>NW_026606129.1:45210000-54967500 GCF_029834395.1 Sorex fumeus | reverse complement strand
CATAGTGTGAGAACATGACATGGAATATGATGATTCTCACCTGATGAGGAAGATAAAGAGATCAGGTGATAGCAACTGAAAAAACAAACAAACAAACAAACAGAAACTGTCACACTCAAAGAAAAAAAAAAGAAAAAACAAAGCTAAACATCCTGTGGTGGATTCTATGCAGGAGACTTTCTGCCATTGTCTGTAGTTCTGCTAAACACTAATCACCAGGTAAGTACTCCAGAGAAGCCACCATACTAGGCATACTAAACATGTGTTATTTTCCAAGAGAAGAAAATAAAAGTTAAGATTACAATGCAATTCAACAGCAACAATAGGATTTGAACACAGGAATTCGTTTCCTATGGTGTCTTATTCATTAGAATACAGCACTTATAGGAAAAGAAAGAAAATTGCTTTGCAGTGAGGGAGGAATTGTAGAAAATAGCTATTGTAAAACAGAAGAATTAGATTGATTTATTTCAGTGGCTGGGAAATTAAGGCTTGCGAAGTAAATCTAACCTGCTTTGTTTTTGGAGTTTGGGAGGCAATTTTTGGTGATGGTGACAATTTTTGGTGACTCCTGGATCTGTGCTAAGGAATAACTTCTGGGAGTACTCAGGGTGTCAAACAGGAGATTAAACATGGAGAGGCCATTTTCAAGGCAAGTGCCTTAACCCCTGTACTATCTCTCAGACCCCCCCAATGCCTTGCCCATATTTGTTAATATATTGGCTATGGCTGCTTTTGTGCTACAACAGTAAAACCGAGTAGCTGGTACAGAGACTGATATGGCCTGTAATGCCTAAAATATTTGCTCTCTTGTGCCTTGCTGAAAAATATTGAGAACCCCTGACTCATTCACTCTGGGCAAGGTATTTATTTCTTTGATTGATTGTTTTTATTCTTTCTCATACCAGAGCCAGGGCACAATCCTTGCCTCATGAATCCATCCCTCTGTCTTTTAAACTGCCTGTCTGTCTTCTGAGACACAGTCTGCATGCAAGCCTTTGTGTTCTCTGGAACACTGTCATTTCCCACATTTGGCCTAGCTGCCAAAATGTACACACCAAAGTTGACAGATCACAAGGTGACATTTAATTAGTCAGAGCTTTCTAGTCTTGCAGAATTTGAAGGTAAACAGATGTCTCTGCAGATTCCTGTACTCTGAGCGGGTGGGATGCATGTATCAAGCAAACAGAAGGGGTTGAAGGATGAGGCAGCTTTGCATACCCTCTTCTTAACAGTTGGGATTTATATCATCCAGCCAATGCACAACCTTATCAGTCAGGACCCACTGGGAAGCTCTCACTGTTTCTGTGATCAGCTGAGAGTTTCTCAACACAGATGATTTTTTTAACATGACAAACATTTAATAACGGTTTTCAATTTTGTATATTGTCTCCTGAGCCTCACAGGAAATGAGGAAGGTAAGAGTATCTCCTGCCATTTTATCAGATACTGCAATATCTTCTCAAACCACAATATCCATCAAGGGAAAACAAGACTGAACAACTCCTACAGAACAATCACTAAGCAAATGTTAGCACTGCCAGAAAAAGTCCATTCACTGACTAAGAGAACGGAAGCTGGCAAAGCAGGTGACTTTACAACATGCCTTGTCCAGGACGAAGTAAATACTGCCTCAGGACTAAAATAAAGATGGTATTTGTTGTACATTGAATTCTGTATTCAAAAAAAGGTATGTTGAAGTCCCAACTTCTGGTACCTATAATTATAGCCTTGACTAGGAAAAAGATCTCTGCAGAGGTATTTAAGTAAAGATTGGATAAAGACGGTTCCTAACCCAACGACTGACATTCCTGTAAGAGGGAAATGTGAGCACAGACAAATCAAGGAAAGTTGGTCATGGAGAAACAGAGGTAGAGATCAGAATTTTGCTGCCACAGGCCAAAAGACATCTTGGATTGCAAACAAGCATCAGAAATGAGGAGAGGCATGAGACAGAATCTTCCTTAGTGCCTTCAACAGAGCACAGTCCTGCAGAGGAACGCCTTCATTTCATTCTTCTCTGTAAGCAAACAAGTTTCTGTTGTTTTGGACCACCAGTTTGTTGTATTTTGTTACAACAGCCTGGGAAACCCATAAATGTTCATGCTTATGGGGGTCATAAGAATTGAGAGAAGAAAAAGAATAGCAGCAAACAGTGAGGAATGAATTTTCACTTCCCAGGTAAGGCTGAGGAGTGGGGATGGGCAGGTGAGTTATGCGATATTATTTTAATCCTTGCCAGTTTCGAGATAAGCATTAGTTATTTCACGTGAGTAATGGAACAGATTCATAAAGAAGCTTGGATATCATCTGAGGAATGTGAGTAGGAAGGCCTAGATATGAATGCTGCTCAATGAACTTCAAATCCACACTTGGAGACACTGCTTCACTGTTTTCGACATTTGACTAGGAAGGCTTTGGGGGCTGCTTGTGTTTTAATTTCAGGAAACAGCATCATGTTTTACATGGAGAAGCTAGTCAGCTTCAAGAGCCCAGTCCCAAGGGAACAAAGGGCTCAGTTGCTGGGTGCTACTCCTTTCCACGTTATTTCCCAGCAATTTTAGACTGAAAAAGGTGGATGGCATCTATGAAACCTAGGAGAAATCTGATGCTGTGTTCCATTTCAGAAATGAACCATCAGTTCTTTTCTTCCCTTCCTATTCTATTCTATTCTTCCCTTCCCTGTCAGAGAGAAACTTTTTGGAGGGAATACAATTAAAGAGGATACCATTGTATTCAGGTTTGTTTGTTAGGTACAAGTTTGTTTATAAGCATTTTTTTTTATCTAGTTGTCTTTAAAAGATAAGTAGAACTCAATTTTAGCTTTTAATATTTTCACTGCACTGCTTTGTCATAAAATTTAATCAACTGAAGCTAAAATTAATAGCTCAGTTTCAAAGATGTCATCAAGGCTTACCCAGCTGTACAGAAGACAGAATAAGGTCACAGGCGGGAAGAATTTATTTACTCTCGACTTGGTCTCCCCAAGCAGTTCATAGCACAGAGTTACTTCCGGTTCATCCCCAAGTCAGCTGCTTTGGAATAACCACTGGTAAGCTTGAGAAAGAAAGATTAAATCTACATTTTCAGCTTTGAAGGCATGGTTTTGGAAAATACCATGCTTCAAGGCCCTTCTGAGAACATTGACAGCATTCCCGTTTTGAATTTACAATTTTAATTTCATTCATTATTGATGTTATTCACAATGTTCTAATAACATAGAGCAAAGAATGAATGTTTAGTCCATACACTGCACTTCTTTTTTTCTTCTCATTTTTATATCATAATAGTTTTCTTTGTTGTCATTATATTAATAGATTCCTGTGGCGTGAGTGTGAGTGTCTGCATTTTTGGTTTTGTATATGTGAAACACAAAAGAAGGCAGCAAAATGCTGCAGAAACACAACAATTTGTTACCTTGAAAACCAGCACAGATTCAAATCTCAACTCTTTATCTCTGAGTTCTGCTTAATAAGCATTGGAAAATCACTTAGTTTCTCTGAACCTTAGTTGCTGACCAATAAAAACCGTGGAGCAAAAGGGTCAGACAGATAACACAGCAGAGAGGGCACTTAGCTTGTACACAGCCCACCCAGGTTCAATTCCCAGTACCACATATGGTCCCCTGTGCATTACCAGGAGTGATCCCTGAGCACAGATCCAGGAGTAAGCTCTGAACACTACAAGTTTTGTCCAAAAACCAAAACAATAACAACACTCAAAGGAAATAGACATTTAACATGAATTAACTTTCTTCCAACCTTCCTTCTTTTACAAAGCATCACTTTGCCCCAATGAATATTTTCTATCTGTATGCATAATACTGACATAGTGAGGAAGATTCAAGAGACATTACCCAAAGAAGACATGGATTTCATTTGTGTTTTCCTCTCATCTTCAAGAGAAAGGGAAACATTCAACAGTATTTTCATAGGGCAGTAAAGTTTGGAGAGAAAAAAGAAGCCTATGATAAAAATCAAATAAACAAGACATATGCTATATCTCTTGACAGTGGAGACCTCATTCTATGTGCCACCATCAACAACTCCTCTGGGTGATTAGCCATGTCCCTTGTGGGCAGCGCAGTGCCTTGTACACACAGAGTACAGCCCGCTACATACGTGGGGCAGGATGTTTTTACCACAACTCCTTGTTGACTATAATCCCATTTAATATCCTCACCCTCCCAAGCCTTCAAAGTCTTGACTGCTATGTAAAAGCAAATGTTTTTCTCTGTGAGATGCAGCATCTGGAATTGCCCAAAGAGGAATTGCCCCACTTTTGCTGGGGCAATTCTTGTAATCCCAGGGGGAAGCCATCAATGGTGAATCCAGAATCTTGCAGTGATGATACTAAATTCACAAATGCTATCAACCTCTTTTTGCATATTTTATCCATATAGTTGCATGCCAAGGTACAGATAAGGAAAACCTGAGTACTAAGACAACAAAAAAACTCTCCTCAGACAAAACCCAGACTGGGGGTATAGTGAAAGTTGAAGAAGCTTAAGCACATTTTTACTATCTGAAAGCTACATACAAATTCAATAAAAACTCCATTCATCAGCAGAGACTCAGAAACTTGCAAACATATAAACACACCCGAAAGAATTAAAAACATATGTGTAGCCAATAGAACAAAACCTTAAAATAAGAAGGAAACTTTGTTAAGTTGGGAAAGACTGTCAGCTTCTCCTTTGGACAATTATGTGAAGGCTTATCCTTGGAAGTATCTACACATTAGGTTCTGGAACACAGTTGAGTATTTTCTCCTACTAAACAATTTTTAGACCCTAAACTAATTTGGAGGCTATTTTATAATTCCAGTTTTACCCAATTCTCTACCAAATCCCCTATATGAGTGATTTTCAGGAAGATATTGTCTATTATTCCTTGTGAAGAATTAAGATATTTCCTTCTTTTATTAGCAATGTTCATAAAGTACATATTTTAGAACTAAAACTAATATCAACAAAAGTTTTACTTAGGTTTATCACACTGGGACAGGATCAGATACATAATACCAGAAGTAATTCTGTATTTTTTAAATTTCAGGTTGAATTGATTTGCAAATTTGGCAACTGCTAAAAGGTGATTTTTCTCCTACATACAAATATTCACATTTGTCATTTTATTTAAAAATAAGAAATGATTTTTCTTTTTGAATCCACTTTCCTTTCCAGGGCTAACCTGGTCTCTGTTTGTTTTCCTTTTAAGCCCACACAAAGCACATTTACAAGAAGTAGTAGGAATGGTCCTCTGAATCCTTTTCTTAAGTCAAAAAATGCCAGGAACAAGGATATTTCTAAGAGTGATCTTGAAGAGTGAATAACAGAGAGATATGGAGTCACACTCCTCTCGGGGGGTGGGAGGGGGTGGAATGGCATTGAGCAAAGAGTCAGAATAAGTTACTCTTGGTGAAGAAAACACAAGGCTCCACCATATCAAAAATGACTTACACCTTCATATCCCTCAGTGATTGATGCATATAGGGATTTGGAGTTACCAGTCTCTGCCTTGATAGTCCTCCGATGTCATACTCTCTTAACTTTCCCCCTGTGGCATTTTTCTTAGACAGGAGACAAAAATGTATGCTTTGGGAAGACCTAAGAAGACAGCAATCTCTCTTTAAAGATAATTACACTGGGCATATGCTGGGAGAAAACTGGTATTGTCAACTTTGCAAGTTTAATTATTTTGCAACTGCTATACCCGTAAGAGACAAAGGATCCCCAAATCTCTGTTCTTCAGTATTAAACTTAGCTCTTGGAGTGCTAAGAAAAAGAATCTTAGGGGTGCCAGAGAAGCAGAGGTTTGGTTCTCTGCAGAATCTGAGATCATTATTTGTAGAGCATAAAAGATTTCTTCAATTTCCTTCTTCACATTCTATACTCTTTTCGTTCCTGAATAGCCAAGTGAAAAGGTCTTTAACCACTACTTGGGCCCCTATCTGTTAAGAAACATTTATTTCTGAATTTTCGATAATATATGCTTAAGAACTACATTTTGGGGTATCCCAACACAGTCCCTTATTGGAGCTGTCACTGCAATTAAAAACTTATTAAAGCACCATGATTTACAAAGGTATTTATAGTTGAGATTTAGACATACAATGTTCCACCACCAATGCCAGCATTAGTGTCAACTTCTCTCCACCAATGTTTTCAGGCTGCCATTGCAAATTTTGTACTATTTTATTGTTGTTGAAGGTAAGATAACGTGTTATAAATAGTGTTAATCCTTGAAGATACCTTTAGCTTCAGTGTCATGGAGGGCTGGACAGTAGAAACAATGGCCAGGAGGATAAGTTCATGATTGGAAGACTGCTGGGGAAGAAAGCAGGTGGGCTAGAGAAGGGACCACTATAACAAAGAGAGTGGAAATAAATGATCACTCTGGATAAGAACTGTGTGCTGAAAAATAGGGAAAGGAAGAAACATGATAACCTCTCAGTTTCTGTATTGCAAACCCCAAAAGGAGAGAGAGAGAGAGAGAGAGAGAGAGAGAGAGAGAGAGAGAGAGAGAGAGAAGTGCCTGCCATAGAGACAGGCAGGATGGCAGGACGGAAACTGGGAACACTGGTGGTGGGAAATGTGCATTTATGGAGGGATGAGTGTTGGAATATTGTATGACTGAAACCCAACTGTGAACAGCTTTGTAACTATGTATCTCATGTGATTCAATAAAAATTTTTTAAATTTAATTTAAAAAATTAATAACAATAATAAAATAATGCTAATGTTTATGGTCTTAGAGTACAGTTATCAAATCTCAACAAAATCTTCATAACCTCCATTAATGTCCCTATGTTAATACAGTGCTTTGGCTTTCAATTCTCAGGAGCTTGCAAGACACATCATTGTTTATATTTTAATTTTATTTATTTGCATTTGGGGGCCATACCAAGCAGTGCCCAGGGTATGATCCATAACCAAAAAATGTTCTATTCATAATAATAAAGTGTGATTTATAGCATATTCCTGGGAAACAGAAGAAACATAAAGTACTTTAATTACAAAAGATTAATTCTCCAAATAGCATTACTTGAATTGTTTCAAACCACTCACTGAATTTTCATCTAGTCATTATATACAATCCACAATTAATGCATTTCTTTTGGAAGTATGTTAAATCTCCATGCTTATTTAAAGAGAATTTAAATCTATTTGTCTTGAAATATAGGCCAATTCTTTTTGTTGAAGGTTACCATGTATAAGCTCTGATTATGAGTTAGTTTTTCTTCTTATTTCCAATGTGAAATTAATCTTGTCATTTATAGTTCTTGACTGTGAACAAGAAAATTTGGCAGATATCACATATAGTCAGGTATGTCTTTTTCTTTTTTCTTTCTCCTACAGAATTAAGAAAATTAACCTTCCTTGTATATGTCAGCTTATACAAGGAAGCACTGTTAGTATTTTTTTATTAAAAATCGTCTATCAACAGGAGTTTTAAGCTTAGTGTATAAAGTTATATATTTGGGGACACAAAAAATAAGTCACATGCTTCTTAAGAAAACCAGTTTTGTTCCTGGGCCAACATCAATTTATTTCATGGAGATTGTGCTGTGGAGCACACACAATGAACTAATTTCTGACTCTCAAATATTAAACAAGATTTGAGTTTAATAAGAGGGAAAACAGAGCTGGAAAGATAGTAAAGGGGTCAAGGCATTTGCTTTGCATGTGGCTCAACCCAGTTCTATCTCTGGCACCATATATGGTCCCCTGAGCAGTGTCAGGTGAGCCCTCCCTCTCCCACCCACCTGAAAAAATATCTCCCTTGATATATAATTGTGTAGTCAAAGTTAAGAATAAATATTTTAAAAGAGGGCAAAAAAGAAGAAAGAAATGACCAAAACTATCCACGCCTAATTAGAACAAAGCAGTATGACAGATACTGGACAACCTACCTGCTAAAAACACATTGCCTCAATGTTAAGGGCCAAGTCAAATGAAGGTAAAAAAAGGTAAAGGCCCTCCCGTTGATCGTCGATTTGCTCGAGCGGGCCCAGTAATGTCTCCATTGGAGACTTTGTTGTTACTATGTCTGGCATATCGAATACTCTCGGTAGCTTGCCGGGCTCTCCGAGAGGGGCGGAGGAATCGAACTCGGGTCGACCATGTTGGCCACTTGTAAGGCGAACGCCCTACCCGCTGTGCTATCGCTCCAGCCAAATGAAGGTATGGCTTCAAATTTCTTAGCCTTGAACCATCTGTCTTCCCTACACTGAAAATATTCCAGGTGTTAGAGAGATATCAGGTGTGACATATGACTTGCATGAGTTCGATCCTTAGTCAATCCCCAACTCCCCATATGGTTCCTTGAGACTTGCCAGGAGTAATCTTGAGCTAAGAAACATGAGTAATCCCTGAGCCCTGCTAGATATGGCTCAAAAAACAACAACAACAACAACAGCAACAACAACAACACAAAAAAAAACAGAAGGAACTGAAGGACTCATCTGCGTCCAGTGGAATCAGCATGTATTGCGATCCCACCAAGATTCAGAAACAAGCTGGCAATGCAACCAATGCATCCATACCAATTGTGAGTTTACCTTCCCTCAAATCAGCTCCATTATACTTTAAGCACATTATTTTAAAAGGTGAATTTTGCAATGTAAGTTTCAAAGCCAAGATATCGCAGAAGCTGATGAGCAGTGACTAAAGTGGGTTACATTTAATAAGGAACCACTATAAGGCAAACATGGAGTAAGTCTTTTACATGTTAAGGCATAATTCCACAACCACCCTGCAAGACCCATGTTACTGTAGATGAGGATCAAGAACCCTGAAAAGTGATGGCAAGACAGGGATCCAAGTTCAGCACTTCCAGAAGCATCTATAGGGAGTCTATGGAAATAATAGGCATAAAATTAGGGAGTCTATGGAATAAAAATTAAAATAGGGAGTCTGTGGGAAAATTTTAAAATGACCCAAAGTCTAAGCTACAAACATGGGAACTGAAGTGAGTACTTGACTGCCTTTGGCGAGATGGCAGTCAGAATTCAGCAGCTGGGTGTCAGATGATCCATTAGTGTGGAAGTTATGGTCATGAAGAATGATGACAGGAAGCTTGTGGAAAGAAGAGCACTAAGCCCCACGCTAATTATTCATGAGAGATCCAGAGGTCAATACAGCAGCAATAAAAAAGTACTTGGATGGTCTAGTATCACAGAAAGTCTTTGTCATTGTACATAGCTTATTACGCTTGATCATTACCCGGTTACCCTAAAATATAAATTTTCTGCACACAATTACTCAACCACCAGCTCATGTTCCTCCATTGGACCTAGGGATGGTTGATCTCACATAGTTTATCATCTACCTCTTCATTTATTTTTGTATTTTTTAATATAGGGACCACACCCAGCTGTTCTTGGGCCTTATTTCTACCTCTGAGGTCAGACCTGGCAGGCTTGAAGGACTATATGGGGTGCCTGGGATCGAACTCATCTTGATGGCATGCAAGACAAGCACCCTACCAGCTGTACTCTCTCCCCAGTACCCTAATCTGTCTCTTATCATCACTTATTAGTTACCCACGTAAAATTCTAAGGCATTTAATCTTCAATTCCATTAAAACAAGAACTTGCACTCAATTAAATGTACTTTTCTACCTCTTCTATGTCCATGCATGTAGGATAACATTGTTTCATCCTTCCTTCATAGCCTCAGGTAGTTTAGGTTTATTGAGTTGCTTCCATCACAGTGCTCCCTTTCCTCTGTTTTTTTTGTAACATCTTTCTTTGTGCTCTGTTGACTTGTAAATATTGTTTTTCTCTTCTCCTTAAGTCCTTGCATAGTTTATTTAGAGCAATGTCCTTTTTGTATGGGCACAGGAAGACAGTAGTAAATGCTATGCTTTTGTAATGTGGAAGTCATTTGACTCTAAATGATATTTTCCTCCTGGGCATCTGTTCTCTCAACCTAAGCTTCAGCTGCTCTTACTTCCTAGCACCCCCAAAAAAAGGGTCCCGACAAGGGAATGGATAGAACCAGGGCAAGTGGTAAGCTATGTGCTACCCTGGCATCAAAATGGCATCAAAATGGGCCTGGCCAAAGTACCATAATGCTTAACTATAAGTTAAGAGCTTCATCATGGACAAATGCTGTCATGATCCAAAAAGTAATAACTAGATTTGGACCCTGCTAGGGTTAGGATTGATTAATCTGGCCTGAGCATTGTAGTCTGAGTCTGTGGCAAGATGTTCCCAGGAGAGCTGCCCTACAAGCCTCACTGTATCTCTTACTGTGTCCATACAAAAATAACTAGTATTAAGATGTTGATTGAGTTATTGGACTGAGGAAAGGAGAAAAACACCTTAAGAGGTATTTTGCCATTGTGCAGTCAGGAAGGGCTTTCTTATGTTGATTTTGCCACCTGACTGGGTACAGTATCATCCCAGAGTGTGCTGGGTAGTTGGAGCCGAGAGAGATGAGAGAAAGAGCAGGGCAGCAAGATTAAGTGCAGAGAGACTAGCAAGGGGAACAGAGGGAGACGAATGTAGAAGAATACAAGAGCAGGCACATGGAGAGAGAGAGCCCAGGCTGCGAGATGGAGCGTGAAGAGATGAGCGGGAGAGACAGGAGGAGATAGGAATGAGGGGCAGTGTGAGGCTAGAATGGGAGACTCAGAGAGACTGGAGCAGGCACGTGGGGGCAGGGGGGAATGGAATAAATGGCAACTGATCAACCAACCGGCTTGGCCCTCGTTTCCTCCTCCATCTGCCCCATGCCCTGGCCGCCCTTGGTGGGTAAGCAGCCTGGGCCCCACCAAACGTGGGCAGCTGGGGGAGAGCCATCTGCATCCGACCTCTCCCTGGATACCCCCTGGAAGTTTATACACATACCCACACAGCTGAATAAAGATAAAGAAAAACACATACTGGTGTTGACTAGCCCACCCCCCAAAAAAAATTGTAATTAAAATTTTCAAGAGGGTTTTCTCCTTGTTGGGCATCCTTCTACTTTTTCCCTGTTAATTCTTTGCCCGACTTTTCTGAGACAATAATTAGACACATTTCTCTTCTCAATCCTTCTACCCCCTTCTCACTCAATATCCAACACTCCTATTCCCCTTGTTTATTCATTGGTTGATGAAAGGACCTTTGGTGAATATGACTCTGTATTTCGACAGAAGAAAAGAATACTGGGGACATCTCGATTTTCTAAAAATATTATAAACATTTTCTTACTAAAAAAATTAATTTTACCAACATAGTTACTTTAAAACATTATTGCCAGAAGAAAGAAAAGGTTTCAACAACCTTCAGGAAGAGCACCAAAGTGAAAATTATTTTTTAATGGCCCATGAGAAGTCAATAAAAACACTTTGATTTCCAGGCTGGCTAGGATGTTTCCCTTGTTACATTTCCCATGACACAGAGAACACAGATGCTGGTGGGGCCTGGAAAGTGTAAAAACAGACTGTGCTCTTTTGACTTGCAAATTGCTTAAACAAACTGATGGACAACTAAAGCCCAAGCCAGAATATACAGGGACAATGTCTCTAACCCCATGGGTCTTCTCTGCAGAGAAGGTAAAATACTGAGAAGAAGCATTTTAGCTATTTAGTGAGTGAAAACTGTTAGAATTCTCAACTAAAGCTGAATCTGGAATGCTGGAATGAAGGGTATATGTATATATGTGTGTGTGTGTGTGTGTGTGTGTGTGTGTGTGTGTGTGTGTGTGTGTGTATACATATTTAGGAGCAGTGTTTTACCAAACATTACCTTCAGTGTGTGTGATTTTTTTAATAGCCATTCCAAGCAATAAAAAAATCACCAATTAAATGTGACTTTTAAGAGAGCTACATTTGGTAAATGTGAAAAGTTCATAGTGAGAGAGGAAAATCATTATCTGAGGTTTCAAGACTCCGGAGAGAAAGACTGGAACTTGGTGATTATCTAGTTTCTCAAAGTCTACTTCATACATGTTTTGTTGGTATCCTGAGACCAATTTCAATGGATGCTGTGTGTATGTGTGGATATGCAAACAACAAACAATTCTCCAACATTAGCATGAAATCAAAAATTCAATTCAACTCTCACACTGTCTACTCAGAGACAGCATTATATTCTTCAGGCTAAGTCTCCCATGATCACCTTTCACATTAAGCACAACACACAAACCCAAGCTGCTACCAGATCTTCTAACCAACTGACTGCTCTATGGAAGTTTCCATAACCCCTTCTCAGACTTTATGTGCTCACTGCAGGTCTAGATTATCAACTAATCTGATCAAATGGTTATAAATCAAACATTCTCAGGATGCCCTCCTTGGATTAGATTATTTGCTATACTAGCACACAGAACTCATACAACAGCACTATTTATTCACTAGATCACTGATTTATTATAAAAGATATAGAAGAGATGTAAATGATAAAGAAAGAGGAAATGTGGAGATTTTAGTTTCTCTGTCTCTCTGTCCGTCTGTCTGTCTACGTGTCTGTCTGTCTCTATCTCTCTCTCTCTCTCTCTCTCTCTCTATATATATATATATATATACACATATATATGGGCTAGAGCAATAGCACAGTGGTAAGGCGTTTGCCTTGCATGCAGCCAACATGGCCGACCCGAGTTCGATTCCTCCGCCCCTCTCGGAGAGCCCGGCAAGCTACCGAGAGTATCTTGCCCGCACGGCAGAGCCTGGCAAGCTCCCCGTGACGTATTTGATATGCCAAACACAGTAACAACAAAGTCTCCAATGGAGACGTTACTGGGCCCACTCGAGCAAATCGACGAACAACGGGAGGGCCTTTACCTTACCTTACCTTTACCTTATACATATATATATACATATATACATTCAATTCTTTCAAAAACATCACATATTCAGAAATCTGAAAGTTCTCCAATGGCCTCTTCTTTTGGATTTTTATGGTGGTTCATTACAAAGGCATTATTGATTCACTCACCCACTATGAACAGCTGACCACAACCTTCAGTCCTTCTGTCATGCCTGTAGGTTACAGAGCTAGGGCTGGAATTCTCTAATCACTTGGTTGGTTCTCTCAGGTGCTTTCCCAAATGCCACCTCATCAACATAAAAGATTTTTATTTATCTAGACACCTAGGAAATTCCAAGGATCCTATGAGCCAAAAATCATAGGTGAAGACCAAATTATTTTCTCTTGTAAATCACAGTATTACAGTGCAGTATTAGTCTCACAAGTTTTTGCTACTGTTGTGAAATCAGTACACTTGGGAAGGATGTCACCTCTTGGAATATTTGAGCACTTAAACGTTCTGAGAGATCACACAATAAAGAAACCTGTCTTGAAAAAAAAAAAAAGAACATGATGCTGCCAAATCTTTCCAGAGAGACTGGTCCAGGCTGAGAACTCTGGGCCTTATGGAAATGGGGGTGGGCAGATTCCCCATTCTTCCTGAAGTTACAGCAGCCCACAGCCACACATAAAACTCTCCAACATAGAAATGGCTCCGTTTCACAACTGAACCTTATTAACTGCCAATCCACCAAATTATTCCAGATCTATAGCTCCTAGACACCTCCAAATTTCATAGTACAGTCAGCCCAATAGGATCACAGCCAATCTGGTGGAAAAGTTGCATAGATGACCACCCAGTTTAATGAACCTAACTGATAGCAAAGAAGGTTCAGCTAGCACTAACCAGAAAGTAGATCTTTAGTAATGACTTTAGTAACATTATTGTGAGATTTCACAATTATCACAAATTGGTGCCTAAGAAATAATACAGCCAGTACAGCACTTCCTTGAACATGGCCAACCCAGCCTCTAACCGTGGCATCTAATATGGGCCTCCGAGTACTTTCAGAAGTTAACCCTGTGCACTTAGCAAGGAATAAGCATTGAGCACCGCTGGGTGCATTCCAAAAAACGAAAATTGACTCTTATTGATCTAAATTCCATTTTCCTTCATGTTATAGCAGACAATGAGAGATAGAATCCGGAGTTCTGATCTTCGTCAACGCTCAAGAATCAGGGACGCTGTCTCATTTGCCAAGACATCAAAAATCAGATGGGCTGGACACGTAATGAGGTTTACAGACAACCGCTGGACTAGAGCCATTACTGATTGGATTCCACGAGACATCAAAAGATCACGTGGACACCCACCTATAAGATGGTCAGACTTCTTCGTCAAGACCCTAAATGATCGGTTTGAGGCTCTACATGTTCCTAAAATGAACAGATACCATTGGGCTATGCTAGCACGCAACCAGGATGAATGGAGACGTTACTGGCACCTGCTCGAATAAATCGATGAATAACGGGGATTAAGTGATTAGGTGATTATTGCAGACAATGTGAAGTAAATTTGTTTGTGCCTGCAAGGGGGCAGGATGGGGTAATGAGTAGGAAACTGGGGACATTGATGGAGGGAAGGTCACACTGGTGGTAGGATTGGTGTCATAATATTTAATGCCTCAAACAACTGTCTGATGAACTTGGTAAACCATACTGTTATAGTAATTTTTTTTAAAAAAAGGAAAAAAGAAACTGCCTCAACTTGCAAATTATATAGAGTATCCCCAAAGCCTTTCAGAGAAAATTTCTTCTGCAACATCTATCATGGCAGACAAACATTTCCAATAAAACTAATTTGGTTAAATCTCCCCAATTTATGAGTTCAAAAAATTGATTATAAAACATAAATTTTGTTTTGGGGCCAAACCCAGCAGTACTCAGTGCTTACTCCTGGCTCTGTGCTCGGTATCACCCCTGACAGGATTTGGGGCACTGTGCATAGTGCCAGAGATTGAAACCAGGTCAGCTATATGCAGGACAAGCACCTTATCTGCTCTTCTGTACTATCTCTCCAGCTAGACTACATAACTTTGGGGACAGCAGTGAAACATTTAAAAATAGCAAATTTCTGGTGTATATCATTACTCTGGAGATATACCCATCTCCAAAGGTGGTTATGCCTAATTGACTTCAGTATTCTTTTACTGAGTTCATATGTAATCTCAGAATTTAGCTTAACACAGTCACACCATCAAAAAGCATGCCAGATTAAATCTATTTTTCATCTGTCAATTAACTTCCAGGTCTTTGGACTCTAGTTTTCCAAAGTAACAACGTCATCATCATCATCATTATCACGGCTGACATCACAGCTGTCATCTATTTGGTATTTGTGCCACAACTGTGCATGCATCACCTACTTTAATCCTCCTGTTTAAACCTTTAACATGACTATCCCTACTCACACATAAAAGAATAAGCACATCAAATGCCTTCTGCATCTGGTACAAGGTCATCCAGTTTGAAAGTGGCTGAGCCTGGTCAAGCCATACTGTGCGGTTGATTTAAAGCAACAATATACTCAGGACTGGAAGAACAAACACTAGTCCCCCCAATCCTTTAATCTTTTGTTTTTATTTTGGAAATGACTCTCTAAAATGAGGTGAGAGTCTCCATCAGTGATTTTTAAAGAAGAGAACTGTAGTGTACGAACAAATTCTAGGATCTTCCCAGGATCTCAAAGGAAGTATCTTTGTTTTGTTTTGCTTTTGTCTTGTCTGGGGGCCAAACAAACAAGCCCTCCTCTTCCCCCAAATCCTATAAAGCAGTCAGGTTGATTAAGAAACCAAGTAATTTAGTCACCTCTTGCTCACGGCAAAGTTACCAATTACCTGTTCTGACTTTACCATTTTCCAGTGGGGAGAATTTGAAAGAGCAGCTAGCTGCATGCATTCAACATCTACTGAAAGCAGCCCAACTGATACATGCCTATCCCCAGAGTGAACTCCCAGATAAAGTAGGTGCATCATTTGGGGCAGGATCTTAATAAAGCAGAACAATGAGGAAATTTTCAAAATTTTCTAAATTCTGATTATGGAAGCATTGCATAATCATATCAGTCAAACGAAAAATGTTCTTTGTGAACCATCCCACCACCACCACGGTCTTACTACCTGTTCCATTACAACATAACAGACAGGAGCACACCCGTTGCCAACTTTTCCAGAATTCAACTACTACCCTAATTCTTGGGGTACTGGACTTTGGCAACATCCCATTTCGGAAACAGCACTAATCTTTGAGTCTGAATTTCCAGGCCTTCCGGAGCTAGTAGCTGACTTTGCCTCCTTTCTCCCTCCATGGACTATTGTATAATTCTGCTGGGAGACAGTCCAAAATATGCCCAAGCCTATCCTGAAGCAGCTGGATTTCCATGCAGAGTCCCTGAGCCTCACCTGGCCATCTGCTGGGGAAAACACTGGAAGGAAGGCGTTATGTAAATAGGAGGGTAGCTGAGGCTGATGGAGGAGCTCTGTTCTCCTTGTCACTTTTGATAAATGGTGCATTCTCTCACTTGCAGCTCCTCTGCCTTCCAAGCAGCAAAGTGATTATTGAAGAGGCATCGGCCAAGCCTTTTTGGAATAGAAATATGTAAGATTGGATATACCAACTCTCCTGGAAGATGCTCCATAAACACAAACAAGAGTCCAGACACCTCCAAGGCTCCTCCAGGGCCTTGCAAAAAAAAAAAAAAAGCATAGACAAGAGGGGAATGGAAATGGAGGTAATGCAAAGACCACGTCTTTGACATAACTATGTTCATCCATCCAATAAGACCTCAGTTACAGGGAAAATAGTATTTACTTACATGCAAAAATTTCCCCTCGTGGAAATACATAAACAAGGCCAAGTCTCTTTCTAATTTATAGGTCCTTTTTGTAATGAATCCACAACCACCCCCCTTTCTCATATCTAGTAAATTTCCATTAGAGACAAGTTGATTTCTTAGCCAAAATAATGCATGCCAGTCCATCATACAGAATTATCATTTCCATATTAATTGTGTGCCATTGCACATTACTTTGTGTCAGTGAGCACAGGGAATCCCATACTTTGATGGGCCTTCATTCTCAGAGAGCACCTGATGAAGGCAACTGGGTGGAAACACCCTGCTGAGGAGCTGTGTGCCCACATGCACTGTCTGCAAGAGAGAAACAGGGTCTGCAAATTAAACATGAAACATCAGTCAGGACCAAGACCCATCCCAGGAAGAAAGACAGGGACTGAAGATCCACTAATGCCTATAATCACAGTGATAAAGGCTTGTAAATGGCTTCATTTCACCTTGTCACTCACAGTTCTAGCTGCTACCCCTCCCACTGGCTACCTGCAATGACCTTTTGCATGCTTGAGAAAACAGCTCCCACTGTGAGCTCCCTCTTACAGAACGACCAGATGGGGCGGTTTTGCTCCATTATTTGTGCCTGTAAAGGGAAAATGCCAACAGAAAGATTCATTATGGTCCGTCCCATCTCTGCAAAGCTTCTCTGATTTATTAGGGCATAAACTGCTGTTCGGGCTGTAATGAGACATAAATGTTCTGGAAGGCCTATGAACTTCAGGAGGAAACGCCTTGCCATCACACTTCTGTGCACCTAATTTATTAACAGCTTGTGCGGCACAGCCTGGAAAATTCTGCCAACTCCACAATCTGCGGCAGTCACCTCTGGATTGGGAAAGGAAGAATGGGAAAATGTCTGCAACTCAGACAAGGAACAGAGAAGCAATGGGTGTGTTGGAGCAAATGTCCAAACCTGGCATATCTACCATGCACTCATTGGCTAAGTATGTGTGTGTGGGGGGGGGGGGGGGGAGGAGGGGAGGAGGGGCGGGGGCGAAGACTTTCCCAAATTTGTGTGGGGAAGAACAACTGGACATTTTTAGGGTTCCCTTGGCTCTGAATGGATAAGGCGAAAGACTTGATGTTTACTTCAGAGGTGTTTCAGTTCCCATTCCAACCTCCTCTATCACTTGAGGGATTTTTCTGCATTGCAGAGCTGGCCCCAGGATTTCAAAACACTCTGCAAGACAATTAGCATTTTTTGCTCTCTAAACATCATCCTTTCAGTTCCAAATATAGAACAAAAAATTAATAACAGAACAGCCCATTTTATACTTCCTTTTATACAACCATTTTCCCCCCTTAGATCATAATATGCATGTCTTTTTAATTCAATTTTGGTTGTATTAGCCAAATTAGAAAAAGAATAAGATTGAGTAGAGAGCTGCCAGGAAAACATAAAACATTCTGACTTGATATTAGGTGTTAGGTATTTTATATTTCATGTATTAATAAAAAGAGATAATCTTTTGTCACCACAGCATTCACTGACAAAAAATATTTCTTTTGTATTGAGCACATCCTGAAGACTGAAAGTGAACATCACACTAACCCAGGTCTCAAAGTCTGATTAATGCAAAATGAAATTGGTGTGTGTGGGGGAGAGGTGTATGGAGGGACATTCAAAAAAACACTGAGGATATCAAGATGGCAAAAGCATGACATGAAAGTAAGTATAGTTAGTACCTTACTGAACCGGAGCCCTGAGCAACTACAGGAACCATTCACGTGATAGTAGTCCTAAATCTACCATTTGGGGGCAAACAGTCTAAGGACAAAATCAAGCAACAAGTAAATGACACTTATGAGAATGTGAGAACCAGGCCTACTGCTCACAAAAAGAAACTTGCTATCAAAATATCATGCTAGTAAGACTAGCATCATCAAAAAGACTGGAAACAATCAGTGATGAAAGGGTAATGGCAAAAAAAGAAACCCTCATTCACTGTTGGTTATAATGTCACTGTTGGTTATAATGTTTCAGTCTCTGTGGGTAAAACAGTATGGAGACCTCAAAAAATAAGAATTAAGAATAAAACTTTCTATGTGACACAGTGAATCTACTTCTTGGCATCTACCTCCAAAACACAAAACCATTAAGATAAAAAATGCATACCTACATTCATAGAAGCACTTAGTATGATAGCCAGGATATGAACACAATCCAAATATCCAACAATAGATGAATAAATAAAAAAGTTGTGACATATATATGTATATATATATCATGGAATAGTATGCAGTTATAAAAAAAGATAAAATCTGAGGTCGGAGAGATAATACAGCAGGTAGAGCAACTGGGGTTTGATCCCTGGCATCCCATTTGCTCCCCTGAGCACCACCGAGAGTAATTCCTGAGTGCAGAACCAGGAGTAACCCTTGAGTATTGCCTGGTGTGGCCCAAAACAAACAGACAAAAGATAAAATCTTGCAGTTTATTTCATGATGGAAATGGTGGTGATAGTGGTGGTGGGTGTCTAGTGTTAAGCAAAATTAGCCAGAATGAGAAGAGAAATACCAGATAACCTCATTCATGTATGGTGGAGAGAAATGAAAAATGGAATTGAATAGCTTGGAAGGGTCACAATCCCTTAACACTGGATTAGAAAACAAAGATTATAAGATAGTGAAGGAAGAGATGGGGGAAAGATAAGGTGAACAAGAAATGATATCAGAGTATTCATTGGTGGAGGTCTTGGACATTTGGGTGGTGTTGAGGTGTGATTATTGTGTATATCAAAATTATGTATATTAAAACTGGCAGTGTGTTATCTATAATATGATAAGAAGAAAATAAAGAAACTTTCCTCCCATGTGAGAAGGTTTGAGAGAAGAATAAAAGAGGCCTGGAGCACAGGACACAGCCAAAGAATGCCTGGCATAAATGGGGGTGGGGGGGTGGGGGGGTGTGCGCGCGTGCATGTGTGTGTGTTTTATAGGGGCTATCTCTAGCAGTGGTTGGAGCCTTGGAGCCTCTGCTCAGGGTGTGCATGTGGTTCTGGGGATCATACTCAGGGCTTTGCACATGTTAGGCGTGTAATCTACCACTTGAGCCTGTTCTCTCGCACTTTTTTTCGTGTGTGTGTGTGTGTGTGTGTGTGTGTGTGTGTGTGTGTGTGTTGAGTAAGGAATAGGGGTAGGCAAAAGGAGCAGGGGAGGGGGGGGGCATTGCAAATGACCTCTGTGGAGATGAGGGTGCTGCCTGGAGCAGAACAGGCACAAGTTTGCAGTAAAGCCAGATCTTAGAAGTTAATTGCCAGACCTCAGGAGGCCTGCAGGCAGGAGGAAGATTGCAGGCTTACAGGAACCTCACCAGCAAGCACACACTTGGATGGCTTCCTATCCGTTGGATGTGCTCTCTTCCACTGTCCTTGCTGCTGGTGTCCAGTGCTTTAGTGGCCACCTAAATGGCCACCAGAAATCTCTGTGCAGGTTCAGTGAAAAGCTTACTTTTGTAACACCAGAAAGAACAGAATGATTTTGTTTTTAATTTGAAAGACAGTAAACTCCTGTGATGCAAAGCAAATGCGAATAGTGAGCTTGGGATGCATTTCTACACCTAAGGATAAGCCTGCATTAACAGTGATGGAGCTTTTGTCATGATAATTAAGCCCAGCAAAAGGCCGGGGATGCTTCCTTATCCATAGTCAACTTCCTCACTCTCAGTCTCAATGTAAGAACCAGTCATCCTAGAAGCATTCCTGCTGGCAGATCCTGGCCTCTTAGACACAGCCAAGCTGTTCACACTTGATTAAATATTATTGTGCAAAGGAAGAATGAAGGCTAAGGACTTTTGTCTCTTAGACACATGCTAATGATGCAGCATGGAAAAAGATAGGAATTCAAGGCACTGGATATGTGATTGACCCACTTTTTATTAATAGACCTCTTTTAATAATATTTAATGCATTTTCTCCCAAACTTCAAGGACTTACTTTTGTAACCTTGGATCTTGAGACCTAAGGATGATATTTGTTATTAAAATGCAGATTTGTATAAAATATCACGTAAAAATTAGTTAAAATCATATAGTCAATTGAAATTTTGAATAAGATTCTTTGTGTAAATCTGTTTCCTCAAATCTCAAGTTGATACATAAGCCTCAATTTCTTAAAATGCCAAATTTTACTCTTTTAATGCACAGTGTAAATATTTATTACAATTTTTCAACAAGCTAGACTGTGTCTCTCCTTGTAGAAAGCAGATCTTGATAACATAACCATTCTCAGGGTTCAAAAGTCCAGTAAAGATGCTGTCTCTGAAGAAAGAGACATAAAATAAAAATACACTCATTTAGCCAGAGCACTTGCAGATGTGTACACGATATACAGCATCTAACCATCCTGTTACTGCTTCCTCCCAGCCCTGCCCTTGCATTACACTTAAGACTGTGGCTACAATTAACATAAAACAGAACAAAATTTACCTGCAGATGTCACAATTTTCTCTTAAAAAGCCAGCCACATCTTTCCCTCTTTCAAGGTATCTACCAATCTTTTGGTTCTAGGATTCCAACACTATGTTTGAAAAAAATATTTCAAGGAAGAGCCCTTTTCAAGTATCTTATTAATGAAGTATCCAATTCAGGGGCTGGGAATGGGGGATAGAGAGGTGGTGGACATAATGTCACTGCAGCAATTGTGCTATGCCAGCCAGAATGGAGATAAGTGTCTCACACAAGGGGACCTGATCTTTGGGAATTTAAACCACAATGAGCTGCTTCTGCTGAAAACATGAACAAACTAAAAACTTTGGCAAACAGAATTCATAAATGGCTCTTTTGATTGCAGGAAAATATAACCTAGAGCCATAGAAATAACCACAGATATCCCACTGGAATTCAGCCACCAACTACACGGACATGTTCTTGTAAGGATTCTGCATCCCAGCTGCCGCACCAGATGGAAGGTGTTTGATGGCACAAAGTATTTCCAACTGTGCTGTTGATAATGTAAGGCCAGGTTGCCCTCATAATGCCAGGTGGTATCCAAGAGACCCTGCATCACATGTCATAAAAACAAGATTTATCTTTTGACACAGAAAAAACATGGTTTTACATCATTCCAGGCCTTTCTTTCTATATGCAGTTCAGAAGGAGACTGATTTCACAGCAATAGCAAAAACCGCGTTTGCTGTCCAAAGCTGAGGAGATTCTTGATTTTACTTAACTGGAGGAGGAAAATCAGTGGGCATTCCTGAATTTTCTCTGTGGCTATGTGAGCAATAGGGTTGGATAGATCTATTCTTTATAAAGGCATCTTTATTATTAAAAGCAGAAGCTGAGGCTGAAATACTCCATAAAGGTCACTCTGGATGATCCTCTTGTGCTGCATTCCCTTCACTAATGTGATACGGAATGAGCTACTTTGGTGGTGGTGGGGGGGATCAAGTTTAGTCAGAGCTTTGGTCTAATTTTGCTTAGTTATCAATGCTATTACTGTCACTCTCACTGTCCTCCCGTTGTTCATCGATTTGCTCAAGCGGGCCCAGTAACATTGTGAGACTTGTTACTGTGTTTGGCATAACGAACATGTCACGGGGAGCTTGCCAGGCTTTGCCATGCGGGCGAGATACTCTCGGTAGCTTGCCGGGCTCTCAGAGAGGGGCGGAGGAATCGAACTGGGGTCAGCCATGTTGGCTGCGTGCAAGGCAAATGCCCTACCCACTGTACTATTGCTCCAGCCCATCAATGCTATTAAAATATCTAATGCATTTTGCCTGATTTTTCTCAGACACATTTCTTCATCATCCTTCAAGTCAAATTTCCCCTATATATTTGGGTGTATCTTTAAAGTCCTTTGTTGAGAATCTGTCTATAGAGAATTTTAAAAAATCCGGAATTTCTTTTTTTACAAATAAATTGTTAGAAAAAAACTTCCATTTTTCTCATCATTTTCTCTGCCAATCAAATACGGAAAGAATAACATACCTAAATGCAGGTTTTTTTTCTGGGTTAGTATCTTTTCTTGGTTCAGATTTCACCCATTTTTTCTAAGACACACCTGCTTCAACATTCAGCTACTCTTGGCAACTCTTCTCTACAATTCTATTAGTAAGTACTTGATGATGGAGACATTGAAGTTCAGGACTAAGGAACTCAACCCTTTAGACCTTCTCATGATTCTCTTCCTTTCTTTGGTAACTTGTGGTATTATGAGCAGCAATGCATTTTTAGGGAGAACCTTTATCTTATGGAATGAGTTTAGCTCTTTCATACATGGCCATTTCCATAGAATATGGAGCTAATGAAAACAGCTTTCCTGAGAGGTAATTAAAAAGAACATCATAGAACAACTTTGTAATTCATTTCCAAGATCTGTGACAGTAAATAAAGCTTTGTTCAGTGAGCTCAAGGCAAACCCCAGAGGATGGACTTGGAGTTCAGTACGAAGCGACAGACAGACTGCCAGAGAGATGAATGCATTTCATTATCTCCAGTTTATTTAATAGGCATAATTAGAACTCCTTTGAGAAGTCAACTAAATATGTAATATCCAACAAAAATATGTGAAGATTTCACATTGACATTACGCAGAATCTACAGTGCTCTATTTGAATTTATGACTTCCTGATAGAAAGAAACCAAACAAGACAAGTCATTTTCACAGCAGTGGCTACTGATTAGGACAACTGGGTGACATAAAGGTATAGTATTTTATCTTTCCCTTGAGGCATTGCTGGATAAAAGGCAGCTTAGATCAGCCCAATATATTATTAGATGTCCCCTTTGTCCTACAGAACACAGCTGCAGGTATATTATGTCTGGTGGGGACAATGGTACGTGAGTATCAGCAGAGACGTCATGTGAACAACATTTCCTAGCTGGCTAGCTCTCTCCTTTACCTACACTGTCTCTGTGGAATGGGGAAAATCTGGTCACAGCTCCAGTTTATAGTTGAAACCTCAGATATCTCAGCCCACAGCCAACAACTGTCTCCAGCCCTCCCTCTTGGCTGAGCTTTCCCTGATGAGGAATTCCAGCATTCTACTCTATAAAAGAACGCGCCAATCTGCACCCTCCTGCTTTGCCTTTTCCCATGTATCTCAGCTCTCATCACCCTGCCTGGACCCAGGAAACAGCTTTGGTACTTTTTCCTTTAAAAACAAAGTGAGGGAGGAAAAAAATCAGCTTGCCTGACCCTTTAAACCACATTCCTGAGAATTTTTCAAGTTTGTGTACAGAAAAGCAAAGATGAAGGAACAAAGGGATATTTCAACAGGAGGGAAATGAGAGGCAGAACCAGGCAGCTTTGTGTGCAGGTAACTTATAAAATGAATGTGACTCTTACCCCCACCCCCCAACACAATTTGCTCTTGGATAAATTAGCTTCAGATGATGCTTAAAAAAATGATGGGGAGGAAAGCCATCCAGCTGCTATGTGATTGCCAAAAAACCAAAACATAGTTTAATGAATTTTCAAAAATGTCTAATGACAGACTCTTTTGGAATATATAGGTATGGCTATCCAAGTTCAGAAAGGCAAGGCTGGGCTTGTAGGAATTACAGTCCCACAGAGCACAGGGGTGGCAAACACGTGGCCTAGACCACCCTAGCCTGCTTGAACAGATATTGGTCCCTGGTCAGAGCCTGGTCCCTTTTCCAGACAGATGGGCCCTTCATTCCTTCCCAAGTTAGCACTCCAGAGAGCCACCTCCAAAGGCTTGGAACTGGCCCTTGAAACAAAACCTCTTTGCCATCTCAGATTCAGCTCAGACAGCTGGAGTTAATGAAAGAGTTAATGTGATTTTCCACTTTCTGCACTTGCTTTGAGGGACTCTGGTGAGAACTAGCCTGATCAAATCACCTTTAGGGAGTGGAAAAATCTAACACACCACACATGAAGGCCAGCACAGAAAGGAATGCTGGAGATGAACCAAGGACAAGCTGAATACAACAGCACCATCAAGCCATGAGGAAGGAAACACAGACTAGAAAAACACAGCGTGCCGCGAGATAGTCATCTTCCCAAATTCTCCCAGGTCCAAATCCCAATCCTTGGGGTGCTGGGTTCAAGGCCTGCTGTACACATGGCAAGAAGGGAACTCAGCCTCCATTCTCTGATGCATCTCACAGATGTCTCAGCTGGTATGAGTTAACCAGGCAGTGACCACATTTTGGGGAGAAATCATCCATTGATTTATCACAGGGGGCATAAATCATAAATGCATTTAGTTGTCTTCATCGCCTTTCTTGTCATCCTGCCCCTCTGAAGTGAAATTAAGAGGCAGATGTATTATCTGGGATCAATTCCAGAATCCATTTATGTTTTTAAAAAAGAAAGGAAGAAAGAAAACCAGGAAAGGTTTTCGCACAAACCTCCTGTCACAGGTTGATCAAAGTCTAGGTGTCTTGAAGGTCAAGTCACTGCCAAGATAAGTCCTAGAGGCCTAGAGACACTGAGGGGATGTGAGGGATGGACACATACATCACACTCACTTCCAAGCCCAGAGGAGGCTGAGGGTCACAGGACTGCTGCATTTTATCTAGAAACAAGCCACTACTCTCTTGGCTCAAAGACTCGGAGGCCATGAGCTTCCCACTGTGGGCAGGTCATGAGAGCGAAGGGAGACGAGTGATCAGTCATAAGCATAATGTAAGAGTACATTGATAAAAATCACTGGCTACAGTTCAATTAAAGAGGGAGCGACCCAGGAAGGTCTCCAGGACTCCCCTCCTATGTTTTTATAGTTTCAGATCAAAAGTTCCATCTAGGTCATTTCAGAGATCCTGCCTCATTCAGTTACTCTTTCTCAAAAGTTTAGTTCCATTTTCCTCACTGGTTACATGTACCACAAAGGGCCCCTTCTCATGGTTCTTGTACAGAATCTGAAGAGGAGCCACTGGTGGCCTGCTAAT
This sequence comes from Sorex fumeus, assembly GCF_029834395.1. Taxonomy (NCBI): domain Eukaryota; kingdom Metazoa; phylum Chordata; class Mammalia; order Eulipotyphla; family Soricidae; genus Sorex; species Sorex fumeus. The sequence continues at coordinate 54,941,998 of NW_026606129.1, read as the reverse complement.
GTCCTATTTACAAGTTAGACGGCCAGAGAGAATGAGTGCCTCATTTGCAATAGCTCAAGTTGAACACCAAAATAAAAGACTTTCTAAATCTAGATTAATAACACTAGAACTCCTTACTCAACAATGAGAAAATATTTTCTTTCCATTTATCTTCTAAGTACACTTATAATATCCACCAAGCACACCTGCCTGCCGTGTGAACCAGAATAGCACTGATGTTCAAGTGAAAAGTCAAAAAGCATATACTGATTTGTGCCATGAGGCAAGACCAGCACATGGTTACGCTCACTGGAGTTTCAACAATGGTGGTGTACAGATATGAACAAGATGTGTGTTCTATTGCTAAAGGAGGTGCAGAGGAAGCCACCATTTTTACCCGATGGGATCCTTTTCCTTTTTTTCCCTTTTTTATAATTTTGTTTATTGAATCACCGCGAGAGCAGTTACAAACCTTTCGGGTCATACAATAAAAGACCCATACCTTCACCAGTGCCCATTCTCCACCACCAAAAACCCCAGTATACCCCCATCCCACACCCTCCCCCTACCTGTGGGGCAGATGATTTCCATATTACTCTCTCTCTACTTTGATTACATTCAATATTTTGACACCTGACCCACCATTATTATTTGGGATTTTACCCCAACACTAGGATCTGCCAAAAGGGCAACAGTAGACAATTTGTTTTCCTTTGCTGATTATGAATAACATATGATGTCGTGCGGCTGCAGTAGTAGCTGTGTGATTTTGAAATTCCAAAATTTTAACAATTAAATCTGGAGGGATTTCTTGGTCTCGTTGGGACAGGGAGTAAAGGGCCGGCTCCACCCCATCCCATGAGTCCCTGCATGTCTCATCACTGCGGGTCCAAACCTGATTGTCCAGTGACCTCTGGAGGATGGCAGCCACCGGGCCACCAGGGGGAACAGGCCAAGGCACAAAATCTATTCCCACCTGGGGTGACCTTGTGCTGGTAACCTACTGCAAGGACCGGATGCAGTTCTGCCATAAGCCGCTGGGTTTCAAGATTTGTTTCTGAGTCTCTGGGATCATGGTCATTAAGCAGTTCGATCAGGAACCAGAAAGGCCATGACTCCAATTATATAGCTGAGCTGGAGGTGGTTTGTGGGTGTGTCTCCCAAATACCTAACTTTTGGCCATTTACTTTCTTGGTAAACTTTGCCCCAAGTTTTTGGGGTCTGGCCAAAGGCATAGCAGCAATTTTGGGGTATCTGGAAGTCTGAAGGTGCCATCAGACTGCTGATGCACTCACCTCACGGGTACACATTGACCTGCTTGTGGCACCACCATACCCCCAAGGGAGCCTTTTCATGTCAAAAAGGATCTCCTAGACCCTTCACTTCTCTCACAGCCATGTTCTTTTTGCCTACTACCTGCTGGATAGATCTTTGTTTTGGTCAGCTGGCTTAGCTTTCTAAGGCTCATAGATAAGCAACTGTTGACCAATATATGACCCTTATGGAACTTGTAATGTGAAAAAAAGATAGTATTCAAGTACCCCCCACCCCCACCAATAAACATCTAATTGTAAGGTGTCAATAAGGAAAATAAAAGGTTCTCTGAAATTTTAACGTAAGAGATAAGTAGATAGGGGAAGTATCATTGGAGGAGTATAGAGGAGTAAATTTGGACTTTTTAGTATATATATATATATACATATATATATATATATATATATATTTCAACCACAGCTCACAACAGAACTTGTAATATGTTTGTGCAAGCCATATGCTTAATTATCTGGTAATTTTTTAAAGGCCAGAAGAGTCTCCTATAGAAGATTTTTATCAGGTCTATTGAACTTACAGCAGCAAGAAGGAAATTCTTAAGTCCTAATACTTAAGCCTAGAAAAGAGAGGAGTAGAAAGAGACCTGGGCTCTGGAATCCACTTTCTCTTAATACCAGAGATACACTTGTCATTCCTAGTTAACGGTGACTCTCAATAGAAGTTATTTGGAAGAGGGACTTAGATTAGCATACTTAGTGTTCAGGACTTACTCTTGGATCTGTGCTCAGGAATCACTCCTGATAGGGCTTAGGAAACCATATGTGGTGCCGGGAATCAACCCAAGTTCGGCATATTTCTTTTTAATACAAAGAGTTCATAGTCAGCCATTTTCCAAATACAGAGAAAGGGAATGGATCACTATTTTTAGGAGGGTCAGTATAATTATCCCTTGGGGGCCGGGGTGGGGTGAGAAGTACTTGCTAAAATCTCTTGGCTCTTACAGATATCTTTCCTTTGGAATACAAACAAACTTTGAACATTAAATTGTCTTAAATGCTAAAATCATCACTGCTTGTCTGTGTCCTGTTGAGACACCAAAACAAATCATGTGGAAACAAAATTAACATGATCTAAATTTTAAAAGCCCTAAAACTTTCCATGGGTTCTGAGGGTTTAGAGGGTCAGAATTACAGAACCAAGGAGTGGATATGCCACAATTCATGCCTCTGATTCAAAAAGGCACCAGATGCAGGCTCCGGTCAGAATACCCTTCACCAAATCACAGGGAACCTTGTAAATACATCCCTATGTGGGCCCAAGAGGCTCTGTGTCAATTTAGCTAAGCTACCCTGCACATTTCCCTTTCAGTTTGCATTCCAGCGGCAGATTTCCACATGAGCCTCTTTGCTTTTTTTTTTTATTAAGGCCTTTCAGGCTTCCTGCTGGACAGTTAACATGCAGCTTATACAAGTCTTCCCCAAAGAGGCCCCATTAGTCACCACCATCAGCTGTTTTACTTCCTAGATAGGAATCCCTGAGGAGTGAAGAGGCTAGGACAAAGAACTTTATTACAGTATAGAACAGCAAGCAGTGAACCAAAGTCAACTTTAATGTGGAGATATTGGGAAGGAGCAAACTCTTGTGGGAGGCTCGGAGCTGTGTGAAGGGCCTAACAGGCTGGGCTGCAGTTATGGTGCACAGTCACTATAAAACTGTCTCCCTTCCCATGGCCCTGGATATGATTAAGGTGAGGGCAGTCAGGCGGATAACGTCAATAGTCAGAATCATGTGACACTGGAGCCTCAGGTTTTATTTATCCCCAGACATTTGAAGAAGATAATGTATGAGGATCAAATCAGCGAAAAGATAGGGTTTCTCAAAGATCGCTGGAAAAAAAACTTCACTTGTGAGGAATAATGGTACTTATCTATCAATAAATTTCATTTTAACAAAGTAAAGAAAACCTCTATGACGAAGGTGATAGAAAAAGGTAAAAGTGAAACAAAAAAATATCAGGAGTTTAAAAAAAATTGTCAGGTTTGGGTTGGGATTCTTCCTATTGAGCTAAGTGGGTGAAGTTAAAAGGGAAAGCTGTTTCTCTTTGTAGGTGACATTGAAGCACTAGGTAGCAGAGACTTTACAAAGGTGGTATAATGCAGAAACATTGCCGTGACCTAAACCTATCTGTTTTTTCTTTTCTTCTACAAATGCTTCTTGAGCAATCACTCTGCATGAAACTTTGTTCAAATTCTACTGAACTGATAATGTCTACTAGAGAAAATGAATGTTGCCAAGATAAAATTACCCACCATCCATCAAAAACACTGTATAAAGAGCTGCCAAGACATTCAAGATTCTGGAAGTTTCCATCACCTGGAAAACTTTACTATGACCCCATATCACATTGCGGCTCTACCTTCCCAGAGAAGCTCAGTGTGGAAGCCTAAGACTATGTCTTCCAGGGCTCTAACAAGGATGGGTACAGGAGGAGGTTAAAGGGACAACTTTTTAGTAAAGTAATTTCATCTGCTTCTAAGACAGCTTCCTCGCTGATGAAAGGTATAGAATGTACATAAGTACACTTTAAAGGTATTGAGACGATCAAATAAGATGATTCTTACAAAATCTTCAGCCAAGTGTCAGGCTAGCATGGTTCCTTCCTTCTGCAAGATTTCTTGGCATGGCTGTAAGTTGAGAACTGACTAGTTCCTTGGGACAGGACGAGGGAGGTGTAGTGCCTTGTCTCATAATACCCAGGATCTAATGCATGTGATACAAGACACAGCTGACTTTCTGGCCAAGTAGATCTAACGAGTTCTAAGATGGGAAAACAGGAAAGCAGTCGCTAAGTTTGCTGGAGTTAGAATCAGGGGTCAGGAACAAATCTCGGAACCCAGCAGGTTTCGGCAAGAAATCGCTCCAGATTTATTTGTTGAAATTTCGGAATTTCAAAATCGCGCAGCCACTACTGCAGCCTTGCAGCATCATATGTTATTTATAACCAGTAATAGAAAACAAATTGTCTACTGTTGCCTTTTTGGTAGATCTGAGTGTTGGGGTAAAATCACAAACAATAATGGTGGGTGTGGTGTCAAAATGTTGAGTGTAATCAAAGTATTGAGAGAGTAATTTAGAAATCATCTGCCCTACAGGTAGGGGGAGGGTGTGGGATGGGGGTATACTGGGGATTTTGGTGGTGGATAGTGGGCACTGGTGAAGATATGGGTGTTTCATTGTATGACCGAGACTTAGACCCAAAAGCTTTGTAACTGCTCTCACGGTGATTCAATAAATAAAAGTATAAAAGATGGAAAAAAAAAGTAAGGCGGAGTTCATGCACAATTCAATCAGCCTAATCAGTGGCTGAATAAATTGCAGTACTCCTACATAAAAAAAAAAAGAATCAGGGGAAACTTTACATCAGGTTATCAGTGAAGATCTCACTGATCAGAAGGAAGTGAGAAGTGAAAGGTGGACACATGTAGGCAAAATATCTGAGACAGAAGGGATGGGACATGCAACTCCATACTCTCAGACAGCTGTGTGCCCCATATGCCTGAGAGCCTTGGGCTGTGAGGAGAGAGGAGGATGGGTCTTGGGACCTCTCTCTGGGGTTCACCTTACTCTGAAACAGAGCAGGCAACCAGCAGAATTTGGAGGTTCACTCAGCTCATCTCTATCCAGTTTCCTATGTGTGTCTGGGCACTGTATGGAGAATAGGCAATGAGAAGCCTGTTCTTGATGAAACAAATCTGAGAATGAGAAGGAAACACGATTCAGTTGAAATCCATGTGAGGCTTGAAAGTGGCAAAGGACAGAAAAAGCAGAGCTGGTTTCTCAGAGCCAACTTCTCTTCTCCCACTGGCCCCTAACTCCCAGCACAGTAGACACCATTCCCAGTGTTCTCTACCTTCTTCTCCAGGTTGCTTGGTGCTGCTCCCAAATGAAATGTCCTAAAGGTGCCCTGATGTGATGATATACAGATACAATGCACTCAGCCTATCTTCACCTGGATCTCCCTAGAAGCATTTTTCAGTTTGGGGACACCTGGAACCTAACTGTTCACAATCTCTGGCTCTCATAAATAGGAAAAGCAAGCCACAGAGGAAGAGAGAGCAGTACCAGGAAGGGAGCACAGGAAGTCAGAATATAATACAAGGCTTCTGCATTGGAGAATTCAGCATTTCCAAGACTCAGGTATTCATATGCAATCCCAAATCCAGATCCTGTTTTGCATTCCCAGAACAGAGGCTGCCTGAAGACATCTCTGCCTGATCTAGACTCTTTAAAAGACCAAAATCTCCTCTCCATTATTAACATCCTACCACTTCCTCTCTGCCACTGACTATTTGACTCTGGCTTCTACTCTTCTGCTCCCCGTGAAAATCTTGTTCACAGGGCATGGTCCTTGCCCCTTCCCTATTTTCTGGATAATGAAACTATAGAACGTGGAAATCCAAACACTTCCCAGGGCCACCCAGTTCAGAAAGAGTACTTGAATACCCACCATGCAGTCAGCCTTGACTGGCACTCTAGAACAGGCTTAACAAACAGAAAAGCAAGGAACTCTTAAAATCCCCTGTTTGCCTTTCACAGTGATATACAGATTGCCTGTATAAATTGAAGAACATTAGCTAGTATGTACCCTTTAGTTAATTATACGTAATAGTAAAATACAACTCAGTATGTTTTGATTGGTTGCCAGAAATGTAAGTTAAAAAGGAGACTGCTGATGTATTTATTCATGGAACAGGTAAAAGGAAAGGTCTGGGATGTTTATAAATGCAGTGCAATACTTTAATCTTCTTATAAGTCAACCAAGACATCACATAAGATTAATCCATATTCAAGGGGGAAAGAGAACTTTCTATTTTCCACATCTGAAAAAAATATTGTTATACACCATCTTGAATTCATCCAGCATGACTACGTTTTAACTGTGTCTGAGGGACCTTAACAATTTCTGTGGCTGGCAGCCATGGTGACGATGATGATGCAGCACCTTGTACTTTTCCCACTCTGGGTCCAGAACAGAGTTTGGCAGCAAGTCATCTTTGTCAATTCCAAATCACAGGGCATGGGGTGTAGAGTGAGCCCCAATTCACCAGTGGGCGACACGGATTTGTCAGCATCCAGGGCCCAGACTTTCTCTCTGTTAGAAAGCCTTGCCTCCCCAAGAGCCCCACACAACGTCCATGAAAAATTAAAATCCAGAAATCAGGAACTTGGCATGTCATTAGCCTTCAAATAATGTCAAACTTATTCAGTTAGCTTCCAGTTATTCCTGGGTGTGCCTGTTAATAAGCAATGTGCCTGAGCCCCAAAGTCCCCAGGCTTGGTGAGATGGGGCTGAGCTCTCCACACCACACCTTTGCTCTGCCAGCCATTTCTCCTGAGGCTGTAAGGATGAAGGAAGAGAGGGGACTTGTACCCTTTTGTCTGCCTCCTGTTTGTGCCTAATGGCCATGATTCTCGAAAGGCTTCCCCCCATCTCCCGATACTTACCCCTGCAGCAGGGAATGAATCTTATTTGCGATGTCCCTAAGACTCATGGACTTAATGCTATTATAGCCTCCTATTCTTTCAAAGTCCAAGCTCTGGCTCCCAGGACCTTCCTCAAAGCTCAGAGACCCAACAACTTGGAGCAGTGCATCCTCTCACAGCCAGCTCACAGCCAGAGACTCAAACACCCTGCTTCTAAGTTTTTATAATCTCTTCTTCCCTTCTCATCTCCTGTCTCCCATCTACTCCATCAGCTGTAAAAACAATAGCACCTTTCTGCAGTTGCCACCTTCAAGAATCTCTAGCCTTCTCTTTTCTTCATTTGACATTAACATTTTTAATGGATTTTTTGCTGCTGTTGTTGTTCACTTGTGTTTCTGTACCAAGATGTATTTTTATTTCCTATATGCTTTTGACAAGATGGCACTCTCAAGGGGGATAACTGGGAGATCATGAGGCCAGATAAACAGTAAAAAAATTAAGGTACTTTCCCCACATGTGGCTGGCTCTGATTTAATACTTGGCACCATGGATGGATGGCCCCCACATTAATGTCATAAGTGACCTTTAAGCACAGTCAGAATTAGTCTCAGGGTATGGCTCAAACTCTCAGGCCACCTCCCAAAATTGTCAGATCACTCCTTATGTTACTGTCCGCTGTCCTCCCGTTGTTCATCAATTTGCTCGAGCGGGCCCAGTAACGACTCCATTGTGAGACTTCTTGTTACTGTGTTTGGCATACTGAGTACTCTTGGTAGCTTGCCAGACTCTCTGCGAGGGGTGGAGGAATCGAACCTGGCTCAGCCAAGCTCGCTGCGCACAAGGCAAACGCCCTACCGCTGTGCTATCGCTCCAGCACTCCTTATGTTATTTAAGTAAAACAAAAATCAGCCCCCCCCCCCAAAAAAAAACCAAACAACCCAAAGAAACTACAAACAAGACAATCATAGCATATTGAGGCCAATAGATGAAACATGGTTTCTGTATCAAGGCCACCCCAACTGATTGCTTCTCTAAGCTAAGCTCCCTTGACCTCTGAAATAAGAACTAGAATCTGAGGGTAGATCTCTCTCTATCACAGAAATTTTCTGTGCCTGCACAGGGATGATGTGAAATGGTAGGATAGTCAATCTAGTTAGGAGATGACATCAAATTCTGGATACACTGAAACATGGGGAATAAATTGTTGAGGTTTGGTTGTAGTCAAGAGAGGGGGAAAGATAGCAGCCACACTTCAAAGGAGTAAAAGACTTGACTGGGTAAGGGTTGGGCATTATCCTGACGGAAAAACTAACCTTAAGACTCAGAGGCCCTGGTGCCTTCAGCTCCATGCCAAAGTAAATTTGCATGTCACAAGGTGCTTATGATGGCACTTCCATATTCATAAGCCAATCCATGATCATTGGGCATGAAATCCAGAAACTTTACCACAAACTCTCCACTATAAAACCATTGTAAAGTTTCAAAAAATGAAGAGCAAGGAAATAGAAATTCCCTCTACTACCACAAACTCCTCAACATCTTGGGTCGTAAGCCATCCCAGTTCCCAAGACTCCTCATAATTATTCTTTTTAAATTTGAGTTATCATTTATTTTCAAAAATAGAATTTCAAGTTGTAGCTCAGTTATCTCTATGTAAGTATAGAATTCTCTACCCTTTCTTCCCCATCCCCCTTTCCCTTGGTAACTATCATAGTTTTCTTTTTTTAAATTTTATTATAATTTTATAAAATAGTTCACAATATTTGATAACATTTAATATTTGAACACCAATCCAACCACTATTAAACCTTCCTGTTTCCATCTCAAAGTCCAACCCCTGCCCCAAAGCAGAACAGAAATAATTTATTTTGTATTGTTTATTATAAATAAAGTTTATTATAAATAAACTGCTGAAAATGCTCCAAAAGGGGGGTATGGTGCTGCCAGCAGGTCAATCTGTACCTGTGAGGTGAGTGTATCAGCAGTCTGATGGCGACTTCAGAATTCCGGATACCCCAAAATTGCTGCTGTGCCTTTGGCCAGACCCCAAAAACTTGGGGCAAAGTTTACCAAGAAAGTAAATGGCCAAAAGTTAGGTATGTGAGAGACACACCCACAAACCACCTCTGGCTCAGCTATATAATTGGAGGCATGGCCTCTCTGTTTCCTGATCAAACTGCTTAATAGCCATGATCCCAGAGACTGGGAAACAAGTCTCAAAACCCTGCGGCTTTTGGAAGAACTGCATCCGGTCCTTGCAGTAGGTTACCAGCGCTGGGCCAACCCAGGAGGGAATAGGTTTTGTGCCTTGGCCTGTTCCCCCTGGCGGCCCGGTGACTGCCATCCTCCAGAGGTCACTGGACAATCAGGTTTGGGCCCACAGTGACGAGACATGTGGGGCCTCATGGGATGGGGTGGAGCCGGCCCTTTCCTCCCCACCCAAATGAGACCCCAAGTCACCACCCATGAATGGCCTTTCTGGCTCCTTATCAAGCTGCTTAACAGCCATTATCCCAGAGACTCAGCAACAAATCTTGAAGCCCAGCGGCTTTTGGCAGAAATGTGTCTGGACCGCGCAGTAGGTTCCTATCGCCGGTCCACCCCAGGGGCGAAAGGGTATTGTCCCTCTGCCTGCTTCCCCTAAGCGGCTCGGTGGCCACCATCCTCCAGAGGTCACTGGACAGTCAGGTTTGGACCCTCAGTGACAAGACATGTGGGGCCTCACTGGATAAGGGTGGAGTCAGCCTTTTCCTCCCCATCTCAACGAGACCCTGAGTTGCTGCCCATGAACAGCCTTTCTGGCTCCTGATCAAGCTGCTCAACGGCCATGATCCCAGAGACTCAGGAGCAAATCTCGGAACCCAGCAGGTTTTGGCAGAAATCCCTCCAGATTTAAGTGTTAAAATTTCAGAATTTTAAAATTGCGCAGCCACTACTGCAGCCACGCGACATCATATGTTATTCATAACCAGCAACAAAAAGCAAATTGTCTACTGTAGCCTTTTCAGCACATCTGAGTGTTGGGGTAAAATCTCAAACAATAATGGTGGGTCTGGTGTCAAAATATTGAATGTGATCAAAGTAGAGAGAGTAATGTGGAAATCATCTGCCCCACAGGTAGGGGGAAGGTGTGGGATGGGTGTATACTGGGGTTGTTGGGGGTGGAGTATGGGCACTGGTGAAGGTACAGGTGTTTCATTGTATGACCGAGACTTAGACCTGAAAGCTTTGTAACTGCTCTCACAGTGATTCAATAAATAAAATTATAAACAATGAAAAAAAAAGTAAGGTGGAGTTCATGCCCAATTCAATCAGCTAATCAGTAGCTGAATAAATAGCAGTACTCCTACATAAAAAATAAATAAATAAAAAGAATATGCTCCAAAAAAACTTTCCTTACAGGAGAGTGTGTGAGGGTTCTTTTATTTCACTCAGGGGCCATTAAACCCTCTATAAGAGATTACCAATATGTTGTTAAGGATTGAGACTTGTGCTTAGATATATATCTAGATATATAGTTATACTTACATATATATGTATATAAATATATACATATATATCCATAAAAATATATTTCCTTCTAAGGTTGGTTACCTTCTACTTTAAACCCCATCAAATGTGATGTATTATTCTTGGAGTAATAGTGGTGTGAGGTATGAGATGTCCAGGAATAGGTTTACTCATGGGTGAGGCTCGGCCCAAGCATGTAGAGAGCTGCCGTGAGCATGGCAGAGGTTGAGTTCTGTGAGTTTTGGAGATTTTAGGCTGCCAGGACTGGGTCCCTTGGGACAGGGAGGAGCTTCACCTACCCCACTCTCTGGGGTACCCCAAATGAAATAGCCTGGCATGGGATCTGGAGGCAAGGCTATGGCAGTGTAGTTTTATGCTCTCTTCTGAGAAAGAAGGACAATGAATCTCTGGATCATGACCGTTGATAAAATTAAGCCAGAGGTGGCTTGTGTATGACTGATGAGATGCCGGAAACATGGGGGGGGGGGGGCATGGTCAGAGGTCACTCATTCCTGGTTCCATTATTCTTAACTATCTCTGTTAAAATAACGATAAGGTTTTGCCTTTAACTGGTTATTGCCTGATGCACAGACTATGACTGTGCTGAGTGGCATTTCTCAGCTCATTCCAGTGTGGACAAACATGGGAAGGCACATACAAAAACCTCAGAACACTGAGACGCAAAGTATGCTTCTGAGTGGTCTATAGAAACGCCAATCTCAAGGCTGTACCTGCAGATAATAAAACCCAGTAACCATTTTTACTAAGTCCTCCATAGGCCAGTGCCCCAGCCTGCGGTGGCTTGGAATGTGGCTTAGGATCAGAGATAACATCCCCCTCCCCCCCCCCACCCTGCTTCATGGTTAGGGGCTCTGTATCCAGTGACAATTGCCAAGAACTTCAGTTCCTCGCATGTTTGAGAATGGCCATAGAAGTGTTTACCTATAAAGACCTAAGAACTCAACGAATTAAAGCAAGTAGCATATTTGACTGAGTAAGCATCACCATCACATAACAACTGGGTCCTGTTTTCAAGTAATACTGGCATGTTTGTCTTTGTAAAGCTTCACATAAATGACTCGACCCCATTTTCACACACACACAGATGCATGCACACACACACACACACACACACACACACACACACACACAAATACCTAAGCATAAAATCTGTAGTTAGAGGCGGAAATCTCTAGTCCACTGGACTGGAGCTCATGTAGGAGGCCAGGGTTTGAGCTTCCCCAAGCACCACCTTGAGAGGCCTCCAAATAAGCAAACAAACAAAACTCTGCAACAATTACGCAGTGAAATATGATAATAGGGAAAGCCCAAGAACTAACGAGTGACTCCTGGATAGCCAATTATGGAGGGCAGTGGGGTTCATTAGGCATGGTGCACTCTCTTTCACACTGCTTTCTGAAAATTTTAGTGCCTGGGTGGTGGCCAAAGCCCCCCAACATGGAGGCCAGGGAGAGAAGAAGCACTTATAGTAGCAGGGACAGGGAGGGCCGACGGGATCTTAAACCCTGACATGAAATGATTTTCAGTGGCAAGCAGCCACACCTCAGTGAACCTTGTTCGTAACTTGTCTCATAGTGTTCTCTTTGTCACACTCACAAAATGTCTAATACCAGCAGAAGTAATTAAAAATAAACCATGAAACAGCGAACCGTTTCAACTCTCCCTTCAGCGTTGAGGAGAGGCTGCATTAGCGCTCACCACGGTGACTGGAAATGTCTTTTCCTGTCATATTGTTGACTGACCAGGAGAAATGAATGTTCCTTCCTACTAGTTTCCTCAGACAGCTTCAGGATTTATCTCCCCTGAAAGAACACAGCACGACACAAACTCACCCAAAACTTTCCGGCTAACATGTGACTTTAGTCACGGAAGGAGAGAAGGAGAGAGCAGAGAAATGTATGATCACCAAGTGAAGAGTGAAATAAAAGAGAAGTAAGAAACAGGGCTGTCTTGAAACAGTTGTAGGACATAAAACAGGAAATGAACAGAAGTCTAATACTTAGGCCTCTGGTTTTATAATCAGTTATGAGAAGAATCAAGACCAGAACTGCTCACAGACCAGGCCTTACACCTTTGACATCGATTCCCCCAGACCTCCACATACTTCCAGGAAGTGAGAGAGGATTCTGGAAAGCAAGAGTTCACGTCTCCTCTGTATAGGAGCCTCACAAAGATCCCCCATTACCTTAAAATTACAATCCAAGTTCCCTCTGTTCCAATAAAAAGCAAAGGATCTGGCCTCTGATGTCCCACCAGTCTCCCACAGGTCATGTCAGTCCAACTAACTACACCCTCCGGGAGGGCCTTTTAACATATCCCCGCTACTTCCCTGCCCAGCTGCACCAGTCAGACAGATTTTCCTCAGAGAGGCTTTCCCCACTCCCTGTCTCAGCCCCTCCTCTCAGTCAGGAGATTTACCCATTCATTGGCCCTTTTTTCACTTGTTATCTGCAATATGTGTTCAGGGATCTCTCCCTGGAATATACTTTTCAACCTTCCATTCCTAGGTTCTCACACAGTGGTCTGAGACAGAGTGGACTTTTAAGAAATATCTGTTGAAGGAATAAATTACCACACCCCCTAAATGGCTACCCCCATTCCTCTGCTTCCCCTGACTGCTGACAACCCCTGTAACTCTCAATCCCCTGATCTAATCTGGTTCTCTGCAATGAGGAACAGTCTGAGCCAGAATAGGGGTGATCTGGTGGAGAGAGGTGTACTTTGAGACCTTTCTTGCAGAGCATGACCTTAATTCCTTCCCAGTTGTTTCCTCTTCAATAAATCTTGTTTTCTCTCAACCGGCTCAAAAAAGAAGCTAAAGTAAAACCATTCAAAAGTCAGACAAGGGAACAAAGTATTTGGGGAGGAAGGGAGGATAAGGGGTGAGAGTCAGAGAGAGGGAAGAAGCAAAATTCCTTCCAAAACTGCTTAAGATTCTTTAAGGTTGGGTTCTTAAGAGGATAAATCCCAACTCTGCTTAAAATCTCTGTTCCAACTGGGGGGACTGCAGGGAAAGGTTGGTGGACTGGGAGTGACAGAGGGGCAGTGGTGGAGTGTCATGGCAGTTTGGTGGTATGGAGGTATAGTAACTTGGTACAAAGAGCACACATGTTAACACTATTATATGTCACCTCTATCATATTAACAACAAAGAAAACTGCACTCCGAAGTGGCATATACCTGGTGGAGAGAGGAGAATGGAGGGTTTTCCTGAGCCTTCCACTAGTACCCAGGGCTCCTGAGGCAGACCTAAAACTTTCACTATCTTGAATAAAACCCCAGGAGACTTCTTGAGTGGCCTTGTTTGGAGATCCAGAGAGCCCAGCTCATAAGACAGCCATCTCCATCAGTGTCCCAAGCGACTCTCCTTCCCCCAAATCAAGAGCTGCCTCTGCCCCACCCCTCTTTGCATGGCTCCTTCCTCAGGCCTCTGAAGGTTCTCCAGGACCCTCCGTTCTGAGTGTCTTTCTAAGGCCTCTGAGCTTCTGGCACTGAAGCACATAGCATGCCAGTAACGGAAGTAGTTCATCCACCTTTGAGGACCCCGATCCTTCAGTTAATAATACCCAGACAACCTCGTCCTGAGGCCACATTTATCCTCCCAATGCTCTTTGTCTGCAGCCCCAATGGGTCCTGAGATCCTTAAGCCTCTGACATTCTGTTGCTCTTTCGTTTTCTTTCCAAGAAAATGCTTCATTCCTGCCCCCAGTCCCTGTCTCAGAGACACTGCTCTCTCTCTGACCTAGGGCCATTGATTATCTCCAAGTGTTTCCTCCCAGGTCAAGACATGGTCTCCATATTCCACCTCCAGGATGATCATCTACGTTTCCTGATAGTTACAAGAACTAAAGTAGTCAGGTAGCTCTTACTGCCTCAGTTTTCTCATTTGGGAGGAACAGATAACAATAGAGCCCTGCCATGGAGTTTCTGTGCATATTAAACACCCACAAGCACTTATGATAGCACTTGACATCTAAATTCATGAAGAACTACTTCTCATTAGTTGTATTTTATAGATGTAGGTTCAGAAAACCCCATTATTGTGGGAGACTCAGAGAAGGAGAATCAGGTGAACATCATAGTGCTGCTGGTCAGCTCCCCACAGACCACCAAGAAGGACACACTGTGCCATGACATCAGGCAGGTGCAGAGAGTCCTTGCCTACACTGTACACCTAGACAACAGAAGCACTTTAAGATGCAGACTCTACTAGGATTATAACCAGCAAATCTCATTCTCTAAAGTAGAAAGCAAGAGCCAGAGAGATAGAGAGATAGTACAGGAGTTAATGTTTTCTCCTTGCATGCAACCCTGGTATGATCTCTGGCACTGAAATGCTTCCTGAGCACTGTTAGGAGTGATCCATGAACACAGAGTCAGAGGTAATCCCGGACACTGCCAGATGTCATGCACCGCTAATAGCCCCCCAAAAGTAGACAGCAAGGCAGAGTAAAAGTAATCACCTATGGGTGGGTTGATCCGAACTCAATGACAGGGAGTACAACAATACCTTTAACAGAAATAAAAACTTTGGAATCTCTGGCTTTCTGGGATCTAACTCCAGAATTTTCCCTCTGCTCTCCAGTGTCATAAAGCGGTGACCCTCTACCACTTTCTCTTGTCACAGCCATGAATGTAGATCAAGAGACAGTTACATATGATCTTGAGGTAAAGCTCACAGACTGCAGCATACTCTATCTCTGGGGGGCTGGAGCAATAGCATAGCGGGTAGGGCATTTGCCTTGCATGTGGCCAACCTGGGTTCGATTCTTCCGTCCCTCTTGGAGTGCCCAGCAAGCTATGAAGCATATCCTGCCCACACCGCAGAGCCTGGCAAGCTCCCCGTGGCGAATTCAATATGCCAAAAACGGTAACAACAAGTCTCACAATGGAGATGTTACTGGTGCCTGCTCAAACAAATCGATAACAACGGGAGGATAGTGCTACAGCATAGTGAGTGCTACAGTGCTATTCTATCTCTGAACAACCATGTCCCCACTTTGCCCAAGAGCAGCAGTGCTGAAGTAGAAAGGAAAATGCCAGGAGTTATTCCTGAGTGCAGAGCCAGGAGTAAACCCTGGCACTGCCAGGTATGGCCCAAAAGCCAAAAAAAAAAAAAAAAAAGAAAAGAAATTCTCAGGGCAGAAAAGAGAAAGTATCACTTCCTAATGAAGGAATAAGGAGTATAGAGGCGTTAAGCATACAGAGAAGTATTTCCACCCCCACTCTTACACTCTCCACTTTAGACTAGCGTGGCTGTCCTATTTATTCAAGTAGCAATATAGCAACAGAAAGGAAGGAAGAAATTGTCCCTACCAACTCCTGTTAAATTCAACCCATTCATAAAATTCTCAGGGCATCAAATTTTTGGCAATATACAGATTGATGTTAAATTTCTTCCAAATCTCCTTTTGATCAGGAGTTGGCAAACCTATTCTTTCAGGGCTAAATAGTAAATATTTCAACTTTGTGGACCAGATGGTATCTGTCACAACAATTCAATTTGCCATTGGCCACTGACAACATGTAAACAACTGGGTATGGCTGTGCTACAATGCTTTATTTATCGACAAAGATATTTGAATTGCATGCAATTTTCAAGTACCATAGCATATCTTGTCCTTGGGCTTAAAAAAAAAAACTTTAAAAAATTGTCACTTAAAAAAATAATCATTTACAACCCAAGGGTCACACAAAGTTGACAACTACTCCTGGGCCATAGTTTGCCAGCCCTTTCATTAAATCACTCCAGCAACATTTTCTTACCCATCCAGCTCTGGCCTCTCTGCCTTGTGTATCAGAGGAGGTAATGATCAGTACATTCATAATTTTTGTTTTAGTTCACTTGGAAGAGTGATGGCACAGATAGCAGATATGATCATTTTTCTTATTTAAGAGGTAGGCAGTTTTATTTCTGGGCTGAGTCCCTTTCATGTTTGAGGAGTTCATATTTTATTCTAAGTATGGAAGAGCTGCCATCAAGCCATTAACCAGTGAATATTATGCAAAAGTAAATGGCATTCAATAAATGAATAAATAGCTCCTCATTTCTACTCTAAGAAATAAAATGCTGGCAAGGGACACATTGTATACGCAATCATGATGCCGCCTTCATAGACTCATAGTTAAATCACCAATAATGCATTCCTTTTGCCCACTCATCCTAAAATGGTTTATTAAGCAGTTGCCTTGAGTAGGTAGCTTTGAAAAATGATACCCACAAGAGCTTCCCTGGCCTCTGCCCCACTTTCTTCAGCTTTCCCTTTCTTGGAACCCAGTTGTTACAATGGAGAAGGTCGAGACTGCTAGACTAGGAAGAAAGAACCCACAGAAGAATCCTAAAAGGTTAGAAACCATGAGAAGAAAAACCCTAGAATGAGGTAGCCAGTCCCCTCAGTGTAGCCTCATCACTGATCCCCCAACACCTCACCAGTTAACCAATTTTAGAAAATAATTCATTATTATTATTATTATTATTATTATTATTAGTTTGGTTTGGGGCCACATCTGGCAGTACTCCGGGCTTACTCCTGGCTCTGTACTCAGGGATCACTCCTGGAAGTACCTTGGGGGTCATATAAGATACCGGGGATCAAATCTAGGTCATCTGAGTGCAAGGCTAGTGCCTCTTCCACTATACTATTGCTCCAGATCCAATTCGTTATTATATTAGGTCAGTAGGTTTGGGATATTTTATCACTTTTCCATGAAAGTGATTTTCTTTCCTTTCTTCTTCTATTGTCATTAGTTTTTCTTTGCCACAGAATAAGTTTACATATCCGTATTACCTTAAATCAGCACCCATTTATTATATCAGAGTGTCCAGGAATCTGCACAGCTGAGCCAGATCTCATCTTGGTGGCCTCACAAGGCTGTAATCAAAGTGCTCATGGGGATATGCTTTCATCTGAAGGCCTGACTGGGAAAGGTCTACTTCAAGCTCATTCTTATTGTTGCAGAATCATCCCTTTGAGAGAGTAAAACTGAGGTCCAGTAGTTTTTCTGGATGTTTCTGGAGGCAACCCTCAAGTCCTGGAGGCTTCCCTCAATTTCATGTCTCACAGTTACTTCCAATAGTCACAGACCTCAGACTGCCCCAGCCTTAGGGATTGGTTTAGAAGGGAATACATGCTCTCATGGACTCACTAAACCCATGAAGAGGAAAGACAGACCCTTAAGTAATGATAGTCTAGACATGGAAGTTATATTATTCATCTGACATTTGTGAAGGAGTTTGAAGTTTAGGGCTCAGGTGACCTCTGGCTGGAAGAGAAGAAAAGCTTAAACAGACCCCAAAGAAAAAGAGCAGATGCACAGAGGCTTGATAAAACAGTAAATTCAGTTAATCTGAGCAGTGTTCTGAAGCCCAATACACATAAGTATGAAAAGAACATGAGTGAAGTTGGCTGAGAGGAAATGAATAAGAGTAGTTAGGGTCATGGTCCAAAGGAGCACGAATTTGCCATCAAAGTCACCTCATGCAGTCATTTAGCTCCAGTTCTTTTTGGTCAATTGGGAATGAGGACTCCAAAGAGTTCCCTTTTATGAGAGAAACCAAAACTTAAAATTTTTATATGGTCTCTAGATTTTTTAATGAGAGTCAGTATCCAGTAAATGTATAAACAAATTATAGGCATAGAAACAGATACCTGAAATCAGTGACAGTGCAGCAGGAAGGACACTTGCCTTGCATTGCTGCTGACCTAGGCTTGATTCCATATACTACATAGGATCTGGGTTTGATCCCTTGTACCACACCCCAATAGCTTCCAGGAGTGATTCCTGAACACAGATGCATGAGTAAACCCTGAGAACCTCGACTTTTGATCCAAAATAACAGGAGGGAGAGGAGGAGAGAAAGGGGGAGGGAGGGAAGGAGGGAGGGAGGGAGGAAGGGAGGGAGGAAAAGAAGGGAAGGAAAGAAGGGGAGAGAAGGAAGGTGGAGGAGGGAAGGGAGGAGGGGAGGGAAGGAAGGGAGGAGGAGAGGGAAGGAAGGGAGGGAGGGAGGAAAGGAAGGAAGACATGTATGGGTTTCTCTTTTGAGTAGATTTGGGTGTTAAAGGAAACAGAGGACATACAGAAATAGCAAAGCTTTTGGGGCAGCCAAACCCTAGCCATAGGTGATTTTTTTCCCAGGAATAGTTTTCCATTGTGGTTCCTCCACCAATAGTAGCTACACCACCTGGGAACTTGTATAAAATGTACCTTCTCAAGGGGGCTGGAGCGATAGCACAGTGGTAGGGTGTTCGCCTTACAAGCGGCCAACATGGCCGACCCGAGTTCGATTCCTCAGCCCCTCTCGGAGAGCCCGGCAAGCTACCGAGAGTATTCGATATGCCAAACACAGTAACAACAAAGTCTCCGATGGAGACGTTACTGGGCCCGCTCGAGCAAATCGACGATCAACGGGAGGGCCTTTACCTGCCTTTACCAAGGTCCCCACCATATTTACCAATTCCCAGAAACTCTGGGGCCACACAGGACAAGTACCCTGTGTTGGAATAAACCTTTCATAGAATTATCACAATTGCTCAAAACTAAGAAGATATCCCTTTTCTTATGGGAATCAAGTTCTCAAGATCATCTTTACTTCTTATATCCTATTTATATTTCTAAAGACCTAAAGGTGGCCAACTACAGCAACAACTGTTTCCTAAATATGTAAGGTTCAAAACGATGTAGTTCTGAGCAAAGTTTGGTCTGCTTATACATCTTATATCATTTCATGTTGACACAATGGTAAATCAAATTGGAGTCTTAGGTAAATGTTTTACCTACTTCTTCCCAGAAAAGTTAATAAGCTGAATGTTTATGTATATGTAGATGAATCTCATAAAATTAAATTGAATGATATGGGATGGGAAGGAAAGGAATCTACTATCAATCTTTGTTCATAGAAATAGGCCCATTTTTAATCTAGAAAGAAAATTGGCTCTTTATTAAAAATACTTTTATAAGTAGATGAAAACACTTTATATGACACTGAAATTTCCAGTATCTAACTAATGCAGGAAAGCATCTGGTCTAAAGTCAATACTGTTTCTTCAGAAAGACGTGCTGAAATCTGTGTTTTGTCTGGAGAATAATGTCTTTGCTGTGTTCATTCAATGCCTCTCCCTGTCAACAAGGGTAATATATTTCCATACTAGTTTTCCTGGGTATCTTCTAGCCATTGGGTGGTAGATTCCACCAAGATTCCAATCCCTTATGTATACTAAGCTAAATGGATTCATTTTCTATAACATGTATGACTCACACAATAACATATGTGGTGCTAATGGAGCAGCTTTACTGATTTTATTTGAGATGCTTATTCCACAAGCTCTTAGGTCCTATGGCATTTACTAATATTCTACTTAACCACAAAATATTCAAGTTCCTACTCGTGTTTTCTAGTACCATGGCCTCTTTCCCAGTCCCCTCAGCAGGCAACTTTGGGTCATACATGCATGCCTACCAACCATAAGCCCTGAACTGTACTATGTGTTGTCGAAGTGGGAGTGTATCTACAGTTCTCCTACCTTCACCTCACCCACTGTTAGAAGACAAATACTAGACTCTACCTGCCCCTGTAAGTTGTTATTCAAAATACCACGCGCATCCAGAAATATTTGGTCCAAGAGCAAACCTCATCTTATTCAGAGGGTTCAATACTTCAGTCAGTGCTAAAGGGAGTTGCATTTTTTAGGGGAGTTGCATGCTGTGAAATTTCTTCCTAAATGTTACTTAGCTGGAAGCCATGTCTGAATCCCACATTCTGTCAGTAAGCCCAGCATATTTAGTTTTTTGCCCTTATCTTCAAAGGTAATAACAAATCTAAGGCTATGCACCAGAGGAAGAATTTTGCTCCTATCCGGAAACTAATTGTATAAAATGTATGTATCTCTGAGCCTCAGACTCATACTCCATGATATTAGAATTTAACATATATTTAATACAAGGGGTCAAAGAATAACTAAGAGATGCAAAACACAGTACCCAAAAGAAGAGAGAGAGAACAAGGGGGAATACCCTGCCACAGAGGCAGGATGGGACGGGGGGGGGGGATGAGGAGGGGGGGATGCTGGGACCCATGGGGATGGATGACGGGCACTGGTGGAGGGATGGGCACTTGATCATTGTATAACTGAAACCCAAGCACAAAATTTGTAAGCCTATAACTGTACCTCATGGTTTTTCACTAATAAAAAAAGAAAAAAAAAACAAAGAATAACTAAGAGAATATAAAACAGCACCTCCTGCTCCTAGCGAAGGGCATGCTCCCTGAGTACAATTCCAGGTACAGTTGTCACTGTCTTGTATTTCCTTTTGCTAAGCACAGTTTGTTTGGTTCCCATAAATTAAATGTATAAAGCAGAAAAATAAGAATGGACTTAGCTAAACAGTATCATGTACCTTTAGAAATTGTGTCATTGACACCTGGGAAAAGAAAGCTCTTTTTCCATCCCTCAAGACACTACTCCCTCTGAGTAACCTTTTTCTCCATAGTTAAAATTATGCCATTGATATGACACAGATTATCAACTTCTGATTTGCTGATTGGTGATAAATCCACTCAAATAATAATTTAAAATTGTGATGGCAGGATCACGTCCTTAGTGATTTTGATTTTGGTGGTATGAAGCATGTTCTAGGTATCCATATCCATAAGTTCAAAGCTCTCCCTTGGGATTTCAAACTGGTTAATAGCTAAAGGAGTATCTGGGCTAGAATCCCAAAAGATACCAAAAATTGTAATAGCTGCCATTAATACCCTTATACATGGGTGCATCATGTAAATAAATGTCAACCGGGAAAGCAAATAAATAATTTAGATAGAGAATATAATTTGACAACAATATAACCGATGAATAGAGAGAAGTTCTGGGTAGTAAAGAGAACCCAGGAAGAATGAATAGAAGCACAAAAAATTAAAAGGAGATGGTGGCCAGACCACTAGAGTAGACCGGACTATTCTAGATCATACATCTGCTGAGTATATCGGGCTGCAGTGAAATAAAAAACAAATAAAAGGGATTCCCGATGTGGAAGAGGCGTGCTTAACAATGAATCTTTATCCTGATTGTGTAGAACATAGGTTATGTGTTTCTTTTCATTGTCAGAAAAGTTTCTTTGGGCATGAGCAGCAGTACAGAAGTTAGGGCACTTGCCCTGCATGTGGCTGACCTGGATTCAATCCTCAGCATTCCCTAGGGTCCCCTTAACACCATCAGGAATCAGTGCAGAATGCAGAGCCAAGAGTAACCCCTGAGCATCTCTGGGTGGGTGACCCCCAAAAATAATAGAAAAGTTTCCTTATTGAAATAAGAAAAGCCACAATATTCCGTTTGGATCAATAAAAAATACACAAGGCAGAGAAACCATAGGTTGCTATGAGGTTCTATCTCCATGGGTACTGAGGTACTGATCTGAGGATAGTTTGGAGAACACAATACAAGATGCTATAACGAGATATTATATTATATAGTATAACAATCATCAGTAGGAACTTACCTTTCGATCTGGCCAATTGTACTTTGCAAAGATGGTGTCATAGGTGTCCACAGCCCCATCAGTGATGAGCATGATGGCCTGGCTGCAGATACTTCCTTGTCCTGTGTGGTTAAACTGTGGAAAGAGATGAATTCAAAATGAAAAGCACATCTAAGAGGTATGTGTATCCGTGAGATGTCAGAAGCAGGGGGTTTCAGCTCTGGGAAGGAGAGCTACATCTCTACCACTAATGCAGAACATACACAAAAGGCCTTTTTTTTTATACCACATCTACTCTGAAAAACTGGGACTAAATAGAAACCACAGAAGAGATCTCCAGAGGAAAGAAGAACACAGGGGAATTCAAAGTTCTAGGACAAAAATCATTCAAGTATGGGCCACACCTCAGAATACAAGTCCAAAGGAATGAGTGACAGCAGCTTGACCACATTTCAGGGCAGCAGAATTGATGAGAGGCAATATCTCTTAAAAATCGAAATGAGTCTGGTTTGCATGGATCTGATGGATACAGGCTTACCATATAAATAAATCAAGGTTTTGGCCACAAAGACAATAAAGTAAGGATTATGCCAATTCAGGTCAGAAGTCTAAGCGCCATTTTTAAAGTTATGTTTTAAACATATATTACTACTTGTAACATTATGTAGTAATTCATAGATGTTAGTACATATAACCTGCTGACATTCTAAGACTGTAGCTCATTGTGCGCGAAATCAGGATTTTCTTACACTTTGGGTTTTATGTGGCACTTTAGGGCTGGAGAGATAGCAGAGTGGGTAGGGCGTTTGCCTTGCACACAGTCAACATGGCTGACCCGAGTTCGCATCCTCCACTCCTCTTAGAGAGCCTGGCAAGCTACCAAGAGTATCTCGCCTGCCCAGCAGAGCCTGGTAAGCTATCCGTGACGTATTCAATATGCCAAACACAGTAACAAGTCTCACAATGTTACTGGGCCTGCTCAAGCAAATCGATGAACAACAGGAGGACAGTGACAGTGACAGTGGCACTTTAAAAGTTCCTGGCCTCCAGCCGGGTATCCTAGAGGAAAGGGCAGTTCAGATAGAGACGGGAGCACCAAATAAAGGATGTTGGGAGGATCCTCCCAGGAGGGGGGATGCATGTCGAAAGTAGACTATGGACTGAACATGTTTGCCACTCAATGCCTCTTTTGCAGACCACAACACCCAAAAGGAGAGAGAGAACAAAAGGGAATGCCCTGCCACAGTGGCAGGGGGGGATGGGGGGGATGGGGGGGGAGGGATATTATCCATGGTGGTGGAAAATGGGCACTGGTGGAGGGATGGGTATCTGATCATTGTATAATTGAAACCAAAGCACAAAAAATTGTAAAGCTACAACTGTAAAAAAAAATAAAATAAAATAAAGGGAAAAAAAAAAGTTCCTGGCCTCTGTTAGTAAATGGG
Organism: Sorex fumeus; assembly: GCF_029834395.1. Lineage (NCBI taxonomy): Eukaryota > Metazoa > Chordata > Mammalia > Eulipotyphla > Soricidae > Sorex > Sorex fumeus. Next base: position 54,918,815 of record NW_026606129.1, on the reverse strand, counting down.
AGCTAGTGTTCCCAGAGGGGTTTCCAGAGCTTTGTGTCCATCCCTTGGATATTGGAACAAGAATTCCCTACAGAGTGCTATGAGTGCTACAATGTAAAGCAATAGCATGTCCTTTAAGAGCATTACAATTACATGAAAATGTAAAGACAATACAAAAACATCCTCAGCCTTCAGTAGGGAAAATTCTTACCATTTTAATCTACCATGTATGTTTATGTATCTCAGAATTATTTACGAAGTCCTCACATAACACTGGGGTGTAAGACCCCTTGCCCTCACATCATTCATATTCTATTTGGGCTGACATATAAAAATAAAGTGAACATTTGCATATTTAATAATGATAATGTAACGAGAGAGGGAAGAAAGTAGAGATGAGAGAGAGGAACAGAGGAGGCAGCAACTGTAGGGAAATGGAGAGGTCTGAAATGTGTCCTGCAGGAGGAGTTCTTGAAGAGTCATGCAGGTGATAAGGAACGGCAAATGCAAAGGCATGGAGTGAGGATAGTCAGGCATATTCAACCCCTGATCATGGCACTGGAGAAGACTGGAAGCTGCTCTTGTATTTGCTACTGACATTGGGTAAATAAAGGGCTAACAAAACATTCAAATTGAGGTATAATGGTCTGTCTCTTGGCAATCAGAATCCTTTGGTGCTGCTTAAAGTTGTAGTAACTTGGGAGAAGATAACTTAACAATATAGATGGACAGATGGATGTATACATGGATGGATGGATGGACAGATGGACAGACTGATGGGAAAATCAATGGAATAAACTGCCTTGAATCATACTGGGACAGAGAAAGCTTACTACCATAAGATACTGGTGAGTACCTGGGCTTATCCCAGTATCACAAGCTGTGTACCTGACCTAAGTTCATTTTGCATGTCCATTTCATCATTTAAAAGAAGAGAATAACATTCTTTTGTGACTTCTACCGAGCAAATTAATTCTATATTGTATGATGGACTATGAAAATAAATAATCTTTTCTAGCCACCAAGGCAGGTGCTATCTATCATTATGGCCACTTTACAGTTGGGGGAACTAATACAAGGGAGATTAGCTGACTGCCTAAGGTAAAATATCTACCTATTCTATCTCAGATTGGAATCCATACAATCAATCTCTAGAATCTACTGTCTGCTTTAACATACTCAACAGACTCTCAAGAATGATATAATGGTTCTTGAGCAAATAATAAGCTCAAGATATGTGGTAAGCATCACAGATGTTCATTTCTATCCACTTCTCCCCTGTTCTATAATTTCCAGGATTCCAGGGTCACATGGACACCACCCAAGGAAGAGTTTGCCCCTTCAATTCCATGTTCAAGGCTCTTGTCTCACTGTCCTTTTCCAGCTCAGACTGGAAAACTGTCCTTGAGTTAAAGAGCAGATAAGACCCATGAGACAATATAATAAAGTAGAGAGACTTAGAGTGAATGCCATCAAACTACAATACTACTGTTTTTATTGACACAACATATGGTCCAAAAACCTGGCTCAGGAAGACAAGAATGACAAATATGTCCAGAATGAAAAAACAACCCACAGACTGAGAGGAAAGATTTTCCCACCATTTATCCAACAGAAGGATTAATAGCCAAGATATATAAGGCACTGTTAAAACTTAACAATAAAAAATCAACCACATCAAAAAGTGAGATGAATGGAAACTTCCTCAAAGAAGACAAAAATTGCCAGTAAGTATATGAAAAAAAATGCTCTGCAACACTGTTCATCAGGGAAAGGCAAGTCAAAACAATAATGAGATATCACCTCACAGTGAGACTGGTGCACTTCAAGAGAATGAAAACAATCAGCATTGGTGTGGATAGGAGAAAAGGAACTCTCATTCAATGCTGGTAGGAAGGTTTACTGATTCAACTTCTTTGCAAAATAATCTGGACACAGCTCAAAAAACATTTTTTTTGAGAACTGAGTTTTCACATGACCCAGCTATCTTAGTTTTTGGCCTCTATCCCAAGGACTCAAAAACTCTATTTAGAAAAAGACAGTTGCACTCCGGGGTTAATAGCAGCACTGTTCTTAAGAGCCCATTTTGGAAATATTACAAGTATCCAAGAACAGGTGACTAAACAAACTATGGTTATATATACAGAAAGGAATACTACTTGGCTATGAGAAAGACAAAATCATGTACTTTGCTACTACATGGACGAAACTGGAGGGTCTCATGCCAATGAAGTCAGCCAGGAAAAAGAGAAACAGAAACAGAAAGATCTCTCTCATATGTGAGATAGAAAGAAATATAGTATGGGAATAACAAATGTCAAAACGTAACAGACTCTAAGAACTAGGCTGTTCTGTTGAGTGGAGCTCAGAATTGTGTGAAACTTTGGGGTCAGAGGTGGGGACTGGGAGAAGATCCAGGGACAATGGTGAAGGGAAAAGGACACAGTGGCAGGGTGAATGCCATGCCTGAAACCCTGTAAAGTTGGCAGTACTGCAAAGTTGTAAAGAACAGTAAGTAAAGTAAGTAAAGGCCCTTCCGTTGATCATCGATTTGCTCGAGCGGGCCCAGTAACGTCTCCATTAGAGACTTTGTTGTTACGGTGTCTGGCATATCGAATCCGTCATGTGTAGCTTTCCAGGCTCTGCCGTGCAGGCGAGATACTCTCCGTAGCTTGCCGGGCTCTCCGAGAGGGGCGGAGGAATCGAACTCGGGTCGGCCATGTTGGCTGAGTGCAAGGCAAACGCCCTACCGCTGTGCTATCGCTCCAAAGAACAGTGACTAAACAAAATAATAGCAGTAAAAGGAGGCAGGTAGTCTGGTGGAGGGCGTGGTGTAGAAACAATGTACACAGGAAATCTTACCAATAACAGTATTGTAAATCACTATGCTTGAAATAATATTTTAATAACAAATAATCTTACTACTTATTCCAGGACCTTCCTGAAAGATCCATCACCTCTTTAAAAAAAATAAATAAATAAAAATAAAAGGAAAATGTATTTACATATCCTAAGACTGAACCCTGATCTCAAATTCTTTGCCCTTTTGGGTCCATCAATCCTAAACTTGTAATATTGGGATTCTTATCTAACTCTAATGAAGTCTCTTCCTTGTTCTTCAGATATCTTCAGATATCCTGTGAAATATCTTCAGACAAATGTCATAATCTCAGTAAATATTCTTTGTCCTTTCAACTCTAGATGCTGCTAAGATTCTATCATCACAGTTCTTTACTTCAATAGCAGAAAATTGCCTTGTTCCTTGTCTTACAAAACATGCCCTCTGGAGAGGTGTGAGGAACCTGTATCCAACACAGCATTCACTTAATTGAATAAAGACAGCAGGAGACCTCTGAATATCAGTGATCTGGTGATCAACTCTTCATATTGCAGAGGTTGCGGAAAGGAAGAAAATCAGGACACCATAGGGCTCTTATTAATGCAACTCATTTGAAAACATTTTGAAAAAACTCTCCCAAGTGAAAGGGAAAGAAATGAAAATGGCCAGAGACTAGAAATGCAGACTAAAAGCAAGAGGTGCCTAGAGCTGTTTATTTAAAAACATCACAACCTTTGCCCCACGGTGGATCCCTGGTATTCTCTGCAGCAATCTGCAGTTGGAGAATTTTAAAGAATGCAATTAAATTCAAATGCTTTGATGAGTAATATCGCTTCTCTTCATATTTGTCGAGAACTTTTTTTTGAATAGCGAGAGTGATGAAAGTGTTTTCCATAATAATAACAATGACAAGAGGCTGATGATGAACTACAATTAGCTCAGTGATTCATCAGTTAGCAGTGAAAATTTCAATGCATCCTGACATTTAGAGCATTTGGTTGTGATTAACAGTCTTTGAAATGTCACCGAATTTTATTTAATTGGCTAAGAAAAATTTTTAAAAGGTAATCACTGCAAAGATCGTATTCATCGCCAAAAAAGATAATTGCAGTTGTCACATGACAAGGTAGATGCTAACTACTGTAGCAAACTGGCTCTGTGTTCTTACAGAATCTAATGAATACAGCAGAGATCAATAGCTAGAAGGGTCTTAGAAGTTTACTTGAATGCTCCTTTCAAAGGCATTTGTACAACAACTGCAAGCCTTTAAGTCATCTGCGCAAATACTGAAACTGAAATGCAGGTAATTGCAAAACAGAATTAACTCCGTTTGGCTATAGTAACCTCTGAACCATTATAACTCCAGCCACAATCAAGATTTCAATTAAATTCTGTACGTGAGTTTGTATGTATAAGAGAGAGAGGAAAGAGGATGTTTATGTGTTTGAGAAACAGCTCTTTATTGCACATTAGCTTGCAAAGGCAGGCATAATGTACAGGAAGAGAATTATATCACTTAAAGGTCATATTGATGAAGTGGAAAATAGCTCAAGCTTCATTTTCATGGGAGATTAACCATCTCTGTGTTTTTTCAAAGTGTGGAGCTATTTAAGAGCCCAATGGCAAAAGAATGAATAAAATATTTCTGTGGGAGAAATATGCACTCAAAAGAATTTGGTGCCAACTGTCAATCAATCTCAAGCAGGAAGAGTTGTAACTTTTTTTTATTGTTCCTCTTCTTTTATCCTCTTTCCTTATTCATATTCAGCATAAGTTTCTGATTGGCCAGATCTCATAGGAGTTTTACAGGAGAATGCAGAGCAGAAAGGTGTGTAGAAGGTTTCCCTAGTTGAAAAATACCTCTCACCAGATTTAAGGGAAAATATTCACCATGTATTGGTAATTTCTCTGGGTCTTAGAGGTGTTGGGGTTTTAAGTATACCCTCTTGAGTATACAACTTATTGTACCTGCAGTCATTTTGATATATTACATGATTCTAATCCTGAGTTCCTGATACATTATAAAGAGTTCCTGGCTGTTCCCGGAGCCAATCTAAGTAACATCTGGGACGTCTTGGAGTGGGGAGTGAGCCCACCACCAGCCCAAACAGAGCCCTGGCAGCCTAAAACCTCCCAAACCCAATCTCTGCCATGCTCACAGCAGATATCCACAGCCTCAGGACAAACCTGATCCATGAAAATGAATCAGCTGAAAAACTCAGGTATGCAGATTTTGTGAATGAAAAATGTCCAAACTCTTACAGAGTTGGTAATGGGTGACCGCCCCCCCCCACCCCATCTCCTTGTACTTCCTGGATCTTGGCAGTCATGCCCACAAACTGCCTCGTTAATGTCCATGATCCAGAGACTCACAAATAAATTTCAGAAGAGAGCAACAATGACTCCAGACACAAAAGTCACCATCCAGTTAAAAATTTAACTCCAGCTGTGTCACCCAATTTAAAATTTTAAAATTCCTGGAGTAACATCTCATATCTAGACCACTGATATACCAGGAGCAGCACACCACATTGGATGGGTGTAAAGTAGAAGGCAACCAATCTCAATTAAAAAATATATATATTAGCATACAAGGCTCAACCCGGGTAACAATATGTTAGTAATCTCTTGAACAAGGACTTAATGGCTCCAGGGTGAGATACAACAATCTTCACACTTTCCTCTAAGGAAATGTTTGGGATCATTTGTAGCAACTTTTTTATGACAAGCAAATAAATACAAAGTAAGACAAAAATTGAATACAAAATCAATTATTTAGGGCCTGCTTTGGGGGCAGGCTTGGCTGGTGGTGGGAAAATTTGACATGGTGATGGAAAGGTGTAACAGTCATGGGATTGGTGTTTAAATATTGAATGTAATAAATTATTGTGAACTGTTAAAAATATAAACACGCGTGTGGAGGGATGGGAAAGTGTGAGTTGTCGGTGGGCTCTCCAGACAGCTCTCTCTCTCCACCCGCATTCGGTGCTCTTGTGCCGCTGTGTATGGACCAGATTGGGATGGCTCCTCCTTTACTCACTGCTTTTGTGTGTGCCGCTGTGCTCTCTTTTGTCTCTCTATTTCTGACTCTGTCTCTGTAGTCTCTCCTCTGGTCTCTTCCAGTCTCTCTCTCTCTCTCTCTCTCTCTCTCTGGAGCCCGGCCCACTCTCACTTCTGACTCTGTCCCCTGGTTTCTGACTCTGACCCCCTCCGTTCTTACAGTCTTAGTTTATATAGTAATCACATAGGGTGGTGACACAAAGGTGGGTCGAACATTAACAAATCAACAAAGAGGGGTAAGACCACTCCTCCAGGAGATTAACTCAAGGACAAAATTAACACAAGGACAAAAGGGGAGGATCCCATCCAGGGTGTGTCCCTTTCTTCTTTCCTCAGCTATAATCCACTCAAATAGTTCTAGTAAATTTACTTCTGATATTTCTAGCAATGTCATTCTGTATGAGCACAGTTTAAGAGATATATCAATTTAAAGTTTGGTTCTTCCTGAGAACATCTCACTATATATTTCAGACCATAGTCCTCAGGTTAGGTTAGTCTTCCTAACCCCAGCAGGGCCCTAGTCTCATACAACTTATTGTTACTTTTGGATCATGACGGCATTTGTCTATGATCATGCTCTCAACTTATAGTTGAGCATTTTGGCACTTTGGCCTGGCCCATTTCAATGCCAGAGTAGCTCACAGTTTGCCCGGGTCCATTCAGTCTCTCGTCGGGACCCTGCTTTTGGGGTGCAAGGAACTAGGGGAAACTGAGTTGAGAAAGCAGATGCCTAAGAGTAAATCTTATTGGAGTCAATCAACTCCCAAGTTACAAAGCATAACATTAACTGTCTTTTTGTATCCATACAGAAAGGACATTGCTTTAAGGTAAAATAAGTTCCCTGAGGCAAGGCTGAAAGAACAAATCCAATGTTATCATACAGTGAATAACTTTATAAAATAAAATAAAATTTTTAAAAAGAGTTATCAATAAATTTGGGTTGACATGGACACGCTTTCAAAGGACAGCAGAACTTGTTAAGGTCTTTACTGTACTCCTGCACTTGTAAGTTTGTGAGAGGAGGACGTCGTGCCCCAGCATACAGTGGGAAGCATGGATGTGTGACTAAGAGCACAGTGGGTAAGGGAAAAGGATCCGGTGAGAAAAGTTATCAGGGTAAGAATCCAAAGCAAGAGGAAGATGGAGGAAGCAGATATTCCTGGAGATTTGGGTGAGGTGGATGAACAAAAAATATATGGTAGGAGTTGATTCTAGGGGCTATAGGCAACCAGTCTACCTGGTCACACAGGGACACCTACCTAATCAAGCAAGCTGAAAGTAAACCTGTCACTTTAACTCAGTTATGTAGAGTTCCCAGTCCCTTATGAAAGAGGCTACCAAGGCAGATGCACAGGTGCATAGGAACCCACTGCTGTTTCATGTTTTATTGTCACTCTAGAATTTTTTCTCTGTCTTAAAGTGAGGAACTACTTTGTTTTAAAGTGAGGTACTACTACCTCACTTTGTTTTAAAGTGAGGGCAGGAGCGATAGTACAGTGGCTGACCCAGATTCAATTCCTCTGTTCCTCTCGAAGAGCCTGGCAAGCTATCGAGAGTATCTCCCCCGCATGGCAAGGCCTGGCAAGCTCCCTGTGACGTATTTGATATGCCAAAAACAGTAACAAAAAGTCTCACAATGGAGACGTTACTGGTGACCGCTTGAGCAACTCGATGAACAATGCTACAGTGCTACTAAAGAATTGAAGTAATTTTACAATTGCAGAGCGACTTCACCAATCCCTCCTCCAGTGTTTCAAGATAGCTCCATCATTACCTCATAGTCCCTTTGCCCTCCCACACCCTCAGTTCCCAGTTCTTGAGATTTTGAGGCCAGTGCTTAGTCTGCTCCTATTGCCATTTTAACAATGAGGAAAAGAAAGGTGAGTCAGAGTAGCAGCCTAGATGGATCAGGCTTCTCAGCCCAGTTTCCAGAGACTATGCATGAAACCACATGTTCCTATCTTCACAACTCTACTTGTCAGGGACGGAAAGTGGAAGTTCACTGCAGTAACCTCCACGATCCAGCTTGTTTTTGAAGAGCCAAATTGGGACTAGTCCCTCCAATGCAGCATTTAGTAAGGGCCTGCAGAGAAATGGGGGAGCTTGGCACTTCCTATGGAGAAAGTGGCAATCCAGATGCAACATTAGACCAAGAAGAGGCTACCTGGTCCTTTGCCTATTTGAGGCTATTTCTTTCTGAGTTTTTCTTCGGCTGTTAATAGGACTGTCTGTCCCCAACACAGAGTCTTACATAAATGCCCATGGTCAGCAGTCAACAGCCCCTTAGAGTCATAAGAGGGAAGGGATTCCATCCAGTTTACTGACATCTTCCCTCCTGGCTCTTCTTTCCTTTGCAGTCAAAGCACTGGCTCAGGCTGAGATTCAAAGGGGCTTCGGAATGCCAAGAGAGGTTAGAAAGAAGAGCTGAGCCTAACCTTGGAGCCTAAGAGGCTAGTGCATAAGAGTAGAAAAACCCAAGATTCAGAGTGGGATATAACTCACGAGCATGTCCAACTTGGGCCATGCTGCAGGAATGTTGCTTACCTTTCCAAGCCCCCATTGCTCACCTGCAGACCAATAATAGCTATGCCCGACACCCAGCGCCAGTGTCACCTCAAGCCTCTGCCAGGCTCTCAGTTTCTCTCAGGTCTCTTCTGGCCTCAGCTTCCTGCCCTGGACCTCTTCTCCCCCACCCCATTCCTCACCTCCCCATATCCCCAATGCCTGTTTTATGTTCCCAACAGATCACAGTTCCCAAGCTCTCTACTAGTTTAGACAAACTCCAACCAAATGAGAATAGTGGGAGATGTGAGGGGCAAAACTAAGTATTTCTGAGTCAGTCCCCACTTCCCCTCTGTTTTGGGGTTTGGATGATCCATGGTAATGACTGTCATTCAAGGTATTGGCTTCTACAGGACAGGCCTTCCCTCCTGATGCCAGTTTTTCCTGAATAGTCCCCTCCATGTGTATTTTTCCCATCCGGGAGGTGCTGAGGACATTCCTCATTCCTGTAGGCCTGCTTGCTCTTAAGAGGTCCTGCCTGCTATTGGCATCGATCTCTGAGTTGTTTCATTTGCTGTTTGCTTTCTCAGTCTCTTCATCATCTGTGCAACCCTTTCCCTGAACTAAACTCCCACTGCACTTGAAATACCTAGATCAGTTTCCATTTTTCCCCTTCTTGACATCTTGATCATTACTGTTTTTCAACACAGTAGCCACAAAATTGTGTCAAAACCCACTTGGGTCATTTCATTCTGCTCAGACATTATCATAATTTTCCATCTCACACAAACTACAGTCCAGAGATCTCCTGTGAGTTAATATAGACATAATTGCCATAGTACAAACTCCTAATATCCTGATGATCTCGCTCCCTTTCTCTTCCTTCTCTTTCTCTTCTCTAGTTTCCCCTTGCTACACCTTATCTGATCTCCTGGCTATATTACCAATGTGCCAGACATTTGCCTTGGAGCTTCTGCATTTGCAGGAGGGTGGCTTCTTCCTTCATATATATACATAGTGGTTCCCTCATTCCTCAGATCTCTACCCCAACATCAAATCAGAGAACTCTTTCCTGACCTCACTGCATGAAACAGCACTTCCAGGTCTGCCACAACTCCTTCCCACCTGGAATAACCTTGCTTCATTCTCCATAGGAGACTACCTCTGCTTACTCCCCCCACCTCCCACACCCCATATATGTGAAGTTGATGAGCTGCTTCTAGAAAAGGCAATATAGTCAATACCTTAGCTTTCATAGGCCACGGGGTCTCGAGCGCAGCTTATTCCCACTATAATTATGAACAAAAGCAGCCACAGACAAAATGTAATGAGAGGGCTTGCATTTCCATCCAACATTTGTTAGAAAAACAGGAAGAAGGCTGTATTGTGCTTCTAGGAGACTGTTTACTGCCTTTTCCCTAGATCAATTAAAGCTCAACCTTTTCTCTATTCTCTTTACCATTATATTCTGAATGTCTGAGGTTAAAAACATACAAAACAGAGAATGGCTGCATAAATAAACCTACAGACTGACATTAATAAAGATAGTCATTATTTTTCCTGCTAGCTCCCTTCAAAGTAATGAAAGTACAAAAGCTGCCAGCTGAATATGATGCTCTAGAAACACAATTGGATTTAAGGGGTGGGCATCAGCTGCTCAGGATTCCCCAACATCTATAACAGGATGGGAACTAGGGCTACTTGAAAAGGGCTTCTTTGCCTTGTAGCTCACATTGTTTTCTATAAATAAAGTGTAGAATACTAGGAGGAGCAGTTTCTCTTCCTGCAATGTTCGTTGGAGAATTGAATACACTTGCTGCAAATGGCACCTCAATAAAGGTCTGGGAGAGATGAAAGATGGAGGAGAGGATTCTCTAAACACAGCACAGGGAAGCCTTTCTTCATTAGGACACAAAAGGGAGGGGAGGAGGGAGATGGGTAATGTGAACTGAGAGTACTGGATGAAAAACCTGAAATGCCTCAGGAAAAAGCAACAGCTTGAGATGGTGAGTTCCAACAGTCTGACAAAGAGGGCCAGAGCCAAGGAGTGTGGCAGGCCAGTATCCAAACTGAACATCGGTAACCACACCCAACAGGGTTTGACTTGGCCTCCCAGACTGGACTTGGTTTCCCAGGAACTCAAGTGGCCAACCTCTTCCTCCCATCTTGTGTCTGGGCAAAAAAAAAAAAAAAGCAGGTACTGGTCCACAGCCACAAAAGGAAACCCCACAAAACACACACCAATGTTCTCCTGGAAGTGAGAAAGAGAAAGCAAATTGAAGCTTACGTCGCTAAGGATGTTGAAGGCCTCATTCAGAGCAATGTCCAGCATTCCGATGCCTTGAGCAAAAAGCTTGTCCAGATGCTCCCTGAAGTGCTGAAACAACAAAGCAGAAAATCCATTAGCATCCGTTCTATTATCTGAGACTCCAACCTTGAGTGAACAGGCTCAGTCTCAGGCCAGACCAATAATCCTCAGACCCAAGAGGTCACAATTTGTTTTCCTCCTTCCAAATTCAAAACATAAGAACTTCTCAATGCAAAATTTACCTTCTGTATCCTTTTTTGTTTTAAAATTTTGTCTACATATTATAGGGGAAAAAAATCTTTCAACTCTGGTGAGAACTTCTTTAGTCTAAAATTCCTGGTTTCCCCTTTATTTATTACACCCCCATGCCTTTCTGTCCTCTCTCCTATCCTGATATGCTCTTGGCACAAACTCAACCACTTCTGAACCCCCCTGCCATGGACTTTCCCATCAGCTATGGGAACTCAGCTTGGTTCTCACCTTGTTCCTACCAAGTTTTTCCAGACCTCAGCCTCTGAGACAGGCTTAGGATGCTTCCCAGTGACCCCTTGCTACCAGCTCTAGGCTCAGATGCACACAGATCAGAGGCATGCAATGATCTGATATGATTCTTTCACACAAGATCTGACATTTCTATGACAGGGCATGCAGATTTAATGGCCCTCTTTGCCTCCCACTTCCATGACAGCTGACACTCAGAAGGTGCCCAATATCCATCTCCAAGGAGTGAGGAGAAATACTTAATCAACACACAAGAAATGTGATTATAGCAAGGGAGATGCTGACTAGAAATCAGGAAACTTTCAAGAAATGTGCAAAATGGGAAGGAAACTTAGTAATAGACTTGAGATTGCCTATGCTGGTTCCACAGAAGTCCAGTACTGGAAAGTGAAGACTAATTAAATAGAAAGAAAGAAAGGTAACTGTGGACACCCACCTCCAACCCACTGTATTTCTGCTTTCTATCAAAAGGGTAAGAGTGGGTCCTGGTGCATGCCTAGGGACACAGGAATATGGGGGAATACAGGGGAAATGTACATCTCCAAAGTCCACATTCATAGAAGTACAACTATTCTGCCCTTATTTCCTAATTGACTCATAATTAATTAGATCAATTATTTATCCTTATCCTGTCATTTCAAGAAAAGCTGTCCAGAGTCTTCATATTCCTCCAGACCAGGAAGGGCGTGAGGGGACCTACTCTTCTGGTTGCTGATTTCCTGTCTGAGGAGTGGCTCTTTCTTATTCATTGCCTTGAAACCCACCAAGGCTCCAAGCGTGTCCTCAGCACTAATAGTGACACCTAGACATGACAAGTGAGCTGGAGGACCCTGAAACTTGTCTCAGAATCTGCAGAGACCATAGAGGCCTAGGGATATCTCAATGTGGTTGTCTTTTGTGGGCTCCACAGGCAGTAGCAGGGGGTTTAAGGCCATCAGAATGCTAAAAAACTGTGCAGTGCAGGTTGGCTGAAAAACTGCTGTAAAGTTAGATTCTGCTCCTCATGGTACCCACTTGGTTAAAACACAGGTTTAATGTGAATCAAAACTGGATATGAAGTTGTAGCAAATCCTAGAAATGCTCATTCCAGTCACAAGAGCCTTTTGAGGTCTGCAGCCAGTGACTGAAGCCTGCTTCATGTTGGGTCTTTAAGAAAAACCAGGAATCAGGCTGGAGCAATAGAGCAGTGGGTAGGGCATTTGCCTTGCATGTGGCCGACCCGGGTTCAATTCTCAGCATCCCATATGGTTCCCTGAGCACTGCTTTGGGTAATTCCTGAGTGCAGAACCAGGAGTAACCCCTGTGCATTGCCGGATGTGACCCAAAAAGAAAAAAAAAAGAAAAACCAGGAATTTAAGTCCTGGCAACAGCCCTGAGAGGTTCAAGCATCTCCTTTTGCAGATAAGGATACTGAGGGTCAACACAATTCCCAGATCTACACATCTCCAAACTGCCTGGCCCAGGTTCTACTCTAAGCCCACGTCATTTGTGCTGCTCTTCTTTCATACATGGCACACCCAGCACGGATCATGCTGCCTAATCTCTGCAGTAGGGCTGCACTGAGTCTACTGGTGTGTGTGTAGGGGGGCAGTGGGGGGTGGGGGGGAGTGGTTGGAGAGAGGAATGCAGGACCTGGCAGCCACATGGCTAGGAATCAAGTCAGTGCTTCTTCTCTTCCTGTACAAGGCCCAAGACCCAGCAGACTATTGAATATATGGCATGTCCCAGGTGAAGAAAATCCAGGCAGGCAAGTGCGTCTGAGGAGCCAGAGTACTAGGTGCAGGTGAACAGAAGCGAATCAGAACAGATTCCCTTCTTGTATGGGTGAATGGTGGCCACTAAGAGGACTCTGACTCTAGAAGCACCATCCCTCAAAGGCCCCATGTACTCTGCAGGACACACAGAGTGATGATATGACCATTTCACTGCTGTCAGAGAAGCTGGGATTCACAGGGGTCTGGCTTACATCACTGGGGCCAGAGCCTGCCTTTAAAAATTCCTTCTTTTCACCTTTTCCCATTTATGCCAAAGGCACATAAGTGCGCTGTCACAGGGTTTACATTGGAGTGTGTTGTTGGTTGTTGTTGTTGTTGTTGTTGTTGTCGTTTTCAGTAACAAAGCAATCCTATTGGGTTTCCTTTTATTCTATTGCCAGCTGCATGTCCTCTGCAGAACATGATCTTCAAGCAACAGTGCTTCTATTGTACATTCAGAGTAAAATGCAACATCATGTTGTAAAAGTCTGCTCCACTTCTTTTATTTTAATTTAACATTTTTGTAGGGGTTGGGAGGTGGGTTACATCCTGCAAGGCTCATGGGATTACTTCTTGTTCTGCACTCAGGAGTTATTCCTGGTGGTGCTTAGGGGAACATATAGTACTGGGGATTGAACCCAGGTCAGCTGTATGTAAAGCAAATGCCCTATACCCACTATACTATCACTCTGGCCCTCTTCTACTTCTTTATAACATGGTCAGTTGCAATTCTGTTGCTTCCTGGTACAAATCTGGTCCACATATTAGATGGAAACATATTTTATCAGGTTAAGGATTTCCAAATAATGTTCACAGATGAAGGATTCTCTCATTTTGTTCTTTTTATTTCCTCTCTCATATCCAAACTCCCTTTCCTCATACTCCGTCACCTGAACCAAATCAGCTTCATCAACCTAGTCTTCTTGGCTGTATGCAACAGCATCCCCTTCTCCTCCTACATAATATTGGGTCTTGTCTTCCAGGAAACCCATGATGTGGTCTCCGTAAGAGTTTCTGTCTACTCTGGCTGCCACTATCACATGAATTTACATTAAGTTTAACTGGAATCAACTACATTTTAAAAATTTTTTATCATGCCAGTCACACCTACGTTCTCCATAGCCCAATGTGGCCAGTGACTACAGTACTGAAAATAAAAATGGAGAACAACTCCAACACCTTATAATGCCTTATTAAACAGTGGTGACTTGGAGACTTGGGGCTTGATGAGTCTTTCCTTTCCACCAACTCACTGACCTAGTGATCATTTACAAGAAATTCTCAGACCTGAACCCAGAAGACATGAGTCATTTTTCTACTAGTCAAGCATCCATTTCTCTTCTAGGTTTTCTTTCTTTCTCACTATCCTTTAATTCACATAGTTTGGATAAGATTAATATCACCCTTCCTCCTTCCCAGATCAAAGGGTGGGTCCATTAATTAGGCCTGTCCAATCCGTAAACTCCATCATATTGGGTACAGTGAAGTATGTTCCTAGACAAAATACTTCTACATCAACTGAAGTATGGAGAGGAGGAAGAAGGTTTCCCCTCTCTATTGGATTCTTGAAAGCTCAGGGAGGAAGAAGGAACTTCAAGCAGTCATCAAGCCACTGCTCAGTAACTAGACCTTAATGAAAAGAACAGCTGAGAAGAACAGAACCAACAATGGGGTGCAAACAAAATAGAACTGTGGCAGCATGACTTGAACCTCCAGATTCAAGCTTAGGTAGCTCACTATTAAGATGAGCTGTTACATTTGCTTCTTCTCCTCACCACTTTTGGCTGAATAGGTGCAATTTTATTGAATTGCAACCACCCCAATGGCTCTGACTGCTAAGATTCTACTTCCCCAAAGCCTTCTCTGCATTATAGTACTCTCCTCCCTCTCCCCTCTCAGGCTTTTTCCCCTTTTCAATCCCCCTCACTGTACTGCTTGACTCTTACACATAGTGTGGTTAGAGTGCCTGTTCCAGAGAGAGCAAGGTACTCATAAATTTAATGGCCATGACTTTGAATGCATATTGCATGGAGTCATTGGTGATTTTGTTGAAGATGAACTCTAACCTATGCACTCCAGGTTTTGCCTGAAATGGAACAAGAATAACTGGCTGATTCTCCTGCAGGCTCTCTATCTCTTTTTCTACTCCCTGTGGCAGTTTCTACAAGGGGCTTCTAGCTATGATATTTAATTCAACCATATTACAATCATATTATGTAGGTAGTTGGCATACAGAGACAATGAATTTGGGAGAAGACATAATAAACTGTATCTAGAGACTTCCCCTAAGGTCTGATTATACTGCAAGGGTGAGGCTCCAATGCTGTTTTTGTGACTATCAGGCTTCCATTTTGCTGCCTATGAAATGGATATAACATAGCTCACATGACTCTACACACAGATGGAACACTGAGAACAACAGTACTGTGGAACGGTAGGCATGATATGGGGTAGAATTCTGATCCTGCTCTGCCACTCGCCAAGACTTTCATATCTATGCCATGAGCTGTACCCTCTCTGAAATTGGAACAAAACTAAGTCAACCGAAAGTACTGGGATGAAAAGAAACAGAGGGGACACTCAATTTCATGATCCCTAAAGGAAATGCTTCTGGGGCCAGAGAGATAGTAAAATGAGTAGGGAGCTTACCTTGAAGTAAGCTGGATTCTGTCCCCGGCACAACATATGGAATGCTTCCTAAAAATTCTATAAATCTCTCTATCTCAAACACTTCCTATGCCAACTTCCCAGTTTGCTAGTTGACTGTCCCATACATCTTGCAAAACAGCTGTACCACTGATCAGGGTCAGGTTTGAGGAAAGAGAGACACATGATTCTATGAACATGAAGGCTCACATATGTTCCTGGGTGTGCAAGAGAGTAAAGAAGGGTCAGGATTGCTGGAGCCAAGAAGACATGAAGTCGTGGTACAGAGGGTAGAGTGCTTGCCTTGAATGCAGCTGGCCCAGATTTACCCCCAGCACCGCAAATAGTCCCCCTGAGTGTACCAGGAATGATACCTGAATGCAGAGCAAGGAATAAGCCCTAAGCATCTCCTGGTGTGACCCCAAACAAAAGCAAAAACAACAAAAGAAGATATTCCTTCACAAGTGAATATCAGAAGGTGGCAAGGTTTTTTTTTTTTTTAATGTTCCTAAATGACCATCAACAGTTTAATGGAAACACAGACAGCTCCATTTTATCATTAAGCTTCCATGGAGAAGGAAAAGGTGGCTTCTTATCTATGCTTCGGGCTCTCAGGCAGCATATGTTGCTCTTCGGGAAAAAGCCTCGTTTCCAAAGTAATTAGTGGAGCTTAATGCCCAGGGAGATGACAAGACAAGCATCACAGCTTCCTGTGCCCACTGACAGCAGGCACAGCATGGCATCTTATCTCTGAGAAACAGTGACAATATTCAAGCTAGCTAAGGTCCTGCTGAAATAACCCATTCCCTCAAGCCAATTCTGATTCTGTTGCATCGGTATTGATAACTCTTTCTGTGGTAAGTGCAGTCATACTTTTCCCCTGTGTATGTAATCCTCATGAATGTTTGAGTAGACCCAAACATAAAAGCAGGTGATTCACTGGAAAAGTGGACAGCAGAAGTCAAAACTGATCCCCAAGTATGAAGGTTACTTGAGTTCAGCAGATGTGAATTTTTTAAAAAAAATTTTATTAGTGAAACACCATGAGGTACAGTTGTAGATTTAAAAATTTTTGTGCTTGGGTTTCAGTTATACAATGATCGAGTACCCATCCCTCCACCAGTGCCCATTCTCTACCACCAATGATCCCAGTATCCCTCCCACCCCCAATCCTCTCCATCCCACTCTCCCTCTGTGGCAGGGCATTTCCTTTTGTTCTCTCTCTCCTTTTGGCTGCTGTGGTTTGCAAATGTTGATCTTACTTTTGTACATGGTGTTAGGCAGAGATCTGAGCCCATTTTTTTTTTTTTTTTTGCATGTAGCTGTCCAGTTTTGCCAGCACAATTTGTTAAGGAGGCTTTCCTTGCTTCACTTCACATTTGACAATGTTAATTCTCCCGATTCATAAGCAGGGGATATCTTTCCACAGAGGTAGGGCGTTCACCTTACAAGCGGCCAACATGGCCGACCCGAGTTCAATTCCTCCGCCCCTCTCAAAGAGCCCGGCAAGCTACCGAGAGTATTCGATATGCCAGACACAGTAACAACAAAGTCTCCAATGGAGACGTTACTGGGCCCGCTAGAGCAAATCGACGATCAACCGGAGGGCCTTTATTTCCTGAAGTAGCATTTTGTAGTTTTCTTTGTACAGGTCCTTTACTTCCTTAGTTAAGCTAATTCCTAGGTAGTTGATTTTCTGGGACACAATTGTGAACAGGATTGTTTTTTTCATGTCACTTTCTTCTCTCTCACTATTTGCATATAGGAAAGCCATGGACTTTTGGGTATTGATTCTATAGCCTGCAACTTTACTATACAAGTCTTTTGTTTCTAGGAGTTTCTTGGTAGAGGTTTTAGGATTCTCTAAGTATAGTATCATATCAGCAGATGTGAATTTTGGCCCATACCATGCAGGCTCACTGCTGACCCTTAGTCTCAAGGATGCATTTAGATACTGCATCCGGGAATCCTCTAATAACAGTCAGCCTTCACCCAATGACTGTGATACATTAGGTACCGTGTGGTTTTCCTAAGCAACCTCTCATGATCTTCCTGACACCCCAAAGGAAAAGCACAATCTCATACTTCTTTGATATATGGACAAATAAGGACTCTAATATTGAAATATTTGTCCACAATGGCAGAAGCATGAGGATGAATTTCAAAGGACCAAGACCCATATCTGAACCTCTCTGTTACACAGTGTTTCCTAACATCCAGGATGAGTTCTGATTGTACCTGAGGAACAGCAGGCAGCCATGGGAAAGCACAGATCCCATCCAGGTCTGGGCTCATAGACATGTGACCTATATACTGGCACAGGATCCAAGTTCAGAAGGACCTGACTTAATGTGTTGCTGTCATCGTCTTGAAACTGTCCATAACATTATGTTGTTTATGATGTGTAAATGAAGTCTATGGGAAGAAGCTCATGCCTCTGAACAAAGAAGAGATGGAAAGCATGTAAATCTACTTCTTGCTGTCTTACCCACCACTGGCATTCAGAATGTCCACAGAATTTGTACAGAATTCTGGCAAAATAACTTGACTTTATTAGCTTCACTGCACTGTGGTCATCATATGACAAACTAAAATTAAGGAGCTAAAGGTGCAAGTACCGTCTAGAGACCCTCCCATGTTAACTATGTCAGCAGCAAACACGGTGTCACTTGCTTTCTCTTAAAACAGCAATGTGGTCACATCACTGAGGCCAGCCTCCGGAGATGAACAGGGTCCCCAGAATTTTGCTCATCTAATTCTGAAGTTAAGTTCTTTACTGAAATTTACAAAGAAGGCTTCATAGATTGTATCACAAAATGGAGCCCCAAGCCCAGACTGTGCAGCAGTAAAAGCCCATTTGTCAAGGCCCACAGAGTATTGATACCCCTCTCTTTAACTGACACAACACCAAGCCACATTAGGATTTCATATAAATATGGATCTTGATAGAGAGGAAGCAACAGGGAGAAGGGGTCAATGGGATGCGACTACATTGGTGGTGTAGAGAAATGATACTGCTGTATACCCAAACCACAGAGTTAGCAACACTGAAAACAAGATCTTCAAATTTCAACAACCACATTTCAAAAGGTGCCTGTTAAAGTCAAAAGCTGGAGACAGGAAGAAGGATAGTGGGTGGGAGGGAACCTTAGAACCCTGGTGGATGAAAAAAGAAACTGATGGTGGGATTGATGCTGGAACACAACATGTCTAAAAGACAACTATAAGAACTTTTTAAATCATGGGATTTTTATTTTTATTTTTTGTTTTGTTTTTGGGGCACACCCAGTGGTTCTCAGGGCTTACTTACTATACGGAGTATCAGGAATCAAACCTGGGGTGGCAGCTTGTAGGGCAAATCCCTATACACTTTACACTATCACTCAGGTTCCTGTAAACCACGGACTTTAATAAGATTTTAGAAATGAAATAAAAATAAATATGAAATCTTCATCCTGAAATAATTCCTTCAGGAAACTCTCTTCCTTAGCCCCAACTCTGATTTGATTCCCCGACTCTAGTTTGAGAAATCCCCTGATTCATTTTCACAGCACTGTTGGGACATGTACCTCAGGGTCCTCAAATAGTGTCCTGTGGAAACATTTCACAGGAAATATACACATTTTAAGACATACCCCATAGCTACCTCATAGCTTAGGCTCCAACACATTTGACAGTCATTTGGTCTGGTACTCAAACATGACACCGGAAAGCCCCAAGGAAGCTGGCTTTAAAGAGGCTAGCTCAGATCATTGTAATTTGTGGGAAGAAATACAGACATTGATAGAACCCTGTCTGATCCAATTCCCATTCCTCCTTAACATGGTGGCTAATAAATGGAGGTGTCTGAGGTAGCAGCTGCTAGATGCTAGAGCCAAGTTAGAGACAAGATCAATCTCTTGAATGTGAGCCATGAATGTCATCTCATAGTAGGTATCTGACTAGCAGCAACCTCATTTCATTTGGCAGAAGCACTAATTAGCCCCTGTGAAATGAGGCTGATGCGCCTGAAATAGGCTGCTCTCCACAAGTGGAAAAGAGCTGAAGAGGAAGAGGCACTGCCTGTCCACAGCAAGACTGCCCACAGCAAAACTCAGTGTAGAAAGACTCGCAGACATGCTTTATTACCTCATCTTTCAAGTTCAGTTTGTGATGGGCTGGGCTCTGTGAACCTTGGAAAGACTGGGGAAAGCACAGTCCAAATGCTACTCGACCTTCAGAAGGGTCTGCTTTGCATCTCAGCTCAGTGTGATGGCATGTGTGTAAACAGGCTCACCCTTCATGTATCTCTGACATTTTTGAAGGTCCAAGTTCATCCTTTATAAACTGCATAAAAACCTTGATTTGACTCAAAATTGCTCCTTGGAGGAAGAATGCTTTCATCAGCTGCAGTGTGTAAGAAGAGACAGAAGTCACACTTGTGGTTAATTCCAAACAATTTGCCAAGGTCCCTGGAAGCCTGGACTCCAAAAGGATGTGTATTTACAGTCAGTATCCAGGAAGATGCAATGCAGATGCAGCACCTCCAAGGCTGCAGTCTCATCTGCATCAGACTAGCCCCTCACAGCCAGGCATTTGGTGCTTTGTACCCAGAGTGAAAGGCAGGGGGTGCAGAGAACACACCTTTGGGATCTCACCCTAAATGATGACAGATATGCACAGTCCTTCTCAATGGTAGCCTGTTCATTGGGGGCGAACTTCATTCATGTCTGGGACAGCTTGACAATTCATGGATCCATGAGACAACTCAATTAGAACTTTTTTGGGGAAAAATAACTTTTTTGTGTGATCATTTTTGAGATTTAAATAGTTTTATAAAATTTGCATGCAATTAAAATAATGCCTTTGGTGAAATAATCTTCATGTATTATCAAATGAATTATACATGGATATTAAATTCATTGTTTAAATTTTAAAATCTCATCCAAATCAATAAACAAATATCTTGTGTGGCGTTACAATGCCTAATGGGGTACATCAGTATTTATTGAAACATTCTCCTACAGATGAAAACTTAAGTGTGCCAGACTTGTTTATCAAAACACTTGGGAAACACATTATACTCTCACAGTGCATCTGTGCAGTTACATTAATGTGACAATTCATAAAAGGGAAGGTTTCCAGTTAGTAATTTCTTCCATTTAGTCCATACAGAGTTACTGTGAATATTCAATGAGATAATTTTACAAGATAAGACAAACAACTAGTTTGCTAGATCTGACAATTTTACAACCAATTTCAGCAACATATATATATATGTTATATATATATATGTCATATATATGTTATATATATCAGAGTGTTTCTGGAGACTATCTCTCACAGGCTATATATATATATAGCCTTTATGATATATATTATATATATATATATATATCAGAAACACTCTGATTTGCCCAAGTCAGATTCTTTGCCTGGGCTTGAGCCAACCAAGTAGCCACATTACCCAGGCTTGTACTATGTGTCTGTTTCTGAATTTGAGGTTGTAGTAGAAAGAACACAGGGACGGTCCGACATCAACTTTACTAATTAAATTTAGTAAAATAGAGGGATTCCATTGAGAGAAGAAGGGAGAGAGGGTGACAAATAGAAAACAATCATAACACATCAACTTATTGGTGGCCTGTGGGAGATAGCCCTATAACGTTCTCAGAGACCATCTGCTGACCTGACCAGGGCATATACAAGTGGACACACACACACACACACACACGACCGATTTTCTCTGCGACATATAGAAAGGGTAATTCATACAGTGAGGAGATAAACAACAAATGTGTTTTTTTAGGGAAAATCACAACATAGCTCCAAAGAGTTAGAGAAAAGAGTTTCTGGTGATAGAAAAAGAAGTAACAGAAAGAGTGAGTGCCCAAGATTGAAAAATGACAATTGATATTGATTATTGCACAGAAGTGCCTGGACTTGAACAGACACCCATTTATTTATCTCCTTCAAGTCTCACAACACCACCACAAGAACCAGTGCTCACATTGCCATCATTTTATAAAGGAAAAACAGGGTCAGGTACATTTGTGGCACTTGACAGTAATACTAGGCAGAGCTGGGACATAATCTAAGCACCTTGTCTCTGAGATAAACTTCCCCAAAGCCCTTTTATTACAGGCTATTTCAAGTACGGGATCCAGATGAAGTTTTGTTTGTCTGTTAGCTTATTTTTTAATCAATGCCCACCACCTTCTACTTCTGCTAGCCTCTAACAGTTCTTCCCTTCTAAGAGTAATAATGTGATATCAGAAATTCAGTTACTGAATCAAACTCAGTAGTAAAGGGTACTGTGGCTTATACCAAGAGGCTCACCTAATCTCTGCTACATAATTCACTTCATGGAAAGTAAATTGTTTTGTTGGGAACATCCGTCTGAATATACTCACACAGTAAAAAACTAAAGTTTCCAACAAACTACCAAACCACCAAGATTTCCTGCCATCTGTCCCAAATATGATTGAGAGTTTAGAAGTGACATTCCATTCAGTCAAGACACTTCTTAACCTAGTAAAGGCAACCTTATAAGAAACCCTAAGTCAGAACCATTTGGATAAGTCACTCTTGGGTTTTCTGACCCTTGGAAACTGTGTGAGATAATACTGGCTGTTGTTTTAAGTTGTTTAATTTTGTAAAAATTTAGCTGGCAATAATAGATAACTAATATACCTTTAATATACCCAATTAGTACAAGCCACTTTACAGACACCATATTCAATCTGCAAAACTGCCAATATGTTTCTAAAACAAAAACTTTTAAAAATAATCGGACTACAGGTGCCTTAGGATGGTGAAAGGTGGTTTATATTTGGAGGTGGTGGAATACAATAACTTTCTATATGAATAATATAAGTTTTAACTCCAGTGTAACCATGTAACCTAAACTATGTGCGGATGGGAGGTAACAGTGGCAAGAGGCAGGGTCTCAGACCCATTAGCTTTGTAGAGCTGTGGCATGTCTGTATATCTGAACCACAGAACCAACAAAACGGAAAACACAAGATCTAAGCTACAGAAAACAAACTTAAAAATATGCCTGTCAAGGAGGCAGGCTGTGGGGTGGGAGGGAAACTGGGGACATTGGTGGGAGAAAGTTAACATTGGTAATGAGATTGGTGTTGGACTATTTGTATACCTGAAACTCAACTTTGAATAGTACTGCACTGTACCGCTGTTGTCCTGTTGTTCATCGATTTACTCGAGCAGACACCATTAACGTCTCCATTCATCCCTGTTGAGTGCTAGTGTAGCTCAATGGTGTCTTCTCACTCCAGGAACACGAAGTGAGACTTATTATTACTGTTTTTGCCATATTGAATACGCCATGAGGAGCTTGCCGGGCTCTCTGAGAGGGACGGAGGAATCGAACCCAGGTTGGCCATGTGCAAGGCAAACACTCTACCCACTGTGCTATTGCTCCAGCCCTTAACTTGGAATAACTTTGTAAATCATGGTGCCTTAATACAAAATTTAAATAATAATAATAATAATAATAATAGGAGCCAAAGAAATAGTAAAGAGGTTAAAGTGCTCGCTTTGCATGTAATACTATGTTTTAATCCCTGACAGCGCCTAAGCCCTGAGTCCTACCAGTTTCCAAGCATAGAGCCAGAAGTTATCCCTAAGCAATGCTAGGAGTGCCAATTCTCCAAAAGAAAAGAAAAAAAACACATATTTCACATGTGTCAACCATAGTCACACAGTTAAAATTAGGATTCGTTCAAAGTCTACAAATTTTGATTAAGGTCTCTCATTCTATAGTGTTTCCTCCATTCTTTTTTTGCAAGGTTTTGTTGAATAATTTATTTTAGTTCTAGTGTTCCTGAATGCAAATTTTATTAACTGTATCCATTAATAGCCATTTAACATGTTTCTGTACCCCTTATATTTTGGACCATAACCAACTATGCTCAGGGCTTATTTCTGGTGGTGTCAGGGATCAAACTTGGGTTGGCTGTATGCAAAGCAGATGCATTACCCATTGCATTATCTGTTTGGGCTCTAGCCCATATATTTTAATAAATTGGTGGTTAGATTTAGAGAGCTGATCAGATTCAGGTCTGACATGTACATATGTGCATAGTGTGTAACATATGTATATATTTTGGTGCTGTTACCTTCCTCAGATAAATGTCTACTTGTTTCCTTGTGGGGCTGGAAGCAATTACTCAGTGTATTACTGAGTGTATTAATTCATTAAATGCAATATTTTGATTTTATCATCCATTTTACCTGTTAGATAAAAATGTTTAGTAAGAAAAACTTCCCCTCTGGCACTATTTGATTATCTGAGGAAACATTTATAGAGAAAATTTTGCTGAATTACTGATGTTCTTTATTTGCTTACTGGCTTTCAAAATAAAAATTGGCTTTAAGGTGACCAGGAAAGGTTTTCTTCCCTCTACTTTTTAGGATCATTATAAACTTCTGATTTTCTAAATTATCTTTTTAGTAATTTGTACATCAACATGTTACTAAATTCAAGGAGTGGCGTCATTAATTTATCACACATTTGGCCAGAGAGAATTCTATTCTCAGATTTATACAAAGTCCTTTTCACAGCAGTGAGAGCTACCTCCAGCTAAAACTGTCACTGTCACTGTCCTCCCCCTGTTCATCGATTTTTTCGAGCGGGCCCAGTAACATTGTGAGACTTGTTGTTACTGTGTTTGGCATATCAAATATGCCACTGCTCTGCAATATGCCACGGCTCTGCCATGCAGGCGAGATACTCTTGGTAGCTTGCCAGGCTCTCCGAGAGGGGCGAAGGAATCAAACTCAGGTCGGCCAGGTTGGCTGCATGCAAGGCAAACGCCCTACCCGCTGTGCTATTGCTCTAGCCCTATAGTCAAGCTATTTTAGGCTCATCTGCTCACTTTCTATCCAAAGAATCCCACTGCATATCCCACCCTATTCCTTACCATCCATATTCTACAGTTGCTTGTTTCTTTGGGCATATACCTGGCATAAGACAGAAACAAGAGAAAGAACAGAACAATCTGGATTTAAGGGGCAGAGAAAAAAAAAACAATAGTGTGGGAATATCATGATGGCCAGGATCTTATTCCAATAAAGTATGGTTAAAGTAACAAGAAAATAAGATGAAAGGGAACTTGTTGGAGAGATGAGGCATTTAAAAATACAGGAAACAGAATGAGGGAAAGGAAGATTGGAATTAGAAGATGTTTGATAAAAGAAGCAGGAGTTTTGAGCTTTACAGAGGCAGACTCTTACCTTAGCCAAGAGCATATGAGAATTCAAATGCTGTCACCTCAGGATAGGAAGGTGTTCAGCACAACCCTCAATCTGTTCTGCTGTGGTGGAGTCTGAGTGAGTGACACTAGGCGCATTTCATCCCACTATCTTTAGCTTACTGCTAGCTCACATTTATTCATTGGGTCACCAAATACTAATGAAGAATCCATCAAATGTCACATACTTGACCAGTGGAGCAAGAGCAGATCTAGTCTTTGCCCACAAGGTCATATGCCTGCCAGTTCGGGGTGGGGGGGGGTGAGGGTAGGGGACAGGGGGTGGAAATCACACCTATAAGCACACAGATAAATATGTTGTTAGTTTGGTTAAGTATCCAGAGGCCAAAGACTCACAGCTAAAGTAGAATGACAGGTTCTAGGATTTATAAAATGCAACAGGAATACCTTCTCAAACAAAGATTCAAGATCTGTAGTAGTAAGAATAAACAGAAATATCGATGCTGGGGCTGGAGGAATAGTACAGAGGGTGGGTGCTTGCCTTGCACACCGCCAACTCAGATTCAATCCCCAGCATCCGATAGAGTTACTCATGCACCAGCAGGAATAATTCCTGAGTGCAGAGTCAGGAATATCCCCTGAGCATTGCCAGGTATGACCCAAAAACCAATACACACATATGTATATGTATGCATATATACATACAAACATATATACATATATATATGTTACAAAAAAACATGATGACAGAAGTTGAGCACAATTCACATGCTGTAAAAGAAAATAGCAGTAATCCACCAGAAATGGATAGATGGATTTTCAGTCACAGGACAAAAATCAATAGGGAAAAATGTAGGTTCTCTTATTCAACAAAAATTAATATTTAGTCACTGGCAAAGCAAACATCAGAAGAAACCTCTCTAATAACTAATTTTCTGAGAGACGAATAAGGAAACTATATACTATAATTTATTGTCACTGTAAGATTAAAGACATATGCCTCTTAAACATGCAAGCTGTTATTAGGAAGGAAGATGCCTCTTCATGACTGTACAGTCTACCTGACAGTAAAATGCAATTTAATACATATAATGTATATCATGGGGAACCATTGTTCAAAGTCCTAAATCAACTAAATATGAACTGTATTAAGTTTTGCTCCTTTGCGCCATGTACTTGGGATGTCCTCATTAATTCCTATTTCCATCCACCTGTGTGCAAATTGTACTTGGTCTTCTTTATAATGCCTAGCCAGAGAGGACATCTCTGTTCACAGGGGAAGACTGAGATCATTCCCCCTGCCTCTAAGCTCTCCTTAGGATACAGACCACCGCTCTGAAGAAGGCAGAAGCTGCTGCCCAGTCCTGTCTTCCAGGATGGGAACATCATTTTAGCTGGCTCAAAAACTAAGCTCTCACATGATTTTCAGCTATGAGGCATCCCCAAACTAATTATCCGCCCTTTTCACTTCCACAGCTGCTGTCTTTTCCCCATGCCCCGGAGGTTATCTGCTTCTCAGATTGGTAGGCAGTAGGTTTCAGGAGTTTAATTAACACATCTCTACTTACCTCTAATTGAAATTAAGGGGACTTTCGAAAGAAAATCATTATTTCCGTTGTGCAGAGAAAAATTGCAAAATATGCTAATCACCTGACATCTGGCTAAGCTCTGCACAAATCTAGCAAAGCAGGAACTGAAACAGGCCAATGACTTGGAGTCCAGGCCTTCCCTGGGATACCCCTGACTTGTGCCCATGGAGTCCATGTGGCTTTTTCCTCTGTTGCTCGGGGTCCTTGGGTTGCTTCTGATTCCAGGTGGCTTATACTGATTCATTAAAAATGCACTGAACAGTGTGGCCAAAATACAGGGAAAGTCCACAGGAGAGTTTTCTGAGTAAGTCTAGGAGACAACCTTCTTAAGTCCAAGGAGACCTGACCAGAAAACATCAGGCCATGGAAGAGAAAAAAAGTTCTCCCACATAGAACATCCTGACCCTGCACCAGGCTGTCTTCATAGGGGCAACTTATAGGGGGGTGGATTGAGTTTCCCTCCCCACCCCAGCAGAACTCTGGCGGCCAAAAACCTCCAGATCCCAATTGTGCAGCCATGTTCAAGGCTGCTCTCCACAGATTCAGACGAGCCTCACCTATGAGGGAACCTGCAGAAAACCCAGGTATGTTGGACCCATTTCTGAGATCTCCAAGCTCTCTCTGAACTGGGCCTTCTCCCCACAGCTTCCTAGTTTTCCAGTAGCTTGGCAGTCACACCCTCAAACTGCCCCTGCACCATATAATCTCATCAATGGCCAAGATCTAGAGACTATGAAATAGAGCTCCCAGAGGAGAGCAACACAGAACGTCCTGGAGCGTGCAGCTATGAATACGGCCTTGAAACCTCTTATATTCTAGCACAATGATGTACCAAAAGTAGCACCTATTTGTTCGGGTTTAGCATACATGCTTGTAAGCTCTTATACAAGGGCTTAAATGGCTTCAGGATGAAATACAGCAGTCCACACACTTTCCTCTTACAGTGGTTGGAAGGTGCATGGTGGTGGGATTGGTGTTTGAATATTAATTCTAATGAACTATTGTGAACAACTTTATACAAATAAAATAAAATAAAACAAAAAACCAGTTCTCCCACAAGCGGTGCTTTATGGAATCCATTTCAGGCTCCCAGTGCTTGGGAGTCTATAAATCCTATTTCACTGTCTATGTGGCTCTGAGAAAGGCCAGAGAAGAGGAAAGAGGCCAAGCCTGGAGAGCTCACTGCTGAGAAGGAGCAGAGACACGTCAAAACTCCATCACTGTTTGGGACAAAACAATGAGAATGCCAGTGTGGTCTCTCCACTCCTCATCCTTTCAAGCGATCCTGCGAAGTGGTACAGCAGTACAAGGAAGCTAATGTGATGCATACATTTTTAAAGATAAAATTCAAGCATCTCTTTAATATTATGTGTGCTGAATTTATTATTATATTTCAAATGTCACATACCTCAAATACTGAATTCTGCAATCAACAACCCTCCTTCTCAATGGCTCCTCTCCACTTTTTTCCCTCTCCACTCTGCCAAAATCTGAATGCCATTTTTAGGATAGCACCATGCATAAAATCTTGCCTTTCCCTCCCAAGATGGTAATTCTTGCTCAAGTTCATAAAGATCCTTTTGTATATTCCATCTCCATTCTCACAAGTTAGAGGAGAAACTGGAGACTCATATACCCGTCTTGCTCCAGATCCCTAAATGGAAATGGAAACTTCTCATTTGATCACAAGAGTGGGCATACTAAATTATCAAAATGGCCCTCCTGGTCAGGCTTTCAGAGTAAAATGACTTCTCTAATGAATGAGTCTAATCTAGATAGCATCTGACGATATTGAGGACAAAGACAAAAGGTCACTTGGCTAAGAGAACACTGGCACTGTCCTGTATATACTGACATACAATGACATATGTGCCATTGAGAGTATCTAAGAGGCATGCAATGTCATGTGGATCATTGAGATAGTCATTAAATAGCTTTTGGGCAAACATCTTTCAAAAAATATCCCAAAATAAATACAATCTGGGAAATGATCAACAATAAGAAATGTCAAAACACCAGCTCAACTCCATGTGACCCCCTCATGTAAAATGCCAAACATAGAGTACAGGTTTAACATGTGACTAAAGCAAGCTCAGCTCTGTTCACTCAGCCCAAACATGAGGATGACTTTGAAAGTAAACTTAAAAATTAATCCTGCAGAAGGAATGGTTGAATCACTCACTCAAGATTCCAGATACAACCACCACATACATATTTTTCTGCCTTCTGGAATAATACTGAAAAATATGTCCTAACATCATATTTGCGAAGAGTCTAAGGCTATTAGTGGAAGAAAAACTACAAGAACCAGAGGTGTTTGAAAAGTAGCTTTAAAATGCTAGTCTTAGAAAAGAACAGTAGAGACAAGGGCCAGGAATATTGCTCCATGGTTGGAAACCTGCCTCATGTGCTGGGGGAGAAGGCAGATGGAATAAAGAAGGGATCACTAAGTCAATGATGGTTGGAGGGATTGTTTGGGATGGGAGATGTGTGCTGAAAGTAGATAAAAACCCAAACGTGATAGCCTCTCAGTATCTGTATTGCAAACCATAATGCTCAAAAGTGGAGAGAGTATGGGGGGAAATTGTCTGCCACAGAGGCAGGGGAAGGGGAGCGATGGCAGGAGGATACTGGGGATATTGCTGGGGATAATGGTCACTGGTAGAGGGATGGGTGTTCAATCATTATATGACTGAAACTCAAACATGAAAGCTTTGTAACTATATCTTATGGTGATTCAATAAAAAATTTTTTTAAATGCAAGTCTTAGAAAATACTGGATTATAGATAGCAGCTGAAGTTGCACCCAGTCCTTCTGATATTCATGTTCAAATCCGTCTACAGTAAAGTATCTCATGACTCTCAAAAAGATCAGAATCAAAAGGTGGGAAGGGAATGAGAACAGGCTTCGAAAGAATCACTATATGTACATGATAGGAATGCTGATTAAAATTTGTTGCTGATTTTTTTTTAAATGGCACTTTTATGTGGTGTATAGAACAACTGGAAGATTAAATACAATGTTTGAAATGGGGTATGCTTATATTATCCTTGGCATATAGGGAGTATAGGGAGAATGACAGAGAATGAAAGAAATGGAGGGAGAAAGAAGACATAGACAGGAAGCAGTGGGGAGCAGATGTCAAATTTACTCAAGTACATCGGTGGTGTAAGTAGTTTGGCTAAATATCCAAATCACAGCATCAACAGCGCTGAAAATAAGAGCTCCAAAGCTCACAAACAAACTTTAAAAAGTGCCTGTCAAAATCATATGCTGGGCATGGAAATGGGGTGTGGTGGGTAGAAGGGAAACCTGGTGGAGGGAAGAAGATACCAGTGGTGGAATTGGTGTTAGATCATGGTATGTCTAAAATCCAACTATGAATAACTTTCTTTTTCTTTTCTATGTAGGAGTACTGCTATTTATTCAGCCACTGATTAGCTGATTGAATTGGGCATGAACTCCACCTTACTTTTTGTTTTCATAGTTTTATTTATTTATATATTTATTTATTTATTGTCATATCTATTTATTGAATCACTGTGGGAAAAGTTACTAAGCTTTCAGGTTTAAGTCTTGGTCATACAATGATCAAACACCTCTCCCTTCACCAGTACTAATTTTTCCCCACCAAGAACCCCAATATAACCCCCCTCCCACCCCTCCCAATGCCTGTGAGGCAGATGATTTCCACTTAAATCTTCTTCATTACATTCATCATTTTGACAAAAGATACACCATTATTGTTTAGAATTTCCTCCCAACAATCAGAATTGCTGAAATGGCATTGTGAAATACTTTGCTTCCTAAGCTGGTTATGAGAATCATATAATGTTGTGCGGCCGCTATTGCGGCCATGCAATTTTGGATTTCTGCAAAGAGCCAGATAATTACGAGATTGGTTCCTGTGCATCTGGTGTTATGGGGTGGGGGGCGGTGGGGGGGGGGGCGGAAGGGAGCAACACCCTTTCCCTCCTGGAAGGCAAGGCGCCGCAGTTTAACGCATGGTCCATTCACTTTTCTGCCGCAAGCTGCCAGGCTCTGAATTATGTCCTTTTGCCTCTGGAGCCATGGCCGTGTATGCGGTCCAGATGCATTTCTGCCAAAAGTCACTGGCTTTCAAGATTTATTTCTGAGTCTCTGGGATCATGGGGCATTAATCAGCTTGATCAGGAGCCAGAGAGGCCATTTGTAGGCAGCGACTCGAGGTCTAGCTGGGATAGGGAGAAAAGAGCCGGTTCCACCCCTACCTGGTGAGGCCCCGCGTGTCTCATCACTGCAAGCCCAAACCTGACTGTCCAGTGGCCCCTGGAGGATGGCAGTTACTGGGTTGCCAGGGGAAACAGACCAAGGCATAAAACCTATTCCCACCTGGAGTGGCACAGTGCCAGTAACCTACTGCAGGAACAGGATGTATTTCTGCCAAAAGCCTTTGGGTTCCGAGATTCATTTCTGAGTCTCTGAGATCATGGCCATTAGGAAGTTAGATCAGGAACCAGAGATGTCATGCCTCCAATTATATAGCTGAACTGGAGGTGGTTTGTGGGTGTGTCTCCCACATACCTAACTTTTGGCCATTTACTTTCTTGGTAAAATTTGCCCCAAGTTTTTGGGGTCTGGCCAAAGGCACAGCAGCAATTTTGGAGTATCTGAAAGTCTGACGGTGCCATCAGGCTGCTGATGCACTCGCCTCCCAGGTACAGATTGACCTGCTGGTGGGACCATACCCCCTGAATAACTTTCTAAATCAAGTTGTTGTAATAAAATTAAAGAAAGATGAAAAAGCCAAATTAAAATATGTAGCTGATAATGAAAAATAACAATCAGCAAAGTAAAATGTAACACATTTATTATAAAAGTTGCTTATCATTAAAGTGTATTTATTTATGTATTTTCTTTTATGCTGATTTCACAGCATTTGCAACAGAGAATTTCAGGGGCATAGCTCAACTTCTTTATATATGTAGAGAATTCACTACACTCACCAAAGTTCCAGTGCCTTCCTTTTAGCAAAAGATCCCTCTACCCATTCCCCCTACCCAACCTCTTAACTACCTCTAATAACTATTATGGGTTAAACTGTAGTTCCCCCTCGCACCTCAATGATACATTAAGTCCTAAGCACTTGAACATTAAACTATTATCTAATTTGCATAAGTGACTGGTTTGGATGATGTCATTGGAACGTGGCCCTAGCCCGGTACACAGCCGGTTCCGTAGAAGAGACACAGACACACAAGAGGGACGTTGCCCTGTGGCTTGGACAGTGGAGCAGGAAAAAAGGAGGGCAGTCACTGCAAATAAGCAATTCCAGGCACTGCCCAACATCATCCCAAGACTGCAAAGGCAAGGGAGGAATCTCTGCAGACTTTGGAGAACATAGAGCCCTGCTGACATCTTGATTTTGGATTTCCAGCCTCCTGAACTGTGGAAGAAGCATTGGTGTTCTGAAGCCATCAAATTTCGTTTTGTTTTGGGGTTTTATTGTACTGTACTCAATGTGGTTACAAGAGTGTTAATGGGTATGGTTTGAAAATACAAGTTACCATATGTAGATATGTTTCACCACCAGCAAAGTGCCCCAGAATCTCCACTACTGTCATTATGTCACATAGAGTCCACCTATTCCTCCTCTAGCACCCCTGCTCTCTTGCTACCCTATACCACAAATCTCAATTTTTGTAATCCAGGGCCAAGGATTTATCATTGTTCCATTCTATGATCTTGTTTTGTTTCTCTATACACCATAGATGAATGAGATCATTTGTAGCAATCCGTTAAATTAGTCCCAGCGAACCAACACAACAGCATTTCCCAATTGGGGAGTTTTCCTCAGGAAAACTCACTTAACCAAATGATATTACTAGAAAAGTTTGGAAATGCTGCAAAATGAATTACTGTAACTCTCTGTTATTTATGGTGGATGTGTTCCAAGACCCCCAGTGAGTGTGTGAAACTGTGAAACCAAACACTACATACTATTTTTTCCCTTATACATACATATATCTGACAAAGTTAATTTATAAATTGGGTATAATATGAGATTAACAGCAATATCTAATAGAGTTCAATTATAACAATATACTGCTAGAATGTTATGTGAATGTGCTCTCTCAGATATAAAAATATCTGATTAGATATAATATTTCTGGTCCCAGGTTGACCTTGGGTAACTGAAACCACATGAAGCCAAACCACAGATAAGCAGGGACAACTATATCTAACCCTTTGGAGAGGCACAATGCACATGAGCATTTAAAGGGGCTCCAGGCAGTCCTGCAGCAAAGATATGTAATGAAATTGGCTTAATCTGTCATTTCTAAACCTTATTTGATCAGAAAATTTCCTCTTCCTTACTCCTGTTCAGCACATCTATTAACATCTTGTCTCAGAGCCACCATTTCCTCAAATAGATCTTGGAGAAACATGAAATTGGCCACTATAAAAGAATGCATGGTCTAAACTTGCCCTAAGAAACATGACTAGATACTAGGCTTCCATGACCGCCCTTATCATTTGACAGGCAGGCAGTACAAGATATTAATTGCAAACTCACTTAGAAATTGTAAAAATATTAACAGGTAGTTTCCAACTTCCACCCAGCTTATTCTACTAATAAAATATTTGCCATACGGAAATCAGAAAATGGACTAGAATAATAGAGACAAGTAATACTGGTAATAAAGATATAAATCTTATTTAGTTTCTTCAGTTTTTATGGATATTATTTTATTTAATATATAGTTCAATGAGATGTTATCATGTGACTATATCTGAATAAGCTACCATGTTATTGGAATTCAGAATTTTTCTTTTTTTTTTTTTTATTGATTCACCATGAGGTCCAGTAACAAAGCTTTCATGTTTGAGCTTCAATCATACAGTCATCAAACACCCATCTCTTCACCAGTGCACATTTTCCACCACCAAAATCCCCAGTATCCCTCCCCCCATTCCACACCTCCCCCTGCCTGTGTGACAGACAATTTGCACAATACTCTCTTTCTCTAGTTACCTTTGATATTTCAAGACCGGTACCACCACCACTCACATTTGCCGAAAAGGCAATGCTAGACAATGTGTTTTGTATTGTTTGTTATTGATACAATATAATGTCACATGGCCACAAGATTAGCTGCGCACTCTAGGAATTCTAAAATTTTAATAAATTAGGGTCTGAAGAGATAGCTGCAGTAAGTATCTTGGGTCCGAGATTCTTTTATATGTCTCTGGATCATGGTCACGTGGGAGCTAAAGTAGATGGTGGCCGAATGTGGCATCATCTCAGAGTCCCATTGGGGTGGGGAGAAGGAGAAGGGCTCACTTCCCGCTGTTCCGTGAGGCATGAGGCACGGCCTTTGCCACCACCACCACTTGTACCTGGAGCTTGTCACTGACTTCTAGAAAATGGCAGCCACTGGGGCTCCTACAGGGCAGGTGGAGGGATGGCACCTGCCCCCATCTAGGGTAGCCCAGCAGAAATGGCCTATTGCAAAGTCCAAGGCCATTCCTGCAGCAAGTTGCTCGGGTCTGAGATTCGTTTGTGTGTATGGGACTCAGAATTTTTTGATCACAACATGACTCCCTATTCTTGTACCACCCTCTCTGTTAATTTCTAGCAACTACTGGTGTCTATCATCAGATTTACTTTCAAGAATGTCATATAAATGAATCACATACATGCAACCTTTTTAGATTTCCCCTCCACCCCCCCACCAACATAGTGGCTTTATTATCTACCTAATTAGACAAGATTATCAATAGGTCTTTCTTTCCTAATTCTCTGTCTGGGTGTACCACTTTATTCATTCTTCCACGCATGCTAGGGTGTTTGGGTTGTTTCTGATTTGAGTGATTATAACGTAAACTATGTAAATATATTTAGCTACAAATTTTTCTATGGCCATAAACTTTCATTTCTCTGTATAGCCCCAGAACTGGGGTTGCTATGTCACAGGATATGGGAATGGGTAAAAGAGCAAAAAAAAAAAAATTGCCAAACCATTTTTGTCAGAGTGTTCATTCCATTCGACATTTTCATTAATGCTGGAGAGACTTAATTAATTTCCATTAATTAAGGAGAGACTCCAGTTCTCAGAGTCCTAGTCAGCACTGGATATTTTTTTTCTTTTTCTTTTTTTATTAGTGAAACACCATGAGGTACAGTTGTAGATTTACAATTTTTTGTGCTTGGGTTTGATTATACAATGATCAAATACCCATCCCTCCACCAGTGCCCATTTTCCACCACCATGGATAATATCCCCCCCCACCCCCATCCCCCCATCTCCCCCTGCCTCTGTGGCAGGGCAATCCCCTGTGTTCTCTCTCTCCTTTTGGGTGTTGTGGTCTTCAAAAGAGGCATTGAGTGGCAAACATGTTCAGTCCATAGTCTACTTTCGACATGCATCTACCCTCCTGGGAGGATCCTCCAAACACCCTTTATTTGGTGTTCCCTTCTCTATCTGAGCTGCCCTTTCCTCTAGAATGCCCGACTGGCCACTAAGCTATGGAGTAATCCTCCTGGTGCTGATCTCAGCTATTCTTGAGTATTAATCTCATATTTTGTTACTTTATATCCCCCAGATGAATACAATCTTTCTATGTCTATCCCTCTCTTTCTGACTCATTTCGCTTAACATGATACTTTCCATGTTGTACCACTTGTATGTAAGTTTCATGGTCAGCACTGGATATTATCAGGACTTTTTCAGTTTGCCCACTTAGGTAGGTACGCTGTGGTGTTATTCTTTGGGGAATGTAGGAGATATAGAAGGGGGCTGGGAGACTTCAGAGGTGTCCAATTCTGACATGCTACAAGCCAAGAAGTATCATTATGCACAATGATGAATATAGGGACACTCAACAAAAGCCAGGAACAAACAGATGAATGACATAAACACCCCATCCAAGGCTAGAGAAAGTGTGCCTTCCTTTTGCACAGTTCTACTCTGGCATTTCTCCAATTTTGTTCCATCTCATTGGCCATAATAAGATACTATTTTAATGAAAGGCTTAAAATTGGGTTTTTGTCCTTTGCTTCTAAAGATTGCACATACAGAGGATTTTTAAGTTCATTTCCAAGGCAAATTACTAATTTTTTCCCCAAAAATCTTATTTTAGGGAGTGAGGAAGGTTGGAATAGTGCTAGAGCAATGCTAGGCAAGCAGAAAACTGATGACCAAGGTGAATGACTGGAAGAGGCAGGTGTGTGCTGCTTAAAGAAAGTGGACACATACTGTCATGTTCATTTTAGACTAGTACACTTAGAGTTGATATAAGAGATTAAAGACAGATGAAAAAGACTCCGCCATGTGTTCTGTTTCTTTTTTCTTTTTTTTTTTTTTGGTCACACCCAGCAATGGACATGGGGTTACTCCTGGCTCATATACTCAGGAATTACTCCTGACAGTGCTTGTGGGGTGAGATGGGGGGGCATATGGGATGCTGGGAATCAAACCCAGGTCGACCACATGCAAGGCAAAAGTCCTACCCGCTGTGCTATCACTCCAGTCCCAAAACAGAAAATTTCTTAGAAAATGTGACTCCGTCCTGTCAGAGGCCTGAGAGTATTGGAGCTGTTGGAGACTTGCTCTGTCAATAAGTCCAAGCTCCTGCAAGAGAGAGTAACTCCTCAGACTTGGAAATGCTGCTGTGGGACCGAAGGCTCACCAGGCTGGAGCACCATGTGCTTTGCATGCAGAAGGCCCAGGTTAAATTCAAACCCTGGCAATGGAACTTGGACCCTGTTCCCCACTGGGGCAACAGCAGAGAAAAGGGCTGGTAATAGCCCTGAACTCTACCAGGTTGGCCCCCAAACACACACACACACACACACACACACACACACACGGGGGAGGAGGGAGGGAGGGAAAAAGGGAGGGAGAAAGAGAACAACTCTGCAGAACTTCTTTGCAAATTGTAAAACAAGAAACTGACAGAAGAAATACATTTTGTTAAGTGGCCAATGAATAAGAAAATAGGGAGGGGTGGGGGAAAAATGAAAATAAAATCTGCATTCCATGGTTAAGTGAGAATAACAATTGACTCTATACAAGTTGATAAACAACTTTCTCTTTGCTCTGCCTACTGTCCTGCCTTAAAATCAAGATAGGGAAGACTAGTTTTTCACTGAGGTTGGAAAAAATTGATCGGTCTCACTTCAGAATGAATGTGTACTTTCATCTGCTAGCAAAAGACCCTTTGTCTTAATCTAAAGGCATCCTCGAAGACAAAGTCTTGAAAGGAGCAGAAATAAAATATCACAAATGCAGAGGAAATAAGGTCTCTGGTAGCTTGCTGTATGCACGTGATTCACTGCTGTCAAACAGCCCCTATCTGCATTGCCTGCAGAGTCACTTATCTGGCTTGGCTCTATCAGAGTTCACAGTTGTTCCACTGAATTTCTGGCACACACTTTATAGCTGTTCAGCATCAATTGTAGATTCTGGAAGAATCAGATAAGATTCCTGAGGTTCTAGTCTATGAGGGCAGGAAGAGGACAGAAAAAAAATGATGTTTTTGTACTAACACCCCAAAGAGACTAAGACGCCTTAAAAGAAGATAGCCACATGAAGGCAGACTCAGCTAGAGAAGACAGAATTTGAGGGGTTGCAGCTATTAGGTCTGGCATGTCTAAGACCATCAACAAACACCTGAGCTAGGAAGAGACAGGAAGAATTCTTCTAGAAGTTTGGGAGGTGCCTGGCTCTGCTGACTTTTATTATCTAACTTCTAGCTTCCATAACTTTGACACAATACATTCCTGCTGTTTTAAGCCACTCAGTTTATGTTACTTTGTTTGGCTGCCCCAGTCAACTAATTCATGAGTGTGGCTTAAACTGTACCATATTCAAACTTTCAGAGAAATTCAAATCAGTGACCTCTGCCAACAAACCTACTGGCCGGAGTCTTTCTGCAATCTTGAGAATTGTACAGCTTGTGACAACTGATCAGATTCTGTATTCTTTGCCAGCTTTCTTCCAGAGATTAGCTTATGAAATGCCCAAATCACAAAATATTTGAAAACCACAAGTCTTGGTAGACAATAAGACTGATAGGCTGCAAGCCAGATCCTATTTCTCATCTTTCAAGAAGTTATGTAAATGACATCGACACTTTTTAAGTGAAAACCTGGCACACACTAACTTTCCTCCAAATTCACTTCTAAACATAACAGCATTCTTTGAGATACTAATTCAGTTGAGTTCTGCATCAGAATGCTTTTGGAGACAATGAAAAGGTGCAGGGTTCCAGGGGCCATCAGATATCATGGAACGAACATGCCTACAATAGCTTGTTCCTTTTCTCACTACTGAGAGTCCTGGACACACGGTTCTCTCAAGATATATATATATATATATATGTGTGTGTATAATATATATATATATATATTTGGTGAAAGAAGAGACCCTGATTTTTCTATAGCCTTTTGGAGGTTATCAAAAGTCATTACTTGTTCCCTACAAGTGAATGACATCCTAGTTAATAGTATTGTGATTATGTATTCAATTGATTTTTAAATTGTCTGATCTGCTCTATTGTGACTTTAATTAAAATTTTCTTTAATCATGTTGTTGTTTGTTTGGGGACTACACCTGACAGTGCTGGGGATATTCTTGGCTCTGTCCATGGGGAAACTGCTGTGCCAAAAATCAAACCCAAGTGGATATAAAGTAACAAAATATGAAATTAATACCCAAGAATAGCTGAGATTAGCACCAGGAGGATTACTCCATAGCTTAGAGGCCAGCCAGGCATTCTAGGGGAAAGGGCAGCTCAGATAGAGAAGGGAGCACCAAATAAAGGGTTTTGGAGGATCCTCCCAGGAAGGGAGATGCATGTTGAAAGTAGACTATGGACTGAACATGTTTGCCACTCAATGCCTCTTTTGCAGACCACAACATCCAAAAGGAGAGAGAGAACAAAAGGGAATGCCCTGCCACAGAGGCAGGGTGAGATGGGGGGGATGGCGATGGGAGGGATATTATCCATGGTGGTGGAAAATGGGCACTGGTGGAGGGATGGGTATTTGATCATTGTATAATCGAAACCCAAGCACAAAAAATTGTAAATCTGCAACTGTACCTCATGGTGTTTCACTAATAAAAAAAAAAATCAAACCCAAGCGTCTATCATGCAAAGCACTGATCCAAGCCATGACATTACCTTTCTGATGCTAAAACTGAAATTTAAATAAATAAGACTGCTTTGGTATATCTCTTTTATATATCCATATTTGGGCTGGCGCAATAGCACAGCAGGTAGGACATTTGCCCTGCATGTGACCGACCTGGGTTCGATTCCTCCATCCCTCTCAGAGAGCCCACCAAGCTACCAAGAGTATCCCACCCGTACGGCAGAGCCTGGCAAACTCTCCATGGCCTATTCGATATGCCAAAAAAAAAAAGTAACAACAAGTCTCACAATGGAGATGTTACTGGTGCCTGCTCATGCAAATTGATGAACTACAGGAGAACAGTAATACAGTGCTATATTCATATTTAATTTCAATCACTGCAACATATATTTCTGCCTCAGAAGCTGTCACTCATGTTAACACATGGATATCAAAGTCATGAACATAGAGTTAAGAAATAAACAGTATCATATTTTGAATGAAATGTGCTCAGGAAAACTGACAAATTAGTTAGGGTCAGTTTATTTCTTAATTACTTATTTACTTATTTTGGTTTTGGGGCCACACCTGGTAGTACTAAGGGATTACTCTTGGTTCTATGCTAAGGGATCACTCCTTGTGGGTTCAGGGGGACAAGATGTGGTGCCAGATATTGAATTTTGGTTGGCTAAGCACAAGGTGAATTACCCAATCTGCTATGCTATCTCTCCAGCCCCTGAGGTTACCATTTGAAACAGAGGCTAGAGAAGGCAGTTCACATGAGGAAGCATTTGGACAGTGACCTAAAACAATCCAAGAGCCAATCATAAGGTTATTGGGGAAGATCCCTCCAAGAATGAGGAACACAAATACCCAAATCCCATTGTGGTGGCCAGTCCTGTAAGATCAAGAAACAGTGCAGAGGCCAGTGAGACCAGATCTGAATGAACAGAAGATAACCAAAAAATGAGGTTTGAGAGATGATTGGTTGACCAGTGATGCAGGCTCTCATTGATTTTGATTCTAAAACTCTGAGACACTGTAGGCCCTCCGAATGACAGGATTTGATCTGACCTGCATTTTATGAAGATAATCATCAACCAACCCACTGCGTGAAGATCAGACTGGGTGCCTGGAGAAATAAGGGTAGAGTCAGGAAATATATTTTCACCATTCGAGTGACAGGATGGGTCTTATTCCAGAGTGAGAATGCAGAGGACATGAGGGGTGGTACTTTCTTGTTCTCTTGGTAACAAGACTTGCTGATGACTAGATGCTTACTATCCAGGGAAAGAGAAGAGGAAAGGAGTATGATTCCAGGATTGGAGGCTCTGGACTTGAAAGTTTTGGATTGCCATTTGCTAAATTGAGGAAGACTAGAGAAGAAAAGCAGCTGGAGGGCCCCACAGCTCCCGGAGAATGCTCCAGGTCCCATACAGAGCCAATATCACCGGGAGGTCCCAGATGGGGTAGGTGCTGCTGTCCCACCTTCTCCAGATGGAACCCTGGTGACCATGAGCTCCTACAAGCATAGCTCTGGCATACGGGTACCAGGACATTTTTTCTGAACTGCGCAGCCACGTACACAGCTGCACGACATCTCCTTATATACAGCATGATCAATGGAAAGTAA
Source organism: Sorex fumeus (assembly GCF_029834395.1). Lineage (NCBI taxonomy): Eukaryota > Metazoa > Chordata > Mammalia > Eulipotyphla > Soricidae > Sorex > Sorex fumeus. The sequence goes on along the minus strand of NW_026606129.1, from coordinate 54,878,670 downwards.
ATCATCCAACATTTCTCCCTAAAAAATCAGGCTTAACTCTTTTGCAAACCACAATACCCCAAAGGAGAGAACAAAGGAGAATGCCCTGCCACCTCTGGGGGGGGAGGGGGATGGGGGGGAAGGGATACTGGGATCTGTGGTGGTGGGAAATGGGCACTGGTGGAGGGATGGGTATTTGAAAATAAATAAATAAAATAAATTGAGGAAGACTGAGGAAAGAACTACTTTAGAGGCAAGAAACTTGAACCTTCTGGTTGACATCAAAAGTCCCCTGAGTTATTATTACTAAGGACTATGGCGTAGATAAAGATGGAGATGAAATATTGACATGACTGGGCTCTCAAGTAGAGTAAAATCATTGCTTTGACTGTGACTTTTCTCCTGTCTAAACTTAACATCACTCTAAAAAATGGGACTTTGTCATTTTTGCTCACACCATGCCCTCTAAACCATTATCGTGCCTCATCCAAGTAGACACAAATTTTGTTGAATCAACAGATCAATTAATATTTCTGTGTAAGCAAAATAAACTATTATTTTGCTTGATTTCAATTAGCTCAAACCCTGGGCTGGTCAAATGCAAGGCAAGTCCTCTACCACCAAGCTATTCCCCAGCCCCATAAATTTAAAAGACTGCATATTTTCAAATATTCAAACGTTTTTGGTTTTATTTTTTTTCTTTTTTTTTAGGCCACATCCAGTGATGCTCAGAGGTTACTCTTGACTCTGCACACAGTACCATAATAGAAGCCAGGGATCAAACCTGGGTGTGCTGCATGCAAAGCAAATGCCCTACCTCTTGCCCCTATTCAAATATATATTTTTTGTCTTTTTGGGTCACAACTAGCGATGTTCAGGGGTTCCTGCGGGCTCTGTACTCAGGAATTACTCCTGGCAGTGTTCGGGGGACCATATGGGATGCCGAAAATCGAACCCAGGTTACCTGAGTGCAAGGCAAATACCCTACATGCTGTACTATCACTCCAGCCCCCCCCCCATTCAAACATTTTTAGAGAAATAGCCATCACAGTATAGTTTATAATGGCACAACAAAAAGCCAAAAACAAAACAATAAATTATTTTCAAGAGTAAGAAAGATGGAATGCTATAAAGTGATCTAAAATAGTGTAAAAGTATATTTTAGGATTTGGGAAGGTTATCACAACTTACTGTGAATTTTAAAAGACATTAAATAAATTACCATCTGTCATTTTAAAAAAACATGTATATCTGGTATGACAACTTCCAGGATAAACAAAAAATGTGATATACTTTTTTTGACAATAGGAATATAGGAAAATTCTCCTCCTGGGCTTATCTATATTCTTAATTATTTTGTGTAACAATGAAAGAATGGGCTTTTGTTCATGTGAAAGAGAGATCAAGATAAATATATCCCATGGATATCAACATAAAGAAGAATTCTCTATCTTGGAATCTTTGCTTCAAAGTTACCTTCCCACTTGTCAGTAATACCAGCCAGTTCCATGTGTTGGATACACATGTTATCATCGAGTGCCCGCACCTGGGCAATGACCCAAGGCAGTGGGAACCGAGGAAGAATAGCTCCACCAAAAGACTGACTGCTTTTCAGGACACAGTCACTAAAGAAGGAAGCACCATCAAGAGAAATCACCTGAGAGCAAGGAGACCTACACGATAACCCAGCAGGCAGGGCCCTTGAAAGAAAGGAAGACAGTGCAGAGAGGAGCGGACACAGAGACTGGCAGAGAGATGGAATCCTCAGAAAAACAATGTAAGTGGAACCAGTGGGGGAAATATCAGTTCTAGAGACTTAGTTCCGACCCATCAGAGTTGCTTCCTCTCGGGAGGAACTGCCCACCTCTACTCTCCGTGCCAGGACGGGTAGCCAGGCCCCCCAGTCCTGCTTCCTAATTGATTCTGCCTGTGCTACACAGGCACCCGACTCGCCAATTAAGGCAGAGCTGATTGAAGCTTGCCCGCATCTCCGGTTATTTCTTCTTTCCACACATTTGTTGATAGTGACACCGAACAGAAGGGGACCACCCACCAAAGCCTTCTACTTCAGACCAGGGAAATGTCTAAACAAGAGCAGACACTGAGCTGCTTCAAGTCCAATTTGAAACTCCAGACTTTGGGGCTTGGGGCTTTCTAAAGGGTCCAAATACAAGCCCCCTTCTGGGGTGTGAGTAAAGAGAGTGGCCTCCTCTAGTGGTCAAGACTAACATGCACATCATCATAAGTGATGTGGAAATGAATCTCATAAAAAATAAAGATGGAATCCTGAACTTCAGTCTACCTAACTCCAACAAACTCTACCTTAATTCAAGTCTCTGATTATTTATAGACCTATTATGAAAACACATAGACAAGTAGGAAAAAGTGGAAAATGGGCAAAAGAAGGAAAGATTTAACACCAGAAATAATTTGAGAACAAATTCAAAGCTGGCTCCCAGGGGAAACTGGGCATAATAGGACCCGACTCTGGGTTCATGCTTTCCTGTATCCATCTTGAAGTTCTTAATGTTTGACTGAGGGACCCTACATTGTTTTTCTTCACTAGGCCCTGAAACTAAGCAGTTCATGCTGCTGGTGGTCATCACTTAATATAGACAAAGGGACAGAACCTACCATCATACTACAGTCCTCTTTCCACTCATGAACTCTTTGGAATCTACCTGCCTATGTTTGTCAATGACTTGTTGTATTTTCCTACTGTCCTGATATACTAAAATTAATCTACAATACTTTTGTTTATTTTGTTCACTGGGAACTATGTACAGAGTCACAACCATCAATTTAATGTATTAAGTATTCAAGTTAGTTGATGTCAAAGATCAGGAGAAAAAAATGAAGGGATTTGAAATACAACTCAGAGCCATGAAAATACTTAATATTTCCCTCCAAAGATGACTCATACATTTAAATAGGGTACTGAGGTTCATCTTTGCCATGGTAAGACCAGAAGGTGAAGACTTATTCAACTATATTCAAACAAATCCAAGAAAAATTGAGTTTCTTTTAGGGTAAATGGAGTATAAGACTTGAAGATGAAGTAAACCATAGTGGAAACTCACTGTAGATTGACTGCAATAGAAGTCCCTGAAAACTTGTTGACCAACAACTAGGGATCCAGGTTAAAAGACTGTGATCCACTTAAATTTGAGGAGGCCTGGAAATTTATACATTTGAAAATATAAGACTTCTAAGATCCAGGTACTGAGTTCTAGTCATCTACCACTTTAATCACCAAGACTGGGTATTTAGAAAATATTCAAATAAAAAGACTTTTAGAAAAAGAGGAGCAATCTCATTCTTCTAAGGTATCTGTGATTTAAAAAAAAAAGTATGATCTTGGTTGGTTATGCTGGACAGCACAATTGCAAGGGCAATACTTTGGGCATAAGGGCTGGAACGATAGCACAGCGGGTAGAGTGTTTGCCTTGGACACCTGGCTGACCCAGGTTCAATTCCTCCGCCCCTCTCGGAGAGCCTGGCAAGCTACTGAAAGTATCTCACCCGCACAGCAAAACCTGGCAAGCTACGCATATTGTATTCGATATGCCAAAACACAGTAACAAGTGTCACAATGGAGACGTTACTGGGCCCACTCAAGCAAATCTATGAACAACGAGAGTGACAGTGACAGTGACAGTGGTTTGAGTATCACTGACACCATTTGCATATCAATGGAAATGAGTCAGAAGTCAAGAAAGCTATGAGCAGATAGATCCAGTGCTACAACAAAAAGTGTGGAAGGGAGAATGTGGAAGAGGTAGAGCTCCCAACTTCCAGTTCTTACTGAATGTAGGGAACTGTATCTTCTGTCTGTGATTTTAATTCAGCTCATTTGGATGGATGAACAATGCAGCCATGGAAAGAGTCTGCGTAGGAGGTTCATGCAGCTGGTGAGCAAGGAAAGTCAATAACAAGCACAGCAGGGCCCTCTATTATGAGGCAGCTCCCTTGTGCTTCCAAACATACTCCATAATCTTGACTCCCAGGCAGGATGCAATTCCCAATACAAATTCTTGAGAAAAGTCAGACATGCAGCTTTGCTACCCCAGGCCTCCTGAGAACTGATCATGAGAAAACAGCTCCAACTAGCGTACACTGATTTGTGCTGGATGCTCCCCTTGAAGAACCAGTTAGCTGGTAAATGAGGTCAATCCAGCTAAACCCAGCTAGAGCTGGCAGTAAACACCCAGGAAATCTTCTACTCTTACAAAAAAATCATTTAAGTTTTATCAGTAGAAGATTATCTTCTCTAACTAAAGAAAGAGTCAGCAGAACATGAAGAAAAAATATTCTCCTTGTCTAATGGAGAAGTTGAATATTTTCTAACTTAGGAGCAACAGGATCTGAACAGTGAGTAAAACTCAGAGAGCCCAGGTAGGAGGGGGCTGCAGGAAGTCTTTCCACTATCTTTCAGCTCTTCTAGACATATGTGCTATTTTCCCAGGGAATTGATAAGCTGCACTAGCCTGAGGATTTGAGGATGCGGCGTTGGCAAGATTTGGGTCAGACAACCATTCCTTCCTGGGAAATGCATTTAGCTCCTACCCCTGATCCAAAACTATTGCAGGTGTGAAATGATGGTGAACTCTAGAGATCCATGTGTGCTCAATGGACAACACTGACAGAGTTCTGGGTGGGCAAAATGTGCCATCATACCCAGGCTAGCTGAGGGAGATTACAGCTGAGGGAGAGATGGAAGCAGACCCTGGCATTTAATTTCTGCCCAAAATACTGGTTGTGGCATTAAATTTTGAATGGCCTGGTAAGCAAATCCAGGTCTAAGGTATGAGCTTAGAGTGAAGTTGTGTGATATTAAAACCTTCAGTGATTTCTCAGCTCCTGTAGCAGTTTGACAAAATCAGCAGGTCTAACACCTCAGAAATAATGGAATGAGAGGGTAGTGTGAAGGCAGCTTTGCTCCATCACTGGGTGATCTACAGATAAAAGCCCTTCATCAGGCTGCCAGGTTGCTTTGTTTCTTTTTTCTTATTAATAGTGACTTTACTAGAGATGTCTCCAGTCCCTACCAGGCTGAGTCTCATCAGGGATACCCCAGGGCGAGGGGCAGGGGGTGATCCCACCACCTGCCCAAGCAGCCCTGGCAGCCTAAAATGTCCAGAACCCAATCACCACCATGCTCATGGCTAATCTTCACAGGCTTGGGATGAGCCTCATCCATGAGAATGAATCTGCTGAAAAACTCTGGTATGCAGTTTTTGTGACTGAAACCTCCAGGCTCTCACAGATTTGGGAATGGGAGACCTCCCCCCATCTTCCTGTTCTTCCTGGAATTTGGCAATCATGCCCATGAACTGTCTCTGCTGCCACATAAGCTCATTAATGGCCATAATACAGAAACGTATAAATAAATCTTGGAAGAGAGCGACAAGCTACAGAGATGACTCTGGACCCCAAAGATACAATCCAGATGAAAATTTAATTCCAGCTATATCACCCTATCGCTCCGGTCACCCTATTTAAAATTTTAGAATTCCTGGAGCAAGATCTCTTACTCCATACCACTGATGTTATCAGGGATAGCACACCACACTGGATGGAGTATAAAGTAGAAGGCAACGGATCTCAATAAAAAAATACATATATATGCGTATATATGTCTATATTAGCACACAAGGCTCAATCTGTGACAATATGTTAGTAATCTCTTATATTAGGACTTTTTTAGTGGCTCCAGGGTGAGATACAACAATCATCACACACTTTCCTCTAAGGAAACTTTTAGGATCATTTGCATTGGATTGTTCAAAACAAGCAAATAAACACAAACTAAATACAAAAATTCGATACAAAATCAATTATTTAGGGCCTACTTTTGAGGCAGCGTTGGGTGGTGGTGGGTAAATTTAAAAGAATGGTGGTGGGATTGGTGTTGGAATATTGAATGTAATAAATTATTGTGAATAATTTTAAAAATAAATAAAAATATATAAATAGTGACTTTACTTACATGTAGGCTGGTAATTAATACAGTGATCAGTGTTATTAGTTAAATATACAATATAATTGTATTGAGGGCACAGATACTAATGAATTACACCTGAGGTCTCCCCTATAGATAGAGAACCTTCGAGTAATATGGATGAGAGGCAGCAAGTTGTCAGGCTGCATTTTCATGAAACAGTGAAGCTCTGACCATTTTCTCGTTTGTTTTTACAGAGCCTGGGATTGGATGTACTGCCAGGTGTGGCTCCACTTAAATAAAAAATAAACAAACAAATAAAAACTGACAGCAGGGCCTGTGTGCACAGAGTGGAAGAAGAACGCAGACAGCTGGAAGAGCACTACTGCTCCCGAGACCTTGCATGCACTCGAAAGGAAGTTAGATTTTATTTGAGGTGGGACAGAATACCATGAGAGAGTTCTGATGACAACTTAATCGGGTGTGCTCCTTCCTTTCTTTGTAGTTCTATGCTGCCTGTGGTTCAAACACTAGATGGGTACAATACCCTGAAAGAGTGAAGGGCAGAGGGCAGACAGGTTAACAGATGGCTTCATGGAGAAACTGTGGGGGACAAGACGTTCTTCTTTGAGGGAAGTCTTTCTAAAGGGAATGTTATTTTATCTGAGGTCAGGATGAAATGAGTTAACTGGAGAGGTGGGAGAATAGGAAGAAAAGAAGTGGCATGTCCAGAAAGGGGAAGGCCCATAGGTGAAGACTGGTTTTAACAGGGTATGTGAAGGTTTCAAGATCAGAGGAATTTTGATGTCTGGATCTGGAAATGAAGCAGGAAGGAGAAAGGGAGAGAGAGAGAAAGCTGGCCAAGAGCAATGAAGAAGGAAATGTCAAAACTAGACATGCAAGCAGACAAACAGGAGGCATTTCATGGAACACTTGCTAAGGAAGGGTCTAATAATTCAAACTTTCATGTTGGGATATTGCTGAGAGTGAAACATAGTTCTCTTACATATTAGATATGTGAGTGTCCTTCTAGGCAAAATGGCCTGGCACAGAGCACTTCTGTGCTTTGCCAGACTTCTTGCTCAATGCAGAAGCACTTAGTTGTGGGTCAGCACCTTAGGCAGGGAGCCTTGCAGGGTGCTCACAGTAGAGATGCAGGAGATGATGGTGATGATGAAGGAAGAGGAAGATGGATTCGGAAAGTGAGGAAGAGACACTAAGTCTATAGAAGAGAAAGAATCGGTCAGATTTGGAGACCGAAGAGGAGCCCAACATGGTTACTAGGTTTATGTTTGGACATCTGCATGAATGTCAATAGCATTTCTGGGGTGAAAGGAAAATGTTTTCAGATGGGTCTTACTGCCCTTACATCTTCACCCAAATGCTTGGCTCCTGGACATTCAATAGCCACAAGAAGTTGTAGAATGTAGGGTTGTCTCCTTTGACAGAGCTCAGGCTGGAAGAGGCAGTACTAGGAAAAAGTCAGCAGCTCTGGTGTATCCTTGTGTTAATTTGTGGATGTTCAGTATCTCCTGTTCACATGGGAAAAAATTAAAACTGCCAAGGAAGACAGTTACATGAGTTTCTAAGACTGGTTGATTTTGCAACAAATATTTACAAACGAATCTTAAACAGAGCCATGAAATTCAGTGGATTTCAGAACATCTTCATTATAAAACCAGAGCAAAAACATATCACTCTCTTTCCTCCCTCTTGCTCCACTCCCACCAGAGGGACCACAGAAGGTTCATTTTAAGGTCTGATGAATGGTTCAGAAGGTCTGAAGTAGATTAGAATGAGAGTTTATCCATTTGAATTCTATATTTGAGCCAAGGCTCACCCAATTTGTCATGGGTTCTTTTTCCTTAAAGAAAAAAGTCAGTTCTTTGGTACATAAAGCAGCAGAGCGAAATCCTCTTTTTAGACAGTAAACAATATTTTTAAAATATAAAAACAAAATCTTAATAGAACCTCAAAATTACTTGTTCAGGGATGTTTCAGAGGCTATTGCAAGGAAAATCATTGGAACTCTCTGAACCAGGATAATGTAGTATGACCAAGACCAGCACTATTTTATGCATCTAACCACTTCTATTTCAAAGACTCACTGAGACTCTCTCACTCCTGTCAAATTTTTAATGAATTTCATTAGGACTGATTTTTAATTAAAGTTATCTAGTTCTGCATTTTGGAGAAGTCACCTTAATGTAAAATCAGAACCAGCTGTCATTGGACTGAAGATAACATGACATTAATAATCCCTGATATCACCTTTGAGAAGTTTCTCTGTGTTCTTTCATTAACTGGAAACGACATTATAATGGTCACCAAGGAAAGGGCTATGTAAAGAAACGATATAGATTGGAAAAAATCACAGCTATTTGGCTGTCATAAGAACCTGTCAGGATACACATAGGTATTTAGGTTGAAGAGTGAAAGATCCCAAAGGATCTGGCACATTCTAGTCAGTCAAAGTCTTTGAACTCCCAGGGGAAGGCAAGCACCAATGTTGATGCTGTCGGCTCTTCACAGGGTTATATAGAAGATCATAATCCTTCAGTCCCATTTCCCAAAGAACAAGAGAAAACAGCATCACACATGCCATTCAGGGGATTTGGCCTCAACTAGACAGAACAGTGGGGATTGGCTGCCCTGGAATCAGATTGTTTAACCCACAATCGAAGTCAGATGGTCCTGATTATATTAAAGCAGGATGACATTCAGGCTTTTGTCTTCAGTGTTTTGTTGATCTTCTATTGAAATAAAATTAAAAAGCATTTTTTTCAAATAGAATTCCCTTAAAGATGATTGTTTATTTACTCATTCATTTACTTATTCATTCATGTTTCTACTGAGCATCAGCCTCATGAGAGATCAGCTGGCTGATTTCTCAGTGTCCTTCTGGGAAACCAAGCTACAATTGTAGACACCGAGACCCTGTGCTGAGTGGGCTAATCTGTCCATGCAGGACGCACTTACAAACCCATAGGGAACCTGGCCTAGCAGAAACCATCAGAGTTCACAAAAGACTCACAGGGGAGATGGCTAGATGCAGGGTTGACTCCTGATATCACACCGGAAATTTAGTCTGTAGTTTTGTCTACCCATAGACTCTGCTGACTTCTGAATGTTAAGTAAACAGGCATAAATTCCCATTTTGTCTTATTATGAATTTGGTATGCTTTGTTTTATAATTCTTGAGTCCTAAATGTACATGGCCTAACATCAATTCAATAATAAAAAATGGAAAAAGAAGAGTCAGGAGAATAAGGTCCAAAGCTTGTCTCCTCAGCACCACTGGAGAAAACAGCTCCCAACACTGCTGGACCCCAACACTGCTAGACCCCCAAACTGCTAGATCCAAGCAGAGCTGCACTGCTAAGCCTGAGCATAGAATCATCTGGTCCAGCTGGCAATCATCAGGAGTGACCTCTGGATCCATGGAGTACTGGCTGGGGGTAACCTCCATAGGAAACTGGTTCAAATTGTCCAAGTGAGTTTATCTTTATTTGAAAATTCCCAAATATTTTAATGAAAAAACTAATTCAGGAGCCTAAATATTTGCTCAAAGAGCAAAGCACAGGTTTTGCATGTGGAGCCCCAGTTTTGTTTTCTAATATTACGTGGTCTCTAAGCACTGCGAGGTATGACCCTCAATTTAAGAAAAAAAAAGAAAAGAAAAAAGAAAAAGCAATTATTTGAATTCAGAGATTTTCTTCTAATAGAAAGGCATGTAAAGTAATCTTTCACCACTAAAAACTAGGCCTAAAGAGGCAGATTAAGGGAGCTTTCCTTGCATATGGTAGACCTGGGTTCTATCCCATCAAAACCATAATGTTATAACCGTTGTAAAAATGCAATCTAAACTACAATAAAAATTGGATAGCACTGTATCACTGTCCTCCCGTTGTTCATCAATTTGATTGAGCGGGCACCAGTAACATCTCCATTGTGACACTTGTTACTGTTTTCAGCATATCAAATATGCCATGGGGAGCTTGCCAGACTCTGCTGTGAGGGCGGGATACTCTCAGTAGCTTGCCAGGCTCTCTAAGAGGGACAGAGGAATTAAACCCATGTTGGCCACGTGCAAGGCAAATGCCTTACCTGCTGTGCTATCACTCCGCCCAAAACTTGGATAAAGAAATCAGTCACAGTCCTCCCGTTGTTCATCGATTTGCTCGAGCAGACCCAGTAACGTCTCCATCATGAGACTTGATGTTACTGTGTTTGGCATATCCAATACATCACGGGGAGTTTGCCAGGCTTTGCTGTGTGGGCTCGATAATCTTGGTAGCTTGCCGGGATAAAGAAATAAAATATTTTGGCTGGAGCGATAGCACAGCGGGTAGGGCGTTTGCCTTACAAGCGGCCAACATGGCCGACCCGAGTTCGATTCCTCCGCCCCTCTCGGAGAGCCCGGCAAGCTACCGAGAGTATTCGATATGCCAGACACAGTAACAACAAAGTCTCCAATGGAGACGTTACTGGGCCCGGTCGAGCAAATCGATGATCAACGGGAGGGCCTTTACTTTAGGGCTGGAGTGATAGCACAGCGGGTAGGGCGTTCGCCTTACAAGCGGCCAACATGGCCGACCCGAGTTCGATTCCTCCGCCCCTCTCGGAGAGTCCGGCAAGCTACCGAGAGTATCCGATATGCCAGACACAGTAACAACAAAGTCTCCAATGGAGACGTTACTGGGCCCGCTCGAGCAAATCGACGATCAGCGGGAGGGCCTTTACCTTTACCTTTTAAAAAATTCATACTGAGGACTGGATGGACAGTACCAGTGGGTAGGGCACAGGTTGTGCACATGGCCAGCCTGAAGTCAATCCCTAGCACCTTATATGGTCCCTTGAGCCCTCCCAGGAGTGATCCCTGAGAACCAGGAGAAAACCCCAAGCACCACAGTGTGGCCCAACCCTCTTCCATAAAATAAAAATTCATAGTTTCCTTTTATTAGGTATGATTTATGCTGTATATTTGTTTATATAATATTCATTGCATCAACATGATTATGTCATTTGAGGACTTTGTAGTTATCTTATTTTATCACTGCAGTTGAGATTATGATCATCAAACAAGAATATTGCCTAAATGTTAAATCTTTTAAATTCCTTCTTCTTTCTTTAAAAGTTATAGAGTATCAGGGCTACAGAAATAGAACAGGGGTTAAGGCATGTGCCTTGCATATGGTCAACCTGGTTCAATAACTGGCACTGAAAATGGTCCCCTGAGCACCACCAAGGGTGACTCTGAGCAGAGAAACAGGTATAAGCTCTGAACACCAATGGGGATGGCCTAAAATAATTAAAAAATTTAGATTATCTATGATCTAGAGAGCTAGTAAATGAAAACTGAATAAATCAGTATCTTTTTGGACAATATGTTCATATTTTCATCATTGACTTCTATGAAATAAACCATATATTGAATGATTCAATAAATAAAATCTAAACCACCATTACTAATTATTTTCTAAATAGCCAACCCAAGCTAACACACATTCTTCAACTAGTCACACTAATGTGACAAACCCATTTTACAATTTCCTCATATATTAAAGATTATTTTTTAATTAAACTTTTATTTTGTAATAGAGATTCATAGGCAGCACTCAGAAATAACAGAGAAATAAAATATACCCTTATGCACTTCCAAGGAATGTTTCAAAATTGTAAAATTGTAGTCCAATGTCACAACCAGGATATTGACATGAGTACGGTCAGGGTACAAATACTTCCTCCACTACTGGAATCTCAGGCTGCCCTTAATAAGTCCTGTGCTCTCCCCACTCCCTGCCCCACTGTCTCCAGCAACGACTAATCTGTTCTTTAGTTCTTTAACTCTGTCATTTCAAAATTGTTATATGAATGTATGAACTGCATACTGTATTTGGGAACTGAGCTTTTGCCCATTTAAGATAGTTTCCCTGCAGTTTACAGATTCATTCCAGTTATTTTATATATCTATAGGTCTTTTCTAACTGTTAATGAAAATTTCATGGGAGGGAAGTAGCCCAGTTTATTCAATCATTCACCTTTTGAAGGATATCTCAATTTTCCCAATTTGGGCTATTGCAAATAAAGTTTTATGAACATTTGTATAAAGGTTTTCGTCTAAGTACAGGCATTTATTTATCTGAGAAATATGACCAAGAGCAAATTCTGGGTCAAATTTCAACTGCATAGTTAAATTTTATTTTAAAACTGTCAAATGTTTTCCAGATGATATCACTTTACATTCCCATCAGCAATGCATGATATGAATGATCCAGTTTCTCCACATCCTCAACAGCTTTTGATGTTGTTTTATTCCTTCGTGTTTTCAAACATTGTAGCCATGCTGATAGTATATCTTACTGGGATTTTAATATGCATTCCCAAGTGGCTAATGACATTTAATGTACTTTCATGTACTTATTTGCCATCATTATATCCTCGAGGAAAACGCCTTTTCATATCTTTTGCCCATTTTCTAAATGGACTGTTTGCTTTTTCTGTTGAATTTCAGAGTTATTTATATAATCTCTATATACACAATCTCTATGATATATGTGGTTTGTAAATATCTTCTCCCAAGCTACAGACTGTGTGAAGGTATTTGCAAACCACAGAACTTTTAATCCTTTCAGCGGGTCCTTCACATAACAAAATATTTTTTTTCAATTTTCATGCACTCCATTTTATCAAGCTTTTCTGCCATGAACTGTGATTTTGTATTAAGCCTATGAACTCTTCTAGTCCATGATTCTGCATATTTTTTTCCTGTTTTTTTTTTCAGTGTCATAGCCATGCTTCTTGTATCTCATTTTCATTTCATCATCCTGTTATTCGTCGATTGCCTCGAGCAGGCCCCAGTAACGTCTCTTTCATCCTAACCCTGAGATTATATTCAAGGCTCTTTAGGAGAATGAGACCCATCATTGTTACTGGTATTTGACATATTTGGTACGCCACGGGGAGTTTGCCAGACTCTGCCCTGTGGGCAGGCTACATTCGATAGCCTGCAAGTTTGTCCAAAGTAGGAATGAGATAATAAGATGTCATAAAAGATGTCCTGATAAGATGTCTGCGCGGTTCTGGGAGCTGGATTTTATAGTCTCTGAGTCTTGGCCTTAATATTAGGTAGATATTTTTTCCCCTACTACTTTCAAGAGTGTTTTACTATTTTAGTTTCTGGGACTTCACATTTTTGAATACACCTGTCTCTATCTATAAAAAACTTGTTGAGAATGATTGACATCCCACTAAGCTTATGGATAATTTGAAGAAAATTGCTATCTTTTTTATGTTGAGTCTTCCCATCTATGTATATGAATATGAATAGCTCCTTCATCGGTTCAGGCATTCTATGACTTCCTTTATCAGCATTTGTGAGAGATAGCACAGCGGGTAGGGAGTTTGCCCTGCACGCGGTCAAACCGGGTTGGATTCCTCCATCCCTCTCGGAGAGCCTGGCAAACTACCGAGAGTATCCCACCCGCACGACAGAGCCTGGCAATCTCCCCGTGACATATTTGATATGCCAAAAACAGTAACAACAAGTCCCACAATGGAGACGCTACTGGTGCCCGCTCGAGCAAATTGATGAACAATGGGAGGACAGTGCCACAGTGCTACAGTACATGTTTTACTAGAGCAATTTTAAGTAGTATTTTAAATTTTGATTTCCATATGTTCAAATTTTGTATCTAGAAATGTAATTGGCATTTGTGTATTTATCTTGTATATGATTTTGCTGGATTTACTTATTAATTCTAGTACTTGAGGTTGTTTCTTTTATGGCAGGTTCTTTGCATACAACATTTTCGGAACATAAGAACATTTTTTAATTCTCTATAAAAATGCATACCTCATTTCTTTTGGGTTTCCTTATTTTTCTGGCTAGAACTTACAGCACTTTGTTGAATACAAGTGGTGTCAATGGGACCCCATTGCTTGTTCTTCACCTTAAAAAAGAAAGCTCTGAAATTTACATTGATAATATTTTATTGTACCTATAGTTTTTATGTATGGTCTTCATCAATTTTAGGAGGTACCCACTGACCCTAGTTTGCTAAGGGATTTTTGGTTTATATCATGAATTAGTGTGGCCAGATAGTACTGTGGATAAAGTGCTTGTCTTCATCCAGCTGCCCAGGCTCGATTATATGGTCCCTTGAGCACCACTAGGAGTGACCTGTGTGTACAGAATAAGGATTAAACTCTGAGCACTGCCAGGGTGCCAGGGGTGTCCCAACACACACACACAAAAATCATGGATTTATGTTAAATGTTATGAAATTCTTTTTCTGAAATATGATCATATGATTTTCCTTTTTTAGCCTGCTTGTATGGTGAATTACACTGATTGATTAGACAATGATGTCAATCAGTCTTGCATATCTGGAATAAATCATTTTGAATAATGGTGAATTATTCTTGATAATATGTATATATACAATTTGATGTGCTAAAATTTTGAGAATGCTTGATGTAAGTTTATAAGTGACATTGGTTGGTTGTTTTCTTTTCCTGTACTGTCCAGTTTATCAAGAAACTTCAAGCCTCACAAAATGAGTTGGAGAATTTCCCTCTTCTACTCTTACGGAAGACATTCTTCTGTAAAACTGGTATAACTCTTCCTTAAATGTTTTGTAGAATTCTCTAGAGAAATTTTATTTCTTTTAAAACTTTATAATTATGAACATGACTTTTTAAAATATTTATAGATAAATTCAGGCTACTTACTTTGGTCAGTTTTTGTAGCTTGTAATTTTGAGAATTCAGTCTAGTTGCATGTTGTCAAATTAATGAATCTAAAAATTTTTGTACTCTTTCCTTACTATCATTATAATAATCATTTTTTCTATAGTAATATTCCTTCTTATTCCAAATATTTGTAAAGTGTGACTGACTTGATTTTTTCCAATCTTGCTAGATGTTTATCTGTTTTATCAGCTTTTTTTTTTCTTAATCAGAAAAAGGGCTTTAAGAGAAACTAATTTTTATTGGTTGTTTTTAAGAACCAGCTTTTAGTGTCACTGACGTTTCACTATTGTTCCAATTAAATTGATTTCTACTCTTTATTACTTACCTCCTCTTTACTATAGGCCTATTTTTCTCTTCTTTTTCTAGATTCTTGAAGTAGGAACTTAGACTATTAAATTATTTTCTTTTGTTTCTTTGCTTGTTTGTTTGTTTGTTTGAGGACCAAACAAACTACCAGGTAGTGCTTAAAGCTTATACCTGGCTCTGTGCTCAGGGGTCACTCTTGTGGGCTCAGATCTGGGAACAGAATCCGGGTTGGCTACATGCAAGAGAAGTGCCTTAAACACTATACTATCTCTCTGTTCCCTCTTTTGTTTAATTTCAGCATTGGTGATATAATTTCCCTTCTTACTACCTATTTGTGCCATGCATCTATCACTGTCACTGATTTGCTCGAGCAGGCCCAGTAACGTCTTCATTGTGAGACTTGTTGTTTGGCATATCAAATACGTCACTGGTAGCTTGCCAGGCTTTGCCATGTGGGCAAGATACTCTGGGTAGCTTGCCACACTCTCCAAGAGAGGGGGAGGATTCGAACTCCCGTCAGCCAGGTTGGTCGCTTGCAAGGCAACACCCTACCCGCTGTGCTATTGATCATTTTATTCATATTTTTTATTTTTCAGTTTATATAGTTTCATTTCCACCAAGTCTTTCCCTTTATTTATATATTATCTATCTAATATTTTATTTCATTTATTGTTAAGGTGAAGTGATCTTCCAAGCAATGCTTGTGAGGCCTGGATGAGGGGCCTTCCTGTGATTCTTGATCAACTCGGCCTTTCAATGCAAAGGCCCAAGGCTGAGCTACTATGAGAGATCTGCAGTGCCAAGGATTACCTGAGTACCCCAGTGTTTCTGGGGGTGAAGGGAGACCTTCAGAACTACACCTGGCAGTACCCAGAGGTCTCCAGGACTTCACCCAGCAAACTTCAGGGGACCCTGTATTACTAGGTTTCAAATCGGTCAGCTGCCTGCAAGATACATAACTTAACCCCTGTATTATCTTTCTTGTTCAAATTTACTTCATTTCTAAGTGGAATTTTTTTTTCTCATTGCCATTTATTTCTAGTTTGACTCCATTAATATGAGGAATATCAGAATGGGCACTCTATGATTTCAAGTACTTTAAATTTGTTGAGGTTTGCAGGATATGTTTTGCCTTGGTTAATATCACATTGGTACTATATAATTGGCTGATGATATTTAGTTCTTCTATATCCTTGTTGACCTATTAAGAAATGCACCAATTGCTGAGTGTGATGTGTCCAAGCACCTAACTACGACTGTAAGCTTATCTTCTTTTATAATCAACTTTACTAGATTTTTACCTCATGAATTTGATACACAACAGTTTGGTCCAGATGCATTTAACATTATATCTTCCTCAAGCACTGGCCCTTTTACCATTATGCATTATCCTTTTGTGCCCCCCACCAAATTTCTTTGATCTGAAGATGACCTGATATTAAGATATTTTCCAACATATAGGTATGTTGGAACCATACTATGTAGGTTCTATACTACTATATTTCTAGTAAATTTCTTAAAGTCAGCATATGATCAGATCATTTCTTTTAAGTCCTTGGCCAATCTCTATCTTTTCATTGGTGTGCTTAAAAAATTTACTTTATATCATTAATGGTATGGTAGTCTGCCACTTCAGCTCCCTTTTCCATTCATTTCCTCTATATTTGATTTTAATTCCTATTTATCTTTTCTCACATTTTTATAAATTATTAATTAGACATATCCCTTTTTATTGTTTGTTTTAACGATTCTTTAGGTATTATAAATATACAATTTTCTGATATATTATATTATGTAGTTTTACATATATCACATATTTCATATATTATACTTTATGTAATATAGTGTATATCATATAACATAACTTTAAATATATAATTATTACAGTATATTAATATCTGCATTCATTGCTTTCAGTGAACTGTAGAAACCTTACTTCTAATTAGGTTCCTTTACCCTACATTATTATAAAAGATAATTGTCTTAAGTACTTTCTCAGCCAGATCTGGAAACAAATCACATCAGAGGAAATTATGCTTCAACTATTAAATGATTTAACAATCTCCTTGATTGTTAAATCAAGAGAATTAGAATAATCTATTACTTGCCCCTTATACAACTAGTCTTTTCTTTCTTAAATTCCAGAATTTGATGTTATTTCTCTTTCATTTAGAGAATTTCACTAGTCATTCTTTTAGAGTAAGCTTGCTGTCTACAAATTCCCAGTTTTCCTTCATTTGAAAATGTCTTTATTTTGTGCTTTCTTCAGCAGCACATATCCTAAAATGTCTTTATTTTCCCTTCATTCAAGGAAGATATTTTTCATTACATATAGAATCCTGGGTAGACAAGTTTTTTTTTAATTTTACTATTTAAAAAATGCTACGACATTATCAAAATCAGCTATTATTCAAATTGATAATAAATAATGTGTACTTTATTTCTGGATGTTTTCCAGTTTTTTCTTGCATGATTATGTTTAATGCTGATCTGTCATGGCATATATTTACTTTTGTTTAGCCTATTTGAAATTTTCTTAGCCTCTTGAATATGTTCATGCTTTTCACCAGTTTGGGAAAATTTTTAGCCAATACATCTTCAAATTTCTAGCCAGTTATATTATCTTTCTTCTCTTGACGGCTTTAAGATAACTCTTTTGTTATTGTTCCACATATCCCTTTGGATCTTTGCATTCTGCTCCAGTCTGTTTTATTTCTGTTTTTCAGTTTGGGCAATTGTTATTGATATTCCCTGAAGTTTACTGACTTTATCTGTTGTCATCTACATTCTACTGTAATTATTCATTGCTTAACAGTTGGAATATGTTCTGAGAAATGTGTCCTTAGGTGAATTTTTTTCATAGAGTGTACTCTTACAAACTTAGATGGTATAACCCAAGGCTTCCTTTATTTTTGTTTTTGCTTTTGTGTTGTGCTCAGGGCTTACTCTTCACTTTGTTCTCAGAGATCATTCCTAGTAGGCTTTGGGAGACCATATGTGGTTTGCAGGGATGGAACCTGGGTTGGTCACTTTCAAGGCAAGTGCCCACCTACTGTACTATCATCCCGCTCAAACCCAGGAATTGTTAAAATTCTTAGCTTAAACCTCTTTTCACCTGAGAAATTTTTATACAACCCTATTCTAGGTATGTGTAATGTGCATGAAAAGCAAACATTAACTGAAAATAAATCATAAAGAATATATTTTAAAACATAGTCATAAAAGTTATAGTTTAAAAAGCTAGGATAAAGCCTACTACACACCTAGGTTTGATGTAGGAAACATCATTTATTATATAGACATTCCATGATTAACCAAAATAAATCATTATTTGGTACATAGCTCTATTAATCCGACTCAATGAACTTTTTAATTTTGCTGTATTTTTCAATTCCATAATTTCCATTTGACTGTCTTGTATTACCTCTATTTCTTTGCTGAGATTTAAAAATGCTCTCATTTGTCCAGAACAATTGCTAACTGATTACTGGAACAATTTTTAATTTCAGCTTCTGATTCAGGTCAATATTGGCTTCTGTTGATTTGTACTTTCTCATTCATATTTTGATTTCTCTGATTCTTAGAATGACAAGGGATTTTTAATTGCATTGTGGACATTCAGATTTTATATTATCAAAGTCTAGATCCCATTTTATCTTTTTTTAAATTAGTAGTCTCTCTTTTCCGGTCAAGCCTAAGAGCCAAAAGGGTATGGGCAAAAGATCACCCTTTTGCTTGCCTCACTGAAAGTATAGAACACAAATGTATGGTAGCTTCATCAGTGTTTGACCGGATGAGGTAAGATAGGCACAAAAACTTTGTTAGACCACCCTGCATTTGGTTCTTTGGCTTTTTAGAAAGAGGCTTTCTTGGAATCTTTTGTTGTCTGTGCCTATTGTTTGTCCAAACTGGAGACTCTGTAGTGCTCTATCTCTGATATCTGGGTATCAATATGGAAACAAAGTTTCAGTACCCTTTTTGTCTAGGGGGTTCAACTTTTCTCCATCTTGCAGAATATAGATTATTTTCAGATTTGATGGTGGCTGCTGTGACTATAATAACAAATTAAGGGGTAAAAAAGTGAAACCATATATTTTTATGAAAATACATATAGGGAAATAGGAAAATTTCCTAGAATTTTCACTGGAAACTGTTACCCTATTTTCTAAACTCTTGCTTTAACATATTTTTCTTTTGTTACACTATATTTATGGGGCAGGAAATGCTTACAATATTTCAGAACACAGAAGTAATTAAACATTTTCTTAATCCTTGTAAAATTTGCTTTCAACCCACAAAATAACTTATAGCGGTGGCTACCCAAAGAGTAAACTCTAAGGGTTGATTTTTCTCTTTTATAACGCAGGTGTCTGACTGAAGTTTTAATGCCAAGGCATCCACTCAAACAAATATATTGCCATTTACAAGATGAGTAAGACCTAAGCTTCCCTGGGAAAGATTCCTTCATTTTATGTAGGCTGAATTCTTAAAATAAATGGCCAGTTGGTAAACCTCTAGTTTTTGAAATTTATTTTTGATGATTATCACTGAAGGACACCATGGTTATAAGATCAACAGGAGGTCAACAGATTGTACAGAGGTACACTCTGGAGGCCACTCTAGCAGTGCTGAGGTACCCTGGGTAATATCTGGGAGCATAGGGTCAAAGCATCACTACATCTCTGACTTTTGTGTTGAACCACAGACCCAGCTGGTTGAGAATCACTGGAGGAGTTTTGGGCCACCTGAATACCCTTGGGTTTCTCCCCACAAAGATTCCCCAAAGCCAGTTCAATCACAATAATTTATTCAATGGAAACAGTCTATGGGAAACTCATCAAGTTCAGGCATTTGGAGGATGGCATTATCCATAGTAGAGACAGAAACAAAAAATTTTCTCAATAAATATTTAACAATTGTTTAAATACAACAGGAGAGATAATAAGTGGATTCAATTGTCCAGGATATCTCAACATGAGCATAGTCTTTCAATGGTGCCAACATTGAAATAGATATTGAGCACAAAAATAAGATACTTAGGGCAGGACAAAAAAAAATAATGCAATGTTTTAGAGATTATCTCTCTGCCATCATTATTTTTCACTGCTATAAATACAAACACAGAAAAATATACTTTACTGCCATAATTGTATGTATTCATAAATGTTCTATATCTTGGGGTTCTCAGGGCCTCAATAAAAGGGAAGCATACTTTGTTTGCATCTGAAAATGAGGTAGAATCATTGTAAGTTGTAAGGAAGGCAGGTCTGGGTCCTGACCCTGGTGCATCACCTAGAAGCATATCCTACCTCCTTGTTGGTCCTGTCCGCTTGCACCAGTGTTCCATTCAGGCAAGGTTCCACATAGTGAAGCTCCTTGTTGTACTGCAAGAAGGAAGAAACAGTCAAGAAAAACACTTATTTTAGTATCTGAGAGTACTGATTAATTTTAGGATATGTGAATACTTACTCTAGTTCAGCCCAGGCTAGACTCCATTCCCAGAATATCTGAGCCTTTTAGTGCATTTCCAACCTAAAATACTCCTATGGTATTTCCAATTTATAATCGGAAACTAAGGCACTACATGGGTGACCAGCTGACCCTCAGTTACCCAGAACTCAGAGAAAAGAGAAATTTGGATTCAAACCTAGGTGGTATGACCTCACTAAATCAATATAAGGACTTCCACATTCCCAAATTCTTCTCTCTGGCACCCAGGCCCACAATCTGACTTTGTACCTTCTTTAACCTTCTTTGTTCTAGGACATACAAATGCATTCTAGAAGTTATACCCCAATTGCCTTAGAGCTTAGGTCTCCTCTGATAAAGCATGGAGAACAAATACATCCATACAACTCTGAAATTAGCCATTGACAAATGGGAGTGTGATGAAAGTGTGATATATCATTCAGAATCCAGGAAGCATTTGCAGAGTTCAACTTGAAGAATTTTCCTAAAGGGATTGGAGAGATTGCACAGAGCAAAGCCCAATTTAATCCCAGCACTCATGATACTGCCAGTAGTAAATTCTGAGCACAGAGCCAGTAGTAGGCCCTGGAGCTTACAGGAGCACAGCCACAAGTGACCAAAAAACAAAAAATATTAAAAGTAAAATAAGAAATAAGAACTCATCTAAGTTCTCAGTCCATACTGGTTTAGCATAGACAGTTGCTGAAAACAGCCACCTCCAGACCCTCTCTTGTTGACTGATTTGATTCAGGGTGATACTATGCCAAATTCTAAGATCTGAAGCCTAGTCATAGTTCTCTGACTCTTCTCTGCTGGGCACATGATTTTATAACCTTTCTTGAAGCTTGATATGATTAAGTGGCCCATTTACAAAAATATCCAATGAAATATAAGGAAGCATTTCCTGGACACTTCCAAGTGACCTTCCTTCCTTCCTTCTTTCCTTCCTTCCTTCCTTCCTTCCTTCCTTCCTTCCTTCCTTCCTTCCTTCCTTCTTTCCTTCCTTCCTTCCTCCCTCCCTCCCTCCCTTCCTTCCTCCCTCCTTTTCTCCCTCCCTCCCTCCTTCTCTCCCTCCCTCCCTGCCACCCTCACTCTTTCCCCTCCTTCCCGTTATCCCTCCCCACTTGAAATGCTATGGGAGAATTGAGGCAACCACTTTGCAACTATAAAGTAATAAGATTAAGAATGAAGATTAAGAATAAAGCTAAAGGAAGATATAGAAATAAATGCAAAGCCTGTGTGTATCTTTAATGACACTGTTGAATCATGGGACCACTGTAGCTGATGTCTTCTGGGTTAATTCCATGACATTATTTCATGACATAATTCATGACATTATTTGAAGCCTCTATGCTGATTCAATCTTTATTTGATGGTTACTGTAGCTTTCAGCCCCAAACTTTCCTGAGATTCCAACTTTGGTCTTTTCCCTCTAATCCCTCCACCTTCTAAGAATATTTCAAAATCTTCATTGTACCAAATGCACATTCTCTATTCTTCTGGGTTTGTACAGTCTAAGCTGGAGTCAGAAAGCTTGGCTCCAACTCCTGTCTCTGCTAACCAATCACTGTGTGATCTTGGGGAAATCTCTAAACCCCTCTGATCCCAAATTTTTGTGCCCAAGAAGGTGTTCATTATCTCCTATTTACCTTCTGGGATAACCCTCAGGATTCAGTGAGGCAATAAACCTGAAACTGTTGTGGGGGAGGGAGATTCTGCAGAGGGGGCTTTTAAAGAAAGAAGAGCAAGAAGTTCTTGCCCTCATCAGGGAGGAACATGTACAGTAATCAAAACCAGGCTGCCGTCACTGTGTGCTGTGGCCACAGTGGAGGAATCTGCTCTTCTGAACCCTTGCCAGCTTGTTAGTGGCATCATCCAAGCTTGCAGTTGACTAATTTCCCTTGACTGCATCAATATAAAGCTATGCTGAGCAATCTGGTCTGTAACACCAAAGGGAGCTGGGTTCCGCTGTCTGTGTGAGGGAACACTGCGCACCAGGCAGCTGTGCCAAGGAGGCCCATTGGCTGTGCATGCTCACCCAGCTACTCTATGCTCCTCTCCAGGGGGACACCCAGGGCGCCCCACATGTGGGACTGCTTCCAGGCGCCCAGCTGCTCTGGTTGGGAATCATTCAGTTTTGGCATTGTTATGGATGTCCCTTAGAATGTGACTTTGTAAATCAGTGATGTGGGGTGGCCATATCAATTTACAACTGAAGATCTGTTCACCACCAGTCATAAGTGCAATGGTCTTATAAATCATTCTCTTTCATCCCTACTTAATCAGATATCTAGAGTCCAAGGATGAAAAGTATGCATTCCTCATCATCATTGGCCAGATGGAATTTCCTTCTGCCATTTGCTTTCACTCTTTCCCACTAATAGAATTCAGAGTTAAGGGGGCATTCAACTACCCTCCTCTATTCCCAAAATATCTAGTCCTTTCTGCAAAGCTCTGGGAAACAGGAAAACTCTTAGCAGGAAAGGGGAGGACCCAGGCAGCTCTGGAGATGTTCCTCACAATGAGTGAGGAGATGGACAAAGAACTGAGATCCCTTAAAGTGTGAGATACTGCCACAGGGAGACAGGAGGTCTCAGTCTCTGTAGGCTTTCCTTCTCCTTCCTGAAGGACTCACCTGTTCTGATTTGCATGACAAAAGATCAGTAGAGCTCAGGTCATTGAGGCAGATCTAGATTCAAATCCTATAATTGCCACCCACTATCTGGATGACCTCGATAAGATATCACAGTTATTGAAGCATTTTGGTTCATGTTGGAGAAATGGAGATTATAACTACACCTCTCTCATGAATATGTTGTGAAGAAAAAAAGAAATGACCCTGTGAAGCAAGTATTTGGGTGTATATGTACAAGACACTCTCACCTAAATCTCTCTGTCTCTCTGCCTGTCTCTGTCTGTCTTTCTGTCTGTCTCTCTGTCTCTGTCTCTCTCTCTCCCTCTCTCCTTCACTCTCTCCCTCTCTCTCCTTTCTCCCTCCATGCCCAGCACTGATGGATGTGACCTCAACACAAAAAATAAATTTAATTTTTTTCTTCAGGTTGTAAACCATGACTCATTCCTCTCTTCTCATGGGAAGTGTGCGTCCCTCTTCCCTGTGCCAACCACCAGACTTTGACTCTGACACAGGGACATATCCCCATGTCTGCCTTTTCCTTCTTTATGGCCAAATCTTTTTCAGCATTCCTTACTCCTCCCAAGTTAAAGATGCAGTGAAATTCTCAATTGGGACTTCACCTGGAGGCAATGTAAGACACATGGAGGGATCTAATGAACAAGGTGATATTGAGATGCTCCCCAAAGTGACTCCCATCCCATTCTGATTAGTTGGATCTTCTTATATTCTATTTTATACACCAAGATGATCTCTTTATGTGAGGCCTGAATGTCCCATTGTATTAATTGATCAACAACAATTCTCAATGTGAATTTTCAATGATGACGTAAAGTAGGAAAAGCAAGTTTTAAGTTTCATCAAATGAATGACCACAAATTTATAGAGAAGTATATAACATAAGAATCCAACAGACTAGACTTGGCAATGGGGAATCATGCAAGCTTTGCATTGTTCTAAAATTCAGGCATATAATTAAAGCTCAGAGATGGGAGAGCAGAAGACAGTTGACTTTGGGTTCTGAATGATACTTAAATTTGTTGTTGATCAATTAATACAATGGGACATTCAGGCCTCACATAAAGAGATCATCTTGGCCTATAAAAGAGAATATAAGAAGACCCAACTAATCAGAATGGGACGGGAGTCACTTTGGGGAGCATCTCAATATCACCTTGTTCATTAGATCCCTCCATGTGTCCTACATGCCTCCAGGTGAAGTCCCAATTTTTCTATGTAGCCACATAGACAGGACAATCTAGTTCCATACTTGTAACCAGCATCCCCAGTCATTCATTCTTCCTTTCATGTTTGCCTTCCCTGCAACTTCACGGTCACGGTCACGGTCCTCCCGTTGTTCATTGATTTGCTCGAGCAGGCCCAGTAACGTCTCCACTGGAGACTTTGTTGTTACTGTGTTTGGCATATCAAATACGTCATGGGTAGCTTGCCAGGCTTTGCCGTGCTGGCAAGATACTCTCGGTAGCTTGCCGGACTCTCCGAGAGGAACGAGGGGCAGAGGAATCGAACTCGGGTCGGCCATGTTGGCTGCTTGTAAGGCAAACACCCTACCGCTGTGCTATCGCTCCAGCCCCCCTGCAACTTCAATATGTCCAAATTGAATATACAGTCAATACAAAGAGGTCTGCACTTCCTGATGGGAGAGAAAGGAATTACCACAATTACAAATAGTTTTTCCTTCTTACGTTATTATTACATATGCTCTACCTCCTATAGCCCATGTGTCTACCTCAAAGTGTCCACTTGGTTACCATTTCTTCCAAGAAGTTGTGATTAAGCTCCCTGTTGTCTACATGATTCAGCCCTATGTTCCACCAGCACTCTTCCAATTACTTTCAAAGACTGCACTGGGGTCAGAGAGATAGTACAGCAGGTAAGGTGCTTGCCTTGCATGTATGTGCTCAACCCAAGTCTATCCCAAGCACCCTATATGGCCACAGAAGTCTTCCAGACTGAATCTCAGAGCACTGACGCAGGAGTAAGCCCAGAGGATATCAAGGTGTATCTCAAAAAACACAACACCACCTCCAAAACCCCACCAAGATTGCACTAACCCTCTGTTGTGAGACCAAGGGCAACTGTGCTCATTCTTGGCTGCCCCCACACACAGCACTCACATATACAAAATCTCCAAGTCCACAAGTGAAGACAACTCACCCTCTTTATTCATGAAGACAGCTCCAATACTTAGCATGCAACACTCAATAATATTTACTAAGTGAGTAAATAATCAGAACAAAGAAACAAAAATGCAACATTATAGAAAAGTCTACGGAGCTGGGGAACAAAGACAGGAGAAAAATCTCAATACAGAGAACAAAAAATAAAAAGGAAACCCCACAAGATGAGAATCTCTACTCCTTTTCAAAAAACAAATAAATAAAAACAGTAAAGAAAGTAAGTGGGTACTTATATAAGAGAAACAAAGTGCCACCAAAAAAACCCCACAGAACTAAAGTCTGGCATGGCCATACAATGCAAGAACACCAGTATTTGCATATTTGTATGGTTTTATTAGTATTTTTGATTAAATAATCTTTAGAATGAAAATGCATAGGCATTATTTAATGAAGCAGATGAACCCACAATATTTTCACCAACACAAGGCATCTCAGAGATCTTTTGCATTACAAAAGTTTCTTGTGTAATTTGAAACACGACTGGACATAATTAGTAGTACAGAACAAATGAGCACTGAAAGAAAATACCATCCTCATACTTTTAATACGGAATCGATTATTTTTAAAAGCAAATCCACTGCAAGCAAAGCACTAGAGAAACAGTTCTAAAGAAAATTCTACAAATTAAAACCAGGGCAGCAAAAAGTTCTGGGTTGAACTAACAAATGATGCTCTCCTCCATTCCACTCTGCAACAAACATGGGCTGAAGGAGGTATTTAAATTGATTAACAATATCAACTCAGTTAATACCCTGTTTATTCAATGTGTGGCTTAGACTTCTGTAAAATCATTTTTCAAATTTCAGCATGGAACTGAATTAGCACCCTCATTTTTATGATAATATTGTTAATTTAATGCATGGCTTGGAGTGAGACTTCAAAGTGAATCAGAAAAATATGCCGTTTTTTTCTTGTCATAGACAACCTTCTTCATGCACTAGTGGTTTGACCTTAAATTTTAACTTTTACTGCACAAAATCATTGTCATTCAACTGTTCTTTTATAATTCAATCATTTAGCTCATCAGTCTTAGATAGATTTTTGCATTACCCTCTCCATAAAAGCCAAAACAAATTTTAATATTTTCTTTTCATGTTTATTCTCTGGAAAGGTCTGGATCAAAAAGCTTCTCAGTATACTATATAAGCACTTAGCAGAGAGTTTCACACAAACATGAAAACCAATTGGAATAGCTACAGAAAATCTTTTTTTTTATGTAAATCTTCCTCTTTCTTTTTCCATGATGGCATTAAAGAGAAAATGGTAACTGTAGATTATATTGTTCAAATAAAATCTACAATATACTGGAGTTCCACATAGAAAAAGATTGTATACTTCCTCTCAAAAACGCTGTAGTGTTTCCTCCAACATGTACCCTGCAAAACAAGAGAAAGCTGACGGTGTAATGAAGGGTGAAACGATAATGTCCTCTCCAGTAAATGGGATCCAGCCAACAAGAACAAGACTCTCACACAGATTTGCAGGGCACTCTGGATAGAGTTTCAAATACCCCATTGCCCTGGCACTTGCAAGACCTGGCAGCACAGGTACCCCACAAGATAGAAATAAGTGGCCGCTTGAAACAGATTGGGAGTTAGGTGATGAGAGTTAAGTGAGGTCATGAGGGTAAG
This sequence comes from Sorex fumeus, assembly GCF_029834395.1. NCBI lineage: Eukaryota > Metazoa > Chordata > Mammalia > Eulipotyphla > Soricidae > Sorex > Sorex fumeus. The sequence continues at coordinate 54,851,757 of NW_026606129.1, read as the reverse complement.
CTAGCATGGAACTGTGTCTTCTTAGAGTTCTAGAAGACTGGTTTTCTCTCCACTTCTTCCTCGCTTCCTCTTTCTCTCTCTCCCTTGCTCACTCACTCCTTCTCTGGTCAGTCTCTCTCTTACACTCTTGCTTTCTCACTCTCTCATAAGTCATTGTCTCCTAACACTGCCTCACTCACTAGCTCTCACTCTCCCTGATGCGTCCCATCTTCTAGCATCTAGGCAGAAGACGCCAAGAAGATATCTGATTGCAAGCCAAAAAGGGAATCCTCACCAGAAAATAAATCCTGTCAGACCTTGATCTTAGACTTTAAAACCATGAGCAAATAAGTTTCTGTTGTCTAAACCACTCAGTCTGCAGTGCTATGTATGTCTGTGATTTTTTAATTCTATGTGCTGTTTCTTTGGTATGAGAACTTTACTTACAGATTATATTCCAAAGAAGCACACCCAACCCTGGTAAAAAAAAAATATATGATCAGTCTCTTCGCTAGAGCTCCTAAGTAGAAAACCAGTAGGTAACAGCATAGTGTCAGCAAAGGGGGTGAGTAATGACTAGCTTTATGCCAACCATAGGTAATGGAAGACCCTGTTATACAAATACATTCAGTTAACAATGAGGCAAGTTGCTCAATATGCTATAAAATAGAAATATATTTTTATGAAAAAATTATGTGTTCTTATATTTAGAAAAATGTGGAAAAGTATGTGCCAAATGGAAAGAAAATGGAAACATTTCTGAATTGTTTAAAATTTTACATATGTTGTCTATATTAAAAGCAGTCAATGTGTAAAGTTACTGTTAATTAATGGTTCCTTTTATGACCTCAGGCTTTTAATATAAATTCACTAACATATTTGATCCATTCCTTTACCCATTAGGGAAACAGAGTTCATGGTTTTAACTACAGAGACTTCCAATAAAAAAGTTCAGAGTGTCTTTCAGAGTGTTGTCAAAATCATTACGTAAATAGTCTTGAAGCTGGTCATTTATGTTGAAAACTAATAACACGTACAGTGAGGGTTAATGGAGTCTCTAATGGACATCTTTATATAAGGGGACAATCTGGGGTAAGGATAATATATGTTTCCTTAACTATGGTATAATAACTGACATGTCTACTTTTAACTATCTTAATTACCCTCTGTTCATTACTGCGTTGACAGTGTTTGTATATCTTAATGAACTTATAAGAGATTATGTGATTGATTGGTTTTGTTAACAGAACAATAAATCCTGACTGATAAAGAATTCAGAATATAATTACTTAGCTCATCTTATTATGCGAATTTCTGGTACTTCTGTAATGAGTAATTAAAGATTAATAAGAAAGATAGGCTCAAATTAGCAGCTTCTTATCTTGAAGTGCTCCAGGATGTGTGGGGATCAGGGCACATGTGCATATTCACAAGGAGACTGGTAAGTTTTCTTGATTTGAAAATGTAAAAAATTCAGTATCTCTGAAAGTCTCCTTTCAAAGAGTTGCACCCAGGTGCACACAGTTTCACATAGTCCAGAGATGGTATAAGGACAGTGGTGGAAGGTTTTGGGCACTTTTGTGGTGGTGAAGGTGCAATAACTTTTAACGCCAAAACCATAAACATTAGCACTACTGTAATCACGCTATCTAAACTGCAATGAAATTTAAAATTTAGGGAAACAAAACCAGTTGAGTGGCCCAATCTCTCTTTCTACTTTTATCTAGGAAGCTAATCAGGTAAAGAAGAACAGTGAAGTAGTGAGATACTAAGCCACTTAAGTGAGTATGTGATCCCCAACCACTGCTTCCACTGCTGATGTCTCTGTTGCTCTGGTAGGTGGTCCGGGCCTAAGGTGAAGATCCAGACCAAAATGTGCATGCAGAACCCTGGGAAGGGAGTTCACATTATCATTGCCACTCTTGGGAAGGCAGTGACAAGTATTAGGCATTCAAGGCATTTTTATTTGCTTATATATTTTATGCACGTACTATGTATCCGTTCTCAATGGAATGGAGCAATGGACTGGAGAGATAGCACATTGGGTAGGGCGTTTGCCTTGCATGAGGCTGACCCGGGTTCAATTTCTCCATCCCTCTTGGAGAGCCCAGCAAGCTACTGAGAGTATCCCGCCTGCACAGCAGAGCCTGGCAAGCTACCTGTGGTATATTCGATATGTCAAAAACAATAATAACAAGTCTCACAATGGAGACGTTTCTGGTGCCCGCGCGAACAAATCGATGAACAAGGGACAACAGTGCTATTATGTATCCATGTGTGTATGTATGCACTTCTTCAAAGGGAGCATTTCCCAAGCAGTGTTTAGGAAACCCTGTCAACAAGCCTGATGATTCAATGGTCCAAGGAGGTGATGCCACCATGCTGAGGATTACTTGGGTCATCTGAGCAGTGCTAGTAGCTTTTGCAGGACTGTGCTCAGCCATGAGAGATCATTTTAAGCTAGAGGTCAAACCCAGTCAGGTGCATGCTAGGTAAGTATGCAGTTACCCTTTGGGCAGCTTGATTATCCCCACTTCGCAGTCAATGGGTTGATGTTTCTCTCCAGAGGTGGATGCCCAAATGCCCAGTTACATGTGGAAATACTGTAATTCAAAATAAGGCACTGACTCTAAAGTCTTAATTCCATCCCACTCACCAAACCTTCTCCATGGCCATTGGCAGCCACAGATCGTGGGATGGGGGACAAACAAACACTGGTGACTAGCATGTGAGAGCATCTAATTAAGTGCATGAGGGAAAGTGCCAGGCTCACAGTGACTGCAATCTTTGGGGAAAAAATTGGGAGGGACCTAAGGAACAATGTGAGAATCATACCAGAAGAAGAAGAAAAACTAGAAATGAAGAGGGAAACCTGAGTCAGGGATCCTTTCCTGGATGCAGGTTAATGTCTTGATCTCCCACTTTCTGGCCAGGTAACTACATCTGGGCCACTTCTATCCAAGCTGCCCTGGCCATCCAGAGTCACCATGGAAAAGGACATGCATGTTCCAGGAGAGCACATAGTGGGCACTCTCCAAAGCCACACTGGTTTCTAAAGCTGAATTCTTTTAAAACTAATTCACTGCATTCTAGTAGCTTTAGCATGATTATCTCACTCATTGATATCAAGATAATCTAACATCATTTTCATGTGAGCAAATTCAGTGATTTAAAGAAAACCCCATGAGATCAAATTCCCAAAGCTCTTCAAAGGTCAGTTCTGCAAACCTCAATCCCTTCCATATTGGTGCTTCTCACATGACAGTTATCTGCATACTCAGTGGGGAGAAGACCAGTGACCAATCGTAGCCTCAGTTTCTGAAATCTCCTTCAAGATAAACACCTAGTGAATTAATGGGAATGACCAGACTTCATCCCGGGATAGTGCCATACAGAAGCAATAAAATAAGCCTTTGGAAAGGGGACATAGCTCCGATGTTGGAGAGCACACTTTGTATGCAGGCAACTGAGTTGCATCCCCAGAACTGTATAATCCTCTGAGCACAGCCAGGAGTGACCCCCAAGCAATAAGATGAGAGGAGCACCACCTGAGCACCACCAGTGCTAAAACATCAAATCAACCCAAAGTGCAGGACAAGCACAAAACTTACAGCAATGATATTGAAGAAGTCATCATCTCCCAGCGTATCCAAAATAGATGAGACTGTCTGCTTCGCAATCGTCAGACGAAGCCCTTTCATGCTGCCACTGACGTCAACCAAAATGACTACATCTTTCGGAGAAGTTGCTGCCTGGATGTACCTAGGGCAGGGGACAATGAAGTAAAAATTGAATCCTGAGCTGTGCTTCTAGCTTTTATTTTTCTTTTTTGAAAAAAAATAATGAGTTAGAGGATCTTGGGGAAATAGCTCAAGAGGTTGGTGCACCTTCCTGGCATGTGTGAGGCCTCATTTGATTCCCAGACTCATGTGGGTCCCACAACCACCCAGAATAGTCCTGGTGGCCAATAGCACCATGAGGCCCATCAATGCCACATTATGGGCAGCGCACTAAACCACAAGACCTGTACCGGATGTCCAATTACAGCCTGGAGTATCCCCCCAGGCCCTCAAATACTGCTGGGAACACTGTCCAATAAACAAAAAAATAAATAAATAAGTGAAAAATAACTAAGAGGTTTACAATTTCCTACCATTTTCGGTTCCTGCAGTCAAAGGCAATGACTCCATTCTCATCTGGTTCCCATTTAATCCCTAGAAGAAAAATGGAGTTATAAGAAACCCAGAAACTTCAAATATTTATGCATATCATTTCAAGGCTGCTCTGCTTTGCTGAGTGAATGTACAGGGTGAAAAATCACACAGAAAGAACAACCCTGGAGCTCATCACCTGCTCCATCACCAACTCCGTGAAGGTATTGGAGGGCTGTCCTATCACCACACACAGCCTCAGCTCAGCTCCACCCAGACCCGCAAAAGGCGGTGACAACCTTAGTGATGAGCTGTCCATCAAGAAAGGACTCCACTAGCGACTCATTAGTGGAAGATGCCAAAGTTCATGAGGTTCCTTCCTAGAGTTCTGAGCAAAGTGGGTTCTGGCTCTGGACCCAGGTAGGTGACTTTTACAGCACAGGAATGAGATTAAAGGTATTTGAAGCATTTCCTTCTAAGAATATACACACTTCCCATCTTTCCTCACTTCTGTTTTAAACATCAGAATGTCCCCTCCCCCAAATCCCACTGCTGCCAAGCCAGTCTGGCTTTCCACACAGAAATAAAATCAAACTGCTTTGATTATATCACATAATAAAGTTTGATTTTCAGGTGTTCAGGATTGGAACGTTTGCCCTTGTATAAAAATGGGAACCTACATCCTTATTCTGTAGGTTTGCAGTCTGGACAGAACTGTTTGAGACTGATATTCTCTACTTTTTTACTAAGTCTAGTTTTGTTATTTTCGGAGGGCCTATTTCACAGTTATCAAAGCTTTTACCCTTCTTTTTATCCTTATTCTGGAAATCTTAGAAGGATTCTCTGGGGTTAGGAAAAGCTAAACCAGACTAGCTCAGTCACGTAGTTTCTTGTTCGGTTTTGGTTTGGTGGCCACACCTGGCTGTACTCAAGTCCTAGTCCTTGCCCTGTGTTCATGCTTACTCCTCGCTCTGTACTCAGGGATCACTTCTGGTAGGCTTTGGGGGAAACCAATGGAGAGCCAAAAATTTAACCTGTGTCAGTTGCATGCAAGGCAGGTGCCTTAACTTCTATATTATTTCTCCAGCCTCTAGGCTTGAGGTCGAGAGGATGTGCCAGCCTCTCCCTGGCAGAAGCTCGATCCTATTAGCTCTGATATAACCAAAGCAGAGTCTTATGAACATTTTGCACTAATAAGGCTCCAGCTCTGAAGTAACCAAAGCAGAATCTTAGGAACACTTTTGCACTCATAAGGCTCCCAGGACCCTGGCCAGTGAGCACCAGCTAGTGAAACCCATTTCAACCTCTACTCTCCTTGGTCTTCATTAGCGTATTAAACTACACACCCCCAATGACATTTCTCTGTGTCATGGACATACCCTGTATGTTCTTATATGTTCAATAAGCCCTCAATTGCTCATTCTCACTGATCCCCTCAGGAATCTATATGAATTTCCTGAAAAGCCACTTAAAATATGTATAAGCTGTTCCCTCACTCTACCTCTATTGGTCATAATACCAGACTTCAACTTCTCTTTGAAGCTGTTTCCCATTCTATGCTGGTATTCACCATTCACAACTAAAGTTGTTCACTGAAAATAAAAAAGCCCTCTTTTCTTTTCAGATGTTTCCATGCTTTATCTAGGATGTCACAGTGCTCAGGGATCTGGGGCCCACTTCTGATAATACTCAGCCAACCATGCTAGAAGGATAATCTCACACTGGCAATGTGGTGCTGCTCAGCCCAGCAGTCTTGGGGGCCACAAAGGGAACCTCATAAATGTTCATGGGTTCTCCAATCCAGTAACCAAGTGGTGTTACTGGATTCTTGGGATATAGCTCTTATGCTTAGGGGTCCATGTAAGGCTGGGGCTTGAACTCAGGTCTCTGTTCCTGTACAACACATGCTCTTAACCTATAAGCTATCTCCTCATCTCCTACAACTTACTTTCTAAGAATCAAATTTGATTTGAAAAGAAAAGTAGCACTGTAGCACTGTCCTCCTGTTGTTCATCGATTTGCTCGAGCGGGCACCAGTAACATCTCCATTGTGAGACTTGTTGTTACTGTTTTTGGCATATAGAATACGTCATGGGTAGCTTTCCAGGCTTTGCCATGTAGACAGGATACTCTCGGTAGCTTGCTGGGCTCTCCGAGAGGGGCAGAGGAATCAAACCCAGGTTGTCCACATGTAAGGCAAACGCCCTACCCACTATGCTAGTGCTCCAGCCCTTGACAAGAAAAGTACTATCTAAAATAAGATAGAAAACCAAAACTCTTAAAGTCTTGACATCAGAATGGCTTAAATAAGTGAAGCCAAAACTTGCAAGTTAAGAAAAATAAAGAGAAGAGGATAGGAAGATAGTGCAGGGGTTGGGGATTACTGTGTGACCCCTGAGCTCAACCAAGTAAAGCCATGGAACTCCCCCAAGCACTGCTGTTGTGACCTACTGATCCCCAGAACCACAGGTCTAGAGCAACACCACCTCATAGAGCCTTATTATGCAATAATTTGACTCTGTTGGTCTAGTATCAATGAGATTTGTCCCAAGTTCAAGCACTTCTTGGACATTCTCTTTACAAAAAATAAAGAAAATTAAAGAAAGGATGCAAGACAAAAATATGTATTTACATAAAGAGAAAATCCAGGCTCATATTATGACATTGTGATTCTTCTTTTTAACCAGTAATAACCATATTCCTAAATTAAAATTAGGCATATGCTTAAGACAACATTCCCAAATCATTATACTTAAAACAAGAGTTTGCAACCTAAAGAACCATTTTATTCAATTTTTCTTATATCCACATTTCCCATTTGCAAATATGCCTGATTTAAAGAACTACTGCTATGAATTATAAAATAAATATGAGAGGCTACTGTGAAATGAAGGTCATTATATAATGAAGATACACAGAAACTGATATAATATTGTACACTAAGGGACAGAAATGCAACTCGTTTAGTGGCATATAACACATCAATTTGTATAAAGCAAAGCACAGCTAGGAGGCACAGCCTTAGTACATAATAAAATTACCTCTATGATGAGGCTAGGTAATGTTCCGATTTATATTTCTACAGGGAGTCAGTTTTATTCCAACACAAAGAGATTTTTAAAAAAATCTGTTAAACCATGGTAGACATTCAGTAATGCTTCTGGAATTGTATGATGAGTGATTATAGATCAAGACCATATCTGACCATCCTCTGTCCCATCCCATGATACCCTCCTCCTCCTTATCATAGCTCTCTATGAGTTCCAGTGCGAGCAGAAAACACGCAATTCTCTTTCACTGTCCCAGCTTTTAGTCCAGGACACTCCAAGCTCTACATTTAGATTGAGATCATTTCCTTGCAAATGGGTTTATAATGCCTCCCAGTTGCTGATGAAACTTGATGCTTTTTGAGAAGCCAATACGAAATTGATCTGCTGGAATAACTTTCCAGGGACACAACTCCAAGGGGAATGCAGATCAAATGAAATGGGTACAGAACCTTTTGCCTGCTAATCACAATTTTCCTCAGACTTCAAGCACTCTGCAAGCTGAGACACATCCAGCAGTGACTAAAAGATGGATTCAGATCCTGCCTGCTGTCAGGAAGGTTCCCATCATCAGGGAATGCAGATTTTAGATAAGAAAGTACAAGTGCCAGAGAGGTCACTAAGAGGCATTGTGTTGATGTTAATGTATGAAAAGTCATACTGGTCTCTCTTTCAGACTTTGACAACATTGAACCTCAATTAACCATTGCCTGGGCACCATTAATCCTAAGTTAGCTTAATATTTCACTTTTTAATAGGTAGGTTTATGCTTTTTACCGGCAGGAAGTAGCTATAGAAGACAAGCCTTTACCTACATGCCCTTTAAAGATTTAGAGAGATGAAATCCCTAAAGAGCACAATTGTGGGAAGATAGACATAGGAGGCAGTGGCAATGAGTTTTTCTGAAAATAATAAAACTAAGATTAAATTCCCTAGCTTTGAAGCAGCCCAATAAAGACAGCATCTCTTTGAGGTGCAAACACTAAGCTCTTTGGAGATGAAGAAAATAAACCACCACCGGTTGCAGAATCTAAGGAACCAGTGAATGAATGATGGATTTCCCTCAGAAAAGGAGAATCAGAGATAGAGAGAGCGAGAGAGAAAAAAGAGAGAGAGAGAGAGAGAGAGAGAGAGAGAGAGAGAAAGAGGGAGGGAGAAGAGAGAGAGAGAGGGAGAATCTAAAGATTGTGATAAGAATATGAAAGAACTTCATAAAGAATCCAAGCCTATTTTCCTGTGCCAACACCCAGATTAACTTCCAGTATGTGAATAATTCTACACCAGGGCAGTTTGCAAGAGGCCCTACTATAAAACAAACTTTGTATAGATATGTGGGGCTTATTCTTCTCCACTAGGAGGTTGACCAGTATCTCACCATAAAATGTTTATTCAGTTTTCTTTTTTTCTTGAGCAGTCTATGTTCTCTTTTAACATTTAATCTCATTTTCTCTCCCTTCACATTTCTTTAGGTAAACTTTTTCAAATAAAATTATTTTACTTCCAAAACATGTGGTCCCAAATAGAAATAATACAGAGACAACGTGCTTTCCTTCCATGCAACCAACTCCAGATAATTCTCTGACGTGGGATATGTTGCTGCTAGCACAGATAGGAGTGACTCCTGAGTACTGCTGGATGATCCTCAACCACCACCAGAAAAAAAGTAATTCTAATTCCCAACATGAAGAAGGCAACTGACAGAGAGCAAAATAGTGGTATATTAGTGGCTAGAGCTGATACAATACATTCCTGCTAAAGAAATTATTGAGCAGAAATGAATTCTCTCTCAAAGTGTGGGCAGAGCCATCTTTCCTAAAAATGCTACAGAAATGGCTTCTTCCTTATCTTTTCTAGCTGCTGATGGTTCCCACCATCCCCTGTATTCCTCCTATAGCTGTGTCACCCTAATTTCCTCTGTCTTCAAGTGGTTCTCTGTTCCCTGTGCTTAAGCATCTTCTCCTCTTAGAAGAGCAGCTTTCATATTGGATTTAGGACCAATCCTAATCCAATCTGACCTTATTCCAAGGTAACATGCAATATCTTCAAAGGTCCTCTTCCCAAGTAACATACATTTGGAGGAAACTCACATTCCTTGGATAGGATTTATAAGAGAAAAGATGCGGGGCAGGGGTGGGGGCTAAAGTGTAGAGGGGAGGTTACCCCAGGTAAAGGAAGGCAACTTCTGCAAAGAAGCTGAAGATAAGATAACTAAGTCAAGTTCAATGAAGTGATGGGATGAGGGTAGCCACACATTGAGAAGATTTATGCCAGAACAAGGGGATCAGGGTAACCACAGGAACCAGTAAACAAGGCCCTTCCTTTCAGGGGCAATGCGAAGGCTCTCACTGAGAGAAAATAAAGACAATATCTCCAGGCATTGTAGACATGGCTACCCTGATGGATTTCCCTCAGAAAAGGAGAATCAGAGACAGAGAGAGAGAGAGAGAAGAGAGAGAGAGAGAGAGAATCTAAAGATTGTGATAAGAATATGAAAGAACTTCATAAAGAATCCAAGGCTATTTTCCTGTGCCAACACCCAGATTAACTTTTCAGTATGTGAATAATTCTACACCAGGGCAGTTTGCAAGAGGCCCTACTATAAAACAAACTTTGTATAGATATGGGGGCTTATTCTTCTCCACTAGGAGGTTGACCAGTATCTCACCATAAAATGTTTACTCAGTTACCCTGGGTATAACAATAGAAGATCCTATCTTAACTCCAAGAAAAGCAGGCCCTCTAAGGAATCCTCTTGCTTGAATCTGCTATTTGGGTCAACATCTTCTCCTTAGGCTATTAGAGTTTTCTGAGATATTTAGGGAGGACTAGGAAGAGGGCTCCATTCTCTTCTTTAAACAGGAATTTATATAAGGCTTCTCTGTGAGAAGTTCTACAGGAGGAGATGCTAGCGAAGTTAAGGGAATAAAAGTAAAATTGGCTTCTAAGCCTCCGGAGGAATATCTGAAGGCCTTTAATCTGCTTATGGGCCTCTTTAATTTCTGTGACTGGAACAGCCTGGGTAGCACTTACCAAACTCATTTGAAGACGGAGCCCTTCCTCCCCAAAGAATCTCATGACAGAATGTTTTAGGTGACAAACTTCAGAAAATCTCATCACAGATGGTAGTAGTGCCCCTAGGATGCATCAACAGCTTAGTAGAGAATTTTTTGTACACAGTTACTTTGAAAATGTTTGAGTAAATCTGGATCCCAGGAAACAATAGTTGGCTCCTTTAAAGTCTTGAAATCCAGGGAATTTCATTTAGTCAAGAAGCATTTCCATGACCCACAAGTTTCTGGAAGCACCAACGTACCTTTTGGGATCCCAGCCAGGCTAGACACGTAGTTCTCCAGAGGAAGAATGAGGCAGTATGGCCACAGAATCTACTGCCATTCATTCTCCTCCTCTCAGAGGTAACCTGCCTTCATTGCGGGCATCTGTAACCACTGGCCTTTATTTTACAGGAGGTAATCCCTAGAACATTCAACCTACTTCTTTGTGAAACTAAAAATAATGTCAAAATCTCTACCACAGAACCAGATACTCAAATCAGATTAGATTTACAATATTGTGCAACTCTCCTATATTCCATGGTTTCTCACCCAACGGCATTATAAGCTAATATTGGAGGGAAATTAACTTCACCTAAAATAACATTGACTTCATTTTCCCTGTTAGCACATGAAAATGCACAGTGGAGGCCAACAGAACAGAGTCTAGGACAATACTGGAGGTCAAGCCACATATTGCCACTGTAATTCCATGTGGTAAATATGTCAAAACTGTTTAACAAGTGATGAAATACTATAAAGAACCTTGAATTCATAATAAATAGAACAATAAGACCCCAAATTTTACTCTCTGTATTTATCTCTCCTTGACTCTATCCTCTCCTTCGTAAAAAATCTCTGCCTTAACAGAGTGTCCTAACCTATTGCTTCTCTTCTTTCTTTCATGCAAAGCCATTAATAAAACATGCCAGGAACTGCCAGGGTTAGTCAACCCATCTCCACAATCCAATACCTGAACACTGTCTAAGTGTTCAGTGTGACATAACAAGAGAAAAGATGTGGAAAGAAAAGAAGGCAAATAAAGAAGTAGCTTAACTTTTCTTATTCTTAACTGGGGTTTTTTTTTACTTAGTCCATAACTTTAATAAGTATCTTAAAATATAACTTTAGGTTTTCTTAAAATATAACTTTAGGTTTAAATTTTCTCTCTAGAATAAAATGCTAGTTTCTAATGTGAGTTGAGTCATAGTCAATTTTGGTTTAAAGTGTCTTTTTGGCTACTGGCTCCACAATTTGCATTTATGGGGCCCTGGTTAGATTCCTTGCACCACATGCCTCTCTATAACACTGTCTGGTAAAGTCCTGCAGGCCCTGGAGTAAAAATGCCTGCTACAGTCCTTAAAACTGTTGGGATACCCCTTGTGGTCCTAAACGCCACAGGATCCAGGCAGTATCATATCCTTGGACCCAAGCATTGAAGTGTCAAATCTACTTGTTCAAGGATCATTAGGAGTGATTATACTTGGTGATACCAGGCCCCTTAGTTCATTTTGGGAGGGTAAAGAAAACTGAAAAATCTTCTACATCTAAATAAATCCCATCTCACATCACAATATTATGAGAAATTATGTAGCATGATAAAGGACATAAAACGCTAAATTATGAACTATTTCCATTCAATTTTATAAAAATACTGTAAAGTTGGTCAAGATGGAGTACTTCAATATCAACCATACTTCACCCATTGCTAAACCTGAACTTGGCAAGGAAGATGGGCAAAAGGATAAAGTAAAGCTGTATAGGCCTTTCCCTTCTGGAGCATCCAGTATTCTTCCTTAAACATATTTCTCTTTCTTTCTCTCCTTCCTGGTTTTCTCACTTTCTTTAAATAAAACTACTTTGCTTCACTGAAAAATAAAAAGCAATACTGTATAATCAATATTTGATGGACTAAAACACAATAACACGTATAAGCCCAAATTTGCAGACAAGCAAGCAGTACCTCTCTGCTTATGGCTTTAGCAATGAGTCAAGTTTTCAATTACTATGAAAGGGAGATTATGACAGACGAACAAAACCGTTCCATTTATGATAATCTATGACTTCTACTGGAACAAGTTCTCTGAGATACGACTCTGAAAGGACTAGAATCTAATGCTAGGTAATGATTAGAATATAATACTGAGCTTCATATCATCATTCATAAACTTAATTGGTCTTTTATGCTTGATAAGAGACAGCTTTTTCTATAATCACTTCGGGTAAATTCACTCATAACCAGAACAAGAGCAGTAGTTCAGCTTTGGTTGTTATCCCCAAGAGAGAAACTGGTCATACACAGAGAATATAGTAAGTGGGATATGAAGTTTCCAGGAAGACGATTCCTTTTGTAGGTGTGATTCTGCCTTCTTGGAGATGATGAGTCTACAGACCCTTAGTAATTATAATGAGGTCGTCAGGAGGCATCCTGACATAAAAGGCCAGTAGATGAGGCATCTTTTATCCAGAACATGGTGAAATCATTGGAACTAGAAAGGCAGAGGCTTGGGAAGACATGCAGAGTATGAAACAGAGGGAAGAAAGGGAAGCCACAGCTGTTTTGTGTATGTACATTAGTGTCCTGCTTGTCACTGAGTTCCATCCGACTTAAGTCAATGACCGTCATGCCAGAGAGGTAACAGCTCAATTGTTTCTGAAAAGGGAGGACTGTTATTGCCACTGTTATGGAAAACAATAACTCAAGAGGAATTTGGATTCATAGATTGATGGATCCCTTCACCAAAAACAGACTGATGAGTACTTAGAATATGTTATTATTGGTGCTGGTCACAGTGTGATAGGTAAAACAGATGGCTCTATCCTTCTGGGGCAGATCTTCAAATAAAGAAGTTGGGAATTGAAAACCCAATGGCAGAAGATTGCAGGCCAGAGTTCATATTTTGCAGGATGAAAACCATCATGCTTGCATAAAAAGAAAGAGGGTGGTTGAAGGATTTACACCATTATCAATTCCCTCTTACTCTGCTGATGAAACTTGCATTAATCAGTTACTCTTTTTGCCAGTTTCTTCATTTGTTTCATAGGGATTACAGTGACTCCACCTCATAGCATCAAAATCATGGAGAGGATTAAACCAGACAATGTTTGTATAAACTCGCAACACAGGGCTCAGTGACTGGGGGCGGAGTGGGGGAGGGGTGTCACTGAGACTATGGTCAAAATGAATGCTTATTTTCACAGCATTCACAAAGGCTCTCAAGAATAAAATGAAAACAAAAATTCTCTGAGCCTCAAATAGTCAATCCTGAGAAGCTCAAAGACCCTTTATTAGCACTCCATTGCTGATAATTTTGAATTATTCAGAATAACACAACTGAACTACTTTCCTCTGTGACGCCTACACCCCTTTGCAATGCAGGTGCGAAAAGTTAAGACCAGTACCCTGCAAACTGGGTATCAGACTACAAATAAACTGGGTAAAAGACTACAAATCTTTTGCATTATTTGGCTTTTTTATTTCCGGGAGACACTCGGAACTTACTCCTGGTTCTGCACTAAGGAGTTATTCTAGGTGGTACATGGCGGGCCAAACGTGTTGTTAGGGATTGAACCAGAAAAGACTGCATGCATGACAAGCACCTAACCCTGATCTCTCTGGTCCCAAGGCTACAAGTTGGTTTTTTTTTTTTATAGAGTTATACTGCTTATAGAAGTAGTTATTTTTCACATGTAGCTCTTCATTTTATATTTGGATTAATTAAATCTCAATACAATTCATTTTTTAATTCATCAAACTCACCATACACATTTTGACTACTCTATAGCCATAGGTGGTCTGTGGCATCTGTATCAACACTGTATGCCCAGAACATGTCCATCATCACTGAAATTCCCCTGGGATAGCATAACGATACAACTGCATTGTGTACATTAGAGGCTTAATTGAGGAGCTCTACACAGAGCCATGTGGAAATGAACAACATCACAGATATCTAGCTTGACTAATCCTTTACTTGTTAATTTTTTTCCCAAGAATTCTGTTCTCATCTCCAGAGAGTGAAATTGTTATTCACTTTCAGTGATTCAGAAAACATAAAATAGCATTTTCTATTTTCCTCACCTAAGCATCCAACACCCTATACCACGATGACTCATTTACCTGGTTTCTGTATCCTATGTTTTCACTGTCCCTTCCTTAGTGATCCAGTCCAAGAAAGAGCATACCAATTCCAAATAGTCTCTACCCAGGCTAGCCCTACCATTACTTGGTATTTCTAGTTACTCTATTTAGGCATGTCACTCAGACCAAGTTAATAATTGTATTTCATCCAATATATTGGAACTAGGGCTTGCTCATCCCGTAGAATCATAGTTGAAGAATATTGCGATTGCCTGTCACACGGAGATCAACTGATGGTGAAATAAAGTCAGATTAGAAGAAGGCAAAGATGAGAGAGATTGCTGACAATATTCAAAATCCAATGATCTTGCTGATTAGCTCACTCCCTAGATTTCTAAGTTATGCAATACATTCTTAGCCTAGAGTTAGTTGGAACTGGGTCTCTGTCACTTGTAGCCAAATCCCTAGTGAACACTTTTCCCCACAAGAGGGAGCTTTATAAGCTTTAAGAGCTCTTTTTTTATCTAGTTCACCATTTTATTCTGCTGTCTCACCACATCTTAGTATAAAGCTAGTCCTCAAAACACACTTTTAAGAATGAGGATTGCTTCTGCTAAAGGATGTACACACTTATTACTGATTCATACCATTATACCTAATATATCTAAACACGCAAAGAAGCATCCTAGAATAAAAAGTATCCTAGAAATAAAATGTCCATGGATTGTTCTTCCAATGATCATTTTAATTAAGCTGACAAGAGGTATGCTCTCTGTTCAAAACCAAACAATGAATGACCACGGGACTTATATCAAAAAAGTAAAAGCCATTTGGGAGACTGTCACCCATGTCTTGACTTGCAAAGAAACATTTCATAAAGTCAAAACTCTATCACTAATTTAAAAAGAATAAAAGTAAACATGTCTGAGTCAACTCTTCTGATAAAAACTCTATGTAAAAGGACTTTTCACATAAACCTTCAATGGATTTTTACAGATTTACTTTGAGTTATGAATGGAATTGCTTCTGTTCCTCTACACATAGAAACTCTAAAGCCATCAGCACTGTACCAAGAGATGAGGTATTTGGGAGGCAATGAGCTTACATAATGTCAGGAGGGAATGATCCCCAATCATGGAATAAGCGTCTTCAGACAAAGAGGAGGAGAAACTAGAGCCATTAATATACAATGTGAGCACAAAACAAGAAGGTAGCCACCATCAAATCAGGAAGGCATGCTCAACAAGATGACCCACTCACCAAAACTGTGAGAAATAAATGTCTGCTGTTTAAGCTTTCCACTACATCATAGTATTTTATTAAAGCATCCCAAAACAGAGGATATACCTCAGTCTTTGCATTTCTTCATGACCTCCTGCTGAAGGTTACAACAGATGAATTGTGATTTCTTCTTTTGTACCCCACCTTCGTTCAAATGCCACACAGTGACTTGGTAAGATGTCTTTGTGGCTTCTTTCATGACTCAGCCCCCTCATCCTATCCTACTTCGCTATTTCTAGAAACATCTGTGTTGCGTTTATGAGTATATGGAAGCAGATGGCTATTTGGTGGCACTGGAACTTTAATAGACCACTGTTTATTATAACACTATCTTTAATAGAATGCTTATTGTTTAAATTTCCATGCACGCCAGGAGGAACCAACACGCCCTGCTGAACACAGCTCTCAGGAAATGTTGAAAAACATGGCACAGCAAAGGCTTGGCAGGCAAGCCTCATGGGACAGATGCTGTGTGCAGGGCAAACAGCTCCTCCAGGCAGAGGCTGGCAGTCTCTGTGCCTCAAAGTGGGAAGACATCAGGTGCCTAGTTTTACTTAATGAAAACATAAAAGACTCCACTTAATTGCTCTAAGATTATACGGGGCGTTTTTCCTTCTTTTAGGTTGAGCTTGTTAATTTCTACAGCTGTGATGTTGGCACAATTGCAGCCTCGAGTCCTGTTTTCACAACTTGTAAGCAAAATTAAAACTTCCCTTTTTAATTAACATTCAAACCAAGCCAGAATTCAATTCCTATTGCAAATCAGAGGCCCGGGAAGGCCCCAGAAAGAACACCTGTTCCAAGAGCTTGATGAACCAACACTGACAACACACCTTCTGAGGGTGCTTTTGGTGACCCTGATGCTGCTGATGTTAATAGACTTTTGGTCATTTCAAACTCATCCTCCATGAAGTCAGTTCTGAAGTGAGGAAATCCATTGCTTATAGCTTCCAGTCACTATTGAACTCTCCCCATTTATGACTTGCTCTTTCCCTCGATAATAATAATCATATTGTAATACAGTTATAGAGTAGTTGTAATCGTGGTGGTAGAAGAAGTCATAGTAATAAAAATAAACTCTTCTCCAGAAAGATAAAATATGGTACTTTTCACACCCCAATTCCTCACTTTTAGTGGCAGCTCTCTGAATTACTCTATTGAGAAAGATGCCAAAGTCACATAAAAATCAAAATGCTTTATGTGTGCTTGAATGAATGTGGCTGCCAATTCACCATTCCCATTCTGTACCCTGACAATTTGCACTTAATATTTCTTTCATTTTCTCCTGAGGGAAGGGAAAGAATGTTTTAGCCCTGAGCCCTAAAGGAAAATAGTACAGGACTATTCATCTGAATCCTAATTCTCAGTGCAGGCATACTCACCTGGATATTGCCGAAAAAAGCCCTTCGCACTTCCAAAGTACTGCCATATGAGAGATGGGTCACGGTCGAAGTTATCCACAAAAACTTTGTTAAGGGATTCAGACCAATAAACTCCATTGACAATAGCTGGGTCTGAAAAAGAGAGACAGAGAAGGGAAATATTAACAAACAAAGAGGAATACAACCATGCTGGCATCCAACATCTCAGGCAGCTATCAGCATGAGGAAAGTTATAGCTTCCAAAATGCTTTGATCTGAAATTTCCATGTATTTTGGCTTCCCAATCCTGCCCCTGCTTTCCAAGTCACCCCAGAGCTTCTAATGAGGGCTTCTCTCTTGAAAGATATACCTACATTTATAACTTACAATTTCACACAGTTCTAGAGAAAGTAAAGAAAGACCTTGGCATTACTTTCCACTTTTCCCTTCTTGTTTTAATACTTAGTATTAAAACAGGAAAAAGTGTTTGTTTTCACTGAAATCACTGAAGTCATCACAGTACTGCTTTAAGCCACTTCCACCTTAGAAGTTTGTTTTAAGGGAAGGAGTAAATTAAGAATGCATAACTACATTGTTCTATTTTGCTATTGTGTTGCTCATCAGATTGAGATTTCTATAGGGGCAGATACCGCCTTATTTTAGTTTTAGTCCTCTGGGAAATTGTCCCCCTAACAAAATTCCTAAGGTGGAGATAGTCCTCTGGGCAAAACAGTTTGAAGCTTTTAGAATTAGAGTAAACAAAAAAGCTCCCAAGAAACAATAGAATAGATAATAGGACAGGTTAAAAAAAAATGAGAACAGGAAAGAATAGAATAAAACAGTTTAGGGTATTTTAGATATGGAGAGCAACTTAAGCAAAGCAGAGGAGGGAATTGTCATGACTTCGTTCTCTCCTTTAAGGGTGCCTCCTGTTTGGTTATGTGAAAGACCCCAGTCTCTGCTCTTCATGCACCTAGAATTCGGATGTGCTTCCCAGCTGTCTTTAATATCTCAGTTAACAATAACTCACATGCTGAGTGCCAAGATCAGGGAGCCAAATTGTACCGAATACATGGCCAGATTATGAGCTCAACGATTGCTGCTGCCCAGGTGATCCTAAAGCTTGGTCAGTTTTTGTTTGTTTATCCCATTCTCTATGGCCGACCCCTACTGGTGGAGGCCAAAGGTGATGATTTGCTTTGATTTGCTTTAGTGTGGTTAAATTGTCACAACTGTGCCCCTTCATTCAGCATGTGGCATAAAATCTCATTGTTTGAGATGCATGGATAGGTCGATAGGTGGGTGGGTGAATGAATAGTGGATGGAAGAATAGATGGGTGAGTGAATAAAATGAAGAAGCTCCTTCAACTCCTTCAAGAAGCTATCAGACAACCATCTACTTTCCTTATTTTCTGTCCTGTAATCCCATAAGCAAATGTCTTTCCTTCACCCTTATCAATTCAAAGATAATACCCTCCTATTGTTCATTAATTAAGAGCAAGGGCAAGCACAAAAATAGAGAATTAAGTATTTTGTGGGGCTGGAGCAATAGCACAGTGGGTAGGGCATTTGCCTTGCATGCTGCCAACCCGGGTTCAATTACCAGCATCCCATATGGTCCCCCAAGCACCGCCAGGAGTGATTCCTGAGTGCAAAGCCAGGAGTAACCCCTGAGCATTGCCGGGTGTGACCCAAAAAGAAAAAAAGAAAGAAATAAGTATTTTGTGAAAACATGTCAAAGCAAAATGGATCACTGAGGATGCTCTATCACTGTTTTCTTTTGAACCTCTGAAGATTCTGGATCAAAATTATGCTGCATTAAACAACATTCTAAGAGAGGGTGTTCATCTCCACTCTAATAGGATATAATGGCAACAGGAAAGGCATGTTAACAAATATAAAAGGGAGAAATTTTTGTGGGATCCTTCTTTTGGCACCAGAACCCTTCTTCCCTTACCTGCTATGGCCCCAACCACTGCCTCCAAGGCAGGTGCCACTCTTGCCCTCCAGCTACACAAGTGGAAAATGTAGCAAGAGGAGTTTAGGTGTCTGGTCTTTGGTTGGAGATAGTAATATGCACTTGAAGGAATTCGGGGAAGGTTAAACAAATAGAGGAAAGACTAATGGCAAAGGCATTCCCAAAGTTATTTGCAAGGCTCTTTCAAGTTCACAGTGGGACTCCATCATGCAGCAATGTTACCCCAGGAAGCTTATTTTAAAAATTTCCTGACACCCCATGGGCAGGAAGATGAAGACTATTTGATCACACTACTCCTCAAGTATCATAAGCCAATGAGCAAAATACTGCTAGAAAATTTCATGTAAATGGGTAAGAAACTAACCATGGACACCAACGCACCCCCACCCTTCTCCATAGCTCTCTGACCTTTGCCACAGCAGCCTCCTGGTTCTTTATATAGAGAAATCCAATTTAGAACCCACAGACTGTCATCTGACCCAGTGAGAAAGACATTGCATCTTATCTTACTGTCTTACCTTGGGCCTGTCTTACTCTTTCAGATAAGCTACCCAAATTAAATAGGCAATTAGGATTCTGACTCTCTTCCCAAGCATAAATGCTCTAGCTCTTGAAAACTATAATCAACCACAGCATGGGTTTGGAGAGTGAAAATGACCAATGCAATCTTTACCACAGGGTAATTCTGAGAAAGACTTTATCCTCCCAATCCTGGAAAATGGAAGCTCTTTATTTTTCCTGTCCAAGCTTGACAACAATTACTGTGAATTACTCACTGCTACAACCCCTCTTAAATTAATCTACCACAATGCAAATACAATAATGACACTGAAAAATCCATGGTGCTTGGCTTCTTCATCAATGACCTCAATTTATGTCAATGTCATATAAAAACCTTTCCCAATTAGAAGCAAAAATTCCATTTTACTAGCTCGCTGTCTCAACATGTTTAATACCCAATTTAAAGGCAGGCAATTCTTTCCTTATTTATTTTTAGTGTGAATTATTTGGGGTGAGTAAAAGGCTTCCCATATCTCCAGGTGGTCCTTGAAATCCAAAGTTGCCCTTGGGGATCTGTGAATACCTTTAGAAATGCAGTAAGAATGGGTGGTCTAAGGAGCATTTCACCCATCTCATTTTCACACCAAAACTTGCTCTCAAATCAGACCTATTTAAGTATAATTTAGAGCAATAGTACATGAGATACAGCATTTACCTTTCATAGGGCCAGCCCAGGTTCAATCTCCAGTACCCCATATGGTCCCTTAAGTTCACTAGGAATGATGCTGAACACAGAACCAGGAATAAGCCCTGAGCACTGCAGGCTGTGGCCCAAATAGAAGAAAGAAAGAAAGAAAGAAAGAAAGAAAGAAAGAAAGAAAGAAAGAAAGGAAGAAAGGAAGGAAGGAAGGAAGGAAGGAAAGAAAGAAAGAAAGAAAGAAAGAAAGAAAGAAAGAAAGAAAGAAAGAAAGAAAAAGAGAGAAGGAGGAGGAGGGAGGGAGGGAGGGAGGGAGACAGGAAGAGGGAGGGAGGGAAAGAGGAAGGGAGGGAAAGAGGAAGGGAGGGAGGGAGGGAGGAAGGAAGGAAGGAAGGAAGGAAGGAAGGAAGGAAGGAAGGATGGAAGGAGTTATATCTCTTTAAGAGACTGATATTTTGATACTCCTAAGGCATGGTAAACAAGGGAAGCAGAATCACTAAAAATATGATCTAGTTAAGATGAAGGTTGTGCTAAACACACCTATTTGATCAAACACTTGAAATGGCGTTCTACTGACTAATAAAATAATCATTTATTGATTGCACAAGCTTGCTTAGCAAGATGTTCTAATAGAAGAGGAAATCCTGGACTTCATCTATTGTTAAAGTCATATGCTGTGGGGTTGTATGGCAAAGTAGACCAGTATTAGGTGGGGGTTTTATTAATTTTTTTAAATAGGCTAAAAATGGTTGCAGGAACAGGAATATATATATATGTATATATATATGTATATATATATATATATATATCTTAGTGACAGAGTATCTGCTTTGCATATGTAAGGTTCCAAGTTAGATTCCCAGAACTGCAGGCCTCCCATCTCATTTCCAGCCTTGATATGAGTTTCCCTATTAAAATATTGGTTGTTCCAACATTACTGAGAAAGTTGTCACCCTAAGACTCAGTCCTTCCCATTGTATCCCTTGTACCCAGGCCGTTGGCCCTACCATCCTCTACTGAGGAGGTGAACATTACAATCAAGTATGAACAAGCAACCCAGTCTGATGGTCTCAATGGTGGACGAGCTGATTTGTATTTTTATAAAAACAGTATGTTCCTAAACAGATTGTTTACCTTTTATTTTGTGGAGGTTTGTTTTTTCTTAATTTTGTTTGACAGCCCTTTTTACTTCCTGTACGTTTCTTTAAGAGTCTTAATCTGGTATTTAATCTAATGAATCTTAGATTTATGTTTCTAGGGTTTGCATGCACTATATTAGCTTTGTAGCTACTATAGAAGTTACCACAAACAGAGTGGTTTGAAACACCAGAACTGTACTTGAGAGGCCAAAAGGGCAAACTCAAGGTTTTGACAGACCTGTGCCTTTCAATGGTTGTGAGAGAGAATCTGCCCATGTTTCTCCCTTGGCTTCTGCTGTCCCATCCTTCCATTTCTCAGCTAAAGACATATTTCAATGTCTGCCTCCTTCTTCTCATGACAGTCCTTGCTGTGTGTCTCTATATTAAATCTCCTAAAATCTTCTAATAACTTCATTTTCTTTTTAAAAAGCCAATCATTACATTTCGAGTCAACCCAAAATTCAAAATTCAAGATTACCTTAATCTCAAATCTTCAACTTAATTGCATCTTGCAAAGACCCTATTCCCAAGAGAAGTGCTATCCATGATTTGTATTGGAGGTAATGTACTGGACATATCTTTGGGAGACCTCTTTTCAACCTGGGAAATGTATTAGGACTCATCTATTTTGCTTCATATACCCATATTTTGTGATTTGTACATATCATTTTTATAATCTGATTTTATTAAGCACAGACTATTTTACTGTAAAAGGAGTGTTTAATGTCCTTAACCCATTTTTATGGGAACAATTCAGACTTTTATGTGCATGACAATTTTACCAGTTTACTCTTCTTCAGGGCTGGAGTGATAACACAGTGGTAGGGCTTTTGCCTTGCATGTAGCCAGCCTGGCCGACCCAGGTTCGATTCCTCTGCCCCTCTCGGAGAGCCTGGCGAGCTACCAACAGAATCTCGCCCACATGGCAAAGCCTGGCAAGCTACCCGTGACATATTCAATATGCCAAACACAATAACAACAGGTCTCACAATGGAGACATTACTGGTACCCACTCGAGCAAATCGATGAACAACGGGAGGACAGTGCAACTCTTCTCCATGACCTCTGTCCAAAGGTCCTATCTATAATGCACCAAACTGAATGAAAAGCATTGCCTTTGCTTATTGCCCTTGTCAAGTTCAGTCTTCCTGCTCAATGAAGTCAACCTAATGAACACATTCCTTTTTTCCATCCAAATAACGATTCTCACCTGTGCTCCCTCAGGCTCTTTAGCTACAAAGGGGGCTTCTGCTAGTTAATGTTATTTCTCTGCACATCCCCTCTATACTCTCACATATCCTCCCATTTGAATTCTGTATCTTTGAATAAGGTCCTCCTGTCCTCGGATTTCAATCTGTAGTTCCATCCTTCTGCCTAAGAGACTTAGTCCCTTGGGATCAAGCAAAGGAATGAGGGTGAGAAATTTGGCACAAGTATTGACCCATACAAAATGCCCCATAAATATTAGCTCAGACAATTGCTCCATTTACTCCATGAACCAGTGAATAAATAATATCAAAGATGATCCCCCCACCCAATTCTATCCTTGTTCTCTGCAGTGAGTAACACTGGAAGCACCCCAACATTTCCAAGTAGCATCCTGGAACTCAACTTTTAAAATCAGAGTCTCAAGTTTAATACCCCACTAAACAGTTGGAAAAATCAATGGCCCTGGACTTGTGGCACAACTTCTCTAAGCCCTGATATGTTTTTTTTCTGGAAAGCAGACGCAAGTGGCCCTCACTCACAGGCTGCTAAGACAGGTAGAAAGAAAGTTTGTGGGGGACAGATAAAGAAATGTCAGTGAGTCCATCACTATTCAAGGCTCTGTGACAAATCCCCAAGCCCCAATCAGGGCCCAGTAGCTTTCCCAAGACTAATCAGGTGGGGGTTTCCTAAGTCTATTTCACCCTCTTCAAATTATCAGGACCAAAAATCACTCTCAGTCATTCTTCACTCATTCACTCATTCAAACAAATACTGGTCGAGCTCCTACTGTACCAGGCAGGCATCCAGTGGCTTGTTAAACAGTCAGACCACAAAGTTGGCATTTCTGAGGAAAAAGTGACCACAGAAAATTCAGGATTCTGAATAAAAATGGGCATGAGGAAGAATATGTAAAAGATTGGTATACTTGACAGTTATCCTGAATGGAAAGGGGAAATGGGGAGACATTTAACTTGTGCTGTAAATATAATCTCTTGAAAGGAGAGACTGGACTGCTGAGAGATTGTTGGTTCAAAATCTTTGAAGGCATGAGGCCAGAGGGATGATAGTACAGGAAGTGAGGCACTTGCCTTGTATGCAGCCAACCTGGGATTTGATCCCCAGTACCTCACAAGGTCCTCCAAGCCCTACCCGGAGTGACTCCTGAATACAGAGCCAGGAGTAAGCCTTCAGGACAAATGAGTGTGGACCAAAAGACAACCAACAAAGCAAAAATTCTCTGAAAGCGGGGGGCGGGGGGGGGAGAGAGAGAGAGAGAGAGAGAGAGAGAGAGAGAGAGAGAGAGAGAATGAGAGCATACAGAAAATTCTAAAGGCCAGAGACAGAAACCAGTATTCTGGGAAGCAAGAAAGGGATGTACAAAATGGTTCTGGAAAGAAGGGTCATCCTTGGTTAGGATATGATCAGACCAGCAAAGCTTCCTACCAAAAATGCTTTTGCTATGAGACATAACGTGCTCTATCCATCTACTTTTATTCATGGTTCCAATATCCAGTTTCTTTCCTCCCAGCATCTCTGGCCACTATAGACTATTCCTTCTTTCCAGGCCATACCCTTCCAGCAATCTGGATTTATGGATGTTTCAGTGCTTGAGTTTCTTCTTGAGCTCCCAAGGTCATTTGATACCCATGAGAATCTTGTGTCTCAACATCATTTACAGCCCAGTAAATTAGAAGTACTGTATTAATTGAGACTTGCCATTTCAAGCACAAATCATGAGTCCATTTTTAGAGAATCTTGATGTACATGAATAATTGCAGGCTAATATAGAATTACAAATTACCAGTACCCCAAAACCAATGCTTAAAGGAAGGGAGTTAGTTTAGGTTCCACTCTATTTTGGAAATTTGTCACTTGTAAAGAGAGGATATCCTGATTTGAACAAGCTGTAAGCAGGATGTTGGGCTTTCCTAAAAGGTCTTCAATGGTGTATGTTTCCTGGATAGAAAAAGACATTCATCCCAGGGAAAGCTGGAGGGGTTGAGCCCATGCAGGGATTTTTCTTAGCACATGTTGGATTCGATTCAAGAAGAGAATGGCTGGATGGTTTTCATGTCTCCCATTTCAGCAAGTAGATGACATTTCTCCCATTCATTCTAAATAGATCGTAGATTAAATAATGAATAGTTTTGATGCTAATTATCAAGTACTTATAGGTATTGGAAAATAGCCCTTAATGTGTGTTGAATTATAAAATGGAGCTATCTGCCAAACATTTACCCTTCCTCTAAACTTAGTGATATGCCAGATATTAAATGCAGGTTGTTTTCATAAAGCTGCAGCTAATTTCTGGCAGTCCTAGGCCCAGAGAGACAAGAAGGATGATCCAAAGCTGAACCACTCAGGATGGACAGGGAAGGAAAGTAACACACCTACCAGTATAGAAAATCTAGAGAAGTCTCTAGACTGCATTTTCTGCCTCAGTGTACCTAACTTCTGGGTCTCTTCCCCAAAGAGACTTTATATCACAACTAAACTGGTAGGTTTTACCCAAATAAATCAACTTTAAAAAATCCCTGTCCATGAAAGTCTTTTACATCTAAACTGCATATAGCATGCATATTTTTGTTCACTCAGAAAATATTTACTGAAAATTTACTGTTCGCCAAGCACGGCCTACACAATTCAGGAATGAAACAGTGAGGAAAACAGAGTCTTTAATCTAAAAGATGATACAGACCATTGGGATATGTAGAGAAGACAATAATTATATAATTTCATTTAAAATGCTAGTTATGATTAGTATAAGAAGGAGCAGAATGTGATGTGAGAGGGCATGTTCTTGGGAATGTGCTCCAAATAGAACATGCATTAAATTGGAATAGGCTTAACAGGCAGAAATGAGGAGAGGGCACAGTAGTCCATACAGTGCCTAGTACAAGTTTAAATGCAAAGAACAAAAAAGAGAGCAGGAGGGAGCAGTGAGAGGGAGACCTTGCAATGCCTCTAACACTGTTTCATAGTTTACTGGCCAGGGCTTCCTACAAGCAGGGCAAGCATTCTCCCATTAAGCTATATTCCTAGACTGCACCAGACTATTCTTTGTGATGGGCAGGAGGACAGGGTCCTACCCAGCTGTGCTCAGGGAATATTCTTGACTCTGTTCACAGGCATGAAAAAATATTCCATGGCAGTGCTCAGGGTACCATATGCAGTGCAGGGGTCTTAGCTAGATATGGGTACAACATTCCCAACATTCTCGCTTCCGAAATCTGACACGCCATTTCGTCAGTAAAGAAGGGAACAGCACCAGGCCCAGACAAGGTCAGACTCAAACGCCTAAAAAATCTGCCATTGGTACTCATCAATGCACTCATTTGGCTCTTCACACGCTACCTGTCTGAATGCAAGGTTCTGTACCAGTGGAAAACCAGCAGGACTGTTCTACTGTGCAAGAAGGTAGACATTCATGACACTGGCAACTATCATCCGATCTGCCTGTTGTCTGTCATCTACAAGCTGTTCACTCGAGTCATCCTGAATAGGATTGGCAGAACACTAGATGAAGAACAACCATGCGAGCAATCTGGGTTCCGCAAAGGATTCAGCACGATTGACCATATCCACATGATAACCAAGCTCATTGAGGTTTCTCGGGAGTTCAAGATGCTGCTCTGTCTAACATCCATTGACTTAAAGAGGGCCTTTGATTCTGTGGAGACTGAAGCAATCATTGAAGCCCTAGCCAAACAGGACATTAAAACTCAATACATCAAGATCCTCCGTGAGCTATATTATGGATTCACTACCAGGATCTCACAATTCTACAGGCAAGTGATCATTGACATCAAGAGAGGGGTTCGGCAGGGTGATACCATTTCACCAAAACTGTTCAGTACCATATCACAAAAACTCTTCAGTGCCACCTTCGAGAACGTCATGCGACGACTGGAATGGGAAGGAATGGGAGTGAAGATAGACGGTTGGCAACTATACCACCTCCACTTTGCTGATGACATCATTCTAATAACACCAAACATTAGTCAAGCAGTTCAAATGCTGGCCAACTTTGACTGTGAGTGTGGAAAGGTCGGACTACAGCTGAATCTCGTGAAGACAATATTTATGAGAAACAGTTTCGTTCCTGACGTTCCATTCACTCTCAATGGAACAAACATCTCCGAATGCAAGTTATATGTACCTAGGTCGAGAAGTCAACATGACAAATGACCTGACACCTATGCAGGAGGAAGAGAGCAGCTTGGAATGCCTTCAAGAGCATCAAAGAAATAGCTAAGAGGATGAAAAACCTCCAGCTCCAGGCACATCTCTTCAATTCCTCTGTTCTTTCTGCATTAACATACGCCTCAGAGACCTGGGCCCTATGAAAACAGGATAAGAATGCTATTCGGATCTCCCAAAGAGGAACTGAAAGAGCTCTGCTTGGAGTAACCTGCTTCACTCAAATAGGAGAAAGAATCCAGAGTTCCGACCTCCATCGACAATCAAGAATCAGGGACACTGAACTTTACATACAAGTGGTACAATATGGAAAGTATCATGCTAAGCGAAATGAGTCAGAAAGAGAGGGATAGACATAGAAAGATAGCATTCATCTGGGGGATATAAAATAATAAAATATGAGATTAATACCCAAGAATAGCTGAGAGCAACACCAGGAGAATTACTCCATAACTTAGAGGCCAGCTGGGTATTCTAGGGGAAAGGACAATTCAGATAGAAAGGGGAACACCAAGTGGACGGTGTTTGGAGGATCCTCCCAGGAGGGGAGATGCAGGTTGAAAGTAGACTGGACTGAACATGTTCGCCACTCAATGCCTCTTTGGCTGATCACAGCGCCCAGGAGGAGAGAGAGAACAGGGGGGAATGCCCTGCCACAGTGGCAGGGGGGGATGGGGGGATGGGAGGATGGGGGGGGAGGGATATTATCCTGGTGGTGGAAGATGGGCACTGGTGGAGGGATGGGTATTTGATCGTGGTATGACCGAGATCCAAGCACAAAAATTTGTAAATCTACAACTGTACCTCATGGTGTTTCACTAATAAAAAAAAAAAAAAGAATCAGGGACACTGTCTCTTTTGCCAAGGCATTGAAAATCAGATGGGCTGGACATGTAATGAGATTTGGAGACCACCGCTGGACTAGAGCCATTACTGACTGGATTCCACGGGACATCAAAAGATCGCGTGTCCGCCCACCTATGAGATGGACAGACATCTTCGTCAAGACCCTGAACGATTGGTTTAAGACTGTTCATGTTCCTAAAATGAGCAGACGCCATTGGGCTACACTAGCATGTGACAGGGATGAATGGAGATGTTACTGGCACCCATTTGAGCAAATTGATGAGTAACAGGATGTTAAGTGATCAAGTGATGGGTACATATAAGGCAAATGCCTTAACTTCTGTGCTATCTCTGAAACACTGATTTCTTTTTTTTTTTTAATTTTTCTTATTTTTATTAAGGAACTCATTTACAAAGTTATTTGATAGTTAAGTTTTAGGCATATAATATTTTAACACCAATCTCAACATCAGTATCAACTTCCCTCCACCAGTATCCCCTTATTCACTTTATACCCCTAACCCGTGACGTACCCAAAATGCCAAATACCAGTAATAATGATGGGTCTCATTCTCCTAACCTTGAAAGAGCCTTGAAAATGGCACTTTTTAAAAATCTCAGGACTAGGACGAAGGAGACATTACTGGGGCCTGCTCGAGGCAATCGACAAACAACAGGATGATCGTGATCATGACCCCTAACCCCTATCACATCCTCACTGAAGGATAACACTGTTTTGTCCTTCCTCAGGTAGCTTAGATTTATCTGGTCACACCCATCCCAGTGCTCCCGAGTCACTCCCATTCTTTTGTTTATTTGTAACTACTGCTCTATGCTCTCTTCCCCAAACAGTTAATCAGCTTATTCTCCTAATCAGATTCTGTTAATTTGTAAGGTCAGATCTTTCTAGGACACTGAACCTGTATTATAAGTTAATATTGACTTTCTCCTCTCCTTATGTCTTGTCCTTTTGTATAGACACAAAAAGACAGTTAATATTATGCTTTTTTAACTTGGGATTTAATTGGCTTTGAATATTATTCATCCCCAGCCATCTGCTTTCTCAATTTAAGCCTCAGTTGCCCTCACTTCCTAGCGCCCCCAAAACGAGGGTCCCGACAAGGGACTGGATGGAATCAGGACAAGCTACCCTGGCAACAAGATGGGCCTGGCCAAAGCACCACAATACTTAACTATAAGTTAAGAGCTTGATCATGACAAGTGCTGTCATGATCCAAAAGTAACGATGAGAATAGGACCCTGCTAGGGATAGGAAAAACTAATCTGGCCTGAGCACTGTAGTCTGAGATCGGGATGGCCCCAGGAGAGCAATTCTATAAGCTTAATGCATCTCTTATTGTGTCAATACAAAATGATTAATATTATGAATGCTATATGTTTTTTGGACAAGGAGAGGAAAAACACATCCATGGGATTCTACCCTTGGGTGGGTGGTCCTGCTGAAAGAGAATTTGTACTGGAAGCAGCATCCCCTGAGGGGAAGAATTTTAACCCTATTGATTGTGACCATTCCTATGTGTAAACCCAGACCCTCAAGGTTGTGGGGATTTAATTAGACTCGAAGAGTGGGCTGGGGGGAGATCCAGAGCCGGAGGCAGAAGGAGAGAGGTGTTCCAGATTGGGGTGCAGGAGAGGAGAGAAAGACAGGAGTGAAGGGATGAGAATGGAATAAACAGCATCTGATCAATCAACCGGCTTGGCCCTCGTCTCCTCCACCGTTTGCCCCAGGGCCTGGGCCGCCCCTGTTGGGGGAGCGGCCTGGGCCCCCTAGAACCTAGGCGACCAGGGGAACAGCGGTCGGGGCCACCCCCTGGCGCCCTCGGAGTTTTTTACATGCACCTATCAACTTGACATCCAACCCTGATATCTAAAGGAGGAAAGCTGTCTGGGGGAGGGGAAGACCATAAATCCTGTGAAAACTAACTGCCCTTTCATCAGAAGGTATCCATGGGTAGATGGTTGTAATAAGCAATGATCACAGCAGACATGGACTGGAGGCGAGGAGAGGTTCAGAGACACTTGGTTCTGACTCTTCACCTCCAAACACTCTTTATAAAAGTCAAAGCAACTCTTGGCTCTTGACATAAGCTCTTGCCTGCTCTGTCAACAAACACTTAAAAATTATCTAGGGCATTTGATGTCATGGCCTATGTTCCATGAAAGGACACATAACAAGAACAATGACAGGTAAATCAATGTTATGATAAGTCCAACACAATGAAGGACCCAGAAAGAGAAGACAGGGATCATCATTGCTAGGTAAGAACCCATTGCTAATACTTACTCAGAAAGTCTCTCATTTCAACTTTTTGGAAGAGAGAAAGAAACTTAAACATTTCTTCCTACCATCCTCCGGAAGGATCTGACTCCCAGTAAAATATGGTTTAGTGAGCCTGCCATCTGGGCTGATGCTATCAGCTTTTATTGATATTTAATATAAACACAGCCCTGAGGCTAGCAGGTACCCTGACAAGTTCTGAAATATAATTGCCATGGAACTGTACGAATGCATGTAGCAATTAAAGAGCTGTCAAGGATATTGCTGGTGCAAAGACATAGAGCTGCAGGCTGGAGGAAGGCAGTGGCCAAGAGCTGGGCAGCAAAGGGAGCAGAGATTGCGGAAGGGAACAGGAAGTAGACTCCCTCTCACTACTAAAGTCAGCCCAGAACATAGGGACATAAAGAGAATGGTGGGTTTTCCAACAAGGAAAAGGAGATGAGTGTGAGTTTGTTGTCAACACCCAAAAGATCTTCTGCTAAATTACAATTCTGAGATAATTTTCAAGAGAGGCCTGGGGCAGGAGCCAGACAGGCAGTGGCATAAAAAGGAACTTGTATTCTGCACAGCTTGCACCAGCCTAGAAAAATGGTGGGAGAGCGAGAAAGATTAGGGGGGATAAAAATGACAGGCTAGTTCTAAATCAAGAAGGAAAGGTCGGTGAGTTAGAGGACAAGTTCTAACGGGGGGCGGGGGGTGTCTATTAGAGCTCCCAAAGACTGCCTTTATGTCCCATTCAGTGACAAGTGCTACCCACATCTATGTTATCACTGATATATCAGGCCACTAGCTTGGGTGGGAGTGAGGATAGTGCAGAGGATGGTATAGCGTTGAGGGTGGAACTGATCAGAGCTGGCCAGTGTTTTCACCAAAGATCTGGTTTCTATCTTTCTTTAGGGTATATGTCTTATTAAGCTTTTTCTACCAGATTCTTCTCTACCATATCCTGATTTTCTCCTCACATCCCTGGTCCCTGGCTTTCCCTTTCAAAGGCTACAGAATTTCCCACCTCATTTAAAGTCACCAGCATCTGCCCACTAAGTTCAAAAGTCTATGTGAGAACTTCGAGTGTCTTTTCTGTCATTGACTCTAACCACTATAAACACGTTCATAAACTAGTCAAAAGAATGGGGTGTGCTGATAAATCAGCTTAAATATATTGAGCCTTGGGTCTGCATTCAAGTCCAGGAACCTTGAAGAAATCTAGAGTGCCAATAGCAAGAAGATGAAAGTAAGAATGCCATGTCATAAATATTTCCTGCTAGTTTCTAACATAGTCTTAGACATCCAAAGAATATTCTTAGATGCCAAAACTCATGTAACTACAGATTCCACCAAGTACCAGTTCAAGTAAAGAGTTGAAATGTGGCAGGTTCATTGCTCAAATGAAGCATTCCTATACCATAATGTACCCAAGAATTTTGTTGAGCACTCTCCCTGACAGATAGTAGGAACTTTCTTGAGACAAATTTATTGCAAAATACTTCTGGGTATTCAGTAAAGAATAAAGAAGTGTTCTGTGGGAAATAATGCTGCAAGTCTAGGAGATTACATTCTGGAAAAAATAATGGAAAAGAATAAAGTATTATTACTACTAAAATATATCCAATCAGACCAAACCTATTTAACAGAAACTACATTGAGAGAGGAAGAAGTCATCTGCTACAAAATGATGGATGGCAAGGAGAAGCCTGAAGAAATAGAAGTTCTTCTCCAAAAACCTTCAAGGTTAGTATCACTTACAGCCATAAGCTGGAAGGACTTACATAAGAGAATT
This sequence comes from Sorex fumeus, assembly GCF_029834395.1. NCBI lineage: Eukaryota > Metazoa > Chordata > Mammalia > Eulipotyphla > Soricidae > Sorex > Sorex fumeus. The sequence goes on along the minus strand of NW_026606129.1, from coordinate 54,820,161 downwards.
TTTCAAGTATGGTTTGGGAAAGCTTTTCTCAAAAAACTTTAGTGGTCAAAACATTATTTTTCTATTTTCAGAAAAAAATCATTCAGAAATATATTCTAATAATAAAGACACTAAATTTGTATATAGTGGTAGTGCTATGTTTAATCAGCTTGATTAAATAATTTGGAACATGTTTTAGAATGCCATAAGTATGAGTAAATCAGAACTGCAGTAACATTTTAGAATTGTAACACCTTTGATGATTAATTTTATTGCAGCATTAACTAGAAACAAAGCAAACCATCTATTCAACTAGTATCTAATTCAATATTTTAATTTAGACTGCATGGTTTCATCCTTTGGTCCGTTTGATTATTTTTAAACAGCTTGGTTCTATATTATAGGTGAATTAAAGGGCATGTAAATTTAAAATAGCAGTTATGTTTATAACACTTACATGATTTGGGGATCACAGCATTTTTCTAATAACTGAAAGTTATGTTACATGGAATGTCGCAAAGCAAGGTTCATCCATGATGCCAGGTCAACATTTACAAGGTCAAATTGAAGGACTCTCTGGTCCTTTTGATTTCAGACAGTGGCTGAAATCAATAACAATAATAACAAGAGAAGATGTGAAGAGAATATAGTAAAATTTACTTCAAAACAATAGTCCATGATAAAAGGTTGAATCAGTTCAGAGAAATTTTACTTAAAACATTAATTTAATTTACTTTTAAGTTGTTCAGTTTTTGTTCTCTAAGACATTATGTATTTTCCATGTGTATATAAAGATCTTATCTCTTACAATTAAATTAGGTTTAAGACAGTTCATTAGCATATGGGATCAGTATAAATCCATACCAGAGGGTCAGTTCAATTCTATAAAATAACATAAAATGTACTGAACAAAAAAGGAAAGGGGGAAAGAATAAGAAAAATAAAAGTTTTTTTCCCCCTTGAAAGTAGCTGACTATAAAGCAATGAAGGTTACAAAAAATAGAGCTTTCTGGAACCTTAAATTTCTCTAGTCAATGTCTTTAGACAAGAAAGAAAGGTTGTCTTTAGACAAGAAGAAAAGTTCAAGTGTTTAAAATCTCTCCAAAACTATTAGCAAAAACAATATGGAAATATACAACAGATGCACAAAGGCATGTTGAGATGCATATATTAAGGACCCACAACTGCAAATTCTGAAATCTACCAAATTATGCCAAAGAGAAATATAAGAAAGAACTTTTGATAAACAAAATGCAGACAGTGTTTCAAAAAAATATTTTTGACATCTTGAGCCAAGTATTATTCCTCAGTTGGGTATTTCAGCCTCTGACAAGACCACCAAAACAGGCTATGCTGTCAGTCTGGCCACCTTTGAGAACAGCCACTGAGCTTGTGCCTGGGCCTTGTGTGGTGAGAGAGAGGAATAATAAATGAGTTCTGCCAGAAGTTTCCACTTGGGGCTTTTTATCTTAGAGCAAACATCAAGCTCTTCTGCGGAGCAGGGAAAAGGGAAGGAACAGAATCACCCTCACAAAATAGCATTATTCTTTCTCTTCAAAATAACTTCATTTAGCTAACAAAACATATTTTTAATATTTTCAAAAATATCAAATTATTAAAAAAAAAACATTAAAATCATGCTAATCCGGTCAATGACCACAGTTAACATCCTGATAGAAAACTATCTACTCTCTCCTCTTGAGTTCATTTTGTTTGTATTAAATTGAAAGTATGTGAGATGAACTCCTTTACAACCTAAACTCTTCCCTTCTCTTTCATTTATCAACTTCCTAAGTCACATAAGTCTCCCTCATCTGTAACAACATTTCAAGAGGGGAAAAGTTAAGGAAGTCTGTTTTCGTGAATGACTTTTTTAGTACCCAGAGTATTTGGAGGGATTTTCTTTAAAATAAATAAATCCCACTTCCTCACAAGTGTAAGGAGAATCATACTGGTGAGCTAAGAAGCAAAGTGTGTGTCTGCACTACAGAAATGGACATACGAACCAGCTCGCCATATTTAACATGTCCCAAATAATCTCTCTTATCTCTCTCCTATAAACAAACATCATGATTGTTTTAAAATTTCATTATAAAATACTTGAAGACAAAAACAGTCACAAAGATTGTAAAAAAAAAAAAAATTCCATTTACTCTTCACTCGACTTTCCCAAACATTAACCTCTTGTTTGAACACAGTCCAGTAATCCAAACCACCACACTAACTCTGATAACACTAGCACCTCACCTTTAGATCTTACATGAATTCATCAGCAATCCCTCCACTGTGCTCTGGTTAGGACTAGATCATAATCAGGAGCACAACAGATGATATCACAGTTCCTCTTTCTCATTTGCTATCTATTTCAGGACAGTTCCTTATAGCCTTTGTTTTCCATAGTCTTGAAAAATTTTCCTTCCCCGTGTGATTTTGTCAAAAGGAAGCCTGAGCAAATAATAGGACTCAGAAGCACACAGGCAGTAGATTAGAGTTCTAGGACCACCATACAAACTACCACCATCTAGAGGGCTTACAGCAAAATAAGCCTACTCTATCACAGTTCAGGAGGCCAAACACCCAAAAGCAAGGTATTAGTAGGGTTGGGTCTTTAAATTTATTATTTTATTTTATAATGTTTTACCTTATGATTTTTTATTATTTATATATTGGTAATGCCAGGATTTTATGCAAGAAACATTCTAATATCAAATCTCCACCAATGTCAGCATCCCTCCATCATGTCCCAATGTCCACCTCCCATCTTCTTCTCTCCCTCCCCTCTATAGGACATGCTTCCTATTAAAGACCCGTTCTCAGTTTTTGTTGCCTTTGAGTATTTGTTGTTTCTTTACTATGTTACTTTATATACCATATATGGGGAAGATCATTCTGTATCTGTCCCTCTCCTTCTGAGTAACTTCACTCAGCATGATATTCTCCAGATCTATCCATATAGCCACAAATTGCATTATTTCACCTTTTCATATAGCTGAGCAATATTCAATTGTGTATACATACCACAATGTCTTTATCCTATTACCAGTTCTTGGACACTGACTGTTTCCATATTCGGGTTATTGTGAAGAGTTCTTCAGTGAACATAGGAGTGCAAATATCTTTCTGAAGAAAGTTTCTGGGCCTTCGGGTTAATGCCAAGAAATGCAATTGCTGAATCATATGGGAGATCAATCCCTAGTAGTTTGTGCTTTCTTTTGTTTTGTTTTGGAGTCATACCCAGTGGTGCTCAGGGCTTACTATTGGCTTGAATTCAGGAATTACTTCTGGAAGATGTTCAGGAGACCACATTGGATAACAGGGATAAAACCTGGGTTGGCTGTGTACAATGCAAGTATTCTACCTGCTGTACCATTGCTCTAGACCATAAGCACTAGTTTGTTTTGTTTGTCTATTTATTTGAGAAGTACCCATATTGTTTTCCCAAAAGGCTACACCAGTACATCCTCACCAGTAATGTATTGAGGGTGCTGTTTTCCCCACATCCCTGCCAAAACTATTTGTTTATAATATTTATGAAATGTGCCAGCTCACTTGTGTGATATATCATTCCTATTTTGATTTGCATTTCCCTGCTGATGACTGATACTTAGCATCTTATCAGGAGTGAAAGTCCAGAAATAGATACACAGGTATATGGACAGTTAATCAGTGACAAAGGAGCAAAAAGTATGAAATGGACCAAGAAAAGCCTCTTCAACAAATGGTACTAGGAAAACTAGTCAGTCATATGCCAAAAAAACAAACAAACAAAAAACCTCACACAAAAAAAACCTAATCCAGACCTCTTTCTATTACCATGCACAAAAGTCGAATCAAAACAGATTAAAGACTTTGATATCAAACAAGAATCCATAAAATAACACTGATGCATGGCTTTTTCTGAAAGTTCTGAGGGAGAATCTATCTGATGGCTCCCTCCCCTCCTACTGTGATTGTAGGTAATCCTGAGCATGTCTGGCTTTGGAAACGCACACCTTCAATCCCTTCCTCTTCCCTAATATGGCTTCCCCTTTGTGTTTCTCTCTCTACCTTCATCTCTCTCTAAGAGCATCTGTCAGTGAGATTAGGGCCCATGGTAAAATCAGCCTGATCTCATGTATAAATCCTTAAAATCTTCTATTTGCAAAAACCTACTTCCAAATTAGTTCAAAGTCTGAAGTTCCAACAAGAGAACTGCTACAATGCCCTTCAAGTTTTTTCAAATGATTATTTGGGGACAATGACAAGGTTATAAGTCCTGTAAGACAATTTCCACTGTACTTAATATGAGGCAGCTGGAGAAAAGGATTATTTCGTTTCTTAGTATAGCATTAAAAAATAATCAGAATACCCATGGCACCTCGGCAGAAGCTAATGGGCCATGGTGTTTAGTTTTATATTTGGAGTTTCAATTCTAGACATAATTGGCAGTAGCTTCACAGTTCAGTACTGCTTCTTGCTCTAGATGGGAATGTACCAGTAATCAGTCTTTGTACTCGGGGTGGGGAAAATAAAAACGTTTTTTCCAGGAAGGTATCAGGAATTTGTTGCTGCTTCTGAATTGAATGGTCTTGTAGGAGGTAGTTATCTCCAAGAACTGCCAAGACTCTGGCTCTGCCTCACAGGCCAAGTGCAAAGGACAACTGGGACAATCACCATGTGCAATAGCCCTGCCATCACTTGATTAGAGAAGGAGATGAGGTTTGCTTGGCAGGATTTGTTTTCTGCAGACACTCACTGGGTGAGGGACAGCCGTTTGTCCTTTCCAGAATAACTGCAAATTGAGTCAGTGGTAATTTCATTTCCCTGTAGGATTTCTGGGCTCATGTTTTGTTTTTTTTTCCTTCCTTTTAAGAATCTCCAGCCATCAGTAGAATCTCAGCATGCCTTCACACCTGTTTCTGAATGGTTCTAAGGCCATACACATCTCCCCCCACTGACCACTTGACATGCTTCTTTATTTTGCAGTTTCCTCCTCACATTCACTGTTTCTGTGCTGCCTTATTGTGCCTTGAGCTCACTATTCTAAATAGAAAATAATATGAAAAGAAAGATAACAAAGATAGTCAAAGCATGGGCACATACTTAGCCCATTAAAAGTGGATGCCCATATGGAAGTTAGTTTGGATTAAGATACTTTGATTAAGGTAAGCAAAGCAGGGAATGACAAAGGAATTGCAAATGCTCAGATGGAAAACACAATGCACGCTACACAAATGCTAAGGCAGCAAAAGAAGCCACCCCCTCCCTTTTCTCCTTTTCTCTCCTCCACCACTATACATACAACCTACATGCACATCTGTAAAAAAAACTCTGAAGGCGTCCAGGGCTGCCCCCCACAGCTGGGGAGGCCTGGGCCAATGGCCAGATGGCGGAGGAAACAAGGACCAAGGCAGTTGATTGATCAGATGCTGTTTATTCCATTCTTATCCCCATTTACTCCTATCTCTCTCTCTACTTCTCCTCCGGCCCCCAATCTGGAACCCCTCCTTCCCTCTGGCTCTGACTTTAGATCTCGATCTGATCCCTCCCAGCCCACTCTTTCAGTCTAGTTAAATCCCCAAACCATGAGGGGCTGGGCTTACATATAGGTGTGGTCACAATCAATAGGGGTAAAGTTCTTTCCCTCAGGGGATGCTGCCTCTAGGACAGATGCTCTTTGAGCAGGATGATCCACCCAAGAGTGGAATCCCATAGGTGTGTTTTTCCTCTCCATGTTCAACAAACATATAAGCATGAATAATATTAATCATTTGGTATTGACACAGTAAGAGATGCATTAAGCTTATAGAATCGCCCTCCTGGGGTCATCTCCATCTCAGACTACAGTGCTCAGGTCAGATTAGTCTTTCCTAATTCTAGCAGGTTCCTAGTCTCGTCGTTACTTTTGGATCATGACAGCATTTGTCATGATCAAGCTCTTAACTTATAGTTAAGAATTGTGGTGCTTTGGCCAGGCCCATCTTGATGCCAGGGTAGCACATAGCTTACAGCTTGCCCTGGTTCCATCCAGTCCCTCGTTGGGACCCCGCTTTTCGGGGCGCTAGGAAGTGAGAACAACTGAGGCTTAAGTTGAGAAAGCAGATGGCCGGGGATGAATAATATTCAAAGCCAATTAAATCCCAAGTTACAAAAGCATAATATTAATTATGTTCTTGTGTCTATACAAAAGGACATTACTTTAAAATAAACTATTCAAAAGATATAAGAAGAGGAGAAATGCAATATTAACTTACAATATAAGTTCAGTGTCCTAGAAAGATCTGACCTTACAAATGAACAGAAACTGATTAGGGGAATAAGCTGATTAACTGTTTGGGGAAGAGAGCATAGAAGTGGTTACAGATAAACAAAAGAAAGGGAGTGACTCGGGAGCACTTTGATGGGTGTGACCCAATAAACCTAAGCTCCTTGTGGCAAGGGAGAAAGGACAAAGCAATGTTATCCTACACACACCCATTCAAAATACAACAGAATCTAAACAGTAATGATGGTCCTGAAAAAGGCACTCTATACTGTTCACCATGCTTTAATAGAGTTAAAAATATAGGAAATGAGGGTTGTCTTTCAAAAACACATTTCCTTAAACATAATAACCCTTGTTATAGATACTGCACTTTACAATTACCTGGTCAAGCACTTTTCATGCTTTGGCTCACTTAATCATCTACAATATGGATTCTCTGTGCACGCTGAGACATGAGGACATGAAGTCATGGCCAGCTTAAACAATTTGTCCAAGGTGAAGCTTTTAATAAGTAGCAGAAAGGGCTAGAGAGAGAGAGAGCACAGTGGATAAGGCACTTGCCTTGTATGCGAAGATTTGAATCCCTGAAACCACACATTGTTCCTTAGCACTGCCAGGCATGACTCCTAATGAAAGAGCCATGAATCAACCCTCAACATAGTTTGGGTGCCCTCCAAACCACTAAATAAATAATCAATAAAATTAGGAGGGAGGAGAACATGAACACAGTGCGTAGGTATGGTGCACTCAAGTGGAACCAGACAATATTCTAAGACATCTACATGCAGTACCACATTTGGCTGTCAAACAACACTAGGGTTGTACTCATGACATCCCCATTTATAGCAGGATTCTTAGCAAAAGCTGCCAAGTAAAGGGTCCAAGGTGACACAATTAGTAGCAGCACCTCCCTCCCAAGTCAGTCTTCAGCACTTTATCAGCAAAAATGCGAAGAGTATAAGAAAATTATCATGGCCAATCGGTCATGATCCAGAGTCTCAAAAATAAATCTCAAAGAGATAAACAAGTTGCAGAGATGCTTCCCAACCCTACACCAGGCTTTGCCATCAGGAGCAACCAAAGTCACCATCCAGTTAAAAATTTAACTCCACTTGTATTACCCTATTCAAAATTTTTGAATTCCTAAAGTGCGCAGGCACATTTGCGATGGTACAATATCTCAAATTCTACACTGGTAATGAACCAAGAGTAGCATACCAGTTTGGAAGGGATGTAAAGTAGATGGCAGCCAACCTCACCAAGTAAGAAAGAAAGTAAGAAAATATAAACACACAGGTTTAAGAAAATATAAACACACAAGTCTTAACTGGTAACATGCTAGTAATCATATCTACAAGAACTTAATGGCTCCATGGTGAGATACAACAATATTCACACAGCTTCTTCTAAGAACATTTTAAAATAATTTTTAGTGAATTATAATAAGCAATATAAAATAAATTATTCTGGACCTGCTATAGGGGCAGCCTTGAGGAGTGGTTGGGAAAATTGGAAATAATGGTGGTGGGAAGCTATATAGTGGTAGGATTGGTATTGGAATATTGAATGTAAAAAATCATGAACAACTTTATAGAAAAATAGAAAGAAAGAACAAAAGAAAGAAAGAAAGAAAGAAAGAAAGAAAGAAAGAAAGAAAGAAAGAAAGAAGGCTGGAGTGATAGCACAACGGGTAGGATGTTTGCCTTGCACATGGCTGACCAGGGTTCAATTCCCAGCATCCCATATGGTCCCCCGGGCAACACCAGTAGTGGTTCCTGAGCACATGAGCCAGGACTAATCCCTGTGAAATGCCGGGTGTGACCCAAAAAAATAAAAAAGAAAAGAAAGAAAGAAAGAAAGAAAGAAAGAAAGAAAGAAAGAAAGAAGAAAGAAAGAAAGAAAGAAAGAAAAAAGAAAGAGGGAGGGAGGGAGGGAGGAAGGGAGGGAATTATTGGGGTCACATTTTCTATCTTGTTTCTAAACTCGGAGTTCTACCTAGTGAACATGAACCTTTCAGGTCCTATTGGACAAATTCAGTTCCAACCATACAGGGGTGAGCCCCAAGTTCCCACTTCTGGGAAAACCTGAGATAGGCCCAAAGGACAGAGAAATCTGCATCATTACAAGATAATCAAGGAGACTGAAAACAAAGTAATGAAGTCCCCAAAGCACTGGCTCAGTTCATGAAGATGAAGCCAATCTTGCCCGCAGGAAACAGCAATGAACACCCAGAAACTTGGCACCCTCTCTTTCTGCTCCCCGGAATCCTTTAAATACTCTTTGTATTTTCAGAGGGGATTATAGTCCAGAAATCTGGAAAGAAAGGCTGGGAGCAAACAGCAGGTCTTCCTTTTCAGAGAGAGAGAGAGAGAGAGAGAGAGAGAGAGAGAGAGAGAGAGAGAGAGAGAGACCCCATTAAGGAAAAAATCTAAGGAAATAAATGAATGTCCTGGGGTTGTCTACACAGTACAATGGGACTAGCCCAGATCAGAATCTACATCCTCCAACTTGCTTACTATTGCCCTAAGTCAAGCCTCTGAAGGTACTGGAGTGCAGCCCAGAGTGTGAACAATGGCAATGCTAGAAGGTCTATAAAATGTCTGAAAACCCAAGGAGGGTATACAATATGTCAAATCCAGTTATCAACAGGTCTGAACACACAGATCCAGATTTTCTCTAGCTTCTGCACTACAAGTGGTTAAAAGAGGGAAAAGGCACACCTGGGAGTGAAATGGTGCTGAATGAGTTGTGCTTGGCCCCTTTCCTGGATTTGGGTCACAGGAGAGAAACTCTGTCATCTCCATCGCAGACTCTGCAGGAACTAGCGCAACAGGAAACGCTTCCAACCCTGGGCCATCACTGCTCAGATGGCTGCTGCACTCTGTCCCAGGGCTCTCCACCCAACCAGGCACCTGGCACCAAATGGCCAGTGTTCATATCCACCTAGAACCATGACAGAGTGCCCTTGAACCTGTTCACATCTGTGAAACTATCCCCTATACCCAACAAACAATCCTCCTCCACACTAGACACACCTCTTCCAACTGTGAGCAGGTGCATCCAGGAAATCTCAGGAAAATTGCTCCTGGCAGCCCATGGGAGATCCTCAAGTCTTAGTGGTCTCTCTAATCTTCAGGAGGACTTAGGAAGCAAACCACACTCAGGGTGGGAGGAAGTGCCACACACTGTGTGAATGGGAGAGGAAAATCTGTGTGTATGATGAGGAGGACTATGGTGATAGAAAATTAAGGGATGGGAAAGGGACTCAAGAAAAGCACAGAAGCTGAATGGGGATGAATTGAGTTTCACTGCAGAGCACAGGCCCCACCATCCAGCGAACTGTTAGTAAGTCCTTCTTGACACAGACCTTGCCTCATGCAAGATTAAGACATAATAACCTTGCAGCACCAGCCTCATTTGAGTTGAATCGCCTATGGGTGTGATTTGGCTTATCTCCTATCTCCCTTCTGAGCCTAGAAATCACACAGGACTAGATTTCTGTGATCATTATATTTTCCAGTGCATTTGGAGGCTGTGACTCAGTGTCCTCAGAGCAAAGTCCAGGTAACTGACCCAACAGAAAGGGATAACACAGGAGCAGTTTTTAGACTTGAGCACTGGAGCCCACTTAGCAGATGGAGATAAGCCATAGCTCCAGTCATTTCCCTGTGGATCTGTCCCACACAGCAGAGATGACATCAAAACCAAATGGGCCAGAGAAATGATGGTGGTGATACAAGGTGCAGGGATCCCCACGGCTAGGGAGCACAAGCTGGACAGAGCTGAGCAGCTTTATATTGTGCTATTCTATTCTGTGGGGAACAGGGAAGAGAGCATAGCTCCTCGTGAGAATCCAGGAGATTCATCTCATGATGCCTGTTAAGGAACAGGAGAGCCTTGAAGCACCTCCTTAGGAGTCTCCCTCCTTTATGGTGTAAGGAAGAGCCCAGAGCATTGGGATAAACCCAGCTTGATTGTGATTCAAGCTCTTGCCTATGTGGTCTATTTGAACCCAAACAAAATGACCAAGATCCGTTAAAAGAACTGTTCTCCAGAAGAAAATGGCACAGAATAAGTGTTCAATTAATATCTATTCAATAGTAACTCCTCTGAGGTAACGTGTATGCACATCCCTGTTTTACAGACAGATAGGGCAGTAGGAAATACATACCCCACAGCCCCAGGTCATACAATGTGGGGAAGAGAAAGCAAGGATCTACCTACACTTGCAAGTACCAGAAGTCACTTCCTCCCCCATCTCATGGTCTGTGTACTCAGTGTCAGAACAAGATAATGCTAATCACTGGCTAATCACTGGCTAATGCTAATCACCCCACAACTCTCAAGAAACAATGATCCACAAACCCACATCCCTGCCTGTGTTCCCATGCCTCCTCCTTCATCACCATCTCTGCCTCCATTTACATGTTCATAAAATGAGGATGGCCCTAGTTGGTTGGTCATCCTGCTTGGAGGGCCTCCTTACATCGGTGGGAACTGGGGGAGATTATATTTTTATTAACAAGAGTCTTCATCATATAATATTGCATTCTTGGCACTACATGCCAGTATGTTCAGTACCTTGAACAAGGTCGCCCTCACTGAAGTTTCATGGTGACAGCCCCATGTCAAGGGTGAGATCAGCTCAGTGATGTCTATGGAATTAACACGATATCAGGCACCTATACTCACTCATGCCAGTGGCAGCTGCTCTGTCTGCAGTGATAGCATAGCAGGTAGGGCGTTTACGTTGCATGCAGCCGACCTAGGTTCGATTCCTCTGTCCCTCTCGGAGAGCCCAGCGAGCTACTGAGAGTATCCCACCTGCATGCCAAAGCCTGGCAAGCTACTCGTGTCGTATTCGATATGCCAAAACCAGTAACAAGTCTCACAATGGAGACATTATGGTGTCCACTTGGGCAAATCAATGAACAAAGGAAGGACAGTGCTACAGTGCTACAATAATAAAAATCAATAGAATGCTATTAGTGATTTCCATCACAGTGAGAGTAAAGAAAATAAAAAAAGAGACAGAGAAAAGACCCTTTTCAGAAGGGTGTTCCCCATCTTGTTCCCAGAGGGGATCTCACCCCTCGGGTGTTCTCCATCCTGTTCCCAGAGGGGATCTCACCCCTCCCTGTACTCTGAGTTCTGGACATTGTAATAAAGTAAGTCGGGGGAATCAGACTAGCCTCAGGGATCTGGTCTCTCTGCAAGGAGCACACCCCTTTGTTCCTCTGCAAGCCACCTAATTTCTGGTGGAGATTAATCACAGTATCCCAGTGAGCCCTGGTGGACTGGTCCACACCATTCTCAAATGATTATTCTGGCTCACTGCACGTTTCTGATCATGCACAAATGGAAAGGGGTGTGTTCTAACCAAATAAGTTTCCAAGCATATTCAGAAGATTCTTTGAAACACCATTCACTAGAGAAAATCCAAATAGTACAGAAATGGACAGAGAAGTAACCAATAATCTAATGACCCAAGATGGTCACCTCTAACCTTGGGAACACCCAAAGATTCTCCACTCTACCCCGACACTATACACAACACAATGTACACAAAACTTAACACTGACAGCAGCCAGTAGGGTTTGACTAGTTCTGACTATACCATAGGGTTACAGGAAACACTGAAAACTGAGTACTATCAGTAAGATTTTCTCTGTTCTAGGGAAATTCAAAAGCTTTCAGATGGGATACATGAAGTACAATCATAAGCATCCCTGTAGAAGTACCTTTTAGGAGAAAAAAAAATCTGAGTCTTTATATGTTGAAACTTTTAAATTTTCCAACGAATAACCTTTTAGTCCATTCTATTTGGGCCGTTCTACCTGGAGGCCACTTCATCTGTTCTCCAGACAAGAATTAGTTCAGAGCTGACACTGACAAATGGACCTGCAGAAATTCTGCTCACACCAGACATTACTCAGCATCCTGACAGGTGACCTGTCCGCACGGAAATTTCTACTTTTAATTGGGCAGCAGGCCTGAGCTAGATCACGGTTTAGGTCAGTCTATAGGTTAGCTGAGGACACAGGCTATCATGATTTATTCATTCATTCAGCGAACACTCAACAGCAGAAAGTGGTACCTCAACAATTATTCATAATTTAGATCTCTCGATAGTCTGTTTTCCCCACAACATCCATTATCTAAAAAGCAAACCAAGGAAGGACATAACAGATTAGCATCCACGTAAAACAAAGAAGGCAGAAGAGATGAAGAGATGAAACCAGAAGCAATGCTTTGACTTTGAATGCTCACAAATCTCCCAAATCTCCAAAATGGAATCATTCACATTTTTCTAGTGAATAGTGTATTTTTCTTTTTAATTGTGATTTAGGTAACATGGTAAATTATATGTTTTTGTAGAATAGAATTTTAATATTCTAGATCAAGGTCATCAAAAGCAAAAATTATGATATAAATGGGTATTAAATGCTTGTTTACTCACCTAATCATTTTGATACTTATATAATGTATATATACATACATTGTGCATTATATTACTGTACTATTTTAAAGCAGTGGTTTTCAAATTTGAGAATGGATCAGAATCAACTGAAAGACTTGTAAGACACACATTTCTGTCCTCCCGACCAGAGCATAAGTAAATTTTGAGGGGAACCCAAGGATTTTCTTTTTGAACAAGTTCTCAGTAAATTTACTGATGCTGGCATTTTGGAACCACCATTTGATAACCACTATTTCAGTTTATGAAAGAGCAAATGAAAATCCTTCTCACTGGAAGCTTATATTCTAGCGGAGTTATAAAAGTTAAGCACACAATAATTCCATTAGTGGCAAGTCAGTCATTTCTACAATAAAAAATAAGTGGAGAAAATCATGGAAGATGGAGAAGATAGGAATCATTTTTAAAGATAAATTGGTCACAAGAGGACCTCTGATGAGGTCACATCAAAACAAATGAAGTGGGTGAACTCTGGTCAGAGAGGAAAAAATTCCACGCAAAGGATGCACTTGTGGTGATCAGCTTCAAACACTCCAGCATGAAATCCAGACATTGAAAAACAGAAAATAGGGGAGAATAAAAGTCTTAAGCAGGCTCAAGGGAAGATTAGATTGATAGGATTTTAATAGTAAAATGATGAGCAAAGAAGTGATATGATCTAATTTATGTTTTAAAATAACTCCTTGACCCTGTGGAGATCTAAAGAAAAAAATCGTTTCAGAGACAAAAATGGAAACAAGAAAACCTGCTAATTGGGAGAAAATAAGAAAAGTTGGTGTCTTGGACCAGGGTGGTGCCCTCCTAGATTTCTTCTGGCTTCAACATTTTCTGGTATTTCCTTTACCTTTACAAATTCTTTCCTTAAATACACACACACAAACACACACACAAACCCCACACAAACACACATTCACAAACACACACACACACTCAATTCAACTGCTTTAAAACTATTTGAGAACAACTTACATACATCTGGCGCTTCCTCTTTAATAAAGAGAAAATATTTCCAAACTAAAAGTCTGGTTATATTCATCTTCCATCTTTCCTGAGATAGTCATGATGCTGGCTCAACAGAAAATACATCAGCTTGTGATGCCACCTGGCTAAGAACTAGCATAATCAGAACAACATGAGAATACCAGTAAATCCTGAACTGCATATCACAACAGGCAATTGTGCAAATAGCTACAAGAAGAAGGTCAAAGAGAATGTGAGAGGTTTTCATGAATGTCACAGAGCCAGAAAAAGAGGCTAAGTAGCTATGAACATAGGCAGGACTGAGAGAGACAGAATAAAAACAAATGGAGGAGATACTGTGTATGGGTGGGAGGGCAAGACTACAAGAACTATAAGACAAACACGACTTACAAAAGTGATAGAGGATTAGCCTGTTCTGGCAAGAACTTGATGGCAAAGGAAAATGAGGTCAGAGTGGCTGAATGGCACATCAAAAACACTTGGCCCAAGGAAATCTGGAAAGGAGGCCAGGAAGTTCTGAGTCTGGTATAGTGACAATATGAAAAAAAAAATTGACCCAAATCCCCTCTCCGACACTTGCCAATGTTGCATATTTCTAGAATCATCTCCCCTGCTTCCAAGTCCTCTTGGTCAGGGATCCATGGTCAGGAATCTGAACAAGTAATTCAAATTTTTCTGTAGTTGGTCAATCCCTCTACCTTTGAACAATGAAACCTGACATCAACTCAGACTTTACAGAAACAGACTGACCTTTGTTTCTCTTGAAATCTGCAGCATGGCCGGCAATGTCACCCTCTTCAGAATGACATTTCCATACCCTGGCGCCCTCAGTGCCATCTTCAGAGACAAGCATACTCACTGTGAAGTTGACAAATTCAGGCAGTAATCAAAAGTCCTGCTTGATTGGGGGAAAATTTCTTCCAGGGGCACAGAGGCAACTCAAAAATGAGATTGAAATGTGATGAAGCACTGCCAGTTTTTTGATTAAGTGGGGTTTTCAATTTGCCACTTAAAGGGAGCTGTGAATATCCTTCCATCAACACACTCCTATGAGCTTCATCCAAAAAGTGGCTGGGCCAAGAGAAGCTGTAATTCCAAAGCAACAGAACTCTCAGCCTAAATTTATCCCCAACAGGTGTACAAAGATGATAATCTACAACCAGAAGGAGTGTGAAAATTCTATTCTAGAAGGTGCAGAATGCAGAAAAGAGGTTCAGGTCAGCTGCTGGAGCATGCTGTCTGTTCTCACACCTTCTGATAATCCATCCTGGACCAGATCACAAGGCAAAGTGAACAAGATCTGGAAAGCCACGACAGTTGCCAGCCTATTTTTAACCACTTGTGAAAGGTTTGATTCTAGTCTCCTGAAATCCACATTGTTTAACCCAAATGTTGATTTATCTCCTTAGGACTATAGTGCAAGAGAAAGTGATTTTTTGACTGGTTCAGTCACCTGTGCCAATTCAGGTGGCACTGGGACATGTGTCTGTGGCAGAAGGTGGTTAGCTACATCTAATTTGGTTTGTTTGTTTTGGGGGCTACACCAAGCTGTGCTCAGGGCTTACTCCTGTCTCTGCACTCAGGCATCTCTCCTAATTGGGCTCAGGAATCATCTAGGGTGCTAGGGATTAAACCCATGTTGGCTATATGCAAGGATCCTGCCTGTTCTCCTATCTCTCTAGCCCCTGTCTAGTATTTATTCAGTTCAGTCAACACAGCACAGCCTTTTAGGTGTAAAGAGGTCCTACAAAGGATTTTACACTCACTCAGGATGTGTTGCATCGGATTGACTATGTCATTGGGCTGTGTGACCCTGGTCATGTTACTCAATATCTCTGAGTTACACATTTATTCTATAAAAGAGGCATTCAAACAGGGGACTGACAGTACAGTATAAAACAGGAATTAAAATAGAAGTAATAGTATAGCAGGTAGAGTGCTTGCTTTGCATATAATACTCCCAGGTTTGATTCTCAGCATTGTATATGGTCCCTAAGCCCTGCCAGAGTTATGCCTGAGTGCAGAGCCAGGAGTAAACCTTGAGCACTGCTGAATGTGGACCCTCAAAAATAAAAAAAGTAGGGACTGGAGCATTAGCACAGTGGGTAGGGTGTTTGCCTTGCATGTGATCGACCCGGGTTCAATTCCCAGTATCCCATATGGTCCCCCCGAGCACTGCCAGGAGTAATTCCTGAGTTTAGAGCTGGAGTAAACCCTGTGCATTTCCGGGTGTGATCCAAAAAGAAAAAAAAAATTTAATTTTAAAAAAGCATAAAAATGCTAATAAAAATAAAGGTAAGCTTCATAAGTTTGCAATATTTATATAGATAGATATACACATGTGTTTAATATACATTTAATATAATAGTATTGTGTTAACATATTAATGCATGATAACTACTATATTTAAGTCCAATGTCTGAAACATAGTGATTCAAAACTGTAGATAATATGTTAGTTAAATTACAATTTCATATTTTACTATGAAGACACAGGAGACTTAGTTTGGGCTATTACTGTGAGATGACTAGGAGTAAGGGAAGAACTTCCCTAGGGTTGCTTCTATTGGATGGTATACAAAGTGTTTTCAGTATTTTATAATAGGGAAAAGGTCCTTTCATACTTCCTTGCAACTCACCCTCACAAATAGAACACCAGCCCATTCTGGGAGCTCCTTAAGTCTACCGACATTGTTCAACTAGCATTTATAGAGTAACCACCCAGTGGAGAGCCCACCCAGCAGGGTGTGGCCGAGCACTTCAGAAGAGACCATACAGGGCTCCATGACACCAAGACCAGAACACTAGAGGGGGATCATAGGAGGATAGGAGGATCATCCAGTATCATCTCTGTGATTAGGAAAGTCCAAGGGGGTAGTGGGTAAAAGTAGCTTAAATGGGAGTCACAGGATAAAGCTAGGGAGCAACTGGTAGAACAGGGAGTGAGCACTGAAAGAAAACAAAGCCAGAGAAAGGTTGAGGAACTGGTATAGCCATCTGTGGTGACCCTAGGGGGCATGGGGGGGGGGGGAAGCTGATTCTTGTTCTCAGAACTCCCTCTACAGAAATAATTCATAAACAGCTTTATTCAGTTAAAATCTACCTGTCATACAACTTATTAACGTCTTCAGTGTAATGGTTTTTAGAATATTCACAGATCTGCACAACCATAATTTTTTTTTTCATCTCAAAGCTAAAAAACAATAATCAGAAAACCCTGTGCACTGCCAGGTGTGACCAAAAAAGCAAAACAAAACAAAACAAAAGCAAAAACAAACCAAAAAAAACCCCAACAATCAGAACTTTCTACCTTTTAGGGATCTTTGCCTATTCCTCTTACCTCTCTTGCGATAGCACAGCGGGTAGGGCGTTCGCCTTACAAGCGGCCAACATGGCCGACCCGAGTTCGATTCCTCTGCCCCTCTCAGAGAGCCCAGCAAGCTACTGAGAGTATTCGATATGCCAGACACAGTAACAACAAAGTCTCCAATGGAGACATTACTGGGCCCGCTCAAGCAAATTGACGATCAACGGGAGGGCCTTTACCTTTACCTTTATTTTTGCCTTTGTAGGACATTTTATACACATGTATGCTATGACTTTTTTTTTTGACTGACTTATTTCAAACAGTACAAATTGTCACTTCTGGCTCTTTATCATTCTCATGATACAGACTATGGAATGAACCATCTCTAAAAATGGGGTGCTGGGAAGCCTCCATACAGTCAGTCACCTCAACATTCACAGTATTTTAACATCCCCCTTCCCATTTGAGTGGTCTTAATTTTTTTTTCTTTTTGGGTCACACCCAAAAAGATGCTCAGGGGTTACTCCTGGATCTGGCTCTGCACTCAGGAATTACTCCTGGTGATGCTCGGGGGACCATATGGGATGCTGGGAATCGAACCCAGGTCGGCCGCATGCCAGGCAAACGCCCTCCCCGCTGTGCTATCACTCAAGCCCCGAGTGGGTCTTGATTTTTAACTCTCACACACCAAGACATAAGAGATGGCTCAGACTTCTTACTTGACTCTTAGCTGGCACTGCCCTGGCTTCTAAAGGTCTTCCTACCACCATGAAAGACCCACAAATCCCAGAAAACCTACCTTGACTTGAGCAGTTCAGTGCAGCGTAAGATTGAACTAATAATCATTACCCATTTAAAATCAGAACATGGTGTCTATTCTTTGTTAATAGAACGTTTGGCTTAGATTTTTGTCATCTGAGCTAGTATGGATCATCTCCCTGGGAAAGAGAGTAGCTCTGAAACAATTTCTCCCCAACATGGCTATCCATTATATAGAAATGCACAACAGCCACCTGGAAATGGAAGATAAAGCTCTCTCTGGCACAACTCGGAAGAACATCAAGTATTTCCTATGATTACACTATTTATTCAGAAAAGCAGATGTTGAAAATTGGAAACGGATATTATCTTTTCTGTTTCATCTTTATTTCAAAGTAGGGCTGCATTGCCTTTCAAATGCCACTGTGAGAGACAGTGACTGGGTATCTGAGAGGATAACTGGAAGCACAATATTGCATTGGAGTTAGGTGGCAGTTTGGTCTCAGACACATATCTATGAGCCCCAGTTCAACAAAGTCTCTTTCTGGGCATAATAGACAGACCTAAGCAGACCTTGGGGGTAACCTTTCAACAGAGCCACTTGAAAAGTTTGGAATGACGAGCTTCAACCAAGACTCACTGCAGCTGAATGCTGGCCTTGTAGCCTTTCATTCTCCTGAAGAGAGCACGTGGAGCCCCACACCCAGAAGGCACCAAAAAGTTAGTGATTCTTCCCACCCTCAGCATCCAAGTTCTTTTTTTAAAAACTTTTGGCTCAAGTTATAATGTACTCGCTAACCCCTAACTTTAGCTAATAAATGCCATTTTCAAATGCAATCTGCTGAATCTAAATTTGAAAGTTAAAGATGGCTTTTCCTTTATGAAGTAAAAAAAAAGCCACCAAACCCCTGTTCCTGTCTACTTTATTAATTCTAGGGAGACTTGAGAGGGAGGGTAAGGTTAATAAATTGTCAAAAGGAATTTTATATTTTGACAGTTGAAACATGATAAAGTTGAATCTTCTTTAGCAAACTCCTTAGAATGAGCTACAAGGAGAAAGAAAGACAAAACTCTAGAATGAAATGTGTCGGGACATGCAGAGAGCATTTTTGCAATTGGATTATCAGTCATACTAGTCCCCAAAATAACTCATCCAAGAAGAACCTAGCATGAACTCTTTCCCTCCCTTGCACCCTTGTTTCTTCCTTCTCCTCTCCCTTCTCTCTCTCCTACCCCAACCACCCCATTTCTTTCCTATACCCTCTCTTTAGCTCCCCATTCTTTTAGGGAGCTTCTTCCCATGACAAAATCAGAATGCCAGGCTTTATATAAGTTGACTAACTCTTGTAGAGGTTAATGAACTTAAAAATTCTGACTCTCAGCAAGCAGAAAATGGGGCATCCAAGCCTGCAGTTACACCCACCAGGATGACAGCAGCCTTAGTGCCTGCTCCACATATTGCAGAGAAAAATTCCACTCCAATCCACCCACCTCAGTTAAAACACAAAGAAATCTCTGCAGACCCAGACATTTCCCAAAAGAGTTCAGAGAGTGCAATTAGAAACCCACTGTGATTCATTAGAAGGATGCCAAAAGGTCTGTTCTCAGAATGAGAATACCAAACACTAGGGATTCTCAGGATTGCAACGCTGATATGTTGGCAGCCCTCTTTTTTTTCTCTCTGTTAAGATTCCCTGGGTACCTGAGTCTCCTCAGCTAAACAGGTTCCTGATCTACTGAATCTAGGAAAATCCCAAGTGTCCATGAAGAGAAAGGGCCTGTCTCCTTTGAAGTGTCTATGATCCCATGCAGAGAAGACTAAGGGATGGAGGACTGGGAGAAAACATATATTTATTTGCCCACTGCTAGGATCACTCCAAGCAGGTCATGATACTGTGGCTGATGAAAAGCCATGCTGCTAATACCTGGGAACACAGTGTCAACAACTTCGATGTTGGGTACTGGCCAATAATGATGGAGTTATGATTCCATTCTGCAGCAGAGACCACCAACGAGATCTCGTTTGTGGAAAGGAACCGGAATGGATAAGGATCACTGGGGTGGGGATCTTGATACATGTCAAGAATATACATTGGTTTGGTATCTGAAACAAAACAACTTGTTGACTTCTTGGGTTATTGGTGTTTCTTGGCTAATTTATTCTTGTTGGCTAGAAAGTGAGTTCTGACTGCAGAGACTGTCCTTAAGAGCTATCATTGGCTACACTCTAATTGGGGTTTGATCAGACTGACCACCAAAACCTATCACTTGGGAAGCTTTCATTGCTTCCTTTTTGTTTGCTTGTTTATTTGGGTCATACCAGCTGTACTCAGGGCATACTCCTGGCTCTGCACTCAGGGATATGGGATACTAGGGATTGAACCCTGTCAGCTGAGTGCAAGACAAGTGATCTATCTGCTGCACCACTGCTCCAGTAAACTTCACTTAATCATTTAATCACTTAACTTCCCGTTAGTCGTCGATTTGCTCGAGCGGGTGCCAGTAACATCTCCATTTGTCCCTGTCGCGTGCTAGTGTAGCCCAATGGCATCTGTTCCCTCTGGGAACATGAAGAGCCTCAAGCCGATCAATCATGATCTTGACGAAGAAGTCTGACCATCTGGTACGTGGGCGGCCATGCGGTCTTTTGACATCCCGTGGAATCCAGTCAGTAACAGCTCTAGTCCAGTGGTCGTCTTTAAATCTCATTACGTGACACCTGATTTTTGACACCTTGGCAAATGAGACAGTATCCCTGATTCTTGATCGTCGACAGATGTCAGAACTCCGGATTCTTTCTCTTATTTGAGTGAAACGTGATATTCCAAGCATAGCTCTTTCTATTCTTCTTTGGGAGACCCGAATAGCATTCTCCTCCTGTTTGCATAGGGCCCAGGTCTCTGAGGCATATGTTAATGCAGGAAGAACAGTGGAATCAAAGAGATGTGCCCGGAGCCAGAGGTTCTTCGTCCTCTTAGCTATTTCTTCGACGTTCTTGAAGGCGTTCCAAGCCGCTCTCTTCCTCCTGCGCAGCTCGGGTGCCAGGTCATTTGTCATGTTGACCTCTCGACCTAGGTACACATAGCTGCTGCATTCGGAGATGGTCGTTCCATTGAGAGCGAATGGGTCGTCAGGAACGAGGCTGTTTCTCATAAACATTGTCTTCGTAAGATTCAGCTGTAGTCCTACCTTTCCACACTCACAGTCAAAGTCGGCCAGCATTTGTGCCGCTTGGCTGATGTTTGGTGTTATTAAAACAATGTCATCAGCAAAGCGGAGGTGGTATAGTTGCCGACCATCGATCTTCACTCCCATTCCTTCCCATTCTAGTCGTCACATGATGTTCTCGAGGGTGGCACTGAAGAGTTTCGGTGAAATGGTATCACCCTGCCGAACCCCTCTCTTGACATCAATGATCACTTCTTTGTAGAATGGTGAGATCCTGGTAGTGAATCCGCACTACAGCTCACGGAGGATCTTGATGTATTGGGCTTGAATGCCCTGATTGGCTAGGGCTTCAATGACCGCTTCCGTCTCAACAGAATCAAAGGCCTTCTTTAAATCAATGAACGTTAGACAGAGTGGCATCTTGAACTCCCGAGAAACCTCAATGAGCTTGGTTATTGTGTGGATATGGTCGATGGTGCTGAATCCTTTGCGGAACCCTGCTTGCTCGCATGGTTGTCCTTCATCTAGTGTTCTGCCAATCCTATTTAGGATGACTCGAGTGAACAACTTTTAGATGTCAGACAATAGGCAGATCAGGCGATAGTTGCCAATGTCATGGATGTCTCCCTTCTTGAACAGTAGTATGGTCCTGCTGGTTTTCCATTGGGACGGAACCTTGCATTCAGACAGGTACAGAGTGAAGAGCCGAGCCAGTGTATTGATGAGTACTGATGGCAAGTTCTTCAGGTGTTCAGGAAAAGCCTGGCAAGCTATCTGTTGTGTATTTGATATGCCAAAACCAGTAACTACAACTGGTCTCATTCACCTGATCCTGAAGGCTTCACCGACATGGCAGCACTGAGAAGGATGAGAAAGGAGAGGCCGACAAAATCTCAAGGCCGAACTAGGCTGCCACAACGAAGGAAGACAAAAATGATCATCTGTACTTTCAATGCACGTACGCTAGCATCAGATGCATCCATTGAGGACCTGATGGTACAAGCACGAATGATCAAGTACGACATCATTGGTCTGACCGAGACAAGAAGGCACGAATCTCACCATGCTGTTTTCGACACTGGAAAAGAATTGTTCCTCGGAACATGCGATAAAAGAGGTGTCGGAGGCGTTGGTGTCCTTGTCAACACAAACTTGGCCATGAGCATTGATTCATTTGAATGCCTAACAACCCGGACGTTTGCATTTGAATAGATGTGGCTCAATGCCTGCAATTTCTATCTTCGTTGTCTACGCACTAACATCTCATTATGATGAAAGAGAAACCGAGAAGTTCTACATGGAGCTGGAGAAGTTCTATAAAGAAGACCACACCTTCTTCAAGATCATTGTGGGTGATTTTAATGCCAAGATAGGACCGAGAAGATCAGCTGAAGAACTTCACATCGGGACCCATGGCCTAGAATGGAACGAACAAGGTGAGAGACTGTCTGTATTCATCATGTCGACCAGGACCATCCATGGTAACTCACAGTTCCAGAAGGCAGAATCTAAACGTTGGACATGGGAGTCTCCCGGTGGAGGATTCCACAACGAAATAGACCACATCATATTCAATCGATGGTTTTGCCTGACTGATGTCACTGTTGTCCCAAAATTTCAGACGGGATCGGACCACCGTCTCCTTCGTGCAAAATTCTACTTCACAGAGCGGGGAGAAAGGGCTGCAAAGTTCAAAAAGAGAACTCCCAGAACAACCACCAACTGGGAACTCTTTGGCACTATTGCGGCAACATGGGAAGATACCATTGTTGACAACATTGACGAGGAATACGATCGACTGGTTCAGCACCTCCACGAATGTGTGAGGAACGCCAAGAGAGAGATAGCCACAAAAAAGCCTGTCTTCAAAAACTCTTGAGCTAATTCGCCAGCGTGGTTTGGCGCTTGCCTCAGGCAACTGCAAGCTAACGTCCAAGCTCGCAAAGCAGTGCAGAGATGCGATCAAGGAAGACCTCAAAGAGAGAAGAGCAGAAGTACTAGTAGATGCGGCAGAAGCTGGGAAAAGTATTCGTAACGCCCTCCTGTCCAGTAAACTTCATTGCTCCTTAAAGCATGACAGATAAGACAAGGAACATTGAAGATGGGCAAATCTGGATATAGACTCAGATCTCAACGAATAACTTGACTTCCCTAAGACTGATTTCAAATATGTAAACTGGGTAAATAATGTCAGGAAATCAGGAATGATGGCGACTTCTCCAAGCCTTCTAACATGAAAGAAGGAACATACATGCTTGTTCTCTCTCTCTCTCTCTCTCTCTCTCTCTCTCTCTCTCTCTCTCTGTCTCTCTCTCTCTCCTCTCTCTCTTATACACACATACACAGACACACAGATACAGATACATACACACACACACACACACACACATACACACACACTCACACATGCCCCTAGTCCTCCCAAGATCTTAAGTGTGGAGTTAGTTATAGTCATATTCCCCTGAGGTGCAAATTAGTACAATATTTTGCTTAAAATTTACCCAGCAGCTTAGCAGTAGAGCCTTGATTCTAACTAACTCAGGCTTTTTGGCCTTAGGGTCCATCACTGATGCATCAGACACAAGTAGCTATTTCATGCCTATGTGGTTGCTGTGGGCAACCAGGCAGACAATACAGTGATCACCTAGTGCAGCACCTACTCTCAGTGAACATGCAGATATGGCAGCTTTGCCCTCTTCATCCATCATTATCCCCGGGGAGACAGAAGAATCTTGGTAGATATTTTACACCTGCTGGGTTATCCACTCAAAAAATGAACAAAATGAAGCTTCTCTATGAGTTCAGTGTTTCTTCCACATCAAATGTTATTCAGTATCCTTTTCATTCAGCACAGTCACCCCAAACTGAACTTAAATATCAGTGCCTTGGGGAATAGTGAATATAAATGCACGAGAATATCACTCAGATTTTTTTTGCTAGTCTTTCACAAAAGAAAGGGTGGAACAAGAAGGACACATGCAGACCACATGATATTGGGGTGAGGACAGGTTGGCTTGGTACAGCAGTCTCAAATCTCCTTTGGAAAAAATAAAGTGACTACACTTGAAAAGAAGTAAATAATTAAACCCTGGTAAATTGAGATGTGGTAATATTCTGTGAAGGGAAATATTCCTGTACTCAGGTAAAGAATGGGGGAGAATTTTGACTCAGGTGTTTTTAAGGTAATGAAAAAACTAAAGAGATGAGAAGGTTTGTTGCTAAAACTCCTGAGAACATTCGGAGACACTGTAAAACTTTATTGAGAAAATAGAATTCACATATGTGACACAAATGGCATAGCAGAAGTTGTTGAGGTAGAGATAACTCCAGGATTTTTCTACTGCCAGGAATATAAAAGCAGAAAAAAAAATAAGATCAGAAAGCAGAAAAAATAGATCAGAAATGCACAAAAATAACTCCCACTTCAGATTTGGAGAAAGAAAACAAGACGGCAGTTCACTGGAGCAAAAACAGAACCACCAGGCATTATGAGAAACAGTGGTCGTGAGCAGAGAGCACACCTGAGAGCAGCCCTTTAACCCAAGCCCTATTTGTGTTGCCAGGATTTTCCAAGCACTTAAGCAGTCCACATTCTCTGAGATACAGATAACAAATGAATATCAAGGCTGGAGGAAGGGAACTGAGAGATGAGGGGAAAGTAGGGGATAAAAGTTCTATCTGGTGCATAAGATTTGGCCACCTTAACACTAATTGTTCTAAGACCTCACTTCCTTCTCAGGAAAGCTATTTATATGTTTTCTATTCACACTTCTTTTTAAAAAATAAATTTTTACAAGACCCTTGGTAAACAGGTATAAAAAATAGGTATAGAACCCAAACATTCACTGAAAACAAATAATAAAAAAAAATATCCGAAGACAATTTTTAAATGTTGTGTCAGCACTTGGGATGGTCACCCACAGTTTAATCTCAGCTCCAAAGCATCCGGTGGATTCCAGAAAGAGTTGCTTTAAAAATCCCTCTTACAGGTACCTGAGATTATGGTCACAATAGCATAACACGAGACCACACCAGTCATTTGCATTGACTAAAGACCAGAAAATTTCACTCTGATCCTGTTTCAGTCTGCCCCCTGGAAGAACTGTCTTATTTCCCAAGTGCAGTATGTTCTGCATCTCTGCAATGTATCTTTCCCACATCTGATGCACTGCATCGGGTACAGGGAGTGTCATGAATCACTTTTAAGGAGAACTCTTGCTCTTTCCTTGGTCAGCATCATTTGTACGAGAAAAGAGCCCCACTGTGGGGCTGGAGCTATAGGACAGTGGTAGGGCGTTTGCCTTGCACGCAGCTGGCATGGCCGAGCCAGGTTCAATTCTTCCCCTCTTGGATAGCTCGGCAAGCTACCGAGATTATCTCGCCTGCATGGCAAAGCCTGGCAAGCTACCTGTGACGTATTCAATATGCCGAACACAGTAACAACAAATCTCATGATGGAGACATTACTGGGCCCACTCGGGCAAATCGATGAACAACGGGAGGACAGTGACAGTGACAGAACAGCCCCCTTGTAAGGAAACAGTAGGAATACACAATTGCCAGCAGAGGCAGCTTGCTTGAGGGCTCTCCTGCCTCAAACATGTCACCTATGGCCATCACAAAGTAGAAGGAACTGCCAACTAGGAAGTCTTTAACAGGCCATGTGCAGATGAGTTTCCTTTTATGGCAGAGGTACATACCTGAAAGATGAGCAACATTTATTTATAAATCAAGTTCTTCTGTTCTTTTGTTTCTAATTCTCCCAAAAGGAAGCAGTAAAGTATTCAAACTGAAGAAAGGGTGAAAAGTAGAGAGTAAAAACATTGATTTCTGTCCATTTTTTTCAGATCTCTCTCTCCCTCTATCCCACTCTCTGTCCCTCTCTCTCTTTCTATCTCCCTCTCTCTTTTTCTCTCTCACTCTCCCCCCGACCCTGCACACACACATACACTATGATGAATTTTTTTCTATACCTTTTGCTTTTTGGGTATTTCTTGTTTTACCTTGGAGTCTCAGGAAACACTATGTCTTCTGAGATGCCAGTGGCAATTCTGTGGTCCAATAATGCCAAAAATCACATAAGTTTAAGGAAAGTTGACTCTTAAATAGTTTTTTCCTATGGTAACAATTCTTACTCCTTGAATATCTCTTACACATGGTAAACTGCCAATAGTATGGCATTTTCCACAGTATCTCCTCCCCACTATTATCCATCCCCAAATATTTTTCAAAGACAACTTATCACCACCTTTTGCAAGGTATCTCTCTTCCTGTAACTGTCCCTGCTTCTCACCCTCACCCAACTCTCAGTTACATTTTTCCCACCCATCTTCAGACAACATGTGAGTTGGTCTTCCACAGGTAAGTTATGCTCTGAGTACCATGAGGCCCCACTCTACTGTATGTAGCGTAGACTGAGGAGTTCCAGAGTGTGCTGTCACTGAAACCCAGCCCTCTCCTTCAGGGTTTTGATCACTTCCCATCTGGTTCTCCCAAGCTATTTAAATCCATAAGAACATAGACCTCTCGGCCCTCATCACAATTCTCATGTTGGTGTCTAATGTGCACCATCCCAGAAGACAAATGCCAATATGTGGCAGAAGTGTCCCCGGAACCCAGACTTTCAAATGCCACTCCAGTAGCTACCATAAAAAAATTCACTTCTCAACATGGTGCAGTGAACTTTCTGGGAGGCAAAGTGTCTTTCTGCATGGTGAATCATCACCCCCTTACTCATTTATCTTCTACATATTTCAGTATGGCAGGTTGTTTGCAGGATTAAATGTGGAACCATCTCATTTCCCACAGAAATATCCTGAATGTGTGAGCAGTTGGTACCCGCTGACATTCCCGTGCAGAATTTGCTTTACATTTTTTAAGAGATTCTATGCCACAGCATTTATTTTGATCAAGGGAAGAGATTGGTAGTGTTTATGTAAAATAAGACTACTTTTCATTTATGATGGATTTTCACATGCTGAGAAGAAATAGCACAATTTGACAAAAACAGGGCCTGTCATTTGTTGCACATGTGAAGTGTGTATGTAAACAGGCAAGACACAGCCAAATGAACACTGGAAATGAGCCATGGGATAGCGGATAGGAAAGCATCTCAGGCACATTATGAAAAGCCAGTGGTAGTTCTAAGTTCAACCCTTAGAGTTACATGCCGACTTGCCAATTTTACTAATTGAGTGATATTGAGCAAGTGTAAGCTCAGGGTCCTGACTCATTATTCTAATGTACAGAACACAGGACAAGTAATTGTCTCTGCATGACTGAACTATGGCTAAGATTGTTCAATATGAGATCATGTGTGTGCCCAGCACATAGAAATATAACACTGTTGTGTTATATCAATAAGAATCCTCATTGGTCTAATGCACAGGTGTCTCCAAGGGTAATGAGTCCTGTGTTCTGGAGAGACTACGTTACCATGAAGTTTGGGAGAGAAAAAGGAGCATGGTTAAGTAGAAAGGAGGAGAATATTCTTTCTCCACCACCCCCGCTCAATACTTAGTCCAACCAGCAGCTGATTTCCTCTAGGCCACCATGAGAGCACTGAGCCCCAAGCAAAAGAAAATCAAACTGAGTTCCTGGAAGTCTTTAGCCTCCCATTGACAAGGACAATTCATTCCTCAGTAGTCACATGTCCCAAGCAATAGGAAGTGAATAAAGAAGGCTCACCATGCCTATGCCAGAGGCACGATCATGGGGAATAGAGGTGGATATTATGAACGGGCAGCTAGCAGAAGCTGTGCACTGACATCAAACCCCCATAAACATCTGTCATTCCACAACATTCTCTATTAATTGAATTTCTTCATGTACAGCTCCAGAGACAAAAAGGACTCCAAGGGCCAGGATATAAAATGGATATTAATAGATATTCCCAGAGACAAGCCATACCATCATTGTGAATTTTAACTATTATCATATTTTGCCTTGCATGCAGCCAGCTAGGCCGAGCGGGGTTCGATTCCTCTGCCCCTCTCGGAGAGCCCGACAAGCTACTGAGAGTATCTCACCCACACAGCAAAGCCTGGCAAGCTACCCGTGACATATTCAATATGCCAAACACAGTAACAAGTCTCATGATGGAGATGTTACTGGTTCCGCTTGAGCAAGTCAATGAACAACGGGAGGACCGTGACCGTGACTGTGATTATACTTACAAAATAATAATAAAGGTGACTCATAATAAGCTTTACACATACTTGCCAAAGTGTGGTTTAATATATAGGTTCATTGAACCTTCTCCACCCCATGAGACAGAAGCTATCATGCATACTTCACAGCTGACAATCCTGTGTAGCTGTCACAAGTGTAGGTGCTGCTTACACTGAGACCATTCCCTGAGTAGGTCCTAGGTCACCCCAATGAGTGTTGGATCTAGCAGAGCAGCTGAGAAGCTTTGGGACAAGGAAGGAACAAAATTCTGAGTTTCCAGCATGTACTTTCTGGGCAAAATAATTCCATTCCCATCCTTGTGAACCTAGGCATAGTGTGACCACGGGAGTGATTCCAGGGACAGGGAGTCGGTTCTCATGTTCCCCACTGGTTTTCAGCACTCCTGTCGTGGTCCCTGGGTTTCTGGGATGGTGCTACTCCTCTCCCTCTCATTCACATCACTGAAAACATGTGTCCACAAGAGATATTCTCATGAGAATGATCCTGAATTGTCTCTGCCATTTTTAAAAAAAGTAAACACATGACCCAAACTATTAGATTTCAATTATTCTGGAAATTCATCCTAGACAAAATTAATTCGCCTACATGTTACAGCTCTACACAATCACTATGATATTTCACACATATCAAGATACGAGGGATCAGGGAATAAAAAAAGCATTGCAAGCAATCAGTAGAACTCTTTTTTCTTTGAAGGGGGATACCTGAAATGCTCAGAGATGACTCCTGGATCTGTATTCAGGGATCACTCTTTACTGAGCTCAGGAGACTGTATGGAGTGTCAGGGGTCAAACCCAGGTAGGACACGAGCAAGATAAGCATTCAACCCATTGTACTATGGCTCCAGTACCCTCCATGGCACTCTTGAGATTCTTTACCACCCTGCATCCTTTTATAGAATCCCTTTAACCTCGATTCAGCTCCCACCATCTCCCAAGCATTAATCCTCATTCCTCCTATTCTAGAAGAAAAATGAAAGAAAAAGAGACTTTTAAAATACCACAAAGATGGTCCACCATGGTTAACACATGCAAAGACCCAAGTTGGATTTTCATCACAAAAAGACTCCCCCTGCTGCCAGGGACAGTCCTGATAATTTCAAAACATTGTCCACCAGTCATGTCTCCAACTCCCACCTCTCCAGCACCCTGAGTGTGTGTGGCCACAATCAAAACAATGCATAAACACAAATCTAATACTATCTTCATACACAAACACACAGAAGATATACACAAAAATCCAATCCAAATGGAAGCAGAAGTGACAGACCAAAAATATGAAAAACAAAGAAATAATCTATTTGTGATGATCTGTAAGACTGTATGATTCAGTACGACAAATACCTGTGGAAGATCCAGTCCTTCTGCTGGAGTCCTCAAAAACACAATCACACACACACACACACACATACACACACAGGCTGAGCCCTCCAGAGAGCTGGGGTCCTGGAGTTGTGACCAGGAAGAGAAAAGGGTGTCCAGTAGAAACAGTGTGTGGACATCTTATTTGTTAGGCTGTTTGCACTTCCATCCTACAAAAGAGCACTGAATGGAAAGGTGAGTCTGTGCTCAAATTTGGAGACAATCTGGAGCTTACCTGGGATGTAGAAAGGTGGAAATAGGTTTAGGGAGAGAGTACAACATGTCTCAGCCAAGTTCTTCCAGATGCTGGGTACAGTGCCAGGTGCTGTATCCACAAGCTCAAATTGACACCTTTTACCTAATAGGTGGGGAGACTGTGGCTCAGGGAATCATTTTCTGTCCCTAATTCACCAAGCTTATACTGCTAATGCTTCAGGTTCAGGCTGTTGTACTCAAAAGACTCTCCTGAAACTCTGTAAAGAGCCTAGAAATTGGCTAGGAGGGAGACAATAGGACCTACAGTGGCCAGTGGCAGAGAGAAGGGTACCAGAATGAAAGTGTTTCTATGGAAATAGGCAGTAGAGGCTGGAGATACAACGTCCTTTCCCTCTTACTTTTTAAGGAAGCACTACTTGCTAGCTTCTAAAGCCACGTGTTTGGTTTTACTCCATTTAACCTCAGGACCTGACTCTCAGGGTGAAAGCTATTAAAGGCTTGCCCTGGAATTCTTTCCTAGAATGTTGTAAGAGATGGTGGTCTTTACTACTGCCTATGAAACCTAATGTGATAAAAAAAAATTACAGAGTTCAACTGAGACCTCAGCATAGAGAGTATAGCTCTAAGTATATCATCAACACATTCATTCTGCATTCACTCATTCATTCACTTGTTTCACTGACACATTCACTGACAAGAGCAAATTCTGGAGTAAACTTAAGTCTAAACAGAGGAAAAAGGGGCTAGGGAGACATGGAATATACCTACCAGCACCACTTCTGAGAAAATGTGGGCATATGCTGAAGTACAGACACCTGCACATGTATGCAAACCTACATTTGTGTTATGTGTATACACACATACATAATCAGAAGTGCAAAGAGACTGATAAAAAGAATCTGGGACCAAAGAGATTTATGTAAGTTGAGGCACCTGCCTTGCAAGTGGCTAATCTACCTAAGTTTGATCTGTGGTACTGCATATGGTCCCCTGCGCACTTCTAGGAGTGATCTCTGAGCACCCAAACAGGAGTAAGCCAAGAGAATCACTGGTATGATCCCAAAACAAAACAAGTTTAGCTCATTACACCATTTAAACAGTGAACTGTACAATGCAAACTGCGGACCTGCACCTGCAGATCTTCACTAGTAAGTGGACCAGTGGACAAAGAACATAAAAACGGAAGGATATGTGGTGACATAAAAGTATAATTTCCAAAGCATTAGAGAAACGTTAAGGATTCTTTGGTATAACAATTTTATAGTGACTTCAGTGGCAAGATTCGGGCCCATTTCTAAAGATTCAGGTCAGAATGTTGAGGAGAAAGTAAGTCATTTAGAGTTCAAGCTTGTTTTTGACATTCTCAGATCTTTCTTTTGTGCATACACACACACACACACACACACGTAAAGGGAAAAAGAAACAATAAAGAAAGAAATTTTAAACACAGCTTTTTAAAAGGTTTATGAGCCTTCTTGCACATCAAATGGCTTTTAGAAAACAACATTTTAATGATTCCGTGTAAACGAATCAGAAACATATGGATTAAATTTTCCTTAAAATATACACATGTAATTAAGGGGAAAAGTGCTTGGCAAAATGCATCTTGCATTTTATCAAACCCAACGTTTGAAAAATAGGATGAGACATATGACAAATCCCAACCCAGCCAGCCTGACCATCCACACCACAGCAGGCAAATCTCACTTTGAAAAGGGAACCCAGTCTTCCGTGCCCAACATTTAGTCCCACCTGGAATTTTCAGAAGAATTTCTTTCCTTCCCTTTACTTCTCTTCCTTCTCTCCCTACCCTTTTTTGCTTTCTTCCCTTCATTCCCTTCCTCCTTTCCTCTTTCTTTCTTTCTTTCTTTCTTTCTTTCTTTCTTTCTTTCTTTCTTTCTCTTCTTCCTTTGCACAGAGATAAAACCCAATGATGTCATGCAAGGCAATCACTCTCCCTCTGAGAGACTGCCTGGTCTCCATTTGTAATTCAGATCACCAAGTACCACCTTTCCCTAATACTCAGAGACCATGACTCATGACTCATGTCTCAGTCATGAATATATTTCTAGAGCGTCAACATTGAACGAAGGAAAAAAGGAAGAAATCAAAAATAAATGAACCAAAAAAAAGGAAGAACAGAGTATTTAATGAAACATGTTGTTTTTTCCCTACTATGTCTCCTTTTCTGTCTCAAGCACAGAGCTGGAGCCTTTGTATTACTTACTTTACAGATGTTTGCGGAGCTAATATATAGAACCTATAGCAGTGAGCAACTGCTCCAAGGGGAACCTCAGCTTACTGGAATTATAGAACTTGTATCATGGGGTAAAGAGTAGATAGAGCCAAAGAACAGTAATAGAAACAGATTGTGCTGATGGATCTGGGTAGCCACTGCAGCAGCCTTGTGCTCCACTCCTCAGAACAGTGCCCAGGGAAAGTTAAAGTTCCAGGAAGAAAGTTGGAAATGAGCTGACAAGATCCTCATATGCCATAGTGACCCAAGGGAACTGAGCCCTGATACACTGCATCTTATGGGAACAAAAGAGATTCTCCAGGAGCTAAGGCCAAGAGAGAGCGCAGGAATCTGGGTTTGTCATCATTAGGGCTGGAGAGATGGTAGAGCGAGTAGGGTGTTTGTTTGCACACACCCAACCCGGATATGATTCCCAACACCTGATATGGTCCCCGGAGCCCCACCAGGAGTAATCCCTGAATACAGGGCAGAAATAAGCCTTGAGCACCAAGTGTAGCTCAAAAACAAAACAGAAAAATAAGGTCAACTTTGCACAAACCATCCTCCCATAGGATGCAGATTCAGCCTCCCTGGCCTTCAGTTGCTTCTTCTGAAAAAAGAGAGGAGAAAACAGCCTGAGCTCCTTCATGGAGCAGTAGAGGGATGAGGCAAAAATGGTGCAAGTGCTTCTCATAAATTTCTAAAATAAAACTTCTAAACTTCTCACTTTTAAAATGTACACTTTCCTTAACCCCACCTGAAACTATGGAAAAGGGAGCTACTATCTATCTTTGTCTCTCTTCTGAGTGGTTCAAAAAAATTCTCTCACAGACTGGAGTGAGAGAACCACAGGTAGGACATTTGCCTTGTGTGTGGCTGACCCAGGTTCAATCCCTGGCACCCCATATGGTCCTTTGAGCCCTGCCAGGAGTGCTTCCCTAAATGCAGAACAAGGAGTAAGCCCTGATCACAGCTGGATGTGACCTCAAATCCAAAATTACACAAGTAAATAAAATAGTTTTTTTTTTAAATCTCACAAATTTTTTTTTTGGGGGGGATAAATAATACTCACAGAGGGGCCAGAGAGAGTACAGCAGGTAGGGTGCTTGCCTTGAACATGGCTGATGCAGGTTTAGTATCTGGCACTGTCTAGTCACCCAAGCCCACTAGGAGTGATTCCTGAGCACAGAGTCAGAGATTAGTTCTGAGCACATTTAGTATTGGCTCAGAAATGGAAAGAGAGGAGAAGAAGACGGGGGGAAAAGGAGAGGAGAGATGAGGAGGGGAGGAGAGGGATAGGGTAGTAGAGGAGAAGAGAGAAATTGGGAAGAGGAAGGGAGGGAAGGGGACAAGAAGGGAGGGGAGAGGAGGGGAGAAGAGAAGAGAGGGGAATGAAGTGGAGGAGAGAAGGAGAAGAGGGGAGGGCAGGGAAGGGGTAAATTGAGGATAAGGTGGAGATATGGTGGGGAGGTGGGGGGAGGGGATGAGAGAAGACAGGGAGGGGAGAGGAATGTCCATATTTTCTGTCTAGCTACAACCCACCCTTGCCCTCCCCAATCCCATCAAATTATAGAGCTACTTCTCTTTAATGTTACTTGCATGCACATTTTAAAGTTAACATTGCTTTCAGTCCATTTCTATCATCAGAAGTCACTTTTCTTTGTCACTTTATGGTCACTGAACAGTGATGGGGAAAAGGAATGTGGGATTTAAAAAAATGGGTAAAAACTCTGCCTCAGATTAGTAGGCAAAGCCAAAAGCAACCCTGAATCTTGCCATGTGTGTTCTTCCACAGGAGGGTGAGACAAGAGCAGGGGCTCAATCCCCACACTCTGCTGTAACTTCGGTTCTTGAGTTTCAGCACTTTAAAACACAAATATGTGGCAGACCAGTGACTGCCCGTTCCAGAGGATGCCTCCGAGAGGCAATGCAAAGCCACAGACTAGCTGCCCAGCAAGCCATCCAGAGCAGGCGCTGTGAGGAAAAATGCCCCGTTCGCACCCTGCTCCTACCGCTGTGATCCTGCAGCCCACAGTTACTGCCTCTCAGTTCAGGCTGCTCCTGCTTTAACTGGAACTACCTGTGAGAATCACACATGTGGACAAGGCTGTCATCAGAACAGGATAGGCTGGCTTTCATTCAGCTTCCCTAAGAGGCCAAAATCCACAATGTAGTCCTCCATTCCCTCCAGAAGCAGAAGAGGAGCCAAAGTCAGTGGGGTAGCCTGGCTGCTCAACCCCATCAGCATTAGTCCTGCAGTGCTCAGGGTGAGTATCACCAGGACATATCTCCATGACTCCATGTTATAGCTAAGGCTATCAAGGGGGGAGACACCCGAGCAGTAGACTGGGCTGAACACCCGGTACCAGCATCCTCTGTGTAACCCTTGCTATGCCCCCTCATGCAGTTCCCCTCCAAAGAACTCACCATACCCAATTTCTGCATGAGGAAGAGGAGGCACAGACGTTTGATTGGTGCCACAGGTACTGGTGGCAGGCCCTAGTGGGAGGAGGGCTGGCTGGCTCTGGATATGGCCGCAGCCCTAAATTTCCTTCTTCCTTCTTCCTTCCTGCTCCATTATTTTCCAAGACAATTTGCTAGTTTCCATGGAAAGTCTGTGACTCACTCAGTGTCCTTTCAAGAATCAACCAGGGCCCACCTCTGTGGCCGGCAAGCACATAGGGGGACTGTTCACACACTTCCCCACCTCCTACTATATGCATGGAAACCCTCTCATAAAGAGCATCGTGGAGCTTTGGGGCTCTAGGAAGAACGAGGGTCACCAGGATGAGTCCACCTCATCCTTGCCATCCAAGATCTCCAAAAACACGAAGGGAACCCCTGTACAGAGAGCTTCTAGAGCAAGCAGTGCTGCTTGGAGCAAACCAGTGGTACTTCCAAAACAACAAAAGAGCAAAGGAATTATTGTGCTCCTGTTTAAGGAGACAGAATAATACTACAGCATGTAGAGCATTGATTTTGTATGCTGTTGACCTGCATTCAGTCAGCAACGTCCCATATGTTTCCCTGAGCCTGCCAAGAGTGAGCCCTGAGCGCAGAGCCGGAAGTAAGTGAAGAGGAGGAAAAGGAAAAGGAAGATGTGGAGAAGGAAGAGGAGGAGAATGTGAAGGAGAAGAAGAAGGAAAAGAAGGAGAAGGTGATAAAGGCAGGCATTGGGAGGAAAAGTAGCTAGAATTTAGCTTTGGGGTGAGAAACATTGTACAGTAAGGAGGGCACTCGCTTTGCATGGTCCCCTGTTCACCACTAGGAGAAAACCCTGAGCACAGTCTAGTGTGTTCCAAAAGAAAAATTAAAAAATAAAACAAAAAGGTTTTTTTTAAAGAGTTCAGCTTTATCTGAATTCACCATCAGATCCGTAACAAGTCCCACAGCAGCGTCCTGCCCATGAACTGGGGCTGCTCACAGCTCCAGGTAGAGGCGGTGACTCTTGCTTGACCACCTGTCTCCAGCTCTGAAGCTGTCATCAGTGTCTGGGCAGACGGAGCAACTCAGACCCAGAGGTCAGTGCTGAGCCTGTTGAACAGTCAAGGTCCAGTCAAGGGGGCAGAATGTGAACTGTACAAAACAGGCAGATTTCACCCACCAGTTAAATTGCAGATGGGAAGTTATGACCATGAGCACAGGGACAAGCTGACCGAAGCAAGAATCAAACCACTGCACTCTGGACCCACCGGGTCCAAACTGCCCTGTGTCTGTTTCCTGTGTTGAGGAGGGCGGTATTTCTAACCTAGGCCCATCACAGCCTGTGACCAAGCTCTGAGCATGTGTTTTGAGAACATGTCATCAAGGACTAAGATCTGAGCTGGAGGGCCCTCAAAACATGAAATACATTTCTGCAGTTTGAAAAGAAAGACGGTTTAGGGCTGGTTTGAATTAGGTAGAATGAAGACAGGAATTTTCCCGAAGACCCTTCCCCTCTCCCTGGGGCAGCAATTCACTGCCTGACAATGACAAGATTCAGTGCCAGGCTGACCTTGATTCCTGCCCCTACGGCCTTGCTCGGAAAGGCTGCATCTAGGATGGGAGACAGATATTATCATGGTCTCTGAGGATGACTGTAAATATCATTATTTTTGCCGTGCCTCATGCATGCTGACTGTGCTAGGATGTTGCCCAGAGTGCCACAGCCACCATCCTGCAGCCTGAGTTATCAGTAGTGGGTGCTGGGGCTATGTGTGTTTCACCATCAAAAGGTACAATTATGCCTTTAAAGCCCAAGGTGTAATTAAATCTCCATTACTATACTAATGACTCAAGCAACCTTGAAGCAGCTGCCTTATTCTAAAAGATCATTCTCAATTGCTGTCTGAAATTGCTCTGTAAAATCTGGGGCATTTTTCATCTCTAGTTGAGAAGTTACTCAGTGCCAAGAGGATGGCTTTCTTACAGTCACATTGCACACAAGGGGGCTCCTTCTTCAGGGACAGAGGGTTCTGGAAAACTGAAAGCTCTGGATGAAGCCGAGTTCATCCTTCTGAGTGTGGGTTCTCTTCAACCCTTCAGAGGAGAAAGTGACGATTAGGCCCATAGAATACAGGCTAGTGCAGATCCTCGAAGGGTGGTTCCGGCTGACATTACCTTCCTTGGGGGGGGGGGACAAGATTAGCTTCTGTCCATTCATCAGTGGAGGTGGTCAGGAACCCTCCTTATTGCTCCCACTCCCCAGGCCCCATAACTGCTCAGCATGTGGCATACAATGTTTTCAGATCTTACCTGAATGCCTCCCAAAGGGGGCAAACAAATGAGCGTAAATTCAGTTTTAGTAATAGGGTAAATTCAGTTCACCACTGGCTTCCAACAATAGTCAAAATAATAATAGAATGTGTACTGCCTTCATAGAGTATTAAGTAGGGTTAACAAGAAAATGAAGCAAGAGCGATGTGAAGCACACAAGTAAATAGAGTAAATAGAAAGTTCTTTAATCACTGACCAAACCCTTTAAACAGAAACCAGGTCAATTTTAAGTGTTACTTACTTCCCAATAATTTTGATAAGAGCTAAGACACAATAAGCTAAGACACAGTAACACTTTCTATGAGTGACTCTTGTCAAGGCTGCAACATTTCATCTCCTGAAAACAAGCCTCTGAGAGAGGAGACATCCTATTTTATAAACAGTGAAACTAAGAACCCAAGAGTGAACGTTGTTTGCTAAAATCACAGAGGCAGCAACTGGGGAAGGGAATAGGTTTCAAACACTGACCTTTCTCTGGACTGCTGCATTTTTTAAAATTCAGTTCTAGGGACCATATTCAGTGGTGATCAGAGCTTACTCCTGGCCCTGTGTTCAGGTGTCACTCCTGGATGGGGCTCAAGGAGACCATGTGGGGTGGTGAGAATTGATCATGGGTCAGCTGTGTGCAAGGCAAGCACCCTCTACCCATTATAAAATCTCTCTAACCTCCCTATACATTGCACTCTTATACATGATGCTGAAGCTGGCCCCAATGATTGGATGGAAAACAATGGACAGGTTTTTATTTTTAAAAGGACCTGGCCTTTTCATATAGTTTTTAGAAAAAGGGTTCTTCCTTTAGGAACCTCCCTGCTATAACAAAGTAGGCAAAATCATACTCAGTAATGGTGAGGGTGTAACTTATATCCTTTACAAGCATCATTTCTTTAGTTTTTACAACTAGACCAGGAGGTTAATGCAACTAACAACTGCATCCAAGATAAGAAGAAACTAAGTTCTAGAGTTATGAGGAGATGTGCCCAAAAGCAGTACCTGGTTCTTCAATGGCTTCCAAACTCATATAAGAGAAATTTTAGAAAAGATTCCTAGACACTCTATGAATAGGGACAAAAGAAGCCTGGAAACACAGAGCCCTGTTGAATTCCATGTTGCTTTTTAGTTTAAACAGAAGCTAACAGCTGATTCTATCACAATGCAGCAGACCCCTTGCCTGTCCACACCATAACAAGGAATGGAGGATGAGTAAGATTCCATCACAGGTAAACCAGAGCCTACAAACTAGGTCAAATCCAGGCATAAGCTTCTATAGAATAAAAAAAAAAGTGTTATTAGTAAGAGGCTGGACTATAGTAGAGTGGGCAGGGCACTTGCCATGCATGTAGCCAGCCCAGGTTCAATCCTAGGCACCACCTATGGTCCCCCAGGCCTGCCAGACTTAATCCCTGAGCACAGACCCAGGAGTGAGCCCTGGGCACTGCTGGCTGTGGCCCAAAGAGAAAAACCAAAAATGTTAATGGAACTGAAAACACAAGGGGATAGTAGGTGGACAGGATGTGACACAGGAACATGGGTGAGGAGTGTTGAGCAGTTTGGTAGTTGTAAGGTGAAGTAACTATGTACATGAAGATCATAAATGTCAACAACACTATGAACACAGTACCCTAACTATAATTAGAAAACACAGACAGCAAAAATAAGTAAACTTTTTAAAAAGAAATACACAATACAAGAAAATTGTATTATTGGAACACAGGCATATTTTCTGATTTTCGTGTTTTCTCTGATTGTTTTTATGCCAGAATATTCAAGCTGAGTAGTTGAAAAAGAGATTGTGTGGTTCTCTACTTTGCTGATCCTTGTACTAGAATTATGAGCATCTGTCCCCCAGCACTACTGAGAAAACAGGAAGCCCCAAATTTCCAGAAAGAACAGGCACACTTTGTCCTTCCAGCTCAGTTGACACATCCAGCTGAGTTTTTCCAAAACACACAATGTCTCAAATAAGTGCCCCTAGCCCAGAAAACCCCACCTCACCACCTTCTTAAAGGAATGGATGCATTGGGTCTTACCTTTGTTGTACATGTTTGTTGGCACTTGGACATCACTCAGACTGATATTCACCGGCAAATTATTAAAATGGTCATTCGGAGCTAAGATGAATTCTTTCCCCAGCTCCAAAAAGTTCCCATCTTTGTCCCTTTCATTTATCAGCACAGCATTGAAGTATTCGTACTGAAAGATAAAAAAAATATTTTATATTACCTGTGGCTTAAAGACAAGAACTGTGAACTCAGACAGACCTGACCATCTGCAGATCTCCTACACCTATGGATCTGGGCACCTAATCCCTTCCATATTTTCTTGTCATTTCTGGCTGCTTTTGCACAGGTGTGATAACACTATCTAAATATTTACCAATGCCATTAAATAGTCTTGGAAAATAGCAATTTAAGGTGCTAAAACTTGCATTTAATGAAAATATATACATAAAACAGCTTTAAAAATTTTTAAATTCAAGTTGAAGAAGACTAGAAATCAACAAAGAAATATTAAGTAAAGACAATATATCAGAGAATCATGTTTTCAGTGGAAAAATAATAAATCATGGTAAAAGGAAACAACAAAAAGGAAATATTTTTACATGTGGTACTGAGAAAGGTCTACATAATAATGACAAAGAGACTGAATAAAGGAAGTTGTACATGTTTGTTGGCACTTGGACATCACTCAGACTGATATTCACCAGCAAATTATTAAAATGGTCAGTAGTAGTATGGACATCTGATGGGAAGCATCAGAAGAAGGAGTAGTAAGGACCTAAGCTCTCAGATGGCAGAGTCCTAGCTAGTTTGATAAGTGACAAGGTGGTCATTATCATCATCGTCTTCATCATGATCATGTTCATCATCATTATCAAGCATAGATAGAATATTTTATGCCAAAAACTGTGTTGAGTGACTTTCACGGGAACCCATTTGCTTCGCCTAACAATCCTTTGTAGAAGTGTTATGAGGTATGAAGAATGTATGTACCTTATCAATGATCAATCAGTAGATAAACAGAGTCAGAATTCAAACAAAAGCAGTCTATTTCCATAGCCGAACTCTTATATACTAAATGACCACCAATGGAAACATAGTAAACAGACCAGAAAAATGAATGATTTAGAAAAGAAGAGTAAATTCTAGAAATCCAAAACACTGTAACAGATATAAATAATGTCTTTGATGAGCCGTCAGTTGAGTAGAAGTGGTCAAAAAAATAATCAAGTGAGTCCTACAGTACGCAAATTAAAAATTTTGCAAACTTAATAGAAAAGAGAAAATAAATGAAAAACTTTTCTCTCTCTCTTTGTCTTTCAGTTTGGAAGGATTTTGGATTGTCCCAGAAATTATCAGATAGTCATGAATGGTTTAATATGTGTATAATGGGAATATAAGAAGAAGGGAGACAAATACTTTAATAATAGTTGAGTAATTTGACCAAAAAACCCCCCATAAATTTCAAAAGGTCAGAATATATACATTTATGTATATGTATACTAGAAATAATATTAACTGCACCTGGAAAAAGTAAAAACAAAGATAAAATATTGAAAGAAAATTAGGAAAGAAAGACGAGAAAAAAACTAACTACAGAGGGAAAAACATAGGCTTACACAAGATTTCCTTCAGAAACCATTGCAAACATGAAGAGAGTGGAGTGAATTACACTAATGCCTCCAAGTACAAGATCATCAATCTAAAAATTCTATATCCAGTAAGATGATCCTTCAAAAAATAAAAATAAATTGAGATATTTCTATGTATATAAAATTTGAAGAAATCTGTTGCATGTGTATCTACCTTACTAAAAATGACAGAAGGTCATAAAAAAGAAATAAAACAATGGAATGAAACTAATCTATATAAACATAAAAATATGTAACCATAGGAATAATTAAAAATACAATGATCTCATTTTCATATTCTTAACTGACTTTATAGATAACAGTTAAATCAAAATAATGATAGCAACAATGACCATGTAATTATAGCTTAGTGTTAAGCAAAATGACAGCAGTATTATAAGAAATAGGAGTAAAAAACTGAAAATGCTATGCTTCAGAGTTTCTAAACTACTCATGAAGTGGTATAGGTTTATGAAAATAAATTTATATTGCCGAAACTGTATATTAAAATAAGCATTCACTAAAGCCATTTTAACAGGAAACATAATTCACAGGTCAAGATAGAGAAGGGAGCACCAAATAAAGGGTGTTGGGAAGATCCTCCCAGGATGGGAGAAGCATGCTGAAAGTAGACTATAGACCAAACATGATTGCCACCCATTGCCTCTTTTGCAAACCACAACACCCAAAAGGAGAGAGAGAAAAAAAGGGAATGCCATGCCACAGAGGCAGGGTGGGATGGGGGGCATGGGGGGTGGGAGGGATACTGGGATTC
The DNA here is from genome assembly GCF_029834395.1 of Sorex fumeus. NCBI lineage: Eukaryota > Metazoa > Chordata > Mammalia > Eulipotyphla > Soricidae > Sorex > Sorex fumeus. The sequence goes on along the minus strand of NW_026606129.1, from coordinate 54,779,081 downwards.
GTGGTGGTGGGAAATGGGCACTGGTAGAGGAATGGGTATTTGATCATTGTATAATTGAAACCCAAGCACAAAAAGTTGTAAGTATACAACTGTACCTCATGGTGTCTCACTAATAAAAATTTTTAAAAAATAAAGGAAAAAAATTAAGGCATTTAACAAACTTAATTAAAGAGAGAGGGGCTTCGAGTGATAGTTTAGTGTATAGGGTGTTTGGTTTGCACGCTGTCAAGCCAGGTTCCATCCCTAGCATCCTATATGGTCCCTTGAGCACCACCAGCAGTAATTCCTGAGTGCAGAACCAGAACCAGGAGTAATGCGTTAGCATTGACAGATGTAAGGAAAAAAAAGCAAAAAAAAAAAAAAAAGAGCAGAAGACTGTCAAGTAATGAAAAATTGAAAACAAATAACAAGGGTAGTCAACAAAAATATTTACAAGTAAGGTACAGATGAATCTATGTACATCAAGTATAATTTTGAATTTGAATAGTTTAAATACAATTAAAAGGCAAAAGAGGTTCAATTTTATTTCACAGCTTGTTATTGGGGTCTAGGAATATCTCAATGGCAGAGCCTTGTGAGTGAGAGGCTGCAAGTTCTGTCTCCAGTACTGCCCCATGCATCTGTCAGGATTGTGGCAGCACTGCCATTCGGGATCTCCTGCACCACAGTGAAAGCATGATATCTTTAGCATGCCACAGTCAAGTGGATGCAAGTGTCATAAACTAAAGGGTACCAACACAATCATGTTACCATTTAGCCATTGCAATAACTACTAAACAAAAATGAAGAGGAATCATAAGTATTTTTAAATATAAATATACATTTAGTCGTATAAACCAAAATTTCAGAAAGAAACCACTTTGAAAGTAAAGCACAGATAGATTAAAACTAGAAAGAAAGAACACAATAAACTAGCACTGATGAAAAGTAGGTCAGATTAGCAAATTACACAAGTCAGAAAAAATATCAGGAAAAATGTTAGACTTAAACGACATAATGATTAAGGAGTAAATTCTCTAAAAAGACATAATAATACTTAATGTACCTAATAACAGTTTTAAAGTGCCTAGGTTACAAATTAATAGAACTTCAAGGAGAAATAGATCATCACTATTATATTTGAAGACTTCAACACTCCTCTGGTAGAGATTGATGAATTCAGCAGATAGAAAACTTGTTAGGATCAAACAGAACTGAAGAACACTGTCAATCATATGTAATTAACATTTATAGAATAACTCCTCCAACAATAATAGAATATACATCCTTTTCAAGCTCACAAGAAACACTCACCAGGATAAATCACATTCTTAATGATATATTCAACAAATTCAAAGGAATAGAAATCACATGAAGCATGCCTCAAACTACAATAGAAATAAACTACAGATCAAAACAAAAATGTTGGAAACATATCAGAATTCTTGGGGAGAAAGCATACTTCTTAATAACATTTGTGTCAAGAAGTCTCAAGAAAAATTTCTAACTCTTCAGTGAAAAAAAACAATTTATCAAAATATGTGCAAATGAGCAAAGGCAAAATTTCAAAGGAAATTTATCACATTGAATACATGTATTAAGAAAAATATGTAAAATTAATCATCTAAGTGTCTACTTTCAAGAAATTAGGAAAACAAGAGAGAATTATATCCAGAGAAAGCAGCAGGGATAAAAAGAAATATTTTTATTTGTAGAGCATAAGTCAATACAATTAAAACCACTAACAACTGAAAATTAATGAAACCAAAGGTAATTCTGATTTGTTTGACTTTGTGTTGCAGTGTCAGGGTACAAACTCAAAGCCTCACACAGCATGTGATCTACTGCTGAACTATATTCCTAGGCCCCCAAAGCTGATATTTGCAGAGATTTATTACAGTTAAAAAATAAAGCAAAATCAAATAAGAAAGATACACAGGGACAAAGTCGAGGGTAATGCAAATGAAAGATTCCAAGGATTCTCTCTAGTGCAATCACACAAGATGCACTTAGTTCTTCTAGCAATGAAATGTGACAATAAAATTGCAAAGTTGTCTATTGAGGAGTCTTAATAGTGAATCATTGAGAGTATTTCAGTTGAAAATTGATAATGTTGCAACACTACTTACCAACTTCACTTGATTCACTGTGTAGAATTAACCATGTATGCATGGCACACATTCTTCTTCAGATCAAATTAGGTCTAAAATAAGACTCAATTTATATTTAAGGATCATCAAATAAGTGTTAATAAATATGTCACTGTCACTGTCACTGTCCTCCCGTTGTTCATTGATTTGCTCGAGTGGGCCCAGTAACATTGTGAGACTTTTATTGTGTTTGGCATATCAAATACATCATGGGTAGCTTGCCAGGCTTTGCTGTGTGGGCTCTCCGAGAGGGGCGAAGGAATCAAACTCGGGTTGACCTGGTTGGCCGCATGCAAGGCAAACGCCCTACCCACTGTGCTATCGCTCAATAAATGTAAAATGATTAAAATATAAATAATGTACTCTGACAACAATGGGCTAAATTGAGAATGCAAGATATGATAATGATATAAAATATAAATAATAACTAAGAAAAGACATTTAGAAAAATCCTAAATACCTGAATGTTAATAACATATACCTTAGCAGTAAATGTGTTAAGTAATAACTTTTTAAAATGTTTTAAAGCTGTTTTATGTGTTAAGTAATAAAAAGAAATTATAAAATATTTTAATATGATAATAAACAGTATCAGTATTGATGAACCATAACTAAACAATTTAGAGAGAATGTAGAAATTTAAAAGATAACAGACACAACTTATGATAAATAACTTAAGATTCTCCACTAACAAGATAAAAAAGAACAAATAAAAAGCAACATTTAATAAGGAGTAACATAAAGGAAATAAAAGCAGAAACCAATAAAACAAAATAACAGGAAAATGACCAATTTTATCAAAAGTTGTTTTTTTAAAGTAGTTAAATTATAAAATCTAAACCAGAACTACAAATTAAAAAGTGGGATCCAGAACAAGGTATGAATGTCTTGTTACTTTTTCTCAACCTAGTACTCATGGTCCTGGCAAAGGCAGTAGATAGATGAATGGGTGGGGTGGAGAGAAAGAGAGAGAGGCAGACAAGGAGAGAGAGAGAGAGAGAGAGAGATAAGGAGAGAGAGAGAGACAAAGAGAGAGTAATGCCATATGCACTATAGAGAAAAAACTTGCCTTTATTTTTAGACAGGATTACTTAGGAATTCCTTAGAAAACTAAGGAATTCACATAATATCCTATAATATGGAGTTCAGCAAAGTCACAGAATAAATGACAAATATATAAAATCAAATGTATTGGTCAACTATGGTGATAAAGAAAATTAGAAACTGAAATGTGACAAGTAATCCCAATTTATAATAGCATAAAAACCATAAAATGCTTAAGAATGATTTTTAAATATGCAGAATACCTGTATACTGAAAATTATATTATATTATAAAAATAATATTGCTGGGAGAAGTTAAATATCTATTAAATTAATGGGCATAAATATCTAGCACAAGGATTAGAAAACTTGGTAGTAAATATTAATTCTTCCCAAATCAATCTAAAGTTTTAATAAAATCACAATCAAGATCTCAAAATCTTGAGGGGCTGGGAAATAGTACAGTGACTATATTATTAACTAGGTTTAACTACATGGTACCCTGAGTATCAATGGGTACAGCACTGCTGGGGTGGCCCAGTATCCTTGGCACCACAAAGTGTGAGTAGCATCACAACACCATACTCTTGGGTACTTACACTGAACCTATCAGCCAGTTGGCCAAGAATTGTCAGGGGCCCCCAAATCTTGAAAGCAATACTTAGGAGCCCCCATCTCCTCCAAAAATCTCAAAATGACTTTTGCTGAAGTCAGCAAATTAATTTTAAATTTCATATTTAAAAGTGACCTAGAATATAGAAAATAACATTGAAAAGTCTAAGGACTTGAATTTACTGATTTTAAATTTTACTATAAACCTAAGTAATCAAAACTGCAATATTGATATTAGAATAGACAATGAGGTCAATGGAACAGAAGGATTACAGAAATAAAGTTGTACATATACAACAAACAGATTTTCAATAAATGTGCCTAGATTAATCAATAAAAGGTAAGGTAAAGGCCCTCCCATTGATCATCGATTTGCTCGAGCGGGCCCAGTAACGTCTCCATTGGAGACTTTGTTGTTACTGTGTCTGGCATATCGAATGCGTCACGGGGAGCTTGCCAGGCTCTGCCGTGCGGGCGAGATACTCTCGGTAGCTTGCCGGGCTCTCTGAGAGGGGTGGAGGAATCGAACTCGGGTTGGCCATGTTGGCTGCGTGCAAGGCAAACGCCCTACCGCTGTGCTATCGCTCCAGCCCTGTAGAAAATATTTTCAACAAATAATGCTGGAAGAAATGACTAAGGATATGAAGACATGCACAGGCCCTAGTTTATATCGTACCCATATTAATTCAAGAGGGATGATAGATTTAAAATTAAAAACTAAATCTATGTTTATATTATATCTATAATTAAATTTTGAAAAAGAACAACTCTGCAGTTTCCAGGTAGGCAACAGTTTCTTGGGACATAGAAAGCACTTGTAATCTGAAAAAATAATGGTAGTTTGGACTTTATGAAATTTAAAACCATTGATAAATCAAAGTCTCTGTTAATAGTGCTGTAACACTGTTCTCCCACTGTTATGATTTGCTCGAGTGGGCCCAGTAATGTCTCCATTTTGAGACTTCTTGTTACTGTGTTTGGCATATTGAATACAACACGGGTAACTTGCCAGGCTTTGCCGAGTGGGCGTGATACTCTCGGTAGCTTGCCAAGCTCTCCAAGAGGGGCAGAGGAATTGAACCCGGCTCGGCCAGGCTGGCTGCATGCAAGGCAAATGCCCTACTGTTGTGCTATCGCTCCAGCCCAATAATATCACATCATACATAATATCACGATCACGATCACGACCACCCTGTTGTTCATTGATTGCCTTGAGCAGGTGCCAGTAACATCTTCTTCGTCCTAGCCCTGAGATTTTTTTTTTAAAGTGCCATATTCAAGGCTTTTTCAGGGTTAGGAGAATGAGACCCATCATTGTTACTGGTATTTGGCATATTGGGTATACCACGGGGAGTTTGCCAGACTCTGCCGTGTGGGCATGTTACATTTGGTAGCCTGCCAGTTTGACCGAATTAGGAATGAGATGACAAGATGTCGCGAGGCCGCGAATGCGGCCGCGCGCTTCCGGGAGCTAAGTGTGATAATCTCTGGATCCTGGCCGTTGTTGGAGTTACACGGTAGTTGGTGGGTGTAACTGTCTAGTTACTGGCAGGTCCAGTCCCAAACTGTACAGGCTTGGAGATCTCAGCCCCGGGTCCCACACACCTGGGTTCCTCTGTCAGTTCTTTTATGCGTGAGGCTCATCCAAGTGTGTGGAGAGTGCTCCCAGCATGGCCTTGGCTGGGCCTCGGTGGTCTTCAGCTGTTGGGCCCTGGTGGAGACAGTCAGGCATAGGGTAGGAGACTCTGTCTTGTTCTCTCCCAGGAGCTGAGTGTGATGATCTCTGGATCCTGGCCGTTGTTGGAGTTACACGGCAGTTGGTGGGTATAACTGTCTAGTTACTGGCAGGTCCAGTCCCAAACTGTACAGGCTTGGAGATCTCAGCCCCGGTCCCACACACCTGGGTTCCTCTGTCAGTTCTTTTATGCATGAGGCTCATCCAAGTGTGTGGAGAGTGCTCCCAGCATGGCCTTGGCTGGGCCTCGGTGGTCTTCAGCTGTTGGGCCCTGGTGGAGACAGTCAGGCATAGGGTAGGAGACTCTGTCTTGTTCTCTCCCAGGAGCTGAGTGTGATGATCTCTGGATCCTGGCCGTTGTTGGAGTTACATACATACATAATATATTATTTATAATATATTGTAATATTATGAATAATTATTTTTTTTCTTTTTTGCATCACACCCAGAGATGCTCAGGGGTTACTCCTGGCTCTACACTCAGGAATCACTCCTGACGGTGCTCAGGAGACCATATGGGATGCCGGAGATCGAACCTGGGTGGGCCGCGTGCAAGGCAAACGCCCTCCCCGCCACACTGTAGCTCCAGTCCCATGAATTATAATGTTCTTATGGATGTGAACGGTGTGCTTATCTATCCACCCACCCTGGTGGGTACTGGTGTGTCTTCACTTCTTGGTTATTCTCAGCTGTGCCACTGTGGGACATGGTGTGTGCTTTAAATAATGAGGATTTGCTCCTAGACAATGGGTCAGAAAAGCAAGGGAAGCTCCTGGAAATACTGGGAGGGGAGATAGCTTGAGGTTCTATGCCGTCCACATGGTGTACAGTCATCTTTGTTACCAAAAGGCGGGTCCTTTTCCTTTTTTTTATGCCTCACTCCCTTCCTACTACTGCCCTCGTTCTTATGCTCCTTTTTCTTTAGAATGCCAGATGCCACAGGACAGGCAATGCCAAACAGTGTAGCGGGTCTGCAGATGTCTCTGTTAAAATTTATTTTATTGTTGAAGGGAAAGTTCTTATAATTCATATAAAACAAATGACTTATACCAAGAATACGTAATCAACCCCTGAACCTTAAAGAATAGCTCAAAAGACTATGTCTTTGCACGTGGGAGTTCCAGGTTTGATCGCTGGCACTCCCTGGTCCCCTGACCACTGCCAAGAGTGATTCCTGAGCACACAACTGTAAGCAGACCAGAAGCACTGCTGGGTGTGGCCCAAAAGCCAAAGAAAGAAAAGAGACAAAAAAGAGTTGCTCTAACACCAATTGGAATATAGGAAGTAGATGTGAACACAACTTTGCATAAAAAGACAATATGTAAGCAATTTTATTACTAGCATGTCTATTAATAGATTAAACTGAAATTTCTGAAAATATTAAATGTTGATTCATGGAAACAAAATGTTATAAACACTTTGGAAAACTGCTTTGTAATTTCTTCTAAGTGTAAGCCTGTATCTGGCTTATGACCCAGAAATTCTACTCTTAAGTATTTATTGAAGTGAAATGAAAACACATAGCTACAAAAAAAAAAAAACTGTTTGTGACTATTCAGAGAAGCACAATTGCAAAGACCAAAAACTAGAAATATCCATCAACAGATGAAAGAATAAACTAATCTGTGATTTATTCATACAATGAATAACTACTCAGAAACAAATTACTGACACACTCAAAATATGGATAGATAGCATAAATATTTTGAGTTTGATGAACCAGAAAGAAAAGGATGCATATGTATAATATCTTGTATATGAATTCTAGAAGAGAAAAAATTATTATTCAATAGTGATAGCAACCAAGGATTTTTTTGCTTGGAAGTCACTGAAAAGGGACAAAAAGAGCATCCTTGGCCACTGGAAATGCTCTACAGACTGGGAGGCAGGGCTGCTCACATAGAATCAGTGAACTTATACACTAAGAAGAGTGCATTTTATTCTGTAGGAATATATGCCTCAAATTTTTAATTCTGAAATGTTTTTTCATTATTAGCTCAAAAACAGAGATAAAAGTCACCTTAATGAACTCCACCTAAGTTATTTTGTGTCTGTGTATGTGGAGGCGAATGAGGGGAAAGTTGTGCCACATGCATCAGATTCACTCCCAGCTAAGTGCTCAAAGATCACATGACAGTGCTTAAAGACCAAATAAAGTGCTGGAAATCAAACCAGGGTTGGCTATATGCAAGGCAAGCACCTTAACCCCTGTACTATCTTACCAGGTCTTTCCACCCAACCAATTTTTAAAGTACAACTTCCAATAATAATCCACCTGGAATGAAATGAAGTAATAGCTTCCTGTGAAAATATCAAACCAAGGATGCACCTTATTAGAAAAAAAGAAAAAAAAATCAAGGATACACCTTGACCAGCCCATGTACTGCCCAGACTAAGTGGAGAGGGGTGTCTCCTTTTTTCCTAATGAGGGCTTTCTCCCATTGCATGTTAGCTCCAGTGTTAAAAATTCTCCAGACCTAAGCACTTCACATAGTAATGTGAATACTTTAATAAACTTAGGCTCACCATGTCATATTTTCATCATAACTAGATAGTAAATTAACAAGACAAAGCCCCAGTCTGCTTAATGCAAGCCAGTGCAATACTAGTGCAGGCAAGGCACTCTGGAAGCATTCTGTAACTGCCATTTAGCAGAGTAATCCACACAGCCCAGAATGCAAATGAAGGATGCAAAGTAATCAGGATTTTGCTCAATGGTGCCCATCATCTCCCATGGAGAAATGATGTGTTTTGTTTCTCTTGCCCAAATCCATTTGTCCGTTCTATACAGATTTTTGAAAAAGTACTCAGTGCAAATAGGAGTGTTTTTTCAGTCTGTAGAATTCATTGTTATAATTATGAAGCTCAGTGGCTTTAGCTTGGGGTCTATATGAGCAAGAAAAGGCTATTTTAGTCCAAGTTACCAAACTATTTCTGAATCCCTGTCACTCCTGTTATGAGTATATAAATTCTTCTGTGTGTATACTGAGAATCACAATGTGTGAAGGGTGCACAAAAGAAATTGATCCAAGGAACTTCATGCGTCATATAAAAGACCAGGGACAAAGAGATGGATATGATGGTCACCTGGGACAGCATCAACTCAGAATGAGTGGACCAACACTTGAGGCTAAAAATGATTCAGAATGGTAGAGGTAGATCTACTTTCTGTTAAGGGCCATATTTTAAATATTAGAGTCTGTTAAGTAAGGTTTTGTTGCAACTATTCAACTCGGATAAGCTATGAAAAAAAGGGTTAGTTGCATATTAGTTAAATGACCACAAATTATATACTTACAAAAGAATTAAAAATATTTGGCCTAAGATTTGTATGTCAACACGTGCAATGGAGTGGTTTGAGATATTCCAGAATAGGGGCTAGAGAGATGATTTAGTAGAAATTTCACTTGCCTTGCATGCAGCTAATCTGGGTTCAACCCCAGAGACCATATCTGATCCCCATAGTTCTGCCAAAAGTGATCTTTAACATAGTCAGGTGTGACTTCCCCCAAACAAAACAAAACAAAACAAAATACATTCAATAAGGAACAGAAGGAACCAAGAATTCCTTTCACTAAAACAATCTTGAACAAGAACAAAGTTGGAGCCTGATGGTACCTGAACTCTATAACTCCTGTTTAGTGGGAAAGTCAGTATATCCTACACTTATATAGAAGTATCCATAAAATTTTTTGCACTGTAGACATTTGAGCAATCTTCCAGGCCATGGATCACTATTTTATACCACAAAAATTATCTATAAAGACATGAAAAGACATGTGAGCACTTTAGATACATACAACTAAGTAAAATAAGCTTGTTACATATCATATGATTCCAATTATATAAGTAAAGGCCCTCCCGTTGATCATCGATTTGCTCGAGCGGGCCCAGTAACGTCTCCATTGGAGACTTTGTTGTTACTGTGTTTGGCATATCGAATACGTCACGGGGAGCTAGCCAGGCTCTGCCGTGCGGGCGAGATACTCTCGGTAGCTTGCCGTGCTCTCCGAGAGGGGCAGAGGAATCGAACTCAGGTCGGCCATGTTGGATGCGTGCAAGTAGGGCGTTTGCCTTGCACGCAGCCAACATGGCCGATCCGAGTACGATTCCAATTATATGATACAGTATTATAGGCAAAACTGTGGTGACAGTAAAATGCTAAATGGTTGCTGGGTTGGGAGGCGGAGGAAGAGATGGGTTGGCAAAGGACAGAGGATTTTAGAATCATGAAAACAGTCTATATGCCATCAGACATTTGTCTAACCCCCCCAAAAATATGTAACAAGGCAAACGAAGGTTTTGTGGTGACTATGTATTACTAAAGGTTCATCCTGAAGAGTAACGTACCATTCGGGTAAATAATATTGATTGTGGAAGAGGTTAAATTTCTCATAAGTAGAAGCAAGGGAGTTAGAAGAAATCCCTTTCCATTTTGCTATAAACCTAAAATTGTTTTTAAAATGTCATTTAAAAAAATGGGTCAAGATAGACTTATTAAAAACAAGTGAGAAATAGTATCTAGGTAACATATTTATCCATAATTTATGTGTACAATCTAGCAAATACTGTACAAACATACATTATTCGAGTGAAATATTTTTATTTTCTGGATTGTTCAAATTCTACAATATTAACCTTCCAGTAGAAGCACACTAGATTGGATATAGGAATGAAACATAGGAGCCACTAAGTTCAATTAACAAAAATTAACACAGAAGGCTCAACTAGCAACAACAACCTAGTAAACCCTCAGACAAGAACTTAATGTCCCCATGGTGAGATATAACAGTTTTCACATTTTTTTACTAAAGTATTTTTTGATAATTCCATTAGCCATTTAGTGGTAATAAGCAATATAAAATAAATTATTTTGGGAACCCTACAGGGGCAGGATTGAGGGGTGGTGGGGAAAACAGAGACAATGTGGAGGGAATGGTGGTAGGATTGGTGTTGGAATATTGAATGCTTATAACAAATGCATCATGAACAACTCTGTAAACCACAGTGTTTAAATAATGTGGGAAAAAATACATTATAAAATAAATACAACACTTCGTTGGTGGTAATGACCCATAGGTATTGAGGAGATTTCTGAGTCCTTGCTTCCAACAAAGAAATGACTTCACTCTCTTGTTGTCGATCCATACAACCCTCATTCTTGAAAACTCATTACTCCCTAGTATGGTGAAGAAAAAACTATTTCTGCAAAGGAGCAGCACTTTACAGAGTTGGCAGTCATGGCTAAAACATGTGATTCTGCTCTGTTCCATTGGTCTGCAGCTCTGCCTTTGTTCCAGTACCATGCTGTTTGAATTATTACTGCCTTATAGTAGAGTTTGAAGTTAGGGAGGTTGATTCCTCCCATTTTCTTTTCCCAAGAATTGCTTTAGCTATTCGTCAGGGCTTATTGTTCCATATAAATTTCAGGAGTGTTTGCTCCAATTCTTTGAAGAATGTCATGGGTATCCTTATAGGAATTGCATTAAATTTGTACAGTGCTTTGGGAAGTATTGCCATTTTGATGATGTTGATTCTCCCCATCCATGAACAGGGGATATTTTTCCATTTCCTCGTGTCCTCTTTTATTTCCTGAAGTAGCGTTTTATAGTTTTCTTTGTACAGCTCCTTTACTTCCTTAGTTAAGCTGATTCCTAGGTACTTGATTTTCTGGGGCACAATTGTGAATGGGATTGTTTTCTTGATGTCACTTTCTTCTCTTTCACTATTTGTGTATAGGAAAGCCATGGATTTTTGGGTATTGATTTTATAGCCTGCCACTTTACTATACAAGTCTATTGTTTCTAGGAGTTTTTTGGTAGAGGTTTTAGGGTTCTCTAAGTATAGTATCATATCATCTGCGAATAGGGAGAGCTTAATTTCTTCTTTCCCTATCTGGATGCCCTTAATATCTTTTTCTTACCTAATCGCTATTGCAAGTACTTCCAGTACATATTGAACAGTAGTGGAGAGAGTGGGCATCCTTGTCTCGTCCCTGACCTTAGGGGGAAGGCTCTCAGTTTTTCCCCATTGAGGATGATGTTTGCTGTAGGTTTGTGGTAGATGGCTTTAACTATATTGAGGAAAGTCCCCATTTTGGCAAGGGTTTTCATCATGAATGGGTGCTGGATCTTGTCAAATGCTTTCTCTGCATCTATTGATATGATCATATGATTTTTATCTTTTCTTTTGTTGATATGATGGATTATGTTGATTGATTTCTGAATGTTGAACAATCCTTGCATCCCTGGGATGAATCCCACTTGGTCATGATGTATGATCTTTTTCATGAGTTGTTGAATTCTATTGGCTAGTATTTTGTTAAGAATCTTCACATCTGTGTTCATCAGGGATATCGGCCTGTAGTTTTCTTTTCTTGTGGTGTCTTTGTTTCTTTTTGGTATTTGAGAGATATGGGCTTCATAGAAGCTGTTTGGGAGAGTTTCTGTTTTTTCAATTTCCTGGAAAAGCTTGAGAAGAACTGGCAATAGGTCCTCTTTAAATGTTTGGTAAAATTCGCTAGTAAATCCATCTGGACCTGGGCTTTTGTTTTTGGGAAGACTTGATTACAGTTTCAATTTCCTTGATGTGAATAGGTCTATTCAGGTACTATATATCTTCTTGATTCAGCTTTGGGAGATGATAGGAATACAGGAATTTATCCATTTCTTCTAGGTTCTCTTGTTTCGTGGCATACAGACTTTCAAAGTAGTATCTGATGATCTCTTGAATTTCTTTAGTTTCTGTTGTGATATCCCCATTCTTATTTCTGATTCGATTTATTAGGGCTCTCTCTCTGTTTCTTTGTGAGTGCTGCTAGTGGTTTATCTATCTTATTTATTTTCTCGAAGAACCAGCTCTTGGTTTCATTGATCTTTCGGATTGTTTCTTTGTTTTCCATGTCGTTGATTTCTGCTCTAAGTTTTATGATCTCTTTCCTTCTCCCCAATTTGGGCTGTTTTTGTTGTTCCTTTTCTAAGATCTTGAGCTGTGAAGTCAAGTTGTTTGTGTGCATCCTTTCTTCTGTCCTGAGATATGCTTGCAGAGCTATAAATTTTCCCCTTAAAACGGCTTTTGCTGCATCCCATAAGTTCTGGTAGCTCGTGTCTTCATTCTCATTTGTTTCCAAGTATCTTTTGATTTCGTCCTTGACTTCCCTCCTGATACACTCATTGTTAAGCATTGAGTGGTTTAATTTCCAGGTGTTTTATTTGAGTCTCCGTGTCTATGTGTGGTTCACTTCTATTCTTAGTGTGTCAAGGTCTGAAAAGATTGTTGATACTATTTCTATCTTCCTGATTCTATTTATGTATGTTTTGTGGCCTAGGACATGATCTATTTTGGAAAATGTTCCATGCGCACTGGAGAAGAATGGGTATTCTTTCTTTTTGGGGTGTAAAGCCCTGTATAGGTCTATAATTCCTTTCTCTTCTATTTCTTCTTTCAAAGCCAATGTTTCCTTGCTGAGTTTTGTTCTTGTTTTGTTCTATTCAGGGGTGATAAGGTGGTGTTGAAATCTCCAGCTACTATTGTGTTGCTAGCAATGTATTCCTAAAAATTTGTTAGCAGTTGTTTTAAATATTTAGCTGTTCCCTCATTAGGTGCGTATACATTTAAGAGTGTGATTTCTTCGTGTTGTACGTAGCCCTTGATGAAGAGAAAATAGCCTTTGCTGTCCCTTCTAATCTTTTTTAACACGAAATTAATGCTGTCGGATACTAGTATGGCCACCCCAGCTTTTTTGAGGGAGCTGTTTTTTGTTGGATTGTTTTCCATCCTTTCACTTTGAGTCTGTGTTTGCTCTGACTGTTGAGATAGGTTTCTTGTAGGCAGCAGAATGTTGGGTTCTGTCTCTGAATCCATTTTGCCACTCTGTGTCTCTTAATTGGTGAATTTAGACCATTGACATTGTGAGCGATTATTGTTATGGGGTTTTGTGTCATCTTTCTGTGAGGGTGTGTTGTGGTTGTAGGGTTTGTCTTGTCTTATAGTAGCCCCTTTAGCCCTTGTTTTAGGTTTGGTTTTGATTCTATGAAATTCCTGAGCTGCTGTTTGTCTAGAAAATAGTGTACTGTTCCTTCGATTTTGAGTGAGAGTTTAGCCGGATAGAGTATTCTTGGTGAAGCATTCATTTCAGTGAGTTTTTTCACTATATCTCGCCACTGCCTTCAAGCTTGGAGGGTTTCCTCTGATAGATCTGCTGTGAATCTAAGGGGTGCTACTTTGTACGTTATTTCCTTCTTTGCCCTTGCTGCTTGCAGTATTGTATCTCTATCGGCAGCATCAATCATTCTAACTATGATATGTCTTGGAGTGTTTTTGTTAGGGTCTCTTTTAGCTGGCACCCTTTGGGCTCCTTGAACCTGAATGGCTGCATTGTGGAGCTCTGGGAATTTTTCAGCAATGATTTGTTTGACCATGTTTTTTTCATTGGGATTATTTCCCTGAACTTCTGGTAGTCCCATGATTCTAATGTTGTTCCTGTTGGAATCATCTGCTAGGACTCTGATTCTCTGTAGAGCTATTTTGAGGTCACTTGCCACTGTTTGTTGTTGCCTGTTGGCTTGGTGCAGCTGATCTTCCAGCTCACAGATTCTCTCTTCAGCTGTGGTCATTCTATTGTTAAGAGAAGAGACTGAGTTTCTCATTTCATCTACGGAATCTTTTAATCGTGACATTTCTGCTCTCATTTCTTCACATAATTTGTCGATTTTTTTTGTGGTGTTACTGGCTGTCCGTCTGACTGTTTCATTGAGTTGATTGAACATCTTCATCACTTTGTATCTGAATTCTATGTCAGAGAGGTGCCTTAGGTGAGCAGTATCAACAGAATCTTCTAGATTGTTTTTGTTGTCCTCCCCTTGCGGTTGGGATTTGCCTTGTTTCTTCATATTGCTGTGTAGGTTCAGGACTAGATTCCTTGGGGACTAGGTTCCTTAGTATGGGTAAACAACCTGCGGCTGCGTGAGCATTGGCCTGCCAAAATATTGGCCACGCCCACTTCTGAAGAAGCCACGCCCACTTGTGAAGAGGCCACGCCTCTACAGAAATCTGGGTTTGGGACGAGATGGGCACAACGTGAGGAGTGAAGAGGGGAGGGCAGATGCTCAGAACTGCTTTTCTCCAGGCAACTGGGGGGACACCTGGGGTCTTAAAGGGAGAGATGCAAGTGTCGGGTTCAAGAGCCGGCAGCTGAACGGACCTGGGTTTGGGATGAGATGGGTGTAGCGTGAGGAGTGAAGAGGGGAGGTCTGCAGAATTTTTTGAGTGCCTTTTTGGAGAGGCCTATGAAAAGATATTAGACAGATTCCCTGGACTCCTGTTACAGTGCTCTTAGATAACTGAACTCCTTTAAAAGGTTACAGGAAATCAAAGTTTTCCACATGGGACTAACTGAATTAAACATGACGTTAACCTGTGTGCTCTATCTCTACAGATTTTACTCCATCTTTTCACTAGAATCTACAGGAAATGGGTAGATTGCATCTCATTGTGAGTAGGGAAATACTTACTTTTCATTGCACCTTCAGTACATTTCCTGATGCTTCATGGCACTATGTTGGTTTGTGTAAATGCAGATAGGAAGTCTTTCCTCTCTGTGATAAGATCTACCCCTCAGACAGACAGGAAATTCCAAAAGTCATTTATGGGACCCCCAAAACCCTCTCTCAGGGAAACAGAGTCAATAGGATTGGTCTAAATGACAGAGGCAGGTATTTAACAGGTGCTGTTACTAGTACCCTAAAATCCTCAAGGAGATCCTGGAGTCAGGCCAGCTCAAGAAAGGACTAGAAATAGTTTCTGCTATGGAAAGCAAGAAATCTGCAGATCTGCAATGACTGACCACCTAAGGTTATACCCTAATTGGAACAAGGAAAGTCTCTGGATAGGGGTTTCCTCAACTCCAAAGAGCGATGTAGCTGCTCTCTGCTCTTAAGCCCCCAGTGCAAGAAGACTGAAGAGGCCTGAGGCCACTTCCAGCTCATCCTGGGACTTGAATTTCACATTTTATGGCCAAGCCTGGATAATCCTAAAATGAGAGGTAAAAATAGTTGTAAATCTGACATTTCCCCCCAAACATATAATCATCTGATCTTCGATAAGGGGGCAAGAAAAGTGAAATGGAGTAGGGAAAGCCTCTTTAATAAACTGTGCTGGCAAAACTGGATGGCTACATTCAAAAAAGTGGGCTCAGATCTCTGCCTAACACCATGCACAAAAGTAAGATTGAAATGGATTTATGACCTCAACATCAGATCGGAATCCATAATGTTTATTGAAGACAAAGTCGGCAAAACTCTCCATGAAATTGAAGCTAATGGTATCTTCAAAGATGTCACGCCACTGGCCGAGCAAGTGAAAACAGAGATAGACAAATGGGACTATCTAACTAAGAAGCTTCTGCACCTCAAAAGAAACAGTGACCAAAATACAAAGACAGCCTACAGAATGGGAAAGGATATTCACCAAATACACATCCGACAAGGGGTTGATATCAAGGATATACAAGGTACTGGTTAAACTGCACAAGAAGAAATCACCCAACCCCATCAAAAAATGGGGCGAGGAAATGAACAGAAACTTTCGCAAAGAAGAAAACCGAATGGCAAAAAGGCACGTGAGAAAATGCTCTACATCACTAATCATCAGAGAGATGCAGATCAAAACCATAATGAGATATCACTTCACACCACAGAGACTGGCCCACATCCACAAGAACAAAAGCAACCAATGCTGGCACGGATGTGGCGAGAAAGGAACCCTCCTTCACCGCTGGTGAGAATGCCAGCTGGTCCAACCCTTTTGTAAAACAGTATGGACGATTCTCAATAAATTAGAATTTGATCTGCCATTTGACCCAGCTATAGCACTCCTGGGAATATATCCCAGAGAGGCAAAAAGGTATAGTCGAAGTGACATCTGCAATTGTTTGTTCATTGCAGCACTCTTTACAATAGCCAGAATCTGTGAAAAACCTGAGTGCCCAAGAGCAGATGACTGGTTAAAGAAACTTTGGTACATTTACACAATGGAGTACTATGTAGCTGTTAGAAAAGATGAAGTTATGAAATTTACATACAAGTGGTACTACATGGAAAGTATCATGTTAAGCGAAATGAGTCAGAAAGAGCGGGATAGACACAGAAAGATTGCATTCACCTGGGGAACGTAAAGCAACAAAAAGGGAGACTAACACCCAGGAATGGCTGAGATTAGTACCAGGAATTTTGCTCCATGACTTGAAGGCCAGCCACACGTGCTAGGTGAAAAGGAAGCTCAGATAGAGAAGAGAGCACCAAATAAAGGGTGTTGTGAGGACCCTCTCAGGGTGGGAGAAGCATGCTAAAAGTAGTCTATAGACCAAACATGATTGCCACTCAATGCCTCTCTTGCAAAACACAGTACCCAAAAGAAGAGAGAGAGAGCAAGGGGGAATGCCCTGCCACAGTGGCAGGGTGGGACAGGGGGGATGGGGAGTGGGGGGGATGCTGGGACCCGTGGTGGTGGATGATGGGCACTGGTGGAGGTATATGTACTTGATCATTGTATAACTGAAACCCAAGCACAAAATTGGTAAGTCTATAACTGTACCTCATGGTGTTTTACTAATAAAAAAAGAAAAAATAAAATAAAAAAATAAAAGGGCAAAAAAAACATGAAAAAAAATTTTAAAAAATAAAACATGTGATTCAGTCATTTTAGCAAATGACACAAAATGAAAATGGGTAAGTCTGTGTTTCAATAAAACTTTATTTACATAAGTTCCAGAATACAGTATGTGGATCTGCTGTCCTAAGCTCTGGCTTTGCTCCCTCTTTATTTCCTCTTTCTAGGTGAGAAATTCCTAATCTCTGAATCAGGATGTCTTAAGGGAGTGCTTCTTAGCTCCTACTGGGATCTTTTCAACATCTGGAAAACCAAGGCATGAACCTCTGAACAACTGAATCAGAATCCCAAGGAAGTATTTTTCAACCTCCTCCCCATCTGATTCCAGTATGCAGCATTGACTAAAACAGGGCTGGGACACACTGCTTGCAGGGGAACTCCCGTTGTCCCTGCTCTGACAGGAAGCTGCGCCACAGGACAGATTCATGGGTGGGAATTATCTGCTCCACATATTTGGGTTTTAATTAAATCCTGCCTGGAATGTTTTCTAGTTGCTTCCTGTGTGTGTGTGCCTGCTGTCACATGAATGGAGAACTCTCTAGAAGCAAGGCTTGTGCTTCTTCCCTCTGAATGTGAACAAGAACAGCTCACTCCACGCCATTAAGTCTAACCTGAGGATTGAACCAGAACATGCTGTGAGTAAAGCCGATGCCCACTTGGTGGGAGATAGGCATATTCACTGGGGCACTCCAAGAAAACAGCCAACAAGGAGAGTATGGGGGTATGAGGACACAGATTTATTAAAGGAACTGGATATTGTCTGTAGGAATGGACAAGTCTGAAATTCAGGGGGAAAGCTGGCAGACTGGACAGTCGGCTCAGTTTTGGTGTTGCAGTCTTTAGACCAAATCTCTCAGGACAGGCTGGAGAAGCAGCCAACTTCAGCAGGAGTTTCCATGTGGCCATCCTAAGGCTGAACTGCATCTTGCTCCAGGAAGCTGACTTTGCTCATAAAGAGTTCATTCAGCTGTTTGGATAGGGTGGCCCTCTTGACAGAGGGTCATCTGTTTTACTCAAGTCGACTGATGGTGCATATAAATCACAACTAAAAATTCCCCCACAGTAGCACTGAAATTGATGCTCACCAAACAACAGGGCACTGCAGTGAGCCAAGTCAACACTTAACAGCCAGGCAGCTCAGTGACTATCCATTCTCTGTGGGCTTTGGCAAAAGCCCGGCAGTTGGACAGCTGGACTCCCAGCCCTCATCCCACGACTGCCTTCCATTCAGCAGTCAAAATGTTGTTGTCATTGTTGTTGGGGCGGGAGGGGGAGTGTTGCGCAACACACCTGGCAGTGCTTAGAGCTTACTCCTGGCTCTACACTCAGGGATCAATCCTGGTAAGGCTGGAGGGACCTTATGGGGTTCCAGGGGTTGAATCCATGTGCAAGGCAAATGCCGCACCTGCTGCACTATCACACCAGCCCCCAGAATATTTTTCAATTGATCTCTTCTAAGGGTCTTCCAAGCAGTCCTCAAAGATGCCTGGGGTTCACTCTAGGAATTCAGTACTAGGCCTATGGATAAAGAGTTGCTTGTGCTTGAAGTGCTGGGGACAATGGGAGCCACCCAAACAGTGCTCAATGGCCTCAAGAATCACATTCGGCAGTTGGGGCTGTTGCAGTGGCAGGACAGGGGCATGTGGCAAAAGAGTTCAAACCCATGTCCTAACACACATAAAGCATGTGCCCTGACAGCTAAGTTATCTCCCCTCCACTGCCTACAGAATGAGAGTTTAGAAATGTGAAAGCGGGGGCGGGGGGCGCTGGAGTGATAGTACAGAGGGTTGGGCATTTGCCTTGCATGCGGTCAACACAGGTTCAATTCCCAGCATCCTATATGGTTCCCTAAGCACCGCTAGGAGTAAGTCATGAGTGCAAAGCCAGGAGAAACCCCCATGCATCGCTGGGTGTGACCCAAAAAGCAAAAAAAAAAATAAATAAAATAAAATAAAATAAATAGAAATGTGAAGGGACTTTCACTCTCCAGAGGTTTCTGCCATCCTAAGAAGAGACTCCCCTGGCTTTGGAACACTCTGTGGCAAGGATGCTGCCCACTTTCTCCACTGGCCAGTCCCTCATCCAACTCCAGTTTCCATTGCCCTCAATTATTTGAACAAGTTGGTTGCCACATAGGGCCTGTTTCCAAGCCTTCAAGTTTTAGTTAGTGCCCAGTGTTGCCTATGGCAGCCAATCCCTTCAGTCTGTAATAAACTCTCTCCTTGGCTTAAACTAATGTTGTGGATCTGCTACTCACATGAACAGACTCATAGGCTCATCACATCCCAAGGATGTAGGAACTACAGGAACCTCCCAGTGTGTCCTACCTTCACTCCACAGCCCTGTGCCTGGATGTCACCCTACATTCATTCATTAAATATGGCATCACCTTGGATTAGCAACCGAGGGGGCTTTTAAGTACGGATGTCCAGGGTTGAAATCATGCTTTCTCCCAAAGTCTAACAAACATCTCTAGGTCTGTTGGGTGTATTTTCTTTCTTTCTTCTTAAATAGTGGCCACACCCAGCAGAGTTTGGTCACACCCACCAGATTCCATGTTCAGTTAAGTTTGGTTCAGTTGGGGGCCACAGGAGCTACTACGCTCTGCAGTGTTGAAGTGAAAGAGAGTAATATAGCACCACGGATCCAACTTAGGGCCTTTCACATGCTAGGCATGTGATCTCCTTCTTGAGCTCTCTACCCAACATCTGATTCACTATCTGTGTGAGGAGAGAATGATGACAATATGACTTCAAGTCTTTCTAAGGACTGTAGGGGATAAAATGCATACAAGTAATGGCACAGTGCCCAGAGCCAGCTCTTAATATGTTTGGATTTTTCCTCTTCCTTTTTTTTTTTTCCCTTTTTCTGCTCTGGGATAATGGCCAGCTTTTGACAAGTTAGATTAAAAAATAAAAATTAGTAGGGATATTAGTTCCAAGCGAGCCAAGCAAATACTAAAATCCTACTGCATCCGGTTCCAGGGAGAAACAGCAGTTATTACTATCATCTGTGAAGGTCAAGTGCTGTCGGATTCTTACTCAATAATCTCATTTTCTCCTCCCAGGTAAAAATTGGCTTTGTAATGATCTCTTCCAGAGTATTTCTAGGAATTAATGTTATATTAACTCATTTATAATTCCCAAAGTGTCACAGTTCCTTTAAAACAACAGATAGTGAATATCATTCTCCCGGCCATCTGGACTATGGCCTCATAGAACACTCAAATTTGAGTATTAATGACCTACTTAACAAACTTACCCAGTCCTCGGACTGAAGCTTCCTGTGGGTCTAGCTGGCCACTGAGCATTTAATAAAAGCCTTGGAGTGAAACATTTTACCCCACCAAGCTGGGTTCAAAGTCCATTTCTGTTGCTTAGTCACAGCCTCTTAGTTAATTCATCTATAAAAGTGGGCTCATGAGACCCATGATAAAGTGGAATCGTTTCGTGAAATAACTGCATAACAAGTAAAACAACACTTAGGGCCAAAGAGATTATAGAACTGATAGTTGACTTTCCCTGAATGCAGCTGACTCTATCCCACGCACAACAAATGGTGCCTGGAGCATCACCAGGAGTGATCCTTGAGCACAGAGCCAGGAGTAAGCTCTGAGCACCATTAGGTATGCCCCAAAAACACAAACTACAAAAAATGCT
Source organism: Sorex fumeus (assembly GCF_029834395.1). Classification (NCBI taxonomy): domain Eukaryota; kingdom Metazoa; phylum Chordata; class Mammalia; order Eulipotyphla; family Soricidae; genus Sorex; species Sorex fumeus. The sequence continues at coordinate 54,758,236 of NW_026606129.1, read as the reverse complement.
CTCAGTTACATGCCTAGATGACAGTATTAGATCGACATGTACAGCATACTTTTGGTGTAGGTCAAAAATTGTTGTATGTCAATACTTTCATATGTTTCTACCCAACGGTATTTTGACAAATAGTAGTACTTCATATTGTGGAGGGGCTGGAGCTATAACACAGCGGGTAGGGTGCTTGCCTTGCATGCAGCCAACATGGCCGACCTGAGTTTGATTCCTCCGTCCCTCTCGGAGAGCCTGGCAAACTACCGAGAGTATCTCGCCCAAACGGCAAAGCCTGGCAAGCTACCCATGACGTATTTGATATGCCAAACACAGTAACAACAAAGTCTCACGATGGAGACGTTACTGGGCCCGCTCGAGCAAATCGATGAACAACGGGAGGACAGTGACAGTGACAGTGACATATATTGACATATTGTGGAGGATTTGACTATATGGAAGAAGACAAATTCCTGAAAAGGCAAGGCAACAACACCATAGCACTACCTTAGTTCCCCACAATCTCACTCCACTTCACCCATTCTCTCCACCCAGCCTAGCTGGTCTTTGTCCATCCTTTCATTGCTTCATGGCTCTCATTGTGTCTGGAACACTTTGCCCAGGTACCACTTTGAAAAATCTGCTCCCCTACTTATGTCCAGCTTATGAGCACTTCAATTTCAGTACCTAATACAACATGTGGAACACTGTTTACTCAGTAAAGACTACTGAAAGGCTAGGAAAGGAGTGGCTATTAAACACAAAAGCACCCTGGAAGGGTCCCAGGGCATTGTGGGAACTAAAAGGGGGGAAGGGCAGCCAATGAAGAGCCAGCTCTTACCCACAGATACAGGAAGGGCTGTTGGAAAACTATAGTGGGTCTCGGTGTTCAGACTTCCCAAGGTCTGCTCTGGCTGACTGTTCATCCAAACACCATGATGAGTAGCTTCACATTTGCAGCTGGGTATGCCACTAAAGGCTCCCTCAGGACTCAAACAAGTCCTATCAAGGAGATGTCAGACTCACGTTCAGCCCCAATCTAATTGGATTTTGCATCAGTGTTTTCATTCCTCCAGTGATTTCTGAAGACTAATTTTGGGCTACTTCTATCCTTGTCATCTCCCTGCTCCCACAGCCAGCCAGAATGATACTTTAAAAATAAATGAAGATGTCACTATTGTCTTTAAGCAACAGCCTTCCGTTGGTGTAGAACACCAACCAGGGTCATGCAGGACCTTATTTTCTTCTGTATCTCTGACTCACTCAGATACATGAAGTGTCTTTCTATCTGACTTTTCTTAATAAATCTTAATATAAATTAAAATAGCCTCAAAAGACCAGTGCTTACCATGTTGAACACCAAGACTACCATATTTTATGCTTATTGCTCTTATGATCTGAAGTTCTCGTTGTTTGTTCACAAACTTACTGTCTATCCCCCACCCATTAGAAACTTAAAATCCATATGAAAATAGGGACTTTTTCATCTTGTTAATAAATGGACTCCCAATGCCTACAACAGCACCTGGTTGTTGGGAGGTCCCCAAGTGTGCTTTGAACACGCAGACTCAGCCTAAGGGAGTTAGCATAATTTTCCAATAACATCCACTCAACAGCAGGGTTTTTCATTCCACAATTTGTACCTTAAGCAACTGCAAGAACTGTCAAACTCATACACTAATGGTGGAAGTATATATTTGCAAAGGACTGCCCTTTTCTAATTAGAGGGAATTTAAAGTTGTCTGAATAACAAGCATATGCCAAATCATCTGTAGCCAGATGGGTTTTTCTTGAGTGGGAGGGAGAGGACATTGACTAACAACTAGAGGAGAAAAGGACACAAGGATATGGGTCACATAAATGAGGATCATCTATTACTTTCACTACACAGGTAGGAAAAAAATGGCAAAAGCCACAAATAAGGTTGCTTTGCCTGCTCAGCATTTCTTCTCTCCTGTTTCAGTAATGGAGTCTCCAACACAGGAGGGAAAATTAATCAAGGGAGCCCTGTCAGCCACTCTCCACTTAAGGGCATGTGACCCAGGCTGGTCAATCAAGGGTTTTTCAGGCAATACTATGAACGGTGAGACTGCAGTCACCACACCCCTTATTAAAGATCACAGTATTACAATGTTGATATTAACAGGTTCCAGTGGCTATTTTTGCAAACACACACCCACACATGTGTGTGCTCACGTGCATACACAAATAAACACACATGGTTCACAACTGGAAAAACAATACCCAGCACAAATGGAGTCATGAGATGGCAACAAAGAGAGATATTTCATCAAATAATTATAGACAGAGTTATACCTTAGAGTGTCTAGATAAGTGAGTCCACAAATCCCGCCCCCCCCTTTTTAATTCCGTTTTTATTTGTGTAGCTGGAATTTCTACCAAGAAATCTGTTTTCAAAATTCCCTTAACCTCAGTTTTTATCACACATGGACAGGGACAGAAACATCTGCAGACAGAAAACAAGGGGTTTTTTTGTTTGTTTTTTGTTTTTCTCATAAAGGATGGAATTGATTCTAAGATGTGAAAGTGCTTGACAGAATTCAATGGACTATAGTCAGGTCTCAGGAAGAGCCTGTCACCAGAATCAAGAAAGATAACAACTGCCTGGGCCCAATAGTGTCGCTTCTTTCTGCTCCAACATGGGTCTTAATACCTGTCTTTTCCCAATACGCTGGCATTCTTTGACTATTGGCTTATGACCAAAAAGATAGAAAAATATCCAAAAGAGAAATATTTATCCAATTCCTAAGTCCTAGGAGAAAGAATGCAATAAACACATTACGTGTCAGAGTACCACTGAAGGTCCAATCAACCGAGACAGGTATGCTGGAAAGATGATGTAATTAAGTTGTATATAGTTCTTGGGGTATAAAAGGATTGCTGGAGAAGTCAACATTTGTCTGACAGAGAGCTTCAAAGTTATCTATTCTATCACACTCTAGAGAGCTCTTCTAAGGATGAACTAGCTAAAAGTCTGTATATGAAATCTTCAGTAAGAATAAGTTGATTGCAACATGATTCACACCAAAGAACTACAATTTGAATCTAAATATGTAGGCTCTAGAGCCAAACCAGCTTATAAGATTAAAAGTAACCCATGACAAATTCCATTAGTATTCAATGGCTACCTTGGCTTAAATTTGTTTGTTTTAAATGACTTAAAATTTGGACCTATAGTTAAGTAGCAAAATGTGAAAGAACAAAACCCAGTGAGGTACCTGAATTTTAGAACATAATGATTTATGCATGACATCCCTTCCTGTGCTAAGGCAAATCCGTATTTTTATGCTACATAATAGTAGAATTATTCTACATTTAAATTAATCTGCCTAAATTGTTCTTCAAAAGTATTCTCCCAATTCCCAATACACTAAAAAAGAAAGTTTCTTTATAAAGCCCAATTTAAGTAAGGAATAAATCACCCCCTGGTTTCCACATCATAATAACTTTGCCATTCCCACTTAGAAGAGTTAAGAAGCAATTAAAAGATAGGCACAGAATAGGTGGCCTCATTATCATGATTATTACTCCAATTTAGAATGTCCTAGCACTTAATATCACAGTGGTCCAGTTGCTCTGGTGATTTACTTCTGCGTTTCTTCCAGGATGTTAATTAGGGGGAGAGACATCCAAGGCCACAGCATTTACACCACAAAAGGAGGTGACATCTATCTCTGGTTACCAAAGAAACAAATTATTCTCTTGTCTTTTCCATCACCCTAGCATTTTAAATGCAGAATTGCTTCTCTGTTAAAGAAGGGGGGATGTGTAATAATCTGAAATACAGTTGCCACTAGTTCGCATAAGTACAGATAGATTTTCCAAAGATAAGTATAGACTCGGATAAGGATAGCTAAACTATTAAGAATTTTTCAAAATCAAAACAAATGGTGTTTTATTTTCAGCAAATGGTAGTTAGTCACACATCATTCCAAACAGTTTCAATGATATTTCAAGCTGCCTTCAGGGCAGCGTGCCTAGGCAGAGTGCAGTTACTTGCTCAAGATCTATTATGCAGTCTCTTGAATTCATCTTACCCGGGAGGAAAGTTCAGCTTAGCAGGTTTAAATAATTGTCTCAGAAGCTACAGCTTGGAGATGGTAGAACTGTCCTTGGAAAGCTGATGGAACCAACTCCAACACTTCCTGCATGTTTGGTTCTCCTGCTCTGCTTCTCAGAATTACAATTTAAGAATAGATGGTGAGAAAGCCATTGGTACTATTGCAACGTAACTGTGACATATGTTGTCTTGTAAATGTTCAGAATATGTCTGACAAAACTGACTTGTTACCTGAATTCTAATAAGCTGCATAAATGAGATATCATGAGTCACGTAAACAAAAACTAGAAACCAGATATTATCACATACCCCTCCACCCACCCCATCCCCCATCAGGCTTCCGCAGCAACTCTTTTGGAGTAAGATACAAGCTTCTGAAGTTGTGATATTTTCCCCTCAGATCCCTTCTCTGGGTCAAGCGTGAGGGTGCTCTTATTTTAACTTTAAATGACAATAAATAAGTGGAATAAAAAATTAAGCAATAAAATTAAAACTAATACAAGATTATAAATCCATTTAATGCCCTGATAGCTCATTTGAGATAATGCTCTGGAGAAAATGGATACATTTCTCTGTGTTTACAGTGAAGATGGGGAACTATTCTGCAGCAAGAGAAAACGACTTCAATTTTGTCTTGTCAATGGAGGTTAACCTTCTCCATAACCTTAACAAGTTCTGTTCCTCCCATGAAAACTGTGAGGCTTTGAAGTACTTTCACCTAATCAGCTGCTGAATGTTGTTTGTTTTAGAGGACTTTAGGATCAGAAAACAGAATTTTTCAGTTCCTAAGTGTCAGGACCTTGACCAAAAGAATCCTTGCGTGACATAGAAGAGTGACCCAGACTTAAATAAGCAATAATGCTATGAACAAAGCAAACATGTACCAAGGCTTTTGGATGTCAATGTTCCTCTACTGATTTCTAATCCCTCTCCGTGCATTTGTAAACCAAAACACTCAAAAGAAGAGAGAGAGTAATAGGAAATGTGCCTGCCACAGAGGCAGGGGATGAGAGGTGCTGGGAGTGGTGGGAGGGATACTGGGAAAATGGTGGTGGAGAATGGACACTGGTGGAGGGATGAATACTCGATCATTATATGACTGAAACATAATCATGAAAGACTGTAAGTCTGTAACTGTAGCTCACGGTAATTCATTAATACGGTAATTCATTAAATAAATAAATAAACAGCAGTAACATTCTCTGAATGCCAGCCTGTTTTAAGGGATTCAGCATTTATTCATTCATTTTCTCCATTAATATTTGTAAGGCACCTATGAGTATGGGGTGGCTGAAAAAGTGGTGCTCACTGACCAGACCCTACATTTCCCTTCATCACCAAGCATCTCTTATAGTTCCTGTAGGGTGTGCACGTAGTTTGGCCAAAGGGCTATGAGTAAATTTGATAGGAGCCACTTTCAACCTAAAGTATTTGAAAGAGGCCCAGAATATTCCACATCAAACTCTCCTCCTTTCCAGAGAGCAGAAGGAAAGGTATAGGAGGAGAAATATTCTGGAAATCCGTAGGATCCACATGGCATCTATATAAGCAAGAAATTAGCCGCTATGGTTCATCCCCTGAGGCTCTTGTTTGTTTGCTAGATTAACTAATGCAGTTGCCCCTGGGTAAGGCATCTGAAAAGAAGAGAAATAATATAAATCCCTGCCCTAATTTATTCAAATCAAAGAAAACTGAAAATAAACATAAATTATGGGTATTAGTCTTTTATAAAAATGGTTTTTAGATTAGTGTAAACCACCTCAATTCACATTTAGATCTCCATATTCACAAATAATGAAGACATTCTATTTGGCTGAAAGCTTTCCATTAGTTTAAAAGCTCCAATTGTTGAACCATCAATGTTATAAGAATGTAATAAAGAATAGAATAACTAAGTGTTATGTAAGCGGAAGCTATAGGCATATTAACATTCATGACTTAACTCACCACAGCTCCATTTATAGTCGTTTAGAAACATAAACATAATAATAAAAAAAAATTGACTTACAAAGAAGCCAGCTCCCCACACCCTGTAAATGACAGTGAAGGCTGTAGTATCAGTTCCTTTCATGACATCTCAATTCTGCTTTAATTATTATGGGAAGAAATACTAGAGAAAGACCAAATACAGAAAACATAATTTGTTGGGAACTGGAGTTGCAACTTACATGCCAATTGATACCCATTTCTCCTGTTACATGTAATAAGAGAAATACATTTATATGCCCAAAGAAACATAAATATCTGGATGTTTAAAAGGAAATGCTCATTTTTTAAACCCTCATGAGAATAATTTAGCATCACTTAATGAAAATGGTGTGTAATCTAAAGGAATTGATATAGCAACATGATGCGAGTATATTCACACCCACAAAGTCCCACTTCTAAGAACTACTAGAAGAATTGTTTGACCCCTCAGGTATAACTTCCTTCTCCTCGGAAAGCTACACTTAAATTAATTCAAATTTATTCACTTCATAAGATCTAGGCAAATGGAATTCAGATAAACACATCTAGCTATAGAGTGGCCTGTAGTCAGAGATGGAATGAAATGAGAATGTCTATTAGCTTTTCAACCGCTCTGGAGAATGAATGCCATGTACAATTTTTGGACAAAGATATAAAGGCTAGGCTTGCAAGAACAAATAGTTGTGGAAGCAGTGAGCAGAGTTACCAACAGTTTCACATGCTCCGGCTGTTCTGTAGTCTTTGATCTCTCCCAGAGAAACCACGGAAGCCAGGTCACAGAGAAGCCAACCCAGATTCCAGGGCCATTGTGGAATATTAGCCACAGGTTTTCGAGAGGGTAATAGAGATCACACAATTTCTCCATCTGCTTGAGGTTTCCGAGAAATCCTGCAGGCATCATCGTCAGAATACATTGAAAACACAGCTTCACTTTGGCTGTGTAAATGGAACACCAGAAAGGAGTGAAGATTCGGGGAAACTGCTGATTGTCCCCAAGCTTTGGAAGACAAAATAAGTATGTGGCTTCTCATCAAATATACTTCCTGTTCCATGACCCAAGGGTAGCCTAGCCGGAGCCTACACATGACCTTTGCAACCCCTTTTGTAGAAGCAATGATACAAGTGCTTCAGAGATCTCAGATTCTGGAGCTTGGATTCCAGATGTCTGAAGTTCATCATAGCATTTCTGGATTTCACTCTTCAAACTGAGGCAATGGTCACACATTAGAACAGAAAGGACCCAGAGACCCCTGTGTTCATCAAAAATAGGAAGGAGCTCAAGCCTGAAAGCTCTCAGGTATTCTTCTCTTCACTGTCTGAAACCTTAAAAGTCTTCAATATTCTGAGCCACAGATTCCACATCTGTCAACATATTTCCACCAGATGAGGGTCCTTACATTTACATCCATGGCTTCCATAGATTTTAGACTATAAAATTTGTTCCCAGGATTTTTAGATAGTAAAGATCATTTATCTCATTGGTATATGTAAGTACAGGCCCACATTTGGCCCCAGAAGTGTCCACATCGAGAAGAAATTAAGGATTCCTAGAAATAAGAAGGTAGCCCATAATAACCAGCTATCTTCACTACATTTTGACAGTTTCATGTTTAGAGCTAAAATTTTCATGCACATTTAATATTCAATAACATTTGTTTGAGATCTCTCCTTCACATTTTTCTTTTTATAAAACCCCAAGTAAGCACCCTATTTTATTTATGCAAGGCTTCATATACTTACTGAAACCCAGGAACTAGAAAAAATGTTGGTGGTGTATCAATGCTGTAAAATACAATGAGAAAGCAGAACTGGGCAGGACAAAAAAGAGAAAACAATTTGAATGTGAGGTGCAGGCTCAATGACTGCACGTCCATGTGGCCCTAACCGAGTAACAATCTTAACTGAAGCATTTTATTTTCAAAATCCCAAAAGGAGGCCTGTGACAAATCAAAGAAATGCAGTCTCAGGGTTAATAATCTCAATTCTAGTGTTTCTAGAGGAACACTTGTATGAGAGTGTTAGGGTTTAGGAGAGCATTTTTAAGCTCTCTTATAGATTTAACTTGTATGAGTCTTTGCAAGTACATGAGATATGAGGATAAGCAGTTTACTGTAATTTTCATATTGTGACAGTGAAGGGGAGAAAAATCTGAATAACTGTAAAATTTAGCACTCCCCTAAGTAAAGCAGCTCAATATGAGAAGAGCTGGATTTTCCCAGCTTCTAAAGATGGCACAGTGTTTGACTGAATGAACAATCCTAAGAAACTTGACTAACAGCTGCCACTGAACATTCACTATTGTAAGATCATAAAATATATCGCTCATGTTGAGAAGATTGCTCAAATGATTAAACAGGTGTCTGCATGTATGAGGCCACTGATTTGATCATGCATTGTTGGAACTGGAACCAGGATCCCCAAAATATCACCGGAGGGGTGGTCTCTATAAACATAAATCTATTTTTATCATTTCATTTACTTTAAATCATTTGCCCACATATTTTTTCACTTTTTATAATTTTATTTATTGAATCACTGTGAGAGCAGTTACAAAGCTTTTGGATCTAAGTCTCGGTCATACAGTGAAACACCCATACCTTCACCAGTGCCCATTATCCACCACCAAAAACCCCAGTATACCCCCATCCCACATCCTCCATCTACCTGTGGGGAAGATGACCTCCACATTACTCTCTCTCTACTTTGATTACATCCAATATTTTGACACCAGACCCACCATTATTATTTGGGATTTTACCCCAACACTCACAGCTGCCAAAAAGGCAACAGTAGACAATATATTTTCTATTGCTGGTTATGAATAACATGTGGTGTCGCGTGGCTGCAGTAGTGGCCATGCGATTTTGAAATTCAGAAATTTTAACATTAAATCTGGAGGGATTTCTGCCAAAACCTCCTGGGTTCTGAGATTTGTACCTGAGTCTCTGGAACCATGGCCGTTAAGCAGCCTGATCAAGAGCAAGAGAGGCTGTTCGTGGGCAGCGACTCAGGGTCTTGTTGGGACGGTGAGGCAAGGGCCAGCTCCACTCCTATCCCGTGAGGCCCCATGTGTCTCATCACTGCAGGCCCAAACCTGACTGACCAATGGCCTCTAGAGGATGGTGGCCATCGAGCTGCCAAGGGGGAGCAGGTAGAGGGACAGCACCCTTTCTCCCTGGGGTGGCCCAGAGACAGTAACCTACTGCAGGGTCCGGACACATTTCTACCAAAAGCTGCTGGGTTCCAAGATTTGTTTCTGGGTCTCTGGCATCATGGCCATTAAGCGGCTTGATCAGAAGCCAGAGAGGCCATTTGTGGGCAGTGACTCGAGGTCTCGTTGGGATGGGGAGGAAAGGGCCAGTTCCACCCCATCCCGTGAGGCCCCACATATTTCATTACTGCAAGCCCAAACCTGACTGTCCAATGGCCTCTGGAGGATAACGGTCACTGGGCCGCCAGGGGAAACAGAACAAGGCACAAACCTATTTCCACCTGGGGTGGCCCAGTTCCGATAACCTACTGAAGGGACCAGACGCATTTCTCCAAAAGCCATTGGGTTTTGAGATTTGTTTCTGAGTCTCTGGGATCATGGCTGTTAAGCAGTCTGATCAGGAACCAGAGAGACCATGCCTCCAATTGTGTAGCTGAGCCGGAGGTGGTTTGTGGGTGTGTCTCCCACATACCTAACTTTTGGCCGTTTACTTTCTTGGTAAACTTTGCCCCAAGTTTTTGGGGTCTGGACAAAGGCACTGCAGCAATTTGGGGGTATCTGGAAGTCTGAAGGCGCCATCAGGCTGCTGATGCACTCACCTCACAGGTACAGATTGACCTGCTGGTGGCACCATACACCCTGCCCACATATTTAATGACATTGCTGAGATATTTTTTCTCTAATGAAACATTACTAAATTATGAACCTCAGTGAAGATTCTGGGCATGCAGAACACAAATACAAAGTGTTCTTTCCAATTGATTTATTATGACTCTAAGGAAGGAGGGACAGAATGGTGGGAGCCACCAATTTGGAAGAAAGAAAGTGGAAGGAAGCAGACAATCAAGAACTCCAACTGGTCCCTTATTTACTATGTGATTCATCTTCCAACAAGGCTTCATTTGCATAAGGACATAGGTAATCAGTTGAGTTGTCATACAAACCCTTTTAAGGTCATATACAATCTGATTGGCCGTCCCATAGAAACTTTTATATACATACATGATCTGATTGTTTTTTTCAATTAGATAGCCACATAGGACATAGCCAATCAGATAGCAGAAACAACTAAGGATTTGAAGATATGTGTGTGTCTGTGTCTGTGTATGTGTGTCTTTGTGTGTGTATATAAACACAGGTCAGAGGAGGACAGGTCATGCCACTAGAAAAAGTGAAGGAAGAAGGAAGAAAGGAAGAAAGAAAAAAAGAAGAAAGGAGAGGTTGGAAGGATTAGTAGCTGGGGTTTTCTGGGACTTGGAGGTTGTTGCCATCAAAGAGTCAGCCTGCAGAGATGTACATATAAATTGTAAAATAAAAAGCTGTATGTAATATTGAAGGCAACTGTTGGTCACCATGCTAGGCTTATAAGCTGTTCACAGGAATCCAAAGTTAGATCTACTTTAATATAACCACACAGCTCAGGATTCCAATTTTAAAGAAGAATTCAAAGCAGGAAAACTATGGAAGACAGAGGTGGCAATACAGTTAAAGAACAAATTCCAGAAAGTTGTAGAATTAAGTTTACCCCTATGACCCCTTTTTGCCATCACCAGTTTTTGTTATATTGTATCATCTAGTCTAACACTTAATTAATATACTTATGATAGTGTTTAAATTTTATATTTATGCTTTTTTGAAACCCAGAATTTATCTAAGTCTTATATCGAGATAAGACTGGAAGAGAGACAGCTTGATGATTGAGATAGAAAGCAGAGAGGAGACAAAGAGAACTAGCCCAAGATAGTAGTCACAGAGGTGGAGAGAAATAAGTGAGAGAATAGAAATGTAAAATTCAGAAAAGAATTGCAGGGAATGTGGAAGTTAGCAAGCTAAGGGTTATCCCGAGATTTGTTTGTATAAAGAAATGGTTTGTGGAGCTATTCTAAGAGAGATAAAAGACAAGAATTGCAGCAAGATGAGGTGAGGGAAGGGAGGGATGACTGCTCCACTTTAAATATTTCATGTCGTAAAGACCATCTGGCATGAGGATAGGTATGTAGACCCTAGAGTCTTGCTGTTTGGCTTCAAATTCCAGCTGTACCACTTTATGGGTACATTGGGATGACCTTATTCAATTCCTTTTGTGATTCAATTCACCCATGTATAAGAAAATGAATATAACTTTTTCCTCATTGGGGCCGGATACTCTCCACCAGCTTCCTATTTAATCACTTTGTAGTATTATTCCAAAAATAACAATTTACCTTGATAATATTTTCAAATCAACAAATATCACCATAGTTGTCATATGAATGAGCCCCTAGACTATTCCTGAGATCTTCATCCGCTGGTCCTATCTACCCTTTGGGCTCGCTGATGAGTTGAGCAAGTCATTGGTCTGCACTCCTGTCAACTTCTCTTCTCTTCCTTACAATGGATTTGACAAAGGTACTCACATTCCTTTTTTTTTTTATTAATTTTATTAGTGAAACACCATGAGGTACAGTTGTAGATTTACAAATTTTTGTGCTTGGGTTTTGATTATACAATGATCAAATACCCATCCCTCCACCAGTGCCCATGTTCCACCACCATGGATCACAGTATCCCTCCCACAACCATCCCCCCATCCCACCCTGACTCTGTGGCATTCCCTTTTGTTCTCTCTCTCCTTTTGGGTGTTGTGGTCTGCAAAAGAGGCATTGAGTGGCAATCATGTTCGGTCCATAGTCTACTTTCAACATGCATCCCTCATCCTGGGAGGATCCTCCAAACACCCTTTATTTGGTGCTCCCTTCTCTATCTGAATGACTCCTGGCAATGCTCATGGGATCATTTGTGGGCCCAGGAATTCAAACAGGATAGGCAGGAAGCAAGGCAAACACCTCAGCCTCTGTATTATCTCTTCGGTTTTATTTCACTTACATTTTGGGGATCAGAAAAGGTTATTGAAGCTCAAGAAATGTGTGCAACTATCTTCAAATCTTCAAAAAGTCTCAAGTTCATTCGCGAACATGGCTTGCTGCAAGCCTCAGGCAACTGCAAGCAAACATACATGCTCACAAAGCAGTGCAGAGAAGAGATAAAGAAGATCTCAAAGACAGAAGAGCAGCAGTGCTGGCAGATACAGTAGAAGTCGGGAAAAGCATTCACAATGCCCGCTTGTCATTCACCAACTACAAGACCAAGATGACTGCCCTCTGACATCCTGATGGATCTATCACATCTTCCAGAAGGAGAAGATTATCCATGACTTCTACTCGGATCTCTTCAATAGCAACATCCACCTGCCCACATACCAAATTACGCAGGATGGATATGTCGTTCCAAACATTCTCCCTTCCTAAATCCGACATGCCATTTTTTCGGCAAAGAAGTGAACAGCACCCGGCCCAGAGAAGGTCAGACCTGAATACCTGAAGAACCTGCCATCAGTACTCATCAATACACTGGCACGGCTCTTCACATGCTACCTGTCTGGATGCAAGGTTCCATCCCAATGGAAAACCTGCAGGACTGTACTACTGTACAAGAAGGGAGACATCCATTACATTGGCAACTATCGCCCGATCTGCCTGTTATCTGTCGTCTACAAGCTGTTCACTCGAGTCATCCTGAATAGGATTGACAGAACACTAGATGAAGGATAACCATGCAAGAAAGTCAGGTTCTACAAAGGATTCAGCACGATCAACCATATCCACACAATAACTAAGCTCACTGAAGTTTCTCAGGAGTTCAAGATGCTGCTCTGTCTAACATTCATTGATTTAAAGTAGGCCTTTGATTCTGCTGAGATGGAAGCAGTCATCAAAGCCCTAGCCAAACAGGGCTTTCAAACTCAATACAGCAGGATCCTCCTTGAGCTGTATTCTGGATTCACTACCAGCATCTCACCATTCTACAAGGAAGTGATCATCCATGTCAAGAAAGGGGTTTGGAAGGGTGAAACCATTTCACTAAAACTCTTCAGTGCCACCCTCGAGAACGTCATGCGACGACTGGAATGGGAAGGAATGGGAGTGAAGATAGACAGTCAGCAACTACACCACCTCCGCTTCGCTGATGACATTGTTTTAATAACACCAAACATTAGCCAAGAGGCACAAATGCTGGCCGACTTCGACCGTGAGTGTGGAAAGGTCGGACTACAACTGAATCTCACGAGGACTATGTTTATGAGAAATCATCTCGTTCCTGATGTTCCATTCACTCTCAACAGAATGAACATCTCCGAATGCAACAGTTATGTGTACCTAGGTTGAGAAGTCTACATGACAAATGACCTGGCACCTGAGTTGTGCAGGAGGAAGAGAGCAGCTTAGAATGCCTTCAAGAGCACTGAAGAAATAGCTAAGAGTATGAAGAAACTCTGACCCTGGGCACATCTCTTCGATTCCACTATTCTTCCTGCATTAGCATACGCCTCAGAGACCTTGGCCTTACGAAAACATGATGAGAACACTATTCGTGTCTCCCAAAGAGGAATCGAAAGAGCTATGCTTGGACCATCATATTTCACTCAAATGAGAGAAAGAATCCAGAATTCAGACCTGTTGGCGGTTGAGAATCAGGGATGCTGTCTCGTTTGCCAAGGCATTGAAGATCAGATGGGCTGGACACGTAATGCAATTTGGAGACGACTGCTGGACTAGAGCCATTACGACTGGATTCCATGGGATGTCAAAAGATCGCATGGCTGCCCACCTATGAGATGGTCAGACTTCTTCATCAAGACCCTAAACGATCAGTTTGAGGCTCTTCGTGTTCCTAGATCAAGCAGACGCCATTGGGCTACACTAGCACACAACAGGGATGAATGGAGACATTACTGGCGTCCGCTCAAGCAAATTGATGAGTAGCGGGATGTCAAGTGATCAAGTGATCTTCAAATCTAGTTATACAATTTAGATACAAACTCAAAAGTCCCACTTATCTTTTTTAATTCTCCAAGTAGAGCTCAACTAGATACAATTAAAGGTAGAAAGTAATAGTTGATCTTTGTGGATCTCAGGCTTCAGCAACTCACCCTCAACTCCAAGAAGAGTCCAAGGAAAGTGATGAGACAAGGATGTTAGCTAAGTTTCTTAATGGGAGAATTGTTCAATTTTTCCAAACAAATAGATTTTGGTACCAAAATCTCAAAGCAAAGCAAAACAAAACAAAACCTCTTTATTCCTGTTTTTTCCCCTTGCTGCAACTGAAACTCTTGAAGCTATTTTCAATTGTTCTGAGGAAAGTAATTCAATTGTATTTTCCAAAAGAGCATAAACAGTGACAAACTGCTGGGATAGTATTCTCCAGATTAAATCTGGACCATACTGCTCATAGAGAGTGAGTTCCTTCCTTTACAAGACACAAAGCGGGCCGCTACTCTGGGGATGAGTTCCTGAGTAAAGCTTAGCCCTGTGAGAGGAACCAAGTCTTTGAATTTAGGGTGCACTGGGATAATCTCTATAACCTCAATTACTTCATTCATTCCAGGCTTTTCCCTTACCCTCCAGACCTGCTCCTCTATGCCAAGTAATGTTTTACTTATATTTAAGCTCTTAGTCTATAGGCATTCAGAATTTGAGTGAAAAGTTTGATGCCAATACCTTCAAAGTAGAGCAAGCATGTGAAAAGTAAGTTGAGGGGTTATAAAACATTTTCCAGATTTTACAAACATCACCAATGGATTACAGAGGAATTCTCTGAAATATGTTTGCCTCTCCCTTAAAGCTTCATTGAAGGACAGAGAAATTTAGTATCTCAAAGCGATGCATGCAGAAAACAGCATTCATTCTGGAACTCAAGACTATTTAGGCAAAAAATAATTCAATTGTTTGAATAATAAACTAAATTTATCACTTTTATAAATACACTGGAACCAGGTGACCTAGATCCATCATCCTTCCTATATGCCTCAGTTAGTAACTTTCTCCTCCCTTCCTTTCTATTTCTCTGTCTCTGTCTCTGTCTCTGCCTCTCTCTCTCTCTCTCTCTCTCTCTCTCTCTCTCTCTCTCTCCCCCATCTCTCCTACCTTGCTTCCATGTTTTATAAATTTCCTTCAATTTTAAGAAATATCTGCTAAGTACTTGGCTAGGAGGTCCTCTACAATTTTTTTATTTTGTTTTATTTGCATTACTTGATATAGTCATCCAAAACTGAGATATAATAAGTAAAAGTCTCAGTTGACTTACTCAGGTTGCTATAACAGATGCCTTTTATAAGACTGAAATTTCTTTCTCACAATTCTGGATGCTGGGAAGTATGAGACCAAGAACTGGCAAATTCAGAATCTGGTAAGAAGCGACTTCCTTGACGACTATCTTTTTGCCATAATGTCATACATTGGAAAATTTGAAGAAATATCCTGGGATGCCTTTTATAAGCCCATTCAAGAGGTTTCCTACCGGGCTAAGATGAAATTAAAATAGTAAAATACATGCCTTGCATGTTTGATGCCCAGCGTTTGATCCCCCAGAACAACTGACATCAACAAAAAATAAGGCTCCTATGACCTCATCAGCTCACAGAGGCACTAATTTCAAATAGCAAAACATTGGGAATTAGGTTTCAACATATGAATTGGGGGGTCAGGGACACAAATATTCAGACAATTACAGTGGAATTTAGAAAAGTTAGCATCTATATGTACTCCACTAAGTGGTTTTTATAAAGCCTTGCTGCTCTTTATATGGGAAATCTGGTCATTTTGTAACCAATCAGAATGATCCAAGTTTCAAAATCTCACATATATAGGGTGTATCCAATCAGACAATAGAAACAGTTACGGGGCAGGAACATGTAGAATATATTAACACAGGTCCTGAGTTGCCAGAAAGAAGTTACTGCCATTGTACTGAATGTGGAGGTCACTGTTTGATTGAGAAAGTAAATGAAGAGCTGTTAAAACAAAGGCATCTGGAAAGTAGCTTATTATTATTATTACCCTGTATCCCAAGAACCCAGATGATAGTTCACGCTATAATACATCATCGTTAGTAGTAGTAATAGTAATAATAATGTTTTCCACTTTATCAGGTGAGGATACTCTGAAAACAGCTTACAAAAACTTATCCAAGTCTCATTCACACTAAGACTTGAAGCCCAATATAGCTGAACTCGTAATTAGTACTCTTTAGTACTACGTGCTTCTTTCTCTTCCTAATCTCCTCCTACCATTGCCCAAGCTCCTGTAAATTCAAAGAGTAATCATGTATTTATGAGACTTCCCAGGTTAACATTTCATAGCACAGAAAATAGCTCACAGGGGCAGTTGGTTATCAAGTGCAACCCCCAACAGAGTTAGTGCTTCCCTCTTGTTCCAATCTCCTTTGCTGCTTTTTTCTGGAACTGATTTTCCTGGAGACAGATTAATGAAACAGTGCTCTATAGCTTTCTACCAGCCAGAATTTCTATTGTTGATGTGATATGGAAAAATTCAGTCTCTCACTATAAGACAACACTTTTAAAAGAAAGTAGTTGTCATTTATCTATTAAAAGGTGAATTAAAGTTGATTTTAAATACTGAGAACTTTATAACGCTTCCAGCATGTGGGCTTCAAGCCACAGTGTGGCAAGATCTAATATGATTTAACTTTTCCTTTCAGATCTGGTTTTCAGCACAAAATCAACAGCACAAAAGGACTAAAAATGTCTTCCAACGTTGTGTTACTTCTCAAATCCCAACCAATAGCCCCAAACTTTAGGAGGGCACCCATGTTTCGAGCTAGCACAGTGTGAGGCAATAAGTATCCATTAACATAGTTCTGGGATCACTGTACTAATGAGGTAGGTCACTTTTTAAAACTCTTGTGCTCATTGTGTTAACTTTCCTCTTTTAAGCTTTTTCACATTTGAATCCCTTTTTTTTTCAAATGAGTAATTTTGTTGCTCAGGACTCCCCCAAAAATAAACATTTCATATGAAGAACACTTATAATGTTACTAAGCAATGTGGGCCATCAAGGGGGAAGGTTGGCCAAGTTCAGCAATTTTGTTTTTCTCCACCAATGACCCTTCAAAAAAGTAACAATCTCCTCATAATTACTGGTTGGCTGGTTTGTTTTCTCTGTTAAGCTGAAGTGGTTTGGGTTTTTTTTTTTAATCATTATAATGGATAGTACAACCACTACCATATCGGTACCATATTGAAGGATTCCTGAAATTAAAGAGTAAAACTAAATTAATACTTTATAACACTTTCCCTATTATTTCTTTGATTCAATGTCAAAATAATAATAATAATAATGCATTTATACAAAACCTGTTATAGTGGTAGAATTTCCTTCCAAATTGACCTTCCACTCACTACTTAATCAAACATTAACCTGGGTGCATTTGCAGGTGGAATTAAAGTTCCCAGTTAGTTGACTTCAATCAATAAAATCTGTATCTTATCCATCAGGCAAGCTCTTAAAATATAGAGAGATTGGCGCTTTAAAGATAGTACAGAAAGCTGTCAGAAAGAATGAAGTCATGAAATTTACATACAAGCGGTACTACATGGAAAGTATCACGCTAAGCGAAATGAGTCAGAAAGAGAGGGATAGACATAGAAAGATTTCATTCATATGGGGAACATAAAGTAACAAAATAGGAGACTAAAACCCAAGAATAGCCAAGATAAATACCAGGAGGTTTACTCCATGGTTTGGAGGCCAGCTTCACACTCTAGGGGTAAAGACAGCTCAGATGTAGAAGGGAGCACCAAATGGGGGGTATTGGAAGGATCCCCCCAGGATGGGAGAAGCGTGCTGAAAGTAGAATATAGACCAAACATGTTGCCACTCGATGCCTCTTTTGCAGGCCACAGTACCCAAAAGGAGAGAGAGAACAAAAGGGAGTGCCCTGCCACAGAGGCAGGGTGGGATGGGGGAATAAAGGCGGTGGGAGGGGTACTGGGATCAGTGATGGTGGAAAATGGGCACTGGTGTAGGGATGGGTACTCGATCATTGTACAACAGAAATCCAAGCACAAAAATTTGTAAGTCTACAACTGTACCTCATGGTGTTTCACTAATAAAAAAAAGATAGTACAGGAGTTAATATAGTTGTCTCACAAGCAATCAACCTTGGTTCAAATCCCCATCACCACATATGCCGCGCCCTACACTCCCAGCAATACTAGATGCAATCCCTGAACAAAGAACCAGAGTAAGCTCTGAGCATAGAGCCAGGGGTGACACTGAACATTTTTAGTTGCACAGAGAGAGAGAGAGAGAGAGAGAGAGAGAGAGAGAGAGAGAGAGAGAGAGAGAGAGAGACATTCCCTGACAAAAGCAAAAGATTAGATTTATTTTTTTAGGATAAATAATATTTCTTAATTAATCACCATGAGATATAGTTACAAAGCTGTCATGATTGAGTTTCAGTCATACAATGATTGAACACCCATCCCTCCACCAGTGTACATTTTCTACCACCAATGTCCCCAGTATCCCTCCGGCCATCCCAAAAGACTAGATTTCTACAGCTGTTAGCAAAAAGGGACCTCAGGCCAAGTGGAAGCAAAAGAAGGATTCAACAATCCCCCCTGGTGGTTTGGAAAATGTAGGGCCTATTTCTAAGACAAGGAAGTAGTTTTTAGTTACTAAGAGTAGCCCCAGTAAACAGCTAGGTAGGAAGTAGAGCCTACAGTTCTAACAACCACATGGAATTAAATTCTGCCAACAAGGAGCTGAGAAGTACATTTTTTTTTTTGCAGAGCCTCCAGAAGAGAGCAACTTGATTTCAGTCTTGGGAGAGAAAGATGATTCAACCAAGTCCATGAAAACAGCTGACTTAGAGAACTGTGAGATTTAAAAAAACTATACATTGCTTTAAGCTGCTAGAGGTGTAGCAACTTGTGATGCAGTGATAGGAAAGTAATTTGCTCATTATGTTTATGGCACTGTGCTAGAGGGTTCCAGGATGAAGCCTACAAACTTTAATGTGGTCAGGGATAGAGCACTGGTTACTTACACAAGTTCACAGAGCTGTGGGACATAAAGTCTTTTAATGAAGTGTTAGAGAAAGGCCAGAAGAAAATGGAAACCAGGAAGGGCTTCACACACATGACAAAGAGCAGATCAAAAGCCCTCACAGGCCCTCACAGGACTGCATGGTGACAGAGCATTCTGAGAGCAGGACCAATCACTGAGCCACCAAGATTAGTCAGACACTGGGCTAGCCTTATAGGGAGAGTTTGAGGATTAAATAAAAACAAATAAATAAACAAGGCTATATCAATAATTAAAATCAGAACTCCTGTGTCTAATTGGCTTCAACAAAAAAGAAAATGCAATATGTGACATAACAGGAAGTCTCAAGTTAAAGTAGGTCAAATCTGGAACAATGACTTTGAAGACCCAGATTCTTTCCAGCTTACTGCTTTGTCAATCTGCGGTAATTTTGTTCTCCAGTTGGTAGAAAGATGGATACAGACGCTTTGGTGTTTGCCTTTAGAAATAATGCTGTCCAGAGGAATAAGATTAGGATCAAGGCAACATTTTCCCAAAAGCCTCCCAGCAGATTTACCCTTCAGTTTTACTGGTCAGTGTTTGGTTTTATGCAGAGTCTAAGCCAAACATGTGCAAAAGGAACAGAAAAAGATAAGCTTCTCCCAAGGAAAGAGAATAGAGATATTCCTGGAGAAGTAGATTGTTGAGGCAAATCATGGTTCCGTTAGGATGGAAGAGAAAAACAGCCTTATTTGGCAACCAAAAGTATCATTTGTAGGACCTTTTAACACACAGAGTTGGCATAAAGTTGTACCCAAATGTTAGCTGTAATTTTTATTATTTATACTTTATCTCACTTAGTCTGCAGCATGACCCTAAAGGAGTTATTTTTATTAAAGAAATCAAAGTGCAATGATGGAGAAAAAATTTTCCATTTTTCTGATTGTCTTCTCAGGTTAATAAAACAATCAAATAAACACAGACAGAAGAGAAAAGGACAAATTTATGGGCCAGGAGATAGTTCAAATGTTTGGAGTACATGCCTTGCATGTAGAAACTATATTTGATCCCTGGAACCACCTGGTCCCCTAAAAAATTGCCGTGTGTTACCTTGAGGGACCACAGTACTGCCCAATCCAAGAAGCACCTCAGACCTGAGGACTGAATCTTTGGGCCACTGGCAGTGGCATAGGGCCCCCTTTAGCACTGTTTGGAAGCCCCCCACCTGTAACAAATTCAAATATAATTACATAAATTTAATGAAGAATATACATAGCAATAAATTCTAAAGTAAATGGGGACAAAATTAAGTGGTTACTTGGGGGGGGGGCAGGCAGTCATTCCCTGTGGTCCTTACAGAACCACATAAAGCAAGGGGGAAAACCCACCCCCTTGGGCTTCTGAGTGCAAAGTATATCCTGTATCCCTTTGGGTGATCTTCCTGGCTCCCAGAGGAGGATTTTCATCTTAATTTAAAAATTGGGATAGGAACTTGGGACTTCAAGAAGAGAGGAGATTACTCTGGAATCTGCCCTATCACATAGTTTCTCAAACAGAAAACTTATTTCTGGGGATAACCCTAAATCTTGTCATACTTCCGGTTCTCTATTGATCTGGGGTCAAAATTATCCACATGCAAACATTGAAAATCTTTAGGAGGTATCTTTTGGACATCTTGAAGAGGTTATCTAAAATATCGGGGAATCATATCCTTTTAAAAAAAATCCCATCCCTTAAAAAAAACAAAATCCAATTATATGGAGTTACTCATTTAGGGAAACACTCCTAATGTGTAACAGAACCAAGATTCAGATCTGGGTCTAACTGATATTAAGCGATCTAATTCAGTGTAAATCACATCATATCTAAGAGTCTCCTTTAAATTCTTTTAGCCTCTTTCAACCAAGCTGACTGACAGTGACATAAATCTGGATAGGAACTGGAACCACTAAATGGGGACAGTACACTGGGAAAAACCCGTGCCACATTCAGTCTCATCAGAAAAGGGAGTGCTAGAATACACTAAAGGGGTAAATATAGTGTTTATGGGCACAAATCTCTCCCAGTGGAACCCTGGGGCCTCCTTAGACTTCTTCACTGATCTCTCATACCTCTTGAAAAGATCTGCCAATTTCTACAATACAAGAGGCATTCTTCTACCAACAATGTTCCAGTTTTGCCCAGGAGGAATGGATACTGGGCATCAAACTCCAAACTCCACTGACACCAAAGTCTTCAGTAAGATAGTTTTCTTCCTACTGGGATAACCCTTTCTTGACATATCATTGCAGACTGGACAATAACTCAAATTAGAAGCATGCATAGAGTCCTCCATATTTAATGAGTAAAAGACAATAGTCAAAGAAGACTCACATAAAACTTCCAATGCATCAACACTGAGAAGGAATTAAAGGGATTGTTCGTATCCAACTCCTATCAGATCAAGTATTACAAAACTTGCATTTCCATAAGCTAAAACCTACTGTTTATTGGAAATTTCCTAGTTTTCATCCTAAAGAAGACTGAAATCTGCCTAATGTTACCAAGTTCAGCAATATTAACTAATATACTATAAAGTATATACATAATAAAATATATGTATTAATATACAATAAATATAATATAATATTAAAATAATGTTTATTTAGAACTTGTATCATGTATTTAACTTTCACTCTAAAAGTTAAGAGCCGAGTACTTTATATAATTTATTTATTTATTCATTTTTGCTTTTTGGGTCATATCCGGCAATGCACAGGGGTTACTCCTGGCTCTGCACTCAGGAATTACTCTTGGTGGTGCTCAGGGGACCATATGGGATGCTGGGAATCGAACCCGGGTCGACCGCGTGCAAGGAAAATGCCCTACCCACAAGCCCGAAAGCCAAGTACTTTAATGGATCATCCTTAGAAACAAAATAAATCAACAATGGAAAACATAAGTCGTAGCAGGTAGCCATTAAAGCTGGAACTCATGTTTTGTCTATGCCAGAACCTGGGGTCAATTCCCAATACTTCATGCCCTCAGATCTCCCCATCACCTCCAAGTGCTGACCTAGTATTCCCAAGCACTGTCAGGCATCTGAACTTCTGAACACCGCCAGACAAAACAACATGGCATCCTAGGCTCAAGCTCCAAACATTAGATTTACACAGTGGGGCTTGAGTATCACTAGAAGTGGCTCCCCAAACCCCAGAATTGCTGGGGAAGCTTCCCCACCAAAACCAAATTACAACTGAAGCCAATCCGCTACAGTAGAAAGTAGTTCAGTGGTTGTCGGGGATGAAAAGACTATAATGGCATGCAGGAAAAGGGGTGGAAAATGAAAGAAATGTTCCATGTCATGATTAAGGGAATGATTATACACAATGCTTTTGTCAAAACTCATCAAGTTGTTCCCTTGGAATGGTGTATCTTTCTATTTGTACATTATAATTGCTCAGTTCTGGCCCTAGCAAAAGTAATTTTAAAAAATCTTCCAAAGAAGATTTTAGTGATGAAGAAACTAAGGCTATCACGTATAACTCCTTGGCCAACATCAGTAGATTGTGTAGTGAGATCAGTAGCAAAGTTAGAGCTGAAGTGCACTGAGGGACCTGCTCATTTAATCCCCTTCACGTACTGATTGAGACAGACATCTCTATGTATAAACCTGCCTACAGGAAGAATCACCCATTTCCTGTGTTAGCAATAGCTGGCTTCTGCCATATTTGGGAGCATAGACTCGAGCTCTGGATTCAGAGAAATATCATGCATAAATCATGCAACAAAGCACAGTATTCCACATGCAAGGACAATTAGAGCTATGACAGTAAGGCCTTAGCACTTTTATAAGATATTTAGTGGGGGAGCTATGAGAAGCTGTGGAACAGGAGAAAAACCACGTGGGCATATTTTACGTGGGAGTGAAGATAAAAAAGAAAAAAAAGGAAACAAGAGTGCCTACTCCCGAATGACAGTAACTGAGCATCTAGGTTGAATCATGCCTGAAATCTGAACTATCCATGAAAATATTACTTGTGACAGTTAAACAGGTGCGTTCTGCCTGCATTCATTTGATTTGTGGTTTTCTGTCATTTTTAATCAAAATTGCCTTGTTTGTACAAATGTGAAAACTGAAGTCTCTCGGAAGGATAATGTTGTGAGTTGAATTATGCATTCCTGAAAGAGATGATGAAGTAACGGTAACTGTGGTTTTATTTGGAACAAGGGTTCAATAAGTGAAGATGATGGTATACTGGATTCTAGTAAGCCCTAAAGGAACTATGCCGTGTCCTTAGAAAAGAAAATGATGCAGTGATCTGGACCAAAACAGAGAGAAAATGGCTGTGCGAAGACAGAGGCAGGAACTGGAACAATTGTGCAGCAAGGCAAAGAGTGATGGCCAGCTGGAAAAGGCAGAAATGGCTCCTCCCAACAGCTTTCAAAGGGAGCATGGCTCTTTCCAAACCTTAATTTCAAACTTTGTGCTACTAGGTTTTAGTCTTGTGGGGACTTTGTAAGCAATGCTCGGGAGTCCCATGGGCCACTTCTGGCAATCTTGCCCAGCTAGGCAAAATGGATTCGGTCTGGCATTCTAAATCTACTGAGGTCCAGTCATGCAGGGGATCACTGGGCCCCTGTGCAGCAGTGCCACAGGGCTAGGCATGAGGTGTCAGGGACTGAAATGAGAGACCTCCACATGTAGGTACACACCCTGGGCTCCCTGACTATTTTCTGGGCTTTGAATTTTTGTTTTTTAAGTCATGAATTGGTGATGCAAGGTGATAAGAAGCTCATAAAGATTTCAGTTCTAGAACACAGAGTGTTACAGTATGGACTGCTGGCAGGAAAAATGGGCATTACAAACAATCTGGTGGGAGGTAAGGAAAAAAAGAGGACAATGGAAAAAGCCCCTATCTTGGAAGAGAATGCATAGCTCATTGAGAAGAGAATGGTGTGATTAAGTGGAATGATAAATGCACTGCTGAGAGGCTTTACAAGAGAGTGATAAACATGCACGGACACCGAGGAAAGGCAATCTACTATAAAGTGTCTGAAAACTTGGCTGAGTTATTTCCTATAATTGGTAGAATGAAGAAATTGTAAATAATGAACTTAAATATTAGTGGAGGCAAATTCAAAGTGTAGAAAATATGGTCTGGTTATTCCTTGCTGCTTTTAGTAAGATGCAAGAAGAAAGAGCCATTAAGTATGAAGCTCTCAAAAACAAATTACTGGATAATTTAAAATGTTTTCAAAAAGAGAGAGAAAGAGGGAGAGAGGGAGAGAGGGAATGGGGGAGAATAAGAAAGAAAATACACTTCAGATAGAATACCAAGATCCTGGAAGGAAAAACTAGCTTAAAAGATTAGCAAGTCACTCATGGATTCAGTCAATGCAGCAGAAGCCAAGAATGGAGATGGGATTATCCAGCATGAGTCTGTAACTCTTGAGTCTGTTGGCATGATTCCCCTTGACACTCATCGAAAACTGACAAAGTTTTTAAGACTATTTTATTAGCAGAAACACTGTCAACCTGGTCTGAAAAAGACAGAGATGGGACAAAATGAAGAAAGGATTACTTCAATGACAAAAATCACCAAGGCAAGGAAGTTGGGTGAAGATACGGGTATTGATACCTGGAACCCAAGGGAAGGAGTTCAGTCACACAGGGGTGGATTTATTTTTCAGGCCCTGAAACCCGGAGGAATTGTCTTTGATATGTTGCAAACTTTTCTTGGCCCTATGACTCCTAATTCTTTCCAGTGTGCAATTCAGAATGGGGACATCTATTCTATGCCTTCTGTACTACGCATTTTGGGGAGGAGGGAGGATTTGGGCCACACCTGGTGGTTCTCAGAGCTTACTCATATCTTTGTGCTGAAGGATCACTCCCAGCAGTGCTCAGGGGACCATATGGGGTGCGGGGAATTGAACTCGGTCAACCACGTGCTATTGCTTCAGCCCACGAACTATGTATTTTTGTAAGCAGATAACCTGTGTCACAGGCCTACAAATAGAAATTTTATCTCAGAATATATCATAGCTAGAGACTTACTCACGGGTTATCTAGATTATATCGAAGATGAAATTTTTAAGTTGGTTGTATTTAAATGGTTATATTTAATATTTTTGAGTTAAAGTCTATGCTGGAATTTGTTAAGATTTAGGGGAATGCTGAGAAAGTTTTGAATATATTTTTCACATAGTAATGGCTTTAATTGAAGAGGAATGGAATTGGAATTTTGTCCCCTTATAAGCTATATAGAAAGTCTAGCCCCAGGTACCTATTAATGTGACTTCCATCCAAACAATGAAATAATAAATTCCTGTTGTTTAAGTCAGTCTATGGTACTTTGTTATGGCAGTCCTAGGAAATGAATACAGGTGAAAGATTTATCCACTTCCCCAGGGCAATTAGTGGCATGTGAAATGAGAACCTGATTATAGAATTATTTAGCTTACGAAGGGAAAAAATCAGAAATTATATAAGTAAATATTTTAATAACTATTTTTCCACAAACACTGGTTGTTCCAATTAGAGTATTTATAGATATAATTCCCTAGAGAGGACAAATAGCAGAACTTGTGGGTGTATATTTATGTAGATACAGAACGACATAAAATTGGCACTGAGAGTACTACTTTTCCTTAATATAAAGAAAATCAAATCTGAAACAAAACTTAAAGCACCAAATTAGCAAGTCTTTCCATTGAAAACACAAACACACTATGCTCTTTAAGTGGAGTGAAGTTGACTTGCTTTATACATTCAGCTACACATAGAGATGAATTTCTATATTCAGCCAATTCTTCAATATTAACCAACAAGAACAATCTTTTCCCTTTTACATTGTTTATGTCAAATAAATCCAGAATATGCATTCTCTCTCTCCCTCCTGTGTTTTGTGCAATCCATTCTATAAGAAGAGTGTATTAACTGAGTGTGATTAATAACAGAACACATACTGATTTTTGGATCCTCTGCTTCATGTTCTCCCAACATAGCATGCAAATTGTAGGATTCAACTATGATCTCAAAAAAACAAAACAGCTTTCTGGCCTGCTCTTCAAGTCCGTGTTCTCCCTTGAACACGTATCTCACTTGCTTGTCTCCATGTTCCTTTACTTGCATATTTCCACTCTGGAGAAATCAGTGTTCTCTCTTAAAAACACACTTTGCACTTTCTCTTCTCTCACATCTTTCTAAATAAGGGTTTTTTTTGTTTGTTTGGTTGGTTTTTTGTTTTTGTTTTTGTTTGTTTGTTTTTGCTTTTTGGGTCACACCAGGCGATGCGCAGGGGTTACTCCTGGCTCATGCACCCAGGAATTACTCCTGGCCGTGCTCAGGGGACCATATGGGATGCTGGGAATCAAACTCAGATCAGCCACGTGCAAGGCAAACGCCCTACCCGCTGTGCTCTCACTCCAGCCCGCTAAAAAAAGTTTTAATAAAAACTACCTTGCTTCATTTTTTAAAAGCAGTTTTCTTTTTCTAATTTTTTTCACTGAAGGGTTGCCTTCAACCCTTAAAATATTCACCCCTTAAAACTAAATAAAGTTAAGATAAAGGAGCCTGAAGATCCCAAGTGTACTTATTATTAACTCAATCTGGGACAAGGAGAGACACAAAATAATTGAGATCAACCCTCTCTGCAGAGATGAAGGATGGCTTTCCAGACAGAGAGAAATAGCACAGAGAGTCTTGCTATTCAAAACCTCTTGTGTTTGATAATAAAATAATGCAGAAATTAAGTTTCTGACTCCAAACAACCAAGTTCTGGGCAATAGAAACCAATGAGATCACCTGGATCACAAACACACTAGAGGTCTAGTCTGGTGTGGGGTCTATTGTTTGTTTTTAATTTATTGTAGTGTAGGTAACAGGGTTGCATTCCTGTTAACATCTATGCTTTCGGTATACACTGTTACTGCTTCTTCGTTCAATGGTGATCAAAAAGAGAGAAAAGAATACAGTGGCATACAGTGGCTGGACTGCAGAACAGCTGGCTTGGATGTTCCCTGGCATGCTTCTCTATGGGATATGTGAGGCTGGGGCGGGGGGTCCTTCGGTAGTCATGGACCTACCTTTTCCCAAGCTTCAGTTTTCTAAAGTCTATTTGGGTACTTGGTAAGGACATAAATGAGTCAAGAGTGAAAATACCACCCAAGAAGAATTGGAGAGGCAACCAAGGTCTACCAATCCTCCTCCTTGCTTGAATCCCTGGATGAAAGAAGGTTTAAGACTCTAAGATAAAAGGAGATGACTCCTCCTGCCCCAGGAAGATGCTCCCGCTCCAGGCCTCATCACTCTTGCTCAGCACAATGCTGCCTGTGACTTGGAATAAGTTCTCCAGGCCAGTCAGAGGTGACCACCCCAACTGACACCCTGGCACATCGCAGGAAGCAGATGTGCTTTTCCATCTGCTATATTCACTGTCTTAAGAACTGACCAGCCTAGGGCGGTGCAACTCAGCCATGAAGACAGGAAAGCAGGAGCAGCAGGACTCAGTGTTCTGGGGACATT
Source organism: Sorex fumeus (assembly GCF_029834395.1). Taxonomy (NCBI): domain Eukaryota; kingdom Metazoa; phylum Chordata; class Mammalia; order Eulipotyphla; family Soricidae; genus Sorex; species Sorex fumeus. The sequence goes on along the minus strand of NW_026606129.1, from coordinate 54,730,619 downwards.
GTTTAGCTTCTGCATTTGGTGTTGCTTGAAGCTAGATCTCCCATTTAAACTTTCCATAAGTGTCCCTGTGGAGAAGCTACTTGGAGTGGAGTTTTCAGAGGCAACCCAGATGGATACAATCCATAGACAAGGCCTTTCCTATTATTATCTTCAACATCACCTAGTTTTTTCTAGAACCCTCTCCCTAAGTATAACTGAAGGAATAGACTCTAAAACCAAGAACCCTTAGGCCAAGAGTAGAATTCCCCACCTTGGAATGACCAAAAATGACCCCTTAAAATAGTCAGGAGGCTGATTTATAGTAAGGTAAAGGTAAAGGCCCTCCCGTTGATCGTCGATTTGCTCGAGCGGGCCCAGTAACGTCTCCATTGGAGACTTTGTTGTTACTGTGTCTGGCATATCGAATACTCTCGGTAGCTTGCCGGGCTCTCCGAGAGGTGGCTCATTATTAACTACCAAAAAATATGAAAGATTACATCGTTCTGGTTTATTTTTGTAAGCAGTGGCCACACATAGTAGTACTCAGGGCACTGAACTGGGTATCCAGCATAAGCTCAACCCTAAGTTATCTCCCCGACCCTCACAGCTCTCTTCAATCATTGCCAAAGTAGCATTTTGGGAAAAATTGAGAAATTAGGCTCCTGGACCCCCATCTGCCCTGAAGTGTAACTGTGACTTTACGAGCACCAAGTACTGTCTTGCCTGAGCATCTAAAGCAGCAACAGAGAGAGGCCAATCTGTCAGCAGTTGGGCCTACAAGAATTTATACAAACGCTGACTCTCTATGGCTCCCAGGCCACAGAGGCCCCACCACACAACAGGAGATGTCAAGGCTTCACTTCTGTGGTCTGACTCACAGAACCCCTGTATATACTATGTTTGACTGACAGGAAAACAAAACACTGAAAATAGTTCATTTTCTGGAACTTCCTCTCATCATCATTTGAGGTGGTTAGACTCGAACCAGTCCCCCTCTAGAAATAGCCTTTGAAATGACTGAGTTCTCGTCAAGACGACATGCTTTTCCACGATTCTTTTCTTGTTTTCTTTCCATACTTTTCCCCCATTTTAATCATCTTGGCAAAGCAGTCATCATTAATACTTTCCACAAGCACAATACAATTTCTCAGAATTCCCCCCCCCCCGATAGATAATTTTTAAGAAAAACAAAAACCTGCAGCTGCCATTCATGTGGCGGTTTTAATCTATTTTGAATTGGAACAGATTAGCACTCAGAAAAGTTGTGTAACACTGATCAAAGAAAATGAGCTTGGAACGTCTGGTTCACAACATTTGAAAACAAGGACAGTCTTGTTGGCTGGGGGAAAAAAAGTGCCTATTGTGTAATTAACAGAGATGTCAGCACTCAGCTTCAGGGGGAAAAAAAATGTTCCTGCTCGGATGCCCTCCTCATAGACCCCACCTTGAAGACTCAGGAATGTGGAAGAATCCTTATCTGTGGGTCAGACAGTTCAGAGACACCTCCTTGCAAGATAGCTCATTCAGGAGGAATCAAAGGTACAGAAAGCACAGTGAGGAAGAAGAGGGTGTGTGAAGCACTCATGTCAGGGCTCATACACCTCAGAGGGGAAAAGAAAAAGTCACCCTTTACCAAACTCACAGAAGATTGGGCCTTCTCTGGCAGACACTTCCTTAAATACTTCCACTGAGGCACTGCATCTTGAGTACTCTGACACCATCAAGATGTGATCAGAAAGCTCTCAAAGGAAAAGAAACCAACTGATGCTGTCCATGGAAATGATGAGAGATAATTAATCACCCAATTCTGGGGGGCAATTGGGTATTTGTCCTAGAGCCCATTGGCCTTTTCTGAAATACCTTTTTGGGGGGTGGGGTGGGAGGGAAGGAGGCTGAGCGATAGCACAGCGGGTAGGGCGTTCGCCTTACAAGCGGCCAACATGGCCGACTCGAGTTCGATTCCTCTGCCCCTCTCGGAGAGCCCGGCAAGCTACCGAGAGTATTCGATATGCCAAACACAGTAACAACAAAAGTCTCCAATGGAGACGTTACTGGGCCCGCTCGAGCAAATCGACAATCAACGGGAGGGCCTTTATGGCCTTTACGTTGTTTTTAAGCCACACCCAGCTCTATTCTGAACTCAGGGCTTACTCCTGGGGTTGTGCTTACAGCTCAAACCCAAGTCAGCCTGTGAAAGGCAAGTGCCTTAGCAGCTGTACTATCTCTTCAGTCTCATCTTCCACATTGATTTTTAAAGAAAGGGCAACTCATGAAGACTGGACTTGTAGACTTAGACAACTGGCTTCTCATCTTTGTTCCCTGCTCTCCAAGGGCTCTGTGGCAGCAGGAAGAGATCTTCCAAAACACACCCCTGGAATCAAAAGGGTAGCAGGAACTTTTTTGTTGCTATTATTGCAGAATACCAAATTCCATAACCAAAAACTTACAAATTATAGAAGTGAGACATTCTTTTTTCCCCCCCCTAAGGACATTTTTTAAATTTAATTTTTATTAGTCACAAACCATGAGGTACAGTTGTAGATTTACAAATTTTTGTGCTTGGGTTTTAATTATACAATGATTAAGTACCCATCTCTCCACAAGTGCCTATTTTCCACCACCACGGATCCCAGTATCCCTCCCACCCCCCATCCCCCCATCCCACCCTGCCTCTGTGGCAGGATATTCCCTTTTGTTCAGAAATGAGACATTCTTAATCCTCCCAAACTTTCCACTTCCTCCTCTCTAGGAGGTTACTGATGAGCACAATGTGATTCCTTCTCCACTTTCTCCCCATTCCTATACAAGTATGTGTAGATATAAAGATAGCTCTATTTATGTCTGCATCTAGTTAGCAAAGGTATCTGTATACAGATACAAAGGCCTATATATAGGTAAGCAGGCATAGAATATAGAGAGATCTATATTGGTATCTCTAAATAGAAATTAGATCTAAATCTAGATATTTATGTTTGTCTAAATAAAAGTGAGTATTATTAAATAATTCAGGTAATCTAAGCCAATCTATGAAACTAGGGAATAAGAATCAGAAGAGAGAAAACAACTCAAATGGCAGAATACATGACTGGCATGTGAGAGGCCCTGAGTTAATTCCCTGGCACTGTGTGGTCCACTGAGCACTGAGGGACTCAGCCTTGGTGCTCCCTGAACACTGCCTAGCCCAAATACTATAACACTAGGTAGGAATAGCAGGCTCTCAGGCTGTATTGCCCCGCAAGTCAGCACTAGCGGGGCCTATAAATGTTTTTAATTAAAAATAAAATGGAAAAGAAGAAACAGAGGCTACTATGCATTTTTTTCCTTTTTAGGTCACACCCGGCGATGCACAGGGGTTACTCCTGGCTCTGCATTCAGGAATTACTCCTGGCAGTACTCAGGGGACCATATGGGATGCTGGGAATCGAACCCAGGTCAGCCACATGCAAGGCAAACGCCCTCCCTGCTGTGCTATTGCTCCAGCCCCTACTGTGCATTTCTAAGTAGCAAGAATTATTCAGTATCAGGGTCAGGGAGACACAGAGAACGGTTTCAGAGATATTGTGCCCCCAGGGCAGTCCTGGCAGAGCCTGGCTGGTCAGGCTTTGACCAAGGGAATATTGGGCACCACAGTTCATATTTTCAAGCAAGGGCATTCATTGGGGGTGGGGAGCATCCAAAACAACATGGGAAAATAGTAAGCCCTACTCATTGTCTTTGTGACATAAAAGGTGCTCACAGCTCTACTCTCCCCTCCTGGCAGGGCTATGAGACATCACCTGGTGGTTCCCAGCCCGTTGCTAATGCTGAACAACATAAAGAGGCAGTCTGGAAGCCAAGAGAATTGGAGTCCATTAAAAGAAACAGTTCATCGGTCTGTTCTCCCCAAACAGAGCAGCCTTACAGTTTGCAAGAGAACTCTAAAGCCAAGATGAAGTTGTGGCCACTTTGATCTGTGACCCGTGACTTGGATCAAAAGAAGAAACCGTGAAAGTCATTTTCCTTCCCAATCTCTTCTATCTGTCTGTATTAAGGACAAGACATGGCAAGAGAAAAACACAAAAGCTTGAACACAATGGGCCGGACTAAAGGAGGAAAGAATGCCAAATCCCCGCTGGCCCACTACAGATGGGGCCCAGAGCCCCGTGCCAGAGGGTCTGCACAAGATCTGTGTCCGCCCCTCCTAGTAAACACCCCCAGACTTGTCAGGTGAGGGGGAGAAAGCATCCCCAACCCAGGAGGTCCTTCCCCTCCCATCTTCCTGAGTCTTCCTAGGACAAAAACACCTTATATGGCAATCCAGTCCAGAAACCCGAGCCAGCTGTCGGAGTTTCACAACACATTTACCACAACCTAAGATGATGCCTAAAGTGAACCACGCCTCATGGCCATGTCTGCTGCCCGCCTCCTCACGTCCCCACCACACACAGACACACTTATGCTCCTACTCAAAGTTAAACAACTCAGGCAGAGGACAGACAGTTGGTGGTAAGAATTCCTGGGCTAGCCTGAATTCCAAACCCCCCACACTGCGTCTGGCATATAAAACTGCCCTCTGCACCCCCAGCCCTGTCCGTAGTTTATGGAGCATCTCCTTCAGCAATAGAAAGGTGAACTCAAGGTGCTTTTCTTCATCCACTGTTTCTCTTTGCTTTCTTCCACCATTGGCTTTCCATCAGCATCGTTTTTGCGCCAGGACCCATGTCGATAGCCTTAAACAGTGCCCAGAAGCCTTCCCTCTAGGTAGGCATTACCAGACGTTTCTATAGGCCAGGCACACGCAGGAAGGTATGGCTCACCGTCCAGTCCCAAATAGTCAGAAAACTGTATGATGGCTTATGAAAGAAGTCCAAACTCTCTTGTCACTTAGTCTCTGACCTATGTGACACTGGCCACTCAGGAGGAAGCGGGCCATGGTTAAAATGAGAATCTTGTTTCTCAGTACAAGCCTGCAGGAGGCCCTTGTAAAAAAAAAAATGATTTCATGAAGATACCAAGTTAGTAACAGGACCTAACACTCTTCAGCTAAAGACTTGAGACTGCTGAGTCTATCCACAGTAGATTCAACTAAAAAAAAGGCCAGGAAAGACAGCCACAGTGGCTTAAACAATTAAAGGTTTTTTGCTTTGCCTCAAAGTGGGTAGAGAAGGCCAGCACAGCTTTTCATGAACAACTTTGGAGGGACAACTTGTCTTATCTTCCATCGTTTTCAGCCTTCAGCTTGCCTCTTGTGGTAGTAAAATGGTTGCTGCACCTCAGGCATTGCATCTGTGTTCCAGAAAAGAGGAGAAAGGGAAATCTTTCCCTTTATGTAGCTTCATGTTTTTAAGGAAAAGAAAAAAAAGGTTCTCTAGGTGTGTCTTCCAATAGTCCCTTAGAAAAAAACTAGGTCACATGGTCACTAACAGATGCAGGGGAGCTGAAGATCCAGGAAAAGGCAAAACAGGGAGTTGAAATAGGCTCAGAACCATCCTATCGAACCTACCATGATGGGTTGAGACAGAAGTCCCTATTAATAATTTAGGCAGATTCAAGCCACAGGGAAAGTCCTTTGTGGTTCTCTTTGTTCATGAGCTTATAAAACCCTTCATAATTAGAAACTTGAATGTAAAATATTCTGTTTTTTTTTAAACCATGCTAATCATTTGTTACCAGCCAATATACCATCCTTCATAATTTATTCACCCCCGATAGCCCCTTGTTGGGTCAAGGATAATTTTGTCAATGAACAATATATGACACATAAAACATGTATGTTTATTGAGTTGTACAAAACCATGTATGTCTAAAAATAAATAAAAAAGCATTTCTGCATTGAGTGCAGAGAATCCAAATGAAACAGAAAACACAATTCTTATTCTGTAGTTTGCTGTCTGGCAAGGGGACTCAGAACTACAGAACATGGTTATAACAGATACTTGCAAAACAGTGGTAATGAGACAAAGGTAGCTTTGAGATAGCAAGGGAATCCTAACGAGGGTGGGATTTTAAAGAAAAACACCCAGTGCACGGGGCTGGAGCTACAGCACAGTGGGTAGGGTGTTTGCCTTGCATGTGGCCAACCTGGGTTCGATTCCCAGTATCCCATATGGTTCCCTGAGCACCATCAGGAGTAATTCCTGAGTGTAGACCCAGGAGTAACCCCTGAGCATCACAGGGTATGACCCAAAAAGAAAAAAAAAAGCAACCCAGTGCTGCTGATATCCCTCTCACCCTAAACCCCTCCCCAGGACCACTGTCAGTCCCAGAGGGACTCGGGGATGCTGCTTTTGATCCTTTCAAGTAGGAAAGACTTTTCCACTCCAGTGGCCTATTCCAGGTCCTCTTACATTGAGTTCTCTCTCCATAAGCAACAGAAAAGAGAGGAGGGGACACCACAGTTAAGAAGCAAAACAGGAGCACAGGTCCAAGGCATACATGGACAAGAAAAAGGTGAGCTAGCAGGGTCATTCTTGGTGGCTGTAATCTCTTGTCTTACAACTGTCCAGCCGTGAGTTTAATCTCCACTGCCACCCACATGCACCAAGTGCAATCTTGGAAGCTCTACTATCGAGAACCTCCTGACAAGCAACAGAGCGTGTGGTCTCTGAAACAGCCAGGTGTACACATGTGAGCATCATGACTGAAATGTGTAACTGACTCCGAATATGCATGGCAACTAAAAGAAATGTGAGGCCTGCAGCCGGAAGTACAACTACGGTCGAGCACTGTGTTAGCAACTCCCGTAAACACCTCCACCAGAATGGTTGGAAGCACCACAGCTAAATGAGAGCAAGGCTCAGCAACATGTGCTCAAAGACTGCAGCTAAAAGGTGGGGTTCCCAGTAAGCACTGCAACTGAGTATGCGTGTACACATACCTGCTCGTTGCAGAGACAGCAGCGACAAAAGGAAAGGATGGGGAACCAGTCCTGGTGGGTGCTGAGAGGGTCCTCAGGCAAGTGAAGATGAGGCTGGGCAGACAAGGCCCGAGAGGTTCCCCCAATACAGGAAAAAGTTTGGAATGCAGCCTTCAGAGTACCAGAAAGTGCTCTGCCTGACAGTGCCAGAAGGTGACTGCTACATCGGCCAGATGCATGGCAGGAAAGAGCAGTGGTAGCAGGGGAGCACGAATTGTCAGCTGTGCCCTCTTGAATGCAGGAGGAAGTGGGCCTGGTCTCCTGTGATGGAACCAGTATATACTCTAGAAATAAAGTGTAGGTTCACTTAGTGGGACGGGGTGTGGCAGGGCGAGCTATGCAGCACCTTCTCAGAAGCACATTATGACACATACCTGTTTCCTGGCCATGGCTTTCTGAAACAGAAGTGGGTGCATGATAAAAACACAGTCAGCACGTGCCTAGCAAGTATGAGGTCCTGAGTTCTAACCCAGGCACCACAGGACCTGACCAGAAAACCCTCAGGTCACACCACCAGGGATGAACCCAAGAATTTCAAGTACCACTAGGGGTAATGTCTCTCAAAAATAAAAGACACTTCTTCTTCTTAGGAATCTGGGATTGAGACTTAGACCTTCAGTTGGTTTGCTACCAGAACTGGCCTTAGAAAGACACATACATTCAGGAGTGGATCCACACACAGGACAAAGTCAAGAACGAGGGCTGTAAAGAAGCTGAAAGCAGTGGAGACAGAGGGCAGGTGCGAGACTGCCTAGGCTGCCAAGAATCCTCCTTCTCCTTGTAACAGATATTTGGGAGACCTGTGTATTTTGTTAACCTTGGGTTCCATACATTAGCTTTCTGTATTAGTGTAAAATCTAATCATCTATTTTATGCATGCTAGTGTTATGGGGTTTCTTTCATTTGTAGTAAACCTAGTGGACACAAAGATGTTTCAAAGCAAGACATGAAAAGGGCTAGACACAGGTGACTTTAGGCTTCTTGGTAAAATATTCAGAATATGGAAGGCAGATACCTCTAAATGCCATTGGATCAATGTAATGGGGGACACTGAGGAGAGTAATAAAGCTGTATTGATCTTGAGGAAATAGTAGGTTTTTCACCCATCATAGGTACAAATATATATCCAGTTGGCTAATGTGATCAACCCATACCTGGTCAACTGTGTACCTTACGATACCTAGAAGAAATGGTAGTCCTTGGTACTTTGTGCAAAGCTCTCAGTCGTAAAATGTAAGCTTGATCATTTATTCCCATATTCAATACTCAGCTACAAAAACTAAAGATTTTTTATACCAAAGCAAAAATGGTACAGTACTCATTTTGATGTATATAAAGTTTAGATCAAGTACACCATTTGCAAAGAAGATCACCAATCTACTAGTGCCTCCATTAATGATTGCTAAATTACCCCTTAATGTATAATTAATGCATTTAATGTTTCTCACTATTATGACTGCCTTTCTGTAAATTTAGAATAATAATAGCTGACAAACACAGTACTCCTTTTTATGATAATTTGACTTTCTAAATGCCCTTTCTAAAAATATAGGCCACCTTAAATGCTTTTACTAGTAATCCAATTCAATATTTTCTTCTAACAAACAAAAATATATGCATTGATAATACTTTGGTTTCTCAAAGATCTTGTCTCTTCCCCAAAAATTACTCTGAAAATATGCGACAGGAGGCCAGGTTGTTATCTCAAAGCTTCACTTTTTCAGAAAGGTTTTCAATGACAATTTCTTTTTTTGTCAAAGTCTTCATGTCCCTTGTTTGGGGGTTAATACAGGTAAATCACCCATCCTGAGACATATTGTGGAACACAGAGTAGTAACTCAAATTCCCTACATGCCAGTTTCCAAAGAATTTACAACTGCTATCAACACAAAAGTTTTTTTTTTTAAGACAGAAACCAACAGATGTTTCTTGTGCAAAAAGGTTTATAGAAAAATGAATCTTTCCCCTTCAGTATTCCTTTCCATAGTATTAACAAAGCCTTCATGTCCTAAGTGAAATTTTGTCATTTTAACATCACTAATTTATTATAATTCTGCAACATCCATTTTTCTTTAACATAATCCCTACAGAGGCATACATTATAGTGATGCTAAACCTCTGTGTTTTCTCTATCTATCAATGAGCTGTTGAGCATTGAAACTATCTACCCACTCCTGACTAGTGGTGATGGTGTGCCAACCTGCAAACACTCTCAGCAAATAGCATATGTCTCCTTTGCCACCTGAGTGGAGTCTTGGCAACTCTAGCTTCCACTGGCTTGGCTTCAACCATCTTGGCTGACTAGAGAGGTGCAAGGACACATGTCCACTCAGGCAATAATAAATCAAGAAAGCAAAGAATGGAGTGAGTTTTCTAGTGCCTGCAGGCAATCAGGGATCCTGAGCCATACAGAAAAGATTTCTCAAACAACCTGTGGTCTGGGAGAAATGGCCAGCAATGTCTGAACCTCTTGGCTGGTGAAAGAATACATTTTCCAATTCTCTTAAAGCTCATATTTCCAGAAGAGTTATTCCCTACTGAAATGAATCTTCATGAATCTGACTTAGCATATGGACAGGAATTAGCCAAGGAAGCAATGCACAGGGTTTTATTTCAACTAGAAAATTTCGAAAACATACACATATGTATTCAAGGAGCCTACAACTAGTATGTCCATTGTACATTGCCGGGAGTAGCTTAAGAATAGAAAAAGCATATTGTAAAATTTCTCTTACTAAAGGCAAACAAAAGTTAAAAGTGATGGCCAGAGAGGCAGTATAGCACAGCAAGTAAGGTGTTTGCCTTGCACACACTGATCAAGGTTCTATCCCTGGCACCACATATGTGTTTTCTAGCACTTTCAGGAGTGAGCCCTGAGCACAAAGTCAGGTGTATAGAAGTATACCCTGAGCACAGCTGGGGGCGGCCCCAAGCCCAAAACTATAATAAAATGATTCATTAATAGCTAACACAGAGAATATGGGAAATCATTATCAAGACACTGAATTTAAAGATAAATCGCCATACATGTGGTAAGAGATTTTCTCCTAGTCTGTAGGGTGTCTTTTTTGTCTGGTTCAGAGTCTATGATAAGGAGACTTCTCAAAAATAAAAATTAAGCTTCCATATCACTTAAAATTCCACTTCTTGGCAACTGACCCAAAAACACTATTCTGAAGAGACTTGCACTCCTATGATCAAAGCAGCACTATTCACAGCCAAGATTTGTAACCCAAAACAGAAATGAGTGAATAAAGAAAGTGAGATATACAGACAATGGAATACTACTCAGGTATAAGAACAGATGAAATGCAATTTATCACTATGTGTATAGAAATAAAGGGCCATATGTTAGATTATGTCAGTCAGGAAGGGGACAAAAATAGAATGATCTCTCTCATATGTGGGATATAAAGAAAAGCAGAAAAGATATAACAAATGTTCAATAACAACAGAACCTGAGAGTTGACCTACAAAACTTAATTTGCTAAGGGAGGTTGCAAGGGACACTGATGAAGTGAAACACTTTGGTGGTGGGTATGGTTTTGGAACACTGCACATCTGAAACGCTATTATTGACAATATTGTAAATCACAGTGTCAAAATAAAAATATGGCAAGAAAATGCATAATGTAATATAGACTATGGAATCATTTATGTGATCATTGATTCTTATAAACTAACAGGCCATATTTTGTTATATATATATATATACAGATATTGTATTTTGGGAAAATATGACAGGAAAAAGAATTACCAATTTGTACCAGTGGTCATTATAGGTAATACAAATCAATGTGCAATTCATCGGTCTGCTAGTATAATTGTTTTAAATACAGTATAGAAAACTTACTTCCTTTAATCTATCCATGTAGGGGTGGGTGGGAAGGTGGTGATTAGAGCTACACATGACTGTGTTCAGAGTTACTCCTGACTCTGTGCTCAGGGATTGCTCCTGGCAGTAAATAGGGGATAATTTACATGCAGACAGACTCAAGTTCAGTTCCCCAGTACTTCTTATTTTCCTCCAAATCCATCAGAAGTGATCCCTGAGCACAGAGCTAGGAATAGGCCCTAAGCACCAACAGGTGTGGCCCAATAGCCAAAATAATATAGTAGAAATAAAGAAGAAAAGGTAACAAGAGAGGGAGGAAGAGTGGGAGGAAGGAAGGAAGGAAGGAAGGAAGGAAGGAAGGAAGGAAGGAAGAAGAAAGGAAAGAAAAAGAGAGAGAGAAAGGAAGGAAGGAAGGAAGGAAGGAAGGAAGGAAGGAAGGAAGGAAGGAAGGAAGGAAGGAAGGAAGAAAGAAAGAAAGAAAGAGCAGGCAAATGGTGTTTGGGCCACACAGGTGATATCCGGGTTTACTCCTGGCTCTGTGTTCAGGGATCAGTTCTGGTGGTGCTAAAAGCATGTATGTCACACAGTGGTCCAGCCAGGGTTGACAGCATTCAAAGCAAGCCCCTTAACTCTGTACTCTCTCTTCATTTGTTTGATATTTTAAAATCTTCATTTGTTTCAGCTAATTTTCAAGACTTGAAAATGTTTTGAGAACAACTTCTTTAACAATCTTTGTATTCTTTCATCTGATACACTGCATTCATGCTGATTGTCTCCTCTTATTTAAGTTATGATTCTCCTTGGTTCTTGTTATTACGTGTACAGTAATTTTCTCTTGTATCCTGGACATCTGAATATTCTAAGACTTGGAATTCTATTTAATCTTTTCACTTAGCAGCCATTCCACTGAGGAGAAAACAGAGAACTGGATTTATGGACATGGAGGTTCCTGTTGAATTTCATCAACAGTATCTCAGAAAAATATGGTAGGTACACTGAGTCACATTACCTCAACACATACACTGAGTCACATTACCTCAACACATTCAGATCAGGGTGGGAGTTCAGTCCTCATCACATCAATGTGGACAATTTCTCAGTGCAACTGTACCTGAGACTCACATCACCTAATTGGCTCTGATCAGGTATGTGAGTTCAGCTCCTCGTGGACTCTACCCACTGCAAGAAGCTGGGGTGGGAGAGATGACTCACCACCTCTGTGCTGCAGAAACTCGAATTTCCCTTGGAACTCAACTCCTGCTGGCGCTGGAAGGGAGACTGGAGAGCTGATAGCCCCACCCCACTCCACCTTGGTATGTCTCAAAGATACCATACTGTCCCTAGTAAGGGAGGGGGTGGGGGCTCAAACCAGAATACCAGAGTCATGGAGCCTAGCTTCATATCTTCCTGTTAAGTTGCATCCCTATTGTGTGGGAGAGGAGTATGGGTCTTTAGGGAAAACACAAACCCCTAATTTATCCCAAATCCACTACCTCTTTGAGTCTTAATTTACCCCAAGTTACACTACGTCTTTTAGTTTTTGTTGATACTGGGTCAAGTATTTGGGAAGGTGGGGGTGGGGAGTGCTCATCTCATTCTGCACCACACAGGCAAGAGAATAGAAGAATTGTGTGCACCCAGCAAGCAAGAGAGAAAAGAACGGGTCCCCATTTGACAACGATCACACACACACACACACACACACACACACACACACACACACGCACGCACGCACGCACGCACGCACATGCACGCGCACCACCTAGAGGAAGAGACTGGCACTACATGCTCGGTGATCAATCTGGCCCCATACCAGTTGGACATGCTCCCAAAGAGCAGAATAGCCTCTTCAGAACCAAGAGATTCTGCTATTTGGAAGCTCTCTGCTTCGTCCTGCTAAAATCAGTGTGTGTTGGGAAATGGAGAGGTGTAAGGGATTATTTTTTTCCCACTGGTATTTGGCAGGTATAAGATGAATATTAACAACAACAAAAAGATTTTCTGCTGCTAAGCCATCCTTTTCCTGGTCCTCTGTCCAGGGGAAATAGGCTTCCTTGCAGTCTGTGCTCGTTGGCGGTCCAGGTGGGAGACTTCTGGAGAGCTCTGTTCATGATGTATGAGAGGTAATAAGAAGTCTCAGGGGACCCACAACCAGGTAGTTCTTCATGTCTGACAGTCCTGAAGCCATCCATCTTCTTCTTTCTGCCTTTCAAAGTCTTCCTATGCTAATTTTTTATGTGATTTCAAGAAGGCTTTTTTTTTTCAGTTGCAATAGGGATATAATAAGGCTACTTCATCTCTGCTGGAAATGTATATATCAGGAATGCTCTGTTTCTTACGGAGGATGAATTCAGACATTACCTTGTACAATTCAAAAAAATAACTTTACAAAATCTTCAAGAAAGTTCAAGGGAAAGCTAACACCTGGCAGAAATAGCTGAAGATAACTCCACCATTTCCAAAACATAGTCTTGACTCTGTAATTATTAAGGGTCTTCTAAGTTGCAGCCACTAGCTGGTCCCTAGAGTTAAGCAACACCCTCCTCCATTTTTTTCGTAATGCTGACAACCAGAAAGAGCCACCAAACAACTACGCAACTATTCTGCCACTCACAGTGACTACAACCACAAGCCATTGTCCCATTGTACCTACTGTACTCCTTCCTCTCTACCCACCCCTCTAACATCAAATTTAACTCAACACAGGATCATTTTATTATCCATTTCACAAGCAGATTGCTTTGAATCAAAACATAAGCTCCATAATATTCTGATTATAAAGTGTTAGCCTACTCAAATTAAAGACATTTGATTTATTTTTTTTTAAAGATTTCCTTCCAAACAAATTATTTTGCTCATTATTTTGGCCCAAGCAAAAGGCCTGGTGAAAAAGCTATGACATCAAGCAAAACGCAGTAATCCGTGCTCCTCATTTATGATTCGGACTCAGAAGATACGATGTACACAGCATGTTAACGGGACTTCCCAAAGTGTCAACCTCTACTCCGTTCTCATTTTATGTTTTAATTAAAATAAATTGAATCCAGGCAGGCTTTGTCAAAATTAATGCCTGAAGTAATTTTAGGGGAAAAAAGGACATAATAAACAGCAGCAGCAATATGCATTTGCCGAAAGCCTCGCATTCTTAATATATTTGTAATGTTTCGATAAAGCCTTAGCAGAATTCTAACCAAGCCTGGGTGGGAAGAAATGCATTAAATGGGTCTGCTGACAATGAACACTTAGAGAAAGCGATTTCATTGCTTTTGTTTCTGAGGGAAAATTCGGTTAGGAAAAGCACATGCTTTTAACTTCATCTTTTTTTAAAATAAATTGCAGCGTTCGGAGAATAACATTGCGTTATAAAATCTACTTTGATTATAGAAAGTCTTTTGCATTTACCATTCTAGTTATATTTTGATATGAGTTCAGAAAACACATAGCATCTAAAAATTGGGACATCCAAAATAAACATGTTTATCCTCAACAGAAGAATATTCTGAGCCTCCTACTTTTTTATGATAATGAAATATATTTTATTCACAACAGCTAGAAATTACAGATAAAAATTTATAAGTAATAATTAAAGCAACATCTATTCTTTTTCAAAAAGTATCTATGAACTTACAAATTTGTAAAAGTGGAATTAAAATAGCACAGAGCATTTTTAATTTTGCATTTTAAATCCTTTCTGAGAATGTAGCAAGGCCATCTTTCCATATTAATGAAAACAGACCTTCATCAGACTGTTTATAAAATGTAATTTATCTAAAGAGTCTCTTAAGGATGGTCATTAAATTTAAACAACCCAAATTCAATACATTTTATTTTTTTCAAATTCAATACACTTTATAGTACATATTCTTATAATGCTAGCAGATTAGGTTTTACTTTTAAAACTCTAAACACTAAATTATTTACATATGAATATATAGTATAATAACATACAGGAATTTACATATGTTATATAAATACTAATATATAAAGAATATGTTGCAAAAATATCAAGTAAATCTATGTTATTCCACAAAAGAATTAATTCTTAAGCACATCTTCCTGGTACCCACATATACGTAGGAAAATCTTCCCCTAATGGTCTCTTCACAGATTTAAGATATTCACAGAACTGAAAGTTCTGGGTTTTGAGTCAAGAAAAAAATACAGGGCTTTAGACACTTGTCTTGCATAAAGCAGACCTTGATTCTGTCTCTGGCAGTGCATTTGGATCCCTGAGCACTGGGAGGAGTTATTCCTGAGCACAGACACACGGAGTCAGGAGTAAGCCCTGTGCACAGATAGGTGTAGCAAAGGAAAAGAAGGAAGGAAGGAAGGAAGGAAGGAAGGAAGGAAGGAAGGAAGGAAGGAAGGAAGGAAGGAAGGAGAGAAAGAGAGAGAGAGGGAGGGAGGGAGGGAGGGAAGGAAGGAAGGAAGGAAGGAAGGAAGGAAGGAAGGAAGGAAGGGAAAGAAAGCAAGGTCAAGAGAAAGAAAGAGGAAGAAAAAGTAAGTTCTGATTTGGGGACTTTGTCAAACTTGATTTCATGTCCGAATGAAACTCAAGACCCAGTTGGTACTGGAATTTATTGCAGGGAACCAGACTCATCAAGAAAGCAAATTGTGTCTAGAATTCAGCCAACTCCTGAGAATATTAAATTGGAAGTGAATTTTTATCGCAGATATAAGAAATGTTGACTAGCTGATTTTTTTTTCTTTTTGGGTCACGCCTGATAATGCACAGGGGTTACTCCTGGCTCTATACTCAGGCACTCAGGAGTTACTCCTGGCGGTGCTCAGGGGACCATATGGGATGCTGAGAAACAGGTTGGCCGCCAAGTGTAAGACAAACGCCCTACCCTGGTGCTATCTCTCCAGACCTAACTAGCTGATTTAAATCCCAAACTTTAGCACTGGGGAGAAAGAGTTGTAAATAAGAAAAGTCAAACAGTTCACTGTAGAAAATAATACATGCAAAAATAATTCAAATGGAACCAAACAACTTGATCGAAGTTCTATTATTGATTGATCCTAATATTTTCAACACTTTGATTTAAATGAAGGGAAAACAGCAGTAACTTTTCTGAAGGTGACAAATAGTACCACTGCATCTTGGTAAATCTGCAGAGAATATTTTGCATCCTAAGGAACACCTAGCAAATAATAAATTCACATAGACAAGCCCTTTGCTACATTAGCTTGGAGGATTGGAAATGTTTTCACATTTTCCCACAATTTACACAGGAAGTTGTTGTGTAGCAAGGATGTAATTAGTATTAAATATGATTAATTCACACAGTGCGGAAACTCAGGAAATGTCTTGTGTTTTGATACTGCGTTGCGGCTTCTCTTTCCCCAATTCCCATCCACAGTCCAGTCAAACAGACATTTACAGAAACTCTAAACAGAATGTCAGATAATGATCACGGCATAGAACCTATTTTCCCCCCCACTTACTGGGAAACCTAACTCTGAGTATACTATTCTTATTTCATGGATGTTAAATGTTCTGCAATATAAATGAAATCCACAGACAATGATTCTAAAATTAACTCAAGTGAATGCTTCATTCTGCCATCCAAGAACTAATCTGCATAAAAAAAAAATCACACACACAACAACCACCACTTCCTGTTTGAGCAGGGCTTTGAATTTACCAGCATACTCTTGAGTCAAGCAGTAAAGCCCAGCAAGGCTTGTCCATAAAGTCCGACCACGTTACTCCAAGAAATGACGAGCCTTTTTCCTACTTTTATTGAAATCTCAGTCATATCTGAGCCGTGTCAGCCCTGCTTGTGTTGAAGTTTCCCAGCACAAGAGCTCTCCCCTGAAGAAGGGGAGCTATCAAATTCAGCCTCCTTACCTAAAGCACATCCTCTCTCCCACAACAAGGTGGCTTGCTGCTCAAAAACAAGAGACTCTCATCTTCAACAGACAAAAGAAAGAAAACGGCCTTTTTACTACTTACAAGAGAGCTTTCCATGTGTCTGGGGCTTCCCTGAAAATTGGGTTTAAGATGGGGAGGGGTTGATTAAAGCTAACCTTACTCTTCAACATTCCTTTTTTAAATTTGAGGATCCTATCCCATATTAGCCATGCTCAAGGGGAAAACGTAGTTCATTAGTAGTGGAAATCTATAGCAGCTGCCGGTCTTGCTGCTTTCGTTGTTGCTACGCAGCCTAAAACTGATTTTGTATATCAGAAAAGACAGGCCTCCTGAGTTCAACCTCTGACCATCTGACCATCCATTCTCCAGAAGCATCTCTGCAAGATGAAGTCTATAAGCCAGAAGTCAGACCAAAGATTCACCTCCTAGGACCTCAGCAGGCATCTCGGACCTCTCTCCCATGGTCAGGGGCAAGTCCTAAGTGGTAAAGACATATTCTCATATCTCAAAATTGCACATGTATCAGTAAAAGGAAAATCATCTTCCTAGAAACTCCCCAATAACTAGTAAGTTATATTAATAACACACTAACCAAATTAACCTAGAAAACTAAGTCTGAAGAGTTTCACACACACACACGCACATTTAATGCATCATTCATAAAGAGTGAAGCAATTTAAATAAGACAAGCTTTCTCTACCTGTTTTATTTTGTCAAATTTTAAAAGTAGAAAGAGATCATTTAAAGTAGAAAGGACTTTTTGACGAAGACAAAGAGGATATTTTAAAAGTGAAAGGTAAAAAAGAAGTCGAAGCAGAAAAGAAAATGTTTGGAAGTTGCCAATCCTTAACTCTGGCTTCACATTTTGGAGGAATTTTTTTTAACATCATAAATTTGGGCTAGCATTTGCCCTGGAGTGAATCACCAGCGACATCTAGTGGATGACCATGTTATAGTGTCTTTAAGCCCCTTAAATTGAACCTCGGTGTTTCACCCTATCTGAACATTTCTTGGGGCAGAGTGGGGGGATGGGGGAGGAGGGGAGACTAGGTGACCTCCCTTAACTTTAATTCAATTCATCTGTCTGAGTTTAGTCTGAAGATATGAACATGGAAAAAAACTGTTCAGTTGCTTAGTCAACCTGGCAAGGATCACACTTGCAGAGAACCTGAGCAAATCTAACTATGGTGCGTGTTGAGACCTGGGTTTTATAAAGCCGCATTGTTGCTCAGATTGATTTAATTCAAGTGGAAGAAGAAAGGGCTACACGGCAAACAAACACTGAGGTAGTAATTACGTGACTATGGCCAATGCTATTTCACCCCTGTCAAGCACATTATGCTTCAGACATTTTTCAAAATGACTTGACATTTTTTCTGCGTGACATGTTTTGGGTTTGAAACAGTGAAAACAGCTGGTTGCCTCCTGCTGCCTGGAAAATCCAGCGGAGGAGAAGGAATGCTGAAGTTTCTTCACTTTCCTTAAGCATCTTTTGGAAAAAAAAAATCACAGACTTCAGAAGGAGCTCTTATTCCTGTCAGATACAGCTTGGAGGAAGGCAGGGGAAACGGTGATGATGGCAAAAGCCTTGAAGCATCCAGATCTGAAGTCCAGCTCTGAATCAGGTTGTCCCCACCTGTTTGCCCTCGTCCTAGCTGCCTGCACATAGATGTTACTGACCTGTCAGTCTTCCAAGTGGGGTGTGTGAGTGGGAAGGCAGCACGCATTCACCAGGGTTGTGAAGACAAGGTAAATAATCAGCTCAAGTGCCTGAACTGGATAACCTGGAGTTATATTAGACTCTAAGCTCCCTGCTGGCAAGGAATGTGTCACATATGTTTATGACTTATAAGGAGGGTTGCCAGAATAACAAATAGAATCATATGATGTTCAGTTCCATTTCAGTTTTAGCCGGGTGTTCTATATCAGTTGCCTATATGTTGGTCCATGGACCAGCGCCAGTTCACAGGTATAGAAATGTTGAAAAACACTGGTCTGTTATCTGATAACTTCCATTCTGTGGACTGGTATGCAGGCCAGGTGTTGTGCCACAGGGCAGGTGTAAAAAGTTGAAGAAAGTTGTCCTATAATGTATCATGTAACCCCACTATTTGCTTAGGGTAGTTCTGGTTTATGATTGTTATTCAAGAGTAATAGTTGATAGCTCATATTTTACTTTTAAAGTATCTTGATTTGAAGATAACTCCTTTGGGTCCCTAATTCCAAGTCCACCTTGAGGACAATGCAGTGAATGTAAAAGGCCCTTCTAAGTGCATTGTAGCCAAAGGAATGGATATTTTCTGGATGGGGTACCCAAAGGAAGCAGAGCCCAAGATGTGTGCCACATTAATAGCTGCTTTCTATTGAAATGCTATGGAAAATCTGTTTTATAAAAGAGACTATTAGTCAATACACATGTATTGATAACCTACAGGGCTTTCTAAACTAATGACCAATCAAAAAAGCATTTCCAATTAATCCTGGACTGAGTACAACATACACATAAGAAAATAATCTCATGTGATTTTGATGTTCTGATGTCTGACAATACATTCCAAAATAAATAGTGGGATAATTACTATTTTAAAAATGAAGAAACGGGGCTAAAGATATGGCTGGAAGTGGTAGAGTGAGGCCCAAAGTAGAATCTTGGGCAGTGCATGTTTCCTCAAGCATCATGGGGTGCAACCCTAGTGGACCCCGGAACCAAGCACTGACAGCAGCACTGATAGTAGACACTGAATAGCCAGGCTTGCAGCACCTGGCTGAGCATCCCTGAGAGTCTCCCTGGGCTTTAAACATCACGAATGTGGCTCCTGTTATAAATAAAAGAAAAGAAAGGGGGAAAGACAGAGAAGAGGGAAGGAAAGAAAAAGCACAAAGGGAAAAGAAGGAAGGGAAGAAAAGGAGAGAAAAGGGACAGAGGGAGAAGAGAGAAAAAGAAAAAAAATGAACAGCAAAGGAAAAAAAAGTAGAGATGATCTGAGCTGACACATTAATGCAAGGCTATACCACAAATCACAAATCACAAATCGTCCTGTTAATCGTCGATTGCCTCGAGCAGGCCCCAGTAACGTCTCCTTCATCCTAGCCCTGAGATTATATTCAAGGCTCTTTAGGAGAATGAGACCCATCATTGTTACTGGTATTTGGCATATTGGGTACACCACGGGGAGTTTGCCAGACTCTGCCGTGTGAGCAGGCTATACCATACATCTTTAAATCCAGAAAATCTTTTTTTTTGTAATTTAATGGCATTAGAAGAAATCAAAAGATAAGTATTTTTTGGAAGTAGGCCTCAACACCAACTTTGCTTACAAATTTTGTAAAATAAAAAAATCAAAGAATGAATTTTATACACACACACAAAAAAACTATTATGAATTCAGATATGACAGTTGACAAATTCAGTTGTTCCTGGGGGAAAACCCAGAACCTACCCTCTATTTGCTGCACATGCATTTTACTGCTCAAGTGATCCTGAGTCTGCACACTAATTGGGGCTGGTATTTATGACGGGTTAATGACAGAGCCAGTCAGGAATGCTGAAACACTATCATTAGTATCACCAGGGAAGAATAGCTCAGCAGGGATGTGCATCATAATTAATGTCACCTAAGAAATCATTCTTAATATTCAAAATATTTGATGGGAGAATTTAATGTGAGAAACAAAAGCACTGTGTAATTGATTCCAAAATATCCCGACCCATTAAAAGGAGTGGAAAGGCAAATATTATGACAGACACGTAAAGAGTAGTTTATAACCAAGATGGAAGGCTGAAAAAGATCAAATTAATTTAAATCTATTAAAGCCACTGCTTGTTCAAGACATTCTTTAAAAATAAATACACTTAAAAGAAAAGTTTTCAGCCTCAATTAAAATTTACAAACATCCTATGTCTTTAGAATGAAAATTAAAACATATCTGCTAGTTTCTTCTACTAGCACATCTATGATAGTGACATGTCCCTGGATTCTTCTCTTGACCCCTATAAGCCAGAAATCAACATCTGTATAAAATGTTACCCAGGATACACACCATGGTTACAGGCACAAAATTGAACTGTGAGAACAAAAGAGGAAAAACTCAACTCTCATTTAAACCATCCAATCTCCCAAGTAAGCAGTGATGACTAACACCTTCCAGGCATGAAATACGCTGATATGAACTGTCTGAATGACAGCTGGGTCACACAATCAAGGTCCAAGGTAGGACAGCAGGATCACTTATTCAGTCACCCCAAAGTATTCCTCTATGCTGAGTTACAGCACTGTAAGGTGCTAAAGGGCTGGGACTTCCCCATACCCTCAGTGCCTCTTCTGGGGCCTGAGCCTCAGAGGTGCTTGTAGCTCATTCACTGAAACCTCACTGAAAATGCATTCACTGAAACTCAAAGGATGGGGGGTTGTTTCCCCAAGAACAGTAATAGAGGGGAGCCAAGTAGATGGTTTGCCAATATTATTGCAGAAAAATCTAAAACCTATCTGCCTTGGCAATTTCTGGTATAGACAGAGTTGTTCAAATGAGGTAGAGCTGGAGGTTAGAGAGAGAGAGAGAGAGGATGACAGGGACCACTGGTGGGAAATTCCAGGAAAGAAGAGCAGCAAAGTGGGAAGAAACGTAGCGCAGGCTGCTGCCTTTGATTTTTTTTTTTCAGATCTCATCTTTAACCTGTGATTCAGAAGAATTAAGTAACTTGCCCAAGAAATCATCCAGCTATTAAATGGCTACACTGGAAATGAGATCTTTCTGCCTCCTGCGCCCATGTTCCTTCATTAGCTGCGCAGACTTCAAGGAGAAGAAATAGCCGAGGATACTTGTCATCTCCTCTTCCTTCTAGGAGGTCAGCTAGAGCTAGCTCTGCAAACAAGCATACAGAGATGTGGAGATACAGTGACGTGGTCATTCATCTAAAGATGTGGAGATGCAGATACACAAGGATGAAGACAAATGGAGTGTGGGCAGGTGGGAAGGTGCAGGATGAAGACAGCATAAATGTAGGGATGCAGGAACCCAGAAAGGTATGGATATGGATGGACAGATGTAAAGATTCAGAAATGCAGGGTGTGGCAATGCAAGGATATATGAGGAATAAAGGTTACAGGAATTCAAGAAGTATAGAAATGCTAAAGAGAGGGACTAAAGCAATACAAGAATGAGTCGGGTGCTTGTCTTGCATGTGACTGACTAGGATTCGATCCCCAGTACCCCATATAGTCCCCTGAGCCCTGACAGGTGTGATCCCTGAGCATTGCTGTGTCTGCCCCTCCCCTGCCCACCCTAGAAACAGTAAACAGAGGTAGAGTGGGGAAATTCAAGTGTCAAGGACCACATAAATCATTGTAGCACTGTAGCACTGTCCTCCTGTTGTTCACAGATTTGTGCAAGCAGGTCCAGTAACGTCTCCATCGTGAGACTTATTGTTACTGTGTTTGGCATATCGAATACGTCACGGGGAGCTTGCCAGGCTTTGCCGTGCGAGCGAGATACTCTCAGTAGCTTGCCAGGCTCTCCAAGAGGGGCGGGGGAATCTACAAAACAATCAAACTCAGAAACTTCTGGGGGAGTAGCCCAGCATTCTGGCTATATGCTTCATCACCCGGAGCAGAGGGCTCACCTGAAGTCACAGTTTTCACTGCATTCAGGATGTAACTGAAATGCTAATCAGAATTATGCACCAGAGGATGAAAGCTCCATCATTCTCAGCAGTCAGATGGAAAAGCCTTCCTTCAGAGAGGTCCAACCTGTCGGAACAGGCGGTGTCTAACATGCATTTACACACAAAGGGAGGAAGTGGCTGTTGCCTCAGGGCCAAAACATACACCTATCTCATGGCCTCCTTTGAAACACATGAAAACCCCACACTGCCAGAAAATCTCCTTGTTTCAATATCAGAGCCAGCTGCTTTTTGTAGAACTAGGAGCCAGAAGCTTCTTCTCGAACTAAGGTTCAGGGTTCTCCTTAGTTTTCCTGATGGTATGAGCTCATGAGTCCCTACAACAAAGACTAGATGCATATTTTGCAAGATTTAGTGCAAAAGGAGAAGGCAGGCCCTTTTTGCAGACATTAAGAATTTCAATATGGCAACAGGAGGTCCTTCAAACAAGCGCTGAATATGGGGCTTTGTCTGAGCACTGTGTTGCAGATCCACAAAGCTGGCCCCGGCCTTAAGCTTCCAGTCAAGTCAGAGCAAAGCCTCAGGCTGGGAGGACTTACTCTTCTGACACTGGCTAAGGGATGCTCTGATCAGGAAGGCCACTGGAGACTATGAATGAGTACAGTGGATTCTCTAGATGCTGAAGCTGAAGTCCCAATTAGAGAAGTGGGTAGGGGAGGGGCACACACAGCAAGTTCCTCATAGAGAAGATGACATGAATCCTTCCTAATGATACACCTGCAACTGCTGCCACAAAGGATGCCACACCAGAACTCCGAGTTCAATCCGATCAATTCAACACACACATTCAGTGTCCATTCCATGCCATTCATTCACTGGCTGGAGGTTGAGGGGAGAGAAAAGGGCAAGGCCACACACTCTGACTTCCTATTCCCCAGAATCCCTCAATGTGATGGGTGCCGAGGCCCAAAAAGTGAAAGAAGGGGGCAGGACTATTGCCAGCACACTGCTCTTGGTTCTGTTCTCTTGGTTCCCTCTGAGTTAAGGCAAGCATCAGATGCTAATAAACAATTCACCCATTAATTCATTTCTTTTTCTTTTCTTTAAAACCTTTCAGAAATAATTTTTATTATCTCATATAATTTTTTTGTAAAAATCTAATAACAACTTGGATTAGATCTTTTGACCCACTGCTAGCGTCATGTCACTCACCAAATGCTGCCAACTCACTCAATAATGTAGGAACTTCCCCCTTTATAATCAAACTTATGTTCCACTGTACATATACCTCTATATCCTGCCTTTGCTTCTGTTTCGTATGGGGCCATATCAGCAGTGTTCAGGGCTTACTTCTAGCTCTGCACTCAGGAATCATTCCTGGTGGGCTCTGGGGACCACACAGGATGCTGAGGAACAAACCAGGGTCTGCCACTTGCAAGGCAAGCACGTTTCCCACTGAACTATGGCTCCAACCCCATTGTTTTTGCTTCTGAAAGTTAATTATATGCTGGATATATTGGGCCTTGTTCTTGCCCAGGTCTTTAGACTGGTTTCATCCTTTTTTTTTTTTCAATAAACTACACAGTGTCCCATTTCTGCACATACCACAAACTTTCTCTTTGCCCATTTCTAGGTAGTTTGTGAATTTTTCTTTTATTTAATTATTCATTTTTAATTTGGGGGCCACACCCAGTTATTCCCAGGGTTTACTCCTGACTCTGTGTTCAGAGATCACTCCCGATGTTGCTCAAGGAACCATATATGGTACTGAGGATTGAACCAGAGTTGGCTGTGTGTAAGGCAAGTTCCTTAACTCCTGTACCTTCTCTCTCTCCCAGATTGTGATTTTTTTTATAAGTAAAGGAATGATGGGAGTGGAGAGAATTGGGACAGGTCGACAACAGAGTGCCTGCTTGGCAGGAAGGAAGCTAAGAGCTCAATCCCTAGCACTGCCTCATATTCCATAGGCAATCCAAGTGGCACTTCTGTTTGTGATTCCTGCTGTCACAACAGTGTGTGATCTCTAGACTCCTCCAACTACCTGTGTGTGACACTGTCCTCCCTGGCAAACACCATAACTGAAGTGTGTGGCCCTCCACAAGTACCACAATTCAAAGTATGCAAGCCACCAAGTGTACAGCCCCTGGATAGCACAATTATGGGAAGGGGTAAATGCTGCTTTTGCCTCTGGTGCCTCTGTACTGAAAGTGCTTTTGAAAGCAGAGGCAAGATGTGAAACTAATGGTTCATAGACTCCGTGTGTTTTTCATTTTACAAGCTGCAAAACAGGCTTGCTATATAACTGACGGTACCAGCAGTGCCCCATTTCCCTAGACCTTTTCAACATTTCACACTATCGTCATCATTATCAAATGATGACAACTGGTAAAGTGATGAGTAAAAATGGTATTTTGCTGCTCTGGTTGACTTTTACTTGATCTAACGAGTCTGGCTGTCCATGTAATTCTATTCCTGTCAACTGACTGATTATAGCTTCTGTCCATTTTCCTACTGCTTATTTGCAGTTCACTGATATCGAAGAGTTTTATTGTGCTGCTTCCGTTATTGGTGTGGAGCATTTAAGTTTCTGCCATAAATCCTAGCCCTTTGTTGTTGTCAGTATTGCCAGGCATTTTCATAATCATTTCAAATTTATTGACACTCTTCAGAAGTCCTTAGCACTAGAGCCAGGTACAAACCTAGGTAAGGTGACTGATAATGGGTATCACTGGCCCCTACTGCACATGAGGTCTAGTTTGTTTTTCCCAGTTGTATACAGTGTTTCAGTCATTTGCTGCTGGCAAGCACCAAAGGGGCAATGCACAGGCGCCGGCACAGACCACGGGTTTTCTGACAGTAATCATTACCAGGTTCAATTAACTGCTTTACAAAAGCAGGCCTCGTTCTCTTTCCAGTCAGTGACCCTTGACGTGCAGACACTACAATTAGAAGCAAAGAATAAATTAAAAGCACGTCTTCTCTGCCACATGGAATAATGAGCACAAGGGCAGGCGGGATCATATTTTTTAAGCTAGAGGTGAATGCCAAAGATAAAGACAATGGACAAAATTGGCCAAGTATTCATAAGACTCTTGGCAAGATGGAACACCCACCTGGGGTTGGAAACATAGGCAAAGACAGATCTCTCACTCCAATGGCCCTGGAACAGATTTTGCTCCTATATACTTCTCTGAAATACATTCCCTTAAATATCTCACCATTCTGAAAAATAAGGGGGGGGGGGAGTGGCCTGGAGCTATACACTGCTCTGCTCAGTAGCTTGAATCTCCTCTTCTCATATGTGTTCTTTAAATCCTTATCACCAAACATGCCCTGGTTCCCAACCTCAACATGAGAACCATACAGCAAGACACAAGTTACCTCTCTCAGAAAAGCAAACATGCTAACAGCCACTTTCTTGGCATGGAGATCAGGTGAACTTTTCCTATCCACAATTTATGCCACTTTGGAAGAATGGGCGTCAATAATTTGAATCCTGTTAGTACATACGATTAAGGAACCTACAAAACCCGCTTTCCACAAGAGTGGATGTCACCTGCTCTGCCTCTCCCACTTTTTTTTTGCTCTATTAAGCTTAAAGATAATAAGAGGGAAGACAGGGAAAGGAAACAAAGAGCACAGCATGTCTGATTCAACGTAGCAGGCACCTCCAGTTGTTGCTGGGTCCATGCCTGCCTTCACAAGTCTTGGGAAATGTTTTCCTTTGCGGAATCTTTTTTTTTTTTTTTTTTTTGCAGGTAGATCCAAGAAAATACAAAAGAATGGCTGAATAAATCCTCAGGTTCCTTGGTATACACATGCTATAAATGGTAGGTTTTCCTACACCCCACTGACAAGATCACTGCACAATTATCTCATTAATTATTACACTTGTTTCTTATGAATTGTACTGGGTGACTTCAGAAACCACAGAAACAATAGCATTGAATGCTGCAGGAGACGATGCCCAGTGAAGCAAGAAAATAAAATAACAACTGCCTCAAGAGAGTTCAACTGTGCCTTTAGTAGTTTGCTTTCCGAATTTATTAAGACTTTCATTCGTTTATCAATACCCAAAAAAGTAAAAATAGATATTCATAAACAAGCTGCTTTTTTGAAAACACAATGCGTAACAATTATTTGTGGAATCAAGATGATCTCATTTCTGATTCTAAATTCAAGCTGTTCTCCTGGGTAATTTCTGATAACTTAGTTAACTTCTATGAATGTCAGTTCTGTCATTCAAAAAGTTGAATTTGTGAAAAAAAAAATTTTAAATTTTAAAAAAAAGTTGAATTTGTAATAGTACCTCCCACTTCCTGATTGTTATGAGGCCTACCTGTGACAGTCAGATGACCCAAAATGCAACCCAAAATTCACCTGTTTTAATCACAAAATTTAAGATGCACCTTTAGATCCTGTAACTCTAGAATAATAACAACAACTCACTGTAGATCCAGATGTGGAAGTGACTGAGATTCAAGAGGGAAAAAAAATCCACATTTGGGGTTTGAGCATATAATGTCTATAGTCAAGTTCAAATGGATCCAAATCAAAGAAAATTTGCTAGTCAAGATTATCTTTGAAAGTTTAATGAATAGAGTTCCAGGCTCTGGATATCAGTCTCCACTAAGACATTTTTTAAAACCTGGTAATTTAAATGTGAGGGCATACTCCCAGAACCACCTGCCCTACAGTTCAATGTCATTTTAAATTCTAAAGGTCTTAAGAACACTTGGTACCCAGAGCCAAAAGGAAGTGCAGAATATAATAAATGGCTGGTATTTAATAATGAAGACAGAATGCTTAAGGCAATTATGAGAGAGGTTTTCTTTAAAGCCATTAATGAGATTGGAAGAGGAATAAGGAATATGCAATATGTTCTAGCAGAAGCCTCTCTTTTGTGTTTGTCTTCACATACATAAAGGAACCATTTTTAAACAACCAGGCATAATGAACAACAGTTCATCTATAATTACTATAAAGGGGAATCATTGTGGATCTTTCCTCATTCTGCTTACTTCAGTAGGGACCTCTCATTATTGGACACATCCACACCTACTAGGGTACTGATGCAGTCAAAGATGGCCTGAGATCATCCTATCTGTAGACACATGAGAAAAAAATGAATCCTGTGGCCGCCAGGATTCCAGTGAGTTCTGAAACATCTCAGTGATAAAACTGAGCAGCACTCTCACCGCAAAGATACTTCCACCTCTGCTAGCAATAGAAGGCCTTTCCTTCTTGTCAAAAAGTGCTTTTAATCCCTTCCCAAGGGGTGTCTAACTCTTGAGCTGATCCTTTATTTTTTCCTTAACAAAGACTAGCTGTGTGCCTACATTGCAATTACAATGCTGCAGACTGGATGTAGTCTCTATCTCAACAAGCTCACAGTCCTTCAAGTGGGGAAAAAAACTAAATATGCAATTATAAATGTAATCAACGTCTTTGTATTTCAAGAGCATTGGTCAAAATAATGCTCACAATAGTAATAATGGTTACCCTGAATGAAGATCACCTTCTCTACTAGACATGAGCTAAATATTTCACATAGATCAATAAGTCCACGAATGTCTGACATCCTCACAGGGACAGAATCATCATCCTAATTAAACAGAAAGAGACACGAAGATGCCAATGGGAAAAGAAATTTGCCCTCGGTCACATCACTAGTAAGAACATAAAGCTAAGATTTAAATCCGAGTCTTTCTCTAGAAAACATTCTCTCAATAGCTACTATCCACTTCATCCAATATGCTAATCAGCAAACATAAGCAGACATAATGAATCCCCTTTTATTTCCTTATAATCAGCCACGCTTTCTATCCAGATGAAGCTGTTTGTGGCTCAGACTTCTCAACCTGAGTTTCAAAAAATATTGCTATGAAGCTGTATGTAATCCCTACTCCTCCTCTTTTTCAATTTCATGTGAAACAAGATGAAATCTCCTTTGAAACCTAGAGGGAAAAATTTATTATGGTAGCTATATATTCTTAGCTACCTGAAATGTTTAGGAAGAAAGATATCATATTAATACACTCAAATGCATTATATAAACACTTTCAAATATTTCAAAGGAAAGATTTAACTTGATTCTAATTCCTTTAAATAGTAAACTAAGATTTGCAGTAAAACAAGTCACTTCAGATCCAGAGTTAAATTCTTAAAAATCAAACATTCAAGTCCTTTCATGATATTCATATAATATTTACAGTATATTATTCATAAGAATTGTATAAATATAATAAAATTTGAAGGCATTTCTGAATAATCCAATCAGAGAGTATTTCCCTGAAACGTCTTTCTTTAAGGGTTAAGTACAAAGTTTGCATGTTGAAGAGGAAGAAATGATAGAGACTTATTCTCAGAGATGTTTTCCTAGGACAGTACTATGTCTGCAGAAGTTATTGCTGAAGCTAAAAGAAGCAACAGCCACAGAAAGGAAATTGCAATTAATTCCATGACAAAAAGGTACAATCGCCCAGAGTTTGTAAAGCACAACCTCACATGAGGTAAAATTCTTGGTCAGGAAAGAAAATCAAAATAGCACCTCTCATTGAAGGTTAACATGAAGTCTGAGGGGAAACATGACTTTCCCAAGACCACAAAGCAATTAGTCAGGTTTTGTGGCCCTCATGAATACTGCGATATGCCAAGGAAGAAAATTATTTTTCCCTTCACTACTGAGAAAGACTATTAGGTTATTAAGCCTGTTTTCAAGGTTTGGGTGGTGTTTTAGTGTTCTTTTATTTGCTGTAGCTAAGAAAACATCAGATCTAGAACTGTCTGTGGGGGGGGGTAACTTTTATAACTTTTTTTTTTTACTTTTGGCTCTTGTGTCCTACTTGGAAGTGCTTGGGGTTTAGCAGTGTTCAGTGGACCACAAAGTACCAAAGATCAAACTCTGGTTTCCTATATGCAAAGATTCTCCAGTCTTTTGAGCTATTTCTCCAGCCTTATTCTTTTTATTTGTTTGGTTTTGGTTTTGGTGCCCACCTAAAAATTATCAGGACTTACCCCTGCCTCTGTACTTAGAGTTCATTACTGGTGATGTTTGAGGAACTATATGTGACACTGGGGAATCAAAGCTGATTTGGCCACATGCAAGGAAAATCCATACCCACTGCATTATCTCTCTGCCTTCTCCAGCCCTATTTTTTCAGTTTTTAAATCTAGTCTAAGGCTGATAATAATGACATTAGAAATTCAAAGACCTTGATATCAGACCTGAATCTATAGAGTATATTGAGGAAAAAATAGGCAGAACGCTAGACCTAGGTCTCAAAGGAATTTTCAACAATATGGCAAAGGCTACAAAAATCAAAACTAAACAAATGGGAACTGCATCAAACTTAAAAGTTTCTATATAGCAAAATAAATATGGGCTAACTGACAACTGAGTGATAGAAAATATTTACACCCAACAACACATAAGACAAAGGGTTGATATCGAGTATCTATAAAGTACTCACAAAGATCAACAACAACAAAAATCTAAAAACCCCATCAAAAAATGAGGAGAGAAAATGGAAGAAATGAACAGATGCTTCTCTGAGGAAGAACAACAGATGGCCGACAGGCAGAGGAAAAACTATTCCTCATCATAATCTCCAGGCTTTCTCAGAGTTAGGATGGGCTACCCCCAACCCCCACCCCCACCCCCACACTTCCCAGTACTACTGGAAGCACTGACAGTCACCCCCATGAACCAACTCCAGCACCACCATGAAGGCTCTACTACCAGTCTTGCTTCAGAGACCCATAAATAAACCTTGAAAGGGATCAATAGCCAAAGTTAATCTCAGACCTGCACAAGGCTGAACAGACTGAGGTAAATCAGAGGGAGTGGATCAGCCTGGTACTCACCCAAGCAGAGTCCCCCACAGCTACTTGCTCCCACAATCCAAAATCACTGCCATCCCTGGCCTGATTCCTCCGTATTAGGACAGACTTCACCAATACATAATCTGCTGAAAATTCTGGTATGTGGGCCTTGTGACTGAAATCTCCTGGCTTTCTCAGGTTTGGCATGGGCTACCTACCCCACCTTCCTGTATTTCCGAAAACCTCAGCAGTCACATCCACACCCCAAAGCTTCCATACAATTTAAAAGCAACTCTAGCCTTACTTACTATCCTGATAAAAATACCAAATGCCCTGAACAAACACTATGACCTCTTAGCACGTGTATTGCAAACCAAATGTGCAAAATGAAAAGGAGAGGGAGAGAGCAAGAAGGAAAGTGCCTCCTCCAGGGGTGGGAGATGGGGTGTTGGGGGTGATGGTGGTGAAACAGGGGACATTGATGGGGGGAAATGTACACTGGTGAAGGAATGGGTGTTTGATCATTGTATGACTGAAAACCAGTTATCAATAGCTTTGCAATGGTCTATCTCACAGATATTCAATTAAAATTTTTTTTAAATAATGTGGAGTTCATGTCTAATTCAATCAGCTTAATCAGTGACTGAATAAATAGCAGTACTCTTATATAAAAATGTTCATCATCGTTTGGAGGATCCTCCCAGGAGGGGAGATGCATGTCGAAAGTAGACTATGGACTGAACATGTTTGCCACTCAATGCCTCTTTTGCAGACCACAACACCCAAAAGGAGAGAGAGAACACAGGGGATTGCCCTGCCACAGAGACGGGGGGATGGGGGGATGGGGGTGGGAGGGATATTATCCATGGTGGTGGAAAATGGGCACTGGTGGAGGGATGGGTATCTGATCATTGTATAATTGAAACCAAAGCACAAAAAATTGTAAATCTACAACTTTAAAAAAATAAAATAAAATAAAGGGAAAAAAAAAATTAAAATGGTAATTAAGACACTCCCCAAGAACAAAAAAAAAAAAAATGTTCATCATCACTTATTATTAGGGAAATCAAAATCTAGACAACAATGATATATCACCTTATGCCAGTGAGAATGACATATATTAAAAATACTGGAAAAAATTCTATTGGTGGGGATGTGGTGACAAAGGAACCCTCATCCAATGTTGGTAAGAATATTGTCTGGTCCTAAAATACAAAGACAGTCTACAGAATGGGAAAGGATATTCACCGAATACACATCCAACAAGGGGTTGATATCAAGGATATACAAAGTACTGGTTGAACTCCATAAGAAGAAAACATCCAACCCCATCAAAAATGGGGCGATGAAATGAATAGAAACTTTCTTAAAGAAGAAATCCAAATGGCTAAAAGGCACATGAGAAAATGCTCCACATCATTAATCATCAGGGAGATGCAGATCAAAACAACAATGAGATATCATTTCACACCACAGAGACTGGCCCACATCCACAAAAACAAAAGCAACCAGTGCTGGCACGGATGTGGTGAGAAAGGGACCCTCCTTCACTGCTGGTGGGAATGTCGACTGGTTCAGCCCTTTTGGAAAACAGTATGGACACTTCTCAAAAAATTAGAAATTGAGCTCCCATTTGAGCCAGCAATACCACTCCTGCGAATATATCCCGGAGAGGCAAAAAAGCATAGTTGAAGTGACATCTGCACTTGTTTGTTCATTGCAGCACTCTTTACAATAGCCAGAATCTGGAAAATACCTGAGTGTCCGAGAACAAATGACTGATTAAAGAAACTTTGGTACATTTACACAATGGAGTACTATGTAGTTGTTAGAAAAGATGAAGTCATGAAATTTACACACAAGTGGTACTACATGGAAAGTATCATGCTAAGCTAAATGAGTCAAAAAGAGAGGGATAGACATAGAAAGATTGCATTCATCTGGGAACATAAAGTAACAAAATAGGAGACTAACACCCAAGAATGGCCGAGATTAGTACCAGGAATTTTGCTCCATGGCTTAGAGGCCAGCCACCACATGCTAGGGGGAAAGGGAGCTCAGACAGAGAAGGGAGCACCAAATAAAGGATGTTGGGAGGATCCTCATAGGAGGGGAGAAGCATGCTGAAAGTAGACTATAGACCAAACATCATTGCCACTCAATGCCTCTTTTGCAAACAACAACACCCAAGAGGAGAGAGAGAACAAAAAGGAATGCCCTGCCACAGAGGCAGGGTGGGATGGGGGGATGGGGAATGGGAGGGATACTGGGATCCATCCGTGGTGGTGGGAAATGGGCACCGGTGGAGGGATGGGTATTTGATTATCATATAATTGAAACCCAAGCACAAAAAGTTGTAAGTCTACAACTGTACCTCATGGTGTCTCACTAATAAAAATTTTAAAAAAATAAGAATATTGTCTGGTACAACCCCTATGGAAAGGAATAGGGAGGGTACTCAGTAAATATGCAGAGATGAGTTCTGGCTGGAGCAATAGCACAGCGGTAGGGTGTTTGCCTTGGGCACAGCCAGCCTGGCTGAGCTGGGTTCGATTTCTCCACCCCTCTCAGAGAGCCTGGCAAGCTACCGAGAGTATCTCGCCTGCACAGCAAACCCTGCAGAGTATCTCACCTGCAAGGCAAGCCGTGACATATTTAATATGCCAAACACAGTAACAACAAGTCTCAAAATAGAGACATTACTGGGCCCTCTAGAGCAAATCAATGAATAACGGGAGGACAGTGAGTTCCCATATGACCCAGAAATTGCACTTTTGGATATCTATCCCCAGAACAGAAAAATATTCATTTAAAAGAACGTATGTACATCATTAACTCATAATGGCATTCAGTACAATAGCTAAGATCTGGAATCAACCTAGATGTTCAAAGAGAGGTAAGTGGATCATAAAGATATGCTATATATACATCTACATCTATATGCATATATATGTATTTGTGTGCATATATAGGTATATATATATATATATATATAATGAAGATGTAGTCACGGTCCTCCTGTTATTCATTGATTTGCTCGAGTAGGCCCAGTAACATCTCCATTGTGAGACTTGTTGTTACTGTGTTTGGCATATAGAATACATCATGGGTAGCTTGCCAGGCTTTGCCGTGTGGGTGAGATACTCTCAGTAGCTTGCTGGGCTCTCTGAGAGGGGTGGAGGAGTCGAACTCGGGTTAGCCATATTGGCCGCTTGCAAGGCAAACGCCTTACCTGCTGTGCTATTGCTCCAGGCCGAAGATGTAGTATACAATGAAATACTATAGTATTCCTACATTACAGCTGTGTACAGCTGTAAGGAATGATGAAATCACAAAATCTGGTGCAACATGGATGGAACTGGAAGACATTATGTTAAATGAAATAAGCCGGAACAAGAAAGAAAAACACAGGACGATCTTATTCATATGTGGAATTTATAATAACTGGAAGAGGAAATGCAACGTTTTAAAGGGGGATGCCCATATCAACCTTAGCCTCAGAATATGAAGAGTAGAGGGAAAGAAAGAGCTTAGAGGAAGGAGAGAAGGGAGATGACAAGCAACGGTGGCCAGGTCAGGTGATAAGATACAAAGGTGATGTTTAGGAATGATAGAGCCAAATACCCAAACCAGAAAGACAACAACATTAAAATAAAGATATCAAAACTTTAACAACTGAACTTAGAAAGGTGCTTGTCGAGAGGGCAGGCTAGTGAAGGGATGGGAGGGGAGATGTGGAGGGTGTGGGAGAAAAACTGGGAACATTGGTGGAGGGAAGTTGACCTGGGTGGTGGGATTGGTGCTGCAATATTGTATGTCTAAAACTCAACTCTGAATAACTTTGTAAATAACAGTGCTTTAATTTTAAAATATTAAATTTTAAAAAAAGGAATTCACTAACTGGTAGACACAGCAAATCAGATATAATCTCGAATCACACCATTTTTTTTTGTTCTCAGTCATTATATATATATATATATGTATATTATATATATTCAGTCAGCTGAATATATCTCCTTCTGAATTTCAACCTGTACTAATGTCTAAGCAGTATATGTTTGTATGAGAGCCAAGAATGTGTGCGGGAACCTGCCAGTCATGAAAACCTGAACTGCTAAGGCACGATTTGTTTCTGTCTTATTTTTTCCCATTTTTCTATAAGCACATATCTGTTGAATAAAATAATGATCAACACACGTCTCCTATAACATTCATTAAACATAATCAATCATCTTATTCATAATTAACATATTATATACCTGTAACTGCAAATTAATGACAGAAAAATGTTATTTGGATGAAGAAAATGAAAAAATTCACAAGTTCATTAAAGTAACAACAGCCAACTTTGTACTAAATGGCTACCATTGCTACATGAAAATGTCTTAGACTTTTACAGCAATAATGGAATCACATTTCTTGTCAAGCCATATGTATTTACATTAAGAATCAACATCAGGACTAGGAAGTTAGCTCAAGTAGTGAAGGGCATGCCTTGAATTTGCATGTAAGGCCCTTAATTTGATCCCTTACTCCACCTGGACACACCCCACCCCCAAAACTGCCAGGTGTGGTCCTGGTGGCCAGTGAGAATGACTGAACCATTACCAGGCCTGAACAACAAACTGTCAGGCCCACAGCTCCAGATTGGGTATCTCTTGAGGTCCCCTATCCTCTGGGAAGGAAACTGCCCAACCAAAAGAGATGGAGAATTTACTTTTTCCTCATGAAAATAAACAGATGACAGTGTAACGAATAAAGCACAATTCTAGTGCTTACCAGTCAGCTGTAATTTCAATTTTTTTTTATAACGAGAGGTGGTTTATTTCTTTTTTTTTTTTTTTTTTTTTTAGTGAAACACCATGAGGTACAGTTGTAGATTTACAATTTTTGTGCTTGGGTTTCGATTATACAATGATCAGATACCCATCCCTCCACCAGTGCCCATTTTCCATCACCATGGATAATATCCCCCCCACCCCCATCCCCCCATCCCCCCCTGCCTCTGTGGCAGGGCAATCCCCTGTGTTCTCTCTCTCGTAATTTCAATTTTTTATTAGAAACTAATTCTAGAAACATGTAGAGACATCTGACTTCATGTCAGATACATGCCTTCTCTCAAGAAGCTTATGTTCTCTGGAGGAGAGAGAAAATAAAGCAATTCTATCAGAGTGTTCAGAGAACAGAAAGTGAGAGAGGCTCAAAGATAAAGAAAAGAGTCAAGGGAAGTGATGATCTATGAGTAATCAAACTTGTGGACAATACTCAGACCCTTACCAGGTGTACAAAGTTCAGATTTATTCTAAATATGAACAAAGTGTATGTGCAAGCAAATAATTGGCCTTACTTATGCTTCTTGTTTTGTTTTGCTTTAGTAAATCAAAATGGTTTTATTGGAAAAAAAGTTTATTTAAAGAAAACTGAGGGGTGAGAAAAAGAGACATATGTTCAAGAGAGAAGATGAGCTATGCAGAGTGGAAAAAAAGCAGAGAATAGCTTTTGGGAGAAGATTATATGCAAGTTGTCAATATTGTCTTTCCTTGGATTTTTTTGTGTTTTAAAGGGTCATATTTGTTACCATGTACCAATTCAATTGCCAAATGAGGGAATATGAATATCTCCCTTACCAATGATATCAGTAAAGTGAGATGTATTCTTTTTAGCTCAATCATCTTATTAAGAGATGTTTCTTTTTCATAGTTTGGGGGAATCAGAATTTACATCTCATTAAAAATTTGAAGTCTATTATACCCTTTTTAAGTAACTCACAAAAACTTTTACATTTAAATGTACTTCTCACAAGTCTTTGATTAATGCAAATAAAGATTAAAATTATAGCCTGTGGTTTCATTAAATAGGGTGATATACTGCTTTGGAGCCAGTCTGGCCTAGGTGTGAATTTTGCATTATCATCCACTGAATCATCTGGCTTTTTGATTGTCTACTCCTCCACATATAAGAGAGAAAAAATAAGAGTATGTATCTCACAGGACTGTGGAAAAATAAATAAAATAATTCCT
This sequence comes from Sorex fumeus, assembly GCF_029834395.1. Lineage (NCBI taxonomy): Eukaryota > Metazoa > Chordata > Mammalia > Eulipotyphla > Soricidae > Sorex > Sorex fumeus. Next base: position 54,694,568 of record NW_026606129.1, on the reverse strand, counting down.
GTGAAATACTGAAGGCTCTGCATATACTTACTTAATGCATGTCCTATATGGGTGTCTACTAACTTATTCTTGTCACTATACAATGATGAGTATTCATTAACTTAGTATTCACTAATCAACAAAAAAGAAATATTCTTGAGTATTTTTATTTTTATTTTTGGTTTTGGTTACTTGGGCCCATACCCAGTAATGCTCTGGGCTTACTCCTGGTTTTGTATTCAGGGATCATTCCTGGTGGGCTGGGGGGACCATCTGGGATGCCAGGGATTGAACTCAGGTTGGCCATGTACAATATAAACACCCTACTCACTATACTGTCTCTCTGGCCCCTCATGGAAAAATTTTTAATCTGAAGGACAAGCACAATGACATGTGCAGAAACTAACTATACCACAAATTAAGCTAAAAGTTGAGAGGATGATTAATAGTTCAGCTAAATACAAGTCAGGCATTTGATTAACAGGTGCAAGTGTAAATTCCTTCTGGGTTTATGTTTGGGGGTTAACACCAGTTCAAGTTTACTTAAAAGAGCCAGTAACAGAAAATTCCTGTGCTACAAGATTCTTGGTGAATAATGAGCATCCCATTTCTACCCAATAATCTGTCAATAAAAAATTAGAGGTAATTTCTAGGTTTTACCAAAATCAACCACCTTAATTAAATACACTACAATTTCTGTGGGACGCTGACGAGTATGGTTTAAAGATCCACTTAGTGTGTATCTCATATGACTGTAGATATATCAAGAGGAGCGTGATACTCCCAAATGGACCCTTTTCATAGTGGCTGCCACATTTACACAGAGTAGGTGGAAACAGTAAATTTGGATTCTAATTTGTCCCTATATGTTAATGGGAATATTTAATGAAGTTTGAATAAGTGGTGCTTTGTTGTTGTTGTTGTTTTTGTTTTCGTTGGTTTTTTGAGGCCACACCTACCAGTTCTCATGCTTATTTCTCACCCTGTGCTCAGGGATCATTCCTGGTGGTGTTCAGTCCACAGTGGATCAAACCAGTGAGGCCATGTGCAAGGCAATCGCCCTCCCTATAGTTTTATCTCTTGGTCCAAAGTATATTATTATTATATTTTTTTGCTTTTTGGGTCACACCTGATGATGCACAGAGATTAGTCCTGGCTCTGCACTCAGGAGTTACTTCTGGAGGTGCTCAGGGGACCATATGGGATGCTGGGAATCGAACCCGGGTCAGCCATGTGCAAGGCAAATGCCCTACCCACTGTGCTATCACTCCAGCCTCAACGTGTATTATTCTTAATGTGTTTCTGTTGTTGTTGTTGTTGTGTTGCTTTTTCTGGGTTCATTCCCAAAAGTGCAATAAATCACAGGTGTTTTACTAGTGATGGGAGGTTATATGTTGCCAGAAACCAAATCCAGAATCCTGTGTATGCCAGAAAAGTGTACCAGTCCTTTAAATTCTCCCTCCAACTCTAAAACTGTGTCTTAAATAAACATTCATTTAAAAGAATATTCTTTATATCCCAGAGAGGCAAAAAAGCATAGTCGAAGTGACATCTGCACTTGTTTGTTCATTGCAGCACTCTTTACAATAGCCAGAATCTGGAAAAAAAACCTGAGTGCCCAAGAACAGATGACTGGTTAAAAAAACTTTGGTACATCTACACAATGGAGTACTATGTAGCTGTTAAAAAAGATGAAGTCATGAAATTTACACACAAGTAGTAATACATGGAAAGTATCATGCTAAGCTAAATGAGTCAGAAAGAGAGGGATAGACATAGAAAGATTGCATTCATCTGGGGAACATAAAGTAACAAAATAGGAGACTAACACCCAAGAGTGGCCTGGATTAGTACCAGGAGGTTTGCTCCATGGCTTGGAGGCCAACCACACATGCTAGGGGAAAAGGGAGCTCAGACAGAGAAGGGAGCACCAAATAAAGGATGTTGGGAGGATCCTCCCAGGATGGGAGAAGCATGCTGAAAGTAGACTATAGGCCAAACATGATTGCCACTCAATGCCTCTTTTGTAAACTACAACACCCAAGAGAAGAGAGAGAGAACAAAAGGGAATGCCCTGCCACAGAGGCAGGGTGGGATGGGGGGGATGGGGAATGGGAGGGATACTGGGATCCGTGGTGGTGGGAAATGGGCACTGGTGGAGGGATGGGTATTCAATTATCATATAATTGAAGTCCAAGCACAAAAATTTGTAAGTCTACAACTGTACCTCATGGTGTCTCACTAATAAAATTTTTAAAAAATAATAAACATTTGATTTCCTCTTTAAAAAAATAAATAAAAATAAAAGAATATTCTTAGTTTCAAGAAAGTTCAATTGATAACACTCACGAGTTCAAAGAATCACACACACACACAGACAAATACAGTGTCTTTCAAACCAAGGTAATACTGCAGATCTGCATAACTATAACCTACAAATTGAGACATGCATGGTCATGATTGTGGGAGTGAGGGGAATGCTGTAGCAAGGAGACTACCACAATGAGGAAAACACACAGAAATTTGATTAGACTATTTATTGGTCCCTGTTAATGAAATCGGGGATATAAGATATAGAGGTTTTAAACACATAAGCAGCAAAGAAAACATAGGGTAACTAACATGAAATATGTTTCAGAGGCAAATAAAAGATAAGTTTGTTAAGGAACAAATAGGCTATTTTCCCACTAAACTCTAGAGATGATCATTTAAACAAAACCAAATCAATTATCATTGCTTAATGTTGGAAATTTTTGTCTTTAAGTTTGTTTTTTATACCCTAATCTTGCTTTCGAAAATGGAACAATACTGATAAATTCAACTGGAGAAACGATTAACCTTTGAGAAGCAATGCTTACATTTCAAGATCCTATAAGAAAAACAAATTTCTCCCCCTCTTTAGGTGGAAGATGGCCATGTGGAACTCTTTGGAACAAACAAATCTATGTGATGATTACTGCTTATTCGATGTTAGAATAGAGAAGATCAAATTACTGGAGTCTTACATGCTTTGTATAGTCTATCATTCTATTCATCTCTTTAGTAACTTTTACCTAATACCAACTTAATAAGACTCAATAGCTTTGGTATTTTTATAGTTCCTACCATGGAAGGAACTAAAAAAAGGAGGACATTTACAAAAATATGTCAAAGATAAATCCACAATATAGAGTACACAACAAAAAATCTACTAGACATGTAAAAAAATAAGGGAAAAAACATGATTTCAAAAGAAAAAAGCAATCAGCAGAAACAGAAATGATCCAGATGCTGGAATTAGCAGAGGATGAATTTAAAACAGCTACTGTAGATAAATTATAATATATACATAGATGTGTGCGTGTGCATGTGCATGTGTGTGTGGGGAGAGAGAGAGAGAGAGAGAGAGAGAGAGAGAGAGAAAGAGAGAGAGTATGTAGGTTTGGGAGCCATGCCCAGCTCTGCTCAAGGCTTATTCATAGCTCTACACTCAGGAATTACTCCTGGCAGACTCCAGGAGCTATATGGAGTGCCTGGGATTGAACATAGTCAGCCATATCCAAGACAAGCACTCTACCTTCTGTACTATTGCTCTGACCCTGACAGATTATGTTACTTATGCATATCATTGACACATACATGGTAATTTCAATAGGAAATAGAGACTATAGTATGAGATTTAATCAAAATTCTAGAATTGAAAATATAATGTATGAGACAATAATAATTCACCAGATTGATTTGATTTAAGAGTATATTGGGAACTACAAAAGAACAGGTTAGTGAACCTGGAGACCAACTGATAGAACATAGATTTGAAACAAACAAAAATAGCATCAAAGTGATTATAATACAAAATTAGCAATCAGACTTGACTGTTTCCAGAACATGTAAAGATAATGGCTGTAAGTCTTTGAAGAAATAGTTATTAAAAAATTCCAAATACGGGCTGGAGCGATAGCACAGCAGGTAGGGCGTTTGCCTTGCATGCAGCCAACATGGCCGACCCTGGTTCAATTCCCAGCATGCCATATGGTCCACCGAGCACCGCCAGGAGTAATTCCTGAGTGCATGAGCCAGGAGTAATCCCTGAGCATCGCAGGGTGTGACCCAAAAAGAAAAAAAAAATCCAAATGTATTTGGAATATATTTGACAATAGTCAAGACTCCCAGAAAACATTTCAGCATTATGAATGTCAAAAAATATCTAGTCGCTGGCCCACATTCAAAAGAACAAAAGCAACCAATGCTGGCGTGGATGTGGCGAGAAAGGGACACTCCTTCACTGTTGGTGGGAATGTCCACTGGTTCAGCCCTTCTGGACAACAGTATGGACGATTCTCAAAAAATTAGAAATTGAGCTCCCATTTGACCCAGCAATACCATTCCTGGGAATATATCCCAGAGAGGCAAAAATGTATAGTCGAAGTGACATCTGCACTTGTTTGTTCATTGCAGCACTCTTTACAATAGCCAGAAACTGGAAGAAACCTGAATGCCCAAGAACAGATGACTGGTTAAAGAAACTTTGGTAAGGTAAAGGTAAAGGCCCTCCCGTTGATCGTCGATTTGCTCGAGCGGGCCCAGTAACGTCTCCATTGGAGACTTTGTTGTTACTGTGTCTGGCATATCGAATACTCTCGGTAGCTTGCCGGGCTCTCCGAGAGGGGCGGAGGAATCGAACTCAGGTCGGCCATGTTGGCCGCTTGTAAGGCGAACGCCCTACCCACTGTGCTATCGCTCCGGTTTGGTACATCTACACAATGGAGTACTATGTAGCTATTAGAAAAGATGAAGTCATGAAATTTACATACAAGTGGTACAATATGGAAAGTATCATGCTAAGCGAAATGAGTCAGAAAGAGAGGGATAGACATAGAAAGATTGCATTCATCTGGGGGATATAAAGTAACAAAGTATGAGATTAATACCCAAGAATAGCTGAGATCAGCACCAGGAGGATTACTCCATAACTTAGAGGCCAGCCGGGTATCCTAGAGGAAAGGGCAGTTCAGATAGAGAAGGGAGCACCAAATAAAGGATGTTTGGAGGATCCTCCCAGGAGGGGAGATGCATGTCGAAAGTAGACTATGGACTGAACATGTTTGCCACTCAATGCCTCTTTTGCAGACCACAACACCCAAACGGAGAGAGAGAACACAGGGGATTGTCCTGCCACAGAGGCAGGGGGGGATGGGGGGATGGGGGTGGGAGGGATATTATCCATGGTGGTGAAAAACGGGCACTGGTGGAGGGATGGGTATCTGATCATTGTATAATTGAAACCCAAGCACAAAAAAAATTGTAAATCTACAACTGTAAAAAAATAAATAAAAAAAAAAGAAAAAAAAAAGAAAAAAAAATATCTAGTCGCATTCCTAACTTACCTCACTAAACAATGTACTGAAAATGAAAGATAAGGACAAAAGCTTTGAAAGCAGAAGAGAAAAAGTGACTCACTATATGTAGAGAAACAAAGATAAAATGAAGGCTGACATTTCATCAGAAAAATTAAAGACAAGAATAATATTATATCTTCAAAATAAAAAGAAGTTAACTTTTTTTCAAGTAAAAGTTCTATATAGAGCAAGATTATCTGTCAAAATAAGAGTTATATGAAATATTTTAGATAAACAAAATCTGAGAGAAATTGTTGCTATCAGGCATGAAATTTTTTTTTAAAGCTAAAAGAAATTCTTTGAACTAAATAATGCTACCAGGTGGAAAATCAAATCCATAGATGGAAAAAAATCCTATTAAATGGCTGAATGATAAATATATTACTATTTTATATAAATTTAATTTTTCATTATCTTACCAACTATATTAAAGTAATATAAAAATTATTTATTTGTATTATAGTGATATATTTCCATATATTTTAGAGGACAATAGTTAAAGGCAAAAAATTAAAATAGTTGTAGGCTTATGCTGAGAACTCCACTTGTCCTTCCTCCAGTCTGGTCACTCAAGTAACCAACAGCCAGGATTGGTTGCTGGATCAGCAAGTAATTAATCCATCCACACAAAGCTAAAAGTCAAACCCTTAGCCATAGGGAATTATATTGTTTTCTCCATATGGACTAAGACAATCAATTCTTAAGTGCACTAAGGGTGTGTGTGAATACTGAGAAAGGACTTGTGTGTTTGTTCAGTTATTTGTTGACGGAGAGGGTCTTAGTCTTGTCTCAGGAATCACTCCTGGTTGTGCTGGGGGTACCATATGCCATGATCGGATCTCAGGCAAGAGATAAGTGCCTTACCCATTCTACTATATCTCTCGGGCTCTGAGAATAGACTTTGATTAGAACATGCTGACACTTAAAAGATTCCTTGAACAAAAATGTATACATTAGTCTAGTGAATAAACTGCATATATTGAACTCTAAGGAGAAAATACCTATTCTTAAGATGCAAAAGACAAACTGTGACCCCCTTCAAAGAATATAAGGAGAGGAATGAAGCATGCTCTTTAAGTTAGATCAAGGAGGATGGAGAGCTATTTTAAAACGGAGTATAAAAATACCTTTCTCTTTTCATTATTGCCTCCTATAATAACAAGCTTTATCTTTCTTGTTTATTCCGAAAAAAGAATATTTCCTTATCTCCACCAAAACAGTACTGCAAACTCTCATACCTGGGCCAGCAATTCTCTGCTGACACCTCATTGAGTCCAAGCTGACAAAGACTGATGGTTTCTTAGTAGGACATGGGGAGGATGACCATTCCTGGAGGATGACCATTCCTCCCCCAGGAAGTACTTCTGGTAAACTGACTTTGCTCTCCTTCATATCTAGGTTTTGGCTCAGGACAAGGGGGATGGGTTGGGGAAGCTTTGTTCTCCTTGTTTGCTGTTCCACTGCCCTAGTTTGAGAAGGTTTCTTTCTCCCAGTGGATGGTATTAGATGTTCAAAAGTGGAGGCTGGGGCTCCTAAGCTGCCCTTTTTCTTCTTTGGGGTCTCCTTCAACATAAAACGTTCTTGCTGAGACTGGAGCAATAGCACAGCAGGTAGGGCATTTGCCTTGCATGCGGCCAACCCCGGTTCAATTCCCAGCAACCCATATGGTCCCCTGAGCACCGCTAGGAGTGATTCCTGAACGCAAAGCCAGGTGTAACCCCTTAGTATCGCCGGATGTGACCCAAAAAGAAAAAAAAAGTTCTTACAAAGGGTGAAGAGCTAGAAGCTTTCCCGTTCCAGAATCATTAGCCAGCCAATCTCAGGGATTTCCCTGTCAGAGGCCTTTTTTTTCCTTCCCCTCTAGCTACCTTATCCTGCCTCTGAAATCAGACTACAGGGTTTGCAAGACAGGGGGCTACCACTTGGTGAGGGCCAGAAGAAGTGTGCAAATCCCTCCTGGCAGGCACGCACTTTGGTGTGCCTCTGAATGTCCTGTTCCTCTCACCCCTATTACTTATAAACAAACTGAACAATTATTATAGAAAACCTTGTGACAGAGTATGCTTCTGCAGGATGCGCAATTCAAACCCACAATTCCTTCCCCATCCCACTGTGCACCAGCTCTGTCTGTGCAATTGGCACTTATTTGAAACAGCTTTCAAAGAAAATATGTTTGCAGTTCAAAGATAAGCAGGTTTATAGTAAACTGTCAAACAAACTTTTATCCTCTTTTTTTTTTCCACTGCCAGCAGAAAAAAAAAGAAAGAACAAGAAGGAAAAAACATTCTTTCTTAGATATACGCTATGTGTAGGCCTTGTTTCTTAAAAATTCATTCGTGGCTAATATAATCTGAACACTACCCTGCCTTTCCTCCTTTTGGCTCAGACATCAAAAAATATGGGTAAAACACTAAAATCATCAAATGTGCTGATGAAGACACAGTGTTTCCTGACTGTTTTCATTTTTATTGTCAGTCTCATGTGGACTGACACTAAAAAGCCGCATAAATTCAAAGAATAACACTTTTAAAGTAATATGATATTTTAACAAGATCTACTGGTATCAATTTTATATGTCCATTATGTATGTACATGCATCAGTTAAATATATATGTATATTTGGTCTGGGGCCACACCTACTAGCACTAGGGCTTACTCAAGTCTCTGTGCTCAGAGAACCATCTGTGACGCCAGAAATTGAATCAGGGTCAGCCACGTGCAAGGTAAGTGCCTTACCTCCTGGACTATCTCTCCAGCCTGCATCAATTACAACTCAAAAATGCCCTGATGGGTCTCAAAATCCAAGAGAAGGCAATTTGGGCTAGAGCAGGAGGCAGACGTGAGTTCAATTCCCAGCATCCCATATGGTTCCCCCAGGCACTGCCAGGAGTAATTCCTAAGAAAGGCCAGATAGAGAGGGGCGGGGTGGCAAGGACAATCTTGACTGCACAAGTCACAATAAAGGGAGTCAAGCAATGGGGCTGAAGTGACACTTTTGACCACAAGGAAGCTATCCAGGCCATGCGCATCACCTGGCTGCTTGGTTTCATATGGAGGATGTGACTCTATGTCTGTTCACACAAACTATCCTTCAGAAGGCATGCTTTGCCTCCTTCCTGAAGGAAGAGTCTTTATTAATAATTCACAATTTAACGCTGCATTTTTACAGAGTGAACTGCCCACCAATGCCAGGGCAAATTAAACACCCCCCACCATCACCATCATTTGTAGGGCACTCTATACCTCAGAAAAGACTGTAAGAACCAATTTTAAGGGAAAATAAGATTGTGAAAAAGAGGCATGACTTGCTTTGGATGATTTCACCACGAAAAACAAAGCCTTCACTTTCAAAGCTTATGAAGAGTGCACTGTTGCAGGGCCCAATCTTATCTTCTCTTACAGAAGCGGTGAACTAAGGACTCATATCACTTGAAGCTACACTACTGAGGAAATTTCACAAAAATACTTTTTGTTTTTCTTCCTTCACTAGGAAAACAGACTCCCTCAGCTCCCCTTGAGCTCACAGTACAGGAACCTCCTCAGCGTTAGTTCCCGGTGAGCAGATGGTCGCCTGAAATGTTTTTGATAAAAAACAATCTAGGGGCAGGGGTTGCTGAGAGGTCAGCAGAATCCAGATTAACAATTGATCAGCTCTAATGGACCATCATGGCAATAAACTCTGAGCCCATGCACAGAGCTGCTACCCCAGTAATAACATGGGAGCTGACACCCTGGCTGATAACAGACTGGCGTTTAATAACATCGGGGCTTTGCAGCTTCAAAGCCTTCTACTCAGACACACATTCTTCATGCACCTCTATTTTCTAAATGGCCTCTTTTACAGTTTCCAAGAAAGCACACCTGGTTTATTCAGACCAGAGAAGGTTCCATTGAAGTATGAGGTCCAGAGAGTGAGTGACACACTGATATTGCTAGTACACCATCTACTTCTCTCTTCAGAGCCCAGCAGTGACTAACTTCAGATACTTCTCTTATACTATATGGAGATAGGAAGGGGAGAAAAAACCTGAAAGCATCTTCTTTGTTCCCAAGAGAACAAAAAATATAACCATTCACAGACTCTATGTCAGTCCTTTTTATTGTGCTGTTGCTATCATTATTGTTGAGAATTCTGATGCTGTATTAGTGTGCACAGCACTACACTTGACAAGGGAATCAGCTGTGCATTAATAAAATTTTATCTAAAATCCTCAAGAATAGTAAGTCACACACTCTTGGAATAGCTGCAGGTGGATTTTTTTTATTTATTTTTTTATTTTATTTATTTTTTTTTTATTTATTGAATCACCTTGGGAAAGGTTACAAAGCTTTCAGGTTTAGGTCTCAGTCATGCAAATATCAAACATATTTCCCTTTACCAATACTTTTTTTTTTACCATGAAGAACCCCAATAAAACCCCACCCCCCACCCCTCCCAGTCCCTGTGGGGCAGATGAATTCTAGTTAACACTCTATCTGCTTTGATTAGATTCATTGTTTCAATAAAAGATTCACCACTATTATTTAGAGTTTACCCCCCCCCCCCAAATCAGACATGCTGAAAAAGCATTGTGACGTGATTTGCTTTCTACAGTTGGGTTTAAGAATTAAATGTTGGTTTTGAATTTCTGCTATTTTACTTATTGACCCTGGAAGTATTGATACTGAAAATCAGATAGTTAAGAAATTGGTTTCTGTGCTCTGGAGTCGTGGCCGTGCTGAAGAGCCGCTAGTGGGGGGCAACTGGTGGCCTCGGTAGGGCGTGAAGGGCGGACCGAAATGCCCCCTTCCCATGAGGTTTTAGTCGCCCCCACTCCCCTGGCTCATACCTGCTGTCCACAAGGCTCCCATGCGGCCGCCATCTTTCTTTCCAGAGAGGAGAAGGCGACTGGGGCAACACCCTTTCCCCTCCGGACAGACATGATGGCCTGGATTAACGCATAGTCCTTTCACTTTTCTGCTCCAAGCTGCTGGGTTCTGCATTAAGTCCCTGTGCTTCTGGGGCTGTGCCCGTGCTGGAGAGCCGCTCGCGGGGGGCAACTGGTGACCTCGGTAGGGCGTGAAGGACGGACTGGAACGCCCCCCTTCCCATGAGATTTTAGTCGCCCCCACACCCCCGGCTCATACCTGCTGTCCACAAGGCTCCCATGCGGCCGCCATCCTTCTTTCCAGAGAAGAGAGGGTGAATGGGGCAACACCCTTTCCCCTCTGGCAGACTTGATGGCCTGGATTAACGCATAGTCCGTTCATTTTTCTGCTCCAAGCTGCTGGGTTCTGCATTAAGTCCTTGTGCTTCTGGGGCTGTGGCCGTGCTGGAGAGCCGCTCGTGGGGGGCAACTGGTGGCCTCGGTAGGGTGTGAAGGATGGACCGGAACGCCCCCCTTCCTATGAGGTTTTAGTCGCCCCCGCTCCCCCGGCTCATGCCTGCTCTCCACAAGGCTCCCATGTGGCCGCCATCTTTCTTTCCAGAGAGGAGAGGGCGAATGGGGCAACACCCTTTCCCCTCCAGCAGATTTGATGGCCTGGATTAACGCATAGTCCGTTCACTTTTCTGCTCCAAGCTGTTGGGTTCTGCATTAAATCCTTGTGTTTCTGGGGCTGTGGCTGTGCTGGAGAGCCGCTCGTGGGGGGCAATTGGTGGCCTCGGTAGGGCCTGAAGGACAGACCGGAACACCCCCCTTCCCATGAGGTTTTAGTCGCCCCTACACCCCCGGCTCATACCTGCTGTCCATAAAGCTCCCATGTGGCCGCCACCTTTCTTTCCAGAGGGAGGAGGGCGGAAGGGACCAACACCCTTTCCCCTCCGGGCAGACATGATGGCCTGGATTAACGCATAGTCCTTTCACTTTTCTGCTCCAAGCTGCTGGGTTCTGCATTAAGTCCTTGTGCTTCTGGGGCTGTGGCCGTGCTGGAGAGCCGTTCGTGGGGGGCAACTGGTGGCCTCGGTAGGGTGTGAAGGATGGACCGGAACGCCCCCCTTCCCATGAGGTTTTAGTCGCTCCCGCTCCCCCGGCTCATGCCTGCTGTCCACAAGGCTCCCATGTGGCCGCCATCTTTCTTTCCAGAGAGGAGAGGGCGAATGGGGCAACACCCTTTCCCCTCCAGCAGATTTGATGGCCTGGATTAACGCATAGTCCGTTCACTTTTCTGCTCCAAGCTGTTGGGTTCTGCATTAAATCCTTGTGTTTCTGGGGCTGTGGCCGTGCTGGAGAGCCGCTCGTGGGGGGCAACTGGTGGCCTCGGTAGGGCGTGAAAGACGGACCGGAACGCCCCCCTTCCCATGAGGTTTTAGTCGCCCCCGCTCAGGTGGATTTTTTTTTAAAAAATCATTCTAGGATATTTGAGCCAAACTTCAGAATATTTTTCCTTTGCTGCAGGATAAATAATCCCATAAAATCAATTAAATCACTCCCTCCTTGATTCGCCCGATTTTTGTAGACAATTGATCGAAAAATAAAATTGTTTATGAGAGTCATAAACAATAGAACTTTCAAAAACAATCTCTGTTGTCCCGCAAACTCACTCCAACAGATGTTGGATCAATGGATCCAAATATTTGTCCTAAAGAATTCCTAGGAATTCTCTTAGATAAGCAGACTATAAAGAACAAAATCAGAAAATTCAATACTGATAACAATATTGGTCTCTAATGTACAGTACATATTCAAAACTTTGTTTCTAGTTCAGGCTCTAAATTTGAACCATATACTACATTTTGCTGTCAAGTGTCTTCAATGTCCATTAGTCTGAAACAGGTCTGAAGGTTTCTTTTTCTTGGCATTGACTTCTCAAAACTTGAAGTAGCACTGTTTTTTAAGACTATATACGTTTGAGGTATAGTTCATTATAAATCAGCCTTTGATTATATCACATTATGTTCGTCACCAAAAGTCCAGTTTCTAGATCCCACCATTCAATTGGTTACTTTAACTGCATTTACTTACCATTCATCCCTTCCTTTCTGATAATGGATTGATCTTACAGTCTAAAGGTTTTGCTTTTTCATTTTCTTTAACCATGTATACAAGAGAGATCATACAGTGTTAGTCTTTCTTCATATCACTCATTTCACAAAGTATGATAACTAGAGATATCTATATTGTTACAAATGGCATGATTTCATCTTTTCATAGCTGATATTTCATTGTTTGGATACCATTTATTTTTTACCAAGCTTGACTTTTCAAAGGAGAACTCCAGTTAGTTATTTGTAGATTATTATTTAATCAGAACTTCTTTGATGTTTTATAATGATTGGATTCCAGTAACATATTTGGAGCAAGAACTCTATATAAGAGACACTGTATTCTTTCTATTTATCAAACTTGAGAACATATGACAATATTAACATTCATTATCTATTTAAAATAGTGTCTCCTGGTTCTCTCCATAGTAAAGTTATTATTTTTCCTTTGTAATTCATAAGTAATTAGAGGGCAGATACACCAAAACTGTTTTTATCTCTTTATTCATCAAACTTTTACATACCAGTTTTGATTCTTGCCTGAATCAATTATTACCATTATTTTCTATCTCCATAATTTATTTCTTCTGCATTTATTAGATGGTATCATATTTTCAGGGCTTTCCCTTCTTGTTTGCATTTTCATCTGTATGTTTGCATTTTTATTTATTTATAATCAGAGTAGACTTGGGGATTCTTACTTTATTCAGTGATATATATTTTATTTATTTTATTCATTTATTCAGTGATATAAAAATTAAATATCTAATTTAAATCAATCCAAGTTAATTTTCCATCACTGACAGAATACTCCTGAAAGACTTGGGAAATTTATAAGTTGGAAACAATTTCTCTTGGCAGTCCAATAAAGCAATCTTTACACTCTTCACATTTACAAAGGTGCTTCCTGCTGCTTCCATTATAACTTCCTGCGCCACTCTAGGAAGCCCAAAAATCTGAAGAGAAGTCACAGAGAAGACAAATATGGGCAGAAGTGACCTCCAATCTTCCTGGAGCCACTACAAAAGTTATGTTGTGGGAAAAGATGTTTCTTGCTATGCTCACTGATTTCTCTGTCCTCTCTCTGGAAACTTTTCTCAAAGAGATGGACCAGCTTCCTCAATCCTCTATGTTACCAATATTTTTTCTCCACCACCCTCTGGAACTTCATGTTTGGCTACAGTCCTGGCTTTATTTACTGAATATGTTGGGTGTTATGTGCAAAATTGACCACAAGTTGATGGGATTATACTTTTTATCTCCAGATGAATTCTTCACCCTCTGTACACAGGTCAATACTCAGAAGGCTAAAGTACATAAACTACACCAGCAGTTGGATTCAATCAACGTTAGGAATTGGCAAGAGATCAGAAGACTAGAAACAGTGGGAAATAATCCTTCAAAGTCTATCACTGTCAACTCACATGGGGAGATACAGACCTCTATCAAACGCCTTCCTCACATAGCTATTCCTCCTCTTTTCCTTACTTCTTCAGTCCAGGGCTGTGGCTTTTCCTAGGGTATACCACTACTGACCGTTGCTGTCTTCAATATATATTTTTTACTATATATTTTTAATATCCTCATTATTAAATTTTAACTTGCCTCAGTTAATTAATCTGGGTGAGATTAACTGAATCACCTAATTTGGGTGACACCCAAAGGACAGAAAAAAATGTAGATGGGGGAGATTTACAATAGTTTCATTCACTAAAAAGAGGCACAGCTGAAGTCTAATTTTGTTTATCACCACCTTTCTTAGTGCCTATCTGCCTTTATCTTTTCCGTATAGATAAAAACATTGTAGAATAAATGCTATATCTGAATTGTACCCATATGCCACTAAAGGAGATATGTCCAAGCAAAGCACACAGCTAAAGATTAAGATTCTTTCATGTTGTCCTAGCAGTAAAGAAATGCCACAGAACACAACATAACAATACAGATAACATTTCCTCCTGAGAGAACCCAAAGGAATCTCCAAGTACTAGTCAGTTCAAATGTTGTCTTGTACTATGCTTCTATACACAATGACATCAAAAATCTTCTTATCCAAACACAGGTATGCCATGATTATATTCATGATCCAATGCAATAAATTTATTGAACGGATGTTCAAATATCACATTTGTTAATAATTTAATTTTTAAATAAAATTAACAAATATCAAAGATTAGATCATCATAATATTGAATTCATTCACTTAAGCCACAGCCAGGGAAGTGAGATTTGAACATGCTCTGTGCTCAAATCAATTTACCATTAAACGATATGGCAATTATTGTCAATTGACTATCTCTTTCAGACTTGCAGAAGAGTTCATCAAAACCTTGTTACATATATGTTAGCACATGTGATTCCTGTTATGACAAAAAATGGTTGAGATTTGCTATCCTGTTTTGTCAAAAAATAGGCATATTTATTTCAACTCTGTACTATTCTCTCAAAGCCTTCCTCTTGCCACCTCTAAAACCTGGTATTGTTGGTATAAGCAGAGTTTCTCCCTTGGAGCAAACACAAATCAATTTAGCTTTAGCTCAAACTATAATTAATTACCTGTAAATCTGCATCAAATTCATGTTTCAGATGTGCTTCCTCTGCAGCTTCCACAAGACGCTGAAAATAAACAAATTTAAAAAAATACATAAATAACATGAAGGGTCAGAAGTGTGACCTGGACTTATCTTACCAATGTGAAAAGTTGAGGAGCTCCGTTGCTCCCAAACAGACTGTATCAAAGCATGTTCATTGTGACCTAGTGTCTTTGCTACCATCAATTAAAAATACCATCATTTGTGTTGAAATCTGGGTTTCCCCCTCATTATTCTGACAAATATTTGCTTTTATAAGTGCATACATAGTCTGCATCCACTTTTAATAACTCAGAGAAACTGTTTCTTAAGGTCCAATGTGAATTTCAAACTCTACCTACAAAAACACTTACATTTGTGTAGAAGGCCCTTAATCAAAATGTACTGAATTGAATCCAACTAACTCTAAGTGAGCCAGTCCCGTCCTGCCGCACACAAATTTTTGCAAAAGACTTTATTCTAATTCCCTCAATATTTCAAGGTCATTTTTTCTGCACCTAGTTCTAGTACGGAATAATCAGGTGACAATTATTTTAATTTTATGGTACTCTGATGCCATTTTAACATTATGCAATCCCAATAAGCATTTCAATAAAACTAAACAAATAAGCAGAACCCATAAACACACCACTCTTGTTATCTTTCAGCACCAAATTCAAGCAATTTATATTCTTGTGAAAACAATTTCATAAAATTAATTTAAAAGACAATTAGTTAACAATCAAAATCATTTTTTACTCTAACTTTATGGACAAGCCATTTTAGTGAAATAATATTTCACTGACATTTCATCGAACTAAATGCAAAACCTTTAGAGTCAAGTACAAAATAACCAAATTTTTATTTTTCCCATGGTTATTCTTATAGCCTGTTACCATCTGTAATTTGTTTTCTCTTGACATACTATAGATGAGTTTAGTAAGTCATGTTAAAAAAATAATGACGGGCTAGAGTGATAGTACAGTGGTTAGGGAGTTTGCCTTGCACATGGCCGACTCAGGTTCAATTCCCAGACTCTCCTGTGGTAACCCAAGCACTGCCAGGAGTAATTCCTGAGTGCATGAGCCAGAGTAACCCTGTGCATCGCCGGGAAGACCCAAAAGGTCCCCCCCCCCCCAAAAAATAATGACAATGGCATTTATTTCAATAATCACAGATCAACAGACAAATATTTCATAAATTATGATTACATTAAACATGAAAATAAAAATTGTGAACATATTAGGTATATAGACAATGTAGAGCACTAGGCCCACTCTCCCTTCACAGGGCACATAAAGAAAGAAACAGGCCAGTCATAGCAGGTCTGCTCAAGTCAGCAACCTGGAAGTGATGGCCAGTCTAACTCTCCATATTGCTTTTACACGGGTGGAAGGGGTTTGTTGTTCTCTGGTCAATCAAAGACTAAACCTCAGGAGAACATTACTGGGATAATGCCATTATCAAAAAACCAGTTATGTAATATGCTTTATAGAATATGTATAAATATTGGGCTGGAGCCATAGCACAGTCGGTAGGGCATTTGCCTTGCATGCGGCTGACCCAACCGACCCGGGTTCGATTCCTCCACCCCTCTTAGAGAGCCCGGCAAGCTACCAAGAGTATCTCGCCCACACGGCAAAGCCTGGCAAGCTACCCATGATGCATTCGATATGCCGAACACAGTAACAACAAGTCTCACGATGGAGATGTTACTGGGCCTGCTCAAGCAAATCGATGAACAATGGGAGGACAGTGACAGTATAAATATTCTGCATTTCTGAACAATTCCATTGCCAAAAGGCATGCGTTTTGGTTATGTATTTGCTGAAGTATACAGAACTTATTATTTTCCATGGTGTATAAGCATTCTGAGAATTTAGAGAAGAGGTGTCAGTGGCACATGCAAATAATGGAAAGATAAGAATATAATAAAACTTCACTGAGACACGAGAGCTAACACTGGGGAAAAGGTAAGAATCAGAAAACAAACAAACAGTGCTCGCTTCGGCAGCATGCATACTAAAATTAGAACGATACAGAGACGATTAGTATGGCCCTGCTCAAGGATGACATGCAAATTCGTGAATCGTTCCATATTTTTCTGGCTCTTTGCAGAAATCCAAAATCGTGAGGCCACGATTGCGGCCACACAAGATTATATGATTCTCATAATGAGCTATAGAAAACAAAGTATTTCACAATGCCTTTTCAGCAATTCTGTTTGTGGGGGGGGAAATTCTAAACAATAATGGTGCATCTTTTGTCGAAATAATGAATGTAATCAATGTAGAGAAGAGTTAAATGGAGATCATCTGCCTCACAGGCATTGGGAGGGGTTGGAGGTGGGTATATTGGGGTTCTTGGTGGTGAAAAATGAGTACAGCTGAAGGGAGAGGTGTTTGATCATTGTATGACCAAGACTTAAACCTGAAAGGTTAGCAAGTTTCCCCACAGTGATTCAATAAATAAATATAAGAATAAATAAATAAATAAAATTATGAAAAAAGAAAACAAACAAACAAACACCGTCCTCCCTTGTTCATCGATTTGCTAGAGTGAACCCAGTAACGTCTCCATTTTGAGACTTGTTGTTACTGTGTTTGGCATACCGAATATGTCACGGATAGCTTGCCAGGCTTTGCCGTGCAGGCAAAATACTCTCAGTAGCTTGCTGGGCTCTCCGACAGGGGTGGAGGAATCGAACCCGCTAGGCCGGGCTGGCTGTGTGCAAGGCAAATGCCCTACCACTATAATATGGCACTTAATACAAAATTCATCCAAAACTCTTTTCTCTTTGTGAAGCAGTGAGTACACTGCCACTGCTGGCTAGTTTGTTTTTTTTTTATAACTTTAAGTTAAAAATTTGCTTTATGTCAACAAAACGGGAGACTAACACCCAGGAAGGGCTCAGATTGGTACCAGGAATTTGGCTCCATGACTTGAAGGCCAGCCACATGTGCTGGGTGAGAGGGAGGCTCAGATAGAGAGGAGAGCACCAAGTGAGGGGTGTTGTAAGGACCCTCCCAGGGTGGGAGGGACATGCTGGAAGTGGTCTGTGGACCAAGCATGACTGCCACTCAGTGCCTCTCTGGCAAAACACAGTACCCAAAAGAAGAGAGGGAGGGCAGGGAGGAATGCCCTGCCGCAGCGGCAGGGTGGGACGGGGGGGTGGGGGGGAGGATGGGGGGTGGGAGGGATGCTGGGACCCGTGGTGGGGGAGGATGGGCACTGGTGGAGGGATGGGTGCTTGATCGTTGTATGGCTGGAACCCAAGCGCAAAGATTTGTGAGTCTATAGGTGTGCTTCGTGGTGTTTCACTAATAAAAAAAATGATAAAAAAAAATTTGCTTTATGTCTTTTTCTTTAAACTTCATTTATCTCATTCATATGTTGTTTCCAAGAAGATAATCTCCAATCCTATTTACTACCAAGTTTTAGGGAAGATGATTCAAGAGAGGATAGCCAACTGGCAGCTATACAAAATAACTGTCTCATGGAAGACAAATAAGTTCTATGAAACAAGGCCCTTCACCAGGCTCTTCCATTCATGCAGGCCACAGTGGGATAATCCCAAAATTACTCCCAAATGCCCATTCGAGACAGGGTCTTATTTTCTGGGAAAATCCAAAGGAAATCCCCAAGAACGTTTGGTTTTTATGCACAATGATAAGAATAAACAACACCTCGGGAACTATGAACCTTTGAGAGAGAATTGAGCTTCGTTGATCATTTTACTAAAATGTTTCTATAAAGATAAGTGGCTAAGAATAAATATTACTTAAGAAGAAATCATATGCCATAAATGTAGTCCTGGAGACAAAAGTTCTTACTGTTAAAAAAATAAAAATAAATGAAGTCGAGGCTGGAGTGATAACACAGCGGGTAGGGCGTTTGCCTTGCACAAGGCCAACCCAGGTTCGATTTCCAACATCCCATAAGGTCCCCCAAGCACCACCAGGAGTAATTCCTGAGTGAAGAGCCAGAAGTAACTCCTGTGTATCTCTGGATGTGACCCATAAAGAAAAAAAAATGAATGAAATCATCAATTAAGCAAGTTAAGATTACTCAATTTCTGACTCTGATGTTGCCAATAGAAGATAACAGCCTATACGATCTCTTTTCTAAGTAAATGCCCTTATTATCTAGGTCATATTAACTGTGTTTTAAAAATAAGTTTGACTATCACTTGTAGGTGAGAAAAATCAACTTAGATTTGCTAATATTTTAGTTAATCATATAAGAAACTTTCACCAAGTCTGATGCTGTTTTATAAAAGCGGTGTGCTTTTAATAAAAATAAGTTAAGTTAATTTTCTTTTATAAAAATTCCCCTTTTGGATCTGAAGATGGGATTATAGAATTATGAATTTGGTTTTTAATTAAAACTGAACACTGAAATAAAAATGGTTTTGTAGACTAGTATTCAAAATTGAGCTTTGGGATAAAGGAAAATAGAAGGCTTGTCTACAGATATCCCTCTCCCTTATTATTACCAACGCATTCCCTTGTTCAATAAAAATGACAATATACAAGAATATATACTCAGGCCTTGGAACAAAGCACTGGCAAGCAAAAAAGTTTAACTCATGAGTTGATGTACATTTCATTGGCTTTCATATTTCTAAATAACTCTTCTTTTTTAGTGAAATAAATAAAAATAAGAGCTATCTTTATAAATAAAAAGTTCTGAAAGTCATGGACCATGGAAAGTATTTATAGCTATAGGGAGGCAAAACTGCCAAGGGGAACACAGGGATATTAAAGCATTTCATTTAAAGTCACATCTTATTTCTTGTTACACTGACCTCACATATAATCTGTACCACATTACAGAATGCACAGTTTCCCATCTCCTCCCTGAAAACACTTAAATCAAGACAAGGGCTAAAGACATCACAGAGGTCAAATTTTTTGTCATGGTCCAAAACAGGAGAAATAGGACACCAAGTCAAAGTAAAAATTGGATCAGAAGAAGAAAATGATTTTTTTGTTCTACTTGTATTTCATTTTGTTGTTGTTGTTCCTGATCATTTTGGCTTAACAGGAGAAAAGATAGAATGAGAAGTGCAGTGAGAGGTAGAAAAAATAATGAAAAATGTGATTACATCACCAAGGTAACATTCTACTGGACTCAGACATATGTAAAAAAATATTGTACAAATAACAAAATTAATAAACTCCCTAAAATTGAAGAGGAGCAGGTTATGACACCAATAAATAAACAAATAAACAAATAAACACCTTTTTTGCTTGCCAGTGCTTTGTTCCAAGGCCTGAGTATATATTCTTGTATATTGTCATTTTTATTGAACAAGGGAATGCGTTGGAATTTCAGAGAGTGAAAAAAGGTTAGTTTTATTCCTCATTTCAAAGCTAAAAAGTTTGGACTTCTTCTAAGTGACATTACAATGGGATATTTACATTTAATGATGGTTTGAAAGCACTAAACATGTTTATTGACTTTTATTGAATGTTTGAAATAACATATGTCACACTCATACAACATTTTATGGCCATCTTTCTGGGAATAAAAATATAACACTATCTCAAATATAACTGAAGCTCAATTGGGGTATTCTAAGGAAAATCTCTCATCATTTTTTAATCTCTTATCATTAATATGGAGGTGAACCACATATCCATTATACTGATTTTCTACCAAAGTGTGAGATCACTTGAAGTCTTCCTTCAAATCAACTAGACTAACCATACAGAAAAATTTTCAAGTAGAATGATAGAGGGTAACTAAAAATTACCATCCTAACCATATCCACAGTGGAATGATTTTTATTTTGCTGACACTAGATTCTGTAGATATTATTTTAAGGACCAGAGTGTGATGACTTAAGAGTTACACCATTTGCCAATTAGTATGTACCCGAGTTGACACTCTCACACAACGTTCCCCGATACAGTCAGTGGTGCTGAGGGCAGAGAAAACCTAAATCTCTTGAGTAAGGGATCTCAAACTCCATCAATCTCATAAGTAAAATGAATCGTATCTACTCTCATTCGAAACTGTCAGCAAGTAAGTAGATATCTCTGAGACACTAGACAAAATGAGATTTTGTTTTAGGATTAATTCCAAACACTCCTCTCTTATTAAGGGTCAGAAACTAACAATTTAAGAACCATTGACTTGGAAAAAGGAGTAAGATGTTCACATTTACTTTCCTTCTGGCACTGAAATCCCTTCCCTTCTGTTCTGGGGACAGGGTTCTGGTCACTCTGTAACAATGTGGATTAATTTTAGCTGCTTCTGTGGCTATAGGAATCAGATAACTACTCCTCAAAGTGTGTGATTTGCACCCCCAGTTATCCACAGAGGAGAGGGAGCTGAAGAAGGGGAAAGGACATTCACACGGATATGAATTATTTCCACTGAAGGGATAGGTTACAAAGAAAGCTGTCAGTGGGGCTAGAGCAATAGTACAGCGGGTAGGGTGTTTGCCTTGCATGCAGCCAACCCAGGTTCGATTCCCAGCATCCGATATGGTCCCCCAAAGCACTGCCAGGAGTGATTTCTGAGTGCAGAGCCAGGAGTAACCCCTGAGCATCGTCAAGTGTGACCCAAAAAGGAAAAAAACGAAAGAAATAAAGCTATCAGTAGGCTGGGTGCAGTTCAGTGATGACAGTAAAGTTCTAAGAGAGAAGGGAGGCTCTCCCAGATGGAAAGGGGCCGAGAGGGTATCCAAGTCTGTAGAAATAACACCGAATTCTGGAGGCAATAAAATGTGCTAGAAATGGCTAGATTTCAGAGACTACACTGAAGTCACATTAATAGATGAGCTTCAGGCAGATCTCCAGGACAAAAAGAGTAACCAAGACAGATGGACATACTTAGATTAAAAAAAAATCCACAACCATTTTCTCTCTCACCCTGAATCTGCAGTTCAACTCATAGCTGAGATCTGGATCATATTCAGTAATCCTTATTGATACAAATGTTTTTACTTTTTCAATTCCACTAGGAACGACATGTATAAATTACCAACTACCATGATGACCAGTTTTTAGAGAAAAACATCTTTTAAGCAGCCTTCATTAACTCTTTATTCCTGTAGAAGAAATAAGCTTTGTTGTGCATGAATGAACATTTTGTACAAAATGTCCTTCTCCCTGAAAGCTGCAAAGATTGCTTCTGCTTTAAAAACGGCAAACATTTTAAAGTGGATTATAAAAACTAATCTACAAAGTGTCCAGAGAAAACAGGTAATGAAACAATACAGCAAACACATCTTCTCTGTAAGTATAGGGGAGCTCTCTTCTCCCTGCCTCCTCCTTCCAGTCTCCTTCAGGTTGCCCAAGACTACATCAGACTTCTACAGGATAAAATAAGCCTAGAGTTTAATTCTGAGGATATCCCTTCAATCAATAACAAACTATCTTTGTTTCCACATAAGATTCCTGTTATTAATTTGAGACTGATTAAATTAATAACTGTTATAAACATAAGGACCAATTTCCAAACCAAAGGCATCTCATTCCATCACGATCACGACCACGACCACCCTGTTGTTCGTCGATTGCCTCGAGCAGGTGCCAGTAACATCTTCTTCGTCCTAGCCCTGAGATTTTTTTTTTAAAGTGCCATATTCAAGGCTTTTTCAGGGTTAGGAGAATGAGACCCATCATTGTTACTGGTATTTGGCATATTGGGTATACCACGGGGAGTTTGCCAGACTCTGCCGTGTGGGCAGGTTACATTTGGTAGCCTGCCAGTTTGTCCAAAGTAGGAATGAGATGATAAGATGTCACGCGGCCGCATTGGCGGCGGTGCGCTTCTGGGAGCTGACTGTGATAATCTCTGGATCCTGGCCGTTGTTGGAGTTACACGGGTTGGAGTTGGTGGGTGTAACTGTCTAGTTACTGGCAGGTCCAGTCCCAAACCGTGCAGGCTTGGAGATCTCAGCCCCGGGTCCCACACACCTGGGTTCCTCTGCTAGTTCTTTTATGCGTGAGGCTCATCCAAGTGTGTGGAGAGTGGTCCCAGCATGGTCTTGGCTGGGCCCCGGAGGTCTTCAGCTATCAGGCCCTGGTGGAGACAGTCAGGCACAGGGTAGGAGACTCTGCCTTGTTCTCTCCTGGGAGCTGAGTGTGATAATCTCTGGATCCTGGCCGTTATTTAGTGTTATCATTCCTTAGATAACACTAAATTTGCCAAAATGCATAATTTGCAAAGCTATTTCCAAAGGAAACTGCCAAATTTTGCACAAAGGACTGCCCAAGGACCAAGGCAGTAGGAGAGGAGTAAGAAAAAAATAACCTTCCATTTCTACACAAGTAATTTTTTCAAATGATGCAGCAGTTTAAGGAATAGCCTTCCATGTATATAGCTCTCCTGGGAATAGTTTAGAGTTGAATATCACAATCAAATTGATTTGACATAAACCTTATAACCAAGGACCCTTCAATTCTGGGATAACTGAGCTACTTCCTTTCTGGACAATAAAACTGCCATTAACTTCCAGAGAGAATATAGTCCAGGGTGAAATGGCCACACCATTATGTCATTTTGAAGATGAACATTTGTAATCCACAATAAAAATCTCAGAGGCCAGAAGAAAGTAGAGCAGTTAAGGGACATACCCACCATGCACCCAACAAGGGTCCGATCCCCAGCACCTCATGGTCCCCTAAGAATTACCAAGTGAATCACTGGAAGCTCTAAGCACTGTCAGGACAGCCAAAATAATCACATCACTGCAGGCCCTGAGTAGCAGCACCACATCTTCGGGCCCTTGCACTGAACTGTTGGCCCGGCTGCTCATGAACCATCAAGAGGGTCTCTAGTGCTTCCTGCATATAAGGGAGGGAGGGAGGGACTGAGGGAGGGAGTGAGGGAAGGAGGGAGGGAGGGAGGGAGGAAACCATTGAAGTTCTGACAGTGGTGGATAAATTTCTCTTCCTCTCCTTAAGCACACCTTTTTCAAGGCTTTTTCTGAGCTACTAACAAGACCCCCACCATGAAAGAGCACTGAAAGTAATGTTCAAAAAGTTTAAGAAAAACACAAACTGGGAATGGAGAGATAGAAGTTTAGGTATTTGCCTTTTATATAGACTCTGATTTTATTCTCTGCATCACATGTTTCTCTAAGCAGGAGTATTCCCTGAGAACAGAGCCAGAAATAAACGCTAAGCACCACCAGGTACACACCCACCTCTATAATAAAAGAAAGAAACAAAATACACATCCATCAGTATGAGATGAGATAGGCTGAGATGAAGCAAAGAGTCAAGTTAAGAAAAACATTGGTCCTTATCTGTTCTACAATGAATTTGCATTCCTGATTGTGGCAATGAATTTCTCATCATCTTTGTTTAATGTATTGAGAACAAATTAAGTAATCGGAATGACACCAAATATTAAGTAGGACATCAAGAAATAATCTTCATTCTCAAGAAGCATTTAATCTTTTGAAGATCATAGTATTAGAAGAACAGATTCCAGAGGTCATGGTCAATGGTTTGAATTCACTAGCTACTTGACTCAAGAAAATTCTTAATGTCTTTGAGTCTTGATTTTCTTATCTGATGAACAGAAATTACAGCGTCAGGTTTGTATACGTCAGTGTTTTAATTTGATAAGAATGTACACAAAACATTTCCTAAGGGATTCTATATAAGTATTTAACAGTATTATGCTTGGAGCAGAGGAAGAGATAAGATTTTAGGCTTAACAGCTTGATTGGAAAAGAAACTTCACAGAGTCTCTGCCTCCCACTTTTGATTCTTATGTGAGGAGAACTTGGAAAAACTCAAATTTACAGTTACTTGGAGGTTATGTGAAAGTTAATTCTGGTGCCAAGGAAAGGACTTCAACCAAATTTTGCAATCTCATATGCAAGGCTGTGCACCTGCTCCTTAAGGATTGGTTTTAAGAATCCACCTCCTTTTCAGCTTCGGCAGCAAAATCTGTGATCAGTGAGGCTGAAAATGGAATGAGGCAAGGGCCTTTCTCAAAAGATTTGAGTGATGTCTTCAGAATGCCACACACACAGAGAAATTAAGCTGTTTGCCAAAGCAAGCTCCTTGGACAGATGGCACCTATAAAATATGGAACAGGAAGGTCAGGGTAACAGGCAGAGTCTAGCCCCTGGATACCAACCATGACCAAAGATGTCTACACCCTGGACCCCAACCATGACAAGAGCAAGAAAGTTCACTTTCTTCTTGAGAATGGAAAAATTCAGAAATGAATTCTGTGTCTACACAGGCTTTCAAGAGGAATACACGTTTGATGCAAAAATGGTAAAAAGCTGTTTCAGTTCCTTTTTATTCATTCCTATACACATCCATAAATGTTTTCAGGCAATTTCAGATGGACTTGTGGTGGAAGGAGAACAGCACATTGATCAGGAGACCAGGGTCTGGGTTCAGACAATCTGACTCCAGTGATATCCTGAGAATATTCTGTGTAAAAGTTCTTGATGCACACTATCAGAGAAAAAGATGATGATGATGTCAATGTGGTATGTAGGAAGCATTTTAATGGAAACTTAGGATATGAACATATTTGAAATATTTGATAGTCCAGTTGGGGAAAGCATATAATTAGAAAATATGATAAGTGACTACAATAGAAAGGTCCCACAGGATGGCAAACAACTGTTGGGTTTTACACTTCCTGTACTTCATGTCAAGTTGTTCTACAAGTTGTTCTACATGCTTTAGTCAATTAATTCAGTTATTCTTCATAACCACCTGATATAGGAATGTTAAAATAATAGCATCTCAATTTTACATAACTTTTCAACTTTACATTTGAGGAATTCAAATAGAAGAGATGTTAAATACTATCTAAACTCAAAGCATGGAGTAGATAACTTTGCTTAGCCAGGGGACACAGTATGGTGAAGTTTCCACAGAGAGTGTAACAGCAAGTCCAAGTTGAAGGATGAAGTTAAACAGGAGCATAAGAGAAAGGACAGTGAAGCCAGCAGCAAAGTTTTTGAGGTAGAAAACTTGTGTGTCTGCAGAGCTGCAGGAAGTTTTGAATGCAGGGAGAGTGTAGAAGGCAGGTGAAGGGGATTGGGTGCTGAGAGAGGTAAAGAATATTATGTCCTGTGTGCAGCAGAAAGGAGTGTTGATGTGTTATTGGGCGTAAGACAGAAATGCTCAGTCTTGAACTTTTAGGTCATCTTTAAATTAGTCTGGAAGCAGTGTTGAAAAAAAAAATTAGAAAGGAATCAACCTGGTACTGAATCAGAGATACCAAAGCAGAGGAACTCACCTCACAGTGATTCACTCCACAGATTTCCAAATGCATGTGCAGGCCTGATTCCTTCAAAATATGTCCAGGTATCACCAGGCTTTCATCAATTCCTTTTTTATAAGCCTAGGGCTGGAGCAATAGCACAGCAGGTTCGATTCCTCCGCCCCTCTCAGAGAGCCCGGCAAGCTACCGAGAGTATCTCGCCCGCATGGCAAAGCCTGGCAAGCAACTCGTGACGTATTCGATATGCCAAACATAGTAACAACAAAGTCTCATGATGGAGACATTACTGGGCCCACTCGAGCAAATCGATGAACAGTGGGAGGACAGTGACAGTGACAGTGAAGTCAATGTCACAGCCATCACTCTTCAGACATACTGTCAGCTAGCAGGTCTCTGGCTTTTACTCCATGCCTTTGAGCCCTGTTCTCCATGATTGACAGGAGGAACATTTTAAGAATAATAATTCTGCGCATTGCTATGGCTTGAGCTGAGACTACTGGTTGGTTGATGAACTCTGAAGTGAAGGTAGTATGCTACATGAGGGGCAGGTGTTTCACGAACACCACAAGGGTCTCTGGACCAATGGGTGGTGTTTGGTAATAATTCTTGCTACAGAAAATTGGTGGCACCACTGATTTCCCATGGAAACTCAACAGTGACTTCTTACCGATGGACATTACTGACAGAACCTTTAGGATCTGGCCTGACACTCTTAGCCCTTCCACCCCGACTCCAGACCACTGCAAATTTGTCTCCTTTGCCAGAGATGCTCTTCTTTTATTTATGCTTTTTTTATAATTTTTTATTTTACAAAGTAGTCCACAATATTTCATTACATCCAACCACCATTTATACCTTTCCACCATCATATTTCAGATGTTTCCATCCTGAACCCCAATCCCTGCCCCAAAGCAGAACAAAATAAAATATTTTGTATTGTTTGTTTTGAAAAACCACTGAAAATGGTACAGAAAAAGGTATCCTTAGAGGAAAGAGTGTGAGAATTGTTGTATTTCACCCAGGGGCCATTAAGCACTTCTATAGGAGATCACTTACATGTTGTTAAAGGTTCAGCCTTGTGTGCTTTTTTTAATATATATTTCTGTAAAAAAATGTATATTTCCTTCTAAGACTGGTTGTCTCCTACCTTAAGCCCTATCAAATGTGGTGAGGTAATCTTGGCCTATGGGGAGGGTGTGTGGTTTGAAGTATTCCGTGGCTGCAAATGCTTCCAGGAATAGATTCACTCATGAGTGAGTTTCAGCAGCCCGAGAGTGTGGAGAGCAGCGGTGGGCATAATGACAGCTGGGTTCTGGTTTCAGCTGCCAGGGCTGGGTCCCTTGGTGAGTCCCCTCCCCATCCCCTATGGGGCGCCCCAAGTGAAACAGCCTGGTGTGGGGTCTAGTGGCATGGTTATGGCAAGGGTCATGTTATTTTCCCTTTTGGGAGAGAATAACATGCAATCTGGATGGTGGCCTATGACGAGAATATTTGATGCTCTTCTTTTAATCCTTATGGATTTTTCTTCTCCTTACTTCAGTGTCCTCAGAAAAGACTGTTCCAGTAAACTTTACTCTTTTAAGGAAGATGACTCCCCACCCCCCAGATGTGGGGGACAGCAAGGGAGCCAACATTGGAGGTACATGAGTTTTTGAGTTCATAGGGAATAAGAGAACGAGTGGGGTGGGTTTTCCAGTGTGTGCATCTAAAACCCATTTTTTATTTATTTTCCATTCTAAATCTCTTATGTTTCCTTTGCATTCATGAATGAGATTTTCAGTCTCCAGAACCAGGCTTAACAGTTAAAAATTTCTAAAGATGCGAAGCAAGCTTAAAGGATATGCTGGCTTTCCCTTTTCTAATGCCTAGGTAATGAACTGAAATTACATACAAGGTTTGAATTTTTATGAAAAGTTATTCATATACTTTATTCTCTCACCCTCAAATCTCTTTCCCCTCTGTCAACCCTTAATTATAACTTTATTTCAAAGTGCCAATGAAGTATGCAGATATAAACTTATTTAACATGCTA
The DNA here is from genome assembly GCF_029834395.1 of Sorex fumeus. Taxonomy (NCBI): domain Eukaryota; kingdom Metazoa; phylum Chordata; class Mammalia; order Eulipotyphla; family Soricidae; genus Sorex; species Sorex fumeus. Next base: position 54,666,425 of record NW_026606129.1, on the reverse strand, counting down.
CTGGCAAAAGATTTGAGGATTTTTTAAATGAAGAAAATACAAAGCTTATGAAGGACTAAATCCATTTTTACAGAAAGTAAACTAAAACCAAAAACTTAATTTCCCTTAGCAGTCTATGCAATGCCTCATTTGTACCATATGCCTGCTTCAACATTCATTTTGCTTTGCTCACACATACCTCCTCCTCCCTGCCGTGCCCTGCAGTTATACTTTAGAAATTTTTTTTTAAGTGTACACTTAAGTCTACCTTTCTGATACCTACTTCCCTTCTATAACTGTTAGACACTTAGGGATGGAGCGATAGCACGACGGTAGGGCATTTGCCTTACAAGCAGCCAACATGGCCGACCTGAGTTCGATTCCTCCGCCCCTCTCGGAGAGCCCGGCAAGCTACCGAGAATATCTCGCCCGCACGGCAAAGCCTGGCAAGCTCCCCGTGACGTATTCGATATGCCAAACACAGTAACAACAAGTCTCACGATGGAGACATTACTGGGCCCACTCGAGAGATATAGTAAGAAAAATAACACAAAATTTTCACCTTGTGAATCATAAACGCTGATATCAGAAATTCTGCAGATTCATAATATTACTTAAACTTTCATGATTTTGATTGTCTGGATATGTAGGAAGTTGCCTCAGCTGTGCTGGGAGGCACAAGAGCTACGCCTGGCAGTATTTTGGAGAACAATGGTGCTGGGATTCAAACCACAAGCCCTGTACCTGACAGGAATGCACTTCACCCTTTGAGCCATTTCCTCTGCCCTTTTCATGATTTTTAATTTCTCTTTAATATTTCAAAGGAGTTAAATAAGTTCAAGCAAATTAAAAGCTTTAGGAAGATGCAGAAGATGGGAGTGAACATGATCAAAGCCCCTGCCTGTGCCTGACTGTTACTAGTATTTGTCAGTAAACACTGGATAAAGGATGTAAGTCAGATGCTTTCATTTGGTTACACCATTATAATGATTTTGGCCATCAATGCCAATGGGCAGATGCCCTGGAGTGAAACAGGACCATGGTACCAATAGCAGCTGCCTCAGTTAGTCCTTAAGCAAATAAAAAAATATCTAAAGGTAAAGGTAAAGGCCCTCCCGTTGATCGTCGATTTGCTCGAGCGGGCCCAGTAACGTCTCCATTGGAGACTTTGTTGTTACTGTGTCTGGCATATCGAATACTCTCGGTAGCTTGCCGGGCTCTCCGAGAGGGGCGGAGGAATCGAACTCGAGTCGGCCATGTTGGCTGTGTGCAAGGCAGACGCCCTACCCGCTGTGCTATCGCTCCAGCCCGATGGCCGAGTGGTCTAAGGCGCCAGACTCAAAAAAATATCTAATAGCAAATAAAGTATGGACATGGTTTCTTAGTGAAGCTCAACTGTCAGGAATAATATGCTTTACATGCAAGTCTAAAGAAAGAAGCAAAAAAGAGCTTGGTTGACAGCAATTACACAGCCTCATATATATTTTTTATGTATCTGTTTCATAAAGCATGTATGATTTGTATTTTATCTGACAAGAGATAAGTAGATTGATCTGGTCATGATTTTTCCCTGCCCACACCAAACATGGATGAGACGGTGTTTTTGAAGAAAATAATCTGAAGGCTAATAATTATCCAGGATATCTTACTGCTGAGTGGTCCTTCCTTTCAGGCCTGAAATTCACATAGAAAACGTCCTGTATCCTTCTGCATAGTGGAAAGAGGTGGGTACAGGAGTCAAGCCATATTTGTGATGCACTGAGAGAGGTGCCTGCCTTAGGTGCTCCCAGGGCAGCTCAGATGTACCCCTAATATACATCCTATACACTTTGGGTATTTAACTGAACCTTATGGGGAGCCACAGATTATGATTTCAGCTCCAGTGGGGCAATCAAGAGGGAAAGGATGGGGCAGATAAGAGATGTGGTCCAGATCTGAGGCCTCCTGTGCCTTCCGCTTCGGGGAAGCAGGCAAGAGAAGGAAAACAAGACGTGTTAGGTTGTACCAGATAAGGTTAGAACCACAGAAATTAAAAGGCAAGAAGATATGATAGAGAGGGTCAAGGACATCAATTTCTGGGGTGGCTAGAAAAGAAGGACCTGAAAAGTTTACATCTAAATAGCAAAAAAAGAGTTGAGATGCTATCTAGAGGAAAACCTTTCCATAAAAGATAACAATTACAATGGTCCCAAGGCACTAGCTTCAAAAATCAAAATTTAGGGCCAGAGAGATAATTTAAAGGGTTAAGAGCTTGCTTTGCAGGCAGCAGACCCTAGTTCAATCCCTTGACAGTGAGTATATTTTATAGTATTCAGTTTATGGAGGCGGAGAGATCCTACAGTGGGTAGGGTGCTGGCCTGGTATATGCTGACCCAGGTTCAATCCCCACTATCCCATATGGTCCCTAGAAAACTTCTAGAAGTGATTCCTGATTGCAGAACCAGGTGTAACCACTGAGCATCATGAAGTGTGGCCCAAAAATTAGGACTGTCCTGTAGCACTGCCCTCCCATTTTTCATCGAGTTGCTTGAGCGGGCCCAAGTAGTGTCTCTTTTGTGAGACTTGTTGTTACTGTGTTTGGCATATTGAATACATCATGGGGAGCTTGCCAGGCTTTGCCGAGAGGGGCGGAAGGATAAAACTTGGCTAGGCTGGGCCAGCTGCATGCAAGGCAAATGCCCTACCGCTGTGCTATCGCTCTGGCCCAAAGAAATTAAAAAAAAAAAAATTAAAGCTTTGGGTTGAACATTTTAAATGGGTACATTTGGAGAGTCACCCATGTAGGCTAAGAGGAACCTGGGGCTTCTCCCAGATATACTTGGCTTACTAGTTCAGTGGTACCAGGGAACACCAGTGCCATGCCAGCAGGGACGCCATATTGTGCCAGTGACGGAATGCAGATTGGCTGGCTGGAGTGCACCATGACCTCTTTATTAGTGCCGTGGTCTTAATTGGATAAATTTTATGGTACGTGAATAAATATTTCAATAAAACTGTGACCAAAAGAAAAACACCTTGGTATATTGAATGGAATGAACAGTATATAATATTCCTCAAAGCCTACAATGAGTATTTTTAGCATCTATGAATCTAGCTAAAAGAATGTCTTCATAGGATATGACCTGGTGACCATAAGCACCGTCAAAGAGTGCAAGCCTGAGACTCAAAAATCTGTGCAGAGATTGAAAGCTTTTTAGATACTTACTCATTTCCTCCTTAATTAGGATCTTTTGTGTGCCTTGAGCACACAACCCATTTTAGATTAACTAGCTGGATTACTGTCATTTGCAATCACTGTAAAAAGCAACACTAAATTAATATTATTGAGATAACAGTAAGATAAATATATTTAAATGATCCTGTTATGTTATAAACATTAAACCACTGGAATCTAAGAATTATAACTGATGGAATCAAGCAGAATTTAGGTCACTCTAGCAGTCACATACAAATAGTGCTAATTAAACATTTTCTGACTTCTTGGAAAAATAAATACCAAATGGAGGGAAGAAAATCATAGGCTTGCGATATTTTGGGAGGGTTATGATAAAGTATTACTATTTATTTATACCCCATTTCATTCCCAAAAGACTTTCACATTGCTTATAAGCTACATCAAGGGCAAAAAAGCTATTAAATTAATTAAGAATATCTGACCATCATGGCAGAAACCAGTTAGTCAACAAATATTGATTTAGCTTCTATAATACAAAAAACAAAAATAAAATCAAAAAACGGTGACCAGGCCCTGATGAGAGCTACAAAATAATTATGATAGTTCTTTTCTCTTGAAATATGTAGTTATATCTAGCTATAAATTATCCCCAGAGTCATCAATGTTGAAATAAGAGATTATAAGAAATATGAAATGAAGGAGTAAAGACTTCCCAAAACTGAGGATAGAAAGATAAATGAATGGGTCGGCAACAAGACAAAAGGAAAGAGATTCAGATAAGGCAAAAGCTGTGCCCATCCCCACTCAGCTGCTTGGAAGAGTGAGTCTAAGGTCCTCAGAAAACATGGCACCCATCACTGTGAAGACTAAGCATGACCCACTAACAAGCTGAGCGCAGTTCTCATCCACTCTGAAAGTTTTAGGTCATCATTTTACAATTTTTTTGCTCGAGCGGGCCCAGTAACGTCTCCATTGGAGACTTTTGTTGTTACTGTGTTTGGCATATCGAATACAACACGGGGAGCTTGCCGGGCTCTGCCGTGCGGGCGAGATACTCTCGGTAGCTTGCCAGAATAAATTTGTATTTTTTAAAGTTTAAGATCTGAAAACAAAAGATAACTTTTTAAGTGGCTTACATAGCATTATCATACATAGTCCTATGAGATTGATATGGCATTAGTGTGCATGCCTCTGATCATTTCTATTAAATTCAGTAAGTTTTCCCTGTTTGAGAATTGCAAGCAGGGTGATCAGCATTACAAGAACACATATTAAGGGAACCACAATTACAAATACTAGCTCGCTTTAGGAGACATATACCAATTATTAAACGGATCATATCATCTACTCTGGTGATATGCTGAAAACCAAAGTTTATATGAACCAGAAAAGATAGTGATTGATCTAGGTGTCCACTACCCATTTGCTTGCTCCTGTCTCTATTTCTATCTCTTTCTGAACACCTCTCTACCAGAAGATGTTTTCTATTTATTAAGCAAAAACTAAAATTAATACAACCCCTCCCTCCTCCTGATGAAAAGCACAACATATTCAATGTGTTGAGCCTATAATCAAATAACTGCTACTTGAAATGATGACAAGCATATGAAACTCAGTGTGATAACTTTCAACATTAAAGGTATAACTTTAAAACAATAATCAAAACAATAATACCAGCTTGTACTCATGTATTAATACAATCTTAGTCCTTATATAATTTCTCTGATCTGCAAATACCTCATTGAGACAAAACATAAATTATTTAATTTAGATTAAGTAAAAGAGGCTTAGTACACAGTATTTGGTGAAAACCATCAACAATGCATTCTATCCTTGCTGATAACTATTATTTAATGCAACAGAGACTGGATAGATGGTGAATCACAAGACAAATCAATAACTGTTGGGAAGGTAGGTAATCCCTGCATTGATATATAATGTTTTACAAAGGAACATAACCTGGGGCACTGAGAAAACATGATGATGAGGTAAGATTCTTGACCCACTATGGTGAATGTAACAAAGGTCAGAGAGATAGCTCAAAGGGCTTCAGCATATGCTTTGCATGCAGGAGCCCTAGGTTCAAGTCCCAGCACCATATGGTCACCCAAACATTGTCTGGTACAGCCCCATGCATTGCACCAGGAGCAACCCCATGCACTACTGCCAAATATATATACGTGTGTGTGTGTGTGTGTGAGAGAGAGAGAGAGAGAGCGCGCGCAAGAGAGAGAGAGAGCGAGATAGAGAGAGAGAGAGACAGAGAGAGAGAGAGAGAGAGATAGGAAGGCAAGTTAGCACCACTTAGAGAAAGTCAATAAATAACTGAATAGATCCTTTCTAGGATAAGTCTTCTTGGCATGGCTATCAGAGCTCTACCTGACTCTCTGAGCCTCTACTTCCCTCATTTCTCAAATCCTCTTTACAAATGTTTTGTTTTGTTTTGTTTCGTTTTTGTTTTGCAGTTCTCTGGTAGGGTGAATTCCCCATAGCCCTAGAACTCCCTTTGAATGACTCTATTTGACAACTACCTCTGTGATTAAGCTATGGGTGGTTGAAAGCAAATTCTTTAGCTTCCCTTTCTCTAAACTGGTTCCATCCCAATTTCCTGGGCACCTCAGTCATAACTAGGAACTGTGAGTAGCATGGTCAGACAATCCCTAGTAGTCACAACAGGCTGGGAGAATGTCAACATTTGCAAGAGTGACCTGCTCTTAGGTAATCTCACTGATTTTAACGAAATGTCTTCCCATGGTGGAGGAAGAAGTGTGGCCACAGAACAAAATTTATTTAGTGTACAGACACTCAATGGCACAGTCCTCTAGTTAAAACAATTTAAAGAGCAATGTGAATGGACAGATGTTGGAATAGACAATTATTTTTAAAAGTTGGTACTAAGAAAATTAGACTTGGCAGTTTATCAAATGTGAACAGGAGAGGATGGATGAACGCAAGTCAATAACCATTTTATTATTCTTAACTACTTCCACCTGGCAGGTGCCTGGATTCCTGCCACATTTACTTGCAAAATATGTTTGCTTTATATCCCCTGTTTCCTTTGCTATCTGCTTTGAATGTACAACACCCTTCAGTCTTATGTTTGCTTTTCTTTTCTCTGCATTATAACCTCTTCTAAAAATCAACCACAAATATAAGACCATTTAGGAAAATGCAAATCTGTATGGAGTTAAAAAGCTATCTTTTGTTCTCAAGAAACAACTGGGAAAAAGAAAGACAATGATCCACTTCCCACTTTGGCCACCATGTAAGATCATCTACAGGCATTATTCCAGAGACTCATATAGAAATCTCTAAAAAGATAAACTAGCCACAAAAATTTCTCGGACAACCATTCTAAGATGACACCTCCAGCGATGTGGGAGGGTAGTGGGCCAGCTCCCATCCTAACAAAGCCCTGGGAGCTGCTCCGACACCCAAAAGCCACCACCATGCCTCTTTAAACACCCAGTTAAATATTCTAGATTTTCTGGAGCGCACAGCCACAACATCTCCAAACTCTCTCTCTCTCTCTCTCTCTCTCTCTCTCTCTCTCTCTCTCTCTCTCTCTCTCGCACAGCATAATCTCATTTTTTAAAAAATTTTATTGAATCACCATGAGATAGTTACAAGCTTCCATGTTTGGCTTACAATCACACAATGATCAAACACCCATCCCTACACCAGTGCACATTCCCCACCACCAATATCCTCAGTAAAAACCCCCCTTTCCCACTCTCCCCCTGCCTCCATGGCAGACATGATTCTCCATAATCTCTCTCTACTTTTCTCTATTTATGGTTTGCAATACAGACCCTGAGAGGTTATCATGTGTGGTCCTTTATCTACTTTCTGCACACGTCTCCCATCCCGACTGATTCCTCCAGTCATCTTTTTCTTAGTGATCCCTTCTCTATTCCAGCTGCCTTCTCCCCTTGGCTCATGACGCAGGCTTCCAGCTATGGAGCAATCTATCTATCCATGTACCTACTATCCTTAGGTGTTAGCCTCATGTTATGTTGTTTTATACTCCGCAAATGAGTGCAGTCCCTCTCTAACTAATTTCACTTAGCATGATCTTCTCCATGTCTATCCATTTATAAGCAAATTTCATGACTTGATCTCTCCTAACAGCTGCATAGTATTTCATTGTGTAGATGTACCAAATTAACTAGTAATCTGTTCTAGGGAACTTGGGTTGTTTCCTGATTTGGCTATTGTGAACGGTGCTGCAATGAACATATAGGTACAGATGTCAGATGTCATTTCTAGTATGCTTTTTTGCATCCTCGGGATATATTCCCAGAAGTGGTATTGCAGGGTCATATGGAAGCTCAATTTCTAGGTTTTGAAGGACTGTCCATATTGTTTTTTAGAAAGGCTGGACTAGTAGGCATTCCCACCAACAGTGAAAGAGTGTCCCTTTTTTCCCACATCCATGCCGGCACTGGTTGCTTTTGTTCTTTTGAATGTGTGTCTCTGTGGTGTGAGATGATGTCTCATCGTTTTTTTGATTTGCATCTCCCTGATTGCTACCAATGTAGAGCATTTTTTTCATGTGCCTTTTGGCCATTTGTATTTCTTTTTTGAGGAAACATCTGTTCATTTCTTCTCCCCATTTTTTGATGGGGTTGAGGTTTTTTTTTTTCGTACAATTCTACGCATGTCTTGTATATCCTGGATATTAATCCCTTATCATATGGGTATTGGGTAAATATTTTTTCCCATTCTGTGGGCTCTTTCTGTATTTTGGTCACTGTTTCTTTTGAAGTGCAGAAGATTCTTAGTTCGAACATCTACAAACTCTTTAACAGTGACATCCCGGTAGTAACACGCCAGATTGGATGGGATGTAACACAGAAGCCATCCAATCTCTACTAACAAAAACATTAACATAGAAGGCTTTTTAGAACTTTTTTATTGAATCACTGTGAGATAGACCCTTACAAAGCTGTTCATGATTAGATTTCAGTCATACAGTATTCCAATACCCATCCCTCCACCAGTGTACATTTCCCAGCACCAGTGTCCCCAGGTTCCCTCTCATCACCTCCCACCCCCTGCGTGACTCTATGGCTGCTTCTCTCTCTCTTTCTCTCTCTCTTTATCCTTCCCTCCCTCCCTGGCTCTCTCTCTCTCTCTTTCTCTCTCTCTTTATCCTTCCCTCCCTCCCTGGCTCTCTCTCTCTCTCTCTCTCTCTCTCTGGGCATTGTGGTCTGCAATATTAACATAGAAGACTTAATTTCCCACAACAGCTTAGTAAAACCTCACACAAGTACTTAATGTCCTCATGGTGAGATACAACAATTTTCACAAATTTTCTTCTATGAAAATATTTTTTGATCACCCCCTTAGCCATTTAGTGGTAACAATCAATACAGCACACATTATTGTGGGCCTGCTCTGGGGGCAAGCTTGAGTGGTGGTTGGGCAAATGGAGATAATGGTGGAAAAAAGTTGACAGTGTTGGTGGGATTGGTGTTGGAATATCGAACGCCTGTAACAAATCATCATGGACAACTTTTAAACCACAGTGTTCATGTAAAGGTGTGCTTGTGTGGAGGGGGGAGACAAACAAGGAAAATTAAGAAGACTGAACCCAACAAGAGGAACCATGTCTATTAAATATTTGGGTTACTCATGTTGTAGGCAGGTAAACAGGAAAGTGTCCCCATGGCAATGGAATTTCTAGGAAGTAGCAAAACCAACCACCTTGCACTAGGCAGTCAGGACCCACGTTATGAGCATAGGAATTAAGGCCTGATTAGACTTTGACCTGGTGCCAAGAGACCCAGAGAAGGCTGGACACGTCCCACCCATACCACCCCCACTACCATTCCCTCCCCTCTCCCCCAGAGAGATGCTCCAGCAAGAACAAAGGCCAGAAAAGGAATTTCAAAGAGCACCATCAACTGCTCCCAACTTTACCCCAAGGCAACCACCCTACATGGTTTTTCCCCACCATCAGGCAACTTGGGGAAAAAAACCCACAATAACAACCTTGAACAAAGGATGTTTGTGATGTGCTGTTTAGCCCATGTACTGCTTTGTGTCCACGTGGCCAAGCACTTGTGGTGCCCTTGTCTCCCCTCTCGAGATGTGTACTGGGGCTGGGCTCTCTTGGCCTTTGGAGAAGCCCACATTCTCTCTTGAGTATTTTATTCTGTCTCTGTCTCTCTGTCTCTATCTCTCTCTCCCTCTCTCACTTTCTCTCCCTCTTTCCTCTTGCTAAAAGCCTGCAAATAAAATCTGTTTTACTTCACTGCTATCTACTCCTGAAATTCCTTTCTCTGAGATAGAACAAAGTACCTGGAAATCCTAGGTAAGGTCTAGGTCTGGCTTTCCTTTTCTGCAAAGAACAATTTCTGGCTCCAGCCTGAGTCCACAGCTCCCTGCGATATGGGGTGGTGGGGATTCACTCCCGTGAAAGAAGAACAAGCTGTCGGGTGTGGCATGACAGTCACTTGGTGGAGCTGATGGGGCTCTGGCCCATGCCATCCAGGGGCTCCTCTGCAGGCTTTATCAGTCCTCGATTTCCCATCCGGTCCTGGGGTGGCAGAGGTGAATTGGGAAAAAGTGACCGTCCCTCTCCTTTCACCTCACATAAGCCACCTGGCGGGGGGGGGGGGGGGGGGGGCACCAACTTCATTCGAAAGTCAGAAGTTTTCAGTGAAGAACCCCACAAGGAGGAGGTAATCCATGAAAATCTGCTGTGGAGATATGCTCCCTTGTAAATCTCTAGGGATGATGTGAGAGAAATGTAATAACCTCTCTGTGAATGTGTGTGAGTGCACATGAACCCTACAGGACCTCCTATCACGTGAATCTGTAGTACTGATCACTATGGGAGCAACAAGAGGAAACCCACTAGTGCAAAGATCCTGGGATATTAAAAGCAGGAAATCAACTCTCAAGCAGAAATCCTTTCCCTTTTCAGTCTCAGTCTAACAAGAGAACCAGCTAGAGGTCAATTGAAATGTTAATGTAGGAAATGCTAATGAAGACAGCAAGCTGGATTAACTCTAGATGATTTAAGGCAGGGAAAAAAAGAGAGAGAAAAGGCAGGAAAGAAAACCCAGCGAAAGATGCAGCAAAGCCAGCAAGGCAGAACTTTTTCTTCTCCTGATCAAAGTTGCACATGCTAGGTTAGACTCCACACACAAGCTGTGGTCCTGTTGGACACCAAGTAAGGTCTCAAGGACACCGAGATTAGATGCAGAGATCACTGATGGAGACGTCCACACATGTGATTTTCAGACAATTCAGCAGTCCGGGTTAGGCCGACATGCAGCTGTGATCAGGTCCACACCTGAATGCCTGAAATAGGCTCTAATGCCACACAACATTCTAGCTCTAAGGGGGGGTCTATGCCTCTTGGGAGAAATTAAAGAGACCTGGAGAAAAGATTTGCCAAGTAACCATCCTGTTTTAGACCGGTTATTTTATAGGTTGTTGCTGGCACTCAGAAAAATATGGGTAATTTAACTACTATACCCAAAGACTCCCCTTTGGGTTGCTTATTTAAACATTAAAAAAGTTTTCAAGGCTAGAGCAATAGCACAGTGGGTAGGGCATTTGCCTTCATGCAGCCAACCTGGGTTGATTCCCAGCATCCCATATGGTCCCCTGAGCACAGCTGTTAGGACCCACTTAGCCGGAGAACTGCCATCACAGGTTTGGGGCCTCTAAGTGTCTTAGGCATCTTCCAGGAACCAGAAAAGCAGAAAAACCAGATGCTTTTGTCAAAGATTACATCTCGGGAACGAGATTAGGTCTCCAGAATGTAACTGTCAGGAAGTGGACTGTATGTTGCCGGCCAAAACAACAACAGTGCTCACTTTGGCAGCATATATACTGAAATTGGAACGATACAGAGATTAGCATGGCCCCTGTGCAAGGATGACACGCAAATTCATGAAGCGTTCCATATTTTTCAGCTAAACTCTCACTCAAACTCGATGGAACTATACACCATTTTGTAGATAAACAACAGCTCAGGAACTTCATAGACTCAAAACAAATCTAAAAGAAGGATTAAAGGGGCTCCTGTAAGATAAGAAGGAAAACATTTAAAAATACAACCAAACTCTACAGAAAGATGGTACAAAACCTCAGGACAATAATCTCTCAGTGTCAATGGTCTAAAGGCACCAAGCAAGAGACACAGAGTAGCAAAATGGATCCAGAAACTGAAACCAACATTCTGCTGTCTACAAGAAACTCATCTGAACAATCAGAGCAAACACAGACTCAAAGTTAAAGGATGGAAAATAATCCTGCAAGCAAAACAACAACAAAAATATGTGTACTCTATAGGTAATAGAAATTTGCTGAGTAATGCTGACTTGCCAAAGGACAAGGACAGAGAACAGAGCCAATAATGCAAATCACATATGAAGGTTTATTGTTCCAGCTAGCCGGGGTCCAAGTATCCGCTCAGCATAGCAGGTTTCAACAAGGACCCCAGCACTAGGTTCAGCAAGTTCTTATACTTTCATTTTGGCAAGTAAGCATTACTCAGCAAATTTCTATTACCTACAGTGTACACATACATTCTGTTGTTGTTTTTGTTGTTGTTGTTTTGGCCCACAACATCTAGCCCTACCTCCTGACAGTTATATTACGGAGACCTGATCTTATTCTGGGGATGTAATCTTTGACAAAAGCATCTGGTTTTTCTGCTTTTCTTGTTCCTGGAAGAGGCCTAAGTTACTCAGAGCCTTTCATGGCAGTTCTCTGGCTAAGCGGGTCCTAACAATCTCTATCAAGAAGCCAGCCCAGCAGAGTGCACTTGAGTGGGTGCCTACTGCCAAACCTGCCAAAAGGGCACAAACGTTTCCCTTAAGGGAAGTGCCAATGGAGAGGCAGGCATGGTGCAGGTTCATGCACCCTTCTCCAGCAGCTAGGGAGATTTCAGGAAGATACTTCAAAGTTTCAATGCATTTTGGGGCTCCAGCTTATGCTTCTGAGTTCATCTAGGATAATATACACATAATTCTGTACAATTGTTGCACCCCAGAAGAAAAGGGACAGACTATAACAGCTGCACAGGCCTATGCTGATGAGCTCTGGACTGCTGACCCTGATTACCCTATGGGTTTAACTGAGGTTTCCTTAACAGACCCAGAATGGTCAAACAAGAGGAGGCAGGAAAATGCAAAATCACATAGTTAACTATTTAAATGAAATGAAGTGGATCACAAAGGCTGTTAATTACAACAAGCTGAAAATCCTCTAAACTGAGTGCTGTGCATGAGGAGAAATTAAAATTCTCAATCTAGATATCTTACTGTAAAAGGCTAAAGGATTCCTGATCCCTGAAATTCTCTCAGCTCCAGAACCTGTAGCATTTAGGAAGGGCGAGGAACTAGAGTCAAAAGCAGGAGGTAAGACTTGTGTGAGGCAGTACACAGATCATTTTAATGAGAAAGTAGGCTCTTTTTACAAATAACAGAGGTATAGAAACCATCAAAATTAAATCGAAGAAGGTTTTCTCATGTTTTCATAAATATTAATGATATAGGCAGGTAGATAGGGAAAGGCCCTGGACAATGAAACAGGTCAGCAAAAGTTCTGGGAGGAAAATTCCAAGGCTGATTCTCTTGGATATGTATGAGACCTTGAGCAGAGGACCCTGAGGAGATGGTACCACTTCCCATGAAGAAGATTTCTCGAATTCCCTCAGACCTCTCCCTCAATCTGCTTAACTTCAGTGATTCAGCCCAAAGAAGACCATCACCACTCCCAACCTCCCTGGTAACCTCCTTAGCAACGGACTTTTACCAGGGAAGAAGCCCCACGTGGGGGCAGGTTGGAGAAACCCTATAAAGGCCACCTTGAACAAAGGAAGGAGGAGCATATGCTGCCTGAGCCCATGCGTTGCTTGTGCCCACATGGGAGAGCACATGTGGTGCGCGAGCACACATGTCGCCTGCAACTCCTCTCTTGAGAACGTACTTTCATTCATGCTTTCGTGTCTAATGCTAAGATATGTGTAGAGGCTCTCTCTGCATTGGGGAAGCCCATGTTCTCTCTTGAGTGTGTTACTCTCTCTCTCTCTCTCTCTCTCTCTCTCTCTCTCTCTCTCACACACACACACACACACACAAAATACTCTCTTTCCCCCTTCACACCTTAAAAACCCTCCAAATAAAATCTACTTATTTCACTGCTTGTCTACTCCTGAAATTCCTTTCTGCGAGGTGAGACAGAAACCCAGTAAAACCTGGGTTCCAGGTGGCAGAGGTGGTTGGGGAGAAAGTGACCATTTTTCTCAATATGATGTAGGCAGGTAGATATGGAAAGGCCCTGGACAATGGAAGCAAAAGTTCTCGGAGGAAAATTCCAAGGCTGATCGACTTTGTGGATATGGATGAGACCTTGAGCAGCGGACCATGAGGAAATTGGGCCCCTCCTTTTGAAGGAGATTCCTTGAATTCCTTTGGACCTCTCCCTCAATCTGATTAACTTTAGTGATTCAGCCCAAGAAGACCATCACCACTCCCAACCTCCCTGGTAACCTCCTTAGCAACGGACTTTTACCAGGGAAGAAGCCCCACGTGGGGGCAGGTTGGAGATACCCTATAAAGGCCACCTTGAACAAAGGAAGGGGGAGCATATGCTGCCAGAGCCCATGTGCTGCTTGTGCCTACATGGCCGAGCACATGTGTTGCCCGCATCTCCCCTCTTGAGATGTGGACTTTCATGTCTAATGCTAGGATGTGTGTAGGGGCTCTCTCCACCCTTGGAGAAGCCTGCATTCTCTCTTGAGTACCTCTCTCTCTCTCTCTCTCTCTCTCTCTCTCTCTCTCTCTCTCTCTCTCTCTCTCTTCCCCTCCACACCTTAAAAATTCTCCAAATAAAATCTATTTATTTCACTGCTTGTCTACTCCTGAAATTCCTTTCTGTGAGGCGAGACAAGAAGCCAGTAACCCTGGGTCCCCAGTGGCAGAGGTTGGGGAGAATGTGACCGTCCTTCTCCTCCCTGCTTCACATAAGTCACCCGTGAGGCCCACTGACATCAATTAACATTTCAAGTGTTTTCCTATGTTGGTATCTAAAAGTTTGGTAAGAATGAAGAGCCTTTTTCTGTATCTGAAAGCATATGTTTGGATCTTATTCCATGTGGAGTTGTTAAAATGTCTGTCCTAGAAAGCTCATGATTCAAAATAACTTAAGTTAAAAACAAAAACAAAAACAAAAAAAATCTGGTAATTTAGTTTAAGACAGAGATTCCTGAAAGTTATAAAATTAGAGAAATCCAAGCTCCATTATCTCACCCCTTCCCTTTAGGAAGGATCCAGGGAAGTTATTGTCTGTAAATTAATGAATGGTAGCAGGAGGGAAAGACATAAAAAGGCGGGGCTTGGAGGGGTGGACCATTTTAAAACCTAGTCACTGTAATGAAGAGCTGCTTCAACTTTAGTGGTTTCTGAGAATGGAGAATTGCAAGGAAAAAAGTGGGAAAATAGCTAGTCAAATTTTTCAAAACTGCACAGTCCATGAAAATGCACGCTGTTATTAATATACCTTTACTTCTTATCACCGTTTTCACCATCTATCAACCTAGTCTTGACCTTAAAAGTACTTTATCCACAAGTGTGAAATCCTTACTGTTTCTTGGTAATCTTTGTGAAGTGTTTGAATCCTTTTATATCTGTGTTTTCCTAGAAATGGGAATTCTAAAGATGAAACGTTTAATATGTTTTCTGGTTAATTCCTAATATGAAGTGAACTTTTGCCAAGAGTAATATATATTATGAGATCTTTAATTGAGAGCATCTGAAAGCTTTTAAAATATCTATAGAACTGACAATGCTTTTAAAAGAGTACTGCAGAGTACAGTTTTGTCATGCTAAATGAGATAAAGACTAGCAACTTCTCTCCAAATTTCTTGGGAGATGAAGCCATATTAAGTTCAGTAAAACTGAAAGTTAAAACTAAGAAGAAGAAGATAATATCTTGTTTACAAGAAGATAAGATTGTTACAAGGGAGATAATATCTGCAGAGGTAAAGGTAAAGGTAAAGGCCCTCCCGTTGATCCTCGATTTGCTCGAGCGGGCCCAGTAACGTCTCCATTGGAGACTTTTGTTGTTACTGTGTCTGGCATATCGAATATCTGCAGAATTTTTTAAAAATTTATTTATTTTTTTATTAGTGAAACACCATGAGGTACAGTTATAGACTTATAAATTTTTGTGCTTGGGTTTCAGTTATACAATAATCAAGTACCCATCCCTCCATTAGTGCCCATCCTCCACCACCACGAGTCCCAGCATCCCTCCCAGCCCCCATTACCACCATCCCACTCTGCCTCTGTGGCAGGGCATTCCCTTTTGTTCTCTCTCTCTTCTTTTTGGTACTGTGTTTTGCAAGAGAGGCATTGAGTGGCAATCATGTTTGGTCTATAGTCTACTTTCAGAATGCTTCTCCCACCCTGGGAGGATCCTCACAACACCCTTTATTTGGTGCTCTCTTCTCTATCTTAGCTTCCTTTTCCCCTAGCACGTGTGGCTGGTCTCCAAATCATGGAGCAAAATTCCTGGCACTAATCTCAGCCATTCCTGGGTGTTAGTCTCCCTTTTTTTTGCTTTATATTCCCCAGATGAATGCAGTCTTTCTGTGTCTATCCCGCTCTTTCCAACTCATTTCACTTAACATGATACTTTCCATGTAGTACCACTTGTATGTAAATTCCATGACTTCATCTTTTCTAACAGCTACATAGTACTCCATTGTGTAAATGTACCAAAGTTTCTTTAATCAGTCATCTGTTCTCGGGCACTCAGTTTTTTTCCAAATTCTGGCTATTGTAAAGAGTGCTGCATTGCACAAACAATTGCAGATGTCACTTCGAATATACTTTTTTGCCTCTCTGGGATATATTCCCAGGAGTGCTATTGCTGGGTCAAATGGGAGATCAAATTCTAATTTTTTGAGAATCTTCCATACTGTTTTCCAAAAGGGTTTGACCAGACGGCATTCCCACCAGCAGTGAAGGAGGGTCCCTTTCTCGCCACATCCGTCCGCACCAGCACTGGTTGCTTTTGTTCTTGTGGATGTGGGCCAGTCTCTGTGGTGTAAAATGATATCTCATTGCTGTTTTGATCTGCATCTCTCTGATGATTAGTGATGTAGAGCATTTTCTTATGCGCCTTTTTGCCATTCTGATTTCTTCTTTGCAAAAGTTTCTGTTCATTTCCTCATCCCATTTTTTGATGGGGTTGGGTGATTTCTTCTTGTGGAGTTCAACCAGTACCTTGTATATCCTTGATATCAACCCCTTGTCGGATGTGTATTTGGTGAATATCCTTTCCCATTCTGTAGGCTGTCTTTGTATTTTGGTAACTGTTTCTTTTGAGGTGCAGAAGCTTCTTAGTTTAAGATAGTCCCATTTGTCTATCTCTGTTTTCACTTGCTCGGTCAGTGGCGTGACATGTTTGAAGATACTATTAGCTTCAATATCATGGAAAGTTTTGCCAACTTTGCCTTCAATAAACGTTATGGATTCCGGTCTCATGTTGAGGTCATAAATCCATTTTGATCTTACTTTTGTGCATGGCGTTAGGCAGAGATCTGAGCCCATTTTTTGCATGTAGCCGTCCAGTTTTGCCAGCACAATTTATTAAAGAGGCTTTCCCTGCTCCATTTCACTTTTCTTGCCCCCTTATCGAAGATTAGATGATCATATGCTTGGGAGGAGATGTCAGTATATTCAACTCTGTCCCATTGGTCTGCAGCTCTGCCTTTGTTCCAGTACCATGCTGTTTTAATTATTACTGCTTTGTAGAATAGCTTGAAGTTAGGTAGGTTGATTCCTCCCATTTTGTTTTTCCCAAGAGTTGCTTTAGCTATTGGTGGGGGCTGATTGTTCCATGAAAATTTCAGGAGTGTTTGCTCCATTTCTTTGAAGAATGTCATGGGTATCCTTATAGGGATCGCATTGAATTTGTACAGTGCTTTGGGAAGTATTGCCATTTTGACAATGTTGATTCTAACCATCCATGAACAGGGGATATTTTTCCATTTCCTCGTGTCCTCTTTTATTTCCTGAAGTAGCGTTTTGTCGTTTTCTTTGTACAGGTTCTTTACTTCCTTAGTTAAGCTGATTCCCAGGTACTTGATTTTCTGGGGCACAATTGTGAATGGGATTGTTTTCTTCATGTCACTTTCTTCTCTTTCACTATTTGCGTATAGAAAAGCCATGGATTTTTGGATATTGATTTTATAGCCTGCCACTTTACTATACAAGCCTATTGTTTCTAGGAATTTCTTGGTAGAGGTTTTAAGGTTCTCTAAGTATAGTATCATATCATCTGCGAATAGTGAGAGCTTAATTTCTTCTTTCCCTACCTGGATGCCCTTAATATCTTTTTCTTGCCTAATTGTTATTGCAAGTACTTCCAGTACTATATTGAACAGTAGTGGAGAGAGTGGGCATCTTTGTCTCGTCCCTGACCTTAGGGGAAAGGCTCTCAGTTTTTCCCCATTGAGGATGATGTTTGCTGTAGGTTTTTGGTAGATGGCTTTAACTATCTTGAGGAAAGTCCCCATTTTGGCAAGGGTTTTCATCATGAATGGGTGCTGGATCTTGTCAAATGCTTTCTCTGCATCTATTGATATGATCATATGATTTTTATCTTTTCTTTTGTTGATATGATGGATTATGTTGATTGATTTCCGAATGATGAACCATCCTTGCATCCCTGGGATGAATCCCACTTGGTCATGATGTATGATATTTTTGATGAGTTGTTGAATTCTATTGGCTAGTATTTTGTTGAGAATCTTCGCATCCGTGTTCATCAGGGATATTGGCCTGTAGTTTTCTTTCCTTGTGGTGTCTTTGTTTCTTTTTGGTATTAGAGAGATATGGGCTTCATAGAAACTGTTTGGGAGAGTTTCTATTTTTTCAATTTCCTGGAAAAGCTTGAGAGAACTGGCAATAGGTCCTCTTTAAATGTTTGGTAAAATTCGCTAGTAAATCCATCTGGACCTGGGCTTTTGTTTTTGGGAAGACTTTTGATTACAGTTTCAATTTCCTTGATGTGAATAGGTCTATTCAGGTACTCTATATCTTCTTGATTCAGCTTTGGGAGATGATAGAAATCCAGGAATTTATCCATTTCTTCTAGGTTCTCTTGTTTCGTGGCATATAGACTTTCAAAGTAGTATCTGATGATCTCTTGAATTTCTTTAGTTTCTATTGTGATATCCCCATTCTTACTTCTAATTCGATTTATTAGGGCTCTCTCTGTTTCTTTGTGAGTGCTGCTAGTGGTTTATTTATCTTGTTTATTTTCTCGAAGAACCAGCTCTTGGTTTCATTGATCTTTTGGATTGTTTCTTTGTTTTCCATGTCGTTGATTTCTGCTCTAAGTTTTATGATCTCTTTCCTTCTCCCCAATTTGGGCTCTTTCTGTTGTTCCTTTTCTAAGATCTTGAGCTGTGAAGTCAAATTGTTTGTGTGCATCCTTTCTTCTGTCCTGAGATATACTTGCAGAGCTATAAATTTTCCCCTTAAAACAGCATTTGCTGCATCCCATAAGTTCTGGTAGCTCATGTCTTCATTCTCATTTGTTTCCAAGTATCTTTTGATTTCGTCCTTGACTTCCCTCCTGATCCACTCGTTGTTAAGCATTGAGTTGTTTAATTTCCAGGTGTTGGATTTGGGTCTCCGTGTCTGTGTGTGGTTCACTTCTATTCTTAGTGTGTTATGATCTGAAAAGATTGTTGATACTATTTCTATCTTCCTGATTCTATTTAGGTATTTTTTATGGTCTAGGACATAGTCTATTTTGAAAAATGTTCCATGTGCACTGGAGAAGAATGGGTATTCTTTCTTTTTGGGGTGGAAAGCCCTGTATAGGTCTATAATCCCTTACTCTTCTATTTCTTCTTTCAAAGCCAATGTTTCCTTGCTGCTTTTGTTCTTGTTTTGTTCTATCCAGGGGTGATAAGGCGATGTTGAAATCTCCAGCTGCTATTGTGTTGCTAGCAATGTCTTCCTTAAAATTTGTTAGCAGTTGTTTTAAATATTTAGCTGTTCCCTCATTAGGTGCGTATACATTTAAGAGTGTTATTTCTTCGTGTTGTACGTATCCCTTGATGAAGAGAAAATAACCTTCACTGTCCCTTCTAATCTTTTTCAAGGTGAAATTAATGTTGTCGGATACTAGTATGGCCACCCCAGCTTTTTTGAGGGAGCTGTTTGCTTGTAGGATTGTTTTCCATCCTTTCACTTTGAGTCTGTGTTTGCTCTGACTGTTGAGATAGGTTTCTTGTAGGCAGCAGAATGTTGGGTTCTGTCTCTGAATCCATTTTGCCACTCTGTGTCTCTTAATTGGTGAATTTAGACCATTGACATTGTGAGAGATTATTGTTATGGGGCTTTGTGTCATCTTTCTGTGAGGGTGTGTTGTGTTTGTAGGGTTTGTCTTGTCTTATAGTAACCCCTTTAGCCCTTGTTTTAGGTTTGGTTTTGAGTCTATGAAATTCCTGAGCTGCTGTTTGTCTAGAAAATAGTGTACCGTTCTTTCGATTTTGAGTGAGAGTTTAGCCGGATAGAGTATTCTTGGTGAAGCATTCATTTCAGTGAGTTTTTTCATTATATCTCGCCACTGCCTTCAAGCTTGGAGGGTTTCCTCTGATAGATCTGCTGTGAATCTAAGGGGTGCTACTTTGTACGTGATTTCCTTCTTTGCCCTTGCTGCTTGCAGTATTGTATCTCTATTGGCAGCATCAATCATTCTAACTATGATATGTCTTGGAGTGTTTTTGTTAGGGTCTCTTTTAGCTGGCACCCTTCGGGCTCCTTGAACCTGAATGGCTGCATTGTGGAGCTCTGGGAATTTTTCAGCAATGATTTGTTTGACCATGTTTTTTTCATTGGAATTGTTTCCCTGAACTTCTGATAGTCCCATGATTCTAATGTTGTTCCTCTTGGAATCATCTGCTAGGACTCTGATTCTCTATAGAGCTATTTTGAGGTCACTTGCCACTGTTTGTTGTTGCCTGTTGGCTTGGTGCAGCTGATCTTCCAGCTCACAGATTCTCTCTTCAGCTGCAGTCATTCTATTGTTAAGAGAAGAGACTGAGTTTCTCATTTCATCTACGGAATCTTTTAATCATGACATTTCTGCTCTCATTTCCTCGCGTAATTTGTCGATTTTTTTTGTGGTATTACTGGCTGTCTGTCTGGCTGTTTCATTGAGTAGATTGAACATCTTCATGACTTTGTATCTGAATTCTATGTCAGAGAGGTCCCTTAGATGAGTAGTATCGACAGAATCTTCTAGATTGTTTTCGTTGTCCTCGCCTTGTGGTGGGGATTTGCGTTGTTTCTTCATATTGCTGTGTAGGTTGGGGACTAGATTCCTTGGGGACTAGGTTCCTTAGTATGGGTAAACAACCTGTGGGCGTGTGAGCGTTGGCCCGCCAAAATATTGGCCACGCCCACTTCTGCAGAAGCCACGCCCACTTGTGAAGAGGTCATGCCTCTACGGAAATCTGGGTTTGGGACGAGATGGGCACAGCATGAGGAGTGAAGAGGGGAGGGTAGACGCTCAGAACTGCTTTTCTCCAGGTGTCTGGGGGGATGCCTGGGGTCTTGAAGGGAGAGATGCAAGTCCTGGGTTCAAGAACCGGCGGCTAAACGGACCTGGGTTTGGGACAAGATGGGCGCAGTGTGAGGAGTGAAGAGGGGAGGGCAGATACTCAGAACTGCTTTTCTCCAGGCATCTGGGGGGACGCCTAGGGTCTTGAAGGGAGAGATGCAAGTCCCGGGTTAAGGAACCGGCGGCTGAACGGACCTGGGTTTGGGATAAGATGGTCGTAGCATGAGGAGTGTAGAGGGGAGGTCTGCAGAAATTTTTGAGTGCCTTTTTGGCGAGGCCTATGAAAAGATATTAGACAGATTGCCTGGACTCCTGTTACAGTTCTCTTAGATAACTGAACTCTTTTAAAAGATTACAGGAAATCAAAGTTTTCAACATGGGACTAACTGAATTAAACATGACGTTAACCTGTGTGCTCTATCTCTACAGATTTTACTGCATCTTTTCACTAGAATCTACAAGAAATGGGTAGATTGCATCTCATTGTGAGTAGGGAAATACTTACTTTTCATTGCACCTTCAGTACATTTCCTGATGCTTCATGGCACTATGTTGGTTTGTGTAAATGCAGATAGGAAGTCTTTCCTCTCTGTGATAAGATCTACCCCTCAGACAGACAGGAAATTCCAAAAGTCATTTATGAGACCCCTAAAACCCTCTCTCAGGGAGACAGAGTCAATAGGATTGGTCTAAATGACAGGGGCAGGTATTTAACAGGTGCTGTTACTAGTACCCTAAAAACCTCAAGGAGACCCTGGAGTCAGGCCAACTCAAGAAAGGACTAGAAATAGTTTCTGCTATGGAAAGCAAGAAATCTGCAGATCTGCAATGACTGACCACCTAAGGTTATACCCTAATTGGAACAAGGAAAGCTTCTGGATAGGGGTTTCCTCAGCCCCAAAGAGGGATGTAGCTGCTCTCTGCTCTTAAGCACCCAGTGCAAGAAGACTGAAGAGGCCTGAGGCCACTTCCAGCTCATCCTGGGACTTGAATTTCACATTTTATGGCCAAGCCTGGATAATCCTAAAATGAGAGGTAAAAATTAAGGCAGTTATCACTATGTTTCCTGCTGTCTTAGCCAATTCCCAGGACTTCTCAGTAAATAATGGGATGCCCCAAATGGAGAGTTCTCTAATCTTGGTGTGTTTATGCAAAAGAACAAGACAGACTTATTAAGTCATTGGCAAATTTAAAGTGAAGGTGATATAAGCAGGATAGGGAAGGACCCCTCCCAAGGTAATGGCAAAAGCTGATCTTGCAGAAAATAGAAAGAAAAACAGGAACTAAGACCTGAGAAGACCCTCACCCATCTATAACAACAAACCCAAAGAAGCTCCTGCAGAAACAAAAGGCCAGGAAAGGAATTTCAAAGAAGACCATCACCATTTCCAACCCCCCCCCCACCCGGGGAACCTCCTTAGCAATGTGCTTTTACCCAGGTAGAAGCCCCACATGGGGGCAGGTTGAAGAAACCCTATAAAGGCCAACTTGAACAAAGGAAGGGGGCACATATGCTGCCAGAACCCAAGTGTTTCTTGCACCCACGTGGCCAAGTACATGTGTCGCCCGCATCTCCCCTCTTGAGAATTGCACTTTCATGCTTTCATGTCTAATGCTGGGAGTGTGTAGGGGCTCACTTTGCCCTTGGAGAAGCCCGGGTTCTGTCCTGAGCACATTACTTACTTTCTCCTCTTCCTTCCCTTCAAAAACTCCAAATAAAATCTGTTTTACTTCACTGCTTGTCTACTTCTGAAATTCTTTTCTGCAAGGCACGACAAGAACCCAGTAAACCTGGGTCCTGGGTGGTGGAGGCAGATGGGGAGAAGGTGACCGTATTTCTCCTCCCCGCTTCACAAAAGTCACCAGTGGGGTCCACAAACATCAAAGGTGGAGACAAAACCATGTTTCTATAATCTGCCTTGTGTAAAAATCAGATTCTAGTTCTACAAAGATTGAATAAAGGTATTCTAATAAGCTCTATTTAAAAGGTACCCCCTTGGGTAATCCAGATAAAACTTGGTTTACTGACTGTAGATAAGCAGCCTGCTCTATAAAGGAACTTAAAGCTGTATATGCTATCCTTAGTCTGACCATGACAGTTTAAGCCAGAGCCTGAACCTCAGCTCCAATGACAGAACGGCTTGAGCTTGATAATAGGCCAAGCGACTACCAAGTGAGCATTCAAACTGGTTCTAAGTATTTGTTCTTAGTTCAAAGAGCACATACAGTCATTTGGAGAAAACAAAAATTTTTAACAGCTAAAATAGTCCAAAGCATGGGTGAAGGAATTCTTTCTTTTCACTTTTATGATTATAGGAATAGGTATGGCTTATGTTGCTTCACTTTTTTGTTGCTTTAACTATTGTGTTTTGTAAAACAGCAAACACTCTGCCTTAGTAGGTCAGAGAAGGCCTTTTACTCCTCCAAGGTTTAATCATTTCAAAATGGTATTCCTCTACTTAATTGATTTTTATATTTCCTTTCAGATGCTGATAGCTTCAAAAGCCCAATTCATTGCCTGGGCCTCATTAGCACTGTAGCACTGTCCTCTAGTTGTTCATTTGCTGGAGTGGGCACCAGTAATGTCTCAAAACAAATTGTGAGACTTGTTGTTACTGTGTTTGGCATATTGAGCATGTCACAGGTAGCTTGCCAGGCATTGCCATGTGGGTGAGATACTCTTGGTAGCTTGCCAGGCTCTCTGAGAGGGGCGGAGGAATCGAACCAGGGTTGGCCGCATGCAAGGCAACTATCCACTGTGCTATCGCTCCATCCCGGGCCTCATTAAAACTTAGTAAATTTCATAGATTTCACCCCTTGTGCAGACAGGGTCTATGGTCCCTTTATCAGCATGAAGAAGCTACAGAAGACAAAACTTGATCCATTTTCCCCTTAAAGATTTAAGGTGGTGAAATCTATAGGAGAAGAATATGATGCTGGGCAAGTAGACAGGGAAGGGCCTCCATGGCAATGAAATTCTTAAGGAGTAGTAAAACCACGCAGCCCTAAGGCCATTAGGACACACCTTGTGAGCACAGGAACTAAATGGCATGAAGTTTGTCTTCAGCCTGCTATAAAAAATAAAGAAAAACTCATGAGATGATATGTACTAAGAAATTTGAGTTTCTTTGGCAAGACAAGTTCAATTTTGTTATTAGTCAAATGCAATGTTAAGAAAAACTAAGCATGATTATCTATTTGATGGCTATTCATTGATGTCAAAAATGCTACTTTCATTCACCTCCTTCCTCATACCACTTCCTCATACTTATTCATGGTTTAGAACAAATGCAGTCTGTGAATTATGATCTATATTGTAATAAACAGCCAAAGAGTCACTGTAATCAAGTGAAAAATAATCAATATTAGAAAATTCAATAGTCTTCAAAAGTCTAAAATTGTCATATAATTGGCTTTCCTCCTTTTTCTATTCATTTTATTCACAAGTTTTTTAGACTGAAGAGTTACTCAACCTATATGAATTAAGAGGGAAAAAATCACTTAAATAGCAGCTAATGAGATATTATTATTACGGTTCAATATAAAATTGCTGTCCATCATTTAAACAATATGAACTGTGACAGGGTGAAGCAATTTCCATAGACAATCTTAAAGATTGAAAACATTTTTCAAGCTATCAAATTAAGAAGCTCAAGCATAATTAGATGTTGGCCAAGGTATTTCTGTTCAGAAGGGAGAAATTTCTTAAGAAGTTACAATTGTTTATCCCTGTTGTTTTGGTATTTGGTCTTAATGAAAACAGGGCCATGTTGCAGACAATGACTGAGGTACAAAGTCTCAAAAAGATCTTTACTAATTATTTTTAAGGAAGCTAACAAGTATACCCTACATGTAGGGAATACTAATGTGTATTATTGAGGTCTACACATGGATTAATTTAAAAGAGCATTCTCTCCATCAACTAGACCTATGTTCCCCTTACTAAGAGCCAGGCAGTAATCCAGAAAAGATGGCCCAGATGGCAGATTGTACTTATCAGAGTTGACTTTAGTGGAAGTCTGACAAAACTGACTCCTCAGATACACTTCCTGAAGAATGTGGAATTGGGTTTGAAGACATTAACCAACATCTCTGGAAATTTAGAAGAAGTGAGCGTTGAAAAGGAGTTATCAATAATATGAGACTAACACCCAAGGAAAGTAGACCCAAGGGCCAGGAATATTGTTCTATAGTTGTAAATCTGCTTCACCAGCTGGGGAAGGAGGCCGCTGGAATAGAGAAGGAATCACTAAGTCAATGATGGTTGGAGGGATTGTTCGGGATGAGAGACATGTGCTGAAAGTAGATAAAGGACCAAATGTGATAGTCTCTCATTATCTATACTGTAAACCATAATGCCCAAAAGTAGAGCGAGGGTATGGGGGAAATTGTCTGCCATAGAGGTGGGGCGGGGGTATTGGTAAGGGGGGATACTGGGGACATTGATGGTGAAGAATGTGCACTGGTGGAGGGATGGGTGTTCGATCATTGTTTGTATGACAGAAACTCAAACATGAAAGCTTTGTAACTGTATCTCATGGTGATTCAATAAAAAAGAAACAAAAAGAAAAGAAGAAAAGAAAAATGAAAAGAAAGAAAAGAAAAGAAGAGAAAAGAAGTTATCAGATACCAGTTCACAGAGATCATTTATACCAATTCACAAAGATCCAGAGAAAGCAAGGAAACTGAGAGAAAAATGATTCAGGAGGTAGAACCCCAAGGTGAGAGGCTACAGGAGCCACCTTGTTTCCTGTGCACGAACTCTTCCTATCCAGCCTCACTATATACCTCAGATACTTCATCATCATCATTTTCTTTTACTCTAATTCACTTTTTAAACAAATTCTGAAGTTTATCAAGATGAACACATTAATAAACACTGAGATTTATAATACTGTTACTGGTAGGGTTTTACAAGAATGACAATCCAACCACAAACCCCCTCCTGGAGTGTTCACTTCCCTCCCCCATCATAGGTGCAGTTTCCTTTCTCTACCCCACCCTTCATGCCCTATTTGTAAAGTTCTGTAGACCAGTTTTCAAGTTCTGTTGTCATTGGGTATTTATTATTTCTTTACTATGTTTCTTTTTTTTTCCTGCACATGAGAGATTGTTCTGTAGCTGTCCTTCTCCTTATTGCTAACTTCACTCATCATGTTACTCTCCAGTTGCATCTGTGTGACAGCAAACTGCAACACTACTCACAATAGCCAAAATCTGAAAATAACCCATATGCCCAAAAACAGATGATTGGATAAAGAAACTATGGTATAAATACACAATTGAATATTTCTCAGCTATAAGAAAAGACAAAATCATGCAGTTTTTATTTTTTTATTTAGGCACCACAATTTAATAGAAAGCTTTTAATATCAGAGTTTCGGAAATTCACTATTTGAACTTAAAATCCACTACCAGCTTTCCTGACCCGCCATTCCAATTCCCAGCCAGCCTCTCAGACCCAGATGGTCCCAGCATCTCCTCTCCGCCCCCTCCTCAACTGCCCCCTGGCTGGCAGCGCGCCATTCCCCAGCACTGCCACTTTGTTCCCCACCCCAGGTGTGTGACCCCCCATCCCCAGCCAGCTCCCCAGCTACAGCATGGCAGGGCACGTGGCCTCTTAGCAGGGGCATGGCCTCCACAGTAGTGGGCGTGGCATTGACTGGGTCTTGGCTGCTAATGCGGCCACAGTTATTTTCCCCATTTCTGGCAATCTGGAGTCACATCGCAATCTTCATTGCCTAAGTCCATGAGTAACATCCTAGCTCTTTCAAACACAATAGGCCAATAGACCACTAGTCTATTTCAATTTCACCAAAATGCTAATGAACACAAGAGGCTGTACAAACCTAATATAAAAGATCACATTCTCTGAGAGCTTCACTGGAGGCCTCACATAAGGAACAGAGGAATACCTGAGAGGAAGGACATGTTCTAGAAAGAGAAAATAAAAAGGCGACCACCATTGACCGAGCTCATCCAGAATCCTATCTCATAACAAGAGGGAATAGGGAGAGTGAACTGGAAGGTCACTTCTCCAGTGACCACCACAGCAACATGAAGAAACAGCGCAAATCCCCACCACAAGGAGTGGACATTGAAAAGAGTCCAGAAGCCTCAATAAGATTACCCACAAATGTGAGCTCTCCAACAAAGAATTCAGAGATGAAATGCTGAAGATGTTCAATGAACTCAAAGAAATGGTGGAACAGATATCCAGTAAATTAAAGGAGGTCATGAAAGAAATAGTGGAATGGACAGCCGAGAAAATACAGGAAGAAATGAGAGCAGAAATTAAAAAAAGCTCCAAAAAGAAGTGTCCAAATAAAGGATTTGGTAGATGAGATAAAAAAAAAAAACTCAGGTGGAGGAATGCGTACTGAATCATTGTACAACTGAAACCCAAGCACAAAAATTTGTAAGTCTATAACTGTACCTCATGGTGTTTCACTAATAGAAAATTTTTAAAAATTTTAAAAAAAACACTGAAAAAAAAAAACCTCAGTGGGTGCCCTCAACAGTAGAATGGTTAGAGCCAAAGACAGAATTAGTGAGCTTGAAGATGAGCTATAGGAAGCCTACAGGCAAAAACAAGCAATGGGAAGAGACCTCAAAATAGAGCTAGGAAGAATCAGAGTCCTAGGGGATGATTTCAAGAGGAACAGCATTAGAATCATAGGAGTACAAGAATAACAGGGAAGCAACCCCAGTGAAAAAGCCACAGTTAAAGAAATCATTGTCAAAAGTTCCCAGAGCTGGAGAATGCAGGCATTCAGATTCAAGGAGCCTGAAGGGTGCAGGCTAAAAGGGACCCTAATAAAAAGACTGCAAGACATATAATGGTTAGAATGATGGATGTCATGGATAGAGACACAATACTGCAAGCAGTAAGGTCACAGAAGGAAATCACATAAAAAGGAACACCCATTAGATTCACAGCAGACCTATCAGAGGAAACCCTAAAAGCCCAAAGGCATAATGGAATATAGTGAAAAAAACTCACTGAAATGAATGCTTCACCAAGAATACTTTATCCAGCTAAAGTCTCACTCAAACTCAAAGGAACAATACACTATTTTGGATAAACAATGTCTCAGGAACTTCATAGACTCAAAATCAAACCTAAAAGAAGGACTAAAGGGGCTACGGTAGAAAAGAAAAAAAACCTACAAACACAACAAACCCTTACAGGAAGATGGCAC
The DNA here is from genome assembly GCF_029834395.1 of Sorex fumeus. Taxonomy (NCBI): domain Eukaryota; kingdom Metazoa; phylum Chordata; class Mammalia; order Eulipotyphla; family Soricidae; genus Sorex; species Sorex fumeus. The sequence goes on along the minus strand of NW_026606129.1, from coordinate 54,638,456 downwards.
AAAACCCCATAACAATAATATCTCTCAATGTCAATGGTCTAAATGCACCAATTAAGTGACACAGAGTGGCAAAATGGATTCAGAGACTGAACCCAACATTCTACTTCCTAGAAGAAACACATATTCAGATCAGATGTGCTCTGATCTTCAGTCAGAGCAAACATAGACTCAAAGTCAAAGGATGGAAAACAATCCTGCAAGCCAACAACTCCCTCAAAAAAGCTGGAGTGTCCTTACTAGTATCTGACAACATAGATTTCAGCTTGAAAAATATTAGAAGGGACAGTGAAGGCCATTTTTTATTAATCAAGGGATATATACAGCAGAAAGAAATCACACTCCTAAACGTATACATACCCAATTAGGGAGACCAGCTAAATACCTACAACAACTGCTAACAGACTTTAAGTAGGAACATTGCCAAGCAACACTATAGTAATTGGAGACTGAACCACCACCTTATCACCTCTGGATAGATCAAAAAGATTAAAACTCAGCAAGGAAATACTGGCTTTGAAAGAAGAAATAGAAGAGAGAGGGCTACTAGGTCTATACAGAAATTTACATACTCCCACCCCCCCCAAAAAAAAGAATACACATTCTTATTCAGTGCACACGGAAATTTTTTCAGAATAGACCATGTGCTGGGCCACAAAACATACCTCAACCGAATCAGGAAGATAGACACTGTATCAACTATCTTTTCAGACCACAATGCACTGAAGATAGAAGTAAATCATGTACAGACACAGAAAACCAAATCAAACACCTGGAAATTAAACATCTCAATAATGAGCAATGAGTGGGTCAGAAAAGAAATCAAGGAAGAAATCAAAAGATACCTGGAAACAAATGAGAACAAAGACATGAGCTACCAGAATCTGTGGAACGCAGCTAAAGCTGTGTTAAAGGGAAAATTTATAGCTCTGAAAGCATTTGTCAGGAAGGATGAAAGGGCCCACATAAATAACTTGACTTCACAGCTCAAGATCTTAGAAAAGGACCAAAAAAAGGAGCCCAAACGAGGCAGAATGAAATAGAAATAAAAATTAGAGCAGAATCACGAGAGGGAAACCCAAAAGACAATCCAAAAGATCAACAAAACCAAAAGCTGGTTCTTTGAAAAAAAAAGTAAGATTGATAAACCATTAGCATGGCTCACAAACAAAAAGAGAGAAAACCCTAATAAACCGAATCAGAAATGAAAAGGGGACATCACAACAGAAACCAAAGAAATTCAAAACATAAATAGAGCCTACTTTGAAAGTCTGTATGTCACGAAACAAGAGAATCTGAAGAAATGGATATATTCCTGGATTCCTATAATCTCCCAAGGCTGAATCAAGAAGATCTAAAATACCTGAATAGTCCTATTAATATCAAGAAAATTGAAACTGTAATTGTAAGCCTTCCCCAAAACAAAAGCCCAGGTCCAAATGGATTCACTAGTGATTTTTTCCAAACATTTAAAGAGGACGTATTGCCAGTTCTTCTCAAGCTTTTCCAGGAAATTGTCACTGTCACTGTCACTGTCCTCCCATTGTTCATCTATATGCTCGAGCGGGTCCAGTAACATTGCGAGACTTGTTACTGTGTTTGGCATATCGAATACGTCACGGGTAGCTTACCAGGCTTTACTATGCAGGCGAGATACTCTTGGCAGCTTGCCGGGCTATCCAAGAGGGGCTATAGCACAGCGGGTAGGGCGTTTGCCTTGCAAGTGGCCAACACGGCAGACCCGAGTTCCAGGAAATTGAAGAAAAATTCTACTCGAGTTTCAGAAAATTGAAGAAAAAAAAATCTACCAAAGTTTCTATGAGGTTCATATCTCCCTAATACCAAAAACAAACAAAGACACCACAAAAAAGAAAACTATAGGCCAATATTCCTGATGAACACAGATATGAAGATTCTCAACAAAATATCAGCAAATAGAATTCAACAACTCATCAAAAAGATCATACACCACAACCAAGTGGGATTCATCCAGGGGATGCAAGGAGGTTTAACATTCGGAAATTAATCAACATAATCCATCATATCAACAAAAGAAAAGATAAAAACCATATGATCACATCAATAGATGCAGAGAAAGCATTTGACAAGATCCAGCACCCATTTATGATGAAAATTCTCACCAAAATGTGTATAGAAGGGACTTCCCTCAATAGAGTCAAAGCCATTTATTACAAGGCTATGGCAAGCATCATCCTCAACAGGGAAAAACTAAGAGCCTTAGCTCTAAGATGAGGGACAAGACAAGGATGCCCACTCTCACCACTTCTGTTCAATATAGTACTGGAAGTACTTGCAATAGCAGTTGCAGTGCACTATAGCACTGTCCTCCCATTGTTATCAATTTGCTCGAGTAGGCACCAGTAATGTCTCCATTGTGAGACTTGTTGTTACTGTTTTTGGCATATCAAATACGTCACAAGCAGCTTGTCAGGCTTTGCCATGCTGGTGAGATAATCTCAGTAGCTTGCCAGGTTCTCCGAGAGGGATGGAGGAATTGAACCCAATTCAGCTGCGTGCAAGGCAAACACCCTACCCGCTGTGCTATCAATCCAGCTCGCAATAGTGGATAGGCAAGAAAAATATATTAAAAAGGGCATTCAGGTAGAAAAGGAAGAAATCAAGCTCTCACTATTTGCTGATAATATTATACTCTATTTAGTGAATCCTAAACCTCCACCAAGAAACTCCTAGAAACAATAGACTTGTATACTAAAGTTGCAGGCTATAAAATCAATATTCAAAATTCCATGGCTTTCCTATATGCAAATAATGAGAGAGAAGAAAGTGAAATGATAAAAGCAATCCTGTTCACAATCATGTCTTGGTACCTCGGAATCAGCTTAACTAAGGAGGAAAAGGACCTGTAATAAGAAAACCACAAAACTCTACTTCATGAAATAAAAGTAGACATGAAAAAATGAAAAGATATACCCTGCTCATGGATTGGGAGAATTAACATTGTCAAAATGTCAAATGTCAAAATGTCAATACTCCCCAAAGCATTGTACATATTCAATGCGATCCCTATAAGGATACCCATGACATTCTTCAAGAAAATGAAGAAAATACTCCTGAAATTCATATGGAACAATAAGCCCCCATGAATTGCTAAAGCAATTCTTGGGAGAAAGAAGATGGGAGGCATCACCTTCTACTATAAATCAGTAATAATTAAAACAGCATGATACTGGAACAAAGCAGAGCCACAGACCAATGGAACAGGGTTGAATATTCTGAAACACACACTCAAATATATGATCATCTGATCTTTGATTAGGGAGCAAGAAATGTGAAGTAGAGCAAGGAAAGCCTCTTTAACAAATGGTGCTGGCAAAACTGGACAGCTACATGCAAAAATATGAGCTCAGATCTCTACCTAACACCATGTACAAAAGTCTGATCAAAATGGATTAAAGACCTCAACACCAGAACAGAATCCATCAGGTACATTGAAGACAAGATTGGCAAAACCCTCCACAACATTGGAGCTAAAGGTATCTTCAAAGATGACATGCCACTGACCAAGCAAGTGGAAACAGAGATAGACAAATGGGACTATCTTAAACTAAGAAGATTCTGCACCTCAAAATAAACAGTGACCAAAATACAAAGACAATATACAGAATGGGAAAGAATATTCACTAAATACCCATCTGATAAGGAATTGATATCAAGGAGATACAAGGCACTGGTTGAATGCTACAAGAAGAAAGCATACAACCCCATCAGAAAATGGGGCAATGAAACGAACACAAACTTTTTCAAAGAAGAAATCCAAATGGCCATAAGGCACATGAGAAAATGCTTTACATCACTAATCATCAGAGAGATGCAGATCAAAACAACAATGAGATATCTCACACCACAGAGACTGGCCCACATTCAAAAGAACAAAAGCAACCAGTGTTGGCACAGATGTGGGGAGAAAGGGACTCTCTTTACTGCTGGTAGGAATGCCGACTGGTTCAGTCCTTTTGGAAAACAGTACGGACAATCTGCACTTATATGTTCATTGTAGCACTGTTTACAATAGCCAAAATCTGGAAAAAACCTGAGTGCCCAAGGACAGACGACTGGTTAAAGAAACTTTGGCACATCCACACAATGGAATACTATGCAGCTGTTAGAAAAGATGAAGTCATGAAATTTGCATATTAGTGGATCAACGTGAAAAGAATCATGTTAAGTGAAATGAGTCAGAAAGAGAGGGACAAACATAGAAAGATTGCACTCATCTGTGGAATTGGGAGACTAACACCCAAGAATAGTCGAGATAAGGATCAGGAGGTCTGCTCCATGGCTTGGAAACCGGCCTCACATGCTGGGGGGAAAGGCAGCTCAGATAGAGAAGGGAACACCAAGTAAAAGATGCTGGGAGGACTCTTTCTGGTTGAAAGATGTGTATCAAAGTTAGACTATCGCCTGAACATGATGGCCGCTCAATACCTCTATTGCAAACCAAAACACCCAAAAGGATAGAGAACAAAAGGGAATACCCTATGGCAGAGACAGGGTGTGGTGGTGGGGGATGGGGTGGGTGTGGTGGGAGGGATACTGGGAACATTGGTGGAGAATAGGCACTGGTGGAGGGATGGGTAAATGATCATTGTATGAGTGAAATGCAAACACAAAAGTTCATGAGTTTGTAACTGTAGCTTATGCTGATTCACTAATAAAAAATAAAATAAAATAAAATCCACTACCAGTGTTAAGTGTCCTTCGACCAATGACCCAAAGTTCCCTCTTTCCCTCCACTCTGCCTCCTTTGCAAACTCATTTTTCAAATCCTCATTTACACCAACATTACCTCTTTCACAAACTCATTTTTCAAATCCTCATTTTAACCAACAATGCCTCCTACAGTTTTTTGCCAACAAAAGAACCTTTAAGGTTGGCAGCCTTGTCAACTCACCTTGACTGACAGACAGGTCAGCAAGATAGTGGATCTATGGATTCAAAGAAGCAATGATACAGTAATGGTGCTTATCTTGGAATTCCAATTATTTTGATTCAAAAAGTAACCTTAATTCTTTACAAATTCATTCAAACTATTTTATATTTGGCCTAGCAAAAAATAACCATGCAATAAAAGTGCAACTGGCTAGAAAAATGTACAAATCTCAGCTACTATTTTAACTCGGGAGGACAATGTTATAATATTCCTTCCAAGTGGATTCTATTTTCAGCTCTAGAGTTAACAACAGTATTGAGGCCCCAAACCATGATTGTAAGACTGACAAACTGTGGTCTATACCAGGACTCCTAACAAGGTAAGTAGTAAGGGCCAGTTTTTGTTTTATTCTGTTCCAATTCTGGTGTGCATGTGTGTGTGTGTGTGTGTGTGTGTGTGTGTGTGTGTGTGTGTGTGTGTTCCCATCTACTGAAGTCTACTATTTTGTAAAACATGAAAGGATATCATTTTTGATGCCAGAGAATGTCATTTTTCTACAAATGTTTCTGAACACATGTTCCCAATTTCTGTTCTTATCTCACTGTAATAATGAACAGTTCCTAAACAGACACCAGCCTGTGGCCACTTGGAGGAACTCTGGTCAACACTACAGTTGTTCCAAGAGTCAATGTGCATAGCTTTTTATGTATGGCTGTCCCCACCTAGTGCTTTCTTTAAGACATTCCACCTGGGTATAAAGGTATATTGTTCTGGGGGGTTGGCAGCAATCAAACCCTTTTTGGTCATTTCTGGATCAGTGACTCTGGCCTAGGAATGTGCCTTGAGAAACTTTGCCATTCTGTAAAATGGGCATAAGGATATTAAGAAACAGGATTCTTTGAGAACCCTTCAAGATCTCCATTTCATGGCCAGAGTAACCTGCCCTTGAGTGTGGGGGAAAAAATTATGAAATCCAGAGGATGACTGCCTTCCGAACTTGGGTTTTATTTTTTTAATTTTTGTAACACTTGTATTTATTTATTCATTTATTTATTTAATTGAATCACTTTGAGATACAGTTACAAGCTTTCATGTTTGAGTTACAATCATATACTGATGACACACCCATCCCTCCACCAGTGCACATTCTCCACCACAAAAGTCCCGAGTACAACCCCCACCCTGCCCCATGCAACCCTCCCCATGCCTCCATGGCAGACAATTATCCCATACTTTCTCTCTACTTTTGGGCATTAATGTTTTCAATACAGATACTGACAGGTTATCAGGTTTGGTCCTTTATTTACTTTCAGCACTCATCTCTCATTCGGATCGATCCCTCCAACCATAATTGACTTAGTGATCCCTTCTCTATTCCAGCTGTCTTCTCCCCCAGCTGATGAGGCAGGCTTCCAACTATGGGCCAATATTCCTGGCCCTTGTGTCTACTGTCCTTGAGTGTCTGTTTCATGTTATGTTATTTTATATTCCACAAATGAGTGCGGTCCTTCTATGTCTGTCCCTCTCTTTCTGACTCATTTCACTAGGCATGATACTCTCCATGTCTACCAACTTATAAGCAAATTTCATGATTGAATCTCTCCTAACAGCTACATAGTATTCCACTGTTTAGATGTACCAAAGTTTTTTTAACCAGTAGTCTATTCTTGGGTACTTGGGTTGTTTCCAGATTCTGGCTATTGTGAATAGTGCTGTAATGAACATATAGGTGCAGATGTCATTTCTACTGTGCTTTTTTGCACCCTCAGGATATATTCCCAGAAATGATATTGCAGGGTCATATGGAAGTTCAATTTCTAGTTTTTGAAGGAATGTTCATATTGTTTTCCAGAAAGGCTGGACAGTCGGCATTCCCTCCAACAGTGAAAGAGTGTCCCCTTTCCCCCACATCCACGCCAACACTGGGTGCTTTTGTTCTTTTGAATGTGTGCCAGTCTCTGTGGTGTGAGATGATATCTCATTGTTGTTTTGATTTGCATCTGCCTGATGATTAGCAATGTGGAACATATTTTCATGTGCCTTTTAGCCTTCTGGTCTGATATTAAGGTCTTTAATCGACTTTGATCTGACATTTTGTCTGGCATTAGACAGATGTCAGAATTCATTTTTTTGCAGGTAACTCTCTGGTTTTCCCACCGCCACTTGTTGAAGAGGCTTTCCTTGTTCCATTTCACGTTTCTTGCTCCTATGTCAAAGATTAAATGGCATATATTTGAGAGTCTGTGACAGAATATTCAACTCTGTTCCATTGGTTTGCGCATCTGTTTCTAGCCCAATACTGTGCTGTTTTTTTGTGTGTGTATTTGATAAAACAAAACTTTATTTTTTTTGATGGAATGAAGAATTTTTTATTTTTAATTATTTATTTATTTTTTGCAATTTGACAATTTCTTTTAATGATAATTTCATTCAGTCAACTAACATATTCTTTTTTAAATTTTTAAAATTTTTTTATTAGTGAAACACCATGAGGTACAGTTATAGACTTACAAATTTTTGTGCTTGGGTTTCAGTTATACAACGATCAAGTACCCAATCCTCCACCAGTGCACATTCTTCACCACCACGGGTCCCAGCATCCCTCCCACCTCCCATCCGCCCTGTCCCACCCTGCCTCTGTGGCAGGGCATTCCCCCTTGTTCTCTCTCTCTTCTTTTGGGTACTGTGTTTTGCAAGAGAGGCACTGAGTGGCAATCATGTTTGGTCTATAGTCTACGTTCAGCATGCTTCTCTAACCCTAGGAGGATCCTCACAACACCCTTTATTGGGTGCTCTCTTCTCTATCTGAGCTTCCTTTTCCCCTAGCATGTGTGGCTGGCCTCCAAGTCATGGAGCAAAATTCCTGGTACTAATCTCAGCCATTCGTGGGTGTTAGTCTCCCATTGTGTTGCTTTATGTTCCCCAGATCAATGCAATCTTTCTGTGTCTATCCCACTCTTTCCGACTCATTTCACTTAACATGATACTTTCCATGTAGTACCACTTGTACGTAAATTTCATGACTTCATCTTTTCTAACAGCTACATAGTACTCCATTGTGTAAATGTACCAAAGTTTCTTTAACCAGTCATCTGTTCTCGGGCACTTAGGTTTTTTCCAGATTCTGGCTATTGTAAAGAGTGCTGCAATGAACAAACAATTGCAGATGTCACTTCGACTATACTTTTTTGCCTCTCTGGGATATATTCCCAGGAGTGCTATTGCTGGGTCAAATGGGAGATCAAATTCTAATTTTTTGAGAATCGTCCATACTGTTTTCCAAAAGGGTTGGACAAGCCGGCATTCCCACCAGCAGTGAAGGAGGGTCCCTTTCTCGCCACATCCATGCCAGCACCAGTTGCTTTTGTTCTTTTGGATGTGGGCCAGTCTCTGTGGTGTGAAATTATATCTCATTGTTGTTTTGATATGCATCTCTCTGATGATTAGTGATGTAGAGCATTTTTTCATGTGCCTTTTTGCCATTCGGATTTCTTCTTTGCAAAACTGGAAGTACTTGCAATAGCGATTAGGCAAGAAAAGATATTAAGGGCATCCAGGTAGGGAAAGAAGAAATTAAGCTCTCACTATTCGCAGATGATATGATACTATACTTAGAGAACCCTAAAACCTCTACCAAGAAACTCCTAGAAACAATAGGCTTGTATAGTAAAGTGGCAGGCTATAAAATCAATACCCCAAAATCCATGGCTTTCCTATACACTAATAGTGAAAGAGAAGAAAGTGACATGAAGAAAGTGAAGAAAGCAATCCCATTCACAATTGTGCCCCAGAAAATCAAGTACCTGGGAATCAGCTTAACTAAGGAAGTAAAGGACCTGTACAAAGAAAACGACAAAACTCTACTTCAGGAAATAAAAGAGGACACGAGGAAATGGAAAAATATCCCCTGTTCATGGATGGGGAGAATCAACATTGTCAAAATGGCAATACTTCCCAAAGCACTGTACAAATTCAATGCGATCCCTATAAGGATACCCATGACATTCTTCAAAGAAATGAAGCAAACACTCCTAAAATTTTCGTGGAACAATAAACCCTTATGAACAGCTAAAGAAATTCTAGGGAAAAAGAAAATGGGAGAAATCAACCTACCTAACTTCAAGCTCTACTACAAAGCAGTAATAATTAAAACAGCATGGTACTGGAACAAAGGCAGAGCTGCAGACCAATGGGACAGAGTTGAATATACTGACATCTCCTCCCAAGCATATGATCATCTAATCTTCGATAAGGGGGCAAGAAAAGTGAAATAGAGCAGGGAAAGCCTCTTTAATAAATTGTGCTGGTAAAACTGGACGGCTACATGCAAAAAAGTGGGCTCAGATCTCTGCCTAATGCCATGCACAAAAGTAAGATCAAAATGGATTTATGACCTCAACATGAGACCGGAATCCATAATGTTTATAGAAGACAAAGTTGGCAAACTCTCCATGATATTGAAGTTAATGGTATCTTCAAACATGTCACGCCACTGGCCAAACAAGTGAAAACAGAGATAGACAAATGGAACTATCTTAAACTAAGAGGCTTCTGCACCTCAAAAGAAAGAGTGACCAAAATACAAAGACAGCCTACAGAATGGGAAAGGATATTCATCAAATACACATCCGACAAGAGGTTGATATCAAGGATATACAAGGTACTGGTTGAACTCCACAAGATGAAATCACCCAACCCCATCAAAAAATGGGGCGAGGAAATGAACAGAAACTTTCGCAAATACTGTGCTTTTTTAATTACTACTGCTTTGTAGTACAGTTTGAAGTTGGGGAAGGTGTGCCCCCCATCTTTTTCCCCCAAGGATTGCTTTAGCTATTCGTGGGGGGTTATTGTTCCTAATGAATTTCAGGATTGTTTTGTCTATTTCTTTGAAAAATGGCACAAACTTGGGTTTGTTACAAGGAATGTTATATAAGAAAAATGGGATATCTTTACTCTCTGAAGGTCTGCCATACTGTAAGATAGTCACATGGCAAGGATATGAGAACAACCTTTGGCCAGCAGACAAAAAAATCCAAATCTTAGTTCTATTATCTACCATCTTGCCAATAACCCACATGAGCTTGGGAAAGACTGCCATATCTCAAATGAGACAGAAGCTCTTCCAAAACCTTGGTTTCAACCTGGTGAGATAGTGAACAAAGAACCTGGGTATGCTGGGCCTGGACCTTTGTCCTATGGAAACTGTAACATATGAGCACAACCTGCTATGCAGTAGTTGAAAAATAATACAGTGTGTCATGCCTTCTGACATGGGGTCAATGAAAGTATTAGAAAACATATATGGGGGCTGAAGACTTAATACAGAGGGTAGATATTTGCCTTGCACACAGCTGACCTATGTTTGATCCATGTCACCCCATACGATCCCTGGAGTCCTGCCAAGAGTGATTCCAGAGCACAGAGCCTGGGATAAGCCCTGAACACCATTAGGTGTAGCTCCAAAGTCAGGGAAAAATATATGTAAAATGTTAAGCATGTCACAATCATTCAGCGACATTAAGTCCATGTGACTGAATAGCTGCCATAACCAGGTAGACCTCTTTATATTGTAAATAGCTTATGTTTGTGTGTGATCAAACATGCATGTTCACATATAATATGAAATTTCAACAAATTTCATGAGAAAACAACAAAATCATTTTGAAAACTAGCTGACATCTCTTAGATCCTTCTTTTCTGTGTCTCTTTTTTGGCAATTGCTTTAAGACTGCAGAGAGGGAGGTATCATTATGGCACACACTACATTACCATCTCTATTTCACCGAAGAAAACTCTGAGTCTTGACTCCACTTAAAGGCATAAAATTATCTGGTTCATACAGAACTTCTTTTAAAAATGATCGACAACCGCCTAGCTTATGTAGAAAGACTTCCTTAGCCTCATTAAGATGCCCCATACACCATCAAAATGTAACTCTGCAAACATCATAGATGCTCTTGATTGTAATATAATAGGTCTCTATCCTTGCAGAAATCACAGGTCTTCAAGTTCATCTGTGTGAGGAATGTGAAGCCTCAGGACGTACTGAAAAAACCTGCTCTGTTTTACCTGCACATGCTCTTAAGCTCTTCCATTCAGGCACCTACGCAATGCTCACTGCACGGTTCCACACCAACATTCACACTTCACTTATGACCTCCTACTTTAAAAGCTCTTACTTAACGTTCCATAAAAACGATTATTACAATCATGATTGGATGTTAAACCTCTTCAGTGGCATGTTTCACAGTTAAGAAATGTTAAATTTTTATGTTCCGATTTATACGTTTATATTTACAATCAAACTCTCTGAAAATACAGGCTCTTTTTAAATGTTTGCGAATAAAAGTAAATATTAGCCATTCTTACAGGTCATTTTCCCCCTTTTTTGTATACTCTCACAAAACATCAGCACCATTGAAACAATACATCTTGGGGCTGGAGCAATAGCCCAGCGGGTAGGGAGTTTTCCTTGTACGAGGCAGAACCGGGTTTGGTTTCCAGCATCCCATATGATCCCCTGAGCACTGCCAGGAATAATGCCTGAGTGCATTGGCCAGGAATAACCCCTGTGCAATGCCGGGTGTGACCCAAAAAGAAAAAAAAAAGAAAAAATACATCTTACATTTCTGGGTAACTGAATAAACAAAATAAAATAAGAGACATTAGGAGGTGGGCAGTCCAAGTCATAAATAGACCCCATAAATGTGTCTTAGGAGTAATGGGGTTGAGTGGCCCCACTCTACCTTGTGGAGCAACCACATACTTTATCATCACAAGGCTTTATATTATAAATGGCATATAAATATGTGCACCAAGAAATATGTGTAGAAAGTTGCTTTTCAAGGAAGAGAGCAAAAGGTGGCTGCCAATATCAACAATGTGTTGAGAAAATTGACTCCATGTAACCAGAAACTGCAGAAATGCCAATGAGCTTCTGCCACAGCCTGAGGTCATGTCAGAGATAATGAGTGAGAGCTACAGAGCTCAAAATGCAAGGATCCAGGCAATCTCCTAATGCCCTGGAACCTGGGTTCCACCAGTCCCCCAGAGATTAAGATAGGTCTGTTCCCCAGAACTTTCTGAACTCAAAAGGCAGAGAATAATCCTAGTTTGCCACTTTCATTAAATATTCAATTTATAACTGACATATAGAATTCGGTGTTTGCAATTTATATATATATACATATATATTACACATGTGTATATGTATATATCATAACATATGTAACATATCATAACCCCTGTGCATCGCTGGGTATGACCCAAAAAGAAAAAAAAAGAAAAAAATTTTCTTGAACCACCCATCTTGTACTATCTCCATCATATTGCTTTCTCCAAAATAGCATATACTTGGGAAAATGTAGATTTTCAAAGGAATTTGTTTACTTAGCAATATGTGTTTAGTTTCTCCATGCATAACTTGACTTAAGCCATTACTGACTGCATCCCATGAGACATCAAAAGATAGCGTGGCCGCCCACCTATGAGATGGTCAGGCTTCTTTGTCAAGAACCTGAACAATCGGTTTGCGGCTGTTCATGTTCCTAGAAAGAGCAGACACCATTGGGCTATACTAGAACGCGACAGAGACAAATGGAGACGTTACCGGCACCCGCTCGAGCAAATCAATGAGCAACGAGATGTCAAGTGATCAAGTGATCAAGTCCATATTGTTTTCCAGAAAGGGTGGACTGGTAGGCATTCTCACCAACAGTGAAAGAGTGTCCCTTTTCACCCATATCCACGCCAGCACTGGTTGTTTTTGTTCTTTTGAATGTGTGCCAGTCTCTGTGGTGTGAGATGATATCTCATTGTTGTTTTGATTTGCATCTCCCTAATGGCTACCAATGTGGAGCATTTTTTTCATGTGCCCTTTTGCCATTTGTATTCTTTTTTGAGGAAACTTCTGTTTATTTCTTCTTCCCATTTTTTGATGGGGTTGGAGGTTTTATTCTTATACAATTCTACTAGTGTCTTGTATATCCTGAATATTAATCCCTTTTCAGATGGGTATAGGGTAAATATTCTTTCCCATACTGTGAACTCTTTCCGTATTTTGGTCACTGTTTCTTTTGAAGTGCAGAAGCTTCTTAGTTTGGTGTAGTCCCATTTGTTTATGTTTTCTTCCACTGCATGGTCAGTGCTGTTTCATCCTTAAAGATGTTTTTAGCTTCAATCTCGTGGAGAGTTCTGCCTACATTTTCTTCTATGTATTTTATGGATTCATGTCTGATATTGAGGTTTTAAATCCATTTTGATCTGACTTTTGTGCTTGGCATTAGACAGAGATCAGAGTTCATTATTTTTCTTTTGCAGGTAGCTATCCAGTTTTCCCAGCACCACTTGTTGAAGAGGCTTTCCTTGTTCAATTTCACATTTCTTGTTCCTTTGTCAAAGATTAAGTGGTCATATATTTGGGGGTCTATGACAGAATATGCAACTCTGTACCATTGGTCCACAGGTCTGTTTCTAGCCCAGCACCATGCTGTCTTAATTATTACTGCTTTATAGTACAGTTTGAAGTTGGGGAGGGTGATGCCATCAATCTTCTTTTTCCCAAGGATTGTTTTAGCTATTCGTGGGGGTTTATTTTTCCATATGAATTTCAGGAGTGTTTTTTCTATTTCTTTGAAAAATGTGGGTATCCTGATAGGGACTGCATTGAATTTCTGTAGTTCTTTGGGCAGTATTGCCATTTTGATAATGTTAATCCTCCCTATACATGAGCAAGGAATATGTCTCCATTTCTGAGTGTACTCTTTTATTTCTTGAGGTAGTGTTTTGTAATTTTCCTTGTATAGGTCTTTCACCTCTTTGGTTAAGCTGATTCCGAAGTACTTGATTTTCTGAGGTACTGTTGTGAATGGGATTGTTTTTTTAATGTCTATTTCTTCTCTTTTTTATTTGTATATAAGAAAGCCTGCCTCAAGAGCAAAGGGGAGAAGGCAGATGGAATAGAGAAGGGATCACTAAGAAAATTATGGCTGGAGGAATCGGTTGGGATGGAAGATGTGTGAAGAAAGTAGATAAAGGACCAAACATGATAGCCTCTCAGGGTCTCTATTGCAAACCATAATGCCCAAAAGTAGAGAGAGATTATGGGGAATCATGTCTGCCATGGAGGCAGAGGGAGGGTGGGAAATAGGGGGGTATACAAGGATATTAATGGTGCGGAATATGCACTGGTGGAGGGATGGGTGTTTGATCATTGTGTGATTGTAACCCAAACATGAAAGCTTGTAACTATCTCATGGCGATTCAATAAAATTTAAAAATAAAAAGACATACAAGACAGAGTTTAATTCGCATATGTGGAATGAAGGGGGTTGGGAAAATAGTCCACAAAAATACAGAAATATAAAATGATTTTAAGAAACACTACCCCACTGGGTTCTGCTCAGGTTCCTGTCACACTACCTCCCTTCTCTCTAAGGAAGAGGTCATCCATATCGCACTTACCATGGCCTGGAGAAGAACTGTCCAGGGTTTTTCCAGCTGCCCTCCATACCTAGATATCTGGGGATAGTTATCATAGAGCACCCCAGGAAAGTAACCGCTACAATCTTGAAAGTAACAGAAAAGGGCTGTGTTGAACCAAGCCAGTCTGTGGACCTCCAAATACATATTGACTAAAAACAAGCAAGTCCAGTCACTTGTCCCAGTCTTTTAGTGTCATTAAAGCAGGTACAGGGAAAGTGTGTCTACACAGATACTTGAACGACAGAGTGTCCTATAAAACTAGGGGTAAAGTTCAGAGTCCAGCTGGGATCTCTTCTCCCACTTCTAGCTTCTCTCTAGTAGCATGAATATCATTTAGATAAGCAAATCTCCATCTCCATCCAACCTGAGCTCCTGCCCTGGATTAAGCATCATAGACGAAATGTCATCTTTTAAATCTCCACTCACATATTTAAAAGAAAAATAACACTTCATGTGGCCTGAGCAGGAAAGAGAGCTATCGAGATGAATCTTGGAGTTATCACTTGTTTCCTCTGTTGTCTCTCAACACCACCATACCCACTCCCTCATGATCGAACTATGAACAAATACTTATTATTCCAATTCTAACCCTGAGTCAGGTTTTCTTCAGCTGAACTTGCATGACTCCATTCATACATCTCTTCACTGCCTAGCATTACAGGAGTCCCCTCATGAGCCTATATTTCTAATCTTCCCCCTTTCTGCTAATCTACAGGGAGGAATGTGAAGGTAAATCATACGTATTTGTGCTTGAAACCCTTCAAAGTTCTCCAACTGTACTTCAAGCAAAAGTCAAACTCCTTGGTCTTGCATGAAAAGCTGTACACAACCCAAATGTCCATCTCCAAGCAGCTGGAATAGAGAAGTAATCACTAAGACAATGATGGTTTGGCCTTGAGGGAGATCATTTCCTTTCCTAGAACAAAACCACATCTTCACAAAGAGTGAAGGAATCCCAGATTAAGATATAAACAATATTTTCTTGGTAGTTCAATGGCAAAATGATATAATGACCTCTCTCCTTTTAACTTGCAACTGCTATTATTTCAAAAGCATTTTGCTTTAAAATTAAACTTATTCTGTCTTTTAAAGCAATTTTAAATTTACAGAAAAATTTACAAGAATGAACAGAAAATTCCCATGTACCATCTCACCCACCCAAACACACACAAACACACACACACTTTTCTCTTTTATTAACATCTTGCTTTTGTGTGGTATAATATCTGGTGAGTTTTACTTCATTTTAAATTAAAATTCATTAATTAGAATTAATTAGAATTATTCAGGATAATTCTATGTTTTATATAACTTTAAGTTTTGAGAAATATATAATAACAAGTACCTCCAAGCACAGTATAATACAGAATAGTTCTACTGCTCTGAAAATTCTTTATATTTCTCCTACTTATCTTTGCATCTCAAAAAGCCCCTTGAACCACCATGCCTGTGCTGTCTCCATCATGTTGCTTTCTCCAAAATAGCATATGGTTGGGAAAATGTAGATTTTCAAAAGAATTCGTTCACTTAGCAATATGTGTTTAGTTTCTCTATGAATTTTCATAACTTGACAGCTTATTTCTTTTTATAGTAAATTAGCATTCCACTGTTGAATATACCACCATCTACCTATGCGCTGCTAAAACGTAAATTTTGGTTCTTGTAACAGTGCCAATTGTGAATAGTTATTAGAAACATTTATGCATAGGATTTTGGTGAAAAAGTAAGTCAAAGACTCAATTGACTAAATACCAAGGAGCACAATAGCTCATATAGTAGGAGTTACTATTACTTAGAGATCACTAAAACATCTTCCAAAGTGCATCCACTTCAGTGCACCGAGACCTATGCTTTGCTCCACATCTCTATGATCATTTGTTGTTGAGCATGATACATTTTTATAAAAGGCATAAATTTAATTGCCTTAATTTTATTCTAGCTTTTATGGAATAGATCTATTGTGTTTCAAGGGGTTAGATTTGATATACACTATATCTGAATCCATATCATGAATTGTTTCTCCTACCTTTCTTCAGCATTAATTGTAACCACCGATCATTTCATTAACTTAATATATTTTCAATAAGCACCTCATATGCACTAGAAAACAGAATGACACTAAACACTTAGAGATTAACAGTACTTCTGATTCCTGGATCCAGATCTTTAGAATGGCACAAAACAGGGAGCACTCTTTACAAGCACATCACATCAAGAGAATGAGTCAAATGTGGTCACCCTTCCTGGCATATCCTCAGTTGTGGTAGACATAGGAAGGACTACACATGCATCTCTAGAATGATAAAGCTAAGGAACTAAACTCCCAGCAATTGTGTTTATACATATTTCCAGTCAGATTTTTCCCTACCGGAAAACATAGGGGTAAAAGTGACACAAAAGCTAAAATAAGAAAATTATCATTAAGAATTCTGAATTAAAGTGGTATATCATTATTGCCAGTGCTCTGACAAACACTAATGCTTCAGGAATGACTTTTTAATGAATGCTGCTATTATGAACTTTATAAATTCATATCCATTTCCAAAAAAATTGATAAAAATATTCAATATTTTGGAGATGCACATGTGTGGCTATCATTCCACCTTTAAGATTATTCATAGCCCTGAGACTTTTAGTAGTCTCTCTGAGCCAAGTCACATTATTTACAAAGGGATTCACAGAGACAGGAGGCAGTGCCTGAGCATAACTGCCAAGGCATAACTCACTATGCTGTGTCAAGGTTAGACCTTGATGCCAATAAAGATTCATTAGATATAAGAAAAACCCTGAATCAGCAGTGTCTTTGCCATGACCGGAGTACTCAAGTTGGCAGGAAGCTCAAGAAGTTCTCAGCAAAGGAAAAAAGTAAGACATACAGGACAGAGTTTAATATGTATATGTGGAATGAAGGGGGCTGGGAAAATAGTCCACAAAAATACAGAAATATGAAATAATTTTAAGAAACACTACCCCACTGGGTTCTGCTCAGGTTCCTGTCACACTAACCCCTTCTCTCTAGGGAAGAGGTCATCCATATCGCACTTACCATGGCCTGGAGAAGAACTGTCCGGGATTTTTCCAGCCACCCTCCATATATAGATACCTGGGGATAGTTATCACAGAGCACCCCAGGAAAGACCTCTGCAATCTTGAAAATAACAGAAAAGATCTGTGTTGAACCCAGCCAGTCTGTGGACCTCCAAATACATATTGACTAAAAACAAGCAAGTCCAGTCATTTGTCCCAATCTTTAGGGTCATTAGAGCAGGTACAGGGACAGTGTGTCTACACAGGTACTTAACAACAGAGTGTCCAGTCTAACTAGGGGTAAAGTGCAGAGTTCAGCTGGGACCTCTTCTCCCATTTATAGCTTCTCTTTAGTAGCATGAATATCATTTAGGTAAGCAAATCTCCATCTCCATCCAACCTGAACTCATGCCCTGGGTTAAGCATCATAGATTTAATGGCATCTTTTACATCTCCACTCACATTTTTAAAAGACAAATCACACTTCATGTGGCCTGAGCAGGAGAGAGAGCTATTGAGATGAATCTTGGAGTTATCACTTGTTTCCTCTGTTGTCTCTCAACACCACCATATCCACTCCCTCATGATCAAACATGAATAATTACTTATTATTCTAATTCTAACCTCGAGTCAGCCTTTCTTTAGCTGAACTGACATGACTCCATCCATACATCTCTCCACTGCCTAGCATTGCAGGAGTCCATTATTGCTAATCTACATGGAGGAATGTGAAGATAAATCACACCTATTTGTGCCTGAAATCCTTCAAAGTTCTCCAGCTGTACTTCAAGCAAAAGTCAAATTCCTTGGTCTTGCATGAAAAGCTGTACACAACCCAAATGTATATCTCCAGGCAGCTGGAATAGAGAAGGGATCACTAAGACAATGATGGTTGGGGGAATTGTTCGGGATGGGAGATGTGTGCTGAAAGTAGATAAAGGACCAAACATGAGAACCTCTCAGTATCTGTATTGCAAATCATAATTCCCAAAAGTAGAGAGAGTGAGTATGGGGGAAATTGTCTGCCATGGAGGTGTGGGGAGGGCTGGAAAGAGGGCGTATACTGGGGACACTGGAGGTGGAGAATGTACTCTGGTGGAGGGATGGGTGTTTGGTTATTGTATGACTGAAATTCAAACATGAAAAATTGTAACTGCATCTCATGGTGATTCAATTAAGAAAAAATGTGCATCTCCTCAAATTCATCCTCTGGGACAACATGTCACACGTGACATGCCAATCTACAGAGAGGCTGTCCCTGATCCCTCTTTCTAAGAAAGACCACCAGGCAATCATTCTCTTCAATTTTATTATAATTACTACATTCACTGAGGAGTTCACATTCATGCATACATTTTTTGAATCAGAGTAAGAAACATCTAGAAGCATAGGCTGGTTCAGCACTTCTCTTATCAATATAACAATATTGCATATGCTGTTCACATCCTACATAAATGTACTGCAAGAATGAGCTTTCCAGACACTTGAAGCATCAAACCTTGCAATTGCTACTGATTTTCTGGGACCAATGATTTAAATGTGTTCTGTCTAACTATTGAAGCATATTGTAATTTAATATTTCCTTTGTCGTTGTTTCACTGATGACTTTTAACATCCATTAGATGTGACATGATGATTTATTAAGGTATTGAGAGGCTGTTTTCTTCAGGTTCAAATATCTTAAGATAGTTATGGACTTGGAATTTGTGAGTATAGTTTCCAAATATTTTCTTTCTTCTTTTTTGTTGTGAGATAGCCATGGGTGGTTTCTTGCTGCAATTTTTATTTTGTTAAATTCAGTGATAGAGGGATGACTGTTGGAGCACTGTATGTCTGAAACCTCATCATGAACAGCTTTGTAAGGGTCTATCTCACAGTGATTCAATTAAAAAAATCTTAAAAATAAAAAAAGACCTTCTTCACAGTAAATGCTCCCTGTTTTAGTTTTTCTCCATGCTTGACTATACTGAGTGAACAAAGGAAGTGGGGAGCTAATTATTCTAAAGAAATATTCATCTCAGTGGTCTGTATGTTCCCAGCACAAGAAATCCTTTTATTTTTTTATTTTTTTATGTAGGAGTACTGATATTTATTCAGCCACTGATTAGCTGATTGAATTGTGCATGAACTCCACCTTAATTTTTTTTCATTTTTTTATAATTTTATTTATTTAATCACCATGAGAGCAGTTACAAAGCTTTCTGGTCTAAGTCTCAGTCATACAACGAAACACCTGTACCTTCACCAGTGCCCATTCTCCACCAACAAAAACCCCAGTATACCCCCATCCCACACCCTCCCCCTACCTGTGAAGAAGATGATTTCCACATTATGCTCTCTCTACTTTGATCACATTCAATATTTCGACACCAGAACCACCATTATTATTTGAGATTTTACCCCAACACTCAGATCTGCTGAAAAGGCAACAGCAGACAATTTGTGTTCTATTGTTGGTTATGAATACCATATGATATCGCGTGCCTGCTGTAGGGCCATGTGATTTTGAAATTCCGAAATTTTAACATTTAAATCTGGAGGGATTTCTGTCAAAAGCCACTGGGTTTCGAGATTTGCTCATGAGTCTCTGGGATCATGGCCATTGAGCAGCTTGATCAGGAGCCACAGAGGTCGTTCGTGGGTGATGACTTGGGGTATCATTGGGACGGGGAGACCAGGACCGGCTCTACCCCCATCCTGTGAGGCCCAACAAGTTTCGTCACTGCGGGCCCAGACCTGACTGTCCAATGGCCTCTGGAAGATGATGGCCACCGAGCCACCAAGGGGGAGCAGGCAGAGGGACAACACCCTTTCCTCCCTGGGGTGTCCCAGTGACAGTAACGTACTGTGGGGTCCGGACGCATTTCTGCCAAAAGCCACTGGGTTTCAAGATTTGTTTCTGAGTCCCTGGGATCATGGCCGTTCAGCAGCTTGATCAGGAGCCAGAGAGACCGTTTGTGGGCGATGACTTGGGGTCTCGTTGGGGTGGGGAGGACAGGCCCAGCTCCCCACCCTCAATCCCGTGAGGCCCAACAAGTTTCATCACTGCGGGCCCAAGCCTGACTGTCCAATGGCCTCTGAAGGATGGTGGCTACTGGGCCGCCATGGGGAACAGGTCAAGGCACAAAACCTATTCCCACCTGGGTTGGCCCAGCACCGATATCCTACTGCAGGGACCAGACGCAAAGAAATCCTTTTAAATGAACCTTTGGAAGCTTCATTTTTTAGATTCCCTGTCACCATCAATCTTTTTTCTGAGTGTGTGTGTGTGTGTGTGTGTATGTACTCTGAATTAATCCCTTTGCCTACCCTTCCATATTCAAGATTGTGTCTTGTTGTCAGGTAACTTTCCTAAGTACATCTAAGCTAGACCATCCATGTTTGCCTCTACAGTGACAAAGATATCAAGTCTTTCCTCTGGACATTTAACTCATATTCAAGATTTCCTCTTCAGAGTCTCATTATCTTTGCTTAAGATGCACTTCTCTCAGAGCCTGCAGCTAAGTCCTCTCTCAACCCCAGGGCTCTTTGATGACTTGTACTGTATGGATAAATGACATTTATTCTGTTTTCACTGTCCCAAATGATCAGAGACACATGAGGAGCCAGGCTTTTCTCCTTTGTTCTTGTAATCCCCTTTCATTGACATAGTGGAAGGTCATATAGCATAGGGTGATCAGAGCAGAACCTGAGTTCTGGTTTATCTCTACCTCTTTGTACTTCATCATGCATCCTCCTTCATTTCCTTTCACAACTCAACTCAGGGATCACTTATAGAATAAGGTGATAGTAGCACTGACTTCACAGGATCATTATGAGGTCAGAACTCCTGGTTCTAGTTCAGTGAAAGACCCTAGTGAAGCATTGGTGGTCTGATTATTACTCCTACTCTGAGTAGTAGCACTACCATCATGTCTACTACGGACCCCAGGTTTTCTCTGGAGAAATAGAAATTCAGTTGGTACCTTCCCAGGTAGACAGTGATCAAGACATCTAGGTGCAGCGTACTTCAATACTTGATTAGACCAGCAGCTCTTCGGAAACCCTAGGTACTCGGACTCCACACCATGCCAAATATTAAGGACTTTGTGTCCTCCCAAAAGGGCATGATAATAATTGCTGAGATCATTTTTACTATAATTATAGTTATCTCGTTCAGGAATTATGTAGTTGGATACCTCTCCCTGTCAACGGTTATGATGATCCTTGCTATTATCTTCTTCGTCTTCTACGCTCTCGATCTGAATAAGAGCTTTAGTATTATACCCCTGATCGATTTCTTCCGAGCCCTCATAGGAGCAATACTCTACTTGGTCACCTCTGTGATAATCCTCACTGAAGAACGAGTCAAACACGTCCTCGTGGGAGCGATACTGGGCATAGTGGCTGCTATTCTCTTTGGTTATGATGCCAGCATGACAAATCCCTGGAAGAAGTGAAGAGAAACCACAACGCCTACTGACCTTGCAGATGGATCACGTAGGTGAACTCCCTCCCTTTCTCTCCACAACGAACAAATGACACTTTCATGAAAAGAAACGCCTCTTTGCTCCTCAAACACTCCCAGCTAACTCTGAGCCCCTTTTCTGGTAATTTTGTCTCCTAGCTTGCTAATCATCCTGCTGGATATGGTCACCTTTCCAAGAATATCAAGAATATCTGATTGTTCGAACATGTGACAGAAAAAAATAAATTTTTTTTCTGAGGCCCAAACTGTTTCCCCATATAAAGTTCATTGGAGAGAAAAGGCGTATGTATGCTCCAACACAATGGAAGCAGAATAGGAACAGAATTTTACCAGGTTATCTCCTCAAAAAGAGAAAATAAATGGGGACATTTTAAATGGGGACAGAGGCTTTTGGAAGATGTATGGGTAGTCCTTTTTGTTCACTCTTCCCCTCGTGGCAGCTCACTGTGTTACTCCACATGGTACCAAAGTGCCTCATGATGCTATAATCTGCACAAGTTAATTTCAGGGCAATAGCACATGGATTTCAGTCAACAGAGCTGTTTTGAGATGTTGTTTTCTGAAGCTTTTCTGGTGGGATTTTTTCAGGTTTTGCGTGCCAAGTGTAGGCTTCCAGGTTTGGGAGAACTTCCTGGTCAAGAATAGGTAAGTGGTCCTGCTAGTAAGCAGGAAACAGAATGTGACTATCCTATGGTTTGTGTTATGCTTTCCCAGAGCAGAGTGTATGTGAGTGACAGAGATGGTTTATAAACAATCCTCCCAATTAGATGAAGCATCTTCTCGTTATTAAGGCATCATAAAACCTATCCTGATGGTACATTTCCAGAAATTTATGGTTATTCTGGAAATTACTATCATACCTCAAATATGTCACTTTCAAATGGGAAAAGGAAGTCTATGGCATTGCATTATAAGAAAATATTTACAAATCTAAGATATTCACCTCAAAATTTTGAGGCTCAACTATGATAAGTTTGGACCTCTAAGTTGTATGGCTTTTTAGTCACCTAATTTAAGTCATATATGGTTAACTTGCTGATATGTTTTTCTGAAAAATAACAAGAAACACAGTGATTGACATCTGAGATTCTTGGAAAAGGGCTTTGTGCTCTGATGGCTCATGATGAATGTAAGGGTCAGAGCCACGATGACCCGGGTTAGAAGTTCACCTCTGACTCACCCTGCTTACCCCTTCGCAGTGTGACCCTCCTTGGCTCAGCAGGTGGGAATATGCAAAGGTTCAGAAAGGGTAGGTACACTTTTGGGAAGCAACCTCTCACCTTCTGTCTCCTTCTGTCTCTTGTGATTTCATTTAAAGGTTTGGGACCCTCATTTGTAGACAAAGGAGGCATAAATGGCCTTTGAGTGTGAGTGTGTTTGTGTTTATGTGTGTGTATCTGTGAGAGAGAGAGATTGAGAGAGAGATTGAAAGAGAGAGACTGAAAGAGAAAGAGAGAGAGAAAGAGAGAGAGAGATACTGGGGGGCAATTTGACACTGATTTTCTCTCAAGAGTGCAAGTAGCCATAATAATGTTTATATAAAAAAAACCCACCAACCTCAATAATTTGGGAACCGGAAGTAACCTCTGGAACCCCTTTCCAATCCACTGGTAGGATTCAGGGAGGGCAGCAGAGTTAGGTGTTGAGATACTGGAGCAATGGGCTAAACCACCTCCCCAAAGATTTGGGCCTCTTGCCATCTGAAAGTTAAGCCAATCAGCCTTGCTCCAGGCAAGGTGGGGGAGCACCAAAAAGTACCCTAAAGGTTGAGCTCAGTGTGAAACTGAGCTGAACTCTTCTTCCACTTAGATGGTCTTCCCACCAGGATGGCTTTTTATCATGTTGTCTTAAGATTCTCATTCACCCTAATTGCCTCTCTTGTGAGCTTGGGCCATTGTTTTCTTTCTCTTTTAGTGTTTATTCTGTCAAATACTTCAGACAGTTGTCATGTCTCTTTAGCCAAGCTACACACTTTCAGAAGCTTTTTATCTTTGCACATAAATTTCAGTCTTCCAACCCCTCAACACCTACCCATGCATGCTGTGCAGTGTTTGCTTTGGATTTGATCTTGGAAGTAGAGGAGTTTTTCTTCTTAGAATTATTGGCATTGGTGTGCACATTGTAAGTCAGCCACAAGCACATTCACAGAGGGAATTAGGGAGACATGATCTAGTTGACTATTGTTTTAAGTATAGCACAGGGCCTTTTAGACCCTTGATGATATCTCTTTAAATTGAATTTGAGGTATGGGCAAAAGTCAACAATGACTAGTATTTTCATTACTTTTAAATTTATAAAGGATGGAAGATTTTTTTTAAAGGCTGAAAATCCATAAAGAGAAGAAATTCCAGTCCAATAAAAACCGACAAATAGAGCTGTGGTGAGCAGCATGTTCACTGGATACCAGTGCTTTCCATCCCTTTTTCCCCATATCTATGCCAAAACAGGTTTTTCTTGTAATTTTTGATGTGTGCCAGTTTCTGTGGTGTGAGATATCTCACTGTTTCTTTTATTTGCATCTCCCTGATGACTAGTGATGTACAGCACTTTTTAAATGTGCTTTCTGGCCATTTGAATTTCTTCTTTCAGGAAGTTTCTGATCATTTATTCTCCCCAGTTTTGGAGGGGGCTGGATTTTTTTTTTCTTGTGAAGTTATACCAGTGCCTTATATATCTTGCATATAAGTATCCCCTTATCTGTTGGTTATTGAGTAAATAATTTTTCTTATTTCATGGGCTGTCTTTGCATCTTCGTCATCATTTCTTTTGAGGTGCAGAAGCTTCTTAGTTTCTGGGGCTGGAGAGATAGCACAGTGGGTAGAGCATTTGCTTTGCACGTGGCCAACCCAGGTTTGATTCCCAGCATCCCGTATGGTCCCCTGAGCACCGCTAGAAGTAATTCCTGAGTGGAGTAATTCCTGAGTGCAGAGCCAGGAGTAACCCCTGTGGAACGCCGGGTGTGACCCAAAAATCAAATAAAAAAAAAAGAAGCTTCTTAGTTTAATGTAGTACCACTTCTTTATATTTTCTTCCACTTGCTTGGTCAGTGATATTTCATCTTTAAAGATGCCTTTAGCTTCAATGTTTTCGAGGGTTCTGCCTACATTTTTCTCCATCTACTTTATGGATTCAGGTCTGATATTGAGGTCTTTAATCCATTTTGATCTGACTTTTGTGCCTGGCATTAGAGGGTCTAAGTACTTTTTTTTTTTTTTTGCATGTAGCTGCCCAGTTTTCCTTGCACCACTTATTAAAGAGGCTTTCCTTGCTCTACTTCACATTTCTTGCTCCTTTATCAAAGATTAAGTATCATATATTTGAGGGTCTGTGTCAGGATATTCAATTCTATTCCATTGGTCTGCAGGTCTGTCTTTATTTCAACAGACTGCTATTTTAATTACTGCTTTGTAATACAGTTTGAAGTTGGGGAAGGTGATGTCACTCGTCTTATTTTTCCTAAAAATTGCTTTAGCTATTTGTGAGGGTTTATTGTTCCTTATGGGCTGGAGCGATAGCACAGCGGGTAGAGCGTTTGCCTTGCACGTGGCTGACCGAATTCGATTCCTCCGCCCCTCTCAAAGAGCCCGGCAAGCTATCAAGAGTATCCTGCCCACACAGCAAAGCGTGGCAAGCTACCCTTGACGTATTTGATATGCCAAAAACAGTAACAACAAGTCTTACAATGGAGACTTTACTGGTGTCCTCTCGAGGAAATCAATGAACAACAAGAGGACAGTGCTATAGTGCAGTATTGTTCATTATAAATTTCAATAGTGTTTTATCTATTTATTTGAAAGGTGTCATGTGTATGCTTATATGACCATATTAAATCAATGCTTTGGGAAATATTGCCATTTTGATGTTAATCTTCCCGATCCATGAGCAGGGGAATGTGTCTTCATATCCTCATGTCCACTACTTTTATTTCCTGAAGTAGTGTTTTGTAGTTTTCTTTGTATAGGTCCTTCACCTCTTTAATTAGGCTTTTTCTCAGGAACTTGATTTTTTGAGTCACAATTGTAAATGGAATTTTTTTTCAGGGTCTCTCACTTCTCTCTCATTATTTGTATATAGGAAAGCCATGGACTTTTGACTATTGATTTTGTAACCTGTCACTTTTCTATACAAACCTATTGTTTCTCGAGGCTTTTTAAAATAAAGTTTAGCATTTTGTAAGTATAGTATCATATCATCTGCAAAGAGTGGTAGCTTGACTTCTTCCTTTCCTATTTGGATTGTCCTTGATCTCTTTTTCTTACCTAACTGCTATGGCAAATACATCCAGTACTATATTGAATGGAAGTTGTGCTATAATTCTAACAAAACCAATTACAGTGACTCTCCCAACAATAAGACTATAAGTTCATGAAGGAAATACCATATATATTTTTAATCTTTATAAGGTATTGTGGTTAATACATAGTTAATGATGGTTTCATGCACATATCATTTCAACACCACACCCACCACAACAGTATCCATTTCACTCTGTGAGAACCTCAAAGGTTCTTCCAATTCAAGTCTTGCAACTCTACAAAGTCAATTCTGTAGACCAACAATACATTTCAATTTTCCTTGGCAATCTGCTGCTCTCCTTCTGTGTATATTTAAATTCCACATATGAGATAGAACATTCTATATCCCTTTCCTTCCAACTAATATTACTAAGCATGATACCTTTCTTGCTGATACATAAGTATTCCATTGTGCATATATACATCACAACTTCTTGAACCACAACTACAGTTGTGTAGCTGGGCATTTGGGTTGTCTTCATATCTTGCCTATTGTACTAAATACTTCAATGAACAAATATATGCTTATATCCCTTCAAATTAATGTTTTTGTGTTTGGAGGGTAGATGCCAAGAAGTATACCATGTTACCCTTATTCGCTTTGTTACCTAAGGCCTGTGACAGTACTTGAAGTACTTATTAAAAGTTTTATTAGTATACAGCTTATTGACCTTGACCATAAAAATACTTCACTTACTTGAGATGGCTACTTATACAATAAAATAAGAACTAAAGTTAAAACTATGAACTGGTTGGCCAGGAGATAATATAACGTTAGGCATGAACCCAACCTCGGTTCAATTCCCAGGTCCATGTGGTCTCCAGAGTATTGTTGGGTATAGCCCTGGAGGCCCTGAAGTACTGCTGGGTGTAATCCTAGAGGTCCCCACCATGACCAGGATGTCCTAGGCTCTGAAAGAATAGTATCTTCAGGCCCTTGCATTAAACCACTGGCTTGGTTGGCAGAGAATTTCCTCAAAGGTCCCTGGACCTTCTAACCATTTCTTGGGAGGCCTTTCCTCCACTCCTCAAAACTTGTGCAATATAAACCCATATCAGGGATTCTAACAAATATGACATTATTTGAACATCTTTATTTACTTACTTAGCAGTGCTCTCTGCTCAGGGGTCACTCCCATTGGTGCTCATGAGTTCAGATTGTGCTAGGAATCAAACCTGGGCATCCTTCATTAAAAGCATGTGGTCAATCAATTGAGTTAACTCTTCAGCCCTGAAGACCATTAATTTTACTCTTAAAAAGAGGAAGTCTACTTTTCTTTCAAAGTTTGTCCTTTATATCCTCTCATAACACATAGTGTGAAAGGACAAAGAATAAACAATGAGGAAGAAGCCACTGTCCATTGGACAGTCTCTCCTTATGGGAAACTAGTGATGAAGATACATATAATTAAGCTTCACTGGACACAAAATGTCAAAAGATTCCCTAAGTATTCTGTCCCAGTATATGATCATATTTATATCACGGCACCTGTATTCACAGATGCCACAGGAAGCAGGCAAGCAGGAAGACACAAGAAGGAGTCCTGAGGTAGAACATGTAAGTAAGACATCACTGGACAGAACAGACAATCCATTCTCACAGAGGACAGATTCTGGGCTAGGGTAGAATGGTCTCTTCCAGAACCAAGCTGCCTGCATGAGAATGGTGCCTGTGGACAAAATGAGATAAACCTCGTTAAAAAGAAAAAAAAAAAGATCATGGATGATTGTAAAGATAAGGAAACAAACAATGAAAAGTTAAGTTAAAAAAATTAAAGGGTAACAGTAAAATACAGATAAACACAGCAATGCTCTGTAAAGATAAGAAGCAAACAGCTTGGAGCAGAGTCAGGGGAGCCATTAAAGGCTGTGGTGGGGACGAGAGACAGATGGGGCTGGTGCTGCCGATGGGCTTCACAAAGTCTTTACTTCAGAATTCCTCAAAGGAGCTTCCTCTTAGGAACATCTCCTAATGAGAAATTCCTAATGAGAAAGTGCAACGTTCAGAACAAATGGTTGCAGGAAACCAGGCCTGGCCAGATTCAATGCATAAGCTCAGTGGGCTCAGGGTGTGTGGGTATGTGTTTTACTTCCTGTCATCCTCCAACTGTCTTTTCAGTGTGACGGGGAGTGGAGAGTGCAGCTACAAGCCATTCAGAAACTCAGCACCCAGCCCTGATTAGCTTTTCTCTCCCCCATTCCATGTCCTTCTCCCACACCACCACTGCAAAATCATTTTCTCTCTTCTGGGAGAGCCCTGAAAGCCTCCTAATTCTTACTGCAAGATGCTAATCGAAAAGCTACCATCACAATGAGGTATGTTTCTAACACAAGCATGTCTTCTCTGGACAGAAAAGAAAGATGAGCAAATAATTTTAGTGTCATTTGCAAAATCCACAGGATGAGAAAAACCTGAGTTATGGGTAAAGAAATAGCAGTGTTTCTTCTGAGAACAAGAGACTCCTGATAATGTGCCTTGAATTTCCATTTAAGAGGAAATAGATTTCTCTGTGAGTTCATAATATTAAGCATTCCAATAGAAACATAATACTGTAGATATCAGAACATTGGCAATAAAATTACCAGAAAATTACCCATTTTGACTTGAATATAGAGATTCTGTCAATTAAAATATATTTTATTTTACAGTTAAAATGTTTCAAAGAATCACGGAGCACAATTCTTTCATCCACAATGCCAGTCAATGAAATAAACAATAGTTCCACCAGAACATATCAAATATTCACTGAGGTTGAAAACAATGGGTGCCAAAGAAAGAAACAAAGTTACTGGGTCAGGAGAACCCACTCAAATAAAAGTAAAGAGTCTGTATAGACAGAACAGGGTTATAGCCAAGATGGTGATGTTTAATTTCTGACTGACATACGGGGTATTTGATCAGTTCTTGGGTTGCAATTAACTCATCACTTCATGGAACCTGAGAGCAGAGTAGTCCAGAAATAGTCGCTAAGGAAACATTAACTTCTTTGAATAAATATAAGTAGTGATTTTTTCATATAAGAGCCTACTTTGAAAATCTACATCTATACTCAATCACATTCACTAAATATAGCACTGTCCTCCCATTGTTTATCAATTTACTCGAGTGGGCACCAGTAATGTATCCACTGTGAGACTTGTTCTTACTGTTTTTGGCATAACAAATATGTCATGGGGAGCTTGCCAGGCTTTGCCATGCATGCGGGATACTCTCTGTAGCTTGCTGGGCTCTCTAAGAGGGGTGGAGGAATTGAACCCGGGTTGGCCATGTGCAAGGCAAACTCCCTACCCACTGTGCTATTGTTCCAGCCCTTACTAAATATATATTTGCTAAATGTCATCAGCGTAACAAGCCTGCAGTGGTCCCTTAATATGATTATCAAGTTAAAACTAATGATAATAAATTTTTAAAATTCAATAAAAATAGGCCAAAGCAAGTTATTTCAGATTCTATACAGAATCTCATTCCTTACATGACGTTCCCTAAACTTCCTGTGTGATGTGAAAACGGACAGGGTGGGGAGGAGAGAAGATGGTGGTGGTGCAGCAGCAGGCATGGAGCCGGCCAGTCACAGCAGCTTACAGCGCTCTCAACAGCAGCAGGGTCAATGGGGTCATAAAATCTCTGCATGAATGAATGTAAGTGCCCTTTTAATTCTATCTCAAAAGGAGTGCCCTTAAGCGAAACCCATGTGCCACCCACCACAGAGGTCTAGCCCGGAGTGGGGCCTGTGAAGATAGCAGGGCATCTAGGCTGGCGGGGCTCCCATAGCTCTCAGCACTATGGGCAGTGGGCCACTGTGGCAGCAGAATCTTTGCATAAAAGAATAGTGTTCTTTGGGTCCAACCTGGCACCACCAGGGAGCATGTGTCCTGCAGTTGAGGTAGGGTGGGGGGCGCCCCGATTTCCCAACATGGGAGGCCAGCACTCAGTCCCGCAACTCAATGCAGGTAGGGCATCCCTGGCATGACTGCTCCGCGGATCAGCCTGTACCTCTGTGCCTCCCCCTCCCCCCCCCCACAGCATACCATGGAGGAAAATCTTCCTGAGTGCCAACTAGCTGGAGACTAGAATTGAGGATCAGGGCATGTGCCCCCAGATCAAGTTCCGCTGGATGGATGGCTGTGGCCTGCCCAGACTGCCCAAGTCAAGTACCATAGTCACCCTGGTCCCAGTACTGGTCCCTGCTAGGATGCTACTGCCATCCCCACTGGGGCCCAGAGAGCACAGTACCACCAGTGGGTCAACCTGGACCTGCTGCGCGAGGCCATCAGCTGCCTGATGGTTCTCTTGGGCTTCCAGACACCCCAAAGTCACTGCTATGACTGACCAGACTCCAACAATTTGAGACCAAATTTTCTGAGTAATTAAACCAGCAAAATTTAGGTATGCGGAGCCACTCCCACAAATCACTTCTGGCTTTGCCATACAAGCTAATTTATTGTCTTTGCTCCAAAGACTCATAAATTAATCCCCAAAGATATTATAAGCCACAATAAATCTCATACCAGTGCTTGACTGAATAATTAAGGGCACATAGAAAGGGGGCAGGTTAGCACAGCACCCACCTACCCAAAGTCCCTGAAAGCTCCTTGCTCCCACAATCCAAGATCATTGCCATGTCCCCAGCCGTGCTCCCCAGTCTTGGGACAGACCTCACTGATAGATTCACGGTCACGGTCCTCCCGTTGTTCATCGATTTGCTCGAGCGGGTCCAGTAATGTCTCCATCATGAGACTTCTTGTTACTGTGTTTGGCATATCGAATACATCACAAAGAACTTGCCAGGCTTTGCCGTGCGGGCAAGATACTCTCGGTAGCTTGCCGGTCTCTCCGAGAGGGGCGGAGGTATCAAACTCGGGTTGATCATGTTGGCTGCATGCAAGGCAAACGCCCTACTGCTGTGCTATTGCTCCAGCCCCAAAACTGATAGATTAATCCGCTGAAAATTCAGGTATGCAGGTTTTGTGACTGAAATCTCCAGGCTTTCTCAGAGTCGGGATGGTCTACCTCTCCCTACCTTCCTGTAATCCTGGAAGCCCCAGCAGTCACATCCACACCTCAAAGCTGTCACCCAGTTAAAAAGCTACTCATTCTTACCTTCCCAGTAAAAATACTGAACACTCTGAACAAACACAATGATCTTTCTCTTAGTACCTGTATTGCAAACCATAATTCACAAAAGGAGAGGGGGGAGGAGGAGGAGGAAGAGAAAAAGGAAGAAGAGGAAGAGGAGGAGGAAGAAGGGGAAGAAAGAAGAAGAAGAAGAAGAAGAAGAAGAAGAGGAAGAGGAAGAAGAAGGAGGAGGAGGAAGAGGAGGAGGAGGAGGAAGAAGAAAAAGAAGATGAAGAAGAAGAAGAAAAGAGGAAGAGGAAGAAGAAGGAGAAGAAAAAAGAAGAAGAAGAAGAAGAAGAAGAGGAAGAGGAAGAAGAAGGAGGAGGAGGAGGAAGAGGAGGAGGAGGAGGAGGAGGAAGAAGAAAAGAGGAAGAGGAAGAAGAAGGAGAAGAAAGAAGAAGAAGAAGAAGAAGAAGAAGAAGAAGAAGAAGAAGAAGAAGAAGAAGAAGAAGAAGAAGAAGAAGAAGAAGAAAGAATTGGTGGTGGGAAATGTACACTAGTGGAGGGATGGGTATTGTAACATTGTATGACTAAAACCAAATCATGAACAGTTTGTAATAGTCTATCTCATGGTGATTCAATTTAAAAAAGATTCTGATTAAAAGCATTTATTATAAATCAACTATCAAACATGATAGAAACAGAAGCAAAGAAACCAAAACATCATCAGTTATGATCCGAAGGACTTATAATAAAATGGAAAACAAATTTCCATTTAATTGGTCTCCTAGGTGAAAGGGATAGTGTTTTATTACAATCCTCAAAAGACTCCGCTAATGATCTCCTGGCTCCATCTTCCTTATGTGTAAGGAGTATAACAACAATAAGTACTGGTTAGTGTCAGCTTATGGTGCCAATGTTGACCTGGAAAGAAAATGAGGGGACAGCATTCAAGTGTGATCAAGCCTCCATAGATATGACAAAAGGCATAAGTGATGCATGAGACTCTGCCATTGTTCTCATTATTTCATAACCTTCAAAGTCAGCCAACAGTGTGGCACTAGAGTAAAACTGGGGCCAGAGAGATTAGCACAGTGGTCAAGGCATATGCTTTGCATGTGGTCAACCTGGGTTCAATCCCCGGCATCTGATATTGTCTCCTGAACCCCACCATGAGTGATTCCTAAGCTCAGAGCCAGGAGTAAGACCTGAGAAATACTGGGTGTGGCCCCAAAACAAACAAAAAAAAATGAAAACATACTCTCAGACTAACAGAATAAAATCAAAAGTCCAAAAGTAAACCCTGAGATATTCTTATAATAGAAGAATCAAAAGCTTAAAGTGGAACAAGAAGAGTCTACTCAACAAATGGCTTTAGAAAAACAGTAACCACGTGCAACAGTGAACCTGGACCACAATCTTACACCATACACAATGCTTAAAATGGATTAAAGGTGTTTACATTAGACTCTAATTCACAAAACACATCAAGAAAAACATGGGCAGATTGTTCCAAGATATAGACTTCAGAGGTGTCTTCAATTAAAAAAAGAAAAAAGGAAAAAAATGGGATTTCATCAAACTAAAAAGCTGCTGCACTGTGAAAGAAACTGGCTAACATTTTTAAAAAGTACCCTACTGAATGGTATAAAATAATCACACATGATGCATCTGACTAAGGGCTAATATCCAAGAGCTATAAAGCACTTGCAAAAGTCAACAACAAAAAGCAAACAACTCCATAAAAATTTTTTTAGAAAACCTAGTGGAATTGAACAGACACTTCATCAAAGATGGCATACTGATGGCCAACAGGCATATGAAAAAGTGTTCATCATCACTGATTATAAGGAAATGGAAATCTAAACAACAGTGAGTTATCACCTCACACCAGTGAGAATGGCATATATCAAAAAGTCCAGAATCAATCAGTGCTGGCAGGGATGTGATGATAAAGGAACTTTCATTCATTGCTGGTGGAACTGTTGTCTGATTCAGCCTCTTTGAAAAACAGTTTGAAGACATATTAAAATATTAAAATAGACTTTCTATATGACCCAGTAATTCTGCTCTTTGGTAGTTAAGCAAAGAATATACACACTCTCACAAAATACTCACTTGAAAAGATATATGCATACCTGTTTACTGTAGCACTATTTACAATAATCAGGATCTGAAAACAACAAACAACAGGTGATAATGAAATCATGATATATATAACAACCAAGCACTATTCAACTATAAGAAATTATGAAGGCTCTTGTCTTGCTCATGGCCCTCTCAAAATGTATTCAATCTGTTTCTGACAAGAGAAAGAGGGAGGGAAGGAAGGAAGGAAGGAAGGAAGGAAGGAGGGAGGGAGGGAGGGAGGGAGGAAGGGAGGAATGAAGGGAGGGAGGGAGGGAGGAATGAAGGGAGGGAGGAAGGGAGGGAGGGAGGGAGGGAGGGAGGAAATTTTGCTACAACTTGGATGAAAGTAGAGGATGTCATATTAAACAAAGTAAATCAGAAGGAGAAAAGCAAATGACATATGATCTCACCTGTAAGCTATACACAAAGGAAGAGAAGAGACAATGGCAAATGAGGTATTCAAGGAGAGTTTAGTTCCATCTCATGTTCCCTGATATGGACTGCTCTGATACACAAGGATCTCTTTATACATGAGTCCTTCCTGCGTTAGACCAAATGTTTGATGGTTTGATACCTCAAAAGATAGTTTGAGCCATACATGTAGAGCAAGGGAGAAATTATCAGCATGATGAAGTTCATGATCATCTTTAGAGCTGACACTTACATATCAGTTACTACAATCAAAACTGAACCAGTAATACCTCAAGTTGAGTAATACCCCAAGTCTGAACCATACAACATCTTGAGCCAAGATATGACTTCCCTCTCCTGACAAATGGGAACCTTTTCAAAGTTTAAAAAAAATTAAATTTTTAAAATTAAAAAAAATATTAATCCCCATCCCACAAGTACCCACCCTCCATTTCATATCCCCAGATACCATCTCGGGCCAAGGACAGGAAGGACACTCAGCACAGAGTTACAGGAGAAGCATTTCATAAATCCTGGCATGGTGAAAAAGAAAAGAAGAGAAAAGAAAGGAAAGGGAAAGAGAAGAGGAGGGGAGGGGAGGGGAGGGGAGGGGAGGTAAGGGAAGGGGAGGGGAGGGGAGGGGAGGGGAGGGAAGGGAAGGGGAGAGGAGGGGAGGGGAGGAGGAGGGGAGGGGAGGGGAGGGGTGGGGAGGGAAGGAAAGGAAAGGAAAGGAAAAAAATCATTATCCCACTATGGTTTTTCCGGCTCACCCGGGTTTGATTCCTCCGCCCCTCTCAGAGATTCCGGCAAGCTACCGAGATTATTCTGCCCGCATGGCAGAGCCTACCCATGGCATATTCGATATGTCAAAAACAGTAACAACAAGTCTCACAATGGAGACGTTACTGGTGCCTGCCCAAGCAAATCTATGAACAACGGGAGGACAGTGCTACAGTGCTACTATGGTTTTTCCAGCTCCTGATCTATGTTTAAATGGAAAATGCTCAAAAACCACCTGATTTGAATTTGTGATTCAAACACCAAATGCTGCAACTTTGTAAAAGTTAAATAATTAAATAAAATTTGATTTAAACAGGCAACAAGATGGGCTGGGGAGATGGCGCAAGTGGCAGAGTGTATGCCTGCCAAGCACAAGGATCCAATTTAGATTTCAGTATCACACGGTTTCCCCAGAGCACTGTTGGGTGTAACCCTGGTGGAACTCAACATCATTGGACATGGACCCAGACCCCAAAGCACTGCAGGCCTCCACAAAAATAAATTGAATTCAATGACAAGAGAGACCCATCAGCAAATCAACGTAAGGTGGGGACCATTATCCAAGGGGCAGTGGAAATGGCTTCAGTTTAAGGTACTTAGGGAGGGGCAATCATTCACACTCCATTAAGTAACTGGAACCTCTTTAAGAGAACAGGGACTTCTTTCTCATTCACTGAAGCCTCAGAATCTAGCAGACAAGGGAATTCTCAATGACCTGTACCTCAAAGGTGTTCTGATCTAGATTCCTCTCACTCTCCCCACATACCTTTGGCTCCTGACTTACAGGCCACCCCAGGAAAGAGCTAGGACTGAGTGAGGGTGTTTGGGGCTCACTTGACTTTCTCAGAAAACTTCGTTTATGACCAGCTGGTTTCCCTTCAACACTTGTGATTTAAAGGCTGCTTTGAAAATAAGTTGAAGGAGAGAGGAAGTTGATGTAAAGAAAAACATCCTGTTAAAATAGGTGCTACTATGAAAAGCCAAAAGTTATGATGGCAACATGAGAAAGTATAAGTTCACTCCTATTTTCTAATTTCCGGAAAACTGAGGCTCTACCCCTACTCCTACCTGCCAAAAGAAAATGAACCTACAGTGAATCTCCAGCTCCAGCTGGATGGGGAAGTTCCTGGAGGAACAGAAAACACATGGTGAGATGGTGCATTAGGCGAAGCATCCTATAAGGAAAAATGATTTCTTGTTACTGGAACACAATTAGCCTTTGTCTATAGTTCCAGCATGCCAGAGACCACGCTAGAGAGCAAAGTCTAGATTCCATCCTCCCTCCTAACCTCAGGACGCTTTGGTCACCAAATACTTGGGGAGCCAGAAACTGTTATGACTTCCAGTCATGGCATAGAGATACTCTTATGTTTATTTTTTCACTTTTTGGGTCACACCCAGCAATGCTCAGGGGTTACTCCTGGCTCTGCACTCAGAAATCACTCCTGGCGGTGCTCAGGGGACCATATGGGATGCTGGGAATCGAACCCGGGTTGTATGCAAGGCAAACATCCTACCCGCTGTGCAATCGCTGCAGCCCCTAGATACTCTTCTTTTCCCCAAAAGCCCAGGGACCAGGCATTAGCATACTCCCTGCTACACCTCCAGAGAGATGGTCTCAGGTGCTGGAGAAATAGGGTGAGAAAGGATATGGGAAGAGAATTCAGAGTGCCTGCTAGTTCCCAATATAAGAGCTGCACACAGCTCTATTACTACTTCTTCTAAGTATGTGACATGGTAAGGCATGTCACATACTTCAGCTGGAGAACTTCCCCCAAACATCTTCACACCAACTGCCTTTGAATTCTGTTAAATCCATAGTCTCATTCTTAAATCCCTGTTTAAAAATACAGAACATATGCTTGCAGGAAGGTAATTTATAACCAAATATATCCAAATATAAATCAAATATATATGATTATGGATTATAAGTTTAATCTACATTGCTCTACTCTGTTCATTATGAAGCAAACTCAGGAAAAGATAGTTTGAGATCTTTTCTTATTTTCAGGGCAGAGGAGTACTGCCTATGCCCTCCTTTAAAATTATTGCTCTGACCAAAAGCTTATTTTCTTGAGATCTCATTGCCTCTCTGGTGTGACTCTGCCTTGGGAGGGAGGGGGGGTGAGAGGACAAAACCACAGAGAGCTGATTCCTCAGCTGAGCTTCAAAATCACTGGAGATCTGGAAGCACGTTCCAGAATAAGCACATTTCCCCAAGAGAGATTTTTTTTAAGTTTAAGAACATTTTTAATACAAAATATCTGTCCCAAGCACTATCCACAAATGATCACTCAAAATAGTACGGCCAATCCACAGTTTCGGTGATTAAAAAAGTCCATCTTCACACAGATATAGGAATGGCGGCCAGAGACTCCCAATTTTGCTGAGCCCAGAGAAACTGCCTACTAACCTCCAGACCGCTAGAGAGGCCTGGCTTGGGGGCTTCCCTGCATGATAGTCACAGTTGTGTTGTGTCTGGAGGGAGTCAATCATCCACCGTATCCATTTCAAACCAGTCCTGTTCAATCACTTTGGACCATCTCCTGATTGTTATCAGTTTTATCTCTGGAGACTCAATCAGAGTCACTGCACTTTAGTCTGACCAGAAACTTGCCTAACACTGTTTTTAATCAATGGTTTCTCATTGGATCTACTCTTTAGGAAGGAATGCAAGTCTCCAAGTTAAGAAGTATCGCTTTTACCCAACAAGACATCCTCTTTCTAAGTCACCAAACAAGTGTTTCTCCTCTGCCATCCTCTACTTTGCCACCTCCTAGAGTGCTCCCAGCCAGCTTATTCTTCCACAGGCCCTGCCCTGGCACATTGACCAGCACCAACTGCCACCTCCTACACATTTCAACAGAATTTTTGTCTTTATTATAATAGTATCCAGACCTCACAAGACAGTTTTTTTGTATGTTTGTTTGCTTTTTGTGTCACACCCGGCGGTGCACAGGGGTTACTCCTGGTTTCGCACTCAGGAATTACTCCTGGCAGTGCTCAGGGGACCATATGGGATGCTGGGAATCGAACCTGAGTTGGCTGCATGCAAGTCAAATGCCCTACTAACTGTACTACTGCTCCAGCCCCACACTAGACAGTTTCGTGTCCATAGATTTCTATCACTAACTGAAGACTGTAAGCTTCTGATTGTTTAAATCACAGGCTGACTTTAAAAAAAAATTGAATCACCATGAGATACAGTTACAAAGCTGTCATGATTGAGTTTTAGTCCTACAATGATTGAACACCCATCTCTTCACCAGTGCACATTTTCCATCACCAATGTTCCCAGCATCCCTCCGCCACCCCCACCCCATTTCACCCCCTGCTTCTGTGGCAGGGACCCTCCTTCTTACTTTCCCTCTACTTTTGGGCATTATGGTTTGCAATACAGAGACTGAGAGGCCGTCCTTTTTGTTCCTTAGTCTATTTTCAGCACACATCTACCATCCCAAGTGATCCCTACAACCATCATTAACTTAATAGTCCCTTCACCACCCCAACATCCCCAGCACATGAGGCAGGATTCCAAATCATGGAGCAATCCTCCTGGTCCTTGTCTCTACTATCCTTGGATGTTAGTCTCATATTATGTTATTTTATATTCCACAAATGAATAGACTATCTTTTTTAAATCCCTCCATACCTATCATTTACACATAAGCATGGTTCAATAAGTGTTCAGTGGATAAACTGCATATGATGCTCTGTTGCAAACATACTAATAAATGTTTAATAACACAGTAACATTATATAGCCACTGTATTATTTTGTATGTTACCAAAGAAAATATTACAATGATATGGATGGCTCGAGTCCAAGCTTATCCATTTATTGGCTGTGTGATTTAAACTGGGTGAGTCGAATTTCCTATCTGTAGAAGAGGGAAATAGTGCTAAGTACCCCTTTAATAGTATCACACAGATTAAATCAACATATAGGGTAGGAGGGCTATTTCAGGAATTAAGGCACTTCCTTTGCATGTGACTGACTGACCCCAGTTCAATCCTGAGCACTACAGGTGATTTCTGAGCATGGCCAGGTTTAGCCTCCAAACCAAAAATAAATAAATAAATAATCATCCTATATATGAAAGGAGATTAAAACCACATCTGTCAATGGTAAATACTCAATAAATATTACTTTTTATTCAATGAATTTGATGATGCCTGACTGCTAATATGAATTCAGACATTATGTCGTATACTTATCCTGGGTTCCACTCTAGTTTGAAAGGCAGAGTATGATTGATTATATACATTATCCAACTGCCATTTTAGGAGCTAAGACAATGTAAACATTTGAATCTTCCATAAAGAGGAGCAGATGGCTGGCATGAGAAAGTTCTCAGTACTTAGTGACTATCATTGCTGGAGATGCTTCCAGCCCCTAAGGGTTTTGGACCCCTGGGGGAGGGGGGGGACCTTGGGAGGTAATAACTCTGGGTTCATTTTTTCAGGCTCTCTACCCCATCTGCACACCAGATGACTTTATGAACCAGGCTGGCTGCTCCCCCAGACAGAATTAACCCAGCTTCCTGGCCCCATGGGGGAAGGTCTGGTGCCATCTCTCTGAATATCTCTCTCAATGCATCCAACGTCATCCTGTTTTGGCAAAGCCTCTAATCACACTGCCACGCAGTTACATAGCAGGAAGCAGTAGACTCAACCCAGGGCTCTTATATGAGGATGTTGGAACAGGCACTGGGAACTTTGGAATACAGAACAAACACTGAAGGAGCTTGAACAAATACGTTTCTCACCTAGGCCTCTTCTTGAATGGTAAGAGATAGAAATCCCATTCAAATGTGCTAACATAGGTTAAAGAATATACTGGCTCATGTGATTAATAGGGCCAGAGATGTTCTATTAATGTTGGGAACCTGGGAGTGTCCTTTTGAGAACTGTCATTTGAGCAGAGGTGCCAATTCTAGTGCAGGGAGCCATGCAGCTATATAGAAACACCATGGCCTTGGCTGGAAGAACAGCCCAGAGGACTGAGGCAGCAGCACAATATTTAGAGTCGGGAAGTAGAATGAAATGACCAAAGGAGAAAATGGCAAGGAGGAGAGGACAAGTTGGTAAGCAGGTTAAAGCAGTTCAGACCTCAGGCACTGTAAGAATGGTGGGGCCTTACTGATCAGATAGAATTTGACCTGATGTCTCATGATTCTCATGGAGAGGAAGAGAAATATTTCCAGGGAAAATTGTGTAGTTGAAAAAGATCAATTATTAGAAAAGAGGAGAAATGTTAAGGGGAAAGCACATGGATTACCATAGCACTGTAGCACTGTCCTCCCATTTTTCATCGATTTACTCGAGTGGACACCAGTAATGTCTCCATTTTTAGATTTGTTACCGTTTTTGGCATATCAAATATGCCAAGGGTACCTTGCTAGGCTTTGTCATGCGGTTGGAATACTCTGGGTAGCTTGCTGGGCTCTTCGAAAGAGGCAGAGAAATCAAACCCAGGCTGGCCGCGTGCACGGCAAACGCCCTACCCACTAAGTTATCACTCCGGCCCATGTGTTACCATAAACACAGAAATTCAAAAGCCAACTTTGGTTGGAACAAATTAACTTTCACAGTCACTTTATATTTTGTAATCACTATACAGCATATTGGGCTGGAGCGATAGCACAGCGGTAGGGCGTTTGCCTTGCACACAGTCAGCCTGGCCTAGTTGGGTTCGATTCCTCCGCCACTCTCGGAGAGCTCGGGAAGCTACCGAGAGTATCTCGCCCACACGGTAAAGCCTGGCAAGCTACCCGTAATGTATTCGATATGCCAAACACAGTAACAACAAATCTCAAAATGAAGACATTACTGGGCCCACTCGAGCAAATCGATGAACAACGGGAGGACAGTGCAGTGCTACATGCAGCATGTTATGATTTAAGGACCTTAGAATCATAATACTAACACAGATCTCCCAAGTAGTACAAATATAACTCCAGCACCACCAAATAAATACATATGTGCACACATACACACATACACGCAGGCACACAGACACACACATACACACACATTCACTGACAAAAATGGGTTAATGAAATGGACATTAATAAAATCACATAATGGTTCATTTACAGCTCAATTATTACATGCTTATAATTACTTTGCAACCTCCTTTCAAAGGACTGGAGGTAACATGTTCATGTCTGTTTCGATTTGCCCAGTGCTTAGTAGATGATCTTATCACAGTTCTGTCTTACACAAGAAACTGGAAATAAAACTCCGCATCTGTGCGGGTGTCCGTTGGAAAGGGGCAGGGGAGAGGGGAATAGAGAGAGAATCCTGAGTCATCAAACCAACTACTAAATCCTGGAAACTGGGAAAATAGAAGGGACGAGACTATTCATTTAATTCATTCACTCAAAGCAGACTGAACTCTTGCCCTACTGCGCTTAGAGTTCTTAAAATGCTACAGAGAAAGGTTCCGAGCCTGCTTTCATGGAGATTATAACCTAGAAAGATACCAAAGAGAGAGAAGGCAGTAACTCAACTCAAAAATTTCTACCCCAGTTAGAAAGAAATCTTTCATTATAAAATTATAAAGTGATCTCAGAGTTCGTTTTCTTAATTTATTGAATCACAGGGAATTGCAAAGTTACAAAGATATTTAAGATTGAGTTGCAGGTGTACAGTATTCCAACACCAGTCCCTTCACCAGTGTCCACTACCCTCTGCTAATGTCCCCAGTTTCTCTCCCACCCTCCAAACTGCCTATGTGGCTGGCATTTTCCCCTCCCCGATTGTCCTGTGTTTCCCTTTTTTAACTTACCCCCACCTAGTAGTAAGCTTCCTACTCAAGTGTTTGTTTTTTAACTAAAACAAGAGACAGCACTGTAAAACAAAGTGGTGTATCACATTATAACACGTTTAGTTGCAAGTGACAGATGTAACAAACTGACTCAACTTAAAAAGGGGAAAGAGGTAGTAATTGACTCAGAAAAATAAAATATCCAAGTTAATGCTAGCAGCTGCAGGTTGACTTTAGGTTGACCTTGCGACCACTTACTTTCTTGTATATCCTGGTAACTTTTTAGGAATCTGGCATTCTGCCGGGTACAATTACATGTCAGTCATCTTGCAACTTGTGCTTTTTAAATTTTCAGATTGACCAACTGATTTCAAAACCAAGATTTGGTCTTCTGAAATGTCTCATTCTGAGCTATTAGTTAAAATTTTGGATGTGCATCTTTGGTCCATGGAACCGCTGAACCAACCAAACATATGTGATGACCAGATTGACACTGGCTTACTTAACCTAACTTCACTTAGGGGATGTTCACATTTTTTTTATTATAAAGGAAAGAAAAAAGTTGAAAGTGAAGTGTCATCCTCTTTATTTGCCATATCAACATGACAGAGGTCCCTCAAGCTTTAGAATATAGAGGAATCTTAGGAAACAGAGAAGGATGAGGGGAGATGAGCATACTAAATTCTTTTTTAATTTCAAATTGGCAAGTTTTTTCATTAAAAATATTATCAGTGTAAAAGTAAAGTTTGTTCCCTGTGTTTCTTCCTATCTTCTTTAACTCTACCACTGGTACATACATATAGCACAACTTAATTCAATTTTGGCATTATTCACCAGGAGAAAATATCAATTGTGAACATCAAGGACACTTTCCCTCAGTATTATTTTTCTGCATCCCTCCACACACGCACTCTAGATTCTATCACGAGTGCTTCTTGGCTTCAATTAATATGCTAGCAGGACCACAGATCAGGCAAATTGATTTATGCTTATTAAGGACATTATAAAGGATCCAGATGAATGGCCAGTTGAAGATACCTGCATTGAGATCCGGAGGTGGAGGAGGCTTGAGATCTCCAATCCTACTCGGATCAGGGCTGAGCATCCTCCACCCAGATCCTCCAAATTCCAGTAGACTGGGGTAACACCCACCAACTGGCCCCTGGTGCCGTGTACTCCCATCAATGGCCAAGACTCAGAGACTATAAAACCCAGCTCCCGGAAGCGCGCAGACGCATTCGCAGCCGTGTGACATCTTATTATCTCATTCCTACTTTGGACAAACTGGCAGGCTACCGAATGTAACCTGCCCACACTGCAGAGTCTGGCAAACTCCCCATGGCGTACCCAATATGCCAAATGCCAGTAACAATGATGGGTCTCATTCTCCTAAAGAGCCTTGAATATAGTACTTTCTTAAAAATCTCAGGGCTAAGATGAAGGAGATGTTACTGGGGCCTGCTTGAGTTAATTGATGAATAACAGGATGGTCGTGATTTGTGAATGCTAGCAGCAGCCACAACTGGATGAAGAGTGTCAGAAGCTGCCACCATACATCTCCACATACATGGATGGGCCCGCATACAGCCTCTGTCACTGCTGGGCTTCGTTCTCACATAGGTACCCTTTGATGGGGCTAAGGAAACTTAGCTTTGGCTCCTTCACATTCTGTCCTAGCAGCTCAGCCATCCTGAGTTAAAGAGAGTGTCTTTGTCCTCATCTTCCTCAAATAAGTCCCTGAAAAGTCTCTTGGGATTGACCCCAGGTTAAGTGGC
Source organism: Sorex fumeus (assembly GCF_029834395.1). Taxonomy (NCBI): domain Eukaryota; kingdom Metazoa; phylum Chordata; class Mammalia; order Eulipotyphla; family Soricidae; genus Sorex; species Sorex fumeus. Next base: position 54,595,348 of record NW_026606129.1, on the reverse strand, counting down.
TACCTGAGACAAATAATGAAGTCTGTCTGAGAAAGTGCCAAGTGTTCAGTTGTGTCACTATTACTCCAGTCATCCACAACCTAGAATGAAAAAAATCAAGGTACGGCTGCCTGGGACCAGCGGATGGATACTTAAAAGGCACAGCCCAGTGGACATCCAGGCCAGAGGAGCTGTTATCCTTTTAGCGAAACTCCATCTGAAGTATACATTAACCTGATTGAGTAGCTTGAAAACAGAATCCTAGGGAATCCTGGAAGGTAGGGCAGGATATTTAGCCCAAAGTCACATAAATGAATTCACAGACAGGGCTCCAGGGCAGACATATTACTGCTTAGTCAATAGAGACCCATGTTCTAGCAATCCAAAATTTCCAACTTCATTCCACTATATTTTTGAAGGTTCCCTACACCAGCTTCCAAAGAAGTTTCTTGAAAACGCATGTTCATTGGGTTAAAATCACTATATAAACTCTTTTGTCACCTGTTACTCATATATTCACCCAAACACATTTGTTTTGGGCAGTTTGAATTTATTAAAATTTAATTTGACAGGATACAAGTCATGAATTTTAATTCTGTACATATGTAGTGGAAAGTATGTATATTTTTAAATGCATTTTAATATTGTGCATATTACATAATATACTAAAGAAAGATAAAAACATAATGCTTAAATAAAATCCATAAGATATGGTACATACACAACCAAATGAAGTGATTGAATACTTTGCTAAACATTGTCAATGTAGAATTACAGGTACACAAATTCTCACTGAACTATGGAAACTAATTGAGTATTTTTTTATTGACTTGCAAAACAAGCTGCTAAAAAATGTCCCTAAGCCATTGAAGCAAATGTTTGTAGTTTGTGCACTGGAAAAATGCCAAAGTCTTACTTTCATAATCTGCGTAAAAATGTGCAAACATTTTTTTAATCTTACTGGGTTTTGATATAAGATTTGGTAAACAAAGTCTTGCCAGTTGGTAATAGGTTTGCCTCTTTATTGCAGGGTCTGGGAGTTGAGGAACTACATTTCCCAGAATTCTCTGGGAAGCATCCTGGTGGTAGTGAGCTGGGGGGAAAAAAACCTTCCTGAGAAACTATAAGAGGCTCAGAAGCAAAGCACTGGCACTATTACCCTGAAATCAGTGAGAGCAGGGACAGAAATTTCACATCTAAACAGCATTCTCAGCAACTTGCCCACTTCCGTGTGGTAGGCTATTAAGCACTAGTGTTATGTCTCCTACAATTCCTGTACTCCCTGGATTCCTAAAACATAGAGTTGCTTTTTCTAATGTTTGTTCCCTCGGGTTTTCTGCATGTGTCATAAGCCTTGAATTATTTGCATGAAAGCACATCCTGTTTAAAATGCATTGAGGAATTTAAGTTTTCACTCATGCCTTAAAAACATAAAAACTTGTCAACAGTGTATATGTCTAAAATACTGTATGTGATAATAGGTCATGTCAGACCCTGAGCCCAGGAAAATTTGAGATCTCAAGCAAATTGAATATTTTTACTACCTCCACGTAAAATCTTTGTATTTTATTTATTAGATGCACATATCAGTTAACTTCTATAAAATGTCTTTTTAATGATAAGAGGATTATTAAAATAGTATGAACAAGCTTGCAATTTTCTTTGAAATTAAAGAAATAAGATGAATTTTTGTATTTAGGGGATGACTGTGAGTCAACATATGATAAAGCAAGTATACTTAGTGTTAACGATGGAAATGAGTGGTGAGGTATGAATGTTCATAGTAACATTCTTCCAGTTATTTGTATATTTGAACATGTTCCTAACAAAGAGCTGAGGATGGGAAACATACTCAGCTCAAACCTAAACAATAATGTAGGTAAAATTAATATTTTCTCAGTACTTTTTAAAAAGCAATGTGATTTACTTGTCAGATAAACATTACGACTCATCACCTTCGGGGGAAATTCTTTTCTCCTAAAAATAAGCCTATAGTATCATTAAACTAATACATGTAAATTTATAATTAATTATTCAATAAGTATTTACAGGTTATTACAAATAACACTCTTTTAAGTCGTAAGAAAATTGGGTTTGATTATGATATCATACTATGCTCTACTCTATAATTACCAGGAGCTGGAGGTGTCAGTAGTTTTAATTCTACCCACTAGAGTGCATCTTACAACTCATTTGCAAAAGAAAGTACTGTTGCCACAACTTTTAAAAAACTAATATTAGCACTACAGACATAGTACAAGGAATAAAGCACTTACTTACATGATACTAACTCAATTCAATCCCTGACACTGCCAAGTGTAGCCCCAAACTACCCCCAACATAAAATAAATAAAGTTATTAGTTAATAAAATTTAATTCAATTGCTTGAGTTTGCAATATTTTCGTAGGCAAAATGTTCTGATTTCATCTTCCCATACATCAAGACAACATCTATTTGTGTGCAGAAAGTAGATAAAGGACCAAACATGATAACCTCTCAGCATCTGTATTGCAGACCATAATGACCAAAAGTAGAGAGAGATTATGGGGAATCATATCTGCCATGGAGGCAGAGGGAGGTGGGAAATGGGGGGTATACCGGGGATATTGGTGGTGGGGAATGTGCACTGGTGGAGGGATGGGTGTTTGATCATTGTGTGATTGTAACCCAAACATGGAAGATTGTAACTATCTCACGGTGATTTAATAAAATTTTTTAAAAAACGACAACATCTATTCCTCAATCAGCAAGCTCCATTTGGATGTCTTTGGCAGAACTGTCATGGGTGAAGGAGGCACACATAGTCCAGCTAATTTGGGGACTTACAATCAAATGACTCCAGAAATAAGAACTGATACATAAAACAGTCATTTCCAATACCGATGAGGTCCCTGAGGACCTGTCATAGGTAAAGAGAGAAAAGGAACGAGAGATGATGTTTTGGGTAGAGTAGGAGAGGAATCTGTCTTGGGCAAAGAAGCTTGTACTCAAAGAGAACACCACACAAGCACAAGGGCACAGAAGAGAACAGGCTTGGCACTTTCAAGCAACAAGCAGTCAGTGCATGTGGAAACTCAGCAGGAGATGGGGCTGGGAGCGCAGGCAGCCTTGCCAACGTGCATCAGCTTCAGAAAAGAGAAATAATGCAGGCCAAGAAGCTCTGCACAAAATGAACCTCTAGAGTTAAATTTATGGATATGCTTTATTTATAAATTCTAAAGGCTCCAAAATAATTCCAAGGTTAGAGAAAATGACACAGCTAAGGATTCTCCAAGAATCCAGTACCTGTGATGCTGCTGCTAGTGGCAGCTGCTATACTATTACTACTAAATAACAACAACCACACAAATAGAACAACTACTAGTCCCTTGCTATGTGTCTTAGGGCCTGCTGACTTCTCAGGTCCCAGCAATGAGACAAGTCACTGCCTTCATTTTACAGCTGATGATCAAGAGTCTGGGAGACAGGGCTTCCCAGATCACTGTCAGGAGGCAGAGTCAAGACTTGACCCTGAATTCAGAAAACTCCCAGTCTCTTTTCACTGCTGATGACATTCTGGGGGACATCAGGTAGCGTGTGAAATCTGGTGTTCTGGTGGTCTGGCACTATGTTTCTGGTTCGTTTTATTCTAGCCCATATAGTACATCAACACACATGCATACACACAGGGATGGAGGTAGAGGAGACATAGAACAAAAACAAATCTGGAGGTTGTTTTCCTGTCAACTTTATCTTTTTCTGTGGCAACTGCAATATGCTCATAACCTGTTTGCTTCATAAAAGAAAAGGAGAGTGCACACCTCACAGTGGGCTACAGTTCATATTTCCCCAGTAAAGAAGTTACCGTGTTTTATTCCTGCGCACCCATCATGCAAGCCATATGAGAAAAACATTGTTCCCAAATGTTTTCTTACTGCAGTGCCTTTGTGAGCTGGTGATTGCCGTAATTTAACCTCTATAATAAAACAGAATCATCACTGGATGACAATTTATAGCGGAGTTTCAAAACTGTTTACTTCTCCCATCTTGCTCCATTGCGATTACAATTTACCGGTGCTGTCTGTACAGGGGGTGGGGGTGGGGGAGCATCCAAACAGCCCTGCCAAGAAACATCAGGTCACACAAGAAAATATCTCACTTAGGGCACCCAAACACGTTGCAAACAAGAGCCAGATCACATCTTACTGACCAAGAAGGGCTCAAGTGAATTGATTTCCTTGTGTGGACAGCGAAATCAACTATAAAGCATCCCGAGTAATTCAGCTGTCCACTGTTGTCCTGCATTTTCCTGATAAGTCGTTTTTAGACACACACTTGGAAGCCCAGTGTTCTCGGAAGAGCGAGCATGGAGATCTGATTAGACTCTTTGCCTAGCTGGATATTGCAGTGTGGTGGGGCTGAGAGAGAGAGAGATCTAGACCACATTGGGGCAACACTGAGATGACAAAGGAAAAGTGAAGACAATGAAGCATGGAACTTGAGAGGCATAAAATCAAGTAGTACAAACAGCAAAAGGCACACAGCAAAAAATCTCCCTGGAATCTCAAAGATCCAACCTAATACTGCCAGTATGGCTTTCAGCTAATATAGGTTGACTCTAGTTTCAGTCAATGTAAAGACAGAAATTGAGGCAGGAATTAACTAGGGGATCAAAGGATCCATTTTAAAGAATCCAGTAAGTGAAAGTAAATGACAGATACAAGTTTTGGAGTCTGACTAGGTCATGCTTTATCTTCCGTGACACAGGGGCCATACCTTAGTTTGTTTATTTGTAAAAAAGGATTGATATTGCCACCTACTTCCCAAAGTTATTGAAAAATTAAACGCAATCAATCTGCAAATGTCACAATCTAAGCTCTATTCCAAACTACCATTACTATTTGCCATTTCAGCCTATCTTCCTGTGTATCAATTTTTCTGCTGACAGCTCTCACTAACTGTATGTGTGTATGTAGACACCATCTGCTCATACTTACACTCTTAGAATATTAGCCTCCTCGTTCCCTGCAAGGTCCCTTTCTTGAGTTAGAGTCTCCCATTCAGCCTGAGCCCATGCTCTACATCCCTCCAGTCATGTAGCACTGTAGCACTGTCCTCCCTCTGTTCATCAATTTGCTTGAGCGAGCCCAGTAACGTCTCCATTGTGAGATTTCTTGTTAGCACAGTGGTAGGGTGTTTGTCTTGCGCACAGCTGGCCCGGCAGAGCCAGGTTCGATTCCTCCGCCCCTCTCAGAGAGCCCAGCAAGCTACCGAGAGTATCGGTAGCCTGACAACCTACCCGTGACGTATTCGATATGTCAAATATTTGAATGCGAATATTTGAATCAAATATTATCATATGCCAAACACAGTAACAAGAATTCTCCAGTTATGTACTCTAATGAAACTCTTAGACATCCTTAACTATACATGTGTTTATGTAAATGTTTGTGTTTTAAATGCTTTTGATTTATAGGCAGATACTGTGCTCTAAATTTGATTCTACTTTTATGCAATTTTTCACCAAGTTTATGGTGGGTTGCTTTGTGTACCAAAGCAGCTATATCCTGCACTCTGGACCTCATGGGGGACTAGGGTGTCTCCAGTCAGCCCCAACAACCATGCTGCAAGTGGCCTCATGCCATCTTTCCTTTTTTTTTTTAAATCAACATAGGTAACTTGTATTTGCTTTAAGGGTAGTAATCTCTGTCTGACATGGTGTATAAAGAATGATTACAATGGTCAGGAAGATATGTCTGGGTGTCCAGATGCTTCATCCTTCTGAAGCTGTACTGGAATGTGGATCTACCACTTTGCAGTTACACGTCTTAGACAAGTCCTCCTCCAAAAGTCAAGAACCTCCCCTCAATGTTGACCAAAGAGTCTTTTGTAAGGAGACTCACAGCCCATACCAAAGGCAAATTCATTTAGAATTGCTAGGGAAGGGCTGGGCATGAGTAGTTGTTCAATAAATTGTCAGGCGATTCCAATAGGCAGCTGAACCTAAGTGCCATATGAGATTCTAGCTGCTTGGATTATGGTGAGCTTCTCAGAGCTGTGAGCTTTTTGAAGCTGGCTGTGGCTTCTTGGAGTACGGAAATAATGAAGTCTTCATTCTAACACTATTCAAGGACTGTTTTGAAGAAGTGTTGAGATCATTCATGTTAAGTGTTTCACTAGGTTCCTGGCTCCTAGCAGTCACTGTCTATGGAAACTATTAAAAACCCAAGAGGCCATCTTTACAGCACACAGCCACAGAGGACTCTTACTCCAAACCGCGCAGCCACTTATGTGGCCGCGCGACATCTTCTTATATATAAAGTGGTCAATGGAAAGTAAATTCTCCAATGTTTCTCCCTGAAAATTAGGCTTAACTCTTTTACAAACCACAACACCGAATAGGAAAGAGAGAACAAAAGGGAATACCCTGCCACAGAGGCAGGGTGGGATGGGGATGGAATGGGGGGTGGGAGGGTTACTGGGATCCGTGGTGGTGGGAAATGGTTACTGGTGGAGGGATGGGTATTCAAAATAAATAAATAAATTTAATAAAAAAAAAAACCAAGAGAACACTGTTAGTTTGGAATCTTGGATGTCTACTACAGAACAAGAAGCTGACCCTTAGTTGTTTTACTTGTAGGATGGACTAGTATCTAGTAATAAGTGGACCTAATTCTAAGAAGGGTTCTGATCCTTGAAATAGCAACATACGAAGAGTATAATAACATGCTTGGCAAGTTGACTTAAGAATATTATCACAATTAAAGGTACAGACACCCAGTGTTTCAGGTGACAGAACTCTGAAATGAACTTCCCTAAAATAAATCAAAGTCCTCAAGCTAAAACTATTAAATTATTAGAAAAAATGTGGTCACCAATCTTAATGACTTTGGATTAAGCAATAGTTTCTTATAATACTATACCAAAGGTATAAGCAAAGAAAAAAAACATAGATATGTTGGATTTTGTCCAAATTTTTAAAAATACTATAAAGAACATCATCAAGAAAGTGAAAATGCAACCTTCAGAATGAGATTTTGAAAATGATTTTGCTTGTGCATAACTAGATTCTATAATGAATTCTTACAATGGAATAATTAAAAGACAAATAACACAATTTAAAAGTTGGCAAAGACTGAAAAATATTTCTCTGAGAAAGCTAAACAAATGGCCAACATACTCATAAAAAGATATTCAACCTGAGTAACCATCAGGGAAGTGCAAATCAAACCACAATGAGATTCCACTTCGCAATCACTAGGAAGGCTACAAGCAGAGTAAGAGAGAATAACAAGTATTGATAAGGATAGGGGTATATAGGCAAGTCTCACAGACTTCTTGGTGGAAATATATTTCTTCTGTGGTCCACTGTAGAAAATAATCTGGCAATTCCTCAAAAGACAAAACATAGAGTTTTCATATGACTTAACAATTCCTTTATTACATATATCACCACCCCAAATGAAAATATACATCCATGCAAATATGCACTCAAATTTCTACAGCAGTCCATATTAACAAAAACTGTAAAGAACTCAAATGATTATGAGCAGATGAATGAATTACAGAAGTGCTATATCCATACAATAGAATATCACTTGACCATAACAAAAAAAAACCAAAATATCAATACGTTATGATATGCATTGAAGATATGCTTTAAAGAAAGAAATCTGTCACAAAAAAAACCTCACACTAGAGGTGTGTACAAGCTTTTCCTGTTCTTTGAAGAAGACTGGTTTATATGAGGGATGGAGAGTCACAAATGAGAGCTACAAGGTTTTTTGCTGGCATTGATGAAAATATAAAAAAGCATCATGTATACATGATTTTATGGATATGCTAAAAATGTTTAATTGTATACTTTAAATGAATGAAGTAACTGTCATATATAAACTAGATCTCAGCAAACTTAAAAATTGCATAGGTCACATAATGCAATTTTCTAGGTGGGCCAGTGATCAGATAACTGGTTTTTAACGCAAAGAATTCAGTTATTAAGACAAGTTATACACAGGATAAACATCAAAAACAATTTGTGGGAATCTACTATAAAACCCTTGGCTATGCAAATGTGAGGTTTCAAGATATGTAAATGCATCACACTGTGATAAAAAGGAAAAATATATGAACTAATTACTTCCTATTAATTCTGCTACAATAACTCCTTTATTGTCCCATTCCTGCCATGGTACATTCTTGATGTTGTTGATGAAGATTTAATGCTTTTCTCTTGAATAAAGTTTGATTTTTTTTTTCTGTAAGGTGCCTGTAAAGAGTGATAACGGAATATTCAAATGTAGCTACTTTGAGCATTTTTCATCTGTTTCTCCCCATGAGACTTATTGTCTCAGAATGAGTTCTTATGAAAGTTTGGGGAGAGGTAAGCTGAGGAACAGAAGCTCATTCTGACTTTCATTTGCTGATTCTGTGTATCAGACCAGATTGGGGTATTTACATGAGTCATGAATGCACACAACAAAACAAAGAGCACTGCTAATGAGAAAGAGCCTAAACCAAGGGCTAAACTCCTAAAATGTTAAGAATAAAAAAAATCTCAAACTGTCCCATATGATGATTTTCAAATGTGTATTTTAGATTGATCATTCATCCCAACCCCTCTTGGAGAGCCTGGCAAGCCTAGCAAGCTACCCGTGATGTATTGATACGCCAAACACAGTAACAATTGTCACAATGGAGACGTTCCTGGGCCCGCTGAAGCAAATCAATGAACAATGGGAGGACAGTGATAGTGACATTCATCCCAACAGATAAGAATTGTTTTTAACCCAGTTCACAAGAGTGTAATGCTTAAAGAAGAGGACAAACAAAAAGCATGAAGTAGTGATTAGACAAATAAAACCATAATAATTCAGTGATGGTGGTGACAACAGAGATGACCATGATGATGACAACAGTCAGTCTAATTTATGTTCTGTAGAACAATTCTAAAAAATGTGATTATAATGCCTGTGAAACTTTAAGCCTCACACAGCTTTGCTCCCTAAAAGGTCACAAGCCTCTTCATAATCCATTGGTCCAGAAACTGGAGACTCAGTGCTCTTTGAGGCCAGAATGGCCACATGAATAACTGGGGAGAATCATGAAAATGCACAAACAGGGCAGTCCCTGTTGGGTTCTGGGTGCTTGGGAGGGACCCTAGAGTGAATTTTTCAAGCTTCATGTCTGGACATCAGTATATTACTTTATATTTTGTATCTGATTTAGATTTTGGGTTTTTTTTGTTTTGTTTTGTTTTTTGCATTTTGGGTCACACCCTACGGTGCACAGGGGTTACTCCTGGCTCTGCACTCAGGAATTACTCCTGGAAATGCTCAGGGAACCATATGGGATGCTGGGAATCGAACCCGGGTCAGCTTGCACAAGGCAAATGCCCTAGCCACTGTGCTACTGCTCCAGTCCCAAGAGATTTTGTTTTCAAAGCCCACATGGATCAATAAAAACCTGTCTAGGTTAAGCCCTGGTGTGAAGTTGACTTGCTGTTTTTTGTCTTCCATGGAGGCCATTCTTGGCCGTGTCTATGACCACCCACTCCACTCAGGCTCACCTCTGCCAATGAAGAAATCTGGGTGCTTCCCTAGAGAAAACCATCTCAGCCACATCTGATCTCCGAGGTCACCTCTGATTACCCATATGGACCTTCTGTCATAGACTTCAGCCACAGTGATCATAAAGGCTGATACCTAGAACAGCATGGGGTCTCCCTGAATCCCTGGACCATCCTCAAGGACACAGACTGCACAGCTCAACAAAGCTCCTAACAGAGACCAAGCCTTAGCTGCCTAGACATCTGCTATAAGCCAGCTACCCCTAGGAAGCTCTCCCTACCCTCTGCACCCAGCATCTGGCTCCCTGCCTCCTGTGAAAGCACCGAGGGCCAGTGCTCCCAGTCAGCCTGAAGTTCTTGCAGCCTGAGGGAAGAGACCCTGCCTCACTGATTGGGGCTGGGATATTTATCAGGGCCTGAGCCTGAATGCAGCCAGGTCTGCTCTCTCACAGCCGCCGCAGGTCTACCAAACTATGTGAGGAACCACCCAACTGACCGACACACTCCCCTCCTCCCATACACACCAAAACTCAATTAAAAGCACATGAGTGGCTACAGTGATACTGATGTAGGCAGGTAGACAGGGAAAGGCCCTTGGCAATGAAATTTATATCAACAAAATTTTGGAAGGAAACAAGACCTGATCAGCCCTTCAGCTGACCCTGAAGAAATTCGATCCCTCACCAGGAGAGTCATCAGGCACATCTGCATCTTTTAATCTGATTAACTTTTGGTGGATTAGCCCAGAGAAGACTCAAGAACTTCCGGACCAAGATGACCCCAAGAGCCTATAAAACCCCGCCCAAAAGCCCATTCAAGGCTCTCTCCATTCTTGGAAGAGCCCGCATTCTCTCTTGAGTGCATTATATTCTTTCATTCTCTCCACTCACTCCCACTACCTCGCTCTTCTCCCCTCCAATACTTCCAAATAAAATCTGTTCTACTTCACTGCTTGTCTACTCCTGAAATTCCTTTCTGCAAGTGAGACAAGAACCCAGTAACCCTGGGTCCCGGGTGGCAGAGGCCGTTGGGGAGAAAGTGACCGTCGTCTTTCTCCTCCCCGCTTCACATAAGTCATCCGTGGGGCACACCGACATCAATATTACTGTGAGCAGGGCACTTGATTGCACATGGCCAACCTGGGATCAATTCTCAGCACCACATAGGGTCCCCCGAGCTCCACCAGGAGTGATCCCTAAGCACAGAGCCCAAGCACTACCAGGTGGAGCCTCCCAAAACAAAATCACACAAGAGAATTTGGGGGGCTGAGGGTGGGGCCTCAGTGATGGAGACTTAATTGGATCCCTAGCACCACCAAGCCCATGAGCATCACTTGGTATGGCCTTGGTGGCCTGAGCACTGTAGGATATGGTCTTCATGAGTTCCAGCACTGCTGAGCTAAAACACCAAAGCCTCAGGCCCTTGCTTTTTGCAGAGCGTCACCATGTGTGGTCCCAAGCCCCATCCCTGACAAGCACTACTGGTGTGGGGGGTCTCTATTAATTCTATTAAGAAATCACACAAATAAAACCATTATGCTGTTGCTCTAACAGGGACAGAACATTCTGTGTAGTCTGTTCATGCAGCTGGGCAGCTCAGGACGCTCCATCAGCAATATCCCAGGTGATTTTTAACAAAGACACTGATCACTCCGATGGGCTGTCTTCCCTCTGCTGAATGGGGCGCAAATGAAATACCAATAAATTCCTAACCACCTTTTCATTTTCCCCTTATAACCCAATTTAGAAAATGTAAATAATCTCGCTGTATTTGCGGGACCAGCTGTTCCTTACCTCCATATGGAAACTGAGCAAAGAGCAAAAGCAGATAACTGGCACCCAGAGCAAGGGGCTGATTCAAAGGACTAAATATGCATTCAAAATATTTCTGAAAACCTTTAATTTGTTGCCAGTAATTTCTACAATTACAGCCAGTGGTCTTTTATGATTGTTATTATTATTATTATTATGGTTTTATTCTGTCATTTCCTTCCATTGAGGGTGACACTTCAGTGATTCACCATAATTCGTTACCACCCACAAACCTTTTAAGATTTCTTTTGCCTTGCCTGAGTATAAATTAAGTGGAATTATTTTTCACCTGGCCTGGTGTGTTGAAACAACAGGAAACTCTGTGCACTCCACACTTTAGTGTAATATATTGCTGTGTGAGCACCCTTCACCCCCATTAGTTGGTTCCAAGTGTCCTGTGCAAAGGGGACAGAAATATGATTCAAAGGGCTGCAGCACATGCTTTGGAAGCAGGAGACCAAAGATTCATTCCTAACATCACATGTTCTGGTCCTTAAAGCACTGCCTTTGAGCTTCTCTTGAGCACTGAGTAACTGGTCAGGGGACTCCCAAAGGGAGTTTTGCTACTGGGACAAACTACAGGCATAAGTACCAGGATTTCACATGTAGCCTCCCTGGCCAAATGCCTCTGTTTGCATTCACCCAGTCTTTGCCAAAATCACTGCATTCTTCCAGAGCCTGACTTTATAAACCGAGAATCAAAACACCAACGGAAATGGAAAACAGAACTTTAAATGACATTTATGTTTAGATGCAAAAGGATGTTTTTTTCTTTATCACTGCATTACACAGACCAAATCAAACTTCACTTTGAAACATAAGCAAATTGATCCTTTGTCAGGAAGCAAAGGGTAGGGAACTGTTTGAGGCTTCACTCAGCACTGTGGCCTAAAAAACTGGACAATCCTCACAAATGCAGGGTGCTTACCCCCAGGACAGCCATGGCGTAATATAACACTGTTTTGTCCTTCGGACACAGCCTCAGGTAGTTTAGGCATATTGGGTTGCTCCCATCACATTACTCCCATTCCTCTGTGTTTATTTGTACCTTCTTTCTTTGTGCTCTGTTGACTTGTAAATATTGTTTTTTATCTTCTCCCTAAGTCCTTTGCATAGCTTATTCAGAGCAATGTCCTTTTTGTATGGACACAAGAAGACATGCTTTTGTAATGTGACTCTCAGTGATATTTCCCTCCTGGGCATCTGTTCATTACTTAAGACTCAGCTGCCTTTACTTCCTAGTGCCCCCAAAAACAGGGTCCTGAAGAGGGAACTGGATGGAATCAGGGCAAGCGGTAAGCTATGTGCTACCCTGGCATCAAAATGGGCCTGGCCAAAGTGCCATAATGCTTACCCATAAGTTAAGAGCTTAGTCCTGGACAAATGCTGTCATGATTCAAAAAGTAATAACTAGATTTGGACCCTGCTGGGGTTAGGAATGATTAGTCTGGCCTGAGCACTGCAGCCTGGAGAGATCTGTGGCAAGATGTTCTCAGGAGAGCTGCCCTATAAGACTCAATGTTATCTCTTACTGTGTCCACACAAAAATAACTAGTATTGAGATGTTGATAGAGTTACTGGACTAGTGAAAAGAGGAAAACACCTTAAAGAGTATTTTGCCCTTGGGCAGTCAGAAAGGGCTTTGGAATATCCTAGGTGGTGTTCCATTTGAACTTGGTGGGCCCTCAGGAAGGGCTTTCTTATGTTGATTTTGCTACCTGACTGGGTGAGTGTCAGCCCAGAGTGCAGGGGAGTTGGAGAGAAGAGAGCTGGAGAGAGAGAGAGCACAGGGCAGCATGATGGACCATGGAGAGGCTAGCAAGGGAAACAGAGAGAAGAATGTAGAAGAATACAGGAGCAGGCACATGAAGAGAGAGAGAGCCCAGGCTGCGAGATGGAGTGGAGAAATGAGCCAGAGAGATAGAAGGAGACAGGAACAAGAGGCAGTGTGAGACCAGAACGAGAGGCTCAGAGAGACTGGGGCAGGAGCATGGCGAGAATGAAATAAATGGCAACTGATCAATCAACCGGCTTGGCCCTCATTTCGTCCACCATCTGCCCCATGGCCCGGGCCACCCCGGCTGGGTGAGCGGCCCGAGGCACCCTGAATGCAGTAGCTAGGGGACGAGCCATTGGGGCCTCCCCCTGGCCGCTCCCAAAGATTTTTTACATTATGGGACCAGTGTGGCAACTTATTCACTGGCACTCACCAAGGGTCCAACCTGAGACAGGAAGGAAATGACAGCTGTCGCTGATGCTGGTGTTCAATACTAGATTCCAGTGAGGACAATGGTGACATGCCTATTTAATACATGAAGTTGAACACTTAGTCTTTATAAAGGAAGCAAGACATTGTGAGAAACCCTGCCAGCAGGGTGGAGTGAGGCTCTGGATAGAGACCCATCAAAGGGTGGCTGCAATGGGACCCTGTCAGGCTGTGGCAAGGAACATGGAAACCCCTATAGGTTTGGCTCCAGCATTCTTCACGACCCACTCTCAGGTTTATGGAAACTTGTCCAGAACAGCAGCGTGTCCCATTTCTTCCTGGCTGGGAGCAGCCCGTGTTTAGCACCTGCCAAATGAAGGGAGCAGCTGGCACGTCTGAAGACTGTACCCGAGCTCCAACATCAAACATGAGTTCAGCCCCAAATATTCCACACTAGACACAGAAGTTATCTGGCTTTATAAACTGTGCTGATCCTGCAACACTGGCTTCTTCTTTCTTCTTCTGTTCAGGAAACAAGTCTTTTTTCATCAGTCCCCAATAAGCAGTTTTTATCATTTAGAGAATACAGGGTTTGTTGTTGTTGTTTGTTTGGGGCCACACCAGCGATGCTCAGGAGTTACTCCTTGGGATGCTCAGGGGGACTTTATGGGGTGCCAGAGATGGTACCCAGATCAGTAACATGCAAGACAAAAACCCACTGCCTTATCTCTCCAGCCCCCAGAATACAGTTTTTTAAAATGCTACTGAATAAGCTTCCATAAAAAAATAAACAGAAGAAGGAGAGAATGAAAGGGTGGCAGAGTGAGAGAGGAGAAAATAAGAAAGGAGAAAATGAGATTGGAGGAAAGGAGGGAAAGAAGCAAGAAAAAGAGAGGGGTGTGAAGGAAAGAAGAAGGGGGAATGGAAGAAGGAAGAATTAAGGAATAAAGGAAAAGGGTGGAAGAGGGGCAGGGCAATTTCCATGGCCCTCTCTAGAGAAAGCATTAACTTAATTTTCACTAAAAATAGCCTGATTTCATATAAAGTAACAAAGTATGAGATTAATACCCAAGAACAGCTGAGATCAGCACCAGGATGATTACTCCATAACTTAGAGGCCAGCCAGGTATCCTAGAGGAAAGGGCAGTTCAGATAGAGAAGGGAGCACCAAATAAAGGATGTTTGGAGGATCCTCCCAGGAGGGGAGATGCATGTCGAAAGTAGACTATGGACTGAACATGTTTGCCACTCAATGCCTCTTTTGCAGACCACAACACCCGAAAGGAGAGAGAGAACACAGGGGATTGTCCTTCCACAGAGACAGGGGGGATGGGGGGATGGGGGTGGGAGGGATATTATCCATGGTGGTGGAAAATGGGCACTGGTGGAGGGATGGGTATCTGATCATTGTATAATTGAAACCAAAGCACAAAAAATTGTAAATCTACAACTGTAAAAAATAAATAAATAAAATAAAAAAAATAGCCTGATTTCTTCCACTTTCTACTTTCCACCTCACCTAGTCCTGGCAGGAGACCCACGAGGATGTCCGGTACTGAAGCCAGTTGCTAGGGTATAAGCAAAGGGTGCACTGACTTAGACAAGAAAGGATTCCGGAGAACCTAAGATCCCTGCAGAGTTCTTTCTTTCTTTCTTTTTTCCCCTACAGAGTTTCTAAGCAGCTGAGCAACTTTCATCATCTGGAGTACAAAAAGAAGTGTGACCCATGATCATTTGACTTCATGTCATCCTGACTCCAAAAGAAGGTCAGTGAGTCAGTTGAATGAGTAGTAAACTGTAAAGTGTGATAGTGTGATGATACTGAGGCGGAGTTAGGACAAGCTGGGGAAAAAAAGAAAGAGAAAACTACAGTATAAACTGTGGGAAAGGGTACTAACAGAAAGTTTACCCCCCCCCCCCAAATAAATATCAACTGCCTCTATGGAACTATAAGGTGAAATGATCCAGAGAACAGCTCATTGTTTCAGAAGTCTGTGTCTGTACACACATCTGCATCTGCACAGACAAAAAAAAATATGACTAGAAGAACAGAAATTAAAGCATTAAACAACCAATTCTATTGAATGAGACCACATATTTTAACGCCTCCTTGTGCTATGGTCTTTCCCTCTTATTTTTTCTTTTTGGGCCACACCCAGATGCACATGGGTTACTCTTGGCTCTGCACTCAGGAATTACTCCTGGTGCTCAGGGGACTATATAGGATGCTGGGAATCGAACCTGGGTAGGCTTATGTGCAAGGCAAATGCCCTACCTGCTGTGCTATCACTCCAGACCCTGATCTCTCCCTTTGTCTTTATAATTTTCATCACATTCTTCTTTCCTTTACAATAGACACACTTAATCAGTCAAAGTAAAAAGCACAAAGAAAGCAAGCACAGATGATATGAGCTACATAGACAATCCTAAACTAAGTCTCCCACAAAGATCTGAAAGTGGGGGAAGGGGGTGGCGGAGAGACAGGTAAGGAGATTGCCTTCTATAGAGCTGAACCAAGTTCAATCCCTGGCACCAAATATGGTCCCTTGAGCCTGTCAGTAGTGATCCCTGAGTGCAGAGCCAGGAATAAGCCCTGAGCATCACTGGGTGTGGCCTCAAAATAACAAATGTATCTGAAAACAGATTTGAGTCAAATTTCTGAGAAATGGGACATGATATTAGGAAAAAGTGATTATATATGAAAAAATAAACCGAACAAAACCCTCTTTCTACTAAACGAACTTCTGCAGAAAATACAAGGGAAGTTAGAATACAGTTTACCAAGCCCACTCAATGTCTACTCCGTGAGGCTGTTGCAAAAACAAAGAAATGGAGTAGACCAGATAAAACAATATCAGAAGTGTCCACAGTACAGCTATAATGGAATCAGTTCCGCAATGAACAGCAGGTGGCTATAGGAAGTGTCCACCTGTTCTCTTCTATTAGCAGAGAGCTTAACCCCCTCAAGAAGTAGTCAGGTCATTCGTTCTCATGTGGGTTGGAGAACCACAGCCTCCTGGTCTTCTCTTGAGGTGCAGGCTGGTATAATTTGAAGTATGTTGGAGGAAACCCCAATCCCGTTTGGGGTGAAGCCCATAGAGACCACACAATCCTGTGTGGTTTTGCAGTCAACCATGAAAAAAGAATGGCAAGGATAGTTTGCTGACCTCATCAAAACTAGTGAATCAAAACTGTTGCTATTTTTTAAGTTTCTTCTGGTTTGAGGTTTTGGCTCTAAATTTCCTTACACACACATACGGGATTTTATAGTCCAGTTACTTTTTAAAAAAGTAACTAGTTCATAAAATGGTGATATTAAAAATACATATTTACTCCATTTTATGTGACTCAAAATATTAATTATTTAAGTAAAATTTACGCCACTCAGTTCAGATAGAGAAGGGAGCACCAAATAAAGGGTGTTAGAAGGATCCTCCCAGGAGGGGAGATGCATGTCGAAAGTAGACTATGGACTGAACATGTTTGCCACTCAATGCCTCTTTTGCAGACCACAACACCCAAAAGGAGAGAGAGAACACAGGGGATTGCCCTGCCACAGAGGCAGGGGGGGATGGGGGAATGGGGGTGGGGGGGATATTATCCATGGTGGTGGAAAATGGGCACTGGTGGAGGGATGGGTATCTGATCATTGTATAATCGAAACCCAAGCACAAAAAATAGTAAATCTACAACTGTACCTCATGGTGTTTCACTAATAAAAAAAATTTTTTAAAAATTACGCCACTATCTAGGAACAAGATTTGAAATGTTGAGATGAGATTGTAAAAGAAAAAACTAATAGAAAAATATTTTGATTTCTATAGCCACAATTTTTGTTTGAGAATAAAGGCTGTCCTAACCTATGGCTATATTAAGTTCTAAAGACCTAAACCCATCATTTAGGACTCAATACTGAGAGTTTTTATGACCTCAGAGTTCTAAGGAGAATCAGTGTCCATAATTTAGGAATGTATAAGAAAAATGGTTGCTTTCTTTCCTAATTTGTGGGTATCCTTTTGGATATACCTTGCCACCATTTCTCCCAGTACCTACAGTAACATATAAGTTTTTTTAAAATCAGAAGTATGCAAAGTACTCATAATATTAATTCCTTATTGTGCATATATGCATATATTTTGGGTATAAAGCAATCTTCCCTTGGGTACATCCTGCTTTTCATGCCTCTGGGTATATATTTACATAAAAACATAGATGTACTTTATAGTCATACACATGTAGACACACACCAGTCAAAAAACAGCCTAGAGAGAGACGTTTCAATATACCCTCTAGCTTTTTGGAAGGCGGGAGTAAATCTCTTCTGCAGAATGAAAAAAAATCCATTTTTCTGAGAAGGTAAATGTTTATTAAATGCAAATACTGATATTCGTTACCTAGGAAAAATGTCTTGCTGCATGTGGAATTTCTCGATAAAAAGCTTTCAAGTCCCAGGTTTCACCAGATAAACCCCTATCGGTGAACTGATGCGTGGATGCCCTGAAATTGAATTACTGTACAACAGCAATTACTTTCCACAGTACAGCTATAATGGGAATCAGTTCCGCAATGAACAGCAGGTGGCTATAGGACGGGGGAAAAGCTTAATATATAATCTAGTCTCCGTTAGCTTTTCCTGGGAGGAAAGGATGTTTATTTTTAAGCAAAGCACTCTCTGTTTGAGTACCTGATTTATCATTTTATCAATGTAAATCAGAAAATAAGTGAAATATGAGCAAGTTTATTTACTACTATGATCTTCAAAGTGCTCTCAAATTTATTAAATATCTTACTCAGGGTTTGAAAACAACAA
This sequence comes from Sorex fumeus, assembly GCF_029834395.1. Lineage (NCBI taxonomy): Eukaryota > Metazoa > Chordata > Mammalia > Eulipotyphla > Soricidae > Sorex > Sorex fumeus. The sequence continues at coordinate 54,576,994 of NW_026606129.1, read as the reverse complement.
CAACAAAAAGACTCTTCATTTAGTGAGTTTAGCTACACTTGCCAGTTAGCGCTTTGCTGTCCCCAATAAAGTTATTTCTCTTTTAGATGCTTTCATTAATTGTTTGGGGTGGAAAAAAATCCAAATAGCAAATAAGATACTTAATGTCCTGCCAAACACACTCTCCCAACACTGCTGTGATAATATCCTCCCACTGTGAAATGTGTTTAGGGTGGCGGCAGTTGGAACCGTGTGGAGAGTCCTGCAGTGAAAGGCATGCCTGGCCGGCAGCCAGAAACACCAAGGAAGACAGAAGCATGTTCTGATGTGGTCCAAATTCGTGTGATAACTTTGAACTTTCTAATCAAATGGAGAAACCACTTCAGAGAACTCGCCCTTGGAACGCCATTCAGGAGAATACTAGTACACATTTCCAAAATTTTCCAAATCCTTCTTTTGTCATTTCCTGATCTATATACTTTTTTTTTCCAGGGTTGTGCTGCTCATCTCAATTCTATGGTCCGTACCAACATCACAGGATCATTATGTCCCCCTGGCTGTGCTGGAATCTGTCCTAATAGAATATTCCTAGAATCCAAAATGCCTGCGGTTACTCAGAGTTACTTCTTGCAGATGCTCTTCCAACTGTGTGTTTAGTAGAGCCTGCCTGGATTCCCCAGAGGCTCAGAAGATGGTTCCAGCTGTTTGTTAGTTTGTGCTCCTGGGGTAGGGGGTTGAGGGGAGAGTTGGTGGGGAAGGGGAGGGGGAGCCTGGGACTTAAAACTTTAAAGGCAATGGGAAGACTAAGTGGCAGGTTTACATGGGGAGCGGCAAACAGTGTGCACCCTTTATCATCTCCCTTCAAATCAGGACAAAGAGACAGTCAACACCAGCAACTCAGGAAAAAGGAAAGCTGAATCAATTTTGACTCCCATCAATATTTTAGAGGAGTTTTGACCTGTGACCTAGCTGAGAATTTCCAGGTATCACTTGGGAAGGGCCCCACAGAAGCCCCTGGGTGATGGAGAATGATACACACCACTTCCTCCACATCCTGCTCATGAAACACCTCCCATCACATGCCAAGTAACTAAATCAGAGTGATTCTGCTCCTTTTCCACTCATCGCAGGAAACTTAAAACCTGATAAATTGCTCAGTGAGATTCATGGAAGGCTCAGAAGCAGTCGTATACTGAGGGAAGGAATCTGGGCGATGTTCTGGGCACCATCTTCCTACACAAAGGCCAGGGGCAACAGCATTGCGCATGGAGTCCCATTTGGCTGTAAGTTAAAATGTCCAACATCAAGCCACCGAGAGTATTTGAAAAAAATTCTTTAAACTACCAGAGGCATTAAAAAGGGCTAGAAAATATTAGTTAAGAAGTGCTACCATAATAATGGCACCATTATGTTAATGGCAATTATTGAAGCTAAGGTTATTCGTAATTTGCTAGCCTGGAAAAAAAGAAAGTTACATATAGTCCATTACCAAGCAGATGACAGAGGTTATGTAATGGGCAGGCCACTTTAGGTTTCACATTTATTTCAGACATCTGACAGGGAGAAAATAGGACTTTCTGTGATAGGATAATTGCATAGTGGAAAGTAATTCAAATAGGAGACGAGTATGATAAAAATCACTCTGATTCAACTAATCACTGGGGGGAAAAAAGTAATGGGAAAAAATGATGAAATCAAGCCAGAAGAGATAGAGGAAAAGATCAACTCTGTTTAACAGCTAAGAAATGACAGGCATGTTAAAGGACTTGGTTACTGTAGCCTTTCTCCCCCACAGCATTAACTGCACCTACTTTTACCTATAACAGTATTAGTGCAATTTTCTACATTGCTATTGCCAGTCTCATAAATATTTGATATTCACAAATGGAAATGTTCACAATCAATGGTATGTGTGGGCCAGCCTGTTCTATATATGTTGTCCAGTGCTCGCAGCCATCCATCATCTACGAGCTGTGGCACTGAGTCTGTTACTGGCAAAAAGGTACTTGGGCAACTACAAGGGCCTACTCTTACCTGCTCCAGCTCACTGGGGGTGGGATGGGGTGTGGAAATGGGAGATTGCTAGGCAGTGTGATGGAGCAAATGCTAAAGCCCTTTCATGGATTATTTGGGAAAGGGGTGTCTACTCCGTGGGGGTACAGGAGGAAAAAGGCAATACCATGAAGAATGACTCCATGACCAAACCACAGGCACATATGGATTTGAGATCTTCACTCAACACATGCTCTCACACATTCCATAGATAAATAGCAACCTTCTTCTGTTTGAGGAGAGAGATGTCATTATAATAAGAAGTCACTCCAAGCCCACCCCAGCCTTAGCAGATATCAACAGGAGGGAAGCCTATGGGAGGTCCCTTCCTCTCATGAACAGACCTCGGAACAGGGACCCAGCCCACCTCAGCATCAAAACTGTCCAGATGAAACTGCAAGTTGATGCACAAACAGTCTTCCCTGCTTAAATATTGAAAACAGCAACTGAAGAAACAAGACAGTAGGTAGGGCTCTAGCTTTATACAGTGCCAATCCCGGTTTAATACATGGCACTCCGTAAGATCCCCCAAGCCCCGTCAGGAGTGATTCTTGGATGAGGGTAAGAGTAATCCCCGTGTATCACCAGGTATAACCCAAAAGCAAAATAAATAAACAAATTAATACTGTAAGTGGGGAGGGCCACAAATAATTGGACTCATTAACCCAGACTTTAAGGTACCAAGTATGCTTACAATGGGTCTGATATATCTATTTTAAAATACATAAAATACACATATCAGAGAATTCTTGATGCCTTTGCTCTGAGTATAGATTTCAATACAGCAGAGCAACTTTATTCATTTATTTATTTTTGCCTTTGCAAAGAGAACCACACAACCCTGTTAAGTCTTCTTTGTTTTAATCTTAATCATTTAAAGCAAAAAGATTTCCGGAACCATTTCCCTCCTGGTGTCATCCAGCAGTTTCCAGAAGTGTCCAGACTCCCTCACTGTTTCATGCTGACTCCTGGTAGGCCCCATTCACCAGCAGTAATAGCAAACATAGACTCAAAGTTTCTTCCCTACAGGGTGCTGTGCTAAACTCTCTTCAGAAGTCCTGCAATCCTGTTGCCCAGAGCTAAGTGCTCTACTGAGCCTGCCCTGTAATCCAAGCACTGGACCTCCCCTGCCAAGCCCGTGTGCCTATCTAACCCAAAAAAGGTAACAGCGTGGCACTGGCAGGGTTCACACAGGAATAAATTCAATAGTTATGTATCGTATCGACTGCTTGTACCTGGTCTGGTGCACAGTGAACTCAATACACAAAAGTCTAGACTAACAAGCCACTGATTTCTCCTAACACCTGCAGTAAGGTAGAGAGGAGAAGAGGTACAGTTCCTCACCAGCCTCCACAAAGGGATAGAAGTGAGATTCTCAGAAATTCTCAGGGACAAAGTCCCAGGTGGTAGTTGGGCATCTTTCATGACAGACCTGGAAAATGATACTTTCCTTACACAAATATAGATGTCTAACACCCCATTTCCAGGGGAAGGGGGCATCTGTAAGGAGGTACAGAAATTCCAGACCTCATCTGTAAACCGCAAAAAACAAAACCTGGGGGGCCAATAGTCAGTACAGTTGGTAGGGTGCTTGCTTCGCATGCAGTCAAGGTGGGTTTGAACTTCAGCGTCCCAGCATGGTCCCCTAAGCCCCACTAGGAGTGATCTCTAAGCACAAAGTCAGAGAAAAACCCTGAGAGCTGCTGGTTGTGGCCCCCAAACTAAAACAAAAAACAGAACCAACAATACTTCTGTGATTCACATAAAAATCTAAGTTGAAAGAATAATAGCAATGCCCCACCCCACCCAAATTGGTATTTCTTTAACTAGCGTTTAAATCAAAGTAAAACTTTTTTTAAAATCTTTTCTGGGTGTTAGAACCAGAATTCAAGTCACTCACTAATCCTGCTGTAAGGAATTAATGCGAACTTTTGGAGATTCATCTTCAGGAAATGCATTCATCCTAGGGACTTTATCCCCTCCTCGGGGAATCAGGAATGCATCTGCCTGGAGTCCTTTTCACTCTCTCCAGGTGGTTTTAGAGAAGAGATTTCTGTCCCTCAGTCTTTGCTTTTGTAAAATGGGGCTAATTCTCCATAACCTCCATCTTTATAAGAGCTGTTGTTCTAAGGACGAGTGAGTACATACAAAGATGTACTTAGAGGAGCACCCAACATGGAGTGAACTCAGAGTTGGCTGACCTTTTGTTAATAATCAAGAAGATTCACTGCGCATTATTTATATCAAAACACTCAAACAACTTAAATAAGAAAATGTAGAAAAACTATCACGTCATTACCATCCATAGACTGGCGTGTTCTCCAAGAAAGCACAGAATTGTGAGACACAAGAAAATGCTCACACTATAATCAGACACAGAAGTAAAACAAAAACAACGATTTCAAAAGAAGCAGGTAATATAACCATCTAACACCAGCAAGGATGGAATCTATGAAGAAGACTGAGTACAACTGGCATTGGTGAGAATAATGATGAAAAGGGGGCGTTCATTTGTCATCTGGTACAACTGCTTTGGAAAACAGCAGGGAAATTACTCAGACAAACAAACAGAAAAGAACAGAGATTCTATGTGACCCAACAATTCAACTTCTTGGCATCTAACCCCCAAACAGAAAAAGTATCAATTTGGCAGTATTATGGCACAACGTTCCTTGTAGTGCTAAGTATAACAGTTAAGATTTGAATTAAATAGTTCAAAATAACAACTATGCTTGATCTTCATTTTCCCTCTAGGAGTATTTTCCATTTTATAGGAGAGAATACTGAAATTCATGAAGACTATTTTACTTTTTTGCAAAGTTTGAAGCTCAGTTAATAATAAAGACATGTGAATGCTCAACCCAGATAAAATGCTTGTTCTTACCTACATTACTATCTCTTTTAACTTGAATCTAAATTGTACAAAAATGACTTAGAGAAAACATGTGAGCGTATCAGATCTGAAGCATAAATAACCTGTAGAGATTTGATTTGCCCAACTAAGTTTGAGAGAAATTAAAATAGGAAGTGTCCCTTAAACAAAAGAATACAAGAAAGTAACTATGAACACATGTCCTTAGCTGTAAGTAAAAGTAACTATCCATTAACTATACACTGAAAAAAAATTTAAGAATCAAATTGCAATCCCTTTCCCTAGTGCCAGTATGGCATTAATGTAGGATATTGCAACACCCATTACTCTGAAATCCAGAACCTAATATATTTTGGTTAGTGGGCAACAATAAAGCTGGAAACCCTTTGGGAATCCAACCCCAAAGCACGTCCATTTGTCATAATGCAGTATGATATTTCAGAGAGCTCTCACCAGTGAGAACAAATGCTATAATAACAGTGAAATTCCAATAATGCTAAAGAGAAATCCTGGCTTCTTCTAGAGTCATTTACCTACTGAGAATTTAATTTTTGCAAACATAGCATAAACTGTTTTGGGGTACTGAACTGAACCACAATGTGTCTTTGAAATATTTTCCACAATTAAAATATACATCTCACTATTAAAAAAATTTTTAACAAAAAATATATATAATATATATCACACAGATACAGACCATTCTCTGCAGTTGTACTATGACTGCTACCTTCACTAAAGGTATGAAAGTATACCAAAAAGAAATTGGTACCTGAGTTCTCTACAGAAAGGGCAATCCTGGTCCTCCAAACTTCTTCCTCTGGGCCAGAGCAATAGTACAGCAGGTAGGGTGTTTGCCTAGCATGTGACCAACCCGGGTTCGATCCCCAGCATCCCATATGGTCCCCCAAGCACTGTCAGGAGTTATTTCTGAGAGCACAGCTAGGAGTAACCCCTGAGCATCGCTGGGTGTGATCCAAAAAGAAAAAAAAAAAACCTTCTACCTCTGGTTAACCAGACCTCAGAAAAAATGTTACATGAAAGCTGAATCAACTTGTTTTGTTATTTGGGAGGGGTCATACCCAGCAGTGCGCAGGGCTTATTCCTGGTTCTGTGCTGAGGGATAATTCCTGGAGGTGTCTGGGGAATGATATGGGGTGTCAGAGGTTGAAATCAAGTAGGATGCAGGCAAGACAAGTGCTCTGCCCGCTGTACTAATCTCCCGAGAATTCAGCTGAGGCAACTTGAATCTTTCAGAGTTGGGCTCACCAATGCCAGTTCCAAAGCTGCCCTTGTATCTTTAAACAACATATATAAGAACCCACTGGCACTTACTCGAACTGCTTCAGACTTTTTATGAAACATCTCCTCCATGTTCTTGGCCAGCTTTTTCACCAGTTGGAGCCCATCAATCTCTTCTATGGCAACATCTTTCTCATACTCTTTGTATTTCTGTAAGAAAATAGGAACATTCAAGAAGAGCAAATGACACCACAAAACATCCCCCACTCCTGTTGAGATATAAGAACACGTATATGGCACAGAGCAAAGACAGGTAAAGTTATAACATAGCTATTCTGTGGGATCACCCTGGAGCAGGAGCGATAGATAGCACAGCGGGTAGGGCGTTTGCCTTGCTCGTGGAAAAAAATGAGTTAGAGGTATTCAACATGGCCGACCCAAGTTCGACTCTTCAGCTCCTCTCGGAGAGCCTGGCAAGCTATCCATGAAGTATCTGATATGCCAAACACAATAACAACAAGTTTCACAATGTTACTGGGCCCGCTTGAGCAAATCGATGAACAACGGGGAGGGCAGTGATACAGTGATTCTGTGGGATCTGGGGAACTGGATGTATTTTAATATTGTTAAGCTAACTTGAAAGACATGTTGAAAACTGTCTATGGCTCTTTCAGAAATTTCGCCAGCACCAAGAAAGAAATAAGCCCTAAAGTCGCCAAACTCTTTATTACCCATTTTCCTCGATTCTTGAGAACAGCCAACTCCACACTTCCAACTTGACCAGGCCCAGCCTTTCCTCTGGAGGACTGTCCCAGATTCATTAGCTATATTGCAGTCAAAACCAAGGAAAACTGACTTTTTCAGATAATTCATAAAAAAAATTAAACTTTTCTGGATTGGGTTGCTTTTGGTTTTTAGTATTTGTTTGTTTGTTTGTATCTTGAATACCTCTAACTCATTTTTTTCTATGAGCAAAATCAAAACCTTAGGGAAAAATATCTTATGACTCTAAGGTACAACTTCTGCAAAAGTCAGTAATCTATGACTCTGGGCCAAATCTAATCCAAAACTTATTTTTATAAATAAACATTTATTGAGAAAAATATCATGTACAATTTGTACATAAATTCAAATTACATCACACAGTTACAACAGAGAACAAATGGCCCACATATTCAAATATGTATCTTCTGGTCTTTTACAGTAAGTATATGCTCGCTCTTTGAGTATCAGAGCATCTTACAAACACTCTAAAATGTTAGAACCCTTATTAAGGAATTTAGTATTTCAATTCAGTTCAATTTAATGTAATTCAATTACCAAGGATGTTCTATGTGCTTTCCACACCAAAAAGAATGTGTATAGTAAGCACAAAAAAACCCCCATAAATCCACTGATTTAATATTTACTTACAAACAATATAAGATGTTTCTTAGTATTCTCATAATGGACTGTTTTGATCCACAGTTTAAGGAAATCCCAAAGAAAATTTGCATTGAGAGTCTATCACATACCCTGGTAATTTATCTTTTTAAGCCAACAGTTTTCAAAGTGGCTCATAAAACCCTATAATACCCCTGAGATCATCTTAGGAGCCCTTAAGCTCAAGAGCATATCTAAGTGGGTCCATGAAGCTCTCCTATATTCAATGGCATATATGTCTACGTGGAAGTGGATTTTCTTCATAAAAATGTAAACTGGGAAGAGGCTCAGGGGTTTAATCTTTCCTCGCCCCAACAAAGGGATTATGCATGTGTATGTTTGTGGTTGTGTGTTCACATGGATGTGTGTACATGCATGTGTGTTCATATGTGTGTGTATGTGCCTACCTGACACCAGACTAAGCACTGAGCTGTATGATGTGAATAATAGGCGTAAGCGCTTAGAGTTTCTCACAATTAAGTTATCCTGAAGAGGTAAGTTTCTATATTTTACCACCTGATCTGGCCCAACACAAATCTCTGTTTCATTATTCATAAGATGCTCTGATCTGCACTGCATGGTCCCACAGCAGAACACACTGTAAGTGATAGGCTTCTTCCCAATCCCATAAAGCTCTTGGGTGTTTTCTCAAGCTTTGATCTGACACCACAGCTAGAAAATCAATGTTCCTGTTAGGCTTCTCCTCATCCTTGACTAAATCAGCCTGGTTTAAAGTCCTGGAAGAAACTGGCACTCTTCCTCTAAACTTCAAGGTCTTCCCACCAGCTCATCTCTACTGACCTCATAGGTTGTGTCATCAGATAAGGAAAGGTATGGTCACCTACCATCCCATAAGACACTCATGGGACTTCTCTGCATGAAGCTTGTTGCAAAATGGCTATGATATTATATGCAAGGGATGTGCAAGGGTGACTCTACATTGCTCTATGGACATATAAATATGAACTCTCCCCCTTGGTAGCTTAGCTAAATTGCCTGAGATACAGGACTCCAGTAGACTCAACCCTGTCTTAAGCTAACAGCGTCCTCTGTTACATGAATAAAACTGCAGTACCAATGACTGGAACTTTTACCAAGTTCAAATGCCAGTCAAAATCTTTGGACTCAAAAATCCTGGGGGTTCTATCTTGCCTTCCAGATATGGTCCAAAAGCTAACAGTCAAGACTGACCCAGTACCCAAAATACAAAGTTCAAAGGGTGAGTAAATAGAATAAAAATAATGTCAACCTAGTATCCACAGTGCCGGCAGAATACATCTCTGCCTGAAATAATTCTGAAATTAATGGTGGTCTGGAGTCAGGCTTTGGGATACAGAGAAACAAAATGGATCAAAGTTGAAAAGTGAATCAGTGCTTGAAGGAAGATTTTTTCAGGCACAAACCATGGGCATGTATGACTCAGCAGGAGATCAGGGAGATGGACTATGTATGATATCATGAGGGTGAAGCACTTAGGTTTATATTGAAATGATCAGTGCAACCCTGCTCCAACTTACTACTTACTGTTATGAAATAATAAACTCAAAAATTAGTCTCTTTATAGCCCTCAATCCCTAATTGCCTGGATCTTTAATCAAGAACCTCAGCATCTCTTCTCTGTCGGTCCTCCCTGTCCCTTTCCTTCTCTATGTGGACAAGAATCTGCTGGTCCTCTTCTTACTCCTAGCTCAGTTTAAGGATTTTTCAGTTGTCCCTTCCTGCCTCATTGGCACATGGCATACTCCTTTTAAGTATTTGTTGGATTAATGAAATAGTTTTGACCGCCTTTTTGAGTTGGCATATGATTATTTGATGATTTGACTGAATCATCAAATATGTGATTGCTTTGATGAGTGTATTTCTTTTATTGTGTTGCTTTCAGAGATAGGAGCGTTGAAAATCAGAATCAAAATCGAACTTTAAGGTAGGAACATGAGGCATTGTCTTTTTGTTTGTTTTTGGAACACACCCAGTAGTGCTCAGGACTTAATCTGTGCTTAGGGACCACTCCTGGTGGGGCTCCAGGGACCATATGGGGTGGCAAGGATTGAAGCCTGGTAAACAGAATGAAAGGCAAGTGCTCTACCCACTGTATTATCTCTATAGCCTGAATAATCTTCAATTCTTATATAACAAACCAGGCTTACAGGAAGATGGTGAAGCAGATCAATTTTTATCAAATTATTTGTCTTTGCGGCAAGTTCTCAGTTCTTAGGTAGAAATGGGTGGGTCCTTGTTTGACCATTTCTGCCCTGGAACCTTCTTCCATCAATTCTCATTTAGTGATTTGATTAGAAAGGACTCTCAAAATCCCATTTCCGTTTTCGATGAAAAAACTTGGCCAAGAGATCAGTTTTAAATACACAGCTCTTTGGCTGTCTATTCTTCTTTGCATCTATCCCTGCGTCTATACTTCTTTGCAGAAGTAGTTTTTTTCTTTTAAAAAATTTCCCCTGATGTCAATTGTATTCCGAGTCCAGCTTCCTTTTCTGGCTTGTACCCCAGTAAATTGGGATTGCTCAGAAATCTTCTGGCAGGGGATACTTTCTGGGCTGCTGCAGGTCACTCACTCCTAGATATGCAGTTATCACATAGGGAAAAAAATGACCCAAATGTATGAACAACATTAAGTGTTCTGACAGTGAAGTAGTGCTTTTCTCTTCCTGGTGTTTGTGTGAAATGATCTGGCAAAATAGATGTTGCAGAAATAATGCATTTCTGTGTCTCCCTTCTCCAGTGATAAATGTTCTTGGCTCATCACAAGCTTTCTTGCCAAATGCTGATTTTGCTACCAGAAAGAATGGAAGCTTCAGATGTTCTCTTATGAAAGAGAGAAAACAAAGTTTCTCAGGCTCGCCTGCCTTGCATCATGCTGGCCGAAGGGTACTGGGGGAAGGCCTGGCTGCAGCCTCAGTCTCTCCTGGCTAACACCACAGGATTATTGCTCTGATTTCTGTAGCTGCTGACCTAAGCCAGGGATGGGGAGATACCAACTTCATCAACAACCCTCTAGGAATGGGTCTGTTATAGGAAGATTTTCAATTCAGGAAGGCATTAGTAGAAAAATGCAACACTGACTAGACGTTTTCAAGGGAAAATGCCAAGAAGGGAAATGAAAAAATATGAGTCTGTAGAGTGGCACTGGAAGAGATGAGTGTTGGGCCTTTGGCAGACATACCATCTGCAAAGCAGCCTGAGGTGGTCTTCATCATCTCTGGTGTTCTGTCTGAAGATCGAGCACTGTAACCCAGGAAGTTAAGATTCCCCTGATGTGACATGGTGAACCAATTCAAACTGCTGCTGTGTTTGCCCATCAGATTTCTTGATCCGCCCACCTCCCACCCCTACTATTTCTAACTCTGCCTGCTCGCCATTGATAGGAGGGCCTATCAACCTAGGACCTCCTCCACCTCCCAGACCCCTGAATTCCATGTCTTTATTGAGTTTTACCTTTTCCTACCCTTTCTATGTAGGCATCGGATCACTGAGTCTTCTGTCCCCGACTCTCCAGTGGTTCCAGCTGTTTCCTATCTCCAGCCCCCAACTCCTCTATCCAAATCTGTACAAAGTCCAGTCTTCATCCTCACACAAAACCCTTGACCATTTGGCCTGCTCAACTGTTAGCCTCTCACCAGGGATTCTCGCCTCAGCCATCCAGGTTCCAGTTCAATTTAAGGGTGAGTGCTTCTGTGATTCCCTCACAAATATCCTGAATAGACATGCCTGTTCTTCCATAGCTGGTGTGAGCTTTCTCTCTGGCGTTTTCTACTCTCCTGGCCTCAGCATCCTCCAACGGAGTCCCATCCTGGCACTCCCCATCAGGACACTAACCCCTACACTCTGTCTTCTTTATGCATCACAGCACTCGTGACTACCAGGCTGCAAACTTTCTTCAACTTTGTTTAGCCCACACTTTGTCTTCTAAGTCTAGTGTCCTGCCAGGCATTCTAGGGACACAAACAGGTACTTGCAGAGCTCTTGAAGGGAGTGCAGGGCAGGGTTTAGATGCAAACTGGCTCTAATTGTTAATGGAGTGGCACAGTGGTTCTTCCGCATGCGTCTTCCCCTTTTGTATGTGTACCAGGACCTGAGAATACTCTCCTAACTCCTTTTCCAACTTGAAGTTTTGTTTTGTTTGTTGTGTTGGGGCCACACCTGGCAGTGATCAGGGCTTATTCCTGCCTCAGGAATCACTCCTGGCAATGCTGGGGGACCATATGTGGTTTGGAGATTAAGCAGGATAGCTGTATGCAAGGCAAATTGCCTTAACACCTGTAATATGTCTCTAGGCCAAGGGTGATGAATTTTATACGAAACGAACTAATTGACAATATAGTCCTTGAAGCTGTAGAAAAGAAAGTGTTATTGCCAGCACAGGTGTTTTTATTTGTTTGTTTGTTTGTTTTTGGGTGGGGAGGCACATTTCAGCTACCATTTGCAATGGAATCAGTGTAACAGACACAGTTAGGGCCATGACATGGGTTCTCAGAAAAAAAGTTTGCAACTACTTAGACAGTCGATCCTTCGGCCTACCCAGGAAATTGGAAAGATCAAGCAACTGGAATTCAGACTTTAAATGTCACCTTTAACCATTTAACTTTCAGCTACTACTTAGACCTCTGTGAGACTCAGTTCCCCATCTGCCGGTGGGGAGCCTCCTGCCCTTTTAGGACAGCTGTGAAGATTAGACACATACATGTGGAAAGCTGCTGGCTGTGTTGGACAGTGTTACTAAAGATTCTCTTAACTCACTTCCCCATGGAAGCTGTACCACTTCACATGGATTCTAACTGGGACTAAACTCCCCTCAAGTCATCTGTTTATTCAGTGCTCATATTTAATCCCCATGTAAGCACAGCTCTGATAGTGCCCAACTGTCAAAGTAGTATGATCATTGTAGAAATTAGAAAGCATAGGTATACCAGACAAAAGAAAGGAAAAAATAGATCACTTGCAACTGCAGAGTGCTGTGGACACATGTCCTCCTAGTCATGTCCTGGTGTGTGTGTCTGTGTGTGTATATACAATCTGTAATTTAAAACAAAAACTCACTGGTGACTCTCTGTAACACATTGTAGGATACTGTAGGCTTATTACCTACATTTGTATAGACCATCTTAAATGACTGTGATGAATTGTTTTAATAGCTAACTATCAAGTTGCTAAAGGTCAAATTGCTTGGTTTCATTAGTAGGTATGATTTGAATGGCTTTAATATATATCACCATCTTTTTAAAATTGAAAAATTATTTTTAAAAAATTTGGGGGCTACACACAGCAGTGCTCAGAGATCAATCCTTGCAGGGTCAAGAAATGCAGTGCTGGAAATCGAAGCTAGGTCAGCTGTGGGCAAAGCAGGCACCTTACCTCTGTACTATCTTTCCAGTTTCATTACATCATCCTCTGAAGCTTTTAAAGGTTCTAACTGATTGATGATTATCACTTGTTAGACTCTGTGATCTTCAAGATCTTTTGATGTCAGGGAAGTGTGATGTGACCCCTAAGAGTGAGGCATCACGTTGTTCTGGGCCAATTCCAGTGGGGATGCAAGAAACTGAAAAGACAGGTGTTCTCCAATAATGAGATCGTATCTCCAGAATGGTGCGAAAGTAGTGTAGGCTTTGGTTATTGGCAAAGATGATCTATTGTTGCATTTCCAAAGAGAGAGAACTTAGGTGAGAAGAGGAATGGAACCAGTTAATTGCTAAGTTTACCCCAGATCTTTTCTCCTGAGCTTGATGAAGAGTTTCATACTGAGGTTAGATCAACAGGTACACGCATCAAGGGAGACTTTAAAGTCAGTGAATTTATTTTTCGGAGTAGAATCAGCAGAAGAGAAGCTGCAGGAAGATCTTTATCAAATCTTGGGGATGATCAGAATTTAAAAAATTGATTTTATTGGATGAGAGAGATAATACAGAGGTTAATGTAAACGCTTTGCAAATGACTGGTCTCAGGTTCAGTCCCTGGCACTGCATACTGCCTAAGCTTCACCAAGTGAACCTAAAAGCACAAAGTCAGGCATGGTCACCAAAAAAAAAAAAAAAACCAGAACAAAACAAATTGATTCCTTTCTAGAAGTCAGTGGGGGAGGCATATGTGAAAAAACATACATACCAGAATAAAAGTACCCTGATATAAAAATGAAACTATTCAGGTGAAAGTTGACTGTGAAATCCATTTTGTTTCTCTGTATCCCAAAGTCTGACTCCAGATCACCATTAATTTCAGAATTATTTCAGGCAGAGATGTATTCTGCGGGCACTGTGGATACTAGGTTGACATTATTTTTATTCCATTTACTCACCCTTTGAACTTTGTATTTTGGGTACTGGGTCAGTCTTGACTGTTAGCTTTTGGACCATATCTGGAAAGAAGCATAGAACCCCCAGGATTTTTGAGTCCAAAAATTTTGACTGGCATTTGAACTTGGTGAAAGTTCTGGTCATTGGCACTGCAGTTTTATTCATGTAACAGAGGATGCTGGAGCGATAGCACAGCGGGTAGGGCGTTTGCCTTGCATGCAGCCAACATGGCCGGCCTGAGTTCGATTCCTCCGCCCCTCTCGGAGAGCCCGGCAAGCTACCGAGAGTATCTTGCCTGCACGGCAGAGCCTGGCAAGCCACCCGCGACGTATTCGATATGCCAGACACAGTAACAACAAAAGTCTCCAATGGAGATGTTACTGGGCCTGCTCGAGCAAATCGATGAACAATGGGAGGGCCTTTACCTTTTACCTTTTAACAGAGGATGCTGTTAGCTTAAGACAGGGTTGGGTCTACTGGAGTCCTGTGTCTCAGGCAATTTAGCTAACCTACCAAGGGGCAGAGTTCATCTTTATTTGTCCATAGAGCAATGTAGAGTCACCCTTGCACATCCCTTGCATATAATATCATAGCCATTTTGCAACAAGCTTCATGCAGAGAAGTCCCATGAGTGTTTTATGGGATGGTAGGTGACCATACCTTTCCTTATCTGATGACACAACCTATGAGGTCAGTAGAGATGGACTGGTAGAAAGACCTTGAAGTTTAGAGGAAGAGTGCCAGTTTCTTCCAGGACTTTAAACCAGGCTGATTTAGTCAAGGATGAGGAGAAGCCTAACAGGAACATTGATTTTCTAGCTGTGGTGTCAGATCAAAGCTTGAGAAAACACCCAAGAGCTTTATGGGATTGGAAAGAAGTCTATCACTTACAGTGTGTTCTGCTGTGGGACCATGCAGTGCAGATCAGAGCATCTTATAATGAAGCAGAGATTTGTGTTGGGTCAGATCAGGTGGTACAGAACAGAAACTTAGGGCTGGAGCAATAACATAGCGGTAGGGCGTTTGCCTTACAAGTGGCCAACATGGCCGACCCGAGTTCGATTCCTCCGCCCCTCTCGGAGAGCCCGGCAAGCTACCGAGAGTATTCGATATGCCAAACACAGTAACAACAAAGTCTCCATGGAGACGTTACTGGGCCCGCTCGAGCAAATCGATGATCAACAGGAGGGCCTTTACCTTTACCTTTACCTCTTTGGGATAACTTAATTGTGAGAAACTCTAAGCGCTTACGCCCATTATTCACATCATACAGCCCAGTGCTTAGTCTAGTGTCAAGTAGGCACATACACACACACACACATATGGACACACATGCATGTACATACATCCATGTTAACACATGTACACACATCCATGTACACATGTACACACATCCATGTTAACACGAACAACCACAAACATACACGTGCATAATCCCTTTGTTGGGGCGAGGAAAGATTAAACCCCTGAGCCTCTTCCCAGTTTACATTTTTATGAAGAAAATTCACTTCCACGTAGATGTATATGCAGTTGAATAAAGGAGAGCTCCATGGACCCACTTAGATATGCTCTTGAGCTTATGGGCTCCTAAAATGATCCGTGAAGAAAACCTTGGCAAAAAAAAATTGCCCTTAGACAACCATGATCTTGCAGCACCACTTATAGAGAAAAACTCTCACAAACTCACTTTTAAAGGAGGGCCACACTCACATAACTTTTATTACTGTTCACTGTGTTACCTTTCCATTTCATTCACTTCACTTAATCACTTAACTTCCCGTTAGTCGTCGATTTGCTCGAGCAGGCGCCAGTAACGTCTCCATTTGTCCCTATCGCGTGCTAGTGTAGCCCAATGGCATCTGTTCGCTCCGGGAACATGAAGGGCCTCAAACTGATCGTTCATGATCTTGACGAAGAAGTCTGACCATCTGGTAGGTGGGCGGCCACGCGGTCTTTTGACATCCCGTGGAATCCAATCAGTAACAGCTCTAGTCCAACGGTCATCTTTAAATCTCATTACGTGACCAGCCCATCTGATTTTCGACACCTTGGCAAATGAGACAGCGTCCCTGATCCTTGATCGTTGACGGATGTCAGAACTCCAGATTCGTTCTCTCATTTGAGTGAAACGTGATATTCCAAGCATAGCTCTTTCTATTCTTCTTTGGGAGACCTGAATAGCATTCTCATCCTGTTTGCGTGGGGCCCAGGTCTCTGAGGCATATGTTAATGCAGGAAGAACAGTGGAATCAAAGAGATGTGCCCGGAGCCGGAGGTTCTTCGTCCTCTTAGCTATTTCTTCAACGTTCTTGAAGGTGTTCCAAGCCGCTCTCTTCCTCCTGCACAGCTCGGGTGCCAGATCATTTGTCATGTTGACCTCTCGACCTAGGTACACATAGCTGTTGCATTCGGAGATGGTCGTTCCATTGAGAGCGAATGGGGCATCAGGAACAAGGCTGTTTCTCATAAACATTGTCTTCGTGAGATTCAGCTGTAGTCCTACCTTTCCACACTCACGGTCAAAGTCGGCCAGCATTTGTGCCGCTTGGCTGATGTTTGGTGTTATTAAAACAATGTCATCAGCAAAGCGGAGGTGGTGTAGTTGCCAACCATCTATCTTCACTCCCATTCCTTCCCATTCCAGTCGTCGCATGATGTTCTCGAGGGTGGCACTGAAGAGTTTCGGTGAAATGGTATCACCCTGCCGCACCCCTCTCTTGACATCAACGATCACTTCTTTGTAGAATGGTGAGATCCTGGTAGTGAATCCGCAATAGAGCTCACGGAGGATCCTGATGTATTGGGCTTGAATGCCCTGATTGGCTAGGGCTTCAATGACCGCTTCCGTTTCAACAGAATCAAAGGCCTTCTTTAAATCAATGAACGTTAAACAGAGCGGCATCTTGAACTCCCGAGAAACCTCAATGAGCTTGGTTATTGTGTGGATATGGTCGATGGTGCTGAATCCTTTGCGGAACCCGGCTTGCTCGCATGGTTGTCCTTCATCTAGTGTTCTGCCAATCCTATTTAGGATGACTCGAGTGAACAACTTGTAGATGACAGACAATAGGCAGATCGGGCGATAGTTGCCAATGTCATGGATGTCTCCTTTCTTGAACAGTAATACGGTCCTGCTGGTTTTCCATTGGGACGGAACCTTGCATTCAGATAGGTAGCGAGTGAAGAGCCGAGCCAGTGTATTGATGAGTACTGACGGCAGGTTCTTCAGGTTCTCCATTTCATTAGTGTTGTTTAATCTTTCATGTTACCTGTTATAAATTGACCTTAACACAAAAAATCTGTGTATAAGTATCTCACCCGCACGGGAAAGCCTGGCAAGCTCTCCATGAAGTATTTAATATGCCAAACACAGTAACAACAAGTTTCACAATGTTACTGTGCCCGCTCGAGCAAATCGATGAACAACGAGGAGGACAGTGGCAGTGAAGCAAACAGCATAGTATCAATGTAATCCAGTCGTACCTGTGGTTTCAGACATCTCTTGGGGCTTTTGAAAATTGCACCCTGTCAGATGCAGGGGAGAATGCGATATAATCCCTATGGAAGGTGTGGGAGAGCACTGTGTCTTCTACTGACAACACAGTTCTCCTTAAGAAGATGAGAATAAGTGCAACAACTGTTAGCTACCCAAAATTTCTGTAAGGACTGAAACTTGATCAGGAGCAGAAAGAACATTATGGTCACCAGTTAGAAAGAGAGTCCAAGAGAAGGATGTAAGACCATGAAATCATCAAAACTTCTGGAAAAGGAATTATAAGAACTCAACATATAGCATACATACATAGTACAGCAAGAGTCATCCCTGGGAGATGACATATATAAAGCACCCTATTAAAGTAATGGGACATTCATATCCATTAGCAGGTGGTTGATGCAGAATATCTTGATCCAGACTTGATGGTCAGTGAGAACAAGGAGAACAGAAGAAGGGTTAAAGAGGGAGGGAATAGTGTGTTTACAGTGTGTGTAAATTCATCCTATGTCCCTCTAGTGGAGATAAAGGTAATTCAGTTTCTGCTCACACCCATGTAATTCCTAGAAAGAGGATTGACCATGATGAGATGAATGGAAAAGATTTCACATGGATTTAGTTGGATGCAGTTGATTTGGAGCCTGGTAGCAACATATTGTCTGGCTTAGACTTGCTGGTCAGAGATTATGACAGCAGAAGATCAATAGTGCAATCCTACTTGCTAGGCATTTAGGCACGGTGTTAATTCTCAACCAGATGAACTAAATTTCATCACCACTTGCTAGCTGATGTAGCTTTGGCCTCATCAGCTTTTCTCTGCATCAGTAAAGTGGCTGATACCAAATTTCACACTGGTCTCAGGATGGTCTTTAAATTCACATGTTAAGACCCCAGTAGAATGTTGGACACAGACTAAAGCACTAAAAATGTGGTTGAGTGATGGTGAAGGTGGGAATAGACTCTGCCTTTTGTTCTATAAAATATGAAATAGGTCATTATCCGGTCTTAATTACAAGCAACTCAATCAAAGTTTTAGCAGAACAAATGAACCAGTTCTGAATATTGGGTCTCGTTAGTGGCAAATTTCAAATACATAAGGCCCTGAGGGACTTTCAATAGTAAGTCATTGGAGAATGGTCCATCTCTGCCAGAAATTGGAGTTAGAAGTCTAAATTTGTGAAGGTGGTGACAAGTTTTAGATATGTTACTAAGGATGTTGCAATAAAAACTAATTATGTACAATTTTCAGATTCTCTTCTTATAGGCAATGTCATTTTCTTATTATGACATAAATGTACTTAGTATTCCTCTCAACTCAATTATCGCATACAGAAGTGTCACTTCAAAAATAAAACACTCAAAAGCAATTATGTTTCCAAGTAAATATATCTCCAAATCCTTTAGCCTAATGTTAGGAATGCTACTCCTTAGATATAACAACAAAAAACCTAACAGAACTCATAAAACTCTAGGTCATAGAATATTTTTCTACTTGAAAATGAAAAAAACCATTTGGCTACAAGAAATTATACTTCAAAAATAAAAGGAAGAAATTGTACTTCAGGTGGCATTCTGATCAAATATCTCCACGGTCAAAAAAATAAACTGACTCTCAATGCAGTGCATTTCCAGATCTAGTTATGGTCAAGAGACATCTTTGACAAAATCCAGTTTTTCTCTGTCAAAAGCCTCAGAACACAGATTATTTTCAACAGAACAGGAGATCCTGTTTAGGGTGACAGAGAGATAAGGGCGGGGCACTTAATTAGAACCCCAAAGAGCATGCAGAGGAAAGGCAGACAGTAGCTGGCCTCCAACTTCAATAGCTGTAGCAAATCGGGACCACCTGAACAATCTGGAACAGCATCTGTAACCGGGTCCTGCTCTGGGCGAGAGAAGCAAGGAAATGGGCCTTAATGAAAGGCAGCCAAACTTCCGGCTATGAGATAAGGACTAGTGTCAGTAACTTTTCAAGCTGTCTTCTTATACTTCAATGAAGGGAAGTCTGTCACAAGAATTAACAGGGTCCCTGAGCCCCATGCCCTGGAGTCCTAGTTCCCAGTTAGCTGCTTGGAACATGCAAGTAAATTATCTCATTCCAGGGACAACAAGTAATGGCTGCTGTGCCATGGATGGTGAAAAATTGGTTATCACATCTCTCCCTTATATTTTTATTTTTACCTTTCAAGTCTCATATTCGTTTACTGTTCAACAAGGTCAACAGGCCTAATGCCACTGAAAAAATTTTAGCTCTGCCATAAAACAGTGTGAATCTAACATTGGGTTCCCAATTTATCTGAGTGAAATTAAGTCAGAGGCCAGCTCCTAAACCAACCACCCTTGTCCTAGCATACAACATAACACACTGCTTTCAAACTAAGAAGTTCATCAATCTAGTCAACAAAACCAAATGGTCTCAGTGCTTCTAAATGAAGCTCCAATTTCTGCATAGTTTGTAGATTGCAGAGCTCCTTAACTCCTTAGCTTGGATTCACCTTCACTTCACTGATAGGAACTAGCCACAGGGTTCAATCACAGCAAAAGTGCAATGACCCTGGGGACCTGAGACCCCCTAACGCAGCCCAGAGGACACACTACAGAGTTAAATCATTGAAGCCTGCTTTCTGGGCAGCTGCCAGGGAGCAGGACTCAACCTGCCCCCAACCCCTGCCTCGACCGCCCCCCAGCCCAGGCCCTGTGTCTTTGCTCTCAACTGCCACACTTTAATTTAAACACTTGAAAAACCTCTAACAAGATAAAACCTCAGATTAAAACTGAGTTGGGAACCATCTGCAAGATGGATACTTTAAAGCTGGCACAATCAAGTTCCAATCTACAGGAAAGATAATATGACCCAATCACTTGGATGTGTAATTATGGTGAGGCACTGATGTTAAAGGCCGAGATACTGCGACATGGGAAGGAATACATTATAAACAATTCTCAGACCTTTTGTCTGATTTTCTTAATCCCACCTCAAATAAAACTGCTATTTGAATAACATCAATGACCTTCTCTAGCATACAATATTAGTTGTCCAGGCGCCAGGAAAGTTAATTGGCTTAACTAAAGTCTTTTTAATTCTATATCCAAGATGTCCTGGAAATCGAAGGCAATCAATGAATGAGTCTGCAAGATCCGTAACAAGCTTAGAGCTAATACTATTTGCAGCTGCTCGAGTAGTTTCTGTACTTACTGAGCCAAAAGCTGGAATGAATATGAGGACCCTGAGCCTGAATCGATCGTTAACCCCTTCGACTACAAACCACATACCTAGCACCAACATCCTGCATAGCTGGGCTCTGAGAACAGAGAGAACCAGGCTGTGATCAAGCTTCCTCATAATCAACCTGCCCATTGGAAAGAAGAGATGAAGATGCAGCCTCCCTTCTGGTGCTGGTAGTCATCCTTTCAACGGAATTAGAGATGATTCTGATATAGAATTTCAAACTTGGGCCAGAGATGCGACTTAGGGGTCAGAGGTAGATGTTCTTGGCCCTGAATTCAATCCCTTGCACCAAATACTCCTGAGCCACCCACTGCCACTGAATGTTCCCCTAGTAGCCCTCAAGCACCACTAGATGTGATCCTAGAGGCCCTCAGCACTACTGGTACCTAGCATTAAGCTGTCTGATCCAGTTGGGCAATATCTCCAGGAGTGGTCCCTGGGTCCTCTGAGCAAATATAATAAATATACAAGTCTTTATTATGTGTGAGTGAGACAGACAAAGAGGACACAAAGGCATTAAAGAGATGCCAATGTGTCAGCAGTCTTCTAGAAACATCCCTTTGCCTCAATTTGCCCACAGGGAGTTTCATAATGACTCCTGCTATCATCCACCACAAACAGTGTTGAAAAGGGACAGTGGTTCAGTACAACAGGAAAACTATAAAGGTAAAAATCATAACCCAAGCCCTCTAGAAATTTAGATGTCACCAACTTCAGAAACAAATGATGCTTATGAACTTCACCTAGCCCAGCACATAGAAATCTTCCCTAACATCTTTAAATTCAGTGTTAGAGTCCAAAAGGAACTTGAAAATAGTCCATTTCAGAAGCCACGAATTCAAAGCTTTGAGGGACACAAGAAGTAAGGAGGTTGAGTTTACTTTGGGGTCTGCAACAAAGGACAGCACTTTTGTCCCAGTCTACAGACATGTTAACTCCAGTAGACCTTTGTTGGATGCAGTCACTGAATTTGTTAAAAGAAGCCAGAAATTGGCTCTTATGCAAAATCGTTCACAGGGCCCACCTCTTCAAACACGCTGATGCCCAAACAGTAAAACCTCTAAACATCTTCCGACTGACTGACCCATCTTATTGGAGATGATGGAGACAGAACAGTGTGGGTTCATATCTTTCACTGTATAGAAGAGTGCAAACAGTGTGAAGACCTGGCAATCGCTAACTCTGAACCACATTCTGTGATGACAGCTTCTACCATGCTAGCCTGAGGCATGAGAGGACATGGATCACCAAGGGTCTCTTAGACCACAAAGGACACAGCCAGGGTGTGGGGAATAAAACCTGGAGCTCCACCATTTGGCATTCTCTGGCAAGAGTTCAGAACTGGGCCTGCCTTTTGGTAAAACCTTAGGCATGAATGAAAGTACATGATTTCTCATGCAGTTAAGTCACCAAGTACACAAACAAGAATGATACTGAGGACTTCAGGCTGGTGAGAAGCCCTCACATTACTCTAAGGAATGATACTAATGAATCTCTTGTCTCTGTCTCCTCTCTCCTTGGCTCACTCACATACATATAATCAACATGCCACTGGTATTTTTTTTCCTAAAACACATTCAGCAAAGGTAATAAACCAATACCCCCATCTTTTATTTTTACTATGCAATATGCCTTTAACATGGGACCTTAGGGGTACTTGGGGAGACTGATCTAGTCTCTGGTGATATTTACATAGGAAAAACAAAAAATACATAGAAAGAAAACTAATGATACCAAAATTCATTTTTCACACACGCTAGGGGAAAAGGGAGCTCAGACAGAGAAGGGAGCACCAAATAAAGGGTGTTGGGAGGATCCTCCCAGGATGGGAGATGCGTGCTGAGAGTAAACTATAGATGGAACATGAGTGCCACTCAATGCCTCTTTAGCAAACCACAGCACTCAAAAGGAGAGAGAGAACAAAAGGTAATGCCCTGCCACAGAGGCAGGGTGGTATGGGAGGGATGGGGGGTAGGAGGGATACTGGGATCAGTGGTGGTGGAGAATGGGCACTGGTGGAGGGATGGGTACTCAATCATTGTATAACTGACACCCAAGCACAAAAATTTGTAAGTCTACAACTGTACCTCATGGTGTTCACTAATAAAAATAAAAAAAGAAAGAAAGAAAAATGTTCCAAAAAAGGCATGCAATCGCCACCCCCCTGCCCCATGGGTCAGAAGTTGGGTTGCTTCCGGCAATGCTTGGGGCTATTCCCAGCTCTGTTCTCAGGTTGTTGCTCCCAGTGGCATTGGGGAACAATGGGCTGCTGTGGACTGAACCAGGGTTAGCCAGTCAACTGCTTTAAGTCCTGTAGTATCTCTCTACTCCCTAAAACATTTCAAAAAAATATGTGGGGTGCTATGCTGATGCTCACTCATTGACACACTGAATCTCAAGCATGAGGGGTAATTGTAGCTGCCACAATGGACTGGGTGGAGGCAGGACACCCCCTGTAAAGCAATTATTGCATTGGTCAGATAAAATAGCAATGTAGCTATGGCACTTGAGTGGTTTATTCCCTGTATTTGTGAGGCAAAGTAATAATTTTAGTTAGTGAAATGGAAATTTTTAAAATTTTTTTCTCAGTTAAGTTCGTACCACTCAGAATTCTCTCCCAGGCTGAGGAGCTAAGCACCTGTAGACAACTACACAAGAACAGCAACAGGTCCCAGAAAAGGCCTCCCCATGGTGACAAGTGAAATGGTATCTATCTCCATTCACAGGCAGTGTCTGAAGGAATAACACTTGCTGGCAATGGCTGGTATCTGTCCTGGGCTCTGCCTGATCATTAACATACATTTACAATCCAGTATAAGATTTCTGTGTAATAAATACACACGCCACATCGTGGATATTTCCTGCAACAAATAATTCTGACAGTCGGCTTTGCTGTCTGGATAAGTGTCAATGATAACTGATGAATTTTCCTGGGTGCTCTATCAATAAATAATTTCTCAAATGGATCAGGAAAAATTACTTATCGCATGAATCTTTGAGATTTGTGAATAGAAACCATGATTTCCTCATATACTACTGAGTTACTAGAATTCTACTTTTAAAAAAGCATACATATATTGTTTGTGTAATTAAAAAACAGGCAAAATATCAAGTTCAAAGATATTTAGAATAACAGGTATAAAAATAGCTGCTCCATTACATACAGAGTAGCATGGCTAAGTCAGGTTTATGTGGTAGCCACGAATTAAATAGCCCTCGGAGAAGCCTTGGCCATAGTTACTGGGTGACTGAATCAAAATATATGTCACCGGCCACGTATGCAGTGCTGTAGAGTCATGGAAATGTGCTCATGAAATAATGCTAATTGGAGGCTGTTACATATATAGTGAAAGCAAAGCTGAAAGCACTGGAAAGGAAACCAGCAAGATTCTAGCCATAGCTGAACTAAGAGGGCAGAATTTTGGATGAGTTATTCCCGTTTCCTAAATTTTTCTGGCAATATTATTTTTATTTGGGAAAAGGAGCATCTAGGCTGGATAAATCCTAAGCTAAGAGTGGGGTTCGACATGTTTGCCACTCAATGCCTCTTTTGCAGACCACAACACCCAAAAGGAGAGAGAGAACACAGGGGATTGCCCTGCCACAGAGACAGGGGGGATGGGGGGATGGGGGTGGGAGGGATATTATCCATGGTGGTGGAAAATGGGCACTGGTGGAGGGATGGGTATCTGATCATTGTATAATTGAAACCAAAGCACAAAAAATTGTAAATCTATAACTTTAAAATAAAATAAAATAAAATAAAGGGGAAAAAAAAGAGTGGGGTTCGAATGTAGGTGGGTTGCTATTACAGTGCTCATATACTAAGCTGTTTTACTAACTCTCCTACAAGAACTGAAAAAAAAATGAGACTTGTTTTTTAATTTTAACATGTCCTTTCTATAGGAAGAGAAACCATATCCTGAAAGTGAATATAGGTAAATTGAAGAAAACAAAACCTCCTTAATTGCACTCCCCTCAAGCACCAGGATTGGATGCTGAGTGAGATACATGCAGCAAGTCTCATCCTGCCTTGAAATGTTCCAAGGACAGATGTGTAGGCCTCCTGGCACTAGCTGAAGATAGTCAGGCACCCATCTCCATCATTTTACCCTGCACTTAATCTCTAGGGGTCCTAGGAGAAGTTGTCACAGACACTCTCCACTTCCTCACCTGAAAAATGGGGCGATATGCCTGTGTACCTATTGTGAAGATCTGAGTTTCTCTAAAGAAAATCCTTAAAACAGTGTTTGACACCATATGCTATCTGCATCACCTTTTCATTTGGTTCAGGCTAAATAAACCCCTATGGGCTGGGCAATGAGATGGCCTAGACTCTAGACCCTTCTCTTACTCTGTTTGCCCTCACCAAGCGGGCCGCCCCTCGGTAAACCTGAAGCCTTCATCTTCCAACCACAAACCCTGGGTTTGGTCTTACTGATGCAGGACCCAGAGCAACTCTGTTTTGAGCCCCACAACTATACCCAACTATGCATTACAAGAAGAATGGTTCATGGGTAGTTGGGAAACACATTGTGGCACAGGGAAGGCATCCCAGAAAACAGAAGAGCTCTAAGAACTGCTATCGCAAGATTTAATGGAGTCTTGAAAACAAAACTAATCCTACACTTAGCTTTGTGCTTTTTTGTTTTTCTTGAAAGTAAGGGCCTCCTCCGCATTGTTCAGGGTATTCCCTACATTTCTAGCAATATTTGATTCCACCTTGCAGTACTGGATAGACTACATGGTGTCATGATCAAACTCATACATACAGATACATACTATATCCCTTTGAGCTCTCCCTCTAGTCCCTTAGAAAGGTTCTAAAGATGCTGAGTGAGTTACATGCACCAAGTCTCATCCTGTCTTGAAATGTTCTGAGGATAAATGTGTAGGCCCCTAGCACTGGTTGAAGATGGTCAGGCACCCGACTCCACGACTTTCCCCTGCAATTAGTCTCTGGGGGTCCTTAGAGAAGTTGTAACAAACCGTCTCCATCCTCACCTGAAAAATGGGGCATCCAGGACCAGTAAAGGGAAATGAGGGGGAATGTTTCTGGCTTCCTGAAGCAGAGAACCTGAAGTCACAAAAGAGGCTGACAGCAGACAAACTGACTTTTTCACCCCAAATCAAACATCCAATCAATCATCCTAACAGTTAACAATAGCTGAGCATGTCCTGTGAGTCTGGCCTCCTGCAGAGTGTTTTAATGCATCGTTGCTTTCTCATCACACCTTTAGAGACAGATGCTCATGCTCTTCACCAGAGAGAAAGAAGACCCAGGAGTGAGGTCCCTGGATGTAGGGACCATATTGAAAACTTCAGAGGATCCAGAAAACTGGTGAGATTCCAGCTGGACAATTCATACACAATGTATGTACGTGGAAATACACCCTGCCTTGAAAACTAGGCTTTAGCAAACAGCCCTAATGAGAGAATTCCTACCTGTCATCTTCAGTAGAATGAGAACTTCTTCCAAATTAATTTCTTCGAAAGAAACAAACCAGTACAATTTTCTTTAGGAAATGCAATTAAAAGAAAAATCTTTCAACAAGGTCATGGTATGGTCAGGAAAGATTATTTAAATAAGTCAAATACTGATGATCTTCCTGAACCTTTACTAAATCTTAAGTTCTAAATACTATGCTAAGTTATGGGACAGTTCCAGAGATAAAAAGAAAACATTCTCTCTCTCTCTCTCTCTCTCTCTCTCTCTCTCTCTCTCTCTCTCTCTCTCTCTGTTTCTACCTCCCTTCCTCTCTTTCCCCCTCTCTCGCCCTCTCCCCCCCACTCTTTCTCATAGTAGGTAAATTAAATCATAGATTGTATCATGATAAGTAGCACCTAGTGCTATGACTCCAACAGGGAAACCCTAATTAAATTGAAAGCAAAGATCTCTCTGAACATCGGCTATTAAAACAGATCTTTGAAAAAGATAGGGAGATTTATGCATGACAAAGGGAGAGATAGGACATTGGGTTGGTGCTTGCCTTGTACACATCTGACCAGGGCTTGATCCTTAGCATCCCATATGACCCCCCAAGCCTTGATCCCCAAGCACAGAGCCAAGAATAAGCCCTGAACACCACTGGAAATGAACCCAAAACCAAAAACAAAAAAAGGAGATTAAAATAAGAGACCAGGAGGTGAAGGGAGAACAGCAAGTACGTATGGCCACTAAGCCAGGAGAATAGAAAACAAAGATAACATTGGGAATAAGTATGATCGCTAACAATAACACACAGCGGGTGACAAAAAGAACGACAGCGGGGAAATAGAGAAAGCAGATTCCAGAACCCAGCCCAAGCAAATGAACCTGTATAACTGAATAGAAGAAAAGGAGGAAGAAGATATGAGGCAGAAGAAAAAAGAGGAGAGAAGTAAGATGAAAATTTGGAGAAGGAGGAAGAGAGAGAAATATGGATAAGGGATGCACAATGAGGATGATGCCAAGAGACTAGCCATAAAGCTGATCCATCTTGAACCTCAGTGGATTGTTTCTTCAGACCCAACTTAGAGTCAGTGAAAGGTGGGCTCATTTCAAATATTTACAATTATTCACAGGAAATAAGAAGGTGCTGGTAGGTAGGTATATAGATGTGCGCAAAGAGGACATCCCCAGCTACTGGGATGCTCCAGGAGAACAAAAGGGACAAGCAAAATTCAAATTATTGGAAGATGCATCAAATTCTGCTTATTTTCTGGACGCTCCCTTCAGAATTCTTCCACAATAGTGCAATAATGTGCTAACAAACACCTTCTCCTGAAAAGCACCACCTCCCAAACGCCTGTGAGACATAGCAGAGAATTCTCTCCACAAATAAGAGCTATTGTTGAAGCATACTCCTGAATTATGCTAACAGCTTTCGCATTTTCCACTCCTGTGCTATCAGGGAGAATTAATACCCCAGAGACCACACATCAATTTTACTGCACCTGAGAGATGCTGGAATTGTTCTCAGCAATAACACTGTTAGGCTGGAGGCCTTGACTGAAGGCCAGGCAGCCTTTACCAGCTAGAAGAGAATGTGCTGGTCAAGAACACAGCTTTGTTACAAAACTGAATACAAAATAAAGAGTTTTCAGTGAACTGAACGGGGTGCATTTAAATACCAATACTAACTTGTTAGATAATATACAGGAAGTAAAAAATGTGACAAAGTGACATTAAAAACTGCTAATGTTACCTATGAGTTCTACAAGCTTTTTAAAAGGTATTTTTTTGCTCAAATTACATATCCTGGAAAATATACCATATCTTCAAGAATGGTCAGGTGGGAGATACATATCTGTTAGAATACTATAGCCCATCTTTTTCAAACATGATTTGATTTTTTTAAAGTAATATCATTTCATGTGAGACCAACTCTTCCTCTTCCCCCACATCTGGAATGGGAGTGTCTCTGTGTGTGCATATGTGCATGTAGTTTGCCACAGATTAGAGAGGGCAAAAATGAGAGAAAAGAGAACACTATGTAAAGAACCAGACATAAAGGACTATTTCAACTGATGGCCAATAATTGTTTGAAAATTTCAAACTAATAAATGGAGTACCTCTGCCATCTCCATAATATCAAATATATTCATATTAAAATGATTCATTTTGAAGACAGGAGATATTACAGTAGGGCATTTGCCTTGCACATGGCTGACCCAGATTCAATCCCCTGCATCTCATGTTCCTCTAGCCCCACCATGAATAATCCCTTAACACAGAGCCAGGAGTAAACCCTGTGCACAGAGCCAAAAAAAGTAAGCCCTGAGGCCCCCATACCCCCAAAAGATTCATCTTTTTGTTACATATTTTCTTTTTGCTTTCCATTTACAGAACATGAATAACTACAACTTAAAATCAACAGTTCCAATTACCCAATGAAACATCAAAAAAAAAAAAGCTGATGATGAGAATATGTTTAGTCACACATGTACGGAGAAAGCAGCAGCATCAAAAGCCAAAAAAAAAAAAAAGATGATGAGATAGCTATTATCTCCATCCAGGAAGAAAAAGTGGAGAGGAGACACATGTGAAAAATAACAATGGGAGATAAGACTTAAGTCAGGAACCAATGCACATGTTCACTTTTGTCTTCTAATCCTATCTCTATTCTACAGCACAGCCTGTATCCTGGAGGCAAAGAAGCAGTAGATCCTCAGAAAATCAATAATCCTCCCTTAATTAATGAGTCAAATAATCCAAGTCAACAAGCACTGAGCGTGAGAGATACAGGGATACAGGCAGAGGGGCAGTACAGAGGCTGGACCATGATCAGAGTTAGTCCAGGACATTTTTTACATCAAGTTCTTCCCCTGATGACAGGGCATCTTGGTCTGTAACACCTCCATCAGAAAAACTGCCATGTCTGCATTCAAAGGGCCAGATGAGTCCCAGGACACTCCTATGAAACCAACAGAAAAGCTTTCATAGATTTCTGATTAGGTGCAGAGAGGTAAAAGTGAAATGAACAAAAATACATTGTAAAATATTCTCATATACATAATTAAACCAGACAATTTTTAAACCATGTACATACATATACATAAACCTTCCCGTTTAAGAAAAAAAAAAAGAACAACCTTTTCTTCTGCTTCCAAATTATTCTCATTAAACTAATCATTTGATAAGAGCAGCAATCCTTTGAATTACCAAAGTAGGCAGAATACATCTGAGACATAAAGAGAATGCCAGAGAGAGAGATCCAATGGCCTTTTTAGAACCTGCACTATTTCATATTCATTATACAGAAGATTTTCAGCACCTAACAAAGTTTCACTGGGTAAAACCGACAACAAAACACTTCCAGGTTTCAATTACCAAATATTTATCTTCCGAATAAATCTTGTGTCTTCTAACACTTACAGAAAATCAATGTTTTAATTCACTTGTATTTCATCCTATAATGTCTCCTTTTGTTAATCCTCCTTCCCTAGGGAACTCTTCAAATCTTGTCACATCTCCTTTACTAGAAATGTTCGTTTCTCAATTGAAGGTAAGCTGTACTTAATAAACAAGGCCTGAATTTATCTGTTCTCTCTTGCATTCGTTTCGTTTTCAATGGTCTCTCTCACTAAATGAATGCTGTTCTAGCTGTTCCATTTCTTTGTTATCATCATGCTTTCTTTAATGCATTCCTCTTTCACTAAACAGAACAATGTGATACATAAGGTTAACCCCTCTAAGGAAGGCAAAAAGTAGAAAGATGGAACTTGAATCAAAACTATTTTGTAAAAGTTAACACTGAAAATGTGATGCATATCTGGGTTGAAGAAATCCCTCCTGGGGGGCAGATAGGAGAGGAAATGACTGTCTAACATGCCCACACCAAGAGCAGGTTTGGACTTGCACTCCCTCCCTCCCCTTACGGTTTCCTAGGTCTTGGATTGTAAAGCACTGGATAAAAAAACCACGAAGTTGAAGGTAAATGAGTATGAGACTTCATGATTCTGATTACAAACCAAGTTTCCCCCATAAGCCAGAGACGCAGCTTCCATGTCACAAATGAAGACTGGAGCACTGCAGAGGCTGAATACCAGAGCTTCTTCCACATGACAAAGCCTGGACCAGAGCCAACTGGAGGACAAGGAAACTTCCAAGTACTCTTGAAGTGAGCCATACACGTTCCTTCTTAATCCTAAGAATTAACCTGAAAGTTGGGTCAATGCATTGCAAACAATTCATAGATCAGAGTTTTGGAAACAGACAACTCTACATTGTTCAAACTCATTTCACATGACCCCAGCACATGTCATGTGAGTGCTAAAAGAAGATCCAGAAAATAAAAGATAAGCTGAGAAAAGTAATGTTAAGGCAAATGGTCTTGATGAATTTGCACATACACTTTTGATCTTCGAGAAGTCCCTTCATCACTCTACTTGCCTTTCTTCATCCCTTTCTCTCTGCAGTAACACAGGTTCCTCTCCCAATAACCCAACCAAGATAACTGCCTACAAAAAGTTTCCATAACCCCATGAACCAGTCTTTGGATCTCCTTCCAGGTATTAACTCTTGCATAACTCTTCATCTTCCCAAAGAGTGCCAGCTATCACAGTACTCAAAACATTTTAAGATGCATATGAATTTCCTAAGGGTTCTGTTAAAATGTGTCTTCAGGTAAAGATATGGGGTGGGATCAGGATTCTGTTTTCTAACAGATACATTCCTAGGTGATGTAATGCTGCTGTTATTTCTCCATGGACCATAATCTCAGTTCCAAAGACAAGATGTATGTTCTCCATGCATGGAATCTCAGGGGTGGGGGAAAGTGAGGCTCACTGAGGCATAAAGAAGGATTACTGCCCAACAGGTCAGAAAAGCTGCTTAGTGGTACTGCCATTTCTCTGTTATGTTTGCTGTTGTTCTCTACACCTTCAATATGAATACAGAGAACACTTATTTGAGACGATCAAATGAATCCAGGTTCCAGTCCAACTTCAAAGCTATTTCTTCTAAAAAGACTCAACATATGACTCCATTGTTGGCATCTCAGAAAGTTCAGAAGTTAAAACAACAGGTGAAAAATACAACATTTTGGAGAAAAATTAATGAGGTTGTCAAAGCCCTCTACAATTTATGGCTCCAACATGCCACTCCTTTAACTACAGATAGGGTATGAAATAACAATGCTCCATCTGGCCTAGACGCACCCCTGCCTGGGACTCTCCTGAGAGCTGATAATACTTCAACAACCACCACCTCAGTTGCAGTACCTCAAGCTGAACTGAGCACTCACCCTGCCTCTGCCCCTAAAAAGTCAAGCGTTTAATCTCAACTGTAGCAAGTGTAACTTCCTCCATTTAAGGAAAGAAGAGCCTGGGTCTAAGAGGCCATGGTCACATGTTGGCTCCAGGTGACAGAGTTTGCTTACAAAGATCAGGGTTTGAAGCCAGGCCACTAAACTTGTAAACTGCGTGTGTTTTAGGGTACCAACCCAAGTTTCAAAGTAGACTGAAGGAAAAGGTGAGATTAAGTGTGGATTCTGAATTCTGCAGTTCCTATTTGTGTTTGTTTGGGGCCCTTCCCAGTAGTGCTGCAAACCACTAGGCCCACATCTAGGGATGCTAGAGAAGTGATGCAGTGAAGTGGTGTGGGGGATAGAACCCAAGTTCGTAAGCATGTCTGGCATGTGCCCCATCCTTGTGATCTAGCTCCCCAATGCCGCATTCTGGATCACACACACCAGAATGGAAGTGGAGGAGGTATTCCCTAATGAAGACACAAACGTCCCCCTGACCTTGACAGTTGCTGAAATGAATCCGGACACCCACAAAACCAACTCTGCCGAGGTCAGCTTTACTACGGTGCATCCACTCATCTCTCACCTCACTCATTTGCCCTGATTTTGCTTGGAACACATTCCTCTCCCTTTTCTCCACAATACAATTTGTCTCTCTCGCTCTCTCTCTCTCACTTGGCTTTTTAGTTAAAAACAAGAGAGATGAAGCTTGAAACCTAATTAAGGAAATGGCCCGTGTACAAAGAAAACAGCCAGGGATCATTATTCAAACGGCAGCCTCTCTTTTTGTTTTGGAGGGAAAGCTAATGACTGCTCTGCAGCCCAGTGGCCTCTATATCATATCATGTACACATCCCCTTATTAGAGGATAATGCCAGCAATTGGAAAACACGGGGAATAAAAGCATGCACAGATCCCTGTTCTCACTTAACTGCTGTTTGGATGATTTGAAATAAAGGCAAATGTTATCCTGGGAAATGCAGAACTTGTGGCCAAACCCATTCATTCCACGTTAGTAAGATCCCACATCAACAGACGTGGGTCTGTGTGAGGTGAGCCCAGAGTGCGAAATGAAAAACAACAAGGCCAATTGTACCTTCCTGTGGAAATACTTCAGGGAGATCTACAAAGGGTGAAAGGAAGTGTGATGGGAAGAAAGAAGAAAGTAAAAGTCTCCTTTATTAATGATCTCACTGGATCTTGCCCCTGGACGTTGCTGAAATGAGTTCACTTCTAAGCATTCTAAATGCCAATTCTTATTCTCACCCACCTCTTCACCTCAATGCCTCAAGGCCTCAAAGGAATCGCAGAACTCAGAATCCATATCTAATCTCACCTTTTTGTTCAGCTTACTTTAAAGCTTAGTTGGTACTCTAATGCAATGCACACCCCGGCAGCTTTCTGGGGTCCTCCAGCCTCACCAATCCAGACTTCTCCCCACACACCCCTCTGATATGCACCCCAGACTAAATGCTCCTCTCCAAGGCCAGTCAGCCCATGGACCCCTCTTCCTGAACCCCATCCACCTCTCCCTCATTATCCCGTGCCTGTCCCACTCTGAGAAAGCAGCCATAAAAACTCCATGTCTTACAGCAAAGTCCAATCATTCCATAAGACTGGAAAAAAAGGTCCCACAGAGTTTACTCGATCTAGCATGCATTCTGTTTTGCCCACTCTCCCAGAACCAACCTGGCCCTACGAGTGAGAACTATTCAGGGACGCCACTTCCTTCACAGATGTCTTCCTGCACCTCCAATCCAGCTAAAACCCAACATCATGCACCTTTGAGAACCCCAACTCTTCCCACCATGATGGCCCCCATCACTCTTCAAGAGTTTGTGGCTAATTATTAATATCGCTACCTAGGAGTAGAAAGATGAGAGATGTATTCTTAACTTACAAGACACTGTCAAACTATTTTCCATCATGTTAGCCATTTTTCATAACCAGTGAGGCATAATAATACCCCTAGCTCAGCATATTCACCAATATTTGGTATTGTCAGATTTTTTTGCTTAGGTTTTGAAGGAGGTGGTAAAATATTGGTCATTCTAAAGGCATGTAGAAAAATCTTATATTAATAACTCCCATTTCTCTAATGTTGAAAGATTTTTAGCACTTCTTCATGTGTTTGTCATCTGAATACGTTCTTTGGTTGAAATGTCTGTTCAAATCTTGCCCAATTTTGCTGGGTTGCTTATTTGCTCATTTTCAGGGTGTTGATAGATTTTTCTGTATATTCTCGATACAAGTCATCTGTTCTAGATACATAAATTGCAAATATTTTCTCCCACTCTGGCTTGTCTTTTTACATTTTTAAGTATACTTCACAGGGAAAAAATCTTAAATTATGTTACATTCGATTTTTAAATTTTATCTTTATTGAGAATTTTGTTTTTATTTTATCTTTTTTAACTTTATTTCCTCCACCAGCATCCCAAAATTCCCTCTCTTCCAACCCACCCCATCATCCAAGTCTAAGACCTTTGTAACTAACTTTGATTACAAATTTTTTCTCCCATGTTTTCTTCAGTAAGTTTTAGAGTTTGACATTTTATATTTAAGTCTTCCTTCACATTAATAATCTGAAGACTAAGATTCATTTAATTTATATAGGTAATCAATTGTTCCAAGCCTCATTTGATAACAAACCATTGCTTTATTTTGGAGGGGGAGGTGAAGTTGAGTAGACATTTTAATGTTAACACATTAATTTAATTTTAATACACTAATAAAATAAGCATCACATTTTTATTAGAAAATAACAATTATTTAGTCCAGTTAGATAGTATAAGGGTTAGGGTGAATGCCTTGCATGTGCCCAAACCAAGTTCTATCTCCAGTACAATATGGTCTCCCCAGGATCTTGGGTGTAGCCCTGGAGATGTCCATGCACTTCCGGGAGAACCTTGATGGTTCAGGGCACTGCAGAGTCCAATCAGCACAGCCCATGCATTGACAAAACAAATCCTAGTCATAGAAAAAAACTTAACTATATTGAGTAAAGTAAAAAAAGTTGAAACAAATTTGTTTCTGTCTTGAAAAATTCAAGGTTCCTATAATCTTCACTGTATAGACTATATTGTGAGAGTATATCTAAATATAAGAAGGTAAACTAATCATTTTAAATGTATCACCCAGTGGCAATAAGAGCATTCATAATGTTTTTTATCATCCATTCAAGAACCTTTTTTAAAACAATCATACCCAATTGAAATTCTGTACTCTTTAAACAAAATCCCATTCCTACCCAATCTAAGCCTTCTGTGTTATGAATTTGCTCATTCCTGATATATCACGTGAGTTAAACCATGTATTATTTGTCTTTGTCTAGCTACTTTTTTAAGTATAATGTTTTATAGATTCTTCCATTTTGTAATATGTATCAGGTTTCTTCCCGTCA
Source organism: Sorex fumeus (assembly GCF_029834395.1). Lineage (NCBI taxonomy): Eukaryota > Metazoa > Chordata > Mammalia > Eulipotyphla > Soricidae > Sorex > Sorex fumeus. The sequence continues at coordinate 54,542,270 of NW_026606129.1, read as the reverse complement.
AACTTTCCTTTGGCTTGGGGGTGACTCCTGGTAGTGTTCGGGGTTACTACTGATTTACTGCTTGTTTGTTTTTGGTGGGGGGCATACCAGGAGATGCTCATGGGTTACTCTACACTCAGAAATTACACCTGTCAGTGTTCAAGGGACCATATGAGATGCCGGGGAATTGATCTCGGATTGACTATGTTCAAGGCAAGCACCTTACACCCTGTACTATATTTACATATTTACATAATTTAGTGGTATAAAAATTCAGCGGCTAAAATCACAGAGATTTCTGATTGAACTTTGGTTTGACCTTTCAAGCAAAACTGATGAAAGCCAAAGGGGAAAACATGATGTGTTTCAAGAAAAAGGAACTTCAAGGGCTGCTTTTAAGTGAAAAAATATTAATGTTTACACATGGGCATAAGTTTTATTACTTGCATGAAATAAATTAAGTTATGCCATCATATTAATCATCCCTCTGAGTTTTAAATTTGTGTACTGATGATGGGTGGAAATAACTTTCTTTTTTTTTCACTTTTGGTTTTCAGGGGTCATTCCTGACTCATGGGACAATGAAGTGCGGAGACCAAACCGAGAATTCCTGAATGTAATGCATCATTTCAGTTTTCAGTGTTTCCAGTCCTGCAAGGTATATCCTCGGCCCTGACATATTTTCTTGATAAACAAGTGATACATACTGATACTAGGTTAAGTAGAAAATTGACCTAAGCAGAAGATGCATAGGGATTACTCAGTCCACAGCAAACTGCAAACAATTTGCATTTTGATATACAGTCTGAGAGCACGATTTTTTAACCTCCTTTGTAGGTAGAATCATGTTTTATTCATAAACTCCTTTATGATTGTTTTTTTCTAAATATCAACAATATCACATCTAATGCATTCAACAATAACATTGCTATTTTGCTAATATTTCCAGGATATCGAAGGGCTATTATTTATAGAACCCAATTTCTTCCTTTCTTTTTTTTTTTTTTTTTTTGGCTTTTGGGTCACACCCGGTGGTGCTCGGGAGAGCTCTGCTCTCAGGAATTCCTCCTGGCAGCAGTCAAAGACCTTATGGGATGCTGGGGGTTGAACCCAGGTCAGCCACAGGCAAGGCAAATGTCCTACCTGCTGTTCTATCCTTCCAGCCCTTAGAACCAATTTTTTCCCATTTTTTTATAATTTTATTTATTGAATCACTGTGGAGCAGTTACAAAGCTTTTGGGTTTAAGTCTCAGTCATACAATGAAACACCCATACCTTCACCAGTGCCCATTATCCACCACCAAAATCCTCAGTATACCCCCATCCCACACCCTTCCCCTACCTGTGGGGCAGATGATTTCCAAATTGACTTTCCCTATACTTTGATTACATTCAACATTTCGACACCACACCCACAATTATTATTTGGGATTTTTTCCCAACACTCAGATCTGCTGAAAAGGCAACTGCAATCAACTTGTTTTCTATTGCTGGTTATGAATAACATATGATGTCGCGACTGCAGTAGTGGCGGCACGATTTTGAAATTCCGAAATTTTTACATATAAATCTGGAGGGATTCCTTGCCAAAACCTGCTGAGTTCCGAGATTTGTTCTGAGTCTCTGGGATCATGGCCATTAAGCAGCTTGATCAAGAGCCAGAGAGACTGTATGTGGGCGGCGACTCACAGTCTCGTTGGGGTGGGGAGGAAAGAGCCGGCTTCATCCCCCTCCCGTGAGGCCCCACGTGTCTCGTCTCTGCCGGCCCAAACCTGACTGTTCAATGGCCTCTGGAAGATGGCAGCCACCAAGCCCCTTAGGGGGAGCAGGTGGAGGGACAGCACCCTTTTCCCCCTGGGGTGGCCTGACAACAGTAACCTACTGCGTGGTCCAGACACATTTCTGCCCAAACATGCAGGGTTTTGAGATTTGTTTCTGAGTCTCTGGGATCATGGCCATTAAGCATCTTGATCAGGAGCCAGAGAGGCTGTTCTAGGGCAGCAACTCGGGGTCTCATTGGGACGGGGAGGAAAGGGCCAGCTCCATCCCCTCCCGTGAGGCCCCACATGTCTTGTCACTCGGGCACAAACCTGACTGTCCAGTGGCCTCTGGAGGATGACAGCCACCAGGCCACCAGAGGGAACAGGCCAAGGCACAAAACCTTTTCCCACCTGGGATGGCCCAGTGCTGGTAGTCTACTGCAGGGACTGGACGCATTTCTGTCAAAAGCCTTTGGGTTTTGAGATTTGTTTCTGGAACTCAACCTCCACCATGCTCCTAGCCACTCAACACACTTGGGCTGAGCCCCACCCACAAGTGAATCTGCAGAAAACCTAGGTATGTGGGATTGGTGACTGAAAACTCCAGGTTCAAAGGAACTAGAAATGGGTGACCTTCGTCCATTTCTCCCCACATTTCCAACAACTCAGCAGTCATACCCACAACCCACCTCTGGCTGGTGCCAGATGATTCTCATCAATGGCCATGATCCAGAAACTCACTGTCCTTCTCTCTTGGAAGAGGACATAATACGACATTGCCATAGCCATGCCATTGGACCCCACACCAGGCTATTTTATTTGGGGCAACCTGGAGGGAGGGCGGGTATAGGCCCCTTCCTATCCCAAAGGACCAAGCCCCAGCAGCCAAAAACCTCCAGAACTAAACCGCTGCCATGTTCACAGCCACTCTCTACACGCTGGGATGAGCCTTACCTATGAGTGAACTTTTTTTCCTGGACATCTCATACCTCACACCACTCATACTCCAGGAGTAGCACAGCACATTTGATGGGGTTTAAAGTAGAAGGCAACCAATCTTAGAGGGAAATAGATTTTTACATATATATATACACACACACACATATATATATACATATATATGCACACAAGGCTCAACCTTTAACAACATATTACTAATGTCTTATGGAAGGAATTAATGGCCTCTGGGTGAAATACAACAATCCTCACATACTCTCCTCTAAGAAAAGTTTCTTTGGAGCATTTCCAGTGGTTTATTCATAACAAACAATACAAAATAAATTATTTCGGTTCTGCTTTGGGGCAGGGGTTAGGATTCGGGATGGAAACATCCAAATATGGTGGTGGGAAGGTTTAATGGCAGTGGGATTGGTATTTGAATATTAATGTAATCAAATATTGTGAACTACTTTATAAAATTATAATGAAACTAAAATAAATAAATAATGGTATTTAAATTTTTTTTAAAAAAAAGAAATCAGCAGCCTTCTCCTATGGGACTGTTTCTACAGCTGAAATGCAATCCAATGTTAGAAGATCAAGAATAACACTGTCACTGACCTATTTTTTCTTAGTGAATAAAAGGAATATGATTCTCCAGTGATTTCGCCCAACATGTGGAAGCACCAGACCCACAACGCTTATTTCTGATAACATTGATTACATCAGATATCCAGATCTTCCTTCTGTACAATGAAAGACAGACATCCAAAAAATAAGCCTTGAAAATTATTTGTTTTCCTTATTATGAAAAATTCCTAATTGTGAAGTTATCTGTAAGCGCCTGAACTGAAGAAATTTATCTATTTTAAATCTTGTCATCTTCAATATTTATATAAAATAGTTCAGAAACCCAACCTTTTTATTGTGTTCTGTGAACAAAATAATTGCCTGCCTCAATGTAGGCACCAGGGTCACTAATGAAAGCAGGACTCTTGCAGTCCATGTCCATGTATATCCAAAGGAAGAATTCTGAGCTGAGAGAAGATTCACTAAATGCCTATAGTTGGCATTTCTAACTGATGGATGATAGCCCAGAATTTGGGATGGCTTTACTATCATCTCTTCCATAACACAGATCCACCTCCCCTATATTCTTTCAACAAGATTTCTTCTCACAGGACTTCTATAATCTGTCCTATAACACCTTGCTGAATTCTGTGAGCTCAAAGTCCAAACCAATCTTTTTCTAAAGGTTAAAAATGTACTTTATCTCATATAAAGCTTAACACAAAACTACCTTATCACACAAAATTTGCATTCTGAAATAAAGACCTATTTTCATGTATATTGTTCCTGTTGGATAATAGACTGGAATCTATAAGCACCAACAGTAATAATTACCATGGTGTGGTTTGTAATTTGCCTAAAATAATAATCATATCCAATTGAAATTAAAAAAAATAATAAAAGCCCAAACTGAAAGCCTGTACTCAGCCTGCAGGGAAAATCCCAGCACAAAGTGATAATCTCTTTTCATTTACCTTGCAAACCTGTTTTCTGTTTCATAACACATCATAATTAGTAATATGTTCATATAGTTTTGGTTTTAATATCTTTTTGATCATTGCACTTTAGACTCATAAAGATATAAATGGCCATTGCTTCCTCAGAGCCCAGCACATAGATTGGAGACTTCAAAATATCAGTGTAGTGCAATCCTGGGCATAGGCACCTAGCTCCTGGGTCACCTCTGATCTCTAAAAACGTACATGATATTAATGTGCATGTCCATATTATAAGCTTTCATTTCTCACTTACAAAATCCTGTGTGCCTATTTGTAGTGAAGATGTTAGAGCCCCTGTATGAACGGCAGTGCCCCTGTGCCCAGTTACCAACACAGGGCCCCTGAATTTCTCCTTCCCACTTGTTCTACACACCTAATGATATGTTACTTAATTCATGGCTACAATTCACAGAGATTATTAGCATGTCAACCCAATCTTAGAAAGTGGCATTAAAAAGCTTATGTTTACTTGACTGAATACCTAATCCTGTAGATCAGAAAGAGAGATGCTGAGCAATAGGCTGAGCACAAGGTTTGCATGTAGGAAGGCCAGGTTTAATCCCTGGCACCACATGCTCCCTCAAGTACTGACATGTGACTCTGAGCTCAGAGCCAGGAGTAGTCCCTGAGCACCACTGCATGTGGCCCCAAAACAAATACAGAAAGAAAATCTAATCCTCTATACCTTTTCTCATTTATTACAAAACTAACAAATTTTCATTGAAGGAAATACAGGAATCACAGCATGTATGAAAATCTCTATCAAAATGCAGTGTTCCCTTCCTGTTTCAGGAATCATGAAACAGTCCTGCTCATCCAAGTCACAGGCAGGGGACCATGTTATTGACAACTGGTTTCTAGTACCTGGATTTTCCCACACCTAATGGAGAGGGGTAGATTATGTGCATTTGATTTCTATAGTCCCGCATGGTTCTACTTTCTTTCTCTCAACTCTAAAATATAGGAGCTACAGTTTACTCCAGCATTCATATGCACATGTCTGTCTGTTCACCAACAGGATGTATCCTGGAAATAGAAGGATGAGAAACCCGAAGCCTTTACCCTCCAGAACTTCTCTGCCTCACAAACAGGGAAAATATGGATCCAGACGATCGTACAGTGAGTATGGCACTTGCCTTGCACATGGCTGGCCCACGTTCAATCTCTGACACTCCATATGGTCTCCCAGGCTTGCCAGAGAGAAGACAGCACTGTGGGGGGAGGTCCAGGGAACTAATACCTGTTCATTCAAGTTGACTAAAGATCTTCCTCAGCTTCCGTATCATCTTCTCTCTGAAATGGGCCCAGACTGAACACCCCTTCTCCCTGTCTGTACGATGTTCACAGACCTCATCTCATCTTCTCTTTTGTATTTACCAACTGACTTTGTATTTACCCATTCTCTAGACTAGAACTTTCATAAACATGAGAATTTTTCTCCCCACTGACTGGGTCCCAAGAGATAATAGATGATCAAGATTGCAAGTTATTTGTGGGGCTTAAAAGAATTTCAATTATTAGCATTTAACCCAAGTTCTATTTAGATGTTCATTCTCTATGTAAGTACCATGCTGCTCATACTAAACTGGTCCCTTAAGTTGCAGAAACAGCAGGATGGAGAAGAAAGATCTAGAAAATCAAACTTTCTCATGTCACACGCAGACAGGCCTCTCTGTGAAGGCGCCCTTTGCAAGGAGAATTCTAAGTACAGTCTTAGCATAGCCAAGGTCATCTCAGGGTATGGCACACTAACGAAAAGAGACACAGAGCTTACCAAGATTCCAATACTTAATGCGCCCACTGTCCTCGGGGAAATTACTCAGCTCTCCTTGGGTGTGTGTGTGTGTGTCAGTCCCTCCCTCTGGTCTACCCTGGGGTAAACACAGGGAAGGTTACAGCTCCCTGCCCACAGCCATGGCTGAGCGGAGCTGCTGAAAAGTCTCTTGATGTTTTAATTCTGTAGTCAGAGCCCACACCTCGCCTCAGACTTGTGCATTCTGCTCATGTAACTGGGAATTAAATGAGTCATCAAAGTGACACAGCCAATCTCCTCATCACTGGAGCCTCGCTGGGGAGGGGGGCAGCTTTGGGGAAAGAGGAAACAAGTTCATTTAGAGCAGTGAATTAGATATCTTCGCAGGATCCATGTACGTTGAAGAATGCTAATTTGATTCTCTGCCTGCTCTGTAGCTGGGCCATCGATACAAGCATGTTTTAAAGAAGTTTTAAAAAGTGCATTTGGTTTTAAAACGGCACCATCCCAATTCTGAAGGGTTACTTGGGCATCTCCCCAGGACTGTGGCTCTCATGGGATAGGGTCCGAAGGATGGGATGGAGCAGGACAGGGAATCCCACTGATCTCTCTTTGGGTGCTATGTCTGTGCCATGAAGTAGAGCCCAAGAAAACAGCAGCCAGAAAAGAATTGTATCCTAAAATGGATTTTGGTAGCTGAGGAAGTCAGATTTGCCCCAGGGGCCATAGCACATGAGGCACAGCTGATCCAGGAGAACCTTCCATATTCTATCTCCAACCTAGAGACAGATTTAAGGACCTAACGGTTGGGCGGCCAGAAAATAAACCACAAGAATCCTCACCTCTATCTGGAAACAATGCACAGAGAGAAAGGTGTTTTACCACTTCCCGTCTCTCTCAAACTGTCTCACACACAGGCCCTGGAGCCTAGTTTCTACCTCTCATCTGCCACCCATCACCACCCCTACCCCCCACCTCCATGCTCCTTTCCCTGCAGCAAAACACAGTCGCAAATCCCAGACATTCAACTGGAATCTTCTTTTGTCATGAAGGTGCCAGTGGCAGTGGTCCAGGCCTAAAGGTTCAGCCCAGCTTTGCTTGGGGGTTCCAGGTACACACCCAGTTGTACTGGGGTATGTGGCAAGGAGGGGATATTAGAGACAGATATCTGGCTCTGAGATTGCCCCAAGTTAGGCACATGCTCTACCACTTGAACTCTCTCCTCCTATCCCACGTGGACTTTTATCCATTGCCTTCCCTTCCATCTTTTCATGCAACTTCTCTTCCTTTATTCGAGGATCAATCTCCCCTTTCCGACAGCAGACTTGATCACTATTGTGAAATTAAGTCTGCTGCTAGATCTTGCTACCTAAGTTGCTAATAAGTAGGCAAATAAACAATTATAGCTTTCAGGAAGTTATATATTGATGACTATTTCTTTTCATTGAGTTCCCTTATTAAATTGTATATTTGGGGGGAGGGGCACACCTGGTGGTGCTCAGAGCTTACTCCTGACTGTGTTCAGAAATCACTTCTGACTCAGGCATTTTGTTTTGTAAACTTTAAAACCACTTTTCTCAGAAATTATTTTAGTTGATTTAAACATAAAAGCAAGGAGGGGCCAGCAAGACAACACAGTGGGTAGGTGCTTGTATTGCATACAGCTGGCCCAGGTTCTATCCTCGGCACCCTGTAGGTCTCCTGAACCCCATTAGGCGTGATCCCTGATCACGAAGCCAGGAGCAAACCCTGAGCACTGCTGAGTGTGACCCAAAAATAAAAACAAAATAATTAAGGAGAGAGGAAAAGGGCAAGGGGAGAAAGAAAGTAGAAGGAAGAAGAAAATTAAATGGTTTGAGCCAGGGGATGAGATTTATCTATTTCTACCTGATACTTTTCTATACTTCATAGATTATGATATATGAAGGGAAGTATAACTATGAACATGAAAATATGCTTTTATTTTCATTTTTCTGCAGTTTATGCACAGTACTTAATACAAGATGTTTTTAAAAGGATAGGGGAGATTTTAGACTTGATGTCATAAGAGGCTATTTCTAATACAGAAACAGAAAAACACAGAACGTATAAAAAGTGATTTATTTGTGTGATGGGTAAATTAAAGAAAGCAACAGAAAGGAAATAATGCAGAAATGTTAGAATGGGAACAGAGGTAGCGGGGTGGGGGGGGGGGGGATAGTAGGAGAGAGAGAGAGAAAGTAAACATAAATAACTTTTTCTGCTTGTGAACAGTTAAGAAATGAAGGACCAGCAGCTGAATGTACTGAAATGCATCAAGTCCATCCTTCTAATCAATAATAATGGCCAGATGAGAAGAAAGAGCAAACTGGCGACCTTCACAAATTCCACAAGTTCCCTCTCCAAGCTATCCTGGTATTGGGCATGTGGAACCATAAAAAAAATGCTTTCTCTTATCAAGTGACATTGTGTAATGAGTAAGACAGAATCCCACGTAGCAGGACAGAGGACGCAGCCTTCTCCTTTAGTTTTAACCGGAAGCTGGCTCTCCTCACACCCAGGATACGAGAGTTCAAAGTTTTACTCTGAACTTATCTTGTGTGTGAGCCTTACCTCAGCCAAGACTGGGAGGTTTAGGAGAGTATTTCTTCATCAGGGGCTATCTGGAACTCTGCAGGTCCTCAGGATATTCCACAGGAGACATGGCATGAGGCATGGGTGTTAGCCAATAGGACAGGGGTCCACAGAAGGGAACAAAGACAGAAGGGGTACAGTGGGGATTGAGAAATATTGCTTTAGAGGTCATGAAAATGGGTGCCTGTGCCTTGTGTTGTCCCAGCACAGCCCCTGCTCCCGCAACTCACATTTATTTTTGCTAAAGCAGGAAATTTATCACTCTACTCTATAGTACCTAGAAACTCTGATGTTTCATCATACATAATTCAAGAAACACCCAGAATGTTTGGAACGGTCATGAGCATCTGTAAAATGGCAACAGGTTCTCCTTTGGGGTGCTGTGGGTGCCTAGTAGAAATCATTGATCTCAGGTATGATCATTTTTCTAGCAGAGCTCCAAGCCAAAACACAAAGGGTCATGATCTCAGGCCTCTGGCCAGTTTTCCCAGTAGACCAGACTCCCCAAGAATAGCACAAACCTCAAAATCAGCCTGCTCTCAAGCACCAGGAGACCTGGTTGTCAACAAAGCAGACACATCAGCCTGTGGGCCAGGTGACAGAATGCAGAGAGCCCCAGAGCTCCCCTGGCCAGAGTGAAACAGGAAAAACAAGAGCATCAACCAGACTGAGAGCAGCCTGAACTCAGAACCTGAACATGAGCATCCCTCCTGGGCTGAGAACAGCCTGAACATACTGCCTAACACAGAGCATCCCTCCGGGGCCAAGAGCTGCTGGAAAACACAGCAGGATGGAGAACGAAACCCTGCTTGAGATTGGCAGGTAAAATGCAAAATGATAGAAGTAATTCCACATTAATCAAGCACGATGGTATCAACTGGTGTGTATTCATAAAATGAATAAGAAGCCCACGGCTCTCTCTCGCCGCCTGCATTCATTGGTCTCGGGATGCTTCCTCACCAGGCATCCATATGCCAGGTGACACATTGTCCAGCCTTCCCTGTAGGTGGAGGGGCAGCTTTTCAGCCCTAGCCTCTGGACATAGGAAGTTATGGGTCACATCCAGACCAACACATTTAAATGACCCAAGGACTTTCCATATCTCTTTACTACCTATGGGATAGGAAACTCAGTTGGGGGGGGAAATGGTAACTTCTAGTTCCTTGGCCACTGCAGAGATAAAAGAAGCCCTGAAGAATTGCCCAGTGTGTTTGCTGTAGAGAGTGTTGTCATAGAAAGAAAAGAACTAGTCCATTCCTGAGCTCCAGGGGGTTCATTGGTGGACCCACCCTCTTTTGAACAAAATCAGAGAGAGACCAGGGTTGCTATTATGGGTAAGTGCCTTCAAAGCCCCAGCAGCTCCTCCTCCATGTCTATGCTTGGGCTCACTGTGTGTCCTTGGTTCTTGGGACAACACCAAGTTGAGCCAGAGAAAATGCACCATGCATTCTGGGTTTCCATTCTTGTGCTTTGGTGAAATAGGGGCTCAAACTTGAGTTGAGGTTCAGTTAGAGGGAAGGAAAGTGACTTTTCTGGCACACCTCAATTTGTGGCTTGAAAACTGAGCCTGCTCCCCAGATGTCTGTATGACAAGCCCGGCAAAGGCCAACTGGCTCTTCTCTGTCTGTCTGCAGTTTGGCCAAGGGAGGATGAAATGAGTCCTCCGAGGGCTGGAAGCACGCAGGTTGCAGCTGCAGTGCCAGCTTCAGTGGCTGGTACTGGTGACTTCCTGGAGGGCCATGTCAAAAGGATGCTAGGATGACTTCCAGGCTCAGTGGGAAAGAAAAGTACAGTTCATTTGCAATGTCTGCCAGGGGAAGGCAAAATGAGAATGTCAGAACAGGGAAATAAGAGGAAAGAGAATAAAATCAAACTGACCCTAAGAATACAGCTGGCTCATTTTATAGATGGTGAAATCAAGGTCAGAGAACTTGCCCAAAGCTCCCCAGACACAGGGTCCCAGAACTGATACTTGAACCTTCATCTCCTAATTCCTGTTTATTGTCATTCCATTACCACCAGCTGTGGTTTAGAAATAATTGCTTCTAAAAATGCAAATGATATGCAGCCCTCTGCTTTTCTCCAGTGTCTCCTGTTCACTCTTCCTGCTTTTACAGAAAACAACACATTAAACTAAATACAGCAGGCCATTGTACAGCACAGGTTTGAACTGTGCAGGTTTCTACTAAATCAATGACAAACACAGATAAATAGTGTATAAATCAGTATCATGAATGAGTTTTTGCTTTTGATTTTCATAACATTTCCTATTCTCTAGCTCACTGTATTATATGAGTACAATACAGGACCTGCCTGCAAGATTGGGGTCATGCATTCCATCCCCAGCACTGCCCCATAAAATGAATATGATCCCAGTGATGGCATGGCCACTGGGAACCTGGCACCTCAATGAGTGCAAAACTTCGGGACAATTTCACAACTAAAAATGTCTGCAGCCCCTAAGAACCCCCACAACCAAATATACAAGCATAAACATGACCTCCATCCATTCATCTCAACCCAACAAAGGGAAGTAAGGATGGTAAAGAAAATTATATTTAATATATAAAACATACAATAACATAAGCAAAAAATTATGTGCTAATCAACCCTCTGCACTTCTGCTAGAGGTTTCCAGTCAACAACAGGTCACTAGTAATTACAAGTTGAGGGAATCAAAAGTTATACATGGATTTGTAACAATATAGGGGCCAATGACCTTAAACTCTGCACTGTTCAAGAACCAGCTGAAATCTTTCCAAAGCAAGAAACCTTGCCAACTATTGACAAAAAGGAAGCCCTGAGAGATGCAAAGCTTGAGAGACCCTTGGAGCACTATTGCTGTGTTTGGAGGAAAAAAAGTGGCCTTACGGGTTTTTTTTAAAGAATTATTCCGGGCAGAACAGCAGCCAACAAATAGAGACCTCAACCCCATGACAGGGAGGTACTCAGTCCAGCTGACAATCTGAATGATGGAGAAGAGCAATCTCCTTCCAAAGCCTCCAGATGGTCGTCTGACCCAGACAGCACCCTAACTTCCATCTGGGAGGCACAAGCTCAGAACCCACAGAGCCCAGCCGGACTGCTGACCCGCAGGACTGGGAGAGAGTGAACGGGCATTGTTTGTTGCCATTCGATTTATGGTAAATTGTTATGCAGGAATCCAAAGCCAATCCAGTTGGCAGCTGTAACTCGCCTTCTGTGGTTCGTTGGCAAAGTCACGTTTGAGGAATGAGGACTGTCAACATCTTGTTAGTGGTGGCAATGGAAGGAAGTGACTGATGGGGTAAACTCAGGAAAAACATCAAGGTGATGGCTGGCTCAAGTCAATTAATTCCTGCAACATTCACTGAATAGAATTTCTACATTTTATAGTTAAATAAGCAAGGCGTATATGGTAACAACAGCTAATTTCCGAAGTGGAAGGTAAACAAGATTGAGGAAAAAAAGTTTTCTCATTCAGATGAGCCTTTCTCATTCTCATTCACATGGCTAACTTTCCTACATGTTGTTTTAACAATTGAATCCATGGCACATGTACTTAGCATTTGGGGAGAATGCTAAATATAGGGAGAAAAGGCTGTTTCTGAACCACTTTCAAGCTCAAGATAAAAGGTCTGAATTAAATAGTGTCCACATAGAATAATTCCCAGTCTCAAAATTAGCTGCTTAGAGTTGAGCAAAGATGAAACTTGACACTTCTCCAGAACTAAAAAGTGATTAATACTAATATCATTACTCTGAACAATGACAACCCAATAAATACCATGTATTGATTGATCTCTTTCCTCATGTGGGAGGCACTTTCCTAAGTATGTGATACCAATGTAAATGTCATTCATCAAATTCATGAAATAAAAATCAGTTTTAGAACCTTGACACCCAGGGGACAGTTCTCAGGTGTTGTGCTTACTATGTCCTGAGGTGCAATCCCAGAGACATTCTTGGGACCCAAGGAAAGGTCTGGCTTCTAGTGTCAGCTATGTCACTCAGCAGCTGAGGGGCTCAAGACAAGTATTTTAGACCTCACCAAACATCAGTTGTCTCAGATTGAACATGGTGACAGTAAATGTCCCAAATCCACAGGGCCACTGGAGGGCAAAGTGTGATGAGGCACAATATCTAAAGTTCGGGGACCAGCAGGTAGTAGCAAGGCTGACATGGCCATCACTGAGAGGCAATTAGCAGAGGTGGGTGAGGCCAAGAGGCTACTCCATGGAGGCGTCCCAGCAAGGACAGACATAACTAACATCTTCTTTTGTACTAAATTTTTTTCATATGGGCTTTTATTTTTTAAACCTCTTCCCCAATTTTTCCTACCATGGCTCAGAATATTAATATCTCCCAACTGCCAAGGCCAGCACAGTGTTCTGAGTATAAACACATACCAACCCTAGGTTTCAGACCATTAACTTCTTTCCTTTTCCTTCTTTTCATTTTATCGCTTCTAAAGTGGAGCAACCAAAGAGATTTATATCTTAAACATTACAAAAATACCTCCTCAAACCCACACCTTGTTCTCAGACTGAAACCTTTTTGTGCTGTTAGCATAAATCCAGATATCACTTATATCAATGAATTGCATGTCCATGAAAATCGTATGTGTTTAGAATGGAAAAAAACAAGTCAGAGCAGAGGGTTGGCACAACGACTTAAAACAGGAAGTTTCATGCACAGGTTTATGGACTGCAGGTGTAAAAAGACTCAAGTCCACTGACAGAGAATACACTATCATACTGCCACTGAAATATCATGAGTACCTCATTTTCCATGTCCCACTTAGGATGCATTTTCTAGTGTTGAGATAGTCAAGGACTAAAGGTTTCCCCCCTGAATAACAGCCGTCAGTATAAAAAGCACCAAATGATTTCAGGCTCTCATCCAATGGGGTGGGGTCTTAAACCATAGTGACTTCACTTTATCTGGTTCAGAAAGGACACCTTCCATTCTGTTTTTAAAACTTAATTTTGAGTGCCCCTATATACCAGACACATTTCTAAACATTGCCAAGCTCTTGTTCCCAGGGATATGAGGAGAGACTCCTTCCTGGACTCTCATGGACGAATAAACTCCCTAAAAACATCTAAGCAGTTCATCTAAGTTGGACTGAATAACGCAGATCTGGGTGTCTGCCTATCTTCTTTTTCTACAGCAAGATGTTGTCAATATGGAAGGTTATTTTAGGAGGTTGTCACTGTCACTGTCCTCCCATTGTTCATCGATTTGCTCAAGCGGGCCCAATAACATTGTGAGACTTGTTACTGTGTTTGGCATATCGAATATGTCACGGGTAGCTTGCCAGGCTTTACAGAGATACTCTCAGTAGCTTGCTGGGCTCTCTGAGAGGGGCGGAGGAATTGAACTTGGGTTGGCCTTGTCGGAGGTGTGCAAGGCAAACGCCCTACCCACTGTACTATTAGGTACAGAAAAATCATCATTGCTTTGCAAACCCCAAACCACATAAGGTAAAAAATACAATTGCTCCTGAGTCAGTGGACAAAGGACATTTCTCCAAAATTCTATTATTTTAGTGATACAGTCACACTGGGAATGTCAGAGTGCCATTCGAGATATTTGTTTCTTAATAAACTCACATTTTTTTCTTACTATCTTTAGCCTCACCTTTAAGCCTGAATGAAATATCATGGTTCCATTAAATTCCCCTGCCTACCTATCTACCTACCTACCTACCTACACACACACACACACACACACACACACACACACACACACACACACACACTTTTTTCACAGGCAGTAAAATAAATAGAAACAATTAAGATGTCAAGTGTCTGTGGTCCCTGCTCAGGGCAAAGCTAAGAGGATGTTGGTAAATAATTGAACAGTGGTGCCACAAAAAGAAGCTTCTAGGCTGTCTCCACGTTTTTCTTACAAGGCCTGTTCTGCCTGCTCTTATCAACCACTTGCATCTGTCCATGCTTCTTCTTGTTGAAACCAAGTTGCCAAGAGCCCCAAGCATGCCAGTGGAGTAAACCAGTGGTAAGCCTTGGTAACTAAGCCCTAGCAAAAAAAATCTGGGCTGGCTGTATGGCTTACACTGAGACACCTTGCTTTTGCAAGTGACGGCTCTTCTGATATTGGAATCCAAGGTTGAATTCTGATTCTCCCTTGATTCTGCCAACATCCCACCTTTCAGTCTTGAATTCTGCTCCCTTCAGCACTGACGAGGCAATTACCGCAATCGTCCATTCATTCAACCACCCACTAACTCCTTCAGCAAATATTAGTTTTACATGAGAGGCCTGTGGGGGAGAATGGAGGCCCTGGTGGCAAATGAACTGCTGGGGATGCCCTGTGATGTGCATGAGTAAAACATTTTATTGGACCCTAGAAACTTACGTTGCCAAAGAGCTAGCAATGCAACAACAGAGTCCTCTGTTTTCCATGACTATAACCCAATACCTCTCACTATAAGGCAAAGTTAACTTCAGGCAACATTAACCTCCAAAATCCAAAACATGAATTCAGGAAATGGCGCTCTTAGCAAAGTTTAGAGAAATCCTTGATATCCCATCTCCTCTCTCTCAATTTTATTTTCCACTTCAGTTATCTGGAATAATAGCCAGAAAACTATCAGTAAATTTATTATTGACAGCAGCTAGCAAGCTATCCAATTCCAATTAAAAGAAATATGACAGAGACCTCGTGTTCCACCATCTCTCGTGTTTATTTCATACATCATAGAGATGGCTAAAGGATTTTTCATTGCTATAAGGTTTGAGCCAAACTGAACCATTTCTGGGTTTGGCAAGAACCAAAATTTTCCAAGAGTCACTAATTTTAGTACCAATTCTCTAGACCTAAGAATTTTTCCACTGCTTTTGAATATGGTTATACATTTCAAGTGGCCCATATTTTTCTAATTCCTGTGTTCTTCATTCATCAAATGCTTTCTCTGAGAGCTATTTGATATCCAAGAAAGCTTTTGAGTATTTTATGTCTTTTCATTTCCCCCCCTCTTTGAACTGGGAAACTGCTTTTTTTTTCACTCAGAACAAACTAAACTTGAACCTCAAAAAGCTTTCGGTCAATCTGAAATTAAAACCTCCTCAAAGTACAAGTGGCTTCTAACCCAAGAGGGAAAGTATGCTTTCTTCTATAAGGAAAAAAGAAAACTCACACACAAATACCATTTTTTAAGTGCATACCAACACAAGAAAGACACTGACAACAATGTATCAAAAAATATGGTCTTTAATAAAAAATGTGGTCCTTAACAAAACTTGATAGTTTTATCTCAATGCACTAAAAAGTAGATGGCTCTAATTTAATTTGCCCAATGTCTCCAAAATTAATTAATTAACATTCTTGTACCTCTCAAGGCAGACTTGGTGTACAAATCCACTGAGCACATTGAATCTATTACAAAATAAAACACTTAATAAACTGCTCAACATCACCCGTGGGTTTCTAGTTCAATTCACTGTTGATAGCAAAGAAAAAGTTAGTGAAAAAGATGACACTAAATCACAATACCAGTTTTTACCAAAGTGGTGGTTTTGCCACCCAAGGATGTATGTTGGATCTATGGAGGGTAGGAGTACCGTGGGTAGCCTCAGGTGCAATCAGAGGATGTTTTCTCTTTGCCCCCATAAAAAAAGGTAGATTTCCGGGGAAGTGGTAGGCTGGGGAGGCACTTTTTTTTTTTGAGTAATTACTTTTCTGATAATATGGGCATTAAGCCAAGCAAATTTGGGGACATCTGTTTTAAACCTCTCTAACCCTAAAAGAATTTATTCCAAATCAAGAGAGAGAAAGAGAGAGAGAGAGAGAGAGAGAGAGAGAGAGAGAGAGAGAGAGAGAGAGAGAGAGAGGAGCACATTCCTTCATCTTAGCCTCTGGGCCAATTAGTGCTTCTTACAGTTCAAAGTGAAGCGGCTCACACTTCCTTCTGTCCATCACTGTGCTCCTGATTTTCCAAAAAGAAAAGAATCACAGGCACTGTGATTATGTTTCATCATTACACAAGACACATTAAACAGGAGTACCTTTCCTTTACTTCATTTCCAACCCAAGAGCAGAGAAATCAACCCACTGAAGTAATACCAGGACAGGAAGGGCTGTTTCCCAAAACGCCTGGGCAGCAATCTTTGTAATCAGCCGGGGACATCTCTTACCACATCTGGGTGGGCACCAGATCCGATTATGCTAATTTTGATTGAGCTGGATGAATAGCAAATCTGTCATATTGTGGCTGGACAGCAAGTAGGGATAAAACATCAGCATCCAGGACAAGCTGCTGGTTTGTTTCCTTCTGCTTGTATAAACGTAACACAGAAGAAGATGGTGTCACAAGCGAAGGGCCGTTTTCCTCTAATTATGTGAGTGGATCTACATTAATAATGTCATTTTTTAAATGTCATCAAACAGGCAAGAGAATGAAGCAAGTCAAAACACAGGATATGACAATATATATAACCAGAGTAGTATATTCCTACCCTTCCAAGTATAGACTCCATGCATTCCCCCACTGGACGTCATTCCCCCACTGGACTGGCACTTTCCTAGCTTGCTCTGAGTGTCAAAAAGCCAAGCTGTGTCTGTCTCTTGGCTATGCTGCTGGATACTGACCCAGAATTCAAAATGTTGAAGGTGCTCAGCCAGGATTTTCTGAATCAATGCATCAATAAACACAAAAACTAGCTACTGCATCCCTCAGTTACTTCTGCACCTTCAGATTTCATTTTGCATCTAAAATTTCAAAAGCCATAAGTGCTTAAGGAAACAAACAAAAATCTCAGGTTCTAGTATTGTACTCTGGCTTCAAGTTTTGGCTTCACTCCCTAGCTTTGTGACCTTAGGCCAACTAACTTATCTTCTTATTCCACAACTTCCTTAGTTTTCCCACCAAGGAGCTCTCAAGACAATAATAAGGTAATCCCAAATAAAAGAAAAGAATTCATGTTATTAGAATAACCAAAAAACATTAATAAACACTCAAAGCATGCAAGCTATTTCTGTTTTACTACACTGAGTCAGTAGAGAGTAAGGTACAATTTTACATACACGCCAAAAAAAATGAGTAAGCAGCAACTTTCTATCTTTAAAAATAACCAACCACATTTCCAGATATCAATAAGAGCAAATGTAAAAAATATACAGCAAGGAGGGATGGGGGAAAAAGCAAGTTGCTCAATGGGATAGCATTGTACGTATTTTTGTTTTCCATAAAGAGAAAAAAAGCAGTTTCAATGGGAGTACAAACAGGTGAACAACGTAACAAAAATTCTCTGCAGAGAGGCTGGAGCTATAGCACATTGGGTAGGGCATTTGCTGTGCACACGGCTGACCTGGGTTCGATCCCCAGCATCCCAGATGGTCCCCCAAACACCGCCAGTAGTAATTCCTGAGTGTAGAGCCAGGAGTAAATCTTGTGCATTGCCGGGCATGACCCAAAAAGCAAAAATAATAATAATAATAAAAATAAAACAATTCTCTGCATAGCCAAGCTGTCACTCCATGGCAGTATTTGTCTGGACTGCAGGATGTCTAAGGGAGCTTAACTTTTATTCGTAATGTGCCAATTAAATAGCAAGTGTATTGAATTCTTTTCTTAAATCATCAATACAATTTTAAAACAAACTTTTAAAATGTGTAGTAAAAGTGAAAGCAAAAATAGAACACAAAACACCATGACCACTGGCTCCACCAAAAGGTAAGTCTCCATGTGGCCCAAGAGGAGAAAACTGTAATTTCTCCAACTACACCTTCTTCCTGGCTGCTTCCCAAGATGTTTGCCTCTGTCTGGCAAGAAACCCTGCGGAGTCCAGTATCCACGGGGTCTCAGCAAGGTCCTGTGGACCAAACACTACCTTGAAACCAAATAGACATTTAAGAGGAAGAAATTCAAACTCTAAGCAATTTGATAAGGTCTTCTGTTTTTCAATCTCTGACTTGAAAACATGACAACATTTAATCATGCAACTTTCAAAGTAAGATCAATGATCTCTGGTCAGCCAGGGCTTTGATTAATATGAAAAATAATAGTGAATTGTGATATGGATAAATAAATAAATGTCCAGTCTTGGCTATACCCTTTCCTATCTTGTCCCACCAGGAAAATTTGTATTTTCTGTTATCTTTTCCAATTTTCCACTTTGAAATGCTTTCTACCCAATTGGCTGCTCCTTTTATTATCTCCCTAGCTCCCAATCTCATTTCATGACCTTTGAGATGCAATGAATAGCTACCCTGCCTGGTCCACCCAGAGCTGAGATTGTGATAGGATATGCAGGCATGGTCTACCAAGTCTTGCAGGCTGAAGCAAACACGTCAGCAAATTCTACCCATCACTGCTATAGATTTATGTGGGTCCAGCAATTACACAGGCTGTCACGGATTTCTGAGAACATGCTAAAGTGAAATATAGAAGAATTCCTTAGGGAGCAGTGGCAAAAATCGAAACTCCTTCTCCCAACCCCTCACCTCTCCTCGACTGAGGTCATAGTCGACAAGAAGATCCCACAGGCTGAAAAGAGCCCCCCTCCTTGACTGACTTATCAGGAAATGTCATATTTGAACACCATGAATGATCTGTACAATGCCTGTGGGACCTTTTAGACATGCTCAGGACATTTCAGAAATGTAGGCCCAAAAAGTACATATATGTTTTGGGACCATGTCCCCAACTTTCTTTCTCTGGGGTCAGAATATTAGACTCAGCATGGTTAGAACACAAGACTGATTCTTTCTGAACTCTGATTGCCTGGGCTACAATGAGAAAAGGGTTCAGGGTGCAGCTCAAGTGGCAGAGACATGCAAGACAGGTGTGAATGGAGGGCTGGAGTGATAGTACAGTGGGTAGGGCTTTTGCCTTGCACTCGGCCAACTTGGGTTCAATTCCCAGCATCCCATATAGTCTCCCGAGCACCACCAGGAGTAATTCCTGAGGGCACAAGCCAGGAGTATCCCCTGTGCATCGCCTGGTGTGACCCAAAAAGCAAAATAAAATAAAATAAAATAGAAAGATAGGTGTGAAGCCCTGGATTAGATTCCCAGGTTTGCATGCCTCCTCCCCCATGAGGCCCCCACAATAATGGAAAACTAATATGATAGCACAGTGGTAGGGCATTTGCCTTACAAGCAGCCAACATGGCGACCCGAGTTCAATTCCTCCACCCTTCTCGGAGAGCCCGGCAAGCTACCAAGAGTATCTCGCCCGCAGGGCAGAGCCTGGCAAGCTACCCGTGATGTAGTTGATATGCCAAACACATTAACAACAGTCTCCAATGGAGACGTTACTGGGCCTGCTTGAGCAAATTGATGAACAACGGGAGGACCGTGACTTAATACTAATATCCTGAGGAAAGAGTTCACATTTCTTTCAACCCACTGTAAAAGAGCTGAATGAATTCAGCTAAACAAGTTCGTGTTCTTTTCAAGTTTTGTGATCAGAAGTCCTGGGTTCAAAGCAGGCATGATAAGGGCCTTTCTCAAGAGCTTCCCTCATCTTTCATTCCCAGGCCTTGAGCACCAGCATGTGTGAATACCTCTGCTAGGCTCGCGGGGTTCCTCCATGAACAGAGACATCCTAAAATGAGGTTTCCTGATACCAGAGGGAAGAGAACAGTAAGTACAGAATCACAAATTCAGTTACTCCCTATGGAAGAAAGTATAGGTAGGAAACTAGGTACCGAAAAAAAAAAAAACCAGACTCTCCATGTGAACAGAAGATGAGACTAACCATTGTTGGAACCTCTGGTTTTATGAGTTAAATTGTACAGTTAGAACAAACAACTTCATAGTTTTTCACACTAAGTGTACCATTCCACTTACCCCTCTAGAGGGAGATGCTAATTTGTTTTAATGGATTGAGTTCAGTGCTTAAAGAGAGGAGCAAACTACTTAGTCAATCATTCTTTCTAGAAATATAAATGAACAACTATTATACACCAATAGATAAGTGCCAGGACTATAATGAGGAATAACCCACATCCTTTCTCTCATGATGCCTGGTATATAAGGAGAAAACAGGCAAGAAATGAGTTTGAATTTAAGACAAAAAAATGAGATGGAAATTATGGTGGAGAGTCGCATAATAGGGAGTTAGTGACTGAGCAAAGGTGTTCAGATAACCTGATCTATGTATATGAACTATGAGCTGAAACTGGGTAATCGGATGAGTAAAATGAGTAGAGAAAAGTAGAGGAAGAGGATTTACGCTAGAGAATACAGGAGAATTAAGATCCCGAGAAGACATCGACCACCGTCCAGAATTCATGGCTGCTTCTCCCAGAAGGGAGCATAAAATGAGATCCCCATAACCATGCCACCAGACTCCGTGCCAGGTTGTTTTCACCTGGGGCTCCCCACAGGGGGACGGGTGAGAGCCCTTCCCACTCAAAGGGACCCAGCCCTAGCAGCAACCTCCACAACCCAACCACTGCCACACTCCAGGCCATTTTCAGACCGAAACTCACGCATGAATGAATATATTCCTGGACACATCATAAGACACTCCTACCCATTTTCCATAATTGCCACATCATATTTGATGGGGTTCAGACAGTAGGCAACGAATCATAGAGGCAAAAAATCATATATATGTATGCATATACACACATTTTCAGACATATATACCAAGCTCACATCACACAAACCATAACAACATATTAGTGATATCCTATAGCATGTCTTAATGTTAGTTCCTGCCAAAATAGAACAATCTTCACACTATTTTCTATATGAACACTTTTTATAAGCATGTTCAGCAGTTCTTCATAACAGACAATACAAAATATATTCTTTCGTTTGTGTTTTGGGAGAGGAATTGGGGCTTGGGATGGAAACATCCCAAATTTGGTGGTGGGAAGGTGTAATGGTGATGGGATTGGTGTTTGAATATTGAATGTAATCAAATATTGTGATGTAACTTATAAAATAAAAAAATTTAAAAAATTAAAGATCCCAATAAGAATAAGGTTCACTTGTTTCACGACATAAAAGAAGGAAAAGAAGGCCAGCATGGCCAAAACCTTGTTGGTCAATGGGTGAAAATGAATAGGAGAGTTGGGGTGTGGGGGCTTGGTGGGAGGATGAATATTTTAGAGATGTGTTATCCAAGAAGGAATCCAAGATCTTCCATTCTAGGTAACTAGTCCCAGAGACAAGAAAGAGCAAGCTGTGACCTCTCAGCACAAACCATACAAAGTTAAAAGGTATGTTAATTTGCCACCAGCAGATTCTATATAATAAATGATTCAAGGGTCAGTGATACAGCTCAGTGGTAGAGAACTTACCTTGATGGGTGAGGTCCCTGGTTCAATCCTCAATGTCTCTTACACAGACACATGTACAGACTCCCATTCAACTAGCTAACTAAATAGATGATTCATTGTTTGCAAACATCAATCAACCATTACTGAGCTCAACTCTTGGAAGAAGTTAGACTAAGATCCCGTATGCCAAAAAAGAAGACATATTTATTTAAGATTACTCTGGCCATGTATTACAGAATTTCAGAAAGCAGCTGGTCCATAGATGCAAGTGAAAATCCCTGAGTGTTGCAAAAGCTGAGTGACAAGAATGGAGCGCTTTGCTTTAACAGCTGCAAATTCCTTCTCCTCTCAGAAGATACTATTTTGTAGCTACATAAATGTATTGGCAGTCTTCTGTTTTAACTAAATGGATTTTTAATTTTGCATGTTTCCTCCACATAAAGTCCTTATAATATACATTTATGATGCTGTCATCATAAAAGTTGCTTAAGGAGATTCATGTAGTCACTTTAAGATAGTTTCCAGAGATGGGGAACAAGAGAATGAGCTCTGCAAAGAGGAATACATCCTGAAAAGAAGCTGCTAGACTTTCAGTTCAGCCATTTTCTTCCCGAGTTCTTCTAGTCCACTGTACAGTCAAAACACTTCTACCTGATGCTCCAGAACTCAATAACAAAATCTTCATCTATGTGATTTAACTATGATTTAACTAGCATACTTGAGTCTTTTTTTTTGTTCTTAGCTAGTTTGATTTTCCTATTAAACATACATGCTAGTTTTAACAAGGCATGTAAAAATTTAAGAGTCACAGTATGAATCATATCTACAACTGCCGTGTTTGTTTTTCTCCATCAAGGCTCTCAGCTCTGCTCATATACACAGTTCATTTCAGTGAGCAGATAGGTTTCTGTAACAGAACAGATTCTCATCAGGTTAGCCATGTGCAAAAAAAAAAAAAGCTTTCTTACTGGTTTCTAGGTAGGATGGCTTTGCTAGGTCCTGGAGAGAAATATAAGAAAGGTCTGACTGACCTCAGAAAAGTGCAGGAAGTTTCTGATTGGCCCAAAAGAGTATCAGGAAGGTTCTGATTGGCCTAGTGTGAGTCAAAAGTTTCTTTATTTGAGGTCCAATGGGGTTTGGTAGCCAAGACTTGTGTCCTTCGCACCTTGTGACTACTCTGTGTACAACTCCAACATCAAATGAATCAAGAGGGCTCCAAGAAATCAAATATGGGATAGCTGGCTTAACTAATGATCTATTTAGTGCTTAACCATATTAGTACCATAAAGGAGAGTTAGCACCTAACTTTCTATACTTAACATGTATAACATGTATAAGGATGAGTAATATGAAATCCTCTTTCCTCGCCAGCCTTAGTCAGGCTCTATCATTCTTTGAGTTGTGTTTTCTCAAATTTTTAAAAATTACCTTTGTACAGGGTCCATACCCAGGGACCCTGTGCTGCTATAGGCTACTCCTAGTTATGTTAACTCATTGATATGGGCATGATAGTCTGGTGCTTGGGCCAGCTGTCCAGTGCTCAGGGGTGCACCAGGATAACACCTAGCAATGCTCAGGGGCTCTGTAGTGTCAGGGATCAAACAAACTCTTAAACATGCTAAGCATGTGCTCTACCTCCTGAACCATAGCCCCCACCCTGGTCATTTATCATTCTCTGTCTCTAGTCCCTTCATGTGTTGTGAAAATGTGCGATCAATACTTCCATTTACATGACTGAGCAGAAATGGAATCACTTGCCTCTAAAACCATCCTCATTGTTCTCATTTGGATATACCGTATCAGCTCTTCTCTCCGAAATGGAGCTTATAGCATAAAATCTCTCTCCTTGGTGTGAAAGGTAAGTTCTGCTATTAGAATATCTCAAAGGAAGACCATGTTTAATAGTGAGGAAAAGCGCATGGGATGGGTTGGAGTCAGACCTATCTTACTCTACTATGGTCTTTGTACTCCAATATCAGATAGAGAGACCACTTCTGTCATCTGCCATCACAAACACTATGTCATGATACAGCATCCATGTGAGTATTCAGTTATTGATTGACCTCCCTAGCTTAATACAAGGAGTAATAGTCAAGGAGCGTACTTATGAGGGAAACTGCCAGACCTAAGCAGTGCTTACATAGAGCAGGTGTTCAAACTGGTTGGCTTTAAAATCACCTATCCACAGAATTCCTTTGTCCACGGCCAACTCCCATAAAATCTTATTCGAAGTTATATAATAAAAAGTGATAATTTAAAGAAGTGTGAGGCTGGAGAGACAGTACAGGGGCTAAGGTATTTAACCTGCCAACAAGTGACCTTAGGTTGATACACAATACCACACTGTCCCTCAAGCTAAGGAGGCTACTCCTTACCACTATTACATGTGGCATCAAAAAAAAAAAACCTAATTAATCAGTTCCTTTGAAAGCATTGCCATGCCTGGAAGTAGCAGCTTCTGACACCCTTAAATTCTAGGAGATTGTACTTCCAGTAGGATATCCATCAACCAGTTTTCAGAAAGTTCTTGAAGTCACGAAGGTTACAATATTTCAAAAGTCTACTACAACCCTGTAGCAATTATAAACTTGTGTTTTTCAACTTTCTAGAAAAAAAGATTTCAATACTTCCCTGAAGTTCTACTGAGGCCTTAATTTTATCTAATGTAATTGTCAGATTGTTGACAAGGACTTAATGACTGGAAACTATTGGACTCTTTCCATTTTCTAGTTTCCTTGGTTGTCTTAAACTTCCTATCAGGAGTTCCCTAGTCATTTTTCCATCTATACGTCCCTAAAATCAATCTGAAAATTTCAGCAAAATGATCACAATTTTTTTTTGTTAGTTTATTGCAACAGGGAAGGACACTAAACCCACCTCCATTGGTCTAACGAATTTTTTTGCAGTCGTCAAAACGCTCTGAGGTCTGCTTGCTGTTATTTTGGTTCTCGCACCCCCCTCCCCCCCCATTTTACAAATAAGCTTTCCAGGAGAAATTTTCTCTAGCTGTGATCAGCCTTTCTAGAAGGAAACCATTCTCTCTGACATGACAAGACCCAGTGAAAAACAACAACGGCAGGAACAGCAGCTGTACAACCCTGCTGACACCTATATGAGTAGGGGAAAAATAGCTGGTGTGAGAAAACACTAAGTCCATAAACATTGCAGAGAGGCAAGGCTCTCAAACTACATGCAGCAACCAATTACTCTCTCAAAAGAAGAATGCAGGTCTTACATGAAGTGGAACAATTAATTTCACGCTTGTCATCCCGGCCTCAATAGTAAGTTGATTTGAATCAGATATTTGCGGTACATTACAGCTTGCAGAGGACAGTCCTGGTGCCTCCCGAGCTGACGGACTCCCTTGATGGCTACCATTGTAAAACAATCCATCAATAAGAGTAATTATGGTATTGATCAAAGCGGTTGGCTGCTTCAGATTGGAATCAATTCTCAGGAGTTGCTGGGAACAGAAATGTCTAATGGACTATTCCATCACTAGTCCCGGCAGCAACTGAAACAGCTAATATTCTGGAAAGTTCTTAATAATTACTCATTGAATCTGCATTTCTGCTTCAGTGACCATAACCAGACCCTGCCTATTATAGCCTGAAAGTCAGTCCAAGTAGATGAAGGCAGGGTCAAATGCAGATTTAGCAAGTGTCAGCCTGGGCCAAAAAAAAAAAGGAGAATAGACCATATGAAAACTACCTTTGATAATTTTATTCTGTCCTGTTAATTAGAAAAACTGATGATTGTTTTCCTACTGAGTTGCTAAGAAAGTGCACAGGGAAGAAAACAACGTACTGTATAGATGCTGCTCTTACAGCACTTCCGAAAATACAATTCTGTTTTCAGTGATAATGGGTTCAGGAACAGAGGACAATATCATTAATGTGAAATTCTCATGAATATGCCATTTAGTATAATCTAGCTTCCAGAGGTGGGGAATTTGGCACCTTTAGGAAGTAGCCTCACTTGGGAAGACCAATAACCGCAGACAATCCTGAAAACACAGTTTGCCCCTCACTCAAATGTCTATACATGTATGATCAGTTTGTGCCAAACGCAAGCAGGCGCTGAAGAGTGAGAAGCCTCCAGAAGCAGCCACATCCACAGCAGAGGATTCACAGAGTCAGAGAAAGGCATGGAAAACGGGGGGCTCCTGTTGTCATACACAGCAAAACAGACACACATCCCTACAGGATCCCCCAACAGGGCTGGACACATGGTACATTAGGTAGAGCACTTGTCTTGCATGCAGCTGACCTATGTTTTTGAAAAGGTTTTCCTGAAAAACACAGAGCCTGAGGAAAGCACTTGAGAACCTCCTAGTGGAGATAGAGAAGGGGTTTCCATAGATCAGAGGCCATCAGCAGAGTTAGAGGGGTAACCTGGGCTAACCAGTGTGGAGCAGCACTTCTCAACCTCTTTTCACCAGAAGACCAGTACCTACCTGTGGAGTAATCTGAGGACTGGCAGTTTATAACAAGACACCAGCAGGTTCAACCTCTTCAAGACTACAGACCAGCATCTGTCTGGAGACTTGAAGTTGAAAACCCTATTTTATAATGCAGGAGTGTCACAGTAGGAGCCACCTACAAATGGTGGGAAGCTGAGAAGGGCCTGGGATACAAAGCCTCAGGATTACATTTCTGCACGCTGAGCACATGCTACTCTGCATGTGGAAGACCCAGGTTCAATCCCCGGCATTGCATGGTCCCCCGAGCAATGCCATGAGTAGCTTCCAAGAACAGAGCTAGGATTAAGCCCCTAAGCACTATCTGGTGTGACCTAAAACAAAAGAAATAAGGTTTTTCTCTGTCAAAGCCACTGGGGAGCTATGCTAGACTTCTCAACAGCTGATAGGAACACCATTTCACAAAATGGTCTGCAGGAATCTTGCAAGAAGGTTGAAGTAAACAAGAAAAAAGAAGCAAGGAGCCTGCCTCTATCATTTAGAAAAGGGGATAAAAATAAAACATCAAATTCTTCCTAAATAAATCTTCTGTAATTGGGACACTATTTCAAACAGCAAGTTGATTAACACTCACGTGGATATTTGCCAAGGCATGTCCTTGGCTTGCATCTTGTTATTTGCAAGTGGCCACTGGTTAGGAATTTATAAGATTGTGTAAGATTTCCCTCATATATCAAGGCTCTATAAGCTCCCTGAGTGAATTCTATGTTCAGTTTGAAAGTTTCAAGATAACAATATATTTATTTAAAGGCTTAGACAGTTTCAATGTCAGAATGACTCTTAACTCTCCTTACACTATAAACACTACCATTAAATCAAAGAGGATTCCATTTTTATAAGGTGGGGGGGGGGGAATAATGTTTAAGCAATGTTTAACCTGGGGAGAGGGCGGAAAGAAAGGGAAGGTGCACAATAGAAATCAAACCAAGAATTCCCTAAGGGAAAAGTTACAGATGTTTGTCTTCCCTCACAGCCAAATATGAATTTCACTGATGGTTAGATTATGGAGGCAGACAATAGTATGCTGAGATCACTCTAGGGCCTTTATCTGCATTGATAGCACCTTTGAGTTGGGGCTGGAGGGCAGGCGGACATGGACTAATACTCCATATAGTAGATGGTTGATAGAGCATACACATTGCAGATAAGGACTGCGTTCACCCCAGAAATGACACCAGCTCCCTCAGCACATGCGAACTGCTGTGTTCAGGTTCTCCCATATCTCTCTTGTGGATTGCTATGAATTTCTGAGCAGGAATATTTTTACTTCAATTCAAGTAAGTAACTTAGTAATAACACTAAGGTTAACAGCAACTGACTCCTGCAGATCTTATTACTTACTAGACTCTATTGTTACCATTTAGCATTTTATCCTTACCAAGAATCCTGTGTTTTTCTAGAGAAGCTCAGAGGGGTTCAGTAATGCACTGAACTCCTTTTCTTCCTTAGCACAGAAGCAACACACATGTAACCATTGGTGTATTTTTTGGGAGACATCACTGCCTTGCTACAAAATTAATACTGTATTATTCCTCAAAACAACCACAGTTCATTTGCTAACCATGGTTCTCACCAGTCAACCCCAACAGTCAACCCCAAGAAGTCAAATCCAAGCCTGTCAATTGTATGTCTTCACAGCAAACCACTGGGCAAGGCTTGGCTGGGCTGTGTCTAGAAACAGTTTCTGTTTTTCCCAGAGAATGATGCTGTGGCAGAAATAAGAAACACTGGTTAAGAAACTAAATTCAGCCTATCCTACTATCTGCAAAGTCCTCCAAAAGGCACACTCAGGCACACACACACACACACACACACACACACACACACACACACACACACCCTTCCTCCACCAAACCTGTGTAACAGGAACAAAGAGAACTTCTCACCATCTCTTACTTTGAGAGAATTAAAATCACCAGCCTTATTGGACTGAGCAAACACCTTAAAAGCCAAGCTTTGTGATGGTATTTCAAAATGTCACACTGCCACGAAGTCGCTCAGAGCCACTGTACTCTAAGAGATAGTCAAACTCAGCCGTTTTGAATTTTCAATATTAAAGATCCCAAATCAGAGCATGTTTGAACAAGAGGGGAACAGTATGATTCAGGAAGAACATTAAATCAGGCCTGACCTTTTGAAGGTCAGACAAAACCTGAGGGTTGTAAGAAAAGCAAAAGTTGTTTAAAACAGTCAGAAAAGTCTCATAAAGTGTAGAAAGATTGTGGAGGCCAAAAAATGATTACGGGAAAAACCTTTGACCTAGAAACCAAGGGTCTCTATTTTCTTGGGCCCTAACCCTCCCACTGGGTCTATTACCCCTGCTACACTCAGGCTTGCCCACCTCAACACCAGCCCCTGGAGTGCTATGCCAATAGCATATTCAGCATACTGGGGAATATGTGAGAAGCACATATTATTCTTCTCTTATTACGTGAGAGTGATAGCACAGCGAGTAGGGCATTTGCCTTGCACAAGGATGACCCGGGCAACCCGGGTTCAATTTCTCCACCCCTCTCGGAGAGCCCGGAAAGCTACCGAGATTATCTCACCTGCACAGCAAAGCCTGGCAAGCTTGCCAAAAACAGTAACAACAAGTCTCACAATGGAGACGTTACTGGGCCCGCTCAAGCAAATCGATGAACAACGGAAGGACAGTGACAGTGACAGTATTAGGTGAGAAACAGCCAGAGGCTCAGGGCTGGTCCCAGACAGAGCACAGGGAATAGGTAGAGATACCTGGTCCCAAATGGGACTGATGGTCCCATGTACAGTCTACATGGAAAACATCAGAAAGAAGACAGAAGACAACAAAGACTTGGCAGAGCATAAACAGAAATTTCTAGAAACAGAATGCCTAATTTTTTAAGGATTTTCAACTAGACTGAGTCATCAGTCAGCTAAGTCTTTGCAGAAACCCTTAAAACCCAAAGAAAGAAAAAAGTAAAAATAAACTCTAGTGGATATGGCACTTCCCTTCATCACAGAGATGAAAAAAACTTCTATTTTACAATTAACTCATTCTTTAATCACATTTCTATAGTAAGCAGGGCTACTGTTACCCACTGTATATAAATATATATATGTGTATATATATATATTCACAGTATAAATAAGTTACTCCCAGACAATTTTTTGTTTGTTTGCGGTCACCCCCAGGTGTGCTCAGGGCTTGCTCCTGGCTCTGAACTCAGACCATCCTCATGCAAGACAAGTGCCTTACCCACTGTTATAACCCTGGCCCCTCCTAAATAATCTCCAGTATAAAATCATATCAAAAGTTCAACCTAAATCTAGGGCTAGTTTTCTGACAATCTGATCACTAGATTATCTTTTAAGAAAACATAGTGTCTCTTGTAAGGAACTGCTTGTCCTACAGCAACACTTCATAAAGGGAACTTTTAAATATTTTTGCAGCATAAAGTCAGCTCTTGCAAAAGCATAAATCAGAACCACTGAATCCAGGTACTTTACATAAATTTATCTTAGGATTCAAAATAAGTAGGTTTCTGCAGAGATTATGACATGAATAAAATATTTCAAAAGCTTCTAATAGATAGTAGATAAATACTGGAACCAAGCAGAGTTCACCAAGAGAGTTGGAACAGTAAAACACCAGGGCTTCCTATAACCCAGCAGGTCCCCAAATTTCAAACTATTGTGCTGCCTTATAAGTGAAATGACTTCATGACAATATCATTTTGATATTTATTGAATGATCTTCTTGGATTCAGGTCACTTAATACTGTTTCTGCTCCATGTCAGCGTCATAGTCATGAGCCTAAATTATAATATTCACTTACAATCAAAAGAGAAGATATATATTTTAAGGGTTGCCTTGTATGGACAAATGCAAGGCAAACCTTGTTGAGGCAGATAATACAGTTTCTCCATCTCAGAAGTTGCCTTAATAACTAGATGAGACAGAATCTGTATATAGAATAAAAGACTCCAAAAGTTCATTTTGACCAAAATAGGCTGACATTTGAGATTTTCACTCATTCTCATTCACTACAATGCCATGGTCTGCAGATTTTATATAAGCAGTAGCAGATGGCAGTAATAATGCCTCCATAAAGAATCCTGGATTTACCACCTTATTCCAACCTAAATAATCTATGCTTTCAACTTAAATTGGTTATGCATAAATACCTAACTCTTAACTACAAAATTCCAACTTCCATAAGAGTTGAAGATGATATGCAATGATGTTTTGGAAGCGTTCCTTCTGCTGTGAGCTACATGCGTGCATGAGACTCTTAGATCCAAAAATCAAACCTCTTGATACCTGAGCAGCAGCCCTGGCTCTGAACTCAGACCATCCTCATGCCACAAGTGAATATATTGTCTTACAAAGCAAGCACTTTGGATATTGTTTGGATTCCCATGATACAAAAAGGAAAGAAGGAAGGTTGAAAGAAAGTAAATAAGATGGTTGGTCTAAAAGCTAAGTTCTACCATAAACAGTACCATACTGAAAAAATACACATGAAAAGAATTTATCAGAATGCATGAAAAGAGAAACACCAAAACAAAAGATGGAAAGACTCTACAAGGTGCAGTACCTGTATGTCTGCTAGAGAGGTAGGCACAATCCTGAACTAAAGCACTTTCTCATATGATTAAAAAGAAACAAAACAAGAAAGCAGAAAAAATAAGAAGTTCCTGTGCCCAGAGTTTGTTCTAGGAGGACACATTAAAAGTTATTCCCAGAGAAACAGAAAGAAGAACACAATGAAGAGGATAGTTACTAAAGTCTGTTTTGTTGACTGCATGACAACCAACAACATAAGGAAGATTCATCAGGCCTATGGGTTTACATTTTAAAGAGCCCATATAACACACCCTCTCCATGCTTGATGAAGACTCTCTCATCTCCACACTGTACAACATTGAGTGTTAACACTAAGGGTTCTGTCTCTGAAGTGGACAGGGTACAATGGGACTTATCATACAGGGAGGCAAAGCTATTTGGGGGAAATATACCTGGGTTTCCAACAACTAAGTGATGAATGCACCAGTGCAGTTACCGGTTTGACAGCAGTTTCATACAAGTAACTCCTTATCAGACAGAACACTACACACCATGCAGAAAAACTGCTATTGCTCTGATATTTCTGAATGTTACCAAAGAGTAACGCCTGTAGTTATCAGTAAAAATCAATAATACTGCACAAAACATTAAAAATGGTCCAGTTTTACACACAAAATAGTTATTTCAGAAACTACTTCTCATATCTTGCAACATGACGAGTCTAAATTTCTTTCATCTCTTGCAAAAACCTCTTCTTAGGGCTCTCTGAGTTCTTCATGCCCCCTCAAGTCTACCTCATTCCTTTTTCTAAACATCCCAACAAGATCAGGAACATGTAGATACTAAACCTGACCTGATTGCCTCTCAGGCACACATTCTAATTATCTCTACTCACCCCGGCTTTGCCTAAATCCCCTACCTAGCCTCTCCCCACTCTGCCTAGATTGTACAAGTTGGACAAACTGTACTTGAACAATCCATAAGCTGGTGCTACCTTTATACCACATCTGTATGCCAATTTTTTCCATCTACCTAGAATACTCCTGGATCAGACCTTCACTTCCTCTTGTTCATTTGGACCTCAAATGGAATGTGCAGATTAAATAACACCTTTCATGTAGACCCCGTGACTCTGAAGGTGATAAGGTGAAACTAAACAGGCTACTTTAGGGAACAATTTTGTTGATCTGGCTGATTCCTATTCAAATTCATATTTTACTAATATAAAGTTCTAAAGGTACATAATTATTCTGAAAAAAATGCAGGCCTCTCTGCAGGACACACATTGATGCACTTGCCACTGGAATTACAATGGAAATCCTAATTCACTATTAACTTAACATCCAGGGTATTGGTTCTATGATATCACTTGATCACTTGACATCTCATTACTCATCGATTTGCTTGAGCGGGCGCCAGAAATGTCTCCATTCGTCCCTGTCACATGCTAATGCAGCCCAATGGCGTCTGCTCATTCTAGGAACACGAAGACCCTCAAACCGATCATTCAGAGTCTTGACAAAGAAGTTTGACCATATCGTAGGTGGGCGGCCATGCAATCTTTTGACGTCCCATGTAATCCAATTGGTAACGGCTCTAGTCCAGTGGTCGTCTCCAAATCTCATTATGTGTCCAGCCCATCTGATTTTAGATGCCTTGGCAAATGAAACAGCATCCCTGATTTTTTTTTTTTGTCCATGATTCTTGACCATCGATGGAGGTTGGAACTCCAGATTCTTTCTCTCGTTTGAGTGAAGCATGATACTCCAAGCATAGCTCTTTTGATTCCTCTTTGGGAGACTAACTGAATAGCCTTCTCATCCTGTTTTCATATGATGACCCAGGTCTCTGAGGCGTATGTTAATGCAGGAAGAACAGTGGAATTGAAGAGAAGTGCCTGGAGCCGGAGGTTCTTCATCCTCTTAGCTATTTCTTCTACGCTCTTGAAGACATTCCAAGCTGCTCTCTTCCTCCTGTGCAACTCAGGTGCCAGGTCATTCAACATGTGACTTCTCGACCTAGGGATACAAAACTGTTGCATTTGGAGATGTTCGTTCCATTGAGAGCTAATGGAATATCAGGAACAAGACTGTTTCCCATAAACATTGTCTTTGTGAGATTCAGCTATACTCCGCCCTTTCCACACTCATCGTCAAAGTCGGCCTGCATCTGTGCTGCTTGGCTAATGTTTGGTGTTATTAGAACGATGTCATCAGCAAAACGAAGGTGGTGTAGTTGCCAACCGTCTATCTTCACTCCCATTCCTTCCCATTCCAGTCGTCGCATGACATTCTCAAAAGTGGCACTGAAGAGTTTCGGTGAAATGGTATCACCCTGCCAAATCCCTCTCTTGACATGGATGATCACTTCCTTGTAGAATGGTGAGATCATGGTAGTGAATCCATAATACAAATCACGGAGGAGCCTGATGTACTGAGTTTGAAGGCCCTGTTTGGTTAGGGCTTCAGTGATTGCTTCCATCTCCACAGAATCAAAGGCCTTCTTTAAATCAATGAACATTAGACAGAGCAACATCTTGAACTCCCGAGAAACCTCAATGAGGTTAGTTATCATGTGGATATGGTCGATTGTGCTGAAACCTTTGTGGAACCCAGCTTGCTCGCGTGGTTGTCCTTCATCCAGTGTTCTGCCAATCCTATTCAGGATGACTTGAGTGAACATGTTGTAGACGACAGACAACAGGCAGATTGGGCGATAGTTGTCAATGTTGTGGATGTCTCCCTTCTTGCACAGTAGTACAGTCCTGCTGGTTTTCCATTGGGATGGAACCTTGCATTCAGACAGGTAGTGTGTGAAGATCCGAGCCAGTGTATTGTTGAGTACTGATGGTAGGTTCTTCAGGTGTTTGGGTCTGACCTTGTCTGGGCCAGGTGCTATTCGCTTCTTTACCAATGAAATGGCATGTCGAATTTCAGAAGGGAGAATGTTGGGACATATCCATCCTGCGGAATTTGGTATGTGGGCAGGTGGACATGGCTATCAAAGAGATCCGAGGAGAAGTCATGGATAATCCTCTTCATTGCCTTTCTGGGAGATGTGATAGATCCATCAGGATCTCGGAGGGCAGTCATCTTGGTCTTGTAGT
Organism: Sorex fumeus; assembly: GCF_029834395.1. Taxonomy (NCBI): domain Eukaryota; kingdom Metazoa; phylum Chordata; class Mammalia; order Eulipotyphla; family Soricidae; genus Sorex; species Sorex fumeus. Next base: position 54,508,303 of record NW_026606129.1, on the reverse strand, counting down.
TGGCAAAGGACAGGCAGGCGTTGCGAATGCTTTTCCCGGCTTCTGTCACATCTGCCAACACTGCTGCTCTTCTCTCATTTAGGTCTTCCTTTCTCTCTTCTCTGCACTGCTTTGCGAGGCTTGGATGTTCACTTGCAGTTGCCTGAGGCTTGCGCCAAGCCATGTTGGCGAATGAGCTCAAGAGCTTTTGAAGTCAAGCGTCTTTTTATGGCTATCTCTCTCTCAGTGTTCCTCGAACAATCATGGAGGTGCTGAACCAGTCGATCATATTCCTCATCAATATTGTCAATGATGGCATCTTCCCATGTTGCCACAAAAATGCCAAAGAATTCCCAGTTGGTGGTCGTTTTGCGAGTTCTCTTCCTAAACTTTGCAGCCCTTTCTCCCTGCTCTGTGAAGTAGAATTTTGCATGAAGGAGATGATGGTCCAATCCCATTTGGAATTTTGGGACAACAGTGACATCAGTCAGGCAAAACCATCATCAATTTTGTTGCGGAACCGTCCATGGGGAGACTCCCAAGTCCAACGTTTAGATTCGGCCTTCTGGAACTGTGAGTTGCCATGGATGGTCTTGTTCGACATGATGCAAACAGACAGTCTCTCACCCTGTTCGTTCCATTCTAGACCATGGGTCCTGATGTGGGTTTCTTCGGCTGATCTTCTCGGTCCTATCTTGCCATTAAAATCACTGACAATGATCTTGTAGAAGGTGTGTTCTTCTTTATAGAACTTCTCCAGCTCCATGTAGAACTTTTCGATTTCTCCTTCATCTTAATTGGATGTTGGTGCATAGACAACGAAGATAGAAACTGACGACAGTGAGCCACATCTATTCAAGTGTAATCATCTGATTCGGGTTGTTAGGAATTCGAATGAATCAATGTTCATGGCCAAGTTCATGTTGACAAGGACACTGACACCACCGACGCCTCTTTTTTGGCATGTTCTGAGGAACAGTTCTTCTCCAGTGTCGAAAACAGTGTGATGTGATTGATGCCTTCTTGTCTCGGTCATACCAATGATGTCGTACTTGTTCTTTCGCACTTGTACCATCAGGTCCTCGATGGCTGCATCTGATGCCAGCATACATGCATTGAAAGTACAGACAGTCATTTTTGTCTTTCTTCATTTTGACAGCCTAGTTCAGCCTTGACATTTTATCAGCCTCTCCTTCCTCATCCTTCTTAATGCTGCCATACTGGTGGCTCTTTCAGAGTCAGGGGAATGAGACCCATTGTATTTACTGGTTTTGGCATATCGAATACACCACGGATAGCTTGCCAGGCTCTGCTGTTTGGGGCGATATTCTCGGTTGCTTTTGATACCATATCTTATGGTATCAAAAACTTCAAATTAATATTGTTTTTCAATATTAGAATTAAGGATTTTATTTCTGGCCATGGAATATTTTTATATCATTTAGAGACCAAAGAAAGAATAATTATATCCCCCCCAAAAAAAATAAACAGATACAGTGATGAATACTTCTGTTAGTGTTTTCCAAAGAAACAGAGCCAAGAGGATGTATGATCATAGAGACATAGAAAGAAACTTACTATGTGCTATTATTTTGCATGGTCATGAGATCGATCAACAAGTCTAAAAGTGCAAGGAACACCTTTTATCCCCAAGAAAATCATCACATGGTTCCATTTTTAAGGCTAATAGGTAGAGACAATTTGGGGGTAGGTTCCATTTTTAAGGCTAATTGCTGAGCCAATGGCACAAGTGAAGCCTAACCACAGTCATCAAGAGAATTCCCTCTTGTTCAAGGAAGTCAGTCACTTTTTTATTCTATTCATTTCCTCATCCAATTATGTGAGGCTCATCTCAAGATGGTGTGTGACCTACTTATATAAAGTTATCTCATTTAACTGTTACCCGCATACAAAAACACTCAATAATTATCTTGACACATTACATTTTCCACCCCTTGTCAACTTAGCACCCATTTGCAGCTACTATACAATGCCTAATATACAAATAATGACATTAACAGAGTTACTGATACAACTACTCTAAATACAACCAAGAATACACTGATCTCTTCTCCAGAAGAAGATGTAATGACCCCAGATGAAACTTATTCTAATTTTTCATATCTAATAAACTAAAAACGATGATGAAAGTTTCCTTAGTATTATGCTATAAAGTCAATATATCTTTGTAACATAACATAGGGAGGGAAGAAGCAAAAATATCTGCAACACACATTCATAACAAAATGAAAGGAAAAACTCCGAACAACTACAGTCCTTATTTCTGCACTCCCCTTGCCCCCCCCCACATCTGTTTTAGCTGGTTCTTCATAACCACCTTTGTCCACTACCTATACTATATTGTCTTCATCTTTTTCAAGCATGACAACTAATCATTCAATGTTTTTCTGATGGATAACCAAAATCCTTAAATTAGTCAACCAGGCAACCCTAAGAAAATACCATTAGCTGGCAGGCTTAAACAAATGGGAATTTATTTTCTAGCATTGCATTTCTAGGGATGGAGTCTAAGATCAAGATGCTGTCTGGGTTGGTTTCCTGTAAAGCTTTCTTTTGACTTGGAGATAATAAACTTCTGGCTATCTCCCACACCACTGATGTTTCTTCCTCTTCTTATAAGCACACAAGTCCTATTGGACTAAGACTCATCCCTATGCCTTAACTTTAAATTATCTTCTTAACGGACATGTATTCTAACTAGTTACACAGGGCAGGGGGAGATAAGGATTCAACCCATACCAGAGGGAAGTAAGAGGACATACTTCAATGTGTAAATGTTTGCCATAACATTCTCAGTCTCATCCAAGTAATACAGCACATAATATTAACAAAAATAATATGATTGCGTTGATCAGATGTGTTGAAAAAACTTTCATTACTAATCAATCATTAATTTGAGGCATGGAGTTATAAGCAGTTATCAAATGGGACACCAAAGGATGTCTCCAGTGTTGGTCACCATGGGCCACTATACCCAGAGAGGAAGTCCCAATACGAAACTTTAAATGTCTCACATTGTAGGGATTTTTCTTGAATTATAGACCTGGAGACCTGAATAGCGTTCTTATCTTGTTTGCGTAGGGCCCAGGTCTCTGAGGCATAAGTTAATGCAGGAAGAACAGTGGAATCAAAGAGATGTGCCCGGAGCCGGAGGTTCTTCATCCTCTTAGCTATTTCTTCAACGTTCTTGAAGGCGTTCCAAGCCGCTCTCTTCCTCCTGCGCAGCTCGGGTGCCAGGTCATTTGTCATGTTGACCTCTCGACCTAGGTACACATAGCTGTTGCATTTGGAGATGGTCGTTCCGTTGAGAGCGAATGGGGCGTCAGGAACGAGGCTATTTCTCATAAACATCGTCTTCGTAAGATTCAGCTGTAGTCCTACCTTTCCACACTCACGGTCAAAATCGGCCAGCATTTGTGCTGCTTGGCTGATGTTTGGTGTTATTAAAACAATGTCATCAGCAAAGCGGAGGTGGTGTAGTTGCCAACCATCTATCTTCACTCCCATTCCTTCCCATTCCAGTCGTCGTATGATGTTCTCGAGGGTGGCCCTGAAGAGTTTCGGTGAAATGGTATCACCCTGCCGCACCCCTCTCTTGGCATCAATGATCACTTCTTTGTAGAATGGTGAGATCCTGGTAGTGAATCCGCAATACAGCTCACGGAGGATCCTGATGTATTGGGCTTGAATGCCCTGATTGGCTAGGGCTTCAATGACCGCTTCCGTCTCAACAGAATCAAAGGCCTTCTTTAAATCAACGAACGTTAAACAGAGCGGCATCTTGAACTCCCAAGAAACCTCAATGAGCTTGGTTATCGTGTGGATATGGTCGATGGTGCTGAATCCTTTGCAGAACCCGACTGGCTCGCATGGTTGTCCTTCATCTAGTGTTCTGCCAATCCTATTTAGGATGACTCGAGTGAACAACTTGTAGATGACAGACAATAGGCAGATCGGGCGATAGTTGCCAATGTCATGGATGTCTCCCTTCTTGAACAGTAGTACGGTCCTGCTGCTTTTCCACTGGGACGGAACCTTGCATTCAGACAGGTAGCGAGTGAAGAGCCGAGCCAGTGATGAGTACTGACGGCAGGTTCTTCAGGTGTTCAGGTCTGACCTTGTCTGGGCCGGGTGCTGTTTGTTTCTTTACTGACGAAATGGTGTGTCGGATTTCGGAAAGGAGAACGTTGGGAACAACATATCCATCCTGTGGAATTTGGTATGTCGGCAAGTGGACATGGCTATCGAAGAGATTTGAGTAGAAGTCATGGATAATCTTCTCCATTGCCGTTCTGGAGGATGTGATGGATCCATCAGGACGTCGGAGGGCAGTCATCTTGCTCTTATAGTTGGCGAAGGACAGGCAGGCGTTACGAATGCTTTTCCTGGCTTCTGCCGCATCTACCAGTACTTCTGCTCTTCTCTCTTTGAGGTCTTCCTTGATCGCATCTCTGCACTGCTTTGCGAGCTCGGACATTAGCTTGCAGTTGCCTGAGGCATGCGCCAAACCACGCTGGCAAATTAGCTCAAGAGTTTTCAAAGATAGGCGATTTTTTTGTGGCTATCTCTCTCTTGGCATTCCTCACACATTCATGGAGGTGCTGAACCAGTCGATCGTATTCCTCGTCAATGTTGTCAACAATGGCATCTTCCCATGTTGCTGCAATAGTACCAAAGAGTTCCCAGTTGGTCGTCATTCTGGGAGTTCTCTTTTTGAACTTTGCAGCCCTTTCTCCCCGCTCTGTGAAGTAGAATTTTGCACGAAGGAGACGGTGGTCCGATCCCATTCGAAATTTTGGGACAACAGCGACATCGGTCAGGCAAAACCGTCGATTGAATATGATGTGGTCTATTTCGTTGTGGAATCGTCCACCGGGAGACTCCCATGTCCATCGTTTAGATTCTGCCTTCTGGAACTGTGAGTTACCATGAATGGTCTTGGTCGACATGATGAACTCAGACAGTCTCTCACCCTGTTTGTTCCATTCTAGGCCATGGGACCGATGTGAAGTTCTTCAGCTGTGAAGAAGATGTGAAGTTTCCCAAAGAAGAATAGAAAGAGCTATGCTTGGAATATCACGTTTCACTCAAATGAGAGAAAGAATCCGGAGTTCTGACATCCGTCGACGATCAAGAATCAGGGACGCTGTCTCATTTGCCAAGGTGTCGAAAATCAGATGGGCTGGTCACGTAATGAGATTTAAAGACGACCGCTGGACTAGAGCTGTTACCGACTGGATTCCACGGGATGTCAAAAGACCGCGTGGCCGCCCACCTACCAGATGGTCAGACTTCTTCGTCAAGACCATGAACGATCGGTTTGAGGCCCTTCATGTTCCCGGAGTGAAGAGATGCCATTGGGCTACACTAGCACGCGACAGGGACAAATGGAGACGTTACTGGCGCCCGCTCAAGCAAATCGACGACTAACGGGAAGTTAAGTGATTAAGTGATTTATAGACCTGGAGGTTCTTGGAGGTTCTCCCCAGCTCTGTGTTTGGGGATATTTCCCAGCACCACTCTGAGAACCATTATAGAATCCAGACCCCCTGCATATAAAACATCTGCTCAGCCCATTGAACTATCTCTCCTGCCCCTCCCATTTTTTTCATGGTTCCAGGGATTTAACCCAGTCCCACACATGTGAGACATACCCTCTACGTCTCAGTCACATCTCTTGATCCTAATGTTAGTTCTGGTCCCTCACTTACTTCTGTTCCTTTATTTTATTTATCTTCTTAAAGGAGAACCAATTTTTTTTTCTATTTTTGACTTGGGTTTTTTTTTTCAATATTATTAGTGAAACACCATGAGGTACAGTTGTAGACTTATAAGTTTTTGTGCTTGGGTTTCAGTTATACAAGGATCGAGTACCCATCCCTCCACCAGTGCCCATTCTCCACCACCAATGATCCCAGTATCCCTCCCACCACCCCCCCATACCCTCCACCCCACTCTGCCTCTGTGGCAGGACATTCCCTTTTGTTCTCTCTCTCCTTTTGGCTTCTGTGGTTCACAAAAGAGGCATTGAGTGGCAATCATGTTCGGTCTATAGTCTACTTTCAGCATGCATCTCCCATCCTGGGAGGATCCTCCCAACACCATTTATTAGGTGCTCCCCTCTCTATCTGAGCTGCCTTTTCTCCTAGCATGTGCGGCTGGCCTCCAAGCCATGGAGTAAACCTCCTGGTACTTATCTCAGCTATTCTTGGGTGTTAGTCTCATATTTTGTTACTTTTATGTTCCCCAGATGAATGCAATCTTTCTATGTCCCTCTCTTTCTGACTCATTTCGCTTAGCATGATACTTTCCATGTAGTACCACTTGTATGTAAATTTCATGACTTCATCTTTTTTTTTTTGAAATTTTTATTAGTGAAACACCAAGAGGTACCGTTGTAGACATACAAATTTTTGTGCTTGTGTTTCAGTTATAAAATGATTGAGTACCCATCCTTCCACCAGTGCCCATTCTCTACCTCCAATGCTCCCAGTATCCCTCCCACCCCCCTCTCCCCCCCATCCCACCCCACCCCTGTGGCAGCGCATTCCCTTTTGTTTTCTCTCTCCTTTTGTGTGCTGTGGTTTGCAAAAGAGGCATTGAGTGGCAATCGTGTTCAGTCTATAGTCTACTTTCAGCATGCATCTCTCATCCTGGGGAGATCCTCCCAACACCCTTTATTTGGTGCTCCCTTCTCTCTCTGGCTGCCTCCAAGCCGTAGAGTGAACCTCTTCGTACTTATCTTGGCTATTCTTGGGTGTTAGTATCCTATTTTGTTACTTTATATACCCCATATGAATGCAATCTTTCTATGTCTATCCCTCTCTTTCCGACTCATTTCACTTAGCATGAATGGCTTCATCTTTTCTAAAAGCTACATAGTACTCCATTGTGTAGATGTACCAAAGTTTCTTTAACCAATGATCTGGAGAACCTATTTTTTAATGTGATATCTCTTTGCCTATCTTCACTGTTTGTCATTTTCTCTTGAATTACTTTCTTTTCTTGCATTTTTTCCTATTTAAAATGTAACTTTTCATTCTATGACTGAAACCCAATCATGAACAACTTTGTAACAGTATGTCAAAGTAATTCAATAAAAACAAATAAATAAAATAAGACATTCCTTCTTTTCATTTTATAGCCTTTTTAATGTAATAACTATTGTGTTTATTTGCTCCTGTGTTCTTTCTAGTCAAATCTTTATTTCTAAAATATTTTATCTGTTTATTCCTAATAGTTTCGTTGATGTTGTTGTTTCTTCAGGGAAGTGGCTCTAACAGTGACAGTTGGGGCATATTCTTGGACTTTTCCTCTTGGATTACTCTTGGTAGTGTTCACAGGACCATATGGGGCACCAGGGAATCAAAACCGGGTGAGCCACATGCAAGGCAAATGTCCCATCTGTTGTACTATTTCTTTGATCCATGATTCTTGTTTCTGTCAAATCATTTCTTAATTCTAATTTGGCTACTTAGAGTTCTGTTGTTCACACATACTACCTTTCATTGTCTTTCTAATAAACTATAGTTCATTTTGATATTAGTAGGTAACTTTTCATCTGTTTTGAGAGCAACTCAATTTGTTGTAGCAGATACAGAGATGTTAGTACGCTCCTTATTCTTCTTACCTTGCTTGGTCTTTAAATGGGGTTTTTCCTCCACTCTTCTCTGTGGTTTGCATTAATAGGAAGTTAATTTTCCTAAGATGTTTGGAAGAAGCATGGTTCACAGGTAGCTTTACTAACTACAGTGCTCCCTCTCCTGTTATTTTCAGAGTGTTAAAAAATAGGTTGGTTTTCAATTTCTTAACTATCTGACTTTCAGTAGAAATACTTCCAGGGTCAATAGGTAAAAGAGCAGAAATCCAAAACCAACATTTAATTCTTGAACCCAGCCGTAGAAAGCAAATCACTTCACAATGCTTTTTCAGCATGTCTGATTTGGGGGGGGGTAAACTCTAAATAATAGTGATGAATCTTTTATTGAAACAATGAATCTAATCAAAGCAGATAGAGTGTTAACTAGAATTCATCTGCCTCACAGGGACGGGGAGGGGCGGGGGGTGGGGTTTTATTGGGGTTCTTCATGGTAAAAAATAAGTATTGGTAAAGGGAAATGTGTTTGATATTTACATGACTGAGACATAAACCTGAAAGCTTTGTAACCTTTCCCACAGTGATTCAATAAATAAATAAAAAAAAAATAGGTTGGTTTCTTTCTGAAATATTCTGGCTCTACTACTTTTAACCATGTCCATTTTTATTATCAAACCATGAAGAGAAAAAATAATTCTTTGAGTTTCGGTGTAAAAAGAATAAATGACTTATAAGATAAACAATGTTATAGTCAGAGTTAGAAAATAACATGTTTTGCAAAAACACTAACACTGAGTTTCCTGCACATAATGTTCTAGCACTAGTCCCTTCACCAGTGCCCACTTCCCTTCACCCGTTGCCTGATTCTATGGCAAGTACGGTTTTCTTTTCAGGTACAATTTTTTACAGTACATTATTGATAGGGTACCATAATATTCCTTATATATCTTTTCAGTGGGCTGGAGCAATAGCACAGCGGATAGAGCATTTGCCTTGCAAGCGGTCAACATGGCCAACCTGAGTTTGATTTTTCCATCCCTCTCGGAGAGCCCGGCAAGCTACCGAGAGTATCTTGCCCGCACGGCAAAGCCTGGCAAGCTACCCGTGATGTATTCGATATGCCAAACACAGTAACAATTGTCACAATGGAGACTTTATTGGCCCACTTGAGCAAATCGATGAACAACAGGAGGACAGTGACAGTGACAGTCTTTTCAGTGTCCTATCCTTCTCTAGGACTGGAGTGATAGCACAGTGGGTAGGGTGTTTGCCTTGCACACAACCAACCTGGCCAACCTGAGTTCGATTCCTCCACCCCTTGGAGAGTCCGGCACGCTATCGAGAGTATCTCTCCCCCACGGCAAAGCCTGGCAAGCTACCCACAACGTATTCGATATGCCAAAACACAGTAACAACAAGTCTCACAATATTACTGTGCCCGCTTTAGCAAATCAATGAACAACGGGAGGACAGTGACAGTGACAGTGCCAGTCCTTCTCTAGGGTGTCTACTTCCCTCAACTATCCTAATGAACAATTCTAATTTCTGTAACTTTGGAACATTTGCTATTCTCCTACTATGTTTCTTTTCAATTTTCATGATGTTCATTTCTGTGACCTTTGGGCATTTGTTATACCCCTACTATATTTCTTTATATCCTACATATGAAATCAATCATTCTGTGTCTGTTCCTCTCACTCTGACTCACTTTACTCAGTATGACACTGTCCATATTCTTCCATATGGCAGCAAACTGCATGACTTTATCTTGCGATATACCAAATAGCATTTCATTGTGTATATGCACCATAGTTTCTTTTTTTATTGAATCACCATCAGATACAGTTACAAAGCATTTATGTTTGAGTTTCAGTCATACAATGATCAAACACCTATCCGTCCCTCCACCAGTGTACATTTTCCACCACCAATGTCCCCAGTATCTTCCCCACTCATTCTATCCCCTCCCCCTGCCTCTGTGAAAGACAACTTCCCCCATACTCTCTATATATACTTTTGGGCATTATGGTTTGCAATATAGATACTGAGAGGTTATCACGTTTGGTCCTTATATCTACTTTCAGCACACATCTCCCATCCTGAATGATTCCTCCAACCATCATTGACTTAGTGATCCCTTCTCTATTCCGGCTGCCTTCTCCCCTCTGCTCATGAGACAGGCTTCCAACTATGGAACAATATTCCTGGCCCTTGTGTCTACTGTCCTAGGGTGTCAGTCTCACATTATTTTATTTTATATTCCACAAATGAGTGCAGTCGTTCTATGTCTGTACTTCTCTTTCTGACTCATTTCACTTATCCTGATACTCTCCATGACCATCCACTTACAAACTAATTTCATGACTTCATCTCTCAAAACAGCTGCATAGTATTCCATTGTGTAGATATGCCAAAGTTTCTTTAACCAGTCCTCTGTTCTTGGGCAGTTGGGTTGTTTCCAGTTTCTGGCTATTATGAACAGTGCTGCAATGAACATACTGGTTCAGATGTCATTTCTACTGTGCTTTTTTGCACCCTTGAGATATAGTCCCAGAAGTGGTACTGCAGCATCATATGGAAGATCAATTTCTAGGTTTTGAAGGAATGCTCATATTGTTTTCCAGAAAGGCTAGAACAGTTGGCATTCCCACCAACAGTGAAGGAGTGTCCCTTTATCCCCACATCCATGCCAACACTGGTTGCTTTTGTTCTTTTGAATGTATGCCAGTCTCTGTAGTGTGAGATCATATCTCACTGTTTTAATTTGCATCTCACTGATGATTAGCGATGTAGAGCATTTTTTCATGTCCCTTTGGCCATTTTTATTTCTTTTTTGAGGAAGCTTCTTCTCCCCATTTTTTGATGGGGTTGGAGGTTTTTTTCTTGTACAATTCTATTGTGTCTTGTGCATCCTGGATATGAATTCCTTATTGCCCACAAGGCAGAGCCTGGCAAGCTTCCTGTGGCATATTAGATATGCCAAAAACAGTAACAACAAGTATCACAATGGAGACATTACTGGTGCCCGCTCGAGCAAATCAATGAACAATGGGAGGTCAGTGCTACAGTGCAATCCCTTATCAGATCGGTATTGAGTAAATATTCTTTCCTATCCCATGGGCTCTCTCTGTATTTTGGTCACTGTTTCTTTTTTTTTTTTTGTAGGAGTACTGCTATTTATTCAGCCACTGATTAGCTGATTGAATTGTGCATGAACTCCACCTTACTTTTCTTTTCCATTTTTTATAATTTTATTTATTGAATCACCGTGAGAGCAGTTACAAAGCTTTTGGGTCTAAGTCTCAGTCATACAATGAAACACCCATACCTTCACCAGTGCCCATTCTCCACCACCAAAAATCCCAGTATACCCCCATCCCACACCCTCCCCCTGCCTGTAGGGCAGATGATTTCTACATTACTCTCTCTCTACTTTGATCACATTCACTATTTTGACACCAGACCCACCATTATTTAAGATTTTACCCCAACACTCAGATCTGCTGAAAAGGCAACAATAGACAATTTGTGTTCTATTGCTGGTTATGAATAACATATGATGTCGTGTGGCTGCAGTAGGGCCATGTGGTTTTGAAGTTCTGAAATTTTAACACTTAAATCTGGAGGGATTTCTGCCAAAAGCCACTGAGTTTAGAGATCTGCTCCTGAGTCTCTGGGATCATGGCCGTTGAGCAGCTGATGAGGAGCCAAAGAGGCCATTCGTGGGCGATGACTTGGGGTCTCATTGGGGTGGGGAAGACAGGCCCAGCTCCACCTCCCCCCGCCCCCATCCCGTGAGACCCAACAAGTTTCGTCACTGCGGGCCCAAGCCTGACTGTCCAATGGCCTCTGGAGGATGACAGCCACCAAGTCGCCAAGAGGGAGCAGGCGGAGGGACAACACCCTTTCCTCCCTGGGGTGGCCCAGCGACAGTAACGTACTGTGGAGTCCGGATGCATTTCTGCCAAAAGCCACTGAGTTTAGAGATCTGCTCCTGAGTCTCTGGGATCGTGGCCATTAAGCAGCTTGATCAGGAGCCAGAGAGGCCATTCGTGGGCGATGACTTGGGGTCTCGTTGGGGTGGGGAGGACAAGCCCGGCTCCACCCTCATCCCATGAGGCCCTGTGTGTCTCATCACTGGGGGCCCAAATGTGACTATCCAGTGGCCTCAGACGGATGACGGCCACTGGGCCGCCAGGGGGAGTAGGCCAAGGCATGAAACCTATTCCCACCTGGGTTGGCCCAGCACCGGTAGCCTACTGCAGAGATCAGACGCATTTCTACCTAAAGCCACTGGGTTCTGAGATTCATTTCTGAGTCTCCGGGATCATGGCTGTTAAGCAGTTCAATCAGGAACCAAAGAGGCCTTGTCTCCAATTATATAGCTGAGCCGGAGGTGGTTTGTGAGTGTGTTTCCCACATACCTAACTTTTGGCCGTTTACTTTCTTGGTAAACTTTGCCCCAAGGTTTTTGGGTCTGGCCAAAGGCACAGCAGCAATTTTTGAGGTATCTGGAAGTCTGAAGGTGCCATGAGGCTGCTGATGCACTCGCCTCACAGGTACAGATTGACCTGCTGGCGGCACCATATCCCCTCACTGTTTCTTTTGAGGTGCAGAAGCTTCTTAGTTTAATGTAGTCCCATTTGTTTATGCTTGTTTCTACTTGCTTGGTCAACGGTTTCATCCTTAAAGATGCTTTTAGCTTCAATGTCATGGAGGGTTCTGCCTGCATTTTCCTCAATGTACCTTATGGATTCAGGTCTGATATTGAAGTCTTTAATCAATTTTGATATGACTTTTGTGCCAGACATTCATTATTTTTGCAGGTAGCTGTCCAGTTTTCCCAGTACCACTTATTTAAGAGGCTTTCCTTGTTCCACTTCACATTTCTTGCTCCTTTATCAAAGATTAAATGATCATATATTTTATCATATATTTGAGAGTCTGTGACAGAATATTCAACTCCGTTCCATTGGTCTGCAGGTCTGTTTCTAGTCCAATAACATGCTGTTTAAATTACTACTGCTTTATAGTAAAGTTTGAAGTTAGGGGAGGTGATGCCACCCATCTTCTTTTTCCCAAGAATTGCTTTAGTTATTCGTGTGAGGTACCATAGTTTCTTAAACCAGTCATCTGCTCTTGGGCACTTAGGTTGTTACCATATTTGGGCTGTTGTAAATAGTGTTGTAATGAATATAGGAGTACCGATGTTTTGCCTGCATTATGATTTTCTAACCTTTGTGGTATAATGTAAGCAGTGGAACTGCTGAGTCATACAGAAGCTCAATTCCTAGTTTTTTGAGGAATTTAGGCCAGTCAACATTCCCACTTTTTCCCACATCTGAACCAACACAGTTGCAGATCTTTTAGATGTGTTCCAACCTCTGTGATGTGAGATGATATCTCATTGCTGTTTTAATTTGAATTTCCATGATGACTTAGTGATGCCAAGCATTTATTTTTTGGCCACTTGCATTTCTTCTTTGAGAAACTTTCTATTCATCTCCCCCACCGCCCCTCCTTTTTTTTTTATAAGATTGGATGGGGTTTTGCTTGTAAAGTTCTACCAGTGCTTTATGTATCCTGGATGTTAAAATTTTATCAGATGAATGGTGGGAAAATAATTTTTCCCAGTCTGTAGAATGTCTCTGTATTTTAGTCATTGTTTCCTTCAAGATGCAGAAGTTTCTTAATGTAGTCCCTTTTATTTATCTTTGCTTCACTTGCTTGGCAAATGGCCTTATATCCTTAAAGATGCGTCTAACTTCAATGTCATGGAAAGTTCTACCTGTGTTTTCCTGTGTGTACTTTTTAAGATTCATGTCTGATATCAATGTCCTTAAAACACTTTGGTTTGACTTTTTGCATGGCATAAGGAAAGGGTCTGAGTTCATGTATTTTTCATGTGGCCAACCACTTTTCCCAGTACCACTTGGTGAAGAGGTTTTCCTTGCTCCACTTCATGCTTTTTGCTCCTTTTTCAAAGGTTAACTGACCACACTTGAAGATCTGTCTTTGGGTTTTCAATTCTTTTTCACTGATCTGAGAGTCTGTTTTCATCCTAGGAACATGCCGTTTTATTTTTTACTTGAAAATAAAATTAATTTTTAAAATAATTTTAACATCTGAGATCCTCAAAGAAATGAACAATAAGTACATGCAAAATTATAACAGAACTGTGAAACTTTTCCAATAGTTAAAGAAATTATTGAAAGTATTCCTGTTTGTTTGGTTAAATTATCAGGCATATATAGTATGCATTCTAAACTATTTCAGTATATATTTACACAGAATATTGTGTTTTATATTTTAAACCTGTCCATTTTTCTGTTCACAGAAAAATAATGTCTTTCTCTTTTTTATTTTTATTTTATTTTATTTATTTTAGAGCATTACAAAGCCATTCATGATTGGACTTGTCATACAGTATTAAAACACCCATCCCCCTACCAGTGTACATTTCCCAGCACCAATGTCCCCAGGTCATTTGAATACTACCACTTTGTAGTAAAGTTTGAATATGCTAGAGAATAAGATTCATATCATCAAACCAACTAAAGAGCATATGTTAGAATTGGTGATGAAGATGAAAAATATAGATGAAAAATTAGGACAATTAGGGATTAAAAGGAAACATACATTATATATTAACTACTTTCTTTCAAAAGTGTAGATATGGAGTTTGGAGAGATAGGACAGTTGCCTTGCCAGCAGTCAACCCAGGTTTTACTTTTGGCACCTAAACGGTTCCCCAGCACTTCCAGGTGTGGTCCCTGAGTATGGTACTTTCAGATGTAGACCAAAAACAAGGGAAAAAAAAGAAGGTGCAGATATGGTGAGACACTTTGTAATGGGGGAAATAAAAAAAAAACAAATAAACGTTCTAAGTAATTAACTAAAGCAAGTAAACTTTAAGTAAACACTACATTTGTGTTGCTATTACTATTACGAGGTAGTTTACATACAACATGAAAGCATTGCAATTTATGCCACATTTTAACTCGTTACCCCTGTGTTCTTAGAAACAAATTTCCTGAGGTGAAAGAACAGCAAAATGTAATTTATAGAAGGGTAGTAAAAATTCTTGGTCTTTTATTTGAATTTCAAGTATAAGTATGAAATCAGTGTTTGTATACACATGTGTATTATACACACATAGATAAATTTATGTTATTAGCAAAGCCAGCTAAAAGCCATCTTTATCCCCTATAAGGGAATCAAAACAATAACTAACTAAGTAGTAAGTATCAAATACCAGTGACAACAAGATTGTGTGTGAAGGTGACTTATTATTTCTCAGTAAAAATAAATCAGAATATCTTTATTCCAGGTCAGGTCAGGAAATGCATAGGATAAGCCCGGAAAGACCAGGGCAAATGATATAACAAGGAAACTATTAAAGACTCCTAGGACCATGTCAAATGGAGCCAATTTCAAGCAGCATTCCCAAAGGCAAAGATCTGAGTTTCAATAACGATGTTAATTGCAATTGATTGAAACCCATACAATGTCTTTAGATCCATTTGTTCCTGAAGATAGTAGGGCAGAAAAATCTCATTGGTTGCCTTCAAAGGATAACAGAAGAAAGATTTACTTCCTTGAACCTAGTGAACAAAGGCAAAGAGTGGAGGATTTATCCTGCCTGTCTTTCATGAACTATCCTAAGTGGGAAACCAGCGAAGAAATATTCTGGCTAACAACTGATCTAATCATAGTATCACTGTTTCACAATCCTAGTGAATTAATGAATCTGACATTGAGAGTCAGCAGCTGCCAAGGACACAGGGAGGGAAAGAGCCTCCTAGTGAGGGAGCATGTTCCCAAGGGCCTCAGTCCTGCCAAGGTGTCAGACCTGAGTCCAGTCACAGCTCTGGACTGCAATTCCTGATTCACTTACAGGAAATTCCAAGGACAGAGAACAGGGTAAAACTGCACTATAACTGAGCAATCAACAAAATGCAGACTGGGAAAAAAATATAAGTTAAATAGCCCCATTTTTCCCTCTTTTGGGGAGGGGGGTGGGAGAGCGCATATCTAGCAGTGCTCAGGGGTTACTCCTGGTTCTGCACTCAGGAATTACTCCTGGCAGTGCTTGGAGGACCATATGGCATGTCAGTTATCAAACTTGGGTTGACCGTGTAAAGTACCTGCTGTACTGTCATTGCAGCCACCAAAGAGTCCCATTTTTAATAGATAAATTTTAAGGGTGTGGGAGGGAACCAGAAAGCATAGAGGAGAAATCTACAAATTAAGACATACAAATAAAATGAATGTGGATAAAATTCAACAAAGTGTCTTCGGAATATTGTCCATTCTGAATTTATAATCTAATGGAAAGAGGAGACGGATAAAAATAAATTAGAAAATACAAACTCCCAAAGCAATCAGGTTTATTTATAAAACATCTTTTTCAGAAATTATCAGCTAATGGTGGCAAAGAGGAAAGAAAATCCCAAAGTAATTATGACTGTGCACTGTTTTAAAAGTTTCCATTCTTGGGTTTGTCACATTTCTATTTGGGGAATAGATGTGGATGAGAACACCGGTACCTGCTTTTAATATTCCCATGTGCCCATCTTTCATAGTCAGCATTCATCCACCACTGACATGGTGACACTGACGAAGGACTGGAGGAGAACACTGTGATCTCCCCAAAGGTAGGTTTTCCAAAGACACATTGTTTCTCACCACTCTGCATTACACTGAATTAAATCTGCAGAACACAGATAGTCCAAAGTTGACTGATGGATCTCTGACTTGGGCTAAGGTACTATTAGTGCCATTGCCACAAAAAGAAAATGGAGGTACAGAACAGCAGACTGGGAGAAAGGGTAAAAAGTAGGCTGGTCCTAGAGTCAGTGGCTTTACCCTCACAATGAAGCAACCCCCAACTATTCTTCACATGCCACCATCTAATGGTTCTGCCCAGAGTTTTCAAGGTACTTCACGACCATTTAAAAAAGCAAAACAAACAAAACCCTGTCTCTGGCAAACCAGGTAACTTGTAGGCTATACCCATACAATTTGTTGTTCAAATAAAGACACTGTTGACAGCAAAAAGAAGTGATAATAATCATAACAGTCTTAATTGGTACTGTCCCAGCAATTCAAAATGAAGTGTTCTCTGAAAATAGTTCCCCCAACATAATAAGCTATTCCAATATGACCTGCACCCTCCTAGAATTCTTTTTTCAGCCTCCACACAAAAGATAAAAAATGTGTCATAATTAGCAGCTTCTCAATGAATTCCCAAGGGTAAGAACAGGATGGTTTAGAAGATTCATAGACAAACAGGCACTTTTCATTTCATTAGTCATTATTTTAATACAGATTGAATGTATGCATAGTTAGCACTTTAAACATATGATAGCAAATGCATTGTTTACAAAGACTAAATTATTTTCAAACATTCACTGACTTTAGTGTAAAATGATTGGCAACTGCCTCTTTAGAGGTGATACCCATCACGGTACACCTAAATTTCTGAGCATTGCATCCAATGTGTATGCTCACTTTTGAAAACTGCTTGCCTCTTTAGGACATACTTTCTTCCCCTTCAGCCAATCAGGCATAACTCTGCTGACTCAGCCTACAAATCAAGCTCTATAAGCCCAGATCCTGTGGTCAGAGCAGGGCCCAGGGCTTCTGCTGAGGAAACTCAACAGTCAATGAGTTTTCAGCACACACACACACACACACACACACACACACACACACACACAGTAATTTTTAAAATTAATGAGGCATTTGATTGTTTGATTTAATAACAACTGAAAATAGTCTAACATCACTGACAGTTTGCACATATTCAGTCTCATTTGACTAATGACTACTAGTATATTTGGAAGTGAAAGGGGAAATGTTCTTTTTCAACATCACGACCAAGGTTCACCAGGGACGCTTCCCAGATTCAGACACTCCCCCAACTTCTGCCCAGGTCCATTATCTAGATAAAGACAAAGACCAATGGAGGCAAGTTGAGCCTCTGCAGCTCAGTGATTTCTCTAAGGCACACAGCAGCCAAGCTACGACTCCATGGCTCCTCCAGTTCCAACCAACAGCCCTGACTTGAGAAGACATGAGTAATATCCGCAGGCTTCGAGGAGAAGGTGCTCTACTTGGTTAGTCATGTGTGTCTCAGCAGATGCTGGAGGCAACCTCCACAGGAACCTATACCTCCTACAAAGGAAGCAGAAGCTGAGAGGTCCGCCTGTGTCTCAGTCACACCTGTCATGATGCACTGACAAGGTCGTGTCTACATTCGTCCACGGGTTGCCTATACAGTCCATGTGCCACACAGGCACACATCCTAGATGTGTCGGACAGTGACCTTAGAAAGAAGTAAAATGGAAGGAATCAAAACAGGTACTACAGTTTGGCAAGAACCTCTAGATACGGTCTCATTTCAGTCTCTCTATAAAGATGAGGAAGGCAGAGCACATTTGCTCGAGCTCGAGCGGGCCCAGTAACGTCTCCATTGGAGACTTTGTTGTTACTGTGTCTGGCATATCGAATACTCTCGGTAGCTTGCCGGGCTCTCCGAGAGGGGCGGAGGAATCGAACTCGGGTCGGCCATGTTGGCTGCGTGCAAGGCAAACGCCCTACCCGCTGTATTCTTAAAACTAATAAAAATAAGGTTCAGGAGGATTGGTGACTAGTCCAAGATCATCTTGTTTGTCCAAAGCAGTAAGGCTGAGGCAGGGATTAAGGCCCTTCAACTGCTGTTTTAAGTCTGGAGTTTAGAGACAGTTTACAGCGGTGCGCTCCATATGCGTCTGTGAGGAGATGTTTTATTTAGGTCTGGGTTGTTTATTTTCCCCTTTATTCTAGTAAATTAATCTTTTAAATCAGTGCTATCAATTGCTTTACTGGAAAAAGAATTTTGAAAAATAAGTGTGAAGAAAACAAAATCATTTGTGCTGCATTGGCAGAAGACAACCAGTTCTCCCAAGATTAGAACAATCATTTGCCTTCAATCTTGCCCTAAGGTATAGCCAGCAATGAAGATAAGTCAACAACTCTGCTGTAAGAAAAGAAAAGGCAACACAGAGATAAGGACAAGAAGAAAAGGATAAAAATAATAAGCAACCATGTGAATTCACAACAGAAGGGCAAAACTGCATACAATCACAAGCAGATTCTGCTGGCATCACCTGGCATTTGTCAAGTATTGATGGGCCCTTTGGCTCAGATATATCTGCACTCTGTCGCCCCTCTTTCTGGATAGTGAAGCCAAGCTCTGAGCAGCCTTAACTTCTGCTCTCCACAACAACTGAATAGGAAAGGTACTGCAGAGTCAGAGAATGAACGAACAAGAAGCACAGGGCACCATCTTAGAGAAAACCTAGAATCTTTGGGTGCTTGGTTTATGACCTGGATTTGAGGATCAGAGTGTGGGGGTTGGTCGTGCAACTCACCTGAACCCCAGCAACTCCTCCAGCTTCTCTGTTTCTAACAACATCAAAGAACATCCATATTTTGGCTTGATATAAGGGTGCTTTACAGTCGGTTATCTTCCAGTCTCCCTCTTTGACCCATGAGGAAAGAAACCCAAGCTACCACTGACTGCACATATTTCCATGGTGCAGACCCTGTGCTAAAGCTTTCACATATTTTCTTTCATTGAATCCTCACAGCTGCTCATTTAAAGAATTATTGGAATATTGCTCTAAACATTTTAGTTTTAGCAGTGGTAGGTCCATTCTCCTCTGCCACAAGGAGTTTTGGTTTATCGGGTTATACCCATCACAATGTTCCTGAAGCACCTCCATTCCTCTGCGTTTATTGGAATGTAGCTCTAAACATTTTAGGATAACACTGGTATGTTCTGTTTCCCTTGCCACAGGAAGATTAGCTTTATCACAGTGCTCCTGAGGCACTTCCATTCCTCTGTGTTTATCTGTAAATTCTTCTCTGTGCTCTCTTCCCCAACTGGTCTATCACCTTTTCCCCCTAATCAAACTCTTGTTAACTTGTAAGGTCAGATTCCTCAGAAATCTATGATTTTATATTTGTAAATGAAACATTGTTTTTACTCCTTCTCTTATGTCCTTTTGCATAGTTTACTTTAAAGCAATATCCTTTTTGTATAGACACAGGAAAACAGTTAATATTATGCTTTTGTAACTTTGGAGTTAATTGACTCCAAATAATATTCACTCCTTTCTTGACTTAAGCTTCAGTTGCCCTTAGTTCCTAGTACCCCAAAAGCAGGATTCCGATGAGGGACTAGATGGACTCAGAGAAAACTGTGAGCGACCCTAGCATGGAAATGGGCCAAGCCAAAGTGCCACAATACTTAACTATAAGTTAAGAGCATGGTCATGGACAAATTCTGTCATGATCCAAAAAAGTAACGACGAGATTAGGACCCTGCTAGGGTTAGGAAAAACTAATCTGGCCTGAGCAATCCTATAAGCTTAATGTATCTCTTACTGTGTCCATACAAAATGAATAATATTATGAATGCATGTTTGTTGGACTAAGGAGAGTAGAAACACACCCATATTTTGCCCTCAGGACAGTCATCTTGCTGGATAAGAATCTGTCTAGAAGAAGCTTGCCCTGAGGGAAGGACCTTACATGGCTAATTGTATTACGACACTATCGTGTAATTGTTATCCCAACCCCTCATGCTTTAGGATTTAACTAGGCTGGGGGATCCAGAAGGAGAATGAAGTAGAATGGGGAGGCAGAAGCAGGAAGGAGAAATATGAAGGAGCAGGATCCAAGAGGAGGATGAGGAGGATGGAGGGGGTGGGGCAGAAGCAGAAGGAAAATCAGAGGAGAATGGAGATGAGATTGGAATAAACTGCAATTGAGACCAACCAGCCTGGCCCTCATTCCTTCCTTCATCTGCCCATCGCCATTGGCCACCCCAGGATGGAGGAAGCGGCCAGAGACCACTGAACGCAGACAGCAAGAGAGAGAGAGAGCCACCGAGGCCCTTTGCAATTTATTTTTTGAGTACACAAAGGACAAACCAGGAGCAGCAGTAGTAGTAGTAGCAGCAGCAGCCGTAGTAGTGGTAGTAGTAATAGTAACTTTTAGAGAAATAATCAGGCTTAGGAAATTGAAGTAATTTGCCCTAGGCTCCATCACTTAGCTGTAAGACCTCTGGCAACATGATTAGTCTCATTGTGCAACTTTTTCTCATCTCTAACATAGTCACACATGACAGTAATGAAACCCATCTCTCAGTTTTTATAGGAAGTTCTTCTCATGAACCATTTTTTTCCAGTAGTGCATAGCAGACAGGAAAGACTCAGTCACGGTCATTCAGATAAAAGCCTTGACCAGGTCATTTATTATTATTATTATTTTTTTTTTTTTTTGCTTTTTGGGTCAGACCTGGCAATGCACAGGGGTTACTCCTGGCTCTGCACTCAGGAGTTACTCCTGGCGGTGCTCAGGGAACCATATGGGATGCCGGGAATGGAACCCAGGTCGGCCGCGTGCAAGGCAAACGCCTTACCCGCTGTGCTATCTCTTCAGCCCCGATCAGGTCATTTTTATTGATAACTAATTTAGATATCTTCAAGAAGCTGAAGATTTAGCAGCAGCAACAACAACAAATAATAATAATAAGCAACATGCAGAGTGATCCAATGGGGGCTGGCACTTAGTTATTATTTGTCACTAAATTCCAGTTTTGAGGTCACCTACATGAAAACAGAAGTGGACAAAAGGATAAAGACTCCAGGGATCAGAGAGATAGCACAGGAGTTACAGTGTTTGCCTTGGGCATGGCCAGCTCTGGTTTGATCCACTGCACTGAATTTGATTTCCTGAGCACCATACAATCATGAGTAAACCCTAAGCACTGCCACCAGATGCCTTCAGCTGCCCCCTCAGGACCCCCCCAAAAAAGAATAAAGACTCCAAGTTTTATTTTTGAATATGTATTTTTCCTCCAGGGAATTGGAAGATAACTGGCAGTGGGTCCTACAGTAATTTTTCCTTAACCAAGATACTTCTAAGTAGGATAATACTTGCAAAGTTTCCGAGAGAAAAGCAAGGTGCTTTGCTGTGTTTGCTTCAAGCCTCTACAAACCAAGCAGGTGAGAAGAGTGAAGAGCATGAAATCAAGGTAGAGAATCGCATCACGAAGCATAAAACAGGCAAATCCAATTCTCCCTCTTCCTCTGTTCTTCCTTTCTCCATTCCATTTACTGGTGGGCAACACATCTCTGCGGCTGATCCAGACTCCTTATCCTTCACCTAATTAGCATTCAGAGTGGATGCCGCTCACAAGGAAAATCATCTTGCAACTTCTGTCATTCTGATTATGCTGAAGCAGCAGAGGGTTTTCAGTAACTGCCTCTGACAAGCATTATTATATCTAGTAATTACCGTTCTCTGGGGTAGGTTGGAACAAAACAGACTTGCTTATTGTCGCTGATCTCTCAACCTCAACTGTTAGACTTTTGACCTGCAACAACTAACTAACAGGATCTGCCAGCTCCCTTTGTGGTCCCTCTCTGCATTTGTTTTTACTTAAAAGAAAAAATCCATTGAAAATCACCCTTGCCAGCCCATTCTTTGCTCCTAGCTTGATGGGCTGTACATTCCAAATTCTCTCCTTAACATCTTGGAGCAATCAAATAGTCCTGGTATAGATGCTGAATAGATATTTCATACTTAAAACTCAGAAATTAAGTTCTTTAACTATATGACTCTATTCTCTACCTGTGAACGTTATTCTTGATTCTAAATAAGATTCCACAGGTGGTGTTCACAGTGATTCTCAGAGCAGCTGATGTTTAATGAGACTTTACCACATGCCTAGCATAGTGTGAAGTGGTTTTATTTTAAAAGGGTTCTCTGAATCCCAAGCACAAAATTTGTAAGCCTATAACTGTACCTCATGGTTTTTCACTAAAAAAAAAAAAAAAAAAAAGGGTTCTCTGATTTATTCTCATAGAAACTAGCCTGTTAGTTTCAATGGCTGTATTATATTTTCAGTCTCTAGCTTAAGGATAAATAAAATTTCACATAAGCTTGACTTGACACTGTTAACACCTGTAATACTGTGATACTGTGATTTACAAGAAACACAAACACACACATATACACACATACACTCACACACACATATATGTTTGGTAATTCTGAATACCGAAGTACATCTCTCATATATGTTTAGTCTTCATCCGCAGCTTGTCTCACAGTTCTCAGTCTAGCCTTGGAAATTCCTGAGCGACTCAGTAAATGACATGGAAAATATCATGCTAAGCGAAATGAGTCAGAAAGAGAGGGACAGACACAGAAAGATTGCATTCATCTGGGGAACATAAAGTAACAAAATAGGAGACTAACACCCAAGAATAGCTGAGATAAGTACCAGGAGGTTTATTTTACTCCATGGCTTGGAGGCCAGCCACACATGCTAGGGGAAAAGGCAGCTCCGATAGAGAAGGGAGCACCAAATAAAGGGTGTTGGGAGGGTCCTCCCAGGGTGGGAGAAGCATGCTGAAAGTAGACTATAGACCAAACATGATTGCCACTCAATGCCTCTTTTGCAAACCACAACACCCAAAAGGAGAGAGAGAACAAAAGGGAATGCCCTGCCACAGAGGCAGGGTGAGATGAGGGGAGGGTGGGGGGTGGGAGGGATACTGGGATCAGTGGTGGTGGAGAATGGGCACTGGTGGAGGATGGGTACTCGATCATTGTATAACTGAAACGCAAGCACAAAAATTTCTAAGTCTACAACTGTACCTCATGGTGTTTCACTAATAAAAATTTTAAAAAATAATAAATAAATAAACAAATAAAAAGAAAAATAGTTTACATCTTAATATGGGCAAAAAGTTCATAGGTGACACTAAAATAAATAAAATTTAAAAGTAACAAATTTTAACTAATTAAAATGAAACTTTTTTTTTCTGTTACAGACCCTGTTAGGAGGATGAAATAATCAGTAGAGTTGGATAATTCTACTTTATATGCAGTGATTATATAAAGAACTAGCAAAACACAGCAGTAAAAAATAAATACTCTAATTTAACGGTATAAAAAAAACGTAAAGAAATTGAGTCTTAAAGAGATTGTTCAGTATTTCAGTGAGTGTCTGTTGGTGATTACAAAGTATGGCTTAAAAATCCATTGTGTTACTTGCAAGCTAAGTGGCAGGTAACTTAACTTCTATAAACCTGTTTTGTTAGTTTTAAAACAGATAAAAATAGTTACTATTTTTCTGTCAATTTTAACTCAAAGTATATATGCAACTCTACAAAATAAAAGAAATTCTGAAGTAAAAATAATAATAAAGAGTAGTAAATGTGTCTTTTATTATGCTAATGAGGTGTTGACTCAGATTGGGGCTGGCCAGCAGTAAAGTTTGTCAGCAATAGGTTGGAATTTTCAGCCACATCCCCAGACCTCCTAAGAAAGGACGGGGCTGGAGGTTGAGTTCAGTAATTAAAGGTTAGTGATTTCATCAATTGCTCCTTTGTAATGAAGCCTTCACGAAGGGTAGGCTTGGAGCTTTTCCATGTTCCTCAACATTGGGGAAAATATTGGGGATTTCAGGAGGCTGGCACATCTGAATCTTTCCCCATCCATTGCCAGAATATCTCTTCCAACTAGTTATTCCAGAATGACTGACAGCCTTTGTGATAAATATATGATAAACTGGATAAACAGATTTCCTGACTTCTGGGAGCTGTTCTGGAAAGTTAATTTAACCTGAGAAGGAAAGTTAATTTAACCTGATCCATAGCTAGTATGTCAGGAGTACCGATAACAGCCAGCACTTAAGTCCATTCTGAGAATAGGAAGGTGATTTTGGGAGACTGAGCTCTTTACCTGGCCAATCTGATGCTGGCTCCAGTTGATGTAGGCAGGCCAATAGATAGGGAAGGGCCCCATGACAGTGAAACTTCTAGGAAAAACACCACCAGAAATTGCAATGAAATTCCTGAGGAGTAAAAGTCCTAAGGTTGAACAAGAACCAAGATAAGACTTTCAGCAGCAGATCCTGAAGAGATCGGGCCCCCTCCTCATGAAGGAAATTCCTTAGGACCCCTACATTAATCTGGTTAACTTTAGCAATTCAGCCCGGAGAATATTCCAGAACATTCTAGACCAAGAAAACTCAAGAAGATACCCATAATAAAAGCAATCACAAGAACATACTCAAGGCCGTCTCCACCCTTAGAGAAGCCAACGTTCTCCCGTGAGTGCATTGTGCATTCTCTCTCTCTCTCTCTCTCTCTCTCTCTCTCTCTCTCTCTCTCTCTCTCTCTCTCCTCTCTCTCTCTCCTCTCTCCTCTCCTCTCCATACCTTCAAAAACCCCTCCAAATAAGATCTGTTTCACTTCACTGCTCGTCTACTTCTGAAATTCTTTTCTGCAAGGAGAGACAAGAACCCTGAAAACCCTGGGTAAGGCCTGGGACTGGCTTCTTCTTTCCTATGAAGAAATCCTCGCTCCAACCTGAGTCCGTGATTTCCCAAGAAATCAGGTGGTGGGGATCAACTCCTGTACATGGAAGACCAAGGAAGCTTCAGATGTGGCCTGTCAGTCACCTGGTAGAGCTGGTGGGGCTCAGGCCCGTGCCTAGCAGGGGCTCATCGCAAACCAGTCCTAGTCTTCCCAGTGGGTCCTGGGTGGCAGAGGCAGACTGGGAGAAGGTGGCTGTCTTTCTCTTCTCCCAAGCGCACGTCCGCCAGCCATGGGATACACCAACATCACAGTGAAGAGTGAGAACTCAGCAGGATTAAGTGGAATTCTTAGACACCCTGCTGGCATCTAGAGAACTGTTGCATATGTTTGAACTTCCTCTCCTTTGTACACACACGCATTCATTGGAAAGTGGGTTCATGAATATTTTGTTAAGTCTCCCTTATCTGAATTACCTGGACGGCTTTAAAACTCCCTAATGACAGGTCACGGTAGAGCCTGGCAAGCTCCCCGTGACGTATTCGATATGCCAGACACAGTAACAACAGAGTCTCCAATGGAGACGTTACTGGGTCCTCTCAAGCAAATCGATGAACAACGGGAGGGCCTTTACCTTTAGAGCCTTTTAATGACAGGTAGGAGGATGGTATAGTAGTTAGCAATCATGCCAGACATGCTAGAATCAGGTTTGATACCTGGCACCACATGGTTCCCCCAAGCAACACTGGGTACAGCCCCAGACACCCCTGAGCACTGCCAAGTATGGCCTTAGAGGCCCCCAATTCTGTGTGTCCCAAGTAACCCCAGAACCACAGGGCCTGAGCAGCACCGCATTCTGGCATTGAACCCCTGATATATCTGGCCAAGAATCACTAAGTATCACTGGGGGCCTCTCTCCAAAAACAAAACAAAAAAGAATTCTCGAGGTTTATCTAATAACGTGATTGAGGGTCAGACAATAGCCATGACAGTTATATCAGTCATTTCTGAGAGGGGGGCCAGGCTTCAGTGTTTTTAACTTATTTGGGTTATTCCAGTGTGTGGTCAAATCTGAGAAACCATTGGTCTAACTGAGGAATGCAGGTAGATAGGGAAGGGTCTCCCGCAATAAAACTCCTGAGAAGCAATAAAACCAACTAGCCCTAATGTTATCAGGACCCACCTTGTGGACATAGGAACTAAGGCTTGATAAGACCTTTACCTGCAGCCAGCACAGACCAGAAAAGGCTGGACCCCCTTCCAAGAGAAGCTCCAGCAGGAACAAAGGTCAAGAAAAGGAATTTCAAAGAAGACCAACAGTTAATTCCAGCTCTACCCCCTTGACACCCACCCTAGCAATGGACTTTTATCTTGGTAGAAAGTCCCACATGGAACAGCCCTGGATTAACTGTAGAAAAAACAATTTGCACAAAGGAAGGACGCACATACGCTTCCTGAGCCCAGCTGCTAATTGTGTCCATGTGCTGTGGCCAAGCGCACATGGTGCCCAAGCACATGTACCTTCCGTATCTTCCCCTTGGGAAGTATGCTTTCATGCTTTCATATCTAATGCCGGGAAAAGCTGGGGTTCTCTCTGCCTTTGGAGAAGCCAGATGTGCTCTGCAGCACATTGCTTTCTCTCTCTCTTCCACTTCCTCTTTCCCCTTCCTCAAAACCTCTAAATAAAATCTGTTTTTAATTCACTGCTCCTGTCCTCCTGAAATTCTTTTCTGTGAGAAGGCAAGGACTCAAAAGCCCTGGGGAAGGCCTGGGACTGACTTTCCTTTCCTGCGAAGAGCAATTTCTCTCTCCAGCAACTGACTTTCCTGCGAAGAGCAATTTCTCACTCCAGCCTGAGTCCACAGCTCCCCAAGAAATCAGGTGGTGCCTGGGAATATATCCCAGAGATGCAAAAAATACAATAGAAATCACATCTGCCCTTGTGTGTTCATTGCAGCACTGTTCAAAATAGCCAAAATTTGAAAAATATAAGAGTGCCAGAGAACAGATGACTGGTTAAAGAAACTCTGGTACACCTACACAATGGAATACTAAGCAGCTGTTAAAAGAAATGAAATCATGAAATTTGCATATAAGTCGATGGACATGGAGAGTATCATACTAAGTGAAATGAGTCAGAAAGAGAGAGACAGACACAGAATGACTGCACTCATTTGTGGAATATAAAGAAGCATAATATGAGACCAACACCTAAGGGCCATAAGGATCACGCCACGGTTTGGAAGCCAGCCCCACATGCTGGGAGGAGGGGGAGGGGAACAGTTGGGATGGAGAAGGAACCACTAAGTTAATGATTGGAGGGATTGCCCAGGATGGGAGGTATGTGCTGAAAGTAGACCAAGGACCAAACATGATGGCCTCTTATTATCTGCATTACAAATCATAATGCCCAAAATTAGAGAGAGAGTAAGAAGGATTGTACCTGCCACAGAAGCAGGCAGTGGGATGAGGTGGGGGTGGTAGGAAGGACACTGGGAACAATGGTGTTAGAAAATGTACATTGGTGGAGGGATGGGTACTCAAGCACTGTATGACTGAAACGTGATCATGCAAGTTTGTAACTGTATCTCACGGTGATCCAATTTTTTTTTTTAAAAAAAGAAGTCGGGTGGTAGTGATTAACTCCCACATCATGTGTGGCTTGATGGCTACCTAGTGAGGCTGGTGGTACTTGAGGCTCATGCCGTGCAGGGACTCATCACAGACTTTATCAGTCCTAGCCTTTCCAGCCAGTGCTAGGGTGGCAGAAATAGACTGGGAGAAAGTGGCTGTCTCTTTCCTCTCCATTTCACATGTCACCCTGGGGGCCCACCAGCATCATAATGAATCCTTTTATACCTCCTATTTTGAGCAAAGCTCAAGCTTTCTGCTTTTCAGGAGATGAATTTCGGATGCTGAGCCAAGACAGTCAGCAGACCAGGTTTGTTCTTTCCAAACCTGGTACGTAAAGATCTCCTTCTGACCCCCACCATTTTGGCTTGAACTCCGTATTCAGCAGGAGGAATCTCAACAGATATAATACTTTTCAAAAGGAGTTACAGAAAATCCTAGGCTGCTTCAGAGTTCTTTGCTTCTTGCATTAGAAATGAACTTTATCAGTGAGTTTATGTCTTTTCTCTATATCTGAATTATATATCTGTAAAGGCTGGAAAATTAGATCCATTGTTCAATACCTTTCCTTTAACATGGAGCTTACTCTATACCTACTGCTTTTTTTTTTCTACATCTTTTGTAATGACCACATTCTTGCTTATAGAGTTGAAGAAAGACATCTCAAAAATTCCAATCCCTACTATTTCCTATTCTTGAAGAATCTAAGAAAGATCTAGGTCATACTCAAAGTCAAAACATACACCAGAGCTGGAGATTAGTTGTTTTAATAATCATTGTCCCAAACTATCTAATGTTTTTTATTTTCTCCATAGGGCCAGACAGCCATTTCTTTTTACATATTTAATAAAAATGTTATTTTAAAAAACATTAGAAAAACGGTAAATTTATGGGCACCCATCCCTACTGTTTTTACATTTTACAACAGTAAACAAATTATTGGTTTATATGTTACTAATAAATAATATATTCACAATGATCTAAAAAACTCAAATGAGTTTATTAAGCTGTGGCTTACATTTTTGGTAAACAACACTTTGAGGCATAATAAAATTAACTTCCTTGAGTTAAAGACTGTTGATTTGAATCACTGAAGCACATCGCAGTAGCCCCATGGTCAGCAGCTTGGACAGCATTATGAAGAAAGCTACTCCATACTAGGGATCTCATACAGCAGGTCTTGCAAATGCCTTTCTTTTTATCACTATTCGAACTTAAATCGGGAAAGAAGTTTCCCATGTTTCCCACTTGGTATAAGCAACATATCTGCATAATTGTATACACACTCTTTTCTGGTACTATCAATTATAAAGGTTGATACTAACAAAACTAGATGACCAGAGATTTACTGTTGCCCTTCCCACCCCACCCCCCACACACATACAACAGAAAGAAGTTCTGTGACACTAGAAAGAAAATATCTTAGCAAGTGCATTAATCTTTTTTTTTCTATTAACGTAAGCCCACACAGTAGGACTACCATAAGGAAACAATTATAATGCAAATTGAATTTTTTGCATAATCATTTGAGCTGATTGGCTTTTCCTCTAGGTTCAGCAGCAATTTGCTTCTGCCTCCTTAATATGCACAGGTGACTGACAACTCATAATGCCAATACAGGATACTATGTGACTAAAATGAAACTTTAAGTTCTACAGAGTTTCAGCTATGCTATATAAAAATAACACATCTGGGGCTGGAGCAATAGCACAGTGGGCAGCGTGCTTGCCTTGCACGCGGCCGACCCGGGTTCGATTCCCAGCATCCCATATGGTCCTCCGAGCACCGCCAGGAGTAAATCCTGAGTGCATGAGCCAGGAATAATTCCTGAGCGCTTGAGCCAGGAGTAACCCCTGTGCATTGCAGGGTGTGACCCAAAAAGCAAAAAATAAAAAAATAACCTATCTATTGGTGTGAGAAGTAAATTATATGTGGAAGATTTTTAATAATGTATAAATAATGGCACTTAGGTGTGATATATGATCTGAACACACAAGAAAAATACATCTAAAGTGTGCAAAGAAACTGAAACAATAGTGTGGGATAGTGTTTTTTATATGTGCCCCCAAAACACTGAACATACAGCATCAGAGTCAGAGAGGCTTTGAAAAGATAGGTCACCGAGGCCAGGCACCAGCTCATAGGGCTGGAGGACATGGTTTGCATGTGGGAGCCCTGGATTCAATCTCTAGATACTACATGCTCCCCCAAACATCATGAGAAGCAATTCTTGAATCACTCCCAGAGTATCAAATGGGAGTGGCCCAAACATACACACACACAACACAACACACACAGTCTCATAGGAGTCTGAAGATAAGCCATATCACAAAAATGAATATCATTGTGTACATCAGAAAAATACAGACTCAAAAAAGTTCTGCAGTTAAAAAAAACTGTTTAATTTGGCTTTTAACACTTTCATAAAGGCATTTTCCCATAAAGCCATTTTCTTGAACTTGGTACGTATTACATTTTGTTGCACTTGCAGAGCTTTAAGGAAATTCTGTAACAGAAATGGAAAAAACTGGGAAATGCAGCGAAGGGGCAACAGAGTCAATGCTGTAAGCTTTGCACAACACCCGCCAATCACAGAAACACTCAGGTTTTCTGTCAGGATAGATGTTGATGAATAATTCTTGGGAGGCAGAAAAGGGGCGATTAAAACGTTGAGTCTATTAAATAGAGTCTTAATGGGTCAGCTAGCATTCCTCGTCATTAAAG
Organism: Sorex fumeus; assembly: GCF_029834395.1. Taxonomy (NCBI): domain Eukaryota; kingdom Metazoa; phylum Chordata; class Mammalia; order Eulipotyphla; family Soricidae; genus Sorex; species Sorex fumeus. The sequence continues at coordinate 54,477,967 of NW_026606129.1, read as the reverse complement.
TCAAGTTCCAGAGATGCAACTGCTTGAATAAAGATTCCTCTTTGCCATAAAAATTGTAAAAATGCTTTTGACCTACATTTCATTTGCACAACATAGAAAAATCCCAACCACACGCTGGTTAGATTATCATGGAATATAAAATACTAACTTCTTAGATAAACAGTAGCACTGTAGTACTGTCCTCCCATTGTTTATTGATTTGCTCGAGTGGGCCCAGTAATGGCTTCATTGTGAGACTTGTTGTTACTGTGTTTGGCATATCGAATACATCACGGGTAGCTTGCCAGGGTTTGGCGTGCGGGCTAGATACTCTTGATAGCTTGCCGGGCTCTCCAAGATGGGTGGAGGAATTGAACTCAGGTCGGCCAAGTTGGCCGTGTACAAGGCAAACAGCTTACCCGCTGCGCTACCGCTCTAGCTAGATAAACAGTAACAGGGCTAATCCTGGGTAGAATGAGGTGGATTTTGGAAACAGACAGGTCTACTCACTCTCCTCTGTTCCTTCTCTCTAAGATGCTGCCCCAAATATTTCAGGACTCTGGGGCATTATTTCCCTGGCATGGCAAAACTCATAAGCCCTTTTGTGCCAGATGTGTTATTCCTCCTAGGGACACAAGCAGCTTGAACAAGATACGGGAATGTTTAACGCAAATTAGTTAACACAATTAATTGCTCCAGTGGGAAGCAGAGGTGTTAATAAGGGGTATTTCACTCTACTCCTCAAATCCGATCAAAGTAGCCACTAGTACCGCCTGCAACCATTACAAAGACTCATTACACACAGCATATTTTTGTGTTGTAATAAATAAGTTGTCAATAGCAATAAGGGCTGACATTTATGAAAGAGCTGATGAGTCTCAAAGACTGAGCTAAGTGCCTTATATTATCACTCTCATTTTATTCTGAAAATTATCCACAGTATGGGTTCTACTATGGTATTCATTTTATTGAGAAGGAAATTGAGATTCAAAGTATAAAATCCTTCGCACAAAAATCCCTTGGCAGTGTGCCAGAAAGCTAGATTTGAGCCCAGGACTTAGCCACTATGTTGTACAGCCATATGGCTTGGCCACCTTAGAGCAGTTGTATTTCAGGTGAACTTTGCATTATTTTAAGAGTTGTTCCATTGTCCCTAGCCAGAACGCCCAGACCTATACCCCTGGAAAATTCCATGCACAGAATTTATATTTATTGAGCTAGATTTTTTCTTTGTTTGCTTTATGGTGCGTGTGTCTGTCTGTCTGTCTGTGTCTGTGCGTTTGTGTGTCTGTATCTGTATGTATCTGTGTCTGCATGTGTGGTGCTGGAACCCAGGTCTCCTGCATGCAAGACATACACTTTACCACTAAGCCACATCCCCATCCCGTAGAGCTAGGCTTTTGAAGCCAGTCCTCAACCTTCACCCACAGGATACACATTGGCAGGTAAGTTTGGCATCTTGCTCTTTAATCAAAAGTGATAGTAATCCAGACATCAACTTTGCTATGATAAAATAACAGTATGTTCTATTTTAGCATAGTTTTAGGTCATTAGAACAACTCTAAGATAGTAAAGAGTTTCTCTGTATCCACTGCCTGATTTCATCTATCAGGTATATTTATCACAGCTAAGGATCCAAGACAGAGACCTGATGCTGAGGATCAAATCTGAGTCAGCTACAGGCAAGGCAAGTGCCCTACCTGTTGTACACTCTGGCCCCCTCACTTGTATAATTGGTCATCGTTGAAGTACTGACTCTGGGACTTCCAGTTAACCATTCCATTCATCAGTTATTCATTCCACACTATGCCAGGCTTGCCCAGAGCCTAGGACCTGGGGCACCGGAGTAAACACTATAGACAAAGGCACTGATCTCACAGAGGTAATGTTCCAGAGGGATGCAAGTGTGCAGAAAAGTTTCAAGTGGTTGTAAGTGCTAAGAACAAGATATGGAGAGAATAAGACATTTGAGTACAGTTTGTCAAACCAAACTCTACTCAAATGTCTCCTTATCAGAAGATCCTTCTGAAGACCCACCACAAACACATTCCACATCCCATTATAGGTGTCCTTCTAGACCTATCAAAATGTTCATCATGTTGAATGTAACCGTTGTTCTCTGACCCTTCCCCATTATGTGACAGCTCCCTGGCAATGGGGGTGGGTTAGGTTTCTCTCTTCAGTTAAGCATTTTTTAAAATAATGTAGGAACACTGTATTTATTCAGCCATTGATTAAGCTGATTGAGTTGGGCATGAACTCCACATTACTTTTTTTAAAATTTTTTAATTTTATAAATTGCTTCACAATGTTTGATTGCATTCAATATTCAAACACCAATCCCACCACAATCACACCTTCCCACAACCAAATTTGGGATGCTTCCATCCCAAGCCCCAAGCCCTGTCCCAAAACACAACCAAAATAACGTATTTTTCTATTGTCTGTTACAAAGAACTGCTGAACATGCTTACAGAGCCAGTGCCCAGTGAGAATCCGTCAGACTCCAAAGCAAATGATTGGCAAAAGATTCCGCAAACAGGGCCATGAACTGTAGCATGGATTTATACCCTAGTTGCAGGACATAAAATATACATCTTGTGCTGTCTAAATCAAAATATACACACTCTATATTCTACATCTACATTTAAAGGAGTGATTATTCAGTATTAGAAGAATGATAAATAAATTCACACACATACTGAATTAAAAGGGAGACCATAAGAGGCATGGGGAAACTGGGAAATACATTCAACATATGGGTGAGGATTAGATATTGTATAAATATGGTATTTCTAAAAAAATATTTTTAGGAGCACTGTCTCTAAATGTCTAGAAAAAACAATTTTGAATACAACAACAAAACCTCTTATTCACCACTTGTGACATGTTTCCTTTGTGGTATAAAAACCTACCTAAGGAGGTGGCTCAAGGGCTGGAAGGGGTGGCGCAAAGGGCTAGAGGGCATCCTTTGCATGTGGGAACCCTGGGTTCATTCCCTGGCACCAACTGTCCCTCAAGCACTGCTGAGGAATAAACCCTGTGTACCATGCTGGGAATAGCCTCTAAACACTTCAGATGTATCCCCTCCATAAAAAGTCTTTAAAAGTAAAATAAAACCACGTAATAGTATTTCTATAAATATTAAGAAAGATGATATATATAATGCTTATTTCAGAACACAGCCCCTAGTAATTCTACAATAAGTGGTATTGATAAAAGAATTGTGATAAGCAACATACTCTCACTCATCCTACCACTCCATTTGTAAAATCACTATGGTTAAATACTAGCTCATTTAATGTTCATAGTAATGCTACAAATCAGATGCCGCCATCACTTCTCTATGGCTGAAAACTCTGAACTCTAAGAGATTTCATAATTTCTCCAAGAGCATGAAGCCAACCAATGTCAGATACAATTTGGAACACTCTAACTGTCTGACTCTGTAGCTGACCTCCTCATGTCTGACAGACACGCTGCACACATGCATAACGACACAGAAATACATGGTACAAAGACATTTAGAGACATGTGTTTACACAGCTAAGGCCACCCCGACAATGCGACATTCCACAAAATATGCCAGTGCTTGAACAATGAATGTAGCACTATATATACAAAAGTCTGGTTGAGTCACACGATGCCTTGAGGGAACAAGTAGTAATTTTGGCACTGCTCCCTGAGTTCTTCTACATACCTCCCACCCTATCCAGTGCCACCACCTTCATTCACCATGCGGCTGCCTATGCCCACAGAATGGAATTCGACAAATATGCCTCCACAACCATGAAACTATAGTCTTGACTCTGACAACACCATATACTACTAACTCTAATGCCCGTGAAACCATTCATTCATCCAACGAATGTTTATAGAACTGCTCAGGCATACTTTACTGTATGCTGAAAAATTTAAAGATGAACAAACTGGACAAAAATTCATTTCAGGTCCAAAATGGCTTTCTAGCAGAGTCTACTAGCATTTTTATAGCACGGCTACACATTATTTATGTTTGTGAGTCTCTTATTCACAATTCTGGCCCAGGACAGAGCCTGTCTCTCCAGCAGAGGCTCAGAGTATTTGATAAATCAAGCAGCATGTCAACTAATAAATTAACTTAGATTTTTCAAGAGTTCTAGCAATCATCTCTTGGAAGGGCTCCTTTTATCCACCCTGTAAATTAGAAACAAGTAGTACTTCCCCTATCCTACAGAGAGTGGATCTGTGATTTCAATCTGTGAGCTGACAGAGGAAGGACCAGTTTCTAATTCTTGCTTAAGAAATTCTTCTACCCAACCAAGGTAAAGTACTAATATTTCACCAAATAAAAATCCTTACAAACACCCAGATATTGGCAGCTATGACACTTGAGTCATCCACTTCCTAGAGACCCAAACCCCTGACTACTGATCTGAGTGCTGACGTCACGTGAACCCACTAACCACAGGTCCTTTCTTCTATGTGAGCAGAGTGTGTATTTTTTGTAAACTACAGCCTGTGGCCAACACACTCAGGCAGAACCCCAAAATGGAGTCTCTCCAAGTCACCATGTGTCCCCACCACTATCTATCATGTTTATCAGAGCTGGGTATCTTTTGGCAACAGATTCAATTTATATGCCGAAAAGGAAGCTTGGAAATGGAAATTTTAGGCCATTTAATTAATCTTATGTATTTCATCTATGAAATAGCAGAGAAAATGTTTAAGTTCACTAGAATTAATTAGCATTTATAATTGTTCATTATGCAGGGATACATCTACATCTATCTATACAAAATCTTGCTAAAATAAAAATGTCAAACCTAGATGCTTTGGCAAGGTAAAAGGAATTTTATAAGACCACAGAGATGACATGTGGCTTCAATAATCTCTCATACAAACATATTGTCATTCTTTTATTTCCTTCAAGGGCTACTCCCAGCAATGCTTGGGCCCACGGTCACGTGGTCTGATGGTTCAGTGTTTGGGTCAAGGAGGCTGAGCATTTGGGCCTGACAGAGCTCTGTGGCTATGCGTGGTCACATCCAACAGTGCTAGAGTAGACACACTGTGCCACGGATCAAAACCAGGGTCTCATACACACCCGGCATGTGGCTCTACCACTTGAGTTCTCTCCCCAGCCCTTGTATTGCAATTCTTGAGCTGTAAGTATAACATGCTTAATGAAGCTCAGCATTTCAACCTGTCTCCCACAGAGTCCAGCAGTCTGCCTTTAGAATCTCCTAGGTCTGACTGTGGCTCAGAAATTATTTACATACTAAGATGAGACTTTCATTCATAGATCATGCAATAGACGCTACAAAATTATCTACAGAAGTTATGACAGCTTTTCAGAAATTAATGACCCTCATAATTTACCAATTTAACATGTATTCACTTAGATCATGCTTATGAGAGGTGGAGACATTTTCTGGATGAGGAAGGTAAATTGGGGTCTCTATTTGGGCTGCCATGCAAAATCTTCCACAGACAGGCTTAAACCATGGCTATCTCTTTCTCGCAGTGCTGGAGGCTGAAGTCCAAGATCAAAGTGCCAGCACATCACTGAGAGTCTGATGAGAGCCTCACTCTTCATTTGTTGATGGCCACTTTCTCACTATAACCACACTCACATAGAGGAGAGAGAGACCGAGAGAGAGCAAGAGAGAGCAAGAGAGAGAGAGCGAGAGAGAGAGAGAGAGAGAGAGAGAGAGAGAGAGAGAGAGAGAGAGAGAAACACATGCTACCTGCTCTGGTCTCATAAAAGCACTAATCCTGGCAGCTGGAACCGCCCCCCCCACAACACACAAACACACACACACACACACACACACACACACACACACACACACACTCTTGTGACCTCATCTAAACCCAATCACCTCCCCAAAGTTCCACCCCATAGACACTCTCACATCATCATATCCTGAGGGTTGGGCTTCAACCATATGAATTGGGGGTGAGGGTAAAAGGCCCGTGTGGGAACATTAGTCAATAGCTGTCAAGTAGGAGAATTTCATAGACACTTGAAGCTTCATCGTTTGCGAAGTCCAAATAGGAGGTCAGAAAATATTCCACTGGTAAGAATGGAAGGAAAAATGAAATCTGGTATATTTATCCTACAGTCAAATTATACATACACTGCCATTTAAACTCAGGTCTATTTTAGGATCAAAAGCTAGGAACACTAAAAATTTTCAAGTATTTTAAACCACAGTTAAAAAAACAAGTTACAGTCACCACAATTAAAAGAAACAAGTTATCATCAGCTCTAATAATATTTTTATTTTTTATTATTGTTGCTTTTGTTTAAAATACAGCTTACCTTTGGCAAAGTCTCCTACTTGCATACTCTGCATTGTTTGAGGCCTCTTTTTCCCAGTGGTATTTGGGAGCAATAAAAAAATAAAATAAATAAAATAGCAATAAAAAAATGTAAGCGATTAGCTCAGATGAGAAGGGGAGAGAGGATCTCTGTGTAATCTGTAGTCATCCAAGTATTGAAATCTCCCTCCTTTGAATCAAGTGCTCTGAGTATGAGATAATGGAATGGAGACTGGGAGAGCAAATTCAGTGCACTGGAGCAAAAGCATGCTGAGACAAGTGAATTCGTGGGGAAAATTGGCATTTCATAAGCAGGTGGCTGCCACATGAGCAAAACCAAGTCTGAGAAGAAAATGTACAGGAATGAGTGAAGCAAACTCTATAAAGGCTTCAGAATTCCTTTCCTTTTCCCTAACTTTCAAATCCTTTGCATACAAGCCACAGAGGCATTCCAAAGATCAAGCAAAAAGAAAGAAAGAAGAAAGAAAGAAAGAAAGAAAGAAAGAAAGAAAGAAAGAAAGAAAGAAAGAGAGAGAGAGAAAGAAAATCACCTAACATGAAAAAAAGGCCCACATGCCAAAGAGAATTGAGTCTTCTCAGACTAGACTCCAGCAGCCTTGCTGACCCAAGACACAGCACATTGTTCTTCGTGTTGCCACAGAACCGAGAGGAAGTTCCACATGGCGGGAGCCACATGGGGCTCTGGGAGTATCCAAAACACATAAATCTGCAAATGGTTTCCCCACACCTTGAGAGCAAATATGAGCTCTGAGCAGCTAATAGGGCAGAAGAAAACCATGGCCCTCTATCCACAGAGCTTTAGTTTGTTCAGAACATAGTCCCAATAAATGAAAAATGTAATTGCAAGAAGCAGAGAAATAAAACTGTAATGTAAAAATAAACATTTTAAAACTTTCAAGCACAATATCTGCAATAAAAACTTACTAGATGGATTCAGTAATTGAACAGAGATATGACAGAGAGAAGAGCAAGTGGTCTGCAAGACAAATCAATCAAATTTATCCTGTCTGAAATATGAGAGCAAAGAGACAGGAAAAACTAAATAGAGCTTCTGAAACCTCTGGGGCAATATCATAATGTCACTGGAATTCTAATAAGAGTCAATGAAGAAAAGATGTTATAGATAGCTAGCTAGTCCTGTTCTCTAAATACAGAAGACCAGTGTTCAATTCCAGAATCACTGAATCCTGAGAATACGACCATATCTCAGGGACCAGCCCCTAAGCACATGAGATATGGCCAAATACTAAAAAACAAAAAAGAAAAAAATTGTGCAGGAAAAGAGCTTTTAAAAAATAATCACTGTATTGAGGAAAGTCCCCTCTATGCCTCTTTTGCAAACCACAACACCCAATAAGAGAGAGAGAGAGCCAAATGCTCTACATCATTAATCATCAGGGAGATGCAGATCAAAACCACAATGAGATACCATCTCACACCTCAGAGACTGGCCCACATTCAAAAGAACAAAAGCAACCGATGCTGGCGTGGATGTGGCGAGAAAGGGACACTCCTTCACTGTTGGTGGGAATGTCCACTGGTTCAGCCCTTCTGGAAAACAGTATGGACGATTCTCAAAAAATTAGAAATTGAGCTCCCATTTGACCCAGCAATACCACTCCTGGGAATATATCCCAGAGAGGCAAAAATGTATAGTCGAAGTGACATCTGCACTTGTTTGTTCATTGCAGCCCTCTTTACAATAGCCAGAAACTGGAAGAAACCTGAATGCCCAAGAACAGATGACTGGTTAAAGAAACTTTGGTACATCTACACAATGGAGTACTATGTAGCTCTTAGAAAAGATGAAGTCATGAAATTTACATACAAGTGGTACAATATGGAAAGTATCATGCTAAGCGAAATGAGTCAGAAAGAGAGGGATAGACATAGAAAGATTGCATTCATCTGGGGGATATAAAGTAACAAAGTATGAGATTAATACCCAAGAATAGCTGAGATCAGCACCAGGAGGATTACTCCATAACTTAGAGGCCAGCCGGGTATCCTAGAGGAAAGGGCAGTTCAGATAGAGAAGGGAGCACCAAATAAAGGATGTTTGGAGGATCCTCCCAGGAGGGGAGATGCATGTCGAAAGTAGACTATGGACTGAACATGTTTGCCACTCAATGCCTCTTTTGCAGACCACAACACCCAAAAGGAGAGAGAGAACACAGGGGATTGCCCTGCCACAGAGACAGGGGCGATGGGGGGATGGGGGTGGGAGGGATATTATCCATGGTGGTGGAAAATGGGCACTGGTGGAGGGATGGGTATCTGATCATTGTATAATTGAAACCAAAGCACAAAAAATTGTAAATCTACAACTTTAAAAAAAAAAAAAGAGAGAGAGAGCGAACAAAAGGGAATGCTCTGCCACAGAGGCAGGGTGGGATGGGGGGGATGGGGGGTGAGAGGGATACTGGGATCCGTGGTGGTGGGAAATGGGCACTGGTGGAGGGATAGGTATTTGATCACTGTATAATTGAAACCCAAGCACAAAAATTTGTAAGTCTACAACTGTACCTCATGATGTCTCACTAAAAATTTAAAAAAATTAATAATAATCACTGTATCATTGTCATCCTGTTGTTCATCGATTACCTTGAGCAGGCCCCAGTAATGTCTCCTTCGTCCTAGCCCTGAGATTTTAAAAAGTGCCACATTCAAGACTCTTTCAGGGTGAGGAGAATGAGACCCATCATTGTTACTTGTTTTTGGCAAATTGAATACGCCACTGGAGCTGGGGCTCCAGGACTGGAGCGATAGCACAGTGGTAGGGCATTTGCCTTGCACGCAGCCAACATGACGGACCCAAGTTCGATTCCTCCGCCCCTCTCGGAGAGCCCGGCAAGCTACCGAGAGTATCTCGCCTGCACAGCAGAGCCTGGCAAGCTCCCCGTGACATATTCGATATGCCAGACACAGTAACAACAAAGTCTCCAATGGAGAGCAAATCGGTGATCAACGGGAGGGCCTTTACTTACTTACTTTACTGAATACGCCACGGGGAGTTTGCCAGACTCTGCCGTGTGGGCAGGATACTTTTGGTAGCCTGCCAGATTCTCCAGAGTAAGAACTAGATAATAATATTGTTTTTTACAAAATATAATTTTATAAATATAATTTTATAAAAAATACTATTTTTTATAAAAAATAATAAAGGTTGCCAAATTTGGCCAAAGATAATATAAAGATTTGAGAAGCACAACAATCGTAGGATAAACTCAAGAATAGTAGACATAGCATAATGTAATGACTGAAAACAAAACATACAGTTAAAACTCTTGAAGGCAGCTAGAGGAAAATTATATACTATATACAATGATCTGAATAACCGCAAATTTCTCATCAATTCCAATGAATTACTCATCAAAAACCATGGGACCAAACAACAGTGAAACAGTATCTTTTATATGATAAAAGAAAGAAACTTAGCCCTGAATTTCAAGTCCTGTGAAATATCTTTCAAGGATAAAGGCAAAACTATGGAATGTACAGATGAAAGAAAACTAAAAGAATTTGTCACCAGCAGACCAGCTTTAGAAGAAAGGCCCAGAAATTTCTTCAAACCAAAGAAAAATGTTGTTAGAAGGAAACTTGCATCTTCAGGCATGAGAAAAGAGCTACTGAAATAAATGGTAAAAAGGAGAGAGAAAACAAAAGGGAATGCCCTGCCACAGGGGTGGGGTGGGATGTGGGGGATGGGGGGTGGGAAGAATACTGGGAGCATTGGAGGTGGAGAATGGACACTGGTAGAGGGATGGGTACTTAATCATTGTATAACTGAAACCCTAGCACAAAAATTTGTACATCTACAACTGTACCTCATGGTGTTTCACTCATAAAAAAATTTTTAAACAAAGAAAGAAATGGTACAAGCTTGTCAAAAGCAATAGACTGCCTTTTCTATTCTTAAGCACTCACTTTAAAATATGTATGAGTGTTTAAAGCAAAAATGATAACATTGTCTGTTGGGGTTTTAGATATGTGCAAATTCAATACATATGACACGGATAACATAAAGATCAGGAGGTAAGGAACTGATAGGATTATGAGTTCTACATTTTACAAGAAATGATACAATATTCACTCTCAATGAACTGTGAAAGGTTAAGTGGTTACTCTCAGAATTAGAAAATACAGGAAAGGAAATAAATGAATCGATGAGTAAAATGATTTTTTCTCAAAAATTATAAATTTTTTAATATTTCCATAGCATATAATCACAAAAATCTTGCTGGGAAAAATGTCAGCAATATAAAAAGCTACTGTCTAAGATGTTAATTTAATAATCAGTGGCTTTCTGTTTAAATTAACTCTAATATAGGCTTAAGCTTCCACATTTCAAATAATTACAAGGAACTCTCATTAAAACTAAACTACCCAGTTAGAGGTGCAAAATTATGACTTATTCCTCAAGAAAATGTACAGTTATGAAAAGGTTGAAGTGGTAACTTTAAATATATACAAGAGAATAAACTAATCACAAAACGTTCTTGTAATACAAAATGGAAGCTAAATCATTAATAGAACTTGAGGCATGGCTGCCCTGTTCTTACCCTCTTATCTTTACTATTTGAATATTCTAGCCCATAGTGCACGAAGACATGCATTCATGGATTCTGATCTGTTTCCTAAGCATCCAGCAAAATGCCTGCCTCATGGAAAGAGAAAAAATTCAGGTTGAATTAAAAAATCTTGATTTTCAAGGAGGCTGCGAGAATGAAATGCACTTTGTGAGAATGAAGTACTTTGCCTCAGTGCAGACACAGACCAGACAGTTGCTGGGCTGCCAGCCCTCCACACCTCCAACTGCCACCTCACTATTCACTCTCCCCTCTCACCCAAGATCTCCTTTCACCACTCTGACTGCAAGCATGGAGTAATGGAGTCTCCAAATCTCTTCATCTGGATGATGGCCCTGGGACACCAAAATGCAGGTCCATGTGCTTGAGTCCCTGGGCCTTGTCCCCGAAACCTCCATTCCCCACGCCACTTAATCACTTAATCACTTAACTTCCCGTTAGTCGTCGATTTGCTCAAGCGGGCGCCAGTAACGTCTCCATTTGTCCCTGTCGCGTGCTAGTGTAGCCCAATGGCATCTGTTCGCTCCAGGAACATAAAGGGCCTCAAACCAATCGTTCATGATCTTGACGAAGAAGTCTGACCATCTGGTAGGTGGGCGGCCACGCGGTCTTTTGACATCCCGTGGAATCCAGTCGGTAACAGCTCTAGTCTAGCGGTCGTCTTTAAATCTCATTACGTGACCAGCCCATCTGATTTTCGACACCTTGGCAAATGAGACAGCGTCCCTGATCCTTGATCGTCGACGGATGTCAGAACTCCGGATTCTTTCTCTCATTTGAGTGAAACGTGATATTCCAAGCATAGCTCTTTCTATTCTTCTTTGGGAGACCTGAATGGCGTTCTCATCTTGTTTGCGTAGGGCCCAGGTCTCTGAGGCATATGTTAATGCAGGAAGAACAGTGGAATCAAAGAGATGTGCCCGGAGCCGGAGGTTCTTCGTCCTCTTAGCTATTTCTTCGACGTTCTTGAAGGCGTTCCAAGCCGCTCTCTTCCTCCTGCGCAGCTCGGGTGCCAGGTCATTTGTCATGTTGACCTCTCGACCTAGGTACACATAGCTGTTGCATTCGGAGATGGTCGTTCCATTGAGAGCGAATGGGGCGTCAGGAACAAGGCTGTTTCTCATAAACATTGTCTTCGTAAGATTCAGCTGTAGTCCTACCTTTCCACACTCACGGTCAAAGTCGGCCAGCATTTGTGCCGCTTGGCTGATGTTTGGTGTTATTAAAACAATGTCATCAGCAAAGCGGAGGTGGTGTAGTTGCCGACCATCTATCTTCACTCCCATTCCTTCCCATTCCAGTCGTCGCATGATGTTCTCGAGGGTGGCACTGAAGAGTTTCGGTGAAATGGTATCACCCTGCCGCACCCCTCTCTTGACATCAACAATCACTTCCCCACCCCAACATACACATATGTCACAAATAAGGGAGACTGGCTTTTATCAGTTGTCTGCATCCCTTTTCTCTCTCTTATATTTGTGTTCACTTTTTGCCTAAGATTTTTGCTGCTGCAGTTCCTTCTGTGACACCTTATTCTGCTGTGCAGCCTCTTCAGGTTTAGGAACAATCTGCTCTTTTTCAGTAGAACTATCCCATGTAGAAGGGTTAACTCATGAGAGTGACATGAGAGTCCTCTAAGATCTCAGGTGCCTCTCAGGGGTTTGGTACCCTGGACATGCTTAGTGACTGGAGAATCCACATCTAAAATCTTAGGTTCAGTATTACTCTCCGCATTTTTTAAGCATGTGCAGTAAAAATTCAGCATTCTTTTTTAGTCACCAACCTTGGGTCTAAACACACGGCTTGACCTGGGTGCACCTACTAATTTCATCATTTTAATGATAGAGTGGCACACAGTACTTCTGGAGAGAGATGTCCTTCAGTTATGAGGTGCTTTTAAATATGCCTGACTTTGAGGACCTGAAAAGTTTCAGGAGTGCTCTTAAAATGTACACCAATATTGGCTCCTCTTGATCTGCATGGGATAGTCTGCGTCACGTGAATAGCAAACCATTTTGAAAGCACCTAAGGCTGCTTAAGGGAAAGTAAGAGCTATTTATCTTCATTCTTACAGGCCACATAAATATCAGATTTTTGGTAAATTCAGTAATATTTAATACAACCTTTGTTTAAAAAATTGCAAACTATCCTCTATAGAGAGAGTATTAGATAACAATCACATAGGTAATTAATGAAGTTTTACTAAAAACTTTCTGGTTAAGGATGAGGATTCAATTAGGATTCAAGCTTGCAGTGAAATACTGGTCTTGTCAGAACAGACTTCAAAGGAAAAAAAAAAGCTGCAACGAAGAATGACCACCAAAGGGGAAAACAACATTTCTGATATTTTAGTTATCCCATTATATGCAAGAGCTCAGTCTGAAAGTTGCTTGAAATTTCATTCAAAGAGAAGAATAGCAAATACAAATGGAGAGATCCAAAATGCACAGTTAGCATGATAAAATGTCACTGTCACTGTCACTGTCACTGTCCTCCCATTGTTCATCGATTTGCTCGAGTGGGCCCAGTAAGATTGTGAGACTTGTTACTGTGTTTGGCATATTGAATACGTCACAGATAGCTCGCCAGGCTTTGACGCGTGGGTGAGATACTCTCGGTGGCTTGCCGGGCTCTCCAAGAGGGGCGGAGGAATCGAAGGTGGAAGAATCAAACTTGGGTCAGCCCCGTCTGCCGCATGCAAGGCAAATGCCCTACCGGCTGTGCTATAGCTCCAGCCCCCATAAAATGTCAAGTGCAAAAAAAATAGTTCTGAGGTTTTGATAGAATATTTATTCTATGAGAATATTTCCACTAGTAAAGGGAGATAGTTTTATTAAGGATCCATAATTAATTACCACCGTATTGTCAGCATGCTTCAAGAGGTGTCCTGTTCTGCCCAACACTGGGGATTATTAGATAATCACTAAGCTTTCAATTGTTGCTCATATCTATCAGGCAAACACAAGAAGACACACTAATGATTCCATAATACTAGAACATGGAGCAAAGAATGGAGGGAGAAGATTCTTGGTTGAAAGCCAGCAAATACTTAATGCTTCCCTTGTGAGGGCAAATGAGGACTACACTACCAGCTAGGAATAAGCAAAAACAAAATGAACAATAAAAACGCAGATTCCCTTGAAGGAAGTATGGCTCAAAGGGTACAAGTTTTATTATCCAACCTATAGATGTCAAACAGGTATGATAAGGGTCTCCATGCCAAAATCTCCTTAATACTTTTGCGATATCCATGTCCATCTCTGTAGTCATGGGATACCCCTAGGAAGGTGTGAGAGAAAGCAGAATAGGGGGAAGTCAATGGTGTGCTGGTAAATGTCAGACTCCAGCCCCCCAGACCAAGAAAGGGGGAGCCCTAAACTAGCATTTGCTGATTTCCATGCTTCATTCTAGCTAATTCCAAGCTACCAAGGTGAAGGCACTGAACACGACACTGAGGAGAGATAAGCACAATAGGCTGCTGAGTGCTGCTATCAGTCAGCTTATCCCAACAGTCTGGAAGAGGCTATAGGGAGACAAGGCAGACATGAGGCTTCTCACACGCAGAGCATGGTAAGCGACATGCTAACGCCATTACTTTCTGGCTACATTAGGCATTGCAGTGGCCCCTCTGTAACCTTACGTAGAAAAGAAGATTTCACAATTACGGATACTGAGGAGAAGAGACTGCCTGGATTATCTGGGCAGGCTCAGTGCAGTGAGAGAATCCATAGAAATAAGAGGAGGATTTGCCTGTCAGAGAGGGAGGTGACAGCAGAGGCAGGGGCTGGAGTCTGCCACTGCTGAGGGGGATCGTGAGGAAAGGCTAGGAAAAGCATGCAGTAGATTCTCCCCTAAAGCCTCCAGAACACAACTTTACACACACCTTGAATTTAGCCCTGCAGAATTTGTTTTAGTTATCTGAGCTCTAGATGAATGAGACCAGTTGCAGTTACTGGTCTCATTCATCTAGAGAACGCTATTCAGGTCTCCCAAAGAAGAATAGAAAGAGCTATGCTTGGAATATCACGTTTCACTCAAAAGAGAGAAAGAATCCGGAGTTCTGACATCCGTCGACGATCAAGAATCAGGGACGCTATCTCATTTGCCAAGGTGTCGAAAATCAGATGGGCTGGTCACGTAATGAGATTTAAAGATGACCGCTGGACTAGAGCTGTTACCGACTGGATTCCACGGGATGTCAAAAGACCGCGTGGCCGCCCACCTACCAGATGGTCAGACTTCTTCGTCAAGATCATGAACGATCGGTTTGAGGCCCTTCATATTCCCGGAGCGAACAGATGCCATTGGGCTACACTAGCACGCGACAGGGACAAATGGAGACGTTACTGGCGCCCGCTCGAGCAAATCGCCGACTAATGGGAAGTTAAGTGATTAAGTGATTAAGTGTGAGCTCTAGATGAACATAAAAGAGTTAGAAGACTCACTCGAGATGCGAGATGTAAGTAGACTACATGCTGAAAGTAGACTACACACAGAACACGATGGCCACTCAAGACCTCTATTGCAAACCACAACACCCTATAGAAAAGAGAGAGCAAAAGGGAATGCCCTGCCACAGAGGTGGGGCGGGATTGCCACAGAGGTGGGGCAGGGTGGGGAGATGGGAGGGTGGGAGGGCTACTGGGTTCATTGGTGGTGGAGAATGGGCACTGGTGAAGGTATGGGTCATTGTATAACTGAATGGATCATTGTATAACTGAAGCCCAAACATGAAAGTTTGTAAGTCTACAGCTGTACCTCATAGTGTTTCACTAATAAAAAAAATTTTTTTTAAAAAGAGCATTCTTGTATTACTAAAAGTTGGCTTGCAGTCATTTATATAACTACAATACCCCAGAGTTTTGTAAAAAAAATGGTATATGCCAATATTGGGTATTAATCAAAACTCTACAGAAAAGAACCTTTCACCTCATCCTAGGTAGAATCAGAAAGAAACTGGGCTCGCTGGTGGTAGGAAATGCACATCGATGAAGGGACGGGTGTTGGAACATTGTACGACTGAAACCCAGTCATGAACATCTTTGTAACTGTGTATCTCAAGATGATTTAATAAAAATAAATAAATGTATTTTTTAAATAAAAAAAATTTTAAACATGAAAGCATCAGAAAAAAAACTTCTACAACAGAAGTTACAAAAAAAATTAACCTCTGACCCCTCATCTGAGGTGAAATCAGACCTACAGATCAGTAGATTTCACTAATTTAAAAATATTTTTCAGATTTGTCTGGCGATACTAGGACATCTGATCCACTGGCTCCTCCATCTCTCCCCAGCTATTTCCTACAGCTCGTGTAACCAGTTACCACAAACTGGGGGCTGCAAACAGCAGAAACTTTGTCTAAACTCAGGCCTTAAGGAGGGCCACATCTTACACAGGCTCTTAGAGTCCAGATCTTCACCCCTTGAAGCTGCAAGGGGCTGTTAGTAATCCTTGGCCTTCCTGGCCTTCTCTTCTCAGGGGATCTAGACCTTTCCTTTGCTTCTTTAACATAAAAACATTTATAGTGGCATACAAAGACCCCTAACTTGTCCAAGATAATCTCCTCATCTCAAAGTCCTAATGATACCTTCAGTGACCCTCTCCCTAATTAAGATGGCAGGGACAAATCGTAGGATTTGGATTTGGCACCTTGGGAGACACTGGTGAGGGGGCAGGAGCCTGTCTCTGTGCCCTGAGACCCTCCCAGCTCCTTAGTCACTGGCTATTCAGCCATCCTCAGCTGCTTCTCCATCACACCAGAAATGAAGCCTGCCTTCCTTTGGGAACACTGGCTGTGCTCCCTGTCTCACCCACTCCAGCCAGCATCCTCCCTTCACCATCCAGCCAGCCCAATCCTCCTCCTCTTAGCATACATGAGATCTCTCCTCTCGGAAAGCCCTCCCAGCCCCCTACCCGACATCACTGCCTTCCTTTCCCTCCCATGGCATAGCTCTTGTCACTACCCATTCTACTGTGTCCTTATTTCTATTTTTACAGGAAATCAGGGAAACCCCTGCCCCCTGGGCCTGTGCTCACAGTATTTTTACAGTCCATGAAAAAGAAATAAGAGTTAAATAAAAGGTTTCCCCATTCCGAGCCACTCTGATGATTTCAAGTCCTGACTGGGTACCACTGTCTTCCACCTGGCTTAGTTTTGACAAAAACAAAATAGCAAATGCATTATTCCTGGATTTCCTTCCAACGTACTCAGTAAAAGCACTGATGTTCAAAAGCTTTCTACCCAGACAATTATACTCTGCTGCCTTCCAGCTGGAGTGCATGAAGCCATTATATATGCTTTCTTTGAAATGCTTTTCCCTATCCTAATTAGTTGATATTAATCCGGAAGTTCAATCGCTGACCAGCACATTGGTGCTCTCGGTCCTCCCTGCCCTCCACCCTCAGGAAACAACTGGAAAAAAACTACCCACCCCAGGGAACTTGAAAGAAAAGCAGGAGCCTTCAAGGAATACAGACCAGACATCAGATTTTGTTTATTGTTTCACAAAGCACATGTGCATTCGAAATATTTAAACATTCTCAAAACATAAGTTATTTTTTTAAAATGAGACGGGTGTGAAGAAATGTATTACTGGAAGAAGAATGGTATTAAAACGCTGATTAGTTTGGAATACACAGATCTCACCATTAAAAGACTTTGCTTCCTGGGTTGAAAATAGGTTCTGCCAGAGGTGTTGTTATTGTGGCAGCAGAGGAGTACCAAGTAATCTTGTTAATTTAATTGGTAATTTTAATTCTCTCCCACCTAGAGCTGAGAAATATAGTACAGTATGTTTCTGTACTATGCACTGTAGCACTGTCCTCCCGTTGTTCATCGATTTGCTCACATAGGTGCCAGTAACGTCTCCATTCATCCCAGCCCTGAGATTTTAGCAGCCTCACCTTACTCGTCCTCCCCAATGCTGCCATACTGGGGGCTCTTTCAGGGTCAGGGTAATGAGACCCATTGTTGTTACTGTTTTTGGCATATTGGATATGCCACGGGTAGCTTGCCAGGCTCTGCCATGTAGGTGGGGTATCCTCAGTAGCTTGCTGGGCTCTCAGAGGAGGACAGAGACTCCAGGAAGAACTGTATCGCTCTCTTCCGGGAGCTTTGTTTTAGCCGTTGATCTTGGATCTTGGCCATGAGATTACATGGCGCCAGGGGCAATTTGTGGGTGGGATGCCAGGCTACTGGAAAACGGGGGATCTAAGTGGAGAAGGCCCAGTCCCAATTCGAGCAGGCTTGGAGATCTCAGCCCTGGGTCCCACATACCTGGGTTCCTCTGTCGGTTCCTTCACGCATGAGGCTCATCCAAGTGTGTGGAGAGTGGCCTTGAGCATGGCTGTTCCTGGGTTCTGGAGGTTTTCGGCTGTTGGGGCTCTGCTTGGGGTGGGAAGTGAAACTCAACCCAACCCACTCCGGATGGGCCCTGGTGAAGAGAGCCTGGCACGGGGCAGGAGGTTGAAGTAGGAACAAATCATACATGGGAGGGGACAGGGATAGGACCAGAACTGATCTGCCCCCTTGCTACTATGACCATAAACACATGAGAGTATGGGTGTACACAGAGAAACACAACTTTCAAAAGGACTCCATGACCCTCAAAAGGTAAGGCATATCCAATAGGGAACCAACACAGGCCTCCAGATTTTTATTTTGCGAGGCAAGGATATTAAAGAGTAAATGTGTGTGTGTGTGTGTGTGTGTGTATGTGTATGTATGTGAGTTTTTGTGTGTGTCCAGACACATATATCTAGGCACACCGCTACACAGCTGCACTTACACCTAAGACCTGTCCTTTATTATCATCATCATTTTATATAAGACTTATAAGACAAATTGATGAACAACAGGAGGACAGTGCTACAGTTTATTTGAATAACTGTGTTTTACAAAGTTATTGATAGTTGTTTTTAAGCACATTTTACAACACCAATCCCACCATCAATGTCAACCTCCCTCCACCAGTGTTTCCAAGCTACCATCCTCCCAAGCCCTTCACCCCAAATCCCATTTGCCACCTTGACAGGCCCATGACAAAGTTTGGTGACTGCAGCATAGATCTCATGTTTTCAGTGTTGTTGAGACTGTGTTTTGGATACAGTGCTATATCACTCTCCCACATCACCAGTATAACTGTCACCTTGATCCCTGCTCCCCCATTACTGCCCTTTCTCATTTTCTTCCTTCTTCCCTTGATTTCTTTCCTTCTGTCTTTTTCCTCCCTAAACTCTGGGGTTAGGGTTAGGATAATCTAGGTATACCACCCCGTACCCTTTAAAACAAAAGAACTAATTTTTAATCACAAAAGAAGAGCAGACACAGAATGAAGAAGTATAGCGTTTGAGTGGAAAATGTTTGCATGGATGAAGCCCTCCCTGCATTCTTCTTATTTCTCTTTGGTCAGAGGAAATAAATTTCACACCCATAGGTGCTGAGTTTAGACTTTACATGGAAGAAGTAATGAGATGAAAAGTAAAGTGTGTGCTGGCCCCACTCCCCACTTTCACCAGCTCCATTCATTTGGAAAAGAGAGTGTCCCCCAGCCAAGGCCTGTGGAAGGCACCAAATATGCAAGATAAATCTTGGCTCCAAAAATCCAAATGTCAGGTCCACTGTAGCTAAAACTATACGAAGGGACATACGGCAGGGCAGACAAATTTTGCTGCCCTATCAACCCGGGGTCCCACATATGCCATTCTGAGGATCTGGGGGCAGCTAAGACAGAAGACAGGGAAGAGACATTGTGCAGGAAATGGCATTGGAGAGGATAGATGAGGTTGAAGTCACATCTTAGGTGAAAATTGTTGACAGAAGACCCATGTGAGGACCTCTCCTCTGGGGACTTTATACAAAACTGTCTTCTTCCATCATGTTGGTTGTAAAGATTCTAACCCAAGGACAGAGGGCCTAGGAGCTACCCCAACTCTTGGTGTTAACCTGAGTACCATGGTGACTACTTCTCCCCCAATCATCAGACTGCTTTTGGTTACTTAGAGACAGACAACTGTGTCTTCAGTATGCTACTGCCATTTCTCTAGCACTGGCATAGAATACAGATTTATCAGAACTGCGTGTTCCAAGCTCAGCTTTTCACACCCTTGGATGGTGCACGACCACTGGCTGGGAGCTGTTTAGAATGGGAATGCCAAGCACACTACCTTCAGCTCCAGTGTGGCACCTTGTGTAATTCAACTGAGAGCCCCGGCAGAAAGTACTGCTCATGGAAGATGAAAGGCACAGCAGATGAAATTCATCTACTTCTCCAGCATATCTGAAGTGAGAGCCCACTAACCAGGTCCTGTCCTTCAGCTCCAGACCCTGTCCCTTAGAGAATAAAAGTTGGAGTGTTCCTGCTTCTATCTGTGGCTGAGGCATCAAAGGAGACTGTTAGAGAGATCTCTGTGTGTTTACTCATCACAACAAAGGTCTGGAAAATATTTCCATAAAGGCGCCTGGAAATATTAGCAACAGGCTGGATTCTTGAAGTAGAGCTAAATGATAAGTCTGATGAATTAACTTGGACAGAGTCTTCTGGAATATGAGAACTTACCCCAGGATAATTATCAAATGCCAAATTCACTCCAACCAGGGTACTCAAGTCTTCATGAGGACTAACAAGAGGTTCCAAAGGCCCCACTTCAATGAGATTTGAAATTCAGAGACTAAGGAATCTCATCAAACTCGACATCCCAGTATTTCCATTTAAAATGTACAAGCCCAGAGCATGGGATGTAAGAGCATCCCAACCCAGCAGCACTGACTTGGGGGACTTAAGATGGCTCATCTCCAGGTATTTTGTTGCTAAATGGCTTCTCTCCACAGCTGGCGTGAGAGAGGGACCTAGGCCCAAAACATTAAAGCCTTAAGCTCTCTCTCTTCTCTGTTTCCTACATCCCACCAATCCAGGTGGACACTGAGATACACAAATCACCACCATTTGTACCTGTCCTTTCTCCCAAAGTCTCCTGCCTCTACCATGTGGTCCCTCGTCCACCTTTTCTATAGTTTGGGGGAAACCTAACAATGAGATGTTATTGGACTATACCAGAGATGGTATAGAACAAGGCAGACAATTTCAAGTACAATCACTGCGTTCAGCAGCCTGAAGAAAGTAAGTCACCCTTAAGATTTAGCAGAGGTCACAAAGAGTCCTTCATTCAGCCCATGCTCTCCAAGGAACGCAGGGGAGCCACCTCTGGGGAGGGCCATGCAAGAGTGGGGAACAGTGTAATAATCCCCAGCAGGCTGCAATGGAGCCATCCATTAATGAACAGTGAATTGCAAGCCAGGGAAAGCATGGAGGGAACAAGTGCTCCTGTGTGACTGATGTTCCCCGCGGGTGGGGCAGGAGGGAGGGCCTTTAATGGCCCAACCCCAGGCTGGTAAATAGCGACATTAACGCTATAGAAATATACTAATTAATACTGCCAGAGACGCCTGAAGAAAAGAAGTTTTATTATTTCTATTTGAATAATCCCATTAGCAATGTTTCAAAAGAGTGAAAAATAAGGTTTTTAGATAGCAAATGACCTGACCATTTTCTGAAACCAAAGGAAATATGACCTAGTTTCAGTGCCCAAGAGCCATTTGTGGACGCATTTGTTAGCTCTGCGTCCTCTCGCTGCCTGAAGCAGGTCATCCGCAGGCTGCACCGGGGACAATTGACAGAGCCTCCTTTGCCCTTGGATCACCCTGCAGGAATGTTACTCCAGAGTGCAGAGGAAAGGCTGTTTATGGGAACCATGAAAATACAAGCACAATATATTAGTAGGGGTAAAAAACAAAAACAAAAACAAAAAACAGGAGACCTGCTGTGGAGGTAATTGTCTGGCCCATCATCTCCTTGGTCTGGTAGAACATTCTGCATGGGACAGATTCCTGGTGCTCACAGGTGAGGTGACTGCAGCCTAAAGTTCCAAAGCTCCTTTTCTGCCCCACCCCAAGGCACAGTACAGCCATCTTCCTGCAGTTAGATTCACTCATGCTGGAGGCTCTTTCTACTGTCAAGGCTTAACAAGCACGGTTCCTTGAGGTGTCTAGAGGATGATTTGACAAGGGAGAGGTGAGGGAGTCTGTCAGTGGCAATCCCTACGAACTTCCTACCCAAATAAACACATCTGGTTTCATCGGTGACTTTGCTTTCTTGCTCACCATGATTTCACTTTTAAATAAATCAAATGCCTGAAAAATCTAAAGGTTTAAGAAAAGAATTTGCATCTTATAAATATAATTGTATCCAAACAATTTCTATCTTTAAATAATAGGTTCCTTTTCATTAATTAGGCATTAATTCATAGATGACATGGATGTGAGAAAGAAGCTAATGACAGAGAAAATTAAAACTAGAGAACTGAGTCACTGTCAACTAACACTGCAATTAAGAATACTAGACTGTAGGAGGAAAGTATTCAGTTGGAAAACACAAGTGGGTCAAGTTTTCTCTGCAAGTGTGGGGAAAGCACGAAGTAGGAAGCAAGTTAGGGTGTTTGCAAGAGGTGCCAGGTGCTGCTTCTGGAAGGAATACAGAGGCCACAGGAGGTTCCCAGAAATCCTTCCTTTAAAATGCGCCTACATTCACTTCAGCCCTTGGTACAACAGTCAGCAGATGAAAATAGCCCAAGTGTCCAATGACAGATCAGAGGATAAAGACATCAGTGTATTTGGTACATGTACACAATGGAATACTATGCAGCTGTGAGAAAATGCAGTGTGGTACAATGAGGATGAAAATAGAGGGTATCATGTTAAGTGAAATAAGTCAAAAGGAGAGGAAAAAGTACCAGATGCTTTCATTCATTTGTGAAATAGAGACAACGCAAGGGAGTATAGACCATAATGGAAAATGGCAAAACTTGCCCCTGGGTTACAAAATTGATCAAGCAGAGTGGGGTTGGAGAGTGGCAGAAGATCGTGGATACCTTGTTTGTGGTGGGCTTCAGTGACTCGGGACATTAATCCCATATACCTTAACATTAATTGTAACCATCATATCTTATACTACAATTAAATAAAATATTTTTAATGGCATCACTTTTTGATAGCAGTTGAGTTAGAGTGAATGATCTAGCAGATGATCCTGTGTGCAAGACTGTGTGGGAGTTGCATATCATGCATGGCTGGTGGGGGGTAGAGTGATCCAACTCCAATAAAGGTTGATCTAGCCAGATCTGTTCAATCACCAATACAGGCAGCTTTTATCTCTGCATTTCCACTTCTAGAGACTCACACTGAGTCAAAGGTTTCCACATGTGAAAATGTATGAACCAAAATATTCATGGAGGAGAAGAGCCAATGATTGTTCTCCTGGCTCCTGCAGGGAACCAGGCTAACATCTCACTGACTTCTTACATGTGATCCTGCTATACAGTGGTACAAAAAGTCAAGGAGGTGTCTGCTCCAGATGGGAAGGCTTGTAAAGTGGATTCTTAAAAGAAATACAAACAAAAAAGAACAACAACAACAAAAAACAGGGCTCACTGCAGCAAATGAAATGTGTTATCATCTTTGTACAAAAAGAGGGAAGCAAGAATACATATTTGTGGTGGCTTGTATATACACAAGCATGTATCCATAAAGATAACACACTTTATTGAGAAGGAGAAACTACTAAGATGTTGGGTGGGATATGTGAAATGAGAAAATTGAAAACAGAGGTGAGAGGGAAACTTTGTCTTATACTCCATTTTGGACATTTTGATGTTTAAGGTACAAGTACATTACTTATTTCAAATATTGAATAATACTCAATAATTTCCCACCCCACTCTTCATTATACATCTAGTTCTGTTAGCATATTCTTCCATGAAGACATCTGTGCCGAGTTCCCCTGCCCTGGATGAAGCATCTTAGTCCTTGACACACTATCTAGAACTAGTGAAATTCATGCCCTCTCTTCTCTCACACACCCTTCTCTCTCTTCTCATAGGCACAGGACCAGTGGAGAGGCCTGGTGGAGGGCAGGGCCTGGGAGAAGGATCATGGGGGAATGATGGACATCAGCAAGCCCTAGAGACAGAGCCTGAAGAAGTTCTGACATCCTACCCAGAGGCTTGTGGGAGAGACAAAGAATCCCACACGGCCTCAGTGACCACATTTCACTGAGCCTTTTCCATCCATTGCTTCATTTCGGATCCAGAGCTGACAAATAAGGGAAAGGGGCCTGCAGAAACCCAGAGCCCATAACAAGCTGATAAAATAACCTGAATTTATCTTTAAAGTAGGTTTTTTTTTAAATTTAGGCCAAAATGAGATATCTTACATAAAGCATAGTGCATAGTTTTTTACACTCTACTTTCTACTTTTCCTCTAATCTTTAACCTAAAAAGCAACACCTATTTAATTCTTCTTACAGGACATTGGAATAAATGAAGGATCCCAGGGTCGGAGAGATGGAACAGAGGTAGATTGCCTTGCATGGAGCCAACTCCTATTTGATCCCTGGAAGCACAGATGGTAACCAGAGCACTTTCAGCAGAGATCCCTGAGCATAGAGTGAGGAGTAAGCCCTGAACACTGCCAGGAGTGGCCCACTTCCCCCAAAAATGGTGGAAGGGGGTTCTTCTTCACTATTAAAAACACTTTGAAGTTATTTCTCAATATTGTCATTACAAGAGGGTAAGTTAGGATTCAGAAGTTGGGCCATTTTTATCCCCACTCCACACGCTTACCTTTACACTTATCTTACATCTATTCCTTACCTTTCTACTTATAACTTATTTATAAATTTATTTTCTAGTTTGTTATGTTTCTCCTTAGTCTTGATCTTCCCCCATTACAATATAAGCCCCAGCAAGCATGGCCGTGACTCTTCTTTTCCACTAATGGATTCTAAGGGCCTACAACAGAGCATGGTATGTAGTAGATGCTTAATAAATACTAAATACATTTTTTAAAATAATTTATTTATTGAATCACTGTGGGAAAAGTTACAGAGCTTTCAGGTTTAGGTCTCAGTCATGTAAATATCAAACACATTTCCCTTTACCAATACTTATTTTTTACCACGAACCCCAATAGAACCCCACCTCCCACCCCTCCCAATTCCTGTGAGGCAGATGAGTTCTAGTTAACACTCTATCTACTTTGACTAGATTCATTGTTTCAATAAAAGATGCACCATTATTATTTAGATTTTACCCCCCCACACCCAAATCAGACATGCTGAAAAAGCGTTGTGAAATGATTTGCTTTCTACAGCTGGGTTTAAGAATTAAATGTTGGATTTGGGTTTGAATTTCTGCTATTTTACTTATTAACCCTGGAAGTATTTCTACTAAAAGTCAGATAATTAAGAGATTGGTTTCTGTGCTCTGGAGTCGTGGTCATGCCGGAGAGCCACTCATGGGGGGCAACTGGTGACCTCGGTGGGGCATGAAGGACGAACCAGAACGCCCCCTTCCCATGAGGTTTTTGTCGCCCCCGACCCCCGGCTCATACCCGCTGTCCACAAGGCTCCCGTGCGGCTGCCATCTTTCTTTCCAGAGAGGAGAGGGCGAATGCATTTGTTCTTTTGGGTATCAGCCAGTCTCTATGGTGTGAGGTGATATCTCATTGTTATTTTGATCTGCATCTCCCTGATGATTAGTGATAAAGAGCATTTTTTCATGTGCCTTTTGGCCATTCGGATTTCTTTGAGAAAGTTTCTGTTCATTTCATCGCCCCATTTTCTGATGGGGTTGGATGTTTTCTTCTTGTAGAGTTCAACCAGTGCCTTGTATATCCTTGATATGATATCAACCCCTTATCAGATAGGTATCACTGTATCACTGTCATCCCGTTGTCTGTCGATTTACACGAGCGGGTGCCAGTAACGTCTCTATTCCTCCCAGCCCTGAGATTTTAGCAGCCTCTCCTTACACGTCCCTCCCAATGATTGGAGGCTCTTTCAGGGTCCAGGGAATGAGACCTGTTATCATTACTGTTTTTGGCATATCGAATATGCCACGGGTAGCTTGCCAGGCTCAGCCTGTGTGGGTGGGATAGTCATGGTAGCTTGTCGGGCTCTCCAAGAAGTATAAATGTGTATATAACTAAATACATTTTAATGTCAAAAATCCCCACAGAGTAAGAGCTCTTCACACAACACTATCTATAAAGGAATTTTTGGAGGTTTTTGTTGTTGTTGCTGTTTGGTATGGGGTTTGGACCACACCTGCCTGTGATTACTCCTAGATCTATGCTCATGGATCACTCCTTGCAGTGCTCAGTGGTACTAGGAATGTGTGGTGCTAGGGATCACATTCAAGTTAGCTGTATGAGAGACATTAACTTTACTTGCTGTGCTTTCTCCCTGGCCTTGAAAATCTGGATTTTCCAAACAAAGATTATCTGATAGAGGCAAGAAGAGACAAGGAAAGTTACATATGAAATAATAGAAAGTTGAAGATGAAAGATGTTAGAGATAGCTGGGATATATTTTAGATTATCTTCTGGAGAGGTCTATTAAGGTTATGCTCCATTAATATAATCCAAGAGAACTGCCTGAGTCCAGGTTTTAAAAAGTCTTTGTTCTTGGAACAGACGATGAGATGAGAGGTTCTGCCATCAGTGAAGAAGGCCCCTGTCTTTCTTCCATCAGAGTTAAAAGCCTTTCACATTATGCTTTCCTTAAATAAAGTTGCAAAGGAGCATACATTGGAACAGAAGGCTGAAAATGTAATTTAATGGGTGAACTCCTTTCAGCCCTGCTCAGTGCAGAATGGATCCAGGAATAATTACTTCTGATCTCCGTTTTCATTAGTAAAAGTTCTGCAGAAAGTTCTTTCCAATCTCCTGAGACACAATCCTGGAAGGAACTTTAGTGTCCAGAAGGGTCTCAGGTACAAAGAGAGGCTGAGGCTGGATGGACAGCTAAGCTCAAAAAAGAGTTTTTCAAAGTCCAAAATCATCTCCCAATCTTGCTTCCTTATATCCCCCAGACTCTCCATTTATTTTAATGCCAATCTGAAAATCTTCCAAATACTGTGGGATCCCTGCTTCCAGATGCTGAACCAAACACACCCTAAACTTCCCACCCTACCTTGCTCTTGACACAGTGATCATGGAAAAGAGAATTTTAAAAAATTTTCATCGCACTCAAAGATGCTCTAAAATAAAGAGAAATTTTTAATTTTCTGTACATATTTCTCTTTATTTTAGAGCATCTTTGAGTGGCTGGAGCGATAGCACAGCAGGTAGGGTGTTTGCCTTGCACGCGGCCAACACAGACATGGCCAACCCGAGTTCAATTCCTCAGCCCATCTCAGAGAGTCCAGCAAGCTACCAAGAGTATCTTGCCCACATGGCAAAGCCTGGCAAGCTACCTGTGATGTATTCGATATGCCAAACACAGTAACAAGTCTCACAATGTTACTGGGCCCGCTAGAGCAAATTGATGATGTACAGACCAGGAGTGCAGAGAGGATTCCACTAGAGGCCCCAAATTTCCTCAAGAGCGAAGAGGCTGGTATATGCCAGAGTTTGGCACCAGGAAGCTCAACAGAATCAGAGACTCACTGCCCACCCTGTGGAGGGGCTGGACATGGGGGTTGCCACAGAGGTCAGGGCCGCAGAGTCTCCAGGGTCCAAGCAGAAGCCTCTTGGGAACCACAGAGCAGGAGCTCTGCAAACTGGCACCTGTGATGTCTGGGGAACCAGCTCTCCTAGAGGACCTGAAACTGACCTAGACCTCAAAAGACAGTTGGGAAACAAGAGCGACCAATTAAAGAAGTGCCAGGACGCATTCACCACTCGGACTTTTTCAAAAAGATAGTAGAAATACCTCCACAAATGCAATCAATAGCACTGAGTTGCCCCAACCTTCGAAAGGGCTGTGTCTGAGTTCCCACACTCTGCTGGCAGGGAACCTGAGGAGCAGGTGTCACATGAAGCAGTCAGTCAGCCTCGAGAGCTGTAGATCACTTTTCTAGATAATGGATAAGTGTCTGGAGAACAGATGCACCCAGGGAAGCTAATCCAAAGTCATCTTGTGGAAACGCTTTCTGTCAAGTGCCTTCTCAGAACTCCGTGATGGACTTGCAGCAAGTGGTGATTTGTCACTTTCCCCTCATACCACCCGCCCTCTCCTCACTCCCCAGTGACCACACTCCGAGTCCCATGCTCCATATGGCAGAGGTGCACAGCGCCTGCCCCCTAGATAGTTCCAAGGTAACATAGACAAATTCAAGTTTCTCTCCTCAACTGATCTGGAAGACTGCCCCCAGGAATCTTACACCAACCTCCATTTATCTGAATGACAGGTCTGTGCAAGAAGAAAAAAATGCATTGTTCCTGCTCTCAGATGCAATATGAAAACGAGCATTAAAATCGATCCTACCAAGTTTTTAAATGGGGTAATTAAATTTGGTCATGATGCTCTTGCTTTGAAAATAAATGCTAAACTGCAAGTAGACAACCACTCAGGGTACAGTGGGAACATACCACTGGCAAGGATGATTCTTTCACTAGGAGGCTGGGTGACTTGGGCAAAGTGCTAAAGTCTCTGCGTTTCACTGTCCTGAAGTGGATGTCATAGACAAGAACTCCAGGGATAGGCAAAATAGGATACAAAAATGGTTTAATTTTTTGACGCAGCACAAATTAGAGTTAGTGATAGACTCTGCCTAGAGCAGTATTTCCCCAAAGTGAGTGATAGAGACCCATTCCCATCCAAATTTCTCCCTCTGCCAACAGCCACTGGAAGATCCTGGGGGTCAGCAGTAGCTTTAAAGAAATGATGTTTACTACTTAACAAAAGACGTCTCCACACCATTCTCCTTAAAACTCTTTCTGTCCGCTGCCACTCTGCCTGGCCTTAGCCCATGAGACAACCACTTGCAACTCTTTTCACTTTGGCTTTTGCATCCCCATTGGTTAATATCAAGAAGCAGAAGTACAGGTCACTGTCACTGTCACTGTCCTCCCATTGTTCATTGATTTGCTTGAGCAGGCCCAGTAACATCTCCATCGTGAGACTTGTTACTGTGTTTGGCATATTGATTACGTCACGGGTAGCTTGCCAGGCTTTGCCGTGCGGGCGAGATACTCTTGGTAGCTTGCTGGGCTCTCCAAGAGGGAAGGATTAATCGAACCCAGCTTGGCCAGGCCAGCTGCACGCAAGGAAAATGCCCTACCGCTGTGCTATTGCTCCAGCCCTGAAGTACAGGTATATTATCAATTCTGAACAGTATTGATTGACATCCTTTTGTGGTAAATGAAGATTTAGGTCTCACCACAATCCTCTGCTTTTATTACCTCCATGATTACAAGTTTTTAAACAATGATAAACTGACCCACTGTTCACTGCTATGCCAAGGAATATGCATTTCTTGTTATTTCTTCTCTTACGGAACTCTGCTTTCCCTAGCCTTAATAACTGCTTTATATTTTCTTTTCAATTGTTACATTCTGTTAATTCTTCTGCTCCAACCAATATATCATAAACCTATAAAGAACAGCCCAAATATCAGATAACCTACAGTCCTGTTTCCTTTATTGTCCTGGATACCTTGCTATTTCCCCCTCCACCTTCTTGCACTAACATGGTTCTGGGGTTGCTGGATTATCTGGGCCCTGAGACAATATCCTCCACTTGATGAAAATAAAGAGAAGCGTCCACGTTTCAGTACATTCTGATTGTAAGATTGTCATTACTCTCCCCTTCCTTTGAAATAAGAGTTTGCCAGGGTTCAGAAGTCTAGCCTAGAAGTCAAATTCCCTTTGGAAGGTCTTTTAACTGCCATTGCTACCATGTGTTACTACAAAAAATGTCAATCTACTTTCATATCCTTTCTCAGAAAACTTCTGGATTGTCTTTCTATACCTTGCATTCCAAATGTCAACTATGCAAAACTATGGGGATGGGTTTCCCACCTACTGAGCAGTTGAGCTCTAAGCAACCACAGAATAAAGAGACCACTCCAGCAAAACATAACAATAATCATTTGAACTGTAACAAGACGATTTTGCTCTTAAAACTTCAACCACCCCTTCTCGCCACCCCCAAAATAATCCTGTTTTTCCTAAGTGCTTGTCTAAACTGGGAGAAAATAGAGCAGTATCAGAAAAGTCTATGGGTCGAATAATCTCTGGGTATTCAACCCAAAGGAATCCAGTAGTATGAAACAGAACACTCTGGACACTTCTCACTATATGTCTCCTGCTCTGACAATGCCAGCAAGAATGATGTTTGATATGAGAAAATAATGTGTATATGCTAGAGATCTTTTACATTTTATTTTACCTTGATTCTTTCCTCCCAGTTGGTTATCCACTAAAGCTAAAGATGAAACTGATATCACAGATAAAATCCACTCAGCATTCTATGATAGAAGACCCCTGGTATATTTTATTCAGTGGTCAATCATTTAACTTCACAAATACTTTTCTTATGTGTCTTTGAAATTACTTTTCTTCTAGTCGATGTCATAATTTGAGAAGTTGAAGCCATGGAAACGTAATACATGTCAATTTGTGCTACAATACTTAATCACTTAATCACTTAACTTCCCGTTAGTCGTCGATTTGCTCGAGCGGGCGCCAGTAACGTCTCCATTTGTCCCTGTCGCGTGCTAGTGTAGCCCAATGGCATCTCTTCGCTCCGGGAACATGGAGGGCCTCAAACCGATCGTTCATGATCTTGACAAAGAAGTCTGACCATCTGGTAGGTGGGCGGCCACGCGGTCTCTTGACATCCCGTGGAATCCAATCAGTAACAGCTCTAGTCCAACGGTCGTCTTTAAATCTCATTACGTGACCAGCCCATCTGATTTTCGACACCTTGGCATATGAGACAGCGTCCCTGATCCTTGATCGTCGACGGATGTCAGAACTCCGGATTCGTTCTCTCATTTGAGTGAAACGTGATATTCCAAGCATAGCTCTTTCTATTCTTCTTTGGGAGACCTGAATGGCGTTCTCATCTTGTTTGCGTAGGGCCCAGGTCTCTGAGGCATATGTTAATGCAGGAAGAACAGTGGAATCAAAGAGATGTGCCCGGAGCCGGAGGTGCTTCGTCCTCTTAGCTATTTCTTCGACGTTCTTGAAGGCGTTCCAAGCCGCTCTTCCTCCTGCGCAGCTCGGGTGCCAGGTCATTTGTCATGTTGACTTCTCGACCTAGGTACACATAGCTGTTGCATTCGGAGATGGTCGTTCCATTGAGAGCGAATGGGGCGTCAGGAACAAGGCTGTTTCTCATAAACATTGTCTTCATAAGATTCAGCTGTAGTCCTACCTTTCCACACTCACGGTCAAAGTCGGCTAGCATTTGTGCCGCTTGGCTGATGTTTGGTGTTATTAAAACAATGTCATCAGCAAAGCGGAGGTGGTGTAGTTGCCAACCATCTATCTTCAATCCCATTCCTTCCCATTCCAGTCGTCGCATGATGTTCTCGAGGGTGGCACTGAAGAGTTTCGGTGAAATGGTATCACCCTGCCGCACCCCTCTCTTGACATCAACGATCACTTCTTTGTAGAATGGTGAGATCCTGGTAGTGAATCCGCAATACAGCTCACAGAGGATCCTGATGTATTGGGCTTGAATGCCCTGATTGGCTAGGGCTTCAATGACCGCTTCCGTCTCAACAGAATCAAAGGCCTTCTTTAAATCAATGAACGTTAAGCAGAGCGGCATCTTGAACTCCCGAGAAACCTCAATGAGCTTGGTTACCGTGTGGATATGGTCGATGGTGCTGAATCCTTTGCGGAACCCTGCTTGCTCGCATGGTTGTCCTTCATCTAGTGTTCTGCCAATCCTATTCAGGATGACTCGAGTGAACAGCTTGTAGATGACAGACAATAGGCAGATCGGGCGATAGTTGCCAATGTCATGGATGTCTCCCTTCTTGAACAGTAGTACGGTCCTGCTGGTTTTCCATTGGGGCGGAACCTTGCATTCAGACAGGTAGCGAGTGAAGAGGGATCGAATTGTGCACAGGAGACCCACCCTACCCAGATAAATACCCCACTGGCAGATTTCCACTCTCGACACTACTTCCACTACCCAGCCGTCGCCACACTCCAGGATGCTTTCCGGACCCGCGCGGCCGCAAGCGGCCGCGCGACACATCATAAGACACTAAATACCCATCTTCTGGAATTGTCGTACCATATTTGATAGGGTTCAAATATGGTAACACCTACAAGGGTGATTAGAGGTCACCCCAAAAGCCTCTATACCTCTCGGAAAGACTGGCAAGCTACCGAGAGTATTTCGCCCGCACGGAAGAGCCTGGCAAGCTATCCGCTGTGTATTCGATATGCCAAAACCAGTAACTACAACTGGTCTCATTCACCTGACCCTGAAGGCTTCACCGACATGGCAGCACTGAGAAGGATGAGAAAGGAGAGGCCGACAAAATCTCAAGGCCGACCTAGGCTGCCACAACGAAGGAAGACAAAAATGATCGTCTGTACTTTCAATGCACGTACGCTAGCATCAGATGCATCCATCGAGGACCTGATGGTACAAGCGCGAATGATCAAGTACGACATCATTGGTCTGACCGAGACAAGAAGGCACGAATCTCACCATGCCGTTTTCGACACTGGAGAAGAATTGTTCCTCGGAACATGCGATAAAAGAGGTGTTGGAGGCATCGGTGTCCTTGTCAACACAAACTTGGCCAAGAGCATTGATTCATTCGAATGCCTAACAACCCGAATCGGACGTTTACATTTGAATAGATGTGGCTCACTGCCTGCAGTTTCTATCTTCGTTGTCTACGCACCAACATCTCATTATGATGAAAGAGAAATCGAGAAGTTCTACATGGAGCTAGAGAAGTTCTATAAACAAGACCACACCTTCTACAAGATCATTGTGGGTGATTTTAATGCCAAGATAGGACCGAGAAGATCAGCTGAAGAACTTCACATCGGGACCCATGGCCTAGAATGGAACGAACAGGGTGAGAGACTGTCTGAGTTCATCATGTCGACCAAGACCATTCATGGTAACTCACAGTTCCAGAAGGCAGAATCTAAACGATGGACATGGGAGTCTCCCGGTGGACGATTCCACAACGAAATAGACCACATCATATTCAATCGACGGTTTTGCCTGACTGATGTCGCTGTTGTCCCAAAATTTCGAACGGGATCGGACCACCGTCTCCTTCGTGCAAAATTCTACTTCACAGAGCGGGGAGAAAGGGCTGCAAAGTTCAAAAAGAGAACTCCCAGAACGACCACCAACTGGGAACTCTTTGGTACTATTGCGGCAACATGGGAAGATGCCATTGTTGACAACATTGACGAGGAATATGATCGACTGGTTCAGCACCTCCATGAATGTGCGAGGAATGCCAAGAGAGAGATAGCCACAAAAAGTCGCCTATCTTCGAAAACTCTTGAGCTAATTCGCCAGCGTGGTTTGGCGCATGCCTCAGGCAACCGCAAGCTAACGTCCGAGCTTGCAAAGCAGTGCAGAGATGCGATCAAGGAAGACCTCAAAGAGAGAAGAGCAGAAGTACTGGTAGATGCGGCAGAAGCCGGGAAAAGTATTCGTAACGCCCGCCTGTCCTTCGCCAACTATAAGACCAAGATGACTGCCCTCCGACGTCCTGATGGATCCATCACATCCTCCAGAACGGCAATGGAGAAGATTATCCATGACTTCTACTCAAATCTATTCGATAGCCATGTCCACTTGCCGACATACCAAATTCCACAGGATGGGTATGTCGTTCCCAATATTCTCCCTTCCGAAATCTGACACGCCATTTCGTTGGTAAAGAAGCAAACAGCAACCGGCCCAGACAAGGTCAGACCTGAACACCTGAAGAACCTGCTACAATACTAGAAATTATAAATTATTTCTGCTCTGGAATGAACCACTAGCCAATGTGAGGCACACATCCCATCTGAAATGCTTAAAGATGTCAGCACAAGACCTGTGACATTAGGTTATGAGGCATAAAACCCAGGAAAGGCAGCTGGAAAAACTGTATTATGGGATGAACTTGCCAAAGTGACCCCCCAGGCATATCTCTCCCCATCTCTGGGTTTCAGCTACAAAGCAAAAGGTTGAGCCTAACTGACACCTCCCAGACCTTCCACGTGACTGCAAGGTCATGAAACATGCTCCATACAGATACTTTCAAATCTCTGACCAGCAGATATGTCTCTGGGAAGGGCCACAGAGAAAATGGTAACAATGCTACCAAATAGATACCCAACTGTTTTAGGAAAGAGGCCATAACCAATACAAAATCAAATATTAAGAGATTGTTCCAATAAAACTTCATTTATGAAAAGAAAAAAGGAAC
Organism: Sorex fumeus; assembly: GCF_029834395.1. Taxonomy (NCBI): domain Eukaryota; kingdom Metazoa; phylum Chordata; class Mammalia; order Eulipotyphla; family Soricidae; genus Sorex; species Sorex fumeus. Next base: position 54,443,819 of record NW_026606129.1, on the reverse strand, counting down.
AAATGAAACAAAGGCAATAAGCCAGAATTGTCCTCAAGTCACAATTTTCTAGTCCCTTTTCTATAATCTCACTAACTAGCATTTTTTATTTTAAATGATTCACTTTCTTTAATGTGATGGAGAAGCAGTATCACTTGTCATAATATAGTATATTCCAGAAGACAAATATAAACCCATTCCGAAGCAACTATACCCCTCTCAAGCATCTGTGTACTGTCTCTTGAAAAATTACTTTTAATAACCATTAACAGCTTCTTGAAGAACCAGGTTTCCATAATGTTCTTCTTGAAGATTCTTTCATGTGAAAGTAGTGAAAAAGGCCAAGAAAGAGTCCTTCTCTTTTAGAAGTTCCCATTGAAATGCTTAGAGAAAAGTTGATTGGACCCATGAGAACTGCCTCAAAATTATTCCAGGGAAGTGTGGGTGGTGGAGGGGGGGGGCGGGGGTGAATAGTAGGAAAACCATGGAGGTATCAATGATACCCAACTTGGTCAAGAATTGATTACTTGACTTGGCTTACTGTGTTATCTTGAATTTTATACATGTTTAAGTATATCCTTAGCAACATCACACAAAAAAAGACTACACCAAAATAGGGTATATAATCATTAGACTAAGAATAAAAGGAAATAAGGAAAAGCTGAAGAAGCAAATAAGCTCCACACTAGAACATTTATTTGCATGTGTGAGGCCCTGGGTTCTACCTCCAGTCCTATTTGCTTCTTTAGCACTGTAGCACCGTAGCACTGTGCTCCCGTTGTTCATTGATTTGCTTGAGCGGACCCAGTAACATCACTATTGTGAGACTTGTTGTTTAAGTTTTTGGCATATCGAATACATCACAGGTAGGTTGCCAGGCTTTGCCATACAGGCGAGATACTCTCAGTAGCTTGCCGAGAACTCCGAGAGGGGCAGAGGAATCAAACCGGCTCAGCCGGGCCAGCCGCATGCAAGGCAAACTCCCTACCACTATACTATCACTAGAAATTAGGAAAAGAAGCAAATAAGGCAATAGAGATGGTTGAATAAACTGGAGTACAGTCAGGTCCACGGAAGGTCTAGCCCCATCTGTCCTACCTGCTGCCCTGTCCCAACCTGCTACCCTGCCCCTACCTGCTGGACTATCCTATCCGCTGCCCTGTCCTACCTGCTTGACTATTCTACCTGCTGCCCTGCCCCTACCTACCCTGTCCCTAGCACTGTACTGACACCTGAATACTGCCAGAGGCAGCCCTGAGCACTGAGTATCAATGGTTATGGTTCCGTGCTTCAAAAACAAAAAATAGAACAAAAAAACGAGTACAGAGAAGATCAGACATAAGAAATATGGTCTTAGAAAGGAAGGAGAAGAAGAAAAAAACTGGTAGAAAGAAAAGAATAAATGAAATAGAATCAGCATACAAACAATGACCTTTTATTCCATAACCAATGTTCAGAGCCAGGTCGATAGAAGTGGATGGAGGTAGCCATCTAGTACCAGAAATCAGCTAAAGAACAAAAGCTTTGGTGAATGACCTAAGTCAGCCAGACTGATATTCGGGTCTGGCTGGAGGGAGTCCTCACTGAGCCTGGGATTTCAGAAAATGCCAACTGTCAAGCCCAGAAAGCCTGTCATCACCATATTTGAGAGGCAATATAAGAGCCTTGAACTGACAGTTTTGAAATCTTGAATTTCCCAGAGTTTCCAAGCTGAGAGCTTCCCTTTGAAACAATTTCACGTGACATTCATGTCAGTGTAGGAGAGCAAAGCCAGCCAAGGCAGAGGTCAGCTTAATTTCACTGCGCAAACATACTGGAACTGTAGCAACAAAAGGGGACAAATTGTATAAATTAGCCAATACATCCACACAGAGAATCTGGTCCGTCAATACTCTATTGTGGGTGCCTGTTCAGAGACCCCAGCTGATTTTCAGATAAAAACAGCAGTCTGAGAAAGCCAGAGGTTCTGATGCCACAACCAACTGTCAACTCACCAGAAAAAAAGTTCAAGACACAATGAAACAACCTTGGAAGGGGAGCCCTGGTATCCACACCCACATCCACCACAGACACCATCATGTTAACACATCCATTAGCCCTTCTCTATAGATTCAGGACTTGTATACTTAGATGCAAGCCAAGCAGCTAAAATTTATGTCTCCTGGGGCACCTTCGAGAGGTAAGCAGGCCAAGTCCCCACCCTGCTGAAGCCCTGACAGCCACACTCACACCCCATAAACCACAGTTGCCGCCATGGTAAAACCCCAACTCCAACTCTTCTTGAACAATTTTTGCAGAGACACCAAATTAAAAAAAAAAATTCCAGATACATGGGTTTTCAGGCTGAGAACTCTGGGGTCTTTTTAGAGTAGGGGTCAACAACTTCCCCTCATCTCCCCATCCGCCATACTTCCAGAAGCCCCAGCAGATACACCCACACTCCATAGTTACTGCCACATAAATTCATGGGTCCAATTCTACAGACCCTAGAGTTTCTGGAGTGCCTGGCTGCATATGTGACCACATGAAACCTCCATATTCCACAATACAGACATTCCTATAGGACCACACCAAATTAGATGGAAAAATAGCATGGAATTCAACTAAGTTCACAAAAATCACACAAGTCACAAATCATCCTGTTATTCGTCGATTGCCTCGAGCAGGCCCCAGTAATGTCTCCTTCATCCTGGCCCTGAGGTTATATTCAAGGCTCTTTAGGAGAATGAGACCCATCATTGTTACTGGTATTTGGCATATTGGGTACGCGACAGGGAGTTTGCCAGACTCTGCCGTGTGGGCACGCTACATTCGGTAGCCTGCCAGTTTGCCAAAGTAGGAATGAGATGTCATAATAAGATGTCGCGCGGCCGCAAATGCGGCCACGGGATTCCGGGAGCTGGTTTTTATAGTCTCAGAGTCTTGGCCGCTGATGGGAATACAAGGCACCAGGGGGCCAGTTGGTGGGTGTGACCCCCGCCTACTGGAATTTGGAGGATCTGGGTGGAGGATGCTCGACTCCAATCCGAGTAGGCTTGGAGATCTCGGCCCCGGAACCCACGTGGCTTTGTCCCTCTGCCGGTACCTTCAGGTGTGCGGAGAGTGGTCTCAGCATGGTGGTGGCTGGTCCTGGAGGTCTTCGGTTGCTGGGGCCCTGGTCAGGGCGGGGAGGAAAGCTCAACCCGCTCCCCTCCAAGGGGCCCCGGCGAGGAATAGCCAGGCGCGGGGGCAGGAGACTGCACTCTTCTCCTCCGGGAGCTGGGTTTTATAGTCTCAGAGTTCTGGCCGCTGATGGGATTACATGGTGCCAGGGGGCCAGTTGGTGGGTGTGACCCCCGCCTACTGGAATTTGGAGTTCAATAAGCAAAAACAATGAAACAGAAGGTTCAACTAATAGCAACTAGTTTAATAAACCCTCAGACAAGGATTTAATGTCCCAATGGTGAGATATAACAATTTTGAGATATAACAATTTTTATAAATTTACTTTTACTGTATTTTTAATAATTCTATTTGTCATTAAGTTAAAATAAGTAATATATAAAAATTGTTTGTCTCCTAAAGGTATAAGCATGGGGGGTAGGAAAATGAAGACATTGTGGAGGGTAGGTGGAACTGGTGGTGGAACACTGAATTTTTACCAAACCATAACAATTGCTTTATGAACAACTTTGTAAGCCACACTGTTTAAATAAATGGGGAGGGTGGAGGTAAAGGAACAGAAATGCTTGGAAAAGCTAAATGTGTTCATAGAAACAGGCCTTTCCGGAAAGGAAGTGTGTATTTCCTGCCTCATACCTCTGTGCCCAATTGGGAAAATTAGGACTTTATAGGATGGGACTGTTTTGGATATTACAAAGACATGCAAAGAAACACAAGGACAGTTGACAGTGGTTCACCACACTCCCCAACCCCCAACATGCCTTCCATGTTATGCAGAGGTAAAGAACAGAATCAGACTTTCATATCTTTTAGGTCCAAAAATGAAAAGTCTGGAAAGAAAGAGACATCAATTTGGTTTCCGATATCTCTCTTCTCTTGGAACTTCACATATACTTCCCTGACTTTTATCATGTGTCCAAAGATACATACCATATCACTTCACTAATCAAAACCCAAGTCCAAATTTCTCATCTTCTAGTGAAATCAACTCCCAAGTGAGTCTTTAATACTAGAAGACTGAAAACTTTTAACTTCAGAGTTAGATACAGTGAGGAAATAGCGAAGGAGAAATTGCAGGCCTAGTTCATCAAAGAATATGCAGAAAATCAAGAAACAGATAAATGAATATGGAGGAAATAGGCTCAGAGACAGCACAATTCAGTCCTGTCCCCTCCCTGGCTACAATAACTCTTGCGACAGCTGTTTACAGCAACCTAAAAGCCAGAGACCTCACAGAAGTGTTTCTGAAATCACAAGATCCTAAACACATGTAATTGGTGAGTATAAGATAATATCATGTGGAATCTACACACAGTTTCAGGAAGGATGCTTCCCTGTGAATCTATCCTCCTTGTTACTAGAAGAAGGGACTCTGAGAGCATCCTTGTTTCTGCTAAGTTCCGATACAGTGGACATTCTGAAGGTGATCCACATTGGAATCAGGTCTTAAGTATTTTATTTTCCTGAGAACTGAGCAGGGACAGAGATGGGCTGTAGATGGGGACATAGCAACATCTTCCAACAGAAACTTAAATGATAGAGCCAGAACACAGACACTTCCTGCTATCCCCATATCACTACACCAGGACTTGACAGGCAGAAGATCAAAAATGCTAACAATGCTAACAACTTATGCACAGAGAGGAGAAAAGTGGAAGAAAATTGCCTTAAAATACTTGGCCTTTTTCATGAACCATTTGGGTATGTGGGGGGGGGGGGCGGGGGAGGCAGGGCTAGGGTGGTGGTGTTGGGCCATATCCCGTGATATTTGGGAGCTATTCCTGTGATGCTGAGGGGACTATAAGATGTAGGGATCAAATTAACCACAGGCAAGGCAAATGCCTCAACCCCTCTTATGTCTCTCCAGATCCCATATGAGATAGTTTTTAATTGTTTATTAACAAGTCCTACAAGGGCTTGCCTATAAACAATAGCCAGGGTGGGTAGTGGAGAGGGATGCGAAACATGTTTTACATGGGCTCTCATAAATAATACGAAAGGTCTAGTTTCCCATAATCATGCCTGGCATTTATCTGCAGTCAATAATCTACCGGACACCTCAGCCTTTCCTATGGAAGCAAATGCAGGGCAGCAGTCTGCATCTGTATGTGTGATTCTGCAAACCCTCCTGCCCCTTGAGCCCATGTACAAAAACTGCCATCTCTGAAGACATTCACCTAGGCAAAAGCTGCCAATGTCATTATTTCTATGGAAAATTAAGTGGGAAATTACCGAAAATGCAATTTAAATGAGGAATTTTTCCCGAGACATAAATATTCATAACTCGCAAACTGACAAAGCCCTGCAGATACCATAGGAACCACTTTATAAGAAGAGCTGATTCTTCCAGATTCCATTTGTCAGTGACAAGATAATTTTCATAGCAACAAATTAACATCTCAAAGAGAACTGGGAGGGCTATGATGTGTGGGCAGGAGGCAAGCTGAGGTCTTGCAGAGGCATCCCAGACTCCAGTTTTAATTTAACAACTTTCCCAGACAGAGGAACCCCACAAGCACCCCACCTGAGAACCCCAGCGGCTGCGCAGGCCGGACTGCATAGAGTGCTGGTCCTGACTCCAAAGCGCAAGACTTTCTTTAAAAACAATTTTCTTGTGACATCTCCTGAACTGCACTAAAATGGAACTCAGATAACATCAACACAGAACATTAAAAAATCAATAGAGTGCCTGACTTATTACATAAAAGGGAACCAAAGGCAAGTGGCTTATAATAGTCATACGTATTTCAGTAGAGAAATACACAGGTCTGATGGAAGTATACGATGTGGACAAAGCCTGAGGTGAGGCCCAGTACATTAAACAGTGGCCATCTCTGGAGGCAGAATCCGACGCCTTTGATCTTTGACCTGGGCCCTTTGCCCTGGGAAAGGCTCCTCCACCATACAGGCAGCCAGGAAAGCCACTGCTCTTTTGTATTTTAAAACCAAGTTTTTACTGCACTCATTTGTGGACTATAAAATAACTTAATATGAGACTGACACCCAAGGGGCGTAGACACAAGGGCCAGGAATATTGCCCCATTGTCAGAAGCCTGCCTCATGAGCTGGGAGAGAAGGCAGCTGTACTAGAGAAGTGATAACTAAGACAATGATGCTTGGAGGAATAGTTTGGGATGGGAGATGTGTGCTGAAAGTAGATAAAGGACCAAACATGATAACCTCTCAGTATCTGTATTGCAAACCATAATGTCCAAAAGTAGAGAGAGAGTATGGGGGAAATTGTCTGCCATGGAGGCAAGGGGAGGGTGGGAAAGGGGGATACACTAGGAACATTGATGGTGGAGAATGTGCACTGGTGGAGGGATGGGTGTTTGATCATTGTATAATTGTAACTCAAACATGAAAGCTTATAACTGTATCTCATGATGATTCAACTTTTAAAAAAAGTCTTTATAAGAGAGGCAGGCTGAAATCATGGCAAGGGAGTTTCTGCTGCATGAAGGCCCAGAATATTCATTCACTGCTTAGGAAGGGTGAGGGGAAATCTTTTGCGCTGACCGGCGCTGGAACCACCCAGAAGTCTCAGCTCTGCACAATGAATGCTGACTGCAGGACTGCACCCTCCACTCTTTGGGAAACCAGAATACCCTAAGTCCGTGCTGCCAAAATCCAAGAGAAGCATCATCCAAGATATTCTGTTGGTACCTGGGACTATCTGGGCCCCTCCCTCTGCTCACCTGGCCAACAGTCACTCAGCCTCTTACTAGCTCTCTCCACACCTAGAAAAGGGGGACAGAAACTCTATCACCAACCAAGGAGACAGTTCAGTGGCCAGGGGCACGGGTCCTGCTTGCCCATGCACCTGAATTTTATCCCAGCACTACTAAGTCCCTCCTCATCACTGCCAGGCCCCAGGCACTATGAGGCCTGAACATTGAACCACCTGGCTCAGTTGGATGATTAGAGACAGGAGTGGCCTTTGAGATCCCTGGAGACTTCTTAGGAGCCCCCCAAAAAAGAGGAGAAATAAAACACTAGACCTCATAGGTTATGAGTAAAAATATCTTAAAACTCCTGAATCACAAAGACTTCCATGAGTCTATGGTAAGCCTCCAATAAATACCAATATTTGGGTGGTAATCCAAATTACATTGCAATTACATTGCATCTCTGTGCCAAGCTCTATTCCTGCAAAATCTTGAAACACAGAGGTCAGGAGAAGAGAATCAGAGAGAGGAATCACGCAGGCAGCTTAGCACAGATACTCAGACAGAAATGAGATAGATATGTGCAAGAACTTGGACTTGATCCTCCCAGGAGTGGTCTGAAACAAAGGCCAGGCAGCAGGTTCCTAGTGGTTAGGAACTTTCCTGGTGCCAGACTATACTAGGTATCTGATGGGTGGGACTTCAGAATCTGCAGGATATCCCCAAATGATTCGAATATCTTTTAGTGTTCAATGACAGCTGACTGTAAGGGACCATGTGCCACAAAGGGCTTTTGAGCTATATATTAGGTATGCCTTTCTGGCAGAGCAAACTGGTGATCTCATGAGAATGGATGTGAGTTGGGGGAGGGGAGGGAGGAGGCCGAAGAGTAGAAGGCAGCTCTTTCATGTCATGTCCTTTCACAGGAGATGTGGGAAGTAAGAATTGTATGTTGTATCAAGTTGAGAGAAAGGGACAGCCAAAAGGAATAATCTAGGGGGGGGGGGAAGAGAAGATGGAAAAGAGGCAGGAGAGAAAGATGTCTGGATTTCTGGTTTGGGCAATTGGAAAATGGTCCCATCACCATGTCAATTGTTTATTAATGATAATTCTCATAGTCTGAGAGCTAGATTGAGCTCCGAGGGAGAAATCGTTCTCCCTTCTTTATGGAAGAGAAAACTAAAGTGCAGAAAAGCCATGGCCACCGGGTCCATAAGAATGCAATTGTGAACCCAGAACTGTCAGACCATGGAGCTGGCATCTTCAGCAAGACAGTTAGATTCAGCCCCAGAAAACACTCTGCCTGCAACAGGCTCTTCCAGCTAGGAAGAGCTGGGTATAGTCTATATGCAGAGGGTATAGTCTCATGGTGTGTGCCAGGATGCATAGTTTGCATGATTAATTGAAAGATATGCTGTCCAGGATAGAAAGTTGCCCCTAGTTCCCACCCTATGCTACATCAGTTTTGACTTCTGTAAAAATGGAGGTAATCATAGTATTTGTCTAGTAGGGCTATTCATGGATCAAAAGAAAGAATGTTTGAAATAGTCTCATAAAAGTGCCTAGAAATTACTGTCACTGTGCTATCTAATGACAGCTTCAGGGATAGAGATGTACTAATTTACCCCAGAAAATCTGAACCCTGAAAAGGTTGTTGGCTAGAACGTACTAGTTGCAAGAAGGTATACAAAGGCCCTACCTTCTGCTTCCTCCCACCACGTGAGCAGGCTTGGCTGGCCCCAGCCTCCTTCACTTCCCAGGAAATCAGAAAATATCACATCACCCTCGGAACCTCATTTTTCAGCCCTATCTTAAAAAGAGTTTCAATAACAGCACCTTCCTCAAAAGGCTGTTGTGGGGATTAAATCTGAATCACTTAGCACAGTGCCTGCCAAGGTGGCATGCTGCATAAATGTTAACTATAATCCCAAATCACCTCCTCATCACAGTTAAAGGAGGAAGGATATTTAAAGGTGCGTCTAAAAAGTCCAATGATGCTACAACCAGTATTATTCCAATGCCAGTAATTCTTATATTTCTCCTTCCCATCACGGATCTCTTACCTGAATCCTATTTTCTGAGGCTAAGCTTCTCTGCTGGATTCTTAGGTCCTGCTCAATTAAAGATTGTTTTTCTTCCCACCAGATGCAGTACTCTCCTAAGGAGGCACATGTTAAACCTTAGGTGCCACTTGAGTTAAATGAAGAACAATACTAATTGTCACCAGAAAGCAAATCATTGCCAGTTTGATGCATGTGCAGGTACATAGATACAAACATATGTGCAAGTCTTCATGGGGGAAAGGAGTTTGATAAGGGTGGGGAGAGTTCTGTGTTCACTCCCCACTTTTCTGGCGAAGATACACACTCAGAGTCACTTCTACAACATCCTGAAGTGTTACAAGTGCTAAGACCTGAGGCTCTGACATCCAAAAGCAAACTGACTCCTACATCTCGCTGTAGATTCTGTTTTGTTTCCATAGCTTCTGCTGGTTGATTTCACAAGAGACACACCTAGAAGTGTTCAGGCTGCCAGTGGGCTCACACCCAAGTTACAGGAGGGCCCTACAGCATCAGAGGTCAAACACTGGTTCTCAAACATGCTCGGCACACACTATTCCACTTGTGCTCTCTCCCAGAACCCATGGCCCTAGATTGTAAACACCCACAGGAGTCTGTGTGGGCAAATATATGTGGCTCCATGTGTTTTTCCCAACAATGACAGCACCTATCACCCTAGTCCTACTGCAATCCGAAGTCGTCACCCACACATGGTATGGGGAAACTCTGTTGCAAGGCCCCAACTGCAGAAGAAAAAGCAAGCACAGTGTGTGACAGCAAGCAATGCCCCTTTAGCATAAACTCACCACAGTGTTATATTTTTGTCAAAACACATCATTTGTGTTAAAAAAGAAAAGTCTTCCCCTCCACCCCCAAGCCGTCTTTAAAAGAACTTTCTGGAAGTGGGAGGATGAAGGGCCACCCACTCTTGAATCACTTGCCACAGCTGACTGACAGGGAATGAAAAAACACCGCATCCCAGGATTTATCATTAAGTGGCATAAGAAAATATAAAGCAAACTTGCAATGAGAGTGTGAACGCACTGGAAGGCAGCTGCTGGCAGGTCCCAAATAAACCCAAACCTCCTCCAAGCAAACCCCTCAATGTCAACACATTCTAGGACCCCCCCCACACACAAACACACATGATGATCAGTTCAGGGTAGGAATAGTGTTTTAGATATTATGTATAACATCAACAAGAGCAAGAGCTCAGATTCATGAAGCCCTTCATCATCTTTTGGCTCTGTGCGCTATGATGGGGCTCTCACGTTCACCTTCATAAAAGCTCTATGAAGGTAAGTATCAATGTCCATAATTGTCCCCAAATATAAAAATATTGTGGGGGGCAGGGAGATGATTCAAAGAGTTGGAGTGCACGCTTTGCATGTGGGAGGCCCAGGTTCAAGCCCTGGTACTGCATGTATCCTAATTCCTAGGCACTAAGCCAGGAGTAGCCAACAAGCATTGCTAGGTGTGATTCCAAGACACGAAAAGAAAGAAAACGGTGGCCCTGAGAAGTTACTGAAACTGGATCAACTGCACAGCCATGACACTGAAACTCAGCTCTGCCAAACACCAAAGTTGAGTGTTAAGTACTCAAACTGAAAGAAAGGATGTGAATACAGTGTCACCACCCATGCACACCAGCTACACACCTACACAAAACATAGTACCAATTTGTATGGACTCTGCCAGTGCAATGTGACAGCACAAACCAAACCCAGCACCTATTCCAAGGACTAGATCCCTATGCACTAGATTATGAAGTCCATTCAACCAGTTTTAGTTGCTCTATGGGGTGAAAATACTAAACCAAATGCTCAGATGAAGCGGCTGCTATTGAAGATGTTTGGCGATTGTGGGAGGCATTAGAGCATTAAATATAGCCAGGGGCAGGAAAATACTCATTTTAAAATCATTAATCTGATGTGATGTCCTATAACAAAAAGACACTGAAGATTACTTGTTTGTCCCCGAACACTGCCTGCTCATGTCACAGGCTGCTGAAATTCTTTTTCTGTTAGAGGATATAAAGGCTATTTTGTCTGAGTCGTAGAGTAATCCTTCATTTCTCCAGAGCAGGAAGATGTTTTGGTTCCCTATAAATTGTTCACAACTGTCTTTGAGGGGGTTCACTGTGTCTAATTAAAACATATCAAACTCCAAAACAAAGAGTATGTTCTGCAACTTTGACTAAAATTGACCACACAGTATTGCACCCAACACTGTGCCAGGTTCTGGTATTAGCCCTTCTGGTTCAATGACAGTTGTTGGATGATTTTTGATCTTTAGACCAAGATCCCAATTTTAAAGATGAGAGAACAAATGCCCAATGATTTGTTTTGCCCCACAAGGTGATATCACTTATATGTAGAACTTAAGAGTAACTGAATGAGGAAATGCAATGGTTTAAAGTGGCGATACACATATCACCATTGACTCCAGAGTATAGGGAGGAAAAAAAAAAGAAGTGATGGGAAAGTGGAGAAGAATAGATAAGAAGTAACAGAGTCAGGGGTCAAAGGAATTCAGGTACATTGGTGGTGTTAAGGAATGATAGAGCTAAATATCCAAACCACAGAGTCAACAGCACTGATAGCAGAGACCCAAACTTTAATAACCAAACTTCAAAGGTTCCTGAAAACATGGCAGGGGCGGGGGGTGAGGGAGAGCAGTAGGAGAGGAAACCCTAGAACACTGGTAACCAGAAGTTGACACTGGTGGCAGAATTAGTGATGGAACTTTGTATGTCAAAAACACAACTGTGAAAAATTTTGTAATTCACGGTGCTTTAATAAAATAAAATTTCACTGTATCACTGTATAACTGTCATCTCATTGTTCATCAATTTACTCGAGCGGGTGCCAGTAATGTCTCCATTCATCCCATCCCTGAGATTTTAGCAGCCTCTCCTTACTCATCTTTCTCAATGTTGCCATATTGGAGACTCTTTCAGGGCCAGGGGAGAGAGACCCATTATTGTTACTATTTTTAGCATATCGAATACATCACGGGTAGCTTGCCAGGCTCTGCCATATGTGTAACAAATAAAATTTAGTAATAAAAAAAAGGATGTATTTGCTCAAGTTCATGTGATCACTAAGAGACAGAGTTAAGATCCAAATCCAACGCCACAGATCCCAATCCTGGGTTTTAACTCCTCTGCAGTTGGCAATGAAGGCTGGTACAAAATGGTTCTAGACATGATCGCTTATAATCCTATATAATCTTACTGGGAGAGTCAGAGAAAAAGGATTTGCTTTCCCTGGAAGCAAAATGGCTTGCTGCCCACAGTGTCATTGTGAAAGAGATGAGAGGCATGCCAGGAGGACTCCTTTGAGGTTCACATTCAAAGTATTTTATAGACAGAAACTCTGATAGTGACATGCTTAGAGATTTAAGCTGGAGCTAAAAATCAAAGGTTATAATGATGTGAGGTTTTAAATCTCTAGAATTCCAGGAGGAATGTGGTACGTGTGCTGGTTACAAGGCTCAGAGAAGCCTCACATAGAAGCTAACCTTTCAACTGCTGGCAGTTGGTCCACTGGAAACCTTGTCATCTCCCATTGTTTCTCTGACTTCAGTATCAGGAAGAGATCTGAAGAAACATTTCCCATTTCTTGGTACCTGCTCCTTGCCAATTACTTGTGTCATTCTATCACCAGGAAGGCTTACTTGGAAAAGCATTAAGAGGATAGACTGTCACCAGGAACAATAAAAGAATTGTGTGTATACAGAAACTTTCATGACATAATAATAAAGACATTCCCTATTAAACCACAGAAAAGTGAAGGTGCAGAGGACCTGAATTCAACTGTGAGGTGGGTTCAGGTGCTGGAACCAGGTCTGACTAAACCTGCCTTTTCTCCATGTCCTGTGCATTGAGGAAAAACTTCTCAACTCCAAATTCACAACTGCCAACAAATTCTCCCTTGAAATGGAAGGAAAAGAATCCCAAGCATCTCAGTGTTTTGTCAATCTTTATAAGCCAATCAGCCTCTCATGGAACATTCATCTTTCCTCTGTGGTAGGATTCCAGAGCTCCTCATTGCCTCCTGGGTTCCAAATACCAATGAATGAGGTAAGAGTGTACAGGAGTGAAGAACAGAACTGCTTGAGGAACTGACTGACTTTGAATTTTACTTTTGTTTGATCCCTAATTTAGCATTATGGTAATACCATCTACCACAGAGGACAGTTATGCAAGATTTATCAATGGAAAAAGCATCTATTAACATCCACTGTATCCTCTATGGACTCAAAACTCCTGAGCTCTACACAAGGTTCTCATATTCCAGCTATCCTCTTCTCACACTAAATTGTGCCTAGGACTTATGGCATGATGTATGCAACTAAGTGCAAAATGTGGTGCCCCCTTTTAAAAAATTGTTATGATTTCAAGAGAATGACAGTAGAATATTAACCTTATATGGACCTGTCTGAGTATGAGGACTTCTGTGACCACACACTCACAAGGTTGGCCCTGATTGTGATAAGGCACAAAGGTTTATGAGCACAATTAACGTTAGCAGAATTTTAAAAATATTTGTGTGACATGTTTAGACACATAACCGTATAAGAACTAAAAACAATCGCCTGCACAGAGAGAGAATGAGAAGGAGAGAGAAAGATCGGAAGAGAGGGAGGGAGACACATGGGATTATTTTACAGAAAGTCTCTTAATACTTCTGACTATACCAACAAATGTGACTCTCTGCTATGCCTCTTTAGTAATCATGCCTCTATAACCTAAAGACTTCCTGGCCAACAGCTTGGACAAGTGGGAATGGATAAATCAGAATTAATGGATTCCAAAATCCATGAATTTCCTCAACAAAATTGAACCATAGTTTCAAGCAGACTAGGATTTTACTTTAGCTAAATCTTCCAATAAAATATGCATAGTGCTGAAAGCTTTCCTTCTGGATAAAGCTGGTGAGATTTAGGAAGTGTGGATAAAATTCTATTGACTTGTCAAAGTGAGTCAAAGGCCAAATCCATTATCCTGAGCTGCAGGGGGAGAAACACCACAAGTGATTATCAGAATGGTCTGCCAAGTGATAAACGAGTGATGTTCTGTATTCTACACAATTTGGCAGATAAGATCACCATTAAGTCCACTAGAATGATACAAAGAAAAAGCATCCATTTGGAAACTTGGGATTATCAGAGAAGGAGCCCAGAGTCCATTGCCTTCGAAAAGACACAGAAGTTTCCTCATAAATAAAAAAATTCAAAGTAAAAGTACAATTTTAGGCCAATTGTGGCAGAATATACACAAGTATGGCTTCCATTTTTTCTTCAGAGCAGGACAACCACTATATGTACAAGTGCTTACAAGAATAGGAATTATGAGGTACATTGGCTCAGCAAAAAGATACCAGGGCAACCTCATGGTGGATATCAAGAAGGCCTTAGTTCTTCACTAAGAGCACGGTAAGCTAAGACTCTTAAAATTAATGTTATTCCTCACCATATTAAACACCAAAGAAAACTTCTTGAAAGGATTTGCCCTGGTTCTGGAAGTGGGCCAGCCGCACAGCTGCAGATCACTGTCCTTGGTGCTGAACCGTTACTGCAGTCCTCAGAATCCTTGCCCTGGTACTCAGGGGCCTGGAGCCATTCTGGGTGGTGTTTCGGCCATCAGGGCCACAACTAGAAGTGTTCTGCGGGTCATTCCGTGTATAGAATAAAACCCAGGGCCTCACACAAGTATCCACCGCTTAAGATACTACCCACTTCCCCAGCTTTTAATTCATGTTTGCACTTGATGCAACTTTCACAGATACTTCCATCGCAATGGAAAAGATGAAAGAATCACAACAATGTCTTATGTTTAAAAATAAAGGGGGTTGGAGAGATAGCACACTGGTAGGGCATTTGCCTTGCACGCGACCAACCCGGGTTCGATTCCCAGCATCCCATAAGGTCCCCCAAGCAGCGCCAGGAGTAATTCCTGAGTCCAGAGCCAGGAGTAACCCCTGAGCATTGCCGTGTGTGACCCAAAAAGAAAATATATGTGTGTGTGTGTATCTATATATAGACAAGCTCCATGTACATCTTTTACAGAGACATAAATTTTCTCCTGATCACTGGCTGGGACCGATCGCACAGCGGTAGAGCGTTTGCCTTGCACGCAGCCAACATGGCCGACCCGAGTTCGATTCCTCTGCCCCTCTCAGAGAGCCCAGCAAGCTACCGAGAATATCTCGCCCACACAGCAGAGCCTGGCAAGCCACCCGTGATGTATTCGATATGCCAAACACAGTAACAACAAAATCTCCAATGGAGATGTTCCTGGGCCCGCTCGAGCAAATCGATGAACAACAGGAGGGCCTTTACCTTTACCTTACCTTACCACTGGCTGGGGGAGCAAGATCTCCTGATATTCCCCTGATGTAGATCTGACCATAATTTAGGAGTTAAACTGTCTTTGTTAGAATACCCATATATAAACACAGGTCATCCTTAAATCAACCACAAAATCGTCAGGGCAATTACATTTCCAACTGTTTAGTGACAACTCCTAGTTAGCAGTGATGCCTCCTTCCATGCTCCTAGAGTGTTAAAAAAAATAGAGAAGAAGAAAAGCACATTTCTCTATTCCCAGTACTGGAATTCTAGATTTTCCTGTCCACTTCCTTGATCAGATATTAGTTCTTGAGCTAGATATCACAGATGCTGCAGAGCCCACTTTGCGTGTTCCTGACCTGGGTTCAATGCCCAGAAACACATATGGCCCTTGAGGCACCATCAGCAATGATCCCTGAGCACAGAACCTGGAGTAAGCCCTCATCCCAGCCAGGTGTTACCAAATCAAGAAAAAAGAATTAAAAGGATAGGAGTTCATTAAAGAAATTACCTGCATTTTCAAAAATCTAGATTACAAATGTAGTACCTGTAGTACTATATTGATTGTTAAGAACTTTAAAGTCTCTGGAGTCTCCACCTACCCAGATCTACCAAAATAAGAGACAGACAGCTAATATTTAACATCCAAATAAGAACATGATGTTTTCCTTTCTGACGCCAAAGAAAAGCCAGAAGGTCAATCACTGACTCCAGAGACTAAAAGAATCATCTGGAGGCAGAAGGCAGAGAGGTCCAGTGACTACCACAAAATGACTCTGTTCACCAGCATTGACACTGAGACCCTGCTTTTGCTCCCTGCTAGGAACCTGGGAATCATTATGACTGAAGAAGTCGGTCAAATTGCTGAAAGATGTTTGGGCTTGAGAAACAAGCTCTGGGACAGCCACAGTGTGTCCAGGGGAGATGCAGTTAGACTCCGTAATGTTAGGCCTACTTCTTTATGTTTCTTTAGGCCAACTGAAGATCCTAGACATGTCCAGACGAGGTCTGTAAGTTCTGTTTTAGAGAAGCAAAAAAGAGCAAGCATTGATTTCAGAGATGGAGGGGTTCATTTATTGAATGAAGCACTTGGGTTGGACCTGAAATCCAAAAGACTCATTTCCTTTTAATTTGCCTCTTTTATTATAATATTAGCTCAGTTAAAATTTTATCAGGAGGTGTAGGTAGAGAGATATAGAATAAATCCCGATAGAGCAGATAGCATATTTAAAATGCACTTCTATTATCTTAAAACCAGAGCTACTATTAGAGTAGTCATGTAAAATGAAGAGAAATTACCAGAAAAAATATTTTAAAGGCCTGGGTGAAATGATAAAAAAGGGTTATATCATCTAGGCTCTAACACATACAGAAATAAGGAGAAAAATATACCTTTAGATCTTTCAAATGCTTCCACATTGTCCCCTAAATTATGATTTTAACTTGACTTCTGTTCTACTTGCATAATTTACCTCAGGGCAAAGGAGTCTCATTTCTCCCTTTCTTCACCTGTGAAGCATATATCCTGGGAGGATATGGAATTCATGCCCAAATCCATGCAAATGATCTCTGTCTTGGTGGATACTTGAAATTCTTATTTGGAAAGGGCATTTTACCCTATTGAACATTCTATATAACTCTGAGAGTTCACCCAAACAATATATGTATCAAATTCCCATAATTAATACTCATGCAAACAAAATTAAAATTAGAGCCTGGTGGTTCCATGTATACTGTTCTCCTCTGTAGAATCAGGAATATAGATTGATCACAAGGTCTCTACCTCAAGAGAGCACAGTTGAGGTAGAGGCAGGGAAAGAAGTGAATAATAACTCAGCTCTTAGGTCTAATAAAGGAGGTCACAAAGAGGCCTGGAGACAAAGGATGCAGGGTCTCTAGCGGTCTGGAGAATCTCTAGGAGAGGCTGAGTAGGAGTCAATGATTGGATAATGCACTACAGACAGAGGGATCAGAATGGAACATGCTACAGAATGATCTGAAGACCAGATAGCTAACACAGGCTGTGAAAACTATGACCCACAGGACAAACCCAGACAGCCACCTAGTTTTGCAAATAAAGTTTTACTGAAACACTAACTTGTCCACCTATTTACAGATTGCCTCTGACTGCTTTTATGTTGTCTGACCTTTTTTTGAAAAGTTGTTCATTCCCGATTTAGAAAATTTTGCCTTGAATCCATAGACTAATTATTCATGATGAATAATTATAACTTAACCTTTAGATGTCATGTGACTGGCCTCTAAATATCTAACACCCCATTTCTAAAAGTGAGCTTTCAGGTCAATTAAAGATTTTGTTGCTAAATGAGTTTGTAAATTTTCAGTAAAATTAAAAGTTTTTTCTTAGAACTTCAAGATATAAATGAGATTTTAAGATATAAATATACAATCAGAGACTAAGAAAGGAGAGAGTGAATAGAAATTCCCAAAGCCATTTGTTCAAAAGAATCTTCTGTGGTGAACCTCACTCCTGTGGAAATTATTCAATTCTAAAATAATTATTTCTTTTTGTATTATGAAGAGTCTGTATCAAGACAAAACAAGAGCTTAGAAATCCCTGGTCTCTGTGAGCCATTTAGAAAAACTACATGTCTAAAAATATAAGAATCATAACTTTCTATATTTGCATACTTTTTATTTTTTCCCATGTAAGTCAACAGGCTCCTACTGCCCCATCAAGTGTGGAATTCCAACATTTATGAATAGTACCTTTAAGAAGCTTCAGAAGACTCCTGTCCCTGCGGGCTTTCAGGCAATAGCTGAGTCTCTGCCTGAAGTCCTCAGGATAAAAACATAATGTCAGTTGACTCTCCTCCATGCTTTCATGCATACTTTATTTGTTTAAGAGTCAAACTTAGACATTGTTCTCCTCACTAGACATGGCAATGGTTGGGATTCTCACCTCACTATGTTGCTGACAGACACAAACACAACAGCCTTCTGCTAATCACTCCTGAAAACTCTGGAATCCTGTTCCACAGAAAACCTCCCTCCATTCTCACCCACATTCGCTATTTTGAATCAAAATAAATGTGAGCTAGAAAGAATGAGAACACACCGAGCATGGTTAGGAAAAAGGCTTCTCTCTCCAAGTGGATCTACTTTCATTAGATAGAATCATAATCTACGTTCATCATAAAGTGTTTCTACGGGTGAGGGTTCACTTCCCATTTCACACAGGTGCTGTCACAAGAACAAGCAAAAGATGAGGTGGGGACTGCACTATCGAGGAATAATGCTACCGCCTGACTAGGAGGAGGATGGTCATATTTCTCTGTCTAACAGCAGAGACAGGGCTGTACCCTACGGTCTCAGCACAGAGCCTAGCACATAGAGAACAATCACAGAGAGGATGACACACTCACATAGGTTAACAGGTACCTACCATACCCTGGAGATTTGGCAAAGACCAAGGTCACACCTGCCCTCAGGGTTTTTCCTAAAGGTAAAGGTAAAAGGTAAAGGCCCTCCCGTTGATCGTCGATTTGCTCGAGCGGGCCCAGTAACGTCTCCATTGGAGACTTTGTAGTTACTGTGTCTGGCATATCGAATACTCTCGGTAGCTTGCCGGGCTCTCCGAACAAATGTTCAGATGCAACTACTCAGGGCTCTGGATTTCCCCAACCAACCTGAATCTCTGGTCATTTCATTTACCCAGCTCTCAAAGAGCTCTTACCTCCTGGATTCAAAGACTCTGAAGGCTATATGGTCTTGCTTGGGCTCATGTCCATTATGCCACCTTGGAGTTTGACCTCTGACAGCTGAGTCTCATCTAAGAAGCTATCAACAATGCACAAGGGCACATACCCTGGAACAAGTAGGTAATTCTCTAGTCAAGGCAATTCCATGTTCCCTAAATTCAAAAGGAAGTGAATCCTTGGAAACAGCTTCTAACTGACACTGCCGAAATCTCTGGTAAAGAGTCATGTGTTTTATTTCTCCTAATAAACTTGGATAATGCAAGCCTAGAAAGCAAAGGGAATATAATATATTTAATCTAAGACTATGTGGACTGGTTGCTAATCGGTGTTGCAGGTCCAACAACCAACCTTTGACTTCAACAGTGACCCATCCTTCCTGCAGTCCCTCATACCAAACAAGAATCACCATAAGCCCCACAACTACCCATCCCTTTCACCACACATTCTGCACCATTAACCAGAAATAGGTGTGAACTCCTGCTGACTGTAAACCAAACGAGCCTTCAATTTATTTATTTTTAAATAGCAAAAAGAAATGTGCATTGTTTTACCTTTGATTCTCCCCCAAACTCTATCTCACTTCTTACTACCTCACTGGTAAACTATGATGGTTTTTATTCTATTTGTCCAGGTAAAATAATTTATATTTCGCAATGTGGAAAGGGAAATAAAAGTTGTTTAAGGGGAACAAGGTCAATTTCAGGGAACAAAAAAATTGTTAAGTTTTGTTTCTAGCCAGAAACATATTCATCCCAGGAAATGTAGATTATATCTTTTAAGTGGATATGAATTGTGATTTAAAGAAATGTTGTCATAATGCACTGTGAAATAAACTTGGAAATAGGCTTTGCAGCCAATGCCTGACAGATTAGTTCCTCTGTTTGTTAACTGGATTTGTCCCTCAGCTTCTAGTCACTGTTCTGATTACTATTTTCAAATTGTCACTTGAGCTATACTTCACTTTTGGGATATATTTTTCTGTCCTGTTCTTTGATAAACAGTTTTTGTGGTCCCAAAAGAACCCCAAGTGAGGAATGGGCCCTCTCCAATGGACTTTGTCCCCCTAATCATCCAAAGAATACACAGAGTCAGCAAAGTCACCTGAAACCCAATCCAAATTAACTGGCCCACTTATCTACCTAAAGCAGCTCTAAATCAAATCAGGGAGTAGCATTCATTCCAGACTTTAGTCTCTGGATTTTTAAAGGCAGCATCAAATTTCTCTGAACTTAAACCATCAACATCCTCTTCCCCAGGTCCAGTAAGAAAGAATGCGCTTATTTATGCTAATAACAAATTGACTCCCAGGATCTGATTTTATTTATTACACTATCTCATTGCAGAAAGCTGTTTGTTACTGCTTCTCTATACTTATAATAAAGGGTGACAATATTTATCAAAAAACTCATTATTATGTGAGACAAAAAGCTAAAATTGGATTTTCAAAATAAAAATAGCAATCAAGCAAAATCTCATTTAAAGCAAATAGACTTTTCCACCCTGACAGGGTTATATTGAATGCTGATGAGTTCTCAGTGAGTGCTGGAAAAGGTTGTACTGCTAACTGGCTTACCCAAAACACCCTCATTTTTCATCAGTCCCGGCATAGAAAATACAAGTATTTGCATTAAAATTACTTTATAACTTCAGCTTTGGGGCAAAATAAAACCTAACTTTGATAAATTTTGTTGCCTGTAAATACATTTCCAGAAGGGTATATTTATCGACACTTCAAGCCCACAGGATTATTAAAGGTATCAAAACCAGCTTTCAAATTTAGGTATTTGCTTTAAACCACTAAAAATACTGTTTTGAAAAAGAACTCACACGTTCTTTCAGACTCTACCCAAGAAATCCATTAGTTCATTTCTCCCCCGCAAACACAATGTCAAGGGCTCCTATCCCAATAACAATGCGGGAGAAGAGGGATTTAACACCAAAGCCCAGGTACAAAGACAATCAAATGCATATGGAACTTAGGCTAGCTCATAGGAATTGTCCCCAAAGTGACTGAAACCATCAATAGCAAAGCACTTGAAAAACAGAAGTACAGGTGGTGGGCTCAAATCCTAAACCTACCTCCATCTTCAGCAAGTCATGTCAGACTGAGCTCATGAAATAAAATCATCTTGAATCTATTTAAGTAGAGGTCTAGATTATCACAGATCTTAATGGGGGCACACATATTAAACCCAATAATTCATTCATAATTAATTGAAAATAATTAACAATGTCTCCTTCTGTTTGCATGCCTAATCATAACTATTGTTTAAATGCGGGTTATAACTAATTTTCTTTAAAGTATCAGTGTAAACAATATTCTTAATGGGAAGTTAATCACCAAATGGTATAATTCTTCCTGGGGAAGTTTATGTGCTTTTATAATCCCCCATGGTAGCTGTAACTACTTAACTATGAATATCTTGACTAACTGCAACAACATAATTGGTGTCCAGTATCTCCATTCATCATCTTCACTCAATTTTTTTATAAAGTATCTCCTTATATAATAAATAAGACCTTCATGTTTTGAGAGCTTGATTAATGACCCGACAAACAAACCCTTTTACACAGTGAAAGGTGAAAATACTGTGTGTCAGCTGTTCTACTGTTTCCATTCAAGCTAGAACTGTCCACTCGTCACAGAGAACAGGGAAGATGCCAAGCACCTTGGGTGAGAGTGGCAGGGACTCCCATAAGTCTTTATTATTCATCACTACACATCAGTCAGATGGTCTGACGAATAGAATCTTCTCAGAACTAACAACATGTTCAGTGCACAAATGTTTTCTGAGTATTCACTGAATGCCAGAGGTAGAGAGATGCAGCCTTATCCTCAAGGATCTCCCAAGATGAACAACAGACAGACAAGTATAGACTTAGTACATTCTATACACCCACTTTGAGATTACTGACAAAACCCTGGATGCCAGTAAAATGGCAGAATGGGTCTAGTGAACAGGAAGATGACTGGCATAGCTCTTAAAAATATGCAAAGAAGTAATATATTCCCTGGTCCAGGAAGGAAGATGAGACAAGCTCCATAAAGAGTCACGGTAACTTGCAATCACAAGGCCTGGTCCTAATTCCAGCCAGCTCTGTAACTGGGTCTCCTGTGAATGAGGAAAGCCAGGTGAGTCTCTGGCCTCGGAAGCTAACTCATACCTATCAATAGCTGTGGGGTATAAGGATTCACAGCTGTGCCGCTGTTCAGTCCAGCCTCAGTCTCCCTCTCTGTCAAATGCAGATGGTAACACTTGTTCCCTTGCAGTACTGATATCTGCTGTAAATTCATGTAGGGTATGTTCCTTTGGCCAGCCCTAAGGAAGAGGAGGCACCCATAGTGGGACTCATCTTGTGCAAAGCCAATGGATAGCACACAGGCACAGCCCCACCTGGTAACTGAGGGCCACAAGCAGTCCACCTGCTCCTAGTTCTGGGCAGGAGTCTCAGAAAGATTAAGTCACTCTATCGGACTAAGTCGTTCTTAATGCTCTGTTTCTGAATCTTTTCCTTGTTCTCTTCCTAGTAAAGGCATAACATGAAAAGGGGAGGAGCAAAACATAAAAGAGGTATTGTGAAGACATTAGTAAAATGCAGATTGCAGGGGAGGAGGAGGAACCTGAGAAACTGAAGCTAAGATGATCCAAAGTACAGATAGGACACTGACAAACGAGGGACCACAAAGTCAGCTAACGAATTTGGGAGATCAGCAAATTCCACCAAGGTGAGATCAGGCAGCAAGGATGGAGCTGTAGACAGCACCCGGGGGAGTCAAGAATTGCCTGAGTCAGAACTGAGGAACAGAGAACAGCTAGATAGACAAGAACAGCCCAGGATTCTGGTGGAGGGGTTACTTGAGGCACAAAATTTGACATGGCTACCTAATGCTCGACTTTCAGGATCCTTGTATTCATCAGCAATCCACCAGCAACTCTGAAATGCTGTCAGAAGATGCACTTGAGTGGGTCTGCTTAATCTTCAAGGCAGCTCTCTGTCTCTGTGTCTCTGTCTCTGTCTGTCTGTCTCTCTCTCTCTCTCTTTCTCTCTCCCTGAGTGAACTGATTAATCTTCAAGGCAGTTCTCTCTGTCACTGTCTGTCTTTCTGTCTCTGTTTCTGTCTGTCTCTGCCTCTGTCTGTCTGTCTGTTTCTCTCTCTCTCTTTCCTTTTCTGTGCGTGTGTGTGTGTGTGTGTGTGTGTGTGTGTGAAAATTCCAATGGTGCTGAGCATCTCATGATGGTCAAATGGGCCTTCCCTGCATGAACTGTGGACAGAACCTCATGGGAGAACAACTTCAAGTATCTTCCATCCCCTCTTCTCCCAGAAATGGGTTTGAAGCCAGCAGGGACAGTGTAGGTACAGTCTGTCCCAAACTCAAAGCCATCCAAAGGCTTACATTTCAGAAGCATGCTGCTAATCCACACCATAATATAGGACAATATCAAACAGAGATTCTAGAGTAGGCAGCCTCCACAACTTCCATCCCAAACTGTACCCCTCTGCACCACAGAACCAAGAGTCCTGGATCCCAGAGGACAGATGTCCACTCACATGTCCCAAGTCATCACAGACTTTATTCAAAACACATCACTTGTTAGACTATTTCTGCTCACCGCATCGATTAGTCCACTCCTGACCAACTGTTCCACTGAGAGCACAGACTGATGGGGTTCAAGAGAAGGTAGAAAGCCAGTTTCATAACTCCCCAGCAAATCTCCAAGACAACCTTCAGAGATGGCAAAGTCCAGTATGTGACAATGCTACTCTTTGCCCCCATGTCTGCTTCCCCAAGCAGAGCCTCTGAATTCAAGCCCACCCCGCAGGTGGATGCAGGAGGCTGGGCTCCTGACAAAGCCTGGGTCTTCTTTCCTGCCTACCTAGAAATCAGAGACTCCAAAACTGCCACCAGGCAATCCATACCTAATTGTCTCAGCTGCTTTAGAGACCATTCTAAAAGGGATGGGATGCCAAAGTAAAGTATCCAGAAGGGCTGGAGCTGATTCTAGAAGACCAAGGGAAGTATGGAAAACAGGAGTCCCTCATCTTAGGTGGAATGAAGGACCTGAGTATTAACCCCAGAGGTTCCAACAAGAATTAGCCTCCCAGATGACCAGAGTGATATTTCGATGGGTAGAATGCTTGATCCCCAGCACCCCATATTGTCCCCTGAGCCTGTCAAGAGAAAACCCTGAGAACCACTGCTTGTGGCTAAAAGGAAAAAAATTAGAATTAGCCTCCCAATGAGGCCCCACCCAATTCACCCCACAGGAACCTCTAGAGAAAGGTCTGAACTAAGCCCATATGTCAGCTCCTGCTTTATAGAATCCTTTTTACCTTTTCTTCCCTAGTCTTGTTTCCATCTCTATGGAAACTGGAGGGGAGACTCAGACACTGCCCTCAAAATGATCGTCAGAAACTATCTCCTAATTCTATTTCCATGGAAACAGATGACAGATCAGTGAAAATAAGGTAATATTTTTAAATAAGGTAATCCTTTTAAAAAATATTCTCCTTACCTAATTTTCCAACAATTTCACAGGGTTGGTATTTGAGACTGCACATCACTCATGAGCTACAGAAAGCAGCAAGATTCTCTTGACGTTAAAGATAAATGTTTGGGGGGCGGCGGCGGGGAGAGCAAGAATCCAACCAAACAGGAGAGCAGTGGGATTAAGAAAATGTCACCTCGCCAGCAACCACAAAGTCTAAGGAAAATACTCTGCACTGTGCTCAGCACCTTCATCAACTCTGGTACTGGCTTGGTCACGAGGCTATGATGCCTTCCATTAAAACAAATCATCTCCTAAAAGCTAACGTGGAGGCTTAATAATGGGCATTATCAAATATGGACGCAGGGTTATTAACTAGAACCTAATAGCACTGTAGTACTGTCCTCCTGTTGTTCATCGATTTGCTCAAGCGGGCACCAGTAACGTCTCCATTGTGAGACTTGTTGTTATTGTCTTTGGCGTATTGAATATGCCACGGGGAGCTTAGAACTTAATAACCACTGAAAAGCCCTGAGGACTGTCCACTACTCAATTGGCACAAGGGCGCATCTCATGGCTAGAAAGTGACTTGGCCCAGAAATGTGCCTGCTCCACCTACCATGTCTGTTACAAGGAGGGAAATTGAGGAAGCCAAAGACATCCTGCCAAATCTTCCCTGTTGAAATAACTGTTGGTTCAATACCCAAAATAGCAAGGCAGAGAAAGAAACTGAATTTGCAGGCTGAAAGTGTAACGAATCACAGCATTTCAGGTTGAAAATAGACAGGACTCATGAGAACTGGCATAGTCAAAAAAGATGATATTTCTTCTTAAGTAGATAGGAAGAGATTCTTACTGTGAGGCAGAGAGAAGGAAAGGGATTCATTTACCTTTTCATTATCATGATAATAGCTCCCCGTGATGGGGTTTTCCAATCTTTGGAAGGCTCATGCTTCCCATTCCACTTGCATTTAAACACCCCACTTCCACCCCTCATGTTTTGGAGATCTGAGCCTTCCCCTAGAAGTCTTGTAAATACCAGTCCTTCTTGCTCTTGGTTTAAAGCTTCCTAAAGTATCATTGGGCTTCTCAGAAGAGTAACTGCAAAGACTACCATCCAAAGGATTTGAAAGTACAATCTCAAGGGAGCACTCTAAGCAAAAGTCCATGCAAGTGAGTGCAGGCCATTTGCTGCTGCCTTAAAAAGTGTTAGGTAAATGTTTTCCAGATGATAAGTTAAAATATACTGAACAGAAGGATTTGAAAAAAACTCAAGAGAGAAAATGACATGTAAGAGAAGGAAAGAATATTTACATTCAGATTTAAAGAATACATAAAAGCCAAGGTTTTAAAAAAATAAACAACAATGAACAAGATATAGCTTTAAATTGCCTTGTGGTAAAAGAATGCAAAGTACTTTTGGAAGTGGATATAAATATGCCAAAAGAAAATGGTCTTGTATTTGATAACAGTGAGATGACAATGACATCACGAGACTACACAAGCTAATGATACCACAATATACAGACTCAAACCATGTGGGAAACAGATTTTAAGGCAGAATCAAAGAGAACGACTCAGGTGTGTGTGCCATTATGTTTGCAGCATTCACTCCAGTCCGAACATCACTGAATTAAAACATCATAAAATGCACAAATTGGCCACCATCATTATCCCTTCAAAAGAAATCAGAAAATAAGATAATAGCTAGGGATTGCTTTAACACAAAGAAGAAACGCTTCAAGGATGAGAGCTGAAATACGCTCTGAAAGCAGCATTAGTTGGGGCATTCATGGCTGTGATCCAGGGGAACTATTTCTTCCTTACAGACATAAAAGGAAAATTTGAAACTAAGCAAACCATTTGGAAAAACAGAATATTGGAACAAGGGAAGCAGAAATGCCCATAATCTTGTTGGATGTACAGTTATGACAAAGAAACCAGCATCCAACATAACACAACAAAGCATCTAAGGAGGCCATTCTCTCAAGCTCCCTACTACCACTGAAAGGATGGGTCTTTTTTCACTTCAAAGGATTTTAAAAGCAATAAAAAACATTAGCTAAGACAAGAGCAATTGGAATGTGCCATGATGACATTTGAAAATGGCAAGAAAATCTCAAATCACTGAGCTGATTTGCACTCACAAAGAAGAGTGCATTGTTCTGTGAAGTCAGAGCATAAATGCAAATCAGACTGTGAGGATGGGGCTGTTCCTGGGATTCCAAAGGACTGGTCCAGGGGCCAACAGAAGTTCAGCACAAAGGACCTGCCCACAAACCTAGCAGAGAAAAGGAAGGGGAGTGCCTTTGGCAGTATCCAGCACCCCCCCACACCTTGGTCTCCTCTCTCCAGAAAACCTCAAGTCTTCTCTTCAAGACAAATGTTCTTTGTGTTTTGAAGAAAATATATTTTTCTTCAAAACAAATTTTACTTCAAAAAAAGTTCTTCCATTCATTCCTGTTGTAGATGAAAATCAGCTCATCTACAATTCTGATCCATGATTAAGATGACCCCAAATTTAAATTTTTTCTCAGCAATTCTTATCAGGGTTATGGTCTCAAGACATTCAAATTTCTCTCCTTCCTCAATCCTAGCAAAGGTATGATCTTCTTTTGCCTGCCCTCATGTCATTCTGAAAGGGATTCCTGGATTAGTAACTGACATTTAGCCCAAATCCTTGTCAGTATTTTGAAGATCCTGGAGCATTGGGTCAGTCAACTTCAGCCCAAAAGTCAAATCTGTCCCCCAAAACCCACCTTTGTAACTAAGGTTGTAATGGATCAGAGCCATGCCACGCCTTTAGCTATTAAACAATGTTAACATTAAACAATGTTGTTTTCACCTAGTGATAAAGTGGCAATACCTAAAATATTTTCTATCTGGCTTTCTCAGAAAAAGTTTGCCCTGTCTTGGAACAAGGATTAATTTCCACAATAAGCACCAAACTCAGGTATTGAACATGTCACAGAATCAAATTTCAAGACGTTCCCTTGGTTATTCTGACTTGTATCTCAGTAGAGACCCGGAGATCTTCATTTTAACAAGCATGACATTGAGAAACTCTAAAGCTTAAGAAGCATCCTCAATTTTTTTTAATCTAAAGGTCAATTCCCTTAATATTAAAGGATCACTTGCCTTTTAAAAGCAAGGAAAAAACTAAAAGCCTGACCTTGTTCAGCTTCTTCAAAGTAAAATTTTGTAGGGCTCCAAAGTGCAAAGGCAAAAAAACACCTGTTCAATCTTTAAGGCTTACCTGTGCTTTGCAAAGATTCCTCTTTCCCACTAAAGTTGACACAATCATTCTAATTATGAGTAAGGTGCAGCTCTCAAATGTGGGAGATCACTTCTGTTTCCATAACAACTTGGTTCTTGCACAAAGAGGTGAGCAGCCAGCTGCCCCCATGTGTGTCAGATGGAGAACGAGCTGGTTAGTCACTGCAGACCCTCCACAACCCATTAGCAACCCTCCTGAGAACCATTTAATCCCGAGATTGCCTTCATAGTAAATTTTCTAGTGATGGGCTATTTTAGTACTAATTGTTGCCCAAACCATGAATAAAACTTCTAATATAAGGTAATAATGTGCACTTTAGGATAGAGAATGATGTCATTTTCCCCCAAAGGATAAAAAGGGACACACACAAATGAGCTTCATGGGATGTTAAGTACAAAAAGAAGTCCAAGGGCAAGTTCCTTAGAGATCCTGATTAAACCAATTAACAGCTTTTTCCACTGAGACTTCACAGAGTTTTTATTTTTTTAACAGTTTTTTAAAAAATCTTTCCATGTCTATTTTATTTACTGCCCCTTTCCTTCCCGCCCGTGTTATTGCTGTTGTGATCTGAGTCCATGTATTTGGTCATAAAGCTTTTATTTTGCTCACAGGCTTCTTGCTGTCCCAAGTTGGGGGAAAATATTCATTTCCAGTCCCAAACTCCTAGCCACAAAGCTGTTGTTCCTGCACACCCCATAACTGCCCTAATGCTGTAGGGTAATCTGGGCCTATACCTGTTTGCCCAGGCCTCCCAGGGTCAAAACTGGGAAGATTGGCTGAAGATAGAGCACAAAATATGCACAAGACCCCATAATCATCCCCAAGCATTAGCAGGTATAGCCCTGGTGGTCCCCAAGCATCACTGGATGTGGCCCTGGAAGTCCCCTGACACTTGTGGTCCTTGTGGTCTCTGATATCACAGGACCACACCACATCCTCAAGCCCAAAATTCAATCATCTGGCACTGTTGGCTGAGTATCAGTGGGAGTGAAATCAAGTCCCCTGAGCACTGCTTGCACTGCTTGGGAGCTCCCCACCCCAGACCACAAACAAAAACTATCAAACAAAAGCAATCTGAGTCAGTTCTAGACAAACCAGGAGATCTGGTCGCTGTGCTGTACTTTCCTCAGAACACCTGATGCTTGTACTGGAGACAGTAAAGTGAGCTTTATGTAGGCCCCTGCAGGGAACACTCAGTGTCTCCCTGAGCCCCAAACATCAGCCTGAATTCTCAGCCTGGAAAACAAGCTCGGTAGATCTGCCTTAAAGCCTTAAAGGAGCTAAGCCTTAAAGGAGCTAATGAACTTTACATTTTTTTAAAGCTCTTTGGGTCACACCCGGCAATGCTCAGGGATTCCTCCTGCTTGGGGGACCATATGGGAGGCCGGGCATCAAACCAGGGTCAGCCGCGTGCAAGGCAAATGCCCTACCCGCTGTGCTATTGCTCCAGCTCTCAAGGAGCTAATGAACTTTAAAAATAAAAAATCCTCTTGAGGAACATCCACTCCTCCAAACCAGTGGGGTTTTATTTTACAGCTATCACAAACATTTTAATAGCACCATTAAGTACATTCACTATCACTACTGTTTGCCTCTGAAGTAAAATCCATACCCTTTACATTTTTTTTAATTAATGCAAGTTTTTGTTGTTATTGTTGTTGCTATTGTTGGGTTTTTTTAATTGAGTCACCGTGAGATACACAATGACGAAGCTGTTCATGATCAGATTTCAGTCTTACAATGATCCAACATCCATCCCTCCACCAGTGTATATTTCCCACAACCAATTTGGACCCCAGTTTCCCTCCCACCACCTCCCCCAACCCCAGCCTACCTCTATTTTAGTCACTATTATTCTCTCTCTCTCTCTTTCTCCCCGCTCCCCCCCCCCATTTTGGGCATTTTTATTTGCAATACAAATACTGAGAGATTATCGTGTTTGTTCCTTTACCTATAAAACCAGTGGTTTTAAAGTGGAAAACATGATCTCAAGAACGGCTGGTCCTCTTTTCCATAAATTTGCTCTAAGTACTGAGTCCATGGTAGGTGTCAGAAACTTTGTTCAAGTGGGTTTACATCAGTCCAGTCTCCATTGAAAGGGTATTCAAATGGGGAGGCCACCGTTGTATGTACAAAGAATGGAGAGGGGACACTCTGGCTACAGCCTAAGGGAGGAAAAAAAAATCCTGTCGCACTCAAGCAGCGTGGAGCAGTGTAGGGTCCCAGGGTTTGACAAAGAATACATGTTAAAGGCTCCACAAAAAAACAAACGTAGGGGCCCCAGGTGCATATGATGTGCTCTGCCAAACCAAATCAACACCTTCCACATGGGTTGACATTGGCAGCCCTGGAGCATAAACAGGACAGGGCGAGATAGTGAAGTAGTGGATGGGCATTCCTGAACTGTGCAAGGGCACAAGTCTGGGGAAATGAGAATATCTGGTTGACCAGTGACACTTTCCAGAAGAGAAAGAGTTTGCTCTTGGAAACAGAAAGCTTTAGTCTTGTCATTCAGAGGACACAGACATCAGTGAGAAGAGGAGGGACCAAACACAAATTTCTCAGGCCTTGGAAGAGAGACTGAACTGAACACCAGAGAAGCACGCACACACAGGGAGAACTAAAGAGAAAGGGAGAAGGGAAGAAAGAGTGCAGGAGGAGCAGAGAGGCCTCACCAGACAGGAGCAACGATATCAGGCTAGAAGAATCATAGTTCAAAGTGCTAGGGAACTTGGCCATGACGGTTAAGCTTTCTGAACAAAGGAAAGGGCTGTGCTCCCCAAATTCTGGTTGGGGGTGGGTGGCAGACGGGTTTTAAGCCTCTAAAACTGTGAGATGCACCTTTCTTAATCATACCAGCTTCGGGGGTCTGGAGCGATAGCACAGCGGGTAGGGCGTTTGCCTTGCACGCAGCCAACATGCTCGACCCGAGTTCGATTCCTCCACCCCTCTCGGAGAGCCCGGCAAGCTACCGAGAGTATCTCACCCGCATGGCAAAGCCTGGCAAGCTACCCGTGATGTATTCCATATACCAAACACAGTAACAAGTCTCACAATGTTACTGGGCCCGCTCAAGCAAATCGATGAACAACGGGAGGACAGCGCTACAGTGCAGTGCTACCTGCTTCGGAGCATCAGTAAACTTCTGAGCTCCTCTGAGTAGCCATAATTCTAGATAACGACATTCTAGATTCTTCTGCAGTTCTGGATATAAGCCACTTCAGAGCTGGGATGAGGCAGTTTGTACACAACTTGCCCTCCCTTTCTGAGCATAAAGTGCACACAGCAGGTCCTCAGACAAGATTGTTTCCATAAAGGGTCTGTATAACGGTGCTGACGGAAAAAATTCACTCTCTTTCAGGGTCTTCTCTGGCGGTTGGGGTTGGGGGAGCTGTCTGCGTGGTGATTTCGCGTGAGTGCGGGTGTGGTTGTGCTCTGTGATGATGGGAGAGTATCCCATCCCTTCCATCCAGAATGGCTTCCCGCTGCCCCTTCTCAGCAGCTACCATCAACTCCGACCACCTGTGACCTTGAGCTAGAATAAATGGGTCAAAAAATGATCAGGCAAATACAAAGTATTGCTTAATGTGTTTCAAGACCTCATATAGAAGCTTGGTGACATTCTGGGGACCAGAAATATGCCACAGGATTAAATTCTCATTTATATTCATTTTTGGGGGGGGTGGTGATAATTCCATTATATTGACTATATTGAATGAGGACTTGGGAAATTTGTTAGAATGACTTCTGTGAGCTCAAAATGTAACCCTGCATGAACTGTCCCACCACCAGGGGTCAGCCACACGCCCAAGAAATCACAGCCACAGGATGTGCAGGGCCTTAGAGCATTCCTTAGTCTAAGAAGCACCAAAGAGTTTCACTGAGCTCCTCTCAGAGCGGGTCCTCATGATCCCTTCAGCCTAGCCCAATAATTGCTGTCTCATGACAAATATCAACACGCAGATTACAACACAGTTACAGAATTCAGGAGAGCTCCATTAAATAATGTCACTGATCATGTAGCTATTCCCAAGAAATGGCTACAATTTTAAAAGGAAAGTAAAGACTCAGAAAACATTCTCACAGATGCACGAATAGTAGTGATTCCTTCAGTCACAGAGATACTCAAAGCAGATGAGTCTCTCAGAACTCTGCATCCACACATGTCCTCTCCCCGCAGTTACACAAACAAAGCACCTGGACAGGCCTTCCAGCGACTCCCTCTCTGATGGATGGCCCAAATGTCTTACAAAAGTTATCTGTATATGATTTTTCCTTTAAAATATCTGACAAAGCCTAAAGGAAGACAGAAATACATTGATATGACAAAAATAATTAAACCTACTCGTCTTTCCAGCTTCTTTCCAGCTGAGTTAAAGTCTGACCAAAAAATACGGTTTCTTAAATAGATTTGAGCCTTTAAAATAGACACTTAACAGGACTTCATATAAAAAGCTTTTACTGAATCAAATGGATTCGAACAGGAAAAAGGTTGACTCGCTGCTCTGCCCTTGGGTGATATAGCTGAAACGAGCATAGAGAGGGAAGTAAAGAGGGAGGAAGAGACAAATAGTTCTTGACTCTCCTAAGGCAAAATTATCAATATAGAAAAGGTCCACGGTGGCAATATTTTGTTCCAAATCATGCCTCAAAATTCCCCCAAATAAGGTCACTAAGACTTGTCTGAATAAGGACTATTATTACTGCACACAGTTTAATTTTTTTTAATTTAACATTGCTTTATTTCAAAATTCACTGGGTATTTACGTTTAAGTATGCCATTATTCCAGATCCAAGTCTCACTGTTTCTTCTCAGTTCAACCCAACTCTCCTACTGGCATAGATACACTGGACTAACTGTAAAAAGCTGATCATTTCAAACAGCTGCCTTCATCCCTTCCCATATCATCTCTTCTCTGGGTTCAACTTTTAGGAAGAAAATAATATATTTATTCTAATAATTAGTGCTGAACTTCTTTTACCAAAATCCCGAGGGAAGAGGGAGTGCTCCTCCATGAAAAAAGCAATGAACTTGGAATTATGTTTTTCTTCTGTTTTTCTTCACAAATAATTGGTGATTCTTATGTATAATAAATCAACCTCAGCCAAGATTACTATATGCAAAGGTACCCTCTAGAACTGGAGTGATAGTACAATGAGTAGAGCACGTGCCTTGCACTGCTGACCTGGGTTAGATCCCTGATACTACATATGGTCCTCACACTGTTTAATTTTTAAAAATAAAATTACACTAGGAATTTTACTCAAAATCTGTGTTGGCCTACTAATTCTGCACTTAATGGTCTGGTGTGAAAACCTCCCACTGAAGGACAATTGTCCTAAAACCCTTGTCAGTGAGTCTCCTGG
Source organism: Sorex fumeus (assembly GCF_029834395.1). Classification (NCBI taxonomy): domain Eukaryota; kingdom Metazoa; phylum Chordata; class Mammalia; order Eulipotyphla; family Soricidae; genus Sorex; species Sorex fumeus. The sequence goes on along the minus strand of NW_026606129.1, from coordinate 54,410,740 downwards.
CAAAAACCACCTTCTTCTCCACTTTTACCTGGATAGTGCCTCTCTTCATTCAGATGACTGATATATCACCTCCTCAGAAGAGTTTTTCTGAATCCAGCACCTCAGATGAAAAAAAAATACCAGGACCAGAGCAATAGTACAGCAGGTAGAGTTTTTGTAAATTCAATCCCTGGCACCCATATTGTCCCCTGAGCACCGTCAGGAGTGATCTCTGAGTGCAAAGCAGGAAAAAAAAAGTCCCTAGACACTGTCAGGTGTGGTTCCAAAACCAAAAGAAAAAAAGAGAGAAACACCTGCAATGCATCTCTCTCTCTCTCTCTCTCTCTCTATATATATATATATATAGATATAGATATAGATATATATATATCCCTACCTCTGAAACACACACAACACACACACACACAACTCCATCACTACTTTGTGTTCCTTTATTGAACTCGTCATTATTAATTCTTTTCAATATTTCTTTTCTGATTCTCCCGCGACACTGTAAACTTCCTATGGGCAGGTGTCCAGCACACAGCAAACTCCAAACATTAACTATAAAAGAAAAGCAAAAAGAGAATCAGAGAGGAAAGACCAATCATGACTCACTGAGCAAAATGGAACTCTATTCCCATTCTTTTTCCAAGCACTATGAGGCATTATTTTCAGTGGCTGCAGTTTAGGAACAAGTGTTTTATCCTAAACATATCCCCCCTCCACTTGAGCTGTGTCGGTTTCTGGTCTGGCCCCCAGGGAACAGGGGCCCCACAACACGCAGCTGCCAGTTTCTTACAGATTCAGACTCAGACATGAATTACTTGCTAGTAATTGATATTTTTGCTGAAACTCAAAGAACTATGCCCTCGTTTTTTATTTTGTTTAGGGGCCACACCCAGCGATGCTCAGGGGTTACTCCTAGCTCTGCAGTCGGGAGTTATTCTTGGCAGTGATTTGGGGACCATATGGGAGGCCTGGGATTAACCCAGGTTGACTGCATAGAAGAAAAGCAAGTGCCCTATCTGCTGTACTATCTCTCCAGTTCCTGTTTTCACATTTTCAAGACCCTTGATTTTCCAGGGGTTTCTTTCCACAACACACTAACAACTCATCATTAATCTCTTATCACAAGCAACACTCCCTCCTCCACTTTGGAGCATGTCCCTGATCAGGTTCCCAGGGGCCCCAAACATCCGTTCCAATCTCCCAGTTTAGGGCACAAAACAATCTGCACCAGCCTGGGAGAGAATCTCAGGCCAATGCAGAGAGACGAGCTTCCTGGCAGTACACAGCACGTTCAGCATGGAACCCTTGAGCTGCAGTGCTTAGAGCATATTTCCTGGCCTAGCAGATGAAATGAGTTAAGATCTCCAAAGTCAATCCTGTTTTCAGGAGCCCTGATCAAGGAAGGGGCCTTTATTTCAGCTGGTATTTGCATCCGTTGGTGAACTCATTTGCATAAGCAAACTGCAGAGAGCCTACAATCCAGCAGAGCTCTGGCCAGGTGCTCCTTCCACAGAGAAGCTGGCAGGAGTGCGGAGGAGCCTGCAGACCTTGGCAAATCCGACTGGAATCGCACTTGGATTGTAAATATAATTAAGTCAGGCTTCCGAAGGAGGCTCCTCAGCCCTCACTGCACCGTGGGAGGTGAACATCCTCGAGTTCCAAATCTGGACGCTCCCTTTCGGGCTGCAAACAACTCCCTCCCCCATATCACCCCAACTTCTTCAACATCACCTCAAGATTGCTCACTCATTTTCAAGTTTTTAAAAGATAAGCAAGTACATTGGGGAGAAAATTCAAATGATATTTTTTTTTGCGAGGATTAACAAAACACAGCCTAGTTACCATTATAAAATGTGAAATAATGTGAGCACAAGTGAATGAAAGGTACAAGCTCATTCCTTCCACAAGCCCTTAGAGAGCACCTACAGTGTCCCCGATTCTGTGCAGGAGGCCCCCAATGACCTCATTTTCACCAGTCACTTTAACACAGTCCCTTCTTAGGAGCTGTCCCATGCATTGCAAGGAGTCCAGCATAACAGCTCTGCTTTTGCTCCAGGGAAAACCTCAATAATAAAATACAGGAAAGAAGAGAAGAGGAAAACATGTTGACCAAAAATAGTGAAGAAGAGGACTAAGGGCAAAAACGAAAAGAGAGAAGACGAAGAAAAAAAATGACCAACAGGAAGAAGAAGAAAACAGAGACTTCAAGCAAAAGAAGAGAAAACCCAAAGCAAAGAAGACTGTAAATCCAGCACCCATCCGTTATTTAGATAGTACCTGAGCAAATTCCTCAGAACCGAGCAAATTCCTCAGAACCTAACCCTTATAATAAGGGCTTCTGCTCCAATCCTGCATCAGACTACTTCTCCCCAAGGCTTGATGGGGAGATCCTCCTGTATGGATCACAACCAAATTTTTTCTTTGCAGCTGCTGTCTAAGCATTTCCAGAGAAAAAGAATTACTGGGCAACTTTGTCCATTGGAACTACACTGGGCATGAGTTCCCCCAATTCCTAAAAAACATGGGGTGTGAGAGGAGTTCTAAAAACTGGTTCCACTGTGCTTAATATAAATCCATAAATCTGATGAAACCTCAGTCTTGAACACATGCAAGCTGTATGTTGTCACAGACTTTACTCATAGGATCATAAATGGCTTTATCCTATGACAATGCATGTGAAGATGTCATATTTGAAAAGATGCAATGTCTTGATGATAGGAAGACAGGAAACTGAAGATGAGGGATATGAGTAGGAGTGTCTTAGATACAATAAAATTACTGGCATACCCAGAGTCTTTCCAGGATGAAGGAAACCATATCCTTATCCCAGAAAAACATTTCCTAAAAATATTTTCCTGTAATCTTGATTTGAGAAAATATAAACATTCTCAGAAAGCTAATGACTTGGGTGGAGGTGTCTCAATAATTCAAAAGGACGATAGAATAACCTAATAGATATTACAAGAAAATAATAAGACAGGAAACCACACACAATGTATAAATAGAAATTATTTTTCTGATGAATCTGAGAGATGGTAAAAGGGTTAAAGGCATTTGCCTTACACATTGCTGGTGCAAGCTCAATTCCCAGCACTGCATATGGTCCCCCAAGCAATGCCAGGAATGATCCCTGAGTACCAGGTATGGCTTCCCACATACACACACACACACACACACAGAGAGAGAGAGAGAGAGAGAGAGAGAGAGAGAGAGAAATTCTTTTTCTGTCTAGATCTAAAGACAGGATCAGAATCTCTTTCTCTAAAAAAAAACCCACTAGAATTTTTTTTTTAGTTTAAAGAAACTGTAAGTAATGTTGTAAACTCATAAAAATCATCCTTCAAATGTTGCCTTTAATCAGGATATGTCTGATATGGGAAGTGACCTAAAATCTCTCAGTAGTCAAATGTAAATAAAGATGTCAGAATTTTTCAGGACATTAAGTCAGCAGTCCTCATTCTCATCTCACACTGCAGAGATGCCTGGGATATTGTCATGGAAAGTCTCATAAAATCCCATTTTAAATGTTCAAAAAGGTTCATAAAATTATCTGATAAACACACAAACTCTTCAACATTCTCCTTCTATATATTAAGCCTCACAGAAGCAGAGAGATCACTAATAGCTTTTTAACAAAGATTCTTGTGATTAAAGGTGCCAGGGAAGAAAAGCAAATCTTCCCCCAAATTACCAAATTTAAATAATTTAATTAAATGAACATCTCAGGATGAAATAAAAATAAAAGAGGCAACAGCCTTCTATATTTTGAAATTAATGGCACTCCCTGAGTTCTTTCTCCGTGCAATCAATTAATAAGGGGCTCTGGACAGATGGGTAATTTTCTTCTCTATTCACAGAATTTCAAGGTGAAGAGCTAATAACTTGCAGTTAAGTTGCTTGCTTAAGATGAATGGTATTCAGCAAGGAGCATTATCATTTAGGACTGTCAACCCCAGGAGAATAAATGAACTAAGGGACAGGATGGAGTCACACTGCCAAAGACCCTCAGGACTGCAGAGCAGCACACGGGGAAAATCCACATGGTGCAATTTCCAGCCTTGGACTTCCTGTATGAAACGTCAAGAGTCTGAATGGAAACTCAGCCACCTCCGTGGGGATCCATGCCATAAATTTTCAGGGTCTGAACAAAACCCCTGCCCATCTTGTTGGTTCTTGGCAAAGAAGGTGACAAGGATGTTCACTCAGCAGCAATCGCCGCCTCCCGGGGCTCCTCTCAAAGTATCATGCCCAGCATTCCTCTTTTTGTAGAAGCTGTTTGAGGAGTTGTATATGCAGGTTACACTACAGAAGGTCATAAGTATTTGGAGGGATCCCAAAGTCTCCTCTCCACAATTCCAGGAGGGCATCATAAATCAGTTGCCAAAAATGAGACTAGGAGACAAAGAGGTAGCCTTAGAACAAATTCCGTTTTGTGTTTTTGTTATTGGAAACCCCTTCATTTATATCTAGTGAACAAGAAACTTCTGAGTCCAAGAAAATGACGTTGACTCCAAGGCACAGGAGCAGAGCACCCAGGGGACTGTTTCTCATCTAACCACCCTATAGAATAAGCTAGTCCAGGGGTTACCAACCAGGGACAGTTCATCACCAACTCCTGGAAACATTCAGAAATATCGCAAGGACTGAGGGACCGTGTTGTGTTGTAACAAGCAAAATGGGATTTACTGCAGATACACTGCCAGAAATTGTCCGTTCCCCACCAACACCACCATTAATGTTGTTTGCTGCAAAAGAATGATCTGCTTCATTATCCTGTTTGACAGAAAGAAAAAATGAAAGAGAAGTTAAGCACCTTGCTCTGTTTATCCAGGTAGTTATAAGGCAGAGCTGGGGCTAAAATCACTTTTTTTTCTGGCTGCTTCTCTCTATGTCACCCCAGGGAAAGCTGGACACAGAAAAACAGAGGTGGTAGATGCTGTCACTGAGTCTTTACTGCAGCTGAGGCTCTGGGTTAAGTGTTTTACACACTCTTTCATTGCTCCCACACAAAGACCCTGAGAGGAATCTAAGTTACAGAGAGGGTGAGTCATTTGTCCAAGGTCATGACCTTGTCTGAAGCAGAAGGTCTAAGGCTCCCTAGAACCTGTCCAGCTCAAATGCTGAGCACTAGGAGGTCCACCACAGAGATAAATGGGGGTAAGAGGAGAGGTGTAAACAATAAGCAAGCCCTTCCCTTGAGACAAAGAATCCACCTTCCACACTCTCTGGAGCTATACACATCTTTTATGAATTTAAAAATGCCCTGAAAATTGACCCCTGGGGTAGCGGATTGGGGGTGGGGGATTTCTGCAAGGCCTAACAGCTATCTGGACAAAGTTAGATCTAAACTGTGGAGTCAAGAATACATGATTGCCACTCAATGCCTCTTTTGCAAACCACAACACCCAAAGGGAGAGAGAGAACAAAGGGGGAATGCCCTCCCACAGAGGCAGGGTGGGATGGAGGGGATGGGGGGGTGGGAGGGATACTGGGATCCGTGGTTGTGGGAGATGGGCACTGGTGGAGGGATGGGTATTTGATCATTGTATAATTGAAACCCAAGCACAAAAATTTGTAAGTCTACAACTGTACCTCATGGTGTCTCACTAATAAAAATTTTAAAAATAAATTAATTAATTAATTTAAAAAAGAATACACGATTGCCACACAATGCCTCTTTTGCAAACCACAACACCCAAAAGGAGAGAGAGAACAAAGGGGAATGCCCTCCCACAGAGGCAAGGTGGGATGGAGGGGATGGGGGCTGGGAGGGATACTGGGATCCATGGTGGTGGGATATGGGCACTGGTGGAGGGATGGGTATTTGATCAATGTATAATTGAAAACCAAGCACAAAAATTTGTAAGTCTACAACTGTACCTCAGGGTGTCTCACTAATAAAAAATTTTTTAAAAAAAGAATACAAAGCAGGGACCAAAGTGATAGTCAAGGGGGTAGGGTGATTGCCTTGCATGCAGCTGACCCATGTTTGACCCCAGCATCCCACAGTGTCCCTGAAGACCACCAGGAGTAATTCCTGAGTGCAAAGCCAAGAGCAACCTCTGAGCACCCCCAAGCGTTCCCCAACCCCCACTTCAACCCCCCAACCCCTCCATCCCACTAATATATATATATATATATATCCCACTAATATATATATATATATATATATAAAGCAACAAAGACTATTTAAAATGCATCCCCAGGAAAAAGGGGCACTCTGTTATTTCACATTAGTCCTTCACTGCTACAAGAAAATGTCCACACTTGAATAGTGGACTGTGTTTAGTACTCAAGAAGGAAATCCTAGTAGACTTACACATTTAATGTATGTGGAATCAGAATACCTACCAGAAAGACATACAGACATACAGACATACAGACATTCAGAGAAAAATAGAGGGAGAGAGACAAGGTATGGTCAGGTTCCATGGAAGAGGCAGGGGACATGGGTGGCAGCTCTGATCAGAAACAGGTAGCAATCCTTCTCACCGAGGAGATCACTGTTTACTCAGCATTCTCTCCTGCCCAGTATTTCCCCCCCACTGATGAATCTTCATAAGAGGGTCATATTCTTCTTTAACCCTCTGATTGGGTTAGGCACCCCACCAAATATTGCTATACCCTGCTCAGTTGACACCTAGACAGGAGCCAACCAAGCTATAGTAATAATGAGTGTTCAAATGTCTTTCCCCAACTAGGCCATAAAGTCCATGCAGGCTTCTCTAAGTGCTTCCTCAGCCTCTCATGGATTCAGAGATCCACTAACTCTCCTCCTGTAAGTCTGGACTCACTCATCAGTCTGGGGACCATGTCATTCCTTGCTAGCTTTCATTTCAATGGTGTTCTTACCTTTGTTCCTCCTGGGGACTTCAATCAATATTCTGAAGCCACTGGTCCATAAACCAGAGTTGATTCACGGGTATAAAAGGTTACAAACTATTGGTAAACCACCTTGGTTATAATTGCTGGTCCAAGGGCTGGTACACAGAACCAGTGCTGCTCTGCAGGTATAAAAGATTGGAGAATTCTGGCTTGGATTAAAACCTCCATTGGATTTTAGCACGTGCTGCTGACTCCTAAAGGTTTTCTCACTGTCCTTTGGGGAATGACTAACACTCTTACCCCACTGACATGAGACTTGGACAAATGATTTACTTACTCACAAAATTGGCTAAGTGACAAGCCTGTGTCAAAGCTGTAGCTGTATAGTCCCGCATGGATTTCACTGTTTTACTCTTTCCTTCTGCCACCAGGCTAAGAATCTCCCAAAGAAAGATGCCTCCCTCCACTAGGATCTTAGAATAAGAAACAGAGCTATGGCAAGGCCACAAAGATCAAATAACCCTCTGGATCTTGGTGCATGCCAAAAGGTGGATGCAGCCATTCCATAAGGTCTTCCTGAGACCTTTGCTCATGGCACTTATCATGGATTTGCTGTTGCTCACTGAGATTTGGCTGTTATTGCCACACAGCTGAGAAAAGGCTATTACAAACTCCCATTTCATTTGGTTATCAAATCCAATGTCACCTCCACAGCCTACATGGCCCCTATATCACACCAGTTCCAACCATTCTTCTCCCTACTCATTCTTTTTCTCCAGTCCTCTCCCCATTTCTCAAGTAGGCTGAGAGTACTTCCGGGCATCTGGCAATTGTCTCTCTCTGCCTAGAAGATTCCTAATCAGTGGGGCCTTCTCTAACAGTCCTGTTTAAATCATGTCTCCCACTGTTCCTTATCCCTTTGCCCTATTGAGATTTCTTCCTATCAATTATTACTATATGACATTCCACTTTCTCTCATTTTACCTATTTCTCATCTGTTTCACCAGCAGTGGGAGAGTCCACCCATCCATCTTCTTCATCTCTGTGTCCCCTCTAGATTAGCACAGAACAAGCACGTTTCAGGTGCTCCATAAATGGTCATTGAATAATCCCTCATCTGAGTACCTTTCCAGGGATAAGATATGTTCCCTCAGGGCAACACTCAGGACCCTCTAAGACAGGGTGTATTTTTCCAAGATCAATACAACAATTCCTATTCTACAGGTTCTTTTAAAAATCTAAGCTCTCCCATATCCTGCATTTCAGTGGAACTCTACAGCTCAACCCCTCTAGCAGAAGCAAGTGACTTCCCAGTTAAGGTCCGAAAGAGCCAGTCATTCACTTCCCCCCTTGTACTCTGGGAACTCAACACTCACATGACATGTAAGAATATCTTCCTCCTTCACAAGAGATCAGATGCAAAGACCATGAGCCAGGTTCCTGCTGACAGTCCAGCTGAGGGCTTCTATATACAGGTGTGAGAAGCTGGTTCAGACTATTCCAAATTCCAGTTGCCAAGTAATCCCATCTTCAACTCTGCCAAATGAAATCCCTACAGAAACTAGGCTACATGCAGAAATAGGACAGAGAGATTGTTTTCCACCACTGGGTTTTGGGGAAATTGTCACTGTCTTTGTCACTCAAGGAGTGATGAGAGTCAGAAACTCTTGTCAAACTGACTTTGATTCAGCCTTTACTAAACTCCCTAAAGGAACCTCTTGTCAATGGGCACCATGGACAGAGCAACCTTTCACACCATGGACTCTACAGACGTGCAGCAGCTGCCTCAAAAGCAACCCTTTCCCACATATCAAAAATGGAAGGGAAAACATAAATGATTGAATTGTCATTTTAAGGTACATGGGTGGAAACTGTGCCATCAGGAGCTCTTTTATTCCCGTGAGCCTCAATTTTACTGATGTGCATGTCACTCATTCATTATATCTACATCAGGTGCTGGTCTGGAACGATATCATAGCGGGTAGGGCATTTGCCTTGCATGCAGTCGACTCGGGTTCAATTTCTCCATCCCTCTCGGAGAGCCCAGCAAGCTATCGAGTGTATCCCGTCCACATGGCAGAGCCTGGCAAGCTCCCCATGGCGTATTCAATATGCCAAAAACAGTAACAACAAGTCTCACAATGGAGACGTTATTGGTGGCCGCTCGAGTAAATTGATGAACAACGGGAGGACAGTGCTACAGTGCTACATCAGGTGCTATAGCAGAGACAGGTGAGATGGGAAGCCAACAAGACTCAAGCTTCAGAACCCTGGCGTACAGGTGTCCCTCTCTCTCAGCACTGTGCTCACATATATTTGATTTTGTCTTATTAACAAGTGAGTTATTTTCATCTCAGTTGGCTAAGCTAAGCTGATGTCTCCTTTGCTTCATTTGTCCTCTGTTCCTTTTTCCTTCCTAGCAGGTGGCACTGATGTGGATAGAGTGAGGGAGAATTGAGTTGGACACCCATTCACGGACCAAATATATTTCTGTTTTCATATATAGTCATTGCTGGTAATAAGGTAAAGGTAAAGGTAAAGGCCCTCCCGTTGATCGTCGATTTGCTCGAGCGGGCCCAGTAACGTCTCCATTGGAGACTTTGTTGTTACTGTGTCTGGCATATCGAATACTCTCGGTAGCTTGCCGGGCTCTCCGAGAGGGACGGAGGAATCGAACTCGGGTCGGCCATGTTGGCCGCTTGTGAGGCGAACGCCCTACCCGCTGTGCTATCGTTCCAGCTGGTTATTGCTGGTAATAAATTATAATATTGTGAGGTTCACATAAAGCTGTACTTGCCTCTAAAGAGAATAATCAAATCACGATACGGTCTTCCAGATGCTTGTTGAGCCCCTGACCTAGTAACAGGTGTCCATCCTCCAATACTTGCCAACCTCTGACAATTGCCCCTCTGTCCATCCTAGCACCATTTCCCATAGCTACTGCCCACACAGTATCCTCTACCTGCACCACTCTTGGGTGTTAGCCACTCTCACCTATATGAATGTACATCTTTCGCTGAAATGGTCTCACTTACATCTATTCACTATTTCATTCTTCTTTGGCACAAAACACTGATCTTAATAGAAAATAGCATTTAGCTCACAGAAGGTCTTGAGAGTAAAGACACCAATGACAGACTCCTTAGTGCTTTCAAAGGACATTTAATATTAGCCACTACACAGAAAATTTGAAATCCCCTAATATCTGAGAGTTCGCTAAGAAAAAATGTGATACATGATTGTCCAAATTTGACAAGCCTGAAAATATATAACCCCATATTAATAGCAAGTAGTGATGTGAAAGGAACTTTTCTCAAGTATCAAAAATTAAAGTCAAATTTTCATTGTCCATTCCAGAGCTGTGGTTCTCAGCCATCACTTTCACAAATGACTATGGTTTGGGTCTCAAGGGTCTAATTTAATTGACCTACACAGCATCCTACACTGCAGGACTCTGAAATTCCCAAATTATTCTATGGGGTATCCAGGTTAGAAAAGCGCTGCCAGAAAAGAATGAATCATCTTTCTGTTTTCTCTGTTCTCTCCATAGACAGTGATATTACAAAATCATCTTCATATGCAGAGCAGATCACTAAGCATGCCACATAAACAGAAAAACGGAGATTATAGAACACCAGAGAAGTAATGTGGATACTCTTAAAATAATAACTCCATTACTTCTGAATTTTGTTGCATTTGTAGTATATTTGTTACTCAATGGCATTTTAATAAATATTATACTGGAACTGGATAGTAGTGCAGTTAAGATCCTAGCCTTGCATGAAGCCAACCCAGGTTTCATCCCCAGCATGCAATATGGTTGCCTGAGCCATGTCAAAAGTGGTCCCTGAACACAGAGCCAGGAGTAAAACCTGAGTACATTTGGCATGACCCACAACCCAATAAATAAGTACACAAATAAATAGCATTCTATGGTTTGTATTTTATTAAAATCTCTATGTTCTTTTTCATGGAACATAACCCTCATATAATATAAGCATGAATTCCTCTATTGAAAACAGAGAATTTATTATATTTGTTTTGCAAAACAGGGCAATTCCATCAGCCAAGGAAAACAAAGAACTTATTGGTAACAAATTCAAGCTTGAACTAAGATGATTAAATACAGGATCCACGATTAGCAGCATCATCCCATAAGAATTTAAGGATTCTGTCACATTTACTTCATCTCTAACAAAAGTCAGGAACATGGCTGGCATAAATGAGAAACGTGTTCAGTTCATCTTCTTGCTTTCACCCCCTTCTCAACTCCTAAAAATATCACAACTACACAGAATCTAATTTGATGAGCTTGAAAACTTTGATGATTTTGAAGTTTAAAGTTTTAAACCCACTATTAACTTAAGGGCTCAACTCTTTATGGCAGTCATTAAAAGGCATCCTCATGAGGACACTATTGTATCACAGAAAATGATGTAAAGATCATAAGAAAGAACATTAATCCTACCTATATCAAGTGGCTGCAACCATGTTTTACAAAACTGCACACCAGACAAGAAAAAAATACAGAAGAAAAGAATAACAGCACATTAATAGTAATGATTTTGGATATAAAATTATGAATTTTTCTTTTTTATTTCCCCATTTTTCCAAACATTTATGAATAGTCATATCTGAGCTTAGTGAGGAATTAACCAAACAGGATCACCACTGGAAACCAATGGCACAGGCCAACTAGGATGATGGGTTTGGTTCAGAGGGATGAGTCAAAGTGGAGAAGCTGACAGAGCTTTTAGCAGCTGAAAGAAGGCAGAACCCTCAAAGACAGGATGCTTAGAAGCTTCTTCCCAAAAGTGACGCACATCAAAAGCAAGGTACAAGGCAGCGCTCACTGTCCACAGAATGGCAAGTGCAATTTCATATGTGCCTATAGAGAAAACGAATGCATTATGTGATCATCACTAATGACCCCTACTAATGACCCCTACAAAGAAATAACCCAGACAGATATATATATATATATATATATATATATATATATATATATGGGAGCCAAGCACAAGTTACAAAAGTGCTTGCTGGAACCATAATGCCCAAAAGTAGAGAGAAAGTATGGGGGAAATTGTCTGCCAAAGAGGCAGGGGGAGGGATGGGATGTGGGGTGGGATACTGGGGACATTGGTGGTATAAAATGTGCACTGGTGAAGGGATGGGTGTTTGACTGAAACTCAAACATGAAAGCTTTGTAAGCTATTCATATATATATATATATATGTATATATATATGGGCTGGAGTGATACCACAGTGGGTAGGGCGTTTGCCTTGCACACAGCCAACATGGCTGACCCAAGTTCGATTCCTCTGCCCCTCTTGAAGAGCCCGGCAAGCTGCCGAGAGTATCTCACCCGCACGGCAGAGCCTGGCAAGCTACCCGTGATGTATTCGATATGCCAAACACAGCAACAACAAAGTCTCCAATGGAGACGTTACTGGGCCTGCTCGAGCAAATCGATGAACAACAGGAGGATGGTGATAGTGATATATGTGTGTGTGTGTGTGTGTGTGTATGTGTGTATAGTGCTTGCTAGCACATGAAAATCATTTCCCCCAGGAGGAGAGTGAGTACATGAGTAAGACACTTGCTTGCCTATAGCTGACCCACATAATGTCCCCCAAGCACTGCCAAGAAGGACCCCGAACATTTGAACCAGAAAGAGTCCCTCAGTACATCCAGACATGGAACCCTAGGAAAAACTCATTTCCAAGAAGATGTGGCTTCTCTCCTCTACCTTAAAAACACAACAGCATGCACAGCAGATGAGACCAGGCAAAATCCTGAGCAAACCCTCAAAAAGAATGCCAGAAAACCAGCATCAGCCCGGAAAGACAGAGCAAGGCAGCCTGATTTCAAAAACCCAGTTCTGTAACTAAATTCCTGTTATTCAAACGATCAGCCTTTGTATAAAATGAAAGAGCAGGTTTATCTTGGAGGGGAGATACACCACAGGATTCTGTCGGAGCTGGGCCGGATGCAGGAGCCCGGCACACACCAGGCAGGCTGAAAACCTGAGTAAGTGCCTTCTTCCCTGGCAAGCAGCGAACTCCCCTCTATTGTTCAAAAACAGAATCAATACTGAAAACATTTTCAAGTCGCCCTGGAACAAAATTTCCACAAATGGCATCTGAAATAAAATTGCTCACAAAAGAAGTTAAATTAACAGGTAGGGAGATCTTTGTGGCAGCACCCATGATGACTTCATAGCTGCCACTCTAAAATACAACCCCTACAGAGGAATAAAAGACAACGAAAATAGCTAGGCTGGGGGGGGGGGGCGGGGGCGGTGGTCAAAAAACCATCCCAGCCCCTGCCAGAATCACAAGAAGCCAAAGTGCAGGCCCTACAGATTTTAGACAACACAGGAGATGGGACAGTGAGTCCTGTACCATGGAGAAGCTGGGACTCACACTTTGGGAGGAGTGAGGAGTGGGGAAGGACCGGGGATATTTCCTTGGAACTAGTGCAGATCCTTTTAAAATGAGGTGCCACTTTGCCCCCTCCCCAAAGCACTTCTGAATGTGATGATTACAAGGAAGCTTTTTGAAAAGAGCCTTTACACTGAAAATGTCTCCTTCTTTCTTCTCCCTATTCCTGCCAAAGCCAACGATGCTCAATACATTCATCATCCCTCATTTGAAGAAGAAATCACTGGCACGGAAGCTGAGCCACCTTTGCCGACCCGCAAAGCATTCAACAACTCTGGTAAATGCATTAGCTATCTAATGCTACATAACAAGCCACCCCAAATCTAGAGGCTTGAAAACAATAATGATTTCTTTTATTCCAGGTTTCTGTGGGGGAAGAACTGGGGGAAAGCTTAGCTGAAACATTCTCTCGTAAAATCTCTCAATTGAGTGGTGTCTGATCTCAGTTGGGAGTGTTGTCACTTGGAGGCTGCCAGAGGGAAGTTTGAGAAGACAATTCAAAGTCGTCCATTCACCTGGCTACTAGGTGCCAGCTTTCAGCCAGGGATCTCAGCTTCTCCCACACAGGCACCTCCTGGTATGGTGGCTGGCTCCCTTGAAAACATGTTAGCACCCACTTAGGTGGAGAACTGCCATGACAGGCTCTGAGTAACTTAGGCCTCTTCCAGGAACAAGAAAAGCAGGAAAACCAGAGGTGCTTTTGTCAAAGATTACAACCCCGGAATAAGATTAGGTCTCTGAAATGTAACTGTTAGGGAGTGGGCTGGATGTAGCGGGCCTAAACAACATCAACAATAGCAAAAATATGTATTCTTGCTGAGTAATGCTTACTTGCTAAAATAAAAGTATAAGAAATTTCTTAATGTAGTGCTCGGGGTCCTTGTTGAAACCCGCTGCGTTGGGCAGACACTTGGACCCCAGCTTCCGGGAACAATAAACCTCGCTATGTGATTTGTATTATCGGCTCTGTTCTCTGTCCTTGAGGGGGTGTTAGACTTCGGAATCTAACAAACACAATATTACAAGAGACCCATAAAGAGACTACGCATCAGAATATTGTCACCTTTGCCAAGAGCTGTCCTTGATTCAGTTGGAAGAAGGCCACAGAAGAACGTAAAGACCAGGAAGCAACTGGGCTCATATTGGAGTCTAACTCCTAGGAGTCAGAGATTAACCACTAGACTCTGTTGATAACTAGGGTGGGTGATTTTGTTGATGTTTCATCTCCTTTTGTTCAACTCTCAACTGGACAGGGCATTCAAAAGACTGACCACTTCCCAGTGGTATAAGAGAGACTTCAAAGTATAAGTGGCCTTTGTTGTGATAATTCCACAGCATATAGCCAACACTGATTCCACCATTCCCCAGTGAATTAACTCTCCAGTAATCACAGTGGTATGTGGCTGGCTATAATCCTCTTCCTCACCTGCTTTCTCATCCCTCACTGCCCAATTCCCTTATTGAGGCTTCCTAGAATTTTTCTTGCAAAATGCACCACTTTGATCAGATCAGTAACTCAAATGTGCTGCTAAGACTTAGCCCAAGATAATAAAGGAAACAACAAGTTTTCTATATTCATGGGATTGTCTTATGGCTGGGGAGATATAACATAGGCACATAAATCACATAGAAGAGACTTTTCTTAAAAAAATAAAAAAGAAAGAAAAAGAAAGCTCTATACTAATATTAGTAATTATATTCCTAAAGTGACTACTTTGTTTTGGCAGAATCTCAGTTGGATAAATCACATGAAAAACAAAGGATTAGTGAGATAGCCATTCTATGTCTTTTAAGATATACAAGGAAGGTATCTATT
Organism: Sorex fumeus; assembly: GCF_029834395.1. NCBI lineage: Eukaryota > Metazoa > Chordata > Mammalia > Eulipotyphla > Soricidae > Sorex > Sorex fumeus. Next base: position 54,395,663 of record NW_026606129.1, on the reverse strand, counting down.
TCCAAAATAAAATTTATTCAAGTTTAATTTTTATCCCACAAATCAGAGTTGCTTGTCAGCTGCCTTCGCACCATGGAAGCTGGGACTACTAACAGGTTTAGGCCTGAATGAGATGATCCAACACTGAGCAACTTTTGTCCACTCCACACCACAAGGAAGTTTTCCTCTTTGCAATCTGCTTAATTATTTTGCTCATGTGAAGGAAAAATAAAGAAACTTCAATGCTGTTTTCTAGGCTATCTTAAACAAAACACTCAAGGGACCCTCCGTATTTTTTGTCTCTGGCTATAATATTGAGAAACATAATAGTGGTAGGGCATTTGCCTTGTGCGCAGCCAGCCTGGCCAAGCCGGGTTCGATTCCTTCGCCCCTCTCGGAGAGCCTGGCAAGCTACTGAGAGCGTCTCGTCCGCACAGCAAAGCCTGGCAAGCTACCCGTGACATATTCAATATGCCAAACGCAGTAACAAGAAGTCTCAAAATGGAGACATTACTGGGCCCGCTCGAGCAAAATCGATGAACAACAGGAGGACAGTGACAGTGAATTAGCTCTTGCCAACAGATTTGAACAAAATCGTGTGTGCCCCTTTAAGCTGAGGTAGAAAGTGTCGGCATGCACCTTCACTCTCATCCCCTCCCTTAGCTGCCAGACAGGCTGTGGGATGTGATGGCAGAGCTAGAATGAACACAGCAGCCCCGAATGGAGATTCTGCACAGGACTTCCCTAGGATTCTACCTCGCCAGCTCAGTGAGTCCCAGGGAAAGCTGAGTTGAGAAAAGCCACCAGATTCCAATATATATATATGCGGTGCTCACACACTTCAGTAGAGGTGCTCACACCCTTACATGCAGTACTCTGGAGACTGCACTGTGATCCCAAAGAGCAGAGATGCTGGAAGAGCACTCCAGTGTATGGGGCAGTGGCAGGGAACAAACTCATGGCTGGGCAGGCAGGTGCTCTACCACTGTACCCCCTTCAAAGTGTATTTATTATTACAACAGAGCATAACATAGCCTCCAACCAATAAAATAACCTCTCGCAATTTTCTTTCTATAGAAGAATAACCTCCAGCAAACAGGTTGTTTAGAAGGCAAAAATATCCAGCACGAATGTGATACAAGCACTTTGTTTTTATAGCAGTTACTTCCAGTGCAATAACTGATAATGGTTTGTTTATTTACAGGACTAATATAAGGTTCCATTGAAATAATTCTACTGGCATTTTAAAAAAAAGTAAGTGAATGTATAGGAAACCAGTTAAGTCGGGGAAAGTCATGAAGGTAAAAGCAAGTGGCTGAAAAGTAAAAGCAAGTGGTTGAAAGGTAGGAATGTTGGTGTGCTCACCAAGGAGAAAGACGCATATTCTCCTGTGGATGGGACTGAGCTCTGCCTCTGCAACAGTATCATGGGCTTGCTGATGTGATGCTACCACATAAGGCCCTGCTATCTCCAGAGTCTGTTGTCTGTCTCTGCATATAAGACTGCATATGCATATAAGACTGTAAATAAGCTCAGAGTGGGGGATCCAGGCAGAAGTGTTTGGAGCTCAAAGGCTTGAAACAGACTTCCTGAAGGAGAAAACAAATCAAAGAGGAATAAGGAGACTGCAGGTGAAGAAACCAACATAATGTGGGGAGGGAAAAAAAATCCATAAGACACATTTGAGGCACAGAATGGACTGCTTAACAAAGGTGCTGGCAATTAGTACAGTGGTTAAAAATACTTGTTCAGGGGCTGGAGCTATAGTACAGCGGGTAGGGCATTCGCCTTGCACGTGGCCGACCTGACCCGGGTTCAATTCCCAGCATCCCATATGGTCCCCCGAACACCGCCAGGAGTAATTCCTGAGTGCAGAGCCAGGAATAATCCCTCCAAAAAGAAAAAAAAATAATTACTTGTTCAATAGCCCACGAGTGCTGAATTCCAGTGTGACTCTTACACTGGATCTCAGGCATGTTTCTTCACCTCCTTGGCCTTGGTGCTCATTTGTAAAACAGGGATAATAAGAGTATCTCCCTAAGCAGGTTTGTGGGAGTGTGAAATGTGCTATTACATATAATAGTTTAGATATGTGTCTCGCACATGCCAAACGTTAGGTAAGTGTTTGCTATTTCCCTTCCTCTTTTTTTTGAAAATCACCAAGTACATAGCAAAAACTTAGTAAAATTCTTTGAATTTGAATGAAAGAAAGAATTACTTGGATAATAATACAGTTCAAATGAGCAAGTTGGATTCAAAGAGCCTATCTGTTCTTCTATCCAGATATTAGCACCTGTCTGCCATCCATATATCTTATATGTACATAAACTAGCAACTGACAAAAATTCTCACAATTCACAGTCAAAAATCTGGGACCAAGAATTCAGTGTCTGGTTGCACATTGTCACATTATTTAGTCTCTAGTTCTCCACAGCTCATGCTACCCAACTCAAGAAGGGTTTTGTGGCACTTCCCTTTATCAAGAGGATGGCAGATCCTACCAGAACACATCAAGTTCTATACAACAGACATTTTTTAAGCATCAATGACAGCCTAGCAGGCAATAAAATTCATTTTCTGGGAGAACTACTCTTTCCTTAAATAAATGGATAAAATTACCGCTATACATACTTAGGAAAGTTAATTGCTGTACCTACATTACACATTTGTTTGCCAGATTTCATACTATAGTTCATGTTAAAATGCTCAAAGGATGGACTGTGGTTCTTTTAAGACTTCTCTTCATCAGACATTACATATTTATTTGTCAATCTATGTTCTTATTTATGTAGCACCTAGCCAGCCAGCCTCCCCATTAAATTCCCTGAGGTCACATCTGTCTTGTTCATCATTCATAAATGACAGCATGAGCCTGCTGACTGAACCAGAGTGGATGATAGATGCCGAAATAAAATTTAAGCTGCCACAAAGTCCTACAGGCTGAGAATCACCCCTTTCAGCTTGCATATTTATATGGTCACCGTTTTTATTGATGTATCGTGATCCACAGTATTGTCAGAGTATCATACATGCATCATTTCAACATCAAACGCACCATCAGAATGTCCACCTCCCTCTACCAAAGTCCCAAAGACCCCTCCTACGAGCACCCCATAAGATAAACTCAGTTCTATAGACCAAGTCTCCAGGTCTGCTGCCTTTGACTATTTGTTGATCCCTTGGAATGTTCCTTTATATCCCACCTAGTTTTGATTCCAAATTATATATGCATGACATTCTCCTTTCCTTATTGATTCTTTTCAGTGTCTTCAGTGGCTTCAGGCAGGCCACTGACACTGTGAGCTACCCTGTCAAGTGTCATCTATACATGGCTCAGTACAGTACAGTATAGTATAGTATAGTATAGTATAGTATAGTATAGTCTCTAGTTCTCCACTGCTCACACTACCCAGCATCCTGTCCAGGATAACACTGTTCCTTTTAGACAGAGATCAACACTACCTATTCTCACCATCCTTAAGTGAAGTATCACTGTAACCTGACACCCCCGGTCTTGCCTAGATATCTGTATTGATAACCTGCCTGCTCTTTCCAGCAACAAGGATACGTGGATCTCAGAGGACCACAGGCCCAGCAACACAACATCCTGAGATCATGAAGAAATGCCATGTGATGCTGCTCTCCTAAGACTCTGGAGTCCTGTTCCATTTCTGGTGTCACCTCTCTAGTTCAACTAAGATAGAGCTCCTTCCCAGGAAACCTCTCCTTTGAGAGCAGTTTGTGATGGGCAGGGCTGCCTTAGCAATCAGCTCATAAATAGGCACTGAGTCACACAAAGGCACGTTTCCCCCTCACCCTTGGATAAAAATTCTTCGAGTTTGAAAAAGATCAATCACAGGTTTCACTTAAAAATATCTAAAAATGTCTTAAAATATTTTTCCTCACATGTTTTTATTTCACAAACACTACTAAAAATTGAGAAGGAAAGTTGAACAACTTTCTGAAATTTCATTTTGCTTTGGCTTCTCCCTCTCCCTCCGCGCGCCCGCCCCCGCCCCTTCTCCCAGGGTCCTGGGAGATTCACATCTTTCTCAGCTTTTCCATCACTTGGACCTTGATACAGACAAATTAACAAGAAAATGTTATATTTTTTTCTTTAAAAGTTGAGGTACCTACTCTATGCTAGACTGTGTGAAACTAAGTACATACTCAACCAGTGATGGTTTTGAAAAGAAGTCAAACTCTAGTGGATTTTTTAAGTGAGCACCATTTTAAAGTGCTACCAAATGAGAGGATCTGTCCATATAAATAGAGCTTTTAAGAAAACATGCACAGATAACTCAAGGACAAAAATATCCCAAGTTGGCATTTAGTATAACCTGTTTCAGAACCTCTTTTCCAGAATAACAAGGTTGCATTTAATGTCATTTATTTCCAAGTACAAAATATTAACAGTTAGTGCTAGGCTGCATGTGGACAAATGAAGCGGAGGTCCTTCACCCCCACACCACCCCATGAGCTGAGTGTCCTGTAAAATTCCAAGAGCATAAATACTAAAACACAACTTCAACTTGAATTAATGCTCCAAAGAGAATTTAAGAATTGTATAGAAAAGTCCTACAGAATACTTCTAGTTCTCACCCCTTCAGAGAGCTTAGCAAAGATTTGAACAGATACCAGGAATATTCCAAGATGCCAGGAATATTAATAGCTCTGAAGGGCTTGGGAGCAAACAGTCTGGAAAGCAAGAATAAAAGGGGAATGTTGAGAACTATCTGGGAAAACAGGGTGTCTTCCTGGGGATGGGAACAGGGCATGGAAGTAAAAAAGAAAGATAAAGACTGACTCAAGAACAGAAGATCATGTAAGTTTTGTGTATGGCATCTTGACTATAAAGGAATAGGTAGAATATTATAAATAACAGAAGAATAAATACATGAACAGCAAAGGTCAAGAATGTTCCTGGAACTTTCCTCAATATAGTCAAAGCCATCTACCACAAGCCCACGGCAAGTATCATTCTCAATGGGGAAAAACTAAAAGCTTTCCCTCTAAGATCGGGCATAAGACAAGGTTGCCCACTTTCGCCATTCCTATTCAATGGAATGGATGTCCTGGATGTCCTGGACATTGCAGTTAGGCAAGAGAAAGATATCAAGGGCATACAGATGGGAAAGGAAGAGGTCAAACTGTCACTATTTGCAGACGATATGATACTAAACTTAGAAAATCCTAAAGACTCTACAAAAAGGCTCCTAGAAACAATAGGTTGGTTTAGTAAAGTGGCAGGCAACAAAATCAACACCCAAAAGTCCATGGTTTTCTTATATACAAATAATTAAAGAGAAGAAAGAGACGTTTAAAAAAAAACAATCTCGTTCACAACAGTACCTCAGAAAATCAAGTACTTTGGAATCATCAAAGAGGTAAAGGATCTATACAAGGAAAATTACAAAATACTACTTCAAGAAATAAAAGAGAACACTAGGAAATGGAGACACATCCCCTGCTCATGAATAGGGAGGATTAACATTATCAAAATGGCAATACTGCCCAAAACACTATACAAATTTAATTCGATCCCTATCAGGATAATCATGACATTTTTCAAAGAAATAGACAAAACACTCTTGAAATTCATATGGGAACAATAAACCCCAACGAATAGCTAAAGCAATCCTTGGGGAAAAGATGGGAGGCATCACTCTCCCCAACTTCAAACTGTACTACAAAGCAGTAGTAATTAAAACAGCCTTTTACTGGGCAAGAAACAGACCTGCAGACCAATGGCACAGAGATGAATATTCTGTCACAGACCCCCAAATATATTACCACTTAATCTTTGACAAAGGAGCAAGACCACTTAATCTTTGACAAAGGAGCAAGAAATGTGAAATGGAACAAGGAAAGCCTCTTCAACAAGTGGTGCTGGGAAAACTGGACAGCTATCTGCAAAAAAATGAACTCTGACCTCTGTCTAATGCCAGGAACAAAAGTCAGATCAAAGTGGATTTAAGACCTCAATATCAGACATGAATCCATAAGGTACATAGAGGAAAATGTAGGTAGAACTCTCCACGGCATTGAAGTATCTTTAAAGATGAAACAGCATTGACCATGCAAATGGAAGCAAACATAAACAAATGGGACTACATCAAACTAAGAAGCTTCTGCACTTCAAAAGAAACAGTGACCAAACTACAGAAAGAGTCCACATAAAAGAATATTTACCCAATACCTATCTGATAAGGGAATTAATATCCAGGATATACAAGACACTAGTAGATCACGACCATCCTGTTATTCGTCAATTGCCTCGAGCAGACCCCAGTAACGTCTCCTTCGTCCTAGCCCTGAGATTTTTTAAAAAGTGTCATATTCAAGGCTCTTTCAGAATTAGTAGAATTGTACAAGAAAAAATCCTCCAACCCATCAAAAAATGGGGAGAAGAAATGAACAGAAGTTTCCTAAAAAAAAAGAAATACAAATGGCCAAAAGGCACATGAAAAAATGCTCCATATCACTAGCCATCAGGGAGATGCAAATCAAAACAACAATGAGATATCATCTCACACCACAAAGACTGGCACACATTCAAAAGAACAGAAGCAACCAGTGCTGGCATGGATGTGGGGGAAAAGGGACGCTCTTTCACTGTTGGTGGGAATGCCCACTAGTCCAGCCTTTCTGGAAAACAATATGAACAGTACTTCAAAAACTAGAAATTTGAGATTCTATATGATCCCGCAATATCACTTCTGGGAATATATCCCGAGGATGCAAAACAGCACAGTAGAAATGACATCTGTGCCTATATGTTCATTGCAGCACTGTTCACAATAGCCAAAATCTGGAAACAACCCAAGTGCCCTAGAACAGATGACTGGTTAAAGAAACTTTGGTACATCTACACAATGGAATACTATGCCGCTGTTAGGAGAGATTAAGTCATGAAATTTGCTTATAAATAGATAGACATGAATAGTATCATGCTAAGTGAAATGAGTCAGAAATAGAGGGACAGACATAGAAGGACTGCACTCATTTGTGGAGTATAAAACAACATAACATGAGGCTGACTCCTAAGGATAATAGATACATGGGACAGGAGGATTGCTCCATAGCTGGAAGTCTGTCTCATGAGCAAAAGGGAGAGGGCAACTGGAATACAGAAGGGATCACAAAGAAAATGATGGCTTGAGGAACCGGTCGGGATGGGAGATGTGTGCTGAAAGTAGATAAAGAAACAAAAATGATGATCTCTCAGTGTCCATATTGCAAACCATAATGCCCAAAAGTAGAAAGAGAGTACGAAATATTGTCTACCATGAAGGCAGGGGGAGGCTGGGAAAGGGGGCGTAACAGGGGGATACTGGGGATATTGGTGGTGGGAAATGTGCACTGGTGGAGGGACGTGTATTTGATCATTGTGTGATTATAATGCAAACATGAAAGCTTGTAACTATCTAATGGTAATTCAATAAAATTTTTAAAAATAAGTAAATTAATTAAATAAAATGCAAGCTAAGAGTAACTGAAAAAAAATGTTCCTGGGTTTTTGAATGGCCATTCTGCCAGCACTGCCTCAATAAAACATCTCTCTTGATGTTGCTCACATGGCCCTTCTGTATCATGCTCATCACGACCAAAGTAAGTGGATATATCAGAATGATGGCCCCAGGGGAAGGACCAAGAATTCTCAAACCCTTTAGAATAGGAAAACAAAAAATTGTTTAAAAAAGCTACTTGCATTCAGAAATTTATTCAAACAACCCTTCTTCTGACTTCTTTCTATCCACTTCCTCCCTACTCATTCCTCCATCAACTCAGTTTTCTATCTATTCACACAACTATTCATCTTTTATCCATCTGTCTCCCTGCCCCTCCCTCTCTCCATACATTTATTCGTGCATCTTTCCATCCATCCATTCATTTAACTCATTCATTCATCCGACTATACATCTATCTCCTAATCATCCATCCACCAACCATCCATTCAGCTACCCAATCCTCATGCATTTATCAATTCCCCCCTTATTTCCTCTTTACTTTTTCCACCATGCTTTCATTCCTTCAACCACTATTTGTCTACCTATCCATTTATCTCATACATTCATTCTTCCACCTCTCTCTCTCCCTCCTTCTTTCACTTATCTGCCCATCATGTTTAAGCACCAATTCTGCTGCTAAAAGCAGAGCTATCTCCTTTTAGAATACTCCCCACTCCTAGCTGAGTTATAGTTCCACTTTGTTTATTCCTTTGTAATATTTTTGTTTTAATATATGACTCATACTTCTTCCAGGCTAATGAGACTATTGCTCTACCATATAAGGTAATTTAGCTATAGTGATTATAATAATAGAAACAAACATTGAAGGCACAGTTTATTGAGAATTTAATGTTCTAAATTATTATCCAAGATTATTTGTGAACCCCATAACATCTCAAAGGCATCAGTATCATTCCCAATTTGGTTCTCCTAGGGACACTGATCTGAAGAAGTTTAGTATTGTTCAAACTTCCCTCAAAAGAGGAAGAAAAGTTTTGAGGGTTGCCTGGGTTTCATTCACCTACTTCTCCTTCTGCTATTGGAATAAGACTAACCAATTTGCCTTTCACTTTCATTATATTTCTCCTTTAAAATCTTCAAAGCATTTCCCAAAGCTCAGACCTTTAACATTGAAAGTAAAAAGTGAAAAGTAGAAAATGACAAATTCAGCTCCCAGCAGTAAAGCTGCATCTTAACTCTTGGAATTTTAGGGGCTTTTTGTCTTTTGAGGTTATTTTTTTTCTCTCCAGGAACCATCAAAAATCTTTTATTCTACATAATGAAAGAGACCCTCAAAACTAAACTTCCCCAAGGGAAAGTCATCTATTTCTAATTTTTATGTCTGCTTGCACATAACTCTATGTATCTCTAAGTCTCTATATGAGGGAGTATGAGAGAGAATAACAGAGAGTAATAGAGACAGACAGATAGACTGAAATTTCAGGAGAGCTGCTCTGTTGCTAAAACACTCACCATTCAAGAGCCAGACACTAAAATCCATCATCCCCTCAACAGCCTTCTAGTAAACCTCAGACCACCAACAAGTAAGTACATTAGGGTTTCCTGAGGGCACCCAAGCTTAGCAACCCTGAAAACAAGCTTGCCATCCTCGCCCTCTAAAATGTTCCTCTTGCTATGTCCCCTGTTTGACTCATGACACTGTCCAATCATTGAAGAGTTTTGCCTGGGTCTCAAGCATCAAATGATCCCTTTCTTGACACCCTCCAGCAAATCACCTCCCAACGAAGAGAAAGATCTTCAGACTCAAAGGGACACACTCACCCAGGCCCACACTTCCACATTTCACTCACCGAAATTCCTTGCCCAGATGCTTACCCTAAGCCTGATTTGAAAGTCTGTACATGACTCTCCCTGAGGTGGTTCTCCTAGAGCAGATAATACTGCAAGCATTCACAACCATGGACCCAGAATAGCCAAGAAGAGGCTGGTTGTGAAAAGGAGACTGGAGGTAGTACAGCTGTGAGGGTTGGAGTTTCCACATCTATGAACGAGCCCCTTAGCAGTGCTGAATAGAACCTTGGTAAGGGAGGAGAGAAAGGAGTGAGGTCATGATTGCAGGGTGTTCCTTCTCGGTCCCACAACAGAACAGGCCTGGATTCTACTTCCAAAATATCTCCATAATTCTCATTCTCCCAGTCTTCACTGTTCTGGTATAAAACCCTTTTCACTAGGCTTCCTTCCAAACTGCCACTGGATTCCCCCATCTCTTACTATCTATACAAAATGAAGGAATTCATATTTTTGAGAAATATGAATTCTTTTCTTATTATTAAGCTAGTTGATGCTTGAATTGTCTGACAACACAAATGTGGTCAGATCCTGCCCTCCTCCTCCATTCAACCCAGACTTGAAGCGTCCTTAAAAAGTAGGAAATAAATTCCCAACCGTGGCTTCTACCTACCTCATCAACTCCATCTCCCCTTTTCCTTGTATCCAAAAGTAGAGCTCAGATCACCTTATACTTCACCCCCTACCTCATGAGAATGGCAGTACCCAGGTTGCCCCCAAGCCTGACATACAACTTTCAATCGGCAGCCCATTCCAACTGCCAACTTGGTTCAATTGCCACCTCCATTATGAGGTTTTCTGAATCCCAGGTCTTCTAAGAAGCATCAGCGATGAGCTCCTCCTGCACAGGGATGCAGACAGAAGACTGATTCTGTGTCTGCTGGCTCTAAAGCACTGGGACCCCCATCTCCATCTCTGCATTCCACCCGGAGGGGGACACCTGGAGGGGCAATGAACATGAAGGAGACATATAAGGCTGAGAGCCCTGGGTCTTCAAGGATCATTTGTGGAGCACCGTTGGAAGATAGAGCCTTTCAATTCCACTCTTCATGATCCCTTTGGAAAATCTACTTTTGGGTCTGAAGAAGAATACCCAGAAAGACGATAAAATTGAACACCACCAAGTTCTCACAAGTGCTGGGGGGTCACTGTACTAACAGTGTGGACCTCACACCTCTCACTGACTCCCAGCAATGGCAGCAGACAGGGGAACAGAGGCACAAGGGGTTAAGGAGTTGCCTCAAGATCACACAGCATACCAAAGAGTCAGGATCTGATGCAGAAATCTTGAGAGTGTTGTCTTTCCTACATACAGAAGCCCTGACAGGGACTAGAGGGATAGCACAGTGGGTAGGGCACTTGCCTTGCATGCAGCCGACCCAGGTTCGATTCCCAGCATCCCATATGGTCCCCTGAGCACTGACAGAAGTAATTCCTTAGTGCAGAGCCAGGAGTAACCCCTGTGCATCACCGGGTGTGACACAAAAAGAAAAAAAATAGAAGCCCTTACAGTCTCAGAGGAGAATAAAGAAGGAAGGGTGTGCTTAAAGACCCCCTTTAATCAGATCTAGATGAGGGTTTCCCTGAGCAAGACTCCTCTGATTTTACCTGCTAACTTCACCAAATGCTGATATTTTTTAAAGAATCAGAACAGCTAAAGCTTCCTCTATGTCTAGTGCTGTGGTGATTGCCTTAAACACACACTTCTAAACCTCCAATGGCCTTGGGACACTTCAGCCACAGACTTCCCCATTTTCCAGATGGAGAGATGAAAGTCCTGAAGAAATAGGCTAGGGGGTTGGAGAGATAGTACAGCAAGTAGAGCACTTGATTTTCACACGGCTGACCAGGGTTTGATCCCTGGAATCCCGTATGTTCCCCTAAGCCCCTGCAGGAGTAATTCGTGAGGGCAGAGCCATAAGTTCCTGAGTACTGCCAGGTGTGGTCCCAAAAACAAACAAGAAAGAAGTCTCCTGCCCGAGTAAGAGAGCCAGTCAAGACACACAGAGGCCCACCACTGTCTCCTCACCCCAGCTCTACCCTAACATTTACCTTTCATCTTTTGTTATATCAGTGCACTAGTTCTCTTAGAAATATGAGGGTTCTGAGTGCAGAATGGATAAATGGAAATCAAAGAAGAGTTTAGAAACTTTCACTAAAAAGGAGACAGTTTTACTCTTTTCCGAATCTTCCAAGCAGGTAAGAAAAGGTTCTGAGAAATGCTGAGCTTCAGTTGCAGCCATGGCCATGGCTGTGGCAGAAATAAGCCATCCCCAGAGCAAGGACGGGACAGGCAGTGGCCAGCGGTTCTGTCCACAGCTCCTACCGCAGAGCCCCGCTTCGGCCCCGCCATCTGACTCTTGCTGCCACCCTGTGACGAACTGCAGCAATCGCAGGTGGGGAACAGACCAAGAAGCCCCCCAACACGGATTCCTCCAGACAGTCCCTTGGAATGCCCACCAGAGAAACTCTGGGGCTCTGGTCATAAGCGGGACAGGCCAGCGTGGAACAGAAGGAGACAAGACAGTCCCCAAGGAAGCCTCGGTTTAGAGGTGGCAGCATCTCCTTCGCAAAAGCACCTGTTCTCATGGATAGTCCACAGGGCACTGACCCAAAACTGCAGAGCAGGTAGAGGCCACCTGTCCCCTAGGTCCCAGTGTGATGCCCACCAATGGCACCCGCACACTTTGGGAAACTGGGTTCTCCTGCTACACTCATTTTTAAACACACTGCAGTAGGGTCTTATTTTTCACAGGGAAATGAGTCAAACTTGCTTCTGACCAGAGGTGGTCTCCTGGTGGACCCTGAGGCCAGGGTAACTTGCCAGACACAGACTCAGCACATACTTGCAAGATATCAGCTAATGTTCTTCCTTCCAAGTTGACAGTACAAACTTGCCCCACGGATCATTCCCAGTGAGCTAGCCAGCTGTCCTTTCCAAGTGCTGTGTCTGGTCTTTAGACAGGGTTGCACACCTGCTCTTCAGACAGGGGGCCCTGGTCAGGCCCAATTTGCAGGGGAATTTGAACCTCTGGGCATGTCCTGGAGTGTCTGAAAGTCACGACCAGACAGACCTCTCCAGGGAGGAAACCATCAACCAAGTCTGTAAGGGTCTGCAGATCTAGAAGACTGAAGGTCAAGGTCCCCCCAAGGGAATGAGAATGCTTTTATGTCAATCCCTTCATCCTTGAAGCAACCTCTTCCATGCAGATGCTACAGGTGCCTCATTTCTGGAGATGGGGACAAGAAGGTTCAGTGACTGGGGCTTATCTCTACACAGATGGCCCCTTCACATCATTGCCAAGAACTTGCTGGATGTGTGGTGTGCAGTGAGATGCAAGGAGCTCCCAGCGAAAAGGTTGCCCCTGGGGGCACACCAGTCGCCCAGAGACACACGTTCCCCTTCCTCAGCCACTCTGGGTCCAAAGAATAACCCACCACCCTGTTCCCCGGACACAGCGTCTGCACTCCATGTAGAATTCCAGTCTCTTCCCCTGTGATCTGTTGCTCCCATCCCTGGCTCTCATGCCTGAAGGGCCCCTGGGGCATGGGGAGAGCCAGTGGCAGCACCACATTCTGCTGTTTGGGACTAGCTGGCATTCAGAAGGCATCTGGCATGGTTGCCTTCTTCCTTATATACTTCAGAGATAATTAAAATGGATAAGGAGACACTTCACTGAAAGAAAAAGACTAGAATTCTTTACAGCATCTGCAAACCCTGCTTTTCAAGATAGCAGCAAACAGCTTCTAGTTTGGCATCCAGGCTCTGAAAGTCCATGTATAAGCACCAAGGCTGTTTTTGTTATCAAAATGCACCCCCACACACACACACCCCTACCCCCACTGCTGACACTATGCACAGCACAAGTAAATATCTCCATTACTTCAGGATTTAGACACTGCAATGTAATTGGCAACTTACCTCATTTTATAATTAGTCATTGTTAATTCCTATTATTACTGCTACCCTTAATTTATTTGACTGCTAAAACAACTGCATTTGGGAGATTAAGAGGCAACTTGCATTCTCCCAGCCAACACTTAGCTCAAGGTCTTTTTTTTTTTTAAGGCTTTCCTATGGGGTAGGAGCAAAAACAAAATCTCAAACTCTGTTTGGGGGTCCTATCAACAGATATTATAAAGTGATACCTGACATCCCAAGACCTCCCTATAAACCTCACAGAGAGGAGCTAGTACACTACTGATCTCTAGAATTTTGCAAAGATCTATTTGTATGAACAGCCATAGTTTTAAAAATGAATCAAATTCCTCCAGTACTCCAGTCTAAAGGTTGGAAATAAAGAGCACTAGAAACTCCCACTTGCCATTACTGACCCTTTCCTATATATTTGACTTGGTGCTAAGCACTTGACACATATTACTTCACTTCATCAAGGCTGGAGCGATAGCACAGCGGTAGGGCATTTGCCTTGCATGCAGCCAACATGGCCGACTTGAGTTCGATTCCTCCGCCCTCTCAGAGAGCCCAGCAAGCTACCGAGAGTATCTCGCCCTCATGGCAGAGCCTGGCAAGCTACCCGTGACGTACTCGATATGCCAAACACAGTAACAACAAATCTCATGATGGAGACGTTACTGGGCCCGCTCGAGCAAATCAAGGAACAACGGGAGGACCGTGACCATGATCACCATGCAAACTCCTATAAGATAGTATTATCTTTATCTTACCAAGGTAAGGCACAGATTGAGTGAGTTCCTTTGCAATCTACACAGGGAGTAAGAAGTAGATTCAGGGTTTGAACCCAGATCTGTCTGACCCCAGCCTGAGAATTAGAGAAAGCAAAGGCAGCACCATGACAGGCTCACAAAGTTGCCAGGAAAAACTAGGCCTAGCTAGGCCTAGAATTTCTGGAACTGAGTGCAGATCCCTGTAATTGAATCATGATTTCCCCAAAGTGACATAGCCATGGTAAGGTCAATTAGAGTTACCAATCAGATGCAGGTAGGAAAGCCCACTCTATGTCACCCTTATGTAACCCTTATGTAACTCCAACAGAAAACCAATCAGCTAAGAACAAGTAGTGGAAAGCCCCTCAGACTGCAACCAAAAGAGTAGTCCGCAGAAAGTCCCTGTTATATAATGTTATGGTACAAAAATCGCTCACTATTGGGCTCAGCGTCTCTCATTCATTCCAAGAAGGCTGCCACTGTGTTGGTGAGCCAGACAGGGGCCCTAGCTCGAGCTAGCCAATAAAGACCTTTTGTTTATTGCATCGCAACCTGTTTCATGTGACTCCTTCAGTGGGATCTTGGCCCAGCTTAATAGCCCTATCCTGAACCCTTTGTGGGCTGTGGCCATCTAGTGAAGCCAGTGCTCTTCGGTCTACCCAGCAATTCTGAGCCAAGGAACAGAGCAGGATATGAGACAAAGAAGGCAAATGAGGATCCCCATGAGTGCTTCCACTCACACACAGATATCTACCTGCATGTGGGCACACTCACACACATGCACGCATACATGCAATGACACGCACACACACCAGCAAAAACAGAGAGTCCTAACAGCCCTCCCAGCTTTTGGCACTACAACTCTTCTCGAAGGCTGCTCTGAGCAGTAGGGCCAGGAATGGAACCAGCACAGTCAGGCAGGGATGGTTATCAAAGCATGGTAGACAGTGGGGACACCTGGTTGGCAACCTTGGTTCCAACATTGGGAGAAAGGGATTTGAGTCATACTCCGTCCATATGGAGAAATGTTTTGTCGCCACACAAGAAATCATCTAAAAAGGTACTTGAGGATAAGTGGGTATCTTTTTCTGAGACCAAGTCAGAGGAAGGAAAAAGTCACTTCATTTCGACAGTCTGATTCCAGTTTTAAGAGCCCAGGGATGTAGGGGAGGAATGCTACAAAATTCTGATGTGGTTCTTCTTGAATCATAAGATTAGGACTATTTATTTCTGTCATCTGCTACTTTCTGTTTTTAAAAAAGTGTTCCCAGTTTTTCAAAAGAAAGAATGAATCTTATTTTTCATAAGGAAAAGAATTACTTTTAAGAGCCTCCCTGTCTGTCCTAGGATGCCTTGTCATTATAAATTATTTGGTACAATAAGTCTTTTAGGTAAATTAAATGTACACGTAGACATAGACAAATTCAAAGAAAGAAATACATCAGAATAATAACAATAATCAAGCCAGGATAGCAGTTTTAGATTTATGTTTTATTTTTCTACATTTCCAAAATTTTCCACAATAATAGAAAACAGTATGTAATTTTAAAAGCTATCATTTATCACAGTTATTATTTCTTCTCAGGTGGTCATTCAGCATCTATGCTTGCACACTGCAATAATGTAAAGCAAATCTTGTCTCTGGCTCTTTGGGAAGTCCATATAGTCGCACAAAGAATCCATGCCCATAATAATGAACTCTGCATTTCTATTAAGGAGAAGTCACCTACAGGACCACTTAGAATGATCTTTGGGCATCTTCAGGTTCTGGAAAGAAAAACAACTAGAATAAAATCATTTGGCCAAAGCCTGGCAGGGCTGTTAGGATAACCTGCATCAACTTTGCTCCTTACTTCCTGTGATGGGAACAAATTCTGGAGTACTGTAATCTTGCCACCTCTCCTGATCCCTGAAGCCTTGTAGTGCTCAATCCAGGACTTCTTCACCACCACTTGGAAGTGATGATTGTGGGACACTCTGGGAAAGGACCATGCAGCAGACCATGCTGGAGGTATAATAGGTACACACACACACACACACACACACACACACACACACACACACACACCCCCTAAGGCCTGAACTGCTGTCCTTCTCTCACTTTCAGCTCTCTAATTTCCCAGTCAAGAATCTCTGAAAAAGTTAATCACCAGTCTTTCAGCCTAAGTTCCTTCATGTGTTAAGAACAATAGTAAGGGAATAGTTTGATTGCAGAACTGTTAGGAAGATTAAATGGAATGACACATATTAGGTGTTTCGAATGCTGTCTGGCTCTTGGTAAATATTCGATGGCTATCTGTGGGTTGTCATCATGATCACCCTCTCATTTCATCATTGTCTTCACTATCATTATCATCATCACATCTTCACAATGCTTTGCCCAGGGGAGCCACAAGGAAAACAAAAATGAGAAAAAGAGAAGAGTCTCCGTGTGTGGAGCTGAGAGGAATGGGTTGATGTGGTACAACAGAAACTAGAAACCAAGGTCAACTATGAAGACCACAGTGAGGGAGGAAATGGCACTTTTTGGAAAAGGCTTTCCAGGGGAAGCAGCAACTACGGATCCGGCATGGAGCCCCTGGCTTGGAACAAGCTCGAAAGCTGCTTGCTGAATTCACAAATGAGGTTTTGAAGAACTGAAAAGCAGCCATAGAGACAAAGGCACAAAGAAGGAGATAGGGAATGAGACTTAAAGACCCAGAAATCATGCAAAGAGCTAAAGCAGGAACCAAGGGAAGATGCCGAAGAGAGAGGCTCATTAGGATGGTGAAAACTCAGGACCCCTTCTCTCTCTTCACCATATCCATTTCTACCAGTTTCAGGTGTCAGCTGAAGATTATTCCCTCGCAATGCTTCCACTGGCCCTGGACCAGGTCACATCCTCATACCATGTGGCATCCATATCCCTTCGTGGTACTGCAGTTCTGGATTTCTAGATTATAATCTCCAAGACAGTGTAAAATGTGCTTTATTTTACTTGCTCTCTGCCACTCAAGCCAGTGCAATACCAAAAAGAGAGAAGCAAGATACAAAAATGCTTACGAAGGGGTAAAACAGGACAAAGGAGAAAGACAATGGAGAAGAGAAGGAAGGGAGGGAAGGAGGAGAAAACAAAGGAGGGAAGGAAGGAAAGAAGGATGGAAGAAGGAAAGAAGGATGGAGGAAGGAAGGAAGGAAGGAAGGAAGGAAGGAAGGAAGGAAGGAAGGAAGGAAGGGAGGGAGGAGGAAGGGAGAAAGAAAAAAAGAAAAAGAAAAAAGAAAGAAAGGGAGGGAGGGAGGGAGGGAGGAAGGAAGGAAGGAAGGAAGGAAGGAAGGAAGGAAGGAAGGAAGGAAGGAGAGAGGAGCAGAAGAGAGAGGGAAGACAGGAAGGAAGTTAACTCAAACTGTTTCCTTGCGTTCCTGCCAGGGACAAGCCATGGTCCAAGGCAACGGTGTTCTCTCTCTGGAGATGCTCTCCACCTCCTCCCTACACATAAAATGGAGAAATGGAGAAAGAATGTGTTATTGATGTATTTTGACATTCTGGACTAAAAGCTGCTACACATGAAGCAAAGTATTAATAACAATCATCTCTCAAATTCATACAGCTCTATTCAAGGGTTGAATTCAAGGACTTCTTTAAAAAAAAAAAAGAAAGGAAAAGAAGCTCCTCTTCAGATTTCTGCCCCTCAAGTGTTCCTCTCAGCCCAGCAGTCCTGCTCACAGGACAGACAGGAAGGTGGGGCCAGTAGACAGTGAGTGAAGTTAGGGTGCCTGTGTGGCGTGTGCATGGCCTGGGTTCAACCCCCAGCACTACATGGTCCTCCAAGCCCTGCCAGGTACATCCCTCTAAGGACTCCTGGGTGTGACTCTGGAGGCCCCAAGTCCCATGAAGATCCTGGTAATCCTGGGTACAGCAAGGCCAGAGCAGCATTGTAGTGTCCTCGGGCACTCACACTGAAATGCCAGGCTCGGTGGCTGAGAATCACCAGTGGGTGCTCCAGGCTCCTGAGAACCAGTTGGAAAAATGAGTGGTGGAGGCAAAGGGTTATTCATCTTTTCTTTTACCCCAGAACAAAAACTGACCAAGTACTTAGATTTCTAAGCAACCATGAACCCATAGCTGACCATGGTCCATCATCTCAGAATGCCATGCTGGACAAGTGCACATCCTCGCCTTAGGTGCAAACACAGATGCCTCCTGGCAACTCCACAAGCTCTGGAGAGTGGGGCGAATGAGCCCTGGCCAGCACGTGGGCCTGGCTGAGGACCAGCAGCCTGCAGTGAACCTCTGTCCTATCCTTTTCCTCACGCAGGCTTCTGTGCCTCCATGCTCTTCGCTATAACTGCCTTGATCATTCAGCCACTTGTTCCATGAATACTTACTGACAAAATGAACCAGACATAGATCTTAGTACAAGATGAGGAAGAAGACGACACAACCCTCAGAGTGTGAGTGTGTGTGTGTGAGAGAGAGAGAGAGAGAGAGAGAGAGAGAGAGAGAGAGAGACTCTCCAAGATGGTAGGAATTAAAACAATCCGATAATGGGGTGACCAGCCATTGAACACCTACAACAGCCAGACCTGAGCTAGATTTCAGACTCATGATTTAAATTAATCTTCTGCAATGAGACAGGGATCACCTGACGGAGAGGGACCTGTGGACTCTGCAGCTGGGTGGGAAGGAGGCTTATAGGGCTGAGCACAGGCTCTGCATGTGGGAGCCCTGAGTTCCATCTCCTGACCTATGTGGTTCCTGAACACTGCTAGGTTGTGTTCCATTCCCCAAAATAATGAACATGCAGTTAAGTAGCTGTTCAGAGCCCTAGAGCATGCACAGGGTGAAGCCGAGATCCATGCCCACAGCCAGCTTCCAGTGCCCTACACACCCCTAAGGAGGTGATGGCCATGGCGGCTGGTGTTTCAGGGACGCTCATTGTCCCCTTTCCTGAGACTCAGGTCACATCTCATCCCTCTGTCCCTGAAAATATTTCAGCATTTCTTACTAATTCTAGCCAGGAAAAAAAAAAAAGAAGCTGCACTTATTGAATGAATGCTGGCTTTTTTTTTTTAATTTGGCAGTTTAAAGCAATTAATGTTATTTAGTCAGGCGTGTTATTAAGTCAACATTCAAGGGAGGGTGGATCAGGGAAATGAATATATCAGGTTATATAAATACCAATTTACTCACTGTCTAAAATATCATAGAACTTCATCATATGTCAAATATTTTTGTCCCTTTTATTTTTTCCTTCTATATTCAAAGATGACTCCACTCCCCTACAGGATTCTAAGAATGAGTTGGCAGCACAAGGAGCCCTGGGAAGGAACCTCAGAAAAAACTCAGAGAGTTTCCTGAGATGGGGTGGCATTTATGCCTCTTCTAGTACTGGAGCACCTCGGGCTTCTCATGGCCATCTGGCTAACTCAACCTTGTGCATAGTTTACACTGGTGACCACTGCCCCTGCTAGATTCCAAGCACAAGGAAGTGAGGGGCCGTTGCTTCCTCTACCCCAGCAGGCACCTGTGCAGACAAGGCAGGACCACGATGGTTGGCAGGATGGATGGACACGGGCACAAAATGAAAAAAGAAAAGAACTAGAACCAAGGGTCAAAACTCCCAGGAGGTACAGACTAGGAAGTGTGGTGGGTCTGTTGTTCTCTGGAATGGTGCCGAGATGGTCCTGAGGGACCTCGGAGCTCTCCTGTGTGCCCAGTGGCAAATGGGTCCAGGTCCATCCAGTCAGTAATGCCAAAGTCAAAGCTAAAACCTGGGCCTTGGGCTCCCAGGCAGAGTCCTATCTTTTCTAGAAGGAAAGGAGGGATGAAGGGAAGTGAAGAGGAAGGAAGATTGGTGTGGGGGGGGAGAGGAAGGAGAAGAGAGGGAAGGGAGGGATGGGGAGGGAAGGAGACCAGCCCATATCCAAATAAGAGGAAGATAAAATATTGGGAGTGAGAGGATAATCAAATTAATCCTCAAAAAACAATCCCAAACGTGCTAACAAGTCACATCTACATCTTAGCTGGCCCTCTGCATGGTTAAGCCATGACTATGGCTTGGGACCCAATCTCCTCAAATGCACAATGATTATAGAACACTACCCATGGACCAAGAGATCTCTTCATGAATCCCCTGATTCACCGAACACTTCAGAAGTATCTCCTGAGACCAGTTCCTAGGTAAGGTAAAGAAAGGACAAGGCATTGTTCCCAATCTGACCAGAGATGAGAAAATGATTCCCAGCAGGTAGAGTAACAAATACCAGTACTCTAAAAGGAGGTGGGCTTAAGCTCAGTGAGCCTGAACAGGAACCCAGAAGGTTCAGTACAGCAGATCCTCAGACAGCGACTTCAGTAACATCCTTGTGAGATGTAACAATGATCACAGATTCACTCTTATTGGTCTCAACTATTTTTAAATTTTATTTTATTTTAATAAAGTTGTTCACGATAATATATTACATTCAATATTCCAACACCAATCCCACCACCATTACACCTTCCCACTACCATTATTTAGGGTCTGGTATTGGGGCAGGTTTGGTGGTGATTGGGAAAATTTGAACTAAGTTTTGATAATTCCATTTTATCTTTGTATTTCAACAAACAACATGAAGTAAATTTGTGCCTGCAATGGGGCATGCTGGGATGGTGAGTGGAAAACTGTGGACACCGATGGAGGGAAGGGCACACTGGTAGTGGGGTTGGTGTTGGAAAATTTAGTGCCTAAAAAAACTGTATTATGAACAGCTTGGCAAATCACGGTGACATGATTTTTTTTAAATTTTTTTTTATTAGTGAAACACCATGAGGTACAGTTATAGGCTTACAAATTTTGTGCTTGGGTTTCAGTTATACAATGATCAAGTGCCCATCCCTCCACCAGTGCCCGTCATCCATCACCATGGGTCCCAGCATCCCCCCCACCCCCCATCCCCCCCCGTCCCATCCTGCCTCTGTGGCAGGGTATTCCCCCTTGTTCTCTCTCTCTTCTTTTGGGTACTGTGTTTTGCAAGAGAGGCACTGAGTGGCAATCATGTTTGGTCTATAAACTACTTTTAACATGCTTCTCCCAGCCTGGGAGGGTCCTCACAACACCCTTCATTTGGTGCTCTCTTCTCTATCTGAGCTTCCTTTTCACCTAGAACGTGTGGCTGGCCTTCCATTCATGGAGCAAAATTCCTGGTACTAATCTCAGCCATTCCTGGGTGTTAGTCTCCCTTTTTGTTGCTTTATGTTCCCCAGATGAATGCAATCTTTCTGTGTCTATCCCGCTCTTTCTGACTCATTTCGCTTAACATGATTCTTTCCATGTAGAGGGAGGCTGGAACGATAGCACATGGGGTAGGGCACTTGCTTTGTATGCAGCTGACCTGGGTTCGATTCCCAGCATCCCATAAGGTCCCCTGAGCACTGCCAGGAGTAATTCCTGTGTGCATGAGCCAGGAATAACCTCTGTGCATTGCCGGGTGTGACCAAAAAAGAAAAAAAAATTAAAAAGAGGATGTGGCCAAGAAATAGCAAAACTGTCAATTCACCAAGTAGAGGAGCTGTTCCTTAAAGCACTTGCCACACTGGGCTTCTCAGTGTTCCCTCTCTCTTACGCTGTCCTCTCATTGGACGTTTCCTCGCAGTTCCCTGTCAGGCCACAGTGCCTCTCCATTCCCACACAACAGCCAGCCCAGTGGGAATACTAGGAAGCATCCACAGGGGTTGTTGACGAATGGAACCATAGATAAGAAACCAGGCATTAGGGCTGGGTTCAAGGTCCAGGGCCACCATTTACCAACTACGCAAACTTTAGGGAGTCAGTTCAGCTCCCTGAACCTGGGGAGGTAAATATAGTAAATGGGGCTTCACTAGCTCAGTCTTCGACACCAGTCAAGAAACTTGAGCGCTATCTACCTTTACTATTGGGGAAACACGGTTCCACCAGCAAAAGTTTATGTTCTACCACCCAGAGTCAAATTGACCTAGCTGATGCTTTAAGTGGAAATATTCAGAGCATCTTTCATAAAGGACATTCAGTGGGTTGTGAAATCCGTGTATCGGTTGTACCAGGCCTCTAAAACAAAGAGAAGGGCAAGGGAAGGAAAGAATTGGAAGAGGAGAGGAAGGGAGAGGAGGAAATAAAATGGGAAGGGGGGAGGGAAGAAAAAAGGATGGGAGAGGAGGGATGGCTAGGGGAGGGGAGGAAAAGGAAGAAAAGGGGAAAGGCAGGGAAATGGAATGGGGGGAAGAGAAGGGAAAGGGGGAGTCAAAGGGGCAGGGTGGAGAGGAGAGGGAAGGTAAGATAAAGAATAGAATAGTATACCGATTGAATGAAAAAAGACCAGATTACACTGCAGAGATTCTGGCTAAGTAATGATTTGTGGTAAGGTAAGGTAAAGGTAAAGGCCCTCCCGTTGATCGCTGATTTGCTCGAGCGGGCCCAGTAACGTCTCCATTGGAGACTTCGTTGTTACTGTGTCTGGCATATCGAATACTCTCGGTAGCTTGCCGGGCTCTCCGAGAGGGGCGGAGGAATTGAACTCGGGTCGGTCATGTTGGCCGCTTGTAAGGCGAACGCCCTACCCGCTGTGCTATCGCTCCAGATTTGTGGTATTGTATTGCAATCTTGTGTAATGAGTTGCAAGATACCATGTTTTTCTCACTGTTGGCTATGATAAAAATAATAATAATAATAATCACTGTCACTGTTCTCCCGTTGTTCATCAATTTGCTTGAGCGGGCCCAGTAACGTCTCCATTTTGAGACTTGTTGTTACTGTGTTTGGCATATTGAATACGTCACGGGTAGCTTACCAGGCTTTGCCATGCGGGTGAGATACTCTTGGTAGCTTGCCAGGCTCTCCGAGAGGGGTGGAGGACTCAAACCCAGCTTGGCCGGGCTGGATGCGCGCAAGGCAAACGCCCTACTGCTGTGCTATCACTCCAGCCCATAACAATAATAATAATAAAGTCTGAAAGCTACTGATATACTAAAAAGGGCACCACTGTGTGCCATTTTGTCTCCTTCAATAAGCACTGAATGAGCACTGCAAGGGGGGGATTATAAAGAGTCTTTAGGGAAGCAAATGATCTCTTCCAGAGTGATGTTCACCCATTGGTTCTCTGCCAATGGGTGGGTTCCCATGGGTCCCAGTAACCCATCTGGTAAGAAGAAAAGTCATAGTTGAAAGTTCAACAGTTGTTGGGGCCAGAGCAAGAGTACAGTGGGAAGGGCATTTGGCTTGTATGCAACTGATCCTGGTTTCATCCCTGGCATCCCATATGGTACCCCAAGCACTACCAGGAATAACTCCTGAGCACTGTTAGTGGCCCAAAAACAAGGAAGGAAGGAAGGAAGGAAGGAAGGAAGGGAGACAGGGAGGGAGGGAGGAGGGTGGGAGGAAGAGAGGGACAGAGGGAGGGAGGGGCAGAGGGAAGGAAGGAGGGAGGGAGGGACACAGGGCGGAGGGAGGGAGGGAGGGAGGGAGGGAGGGAGGGAGGGAGGGAGGGAGGGAGGGAGGGAGGGCAGGCAAGAAAGCAAGCAAGAAAGCTCAATAGGTGCATCTCCCTCCCCATAAGAGCAGAGCCACTTTGACCCAGTGATTTTCAAACAAAGCACTTCAAAAACCAGACACTCCTGGGTACTTAAAAGATAAAATGCCTGACTTGTCGCACAACCCTTTTTTCTACCATGGAGAAAATCTCCATGCATGCCATGTACTCTGAGGTGTTAAAGCTGGACCCAGGACTGGGAGTGGGGACCCAGCAGCATGGCCTCAGCCCAGGACAGGATCTTCTTCCTGAACATGGGATACTTCAACAAACTAGGGGAGGCAGTGATGGGGACTGCTCAGGGGAAGCGTGGGCCTTCCAAGAGGGCACAGGCAAAGGGTACTTCTTAGTAGATAGTCCCTGGGGAATCCCCTCAGAAGGTTAAACTGTTAATTTCTGGGCTCTAGCCCCACTCACCAGATCTGAGTCTCCTCCACAGACTCTGGAATAATGCATCTGACCCCCAGGTGATATTTCTGCATACAAAGTCTGACATCTTCCAGAATCCTCAGCAGCCAGACAAGGGCGACAGGGTCAGCAGTGGAGATGGAGATGGCCGGGACTGAGGCACAGCGGCGTGACAGCCTGATGTGTTTGGGGACTGTGAGCAGTGTGCTGTCACTGAAGCATTCAGGGTGAGGATGCAAAAGGTGGCCACACAGCAAAGGGATTTTGGCACCCAACTCAGCTCCACACGCCTCATTGGGTATTCAATGAGTGTTTGTTGAAGCAGGAAGCAAGGGGGTGAGAGAAAGAAGGACAAAAACATTTGGTGGAAAGCAAACGTGTCCCTGTGAGTCTGTTGAGAGACCTAAAGGATTTTCCCCAAGAGGAGAAAATCTAACCCAAAAAAAGCATCTGGTCTTTTGATCCTTTAATGGAGAAAAGGTGAAGGCCAAGACCTCAGGTTTCCAGGAGGGTTTACTGGGATGGAATAAATGTTAGACTAATGGTTTGGTCTCTTCTGTAGGCAGTGTTCATGAGGAGAATTTTCCTGCTCACATTCTGGGGCAACATATTTTGGCCGCTAAATGGGGAAATACATGAGGGTCCAGGGAGAGAGGACAAGCAATGGGTCACATGCCCCACCTGCAGCAGGCTCTGCTCACTCTTGGCTCCACGGGGTACCTTGAGCATCACTGGTACCACATCCCCCAGTCCTCACATGGAACCCCCAGTCTGACTGGCTAAGAATCACTGCCCCGGGCTTCCTGAGAACCTCCCAACATCCTCTGGCCCCCTCCCCCTGTCCCCCGCAACAAAAGTGATCCACCTGAGGAAGTTGCTCTAGATGTAATAATGCAGGCTTAAACTGTATCACCTGAAAGAAGGTTCTAGGGTGTAATCCGGGCTCACACACCACATCACCTGGAGAAAGGCTGCAGACACAGTTAGGCAAGGTGAAGTAGAGAGGGTTCTGTGTTCAGTCAAACAAAGGAACTCGAAAGACACAGGCAGGTCCACACAGACGGGGACTGCAGGCTGCCTCTGGGGCTCCGAGAAGCTCACTATGGGCATACGGCCTCCCTGCCCTCTTGGCATCCACAGTCCGATCCAGGCACGAGCTGTGGCTGCAGTGACCATGCCAGTGCTCCTAGGCAGGCCCGTTCCTGATGCACCTGAAAGCCCGGCCCACAGCACCCAGAGATAAAGAGGCTGCTCCCAAAATCCGCCCCACCCGGGAGCTTGCTCACTCCCTCTGTGTCAACTGTCAACTGGGAAAGCAGAAAGCAGACATTCGACTCTGGTCCCTGCAGAGCCATCCAGCAAATCCCAGGCACGAGTGAACACGAAGCGCTGCCAGATCAAACATCACCGTGGAAGTGTCCGCGCCTTTAGACGGGCGCGTCACTCAAAAGAGCTGAATACAAGAGGCTCCAAGGGCCTCAGAGCACCATCCTCTGGTTGGTCTGCTAGGGGCAGGCGAGAACTGGACCTCGACATCTTTGTTTAGCAAAACTACCCTGCCGTTAAATCCATGTAATTTAATTCCCACTCCACAGCCAGCTGCTCCCTCCTCTCAGACGGGCTGCGTTTGGTGCAGGATAGGAGCAGAACACCGCACCTGCAGGGCACAAATGCAAAGGCAGACAAGCCACCCCGGGTCCCTGGCCTCTCCAGAGCTCCCCTCCAGGCCACTGGCCGCTTTGCCCCTGGGAGCAGGGAACACTTCTGCAAAGCTGGGGTGTCACCAGCAGACGCAGGCAGCTCCCTGTCACCTGCACAGCGCCGACTCAGAAACCCAGCCACAGTGAGGAAAAAAATAAAATACAAACAAATTAACCCATCTTCCACCAAAAAGAGGCACACCACATGGGCAGCATCGTGCTGGGACAAGACAGCTCTGGCTTCTCCGTGCTGGTGGGGCCTCAGACAGAGTCAGGCTCTGACCCCCCCATGTGGAGGAGAGAGGGGCAGAAATTAAAATTCACATTTCTCCCTAATGTCACTGGGACTGTGGCATCCGCGGGTGGCGTGGAATTAGCTGCGGCGTCCTAATTGCCTTTGCCGAGCTGCCTCCCCCAGGTTGATGGTGGTGGCGGCGCAGCCCCATCAGTCTCGCTTGGTGCTCCTCGTGCCCCCACCCGGCACTGCGGTGCTCCAGCTCGGCACTGCGGTGATCCGATGGCAGCTGCTCGGCTTGGCGCCGCAGCGCCGGGGACCCATCAGGTCAGCTGGGCAGTTTCTCGGGAAGAAGCTACAACAGTGCTTTCAGGGTGCTGACCACGGTGAGCTGGGCTGGCCTCGGGGACCAGATGGGGTCGCAGGCTGGGAGAAGGGAAGACCAGCTGGCTCGGCTGGCTGGCAGTATGTGCTGGCACCCGGAGGCTTGTGGGCAAGGAACCTGCCTGCAGGGCTTGACAGCCGATGGCTGACTTTGCATGGCATCCCTGCCTGAGGTTAGGGACTCAGGAAATCCAGCCCCCAAGGGGGAAATGAGGAAAGTAAAGGAATAGTTCACAGCCTATCTTCCCCTTGCCAGCATGTGTGCAGAAGGAAGGGGCGCCCCTTGGCTCCTCCTTTTCTCTGCCTGTGCACCTTTCACAAGCACCCCCTAAAGCCCACTCTATAAAACCTCGTGCCAGGTTCTGGAGTGGGGAGGGGGGGCCACTCCCATCTGGAAACACAAGCCTGCCTTCAGGGAATTTGCCACCCCCAATCCACAATACACACACACACACACACACACACACACACACACACACACAGAGAAAGACAGATAAGAGGTGCTGGGGCCCAAAGCCTGCCAGGGGCACAGGCAGATCTGCTTGACTCTGTCCATGCAAAATGAAACTGACGCTACCAAGTCCAAGGGCAGAGGCCTTCAAACTAACTGTCAATCATCCAGAAGAGAAGAACTGTTTTCTTTAAAAACAAAAAATGCACCAATAAACATTCAGAAAGAGCTAGGATGGGAGCCACAGAAATCTAGTGGCTAGATGTACTGGACATACCAGCCAGCATGTCCTGTTCCCTGAGAGACTAACATTCCATATCATTAATCCTCACCATCAGTCCATTTGACAGATAAGGAACATGAGACCCAGAAATTTAAAAAAAGAGAGAATGCTGTCCCTGCCCTCCCCCCACCCCACCGCCCTTTTCTTAGACTCTACCCCGGTCCAGACACCTGAGCAAGATTCATACCATCAGGGTTTCAAGTCTGCCATTCCCGCTTGCAGGGTCACTCTGCAACTCCCTGTCTTCATTTATGCATCTCTACAACAAACATGACAAAAAACCTGCCCTCAGAAAAGCTTGAGGAATTAAAGGAAAATATACAAACACAACACACAGCCCAAAACACAACTAAAGTACAAAATACCTGCATTACAATGATGATGATGATGATGATGACGACGACGACGACGACGACGACGACAACTGAGTGGGGCTGAAGGGTGGGCTGATGTGGAGGATGACTCCAAATAAGGCCTCACAATGGCCTGATATTACCTCCCCATCAAGTGGACAAACTGTGCTCAGCATCCAACACAATCTGGGATGTTTGAGCACAACGAAAATAAAAGCTGTTATAGAGTCTAGTCTCTAAGCACTTCCTCTGAGTATGACAGCTAATATCCTCTGTGCCGCTTCCCATCTGGTCCACTCAACCTCACCTGGGAAGTCAGTGCCCGGTGCCCCTTGACTGATGAGAACCTTAAGTTCAGATTCTGATTTGACAAAGCGATGTGTGCCAGTTTGTGGTAGTAGGGGATTCTAACTAGATTCGGGCTACCATTTCTACCTGGCTCTGCCTTCCTAGGACCTCTCTTAAAGAGGTATTTTCAGGGTCAGAAATGGTACAGGGCTAAAGCACTTGCCATGCAATCAATCTGGGTTCGATCCTTGGTGCCACATATGGTACCCCAAATACCATCAGGAGTGACCCTGGAGCAAAGAAACAATTGTAAGCCCTGAGTACCTACAGATGTGCTCCCCCAAATTAAGTAGGTACATAACGTATTTGGCTTGGGAGCTATACCCAGCTATGCTTTGGGATCACTGCTGGCTTTGTGCTCTGAGATCACTCTTGGTGGTTTCAAGGGAACATATTGGTTGTTCAGGACCTCACCCAGGTCGGCTTAGCAACTGTATCAGGTGACTTATCAACTGTACTATCATTACAGCCTCTGTAAAAGTATATTTTTAAAAGAAAACAATGATTCTGGTTGCTTTTTAAGAATATACATTTCCCTATCATTCATAGGACATTTATTTTATGCAAAAAAAAAAATCCTAAAATGAACATGGATAGTATCATGCTGAATGATTCAGAAGGATGAAAAAGACAGAATGATTGCACTCATTTGCGGGATATAAAGAAAAAAACATAATATGAGACTAATGAATGAGGAATGAGGCCCATTGTTTTTACTGTTTTTACTACAAGATTGTTGGACTTCTTCGTCAAGACCCTGAACAAATGGTTTGATGCTCTTTGTGTTCCTGAAGTGAGCAGACGCCATTGGGCGACATTAGCACGCGACAGGGTTGGATGGAGACGTTACTGGCGCCCACTAGAGCAAATCGACAAACAACTAGATGACAAGTGATTACAAGAGACTAATACCCAAGCACAGTATAAACAACCGCCAGGAGGATTGGTCCACATTTGGAAGCCTGCCTCAAGTGCTGAAGAGAATTGGGATAGAGAAGGGACCATTACAACAAAGATAGTTGGAAATTATCACTCTGGATACGTAAGTACTGTGTGCTGAGAAATAGATGAAGGAGCAAACATGAAAATAACTTCTCAGCATCTGTATTGCAAACCCTAAACAAGAGAGAGGTGGAGGGAAAGAGAGAGAGAAAGAGAGAGAGAGAGAGAGAGAGAAGGAAAGTGCCTATCATAGAGACAGGCTTGGGCGGGGGGGGGGTATCAGGAGAAAAATTGGGGACGTTGGTTGTGGGAAATGTTACACTGGTGGAGTGATAGGTGTTGGAACATTGTATGTCTGAAACCTTACCTTACCATGAACAGCTTTGTAACTGTGCATCTCACAGTGATTCAATTTTTTAAAAAAAAAAAAAGAGAGAGAGAAAAGGAAAAAAATTAAATACCTCTAAAAATATTGCTGTTTAAGTAGGAAATCCTGGTGAAATTATGACTCTGTGTTTCTGAACTTTCTATTCTGGAAAATGTGTAGCATTGACTCTTTTTCTTTGAAAGACTAGTGCGCTATGAGACCTTTGCTGAGAGTTTTACCTCTTATTTCAGGGTGATCAGATGACTCCTGACACTCTGAAGTAGTCTAAGTAGTCTTGGCCAGAGATCCTAAGATATTTTGGTTATATGGAATTTAGGCCACACCTGGAGTCACTCTGGGGCTACTCCTGGCTTGTACTCAGGGCTGCTCACAGGGCTCAGGACACCATTCAGTGCTTGGGGGTTCAACCAAAAAGGGTCACAAGGCAAGGCCAGTGCCTTAGTCCTGCACTGCCTCTACTCCCCTAATTCTGAGATTTTAAAGTAGTTACCAATTTTACTAGCAAACACAAATAAACCATGTAGTCACACACATATGCACCACTTTTTACTGGTTGCCTGATGGTGATTCCCTGAAGTGTACCTCTACTGTTGACGTTCAAGGATGCTGTGTACCACGGACCCAGGCCAAAACCCAAAAGAAAGAAGAGTCAAACTTCAGCATTACCATCCCAAAAGCCAAATGATTATCATTTATGTCGGTAGGGCAAAACCCATACTCACTGTGTTGTTTGTACAGAGGAGATCATATTGTGATCATAGAAATTCTTCTGATAATGGAAACTGGTAGAAGGCTAAGAGTTATGCTGTATGTTATAATTCATGGCCAAAGACTCCCCTACTTCTAGTAGATTATCTCCCACGCCTATTGTTCTTCTTACATGTTTCCACCTCTGCCTCCATAGAATACAAAGGAAAAAGCAGTGCAGATTGAATAGATACAAAGGACCAAATGCCTGCCCGGTATTTCTGACTCACCTTGCTTTGCAAATTACAGTACCATGTGAGAGCAAGAGCACACTCAAAACCCACCACAGCCCATTTTTATTGTACAAGGGACAGGATTAAAACAATTATAAAAATAAATCAAAAAGATTTTAATTCCACCTCCCAGGGAATATAATAGATGCTTTTGTTTGCCATCGTGCCCACCACATTAAATGCATGTGACAAATATTGCCTTAATGAACTATAAAATATTTTATGAACTCATCGTGCGCTCAAAGTGCCCAGAATTCCAGAAGTCTCTCTTGCTCTTCACTGGTAATGAATCAGGGCTCTGTAAATCAGAGGATAGTCAGAGAACCGAGATGTTCTTAGCTACTGCATAGGTGTGCTATCACTATACCCCATAGATCTATGATAGAGTGCTTTATTATTACTCCTTTTTTGTTGATAAACAAATAAATGCCCAAGGAAGTAAAATGAGTTATTGACACAGCAAAATTCAACGACAGAGCCCATGCTTTTAAATTTTAAAAAAAAAGTCTCTTTCAACAGTACATAGCTCTCTCTATGATAGAAATCTAGATCTTTCTAAAAGCATATATTTTGTTACCTCCTAAGAACCAAGAATTAGCAGCCATCAAGAAATCAAGAAGGAAATAAGAGGTCAAGTTTACAGCATAGAGGGTGAGGGGTGGGGGGGGGCTCTGGGGGTGGGGAGTGTTTAAACTCTAGGGACTTCTACAGGCCAAATATACCTTTCATTCCATTTCAAGGCAGAAACCAAAATCTCTGGAGAATGCTTCAAAAAATCAAATGTAAAGAACACAGGCTTGCCATACTTAGGGACTTAGCAAACTGATAAAGAGCAGGTTTGACTTGGCAGGGGAATCTGTGAAATGAGGGGAATGGTTCCTTAGTTTCTGCAGAGCAGCTGCCTCCTCCTCCCCCAGCTGCTTAGGGATGGTTGTCCATTCCTCAGCTGTCCTCTTCCTTGGCAGTGTCCCCTGCCAGGCTGAGAAGAGGGGTAAGGCTACCCCTTAGCACTACCATGTACCTTCTCCTGCCACCCGGAGCCCCTTTCCTCCCATCCCCAACCCCCGCCATGGTTCTTCATGTGAGTGGTCCTTCGGGTTATCTTCCAGATCCCCAGAAAGAGAGATGACTTTGAAAGGACTGTATGTCCAGGCAGTGGCTGTGTTCCCTGCAGCCTTCTCTAGCTCTCAAGCAACAAACTGTCAGGTGCCTGGTGGGTCAGCATCCTCATGCACCAGCATCCAGTTCTCACTCACTGTCAAACACACGTTCATCTGTCATGTCCGAGCGTGCATCCAGGCCCCACAGATTCCCGGTGAAGGTTATCTGAAGTGCCTGCACTTGCTTTCTGCAACCAATAATGACCTCAGCAACTTGCTGGCAGGAAGCTTTTAGGTGCCTGGCATATTTTATTTCATTTAATCTTCCCCACAGTCTGTAAGGTAGAAGGTACTGGTCTCCTTTCACATTTAATGGCACAGGTTTGGGAATGCTAAACTACAAGGTGACTGAGTTAGGAGATGGTGGATCTAGGTTTCAATTCCAAGTGCAGTTAACTCTCGGCCAGTTAACTCTCTGAGCTTTCGTCTAGGCTTTTGCTATTTCTGAAACAATATGTTCTCTTCACTCTACAGGTGAGCAAACTCTGGAATCCCAGTTGAGTCACTTGGGGGAAGCTGTGTAACTTTTGTCAGCCTCAGCATTTATAAACAAAGGGAATGGCATTTCCTGCCTCATCAAGAGGCCAGGAGAATTTAATGGGATAATACATGTAAAGTAACCTGAATGCAGAACTGCCAAACAAACCTACCTGTTTTTACTATTAAGTTAAGGGATTTGTATAAGGCCACTAGAAAAATGTGTGCAGAGAAGAGACAGAGAATATGAGAATATGCCTCTGCTGCTAGGCCAGTGTCCTCTTCACAAAACTCCCATCTCTGAAAATGCTCCAAGCCCTGACCTATTACGGCAGGCAGAGGTGGGAAAAGAAAGATAAACTGCAGCCAGTAACATTAAAAAAAGCTAAGAGGACAAGCTGCCCAGCAAGGAAAGGAAAGAGAAATCCCCAAAGGGGACAGTCTCCCCACAGGCCTGGCGTGGGTTTAATGCACTTCTGTCAACATCCTGAAATATGGCACAAATAATTTTTATAACAAGGAGTTCCATATTTTCCTTTTGCTCCGGGCCGCTCAAACTCTGTAGTTGCTTCTGGTCTCAGCAGACACTCAGCATCCAGCTCTCTGCAAAACTCTCAGAAGGTGACACATCCATGTCCACAGGATGGTTACTCAGTTCTGTCATAGCCGCCTGTTGCTCTGTCAAGCCATCCTTTCCAGAAGCTAACAAGACAACAGGTGCATCTGGCACACATTCTGGGATGAACAACATCCATTTTTATTGCAATAGACATGCACACACAAATTCAATAAGTATATTGGTGATGGCAGGTACAAGTCATGGCTACCAACAATCGACTGGCCAACATGTGTATGCGGAGTTCTGGTGAGCAAAACCAGTCACTTATGGTGCTGTCCAACAGCATCTCTGTCGACATACATCATAGTTCCTCTGTCCTTGGTAAGGTCCTGGTTCTCAATACCAAGCACCAAGATAAAGATGCCAAGAGCATGAAGTGGGGAATGTAGCCATACATCTATTGTGAGGAGATAATGTTCTTTCCAATTGGAAAGGCCCATTAAGAGTCTGGCACCTAGGTTGTGTATTTCTCCCAATCTTGATCTGGGGAAACTGTGAAGCTCTGCCACATAGAAAAGTAATTCCCTTTATAAACTGATTGTCTTGTTTAAGTAGCCTTGGAATGTGTACCCAAAGATCACTCTATCCAAGGCAAATGAAAACGGAAGTGCTTGCCCTTTATTAAAATCCTACTGGGCCCTTTTCAAAGTTAAAGCTGTGAAATAATTTCCTTCTGAAAAGCAAATGCCCCCCTCCCCCCCTCCCGCCAAGTCACATGGGCTCTCCAGAGGTCTGTTCAAGGGAGAATGTTGTTCAAAGTACTGCAGTGCTGAGGGGTCTTTGAATCTGGCTTTCTGTCTCAGACCCACCACCTCAGAAGGAGCCAGTCATGAGACACTCAGTAAAATCAAGGGAAACCAAGCATCTCCTCTTTCTCGATGTTGTTTCTCTTTCCTTGCACGTTTTGTTTACTAGACCTAAGCAGCTGATGAAGATTCTATGAGAGCCTGAAAGAGGACTTTTCCTCTCTCTGGATGACAGTCACAGGCAGCACCGCAGCACTCTTGATAAACCAACCCCACAGGCCATTATGCCTCTTGTATAAATATAATATAGCAGGTATGCCTCAAATGTTACTTCATAGACCAGCGTTCACAACCTCTATGTCTCTGTTTATCATTCTCAGCCATAGCCTAGCTTGAAATCATATCATCACATCCCTGGAACACAGAACCTGCTAAAAAGACCACTAGCATCTTCCAGATGCTATGGATCTCAACAATGATGAGTACGTCCATGAACACTGTTACTGCACAAGGTCCAGGGACCCCTGAAATCAATGCCATTTGCTTCTGTGCACCGGATAAAGAAAAAGCCCATTGCCTGGCACATCAGTGTTAGAATAATTAAAATAAATTTTAAAACCAGCATGAAATTTAAAAAGTAACTGATGAAAATTAAAAATCAAATAGAAAAAAAAGCCTGAAATTTGCCTCTAATACAAACACCATGCCTATATTTTCATCTTCCTTAATTTTTCATAGCATCTGTAAACCTCCTGAGAAACATAGGCTTTAGGGTTCCAAATGAAAAATAAATAAAGAAAGAAAGAAAGAAAGAAAGTAGAAACAGATCTGATGGAAAAGAAATTTCAAGAAAAAGAAAAAAAGAAGAAAAAAATTAAGGGACTCGGGCAAAAACCAGAGTAAAACTATACAAAAAGAAGTTTATCTGTTCAAAACTAGTCCTGTATGATATTACAAATGTCATCGGAAATATGCATGGGTAAAATCCACAAACTGAATTCTAATTGGCTTACCCTGCTCTGCTAATTTCCCGGTGAATAGGTTAATGAGACCAATAAACTGCACTAAAGGACAGAAAATGTCCTTTGTGAGATTTAAAGACTTTAAAAAAATAATCTGTCAGGTAAAAGTCCAGTAATTGAAGTGTGCCATGAATTAAGCATTGGCAGCATAGGTTGAATGCATTATTCTTGCAGGATGACAAATAACCATGTTTATTTGACAGACATATTCAGCCAAGTAGTGCCTCCCCATCATCACCCTCTGGAGCGTGTCAAGCTTCCTAGGGGCAGCGCAGTGCTGCTCCCCTGTTCCTGATAAGTGAGCACTCCTATTTAATTATTTAAAAGCCCATCGATTTCCACATTGATGAAAAGTCATAATTATCAAAATGGCTTAAAGAACCAACCTTTTACTTTGCTGACTCTGTCCTATGGAAAGAGACATCAAGTTTCTGTATTAAAGCCTTCTCAATAAATAGTTAATAATGCAAAAACCTGGCCCTGCACTCCAAGAAGTGTGTGCTTGGTAGGAACTGCGTGAGGCATCCAAAACAAATGTCAATTCTTGTCCAGCATTAACGGTAGAGACACCCACTGCCTGTGTTTCTGCTGTCCTTATTATCATATTGCTGGAAAAGGTCATTGGAACCCTGCATTCCCAAGAACCTGCTCTCCCTGAACATAGGACTAAATGGCATGAAAGCTCCAGCTCCTACCCAGTTCTCTGAGAGGAGGAAGGAATGAAAATCATGCTAGAGTAATTAATGCTTTTTCCTGTGAATACCAAGGGTGAACCTATGAGTTGAGTAGCCCAGGTGAGCAGACCAGCTTAAACGCTTCTCAGAGAATCCCAAAACAGAGAGGATGCTGAAAGTCTGCCTCCCCCAAAACACCCAACGAAAGCATGTTCCTTGGGAGAAATGAAGCAAGACTAGCATGAAGCAAAACAAGCACGAATATGTCAAATAGGAAAGTTAATTAAAAGTTGTAGTAAATCAGAAGCCCGCATCTCTTCCAGCTAAGGAAGAAGCACGCAGTCACGGAGCATGCCAATGCTTCCTTCTCAGGGGCCACTATCTCGGAATCACTGTGCAACCTCTTCAGTCACCCCAACTCCAGCAGACAAGTCCTGTGTGCTTGCTGGACAGAAAACACACAGCTATGCTCAAACACAGTGCACTCGATAAAATCAAACATAGCACCTTTATAAGTAGCTAATTGGTTGCTTTTCCTACAGTCAGCAAAAACAAACCAAAAAAATAGATAAAGTTAAGTAATAAGTACCTATTATGTAATAAACTGTATTAATAAAAGTCATGGTATTAAACACAGAAGGATTTGGTAAAATAGTCTCTTTTGTGAAGCCATAACAATGAGGGATATTGTTAAATGTTTATATTAACATTGATGAAGTCAATGAAAACTGCCACTTCAAATTGCATTACCTAATAAAAATCTGCTACCAAAATGGCAGTTTTCCCAGTCTCCAAACACCTCAAAATAGGCAACCAATTATTATTTAACTTCCATTTGCAAAAACTATTTTGCAAAATCTTTGCCTGAGTGCAAAATCTACTAAACCCCATTCTGAAAATGAACATACTACATCAGTTCATAACATGAAGTGTTGATTAGAGAAACCACATTACAAAGGGGTATGCAACGTACCTTATTTAACTGAAAAGGAAGTTTAAATGTCCATACCTTAAAAGTGTAATTACAGTCTATTATGCAACACAGCGTTGTTATTTTTGAGACCCTCTGCCCTCAAGATCCAACTCATTTTAAGAGTATCTTGATTGTTAAGGATGTAGTGATATGATGGAAAGGTATACAGTCTGACTTAGGAAAATAATTTCTCAGAAACTTCAAAATAAGCAAGAGGAAAGCAGTTACCCCTTGTTTCTACAAAGAATGTTTTGCCTTTCACACTCTAAGCACCTCAGATCTTTTCTCATTCGAGACTCTGAAGCAATGTTCTTCACTAATTTTCCAAACAGTCATATTTGGGGCAATGGCCTAAGACAGTCAAAAGATACCTGACAAAATTCTTCCCAAGCTATCACTCAAGGCTATCACTCAGGACTATCACTCAGGGAAGTCCTCGCCTAGCAATCCAAGTGCAAGAGCAGATACCCACTGTGAAACCAAAGCCAAGAAACACCTCACCTTCCTTTTGAATCAGATTACAAAATGCCAGGCAACAGCAAGAAAAAACAAAGCCACAAACAGCTGGAAACAATTACACAATTGTCAAGCTGCAAACATGACAAAAGCAAAGCTAGGCTTATGAATTCACTATCAGAAAGGATACTGATGAGAAGGTACAAGAAGCCTTTTAGCTGTCTCCAATTTGCTATAAAAGGTTTGATAAGGTTTTGTGCAGTGTGTGTGTGTATGTGTGTGTGTGTGTGTGTACATCTGTGTGTGTGCATGCATGAGACTTAAGAGAAAGGGGAAAATCCTTTCTCATGTACTCCTACAAAATAGGAGAATAAAAGATATATAAGCACCACCAGAAAAGCATTCATAGGATTCTCTTAGAGTTGCTACAACTAAACTACAAAGATGCAGAGGAGAAATATTTCTCTAAAGTTACACTAAATGTTCTCTTCTTTAAAAACATAAGGAAAGTACACAGGCAGTGCAGAGTCCAGAAGTCTTCACATAAGACATGTGGGCAAAATGCCAACGCAGGGCACAAATTGGTTCAGATTAAAAGATTAAAAGAATAGCCACTAAAGGGGCAAGTCTGATCAACTTGGAGGTGGGTGACATGTGTAAACTGTCATCATTCATAAAGATACAATGCCATGCCCTTAAGTTTTTATTAAGTGCCTATAAATTAATGAACTCTTCTCCCAAATAATAGGGGAGCAATCCTTCCACAGTTTCAAGAAATGCGGCTTATTGGCAATTTTTTAAGCTGGAATTTCTTGTCATTTTCTGTGGTCCAGTGCTTTATTGTGATATTTGGATTTCATGTGACAAAGTGTTTCATATAACACCCCCCAAAATGCTACTCTCTGAAGTGGAATGCCATAAATAAATTACGTACTTGGTTACCAGGCAGCATACATAACACATATGTTACATTGGCCCAAAAAGCACATTTTAAAATGCTTAAAAGTTAACTTAACAATTTAAGCTGTTTGTACCCATTTTCAGAGAATTATCCCCCAAAGGCCAGTTTTATGTTCTATCTTTGAGAGAACAGTGGCATTAATCCTGTTGATTTGCTAACTTGAAATTCCTTTAACCCCTCTAATCTCTCTTCCCCAGCCCCCCTCCTTTCTTTTCTTTATTTCTTGGAGGGGAGGGTGAAGACTCCTATCTCCTCCAATGTAATTTTAAGCATAATGCTGTCTGTCTGAATTAAAATTGATGCAGCTTCTGATAAAAGCCTAATAATCAATTCTCCATTCTCATTACTCTCCAGAATTATGTGGACGCAGACCAATTTCTTAACTTTGTGGACTCCTTTCCTAGGTTATCACCGGGCCCTGCAGCTGAGTGGGAAGATAACCACATTCATTCTCCTTATCTGTAATGATGTAATGCATCCCAGCCCTGGGTCTAGATGATTGGGGAATAATGGGATTGTACAACTGCAGAGATGACAAACAATAGTGCAGCGGTTGTCTCTGATACCCTGAACCCCAGACTCCAAATGCAGGCGAGGTGACAGACACAGGAGCCCAGGCACTGTTATCGCCCCTTGGATGAAGTTAGCAATTTGAGGCCAGAGGAGAATGCGCTCTGGCGCTGAAACAGCAATACCGACCGAGAGAGCAGTGCCAAAACACTCAGTTTCCGAGCCCCGGCCAGGACAGTGCGAGTGAGTCTCCTGCCTTTCTTTGTGTTTAGAATCAAGTGTCATCTAAAAATAACCGGTTGGTAGGGAGAAGTCGCTGCACAGAACACTGCCAAGAATCCCGGGGATCAGAATCACAGGCGCGCGCACACCTCTGATCACGGATGCTACGCGGGGGGCTTCACGTTTGTTTGAAAAACTCAAGTCTGCCTCCATTTTCTGTGCTGGAAGAGGCACCGCTTGGCGCCTCCCCAGAAACCTTACCTTTTGCAGAAGCTGGGAGCCGGAGTACTTGGCAGCGATAGATTTTATTTCTCCACCAAAAGCCGAGGCCCAGAGCTTCACCCTGCGGGAAGAAAGGCCACGGGAACCCATGTAGCATCCGTGTCCCCGCGAACCCGCGCGCACACACCGGGCAGTTGCGAAAGGAACCGGGCGATATAACACTGGGGTGGGGGGTGGGGGGTGCGGAAAAAAAAAAGAAATAAGAAGCGTTCTGGGTGGAAAGTGCCAGCACGAACTGCAGAGCGCAGCGCAGGAGGGGGCCCGAGGGGGGTCACAGAGTTCTGAATGCGCCAAGTATCCGGCTCTTCAGAAAGACCACCGGATTCTGTCGGACATCACTGCCCGAGAACTCGACCACCTAAACGGGGCATCGCCCGGCCAACACTAGTCGGGAGAACCCACCCTCCCGCCCCCCACCCCCCAAAAGAAGTAGGTGCCAAGGCAGCAGAGAGGAGGGATAAATAAACGGCCCGTGGAAGTTCGATTCGGTAAACGGGCTTCAAAGTTGGCGCTGTCACTTAAGGTGAACCTGTCCGGGTTGCAGTCGCCCGCCTGCCGGAGGGGGCACGGCGAACCCACCCGGCCCGCCCCGCCGCCGCCGCGGGCGGGAGGCAGGTGCGAAGGGCGAGGTCGCCGACGCCCCGCGGCAGGTCCCGCCGGACGCACCTGCGGGCGCCCAAACTTGAGCATCGCGGGCGGCGGGCGGCGGGTCCCCTCCCCGGGCGGCGCACACTTACACGGAGAGCGGGATCTGCTGCTCCGAGCGCACCGCGGCCCCCAGGAGCGCGGCGTGGAGGAGCGCGGCGGCCAGGAGCGCCCGGGCCCCCCGGGACGCGCGGCGCGGCCAGCCCGGCCCGGCCATGCTGGGCTCCCTCGGACGCGCCGGCGGCGGCGGCGGCGGCGGCTCCTCCGGGTGGCCGCGGGGAGCTGCGCCGAGCGGGCGGTGGGCGATCGCGCTGGGCTGCCTCTGCGCGCCGCCCCGCCTGCCTCTCGCGCGCCGGGCTCACTTGGGGGAGCAGAAAAAGAAGCGGGAGGGGTGGCGCGGGGAGGGCGGGGAGGAGCGGGAGGGAAGCGAGGTGGAGAGGGAGGCAGGCAGGGGAGGCAGGAGGGAGACGCGCCTCTCGCAGCGGCGGCCGCCGGCCCCGCCTCGGCGGCCCCGGGGAGTCCGGCGGGCCGCGGCGGGCGGGCGGGAGGCGCCGCGCGGGCGGGGGCGACTCGCAAACTCCGGTGTCCTTGGCCGCGGCCGAGCGCGCCCCGCCCCGCCCGGCCACTGCGGCCGCCGACTTGGGAGCAACTCCGCAGTCCGCGGGCGCGGGCGCCCGTCTCCGCCCGGTCCCCGGCCGGCCCCGCGCCCGGGGCACCCGCGCCAGGTGGGGGTGGGAGCGGAGGGAGGACGCGCGCAGCCCCGCACTTTGCCGGGTGGTCGCCGCCGCGAGCCCGCGCCGCGTGCCCCTTCGGGGGTGTCCCGCCCCGCGACCGCCCCCGGGCCCAGTTGGGTGAGAATCAAAGGGATCGGGCGGCTCGACCTGCGCCCCCCCAACCCTCCCCCTCCCTCACGCACACTCTCCCCCCCCCCACCCTCCCCGCCCCCGGCGCGAAATTTTTCGGGCGAGGAGGAACGCGGGAAGGGGCCAAAATGTGCGGCCGGAGAGGGGGCGTGCGGAAGCCGACGGGGGACCCCCTGCACGGCGGGGCGAGGCTGGAACCGGACTGGGGGCTCCGGGGGTCCGGCCCGCCGCAGCGCCTGAGCCCGAGAGGCTGCGGGGAGGCGGGGAGGTGGCGGGTCGGCACTGTTGCAGCCGCACGAGCTCGGGGCTCCCGGCTCCGACCCGCAGCGGGGTCGCCCAGGCGCCCACCGACCGTTCACGCTCCCGCGGGCGCCCGGGAGGCCGGGGCTACCGGGAGAAGCGGGCGGGAGCCCAGTGGAGGGCGACTGCCCAGGTTTCGGAGATGCCTCCAAGGCGGGAAGGGTCGCCCGCTGCCCACTCCCCGCCCCCCTCACCCCCCGCCCCCCAGCCCCTCGCGCCGACCTCCCCGCACCGGGCAGGAGGCGGCCGGGCGCCTGCAGAGGAAGAGAGGCCACCTCGGGTCTCCCCACGGCTTCCCGCGCCGCCACCCGAGCCCTGCTTCCCCGCCCCCCGGGGGTCCCCGTGAGCGGTGCGGGGTGCGAGTGGGAACTTTGTGGGGGCGCCCGCGCAAGGCTGGCCGGAAAGAGCGAGCAGCGGGCCGGCTGAGTCATCATCGCCCGGGCAAGCGCAAGTCCGGGGGCCCGGCGAGTCGCGCGCTCCTGCCGCCGCCCGAGTTCGCCCGCGGGGCCTCCGCAGTGAGCGCGGCGCGCGCTTCCCGGGCCCCGCTGCAGCCCCGCGGTCGAGGGAGCTGCTTTCCCCGGGCCGCTCCTTAGAAAAGTTCCCCCCACCCCACCCCCACCGCAGATACTGGGCTCGACCTCAAAGTGAACTGCGTGGGGCGAAGGACCGTTGAGGGAACTGTGTGCTGGGTGAGAGTAGCGGAGGATCTCCCGAGTCCCCAGCCGCCGCTGCCACCACCCCAGCCCGAAGCGCGGAGAACAGGCCCCAGTGGAGACGCACCAGGTGCGCCCCGCCCACGGGCAGTGTCTACAGGCTCCACGGATGACTAACTGGTTATAATGAATTCTCCGCTTCTGTGCACACCTCACGTCTGCGGAAGCGTGCTAGCAGATCCAAACCCGCCCAGCGCTGCCTCACCCCGGGGCAAGTGGTCTGGGGATGGCTTAGCCCACTGTCATGGGAGGGAGAAAATTAATTTTCCTTCAGAACCCAGTGAGTTTTCTGAGTGCATCCTAGCTCTTCTTAGTATAGCCCCAGTTCATCCTCTAGATTCTATTTTGCTGTATCTATCCACACGCCGTCCTGAGGTCCCTCATTCATCCCATGAATCGCTTGTCAAGCATCTTAGCGATAGGACTGTAGGTTGTGCTGGAAACCACTGGTGGGCAAACCAGACACGCCTGTTCAAAGAATGTATGTACTCGCGAGGAAGACCGGCTTTACTCTAAAATCCTAAATAATAGGTGTACAATGATAAGCTCTGACTGGGGGTAGGGTGGGGGAGGAGTGTAATGTGAATAAAGGAAATGTACCTGCAGCATGCATGTACTGTTGTTAATCTCTTAACTAATGGGAAAATCGAGGCACCGCCAAATCAGAGCGCTTAGTGCTATTTAAACAACCAATTGAGGACTTAAATAGAGGATCTCCTAGACACTGAGACTGTGACCATAGCTTGTATTAAAGTTCTGATCTGCGACCAGCCTGATACAGGTGCATTTTGCAGGCATTTCTCGGTAACTCCGAGCATCAAGGAAAGACACCCTGGCCCAGAGAATCACTATCCCAAAAGAGTGACACAGTTCACGGTTTACACAGGCACCATAGTTTAAGCTGGATCTCAAGAAAGATCTCCCTCAGGAAAGATTTGAGCTGATTGATATTAACAAATTCAGAGCTCAGAGTGCTTGCAAGACACTGCCCTTTTCAAAATTAAAAAAAAATTTAACACCAAAAGGGGTCCTTCAGTTCTCTAATCCCATTCTTTCACCTCACAGATGACAAGAGGCCCAAAAAGGGTGCAAGAATTTTGCAAGGACACATAACCACTTACAAAAGGGTCTCTGACTTTCACACACATGTTTACCAGAGTAAGGAACCAGGAGCACATTCCAGTATGCATTGTATGAACCAGATACTGGATTCCTTCTTGCCATTTTTTAAAATTCCCAAAGTTTGCATTTCAATATCCAAAATTGAATCTGTTCAGATGAATCTTTCACAGGCTGATAGCATGTGCTGTGTCACTGCACATGTCAAACAGTAAGGAACTACTGGAGGGCTCTGAAGAGAAGGGAAACGGGAGAAAACAGGTCACCTTAGAGGGCGAGGACAGGATGATCCCATATAAAGAATTGCCCTGTGTCCTACAAATGTTCCACTGGAATTCAGGTAAGAGAATGTCCTGCTTATAATCTTCTAATTCTAGAACTTAAATCCTTTCCATATTTAAATACAAAGGAGTTCTTGCATGGTTTTAATAAGCATTGAATTTTCTAGAAATGCAACTGGTGTGTAAAATGAAGGGAAAATTGTCTTCCATTTTGCTTAGAACTTGACCAAGAGGGGTCTTTGTTGGTTCTTTCTCTTTCTTTCTTTTTTTTTCTTTTTTTTCAGAAGGGTTATCTATTTTGGAAAATCACTTTTCCAATAGCAATTCTGCTTTTAGTCTTTTAGTCTGCTTTGAGTCACCAACAAAACACATCTGTATCAATCTGCATTTGGGGTGACATTTACAACTAGTCTGCGTATATATAGCAGCAAGCATTAACAACTTCATTACATCCTGTAGTGTAATCCTTCTTGAACATTTTACATAGGGAAACACCTCTTATTTAAGCAATAAATTGATTTTATTTCTCTTTGATATTACCAGATGAAGCATCATATCGATTATTTTCGTCTCTGACACTGAGTATATGTTTATGGTGTCTCAAATTTTTATAACAGGATGATAAAGAGGTCTAACCCTCTGCCATTCTGGAGACACTAGCTATAAGGCTATGACGGTGCTCATAAGGAAACAAAATGGTTTGCTACAAAGGAGCAAAATGACAAATGTTTTAACCTTTGAACCAGCAATTCCTCTTCTGGGAATTTATCTTACAGTTAGGAAATGATGTACATATGTGGTTATTCATTACCACATTATCTCTTAAGAGCAGACGGCTATAAATAATCTAACTGGCTCTCACTACATAATTAGGTAAAGAAACGGATGCATCCACACAATGGAATATTATGCAGCTATTTAAAAATTGAGGATGTTTTCTAAATTTGAGTGTAAAAAAGAATCCATAAATGAATCTTTTTTTTTTAAAGCAAGGTGCATAACAGTGTATATGGTAATGCTATCTTTGTTTAGGGAAGAAGGAACATAATGCTTTGTGTTTCTGATTTTTTTAAATGGAATATATATAAGAACTGTGTTTGGCAGATCGAATACGTCACAGGGAGCTTGCCAGGCTCTGCCGTGCGGGCGAGATACTCTCGGTAGCTTGCCTGGCTCTCCGAGAGGGGCGGAGGAATCGAACTCAGGTCGGCCATGTTGGCTGCGTGCAAGGCAAACGCCCTACTGCTGTGCTATAAGAACATTGTTCTGGCTTTTTCTTTGCATTAACATGTCAAATCCATAGCATCCTTGGCTCAAGCCCAGCTTCTCAACATGAATACACACACACACACACACACGCACACACACACACACACACACACACCTTACAAGTGCATTTCTATCCCACCTTGTCTAGCCCATACCTCTGACATTTTTTCCTTAAATTTCTGCCCCTGGTTCTTAATCAGACAATCCTTCCCCTATATCTGATGCAGATGCATACCTTCTCCCTAAAGTAGCAAGAACCATCTTTTTTAAAAAATAATAATAATTGAGCATCCCTCTGCTTTAAATGCTCTCTGCT
This sequence comes from Sorex fumeus, assembly GCF_029834395.1. NCBI lineage: Eukaryota > Metazoa > Chordata > Mammalia > Eulipotyphla > Soricidae > Sorex > Sorex fumeus. The sequence goes on along the minus strand of NW_026606129.1, from coordinate 54,352,073 downwards.
TTAAATGCTCCAATGATTTCTATTTTGAGTTGGAATACAGACTTCTTACTGAGACACCCAAGGTCCTTGACTCCCACCCACCAGACTCTCTTTTCATCTCTTTCTCCATTGCTCACTGTGCTTTAGCCAGTTTCCTAGGAGTTCTAGAACACATGGTTTGTTCCCATCTTGGGCCTTTGCATGTGCTGTACCTTCTGCCTGAATCACTCTTCCTCCAGATGGTTCCATGGCTGTTTCTCACCAGATTCAAATGTCCCCTGCTCCATGAGAACTGCTGCCAGAATTCCAGGTAAAATGCGCAGTTAACACAGGAAGCATCAGACTACGCAGAAATTCTAAAAGGAAGACTTGTCTGTGATCCCTTATTACTAAAGTCATGCTACAATAAGAAAAGGGAGGCTAATGAATGAGCAGGTGGAGAGGTCATGCCTTAGAGCTGGGATGGACATCCTGTCAGAAGAAAGTGCTACTTGTCTTCTAAGTTGAGAGCTATTGTCATGTTAGCAGACCACGTGGCTGCACAGCCTAGCCAGTGCCCCCACCTCCTGGCACTGGATGCATTTGTGGTGCATTTATGGCACATTTGTGGCTTTCCCTTCACGGATAACAACTGTTTCTGAAATGCTAAATTGCAATTGTAAAAATATTACGTGCTAAAACATTTGTTGTAATGACCTTGGTTTAGGGACACCAAGTATTTTCATTTCAGTTATAATTTGTTAAAGTACACTGGATGCTGGAGCGATAGCACAGCGGGTAGGGCGTTCGCCTTACAAGCGGCCAACATGGCCGACCCGAGTTCGATTCCTCCGCCCCTCTCGGAGAGCCCGGCAAGCTACCGAGAGTATTCGATATGCCAGACACAGTAACAACAAAGTCTCCATTGGAGACGTTACTGGGCCCGCTCGAGCAAATCGACGATCAACGGGAGGGCCATTACCTCGAGCCATTACACTGGATGCTCTAGTGTTTTATTATGTTTCATAATAAATATCATATTTTGAAGTTTGTGCAAAATAATCAGATCTCCAAACTATATGTTAAACTCTCTGAAATCAGTTTCTCATGATCCATCCTCAACATTTCTTCTGAGGTCAGTTTCCCATTGCCAGACAACAAACCTAGCCATTGTTCAATCAGGTTACACTTTGGAAAAGAGGCAAATTTTACAATAGTATTTTGTAAATCTCATAGGTTGGTGAGATCTAAATTAAACAATCTATTTAAATACATACACGTGCTCACCCAGCAAAGCGATTTGAAGTGTGGATAGGATCACTCTCCATTACAGACTAGAAACAATAGTATTTTGTAAATCTCATAGGTTGGTGAGATCTAAATTAAACAATCTATTTAAATACATACACGTGCTCACCCACCAAAGCGATTTGAAGTGTGGATAGGATTACTCTCCATTACAGACTAGAAGTGGCAGTGGAAAAACTGAGCATCATTTCCTACTGTGAAAATAAGGAACTCTGAACCTCAGCTCACTTCTACTTTAGATTACCGTTTATTTTCATTGCACTTTTTTGTGGGGTGGAGGCAGCCTCCCAAGTGCTGTTGAGGGTGCCCCTCAACAGCACTTGCTGATTTTCAGCCAACCGATGCCATGTAGATTTGAAGGTCTGAGGATGTGGTGCTACTCTAGCCCTGGGGTGCCAGGTAATACCCATATTGCCCCACGAATGCTCAAGGGCTTCCAGGGCTATACTGGGGGACAGTATGGTGCTGGAGATAGAAATGAGGTCAGTCACACATAAGGCATGTACCTAAAGCCCATATTACCTCTCCGGCCCTTGGTTTGGTAAGGAGTTATTGGTTAGACAATAAAAGGTAAAGGTAAAGGCCCTCCCGTTGATCGTCGATTTGCTCGAGCGGGCCCAGTAACGTCTCCATTGGAGACTTTGTTGTTACTGTGTCTGGCATATCGAATACTCTCGGTAGCTTGCCGGGCTCTCGGAGTGTTAGACAATAATGTCTTAATTATTCAAGTAGTCTAAGCAGCACAATAAACATTGTCATTTTTTTCTACTATCACATCTTTAAAGAGAAATATTTGAAGGTAGGAAACAGAGTCTAAGCTCAAACTAAATTGAGTAAAATTCAGACAAAATGTTCTTTAAGGCCCGATTTTATTTTATATATATTTAACTTCTTCATTGAATCACTGTGAGATAGACCCTTACAAAGCTGTTTGTGATTGGATTTGAGTCATAAAGTATTCCAACACCCATCCCTCCACCAGTGTACCTCCACCCCCCACCCCGCTGCCTGCCTCTATGGCAGATACTGTTTCTCTCTCTCTCTCTCTCTCTCTCTCTCTCTCTCTCTCTCTCTCTCTCTCTCTCTCTCTCTCTCTCTCTCTTCCCCTCCCCTTCTACCTCCCTCTCCCCCCTCTTTTGGGAATTGTAGTTTGCAATATTAATACTAAAATGTTATCAAAAATATCCCTTTAGCTACTTTTAACCCTCAGATCTTGTCCAGCATAATTATTCCCAGCTATTATTGTCAGACTGATGTCTTCTCTCTGTCTTACCTACCCTCAGTCCCACACACTCTTGTGGTTAGTTCCAACCATTGACCAGTCCTCCTAACCCCTGTTTTCCCTGGCCATAGATATTGGTCTTCTACTGTCACTGTCCTCCCGTTGTTCATCGATTTGCTCAAGCGGACCCAGTAACGTCTCCATCATGAGACTCGTTGTTACTGTGTTTGGCATATCGAATACGTCACGGGTAGCTTGCCAGGCTTTGCCGTGCGGGCGAGATACTCTTGATAGCTTGCCGGGCTCTCCGAGAGGGGCGGAGGAATTGAACTCGGGTTGGCCATGTTGGCTGCATGCAAGGCAAACACCCTACCCGCTGTGCTATTGCTCCAGATATATATATATATATATATATATATATATATATATTATATATATATATATTTATATACCACAAATTAATGCAATCTTTCTGCACCTGTCCCTCTCCTTCTGACTCATTTCACTCAGCACGATACTCTCTATGTTCATCCATTTAGAGCCTGATTTTAAAAGACAGTTATTCGTCGATTGCCTCGAGCAGGCCCCAGTAACGTCTCCTTCGTTCTAGCCCTGAGATTTTTTAAAAAGTGCCATATTCATGTTTGCCACTCAATGCCTCTTTTGCAGACCACAACACCCAAAAGGAGAGAGAGAACACAGGGGATTGCCCTGCCACAGAGACGGGGGGATGGGGGGATGGGGGTGGGAGGGATATTATCCATGGTGGTGGAAAATGGGCACTGGTGGAGGGATGGGTATCTGATCATTGTATAATTGAAACCAAAGCACAAAAAATTGTAAATCTACAACTTTAAAAAAAATAAAATAAAATAAAGGGGAAAAAAAAAAACTAAAAAAAAAAAGTGCCATATTCAAGGCTCTTTCAGAGTTAGGAGAATGAGACCCTTCATTGTTACTGGTATTTGGCATATTGGGTATGCCACGGGGAGTTTGCCAGACTCTGCCGTGTGGGCAGGTTACATTCAGTAGCTTGCCAGTTTGTCCAAAGTAGGAATGTCCAAAGTCTCCTGCCCCCGTGCCTGGCTGTCCTTACCGGGGCCCCTTGGAGGGAAGCAGGTTGAGTTTTCCTCCCCTCCCCGACCAGTGCTCCGGCAGCCGAAGACCTCCAGAACCAGCCACCACCATGCTGAGACCACGCTAAAAGACAGTATTACCTAATTTAAACTTTGTAAAACAATTGAAAACTTTAATCTTAATGGTTATCAGAAAAGTAATCATGAAAACAAAAAATCAGCTAAAGAATCTTTATCACAATATTATCTAATAGAAAAATTAAGAAGCCACTTAAATGCCTAAAAACAGGGTAATGATTAAATAGATCACGGTTGATTTATTGATTTATGTAAGATTATACTGGGGCTGGAGTGATAGTACAGTGGGTAGGGCTTTTGCCTTGTACGCAGCTGATTCGTATTTAATCCCCAGCATCCCATATGGCCCCCCAAGCACCGCCAGGAGTAATTCCTGAGTGCAGAGCCAGGAGTAACCCCTGAGCATTGCTGGGTGTGACCCAAAAAGAAAAAAAAAGATTACTTATGGGAGGGCTGGAGTAATGGTACAGCAGGTAGGGTGTTTGCCTTGCACGCATCTGGCCCAGGCTCAATTTCTCCATCTCTCTCGGAGAGCCCGGCAAGCTACAGAGAGTATCCCACCCACTCAGCAGTGCCTGGCAAGCTCCCCGTGGCATATTCGATATGCCAAAAACAGTAACAAGACATTACTAATGCCCGCTTGAGCAAATTGATGAACAATGGGAGGACAGACAGTGCTACAGGACTACTAATACTACTTTTTTTAGCCACGATGTCATAAATCATTATTATAGTAGCATTTCATGCTTATGATCTTCCAAATCTACACCTCCCTCAGAGTGTCCATACCTTCCAACATTGTTTCAGGGTTCCATCTCCCACCCAAAACTTTCACCCCAGCTCCATTTACCTGCCTTAGTTCTGTTGACCACAGGCTCTGCTGCCTTTGAGCCTTTGACCATTTGCTTTTCCCTCAGTACTATAATTTACAGGACCATCAAAACTGATATTTCGTAAGTACAGTACTGTTATACCACACCCACCACCAAAGTATCAGTCTCCCACCAGCACCTTCCCTTTGTTCCTTGTGTCACACATCCCTTTGCACACTTAGTCCTATAGGCAGACTCTCAGGATCTATTATCATTGGCCATTAATTGCTATTTATTTACTTTGTTTTATTTAGACTCCACATATGAAAAGATCATTTGGTATTTACACTTCTCCCTTTGACTCATTTCACTAGCATGATGCCCTCTTGTTCCTTCCCATTGCAACCAACTACAGGATGTCACCCTCTCTTATAACCCAGTAGCATACCATTGAGAAGCAAATAGCTTTTAATCTAGAAAATCAACTCTTTCAACGCCAAGAGAAACAAAAATTACTACTTAGAAAAGAGTCCTGGAAATGTAAGAAACCTTGAATCAACATGTAGACAGAGTCCCTGAGAGATAGTACAGAGAGTAGGACACAGCCTTGCACATAGCCAACCAGATTCCATCCCCAGTACCATATTGCTCCTGCCCGAGCACTACAGGAGTGATCCCTGAGCACAGAGCCAGAAGCCCTGAACAGTTGGGTGTCACCAAAACCGAAACAAAACAAAACAATCCAACCAAAACAAACGTGGATTACTATACATTAGGGAAATATTTAGCCCTTAGATACATCCAAGAAAAGAGGCTTGGTTTCAAAGATAAAGAAGGTGCTCTTGGGATCTCCAATAAAGGTATCAAGTTGCTTATAATGGGGGTAAATCAAGCTAAGGTCAGATATCCTCAGGACATTTAAGGCCAAAATGTAATGGAGAAATTTCTACAAGATTCTCAAGTAAAAGGCATGGGTCAAGTGTTTTATTTGGTTGGATGATCAAACTGACTTTCAAGTAAAAATTTTTAAAAAGACTTCTTTAACCAGTCATCTGTTCTTGGGCATTCAGGTTTCTTCCAGTTTCTGGCTATTGTAAAGAGTGCTGCAATGAACAAACAAGTGCAGATGTCACTTCGACTATACATTTTTGCCTCTCTGGGATATATTCCCAGGAGTGGTATTGCTGGGTCAAATGGGAGCTCAATTTCTAATTTTTTGAGAATCGTCCATACTGTTTTCCAGAAGGGCTGAACCAGTGGACATTCCCACCAACAGTGAGGGAGTGTCCCTTTCTCGCCACATCCACGCCAGCATCGGTTGCTTTTGTTCTTTTGAATGTGGGCCAGTCTCTGAGGTGTGAGATGGTATCTCATTGTGGTTTTGATCTGCATCTCCCTGATGATTAATGATGTAGAGCATTTTCTCATGTGCTTTTTTGCCATTCGGATTTCTTCTTTGAGAAAGTTTCTGTTCATTTCATTGCCCCATTTTTGGATGGGGTTGGATGTTTTCTTCTTGTGGAGTTTAACCAGTATTTTGTATATCTTGGATATCAACCCCTTGTCAGATGTGTATTCGGTGAATATCCTTTCCCATTCTGTAGACTGTCTTTGTATTTTGGTCACTGTTTCTTTGGAGGTGCAGAAGCTTCTTAGTTTAAGATAGTCCCATTTATCTATCTCTGTTTTCACTTGCTCGGCCAGTGGCGTGGCATCTTTGAAGATACCATTAGCTTCAATGTCATGGAGGGTTTTGCCAACTTTATCTTCAATGTACCTTATGGTTTCTAGAAAAGATGAAGTCATGAAATTTACATACAAGTGGTACAATATGGAAAGTATCATGCTAAGCGAAATGAGTCAGAAAGAGAGGGATAGACATAGAAAGATTGCATTCATCTGGGGGATATAAAGTAACAAAGTATGAGATTAATACCCAAGAATAGCTGAGATCAGCACCAGGAGGATTACTCCATAACTTAGAGGCCAGCCGGGTATCCTAGAGGAAAGGGCTGTTCAGATAGAGAAGGGAGCACCAAATAAAGGATGTTTGGAGGATCCTCCCAGGAGGGGAGATGCCTGTCGAAAGTAGACTATGGACTGAACATGTTTGCCACTCAATGCCTCTTTTGCAGACCACAACACCCAAAAGGAGAGAGAGAACACAGGGGATTGCCCTGCCACAGAGACAGGGGGGATGGGGGGATGGGGGGATGGGGGTGGGAGGGATATTATCCATGGTGGTGGAAAATGGGCACTGGTGGAGGGATGGGTATCTGATCATTGTATAATTGAAACCAAAGCACAAAAAATTGTAAATCTACAACTTTAAAAAAAATAAAATAAAATAAAGGGAAAAAAAAAAGAAAAAAAATTTTAAAAAGACCTATACTAGTATATATGATATTAAAAGTAGTTTATAAGTAATCGCACTGTATCACTGTATCACTGTCATCCTGTTGTTCATTGATTTACTCAAACGGGCACCAGTAACGTCTCCATTCGTCCCAGCCCTGAGATTTTAGCAGCCTCTCCTTACTTGTCTTTCCCAATGCTTAGGGATTATACTATAAATTTTAGAAACATTGTAAAAATTGTCACAATATTCACACATCACATTTATACATAGAAATCAATAGCTTTCATATGTATGCATATATACCACATTAACTAGGAGAGCTTATAGAAGACATCCCTATACTCTAGCAGCAAGAAAGATAAAAATTCCTTGAGACAAACATTTTGAAAAGTGTAAAATAACTTTAAATCACCATTGAGGAAGGAAAGAAGTTTTGAATAAAAGGCAAGACGTACCACTATCTTGAATAATAATTGATCAATATGTTGATTTATATATTTTATGTAATTTAATAGAAGTTGTTAATTTAATTTAAGTTGTTGTAATTTAATTTCAAAAAAGTTGTTAAGAGGACAAATAACCTCCGGCTCCAGGCATATCTCTTTGACTCCACCATTCTTACTGCACTAACATACACCTCAGAGACCTGGGCCCTACAAAAACAGGATGAGAATACTATTCGGGTCTCCCAAAGAGGAATCAAAAGAGTTATGCTTGGAATATCATGCCAAATACCAGTAACAACGATGGGTCTCATTCTCCTAACCCTGAACGAGCCTTGAATATGGCACTTTTTAAAAAATCTCTGGGCTAGGACGAAGGACGGGGACTGCTTGAGGCGATTGACGAACAACAGGATGGTCCTAATCGTGATCATGCTTCACTCAAGTGAGAGAAGGAATCCGGAGTTCCATCCTCTGTTGACGATTAAAGATCAGGGGCGCTGCCTCGTTTACCAAGGCGTCGAAAATCAGATGGGCCGGACACATAATGCAATTTGGAGATGACCGCTGGACTAAAGATGTTACCAACTGGATTCCACGGGATGTCAAAAGAATGCCTGGCCGCCCACCTAGGCGATGGTCGAACTTCTTTGTTCAAGATCCTGAACAAATGGTTTGATGCCCTTCGTGTTCCTGGAGCGAGCAGATGCCATTGGGCTACACTAGCCCACAACAGGGGCAAATGGAGACGTTACTGGCACCCACTCTAGCAAATCGATGAGCAATGGGATGACAAGTGATACAACTGATATAATTTAATGTCAATTACCAATTATCGATGAAATATTTTTAGAACACGTTAACACTAATTTCACATGGAAAGCATACATAGTCAAGAAAATACTAAAAAAGACATGTAATGAGGAAAGATCTACCAAATATCAAGCTATACTGTAAGCTTCAAAAATTAAGTATTGTGATACTGGCAGATAAGCAGAAAGTTAGGCTAAACACACACACAACATAGAAAACCACCATTTAAAATAATGTAAATCACAGAACTTTAATCAATAAAAAGGATTTTTCTTTTTTTAAAATTGAATCACTGATAGTTTTTTTTAAAAAAAATGAAGAAAAATTTTAAATCTATAAAAATAAACATATACAGAGTGGGCTGGAGCGATAGCACAGCGGTAGGGCGTTTGCCTTGCACGCAGCCAACATGGCTGACCCGAGTTCGATTCCTCCGCCCCTCTCGGAGAGCCCGGCAAGCTACCAAGAGTATCTCGCCTGCACGGCAGAGCCTGGCAAGCCACCCGTGACGTATTCGATATGCCAAACACAGTAACAACAAAGTCTCCAATGGAGACGTTACTGGGCCCGCTCGAGCAAATCGATGAACAACAGGAGGACCGTGACATATATACAGAGTATAGAAAATCTTGACATAAATCAAAAAATACCATTCATATCTCTAATCATAAAGAACTATCTTAATGAAAGGGAGAAAGAACTAAAGGTCAGAGAGAGAGAGTATGGGAATATAAATAAAATGCTTGCTCTGCGTGTAGCTGACCAAGGTTCCTGGCCCCACGTGTATCACACCCTGTTCAGCACCACCAGATGTCATTGATGAGCTCAGAGTCGGGAGTAAACCCCAAGTATCACTGGGTGTGACCAACCCCCTCCACCTCCCAAAAAGGAAAAACACAAACAAATTAAATTTGTAACAAAATATATAAAAACCCATCTATGTTCAGATAGCTTCACAAAATACTCTCTCAAATATTGAAAGACAACTAAGTCACAATTTCATAAAGTAGATGAGGCATGGTAATTGTTACCTCATTTGATGATTCCAGCATAATTCTGATACATATCCCTAACAAGGTTATTATGAGGAAAATTAGAGATAAATATCTCTTATGAACATAGATGAAAAATCCTAACAAAATATTAACAAGATTATTCCAGAAGTTTATACAAGGTGTTTTTCGGTTTGAAAAACAGTAGAAACAAATGTTGTTTTACTGTTTGATAAACCAAGGTAGAATAGAGACAAAAGTATGATTATTTTTATAAATAAAATATAAAATTAATAAAATTCAATACAATTTTTCAGTTTATGATGTTATGGTTGTATGCATAGAAAGCCCTATAGAATTCCAAATACATAGATAGATAGATAGATAGATAGATAGATATTTAAACTTCTAGAATTAGTAAATGGATGGTCACATAATACAGAGCCCACTTGTAGAAATCAACACTTTTTCTATATTACTAACAATTAAAAAGGAAAATGACATTAAAAGCTTAATGGCTAAGAAAAATTTTTAAAGAGATATATAAAGCCTTTATAGAGAAGGCTATGTTCTTAAAAGAAATTAAAGAAAGTTTAATAAATATTGTTAAACCATCAATATTGTTAAAAGGCACAAAACCTATTCCCACATGGGGTGGCCCAGCATAGGTAACCTACTGCATTTCTGCCAAAAGCCGTTGAATTTTGAGATTTGTTTCTGAGTCTCTGGGATCGTGGCTGTTAAGTAGCTTGATCGGGAGCCAGAGAGGCCGTTTGTGGGCGGCGACTCGGGGTCTCATTGGGATGGGGAGGAAAGGGCCGTCTCCACCCCCATCCCGTGAGGCCCCGCATGTCTCATCACTGTGGGCCCAAACCTGACTGTCCAGTGGCCTCTGGAAGATGGCGGCCAACGAGCTGCCTAGGAGGAGCAGGCGGAGGGACAACACCCTTTCCACTCTTGGGTGACCCAGCAACAGTAACCTACTGTGCACTCCGCACACATTTCTGCCAAAAGCTGCTGGGTTTTGAGATTTGTTTCTGAGTCTCTGGGATCATGGCCATTAAGCAGCTTGATCAGGAGCCAAAGAAACCGTTTGTGGGTGGCGACTCATGGTCTCATTGGGGCGGGGAGGAAAGGGCTAGTTCCACCCCCATCCCATGAGGCCCCACATGTCTTTTCACTGCGGGCCCAAACCTGACTGTCCAATGGCCTGTGGATGATGGCGGCCACCAGGCCTCCAAGGGGGAGCAGGCAGAGGGACAGTACCCTTTCCCCCCTGGGGTGGCCTGGCGACAGTAACCCACTGTGTGGTCCAGACACATTTCTGCCAAGAGCTGATGGGTTTTGAGATTTGTTTCTGAGTCTCTGGGATCATGGCCATTAAGTAGCTTGATCGGGAGCCAGAGAGGCCATTTGTGGGTGACAACTCGGGGTCTCATTGGGATGGGGAGGAAAGGGCCGGCTCCACCCTCATCCCGTGAGGCCCCGTGTATCTCATCACTGGGGGCCCAAACCTGACTGTCCAGTGGCCTCTGGAGGATGATGGCCACCGGGCCGCCAGGGGGAACAGGCCAAGACACGAAACCTATTCCCACCTGGGGTGGCCCAGCACCGGTGCCTACTGCAGGGACCGGGCACATTTCTGCCAAAAGCCGTTGGGTTCCGAGATTCGTTTCTGAGTCTCTGGGATCATTGCCGTTAAGCAGTTCGATCAGGAACCAGAGAGGCCTTGCCTCCAATTATATAGCTAAGCCAGAGGTGGTTTGTGGGTGTGGCTCCCATATACCTAACTTTTGCCCGTTTACTTTCTTGGTAAACTTTGCCCCAAGTTTTTGGGGTCTGGCCAAAGGCACAGCAGTGATTTTGGGGTATCTAGAAGTCTGAAGGCACCATCAGGCTGCTGATGCACTCACCTCACAGGTACAGATTGACCTGCTGGCAGCACCATACCCCCTCATTTTTCCCAATCTTATCTCCCCAAGTATAAGCCAAATAAAAATCCCAGAAGACTCATTACCAGAAGTTGAAAAACTGATTCTAAAATTTGCAGAGAAATACAAAGAACTTAAAATAGATAAACTACAATTTCAATTTTTTTTAATTGCTTGTTTTTGTGTTCATTCAAGTGTCACTTTTAAAACAAGTGTCAGGATATATTCCCAGAAGTGGTATTGCTGGGTCATATGGGCTCAATTTATAGTTTTTGAAGGAATGCCCATATTGTTTCCCAAAAAGGCTAGACCCAGTTGACATTATCACCCACAATGAATTAGAGTCCCTTTCTCCTTGCATCTGCACCAGCACTGGTTTTTCTTGTTGATGTGTGCCAATCTCTGTGGTGTGATATGATATTTCATTCTTGTTTTGATTTGCATCTCCCTGATGATTAGTGGTGTCACTTCTCACTTGTCATCCTGTTGATCATCGATTTGCTCAAGTGGGCGCCAGAAATGACTCCATTTGTCCTTGTCGCGTGCTAGCGTAGCCCAGTGGCATATTGGGAGCTCTTTCAGGGTCAGGAGAATGAGGCCCATTATTGTTACTGTTTTTGGCATATCAAATACCTCACAGGTAGCTTGCCAGGCTCTGCCGTGCGGGCAGTGCAGAGCATTTTTTCATGTGCATTTGGCCATTTGTATTTCTTCTTTGAGGCTTCTCTTCATGTCTTCTCTCCATTTTTTGACGGGGATTTTTTTCCCTTGTAAAGTTCTACAGTCGCCTTATATATATTTGATATTAACCCCTTATCCAATGGATATTGGATGAGTAATTTTTCCCATTCCATGGGCTGTCTTGCTACAGTAGCAAAATAAAATTTGTGTTGTTATAGGTAAAGGTAAAAAAAGAATGAATACAGAGTCCCAAATAGACAAATACTTATATGGTCAATTAATTTTATTTTGTTCCTTTTTAATTTCCTTCCTTTTGGTTGTGTTTGTTTAATTGTTTTGGGGTCACACCTGGCTGTGCTCAGGCTAACTCCTGGCTCTGTGCTCAGGAATCTCACCTTGCAAGGCTCAGGGGATCATATGGGATGTCAGGGATTAAACCTGGGTTAGCTTCATGCAAGGCAAGCACCATACCCTCTGTACTATTGCTCTGGCCCCAGTCAATTAATTTGCAACAAAGATTCCAAGGCAATTCAATGGTAAAGAACAGCATGATTAATATTCATATGGAGAAATTAAACCTTATGTTAAACCCTTATGTTTAATGTACACAAAATAACTCGAATGGACTATAGATGTAATACTAAATGCTAAAGCTGTAGAACTTCTAGAAGAAAAATACAAAAATCTAGAAAAAGACAATTTCATATACAATAAGTAATAACTAAAAAAAAGAAGAAAATGACAGTTTGGATTTCATCAAAATTGGAAACATCCACACCTTAAGAAAACAAAAGTAGCCATGAGCAGTCCCTGAGCACAGAGCCAGGAGTAAACCCTGGTTACCACGAGGTATGGCCGCAAATCAAAAACAAAAGGAAAATATAATTTATAATGTCTAACAAAAGACTTGAACCTAGAATAGATAAACAATTTCTAAACTAAATTAGAAAGTGCATAATGGACAAAGGTTTATAGCCAAGAAAAAACACCTACCTACAAATAACACAAGAATGTACACAACCCCCAAAAAAATGTATTCTAGTGTCCATTAACAGGTCATTAAGTAAGCAAATAGAATAGTCACAGAGTGGAACCAAAACAAATTTCAAATATATGCAACAAACAATAATAAACTTCAAAAGCATTATGCTTGAGTGAAAGAAGCTGGAACATTGAGTGTGTATAGTAATGATTTCAAAATATGTGAAATCCAAAAACAAACAAAACCAGATCGATGTAGACAAATCGGAAGATGCTAGTCCAATTGAAAGGCATTGGGTAATTGACTAGAAAGGGCATAAGATACACTCTGTGGTGATAAATGTTCCAATATTGTGCTCAGTGGTGTTTGCACAGGTGAATACTGTTGCCAAAATTCATAAATCTGAGCCTTTAGTTCTTTGAATTTCGTTGTATAAATTATTCCTCAACTAAAAAATATGTATGGTGGGACTCAGGAATGAGGGTCCTGTGACAAAGTACTCCTTTGTATGCATGAGGTCAAGCAGATAAGTTTGACTGGCAGCAACCCACATCACCTATGTTATCACGGGGTCCTTGATGCCACAACCAAGTGTGTGCCCTCTAGCATTATAGCAGAAGAACCCAGACACCACCACCATAAAAACAACAAAGCAAAACACTACAGTTATTAGATTTCTCTGTACAATATAATATTATTGCCCAATAATAAAACTGCTATTTGCAAGAGATACTGGTTGATTATCTAGTACTGTGATGACTGCCATTTTGTATTATATCCATTTGTAATTTTGTGAAATCTTTGTAATAAATGTGACCGATTGCAATAATAAAACACTTAAACTGTGAAACACTTGAAAATGACAATTGACAGAGTGGGGTAAAATATTTGCAACTCAGCTTTCTGACAAAGGGCTAATTATCCTTTCATAAGAGAAATCTTTAAAAAGCTCTAATGGTTGAGGCCAGAGAAAGTAGAGGAGGTAGGGCACTTTCTTTGAAATGGCTGAGGTGACTGTGACCCTAGTTCAAATCCCCAGCACCAGATAGTCCCCAAGCTCTTCCAGGAGTCAGTTATTTCTGAGTATGAAGCCAGGATTAGTCATTGAGCACCATATCATGTGACCTCCCAAATTGTTTTTAAAAGCTTTCATGGTGAGCACCTGCCTTGCAGAGCTGATGGTTGCACCTGTCTTGCAGAGCTGAAACTTTGAGTTCCATCCTGGCACTGTCTCACCTGCTGAGTGCAATCAGACCTGGTCCACGCAAGAGTGTCTAATCTCCTCTGCACTGCAACCCCTGGTCATCACAGCAACAAACAACAACAACAAAAGAAAGAGAAAGGGAGAGAAAAAATGTCATAATGATCAAAGGAAAGGCAGTTTTAGTCAAGGAATAAGATTTAGACAAGGAGTGTCTTTGTCACAAGAGGTCTGCATCTTGGAGTATACCACCTTTTCTGGTTTGGGATTTCATTTACAAATCTAAGGGTGGTCCAAAAAAAGGGAAGGAGAGAAAGAAGAGAATCATACCTATTCTCAGAAAAAGTATTAGGTGGAAATAAACAAAGGTATTACTAGAAGGGAGTGAAATTATGGGAGGCTTTCTCTACATATGGATTATCTGTGTGTGTGTGTGTGTGTGTGTGTGTGTGTGTGTGTAACAGTGTTCATACATTTTTCTACTCATTTGTACAAAATGCTATCATGCAAATGAGAGCTATTTCTGGTGAACCTATTATACTTTCAAGTATTTTAAATAATTTTCATGGAGTTCAATTTAGGAGTTTAAATTTTATTCCTTCAACAGGCAATGCTTTTATTATTCATTTATCCCCACCCACAGAACATGGATGAATTAAGACAGTTTCATGAACTTTTACTTATAAATGCTGCATAATTTTATATTCTGACAGCAAAGAATATTTTTAAAACTCACTTAAGTCTACCTAACTTATATTTGGAGCTTTATTCTATAGTTTTCATCAGAGATGCTATCAATATTGGTTTCTCTATAGATTTAGAAAAAGAATTCACTATTTATCCTTTAAAAATAGTCTTTGTAATATATTCCAAACACATAAAAATATAGAATGTTTTAGTGAAACTTGTCTAAACATAAACTAGATTTAACAAATATTTCTCCATGTTTCCTTTTTATAAATAAAAAATAATTCAGACATTATGACATTTCATCCCTGAATACTTCAGCATGCGTTTCTAAAAATATTTTTGGAAATATTTATTTCATTTTTTAAATAAAACCACACAACCATTCTTACACTAAAAAATGAATTATAACTTAGTGTTATCTAATACTTAAACTATGGTCAAGTTTGTCCTATTCTTATCCAAATTCTACCTTTGCACTTATTTCTTTGAACTGGAGTACCTGAATATTTTCTAAAATCTTAAAATCTAGAACAGTTTAGATCATCACTACCAATCCTTTTCCTTTGTTTTAGCTTTAAATTGTATTGACTTAAAGAAATTTGGTCAACGATTTCTTAGGATTTTATTGACTATTTCAAGAACTATTTGAAGAAAAACACCAAATAGTTCATTGCAAAAATCGTCTTTAAATACACTGAGTTCATATTTGAACATCTAAATTTTAATAATCTTGATCTTAAATATCCAGCCTATTGAGTGGAGGAAGGAGAGAAGATATTTTTAAATTGTCTTAAAACTAGCAACTTGTAGGCTGATCTAGATCTCCTTATTTTTTGCCACTAAGGTCCTAATTTTAGAAGGAAAGTTGTGGTGCCTTTGGAATCTCATAGCCCCGAAGACGTATCACAATTTCTCTCTGGCCTGGAGGTACACAAACTTAATGTAGCTTGCAGGGAGCCTGATTTCAACTGGCTCTAAAACCCCCAGAAGGAGTTAAAATGTGAAAGAACAGCACTTTTCTTTTTAGGAGGCCCATCTTATCCCAGACAACAGGGGTAAAAGAAAACATTTTAAGCTAATGATGTTTACAGCTAACCAGATAAAGTTGAAGCAATCCATTGGACTCCAGTTTGTAAGTCTCCTTTCTTATAAGGTTCATTTATCTTAGAATACTCATCCACCAAAAAGTACCCTGCCTTCACATTGCTCTGAATACTAAAGCAGACAATGAATTCTTCCAGCTGGTTAACTATTTTGAACCCCCCAGGCTGCTACAGTTATGTTTGTGTTAATTCAACTGCATTAGAAATTCTTTAATATTGAACAACAACAAAGGAGACAAATATTAAGCAAAATAAAAGCAATGTTGCCAGGGAAAATTTTATATGAAGTAAGCAAGAAAATCCTCCAAATTCTTAAAAGACTTCTTAACTTGTCCAACATGTCACTGAGCAGGGGCCAAGGCAGTCATCTCTATACCAGAGTGGAAGAGGATAAGGTTTTCCTTGTCCCTTGTAGGTTGTGAGCCCATCTCTGGGTGAGTTCAACTTTATCGAAACCTCTCCAAAGAAATCAGATAGCATTCACCAGTAGAAGGGGGACTGGGAGACAAGACCAGCAAAAAGGCACTCATAAAACCAGGAATAAGTGAAAACAGGTCTCACAGATATAGAGGAGTCTGCCTTTAGTTTCCCATTGAAAGTCTAGATCCCTAACACTATTTCAGACTTTTGCTGTTGTTGTTGTTGTTGTACTTTTTGTTTGTGTGGAATTTTTTTGTTGCTTTTTTTTGGGGGTGTCACATCCAGTAATGCTCAGGGGTTACTCCTGGCTCTGCACTCAGGAATTACTTCTGGTGGTGCTGGGGGATCATATGGGAAGGCAAGAGCCCTATCCAGTGTACTGTCACTCTGGCCCCGTTTGTGTGTTTTGGGTTTGGGGCCACACCAAGCTGTGCTCAGTGCTTATTCCTATTTCTGTGTTCAAGGATCACTCTTGGCTGTGCTTGGGGGACCATATGCAGTACCATGGATTACATCAGGGTTGGCAAGCACCTGACACCCTATTCTATCTCCCTAGTCCTATTTAATACTTCTTTACTAGTCAGTTTTGGCCCTTCTCCTTTGGCATCCCACTCATCAGGCAGGTAGGTCTTCTAATTGCACTTTGTAATGTTCCTCCTCTCTCAGGCAGACAAATTTTGTCTGCAACTAAATTTTGGTTTAGAAAGACCTTAATGGAATGACCTTTATGAAGCTCCAATTTCCAAAAACACAAAATAGCTCAACTATGTAGTCCTTAGAGTCCTGCCTCAGTGGGAGAAATCATTCATTTCTTGATTTGGTTCCCTTAAGTGTTGGGTAGCAACATAAGAATTCATAACTGAATTTTTTTAGATGAAACAGAAGCAGTGAGGCCTAAAAAAAACTTGGATATTTTTTAAAAAGTAGTTTCATGTTTACAGCAAAAATCAAAAAAGAGATAAACAGATTTTTTCTATACTTACCTGCTCCCGACATGCATTGCCTCCTCCATCATCAACATCAATCACAAGAATGGTACTAAAAATAAAAAAGAAAAGAAAAGAAAACCAGAATTAATCTACATTGATACACTATGACCTCCACAAGGACATAATTTACTTTAGGGTTTACTCTTGAAATTGAGCATCTTGTGGGTTTAAACAAAAGTGTAGTGACATATATCCATCATTATCATTATTGTATCAGAGTATTTTCATTGCCCTAAAAATTTTGTGTTCTATCTACACATCTCTCTAGCATCTTCACCTTTCAACCCCTGTGGCAAGGAGTTTTCAAATCACTAAATGTATTCACCTTTTAAAAACAACAAAAGACCCCTCTCAGAGTTTTCTTGGCTTGATGGGGTTCTTGCCCTGCCTTGTGGCTGTTCTCTCCTCTTTCTTGCAAGGAGCTCAGATGCAGAGGAAATACTCTGCAAAAGTGAGACATCACAAAGGTTCTTTTGACATACCCAGAGTCCCATTATCAGTAACTTTCAGGGAGGGCCACGTGCACATGAAAAATGCATGGCAAATATTAAAGATGATAAATTTAAAAAATAAAAGGAAAATGAGCAACATTTTCATGGGAATTTATGTATGTACAAAATATTTGTAGAAACATGCCTTCCCATTTTGGAGGTTCTGCTAATCCATCACCGTGACACTAATGTTGCTAGAAAACGATCTGTCAGGCAGCACCAACCATTACTTTTTAATAGGCCACTCCATTTTCAGCAATCAGACTAACAAAACCAGGACGAAGCCCAATCTGCTTGTAAGAGAAACAAACTCAAAAACACTTCAGAAATGCTCCCTGTGTGCATAGAGGGCTTGTTCAGGTAGTCCAGATGCAGAACAGAAAGGGAATTATCAAAGGAGTATACATACATACACACACACACACACACACACACACACACACATATATATATATATATATATAGAGAGAGAGAGAGAGAGAGAGAGAGAGAAAGAGATGAGAGAGAGATTCTAGAGAGATTCTTCCAGAACCTGACAAATATCTGAGGTGCCTGAAAAACTGGTGCAAGTTGATGTTTGTTGAATTTTTATAAATTTCTTCTCAGTTTGTCTACGAAGGCTCTGCTAGAGACATCTGTGTATGGCTTTTACTTTCAGATTATAAAATGTTGTAAAACACATTTTCTGGACCATGTTGGCCAAAGTATAATTTTTAAAATCACTCATCAAAAGACACAAAGATAAAAATGTGATCAAATTTGAGGTTTGGTTGCTTGCTGATCAAAGGTCAATACTTGAGAGACATGGGTTGGATGAGAAAAACAAGCACCTCTCAGGTGAGAGCAACTTGAGAATGAGGTAGACTCATCTCCAACCTCCAAAACAACTTCTCTAAGGCTGGACCTTGGGGCTTATACAGAGCTGCCAAAGGAAGTATGCAAAAGCAGAAAAATACAGGGGGCAGGTGGAGGAGAAGGAGTCCAGTCACTCAGCATCCTGGCTTGATGAAGTCACTGGAGTATGACAAGCTGTTCTTTGTAGAATTTAAGTTTGATACCAATATGCAAATTGGCTTTCAGTGGCCCATGTGACATCATCAGGGATAAGACATCTGTGTCTATTTCCTCTCATTGGTGGTTGGCTTCCAGTTTAGCACTAAATGCCGTTTATAGAAACATTTCTGAACATTAGGGAATAGGCAGGATGAAAAGGTGAGAGAAAAAAATCTGAAAGTTCTGTGGAAAGCAAGATCAAATATCTAGTGCTTGCTCGCTCGCTCACTTATGAGAGAGGGTTTTTTTTTAAAAATTGATTTGCTCATTTGATGAGTACCTCCTAAATGGGGGAACTATGGTCGCTGCTATGGAATACAGATATTCATAAGTTATGGTCCCAGATCTCAAATGAGAAAGAAAGGCAGAAAGGCACAATTGTCCATACAAAATACCAGAACTAATTAAGTGGGAAACCAGAAATCTGAGTAAAGCTCTGAGGAGAGTGAAAAAGTGAGCTCCATGCAATTCAGGGAGGAAATTGTTTGGATTTTGACTTTCAAGGTTAGCCAGGAGTTATTCTTTTATCATTAGTATTTTCTCTGCTGTTGTTCTTCATATGTTCAGAAGCTACAACTGGGGTCAGGGGCCAGACCTTCACTTGTACACGAGGACCCCATGGTGTCAAAGATCAAACTCAGAGCCTCACAGATGCGAGGCAAGTGCTCTACCACTGACTGGGGAATGATCTTCTTTTGCTGCCTACTTCAAAATAAACATATTTTATGGGACTGAAGAGACAGTGGGTAGGGCACTTGCATTGCATGCCACCAACCTCCAATTCATGCAATCCAGCAAGCTTGGTTAAAAGTAACTTATACTGGCCCCCAAATGGTTCACACGCAAAAATATTTTCCTTGAAAGCTGGAGTCTTTGGGTTCTATCCTGGTACTTCCCACATGCAATAAATGTAGTCCCAGGGACTGTGCTCTATTTAGTCTTGATAGCACAAGAGTGTATGATTTCTGGTGCACGTGAGCACAAGCACCACAAATTAAATGTGCAAGCAGTACAGCCATGGGTGTGACCCTCAGCATATGCCAAAACTGTAGCCTAAATGTGAAAATGCTGTACGACTAAAAGCATGGGATGCCCTGCTAGCACCGAAACCCAGCGGATGAATACCTCAATCAGATGTGACACTCCCAAAGGACACCACAGCCAAGGACGAGAAGAAACCAGGATCATCACAACAACAAAAGGAACGGAAGTGTAAGAGGAGGCTAAATTCTGCTTTGCCTAACAACCTTCTTTCAATGGCTTAGTACTAATTTTCTATTGTTGTAACACATTAGCACACATTACCACAGCTTAAGGTAATGCCTACATTTAAGACCCTCATACTTCTGCACAAAGCCTGTATGGGCTCAATTAGGTTCTCCCTTTGGTCACAAAGTCAAAGTAAAGTTTTTGGTTTGCTGGTCTCCCATATGAAAGGAAGCTCTAGCTTCCTTCCTAGCTTCTAGCAAGGAACATAAGGGTGTGGAGTTGGAATTATATGCATGAGAAACCATTATTAATAGCATTGCAATCCACAGAATCTCAGTACTTAAAAAATTTTAGGGGGCTGGAGAGATAGTACAGTGGGTAAGGTGCTTGTCTTGTGTGTATCTAACTTGGGTTCCATTCTCTGCATCCAGGGGTAATTCCTGAGTGCAGAGCCTGGAGTGAGCCCTGCGCATTGCCAGGTGTGATCCCCAAACAAACCAAAGCAACAACAACAAATTTTGTTTTTTTTAAAAGTGCTTCCATAATCATTCGGGATATTAGCCAAATGCAGTACATTGCTTGGTCCGCATTTCTCTCCTGACTGTCATCTAGGGACCATTCAGATCGGCTATTGGAAGAATAAAGTCAGCTTTTAAAATGACTCACATGTAGAGGAGGTTGGAGTCGGAGATATGTGTGGAAGATGGCTCAGGTGTGCCTGGCATGCAAGAGACTTCAAGTTTGATCCCCAGCATCACATGCTCCCCCAGCACTGTCAGGTGTGGCCCTGGTAACCCCCAGAACTGCTGGACAGAGCTGTGCCACATGACTAGACCCAAGCAACAGACTATCCAAGTAATTCCAGGAGTGTCCCCATGGGCTTTCTGAGTACTGCATGGGAGGCACCCACCTTCTCCATTTTTATTAATTTGTTTATTTAGGCTTTTTTGGTTACAGCCAGTGATGCTCAGAGGTTACTCCTGGCTGTGCACTCAGGACTCACTCCTGGCAGTATTCAGGGAACCACAAGGGATATGCCGGGGGTTGAACCCAAGTTGGCCATATACAAGGCAAATGCCCTACCCGCTGAACTATTGCTTCAGCCCCACCTCACCAAATATATATATATATGTATATAAAACCAATTAAAAATACATATCAAAGGACTCTTGTGATAAGGTCTCACTTAGGTATCCAGGTCAACTGTGTCAATCATAGTATCTATCAGTGGGTTGGCAGTGAGGGGGAATGGGGCGGCTAGAGTCTTGGGAGGCATATTTAGAATTCTTGTATCACAGTCTTAAAATGAAGGGCAGACACAAAGTTCCCAGTCAAATGAAAATTAAAAGCAAGGATACAGAAAAACATTAGAATTCGTGAACCAAATAATCTTCTCAGGCTCCAGCTGTGGTATCCTCAACCTCTAATTTCCCGACAAAAGAGAGCCAAAGAAAATAAGGGGACATGGTAATTAAATAATGTGAAGACATCTGAAAATATTTCCTTGGATTGCTTCCTAATTTTTGGTTTAAGACATGTTGAGTTAAGGGCTGGAGAGATAGTACAGCAGGTAGAGCATTTGCCCTCCATGTGGCTGACCCAGGTTTGATCCCCCAGATCCCAAGCATCTCCAAGAGTAATTCCTGAGTACAGAACCAGGAGTAACCCCTTGCCAAATGTTACCCCAAAACCAAACCAAAACAAAAAAGAAATACTGAGATAAGATAGTCAGAGGGACCAAGCACAAACTCTGCATGTTGGAGGCCTGGGATGGATCCTTAGTATTGCATGGTCCACTGAGCACCACCAGGAGTGACCCTAAGTAGCCCCCAGTACTACCAGGTGTGACTTCTCCATGCCTTAAAAAAAATTAAGAGTAGAAGAAAGTGCCATTTGATTCTCATTACATTCTTTCTGCAGAGACAAGAGTGGAGATATAAAAATAACATTCATTCATCTACTGACAAAATATACACACATACACACACACAAACACACACTTATCCAGTTTATAATCATCCAAGAAGAAAAAAAATTTAGTGGAAACTCCCAGTGCTAATGATAAAACTAATAGATCAAAATTGTAGCAGAAATAAGTAGAGATCATTGGAATAAAATGTGCATTCACCTGACTTTGGAAACTTCATACCAAGGAAATAATACAAAAGAACTTCTAAAATTGTGCAATATTTTAGAAGTTACACAATATTTAGAAATTACACCCACCAACAGCTACACCTATCCGTATTGCTCAGCCGCTTCAAGTGGTCCAGCATGGTCTGTGAGGGGCCATCGCCGCCATCACCAAAGCCAAAGAGGGAGGCGCTGTGATTGGTCCTGCTCTTGTCCCGGTTGTTGGTCACAGTTTTCAGCACCTCCTCCACACTGCCCTACATCCCATCTGAGTGGGGGGGGGGGGGGGGGCGGGGGAGGGGAGTGGGCCGGTACACGGGAGCTGTCCAGGCCCTCCCAGAGTACGGTATGGTGCGGGAAGGCGTTCAGGTTACAGCTGAGTTTCTGGGTAAGGAAGTACTTGATGCCGCAGCCATTCATGATCTGGGGGAGCTGTGCCAAGTACAGCCTGCTAGGTTCGGGACTGGGCCTCTTCCACCCAGCTCCCTCACCTTCCAGTAGCTAGACAGTTACACCCACCAACTGCCGTGTAATCCCATCAATGGCAAGGATCCAGAGACTCTAAAACCAAGCTCCGGGAAGAGAACAAGACAGAGTCTCCTGCCCCCACGCCTGGCTGTCCTCACCGGGACCCTATGGAGGAGGGTGGATTGAGTTTCCCTCTCCGCCCTGAGCAGAGCCCCGACAGCTGAAGACCTCAGCATCCAGAGACTCTAAAACCAAGATCCCGGAGGCGACCTCTTATTCTCTAGTTCTCACTCTCAGAGAACCCTGCAGGCTACTGAGAGTATCATACCTGCCTATATACCTGATTAGGAACACCTGTAAAGTTGATTAGAGGCTGCCCCAAAAGCGTCCATCCCTCTCGGAGAGCCCGGCAAGCTAGCCAGAGTATCCCCCCTGCACGGCAGAGCCTGACAAGCTAACCATGGCGTACTCGATATGTCAAAAATAATAACAATGAATGGTCCTCAGTCCCCTGATCCTGAAGGAGCCCCCAGTTTGTCATCGGGCTACACTAGCATGTAACAGGGACGAATGGAGATGTTACTGGGCCTGCTCAAGCAAATCGATGAACAACAGGGTGATAGTGATAGTGAATGTATTTGAAATGGTACTTCACCAAAATATTTATAATCGAAAATAAATGAGTTAATAATTCATAGCTTCACCTTACAAATAAATATTATCTAGGACGCTCTCTGGATGCTTGGGCCGAGACTCACGCACAAGTGAAGCCCCACAGAACCAGGTAAGCGGAACTCTGTGACCTTGGACTCCAGGCTCAACAGGACCCTGGAACAGAGATCTTCTGCCTGCTCCCACCTATCTCCGGAGACCAAGGAATTAAAACAAGAAGTCCCACCCTACCCTGCCCTGTCTGCTTCCACCAACCTCCAGTTACCCAGGCATTGCACTCAGAAAACCCATTCTACCGGTCCAGATAAATACCTCATTGGCAGACCTCCATTACCTCCACTACCCAGCTGCCGCCACACTCCAGGACACTCTCTGGACACATCATAAGACACTTAATACCCATCTTCCAAGATTACTGCACCATATTTGATAGGGTTCAAATATGGCTTGAACCCTGGGAACACCTGCAAGGGCTATTAGAGGCTGCCCTAAAAGCCTTTATCCCTCTCAGAGAGCCTGGCAAGCTACCGAGAATATCCCGCCTGCACGGCAGAGCCTGGCAAGCTATCCGTAGCATATTCGATATGCCAAAACCAGTAAATACAATGGGTTTCATTCCCCTGACCCTGAAAGAGCCACCAATAAGGCAGCATTAAGAAGGATGAGGAAGGAGAGGCTGATAAAATCTCAAGACCAAACTAAGCTGCCAAAACGAAGAAAGACTAAAAATGACTGTCTGTACTTTTAGTGCACATACACTGGCATCCATCGAGGACTTGACGGTGCAAGCACGAAAGATCAAGTATGACATCATTGGTCTGACAGAGACAAGAAGGCATCAATCACATCATGCCGTTTTCGACACTGACAGTCATCATCATCCGATACTCCAGCCCCATAAAAGGACTAGAGATTATTCATCAAATAAACAAAAGGTAGATCACAAGTCAAGGCTGTTGCAAAATGAGTGCTTACCTCTGAGCTCACTGAATAACCTTGATGTAGCCCAGAAAAACAAAATCATAAGTACATTTCCCATCTCTGCCTCTTTATTTTACTTCACAGTAGCACATACAGGCAATATTGAAAATTATATCCTGGGCCAGAGAAGACAGTACAGCAGGTAAGGAGCTTATGCTGTTCACAACCAATCCAAATTTGATCTCAGCACTACATATGTTCTCCCAGCCTATTCAAAAGTTATCCCTAAGTGGGGCTGGAGCAATAGTACAGAAGGTAGAGGGTTTGCCTTGCACACAGTTGACCGGATTCCATCCCCGGCATCCCATATGATTCCCCAAGCACTGCCTGGAGTAGCACCTGAGTATTGCTGGGTGTGACCCAAACAACAACAACAACAACAAGAACAACAAGTTATCCTATATTCCTAAGCATTGCTGGATGTAGTCCCAACGCAGAAAAACACATTCCCCCAAAATCATGTCAGCTAAAATCTGAAACGAGCTCATCTCTCCCTCCTATTGTATAGATTTTATTTTTCACAAATAGTAGCCTCTGCCTCATCTCTGTTTCATACTGTCTTGCTGGGAACAGGCTCTATTGCATGTTGGTCCTTGTGCTGCTGTTCTCTGACTCTCAAATCTGGCAGTCCACTAGAAGAGGCCTTGATGGTCAAGTCCTGTTTCGGGTCAGCCATTGATCAGGGAGCATTAGGCTGCCTCTCTTAAGCTGCCTTTGAATTCCCTCTGGTTTTGTTTCCATCAGGGAAACGAAGGTCATGAGCAAGTTTTTCTATCATCACATTTAAATTTCCCCCGCTAGTCAGCAGTGCTCAGGGAAAAATTCATATCTCTTTCAGCTCTGGGGAATCTATTGCAAATCCTTTAAATTGTCATATTATCCTCTCATTTGCTTCTATTTTAGCAAAGCAAATGATTAAAAATTAAACTTTCATTTAGAGGCCTAATTATTTTAAAGGATGTCAAGGCTTCATGTTAAACAAATTTACCCCAGCAAATGGAATGAGGATTTAAAATTGGATTGGAGAGTTAATGAAATAACTGTAATTTGGTTAGGTGAATCAACCTACATCGTCTTATTTATTTAAACAGATTTCTCTCCTTATTCAGTTATCATGTATGTAGTGGTGGCTCTTTTTTTCATTTCCTTCTTTAAATGTCTTGGTTTCACAGAGCAAATCAGAAGAACACTCTCATTCAGAAAGAGGATTTCATAAACATAAGAATGAAAATTAATTCATGTAGTTCATTCAGTGTAGGAATTTATGCCAAGAAAAGTAGCAATAATACTAATCTGAATTTCTACTCCTCAAAAAAAAAAACCCAATTAACCTGAAATTTAGTTCTGAGTAACTGTGATATACAAGTGTGGTGTTAGGAGTTGAAAACCAATGCCCAGTTAAGGAAAATCTGTAGATTGAGTGCATGAACAAATGAACTAACTGTATGAGGCAGCTATCTCAGTTGACTACCAGGGATGTCTGCCTCCTGTGCTTCATGCTCTTGGGTAGCCTCTTCCCATTGGATAGTCTCTGGACCTAGTAGGCAAAGAATATGGCAAAAAGAATGGGGTGTCAACTCTAACATTATTTTATAAAAATATCTCTCTCTGTCTCTGTCTCTCTGTCTGTCTCTCTCTGTCTCTGTCTGTCTCTATACCTGTCTGTCTGTCTGTCAGTCTGTCTGTCTGTCTGTCAGTTTGCCTCTCTCTCTTATACATAGAGAGAAGAACACACAGAAAAGTGTGTCTTCGTGTCTTCTGCACAATAACCAGGGAGAAACTAACTATAAGCTTGGAAGACACATAATCCTCCCAACCACCATGAGAATGAATGAGGTAAGTGGATCCTTCTGATGTTGAGTCTTGAGAAAATCATGAACACACCTGGCTGCAGCCTTTGAGAGATCAAAATTTTTCCAAGATTCCTGAGTTACAGAAACCACAAAATGATAGATGTTTTCTTCACCATTAGCTTAGTGATAACTTATTACATAGCAATAGATAGTTAATTGACTAACCAATAAAATCATGCACGGCAGAGTACCCTTCCATGGCTACCCCCATATTAAAATGCCTAGGCTTTAATTCAGATTTCTTCCAGGTACTTCCTTCCTCATGCGAACACACTTGCTAACGTATCAACAGTTCATCCAGTTGGCACCATATTTCATGGGTCCAGGAACTAAGGGGAGGAGTGACCATGGTAGAGATGAAAATGTCACCTCTTTGTCTCTTCTGCATTAAGTTTGTAACTTCCCTGGCCAGTCTAATAGGCTACTTAATTACATAAGGGGCAGAAAATGAGGAGATAATGTAGCAAATCTGGAACTTAATGTATAGTGATGGACCAAGAATACAAACAGAAGCCCATATACTACATATAGCTAAGATGTTTAAGGTTACATATAACCAAATGATACCTACTAAAGATGCATTTTTTTCTTTTTGGGTCACACCCAGCAATGCACAGGGGTTACTCCTGGCTCTGCACTTAGGAATGACTCCTGGCAGTGCTCAGGGGACCGTATGGGATGCTGGGAATCAAACCTGGGTTTAACCCAGGTCGGCCACGTGCAAGGCAAACACCCTACCCACTGTGCTATTGCTCCAGCCCCCAAGGTGCATATTCTTAAGAAGAACTCACCAAGTTCTTACCAACATAATTTTCATAGGAGGTCAAAGCAGTCTGTTCCGTTCTCCAGGCAAGCCCTGTGTCTTATGAGCCTGAGCAGGAATAGGGGTGTGCTAGGGCAGGGAAAGTTGAATGCCTGGTTGCATACTTGAGCTCAGTCTAGGCTGGCCCTTGGGATGCTGAAGAACCTAGGAAAGGTCCCCACACAGACTGGTCCATGTGAGTATTCAGTCGCAAGTACTATTATAACAGAACAACCTACCAATGGCTCTCCACACTCACAGAAAAAAAAAATGATACAATCCCCCAGAACTTGTTAACTAGAATAAAGCAGGTTAGATAAACTCAGCTTGTCAAACACATTCTCCAAACAATCTTCATCCACTTTTAGAAAGTCAAAACAAAACATAAAGCCTGATAGAGGATTTCACTAGGCAGCAATCAATTGCTTAATTATGCAAAGTACAGTACAGAGATTTATAGTCCACTGTGTCCTTCTCTGACTACCAGGAAGATGTTCTGGAGAACTAGTGCTTTGATTCAAGAGTGATTTTGGACAATGTAAGCATGAAACTATCCTTAACAGCATTGTGCATCTCTATGCCATAAAAAAAAAAAAGATGAGGAGGAAAATGATAGTACAGTATTAAGGCATTATCCTTGTAGGCAGCAGACCCTGACTCAATTTCTATAACTGCATATGGTCTCCTGAGTACACCCAGGAGTGACTCCAGAGCACAGAGCCAGGAGTAAGTCCTGAGAACCACCAAGAACGGCCCCCTACCCCCCCACACACACACTCCGAAAGGGGGAAAGAATTACCTTGTACAAGTTTATTGGTATTCAAGAGAAAATGAGTTGTACAGTAATGATAGTAAGAGCTAATGTCCATTGGTGGTACACTGGTGAAGGGATGGGTGTTGAAACATTATATAACTGAAACCCAATTGTGAACAATCTTGCTACTGTATATCTCACTGTGATTCAATAAAAAAAAATTTAACAAAACAAAAAGTGTCCAGTGTGCTGTCAGCTTTCCCTGGTGACCTCACTGAGCCCTAAGGACAATGCTGTTGGAAAGGGACAAGGGCTTTCAGAGGAAGAAATGGGGTGCCTGGGAAGTCTTCATTTATTTAAGAGTAGGTTCCCTTAGGTGGGCCATAGATTCCTTTGGCCAAGTACACATGGAAAGAACAAACTTCAGTGCTTTGTCAGAGAATGAATAGAGGTAAGACCTTAGAGGTGACCTATCTTAGGCCACAGAGCTTTAGTCATCACTTTCTCCTCCCACTGCCTTCCCTGTCCCAAGTCGAGTGGGAAGAGCAGAGCTCTTGGCAGTGAGACTCTCCAGTTCCCCTCCATTGCTCACTGACAAAAGAACACATAGGCACATTGTTTATCTTCATTTTATCTTACTTTCCATAGCCACTAAGTGGACCTGGTGAAATGTAGGTTCATTCATCTGCAGCGCCAATACCCTCAGTCTTTATGCAAGTGTTCACTTTCACACTCCCCCTTTTACAGAATTACTTATTTCACTTTGAGCACCCCAAATATATGAATCAGACGCATCATACAAGTTTATACAAAGTTTCCCCATATTAAATATGGGTTTAACATGGACTGCTAACCCATAGTTAATAATAGGAAGAAGACAGACCTATGTGAAAGGAACTAATTCACTTTCCTAGGAAGAACAAAAGTTACTGGCAACACTTAGTATTTAGTAGCACTGACTGAACATATAATAAATAAATTTCAGCTTAGAATTATATAAGATCTACATTGTATAATTGAAACCCAAGCACAAAAATTTGTAAGTCTACAACTGTACTTCATGGTGTCTCACTAATAAATAAATAAATAAATAAAATTGCAATGCCAAAAAAAATTATATAAGATCTAGCTAACCAAATTATGTAATGTGTAGGGTTTGTATATACTATATAGTATGTAATAATTTGGTACACATTTTCATTTTTGTACATTTTAATTAATTTTAATAATTATATGATATTTTATTATGCCACTGGTGCTCAGGGCAGGCCTATATCTGTTTTGTACACTAGGCTGTAGAACAATACCTGATCATGAAAAGTTCAGATACATTAAATCCCCCTAAATATCAGGCACCGTGTTGGGCACTCAGGTCTCCTGTTAGTCCAGGGACTCCTCTTTTCCTCGGAGGAGAGATTTTCCTCAGAGGAGAGATTTCTCATGAAGAGTACTCAAGTAGGAGGTAAAAACAGTCTGATGCTGCTTCAGCTCTAGCTCTGCACTAAACCTCTCTGAATGTTAGTTTTCCTATTAGTAGCACTCTAGCACTGTCCTCCTGTTGTTCATCAATTTACTCGAGCGGGCCCAGTAATGCCTCCATTGTGAGACTTGTTGTTACTGTGTTTTGGCATATCGAATACATCATGGGTAGCTTGCCAGGCTTTGCTGTGCGGGCGAGATACTCTCAGTAGCTTGCCGGGCTCTCTGAGAGGGGCAGAGGGAATAGAACCTGGGCTGACCAGGTCGGCCGTGTGCAAGGCAAGTGCCTTACCCACTGTGTTATCGCTCCAGTCCCTTCAACTAATATTGCAGAGGCCTTCCCCACCTCATGAGGTGAAGCAGGGTGCCCTTCTCTAGCTACCTGCCCGTCTGCATCAAAGGGAAGTTCATTCCCCTGGGGAAAGTCCCAGCACTGCTCCTGGAGTAATGTTGTTATGCTAACAATGTCTTCTGTGTCCTGGTTGGAACAGCTGTCTCTGAAATCAGAGGTTCTTGCCTGCTGAATGAGCGAAGAGAGAGGTATTGTATGAATGCCTGCTGAAAGAACTAAGGAAGTTTTTAAAACATTGGCCGCAGGACCCAGCATCACATGCACCAGCCGGAGATGTTGGTCTGAAGTGGCCATTCCAAAATGATCAGAGATTTGACAATGTTCATTCTAATAAATTCTTCCTTCTTTTTTTTTAAATATAGGAGTACTGCTATTTATTCAGCCACTGATGAAGCTGTAATAAATCCTTCTTAAGGCAATCTT
This sequence comes from Sorex fumeus, assembly GCF_029834395.1. NCBI lineage: Eukaryota > Metazoa > Chordata > Mammalia > Eulipotyphla > Soricidae > Sorex > Sorex fumeus. The sequence goes on along the minus strand of NW_026606129.1, from coordinate 54,322,345 downwards.
TCTCAAAGTTTTAGTGCATCTGTGAGTATCGTGCATGATTGCACATATGTGCTATGTTCCAAGCACAGCGCCTGTGTAATGTTTTAATGGAGGAGGGGGGCACATGTTACACTTATTCGTTTGGGGCTAGTCTTTGACATCTCTACCATAACTTGAAAGAACACGATTCTAGAAAAGACAACAGAGGTGAAAGCAACTGTAACTAACCAGTAGCAGGCTGAAAACACTATGGCAAGCAGGTGATTTCCTATTTCTGATAGGATATAAAACTTCTTTCCATTAGAAAAGCATGTCGCTTAACATAAACTGAATACGTCCTAACTATCACCACAGGCTGATTTTCTCCCCACTCCCTCGGCCTCCAGCTTCCAAATCCCTCATCACCTCTTCTGGTTGGGTCAAAGTAAATCTCTCCTGGGACTGGAGAGATAGTACAGTGTGTAAAAAGCACTTGCCTTGCACACTGCGGGCGTGGGTCCAATCCCTGGCACCCCATATGGTCCCCAGAACCTTGCCAAGAATAATCTCTGAGCACAGAGCCAGGAGTAAGCTTTGAGCAGCATCGGGTATGGCCTACAAAACAAAACAAAACTGAAAACAATGAAAGAAGAAAATCCTCTCCCACAGAGGAGTCCCCGCCCCTCTAGCAATGACTGCAGGTAACAGTCCTTCCTTGACTCCTCTCCTAGTGTCATGGAGAGGGACATCCTGATGAACTTAGGGCAACAGAGCCCCTCCCCACCACTTCAGAAAGTGACAACCCTTGTACCAACCAGGTAGGAAGATGGAGCAGGGACCCCTTCTCTTTTGCCTGCCTGTCCGCTTCAAAGGGAAGCACATTCCCAAGGGGAAAATCTCGGCAGTTGCTCTAGGAGCCAGAGTGGCCTTGCTCTGCCCCCTGGGGCTGATGACCCACCCAAGAGGCACTTGGTGAGGTGGGCAGGTCAATCCTGAGCTGGCTGGAACCCAGTGTAGAGCAGGCTCTCTTGAAGGTGTCCACAGCAGAGAACTAGCTGGTCCCACACCTCGGAGGAGAAGCAATGAAAGCCTGGCTGCTCCGGTAGGCATTTTGAGGAAGAGTGACAGCTCTGCATCCTCTTGTTCAGTTGGGGTGCCACACCTCTTGTTTTGTGCTCAGAAGTGACCTGTGGCAGGTGCTGAGGATTCGAACCAGGGTCGAAGCAGCTGCAGCTTTACCTCCTATACTATCTCCTCAGTTCCCTTGCATCCTACTTTTTTTTTTTATCATTTTTTTTTATTAGTGAAACACCATGAGGTACAGCTGTAGACTTATAAATTTTTGTGCTTGGGTTTCAGTTATACAATGATCAAGTACCCATCCCTCCACCAGTGCCCATCCTCCCCCACCACGGGTCCCAGCATCCCCCCCATTCCCCACCCCGACCCACCCTGCCGCTGTGGCAGGGTATTCCCCCTTGTTCTCTCTCTCTTCTTTTGGGTACTGTGTTTTGCCAGAGAGGCATTGAGTGGCAATCATGTTTGGCCTATAGACTACTTTTAGCATGTCTCTCCCACCCTGGGAGGGTCTTCACAACACCCATTATTTGGTGCTCTCTTCTCTATCTGAGCTTCCTTTTCACCTAGCACGTGTGGCTGGCCTTCAAGTCATGGAGCAAAATTCCTGGTACTAATCTCAGCCATTCCTGGGTGTTAGTCTCCTGTTTTGTTGCTTTATGTTCCCCAGATGAATGCAATCTTTCTGTGTCTATCCCGCTCTTTCTGACTCATTTCGCTTAACATGTGCATCCTACTTTTAATAAAAGCAGCAAGAGGCATCCAAGTCTCTTCTTGGGAGACACACACACACACACACACACACACACACACACACACACACACACACACACAGAGGAGCGGAGCCTCTTCCTAGGAGGAGGGCAAGGCACTCTGCGGGGAGCCCCCACGTGTAGGATGCGCTGAACTGAGGTCGCCTTTTTCCGGAAGCCAAGGGTGGCAATCAGCTCCCCTAAGTGGGCAAGAGAGACTCAAACCCTCACGCAGGCGGGCCCTGGGGGAGGGGGTGGGCGGCTTTTCCTGGGTCCCAGATGGCGCGGGGAAGAAAAGCCATTAACAAGGAAATAAAGAAAACAGCAGGTCAATTAGCACCGGGTTTGCAACGCGAGCGCGAGCGAGAACCCTGGCGCACTTCCCAGGCCCCCGGGGGGACAGCTGGGGGCTGTACCGAGGCCGCCTCTGAGCGCGCGGTCAGCCGGGGCTGGGGCGCCCCATCGAGGGCTCCGAGGGGGTTCTGGGCCGCAGAGAAACAGTCGCCAACCCAACGTGTGTGTGTGTGTGTGTGTGTGTGTGTGTGTGTGTGTGTGTGTGTGTGTTATCAAGCGTGATTTGTCAGCAGCCTGGCGCACAGACTCACCCGCTGCCCCTTTCTTGACACTCCCCCCTCCCCCCCCCCACCTTGTGGTCTCCTTTGCTCCAGCTTCTAACGCAGTCCTAAGTGCATTTAGTTGGCGCGAAAATTGGCAGAAGTCTCTCAGCATTGTACCCTAGACAGTATTTGAACTTCCTGATGACCCCCAGGAACCCCTCAGGGCCCTGTATCTAATAAATCAAACCTCTAGCGTGGAAGGGAAAAAAAAAGTTTTCTGACCTTGCTACCTCTTTAAAATTGAGAGGCAGCTACAGAGCCCCACAATGCCCCTCCCTCTTCCCTCCTCCACGCCCCCCACCCATGCCAAGTACAGGCAGAGCAGGGGATCATGGGCATGCGTGCCTTGCTCCATGCCAGGCCCTTACATGCTGTAGTTAGGTCCTGGTCCTGATCTGTGAGTCTTCAGATGTTCTTACATCTCTGCAATCTCTAGGAGAGTCTCACTAGGGGAAATCAGCGATTTTAACCATAACTGATTCAATTAAATTAGCTGCCAACAGACTCTTTTTCCTTCAGTGCCTGAGGTCATACTTGTAGGCTGCCTCCGGCAACTGGGGTTTGCTGGTGGCTGTATGAGTGAAAGACCATTTCCTTTACCAAGACACTGGCCACTTGCCCTCCTGGAGAGTAAACCAATGTTGAGTGTGACTCTACAGGCACAAAGTTCAGAGTTCCCAGGGAACATCTTCCCCGCAGATTTTCTCTCTGAATGCCCTTGAACTCAGAGCATCAAATCACAATGGCAATCTTTGTCTTACTTTGGAGAGCGGGGAGTGGGGAGTATTGCCCCATATCCAGCAGTGCTCCAGGCTTACACCGGGCTCTGTGCTTAGGAGCCACTTCTGTTTCCCTTTTAAATATGAGAAATGAGAAATCATAAGCATAAGTTGATACCCAAGAATTTCAAGTGCAGTGCCCACATCTGAGAGCCGGGGCAGCATCTTCAAGCCATTGTCCAGGTTTCCTCTTAAAAATGTTCGTGCTCCCAAATAAAGGATGTTTGGAGGATCCTCCCAGGAGGGGAGATGCATGTCGAAAGTAGACTATGGACTGAACATGTTTGCCACTCAATGCCTCTTTTGCAGATCACAACACCCAAAAGGAGAGAGAGAACACAGGGGATTGCCCTGCCACAGAGACGGGGGTGGGGGGAGTGGGGGGATGGGGGTGGGAGGGATATTATCCATGGTGGTGGAAAATGGGCACTGGTGGAGGGATGGGTATCTGATCATTGTATAATTGAAACCAAAGCACAAAAAATTGTAAATCTACAACTTTAAAAAAATACAAAATACAATAAAGGGGAAAAAAAATGTTCGTGCTCCTGTTCTCCTAAGACTTGCTTACTGTCAGAGGAAATTTTGCCGATTTCTTTGTCTTCATTTCCCTTTTGTTTTGCCTTCGTGCTGTGGGCAAATACTAAATGTATTCATGAAGAAATAACCTAGATATCAAAGAAGAAGGAATAAAAGAACTGGCAATCAAAGGTAAAAATAAATTAAGATCCGCAACTTCTACACTGTACAGAATAAAGCTTTTAGCTGACCATGTTGAACAAGTATCTGTTGCTCACCAGACCCAGAGCTGGAGAATGAAGAAGTCTCCTTCCCCTTCACGGACGTTCAGAACAGGGACAAGACAGAGCTGAAGCAAACAGTTACTCATTTATTGGCCGAACCATAAAGGAAAATAGGGTGACATATGGCAGAAGGACTGAAAACCAATCTGGACCCAGGAGAGTTCCCCAAGTATGGCTGAGCTTCTGCCTAGTTGAAATGGTTAAAAGTAATCCAACTCCTGGGTAGTATGTGTGAAGACCAGAAAGCAGGAGGAAAATTAGTGACATGGAAGAACTAAGAAGATCCCAGAATGGCTCTAAGGCAAAGATAAGAAAGGGAGTGGGGCTAGGTAGGGTGGAAAGGATTCCAAATTTTGAGAACTGACCCTTTTTGTAGGAACTTACCCCAAAGGTATAGACCACTGAGCTCTCGCTGAGAACAGGGACCATGCCGTTCACTGGCAAGCTTGCTAGCCTGGTGCTATCATGTGTTCCCCAAAACACATTGAAACAGCGGCTATTTCTATATTATTAGCACATATCCTCATGCATAGTCACACATTCTCTCTGCTTCCTTTCCCTTTCAAACTAAATATTCCCACTCTTTCTACCATTTTCCTCTTACTGACTAGAAGGTCATAAATCTATGTTCTTGAATATTGTTTCTTCCTGTTTTGCCATATAATATGTTTAACAATTCCTCATAGTGCCAAAAGAGAAGGGGAAAATCTAATCTAACGAGGAAAACTTGGGACGCTCTTTCCTCTTTCTAAAGGTTGCCTCAAATCTGGGCAGGCCTGGTTGGTCTGTACACAACCAACTGGAAAAATGAGGAGGACTTTCCAAATTGTGTTTTAAGTGGCAGGTAACCTATTTCTAAAGGAACTGTTGTAATTCATTGTTCAGCAACTCTTCCTTGATTCCGATGCCAAAGTCTGAGATGGCACGTAGAGTGTTGTGTGCCCTGAGTGCCAAATTGGTCCCTGTGGGACTGGTAACACACTTTGGAAACCATGTTCAAGGGAGGCACGCATGTGGCTTTGAGTCATCAAAACTCATCTCAGGAGTGCCGTAGACATGGCCGGTAGCCTTGGATTCTCAGACACGTTGGCACTGCATACTCTCCAGACACTGCTGCATATGTTGCCTTTTGTTTTCAAGTACTTTGGATTCCAGGAGAACTTCCTAGAAGCCTACTTCAGAAGCAACCCGTGCTGAATGCTTATTTGAGTGTGTTTATAATTCCCCCTCCTGCCTTTGCTTTAATATTCTACTGAAATAACTTCCATTGTCAGATGACTATTGGGGAAAATTAGCTATGAAAACCGGTCCAGAGACGTTCCCAGAACTAAGAACTCAGACTCCTGCCCTCTCTGATTCCGAGTTCCTGCTCAGAACTCATGTCTCCAGCCCCCTGACCTCCTTTCATTTCCCAAGTTCCACCAATTGTGACAGATTCCTAGGAAATAGGATCCCTAGGAAACAGGAGATCATCACTGCACCACGCAGAGCAGAAGGGACCTTCAAACAAAGTGCTGATGGGGAGAGTTTCTAGAAACCCAGTCCTCCTGTTCACTGAAATGCTTTTTTATCATCCACTTTCTTTGGGCCCTTGCATCATTGGCCTCTTTTCTCTCATCTCCTGAGATCCATTCTTCTTTTTTCTCTATATAAATTCTGCTGGCACCCTTTAATTCAAAGACAACTATGGATGCCTCCTCCCTGCTTTATCTTTAAAAGTCCAAACCTGTAACTGCCGTTTCAAAATTCAACATTTCCCTTAGCCTTCCTTCCATCCCACATCTTCCCTTGAGAAGAATATTTCTTTTTTTTTTCTTTTTGGATCACACCCAGCGATGCACAGGGATTACTCCTGTCTCTGCACTCAGGAGTTACTTGGGGGGCCATATAGGATGCTGGGAATCGAACCGGGGTTGGCCATATGCAAGGCAAATGCCCTACCTGCTGTGCTATTGCTCCAGTCCCAAGAAGACTATTTCTGAGAGACAACTTTCTACCATGAAAACAAACTTATGAGAACTTTCTAGATTCCAGGAACTAAGCATATTTTATTTCATCTTTGTCATGAATCTAAATGATTGGCATAATTTTCTTCATTTTACAGATGACAGTCATAATAGAGCTAAGATTTGTTGAAATTCCCACTGAGAATCAGACTCTAAACTAAGAATTCTACATGGATCACCTTGCCAAACCTTCATAATACTGGGAAATTGGATCCATCGGGACAGTGTCCCATTTCACGGAGGAGGAAACTAAGGCACCGAAAGGAGAAAGGATAGTTATGAGTAGCACCCAAATAAGAATGCAACGAGGACACTGAGCTTCCCCAACACCCGTGATTTATTTTTTTTACTGTACCCTGGGGGCTCCAGTATAACTGAACTTGGGGATTTGGGGGGAAACTTCTTCAGCAAAATGAAAATGTGAGCTATGGATCTTCCTAACCAGCCTCTGCATGTTCCCAGGCTGTGCTTCAGAGCAGGCTACAGGAATGGCTGTTATAGGGACCATGGATGTTGGTTCCAAGCTCAGGTTACAGATTCCCCATGGCACCACCCTGGATAAAGAAGACTTTATAGTTCCTGCTGTATCTGAGCTGGCTCTGTTGAAAGAATGCCCATCAATTAAGAAGAGATCTTTGTAAACCACAATGCCTGAGAGAGAGAGAGACAGAGAGAGAGAGAGAGAGAGAGAGAGAGAGAGAGAGGGAGAGGGAGAGAGAGAGATGACAGAGAGAGACACAGAGAGAGAGACAGAGAGATAGAGACAGAGACACAGAGACAGAGACACAGAGACAGAGACAAAGAAAAGAAAAATGCCTGCCATAAACAACGGTTGGGGAGCGGGGAGGTGGGATGGCAGGAGGAATACAGAGGATATTGGTGGTAGGAAATGTATACTGGTGGAGGGATGGATATCAGAACATTATATGACTGAAACCTTATCATTAAATCTTTGTAACTGTATCTCATAGTGATTCAATATGAGCAATAGCACAGCGGTAGGACGTTTGCCTTGCGCGAAGCCAGCCCGGCCAAGCCGGGTTCAATTTCTCTGCCCTTCTCGGAGAGCCTGGCAAGCTACTGAGAGTATATATGCCAAACACAGTAACAGCAAGTCTCAAAATGGAGACATTACTGGGCCCGCTTGAGCAAAATCGATGAAAAATGGGAGGACAGTGCTGTATAAAAAACAATTAAGAGGCCTCCTATAGCACCCAAAAGGAGAGAGAAAACAAAAGGGAGTTCCATGCCACAGAGACAGGGTGGGATAGGGGGATAACGGGGGTGGGAGAGGGACTGGGATCAGTAGTGGTGGAAAATGGGCACTGGTGGAGGGATGGGTACTCGATCATTGTACAATGGAAACCCAAGCACAAAAATTTGTGAGTCTACATCTGTACCTCATGGTGTTTCACTAATAAAAATAAATAAATAATAATAAAAAAGAATAGGTCTCCTTGCTGAAAGTGCAGCATTAAATTTTTATGGGGAGATAGTCATTGTTATGAAAATAAATGAGTTTCCCCCACCCCTCAATAAAGCCTATACAGTCTTTGTCCTTTATTTCTTTGAATCTGTAAAGCAAGTTTGACGTTGGCATGGTGGGAAAACCTGCTCCCAGCGTGAGACTTGAACATGTTCAGTTTACTGCAGTCAGTGTACAGAACCCACTTCCACTCAACCTCCATCCCCATGTCAGGTCAGGAATCTGGGTTTTAGGCACTGAGAGGAGCTTACCCTTGTACTACTAAAAGAAGGATACTATTCTCCTGAACCCCATGGCTAGGTTTCTGGCCTCCTGCATGTTGGAGAAGACTGGGTTTTCAGTTAAGGGTACCTACAATATTGATCAGACACAAGTCCATGAGAAGGCATCCTTGTATGGGAAGGGACAGGTGAGCCCATATGACCATTGGACTAATATTGCTGACAAGGCTCTGCCTTACTGCCTTTCTGATGGCGAGAGTAAAAGGATGGGTATTCAATTTGGGGCTGGGACAAGGGGGAGGAGCTGGGTTCCTTTGAGAATATTACCAGAAGCAGGCAGGCAGTGTACGTTCTAGAGCTTTTAAAAGGCTGCCTTTCATTTAACCCAGCAATTCCACTTCCAGGAATTTGTCTGAAGGAAATGACTTAGAATATGCAATATTTAGTTTTAAGGATGTTCATTCACCATAGTGTTTTTTTTAATAACAGCATCAGACTCAAATCAACCTAAATGTCCAACAACAGAAAATTGCTTCAATTATTTTTAGTTCATCCCTACAATGAATTACTCAGCTGCCATTAAAACAATAACGTCCATCTCTGTTGGTTGACAAAGAAAGATAAGACATAACATGAAAGTAGATTAAATCAGTGTGATTCCATTTGCTCTGTGTGGGTGTTAGCAATGGGTTATTTCTCCGTGGTAGGATTATGAGAGTTTGCTCCTCTTTATGCTTTTATGTATTCTGTGAACATTTTGTAAACATGGAAAAATATCATCAGGAAAAAATCAATAATGGTATTTCTATTTCTTAAAAACACACATTTATCAGGGGAGCCCAAGGGACAGCTCAGTGGCTTACAGTGGTATCTGCTTTGTAAGCATAAGCCATGAGTTTAATTTTGGGTGTCTTTACATGCCCTGTATGTGATCAGGCAATCAACTCTGCTATCTGTGAATCCTGGCACCAAAAGCCATTTTTTACTTGCACTGCATCCAGGTGTCTGAGAACGATACAAAAATGGGGTTCAACCCCTGGCAAGCACCATCTCTTAGTGATTGAGCACAACTTCCTGATATGTTCCCCTTGGGGAGCACCACAATTCAAGGAACACCACAATTTAGTTTGTTTGCAACCCTTGGTCATCACAACAGAGGGAAATGCAGACAATGGAGAAATAATGAACATACACACACACACACACACAACTTTGTGAAGGGGCTGGAGTGATAGTACAGTGGGCAGAGCGTTTGCCTTGCATGCAGCCGACTTGGGTTCAATTCCCAGCATCCCATATGGTCCCCCATGCACCGCCAGGAGTAATTCCTGAGTCTAGAGTCAGGAGTAACCCCACTGCATTGCCGGGTGTGACCCCCCCCCACCAAAAAAAAAAACCACTGTGAAGATATTCAAGATGATGGCTGGAAAGATAATATATCGAAGGTAAGGTATTTGCTTCGCATGCAGTTGACCCCATTTCTATTCCCAGTATTGCATATGGTCAGTCCCTTGACTACCCAACAGGAGTAATCCCTGAGCACAGAGACAGGAGTTAGCCCACAACACCACCGGGTATGGAACACACACACACACACACACACACACACACACACACACACACACACCACTCACACACTCACTCACAGAGAAACTCAAGAACAAAAGCCTAAAAAGGGCCTAATCAAGTTAAAGGAGAGCAATCTGTTAAGTGCCAAATATTCACTTTTAATGGATTCTGTCCCTCAACTGCAGATCCTTGACTCAGTCATTTTTTCACCATTAGTGTTGAATTAAGAAGGAAAAAGAACTCCCTGCAGGGGTTGCATTCTCTCTGGAATGTGAGTGTTCCTCCATGTCTTCATGGCTTTTCTCTGCAAACCCCGTTTCCTCCTGCACCCCCAAAATATGTGAGGTTCACTGGGTTCTAAATTGTCCCAGACTGAGTGTGGGCATGGGTGGAAGGTGTCCAGTTCATGGTATTTCTATTTCATCTTGCTCCCAGGATGACTGGGATAGATTCTGGCCACTGTGACCCTGAATTGGAAAAAGCAGGTTTGAAAATGAATGCATAAATATTAATTATGGCTCATTGTTAAAGTATTCAGAGTTTTTATTTTTAAATTAATTTTTCAGTGATTAGAATATTCCATGTAAACTAGACTCATATTGGTATCAATTAGTCTGTAGAAAAATTGCTGTTGTTATATAGGTTTCATTTAGAGAGGTACCCTGGTAGTTTCCAGAACCCTGTTGATCATGAGAAATGAGGACTTAGTCTTGAACAGTATAGCACCCTCTTCCTTTCAGTAGACCCTAGAGTCAGCATAAATTACATTTCAGGCTTTCCCCCCTAACATTTTTCTTTTCTATTTATTTATTTACTTGGTTTTTAGCCATACCTGACTGTAGTCAGGGCTTACTCCTGGTTCTGTGCTCAGATATCATGCCTGGAAGAGCTCAGATGAACATATGGTGTGCCAGGGATTAAACCTGGGTTGGATCTGTGCAAGGCAAGTGCCCTACCTGCTGTGCTTTCTCTCCTGCCCCAATAATCTTCATCTTTCTGCCTTGAAAACTGCCTCAGAGGTTCAGCTGTCCAACTTCTCAATGTAGCATCCTCTACAAAGCCATTTATCCTGTAAGCTATTTAAAATAATTTTTCCCCCAGAAATGTTTTAGGCCACACACAGCAGTGCTTAACAGCTAGTCCCAGTTCTGTGCTCTGGAGTTGCTCTTGGAAGTGCTCAGGGGAACACGTGGTGGTAGGGATTAAACCCAGGGCTCCTGCACCCAAAGCTTTCACTTGGTCTGTTGAGTTATCAATCTCTGGCTTTAAGGATTTACGGAGCACTTCTCTCACGCCAGGTACTGAGCAGAGAGAGCATTTGGATTCAGAGCCAGGAAGATTGGACCTCATAACTCAATGTTTCCCTCACTGTATCCCCCCCTGGATCCCTTTAGCAGATGATTTATATCTCTTGGGGCATCCTCCCCACCCACCTTGCTTTATCCTTGTCTTCTGCTTCCAACGCCCTTTTAATTGGCCATCTGTCCCTCAGGGGCTGTCACGCACCTCCCACCACATGTAGGAGAGTGAATGGCACAAAACAGAAGCTCAATAAATATTTATGGAATGAAAGACGAGACCTAATTCCCACCAGAGAAGCCCATTTCCTTCAGGAAGAATGATGCGAATCTGATATCTCATTTCTTGGTCTGTTAGATCTCCTTTCAGAGGTAAGTGATAGAAAATGTCTTCCAAACAAAAGGCAAACTAGGAAGTTTGCCTGTGTAGCTTCAGTCAGATTCAAAGCTTCAAGGAGGGACTTGGCTTCTCTCTCTCTCTCTCTCTCTCTCTCTCTCTCTCTCTCTCTCTCTCTCTCTCTCTGCTCTACCTTTGCCCTGGATATACCTTTCTTGGGGTGTGAGATCAAGCTGGCTCTCAGCAGCTGCAGGCACTTACAGATCATTCTTCAAGGGAAAAAGAAAAGGCTCATCACAAACACAGCACCTAAAAGTATAACAACATAGTTTTTTAGAAGTAAATAACATACCCAAGCAAAATTTCCCAATTAGTCGGCTGGACCTAACTGGCCAAGCCCAGATCCGTGACTGTGTCTGTGGCAACTCACGCACTCAGAGCAAGTCAGGAGTGAGTCTGGCTTCCCACCAGGGCATGACAGCTTCCAGAAGACAGGAAGGTGCATTTGAGGAATAAAACCAATGACATATATTAAACTTCTCTTCCTACAAAAAGAGTACCCTGACCATTTCTTAGACCAATACTCACCCCATTCCTTTACCAGATCAGAGTTCTTTGTTTTTCTCTCCCCGTCTTAGAGCAAAACTAAACCCAAGTTTGGGAAATAGAGTCCTTTTTAACTAAACCTCCTTGCTTTAACTGAGTGCTGCTGGTAGGTTCTGGTTTGCTTTCTGGGACCAGCCATTCTCTACTAACCCCAGACCTGTGTGTCAATGTATGTTTGTGTGTGTGTGTGTTTGGGGGTGGGGGTCTTTGCATGTGTATATGTCTATGTGTCTGTGTGTGTCTGTGGTGGTGGTGGTGGTGGTGGTGGTGGTAGGGTCATCTGGAAAGAGGAAGACTTTCAAGAGCAGATTCCCAGGGCCTGACAGCAAGCCAGTGCAGGATTAAGATGCTTGCCTTGCATGGAGCCAACCCAATTTGATCCCCAGCACCACATATGGCCCTCCAAGCAGCACTGTAACACTGTAGCACTGTCCTCCCATTGTTTATCAATTTGCTTGAGTGGGCACCAGTAATGTCTCCATTGTGAGACTTGTTGTTACTGTTTTGGGCATATCGAATACGCCGCGGGAAGTTTGCCAGGCCCTGCTATGTGGGCAGGATACTCTCGGTAGCTTTCCGGGCTCTCCGAAAGGGATGGAGGAATCAAACATGGGTCGGCCGTGTCCAAGGCAAACTCCCTACCCACTGTGCTATCACTGCAAGCAGCACTAGGAGTAATTCTTAGCCACAGAACCAGATGTAAGACCTGAGAACAGCCTGGTGTGACCCAATCCTCTCCCTGTCAAATTAAGAGCCAATCCAAGTACACCTTAAAACTACAGAATGTTATACCCATTCTGATTCATGTGCCACACAGTCTGCTCTTCCGCTGTGAATTACAGAGTGACACAGGGAAAACAGTGCTTCTTTTGCATTCAGATAAGTAACATCATTTCTCTGAGGCCCCCTTCCTGCTCTGTAAGATAAAAAAAAATCATCACCCCTAGTTTGCTGGGATGTTAGAAGGATGAGATAAAGAGACAAAATTCTGGTACAAAGTCAATGCTAAAAAGAATATCTTCCCTAGAGGTGCCAAGCAAGATTGCTAGGGAGTATCTACTCATCCACCAGGAATCAAACTTGCCTTTGCTGCCCTTTAATCTGTTTATAGTCTTTTGCCACTTTCCCTTCTTTGCCAAGAAAAGCAGTTTGTCTCAAGTTTTGTTAAAGAGATTCCTCTTAATTTGGTTATAATGTGAAATGGTTTTTTTTCAAACAGAATATGTGTATGAGTGTGCGTGCGTGCGTGCGTGTGTGTGTGTGTGTGTGTGTGTGTGTGTGTGTGTATGAAATTATCTGTGTGGAAAAGGTACTCCTGAGGTACATTCTGAATAATGAATGTGAATAATGGTGAGAATATTGGGTGCTCAAGTACCAGATTCTGTCTTGGAAACTTCAAACATTTGTTTCATGTATTGTTGGCATTATATGAACGGAAAGGTCACAGGTGAGATGTAAGGAGATTTTTACTATTTGAGACTGTATTGCAGGAACAGCCTCCTCTCACATAGGAATCTCTAGAAGGACTTAAATGTCACTAACAGTCTCAAAATGATTGCCATGGATTTGTAGAAAAAGGGATGCAAAGGGCCTTTTCATTAAAAATGTTCTTTGATTTTCAGTTGTAGCTTTGGCATTATTATTGGCAAGGGAGAGATTGCAGGGGAGTGTTTCTCAGATTCTGCACTTTTCTCAATCATTTAAAATCTAACTCCAAGTTCCTACTCTCCAGGGTGGTGAGAAATACATTCAGTTCAGTTCAGGCACGTAAGACTCTCCCCTGGGTACTCCTTCTCTTTCCCTGTGCTATAGCAAGAGACAGGTCAAAGCTGGTCCGGCCCTTGGAGGGTCATCACTGGCCCCTGCCTCTGCTCAGCACCAAGCCCACATGGTCCATGGAAGACATGGACCACTCTGCTTCTCTGTGGAGTCTAGGTAGGGGTCTTGCCTGAGGCAGAGGTAAAAGCTTTGCATTCTAAATTAGCATAAACTCATACAACCAGCTGAGTAACTCACAGATCCAGAGGCATGTGGGTTTCAAGTTCCCTTTGTACCCAGGGACTGGAACAATGTCAGTGTTTCTCATTTCTGTTTTCCATTTTATCTTCTTTTTCAGGAAAATGGACTGCCCACATCTGCAACCTCAAGCCCAGTGGAAAAGGGACCTTGATTTCTTTCTTGGTCACCACAAAAGTCCTACTCATCTCTTTGACTCCAAGTCCCAAGCCCATTCCTGAATGGAGAATTTTTTTCAGTGTGTGTGTGTTGGGGGGGCAGGGGGGTGCCTTGAGGGGGTCATACCTCATAGTGTTGGGTGACTACTTCCTGCTCTATCCTCATGCAGTGCCAGGGGTCAAACCTGGGTCTCCTGATGGCAAAGTATGTGCTCAGTCCACTGAGCGATCTCTAGGGCCCTGCCGGGTGAGTATCAACAGAGTTTGACTGAAATTTATGATAAATATCCACTCTCCCCTCCCCTCCTCTCTGCTCCCCTCCCATCCCATCCTCCACCATCCCCCATATATAGTCTTCAGTGGGAGAACTCTCGAGAGAGAACCTGGGGTACTATTACTAGAAATGCATGAAGAGGTGAAAACAGCAGAATTTGCTACACAGGCACACAGCCCAGTCAGAGTCAGCAAATTAAGTGGGTTTTTTAAAATTTATTTTTTATCAAAGAATTGTGATTTACCAAGTTGTTGATTTTTGTCTTCCTTTGTTGTGGCAGCCTAGGTCGGCCTTGAGATTTTGTCGGCCTCTCCTTTCTCATCCTTCTCAGTGCTGCCATGTCGGTGAAGCCTTCAGGGTCAGGTGAATGAGACCAGTTGTAGTTACTGGTTTTGGCATATCGAATACACAGCGGATAGCTTGCCAGGCTCTTCCATGCGGGCGGAATACTCTCGGTAGCTTGCCAGTCTTTCCGAGAGGGATAGAGGCTTTTGGGGTGACCTCTAATCACCCTTGTAGGTGTTACCATATTTGAACCCTATCAAATATGGTACGACAATTCCAGAAGATGGGTATTTAGTGTCTTATGATGTGTCGCGCAGCCGCTTGCGGCCGCGCGGGTCCGGAAAGCATCCTGGAGTGTGGCGACGGCTGGGTAGTGGAAGTAGTGTCGAGAGTGGAAGTCTGCCAGTGGGGTATTTATCTGGGTAGGGTGGGTCTCCTGTGCACAATTCGATCCCTGGGTGGTTGATGGAAGCAGACAGGGCAGGGTAGGGTGGGGCTCCTGATTAGAATCCCTTTGTCACCTGTGGTGGTGGGAGCAAGCAGAGAAGCTCTGTCCCTGGGTCCGCCGAGCCTGGAGTCCAAGGTCTCAGAGAGTTCCGCTTATCTTGTTCTGTGGGTCTTCAAAAATGATCGTCTGTACTTTCAATGCACGTACGCTAGCATCAGATGCATCCATCGAGGACCTGATGGTACAAGCGCGAATGATCAAGTACGACATCATTGGTCTGACCGAGACAAGAAGGCACGAATCTCACCATGCCGTTTTCGACACTGGAGAAGAATTGTTCCTTGGAACATGCGATAAAAGAGGTGTTGGAGGCATCGGTGTCCTTGTCAACACAAACTTGGCCAAGAGCATTGATTCATTCGAATGCCTAACAACCCGAATCGGACGTTTACATTTGAATAGATGTGGCTCACTGCCTGCAGTTTCTATCTTCGTTGTCTACGCACCAACATCTCATTATGATGAAAGAGAAATCGAGAAGTTCTACATGGAGCTAGAGAAGTTCTATAAAGAAGACCACACCTTCTACAAGATCATTGTGGGTGATTTTAATGCCAAGATAGGACCGAGAAGATCAGCTGAAGAACTTCACATCGGGACCCATGGCCTAGAATGGAACGAACAGGGTGAGAGACTGTCTGAGTTCATCATGTCGACCAAGACCATTCATGGTAACTCACAGTTCCAGAAGGCAGAATCTAAACGATGGACATGGGAGTCTCCCGGTGGACGATTCCACAACGAAATAGACCACATCATATTCAATCGACGGTTTTGCCTGACTGATGTCGCTGTTGTCCCAAAATTTCGAACGGGATCGGACCACCGTCTCCTTCGTGCAAAATTCTACTTCACAGAGCGGGGAGAAAGGGCTGCAAAGTTCAAAAAGAGAACTCCCAGAATGACCACCAACTGGGAACTCTTTGGTACTATTGCGGCAACATGGGAAGATGCCATTGTTGACAACATTGACGAGGAATACGATCGACTGGTTCAGCACCTCCATGAATGTGCGAGGAACGCCAAGAGAGAGATAGCCACAAAAAGTCGCCTATCTTCGAAAACTCTTGAGCTAATTCGCCAGCGTGGTTTGGCGCATGCCTCAGGCAACCGCAAACTAACGTCCGAGCTTGCAAAGCAGTGCAGAGATGCGATCAAGGAAGACCTCAAAGAGAGAAGAGCAGAAGTACTGGTAGATGTGGCAGAAGCCGGGAAAAGTATTCGTAACGCCCGCCTGTCCTTCGCCAACTATAAGACCAAGATGACTGCCCTCCGACGTCCTGATGGATCCATCACATCCTCCAGAACGGCAATGGAGAAGATTATCCATGACTTCTACTCAAATCTCTTCGATAGCCATGTCCACTTGCCGACATACCAAATTCCACAGGATGGGTATGTCGTTCCTAACGTTCTCCCTTCCGAAATCCGACACGCCATTTCGTTGGTAAAGAAGCAAACAGCACCCGGCCCAGACAAGGTCAGACCTGAACACCTGAAGAACCTGCCGTCGGTACTCATCAATACACTGGCTCGGCTCTTCACTCGCTACCTGTCTGAATGCAAGGTTCCGTCCCAATGGAAAACCAGCAGGACCGTACTACTGTTCAAGAAGGGAGACATCCATGACATTGGCAACTATCGCCCGATCTGCCTGTTGTCTGTCATCTACAAGCTGTTCACTCGAGTCATCCTGAATAGGATTGGCAGAACACTAGATGAAGGACAACCATGCGAGCAAGCAGGGTTCCGCAAAGGATTCAGCACCATCGACCATATCCACACGGTAACCAAGCTCATTGAGGTTTCTCGGGAGTTCAAGATGCCGCTCTGCTTAACGTTCATTGATTTAAAGAAGGCCTTTGATTCTGTTGAGACGGAAGCGGTCATTGAAGCCCTAGCCAATCAGGGCATTCAAGCCCAATACATCAGGATCCTCCGTGAGCTGTATTGCAGACTCACTACCAGGATCTCACCATTCTACAAAGAAGTGATCGTTGATGTCAAGAGAGGGGTGCGGCAGGGTGATACCATTTCACCGAAACTCTTCAGTGCCACCCTCGAGAACATCATGCGACGACTGGAATGGGAAGGAATGGGAGTGAAGATAGATGGTCGGCAACTACACCACCTCCGCTTTGCTGATGACATTGTTTTAATAACACCAAACATCAGCCAAGCGGCACAAATGCTGGCCGACTTTGACCGTGAGTGTGGAAAGGTAGGACTACAGCTGAATCTTACGAAGACAATGTTTATGAGAAACAGCCTTGTTCCTGACGCCCCATTCGCTCTCAATGGAACGACCATCTCCGAATGCAACAGCTATGTGTACCTAGGTCGAGAGGTCAACATGACAAATGACCTGGCACCCGAGCTGCGCAGGAGGAAGAGAGCGGCTTGGAACGCCTTCAAGAACGTCGAAGAAATAGCTAAGAGGACGAAGAACCTCCGGCTCCGGGCACATCTCTTTGATTCCACTGTTCTTCCTGCATTAACATATGCCTCAGAGACCTGGGCCCTACGCAAACAAGATGAGAACGCCATTCAGGTCTCCCAAAGAAGAATAGAAAGAGCTATGCTTGGAATATCACATTTCACTCAAATGAGAGAACGAATCCGGAGTTCTGACATCCGTCGACGATCAAGGATCAGGGACGCTGTCTCATATGCCAAGGTGTCGAAAATCAGATGGGCTGGTCACGTAATGAGATTTAAAGACGACCGTTGGACTAGAGCTGTTACTGATTGGATTCCACGGGATGTCAAGAGACCGCGTGGCCGCCCACCTACCAGATGGTCAGACTTCTTTGTCAAGATCATGAACGATCGGTTTGAGGCCCTCCATGTTCCCGGAGCGAAGAGATGCCATTGGGCTACACTAGCACGCGACAGGGACAAATGGAGACGTTACTGGCGCCCGCTCGAGCAAATCGACGACTAACGGGAAGTTAAGTGATTAAGTGTGATTAAGTGAAGTTGTTGATGGTTGAGTTTTAGGAATATTTCAACAGCATCACCAGTGGGTAGGGTGTTTGCCTTGCAGCTAATATGGGTGACCCGAGTTCAATTCCTCCACCCCTCTCAGAGAGCCCGGCAAGCTACCGAGAGTATCTTGCCCACACGGCAAAGCCTGGCAAGCTACCCGTGATGTATTCAATATGCCAAACACACTAACAAGTCTCACAATGTTACTGGGCCCGCTCGAGCAAATTGATGAACAACAGGAGGGCAGTGACAGTGACAGTGACACCAGTGTCAACTTCCCTCCACTGGTGTCTTCATATTTTCTCCCCACTCCCCTCCCTGCTCCATCCCCGCCTATCCACTTGACAGGCACATTACAAAGTTTCAGTGTTTGCAGCTTAGATGTCGTGTTTTCCATTTTGTTGAGTCAGTGTTCTTTTCATCCCCCTTCTTTTTCTCTTGTTGTTACACACACTCGCTGTAGTGCTTACACTCTTAGATATTCTGCTCTCTGGTGGACACTTGGTTTGATGCCAGGAATCTCAAACAAAAAAGCCCCTGGAGTGGCACTCACGCATGTGTTTCTGGGGACTGGATTTGCAGCCTCACCATCCTTATGCAGATCAGGCAGGTGCTTCATTGCCAAACTCTACCAGGTCCAACTGTGGACTGATGTGTCTCAAGTTCTCTGGAGTTTTCTGTCTTGGGGATTTTGATGGCATTGGTCTGGTTTGGGTTCAGTTTTGGGCCCACGCCATAAGCATCATCTCTCTTAATCCTCCTCTTCCTCCTCCTCACCTCTCAGGAAAGTCCTGACTCTGCTTCTTAAGTCATCCCTGAAGATTTGTCTCCAGTTCTCTGGGGACACAATGGGGGTGACCAAGCTGCTGAGGAGTTCGCAACTGGTAGCCTGAAAATCAGGAATCCTCCCAGGCCTTGGTCCTCCTCTGTCTCAGCCAAGACCCCCACCTAGATTCCACAGAGAAGCAGAGCAGCCCCTGCTTTCCATGGCCATGCGGGCTTGGTTCTGAGCAGAGGCAGGGGTTAGTGGTGACCCAGGCAAGATGGATATTTCTCTCCATGGTTCGGACCAGCTTGACCTGGCTCTTTCTATGGTGGGTAGAGGGAGGGTGTGCCCAAGGGGAATTCTCATGTACCTGAACTTTTAGTCTGTGCGTCCTAGCTAAACTGGCCTTCCAGACCTATCATTCCTGACCCATCATAGATGCCTGAGTTCCCTCCTCCTTCTGAACCTGAGACATCCTTGCCTGCAGGTAACCAGAGTCAGGACAAATCAGTAAAGCAGATGGAACCTGTCGGGGATCCACCTCACAGAATAGGCTAATACTGGAGGTTTTAGCCATCCTTCCCAAGAAGACTCAACACTGCCTGCAGGTCCCTGCTGAAGTTCCCCTGCTGAGATCTCCCGCCTTCCCTCTGATGCCCCTAACTACCAGCTACAAGGAAAACAGCCTAAGGCTAGGAGGGAAAGCTCTTGCTGTTTAACATGTCTTAGGTCAAAGTGTTTTTCTCATGAAGGCGGCACATTCATCACAGAGCAACAAATACATGTCTGGCAATAACTGAACCCCATTCCCCACAAACACTCCATGATATTGATGTTATTGTTCTTCTTAACAAATGAACTAGGACCAGAACAATAGTACCACAAATAGAGCCCCTGTCTTGCACTCCTGGGTTCAATCCCCAGCACTCTGTGTGGTCCCCTGAGCTTAGAGCCAGGAGTAAACCCTGAGCATGGCCAGGTGCAGCCCAGAAACAAACATAAGACAGATGAACTAAAATGATTCCTAGAGAAGAGGATTTGGGAGACTTTCTTCTCTTTTTTCTAATTCATTACAGTCCAAGCAGCAACTTTTTTTTTTAACCTTAAAAAATGGTGTGAAAAGTAAAACACAATTTAACCTTCAAAATGATAACATAAACACGTAACCTGGAAATTCAACCAGTATAAAAGTGGGTCACATGAAACACCCTTCCCTCAACCCTGTGTTCAGAGTACTTGCAAGGTGCCAGATCCTCTGCTAAGCCTTTTCTTCAGTGAAGTCCCAAAACTTCCCCAGGTGGCAGTTTACTCTTATTCCTGTTTAAGAGGATAAGGTGTTAAGTACAGAGCCTGGATGCCAATCCCACCTGGGGTCTCCAAATTCTGTCTCCTCTACCTTACCTGTGCATTGCTGCCTCTCCCATGTGGACCTGTCGGGACATTTCCGCTGCAGATTGTCTGCAAAAGATACTTCCAAGCCTCAAGGTCACTTGGCTTCTGTGGTTTTGTTTGGGAAATAAAAGCAAATTGCTTCACATTGCACCAAAAAGATCCCTGTGTCTCTCCTGCCATCCACAGCTCCGTGATTGGTCCCACCTGTGCCCTTTCTTGCCCCCAGCAGCCAGGGCAGGAGTGACTGGACACACAGCAGCCACTGGAGGTCTGATGGCTCACTGCCTTGTCTGCAGTGATAACGAGCATTTTGGTCAAGGCTGCTGAGAACGTCAGCTCTCACTCACCCCTGCAGCACAGGTGTGCACAGGGGCAGTGGGAAGAGGCAGTTAATTACTATTCTCCATGACATTGAAAGTAATTCCATCATGTCCCTCTGGGTGGAGAGGGCCAGCAGGGAGAATGCCCGGCCTCTCTTGAAATCACGGTTGATGGAGCAGAGAGGGCGCCTGGGCGCCGCCTTCTCGGCAGGGGTGAAAGGAACTATGGAATTGTTCCCCATCAGCCTCGTTGGATTCTTACGCCATCTGCACTTAGCAGCAAGTGGCCGAAACATTGAGGACTTCTCTCATTTCTGCCTATACAGTTCCTCAGTAGGGGGGTGGGGGGAGAGAGAGAGAGAGAGAGAGAGAGAGAAGGGAAGAGGGAGGGGGAGAGAGGGAGAGAGGAGCAGGAGGCAGGAGAGTCCTGGCTGCTCCCTGTTAATTAAACTGTAAGGAGTAAAACAGTAATGCCATTGTGATAATAGGCCCAAGGGTGAATCAACTATGAAGACCTCTTAGGAGCAGGCTGAGAAAGAAGCCTTTACTGGAGGGACATTCTTTTTCAAACGGGTGACAATGGCAGAGCAACATCCAGGCTGTAGACCACCCAGCTTGCTTGTGGGGTGGAGCAAGGCTTACTTGGTATCTGACAAAGCAACATCTGTGGCCTGCCCTCTCCTGGGGCCCCAGGGCAATGTTGAGAACCTTGATTTGTAGCATTTACCGGTTTCTGGGATGTAAATACACCCAGTATGGAGTCAGACCGTGCCAGGGAGAGACACGTGCTAGAGTTCACCAAGACAGTGGAAACACAGATGGATGTAAATGCCCTCAGAGCCCAGAAATACCAAATAATGAGGGGCTGATGAGTTTGGGGACTTGCTACTGAATGTGAGCAGGTCCTAGACACTCTTTCTTGTTCTCCACAGAATTTTCAGATTTTTCTCACCCCTTATTTCTGCTTCTCCCCTAATGTTAGTTTTGAGCAGGGGAGGCCTCCTGAGTAGTGCCCAAAGGTCCTGAGGGCCACTCCCAGCAATTCTTAGTCAACTGGTCTGTGGGTTAAGTGCCAGGGCCTCAAGATGTGGTAATGCTTGTCCTTGTCCATGTGGTGCTAGGGATTCTAGCCATCCTGGTGCTGCTCTGGATCTTCAGGCCACACCCAGCAGTGCTCAGGGACCACATCCGGGAGATCATGTGGTGCTAGGATGGAGTCAGGATCAGACACATGAAGAGCATGACAACCCTCTACTGTCTCTCTAGCTCACTTTCCCTCTAATTTCAAGAAATGTTTCTAAGAGAGCCAAGTTAAGAAGTTGAGGTAACTTTCATGGGACGGGGGGTGCTACGGCCCATCCTTCACGCCTGACCGAGGTCACCAGTTGCCCCCCACGAACAGCTCTCCGGCAGGGCCACGGCCCCAGAAGCACAAGGACTTAATACAGAAATCCAGCAGCTTGGAGCAGAAAAGCGAACGGACTATGCATTAATCCGCACCATCTTGCCTGCCCAGAGGGGAAAGGGTGTTGCTCCCTTCCACCCTCTCCTCTCTGGAAAGAAAGATGGTGGTTGCATGGGAGCCTGGTGGAGAGCAGGTCTGAGCTGGGGGTGGGGGCGCGATGGATACCTCATGGGACGGGGGGCGCTCTGGCCCGTCCCTCACGCCCGACCAAGGTCACCATTTGCCCCCCACGAGCAGCTCTCTGGCATGGCCACGGCCCCAGAAGCACAAAGACCAGTCTCTTAATTATCTGACTCTCAGTAGAAATACTTGCAGGGCTAACAAATAAAATAGCAGAAATCCAAAACCAATAAATAAATAAATAAATAAATAAATAAATAAATTACAAAGCTTTCAAGTTTTCAAAATCAATAAATAAATAAATTTTAAAAAAAAGAAGTTGAGGTACTTGCCTCGCCTCCCCCTGACTGAACATACAATAACCTGAGAACTGCCAGGGTTCACTTCTGAACACAAAGCCAGAAAATTTTCTATACATTATGTATTTAGCAGATGCCCTACCGGCTGTGCTATCGCTCCAGTGCTGGAGCGATAGCACAGCGGGTAGGGCGTCTGCCTTGCACGCAGTCAACATGGCCGACCTGAGTTCGATTCCTCTGCCCCTCTCGGAGAGCCCAGCAAGCTACCGAGAGTATTCGATATGCCAGACACAGTAACAACAAAGTCTCCAATGGAGACGTTACTGGGCCCGCTCGAGCAAATCGACGATCAACGGGAGGGCCTTTACTTTTACTTTTATGTATTTAGCATTAAACGTGCCAACTGAACCAACCACAGTAAGAAGGAAAGACCATATCACAGGTGATGAAGTCATGTAAACTGCCAATGGCCTCCTAGAAGCCCTTGGCATCTGTCTGTTCTTGAAGGCATGCATGTCACCTGCCTAGCACATCATTGGCAGGCTCAGGAAAGGTTACTTCACGTTCCAATTTTATAAGGGAGTCATATTCGGATGTGATGGGGTGGTAGAGGTAAGAATGCAAGAATTCATGATGTAGCTGTGGAGATAACCACTATGGTCACTTGCTATGACGGACATCTCTGCTAGAGAGTTTTGAATGAGACATGTCAGGGCATCCAATGGGATCAACCCACATCTGGCTGCCCATGGCTTGGACTATACTTCTTGGTTCAATAGGTCATGCCTAGAATTGGATGGTTGGTCCTAGGGCGGCACAACCTGAATTTAACCACCTGGAGTAGAAGACACAAAGGCCTCGTGAGTTCTCTTTCCTCAGAACATTATGAGGGAACTGCAGGCCCTTGGAGCTACACAGTTCTCTGCAATACAGACTCGCCTTCATCTCACATCTCCTTGAAAGACCTGTGGGGGCATTTAAACCTGCTTTGGTTTCAGACCTAGCTTCATCTCCGCTGTTGAGTACACGGAGAGCCTGTGCCTGTGTGATGTCCTGAGATGTTGACCTGGAGAGTAAATGCACCATTTCCTGTCATTCCTGTGCCAGACTGAGGAGAGAAATACACCAGCTTCAAGTATGAAGCCAGAACTGCTAACCTCCTGCATGGCCTGCACTCCTCAGAATGCCACCTACTGCTTTCTTCTCTCTCCCTGAGAACCTCCAAACAAACTCCTATTCCTTTCAGGGTGGTTTACTAACACTGAAAAGCAAGCGACAACATAGTATGCAAACTGCTTTTGCAAATGATGGCAATTTGGAGTATGTGTTCACCCAAAGCATGCATAGGTCCAGAAGGATGTACATACACCAAAATGGAATTTTCTATTGTGTTGTTTTCTTTCTTGCACTAGTATTCCCAATAGTGAAGGAACCCCTTCATTTTCTCCCCAAAGTCTTTTGCTGCTCCTGCAGCAAGCAAATCTATCCTTGTTCTGCATGCTGGCTCTTGTGTACATCAAGACATCCTGGTTTGGACTATCCTGGTACGGAATTGAAGTTGTATTTCTTATTATTTTCCATGGATCATGAATCTTTCAAGGGCAGGGTTTGGCTTGTCCCATTCCTACCCTCAACATCTTACCCTATGCCTATCAAAAAGAGACCCTTAGGGAATGATTGGTGAGAACCTCACTGGGTCAGTACAAAACCCCAGAGGAAGACTGCTTTTGCCTGCGCAGAAGAGGAATCAGCTGAGTTTCTAAGATTACCTGTCAATTAAACGATCCTATCAAGCCCAAACCACATTCATTCCGATCTTTTCATGTGTGCTCTTTCAGAGATGAGAAAACAGGGGTCTAAAGACCTTCCCCAGTCACACAGCAAGTAAATGGCACAGCCAAGTATGGATCTGGCTTCTTTAATTTCAATATTTTTTTAAATGTAGGAGTGCTGCTATTTATTCAGCCACTGATTAGGCTGATTGAATTGGGCATGAACTCCACTTTACTTGTTTTTTTCATTTTTAATAATTTTATTTATTGAATCACTGTGAGAGCAGTTACAAAGTTTTCAGGTTTAAGTCTTGCTCATACAATGGAACACCAGTACCTTCACCAGTGCTCATTCTCCACCACCAAAACCCCCAGTATACCCCTATCCCACATCCTCCCCCTACCTGTGGGGCAGATGACCTCCACATTACTCTCTCTCTACTTTGATTATATTCAATATTTTGACCCTGACCCACCATTATTATTTGGGATTTTACCCCAACACTCGGATCTGCCAAAAAGGCAACAGTAGACAATTTATTTTCTATTGCTGGTTATGAATGACATATGATGTCGTGCGGCTGCAATAGTAGCCACACGATTTTGAAATTCCAAAATTTCAACAATTAAATCTGGAGGGATTTCTGCCAAAACTTGCTGGGTTCCAAGATTTGTTTCTGAGTCTCTGGGATCATGGCTGTTTAGCAGCTTGATCAGGAGCCAGAGAGGCTGTTCGTGGACGACCACTGGGATCTCGTTGGGATGGGGAGGAAAGGGCCGGCTCCACCCCAATCCCATGTGGCCCCACGTGTCTCGTCACTGAGGGCCCAAACCTGACTGTCCAGTGGCCTCTGGAGAATGGTGGCCACTGAGCCGCCAAGGGGGAGCAGGCAGAGGGACAGCACCCTTTCCCCCCTGGGGTGGCCCAGTGACAGTAACCTACTGCGGGGTCCAGACACATTTCTGCCAAAAGCCGCTGCATTTCGATATTTGTTTCTGAGTCTCTGGGATCATGGCAATTAAGCAGCTTGATCAGGAGGCAGAGGAGGCTGTTCGTGGGCCGCGACTTGAAGTCTCTTTGGGACAGTGGAAAGGGCCGTCTCCTCCTCCATCCCATGAGGCCCTGAGTGTCTCGTCACTGAGGGCCCAAACCTGACTGTCCAGTGGCCTCTGGAGGATGGTGGCTACCGGGCTGCCTGGGGGAACAGGCCAAGACACGAAACCTATTCCCACCTAGGGTGGCCTGGCACTGGTAACATACTGCTGGGACTGGATGCAGTTCTGCCAAAAGCTGTTAGGTTTTGAGATTTGTTTCTGAGTCTCTGGGATCATGGCCGTTAAGCAGCTTGATCAGGAGCCAGAGAGGCCGTTCGTTGGCAGCGACTTGGAGTCTTATTGGGATGGGGTGGAAAGGGCCGGCTCCACCCTCATCCCGTGTGGCCCCGCGTGTCTCGTCACTGCAGGCCCAAACCTGACTGTCCAGTGGCCTCTGGAGGATGGCAGCCACTGGGCTGCCAGGGGGAGCAGGCCAAGGCACGAAACCTATTCCCACCTGGGATGGCCCAGTGCCAGTAACCTACTGCAGAGACCATACGCAGTTCTGCCAAAAGCTGTTGGGTTTTGAGATTTGTTTCTGAGTCTCTGGTATATTGGCCATTAAGCAGGCCTCCAATTATATAGCTGAGCCCGAGGTGGTTTGTGGGTGTGTCTCCCACATACCTAACTTTTGGCCATTTACTTTCTTGGTAAACTTTGCCTCAAGTTTTTGGGGTCTGGCCAAAGGCATAGCAGCAATTTTGGGATATCTGGAAATCTGAAGGCGCCATCAGGCTGTTGATGCACTCACCTCACAGGTACAGATTGACCTGCTGGCGGCACCATACCCCTGTACTTTCAATATTTTCTATCCGGTCAGCTAAGAGTATGAAAAGAAACCACAGGGAGTTAAAGGTCAATAATAAAATTTAGCATATGTGGAAGACAGAGTCCTTTGCTGGACATTTCTCCTGTATTTAAACTATACAACATGTATGGTTATTATTTTCATTTTATCAAAGTAATAAAAAAAACTTTTGTAAGGAACAAGGTGTCCTTGGTGAAAACTGGTGTTTCAATAGATGGACTAAGACTCCCATGGTTTTGTGCTGGTCTAGTCTCGTGAACCTGAGCCCCCATTGTATGTGAAAGCAGTTGGAGAAACAGGAAGACTAGGGCTGGGAGACATGGAGCTGCTGCCTTCCAGATGATGGGGACTTGAACACTGAGGTAGAACTTAGATGCATAAGAACCCAGATCCATGGAGACCTGAAAAAGAGCATCAGTAATGTACTGAGGAGGGTCATTTAACACCTACAACTTCTCTAGAGCCTTTCCTCTTGGAGTCTCTCTTTCTAGTTCCCCATTTTGCTTTGCTCTCCTGCCAGCTTTTCTCCAGTGGCATCTCTTTTCCCCTTTCTAAGGTTTCTGTCATCTGATTGTAGGACTCTCATTTTCTTGTTCCAAGATGCTGTCATTTCCTCATCTACACAGTGTTAAGGTTGGGACTGTTCTGCAGAGCTTTATGAGGAGATGAGATGGGTCTGGCACACACTGCATCCTCAAGATCAACTCTTTTTTAAGAGTTTTTATTTTTACCTTTTTATTTATTTATTTATTCATTTATCATGTAAGTATGGGGATGAGGAGACAGGAAGATGGGTGAAGAGACAGGGGGGTGGGTGAGGTGACAGAACTGGGGTGAGAAGGGCACCACATCCTGTCTGCAGTCTCTATTGATTAGAAACCCTGTCAGGCACAAGGGTCATTATCAGGACACAGGTAAAGAAAAACAGCTTTTGCTCCCTAGCATGCCATTATTTTATGCTGAAGGCTCATATCTATGATCATAAGGCATCTGTAAGTCACTTTAATCATGGAACATAGGTTCATATACCCATCAGCATTAAGCTGTGGAGTATAGGATAAGCTATAACAATTGTAAACACAAAGGTTCATTTCAGGGTATTAGATAACGAATACAATCATCACAGACTCAAAAGAAAACAACTCTGGTTTAAATTTCCTATAATTGAAATTCAAACACTTAAAAAGGTCTTCTTTGGAGCACCAAATAAAGGGTGCTGGGAAGATCTGCCCAGGATAGGAGATGCATGCTGAAAGTAGTCTATAGACAGAACATGATTGCCACCCAATGTCTCTTCTGCAGACCACAGCACCCAAAAGGAGAGATAGAACAAAAGGGAGTGCCCTGCGACAGAGGCAGGGTGGGATGGGGGATGGGGAGGTGGAAGGGATACTGGGATTGGTGGGGGTAGAGAATGGGCACTGGTGGTGGGATGAGTACTCGATCATTGTATAACTTAAACCCAAGCACAACAACTTGTAAGTCTACAACTGTACCTCATGGTGTTTCACTAATAAAAAATAAATAAAATAAAATAAAATAAAATAGCACAGCAGTAGGGCGTTTGCCTTGCACACAGCCAACATGGCTGACCAGAGTTCGATTCCTCCACCCCTCTCGGAGAGCCCAGCAAGCTACCGAGAGTATCTCGCCCGCACGGTGGAGCCTGGCAAGCTACCCATGATGTTTTCAATATGCCAAACACAGTAACAACAAAATCTCCAATGGAGACGTTACTAGGCCCGCTCAAGCAAATCAATGAACAATGGGAGGACAGTGACAGTGACAGTGTATAAATTAAAAAAAAAAGGTCTTCTTTGACAAGTAAAGAATGACTTATCTATATAGTTGAAGTGACATCTGCACTTGTTTGTTCATTGCAGCACTGTTTACAATAGCCAGAATCTGGAAAAAACCTGAGTGCCCGAGAACAGATGACTGGTTAAAGAAACTTTGGTACATTTACACAATGGAGTACTATGTAGCTGTTAGAAAAGATGAAGTCATGAAATTTACATACAAGTGGTACTACATAGAAAGTATCATGTTAAGTGAATGAGTCAGAAAGAGAGGGATAGACATAGAAAGATTGCATTCATCTGGGGAACATAAAGTAACAAAACAGGAGACTAAACACCCAAGAATGGCCAAGATTAGTACCAGGAATTTTGCTTCATGGCTTGGAGGCCAGTCACACATGCTAGGGGAAAAGGGAGCTCAGATAGAGAAGGGAACACCAAATAAAGGTGTTGGGAGGATCCTCCCAGGATGGGAGAAGCATGCTAAAAGTAGACTATAGACCAAACATGATTGCCACTCAATGCCTCTTTTGCAAAGCACAACACTCAAAAGGAGAGAGATAACAAAAGGGAATGCCCTGCCACAGAGGCAGGGTGGGATGGGGGGGATGGGGGGAGGGAGGGATACTGGGACCCGTGGTGGTGGAAAATCGGCACTGGTGAAGGGATGGGTACTTGATCATTGTATAACTGAAACCCAAGCACAAAAATTTGTAAGCCTACAACCGTACCTCATGGTGTTTCACTAATAAAAATTTAAAAAATAAAAAAATTAAAAAAAAGTAACTGATTAATTAAAAAAAAGAATGACTTATCTAGAAAGTTCCATTACCACTATTGACCCCCAAACCCAGACAGTCACTACCATAATCAGAAAACCACAGCAATCAGGAAGTGACCAGTATAGTTTTCAACCCACATCCTGTCTGCCCCAGAATGAGTACCCTGTACACTGTCTCAAGAAACATAGAACAGTGCTAACCTTACTGCCCTTGACATACCCCCACCTCCACCCCATCAGCTCATCTTTCCTGCTGTCAGCAGGAGCTGTAAATCATCCACCTCATCTCCTCCACTGTTCCCACTGATTTGTATGCTTCGCTGAGGTTGAGGACACATCAAAAAACCTAGCTGCAAGGGAGTCAGGAAAATTCTATTATCGGCTTTTGCCATAAAAGAAAGCAGATTAGGCAGAGTTCAGAACTGATGCCAAGTTTTCCATTTTCACAATCACCTGGAGGATGGTTTCCTGCTGTTGGCTCGTTGCCTGAAAACAACACCTCTTGTGCTGAGCTAAGGGAATCCTGAGGGAGGTTTAGGGAATCCATGGGCACTGCCCACTTCCGAAAGAGGGCCATTCTCCAGAGTGTACTCTTTCTTGCAGGCTCTCAGGTGGGAACTGATGCTTCTCCTAAAGGCTGAGTAAATACCCTGTTTGTTCCTCATTGCCACATCCAGACTACTTCTATTCTTTCTCAAAATTCCCAGCTACTAAAAAATCAGACTCTTCGTTTCCTCCATTACTATAGCACAGCGGTAGGGCGTTTGCCTTGCACGCAGTCAACATGGCTGAACCGAGTTCGATTCCTCTCGGAGAGCCCGGCAAGCTACCACGAGAGTATCTCGTCCTCACAGCAGAGCCTGGCAAGCTCCCCGTGACGTATTTGATATGCCAAACACAGTAACAACAAAATCTCCAATGGAGACGTTACTGGGCCCACTCGAGCAAATCGATGATCAACAGGAGGGCCTTGACCTTTTCAGATTATTATGATGCTCATTAGAAAATTTAGACATGCCGCTTTGTTTACTGTCTTCTTCTCCACCTCTATTTTTTGTCTTTCTTGACACTTTCCCACATGGTTATCTGAAGCACTAGCATCATTTCTCAGTATTTACTTCCTAAATCTTCACCTCTACCAGCCTTAGCCACCATCTCTCAACATGCCTAAAACATCTTGTCATTTCCAACATCTGCACCACCTTGCTATCTCAGAAGTATTCATTTTACTTCCTGTGCTTCCAGCTCACTGATTCAGTGATGCCCACCTTCTGTGAACCTGCCAGGAGCTCCAGTCCATTAACCTTTCTGCTTTATCATTCATCATGTCCCTTCTGTCTTTACTTCCCGGCTTAGACATAACAGTCCATCCCTACACTAACTCCTTCACTCTTCTTCTCGGGATCCTAGATCTCCCTTTATAAAGTCACTTTCACAAAACCCCATTTTAGTTAAATCCAACACAAACTGGTTTTGTTTCCGATAGCTGAATTTGG
This sequence comes from Sorex fumeus, assembly GCF_029834395.1. Classification (NCBI taxonomy): domain Eukaryota; kingdom Metazoa; phylum Chordata; class Mammalia; order Eulipotyphla; family Soricidae; genus Sorex; species Sorex fumeus. The sequence goes on along the minus strand of NW_026606129.1, from coordinate 54,292,494 downwards.
CCATGGGAAGCAGCATCTGAATAGGTCTCACTTGCAGTTAAGGCCTCACTCTTTATCTTAGCACTACATAGCAATTTCCTAGGAAATCTACTTTCCAGCACTTAGGACTATCTTCAGAACTTCTTCTTTCTTTTAAGCCTCCCAATTCTCTAACCTTCTTCTTACTTATGACTATGATTAGAAGAGCTCTTAAAAAAATGGGATCTGCCATCTGTACACCCAAGTCCACCAACCTTTTATCAAGGGGCCTCTTTCACTGCCTTCCTCCTTTCATTGGATGGCTTGTACCCCTTCAGTCTGAATGATTCCACTTCCTCACCTTCGCTGATTGTCCACTTAATTTGATCTGGTCCACTATTGTATGAATCTCCTCTTGTCAAAATTGCAGAAACCTCCATCTTGATGAATCCATGATCTATAACTGTGTACTTCTGCCTCATTCCAGATAGACTCTCCAGCATCTCTCCCCACCCTTACCAGTAACTTTCCTGCTCTGCTTATTGTATAACCTTAGTGGTACTATTTATTCAGGTCTCTCAAAGAGGAATAGAAAGAGCTTTGCTTGGAGTATCATGCTTCACTCAAATGAGAAAAAGAATCTAGTGTTCCGACCTCCATCGACAATCAAGAATCAGGGATGCTGTCTCTTTTGCCAAGGCATCGAAAATCAGATGGGCTGGACACGTAATGAGATTTGGAGACAACTGCTGGACTAGAGCCACTACTGACTGGATTCCACGGGACATCAAACGATCACATGGCCGCCCACCTACGAAATGGTCACTTCTTCGTCAAGACCCTGAGTATTCGGTTTGAGGCTCTTCCTGTTCCTGTAGCAAGCAGACGCCATTGGGCTACACTAGCACGTGACAGGGATGAATGGAGCCATTACTGGTGCCCGCACGAGCAAATCGATGAGTAAGGGGATGTCAAGTGATCAAGTGGTACTATTTCCTCCTAAGAAGATTTCGGATTGAATTGAAACTTCCAGGCTATGATGTCATTCACATCGCCCCCCCCCCCCATGGTCTCTGGTCTCTGTAGGAGTCCCATGTGGGACTAGGGATAGGCAGAGGAAGAGATACACGAGTTTAATTTCTCATTTGTATTAAACTTCCAAGCCAGGTGTTCCTCCACAGACACAGCCATGAACTTTCATATGCTTTCTACAAGCACATGAATGTTTAGAGAGTGGGAGCAGAAGAGGTTCTCGGGACTGGAGGTGACTGGGAAGCATCCAATCTAGTGCTTTTATCTTGCAGGGAAAGACTGTGAGGCTCTGAGATGTAGAGAAACTTATTCAAGGTCAAACAGGTCAAACACAAGGTCGTATTGCTTCTGTGGGAAGAATTGTCAGCAAACTTCCCAGGAGCCAACTTAGCCTTACAGCTGCCTTTGGTCAAGTTCCTCAGAAACAGAGCCTGAGTGGGATTTGTATAAAAGGCGTTTAGAAAATTCTTTCTGTTAAGACTCTGTGATTTCTTCATAATAGATTTCAGGCTTACAAAGTTCCAACACCAACCCCATCCCCAGTGTCAACTTCCCTCCACTATTGTTCCCAGTTTTCCTCCCACCCATCCCCTCCTCCCAGGCTGTCTCTTTTGCAGGCACACTTATAAGTTTGGTTGTTATAGTTTGGATCTCATGCTTTCAATATTGTTATCTCTGTAGTTTATATAAATAGACACACTACACCTGTATACCACCAGTGTGTTCAAGGCCCATTACATCCCTAACTATTACCTACCTCCTGTCTGTCTCCTCTTACACACCCCTTCAATTTCTTTCCTTCCCTTTCCTTCTGCTTTCAATAATCTAAGACCAAGGGTAATTTAACTATGCCCCCCTCTTCTTTTTATTATTATTATTATTATTATTATTTGCTTTTGGGGTCATACCTGGCTATGCACAGGGGTTACTCCTGGCCCTGTACTCAGGAATTAGCGGTGCTCAGGGGACCATATAGGATGCTGGGAATTGAACCTGGGTCAGCCACATGCAAGGCAAACGCCCTACCCGCTGTGCTATTGCTCCAGCCCCTGTCCCCCTCTTCTATAGCTTGGATTTCCTTGTTCTGTTATTCAAAAAGGCAAATATTAAGACAAAACTCAGGAGAGCCAGTATGGGAGGGAGATAAGTCAGAATGGGAAGAAAAAGAAATTAAACAAAAATGTATTCTAGGTGAAGTCTAACCACAGCATGATCCAGTGCTGTACTCCAGAGTGTAAACTGCACCATGGAACTTGAACCACCTGATAACGAGGGAACTGAGCTTTTGTACTTCTCTATCTGCCAATTACTAGCTACAGACTACTGCAGCAGAGGGTAGCTGGGTACCTGCAGATAAAGGGGCTTTTGTCTCAGAAGAGCAATGCTCACAAAGGGGTATAAAGTGAGTTGTTCTCGGCATCTCCAGGGGTGGATGGTGGATGCACAGAATGGCAAAGAGGGGTCCTTCAGGAGATCTAAGTGCAGAATTGAAGTATCTGCTACGGGGGTCAAGAGAAAATTTTCTAGATTCCAGCATAACAAATGAGATTGAGTATCAACTATGTGACTTTGAGTGAGTCACTTTCCCTCTCTAAGCTTCAGTTCCTAAATCAGAACATTGGAAACATAATCCTCCCTCTTAGGACGTTGGTGAGCATTCAGTAAGATAATATATGTGGAGCGCTTAGCCCAGTGACTGCACTTAGTAATATTATAAGTGTTAGTACTTATTACTAAGTGGTATTAGTATTAATGTTAATACTTTTATTACTATAATTATTACAAACGACAAGGGTGATGATAAAAATCGACAAGCCAAAAAGAAGAACTATAGGAAGTCGCCATCATCCCTCACAGTCACAGCAAAGGGGCAGGGGCTTGCACTGTCCACATCTGAATGACAAAACCAGGATCATTCAAGGAGTGGCATTATTTTTATCCACAATGTGGATGTAAATGTGTGCCTTTGGTGCTCCCAGCGCACCACTGAGATAATTAACCAGAAGCAATTACAGTGCACTTGGCAAATTGCAGCTTTGCCCTCTTTGCAAGGGACATGTTTTATTTATACTTCCTCCCTTGTGGCTTGCTGATTGATCACATTCCAAGTCTAATATTTAAAGGTGAGCTGCTGACACAAACTTCACCTGGGTTTTCCTCTGGGTTCTCACACACTGAGGCCCAGGCAAGAAATGTGCCCATGCCACGCACAGGCAGTTGTCCCTCTGATCATCTGCTGCTGCCCCACTGTCCACCTCTGCAGATTTGCCCTTGTTAAGAAAAGAGCGTGAATCCGTGCCCTGAGGTAGACTGCTCCTCTCCTCAGCTCCATCTCTGATTTCAGATCTGCTGTCAGCCAGCACACTTTTAGAATATTGAATTCACAGAAGGCTTTCAAAACTGGACATCAAGAGTGTAGATCCCAGTGATTCTATTTCTGGGAATCTGTCTGGAGGACATAACCTGGAATGTGGATTAACACCGAGACTGGTGTGGAGACGGGTCAGCTGAGCATTAGGTATCATTGCGAGGATGGGTAGGAAATGAGAGTCTGGGCTGGAATGGAGCTCAGAGGTAGAGCACTTCCCTTGCAGGCGTGAATCCCTGGGTTCCAATCCTAGCACAAAAAGAACTTAAAGAAAAACAAATGTCTGGTGATAGTACAGTGGGTAGGGTGCTTGCCTTGCACACAACCGACCCAGGTTCAATCCCCCTCACCCATATCGTATCCAGGAATAATTTCTGAGTGCAGAGCTAGGAGTAACTCCAGACCATTGCCAGATATGACCCAAAAAGCCAAAAATTTTTTAGAAAGAAAGAAAAGAAAAAAATGTCCAGACAATTGGAGGGTTAGATATGCAGTACCAAATAAAGAGTAAGTAGACAGACGTGCAACTAATAGAAACCAAGAGCACTGATAGATAGAAGAAAACATTAAACAATATTTTTCTCTGTACAAACTTGGTTTTTTATATATATTACCCACATGATCACCTCATATGTATTTTCACCTAACAAAATTTGGTCTTAGTTATTTGAAACCAAAAACGTTATTAGAATTTTAATAAACAAGAGGCAAAGCAACAATACACTGGGGAGTGCACCTGCCTTGCATGCAGCTGACCCAAGTTGGATCCGGGCACACTGTATAGTCCCCTGAGCCTGCCAGGAGTGAGCACAGCCAGGTGTATCCCCATACAAAAACAAAAACAAAAAAATTAATAAGCAATATGACTCACACATATTAAAGATTGAGAAAATACAAACTCTTTCATTTCTTGGCACAATATCAACACTTTTTAATAAATGAAATAACAACAGCAACAAAATACTCATAAAGAACTCCACACACTGATGATGTTTAAATTATATCAGTGTCTGTGGTTATGTCTTTTCTCACTGAAAAAGGACACTTGTCTTTATTTGGTAACAAGATAAGAAAGGAAACAGGGGCCCCTAAATAATCTCATCAGACCTGCCAAAACTGTGTGGCAAGTGACAAGTAACCACTTGGTGTCATAGCAGTCTCTGCATTTTCTACTTCTTGGCCTCATTTGCTGAGTCTTTCCTTTTGGGGTACCCACTGTAAACCGCCATCTTGGTTACTCGGTAAGGAAATACTTAAAAAAGAAGAAATACTGATACTAGGATTTGAGCATTTACATACTAGCATTTAACATGTTTAAAATTAGCTTTGGTTGCTCTTAGTGAGCACTTTACACACACATTTTAGGCACTTTTAGCTCCAGGAAGTGAACAATAAAATAATGTCTTCCCTAAGGGAGCCTAGAATTGTGTGTGTGTGTGTGTGTGTGTGTGTGTGTGTGTGTGTGTGTGGCCACAGGGGTGGGGAGATGTGGGGGGAGAGGAGGGGAGGATAAAGGGGAAATTATCATGATTAGTGAAAGGTGGGAAACTTAAATACTGAGCACCAAAAATTTGGAAAGGAGAGAAATATGGTATTTGACCTAGTAAGAGGAAGTGGGAGCTCAGCTGTCATTTGAGAGATAAATAAGAATTAACAATGAAAACAGGGGAGAAATGAAGAACGTCCCAGCCCTGGAAAGAGGAAGCAGCATGTGCAAAGGCCCTGTAGTAGAGAATATAACCACCTCAAAAGAAACTGGAATCTAAGAGAAGTGGGGGAGCAAGGTACAAAGGAAGCCTCGAGACATGGTTATGTAGGCAGGAGTGACTGTAAGAATCCCCTTTGCTAGACACTGCTTAAAGCTTGCCCAGAATTCATTCCACCTTTCCCAGTGGAATCCTTCAGTTAAGGGATGCAACTTCCCCCATCTGTTGCAGGAGAAGATGAGGTCAGCCTGAGTCCCTGCAATTAGTCCCACCAGATCTGAGCCAGCTCTTCCTCAGCCCAGGTTTAAGGACTGCTCACAACCATTAGTTAGTGGCTTCAGAGTGGCAATGCAACCCCAGCTGCATCCATCTGAATCTCAGACTCTCAGTGAAAATTCATTCTGCAAGGACTTGCTTTTCTCCCCCTGGATCTTAATAAGGAAAGCTTCTGGCTACTACCAGCCAGAATGAAGCTGAGATGAAGCTGGTTGGGTGAACAGCCAAGAGAAGAGATGGGACAAACCTTGGTCCTTGGCCGTATTTGCTCTGTCATTAAATCAAACAATCCTAAGGCAAGAATTACCTCTGGTCTTCTTAAACATCTAATAAGGAACTTTGTTGTTCCAGTTCATTTCATTCAGGTTTCTGATAAGTGTTTCCAAAAGCATCCCGCTGAATGCGTATCTGTAAAACTTGTCATCTACACCCAAGCATTTCAGTATTCTGAAGTGTGGGTATGTAGTACATAGTCCTAAGAAGGTTTTGGACTAGGATCTGGCAGACATCTCACCATTTTCACCTAAAATTATTCTAATATTAAATTAAAAATAAAAATCAAATTAAATGAGAACTTAATTTAATATAATTATTCTAATATTAAATGGAAAAATAAGAATTATAAATGCAATTCTTATACATGATCCTCCCCTTATTTTTGGGAATAAAAATCTCAAAATCCTCTGTTATGGGTTTGAACATGTGTAAGAGGGTTAAGATGCATACTTTGCACACAGCCAACTCCAGTTGGATCCCCAGCATTCATAATCCCCCAAGCATGACTGACTATGGCCCTTTAGACCCCTAAGCCCCACAGGAGTGGCCTGAGGCATTCCCAGTACTATTGGGCTCAAGCAGAACCACATCCTTAGGCCCTTGCGTTGAGCCATTAGCCTGGTTGGCAAAGAATCACTGGCAGGGCCTCCCAAACCTCCTGAATACCCTTGGGAGCCTGCCTCCTAATACTCTGTTAAATGATGGCTCCTACATAGAAATATGATAAATAGGATTTTTTTGCTTGAGCTTCTTGATTTTTTAAAAATTTTTATTAGTGAAACACCATGAGGTTGTGGACTTACAAGTTTCTGTGCTTGGGTTTCAGTTATACAATGATCAAGTACCCATCCCTCCACCAGTGCCCATTCTCCACCACCAATGATCCCAGTATCCCTCCCACCCCCATGCCCCCCATCCCCCCCATCCCACTCTGCCTCTGTGGAAGGGCATTCCCTTTTGTTCTCTCTCTCCTTTTGGGTGCTGAGCTTTGCAAAAGAGGCATTGAGTGGCAATCATGTTCGGTCTATAGTCCACTTTCAGTATGCATCTCCCATCCTGGGAGGATCCTCACAACACCCTTTACTTGGTGTTCCCTTCTCTATCTGAGCTGTCTTTTCCCCTACCATGTGTGGCTGGCCTTCAAACCATGGAGTGAATCTCTTGGTACTTATCTCGACTATTCTTAGATGTTAGTCTCCTATTTTGTTACTTTATGTTCCCCAGATGAATGCAATCTTTCTATGTCTGTCCCTCTCTTTCTGACTCATTTTGCTTAGCATGTTTCTTTCCATGCAGTACCACTTGTATGTAAATTTCATGACTTCATCTTTTCTAACAGCTACATAGTACTCCATTGAGTAGATGTACCAAAGTTTCTTTAACCAGTCATCTGTTCCTGGGCACTCAGGTTTCTTCCAGATTCTGGCTATTGTAAAGAGTGCTGCAATGAACAAACAAGTGCAGATGTCACTTCGACTATACCTTTTTGCCTCTCTGGGATATATTCCCAGGAGTGGTATAGCTGGGTCAAATGGGACCTCAATTTCTAATTTTTTTGAGGATCGTCCATATTGTTTTCCAAAAGGGCTGATCCAGTCAGCATTCCCACCAGCAGTGAAGGAGGGTCCCTTTCTCGCCACATTCGTGCCAACACTGGCTGCTTTTGTTCTTTTGGATGTGGGCCAGTCTCTGTGGTGTGAGGTGATAGAGCTTCTTAATTTTTATGCTTTAAATTATGTCCTGATTTTTTAAATATTTTTATAGTCTTTTCCAGCTGACTTTAACCTGCCTCTCACTAAAGAGGCTACTTTATTGTTTTTAATCTAATATCCAAAGAAAATAACCCATTTAAGAAGTAGGATATCTAACAGTCTATTGGAAAAGATAATAATGCATTTTTGGTTTGGGGGTATGTATTCAGACAAATAAGGCATTATCATTGGTCATGTAATAGAATAAAATACCTTTAGAACATAAGTATGTGTTCAGTTTTCATTTAAATACTCAATTTATAAAATCATTACTCTTGCTCATTTTAAAGTCCCATTATATGAAATAGAGACACTTGCAAATTTTGAGACCCTCAGGAGATATCATTTAGCATCTCTGGAAAACATAATATTTAATTATCATAGCATGAGGTACTTTTAATGGCACATTCTAACACCACAATTGAAAACTGATTTGTGAGAGGAAAATTAAGTGGTATTTCCACTAACATGCCTTATTTAAATACAAACTACCTGCATAATTATCATTGATCCCCACTGCCACTTACAAAGAAAATACAAAAGCAAAAATACTCAGAAATTTTTTTCTCAGCAATTATTACTCAAAAAGGGTAATTACCAAGTATCCCTAAATGGTTCATGTACCCCTAAAAATATTTGAGAGTCCTGTTTGCTGACCACAATCTTTAAAGAATTCAAATTACATTACATTTGAATTCTTACTGCAATCAATCTTCTTGGAGATTAGCTTTATTCAAAGAAAGAAAATGGGGAAAAATTTAACTACCATTAAAAATAAAATTTGTTTCCTATGTTCAACCCATGAACTTCCTATTTTTACCCCAAAAGTAACTTGCCTGGTTGCATCTGCCCATTTTTAGGACGATAACAAACCCAGACACTGTTAACAAATACATCAGAGGCTGTATTTCTCTGAGCAGGCTCTACCTCAATAATGAATTAGGTAATGAAGAAAGAAATGGCAGAGATGAAGACAAAGTACAACAGGTAAAGAGTTCACCTTGCATACAGGTGACCTGGGTTTGATCTCTGGTACAACCTATGGGCCCCTGAGCACCAAGAGGTATGATCCTGAGGGTCCCTGAGCAGTGCTAGATGTGACCCAGATGGTCTCTAGCACAACACACATCCTCAACATGATGTGGCAAGGCCCCTCAGCCTCGAACTGTAATGCTGAATTACTGGACCAGTTGGTTAAGTATCATAGAAAATGACCTCTGGGTCCCCAAGTACTTCTTAGGAGGTGTCCAGAGAGAGAGAAAGAGAGAGAGAGAGAGAGAGAGAAATGCCCCAAACATTGTTCACTTCAGACCCAGCTCAAAACTATTCCATCTCTTTGAGTGGGTTGTTGAATTGTTTGATCCTATTCCACCAGAATTTAGCCAAAAGAATTATCTTAAAAGAACCAGCTCTTGACTCTCTGGATCTCCACTTGATGTTTCTGACAGAGAGCACCAGAGGGAGAAAAAAAGAGACAGCATACTTTTAAACCAGGGAATCATCTGAAAAGATTGAATAAAGGCATTTGCAACTCTTTTCAAAAACACAGAGGCCTGCTGCAGCAAAATATATCTTTCTTGGCACTGACATCAGCATATAGGAAGCCTGCTCTCTGTATCTTGACATCAATTCTCTCTTACCTTCAGAGCAGTAGGGATAAAGATTATATTTAAGACTTGGAGTTTCCTCCATAGAACAACTTGGACCAAAATAAAGTCAAAGCAGAGAATTCCCAACAAGCACAGCGTATTTTTTCCCTGTCTTCCATATTGTTTGACTTGTTTGGTTTTGCTGTGATGTCACCAATCCATAAGAGCTTTTGTTTCCTAAGACATGTTTTCCTCACTGCATCTACACCTATGCATGCTCAAAGATGTACCCGAAAAAGAAACAGAACCAGTGGCAGGTGCTAGAAAAGAGATATGGGGGGGCAGGGGAGAGGGGTGAGGCAATGCAGAACATTCCATAAATTCTAATCACATTAGACAGGTAGCACAAATACAAACATCCAGTAGGACTATGCCATGAAAGCACTTAGAAATTCACACAACTGAGGCTGGGGAGATAGCGCAAAGGATTACTGTACAACGCTCCATGCTTTGCACACAAAAGGCCCAGATGCAATCCCCAGCACCATATGATTACCTAAACACCACCAGGAACAATGCATCTCATCACCACCACCAGCCCTCCCCCTTCACCCCGTTCGCCCCCCAAAAAAAAAAATACTAGATTAAAATAGTAGAAAGAAATTAGCCAAATCATGACATGGAATGAAATTAATGAGGGGAAAGACGAGAAAGACAGTGGTGCTGATGATATAGATTCTTTCATGGATTTGGAATCACTTAGTATCACAGGTCAGGCCCCGGACTCAGGCACAGACGTCTGCTCTCTTTTCCATGAGCTTCCTGGACAGGAGGGGAGATAGGGAGAGAGAAATAAATGCATTGCAGAAGTCTGTAGAAAAGACAAGGCTTATTCAACCTTTGTTCTGAGCTTTTGAGCTTTCTAGCCTAGTTTGAGAATGTGCCTCTTGACAAAACCTCATTTCTTGGTCACTAGGATGGTTAATTTTATGTTTCAACTTAACTGCTCATCAAGTGCTAGGATGAAGCATTATTTCTGAATGTGTCCGTGGGTGATTCTGTATGGGATTAGCATTTAAATTGGGGAATACAGTAAAGTGAATTTCCCTTCCCAATGTAGGTGGGCATCCTCCAAACTCAGCAAGGACTCGGAAAGAACCACAGGCAGAAAAGGAAGAAATTTGCTATTTTCCCTTTCTTCCTCACTGATTGAGCTGGGGCATCTGGTCCCATTTTCTGCTGCCCTTGCACTGGGATTTACAGCTTCAGTTTCTCTGGATCTCAAGCCAGCAAGATTAGGCTGAAGATGACACCAGTTTCCCTGGGTCTTCTGCTGACAGAAGACAGATTGTGGGACTTCTTGGAAATCTCATGAGTCAATTCCTCACAATTAGTCTCCTTTTGTAATCATATAGTATATAATATAATATCTCTAAATAGTTGACATATTCATTGTGCTTCTCTGGAGCACCCTGACTCATATGCTCCCCAGTATGTGGGACTGGTTCCCTCTTTCCTTCTCTGTTACGACGTTAATGACGGGCAGTGTGCTAGATATCAGGCACCCAGTTGGAAAGGAAACCTTGGGCTTTAGCCTTCAGGGAATTTACAGCAGAAATGTTTGTGTATGACCGTTTCCTGCCCCCCTCACCTCCCGCAACACTCCTTTATATGCTCCTGAGGCAAAAGCGTCACACGTTTCTCCAACTACAGCATCTTTCTAGGGTGCCAGTTTACTATTACATTATACTTTTGCCTTATCGTAGCAGGCAGTGACTGTGTCCTCAGCTACGTGCTCTGCCTGTACAATGTCACGCACAGCAACAGAGAACTATTGTCCAACAAGTACAGGAAGACGAATGCCGTCCACACTCTTGAATTTAATGACTGTCACCCAGCCTTCTGGATTTGAAGGGCACTTTTGAAAAAACACTTTTTCTACCACCTTAAATTCTTTCAACGCTGTTTTTTAAAGGGAAAGTGTAATTCATCTGATCCTGATTTGTTTGCACTTAACTCATCACAATGTTGTTTTGAAGAAGCTAATGTGCAGAAAGCCTTTTCATCAGTTTTTTTCAAGAGCTTTTCTTTTCAAGGAGAAAAATGAAGAATCAGAGTTTACTGAAGGTAAACAAACCAGAGCTTTGAAAAAAAATTTTTTAATATTTCTACAGTCTGAACTCAGCAAAGGTCAAGAGGGGGTGAGACTTACATCCCTGCTCCTTCACAGGGAAAGGAGTGAGATTCGGGATCAAGTGTCTGACTTTCCAGGGGGAAGCTGGCGAGTCCTCCCCCAGTATTCTGGAGCTGTGATGTGTGTTTGCTGGAGCAATAAACACTCCTAATGATGCTCTCAACAAAAGCCCATATTTTGAGTCTTGTTTTCCTTTCTTTTCATGTTATTTCTCTCTGTGAAAAGATCAAAGCAATGAGGCTAGTTTTTCTCCACTCAATCAGAGAGGAGCTCTTTGAAGTAAATATGTTTTCTTCTTTTGCCTTCCCTCTGCCTTTTCTCCTTAAGAATCTTTATAAGCAGAGGTGAACTTTGTAAATTTCCCTATTTCCCAAACCCTCGGCCAGAACATGTGTGTCTCGGGAAGCCAAGTCTCAGCTGCCTTCTTCTCTGACACCCCCTTTGTGTGTTGTACTTGATGAGAGCCATCGGGTGGGTTTTAAGGCTCTCAGAATTGTTGAGAACAACTAAGACAACATCAACCATTCATCAAAAACATAGGAAAATGAAGACACAAGAGTTCAGCTGAACAGAAAAATAAATCAAGGGATTTTGAAAAAGCATTTGTAGTTACAGCTTAAGGCTGTCTTGTGAAAAAAAGTGTCGAAATAACTCCATTAATGATCATCTCAGAAGCAAAATGAAGCTGAAAGCTTGTTACTATGGTTCTTGCTTCTAAGGGGAATTCAAAATATCTTGTATAAAAATAATGGGATGGTGAGTTAAAAAAAAAAGATGCATTAGTCAAGTTCAGTATGATTTTTACAGGTGTCTTTCCATGGCATTTACTGTATAAAGTCAGAGATCTTTCAGGAATAGATACTTTTTAGTGGGCAATATGTAATTAATTATTGCAGCTAATGTGAACTGATGATTCTGATGTACTAGACACACATTTTCTAGGGACTTTCGTTCATTCTCTTTTAATTTTCATACTAACCCTGTTGAGTAGGGGATATAATTAGTCCCATTTTTCAGAAGAGAAAACTTAGGCTCAGAATAGTCCTCATCCACACTGAAAATGATTTTAAAAGTGGCAGATCCAGAACTCAATCCGAAGTCTGCCTGGTGCCAAAGTCCAGGTTAACCACCATAGATATAACTTAACCAGAACTAATTACTCATATTCAGTCTAGAGTGTAGAACTTCCCCTGATGTTCAAAGACCAAAGTCATGTCTGTCTTGAATAAGCAAATTGAAGCAGCAAACGAATAAACTTGAACAACACTCCTTTTTCTTTTTTGCTTTTTTTAAATTAATTTTTATTAGTGAAACACCATGAGGTACAGTTGTAGACTTACAAGTTTTTGTGCTTGGGTTTCAATTATACAATGATCGAATACCCATCCCTCCACCAGTGCCCATTCTCCACCACCATGGATCCCAGTATCCCTTTCACCCCCATCCCCCACATCCCATCCTGCCTCTGTGGCAGGGCATTCCCTTTTGTTCTCTCTCTCCTTTTGGGTGTTGTGGTCTGCAAAAGAGGCATTGAGTGGTAATCATGTTCGGTCCATAGTCTAGTTTCAACATCCTGGGAGGATCCTCCAAACACCCTTTATTTGGAACAACACTCCTTTTTCACCATTAATTAGTTTAAAGAAAGAAATTACTGTATGCAGTTTCTAGACAGTCTCTTAACATTCCCCTTTGCATATAGAGATAGTATCCAGTGCTTACCAAAGAGGACAACACTCTGCCCTGTGAGCACTGAAACAATTCAGGAAGGCAACAGGAGCCTTGGGTACAACTGAGAATGCTTTCCCCTTATTCACTTCAAGAAGGTAGGTGGGGTCAGAGAGACAGTACACTGGGTAGGGTGCTTACCTTTCATATGGTCAACCCAACCTCAATCCCCAACATCCCATTTGGTTTCTGAGCCCCTCCAGGAGTGATCCCTGAGCACATAGCCAGGAATAACACTGCCAGGTATGGCCTAAACACACACACACACACACACACACACACACACACACACACACACACGTAAAAAAAAACAAGTTAAAAAAAGAAGAAAAGCATATTGCCAGGGGGAAACTGAGTGATTTCTTTTTTTTTTTTTCTGAAAAGTGGGTGGTAGATCTCATAAGTCTGGAAAATTCTGATAAAAATCTACTTTCCTATCAAGTTTTCTCATAAAAAAATAATGATTGTTACTTATACACTAGCATTTTTTTCATTTATAAATTATTCTTCAAAAAAGTTGTTCAAAGTTAAGGTCCCAGAACAGTCCTTGGGAAATGCTCCTAATATATTTTCAGCTTCACAATTTCCTAGATATCATATTATTATTAATTCAAACAATGTGAAAATGACATTTGTGTACATCAGTTCTAAGCATATCATTTTAAAAAAGTATTTAAAATAGCATTTACACATTTGGATCACATAATCTGCATCTATTTCCAATTATTGTCTTAATAATTCATTTTTTATTGAGCTGAAGAGTTTCTTGACCACCAAATACATCAGATAAGTAAAATTTATTTAGCCATTTTCCTTACTTTCCTTCTCTCTAGGTTTACAAAAATTTTTTCCTGGACGTATAGCTGAACTTCATCTCCAGTCCCACTTTCAGTCAAGGCACAGCTTGTGACAGAGCTCAGATCCATAGATTGTGAGTAGAGGGGATTATGTGTCACTTCCAGGCATGACCTAATGAAACCTCCCCCAACCTGTATTCCTCTTGTTTCCTACCTGCTGCTTAAAAGAGGAGAATTTTGAGACCTTTGACTGAGACACAAGATAAAAAGCACCGAGTTTCTGAACCAACATGGGGGGGTGTCACTTCCAATGTAGCACCTTTAGAGAAGCAAAAACTAACTTCTATAGTGTCAAGCCACTGAATATGGTGAACTATTAACTAGTCTACTTTAGTCCTTCATCTCTTCTTCCCTTACCTTTATTTCTTTCAATAATTGAAGATTTTCTACATGCCTTGGAGACTAGTTCCACATACCAAAATAAACAAATGGTTTCTTAATTAAATGCTGCAGACTTTTTTTTTAAAAATGGGGATATTCAGATTCACTGAAGAAAACAAACTCATTTGTAGAGGACATCTGTTACCCATTACCAAGCACTACTCTTCCTAGAAATAGTCTCCCATTTGCTGAAAATGTTTCTTTTTGGAAACTACCCTCATCCGTGTGATATTGGTAAGTTTGAGGTCCTCATCAGTGAGTACACCCTGATTGGGTCAGGCCAACTGGTTTCCCTGTAGAGCAAGAGATAGTAACCCTGAATCCTGGAGGAAAAGAAAAGATTTTTCTTTCTCCAAACAGCCTGGTGCAAGAGGCCCTCTTCCTTGACCTGGAGAGCATATTGAAATGGTTGTAAAGACAGGAACTCTGCAGCTATATATTTTTAAAAGCATGTTTTAGAATAGCTTTTAGTTCACAGAAAAATTGAAAGGATGATACAGAGATTTCCCATATGCCCTTTGTCCCAGCAGACGCTTAACCTTCCCCACGGTCAATGCTTCAAGCCAGAATGCTCCAGTTGATGAACTTACATGGATGCATCATTATCAGCAAACCTCCATAATTTACATTAAGATTCACTCTTGGTGTTGTATATTTTATTGTCTATACAATCAATATACATTGGATAAATACATAAGGATATGTATAGATCACTATATTATCATATAGGGCACGATATTCTATATTTTCACTGCCCTAAAAAAACATTTTTCCATCTTATTCATCTCTCCCTCCCTCTGGTCCCCAGCAATCTCTCATGTCTTGTCTTTACAGTTACCACCTTTTAAACACTGTCGTATGGTTAAAATCATAAAGTATGCAACCTTTACAGATTGGCTTCTTGGGACCAGGGAGGTGGCTCACGTAGTGGATCACATGCCTGACACGTGCACAACCTTAAATTTGATCCTGGCACTGCATGGCCCTAGAAGTGCATTGCCCTATTTGGCCTTGTTAGCAAGCACCACTGGGGCACTTATGCCTGAGCATTTCCAGAAAAGGTCCCTATTTTAAAATCACAGAATCTTAGGGGGTATGTATGGTGCCGCCAGCAGGTCAATCTGTACCTGTGAGGCAAGTGCATCAGCAGCCTGATGGCGCCTTCAGACTTCCAGATACCCCAAAATTGCTGCTGTGCCTTTGGCCAGACCCCAAAAACTTGGGGCAAAGTTTACCAAGAAAGTAAACGGGCAAAAGTTAGGTGTGTGGGAAACACACCCACAAACCACCTCCAGCTCAACTATATAATTGGAGGCATGGCCTCTCTGGTTCCTGATTGAATTGCTTAATGGCCATGATCCCAGAGACTCAGAAACAAATCTCGAAACCCAGTGGCTTTTGGCAGAAATGCGTCCGGTCCCTGCAGTAGGTTACCGGTGCTGGGCCAACCCAGGTGGGAAACCCAAGGTTTTGTGCCGTGGCCTGTTCCCTCTGGCAGCCCGGTGGCTGCCATCCTCCAGAGGCCACTGGACAGTCAGGTTTGGGCCCTCAGTGAAAAGACACGCAAGGCCTCACGGGATGGGGGTGGAGTCAATCCTGTCCTCCCCACCCCAACGAGACCCCAAGTCATCGCCTACGAATGGCCTCTCTGGCTTCTGATCAAGCTGCTTAACGACCATGATCCCAGAGACTCAGAAACAAATCTCGGAACCCAGTGACGTTTGGCAGAAACCCCTCCAGATTTAAGTGTTAAAATTTCAGAAATTCAAAAATCATGTGGCCACTACTGCAACATCATATATTATTCATAACCAGCAATAGAACACAAATTGTCTACTGCTGCCTTTTCAGCAGATCTGAGTGTTGGGGTAAAATCTTAAATAATAATGGTGGGTCTGGTGTCAAAATATTGAATGTGATCAAAGTAGAGAGAGAGTAATGTAAAAATCATCTGCCCCACAGGTAGGAGGAGGGTGTGGGATGGGGATATACTGGGGTTGTTGGGGGTGGAGAATGGGCACTGGTTAAGTTACGGGTGTTTCATTTTATGACTGAGACTTAGACCCGAAAGCTTTGTAACTGCTCTCATGGTGATTCAATAAATAAAATTATAAAAAATGAAAAAAAGTAAGGTGGAGTTCATGCACAATTCAGTCACCTAATCAGTGGCTGAATAAATAGCAATACTTCTACATAAAAATTTTTTTAAAAAGTCACAGAATCTTTAATCAGGGAAGAGTATGCTCAGTGTCGTTTGTTTATCTGTTTGCTTGTTTGTTTTTAAGAAACTACCAAATTGATCTCCAAAAATGACTGTACTATTATACAGTGATATTTTCTGCTTAGCATCATAAAATCATGATTTGTCAGTCTTTAGATTTTGACTATTCAAAAGACTATGGCAGGTCACATAGCTTTCACTTGCATGTCTCCAATGACATATTTCCTAATGCTTATTTCCCTTCTGTGTAGCTTCTTCACAGTTAGATGTGGTAAAACTCTCATACTGTTGCTGAAGAGGAGTTCACCAGTCAAGACTTCTGTGTGAAAGCTGCTGATAAAGATGCTGTTCATGTAGAAAATATGGAGAATTAGGAGAAATTCTCCCTTAAGGACTTCATGTCACTATCTGGGTTAATACTGATTGAATGTCTGACCTTTTCTTTTATAAGATTAGTATTCTCATACAGTTCAACCAGTTTCAGTTGAGTTCTCAGTCTTTGATTATGCAACATTGCTATTCATTCATTCGTTCATTTTGAATTTGGCTGAGTAAGGAAGTACACCAATTTGTATGAATTTTAAAATGGAAAGGAAGACTCAATACCGAAAATGCTTAGTGAAATGTGCATGTTATTTTCTGCCTTACAAAGACTGTTTTTCCCTCTCTCACAATTACTACAGCTTCCAAACCGAGACTAACTATAATGGTACAATCACTCCTGCAATGATAATTGAGCCTCAGCATTCGGAAAGAATTCAAGCTGGACCACTGCTGATTGTCAAGGAAACCCATAAAATAATTTCCGGGTGTTGCACTTATTTGTACATCCTGTATTATGATACATACTCATTATGTAAGTTAGAATTATAATCATTCACCCTAATACATCACATTTTTCAATGTTATATGGAATACAACATGTACTGGTCGCTAAGGTAATGTTGAAACCCTAAGACATTTTACCAACTGCTCCTGTATTTTAACTAAATTGGAGTACACTCTCTGGCCTCTGTGGTCATCTCTTCATTCACTCAGGCTGAAAGTGAGTGGCAAAGATGGGTGACTTAGAAAATGTGAACTATTGACAACAAGATGTGCATTTGCGATCAAGCATGAACCTGTAGCTACTGTCATTTTGTTTTCATTCAGTCCTTACTCATCTTTACTAACTATATAAGTCAATATTTTGTTGGTGACAAGTGAGCAAGAGAAAAAACACCTTAAACCCAAAATGATTTAATTAAAAGAGGTAGAGGATTCATTGGCCTTGACAGCTAAAATATCCTGGAGCACATCAAGCATGACTAAACCCATGGATGATGTAAGCAGTGCCCACAGATCATCCCCCCAAATCTCTCTTTCTCTTTCTCTCTTCTCTCTCTCTCCCTCTTACTCTCTCTTCCCCTCCCTCTTCTTTCTCTCTCCCTCTCTCTCTCCCTCTCCCTCTCTCTCCTCTCCTCTTCTCTCTCTCTCTCTCTCTCTCTCTCTCTCTCTCTCTCTCTCTCATTGTAGGGCTCCGAATCCAGCTTTCTTGAAATCCAATAGAAAAGAGCCTTGAAGCTGCTCCTGAAGTCAGAAAGAAACTTCCAGTTTCCAAACCAATTGTTGTGACTGGGGATGAGGCCTATGGGTGTGTTACTTACATATCTTCACATAGAAGTGATGGTGGGGCCGGAGCAATAGTACAGCTGGGAGGGCACTTGTCTTGCATACTCCTGACTAAGGTTCAATCCTGGCATCCCATCTGGTCCCCTGAGCACTGTCAGGAGTAATTCCTGAGTGCAGGGCCAGGAGTGACCCCTAAGCATCACTGGGTGTGACACAAAAGCTAAAATATAACAAAACAAAACAAAAAGGTGATGCTGTTTCCTTTGGAGAGCGAAATGGAAACTGGATGACTTATCATGAAGAGCAATTAGCAACAGCTGCTATGATGAGACAGTCCTAAATATCGGTGGCTTACAAGTAGTATTTTTCACTTGCGGAGACATATTCTGCTCAGATTGTTCCCTTGGCATCTCTCCATCAAACACTGACACGAGATCCCAGGCTCCTTTCATCTTGTGAATACTATTTCCCACATCACATAGCCTTCAAGGTTGTTCGGGAAGGAGGAATGTGAGCTGCATGAGGCATGATTGCGCTCGGCTGCCTCGACCTGGAAACGGCACCTCAATCTGTTCTTGCTTTCATTGGTGAGATCCCCCACCCATGCAAGACTTGGAAAGGCAATTCAGCTCAGTGCCTAGGAAGAGGGAACCTAAATGGCAGCCAATCTCTGATGCAAAGCCAAAACCAACCTATGTTACAGCTAGCTATCTTGTAGCTAGAGCCATCCAGCGCTCCTCCTGTCAGACAAGCATTCAGCCAGGGCCTGAGTAGTATCTGGTTCTATGGTCTGTGCTGACAGACGGAAAAAGTGGCAAAGGACCTTTCCAGATCTCCTACCACAAGATAGAGAACCATGGATTTTACTAAAGAAAAATTCTTCCTGCCAGACGCTAGAAACATCTTTCTGACCGTCATTCTCCATAGCTACCAATTTGCTAAAACTTGCTTTTATCAAGCATAGATGGTGAAATTGACTGGTTTTTGTTTATTTGATTTTGGGGTTTTTTTTTGTGTGTGTGTGAAGCAAAATTGAAAGAAATTTAGAGACATTTGAGGAAAAATAAAGAGATAGAAATTTTAAGAGGGAACATGGGTTTCTCCAGAGGGGAAAAGTCTGGAACTAGTTGGTTTTACGGTCAAATGGTCCTGAGTCCAAACCCTAAATCTATTTGTTTCTAGACTCAGAGTTTGCCCTCTGAGTCTCAGTCCAAGCATCTGGCAGCCTGAATATTTAACAAACATTAGATTCCTATTCTTTCTTATTTTTTTCTCTAGCAACGCTATCAAAAAGCCTGCAATCTCTAGGAGCAACTGAAGATCAATCATCCAAGGGTCCCCAAAGTATAGTCTATTTCCCCAACACTATGTTAGGGCACTGGATCCCTAACACAACCCGGGCAAAATGTATAGGTTCTGAGGCATTTTTCTGGTTTGAATTCACCTTCCTATAGTAAACATTTACTCCCAGATAATACTTTTGCTGATTCAATAACCATAGCTCCACAATTAGGCTAACTAAGCTGAAAACAGAGTGAGGGAGATAGACCACTGCCTTTCCCAAGACTTGAACAAGAATAAGTAACTCTCTCTCTTTTTTTTCTTTCTGGGTCACACTCGGCAATGCACAGGGGTTACTCCTGGCTCATGCACTCAGGAATTACTCCTTGCGGTGCTCAGGGGACCATATGAGATGCTGGGAATCAAAACCAGGTCAGCCGCCTGCAAGGCAAATGCCCTACCCGCTGTGCTATCACCCCAGCCCCTAAGTAACAGTCTCTTGCCAGGAGGAAGTGGCTTCCTTTTTTTTTGGAGGCAACTCAGTCTATGTGTTTGGTAAGCCCATCCTTGAGAAACTGCACAGGAGACAGAATCTTGGCTATTTGACTGTGTAGTACACTTGGTGAGTCAGATACTCAAACTCCAAGCTTCCTTAGTTTCAAAGGAAACTAAGATGTTTGCAAGGACAAAGACTAAGACCAGGAGAGGTGGCAGCATTTCTAATACCTCAAATTGCTACCTCAGGGGACTCCTCAGTGCAAAAGCTGCCCCACCCCAAACACACTCCCCAGAATTTTACCTCTCCTCTGTAATTCAGCTAAATGTAAGGGCCATTCCCTCAGATCTTTGCCAACCAATCAATCAGGCAACCAGCTTGATCCTGTAAACTTGTGGTTGCTCATGATTCTGCCGAAAGACAACTGGCCTGTACACCCAAAAGTACACCCAAAAATTCTGGTCTATTAAGAAACCACTTCTCTGTTCTAGAAATACAACCAGTTTATTTTGGCATCCTGTGTACCAGTCCATAGAGGTCAACCTCAGGCCCGAAACAGGGGTGCTCCCACTGGGAAGCTGGGAGTAGAAGTTTTCGTTACACAGCATTAAGCTTCTGGGTAGGGGCTTTCTCACTATACACTTTGATCATTCTCTGCCTGAGCTGGCCAGGCTACATAAAAGGCCATTATAAATCTTTTTATTCTGTTTGAAAATTTATGGAAGGAAGTCTCCTTTTCATTCATCCATACTTTTAGAAACATTATGGTTTTGTCTTCCTAATACGAGCTTTTTTTAGGATCTTCTTTTTGTGTGTGTTGGGGGGGGGGGGGGGAGGTTCTTTAACCGACCTTCAGAGACGAACCCATGAAAGCATACCTGGAGGGCAGAGTGCAGAGACTGAAAAGAAATGTGTCTTCATTCCACCTCAGGCTTCTCTTAAGGCACTAGCTCCTAACTCCTGCTTTTAAACAGTACATATGTGGCATGACAGATGACAATGGAGATTTTTGTTCAAGATCCTGTCTAATAGACTGTAAATCAGGGCTTGCTGAAAAAACATTTAGGAGGCACTTACCACCCTCCCACGGCCCGGCCTGATCCATGGTGATTTACACCCCAAAATAGATCGACACACATACCTCACTGCTATCTAATTTCAGTTCCAGTCACACCTGGATCTTACTTAGGTTTTGTAGAAACTTGAATATTGGGGCCATTTCTTAGAAATAGGCCTCTTCGTGGGCTATAAAGATAGAAGGATTCCATGGATGGTAGCATTTTAGTTGTGGGCATGGTGGTAACACACATTTTTTTGAAAAAGTGTAAGATTGCATTCCAAAAACATATACAATCTTATAAGCAAACCTACTTCATAGGAAGGAAGGAAGGAAGGAAGGAAGGAAGGAAGGAAGGAAGGAAGGGAAGAAGGAAGGAAGGAAGGAAGGAAGGAAGGAAGGAAGGAAGGAAGGGAGGGAGGGAGGGAGGGAGGGAGGGAGGGAAGAAGGAAGGAAGGAAGGAAGGAAGGAAGGAAGGAAGGGAGGGAGGGAGGGAGGGAGGGAAGAAGGAAGGAAGGAAGGAAGGAAGGAAGGAAGGAAGGAAGGAAGGGAAGAAGGAAGGAAGGAAGGAAGGAAGGAAGGAAGGAAGGAAGGAAGGAAGGAAGGGAGGATGGAAGGAAGGGAGGGAGGGAGAGAGGGAGGGAGGAAGAGAGGGTGGGAGAAAGAAAGGAAGGGAGGGAGAAAGAAAGGAAGGGAGGGAGGGAGAAAGAAAGGAAGGGAGGAAGGGAGGGAGGGAGAAAGAAAGGAAGGGAGGAAGGGAGGGAAGGAGGGAGGGAGGGAGGGAGGGAGGGAGGGCGGGAAGGAGGGAAGGAGGGAAGGAGGGAGGGAGGGAGCAGCCAGGGTATCTTGGACATTATTAAGAGCTGGATATGGGACCTTCTGCAGAAGTCTCTCCAGGCTTCTGAATATCTGTCTTCAAAATAGTTAGGGAGAGTTTGGCCAATCCAAGGCCACTTTTCATTGCTAAGAGGTGGAGAGGAAGAGGGTTTCCCTTCCAAAAAAACAGAGGTTTGGGTCCTTTCCAGAGCAACGGAGAAAGAGATCCCCAATGGAATTACCCAGGAGCAAGGACCCCTCCTCTTTGGCCTAGGAGAGTGAACACCTGACAATTAATTCTTCTTTCCAAAACCCAATGTTCAGCCTTGAGTCTCCTTTCCCTCCGTCCCCTTCACGCCCCATCCCCTTGCCTGAATCCACTCTTCCTGTCAGCATTAAAAGGACACAAGATAGACCCAGAGGGCCTGCTTTCCTCCATCCTCATGCAGGCTGCTCAGCCTCTCACACCTGACACCCCCGCCCCCAGGAATCTCACCCCCTACTCCCCTTTCCCTGCCGGTGGCTAAGGACTCCACTCACCTGCATCTCCTGTGTCCCTGCAGAATGCGGCTCAGACACATCCTTCACGGGCTCCCCACACTTCCAGCATCCACTGTTTGTCTCTATAATTGCCAAGCTTTTTCCTACCCCTGGATCCCTTTGTTCCAGGAGTTTCCTGGCCTTCATGTATCCTGCTTGGAGAAGCCCATGTGCAGTCCTCCATCTCCAGGGGTCTTCACTGAACCCACCAGTGACCAAAATATCCTTGGGTCTTTGCAGTTCCCATTCTGGCTTCCCTCCTCATCCGGGCTACCAATCTGTAACACCCACCCTGTCTTGTTTAACTTGGTGTCTGCTTCCATATTTATTGACTTGATGAAACGAAATAATAGTTATATCAATCTGTTGACATTGTATAATACCATGGTTTTCAATGGGTGGTCCACAAATTGGGTCCAGTCCCCAGAAATTTCCTGCCAGTCTGAAAGTTACTGCCACTGCATCGAAGTGGAATGCAGAGGGATTTTAAAAGTACTGTTCAGAGCTGCAGACCAATGGAACTGGGTTGAATATACTGACATCTCCCCCCAAACATATAATCATCTAATCTTTGATAAGGGAGCAAGAAATGTGAAGTGGAACAAGAAAAGCCTCTTTAACATATTGTGCTGGCAAAACTGGACGGCTACATGCAAAAAAATGGGCTCCAGATCTCTGCCTAACACCATGTACAAAAGTAAAATCAAAATGGATTAAAGACCTCAACATCAGACTGGAATCCATAAGGTACATTTGAAGACAAAGTGGGCAAAACCCTCCATGATATTGAAGCTAATGGTATCTTCAAAGATGTCACGCCACTAGCCAAGCAAGTGAAAACAGAAATAGACGAATGAGACTATCTTAAACTAAGAAGCTTCTGCACCTCAAAAGAAGCAGTGACCAAAATACAAAGACAGTCTACAGAATGAGAAAGGATATTCGCCGAATACACATCTGACAAGGGGTTGATATCAAGGATATACAAAGTACTGGTTGAACTCCACAAGAAGAAAACATCCAACCCCATCAAAAAAAGGAGCAATGAAATGAACAGAAACTTTCTCAAAGAAGAAATTCGAATGGCAAAAAAGCACATGAGAAAATGCTCTAAATCATTAATCATCAGGGAGATGCAGATCAAAACCACAATGAGATATCATCTCACACCACAGAGATCGACCCACATCCAAAAGAACGAAAGTAACTGGTGTTGGCGCGGATGTGGTGAGAAAGGGACCCTCCTTCACTGCTGGTGGGAATGCCGATGCTGACTGGTTCAGGCCTTTTGGAAAACAGTATGGTCAATTTTCAAAAAATCAGAAATTGAGCTCCCATTTGACCCAGCTATACCACTCCTGGGAATATATCTCAGAGAGGCAAAAAAGTATAGCCGTAGTGACATCTGCACTTGTTTGTTCATTGCAGCCCTCTTTACAATAGCCAGAATCTGGAAAAAACCTAAGTGCCTGAGAACAGATGACTGGTTAAAGAAACTTTGGTACATCTACTCAATGGAGTACTATGTAGCTGTTAGAAAAGATGAAGTCATGAAATTTACATACAAGTGGTACTACATGGAAAGAAACATGCTAAGCAAAATGAGTCAGAAAGAGAGGGACAGACATAGAAAGATTGCATTCATCTGGGGAACATAAATTAACAAAATAGGAGACTAACACCCAAGAATAGCTGAGATAAGTACCAGGAGGTTCACTCCATGGCTAGGAGGCCAGCTGCACATGCTAGAGGAAAAGGCAGATCAGATAGAGAAGGGAGCACCAAATAAAGGATGTTGGGAGGATCCTCCCAGGATGGGAGATGCATACTGAAAGTGGACTATAGACCGAACATGATTGCCACTCAGTGCAAACCACAGCACCCAAAAGGAGAGAGAGAACAAAGGGGAATGCCCTGCCACAGAGGCAGGGTGGAATGGGGGGCATGGGGGTGGGAGGGATACTGGGATCAGTGGTGGTGGAAAGTGGGCACTGGTGGAGGGATAGGTGCTCGATCATTGTATAATCGAAATCCAAGCACAAAAATTTGTAAGTCTACAACTGTACCTCATGGTGTTTCACTAATAAAAATTTTTAAAAAATACTTAGTATTAGAAGAAAAAAAGTACTGCTCAAAATACTATTAGAAAAAGTTTTTCATTTCTGCCTCAGTGGCCTGTAAAATGTTTCTCCTATTTTCATCTATGGGCTGGTATGAAAGGTTGAGAACTAGTATACTGGAATTAGCAGACTGACTCCTATAGTAACTACAACTGGTCTCATTCACCTATAGTTAAAAATATATACATATATTATATGCCCCCGCATCTGGCTGTCCTCTCCTGGGCCCCTTGGAGGGGGCGGGTTGAGTTTCCCTCCCTGCCCCGAGCAGAGCCCCAGCAGCCGAAGACCCGAAGACCCCCAGAACCAGCCACAACCATGCTGAGACCACTCTCCACACGCATGAAAGAACTGGCAGAGAAACACAGGCATGCAGGTCTCGGGGCTGAGATCTCCAAGCCTGCTCAGATTGGGGCTGAGCATCCTCCACCCAGATCCTCCATCTTCCAGTAGGCAGGGGTCACACCCACCAACTGCCCCCCCACACACACACACAGCAAGATAATCCCATCAACGGCCAAGACCCAGAGACTATAAAAGCCAGCTCCTGGAAGCACTTGGTCGCATTTGTGGCCGCGCAACTTCTTATTATCTTATTCTTACTTTGGACAACCTGGCAAGTTACCGAATGTAACCTGCCCACAAGGCAGAGTCTGGCAAACTCCCTGTGGCGTACCCAATATGCCAAATACCAGTAACAGTGACGGGTCTCATTCTCCTAACCCTGAAAGAGCCTTGAATATGGCACTTTTTAAAATCTCAGGGCTAGGACAAAGGAGACGTTACTGGTGCCTGCTCAAGGCAATCGACAAACAACAGGATGATTGTGATTGTGATATATTTTAATTGAGTCTCATGAAAACATCAATGGACTATCATTAATTTTGACCCTAGAACTTCCTTCTCCAGGTTAAATTACTCTCATTCCTCAGAATACTCTAACCAATCTTACTCTCATCCTCTTAATCACTTCCCAGGACCTTCCCAGGAGGCTCTGCCATTTTTTTCCCCTTGTCCTGAAATGCTGAATAACCTTGTTCTTAGCAGGACCCACCACAGTGCTTACAGAGGAGACAGGGTGATAATCCACCTGGGAGAGAATTTCAGGGTGGAGCAACGAGGCTGGGGGTGAGGCTCAGCAGTAAAGCACATGTACTGCATACCTGAGTTCCAACCACAGCACCTTCGCCCCTTTCCATATACCCAATCCCCACATCACAATCAGATTAATCTAAGTAGTTAAAGCTTCAGATCCAATCATATTCTTGCTAGGTGGCCAGGGGCGGGGCCTCTCTGCCTAGGTTTCCCTATCCCCTTCTCTAACAAGAATGACAATATACTTCCCAGTGCTCTTTGTGGGGGTGCCTCTAGGAGCTTCTCCCACAAAGCATTTAGTTAGTATTGGGCCTGGTGCACATGAAAACCTCAGCAATTACTATTATTATTCATAATTAAGCCGAAACTAGAGCCACAAAAAAAATAAATAGGAGGAACTGTGCTGTGTGCAGAAATCACATTGTGTAGTTTTATGGGTGAAAAATAAGATAAGGGAGATGGGGATGGGGGAGAGTCTTCATAAAACTCTGAGTAAAGCCCAGGAGTGGCAGTGGGAATCACTGCAGTCCGTTGGGGCTGAGACACAGGAGCCAGGGATGAGGTGATGCTGGGAAGGAGTAAGAGCACAAACTGCTGCTGAGTGTCAGGCCAATTTTCAAGCACCTTCCTTAAAGCACCAGGCAGCACCTCAGTCCTTCTGGGTGTCCAGGACCCAAGTCCATCTTCTCTATGGCCCAAGACCTCTTCAAAGACACGTGGGAGCTGTCGTGGCGAAGTGAAGCTTTGGAAGTTCCACGGATCTCTGAGTCCTCAGGGGACACACCAAGCACCCATGGAAGGACTGTTTTGAGTCCTTCCACACATCCATGTCTACAGCACCCACTTCACAATGACCAGGTTCCTGTTCCCACCCTCGGATCTTTCAGAAGGAAGCAGTCCAAACAGAGCTGGGCAACCTTTCAAAGACTTAGGGTTCAGCTCCCACCTTGCAGCAGAATACTAAGCAGCTGTGCAAAAGGATGGTGAAGTTGATGTGAGCTGACATGGAAAGAGGTGGCAGAAGCAGCATGCAATGGTCACTGTGGGTGTATGCCAGAGGCCCTCAGCACTGCTCCTCCACTTCATCCTGAACCCAGGCCTGCTACAAAAGCCTCCCATCTCACTCAAACCCTGTCTCATTCTCCCCAGGTTGTGGGCCCTCCCTCCTACCATTTTCTCTAGAGGGCAGGCCTTAAAACTTGAACTTTCAGCTTCTATCTTAAAGAAGGTGGGGGAAGGGGCTGGAGCAATAGCACAGTGGGTAGGACGTTTACCTTGCATGTGGCCAACCGGGTTTGATTCCCAGCAACCCATATGGTCCCCTGAGCACCGCCAGGAGTAATTCCTGAGTGCAGAGCCAGGAGTAACCCCTGAGAGTCGCAGGGTATGACCCAAAAAGAAAAAAAAAAGAAGGTGGGGAAGAGTTACAGGGTGGTGTCTGAAATACGGCAGCAGAAGGGGAAGAAAGGTCTAGGTGCCTAGGAGACATGTGGGCCTAGGAGGATCTGAGCCTTGGGCCAGTCTGTGGAGCTGGTGGAAGCAGACCTGGCTTGGCCATTCTTTCTAGATTCAAGCTCTCTCTGCACGCTCCCCTCTCTTCCTTGATTTTTCATTTAAATATAGGCACCCTGATTGACTTATATTAATATTTCAGGAATATGGTGCTATTATACCATACCTGTCACCAGATACCCAAATCCCTCTACCACTCTGTCTAAAACTCCTCCCACCCCAAGACAACACCTCCTTACACTCACACACACACACACACACACACACACTCCACAAACTTAGTTCCATAGGCTCTGATTGATGGATACTGTTTATTCTCTTACTATATTTCTCTAAACTCCATATGCAAATGTTGGAATAATTTGGTTTTGTATTTTGCAGAGCTAGGGATGATCCTAGGTCTCCCACAGGCAGACACTCTATCAGTGAGTCATCTCTCATTGAGACCACCCTCAGTCAATGATAGGAGGTGTCTATGTAACCAGCCATTCAACAGAAACTGACAAACAACTCCTACCCCAATTCCAGGTTCCCTGGGGAAAAGTCTGGTTAGATGGAAACTCATGATCCCACCAGCAATGACTGAATGATGAGAATAGGATCTATAATATAAATTGATCTGTTAGGTCTGTACCAGGGAGAACGGCTGAAGAGGTTAGTACCAGGGTGGTTGTAAAGGGAAAGCAGGAGGTGATATCCAATATATACCTATGCCAAGTCAATTTCTTCTTTTTACTAAGAGACAGGAAGGAAACAGAAAAATAGGCAGCAAGTATTCAGACAGTAGAAAAGAGATTGTGTCTACGAAAAACTCTGGAAACCGCTAGAAATCCCTCACTGAAAGAGAAATTTAGCAATACCTTTTAGTTAGTTGGATTCACCATTTTCTCCTTGGTAACAAGGAGGTAATATGGTGTCTCTATCCTTTGTGGGCATGAAGTAACAAAAGTATAAGAGGGAGACTCTACCTGGTGGAACTGTGCAAGGCTAACAAGTCTTCTGTGGGCTATGGGAATTAGTATATATGAAGCCAGTTAATGAGCCAGGGTGCAAATATAACAACCTAATTCAGAAAGGAATGTGTCCCTCCTTCAATTATCAAGTATATGCTGATCCAAGGTAAACTCTGTATTTTCTACAATTACAGTAAAATAAAAAATACCTTTCAATTTGAAATTATACCTCACTTAATAGAAACATTATCTCTAATTTGCATAATTATCTAATGAACATTCAAAAGGGAAGGTAATTACTAGAATCATAGGCTCTCTGAATTAGAATTTACACAGGTCAGTGTAAATGGTCTTTCCTCTCCCATCTCCCTGCCCAGTCTCCAGCTGGTATCCCTTGTACCTTATCCATACCAGGGAAATGCTAATTCTGCTTCATACCTCTACTGAAACAACACTTTTTATTTCTAGATAACTCAAGTACTGAAAAATTTTGACTAAAAAAAAAATGGCTTCCTTATAGCTTCTACCAGTTGGCACATTTGTCCAAGTTTCTATATGCTGAAAGAAATATCTTCCCTTATTTGAAAAGTAGGTTTGTGCTCACTCAATGGCATATACACTTGGTTGCCCACCCACCATTCATCCCTCAGCCTCCCTCTGAACCAAAAGAGTACCGGTAATGTTCAGTTATTAGATGGGCTACTACATATTCAAGGAAAGATGTGCCTTCCCCTCCCGCAGACATATGGCCTAGTGAATCTTTGAAAATGAGGGCCTGATAAGATAGTACAGAGGTAAGGCACTTACCTCGTGCACAGCTTACCCATGTTTGATCCTAGACATCCTATACAGTCCCCTGAGCCTGCCAGAAGTGATTCCTGAGAGCAGAGCCAGGAGTAATCCCTGAGCACCATTAGGTGTGACCCCCAATATTTTTTTAAAAAAAGAAAAAAAATAGAGGGTCAAAGATATGGGAACAGATACAACTTGGCCTAGGACGCATTGTCTTACTAAAAAACTTCTGGAGGAAGCTAGAGCAATAATACCGTGGGTATAGTGTTTGCTTTGCAAAGCAACCAACGTGGTTCAATCCCTGGCGAACCATCTGGTTCCCTGAGCACCACCAGGAGTAAACCCTGAGTGCAAATCCAGTATAAGTCCTGAGCACAGCCAGGTATGGCTCTAAACCATAAACAACACGTCCTTCACGTCCTACTGAGGTCACCAGTTGCCCCCCGCGAGCAGCTCTCCAGCATGGCCACAGCCCCATAAGCACAAGGACTTAATGCAGAACCCGGCAGCTTGGAGCAGAAAAGTGAACGGACTATGCGTTGATCCAGGCCATCAGGTCTGTCCGGAGGGGAAAGGGTGTTGCCCCAGTCGCCTTCTCCTCTCTGGAAAGAAAGATGGCGGCCGCATGGGAGCCTTGTGGACAGCAGGTATGAGCCAGGGGTGTGGGGGCGACTAAAACCTCATGGGAAGGGGGGCGTTTCGGTCCGCCCTTCACGCCCTACCGAGGTCACCAGTTGCCCCCCTATGAGCGGCTCTCCAGCACGGCCACAGCCCCAGAAGCACAAGGACTTAATGCAAAACCCAGCAGCTTGGAGCAGAAAAGTGAAAGGACTATGCGTTAATCCAGGCCATCATGTCTGCCCAGAGGGGAAAGGGTGTTGGTCCCTTCCGCCCTCCTCCCTCTGGAAAGAAAGGTGGCGGCCACATGGGAGCCTTGTGGACAGCAGGTATGAGCCGGGGATGTGGGGGCGACTAAAACCTCATGGGAAGGGGGGCGTTCCGGTCCGTCCTTCACGCCCTACCGAGGTCACCAGTTGCCCCCCGCGAGCGGCTCTCCAGCACGGCCACGGCCCCAGAAGCACAAGGACTTAATGCAGAACCCGGCAGCTTGGAGCAGAAAAGTGAATGGACTATGCGTTAATCCAGGCCATCAGGTCTGTCCAGAGGGGAAAGGGTGTTGCCCCAGTCGCCTTCTCCTCTCTGGAAAGAAAGATGGCGGCCGCATGGGAGCCTTGTGGACAGCAGGTATGAGCCAGGGTAGTGGGGGCGACTAAAACCTCATGGGAAGGGGGGTGTTTCGGTCCGCCCTTCATGCCCTACCGAGGCCACCAGTTGCCCCCCACTAGCGGCTCTCCAGCACGGCCACGTCTCCAGTACACAGAAACCAATTTCTTAACTATCTGACTTTCAGTAGAAATACTTCCAGGGTCAATAAGTAAAATAGCAGAAATCCAAAACCAACATTTAATTCTTGAACCCAGCTGTAGAAAGCAAATCACTTCACAATGCTTTTTCAGCATGTCTGATTTGGGGGGGGGGAGGTAAACTCTAAATAATAGTGGTGAATCTTTTATTGAAACAATGAATCTAATCAAAGCAGATAGAGTGTTAACTAGAATTCATCTGCCCCACAGGGACTGGGAGGGGTGGGGGGTGGAATTTTATTGGGGTTCTTCATGGTAAAAAATAAGTTTTGGTAAAGGGAAATGTGTTTGATATTTGCATGACTGAGACCTAAACCTGAAAGCTTTGTAACCTTTCCCACGGTGATTCAATAAAGAAAAAAAAATTAATAAACCATAAACAACACCAACAACAAACAAATAAAAACAGAAACTTCTGGAAAAGTTTCCACTTCCTGAGAGAAGGGTAGCATGCTTGAGAATTGCTCCCTAGCTCTGCTTCATCCTGTGTCTCCCTGCCTTGAATATGCAAAGCCTGATGCTTGGAGCTTTGGAATTGTAAGGTGGTTATCTTAAAGATAAGAAGCCAACATCCTATGGACAGAACATACAAGGAGAAGGAACCTAGAGAGTGGATGATATCCTTAAGTCACCTCTGCCCACCCTGGAGTGCTGTCTCTAGAGGTATTCTATGAGATAATTTTGTTCTTCTCACTATCCACCACTAGCTGAACTTCTATGAGATTTCCGGGGGCATGTTTCAACCAATAACCCTTCACTCAACTTTCTAATTTCTAGATTCCCTTTGCTGAGATCCATGAAATTTCAAGTCCCACCTCAACTCACCACCCTAACTGTTCAATTTCATGGGGCAAACCCTGTTTGTGAAGAAAGCTACAGAAGCCTCTGGAGAAAGCTACTCAGAATAGCACTGTTCCAATTCTTATCTAATACCTTATTTTCATTTTGTTTTGGAGGCCATCAGACACCTTGAAACTGTCATTTAAAATTCAAGCATCTTTCCCCAGTTTGGGCCAGAGTCCTTATTCGCCGTCCTTATGCAACTTGTCATTTGGATCTGTGTGTTGGACTGTGCGTGGGTCTGTGTTACAGTCCAGCTTGCATGATCTGAGCGGCTTTCCAGGCTGTCAACATTGCTTTGGCTCATTATTCTTTCATCCAGTCTATTAGCTCCACTCACAGCCCCATGGCAGCCTGGAAATGTGATCAGCATGCCATCGATGTACTCACCCACACAGCTCTTAAAAAAAAAACAACAACAACAACAAAAATCCCTACTGAATAAGACAGCAACCAGAGACTAAATGCAAACACAGTACTAGCAGTTGGTCTGACAATGATAACAACCCTTCTCAGTGTCTCCAAAAAACACCAACTTGATACCCATTTGGACTGAACCTTTTCTGGCATTCATGCCAGCAGGAGAAGGCAGGATTCATCCTACCGGAGCTGAATGTGCTGAGGACAGAATAGGGAAGGGAGGTTGACATATCCCACGGGTCATTATCATGGTGGTTATCTGTCTCTCCACTCTGGGTGCCCTACAATTGCAGCTTGTTAGGTCGTATGCAACAAAGCACAAGTTGAAAAGAAGTCCTGGAGATTTAAGAGTCTTACTCTGAAAAGACTGCGTTTTAAAGAATGCAGGATTTGTTCCATAACAATAGAACATAGTTGTGATTTATAAAAGCAAAGAAAATGTATACAGGCTGCCATCCTAATAATATATATATTATTATAGATGAAAGAAGCAGATCCAAACTAAATAGAAGACCAAGATGAAAGCAGGTGACAGCAAGAACGTGGGGAATAAAGAGATAGAAAAAAATAACAAGGAATTTAAAAAATAAATCCTGAAGAAGTAACCAAAATAATAGCCTTTCCATTCTATAAATTCTTACTCTTTATCTTTCCTACCATACTCTGGTCCATCTCAGGCATCCTCCACCATTACTTCACATTGTCACTAACACCACCACCAGAAACCCATCACTGCCATTTTCACTCCCTACCCCCATCATTGCCACTAACACCACCAATACCAACCCCATCACTGACACTGGCATAAAGCACTATCACAATTTCACCCATCACCACTAAAAACCCCCATCACTACTATCATCAAGGTCAATACCAACACCATTAACGCCCGGCCCCATTGATGACCGGCCCCATCACTGCCACAATTCCCACCACCACCAACAGCAATGACCCTATGGCTTCCTATACTACCACCTACAATAATGATGTCATCACTGGGGTTGCAGAAAGAAATCCTTCTAAGTGTTGTAGCACTGTAGCACTGTCCTCCCGTTGTTCATCAATTTTCTTGAGCAGGCCCAGTAACGTCTCCATCGTGAGACTTGTTGTTGCTGTGTTCTGGCATATCGAATATGTCACGGGTGGCTTACCAGGCTTTGTGTGCGGGCGAGATACTCTCGGTAGCTTGCCGGGCTCTCTGAGAGGGGCATAGGAATTGAACCTGGCTTGGCCGGGCCAGCCACGCACAAGGCAAATGCCCTACCACTGTGCTATCTCCTCTGCCCAAATGTTGTAACAGTGTGAATATTTGAGTGCTTGTCCTCAAGCACTCAAAATTGAAAGCAAGGGACAGGAGAGCAAATGACAAATTCAGTAGAAGACTTTATTTAAGGAAACAGAAAAAAAGGGAGAGTAAGACAGAGAAGCTCCCAGATTATGGGAGAGGTCTCCTAAAGCAGAAATCAAAAGAAAGGCAGAAACCCTTCCCCTTTTATACCTTTTTGACAAGGGTGGGTGGGTGGGCATTTCTTTATTATGCTCCAAGGATGTGAGCCATTAAACAGGAGAGGGGATGCTGAGATGATTTATCTTCTGGTGTCCAAATCCAGCAGGGATTCAGGTCATCCAGATTATCAGGCACCATCTAGACCTCCCGGTGACCTTCCATATCAGGTAATTCCTTTTTTAAGGGTCAAATCCCTAGTTTCGTCCTGTTCCTTCATGTTCCTGTCATAAGCACAGCCGGTGGAGGCATTAGTTAATTCACAGTGGGCATAATGATTTCATGAAGCCTTTCTCTTACCACATCATCCTCCCTTAATATCAGAACACTCCCTGTCTCCAGCAAGACTTTTGGTTCCACATGAAGTGGAATGGCAGTAGGGCCAGGTCTCAGAAGACCTGAGTCACAAGTGAACTGTCAGGGGGAATCATCTCACCTTGGGGCGGGAGCAGAGAGGGGGAGAGATGAACTGTAAAGGGGATTTAGTGTCCAGGGTCATGAAAAGGATCACCTCAGAGTGCCTTACTCCTTTCTTATCTCTGTCAAACTGATTCTCTTCTGGGTCATTCTCAGTAGTTGGGGAGACTGGAAACTTAGTTCTTAGTCACTGAAGATTCTGAGCAATCTACATATGTTGAATATTGCAAATGTGTAGGTATGATTAGTATCCCCATTTGTGATTAAGAAAGCTGAGGGTCAGCAGAGGTCAGGAGCCAGTGGTCAAAGCTCTATAAATACAATGGCCAGCAGCCCTGACTGACCACTACCCTGAGATAATGAATAAATGAGAGTGGATGAGATGGAAGAGGAGATGCATATCTAGATACCTTGTTCAAGATCTCACAAGAATAAAATGTGTTGCTGGGCCTGGAACTCAGCAGTCTGACTCCCTGAGACATCTCTGGGTTCAGAGGCCATTCTTCCTCTCAATGAAGCTCCTTGGTCTTTCCAGTATGACTCCCTTGACAAAATGAAAGTGAGTTCTTATACCCAAGACAAGGTTAAAAAAAGAATGCACTAAGAAGTATTTTTACAAAGCTTTTAGCCGATGCACAATTAATTGCCAGATGAAGAAGAATCTAGGTAGATATTTTCTCAAACTTTATGTTTCCTTAAGAGTCACAGGGACCCAAGGTGGGATTTCTGGTTCAAAGATTATACAACATCTGCCTTTCAAAAAAAAATTTGTCAAATTACAGACTCTTGTTACTGTTGATTTTTTTCAAAGAACAATTGCACCCTTGCAGACTTCTGCCAACACCACTGTCAACATGAATCACTGACATAAATCTCAGACAGTGTGGTGGGGAAAAAAATGGCATCTTGTTGTTGCTTCCTTTGCATTTCTTTAATTATTCATAGAGGTTTTTTTAATCCTTATTTTAAATCATTTTTCTCTGACTTTAAGAGAGAATTTGTAAACTCGGTGAATAGAGCATTCATAAAAGAGATAAGGAGCCTATATTTCTAACTTAATTACTGCACCATTAAAATGAGCTCTGCACAATGGATCCGGAAATGGGCTTTTGTCTGAAAGACAGAGAAGAGAGTATGTGGTCCTTTTCCAAATCAGACAGCTGAAGGCTGGAGCAGAGCTGTGTCCTAGAAGCACTTGCTACCTCCCTGTCCCCAATCCTGGGCAGACCTTGCCCAGGGTTCTTCCCCTGCCCCAGAGATTCTCATTCTAACTGTTGAAAGCACCAGAAAGGATTTTACAGTGCTCAGGGATTACTCCTGGCAGGGCTCAGGGGACCATATGTGGTCCAACCGCAGGTTAGCCTCATGCAAGGCAAGTGCCTACCTGCCGTTCTAGCACTCTGGCCCCCAGAAAGGTTTAAGGAGAATAAAACAAGAAACATTTCTTCAGATTTTTTTTCCCTGTGGCTGATTTGTAGTAACTCTAGATTACTTTCATCTGAGTACTAGTTACCTGGAG
The DNA here is from genome assembly GCF_029834395.1 of Sorex fumeus. NCBI lineage: Eukaryota > Metazoa > Chordata > Mammalia > Eulipotyphla > Soricidae > Sorex > Sorex fumeus. Next base: position 54,257,763 of record NW_026606129.1, on the reverse strand, counting down.
ACTTTTTTATGATGAATTTCCAGCACACCACCAGCAGGGATGCAAGAAAAATTCTGAAGTGGCTACTTATAAAACTTAAATAAATTTTATTGTGCTGCTAATACGTGTGTGTGTGTGTTACTAAATTAGAAACCACTGTAGACGTGATTAATTGCATTACATTATGCAGAAAGCAAAAGAATGAAACTACCCCAAGGCATAACAAGGCTTGTTTCTCCCCAGAAATCTGAAGTAGATTCTGCTGCCAGCTAGACAGCTCCCCACAGAGGCTGGCCCCAGACTGTGTCTGCAATCGCAGTAATGAGATCTGAGCAGAAGGAGGTGCTGCCCACCTCAGCAGTTCCTGAGGAGGGGGCCACCCTTCCTTCCTGGAGCCAAACTCTGAAATTCTTCCATGTGAGGCTCCTGGCCAGACTGCAAGCCTCCCCACCCTTGACTTTTCAGTTCTTCCTCCAAAGGCCCTCAACTTAGGACTCTGTTGTGCTTGGTCCACTAGACTGCTCACAGAATAAGGACTGAATGAGTGAAGAGGATCTGGGGAGAGGAGAATGGGAGGTATAACAGGGTATCTGGGACACAGTAGCTGGAGAGCGGACTGTCCATAAACCCATAGGAGGATAATCTGATGTTTTTTGGGTTTTTTCTTCTTTTTTGGAGGGGGGGTCACATCCAATGATGTACAGGGGTCTCTCCTAGCTCTGCACTCAGAAATTACCCTTGGTGATCCTCAGGGGACCATATGGGATGCTGAGAATTGAACCAGGTTGACCACATGCAACGCAAATGCCCTACCCGCTGTGCTATCGCTCCAGCCCCAACCTGATGCTTTTATTTGTAACTTGGAGGACAAATAAAATGCACGAAAGTCTGGAAAGATGCCTTCACATCAAGATTCAAAGGGCAATGGTATCAGAATAAGGAATTCTGAAAAAAAAATTAAATAAAAATTTAAATTAAATAATTAAAAAAAGATTCAAAGGTGAGAAGTAGAAAGTAAATACAAACAAGATGCTGAGGAGTGGTCCAAAATCCTCAGTAGCCTCTTTCCTTTTACTGGAGAAGAAAACATTTTTATTAGACTCCACATAACCTCCTCCTGAGCTGGCCCCATGGACACTCAATAGCTGAGACGTTTCCCATGGGTACCCACAGCTGAGATGTGGTTTGATATCTAGCACCACACTCAGTCCCCTGCCAGGAGTGACTGAAAAACACAGAGCCAAGTGTAAGCCCTGAGCACACCCAGGTATGTCCCCAAACCCAGGGGCACCTGTAGATGAGGTGGTCCCATGAGAACCAAAATATTAGATGGTCCCATGGGCACCACAAATGAGGTTCTGTGTGTAACCAGAAATGAGGTGGTTCCGTGAGTACGCAGAGCTCAGATAAACTCATGTGCACCCCCAGCTTACAATAGAAAGGAAAAGTGAAGACCTGGATATTTCAGCCATCATCACAGGACAAAGTAAAAGAAAGCTGAGAATAAAAAATAACGTTTTCTCACATATTGTCAGTCATTCATTCAACGAATACTTGCTCAGTACCTGCTTCATGTGAGGCATTATTTTGGCAATGAGTTACAGCAGTGATGACAGATAGAATCCCAGCTCCCAAGAGCTTACACTCTAGTAGGGAGAGACAGATAATAAATCAAATCAAACAAATTTGTATCTTAGATAAAACAGTGAAACAGAAAAATTGTAAAGAGTCCAGCTTTAAAGAGTTGCCAATCTAAACAGAAGAACTCTGGACATTTGACAGGCATAGGGAGATCTCCCAGAAAGCACTGGGACTGGCACACCTGGGGCACAGACAGCAGCCCCAGTGGCTAAGGAGAGTGAGGATACAGTCATGTCACCTGGACATTGTAAGGTACCATGGGCCATGAGGATGTGGATCTTTGAGGTCTGGGGGAGTCTCAGGAGAGTTTGGAGCAAAGAAATGAGAGAATTGAACTTCAAAAGTTTTAATGCTTTGACTCTGGTTTAATATCTAGCACCACACCCAGTCCCCTTCTAGGAGTGTCCGCAGAGCACAGAGCCAGGAGTAAGCCCTGAGCACATCCAGGTATGTCCCCAAACCCAAAAGATAAATAAGTTATTGGTGACTTCACCAGGATCCCTTGGAGGAGGGTGGGTTGAGTTTCCCTCCCCACCCCTAGCAGAGCTCCGGCAGCTGAAGACTTCTGGTTCCAGCCACAACCATGCTTAAGACCGCTCTCCACACGTTCGGACGAGCCTCACGCATGAAGGAACCAGCAGAGGAACCCAGGTGTGTGCGACCTGGGGTGTAGATTCTCCAAGCCTGCTCAGATTGGGACTGGGCCTCCTCCACCCAGACCCCCCATCTTCCAGTATGTAGGAATGACACCCACCAACTGCCCCTGGCACCGTGTAATCCCATCAATGGCCAAGACCCAGAGACTATAACACCCAGCTCCCGAAAGCGCAATGTATTATCTACTTCTTACTCTGGAGAACGTGGCAGGCTACCAAAAGTATCCTGCCCACATGGCAGTCTGGCAAACTCCCCGTTGTGTATTTAATATACCAAAAACTAGTAACAATGATGGGTCTCATTCTCCTGACCCTGAAAGAGTCGCGAATGTGGCACTTTCTAAAATCTCAGGGCTAGGACGAAGGAGATGTTACTGGTGCCTGCTCGAGGAAATCGATGAACAACAGTATGACAGTGATACAGTGATACTGAGATGTAATTCGCCCATGTAAAGTATGTGGGTCAAGGGCTGGAGCAATAGCACAGTGGGTAGAGTGTTTGCCTTGCACAAGGCTGACCTGGGTTCAATTCCCAGCATCCCATATGGTCTCCTGAGCACCACCAGGAGTAATTCCTGAATGCAGAGCCAGGAGTAAGCCCTGATCTTCACTGAATGTGACCAAAAAAAGCAAAAATAAATAAATAAATAATAAAGTATGTGGGTCAACAATTTTTAATATATTAGCAGCGTTGTAAAAACATGGTCATTACCTAATTATAGAACATTTTCATCCGCTCCCCACTGCAAAAGCATATCTCCATTGTCAGTCCCTCTCCCAAATCTTTGGCTGGCCTCAGGCAATCATTACCTCCTTTCTGCCTCTACAGATCATTACCTCTATGAGTTTGCCTGATCTGTGTATTTCATATCAGTGGAATCAGACCATATGTAGTCAGGCTTTTGTAACTGATTCCTTTCACTTAAAATGATATTTTTAGGGTGTATCCATATTGAAGCTAGTATGAGTACTTTCTTCTTTTTTATTGCCAAATAATATTTCATTGTGTGGCTATACCAATTTTACTTATCCATTGACCAGTTGATGAATGTTTGGGTTGTTTTCATTCTGGAGATATTAGGAAAAATACCCTATGAATATTCTATGTGCTAGATTTTGTGTGGACATATGTTTTAAATCTATGTTTGAAGTCTCATTGCTAAGGCAATGGCACCATTTTTTTTTAATTCCTGCCAGGGTTAGGCAGAGCACCCACTCTGGTCACATCCTCTTCAGTCTTGATAATTCCCTGGTCGATTTTTAATTCTAGTCATCCTGGTGGGTGTGTAGAAGTAGCTCACTGTGGTTTTGATTTGCATTTTTCTAATTATCAATGTTGCAGTGCATCTTTTTTGTGCTTATTACTCATCTGTATATCTTCCTTAAAGAAAGGTCTATTCAAATCCTCGTCCATTAAAAAAAATGGGTTGTCACATGCTTTAAAAAGGCTAAATCTAACTGCTATGTTGAGATAGTGTAGATAAATAACACAAATAACTTCTGAAAATGTAAGAATAAATATTTCTTTAAAGGTCATGGTTTCAGTTCTGACACACCCAGTCTGTCTTTGACCAGGCATCTATTCTTGACCATGAGTAAGAACCCAAATATAATAGATCCTCTCTGAATTTCAGTGGTCTCAGCTATAGAAATTCTATTTATAAAGTAGGAACACTGAACTCCAGTTTAGATATAATGCTGACAAAAGACTTAAAATGAGGAAAAAAGATGTCGGGCTTTGCGTGCTGTAACACAGATACTGGAACATGGTTTCAGGATTATGCAGAGCAAAGGAAACAGTGCCCTGGGCTGTTTTCTGAGATGTGGGGGGCATGCGATAAAAGGAGAGGGGGGTCCCACTCCTGGGCTGTTTGCCTCGGCTCTATGTGAGAGACAGTGATTTGTTTCTTTGGTCACTGTATTCTGCATCCTTCTCTCATAGCAGCTGGTTCCAACAGTTGTAATATATTTCTGTTAATTTTATTTCTTCTGAAAACATGTAGTCATTTTTCACACACTGGCCCCAGTAGGTATTGCTTTTTTTTCCTTGCATTTTATGATCCTCTTTCAAGATCATGAGTCCAGACTCATATTATTCCAGAAAGTTATTAATTTAAAATGATCAAACTACAAGTCACCCATTCCATACATTTTTGATTTGAGAAGATCTTTGATCTCAGAAACTCAGTGGACAGACTTTGTTTCTCATAGTATCATCAAACACATCCGTTGTTCTTTGATATATGTATATATATTTCATAGAGCCCATTCCTGGTGGCACTGATGTCCAGCGGGGCTTGGGATCAACAGTGCAGGGGAGGGGGCCTCAGGACTGATCTGGCAGTGCTGGAGGTCATGTAGCCAAGGTCAAGCACGTATCCTTACATATGCTAAGCAGGTGATTTAGCACTTTAATCTCCCCCCCAACCCCCTGGATGAGAGTATTAAATTTGCAGGAAGGCTTGGAAGATAGCCCAGAGGTCAGCGTACACTTCTGATGGCACAGAGATGCCACTGATATGGGCGTAGCACCATATCACTGCGCCCTAGCATTGAACCATCAGGCCTGGTTGGCTGAGAGAGTTGCTGGAGTATGTATGGCTGTGCACACAGGAAGTATGAGCACATATCACCCCACTATGACTCAAAGACCGTGGATGGGCCATATCATCTCTACTCACCATCCCACACCCACAGAGAACAACTACTCTACCCAGTCACAGGTCAGGAAGGGCTGTGAGCTGGACATCCAGGTCTGACTAAAATTCTATGTCCATAAAAACACTAAAAATAGCTTCTGGTGAATAGCTTAAGGACTTTGCCACAAACACCAAAATTCTCCCTTGACTATGACTGTTCCTTGTAAAAAAAATTTATGAATATGTTGTCTTTTTTAATTCTTTACACAGATACCTGGATTTTTCTGAAAAAAAAATTGCCTCTCATAGTTATTGTTTCCATTTTGGGCCAGGCTGTCTGGAAGCAAATCAACTTTACTAGCTGGGTGACCTTGGATTGATGACTTTTCCTCAGTTCCATTATAAGAACCTTAGAGAACCTACCTCTGGGTACTTGTGAGAACTCAAGGAGCATCGGCTCATAAGGTAAGTGGCACTGAACCTGGACACTGTAAATTGCAGGTGAGTGGTACTAGCAATTATTTAGTGTGAATCATTAGCATCTGGTCACCTACAATGCAGGCTTCCATGTGTTTGGATCTTGACTCCTACTGTCTTTTATGTTCTCCTCTCTTTCCTCCCCCAGAGAAACAAACTCATGCATTCATCAAACACTCTAGGCTCCCTCCCCTCTCCCCCACTGCCCTTGTCATCTCTAACTGTTTTCCCCTTTGCCTCCTGGCAGATGTCCAAGATAGAGGACCCAAGGGGGGGGGGGGGGGGGGTTCCTGTCTGCAGGTAAAAGCAGTGTCTGACTCTCAGATCCCAGGGTAATTTAGACATCATCTCCAGAGTGAACAAAGCCCCTGTTGGCACCTCTGCAATGTTGGGGCAAGGGGCTAGCCCCTAACCTGTCCCCTTCCTGTGGCCAAGCGAACAGGATTGCACCCACCTCTCTAGTCCACTCCTCATTCCCTCTCCTTCTGCCTTCCCTTTCCTCCCTGCTTCCAAACATGTGCAAGCTTGGATGAGCACAAGTTGAAGAGCCTTTTAAACAGCTCATTAAAACTATTAAAAGCTGGAAATTGACCTTGGGAAATGACTATGCAATAGCTTTATTAGATTGCTTGGGGAAAAAAAAAGTTAGAAAGTCTGGCTGCCTTACTACTGACTTCTCAGGCTCTTCATACATGCTTCTAAATTTGGGTCTCAAGAATTATTGAGCTTCCACTGGGGGAAAAAAACAGCCCTGAAGTCCTGCCAGAGTGCAGAGTAATTCCCCAGCTCTTTCTCCCTAAGTCCTTGAACAGGGAGGAGGCTGAGTTTTAGATTTGGGGCAGGAAGGATCGTTGTTGTTGAGCTGAGTTTTTATGACTCAAAACATATTTCAAAGTCAAAGGCTCAGAAGGAATCATTTGTTGTGCTTTCTGAAAGATTTGTGCACTGGGTGTGGAAGGCAAGCACTTGCGGGAAGGGGTCCAGGGCTGACTTGGTGTTATGCGGCAGTGAGGGTCCGAAATGATGGTGATAAGGCTGGGTTCCAATCCTTCCCCATCGAAGTAAGACCAGGTACCACGTTTCTCTCTACCTGCACCTCCCAGAAATAATGAGAAGGATGAACACGGAACAGGCAAGATCCCTACACAGTGGCCAGTGCGTGAGGGTTCCTGGATCAGACTCAGCATTTCCTCAGCATCTGCTTCACATCAGGCACTGTCCTAAACACATTTTACTTAACATCACAGCACCTTCCGGCAGAAGAAATATTGTCCCCATTTGCAAAGGGAGACACAGACTTCCAGGGGGAAAGAGACTTGCCCCAAACCATTCAGCCTCCAGATCAAGGGGGCAGAGCCCAAACCCTCCTCTCTGGAGGCTTCCTCCAGCCTTGTGGATTGTGCTGAATAGATACATGTTGTGTGCATTGCATCAGTGCATTAGGCTCAACAGGAGAGACTGTGGTTTGTAACTTCCATTCCTCATCAACCAATCATATGCCTTTTCTCCCCCTTCCTCAGCTCCTCAGGGCTGGTCCTGCATATCCATCCCCAGTGTAACCCCCAAACTAGCCTCTAGTTGAGAAGTAGAGGCTAAAGATAAAGAAGTTGGAGGTCCTGCTCTCCAAGTTCAAAGAGGAAAAAAAGAACCTTTTTTTCTCTAATCCTCAACATTCAACCAAAATCCATCTTGTGTAGGGCCCTGGCTGTAAAAATGACTATAACATTTTGCAGATGTGGTTCGTCAGGAAATAGACTTCCTGTCGTGGTCACATGCTCTTAGGCTAGAGTCCTCCTGACACTGCCAGTCCATGATGGGGCCAGCTATAGTCGTAGAGGTGTGTCCCATGACTTCCATGCTCCTTCCACTCCTGTGTCCATGCCTGTCCTTCAAATTCTGGGACCAATGACACCCACTGCCAGATGTTCTATAAATTGTCTCTGAGCGGGAAAGAAAATCAGGTCTGGGCAGATAATCCCATGCTGAGCTGGGATGTCCTGCTTGTTGGGTACTTTGGTTAGCAAAGCAGCTCAGCCTGGAATAACACACTCAGCTGCAGAACACTGCTGCTCATATCTGCCCTTGCTGCCTTGCAGTGGGACTCTCCTCCCCATCTGGACCTTCGTTTCCTCCTTGTAATGAGTGACATGAGGGACCAAAGTGATAGCACAGAGGGTAAGGTGTGTGCCTTGCATGCGGCTGACAGGGGTTTGATCCCTGGCACTCCATATAGCCCTCTGAGCCAGGAATGATACCTGAATGCAGAGTTAGAAACAAGGCCTGAATATAGCTGGGTAAAGTAAAGGCCCTCCCGTTGATCATCGATTTGCTCGAGCGGGCCCAGTAACGTCTCCATTGGAGACTTTGTTGTTACTGTGTCTGGAATATCGAATACTCTCGGTAGCTTGCCGGGCTCTCCGAGAGGGGCGGAGGAATCGAACTCGGGTCGGCCAGGTTGGCCGCTTGTAAGGCGAACGCCCTACCCGCTGTGCTATGGCTCCAGAGCCCATATAGCTGGGTGTGACCCAAAAAATGGGTGACATGAATCCACCTCCCTTGTAGAATTGTTGGAGGGAAAGGGAAAAAAATATAGGTGCTGAATAAGACTGGTCAATATCATTCCTCTACTATCCCAATTGGCTTGTCTTTCTTTATTATTGTGGTGTTGTGATTTACAATACTTCATTATAGCTGAGTCCATTTTCCTTTGAAACTTAAAAAAAATAAAAACCTCAATATACCCCTTCTTCTATCTCAGATTTTCACAAATCCAGAAGTTATAGACACTATGCTGGTGAGACTGGGAAGAAATGCATACTCTTGCCTTTTGCCAGGGGAATGTAAATGTTCTCCTGATAGTTCTGTGAAGAACTTGAGGACATTGAGCAAAAGTGGCACAAGTCTTAGCCCCAGCATAGTCACACAAAGTGATAAGAGATAATGGCAAGAACAAACAAAAAGACAGAAGAAGTGTATCAGTAACTTTAACCTCTGAACCAAATGTGGGATCATATTTGAACAAATTGGAACTATATGTTAGGGGAACAATGTGAACACGGATGGGGGTTACTATTACTAGTGTAGGCGTAACAGTGACATTATGTTTCCCTTAAACATCCCTATCAGTTTAAGATGCTTACTAAAATACTTATGGGGGGGGGGGGGGCTGGAGTGATAGCACAGTGGGTAAGGCGTTTGCCTTGCACGCAGCCGAGCCGGGTTCGATTCCCAGCATCCCATATGGTCCCCTGAGCACCACCAGGAGTACTTCCTTAGTGCAGAGCCAGGAATAACCCCTGAGCATCGCCGGGTGTGACCCAAAAAATAAATAAATAAAATAGTTATGAATGGAATACAATGTCTAAGATGTGCTTAAAAATAATCCAGGAGTGTGTGTGATGGGGAGGGGGGGGCGCGACAACTATTGAGGGTTTATTACAGTGTCCCATTTTTGTCCAGGTTTGAAATTTTTCATAATAAAATTAGGATAGGTAAAGGTAAAGGCCCTCCCGTTGATCGTCGATTTGCTCGAGCGGGCCCAGTAACGTCTCCATTGGAGACTTTGTTGTTACTGTGTCTGGCATATCGAATACTCTCGGTAGCTTGCCGGGCTCTCCGAGAGGGGCGGAGGAATCGAACTCGGGTCGACCATGTTGGCCGCTTGTAAGGCGAATGCCCTACCCGCTGTGCTATCGCTCCAGCCAAATTAGGATATTACATATAAAACTAAACTTTAAACTTACAGATGAAACTAAACTTGACCCCACCTTATCCTCTCCTCCTGGCTCAGAGAACTGTAGCTTTCAGTTTGCTCTGAAGTCGGCCATCTGTTCCTCTAGGCTCTGAGATGCTAGACAGCTACTCACAAGGGACGAGGGACAGTAGCTTTCGGAGGATTTACAGCAGAGATAATCTGATGAAAACATCAGCTTTTTCCCTGCCCCACTTCATGGAGAATTTCCAAGTAGCACCCCAAGATTTAGTTTTTTCTTCCATGGCAAAGGGACTGCTGAAAAAGAGTGGCAGAGGAAAGGTGCCCTAGAGAATATTTACCTGTTCTCATAAGAGTGAACTTTGAGGTTTCTCTCCCCCCTCTTTCTCTCTCTCCCTCTCCCTCCTCTCTCTCTCCCTCTCTCCCTCCATCCCTACTCTTTTCTCTCTCCCTCTCGTTCTCCCTCTCCCTCTCTCTCTCCTTCCCCCTCCCCTCTCTTTCCCTCTCCCTCCCTCTTTCTTTCCCTCTGTCTCTCCCTCTCCCTCCCTTCCTCTTTCTTTCCCTCTGTCTCTCCCTCACTCTTCCTCTCTCTCTCTCTCTTCATGTGTGTGTGCATGTGTGTGTTTGTGTGTGTGTGTGTGTACAATTACTGCTACAATGGACATATACAAGAGAGCTTTCCTATAGGACAGATAGATATAATTGCTAAGTCTGATTTATCTTCAGCCCTGTGTGCTAAGTATTCACTTTAGAAGGTTTTGCCTCGTGTTCTCCCCCAAATAGCACACTCAAAAGACAGGTGGCGACATTTTCCAGTGCCTACCAACACCCCATTATTTCACAAGGTGTCCTTTTTATCTTTAGAATGATTTATATAAGCTCACAATCCTTCCTCCAATTAGGGTGACTCTCCCCCACCCCCAAGGCCCCTCTTTTTCCTACCTGCTCAGAAAAACCCCTTGCCACGTCCCTGCCCCTGCTGGCCCTTCATGGTGTGGCCCCCACATTCCCTTGGAATAGCTCATTAGCTATATGATCATCGTTTCAGATGTACACAGCAGTAGGGCGTTCGCCTGACAAGTGGCCAACATGGCCGACCCGAGTTCGATTCCTCCGCCCCTCTCGGAGAGCCCGGCAAGCTACCGAGAGTATTCGATATGCCAGACACAGTAACAACAAAGTCTCCAATGGAGACGTTACTGGGCCCGCTCGAGCAAATCGGCGATCAACGGGAGGGCCTCTATAGCTTAACACAATTGCTTCTGCCTGGAATGCCCCTTCTGCCTCAGAGAATGGACTGGAATACCTGTCACCTTCTCAAGACAGCCAACCTTGAACTCCTGCCCTGGAAGGGCTAGATCCCTCTCATGATAGGTAGCACTTAGAGTAATTTTAATAATACATAGATTTTTTAATCCATTTGATAAATGTCCCACTAAAGACATTTGTTGAGTTTAAAGACATTTAGTTGAGGGGCTGGAGCAATAGTACAGCAGGTAGGGCATTTGCCTTGCACGCGGCCCACACAGGTTCAATTCCCAGCATCCCATATGGTCCCCTGAGCACCTCCAGGGGTAACTCCTGAGTACAGAGCCAGGAGTGACCCCTGTGCATCCCCGGGTGTAATCTAAAAAAGAAAAAAAAATAAAAAGAAAGAAAGAAAGAAATACATTTAGTTGAATCTAAAAGCACTATGAGAGGAGAGATTAAGTATATATTTTACACAGAACTGCATACCCAAATTCATAACTGGACCTCAAAAAGTATTCACTGGATGGGAGAAGCATGCTGAAAGTAGAATATAGACCAAACACGATTGTCACCCATTGCCTCTTTTGCAAACCACAACACCCAATAAGAGAGAGAACAAAAGGGAATGCTCTGCCACAGAGGAAGGGTGGGATGGGGGGATGGGAGGTGGGAGGGATACTGGGATCCGTGGTTGTGGGAGATGGGCACTGGTGGAGGGATGGGTATTTGATCATTGTATAATTGAAACCCAAGCACAAAAATTTGTAAGTCTACAACTGTACCTCATGGTGTCTCACTAATAAAAATTAAAATAAAAAAAAAGTATTCACTGACCACCCCCCACCCAGTGCTTGCAGCAACTCCAGCTTTTGCTATAGCTGCAACTCAGATTCTAGTATCAGCTTCAGACCTTGTGGCAACCAAGACTATGGCCACAGCTCCCAGTCAGATTCCAGCCTCAGTGCCAGCCCCAGCCCTGACCCTGGTGCAGTCACTGCCTGGTCCTGTTCTCCTTGGTCCCTTTCCCCAGTAGTCATGTGACCTGGCTACAGCAGGTCATTTTGAACTTGATTGTGGACAGCTATGAGTGATGCAATGAGGGCATGACTCTTGTTATTGGGACTCCACTGGCAACTATTGACAAGCACTCAGAGTAAGTCAGCAATTGGTTCTCCATACCCCACAATGAGTCAGAAAATGAGGTGACTGTTGACCTGGAATTGGCTAAGAACATGTATGAATTACACAAGGAATTCTCCAAATGAGCTCATTCTAGGCTGCTACACTACAGTCCATGACACCACTGAGCACTCAGTGCTGACCCATGAGTACTACAACAGGGAAGTCCCCAACCCCATTCACCTCACTAGAAAAAATTACATTGGCAGGGGAGTGGGGAGAGACTGGGAGTCACCCTGATTGGAAGAAGGACTGGGAGTTAGATCAATGGCTGTATGAACATTAGGGTTTATGTCAGCACTTTAGTAGGTATCCCCGGGAAAGCATGGAGGTGATGTTCACACCTGCGGGTGAAGACCCTGAGTGCATTGGAGTGGGCCCAATTATGAAGACCTGCATTAGCCTCATCCATGTGATTGGACTCTCCAGCTACTTGCAGCGAGTTGGAGGCATCAGCTCACATCCAGGATGCCCTAAGCACAGTGTTGCAGCACTCAAAGGACGTGTAATCTGGAAAGGTGATAGCTGACATTACTGTGGGCAGATTCTTGATGAATTTGATTCATCAAGTTCTCCAAATCATCCCTAGTGACTTTGAGACCATGTTCAACAGCAATGTCAATGAGCTGCTGATGGTGACCTGTCTGGCCAATTTCTCACAGGCCCAATTTGCCCTCAGTGAGAAACCTGAAATCCTGTGAATGGAGCCCTAACAGCCTCTCCTGCCTGACTGTGCCTTACCATTAGGACTCAGAATGGAGTGAAGGGAGGTGGTTTCTCTTTGGGTTCGTCACACTGAGTCAGCTGCTTGTGATTTTAAATTAAAAAATAGCCTATCTTAAAAAAATAAGTATTCATTTAAAAACTGTGACTAAAGAAACTGTTGAATGTCCGAACAGATCCTTTCATTTGCTTCTTTCACTCGATCCTTGATTCTTGATCCTTAGTGTAGCAAATGATCTTGATCCTTGGTGTAACTCTTAATCCTTGGTCTATAGAATGACCATTTATGAATAAGGTCCAATGGTAGAAGAGATTCAAGCATCAACTAGGGTTATTGGTCAGCGGTTCCTTCACTGTCCTTTTGTAAACCCGATATTTTAACAGTGCAGCATCTTCTATCTCAAGAGCTCCTTCTCCTACTAGAAGAGACGCCTCATAGTTGGCTCCATTCCTAAAGCACCTCTACAAACACACTGTTTAATTTGCTATACTCTATTTCCAGGTTACAACTCCTTGTTTTTCTGAGTTGGTAGTCAGAGCCTGAGCTTCAATTATCTCTACTTCCCTGGCTTCTCCTAGGCTAGTGATGCATCAGCTCATCACTGAGGAGGCAGTGAATGAATGACATTGGAGCCCTTAACAACAATCCTCTTTGACCTCTAGGGTCTTAGTCAAGTTCTGGGCCAAAAGCTGGAGTATACCCCAAATGCTTCCAAGTACAAAGAAATGCTGGTCTTCAAGTAAGAAGAGATAGTGCAGGAGTGAGGTAACGAGTAACAATGTGTTGTATGCAGACAACCCCAGTTTCATCCCTAGCACCACGTAGTCCCCTGAGCATCACCGGATGAAGCACTGGAGTCCCCAAAATACCACTGGCTAGAGTGCTCTTGGAAATCCTCAGTTCTATTGGGCCCAACTGTAGTTGGGCCAAGAATCAGTGTGTACTGAGCATCACTTAGGAGACTCCTCAGAAAAATTCTCGTCCTGTTGTTTACTCTACATCAGCCTAACCAGAAATGCCAGTTTGCGGGCTCGGCCATTTTGAGCACCAAGCTGGGAGTAGCTCCTCAAAAGTGAATCCCAGAAACAGAAACAAAAGGAAAAAAAATTGTCATCGGTGGCCCTGGTCACCATGCCAGCCCCAGCCAGCAGGTCCGGGTCCTGCTAGGGTTTGATAGCCCAAACATCTCTTCATGCATGGTCTTCCTTGGTGTGGCTGCCAATCTGCTGAATGCCAAGTTTTTCTGGGCAAACCTAGTAATTCTTGTGGCTGGCATATTTGTTTTTCTTTAGTTAATCATCTTTTTTTTCCTTAAGAAATTCTTATTTTATGAATCTTTTTGTATGATGTTTTGAGTAAGTTGCTTCAAATTCAATGAAGTCAAATTTACTGACTAAAATTTCATATCTTAAATCTCCATTTTTCTGGTTCTATCCTGTAATTTTGGAAAGAATCTCCAGATGAAAATGACTTCAGCTGGTGAAAAGATTGGTGGTGAAACATTGTACACCTGATATCCAATCATGAATAACTTTGTAATTCACAGTGACTAAATAAAATTACATTAAAAATAAATAGAAAAAGAAAATTACATCAGCAACTCAGGCTTTTTTTTAAAAAAAAAATGGTGAACTCCAGATCTGCAAAGAAAGTACAAGATAAACTAGCAGCAACACGGGCCAGGAAGAAAGAAACTACTCAAACAATGATGATTGAAGAGAGGCCATCATGAAGGGACCAAATTTGACACAATGTAAACTTTTGGATGGAAGGATGGATGGATGGTTGAATAATGGATGAATGGATGGATGGATGACTCACTGGCTGCCTGGCTGGGTGACTGATAAATGAGAGAAAGATGATAGGTAGATTAAAGAAGGACAACATTATAAAACGCAATATCTCAGGACTAGATTAATAATATATGGGAATACTTTGTATTATTCTTTCAACTATTCTATAAATATGAAATTATGTCAAAGAGAGATTATTATAAAGAATGATCTCTTTATAATCTTTTGAGAATAATCTCAAAGGAAATTATTGTAAAGAGAGAGAAATGTATTTTCCTAAAGCATCTACCTGGCCAAGATCGATATCCTCCTAATCTTTATCATCTTGAGGAGGAAACGTGCCCTCCTGGAAGAATGAGCAAGTCTCTCAGAGCATTCTCTCAGCAGTGCCTTTCTCCTCTCATTCAGACCCTTTTCTGCGATGCTGAGCAGGGTACAGGGAAGCTAGGGAGCACTGAGTGACCTCTCCTGGCATTCATACCTGGCCACGTGTCAGAATCCCCCGTTGGTATTCTTTATTAGTCTGCCAGGACTGGGATTGAATCTACCCAACCCTCTGACCAGAGCTTCAGGAAATCAGAAATTGTGTGGGCTTTGCCAAACCTTTGTACCCTGGCACATAGTGCAAATGCAATGCCCCTAGTTTTAAAATGAGAACTTTCAGGATGGTAATATTAAAGCATTAAAGCAAACTCAGGTTCCTTCTGCAGAGAACCTGGATTGGTACCTGAGTGCACTCCACTGCAGCTGGCTGGCCAAGTGGCATGTGGTATAGAACAAGGCTGTGAAGTGTCTGCTACGTGAACAGAGAGTACATGAACAGAGGAGTAACTGAAAGTCCCTTAAAAGTCTCATTTCTAGACTGGACATAAAAGTGAGGGCTCCTTGGGATAAAGAATTAAAAATACAGGGGTGAGACGCCAAAGCAATGGTACAGCAGACAGGGCATTTGTCTTGCATGCAGTTAACACAGGTTCAATCCCCAGCACCCAGTGCGGTTCCCTCAGCCTGCCAGAAGTGATCCCTGAGCACAGAGTCAGGAGTAATCCCCGAGCACAGCTGGGTGTGGTCCAAAGAAGAAAAAGAAGCAATAGGGGTGAAGACACATGCCTTGGATGCACCTTACCTGTGTTTGATCTTAGGGAACAAATGGTTTCCCTCCCAGAACCAAATACTATTAAGGGGGGCTCCAAGCACCATCAGGGTATCTCAGGAAAGAGCCTGAGGAACACCACATCCTTGGTTCCTCACGTTACACAGCCCACCCCTTGGCCTGATTGGCTTAAATGCTGGGAGAGGCGCCTGGGACCTCCTGTGCTCCACTTGGAAGTACCCTTCCAAACAAACCTCTTGCAGCCCAAAGTTTGGTCTGTGTAGTGGACATGGGTGACCATTAACCAACTCAGAATACACTCTGGACTGCAGCAGCAAACTGTTGAGTCCTTAGCACACACTCCCTTTCTCCCCGCCGGGACCTGGGACAGGTTGGACATTCTAGACTCTCAGCCAGATCTTGAGCGGCTCGGTGCAGGCACAGCACCTGCCAGCCTCCCCACAGCTTCCATGCTTCCTGTCCCCCCGCCCACCCACATCTTTTCTCTGATTCAGTCCTAGAGCAGAAGACTCCAAGGCATGCCAGCCCTTCTGTCCCCTCAGCATTAACAAGCCCCAGCAATGCCAAACTGGGCGCTGAAGCGAAGCCACCAACCTCTTTCACTTGTGACCTACATTGCCATTGGCTCCAGACTGTATCCTGCAGGCCGAGGGGGGAATTGTTACTATGACAACCGCTCCCAGAGCTGTGGGGATGCAAAACACCTACTTAAAAAAGAGTTCCCTTACCTATATGGCAAATGGACTTCATTGTTTCTAAATCACACATCTAAAGCCAGGTAGGTCCATTGCCTCCTGATTTTGTTTTTATAAAGACATAGTTTATTAAAAATGGGGCATGTTGGGGCCAGAGAGATAGTACAGCGGATCCAAACCCCAACACCACATATGGTCCCCTAGCCCTCCAGGAGTAATCCCTGAGCATGGAGCCAGGAGTAAGCCCTAAGCAGATCCGGGCTCCCCCGCCCCCCCACCCCCGTCCACCCGAAAGAAAAACAAAGAAAAAAGAAAAAGAAAAATTTGGAATGAAATGGGCATTTCTGTTTCACTCTGCTGCCAGTCTCCCAAATGTCCCAGCCTTGATAGGTTCCTATCATGTTTTTCTCATGTCTGTCAGGCTTATAGCTCTTTCCACTCAACCTTCCAGCAAATATGTATGTGACAGAAAAAGAATGAAGTTTGTAGGTTCTAATTCAGGCTTTGCTATTTGTGAGCTGTGTGATCTCAGGCAAGTTGTTTCTTCTCAGAGCTTCATTTTTAATGGGATACATTCGTTTATACAATTTAACCAAATATTCACGACTGTTTTTTGAGCAATTACTACGTGCCTAAAGTAACAATGCCTCCCTTACGGGGGTTTAGCACCTAAAACCACTGTTAAGGGTTAAAAATCAACTAAGGAACTAGATATGTAGCTCAGCTGTCATGCAGGGACACAGATTAAAGCCCTAGTACCACACGGCTCCCTGAGCACTCCTGGGTGAGCAATGCCAGAAGTGGTCCTGAAGGCTCCCAGAATGGCCAGGTACAGCCTTGGAGGTGCCAGTAGGTCCACATTCTCGGGGCCTTGAATTGAAACTTTCATCCAGGTTTACCACATATCACTGGGAGTTCCCCTTGGGTTCCCTAAGTATCATTTTGGAGCAAACCCACACAGACACACACACACACACACACACACACACACACACAAATGATCATTCATTATCTTCACTTCTCGTCCCTAATCCCTTCCCCAAAGTTAGAACAGCATCCTCTGACCTCCACATTTGATTGTTATATTATTACTTATATCACCCATTTAGGTTATAAGTGGGTGTCTCAAAAGCAAAGATTAACTATCAACCCAACCACGGTTCCCAGGACTTGCCTCTAAATTGTTGTAGTCCTTGTCTTGTCAGCTCATGTAGGCATTAGAGCAAGTGTCAGTATGTGATTTTTCACTGCATTAATGATTTCAAATCATAATCACCATCCACTGGTTCCAGAATCCTCCATGGGGTATTTAAAAGAAGGTACCCAATTGGATGCCAGGCAAAGGTGTTTTATGTAGATTGCACTGTTCTGACTTCGTGGCACTGGAAGCTGCCTTGGCAAACTAAGCAGTTTGGATTGGCTTCGATTACTTGTCAGCAGGGGTGACATGGGAGGGTGTGTATGGGGATCAAGAAGGAACCTGAGCCTCAACGGCCTTTGGATTGAGGCTCTGTTCTCACCACCTTTCTGACAAACGTCTGTTACTGGATTCAGCGCATCTTAGAATGTAATCTGGGGCGCACCTCATTCCCTGCACAGGATGTTTTTCTTTCATTTCCTTTCTTAGCTGAACGCCAGGTCCCTGGGGGAGCTTTGAGAGGAGGAAAATCAACATAAAACAGGACCTCAGAATGTCTGAGGTCTCCTTCCCAGAGGGGCTGGGAGAGCAATGGCGGAGCATCAGTCTTGTCATCCCTTCAGGACACGATTATGTTCGAGTTACTGCCTACAAGGACCTACTTGGTATTTCTCATCTTATTCCGATTGCATTCAAAACTTGATTAGATTCTATTGATTCTGTCATAAAAATATATATATAAAATCAGCCAGCTTTCCCCTGTAGTCTTTCTCTCGCTTAATATAAAAATTCCACCTGTGCCCCATAGGCTCAAACCTCCATTTCTTTGCTTCGCTCCACTTCCAGTCCTTTCTCTTTCTCTTCTCCGGGCTAACATCTCCCCTCAGCCTTGTGCACAGGCTTTAGTTTTTATTGCTGCTATTTGCTGGTCTCTGTTAGGGCAATTTGCTGTCCTCGCTACCAAAGGAGAAAGGAGAAATATTTCTCTAATTCTCAGGGAGTTTTGCTGGCCAAAGTGTTTTTCAATGAATTTTTCTGTATTTATTGACTCTGAGTGTTATTTCTTCCCATTATAAACAATTTCCCCTATGAAAAAGGAAAGGGCTGAGTGTGACCTATGAGGGGGGTGGCCAACATGAAGATCTCAAAAACTCTCTACCCCCACTTATGTGGCAAAATTGCTGCTCACCTTTTAAGACCCGACTGAGTATCCCAGGTGTGTGATGTCTTCCTTGTGTCCCTCAGAAATGGAAAGCAGGTGAGGAAGAAGAAAATCAGATCAGAAATCTGAAATGAATCTGGAAGTGACAATCATAGAGATACATTTATAAAGAACTCACCTGGCCTAGACTGGATTAGCTCACTTTATCCCAAAATTTCAGTTAACTATCAGGTCATGTTCTCTGCCCAACTGTATCACTTGGACTTACTTGCCATTTTTCTTACTAGCTACTTGTTTTTTTCTACTTTTCTTGACATATGCCTACTTATTAAATTGCTTCAGTTATTTTTTTATTTGATTTGGGGCCTCACCCAGCAGTGCTCAGGGTTTATTCCTGCCTCTATACACAAGGATCACTCCTGGTAGTGCTCAAAATATTGGGCACCAGGGATTGAATCCAGTTCAGCAGTGTGCAAGGCAAGTTTTCTGCCCCCTGTACTACCAATCCATCCCCTTACATTTATTTTTAAAGAAATTATAGCATTATCAGCATACCTTGCTATATAATCAATAGGTAACTAGATAATCTTTTAAATAAATATTAGGAGAACAAAACAATGAGATGAAGTTTGGCCTACAGTGACTCTGACCCCACGGTGGACTCTCTACTTGACAAAAAGGGAAGTTAAAACACATTACATATCGGGGCTCTCCCAGAATCAGACTGAGCGAGGACCCTCAAAAGAACATAAGGAGGACTGAGCAAGAACTGAAAGGCAGTGTCTTTCTCGTCACATGGTCCACACCCACGAAGTATCATCTCATGCCTCTTCGGATCCCTCCATCTACCTACAACATGTGCCCACACTTTAAGAACCAGGTGATGATTGTAGAAAGGTCACAGTCACATAGGCTGTGTCTATATTCCCTGAGTTGCCTGCTCGAGTCTCTATGTCTACAATCCCAGGGAGGGTATGTCCAGTAATCCCAGAACAATATTCCCTTCCACAGCAAGTAGTTCAGAACTCTGGCCACAAATACATAAGATTTTTTAAAAATCTTTTTAAAATTCAGTGCAGCAACAAGCCTAACCCTCCTTTCTACTCTTCTACGCTTACTGTTTGTCTTTTCTCTCTTTCCAGAGTGTTCCTGACTAAAGAAAAATCCCTTAAGAACTAAAAAGTTGAAAACCTCTCATGGACAACCTATGCAGATGCTACTTCCCCCCCCCCCAAAAAAAATCAAGCTTCATATGATGAGGTCATGAGGGTGGGTGGAAGTCTAGTAAGTAGTATAAATGTTCATTATGAGAGCCCCCAGATGAGAAAAATCCAAAATCCCAGCATTAGGGTTTTTGTCTCTGTATGCTATAGGATAACTTTACAATAGAATTCTATGTAGCTGTTCAAAATTATGTTTAGAGAATATAATTTATGAGGAGAGCTGTTTACACTAGCTCTCCTCTAGGAAATTCAAACTAGGAATCAGTTTGGGATTTCTCTCTGGTAGAACTTGTATAGGCTAAATGTAATCTGGGATATAAGTTTTCCTGGTCTCTGTGTAATGTTGTATTTGTCCCTTGAGTTATAGAAAATAAGAATTGTAAGTTCAAGTACATTGGAAAAATTCAGCTTAATCAGTGAAGCAAGCTTCTCCACTAATTTTCTCAAAAGTTTCAGTTGATAATATGTTTCACGAATCTCCAAGAAATGCCAGAGTGACCACTTTCTAATTTTGCGTAACTATGACACTGGTGTCCTAAGGACCATGTTTTGGAAGAGACAGATAAATGATTGCCTGAATATATGTTTTAATGAATCAGCAAAGAAAGTCTAGGAGATATACACATATATCAACAGTGATTTTATCAATCAGAAATATGGTTGACTTTTATAGGTAGATTACAATAACTATGTTTAACTTGTGGTTTTCTCATAATGAACCATTGTGCTATGTGAGATGTTTGTTGCTTTGCTATTATGTTGTGATGGTTTTGGTGCCAAGGTGTCACCCTCAGTAGTGGTGGGGAGGATGGCACTCCCAACAGTGTCAGGCATTAAACTCAGAGCCTCATACATAAAAGACATGTGTTCCACCATCTAAACTTCATCCCTGCTTTCTATTTTATTTTATTTTTATGTGAGTGGAGATGGAGATGGGAAAGAAAATTATCATCCCGAAAGCCAGCTGTGTGGCTGCCTTGTACACATGCCAATGTTAATCATTGTTCTTCTAAAGCAATGAGGCACTTTCCCCTGGCTGACTTTCTAATGGTCCCATGGCCATCATGGAAATCATTCTGTCTTCAGCTGAAGCCTGCTCATCATCAGCATCATTACCATCATCAAAGTCACTTGGTCACTGCAAAGCTTTCCCCCTTTATTTAAATGAAGGTAACATTCATCTAACATTAAATTAAACACTTTTGAAGTGTTGAATTAGGAGATACTTTGTTCACCATTTATAATGCTATATAGCCACCATTCTACCTACCTAGGTAGGCATTTGATGAGAATGACTGGCACAGTGTTTTGAATTTACACCTTCCCCCTCACCTTTCTCCAAAAATATGTGAGCTTCCTCATAGGTGCATACTGAGGTTATAAAAGCAGAAAATCAGTCATAAAAAGGAAGAAGGAGTAAATACATCAATTGTGAGGTTATGTATGATACTTGTGATTGAACAGATTGAAGACTCAGAGAATGTCCTGGCTACTAAGACAAAATTTGAAAAATCACAACAGTAAAAGACCATTGTCAGAGACGAGAAAACTCGGTTTAATTCAAGCAAACTGGAGTGTTTTTCTGGAACTTTATGCTTTAAAAAAAAAGGGGGGCTGGAGTGATAGCACAAAAGGTAGGGTGTTTGCCTTGCACGTGGCTGACCTGGGTTTGATTCCTCCGTCCTTCTCAGAGAGCCTGGCAAGCTACTGAGAGTATCCTATGCTCCCGCAGAGCCTGGCAAGCTCCCCGTGGCGTATTTGATATGCCAAAAACAGTAACTACAAGTCTCACAATGGAGATATTACTGATGCCCGCTCGAGCAAATCGATGAACAACAGGAGGACAGTGCTACAGTGATATGCTAAAAAAAAACTTTTCTCAGGATTTTATACAAAGACCCTGATATACATAATAGACAATGCCCTTCACATAGTAATACAACTCACTAGGAAGGATTTTCATAGTTTTTCAGTAAATATTTGCTAGATGAATTAATAGGTAAATGAATCAATGAATGAATAAAAGATAAATCAGTCGCATTCTCGTCACTTGCACCTTACATAAATTTGTCAGTATGAGAGGACTAAATGCTCAGTGAAGATTGCAATCTTAGAAAAATAATACAGAAATTACTTTTAAATAACCCCAAATACATGAAGATAGCATATATCTTAATCAAATGAAAGTAATAGGAAAATGGCTGCTGTTAACATTAACAATGCAAGGAAACCATGACTCTAAACACCACTTAACTGCATTCTCACTTTATAACACTTTCAGAATGAAGCACTCGCTAGTCTCCATTCCAGATATACAATTTTTAAATTTCAGTGTTTAATTATAGAAAGGACTGGGGCGATAGCACAGCGGGTAGGGTGTTCGCCTTGCATGCGGCCTACCAGGGCAACCCAGGTTCGATTCCTCCGCCACTCTCGAAGAGATCAGCAAGCTACCGAGAGTGTCTCGTCCACACAGCAAAGCCTGGCAAGCTACCCATGACATATTTGATATGCCAAACACAGTAACAGGTCTCACAAAGGAAGTGTTACTGGACCCGATTGAGCAAATCGATGAACAATGGGAGGATAGTGCTACAGTGTTACCATTATAGAAAAATTTCAAGAGTTCCTGGAACATATCTAATCCTAGACCATGAAAATAAGCAAATTAGAACCACATGGGTTCATTCCATCCCAAATTCTAATTCCACCATCATTCTTAGCTTTCAAAAGAAAGCTAAGTAGCCTCATAATTTTTCCTGGAAAATTCAGTAGCCTCATGACTTTTCTAGACTCTAGCCTCAAGAGGATCTTCGAAAGTCGGGGAAGTAGCTCAAGTGGGAATGAACATGCCTTGCATATGTGAGGCCCTGAGTTTCAGTCTCTGGATGAACGGACATAAACATAAAACATCAAGTTCTATCTTGAAGTCTTAAGACTTAAAGACAAGTATTTTGTCTCCTTCGCCACTTCCCAGAAGAGGAAAGCACATTAAAAGCTCCCTAGTAAGCTGGTCAGCAGGATCTCAGCCAGACCTGAGAGGCGATGGAAGTATGTCTTAAAGGCCAATGATGACCCTCCCCAGGTGCTCACTTTACAGACTGTGCTCTCCCTGTGCTTCCAGCATGGTTTAATTTCCTATAGTAAGTTTGTCTTATCAGTTCATAAAAAATTGCTTGGCTTTGTTTTAATAAAAAAGATGTAGGGTCAGAGAGATAGTACAGGAGGGGGCTAGACAGGTAGGACACAGGTAGGACACTTGCCTTGCACATGGCTAACTAGGATTCAGTCCTCAGCACCACATAGAGTACTACCCAGAGTGATCCCTGAGTGCAGAGCCAGGCTAAGACCTGAACACCTCCAGTTGTGGTCCCCGCTCTAAAAAGAAATATAGTACAGTAGTACAGAGCTTGCCTTGGATGTGGCTCACCCAGGTTCAATATTTTGCAACACATAAGGTCTCCTGAGTCCTGCCAGGAGTGATCTCTGAGCAAAGAGCAAGGAGTAAGTCCTAAGCACTACTGGGCGTGGTCCTCAAAACAAACATAGTAGAAAGAAAAGAGAAGCAGTGGCAAAGAGAACAAACTTTAAGTGAAAGGAAGCAAGGTGGCAAAGGCTGCTAGGCTGGGTTCTTAGGAAGAGTGTCACATTTACTCTGTCACCCCATGGACAAAGCCCCCTAACCTCACTTGAAGGATTCATTGAGATAATATAAAACTCAGCACCTCAGAAGAAATGTGCTTATTAACCTAGTGTTATTTCAATAGCACAGCAGGTAGGGCATTTGCCTTGCACGCGGC
The DNA here is from genome assembly GCF_029834395.1 of Sorex fumeus. Classification (NCBI taxonomy): domain Eukaryota; kingdom Metazoa; phylum Chordata; class Mammalia; order Eulipotyphla; family Soricidae; genus Sorex; species Sorex fumeus. The sequence goes on along the minus strand of NW_026606129.1, from coordinate 54,234,580 downwards.
CAACCTGGGTTCGATTCCTCCGTCCCTCTCGGAGAGCCCAGCAAGCTACCAAGAGGATCCCGCCCACACGGCAGAGCCTGGCAAGCTCTCTGTGGTGTATTCGATATGCCAGAAACAGTAACGAGTCTCACAATGAAGACGTTACTGGTGCCCACTCAAGCAAATTGATGAACAATGGGAGGACAGTGCTACAGTGCTACATAATGAATATGATTGTATTTATTAAGGTAAAGGTAAAGGCCCTCCCGTTGATCGTCGATTTGCTCGAGCGGGCCCAGTAACATCTCCATTGGAGATTTGTTGTTACTGTGTCTGGCATATCAAATACTCTCGGTAGCTTGCCGGGCTCTCCGAGAGGGGCGGAGGAATCGAACTCGGGTCGGCCATGTTGGCCGCTTGTAAGGCCAACGCCCTACCCGCTGTGCTATCGCTCATAAACTGTATTATCTTATAATATATCATATCAACTGCTATATGTTATATACATATATGTTATATATGCTACATGTAATGTATTAATGTAATATCACAAACAATAGCTATTGATACTATTAATTGATTTTTAATTTTGTATAACAGAAGAAACAAACAATAATAAATAAAGAAAAAGTCCCTAATCCCATTTCATCAACAAATCAATTTATTATAAGTTAACCCATAACCCCATCTAGCCCTGACCCACATGATACAAATATACTCATAATCATATTATAGATGTCCTTTTGCCTTTTGGTATTTTTTAGCTAACAGTATATGATTAACATTTTCTGCTACATATGAATCATTAAATCGTGGCTTAAAAGGTCACACATATTCAAGGATAATAAGATGCAGTGACCCTTTCTATAGGCTAGGTAATTTCCTTATTTTTCTGAATGCAACTCCCTTAAGATGACCAGTACTGGCCCTTGAAAATAACCAAATTTAGCATAATAAAAGCAATGTCACCAGATGGCAAGCAAATTAGTGTACTTCGGGTATTGAGGAAGCATTAAACTTTGATCAGCTGGAAAGTTGATGGGTTTACATTTGCTACAGTATACAAAGCTTGGAATATCACTTACATTGCCAAGCAGGCAGAGTCTCTTCCCTCCCCCACCAACCACACCCCTGTAGAAGTCTGGAAGGGCAGAGGTGGGGAAGGACCTAAGAGATAAGGGGGCACAGAGTTTATCCAGGAACAACAAAGGTGGAGGACATTTAGGCAGTAACATCATTGGGAAAGATGATTGAGGGTGAAGGTGTGGCGTATGTTGTCAAAATTGGTTGGTCTTGAATAAAGTCTCAGATTGTGCTGAGGTGCTTTAGAACATCATTGGGGTGGGTATTGGGAAGCCCCTGAGCTGTTGAATAAGAATGTGTGTCCACCAAGTTGCCTCTAACTGGAGAGAGAGGAGATCACGTTGATGTAGACTTGGGTAGACCCAGGACAAATAGCTCTGACTAGGATTCAGAGGGGAATTAACTCATGAGAGATGGGAACTCACACACAGCACTGTGTTCCAGTCTCTGATCTTTGTCCTCATGGAAACTCACTGATTCAATCCTTAAGACAGCCCTCCAATTTGGAGCCTATTCTCATTACTATCCCTGTGGATAGTTTTTTCCTGAATGACTAGGTGCCTTGGACCACTTGCAGAGATGATGGGTAACAGGGGGCTGGAGTGATAGCAGAGCGGGTAGGGGATTTGCCTTGCATGCGGCTGACCCGGGTTCGATTCCCAGCATTCCATATGGTCCGTCGAGCACCCCCAGGACTGATTTCTGAGTGCAAAGCCAGGAGTGGCCCCTGAGTATTGCCGGGTGTGACCCAAAAAGCAAAAAAAGAAGAAGAAGAAGAAGAAGAAGAAGAAGAAGAAGAAGAAGAAGAAGAAGAAGAAGAAGAAGAAGAAGAAGAAGAAGAAGAAGAAGAAGAAGAAGAAGAATCTCCAGCCTAGAAATTCAGTCAGGCTGGCCTGGGAGCCCTAGGGCCCAGCTCCACCCAAGTCAGAACCACAAGCCTTGTGATGTGAGAGGCCATGGGAAGTGTGGGAGAGTTATAATGGTCAGGGATGTCAGCACAAGTCAAGACGTGGAAATAAAAATTGATGTATTCCTTAAGGGAGAAAGACAGAAGTTCCAAAGAGGCACTGGAGATATAACACAGCAGGTAAGGCGCTTGCCTTGCATGCAGCCTACCTGAGTTCAGTCCCTCACATCCTATATGATTCCTTGAGCACTGCCAGAAGTGATTCCTGTGTGCACAGCCAAGATTAACCCTGAGCGTCACCAGGTGTGACCCTGAACACATGCCTTCTCAAAAAAAAAATTATAATAATAATTTAAGGAAGAAATATGCCAATGAAGACAAACAAGCAGGCCAGAGAAGCCCATGTCTAATTCCTCACATCTCTGTGACTGGGGGGAATCAGTGCCAAAGGCCCAGGTATTGTGAACCTGCTATTGTTCCCTAAGAGTTGCCCCAACAACCTGCACAGAAGTTGGCTTTACACTATATTGCTTACAGTTGATCAGAATGAATTTTCTGTGGCTGGTCCCACTGCCAACATTCATCCATATAATAGACATCATTGTGTGCCTCCCACAGAAGAAAGCATTTTTAGGCAGAGATTAGCAACACTGGCAAATGACTTCCAAAAACCAAAGCCTGAGGTGAACTGCTTCCTATCTTACAATTAACCAGCGTTGGAGAAGTCTTGCTTTAAGCCTTTTAGCCCTTTTGTTGGGAAAATCTCATACCACATAGCACTGAGTTCACATGAACTACTTCCTGCAAGAGAACAATTTTTTCCACCACCTGGCATTGATAAGGAGCCAGGAGAAGCACTGTCACCTTGGTATATTTGCCTAAGAACCAAGCTATTCCAATTAGAGTTTTTCTTACTCTACTGTGTAATTTTCAACACTAACATATCCAGGAAGCCAATCTTACCTCTTTCCAGATCCCTATACCCAGAACCTCTAAACCTGGTTTCAAACATGAGTCAGCATCTTCCAACTTTTAAAAATGAATGTTCTGGGCCAGAGAGATGGTACAGCAGGCAGGGCACTTGCCTTGCAAACAACCTACCCAGGTTCAATCCCTTATGGTCCCCTGAGTACAGAGAAGGAATAAGACCAGAGCACCACTAGGTTTGGGTCTCACATCAAAATAAATAAATGTATTTGTTCTGGGACTGTGTGGAGTTTCTCTTGATGGTGGGTTCTAACGGACTTCTAGCCCTGACCCTGGACCATCCTTGAGGGGAAAGCTTGAAAATTTCAGCTCTGAACTGATCTTGTTCCACTTCCCCAGTGCTCTGTGCTGCCAACGTGACTATGGTGCTCTCCAGGAAGGAAAACCTGGCTTTAGTTCCAAGCTGACTTTTCTGATGGCATCAGGACCATGGTGAACTTGCACTGAGTGGGGAGTCTGCTGAGAATATCTGGGCCTCAGAATAAGCAGGGAATACAGCTGGACACACTGGTGAGCAATTATCGCGGAAACAGAAGACTGTTTAGCAAAGTAGCAGCCAGTGTAGCAGCAGAGTTATCTGGCACAGGTTTGCAAAAGGACCTAAATCTCTACCCAAGAAAGACTTCTTTTATGCCATTCAAATGATTCCTCCATCTGGCAAAAAATCACTTACATAAAGCGCCCCCTTTCCCTTCGCCTCCATAGGTTCTTCATCAGTGAAACAGAGCAAGCTTTAACAGAGCAAGCTTTTGAAGTGCGTATCCCAGACCAAAGGCTAATGTGTGTATAACCTCACCTATGCACACATCGGGAGAAGTCCCTTATCAGGTAGCTTGCTAAACGCACATAGGAGCAGTCCCTCTGTGGGATGCATCCTTCCCCCCACCCACCTCCATTAGCATACAGTTCTATCTGCATCCCTGCTGCGAGCCGTTTGGAAATAGAAAGAGGCTGAAAATACTCCATATGCATGTCTGCGTGTGTGCGCGCGCGCGCGCGCGCACACACACACACACACACACACACCACTCCACATACCACACCACACACACACACACACCACTCCACATACCACACCACACACACACACACAGCATGTCCCGAAGCACAACGGATGAAGAGGTGGCTTCCCTGGAAGGGGCTCAAATCCTCCCCCTCTCTACCTACACACAGACACACGCTCATTTGTCTCTCTAAAATAATGATGAGGGAGAGAAGGTTGTTTCCCAAGATGAACTTCCATACTCCAGAATCATGCTGGTGGCCTGTTGTCCTCCCACATCCGGAGGCTCAGGAAGTGGCCACACAAAATTAACCAGCCTGGTGAGAGGGCCTGTGAGTTCCGCAGAAAGCAGCACAGCTCATCCCAATTTATCTCATCTCAGCCTCCCACCTTCCTGATCCTCCACACTGTAAGAACCACGGGAAGAATGGGACATTGTTCAAGGGAAGAGAGGGACATCTGAAGCCACTGGAGTCTGGAGCCTGGGCTCGGGTACCAGGCAGGTATGGTCTCAATCAGGGCTCTGCACTGACAAACCACATGACCTCCACACAGCACCCTTCATGTCTCCAAACCTCCCACCTTTGCACAATATGAACAGCAAATACCTGCAGATGCCCAACTCCCAGGTATGTCGTAAGATTAAATGAGATAATGACTTTATGCAGTATATCAGCACACTTCCCAAAGACTAGTTCTCATATCATACAGCATTCTTGGTTGCCTTGCCTGCTTAATTACTGCTTACTATATTATTGGTTCTTTTTTTTTAACTTTCTTTTCTTTTTTTTTTTTTTTTTTTTTTGCTTTTTGGGTCACACCCAGTGATGCTCAGGAGTTACTCCTGGCTCTGCATTCAGGAATTGTTTCCGGAAGTGTTGGGATACCATAATATCGGATGCCAGGAATCGAACCCAGGTCTGCCACGTGCAAGGCAAATGCCCTACCCGCTGTACTACCACTCTAGCCCCTGATAATTGGATCTTTTAAGCAAGGTTAACAGTTTATTAATTCCTATACTCTACTAGTTCCACTCATTCATTCAATATTCAATACTTTCTTAATTAAGGGTGAGGTATAGCACTGTGTAGAGAGTGAGTCATGTATACATGAAGCTCTTGGTTGGATCACCAGCACCAAAACAATAAAAATATGCACTCTACTGTAGCACTGTCCCCCCATTGTTTATCAATTTGCTTGAGTGGGCACCAGTAATGTCTCCATTGTGAGACTTGTTGTTATTGTTTTTGGCATATCAAATATGCCACGGGGAGCTTGCCAGGCTCTGCCATGCAGGCAGGATACTCTCAGTAACTTGCCAGGCTCTCCAAGAGGGATGGAGGAATCGAGCCTGGCCCGGCTGCATGCAAGGCAAATGCCCCATTCACTGTGCTATCACTCCAACCCAATAAAAATATAAAATTTTTTAAATACTTGATCATAATTAATTATACATTCACAGTCATAGTACCTGTGATAGCTCATAGCATGTGCCCAGGTGTTTGATCAAACATTAATATGAATATTTCCATAAGGGTATTATTTTTGTTTTTTGGACAAGATTAGTATTTAAATCCATGAGCTTTGAATAAAGCAGATTGCCCTCCTTAGTGTGGATGGGCTTCATCCAATCAGTTGAAGATTGAACCATGGAGCAAATTGGAATTCTGCCAACATATTTCCTTTAAATTTAAACTCAATTATTTTTTTAATTGAATCACTGTGTGGTACAGTTACAAGTTTTCATGTTTGAGTTTCAGTCACACAATGATCAAACACCAATCCCTCCACCAGTGCACATCCTCCACCCACTCTTTCTAGCCTTCCCCCTGCCTTCATTAAATACAATTTCCCCCATAATCTTTCTCTACTTTTGGGCATTATGGTTTACAGTACAGATGCTGAGAGGTTATCATGTTTGATCCTTTGTCTATTTTCAGCACACATCTCCCATCCCAAATGATTCCTCCTACCAGAATTGACCTAGTGATCCCTTCTTTATTCCAGCTGCCTTCTCCCCCAGTTCATGAGACAGGCTTCCAACTATGGGGCAATATTCCTGGCCTTCGTGTCTAATGTCCTTGGGTATCTGTCTCATATTATGTTATTTTATATTCCACAGTGCAGTCTTTCTATGTCTGTCCCTCTCTTTCTGACTCATTTCACTTACCATGATACTCTCCATGTCCATCCACTTATAAGAAAATTTCATGACTTCATCTCTCCTAACAGCTGCATAGTATTCCACTGTGTAGATGTACCAAAGTTTCTTTAACTTGTCGTCTGTTCTCGGGCACTCGGGTTATTTCCAGATTCTGGCTACTGTGAACAGTGCTGCAATAAACATATAGGTACAGATGTCATTTCTACTGTGCTTTTTAGCATCCTCAGGATATATTCCCAAAAATGGTATTGCAGGTTCATATGGAAACTCAATTTCTAGTTTTTGAAGCAATTTCCATATTGTTTTCCAGAAAGGCTGAACCTGTCAGCATTCCCACCAGCAGTGAAAGAGTGTCCATTTTCCCCCACATCCATGCAAGCACTGGTTGCTTTTGTCCTTTTTAACGTGTGCCAGTCTCTGTGGTGTGAGATGATATCGCATTGTTTAAATTGCAATTCTTCCCTGTGTCATCTCCTTCTATGTTTTCTCCTCATATTAATATCAAATTTCCACAAGCAAATGATCCAATTTATTAAAATATATAATATATTTATATATATGATATATGTGACATGTATATTATGCATGGGCTGGAGCAATAGCACAGCGGGTAGGGCATTTGCCTTGCATGTGGCCAATATGGCCTACCAGAGTTCGATTCCTTCGCTCCTCTCAGATTGCCCAGCAAGCTACCGAGAGTATCTTCCCCTTGAGGCAAAGCTTGGCAAGCTACCTGTGATGTATTTGATATGCCAAACACAGTAACAAGTCTCACAATGTTACTGGGCCCACTCAAGCAAATCAATGAACAATGGGAGGACAGTGACAGTGACAGTATATTATGTATATATATGATGAGCATGTATGCATATTTATATGTACATATATATGTACATATATATCATCTATTGCTTCTATTTCCCTGGAGAACCCTAACACCCTAAGAGCCCAAATGCTGTACCTAATACAATACCTGATCAGAAAAAGGAGAAGTTAGCCACAATATACATGTTAGCCTGGAAAAGCATGATTAATACCAGTTTCCTAGCAGTAGCATGAGCTCGACTTGCCATGAATCCCCCTATTCAGCCAAATTCTCTCATGGAATGCTCACATAAGCTCTGTGGTTAGGGACTAGGAACTCTATTTTAAATCAAGGAATAGCTGGGCTCCAAAAGATTAATTTTTTCCAAGATCCTAAGATTTATTAGATTGCAAAAATTACCTCAATTCTTTACCATATGCTGTTTGTCAATCCCTTGCCATATTTATACAATTTATGTCCATTTACTCCAACTCTGAGTTCAGCTATGTGATTTTCCTTAGGCACTGTGATATGGCAAAAGAGTTGCCATGAGGGACTGGACAAGTGCAGTGTGATAGGCCTGTTCTCACTCTGAGTCTGCCATAACCTCAGCAGATGCCCAGGCTAAGCCTGTTGGAGGATGAGGGATATAGGATGCAGAATCAAGCTCACCTTTACTCCCTCCTGTCACTGTCACTGTCCTACCGTTGTTCATCGATTTGCTCAAGCGGGCCCAGTGACGTCTCCATTGGAGACTTTGTTGTTACTGTGTTTGGCATATTGAATACATCACGGGTAGCTTGCCAGGCTCTGCCATGCGAGCGAGATACTCTCGGTAGCTTGCCAGGCTCTCCGAGAGGGGCAGAGGACTCGAACTCGGGTCGGCCATGTTGGCTGCGTGCAAGGCAAATGCCCTACCACTGTGCTATTGCTACATCAGTAATTGTTCCAAACCCAATACATGAAAAAGTTTATTAAGAACTTATCTCGGAGCTGCTCTCTTATAAAATTTTGCATGCAATGCAGACTCTGGCAACTTTTTTAAAAAAAAATTTTTATTAGTGAAACACCATGAGGTACAGTTGTAGACTTACAAATTTTTGTGCTTGGATTTCAGTTATACAATGACCGTGCTCTTCCCAACCCATCAGACCCAAACATGGGTTTCCAGTATGAAGCAAAACTTGAAAAGCTGAGAAGAGATTCATTTGCAGTTTATCTGCTAGGAAGCCACATGCCTCCCAGCCACTAGACTGCTAAGCACAGGTACAGATGTGGCCAAGAATAGCAGGGGCAGCAACACACACTAAGAAACACTTTTTGAAAGAATTTGATATTTCAAAAAATAGGCATTGAAGTAGTCATCATAGCTTTTTCAGAATTCCTTATGCTGTTTTATGATGTAGGTTTTAAAAACTCTATCTTGGGAGTGAGTGTGTCCCCAGAATTTCTTGCAGACTCAGGGCCTCTCAAGGGCCAGTGTCCCCCTTCGTGGGCCTGGGGTGGGGTGAGGCAAGAACTGAATTTAGCCTCCTGAGTGGCCACTGCAGAGAATGTAGGCAGTGGCATATGAAGCAGCTTGGGGGTGGGGAGGTGGGGAGCGGGGGGAACACCCAAGTAAAGGAGCTCGGATTCTGCAATCTGTTTCCCACTGCCTGTGCCTATGAATCATCTACATCCACACTCCCTCACAACCGGCATGTTACATAAATAATGCACAAAATGAGCAAAATGGAGCAGCCACCATGGACCAGCTCGACCTTGGATCATCCTGGAACCTGGAGGAGGGACTGCTTTGTAGCATTGTGGGTACTGACCAGAAGAATGAGTTTTGCTTGGCGTCTCTACATCTCTAATCGCTTTAGAATATATATACATCATTCACGTTCCAGTCCCAAGCCCTTAGGAAACTGTCTTCAATATCAATTTCTCACCCAGGAAAATCTCTACATAAGAAAATAAAAGTCAGCTTGCAGGCCAAGAAGTAAAAGGAGCAAGCACAGAGCACATCCCAAGAGAACATGGCAAAGTGCTGAGATCCGAGTTGGGTGGAAGGTAGGTGTAGGGTGGGAACTGTCACTGATCAAGAGAGCAAAAATGTAAGCACTGGGCTTCTTTTTAAAACCAAGGGATAGAAATCTTATGTTTCCTTGTGAACATTCAAAGGCTGTGCAAAAATATCAATGCAGTGCAGGCTTGAACAGCAGTGCCCAGGCTCCCCAGATTCTAACCTGACTTCCGGGGTGTCTGCTGAGGAAGTGAACAGAAACAGACAAGTTCCAAGGAAGTAAGCACGAAAGAAACGGGTTGAAGGAAGCAGGAGAAAGAGAAAGAGAGATTGAGAGAGAGAGAGAGAGAGAGAGAGAGAGAGAGAGAGAGAGAGAGAGAGAGAGAATAAGAGAGAAAAAAACCTTTTACTGAGCGTAACTGTTGTGACAAATATTACCCATTCAATATCCATGACAATGCCATAAAATGATTTTTGTTCTCAGTATGTACATGAGAAAACATGGAGAGCTTAGGTAGTAGCTAAGACTTCTGTGTCTCTATGCATCAGAACTGAGTTTAGAGCACAAACTCTCTGCCTTAAACCCCATGAGCAGCTCAGTGACCCATAGTGACTCCTGACAGTTCATACACCTCGACACATATTTAAGTGCTTCCCATTTGGCCAAATGCCTCTAGAGCTGCAAAGTACCTTATTCTATAGCAACACAGAAAATTTTATCCCCCAAATACAGTATTATTTTTTAAATAAATACTATTTAAGAGACTCTTCCTTGGTGGCATGAATACCCTCGTCTCCATTTTAGAAATGTTTTCCATTTATGTAAACACCCTATCATTCACTATTTATTCACTCAAGATATGTTTATTGAACATCTATTAAGTTCCAAGGACCCTTCTGATTCCTAGAACTTAGCAGGTGAGATTACTACCCTGAAGGGGTTCATAGGTCTATATCTAGGACTGTTCACAATAAAGCATCCAGAGCTCAGAATCCATTTGTGGAATTTTAAGGGTCAAAAGCAGTTTCCCCAGCACAAGAGAATGGGTAGAATCTCTTAATTCAGAATTCTATTAGCAGAATATAGTAGCCTTTAAATGATCAAGTGATCATTGGACCTCTGACCAAGTCATCCACAATTTAAAAAACTTTTTAAAAACTGTGCTCAAAACTCAGTGCTTTCTCATTTGATTCCACCAGTATAGCACACTCCTAAAATAAAACAAAAAGAGTCAAACATTTCAGCTTTCCAAAACTGGACCAAAGCCAGTACACTGGGCTTCTGCAGTAGAATAACCAAGACCCTTTCTGTAAGCCTATAAATAAATTTCAGCAGATGCTTGGACTCAATGAGTCCAAGTGGAAAATCAACCCTCTGGTCTTCAAAATTATGTGGGCTGCCTCCTCTCCTGACCCTCTCCAGCTTTAGCGTGCTGGGCGTTGGAAGCTATTGGTGCAGAAAACAGGATTTCCAAATGAAGGGTTGCCCTCAGAAAATCCTATGAAGAGAGGTAGCCCCATAGACATGTGAGAATGCACTGTGTCCTAGTCCCAAGAGTTCTCCTTTACCTGAAGTTCCGAGGGAAGTTAGAAATGGGAGCCTCAAGATAGGCATCTGTCGAAACACTATAATGAGTGTCCTGCACCTGCTCTCTTCTCTCACCAACACTCACAGTGCTGGGTCTCACTCCACTGACATAGGGCTAGAATGGACACTGAGTCATCCATCTTTAGCTCTGGCTTTGCATAATCACTGGGGAAACCCCACAGCTAAAATGTAGCACATCATTCCCAAAGCAAATTAGTCTTCTGATTTGAAAAAGAGAAGGAACGTTTAGAAGAGACCAAACAAGAATAGTAAGCAATAAGAATCAACTAGAATGGCAAGTTCTCTTTAAAGGATCTGTTGATTTGTATTTTCTCTGGGTTGAAACTGTTGTGATGACCAGGGTCAATCAGGTTCAGTTGCAATATCACACAGCTGCCTGTCACACTCCCCAGGGCTGCACACTTCTTAGGGGGTATTGCATATGCCCACTGGGAAGGGTGCCAGATATCACATACTTTTGAGTTGTGGTGTTAAGTATCACCAGCAGAATTGTCTCAAGGATGATACTGGGTGTGGGATACCATCGGTGTGTTTGGGGTCTCCAGCCTATAAGGCAATCTGACCACTACTGAGTACCATCCCATGCCCCTAAAATGTGTTTCATTTTTCCCCTTTGTATTTCTGGGGGCTTGAGACCATACCTGGCAGTTCTTAGGCTTATTTCTGGCTCTGCACTCAGTGATTACTCAAGGCGGGACTTGGGAGACTACATCGGGTGCTGGGGATTGAACCTGAGTTGGTCGCATGCAAGGCAAGAGCTCTATCTGCTGTAATATTTTTCCAGGCTGCCACTGCTTCTTTTTCCCTTCCTTTACATTTTAGGCCTTATTTACAATACAATATAATGCCCTTATTTACATTTTATTTACAATACAATGAAAGGGTTTCATGCTAACAATGTTCCATCACCACACCCTTCCCTCTTGTTCCCTGCTAATCTGCAGGGCCTAAATATTTAGGTGCCTAATACCTGTCCACTGAATGACAAAATGGATTGTGCCTATGGGGAGTGTTTTATAACATTTCAAACTGTACGCTCTTTTTCTCATTTGACCTAGGGCTAGAGAAATAGTATAAGGGGCAAAGTATTTGCCTTGCATGCAAAAAGCCCTGGTTCAATCCTTAACATTATATATGGTCCTCTGAGCACCTCCAGGAGTGATTCCTAAGCACAGAGCCCAGAGTAATCTCTGAGCACCACTTGGTGTAGCTCCAAAGCAAAACAGAAATAACAACCCTCCTGACCTAATTACCAAAAAGAACTTGTGCCATCTCCAGTTTTACAAGAAGAAAGAGATTCCAAACTTGTCCTTGGTTTGTTTCAGGTCATCTGACTATTAAAGGGAAGATCGGGTATTTGAAAATGCTGCCTTAAGTGAAAGAACACAGAACTTTCTTATAAAGGTACATATGCACATGCTATAATGAGGAAATAAACTGCAACAATTTCAAATGTGAAAATAGTACAGCTATTACAAAATTTGAAAAAATATCATGGCACTCTTCAGTGCCACCCTCGAGAACATCATACGACGACTGGAATGGGAAGGAATGGGAGTGAAGATAGATGGTCGGCAACTACACCACCTCTGCTTTGCTGATGACATCGTTCTAACAACACCAAACATCAGCCAAGTGGCACAAATGCTAACCAACTTCGACTGTGAGTGTGGAAAAGTCAGATTACAACTGAATCTCACAAAGGCAATGTTCATGAGAAACAATCTTGTTACTGATATTCCATTCACTCTCAACGGAACCACCATCTCCGAATGCAACAGTTATATATACCTAGGTCAAGAAATCAACATGATGAATGACCTGGCACCTGAGTTATGCAGGAGGAAGAGAGTGGCTTGGAATGCCTTCAAGAGCGTTGAAGAAATAACTAAGAGGACAAAGAACCTCCAGCTACGAGCACATCTCTTCGATTCCACTGTTCTTCCTGCATTAACATATGCCTCAGAGACCTGGGCCCTACGAAAACAGGATGAGAACGCTATTCGGGTCTCTCAAAGAGGAATTGAAAGAGCTATGCTTGGAGTATCATGCTTCAGTCAAATGAGAGATAGAATCTGGAGTTCCGATCTCTGTCAACACTCAAGAATCAGGGACGCTGTCTCATTTGCCAACGCATCAAAAATCAGATGGGCTGGACACGTAATGAGATTTAAAGATGACCGCTGGACTAGAGCCATTACTGACTGGATTCCACAGGACGTCAAAAGATCTCATGGACGCCCACCTACAAGATGGTCAGACTACTTCGTCAAGACCCTGAATGATCGGTTTGAGGCTCTGCATGTTCCTAGAACGAGCAGATGGCATTGGGCTACGCTAGCATGCAACAGGGATAAATGGAGACGTTACTGGCACCCGCTCGAGTAAATCGATGAATAACGGGGTATCAAGTGATCAAGTGATCATGGCCATCGCAAACACCTAACACACCTCTGTCATATATTTTTCCTCCATTTGTTGGTTACAAATTCTTTCTACAAAAAGAACAGAAAGATTCTGGTATTTTTTTCTATTATGTTCAATGATCAAAGAAAAACTTTCTTCAGTTTTACAACCCATTATAGGTGATAGGAGATAAGTATTTAAGGTCATAGTCAAATTTGGAGAAAATTCTACCAAGTTTTTCTCATATATGAGTTGTAATATGTCAAGTTTCCTTGTCAAGGACAAATCTTAAGTCAACATAACTCAGAAAACAACATTTATTTGTGATGTTCACCAATGGTGACTAAAGAGTTTCACGTTATCTTTGTTCTGAATCAAATCAAATAATTTAAATCTTTCCCAATAAGCTCATATGATTCACTCCTCTTTTAACTGGGCTATCAAAACTACAAGCACTTCATTATTTTAAGTCAATATTTCTTTTTTGCTAAATGATTGACTAAAACTTTTATTTCTGTTAATTAATGACTGAGTTGGATATGTCCTGAAATTTCTTGTTAGAAATGTTTCTCTTAAGAATCTACTGATTGGGGCTGGAGCAATAGCACAGCAGGTAGGGCGTTTCCCTTGCACGCAGCCAACCTAGGTTCGATTCTCAGCATCCCATATGGTCCCCCGAGCACCGCCAGGAGTGATTCCTGAGTGCATGAACCAGGAGTAACTCCCGTGCATCACTGGTGTGACCCAAAAAGCACCTCCCAGGTAACCTCTGATTCCGGAAGTCACGCCCACAGCCCGCCCCCCAGCACCATCTTTGAAGCGTTCAGCATAAGAGAAAAAACACATGGAGGGTGCGGGATCCCGGAGGAAAAAAAAAAAAGAAAAAACAGGTTCCAAAAAGAGCCGAGATCACCCGCAAGTTCCAGATGGAGTAGGTGCCGCATCCCACCTCCCCCAGATGGAACCCCTGTGACCAGAAGCCTCTACAAACACAGCTCGAGTATGCGGGAACGAGGACTTTTTCTCAAAACCGCGCGGCCGCTTATGCGGCCGCGCGACATCTCTCTATATACAAAGTGATCAATGAGAAGTAAACCACCCAATCTTTCTCCCTGAAAGTCAGAGTTAAGTTTGGAGCATGGCCACAGCCCCAGAAACACAAGGACTTAATGCAGAACCCAGCAGCTTAGAGCAGAAAAGTGAAAGGACTATGCGTTAATCCAGGCCATCAAGTCTGCCGGAGGGGAAAGGGTGTTGCCCCATTCGCCCTCTCTTCTCTGGAAAGAAGGATGGCGGCCGCATGGGAGCCTTGTGGACAGCAGGTATGAGCCGGGGGTGTGGGGGCGACTAAAACCTCATGGGAAGGGGGGTGTTCCGGTCCGTCCTTCACGCCCTACCGAGGTCACCAGTCACCCCCCACGAGCGGCTCTCCAGCACAGCCACGGCCCCAGAAGCACAAGGACTTAATGCAGAACCCAGCAGCTTGGAGCAGAAAAGTGAACGGACTATGCGTTGATCCAGGCCATCAAGTCTGCCGGAGGGGAAAGGGTGTTGCCCCATTCGCCCTCTCCTCTCTGGAAAGAAAGATGGCGGCCACATGGGAGCCTTGTGGACAGCAGGTATGAGCCGGGAGTGTGGGGGCGACTAAAACCTCAAGGGAAGGGGGGCGTTCCGGTCCGTCCTTCACGCCCTACCGAGGTCACCAGTCACCCCCCACGAGCGGCTCTCCAGCACAGCCACGGCCCCAGAAGCACAAGGACTTAATGCAGAACCCAGCAGCTTGGAGCAGAAAAGTGAACGGACTATGCGTTGATCCAGCCCATCAAGTCTGCTGGAGGGGAAAGGGTGTTGCCCCATTCGCCCTCTCCTCTCTGGAAAGAAAGATGGCGGCCACATGGGAGCCTTGTGGACAGCAGGTATGAGCCGGGAGTGTGGGGGCGACCAAAACCTCATGGGAAGGGGGGTGTTTCGCTCCGCCCTTCACGCCCTACCGAGGCCACCGGTTGCCCCCCGCGAGCGGCTCTCCAGCACGGCCACGACTCCAGAACACAGAAACCAGTTTCTTAACTATCTGACTTTCAGTAGAAATACTTCCAGGGTCAATAGGTAAAATAGCAGAAATCCAAAACCAACATTTAATTCTTTAACCCAGCTGTAGAAAGCAAATCACTTCACAATGCTTTTTCAGCATGTCTGATTTGGGGGGGGGGGGGGTAAACTCTAAATAATAGTGGTGAATCTTTTATTGAAACAATGAATCTAATCAAAGCAGATAGAGTGTTAACTAGAATTCATCTGCCTCACAGGGACGGGGAGGGGTGGGGGGTGGGATTTTATTGGGGTTCTTCATGGTAAAAAATAAGTATTGGTAAAGGGAAATGTGTTTGATATTTGCATTACTGAGACATAAACCTGAAAGCTTTGTAACCTTTCCCACAGTGATTCAATAAATAAATTAAAAAAAAAATCTACTGATTGTTTTACGCAACTTTGTCACTCCTGTTTCACTTTTTATCTTTGCATACTTTTTGGTTTCGGTGTTTTTGTTTTTGTTTTTTTTGCTATACCTGGTGGTTCTTGGGGTGCTAGAGAGTGGGAGGTTGCTCCCACAGTGCTTGGAAGACCATGCAGTACTGGGCATTGAGCCCAGAGGTCTCACATACAAAGCATACACTCAGCCCATTGAACTATCTTCCTGGTCCTTTTGCAAGAATTTTCTTTCATTTTTTTTTATAATTAAGAATAATCACATCCCCCCAAAAGCACTATTCATATAGTTTCAAATTAGGAATCTGAAATATCTCACTTGTTTTATTGGTTCATTCCCAGAAGACTTAAAATTGCAGTTAAAGCAGCATATTCTTCACTCAATGTCCTCTTAGCCAAATCCCAAAAATATATTGGGCCACATTGCCACCTTGCACAAGGTAAAAGCCGATGTAATTCAAAAATGAGCGCTCTTTTCTCTCTTCTTAACATCCCTCTTGTCCTTATTTTGGCAGAAGCGGTGGTGGCAATGGTGCAGCGATGACTGAAGGGTCACACATATTTTATTTCAGTGCTTAATGCATACCCACCAAAGGTCTCTCTCTATTATGGCACCAAGGATTTCCAATGGCAGTGCTAGTGAGATCATGCTTGGCATGTGTAGGACAGTGCTGTGGATTAAGCTTCAAGGCCTCCCAGTGCTTGTTACTGAATTATCTTCAGAGGCCCCCAGAGCAGGAAGCTTTGATGAGTGACTATGCCAGCCACATGGCTGAGTCACCTCTGGGAAGGAAGAGACCCTAGAACTGAACTATTATCGCCTTCACAGTAAATTAGTCTCTGCATGTCTGGGAAGCTAGCAGAGTTCTATGGCAAGTTTAATCTGACTCCACACCCTACAGTACCTGCTCTTACTCTGCCTGTCTAAAAAAGTAGGAAAACAAAGTGTGAAATGTCAATTAAATGAAGCATTCTCCTCCTCTTGAAATGGCCTTCCATAACCCAAGGCCCTCCCGTTGATCGTCGATTTGCTCAAGCGGGCCCAGTAACGTCTCCATTGGAGACTTTGTTGTTACTGTGTCTGGCATATCGGGGCTGGAGCGATAGCACAGCGGGTAGGGCGTCTGCCTTGCACGTAGCCAACATGGCCGACCCGAGTTCGATTCCTCCGCCCCTCTCGGAGAGCCCAGCAAGCTACTGAGAGTATTCGATATGTCCATAACCCAAATCCTTTCTTTTTTTATTCATTTTTAAAAATATTTTTTAATGAATCACCATAAGATACAGTTACAGACATTAAAACTTTCATGCTTACATTTCAGTCATACAATGATTGAGTGCCCATCCCTCTACCAGTGCCCATTCTCCACCACCAATGTTCCCAGAATCCCTCCCACCACCCCCATCCCATTTTACCCCCGCCCCCACCCCTGCCTCTGTGGCAGGGCATTCCCTTTTACTCTCTCTCCTTTAGAGTGTTGTCGTTTGCAATGCAGGTATTAAGTGGCCATCCTGTACAGTCTATAGTCTACTTTCAGCATGTATTTCCCATCCCAAGCGAGCCCCCCAACGACCCTTTACTTGGTGGTCCCTTCTCTATCTAAGCTGCCTATTCCCCTTGCATGTGAGGCTGGTTTCCAAGTTGTGGAGCAACCCTCCTGGTCCTTATCTCTACTATCCTTGTAACCCAGATCCTTTCTGCATTATCACACGTGCAATAAAATTCCCAGAGAATCTTTGAGTTCAAAAGGGCTAAACTAAAAACCAAACAAAGAGTACTCAAATGCAAATAAAATTTAAAATTTTATTTTTCAAAAAAAGTGTTTTTGTTCTTATTTTTCAAAAAGGAAAGAAATGAGAAATCATCTCCACAGTTCCTTGTGATCTTATTGGGAGAAATGCAGCTGTGAGGGCAAGCTGGTCAACCAGAGCCACAACCACAGCTTCCTTTGCCCAAATGATCTGTGCCCTTAAGTTCCAGTAAGGCCTGACACCAAAGTCAGGCTTTGATCCCTCCAGAGACACACTCTCTATGGCTCTGGGAAGAGCAAGCCTTCTACTCCATGCTGGAATAGTAACACACCTCTCTGCTCCCTTTCCATAGGCACAATGTGATCCTATTTCTTTTATGTGTGTGTGTGTGTGTGTGCGTGTGTTAAAAATCTTATATTTGCCCTGAGTACTGTAAACAAATAGAAATAACAAAAACAAATTGGGTTACTACTGAAACATCCATCTTCTCCTCCTATAATTTACTAAAAAATACAAATGGACTATGTAATCTTCCTCTCAGAGTCAACAAAACATATATTCCATGTGGGGAAAAAATCTCATTATAAAATTATTTTACAACTCAATATTAAAAATCACATTCTTAAAATAAGAACTCTGTCTACTCCTGCCACTGGGGAATTCACTGTTGATCAAGCATATACAAATATGTGTCTACTTGCAATAAATTCCCCATCTAGCAAGGAAGTATAGACAGGGGTGCAATATCTATCACACAGGTAGTAATGAATGGCCAAAATCTAGTCTTGACACAGAACAACAGAGGTTTCAAAGAAACATATTCCCAAAGGGAGTCTGCCAGAGGCATTTAAACTAATATCAATAATCTAGATCAGAACTGTATTTAACACAACAACAAAAATGCATCCAGTTCAGAAAACTTGAAAATGTCTTACATAGAAACAAAAAGGAAAGATGACCAGGCACTCTCCTTTTATCCTCTTCTGGGAGCAATTTTTACATAAAAATCAATATTGTATTTACTCCGTGTAATTGTGCTTCACTAATCAGAGATCCTGTTCTATCATCCTCTCGATTATCTTGTTTTCCTGCCTCATTTGCTTTCTGCTTCAAAACTCTGGCAGTATTATCCTACAACATTATCACAAAGTAAATTTTAACCGAATTTGTAATTTGAAATCATTGATTTTTTTTTTAAAGTTTAAACAAACAGAAACAATTGCCAGATATTTTGTAAGGAAAATGTTCTGAAAGGGAGTGTCAAATTATTTCATGGAATTCCAGTCTTGGAATTCCATAAAATTCACTCCCAGAAGAGGATCAAAGGAGAGTGCTTGGCCATCTTTCTAGGAGAAATAATAAAGGCTTAGGTATGTGAAATTCTAAAACAGACATGGAAAATTAGCAAAAAGCAGAGGGCCATGGAGTAGAGAATTTTCCTGTAGCAGAAGGAATCTGAGATAACCCTTTCTGATGGGGACTGGAAAGAACTTTTTCATGAGCTACTTTACAAAGCTGTTCAAATGTCTTCCAACCATGCCTGACAGCAGCAGTTCATATGTTCATTGAACAGGGACTTTATAAGAAGACTAGAGAGCAAGAGGTACTCTAGGAGCCAAATAAAAGTTGAGATGTGGATTGTAGACATAGTTCAGTGGTAGTACAGATGCTTGTGTGATGCTCCACATCCCTGTTGCATTAGGTATATATATACACATATATATACATATATATGTGTGTGTGTTGATATATACATATATATTCTCATTCATACATTTTTAACTCTGCTGGAGAGAAGGCTTCTTATCTGGGCAGGATTGTGTTGGACATCAATGTCTACAATGGTTAAGTATCACCAAGGTCAAAGTTAGAGATTGGAATTAGCATAATAGAAAAAATAAACAGTTGGCACCTTAAGAACAGCATCAAATACCAGCGTAGAAGGAGGTAAGAGTAATGAGAAAGAGGGAACAGCCTGAGGAAGGAGCAGGTTGAAAATTTCAATAACATCTTGAAGAAAGTTCCAGGGACCCAGGAAAGAAAGAACAGGGCTTAAGGGTGAATTCCAAAAAGGGCATTGGGTGGTTAGTCAAAGTCCGAGAATGTCACAGTGCCACTATACACCATTATCTTTGACTGATCTTCTTGAGGAAGGAAGAGAACTCAAAGAGCCTGAGCTGTCCTACGTACCATGCAAGTCAGATTGACAGTTCCCCAAACCCAACTCTTCTCCATGCAAA
The DNA here is from genome assembly GCF_029834395.1 of Sorex fumeus. NCBI lineage: Eukaryota > Metazoa > Chordata > Mammalia > Eulipotyphla > Soricidae > Sorex > Sorex fumeus. The sequence goes on along the minus strand of NW_026606129.1, from coordinate 54,215,150 downwards.
GTGCTAACTAGTTTTTTCTGAAAGTTCCAGAGTCACAAACAGCTCTTCATTTTGGGTCCTGAGTTGATGTCAAATCTCTCCAAAGCCAATTAAGGGCCAGAACTCACTTTTCTCTACTGTCACTGATAGCAATTTCCTTGGGAACGCTGGTGCCCAGGCTGACTGAAGACAGTCTTGGAATGGCACCTCTTGGGTGCCAAGACAGTATTAGGTTCATCGATATTTTTGTGACATCAAAACAGTTCTCCGTCACACTGTCACACTTCTCTATGCCATATGAGTCGCCCGCATCTTGTGGGGTGAGGGTGTGACTACTGCTTGTGCTGCCATGAGCCACAGTCCTAATGAAAACTACCACTTGGCAAGTGCCCACAGCCTTCTCCATTGCATTTTTGGCAGGTATGAGTGGTAGTGGGACGGGCTCAAATATCGAAAGTAAACAAAATAGAGAAAGAGAGTATTGTGCAAATTGTCTGCCACACAGGCAGGGGGAGATGTGGGATGGGGGAGGGGGTTGTATACTGAGGATTTGGTGGGGGGAAACGTGCACTAGTAAAGGGATAGGTGTTTGAAGATTGAATGAAATTCAGACATGAAAGCTCTGTTACTGTACCTCACGATCAATCAATAAAAAGGGGGGGGAATGATGTCTAAGTTGGGGTTGAAGAGACAGTTCTACTGATAGATCACATGCCTGCCATTGATCCTCAACACTATATGCCCCACCCCACCTCTGGGATATGACCCTGCCCAGCACTGAGGGTGATATATATGTAGGCTGGAGCGATAGCACAGTGGTAGGGCGTTTGCCTTGCACGCAGCCAACATGACCCACCCGAGTTTGATTCCTCTGCCCCTCTTGGAGAGCCTGGCAAGCTACCGAGAGTATCTTGCCCACACGGCAGAGCCTGGCAAGCTACCCATGATGTATTTGATATGCCAAATACAGTAACAACAAAGTCTCCAATGGAGACGTTACTGGGCCCGCTCGAGCAAATCAATGAACAACGGGAGGACAGTGATATATATATATATATATATATATATATATATATATATATATGTATATATATATATATATATATAGAGAGAGAGAGAGAGAGAGAGAAGGAGAGAGACAGAGAAAGAGTCCTGAGAGACAGGCTGTCAGGGGAGGTTTTGAAGGCCCCTCTCTGCTCTCTGTACCAGAGAGAACATGAGTGCTGGATTGTTGCCAAGACCTTTATGTCCCAAAGCAACAGTGGCTGGAATTTTGGGGGGCTTAGAATCAAGATGATTTGTGCCAAGTAAACTGCTTGGGCATTCCAAAGGATGAAAGAGCCAGAGCAGAGGTTGCCAGTGCCTGAGTAATTTTCTCATTTCCAGATTCATTAATAAGTTTTTGGGTCAGACCACAGAGTCCCAAGCATGCATCACAAGCCCACCCACATATCACTCAAATGTGCATTATATGAATTTCCCAGAGAGTAAACAAAAGCTCTAGATCAGTGAATTCTGGAGATGAAAGTATTAAAGTCATTTTGCTTGTGAGCTCAAGGAAGCTGCCAGGCCCAGGTGGAAAACTGGTAATTGATATTTATGAACAATATTCTCCACAGCTGGGGGAGCCTGGCTGGTACACACTAATCCCTCCCCCGCAACTCCCAACAGGCCTCACCTGCACACTCCCTCCACAAAGGCCATCCTGAATACTCTGACTGTAGAACAGCCCATTTTCTGCAAGTCAAAGTGCTCTCGTTCTGCTCCAGATCCCCTGGATTCTGTTGATGCTTGTGAGACAGAATCTTAACAGGAACACCCTGCACCAGATTCTTTGGAGTGCTCAGAGATCTGGTGTGGAGACTTGGCTCTGCTGCCAAGACCTCAGAAATAGCACAGAATGAAATCTGCCAGCTTGCAGCTTAAAAAAAAAAAAATCTGCTCACCTTTCTCAAGAGAAATTAGCCCAGAGCAAATGAAAATTACCAACGCTTTGATTCTACTGCTGTATGATTCTCCTTGGATATGAAATGGCTCTTCTCAGGGCTGTAGCTAATACACATCTTAACCTCTGATGCTCACACTTGTTCATGCCTGTCCAAACCAGGACATCAGAGTGGAAGACTTGAAAGGGCACAGAGGTTCTCGAAGTTAAGTCCCAAGCTTCAGCTCTAACCCCAGCTACACATTTGGCCTAAGTTACTTTCCCCTCTGGGCCTCAGTCTCTCCATGCCCAGTCAGAGCATAAGCCAAATCTCCTGACCCTCTCCTCTCCAAGAATCTTAAGATACTTTTTGACCTAAATGATTTGAAGAGACTTTATAATTCTTTCTATCTCTCTCTCTTTTTTTTTCTGTTTTATGTGTGTGTGTGAGTGCGTGTGTGAATGTGTGTGGTGGGCACACTCTACCAGGGATACTCCTGGCTCTGTGCTCAGGGATCACTCCTGGCAGTGTAGGAACCTTATGTGATGTTCGATATCAAATTGGGGCCAGCCATATGCATGGTAAGTGCCTTATCCCCAGCACTATCGCTCTGCCCCCAAATTTTCAATTTATAAAAAGCAAAAGAAGGAATTGGAAAGGCATGAATCTGATGGCAGGCTCAGTGACTTGCTATATGACCAGCTGTGTGACCTAAAAGCCAGATGCACCCCCACATTCCATTCTCACTTACTGTCCATTTGCTGAAAACTTGACCTTGAAAATTCTCTTTGTGGTTTTGGACTGGATTTGAGATCTTCTGTTTGTGTACTGAAGAGTTTGAAGAGTTACATATGGAAATCTAACAGTAGTTAACTCTAAGTAGATGGATTTCAGTGATTATACTGGTATGCTTCAGATATTGCAGGCTTGGTTTCAGAACACCAAAATAAAGAAAACATCTCTATAAAGAAAATTATGCAATATTTTGTTTCCTAGTTCATATGAAAGTTGTATTTATACTATTTATACTATATTACAATCTACTGAGTGTGCAACAGCATTGTTATTTTTAAAAAGCCACGTACATACCTTAATTAAAAAATTTTAAAATACATAATTGCTTTTAAAAGTGTCTAACCATCACCTGAGCCATCTGTGAATCTTTTTTGCTGTAAAACAGTTTTGCCTCTATATTCATGGCTATTGATTTGTCAAGATGGTGGTTGCTGATGGTTGGGTGACTGTGAGAATTTCTTAAAATAAGACAATGACCTTTACCACATGGATCAACTCTTCCTTTCTCAGAAAAAAAGAAAGGATATTGTTCTAAGTTCACTACTACTATGTTTCTGGGAATAGGGAAGTCGGAGGAAAGGGAGAGAAATGGGAGAACAATGGATCGACTGGGCAATCAGAACATAGCTTACTGCCTCATATGGGCACAGCTTCAGGTACCTTGATACAAATGCGATGGTACCATCAGAGATTCCTGATCACAGATAACCATAGCATATTGAACTATAGCACCCCCTACATTGAAATTTTCTAAGAATTACCCAAAAAAGTGGCACTCACATAGAAAGTAAGCTCAGGCTTTAGGAAAAATGTTACACTCAGGTACAAAACTGCTAGATACAAAGTTGCCACAAAGCTTCCATTTGTAGAAAAAGCAGTATCTTAAGAGTGCTGAAAATCAAAGTACCTAATCACGACCTGTGTGAGGCACTTAGTATCACTTGAAGTTCTAGATTCTACCAGTTAAAGAGAAAAGACTAGAGATTGTGCTTGTGTAAGGCATATATGGGCATGAAGTTAGTGAGGGTGACTTTTAGGAGGTGAATCCACCCCTATACACATTAGGGAAGCACTAGGTCAATCTGATATCAACCTCACAACATAGTCTTTTTAATGACCCAAAGGGTTGAATACAAAGGCACATTATTTTCCCTAGACCATATGTGTCTTCAAGCAAGGAAAGGAGCCTGCAGAGTTGCTTCCAAATGTTCAAAGGACAAACTTCCAGGTCTACAGCTGTTTTATTAGGGAGCTCCAGTCAATATCCATGAGAATTTTGCATACATTTATTGGAGAGGATGCTAATGTGCACTGAAAACATTGTTAATATGTATGGAGAGTGGGGATGGATCACCCAGATGTGGAACACAGGCTTCAAATCTTCAAATCGATATGTGTAAGTACTCTCTGTGGGTCTTCTCCAGCTTGGTGGTTCTTGCATTTCTCTTGCCATTTCCGATACATGAGCAGTGGATGACTCTCAGCTGAAGGGAATTGTCCAAGAGCCCTGTAATTAGCACGTCACCTCAGCAAGGCCATAATTAAAGGCCTTCTCAGAGTCATCAATTGCAAGCCTCACGTTTTCAAGGGGTATGAATTTTCACTCTGACATCTCTTCTTTTCCTAAATAGCAGTGATGGCTCTGCCAACAAGAACACTTCGACAACTCCTCTGTGCTATGGTCAAATCATCTTTCAGTCATGTGAAAATTAACAAGAAAAGACCGTTGGGGTTTCAAGCAGCTTAATGTTCCCATCTGGTATCCCAAAAAGGCTCATTTAACTTAACACAGTCACATTTTTCAAACACCTGGTTCTTCATTGGCATTCTGTTGGAAAAGTTCTTCCAAAGCAAGAACAAAATCTTAGTTATCACTTAACCATTCGCCACTGTATCTGGTGAGAAAGACCCACTATTATTTGTTTGAAGTCCTGAAGTGTGTTCAGAGTTATTAGCAATAATAACAGTAATAATTAATAATGTAAAGTAAGTAACAAGTACCAACCTCTACCACCAGTGCCACCAGCATTGCCTTTTGAGTGCTTTGTGCTAAGTATGGTACTTTGTGCTAAGTACTGGCTAGAAATTTTCCATCTAATCTACCTAGTTAGTCAGGATGCATTACCATCTCCATTTTTTTTTAAATGAGAAACCAAAGATTTGGTGATGCTGTCTCTTGACCAATCCACATAGCTGGTAGGAAGCTGATCAGGATTCACACCTAAGAGTCTGCTTTACTCTTAAACATGCCAGAGCTGCTTTTTACTCATAGTAAAGTGCACATAATGCATTTTAACTATTTTGTGTATACAATTCAGTCTTTAAGTACATTTGCTATATGGTATAACTATTACTCACTACTTCCAAAACATTTCCATTTCTCAGAACAGAAATTCTGTAACACAATTACCTTGCAACACTACCCCCTGTCAATCGTAACCTCTGTCCTACTTTATGTCTCTGTGAATTTGCTGATTCTATATGCCTCATATAAGTGTAATCAGACATTTGACTTTCTGTTTCTAGCCTTACTGCATTTAGAATAATTGTTCATCAGTGTTAAAGCTTATCTTAGAAGTTTACTCCTTTTCAGGTTGAAAATGTTCTTTTGTGTGTTTATGCCATGGTTTGTTTATACAAGCATCCACGATGACCACTTGGAATAATACTAAAATGAATATTTGTATACCTGCATTTTTTTGAATATCTATTTGAATTCCACTTTTTAATTTCAGGGATGTAAAAATTATTAAATTTAAGAGTAAATAGCAGTTCTGGAAAGATAGCATAGAACATAAGGCAGTTGCCTTGATGGATCCTGATTCAATTTCTGGCACCACATATAGTTCTCCCAGTCACCATCAGGAGTCACTTCTAAGCACAATAGCAGGAATAGTCCTTTAGTACTGACAGGTGTGAGTGATCCCCAAATCACAAATATATATATATATATATATATATATAGCTGGAGCGATAGCACAGCGGTAGGGCGTTTGCCTTGCACGCAGCCAACATGGCCGACCCGAGTTCGATTCCTCCACCCCTCTCGGAGAGCCCAGTATCTCGCCCGCACAGCAGAGCCTGGCAAGTTCCCCGTGACGTATTCGATATGCCAGACACAGTAACAACAAAGTCTCCAATGAAGACGTTACTGGGCCTGCTCGAGCAAATCGATGATCAATGGGAGGGTCTTTTATATATATATATATATATATTTGTCATATAGTAGTTTAAGTTATTAAGGAACTAAGTCTTTCTCCATGTATAAAGTGTGGTCCCAATTAAAGATGACACAAATATACATATTTATATATATACACACATTCTTTTTACTCTTGTTGATTAAAGCTGGAAAGGGAATGCCTTTGAATCAGACTTTCTGCACTACTGACTAGTTCTTGGGCAAGACACTTCACCTCTCCAAGATTTCATTCCTTGTCTTTAAAATGAAAATAATAAAATCCATCGAGATGTATTGATTTCACTTCAAAGATGTAAATAATAACAAGTGCTTGGCCAGAATGGACATAGATAGATAGTAATAATGTTCTAGAGTTTTTATGAAACAAAAACTGCAACTCATCTTTATAATGTGTAAAACCCATTTCTCTTTAGGTGGAAGTTAAGTCCTCTTAGGACAAGTGTGAAGACTTGGGGTGCCTGGGGGGAGAGTGGGTCCCATAGTCTGCTGATTGGCATCCAAGGAGATAATGAGTTGAAAAGACACACTTGGCTTGTCATTATTAGCCCTCTCGTGCTTTTCTTACAGCCAAGGGACTAGGAATCAATCAACTTGGTTATTCAATAAAGCTCTCTGACTGCATGTGACTCAAAGCACTAAACAACTAAATCCAATTTACCTGGAATACAAAGACATGTTACATCCTCCCCGATGAAAATTGAAAGACCTTTAAATGCAAAGAATATTTTAAACAGATATGCCATCCGAATTGGTTGGAATCAGTGGAACCACTAATGTCTTCAGCAAATAAAAAATATGTTCCATATGGCTAAGGAGTCTCTCCTCTATTCTCCCCTCAGCCTCAATCAACAAGCAGAGCTGCTCTGAGCTCTGGGTCTGTTGCCCTTGAAGAGATGAACAGCCTGTGTTCAAGAGCCGTAATAACTTACACCCAGAGGGCATTTCCAGAAATGTGACCTGATGAGGGTGATTAACTCTTCTGATCAATTTTGCTTTGGCTTCATATGCATTTAATGACTTTTTATCCCATTTAATAATGATAAAGGCTACTTAACACCTTCACTAACTGCTCAATGTCAATCTTGCCACTTTGATCTTGCTTTGTCAGTTTCCTCTGACCTTTCTGAAAGAACACTAGTGTTATGTCTTCACTTCCCCACCGGTAAAACATGGATACATGTTGAGAGTAGGAAAATACACTTAGCGGGTAAAACTACCACAACTTGAAAGAATGCAATTGGCTAACCACAGCCATAGATAGAAACCACGATGGAAGAGTACAGTTCTCAGCTGAAATCTGGAGGGGGTGGGGGTAGTCAGGATTCACCTTTTTTGAAATTATAGCACTAAGTAGATCTTCTAACTCGTGAGTGGCTTTGGTAAGTCCCTCTGGTTACAAGTCCCTCTCTTGGCTCCTCATTCATCAGTGAGACCAATAGAGGGGTGAAGACAGGCTTCCAGACACTGGGTGCCCATGTTGGGGATATCATAATAAGGTTCTCTGCGTCATGTTTTGCCTTTTGTTCCTTCCACTAAGCCTAAAGAGGCAGGCTGACATTTAAAGCGTGTGAATACAACTTCAACCTCCATCTGTAAGCAGAAAATAGTTCATTAAATAAATGTCTGTGGTAGTACAGCTTGAACATAAAGTCTGGTGTTTAATTCGGCCCTGAAGTTTCCTAAAATGATAATGAGCTGCTTTGTGAGTTAGCGCCCTCATTATGTTAATCCAGATTTCTTCCAGAGCCACCAGGATAAAAGTTGGAACTAAGAGAACCTATTGGTAGATGACCAGGAATCCCTGCCCTCCCTGGTCTGCAGTGCATGTTGGTTTGACCAAAATGCTTTGTTCCTAATCTTCTGAGTGATTCCTTCATTAGCCATGTAAAGCTCTCCCTGTCTTAATTTGGCTGGAAACAGCAGGCAAAGAGTTTATATTTTAGGAAGGGCAATGAGTACCCAGGAATGTGACTGAAATATTACGACTGGGCTGATTAGAGGAGTTACAAGGCCGCTTTGTCTGTTCTGGACTATTGTAATAGGATGATTATTCTCATGCTGGATGGATTGGGCAGCTGGTTATGCAGGAAGGAGAGACTCAGGAAAAAATGCTGTGCACTAGAAATCTATAAAATATTGTTACTTCAATAAAAAAAAATAACTATTATAGGGGCCAAGGAGATATTTCAAAGGGCAAAAAAAGCATATGCTTGGTGTATACAAGGTCCTCACCTAATGCATCAGTACTTCCTGGTTCCTCAGAAATACAAGATGTAGGATCCCTTATCCCCTAAAAGGATTAGAGCATTTAGAATACCTCAAGCATAATTTTCCTATCCAAATAGAATGTTAAGGACAAAACTAACTAAACGCTATTTTTAGGGGAGGTTTAAAACCCTAAAGATTGGTAAAGGAAAATACATTCTCAAGTTCCTTGATTTGAGAGTTTCTTGGTGGTGAGAAAGGGGTGGGGGGGATATTTGCAGCATGGGAATGTAACATAGCCACCTGCTATGGGTTGACTCCTGGTTCTGTGTTCAGAGATCACTCCTGGTGGTATTCAGGGCACCATATGGGATGCCAGGGGAACCCTAATTACTACCACCCTGCCCACTCTTCTCTCTCTCTCTCTCTCTCTCTCTCTCTCTCTCTCTCTCTCTCTCTCTCTCTCTCCACCCTGCCCCGGGTCTATTTTTAACTATTTGCAAACCAAACTCTATTTATGATCTTTTCAGTCACACAGTAAACACTATTACTTTATTCCAAAGGTTGTACACACTTGAGATATATCAGCCACCCCACCAGGAAAATAGCTCAGAGGACTAGAGCACATGCTTTGCCCAAGGGAACCCTGGTGCCACCCCTGGCAACAAGATCCAAAGTAATTCCCAGTATTGTTGATGTGACTCCAAGACAAAAAATAAGAAAATAAATGAAAAACCAAAATGTATTAAACATCATAGGGCTGGAGCGATAGCACAGCGGGTAGGGCGTTTGCCTTACAAGCGGCCAACATGGCCGCCCCGAGTTCGATTCCTCCGCCCCTCTCGGAGAGCCCGGCAAGCTACCGAGAGTATTCGATATGCCAGACACAGTAACAACAAAGTCTCCAATGGAGACGTTACTGGGCCCGCTCGAGCAAATCGAAGATCAACGGGAGCGCCTTTACCTTTACCTTACTAAACATCATAATAGGTGCTAAGATAAGAATCTCACATCTTCTTTCCACAGACTTATTATTTTCTAGATGTGACATAACAACTGGTTATAGTCATGAGTTCCAATGTGTTGGAACAGAGATATGTACCCACCAGATATGAGGAAGCACACAGGACACCCCCACCCAGCACACGGTTCAAGATAGACCAGAGAGCAGGAAGTCAGGGAGAGGAGGCTGCTGTGCTGAGGTTGGTGCGAAGGGTTGTTTTGGTTCTGCCTGCATTCAGCAGAGCTGGCAGAGCAGGACTTGAGGAGGAAGATGTAAGCAAGCTCCTTTGATTTTTTTTTTTTTGAGTCACACCTTGCAGTGCACAGGGGTTACTCCTGGCTCTGCACTCAGGAATTATCCCTGGTGGTGCTCAGGAGGGGACCATATGGGATGCTGGGAATCAAACCCGGGTCAGCCACGTGCAAGGCAAACGCCCTACCCGCTGTGCTATCGCTCCAGTCTCAGCAAGCTCCTTTGGACCTATGAATCCCAAGTGGGGCAAGGGAAGGGAATACGCAGCAGGAGATGTAAGATTACACCTGAACATCTCAAAAAGGACTTGACCTATCAGGAGATGCTGTGATAATATCTACACTTGAGTGCGGATGCTCTGGCTGTTGCTCTGGGGGCTAGCTAACAAAACTGAACTGCTGGGAAGCTGAAATATATTAACCAAGTTCATAAAGAAATGCTTAATTGCTTAGAACACACACACACACATACAACACACACACACCCCCAAATAATGCACTAGTAGTATACATGGCAGTTCCATTTGCTGACCCATGGACTATTTGTGAAAGACAGAAGGAAGACAGAAGTGTCCAACCTTAGGAGCAGTTGTGAATGCTACTTTCCATTTATGGAGCAGAATCCTTCTGCAACCTTTTGCTACTTCCCTTCATTTACCACCACAGTCACTGTAAGACTTTCTTATTTTCCCCTTTACATATAAGAAGAAACTGAAATGCTTAGAGGTAAAGTGACCTGTCCGAGACTACACAGCTGGTAAGTAAATTCAAGGAAGCTTGCACCAAGTTCTCTGGAAGCCAAAAGCTACGTACTTGGCAAATATGTTACTCAACTGAACAGAAAGGGCAGCAGGCAGACAGAGGGTGGTGGGAAGGAGGCACAGGCACCAAGCCAAGATGGAGGAGGGAACACACCTACCTAATTCTGTTCCCTCCTGAGACCCCACTAAAATTACCACTAAAAAGCATGAACCACCATGAAGATAATGATAAAAGAACCATTCTTACTGTGTAATGTTGGGGAAAGGCAGGTGATTTTGCAGCCCAGAGAACACTGATCCCTAAGTCAGAGGAGGAGAAGGCAACAAATCATGTCCATGTACCTGGACAAATTTCATATAAGACAACAACCCAACATCCAAATAATAACATTTCCAGAAGGTGAAAGTAGAGAAAATGAAGGAGGGAGAATGAAAAAAAAAATCATTCTCAAGTAGTGTCTATGAGGTTTGTGCCCAGCTCAATGAATGAAAACAAACCCATAATAGCTAAAATATCAGAATACTATTAAAAGATTCTAGAACAAGAATGACAGACTTATCAGCAAAAGCACTAGAAGCAAAACTAGACAGATATCTGAAGAAAAGTGAGTTTCCTCCAGTTTTAGACTCTACTCATAAACTACCAGGAGAGTAAAACAAAAATGACCTTACTTTTGGCATTTAAGTTCTCAGAAACTTAAGACGCCCTTCTCCAGGAATTTATTAACATGTGAGAGCAAATCAAGAATGAGGATAGTATGGGAGCAGATATTAGAAGGAAGTCAAGAGAAATCTGGGTTTAACAGAAAACCCAGAGCCACAATAAGATTGCATCTCACAGGCAAACTATCTGGGTGGCCAGTCAGACTATTCTTGTATTTTTTCCAAGAAGACAGAATGACAAGAATGTTCTATGTGTTTAAATGCATTAATAGTAAACCTAACAGTGTAATGCCAATTATGGTTGGTTGACTACTGCCACCATACATTGTTTTAGAAAGGTGTCTTATAATAAAGATCTCTTGAATTGAGTAGAATTTTTTCATCTCAAAAAGCCAGTCTTTTTATTACTGATAGTTTGTGAAGCACTAATTTAGATAATGAGTTGGAGCAGAAATAAATACACAAAAAACTGAAGCAATTTTTTTAAAAAAATAGATAATTATTAACTTGAGAGAAAACAAAATGGGGCAGGAAAGGAAAAGTAATTATCATATTCTACATGACTGAGCACTGACTAGCATAGAAAGTCAGAATAATGCAAACATTGAATACTGATATGACTATAACCATGATTATTTGCACTGTAGAATGGGAAGTGAGCAGGTGGCAGCTATGGACAAGAGAGTTATGTAAGAGTGAAATCCTCATCTTCTGTAGCGGGCAGACAGAAGGTAAAGCCAAAGAGAGAAGAATAAATAAGTAGGGTCCGGAGATATAGTACACTGAATAAAGTACTTGCTTTGCATGCAGAAAACTTCAGTTCAAATCCCCACACCATTTGTGGTTGCCTGAGCACCAACAGAAATGACCCCTGAGCACAGATCCAGGAGTACACCCTGAGAAACACCGGATATGCCCTGACAAAAAAGAAAAAACAAGGAGCATAAGGAGCATTGAACCATGCTAGTCAAAGCATATGAAAGATATATATATATATATATATATATATATATATATATATATATATATGGTAAAGGCCCTCCCGTTGATCGTCGATTTGCTCGAGCGGGCCCAGTAACGTCTCCATTGGAGACTTTGTTGTTACTGTGTCTGGCATATTGAATACTCTCGGTAGCTTGCCGGGCTCTCCGAGAGGGGCGGAGGAATCAAACTCGGGTCGGCCATGTTGGCCACTTGTAAGGCGAACGCCCTACCCGCTGTGCTATCGCTCCAGCCCCATATATATATATATATATATATATATATATATATATATATATTTGCTTTTTGGGTCACAACTGGCAATGCACAGGAGTTACTCCTGGCTCCGCACTCAGGAATTATTCTTGGTGGTGCTCGAGGAACCATATGGGATGCTGCGAATTGAACCTGGGTCAGTTGCGTGAAAGGTAAATGCCCTACCTGCTGTGCTATCGCTATAGCCCCTAAAAGATATATTTTGAGTAAGTTGGAAAAAGTAGATGTAGGAACCAAGAATGTAGCTCCAATGTAGAACATATTCCTGTCCTGAAGATTTTGAGCTTGATCTCAGCAGCATAGGACCCCCAAAGCAATCTGATGTGGCTCTGATATCACCAGGAGTTGCCCTGGGCTCTACAGCAAAGTGTGTGATGTGGCCCCCGCACCAAGAGTGATGTGACCTCCAGACCACCTCCACCACCACCTAAAGTACTTCTTGGGTTTAAACACACCGCTTATCATCACGTAATAACCAAAAGTCATGTTGGACTATAGTCCAGATTAGCTGTTTGAGAAGATTGGTAAGTGTATAGCACATTTCAGACAAATGTCTCTCCTAAACACACACACACACACACACACACACACACACACACACACAGAGAGAGAGAGAGAGAGAGAGAGAATACTTGAGACATCACTATCCAAATCAAATCTTTCTTTTAGGGCTCCAGGTGGTATATAGAAAAAGCTAATTTTGAACATCAAGCCACAACTTCACAAAAGACATTCCAATGTCTTTATGGCCTTTATTTAAATGTGAGGGACCACAAACTGGCAGAACTCAAGGGCCTAGGGCCACTCCCAGTAGGGCACACGCCTGCAGCTCTGGGATGATGGCGGGAGGGAGAAACTCGGAGCCTCCTCCCACTTGAAGTATCTCAGCCCTCAAAGGTTTTGTTTTATCTGAGGAACTCCAGATGCTAGGCAGAGGTTGCCCTTTCATAGATGTCTTTTGCAGCTCTCTAAGAAAGTACTTTGTTTTGAGAAGTGGGATACCCTCACTATTTCCAGTGGTGAAGCCAAAACAGCCATGCTTCAAGCTTTCTTCTGCACCTTTCCTGGGGGAGAGTGGTGATTCCCCCAAAACTGACCTTCCCTTTCCTCCTTTTCACAATGTCCTTTGTCTTTTTAAGTGATTTAAGGTGGTCAATGAAGGTTTTGGGGGAAAGTTTCAGTCTTCCTGAGTCTCTGCCATATGCATATACATGTAATTATTGGCTTTTTCTCTTTTTTTTATGTAGGAGTATTGCAATTTACTCAGCCATTGATTAGGCTGATTGAATTGGGCATGAACTCCACCTTACTTTTTTCTTCTTTTTTATAAATTTATTTATTCAATCACTGTGAGAGCAATTACAAAGCTTTCAGGTTTAAGTCTTGATCATTCAATGATGAAACACCCATCCTTTCACCAGTGCCCATTTTCATCACCAAAAACCCAGTATACCCCTATCCCACACCTGTGGAGCAGATGATTTTCACATTACTCTCTCTCTACTTTGATTACATTCAGTATTTCAACACCAGACCCACCATTATTGTTTGGGATTTTACCCCAACACTCAGATCTGCTGAAAATGCAAGAGTAAATAATTTGTTTTCTATTGCTGATTATGAATAGCATATGATGTCACGCAGCTGCAGTAGTGACTGCGCAATTTTGGAATTCCAAAATTTTAGCAATTCATTCTGGAGGGATTTCTTCCAAAACCTGCTGGGTTCCGAGATTTGTTCCTGAGTCTCTGGTATCATGGCCATTAAGCAGCTTGACCAGGAGCCAGAGAGGCCATTCATGGATGGGGACTCAGGGTCTCATTGGAGTGGGGAGGAATCTACTGCAGGGTCCGGATGCAGTTCTGACAAAAGCCACTGGGTTCTGACATTTGTTTCTGAGTCTCTGGGATCATGGCCATTAAGCAGCTTGATCAGGAGCCAGAGAGGCCATTCTTGGGTGGTGACTCGGTGTCTCTTTGGGACAGGGAGGAAATGGCCAGCTCCACCCCCATCCCATGAGGCCCTGCGTGTCTTGCCACTGTGGACCTAAACCTGACTGTCCAGTGGCTTCTGGAGGATGGCAGCAACCGAGATGCCGTGGGGAACAGGCCAAGGTGCGAAACCTATTCCCACCTGGGGTAGCCCAGCATTGGTAACCTATTGCAGGGACTGGACGCATTTCTGCCAAAAGTTGCTGGGTTCCGACATTTGTTTCTGAGTTTCTTGGATCATGGCCGTTAAGCAGCTTGATTAGGAGTCAGAGAGGCTGTTCGTGGGCAGGGACTCAGGGTCTCATTGGGGCAGGGAGGAAAGGGCCAGCTCCACCCCCATCCTGTGAGGCCCCGTGTGTTTTGTCACCGCGGGCCCAAACCTGACTGTCCGATGGCCTCTGGAAAATAGCGGCCACAGAGCCGCCAAGGGGAACAGGCAGAGGACATCACCCTTTCCTCCCAGCACCAAAAACCCATTGCGGGGTTTGGCAGATGCATCTCTGCCAAAAGCCGCTGGGTTCCGAGATTTGTCTCTGAGTCTCTGGGATCATGGTCATTAAGCAGTTTGATCAGGACCAGAGAGGCCTTGACTCCAATTATATAGCTGAGCCCAAGGTAGTTTGTGGGTGTGTCTCCCACATACATAACTTTTGGCCATTTACTTTCCACCAATAGCACAGCAGTAGAGTGTTTGCCTTGCATGCAGCTGTCTCAGCTGTCTCAGGTTCGATTCCCCCACCCCTCTCAGACAACCCGGCAAGCTACCAAGAGTATCTCGCCCCACAGCAAAGCCTGGCAAGCTACCCATGACGTATTCAATATGACAAACACAGTAACAACAAGTCTCACAATGATGTTACTGGACCCACTCAAGCAAATTGATGAACAATGGGAGAACAGTGCTAGAGTGCTACTTTCTTGGTAAACTTGACTCTAAGTTGTTGGGGTCTGGCCAAGGGAACAGCAGCAATTTGGGGGTATCTGAAAGTCTGAAGGCACCATCAGGCTGCTGATGCACTTGCTGCTTTTTCTCTTGTCACTTTTTTTATTGCCTGTCTAATTATTGACCAGCCTAGAAGAGCCAAAAGGAGCATGGCAATTTCTTTTGTATCCTGACACTGACAGCTCTGAGTAGTTTGTTAATACATATAATATATTACATACATTTTATTACACAATAGAATTTATATTATTACACAACCTTTTATAATTTATTATAATATATAATAGATTGTCTATATAATTACTGGAAATATATGTATATATGTGTTTATGTGTGTGTGTGTACTCTGATATTCTGTGAGATGACATAAATCTTAAAGATAAACTCTGGGGAATGTTAAATCAGCCTGTGTTATGACATGAAAGCACAAGTACCCTTGCTTATTTCCTTAAATGTTGTTCATCTATTTTTTCCCAGGTTTGTAAAATATTGTGAACTTAGAAAAAATTTTTTTTCTGAACTTAGAAAGATTTACAGATGACATTATACCATAATCCATAATATTATAATTAGGCATTGCTAAGCATCTAATTGCATTCTAGCCACTGGGACAAACACAAAGACAGAGGCTGTCTTTGCCTCGGGGATATCATTGGAAATAGATGGTCTGAGTAATTTAAAGGAAAAGGGAAGAACACAGGCACTAAGAAAGCGTGCACCATTTTTATTCTTGTTTCTTTGGAAGCTGTAATGTGGTTGACAATGCTGAAGAGGGCATGTCTTTGTTCACAAAATTACTAAATGATAGAATTTAAGAGCATGAAGGAGATTTAGAGAACTAATCCATGAGTATCACAGTGGGAAGAAGGAATAAACCCCATGAGAGGGTACAGTAAATGTTTTCACACATTTTCCTAGGGACAGAGTCCTGGGTGTGCAGCAAAGTATCAGAGAAGTTTGCAAACCATTGCTCAATCCAGCTCCCTCGGCTGGCAGCTGTGTGCATTGTGGAGAGTGAACTTTGACTCTCTGTGTGCATTTTTATATACAAAAGAAGGGAGGAGGCCCAGAGAGGGTGTGGATCTATCCAGTGGACAGCTAGAAAGTCAGCAAGAGAGTGGGGAAGCAGAGGTACACAAGCCAATCTCAGAACCCAGAGGCTTTTGGCAGTAATCCCTCCAGACTTATTACTAGAATATCAGCGGCCACGCGACATCATATGCTCTTCATAACCAGCCATAGAAAACAAATTATCTAATGATGTCTTTTTGGCAGGTCTGATTGTTGGGGAAAATTCCAAATAATAATGGTGGGTCTTTTGTTGTAATATTGAATGTGAGCAACATAGAGAGAGAGTAAAGTAGAAATCTGCCACACAGGCAGGGGGAGGGGTGGGGGGGTATACTGGGGTTCTTGGTGGTGGAAAATGTACACTGGTGGAGAAATGGGTGTTTGATCATTATATGACCAACCGAGACTTAAACTGAAAGGCTTTGTGACCAGTGAGACAGAAGATTCACTTAATCCGCTCAAGTGATAATAAATTAGCTGCAGCACCGGTGATATGAGAGGAAGGGCATTTGGGAAAATGCTAAGAGATTCCCAGGAGATGCAGTATGCTCTGAGTTACAATAAGCCTAGTGGAAGGTACAGTCATAGATTGCATTTGCTCGACCACAGAAAAGGGCAACCTACTCAATTCCTCTTTTGCAAACCACTACCCAAAAGGAGAGAGAGAACAAAAGGGAGTGCCCTGCCACAGAGACAGGGTGGGATGGGGGGATGGGGGTGGGAGGGATACTGGGATTAGTGGTGGTGGAGAATGGGCATTGGTGGAGGGATGGGTACTCGATCATTGTATAACTGAAACCCAAGCACAAAAATTTGTAAATCTACAACCGTACCTCATGGTGTTTCACTAATAAAAAATTTTAAAAAAAGAAAAGAAAAGAAAAGAAAAGGAAAGGACAACCTGATTCTAAAGAAGAACCTAGGTGAATCATTCGAGAAGTATATAGAACCAGCTCCTAGTCTTGGTGGTAATCGAAGAAACAATACAAGGCTCCAGATTTTTTTGACCAAGTGCCTTTAAACTGCTGGAGGCGGCAACTACAAATTGTTTTTTTCAACTTGGAAAAAAACCAAGTGTGATGGCCTAAAAATAAGTACCTTGAGCTTATAATTTAATATTGTTAACTAGAGGATTAAGTTCTGTAATTGTCAGGACAATCTTTACCTTTTTTATTTTAAAATGCAGTTTTAATGTCCAGGAAGAGAACTCAAAGAGCTGGAGCACACACCTGGCATGAATGAGACCCCAGGTTCAATCTCTAGCACCACGTGCACACCCAAATGGCTGGCTGATCCCAGCACTGACTAGCCAGGTCAGAGCACTGAATTCTCAGGCCTGTATCACCAGGAAGAATGTCACTCACCAAGATCTCCCCCAAAATAGTGGGAACCCCTCTCCCCCAAATTCAGTGTTTGATGCAGCATCTTGGTGAATCATTATTTCTGATTTGTTGGAATTCATATATATCTTTAAAGGTATCCTTAATCTGATCAGGTTGATTTTTGGAGCGTTTCAGAGAATATGGTTTAAAACATTTTAGATTTTGATTGATTATATTTGCAAGAAATGCTTCAATGCTTAGGAAGCTGTTGACTGTGAAGGTTGAAAAGGCTTCTCAATGTGGTATTTGGAAATGGTTGAAAGGAGTCGGGAGAATTTATATATATATATATGTATATATATATATATACATATATATGTATGTATGTATATATATAGCAACAACATGTGTTTATGATCATTTAATTAGCTAATTGCATAATTAGGGATCATTGTTTAAGGGGATTTAATATTTATTAGTGAAATGATTGCTCTTATTTACAAGCTTAACTGAAGTACCTGCCACTGCAGCTGGTTCTCCCAGAGAATGGTGAGAGGGTCGATATATAGACCATAGCCAAATCGCATATAAAAATAGACTCTGACCGATGCCCCAGCAACCTGTCCGGGCAACATGATCCCTTATCTACTGCAGTCAGCGTGGAGAGCCAGCCTGCTACAGGCCAGATTTCAAGCAGGCAGACTCCCATCTCCAGTTACAACCAGGAAGACAAGCAGTAACTTCCGTAACAGTCGACCCCCAATGACCAGAACTGGATGAATCAAATTTTTATTCCTGCAAAAGAACAAATCAGGCATGCACCCCCAACCAAGAACCCGGGAGGCCGGGCTTCTAGTAAAACACACAGCTCCCCATCTAACTGCCTCCGTTTACGGTTCGGTCAAGCCTTTCTTTTTCCAGTACCGAGAGATTCCCTTTCCTCTGCCTGCCTCTGAGTCCCTGGCCCACAAGTAGTGAGATAACTATCTCCCTTGTATTACAGGCCTGAATAAATAACCTTTACTTGTTTGTTATCATTTGGTGGTTCTTCATCACAATAAGACAGTTCCTTTGTTATTAAAAATCCACATGGTTGGAGAGATAGGAAGTCAGTTGGATGCTTCTATTCCCCCAAGCCTTTCCAGGAATGATCCCTGAAATAGAACCAGGAGTAAACCATAAACAAAGCCAAGTGTAGCCCCCAAATCAAACAAGCGACAACTAAGCAGAAATCCAGAGGGGGACCAGGGATATGATTTGAATGGTAAAACAAAAGCAAAAACAAAAGTAAAGCAAAAAGTACAATTCCTTCACCACATGGCCCCCAACCCAAGCACCACAGTGGGAGTGGTTCCTGTTTTTCAAAATATCATAAATTAAACAGAAGGAATTCCCACACATCCAAGTGTCACGTCTCTGCTTTATCCTGCATTGCACCTTTTATGCTTTCCCTCCCCCTCACTCAGGATCTGCTGCAAACTCTTGCATAAAGCTAATCCCAGCTCCAGTCTGCCCTGACCATCTGCTGCCACTGTCCCATTCCTGTCTGTGTTTTTCTTTCTAGGTCCTGGCTCTTGCAAATTTCAGTACTTGTCCCTAGAGTCCTTTACCTATTCACATTGCCTGGCTCATGCTTTCTTGTCTTTCAGTCTGGGCTCAAACATCACTTATGCTCCTGCTGTGTGTGTCACCTTATGCTCACCCTTCTAGTGCTTATTCTTATTTGCTTGCCTTCCTCCTTTGACTGTAAGCTCTGCATGGACAGGAATTCCCATCTGCCTTGTACAGTCTATCCCCAGCTCAGAGCCTGACACAAAACAGGCATTCAACAAATGATCTAATCGTGGGAAGTTAGAGTCCCTACAGTTGGCCTATGATCCAGTACATTCAACAATTTTGTTTCGTTTTGTTCCATTCTTATTTAGGCACAATGATTTATGAGATTGTTAATAATAAAGTTTCAGGCATACCATGTTCCAACTCCACAACTATAACCTGTCTTAGCATCCCTCCAACAATGCATCATGGTCCCCCTCATCACCCCCATTCTGCCCCCTTAGCAAACCCATTTTTCTTTCACTATTATAGTTTGGCTCACTTACTTACAATAATAATGACATTTATTATTTTAGTGTACATAGTTGCTCACCTTTCCACCAATAAAGTGTCCAAGACCCCTGACCAATGTACTTATGTTACCTCCAGTCTGTCCTAGCTCCATCACCACCACCCCCACATATACACATCCCTGCTAACACACCTCCTTACCTAATATTCTCAGTTTCATAATCCAGGTCAAGGTTTTGCCACAGTTTGATCCCTCCCATTCCCCTATCTTGTTTTTGTATATATCACAAATAAGTGAGATCATCTGGAATTTGTAATTGTCCTTGTGATGTACTTCACTTAATATATCCTCTAGTTCCATCTAAGTTGCATCAAACTCCATGATTTCAGCTTTTCTTGTAGCTGCATCCTGTTTATTCCATTGTGTATATGTAATACAACTTCTTCCCTCATCCATCATTGAGATTTTGGGCTATTTCCATATCTTGCCTATTGCAATGAACACAAACATTTTGGTGTTTGAGGGGTAGATACCAAGAAGTGAAATTGTCTTAATGGACTGTACTGATAAGAGGTTGTTTGTGTGTGTGTGTGTGTGTGTGTGTGTGTGTGTGTGTGTTTAACACAAAATCTATACAATTCGAACTATTTCAATTCAACATACATGCTCTATCCCTGAATACCAGCCTCTAGACCAGGTGCCAAGAACAGGGAGGAAAGAAGACATGAGTGTAGGGGCCAGAGAGATAGTACAGCAGGCATGGTGCTTGCCTTACATATAAGTGATCTGGGTTTGATATCGTCCTCAGAGCCCACCAGGAGTGATCCCTGAGCACAAAGCCAGGATTAAACCCTGAGCACAGTCAAGTGTGGCCCAAAGACCAAAACAAACAAAAGATATGAATTCAGTTGTCACTGAGTCTGCTGAGTATTGGAGAAATACAGATGAGCACCTGCCAGAGAGGGACCCCCAATATAACTGAAACAAGAGTCATGAGAATAAATGATCACCAATCTCGAGTCCCATGGGTCAGATCACAGAAACAAGCACAGGCTTGAAGCAATATGTTACACCTACATCAACCACACTGCTCTTCCTTCCTCAAACAAGATTGTAGATCAGTGTACATTTTAATTTCTCAAAAGTTTGCATGCAGGAATTTTGTAAATCAGAACACTTTTAGTGCTTCCAAGATACCCCTCTGTTTAAAGAAATCTTAGAATGAAACTTTTTTTTAACCAATTCTCTAATTTAACTCTTTTGTAAATTTGACACTGAGATAGAATAATCACACACACACAAGGAGATCAAAGGAGATCACAATTGTATTACATTCTAATGAACCAGAAAGACCATACATGTAAAAGACCACACAGTAAAATTTAAGAGGTGAATTTAGCAGTATCCTTAGAATCAGTTTAAAAGTGGCCTCCATCCTCCCAGGATGGGAGAGAAGGGTTATTTGATAGAATACATAAATAAATAAATAAATAAAATAAAAGTGGCCTCCAATAAAAGTTGTTGTGTACAGGTGTGAAGGAAGGTAAACCAGGCTCAGAAAGCTCAGTCCCTGTCCTCTTAATGCCTTCACTGACCTCGACCTCTTTTGGGTCACCTTGAACGCAGCATTTCTCCTGATACTATCTACTTCCTTCCCTCCCAGGGCTGCTATGCCCCTCCCCCCGAACCCCTAAGAGCAGCCTTCTTCAATCTTTGTACACCTGTAGAGCAGCATCTGTCCTGCATACTGGCCCACAGATTGACAGTTACAACCAAAGTTGTAGATCAATGGTTTTCAACATTTCTACACTGGTGTACTGGTACTGTTCTGTGGGCTAGTGCTTGAAGACCACTTCCTTAGCAAGAGCTGTGTCAACTATAAGTGCTCTATTAGCACAAGAGAACTGTCTCATTCCACCTTCTAGGGAAAATTTAAATCCAAAATGTTCCCTTCAAAGGCAGGGGTTACTTTCTGGAGAACCAGGAAGCAATCGTTGTAGACCTTGATCTCTAACATTATAGGTCTCATTAGAAGATCTCACAGGCCTAAAAGAGCAGCTTGGTGATAGCTAACCCTTGCCCGGTAAGTACATTGGGCTTCACAAGCAAGAATGTTCTTTCCTACTATAAATGGAGCAATAGAGAACAACGACTTAGTGCCTTGGTTGGGTTCAGTGCCTAACAGAACTTAGATTCACATTCTAGCCTCTGGCTGACCTGACTGTGGATGCACCAGCGTTCTTCAGAGCCCAAGAGATGAAGCAACATTTGTGTTGATTTAATAAGTTTTCGATGATATGAGAGACTTTATAAGTCCATGAAGATCCAAAGAAACAGGAAGACCCATGCTTTAGGCTGGGTGGGGTAAAAGAGGCAAGGTCAGTTGTGAGGACTATGATAGGTTTCAACAAGTGAAGGAAATGTGGTGAACTCAGGCAACTCAGAAAGGGCTGTTTGCTCCAGATATCTGTTCGTCGTGGGAAATACAGATACTCCTTTTCTCCAGAACAGGAAGCAGCTCCCTCGTGGTGGAATAATGGCCTTTTGCAGGAGAAAAGGATGGGATGGACAGGGCTGAGACATATAAACTTCCAGCTTGAAAACTACAACCTCCCCAGGAGCCATAGGTGGGTGAAGTGTGTTCTGAACTCTTTAACCAGAGCCTCTGAACTTGCTCTTCCCTGCAGTGATGTCAAAGACCATGAATCTGGGCCTGGGGTTCTTGGATTCATTAGAAAAGGACTTTGGAAAGTTGGGACCAGAAACCCTCCTGTTATAGGAAGAGTGAGGATGGGTACTTATGTGTCTTTATTGTGCTGATAGCTTGATTTTTGTGGCTTTGTATCCTATAGTCAGACTCCAACTGCATTAAGGCAAAGACTCTACTTTCCAGCCTCAGTATTTGGAGAAACAAAGATGCCCTTGCGAGGAGGCAGTGAATTTTCTTCTAATCTCATAAGTCAGCTCTGCATCTGTCTCTGTATGCCTTCTTTGCTACGCAGATAACCAGCAGGCATCTTCCTGGAACATATTCCCATCAGTATCCACACATAACCAGTGGCCCTTTGAAGTCATCGCTGGCTGGCACAGAGGAGAGTCCAGTCCCTTCCAGGACACCAAGGTCATATGTGAGGGGGATGCAGAGCCAGAACCCACACTTTCAGCCCCCAAAATCACTGGGAACAAATATTTCATCAGAAAGTTTCATAATCCAAAAACATGGCTCACATCTGTGAATGTAGATACTCTGTACATAATGAGTGCTCTCCTGGGACAGGAACTGACCATTAAAAAAAAAACAGTGCTTACTAAAATTCCCTCATACAAAAAGAGGGATTGAAGCTCTTTTCCAGACCCAGATATCTGCAAATGTCATTGGCCACGTGCACTTTTCCTCATACTCAGAAAAGAACAGGGCACCCAAGAAACCTGGGGGTTGGGGGATGCAGAGTAGCACAGGAAAGGCCCCTCACCCAAATTTACCTCTGGACACTCAGTCTACTAGAACAACAATACAAAAAGAGACTAGGAACCTTGATCCCCACAGAGAGTGTTGGGAGGATTCTGCTGGACTATGACGTCACAGGAACTTATCAATGGAAATAAAAAGACAAAACCCTGGGGAATTGATCATGTGGACAGGGAGAAATCTGGGGAGGCCTCAGCTCCCTGGATTCCCCAGAGCCACTGGAAGACTTTTCTCTCTGCTCTTAGCTGCAGAAATTATTGTACTGCTGCCGACCAACTGACCTGTGACTCATAGGATGGAGCTTTTCCTTGCTCTGGGGCAGGGTGCCAGAAAGTCAGGCCAACTGTGGGGTGCAGCCTAGTAGGGCTCAGAACCTCCCTGAGCACATTTACTGCTCTCTGCTTCTAATTTTTCCCACTTTATTTTCCGTCCACCTGAGTCTCTTCAACTTTGTTCATCTTTATTTCCTCTCATTGTAGAGCATATATTTTGCAACTCATTCTTTTTGGAATAAGGTGGGAGGGAAAATAAATAAAAAATAAAGGAGGAGCTATTCTTTGCCATCATTATTCCAAAGCTGCTACTAATGACCAAAATATAACACTCTTGAGCAGAATATGGCTACAGATAATTAGGTGAGAAAGCAAAGAGGAGAATAATGGCAAGTGCAAAACAAATGCAGCAAAGAGTTTTAGGCATATTTTCTAATTCTTCTGCTCCATCCAGAATTCTAGAAAAGAGAATAGTAAAGGATACTTTTATGCAAGAGTTTGATAAAAGATAGGTGACTTGCAAACAGTCTAGTTGGGGGTCTACTGTAGGTTATCTTCACTGTATCACTGTATCACTCTTATCCAATTGTTCATCGATTTACTCGATCAGGCTCCAGTAACGTCTCTATTCCTCTCAGCCTGAGATTTTAGCAGCCTCTCCTTACTCATCTTTCCCAATGATTGAAGGCTCTTTCAGGGTCAGGGGAATGAGAATTGTTATCGTTACTGTTTTTGGCATATCAAATACACCACAGGGAGCTTGCCAGGCTCTGCTCGTGTATATATATATGATTTTGTTGCCTATTGTCTGAACCCCATCAAATATGGTGTGGTAATTATGGAAAATGGGTAGGAAGTGCCTTATGATGTGGTCCGGAAGGCAGCCTGGAGCATGGCGGCAGTTGGGTAGTGGAGGTCGACTGCTAGGCTGGGTCCCTTGGGGTAGGGAGGGCTCTCACCCGCCTTATTCTGGGGCACCCCAAGTGAAAACAGAGTGGCGCAGAGTCCTTATTGAAGATTTTTAACAAATTTTAATTTTGAGCCAATACTTAAGTCTCTGTTACTAGTTATTTGACATAGCAGCTTAGCTGTATTGTATATTCTTTGTTTGGAAATCTCAAGAAGTGATATATATGCTCATGGATATCATAAAATAAGCTATAGCCATATACTCATGCATTAATACTCGTGCCATAAATATTTTGTAATACTTATAGTCTTTCTTGAAAACTAGGGACTTTGTAATTCATATTGGCTACCTCTCAAATTCAAGATAGGTTATGTAATTATTCATAATCCTGGTCTTATTTTTCTAACCAAATAAAATGCTTATTATGAAGTCATTTTTCCAGCATATCAATCCAGTCAATTCTCAAAATACCTGCTAAATTTTAAACAGAAACACTTAGTTCTTTCAATAACATGTGAAATTCTGATAAAATTGGTGCTTTCCATTTTCCTCTTCTCTAATTACTCTGCTCAAGCTTCTCAACAGATTGACAAGCCTGCTTGTGAATAAAATAGAAAAGATGCATCTTTATAATTCTCCCTCCCCCAAAAAATGTGCTTCCCCCTTTCTCTCCTTCCTCCAGAAACACTTGAAACTGGTTGACAAGAAAAGAATATAAATCCATGCTTTCCCTGCACCGTCTTCCAGTAAATGCCAACTTCTGCCTTAAGCCTTCTTCTAGAGAAGTTATGGGCCATAGTTAGTTTCCTACTGCTGATATGACACATTACCAGAATTTTAGTAACTTAAAACAGCAAACTTTTTATTTTATATTTCTAAAGGTGAGAAATCTGAAACAGGTTTCAATGGTCTGAATCAAATGCCTGCAAGGCTGCCTTCCTTCAGGAGACAGAAAGAATCCATTTCTTTGCCTTCTACCAATGCCTGCCTCCATTTCTTGTCTATGGTCCTCTTCCCCATCATTAAAAGTAGCAAAATGTCTCTACCCCAAGGGGCCCAGCCCCAGCAGCCAAAAACCTCCAGAACTCAACCTCCACTATGCTCCCGGCCACTTTCCACACACTTGGGCTGAGCCTCACACACAAGTAAATCTATTCCTGGACATCTCAGACCTCACACCACTCATACTCCAAGAGTAGCACACTACGTTAGATGGGGTTTACAATAGAAAGCAACCAATTTTAGGGGGAAATATAATTTTACAGATCTATATACATAAGCACACAAGACTCAACCTTTAACAACATATTAGTAATCTCTTATAGAAGGGCTTACTGGCCCCTGGGTGAAATACAACAATCTTCAACACAGTCTCCTCTGAGAAAAGTTTTTAGGATCATTTTCAGTGGTTTATTCATAACAAACAAAACAAAATAAATTATTTCAGTTCTGTTTTGGGGCAGGGGTTGGGGTTTGGGATAGGAACATCCAAAGTATGGTGGTGGAAAGGTGTAATGGTGGTGGGATTGGTGTTTGAATATTAAATGTAATCAAATATTGTAAACTACTTATAAAAATATAATAAAATTTAAAAAGCAGCAAAACCAACCCAACTCATCCTCAATCTGCAATCTCTCTAGTTCTGACAATCATTTCCACCTTCTTCCTCTTTAAAAGATGTTTATACTTTTTGGGGGGGGCTATCCAAGGAGTGCAGGATAATCTTTCCTAAAGTCACATTATTCAGCTCAATCTGCAATTTTAATTTCTCCTTGTCAAGAAACACAACATTTTTGCAGATCCAGAGATTAGAATATGGACATCTTGGGTGGGTAGGATGGGGGTGGGGGGAATGACACTGTCATTATTCCAAGACTCCTCTAAGGAGTCTAAGTAGAGTCTCTCCTAAGTCATCTAATAAGCCAGCTTTGGGGGCTCAGGAATGAATCAAAGAACCAGAACACATGCTTTGCAAGTGGGAGATCTGGATTCTATCTCTAGCACCACATCATCATCTAGCACCCTGGCTCCCCAGCACCATGATGGGAACACTCCCTGAGTACTGCCAGGTGTGAACCCCCCAAAATCCCTTTAAAGAAGTTCTTCATGTTGGAGCTGGAAAGATAGTACAGTGGGTAGGGCACTTGCCTTGTATATTCCCAACCCAAACTCAATCCCTGGCACGCCTTATAGCACCTCTGAGCATAGAACCAGAAGTAAGCCCTGAGCACCACCAAGTGTGGCCTAAAAACAAGTAAAGTAAAGTAAAGGCCCTCCCGTTGATCATCGAATTGCTCGAGCGGGCCCAGTAACGTCTCCATTGGAGACTTTGTTGTTACTGTGTCTGGCATATCGAATACATCACGGGGAGCTTGCCAGGCTCTGCCGTGCGGGCGAGATACTCTCGGTAGCTTGCCGGGCTCTCCGAGAGGGGCAGAGGAATCGAACCCGGGTTGGCCATGTTGGTTGCGTGCAAGGCAAACGCCCTACCGCTGTGCTATCGCTCTAGCCTGATCCGGCGGGAGCCCCGGGGAGAGTTCTCATTATATATTTGCTTGAGCGAGCCCAGTAACATCTCCATTGGAGACTTTGTTGTTAGTGTGTTTGGCATATCGAATACGTCACGGGGAGCTTGCCAGGCTCTGCCGTGCGGGCGAGATACTCTCGGTAGCTTGCCCGGCTCTCCGAGAGGGGCAGAGGAATCGAACTTGGGTTGGCCATGTTGGCTGCGTGCAAGGCAGACGCCCTACCCGCTGTGCTATCGCTCCAGGCCTAAAAACAAAAACATTAAAAAAAAAAGAAAATGAAGTAGTTCATTTCTTTGAAGATTGTAAAATATAGGTTATCAATTATTACTTTTAATGTTTGGAGCAGTCATTTCAATAAACTGGAAGCAGTTTCCAAAGTTATTTCATCCTGTTGACACTAAAGAAAATCTCACTCCGAGAGGTCAAGCTGCTATATGAAATTGACCAGTGTTCTATCTCTGACATAGCATATGGTCCTCAGAGCATGGCCAAGAGTGATTACTGAACACAGAACCACAGAAGTAATTCCTCAGTGCCAAAAACAGAGATAGATAGATATAGATAGATAGATAGATAGATAGATAGATAGATAGATAATAGATAATTTCAGTAGCATTTTTCCAGTTCACTAACATAAAGAGAGACAAAACTACTAAATTAGAGAGAAAACACTACTAAACCTAATAATGCCCATGAACAAACATCCTAGTCATTTGTTGTCTAGATATCTAGGCTCATGAAAAGAACACTCTCTTACTTTCTTGGCATCAAACATAGCCCAGTGAGCGGCACTGGAAGTATCACACATCTCTGCTACACTTCATTAAGTATTTAAATAGAGAATGTTCTCCTTACCTACCATAACAAAGATTATAGAACATGTAAGCATGGATGCTACATAATATTGATACATCCTGGAGTAATGAACCAATGTAAAGAGAGGCAACACTTTGGAGAATGGCTCTGATTTACAGTAGACATTGCATGATTGAGAAATAAACCTTTGTTTTTTAAGCCCAAGATATTTGGGGCTATTTATTTAGAAATATGGTAAACTATACTGCACCAATCCATTACTGTGAGAGTTTAGGAAATGCCACGTTCAAAATAAACCACTTTGGCATATTGGTTACTTTGAACTGTAGGTTTTTGAAAAGAACAGATGCAGGAACAAGTTTTCTCTGATGTCCCCTTACCTGTCTATGAGACAAGCTCCAGAAGAAATCTAATTATGGTAACCCTCCTCCATTAACCATGGAAGGTTTGACTCATAACAGGAGGTGACTAGGAGCCAACACTATATCCAGACAAACATTGGCACAAACTATTACACCTCTGTCTATTCTTCCAAGAAGTCATTCGTTTTTCCAACACTCATTATTTCTTCTCAAACATGAGTATTAAGATGACATTTACGTCTGAATTTCAAGCCAACTCAGAGAATTGCTTGTTTTCCCTAGATATCTCTCATGTATACATGAGATACACATGGTAGAGTATTTCTGTTTGCTTTTATCTTTTTAATTTGCTTTTACTAGAGGAATCAGTCAAGAATTCAGAAAGTGAGAGAAAAAAATCATTCCTACAGTTATCATAATATTGTCTACTTTTATTGATAGATTGCCCATTTATGAAGTATAAATATCCTCCTCAACACCGAACTAAGGGAAATAATAACATTGTAATTAAGAACATTAATGTCATAACTCTCAAACTGGAGTTTATCTGATATACTTCCTAAACTGTCTGCTCCTGCTCTTAAAATATTTACGAAAGTCTACCACAGTATGGTAATGAGTCAATAAGTACTAATACTTGTATTTTCATATTTTAAAAAATGTGAATTCCTACTATATAATAAAACACTATTTTATTATAATATTTATGGTGAATTTGAATACTGAGTTTAGAAACTTTTTTAAAAAGCAACTATTTAACCAAAAATTTAACATATTTATCTCACTGACAAATAGTGAGAAATATAAGGAGGGGCTGGAGCGATAGTACAGCAGGTAGGGCATTTGCCTTGCACGTGGCCAACCCAGGTTCAATCCTCTGCATCCCATATGGTCCCCCAGCACCACCAAAAGTAATTCCTGAGTGCAGAGCCAGGAGTAACCCCTGAGCATCACTGGGAATTATCCCATAAGCAAAAAAAAAAAAAAAAAAAAAAAAAGGAAAATAAATATAAGAAGGCATGAGATTTCAAGACATTAATCTGTGTTTGGAAATCAAATTTATATCTTGGCAAAATTTGTGTTTTCTTTCCTACATCCCTCAAAACTATGAAAAGCATCTAATATAGGTGTTCTGTGCACAGTGATATGTAAAAGAGGAATCTAATCAACATCTGTTAAATGATAGAATAATCTTCATGGCACCAGATACTCAGAACAAGTTTGTCAGTACATAAACATCACCAAAACCTAAAAATGTTGCCCTTGTTGCCTACCATCAGCACTGGTCCTGAGCACATTAAAGCACTAATACCGGCCCAGTGGTTTATTCCATTGCAATCCAAACATCTGTTCAAGTCAGCCTGCCTACACCAGGTGGCTTACACCGGAATGATCAGACTAACCATATGGAATATTAATTTCACATGCAAATGAAGCATTTGTAATCATTGACTTTGTGGGCAATGAGCTATTAATTATTTATCAAACATAGGACCAAGACAGTTTAGATAAAAAGTCGTGCTGTATGGAATTTAATAAAAAATTCTCTAACTTTCCAACTGAAAGAGAATGAATTAGCAAATCATTGCAGGGCCTTCATTGCCTCAGGAACTGAGCTGTCATGAACATGACAAATAAGGGTGCCTCCTTCAATTCTCAGGTTACTGAGGCCCCATAGGAGACAGCAGTCAAGAGAAGTTGCTGGCAGCTTTTGCAGAAGAACACGCACTCAGACACCTACTGCAAAGCGCCATCTATTCCCGCAACCCATGTCAACTTCATGAAAAGACACTTGTACGAAAAAAGGCCAATGAGCGGCCTAGCCAGAGGCCAAGTCTAAAGTGACTAAGCCCTTGGATTGGAGAGCTAGTACAGTGGGTGTAGCATTAACCTTATTGTCCACTGAGCACCAGCTATGCAAGGGGAAACAGAGGGGGTGCTCTGTCCCTGGGTATATAGTCCAGGGGATTGACAGGAATTGCAAATTCCAACGCAATGACAGCAGAGAATGGTAGAAATGGAGGAAATGGATTCCCTTGCTGCCAAGTGTCATTTACCTTGACCATGTACTAGAGACAGGCTTAAGGTATTTTTCTGCCTGTGACTGGTATATGGCAGGAGGGTCAGATTTATTTCCTCTTTTATACTAAATGAAGCCAAGTTGTAAAACTACTGAGCAGTAGTGAATAGACAGGGAAGATTAAAAAAAAAAAAGATGCTGGGTCACAGATCTCTCTATCTGCCACAACAATGGGCTATGGTGATGAATTTTTACAGCATGGAAAGCAACAATATACTATATTCCATGGGGAACAGTAAGGAACAAAGATCCACAGGAAATCTGTCTCAGAGACAAAGAATGTTTGGGTGTATTCACATTTAGCTGATAAGACCCTGCCTAAGAGCTACTTAATTCACAATTGACTTTGCCTCCTATAATACTATGCATATATGATATTAATTGCAGAGCTAGTTGTTCCAACTTTGCCAGTGTTGTGCTGTAACAGTAGTCTAAAAAGTAAGAATCTTTATCAGAAATAAACTGTTTATATTTATGTCCAAAAATAATTTGGCTGGTTTTTAAAAATAAAACTGCTTTGGGAGCTGAGTTGCTAATCTGGCAAGATGTGTGGTCAATATTTGATAAATATTAGAAGTTAGATAAATTTGTTCCTGAGGAGCCATTGCCTGAAAGTGACTACGTTGGTCTCAATACCTCAAGGGATTCTGAGGTCACTCCCAGCCTAGTAGAAAAAGCACTTGCTAAGTAATTTGTAGTGCTCATCAGGGATATGTAGTAGAGGAGTATGGATGGATGGGATGATATGGGTTAGGGCCCATGCTAGGAGTGAGCCTGGAAGTAGGAGTTGCATATGAACATTTATGCCGTGCATGGTGTGGAATTGATCCATTATGAATATCAAACCAATGATAATGCATTGAAGTTCGTAATGTTGGAGAGGAGGCACTTAATCATGACTACACTCAAGAGGTCCTGTGCTTTTAAAATGGGGGGGCAGGGCTGGAGAGATAGTATAGGGGTTAAGGAAGCTGTCTAACTTCCCACTGAACCTGGTTTCATTCTCCTACATCACATATGGGTCCAAAAGCACCACCAGTGTCACTCTAGAGCACAGAGCCACAACTACTGGGTATGGTCCAACCTCTCCTTCCGACACCATCAATCATTTTATTTTTACTTTATTTTGGGGAGAGGGGGTTTACTTTAATTTTTTATTTCATTTTTTAAATTTATTTATTTTATTATTGAGCTGGAGCAATAGCATAGTGAGTAGGGGGTTTGCCTTGCACAGGCCGACCTGGGTTCGATTCCTCCACCCCTCTCGGAGAGCCCGGCAAGCTATCGAGAGTATTCAGCCCCCACAGAAAAGCCTGACAAGCTACCTGTGACGTATTCAATATGCCAAAAAGAGTAACAACAAGTCTCACAATGGGGATGTCACTGGTGCCCGCTCAAGCAAATCGATGAACAATGGGAGGACAGTGCTACGGTGCTATTTTATTATTAAACAAGTTTGATTGGATCACAGTGAGATACAGTTACAAACTTGCATGATTGTGTTTCATTCGAACAATGCTCAAGCATTCATCCCTCCACCAGTGCCCATTTTCCACCACCATTGTCCCCAGTGTCCCACCAGCCACCCCCACCCTTCCCCACTCCCAGCCTCTGTGGAGGTACAAACCTTCTTACTCTCTCTCTCTAATTTGGGGCTTTGTGGTTTGCGATACAGATACTAAGAGATTATTGTGTTTGGTACTTTCCCCCCAACCTGAGCGATCCCTCCTATCACCATTTACTTAGTGGACCCTTTTCCGCCCTAACTGCCTTTTCCCCCAGCATGTGGAACTGGCTTCCAAACCACGGTGTGATCCTCCTTTAATAGGGGTCGCACCACCCATCAATCATTTTAAAGATACAAATGTACTAATAACAATTTCTCCACCAAAGTACAATGTTTTCCAAAGTATATAGCTTTGTCATTATTAAGGTTAAATTAAATAAATATGACCCAGAACACTATAACCTCATGCTTATATTCATACTATGTGCAAACTTTCATAACTGAACTGGCAGTAACTTGACCTTTTTCTCTCAACAAGCTTCTATAACTAAAGCATTAAGGAACTGGCAAAATGCATAAAAACTGAACTTAGAGTCTCTGTGTTTGAGTAGACAACACATTTAAAAAGCATCATTGGTAATTATGAAGCTACTATAAAAAACATTTTAAGAATGTGGAAGTACATTAAATCTCCTCAAGAGAACAGACATAGGAACATGGCTTAATGTCATCTCTCGGAATAAATTTAGTGTGGCAGAATTTAAAAATAATCAGTGTCCCAAACTTTAATATAAGGCATTTTTAAATTTAAAGTCTATGCTCAGGAAATAAAAAGATATTTTTGGAGAGCTACTTAATAACTCATGTATATTGCCAGGTAAATAATTGAGTCAGGAGGAACGTGAACAGAAGATTTTTCTTCCTCTTGACTGAGAATAGAGCGATGACTGCCTAATGAGACACTTTGGTCATTTTTTTTTAATTCCATTGCCATATACTAAATTTTACTTAATGCCACAATGACAGGAAGCATAAATCAAGAAGATGAAGGCCTAGAATAACATATATTTGATCCTCTTCAGTCTATCAATACCATTGTTATCTTCCACCTGTGAATCCTGAACTTTCTCTGTCTAGGCACTCTGGAGGAGAGTCATAAGCTCAACTCAACCCTAAGCTGCATTTGTCTAGCATCCTGTTGAAACTAGAGAACCCAGTTGCAAAATCCCTTCTGAATACATTCAAGCACATGAATGATTCTCTTATTTTCATCTTCTCAAGAACAAATAACATTGTACCAAAACTATTAGCAGTTTCACAGGTTTCCATATATTTTTCTATGTATACACATTTACATAGAAAAGCATTTTTGTTTTTTCAAAATAAGGATCTTCCTACACAATGTTCTACAAATTCTTTTCACACTTTATCATCTACTTGTATGCTTTTCCACATCAGAATATATACCTTTACATTACTTCTTTATTAAAAACTGCATCGAGTTCCACAAATAAATGCACTTTCATTTATTTAACCTTTACCTTACTAGCCAAAAAAAGTATCAATAGTTTTTTTTTGCACTTATAAATTGCATAAAACATCCTACATGCTTAAGTATTGAGGTAGTAGAGACACTAAGAAACACTACTGGGTTAACAAGTTAAGAACTTAAATATTTGATAGATACTGTCTAATTGTTCTCTAAAGGACTTTTATAACCAACTTCCTTTCTCTGACAATATTTATCTTCTGCTTCTGGAATGATCGTTAGTCTGTGTCTCCCTGTTCTTTGTCCTTCTGTCTTATTCACTTTTTTCTTACTCCCTTTAACTCTGTCTTCACCCCTCTTTTCTGATCTATTCTTCCCTGCTACTTTTACCCAATTCCTTTTACCCTTTCTTTTATCATCTTGTTTAACTGACTATAAAATGACACAGAGCTTATTTTTTTTAAATCTTTTTAATAGGGGTCACTCCACCCATGCTGGGGTGCCCAGACCCCTTCTCTGTGTTAGGTGTTGGTTCTCAGAGGCTCCTCTGGGCCACATACACAGCAGTGCTGTGGAGAGGTGGGGCATGTGTTACTGGGGATCAAACCCAGTAACACTACATGCTCTGTCTACAAGATAAATGATGGATAAATCACAATACATGAGTGTTGGGGAGGAAGTCTAGTTACAATCATTGAAAAAGTTTAGGAGGAGATGCATCCATATGCTAATAGTTTTATTTATCTCTGGGGACTGAGATTACAGGTAGGTTTTTCTTTCCATCCATTTCTTTCCATATCTGAACTTCCTAACTTGTGCAAAAACAAAGCAAAACAGAAAAAAAATAAATGACTAATTTGTGTAAAAAAAAATCATTAAAATAAAAAATATAAGTATATATATTTTTAATTATAGCCCTTAAAAGCCTTTGTAAAATATACTGAAAGCACTGACGAGCTCTAAATGATTGCCATTTTACTTGATAAACTTTGTCATACCACAAAACCCCACACTAGAGCAAATTTGAGATCATTCATTGAGTGAATATCTACTACAATTAAATGAAAAGTCCGAGAAATATGGATTAATGATAGGCAAGCAATCTTATTCTGGGTAATTAACTATTCAGTGGATGCATCTGATGCTAGCATACATGCATTGAAAGATCCTCCATTGAAAGATACATCAAGATACTCCGTGAGCTGTATTACGGATTCACTACCAGGATCTCACCATTCTACAAAGAAGTAATCATTGATGTCAAGAGAGGGGTTCGGCAGGGGTTCGGCTCTTCGTGTTCCTAGAGCGAACAGACGCCATTGGGCTGCACTAGCACATGACAGGGACAAATGGAGATGTTACTGGCGCCCGTTCGAGCAAACTGACGATTAACGGGAAGTCAAGTGACCAAGTGAACTATTCAATATTTACTTTAGATAGTTAATAAATCAACGGCCAAGACTCAGAGACTATAAAATCCAGCTCCTGGATGAGAACAGTGCAGTCTGCCCCCGCGCCTGGCTGTTCCTCGCCGGGGCCGTTGGAGGGGAGCGGGTTGAGCTTTCCTCCCCACCCCAACCAGGGCTCCGGCAGCCGAAGACCTCCAGGACCAGCCACCACCATGCAGAGACCACTCTCCGCACACATGAAGGTACTGGCAGAGGGACAAAGCCACGCGGGTTCCGGGGCCGAGATCTCCCAGCCTACTCGGATTGGAGTCGAGCATCCTCCACCCAGATCCTCCAAATTCCAGTAGGCGGGGGTCACACCCACCACCTGGCCCCCTGGCGCCGTGTAATCCCATCAACAGCCAAGACTCAGAGACTATAAAATCCAGCTCCCGGAACTGCGCGGCCGCATTTGCGCGCGCGACATCTTATCAGGACATCTTTTATGACATCTTATTATCTCATTCCTACTTTGGACAAACTTGCAGGCTATCGAATGTAGCCTGCCCACAGGGCAGAGTCTGGCAAACTCCCCGTGGCATACCAAATATGCCAAATACCAGTAACAATGATGGGTCTCATTCTCCTAAAGAGCCTTGAATATAATCTCAGGGTTAGGATGAAAGAGACGTTACTGGGGCCTGCTTGAGGCAATCGACGAATATTGTTTATGGGTACACACAGAGATACTCAGGGCTTACTCCTGGCTTTGCACTCAGGGTTCATTCCTGGCTGGCTCAGGGGATCAAACGGGGTTCTGGGGATAGAACCCAGGTCAGCCGCATGCAAGGCAAATGTCCTACCCACTGTACTATCACTCTGGCCCAAGTTTTATAATATTTTCATCCATCAGTTAGATTCCCTTATGCCCAATTCTCTTCAGCACGAGTTCCCGGGAAATCATGATTCAACTTTCTGTCTCCATTAATGTACCCTTTCTAAATTTTTCATACAAATAAATCATATTAGATATGGCTCACTCCTTTTACTGGTCAGTTTGTGAGGTTCACCCACAAGAGCATAGTACAGTAGTTTGCTGCATTCTGTGGTTGCAGTGTTCATCACAGAAACAGTCTAGTCTTTCCATTTCACTAACTGATATGCATTTAGGTTATTCCAGTTCAGGATTCTTATAAATAACACCTTTATGACTATTTATGTGCAGCTCCTTATGTGAGCTTATATTTTCATATCTATCGTTTTCTAAATGTATATACAAGCAGAATTGTATATACATAGGATTTTTATATTTATCTTTTGTTTTTAATTCTCCTTCCTTGCTCCACTTTTTGCTTTTGTTGCTACTGTAATAACATACATGCCTGGATGTGATACTTGCATTCTTGGTGTGATGCTCACCAATGGTCTCACACCTTTAGTTATGGAGCTAGCAGACACACGACTGCAGAGCATCAGAGATCCCACAGTGCTCTGTTGCAGTGCCAGGGATCATGGCTGGCACTGAGTTCAGCACATGTGGGCAGCACTGGGGACCAAACTCAGGACCTCGCACTTGCAAGACAAGCATTTTTGTCACCGAGCCATTTCTAGTTACTAATGTTTATCTTTCTAAGAACATGCTAAAATGTTCAGTAAGGCCCTTGCCTTGCATATGGCTGACCCACTTTCAATCCCCAGCACCATTTATGGTCCCCTAAGCCCCACCAGGAATGATCCTGTGCACAGAGCCAGGAGTAAAACCAAAACACAGCCAGGTGTGACCCAGGAACCAAAACAAAAGAACCAACCCAAAACAATAAGCAAACAAAAGAGCCAACAACAATAAACTGCAAAATGTTTCCAAAGTGGCCACACCATTATAGTTTAGAATTATAGATTGTATTTGATAATTCCATCAGCACTGTATAAAAATTCTCACTTCTCCATGTTCTCACCAATGTTACTAATTGTCTTTCACATTACAATG
The DNA here is from genome assembly GCF_029834395.1 of Sorex fumeus. Taxonomy (NCBI): domain Eukaryota; kingdom Metazoa; phylum Chordata; class Mammalia; order Eulipotyphla; family Soricidae; genus Sorex; species Sorex fumeus. Next base: position 54,178,906 of record NW_026606129.1, on the reverse strand, counting down.
AATCTGGGCTGGAGCGATAGCACAGTGGGTAGGGCGTTTGCCTTGCACGCAGCCCACATGGCTGATTCAAGTTCTATTCCTCTACCCCTCTCAAAGAGCCCGGCAAACTACTGAGCGTATTTCGCCCACATGGCAAAGCCTGGAAAGCTACCCATGACGTATCCGATATGCCAAACACAGTAACAACAAGTCTCACAATGGAGATGTTACTGGACCTGCTCAAGCAAATCAATGAACAACGGGAGGACAGTGCACACAAGGATTCTCTGTCTTCTACCACTTGAACTGTTTCCCTGGCCCCAGCATTAGACATTTTTATGAGATCCAAGTGGCCAACTTTTCTTTTTCTGATACTCACTTTAGGTATTGTTAGAAATATTTTTCTAACTCGGGGTGTTGAAAGTTCTTTTGTATTTTTCTTCTAAATTTTTTATTGTTTTAACCCTCATAGATAGGTCTGTGTTACATTAAGTTAGATTCTATTTAAGGTGAGACTTGGATCTACCTTCTTACACCTGGATATCTAATTTTTTAAAAAATTTTATTGAGTCACCGTGAGATAGTTATAAGCTTTCGTGTTTGGGTTACAATCACACTATGATCAAACCAGTGCACATTCCCACCACCAATATCCCCAGTATAGACCCCCTTTCCCACCCTCCCTCTGCCTCCATGGCAGACATTATTCCCCATAACCTATCTACTTTGGGGCATTATGGTTTGCAATACAGACACCGAGAGGCCATCATGTTTGGTCCTTTATCTACTTTCTGCACACATCTCCCATCCCGAACGATTCCTCCAGCCAACATTTTCTTAGTGATCCCTTCTCTATTCCAGCTGCCTTCTCCCCTTTGCTCATGAGGCAGGCTTCCAGCTATGAAGCAATCCTCCTGTCCCGTGTATATACTATCTTTAGGTGTCAGCCTCATGTTATGTTGTTTTATACTCCACAAATGAGTGCAGTCCCTCTCTGACTCATTTCACTTAGCATGATAAACTCCATGTCTACCATTCCCACCAACAGTGAAAGAGCATCCCTTTTCTCCCACATCCACGCCAGCACTGGTTGCTTTTGTTCTTTTGAATGTGTGCCAGTCTCTGTGGTGTGAGATGATATCTCATTGTTGTTTTGATTTGCATCTCCCTGGTGGGTAGCAATGTGGAGCATTTTTTCATGTGCCTTTTGGCCATTTGTATTTCTTTTTTGAGGAAACTTCTGTTCATTTCTTCTCCCCATTTTTTGATGGGGTTGGAGGTTTTTTCTTGTACAATTCTACTAGTGTCTTGTATATCCTGGATATTAATCTCTTATTAGATGGGTATTGGGTAATTATTCTTCCCCATTCTGTGGGTTCTTTCTGTATTTTGGTTACTGTTTCTTTTGAAGTGCAGAAGCTTCTTAGTTTGATGTAGTCCCATTTGTTTATGTTTGCTTCCACTTGCATGGTCAGTGCTGTTTCATCTTTAAAGATGCTTTTAGCTTCAATGTCGTGGAGAGTTCTGCCTACATTTTCCTCTATGTACCTTATGGATTTATGTCTGATATTGAGGTCTTTAATCCACTTTGATCTGACTTTTGTGCCTGGCATGAGACAGAGGTCAGAGTTCATTTTTTTTGCAGGTAGCTATCCAGTTTTCCTAGCACCACTTGTTGAAAAGGCTTTCCTTGTTCCATTTAACATTTATTGCTCCTTTGTGAAAGATTAAGTGGTCATATATTTGGAGGTCTGTGACAGAATATTCAACTCTGTCTGGATATCTAATTTTCCTGGAACCATATGTTGACCATACTATCTGTTCCTCACAAAATTGCTTTAACATCTTATAAAATCAATTAACTGTCTATTTGCTGACTCTTAGTTCTGTTTCTTAGGTTCATAGTTATCTATCCTCATGCTAAAACTGGGCTGGAGCGATAGCACAGCAGGTAGGGTGTTTGCCTTGTACGCGGCCAACCTGGGTTCAATTCCTCCATCCCTCTCGGAGAGCCCAGCAAGCTACCAAGAGTATCCTGCCTGCATGGCAGAACCTAGAAAGCTCCCCGTGGCGTATTCAATATGCCAAAAACAGTAACAACAAGTCTCACAATGGAGACGTTACTGGTGCCCGCTTAAGCAAATAGGTGAACAATGGAAGAACAGTGCTATAGTACAGTGCTATGCTAAAACTACACAGTATTGATGGCTATAGCATAACAGTGAGTTTTGAAATTGGGAGAGAAAAATCCTTCAATTTGGACTAAAAAAGATAGAACAACAAATTCTGTTTGCCTTACACGTAGCCAACCAGGGCTTAATCCCCAGCACCACATATGGTCCTCCAAGTTCTATCAGGAGTGATCCCTAAGCACTGAGTCGGGAATAAGCCTAGAGCACTGCTGAGTGTGGTCCCAAAACTTCCAAAATAATAAAAATAAAAATCATTCAACTTCATTTTCCCCAAAAAAGTTCATGGCGCATTATTATTATTATTATTATTACTATTATTTGCTTTTATTTGGGGGGTCCTTGGGGGTCACACCCGGTGGTGCACAGGGGTTACTCCTGGCTCATGCACTCAGGAATTAACTCCTGGAAGTGCTCAGGTGACCATTTGGGATGCTGGGAATTGAGCCCAGGTCGGCCACATGCAAGGCAAACACCCTACCCGCTGTGCTATCACTCCAGCCCCAACAACACATTATTAGTTAGACACCTTTTATCAGAAAAGTTTCATTCTATTGCAAATTTGCTAAGTATTTGTGTTTTCTGTATCTATTGAGGCGATTATTAACTTTTGGTATGTTACATGACTTGATTTTTGGTTACTAAACTAAACTTGCATTCCTGGGATAAATCCTACCTGCTGTCAAATACATGTAGTGTATATCTGGTAGTTTGGGTGCATTGGGAGATTTAACTTGCTAATATATTTCCAGGAATTTTCCAGCTTTATTTGTGTGTACTATTGTTCTTTCCTTTTTTTTTTCCCCCAATAAGAATTTTTATTTTATTGGGGCTAGAGAGATAGTAGAGCAGATAAGGTGTTTGCCTTGTACATGACTGGTCTGGGTTCTAATCCCTGGCACCTCATAGGGTCCCCAGAGTTTCGCCAGTAGTGATCCCTGAATTCAGAGCCATGACTAAGCCCTGAACAGGGCAGAGTATGAGTCCAAAACACACCTCCCCAAATCATGTAATAGAAGGAGCATAACGTCACTTAGGTAAAAAGCACTGTCACCAGGTATGAATGAAGCTGCTGTCAGAAAAGGACTGTGCTCAGTGCCAGCACCTGGGTTGCCAAGTTCTGAGAGTGCTGTCACCCACCAATTCAAACAGCCAAGACTGTTGATTGACTCTTCAAACAATAAAACTACCCAGCCAGGGCTGAGACTGTTTTGAAACAGCAGAACACAATAGTGGAGTTGATGCTTGACCTTTGAGCTTCCAAAGTCTCTCCTTGAGAAAGTGGTAGGAGATAGCTTTCCTATCCAGCACCTTCCCCTCCCCTGTTCCAGGCTGGAGCAGAGCTCCGCAGGCTTGGTGGGAAGGAGTCAGTCAGAAAGAGAGGAAGCAAAATGCTATTGCTTCCAAAGGTCCTGCACTCATGTCTCTGGGCCACGCTGTGGGTGGAGAGAAGAACTGATGCTTCTCTGAAGAGACGTAGCACATCTGAGAAATGAAGGGTTCTTAACCCCAGAAGCCCAGGAGGTAACAAGACCCAGAGGACCAGGTGTGCGGTTTGTCTGCAGAGGTTTGTCCCCAGGCAAACTTGGGAACATCTAAAGGTGCCTGACTGGCTGTGGAGAAGATGAAGGTGCCATCCCCACAGTTTAGAAAGGGGCTGGTGTCAGCATGTGCTAAGTGCTTTCCAAATCTCTCACTCTGCTCTGACACCAGCCCCAGGAGAAAGGCTGTCTCCACGTGCAGGAATGGCCCAGGCACTGAGTTACAGAGCAAATGCTCAAGGACTCACAGCACGATGGCAAGGGAGCCAGAACTTGAAGGCACCCCCTAACCCCGCGCTGTGCTGCGCCCTATTAAGAGTTACATAACATCTCTCACCTTTCCGGAGAAGTGGCTAAGGTGGAGACCTGTCTTCATGCCTGGGAGCATGCAGGGAATGGCAACCAGCCAGAAGCAAGAACCCAAGCAGAGAAAAAGATCACTCAGGGCCTGACTCAGCATTGTTCTTGATGACAGTTACGCTAATGGAAGCTGCAAAACAGAGCCAAGAAAATTCTTCCCCACCCCTCCCTTTGCTAAATAGGATCTGGCTGTTTGGGGGTCATTTAAAGGCCCTGACTCATATCCCTAATGGTGAGCAGGGGGCTGGGGGACTTAGCATGCCACCTTCTTCGCATCTCACCTTGGGCATGCCTAGTTATCCAGAGACAACTGTCACTGTCACTGTCACTGTCTTCCCGTTGTTCATCAATTTGCTCGAGCGGGCCCAGTAACTGTAAAAGAGGGAATAGAGGAATTTATTTTAAAATGAAGACGGGGGGCGGGGGCAGAAAGATAATATAGCAGGTAGGCAATTGTTTTGCAAGCGGCCAACCTGGGTTTGAACCCTACCATCACATGTGGTCCCTGGATACCTGCATGATCCCTGAGCACAGAGCCAGGAGGAAGTCCTGGGCACCGCCCAGTGTCACCCAAACAAACAAAAAAATTAAGATCAACTTTAGAATATATTTGTATTGATCAGGAGAGTAGAAAGATTATCAAAACACTGCACACGATGCAATCCAGTTTTGTTTGCTGAGCGCCAGTGAGCACACTGACAGAATGTTCTCTCTCTGGGCAATAGAAAGATGAGGAATTCTATTATCATCAGAGCTATTGAGCTGAGTGATTTCAGTCCAAGTTCCAGAGGCAGGTGGCCTGGGTTTGAATCTTTGCTCTGCTGCTTCCTGGCTGCCGGACCAGGGGTGAGTGCTAAATCTTTAAAAGCTTCCGGTAAGGAAGCCTAAAGGCAGTGCCTACCTCCAGAGCCTTAGGAGGAGAGAAGAGGGTTACAGCACCCCACCCCCACCTCCCTCCAGGGGCTGGGCCTAAGGTAAGAGCATTCTCCCCTTTGGAGGCACATTCTCTGCCTGAGGGTTCCTCAGTAGCTCTCGCACTGCTACAGTAACCCTGTCTCAGGGCCAGAGTGACGGTACAACAGTTCTGGCATATATTTCCCACACACTGACCCAAGTTTGATCCCAGGTAGCACATACGGTCCCCAGAGCCTGCCAGGAATGATCCCTGAGCACAGAGTCAGGGGAAGAAATAGACTGGTGGGTAGAATCTAGATGCAGACCGAAATTCATCTCTTGTGAAAGTTATGTTTTTTAAATTTTGAGTCAGATGACCAGGAGAAAAAGAATTTCATGCTTGAAACATTTGCTCTGCATCCTTGGACTAATCACCTAACCACTCTGGATTTTAGTATCCTTACCTGAAAAACAAGGACAGTCCCCAATTCAGAGGGAAATGTAAGGAAACAAAATGTAAGACTACAAAAGGTGGCATGTAAGAATTTGAGAACACACATTAAAATCTACCATAGAGTCCTTTCTTGCTTAAAAAAAAATACATCCTAAAATCAATGATGTGCCTCTGAAAAGGTATACACACAAAATTTTAAACCTATAATTACCCCAACCCAGATTTAAATCTTGCTTAATATCTGTAATCTTGAATAAATTGCCTCAGTTTTGTCAAGTATACATGGAAACAAATGATAGTCACTTCGAGGGGTGCAGCTTGTGTTCCCAAACTGTTGGTTATTTGTTTTGGGTTTTGCTTCTATTTCTCTAGTATTATTCATATAATTTCCTCAGACCTTTGCTTCAGTATCCTGGAGTCAGAGTCACAGTTTTCGGATTTCACCAAGGCGTATGTCCACAGCAATTCAATTGGATTCCTGTAAAACTTGGATCAAATTTTTTAAAAAGTAAGTGCAAATGTTTACTTGGAGAAACCTCAGAAATTGATGTGGAAATAATAGAAACAAATAAATGCTTGATTTTAAGAGCACCCTGACCTAGTTGAAGATAGCGCAAAGGGTCCATCTGCAGCCTGGAAAGGAAAGATCACAGATATGCAACAAAAGGATACTGCTAGTCTTCTCAGCAGAGGAAGTCCCTGGCCCCAACTACACCTGGACAAGCAGGGAAGTAATGTTTACTCGCTGGAGGAAAGGATTGAGTATTTAGTTATTAAATGTCTAGTATGAGAGAAGTAATCTTTACTCTCATAGGATTATGAGAGTAGGAATGTGAAGGAAGTAGTATATACTTTAGTGGCTAGTATGAGGGAACTAATGTTCACTGAGTAATTAGTAAGAGTCCAGCTCTACTTGGTTCTCACTCATTAGTCATATCATTGCCATCTCTGCACCCCACAAACTCATGCCCAGCACAGGACTGTTCTTAGTCTATTGTATTCTTTTGTTATTATACATTTCACCACACACTTAACAGTTACTAACCTGACTATTTCTCTCAATAATATTTCAGAGTAGGGTTTATCATCACTCATTAAAAAGGAAACTGAAACTCAGAGAGGTTAAATGACTCTGATCTAGGTCACACAATTAATAAATAATAGAAACAGAATTTAAACCCTGGCAGTAAATTATGTGGTCTTGTCGATAATGAACGCACACCGTGTGAAGCCATACCACTAAAGTGAATTAACAATAGGTGAGCTACACCACAAGAAGGTTGTATTGAAACGATTACTGCAAATTTTTAGAGAGGTTGGGGAGAGAGGGGAAATTTGGCTATTATTGATATTGCTGTTATTATTGTTGTTACTTGAATATTCTATACAGTCACATGGATTCGGAAGGTACAAATGCACTCCACCCTACCCCACTCCATCAATCTCTCACTCTGAGGGAAATAATGTACCTTTATGTCTCGGGTATCCTTCCAGAGATTTCTTAAGCAGATAAGCATGTGCATATATGCACACTCACTCAAGCAACATGTGATTCAGACATTTTACCCTTGCTCTTTTCCTGATACCATGGATTCGAGTCTGTTCATACATGAAGAACTTCCTCATTCTTTGCCAAGCAGCGTGCTGCGTATTCATCCTGTACTGGATACTCAGGTTGTGTCCAGCCCTTAAACAATCATGAATAACTCCGTCGAGAGACCATTTTTCACATTTGAGAGTATATATGATAACATCCTAGGAATGAACTTTGCTAGATTACCTGGCATGAGCACTTGACAGGTATTCCTTTCTCCCCTCCAAACAAATACTCAAGTCTTTAAATGTGTGATCCCTACCACTCTTACTTGTAAATGTCTGGGTCTGTTTGAATAAAGTTTCCTAAGGCCTCATCTGCTTATCTACATGACATGAAATGTGAACGTTAATAAAAGATTGAGTTTCCTGGGGCAGCCTTGGGAGGGGGGCAGGTCAAGTACCTGCCCTGCTAAAGCACCCACACCGTTGTGCCCACAACCGAGGGTTCAACTCCATCCCTTCACGAATATTCTCTGCAGAGACATCAAACAGCAAATAATTTCAGGTACCCCAGTGTCTAGGCTGAGAACTCTGGTGTTTCCCAGCTTGAACTCTGGGTGCTTCCCCCCTCTCCCCACCCCAGGGCTTCCAGAAGCCCTGGCAGCCACACCCTCCTCCCACAGCCACCACGATGTCAACTCATTGGCCCAGACCATAGATCCTGACGTCTCTGGACCACATGACACCTCCTAATTCCTCAGTACTAAACTCCAGTAGGAACATACCAAATTAAATGGGTAAGTAACATTGAAGCCCACTAAATTCAACAAATAAAAACAATAACACAGATAGCTCAACTAGCAACAAACAGCTTAAAAAAATTCTTAGACAAGTACTTAATAACTCCATGGTCAGATATAACAATTTTCACATAAAGACTGATTTTTATACTTAGTGGTTTTAATATTGGAGCATTATTATCTAACCAATTTCAACTGTAGAATTGCTTTCAACAGCTGTAACTTTTGTCTACATTAAAATTCATAAAATATTTTAAAACATACAAATAAAAGGGTGAGTTTCGAACCTGCTTCGTGATCTCAAGTTTTGATTTTCATCAAAAAGATGTTTCCCACTAATTTCCCAGTATAAGGTGAAAGCTCAAAATTGGAATAAACTTTTTAATGTTAATAAAAATGCTCTTGAGGCTGGGCTACAGCTCAGCGGTGTACCGCCTGCTTTGATACAGATCCACTGGGTTTGGCCCCAGCATCCTCCTATTCACCCACCCACACCCCAAATATATTATGACACTGCTTGGCCCAGGAGATGTGACTCGGTGGAAACACACTTGGCTTGAATGCTTCAGGCCTTGTATTGCTTTTTTTTTTTTAAAAAAAGTAGTTTTGATGCTACATTTGCAGTATTACTGCACACCACCATCAAAGTGTCAGAGACTCTCCACCACCGTCTTCCATCCCCCGAGATATAATCTTTATTCCGCCACCCTCCCTCCATTGCTGATTAACAGCACTGGCTTGGGCATACACACTTACCTCAAAGCATCACTCCCAAATCCCCCAAATTCTCACCAATGCCCTTCCATTATTCGCCCATTCACCTAATTATTTACCTCAGCACCCCCCACCCCGACCTGGTATTCTCAAGTCCATAATCCTGTGCCCAGGGTTTATTGTCAATCAATAACTGTCCATACCTATAATTTGTTTTTGTCTATACCACAGATGAGTGAGATTATCTAGTATTTGTTCTCCTTCTGGCCTATTTTGATCAATGTGATCCCCTCTACTTCCATTCAAGCTGCCATGAACTGCACACTTAATTTTTTTTTCTTGCGTTTGCATCGTATTCCATTGTGTGTATATACCAAAACTTCTTTTTCCACGTTAGAGCTGTTACCGACTGGATTCCACGGGATGTCAAAAGACCGCGTGGCCGCCCACCTACCAGATGGTCAGACTTCTTCGTCAAGATCATGAATGATCGGTTTGAGGCCCTTCATGTTCCCGGAGCGAAGAGATGCCATTGGGCTACACTAGCACGCGACAGGGACAAATGGAGACGTTACTGGGTGCCCGCTCGAGCAAATCGACGACTAACGGGAAGTTAAGTGATTAAGTGATCTTTCTCCACGTATCTTTCATGGGATCATTTCTACATCCTAGTTATTTTCCTAAGTGCTATAAAGAATGTTGGTTTGTGTATATCTTTTAGAATTAATAGGATTTTTTTGTGTTTAGAGGGGGAAGACTCATACGGAGGGAGAGCCAGTACATGGGAGCTCATACATGGGACCGCCTTTCACACTTGTTTGAGAAGTCTCCATACTGTTTTCCATAAGGGTTGCACCAGACAACATTGCCACCAACAGTAAAAGAGGGATCTGTATTGGCCACATCCCGAACAACACCAGTTATTTCCACTTTCTTTGGCATATGAAGCCTTGGATCTGGTCTCAGGCACTGACCCCTCATCGCAAGTGCAGTCCCAATGGCACTCCTGCGATCTCCAACATCACAATAAGTGTGAACCACTCGATGTCTCCACAGCAACAAATAAGGGAGACACACTTTTTATCTGCTTTAAACTCTGCAGTGCTACCTATGGTTGTTGCTACCGCCTCAAGCTGAGCACCACTATATATAGAAGCCCTGAAGCACCTAAGATATTTTGGGGGAGAGGCCACACCTGGCTGTGCTCAGGGCTTTCATCTGGCTCTCCACTCAGGGATCACTCCTGATGGGGCTCGAGGGAAATTTGTGGTACTGGGAATTGAACCAAGGTCAACCATGTGCATGGCAATAAGTCTGTACTTACTGTACTGTCTCTCTGTACCCCACAGTTAAGACTGTTTATAATTGTAGGCATGTCGGTGGGTAGGGGTGGAGAGAAGTAGGAAAAGGGGCAGTGCTCTATTTAGGTGAAAATGCATGCGACCCACCCTAACCAGCCTCCCTTCGTTTATTATAAAGCAGCCCACAGTGATGTTATAAATGCTGCTTAGTGTTCATGCAAGTCCTTGCAACCTCTGTGTTTACAAAACCCAAGGTAACAGTCAGGGCAATCTCAGATGACTTTACTGAAATAAAGCTTTCCAACCCGTGCCAAAAGGAAGGTCAGCTGTCAGTGGTGTCCTGTCTATATCAGGGAACAGTGCACAGGCAGCCCGGGCCCATCAGGACCTAGACCTGGGGAGTAAATCTGTGTCCCCAGGCAACTAGATGGTGATGTTCAAGCAGGGTGTGGTCTTGGAGAGACCACATGCATCCATCCCCATGCTGCTTATCAGTGTTTGCCGCTCAGCTGGCCTCAGGGTGGGAGGTGGGGTGTCGAGAAACCCCTGGCTGTGGTTTCTCTGGAGAGAGCCTAGGTGGGATTTGAGCTCAAGCTGACCCTCACTCTCGGGAACCTGAAGGATCTTTTCTCTCCGCAGCAGAAGGGCCTCGGTGCTGGAAAGGAGATGCTCTGAGGCTGCCCCCTTCATGCCTCCAGTATCTCTGGAATCTTATCTTTGCCTTCACAGGAGAGTGACCACAAAGGAGGAGATGACAGGGAAAAGGAGGATACAGGGGGTGGAGGGAGAAGGATCATGTCTAATCCCCTGAGGCCACAAGAGCTCAGCTCCGGTGATAAAAGGATCAAGCCATAATCCAACTTCTCAACAAAGAGATTTAGTATCCTTGAGGGGTGAGATCGACTCAGCTGTGCAGGATCATCAGCTGATTTAATCCAGCCAGCCAAGGCTTTTTTTTTCTTTTTTTTCTTTTTTTAAACACAGAATAAGTGAATCTAAGATGCTCTCAGCTTGAGTTTTCAAGACTGGGAGCATTTTAAGAGAGTGCATGAAGGGGGGCGCTGACCTGGGTAAGTGTGATTATCATGTCTTAATGACACAACTTATGAAATGAACTAATTATGCTCAATTTGCTGCTAACCAAATTGCAGCTATTTCTCTTCACACCCTCCTCAGAGGGCGTTTGCCTTCGTTAGAGTGTAGTGTGGTGACACCTTGTGGTCTGAAGAAGCATAGCACACAGCAGGATCCTGGAGGATCCGGTTTTGGTAACAACTTCCAGGCAGTTGGTGAAAATACACCTGGGGGCTTGGGGCTTGCGGAGAAGGGGTGCAGGGGATGAACAGTAGTTCCAGTTCAAAAAGCTCTTGTGTGTTTCCTTTATTTTTATAGAAGGTATAGACTTGTCCCCTTTCAAATATCGGTGGCCTGAATAAGAAGTGAGAAGTTAAGTAACTGTTCTGTGCCAAACACGTCTCCAGGACAAGGAAACTTGTTCTTAGGCTTGAGCGAAGTAAGATAGCAATATGCATCTGTTATTATAGTATTTTATGGAGAGTCTGGCAAACTCCCCGTGGCGTACCAAATATGCCAAATACCAGTAACAATGATGGGTCTCATTCTCCTAAAGAGCCTTGAATATAATCTCAGGGCTAGGATGAAAGAGACGTTACTGGGGCCTGCTCGAGGCAATCGACGAATAAGAGGATGATGAATGAATGAATGAATGATGGAGAACAAATACTAGTTATCAATTGACAACTTGAGAGAAGCGGGAAAGAGGCCATTCTAAAACTGGTATGTTGGTGGGGGTAAGAAACCTAAACCATGAAATGTAAACACAGCTGTAAGAAAAGTTTGACTCCTGTGTCTTTTGACAACATGACTGCCAGTGGAGACTCCGTGTGTCAAAAATTTTTTGCAACTTCTTCCCCTATGCCAACTCCGAAAACCTAGGGAGTAAGAAAAGCTGAAATGACCATCTGGAGGTTTGTAGCTTGTAATTTATGGCAGTCTCTCTCTTGAGAAGCCCGGATGTCTGACTTTTCCCTCATTCTCTTGGCTCTGAGGAGAAAAAGATAGAGGCTTTTAAGTACGCGATGCCACTATGTGGATGAATGGATCTGAAGAGCATTACATTGAGAGTTAGTCAGAGGAGGGACAGACAGAATGATCCCTCTCCTGTGTGGGATATAAAGAAACTTCTATTTAAAAAAATTTTTTAAAATGGAATTACCATGAGATATAGTTAGAAAGTTATTCATGATTAAGCTTTGGTCATACAATGTTCCAACACTTGTCCATTTACCAGTGCACATTTCCTGCCAGCATTGTCCCCAGTTTTCCTCCCACCCTTCTCTCTCTCTCTCTCTCTTTCTCTCTCTCTCTCTCTCTCTCTCTCTCTCTCTCTCTCTCACACACACACACACACACACACACACACATACACACACATTTTCCTTTAGGCACTGTGGTTTGCAATACTCTTACTGAAATGCTTATCATGCTATCACTTTACCTCCTTTCAGCTCTGAGCTCTTGTCCAGAGTGTTCATTTCCAACTACCATTGTCATGGTGGTCGCTTCTCTGTCCTAACTTCCTTCCTTCTCCCACTTTGTGGCAAGCTTCCTGCCATGCACCAGTCCTCCTGACCCTTGTTTCTGCTGTCTTGGGGTATTATTCATTCACATGCCACATTTTTAGTTTGGGTTTTCATTTCCCGTAAATGGGTGCAAGCATTCGTGTGTGTGTGTGTGTGTGTGTGTGTGTGTGTGTGTGTGTGTGTGACACCTGGCGATGCACGGGGGTTACTCTTGGCTCTGCACTCAGGAGTTACTCCTGGCGGTGCTCAGGGGACCATACGGGATGCTGGGAATTGAACCCGTGTTGGCCGCATGCAAGGTAAACGCCCTACCCACTGTGCTATCTCTCCAGTCCTGGTGCAAGCATTCTTAAGGAAACAATGAAGTCCCAAAGGTGATAGAAAGAAAGAGCATCAGAACTGGTCTTTAGTAGGAAGTTTCCCACTGGATTGGAGGTGGGGAGGATAAATTAGGGAAGGGAACCGTAGCTCAATGGAGGAGGAAAACAGCTGCTCTAGAGACAGACTGGTGGTGGGAAGGAAACTGAAGACATTGGTGGAGGGAAGTAGACACTGGCAAAGGAATTGGTGTTGGAACATTGTACGCCTGAGACTTAATAATGAATAACTTAATAATTAATAATCAATGGTAATTAAAAATTTGCACGAGCGGGCCCAGTAACGTCTCCATTGGAGACTTTGTTGTTACTGTGTCTGGCATATCGAATACTCTCGGTAGCTTGCTGGGCTCTCCGAGAGGGGCGGAGGAATCGAACTCGGGTCGACCATGTTGGCTGCGTGCAAGGCAAACACCCTACCCGCTGTGCTAAAGAAGGCTGTGCAAAGGACCCCAGGCCCCAGGCAGACAGTACTGCCTAGTGGAGACTGCACTGAGGCCATCCTAGCCCCCTCACCTTCTTGCTTAGGCCCAGGCTGAAGGCACACCCCGGTGTTCCCACACACTTTCTGTGTACAAGAGGTATGTTCATTGTGGCTCATCATTTGCACGTCACCTTTCCTCCTCATGAATTTGTGTAAATTATCTGGGGGGGGGGGGGGGGACTATGGGCTTTTGGATAAACTGTTCCATCACTATCTCTCATGGCCCCAAACCAAATGCCCTAAGCAGCTGTTTTCCAGCCCATGATGGTGACCATCCTGCCCAAACAAAGCTGGTGTCATGTATGTCAAGACCCCTTCCCCATTCTGTAGTTTCTATGCTTTATTGGAAAAGCATAGGAATTTTTCATTTTTTAAAGGTTTTTTATTTAGTCACCGTGAAGTAGTTACAGAGCTATCTTGTAACTATCTTAAAACTCGATCATGACCAAATTTCAGTCGTACCATGATCCAACACCCTTCACCAATGTCCATTTCCCACCACCAATGCCTCGTTTCCCTTCCATCACCACCCTCCCAGGCTACCACAGAAATTTTTTTTTGAAAACAATTAGAAGAAAGAAGACAAACACTGGGGGCTCTCACTTACTTATAGTCTATAAAGAAGCAAAGCTAGGGGATAGACAATGGCCAATGAAAAGGGCTCCTTAGACTCTGGAGCAGAATTTAGATCACCAAGAGCAAGTGCTTGAAGGGGATAGTGGGGGTCCTATAGACAGTGGTGAAGGGCTGTTGACACTTTGGTGTTGAGTGTAGGATGTGGTGACATTAGGTGCCCCTAGAACATAGATCTTTATACACTGATAAACTAGAGCTATGTCAAAAATATAGCACAGTGGTAGGGCGTTCGCCTTACAAGCGGCCAACATGGCCAACCCGAGTTCGATTCCTCCGCCCCTCTCGGAGAGCCCGGCAAGCTACCGAGACTATTCGATATGCCAAACACAGTAACAACAAAGTCTCCAATGGAGACGTTACTGGGCCCGCTTGAGCAAATCGACGATCAACGGGAGGGCCTTTACCTTTTACCTTTACCTGTTCTATAAATAAATATAATTTTTAAGTCCTTAAAGAATGGACTGGCCAAGAAACAGTCTATTAGACTTCAAATTGAAGGAATGGAAGGAATCTGTCTACCTCTGTAAGCGGTTTTCCTTACCTCTCACTTCCTGCATTTCCATCACTTTGGGGCTCATTCCATTGTCACTGGAAAATTTTCTGCAGCTTCCAATAATATATAGTTCTACAAGAACCAACCTGGGTCATCGGTGATGCCTTTCCAACATACTGAGGGAAAATGGTAAATTAAGGTTGAGTCCAACTGACTATTTATTAAAGAACCTGAGAGATATATTTCTGAATTCTCCAGAATTCTTTGTGCGGTTATAACAACTAACTGAGATCTAAACTCCAATGAAAATGGAACAAATGCTGCTGTTGGGAAAGGAGGGTTGATAAGAGAGATTGGAGGAACGTGATAACTGTGATAAAGCATCACAGCAACACAGAGGAAAAGAGAAATACACACATGTGCAAACACGTGTGCATACATGCACTTTCGCACACATGTGCACGCACAGATACACACATGCACACACACAGATGCACATTTTAAAGTTGAGGGCTGATCACTCTGGACTGAAACCCGATCATGGGCAACTTTGTAAATGTGTATCTCACCATGATTCAATTAAAAATATATAAAATAAATAAAGCTAAAAGCTGCCTTGAGGAAGAAGCTAAACCGAGATCGACTTTGAGGCTTCCCTGTCTCTCCAAGGCAAACCTCGTTTTTTCAGACCATTTTAACAAGTGAGTCTTCTCCATACAGGAAAAATTCAACTTTGAAAGAAACAAAGCTTTTCTGTTTTAGCAGGCTCCTAACAATTCCCAACATCCTGACAAAACACAGGCAACAAAAATTCATTTGTATTTTGAGATCTGTTACCAGAGGCAGGACGCATCGCTAGTGTGAGGAATGAAGTAATGTGAGGTAAGGGATCATCTGAGGACAAGCCTGGGCTCTGGCTGGTGCTCTTTAGGGTCAGCCTGTTTTACGACTGTGGTCTCAGTGAGGAGTTGAAATGTGCTTTTTATTACACGAAAGGTGGGAGAGCAGGAACAAAGACACCTTTGTCACCCTCTGAACTTGGTGCTCACAACACTTTTGAGAAACACAAATGTATTTTCCAGCACCACAACTCTCACTACAATGCCAGTCAAGGGTCAGGTAACAAACAATGAAATTTCAACACTCTGTCTGGGGCAAGAGGACACACACACACACGTCGTGGCCCAGTGACTACAGGTGCTCATCCAAAGTCCCAGGTGATCATTCTGGCTGGCTGAGAGTGACCCCAACTCCCTCCTCCGGTTCAAAAATTCACGAGAATGACTCAGAGGATACAGAAAATCATTTTGCTCGCCATTAACACTCCATGATAAAGAACACTCAAAAAAGATACAAATACACAGTTAAATAACAGAAACACAAAAGACAAGACCCAGAAGGTCTGGAACAGCCCCAAGGACTCTGGAGAGGCAGGTCCTTCCAGTCTCCACACCCCCGCAGGGTCCTGGCTGTCACATCCACAAACTGCCTCTACGTGTCATTTAAGCGCATTAATGGCAGTGATCCAGAGACTCACAAGTGAATCTCGGAACCAGGCAGCTCGCTGCAGAGATGACTCTGAACCCTAATTATTTAAAGTATTAGAATGCCAGGAGCAAATGGCCGCATTTGTGGCTGCGTGACATCTCATGCTATTCATTACAAACAATACAAAGTCAACTGTCTGGTATCTGCCTGTCGGGCAGGCCTGAGTGGTGGTGGGAAAATTTGAGATAATGCTGGTGTGAAGATGTAATGGTGGTGGGATTGGTGTTGAAATATCGAGTGTGATCCATTATTGTAAGTAACTTTATGAAAATTTGAAAAAGGAAGGTCTGGAGCAAGAAGCAATTGTCACATGACATTGGGGTATATATCAAAGCCCCCATGTCTGGGTGCACTCTCTGGCACAGAGGTTCTGGGAACCCCATGACGGAGAGACTTTCCTGGACAGGGTCTATTGTATAAATGTGGTTCGTTAAGTCAGTGATCATTAGTGCCTAGACTCCATCTCCACATCTATCTCTCCTAACCAGTGCTCAGAGAGAGAAGTTGGAAGTTCTAGTCTTCTCATTTGCCAGGCTTATTCTGCTGATGGAGACCCTGACATTAAGCGCCATTTACAAGACACTCTTAACTGACTCCCAAGATTCCAAGAGTTTTGGGGGCTATGTGCCCGGAATTTGGTACAAGATCAAGTATTGAATTTTTTAATCTTATACACCCTTCAGACTAGCTCAAGTTTCAATTCTTACGTCTTTCAGAGTGGTTTTAAAACCCTTCCTCAGCAGAATGTTTGCCAGATTCAAACTACATGACCGAGTCCTTTAATTTTTCAGGGAAAAAAAATCTACATCAGATCAAGTAAGGTTTATCTCAAGATGCAAAATTCTCTGAAAGTACAAACATGAATTAATTTGTTGAAATAAACCCACCCACACAAAGCACGAAGGGAAGCCTGGGTCCCCTTCCTATGCCAGGCGCTGGCCCCACTTGGCATCATTTTAACCCTTAACCCAGCTTCATACACTGCAGGTCCAGACCTGCACCCCTGACCCCCACCCAAGTCTTTGTGGGGGGGTCACAAACCCACACCCCGCACCACCAGACTTTGTGCCTATGCAAGCACTGACCCCAGTTTGTCACTCTAAACTTTAAACACAAAACTGCGTGGACACGTACCTCATAGATATATTATATTAGGTGCAGGTGGGGAGAGGCATTCCTATTTCACAGACTCTACACTGACTTAACTTGTCGGTTAACTTGGGCAAGTAACTGGTGATGATTTAGGAGGCGGCCTACTTAACATTACACAATAAGGAAAATGAATTTATTTAATTTCCATTATTACATAGACATTATGGTCATGGCCCAGCTTCACAGACCCTCCAGGAACATGGCAAGGGGCAAAGAAAGACCTTTACTGGTAATAGGCCTGCAGGCTGGAAGAGGGCAGACTCAGGCCCTCAAGGCAACCCTCTTCAGGGTCCCAAGAAGTGATTTGGGGAAGGGGAGATAGTACAGCCCTTAACATGAGCCTTTGCGCAGATTCTTCGTCTCAGCATCACTATTCTGGTATATTATTTTGAGCTCAAGTCTCTTGAGAGACCGAAGCGATAGTACAACAGGTAGGATGCTTGCCTTGCACACAGCCGACCAGGGTTTGATCTCTGGCATCCCATATGGCCATCCAAGCACTGCCAGGAGTCATTCCTGAGTGCAGAGCCAGGAGTAACCCCTTTACATCGTGGAGTGTGACCCAAAAAGGAAAAAAAAAAGAACTAAATAAAATAAATAAAGTCACTTGAGAAACAGTCATGCAGAAAGATTCTTTCTTGCTACCTGGAAACAGACCACTGACCTCCATCAGGAGAAGCTGCCCACTTCACACCAGGAGAATGACATTCTTCACCTCAAAAGACTGGGACTTAATTAATACCTGATCAGGACCTATGTAAAGCACTACTGAAATAAACCTTCTCTCCCACTAAAATAACCCTTCTCTTCCACTTGTTTCCCCAAATATTTCCTAGTGGGTTCCATAATTTAGCCCCTTTTGATCAAGTCTCTTCATTTTGCTAAATCCCCACAATTTTTTCATTCTTTGTTTTAAAAGTTCTGAGTTTGGGGGGCATGACAGAGTCTTTAGATCTCTATTTCCTGTCTGTAGATTCCTCTCTAACATATGTAAATATTAAATAAAACATTTCTTCCTCTGTTGCACCGGCTTATGTCTATTTCTTTATTGTTTCGTTTTGGAGGGCCACCCAGTAGTGCTGGGGCTACTCCACACTCAGTATTTAGCGACCACTCCCCGCAGTGCTTGGGGATCTGTGTGGTGCCACAGATCTACCCAGAGCCTTTTAGCTCGCAAAGTATATACTCAGCCCATCCAGCCCCACTGATGTCAATTTAATTCTTTGATCCAGTATAGAACCTAAGAGGATACAAAATTTTCTTTCCCTAGATTTCCCTAATAAATGCTAAGGAAGTTCAAAACAATGATTAGAATGAATATGTGGATCTAGCAAGGTGGCAAGATAAACGTTAATGTACAACATTGAATTATTTTTTACATATATAGCTTAACATATATTTGTATATATATTACATATATTGTGGATTTGTAATTAAATATCTCAACAAAGAAAATAACACAAAATTTTTGGTTTCTCAGCACTTACAAAAGTTACGCTCACATTATTATGTGTAAAATATCCTTTTATCTAAAAAATCAAAGTCCATACAATAATTTTAAAATACTTTATTGTTAAAGAATTACTAAACATCATATAAGCCTTCAATGAATCATTTTATTTCTTTTAGTGGGAGTTATTGTAAAAACTATTTTCAAAATGTAATAAATTAAAGTACAATAAGAAAAAAACAGAATGCATCTTGGTATCTACCCCCCAAAAGCAAACACATACAAAAAGCAAATCCTAAAAGAAATATGCATGCTCATGTTCATTTTAGCACTTAATGCAATTGAGTCAGGATACAAAAACAAACCAAATGTCCAATGGATATTGGATAAATGACTGATAGATAAATGGATAAAGAAGCTCTGGTACTCAACCCCTGGCACACATATGGTCCCCTTGAGCACTTAAAGGAGTAATCCCTGAGTACAGAACCAGTAGTAATCCCTGAGCACAGCACAGCCAGATGTGTCACTGCAAAAAAAATGTTCTGGTATATTATATATACATATATATACAATAAAATATTATAAAACTATAATAAAAAATGAAATCATTTTATTTGGTGCTAGTTGGATAGAATTGGAGAGTATCATGCTGAGTGATATTGGCCAGCAGGAGAAAGATAAGTACTGACTGATCCCATCTATGGCAGATAGGGAAACAAAATAAGAGAATAAGTAATATTAATTGATAACAAACTCTGGGTACTGTAGTACAAACAAAACTCCAGAGTAGAAAGAGTAGGTGGACAGGATGTGACACAGAATCACAGGTGGGAGGTACTGGGAACAAAAGTGGTGGTGATGTGAGGTCACTGTGTATACCAAGATCATAAATGCCAACACCATTGTAAAAAAATTTGCTTAATTACAATAAATTTTTGACAATTATAAATGGTTGAAATGCAGCTATGCTCACCACTATATCACCAATAAATAATCAGAAATAATTGGAATGCAATAACTACAAAATTAAAAATTGAAATAATTTCATGGATAATAGAATTTTTAAAATAAAAATAGGGATAAGTTTACCAAAACACAAGTAACACTTCTATGCTGAAAATCATTGAACACTGAGAAAATTTGAAGATAACCTAAATAAACAAAGACATGTATCATGTTCATGGTTTGGATTTGGTATTATTGATTTGTGAATTCTCCCTAAGTAGAACTACCAATTCTATAAATTTCAGTCATACTTCAAGCAGGATTTTTTGTATAAGTTTACAAAATGATTGTTAAATTGATATAGTATAGTATAGTATTCTATATTGTTAAATTGATATAGAAAGGATGTAGAGTATCCAAAGGAACCTTGGAAAAGAACAAAATTGGAAGTCTGAAATTAAAAAAAAATAAAGTATTGATAGACTGGTACAGGACTATAATGGTGGAAGCAAGTTCAATGAAGTCTTAAGAGTTGAAACCAGAAGTTGGTTACAAAATCCTTTCAGCTTTTCTATTTGAAGTTTTTCAAAAGAAAATACTGGGAGAAACATATATAACTAAATATCTTTTGGGATGGACAGTTTATGTTACACAACACGCACCAAAACTTAAGAACCTTCTATTCATCTATTTCCTCAAAAATCCCATACTCATATTATCATTATTATTGTGTGTGGAGGGATAGGCTTCCAAAATTGATTCCAATGTGCAGGGGTTGAAGGAGTGTGTGTGTGGGGGGCGGGGGTCTTTTAATGTGTTGTAAGCCACTTAAGCAAGAAACAAGGAATGTAGTAGCCTTGAAAGAGCATAAGATGGCTACCACCTTACTGTTCAACCTACCCTGCAAAGTATTTGGGAGGGTTAGAGTTTAAAGCAAATGGGATGCCCACTCATGTCCCACTAGCCCCATTAGGTAGCCATCAAACTGTATCAGAAATTCACTTGATCTTTACAGCCTGGTAGTGAATCCCCACCACCTGAGTTCTTGGAAAGACGTGGGCTCAGAATGGAGTGGAGGGGCTCTTGCAGGAAAGGAGAGTCGGTCCTGACCTCTGCCTAGGTTCATAGAATCTATCCTCACAGGAAGGAGATGAATAGTGAAGTAAGATACTTTGATTTAGGAAGTATTGGAGGAGTGGGCGGGATGACATTCAGACAGAATATGGGCTTCTCCAGAGGAAAGAGAGCCAAGAGCACACATCCCAAGTTGAGATGTGGATGACTCTTAAGATTGGGAATGCACAACACTTGCCTCTGCAAAGTTAATTTTATAGGGTTTTCCTAAGCTGCCCCCATGGAGACAGGAATCTATTCTTAGGGTGTTGTTAAGGAGAACTGGAAACTTCCAGTGGTCTTCTATATTCCTACCACAGCCCTTTCTTGCTAGAACCTCTCCTCTCAGAGGGGCTGTCTTAGTTTCTGCCTCTCAGAGGGTCTCCATGCCTTTGGGCTGGTGCCAGAGTGACTTCTTTAATCTAAATTTCCAGGACTTCACCTGTCTGCCTGTAATTGCTATTGCAATATTATAAATATACATTTTATAGATCGTATGTAACTGTATCTCTTGTTTTCAATGAAAAGAAGAATCTCATATGCAGATATTGAAGGTAAGAGCAAGCCAAAATACAAACACCTAAGGCAAGTGACAATTGTTTTCCTTAGTTGATAATTCAATCATAGGCTGTTTTTGACCTAGGATATATATATATACATATATACATATATATTATCTCAGGTATGAAATAACAAATATCTGACTTGACTCTAAATGACTATAAGGAATTTACAAAATTCAAATTTACTCTCAAAAGATGAGATTGTATCACCACTAATGAAATCTGAACTAATACAACTTAGTTTAGTATTCAGGTAGGATAGTCCTGAATAAGAGTTTACAGCATGTTTGAGATAGTAATAACTTTATTAAAACAGAATAAAATATCACACACTATTATTTAAAGCTGTGTCCAATTTAAAAATGCTTCTAAATTAATTGCATTATTTCACATTCTAACAGAGAATAATGGATGCTCATAAAATAAGCTTGTAGTGGTGTGATATAGATGACACAGACTATATCAGTCTACTGTTTACAAGAATCATTTATACTTTTAAATATTCCAATAGGAAATTATTTTAAATTTATATTTAAATTTAAATCTTTATATAAATAGATATAATCTATATAAATCTTTTAAAAACTCTGATATTCTAACACTAATTATCTGAAGAATTTACTATATAAGATAGCTCAGTCTATTTCAGAATATCTTATATGACTAAATTTGCTTCTAGATACTTCTTGACATTTTGTTCCCATTAGCCTGGATTATGATATTCAAGCCAAGACTGTAAATGACAATTTCTGCAAATGAGTAGAGACAGAACAATGTGATCATCAGAGATTTGTTTTCTAGCAGCAACAGGATGACTAAAAGAGAAAGCAATTATGTTTATTTCTGCTCAGAAAGCCCATCAAACTGAGAGTAAATCCAATAAAAAGACAGTAACTCCAAGTGATAATATGTGCAAGTCAGTATTTACAATGTTTTCCCAAGAATAATGCACATGATTGCAATCACTGCAGATGACACCTACGTGGTTAACACGCTGACATTTCTCCTTTTACTGGTGATGTTTAAAGATGAAGACATTTGGAGGCTGGAGTGATAGTGCAGCAAGTAGCACACTTGTCTTGCACATGGCCGACCTGAGTTATATTCCTAGCACTCCATGAGGTTCCCCAAGCCTGCCAGCAGTGATCCCTGAGTGCAGAGCCAGGAGTAAGCCCTGAACACCACCAGGTATGGCTCCCAAGACAAAATAAATAAATAAATAAAGATGAAGATATTTATAATACACTAAGTACAGAGCCTGACACATTAGGTAAAAACTGAGTAAGTGTAAATAAATAAATAAGTAAATAGATAACTATTATTCATCAATTTTTTATAAGGAAAGCATTTTAAGTTCCACGTGAGACTTGGGAAAGAATAAAATTTTATCATTCTGTTAGTCCTTCCACTTATACTTATTTTTTTAATCCTAGTGTTTGGTGCTAATTATCTAAATATTTTAGGTTTTAGTCTTATTTTAGTTAAAGACATATTTTTATCTTTGTTGACTTAAAATTACATAATGCATTTTTTTAATCCAAACCAAATGTGAAGTTTCCTTATCTTCCTCCTAAAAGCTACCCCAGGCACTTCAAAAGATGTCAAACTGCATCTGTGTATTTCCACTCATTAGTGCATAGGAGGAACAGCTTTCCCATCTCACAGCCTCATCCTGCACGCTTTACCATAAGATTTAGCTCTCTGAGTCATTACAGAAAAACTTCAAGTCTTTGCACAAGTAAAGTTCCATCTGCAGATTTGATCATTATCTACCTACATTTGAAAGAATGACAAGACTTCCCATCCTTATCTGCACAAATTCAGGTTTATCTCCAGGTTAATTTAGAAATGCAGGAGAGTCAGAGACATTAAGAGAGTTTGGAGACCCAGTTTCATCAATTTACCTGGAAATTAGAGCTAGAAAAGCCACCATCACAAGTAAGACATGTAACTGGTTGAAGCTAACTAATTTTTCTAGGCTGCTGTTTGCCTGTATATTCTGAACAATATAGTTAAGATATGGTCCGCCATTTAAATAATTCATAGGTAAATTCCACAAAGCAAGGAAATCTCTTTCTCTAAGTTATAGCACAAGCCATCACATGGAAAAAGAGGATTTCAAGAGGATTTCACAAAATCTTAAAAAGATCCAAGAATCCAAGAACATAGGACTAGATTTAAAAATTATAGTATATACGGGCAACTGCGGCCTCATGGGATGAGGGGGGAAACCCGGCACGTCCTTCTTGCCCTGCCGAGAACACGAGTTGTCTCCCACGAGCAGCTGTCTGGCACAGCCATGGACGCAGAGGCACACAAATCAATCTCGGAACTATTCAGCTTTTGTCAGAAATCCCTCCAGACTTAATTAGTAAAATATCAGAAATCCAAAATCACGCAGCCACTACCGCAACCTCGCAACATCATATGGTCTTCATAACTAGCGATAAAAAAAAAAAAAACAAATGATTTCATGATGCTTTTTCAGCAGGTTTGATTGTTGGGAGAAAATTCCAAATAATAATGGTGCATCTTTTGTCGAAATAATGAATGTAAACAAAGCAGAGAGAGAGTTAAACGGAAAACATCTGCCTCACAGGCACAGGGATGGATGGCATGGGGAGTATATTGAGGTTCTTGGTGGTGGAAAATATGTACTGGTGAAGGGATGGGTGTTTGATCATTGTATGACCAAGACTTAAACCTAAAAGCTTTGTAACTGTTCTCATGGTGATTTAATAAATAAATTTTTTTAAAAGAAAGAAAATAGATAACAACAAAAAATTTAAAAATTATAGTATATATATTCACAATAGAATGCTACTTACCATAAGAAAAGATTAACTCAGGTATGGAGAGATAGTAGAGTAGGCAGGGTCTTTCCCTGCACACAGCCAACCCAGGTTCAATCCCTGGCATCCCATGTGGTCCCCAGTGTGCTGCCAGGAGTAATTCCTGAGTGCAGAGCAAGGAGTAACTCCTGTGTATCACAGGGTGTCGGGGAAAAAAAAAAAGATGGAGGAGGAGAAGGTAGAGGGGTGGAGGAGGAAGAGGAGGAGGAAGAAAATGGGAAGAAGAGGAGGAGGAGGAAGAGGAGGAGGAGGAGGAGGAGGAGGAGGAGGAGGAGGAGGAGGAGGAGGAGGAGGAGGAGGAGGAGGAGGAGGAGGAAAAGATGAAATCAGGGTCCAGAGTGGTAGTACAGTGGGTAAAGCATTTGTCTTGCATGCAACCGACTTGTATTCAATCACCAGTATTCCATATGGTCACCTGACCCCTGCTAGGAGTGACCCCTGAATGGAGTCAGGAGAATCAGGAGTAACCCTTAAGCATTGCCAGGTATGGTCCCAAACCAATAAATAAATAAATATGAAATCATGCAATTCACCATGTGGATGGATCTATAGAAGATCATTCTGCATGAAGTTAGTGAGAAGAAGAGGGATAGACACAGAACAAT
The DNA here is from genome assembly GCF_029834395.1 of Sorex fumeus. Lineage (NCBI taxonomy): Eukaryota > Metazoa > Chordata > Mammalia > Eulipotyphla > Soricidae > Sorex > Sorex fumeus. Next base: position 54,154,314 of record NW_026606129.1, on the reverse strand, counting down.
CTATCTCATATATGCAATATAATGAAACAAAGTAACAGAACTGAGGTATATAGAACTGAGCTTACTATGGGCAAGAAGTAGAGGGGAGGGGACCCTGGGACAATAGTAGAAGGAAGCAGAGACACTAGCAGAGGGTTAGGTGTTGGAATGTTGTATGCACTAACAGTATTGTAAATCATAGTTCCCCAGATTAAATTGAAAGAATAAGAGGCCTTCAAAATTAAATCATTTCATTGAAGAACTGCCAAAGTAAAGGATTTAAGTTGAGCGGGTTACATTTGCTGCCGTTTCACAGGTTGTTTTCCAGTAAGTCACTATATTTTGTGAACTCCTCTCCTGTAGCTTTTGATATGCTGGAAGGATTGATGACATCCATTTTCTTTCAAAAAAAGCGGTTTTCAATTTAGCTATATTCGGCAAGCTACAAATCAATCTGCAAGGCACTGTGAAGAAGATGGCTTTCAAACCTCAGTTACATTGCCGGTGATTTTGTTGTGAGCCATGAAGTACAAATGCTCTGAAACCTTTGAATAGTCCTACATAGAACAACATCAAAAGTGAGCTTCCTTTTGAGCTAGAAAAATGAAAGGACAAGCCTAGCTAAGAGCATTACATCACTGGATCTTTTTATATAACAGAAATAAATGCAGCAAGCGAATATTCTTTATTGCATGAAATTAGATCTCCTCTAAGAGGCATGACAAAAATATTCCATAAACTCTAATGAACTTTAAAAAATGGCAAATAGACTGGAGAGGTAGCTCAATGGACTGAGCACAGATTTTGCTCAAAAGAAACCCGCAGGTTTGATCACAGATACCACATCTGGTCTCCCAAGCACTGCCAGGACTAAGTCCCAAGAACAAAGCAGGGAGTAGTTCCTGAATCTGGATGAGTACAAAAAAAGCAGGAGAAAAATTAAAATTTTTTTATTTTAACAGTCTTTGCTAAAGAACTGAAGATGATCTCACTCATTTACAGAGTGAAGAAACCAAGGAGATTAGAGAATCACCAATGGAAATAGACCCAATATTTAGTCAATAGTATTGTGATCTGAACATTCGGCGCAGGGACAAGGTGGAGGGATCTTAAGGCTCTGGTGGTGGTCATGGTGTAGCTGCACTTCAAGTATGAAACAGTAGTATTTACTATTGACCTGTTCTAAAATTTTTTAACTTTTTTTTTTAAGGTTGGCTTAGGGGGCTGGAGAGATAGTACAGTAGGAAGGGTACTTGCCTTACATGTGGCTCATCTGGATTCAATCCCTGGTATCCCATATGGTTCCCTGAGTACTGTCAGGAGTGACCCTGAGTGCAGAGTCAGGGGATGTCAGTGGTAGAGTGCTTGCCTTGCATGCGTGAGGCCCTGGGTTCAATCCCTGTCACTGCCAAAAAAGAAAGAACAAAACCACCCTAAACTTTAAAACTCTTAGAAGGAAAAACAAGGCAAAACTTCTCAACATTAGACTTGGCAGTCATTTTTTGGATATGACACAAAGACATAGAAGCAAAAATTTTTTAAATAGCAAAAGTAAGATTTATGAAAATTTAAAAATTTTATGCATCAAAAGACAAAATTAGCAAAGTACAAATGCATTCCATGGAATGTAGAAATTTTTTGAAAACCTTAAGTCTGATATGAGATTATACTCAGACTAACAGGGGACTCCCAAATCTCAACCACAAAAGACCAAACAACAACATTTTTAAATGGAAAAAGAACTTGAAAAGACATTTCTCTAAAAACAATATATAAATGTCCAATAAGTACATGAAAAAAGGTTTGACATCACCAATCATTGGGTAAATGTAAATCAAAACTATAAAAAGATATCACCTCACATCACTTGATCACTTGACATCCCGTTACTCATCGATTTGCTCAAACGGGTGCCAGTAACATCTTCATTCATCCCTGCCATGTGCTAGTGTAGGCCAATGGCGTCTGCTCATTCTAAGAACACAAAGAGCCTCTAACCGATCGTTTAGGGTCTTGACAAAGAAGTCTGACCATCTCATAGGTAGGAGGCCATGCTATCTTTTGACGTCTCGTGGAATCCAGTCGGTCATGGCTTTAGTCCAGCAGTCGTCTCCAAAACTCATTATGTGTCCAGCCCATCTGATTTTTGATGCCTTGGCAAACAAGACAGTGTCCCTGATTCTTGACTGTCAACGGAGGTCAGAACTCCGGATTTGTTCTCTCATTTGAGTGAAGTGTGATACTCCAAGCAAAGCTCTTTCGATTCCTCTTTGGGAGACCCAAATAGCGTTCTCATCCTGTTTGCATAGGGCCCAGGTCTCTGAGGTGTATGTTAATACAGGAAGAACAGTGGAATCAAAGAGATGTGCCCGGAGCCGGAGGTTCTTTGTCCTCTGAGCCTGCCAGGAGTGATTCCTGAGCACAGATATAGGAGTAAATCCTGAGCACTGCTGGGTGTGATGGAAAAGGAAAAGAAAAGAAAAACAAAAAATAAGAATTGGTGAAAAAAGTTGGAACCAGACCAGATAAATAGGCCAATGGACTAAGTGTATGCTGTGCATGTAGAAGGCCTCTGTTCAACCCAAGTATTGTATGGTCCTCAAATATCTCCAGGAGTGATCCCAGAGTACAGAGCCATGAGTAGCTCCCTAGCACTGCCAGGTGTGGCCCAAAAAGAAAGAGGAGGGGAGCAGATGGGATAGGAGAAGTTGGGAAGGGGAGAGGAGAGGAGAGGAGAGGAGAGGAGAGGAGAGGAGAGGAGAGGAGAGGAGAGGAGAGGAGAGGAGAGGAGAGGAGAGGAGAGGAGGGGAGGGGAGGGGAGGGGAGGGGAGGGGACGGGAGGGGAGGGGAGGGAAGGGGAGAGGAGGGGAGGGAAGGGGAGAGGAGGGGCGAGGAGAGGAGAGGAGAGGAGAGGAGAGGAGAGGAGAGGAGAGGAGAGGAGAGGAGGGGAGGGGAGGGGAGGGGAGGGGACGGGAGGGGAGGGGAGGGAAGGGGAGAGGAGGGGAGGGGAGGGAAGGGGAGAGGAGGGGCGAGGAGAGGAGAGGAGAGGAGAGGAGAGGAGGGGAGGGGAGGGAAGGGGAGAGGAGGGGAGGCGAGGGGAGGGGAGGGGAGGGAAGGGGAGAGGAGGGACGAGGAGGGGTGAGGAGAGGAGGGGAGAGGAGGGGAGGGGAGGGGAGGGAAGGGGAGAGGAGGGGAGGGGAGAGGAGAGGAGAGGAGAGGAGAGGAGAGGAGAGGAGAGGAGAGGAGAGGAGAGGAGGGGAGGAGAGGGAAGGGGAGGGGAGGGGAGGGGAGGGGAGGGGAGGGGAGAGGAGAGGAGAGGAGGGGAGGGGAGAGGAGAGGAGGGGAGAGGAGAGGAGAGGAGAGGAGAGGAGGAGAGGGGAGGGGAGGGGCGAGGAGGGGCGAGGAGAGGAGAGGAGAGGAGAGGAGAGGAGAGGAGAGGAGAGGAGAGGAGAGGAGAGGAGGGGAGGGGAGGGGAGGGGAGGGGAGGGAAGGGGAGAGGAGGGGAGGGGAGGGGAGGGAAGGGGAGAGGAGGGGCGAGGAGAGGAGAGGAGAGGAGAGGAGAGGAGAGGAGGGGAGGGGAGGGAAGGGGAGAGGAGGGGAGGGGCGAGGAGGGAGAGGAGAGGAGAGGAGAGGAGAAGAGAGGAGAGGAGAGGAGAGGAGGGGAGGGGAGGGGAGGGGAGGGGAGGGGAGAGGAGAGGAGAGGAGAGGAGAGGAGAGGAGAGGAGAGGAGAGGAGAGGAGAGGAGGGGAGGGGAGGGGAGGGGAGGGGAGGGGAGGGGAGAGGAGAGGAGAGGAGAGGAGAGGAGAGGAGAGGAGAGGAGGGGAGAGGAGAGGAGAGGAGAGGAGGGGAGGGGAGGGGAGGGAAGGGGAGGGGAGGGGAGGGGAGGAGAGGGGAGGGACGGGGAGGGGACAGAAAAAACTGTGCACTATTAATGATAATGCAAAATAGTATAGCTGCTGTGAAAAGCAGTATGACAACTTAGGATCCAGCAGTTCTCCCTCTGGATACATGCACAAAATAATTGAAAATGGAATCTCAAAGAGACCATCATATTCACGTTAATAAAAAGATTATTTATAATACCCAGTGTGGTAGCAACCCAGTGTCCACCGATGAATGAATGGATAAGCAAGCTGTGGTATTGTTACTGAGCTTTAAAAAAGGAAATTCTAACATGCTACAATGGGCATTCTGCTAAGTTGAGTACATTAAACTGTCAGAAAAATAATCCTGTCACAGAAAACAAATTCTGTCTGATTCCATTTTTTAAAAATATATCTAAGTATTCGGCATCATAGAAAATAGATGGTGATTGTCAGGATCTTGGGATCAGGTAGGATGGTAGAATGTGGAGCTATTGTTTAATAGGTACAGAGTGCAGTTTCGTAAGATGGATGGTGTTAATGACTACACTAAAGTATAAATAAATGTACTTAGCATCACCGTACTCTGTGTTTAGATGGTATGTTTTGTTACGTGTTTTTACAACAAATAAATGGGAGGGGGAGTTTATGCAATAACTGTTCTTAGTTGTAAATGGTGTTAACTATGATATGTTGCCAGGTGATACAGTAGCACACACTTTGTATCACTAGCTAATTTCTGCCATAGTCTTATTTTACACATTCAATACCTTTACATCGTTCTGATCTGCAGCTCTGACCTAATATGTTTATGTGCACACCCTTCAGTAATAACTTACTGTTAATTCAGTGATAAATAACAATAATCCTGCCAACTTTCTGCATCCAAGTCTACACTGAAAACATAAAACAATACTCAGGTCTGCATGCCTTCCCCCAAATTAAATTTAGTTGTAGGTTAAATACAACTGCCTCTTCTGAGGTCATATGAGTAAGCGAACCCTATTTGTAATCTCTGAATGCAACCTAAGGAGTCAAAAAAGAAATTCCTTGTAAAGAAAGACAAGGATTTGTATCTTTAATAATATCTTTGCTCGAGCGGGCCCAGTAACGTCTCCATTGGAGACTTTGTTGTTACTGTGTCTGGCATATCGAATACTCTCGGTAGCTTGCCAGGCTCGCTTTGGCAGCACATATACTAAAAATAATATCTTTAATATGTTAAATTTTAAAATTTATCTATAAGTTAATACTATAAAACTCATTCTATAAAATGTATGATTCTGTAGCTTTTAGCACTTTTAAAATATTAAATCAAAGCCAAGGAGATAGTTCTAAGGGATAGGGTGTGTAGAATCGGCCCCAAGAGGGATTACCCAGCACCACATGGCCTTCAAGAACTGCCCAAGATAACCATTCCTTGTCATTTGTAGTGGCTATGTCTTCTTTGGGAGAAAGGGTTGCTGGAGGTGAAAATACCAAGCAGTGGTCAATGGGTTTAGGGGGTCATTCCAGCAATACCCAGCTGCAATGTGGTCTCCAGCATTGCCAGACTGAACTGTCAGACCAACTCAGCCAAGCGGAAGGAGGAGAGATCTCAGGGGTTCCTGAACACAGCTTAGGAGTCCCACAGCTCTCTTCCAAAACATAAGTTGTACAATCATTTCCACTATCTAATCTTAGTAAAATGCTAGTCTTCATCATCTAGAAAGTAATATCTCTTGATCTATATCAATTAATCTGAAGATGCAAATTAAAATATTTTAATTTATTAAATAGGGGTTTTGTTGTTACTATCAGTGATGCTCAGAGATAGCTTCTGGCTCTGCACTCAGGAATTATTATCCTGGTGGTACTTGGGAACCATATGGGATGATGAGGATCAAACCCAGGTGCCATATGCAAGATAAACACTCTACCCATTGTACTCTATCACTTCTACCCACACTCTTAAAAATTATATATATATGCATATAGATATATAATGTTTCTTCAAGCCTGGGCCTGGGAGGAATTTTTGTTATTTGTAGTGGGTATATCTTTGGAGGGGAGGGGAGAGGGGAATTGCAGTGCCCAGGGGTTCTTGAGGGTCATTCTAGCAATACTCAGTTAACCAGGCCTGAAAGTTGAGTATCGAAGCCCAAAAATACTGTACTCGATATGACCCTGTGATTTCAGAAGCCACTAGGGCTACATCCAGAAATGCTGTGGAGGGGGATCTCCAGGGCTACACCCAGTTGAGGTTGGGGCAAGGAGGGGTAAGCAGTGACCTGAGTCAAACAGGGGTCCTCTGACACCTGTGCTGTCTCCCTAACTCTGTGTGGTGAGTATAGCTCTCTCTTGTAAGGGGGTGGGAGAGAGATGGTCAGGCCATACCCAGGGGTCCTTAGGGTTTTTTTCCTGACAGTGCTCAGAGGATCTTGTGGTTGCAGAGATCAAACCCAGAACTGCTACAAGCAAAGCAAACATACTGGGCCACTTCTCTCTCTCTCTCTCTCTCTCTCTCTCTCTCTCTCTCTCTCTCTCTCTCTCTCTCTCTCTCTCTCTCTCTCCAGCCCTTTGGTATATCTTTAAAGGAAAGACTAAAAACATGTGGTTCTTGGGCTTTGGATAGCATCACGTTTGCTTTTTAATATGGATACTTGCCAATATGTTCATCCTCTAAAAAGAGGAAATTTTAGAGAATCATCCATGTCTCTAACTTCTCTCCAGAAGGTTTGGCTACACTAGCCTGCGTCCCACATGTCTCTGGCATAGGCTGGACAGCTTCTGTCCTCTTTAGAGAAAAAGGGCACCTGCTTTCATAGAAGATATTTGCCATAATTCCCACTTGCCTGGCCCTCAATGGCACCAAGCTCACTGCCATTATTATTGTGTGCTTTAAAGGTTTGTGGACAATAGTAAATGACTAGAAAAATAATCCAAAAATTCACTTGCAGTTAGCCGATGTTTCATTCTAAAGAACAAGAATTATTGTGATGAGGAAAGTAGATCCCTGCCCACACTTCAATCAGATTAATGGTAATGAGCAAGTGCTACCAAGGAACTACCGAGTCTGGGTGTCATGACGTAACCGTGGAATGCATTCAGGATGTCCTTGAAATGGTCATCTTGAATGCCCTTCAAATGTGCTCGTGTCCCTTACGTAGTCCAGACTCTGCTTAGCAAAATAACATGCTTGGGAATTTCTGTTTCTGTACTCTTCTGCTCATTGCCGACAAATGCTTCATCTCTCCTCTCCCCTATCAGATGGTCTATAAAACTGTGCTCTTGCCTTTGTTCAAGGCCCAGTCTTTGAAGCAAAAACTTTCTTGGGCCCACTGATGCAAGTAAAACTGATTTCTCCCATTTCTTAGAGCATGCCTCTTGTTTTTTTTTCTCCTACTCTTGGTGATCTCTGTACCATTTTAAGATATAACGTTTTAGTCATCTACAAAGTATTCAAAAGAGAAGAACTATTCTACAGAAGACTGAATGCCAATGAAAATATTGCTCAGGTGACAGATTATCAGCCAGACTTTGACAGGGAGACAACAAAACAAAATCAATAATGAAATAATTTTCTGTCATCAAACAGAAAGTTGAGTGCTTTAAAAAAAAAAAAAAGGTGTTTTAGGTAATTGCCAATATAGGTCTATTGAGGTCAAGATACATGATGCGTTTGAAGTCTCAGTTGAGGTGAAAGAAATTCTGAAAGAAAGATGCAGTCTCTTCTGCATCCTCCACTCCATGACTGGCTCCTCAGTACTCCTATCAAAATACAATCTTTACTCACAAGATACATTTCAGCTATCCCGCGTCAGCAATCCTTCTCTTATTTCCTTTAGATAGCTTGCATGCATGCTCCTCCATGTCCTTCAGGTGTTCTGTGTGTGGTGACCTCATGGCACTTGAGGTTCACTAGCCTTTTATTAGTCATTTGTTGTTTTCATCAGCCCCCCCATTCTTGTGGGGGATTGAAAGTTCCTCAAAGGAAGAACTTTGTGGTCAGACTTTCTAGGTTTCCATCTCAGTTCTCTCATTTGCTTCCTGTGGGAAAAAAAAAGTTACAAAAATTTTCTAACTCCCGATCCTCCCAGGAGGGGAGATGCATGTTGAAAGTAGACTATGGACTGAACATGTTTTACACTCAATGCCTCTTTTGCGGACCACAATACCCAAAAGGAGAGAGAGAGAACAAAAGGGAATGCCCTGCCACAGAGGCAAGGTGGGATGGGGGGGATGGGAGTGGGAGGGATATTATCCATGGTGGTGGAAAATGGGCACTGGTGGAGGGATGAGTATTTGATCATTGTATAATCGAAACCCAAGCACAAAAAATTGTAAATCTACAACTGTACCTCATGGTGTTTCACTAATAAAAATTTTTTTAAAAATTTTTTTCTAACTCCCTTTTCTCATCTGTTAAATAGAAATAGGAGATAATGATCATATCAATGTCATTGGATCATTGTGACAATTCAACTGAGTAATAAATGTGTATAACAAAATGCCAAAATGAAAATTTTGGATGAGGCACCTGGGCAAGTTAGATATACTTAAGAAAAAGGAACGCAGAATATACCTTTGTAAGGTAGCCACCTGCAACCGGTTCCTTAACTGTCAGATTCTTTCCTACATGGTGATAAAGCTCAAGAGTAAAAGCGGAGGGATCTTAGGGATGACTACGTAGAAAAACACCTGACTTACAAGTATGAGGCCACTAAGTTTGATTTCCAGCACCATCCGACATGCACTAGTGCCAGCCAGGTAATACTGCTGTGTGGGGTTCTTGTCACCACAACCATGTGTGCAACCCCTGTCATAAAAACAAAACAAAAAAAATAAAGAGAATAGGAAATCTTTCAAAAATCTAATAAAGAATAGAAATAGAATGGGCTGAATCCACTACCAGAATCTCCAGATACAAACTGACAATGTTATTTCTAAATTATCCATCTAGCCAATGGTATCTATTATGGTTCCATTATGAACCCAATGTACTTTTCCCAAGAGATATACATAAACTCTATTACCGCTCAACAGGCTGACTGGCAGGCTATGGATAATGGTCAGGTGCCCATTTCTATAAGATAAAAATCTGTTGGCTCTATGTACTTCTGTAAGGCTAAGCACTTTCCTCACCCTGAAATCTAATTCTCATGGCCACACCAGCAATCGGGAAACTGATGTGGCAGTGGTAGAGGACCAGAGAACATATGCATAAGTAACAAAGGATTCAGGTGGGACAGTGCTTTCACTCTGCTTGTACCCTATTCTAAATTGTGAAAAGCCTGTCCCATCTTTCTTTTTGCTGTACCTTAAAAATTTCTTATTTCGGGGGCCAGAGCAATAGTACAGTGTGTAGGACATTTGCCTTGCATGCTACCTGGGTTTGATCCCTGCAAGCCCATATGGTCCCCTGAGTACAGAACCAGGAGTAAGCCCTGAGCACCGCTGGGTGTGGTCCCAAAACAAAAACAAAACACTTTCTTATTATTGCGGTAATTGTGTCAATGTGTATAATTGTGTTAATGTTTACACTTTGGTGTAAAAAGTTATTGCACACCACAAAAATGCCTAAACCCCTCAACCTCTGTTCTTAGGTCCTTCTATCTCTCTCTTCATTCTCCCCAGATCACCCCACTCCCATTTGGTAACTTCAATTATGTTCTCAGATCAGAGTTTTTTTTCACTGGACACTGTCTATTTCTTTGCTTCATTTCTTCATATATCTCATATAAATGAGATAATTTGGTATTTGTCTTCTCCTCTGACTTACTTTTCTTGACATGATATCCTCTTATTCCATCCAAGATGTAACAAAAGGCAAGAGTTCATCATTTCTTATAGTTGAGTATTGTGTATATATACCCCATTTTCTGTATTCACTCATCTATTATTGAGACGGGTTATTTTCAGATCTTGGCTGTTGCAAATAGTGCTGCGGTAAACGTAGGTATACAAATAAATTTCTAAATTTTTTTTTGTTTTCTTGGAATATATATCAAGGAGCTTGTATCATAGGTAGTTATGCTTTTATTTTTTTAAATTTTTTATTTTGGGCCTTTTTGGGTCACACCCGGTGATGCACAGGGGTTACTCCTGGCTTTGCACTCAGGAATCACTCCTGGCAGTGCTCAAGAGATCATATGGGATGCTGAAAATCAAACCCGGTTCAGCCGTGTGCAAGACAAAGGCCCTATCCGCTCTGCTATCACTTCAGCCCTCGTATTTATGCCTCTAAAAATCTCTTTAAGAATCACTCCAACATAAAGCAGTTCTTTTTAAAAACATTTTTTGATAAGTCTCCATATTGTTTTTTTATAGATACTGAATCAGTCAATAATCAACTAAAAATTAATGAGGATCACTTTTTCCTTATATCCATACTGTCACACTAGTTATTTCAGATTTTTTGTTTCTGATAGAGAAACAAAATAGACTATTGATAGAGAGTATTTTCTCTGGTGTAAGATAATATCTCATTGCCATTTTTATTTGTATTTTCCTGATTATCAGTGATGATAAGCACTTTTCCATATGCCTGTTAGCCATCAATTTGTCTTCTCTGAGGAAGTGTCTGCCCAGCTTTTCTCCACATTTCATAGGGATTGGTTGCTTTTATATTGTTGACTTTCGTGAGTGCTTTATCTATATCATATATTAACCTTTGGCTAGGTGTATCGTGTGCAAATCTTTTCTCTTTTAGCCACAATTTCTTTCAAAATGATAAAATTTGTTTAGTTTTATGTAATCTCATTTGTTTATTTTGTCTTTTTTTCTTTATCAAAGGAGTCAAACCATTGAATATGAATTTGTGGTGAATATCATGGAGATTCCTGCATACGCTTACTTTATGTATTTTATGGATTCAGATCTAATATCAAGGTTTTTAATCCCTTTTGAGTTAACTTTTGTGTATAGTGTGAAGTAAGGTGTTTTTTTTTTTTTTTTTGCATGTGACTAACCAGTTTTCCCAGCACCCTTGGTTGAAGAGACTTTACTTCATTTACTTCATGCACTTAGCTCCTTTGTCCTAAAATAACTCTATCACAGGGTTTACCTCTGGGCTTTCCATTCTATTTCATTAATCTAATGTTTTAATTCCAGTGCCACCATTTCTTGATTACTATAGTTTTATTGTATAGCTTGAAGTTAGGAAACACAATGCCTCTCATCTTCTTTTTCTTAAAATTTGGGGAGTTTTGTGGTTCCATACAAATTTTAGTAATGTTTGTTTTATGACTTTTTCTGTCATCCCAGAAAATTTTGAGCCCCACCAGGAATGATCCCTGAGTACAGAACCAGGAGTAAGCCCTGAGCACTGCCCGGTGTGTAACCACCACCCCCAGAAAAAAACAAAACCAAAATTTTTGTAGGAATTGTATTTCATCTGTAAAGTGTTTGGTATAGAGTAAACATTTAAACAATGTTAATTCTTTTAATTCCATAAAAATGGAATATTCTTTCCATTTCCTTCAGTATTATTCTATTTATTTTAATAAGTTTACAGTTATATCTAAGTCTCTTATCTCCTTTGTTGACTTCTATAAATACTTGAAGTGCTATTTTGTTTCTTTCTCTTCTAGTTCATTGTTTTCATATCAAAATGCAACATTTTTTGTGCATTGATTTTTTAACCATCTATTGCACTGAATTTGTCTATTGTTTTTAGAAGGGTTTTTTTTTCCCTGTGGAGTATTTAGGGTTTTTATTTATCTTGTTGTCTGTAAATTGTGATGGTTTGGCTTCTTTTTTCTATTCTAATCACTTCAATTTCATTTTATTGCCAGTTCTGTGGCTGGGACTTCCAATTCTGTGGTGAATAACAGTGATGAGAGTAAACATATTTGCATCATAACTGATCTTAGAGGAAAGTTTTCAGTTTTTTACCATTAAGTATGATATTAGATCTGAGTTTGTTGTGTATGACCTTTACTTCTAACATCACTTTGCTGAGAGTTTTTAATAATAAATGGGTGATGAATCTTGTCAAAAGCTTGCCCTGTGTCTATTGATATGATCAATTGTTTTTATCTTTTCTTTTGTTGATATGGCATATCACATTAATTGATTGTATATATTGAACTATTTTTGCATCCCTGGCATAAATCCCACTTGATAATGTGTATCATCCTTTCTGATGTATTGTTGAATTCAGTTTGCTAAGATTCTTGTTGAGCATATTTGCTCCTATTCTCATCAGAAATATTGGTCTATAATTTTCTTTTCCAGCAATTTTTCTTCTGCTTTTGGTATTAATGTAAGATTTACCTCTTAGAAACTTTTAGGAGATATTCCTATTCTCTGATTTTCCTCTTAGAAACTTTTAGGAGATATTCCTATTCTCTGATTTTCCTCTTAGAAACTTTTAGGAAATATTCCTATTGTCTGATTTTCTGTAAGAGGTTGCAAAGGATAGACAATGGATCACTTGTTAAAGTTATGTAGAACTCACTAATAGACCTGCCTGAACCAAGGCTTTTGTTTGGGGGTAGATTTTTGTCTTTACTCTTCTGTTTCCTAATCGAGGTTTTTGGGTTTTCTTTTTCTGCTTGATTAAATCTTGAAGGATTGAATGATTCTAGAAATTTCAACCATATTTTCTAGGTTCTCCAGTTTAGTGGCATGAAGTTGTTCATAGTAACCTCATAATCTCTTACTTTTCTATGATACTTGTTATAACCTCTTCCCTTTAACTTATGATAGAACTTATTATAGTTTTCACATGTTTTCCCTTGAAATTCTTGATTATTGTATCATTAATTTATGTTCTAATTTTTACTTCTTCCTGTCTTCTACTTGCTTTGAGTTTCATCTGTTGTTTTCATCTGTTGTTATTTCTTTAGTTTCTTAAGATTTTAGGTTACTTATTGATTTTTTTCTATATTGCTATTGATTTTTTTCTATATTGCTATGAACGCCCCTCTTTTAATTCAGTTGCTATACTCTTTAGTTCCTTCATTTTTGTTTAGAATTTTTTCATACTTTCTCTGAACTTATTGGTGCTCTCTTCCAATATTTCTTCATTTCATTAATCATCACTGACTGAGGATGTGGGTCAGTGACAGAGCACTTGCATTGTATATGTGACAACCTGGGTTCAATTCCTAGTAACAGAGAGAGAGAGAGAGAGAGAGAGAGAGAGAGAGAGAGAGAGAGAGAGAGAGAGAGGAGAGAAGAGAGAGAGCTGTACTTTTAAAGTGGGAGTTCAGAAGTTTCTGGTGTGTTTGAAGGTCTCCCTTGGCTTTTGTTCCCACACCCATGAATTCTTTCATTGTGCCATTATGCCTTGGTGTAAATGAGAATGAGTGGTGAAAATCCAAGTGCAACCTGACCCGAGCTATTATCAAGGCTCAGTATATCAAAGTCAAGAGACTGCCTGTGGTTCTGACTTTATGTGGGCATGGATGCCTGCTGGGGTTTGTGGTCACAAGTGCCCTGTAGCAACTGCAACTGAAATGTCTGGTAGGCTGGGCTCTGACCCGAGCCTTGGAGTTGCAAGCGTCTGGCAACAGGTTTCAAGTCAAAGACTGGCCAGCCTGAGCAGTGACTGGAATCATACTCACATGTACACAACAACAGCTACTCAGCTGGTCCTTATGGCTATTGAAGGCCAGGGGGATTGGCTTCGCCAGTACTTGGTTGCAACTATAGAACCAAAGTTCAATGGTGGGCCTGGATACCTATCACTGGTATCACTAGCTGCTGTTGTTTTTGTAGGTCTGTAGTACTGAATTTGAATGGTGTTCTGGTATGCCAGAGAGCTATGTTTAAGCAAGTCTGAAACATAACCAAGAGGTGCAGTCACTGTTCCCCTGGTAAGTCTGGGCCAAGATTGAACAGGTTTGTTGGTCTGCCTGGTGTCAGGCTTCTGGGGGTACTTTTTAAACCTATTGTGTAAGATATGGGTAATTTGAGCTAGTGCACGGCCTGTTATGAGCAGTGTTCTGTTATCAGCAGTGTCCAGGGAATTTGAGATTGTGCATGTCCAAGCATAAAAGTGATGTAGATTCAACTTTAGGAAAGTAGGTTTCAGATCACAAATGTCCTTCAGTGCCTGAGCACTTATACTGGAGGGCTTGGGTGACAGTTGCGGGTTCCATATTGCCAGAGGCTAGAACTCTTATGGAGTTGAACATCAATGCAGGTACCTTGGGTCTCATACTCATTGTCTCGGCCTTGTCTCACCCTAGTCTCAGCCTTACTGGCCCCAGACTGCTTACAGCAGCTGACAGAGGGCTGGCAAGGCTGAGACTAGGCTAAGTAATTGTTAGTTAACCACAGCTTGGTGGGCAATGTCCTAGGTGGGCAGGACTCACCTCTGGCACACAGCCCCCAGTGAGACCACTGGCGGCAACAGAAACAGAGCCCAGCATTAGTTCCAAGCCGAGTTTCTCACTCTCAGTCACTCACTTCCAAATCCAGTGGATATGAAAACAGATCTGGGCATCTGGACATCCCAGATGCTCCGCATCTTGTTTCCCAATACCTTAGAACTGTGCAGCTGAAGTCTGTTGCAGTCTTTGGGTTCCAAGCCTCAGAAAGTTCTTCTCTTCCCCACTCCTTACCACCTCCACCCTAATTTGTGGCTGCCACTTGTGATTCCACAGAGGGGTTCCTCTCTGAGGGGGGTGGCTTGACTAACTGCTGGGATTCAGCTAAGCCTCTATATTTAACTCAGTCTGGGGTATAGCTTTTTGACTTAAAGATGGGAGTGTTAGATAGATTCCTTGTCTGGCAACTTGGCCCAGTATTTTGTTTTTGTTTTTTTAAGTTTTGGGGTCACAGCCAGCTGTGCCCTGTTGTTACTCCTGGCTCTGTGCTTGGCAGACATCACTCCTAGTTATATTCAGGGGACCAAAGATGATGCTGGGGATCAAAGTTTGGCTGCATACAAGGCAAGTGTCTTAACCTTTATTTCACCTTTTCTTTTAATAGGGGCCATACCCAGTGGTGGTTGGTAGGGGAAATAGCACTTTCAGCTATATACATTATTGTTAAAAACAACACAACTAAAGTTGCCTTACATCCTTACCTCCTCTATACAATAGACTTTTTCTCATCCCACTCCTTTGTTCCCTTAGATAACCTTAGTTCTGCTGCCATTCATCAATTTATTTTCTTTTGATGTTCACAGAAATGAAATTATCCAATCATTTTTTTTGTCTGCTGACCTATTTCACTTTGTATAATCCCAGGCAGTTCTTGCCCTTTTTGCTGAAAATGGCACATTTTCAACTTTAAAAAACCAGCTGGATCATATTACATTAGATATAATCATATATACAACATCTTCTTTATGCAGTCATCAATCTACAAGCACTTAAGCTTATTCCATATCTTAACTGTTATAAATAATGCTGCAATATACACTGGGGTGAATTTGGGGGTTTTAAAAATGTTTGGTGGGAGGCTTTTTAAATTTTTAATTATTTTTCTTTTATTGTTTCTTGAGGTGAATGTAACTATCATGTTTGTGTTTTATAGTTTTTCAAAATCCCCAGAAGTGGAATTGATAAACCGTATGATGGCTTTTCACCCTTTTAAGGAAGCACTGTACTGTTTGTGCAAAATGACTGCACCAACCATCTATGAGGGTTTCATTTTCTCCATAGCCCTGCAATACAGGCCACTGTTATTCATAAGCTGGTATCTTATGGTCTTGATTTGCATTTTCTCAATAACTGGTGATGATGAGCATTTTTATGTCCCTATTGATCATTTGTATGTCCTCTTTGGAAAAATATGTGTGCAAATCTTATACTCATCTTTAAAATTAGGTTGTTTGGGAATTTTGATAAATTCTTTACATATATTGAATATTAAACCCTTAGCAGATTTATGATGTTAAAATATCTTCTCCCATTCAGTAGATTATATTTATATTCTAATTTTATTTGCTTTTACTTTACAAACGCTTCTAAAATTTGATGTAGTCACAGTGGTTTATACTTGCTCTCATTTCCTCTATTGGGTCAAGTCTCCCAAATGCATCTCTGACACTTTTGTCCTGGAATGTTTCACCAATGGTATATCCTATGTATTTTATGTTTCTGGTCTTATATCCAGGTTTGTATTTTTTAATTATGGCACTAGAAAGTAATCCAATTTTGTTATTTTTGTATTGGCTATCTGGTTTCCTAACAGTGTTTTGAAGAGATTTTCCCTTTTTCCATTGCATTGTTATAGCTTTTTTTTCCATCATTGATGCAACTGCAGATTAATAACTATGATATAAATGTTGATATAACTGTGGGCTCATTTCTGGCATTTTAGAAGTTAAGGGGCCTTTCCAAAGTGATGCTTAAACAAAAAGACCCCTCCCAGAGATTCTCAGCCAACTGCACCAGTGTTTCAATGTGAGGACAAAAGGATGCAGAGTTGTGGAAGCTCTATGGTGCCAGGGATTATCCACCCAAGTAGTACACTTAGTCTTCCAGGGGTTCACCTAGTTATGACTGGGGGATCATGTGGTCCCAGGGATGGAATCAGGGTCAGCTGCATGTAAAACATGAGCCATGAGTCCTAAACTATCTCTCTGGTCCAATTTTTGCCATTTAAACTTTATTTTTATTGATTGCATTGATGTTTTAAATTCAATACCATACAGCTTTATAATTTTTTTATTTAGTTTTTGTCTTGGAGTTATTATGGGATACTCCCAGCTCTGTGTTCAGGGGTAACTCGTCCAAGTACTCAGGGACTATGGTGCCAATGATCAAACCCACGCCTCCTCCATGCGAAGTATGTGCTCAGTCCATCTAGCCATTTCTTTGCCCTAATAGCATAAGGTTTTAATTACTGTTGCTTCAAATATAGTTTGAAGTCTGGTACCATGATGGTTGTTGTCTGAGTTGTCTGAGGATTTACTAAGCTGGTTGGCATTGGTTAGCCTTCTGTGTTACTTTTTTTGCTCATTGAACTTGATGGGCTACACTATTGGTGTCTATCATAATTCTCATTTACATACATGGAAATTCCTTCTATCTCTGTCTTTGGCAATATCTTAGAGTCTTGGTTATATAAGCATTATACAATATTTGGTAAATTTATTCCTACTTAATATTTTTGCAGGGCTAGAGCGATAGCACAGCTAGTAGGGCATTTGCCTTGCATGCGGCCGAATCGGCCAACCCAGGTTCTATTCCTCCACCCCTCTCTGAGAGCCCGGCAAGCTACCGAGAGTATCTTGCCTGCATGGCAAAGCCTGGCAAGCTACCTGTGATGTATTTGATATGCCAAACACAGTAACAAGTGTCACAATGGAGATGTTACTGGGCCCGCTCAAGCGAATCGATGAACAACAGGAGGACAGTGACAGTGACAGTGAATATTTTTGCAACTGTAAATGAAATTGGTTTCTTACTTCTCATTTGTTTTCATATAGGCATGCCATCAATTTTTGTATATTTTGATTTTAGAATCTTCCACTATTATTTCTAATAGTCTATTAAATGGAATTTTTATGATGTTCTATATCATCTGAAAAGAATAATATTTTTCCATTTAAATTTCTTTTATTTCTTATTGCCTAATTACTCTGGCTCACTGGGTGTTTTAAATTGATTGAATCAATCATGTCATTTAAGCTTCCTATCTTAGTCTGTGAGTGATTATATCTTGTGGTCTCTGGAACTATCTTCCTGCTATTTCTAGTACTAAAGGTATTAGAAGCTACCTCTCTATCAAGGTAATTTCCCACATGATGGAGAAACAGTCAGAAGATATGCTGTGTGAAAATCCTAAAGGTGAGAAATGATCAGGATGATAAAATAAAAGGTAAAAGTGGAGATGTGCTGCTATGTTGGATTTAATTGGAAGTCTCAAATTTGTTGATTAAAATGATGTGGGAAATACCTGGCATTGTGATAGCACAGCAGGTAAGGCATTTGCCTTGCACGCAACCGACCCGGTTGGCCCAGGTTCGATTCCTCCACCCTTCTCGGAGAGCACGGCAAGCTACCAAGAGTATCTCACTCGTGCGGCAAAGCCTGGCAAGCTACCTGTGACGTATTTGATATGCCAAACACAGTAACAAGAAGTCTCACAATGGAGATGTTTCTGGACCTGCTCGAGCAAATCGATGAACAACGGGAGGACAGTGCTACAGTGCTAGGTTATCCTGATGCATTCTATATAGCTATCTGAAAGATAGAGGAACATCAGCCCCAAAAAAAAGGCTAATGTAAACACTAGATTACTGGGGGAAAAGAAAGAATCTGTAAGTGAGCCAAGGGCAGATATAGAGATTCTTCAAGTCTAATCTATTTGTAATAGAACTTTAACAATTGGGAGAATTTCCAAAGAACTCAAAAAAGATGTGCTCAGGGTCAGAGAGATACTATAGGAGGTAAAGTGCTTGCCTTGCATGTAGTCAACCTTGTTTTGGTCTGCCAAGAACCACCAGGGTTAACTCCTGAGCACAGAGCCAGGAATAGTCCCTGAGTTCTATTGAATGTGGTTAAGGAAAAAAATCTCCAAAGAGAGAGGGGTTCAGAAATGGTCCCCCAAGCATCTCCCAAGAGTGATCCCTGAGTGTAGAGCTAATAAGCCCTGAGCACTGCCGAGTGTGCCACTCCCCCTTAAAGAAAAACAAGGGAAAAAACTCAAATAAATAGAATATATTACCTATGAGAAACTAGAGGAGTGAGGATTATTCAAGCTTTCATTTAGAAACAGAACCAACCCTACTGAACCAAATGTAATAGACCTCCAGGAAAGTGGGGAGGACAATAATAAAATTAAGCACAACCCAAAGACCTTGATTGTTCGATGCAAGATTTGCATATGGAACAAACCTTCCTAGTGCATGGAACAGTCGAAGGCATGTAGTAAATGCTAATAGTATTAGTGATTATTATTATTATCATCTATAACATTGCCTAATGATGAATTATACACAGAAGTCTATAAAAGTTTGTCAAGCTATGCTGAATTCATGTTAGTTGTGACTGGGTACTTTAGTAGAGAATTAAGATATATAACAAAATGGGACCGGAGCTAGAGTACAGTGGGCAGGGCATTTTCTTTGCATGCAGCTGACCTGGGTTCTATCCCTGGCATCCCATATGGTACTCAAACTGAAAATAGTGTCTCCTCTTTTGATTCTTGGGATCACAGACAGCAGAGCTAACAGAATTTTGCTTGTGCATGTGGAACACTGGGGATTTAAACTTGTGACTGTATCCCTGCAAGGCAGCCCCTCTGAGCCCCTGCAGTATTCCTCCAGGCTCCAAAGCACATAAAATATAAATTGAGATTCAGTAACCAATTTGATCACTCCAAAATGTTAACACTTAGCTCTTTGATTAGTAGTCAGGATTATTCTGAGCTAACTGGCAAAGAATTAAAAGCTATGCTTACATGATTCTCACTAGATTCTTATTAGATTCATACTTAGGGAAAATAAAAAAACACATGGACTAATTCATGTGGGTGGATACCCCTCTGGTTACTTGTTTGTAGTGAAGCAATAAGGAAGACCAAACACAATTTTATTCAATTAAATGACCTTTAAAAATGTAGACCAAAAGTTAGTATTCCTTAAGTAAATCCTTTGGTCAATTTCCTATCACTTATGCGTAAAAAAAATATTTATTTATTTATTTATTTATTTTGACCATAGAGGAAATTGAACCCAGGGATTCAGATATAACACAGGCTCTACCACTGAGCTATACTACCTCCCCAGATTCTCCAGTTTGGAAGGGTGGGGCAACTTCTCAAATGGTGCTCAGAAGACCCCAGAAACCCTCCCAGCAATTCTTAGCTAATCTTAGCTATTACTTAGAGTAATAGTTCAATGGGAAGATCCAAGAATTTTATGCTGCTCAAGTCACTCAGAGCTGGGAATTACCTGTACCACCATACACTTAGTGGTGTTGGGGGCAGGAAGGGGTATGTGGTAATGGGGGTCAAAATCAGGGTTGGCCACATGCAAGGCATGCACCTTAACCCCTGTATCATCTCAGTCCTCCCAAAATATTTATTTACTTACTTATTTTTATTAAGACACAGTGACAAAACTATTCATAGTAGAACTTCAGGAATACATACAATGTTCCAACACCAAACCCATCATCAGGGGCCCCAAAATATTTTAAAGCTATTAAAATAAAGTTAGAGTTGAACTTTTAGTTTCTAATAAAAGTAATTTTTAAATTATATATTTAAAAGTTTATTATTTGAAAATTAGTGCTAACCAGAAAGATACTTCCAGGAGATAAGGTGCATGGTTGCATGTGATTGACTCCGGTTTAAGCACCACATGTAGTCCCCTGAGCACAGTCAGGAGTCATTCCTGAGCATAGCCAGGATTAAGATCCAAGCCCCCCAAATATAAACAAGTAAAAATTTATAATATTTCTTATTATAAAAGGAATTATTATATTCCATTTACAATACATGCCTATTATAGGAACTATGGAAAAGCTTATAATGAAAAATAATGCTTTTACAATCCCATTTTAGTGTGTTTAAATGTATGTAATATATTTAAATCCTTTTTTGCATTAATATCATACTATAATAATTTTTTTAAGTGAAGCCAGGTAGTTTTTATTGAAACTTACTGAGAAAGAGGTGAGAGAGACAAAGAGAGGAAATGTGTCCAAGAGAATATAGAGAGACAAGCAAGCAAAATACATATTCAAAGGAGATCAGGACTTGAAGAACAAGCCTAATACTTTTCTATAATCTTCTTATCTTCCCTTGTCATGATTAGTTTTCCATTATTTTAACATACAGTAAGCTTAGTCATTGACGCAGTTACAGTTTTTCCATTCTAATTATCATCATGGGTAAATATCCTTGCACATGGAGTCTATCTGAACATCTCTCATTGTTCTTTTCTTTTCCTTTGCTGGGAATCACCCAAGGCCCTACCGATGCAAATCATGCATTCAACCACTGAGCCACATCCTCAGCTCTCTCATTATTTCTTTAGAATAAATTCTAGAAATGGAAATGCTGCATTAAGGATAAGATTTTCCAGGTTTATGATGGAAACTGCCAGTTAGCAGGGTTTCTTTGGAATTTTACATTTCTATAGTGACCTGATTGAAAGGGCTGCAGTTATATTCTGAGTGACTTTCTCTGCAGGAAGTTCCAAAGCTGAACTCCCTGGCACCCAGTTAGCCATTTAATCCAGGTGTGAATCGTTTGTGCTGTCACCTCTGTTGTATCAGGGAGTCTGACTGACAACTATCTGTCTTGTGTGCCAGTCCTATCTATATCTCCCTTGCTAGCAGCTGACTGGGGCCCAGAACTAGAGAGACCAAACAGGTCAGCAACTCAAGGTGACTATATCCATTTCAGCTTGATTTCCCCACTTTTTTGCACATATGGTCTCCAACACACTCGTGAAATGTCTCAGGCTGAACGTGAAAGACTGGGTGCCACTAAGGAGTAGCTAAATACATTCAAAATGAAATGAGAAAATAATATCAAGCAACACTTCTTCAGTTGCCAGATTCCCTTTTCAGAGTATCTATTTCCTTCTTCCCCTCAAAGCAAGAGTTTTCTAACAAAAGAGATGGATTATAATAGAGATTTTTGAATTTGAGAATCATATTTGACCTTAGGTGATATCAATCATGTTTTTTCATTAGATAATTACGGGTTTTTTTTTTCAATGATACCGGTGACAATGATGGGTCTCATTCTCCTACCCTTAAAGAGTTAAAGAATATGGCACTTTAAAATCTCAGGGCTAGGACAAAGGAGACATTACTGGGGCCTGCTCGAGGCAATCGACGAACAACAGGATGATCGTGATCGATACACTAGGTAAGGCAGTTGCCCGGCTCGTGGCTAATCCAGGTTTAATCCCTGGCACCACATATGGTCCCCCAAACCCAGTTAGGAATGATCCCTGAGCACAGAACCAGCAGTAAGCCCTGAGCATATCTGGGTAGACTTCCTGCAACCATCGAAAAAAGTGTTTTACCCAGGGGGCAATTGCACCAGCAATTTGATGGTGCCTTCAGGTTTCCTGATATCCAAAATTGTCGCTGTGCCTCTGGCCAGACCCCAAAAGTTTGGGACCACGTTTACTGAGAAATTAAACGGCCAAAAGTTAGGTATGTGGGAGCTATGCCCACAAACCACCTCTGACTTACCTATACAAGCTCATTTATCGGCCTTGCTTCAGAGACCCATAAATAAATCTCGAAAGAGATAAACACACACACACACACACACACACACACACACACACACACACACACACAGAGTAATCTCTGACCAGCACAAGGCAGAACAGCCCAGGCTAGATCAGAGTGGGGCGGATGAGCCTGGTGCCCACCCAAACAGAACCCTTGGCAGCCACTTGCTCCCACAATCTCAAATAACTGCCATGCCCCAGGATGTACTCCACTATTTCAGGACAGACGTCACAGATATTAACCTGTTGAAGATTAGGATATGTGGTTTTGTCATTGAAATCTCCAGGCTTTCTTGGAGTTAGGATGGGCTACCTCCCTCCATTTCCTTATACTCCTGGAAGCATCAGCAGCCACCTCCATGAACCAACTCCAGCACTACCACATAAGCTTTTCTATTGGCCTTGCGTCAGAGACCCATAAATAAATCTTGAAAGAGATCAAAAGCCACAGTTAATCTCAAACCCACAGAAAGCTGAACAGACCAGGGTAGATGGGGAAGGGGGGCAAGTCAGCCGGGTGTCCACCCAAGCATAACCCTGGCAGCCACTTGCTTCCACAATCCAAAATCTCTCCCATGTCCCCGCTAGACTCCACCATCTCAGGTTGGACCTCACTGAGATATAATCTGCTGAAAATTTGGATATGCTGGTTTTGTGACTGAAATCTCCAAGCTTTCTCTGGGTCGGGATGGGCTACCTCCCCCCATCTCCCCGTACTTCCAGAAGCCTCAGCAGTCACATCTACATCCCAAAGCTACCACCCAGTTAAAAAAGCTACTCCAGCTTTATCTTCCTGATAAAAATACTGGATACTCTGAACAAACAAATGATCTCTTAGTACCTTTATTGTAAACCAGAATGCACAAAAGGAAAGAGAGAAAGAAGAAAAGTGCCTGCCATAGAGGCAAGGTAGGTGGGAGAAGGGGTGTTGGGGAATGGTGGAAGGGAAATGGGGCACATTGGTGGTGGAAAATGTACACTGGTGGAAGAATGGATCATGACTAAATCCCAATCAGGAACAGCTTTGTAACGGTCTATCTCATGGATATTCAATTAAAAAAAATTTTTAAAGTGAAAGTGGGAATGGGGTTTAAAAGTTCTCATATTAAAAGTTTTTAAAAACCATTGTTCAGGGCTGGAGCAATAGCACAGCGGGTAAGGCATTTGCATGCGGCCCACCTGGGTTTGATTCCCAACATCCCATATGGTTCCCCGAGCACCACCAGGAGTAATTCCTGAGTGCAGAGCCAGGAGTAACCCCTGTGCATCACCGGGTATGACCCCCCAAAAAAGTTAAATTAAAATATTGTTCTAAATATCTTACAGAAAAAAATGTTTTAAGGCATCAACAAATCCTGTCTAGACACATAGTTAAGACTATAGAAACCTTCCTGTCACTGTCATTGTCCTCCCATTGTTCATCGATTTGCTCGAGCGGGCCCAGTAACGTCTCCATTGGAGACTTTGTTGTTACTGTGTTTGGCATATTGAATACATCACGGCTAGCTTGCCAGGCTCTGCTGCACAGGCAAGATATTCTTGGTAGCTTGCCGGGCTCTCCGAGAGGGGCGGAGAAATCGAACTCGGGTTGGCCATGTTGGCTGCGTGCAAGGCAAATGCCCTACCACTATGCTATCTCCAGCCCAGAAACCTTCCTAACAGTGTCATTTTCAAGGAACAGTCACCATTGGACCTTAAAAAGCCTTTTCCCTTAGGACCAGAGAGAGAGAGTACAGGAGTTGCCTTGCACATGGCTGCATATAGTCCCACATACAAGCAGAGCATGGCACAATGTAAAACTCTCCCTGTACCATCAAAAGAACCAAAAGTAAAACCAAAGACTTTATTCACCAGTTTGGTTCTGAAAATATTGGAAGCAAAGTTTATTGGCAAAACATTCTTTTAATCACCCACACATTTTATATACTACTTATAACTATCCTTTTGTTCAGAATCAATAATGTTGTTTTAACTATATTAGGAAAACAACAATTGTTCTGGAAAACTTATTTATACATAAATAATGGAATTTTTAAACTAAAGGCAAAATAGTGCTTACTCTAAGATCTGAATTGCTAATTTTGTTAAATATATCAACTTCTACCTCTATTATGGGAGAATTAATTTGTATGAACTCTCTGACAACTAAAATTTTTGAATAAAATAGTGAAGAAATTTTTTAACATAAAAAGTTGTTAAATAAGTGAAGAATTGCTTGGCTAAGATCCAGAGGAAGATAAAAATCCCCAAAAGATGGAAGATCCAAGAGAAGATGTAGCACTGTAGCTCTGTCCTCCTGTTGTTCATCAATTTGCTTGAGCAGGCACCAGTAACGTCGCCATTGTGAGACTTATTACTGTTTTTGCCATATCAAATAAGCCACGGAGAGCTTGCCAGGCTCTGTCGTGCGGGCAGGATTTTCTCGGTAGCTTGCTGGGCTCTCCAAGAGGGACGGAGGAATCGAACCCGGGTTAGCCACATGCAAGGCAAACAAACACCTACCCGCTATGCTATTGCTCCAGCCCCAAGAGAAGACTGAGATAAATATATAATTGAGATCACAATTGCCCAATAGCAATTTGTAAAGCCTTGCTTATATTAGCCCCAAGTCCCATTAAAAACCTCTACTCCGAGGGGAAGGAGACTTGTTTTCCATGGAAAATCTATTTGTATCATTTGGTTTTCATGTACAGATCTCACTTTAACACCTACACGATCTAAGATCTCTCACTTAAGTTCTATTCTGTTCTGCTCCAAACCATTAAGTAAATAAAAGGTAAAGGTAAAGGCCCTCCCGTTGTTCATCGATTTGCTCGAGCGGGCCCAGTAACGTCTCCATTGGAGACTTTGTTGTTACTGTGTCTGGCATATCGAATACTCTCGGTAGCTTGCCGGGCTCTCCGAGAGGGGCGGAGGAATCGAACTCGGGTCGGCCATGTTGGCTGCGTGCAAGGCAAACGCCCTACCCGCTGTGCTATCGCAGCAGCCAACATTAAGTAAATATGAACAATAAATCATGTATTTCTTAAAGTCATTGTACACACATCTATTGTTTTTTATTATTTTAAAGGAAAATTGTCTCAAAATGGAATGGTTCATGCCAGGTCCCCAACCAAGATTCAATATCTCGCACCTAATTTTAGATTTAGTCCCTCCCAGAAGCTTAATTCTAAACCAGTCAATTAGCACTGCACAGAGTTAGCACTGCCCTAAAACCATACCACCCTGAACATGCTTCCTCTTGTGTGATTTAGGAGGCTAAGCAGGATTTGGTCTGGTTAGTACTTGGATGGGAGTGTTAGAACTAGTGAAAAAAAAATTGCATGATGTCTGTCTTCCTCAAAAGAAATAAGGACTGTGCCTGAAAACACTTCTCTTTTGTTAATAACCTTCCTTGGCCTCTTTTTTTGTGTAAGCCTTTGCAGAGCCTTTCTACTTGCTAGATGGGATGCTGCCTTATTCATTAATAAAAGCCAATTAGGTTCTGGGAATGTGACTCAGGTAGTATAGTGTATATCTTGCGTGAGTAAGGCCCTGGATTCATTCCCTGGCACTCCATGCCCCACATCTCTTCCAGGACTGCAACGCCAAAGTGAGCTTGCCAGGTGTGCACCCAGTCTTTAAAAAAGCCAATTAGATCTTCACATTTTTTTCAGATAGAGACTGGAGAGATGATAAAGAAGTTAAGGCACTTGGCTTATACATTGCCAACCATCCAGAGCACCACCCAGTTCTCCTAAATATCAGCAGAAGTGACTCTTCAGCACAGGGCCAGGAGTAAGCTATGAACAATGCAGGTGTGTTCCCAACTCCCTCAAAACCATACTTGGGGCGAGAATGACAGTATATTTGGTAGGGTGGTTGCTTTGCACAGGACCAAACCTGGTTCAATCCCCAGCACCTATATGGTCTCGAGTCCACCATGTGTGATCTCTGAGTGCAGAGCAGGAGTAAGCCCCGAGCACCACCAGATGTGGCCCCCCTCCAAAACCAAAACAAACATTTATTAAGATAAATAGGGCTTACTCCTGACTCTACATTCAGGGATCAGCCCTGGGGCAGAGGTTAGAGAGGGAACCATACGGGGTTGACTGCTTGCAAGACTGTATTATCACTCCAGTTGCGAGAAAAAAATTTTTTTCGTTCTATACTGTGGGTTTCAAGCACTAGTCCAAGGACCAGTGTTGGTCCACAGAAATTTTCAGTCTTCTGTTAGAGTTATTTTAACCACGATATGATCCAGAGGTTCTGAAGTAGTCAGGTAGGGGGCACCTTGGCAGTAAGTTTCAGGGAACCATAATACACTACAAATGTCTATAGAAACAGGAAGTCATAAAACTGAAAAATATTTGAAGGGGCAACATAAAGGCTGAAAAAGAGCCATCCTGCTGCCAGGTCAGGTTCCATCAGAGATAACTCACTGATAAGAACAATGCCCTAAGACAGAGCATGACTACTGGAGCTAAAAGTTCTCCTTAACAACTCCCTAAGCAACATCCCTTAGTCCTAGCTATGGCAGCTTGGGTTAAGAAATATCCTATATAATCAATGACCCAAAGTAGCTGGGACTGGAGGTGCAGGGTGAGGGATGCCCGCATCTTTATAAAGGTATATAACTCCATTTATAGTACTCCCCTGTCTCTCTGGAAAAGCCTGTGTTCTCCCTCGATAACAATCTTCTTCTTCACTAATTTTTTTCTGAAAATCTTTTCTGGGATGTCAGGTAAGAACCAGGACCCAAGTGGGACTTTCCTATCCTTCACCAATGAATAGCACTGACCTCACCTTTGTGAGGCTGGCAGGACCAAGTGCCCACACAGTGCAGAAGTTCTCAGAGACGTTGCCAGTCTTGACTCCCCAGAATAGACCCCACCACCCACAGTTCCCTGAGCTATGTAACAACTCTCAGACTGGAGCATTTCTTCAAACCAGTGGTTGAAAACTCACTGCTATAAAATGCAATTATAAAAATAATTTTTCTCTTTATGCCCAGGATAAAAAAATATGTACCCAACATCAAAACTTCTGGTTTTTTGTACTATCCCAGTTTTCTTTAGCATTAACTAGATTGCCAAAATTGGATTTTGAGTTTAAAGCATTAAACATTATCATTATTGGAATAGTATTTTTTCCTGTAATAGTACCACAAGGTTGAATCTAGATATTTCAGATTTACTTCTATAGACTGTTTAAATTTAGCCACAGTAGCTCATTAAATGGAACTGAAGATGTAATTAACTGTCATGTACTATAGACTACTAAAGATGAAAAATCAAACTTCTTAATCAACCAGATTCTCCAAGAATGATAGCACTGAGTTTGTGAGATTTTCCTTTTATTATTTTTCAATTTTATTTTCATAGTTGTTCACAGTAAATGACTACGTTCAGTATTTCAACACCAATCCCACTACTATTACACCTTCCCTCCACCATTATTTCTATTTTCTTACCACCACTAAAGCCTGCCCAACAGGCAGATGCTAAATAATTTATTTTGTATTGCCACACACCCTGGATATCCGGGCAGCCAGGACAGCAGATGGGTGGGGGCATGGTGAGGGACGGCCCATACCCGCGTCCTTGTAGTCTTGAGTTTTCAGTCACTTGTCCCACATACCTGGGTTTTTGTGGCTGCTGGGGTTCATTTGGAGTAGGTGAAGAGAGAATGCCTGCTCCATCTGAGGCACCCTGGTGAAATCAGCTCAGCACAGGGTCAGGAGTCATATCTGTGGTGAGCTGCTATCTTCTGAGATTCATTTGTGAGTTTCTGGATCATGGCCGTTAATGAGCTTTAAATCCATTTACCCATTTTGATGTGGAAAATGAATGCAAATAGTTTTTAAAGTGCCTTGGAAAGCAATATAACTATCAGTTCAGTTGAAGGAATGGGATTCTTGTTGGTTAAAAAAAAAGTTGATTTGAACATTATGTTCAGGTGAAACAAATAGAAGATACTGTGAAAAATAACAATAAAGAGTCAAGGTAGAAAAACAAGAAAATTAAAGAGTTAAGATTTCTGAGACCAGATGCAAAAAAGAGCAAGGAGATCAAGGAGATAGTTCAGAGCTGGAGCACATGCTTTCCGTGCAGTACGGCCAGGCTTGAGCCCCAGTACCATATCATTCTCCCCAAACACTGCTGAGGATGGCTAAAATTTTATTTATTTATTTATTTTTTATTAGTGAGACATCATGAGGTACAGTTGTAGACTTACAATTTTTTGTGCTTGGGTTTCAATTATACAATGATCAAATACCCATCCCTCCACCAGTGCCCATTTCCCACCACCACGGATCCAAGTATCCCTCCCACCCCCCCAAACCCCCCATTCCACCCTGCCTCTGTGACAGGGCATTCCCTTTTGTTCTCTCTCTCTCTTATTGGGTGTTGTAGTTTTCAAAAGAGGCAATGGATGACAATCATGTACTTCATTTCCAGCAAAAGAGGCAATGGGTGACATATCAAATTTTTTAAGGATACAAAGGTAATTACTATAAAAACAAACACAGAGAAGCCAGGGATGGGGCTCAGCAGTACATGCCTGCCTCACATGTACAAAGTCGCTGGTTTCAGCAGTCTTTAGCCGCCACCACACACACACACACACACACACACACAGAACCCATGTTCCCTAAAGGCAGTATTGGAAGCATTGTTTGTTGATACCCAGCATTCCTTCACTATTTTGTAATAGACACCTATCTCCTAAATTACGTAACTCAATGGGTTTACTTCATTTCTAGCTTCAGCTGTAAAGGTAACGTAAAGGTAAAGGCCCTCCCGTTGATCGTCGATTTGCTCGAGCGGGCCCAGTAACGTCTCCATTGGAGACTTTGTTGTTACTGTGTCTGGCATATCGAATACTCTCGGTAGCTTGCCGGGCTCTCCGAGAGGGGCGGAGGAATCAAACTTGGGTCGGCCATGTTGGCCGCTTGTAAGGCGAAAGCCCTACCCGCTGTGCTATCGCTCCAGCCCCGGCTTCTTCAGCAGTAACTCATTCAAAATCATTTCTTCTTTTGGCCAAGGGATTACTAGACACAACTTGTTGACACTTAAGAGGACGTTATGTTGAAGGTGTTGAGAGAAAAAACATGGAAAACTATTTTTTTGTAATTTTGAGAAAACTGAGATATATCCAAAGTCTCCAGAAATCACATACTTCTATACTATGGTACACTGTGGTATATTACTCTATACTTCATTAAATTATATCCTTTCATTTCAATACCTTTGTTTGTGTATGGTTATGTATGAAGAGTTAGCATATTAATTATGCAAAGGAATTAATGCCAACAAACTCAGTCTTTCTGAGCTTGTGTACTTTAATTCAGAGCTCTACTTCTTACTAGAGGTGTTTGACATCATAAATTCTCAATACTCAGTTTCACTGGTAACATGAATAGAAGCCACTTAAGATTTAAGTTTAAATAAATATTTTAATTCAAATATTAGAATATCACTACATGTAAAATCAATGTTTAAAAAGAAATACATTAGATTCTTTTCTCATTCTATCACTTTGCAACTCCGTAAGCATTTTGCATGTATGTTGTATACAGTTCAGAGTAGTCACATTCCAGGAACCATGTATGACTCAGAGCAAACATGTCTTTTTTAAAGAAAGTTAGGGAAAAAGGGAACTATTATCTCTGCCTTCTACCCTTCCTATTTTTTTTCTTTTCTTAATTTGCGAAGTCCTTTCTCACTATCATTCAATTTAATAGGAACATGTCTCACATAAAGGTGAGATTAGATTTTAACAAGTGGATAAAAACAGTCCATCAAGAGGAAAAGGGAGGGGGGGCCTGGAGCGATAGCACAGCGGGTAGGGCATTTGCCTTGCACGCAGCCAACATGACTGACCCTGGTTCGATTCCCAGCATCCCATATGGTCCCCCGAGTACTGCCAGGAGTAATTCCTGAGTGCATGAGCCAGGAGTAACTCCTGAGCATCTCCGGGTGTGACCCAAAAAGCAAAAAAAAAAAAAAAAAGAGGAAATGGGGGGCACTGCAGAAGGGAAACTGTAGACATTAATGGTGGGACACTGGTGAAGTGGTGAAGGGATAAGTATTAGAACTATGTATGATTGAAACTCATCAATACCAACTTTGTAACTGTATATCTCATTGTGATTCAACCAAAAAAATCAAATTTAAAAAAAGAGGGAAGTCTGGAGAGAGAGAGAGAGAGAGAGAGAGAGAGAGACAGACAGACAGACAGACAGACATCTTGGGCAGGCCAAGTTCCTGGCCTAGTAAAAAAAACCCTGGCAGCTGCACTCACACCCTAAAAGCTGCTACCATGCCTCTGCCCAGACTCCACCACCATATGACTGAGCTCCACAGAGATGCTAACCAGCCGAAATATTAGATGCAGCAGGTTTATATGGCTGAAAATTATGGATGTTCTAGGAGTCAGGGTGGGCAACCTCCCCCACCTCCCCGTACTTCAGGAAGTCCAGGCAGCTACACCCACTTCCTACCACCACCACCATGTAAGCTGATCTACTGGTCCTGTTCCAGAGATTCATAATTAGACCTACAAATGAGACCAACTAGCCACAAATATTTCTGATATCTGGTCCTGGTTGAGACCTCTGCAAACATCTCAGGAGCTGGGGTGAGCCAAGTGCCTGCCCTACTAAAGCACTAGCACCCATACCCAAAGCTGCCACCATGCCTCTGGTCAGACTTCCCCATTAACTATCCTGTAGTGTGACATCTCTAAACTCTACAATACTAACATCCTCGTAGGAGCATACTAGATTGGATGGGAATGTAAACTAGAAACCAACTAAACTTTACCAACAAAAACATCAACACAGAAGGTTAACCAGCAACAACAGCATAGTAAGCCCTCAGAAAAGAACTTAATGTACCCATGCTGAGATACAATTTTCACGAATTTTCTTTTACTATTTCTTAATCATTCTGTTACATTTAGTGGTAACAAGCAATATAAAATCAACTATTGTGGGCCTGCTACTAGGGTAGGCTTGAGAGGTGATTGAGAAAATGAAGACAATGGTGAAAGTGACAGTGGTGGGCGGTTGATGATGGTATATTGAATGCTTACAAGTCAAAGTCATCATGATCTGCCCATTTCCCCTGGCAGTCCAGTGGCCGCCATCTTCCAGAGCCCATTGGACAGTCAGGTACAGGCCAGCCGTGAGGAGACACGCAGGGTCTCATGGGATAGAGGTGGAGTCACTCCTTCTCCTCCCACACCCAGATGAGACCAGAGATGCTGCCTACAGACAACCCCTCTGGCTGCTTCTTAAGCTACTTTATAGTCATGATCCCAGAGACACACAAATCTCAGAACCCAGCGGCTTTTCGCAGAAATCTCTCCAGATTTAATTATTAAAATTTCAGAATTCCAAGATCACAGGGCCGTGATAGCGACTGCGCGGCATCATATGCTATTCAAAATCAGCAATAAAAAACAAATTGTCTAATTATGCCTTTCCAGCAGGGCTGAGTGTTGGGAGGAAAATCCAAATAATGGTGGGGCTGGTGTTGCAATATTGAATGTAATCAAAGTAGACAGAGATTAATGTGGAAATTATCTGCCACACAGGTAGGGGGAGGGGTTGGGATAGGGGTATACTGGGGTTTTTGGTGGTGGAAAATGTGCACTGGTGAAGTGATGGGTATTTGATAATTGTATGACCGAGACTTAAACCTGAAAGCCTTGTAACTATTCTCACGGTGAATCAATAAATAAATTTATAAACAAAGACAAATCATCACAAATAACTTTGTAAACCAGTGTTTAAATAAGGTGGGGGGGGGGAATAAAAGAGCATATGCAAAAACAAAAACAACACAAAAGGAGGAATCTATATGTTTGAATAGAAGTCAAGAGAAAGAAATCTAGGAAGGTATATAAAAGCAGTTTCCTATTGCCACACCAGATACTTAGGTAATTTTTTAGATGGTGGGGAGAAAACAAAGATTGTGAGCAGGAAAAGGGCAAGATCTGATTAAACTGGGAGCTGGATATATTATACAATGGAGTAGGGAGAAGCTAAGGGCATTCATTAGCAGGTCTGCATTCAACCCAGGAGGAGAAAACAGAGGAAGACTATCCAGCAATGTCCATTCCTCTCCTTTGAGGAGGTGTTTTGTTTCTGTGGGCCTAGGGATCAAATCCAGGAAGAGTTTACAAACCTGAGACTGACTGGGGAGTTGGGGGGGAAGGCGGAATTTTAAAAAGGTACTTTTCACAACTAACAAGTAACTGAGTGTTGACACCTGTCAAGGACTATGACAGAAGACGTATTAGGCAACAAGGCAAGCAAGCCTTTGTGGACAACTCATACTTTGACAAATAGCTGCAAAACTCACTGGTCAGGAAAAAAATAAAAATCGAATCGTTAAGTATTAGTAAGTATTGCGGGAGGGGAGTGGTATGTGGAGGAAGCAGGCGGACAATTCAGGGGCCATGAGGTATCTGATGTAAGGAGTGAAACAAAAGGTCAAGGTAAGTGTGCAAGCAGTCAGAGTTTTAGTCAAGCTCCACGTGGAGGGAAACACAGGTGCAGTTTCCTATAAGAATTTGGGGTGTTCAAGACATCAGGGGTGGGGAAAGAGCACAGGAGTTAAGGAAATACGTTCCATCCCACCGTCCTGGTTAGATCCCTGACACCACATAGAGTTCACCAAATACAGAGTAACCCCTGCGCACTACCGGGTATAGTCCGCGCCACACCCCCTAAAAAAAAAGAATAAAGTAGTGTTGCCAGAGAATAGTTTCGGTGGGGACTGGAAGAAGAGTAGGGGAAGAACTTAAAAACGACAGGTCATAAGGATAGGAATTTAAGAGCACAAGGCGCTCACTCGATTTGTGTCTAAGGTCTGTGGACAAGGCGATGAGGATTTCCACCTCAGGATCATTCTCTGCCATGCGAAGGGCGACTCAGAAACTGAGATTTCAGTGAGGAGGAAAATGGGAATGGAGAAGGGATGCTAACGCCATAGTCTGGGTTAAGTGTCTTTAGGAAAAATTAACGTCCTCCCTCCAATAATTTTTGCAGAAAAGATAGTCTATGACGGCGCCGCACACTCCTCCAGTGAAACGGGCAGTGTCATGTCCTAGTTAGGCACCGAGGGAAAAGGGCAATGGTTGGAGACTGCAGTTAACCTTAACCAACCTTACAAAACGGAAAATACAATTATTTCTAAAAAACTCCACTCCCTTCTGTGAGCCCTGGACAGAAAAACCGAGGCCACGTTCACAAACGAACGCCATCCAGAGAACGCCGGTCTCCGGACTCCCCCAAACAGAACCACGAAGCTCACGGCGGCATCGCCTCAGCCCGGAAAGAACGTCCGACACAACCCCAAATCTCAAACGTTCTGGAAAAGCCGAATACGTCTCCTGCACCCCGTCGTTCCTCATGCCGACGAACACTTAACAGTTCCGTCACCTCCGACCCTAACCGGAAAGCCGCCTCTCCTCAGCCCGCGTCGCCAGCCCAGAGCCCACGCGGAAATCTGACGAGCGCCGGCCAGCGCGCGCTTCTCTGACGCAATCCCAGACGTCACATCCGGTCACCCGCCCCGCAGCCACCGCCTACTCGGAAGTCGACGCTCTGACGAAGCCAAAAAAAAAAAAAAAAAGCTCAAGGGGGCGTGTCCCTGCCAGCAGCCAATGGGTTCCGCCCACCTCCTCCCGCCGCTTCCGATTCGTCGAGTGGTGACTTGTGACGAGGGAGCCTGGGAGCGGAGGGAGATACGGAAGCCGGGAGGGCCGAGTCGCTCCGGGGGGCGAGCCGAGACAGGATGGTTTACATCTCGAACGGTGAGTCGGCGGGGCTGCCCGGCCCCACTGAGGAGCTGCGGGACTATTTTTTTTTGGGGGGGGGTCTTCTTCGTCAGCCTCCGGGTTCGACGCTCGTCACGGCCCTTCTGGACTTGGTGCCGGGCGCCAGGGCCAGCCCAGTCGCGTCAGCTGACCGTTTCTGAAGTCAGCAGGCTGGGGCCAGCAGAGCTCCCGGAGGTGTCCACGGGGCCCGGCTGCCCGGAGCCCTCGGCCTCCCGCGGGCTGCGGAGGGGTAGGGGTCGGATTGGAGGGGCGGCGGGGGGTCTCCAGCGACAGTGTTAGCAACTGCGTGGCGTACCTGCCTCGGTCACTCGCCCGGCGTGGCTGGCCCGCGCGTCCGTCGCCGCGTCCGGTCTGTGGACCGTCACGGAGCACCTCACGCAGGGAGGCTCTGACGCGTTCGATGGCACCGCTCGCCTCGGATCCCTCCCCGAGGGAGGCAGCGGGCTCGGGACTTCGGATCGAGCCCGGCTGGCGGTCCCGGCTCTTAGCGGTGTCGCCGTGTTTCCAGAACGTGGGAAGAGAATCACATGAAAGTTCTGACTAGATTTCCATCCCCTCCCCCCCTCCCTCAACCCCGGGAGAGGGTCGTCAGGCTTCACATCAAGTGGGGGTTTTGTTGTTGTTGTTGTTGTTGTTTGGCACGATTTCAAGGAGTACACGCAGAAAGCCCCACTTGGATTCTTCCGAGCAGAGAATCCGAGAGACCGGACCGTGATGGCACAAAGCCTGGAAGGAAGTGACCCTGTCTGATCGGCGGGGCAGTGCTGAACTCACTGCCTGGCTCCTGCGTCCAGGTGGAAGCGCAAGGACAGGTGGCCGTGATGCAGTTAAGAGTTCAAGCAACTGAACTCGCTGGGAGCGCTTAGTTAATGACTTTCAGTGACTGCCACTCGGGCGTGAACCGTTTTGATTCATCACGTGATTATGGTGGACAACTTTTGACCTAGTACACGTTGTTACATTTCTTTACTCTTGAACATCCCGTTCTCTCCTTCTGTTATCACATGAAGAAAAAAAAATGGAGACAAGTAAGCTGGTGAATACTGAATAAAAGCATCAAAGGATTCTTCTTACTTTGAGGCGTTTGCCAGACTTCTGTAATCTCTTTCATGGTCAAGTTTGACAGCTTCTACATAGCAGTGTTGAGTTGATTCTTTTTTTTTTTTTTAGTGTGTCCTGTTGTCAATGCATTGACATTTGATCCATCTATGTCCTTTATCTGGGGCTGAGCATCCTCCACCCAGATCCTCCATCCAGTAGCCAGGGGTCACACCCACCAACTGACCCCCGGTGTGTAATCCCATCAACAGCCAAGACCCAGAGACTATAAAATCCAGCTCCCAGAAGGAAGCTTATTATCTCATTCTTACTTTGGATAACCTGGCAGGCTACTGAATGTAATCTGCCCACATGGCAGAGTCTGGCAAACTCCCCATGGCGTACCCAATGTGCCAAATACCAGTAACAATGATGGGTCTCATTCTTCTAACCCTGAAAGACCCTTGAATATGACACTTCTTAAAATCTCAGGTCTAGGACGAAGGAGACGTTACTGGGGCCTGCTCGAGGCAGTCGATGAACAACAGGATGATCTTGATCATGATCTTGTTTTCATAGTTATAAATTCCAGTTGCATTCAACAATATTCCTTCCGACCTCTAAGGATATTGGGAAGGGAGCTTTCTGCCTTCAGAAACTGGGAAGAAAAGAGTCAACCAAAAACCAGATAAAATGATGTGCATGCATGCGATGCGGCTCTTCAGAATCACAGAGGAAGAAGTGATGGATTCCAGTTAGATCCATTTGTCTTAAAACTGTATTTATCAGCTTTTCATAACTGATAACATTCATATACTCTTAATTCTCCAATCTCCTGTATGATTAGCCCTAGAAAAGTCATGGTCTCTGTTTCGATGTGTGGCCCTTTTTTCCTCAGCAGCTATATCTTCAGGTCCAGATGGGCACCATTTGTGTCCAGATGTGTTGCTCAGGTCCAAAGGGGTACCTGAAAAGAAGCTGTTCAAATAAAGAGGAAAAGTAAGCCTTGACTGAGGAGAAGGGAAGAGAGAGAAGAGAGCCTGGTGAAGATCTTTGGGAAATGGAAAACTAGGTAGTTGGCAGATGACACCTTTCCACCATTTTATATCCTGACTGCTTGATTTGAAAGACTGAAAATGTAGAGTGCTTTTCTATAATAGCGTTTTTTATCAGGTGGCTTGAAAAACTGGTCCAATGGTCCAATTTTGCTTAACATAAAGATGAGGACAGATAGAGCCAGTGACATCCTGTTACAGAAAATAGTGGTCAGAGCAGCATTCTTTTTACTATTTAGAATACAAAATTTCTTCAGTTTATGGAAATGCTACCACTGTAACTGATTCAAAATATT
This sequence comes from Sorex fumeus, assembly GCF_029834395.1. Classification (NCBI taxonomy): domain Eukaryota; kingdom Metazoa; phylum Chordata; class Mammalia; order Eulipotyphla; family Soricidae; genus Sorex; species Sorex fumeus. The sequence goes on along the minus strand of NW_026606129.1, from coordinate 54,118,103 downwards.
TAGAATGTACTCAGAATACATTTAGGTGAGTGGAAGTGTTGTGAGCATTTTTTTTTAAACTTTACCCATCCAATTAATTTCCTCAAAATACTTATTTGTACATCTACATTCATAAAAGCATTTTCACAGTGGCCTAAATTTAGAAGCAACCCAAACCCAACTCCCATCAACAGATGAATAAATAAGCAAGCTTTTGTATACAGCAAAATATTGACCTTAAAAAAGGAAATTTTGATTTATGCTGCACCACAGATAAACTTTGAGACATGACAAATGAAAGACCAGTGACCAAAGTACAGGTGGTATGTTATTTCCCATATGAGCTCCTTGGGCAGTCAAAGGCATTGAGAGATACTGTGTTGCCAGAGGCTAAAAGAAGAGAGAAATAGGGAAATAGAGAGTTAGAGTTTAATGGACAGAATCTTCCTAGGGAAGATGGAAAAGTTCTAGAGATGGGTATAGGGATTTGTTGTATAATAGTGTGACTTAATGCCATAGAACTGATGCTTGGAATGGTAAAAATTTTGTAGTTAACCACAGTTGTTTTTTTAAATGTTTTTATTATTTTATAAAATAATACTCAGGATTTACTCCTGGTTCTTTGCTCATGGATCACTCCAAATGTAATATTTGATTACATTTAATATTCAAACATCAATCCCACCACCATTACACCTTCCCACCACCATATTTTGGATGTTTTCATCCCAAACCCCAACCCCTGCCCCAAAGCAGAACCAAACTGATATATTTTGAATTGTTTGTTATGAAAGACAGCTGAAGATGCTACAAAAAAGTTTCCTTAGAGGAAAGAGTGTGAAAATTGTTGTATTTTACCCAGGGGCCATTAATCCCTTCTATAAGAGATCACTAACATGGTGTTAATGGTTGAGCCTTGCGTGTGTGTGTGTGTGTGTGTGTGTGTGTGTGTGTGTGTGTGTAAAAAATGCCCTCTAAGATTGGTTGCCTACTACTTTAATATGGTGTGATACTCTTAGAGTATCAAATGTGGTGTGATACTCTTGGAGTGAGGTATGAGTCGCGGCCATGCAGTCCAGGAATAGGTTCACTCGTGTAAGACTCGGCCCAAATATGTGGAGAGCAGCCGTGAGCATGGTGGTTGTTGAGTTCTGGAGGTTGTCGGCTGCCAGGGCTGGGTCCCTTGTGGTGGGGAGAGATCTCACCCGCTCCCCTCCAGGGGGCCCCGAATGAAACAGCCTGGCACGGGGTCCAGCAACATGTTAAATACAGTTTTGAAAAAGAGGGAAAGGTCGTAAGATCTTGCCTAATCTTGCCCTGCATGTGGTCATATGGCCAACCCTCATTTAGTCCCTAGAACCACAACCAGATATGAAACTGACAGGTGTGACCTAGTCTCTCCACTGTTCCAACCCCCAAACCCCAAAAAAAGAGGAGGGTAGGGCGTGTGGCAGGGGAGAGAGAGAGAGAAAGAGAGAGAGAGCGCCAAGGCAGTTGATGCATAAATGAGTGAGAGAGAGAGATGCATAAATGAATTTGATGCAGTTGATATATAAATGAGTGTCTCTAGATCATAGAGCTTTGCTTTCTGAGCTCTTTCTTGGAATAATCTGCACATAACAGCCCTCTGTATTTTGGAACTATGGACAAGTTGCAAGCTGAGTTTGACTGTTACCTAACTGACCAGGTATAATTCATCTTGTTTCAGGAATATGTAGCACTAACTGAAGTTTATTATTCTTGGTAGGACAAGTGTTGGACAGCCGGAGTCAGTCCCCATGGAGATTATCTTTGATAACAGATTTCTTCTGGGGAATAGCAGAGTTCGTGGTTTTGTTGTAAGTATAGAAGAACTCTTAATGTCCCTAATATTTAAATTGACAAGTAGATTGTGGGAGCTAACTGAAAGGGGGGAGCATGTCTTGTATATGCTAGACCCTGAGTGAGTTCAAGATCTGACACCACTAAGCAGTGGCCCGAGGACTTGTAGCACCTGAGCACTGAACCAGTAACCCCACATAGCTGCCCCAAGTGTTCCTGGGTGTAACCACTGATTTCTGAGTACTGTTTGGTAGACACAAAATTTAAAAATTTTGAAAATCTTTTAAAGAAGCACTATAAGTACAAGTACATGTTATTGGATATCTTAAAACAAGCTCAACTTTCTTAAACATTTTAAATTATAATTTGTAATACCTGTATTAAGAGATATAAAGATTTGTACAGTGATAAATCTGACACCAAACATAATTATGAATGTGTGGTTTGATTGAGTTGGTGGTCTTGACCATATCTTAGCCTTGGTACATTTCAACCCACATCTGTAGAGTCAGCCTGCCCATTCTAGTGTCAAATGGCAGCACTTCATTTTCTTTCTGCAATCCGTGGCATTATTGTGCAGCTTTTACTCCATTACACAAGTAAATCGAAAACTTAGGTCTTTATACATAAACTTCCACGTAGTAATTTTATTTAAATGAAGAGTTAGAACTGATACAAAAGATAAAAATGTAGACCTACCATAATTTCAAGCAATTTATATTTGGCTGAAAGCAGCATGGTGGTGGTTGGGCCACACTAGGTGGTACTCAGTACTCAGGATTTACTCCTGGTTCTTTGCTCATGGATCACTCCAGGCAGGGCTCCATAGACCATAGAGGGCTGTGGCAAATCTGGATTTAAACCCTGGCTCCCCATGTGGTCTCTTGAGAACTACCAGGAGTGATGCCTAAGCATAGAGCCAGAAGTAATCCCTGAGGACTGCCCTGTCTCTGCCTCCCCCTCCCCCCCCCAAATCGTATAGGGACCACAGCAATAATTCAGTGGGGCAGAGTATATACTTAACATGCAGGAGGTGTTAGTTCAGTCCCTGATGCTAGTTGTGGGCCCCCAAGAACCACCAGGATATGAGATACCCCCAGCACCAAGCTGGGAATAACCCCAGAGCACTACCATGTGTGTCAAAACAGAATAATCTCATAAACTTCAACTACTCCATGCTATTATAAATATTTAAAATATTGTTTCTGCTTTAGTTAAATGCTTTCCCTATCATAAAAAAGTAAAATTCTATTTAAGTACTTTTCCAGGAGCTCTGTGCTGTGGCACACCACCTTCTGCTCTCCCTCTCTGAGGTAACGTTTGATAGGCAGGGAAGTACAGGGGCAGTACATGTGCAGTACTGTTAGAAACAAACTCTAAGACCTGACAGCAACTAGAGAGTGAACAAGAAAGCTGGGATGACTATCAAGGAGAGTTAATAGCAAACAGACTCGGCATAGAACAGAGTGTTCTGTTTACACACAGGCCTGTCCTCTACACAGATGGTCTCCAGAAATGTGGGTTTGCAGTATGTTGGTATGTCTTCATCTCACAGATGATAGTTCAGACCATGGAAATAAAGTTCATAATGTTGAAAGTGCTACTTTTTGTTTTCTACCCTGTGTTTTCAGTTTCAAGACTCTGCTTCAGCAAGATGTGAAAAAGGGAAGAGGCTTTGGAAACACATCTGATTCCAGATATGATGATGGAAGAGGGTATAGTTTTTTTTAAGTTTTCAGCCATGTAGATTTTAATTAGATTGTATATATATAACCTCATGGGACTTAACTGATCTGTTTCACAAAATGCATTAGTCAAGTCACTTTCAATTTTGTAATCAATTACTCTGACAAAGTGTAAGTAACTATCAAAGGGAGAAGTCTGGGAGGATGAAACTGATAGCTAACATTAAAATCAAGAGATAATCACTTAAGGGGGCTAGAGTGACAGTACAGCAGGTAGATCACTTGCTCTGCATGCAGCTGACCTGGGTTTGATTCCTGGCATCCCACATGATTTCCGAGCACCAACAGGGTGCTTAAAGCCAGGAGTAATTACTGAGCATCCTTTGGTGTGGCTCTCCAAAATAAGTTAATCACTTTAGAACCTGAGTTTCCAGCTAATGAAAAACTCAGTAGATCAAGCAGCACTGTATAGGCTTGTTTCCACAAGGGAATGTCAACTGCAGCTGTGTTTTAGCTGATATTGTAGGAGATGGTTTTAGAGCATCACAGGCCTTATCTAACTCATTTTCCTCTTGTGTATTATGCATCAGGTACATTGTAGGATAACTTTGGGTTTGTTCTTCCAGCCTTGCCGCAGGGAACTTAGGTTTTATCGGATTACACCCATCACAGTGCCCCAAGTCACTCCCATTCCTTTGTTTATCTGTAAACTCTTCTCTCTGCCCTCCTCCCCAATATGTTAATCACCTTTTCCCTAATCAGATTCTGTTAGCTTGTAAAATCAGATCCTTTTAAGAACACTGAACTTGTTTGCATAGTTTACCTTAAAGCAATGTCCTTTCTCTATGAACACAGGAAGACAGTTACTTGGGAGTTGATTGACTCCGAATGTATGGACACAGGAAGACAGTTAATCTTATGTTTTTGTAACCCTGCTGGGGTTAGGAATATCAGGAAGAAATATACACGAAGGGATGTGATGTGTGTTTGTGGGCTCTCCAGGCGGCTCTCTCTTTTGCTGCCCATGTTTGGTGCTCTTGAGCTGCTGTGTATGGACTGGATCTGACGACTGTTGACCATGGGCAGGCTAAGAAAAAACGAGGACCAAGCTGGTTGCTGATTAGTTGCCGTTTATTCAAACTCTCGTCTTTCCCATCTCACACACTCCTTCCTAGCCCCTCATTCCTAGATCCCAGATCCCCTGACTCTGACTCTGACCTCTTTATTCTGACTCTGACTGCTTCTTGCTCTGATGACTCCCTAACTCTTTTTTTGCCTCATAGCCCCATCACTCTTACAGTCTTAGTTTATATAGCAATCACATAGGGCGGTGATACAAAGGTGGGGTTGAACATTAACAAATCAACAGAGAGAGAGAGGTAAGGCCACTCCTGCAGGAGATTAACTCACAACAAAATCTCATCTAAAGAGATTACTCCAGATTACTAGGAGATCCGCTAAAGGGTGGATACTTCTAAAGACATTTCTAGCAATGTCATTCTGAATGAGCACAGTAAAAGTTATATCAAACTTAAGGTTTGATTCTACCTGAGGACATCTAACTATATATTCCAGACCACAGTCCTTAGGCTAGGTTAGTCTTCCTAACCCCAGCAGGGTCCTAATCTCGTCATTACTTTTGGATCATGACAGCATTTGTCCATGACCATGCTCTCAACTTATAGTTGAGTATTGTGGTGCTTTGGCCTGGCCCATTTTGATGCCAGGGTAGCTCACAGCTTGCTCTGGGTGCATTCAGTCCTTAGTCGGGACCTTGCTTTTGGGGTGCTAGGGCAACTGAGTTCAGAAAGGAGATGCCCAGGAGTAAATATTATTCGAGTCAATTAACTCCCAAGTTACAAAAACATAATATTAACTGTCTTCCTGTGTTCATACATTGCTTTAAGGTAAACTATGTAAAAGACATAACTTACAAGTTCAGTGTCCCTAGAAAGATCTGAACTTACAAGCTAGAGGAAGTAAAAGTCCTAACAAGGTTTCCTTACTGTATCTGATTAGAGAAAAGGTGATTAACATATTGGGGAGGAGGGCATAGAGAAGAGTTTACAGATAAACAAAGGAATGTTTGTTTACTGGGGCACTGTGATGGGTGTAACCCGATAAACTTACAGCAAGGCTGAAAGAACAAACCCAGTGTTATCCTACAGTACATAAGGATTTAATCTTTTTACTTTGACCTAAATTATAGATCCTATTTTAAGTAAAGGTTTATTTAAGTTTAGGAACCAATTGAAGTATTATGTACTAAACAGTTGAAATTAACTTTTCTTTTGTTAGACCACCAGGAAACCCTCCTAGAAGAATGGGTCGAATCAATCATCTGCGAGGCCCTAGTCCTCCTCCAATGGCTGGTGGATGAGGAAGGTAACTTAAAATCTGAAGTTAATTTGTTGGGATTTTAATCTGAAAATACTTCCTTAGGAGCCTGAGAGATAATACAGTGGATAGGGCCCTTGCTTTGCATTCAGCAAGCCTGAGTTCGGTAACCTCTACTCAGTATGGTCCCTCGAGCCTGCCAGGAGTGATCCCTGAGCACAGTCAAGAGTAAGTCTTGAGCACAGCCAAGCGTGGCCCCCAAACAAAGAAAAATGTGGCTTCCTTAAGGATAGTAGAACTTGTCTGCCATTTGTAATTTCTTGGAGATGGTTATTTGGAAAAAGTATATTTTAATCTTTGAAAAACATTGTTGGCTATATTTTTGAAATTTTCTTTTTTGGGGGGTGGGGTTTTGGGTCTCACCTGGAAATGTTCAGGGGTTACTCCTTGCGCTGCACTAAGGATTTACTCTTAGTGGTCCTCAGGGGACCATATGGGATCCTGGAGATTAAACCCTGGTGGGCCATGTGCAAGGCAAATGCCCTACCTGCTGTACTATCATTCCAGCCCTTATTTCTCGTTTTTAACGATAGGACCCACCCCTGGCAGATTTAGGCCTACATGGCCCTCAGAGTTGCTGCTTGGACGTGTAGTGCCATACAGATTCAAATTTTAACCTTTTTTTTTTTTTAAGGTAAATGTCTGCTCTAAGAAGCAGACAATTTGACAAGCACATTCATAGTAGAAGGAAACCATCTGGAAGTGAAAGATTGACCATGCCAGACAAATGGATGAATGTGTACGTCTCAACAAGGACTGCTCTGTGTCCACACAGATGAATGAGGTCATGCTGGGAATTCCCTCTACGGGGATCTGGCATGACTGATATGCAGTTGGATAAATGCACATGTTGGTCTCATTTTTTGTATAGTTTATGAAAGTATTAATCTAGTTTTACTAAGTAAATATTTTTAGGTTCTAAAACTGACTTCTCATCTTTATATATCAAATTGGAAGAAAAAAATAAAAGGCCATGTATTCAGTATACTATAGTGTCACCTTTTTCAGCTTCTGAAATTATTCTATTCATTGTTAATTTCTTCTCATTATAAATAAATCACGTACATCTAGTAATATGCATAATATTTGTAGTCTTGAAATAATTTTTATCTTGAAACATTTATCCCATGAATCTTTAATGAATTTGACTTGTCATAAAATTATCAAGATAATTTATAAAACCATAACCAACAAATCTGAACTACAAAATGAGTATTTTCTTGCCTTGGTCATCTTTAAAATCATGGCTTTGGGTGGTCAGCAAATAAGGGAGTAAGGGATTTGCTTTGCACCCAGCTAGCTTGAGTTCAGTCTCTACATCTCATATGTTCTGACCACTACCAGCAGTATTTCTTGAGTTCAGAACCAGGAGCATCACTAGGTGTGCCCCCACCAAAAAAAAAAAATCTTGTATTTGGAGGGCTGGAGAGATAGTACAGTGGGTAGGGTACTTCAAGAACACAGCTGACCCAAGTACGATCTTTGGCATCTCCACCAAGAGTGACCCCTGAGTGCAGAGCCAGGAGTAAGCCCTGAGCACTGCCAGGTGTAGCCCCAAAACCAAAGAAAAATTAAATCATGGATCTCAGTGCTATCTTGGCAGATAGGAATTCATTGGCTAAAGCCTGTTATCTTTAGTCTCTGATAGCTAGTAAGTCAAAACCTTCTTACTAAAATGGAAAAACAGAGATCTTAGGTGCTTTGAACAGTGAGTGCATCTAATGGGCACTGATACATTTATTGGAAAAAAATAATACAGAGAGCAATTTTCTAAATATTTAATGCTGTTTTCCATGAAGTAGTATTGTATTACTGACCTTCAAAGATAAGAGAAAAAGTTATAAGAAGTTAAAACAAGGATAATATAGTTTATCGATCATTCAGGCCTGTGTCAGATATTTTCTCTTAAATTCTGACATCTGTCCAACCTCCACCTAAGGCTGTAGTGAGGAGGATGTCAAGACTGAGACTCAGAGTAGTTGGTGGCTTTTTGCCTGTGACCCATGATCTGCCACCCCTCATGCATGCTGTTATGGAACTTTTCATCCTAGGATCCTGACTACAGTCAACATTAAACTCCACTCTGCATGAGTGTACATTATTAAAGTGTAGAATAGAGCCTTTTGAGTAGCTTGTGTTCAGACTTCTTTGCCACCAATCACTTATGAGACTTAGTAAGTTACATTGTCATATCCCAGTTTAGACCTCTGTAAGTTCCTATCCCATAGCTGGGGAGATTGCTGAAAGCCATAGTGCTCATGACTTGCATACCAGAGGCCTGCATTCATCCCGGGCATTTCATGGTCCCTCGGCACTACTGGGTGTGGCAAAATAAACAAAGCAACAACAAAATTACTTCATGGAGTTCCTCAGCAGTATTTAGTATGCTTATTGGGCACCTCCATATATTGATGAATATGAAAAAGTGCCCCTTTTCCTGTGGCTTTCTAATGTAGGAAGCAGCAGAAAAGGAGTTCCTGCTTTAAGGGAAATAAGATTGACAAGAGGTTAGTAGGGAAATCTCTGGGGTGACATTTGAATTGGCACAATGAGTATGAGCTGAGGAAGTAACATAAGGTAAAAAAAAGGGCACAGCGTGTGTGGGTGCCCTTGATAATAAGTGGCATATCTGCAAAAGGAGGGGGAGGATGTGGTGGATTGGAAATGCAGCAGAAAATAGATCTGGCATAACCTTAGATAGACTGGTTAGATTCTGTTCCGTGAGCAAAGGGAAACCATGAATGTTTAAGTTTGGTTAGGGTAATTACTAACTATATTAATTCTGCCAACCCATGAACAAGGAATGTTTCCATTTAATTTGTGTGATTCCTGATGAGTATTTAGTGGAGGCTCAGCACATAGGATTTTCATATAGACCTAGTAATATCTTAACCCTTTGTGACACTTGAGCAACAGTAGGAAGAACAGATCACAGTAGCACAAGACTGAAAGGGAGTTGGCTTAGGAGTCTGGTATGAATTAAAACAAGACACAGGCATTGAAAATATTCCTTATTTATGGACTAGAGGAATTGCTGTTGTTAGCAACCATCCTACTCAGCACTAAACAGATTTAACAAAATCAAAGTTTTTATGGTGCTCTTCAAAGACAGAACAAATCCCAGGGCCTAAGAGATAGTACAGTGGGTAGGACTCTTACCTTGCATGTGGCTGATCTGGTTTTGATCACTGGCATCCCATATGGTCCCCCATGCACTTCCAGGAATAACCCCTGAGCATCACCGGGTGTGGCCCCAAAACAAAAAGGAACAATCATTTTGATAATTGTATGGAAATGAAACTAAAAATAGCTAAAGCTATTCTGAAAGAAAAGATCTATGGATATTGTATTCCCAAACTTTTGTTAGGCACTATGATTTACAGTACTCTTAATGATAGTATTTCAGTAGATGAGTTGATAAAGCAGTTGTGGTGTATATACACTGTGTAAAACCATTCAGCTTTGAGAAAAGAAAATCTGGCTTTAACTAGGATAGAGCTGCAAGGCATCATGCTAAGTAAAGTGAATAAGAAGGAAAAAGACAAATACCAGATGATCATCTTTATCAGTAGTATAAAGAAACAATGTAAGGCACCTGGGACTCATCCCACCAAATCCTGCTGATTCTATGCCAATTGTAGGATGCTGGCTTGAGGGCAGGGGAAGTTGTGCCATGAATCTGTGGGTTCTTCCTGTCTTCACTTGCAGATCACCTCATCCATCCAGGGTGTCTAGGTGTGGATGTTGAAGCAGCCCAAAACCGGCCATATGAAAGGAATTTAACATTCTTTGTCATTGTCTTATATAGCATCTCTCTTGCTCTGTAACACTGCAGTGTAGCACTGTCGTCCCCTTGTTCATCGGTTTCCTCGAGCTGGTACCAATAACGTCTCCATTGTGAGACTTGTTACTGTTTTTGGCATTTCGAATATGCTACAGGGGGGGCTTGCCAGGCTCTGCCGTGCAGGCGGGATACTCTCTGTAGCTTGCCAGACTCTCCGAGAGGGACAGAAGAATCAAACCTGGGCTGGCCATGTGCAAGACAAATGCCCTACCCTCTGTGCTATCGCTCCAGCCCTCTCTTGTTCTGTAGTAGTCTTATGTTTTCCCTGATCTCTCAGGGGTGGGGGGCAGCCTTTAGTACTGGACAGTAGTAGCCTGAACTAACTGCAAAGGCAGCATTTCCTCTGTCCTCCCTGTTCTCTCTCAGCTTTTCTACGTGTCTCTGCACTGTGGGTTTATCTCTGCTGCTGGAGACGGTGTCAGCGCAACAGTACTCTTTAGCTATGTGTCCCATTAGCTTACTCATTCAGGGGTTCCTCCAGCTTTGGGAACTCTTGAATGAGACAAAGCCAGCTATGTGCCAGAGGTTTTCTGTAAACCAAGTTAGGCATGTATACAAGCATGTCTGTCTTACACTCCAGGTTTTTCTGTAATCGCTGGGTATCATTCCCCAATTCCAGTCTCCAAGATTCAGCTTTGATCTATAACCCAAGGGCCTTCTCTTTATCTATGTCCAGCAAAACACATTGGAGCATAATGTATCCTCAAGGACTCATTCCCATCCAGGCCTTCCAGAATTCTATCAAGCTCATAGCCCCTTCAAGCTGAGAGCCTAACTGCTTAGTATAGGGAGCAAAGTCTAATAATTCTACCAAACTCCCAATACAGAGTAAGGGAAATAGACAATGGTCAATGAAAGCAAATCTTGCCAACAACCAAGAAGTGGTGGTAATGTGGCACAATACCATTGTTAGCATAAAGCTATAATTCTATTGTGAACCATGATCTTCATTTTAAAAAAAATTGAGATGTCTTTTTAAAAAGTTTGTGGTAGCCATCCTGGTGAGATAATACGAATGGTAACTTCAGCTAGGTGATGGTAGGACCAGAAAAGTGCATTCATTCAAAATATGATATAGGTACTGATGGATTGATTGGCTGTAGAAGATACAGATAACTAAAGAGTCAATGATAATGGCTGCAATAGTACAAAGTGGATGTAAGTGTTTTGGGGCTGGGGATTGAAGTCCATTAAATTTGGCCATAATTAAGGTTGGCAAGCTACTCAAGAGGACGTACCACATATTAGGTCAAGTCCAAGAAGGGACTATGTTCGTTGCGTGTCACACTGGTAAAAGCCATTCAGGGATGTGTAGAGAAGAGATCTAGGTCCAGCGGACGCCACACACAGACTTGGCTGAGCATGACCACTGTAGTGTGAGCGGAGTGGGGGTAGGGGGGTGAAGAGTGTTTTTGGAGCCTGGAAATGCAGAGTCTGCAGCAGGTGTGAGGATGAAGCGGGCTCCATCAGAAGCGCTCCAGACCAGCTCCAGCTATGTCGTTGGCCTCTCGAAACTGTGACCAATCACAACCGCATCCGACGAATCACAGCTACGGTCCTCCAATCCGCACTCCAACTCCGGCGCCGTCCCAGTCCCAGTCGCAGGCCCCCCGCCAGCCGGCACTTCCGCTTTCCCAGAATGCGCCGGGCCGACTCCCCGGCAGCCATCTTGACTGTGGGCAAGCCGCAGGGCGACGGCACCTCCCGGGGGTCTGCTCGGCTCCTGTAGCGGCGGCGTGACCCTAATTAGAGGCGAGGGTCGGTGGCCTGCGGCGGCCGCCATGACCCAGGCGGAAAAAGGGGATGCGGAGAACGGGAAGGAGAAGGGCGGGGAGAAGGAGAAGGAGCAGCGCGGCGTGAAGCGGCCCATCGTGCCCGCGCTGGTGCCAGAGTCGCTGCAGGAGGTGAGCCGGGCTCGGGACTCGGAGAGAGCCTCGCTGCGGACCGCGGCCGCCGGGCCGGACCAGACCGGGCCGGGCCGGGCTGGGCTTCGCGGAGCTCCGCGGGGACGGGGGGCGCCCCCGGCTCACCCTCCTCCCTTCTCCCTCCCCCCTGGCAGATCGTTCCCTTCCGGGGCGCGGCGCAGAGCGCGTCCCCCGCCGCGCGCCCGAGGCCGGGATTCGGGAGGGGTCCCGGGGCGCGGTGGGTTTGCCGGGGGTCGCGGGGAGCGAGGCCTTTCCTGCTTTGTTCCGGGGATCTCCGCTTAAGTTTCGACGCCAGGAAGAGGGGTAGACGCTGGTTAAGCAGACTTGAAGCACTTGGGGGTCCAAACCAGAACAAGAGAAAAGTAAAGCTGGCCCGAAAGGGGGGGAAAAAACGAAGAGATGTGCGGTAGCCGTCCGGATTGTGTTCTTGCCCACCCTCGGAGCAGCAGTACCGAGGCATTAGGTGTTCAGGATTTCTGATCTAAGGCCGCCGCCCTCGGTTCCCCGGGAGGCGGGCACAACCCTTGGCAGCTGTAGAATGCGCAGCTCGGGAAGCCCCCGCAACCCGGCCAGCTGGCACCACGCGCAGCTTGCAGGCTCTGCAAAGACCGCCTGCGCCCACACGCTAGGGTTCGAAAGCCCACCCACGCGGCGGAGGGGGTGACGGGCACCGGCAGAAGGGGGAGCGGCTCGCCTCGGAGGGGGCACACAGCAGAGAGGGCTGGAGGGGTGTCGTCAGGGGAGGTCACGGCTGGAATGAACGAATTGGGGGACCAAAGGGAGAATAGAATAGGCCGGCAGAGACCAGGACCTGGATTGGCGGTGAGAACTTTCCCAGGTTTACGGTATTACGGATGAAGGGACAGGGAAAGTACAGGCGTTAAGGCGATTGCCTTGCACCCGACCTACTCGCGTCCAAATCCACAACACTGTGTATGGTTCCAGAGAGCTGCCAGGGTGATATACCCGTGATGTATTCCTGGTCCCCTGAGCTCTGTGGCCCCAGCCTGCCGGGGTCCCTTAAGGGTTTCAAGAACCAGTGTGCGCAAAAAAAAAAAAAATTGGGGTAGAAGAGATAGTGCATGAGATAAGGCATTCGGGGGCTGGGGTGGGGGGAGATAGCACGGCAGGTAGGTACATTCCTGGCATGCGTCCAATCGAGCATCCCATATGGTCCCCCTGATCCCAGAACACAGCCAGGACTTGGCTTTGCAGGTCTCTGATTGCTGTGACCGTGGTTCAGTCCCTGGTACCGCCAGGGGTCGCACTTGAGCAAGGAGCCAAGAATAGCCCTTCGCATCACCTAAAGTAGCCCAAACTTTTCTCCTCTCCACCCCCGAAAAGGAAGATTACTTTTGATTTATCTGTTAAATATAATTAATATGTTTAGTTCTTGCATATCTATGAGGTTATGAGAAACTTGGTCCGAAACGAGAACCAGTGAGCAGATCTGTGAATTTCAAATCTGGACCCTTAATGACAGCAGTATTTCCTACACTGCAGTCAGCCAGGTGACCTCCTTTGGATTTCCTGTATCCTCTCTGACACCTTGCTAAAGGACTTTTACTCAACCTTATCCTAATGTCAAGGGAAGTATGAACTGCCTCTCCATGAATATGTAATTAATATATTTTTTAAAAATTGCCCACACTCCGCTGGAGTGATAGCACAGCGGGTAATGCGTTAGCCTTGTACACAGCCAACCCGGGTTCGATTCCCAGCATCCCATATGGTCCCCCAAGCACCATCCTGAGTGATTCCTGAGTGCAGAGCCAGGAGTAACCCCTGAGCATTGCCGGGTGTGACCTAAAAGGCAAAAAAAAAAAAAATTGCTCACACTTTGGAAAGCTGCATTTATGACCCCAGAACTTTCCCATCAGGAGTGCTGTAGCCTGTGCTATTAATGAGAGACCAGGGTGACCAACGGCAAGTAGCCTTATCTGTTTATCCCAGTCTGTTGGACCAGTGTTGGAGGTCCAACACAGCACACGCCTCATGAGAGATGCGTACCAAGTGTCTGGGCATAATTAAAGAGTGGACAGGACAAAAGTGATCCCTTTTCAGAAAACAACTATGAGTAACAAATGTCATGAACAGAAGGAATGCTGTAAGAAAACAAGGAAACCTCTTTGAACTTTTTAACTTGGAATAAGATTTAACAGGAAGGAGAATCATTGTTTCCAGGGGAATCAGCTTGGTGAGTTAAGTAATCCAGAGGGAGCTATAGAGACAAGAGTTTAAAGGACTGAGCACATCTGGAATCTGCGCGGTCCCTTCAACGCTGAGACTAACCTCCTTTCCCCAAACCCCCCAGCAGTGAACTGGAAGCAGCACCCCAGTGTCAGATGTGTCCCCAAAACAAATAAAAGGAAATCAAGATGGAAAGCTTAAAATAAAAGGGGAGGGTTTCTAGAGTTAGTAGAAACCTGGATAGATAAGCAGGACCTATATCTTGGAGGTTCTAGACTTAATCTTAGTGGTAGGTTACAAAAATGTTTTGGGTGGAGACATAAGGGGAGTTCAGCAGACAGCAGCTTGAGGGCAGGGGTGAAGAGGAGGCGCTCGTTACAGAGGCTGGCCAAAGTGTGTCCGCCGGAGAGATTCTAGTCCAAGTGATCCCAACAGTCCATGCTTTCTCACTTCTGACTGAAACTCTGGGTCCCTCAGCAAGTTTAAACTGTACAAATTCCTGAAGAGATTCCATTTATTTTCTTTCTTTTCTTGAGAGTGTTGGATATAGAACATTTATCATCAGAAAAGAAAAACATTTAGGACTATAAAGTTACGAACTAGGACTTCTTCAAACTTCTTCAAACTTACCAGGTCAAGTATTGTAAAACTGAGAAGGAGAAACTGTTTAGAAGCAATGACCAAGGGCCAGAGAGATAGTTCAATGAGTAGGGCTCTTGCCTTGTATGTGACCAATCCCATTGGATCTCTGGTACCCCAGTGGTCCCCTGAACACCTTCAAGAGTGTTCCCTGAGCACTGCTGGGTGTGGCCTAAAAAACAAAAAATAATGACCAAAATATGGTGTATGCATATACTTGGGTGTGATACATTAAAGTCTCACTTCCCAGTATTGCAAAGTATTTTATCTTTAGATTAATTTGTTTCCTCCTTTGACACTGGTTATCAGATAATGAGTGCTCAGACTAATCACTCCCAGGGGTGTTTTTGTTTTTATTTCAATTGCGTGTTTCTAGGCTCTTTTTTTTGGGACCCGTCCCTGCTGGTGCTAAAGGGCTTCTGATGGTGCTGGCAGGTTGCTGCTGCCAGTGAAGGGAATAGGATGGTGCTGGGATCAAATTGGGGCTCTCGCAGGCAAAACTTGTAGTACAGCTCATTGAGCAATCTCTTCAGCCCCTGGTGTTTTCCTTTGTTTGTTCTTTGTTTTGTTTTTAGGGGACCACGGCCAGCAGTGCTCAGGGCTCATTCCTGGCTCTGCACTCGGGGATCACTGCTAGCAGTACTTTCAGGACCACAGGGGGTGCCCAGGGATCCAACCCAGGTCAGCCATCTGGAAGGCAAGCGCCCTGCCCACTGTACTGCCACTCTAGCGCCTGTTTTTTCAACCAGCATCTTTAGATCTAGACTTGTGAAATAATATTCCTCTATACTTGTAGTCCTCATTTATAACTATTGTCTTACTAAGTGGAAAGTTCTCTGATTGGACTTTGTCTTGGGCACATTTTCACCAAGTGTCTGGCACAGGGATGCCCAATGAGTATCGTTTAGTTTGCATTGGATAATTAAATTCTGACTCTTTTAAACAGATACATGTTGGATTATGAACTCGGAGATCCTGGGAACACAGAGGCAAAATGGGTTTTTGGGCAGCGAACAAAAATTGAATACCTAGAACTCCCTTTTGTGAGTTGTTTCAGTACTCTAGAGTTCCCTTGCCATTGCAGGAAACTTCTTAGTTTAGTCTGTTACCTGTGTGTAGTTTAATGGACTCCCAGCATATTAGATACTAAGGTCACACTCCTGTATTTTCATTTGCAGCAAATCCAGAGCAACTTCATAGTTGTGATACATCCAGGTTCAACGACTCTGAGGATCGGGCGAGCCACAGACACACTTCCTGCCAGCGTCCCACATGTCATTGCGAGAAGACACAAGCAGCAAGGGCAGCCTCTGTACAAGGACAACTGGCTCCTGAGGGAGGGACTAAATGTAAGTCAGAAATAGAGGATGGCTGGAGAGAAACCCAAGTCAATTTTCTTGGGAGAGCCCGGACTCAAGAAGATGCAGTAATGAATAAACATTGCCACAGTTTTAAAATAATAAAATGATGACCATCATGTAGGGCTTCAAATAACAAATTTTCACCTGAGCTAGTAATTTGTTGTTGTGAGCGTGACTTCATAGCTATATAGACCCAGAGTCAGAACTCAGCTGGCAGAGTGCCTGCGTGCAGGAGGGCCAGGTCTGATTTCTGCCACCCCTTGGTCTCTGAGTAAGGCCCCCTAATCCCCCCCGCCTCCCGACACACACACACAGTAACACAAAAATATGATTTTTTAAAACTCATTAGGATGAACTGGGTAGTGATAAAGGTAGTCTTTAATGAAAGATAAAAGAAAATGAAAGATAAAAGATTACTCATTTAAAATGGTGCATTCAGGCTTATTTGTTTTTGTTGTTGTTGTTATATTTATTAAATCACTGTGGGAAAAGTTACAAAGCTTTTAAGATTAAGTCTTGATCATACAATGAGCAGACACCTTTCCCTTAACCAGTACTTATTTTTTACCACCAAGAACCCCAATATACCCCCCTCCCTCCCCTCCCAATGCCTGTGAGGCAGATGATTTCTACTTAACTCTCTCTACTTTGATTGCATTCATTATTTCGACAACAGATGCATCATTATTGTTTAGAATTTCCCCCCAACAATCAGAACTGCTGAAAAGGCATTGTGAAATAATTTGTTTTCTATAGCAGGTTATGAGAACCATATGATTTTTGATTTCTGATATTTTACTAGGTAAGTCTGGAGAGATTTCTGCCCAAGAGCCAGATAATTACAAGATTGATTTCTGTGCATGTGGTGTTATATCCATGCCGGAGAGTCACTCGTGGGGGGCAATGTGTGACCTTGGCAGGGCATGAAGGACGAGCTGGTGCCACCCCCCTTCCCATGAGACTGCAGTTGCCCCATCACTGCCCGTTCATACCTGGCTTTCCTATAAGCTCTGAGGCGGCGGCCACCTTGCTGCAGGGAGGGGGGTGGAGGGAAGGGAGCAACACCCTTTCCCTCCCTGGGAGGCATGGCACCGCAGTTAACACATGGTTCATTCACTTTTCTGCCACAAGCTGCCAGGCTCTGGATTAAGTCCTTTTGCCTCTGGAGCCATGGCCGTGCCAGAGAGCCACTCGTGGAGGGTAATGTGTGACCTCGGTAGGGCGTGAGGGACCAGGCTTATTTGTTAAACAAGCACATTAACATCAAGTTGACAGGGATGGTTTGGGGTTTGGGGTGAGGAGGAAATATGGTAACACTGGTGGAGGGAAGTTCACACTGATGGTGGGATTGGTGTTGAAATATTATATGCCAGGGCTGGAGCGATAGCACAGCGGGTAGGGCGTTTGCCTTGCACGCAGCCAACATGGCCAACCCAGGTTTGATTCCCAGCATCCCATATGGTCCCCCGAGCACCGCCAGGAGTAATTCCTGAGTGCATGAGCCAGGAGTAACCCCTGAGCATCACCGGGTGTGACCCAAAAAGCAAAAAAAAGAAAGAAATATTATATGCCTAAGACTCAACTATGAATAACTTTGTAAATCATAGTTCTTTAATAAAAAATTTAAGAAGAAAAATAAAACACATTAACACATTGGACAAAGATCGGGGAAATGCTGTTTAAACCTAAGCTCTCCTCTATCTGAGGCATGTTCTACCACTGGGCCACATTGTTAGCCCTCACAAAACCTTTTTGTGAAAAACTCATCTTTTGTTTTTTTCTCTCTCTAGAAACCTGAAAGTAATGAACAGCGGCAAAATGGCCTTAAGATGGTGGATCAGGCAATATGGTCCAAAAAGATGTCAAATGGCACAAGACGGATCCCTGTGTCCCCCGAACAGGTTCAGTCCCAGCCCTTTCTCAGATTTTCCTCTTTTTAACCATGGCTGTTCTCTCAAAATGCTATGAATTCAGTCTCCCTGTTTCACTCTGCAAATCCAAGATGAGATTTAACTTAGGAAGGAAGAAAAACCATTCACATCAACCTCCAGAATAGCTGTGTGAATGTCACAGACGATTAGGCAAGCGCTTGTTTCTTGTGGTAAATACGGTAAACTGATGAAAGCCAACAGTTTGATAGGATTGATAGGGCGTCAGTATGACAGACCAACACTGCTAGGCGTGAACATGAGTTGACATGAGAGAGGTTTGTGTTCAGCAATTTTAAGCAGCACGAATATGGACTGGGAATGGCAGCCCGTTAAACTCCCAAGGGAAATTCAGATTGTGGAAAAGGGCGAGTGATGCCATTTGTGTCCCGCCTGTATTTTGCTGGCTGTGAATTTGTGGTTAGAAGTTGCCACTGTATCTGGACTGTGAGAAAAGAGAAGAGGGGATCTGCACTCCCCTCTGCCCTCCCTCTCTGGCGTGGAGTCGCAAAGTGCTTCAACGCTCTTTCTTTCCAGGCGCGGTCCTACAATAAACAGATGCGACCTGCAATATTAGATCACTGTTCCGGAAATAAGTGGACAAACACATCTCATCATCCTGAATTTCTGGTAGGAGAAGAGGTAAGAAAGAAAGTTCTTTTCAGGGTCTGCAGAGATAGTCCAGGGGTAAGGCACATACATGCCTTGCATGCAGCCAGCCTCCATCTCCTGCTGAGAGTCACTGGGGGCAGCCGCTGGGTCTCCTCTGGACTGCTTGAAAGCTCCACTTCCTCCCAAGGAAAGTTTTTTAATTAAAAACAAAACACCCTGGTTCTAGTCCTGGGACCCAGTTACTTTGCCTCCTGGTTCAGGTTGTTTCCTTGCATCTCACGGTCATGTTTTCAGAATCACTTGCAGTCACCTCTGAGATGTCTAAGACTCTTCTCAACATTCAGAAGGATAGTTTCTAAAATTATTTCACCTTTTTAGAAAAAAAATACTTAACACAAGACAAAGCACCCCGGCGCCCCCCCCCCCCCACCCACCCAGTTGCACCTCATGTTTTTCTGCCCTTCTCATGGATCATACAGTGCCTCAAAACACAGCAATGATGTATCTGCTGCTTTGGGAAATAACTGAATTTTGGTGTTTTGTTTTGCTTTGTTTTCCCATAACATAAAAAGTGGGGGTTTTTTTGTTGTTTTTTTTTTTTTTTTTTGAGAAATGTGAGGGGAGAGAGAGGGTGAACACAGGCAAGAGAGAACATGGGCTTCTCCTGAGGGGGAGAAGCCAAGAGCACGCATCCAAGGCCAAGACGTAGGTGAATCTGCAGGTGCAGATTGTAGTATGCATCCTGCATGCCTTTCCGAAGTTGGTCTTATAGTAAGGCTTGAGAAACTGATTTTATATATTCAGCAAACAATGATGATTTATGGATTTGTTTTTAAATGCAAATTTTAAAATTGCGTTTAGAAACTAGATTCTAGAAACTTCTGAGAGACAATTTTTACTTTTCCTCTCCCTGGCTTTCCTAGGCCTTGTATGTCAATCCACTGGACTGTTACAATATTCACTGGCCTATCAGAAGGGGTCAGCTAAATATTCACCCTGGACCTGGGGGCTCCCTTACAGCTGTTCTGGCGGATATTGAAGTGATTTGGTCTCATGCGATACAAAAATACTTGGAAATTCCACTGAAAGATTTAAAGGTGAGTTAAAAGCCCCGGTTACTTGAACTGTCTTCAGAAATCTTGGTGAACAAAAAGAACGCGCTACTGAATTATTGGTAATGAAACATCCTTAAGGTGTCGAGGATATTTGTGCATCACTGACTTCCCACTGGAGTTTTCTCTTCTTACTGTTTCTGTGGTGTCTCTATTGTTCTGCAGTCAGTAGAGACAAATTCTCCCTCTTCTCTTTAAATTTATTCCCTCCCCTCCCCTTTCCTGCTCGTCCTTTCTTTGTTGTGCTTGGTTGTGGTATAACATGCCTGTGGTACTTAAGGGGGTTCTGAGAGGTGGGGAGGGCACCACTTCATTTATGGCGTGCTCTGGAGTTTGCACCCTGTGTCGTGGCTCCTGGCATTGCTCTCGAGCCTGTGTGACTCGGGGAAGAGGGGTGGGGAGTTGGCCTCTCACCTCACCAGTACTGGGCACCAGGCGGGCACTTGACTACAGCCAACCGCTGGCCCCAGCTTCCTCATTTTTCATTTCTCAGGTACCTTGTTTGTCCTTCTCATTTCACACATTTTGGCTAAGTCAGAGGGAGAGATGAACCAAACCCAGATGGTGGAGAGGTTTGAGCTTTTGATCTGTGCTCAGCCCTGTGTCCATCACATCAGGTTTAGAGAGAACCCTATTTGAAGAGAATTTGGTGAAATTTATTTTGACAAGACTTTAATGTTAAGCATCTTTCTCTCCCCCTTTGTTCTTTTTTAGTATTACAGATGTATCTTGTTAATTCCTGATATCTATAATAAACAGCATGTGAAAGAATTAGTAAATATGATCTTAATGAAGATGGGTTTTTCAGGTATGTCAGATACTCTGGTTATATTTACTTGAAATGTGATTTTTCTTTTCAATGGCAAACTTCATTCATTGTGGTATTGAAATGCTGGTCTGCGATGGGAGGGTCTGCGATGCTGGGGTGCTTGCCCAGAGGTTTCTGCATACTCAGTGCTCCCAGCTCCTCTGCCTTCTGTGTTTCAGGGATTGTGGTCCACCAGGAATCTGTGTGTGCTACCTTTGGAAGTGGCTTAAGCAGCACGTGTATTGTGGACGTTGGGGACCAGAAGACAAGCGTCTGCTGTGTGGAAGATGGGGTTTCTCATCGGAACACTCGGTGAGGGGCCTGGGAGGCAGCAGCCCCCTCTCCTCTGCCTTCCCAGTTTGGTCAGCCGTAGAGCATCACAAGTTAGAAGGAAGTAATTTCTAAGGAATTACATATCCCTGTTGGCATAGGAATCCAGTAGCAAGACTGTGGAAGTGCAAATGCTAGCAAGGCTGTAAAAACTGACTTTACTTCTTTCTTTGGAACCCTAATGTTTTCATTTCAACAGCTCCTGAAGATCCAGGTGTGTCCGTGTGCTTCCCACAAAGAAAGTGCCTATCGTAGCTTAATGTCTTTTGCTGTGGTCTGGTAGAGAAATAACAACTATATTCAGAGCAAAAGCTTTTTTAGGTACATGTACACTCGGTCCTCACTTAATGTCTTTCATTGGGTATTGGAAATTGCACTTAAAGAAAACCTTGTAAGGAGACCTATTTTCCACAGGCTGTCCCATGTTTCTAGTCAGAGAAACATTACCAAACTTCCAAAGACCCTTCTAATGTTTAACAGCTATTTGTATTTAAGTATTCATTTATTTTCTAAACTGCTTGTTCCAGTTCAGTGTTTTGGACGGCCCAAACTTTCTCAGCAATTCAGGGTCCAAGGTTGAACTCAACCCTGGGCTTGCTCTGTTTCCGTTTGGGGGCTCATTTGTGCTTCCACATATACATACACGCGCACGCACACACACACACACACACACACACACACACACACACACACACACAGCAGACTGGGACATTTCAGGTATATCAGTACACTTTACACACACTGTTTGGGATGTAGGAGGAAATTGGAGTCTCTAGGGGGAAAAAAATGAAGGTGTGGAAGAATGTGTAGTCATTGGTCCTGGCCAAGAGTGGGTTTTATTCCCCTGCCATCACTGGAAGAGACATCATTATTTGAGGAGCTTCTCCAGTAGAAAATAGATTTTTCAAGTCTTATTTCTCTGATGGGCATTTTGAGTATTGAGTATTTTCTGTACATAACAGTGTCCCATGAGTGACGAGTAGCTTTATGATGCTCACTGCTCATGATGCCATCACTAAGATGAGTTTATTTTATAATTGGGGTTCTAATGTTCTAACTCTGAGGAGCAGGGTTGCTGTTAATCTTCTCGAGATAAGTCCAGTACAGGTAGGTACAGACAGGTGTGTGTGTGGGGGGGGGGGGGGGGGAGGGGGGGTAGCAAGGGGGATTCTCCGCAGCCTCTCTGCTCCTGCAGTGTCTGCTTTCGGGGCGCTCTGATTCTTCTGTGCCTTGCAGTAGACATTTCTAGTCTCGGTGCAGAAACAAATTTCAAAGAGCCCAGGTCTTCTGTGAGAAAGGTTAATCATTTCCTCTCAGCCTAAGTGCAAACTAAAACTTGAGTATCAGTTATTTGGACTCATCATTTCATTGTCGAATACCAGAGGTTCCTGAAATGTGGAGGAGTTGCTGAACTCAGGTCAGCCACTGAAACAGCTTAATGGCCCTGGAAGTGGCCAAAGTGTTCCGAAATATATGGTAATCAGTAAGGTTTCCTACGATAAATTTGGCTTACAGCGTCCTTCCTGTGTTGGAGGTGTAGGCAGGTAAATAATTTTCCTGTGGCAAACATTGGCTTAGGAATGGTCTGGGTTGGATAGTGTATTTCCAGCTGCTTTCAGGCGCCCCATTGGACTTTTGCTAGCCTTTGGTTACTCCCTCCCCTCCATCCATTCAGTCTTGTCTTAAAAATTTATTCCTACAGCAGACATTTCTTGAAATATATTATTTTGCACTATATCTAATTGAGTCCTGAACTGCCTTTGTACCTTCTTGACCTTCTGCCCTTTTCTGTTAACTGTAGGCTCTGCCTGGCTTATGGAGGATCTGATGTGTCAAGATGTTTCTACTGGCTGATGCAGCGAGCTGGGTTCCCTTACAGAGAATGCCAGCTAACAAACAAAATGGATTGCCTTCTACTGCAGCACCTTAAAGAAACTTTTTGCCACTTAGATCAGGTGGGAGCAAAATCAGACTTGGTTGTTATTGTTCAGAGGGGGGGAAATTAAGGTATTCATGCTGAAAGTAGACTATAGACCAAACATGATTGCCACCCAGTGCCTCTATTGCAAACCACAACACCCAAAAGGAGAGAGAGAACAAAAGGGAGTGCCCTGCCACAGAGGCAGGGTGGGAGGGGGTGGATGGGGGCTGGGAGGGATACTGGGACCCGTGGTGGTGGAAAATGGGCACTGGTGGAGGGATGGGTACTTGATCATTGTATAATTGAATCCCAAGCACAAATATTTGTAAATCTACAACTGTACCTCATGGTGTTTCACTAATAAAAATTTTTAAAAAATATATTTAAAAAATTAAGGTCTTCAAAGGGAAGTAGACATTTAACAGTTGTGTTTCTGCTCTTTCGACTCAACTTGGTAATTCCTCATAACTGAAACTTAAGGAGTGAGAGTTTTTTGATTAAAATCTTAGCTGTGAGGATGTATCATTGATACTCAGGAGGCATAGCTTGTCTTTTGAAGAATGAGAATTTAGCAAATTGCTCTCAAGAGCTGTGTCATTCTGATAAAGGGAGAATTTAAGCCTTTAGGTCTAATGAACAGTAGCAAGGAAATGTGTAGGTGCAGGCATTAAATGGCATCATTTTAAGTACTTAATATTGCAAACAGTGACATTTAAGCATTTCTACATAGGGATTGCTACTTTCTAGTGTTTTTTAAAGACCTTTTCTTGTGTGGTGCCAAGGATCAATCCCAGGACCTTAATGTGAGCAAGGTGTGTGCTCTGCCACTGAGTTTCATCCCTGTTTGGGGCTTTTTTTTCTTTTCCCTCATTAACATGATTCTGAGAAAAAAAATGATTTTTAAACAGTTAAAACTACATAATATTCCTCAGTTATTGGGGAAATTTCTTTTATTTTTTTCATTGATTTGAATGAATTCATGCCTGTCAGTGTGGAGAAAACCGGAAATGCAGTCATTGGAATTGCATTGTTAAAGGAGAAGCCCGGTACAGTGGAGCTCTTAAATTTATTGTTCTGAAGAGAAGGGAGCACCAAATAAAGGATGTTTGGAGGATCCTCCCAGGAGGGGAGATGCATGTCGAAAGTAGACTATGGACTGAACATGTTTGCCACTCAATGCCTCTTTTGCAGACTGCAACACCCAAAAGGAGAGAGAGAACACAGGGGATTGCCCTGCCACAGAGGCAGGGGGGGATGGGGGGATGGGGGTGGGGGGATATTATCCATGGTGGTGGAAAATGGGCACTGGTGGAGGGATGGGTATCTGATCATTGTATAATTGGAACCAAAGCACAAAAAATTGTAAATCTACAACTTTAAAAAAAATAAAATAAAATAAAGGGAAAAAAAAACCAGAAAAAAAAAATTTATTGTTCTGAGAGTGATAGGAAGTTGTCTTTTGGTAGGTGAGACTTTGGTGATGGTTACTGTAACTTGAGGAGTTTACATGCACTTATTACTGATTCACTGACAGCGTCTTTTCCTGGACTCAGGACATCTCTGGGCTTCAAGACCACGAGTTTCAGATTCGACATCCAGATTCCCCGGCCCTACTTTACCAGTTTCGATTAGGAGATGAAAAACTCCAGGTAATGTTATGGGTATATGTTTCCGTGGGTGGAAAGAAAACCAGCCATTTGCTTTGCAGTTTCTCTTACCTAGTGTCATCACATCCCCCTTTTGGTTGCGGTGAATTTTCTCATCGATCACGCACTGGAGAAATAATGCTATTCCCAAAAGGGACTGCTCGTGCACGTTAAGTTGGGAACAGCCATTTTTCTCTGCCAGTGTATCAGTGCCTCGGTTGCTCCTTTCCCCCCTTCCACACACAGGCTCCCATGGCTCTGTTTTACCCGGCAACATTTGGCATCGTCGGACAGAAAATGACGACTTTGCAGCACAGATCCCAGGGTGACCCCGAGGACCCACACGATGAGCACTACCTGCTGGCCACACAGAGCAAGCAAGAGCAGGTCCGAGTATTTCCGTTGTGCAAGAAGAACGACTTATCTTGCGGAAGACGCTTGCCTGATTAGGGCAAACAGTGTCGCTAATGTGGACACCGTAGTGGGAGCTGCAGAGGAAGTGGAGTCTTAGTGTAAAGGCTGGACGACAGTGACTCATTTCTCAGAGTTCCCATCCATGCAGTTAAAGGGTCATGTAAATGAAGACCCTCCCCTTTTGGTGTGTATGATTTACTTGCATTTTTTTTGAGTTTCCAGTAGTAACATCTCCACAGTTTTTTAATTATAAGCCGAAAGGTGCGTGGTGGAGGTCAAGAGCTGAATCCCTTTGTCTGGAGCAGGCCCGTGAGCTGTGTATGGCCCTTGAAATCATTTGGCCTGGCCCTGCTCCGGGATGCGACAGACTTACCAGCTGCCTGCTGCTTGCAGTCCATCTGCCTGTAGCGTATGGCCTGTGAATGATGTTCCCAATGCCCGAGTGGCCCTTGGCAGAAAGAAGCTACCTATCCCTGGTCTAGAGCTTCTCCTACTAATAGGAGGTGAGGTTCAGGGACACAGACTAACATTTTCATCAGCCAATGAGGCATTGCTCATGATAGAAAGGAGAGGGCTATAAACCTTTCCTGGTCTTTGTACCTGTTTTAAATGCAGCTGAAGGTGGTTAGGAAAGATTTGAAAATAATAACTAATAACTACGGGTCCGAGAATCCCACTGAAATACTCTACATAAAAGCCCAGTTGAAAAATAGAATAAATTGATACACTCTCAGCCCCCACCAAAAAAAAGGAAAAAGGAAAATATAATGTCTATAGATAATGTAGAGGAAAAGAACTGGAGAGATAGCATAGTGGTTAAGGCGCACGTGGCTGACTCCTGTTTGATATGGACTATGCCATGAGGGTCAGTCCTAGAGTCCAGTGGAGAGGGAGGGATGAGTTGGGTCTCTCTGGGAACACCAGTTCTTCTGTCCTAACGAGACCATCTACTTGATTGTCTTTTATTTTTTTATTTTTTTTCTTAAGTCTGCAAAAGCTACTGCTGACCGAAAATCTGCCTCCAAACCAATTGGATTCGAAGGGGATCTCCGTGGTCAGTCCTCTGATCTTCCAGAGAGACTCCATCCCCAGGAAGTGGATTTGGGAGCATCCCAGGGCGACTGCCTCATGGCTGGGAATGACTCTGAGGAAGCCCTCACTGCACTCATGTCCCGGAAAACTGCCATCTCACTGTTTGAAGGCAAAGCCCTGGGCCTGGATAAAGCCATCCTTCACAGCATAGACTGCTGCTGTAAGCACACTGCGGGTAGCTGGCAGAGCCGTTAAATGAGTTAATTCTGTTTATTATTGTGCGGTCAGCATATTTATTCAGCAGCTGTCAAGCACCTACTTTCTGTTATAGGGTGTTTGGAATTAGTTCCAGTCTCCCCTAAGCACACAGGAAACTAAAATAAGTCACTTGGTTTTAAAAATGGAAATTTGGAGGCCAGGGATGTGCTCACACATGGGGTAGAGCACATGCCTCATTTATCCGAGGCTTCAAGGACCACAGCATTGAGCACCGAACTGTTAGGCCCATGACCTCAGGATGAGCATTGCTGGATGTGGCCCCTGGTTTGAAATTTAAATAGAATGAACTAAAGGATACTCTGAGTGGGAGCTACCAATGAGTCTAGTAAAAGAATTTTACTTACAGGAGAGTGAAAGGCAGGGAAGTATTTCTTGAGGGAGAGCAGTTTTAGCTAGATCTGGGGGTCTAGCCAGTCACAGGTGAGGGGGGAGACAAAGAATGCCTGGAGGACACCGTGTCTGGCAAGAAGGCTGCAAGGATGGGGCTGGAGAGGTAGTGAGTCTACTCATTGTTTGACTCAGTGAGCCCCTGGGAGATTGTGGTCGTGCCCCATGAGAGTTGGCAGGTGTGTGGCGGGGGCAGCAGCCTACTCTCATTGATGTCTTACGAGGCTGCACCATTGCAGGTGGACGGGAACGAGAGCAGTGAGAAAGCTGGTGCTTATCCCAGCAGCAGATGATGGCAGCGGGGTGTGGGTGCTGGTGGGTACAGAAGGGACACTATCACTCTCTTTCCAGCATCTGATGATACCAAAAAGAAGATGTACAGCTCCATCCTTGTGGTGGGAGGCGGTTTGATGTTTCATAAAGCCCAAGAATTTCTGCAGCATAGAATTCTCAACAAAATGCCACCTTCATTTAGGAGAATTATTGAAAATGTGGACGTGATCACAAGGCCCAAGGTATTTTGCTCCAGGTGCTCTTAGAGCTGTATCCAGTGAAACCAGCATCCATTATTTCTAGCTAGAATAGTGCATGTAGGAAGAAGCCTTGGGGGCAAGGGCAGGTGGAACGGTGGGAGGACATGGATTCCTGGGAGGGGGCTGGCTTGCTGGGTTTTAGGCCCTGCTGTGCTCTCCAGGCTAGCATGACTCACCTGTGCATTTGTGAAAGAAGGGGGCTGAGACATTGATCCCATGTTTATCTCTTTGTTTCAAGGCTCTGCTGCTGGACCAGCTGATCTTTAAGGGCCTTGTGTGGGGTTAGCTATCTTGAGAAGAAGCAGAGCCAGGAATTTAGAAATAGATCGTGTCTGTATTTCATTATATCCCACTAACAATTCATGAATCTGAGAGAAGTATTGTAGGGTATGTAAATTTCTAACCTGCTGAGACTGGAGAGATCGTACAGCAGGTCGAGTACTTGCCTTGCATGCGCTGACCCAGGTTTGATCCCAAGCACCCCATATGGTTTCCCAAGCCCAACAAGGAGTGACCCTGAGTGTAGAGCCCAGAGTAAACCTTGAGCAGAGCTGGGTATAGCCTCACTAAAAAAAAAATTAATGTATGTTCCTGCCAAAAATATCTGTGGAAGTAATAGTGAACAATGAGTAGTCACATCTTTGGCCATAAAAAACTGAAAAGTTCTTTTGTCAATTTCACAACTCCTGTGTGGGTCCTAAGTGCAGGTTGAAATTCTCACTTGTTCACATATTGGTCCAGCGTTTTGGTTTTTTTTTTTCTGTTCCCAGATTTTAAAAAGTGATCGAATGTACATCCCATCTGCTTATTCTAAAATACCTTTTCCACTGCACTAGGACATGGATCCCCGGCTGATTGCATGGAAAGGAGGGGCAGTGTTGGCCTGTCTGGATACAACCCAGGAACTATGGATTTACCAGCGAGAATGGCAGCGCTTTGGGGTCCGCATGTTGCGGGAGCGAGCCGCTTTTGTCTGGTAAAATGATCAGAAAAAGCCACTGTTGAGACCAAAGACGCCTCTTGATATATAAAAACTTTTATAGAACATGGTTTTTAATTTATTGGTTTATGTGCTAAAATTCATGAAAAGAAATAAATAAAATTTAACTTTTATGTTGAAGCATGTCGTTGATTAAACCATAAGCTTCCGAAGCCTTGCAGGACACTGGAGAATAAGTATGAATTTACCCTTTAGTAAATTGTCAGTCTCAGAAACCCAACCCCCATCTGTGATGGTACAAACCCCTGCCGGTTTGCAGGTCGCAAAGCCCTGCACTGCAGTTCACTCTGGAGCATCTCGGGGAACTGTGGTCTGTGTCCGTGACCTGGAAGATTGGCCTGCTCAGCTCACTTTCCTTTTCGGCCCAGCACCGCTGCACATGGTACAGGAGTCCTGGCTTACATCTTAGATTTCTGAGTCGGGGATGGGAAATGGTTAAGGGCTTTGGAGTATTTTTTCCCCATTTTCTGTTGGATTACAGAAGAGACTGAGACTCATTCTGGTCTAAATTGTTTAGAGATAATGATTTAAAGTTGGTCTGACTGGATTTTATTACCAAATACTGTAGGTTTGATACATTTCTTATGGGATACAGTAGAGTGGGGTTTTTGACTAAACAGAATAAAAACTAAAAAGGGAAACTTGCTTTTCTTCCTAACTCCAAATATGAATGTCTTAGGTGTCATTTAGAATTGTTCACTTTGTATTGTCCAGATAAACAAGGTGAGATGTTGATTACTGAGAAGTTAGCACACCCTGGATTTTTCTTTCTCTCAAAGCCAGGTAAAAGCTTTTGAAGTTCATTATGTCCAGTGCCCTTCATCTGTGAACAGTCCAGAACAAAGCACAGACACAGCTGTTGCCCTCTGGTGACTCCTTTGGAAGCCCTGGGGCAGAGGAGAAGGCTCTGTCCCGACCTGGGAGTTGGCAGTGAGCACAACCTGGACTCAGAGAGGCTGGGAGGCCTAAAAGAACTCCAGCTCCCTCCAGGCACCTGCTGCCATCATCTTGTTTTTCGAGAGCTGGGTAATGGGGTAGATAAGAGATGGAGGTAAGTGTGGAAAACAGGATAAGGATGGGTCAGAGACTTACGACATGGAGAATTCTGCTGTTGGGCATTCTCTGCTAAAAGGTGTATGCTAGAGACCTACTAAATAGTTAAGAACAGAGAGCAAGTACAGCAGGTAGAGCTCTTGCCTCGCGCATGGCAGACCCAGGTTTGATCCCCAGCACCACCAGGAGGGGTCTGTGGGTGCGGAGCCAGGAGTAAGGGAGTAAGCCCAGAGCATTGCCAGGTGTGGCCCCCAAAAGCAAAAAAGGACAAAGGCAAGTCCGCCAGTATAAGGAAATTATTTGCTATGTCTCTATGAGATGTATGTCTTTAATATGAAACTTTTTAATACTTAAAATTTTTGTTTTATTTTATCCATAAGAATTATTAGAAAGTGTGTGACCTGGCCATTTAACTTACAGATTTATTTTAACAGTCATCTGCCTGAAGCGAATCCTGAGTCTAGAGCAAAATCATTATCACATTATGTGAATTCCTAGCACTCCTAGAAAAATACATAAGCTAATATAAATAACTTTTTGATAGTATCTGCTTTAAGAAAAAGATGAAGAAATAGTTTCATCCATTGTCGGTGTGGATACGGGGAAAGGAAGACTTCACCCACTGCTGGTGGGAATGTCAACTGGCTCAGCGTTTTGGAAATGTGGACACTCAGAAAACTAGGAATTGAACTCCCATATGACCCAGAAATGCCGCTTGTTATCATCTATCCGAGGCGCCCCAAAAATCTATTCTGAAAAGACATTTGTACTCCTTTGTTCATTGCTGCACTATACATATAGCTAAAATCTGGAAACAATCCAAGTGTCCAGAACAGATGATTGGACAAAGGATCCATTGTACATGTACACAATGAAGTACTACTCAACTGTGAGCAAAAAATGAAATCATGCAATTTACTGCTTCATAGATAGGGCTAGAGGTTATCATGCTGAATGAAATTGGTCCAGAGTGGTGCAGGCAGAATGGTCTCTCATGCAAGATATAAAAAAAACTAATAGGGGAATAACATGCCCAAAGGCAATAGAAACTAAGAACTGGTCTTTAGTAGGAAAGTGAAATGCGGATGGGGAATAGGCGGGGTGGGGTGGTGGTGATAAAATTGTGCAGGAGGGACCTGAGCTATAGTACAGTGGGTAGGGGCTTTGCTTTCACGCCGTCAGCCTGGGTTCTATCCCCATCATCCTGTATGGTTCCTGGAGCAACACCAGGAGTAACCAAGTAACCCCTGAGTACAGCCAGGTGCCCCCAAAATACAAACCAAAAAAAGAATTGTTCAAGAAACCCGAACACTAAGTACTGTCAACCATGGTGTCTAAAATTTTAAATGTTTTAAAGATGCTTTAAGAAACAAAGTAGCTGGAAGATTTCAAATGCCATAAGTTTTTATGTTCGTTGGTAGTTTCTGTTTTTCACTTAAAAGCATTACAGCTTATTTATAGAAAGGTTAATTACTTTATGAGTGCTTCCAACATAACAGGAGTGTGTATGTGTGTGTGTACATGAAAAATGTATGTAAGGAACTCTGAATTAATTGTGGTTTTGTTTGGTTTTTTGTTGTATCAAGGTCACACCCAGTAATGCTCAGGGCTTACTGAGACCTGACTGTGTTAAGGGACTATTCTTGGTCGGGCTCAGGGAACCATATGTGGTGCCTGGGATAGAATCCAGCCAGCTGCATACAAAGCAAGGGCTTCACCCCCTGTACTGTCTCACCAGTGCTGAATTCTGAGTGTTCAGTATGCAAGTATTTTACTTTTTCATATTAAAAGTCACCTGTACACAAGACAAGATGTGAATCAGGTTTGCAAAAGGAACATCCTATACAAAAAGCAAAAATTACACACGATTACACATATACTAAAGTCATCTGGTCAGCAAAGATGGATCAGCTTGTTAATTCCGGTTTTTTGTTTGTTTTTTTTTTTAATAAGAATGAAAAGAATTTTTTAAAAGCTTTAAAAGATGGTCTTTCACCAAAGAATTTGAGCATAGCCATATAGTTTAGGACTACACCAGGCAGTGACCAGTGAACTATGTGATAAGCCTCTTGCATGCAAGGCAAGGCCCCTAACTCCTGTCTCCAGTGCTGGAGCTTCTTAAATTTGACATTCACTCACTGATTCAACAGAATTCGACAATTCTGCCCCTAGTGCAATGCATATACTGTCCCTGACAATGTTTGCCTGAGATATTCTTCATTACTGCATTCTCAGAATGGGTACAGTTTTATGTGATAACTTATATTTAATGAGATTTAGCTTTATGGTTTAAAATGTTTCTTTATTATCTAATGCTATAATAGTGATATTTAAAATCATTTTTGGCATATAGACTTAAGTAAACGTATGTTATGAGAACTCCCTATTACTGAGGGGGATATAGCACAGAGTATTAACTCCAGAATTATCAGAGCAGTGTTTTCTTCTTGTAAAGAGAGGGCTAGGAAGGCTTCAGGATTTTTTTGTGGGGGAGAAGGGGGGTTGCGGCACACCTGGCTGTACTCAGTTCAGGGCTTACCCCTGGTCTGTATTCAAGGGATCACTCCTGACAGTATTGGGGGACCATATGGAATGCAAGTGATCAAACAGGGGCCGGCAGCATGCAAGACTAATGCCCTACCCTGTGTACTATTGCTCTGGCCCCAGGCTTCAGGAACTTGTGCTTCCTGTAGGTGCTAGCAACAGGAGTAGTTGCTGTGGTGGGCTCCCAGTTTCTTGCCCACTGACACACGCGGCTTGACTCGGAGAAGTTCTGTACGGAAAGCGGTGGCGTCCTTCATGAGACAGTACTTGGGGCAGACACTGAGTGCGTGGTAATCTTCTTTGGTATCAACCTCTCTAAAATAGACCACCATGTACTTGTGCCAGCGAGCCTGGCTTCTCAGATCACTGCAGAAGAGGTTAAAGGCCAAGGGGAACAGGTCTTGTGAGGCCTCCCCAGTCCCACCCTCGCCCTTGCCACAGGTGCCATCGCATCCAGCTTTGGCATCATTGGAAAGAAGGAAAATGACCTTATCTGAGGCTTTCTTCTGTGTGGTCAGCCACTGCACTGGACCCATCTCGGCGATTTTCTTTTTCTGCCACTTCTCCAGGATAATCTCACTTCTGCACTGGTTTTGAATAAAGTCAGTGAAATAACAAACTGTGTGATGGAAACAAATGTCGGATGGATAGACCACAAGAATCTTCAGCGGCGGCAGCAACTGGGTAGCAGAGAGAGAGGAGTTTCTGGCCCTTCCTGCAGCAGGAGGAAGGAGAAGTATTTATTGCTTGTTAACAATCAGGATTTCATTTCAGTCTACACAGACGGTCTTAAACTTTTACACCTGTGGACCAGTACCGATGGCCAGTTGGCAGACTGGAGATAGAAAACCAATGTAAAGTTGAAATATTTCTCTTTCACTGATTTCAGTCCACAAATGACAGTTGAAAATCACTGGTCAACTATGACAAGGATAGTTGGAAATGATCACCCTGGACATGAACTGAATGCTGAAAGTAGGTAAAGGGATATACATGATAACCTTCAGTACCTGGACTGAAAGCCATAATGCCCAAAAGAGGGAGCGGAGAGGGAGAGGAAAAGAGAGAGGGAGAGAGAGAAAAGTGTCTGCCATAGAGGTAGACAGGATGGGGAAGTCGAGGGAGGGAAACTGGGGACAGTGGTGGTGGGAAATGTACACTGGTGAAGGGATGGGTATTGGAACATCATATGATTAAACCCAGTCATAAACAACCTTGTAACTGTGTATCTCATAATGGTTGAATGAAAAGAAGAAAAAGAAAGGGCAAGAAAATCAGTGGTCAGCTCTACCTGATCCTGATGTGTTGTCCTTTGCTAGGGAATATCAACAGGGCCCCAGGGACATTATGTTAGCAAAGGAAAAAATTCCCCATCGTTCCTTTTGAACACATGATTAAACCTTAAAGATGTTTTTTTCTAAATCCTATTACTGAACAAGTTTTTTTTAAAGCTATAACTTTTCAAATAAGTTCATAGAAACATTTGGGTTTTAAGCTGTTCTGTTTTAGGTGGGTTGTTGTTTTTGGTATCTTAAGCCATATGTAGACAAGACATTTGACCTCTGCCCCTTGTGTTTTGAAGTTGGATGGACTCAACTGTAGTTTTACTTTCCTCCTGAACATGGTAGTTTCCTCATGGTCTCATAAAGTTCAGTGGCCCCTCTTTTCAGCCAATGGAATTTAAAGAGAATTTTGATCTATTGTGCTATAGCAGAGGTTTTCAACCACTAGTCTGCATACCTGTACCAGATCACAGATATAAAAAAAAAGTTGAGAACCACTGTGCGACAGAACAGGAACCAGGGACCAGGGAAGTAGGTCCATGGTAGAGCATTTGTTTTGCATGTTCAAGGCTCTCTGGGCTCAATCCCCAGTAGCACAGAATACAAAACGAAACCCAGAAACTATGAATAAAAATGTACTGTAACATACTGGTCAAACTACATTTTCTGAACTTAAGTATTTCTAGGATCAAATTTCAGTATTTTAACTGAGGAAGTAAAGGATCAAACTTATTCTAGCTATATCACAAATGATATAAATTCTGCACTTTTGTTTGCTTTTCTCTGTGTGAAGAGAAAAGCAACTGTTCTCAGCATACTTTCCTCTAGTTAGGCATCTATATAAATATTTGGACTTTTGTATTCAGTTCCTTGATTTCTGAGTTGGCAAAGGCCTTAAAGTATAGAAATGAATTCAAGTGAAGGTGATTCTTATGCCATGGAGGAATATTTAGTAAAAAGTATGGGCATGGAGCAATAGTGAGTAGGGTGCTTGCTTTGCCTCTGAATTCAATCCCCAGCATCCCATATGATTCCATAATCCCTACCAGGAGTAATCCTTGGGTTTAGAGCAAGGAATCAATCCTGAGCACTACTGGGTGTAACTCAAAAACCAAAAAAAGAATTAAAAAAAAAGAATGTTTACCAAAAGTAGGAACTAGCATACAATACCTGTCATAGGTCAAATGCAATCTGTTCTTAGCTTTAATTTTAGTACTTGGGGGTGTCTCAGTGGTAGTAAACAAAATAAAATAGGTGGTATTTACCAGCTCTGAGAGTCCAATCCCTATTTTACCTTCTCGGGTGTGATCCAGTCAGTATGTATTATTTTAGGACAAGTCCAAGGCACTAAATAAGGGCTCTCTCTGACTGTCAGGCCAAGTGTGATGCCAAAATGTTTCTAGAGGAATCTCCTTTTAAAAAAATCCTCTCAAAGAGAGAACAAAGGAGAATGCCCTGCCACAGAGGCAGGGTAGGATGGGGGGATGGGGGATGGGGGGTGGGAGGGATACTGGGATTAGTGGTGGTGGAGAATGGGCACTGGTGGAGGGATGGGTACTCGATCATTGTATAACTGAAACCCAAGCACAAAAATTTGTAAGTCTACAACTGTACCTCATAGTGTTTCACTAATAAAAATTTTTTTAAAAATCCTCCCCAACAGGTTTCATTGAAAGAAGTGAATGATATGTCTTACCGTGCCTCCACTTTAGATAGATCCAAAGTATCAGCATCCATGTGACCACTAGCAGAACTGGAAGTAAGACAGCCAGCCAAACACCTAACATGCTTCTGCCTGGAAAAACCAAAGTCATTCACCCTCAGCAAACAAAGACCATATCATCTCCTATTTATAAACTAAGTTTTTTATTCTAACTTTATAGATGTTTACATTTCTTTAGAACCAAGAGTCACTGTAGGGGTGCTAAAGATCACCCTATTTTTCTATAAAGTGTTCCATTCTTCTGTTAGAATCTCAAAAAGAAAATTGGACCTCAGAAGTTCAGGAGAGTTTTATTGGCTTCTTATATGCGGATCTACTGTGATGAGTTTTTCATGTCTGTTTTTTTTTCTTTTAAGAATTATAATTATTCTGGGTATAACTACTTTGTACATAGTATGAAGAGGTAGCATTTCCAAAAATTGTTTTATTAATCTAGCAAATGTGGAGGATAATTCCATTCCACTAAGGACCTGGTGAGCTCAAGCATACAGAATTACTCAGACTTCTGCATAACCAGACTGAAGTCAGGCTACTAGGCACCTGGGTGGTCTTCAGTTGATCTGACTGATTTTTGTCTGGTTGGGGACCACACCCAACTGTGCTCAGGGCTAACTCCTGGCTCTGTGCTCAGGAATCAATCCTGGGGACCATATGATGCACTGGGGATCAAATCCAGATATGACAGATGAAGGCAGTGCCCTACCAGCTATATTATGGCTCTGGTCCCTGGCTGAGTTTCTAAGAATAAAGTCTTACATTTGTCCCCCAGTCATGGAAGAGGTTCAGAAGCACTTTCTTCTTTGTCTATCTGCTATGAAGGAACTAATATCTCTAAATCAAGGGAGACATTTTCCAGAACATGCAGCTCTCAAGCCCCAATGAGGTGAGTCTTTTGGCACTGCGATTCTTTATTTCTTATGCAATGGTTGGCTATGTGACTACATCAAGTAGCAGCTAGGTCTGTGCCACTGAGACTGATGTAGTGAAATACACAGTCCTTTAAACCTTTTTTTGTTTGTTATAGGGCCACACCTGGCAATGCTCAGGGTTTATTCCTGTCTCTACACTCAGGAATTACTCCTTGCAGTGCTCAGAGGGCCCTATAGGATGCTGAGAATCAAACCCAGGTTGGCCACATGCAAGGCTGCCCACACACCCTACCCCCTGTACTATGGCTCTGGCCCAAAATGCACATTCCTTCTAAGCCCAGTTCTTTTATGCCATTATTTCCCCCAACCCCCAGATCCTTAAGGTATATGTTTCTTAGTATATCTGTTTTTACATATTTTTGTTTCTGTTGTGTAGATCCTGTTTCATAAACGATCTTGAATAATTTTATAAATCTTTCATTCTTATTCAGATTATAGACTCTTTTGGACAGCACTAATATCTTTCACTGTACCCCAAGTCAACATACACAGATAGGGGCACCACACATACATTCCCTAAACACACACATACACTCTACTCCACAGACACACACAGTGTGTCACGGACTGAATGGAGTGGTGGGTGGCTAGTGAGCTCTTCATGTCTTGAACTCCTTTGAGCTTGTGAAACAACTGGGCACTTACTGCTATCCGGAGGTGAGAAGGCACTTATCTCTGGGCAAAGCACAACAGTTCCTCTCTGTCGAATGCAGTCATTGCCACAAGTGTGGAAATACGGAGTCAACTGAGGAAAAATGAGCATTCAGAAAGTTTCCATCCCACTTCCAAGCAGGACCTCACATTCTTTCTTTTCCACAATTCCATTTAAATTTCTTTCCATTGGCTTTGATCAGGCCATGCTTCCACCCCACCGCCACCTCCTGAGCACTGTAACAGAACAGCTTTTCACTTGGTCACTCTTTTGTAACAGAGCTTTCAAATTCAGTGACCAAAAAAAAAAACCCATAAACAAATCTGACTCCTGGGCTGTAAACTTAAACTTTGTACATGTTTATTCCCTTCTAACAGGGTTAGGTTATTCTCAAATTTAATCGAATATTTCCTCTAAAAAAATAGAGCAGTGTCCTCTATTTATGTTCTTTTGACATAAATCTTCTGGCATTAGAGAACTCTGGTTCTTTGGACGGGAATAGAGAGAAAGAGACACACAGCATGTTAACATGACACCCTCAGCCATCTTGAAACACTGCCTCTGTGATCTCGGGAATGAACAACAAACACTCTTTATATCTTGAGTTCTACTGGGACTCTCCACAGTTTCACATCATAAAATTCTGTAAAAAGAGTCAAAAAAGACTTTTTTTTTTCTTTTTAGGTCACACCCGGCAATGCACAGGGATTACTCCTGGCTCTGCACTCAGAAATTACTCCTGGTGGTGCTCAGGGGATGCTGGGAATTGAACCTGGGTTGACCATGTGCAAAGAAAATTCCCTACCCGCTATGCTATTTCTCCAGCCCCTAAAAAGAGTCTCAAGAGCTTCTGCTAGTCCACCCATCAGTTTTTCATTGAGTGAATGGAGACCTCAGACCTCAGAGGATAAAGATTGCCCTTCAATGTTCATACACTGAGTAGGGAACGCAAACTCTTGAGTCCAAATTTTTTCTTTCTTTAGTTTGAATATAAAACTGAGATGGGGGTAGTATGGGGGGATAGTATAGGACTAGGGCACTTGCTTTGCACATGGCTGACTCGGCTTCAATCCCCAGTAGCTCAAATGTTCCCCCAAGCTTTGCCAGGAGTGATCCTGAGTGCAGAGCCAGGAGTAAGTCCTGAGCACCACCCATATGGCCCCCAAACCAAACCAAACCCAAATCAAAAAGACCTGAGGTTTGGGTAATAAAATGATACTTCTGTCTCAGAATGACCCAGAGGAAAGAAAGAAAGAAAGAAAGAAAGAAAGAAAGAAAGAAAGAAAGAAAGAAAGAAAGAGAGAGAGAGAGAGAGAGAGAGAAAGGAAAGGAAGGAAGGAAGGAAGAAAGGAAGGAAGGAAGGAAGGAAGGAAGGAAGGAAGGAAGGAAGGAAAAGTAATTTGGGAAGTCAGTGACCCCTGTGAAAAATGAACCCTGAGTTTCCCACCCTCACTGCTGTGAAGACAGACTGGGGTCATGCATGAGCATCTGCTGGGAGAAGTGAATTGGAGGAGAAACTCATCTCTCCCAAACTGGGAATCACTTTAAGAGCAATGAGCAGTGGAATAACCAGTCTTCCAAGGCCTGGAGGAGGCCGTCACCCTCCACCTCAGTGCTTTGTTTGACTGTACCTGGACCTCAGCACCTTCACTTTCCTCAGTTACGACAATCTCCATAGAAGCTCGAGTTAGTTTGTCCTGGTGTATAAGACAAGATCAAAAAGTATGAGCCAAATGAGTTGAACAAACAGACTTACACTGTTTTAGCCTATGGGTGACAAGAAATACATTTCATAACTTCTACCATTGTCTGGCTTTAGATTCCCAGGAACATTTTCTTGGGGACTTCTGTCTTTCAAATCTAAACAGGACATTACACTAGGACAATAAACAGGTCAACAGTGATACCAGTGTTTCTTTCACAAAGTAAGAAAAAGCAGGGCTTTGTTAGTGGGGAAGATTGCTGAGGAAACGAAGGAGAAAGTACCTCTGAGACCATAGAATATCCCAGCAGAGTGGGGTTTTTAATGAGAGCCATATAATTTTTTGCAAGAGCACTGGTGGTAAAGTTTACTTCTACCACTGTCTTGTTCTTCTTACAAGCAGTCATGTTTGGATCCCACAGGCTTCCTGTGAGTTAAAAAAGAATTGCACAAGTGAACTGCACAAAAGTTGCAACCGATTTCTCCTCTAAATTTCCAGAAGAGTTTACCACGCAAATCAAAATTCATAGATACATAGCCAAGAGATACAGAATCTACTAAAGTATACTTTCCATTATCAATTCTCCCAGAAATCTCAAACTAGCCAAGAAAGTTAGGGATCCCACATTATTAATTTGCTCCCACATTATTAATTTGCTAAAAATAGCTTCTGAAGGTGTGAGACACACAAACTGGGTTCTACTGTTCACATTCATTTGAGTTAAGGGCTGTATTTTCTCCTTCCCACATGGGAAGAAGGAGTCACAGGTCAAGAATCCCATCTAAGATTACAGAGCATGCAACTTCAAGATCGGGACTACAGCTACCAGAACTTTCTAGGCCCCAGCATCATGAGCCTATTCTGCAGGCTTTACTAGATGTATAGAAGTAAGGAATATAGCCTAGAACAGCGGTTCTCAAAGTTGATAACACTGGAATCGCCTGAACAACCTTAAAACAATGAGACCCGGATCCCCTTCAGAGATGATTCTGATGTCATTGTCATGGTTATGGTCTAGCCCTCAACCTTGTTACCGGGAATATTAAAAACAAAGATTTGTTTTTGTTTTTGTTTTTGTTTTTGGTCACACGTGGCAGTGCTCAGAAATTAATCCTGTTTTGGACTCAGGAGGGACTGGAGATTGTACGGAGTGCCAGGGATTGAACCCTGGTAGACTGCGTGTGAGGAAAGCACCCAGCCTTTTGCACCATCAATGTGGCCTACTTTAGGAATTTTGAAGCTCCCCAGATGATGCAAATAAGAAAGTTTTTGAACCTGTAGCTTATAGCACAGGTTGTTTTCAATCCTTTTATCTTTGTGCCAGGGCACTGGTCCATGGACCAGTGGTTGAAAACCTTAGAGTACATCTGGCCCATTGCCCTGTGAAAGAAAGCAATTTCCAGTCATAGGACTTGCAAATCAGAAGGAGATTAATCTTCAGGCACATTCTCTATAATAGCACACCTGGCTATTTCCCTGCCCCAGCTCAACGTTGTCTTTTGGAGTAAAAGATTGGTTCAAGATCCTCAGATCTCCTCACCCATGGGATGTCTCAGGGCAGCAGCAAAAGCAGCAGCACAAAGCTCCTAGTCTGCCTTCCCAGCCACACATAGCTGTGTTCGATGGGGCATGTGGGGATACTTCACGGAAGAAAGTATCTAAAAGATCAGAACCTACTGCTCCAAGTACCACTTGCCTCATTAGCATTCTGTGACTATGTTGCCCAAAATCTATACACATCTTCGTAAAACCCTTGGAAACTGGACAGGCTTTACTAGAGGTGTAGAAGTAAGGAATATAACCTAGAACGGCCACCAATTCTCCTGAAGGGACTTAGTTCAGAATTCCCAGGGTAGGGATCCATTCAAAGAGTCTGTCTCAGACTCGGGGTGCTTGCTGTTCATGGGACCAACCTGAGTTCGATCCCCAGAACCTCTTATGGTCCCCCAAGCACTGCTGGGAGTGATATCTCGTGCAGAACCAAGAGTAAGCCCTGAGCACCACAGAGTATGTGCCCCCCACCCAAAATGAGTCTGTCCCAATGTGTTTAAAGTGGATGATAACAACCCCAGGAGGTGCTAGACCAATCCAGGAGGGAATATTAGCTTCCAGTGCAGTCAGGGGACATTTTCTCTGTCTGCTTAAATAAGACAGACTTCTAGGGGGGAGGGGCACTCAGTAATTTCCCCCCCCCCTAAAAGTGGAAGGTGTGGGAAATAGGCCAAATAATTTTGGGAACTTCTGGTGTAGTCTGTGATGGCACAGTGGATAGTATGATTCTAGGTCATTTCTTTAACTAAGCTTCCTACCCTGAACATTTGCATATCTAAACACAAAGTTGGAGGGCCATGGCCACAGGCCGCTGACACAGGGGGTCTGAGCAGCAGAAGGACTTACCATGCAGTCAGAAAGGGCCTTCAACTGGCACCACCATTGAGCTATGGAGTGGGAAGTTTTCTGTTACTGTTTTTCCACCCTGCAGACCTGCTGGAGTCAATCCTTCCCTGGACCTGCTGCCTGCCTCAGTGGTGCAGTGCTGACAGGGACCAACCTCCACTGTTGAAAAAGTTAACTCTACCCCTCTAAGCTTCCGTTTCTCTGTCTGTAAGAAGGTGAACTGAGCTGCATCGACTCTAATTATGAGTTTCTACTAACAAACACAAATGCTGTGTTTACTTACCATCGCTAATGCACTTCTTCTGGTATTTCATGATGTGGTCTAGGCAGCCTGAAAATTTGAATGAGAGGAGGGTTTTGTTTGTTTTTGGCTTTTTGTTCATTTTTTTTTAATATTTTAGAAGATGGCATCTCCAATCCACCATCTTGGTAACCAGCATGCTGGGCTTCTATCTACCATGCTCATAATGAATCGCCAGAATATTCCAGAACTGAAGTAATAGGGTAGATTTAAATGGGATTAAGATGTTACTGAAAAACAGAAAATGACCCACTCATGGATCAATAACCAGAGTCTACTTCAAATACATCCTTTTTCAAAACAGTATCTGTGCTTCCCAAGAGAGGCTCAGAGCATCCCTTGAGAATAAAGTTTGGGGGGGATGGAGAAAGTGCAGGAGGTATGACACTTGCCTTTGCATGAGCCAACCTTGGTTTGAATCCCTGGCAATGAATATCACCAGGTTCCCTGAGTACCACCAAGGGTCATTCCTGAGCATAGAGCCAAGATGGGGTTGAGGAAGGAACTGCTGCAGCCTGGCACCTGTTGAACCCTGACACCCAACATCCCATTCACCACCCCCCTCCCCCTGCCCCCTGCAGAGCCCTGGTTGTCATTGCCACGTGATTCTAGATCGGTTCACATCAGAGGCAAATGAGCCAGCTTTCTGCTTTGGACAGGGAAATTGTTTGTTTCATGGAGCGCTCAGAGCCTTCTGGAATCTGTAGCACCTCAGCCCCAGCCTCATGCTGTCCAATAGCAAACCCCCTGGCAAGCCCAGACCAGAACAACTTCTGACTTCAGCTGAGGGCAGTCGCTCACTGGTATTGATCAAGAAGGAGTCTGAGCCTCAGAGTTTGTTTTTACTTTGTACTCTGTGTTTGCTTTGTAACTCAAAGCAAGTTAAGTTCTCCAGTTTATTTGGTCAATGGGGGTATTACAACCTGCAGGCTGTCAGGGGGTCTAACTATAAAGATAGTGCTCAGCCACTACACAGGAAGGGGTTTTCCCCCTGCATTTTACCCACTTTTATCTTTATCTTTGTGAGATACAATCAGGAATAAACAAGGGGCTTGAGAGAGAGAGAGAGAGAGAGAGAGAGAGAGAGAGAGAGAGAGAGTTAGAACAGGGATTAAGGCACTGGTCTTTTTTTTTTTTGGTCACACCCAGCGATGAATAGGGGTTATTCTTTGGCTCATGCACTCAGAATTACTCCTGGCAGTGCTGGGGGGCGGGGCAGGGGGTCATGTGGGATGCTGGGAATTGAACCTGGGTCGGCCACATGCAAGGCAAGTGCCCTATTCGCTGTGTTATCGCTCCAGCCCCCTAAGGCACTGGTTTTGCACACAGCTGGCCCTGCTTTGATTTCCAGCACTGCATTCCCTGAGCCCTATTAGGAGTGATCTCTGAGCGCAGAACTAGGTAGGAATAAGCCTTGATCACTGTTGCATACGAGTCAAACTCTCACCCCACCCCCAGCCCAAAAAAGACTCAGCAAAGCCAAACATCTTGTCAAGGTTCCCTTATCTCTCTGTACCAAAGCACAAAACCCCAAGCAAACATATTAGTGAGAAAGAGGAAAACAGAAGCCTGTAAACATTTACCTGGGGAGGTGAAATTCACTGACATGGAAGGGACATCTCCATTCAGTTTTTCACTGGGAATATTATGGGCCCCAATGAAATAAACTGTCTCCGGTTTGACAGGAAAGCCGATGTAGGAAAACATCCACTGAAAGGCAAAGCAGGGGGTCTCTGAAAGACAACGTCTTGGTGTGGCCCTTTTCATTAATAGTTTAATTTCTTCAGATGAAATTTAGGTTACAAGTCAAGGTCTACTCAGGGAAGAGACCCCATACATATCACTAACTTACAGATGCAGAGTCTTGGAACCAGGGTATAATTTCTTGGAACCAGGGTATAATTTCAGTTCTGTCCCCCCTCACTTTGCAGAAGGGGAAACTCGAAGTCCAGAGATGCTCACTACCCAAAGGTACATAGCAGACAAGTGATTCAAATCATGGGATTTTGAATTCGGGTCCCGTTCCAAGCCCAGAATTGTAGCTGCTTACCTGTCTGTGTACCAAGCAGTGTTCCCTAGACTCCACAAAGGACCCAGATTTGACAGCAATCCTCTGAGTCCCTATAAGTGCCTACTTACTTTGTCACCCGAGGGTTTGAGCTGAGTCTGGAAGGCCTCCGTGTAGTTGCATCTCACACAGCTGTAGGACTGGAACTTGTTACGGCCCGTCACACAGATTTTGGTGGCCTTCAGTGACAGGATGCTGGCTGCCAAGATAGGCAAGAGGGCAGTGTTTCATCTACCACATACTCAGTGATGACTTCACGTGTGAAACCTTTCATGCCTCATCTCTGCTCACATTCATATTAGCCCTGCAGGGCAAGTACTGTTGTCTCCAGTTTACAGATGGGGTGAGTGTGGCTTAGGGAGTTTTGCGTAAACTTACAAAGCTTATCTATGGCAGAAGATGAGTACAAAGCCCTCACAGGTGAGCCTTCACTTGCGAAGGTGACTAGAAAGAGAACTCATGGTCTGCTAAGAGGACAAGGCTGACCCTAAAGAACACCTAGGACATATAGAAGAGACCCTCCTCACTGTGCCAATTCCTATCCCTAAAATACCCTTTCCGGCCATCCCCACTGCTCCAGTTCATGCATCACAGCCTCTAAGGACCATAAACAAATGCAACAGTGCGCTTAGTGCTAGATTTATTGCATCCTCTGATTCAGGGCTTCTAAAACTTCCCCACTCATCAGCTCTTTCGGTCCAAGAAATGCAACATTTCAAGTGCTCAGATTTATCACATATGTTCACA
This sequence comes from Sorex fumeus, assembly GCF_029834395.1. Lineage (NCBI taxonomy): Eukaryota > Metazoa > Chordata > Mammalia > Eulipotyphla > Soricidae > Sorex > Sorex fumeus. The sequence continues at coordinate 54,074,860 of NW_026606129.1, read as the reverse complement.
AAATCACAAATCACAAATCATCCTGTTATTCGTCGATTGCCTCGAGCAGGCCCCAGTAACGTCTCCTTCATCCTAGCCCTGAGATTATATTCAAGGCTCTTTAGGAGAATGAGACCCATCATTGTTACTGGTATTTGGCATATTGGGTACGCCACGGGGAGTTTGCCAGACTCTGCCGTGTGGGCAGGCTACATTCGGTAGCATCACACATGTTATTTGGAATTAATTGTTGGTCACTGCATGCCCAGAAGCCTTTTACAGTTGCCAACTTGTCCACCACCCACACATTCAGAGATGTGACTCCTCTATGAGGTCACCACCCACAGTTTCAGAAGCAAGGACCTAATTTTCAATGATCTGATGGGGTCTTTGGTCCTGTCTCTCCCTTCTCCAGCCTCTCACCCCCACCTCAGTAGAGCCTCTGCTTTGGTCGGGGTCTGTCTTGCCCTTCTTGTTTCCTCTTCTTCACAATCCCGTCAACAGTCTACTCATCTCTATGCTTCACGCCCCAATTCTAAACTGGATAGAATGAAACAATTTAACTAGAGGGAACCAATACAGGTTTTAAGACCCAAAAATTAGTTTGTGAAATAATTTACAAGGTGACCAGGGAAATGTCATGTCTTTCTTGATGCTTTTGAGAAGAGGGAAAATAATCTTCCTGAGCAAATCAACCCTGTTCTTACTATTTTCTTCCATGAAGTAGAACACAACCAATAGAAACACAAGTAGATAAGACATGTACCACTGAGTTTTCACATTCTTGTGGCAGTATCCAGGTAACTAAATGCTTAGATTAGCTCTGATTGTTTTTGTGGTTTTTGTTAGGAGACTCATATGGTCTGTATGAAGAGAGATATAAATGTTTGAATCTGATTTTCTTATGTTTAGAAAATTCATCTGTTGATCAACATATGACTTATGCAAACAAACATGAATCAACATATAAACATAGGAATATTACAAATATAAATTGTGGCTGGTCACGGATTCTTCAGGTTTGTTCCTACATTGATTCTACTTTGTGGTTTCAATTCTGTCAGATGTCAGATATATTTCATATTTTAGTCATGATAAATAATAGTACTTTGAATATTCTAGTATATGACTTTTGGTATATATGTATATATATCTTATTGTGATTATGTCTTGGAGTGGAATTAATGGGTTACCAAATCTATTCATTTTGACTTGAGTAGACACTCTAAGCATTAGCTCTAATGATGCAAACTTACCATCAGGCCGAAGTATCCAGCTTATCTTCATTAAAATGGTCTGGTTCTCTGCTGCAACATTGCTTTTGACAAGCTCCACTTGGAGGCTCTTCAAGTCTCCTGGGATCAGAGTCTGTTGGACCAGCCACTCTGGAGAGGGTCCTGAGAAGAGGTGAGGCTGCCCATCACACTCCCTTCCCTGCCCCAAACAATGACACACCTCCATCCAGCCCCCTTCAAGATTCATTTCTTTTTCCTGCTAAGGCAGAACAGGCACATCTCATCACTGGCTGTTAGTTGCCACGGTGATGCTCAACCTCTGACCTCTACTTACAAAGCATCTGGCTCCACTTTAGGCGCCTATCTAGAATCCTGCATTGTGTATTTGACAGGTCTGTTAGGATCACATCAACCTTCTCATGTCTCAGTCCACATCATCCTCTGGCAGCACCTTCTTCCCACCTCCTAGTCTTTGCCTGCCCCATCACTCCTCCAGCTTACTCTCCCTGTCCACACTTCTCAGACAGATGTCTGTCCATTCTCCCCATAGGCCTCTCAGATACTGATCTCCTGTTTCCCACATAAGCACTTTACGTCACAGTGCCTAATTTTCCTCCGGTAATTGGCTTTGCTTTCCACCCTCCACTCCAGTCTTTGCTTTCCATGGTCTCTGACCTAGGAGACCGGCCCATTAGGACTAGCATCCTTCATCTGGTACGTGGGGACCCCCTGTCTGGATTCAGGCCCCCTTTAGCTCAACTGTGCTCTCAGTGTAAAGCCCCTGTCATCCATGCCCCGTGCACCTACCTACTTCAGAGCCACACTGGGTCATCTGCAAGAGAGAGAAACCAAATACCAGAATGAATGGTAGCAAACTACCAGCCTGTTGTCAGATTAAGCAAAAAACCAACTCTAGCTTTTTCCTTAAAAACATATAATAAACAGAGAGAGAGAAAGAGAGAGAGAGAGGGGAGAGAGAGAGAGGGAAGGAGGGGGAGAGAGAGAGGGAGGGAGGGAGGGAGCGACAGAACTGAGCTGTTTCTACCTCACAGTCTGGGGGAGATAAAACTGGACCATTGTAGACCACAAGACACTGTAGATTAGCCTCCGGAACACACCACCCTCACACCACTTAAATTCCAGAAAGGAATTTCCATCCTCTCTGGGCCTCAGCCTTCCTTGCTACAAGCAGGGAATGGCTCTGAACTCATTCTCTGTGTAATTGTAGGCTTTCAGGACAATTTACACCAGTGTTTCTCAACTGGGGGGCAAAGGAAGGAAACAAGGTCAGAGGGGATGCCATGGTCAAAAATACTTGAGAAATACTGGTCTGCACTGTGTTTATGACTTTCTCAGGTGAAGGACTGTGGTTTTTGGGGGGAGCTTTTTTTTTCTTTTTGGGTCACACCCGGTGATGCACGGGGATTACTCCTGACTCTGCGCTCAGGAATTATTCCTGGCAGTACACGGGGGACCATATTGGATGCTGGGAATCGGACCAGGTTGGCCGTGTGCAAAGCAAACCCCCTACCCACTGTGTTATCGCTCCAGTCCCAGGACTGTGTTAAGAAGAGGAATAGGAGAAAGCTATAAATGCAGCCTGTGGGATCTTCTCCAGGTCTTACCGACAGGGCTTTCTAAGTAAGCCACACCTGTAAACCAGCACAGTCCACAAACAGGCTGTCAGTTGTGACTATAAAATATTTCCACTTCAAGGCCGGGGAGAGAGCTCAAAGGGCTACAGCATATGCTTTGCATACAGATGCTCTGGGTTTGACCTCCAGCACCACGTAATCCCCCAAGCACCGTAGAGAACAAGCATATAGCTCAAGTAGTCCCCAAACATCACTACACCCCTAGTAATAATAATATTAATAATAATAATAAACAAACCCTGTGACTGGAAAGATAGTATAGAGGATAGGGCATTTGCTTGCATGTGGCTGACTAAGGTTTGATCCCTGGTTCACATAGGGTTCCCAACCCTCTTGGAGAGATCCCTAAGCACAGAGCAGGAGTAAGCCCTGAGCACCACCAGGTAGAACCTCTTCCAAAATACAACATTCCCCCCCAAAAAACAAACAAACAAACAAATTTAAAAAACTACTGAAATAAAAGAATTAACTTGATTGTAATTTTGCCATGCTATCTTTTTAAGAAAACATTTTTGTTTCGGGGGCCCACACATGAAAGTGAACCGGGGCCAGTCCTGGCAGTGTCTGAGGACCATATGCAGTACCCGAGGACAATATGCAGTGCCCAAGGTCCATATGCAGTGCCCGAGAACCATATGCAGTGCCAGAGTTAAACTGAGGTTGGCTGTGTGCAAGGAAAGCATCTTAACCCCTATATTAACGCCCTGGCCTCTTTTCTTTTCTTCCTTTTTTTCCGGGGGGGGGGGGCACACCCAGTAGTGCTAGATGCTATTTCTGGTTCTGTGCTCAGGAGTGACCTCTGGGAGAGCTCAAGGAACCATATACCCCATATGGTATATGCAGGAATTGAAACTTTGGTCAGGCACATACAGACCTCCTGTACTATTTCTCTGACTCCCATGTTAATTTATTTTATTTTTTGGCTTTTGGAACACATCCAGCAGTGCTCGGTGCTTACTCATGGTTGTGCTCAGGAATCACTCCTAGTGGAGCTCAGGGACCATATGGGGGGCAGGGGATAGAACCCAAGTGAGCCATGTGCAAGGCAAATGTCCCTGCCCGCTGTACTAGCATTCTGGCCCCCATCACATTATCTTTTTAAAAGAACTTAAAAAAAATCACCAATGTCCAAGAAACGACAGTACTACATCCTTTGACTTTAACTACTCATGTCACCTTTTATACGAAAAAAAAAATGTACTTTGGTTTTGAAATCCTGTACCTTTAGAACAAAAAGTTTTGGAGGCTGGAGTGATAGCACAGCGGGTAGGGCATTTGCCTTGCATGCAGCTGACCTGGGTTCTATTTCCAGCATTCTATATGGTCCTCTGAGTACAGCCAGAAGTAATTCGTGAGTGCAGAGCCAGGAGTAACCCCTGCCCAATGCTGGGTGTGACCCAAAAAGCAATATATATATATATATATATATATATATATATATACTAACAAAAAGCTTTCGAGAGTCAGTAACTTCCTATGACAAGACCTAGTGATAAGTTTAGAAGCTCTGGAATCATTTCCAAATACCTTCTTAAACAGAAGGGAAGACATTTTGTGGGTTGAGTTATCTGGATCTGGGTGAAATGATCTGTCTCACATCTTTTGTCTTTTAAAAGCTAAACTAGGGCCGGAGTGATAGTACAGCCTTGCATGTGGCTGACCTGCATTGGATGTCCATCCCAGTGATGGACATCCCCTGAGCTCTGCCAGGAGTGATTCCGCAGCGTAGAGCCAGAAGTAACCCCTGAGCATTGTGGGATGTGGCCCAAACACAAAAACAAAAGCTGAAATAACAAGGATATCAGCAGATTTTACTTTATTATTATTTTTAAGGTAATAAGGGAGCACAAGTGTGAGGAAGAAGCAAAGCAACTGCCCTCAACCTCACACCACTCAAACTGTTGGCCTTACTCCAGTGAAGAAGCCCCAGGGAAGCAAGAAAGAGGGACAGGAGAGTGGCCCATGAAGGGACTTTTCCCAAACATCAATTGGTAGCCACCAAGCTGTCACGCTCTCGGCTGTGCTGAGGGCAGTGATGATGCAGCTTCAAATACCAGTTGGGGGTTGAGCAGAACATTGCCTCAATCCTTCAAGGCGCTGGAGGAGCGGAGAAACCTGTGCGGAGTTCAGGACCCCACTGGCTCTGGGGGCAGGGTGCAAATTAACGCAGCACCAAAGGCAGCGGCTTCTGTGGAAGCATGTTCGTGTCCCCCAAAGATGGGCAGACCCCCAGAGCCCAAATCGTGACAACAACGCGGAGCGCCTACTCTGCGTCAGCCTTTTTGCTTCCCAGACCCTGAGAGTTGGCTCTTGGTGTCGTCTTGACAGACGAGGACACCGGGGTGCTGGAAACAGAAGCACAGGTGGCAGTTTGGCGCAAACTGTGCTTCCCCAGCCCCGACCCAAGCATGTGGATGCTCGGTCCCCGCGGACTGCCCTCGACGCTCTCCAAGAACGCCTTCAGGGAGAAGCAGGGAAGAGCGAGCTGGCGGGTAGGATGCTGTCAGGGGTGGGGCTCTAGAGGACCCGAACCTGGGGCGGGGAGCGGGCGGGGGCGGGGGGCGGCTTACCGGCTCCGGGTGCGCGGGGCCCCAGCACAGCGTGACCAGGCACAACAGCACTAGCGACATCGTGGGCCACTGCCCGCCCGCCAGGAGCTGCGCTCTTATCCTGACACCCCCCGGACCACCCCTTCGGGGCTCCGCCTCTCGGGGCTCCGCCCTGGCCCAACCGCTGGGCAAGGGGCGGGCGGGTCCCAGGTACCCCTTCCCAGGATGTGGTACCCTAGACGTGCACCGAGGAGGCTGTGGAACTCTCCGGGGCAGAGCAGGGTCCGCGCGCGCCAGACCCCCAACCCAGCATCCACAGGGGCACAGAGGTCCGGGTGCGCGCGCGCGGGACCCGGGTGCTCGCGGTGACCCTGCTGGGCTCTGGTCCCCGCGCCCTCCGCCCGCGGAACCCACGTGCGCGCGCGGTGCGCCGGCGCCGCCGGTTAAAGTGTGACGGGGCAGGGAGGGGGGTGGCCGGGCCGCAGCTCCGCCCGCGCGCCCCGCTCCGCCTGGGTCTGCGCGCTCCGCACACGGGCCGAGCTGTCCGGGGTGAGTGAGGGGGGCCGTGGGGGGCGCTCCGATCCGCAAGCTGTCGGCCGCATTCCCAGCGCTCCGGGGCTTGAGTTTGGGGGGGCGTCGGCAGGACTTAGACGGGACACCGAGATGGGGGCCTCCACTTTCCGCAACCGCCGGGTGGAAAGCGGGCAGCAGATGTTCCCCCTTCCCCCTTCTCCCCTCCCCCACCCCACCCCACCCCACCCCCAACCCTGGGACCCTCTTAGCGGAGAGTTGCTTCTCGGGCGGGAGCTGCGTCCGTGTGCCGCGCGGCCCGAGCCCCTCCCCGCACTCTTCTGGTCACAGTGTTTCCTCCGAGAGGCTGGCACTGCCCCCGGGGCTCCCCGAGGCGGAAGCGAAGCTGCCGCGCCCGCGGGTGGGAGATTGGGCGCTCAGGTCAGGTCTCTCGGTGCCGCAACTGCCCTGGAACCCGCGAGTCAAGTCCTGCGCGCGCCCTCGGAGCCGGGGGTCCGGAGGAGGGGGGTCTTCACTTAAGAAGCCCTCGCTAGCCATTCGCAGTGCCCAGACCCGCCTTCCAGACACAGTGGACTGGGGGGGAGGACCGGCTAGGTTGACTGAGTGGGTTCCTGGGTGCGGAAGGTGGCCGCTTCTGCCCCTCCGTTTGCAAAGGACAGAGGTGGGGCGAGCCACTTGCCGCGTAACTGCGCTCCAGCTAGTGTTCTGCTGCGTGTGTGTGTGTGTGTGTGTGTGTGTGTGTGTGTGTGTGTGTGTGTGTGTGTGCGGGCGCGCGCGCGCCAGGCCCCACTCGCCTTCCTCCGTCCGACGTGGACCTCGAGGAGTGGGCCTCAACCCCATCAGTGGTCAGGTTGCAGGTGCCCTTTCCAAAGAATAGGGCTGGTTGCGGGGAAACCAGGAGGGGAACGGCTCTGATGAGGGTAGTTTAGTGCCTCACCTAGCCTGGGCAGCTTTTCAGTTCCCCTGATATCTTGGAGCCCAGGGACGGATTCCTGAGTTAGCTTCCGGTTCTAATTGCCGCCCCCCCTTTCTTCTCAGCAAGACTAAAAGGGGGCGGTGCCCATTCTGGCGGGCAAAGGTGTCTCCTTGCACCCAGGTGCTGACAGATAGCTGCTCTTGAGTGAAGATGCACGCAGGGAGAGGATGTTCAAGGGCACGGCCCGCCCTGCAGCAGAAGTGCACATGCAGCAAGCCTTGCCTGGCAGCTGGAGAGCATGAACTTTGTCTCATCGTCCTGGGCTGCCGGGTGGGTGGTGGCCAGTTTTCTGCTTCAGTAAAGGAATAGGGCCAGTCTCTGGTTCACCGCGAGGAGACAGCTGCTCACTGAAAGGCGTCTTCTCGTCCTTGCCCGATTAGGTGAGACCTTGCGTGGTCCTGGGCTGAGCCCCCTGCCCTCCCAGCTGTGGCCAAGCAGGGCCCTGAGCGGGTGAGGGGACAGCTCGGGAGGTAGAACTGGACCAGGAGACAGGAGTGATGCCTTGGATATTTCCAGAGGGGTTGTTGTAGGGGGTGGGGGATTGGGCTGAGGAGGTGAGGACAAGGAGGAGGTAGCCACCCCCTCCCTGCTGCACACCCCCCCCCCCATGCAGATGGGTAGGGCACCTTCCTTGAGCAGGGGGTTGCAGTTAGAGTGCCTTGGCAAGAGGGGGTGGCTTTGGTTTCAGGAGAATCAGGAAGTTTTTAGTTTTTTTTTTTGTCCAGGGGAGGAAGCAGAGAGGAAGAGGGGTAGGTCTTAGTGCAGGAGAAGGAGAGGCAAAGCAAGGGGGTCTGTAGGGGAGAGGGAGCTGGAGGAAAGGAGACAGCAGCAGATGTTGAATGGGATATTGAATGGGATATTGAAGTGTGTGTTTTCAGAAAGTCCGGCGGTGCTCTATCTTTCCCGCTGTCCGCGTTCGGTAGTCTCGAGCCCTTTCCCCCACCCCAGGGAGGTCGATGGCGATGGGCAGGTGAAGCAATGAAGGAGGGCCAGGCTGGTCGGTATCAATTGTAGTTTATTCCAATCTCCACTCTCACCTCTGACTCTGCCCTCTGGAGCCTGAGCTCCCGAGCCCGAGCCCGCGCCTCAGCCTGAGCCTCAGTCTCTGCTCTCAAGCCCCCAAGCCCCCTTCAAGCTTACCTTCTTAGTTTATATAGCAATCACGGAGGGTGGTGACACAAAGGTGGGTTGGACATTAACAAATCAGCAAAGAGAGGTAAGACCACTCCTGGAGGAGATTAACTCAAGGATTAAATCTCATCTAAAGAGATTTATTCCAGATTACTAGGAGATCTGATCGAGGGTGGGATCCCAACAAGGGTGTATTCTTTTCTCAGCTAGTAATCTACTTAAATAGTTGTAGTAAGTCTACTTCTAATATTTCTAGCAATGTCATTCTGTATGAGCACAGTAAGAGATAAATTTACAGTTTGGTTCTTCCTGAGGACATCTCACTATACATTCTGCTATATATATATATGTGTGTGTGTGTGTGTGTATATATATATATATATATATAATATATATATATATAAAGGCCCTCCCGTTGATCGTCGATTTGCTCGAGCGGGCCCAGTAACGTCTCCATTGGAGACTTTGTTGTTACTGTGTTTGGCATATCGAATACTCTCGGTAGCTTGCCGGGCTCTCCGAGAGGGGCGGAGGAATCGAACTCGGGTCGGCCATGTTGGCCGCTTGTAAGGCGAACGCCCTACCCGCTGTGCTATATATATATATATATACAGTCCTTAGGTCAGGTTAGTCTTCCTAGTCCCAGCAGGGTCCTAGTCTTGTCGTTACTTACTTTTGGATCATGACAGCATTTGTCTATGATCATGCCCTCAACTTATAGTTGAGTATCGTGGCGCTTTGGCCTGGCCCATTTCGATGCCAGGGTAGCTCACAGCTTGACCTGGGTCCATTCAGTCCCTTGTCCGGACCCTGCTTTTGGGGTGCTAGGAACTAAGGGCAACTGAGTCAAGAAAGTCAATATTTACCCAGGAGTAAATATTATTCGGAGTCAACCAACTCCCAAGTTACAAAGCATAATATTAACTGTCTTCCTGTGTCCATACAGAAAGGACATTGCTTTAAGGTAAACTATGCAAAGGACATAACTTACAGTACAAGTTCAGTGTCCCTAGAATGATCTGATCTTACAAGCTAACAGAATCTGATTAGGGAGAAAAGGTGATTAACTGGCTGGGGAGGAGAGCACAGAGAAGAGTTTACAGATAAACAGAGGAATGGGAGTGACTCGGGAGCACTGTGATGGGTATAACCCGATAAACCTGAGCTCCCTGTGGCAGTGTTATTCTACAGGTCCCCATCTCCATTGCCCTGAGTGCACAGTCCAAGCAGGGGGGATAGCACAGAGATGGTACTGCTTGGCTGAAGCTCTCTGGGACATTGGGGATGGCAGTGATGCCCACAAGTGGCTCAGAATCAAGAATGCTGCAGATTTCTTAACCCACCGGGGTTTCTCGATGGAGGCTAGGGGGAAGGAGATGGTACTACGGGTCCCTGTTTATGGCTGGCTGACTGGAAGGAGCACCTGAGTTAGGATGCCTCCTTGCAGGTGAGCAGCAGCAGGGAGCCCTCCACTCACCCCCTCTCTGCCCTCTGGCAAGTCACTGCTCTCATCCGACCCTCAGTTTCCTGTTCCGTCAAATAGGGTAGCTAAGGCAGGCTGGTGATGGTGGCAGAGGAGAGGGTTCAAATATGCGAGGACAGCAAACTTTGAGATGCCCTCACCCTGGGCACAGATTTGCCCATTCATTTCTGAAAGAGCTGCTGGGCAGCCTGGTTATATAACTGGGTGTGTCAAAGGAACGTTAACTGCCTGAATGAATGCATGAATGAATGCTCCCTCCAAAGCCAGCAGCAAGCCTGCCCATCCAGGGGAGTGGATCTGGGTGTCCCCTCTTCTTTCCAGGAGGAAAGTCAGGTCTGGAAATGTCCAGTACCCATGGACCCTGAACCAGGCTCTCCCTCTCCTCACTCCCACCAGACAGGGTTTTGATCACCCGGCCGGAACCACTCACCTGCCAGCAGCTTGAGGCCTCTTGGGGCCTCATTTTTCTGAAATCATCAGACTTGGCAGCTCTGTTCAGGAGATTTTGCAGAGGTAGGACAAAAGTGTAGGGAGGATTCAAAGGTGCGGTATAAATTTCGGGGCAGGGAAGGCAGGACAATAAAACCCCAACTATATCTTTCTGCTCCAAATAAGGAAACTCCTTTGGACCTGAGTGCGTGGTGACATCACAGGTTCTATCACTGTTATCAGCCAGACCTTTGTTTCGCTGCTGATCCATCCCCGAGAGGACAAGGCCACCAGGGTTGTTGACATGTCCTGGGCCCAACCTCCACCCACACAGGTGGAATTTTCCATTTGGTTCCTTTTGCAAATATTAATCAAAGCTCCAGTCAGTTGACAGTGGACTCATTGTCTCATGAAGAGCTGGCTGTTTCTGGCCACCTCCCAGAACCAGCAGCCTGCCCACACAGGCAGAGGGGCCTGAGGGGGAACACCCCTGCCCTCGGGGCACCCCTGACCCGTGTTCTGCTCTGGCAGATTGAGTTTTGCAGAGCCCCTGCTGGTGTCTGCTCTAAGCCAGGAGTCCTGTAACCACGCTCTGGGCTTGCCCCTTGCAGTTTCAGTACACACAAATGGAACACTTCTTTCTCTATGGAGGAGGGGCTGACCAGGAAAGGCCACGGATGGGGGTCACAGTGTTAACTTTGCTCCAACCAGACCTCGGGTGAAACCCTAAATCCAACCTGTGTGGCCTTGCGTAGGTTTCCACATTATCACACCCGGGTTTCAAAGAAGGTCTGGAACACAGAGGAGGCAGATGCTGTGGCCTCTCCGAGCCCCATCTGTAGAGCAGGTGAGGGGTTGGCTTCCTTAGATTGAAGGGGGGGGGGGGTCTGCAGACCACAGGGGGTGGTGCAGTGCACTTTGCTGGCACAGCTAGCTGGGATGACTCATTTCCCTCCACTCACCCGTGCTGTTCTTCTCACTCCTACAGTGTTCAGGGATCATGCTAGTTGGTGGGGCCAGAGATCACACGTGGTTTGTGGGTCAGTGCTGAGAATTAAATGTTTGGCCTTTCTTGAACCAGTGATCTGTGTTTTGATCAATGATGTTCTAATCTGTTATTATTGGCCAGAGTTGCAGCTTTACTCTGCATTTTATGGAGGAAGAGGAGGGCTGGGGGGGGGGGGGCGGGAAGCTGTGCAGTGGGGAGTGGAGCTTCCAGGGAAGAGCCCGGCCATGCCAGGAAGACAGGCAGGCCACCACCAGCTTCCTTGGAAGAACGTTTTGCCCTTTTCTCCTCTTACCTGCCTAACTACCCTATGAAATAGGCGCTTCTGTGCCCATCTGATAAATGAGGGAACTGAGACTCAGAGTTGTTAAATCATCAATTCAAGGACTACCAGCAGCTTTCACTATTTTTTTTCAAAAGCAGTGGATCTTGAATGTGGAAACTCAGTGAAGAGGACCAAGTACAGTGAGTTCATGGTCTATGTTCAAATGTGTGGGTGTTCTGATTCCATGAGGACCCCAGTCCTGTTTCAGGGGTGCAGGGGCCAGGTGATGGCTGATGTCTTTGGGTCTCTGACTTATCTCTGAGCTTTAAGTTCACTGATAGTCTTTTTACAGCTGCCATAGAGAGACAGTGGAAGTTTGATTTTTATTTTTTTATAGGGGCCACACCTAGTAGTGCAAGCTGGAAGATCAGGACCATTCCTAGGAGTGCTGGATGTACCAGGGCCACACCTGGTGCTTCTCAGGGGCCACCTGGGCTATACCTGACAGTGCTTGGTAGGGAAGCCATGTGGTACAGGACTCCGTAACTGCGAGGCATTGCTTCCACACCTGAGCTCTCTCCTAGCTGCTGCAATGCAAGTGTTTAAAGCCACAGTTCTTACTGTCTTAGGACTCTGCATTAGAGTGAAGGGTTTAGCAGTAGCTTCACAAGATAGTTAGGAGGCTGTTTTCTGTCTTCACGAAAAAGAGCCTAACTATTCACCACCATGCTGGTAGCTTCTAAAGCTACAGTAAATAAACAACTCATGAGCACTGTTTGGTAGACCTGAGAATGCCAGGTTGGGAGTGCTGTGGAAACAGGCAGGAACCCAGGAGTATAAGTGGAGGGTCTGGATCAGATGGGGGTCGGCTAAGGGCAGTAACAGTATATACAAACCCGCACCTGTCAACCAATAGATAGTGGAGGGCTGGGGGGAGGGGAGGGAAGGTACATAGGGACAGAGGTAGAGGGTCATGGGAACTCAAAGGTGGTGGGTGTGGTAACTTTGTAGATTAATAATATAGACTTAAACACATTCAGCCTATTACCTAAACTATAGTTACAAAATAGTAAGGCTATTACCTCAACTATAGTTACAAAACATTAAAAAAAAAAAAGCTAAAAAAGCACGCTGCCTGCCAGAGGTGGGCTGTGACACAGTCAGGCCGTGGTGGCTGAAGGCCCTGTGGCAGCCCAAGCAAGTGAATGTGGCTGAATGAAGCTTGGAGCTGGTGCCTTGACTATGGTGGGAAGTGAAGTTCTGTCCTGGGGTCTCTGACAGGACCCCAGCAGGAGGACTTGGGTCTCCCCTACCCAGAGAAGTATCCCTCAGATGCCTTGTGGTGAAGGGTCTGTCACTGGTTTTTACAATTTCCATCTCCCCTGGGCCGTTGGGAGAAGATGATGCAAATGATGCTCCCTGAGCAGTCGTTATCTTCTTCCACAGACGGGAGGTCACAGAGTCAGGCACCGCCGCCACACACTTATCTCCCCCAGACCATCACAGGCAGCGTGGCCCAGACGCTGGGAGTCCCCACATAACTGCACACCAGTCGGGTACTTTTTAATCAAGATTTGAAAAATAGGTACAAGTGTGCTTGATGGAAGAAGTCAGCAATAGCCCTGGCAGAAGACCCCTCAGCTTAGACCTGCTTCTGCCCTGGGGGACATGTGTTGTGGGGTGGGGGGTGGCAGTTCTGTGGCCTTACTTTCTTCCCCTTGCTCTACACCGTAACCACTTTTTGTCATCATGGACAGTCACTTTTTGTCACTGAGAGAGATGGGTGAACCGTGCCCACAACCCCCAACCATAGCAGCATCTCGGAAGTGGTCCTGTTTTGTGTCCCCAGCCCCCTCTGCCTGGGCTTCTCTATTTGTTCATTTTGTGGTGCTGTGGGGTGGGACCTGGAACTTCTCTCATGCAAAGCATGTACTCGACGGCTGAGCCACATTCCTGGCCTCTCTTGGGGTTATTTTAAAGCACACCCAAATGTCTTGTTTTCTTTCTGTCATTTTAATAGCATAACCGCAGGACTATGATGACAGCTGATGGTGATTTTTGTTTTGTTTGGTTTGTGGGGAAACACCCAGCACTGCTCAGGGGCTCTTCCCATTTCAGTGGGCCATATGGTGCTGAATGTTAAGCCTGGGGTTTCCACATGCAGAGTGTGTAGTCCAGCCCTTTGAGCCCTCTCCCTGGCCCCAACAGTGATATCGTGACATTCTCAAATGTCCAGTCAGTGTTCAGATTCTCAGGACCAAAACAGGATCCACACATAACCAACCTCCTCCATCACTGATGGATTTCCCTCCCCCTCTCTCCAGCTTGTCACTGGATCTGTTGAGGAAGTGGCTGGAGTTCCCTTATGTGGGCTCTGCGGCTGGTGCCAGGGTGCCCATCACAGGTCCGGCCAGCCTCTGGCTTCTGTTCAAACTCATGGGTGTGCTAACAAATGCCAGCAGATTCTCCTGCCTGTTGGCTGGGCTGGTCCACAGGTTGGGCTGTGTTCTCCCGAAGAAGAGGGCTGCGCTCTTCATTCTCTGGCAATGAAGTTGCTTTGGTGAGGCACTTCACAGATTCTGGGCTTCCCTTCATTCTCTTCATCCCTGTGACACTGTGGAATCTGATTCAGGTCAGGGGATGGACAAAAGTGGGTACTTTTAGGGCCAAAGAGTGAGCTCCACAGTCTCTGAGCAATCTTTGCACAGAGGGAAAACATCTCCAGGACCCTCTAGCATGGAAGTGAGCACATTTCGGCAACACAGGCCCCATAGCCAGGTCCCTCTGCCTTCTGACACACCCACTCTACAGAATAGGTTCACAGGCTCGCCTGCAACCCCCCGCCCTCACATGTTTTCCCACCTTGCACCCTGCTTTTGGTGCAGCCCACCTAGAAGGGGAGGTGGTGACCGGGCGGGGGCCTATACGACAGAACACAGGGTCCTGGGGAACCCCCGGAGGGAAAGATGAGTCGACTCGTTTCTGAGGAGGGCAGACCTCAGAGGTGCCCACGGAGGTCAGCACCCACACACTGTCAACAGGAAACCCGGAGCTGGGGGCAGATGCCTGGCCTTTGGTGTGGTTTCAGATTTGGGGGCTCTACTGTGGAGTTTTTCTGTCAGTTGGAAGGAGGTCTTGACCTGTGCCTGCCCTGGCCCGTAACATCCTCCTTAGCCACTGTACCCAAGGTTTGACTGTTGTCTTAGCAACAAATGATCAGCTCGTTCAGGAGAAAGGGATGTCTGAGTTATTTGTTTATCGAATATCCCTGTGGGAGTTGGATTTCCTAGGAAGAGAAACTTCAGAAAGCAGTGCATTTTTTTAAAGGGGTGAAAAAAAGGGTACCACGTCCTCCACGTAGTACAGTGTACCACCAGTTGTTAAAATATTGGGATTGGGGTTGTGCCAGACCCAGATGTGCTCAGTGATTACTACTGAAATGGTGGGTAAATATTTCATACTGGCCACAATTGTTTTGCAAATTGACTTCACAAAAAAAATGATCATACTTGTGCAATTGGTCACAAGCTCCAAATTACATGGAAATCAGTTTTGTCACACAAGAAATTCGATCACAAATTATGACCAATTTTTCTATCTTGGCCTTGCAGCGCTTGGGGGGCCTGAGTTAGGAAGGGCCTCACTCCTGCTAGCCTGATTGTGCTGGCCTAAAGTTTTGTTCTTGGGCTTGGTGGTGCTTGGATCTGGTGGTACTTGGTGTTGGTGCTGGTGGTGGCGGTGGGGGTGGGGCGCCGAGGGGCAGAGGATCACGCAGTCTGGGATATTGAACTAGGGGTATGTTTCCTGCACTTTTGAACTATATCCCTGACTCTAAATTTGACATTTTATTATTTTTTCTTTATTTTTGTGGGCGGGGTGGGGGGAGGCATATCCGGTGCTACTCATGGATTACTACTGGCTCTGAACTCAAGAATCATTCCTGGGAGACTCAGAAGACCATATGGGATGCTGGGGATCAAATCCAGGTTGGCCATGTGCAAGGCAAGTGCCCTACCCACTTACTATCACTCTGGCCTGACAACATTTTCAATGCTAGAATTTTAAAGGAAGGATTGTTTGTGGCAACAAAGGACTGTGGTGCTATACGGCCCTCTAGTGCCCCCCCCCGCAGTTCAGTGTGGTGGCCCCTTAGTTCTTTCTCCCACTGTGTGTCACCTCTCCACCATGCTCATCTCTGGCCATCGGGGGGGTCAGCCTGCTGCTCCAGACCTGCATTCGCACACACAGAGGTGCCTCAGTGCCTGGCGGCCAGCTCAGGGCAGATGAAAGGTTTAGCTCGGTGACCCTACACTCCACGCAGTGTAGCTGGAGAGCCTTGTCCCTTGCCTATGGGACAGAGCAAGTAGACACCTCTTCTGTACAGAGCCCAGGGTTAGACAGACAGACAAACCCTTCGTCGGGCACGGCCAAGTCTGGTCTCAGGAGAGCGGGTGGGTCAGGAATATATACTCCCAGAGGCGAACTGCTCCCCCCGCCCCCGTCACTTCAACCTGTGCTAGGATCCTCCTGTCTGTCCCCTCTGTCCCCTCATGCCCCCTCTCCCACCCCTCGCCACACCTGCTGCCCTCACCCAGCTCAGCAGTGCTTTGGGTGCCCCCCCATTCCCTATTCCCCAGTAACCTGAGCACGGAAAATGCCGCTTCCCTGACTTGTTGCTCAGTCTGTCCACCTACGGGTTGGGGAGCCCGAGAAGGCCCTGCACTCAGGATTGGGGAGTCCCTGCTCCCAGAAATTCCATCTGTAACTCCATTTCCCGCTCCCTGTTGCAAGCCCCGTAGGTCCTGCACCTTCCAGGATTGTGGTGCCGACAGCCAGGACCTGAGGGAGACCCCCAAAGCCCAAGAACTGCCTTCTGAGGGGCTGGGGAGGCAGCCCTGGTGGGGGTCTTAGCAGCGGGAAATATTGCTCTGAGGTGGGAGCCCCCTTTGGGTCAGGGTTTCCCAGGGGAAAGGAGGAGTGCTTCCTGCTCTGTTAGAGCTGGAGAGTGGGGGGCCAGGAAGAAGAAGCGAAAGTAGGCAGGGCCCGGGGCTCCCTGTTCTGTCTTTCAGCAAATCCTGGGCACTGGGGGTTCATGGTGGGGCAGAGACACTTGGGGGAGTTTCCTTGCACCCGTTTCCATGCCCTGGTCAGTCCTCTCCTCCTTTGGCTCTCCTCTGAGGCCCAGGAGTGTTTCTCCGTTGAGGCCAGACCCAGCATTTGGAGAATAGCCAAAGCATCCCTTCTTGGAAGGTGTGGTGGGCTCTGTGGGGGAGGCAGAGCTATGATAGAAATGGGACCCTGAGATGACTGGGTCAAGAAGAGTGAGTAAGACCCCCAGGAGAAGGGGTCTGGTCCCTTCTTCCCACAAGGGGCTGTGCCCCCTGGGTGAAGTGCCTCTGTTGTCTTCATACCTTGCCTGTTTGAATAATCACTGGTTATTCAGACATTCAGGGAAACTCAGTAACAGGGGTCTGTCACCTCCATGAAGAATCAAGGGTTAAAGAATTAAAACAAAATTGGCAGGTACAAGTGATAGCCCCTGAGTTCACCTCCTGACTCAGAAAAAACTTCTCCTGAATGTTTTGTGGGGGTGGAGGGACTCCCAAGTGGTGCTCAGGGGGCAGTCAGGGCTCCACCAGTGTTTCTTAGCCAGCTGGGGTAGTGGTCCAATGCAAGGGTCCGAGGATGTGGAGCTGCGCGGTCCTGCAGTGCTGGCCATGACCAGCAGTGCTCAGGGGCTTCCGGATCTGCACTGCACAGTGATGGTGGAGCCTGTGGTGCCAGGGACAAAACCCAGGTGGAGCATGTGACTGGCATCTGCTCTTTCCCAGCTCCTCTCCTGGGTTTCTTATGTTTGTCTGATGCACAGGCTTGAACTGTATCGCACCATTTATTTAAAGACAATCCTTTCTTCGTTGGTTGTGACACCCTTTGTCAGAAGTCAGTCGAGCATTTCTGCACAGTGTTATTTCTGGGCTCTCTGGTCTGTTCCATTGGTCTACATGTTTTACCTTCTGTCACCCCCACAGTTTTGATAACTGCAGTTTTGTAATGAGTTTTGAAATCAAGAAGTCTGGATCCTCTGATGTTGTTCGTTTCAAGATTGTCGGGTTACTTGGGGCCACTTGAGAGCCCATATGAATTTTAGGATCGGCTTCTATACTTGTGCAAAAAAACACCTTTGGGATTTTGGTAAGGAATCCATATGTGTTTTAACTTCTCCCAGGAGTATTTATTAATTTTTGAGTGTCAAGTCTGACAACTCCTTGTTTAAATTTATTCTCAATATTTTAAATTTTTGATGCTAGAATTTCTTCCTTTTCTTCACAGATTGTTTTTGCATAGCAATGCGAATGATTTTTGTTTGTTGATTTTGTAGATTGGTTTAATTCACTTTTAGTGCTGTGTGTATAGTTAATCTTTAGGATTTTTCTAATGATGTCATCTTCAAACATTAATTTTCTTTTTTTTTTAATGTTGATTCCTGTTATTTCCTTTTGTTGGCTAATTGTTCTGGCTGAAACTTCCAGAATAATGTTGAATAGAGGTGGGCATTCTTGTTCCTGATCTTTGGGGTAATTTCAGTCTTTCCCCATTGAGTGTGTTAGTTGAGGGTCCTTATATACAGCATTTAATTGTATTGAGGAAGTTACCTTTATACTTCTAATTTACTGAGTTTTTTTTTAATCATGAAAGGATGTTTAATTTTGTCAGGTCATTTTCCTGAGATCAGTGGAGATGATTATAAGGTTTTATTTTATTAATGTATATTATATGCATTCTGGCATATCGAATGCCAGACACAGTAACAACAAAGTCTCCAATGGAGACGTTACTGGGCCCGCTCGAGCAAAACGATGATCAACGGGAGGGCCTTTACCTTTTACCTTTTTTTATATGCATTGAATTTTGCATGTTGAGGGCCACTATTTGAGCCAGAAAGGTCTTATGGACCTGCAGTTTGGTCTCTGCTTATGGCACAATATACTTGGCTCTAGCAGCTAAGGGGCTTTAGTGGTTCTGCAGTGACAAGCAACAGTAGGTGAATGAAGTAGGCAGAAACCACAAAAGGATCAAGATCTGGTATGTGAACTGTTCTTTCAGACATGGAAGAAAGTCCAACTTGTTCATGTTTTAGAATCATTTTTAATATGTTGTATTTTGTTGAATTTGTTGTTTTTTGGGTGTTTGTTTCATTTTATTTTTGCATCAGTATTCCTAAGAAATATTGGTTTGTTGTTTCTTGCACTTGTCTCTGGGTGTTTTTTTTTTCTTTTTGGGTCACACCCGGTGCTGCTCAGGTGTTACTCCCGGCTCTGCACCCAGGAATTACTCCTCGCAGTGCTCTGAGGACCATATGGGATGCTGGGAATCAAGCCCGGGTCGGCTGCGTGCAAGGCAAACTCCCTACCCACTGTGCTATCACTCCAGCCCCTGGGTGGTTTGTTTTTGAGTAAATACTGGCCTCATAAAAAGAGGTCAGAAATTTCCCTTTCCACTTTAATTGAGAAGTACTGATATTGATTCAGTTTCTTTACACGTTTAGAGAATTCTTAAGAATTCTCAAGAACAATTGCATCTTGTTCAGGATTTTTGTTGGGTGGATTGGTTTTTTTTTTTTTTTGGCCGGGGGTCCATCAGCAGTGCTCAGTGGCTATTCTTTATTCTGTGTGTGGCAGTGACCCCTGGCAATGCTGTACTGTTTCTCCCAGCCCCCTTTCCTGATAGTCTTATGAAACTATCTTGTATTTGCCACACACCTCCCCAACTCAAAATTTATTGAATATTGATACTGACGACCTCACACATTTACTAAGAGTCTATGAAAAGGTTGACTATTAACACGATGTGCTTTTCTGGGGAGAAAAGGGCAGGCATGCAAACAGTTCCAGAACAGCTTGAATGTAAAGAAGCGCTAGGAGTTCCAGTTGTGATGGTTGGGGGTGGGGAGTGGTGGCGCTAAGGTGAAGATTCCTATTGTGGGTTGGAGTTAACTGATTTGAACTTTCTCACTGCCAGTAAGGACAGAAATGCCAGATTTCTAATTGACTTGTCTGAAACAAGAATGCGGTATGGAAATGAAAGCTGCTAAATATCAAAACTGGCCTCCGGGCTGGAGCGATAGTACAGCAGGTAGGGGGTTTGCCTTGCATGCAGCTGACCCAGGTTTGATCCTCAGCATCCCATATGTCCTCCAAGCACCACTAGGAGTAATTCCTGAGTGTAGAGTTAGGAGTATCTCCTGAGTATCACCATGTGTGACCCAAAAAGCTGGACAAAAAATACAGGTCTCAAGCATGTTATTAATTTCGTATGTTAAAATCCTGTTCTTTATTTCTAGTATGTAAAACCACAACTGGCTTTTATTTTTGGGGACCGGGGGAGTCCATTCCCAGTAGTGCTCGGGCTTACTCCTGGCTGTTTAGCTGCATATAGGAAAAGTGAAAAGTGTTCTACCCACTGTACTATCATTCTGACCCATACAGAGTGAAATTTTTGGGGTGGGAGGTGGGAGGTTTGGGCCACACCTGACACCGCTTACTCCTGGTGCTCTTGCACATACATAGCACCTGGATTCTCTAGTTGACTTTGTAGTCTATGACCTTGATAAATTCACTTACCAATTCCAATAGATTTATTTTATTCACATCAACCTACCCATTGCCCCCTTCCCTCCTGCCCGCCGCCCCTCGTATTTTTTTATTCTGTTTTGTTTTCTGGTCCCCTCTGCTTGGCTAACTGTGCCCATGGTTCGTGCAAGGGTTTGAATATGTGATGCTGCTCAGGCCTGTGATGCTTTGGGGACCCCTAGGGCTGCCCGTGGTGCTGGGGATTTAACTGGGGTCAGATGCAAGCAGGGCAAGCCTTAACCCCTGAACTATCTGTCCAAACCCACTTCTTTCATTGTTGTGATGGCAGGAGGTCACTCATGCTTGGTTGCAGTGTGCTGAAGATGGCAGACTTTGCTGTGGTCCCTGAAATTACCAAGGGCCAAGCTGCCAGGTGGCATTGGATATATGTGGGGCAGTGCTGTGCACGTGACTCCTGCTTTCACATGTACCAGCAAGACACTGCTCTAACTACTCTACCACTGAGCAATCCCTGAGTCCTGACATTTGTTTTTCAACCACCATATTTGTTAGAGAAGACACTAAGAAATAAATATATCATAAATATGTTTATCGCTTTCATTTTTCATTTCTTTGCATGGGTTGAAGTTTCTCTCTGGCTTCCTGATCCTTTTGCCTGGAGCTGCCTTTAACAGGCAGATGCTCTCATATTTTGTTTCCCTGAAGATGTCTTTATTTTTTGTTAGCGTTTTTGAAAGACATATTCACTGTGTTCAGAGATTTCTAGACTTAGTACTTGTTTGTCAAACCCTGAAGACTTAAAGTTGTACTCCATCATCTTCTGGGTTGTTTTCTGATGGGATACTTGCCATCGCCTCTGTATTCATTCCTCTGCATATGTCCATTTTCAGTGCTCAGTGTCAGGGATTGAATGCAGGGCCATGCAATGCAGGGCCATGCATGCGTGGGGCCCTGAGGCCCAGGCTCTACCATTTAAAGCACATCCCCAGCGCTATTTCTGGCACCTGAAGTGACTATCTTCATTTTATGTGTCTTGGAATCTCAGAAATTGGACTCTGATATACCTGTGTTTTTTGTCTTTATCCTGTGCTAACTTAGGAAAAGTCTCACTTCAGATATGTTCCTTCCCCTACTCTCTGTTCTCTTCTTTTACCTCTTCTTCTTGTCCCCTTTCTTCCAGGATTCCCATCATCATTACATGGTTTGATTCTGTGTGATACCTTCAGAGTCATTCTTTCTCCCTCTTTCACTCTTCTTGTATTTCCATTTGGACAATTTCTACTAAGAGTCTATTCAGTTTCAGGTGAATATTCAGCTAATATTCTCTGCTATATCCAGGAAAGTTATTTTCATACAACAACGTATGCTTATCTTTTTTGGTTGGTTCTAAGGATGCCACATCTGATGATGCTCAGAGTCACTCCTGGAAGTGCCAGGCGGACCAGAGGGTGTTTGCAATTAAACCAGGGCATCCCTGCATGCTAAGCAGATACTCAAGCTCTTTGAACCATCTCCTCAGCCCTGTTGATCTTTTGGTTGTTAAATGACCTGTTCAATATGTTAGCCACCATTATTTTTCTAGGTTTTTTTTTTTTTTTTGCTTTTTGGGTCACACCCGGCAATGTTCAGGGGTTACTCCTGGCTCATGCACTCAGGAATTGCTCCTGGTGGTGCTCAGGGGACCATATGGGATGCTGGGAATCGAACCTGTGTCGGCCATGTTGGCTGCATGCAAGGCAAATGCCCTACCCGCTGTGCTATCACTCCAGCCCCTATTTGTCTAGTTTTAAAAAATTGAGATAACTTTTGTTTGCGAAGATGTACACTGTTTCCACGCCATACTGACCACCAGAGATCACAGTCAATTCTGTTATGAGAGTACCAGACTTGATCTTATTGGGCTTTGTCTATTTTCATTTTTCTACATACCACACCACATGTGAGTGAGATCTGATGCTTGTCATTCTCCTTCTGGCTTCATTCACTTAGCAATAATCTCTCCAGTGCCACCCATATTGTAGCAAATGGCAAGATTTTATCTTTTCTAATAGTTAAATAATACACCATTGTGTAGATATACCACAATTTCTTTATCCACTCATCTATTCTTGGGTTGTTTCCAAACGTATATCTCTATGATACGTGGGTTCTTCAGTTATTCATGTGTGTGTTGGCCATCTCTACGTGTTTTCTGAAGAAGCACCTGGCTGTTTGATCCTTTTTTTTTCTTTTTGGGCCACACCCGGTGATGCTCAGGGCTGACTCCTGGCTCATGCACTCAGGAATTACTCCTGGCGGTGTTCGGGGGACCATATGGGATGCTGGGAATCGAACCTGGGTCGGCCATGTTGGCTGTGTGCAAGGCAAACGCCCTACCCGCTGTGCTATCGCTCCAGCCCCTGTTTGATCCATTTTTTAAATGGCTTTGGATTTTGAGTTTTGTGAGTATATCTTTATACATCTCTTGGATGTTAGCACTTTATCAGATGGATAATATGAAACTTTTCTCTCACTAAATAGGGTATCTTTTATTATCCTACTTTTAATAATTCTGGGATGGAGCGATAGCACAGCGGGAAGGGCATTTGCCTTGCATGTGGCTGACCCAGGTTTGATTCCTCCGTCCCTCTCAGAGAGCCCGGCAGTCTACCAAGAGTATCCTGCCCGCATGGCAGAGACTGGCAAGATCCCCATAGCTTATTCGATATGCCAAAAACAGTAACAACAAGTTTCACAATAGAGATGTTACTGGTGCCTGCTCAAGCAAATCGATGAATAATGGGAGGACAGTGCTACAGTGCTACTTTTAATAATTCTAATTGTGTTTTTTTAACGTGATTAGGCTTTTCAGCTTGTTTTAAATCATTTATTTTTGCTTTTATTTTCCTTGCCAATGGAATCAAATTACCTGAGACACCACTGAAGTCAATGTGATGGAGTGTTTACTTATATATTCTTCTATGGATTTTATGGAGTTGGGTCTAACCCATTAATTAATACATTTTGAGTTAGCATTTGTGCATAATGTGGCAACAGCTGCCGAATTTCAGTTTTTTTCCCCCAATATGGTTATCCCATTTTCCTAACAGTCTTTATTGAAGAGACTTATCTCCCTCCTTTTTATGTGCTTGGTTGCTTTGCCATAAATTAACTGTCCATATATCTGAGGGCTTGTTTCTGGATTTTAAAAAGCTGTCAGCACTTCTGTGCTATGATCCCAGCATTCACAGACTAGAAGGTTGTAGTTCTCACCCCGGTTCCTGTGGGAAGCCCTCTCCAGAGCCTGGCCTGCAGATCAAGAACTCTGAACTCTTTACGTGTCCAGTCTCTGACTCCCACTGTCTGCAGTTCCTTTTTGCAGTCTGTCTCCCTGGCCCCAGAGCAGCCAGCCTGAGGGCAGATGTCCTGTTCCCTGTTGGAGATGAATCAGTGTTCATCAGCTGTAGGGCAGATGGGGAATAAGTGTGAGCTCGCAGTTTCCTCTCCCCTCTGACAGCCTTTATCTCTCCTGCTTTCCAGCACACCGACTCCTGCCCAGCCTCCTGGTCATGCACCAAGGCCTTTTTTTTTGGGTTTCCCTCCCAAGTTTTGGGGGGAATCTCTCCTGCTGCAGCCCCAGGTCAAGCAGGGCTAGCACTCTACTGGCTCCTCCTCCCTGTTACCCAGAGTGGGAGAGCAGACTGGGTCTGCAGCCTCCTTGTTGGCAGACTGTGCAGTGTGCAGGCCGTGTTCAGATGTTTTTCTTTATTTGGGGGACTTAGGGTGAGGGGTGGGCCACTGCGCTTACTCCTGGGTTTACTCCTGGGCTTACTCCTGCCTCTGTGCTCAGAGAGCACTCCTGTCAGTGCTTGGGGGAATCCTCTGTGGTGCCGGGATCGAGCTGGGGTTGGTTAGGGTCAGTGTGAGAGTATAGCAGGTAGGGCGTTGCTACGTGCTGGGGTTGGAACGTCTCTCTTCATCTCACCTCATCTCCTTATTCTATTTGCAGGCATCCCATGGGGTCCTCAGACCACCGCCAGGAATAATTCCTGAGCGCAGAGCCAGAGCAGAGCCAGGAGTAACCCCTGAGCACTGTTGGGTGTGCCCCTCGCTACCAAAACAAAACAAAGCAAAACAAAACAAAACAATAAAAACAGAATTGGGTTTGTCTGCATGCTCCCTGGCCTCCCTGGCCTTGAGTTACGGTTTGTAAAGCCCCTTTCCTGTTGCAGGGAAAATACCTCATCGCCTTCCTCGGGTGGACCTAGGAGGACGTGGCCAGAAGCATGTGGTGTATCCTGCGAAGCTGGCGGCAAGGAGGCCTGGGCGCGTGGGGAGTCGTGAGCCAGCAACAGTGGCTCCAGGGCACTCGCGCCCTGGCCAGCGGGGTCTCCCGGGGCAGAGACGAGTACAACTACGTGGTGGTGGGTGCGGGTTCTGCGGGATGTGTGCTGGCCAACCGGCTCACAGAGGACCCCGACAAGCGTGTGCTGCTGCTGGAGGCAGGGCCCAAGGACACGTACGCCGGGAGCAAGCGGCTCCTGTGGAAGATCCACATGCCCGCAGCCCTTGTGGCCAACCTGTGCGATGACAAGTACAACTGGTACTACCACACGGAGCCACAGGCTGGCATGGATGGCCGCGTGATGTACTGGCCACGGGGCCGGGTGTGGGGTGGCTCCTCGTCCCTCAATGCCATGGTGTACATCCGTGGGCACGCTGAGGACTATGAGCGCTGGCAGCGGGAGGGCGCCGACGGCTGGGACTATGGCCACTGCCTGCCCTACTTCCGGAAGGCACAGGCCCATGAGCTGGGTGCTGACACCTACCGCGGCGGCCACGGGCCCCTGCACGTGTCCCGGGGCCGGACCAACCACCCTCTGCATCAGGCCTTCCTGGAGGCAGCACAGCAGGCCGGCTACCCCTTCACCGAGGACATGAACGGCTTCCAGCAGGAAGGCTTTGGCTGGATGGACATGACTATCCACAAAGGTAGGGGACAGCGACTCATACCCTCAACTCCTGCCGCCTTCTTCCTTTGGGAGCCGTGTGCGTGCGTGCGTGCGTGCGTGCGTGTGTGTGTGTGTATCTAAATTAGGACTTCTCACATGCAAGGCATGTGTTTGCCCAGTGAGTCATGCATCCAGGAGGCCCTGGATTCTATCTATCCCAGTGACTGTATGAGCTCCACTTTCCCCAGAACAACCTGGGAGACCCCTATATTAATAAACAAACAAAACAAAAACACCCTATTCTGGGGCTCGAGCAATAGGATGGTGGGTAGCGTGCTTGTCTTGCATGTGGTCAACCTGGTTTGACCCCTGGCACCCCCTCCACCCCTGAGTGGAGCCCACCAGGAGTGAGCCTGCCTGAGTACTGCTGGGTAGTGAACAAAAAATAAATCCAGGGGGGAAAAAGAGCTCCCAGTAAAACCCGAACAAATCCCTATTCTTTATTCTAGCCCATCCCCTCTGTTCCCATCAAGGAAGTTGAAGGGATGTGACATGCTGTACCCACAAGAGCCACCGCATTGCACACCAAAGCCAGTGAGAAATGACTTAGCATCTCATGGCCTTTGCAAACCCCTGCCTGGTCCCCCTGTTGTGACTGGTGGAGAGTCTGCTGTCTTGACAAAGGGCTCAGGTCCTCCAGAGGCCTGCTGGTGGGGAAACTGAGGCACAGAGCAGCAACAGAGGGCAGGGCTTACAGCCACAGGAGAGCAGCTGGACCAGGGTTTCCACTGCTGTTCCCAGCAGGAGGGGTGTCCTGCAGACAGGGGCCCTCAGCTAAGGGAATTTCCACTAGGCAAAGTCTTTGGGACTCCCAGTTGCCTTAAGGGTGGAGCTTGCACTGTTTAGAGGAGGATGAGCGTGAATCTCCTCCAGCTTTCCCTGTCTTCTGCCTGCCTCAGAGACCAGAGACAAGATGGCGCCACATCTCCTTACTCTATTTGCAGGCAAACGGTGGAGCGCAGCCTGTGCATACCTGCACCCGGCTCTGAGCCGCTCCAACCTCAGGGCCGAGGCCAGGGCCTGGGTGAGAAGGGTGCTGTTCGAAGGCACCCGCGCCGTGGGCGTGGAGTATGTCCAAGATGGCCAGAGCCACAAGGTGAGCACCCCACAGGGGACAGAGGGCAGGAGGCGTGGCCTCACATACCAGCACACTGGGACAACCCCCAGATCGGTGGCAGGGTCTGACTGTCCCCAGGGCCACCCAGAAGGTGGCGACCTGTAGATGGTAAGGAAGACCACAGTCTAGACGCATGCACAGACCTCCCCCCGCCCCCCCCACCCGTTCCCTCTAGTGGAGGGCCTTCTCTCCCCGGCCGCAGAGCACCCCTAGAGTTGCCGTTCCACCACTTCTGAACTGGGGTTGCGTAGACTAGAGGCTTCACATGCCTCAGTGAAATGCTTCGCTATACAGGGCCCTGCACCACCTTTATTTATTTTTATTAATTTATTTATTTTTAAATTTTTATTAGTGAATCGCCGTGAGGTGCAGTTACAGACTTACAAACTTTTGTGCTTGCATTTTAGTCATACCCATCATTGTTACTGGTATTTGGCATATTTGGTACGCCACGGGGAGTTTGCCAGACTCTGCCCTGTGGGCAGGCTACATTCGATAGCCTGCAAGTTTGTCCAAAGTAGGAATGAGATAATAAGATGGCACAAAAAAGATGTCCTGATAAGATGTCACGCGGCCACAAATGCGGCCACGCGGTTCCGGGAGCTGGATTTTATAGTCTCTGAGTCTTGGCCGTTGATGGGATTATACGGGTCTCATTCTCCTAAAGAGCCTTGAATATAATCTCAGGGCTAGGATGAAAGAGACGTTACTGGGGCCTGCTCGAGGCAATCGACGAATAACAGGATGATGAAATGAAAAATGAATGAAATTTCAGTCATACAATGATCGAGTACCCATCCCTCCACCAGAGCCCATTTTCCACCACCAATGGTCCCAGCATCCCTCCCACCACCCCCATCCCATCTCCTCCACCCCACCCCCACCCTTTTGTTCTCTCTCTCCTTTTGGGTGTTGTGGTTTGCAGTAGAGGTATCAAGTGGCCATCTTGTTCGGCCTGTAGTCTAATTTCAGCCCGCATTTCCCATCCCGAGAGGGCCCTCCAGGCACCCTTTACTTGGTGTTCCCTTCTTTATCTGAACTGCCTTTCCCCCCAGCATGTGAGGCTGGCTTCCAAGCCGTGGAGCAATCCTCCTGGTACTCATCTCTACTACCCTTGGGTGTTAGTCTCCCATTCTGTTATTTTATATTCCACAAATAAGGCTGCACCACCTTAAAACTGCGGATCCCTGAATTTTGTCTCCCAGCCCCACCCCGGTGCCATTTTCCCTGGAGTCTCCAAGTCTGGCTGCATAGCAGGGAACATGTCAGGCACCCTCACGGCGAGATCTTCACGCACCATTTGGAGATGTCAGAGGAGGCACTTGCTGGGGAGTCTGGCTGTAGGAGAGGTGTGCAGGGCGGGGGCGGACAGGAAAGATCACCTGCACGGTCTCCTCCTGCTTCCAGGCTTACGCCAGCCAGGAGGTGATTCTGAGCGGTGGTGCCATCAACTCCCCGCAGCTGCTCATGCTCTCCGGCGTGGGCAACGCGGATGACCTCAAGAAGCTGGGCCTCCCTGTTGTGTGCCATCTCCCTGGTGAGCTTGCAGCCTGGCTCAGCTAAGCCCCGCAGCCGGCTCCAGTTGTCCTGACCTTCCTTGAGCCCCGAGTCCAGCTGCACCCCCTGGATGCTTCACTCCCTGGCTCATTGCATGGCTTTTCCCACCCGCCCTGGCCTGTCTCTCTGAGAGCATACCCATGGCCACATATCCCCACTCAGCAGCCGCTGGTCCTGCAGCAATGCTGTGGACGAGGGAGTCCAGGCCATCAGAGTTCCCCTCTCAGGACACCACTGCTGCCAGAGCCTGGCTGGCACATGGAAAATTCTCCCAGGTCCAAAATTTATTTGCTTAAGCACTTCCGATACCTTTCAGGACCTGGCCCTCCTTCTCACCCAAAGGCCTGGGCCCTTGGACCTGGGGGCGTCCTCTGAGGCACGTGATATGTGGGCTGGACCCCAAGCACAACCTCCCCTGGATGGTGGATATGGGGTGTCTGTGTCCCCATCCTGTCTGTGCTGAGGGCCTGGCTGTCGCCCAACCCACCAGCCCTCTTCAGCTCGGGCTCTAGGAGCCAGGTGTGCCATCTTGCCGGGTGAAGGGCACGCCTCTGGCTGGGTACAGGAAGTGCCCATGGATGGAGCCCGGTGTCTGTGTCCTCTGAGACTAGCTGTGAGTGGTGGCCCTGGGCAGACGGTTTTGAAGCCGAGGTCAGAGGAACAGGCCAACGCTGGTCTGAAGAAATTTGCACAACTGGGGGAAGGGGGATGTTGAGAGGGTCCCCAGGGCCCTCTAGTGTGGTGAGGCTTCTTAGCCACTCCCTGCCCTTTCAGGAGTTGGCCAGAACCTGCAGGACCACCTGGAGATCTATATCCAGCAGGCCTGCACCCAGCCCATCACCCTGCACTCGGCACAGAAGCCTCTGAACAAGGTTCGAATCGGGCTGGAATGGCTCTGGAAGTTCACAGGTGAGTGTGTTCATCCATGGTCTTGGCAAGAATGGGGCTGAGGGCCGCACTGCCACCTTCCTCAGGGGCCCAGCAGGACCCTGCTGTCAGTTAGTTCAAAGCTAAGCTCTGTGAGCCTCGGTCTTCTGCATCTGTAAAATGGGGACACTCAGTTTGTGCCTGCTGGGTGGGTGTGAGGACTAGACCCTTCCCTGGCATGGCACTCTCTAGGGCCTCGGGGCTGCTCCTGCTCACAGAGCCAGGACAGCCTGGTAACTGGCTCTCGTGTGGTGTCCAAGATGCTAGGAGAGGAGGCACAAAGGGGATCTATTCTTGGTGCTGGCTCAGCATCCCAGGCAGCATTCAGTACTCAGCAGGTGCTCAGAGCACTGTCTGAGCCTGGCAAAATGCTCTGACATCCTTTTAGCTCATGCAGTATCTGCCTTCCACAACTAGCTTGGGTGGGTCTAGATGGGGAGATGTGCCCGTGAGGCA
Organism: Sorex fumeus; assembly: GCF_029834395.1. Taxonomy (NCBI): domain Eukaryota; kingdom Metazoa; phylum Chordata; class Mammalia; order Eulipotyphla; family Soricidae; genus Sorex; species Sorex fumeus. The sequence continues at coordinate 54,045,982 of NW_026606129.1, read as the reverse complement.
GGGTCACCGGGGAGTGTTCACTCCAGTCGGGGCACGGAACCAAAAGCAAGTAAGTGTACAGTGAGGGGGAGACAGCTGCAGAGACGCTGAGAAGCGGGGGGATGGGTGCCGAGGCACGGGAGTGCTTGAATAATGTACTGGTGGGCTGGGGAGAGCTGCACGCAGAAGAGGAAGTTGAGGCAGAGGCAGAGGCGGGCAGGCTAGGGGGGGAGGGTAGAGCCGAACTAGGAATCCCTGCAGGGGTAACTTCAGAACTGATAGAAGATGGAGAAATAGCACAGCAGCTTAGGGCACTGGCCTTGCACACAACTGACCCAGGTTCTATCCCCGGCACCCCGTACTCCTGAACCCCACCAGGAGAGATCCCTGAGTGCAGAGCCAGGAGTAAGCTCTGAGCACTGCCATGTATGGGGCTCAGGAGGTAAAGCACATGCCTTGCCAGGTATGAGGTTCTGGGTTTTAATCCCTGCCAGCTCAGCACCACTGGGAGTATTTCTCCCCCCCCCCCCCCCCAGCCCCCACACCCCTGGCCCCAAATAATCTGGGCCTGCAGGGCAGTGGGCAGGGTCAGTGCTGAGAAGGAGGATTCTTCGAGGCGGATTTAGGGGTGAAAGGCCGTGGTGGCTCTTGTGGCCAGTGTGGGTGATGAGGTAGCAGGGTTGGGTTGACTGGAGCGCCGAGGGAGAGGAACAGTGTGGGTGGTGGGTGGCCCGCAAGCAGCCAGGGGCCTGTGTGAGGTCTGCAATGACGGTGCCACAGAGTCTCGTGAGTTGGCAGGGTGCAGTCAGGAGAGGGTGACTCTATGGCTTCTCTGCTTGAGGCCGCAGACAGTGCTGGGCAGCAGACCCATTCTCTGAGGGAAAGAGGCTAAAGGAGGGGGGTGGGGCGTGGGGCTTGGTCCAGGCTCTGAGGAGCTGCCCAGGACAAGGGGAGAACCAGGCGTGGACAGGCCGCCAGCCCTGACTTGCTCTCCTACCTCTGCGCTCATCCCATCCTTAGGGGACGGAGCCACGGCCCACCTGGAGACGGGTGGCTTCATCCGCAGCCAGCCCGGGGTCTCCCACCCGGACATCCAGTTCCATTTCCTGCCTTCGCAAGTGATTGACCATGGGCGGGCACCCACCCGAGAGGAGGCTTACCAGGTGAGCAGCGGGGCCTTGCCCTCCTGGCCAGCACCTCTGTCTGCAGGGGTACCCCCACCTGTCCCCCGGATTCTCCCCCGGGCAGACCCAGGAGCAGAGTGAAGCATGGAAAAGGGTGCCCGGCACCCAGCTCAGGGCAGGTGGCTTGGGGGGGGGGGGGCGGCAGGAAACTGGGGCCTTGCGAAGCGTCTGGGTGCTGGGGAGCTCACTGCTGCCTCTGGGGTCCTTTAGGTGCATGTGGGGACCATGCGGGGCACGAGTGTGGGCTGGCTCAAACTGAGAAGCACCAACCCCCAAGACCACCCTGTGATCCAGCCCAACTACTTGTCAACAGGTAATTCACCCCTTCCCCTTTACCCTCCCTCCTCCTCTTATTAGCCCCCCAATCCCGCTCCCCCAGGCCAGTTGGGGCCTTCACTGAATGCCTTCTCAAGCTCATATCTGCCCGCACATCTTACTCCTGGGCCACCTTTTCCAAGGTGCCATGAGCCACCCTATCCTGAACCATCAGCCCCGTCTCCCAGGAGGGGTGTGCTGGGGGGTGGGGCGCGAGGCCCTTCCTGCCATTGTGCTGAGCAGCTCCCAAGAGGAAGTCACGTTCCTGGGCTGGGCCGGCCTCTGTGCCGCAGCCAAGGCGAGGTCCTCAGCAGGCACGCTTGGCCCAGTACTGACTTCAGGGGTGCTAGGAGCCAGGCAGAGGCATGGTGCGTCTATACTTTCCTGGGGAGCAGCCCCATTGTGCTGGGGAGGGGTCTGGGGTACCAGGGATTGAACCCCAGGAGGCTCCTGCCTGCAAAGCCCTTTGAGCTCTTTCTCAGGCACCAGAGCATGCAAATTCTTACCCTCAGTTTACAGCTAGCCAGCCCACTCCCACCCACGCCACGGAGAGCTGGGTCTCACTGCTGCTTTGCAGTTACCCTGGTCCTCGGCTCTTGTTAGAGTCCTCTGGGGAGGGAGCAAGTGTCCCAGTGGCACAGAGCTCCCTGCCCGTTTCCCCAGAGCCACTTCCTGCTGAGACCCGTCCAGTTAAGGCTCCTTTGTTTCTGCTCCTCCACAGAAGCTGACATCAAGGACTTCCGTCAGTGCGTGAAGCTGACCCGAGAAATTTTTGCCCAGAAAGCCCTGGCACCGTTCCGGGGGCCAGAGCTCCAGCCTGGCAGCCACGTCCAGTCGGACAAAGAGATTGATGCCTTTGTGCGGGCAAAGGCAGATAGCGCCTACCACCCCTCGTGCACCTGCAAGATGGGCCAGCCCTCCGACCCCACCGCGGTGGTAGACCCGCAGACCAGAGTCCTCGGGGTAGAAAACCTCAGGGTGGTCGACGCGTCCATCATGCCAAGCGTGGTCAGCGGCAACCTGAACGCCCCCACCATCATGATTGCGGAGAAGGCTGCTGACATCATTAAGGGGCAGCCTGCCCTGTGGGACAAGGACGTCCCTGTCTACAAGCCGGGGACTCTGGCCACCCAGCGTTGACCATCTCAGTTCCTGAAGGCCCCTGGGAGCCCGGGCTGGCACGGCTCCCAGTGTGCTTGGCGGCCCCCATCTAGGACATTAAGACTCCATAGCGCTGGCCTGGGGGACTTGGTAGGAAACCAGACGGTCAGCTGGTCAGTGCATCAGTGTTCTGCCAGCCTCTCCCTGTAGGCCTGGGTAGAGGCAGGGGGGACTGGCACTCTGGCCTGGGTCTCCTCCCCCTGCCTCCTGGAGGGGACCACAGTGGGAGGAGAAGCTGACCGGGGGCATGGGCACTGACCATGGTCTTTTCCTGTATCCCGTGGTGTCCCCCACTCCAGGGTACAGCCTGGATGTGGGGAAGTGGCTCCCTGCCAGGTCTCCCTCAGAGCAGAGGGAGCTGTACCCGGGGTGCAAAGCCTTCCCGAGGCTGCAGCCCCCACACGAGGCTGTGACCCGGAGTTGAGGCCACACGTCGCACTGGCACTGGTGCTCAGAGAAATGCCCATGGCAGGAGGAACGGCTGATTCCTTCCGTCGTACTTCTGCCCTCACCAGAGGCAGGCAGGCACAGGGGCTATTCGGTCAAAGCACCCCCTTCCCCCCCCCCCCCTGCCCCACCCAAGCACTCCAGAGTTAATGAAACACTCTCCTGCCTGGGAAGCATCTCTGGACCTTCATCTTCACCTCCACAGTGCTCACAATGGAACATTTCCAGTGCTCGCCCCGTTCCCAGGGAACCCCGAGCCCCAGTGCCAATCCCACATACCAGTCTGTCACTCCAAACAGAAGCAGCCAGTCGGCGGGGCGCCTCCTCTCCGCCAAGGGAGACCCCGCGCAGCTGACAGGGGCTGGTTCATTCTTATTCTCTTGATGTCCACGGGAAGAGACCGGGACGGTGCCAAGTCCCAGGGAGAGGCACGGCTGCGCCAGTGCCTGCACACATGCAGCTGAGTGGAAGGGAAATAAACCGAGAAAGTAAAATAGAGTCGAATGGCTGGTTTTTATTGAGGGGCGAGGAACATTTAAGTAGCATTATTTATAACAGCGTTGTGATCCTTAAACTTCTTATGACTGATTAACAGAACCCAGTGACTGGAGTTTGCAGTGAGATACTTCATCTCCACTGTTCTAAAGGTAATGGGTGCGGGGTGGATTTGGGGTGGATTTCTCTGCAGCTGGCGGGGACCGAGAGAGCTGAAGGGTGAACATCTGTAGCACAGAGCCCCGAAGCAGCAGAGGAGGAGCAGGGGCACTTTAGGCATCCCCACCCTCTCCCGTGGATCATGGTGGCTTGGAGGCATCACTGCAGTCAGTTTCTGAGGCATCACTGCTTCCGTTTCTGAGCAAGACCTTCTAGAGAGGCATCGAGAAGGAAAAAGTCACTCCCTCCCCTGCCTTTAATATTCTTAGGGAGCTCTCATTTTTTTAAAATTTATTTTTGGATAGTGTTGGTGCTATCGCTCCAGTCCAAGTGAACATTAAACTAAGGTTTTTTTTTTGTTTTGTTTTTTGTTTTTCCTTTCTGGGTCACACCCGGCGAGGCTCAGAGGTTAATCCTGGCTCTGCACTCAGGAATTACCCCTGGAGGTGCTCAGGAGATCACAGGGGATGCCAGGGATCGAACCCAGGTCGGCTGTGTGCAAGGCAAAAGCCCTCCCCGCTGTGCTATTGCTCCAGCCCCACATTAAGGTAAGTTAAGTGAGACTGCAGATACGCTGATGCATATTTGCAAAATATTACCCTCAATACAAACTTCACTATTGCTCTCAGTAAACAACAGCCAAGAAAGCAAAGATTAAAAATTGGGCAAATTAGGGGACCAGAGAGAACACAGTGGGTAAGGCACTTACCTTATATGTGGCAGACCCAGGTTCAATTCCTGGCATCTTATATGGTTCCCTGTACACCACCAGGGGTGATTCCTGAGTGCAGGGCCAGGAGCAGGCCCTGAGATTGCTAAGTGTGTCCCCAAAACAAAACAAGGGAATAGGGACAGGAGAGATAATACATCAGAGGGCACTTTCCTTGCACACAGTCAACCCAGGTTCAATCCCCAGCACCCCCCAAGGTACCCAAACCCCACCAGGAGTGATCCTGGAGTGCAGAGCCAGGAGTTTTCCCTGTGCACTGCTGAATGTGCACCCCTTAAATAGGTAATAATTGGTTTCTAAATAATATATATATATTTAGCATAATCATAATATTGGTTTAATAATATCACTGTCCCTGTCCCTGCCCTCCCATTTTTCATCGATTTGCTCGAGCAGGTCCAGAAACGTCTCCATTGTGACAATTGTTACTGTGTTTGGCATATCGAATACGTCACGAGGAGCTTGCCAGGTTTTGCCGTGCAGGTGAGATACTCTCGGTAGCTTGCCGGGCTCTCTGAGAGGGGTGGGGGAATGAAACTCAGGTCGGCCATGTTGGCCGCTTGCAAGGCAAACGCCCTACCTTGCTGTGCTATCGCTCCAGCCCTTAATAATATCAAGAATTTAACTACCACAAAATAATTGTCTCTGTTCACCATGCATGCTAAAATAAAGGGGGGAAAACCCTACCTGACCATCAAAAGAAACTGGTTATATAAACAATGCACGTGGGTGACCCGGGTTCGATTCCTCCGTCCCTCTTGGAGAGCCCGGCAAGCTACCGAGAATATCCTGCCTGCATGGCAGAGCCTGGCAAGCTCCCCATGGTGTATTCAATGTGCCAAAAACAGTAACAAGTCTCACAATGGAGACGTTACTGGTGCCTGCTCGAGCAAATCAATGAACAACGGGAGGACAGTGCTACAGTGTTGGTGAGTGAACTGACGCATGCAAGGCATGTGCCCAGCTGCTGACTCACCTGTCCGGCCCTTCTGGTTTCATCTTACCTGTTGTCTCTCTTCTCCAGGGGAGGGCCAAGACAGGAAACCAATTTGACTGGCCATGAGGTATGTCCGTGAGGCTCGCCCCCAGCTGTGGCCTGTAGCCGCCATGGAAGGGGTTTGGGACCCACTTTTTCAGGACAACCACAGGAGCAGCCCCACCTCTCTGTGGGTTGAGAAGTGAAGGTCAGGGGTATCACAGACCTCCTGAGCCCCCCAACTCTGCACTCCTCAACCTGAGACGGCTGCTGGGGCCGTGGTGTGAGATAAGCAGGAGGACAGGCTAGAAGTGGCCCCTCTTGTCCAAGCTCCGTCACCTCCAGCCCCTGGCTGGCCAGGGCTCATGCCTCACCACCACATGGCTTGGGCAGCAGTGCCACACATGTGGGTCCAGCTGAGGTCAAAGTGGAAGGCTGTTACTGGAACTCGCACCCGCCCCAGCACACTCTGATTTGAAGGGGTTGCAGCTGGGTTCCCCTGAGCATGGCCTGAGGCCACCATTGGATGGAAAATTCCACTGTTCTGAGGAAGCCTGGACCTCATGGTGCTGCAGTCAGGTGGCCGTGCTGCTCAGAGCACCTGCCAGCACCTGCCTCTGGGGACCCGAGAATGGAGCCGGCAATCCTGACTAGGGAGAACAGAGATGGCAAAAGCTGAGCCCGGCCCAGAGAGTAAGCTCTGAAGATCATGAGCATCTCTGAATACGCCCAGGGAGTAGCCGCTAGGTCGACAGAAGGCCCTTGCCAGTGGAGGCGGGGGAGGAGCAGCAGGACTGCAGGTCAGCCTGTCTGCTGTGAGCCCAGGAAAGGGCAGGCTCCGGGAAGAACTCTGATGCCTAAACAAAGTACCAGCCTTTCTGCCTCCAGTCAGAACATATTTCCATAAAATGCAAATTCCGCTCTAGCTAAACCCGTTTTTTTTTTTTTAATCTTTCAACTGACCAGCTTCACGTTGGACTGAGTCCTAGATCCTTTTTTCTTAAAAGGGAAAAAGCAGGGCTGGAGAGATAGTATAGCAGGTCAGGCTCTTGCATGAGTTTCTCCTGAGTCATCAAGAGTGACTTCTGAGCACAGAGCTGGGAGTAGCCCCTGAGCGCTGTCAGGTGTGGCCCAACACCTCTGCTTTTTCAAAATAGAACCTCAAAAGAAAAAAAAGTAAAGCGCGGTCTCTGTACTTACCCTGTCATGAGAGCCAGGCAGGTGCCACGGTCTCCCCTCTACCCCACAGCTTCCTTGGGACCACCCTCCTCACGCCATGCCCCTGCTGAAAGCCAGGGCTCCGGCCCACTACCTGCCATTCTTGCTTACCTCCCAAAGGAAGAAGACATGTCACTGCAGAGAAATAAAAACTTACAGCACGAGAAAGCAGAGCCGGAGTCTTGTTTCTGAGGTAGGACAGAGCTGGGAGAGAGCTTGAGCCGTAGACCATGTGACTGGTCAATGGAGGACTCTGAGTTCTCCCCCTGGCACCACATGGTCCCCTGAGCACCGCTGCTGAGACCCTGAGCAGCCAAGTATTGAGCCATCAGACCCGCACCACTGAATGCCTACCCCCATCCCCCAACAATGCTGCCTGTAGCCCTTAATGAAAAAAATAAAAACCACGTGAATATGTGTAAGAAACACACAAGCATGAAATACATTGGTTTCATAAGCACAGGGTCAGCAAGGTGTGGGTTCAAAGAGGAAGGAAAACCCCGTCCCCAAAGCACCTCCAGGGCCCTCACGGTACCCACCACCCCACACCCCAGCCAGCCAAGCTGCTTCTGAAATCTCAGGCCAAAACTGGGTAGCGCCTCTTGGCCACAGATTGTCCAGCTGTCAGGTGGGAGTCAGCGACGAAGAATAAACAGGTTCTTGATACTGGGTGGTTTAACTGGCACTACCATTTCCACTCTGTGACATTAACACAGATGCAAGACTGAAGAAGCTAGATGTCTTATTCCTGGAGATACAACACAAGAACCTCTGGGCGATGGGGGAAACCAAAAAGGAGAAACATTATATCTGAAAACTTCCCGAAAACAAAACCAAACCAAACATGGGCGTCAACTTTAAGTTGTTCTTAACGAAAGGAAAACGTTTAATGTTGGATGGAGGGTTGACCCAGGCTTAACGCAGACAGATGTGGGGAGTGGCGTGGCCTGTGCCGATTTGCACGTGCTGGTGGGAAAAGGTCCGCTGCGAGCTCAGGCCTGTCACCAGGCTGGTCCTCGCAGAGACAGAGTCTGTGGAGGAGATGCCAGTAACTTAGCCCTTAGGAGGAACGAGACTCCGCTGGAGGCTGTTGCCGCAGCTTTGAGGAGCCGCAGGAGAGAGACTCTGAGGGGAGAACTTGAGCCACGGCCCCTGTTGAAGCTCTCGGGGCAGACAATGAGGCCGAATACAAGATTATTACACAACTTATTCTGAAGAACATTTTGCATTTTAATTAAAAAAAAGTTATGTCAGGAAATAGTCATTTACAAACCTTGATGTGTTTTTGCTTGGATCTGGAATAAGAATGTTTTAAGAAGAGGTCTGTAAGGTCTTCATAACAAAGTGGTATTATTTACAAAAACAAAAACCCAGAACCTCCCAAACAACAGCAACAACAACAACAACAAAATCAGGAACAGGTTGTCTATGTAATATTAAAAAATTGTGAACCCCAAATTGCTACCTGTTATTATTCTTTTTTTTTTTTTTTGAACAGCAGGGAATCCCCGCCATGGTAACTTGACAAAGTTGGCATAATTCTGTGAACAGAAAAGGAAGCCTGGATGGTATGAGTGATCCCAAAGTGGGTTTTCATCTGGAAGTACAATCGGTGTGAGTGCATTCCAATGAAAACGTCAGCCCTCATTCAGTTGCATATAAAAGCCCTCAAAGAGATTACACAGTACAGCAATGTTTTTGTAAAAAAAGGCAACAATATGATTTGTACAGCCCCCAACATTCGAGTCCTGTAGGTTCTCCCTTTGCTCGCTCTGTCCCCAGTCCCCAGCACTCCTTACTTCAGAAAAGCTGCATCACTGGCCCCAGGGGACAAGGGTCCAGGTACTTTGTTCATCTACGCGATGATTACTCTGCTGAGATGCAACAATGTCCGATGGGGACAACTAAGAAAATCAAAGCAATGACTCTGGTCAGAAGAACCAGCCTGACCACCGACTGCCGTGAACGGACCAGAGGGTTAGTCAGAGTGAAATAAGGGGTAGGCGCAACCAAGGAGAGGATCTGGGGGTCCCAGCATCAACCCAGAGAGCCCCAGCCCCGAAGGAAATACAGCAAACAATCATCTAGTGTATCTTGTTAAAGTGACCCAACATATTTTAGAAAAATATCTGTCGTATTTGAACTCAGAATTTGACCCCCAAAAGGTTTCTGGTTTTTTTTTTGTTTTGTTTTTGTTTTTTCACAGAATGAATGAGAATGGGCTCTATTGGTTCTACTTCTGTATAGCCCCCGTAAAAATATGAATGATTTCTACATTTCAGTGGGGGGGGATCTACAATTATTTAGGACCCATGGATATTGCTGCAGTTCAAATACGGTACAATAATTACAAAATATAGACCATCTCTTTACAAATACAAATGAGAGTATATTACAAGTCCTGTACAGGAAAGCTGTAGTTTAAAACAAATTAGCGTTCTCTGAGTTGACCTGGTTGCGAGTGAGTGATGATTCCAGTTCACACAGCGGCCCTCAGCCTGCCAGGGGCCGCGGGCACCATCATCGCCTGCCCGCACACCCTGTGATCAGGTCCTGCCCCTCTCAGGACGACAGCTGGTAGGTAGGTTCTGATGGACACACTGCATTGCACACGCGTTAAACAGGAACCAGGAAGCAGTGTGCTGGGGGATCAGGAGGGCGGGGGGGTGTTGAAAATGGATATGCTGGGCCCAGTGAATGTCTGATATGCTAGACTGATGGCTGAGGTAATGACACAGGTATGGCAATCGTCATCACCTTGACCCTTCCCCGCTGTACCTGCGCGCTGGGGGGCCGGATGCGGCCCCCCTACCCCCCGCTGCACTCTGGGGGAGCAGGTGAGGCTTGTCCGATGACCTTGCTGGTCCCCTCCTGGTGGGCGGACCCACGGCTCTGCGCTTCTGGGGCCACATGCGCGGATGCTCCCTACCAGGTTTATGGCTTCCTCGAGGCACGGCGGCCCTTGCACAAAAGTCTGAGCGAGAACAGGGTCCACGCCAGTGCCTGAACTTCCCTAATTACGAGGCACTTGTTCCCTGGCCATCTACTGTTTCCAGGCCTCAGGGCTACAGGGTGGTGATACAGATCATCTCGTCCGCCAGATCCTCCTCCTCTCTGACGGCCTCCGGCTCCTCGTCACTGTAGCCAGGCCCGAAGTCCTGCAGCTCATAGTCCTGCCGGCGGGAGAGGGGGCCCACGTCCCCATTGGCCCGGCTGTGCACGGTCCCATTCAGCAGGTTGCTGGCTGCACTCTCCATCTCATCGATGGTTAAATCACAGGCATCGGCGATTTCGTACTTGGTCGCCGACACGAATTTTGGGTCCCTGGCATACCGTCCCAAGCCTTCAGATATCAGGACCTGTCCAGGACAGAGGAAGGAATGCCATGAGGGCCTCAGCTGGCCTTGCACAGGGAGGAGGATGGGAAGGGTCCCACCAGCATTGGCCGCACCAGACACTGTGGGGGAGCTCAGCCACTCATGCCTGCCAGCCCCCTCCTGCTAGTACAAAATCTCAGTGTGACTGTATATGACTTTGGCTTGGAAAATACCAAAGCTCAAAACTTACATTAGAAGGAAATGCTCTGCGCCAAAGCATTTCAGTGACAGATCCTGTGGTATAGCTGACACATAGGGGCTGGGGGTTTGTGACTCTGTGGGGCAGTGCATGCCTTGAGAGTGCATGAGACCTGGGTTCAATGCCCAGCACCGCAAAATATCAATCACCCAAATTAAAAACATGGGCTGGAGAGGGAGCGCAAAGGGGCTGGTTGGAGCACAGCCTCTCTGGGTTTGATCTTGAGCACCACAGGGTCTCTTGAGGGTACAACCCAGAAACAAAACCCAAAAGAGTAGGATGTGGCTAATTTAGAAGACTCTGTTTCATATATTTGTGCCTATGTTCAGTTTCACAGCAGAGCCTAGCAAGCTACCCGTGGCGTATTCGATATGCCTAAAAACAGTAACAATAATGGATCTCATTCTCCTGACCCTGAAAGAACATCCAATATGGCAGCGTTGGGAAAGACGAGGAAGGAGAGGCTGCTAAAATCTCTGGGCTGGGACGAATGGAGACATTACTGGTGCCCACTCGAGTAAATCGATGAACAGTGATACAGTGATACAGTGATGCTCAGTTTCAATAAGTAACACCTTAAAGCATTATCTCTGGGGCTCAGAAGCAGGTGGGGTCTGGACACAAAGCAAGTGACCTAACTCCAGAGCCTGCCCCCTGAGGAACGCCCCTGATTCCTACTGTGTAGGGCTTTCCCTGGGGCCACCTCTGGGTGCACACAACACCTCCCCGCCCCCCCCCCCCCCCCCCCCGCCACAGTGAGTCATACTCACGGCCTCCACCAAGCTGTCTGCACTCCTCTGCTTGTCGCTGTTTTTGTTCCGGAAGCTGCTAGGGACGGTCAGGCTGGCTGGTGTGAAAGTCCGATAGGAGATGCCTGGCTCATCGGTGTACCACGAGCTGCGGTGCAGTGAGGGCAGGCTGCCATTGACCTGGTCCAGGGCTTCCAGCCGCTCCACCTGGATCAGCGGCGTGTAGCATGGTGTCCAGTCCCGGTAGGGAGGGGTGGCAGGAGGGGTGGCCCACGATCGGGTCGAGTGGCTTGGGGAGTACTTCTGGGCTTTACTTGTATCCAGACCGGCCACGGCCATGATCTGAGAAGAGAGGAAGGAGAAGTCGGGAGCAGCCGTTGGCACAGGTCCTCCCGCCCACCTTCAGAGGACCCAGTGTCTGCACGGCCTGACTCGGACACCACTCATGGCTGCAATGAAGGGAACTGGCAAAGTGGGGCTTTTTCTGGGTCCCCCAATCCAGCTTTCACTTCCTGGCTGATTCCAAGGCAGACTCAGTGGCTCAGCGCGAGGACGAGCAATCAGGAAAGATGTGCTGGAGGGTGCACCTGCCACCAGTTCATGGGGTTCAGGATGGAGGTAAATTCAGGGCAGGTTGATGAGCCCCAGCACTAGGGGAAAGGCAGGGGATGAAGGGCGGGAGGCAGCTGCTTCCTAATGCAGCAACTCAGCACATACTGGCCTTTGCTGGGAAGGGGGATCTACTTCACCCCAATTTGCAGCACGACAGCTCTGAGGCTCCCATAGGGACCGACACAGTCTTCCAGACCTCCCATAGCAGCCTGTCATGGCACTTTTTATGCCAGCTGGCTAACGGCCTTTGTCAACCTGCACCTTCCCGGGGTTTGTCCTGCCATGGGAAAGGCAGGCTGAAGTGAAAAATGAATTTTTTCTTTGCTTTTTGGGTCTCACCCAGCGTTGCACAGGGGTCACTCCTGGCTCTACACTCAGGAATTACTCCTGGCGGTGCTCGGGGACCATATGGGATGCTGGGAATTGAACTTGGGTCAGCTGCGTGCAAGGCAAATGTCCTACCCGCCACACTATCGCTCCAGCCCCCCAAAACGAATTTAAAGACCAAAGGCAAAGACGTACACAGGTGGTAAAGAAGAGAGAATCTTTTTGTTTTTGTTTCTGGGCCACACCCAGAAAAAAGTTCAGGGGCTTCCTCCTGGTTCTGTGCTCAGGGATCACCCCACATGCAAGGCGAGTGCGCCAGTCACACCCTGATCTCACTGGGCAAAGCCTGCTCCGTTGGTCTCTTTCCTCCAAGTCATGGGGTCTGGAGATCACCCACTCATGTTTTTAGGGTACACCTCTACAGAGAGCTCCTTCAGGTCTCGAAGAAGCTCAAGGAGAGGGCTGACTGGGGGTGGAGAGATAGCACAACGGGTAGGCATTTGCCTTGCACGTGTGGCCACCTGGATTCAATTCCCAGCATCCCATATGGTCCCCTGAGCACCGCCAGGTGTAATTCCTGAGTGCAGAGCCAGGGTAACCCCTGAGCATTGCCGGGTATGACCCAAAAAGCAATAAATAAATAAATAAATAAAAAGGACAGTGCTGAGAGTTTGTAGTCGCTTGGTGAGGGCCGGGGGCACGGCTCAATGGTACAGCTCATGCCTTGCATGTGTGAGTACCTGGGTACAACCCCCGGAACCAGGTTGTGGTGGGGTGGGGGGTGGGGAGACTATCCAGTGGCCTCTGGGTGTAGGCTGAGGATTCCACCAGCTCTGACTGGGGGATACAGAGAGGTGGGGAGCAGAGATGGTGCCCAGGTATGGGAATTGGCATCCCAGGGAGCAAAGCACCCAGTGGCTCAAGGGTACTCACGAGCTCGGGCACATCACTTCCCCATCTTCAAATCTGCTCTTGGGTCAAAGGAGATTTAGAGCATGTTTACCTGGCCGGGTGGTTCTGGGGGTGAACTTGGGGGTATGAGAAGGATGTTCCTTTCCATGCCCCAGTGCCGGTGGCTGTGGTGAGTGTGCTCCAGGGTGGCGGCTCACCTGCTGTTGCATGAGGTGCAGAGGCAGGGCGGTGCGGTGTGGGAAGGCGGGGGACGGTGGGGCCTCCTCCTGGCTGCTTTGCCGGCGCAGACACTCGAAGTTGAAGGAGGATCTGCGGTGGGCTGGGAAGCAGAGCACGAGAGGCTGTGACGCGGGGATGTCTCTGCAGAGACTCCGGGGCTGGGGGCCTCCCCACTCCACACCCTTGGTGGGGATGCAGCCAAATCCAAGGCTGAGGCTGCGAGGTCTGGGAAGCCTGGGAGGGGGGGAAGGAAGTGGCACCCCCAGCAGGGAGGCCTTGGGGAGGAGCAGGTTGAGGTCTCGGGCATGGAAGGTCTGTTGTTGGGGGAGGATCCCGTGGCGGACAGACAGAGGGGGACAGTGGGGACCAGACCTGGCCTTCAGCCCTGTGGGATGGAGCACTTCAGACCAACCCACAGGATGACAATTCCGTTCTGGAACTTCACACTTGCTGATGCTGCCCTTGCCTCCCGACACCTCGAGGGATGTCCCCTGGGCTCCTGCATCTGCCCTCGTGTTCCTGCATCTGCCACCTGACCCCGGTCCTGTCAAGCATCCAGCTATGGAGCTCTTTCTCCTGAGGACCAAGACCCAGCTCTGCCTAGAGCTGCAGACAAACACAAGCTCCTGTCACTCCTGATACTGGACAGTCTTGCCAATGAAACCCAGGAGAGAGGCCAGCGCTGAGCCATGACACCAGACACAAAGCTTGTGGTCCTGAGGGGTGCCAGGTCTGGGAGAAGAGCCTCAATTCTGGCCCCCAAGCTCAGACTGAGGCCCACCCATTGCTCACGCTGCTACAGGAGTGCCCGGTAGTTGGCAAGGGTATACCCAGGCCCCTCTGAGCCTGGCACCCCACCGCACAGCCAAGGCTTGTGTTCTGGCCAAGCTCCATACTGTGCTGCCTTGTAGAACTTTGGGGATGAATGTGGTGAAGCCTTCTCGGTCTCCTGGGCCGGCACATGCAGTACAGACTCCAGGCTCTGTGAGGGCCAAGTCCTGGGCTGACCAGTGCTGGAATGAGAGTGGGGTGGGGTGGACAGGGCACACGGCCAGTGTGGGCGGACAGGCCGTAGGAGGCCCAGGGGTGACTGGCTGTGCGGCCTGTGTGGGACTGTCTCCACTGCCTGCCTCCACACACTGTGCAAGTCTGGGTTGGCTACTGATCTCAGGAGCCTCGGGCACCTGTGGCCAGAGGGTAGTCAGAGGCTTGGTACCCGGAGAGGAAAGAACCTTCCACCCTCTCTTTTGGAGGGTCTGAGCAGGACCTCTGTGTGCCCATCCTCACATGGGCTCTGCAGGGACCCCCCCCCACCCCTGAGGGCACTGGCTGAAGGCTGCAACCCCAGATTTGTAGAGGGGCAACAAAGCAAAGAGGTCACTTTGATTTCCTTCACAGGGACAGAGGAAGCCCCTCTTACCCACCCAAGTTCCTGCCTGCATTGAATGGGCATGAACACGCCACCAACTAGCAGTCTGGGGCAGGGCCCCTGACCTTCTCGTCTGGCCTCCCAGGCCTTACAGAGCAGGTGCCAGGTCTGAGCAACTAGGTACAAACCACAGAGGAGGCGTCTGACTAGCTGAGGGGCTCAGAGCCAGGGAGTCCTGGGTATTGTTGGGTTTGGGTGAAAGTCCTCCTCAAAACCATGCTTCATTCCTCAGAAGCACCAGAAATTATTCTCTAACCTCTGCCCCAGTGTCTGCATGACCCAAAGCAAACTGCCCACCCAGAGCCGGCAAGGCCCTCACTGCATGGTGGCCCCAGTTCTTCCTTGGAGGTGGCTCAGACCTTCTGCAAGTGCCGACCATACCAACACAAGGAAGTTGGGGTACAGGAGTGGGGCAGCAGCCCCTGCCCTCCCCAGTAGGATGGCACTGCCTTGGGACTCGGGGTTCCCACCTGGCCTGTGAGAGGGAGCGCTGGCAGGGCCAAGGCAAGGATGAGAGAGAGAAAGAAAAGGGACAAGAGTGGGAAGAAGAACTGAGGAAGTATGGGGAGCGGCCATGGGGCCAGGGGGTGGGGGACAATGGGGGTAGATGCCAAGACTCCTCAGAGGGCCCTCAGAAGCTGGGGGCTTTGTAAAATGGGCCAGGATCAAGTCTAGCCCCTACCTCTGCTCTCTGGGGTTCAGACTGCCTGTAGAGCAGCGCTGAGGGCATGGCATACCTATTACTGATGCCCCCTGATGCTGCCAGCTTGCAGGCAAAAGGACCATCTATGCACAAGGCCCCAGATCCGCTGTGACCCATCGAGCTGTACAAAAACCTCACATGGAGTCCAAACCATGTAAACGCGGCTTGAGCGTCATCGCACGGGAATAAGAAGGCCAGGAGAGCTGATGGGGCCTCCAGCCAGGGGTGGAATCTGGGGGACCCCGGCATGGCGGGACTCCACCTGTCACATTCCCCTGGAGCCAGGGTTCCAGAAAATAAAAGAAGGTGGCCTCACATGTCGGTGTGGGAGGTAGCAGGCGTCTCCTGGGTGATCTCCGGGAATCATAGCAAAGGGGCGAGTCGTCCTCCAGGAATCCTTGGGGGTGGTGGTAGCCTCGCGGTCGCTCAAAGTCCAGGTTGCCGCCTGGGTATCTGTTGTAGTAGCCGTAGCTTTGCCTGGCAGCCAAAGATGCCGAGAGGGAGAGTAAGGGCCCGTGCGATCCTGGTTAGCAAACCCTCTCCCTGTTCCTTGGCTCATGCATGCTGTTGACATCACACCCTGACCCCCCATTTGTGTGTATAGCAAGACCAGCTGAAGACAAGGCAGTCCTCGGCTTCCTAGAAGCTTCTAGATGGAGGGCAAAGGCGTTTCAGGAGGACTCAGGGATGAGTCGTGTGATGAATGGGGGGGGGGGGGGTGGGGTTGCTGATTGCCTTTCGGGGGCAGGCTTAGCTCTGTCTCAGCCGCAGTTAGCTCCGTGCCAATCTGTCACCACTAACTTCTCCACTGAATCCCCCTGACTGCCCGCTCTCTGCCAGCTCTGGGATGGGCACTGGGGACACAGATGGAGAGGAAATGAAGGGAATAGAGATGGTTCCTGCTGGATGAGAGAAACATTCAAACCAGCCAGAGGAAGGAGCAGCAAGTTCCGGGCAGGCCCTTGGAGGGAGGGTGAAATTGGGCTTCAGAGAGGGACACCTCTGATGGGTGGGTCCATGAGGGGACACAAATAAGGGCCTTGGAGATGGAAACACAGAAAACCAGGTAGGCACAAAAAGAGGTTGATGGAAGGACATGGGGAGTGGAGAGGAATAGTGTCCAGCCACAGAGGGCTGGAATTTGAGACAGAAGCCACCAACAGCCCAGATGTCCAGCCGTGACCTGCAGAACCATCGGCCCTTCACGGGACCATCTGCTCCAGGAAACACGCAGCTCACAAAGGGAGGTTGGCTGAACCCTGATGGCCTCAGCCCCAGTCTGCTTTCCCGCTCTGTATCCAGAAGCTGGGGACCCCTTCCATCTTCAGGACAGATGTCTGGAGTGCCACCTCTGCTCAGTGAGACTTGTTGTCTCATCTTCAGAGGGGACCCCTGGAAGGAGCAGGGAGTGGGAGTGTACATAAAGACATCCCTGGCCCGAAGCTGTAGGTTGGCCACAGTGTAACCAGAATCTCCAGAGTGCTCAGGGGCCTGTCCTCGGAAGACAGGACAGAGATGGCTGGAAAGGGGTTGGCCTGCTTGACACAGGCCCGCTCTTGTTTTCATGACAAGATCCCCGTGCCCCTGGAGAACTAGGTGAGGAGGTCTGAAGGCAGAGCTTCCTCTCTGGCCAGCTTCCTCTGCTGCCACCTTCTCCTCTGGCTTGGCATCGGCGCACCTGCCTTGCTTCCCTGGGGACCTGCAGCCTGAAGCCATCAGGGCATGGGTCAGAAAACGGCCAGGCCTCAGAGAGCCCCTCACCTGCTCCCTGCCGGAGAGCTGTCATCTTCGTAGTACTCATCGCTGCTGAAGTACTCCTGGTCCCCGGAGCAGCGGGCATCCCGGAAGTAACTGTGGAGCTCCGGGTCTTCACGGCAAATGGTTGGGAACTGCTCATCTCCTGAGTCGGACCTGCAGTGGGAGAACCTCTGAGTGGCTGGGCAGGTGGTGGCTCACCCCACAATCACGGCTCACGGCCTGCAGCTCTGCCCCAGCCGCTGCAGCTACTCCCAGAGCATCTACCTCAGAAGGGTCCAGACCGTGAGGATGCAGGCAGTAGTGCTCTGTGTGCGTGTATGTGTGTGTGTGTGTGTGTGTGTGTGTGTGTGATGTATGTTCAGAGGATGCTTCTCTCAGTACTCTACACAAAGCCGGTGCCAAACTACTCTGAAGCTTTGGAACCAAAGGAAGGAATATGATTTGGGAGCAGATCTAAAACGCATGGGGGTGCTGCAGTGATAGGCAGATCTAGGAAGAAGCTTTGGGTCTCCCAAGACAGTTTATTTGATGCATCAAAGACTCACATCAGAGACTGGCACAAGGAGCCTCCCTACCCCATCCCCCGCCGCCTCCCCACTGCTTCTGACTCAGCGGGGGTGATGGGAGTTTTGAATACAGGTACCAGGAGAGACTCCTGGACATGTCCACCAGATTTACAAAGACTGCCTGGCCACCCCAGGTCTGTTCATCATGAGCCCTTGACACCCCCATTGCTCTGGCTCCAGTCCTCAAGAAATCCAGCCAGGCTCTGCCATCTGTCTGCAGAGACAGGCTTGTGTGTTATCCCAGTTCCTCCTCTGCTGTGCCCTCCTCCAGCTCAAGTAGCTCCTGTGTCACTGGATCGAGTTGAACGGGGAGGTTGACCGCCCTGTCTCCCAAAGCGTGGCTGGGCACCCACAAACATGCACCAAATACACTGCATTTCTCTGATGGGTTTCAGAGGGACCAGCGGGAACCTTCGAGCATGGTGACAGACAGGGAGCACATACCTAATGTACGTTTCGTAATAGCGGGTTCTGTCCAGGAAAGGCACAAAGGGAGGAGAGAAGAGTTAAATAGGCTCAACAATGTCTTAAGTGCAGTAACAGGCCACTTCCGAGAGCAGGGATTAGCCAACGAGTGGTGCCCTCCTGGCCAAACATAGCCTGCCACCTTCTGCTGATGGCCCATCAGAAAAAGTT
Organism: Sorex fumeus; assembly: GCF_029834395.1. NCBI lineage: Eukaryota > Metazoa > Chordata > Mammalia > Eulipotyphla > Soricidae > Sorex > Sorex fumeus. The sequence goes on along the minus strand of NW_026606129.1, from coordinate 54,027,831 downwards.
TTTCTTTTTATAATTTTTTTAGAGAACTGAAAAGAAAAATGAAAAGAAGCAAAACTTCCCGTGTATATCAAAGAGGTTCACATGCCCACATCCATCAGAAAGCGGGACTGGGAGACACAGATGTTCTCTATCATACTTTTTGTTTGTTTTATTTGGGGGTCACACCTGGCAATGCTCAGGACAGTACTCAGGAGACCATATGGGATGCTGAGGATTCAGCCAAGTGCAAGGCAAACACCCTACCTGCTGTACTATCATTCCGGCCCCAGTTCTGTGTTATCTTGACTGCCTTCACTGCCTCACAGGATAGAGTTGCAGCAGTGGAGACAGTACAGAGCTCTGAGCCTGAGACAGTCACTTCCTGGCTCTTTCTAGTCTGCCAAACCTGTAACTTGGGAGGGTCAAGGGCACATTGATGCTATTCCAGAAAGGGATGTTCCCTAGCACAGGGCATAAAACGGTACCCAAAGAGGCCATGACCTCTCCAGGTTTTGATTATTAGGCCTACGGAGATGCCTAAGGAGATTCTCCTGTAGGTGCCAGGGTAACAGACACAGATATCTGTAGCTCCCCCCGCCCCACCTTCGCCAGGGCACACACTACAGTCCTCAGCACACACACATGCTTTCAAGGTTACCTTTTAATACTGGACCTTCTCTGAGGCTCACGGTCATGCTTGTGGGAAGAATGATGCCCATTTTCAGATACATGCTCAAGGTTCCCAAGGCTGGGCCGCTTTCCAGGGGCAGCTTTGGACATATTGGCATTATTGAGATTGGCATTGGTTGAGCTGGGAACTTGCTTTCCTATGGAATTATGGTTATGATGGCTATGACACACCGAATTTCCTGCTGGAGGAAACAGCGGTTTCTCAGTATCACTTGCAGGTGGAACTGAAGGCCTTTGGACATGCAGGGGACGGTGGGTGGTATTGGTCTGCTGAAGGGAATCTCTCCTATCACTATTAACATGATTGACATGGTTTCCAAGCAGGGCACCATTTCTCTGCAAAATAATGGGAGACAACACCAGGTAATTTAACAAGGTATTTGATGCAGGCTAGCTATGTTAGGTAATTTTTTTTTTCTACACGAAAAACAAATTCTAGATACACTCTGCAGGCTCCCTGTAAAACACTCTGAGTGTCTCAGTGATGGGGAGGTGGGGTGGGTACTGAGTGTGTGTCCCCCTGGCAACGAGGAAGGTCGCTGGCTCCAGAGCCAGGAACCAGCTCTTGGCTCTCACTCTAGAGTGCTCGTCTAGTTGCTCTAAGTTGAAATGATGACCCAGTAGGTTGGTTGGCAGCCCAAGCCACTGAGGATGGCAGAAGGGATGCTCTCTGTTTTGGGGGGCCCAAGAGGAGAGTGTAGGCTGGCTAGAGATCTGGGCAGGCAGCTGCTAGTAGGACCCAGGTTGGTCATCCACACCGACCAGTGGCTATGGTCGAGTTTGTCCGAAGCTGCCGTGCTGGGGCTGAGGGGCAAGCTCAAGGCAAGAGCAGGCCTGATCCCCGAACATGTGCTGGTGAGGAGGGAGTGGCTGCGGGGGTCTTGATGCCCCTCTAGACCCTGGAGCTGTGCTATCTCCTCTGCACTCAGGTACGGCTCCTCGACCGCCCCCACTGCCTGCTGATCTCCCAGCGGTCGATGTGTAGCTAGGTGTGGAATAATTACTTTGAACACATCTTCTTCCTCCTCTCCTTTTGTTTCCTCAGGCTCATCATCTTGCAAATCGCATGAGATAGCCCGTCGGATTTCAGGCCCAATGTCGTGAAGCGTCCTGAGTCCCGCCTAGATCAAGGAAAATGGCAAAACAGATTAGACAAGCCGGGCACGGCGGCGCTGGGCCTGGAGCCTGCTGATTCTGCCATGAGATGGGGAGAGGTGTCCGAGAGCAAGGGTGGGGTCTGAGCCGGTTCTGAAGGGAGTTCCAGGGGCGCCTCAGCCCCAAAGGCTCCTTGGTGGGGATGCCTGAGGTCTGCCCCCAGCCCACCCTGCGGGGAACAGGGCCCGGTTTCTAGGCTGGGCCAAGGCATACATCTTAGTGACTGAAGGAAGACAGGTCAAGTGCCACGGCCAGAGCTGGGGATGAGGCGGAGTGCATCTGGGGACTGTCCTACCAGACGGTGGGGGACACACAGGCAGGGGCAGGCACCAGAAGGCAGCCAGGTCATGCGGCTGCCCAAGCCACTGGCTACACTCAAAGCCAAGGGGGTGAGTGAGTGACATCATACACCTCAAACAGCAGCACACGCAGGATGTGACGGAATGGGTGGACTCGCACACAGACCTGCCGCTGTGCAGGGCCAGCCTCTCTGGACCCCCGTGCCACCGTGGGCTGTGGCCCCGTGCTCAGTCCGCGTCCCCTCAGGAAAGAAACACACACACACACACACACACACACACACACACACACACACACACCAGCTGCTGGAGGCAGCTTGGGGTCCTGGCCGAGCATCTCCCTAGCCCCAAGACGAATCCAATTGACTCTCCTCCAGGGGCTCCCTTGGGACAGCCTGGGAGAAAGATCCTGTGGTTTCTGACTTCATCAGGGCAGCACTGGAAGTGCTGAGAGACAGCACTGAGGAATGTCAGCTCTGAAGAGAGGGTGACTGCCATGTCCTCAGAGAGAAGGGACATGGCCTTTATCTTTTTCCACTCAAGGCTTTGCATCTGAAAGAGGCATTTCTCTTACTCTAAAGAGGCATGCCTCTTACTCTAAAGCTCCCTATCCCCGGTTGAGGGTAGGGTGGAGGGTGGGAGGGCGGTGGCACCTCCCCACTTGCTGGCAGTCTATCTGCAGGTTGGCAGCTGTCTGAAGACTTGGCAGAGGTCTTAGCCCTGGGCTGGGCAGGACTCCATGAACAACTGATATGCATCCATCTGGGTGGTCTGCAGGAGAGAGCTGGGCCAAGCAGGAGAGAGGGCCTGGGTGGGGGGGAGGGTGAATCACTACCCCATCCTTCCTCCACAGCCTCTGCAGTGGGTGGACACAGAACACAGTGTAAGAACCATGCTTGAGGCCACCCTGACATTTGCACGGAAGGAAAAGGATGGTGGGATCCATGCCCCACTGGCCTGGCATCACCCAGAAGTAGCCATCTGATAACCCCATGGGGAGGATATGAGTTCTTGCCATCAAGTCACAAGGGAGCTCCCCAATGGGTACTCGTGAACCAAGCTCATCCCTAAAAGCACCCAGGCCAAGAGGGAACTGGGGGCGGGGAGGGGGGGTGGCCTGCCAGGCTGGGTGTAAGGGGAGGGAGGGGAAAACAGCAGGTCTTTGTTCTCATGAATTGTGTGGGTGGGGAGGGCAAGGGGACTGAGGCCTGCCCCTGCAGAACAAGCGCCAAAGCTCCAGGCTAGCCATGCTGTGCTCTGTGTGCCCTAGGGCAGAGCCCATGACATCTGTGGTATAGTCAGAGAAGAAGGTCCTTGGCTTGCCTGCCCCTGTGCTCACACAGGTACACACACACACACACACACACACACACACACATACACACGCACACATGTACACCCCCTCTCTCTGCAGCCCCACAACCAGCGCCTCGGGGGTCGTCACGAGGCCTGGAGGCTGATCCACTTGCCATTCTCATGGCAACGGCAGGGAGGTGCCTCCAAAGTGAAGTGAGGAAAAGCTCTTCCCCTGCAGAGCTGCAGGCAAGCGCAGGCAAGTGCAGGCCAGCAGCACGAAAGGGCCTGCGTTCATTCAGGCAGCGAGCTCTAGGGAGGGAAGAGAGCTGAGTGAGGGTGGGGGGCGGTGTGTTGTCTGATGATGGCTCCCTGGGAAGAAAAGCCATTGACATAGCCAAGGTTCCCAACAAGGGACCGCGTTTGAGACACCTGCTACTGTTTCCATGCTACAAACCTGGGGGAACAATGTACTACGTCAACACCCCTTAGTAAACTCTGTCCATGAACCCACAGACAGGGAAGTTGGCACCAGCAAGGAAGAATCCTGAATTTAAGGAACAACACAGAACTCTGTGTACTGCCATTCAACTGAGTGCACTAGGTCTGATTAGAAGAAATAGAAAACTATTTATTTGGATAATTTTTAACATCATCCTCTGTTGACGGGTTGACATTTCACTGAAATACACATAAGACATAATTGCATAATAAAAACAAGAACCGTCTCAAGCATGTCTTCAATGATACACAAGATCAGGAGAGTGCAGTGAACAGACACGGGACAGAGAATTTGTTGGCAACATAAATCATGGAGAAGGTCGAGACGTGGGCCGGGAAAGCCACTTTCAAAGGCAAAGAATGACAACGTATTTATTAAAGAGACATCGAAGGAGGAGAGAAAGCATCGCTCTTCCCAGACACAGAAGCAGAGGTTTAGAAATCATGATTATAATTTGTTTCCTCCCAGCAGAGAGAAAGCATATCTTCTCAGAGTCAGGGACTGATATTACTCTTCCATATGGGGTCCGGGAAAGACGGGAGGGTGGGGCTGGGGGATGGTAGGGAATAGGGGTTCTGCCAGGGTTGGGAACGAGGGAAACAGATGTTCCCAAACTTGAATTGAAACAAAGCTTAAGCACAGCACCCTGAATTTATTACATATCACAAAACAAGATAATGAAAAATTTCTAGCACACATATCAAGCTAAAAGATAGCTTAGGCTGCTCCAAAATTTCCATAGGCACAAGTTCCAATCCCCGAAAATGCAGAAAACTGTCTTAAACCCTTGAAAAAATTAGTTTTTTTTCCACAACCCTAGAAAAAGGAACATTGTTTTTCTTGAAATAGTTTACAATCAGTAAAATTACCTATTTGTTCATATTTCAGATCTGTATCTAGCGCTATCAACAAAATACTACTTGAATTTGAAATGTGATCATTAGCACTTAATCCAACACAATTAAAGCCATATAAAGTCATTCCATTAACATCACAGTAGAATTATGGTTTTGAATAAACACAGAATTGCTATAAAATAGAAACATTATTGATTTAAGATGTCCAATTATATAAAATATTAAACAGAATCAAGCCTAGTTCCCGTGAACTTTTAAATGCTAGATGTTACCATAAATATTTTTTCTTTTTAAAAAAAGAAATGTTGGCGCTTCATAGACTGCTGCTTTAGATTTTAGACACCATTTAATTGAAGTTTTATAGATATTTACTCTACTGAATGATAAAGTCACTCCCAAAACTATAAAATCTTTCTAAATAATTCTGAAGCAATAGCATAAAATTCTATCAATTCATCCCGTGGCAACATTCATTTACCTTCCTTTCTCTTGCCCGCTTTCAGGGTGAAGTTTTTCCTACCTGGGTATATTTGAATTGCTTTCCTGGCCTGTCTCCCTATGCTAGTCCCATCAGACACACCTGTCGGCAGCTCTCAGGACCAGACCAGGACAAGAAACGCCCAGAAGTCCACTCTGAACCTACACTGTAACAGTGGAGATAAGACAGATGAGTCTCCAGTCGGGACTGGGCCAGGCCATTCATCTTCAGATGTGAGTGCCAGCCAGGCTTCCTGACTCTGGCCCGAGAGCCCCTGACAGGCAGAGCCTGGTCTCTCTCAGTGATGCCCAGCCCTCTCATAAAAGGCAATCCTCCACCAGGATCCAGCTGCCACCCAATCAGAGAATATCATTTGAGACAGGCAATTCTTAGAGAAGACACTGGCTCATCTACAGGCTGTGGCCCGCCTCCTCACCACACACTCACTCAAGCACACACACAGCCACTCACCAGCACACCCCTTACTTTGTCATTGTTTTCCTCCAGGGAAAATGGGATGGTGTGACCTTTGTGTCCATTACAAACAGCCCTTGAGTTCTATATAAAGGGAGGAGAGAATCATGAACACAGCTCCCTGTGAGTCACCCATGGCCGCTCCAACCCTCACTGAAAAGTCAGCTGGGATGCTACGTTCTGAGTGACTCCGGGGCCGCACTTAGTTCCACACCTCCAGCTGGCTACCATTGTTTTGAAAAAAACATTTATTTAGTCTTTTTTTTTTTTTGAGGGGAGGAGTTCACACCTGGTGACGTTCAGGGGTTATGCCTGGCTCTGCATTCAAGAATCACTCCTGACGGTAGGTGAGGGAACCGTATGGGATGCTGGGAATCAAACCTGTGTCAGCTGCATGCCAGGCTGCATGTCCTACCCGCTGAACTATCCCCCCAAATTATTTTAGAATGATCAAATCTAGGCATATTTCTTTGCAAATGATAACATAGAGATGTTGGGTTCCACATGGATTTTTGGATCTCGTTTTAACACCAGGATCAGAAAAACTCTTGCCAGTGTCCAGGCAATAAACAGTTAAAGGTGAGACTAGGCAGAAACAGCCAACTTCAGCCTGTATCCTGAGATCATCTTTGTCCCACCCACTGTGATCTCACCCACTTGAATCTGTGAGATCTTGGAGAAGGGAGGGCCAGCTGCCTGTGACCGTCCCCCTTTGCTTGAATGATGTACCTAGACTTTCCCGTAGGCTGGGCTAGAACCCCTGCTCCCCAGGACTGGAGCTTTCATAGGGTCATGCTGGTCCCACTGCTACTACCGCTAAAGCAATGCGGTTGGGTCTACAGGTCTCAGCTGTCTCATGACTAGGCGCCTACATTAATGTGGCTGGCTCACTTGCAAAGCAAATCTTTGGGCTCACCTAACTAGTTCCTGAACTGCTTGACCAGCATGGAAATGACGCATGATCACAAATAGTTATGAAAATGGAGCTTGACACAGGACATGTCCTCGACTCTGCCCCCGTCACCGAGGGTATTCCTAATACTTCCACCTCGGAGGCACTATCGCAGACCAGGCTTTCTCCTGAGAACATGGGAGCAGATATACAGCCATGTGGGGCATGGCAGGCACTCTGCTGACTCAGCTGACACAGGAGGACACAGGGGGCTCTATATCTCAGAGTGCTGTGCCCAGGGGTGGAGGAGGATGAAAAGAAGAAAGTGCAGGAGGGCCAGGCACAGTCAATAAGCAGAAGGTTCTTTCACTAAAGAGATCAGAGAAAAAGTCTCCAGCACTCCTTTCCTTGGAGGGAATTTTGGGATCATTCTAAGAACCTAAAGTTCTCAAAATATGAACAGGAGTGGTCTCTAGCCCGTGTTTAGCTCCGGAGGCGTCCAGAGTCACCTTCCAGAGTCCCAACGGTGTGCTGCTGCTCTTGTCTGTCCTGTGCCCTGCCACACTTATTCTCTCCTGGGAGCACCAAGGGGGGTTTGCAAGGACCCGGGGAAGTTGTCATCTCTCTGGCATCTGTGGTTTGGCACGATCTCTAACTTACTGTGTCTCAGTTTTATCTAATTTCTGATACAGTAAGTTGGGAAATACAAGAGCTCTCAATACTTTTTGTGAGTATGAAAGGATCTCAACACCCAACAGTTTGAGACCTGTGGACCACCCGTCTTTGGATAGGTCACACCATCTTTCCCTGAGGTACAAGTCCCTTGGCATCCATGGGCTATTCTTCACTTCCCTGCTCTTCCCTACCCCAACCTCTGGCTTGGGGAAACTAACTTTTGGCACTTTTAGGGAGATAGGGGGAGTCTTCGTTGTATCTTAGAACCACTTAATCTCCGTGACCTCAAATAGCCACTTCTCAGGTATGCTCAAGGACAATGGATTTCCCCAGGTACCTCTCACCCAACCATGGAACTCACGTATGTGTTAGCAAGCTCCTTCTTGGGTAACTGAATTATGGCATATTGAGCTAATGGGGGTGGCGCAGGGTATGGGTTGAATTCTGTAGATCATATGCTGCCATAAAGAAGCCCTTTTGCCATTACATACTATAATTTGCCTGAAGATATCCTCAGTTATTCCATCTTCCCAAAGACATATGGAAGTAGTAACTACTATTTTTGGAGGACAAAACACTGTTGTGGAGTGTGTGGACTCCCAACAGCTTTGTGAACTGATATCATCCTTTAAGTGGGTCAGTTGGCCTTGCTATTACATTAAGAGCAACTGAATGCCCCGTTGGCAATACCTTGCACTGTGATGGCCACTGCATAGCATCCCCCTCTCGGGAGGGCAGGAGAATGGAGCCCGTGGGTTCCAGGGCTGGGTCCTGAGCTGGCTGGGTCCATCTGCAACTATTCTAATAATGACCATGCAAGCATTCATCTTTGGGAGCTACGTCCTGTGCTCCTGGGCTAAGGAGACAGAGGTGAATCTGCAAGGGAGCTGTGAACCCAGCTTCAGGGACACCTTGTATGCTTTTGCAGAGGAAGTGGCGGCGGCCTGGCTCCCCGTTGCCTTCATGCACTGGCTACTGTCCAATCATTCTCAGGGCCACTGCTCAGCAGCAGGGCCAGGCCACCATGGGACAAGGCTCTTGTCTCTGAGTCCTAACGAAAGGTTGGTCTCTAGTCCATGTTTAGCGCTGTGACTGAAAAGGCTTGTGGGCAGAAGTAGCAGCAGCAGCCTGGGGAACATGGAGGCTGTTCCAGCGAGGCTCTAGCCAGGGTCCTTGAATGGGAAGGGCAGTCACCCTGACCCAGAGAGACAGGGGTGACACACTCACAGGTCTGAGCACACACTGCCCACTGGTATTGAATAAACACAACAGAAATCTGGGCCAGAGATTCACGGGGGCATATTTTATCTCAGCGCAGATGAGTGACCCCTCGGCCCACACCGAGACCTGTTCTCCTTGTCAGCGCTGACAAACCAAATCCCTGATCACTGTCTGCTCCAGAGACAGCCAGGCAGAGCAGAAGGGGGTCTTCAAGGGTCCTGGGGTATTTAGTGGGGAGGTATGACCACTCAAGCTGCGGGGTGGGGGGTACACAGCTCTTAACTAGCAGATGTGCTTCAGCGTTGTAACCAGTTTCCTGCTCCGAAGCTATCGGGCGCTGCTGCAAATATCCAGGCTGAGAACTCCTGCCTCATGATGGTCTGCCCCAGGGAGCAGAGCCGGGGCAGCAGGGCGCACCACAGGAAGCCCAGGGAGTCTCTAATATCTGCGAAGGTGGGACTACAGAGTCCCTCAAGTCATTGGGGTGAAGGACAGGGACCTCAGCACCTCCACACAGGAGACACGGGACTCAGGCTGGAGGACACTGTTGGCCCTGAGGACACTTCTTACTGGTGAGACAGTTCAGCTCTACCCCCACCCTTTCTGGTCTCTAGGACTCACTAATTACTAAGGATGTCCAGGTGAGTGTCCACTGAGCCAGGGACAGGCTCTGTGGGTGCTCTCTTCCTTGTCTGCCACACTGCTCACCCACCCCCAAGTCCTTCCCCAACAGACAGACAGACAGAGAGACCACACACCACACACAAACACATATATACACACACACACACAGAGGTACACACACACAGCAGGCAAAAGGACTTACAACTGTTTTTTGTTTTTGTTGTTTTTTTTTTTCTCCAGACACTGCAGAAACTTCAAGTTTTACACTAAGGTTACTTTTGAACATTGCTTTTTAAAACTCAGATTGGCTCCTCTGGGTTTCTTGGGCTCAAAATCAGGTATTCACTGCACGAAATTCACTGACTGAGGATTTCAGATGGGCGCCCTCAGGAAACAATTTCTCGGGCAAAAATCTACCATTTGCAGATGTCAAAAAACAACCTGTAGAATTACTTCTCTTTACATCTGTATGCATTTCCATGTTATCTTAAAAAGGGGAGAATTCTTTCTCTTTCTCAATGGATAACTACAGTACAGAAAAGAGATCAAAGAGAAATAAGAATTTCTTAAAGTTCTGGTAGTAAACAGGCATATGATATTATTATTGTTTTAGTCTTAATAATAAGCAATTATACGTTCAAAGTGCTTTACAATCACTTAGCTATTCCTCACAACAGCCCTGTGAGGTAGGTCGACATTATTACCCCCATTTTACAGATGGGGAAACTGAGGCACAGAGAGGTTAAGTGTCTTGCCCAAGGTGACACAGAAAGTGAAACTGCAGGAGCAGAGACTAGGACCCAGTTTCCCTGACTCCCAGTATCCTTGAAACTAGACCACACTGATTCCAAAGAGGCATCCCCAGACTGGCTTTGAGCACAAATCAAAGACGGACAATGTTGGATGAGGTTGGGTGTGGTGGCATTTCCTGTGGACACGTTAAGATGGAACCTGAGGTGCTGCCTGGCTGGGTCTGGCATGCGGGGTGGGGGGTGGGAGTGTTAGTTTCAATGGGTGTGTCTGAGCTTGCTGTCCTGCCCATTTCCCACTGCATTCTCCACCAGGTCACGACAGAGGGCAGGAGGCGGGGAGCAGGAGGTCATGGCGGACTGGCACAGAAACAGAACTCTTGTCAGCTCAGCGCCAAGGGGCCTGTCGGTCTCTGGGAGTTCAGGCGAACTGGGGATGCAGGACTTTGGAACAGTCAGCTGCCCACCTTAGGCAGGTCTGCTCAATCTTTTGATTAGGATTTTAGTTATTATTATTATTATTAATTATTTTTACTGGCCAGCATCAGGAAGTTGTGTTCATTTCATTTCTTTGTGGGGACGGCTGCCCCCTTCCTGGGCTCTCTCTCCCTCTTTCCCTTTCTCTGAGTCTCTGCTTGGAAGGGAAAACGGGAAAGCCTGGCACGTCCCCGCTCATGAAAAAGTGCCACGGCGAGCAGCGTCCGCGACAGGCAGCCACGGCTCCGCAGATGAACCACAGCCCCGTGTCCACCTTCTGGAGGAGGGCTTGGCTTGGAAGGGGTCGCCCTGGGGCCTTGGGTTTGCTTTCTCCTGCATTTCTCCCGAAATGCTGTTTCAGTAGAAATAAGCCCACTGCAGCCTTTTTTCCCTTTCAAGGCCTGAGCCATACACGCCTCCGACTAACGAGCTCGGTGCTGCAGCTCAGGCAGAAAATTCTAAAGCATCCGTTCAAGCATCTGAAACAAATGAATCAGCCAGTGAAATCTCATCTGTTAGCATCTGTTCTCCTCTTCTACTAAAAAAAGGAAAAACAAGCCGTTTGATGGCTTTAGATGGAATCATGCTTAAAAGAAGAAGTTCTACTTTTAGATTCAGATGTCTAGATCGCAGATGTCTGAGGGTCCACAGATTAAACAGCTGTGGGGGCCCCCACCCCTCCGTTTTCCTTTCTACGCACTGCGCCAAGGCATATGAGGGACAAGGAGTCACTGGTGTCTGTCCACCACCCACTTTTCCACTTACTCACCTACCCCACCATCTGTCAGCTAAGCCATCCCAAGCCAGCAGCCTAATCGTTTTACAGCTGGGAACAAAGGTCTCCTTAAATCAAACTTCCAAATGGGGTTTCAAAAAAAAAATAATAATAATAATGGCTTCCCTCTCTAATTTCTTCCTGTTGTCCAGGGGGGCAGGCTCCCATCTGGGATGGGAGAGGGACAGGGAATCGCCTCGGAGTGCACTAGTCTTGGCAAAATAGGAATGTGCAAAGAGAAATGAACAAAACTTTCCCCACTTTGTGGGATCTATTCTTGTTCTGATCCATGAGCTACAGGACCGATTCGGGTCTGCCTGGTGTGGAGCCGTCCTCCTCGGGAAGGTCTGAGGAGCGTTTGGGCACGCATGGCTCTCTACTGGGAAGGGGGCTGAGCGTTCCCTCTGCAGAGCCCTGCTCCTTTATCTGCCTGCTCTGTGCGGAAACTTGCAGGTCACTGGGGGGCAGCAACGTTGGGTGAAGAGCAAAAGCTGAGTCAAACTAAAGTGAGTATGGTATGTAGGGGATGAGTGAGGCAAATCAAAAGCCGGAGGCAGCTTCTCTCTGGCTCCCTCTGGAGAGGGGCTGGAGAGAAGGCTGGCTTGGATGAGGAGGAGGATGGACAGATGGAAACTGCACACTCACTCAGACCACAAAGGCCAGAGGACACTGGGTGCCAAGCTCCTCTCACACACGGATCCAGGAGCTCCTTCGGCCATCCCCCTTCGTGCAGAAGGGGCCGCTGCAGTTGGTCTGAACGGAGGGAAACCGGGGAGAGCCCGCAGGGCTGGAAGCATCGTATGTTCTCTGTGCTCTGGAAAAACCTTGCGTGGCGGGGTTGGGGAGGAGGGGGTTGCAGAGAATCTGGAGCAGTTTGGATGCTGTTCAGACAGACTGCATTCTAACGCAGCACAAGCACGCACAGCCTCTGTCTTCTGCGCTCACACCGCGAGGCCCACACTCCACCTTCCATTAGCGATTCTGTCTGCAGCCGTGGGGTCCCCAAACCCACCAGCAGGGGCAGAAGCCACTCCTTTCACTTCCCAGGGGTTCCTCGGGGACCCTATACCTGTCCTAGTGACTCTTGAGGTGCTTCCTCCGCTGCCATTTGGCCTGTTTTCCTAGCCGCTACGTGAGCAGGACAGGCAGAAAGGAAAAATTTTCTCATGCTAATTAAATGTCGAGTCACAAATCACATTTAAAGCTAGTCCGATAGCTGAGAAAGCCAAAAATGTAATTGGAATTATCCTTCAAGGAGACAAAGATTTTTCTATTTTTAAGGTCTGCTTCAGAGTCAAATGCATTTTCAGAATTTATCTGCCAATATTATGAGTACAACTTAATTTTCTGGGCTGTATATGCAACATAAATTATAGACATTGCCTCAACTCCCAATGGAAGCATGTGAAAATGTGTTGACTTCATCTAACTCAAAATATTTAAATTTCATCCAAGAAATGAAGCTCTATAAACAAAGTGAAAAATGTTTAGGAGGAAAAACGAACCCTCAACATAGTTTTAACACAATGTAATAGACTCTTTTAACCAATGACTTGCAATGTATAGCCTTAGTACCACTTCAACTTGGAATAGCACTTGTAAAGCAAGGTCGGTCATTATTTACTTGGGTGTTGTTTTCAGGTTTTAATACACCAGAACATTATATCCAGAAACCAGAGCGAGCACTCAGTCATCCAATTGGGAAGTTTTAGGGATTTGGTAATGGTTATAACTCTATATCCAGGAAATCATATATGTCTTCCAACAACAAAAAAAAAGGTCTTGTTACAGAGCTAATATGGTTACTGTAAATCATGATATAAACCATCCATGACAGAGTATGTTTCCCCCTCCCGAAAAGGCATCACGTTCCAACCCCATAAGCTAGAATCCTTGAACACTGCACTTAAGAACCCAGGGACAAAGACCTGGATGAATGTGCAAAAACACCTTTCCAGCTTGCTTTGTCTCTCAGACTGCTACACAGGAGGAAAGCTGTCACTTAGGCCAACTGCATCAGTCAGAGAGGGAGAACTCACAAAGGCCACCATCTGAGCCAGCAACGAGCTACCTGACAGAGCCTGTGATCCCGAGCTAAGCCTTCAGGAGTTGTGATCAGAGAAAGAAAAGGTCAGGGATAGTTGGGCTGGCACCCCTCCCTGCCCCCAGCCCTGCAGCCGTCTGGAGGGAGTGCCATCTCATCATAAACCTCCCGGGAGTGATCCAACAACCTGCCAGCTACACATGCTCCCTGCATTCCTTCACTCTTCCATTCATGGCCACTTGCATCCACGCTCTCTTGCAGCAAGATCACAGACAAGCCCACACTGTAGTCGTAGTTAATATTGCTTTGGACGCAAAAAAAAGTTGGGGATTTTCTCCATGAAAAAAAAAAATAATAAGGGGGAAGGACCAGTCTACACTGAACTTTCTCAAGGCCTGCAGGACTGATTTGAGGCACGTGGCGGAAACAGGACCATCAGAGTCATGTTAGAGTTAAGTAAATTAAAAGGGAAATATCTGGATCTTATTCAGGATGGACTTGACACACACTCGGACTTTCCACTGCTCTGGATGGTGGCTGGTGGGTGGCCGCCTGCCCAGTGGCTCCCTTCCCCCATCCTTAGCACCTTCCTCCTCAGTCCCTCCTTACCATTCTCCTTCGCCACCAGCACCCACAAATTCCCTCCTAGCGGCTGCCTTTCCCTGCCTGCTTCCTGGTGTGGGAACTTTGAGCTCAACAACAAGTCTAGAGTCCCTGAACAGCGAAGCCCTCTGGCTACCCCAGGGGGACAGGCGACCTGGGAGGGACGAGCACGGCGCTTGCACAGCTACGATCACAGCCCCATTGGAGACAACACACAGCCACGCACACAGAGACAGACGCGCACGCACAGCACACACCAGGAGGTGATGGATGTTACTGAAATGGACCAAACCGACAAGCAGTGGGGTAAGAAACAAACAGAAACAAAACAAAGCACTTGCGTTCAGATGGAAAGCTGTTTGGGGTTGAGAGGGCAACTGGGGCCCTGGGCCCAGGGATGGAGGGATGGGAGGAGATCACTGACTTTGGGGGTCACTGTGGGAGGGGGGGCTCCGGGTACTGAGGCAACACTGGCTTGCACCCCATCTACCAGTGGAGAGCAACTGGTGTCTCCACTACTGTCTGGAGGTTCTGCCCTATCCCTCCCTGCCCCTCTCCCCCATGCAGCTGAGGTATTATCCTGGGGTCAAGCAAGGAGAGGGAGGCACTTACCTGGAGGCCCAGAATGGCTAGTCCACTTTTGGGGGTGTGTGTGCAGTAGCTCAGTTTAAACAAAATCCTGGCAGTACTGCTCAACCATGAGTAATAGTCCGCTCTCTAGTATTTCAAATAAGCTGATGAAATTGTTAGTGGAAAGGGGAAACAGAACAAAATGACAATTCACCTGTAGGGCAATCGTGGTGTTCTTCGCGGGGTACTTTCCCACCAGTCCTTGTTCTTTCCGTTTCTTGAATTTCCTAAAGTAGTCCTGTATCAGGAAAGTGGCATAGAACTTCCCCACGGTTACCTCATCATCTAAACGGAGAGACCAGACAGAGCTCTCCCGAATCAGCACATTTGGACCAGGAGCCTCTACACTTGCTTCTGGCTGGGGGAGGGGTGGGGCGGGGTGGCGCAGCGCGGAGGGGCAGGGCTCTTAGCGCCCACCCCAGGGGGAGAGCTAGCAAAAAGCAAGGTTTGGCAAAGCAGTTGAAGGCTCGAAATCAAGGGTCAGTTCAGTGCAATGAACTGGTACTCGGAATTGCAGAAAATAAGGAATTTGTCATGAGTTCAAAAGAGCAGCGTATTAGTAACACTAGGAAGTGCTGTCTTGGTTATTGACTTAAAATAAAAATTACAAAACAACCACACAAAAAAAGGCTTCCTGGGTCATATTTTCACCCCATGCATGGGGATGTGCACGTGTAATTGCCGTGAACACCTTGGGCAATTAACCATCCACATCCCGATGCTTGGGGATAAAGATAGAGACCGCAGAAGGGTGAGAGCTCGGAAGAAAAGGAAGGTTCAGAAAAGTGACTGCAAGTCCAGATTTTCCTGTGACCCCCTTTTTCTCTGCAGTCGTCTCCAGAGACCTTCTCTTGGTTTGCTCCTGCAGAGCAAACCACGTACTGCAAAGCATCGGCTCCAAGGAGCCTCGAGCTAAGCTGGTGTTTCTGCTGTTTTAGAAAACAGCAGCCACGTGTGGGCAGTGGGGGATTCTGTGGAGTATTTTCAAGGGGATGCATGAGGCAGAATAGTGGCTTGGCCGTCTCCTGGTAAACCACCTGGGTATGGAAGGTATGCGCTAGGGTCCCCACAAGTCTCTTTATCCCCAGGGTGCTCGTCATCAGATTTCTGTGTGTTAAGGCCTCGTAAGTGGCAAGTGTCAGAACATGGTAGCAGCCCAGGTATGTGGGTTGCATTGGGGGCCAGGCATGAATCCTGGCTCCCAGAGGCTGGAGGGAAGACTCGACGTGAGACCTCAAGCTTTTGGCCAGGCCATTCTGGCAAGTCAGATGGCATCTGGTGCTAGGGATCCAAGCTCTCTGAGTTGTGGTCTCTACTGGAATAACTTTCTGAGGTGCTGCAAGGATTTCATGAGCTATGCAAAAGTGGGCCCCAAAAGTGGATCTGTGTGGGGGAGGGCTGGAGGATGGTTAGCCAGCAATCACCTCCATTTAACACCCTGCGGATACAGACACTTGGCATTGCAGTGAGTTCTGGGCAGGAGAGTTCGGGGGGACAGGATGGCCATGTGGACACTAGTGGCTGCTGCTGTCTGGAACGCGCTGGGCTACTGGCTGTGCCCTGCCGAACTGCTGGTCAGAGGCAGCCTAGAGCAGATGGCTCAGGATGGGCTGGCCTCAGGAATGCCTTCCCAATATGGTCTGGGGGTCCTGAAGGAGTGTCAGGGTTCTCAACAAGAAATGGAGACTGGTAGCATGTGTGTGTGTGCGGGGGGTGGGGGGGGGGCAACTCTGGGGCCTCCAGCCAGTCTGGACATTCTAGCCGTGCACCGCCCATGAGCAGAGGCTCACTGCAGAGAACTGTGAGGGTCTTGACAATGCACACCCTAATTTACTTTCGGACCATTCCCCATTTTCCTGGTACTTGGGACACAGTGTCCTTGCTACAATGGGATGCCCACAGACACCAGGCCAGGGCCAGAGAAGTCCCATGGGGGTTTCAGAGCCTCTTTATAACAGCACTAAGGCGGTGACTCTGCCCTCTGCTCACTTTACCCAGCAGGGAAGAATCAAAGGACCTTCTTCCAGGGCTGTGGGGCTGGGGACAGGAAGCCCAGGCCTGCCCACTACCTCCTCATACCACCTCGCTCGGCTGGAGCCATGGGGGAGGAGGGGGTGGTCCCGGCTCAGACCACACAGGTCATCCACTGTCTTCAGAGTTGCTCTCAGAGAAAAGTCTATCCCTGCGTGTGCTGCTGAGGGAGGGTCTTAGGGTGGGCTTCCCACCTATAGCGCCACAGATAGCCTTTACAGACACTCCCTCTCCCTCTGCCCCCAACTCTGCTCCCTGGGAAACACTGGCTTGTCTCCTTCCATACGGATGCTTACAGCATGCATGCTGGGTATACCTAATCCTTATTGCTCCTTTGTCTGGGCAATGCTGGGCTGGAGCGGCCAAGGCAGAGGCAGGTGGGGGCTCCTATAGGGGCTTTGGAAGTAAGGGGGGCATGTCCCCAGGGCAAAGATCTGAGCAGAGACGGGTCCAGCCGGGCTCTGCAGGAAATACTCAGGATTGCGAACCCTCTCCTGGGGAGACATTGTGCTAACACCGAGCCCTAGATGTGTTCTTCAGAGCAGGGTCATTATGTAGGGCAGGGTTTTCTGAAAAGTTCCTGGAGAGAGGAAGCCATGTCGTGAGAACATCTGGGCTCAGGACTGAAGGGATTGAGATGGGGTCTGCTCTGGGCTCTTCAGGACAAAGAAGCCAAAGATTCAGGTCAAGGTGCAAAGGGCAAATTAAAAGAGGTAAAGAGTCTTCTGACTGGAGGTGAGAATGTTTGCGGGACAGAGAGGGGAAATGAGATAGCTCTCTGTGGTGGAGAGGCCATTCCATTGGCCCCTCTGAGACACAGCAGAGATGGCAAGCTCAGCAGAATTCCTTGGACCCGTGCCTCAGTTTCACCTAACTGCCAAGCTCAGAGTGCTGCAGAGGAGGAGCTGTGTCTCATACTACAAAGCCTCTCAAGACGAAACTTGCTCTGCTGGGTCACTGGGGCTAAAGGGGCACCCTGGGCCCCAGGAGTGACAAGCTGGGCTCTGGGCTGGTGGCAGCATGCAGGAAGCTGTCCTACTGCAGCCGGCCCCCAGGGTTGGATTCTCGTTTTTCTACTAGATTCTCATTTTCCTAAGTGTGCCCCGAAATGGGAGTATCTGGAGCTCCTGATCTCCTGGAAAATAAACAAGGGCCCACCCAGGAGACATCCGAAAAACTAAATCCCTGCACACAAGCTCTCTTGGTCTGGTTCCTGGAGGCCTGTAGGTGGCAATGGAATGTAGGTGGCAATGGCTCTAGGTGGAGACTCAATCTGGATGAAGCATGACCTGGCCCAATGACAGGGGCATGGAATTTCCGGGGCATTCCCTCTCCTCAGTGCTCTGACTGCCATATGGAATCCTGACACTTGTTACTCTAAACCCCAAACTGTTTTAAAAATACAAAAATACAAAAAGGCAAGTCCAGTGAGTGGAACAAGAAAGTGAGAGTCTCTGGTCTCTGTTAGCCATCTAGCAGAGCTAAGAATAGATCCATGTTTTCAAAGGAAAGGGACTATGATGAGGGGTTGAGTTCTGGGCGTGTGTGTGTGTGTGTGTGTGTGTGTGTGTGTGTGTGTGTGTGTGTTGCTGGTACAATGAGGACAATGAGGAGGATTGGGGTTTCTGGGCCACTGGGAGGTGGTGTTCCCAGGGCATCTCCAGAGCACTAGGCGCTGAGGGGTGAAGCCAGCTTCACAGAAAAGGGGCACTCTGGGGAGAGAGGCTGGGCGGATGGATGAGGGCCAGGCCTGGGGAAGGTTTCCGGAGACAGACACAGCCAACTACTCTGAAGCATGCATCTCTGTGTTTTGAGAAACATTGTTGGGGAATTCAGCTGGCAAGAGATAACTCCGATTCCATGCCACCACCCTAAAACAGAATTGCTTCAGAATATTCTGAGACTAAGAGTTGAGAGGAATGGAGGCTGCAGAAAAAGCTCAAGCACATTGTTATAACCATTTAAGAAAGCCGTTTCTCTAAGCCATGCGAGCACTGAGCAGCTGAAAATAAAGGCACTAAAACCAAAGAGTGGTTTTAAAGGTGCAGGACAGAGTAGCCCTTCTCTGCAGAGCCAGGACCCACCAGGCGCGAGTGTGGTCTGGGGGTGGACCCTCTGGTTTTGTTGGTGGCTTTTGCTTTCCCTTCTCGGTTCTTGGTGGGCCATGCCCCCCTGCGCCAAGTTGGGAGGTCATGCCTTTGAGAGGCGACTCCCTCTGGTACCACAAGCCCATTCTGTTTCCTGCATTACACCTGTGGGCTGCTCTCTCTGGCCTCGGTGAGCCAGAGGAAGGGGCCATGGCCACTGTCCAGGCTGGGGCATCTGAGCTGGCTTCGGGACTGGAGTCAGACCAGTACGGAGAGATGCAGGGACAATGGCACTGGAGGTTCTGTTGGTAAAACATTATCTAGGACCACTCTGTAGGCCCAGGAGGGCCAGGATGCTAGCGGGGGGCTGAATAAACCCATCCTGCACCTTTAAAACTCGAAAACAAAACAGTCAAAACACAACCACCTCAGCTTCTAAGTTCATGTGTAGTTAAACAAAATGAAAAAACAGTATATTATTACTTTATATATATATATATATCTGCTATATATATATAGACACACAAATATATAACTCTGAGTTTAGTAGTTATTTTACGATGAATAACAAAAGGTAAGAAGCGTGTCTGTTAGTTCTTTCTCTGCTCTCAGTTCTCATTAAAGGGGTATTTGGGGGTCATTTATAATAATAAATTCAGTCTTGATAAGAACATTTAAAACCACCATTTTCAGAAAGCTAGATGTTTCCCGTGAGAAGTTTGGCATATGGCAGGGCCAAAGGAAACGTCTAAGAAATATTTCCTTTTGGACAGATAACTCAGGCCTTGTTTCTTATGGCCAACTCTTCTCAAACATCTTGCCCTCACCCACCACACAAGCCCTCCGGGTGTTGGAACTAGTGGACACAGGAGGGGTTCTATGTACCCCTCCCCCCCAGGGCTTGCTGGACTCTTGCTATCAATTCAAACCCCTGTGCAGGCTAAGAATGACTGAGGAAAAAGATTACACTGACCACCAGCTGGAGGGACCACTTGGTCAAGTAGTTTCATGCTGGTTTTCTTCCAGATTTTCTTGATCACAGCACGCAGTTCTTCATTTGCCTGTTCCAAGTTCCCTGAATTCAAAAACAAGATGGGAATCCAGGCCTTGCTGCTTTCACCAGCAATCCCCCTGCCTCCACACTGGTTTTCCCCACCGTGGCTGCTGCTACAGCCCAGGACTGGACCTCCCCTGACCCCCTCGAGCTTAGGACTGACACCTGTGGCAGAAACAGCATGGCCTCCCAAGCCAAGACCTCCTAGCCCCTGCTCTCAGCGTCCCAGACTTTTTCCCAGGCTTTTCCGTACTCTTTCCATCCTTGAAGCTCCAGCCCCAATTTCAGCCAAACACCATTTCTCACCTTTGCTACAGCCTGTTTCTGCCTGTGTCACAAAGCCCCAGTATCTGTCTTTTTAAGCTGACATTTTGGTGTCTGAGTGTGGCCTGAATGACATTGCCTGAGGGAGTGTGGGGGTTCAGAGAAGTTCCCACTGCTGGAAGAATGTGCAGTCTTGAGGAACCTGCCTTTCCTGGTCCTAAGCTCGAGGGGGTCAGGGGAGCCAGCTCTCAGCCATGGCCCCTTGCTGGCCCCTCTCCTTCCCTGTCCTCAACAAAGTGCCTCCAAGAGTCGCCCCCACTGGCTGGCCCCAATCTGCGTCCATCTCTCTTCTAATGGTGTCATGAGCTAGCCCCATGGCCACGCATGCCCCAGAGCCTGCTGTCCGGGAAGGCAGCTCTCTCTCTCAGCAGGGAAGACGTGGGTGCAGAGGCAGTTCAGATTTCACAGATGAGGACCATCTTGCTGTGAGTGGACATCGAGGTGCCCACTTCAAAGAAGCCTAACTTGGAGTTGGCTGAGGCAGTGCCATATAGGTGCCAGCTCCTGGGTATGACCCCTGGCACCACGAATCAGCCCACAGAAGAGGTGGAGCTCAAACCCAGGCCAATCACACAGACTGCCTGAGTGCCCAGCTGAGCATAAAAGGAGGAATGAGGGAGACAGGGGCGGCCAGCCCGGTCACCACATAGCTGATGGAACCTCTAGCCCCCCTTTCAGGGTCTCCCCTCTGTAAGAAAAGGCCGTGGCATGAAGAGGTCAAAAAAAAAAAAGATGCGCCATCTCCTCCCCCTGCCCCTTCCCCCAGCCCACTACTCCCGGGTCGCTCACCTTCCGTCTTGATTTTAAGAGCCGTTCGTACCAGAGCAAACAGGGTGGCGTTGAACATGACCGTCCCATCACTGTTGAGGGGCATATTCATGGCAACGAGTCTCTGTGAACACAAAGTGGAGTTTCTCAGTGGAGCGTGAAGGCCTGATGTGCACTCTCTCCAGTGCTCGTTCTCGCTGAATTCAGCAGCCATTAGGGGCGCACCTGCTACCTGGGGTGGCTCCCAAATGCTGCAGATCAAAGCGTTACTCGTGGAGTCATGATCCAGCTTGCTGGTTTGTTTGTGAGTGCAGGCACCGCACTGTTCCAGCACCCCTGGCCCTGCTTCGGGAGCAGCTGTCCCGGGGTGAGTGCATGACGGGAACTCTCACTGGGTTGCTATGCTATGGGGGTTTGATGATGCTGATACAAAGAGGCAGGCCCAGGAGCCTTAGACTTTGCCCTGGACCACTGGGACCCATTCCTCTCTCTCCCACAGGGAGCATCCTTGGAGGATCCTGCCCAGTGTGACCAGCAGGTGATAGTTTGTACCGGCCAATATGGTTTCTAGAAGTGGTGGGTCTTTTAGAGTTGGGACCTATTTCCTGCACCTCAGGTGTCCTTCCTGACCCCTCCAACGCCAGCACTGGGGGGACTTGGGGACTTCCTCTCAGGGCCCCAGTGACCTCATCTGGAAATGATACACTGCCATCAAAGGTGCATGCCAGGTGTAAAATAGAGCATGGGCAATGCATCAGCCCAGAGCCTAAGCCTGATTGGTGCTACATGATTGGTAATTGGAAAAATTATTGTTTCAAATTTCTTTTTTTTTTCAGAGGTGGGACATACCCCCACTACCCCCCCCATACAACTTCTCTCTGCTTCCTCTATATCACTTTTTATGAGAAGCAGATGAAATTCTTCAATGCTTAAAAAGATGATCTATCCTAATCTAATACTGTGATGCTCATTTCCTTACCCAGAATCATGGAGTTTTATTCTTTAATTATGTTGACAAGTAAGAAAATAAACCAGATAAGATTTGTCATTTTGGCACTGGTAAAGGGAAGCTGACATGGGTGATGGGACTGGTGATGAAACATTGTATGTCAAAAGCCCAACTATGAATAGCTTTGTAATTCAGGTGCTTTAATAAAATAAAAACTTGAAAAAAACAACCAAAAAAAAAACCAAAAGCAAATTTATTTTTTTCTTGGTTTCTCAGCTATATCCTCTGGTGCTCAGGGATTACTCTTGGCTCAGTGCTCAGGGAAGACTCCAGGCAGAGCTTTGAGAAATATATCCATTGTATCTGAGTCAGCTGTGTAAAAAGCCAATCCCTTAACCCCTATACTCTCTCTTTAGTCCAAGTCTCAATTTTCTTCCCTTTCTTACCTGACCGGGTGTCCCCAGAGAAAGATGAAAACAAATGTTTTCTTCACCATGCAAATGAACTAGAATCTTGCGTTCTGCATGATTCCACCTGCCCCTAAATTCCACTGCTAATTGCTGACCATCTCTGTCTACAAAACCCTTGGACATTCATTTGCTTTCATGCTGAGTGCCTTCCTCATACATGCAGGCCTTTGGTGAGGCCTTGGAACACAGACACAGGAGGACAGTAGAGTGTGCGCACAAGAAGCCTCCTGGCTGTTGGGAAGGAGAGAGGAAACAAGAGAAGTGCCTTATTCTGTGAACCCACACTCAGAGTCCAGGCGGAGGAGAAGCAATGACATAAACTAGGTCTCCAGGGACTTGCCCATTGAGTGTTCTGGACTTGGGGTGGGGAGGGCGGCAAGTAGTGAGTTTGGCTCCAAGGATTATTTTGAAAGCCCTGAACACATATTAGACACTGCTCAGTTACCTCAGGTTCTGGGTTGAGCTGGCCTAGCACCCGCACAGGTCAAATCCTGAGCCCATGGGGAGCTGGCACCAGTCACTGGTGCTGGCCAGCTGGATTTCGTGAGGGTAGTTTCAACAGGCAGCCCTTGCACCTGTTCCCTGATGAGAATAGATCTCTACTAGGGATTCAGGAGAGCCAGCTCTCGTGTGTGTGTGTGTGTGTGTGTGTGTGTGTGTGTGTGTGTGTGTGTGTGTGTGTGTTGGGGAAGCAGGAGTCCAGAGAGGCTTTTGGAGGCCATGCCCAGGCCTGGGTGATGAGTTCCACCATCACACAAGGAGAAGCAGCACCGCGCCCAGCACCACCCTCTCTTCTCCAGCCTTACTCCTACTTCTCCACTCTAACCTTTGCTTCTGCAACTGAGATGACCAGTGTCCTCCTGAGGAAATGCCCTGCCTGCAGTCTTCTTCCGCAGGGGGCAGTCACTTTTCTAAACTGGAGGCTGCCTACCTTACGTGCTGGGGGAGAGGGCAGTTGGGATGGAGAAGGAACGACTAAGTCAATGATGGCTGGAGGGATTGCTCAGGGTGGGAGATGTGTGCTGAAAGTAGACTAAGGACCAAACATGATGGCCTCATAGTATCTGTGTTGCAAATCATGATGCCCGTAAGTAGAGAGAGAGAGAGAGAGAGAGAGAGAGAGAGAGAGAGAGAGAGAGAGTAAGAAGGAAGGTTCCTGCCACAGAGGCAGGAGATGGGATGGGGTGGCAGTGACAGGAGGAATACTGGGGATACTGGTGGTGGAAAATGTGCACTGTTGGAGAGATGGGTGTTCGATCACTGTATGACTGAAACTCAATCATGTAAGTTTTGTAACTGTATCTCAAAGTCAGTCAATAAAAATAAAATAAAATAAACTGGAGGCCACTGAGGCTGGAGCAAAAGGATTTATTCGCCATGCATGTGACCAACCAGGGTCCAATCCTCGCCACCTCGTATGGTCTCCTGAGCCTGCCAAGGTGATCCTTGAGCACTGAGCCAGGAGTAAGCTATAAACAGCACCATGTATGCCTCCCTCCTTAAATAACCAAAACAAACAAAAAGACTGGAGGCCTTGTCATGTCCACTCATCAGTCTTGCCTACCCTCCCTGGGATTCAACCCCTCAGGCTATGCTCAGCATGTGTCTATGGCCTTCTGCCCCTTTCTTCCATGTTTGAGTCACACCAGTGATGCCCAAATGCCAACCCCATGTCCAAGCCCCTTCCTCCGAGTCTGGGCTTTCTGGGTTTCTCTCTGCAGTGCCTTTTCCTGTTTGGACATACTCCTGCTTCCCCCCTCATGGTCCTAAGGCCAAAGGCCCCCTTCTTTCCATCCACCCAGTGACAATTTCCCTAAGCCCCTTCCTCTCTCAGGTGCCCCGATGGTGCCAAGAGTTACTCACTAGTGCATGCTCAAGAAGAGGAATCGCTTCTTCCTCATTCCTGTGTCCCAGGACCTGAGAGTCTGGACCCAGTGCTACTTAAAGACTCAGGGGGCCCTGGCAAGACAGGCCATTGGATAGGCAACTGAGGCACTTACCTTGCAGGCTACTCTATGTGGGCATAGTTTCCCAAAGCCAAGAGGCGGCTGGATGCGGCGGAGCAGAGTGACCACGTCCAGGTGCTTGATCCGTCCCCTAGAGACAGAGCCCAGCATGAGGGCCAGTGCATGCCAGTCCTCCCACCTTTGATAAACACAAGAAGCCAACTTTCTGGCAACAGTCCACATGAATGGGGGGTGGGGGTCCCTCTGCAACCTACTTTGCTTCGGGGTCATATTCCGACCATATTCTTTTGAATTCGTCTAGATGGTGAGGCCCCAGAATAGACCAGTCCCGGGTCAGGTAATCGAAATTGTCCATGATGACAGCCACGAACAGGTTGATGATCTGAAAAGCAAATCGGAAGGAGAGAGCTTAGGCTGCGGCAGGATGCATTGGGTCAGACCCTCAGACATGCTCATCAAAGATATGAACTTGTTTCTCTAAGAAAGGCTGTGAAAAGTCTCCTTCTGGAAACCAAAAAATTGGTGGTTTCTTGCTGTCCACCGGGCTTTGGCACACAGTAGGAAGGCAGGGAAGATGCTACCCAGCCTTTTGAAGTGTGTTGTGGTTTTATAATCCCATTGCCACCAATCAACTCATTCTTTTAAGTTACTGCTATGTGTGTTGGCTTTGAACTTCTCCCAGAGGCACCAGCAACCCCATGAAGCTGGGATAGTGGTTCCCCTGAGTCCCTGAGTGAGCATCAAAGTACTTCTCACTGCCCCTGAGGCAGCCATTATAGATGCTTCCCACTGTCCAGGGATGCCCAGGGCCCTCAACAGCCTGACACACCCCACTATGCTTTATTGGAGAGCTTCTCTGGTGTGGACCCAGCCGTGACACGCAACGGTTCCCCTCTCCTCACTCACCAGAAATGCGCACAGCATGTAGAAACTGATGAAGTAGACAATGGCGAAGTTGCTGCCACATGTATACTCCTCCCCCGGGTTGTAGTCAGACTCGGGGTCACACAGCTTCCCAGGGAGGCAGGCCAGCATGATTTCCTGCCAGGCCTCCCCCGTGGCACATCTTTCCAGATCAAGCAAAGAAAGGGCGTGAGGATGGGAAAGAGAAATTTGGGACTTCAGCCTTGAAGAATTCTTTATTAAATTTTATTTTATTAAAGCCACAACCATGCTGAGACCACTCTCCACACGCATGAAGGTACTGGCAGAGGAACAAAGGCATGCGAGTCCTGGGGCTGAGATCTCCAAGCCTGCTCGGATCGGGGCTGAGTATCCTCCACACAGATCCTCCATCTTCCAGTAGGCAGGGGTCACACCCACCAACTGACCCCATGGAGCCATGTAATCCCATCAATGGCCAAGACCCAGAGACTACAAAACCCAGCTCCCGGAAGCAAGAGCTTCCTGCCCCCCCTCCCCCCACCTCGGCCTGCCCTCTTGACAGGAACCTTTATAGGTTCAGCTGTTGAAGTTTGGGTCTCCTGATTCCAGTGTTGTTGAGTCTGTGGTTTGGATATTTAGCACTATTGTTCCTTAATGTCACTGATGTACCTGAATCCCCTTGACCCCTGACCCCACATTATTTCTCATTTGTCTCCTGAAGATTTTTTTCCTGAACAACTGAAAAACTTTGCCTCCTATGTGAAGCAGAACCTGGATAATTTGGAGAAAAGCCATTTCAAAAACCTAAGCTTCGTACTTCTAAGTCTAATAATTTGTGAAGGCCCTCCACAACTCCCGGTAGTGATAGCAATCATTTCATCTGAGCACATCCATTCTTTTTATTAACATGGACACTCCTCACTTTTGTGTCTAGTTACTTAAAAAAAAAAGTTTATTCCTTTTTGACGGTTCCTATTTTTTAGTCACCTGACATCTGACAATTAGATTCAACCCCCTGTTCAATTTTGTGGAGAGCAGAGAGCTGGACATGATCTAATTTGCAAATGACTTGCTAGCCAATTACTAGAGTTCCGAGAAATGACCGGTAAGCTCTCCAGAAAATTCTCTCACGGTAAGGTACTCTGCTTGCAAAGTGAGTGAACTGAGGTTAGAAATGGTCCTGTGAAATGTGATCCCACACACTCACGGGACACCGGTCACCTGGGCAGTGCAGATGTTCACACTAACTCTGCCTTGATGTCCAGGCCCCCAGGCATAAGCGCTTCCACACATCCTATCACTATCGCAGTGACCTTAGGAGACTCCCCTCATCCCCCAAACCAAGAAGCCAGAGCCTTCCACAACCTGAATGGCCACAGCAGCTTCAATTCAGTGACCAGAAATCTGGGGCCTCTTTTTAGGAATATAAAGCCCCTGGGAGAAACCACACTGCATAAGTAACAGGGGTCCTCTGTGGTGGGGGCACCCAGAGGGGCCCTGCCAGACCCAGTCACCTGAACAACAGCAGCACCGCCTGAGGAAATGTCTGGAAATTGTTGTTTCTGTTGATCTGGTTGTTATCTCTCATGGCAACTTTCCCAAACATCTAGGTGGAGAGATTATTAGGAATACATGTGAAGTCAAGACAAGAACAACCCCCCGCCCCCCACCCAATTCAGTGCATGTGGGAATTTGGAACAAGCTCAGATTCAATCCACCCCTACTTAGGGTGTTCTCACTGCACCTGGCACTTTTTCTTTTGTTTTTGTTTTGGGGCCACACGTGGCAGTGCTTGTGGGTCAGTCCTGCTGTGCTGGGGATTGAACCGGGGCCTGCCACATGCACAGCATGTGCTCAGCCTGCCGAGCTCCCTCTATCTTTTGACTCAAGATGATCTGGCTTGGTGGTGACTGTGCGGAAGCCTGTGTCAGGCCCATGCTCACCTCCCCTAGTTCATCCCCTCTTGTGGGGGAGGCGCACAAGGTGACCAGACCACAGTCCCGCCTGCTGAGAACAGGGATGTTTCAGCTAGAGAGCAGGGATGCAGAGCAGGTCCATGGGCAGGAACGGCTTTCAGAGCAGGGCTAAACCTGGCACGTGACGAGGATGGTGGAGAGACCATACATCCAGCAAAGGAGCTGAGAGAAAGCTGCAGTGATGCTTGAGGCCATGGCAGGACCGAGAGTGCCCCAGCAGAACAGGACCAAGGTGGTGGGCATGAGGCAGGGGCTTGTGGACTGGAGGATAGAGGGGGACTTTGGCTGAAAGGCCAGGCACGAGCGAACCATTTGTGGGACTTAAAGAAGCAGACGCCACTGAGGAGAGTGATGCTGAGAGGGAGGAAGTGGCTGCAGCCGGTGGTTCTCAGAGACGGAGGCGGGTGGAACACACAGGTTATAGATAACCTGCGCTTCCCGCACGGCGCACCCTGGGTGGCAGCGTTCCAGGTGCTCAAGGGTGCTCGTGCCTGTTCATAATTCCATTATCTGATTCCTGGGGGTCTGCGGGGAACCTCTGAGAGTCGGGACATGCAGCCAGGCCCAGTGCTAGGGTGGCTCTGCACGTGCATCTCCTCCAAAGAGCCTCTGCTCTGTCCTGAGCGGACTCTGAATGAAGCTGTTGAAGCCCTAAGCCCCTTGGCCAAAGCCATAGAAGGCCTGCCATTGTGTTGACTTTTTTTTATTTCTATTTACTTATGTTATTATTTCTTTTGTTTTTTTCCTCCCTGGGCTGTTCAGGCTGAGAGAGCATAGTGCCACTGAGGCTCTGACCAGCAGACGGTGTTGGTGTTTAAAGATCAGAAGCACAGTCTCCGGTCTTCTGTGCTGCCCCTCTGAGCTGCCTCCCTGCCCTCATGCTTCTTCTAGTCAAAGGGGTCCCACTGAGAAAGACCCTGGCTCGAGCCAGCCATCGTGTCTGCAAGGAGCTCATTTCAAGCGAGGATTTCGGTGACGATAAGTTGCATCTTTTCAGAACATAATCAGACTTTTGTATCACGATCATTCTAGCACCGTCAGCACAGAAACTAGGACAAGGACAGCTTTTGGCAGGCTACGGCATTTCCTGGTGCTAACACTGGCCAGGGGTGAGGGGTAGAGAAGGGTGTGGGGTTCAGTTGGTTGATGGCCCAGAGATTCAGCATGGGGGTGGGAAGTGCCACGCAGCCCAGTTCCCTGGAAGACAGGGGTCCCTCCTTGCACAGCTGAGTCTGGCTCTCGCTTCTGTCCCCGGCTGTTCCCTCCTCTAGTGTGCAGCTTTCTCCCCTCCAGCTCCTCCTCAGCCACAGCGTGGGGTTTGCTGGCCCTCGGCTTTCCCTTATTCTGCCGGCCAACTCTGTAGCTCCCGGGAGAGGGGAGCCCGGGAGACAGGTGGCTAGGGCTTACCTGCATGCCGATGACCGCGTAGATGAAGAACAGCATAGCTATGAGGAGGGCCACATACGGGAGTGCCTGAAATAGAGGAAGTCTGTGCTCAGGCCGGCCTCTTGCCCCTGGGCTGCTGGGGGAAAGACCAATAGACCCACATGGGGTCACACACTTCTTTTTCTTTCCATATTGAAAGGACACTGAGAGGAAGGACTTTCTGAAGTGCAGCACGAGGACTTCAGTGGCTAACAAGGTGCTCCCCCGAAGCAGGGTCAGCTGAAACTCCTACTCTCCAGATAATGCTTAAGTTCATCATGGGGACTTCTTTGTGCTGTCATTGAAACCACTCCAACACACTGGGCACTGACATTGAGCCCATCTTCTTTTGTGGGAATGTTGGGGTGGGTGGGAGGGGCCAGTGTAGACCAGGTTGCAAAGGGATTCCCCCATGTTCCCCCCCCCTGCCCCCCAAAAAACCAGCTGGAATCAGTGGAATTAACAGGCCAATTGGGAAGAACCACTTTTTGGAAGTTGCTGAAGAAAGGAGGACATGTGTCTTAAAATATATACTTTCTGAAAGATGCCTGGAGGCCTGGAGGTAGGGATGGACTAGAGAAAGGAAGCAGCCAACCAGCTGGTGGTTAAGTCCCGCTTCCCCTTAGGAACATCAGATACAAACATCTGGGCTGAGCTCTGGTCCTTCACTACTTGTCCTCCCGGCACGTGTGCATGACACATGCCTGGGGACCACCCTGCACATGCGCTTAAAGCAGCACCCTCTTTCCTGTCCAAGAAAAGGGCTCAGAAAGCCAGTGGAGTGAAAGGTTTCTGCCTCACGCTGGAGCTGGCAGACCAGTGTCCCTTAGCGGACTGGATTCACTTTCCTCCCAGCTCTCGGAGCCACGAAAAACTTTTGTGGCACCACTTCTCAGATTTATGTCTCACTGCTCTGTGACATGACTGTCTTTACAGGGAAAAAGTTGAGCTGTTTCTTTAACAGCCATGAGGCACATCGTTATAACTCGAATCCATTCTGTGTTTTTGCTCATTCTCAAGCATTGGTGGTTTCTATTACAGCTCACTTAGGATTTCATGCCACAGCCCAGACCAGGCTGCTCTCTCCTCCTGCACCACCATTTCTGCAACGTTCCCCAACAGACTCTGGCCCTTCCCTTCTGTGTGTCGGCGCTGAGAATTTCGCACCAAATTCTATTTCTTTTGCTTTTTACCTGTTAAAAAGATCCCTACCCATCGAACTGGAAAGATGGTACAGTGTGGAGGATGCTGTAAGCAGTTGACCAGGGTTTGATCCTCGACACAACATATGGCCCCTTGAGATATGCTGGGAGTGATCCCTGAGCTCAGAGCCAGGAATAAGCCGTGAGGACCACTGGGTGTGGCACAGCAACAACAACAACAAATAAGATTCCTACTCACAGTGGAAAAAAACACTTAACCTGGATTAACATGGGTTACCTATGCGCAGGAGGGGACAACTGAGCGTTTTCTTGTCTTGGAAAGTTTCATGTGTTCAAAAGAACATTTATGACTCATGAATTTTAAGATACAGGGCTATAAATGGATGAACAGGGAAAGTATCATGTTGAGTGAAATGAGTCAGAAGGAGAGGGACAGATATAGAATGAGTGCATTCATTTGTGGGATATAAAAATATATATATAGTCGAAGTCTAATATCCATGGCCAGGGAAAACAGGGGCCAGGAAGATTGATCAATGGTTGAAATTAACCACAAGTGTGTGGGGGGGGAAGAGGGTAGGTAAGATAGAGAAGGGACCAGTATAACAATAATAGCTCGGAATGATCATTCTGGACAAGAGCTGAGGGTTAAAAGTGGGTAAAGGAATATAGCTGATAACTTTTCAGTATCTGTATTGCAAACCACAATGTCCAAAAAGAGAGAGCAAGAACAAGGGAGAGAGAGAGAGAGAGAGAGAGAGAGAGAGAGAGAGAGAGAGAGAGAGAGAGAGAGAGAAAGAGAACTAGAAAGAGAGAGAGACAGACAGACAGACAGACAGACAGACAGTCAGAAGAAAAGTACCTGCCATAGAGGCAGGCTGGGGAGTTGGTGATGGGAGGGAAACTGGGGACACTGATTCTGGGAAATGCACACTCGTGGAGGGATCGGTGTTGGAACACTGTATAACTGAAACCTAATCATAAACACCTTTGTAAGGGTCCATCTCACAATGATTCAATAAATTTTTCCCCTTTTTCTCGATTTGCTCGAGCGGGCCCAGTAACGTCTCCATTGGAGACTTTGTTGTTACTGTGTCTGGCATATCGAATACTCTCGGTAGCTTGCTGGGCTCTCCGAGAGGGGCGGAGGATTCAATAAAAAAAATTAAAATATGGGTCTAGTAAAAAAAGTTATTTGCTTTCTAATTCTAGTATAAGTGCACCTTTTGTTTGACTCGGATGTGTGTGTGTGGGGGGGAGGGTCATTATCTAATGATGCTCAGGGCTTATTCCTGACTTTGCACTTAGGGATTACTCTTGGCGAGTCTTGGGGGACCATAAGTGGTGCCAGGGATTGAATCTCGGTGCAAAGCAAGTTTCCCACCCTCTGTACTATCTACCCACCCCTAGTACCCCTTTGTAAAATCTATACTTGTACCCTTCCTGCCTGAGAATTTATCCAAGAGACCAGACTTAGCAGGGTGAGGTAGCAGGAAGTTCTGGAGAAACTGGGTAGTGTTCAGAAACATACTAGAATGAGGAAGCACCAGCCGGCAGTATCAGAAATGACAGGTCTGATCTGGCTTATGCCCTAAGGACCCCAACTATTTCGCCTCTCCAGGACCCACACGAGCCCATGACCTATGGTGTGTGCTGACTCTGGTGGGGGCTTGAGGGGGTTCCTGAGGTACATCCACACCCACCAAGGGACAAGATTTCAGAAGCCTTGGAAAAGACATCAGCCCCACAGGAGGCTGCCAGGCTTCTGGGACCCCCTCAGGCTTCTTATTCTCTCAGATGTCATCATATGCCATTGCATCCTGGGAGGGAACAAGGGACTTGGAGCCCTTGCCTGTCTGGGGAATGCAGCAGAGATTTCCAGTGAGTCTTTACTGCCTTCTTTCCCGCTTTAAGCAAGTCATTTTCCAAAGAACGCTCGGACAGGTCTCTCCAGCATCCCCCAGTCTCCAGTAGCTTAGTGGGTCCCTGTGACTGTGCCAAAGGGAGCTTGCACCTACCTCGAGAGGGCAAAACCCCTAATATATGCTTCAAAGACACAAGGAGAAGCCCGTGGTGGTGCGACTCTTACCTGAAAGGACTTAATGAAAGTCCACAGCAGGGTTCGGATGCCTTCGCCCCTGCTGAGAAGCTTCACCAATCGCATGACTCGGAAAAGACGGAAAAAGGTGATGGAGATTCTATTGCTCTCTTCAGAGTTCTGAAGGGTTATCATGGAGAGGTCAAACCCAGTGGAAAGTAGAACATGCAACACTTTCAGAAAACACAGCAATAGATGCAAACAAAGGTGACAGGAGTAAGAATTGAAAAAAAAATGTGTTTCTAAGGGCCTTTTTTTTTTTGGTCTTAAGAAGCATGATATGCAAAGGAACAGTTACATGCGAAACAACACAGGCCTTGGAAAACTGTCCACACAGTACATGCATGTCCGCGTGGCCTAGTGTGTTAGGGAGAATGCTGGGCTGGTCAAGAGGATTGGACACATGATGAGTACAAGACACCGCGGACACAGCTCTGCAAGGACAATCATGGAGAATACAGGACGACGACGAGGGGGGCGGGGACACTCAGCATGGCCCAATAAACCAAGAAGGCCCGGCCCCTGGGGACGAGTCACTGATCTTACCCCAGGTGTAGCGGTTGGGACAGGGACATTCTCACTTTCAGTTGGCTTTAAGAAATCAAAGATGGAAAAGGCGTTAATGAACGGGGAAAGGGAGCGGGGGCTCAGGGGGACGGCCCCTCCCGCCGTTAGCAAACCCCAGCCTGGTTTGTGTCTGAGGACACCACCAGGGCTGCCTCCCAGCCCAGTGGCAGGGGCATGGTGGGATGGGACTGAGGGACGGGCAGCCGTCCCCCATATCCAACACTGTCTCACTCCCCTCCCAGACCAGGATCAGCTGTTACCCGGTCAGAGGTGCAGGGGGGTGCTGCTTCTTCCAGGAGAATCAGAAGAGTGACAGTTGTCAGGAACGAGCTGCTCAGTAGCAGGTCATGCCTGCCCCCTTCTAGGTGGGACTTCCCTACTCTGTGGACCCCTATTCTGTACAGAATCTTTATGAGGGACTCTCCTCTTTACTGGACCCCTCTGGGAGGGCCCCTCTGTGTGGGGGGACCCTCTTTGCTGGGCCGTGTGCTCATGGCAGTGTATTGTGTGTCCCAACAGGCTCAAGGCCCCACCACAGTTGAGATGCGTCAGAGAGGGAAAGCACTGCTCTGGGGATTCTCAGAGGAAGCCGCGGAGGGTCAGCTTGTCCGGAACACCAGCAGGTCCACCAGGCCCAAGATATGGCTGGTCTCTGGTCCCCTGGGTCCAGAGCCGAGGCCTCCTCTGTGGGATCCCCTCGGACTGCAGCGAGGCCCCAGGAGTGGGGAGCCGGCCCACTCCACTCTGTGCCCAGCGTGGCTGACCCCTTTTGATGCTCAACCATTTGTGTTTAAGAGGGTGCACAGAACCTGTAGACAAACAATGTCAGGAAGCATCTAAGTGCTGAGGGCGGTGCCAGGAAAGGGCCATGGCCCTCCTCTCTTTGGTGGTGGCGCCTGTCATCTATCCTGCAGAACTGGGCCACCAGGCACCAGAACTGCCTCCCACAGGGCGGGCTGGACTCTTCAGGTTCTCCTCCTGGAGGCGCAGGGGGTGAAGGGAAGGGAATCTGTTCGCAGCCCTATGCCTTTCATCCCCAGATCCCCACCCTCCCGCAGCTGGCTGCCTCCTGAGACCACACAGGAACTCCATGCAGATTCAGGAATCGGGGAAGATTGGATTGCTGCAGCTTCAGCGATGTGACTATGAATCCAGAACCAGCAGCTCGGGTGGGGTGGGCTGGGAGGGGGTTGAAGGGGCCTCAGCTTCACCTGGGAGGCTCAGAATATAGACCCCAATAGGTCTGGGGTGGGGGGTCTATATGCAGTATCTTCTGTAACAGCTCAAGTAAGCATCTCCTTGAAAGGACAATGGAGGGTTTGGAACTCAAGACTGACAGAGAGTTCTCTTTCCAAAATGCTGATGGGCACCCACACCACTGGTATGAGAGCTAAGAGCAGGGGCCAGGCGCTGAGTGTGTGTGTATGAGTGTGTGCACATGAGCATATGTGTGTGAATGTGAGCGTGTTTGTGTGAGGTGAGTCTGGGAATGAGTGTGAGTGTGGCAGCGTATGTGCAAGAGAGAGAGAGAGAGTTGAGCTTGTGTGTGTGTGATTGTGAGAAGATGTGTGAGAATGTGAGTGTGTAAAAGTGAATATAAGAGTGTGGGTGTGTGAGAGGGTATGAGTGTGTGTCAGTGTGTTCAATAACGTGTTTGACAATGAGTATGTGAGAGTATATATGTGTGTATAAATGTATGTGTGTATGAATGAATTTATGAGTTTATGAGTTTATGGGCATGAGTTTATGAGTGTGTAAATGTAAGAAGGTGAGTGTATGAGGATGGGAGTGTGAGTGGAGGTGTGAATGCGAGTATGTGAGTATGTGTGTGATGTGAGTGTGTGAATGTGTGTAAAGTGAGTGTGTGAATGATTGTGTGTGAATGTGTGTGTGTGAATATTAGTGTGTGTGTGATTATATGAATGGATGAGTGTGTAAGAATGTGAGTATGAGTGTGTGAATGTATGTGAGTATGTGTGATTATGTGAATGCATGTGTGGGTGTGAGTGTGTGTGAGTGTGTGATTATGTGAATGGATGAGCGTGAGCCTGTACATAGGGGAACCCTCCTGAGCCCACAGAGTGTTGTCCGGGGCCCTGCAGGATAATGAAGAGGCCTCGGGCTGGGCCAAGGAAGGACTCGTTGTGATCACGACATGCTGCCCTCCATGTTTCTGCCCTGAGATGTGTCTGACATGCCTTCCGGGGCAATGAGGGGCAATCAGCCACGACCTGACTTCAGCCAGCGCAACTCTTGCTCAGGGCTGTCCTTGAAGTGAGACAAAATCTGGACAAGTACCTGAAACCCTGGGTACCCCTTAGTCGGAAAAAAACCAAGAGGGGGGAGACACGCAGCAGGGTGGGTGGGAGCAGGCAGTGCCGCATGCAGGATAGGAAGAAGAGCAAACCACACACACAAGACGGGGGCAGCCTGGACACCCCCAGCCCCATGCCACATGGGGGAGGGTCCTGCTGCAGGGGAGGCTGTCGCTGGCAGTTCAGGGGGACAGTGCAGGTTGCCCAGATGTCTTCCAAATAAACTGAAAGGCCAGTGAGGATGAAGGCCTGATGAGAAGGGCAGGCTCAGGGGTTTCCCACAAACTCTGCTGGCCCGGGGTGCATCTCACCCAGTCCCACTGGTGGGCGTGTGCCCAGTGTGGGCAATTTGCTGCTGAAGCTGAGAGCTCCTCAGCCAGGGAAAAGCCGGGAGTGGGACCACGACTGAGCATGGGTCCTTTGGGAGTTGATGAAGGTTCACGACTCAGATGGCGGCAGAGAGGAGATGCCATCCCCGGCTTCCCTACAGGAAGAGGTTTGAAAACAGAAGGAGCTAGGAGGGGCGGGGCAGAGGGAACAGAGGGAGCTGATGCTCTGCCCCCTTCCAGGGCCCAGCATGGGGTGACCATGCTCCTGGGAAGGACCCCCACCCCTGGGGCTGGGGCTGCTCTGTGTTCAGGAGATTCCAAGGACAGCTTGGAGCTTGCATCGGATGACCTCTGCAGCAGGTGCCTTATCCTCAACAGGCCAAGTTTCATGATGGACCACCCACAACTACAGGACAGGGGTGTCCTCAATTTCCCAAGTGCAACCAAGGGGTCAGGCTACACCTTCTGCGTTTGTGCCCTGCCCCATTCCCCCCCCCCCCCCCATAAGGATAATGGGAAAAGACTGTCAGCGACAACTGCTCCTTGCTCAGGACAAATAGGGTGTTGGGCCATTTCACCATGCCAGGAGCAAACAAGGCATCCAAAAGAGAATAAAAGTGGGCCTGCCAGCCATCGCCTGGCACCTCAGTAGCTTGATGCTATTAGAACTGAATGGGAAGGAGTCCCAGAGAGCTATACAACCCCGTGAGAGCCAGTGGGCAGAGCGGGAGTGAGGGAGAAGGAGGGTGAGCATGCAGGCAGGGCCGTGGAAAGGGCCATCCAAAGTGTTTCTACAAAAGAACCCAAATGTCAGGCTCCATTTCTCATCTTCAGATTAAATCATTCATTCTTGGAGATCACAGCAGTAAATCACAGAGCTGTGGGGCCGGAGCAATCGTACAGTAGGTAGGGTGTTTGCCTTGCACGTAACCGACCTAGGTTCAATCCCCAGCATCCCATGTGATCTCCTGAGCCTGCCAGGAGCAGGAGTAAGCCCCGAGAACAGCTGGGTGTGGCTCAAACAAAACAAAACAAAACAAAAAAACCCACAAACAAAACAAAACCCCCCAAAATCACAGAACTGAGTTTGGCTTGGGGAGGTGGGCTGGCACAACCCCTGGGCTGGAGATATGACACATGGGGCAGGAAACAGTTCAGATGACCACGAGCAACAGCACATCCTTGGAACTCAGTGAAAACCAAAGAGGTGGGGAAGCCAAAAACAAGTCTCTAAAGTGCTTTTGCTTTAACATCGACTTCACCGTATATATGTTTATATATACTTGCCGCTACAATTTTCTAAAAATAAAACCAACATGAAAATCAATTAGGTAATGGAAAAGAACAATTATCAGAAGTTGGGGGAGAGAGTACAGCAAGCTAAATATTGCAAAAAGGAAAAAAAAATATATAAAGGCAGCTAAAACCAGCCAACGATGGACCAAGAGTGTCATGCACAGCTGATCCAGGAGCTCAGGGAACAAGACTCCCCACCCCAGGGTGTAATGTGCCCTATTCCCCTGGGACTCAGCTCTGTGTGTGTGTGTGTGTGTGTGTGTGTGTGTGTGTGTGTGTGGTGGGGGGGGGGCACAGAAATCAGTGGTTTCACTCAGACAATCACACCATCGGGGGTGAAGGATACCCCTTCTCTTTTATCCTTGTGGCCTGTGACTTGTGGGTGTCCAGTAAACCTGGGTCCAGTGAGAGGATACATGAAAAGGTTCTTTTTTTTTTCTTCTTGGGTCACACATGGCAATGCAGAGGGGTTACTCCTGGCTTTGCACTCAGGAATTACTCCTGGGGACTATATGGGATGCTGGGAATAGAACCCCGGTCGGCTGCATGCAAGGCAAATGCCCCACACGCTGTACTATCCCTCCAGTCCTGAAAAGGCACTTTACTGTACTCCCTCTCCCCTGCACCCAGCACGGAACTATGGAAATCATTCTACCAGCCCCTCAGGAGTAAGCATTACCACCTGCGGGGGTTGGGCACAGGGGGTTAGGGCTTCAATCCCAGGCTTCCGCTGACCAGAGAAAGGCCACTGACAATGAGGAGACAGTATGTTCCCTGCGTGCTCTGGCGTCTGAGTGGAGCCAGGAGTGGGCTTACTGAAACCCTCTTCTGCCCAGCTGCCCCAACATCAAAGTGTGAGCTTGGTGGCTCCGTGGCTTTGGTGGCTGTTGCCAGGTGGAGCAGGATGAGGCTGAGAGGTGAGGAGTGAGACAGAGCCATGGGCACAGGCGCTGGCAAGGGGCAGGGGAGCTGAGCACCGTTGCTGAGGTTGCAGTGCCGCACCCCCCCCCCCCCCCCAGCAGACCAGGGAGGTGTTAGCAAGCTTAGCTTGGTGAACACACCTTGGGAGTTCGTCCCTGCCCGCTGCAGCCCTCCAAGCACTGGGTGCAGCCAGGCGAGCTGCAGGGGCAGTGGCGGGCTGTGATTTCCCCTCCCGCCCAGAGATCTCAGACCTGCAGACGGCCCAGGCCACCCTGCCAGCAGTGATACTCTGATGCTGGCAGCCAGAGCTATCTGAGGTGAGAGGGCTGGATGGGCAGATGTCTGGCAAGGAACTTGGGAGGGATGCTTGGGCAGTCCCAGAGGGCCCTGCCTGCTTCCACCAGCATTGATGATCTCATAAGCAAGCAAAATTCACACATGACAAATGGCATCGTTCACATATAGGAGAACTGACACAAGTCTGGGCTTAGCGGAGGCCAGGGGCTAAGCATACTGGGTCTAGGAAAATCTACCTTCTAGGAAAATAGAACTTCTAGGAAAATAGAACTTTTGCACTGCCTTGGGCATGAATCTGGGTGCTCTGAGATTTAAATCTGCCTTTCATGAATACCATCATATGTTCGAGTCTCTTGAATTTATTGTTAGGTGAAAAATCTACACTTATGATGATATAGCGTAATAGTTTTCAAACTCCTGTTTTTTTTTAAAAGCAAGCTTTAACAACAACAATAATAATAACAATAAAGTAAACATTCCTCTGATTGCCTAGTCCCTATAACTCTAAAGGGCAGGAAAGGCCATTATGGCTCATGCCCACCCCATTTGACACAGGAGTACCCCACATCTGCACTGGGGGAGGAGTATAGGACTCCTGGGCTGAGCAGCTCTTCGGAACCAGCCCGGGGGCACATGTAGGTTCACGGTCCTGTTCTGCACCTGCTTCTGGGGCCCAGGATGGAGCATGTGATGCTGCCGTGGCAGGCGTGCAGGCGTGGAGGAGGATTACTTAGGGCTTCTGGCACACTGCAAAAGGCCAGCAGTGTCCCCCAACACCCTCTAAAACTGCCTGATGAAGTAGGGGGAGTACAGATGAGGTGGGCAGAGCCTCTCCTACCTGCCTCAAGCTCCTGTGGTCTGGGCACGACTCAACCCCCGGAGCAGCCAGAGAGAGAGATCAGCTGTCCCTTCTCCAGCCCCTGAAAGTGGGGCACTCCAAAGGGGGGCTTCCCAAGTATGCTGCTGCCTAGACACTTGTCTACTCCCCATCAAACGGTGCAGTGGATCACTGGACCAGGGATGTAGACACTCCTTTCCAAGCTGTGCCAGGCTCTGCCTCTCCTGCCAGGGAGCTGGGCCTCAGAGGATTCCCCGGGTCACCCGTGGACTCCGCAGCAGCCACCAAGAGGCTCCCTGTCCTGCGTCTTCAGAGGACATACTACAGAACTCCACCTGATAGCTGTAAAAACACGAGGCACAAAGCAAGCACGTGGCCTGGCAAGATCCCTCAGCTCAGAGTGGTGGTGTGTACAAACCCACCCAACAGGCCCCCAGCCTGACCTCTTGAACAAGGCTTTCTGCTCAAATAACGTTTTTGGGCCCGGCAGATGGTGGGCTAGTGACCTCCCTTGTGTACTGGTGGGGAAGGGACTGGGGGTAGCAGGAAAGGGTTGTCACAAGGTTCTTCAGAAGCCACGTGTACCTGAGTTTCTCAAGGGAAGAGAGGGGGAGGGGTGGGGCCCTTGTCTCCTCTAAGTCAGACTTAAGGCAAACAATGAACATCATAGGACACAAAGTTGGCTACTTACATTCACTTCAGTTATAGCAATATCAACGACGCTACCAACAACAATTAAGGCATCAAAAGTGTTCCATGCATCAGTGAAATAGTGCTGTTAGGGCAAGCATTCAGAAGCCACAGAGAAGAAGCACGACAGGAAATAAAAAAAAAAAGAAGAAAAGGACAGTGTTATCGAGGGGGAACACTTTGGCCTGATGCCACCCGGCCACTTGATAATCCTCCCTGGAACACACGTGGCAGAGACACGGCACTTTGGGGGCCGCTTCTGAGAGTGAGGAGGGGCAGCCGGAGCCTCTGCTGGCTGCTGCGGCTGGGGGCTTGGCCCCCTACAGAGGCTCCCCCTCTCTGCAGCCTCCTTGCCTCTGCTCTCCTGAGGAAATCCCTGGCTGTGGACTGGCTGAGACTCTGGGCTCTGTGACTTGTCCAGGTGGCGGCAGTGCGGGGGCAGGAGCAGCAGGTGCACAGACAGAGGGAGAACAAGAGCGGCGGCCACGCGGGCACATACTCACGTCGGCTTCGCTGAGGGCCACGTCTATAATGCTGCCGATTACGATGAGAGAGTCAAACGTGTTCCAGGCGTCACTAAAATACCCCTGCACAGAGCAGGCGGGGGCACATGTCGATGAGCAGGTAGGGATGGCGTGCCACGTGGACTGCAGGGAGCCCCGCCGAGGCCCCGCAGCACCTGGGCACCATGGCAGGCAGGTGTGTGTGTGGGGGGTGTAGGGGAGAGGGGGCGAGAGAGCCAAAGGGAGCCACCAGACTGTCCCTGGTGGGAAGGGATGTAGAAGGGCAAGGGGCACATGCATGGGGGGAAGGGGTGCACACACGCACACACACACGGGCACACACACATGGGGACAATGGCACACGGGGTCACACACACAGAGACACACACACGGGCACACACCAAGCAAACTCCGCACTCAGCAGCTCCACATTGAACAGAATCTCCTTGGGCTAGAGAGAACCGTCGGGCCACTCTGCCCTGTGCTGGGGTAATGACCCAAGGCCTCCCCCAAAGCATCTGGGAGCTGAGCAGAGGAGAGCGCACTCTCCAACCACCCTGCTGCCTTCTCTCCCTGGAAGAAGAGCACTGTGACTGAATACCCCTTCTCTGCACTCTAACACCAATCCGTGATCTGCCTCCTCTTGGTCCAATGAGAAGGATCACAGAGGAGGTGACCGGGCATGCATGTGTGTGACTGACACAGGCCAGGGTTCCCAGGGACTCTGGTGCTTATAGGCCCATGGGGCAGAGCCAGCAGAGAGGCTGAATTGCGGCTGGGGTGAGGGCGTGTGTGGAGCTGAGGCAGGCCTTTCTTGGGGCTTAGGGGGCCCTGACGAAGGAAGAGGATGCCAAAAGGTGCCCGCTGACCTCAAGAGATGCCCCAGACTGCCACACTTCCCTCCCTCCACGCGGCTCGCATTCTGTCACCACCCTTTAAGGATCCTTCTCATCTCTCAGACACCCTGTCAGGACTCGCAGAGAGAGACAGGGAGAGTGTTTAGGCAGGAGCCCGAGTTCCAGCCCTGATACTGCGGGGAATGGTCCCTACAAAACAAACACACACCCCACCAGGCTCTTCCCATCATCCTGATGCCTTGTCACTGACCCATGCCCTTTCGGCTCTAGGTGCCCAGGTTCTGCTGAGCCCCTGCACCGTCTTGAAGCATCCCGTCACCTCCACCCTCTCTTCCATCCTGATGACTAAACATGGCCCTCTGTCTGCAGGCATCTGCCACCCCGAAGCCTCCGAGCAGGGGGACTGAGTGGCGACTCCGCCCCGTCCTCACCAAGATGGTCCAGCTCAGAGCCTGGAGCCTGGTAATGGCATGTGCTTGGTATGTTCCCCTGCCCCTGCCCCCTACAGGCTTTCCAGTGTTGCCCCCTCATGCTTTACCAGGACTCTATCTTGGGACGATATGAGCAAAGCATCCCTACACTTAGAACTACATTCACTTGAAGGCAGGAAGTACCTCACTGCCTATGCTGTATCCTCGGTGCCCAGTGGGGGGTGGGGTGGGGGAGGCTACTGTCTCCTGCCTCTGAGCTGGGGAGCACTGTGCACAGGAGCTTCTGGTTGTGAGGCCAGTGACCCTGCCCATCACCGGTATCCTTAAAGACTCAGAACATTTTTGGGAAATAAAATTTTAAGCTCGAATCATATACATGTATATATATTTAAAAAAAAAAACAAAGAAAAAGAAGGCAGGCTACTTCTAACAGGGTACTTAAGGCAGAGTCAAGAGTGTGAACAGAAGGTGCTTTGAAGTGTCAGATCACATAAACTCAGATCCGGTGCAGGCCCAGCACTCTGCCTGTGATAACCCAGGAAGTAAAATTGGGGTGGGGGGATTACCTAGCAACCCCCACTCCAAGCCAGATGGGGCAGTGGTGAACTGACTAGTGCTCTGGGCTGAATTTTTCTTTTAAATTTAAATTTCATTTTAAATAATGTGAAGATTTCCCACCCAGATTACCATGATTTCTGACTCATTTTTCACTCCCTTCCTCCTCTTAAAAGACACTCACCAACTACCTTCCATTACAGACCCTTTCCAGACTTTTCTCTTACTCCTCAGACAAGTCAACTGAAGGAGTCTCCTTA
The DNA here is from genome assembly GCF_029834395.1 of Sorex fumeus. NCBI lineage: Eukaryota > Metazoa > Chordata > Mammalia > Eulipotyphla > Soricidae > Sorex > Sorex fumeus. Next base: position 53,986,358 of record NW_026606129.1, on the reverse strand, counting down.
CACCAACTCGGATCATTTATGTAGACACATAGATCTCTGCAGACACATAGACATACAGATCCCTGTATGACACATGCAGGAAGACAACCTACTTCATAGTCTGTCCTTTTATATGTGTGTTTGTGTGTGAGTGTGTGGGGGGGTATCGTTCCCTGTAGTGCTGGGGGTGGGAGGAATGCATTCAGGGTTCTCGTATGTAGGTCCAGCACCACAGTCCTTTGGACTATTTTCTTCCCCAGCCTAAATACCACATCTAATACCTAGATTTCCTTCTCAAAGTTCATGGCTCTTGTATGGACAAATGGAGGAAAATCAGGTTAATCCGAGGACACGCCAGACACAAATGCCACGAGATGTCTGTACCGGCCATAAAGAGTATATGCGGCTTCTTCCCTCAAGGAGGGTCCGAACAAAAAAGGGCAGCTGGCCCATTCCTTGCCTGCTGCAACTGCAGTAGCTGGGGCACAAGACTGAAGAACATTTGCTTTCTAAAGTCCTCACACTGCTGCTTATGGAGACGAACAACTGACCGGCTAGCAACAGAACCAAATGTAGGCGAATAGCAGAGACTACCCCTGCCTTCATAGACCAAACTGGAAGCCCAAAGCTAAGAGCTAAAGAGCTCCTTGAATCCTCTCCTTCAATCTGGAGTAGAAATGATGCTTTCATGGAACACTGACTCCTGGGGCCCCCTGCTGTAGAAGCGCTCTCTCTCCAAGGGCCCCTCAAATATAAAAGAAATCCTAGAACCTGCTGGTTTTACTAGCAGACTGGCACAATGCCCTCTGACCTGCCCTACCAGAAAGACCGATAGAGAGCTTCACTTCCTGTATTTTCCCCTTTTTTGTGTTTTTACAGAACCAGCACAACCTCATCTCTCCTGACAGAGACACAAGTGAGTTTTCCTAGAAGGTGTGCCTCACACTGTGGAGAAGGCCACTGGGGAATCTTAGTACACGGTTCCTCACAACAGACCAAGAGCTTCCTGACAGGAGACTGATGAGGAAGGACTTGCCCCTGAGAAGCTGTCCCTAGAGTTTCCTCTCCACAGACCCCACACTGCAGCTCCTCGGCCCAACAGCTCTGACTGGGATGGGGCCTCCTGGACTTTTGTGAAAGCCCACTCACCGGGAATTAGGTTAACAGGGAAGCAGAGCTGAAAAGAAGGCAGAGAGAATTTTAAGAATCTTGTTCCTGGGAGGATAAATTCTCTCCCACTGCGTTGGATGCCCAGCCACACAAGACCCCATACTCCCTGACTTTGATGGCACCCTCAGTCCCAGTGTTCCTCAAGAGTAGAGAAGCTGCTTCAACGTTTCTCTCAGTTTGTCACCTGAAGTTGTCTGGTGCTGTGAAAAGCTCTTGTGGAGTGAAACTACAGACCAGCACAATTTCTGGAGGAAATAGCTCATTTTAAAACTCTGATCAGTACTGATTATAAACGAGCACTCATTTCCCTTTGCCCTATCACCAGTCTGTTCACACGCATTGAACTCTCCCTGCCAGGTTTGGCAGCAGAGCTCGCTGTGTGGTGCAGTTTGCTACACAGCACCAGGGTGATGGCCCGTGAATACACGCGCGCGCACACCACACACACACACACACACACACACACACACACATACACATACACGTGCACACAAACAGACAGGAGTCCCTTCTTTTCAGCCTAGAACAAGCTTTCAGAAACAGTAGAGCTTAATCACGGGGCAAGGGAAGAGAAAGGGTGCAGCCAGGGATCAGGGGAATGTTCCAGAAATAGAGTCTGTGTTGCATTTTTCAAGAACTCTTCTTGTTCTTGCTTTGCAACTTTAATCCATCAGTCCAGACAAATATATGGGAAATAGTAAAGGAGAAGGAAAGCAAACCAAAATCTCAAAGGAAATTAAGATGCGCTGAGAAAGGGAGGAAATGCTTACGAATGGAGATATGGACAAGTCACAGTAGATAACATCTGGCCATGCATAAAGTGCCAAATCTGACCCCACTGCAATCGCCCCAACTGATCACTTACAAGTGTCTTTTCTTTTTGGTCCACAAAGATCTGATAAAGATTGCATCAAAATTAATCCAAATTAAAGGAAGGAAGAGTTTTGAATTAGAATTCCATGTAAGTATGGAGTATGTGAAACCATCATTTCATGAATAAATAATGCTGTCAGATACTTTACACACAGATGAATGAACAACCGGGTCACTGAATCTGCCCTTCACTAACCCAGAGTTTGGGGCTCTGCGAGAGGGGAATCTGAAGACTGAACATCCCACAGCTCTGCCAGCATTTGCTCCTCTCTCGAGGGCTCATTGAGGATACTCCTGGTACAGGTCGGACATGCGCACGGCCTGGGGTAGCAAGCCACAGTTAGAGGCACTCTTCAAGGGGAGGACACAGAGTGGGCCTTTGCTTCTTTCTCCCGCCCTATCAAATAGAACTATTAGTGCCCTCATTTTGTGAGCAGGGAAACTGAGGCACAGAGCAGTTAAATAACTTGCTGGAGCCGGCAGGAAGAGGTAGGGGTTCCAGCTCAGCCTGAGCAGGGGTCTATGCATAAGCAAGCTGTTCTCTCTCCCATATGCCATTGGCAGCAGTTGGAACTGGATTTGCTTCCTCTCGGCGGGAGAATGTGCTAGGCGTTCTGACAGGGATGAACAAATTTTGTGATTTGTTTTGTCTTAAAGTCAGTGACATTTTTCTAAATTAAGCAGATGGGAGATGGTTTGGACTGTGAGAGGTTTGCAGCTGCTAGAACTTTCCATAAAAGGCAAGAAAGGTACTGTGGTCAGAGAGCAAGCAAAACTAATGCTTTGATGCTAGAAATCTAAAAAGTAAAATCAGGGCTGGATCCTTTCTGATTAGTTCAGTTCAAAAATTTTCTCCCATGCTTAAGTCAGAAGACAACTTTCCCCCAAGACAGCTCTTCTAGAAACAGAAAATCAGGTTTCAAAACAATCTCCATTTTACAAATTCCCAACTCTCTCCTCCCTTCGTTTTCTCAGAACTGTTTTTGTGAGGTTTTGGGTTTGCAGATTTATTTCCCTATGTGAATAGAGATGCCCTAATCAGATTTTACTGTTCTCAGGTGATAACCCAGCTAAGCAGCAGAACAATTTGGCCTAACTCAGTAACGCAAGACTAACAGGAAGCAGGGCTGCTCAGGGCTGATTCAACAACACTTTGCAAAGTGGGTTCTGCAACTCACCTTGGGTTTAAATGCAATGACTTTCAAAACCATCTCGACGGTGAATACCCCAGTGAAGACCATGTTCAGAATGTCCATGGCATCGTTGAACATCTTGGACTGCTCATAGTGCTGTGAGGAAGGCAGAGGCACAGTCTCAGAGGCCATCCCAAGGTCAGAGCAGAAGGCCCTGCGGCCCTCGGCATGCACCCCACCTTATCCTGGACACAGAGGCACCTCCCGGGCCAGCACCTCTGCCCCAGCATCCCGCAGCACACAATTAACTCAGCACAGAGCACGGGGGTGCCTGGACAAGATGAGGATGATTGGGAAATGAAGGGGAAAGACCCATGTTTCCTCTGGGTGAAATAAAAGGATGTCATTCTTTCTGTTGGTAGGGTTGGGAGCCTGGGTAGTGACCTAGGCACAAGGCAATACCCACCCTATGTCTATAAACACAGGGAGGGTTCGAATAGGGGGTACATTCTGAGAGGGGTACGTGTTAAGCCATTTGGTTAAAGACAAGGTAGACCATGGTCCCTCTCAAGCAGAGAAAGTATTTAAACTTAAGTGCCAGGAAACTCATTCTGGGCTGGCTTTAGATTCCTTTTCAGATGGCACCGTGAGCTGATCTGATTTGTTCTAGTTCTTATAAGCCTGCAAGGAAACTAGTTTAAGATTTGGTCTTTGTTTCCAGTCCCAATAAAATACCCAGGAGATAGCCTCACTCTTGGGTGTGTTTGGGGTTGATACTGCCCCACTTGGCCAATGGAAGGGAGCTGCGTCCCTGGCCCCCCAAAATGAGCAAAATGGGTTGTTGTGCAGCTGATAATACTTCTTTAAGGGGAAGATGCCTCCTCCCAAACTAAGTGCACCCAGAGAACAGAAAAGAGAATCTGGGCCAGAGAGACAGACGCCATCAACCTGAGTTGGTCCCATCGCTGCAAAAGTTTCCCTGAGCCCCACCAGGAGTGAGCCCTGAGCACTGAGCCAGGCACAAGCCCAGAGCACCGCTGAGTGGGCCCAAATTCCCCCATAAAAAAAATAAAAAAGAAAAAGAAAATCTCCTCTTTGCATCTCACATTACACCAGGCCCAGAACAAAGAAACTGGCAGAGTATAATGCAATGACTGAGTTATTCCTTACCTCTCAGGGAGGAAGGCTGGGTTTCCCCTTTGACCAGCAAAGAAAAACAAGGCTGTGGAATTCAAAGCACCTTGGCCACTGTTACAGGGCTCTGGCCAAAAGAGAGCAAGCAAGCCCAGATGGGTGAGGAAATCAAACTCCTGCTCTTGTGCGGGATGGCTTTCCACCCTCAGTATTTGGGGTGTGGGGCTGTGTAGAAGAGGCCCGGATGGGATCCCCACAGCTGTCTCCATTTTTACCTGCATGGCCAAGCAGAGTGTGTTGAGCATGATGAGGACAAACATCATGTATTCGAAAGGCGAGGAGTTCACCACGTACCAGAACTTGTACTGGTAGGGGTTTTTGGGGATGTATCTCCGCAAGGGACGTGCCTTCAAGGCGTATTCCACACACTGGCGCTGCAAGAGCAGAAAAGAGCGAGGCGGGGCCCTGAGCAGGAGCCTCCGTGGAAGGAGCATGCAGAGGGGAGCAGGGGAGGGCAGGAACCAACTGGGGGGTCCCCACCCCGACCCCCACAGCTCCTCGACAAAGGGAACCCACCTACCTACGCCACTGCCTCACCCATCTGCAGAGGAAACCCCGGGGGCCAGTAGAGTCTCTGATTTGATTCTATGTCGTTTAGCCAAACGCTGATTCCATAGCTGGGCACCACCTTGCCTCAGCCCTCAGGGATGAAGCAGTGGCAAGACCCAGGCCCACCCAAGCCCCGATGCTGCAGGCATTCTGCCTACACAGGTACCCCTCCGGGGAAGGAAGGCGAGTGGGAAAGGCACAGACGGCCCCAGGAAGCAGAGGCTACGCTATCTCTCCAAGGCTGCAGAGAGAACATACGAGACCTCTCAGAAGCCGAGGCATCAGGTGCCAAGTCAGGGGTGGGCTCCTCTAAGAACCCAGGGCCATGGCCAGGAATGGTGGCTGGACTGAGCTGGGTTTGATTCCTGGCCAGAGCGCCATGCTGCCCTCTCATGGTACCCACGTCTACCTTGCAGCAGGCCCAGAGGGAGCCTCGGGCTCAGCGTCCAGGCCCTGGACCTCCCACTGCAAGTCTGGGTTCTGGCTTCTGACAGGCCCCCAGGTCCAGGGCCTGACTCTGAGAGACCTCACATATTCACTTCACATTCACATTCACCAGTCTACTAGAGGCCTCAAGTGTGGCCTGGCTGCCAGGGGCTCTGAGTCACTCCTTTCCTCGGCACTGAGGGCAGAACTGGCCAGGCCTGGGTCTCACGTCACAGACGGCATGGGCAGGGTCACCTTAGAATGGGGAGGGGGGAAGAGCTCCCACTCTCCCATCCCATGTGACCCCCATGAGGACCAACCACCTCACCCCGCTGCTACCACGTCCCCTGAAGATGCCCAGGCAGGCAGGTGATTGGCTCACAGTGCCACTATCAGATGCCGTTGTGAGAGGGCCTGGGGATGGGGGCTCTGAACCGCAGACTGTCTTCTCAGGCTGAGCAGAACCTCAGAAACAGCCCAGAGTTGCCTTCATGGAGAGATAAGGGGTGTGCTGAGAGAGGAGGAAGGCTGCACCCACAGTCCCAGCTGGGTGGGCTGTGTCACGCTCAGTCTCCAGTTCAAATCTTGAAACTTTCTCGGCAAGGGGACAAGGGACTTCCTCCTCTACAACATCGCTCACCCTGAGGGGGAAATGTGGCAACAGCTGGAGAATTTGGGGGTTGTTGCTACGAGACTCTGGTGGGCAGAGGATGCTGACAGACGCCCTACCAAGCACAGCCACGGGGGCCTGAGCCACAGCACGGCGGGTAAAGCTCCTGCCTCTCACACAGACAACCCTACTCTGATCCCCGGCATCCCACCCTGAGTCCAACCAGGAGTAAGCCCTGAGCACTTCTGGGTATGACTCCCCGTCAAAGAAAAACCCTCCCAAAATAACCCCCAAGCCCAATCACAGACTAGAATGATTTGGGTAAAAGGTCAACAGTGCTGAAACTGAAGACGGACAAGGCTGTCCCCTAAGCAGAGGCAGCAGGAGTGTCCAGTGTCCAGCTGCGTGGCCCACTATGACTTTGAGCTGTCATTAGCAGGTCTTGGTAGGGTAGGCGGTCCCCAATGCTCTGAGCCCTTGGCCTCAGGCCCAGGGTGGGCTTCACAGAGGCCAAGAATCCTGGTAGGGGGGCAAAACCCTGCTCCACAGCAGGGACCGCAGCTGGCTGGGAGTGTCTGGTTTGGGAGCAAGTGTCAGGCCCTGTGGCAAGCAGGTAGGGCACCCTGGTGGGGGCTGGGGGCTCTTTCCTCTCTGCCTCGAAGGAGCAGGGCCCAAACAGTGTGTGACTTTAACCTGATTTTTGTCCAGCTCACAGTTCTTATACTCTTTCTCCCCCTGCTCCTGAAAGGTGACAATGACAAAGCCCACAAAGATGTTCATCATGAAGAAAGCCACGATGATGATATAGATGATGAAGAAGATGGAGATCTCCACGCGGTAGTTGTAGATGGGGCCGACATTCTCTCCGTTCGAATCGATGGCTTTATACAGCAGCCTGCAGAGCAGAGGGGCCGAATGAGCACTGCTTGCTGAGCACTGTCTGCCCCCTCCCCTCCCAGCAGCCTGCATAGCCCTACCCTGCTGGACCCCACCCCGAGGGGGTGTCCCCCATGCTGCAGGTCCCGGGGAACACTGAATGTCAGACTCACAGATAGTCCTCCGCCCCCCACTCCTGCGCACCAGGCTCTCAGAGCAGCCCTTTTGCTTCAGCCCAGCCCCTGGGATCTATTCCTTGAAGGTCTGTTTTTCAGGATCGGAAAAACACAAAATTTGACTGTGACCCACCACAAGCCTCCTGCTGACAAGGGCAAGACGATGCGAGCACCAGCTGCAAGATGCTGGAGGAACCGAAAACCAGAGATAGTGGCAAAGACTTTTTCCAAAGAAAAAAGAGGTTCCCTAAACTAAAATATGCCATGAAGTTAAACAGATGCCAAGGAGAACTCCAAATAGGAAGAGGGGAAAACACTTTACACACTCCAACTTCAGTGCAGCCCCATCTGGATGCCAATCCAATACTTCTCTGGTACCCGCCCCTTGATGCCTGGTGCCAGCCATACACATAGGCTCGGGGATAGGTGGGCATGACCACAGTGCCTTTGTCTGGAAGTTCACAGACCAAAGGTCACTATCCTCGGGGCAGAACTGGAGTGGAACCTGACCCTCCAAGCCACAAGCTCCAAGTTTGATGAGTTCCCCTGGGAGGCCAAATCTTGGGCAAGGCAGAGCTTAGCCACTCGCTCCAGACTGCTTTCATCAGCTGGGCCAAGTCCTATAAGAAATGTTCCTTCCAGCTGCCCCTTTACTCCCGGAGGATCCCGGGAACACTCTTGGCTGCTTTCTGGAGTCCCTGCTGGAGCAGCTCCCGAGCCCCCCCTCAACTGGTTGACCTGTGAGATCCCTCCAGGGTTCCTAGAGGCAACAGCTTTGGATACTAAGACCAGCCAATGGCAATAGACTGATGCCAGGGGACCTAGCGCTTCCCAGTGAATAGTATAGATTAATACTTTACCATTGGCCGGCCGTGGGGATGTGGGTTGCCTCTAGAAACCTTTAAGGAAAATAATATGCCTGCCACAGAGGCAGGGGTGGTGGGTGGGGATGGGATGGGGGTGGTGGGAGGGATACTGGGAACATTGGTGGTGGTGGAGAATGGGCACTGGTGGAGGGATGGATACTCGATCATTGTATGACTGAAACGTAAGCACTAAAGTTTGTAACTCTGTAACTGTACCTCACAGTGAGTCATTAAAATATATATATATATATATATATATATATATATATATATATATGTGTGTGTGTGTATATATGGAGACGTTACTGGGCCTGCTCGAGCAAATCGATGATCAACGGGAGGGCCTTTACTTTACTTACTTACTTTATATATACATATATATATATACATATATATATATAAATGTAATGCTACTGTTTAAAACAGAATAAAAAAGAAACCTTTAAGGAGAATAAGCTTTGTTTCTGTTTAGAGAGCTTAAAGACTCTGAATTTGTGATCCCTGAAGCAGTAAGTTGTCGCACAACCATTAATCTTCCCCTTGCCTCCCCGTACCATATGCCCTCATCCAACAAACACTGCGTTCCGCTTGCTGCTATATAAATCATTGCTTGCCCTGAATAAACTTGTCAATCGACCACTAATCGCTGACCTGTATCTGTTGTTTCCCAGTCAGTAGTTCATGTCTGTGTCTATGAACTATCACTCTTAGACCATGTTGGAATTGGCTCATCGCTCCCAGGTGACATGCACTGCCAGACAGTGACAGATGCTCACAGGTATCCAGAGGGAACGAGCTTGTCCCCCCACTTAAGTTCTCCTGGTCCTGAGATCCTGACATTCGGGACTCCTTCTGGAAACTGGGTGGTAGAGGCTGGCAGTGGTGTGGCACAGAGAGCTGAGGGTAAGGAAGCATGGGAGACTCTCCTCATACTCCACCTTCTTCTCTCTCTCCACTTCTCTTACTTTACCCATCAAAATGTGAGCCATTAAGTAACCCTTCCTTGCCATTCTTAGGACTCTATACTGTACAACATTTTAAACTGGAAAAGAGACCAAGTCATGTGTATACCTCAGCCCCTCTGGTAGCATGCCACGTGAGTTGGCATCACAAGCACCTTGGATGAGTAAGCCATCAACAAAAGCCCTGGCGCCACAGCATATGCTGTGCTGGGAAGGGGGGCATGGGTGCTGGGACACCCAGGGACCTGCTTCAGGATGAGTGGACCATGACAGCAGACAGGAGCCGGCACATGCAGTCCTCTGAGAACTCCTCATGGCCACCCAGATGCATTCTCTGGGAGCCAGCTGAGAGGAGCCCCTGCCTGGGACCCATCCCTGACCCCAAGTCACAGAGTCCAATCTACTGGCCACAAAGATTAATCAGAGAGAGAGGCCCTTTGGATCAAGGAACAATTACTTAGGGGCCCAAAGTGACCAAGTGCTGGGACAAGTCCAGCCGGTGGAAAGCATCAGGACTTGCACCAGGAGAAAAGGCGCAGTTGTCAACACCCTAGAGGCAGGTGTCCCCCACCCTCCCTGGGAGACATGCACCCCTCTGTACTCACTCAGGCCAGCCCTCAAATGTGGACACGGTGAAAAGTGCCATCATGGCAGACAGGACATTGTCAAAATTGAAGTCGCTGTTTTGCCAGATCCTCTCCCGGACCACAGGGTTATCAACATCCCCATCCTTGTAGAGGATGAAAAGGCCCCTGCAGAGGAAAACAAGAGAGGCTTGTCCCACCTCTCCTTGGCTCAGGCACAGACACCCTGTCCACCCCCTTGCCACGGTCATTCTCAGAGCCCGTGGGTCACAGCCTGAGCAGGTCCTGCCAGCTCTTCTTGGGTCCAGCATCCCCCCTCCCCTCAGCTCTGCCCTGCATTTGTTTTGCTTGTGCTTCAAAGACTCAGCCACTAAACTGGTCTGGAACACACTCCAGAGCAAGCAGGCAGATGCCCAATATATGTCTGTTAACAATTTAAAACTATAAGGTGGAGGCAGCTGTCATTTCAATTAGCTCAGTTCCACATGGACACATTCAAAGCTGTGGCCTTGGAGAATTCCAATGCTCTGGGAAATACTGTATTTCCCAGCATCATCATCACCACTGCGTTGTCACACACTGCTTCAAAATGTGGTTTATAATCTTTTTAAAAAGTTTCACAGAATGTGACAATGTGGTAAAATATGGTGTGCCCAGGAGAAACCCTCTAGTTTGTATCTGTCTTTTAATCAAATTGCTCTTTGCTTATTAGCAATATTCCAAATTTTGGTTCCCAAGAATGCTACAAATTCTGGCCCCCAGGATTTCTTATAGAATTTCATCTCTGCAAGGCACTGCATGTTTGAGCCTCTGGGGAAGACGCACTCTGCTGGCCCCTGTGTCATTCCCTGCATCCTGCAGGCTGGGCAGAGATGCCCCTGTTGGTGGGTACACAGCCACAACCAGACTATGGTGGGTGCCCTTGGACTCCAACAGCCACAGCCAGACTACAGCGGGTGCCCCTGACACCCCTCACTTGCAGAACCGAGTTAGCAACTGTTTTGGCAAGTGCCGTTGGAGAGCAGGAGCCGTGTGGCGGGGGGCGAGGGGGGTGCCCTGCAATCTCCTGGTTATTAGTCATGGATAGAAATAGGGCCCAAAAGCAGATGAGCGATGGGGCAGAGAACAGCAGGGGCTGGAAGAGGGTGAGCGACCCCTGAACACAGCGCTGAACTTCCGGGTCTAATTAAAGGAGAAACCACCCATGTGGATTTCGACAGAACTTTGCAGGAAGGGATTCCGTAATAGATGCTTTTAGGTTATAGGGCTTTCCCCCACCTCCAGCTTACAGATTAAACACCAAAAAAATCAAAAGCCTCACCCACTGTCTGGGGGGTAATAAAGACCTTTGGGGCCAGACAGAGGAGGCACTTGTAGGTGTGCAATTGTATAAAAATGCCACTGAACTCCACAGATTGCACTAGTACTTCATGTCACTTCCATGACAACAAAACCCCCTTCCTCAGTCCAGCCAGAGGCTGAGCACACACGCCCTCTTGGGCCCATGGTGAGCCCCCTGAAATGCCGGCATGCGCAAACCCTGGGGCTTTCCTCCTTGACCCTGAGGCCAACTCACGCATCCAGGAGGCTCACCTGCATTCCTCAGGGTTACTTTTGGCTTCATCCGTGCAGCGATAGAACTTTCCCTGGTGTGGAACAGATAGAGGTAAGCTTCTTCCCTTGCCCCCCACCGCGCTGCGCTGCCCCTTGGAACCAGCCAGGCTTTGGGACTCTGAGCATGAGGGTCGTTCATATACCTTGAACAGCTGGACCCCGATGCAGGCAAACATGAACTGGAGGAGGGTGGTGACGATCATGATGTTGCCGATCGTCCGGATGGCCACAAAGACGCACTGGACGACATGCTGGGGAGAAGGGCGGGGGAGGTGAATGGTCACAGTCTGGGGCTGAGGGGGAGCTAATACAAGTCAAGAATTTGGAACATTTTTATGTGATCTGTTTGATCCTGTGCTGCCTCAGTCTCTCAGATAGTGATTGGCTAGTGCCTCATGGCCTGGGAGTAGCACTCCACAAATAGACCCCTTCACCATTTCCTCTGAAAGTTTAGTCAGTGGAAAAGTAGGGACGCAGCAGGGTCTGGGCAAGAGGCTTATGGGCCCTCCTGTAAAACAGCTAAAGAAAATGCAAACACCCACCGCACCATGGTCATTTGGATCATCTGCATGACAAGAGATTTTAAAAGAAAAACAAATCAACTTAAAAATGCGATTAAAAAAAGAAAGTAATCTGAGTCAGAGAGATGCATGGATTCAGGTACGTTCCATGCACGTGGCTGACCCCCATTCAATCCGAGCGACCCCCAGCAGAATTAGGAGTAACCCCAGAGCACGGCCAGGTGTAGCCCACCCCAACCCAAAAGGTAATTAATGAACAGCAACCAAGTAAGTATCTTCAATGAACAAAACTCAAAAGCTGAGCAAAGCACCAACAGCAGTGTCTTTTGCAAAGCCATAACCCACTGTCCAATCTTCCAGGCTGTCACCCAGCTGTGGCCCAGCAGAGCCAGCTTATGGCAAGGCTGCCTGGAAGCCAGCTGCCCAGCCCGCAGATGCAGCATCCAAACCTTCAGTCCTTTGGCTCTGTTGATTGCCCGGAGCGGCCGCAAGACCCGGAGGACCCTCAGAATCTTCACCACGGAAATGGCACTGGATCTGAGGAAAAGAGGGGGGGTGAAAATAAGTATGACAGTGGGACTCAATCTTTAGAGGGTCTCTTTCTGGCTTTTTCTCTAATAACACGTGGAGCTGAGCTATCTCTGGGGGACCTTAACAGGGCCATGGGTCATTCCTCTCAGTGACACAGTAACTCCAAAGCCAGACCCACTGGCCTGTTGGGGCCTTGACTGCACCAACCTAGGCAGGAACCACCGTGCTGGAATTGCCTTTGTCTTTTTGGCCAGAGGGAAACTCTATGCAACACTTGGCTTTGAGGCTCCAGTTTTGGCTGTTAGGTTAGGAGAGCTGCTGTGATACTTTAGTGTATCTACCAACCAGGAGTCCTTTGTTTGAGAAAGAGAGGAGCAACAGTGAGTAGGGTGTTTGTGTTTGTCAGTGGCTGTCCTAGGTTCAATCCCTGGGACCCCATATGGTCTCCTGAGCATGGCCAGGAGTTATTCCTGAGCACAGAGTCAGGAGTAAACCCTGAACACCTCTGGGTGTGGCCCCCACACCAAAACACACATGTACACACACACAGAAATGATAAAAAGGGAGGCAACTGCAAACCAGCGTGGTGGGTGCAACAGCAACAGAGCTTGGGAAGCACCTTGGGGGTGTTGGGAAGGCTCCCTGTGAAGCTGAGTGCTACATGGGGGTGGCGAGGGGGCAGGTGGTTGGCTGGACAAAGAACAGCACACAGGAGGGCGCAGATGAGAATGCAGCTTGGGGAACACATATAGGGGTGGGGGGCACTGAACCCCTGAAGAGGGAGGTGCTGCTGCCAGTGGTGGATAGACATTAGAAACACACTGGTGTGTGTGTGTGTGTGTGTGTGTGTGTGTGTGTGCAGGGGATGCCTGCAGGGCTGCTTCTGCCACCCGGGGGCAGTGGGGGTGGGGAGGACTGACAGAGAAGGCCAGGGTCCTGAGCCCTCTGAGAGAGACAGCCTCCCTGCTTACCTCTGGCTGCCTGTGCTCTCTAAGGGGGTTATGGGTGGTCAGCGCCTCCTGCAGGCGGAGGGGCTCTGACACGCTCAGGAGCGTCTTCGCACAGACTCCTGGCTACGGTAGCTGGACTAGTCCCTAGAGGGACGTCATAACTACGAGAGATAGACAGTACCCCAGGGCCCTGGCTGGCAGATTGCTGAGAGTTAGAGAGGCCCACAAGAGGCAGCAGACAGACCCTAGGATCTAGGGACACCTTCAACAGTCAAGGTGAAAGGGCCCAGCAGCGCCACTGTATACTGTATCCTCATTCTTTTGGGGGGGGTGGAGGGTGGGGCCACACCTGGCAATGCTCAGGAGTTACTCCTGTCTCTGCACTCGGGAGTTACTCTGGGTGGTGCTCAGGGTATCATATTGGATGCTGGAAACGAAGCCCAGGTTGTCTGCATGCGAGACTAGTGCCCTCCCCACTGTACTATTGCTCCACCCCCACCCCTGGCCCCTTCCATTGAGGGGAGTGGAGCTCCTGAGAGGCCTTGGAGGACTCGGGCTGGAACCTGGCTTCCCTCCCCCTCATGGAGACAGTTTTTACCTTCTCTTAGAAACGGATGTCACAGAGAGTGAGAAGAGACACCCAAGGGAGCCACAGGCAGGAAATGAAAATGGGAAACCAAGCAGGAGCTGCCCAAGCTATCTGGCACAGGGGCAAACACAACTTTCCCGGAAACGAAACGTGATCACGCCTGGTCCATGTCTGAGTTCCTCATGTCAATCATCCTGACCAACAATCACCAACACAGACACACAGCAGAATACTCACTGGATCCCAAAGGAGACGAGAGACACCCCAACAACCAGCATGTCCAGCAAATTGAAGTAGTTCCGGCAGAAAGCCCCTTTGTGGAGGAAGGCGCCAAACGTTGTCATCTGCGGGAGAGCTGGGAGTGAATGACCTGCTCATCTTTCCAGGGGGCAAGAAACCTGGGCTCTCTCCAAAACCTTGAGGGAAACCTGACTTTCTTAACAGTGTCGATGAAGCCAGAGACATAAAGCACAAGGTTGAGAGAGAGTGTTTGTTTAAATGTGGATAAAGGGTGTCGGAGAGATGGTAGAGCAAATAGGGTGCTTGCCTTGCCTGTGGTGACCCTGCTACAATCCCTGTCACTACAAATGGTTCCCTGGATCCCACTAGGAATGTTCCCTGAACCCGCCGAGCCAGGAGTAAGCCCTGAGCACCTTTGAGTCGGACTCAAAAACAAAGATAAAGGGCAATGGATTTCTAATACATTGAAAAAAGGTGGAGATCATCTTTTCCCGGGGCAGGACTGTCACCTGCACCATTGTCCTGTGGGAACCTCGAGGCAAGGCTTTGAGGGGACTTTCATACCTGTCCTCATGGGTTCCCCAATTCCCAATCTCAGATCCAAACAAATATGTATGTGCCCATGGGAAACCCCAGGACAGGGGTAGGGTTCACACTGCCAGAACATCATGTCCAGCTGAACCCAATGAACAAGGACAAGGGGCTGAGCTGCATCTGGCCAAACTCAAGTTCCTGATCTGCTGGGAGACCCACTTGCCCCACAAGTGGGTCTTTACCAAGTTGAATGCAGATGAGTTTACTCTTATGGTGGCTGAAAACCGGCCCAGCTCAGACTATTGTGGGGCCAAACTGTTGAATGAATCCCTAACTGGGGACCGCTGGACAAATGGCAGGTCCTACATCCCTGAGAGCCTGTGTAGTTGTCGTTTCTGAGTCCCTGCTCCCCTCCCCTCCCCCACTTAATCATGATTCCTGTCTCCAAATTAGGACCAATAAAGAGATCAGCTTATGACAGCAATAACAAATCTCATTGTGAATCCATCGCTGGCATATCTCAAGGACAGCTTCTCTTTGCCTCGGGGCAGGTTCAGGTGGCCAGACTTATCAGGATGTCACTATTGCTCAGATAACCTGGCCTCCCCCTTCATTTTGTCCCACTGAACCCCAAAGAGAAACAACAGTTGCATCCCAGCCTTCCTGCGTCCATGAGTGGGCACTCACCAGAAGTGTTCACATTTTCCCAGGTGATCCTGAGGGGTTTTAGTATTTCATTAATTTATTAATTTTTATACTGCAGTGCTGGGGATCCAACCCAGGGCCTTGCATGGGTGGGGCACACACTCTCGCACTGAGTTGCATCCAGGGTCTGGTATCTTTACTCTGATTTGCTCGCTCTTCATCAGGCCTGGTGAGGCTAGAGATCTGGGTATACCTAGCACTCCACATGGTGCGTGCTATTGGCTAAAGAAAAGAGAGTTTACTGAGGAAGCTTCCTGGAGGAAACACAGCTAAGGTTAAAGAACTATTTCAATTAAAAAAAAAGAAAGAAAGAAAAGGTGGAGGGAGGCTCAGTTACAAGAGATGCAGAGTTAGGAAAAAATCATTCCAAGCTCTGCAACATTGCCAAAGCTTACTGCTCTTATCGCTTATAAAAATGGCAACTTCATATGGTGGAACCAAATCAGGGAACAGCCTTGCAGATCTCCTTAGCTCACTAGGGACCACCACTTCAGCCCACAGCTGCTTTGGGGATTTGCTGAGCCCTTATTGTTTTTAGTTTAATTTTCCAGTCTCTAAAATGAAGAACAACTTGAAAGACTTAAGTCATTGGAGCATGTAGCACTGTCTGTAGCACTGTCCTCCCGTTGTTCATCAATTTGCTCGAGCGGGCCCAGTAACATCTCCATTTTGAGACTGGTTGTTACTGTGTTTGGCATATCGAATATGTCATGGGTAGCTTGCCAGACTTTGCCACCTGGGCGAGATATTCTCGGTAGCTTGCCGGGCTCTCCAAGAAGGATGTGGGAATGGAACCCAGCTCGGCTGGGCCGGCCACGTGCAAGGCAAACGCCCTACCACTGTGCTATCACTCCAGCCCTTGCTATCGTGCATATACACTAAAATTAAAAAGTCATAATTAATTTTTTTCTTCCTTTTTTGGGGGGCCACACCCAGTGGTGTTCAGAGCTTACAATCCTGGCTATGGGCTCAGGAATCACTCCTGGTGGGGCTTAAGGGGGTCATAAAGGGTACCAGGGATTGTACCTGGGTTGGCTGCATGCAAAGCAAGTGCCTTACTTCTGTGTTATTACTCTGGCCCTTTTATTTTTCTTTTTAAGCAATCCTGTAACCTCATCTCCCATGACCCAAGAGTGTGTGTGCTCTCTTTTTCTCTCTCTAAATACACATATATGATATATATGTGTATATCTATATATCTTTCTCTCTATATAATCAGAGTGTTTATATAAGTATCAGAGTAAATGGAACCTTTCTCCATATGGTCTGAATAGGGAAAGTTACCAAAAATGAGAACCAATCAGCTGTTCTGGATCAAGCAGTGACCTGTGACTGTCCCTGCTCCAAGTAAGGGTGGTGTATCTCTCCTGGGCTGTATCTCTCCACCCACACATCACATCATCACTGGGACAATGTCTTGCTCTGAAGAGAACTGTCAGCCAAGCTCTCAAGTTCATTGATGCAAACATAGGAAACTAAACTTATAAGTTCAGAAGATTTTAATTTATTTAATGGTTTGGGGACTGTACCTGGGGGTGCTTGTGGCTCTTACTCCTGGGTCTATGCTGAGGGATCACTCCTGGTGGCTCAGGGGAACATATGGGTGCCAGGGATCAAACCTGGGTCAGTTGTGTGCCAGGCAAATGTCCTACTGGCTGTACTTTGGCTACAGGTCCGAGTCCCCAAAGGATTCAACAAAGTTGGTTTTGCATTGTGTGCATTAATCAAAAGAGAGAGAGAGACAGAGAGAGAAAAAGAGAGAGAGGAGGAGAGAGAGAGAAAGAGAGAGAGAAGAGAAAGAAATACACCCTTCTCTGGCAATGTTACAGCTTCACTGGAGAGAAGATTTTGTAAAGAGCCCAAGTTCCAGAGTAGCTATTTTACATAAAATGTGTTGTTTTCTTGCCCCTCCTCCCCCAACCTCCAGACTGCATACAAAAAACATCAAAATGGTTTATGGAAAATTGCAGCTAAAAGTCCTTCCTTCCCAACTTGTCTCTGCATTAAGAGATGATGGTCAGACAGTACCCACGGACACGGTGTACCGGGGCCCAAACCACTGAGCCAGTCTTGGGGGAACTGGTCGGGTGGTTTTGGGTTCTTCACTTCCCATCTTCTGTTTCTGCACACGGGACCATGAGCTCCTGGCCTGGCGGGTGGGGCCCTCACACTCAGTACTCAAACCGCATGCAGCAAGGGCGAGGAGCAACTGTGTACTCATGCATGGGCAGTACATTTAGCACACCGGGTGTGCTCCTGTCATCGATGCAAATGTAAGCCCATCCATTACAAAAGATAGACAGCATCTTTACACAGATATGCCCAACTATCTTGCAAATCCTGTTGCAAGAAAATAGTGTGTTACTATTTTAGGTCATTGAAAACTAAATTCAACCAGAGAAATGAGAAGCAGTGTCTTCCTTTCACAGGATAGGTGGTTTTCCTGATATGGATGTAAGGACAGGGGGAAGAGAGTTCACACCAATGGATGCATCTTATCAGCTGAAGCATTCCAGAGGAATATTAAAAAAGGAAAAAAATGTCATTTCCAATTACTGTTATGAAGCTAAAGTAGCTCCTACATGCATTCAAAGATTCACAAGAGCCAAAAATTTATTTTGAAAAGTTGAAAAGCTCAGGAAAAAAAAAATTCTTGGGTTAAAAAAAAAAGTGTAGTCTGATCACAGAAGAGAAAAACTAAAAATAGTCAAAAGCACTCCACTTTTGGCTGGTGCCACACGCAGGAGCAGGCCCCCTAAACACAGCTGGGAAACCTGTTACCTTCAAAAGGATCTCAAATGCAAAAGTACCCGTGAAGACATAATCTGCATAACCTAGCATCTGGAAGGTAAACAGAGAATGGCAATATTACTGCTACAGTGGTGTTGGAGTATGTGAGGGTCAAAGAAGAGCCATTACCTTTAACAGGATTTCAACAGTAAAGATGGCTGTGAAAGCATAGTCAAAGTAGCCCAGTATCTGTAAGGCACAACACGCAGCAATGAGACGGAGGCACCAGACACCCCCCACGGCCACATCTCACGCCCCAGGGTCATGTCCCCTCATGAACACTGGGAACTTTTCTCCCAGGATAAACCTCTGCTCCGAACTCAGTGTAGAGATCCTCAAAAGGCAGCTCATCTTTCGGACCCAAACGCAGACATCAGGGAACACTTACTTACCTCCTTTAAGCAATCATGCGGGCTCTCCCCATTTACATGTCTTATGCATACAGAGGCTCCTCTCTAAACACTTGGAACTGATTCTCATCACAGTGGACGGGTGGCCCCTGATAAGGTCTGTACACACACACACACACACACACACACACACACACACTTGGGATCTCTAGTTCTGGCTGCATGAAATACAGTGCCGTCCAGTGGAGTTTCAGATTAGTGGAGAGACATGAACTAAGATACTAATGGCAAGAGCCATGAAAAAAGCAATCCCATTCACAATTGTGCCCCAGAAAATCAAGTACCTCAGAATCAGCTTATCTAAGGAGGTAAAGGACCTCTACAAAGAAAACTAAAAAATGCTACTCCACAAAATAAAAGAGTGTATGAAGAAATGGAAACATATTCCCTGCTCATGGATAGGAAGAATTAACATTGTCAAAATGGCAATACTCTCCACGGCATTAGACAGATTCAATGCGATCCCTATAAGGATATTCATGAAATTCTTCAAAGAAATGGATCAAGCACTCCTAAAATTCATTTGGAACAACAAACTCCCACAAATAAATAAAGCAATTCTTGGGAAAAAGACGATGGGAGGCATCACCCTCCCTAACCTCAAACTCTACTACAAAGAGGTAACAATTAAAACAGCATGGTACTGGAATAAAGGCAGAGCCACAGACCAATGGAACAGGGTGGAGTATCCCTACATACAACCCCAAATGTATAAACATCTAATCTTTGATAAGGGAGCAAGAAATGTGAAGTGGAGCAAGGAAAGCCTCTTTAACAAATGGCGCTGGCGTAACTGGACAACCACATGAAAAAAAATGGGCTTAGACCTCGACTTAACACCATGCACAAAAGTCAGATCAAAATGGATTAAAGACCTCAACATCAAACCAGAATCCATTAGATACACTGAAGACAAGGTCAGCAAAACCCTCCACAATATTGAGGCTAACAGTATCTTCAAAGATGACATGCCACTGACCAACCAAGTGGAAACAGAGATAAACAAATGGGACTATATTAAACTAAGAAGCTTCTGCACCACAAAAGATACAGTGACCAAAATACAAAGACAATCTACAGAATGGAAAAGGATATTCACTCAATACCCATCTGATAAGGGGTTGATATAAAGGATATACAAAGCACTGGTTGAACTCCACAAGTACAAAATATCCAACCCCATCAAAAAATGGGGTATGAAATGAACAGAAACTTTGTCAAAGAAGAAATCTGAATGACTTAAAGGCACATGAGAAAATACTCTACATCACTAATCATCAGGGAGATGCAGATAAAAACAACAATGAAATATCATCTCATACCACAGAGACTGGCCCACATTCAAAAGAACAAAACCAACTGGTGTTGGTGCGAATGTGGGGAGAAAGGGACCCTCCTTCACTGCTGGTGGGAATGCTGACTGGTTCAGCCCTTTTGGAAAACAGTATGGACGATTCTCAAAAAATTAGAAATTGAGCTCCCACTTGACCCAGCAATACCACTCCTGGAAATATATCCCGGAGAGGCAAAAAAAGTATAGTCAAAATGACATCTGCACTTCTATGTTCATTGCTGCACTGTTCACAATAGCCAAAATCTAGAAAAACCCCGAGTGCTTTAGAACAGATGACTGAAACTTTGGTACATCTACACAATGGAATACTATGCCGCTCTTGGAAAAGATGAAGTCATGAAATTCACATATAAGTGGTTCTACATGGAAAGTATCATGCTAAGTGAAATGAGCCAGAAAGAGAGGGACAGACATCGAAAGACTGCACTCATCTGGGGAATATAAAGAAACAGAATAGGAGACGAACACCCAAGAATAGTTGAGATAAGTACCAAGAGGTCTGCTCCATGGCTTGGAAGCCAGCAGCAGATGCTGGGGGGAACGGCAGCTCAGATAGAGAAGAGAACACCAAGTAAAGGGTGTTTGGAGGACTCACTTGGGATGCAAGATATGTGCTGAAAGTAGACTATAGACCGAACACGGTGGCCACTCAATACCTCTATTGCAAGCCACAACACCCTAAAGGAAAGAGAAAGCAAAAGGAAATGCCCTGTCACAGAGGTGGGGAGGGTGTGGGTGATGAGGGGGGGGGGGGTAGGAGGGCTACTGGGTTCATTGGAGGTGAAGAATGGGCACTAGTGAAGGGATGGGTACTCGATCATTGTATAACTGAAACCCAAGTACAAAAGTTTTTAAGTTTACAACTGTACCTCATGGTGTTTCACTAATAAAAAAATAACAACAACAACAACAACAAAAGATACTAATGGCTTCAGGAGGAATCAGAATTGTCCACTGGATTGGCATTCTCCTGGCATCCCCTCAATACCTGCCCACTTAACCAGGAAGTCAACACCTTCCTCCATTGGTGGTCCAGCTGGCTTAGCCCAGCAGGAAGTGTCCCTCATCAGCTTCCTCCTGCCTGTTACTCAGCATCTCCCCCTACTCTCTCCCAAAGCTGGTTTTTCACCTCCCAATGCTGACTCAAAGAACAGGCTGCCTGGAAGCATCATTTCTGAGCTATCCTGTTAGTGTAGCTCAAACACCATCTCCTTGGTCTGGCGAGTCTTGCCAACTGACCTCTGCAGCAGACGCCACTTCTCATGAGAACCATGGGGCCAGCAAAAGCAGGCAGGTGGGCCAGCAGCCACAGGTCTGCCCACTCAACCAAGTAGTCCCAGAGAGACCCTTTGCCACAGAGACAGCTGCCGAGCTTTACCCACACCAAGAGGGACTTCTTTTGTGGCTGCCTCTGTTCGTGGCTGCTGTGGTCCACGGTGAAAGGAACAGAGCTCGAGGAGAACATGGAGACCACACCGGCCAATCCCCATCATGCAAGAGACAAGGAAGTTGGGACAACATGGGAGTAGGGGCAGGGCGATGCTCAGGTCCCATCCTCATCAGCTGACCACGAGCATAGCATGAGGGGCCTGTTCCCACTATGGAGTCTGCGCCCCAGGGAGCAGCCGTCAGCACTCTGCCAGTCAGATAGGCCTCAGCTCCAAAGGGCAGCTCTCTCCACCTGAAGGTAGCTTCTCAGTTTTCATTTCCCAAATAGGGTCCATTTCTCAGATGTTTGAATTCTGCTAGGGCTCTTTGGCACGTTTGTTCCTCAGGCCCTACATGGTATTTCCAGTATATTTCCAGGACTCACCCTACCTTCCCCCGCAAGGTCCCAGCAGTCCTATTTAGGGGGCAGCAACTCTCCCACGCTGCCCACCAGCCACTGAAGCAGCGGGGAGGGGGAGAGGCATACCAGCTCCTGAGCCCAGTATGTCAGTGTGTCTTTTCTGACTTGGACTCCGCTCTCTCTCCCATTGAGATCCCAGCTAAGGCAAATGAGTCCAGTCAGTTGTGAAGGAGCAAAAGGTCACACACTCACGGGCAGAAGTGGGACAGAAACAGTTGGGACTGGCAGCAGGGGAAAGGAGGACTTTAAGGGGGCTCAAGTTCTCGTCACATTAGATGAAAACTTCTGCTGTCCATCAGAGTCCACTGATAAGAACAGTGTTGTTATACTGACATATTTGTTAAGTGGGTGGGTCTTTTGGTAAGTGTCTTCACACACACAAATGCACACGCACAACTTCCATATTTTTTAAGCACTAACCACTTTCTTGGGGAAAGTGGAGGAAATTGACTCAAGGAGAAGTTATTATAATAATAATTTTAAAAATCTCATCAGCTCTTAATGTAAACAATGTCAACTTAAGTTGTTCTAGAGTTTAGCTACTTAAACTGCAGGTCACAACCTACATAACTATAGGTGAGTGTGGTTAAAAATAGATTTCTCTGTGATTTACTGTCAGTAAATGTTTGGTTTTTATACCTGTTTTTCAAACCTCTATAGAGGGGGGCTTGTGTAGAAGGTTCTCTGGTGAAAAGTGCCCAGGAATAGACAAAGTTGAAGGAGTCCTGCCTTAAATGAACTCCTGTCCCTGAGGGTCACACACACACTGTTCTCTATACCACCGACACCCACCCACTGCCCTTTTCCATGTGAGAATCTCACTTTTCTGATGGAACTCAAAGACTACAAACTCTGATCTATGTAATAGCTCAGAGACAGATGATATGTCCTCAGAAAGGCCTGTGGGCACAGAGAAGTGAGATCCTTGGCAGCTTTCCTGGGGGAAGCCCTTCCTCTCTGGCTTCCTCTTCACCTGCTCTGACCAGACCAGTCAGCTATATGAGGTTTGCTACTTCCGACCAAGAGTCTGGAAACAAGGCCCTGCCAGATACAGGGTTCCATGGCCCAAATCCCAGGGACACTAACTGGGCCTTAATTGCCTTAATCTTCAAAATTCCAAAAATCAGATGAACAGATAGAGGCCCCATGTGGATGAGGCTGAGATTCCTGATGGCTGGGCCCAGGGTGAGCCCCTGAGGCCCTGTGGGGAGGGGGTCTGGTGATCCTCTGGAATGGCTCCTGGCAGGACAGCCAGGCTGTCCACAGGCAACCCGACTTCTCTGCTGTCTCCACTGATTTAGCCGAGGTACCACGAGTGCCTGAGTCAGACCTAGCTGTCGAGGAAAGGAACTGCCCCTAAGGAGATACTCAACAGGAAACTCTCTCCTCTGAGTGCTGTGTCTCCTCAGCCACCGATCCCCCTCTACAACACACTTCCCCCCACCCCCCCAGCTTCTCCAGCTCTGGTCCCTCAGCCTCCCCGCTTGTCTTCCTCCTCAGAGAGGGAACGAGGAGCGCGGTGAGTGAGGCCCTGCGGTGTGAGGCTGACGACACTCAGGCTCCCCAGTAGGGGAAAGCCATGATGTTAGGATGCACCCACCAGGCAGAAACCCCAACCTAAGTGGAAATGGGAACTTGACTGGGGAGGGGAAGGGGACCAAGGGGCCTATGGCAGGGAATGAGGAGGAAGAGAAGCAGGGCCACTGATCTGTAAAAAGTGGCCATAGAGTATTGAAAATGAAGCTTAAGGATACGCAATGCAGCCCAAAGGCAATAGAAACGAAGAGCAGGAGAATTTAAGTCTTCAGTAGGAAGCTTGCCACAGGGACGGGGGGTGGGGGGATAAGTCAGGGCCAGGGACATGAAGGGGAAAGTGCCTGCCAGTGAGGCAGGCTGGGGCTCACAGGGAAACTGGAGACACTGGAGGCGGGAAGTGGACACTGGTAAAGGGATTGGTGTACGCCTGAAACTCAATGTACACAATTCAGTAGAGGAGTGTCCTGAGAGAACAAGCTGCTTTGAAAAACTTGACATGCAAAAGACCCTGGCATTTAATCCCAGTGGTTCCAGAGGGCGGGTACCCCATCCTGCCTTGCCTGCCTGTCCTTGCTCAGGGGCTTACAGTGTTCCGGAAGGAGTGGCTACGGATGGGGTCCTCGGCGGCCAGGGCAGCGCTGCTCAGCATGATGAAGACGAGGATGAGGTTGGTGAAGATGTGGTGGTTGATTAGCTTGTGGCAGCCCACACGAATCCTGGAGAGAAAGAAGGGAAGACACCGTATGCACACAGCCTCCAGCACCTGGGCCACACTGTAGGGATAGCTCGGGCAGAGGGCAGCTGTGCACAGCCCCACCCGGAAATCCCAGGTGGCCTCACCATTAGCTGCTCCACACCCGAGAGAGCTGAGCCCACTGGCCTGCCATGCCACTCTCTCCAGAAGGTGCTCCAGAGACCGCCCACGGATTCCTTAAATACAGATCATCATCCTTCGAAAGGAGACGCTATGGTGTATAAGGGAATTGTTTGGGGGGCAATACTATACTTTGGAGGAGCTGGAGGAGCTAATCTCTGCACAGAGGCTGTTCCCAAGATGCTCGGGGCCAGGATCAAAGTAGGGCCCAGTGTTCCTGCACGCAAAGCATGTGCTCCAGCGCCCCCCACCCATCTCCTAGCCCTGGAAGAACTTCTGGAAGCTGCTCTCCAAACTGGGTCTTTCTGAGAATGACTTGCTCCCACTCTCACCCTGCTCTGAAGGCATCTGAGATTTGGGGGGGGGGGAGTGTTTGCACAGTTCCCCACCAAGAGTGACAGCATCACCTCTGCAGGGTGTGAGACAGTCAGTGATGGAGTCTGCATCACTCTCCTGAGTGACCTGCACGAGCTGAGTCTGGAGCTGGCTCCCAATGCACCCGCATGAGATGTGGAAGTGGAATTGTTAAGAGGAAGAAGGCTCATCCTACACACGCATCTCACAAGTCCCTGACTCCACTGCGTGGGAGGACTGCACAGTGTCCTGTGGCCTCAGAAAGCCAGGCAGGACAGCCAGGCCCAGACTGGATGCCGGCTCCCAGGCCCTGACACGTGTCTGTCTGCTGCCCCTCAGGCAGGCTCCCCTCCACTGGGACATCTCACTCTAACATGGTGCAGTGTTTCCTTTTCTGTACGGGGTGAGGGAGGAGGCGAGGGCGCAGTTCCCAACTGGTTCTCAGGAGGCCCAATGAGAAATCTGTGGCAATGTTCTACTTAGCATCATCTGCCTTCAGAAACCCCACGAAGCTGACTCTTATCCCCACTGGCGAGTCCCAGCCAACTGGTGGTTGGTTGTGGTGGTTCAACACAAGAGCCCGAGGATACTCAGGCCCGCCTTGTGATGCCAGGAGGACTGCAGTTTCCCTGCTGGTGTTTGGGGCCTCCAGGGATGTATCTGGTGATGCTCAGACGACCCTGTGTGACAGGAACTGAATCTAGGTTGAGCATATGCCACTCACGCACCCTAACTGCTATCTCCCAGCCCAGACCACGCAAGGATTTTTTTTTGCACTATAGAATATATCTAGGTGTTCCTTTGAAAAGTTTTTTTTTTCCTTTTTCCCTTTCAAAACTGGATACACTTTGTATGACTCCCTGCTTCAAGCCCCCCTTTTGAATGCCGCTTAGTGCCAGGATGTGCCCCCAAGCAGGCCTGCAGCTGTGTCCAGGGGAGACTTTCTAAGTCAGTGCAGGCAAGAGAGCTCCAGCTGCAGGAGGGAATAAATGCATCCCTCAGATCTCAGTGAGCTGTTTCAGCAACACCAGTGGAATAGATAGTGTTCTCTCTCTCTCTCTCTCTCTCTCTCTCTCTCTCTCTCTCTCTCTCTCTCTCTCTCTCGACACCTCAACTCTTGGCAGTGATGACCTTGAGAGTATCATCAAATTTCTTGCAGGCCTGAGAGACCCCACCCCCTTGGTGTCTCCCGAGTTGTTTCACAAAGGTTATGTCCGACAGCCAAGAACTACCTGTGCCACTGAGAAACCTTCCTGGGTGTCATTCACTTCCCCCAAATCCCAGATGATTCTAAACCTAGAAACCACACGAGTAAATACATGTCTTCCTCTTGCAGAACTTGTAATCAATGGGTTCCTGGGGGCCCCCCTCCTCATTATATCATGTGCTGTGCTATTTTAATCAGCTGATCGCAGAGCTCTGAGTAGAACAGCTCCCACCAATGAAACACCACCAAGCCACTTTTGTCTTCTGCCAGGAAGTTCAGGATGGGACAAGAGGCAGCTACGTGGATCTCTGAAGGAGGACAATGCTAAGTAGAACTTGGCCAACAGAGGGTTTTATCAGACCAATAATTATGATAGGATCCATTGTGTGGAAAACTTTACTGGGGACAACCTACAGATCAGCAGAGCCACAGGTGCGTGCCAACCACGCAGCAGTACCTGGCCCGGCCCAGATGTCCCAGTGCCTGGGTCAGAGCCGGGAATGGTGTTTCTCCCAGAACTTGTCACCCCCTCAGCCTTGGCTTCAAGGGAGACAAGCAGAGAGGAACAAAAAGGATGAAGGCAAGGCTGTGGCCAAAGAGGATGTGTGTGTGTGTGTGTGCGCGTGCGCGCGCGCACATGCGTGTGCGTATGTGAGACGCATCCCTTCCCTTACTCCATCCCCTGACCCTCGAGCAACCTGCAGGGTGAGACGCATGAGAGTACAAAGGTGGATATTTACGGGTTGGTCTTGCTAAGAATGAAGAATGCGCTCCCTTCAGGAATGGGGGCGATCTTCTCCTTCATGTTCAACTCCGAGATCCTTCGAGGGCGGGGGCCAGCAGGAACCTCAGGTTCATCTTCTTCTTCCTCCTCTTCCTCTTCACCTACTTTAAATGACACTTTTATTTTTGTGTGTGTTGGGTGGGGGGTTGTTTATTAGTAAGGCATGAACTAAAGATGGCATCTAGGTTTGAAAGATGGTCACATGAAATGTGACTTAGATTTTCAGACCGAGTGAGAAGGGTCAGGGTGCTGGGCAGTGTGGGGAGTGAAGGAAGGAAGGAGGTCCCCAGAAGCTAAACACTTGAGCATGGGTAAAATACGGCAGCAGTCCTGCCACCCGCTGCTCACTGGGCTGGTTTGTCTCATGTGAAAAGCTGTGTTGCTGGTTCAAACCACACAAACTCAGTCTCAGGGAGCCCCTACTCCTCAGGTCTGCCGTCTTGGACAACAGGGACACAGACACGTGCAAAGATGCCCTGGAGCCTGATCTGGATAGCAGCAATGGCTGTTGCCCTCCAAGAGAGCAAGTGTGTGTGAGCGTCCTTCATGCTGGCCCCGTTCGTGCTTTCTCTCCCCACAGCCCGCAACTTGGGTGACACGAGCCGGCTGTGACCAAGAGAGAAAGCAGAACGAGCCAACCCATCAGGGATGGGACTCAGGGGCTCGATGACATCAGCAGCCTCAAGGACACTCTAGCTGGGCTGAGGGGCCAGCCTCGGTGGCTGAGTGCTCCCCTCTTGGTTCATGCGCCAGGGGTCCCACTCCCATACCCGGCACATCACAGGGTGGATAAGGGTCCTTGTCCTCATCTTCTTCTCGGTAGTCATCAATAGTCACCTAGGATGGCGGAGCAGGGCAGACTCTTAGTTCCACACATGTCAGAAATCCCCAAAGTGAAGAACCGACCCCACTGTCTAACATGGGGCAGGAAATTCTCTCCTAAGTGTGAGCTGTAGGTGACACATGGGAATGGAGAGAGGCTCTCTATGGTGATTCTGCTCATGTGCCCACCTTGGCTTCTCCTAGTTCTGTATGAGGGTTTCAGGTAACTGCATCTTGGGACCAGACTCCCCTGCTGGCCATGAGCATGCTGGTCTTGCTCATTCCACAGTGTCTGACACACAACTCCTACTCAGCATGTGTGTATGGACTCAATGAGCAGACAGATGAGTGAACAGTCCAGAACCAGTCTAAGTGGAGTGACGTTTCCCAGGATAGTGAGATGCCTCCTGGGGCAGGTGCCTACTGACAAGCCTCCACCCTGACTCTGCAGGAAGGAACCACTACAACAGGCTGGGTCTGACCATACGGTTCCAA
Organism: Sorex fumeus; assembly: GCF_029834395.1. Lineage (NCBI taxonomy): Eukaryota > Metazoa > Chordata > Mammalia > Eulipotyphla > Soricidae > Sorex > Sorex fumeus. Next base: position 53,958,801 of record NW_026606129.1, on the reverse strand, counting down.
CAAACAAGGGGCAATAGTACCACTGGCAGGGGTTTGCATTGCATGTAGCTGAACCAGGTTCAATATTCAGCATCCCATATGGTCCCCAGAGACCCACCAGGAACGATCCCTGATCAGAGTCAGGAGTAAGCCTGAACACCATAGGTGTGGCCCCCAAAACAAAACAAACCAACCAACAAGCATAAAACCCCAAAAAGAAATGATAAAGGGATCCCAATATTAACCTCCTCCCTTCTCTGGTGAAATATAGCCTAACTATGCCAGCATCTACCACGGGGAGCTATACAGTGACCCAAAATATCACGTAGGCACTTTGGCAGTATGGACAAGCAGACATTTGTGGGGCAGAGTTGTGAAATCTTCTGGAGCCCAAAAGTGAAGAAGTGCTTCGGGGTACCTTGTTGTCGCTGTTGGCAATCTGGTTCACTTCGGGTTTGTTGTTCTTTTTGTTCTCCAGGCTCTCTTTCCTACAGCGGAAAGAGCACAAGAAGCCAAGGAGTCATATTACCATGTATAAAAATGCTTATCACGATTCTGAATCAACCATGGCTCCATGAAGGACAGAACTTAATCAGGAACATCACCAGCAGCAGGAATGGGGCACAGCCCATAGGTGGAGCGGCCTGCGCGTGGCGGCGAACTGGATTCGTTACACAGATCATCTTATTAAAATTCTCATCCAAGACCTAATCAATGTGGGATGCACCACTTGTTTTGTGACGCCGAAATTAACCACAGACATGCTCCAGGTGAGACATGTGACTCTCAGCTCTGAGGGAATGAGACCCAAGGGCCCACTTTGCCCCAGACTCCATCTTCCTTGGTCTGCCCCACGGGGCCACCCAGGTCCACTGCCAAGCCCTGTGGGGGTCACAGTGACCATGGACTCTGTATGTTTTGACCGACTAGGCCTCACCTAGAAGGGCTCCCCAGAAAAACACCTCAGGGAAAGGGGTTACCTGGCAATCTTTTTCCGTTCCTTTTCTTCAGCTTCCTCTTTCTGAGCCGTGTTCAAACTTTCAGCATCAGCCAAATTGTCCACAGCAATGGCCAAGAAGACATTCAGCAGAATATCTAGTTTTGACATTTTAAGGATATAACACATCCAGGAAGGTAACAAGAGCTGCTTGGCCATGCAGCACCACCCCATACCTCACCCCCCCACTCCCCATGTGCTGTGCAAAGCTGGAAGCAGGCGACCAGACTCTTGGCTACACTCTTGGTAAAGACAGCACCTGTACTACATCATCCGGGGAAAGAATGCTGTGTCCTCCAAAACTAATAATCACAGGAGATGATCCGAAAAGAGATTAAGTTTAGATTCTCTAAAACCCACTCCACCTATGAACATCGGTCCTTCCTTTCATGTGTCTGTGGGTGCACCTACACATTTAGGTAGCTGGAGCAATACTACACCCTGCCTAAAACAACCTATCAGAAACACAGTGATTTTTTTTTAAATGTAGGAGCACTGCTATTTATTCAGCCATTGATTAAGCTGATTGAATTGGGCATGAACTCCACATTACTTTTTCAAATTAAATTTTATAAGTTAGTTCACAATGTTTGATTACATTCAATATTCAAACACCAATCCCACCACCATTACAGCTTCCCACCACTAAATTCAGGATGTTTCCATCCCAAACCCCAATCCCTGTCCCAAAACACAACCAAAATAATTTATTTCATAATGTTTTTATGGAGAACTGATGAACATGCTTACAAAAAAGTGTTCATATAGGAATCAGTGTGAAGACTGTTCTATTTTGGCAGGAACCATTAAGACATTTTATAGGATATTACTAACATGTTTTGAAAGTTTGGATGATGTGAGCTTTGGTGTATATATATATATGTATATATATGAGAATATGTATATATATGTGTGTATATATATTTCCCTCTATCATTTGTTGCCCATCAAATGTGGTGTGTAATTATAGAGAATGGGTAGGGAGTGTTTTATGATGGAAACACAGTGACTTTTAAAGGACTTTGACCTTTTGCTTTACGCATTTGTGTCTTTTCAAACACACATGCACACCCACATAAATAAATACCAAGTTATAAATCTTCAGGATCCTATTACACAGGATGGCTGCAAAATCTTCATCCAAAAGGCCAGCAGGGTCCATGGACACGCCCTTCATTCATTCACCAGAACCCCGGCCCCCCCCACCTCCCAACATACACATACACACACACACACACACACACACACACATTCACAAACTCTGACAGCAGCAGGCCTGTGTGCTGCCGCAGGACCAGACTCCTCCTATGTGTGGACACCTTTGTGGCCCCGGCTCTGTCTCTGCCAGCTGCATCTGACATCTGCATACAGAAAGACTAAGGGGACTGAGTAAATCATCGGTTTTCTGATTTCTGCCATCACACTTTGCATGGTCTCCGTGAATAGTATAGAGAGTTCTGAACAAGGCTCCCAAGTCAGAGGATGGCTGTTTTCCAATCTGCGAGCAGGGAAGTATGTGCGTGAGAAGCCCAAGAACCAGAGGGCAGTAAGTCAAGTAAGTCATCCTCTGACTGAGGCTCCTGTCTGCTGAGGCAGCCGCATACAAGGTTCCAGGAGCTGGTGGGACCAGGGACAGGAGGGGTATCACAGGTCCAATTGCCGAGTGCAATCTGAAGCCTCAGGCATGTTCCTGAACATGTTCGTGACCTCACATGTTCGTGACCTCACCAGGGTGAGATGATTCAAGAGCTTCTGGGGGATGCACGAATCCATTCAAGGCTTCAGAGAGGACACGAGTGAATCAGTGAATCATTTCCATTCTCAATATACAAACAAAACAAACAAACAAACTGCCCTCCCGTTGTTCATAGATTTGCTCGAGCGGGCTCAGTAACGTCTCCATTGTGAGACTTCTTGTTACTGTGTTTGGCATATTGAATACTCTTGGTAGTTTGCCAGGCTCTCCAAGAGGGGCGGAGGAATCGAACCCGGCTCGGCCAGGCTGGCTGCGCGCAAGGCAAATGCCCTACCGCTGTGCTACAGTAAACATTGTTTTATATATATATATATATATATATATATATATATATATATATATATATTTGTTTTGGGCCCAACCCAGCAGTGGGGCTGGAGCGATAGCACAGTGGGTAGGGTGTTTGCCTTACACGCAGCCAACATGGCCCACCCGAGTTTGATTCCTCCGCCCCTCTCGGAGAGCCCGGCAAGCTACCTAGAGTATCTTGCCTGCACGGCAAAAGCGTGGCAAGCTACCCGTGACGTATTCGATATGCCAAAAACAGTAACAGCAAGTCTCACAATTTGTTGTGAGACATTACTGGTGCCCGCTTGAGCAAATTGATGAACAATGGGAGGACAGTGACAGTGACGAAGACCCAACAGTGCTCAGGGGTTACTCCTGGCTCTGCACCCAGAGATCACTCCTGACAGTGCTCAGGGGGCCAAAAGGGATGCCCGGAGGTTGAACCAGGGTTGGCCACATACAAGGCAAGCACCCAACTTCAATGTATTATTGTTTTTGCCCCATGCTAAATATTTTTTTAAACAGAGCCTCAGTAGGCCTGGGGAAGTGATCTATCTTGAGTTGAATGGCCAGGGTAATGTAAGCAGGGGTCTCACAGATATAGGGCACAGTGACTCAGCTAGGGACCAGTGTGGGACCAGCTGTGCTCACCACAGATGAGGTCAACAAAGAAGGAACACATCTCCAGACTTGCAATGATGTTCAACTCTTATGGCCTTTTAAACAGGGTAGGCTCTGAATTTATTAAAAAAAAAAAAAGATCTGCAAAGCATTCTCCGTGTGCTGGACACTCAGCTGGCCTGGGGTCATGAGAGGAAACACGACTGAAAGGAGTTCAGCTCCCAGGGTCCACCCAAGCGAGCTGGAGGGCAGAGAATGTCCACGAAGCATTTTGGATAGATATGTGTGCCTGGAAGAAAATAGCATGTGGCCAAGTAGAGTGGCCAAGGAATAGGTCTCTGAAGACTATAGGCTGGTCTATCGCTGTGATTCGAAGACTTAGTCATGAGGAGAGCAGAAAGAAAATGCTCATCAATCATCTAACCATGAGTCCATGCAAAACCCTGCAGTCTGAGCCATGAGGGTCATACATATAAAAAAAGTTGTCCTCTATCAGGGGTACAGAGAAGGACCCCATAGGTGGTGAGAGGCTTGCAGGATCAGAAGTGGGTGGGCAGGGATTAGCAGAAGGGGTTCCGTGCGGGTGGATGTGGGAACACAGCAGTGCTTGGCATCATTTCTCTGAGTTGAGACAGATATTTCCAGAGAATGCATCAAAACACAAAATACTCTCCTTATGGGGAACCCTAGAAATTTCCACTGAAGAAAACTCATTAATACACCAGACACTGGGGAAAAACAGTGAGAGGGATCTGGGCCTTCTTAGGACAGGAATTCAGACTGGTTTTTTTTTTCCCCATGGGAAAGGTGAAGGCCATGAGGTGGATCTCAGGACATGCCTTGTGCAAGACAAGGAGGGCACAAAACGAAAACAGACACTGGCAGAGGCTCCAGGGGTTACAAAGGTTGGGTTGAGGGCAAGAGAGGTGATGATCTAGGATTAGGAATAAATTGTGTTGGAGGAAAATGTCATTCTTGCACTTTTAGCCACCAGTGGTCCCATAACCAACTGATGTATTAAATATCAAAGCAATATCAGGGCACTTGAGTGGGTCCAGTGTCAGTGGGGTCCCATCAGTTATGAAAGTTTTTCAGAAGCTTTAGAGGCACCTTGAACTGGCCTAGAGAATAGCCTGGCTTTGCCCTCAGACGTCCCCCTGGCGCTGGGCAGCTAATGGATGGTCTCACACACTCACCCTGCCCTCTGTTTGGCCCAGGAGCTGACTAGGAACCCCATTTCCACTCGGGGCCCCCAGCGGCAATGAAGACAAGCAGAGAGAATAAGGTCGGGGACCCCTTCCCACAAGTGCCACCACCAGTTTTCAAGTCACGGAGGAGAAACGAGCTAAATGAGGTGAACCCCGAAGGCCCAGCCAGCGTGAAGGATACAATTCCCGCAGATGAAGAGGATGATGAAGTAGATACAGACGATCATTCCCGAAGATGACGGTCCCCCGTAGGCCATGATGCCATCGTACATCACAGCGTTCCAGTCTTCACCTGTTAGAATCTGAGATGCCCAAACCCAGGGTCAGCATCAGAGAGCTCACGAGCCCTGCCATGCCCCAGAGCTCTGCAAGCAGCAGCCCAGCTCTGGCTGTAGCTGCCTCTCACAGTCCAGTCTGCACAGGATAAATCTACCTGTTCCTCCCAATTTCCAAAGCATGCTTCTGAATGACAGAGACGTGAGCTAATTCTTTTCATTTGTTTTGGAGCCACACCTAGGGATACTCAGGGGGTTACTCCTGGCTCTGTGCTCAGGAATTACTCCTTGGGAATTTTCCTGACAGTCTTGAAGAACCATACATGATGCTGGGGATAGAACCCAGGATAAAACCCGGATCGGCTGTGTGCAAGGTTGTACTATAGTTCCGGCCCTTCTGTAAGCTAATTCTTTCCATGAAGAGAAAGTAGCACCACAGACGTACTTAGTCTCGACTATATCCTCAACTCCGTTTTAGCTCCCTCCCCAGGAAGCATGCACGTGGCACCCCTCTGATCAGGCCTTATCTGTGCATTTGAACCCATGACCCAAGAAAGCAGTCAAGTGAGGACCTCTTGGATTTATTAGTTATAAAGGCTATAGCATTTTCTGCAATTCACTCCCCGCCCTCCTTAATCACGTGCCCTGGAGACTCTCTGGCAGCAGGTCCACCTCATCCTTTATGACTGTTGCCTAGCGTGCCACATAACTGGAAATGGAGACTCGTACCCAGGATGTTCTAGAAGCAGGAAACCCCAAATATTTATAAACTATGAGTAATACTCAACATATTCCAAATATTTATAGACTATGAGTAAGTCCTCATAACTATGTGAAGTTTCAAATTTAATTCCTAGTGATGGTAGGTAATAACACAATCCATTGTGGAATGATTTACTGTCCACAGATGAATGTGGACAGTAAATTTAAATAGAGAAAGAGAGAGAGAGAGAGAGAAGAGGAGAGGAGAGAAATAAAGGGCAAGGACTCCAATCTAGATCATTTACATAATAACATAAAAATGGCCCTGAATCAGTTTTAATGCTTTTAAATGAAAATATAAGCAAAATTTCAAACATATGGGAAAAGAAGGGCAAAAGATTTGAAACAATAAGCAACGACATAAAAAGAAGTATGCTTAGCTCTTAACCACATGAAAAGGCATTCAGCTTCCCTTCTGGAAAGAGAAATATGGCCTCACCCACAGGCTACCCTCTTGTATGTGTACTTCCATACTCTCCCACTTTAATGCCGGGATGTGTGCCGATTCTGTGTCCACTCTGGAGAAGCCCATATTTTCTCTTGAGCATGTATCTTACCTACCTCTCTCCTTACCTCCCTTTATTTCCCAATAAACTTGTTATAGTTCCAAAAACATAAGAGCTTTGATTTACACATTATGTCAACACCACACCGCTTCCCTCCGCCAATGTTCCAGGGTCCACTGATTTCTATCTGAGCAGGTGTATTTCCAACACACACAAAAAAATGCCTGAGGACAGGTACCTCCCAGGAGATTGGGTATGAGGGAGGCTTGTTGGCCATTGTGTGTCTGTTGATAACATGTGGATTTTGTGTCATTTACATGTGACAACAACGGTTAGCACCACACAGGTGCTAATGGTTGAAAGAAAGCAGGAGTGTGTGTGTGTGTGTGTGTGTGTGTGTGTGTGTGTGTGTGTGTGTGGGAGGTAGGGAAGGAGAACAATGAATCAAGAGTCAAAACTGAAATGAACATGTCAAAGCCAGAGCCCACAGCAGTGACTGTCATTCTGCGCACCCCAAACTGACCATGTGGAAAAGGAAATCTGAACTCACCCTCCAGGTCTCACCATCTCAGAAAAGACGTTCCACAGGCCAGAGGGTCAAGCAGCAGCGCCAGGGCTGGGGACTTCACTAACCCATGAGGCAGGGCTGGGCGCTTCTCGGCCTCATGTGGACCTGAGCCACCAGCAGTGGGGGGCTGCAGGCTCACTCCACTGAGGGCTTCTGCTCAGCCCCTTGGCAAGAGGACAGCTGCACCCTGAGCACCAGGCCCCAGAGCACATCGGACACTATTGCTCCATCTCAGACCCACACCCACAAAGGCCTGCACAGTCTGTGTCCTCGTCATGCCACAGAGGGAGGAGAAAAACAAGGCAGAAAGTCACCACAGCTCTTGTTACCCTAAGGCTTCTGACTACCCCCCACAAAGCCTGCAGGCTTTCGGGACCGAACATCTGCACCTTCTCTCCACCAGGGCTACAAGAGGCGCCTGAGGAAAGAAACTAACCAAGAACAAGAAGAGGGTTCTGGAAGCTGTCCTGAAAACCTTAGGAACTTCACAAAAATCACAGCAGAAGCTTTGGGTCTATTTTTTTTCTTTTCTTTTTGGGTCACACCTGGTGATGCACAGGAGTTACTCCTGGCTCTGCATGGGGGACCATATGTGATGCTGGGAATCGAACCTGGTCGGCCACATGCAAGAGAAACACCCTACCAGCTGTGCTATAGCTCCAGCCCCAGCTTTGGGTCTATTATGCAAAACTGTACCCCGCTGTTTTAAAAAAAATAATAAAACCCACAAAACACTGACATCTGGAGGAAGATGCAAAAGAAATGACTTAAATGGGGCACAAAGCTGACCAGCAGCACATGGTCAGGGCCGCGGTGACCGATTAATAAGAAAGTGATTGTTGCATCTGATGGAGGTGGAGTGCTCACCCCATAACATCCCACCTCCTCTTCTCCCGGAAAGGCCGGCGGGGGCGACAGGGGACAGGGAGGGGGCTCACCTGGAAAACGGTGAGAAGTGCTTGCGGGAAGTTGTCGAACGTGCTCCGCTTGGTTTGCGTTTCGTCAAAATTAAACTTGCCTCCAAACAGCTGCATCCCCAGCAAGGAGAAGATGATGATGAACAGGAAGAGCAGCAGCAGCAGCGAAGCGATAGACTTCATGGAGTTCAGTAAGGACGCCACCAAATTGCTCAGCGAGGTCCAGTGCCTGCAAGTGAAGGTGAGGCCGTGAGCCCCACGTGCCCTGAGCGAGGCTGTCCACCGCGGAGCCCAGGCGATGCCGGCAGTGAGCAGCGCCCTCACCTGGTCACTTTGAAGATCCGCAGGAGGCGCACACAGCGGAACACGGAGATGCCCAGGGGAGACATGAATTCCAGCTCCACCAAAATGGTCTCGGTGATGCCGCCACACACCACGAAGCAATCGAAGCGGTTGAAGAGAGACACAAAATAGGCCTGCAGACCCAAGCTGTACATTTTCACCAGCATCTCGCAGGTGAAAAGGGCCAAGAGGACTTTGTTTGCAATATCTGGGGAGACGAAAGGAGGCACAGCTTCAGGATCTCATCCCGGGGGCGTTCCCAGAGCCCCCTGCTCTTCTCCTGCCGTGCTGCCCTCCTATGCACCTGCACCCCTCTGTGTCCCATTGCCACCAACGGGTGTGCCCTGCTTGTCTGCCAAGCTCAAGTCCTGCTTCTGTGAGCCCCGTGGTTTGTGACACTAGGGAGCTCCCTGGATTTCTTGGGATTATCAGGCAGAAAGTGGTGCCTTGACACACATCTCCAGCCCCCCAAGCCTATGAGTTTATTGTTTTTTTTAATGACAACATTTATTATTAGGAAAATGCAAGTCAACATTCTGACTGTGGAAATGAGGGGGAGGGAGGGTTTGGGAGGGACACTGGATAATCTACTTAATTCAACTGGTTTTTTAAAATTGCCCTTCAAAAAGGGAGAGCCTGCCAAAACAGGTCATGGAAACAAGCCTACAAGTTTGCATGTAGGGTATATTTTCTTGTTTGTTTCAATCACAGGTTAAAAAAAAAAGACCCACTGGACCTTGCTAACAGTACCAGGATTTAAGAGCAGTTGCAGAGAATGGAGAGATAGTACTGTGGGTAAGATGATTGCCTTACATGTGGTCAACCCTGAATTAATTCCTGGCACCCCATAGGGTCCCCCAAGCCCTGCCAGGAGTAACCCCTGAGTAAAGAGCCAGGAGTTAGCATTGAGCACTGACAGGTGTGGTCCCAAAAACAAACAAACAAACAACAACAACAACAACAAAACCCCCCAAAAACAACAAAACCACCAATCTCTTATCCATGCCTCGTTTCATGGCAGGAATTGCCACCCAGCAAGCTGGAGAAGGACACGGGGTCAGGCTGGACTGGATGTAGGAAGGACTTCTCAGGGGCACACATGTCAAACTCAGAGCAGGCACAGTGTGGGGAACACTTCTGGGAACTCATAGCCACCTGCCAAGAATGCTGGAAGGAGCACAACTTCCTGAGGGCACTAGGGGAAAGGAAACTGACTCCAGGGTTCCCTGAGTCAAGGCTGTCCCAGGCTCAGGACAAGCAAGAGAGGTCTGGCTTGGTCACTGCCCGGCATAGACTGTACCCCGTGACAGTGCACCCCATGTTGGCACACTTCTCCTGTCCTCTATGTTCATGCTGCCAAGAAGTGCGCCTGTACCACCTGAGTGCACACCACTCAGGGAACACTAAAACTGCAGCCATTTCAGAACAGAGACCCTGGCACTGCCTGTACCTTGAATCTGTGTCAACCAGTCAGGCTGGTTGTAGTGCTCGGATGAGATGGTTAATGTGTTGAGAAACACCAGGACGATAACCAGCCAGTAAAACGTGACCGACTTCACAGCAGCCCTGCATCGTCTGCGATTAAATCGGTTCCAGCGTCGCCAGCGTCGGCTGAAAGAGAAGCAGCTGTTAGTCCCCACGTGCATGTGGACACTGCATGTCTGAAAAACACTCCTACAAAGAGACTTGGAGATCTGGGAAGGCCTGGTGTGTGTGTGTGTGTGTGTGTGTGTGTGTGTGTGTGTGTGTGTGTGTGTGTGTGTGTAGGGTACAGGAAGGAAAGGTGCTTGCCAGCGCCTGAGCAGTCCTCCTAAACAAGCCTGGTCTTAAAATACAGCTTCTACAAGTATTGTCTTGGCTGGCTCATGTTATCAATTTCCTTCCTATAATTCGAGGTATCTCGGGAATCTGTCACCCGCCATCCTCATGCTGCTTAGATCTATAGATATTCAGAGCTTCATGTGCAAATGCAAAGCGGCACTTGCACGCAGCTGCATCTCCCATTCCCGCCAGATGGTTCGAGGATCTGCCGCGCAGTGGCAGGCACAGAGAGTCACTTAGCTTATCAGGCACATCTCGCGTGGCACCTCAACCAGCCCACACAATTAACCGGCAGCCAAGTGCTCCCAAACCACAGTTCTCCTCTTAGGGAAACTTTCCATCCTCAACAATTCGTGACTCTCCAGAGTTCTTGGATCGGACAGAGCCGTCCGTGCTGGGCAGGACATGAGTCTTCAATCTGAATCATCTGCTGCCCTTTCTAGTGAGGGAGGCTCAAAACACACCTTTAAGAGGAGGAGAGCCAAGATTGATGCATGTTTTCGTACAAATAGACTGAGCTGAGCCCAACAGGCAGGAGTGGGTCCCCTTTCTGCTTTCAGTTCCTGTTTGTAACTAGGAAACATGTTCTCTCCCTGAGCCCGTCTCCCTGGGGGAAGCCTCCTGGCCACAGGCTGGTTTGGTGGAGCAGAGGGTGGGTAAGGGCCTGTGGCCACCCTGGTTGCAGCTGGCCACCTGCCTCTTGCTGACAGAGAAGAGGACACTTCCCCTAGGGGCCTGAGTCAAGGAAGCGTCAGCTGCAGCTCTGACTGAATCAGCAGCGTTGGCTCTACGAAAATAAAACAAAATAGTCACCCAGTGGGTAGGCAAAGAAAGGGCTGTGTCAACAATTCAGTAAGACCTGGAACAAGAAGATGCATTTTGCGGGTGCACCGGCTATGTGATTTCTGAGGGTAAGAACCGCTAGATGGAACGTGATGGCAGGCAAAGAAAAATTCTAGAGAGCAGGGGCTGGGGCCATAGCACAGTGGCTAGGGCAGTTACTTTGTGCACAGCTGACCTGGGTTCAATCTCCAGCATCCCATACAGTCCCCTGAGCTGTGCAAGGAGCGATTTCTGAGTTCAGAACCAAGAGTAAGTCCTGAGCATAGTTGGGTGTAACCCCAAAATCAAAACCAAAGGAAAACAAAAATAAAATCCTCAGGAACACTCCAGGTTGCCATCCTTAAGGCTGGTTTTTCTTTGCACAAAGACAAAGATGGCTGAGTAAGGTCAGTCTTGCTCAGCCTGTTTATACTGCAGACAAGTTACAAGTGTCTTCTCAGTCCAGGAGCGCTCATGGCCACTGGCCCTGAAGTCACCTCCCTGGGGCTCAAGAGGAATTGAAGAGCCCCTTCGGCCAGATCCTTTCCTTTAAGATACCAGGGTGGTTCTCAGCCCTGGCCAAGGCCAGTTACTGGGTATATGAAGATGCCAGTAGCAATGTCCCCAGGCCCATGTCTCTGCAAAGCCTGTAGGGTTGCAGCCAATCACATCACCCACACCTAGAGCTCTTGCCAGGATAACAAGGAGCAAAGGGAAGAGCAATACATACTCTTTGAAAGAGTGAGGGGGGCATTTTCTCCAAAGAGTTGAGCCTTGGGAAGAATCTGGACAGTTGAGTGAGAGTTGGGGGGGATGGGGAGAGGTTCAGAAGTAGGAAAGGCCAGTGCTGTGTGGTGCTTCTGAGAAACTCAGACAGCCCAGAACAGCTTCAAAGTGGGGAGGAGGATCACAAGATAAGGCCAGTCAATCTCGATAAAAGTAAACATGTTAAAAGAAAAAAAGAGGAGAGAGGATAGGCCTCGGGCCACATTATGACTTCCAGTGCCCCATGGCTCTGGGGAGCCATAGAGGGGCTTTGGTTTTCCCCTTTAAAGTCAGTTTGACAGAGGAACAACTGCCATACAGTGAGGCCACTGCTTTGGGGGCAGAGTTTGCAAGACCTCCATGGTCAAGACAGAGACAGTCTCCATCAGTTATGGAGCTCTGTGTTAATCCACTGCCCTCACACATCCCCCAGTAACTTGGATGGTCTTCCTGTCCTTGCTGCTGGGCCTGATCCCAAATATTCTACAAACAAATTCATGCCACACACTCTCTCTGATACCGCTTTATTTTACTCTGATATGGATACTTTTCAGGTCTATCCATGAAGTTTTATCTATTGATATTTTTTCTTTCATATTTTTCTGGGTATTGTTTCATCTTAATGGTAAACTATAATATATCTACAATACACCATTGGAATTATTTCTAGTTTGTTATCGTAAATACACATACACGTTTGTGTAAAAGAAACTTGGGCAAGCCCATCTCTTCATCTTTCTTCTATAAACTTTACATCAGAAGTGGTGGGCCAGAGTGTAAATACAGGTTTAACTTTCCAAGTAACTGCCCCATGATTTTTTTCAAGGTTCTGTATTGTTATAAATAGTGGTATCTGGGGGTACAGTATTGCCCAGCAGGTCAGCAGCAGCCTGATGGTGCCTTCAGGCTTCCTGATAACCTAAAATTGCTTCTGTGCCTCTGGTCAGACCCCAATAACTTGGGACCAAGTTTCCTGGTTAAATGGCCAAAAGTTAGGTATGTAGGAGTCATGCCCACAAACTACCTCTGGCTTAGCTCTATAATCTCATTTATCAGCCTTGCTTCAGACCATAAATACATCTCAAAAGAGATCAAAATTAAGCCATTTAAGTGCATTAGTGACCACGATTCAGAGATCCACAAATGAATCTCAGAAGAGAGCAGTATGCTGCAGAGATGTCTCCCCACCCGCGCTAGGCTGATTTTACCATGGTACATCGGAGAGGGGCAGGTGTGTCCGTCTGCCTGGCCCAAATGAACCCCGGAAGCAACAAACCTCCAGAACCCAATTGCCACCACACTCACGGCTGACCTTCACAGGCTTGTCTTTAGCTACCTGCATGAGAATGAATGCACTAAAACAAAACAAAACAAAACAAAACAACCCAGGTATGCGGGATCTGTGACTAAAAACTCAAGGCTTCAAGGAGTTGGGGATGGGCAACCTCCCCCCATCTCCCTACCTTTTCAATTTCCTGGCAGTTACTGGGAACTGTCTCTGGGGGCCATTTAAACCCATTAACAGTCATGACTCAGAGACTCACAAGTGAATCTCGGAAGAGAGCAGCATGCCGCAGAGATGCCTCTGGACCCCAAATATTTAAAAAAATTAGAATTCCAGGAATGTTGAGCCACTTTCATGACTGCACAACATCGCAAACAATCCACAACAAGCAATGCAAAATAAATTATTTAGCATCTTCCTATGGGGCAGGCTTGGGTAGTGGTGAAAAAGTTCAAAATAACGGTGATGGGAAAGTGTAATGGTGGTGCGATTGGTGTTGAAATGTTGAATGTTAACAATTATTGTGAAGAACTTTATGAAAATAAAGTTAAAAAATTTAAAAAAGATAATATAGAGTTCATGCCTGCTTCGGTCAGCTTAATCAGTGGCTGAACAGCAGTACTCCTATATTAAACCGCACTGTAGCACTGTCCTCCTGTTGTTCATCGATTTTCTCGAGCAGGTACCAGTAATGTCTCCACTGTGAGATTTGTTACAGTTTTTGGCATATAAAATATGTCACAGGTAGTTTGCCAGGCTTTGCTGTGCAGGCAGAATACTCTTGGTAGCTTGCTGGGCTCTCCAAGAGGGGCAGGAATCTAACCCAGGTCAGCCACATGAAAGGCAAATCCCTACCTGCTATGCTATCGCTCCGGCCCACATTTAAAAAAAATAAAAAGAAAAAGAAATAGTGATAGAATGCTCACTGATCTGCATCCTTGCCAAAAGTTGGGATGTACTTGATTTTTCAATGTGATCCACTCTCTGAGGGATGCTGTGACCTCTTACTGTGAGATCAACTGCATTTTCCTAATGTGTGTCACGTGCTGCTCTGTCAGCCATGGTTCTTTTTTTTATTGAATTGTCACGAGATAGAGCATGACAAAACTGATTGCATTTCATGATTGCATTTCAGTCATACAATGTTCATCACCCATCCCTCCACGAGTGTCACTTCTCAGCACCAATGTCCCCAGGTTCCCTCCCATCTTTTCCAACCACCCCCCACCCCAGCCTGCCTCTCTGGTAGGCACCCCTCTTCTCTCTCTCTCTCTCCTTTTAGGCATTATGGTTTGCATTACAGATGCTGAATGGCTATTATCTCTATCCCTTTACCTTCTTCCAACACTTAGTTCTAGTCCAGAGTGATCATTTCTATTGTCATAATGGATTGTCATAATGGATCCTCCTCTATCTTAACTACCTTCTATGTCCCATACCATTGACCAACCATTGACTAGTCCTCCTGGCCCATTTTCCCTGTCAGCCATAGTTCTTATCTGTTGATAAAGGCCTGGTAAATCTGTTGACCATTTTTTAATTGATTTCTTCCTATTATTACTATTTCTTATATATTTTCTTTTATATAACCGAGATACTAGTCCTTTATGAAATTGGCCTTGCATGTATTTTTCTTCCTACTTATACCTTAGCTTTTATTATATTATCATTTAAAGAGCAGGATGTTAATTTTAATTAGAACCTAATTTGACCATTCTTTATTATGGAGTGTGCTTTGTGTGTCATATTCAAGAAAACTTTTTCTACCTTAAGGTCACCATATTTTTCTTTTATGTACCTTCCAGAAATCTTAAGAGTTGTAGGTTTTACATTTAATTCTATGCATGTCCCTTTTAAGCTAACAAAAAAGGGGGAGCTTATTGAAATATAACTGACACATAACAAATTAGTTCAGACGCACAACATAATGACTGATGTCTCTATATAATGTGAAAGTTAATTTTTTTAATTATATAATGGTTGAATGTTGTCCCCTGGAAACACTGGTATGGAAAAGAAGTACACAAATCATAGGCACATTGGTCCATGAGATTTTAATCAATGATGCTTCTGGAGCACAAAACAACCCCAGACCAAAAACCAAAACATTCCTAGCAACTCAAAAGATGTCTGACCCACTTCCGTGGAAAGCTTTGAAGGAGAAAGTGGTGAGAAGTCTTTCCCTTCGAGAAATGACTCAGAAATGTGAGTCATTATTTCGTGGCAGACTATCTGCTCTATAAAGTGCCTGGACAGTGTCTGCTGGGAGGTGGGGTGGGACCTAGGTGGTACTCACAGTTACTGGACATGTGGGACTTCTCATGACAGCTGCAGCCCACACAGCAAAAATCCAGTCAAAATCATCTCCACACACAATTAGCAAGTCAGAATGCAAGAAATTCAGAAACTAGGGTGTCAAACTGGATACTGACCTGAGTTTGGATTTGGAGATGGCTTGACTGAAAGAAAGAAAAAGAATATGATTCCCATGAGGAAGCTTTTGCACCCCCCTGCCCACCGCCCTGACCATCATCATTCAGCAGAGAGCCCGGGAAAGCCATGCACAGAAGCCTGCGCTGAGCGCCTGTCCCAGACCCTCCAGGGTTAGCTGGGGTAGGAGCAGAGCAGCAGGCTGGCCAGGTTGAGCACCTTAGGGTGGGAAGTGGGGGAGGGGCGGTGCGGGCCAGGCCAAAGCAGTGATATCAGGGGTTCTTCTTCCCCAAGTGAAGCCAGGGACATGGCCACCTCTCTCAGAGGCACCTCTTGCTGCTACTGAGGCAACAGGAGCACTGGACTAGTAGTCCCCGCTCTGTGTGAGTGGATGGGGTCAGGTGTGCAAGCCAGCACCTCATTTGGAGTTTCAGTGTTGTCATCAGTGAAATGCAAGGGGGAAGATTAACCCATCCCCCACCTACTTCATGATGCCCAATGCCTAGGGGGGCGGGGGCAGCAGGCAGGAGTCAGAGCAAACTGTGAGTATACTGCCCACAGCACGACCTCTTGAGGGACCTTTGCCCCATAGATGGTGGAGCTTCCTTTAAAGTCGGACCTGTCCTTCACAGAGATCAGACCTAAAGGGTTCCAGCAGGATGCAAACAAAGGCTGCATGGGGCTCCCCCAAAGCAGGCGGGATTCCACACATTCCAGACTGCTGAGCCTCCCTCCCCCCCCGCCCCCCCCCCCCCCCCCCAATGGCTGCAGCCCGATCTATCTAGGAAAAAGCAGCCAGTGGCGTGATGGAATGGTGGCCGCCGCAGTGTGCAGGGCTCCGGCTAAAAGTGCGGGGAGGTGAGTGGAGGTGGGCAGGGGTCTCGCCAGCCCACCACAGGGTGCGAGGGTGAGAGACCCTGGGTGGGGGACAGGCAGTGTGGGGCGCAGGGCATGTTGGACAGCGATTCTGCCAGACAAGCTGTTCTTCAAAGCACTGATGCCAACGCCAGACTTGGCCTTTTACCCCCACCGCCGGCACCCCGAGGGCCCAGCCTTGGCCGCGCCTCTTCTCTTCCACCAGCACCTAGTGAACACAGCGGGATGAATGCTGGGTTACCCCGCTCAGCTGCTCGTGGAAAGGGACACAGGAAATGCTGGGAAGGCAGGAGAGTGCTGGGGCAGGAGTCACAAAGGGGTTCTGGATGAGCCCAAGACCCCTCTAATGCCATGGCCTCAAGGTGCCCCGAAACCCAGGGGTGTCTTTTCCACATACGCTTCCCTAGGAAGGGCCAAAGGAACAGGGACCCCGCACTCACCAGAGGTTCCCACAGCAGCCGTGGCTCTCGCCTTCACCACTTACGTTCTCTGTGTTCACAGACTCCGTCTCGCTGGTGGGCATGCTGGCTGTGGGCAGAAGAAACCCCTGTTAGATGCTGCAGAGAGAGAGAGAGAGAGAGAGAGAGAGAGAGAGAGAGAGAGAGAGAACAGAAGGTGCTTCCAGAGACGCTGGCGTGATCCCTACAGGCAGCAGCGAGTAGCTGGCACAGTAACTGCTGTCCCGACACTCCAGGGTTTCTGGGTGCGTCTCCCCCACCTCTCAGCGGAGGCAGAACAGAAGTGGGGGCGACCTGGAAGTGCACCAAGTGCTGGGAACCCCAGGGCACCCCTAGAGTCACCACAGGGCATGCATACACTGGGTTTTTGTCATTCACTTGATTTAATCCTTGAGCCACCCTGAGCTGGGACCCTGGGCACCAAGAGGGACGTTGGCACTTGCTCTGGGGCACCAGCAGGAGAACCAGACTTTGAGAGGAGTATAACTGTAGGAAGAGCTATCTCGGGGGTCTGTGCCAGGGGGACCCGCGGAGTGCGTGTGGGCAAAGAGGAAGGGTTTGCTCTGGGAGGTGAAACTTGGCCCAAACACACATTGAGTCCTGTGGCACAAGTTTGACTCGCCACACCACCTGGTTTTCTAGCCAGATGATGGCAGCAGAATGCTATCCCCCTGTGGGATCTGCCCACTTGGCTCCACCTAGAAGGATGCCCTGAGTTTCGTCTTAGTTGACCATGGTGCCTGCCATGTTGTGGGAGAAGGGCTGGACCCTTTGGGCTCTGTGGGCATCACTGCAAGGCTACAGGCGCTGCTCAGGGGAGAGGCCGGATGCCAATGGCAAGGGGGAGAGGGACCATTCTCAAGGGCTCAGAGATCTTTCCTTTCCGTGAGGATTCTAGAAGCTGAGCCGCCTGGGAGGAGTCTCGGTAGCCACATCCAGAAGCAAACAGGCAGCGGTTTGCAAGGGAAAGGCAGAAAGAGCCAAAGAGCACTACCGACTTCCTCCTAGGAGAGCCTTTTCCGGCGGTTAAGTCATCAGAAATCCACAACAGAATGACTCATTTCTTCACTACCCCATGCAAAAACAAAAAAGAGGCAAATCAGAAACCATACAATTTGATGATGGAAGAAAAATCTTTTAAGTATCCAGAAAAAGATACAACACACCACACAGAAATAGACACACACACACACACACACACAGCAGCCTCTGTACTGTTCTCCATGACAGTTCCATGCTCCAGCCTCAGCAAAAGAATGGAATAGTCATAAAATTCAGTCACCGGGGTCCTCCCGCAAGGCTGCCCTTCTCCTCAGAGATGGGAGAGAAGAGCTCAGTAGGACAGTCTTTATCACAGGAACAGAAATACTTTTTTTTTTGTTTGGCTTTTTGGGTCACACCCGGCGATGCACAGGGGTTAACTCCTGGCTCTGCACTCAGGAATTACTCCTGGCGGTGCTCAGGGAACCATATGGGATGCTGGGAATCGAACCCGGGTCGGCCGCGTGCAAGGCAAATGCCCTACCCGCTGTGCTATCAAGCCAGCCCCAAGAATACTTTTTGTGGAGCTTTTTTTTGGGGGGGGGGTGGCTCTTCCTGCAGAGGGGCTTGGAAAGTGAGCATGGCATGACCTGCGAGGTGCAGCCCTGTCGTGGTAAAGGCGTCAGCTCTCTTCTCACGCCAGTACCCTGTCTGTGCTGGTGGCGCCAACCTCCCAATCCGGTGGGTAACTCCCCTCACGCACAGTTTAGCCCTTTATGCTTCTCACATTTCATTCTACATCACTGAAGAGCAAACCAGCTTCATCTTTGAGGCTGTGACTCTCAAGGCCATGTTCCGTATGGATATTCATGCCATTGTCACATTCCATTCCTAAAACTTCAATTTTTTGTGTATGTGTGTATGTGTGTGGGGAGGGAGGAGAGTGGAACCACAATATGGCACTGCTCAATGCTTACTCCTGGCTCTGCAATGAGCAATCACTTCTGACGAGGCTCAGGGGACCATATGGGGTAGCAGAGATTAAACTCTGGTGGGTCACGTACAAGGCGAGAGCCCTCCCTTCTGAACTATGTCTCCAGCCCCTCTTTTTTTTAAAATTTCTTAGACATACTCAGCAGTGCTTCAGGATTATGCCTGCCTCTGTGCTCAGGGATTACTCCTGGAGGTTCTCAGGGGACCACAGGTAGTGCTGGGGATTGAACGTGCTGTATTCCAGCTGTATATAAGACAAACACCTTAGTCCTTGTACTATCTCTCCAGGTCCTAAAACTTTATTTGCCAAGCAATCTAATCAAAGCAGGTAAGTTAGAGACTGGGGGTGAAGGGCCCACCATCAGTCCTCACTCCTGATGCTATGCTAGCTATCAGTGAGTGAATGGCAAAGGGGCGGGGGGCGGGGGGAAGGTAAGAAATCCAGCCGAATTCCCCCAAGAACAAGGGTAGTCATGTGCCTGGAGTCAGAATGCATGGGGGGGTGGGGAGGTATCTCCCTGCTTCCCACACTGCCTTTGTCCTTTGGGTGGATATGACCATGGAGAAGGACCTGAGCTGCTTCTCCAAGACTCCACTTTCCCCTCTGCAAAATGGGGAGACTCTACCTCATAGAGCTGTGGGCAGAATTCAAGGGGATGCAATACATAGCAGCTCAGCCCAGAGAGGGGCCCTCGGGCTGGGCAATCAGTGATACACAGAAGTGGGGGACCACCTTCTCCCCTCGCTCCTGCAGCAAAGTGACAGGCCCTGTGTGGTACAGACACAGTGTCGCTGCCTTTGAGCTCTCAGGGCACTGCAAATACGTGTGAATCAACTGCCTGGCTTTGAATTTGCTCTGCCCAACGCCTGGTCCCCATTTTCTCTGCCCCACACTGCTGACTTCTAACTGATTCTGTTGTAAGAATCATGACATTGACCTATAGAGTCTTGGGCCCTAACAAAACAAACTATTCCCAAACACTGGGCCGGCAGAGGGCAGGGAATCAGGGACCCCATTTGGTCCCAGAGACGAACCAGAGCCTAGATCCCAGCAGCCACTGGTCTGTCTGCCTCAACCTCTCCCTCCATCCACAGTGTGGCCCTTCCTTCAGGACACAACCAGCTCTGTGGGCACAACCCAACTGTCTGTGCCTCAAACTATGTTGCCTTGGGGCTGGAGACAGAGTACAGTGAGTGTTTGTAAAGCCTATGAGGGAACTTGCTTTGCATGCAGATAATCCGAGCTTGATCCTTGGCACCCCATAGGGACCCCTGAGCCCAGTCAGGAGTGATCCCTGAGCTCAGAGCCAGAAGTAAGTCCTGAATGTGGCCCCCAAATCAATGCATAAACAAATAGAAACATCCCAACCTTCATTTACCCGAGACACTTGGTTTTTGACTTGGTATTGGTTCCATTTCACCCCAGGAGGTTTCATTTAAAGCTTAAGGAAGGAGACTCAGTTAGAATAGGAAGGGACTTGTGGCTTACAGGAATGACTCATAGCTGAGAGTCTGAAACGGCACACAGAAAGCCCCTCTGCTCTCCGCTCAGTGCTCACCCCAGCTGTGACCACGCAGCAGGGTCTGAGATCTCCAGGGTCACGATTCTGCTCTCGGCAGATGTCCACCCTTAGATTGGCATATTCTTAAAATTCTACAAGTCCCCAAAGCCAAATAAATCTGCTCTCCATCAGCCTGGAGTTGCTGACCTAGTGACCTTGAGTAACCCCTTGAAACCAGGCAGAGCCAACGACTCACAGGCCATCAGCCCAGCATGGGGTGTGTAGCTGGGGGCAGGTGCTGAAAACATCAAGTTGCTAAGGTGACCAGTGGGACTTGAGAGAAATTCAAACAATTATGCAAACCCAAGACCCATGCTCATCCCTCCTGGCAGCCGGAGCTCCAGAACACCATGCAGGAAGCCGTAGCCCCTCCTGCCATGGGCTTGGGTGTGACCTGAGGTCAGTAGGTCGAGGGGTGCAAGCAGAGACCTCACAGGGCCCCACACTTACAGGCATCAGTCCCCTGATCAATAAGCCAGCATGGGGGGGGCTGGAGCTATAGTACAGCAAGGAGGGCGTTTGCCTTGCATGTGGCCGACCCGTGTTTGATTCCCAGCATCCCATATGGTCTCCCAAGCAGTGCCAGAAGTAATTCCTAAGTGCAGAGCCAGAAACAACCCCTCTGCATTGCCGGGTGTGACTCCTCCAAAAAAAGCAAAAAAATAAAAATAAAAAATAAACCAGGGTGTCGTCTCATGGGAGAACCTGGAAGCCCTTTTCCCTGACGTGGTCCAATAAATTCTAGTTTTGTTGAGAGAGATGTTTGATTATTATTATTATTATTATTATTATTATTATTATTATTTAAATGAAATGCTTTAAACTTTGCCAGTGAGTCTGGGTGAGTGCAGGCATGAGGCAAGTCTGCAACCTAACTTGCGTCTGCAACCTAACTTGCCTGGCTGAGGGCGGCTGAGGCCATGCCTGCTGTTCTAGGTCTCGGGGACTCAGGGGAGCACTTCAGGGAGGAGTCTGAGGTTTAGCGCATAGGCACCTGGAGAAGGGGCTGCCAGGCCCTCCTCTGGTACTCAGGCCCAGCCGAGACACTCTCTGTGGACAAACACTAGCAGCATTTTCCCTTCAGATGCTGCCTTCCTGTATAATGCCCCAGAAAATCAACCCAGAAAAAGTTTCCTGTGCAGCACGACAATTAGCATTTTCATAAACAGGTAGTAAAAACACTGTCCTATCTACTTCCCGTCTCCGTCTCTCTTTCATGGACGCTGAGGGATTCTGGAGATGTCAGAAGCTTGGTCTCTGTCACCAGCACACAGGCATTGATTTTACCCTTAACCTCTCTCCTGAGCTGCAGCCAACACCAGGCCCTTTGACCTCTGACCTGCAAGAGCTGCCGTCCAGAGGAAGCAGCCACAGGCCACTTGGCGCTACCCCCAGCACTGGGTTCACCAGGAGGGCCCTGCCCTGCCCCTCCCTCCCCCCCCCCAGGAGGGCCAGCAGGAGGTGAGCTACCCAGTCCAGGGAGCACGCCCGGCTGAGGCCCCAGCCTTGCAGAGAGCAGAGCTTGCCACCTCCCCTAGAGCCTGCCGGTTCCAGTGCCCTGCGCCTCTGCGGCCCTGCACCTCTCTTCTCCCTGGGACAAGCTTCCTTGCACACTCAGGGGTTCTCCGGGCATATCTCAGCAGCTGAAGCTTCTAACTTGCTTCTCAAAACAAGCGGGGCAAGGGTGGGGATGGGTTGAGGTGACAGGGACAGGCCGAGGCTGCCCTCCCTAGGGAGCGGGTCCAGAGTCCCGAGTTCATGCTGTCGTTGTCCACAAGAGCAGAGCAGCACTGCGTCACCCCCTGAAGGCACCTGCCGTGTCTGTGAGCTGTGACAAGCTTTACCATCAAAGCAACAGATTCTTGGGGAATGTGGGTCAAGGTGAGAACAAGGTTTCTGTCTAAGGCAAGAACCCTGCCTGGAAAGTGACTGTCTCTGAGTGGCAAGGGGGCGTGGGGAGTGTCGCTGCCACATGGGTCCGTGCTCCCTCACTGTTCCTCTTTACTTACTCTAGGGCTTTCTTGAGGGGGGCCCCTGGGTAGCCCAGAAAGAAACCCAGGCTGGGCTCTCTCCCTACAGATCTGGGACCAATATGTGTGAGAGAGAGAGAGAGAGAGAGAGAGAGAGAGAGAGAGAGAGAGAGAGAGAGTGTGTTCAAGAATCCTCGCAAAATCACAAGGTGAGAGCCCTTGCTCAGGGTGGGATGGGGTGCACCCACTTGTCGTAGGAGGGGTTCTCCTCTTTGGGGTCACTTGTCTTCTCCTAAACACCCACAGAGCTATCCATGTCATAGTTTGAACATATTCTCTCTCTCTCTCTCTCTCTTCCCTCCCTCCCCCTCTTCCTCTTTCTCTCCCTTCTTTCCTTCTTCCTCTTCTCTCTCTCTCTCTCTCTCTCTCTCTCTCTCTCTCTCTCTCTCTCTCTCTCTCTCTCTCTCTCTCTCTCTCTCTCTCTCTCTCTCTTCCCCTCCCTTCTTTCTTTTTGGCAGTGCTGGACATAGAACCCAGGGCTTCATACCCACAAGGTCAGTGCTGAGCCCCTAGAACAGGCTTTTCTTTAAGACACTATTTACTGCTCACTGGAAGCCCCTGTGTCTATAGGCACCTCCAGAAACTGCATCTGGCCCAGCTGTGTTGAATCAGCTCTGCAAAGGCCACTGCCGGCCGGGTCAGCCCTGCCCCAGCCCCGACTTGCTGTCCAATTCAGACAAGACCTATCTCCTCTCGGGCCTGGCCGTGTTCTCAGAATGATGTTGGCTCCCAGCTGACACTGTTCTGTCAGTGTCGGCTCCTCTCAGGCCGTGGAGGAAGGAGGACTTTGTGTTAGCCTCTATCCAGTCATGCCTGACTCCGTGCTAAACTCTGAGCCGGGCCTGCTGCTCGTGGAGATTCTTTCTTCTCCAGACCCCTGCGCTAGGGTCACATGTCCAGGTCTGAACATTGGGCTGAGGTCACTGGATGGAGGTGCTGGTTCCTGTGGGGGAAAGCTTCGTGCTCCTGTGGTGACCTGGGTCAACTGTCTACATTACTGCACGGCCTGGGGAAGGCTGACTCTAAGCCCGTGGTATCTACTGAGGGACCGAGTGTAGCAATCTGCTGGAGAAGAGCTTAAAACTCAGTGGCCACTTTGTAACTGTGTCTCTTTGAGATTCAATTTAAAAAAAAAGTTAAGCATTATTAAAAAATAAATAAATAAAACCCAGTTGTCTCCCTTCTCATTCTCTCTTGCAATGACAAGCTCCACCACCACTTTTCATACTGGAAATACAGTTCTAAATTCATTCCTGAAAATGGCACTAATTTAGCATTAGCACGGTCCCCGGGGGCCAACCAGCCAGAAAGTGGAAGGCCCATTTGAAAAATGCAACCTGGAAAAAAAATCAATCAAGTAACATCATTGGAATTTCCAAACAGTTTAGATAAGAGTGCATCATTTGGGAGAAAGTGTTTAACAACTCTATCTTCCTCCCAGATTAAGAATATTTACGTCGAGTGAAAAGAAAGCTTCTTAAGTTGGTTTGGTTGCATCTTTTAAAGGTACAGTTCACACGAAAGGAAATGGAATGTGGTCTCAGCCAAGAGAGGCCGTCAGGGGGAGAAAGGGAAGATGAGGTAAACAAGAAAACCCAAGTTTCAAAGAGATCAAACCATTAAACCATAGGCAGCTTCAAGCACACCACAAAGCACCAGCACTCCACACCATGCCTATGTGTAAGGAAGGGAGGGGTGGAGGTCGGAGGCCTTGGGAAGTCGAGAAAGTCCCATCTCAGTCGTTTACCATGATCCTTAGCCCTGCGTTGGCGAAAGCAGCAAAACTTCCTTTTCTTCTTTTCCTCTTTGAGCAAGTCGGCAACTGTAATCCCTTGAGGTTGAACACAGGCAATTCCATTATGAAACAGTAGAGGGCGGCAATAGCAACGCACACAAGGGCTGTGGGCGTGCTGAGGGGCTCTGGGGCCGGCGCAAACCGTTTGCTGCTCTGTGCTGCTCAGAGGTGGGATCTGACTCCCACTGGCACGGTGCAAGCACCCTCAGCAGCAAATGCACAAGGCCTGCCTGAAGGCAATGCAGCCACTGTGGACTCCGGGCTCCGGGGCACGGCCTGCCTTCTCAGAGGGGCGGCCTAGGAGAGGCCCTTCGGCAGGAGTGCCGAGACCTGGGTCTGCCTCAGGGGTGGGCATTAGGGGGCTGCAGAGGAATTTCTGCTTTCAGATAGACCAGCTTCAATCTCAGCTCTGCTTCCTTACAGACTGGTGGTCTGACAGTGGTTGCCCGGCTATGGGAACGTTTGCTTTCTCTCTTATAAGGTGCTAACCCTAGTCAGACCTGGCCAGCAGGGAATTATCAACACACACGCGCGCGCACACACACACACACACACACACACACACACACACACACACACAGATCCAGGGATGGGACCCACACAAGCAATCAAGGCAAATGCTTTATCACCAGGCCCCTACTCCCCCAAACCTGTACCTGAATCATCTTCAAAACAAAGACTATGCCGCTATGATTTGAGATTCCGAAACCTGGCGGGAACGGCCAGTCCAAGCCCAGCTTCCACCAGCATGGCGAGGCCAGCCAGGATAGATGAGGGTCTCCAGCTGCCATCCCGTGGAACAGGGGTCTCCCTGCTAGCCCTGGGCATGGGGCCCTGCCCACCAGCAACCATGGGCACAGGACCTCTGCAGCATCTCTGGGCACAAGTTTCCCTGACAGCAGCCAAAGCTGCTGTTATTTGCTTTAGAGCTTTTCCTGGAATGTTTTCCATTTTGAACTTGCATCCAGAGGGAGCTGAATGGTGACAAAGGGTTTTGTTTCCAAAATCACATTTTAAAGAGACAATCTTTGAAGACATAAGGCCAGTGAGGGGCAGGAGAGATACTCCAGCAGTCAGGGCCCTTGCCTTGCACTCAGATGACCCAGGTGTGATCCCTGGCACCCAATACGGTCCTCTAAGTCCTTCCAAGAGTGATCCCTAAACTCAGAGTCAGGAGTACGTCCTGAGCACCGCTGGGGGTGGCCCCAAAACCAAAAAAATAAAATGAAATTAAGAAAGTAAATCAAGATCAGCAAGCTTGGGGCTGGAGCGATAGCACAGCGGGTAGGGCATTTGCCTTGCACGTGGCTGACCCGGGTTCGATTCCCAGCATCCCATATGGTCCCCTGAGCACTGCCAGGAATAATTCCTGAGTGCATGAACCAGCAGGAGTAACCCCTGTGCATTGCCACGTGTGACCCAAAAAGCAAAACAAAAAAAAACCCCAAAAAGATCAGCAAGCTTTTGTGCCTTTTGTAAGCAAACCCTGATCTTCTGCTCATCTCCAGACAACACAACACACAGCAGGTGGCACTGTGGAATGAGGAGCCTGCTGCGACAATGCTCTGTGTGTGTGTGTGTGTGGGGGGGTGTATATGAAAGCATGGGAATGAGGTGTGTGTACACGGGAGAGGGTGCACACAGCCTCCCGGAGCAGTAGGAAGAGGGCCCGAGAGGCTGTCGCTGGGTCAGAGCCAGAGTCTCAGGTGCTCCTGCCTTTCTTTGCATAGCAAACATGCCCAGGTACTGGGTTCACTGATCCATCACCCTTCTCACAGTGAAACGGTCTTGCCTTTCTGGCCAGAACCAGAGCAAGATCTCCCTTAAAAGCGATAGCACAGCGGGTAGGGCGTTCGCCTTACAAGCGGCCAACATGGCCGACCCGAGTTCGATTCCTCCGCCCCTCTCGGAGAGCCCGGCAAGCTACCGAGAGTATTCGATATGCCAGACACAGTAACTCCCTTAAAGACAATTTCATTATTTCTAATGCTCTCTTTTTAAAGACTCATCACTGACAATGAGAAGAGTTTAAAATAGAATGTTCAGCTTCCAGATTTTAAGGGCCCTAGGGGGAAAAAAAAACCAAAAAAAAAAAAAAACCAAAAACAAACTCCATTGTTAACCCAGCTGCACACGTCTGAAAAATCACTGGGAGATTTGGTAGGGTTGCTTCAGAAACTTGAAGCTCAGCAAAAAGTTAAAGGAGTCTTGAAAATTGCCCAAATGCTCAGAAACTCACTTCCCAGGGAACCTCGTCCATTCTGTGAATGGTGGAACACCAGCGTTCTAGCAGCAAATTGACAGACCTGGCACTTAACACATTGATGCCACACTGAGCAATTGGTGTTAATTAAACCACATCTAAAGATGAGGCATCAGTGGCACATGCCTACACCAATGTGTTAAACAGTGCTGGAGAGCACCAAGCCAGGCAGCCCAGGCAGCTCTGCCAGGACCCTGGAAGCCTCACCTCTGGTTCAGGAGACAGCCAGACACAGCCAGATACTCAACACGTGGCCACCCAGGCTTCCCACAGGGCCTCCAGTATAGAGGTGGGGTGTGGCTGCAGACCCCATGCAGGCTGCCTTCCCTGGCAGGCATCGTGTCTGCGAGTGTTGGGAACACACAGGGGCAGGCAGGGACCCCTGGTGAAGCCCAGAGAAAAGATGGCGCCAGTCCCTCTCCAAGCACATACCCCTCCCTCACTCTGACAGTAAGCGTCAGTCAGCTAGAAACAGGCCACACCAGATAGAGACAGAGATGCCAGATGAGGTGGGGGGGGGGGGGCAGAGAGGGGGTGAGAGGGAGAGAGGAGGATGCACTGGTGGTGGGAGTGGTTCCATGAGAAACCATTATTAATAGTATTATAAACCCCACAGGGCTGGAGCGATAGCACAGCGAGCAGGGAGTTTGCCTTGTACACGGCTGACCCGGGTTCGATTCCTCTGCCCCTCTTGAAGGGCCCGGCAAGCTACCGAGAGTATCCCGCCTGCATGACAGAGCCTGGCAAGTCCCCATGGAGTATTCAATATGCCAAAAACAGTAACAACAAGTCTCACAATGGAGACGTTATTGGTGCCTGCTTGAGCAAATCGATGAACAATGGGAGGACAGCGCATTATAAACCCCAAAATTAAAAAGTAATAATTTTAGGGAAAAAAGAAGTGACACAACTGACAAGCTTGTTGTACATAGATACTCAAGAGCCATAGAGAGTCTGGAGAGTGGGGATGGGGCCAAGGCCAGAGCCTGTCTGGGGCTGCGCCTGGTTCCATCCCTGGCACTATGTATAGTCCCCTGGGCATCAGTGGCTTCTGCTCAGGCGGCCTCTGAGCATGGCTGCAGTGGCCCCGGGTGTGCCACGGCATGGTGGGATGTGAAGAATGCTCATCCTCACCCTTGCAGCAACTGCTGGCTTGGCCGGCCGACAACGGGAGAGAGTCATTGCCAGATGCTGTTCCAGAGACCTGGGGCTTTGTGGGGTGGGGGTGGGGTGGCCCTGTTACAAAGGGGACGTTGAGGATACACAGAACGCACGAAAGGTTGGCTCCCTGACCCAGAACAGCCACATGACAGGTTCTGGGCTGACACCGGGTCACCCCAGCAGAATACCTGTGGAAACTCAAATCTCAAAGTGGGCTGGAACAGTCTAGAACACTCCCATGCTTGATCCACAGAGGGCAGCGGCCGGGAAAAAATGGGGAATTCCTGTACTTGGTATCCCCCCTACCAACATACAAGACTGTGTCAACACTTATTCTTGAGGGTGCCTGGTCAGGAATGCCCTCTGAGGTGGTCTCAGTCTCTGGGGTCACACTCTGCCCCCACACAAGCCACACTGCACCCTCTGCTGTGTCTCACCCTGAGCTGTAACCCTCACCTTCCCATGCACTCCAGCTGCCCAGCCATGGGTGCACCCCCTTCTCCTCTGCTGGTCTTGGGTGGTGATGGCTGACGCTGAGCTCAGATCTAGCCTTCCCTCGGGGCACAGTTCCACTAGGCCCAGACCTTGTGGCCAGCCCTTCCTCATCTCTCTGCAAGCTGCCTGCCCTCCTGGTGCTGCTGGAGCCTGCCTCCCTCTGCACAGACGTGGCCATCCAGGGAGGAAGCAGCCCTGGTGCTCCCCACCCATGAGTGCTCCTGGCTCCTGGCACCAGTTCCCACATCCACCCTGCTGAGTGAACCGCTGAGCAAGGCCCCTGGGGCCGGAGGCAGATCCTCACCAAGGACATGCACAATGGAGCCCTGAAGAAATTTTTCCTGTCTTTGACTGTCCACTATTTCAGATGACCCGCGAATCACAGACATCTCAGTGACTCCCACCATTGGATTTCAAGCACTGCAAACCCCCAGACAATGATGGACTAGGAAGGAGGAGGAAGAGCAAGAGGCCCCTGCGGAGGCAGCGTGTGGAAAGGGACATCTGGCTTATAGAGGGCAGTGGGGCCTGGTGGTTGGCCAAGCACTGGGCCTTTCTGCTGCAGCGTTCTTTGGTGCCTGGTGTCACCATGTGGGGGATGGTGGAGGGGGCACCGGGGCCACCTGGGCTCAGATGCCTCCTGGCATCACACACAGGGTGACCCAGTTTTGCCCCAGCCCTGTGGCTCCCGGGGTTAGAGTGACGGGGCAGGAACCAATTTGGGCAGCAAAGGGGGAGGGGGCCGTGGTGCAGCCATGGCCACACAGCTTGGACGTGTGTCAACCCCAAAGCCCTGTGAATGAGTGTAGGCACGTAGCAGTCCACCCCCCAGGCAGAACTTCAGAGGGCAGGAGTCGGTGACTCACTCGGCCCCACAGGCTGGAGGAAACAGAGATGTACCTGCGGGCAAGTGCCTGCACCCCAGCCGAGCCCCACCCAGTCCAGGGTGGGGGTGGCCGCCACCTACTGTTCCGTTTGCTCTCCTCTCCTCCTTCCTCCTCGTTCTCGGGATCGATGTCCTCTGCTTGGGTGATCCAGTCCAGGTAGCCCTTCAGATCTTCTTCCAGTTGCTGCTTCTCTCTGAGCTTCTGGAAGTCGCCCCGCGCCTTCGCCTTCTCTCTCTCCTTGGAGAATTCTCTGGGGGAGGGAGAGAGGGCAGGCCGGTGTCAGGACGCCCTGTGTGAGCGCCCCCGGACCCACCAGTTCCCCACCCCCAGCATGACAGCCGGAGGAGGGGGGGTTACAGGGGGCCATAGATGCAGAGCACAGCTGCAAGAGGGCCACACACAGACAGACAACAGGACAGCGTCTCCCCAAGCGAGGCCGTGGACGCGAGAGGAGCAGAGCCCACCCCCACACCACACACATGCAGTGCCTCGAAGGTGAGCCCCCTGCAGCCCACCACAGCCCAAGGAGCCTGGGCCCCACCCGCAGTGCCTGGTCATGGGTTGGGGGCGGGTGGCTCACGATACCCCCCACTGGGGCCCACCTCTACCTCCACCACCCCCACCCCCCCGCCACTTCAGTGTCTTGCCTCCACTTTAGTGGGAACAGACCCAGGAGCACTACACCGGGGTCCACAGAACACCAAGCATAGAGCCCCTGCAGTACATGAGTATGCCCTGTATTCTGACCCCTGACCAAAGCAGGAACCCGAAGCGGTAGTGGGGGGCAGTGTTCCGGGCACCCACACTGCAGTGGGCCAGAGCCTGGGCAGAGTCAGAACAGACCCACGTCCTGGCCCCTGCTCTTCCCAGACTGAACCCAAGGCACCACTGCTGTCTCGGCCTTCACGTCCCCCAGCCTCTCCCCTCTCCCAAATCTCCCCAGTGTATGGCCCTTTTAGGGGAGCACCTGCCTGGGAAAGGCCTCGTGCGTGCTCCAGGATGTGCAATGTCCTTGATGTGGCCTCTAGCACCTACCTGTCACCCACTCTCTGTGCCTGCACAGAGAACCCTGCATTTGCTCAGGCGCATGTGAGAGTCAGGGTCGGGGGGTCACATGCAACAGCCCCTCTGCACATCCCACCCTGCACCGGTGACAGGAGCCAAGATTCCCGCCTTACGGATCTGCTGAGGCTGTGACTGAGCCGGGACAGGAGTAAGGAAGGGTGACAGGCAGTGCGGCATCTGTCTGAGTGCAGACCCCCGGACCTGAGGGCCTCGTCCCTCCATTCCCGCAGCCTTTGTCAAATACACAGTCAGCAGCTCCCTTCTGGGGCCTCATTTACTGACACACCTGGTGGTGGAGGCACTTACTTACACAAAGCCAAGCCTCCAGCCCCTGTCTTCCTCCTTCTCTGGGCTCAGGGCTGTGAAGGGTTTTGTAAAGACTCTCAATCGGGATCAGATACGAGAATTCCCGCCCCAGCCACAGCAGGGAAGGAGGCCATTCCTTGTTCCAAAATCACCCACTTTTTTGGATGCCCCCAGAGCCCATCCTTAGCTCTGCTAGGGCTTGTCTATCCCCACCATTACCCTCTGGGAAGTGAGGCAGGGTTGAGGCTGTGGGCGCACAGGGATGTTCCTGAGACTGCAGCCTTGCTGTCCCCAGGCACTGGGCAGGGGGACTGCAGTTGATCCAGACCCACAGAGGTTTTCTGCCCTCAGAGTCAAGGGTCCTTCCTGGAGAGCAGGACATATTCCAGCCTCCAGGAGAAACCGTTCTGAGGATGGTATCTGGCTCATGCCAGTCACACCAAGAGGATAACAGTGGCTTCCAGAGAATGCAGCCTGCAGAGCTCAGCCCGAGACTAATTCCTGAATCCCAGTTTTGCTCCCGATGCAGAATCACATCTCCGAACACGGAGCAAAGAGCCAGCTAGCCACATGGCCAGGGGACACAGTAAGTGGAAGTTGACCGGAAAGATCTAGGAAGGGGTAGTCTCTTCTTTACCCAAAGCATCTGAGCAAAAATTTTTATGCATCTTTGGATTCTGAACTTCAAATGCTAAATTTAAATATTTAAATACAGAGTATTCTTACTGAGGATCCTATCTGATTTGAGTTCTTGTAGACAGAACAACAGGAAGCTAGCAGAAGAGCCATTGCATGATAACTTATGGCTTTTGAAGAAGGGGTTTCCCTTCTTATTTTTTGGAAAGAAACATGTTTTCTTCACAAACTCCTTCTACAGAGTTCTTTCACACTAGGGCTACAGCATCTCCTCCCTACAATGTCATTGTGGCCCCTCCATGGTTGTTGGGATGCGGTGACGCAAAGATCGGCAAAGCCCTACAATGACTAAAATTTCTGTAAATAAAAAACTCTGCCAAGCCCTGGCTTATGGCCCACATATTTTAAATAACAGCCACAGTTGCCAGCAGACATACAACAAAGCTGTGAATGTAAACCCTCTCGACTGGGCTTGGGCAGTTCTGAGTGGCTAATACTTTGTATTTACTGATTTGAATGGAACTGAAATTCAGGAGATGCTTTCCTGTCAGCAAGGGCACAGAGCGAAGGAGAAGGGGCAGGGAGGGGGCATCCTGCATGATGACCTCAGTGCCCTCCATCAGATCACAGCATCTCTTTGACCTGGACTGAGTCCCAGCTCCTCTCCCTGCATCCCTTTCCTCCCCTGCCAGACACATGGGACACCTGTCCGGCCATTCACTCAGGGATGCAGCACAACAGCCAGTCAGCTGAGACTGTGAACGCCACAAGGCATGGAACTGGCCCAAAGGGCAAGTGTGCAGTGTTTGGTTGTTGAATCTGGGAACACAACAGAAGGATGATGGGAAAGCTCGCCCCAACACCAAAGGGAAACAACTGCACAGCTTTGACTGGCTCTGGGCTGTGATGTTCCTGGCAGAACTGAGAAGCGCAAGAGGACGCGGGAGATCCCAGGGCTCCTCGTGCTGAGCCAGCGAGTCCTCCATCCACACTGCAGTGCCCGCGGCTCCGCTGCGCACAGCGCTTTCTCGTCCCAACAAGCCTCACTTGAACCTGCTGAATCTCAATTCTCAAGTCCCAGTGGATGATGGGAAAACAACCTCTTTGCATTTGTGGTGAGAATGTGTCCTGCTGGACCCCGATTATTGGGGGGATTAAATAATAGTCCCGAATAAAAAGCCATTGGCAGAAATTCTCACTCTTGCCGTTGACCAGAAATCCTACAACTCATATATGACAGCTGCTTACGGGCTCCTCTGAACTCTGAGGGGGCATTTAACCCAAAGAAGGACACCAGAAGTGCTGAGACGAAGAAGAGGCAGATGTGCAAAAGAAGAGGAAAGAAAGAAACCCTTGAAGGAAAAACAAACAGGGGACTGGGGCAAATGGAGCAGAGGGCTTGATAAGAGTGCAGAAACACTACAAAAATCTACCTTTTTCTAGAGTTTTGACTCTTGGAATCACATTGCACTACACATTAAAATTTTTCTTACAAGGGCCACACCTGGCACTGCACAATGGCTTCGGGCCACTCATTAGCAGAGCCTGGCCTGAGCAACAGATGGGGTTTGGGGGTCACCAGGGTTACACCTGGCAGGGGCAGGTACAAGGGCATGAGAGCGAGACCCAGGGACAAGCTCTTTCCTCTGACCCTACACACTGAAATTTTAAACTAAATCAAGAAGAAGAGGAAGGAGGGAAAATGCTCCTACAATTAGAAAGGAAACATAGGGACCTAATTACTCTTCAAATGAACCACAGAACCATACTGAAAGGGAAAGACAAGACGAGCTTAAGGAGCTTAGAAACATCCAACGCAGCCCCTCCCCTCCCCACCCGCTCTGCCGCTGTCTTGGGCAAGACTGGAGCAAGGGAAAGGCCCAGGCAAATGCTGAGCCTTTTTAGTGGGTCTTCTTGTAGTTATATGGCCGAAACACTGGCTTGTTGTTGATGTGTTGCAGGATTTAACAAAAGAATAGAATTTAACAAAAGAATAGAAATGCTGATGGATGTGAGAGCCGGGGCTCTTGCCAGGGAGGAAGAGACAGAAACAGGGAGAGAGGAAGACAGGAAAAACCTTCTGGGGACAACCTGGGATTGATGTGGATTCACGATTTCTAAGAGTTATGTGGATGAGCACATGTGCTGCTTTGTGTGTGTGTGTGTGTGTGTGTGTGTGTGTGTGTGTACATATATGTTCAAGATGTCCTCTGGAAGGAACTAGAAGACACTGGTGGTTCTGAGATCCCCTAGAGTCCAGATCTCAGTCTAGATTACCATTTCTCTCTAAAAGGAGAGAAAAGCGAAGGGTTGATTTGGGGACCGAGGCAAGGAAGGGTCAGGTGAGAACTGCGAATAAGCACTCAACCATTTCATTTCAAATAAAATGAAGACATGCCCTAGGGACAGAGGGGTCAGAGAGTGGCCTCCTACATGTCAGATCAGGGATGACATTTGGGCCACAAATAACTCAGGACAGCAATGAGTTACAAAAATACTAAAAAAAAAAATTGTTCACAACCCCCCTCCTATATAGGTGCAAATGAAAAAGCAAGTAAGATTTTAAAAAATGCAGACATGCGTTCAAATTAACGGGCATGCTATGTTCTCATTCTTGCAGCTCTAGTGCAGACCCAAAGGATTCCCAAATGAAAAATAATTGTGTTTGGAATGTGTAACTGGGAATCCAATGCAAGTTTGTGCTGTTCTCTATTCATTTCTACTTCCGACTAGACTGCTGGCTCCTTGTGGGAATGGATACTGCTGTACATTTCCAAGGTTTTCTTCTTACACCTCTTGTTTTGGCTTGTTTTGGGCCACATCCAGGTATGCTTAGGGCTGACTCCTCCCTCTGTGCTCAGGGATCACTTCTGGCAGTGCTCAGAGGATCAGACCCAGGTCAGCCACGTGCAAGGCAAGCATCCTACCCGATGTACTACTGCTCTGGCTGACATGCCTCTGTCTCCTCCAGAATGGCCCCTTGCCCTTTCAGGCAGACCCGCAGGAAATCTGGGCACCCCCAAACTTGCAGACAACAAAATCAGCCCTATTCTGGCCAGAAAGCTCAGCTACTGGGCAGAAAGCCCCCCACTTCCTGGGGGAACCTAGCAGCCAAGAACTGGGAGGTCTCCATAGCCCCCACAGCCAGCCTTTCCTGTCCCCAGATTGTTTGTATACCCAGAGGTGGCACTTGGTTCCCTCCTGGGTTACAAAATCCTCCCACTATGTCAGTCTCCTATTCAAGGCACGCTTTCTCGAAGAGGAGGCCCTGCAGGCAGACTGGGTCAGCTGGCTCTCCACAGCCGCTGCAGATGGACGCACTCCCAACCCCGAGCACCTCAGGATGCCTCGTGGTGCCTCCGCACTGCCCTGAAAACTCAAGGTCAAACGTGTCAGCCGGGGGTGAGGCCTTCCCACCCTCTCTCTCCCGAGAATCCAACCTGACTTTTCTTACAAGGCACTTAGCACACTGTCTGCCCAATTTTCAATTCCCCCACACCCTGAGTCTTTGTCCCTAAAATGTTTCAAGACCCATTTTCCCAGACTTGACCCTCTAAACAGCCAGAACTCTCACACGGACAGGTGTGAGCCGCGGATAGGGGTGTCCTGCCTCAGCTGGACGCCTCACTGCGTGGCCTTCTCAGGGCAATGCAGGCCCCATCTCCACTATCTGGAGAGTGACTTTGAGGGACTCTTACTATTTCAAAGAGGAAGCCTCAGTTTCCCCTTGCCAGCTGCCAAGAATGGCTTCATTTTAACTGTTCCTCATTCTACACTCTAAATGTTCCAGCCAGTTTCCTGGGCTCTCTTTGAAACTTGGGGAGCCCATTGTTTCCCAATACCACACCTCCTTATGTATGGACAGATAGATAAATGATGCTCCACGCTTAGGACCTGAGAGATAAAGAGAGATTATGGCAGCGCAGCTGATCAAAGGAATCCTAAAAAAACTAAAAATCAAGGAAGGCCTCACAGGACAGGCCTGACTGAGAAAATGAGATGTTAAACTTAACAACCGCAAAGGGTCTCAAATGATAGACCATCATGGGAAACAAACTAAACCAACGGGGAATCTTTTCTTAACTGTTGTGACAGCCCAACCATTAGATGAGAAACACACAGATCCAATCTCTATTTAAAATGACACAAAGATCCTGCACCTTAACTGAGTCCTACTGAGCTTCCTCCCCTGCCAGGGGCCTTCTTCCTTTTCTCCTCAGCACACTTCTCACCTCTCTCATGCTGCGTCTGAGCAGTTCCAGGGATGAAAATACTCAAGAACCAACACGGCCAAACATGGAGACCCACCCCTGCCCTGGCATCACTACTCTCCTGCAAAACCCTGAGGAAATGGAAGTTCAGAAAGGCTGGCTACAAAACACTTAACCGGCTCTAGGATCCTCGACAGACCCACCTTGTGGGCACATGGAGGCAGAGGGAGGAGAGACGCGCATGGGATCAAACACGGGAAGGGTATTAAACCCCAGAGTCAGGGGCTGACAACTGTCCCTTGCAGTAGGAAAGACGCCCCCCTGGTCAAGCCAGCAGCATCGAGAAAACGGGGCATGAGGATGAAGGGGGACTCAGGAGGAAGTGGGGGTGGGGAGCAGGCAGGAGGTGTCCATTCACACTGGGCACGTGCGGGCAGATTCAACAGACATAAGGGATGGCCTGTCCCTCGCTGCTGGCCAGCTCCCAATCCGCTTCTACTGCTTCTCTGGGAAGGCACATAGGAGCCGAGCCTACAACCAGACCTCCTGCTCTGTGCTCTGCGCTCACTTTGGTCTCAGTCGCTTCCCAGCTGGCCCCCAGAGGTGGGTGTACACTGAGACTCTGCTCAGCAAACATGAGCACTGCCCCACATGCTACACCCACCTTCCTCCTGTGTGGGGAGCAGAGGAGAGGCAGAGTGGGCGGGGGGCAGAGGACACGCACCCTGAGGTCCTGTGGGCCGAGAAGGGCGGCTGCAGACGAGGAGCTGCTCCCTGGCCCTACCTCCGAGGGTGGCTGCGGGGTGAAAAAAGGAAGAAGGAAAAGCCCAATTGCTGTGGCCAGCAGGTGGCTGGGCCCTTCAGGAAACTGGCCAGGGCTTTGGCAGTGGAGCAAGGCTGGGAGAGCCTGGGGCACGTGCTGCCTTTCAGGCCTGCACCACATCCCCGAGTGGCCCCCTGGAGTGGAGCAATATCCAGACTCTCCTAGCTTCTCCAGAACTCCAGGCACAGCTGACCCCTGGCTGCTGGAGATGGTTCCTTCCCCACTTTCTGCAGCTTTCCCTGGATGCAACCTGAGAGGACCCCTTTCCTCGGGTGCCAAAACATTTGGTAGCATTGACTCCAGGCATGGACAGGAGTGGAGAGGGGTTCTGACTAGCCCCACCGCCCACGTCACGAAACTGGACCCTGGAGAACCTGAGGGGCAGGGGCAGCTCGGGAGGGGGCATGGCCTGGACACACCCCGTTTCAGCGCTGCTCTGCCGGGTCTGAGTAGCAGGGCCTTGCCTCCCTGCAGGAGAGCCTGGCTGGGCCTGGCTGGGACCACCTAGAACATGCCTTTCCATTTCACCCGAGTCCTCTGAATATTGGGCCCTTCTGGCTCCTGAGGGAGGGGCAGGGGCTTCTACTGTGCTCTGGCTCTGAATGAAGAGTCCTGTACAGGATGGCCACTCCCTCTGACCCCAGGCTCCAGGGAGCAGAAGGGGAGGAGAGAAAGCACAGCTGACCTCACCTTCCAACTTCCTTCCAGAGTCACCTTTCTTTAGAAGAAAGGTGTTGGCAGCGCCCCCTCCTCCCCTCCCCCCTCCCCTCCTTGTGCTGGCCTGCCCTCATTCAGCGGGAAACAGCCGTCCAAGATGAGATTCCCTTCCTCCCTGGAGCTCCAATGTAGCCCCCAGGGGCTGAGGACTGGACACACCTGGGGTCTTGACATCCAGCATTGGTGGCTTGACCCTTCAACAGGGCTAGAGAGCTGGAGAGAGGCTTGCTCTAAGCAGGAAGCATTTTCTCCTTCAAAGGGCAGAAGGTCAAACTGGTGGCCTCAGATATCAATGGAGGGCAAACCTTTCTCTGGGACTTGTTATTTCTCAAACGCGCCTCAGAGTAGAGGGGCCAACTGGAAATCGCCTTGATTGAGATACAGGGAGTTTTAGTTTGGGCTTTTTATTGGGGGCGAGGGGGTGTTGTAAATACTATTTGTTTTAACCAGACCCACACAAATAAAATTTAGCTAGAACTGAATGTTTTAAAATTTACAAGGGCAGGATGGGGATGGGGGATGGAAAGAGAGAGGAAGAAAGTGAGAGAGAGAAAGAGAGAGGAGGGAGGGAGAGAGAGGGGGGAAAGAGAGAGAAAGAGAGAGAGAGGAGAGAGAGATTTTGCTTAAGAGAATCCAATTGAATTACTGGGTCACTGGGGCTCTTCATAGATTTCTATGAAGACAGAGGATTCAGAAACACACACACACACGCACACACACACACACACACACACACACACACATCCCAAAGATGGAGAATGGGCACTGGTGGAGGGATGGATACTCAATCGTTGTAAGACTGAAACGTAATCAAGAAAGTTTGTAAGTCTGTAACTGTATCTCATGGTGATTCATTAAAAAATACATATATATGAAAAAACACCAAAGAGACAATGTCTGAAAAAAGACAAAAAGCTAGGGGAAGTTGAAGAAGTAACCACTGATTTTTATCAAGGGACAGTAGTCTTCCTTAGGCCTAAATTATTTTCCCTATACAGACATAAAAGAAAATGAAACCAAGTGGAAAGTTGTTTTGTTCAAATACATATATATTTGAATGTATATATGCCGGGGATCAAACCCAGGCTGGCTGTGTGCAAGGCAAATGCCCTACCAGCTGTAACTATTGCTCTGGTCCCCCAAAATTTTATGTTTAAATCAAAGTTTTGGAAAACACAGAGGCTCTATTTCTGCTCAAGGAAACCAGGTGTTTTATAATTTTTTTTTTTTCTGAGTCACACCCAGAGATGCTCAAGGATTACGTCTGGCTCTGCACTCAGGAATTACTCCTGGCACTGATCAGAGGACCATATGGGATGCTGAGGATTGAACTCGGGTCAACCACGTGCAAGGCAAATGCCCTACCCAATGTACTATGGCTCTGGCCCCTACAATTTTTTTTAAAAAGGTCAACAATCATGCTTGATCACACAAAGACACAGACAGACAGACAGACAGACACACACACACACACACACACACACACACGTACATGATTGCGGACCAGTTTCAAGTCCATCAAAACCAACAGCATTATTCCAGTGTTCCTGCAATCACAACAATCCAGGAGTAGCCAGAGAGCTCCCTCTTCTAAGAGAGAAAGGTAGCAGGGGTCTTGGCACTCAGCAACCCACAGGTAAAATCCTCTCCTGGCGGGGCAGGGGGGAGGGGGGAGGGGCGCAAATCTTCAGAATGTGGGGCATTGGCCACAAGGAAGCAGAGGAGAAGCAGTGGTTAGCAAAAAAGACATCAGACAATTGGGGTAGGGTGGGGGTTATGTCCACTGTCAGGAGGGCAGAAATACCTCCGTCTACTCAATCATCCATCCCATCACGACTGCTCCATGGGAACTCCATGGAAACAGTTCATGCAAAACTTTTAAAAAAAAGGATTTGGTGCACCTTCATTCTTCTGTCTGCCCAGGGCTGGAGAGACCCTCTGCAATGACGAGGGGGGTGCCCAAGCCACCTACCAGGAACAGAAACCATTCCAAAGGCCAACTGTTCATTTTTTAGTTTTTATCTTTTTTTTTTTTGGTCTTTTTGGGTAACACCTTGTGATGTTCAGGGATTACTCCTGCTCTGCACTCAGGAATCACTCTGGGAAGTGCTCAGGGGACCACATGGGATGCCAGAGATCAAACCCGGGTAAGTCTTGTGCAAGGCAAATGCCCTCTCCACTGTACTATGACTCCCGTTCCTCAAGTTCACTTTTGCACACTAGCCTGTAAACTCTCTGAGGGAGGGCTTCTTATCTAAATAATCTTTGCTTTTAGGCTTCTGGTCACTAATAGTGGCTCAGGAAGAATAAAATTGATAGAACTGTTTTTTATAGGTTTTTGCACTAAGCGTGATCATGTCAAACAGATGACCTTGGCATCAGATGCATTTGGCCACAATACCCTGGTAACTTATTGTCATCTAAAACCATACCCATGGTTATCATTTAAAATACAAATACTAAGAATATTCCTTTTAAATTTCTAGGTATTTAGGTACTCAACTTCAACAGTAATGAGAAAAAAAAAACCAAAATTTAAGGATAAGGATCACATCAAATTTTAAAACATATTCACTTCTCAGTGAAAAAAAAAATCTGACAAAATGTAAAGATATCCAATTAAATAGGAGAATATACTTTCATATAATGCCATAATATCAGTAACCTGATAAGGAGCCACAATTCAAGATATATAGAGAAATTATAAAAACCAACAACAATAATAATTAAAAACTGGCTAAACGATCTGAATATATCTATTCAGATATGCTATTTTATCAGTCTCCAATGAAAACAAATGGTCAGTCGGCACATGAAAAACTGCTGAACATTTTCTCAGTATTAGAAAAATGAAAATTAAATTAAAATAATACTGAGACATCATGACACACCTAAGAAGATAGTCCTCTCAGGATGGGAAATGCGTGATGAGAGTAGACTATAGACCGAACAAGATTGCCACTCAATGTCTCTTTTGCAAACCACAGCACTCAAAAGGAGAAAGATAACAAAAGGGAATGCCCTGCCACAGAGTTAGGTGGGATGGGGGGATGAGGGGAGGGAGGGATACTGGGACTGGTGGTGGTGGAGAATGGGCACTGGTGGAGGGATGGGTATTCGATCATTGTATAACTGAAACCCAAGCACAAAAATTTATAAATCTACAACTGTACCTCATGGTGTTTCACTAATAAAAATTTAAGAAAAAAAAAGTTTACTTAGATTCTAGTGGTAGAAAAAGGTGAGATAATAAATTTTTGTTGTTTTAAAAAAAAGAAAATAGCCACTATATAAAATACAAACAAATCAGAGAGACTGCCAAAAAAACCTAAAATCATAAAATATAGAGGATAATATTTATTTCAGCATTTCTGACCACCAGAAAGACTGTTGGTGGGGCTGTAGTAGAAAGGAACCCTCAATCATTATTGCATTGTTGATAGGTACAGCCTCGAATGAAATCAGTGTGGATATTTAAAATATATATATATATATATGGTTAGGGCCCAGCAGGTTGGGCACTTTGCACAAAACAAAAACAAAATAGGGGCAAGAGAGGTAGTACAAAAACTTGACTTGCATGTGCTCAATCTGGCACCAGATATACGCCCCCCCCCAGGTCTGCCAGGACCCTGAGCACCATTGTGTGGTCCCAAAAGAAAAACAAAACTAAAAACAGGATATGATTTGGGGGCAGAGAGATAGCACAGCAGGTAGGGTAGTTGCTATGCATGTGGCTGATGGAGGTTTGATCCCTGGTACCCCACGGCCTCTCAGCACCATCAAGAGTGACCCCTGAGCCAGGAGTAAGCCCTTCTGGGTATGACCCCAAAACAAAAATAAAACAAACTAAACAAAAAAATCCAACAAAAAAACAAAAACAAAAACAAGGTTCCAGAGAGATAGTACCTGGCTTAAGACACTTGTCTTACATGCAAGTATCTTACAAGCAATGCCTGGTTTGATCTCAGGCACTATTTATGGTCCCCTAAGCACTGCTGGGAGTGATCCCTGAGCAGAAAGCCAGAAGTAAGCCCTGAGCACCACTGGGTGTGGGCCCAAGTTCTAAAACAACAACAATAAAACCCATAGAACAAGGCTAAAGAGAGCTCTACCAGTTGAAGTGTATTCTTTGCATGTGGGAAGCCCACGCTCAATCCCCAGGACCACATAGCTGCCCAAGCACAAGCCCAGAGTCAGGAGGAGTCCTGTGAGCAGCATCAGGTGTGCCCCCAAAGCAAAGCAATACAATAACAGAGTCATGTACGAGTCTAAAATATGATCTGCAGAACCAGGCATCTTCTTGGAATGCACAGCACCTTCCCTTCACTGCATCTCATTTGAGCTGCTCTCTCTTTCTCTTTCTCTCTCTGTGCAGACTGTTTCCATGGCTACCACAGACATTCCAAGGCTTCAACAGGAAGTCCCCCCACCCCTACAGCTCCCTCACCCCAAGAAATCAAGCAGATTGTTTACTAAAAGTTGTAGACTTCTGGTTTTAATCTTTTTTTTTTTTATCAAAACAAAACAAAAACACGCTTTAAGAAGCATTTGAAAACAGGGGCTCTCTCCTCTGACATCACTTTCTCTGAATGAAAGCCGTCACTCCACAGAACAAGCCAACACTTTCCTCACTTGTCACGACCAGCTTCAACTCCTGCTGCTTCAGAAGACACACACCTTGCCAGACTTGTCACATTCCAATTTTTTTTCAACGAAAAGAAGGGAAATGTGTACCTGACTCGGGAGTGTGGCAGAACCAGTAAAAATAAACATGTGTGAAGGCACCAGCAACCCCCAGGGCACGTCCTACTTAGGCTCCGACCCAGTTTGCTGAGTTCAACACAGACGGTCTGAGGACATGTGGCTCAGTCTGGACAGAGGCCTGTAGGTCACTCCCACTGACCTTGAGCTGGACCTTGACCTCGCCCGCCTGTTGGGCTGTCCTCAAAGCTACACCTGTAGCGACGTGGACTGAAATTCCAGTCCAAATTCCATTCCTGGCCCTGTCAGAGGCCCTCAGAGGAGAGCAGCACTCACCTCTTGGGGTGGGGAGGGGAGAGTAGTTTTTCCCTGAGAGGCGGCAGGAATGGAAGGTTCCCTCTGGACCATCTCATCTCAGCTGAGCTACAGGGGCAAGAGCATCTGAGTGTAAGCAAAGCTCAGAGATTCAGAGAGATGGCGAAAACCCTTCCAAAATGGGCACCAGAAGGACCACTTAAACCAAAACAGGGTTTACGGATGAGCACTTTGAAGAGGAAAAGAAAACCAGTTTCTCTAAAGCATCCTTATCGACTGCACTCATTTGTGGAGTATAAAACAACATAACATGAGGCTGACACCTAAGGATAGTAGATTCACGGGACAGGAAGATTGCTCCATAGCTGGAAGCCTGCCTCATGAGCAAAGGGGAGAAGGCAGCTGGAATAGAGAAGGGATCGCTAAGAAAATGATGGCTGGAGGAACCGGTTGGGATGGGAGATGTGTGCTGAAAGTAGATAATGGGCCAAACACGATAACCTCTCAGTATCTGAATTGCAAACCATAATGCCCAAAA
Source organism: Sorex fumeus (assembly GCF_029834395.1). Taxonomy (NCBI): domain Eukaryota; kingdom Metazoa; phylum Chordata; class Mammalia; order Eulipotyphla; family Soricidae; genus Sorex; species Sorex fumeus. The sequence continues at coordinate 53,916,643 of NW_026606129.1, read as the reverse complement.
GTAGAGAGAGAGTATGGGGAATATTGTCTGCCATGGAGGCAGGGGGAGGGTGGGAAGGGGGGCGGTATACTGGAGATATTGGTAGTGGGGAATGTGTAATGGTGGAGGGATGGGTGCTTGATCATTGTGTGACTGTAACCCAAATATGAAAGCTTGTAACTATTTCATGGTGATTCAATAAAATTTATTAAAAAATAAATAAATAATCCTTCTCCCACCATTCCACTCTGTGTGAGGTAATTAATTGGGGGGAGAGAAAGGAACTGACAAAGCATGAACACAGAACAGCTCAAACCCAGTCAGGAAATGGGTCCTCGCTCCTTCCCATACCCCTGAGACACAGAAAGAGCTTCTGAAGAGGAAAACTGGGCTCTGGAGGCAAGCCAACCTGCATTTCCTTCCTAGTTTACCAGGAATTCCTTACTTAGCTTTGGAAAAGCAACACATCTCTCTGAGGCTTACTTTCCTCATCTGTAAAAGAGATGCAAAACTAAAAACAACAACAAAAAAATCATGGCGAAAAAATTTTTTTTCTTGGGCCACACCCAGTGGTGCCTTGGGTTTCCTTCTAGCTCTGAGCTCAGGGATCACCCCTGTCAGGGCCTGGAGGACCATCTGTGATGCCGAGCTAGGAGAAAGGATTGAACCTGAGTCAGCCGACTACAAGACAGGCATATTGACCAGCTGGAGTCTCTCTCGAGCCCCAGCCTATGGAGAAATTCTTATTTCCAGTCTGAACAGATGAGCAAATAAATGTACTGAGCCCTGTGCCTGGCTTCTGTCTTAAACGCTTGCTAACAATCCGAAGCAATGTAAGAAAATTCTCTCACAGTCCACAGCTCCAGATTTGGCCATCAAAACCGGAGGTCTCTCCTCCAAAGGGAGGTGCTGGTCCCCAACACTCATGTGCCTGTACCCCTTCATTCCTGATTCCACCTCCACATCCAAACACAAGTCTCCCCCTACCTTGTCGCCACCACGACTGCAGCTCCCAGCCCCCTGGCTCTCCACACTCCATGCCTTGTGGGGTGGCACCAGCTTTACCATCTGGGGTCAGCTCTCCTCCCTTACCTCAGGGTTCAAACGCCCAAATGGCCCCCATGCCCCCTTGACTGGGCAGCACCAACTCCTCCTTTTTTTCTTCCACTGCAGGTCCGGCCCCTGTGTGCAATGCCCTGCTCTCGTCATCAGCTGCCAGGGCTGGAGATATTCTCTCTTCCTCAGATCACTACCCAGCACCCAGACTCAGGGTAGCTGGCACAGTAGTGCCCTCTGACGTCAGGTGCTCTGCAGGGGGCAGATCTGATGCTAAAATATGCTCAGCTGAGAGCCACAGAGGCAAGGGGGGTCAGTCTCTCTGCAGGCCTGAGAACTTCCGGGACATGTGTGCAACCTGTCCGAGAAACAATGTGGTGTGAGGGCAGGGAGGCCATGGGGACAGGGCCTTGTCCGCGGAAGCAGAAGTTGCAGGTGCACTCAGAGACCCCCTGCTGCAGGACCAAGACGCCACCATGTTCGGAGGAACCCAAGGGCCAGCCGAGTTGCTAAACCAAGGTTTATATTAAAGCCGAATTTCAAGGGAATGATCTCGTTCTGGGTGGATTCATATTTTATCCCTGAATCCAAGCCAAACTCCTATGACAGTCAGGCTTAAAGAAATGAGGTGAGCGCTTCAAGTGCCACTCCAGGCCCCGGGTAGATGGGGACCCTGGAGAGAGGAGCAGGGGAGATGGCATTCGGATTGCAAATAAGGCTTTTCCAACGCCCGGAAACCGCCTCAGAGGAGGGGGCGGCAGCTGAGCCTCAGCTGGGAACGCTGATTTCTCTCGGCTTCTCGGTGTGGGCCTACGTGAAACACTGCAAGAGTGGCTGTCCAGCTTCTGTGACATGAAAGTTTCTCCTTGGAGGAGTGCTGTTGGCTGACAAACACCACACTTCAGGGAGGTGCCGAGGAGCCAGGACAAAACCCAGGGCGTCTGGGCTCTGCACTCACAAGCCTCCCACCATGAGATGGGCAAGCCGGGGTCACAGTAATGCAACCCCCTTGGCAAAAGGAGGCGGTGCAGGTCACAGCAACAGCAGAGAACCCAGCATGTCCTATTGCCCTGCAGCTGGGCTATCTACCCATGTCCACGGGAATGACCAGTGCCCAGGTAGTCCCTGGCATACTCTGCAGACTACGGAGCTGCTCAGCACACAGGGCTGGTGTGTGTGTGTGGGGGGGGGGGTATCTTGTCAGTTGACTACTCAGCTCCACTGAGTCTCTGCCCTCTACTGAGGTCTCCAGCCATGGTCCAGAGGGCAGGGCTCAGGCCCAGTCATGGGAGTCCCTTGTTTCCACCACCCCCTGAACCTGCCTGGTTCTGACTTGGCCTTTCTCTCCCTCATTAGCCCTTCCCGTTGCTCTCGGACCCTTCAATGTGACCCCCCAACCCCTGACTTTAATGGGAAAGCTGGGTGACCCCCAGTTTTACTCTCGCAGTCCCACGGGGACCCAGCTGAGCAGGAGGAGCTGTCAGTTCCCTTGCTTTCCTGTTACTCATCACCTCCAGATCAACGTACGATTGTGCCAGGGGGCCTGGGACCTGCCTCCTCTCACTGCTTCCTAGGAAGATGGGCTGGCTCCTGGCTTTATCCATCCCAGCATCTACTATCATCCCTGGGGCTCGAGTTGCCCTCGGGGTTGACCCTGCCAGCCCCTGATAGTCCAATTCTTTAACAACTAACCCCCAGTAAACACTGCTATACCTTTGTGGTGTGGCCACAACTCCATTGCCCCACCTGGAGCCCTTATCAACCCTAAGAACGACTCAAGCTGTCGTCTCAGTCCCTCCAGCTCACCCATCCAGCCACTCCCATCCACTAGAGGAGAGGGTGGGGAGAGTAGGTAAGCTGGAGGTGACACAGGGACATGGGTGAGGAGTCCTGGGCACTTTGGGGAGGTGAGGTGAGGTACCTGCATACACCAAGACCATAAATAGAAATACATTAACCATGAGGCATTTTTAAAAATTAAGAATAAATATATATATATTTTTAGGAGGACCACCAAAAGTTCAATGTTCTTCCCCTTAACAATGTCCTAGTAACAGACTCATATCTATGCAGAAAGACCCAAGTGAGGGAAATCTGGAGAGGGAGGAAACCTATAAAATCAACTTTGAAAAGGCAGGGGCTGTGCTTCCCCATTCTGGAGGCCACCCCATCTTGCTTAGGATATGCGATTCATTTCTTCCACATTATGTGGTATCCTGTGTTCCCTCCATTTTGGACAAGCCAACATTATGCTCTCTTCAAAGCATAATCTCTAAATAAAAGTGTTTCACTTCAAAGATAACTTCCTACTTCCCCTAGAATGATTTTTCAGCCCCTCAACTGTCCAATCCACTGAACCTGCCATGTCTTCCCGCTGGCCTCTCCCTTGCGTCTAATCTATTATAGACAACACGAGCCATCGGTGATCCATTCTGGGATGTTCTTTCCCTCACTCCAAAACTCTTACATCTTCTCAAATTCTTAAAAAAACAATGCTCTGGATGAACTCCAACCCTCACCTTGTCAGTGCCAGGATGAAAGCAGCCACGGATGGTTGCAGAAAGGCAGACAATGGGAAAAACAGACATCAACATGGATTCCTCATGACAAATCCCAAGTAAGGCCTCAACCCAACCTACCATCAACCCCACTTCACTGGTTCACTGGGCCTCTGCCTCCCAGCTTTGGCCTTCCCCATCCTCTGCAGACATACAACCCTGCCATTTCCCCTTTCCTCTGCTAAAGCTGCCTCCTCCTTCTTAGAAACCAAGGCCACATTCCCAGCTTATCCCACAACCAAATTTATATCCACCATCCACAACCTCTTCTCTTCCTTTCTTCTCATTATAAAGAAGAAATTTTTTTTTCTTACTATCATCTGAAATCTTAAGGGGGTTTCCACCCCATGATCACGTACTCTTCTGTTTACTGAGGCCTTCTAGAACTTCTTTCAGTAAAGTTTTGTATAGATGCAGTCTTGGACACCTTTTCATTCGCAGGAGCTTGGTTTTTTAGGTGATTTCTTTTGTATCTTCCACACGCCTACTTAAGAGTTTCAGCATGTGAAAAACAGTCCTTTTCTGCTGTGTCTAACCTCTGTGTGAACTCCAGGCCAGTGTCAGTCGATCAAATCTTATCATGGGTGACAGTAACCTTTGATTTCGGTAGTCATTAACAGTTGCATCTTGTTAGCTTCTAAACATTTCTAAATTTCTGTAGAGAGTCTAGTGGTTTGTTCTCGAACACAATTAAGTTTCCTGGATCAAACTGAACCTGTTAGCCCTATCTTTAATGATGCACTGGGTCACAATCTGGAGCAGTCTAAGACTAATGATTCTTTGCTGCTGAAGAGAATCCATCACAGCACATTGCCTGATGTCTTGTGAATCTGAGCTTGTCCAGAATGGCTAGTGACTGTAGACAATACTCCTGGGCCTCTCTGAGCACCAAACACTACCCTTCCCATTCCATTCCAGCATTCTTTCCCCATACACCCATGCTTGCAGTAAATACACTCAGTAGTGGCACACCCTCTGCTGACCTCTAGTTTCTCTTTGAAGTCTTAGTTCCTCTCCAGCGCTGCCCCCTTCACTCACCTTGCCTTCTGCAGATCCTCAGCTTCATCTTCTCAACAGAGGGAGAACACAAGAGTCTGCCTGGGTTCCCTTTCCTATGTCAGGGACCAGGAACGCTCTCACCCAGTCAGGTGACCTGTTTCTCAGAGGCCATGGTCCCTCACAGTCTGATGTTGAAAGTCTTGAAAATTATTGTTTCATGCACATGGTCCATTGTGAGCTTTGCTGTTATTTCAGGTAGAAGGGTCAATCTGGCATGCTAGTCCATCTTGACTAGAAATATTGTTTTAAATTCTATTGTAATGCTATTTAAAATAAATTTTATCCAGGTATAAGTCTTGAACAAAAGGCAATTTCAATTTATATCCTGGCTGATGTAGAAACCAATTTAAACAAGACCCCAATCAAAATACAGGCCATATATAACACCCTGCCCAAAGCTCTCCTGCTCCCTTTTCCATCAACCATCTCCTCTCCTACTGACAGATCTAAGGATTTCTCCATCAAAAATTTGCCTCTTCTAGAACCTGATGTAAATATATAACTATATACTTGATGCAAATATATAACCTATGGGTTTTGTTGTATCTGCCTCTCTCACTAAGCAAATTGCTTCTAAGTTTCACTGGTAGTATTGTACTGATATTTCATCTTTCATTGAATAATATTCCAATGACTGAACATACCACACATCTGCTTATTTGCTAAAAGACATCTGGATTTTTTTCCCCAAATACTGTAAATATTAGAAACTTATTAAACTTAGTAACTTATTAAAGTTACCAAGCTTATTTAAAAAAAAACTTTTAGTCTTTTTTTAATTGACTTTTTTCTATTTCATTATATTTAATTTACTTTCTATTCTATTTTTAGAGCTTTTACTTAATTAAAATATTGTTGATTTATCATTGGCTTATAATTATATTACTGACTTCCGCAATTCATTATTTTTCTTAAATTCCATTGAACCAATTAGCTCTTTTTCTAGATTAGGTAGAAATATAGATGAGATATATTTATGTATAAAGAGATATATATGTTACACATATATATCTCTTTATGCTTGTTCTTTTATAATAGCCACTCTAATGGGTGATGTTATGTATCATCCATGATGTTATATGAAACATTTCATGAAATATTTATACGCCTAATACATATACAGTAAAATTAATATTTTCATTAACAAAAATAAATCTAATTTTTATCATATTTCCTTTGAATTATGAGTTTCAGGAGGTGTTATTTAAATTTCAAATATTTAGTATACTTCCTAGAGAGCTTGTGTCCACAATATTTTATTGGTTTTGGAGACACACTCATTACTCAGGGCTTACTCCTGGCTCTGTGCTCAGGACTCATCCCTGCCAGTGCTTGGGGAACCATACGCAGTGACGGGATAAAATGGGTCAGTAGCATGCAAGGCAGGTGCCTTAATCTTTGTATTATCTCTATAACCCCTATTTAAAATATTTTGCTATTAGTAAAAGACATGATTTGCAAGGCTTCAGTCTTTTGGAATCAATACCTTGTAGCCCAGTGGTCTATCTTGTAAATGCACCATGCACTCTTGAGTAGAACATATATTTTGCTGACAGGTATTTGGTGTAGTGTCCTGTAAGTATCAGTTAGTTGGTAGTGTTTATATTACCTATACTGCTTTTCATTTCATTGCTCTATCTATTACTGACAAGATTACAGATTTTACATTCGGGACTTACTGTTTTCTCCATTTAATTCTGATAGCTTTTGTTTCATGTCTCTTGAAGTTTATTAGCTACAAACACGTTCAGAATCATTGTTTCTGATGAGCTGACCCTTTTATGATTATGAGATGTCTACCTCAGGAAAAAATTTTTGTACTGAGATACATTGTATTTATAGTCACACTTATTTTTATGTTGTCTTTATATTTATAGTAACTTTTCAATTTTGATTCTGTCTCTATATATCTTATATTTCTATTCAATCCTGCAATATCTTTTAATTAAAATTCCATTTCATATAATGAAGTAGTTGGTAGGGTTGAGTTTATGGCTACAATTGTGTTATTGGTTTTCTGCTCAGCCCTAGTGTTCTTTGTTCCTTTTCTGCCTTACACTGAACAGCACATAGAATTTCACTTTATCTCTTGCTTTGGCTTTTAAGCTACCACTTTTACTTGTAACCATTGCTCTAGAGATTACACGTGCATCCCTAATTTATTGCTTTCTGCCATGAGTTCACACGATCCCACTTCTCATAGAATTGATAAATCAACAGCAGTGAAGTTCTATTTATTTCCTTTCTATCTATGTGCTATTACATAGTATGTGTTACAGTCCCCATAATATTTTAAAGTTTAGTTTAAATTGATATTTTAAAAAAATTTCTAAGGGGTCTGGCTATGGTAGAAGAGCACAGTTAGGTATGAACCCTAATAACAATAAACCACTACAAAGTGAAAAATTCTATTTATACTTTCACTTTTTTATCATTTTGTGATGTTTCTTAATTTTTAAAAAATGTACATTCAAGTTTCTTACTGACATTTTCCTTAACCTAAAGAAAGAATTTCCTTTAATACTTACTTCCTGTATTGCAGGTCTGCTGTGATCAATTTCCTTGGTTCATTTTAAAATGTTTTCATTTGATTTTTCTTTGAAGAGCACAGTTCCTGAATATGGATTTATTTTTTTCCCTTAAAGATATTATTCAATTGGCCTGTGGCACACACTATTTCTGAAAATAGGTCAAGGGGCTTTCATAGTTTTCCATAGGATATAATGTGCCTTTTCCTCTCTGGTTTCTCTGAAAACATTTTTATTCTCAGCAGTTTGAGTTTAATGTGTCCAGTGTGCTTCTCCTTATACTCTACTATTTGGGATTTGTGAATTTATCATTTTCATAAAAGTTGTGACATTTTCTGTCATTATATTTTTTTAATATTTTTCTTCCCCAATCTGTATACATTAGATCACTTATTTTTGTTCTAAAGACCACTATCTTTACTAATTTTTTTCATTGCCTAATCTATTTATTTCAGATAATATTTTGTCTTTCTTTACGAGGATTTACCATCTGTCTCTTCATTATGTCCACCCTTTTCCTTCAGTTCACTGAACAGATTTATAACAGCACTCTCAAAATCTTTGCTAGCTGTAACGCTTCTGCCCTCTCTCCATTTATTTCTACAGACAAGTCCTTCCTTTGCTATAGATTATGTTCCTCTGCTTCTTTTCATGTTCTGTGATTTTTGGGTAATACGGGGAAACATTTGAGGAATGGGTGGATTTGAACATTTTCCTTGAACAGCATAGAAGTTTATTTGCTAGAGCCGGTCTAGAATGGCTCTAATTCGAGACTAAAGTAGTTCTACCCTCAGTTCTGATTCTTTAGAGGTCTTAGTTGAATGACCTCAGGGTTGATCTTCTCCAGTTGGTCAGAACCACCACAGTGAGATTTTGGGAAGTTCAATATTTCTGCCTTCTAGTAGCAGTTTTTCTAGGCCTTAATAAGTCCCATGTGGCACAGGGGAGCTTAGAATTGGGTCAAAGACTTATAAAAAATTTTGGACTTCCGGAGACCCTCTCTGCACACCTGTCTATGGTACTCTCTTCTGAAAATGTCAGGTGTCCTGAGGCCCCTCAGTAAGTTCTCTGCCTTTCTCTGCCAGCTTCTGCCTCCCTGAGCTGCAATTCTAAGCATCTCTGGCAGAGAGCTGGCTGGGTTTGTTCCCCTTATCTTATTATCCTAGATACTTTGGCTAGTTTTACAGTTGCTTAAAGGTATCGTCTGGTATCATTTGCTGTCTTTTGACAGAAGCAGATGACAACAATTTGAGATGGTTCCCCCCCTATTAAATCTTCTATGGATTCAGTATACTAACAAAGCCAACAGGACTTCTTGTTTGTTTACTTGTTTGGGGGCCACACCTGGTGGTACTCATGGCTTACTCCTGGCTCTGTGTTCAGGGATCACTTCTGGCAGACTTAGAAGACCAGATGGGATGCTGGGGATCAAACCCAGGTGAGCCACAATCAAGGCAAGCACCCTACCTGCTGTCCTCTCACTCTGGCCCCAGCATGGTTTTTTATAGAGAGATCTTTTCTAACATAATAATAAAACTTTCAAACATTCATAAAGGCCCTCCCGTTGATCGTCGATTTGCTCGAGCGGGCCCAGTAACGTCTCCATCGGAGACTTTGTTGTTACTGTGTCTGGCATATCGAATACTCTCGGTAGCTTGCCAGGCTCTCCGAGAGGGGCGGAGGAATCGAACTCGGGTCGGCCATGTTGGCTGCTTGTAAGGCAAACGCCCTACCCGCTGTGCTATCGCTCCAGCCCTAAAGAGTAGAAATAAGTCATGAATACCCACAAACCTGTCTAGTTTCCACCAGTTACATTTTTATGCTCTCTCTAGCTATGCCACTATCCAGATATAATACGAACATGAATCACATGACTTTTGTTTAAAATGTGTCCTTCAGTTACAGACCCAAACTGTGTCAAGACTAGAAGGCTGACTGTGGTCTGTACTCTTCCGATAGACCGGGCTCCCTTTTCCAGCACCTTCAATGCTTGCCACCCTAGTCCTGTTTAGCACCTCCGCTGTTCTCTGCTCCCTCCCACTGTAGGCCCCCTTGCATGGGGCTTTCCTTTGACTGGAAAACTCTTGCCCTGCCTCTTCTGCCTCATGCTTAAATACAACAGCCATTCATTTTTCTTTTTCTCTAGGCGACTTCTCCTCATTCCTCTGATTGCAGATATGCCCATCAAACATGCTCCCAACACCAGTCTGTCTTCCAGAGAATTTATGAAAATTTATCATTATACATTTTTAAAAATCATGATTTGGGGGTTACACCCAGTGGCACTAGGTGTACTCCTGGTGGTATTCAGAAGACCATGAGCTGCCAGGAATCAAACCCAGGGCTCCAGCACGCAAAGCTGGGCTCCAGTCTTTTGACCCCACTGTTGTCTTCATCATTAGCTGTAAGCTTCATGAAGATAAGAACTCTGCTTTGTCCAATGTACCCCCAGCACAGTATTGGTAAACTGTCACTGTCACTGTCCTCCCATTGTTCATCGATTTGCTTGAGCAGGCCCAGTAACATTGTGAGACTTGTTACTGTGTTTGGCATATCGAATACGTTACGGGTAACTTGCCAGGCTTTGCTGTGCTGGTGAGATACTCTCAGTAGCTTGCCGGTGTCTCCCACTCTACCTTTAATACTGTGTAGGCACTCAAAAACACTTCTGATCTGTATAAGTCAGTCTTTCTTGTTTAAGAGAACAAAAGTATCTATCTAGCAATATCTTCTCCCAGCAGTTAACTACCTCCAAGTCAAACACAATAATCTAGTTCAGATTGAGACACATTCACAGAAAGTCCTCAAAAGACACAAAAGTCACATTTTACTAAGTTCTCAATTCTCTGCAACTTAGCACACCTGAAATTTCATCAGACCATGGAATCATACCCTCAATTCTCAGAGAAATAACAGGTTTAAATTACATGATTTTGCTTTTAATCAAAGAAAAAAATGTTAAGTACTATCCTTAAAGGTTTAAATGTGGACATAGTCCAACAACTCACTCCATGCCTCTCCTGGGTTCTGTCACTCCCACACAGGCAGTACAACAGCTCCTGGTCACTGTGCCTCTCACAGGAAGGAGGTGATCTATGCCTCCTTGGGTGTATTTATCTGCTAAAATTTTATATTCAACTCCAGGAAAAGACGGAGTGCTGAACTTTACTAAAGAAGGGTTCCCTGCCCTAGGAACCTACTCGGCTTTGTAGACCAAGCTGCCTGCTCTATCAATATTTGGTCTCTGTAAGCAATTCACCAGCCTGAAAAAAGAATATTACCCGGAAGAAAAAGCAAAAGACTAGTGTCAAGTAGACAGTAGCATCCATCCTAGAGGCAATCTACATCTTTTTCACAAGAAGTCACCTTATTAAACCCATAAACATCCCTTTCATTGCAAAAGTGATTACAATTATTAATGCCACCAATTGAATTTGGAACACAGAAAAAATATGGCTTTAATTTCGACCCGCGGTGTTATGATTAGGTAGATCTATGACTGAAAACACACTGTGAATTCTCTTCTCCTGGGATTTAGGATCAACAGATTCAACCGTCTGCTCTGCCATGCTGATGCTCTCGTGCACTGCCTCCCTTTCCAGAGCTGCACATCCACCAGCGGGGGTGAGCGAGAGGGGAGGCTGCTCGTGTGGAGACTAGGGGGCACAAGTGACCAGAGGTGCCCCTGAGTCCTCAGAGAGCCTTGGTGTCTGTTAGAAAAAAAGGAAGAGATGAGAGCTACAGATGACTAGCGAGAGAGCTCGGCTGAATCCTCTACTAGCTCCTGGCCGCTGTCCATTGGTGTTTCCAGGGAAACAGCCCTCGGCTTGATGGAAACAAGGATCAGTGAAAACTTTCAATTACCTCATTTCCCCCTGATCCTGATGGCCATTTCTATGGAAACAGTGATTGGGAGCCCAGTGGCAGAGGGGTTACCACTCACTGTGAGTGACAGGTGTGGCTATCTCCCTGTGCACCCTAGGAACCATGCTACCTACAGTAACTGGATCCAGCTACCCATTACCCACAACAATCTCTTAACTCTGCAACAAAAGTGTTTGGTGTTTCAAGGTACATGCAAATGCTTAGCTTGGTTCTTTACTAGAAAAGGGAAATCTGACCTTCCATTTGAGACAGAAGGGCTTAAATGCTTGCTCGGACAACCAAGTGAATTACCCATGGATCATGAGCCTCTTGCTCAGTACTCCACCTCGACTTCAGCTTTTAATCTACTTGAAATAGAACTCCAAAGTACAAGAAAAGATAGATCCAACTGTGCAAATAAACTGTTCACACATTAGCCTTGTCAAACCAAAGACCAGGGGCTGGAGCAGAAGTACAGAGGATAAGGTACTTGCCTTCCAGGTGGCCAATCCTGATGCCAGGCACCACATATGGTCCCTTGAGCACCTCCAGGAGTGATCCCTAGCAAAGAGCCAGGAATAAGTACAGAGAACGTGTATATGGTCAAAATCAACCAACCACATAAACAAATAAAAACCAAAGACAAGTTGAGTCAAAGGTGAGGAAGTCTTTGGCTACAAGTGATCCTTGAGGTGTATTTGAGTTCTGGCAGCCTTATCATTAAGTATGCAAGAAAATTCTGATTTTTTTCTAAATTCCTAAATCATAAGAACAACCTTCAAACTCCTCATTCTACTGTCCTCTTCTTAGATTAGATTTCTATTTGCCTTCAATGTCTCTGTTGATCAAGATATGAAATTAACTCAGTAAATTCCCATTATGTAACACAGTGACAACACATTGCACCAACAGGCTGACCACCCTACAGCCACAACAAGACCACTCATGGTTTCAGAAGCTATTTCGTTGCTCTTCTAAGATGCAGACAGGAAGAAGTGTATGCCAAAGAAGAAATTCTGTGCTCACTTTTTATCAGCAACTGCTGATAAATTGAGTTAGACCGAATCCCAGTTATAAATAATTCATAATAAAGCTAATCCTTGAGGGTATATCTCTATTTAAAAAATAGTCACAAGAAACATAACCAACATTTTACCTGTTATGTTTCTGTCTTCTGAGCTAACATTTAAAGGAATAATATCAGAGGTCAAATCTGATTTAGTGTGGGTCATAAAGATGTGAACTTAAATAGCTCTGGGTACAAATTAGTGACAATTCTATTCTGTAAAACTCTGAAACAAACTAGAGTATACCCTGTGGTGAACCATGACTGTCTCCAATCTTTCTTTCTAGACCCAGGAGAGACAGGGAGAAGTCTTGCCCATGTCTTTGTGTAGGATTTGATGTACTGGGAATGGGGCAGAAGAAGGGCCCTACAGTAAGATCTAAACAACCAACTTGTTTGAAAATGACCCTCGCTTTTCTAGGATGCTTTGCTTTACCCGTGCTCCCTTAAAATGTCTAAATTTGAGATATACAAGCTTCCGATAATAAAAAATTGGATTATGCTTTTAAAAGATACTTGTGAACTGGTTGATCTGAAACTTATTGGGACTCAAATACAAATTCATTTAGAGCTGAATAATTTTGAATGTGGAGATGAGCTTCACATTAACTTTTTTGTTTTTGTTTGGGGTCATAACCTGGCTGTGTTCAGGGCTTAACCTTGATCTGTGCTCAGGGATGACTCCTGGCAGTACTCAGGGGGCCAAACATGGAAGTGAGTATAATTCTAAGGCCGGCACGTGCAAGGCAAGCACTTTACCCTCTGTACGATCTCTCAGGACCTATACATTCAATTTTATGTCAACAACAAAAAAACTGATTTGCTAAGAATACTTTATCTTCTAACAGCATACAGGCTGGTTTAAGAAAGTTGTAAGTTGGCTTTGCTCCTAGCAAACTTCTAAAATAGGGTCCTGTGGATCTGTAAGAATGCCTATGAAAAAAAAAAAGGCAGAGCAATTCCTACTTGCTCAAGGGCTTACATCTTAAACTTTCATTCTGTGTTGGGAGATACGGGAATGAAAGGAGAAGCAATAAAATTAATCATGTGAGACAGCCAGAGTGTTCTCTTCTGAGCACGACTCCACTTCATTTCTGGGTTAGTCACCAGATCAGAGAAGTAACCAGTGAGGATCAGGAAGCCAATGGATCACGGAACTAATATTTTTGTGGAAATGGGGACACACCTGGTGGTGCTCAGCTTCTGATTCTATGCTCCGGGATCACTTATGTGGGTGCCAGAGGGGTGGGGAGGGACCATATATGATACTGGGGATCAAATCCTAGTTGGCCACATGAAAGGTAAACACTCTGTCCTCTGTACTATTTCTCGGCCCTGGAAAATATTTTTTTACTTGAATTCACCAACAAGGTCTGCAAATTATTTCTATTTACAATGCTTTTATGGACCTAGGACTGATTATCTATTTTAAAATAAAAATAAACATTTATCTCTAATTTTTATCTTACTAAATTAGATGCTTATCTTTGTAAAACTATTAAAACAGCATTTTAAATACTTTTCGTAAGTTGTTGACAAAACCAAAGTTTTGACTTCATAGGCAAATTATAAATTATCTTAATTTCTCAAAGTCCAGCAGGTGTCTATGCAGTGGCATCCTCTAGTAATCACGGGTTTGTGTCATACTCATGTATATATATACACATATATGACATATTCACATACATGCGCGTATATGTGTACAAAGAAGCATTTAAAATTATGTAACTCTGAATCATCACTAGCTCAGACTTCTACTAACCAATTCTCATTAATGACAGCTTCATTGGAAATTGCAGCACTCTCTACACTCTCAGCTCCTCCCACAAACACTGCTCCAAGGTAATGAAAGTCTCCATCTACGTCATGCTTGGCTCTGTCAGGTAGATGGTTCAGAAACTTCATACTCACCTTGAGAAATAAGATCTGTTGTAAAAACTAAATGGTTTCCCCAAGCACCAGTCTTACGATGCTTGACAAATGTCCCAGCACCAAATCAAGAAGACAGATTAAAACCAGTTCAAGAGTACAGTAGGACTGCAAGGCCACATGAACTGGAAGGAACCGAGCAGCAGAAACAAATATTTCTGAGACAGAACATGCAGAGGCACCCCACATCATGTCACATTTCATTGGAAGATGGCAGCCTGGTTGGTCTCAAGTGTCTAGAATGTGATTCTTCCTATTCAGTGGTTTTGGGATCACATTTATGTTAGTCTGATGGTCCTCATGGGGGTTAGTCCTTATGTCATGGTCACCCACTGGTTTTGGAATCCCTCTAGTAGTCACAATCTTAAGATCAAAGTAAATTTGGGCCAGAGTGATAGTATAATGGGTAGGGTGCTCGCCTTGCATGTGGCTGATCTGGGTTCAATCCCTGCCCATGATCTTCCCCCTGAAAAAAAAATTAAATAAGTAAAATTTTTTAAATTGCTTTAGAGGAGAGAGAGTGCTCAATGAGCTGAGTGCATGTTCTACATATAGGAGGCCGGGCTTGATCTCTGGTATTACATGGTCTCTGGAGCGCTGCTGGGAGCTATTGCCACACATCACACCTGGAGGAAGCCCTGAGCACCACTAGGTATGGCTGCTCCCCTGGCCCCTCCCCTACGAGTTAATTTTCTTTAGAAAGTAAATGAACACAAATAAATAACATATTTTGATTGTTTCACTTCTCGAACCAAGAGTAAGAGAGTCAGGCAGAGAAGGGACTAGTAGGGAGGGGGAGGATCATGGCAACTCTATGTGGGGTTCTCACGGTCGACACCTGGGTCATCTGTCAAGACTCTGCCCTCACATACTCAGCTTTAATAAACCTGTGGTCTACACTCTTCCTCTAGCTTTGCCCTCTTGTCCCTGTCTCCCAATTAACACTTGAGTGTGGAGATTCTGTGCCTTAGACTGGGCACTCCTGGCTACTGGCCCTGGGCCGGGCACTCAGCAGGAACTAAGGACATGGTCTGGCTGGGCAAGTGTATGGGCACGGTCGATAGATTCTGCTCAGCAGAAGAGGTTCTGACCACACCGAGCACCCTCAGCAGTCTTGCTGGGTGACTTCCCTGGGAAGCAGTCAGATTCTGTGTACCCCAGAATCGAGGCACTGCATGAGAGGATGAGGGAAAATCCCTGGGAAGTCTTAGATTTCACTTTCAAAATTCCCAAGTCATTTGTCATCTCCTTCATCAGAGATATAGTTTTGTTTTGATATAAAAATATTTTCAAATGACATACTTTCCCCAGATTATATTTCAGTCAACTAGTTGTTCCATGAGGATTTGTGCCTTTATTTTAATCTTCCAGCTCCGTGCCACCCCCCACCCTCCCAACGCCACCCCCTAAATTGGGTTGCGCAATTTAACGCCTGTCTTTATAACCAGGAGCCTTTCCTCCCATCTTTTTCCTTTTCTTTTTTAAGCTGCTTCATCCTGCCAGGGATGGTTTCTGCGAGGAGAAGCTCACAGATAAGGCATGTCACTGGCACAGTTAAAATTAGTGGTTTCCATGGCCTCAGTCAGTTTAGCTGGGTGAGGAGACATGGGGGCGCCAAACAATTCACAACAGAGTCGTTGTTAACCTTGTACGGGCTGTTCCTGCGGCAAAGTCAAACACAGCACTCCTTCTCCAGGAATAAATGACACCCTTGCCCTCCAACACTAACCTGAGACTCGTGACGAGGAAGGCACTTCTAAAATCTCAATGAAGGGCCCTGGATGTGGCTCTCCTAGCATGTTCAAGTACGTGGGTTCCATTTCCCAACAACACCAAAATGAAACACAAAATGTTCAGTGAAAGAAACCTGAGGCTTGAGAAGTCATTTATCTGTAGAAGGAAACTTTGGTTGGGGTGAGGAATCGCATCCCAACCTAGTACCAGTGCTCACAGTTCACAGTTTTCACTGTGAGTGAGGGCTCTAGGGGCCTTTCTACATGGGGGACGTCAAGTGATTGTTGGCATAAGACCTACTGCATTTTGTCAGGGAGAATTCCAAACATGTTTGGAAGAGAAAAGGCAGGGCATGGTTGAGGGAAGATGCAGAAAGGAAGAGGAGGGTAAGTAGCTCTTTAGAAAGCTCTGGGAGAGGCAGGGTTTAGAAAAACCTGCTAATGGCTGCCTCTTCACAGGATCCCTGCATGTGAAGGCTTCACTTACTAAGGCACCAGCCTGGAGGGAGAAATACAGAGTGTGGAAGGAGAGAGCAAAACAGAGAGCAGTGAAGAGGGGAAAGGAAGACAGAGTGAGCGAGGAGAGAGGAAGATCAAGTGAGGAGAGAAAGGCAATAAAGAGGGGAGAGGAAGATGGAGTGAAGAGAGAGGAAGACAAAGTGAGTGAGGAGTTGCAGAACTCACTGGAAGTCAAGCCTGTTAGCAGCATTTCCTGAGATGGTCTGGGCGAGGTGAGTGACAAAGGCACCTCACAGCTTCAGGCACAACTCAGCCCTCAGGTGACAGCTGTGGGAGCCACTGCTTATGACCCTGAGAGTTACATGGCCTTTTCCAGGGCATGCCCCTCCCCCGCCTTTCTGGGGTATCTGCAGAATGGTGAGAAGACCTAAGGGGGCATCTCCAATCACAGGTGAGGGCAGAAACTCTGGCCTCCCCTTATGAATCCATCAGCACCCAGTCCAGAGGGAGAAACAAAACCAAATTTCAGGAAGGTGACTGGGTGACAGGGACGTCGATCAAGTCAGAGGACACAGAGGCACAGAAATGCAACATCAGTCTTCATTAAAGACTCTATAAGCTAAGATTAAAAATGGAGTAGAAGGAAAATCCCCAGTGACAGCAGCAGAAAACCAAGCTCATAAATGATCTCCGTCTCCCCGAGAGTGAAGATTTTAAAGCAGTTCAATATTGATGTGCTAATCTAGGTTTATTTCTTCTTCACAATAAAATCAGAAACACCGCTGGAAAGATTTGTGATACTCTGTGGGTGACGTGAAAGGCTAGGCTTTGAACTCATGGGGATAAAATCGCAGAAGACCAGGACTCTTTCCCTGGGGGAGACCAAGGCTGGGAAGCCTCTGATTCACTCGTGATCCACATCTACACACTGGCATACAAATGCAACTGGCTGTGTGTGTGTGAGTGTGTGTGTGTGTGTGTGTGTGTGTGTGTGTGTGTGGTGGAGGGGGGTCACTTTCCTGAAATTCACAGTGTTTGGCAAGCATCAGAAACACAGATTCTCACAGACAGACACAGGCAGAGAGAACCACAGTTCAATCCAAAAGCAACACACCAAGGGCCCACGAAAGTCCACACACATGCAGAGAGGCTGCAGGGGCAGCTGAGCCGCCTCACACATGGCGGCAGCAAAATGTGCAATAAGGATCCAACTGCTTACCCACTAAGGACACCAAGAACCAGGTTAAGGACGAAAAATGAGCCAAGGATGATCAGACTAACAAAATACACCCATGGCCATTCCCATCCTATCGCATCATTTACCTGTAAAATGTAAGGAGATCGGTTATCAGTTATCCATTTACTAAAGAGCGGAGCCCCGGGGGCAGCTGCTGGACCACACAGGACTTCGACTGAAGCGCTGTTCCCTGCCAAGGGTCTTCTATTCTGCGATTCTACTCTGTGCTTCAAGAAAGGGCAAGTTCGGTTGCTGAAATCTCCGAATGTAGCCTACAAAAAGTCAACTGGAACTCTCAATGAGTTGCTGTTTTGTACCAATTGATCCAGTCCAGTAAGGCAGTTATTAATGTATTTCTTTTTTTTTTTCGGACAAAAGGGCAAGCAACGGAAACTATTTAAATCTCAAGTAACAACATTGATTAATTTCTGGTCAAAAATTGTCCTATCCTTCATGAAGGCTGGTGAGGTTCCAGGAAAGCACTTGATTCAGGAAACCTCAGCAAGAAAGGAAACATCCCAGCTGACTCACTGAACACCTGCATCGCCGGGTGGCCCCTGTCTACCAAAGCCTGTGTGGTCTTGGCAACTGTCCTCAGGACTCTGCTTTCAAGATGAAAGAGGTGTAGCTTACCCGCTCAATACACCAAGTACAAGATTTAGTACGAAAAATGACCCAAAGATGACGAGACTGACAAAATACACCCAGGGCAATTCAAATCCCATAGCATCATTCATCTGCAAGAAATAAGATGGTCTCATAGGAGTGGGTTAATAAGAGAATCTAATAAGGAGAAAGGATCACATTAGAGACAGCATTCTATACATTTAATTAAACATTTTCTTAGATTCAAATCAGAGGCAACAGCTGTCAACGCACAATCATATATTTCCAAAACACACACACAGCCCCCTCCCCCATCACCACCACCACCACCACCACCACCACCACCACCATCACCATCACCATCATCATCATCAAACTGTTCAGGGCAAATGATACTGAACTGAGGTCATAGGTAGGGAAAAAGCAGCTGGGATTTGATTCTTTTTCTGCAGAACATTGCTTAACCGGGATTAATTAACTGGGATTTTTCTGATAGAGATCTCGTTAGAAGGACAAAACTAGTGCCTAGGTGGAAATTATTTTCAACTCCACTGAAGTGTTTGCGTCTTTGTTTTTGAAATTTGCAATGGTGGAAAAGTCTTAGTTATAGAGACAAATTTGCCACTTCTGATTCCAATGATATTTCTTTTGAAAACAAAACAATACCTTCCTAAAATACTAACTTGGCATCGGAAGTCAATCAGCCCCAGGAAGCTGACCCACCTATGCCTGGACAGTCTGCGAGGGGGGGTGGGAGTGGCGATGTGAGTGCAAAGAAGAACACAGGGAAGTACCTGGCCTCAAGGGAGGGTCCTATTTCCAGGGGAATAAACTGGGGAATAAACTGATTCCAGGAGGGACCCGGGAGAGGAAAGAAGACCTCTCCCCCAGATCTAGCGCAGATAACCTTCAGGAGAGCTGCTCCAGCTCTCACCCAATTGCAATTACAAGTGAAAGAGGCCTCTCATTGCGGGGAACCTCTGGCCCTACCTCAGAGAAAAGCTGGAGTAGCACAGTGAACAAGGACCCAACACCACTACCCTCACACGTATATACACCCCCGGGAACATTTGCTCATGAGCAGTTTTCATGCCAGAGCAAACAGGCAACTTGAAGGGTCAAGACTAGATGAACTTTCCAGCATCAGCCAATTTAACATTGGGGAAACACTTCCCCCAGCAGAGAGTGTTAAGGAGTGGTCAGGAGACAGAGTGAACAACCCAGGCCTGACTCAGGATCTCTGCCACGTTCATCTTTGGAGGGCCTTGGAGGTTGAATCGAGGCATGCCTGAAGGTCTTTGCATGAGGGTTCTCCTCTACACTAAATCGCTTCAGGTTTTAGCTTTGCAGACTGAGGCTCAAGCAGAATCCAAACAGGAAAAGAGGGCATTGGGGAAAAAAAAGACCTAACATTTTTTGCTGAAATCCAGGGAGAGGGCATTAAACCCCGGCTGAAACACCTGTTTGGCTACAGGAAAACCGATGTGCTTAATAGAACTCCTATCGGTCTGCACGTCTTACACTGGCAATTAGAGTAATGAATGAGCCAGGCCTGTGGCTGCAATTGTTGATCTCATTAAGTTGTATAAACTAATTTCAGCAGGAAGGCAGAGGGTAATTCTTCCAAAGCAACTACCCCACTAAACTTGTTTTAGAAACCCAGGCGTGGAGCAGAAGAACCAGGCCACCTGCCGTGGAGACCAGAGCCCTGCCTGGAGTGGATACCTCCCCTGGAGGCCTCTCGGGGCCTGCGTTCTGTGTGAGGCCGGCAGTGTTCACAACATTGTTGGTGTGCTCTGGGGCTGGAGGGCACTGTGCCAGTCTAGGACTGCCACCAGGAGATCTCCCTCCTCTACAAAGGCTGGCAAACCTAACCCAGCCTCCATCTCAATCTCATGTTCCAAATAGCTCTAGAGACAGTCAACTGCATCACTGGGGAGAGATTTTTTTAAATTAAAACAACTTTTAGTTTCTTAGGAGATGGCTTAAATCAGAAATGCCACCTGCAATGACCGCAGCTGCAGGCTGAGGAAGCTGAGTGAAGACACAGGCACGAGGACTATTCCTGAAAGCTCTAGAAAGCAGAGAAGAGAAACTCAACTTCTGTTGTTCTGGAGGACAGACCACTGCTCCACTCAGCCTTGTCAGCCCATGTCTCTTTCAGATGCTAATACTTTCTTAGATCTTACCCTAGGCACAGAATAAGTCAGTCAGAGTGGGCAAGATGCTCCCAAAGTGAAAACTGAGGCTCTATTTGGGATTTTGTCTGTATGCTCTTTATCAATAATGGAGAAATCAGCATGAGTGGCCACATTTCAATTTAGGCTAAAGTGCAACTTTTATATCAAAGTCATCACGTGGTGTTTCAGGGAAAAAAAATTCTTTTTAGTTTCACTTTCCCTTGTTTCAGAGACTGAAATGTTCGATTTTTTTCTCAACTTAAACCTAAGGTTTATTATTTTTTATTTTTTTATTAGTGAGACACCATGAGGTTTTTAAAAAAATCCGAAAACGTATTGAAAATGCTTGGTATACTGAGGCTCTGAGAATGGAAGAAGAGAAAGGCTTAGAAAGGCAAGCCCTTGGCTAACCAAATGCAAGAGGAATTTCCCAGGGGCCTCACATAAAGTAGATAGTTGGCTTGACCCTGAGAACTTCCTACAGAGGTCTAAGGGCCAACACCTCTAAAGGTGTATTCTGAGAGCTTGGTGTAAGGCAAGAGACCATCCATGATTTACACGGATCACCCTCTCCTGTAACCAACAGTTTATAGTTCCTATGTTTATAAACATGTGCTCTAAGTTTAAAATAAACTGAGATCAATTTATTTGACTCTTACAGACAGGAAAGTTAAATTCCATAGAGTTTTGGTGGTTTATCCAACTCTACCCAGCCTCCATGCTTTTCCTTTGCACTATACTGTCTCTGTGGACAAAAAAGTACATTTGTGAGTCATATGGCAGCTTCATCATGTCATGAGACCCACTTAATACAAGGACATTACTATCACTTCTTGTCTCACTTTACCCTTTTCCCATACATCCATGTGTTCTGATCTAAGTGTGTCTTTCTGCTTTTGGGTACACCAGCACAGTACCTCCTTTTTCAAGACACTGCCAACCATCTGCCAGTCTCAAGAGTCTTGAGGAAGTGAATCCACTAAAAAGGGACGAGATGCAAAATAATCCCCAACAAAGACTTTGTCCACCATATACACCCAAAGAATTAGGAAATGTGCCCACAATCAATAATTCAAATATAATTTTCCTTAATTATCCTTTAAGGTGCTCCTTAACAACTGTGCTGTATTTTAATATCTTGGGAAAGGTGAGATAGGCATTTGCCATCTTACTGGAGAGTAAGAGTAACAAGAATTTATTGAGCACTGGTGCTGGGCCGGACACTGTACTGGGCAGTGAAGCTCTGTTCTAAAACAGAAAAGCTGTGTGACTCCCCGCTGGGTGTGGCCCACAGAATATGAAGAAGGCTTGGTAAGTGGGCCCTTGCCAATCCCCACGATGAGTTAATATATGTAATTTGTAGCAACCTGATGTGTTTCAGAGCATAAGAGCTTGGTGAATGTTCTGGAAGATAGGGTTTAGCTGCCCCCTAGTGTTCCAGAAGATTCACAGATCTCAGGGGGAAGAAAGCCAAGCAGGTTCTGGGTGCAAGTGCTGGTTTCTAATCTAGATGAAGACTCATTAGATGAGGACCTGTAGGTCAAACCCAGCCTCTCACCTATCTTGTGTGGTCTTTGAGTCCCCAAAATCTTTTCTAGTTTGAAATGGCTGAAAGAAAATAACAATCTGAAGACATAGGGCTGCAAATTGGTGTCTGCATATAAAGTTCTCTATAAATAGGGACACAACCATCTATATGCTGCACGTTGTCAGTGGCTGCTTCCAAGGACAAAGCAGAAGTCAGTACTGAGTAGTACTTGTGACACAGTCCAGGTAGTTTGCAGGGTTAAGTACATCTCTTCTGTGCCCCTGCATTTAAAGGGGTTTTCCAAGACCACAACCACAGGCTACTGGGCCCTCATCAGGTTCATGGGTGTTTTTACATCCCCTGTTTCCCTTCTTCAAAATTCCAGTTCTTCTATAGAAGGGACAGAGATTGGGATAATTAATAAATTATGTGAGTTTTTTTTATCACAGTAAGATGCTGTGCAATTCCTAGTGAATATAATTATCATAGTGTCAAAATGTTAGTTATGTGATTGTTATATTAGAGATAACAGAGATAACAGTTGTATAATCCTCTTTAAAGAACTGGAAAGCAACTGGAAACTTTGTTTCTGTGTGTGTGGGGTTTTCTCTCTTCCTCTAGACTCCCAGCCTCCTTAAATGCTTGCAACAGGAAAGATGTCATGAGAGAATCAGTGCGTAGAAATACAACAGAAGGTATAAAATTGTCTATTAGTCAAGCATTTTGGATCAACAGTTGACAATCCACCATGACAATAAAGAGCATACAAGAGGAGTCACGGGGTTTTTTTTTAAAAAAAAAAAACTCAAGTGTTGTTTTCTGCATTGTCGTAGGGGCAGATGATCTAAGTTTAGATTACCTGGATCATGATTCATATATTTGTCAGGAAAAAAATAAGAGGAGTAAACTAAGCTGACCAGGGCTTTCAATTTAGAAGATAATAATGAAAACAACCATTACTCAATGTAAGGGTCCCTCTGGCAAGGCCATGGTCTTGGATCATCCCATATTATCTCCCTTCTCCTTACTCCTGAGAGGCATTGTCTTATATCTATAAATAACAGACATGCAAAACCACTCACACACACACACACACATTTCTATGACAAGCAGAGAAAGGAGGAGAAACATATATAACATGGTGGTGATGCTTAAACCCCATTAACAAACCAGACTCACATTTGGGGGATGAAAATGAAAACATACCTTCCATACCCAACATTGTTATATCAGGACTTCTACAGTCCTATAACCAAGCAAAAACCTATTTATAATGGCTATATGCTATATTTCCTGAAGTTACGGAGCAATACAAAATCCTACTAAAGCAGCTAAAATTTAGATATTGTCAGAAGTTTTCCTCATTTTGGTCAGCCTTGTAACTGGAGGCTTCAATTCAAGAATTTACCTTCTAACAAACTGTAAGAATCCTAGTTAACCCCACTGAACTTTGGTTTAAGCACCAAGTACTGAATCTCCAAGTCAGTGGTTTTTTTTTTTTCAGTAGCTTGATGCTGTAGAAAATAATTTCTTAAGTTCCGTGAGCCCTTGTAAATTCTATCCAACAGGCCAGCAAACTCAAATCAGGAAAGTGGCTCTCAAAATACTACTGCTTTGTTCTTCATTTATAGTAAATCTGGCTCTGTCAGGAACAAGAAGAACCAGATGGTAGCCAGTGAAGGGTTGTCCATCTGCTTCCAATAGATTGGAAGAGCCTATGGTCCTAGAGGTTTGAGGTGCTAAATTCTACCTTCTCTGCTGGAGTCCTACAACTCCAAAGAGAAAGGAAGCTACGGGATTCTGCTGGCCTGATTCTGAGTCATAGTGAAGATACAAAACAGAAATATTAGAATAGAGGGAAAAGTCACTTTACCTGTAAGATCAAACTGAGCTGCAGAGAGCATGAAAGGGAGCCAATTTGAGTTCTCCAGTTTCCACTTAGGATCTTGGAGAGCAGTATGCCTTTATGTATCAAAGATCAGTGATATTCCATGAATGTTTAGGAGTTTCTTAACCTGGGCAAGAACCCCCTATTTCTGTCAAGGGATTTAATCAGGACAGACCCGACAGACTGAAGTTCTTTTTTAAAAAGCTGCTACTGGGCACACTCAGTGAGAATTCCCAGTCAACACTGGACAACAAAGAAAGCCAACATCAGGTAGTAGCTTTCTAGAATCAAAACTAAGCCCTTTAGGAGAAAAAATATATCTTGCTGAGAGAGGTGAAGGTATGCTTCCTTTCCCCCCAAACTGACTTCCAAGGTTTCTTAACAATCCACTCATCCACTGGCATTAGCTATCAAACACTCTTTTAAAAAAAAAAGAAGAAAAGAACATTCTAGACTCTCTCTGGTCAAGCCACTTACCCAGTAGAGCACGTCTGTCCAGCCTTCCATGGTGATGCACTGAAATACGGTAAGCATGGCAAAGGCAAAGTTATCGAAGTTGGTGATGCCTCCATTTGGGCCAACCCAGCCACTCCTACACTCCGTGCCATTGGCGGTGCACTGGCGTCCATTCCCTGAGAACGCACATGGGGCTGGGTCCTCTTCAGCTACGATATCTGCAAACAGAGCAAGAAGGCTTCACCATTCACAAAAGGGACCACCAGGAAACTCAAGCTACTGGGAATGATCTCCTGTTGCAGGCTTTGGAACTCCCATCTCTGCTGTCTAAGGGTCCCACCTGTTCCATAAAATCTACTTCAAATATTCCCAGCATGGAGTTTGCCATCTCCTCTACTCCCTTCTGTCCTCTCCTTCTTGGTATTTTTGTTTGTTTGTTTTTGGTTTTGGGGACATATCTGATGTTGCTCATGGATTACTCCTGATGGGGCTCAGGACGTCATATTAGGTGCCAGGGGTCAAACCCGTGTTGGTCACATACAAGGCAAGTATCTTACCCACTGTATTATTTGTTCAGGCCAATCTTTGCTCTCGGTTTTTTAATCAGGGTCATCCCCAGCATAACTGGGGTGAGGGGAGGCCAACCCTGGCGACGCTCAGCCTGGGGTTTTCTGTTTGATGTGATTCTGGGAAGCTCCCACACCCGATGGTTCAGTGGTGCAGGGAGGGAGAGGGAATACAGTGCATGGATCAAACACGGAACCTGGCACTTGCTAAGCATGGGTTCTAGCACTAGCGCTCTCTCCCTGGCTCTGTCTTCTCTTGTAGTCTCCAGACTATTTGGGACAATGCTATTGAATCTCTTTGCATTACAGTTTTGGAGGTTCCTTGCCTTAGTTGATGGACAGATCCTACATGAAATTAGAGTAGACAGGAAGACAAGTTCTCATTACTCTGAATAAAATGAATAAGAAACAACTCCATTGACTTACTGGTATATTTTCCACACCTCCCCATTTAGTTTTAGATTTTCTCCTAAACAGGAATTGTTTTCAGGAACAAAAGAGAAGTTATTGTTAGGTTAGGTTAGGTTTTCATTACTCACCTGAGTCAGCAAAAAAGCATGTTTTGTGCATTTTTCCAATAAAAAGTTCCAATCCTATAATAGCATAGATTATGATTACAAATAATACCAAAAGGGCTATGTGAAGGAGGGGAACCATGGCTTTTATAATGGAGTTCAGGACAACTTGTAAACCTAGGAGAGAGAAAAATGAGTTTGTGAGCCAGAAAGACACTTCAATTAGATATGTATTATTCCTAATAATGCCTGCTTCAAATACAGCACATTGTAATAGAACTCATATTTCACAGCTTCTAATTTACAGTAAGCCTGGATGTAAAAGGTAAAAAAGGGAGCCTTAAAGATCTTGGAATCTGACTCCCTCACTTGTCAGATGGAAAAACTGTAACCCAGACAGGGATATGCCCTAAATCAAAATTAGTCATTCATTTATGAATTGGTTCATCCATCCCACATAATTCCTCGAACATCTATCATGCAGGGTTTAGTACTTTGGATGAACACAAAGTTATGTATAATATAAAGTGTATTATTTCGAAGGATGTATACTCAAGAAGGAGACTAAGAATTCAGCACAAGTTACTCAAAGAGAGCACGCAGATGCTCTGTGAATTGTATCAGCCAGATGAAATTAAAAGGAGACGAAAGACAGTGCTTTGGAGTGGAGAGGAGATCATGGCAGCAGAGGTCATCTGGGCAGAGCTGGGGGGTGGAGGAGGATGGATTTCCAGAGAACGGCCTGGGAAAGAGGCTGCTTCGGGCAGAGGGAAGAACAACTAAAGCACAGAAGGTCCCCAAAGCAATGCAATGAGAGTCCAGGGTGCTGAGTCTTGGTGGTCATATAGTGGAAAAGAGTAGGTAAGTTGGTACTGCTATTAAGTAACTCTGGGTTTTGCATTCAGTTACAGGATCAGATTTGAATCTGTCATCAAGAAGCAGACGCTTCATAAAGATGCAGCGGAGGTGGGGGTGGGGTGGGGCTGGAGTGATAACACAGTAGGTAGGGCATTTGCCTTGCATGTGGCAGACCCAGGTTCGATCCCCAGCATCCCATATGGTCCTCTGAGCACTGCCAGGTATAATTCCTGAGTCCAAGCCAGGAGTAACCCCTGTGCATCACCAAGTGTGACCCCCCCCAAAAAAAAGAGGCAGCAGGTAGGGGTGTGTGGCTCGACTAGTAGCTAACACGCTTTGCACATATGAAGCCCTGGCTTCAATCCCTGGGACCAACCACTGACGGGTATATATATATATCCTTGGTTGACCCTGAACACTGCCCCTCCCACCCCTACATAAACTTTCCTACCTCCAAATAATAATAAGATGCAGTTAAAGAAAGATGGGAGAAGCAGTTGGAAAGTACAGAGCTCTCTGGGTAGGAAAAGATAAGGGTGAGAATGGGACCTTAGCTCAGATGGAGGCAACCGAGAGTGAGGCAGATGCTTTGGCTGAGCATGCCCCGGAAGTGCTTGTTGTAAAAGACAATCCTAGTATTATTTCTGAAAATGCCAGAAAAGAAGAGAAATTGAGATGGGAAGCAAGAAGAGGCAGTCTAAAAGTAAAGAAGGAAGGTCCAGGGGGCCTTGAACACATCTGGGCTGCTAGGATGTGTCTGCATATAGTTAAACCACTAAACACTACTATTGCATAAACTACCAAACTACAACAATTAATCTTAAAAATGTGTCTGTCAACATAGAAAGATTGCACTCATTTGTGGAATATAAAGTAACAGAATGGGAGACTAACACCCAAGAATAGTAGAGATAAGTACCAGGAGGATTACTCCATAGGTTAGAAGCCGGCCTCACATGCTGGGGGAGAAAAGGCAGCTCAGATAGAGAAGGGACCACCAAGTAAAGGGTGCCAGGTGGGCCCACACAGGATGGGAGATGCGGGCTGAAAGTAGACAATGGACTGAACATGATGTTCACTTAATACCTCTTTTGCAAACCATAACACCCAAAAGGAGAGAGAGAGCAAAAGGGAATGCCCTGCCACAGAGGTGGGGTGGGGTGGCGGGGATGGGGGTGGTGGTGGAAGGGATGCTGGGACCATTGGTGGTGGAGAATGGGCACTGGTGGAGGGATGGGTACTTGATCACTGTATGACTAAAATGCAATCACAAAAGTTTGTAAGTCTGTAAATGTACCTCATGGTGATTCACTAATAAAAATTTTTTTAAAAATGTGTCTGTCATGACTGGTTAAAGAAACTTTGGTACATTTACACAATGGAGTACTATGTAGCTGTTAGAAAAGATGAAATCATGAAATTTACATACAAGTGGCACTACATGGAAAGTATCATGTTAAGCGAAATGAGTCGGAAAGAGCGGGATAGACACAGAAAGATTTCATTCATCTGGGGAACATAAAGTAACAAAATGGGAGACTAACACCCAGCAGTGGCCGAGATTAGTGCCAGGAATTTTGCTCCATGACTTGGAGGCCAGCCACATGTGCTAGGGGAAAAGGAAGCTCAGACAGAGAAGGGAGCACCAAATAAAGGGTGTTGGGAGGATCCTCCCAGGACGGGAGAAGCTGAAAGTAGACTATAGACCAAACATGATTGCCCCTCAATGCCTCTCTTGCAAACCACAGAACCCAAAAGGAGAGAGAGAACAAAAGGGAATGCCCTGACACAGAGGCAGGGTGGGATGGGGGGAAATGGGGCGGGGGATACTGGGACCCGGGGTGGTGGAAAATGGGCACTGGTGGAGGGATGGGTACTTGATCATTGTATAACTGAAACCCAAGCACAAAAATTTGTAAGTCTATAACTGTACCTCCTGGTGTTTCACTAATAAAAAATAATAATAGAATTTGGAAGTGATGAACATAAAAAATGTGTCTGTCAAGGAGATGGGTAGGGGACAGGGATGGGAAGGAACGTGGGATCATTGCCGGAAGGATGCGGTCACTGGTGGTGGGACTGGAGTTGGAACCCTGTCTGAAATCCTATTGTCAACAACTTGGTTAATCACTGTGCCCAGAAGGATCTAAAGGAATAAGGGAGATGGAAGAAGGGAAGGGAACTGTGGTGAGAGAAATTCAGACCTGTTCTGTTTGATCCCAGGCAATACGTTAGGATGAGCCATGGCTACGGTGGGCTAGAGAGCTGCAGGATGCATCGAGGTCAACTCGGAGTGGGGGGTAGGAAGAGAGAGAGCGAGGTCATAGATAGAGGGGTGAAGGGGTTGAGGATTCAATCAGGTGGCAGGAAGAACGAGGCTGAGAGGAAGCTGGGCTTCTCTTTCTCATGTTTGGTCTCCTGCAGTCCTTCTATCCGGGGAGCTCAGCTTCTGTGCTGGGTGGTTTACTTCTTTACGCTTTCTTCTACTTCCTCTCCCTCCTTTCTATCCTCCCCTCAACGTGGTTTTTTTTTTTTGCATTATTATATTATTTTCTTATCACATATGTAAAGAAAAACTCAAAACAAAGACTATAGGAAGGTGAACAGGTAGACAGCAGGAGTGATCCCTGAGTGCAGAACCAGGAGGAAGTCTGGGCACCACCAGGTGTGGTCCCCAAACAAAACCAAAGCAAACCACCACCACCACGACAGAAAGAAGTGCACAGAAAGGAGGGTATAGACGGAGAGCAGAGGCAGGGAAGGATGGAAAGAGGACTTCAGACTTGCAAAGAGCCCGTCTACCCAAGAACCTCATTATGACTAAGTTCCGAGGTACCACCTTTAAATATTTAAACGCTTAAATGGACCCTTTTTGGAAAAAGAAATGATCGGTAAGATGAGCATTAATGGTTCTGATGGGAGGGGACAGCAAACAGCAAGTCTCATCCACTTGCACGTGTTTTCTGTGGGCTTTTTTTCCAGATAGGAATGGGCCATCTAAAACCACTCCCCAGTAGTCAGTACCCTTGCACTGGACAGCAGTATGCCATCTCCTTTGTAAACATGTTCTGCTAGAGTCAGGACCGCATCTCAGGCTGTCCACATTTAGAAGACGAGGAAGTTGAATCTGAATGCCAGCATGTGTCCTTGTGAACACACAAATCCAACTGTCCTTTTTGGGGGGCAGCAGGAGGGGACCACACCCAGCTGTGCTCAGTGCTTAGTCCTGGCTCTCTCCTCAGAGATCAGGGCTCGAGGGATAATATGGAGTACTGGGGAATGAATCTGGGTTAGTCATTTGCAAAGGTACCTACTGCTGCACTATCTCTTTGTTCCCTCTTCTGCCCTCCCCCACCACTGTGCATTATTGATGCATACAACAGGTCTCATGGGACCAATCCAGGAGGCAGTGGGTTAGACAGAAAAGAGCCTCAGAAAGTAACCAGGAACGAGAAGGCACTGGTCTGGCCTGCTGAGCCACCCAGCAGCTGTGGGCACCCGCACAAGTCAGACCTGTGCTTCCTTATGCAGATATATTTGGACCTCACACCATTGGGGGTCATTCACACACTGATTATGGGTTGGGTCTGATAAATATTCATCATCTGAGTATGGAGGGTTAATAACTCCATACGTGCCTGGCCCACTCTTGAAAAATGGATTTTCCTTCCATTGAGCGAATATATATATATATATATATATATATATATATATATATATATATATACACACACACACACACACAATGAAATCCTGTCTTAGAGTGTGAACTTTCCTGAAGAGAGACAAGATAATCCCTGGGTAAGAAGAAACAATACAAAAGAGGCATTGAGTGGCAATCATGTTCGGTCTATAGTCTACTTTCAGCATGCATCTCCCATACTGGGAGGATCCTCCCAACACCCTTTATTTAGTGCTCCCTTCTCTATCTGAGCTGGCTTTTCCCCTAGTATGTGCGGCTAGTGTCCAAGCCATGGGGTGAACCTCTTAGTATATTATGCCTCTTTTGCAAACCACAGCAACCAAAAGGAGAGAGAGAGAACAAAAGGAAATGCCCTGCCACAGAGGCACGGTGGGATGGGGGGAATGGGGGGTGGGAGGGATACTGGGATCAGTGGTGGTGGAGAATGGGCACTGGTGGAAGGATGGGTACTCGATTATTGTATAACTGAAACCCAAGCACAAAAATGTGTAAGTCTACAACTGTACCTCATGGTGTTTCATTAATAATTTTTTTTAAAAAAGAAGCAATACATCTACCCGGGCACTTTGAACCATCTCACAGAGCTGAGAAGAAAAGGTTCAGTCAGCACCAGAAATGGCAGGCAGAGAGTTCCCACTGCTGTTCCCAAAGTCCCATGAAGCCTGAAAAGAGACTCGGGCTTCCCGCGAGAAGCAGATAAAACACATGGGCTGGGGAGACAGTACAGCGGGTTGGGCACTTGCCCTGCATGCACCTGGCCCAGCTTCGCTCCCCGGCACCTTGTATGGTAAGCAGCAAGCACCACGAACCATCCCTGTGTGCAGAGCCAGGAATGGGCCCAGAGCACTGCCAGGTGTGACCCCAAACCCAACACAAACCAAACAAAGCATAGGCTGAACGGTTCTCTCATAATCCCAGGGCCCCGATTCTCCCTGCTGACTTCAGGGTCTATCAGGTGCAGAATTCCATCAAGTTTCAGTAATGCTGTGGAGGAGCCACTTTAGAACAGGTTCCGGAAAAGTGTCAAAAGCACTGGATGAGGCCTTTCATGAAAACTTCGCTAAGCTATAGGGAAAGCAGTACTGAGAGTTCTGCTCCACCAGAACTTAACGCTGCACCGTGGCCAGCACAGACAGAGGGACATTGCCTTTGTCACATGTTCTTGGGAAGGTACGGTGTGTGTGTGTATGGGGATGGCGGGGGTGGGGAGTGGGGGGGAGTTGTCGTGGTTACTCTGAAATCAGATGAAGCTGTAACAGCTCAATCTGAAAGAACATGCTTGCTCACTGAACTTCTCATTTAATCACATCACACATAACAAAGCCAGTCATTTCCAAGGTCTTCCTATTTTTCTCAATTGCTTCCAGACAGTTCTGTGGTTTTGACTTGTGCTGGTCTTCTTCAATGAAAATAAATGAACCATCTGGGAAAACAAGTACACACAACACACCACTTCCTACATTTTTTAAATGTTAAATTGGGAGGTCGCTTTTCTGGTGGTGGTGGTTGTTGTTCCCCTCCTCCAAGCAAAGCTTTGGCGCCTTCTGAGCGCCAAAGGGTTCATAAAAATTTTTTTGAAGACCTTCGAGAGAGGCAAAAACCAGATGCTTGTTCTTCTGCTGGTTTCAGGAGCTGTGAACTACAGGCACATGGGCCCTCAGACCTTCCTGCAGCTGTGAGCAGACGCAGGGGCAGGCAGGCCTTCCACCAACGGAGTCCCCAGCAAGGGGGGCCCTGCCTTGGAGCAGAGGCGATGACGCACACTCACACCCCTAAAGGCTGGGACCCGGACAGATGGCCTGCTCCCACTCAGGTGGGAATCAACCTGGCTTGGAGGGACGGGGCAAGGGCAGAGGGAATGGCACGGGTGGGAACAGCAGCCTTGCAGCCGGTGACGTCATAGCCTCTGTGCTGCAGACTGGCAGCCTCTCACTCCCAACTGTCACGGGCTTTCTGCTGACTGTAGTGATGGCGCTGGGGCCTCCCTGCCTGTTCTCACGGGGCCTTCATCCTCGAGGCCATGACCCCAGGTGCAGGGGAGGCTGTGGGTGCCACCTCTCTGCAGCGGGGCAGACACAATCCTAGCCAGGAGAGCTAGGCAGGGTTTGGGGGGTCCAGTCCTGAGGCTGAGGCTGAGGCTGACGCTGGAGTCCCTTCACATGACCCATCCTTTTCAGAGGGCAGAGCTGCTGGGGAGCAGCTGTGGCCTCTTGAAAGAGGAAGAAAGGCAGGAATGAGGAGTGAGGCCCTGCCACCATCTCCTTCCAGTCTACCGGAGAAGGTTCTCCTACGGAATCAGGGAAGCAGGTGGGGGACACACAGACCCACCCTCTGGGCTCTCTCGGCCACCGCAGGATCCAAATGGGACAGTACAAATGGGTTTTTTTGAACTGTAAAGGCTTGTGTGGTGGGCTGAGGACTCACCTCATAGTGCTCGGTCCGTTCTCCATCCCCACCCCTCGCCCCTGAGCCCCACCCTGAAGAATGAGCCCCAGCGAGGGTGGGCAGACAGGTGCTTACTGGGCACTCCTGATACTAGTCGAAGTGGTCGTAACACTCGAAAGGCGCGGAGGGCTTTGACATCAAAGCCCCCTGATTTGCCACTGGAGTGGTTACCGCCTTCTGTTTCTTTGGTTAATTGTTCCAAAATTACACTAAACAACCTGAAAGAAGAAGAGAGGAAGAAGCATTAGAGTCTGTCACCCTGGAAAGCAAAACAGGATGATCCTAGCAGTTATTTTTGAACCACCAAGGGCTAATTCGGGGCATCGGCTGCTTAAATCAAGCCCGAGCGTGCCCCCATTTTCCGGAGACCCTGGTACAGGAGGGCTTCCCTGTCACTATAGTACCTTAGAGCATGGTGACTCTCCCCCCTCGCCCCAATGAGGGGAGCCAGCACTGACCAGATTTTCCCAAAGGAATCACAATGACCATGTACTCGCCAGACCTTCATCTGGAGAGTGCCCTTCCTCCTCCCTTAGCCTACCTTGTCATTCGCGTCACCTCCGCACACTCGGAAAACACTCAAGACCAAGATCAGGCTCAAGGTCACACCACTGGTGGCAGAGCCCACCCAGCCACGTGGACCAGTGTAAGTGGTTTCCTCAGGACAGGGAACCGTAGTCTTTTCTGTTCCTGGGACCCATCTATCTGTTCTAACCTCGTGCCAGCAACACTTGCAGACACACAGGGACGACGACAACAACAAAAATCTGATGAGGGCTGGAGCAATAGCACAGCGAGTAGGATGTTTGCCTTGCACGCGGCCGGCCCAGGTTCGATCCCCAGCATCCCATATGGCCCCCAAGCACCGCCGGGAGTGATTCCTGAGTGTAGAGCCAGGAATAACCCCTGAGCACAGCTGGGTGTGGCCCAAAAATAAAAAAAAAATCTGATGAACCCATCAGGAAATGAATATGGACTCAAAAGGCCCCAATCAGAATCGATACAGTCTACTCCTTCCAATGTAGTCATGAACACACAGGGACCCGGGGCCCTCTTGTAGGGGTGTCTTGGAAATGATGCAACCCACACATGCTCAGGAGCTCAGACCTCTAAGGTAAGGCTGAATATTTTTCTCATTTGCAATGTGAATAATATTATATCTGGCAGCCACCAAAAAAAAAAAGAAAGAAAGAAAGAAAGAAAAAAGTTTCCTACTCTCAGAGGTTTTTTTGGATAAAGCTATTTTCAGGCAATCTGCTCGTTTGACAGTTACTTTTGCTCTTTCATATAAACATTCATTCTTTGCTTGTTTTTCAGAATAAATATAAATTTTCCCATTTCAAATAGAATCAAGGCTGGCCAATCAGATTGTGGGAATGATTGGCCCAGCAACAAAGAAAAGGTTTCTAAAGTTTAACGAGCAGCTGGAACAGAAACTCTGAACTCGCTGGCATGCGTCCGCAGAGTTAAGACACTAACGTCCCTAAAATACAGGGTGGTCTGATTACAAGTCCTGATTGGGCACGGGCATGCCATTCTGGGCACTCTGAGACTAGCCATTTGTTGTAGAATTGTACTGCAGTTAAGCTCTGACCCTAACCAGAGTGCAAGATACATGGAGAAATGAGTTAACTCCCTGCCTCAAAACCGCTTGAGATGCTGGGCTCAGGAGTTCAGGACGGGGGAATATATCAAATTTATGACACGCTTCTGTCACTGGCATTAATGCTGTTGTTGTTAATTTATTCAAATCCCTGCAGCAAGGCCCATGTCTGAAAGTCTCCAAAGCAAGTTCATAGCTTCAGACAAATAAAAAGGAAGAAAGAGGGGGGGGGAAAAAAACTTCACACCCTTCTGAAATGTGCGGCAGCCACAGGAATTTTCATCCCAGCGGATTAGAAAAGTAATTTATGCAGGTGGTGACTTAAGAGGCTTTCAAGTATCAGTGTTTTGCAACGCACGCTTCACGGTCCTCATATCCCCAGTTCTTCAGCAGTGCCCTTGAAAATAGGTGAATCGTGTTACAGGAGCCTGAGGCAAAAACTGACCACCATTCCCGACAAGCCAGGGGACCAGGAACCAAACTGAAGTCCACCTCCAAGAGACAGGATGCTTTTTCTTTTTCCATTCTTTTTCTTTCTTCCTTCCTTCCTTCCTTCCTTCCTTCCTTCCTTCCTTCCTTCCTTCCTTCCTTCCTTCCTTTCCTTCTCTCTTTCTCTCTTTCTTCCTTGGCAAAGTCCCTCTCCTTTTCAAGACCTCAGTTTCCCCCCCCTCAAAATGGAGAAACTGAATCCTAGAATCAGATCATAGAACCAGAGTCCCCTCCCTCTGGACATGAGGATAAAGTATTTGATCCTAGAATGTTATTAAAGGTTTATCCCGAGAAAGGAGAAAAGGGCAAGAAGCTACCCCCAGGGACACCTTGGGAGAATCTCACGCTGTGCTTCTCAGAAGTTTGCTGGTGTGGGGAGACAAGACACTGGAAACACGTGTTTAATGAGAAGCTGGAGGAGTGGGTGTACAGTTGGCGCAGATCAATTTTTTTCTATGCAGAGACTAATGTCCGCTCTGATGGACACACTGCTTCTTCCTGTGCTGACATTCTTGACCGTTAACATTTCAGAAATATCAATTACTTTCGTAATGCCTTGGGTATCAGGAATCTTGACAAAAGCAATACGTTATGGTTGACTTGGAATGGAAAAAACAGCTGATTGGGATACAGTCTGCAGATGGAAACTTTATTTGATTCAGATGAAGACATACTATTTTTTTCTTTTAATCTTTCTTCCATGGTGCCAAAGATTGAATCAAGGGTTTTACACATGCAGGGCAGGTGCTCTACCGGTTACATCCCTTGCCCTTTCCCTTTTAACCTTTCGTCCACTCTCTTCCTCTGACCACACTTCAGCACACTCAAGGAACTATTCTAATTTGTTGCTAAATGTGATGCTCTGACAGTTAGCTTCAGTTTAAATTTAGACTTAACTTTTAAAATCAACTTTACTACAAATCAATTTAGATGTAATAAAACAAATTTAAACTGCACATGGTGAATTATGATAAAGGGATAAGACTAAGTCACAATCAAGTTACAGAACATTTCCAGTATCTAAAATGGTTCTCTCACCCCTCTGCAATCCTCCTCCAAGTTTGGCCTGAGGTATCCACATTTTTTTTCTTCCCTAGATTCTTATATAAATAGAATCATAACAGCATGTTCTCCTTTTTGTTTATCTTCTTTTGCTCACCATGTCTGAGATTCATCCAAGTTGTACATTTATCAGCAGTTCATTTCCTTTTATTGCTGAGTGATATTTCATTGTATGAATATACCAGAATAAGTTTATTCATTCATCTGTTGAGAGATACTGGGTTGTTTCCAGTATCTGTTATGAATAAAGTCTCTGTGAACATGTTTTTGCTTATCTTGAATAAGTACCTAAGAGCAGCACTAGTAATGTGGTCATATGGATGTCATATGATACACTGGCAGCCTTTTCCAAAATGATTGTGCTATTTTTCATTTCTACAAGCAGCATATGAGTTCTGCTTGCTCTGTATTCTGCTAAATATTGGGTATGTTTCTCATGTTACGCTTAGTAATGCATTTTTCATTATTAGCAATTAGTGGGTCGGTAGTGCTAAGTTGCTTTGGTTTTATTTTGTATTTCTTTAATGACTACTATTGAACATCTCTTCTGGCCCTTGATGTCCATTTACATAACTCTTGTGAAGATCTCTTCAAATCTTTTGCTCATACAGGTTTTCAGTTACCTTGTTTCTGAGTTAGAAGATCGTTATAGATTCTGAATACAAGTCCGTTGTCATATATCTGCACTGTGAATATTTTTCCCCAGGCTGCTCATCTTCCTTTTCACTTTCTTCATTAAGTCTTTTTGCATAAAAGTTTTCAGTTTTATTAAAGTTCTCAATTTTATTAAAGTACGACATTTTAATTACTTCTTATCTGGCTAGTGTTTTTTGTGTACAAGAAATTTCTATAGGGTCAGAGTGACAGTACAGGAGGTAGGATGTTTGCCTTGCATGTGGTCAGCCTGGGTTTGATCCCTGGAACCCCATATGAGTGCAGAGCAAGGAGCACTGCTGGGTGTGGCCTATTTTCCCCAAGGTCGAAAATGTTTTCTCCATGAAATTTTAGGGTTTTAGCTGTTACATAAATTCATTTATGTAGAACATAATAATTCATTTGAGGTATGAGCTAGCACTGTCCTTCCATTGTTGATTGATTTGCTCAAGCAGGCCCAGTAACGTCTCCATTGTGAGACTTGCTGTTACTATGTTTGGCATATCGAATACATCATGGGTAGCTTGCCAGGCTTTGCCGTGCGGGTGAGATACTCTCGGTAGCTTGCCGGGCTCTCTGAGAGGGGCGGAGGAATCAAACCCGGGTCGGCCACATGCAAGGCAAACGCCCTACCACTGTGCTATTGCTCCGCCCGAGGTATGAGGTAAAAATAGAAATCCTTAATTTCCCACATGGAAAATTGTTCAGGATCATCTGTTGAACAGTGATTCTTTAATTCATTGAATTATCAGGGAAGTTTTGTTTGAAATCAACTATCACATACATTTGGGTCTATTTCTGACCCTTATTCTATTTCACTGGTCTTTACATGTTCTCTTTATAGCATTCTCACCCTGTCTTGACTACTTTAATTTTACGGTAAGCCTTAAGATCCGATTACAGTTTTTGCTTAAAGATTTTGGGAAACTATCTAGAATATAAGTTCCATATAAATTTTAGGATTAAATTTGTCAATCTCAATAAAGATCCTGCTAAAATTAGATTATGATTCAATCTACAGACCTTCTTGTGATAAAGCAACATCCTAACATTTCTGAATTTTTCAACCCATAATTATGGGATATCATTCCATTTATTTAACTCTATTTGATTTTCTCCCAGCAAGGTTTAGTCATTTTTAATACACTACTTGTTCCTAAAAACTTCATGCTTTTAAAATGTAAATAGTAATATATTCACATTTTCATCTTCCAATGTTCATGGATACTCTATCTAGAAAGTCACATGCTTCTTCATACTATCTTTCCAGAAACTCATTTAGAAAGCATAACTTTGGATGCCTTTTATCTTAAATTCACCAAGGCTTGTTTCATATGTCTTATATGTCCAGAGAGTATGTCTCTCCTGGTGAGGGTTCCATGTACATGATAAAAAAAAAAAGTGCATTCTGCTCTATTTTGTAGAGTCTTCTAAAAATGTGAAATTCAGTTTGCTGATAGTATTATTAAAAATACATCTACAGCTATAGTGATTTTTCTTTCTAGATGTCGTATCACCAGTACCTCAAGAGAGAATATTACAACCAGGGTCAGAGAGAAAGCTCAACAAGCTGGAATGCATGCCAGAGACTGGGTTTGATCTCCAAAAGCACCACCAGGGGCAACCTTCAAGTACCAGGATAAGAGTAGCCCATGAGTACTACTGAGTGAGGCCCCACCCCCCAAAAGATAACTACAATTATATATTTGTCAACTCCTTTACTTCTATTACTTTTTGTTTCATGAATTTTGAAGTTATTCTATATATACATGTGAAGCAATATACCATCTATGCATAAACTTAGGAAGATCATAAATTCGTAAGGAAATCACTCCCTTATCATTATGAAATGACTTTCTTTATCCTTGATAATCTTTCTTTTTCTGAAGTCTACTTTGAACTTAGAAATCATTAAGCCATAAAAGCTTCCTTTGATTAGGGTTTTTTTTTTCTTTTGGGGCACACACCCGGTGATGCACAGGGGTTATTCCTGGCCCTGCACTCAGGATTTACTCCTGGCAGTGCTCAGGGGACCATGTGGGATGCTGGGAATCGAATCCGGGTCGGCCGCGTGCAAGGCGAACACCCTACCCGCTGTGCTATCGCTCCAGCTCTCTTTTGATTAGTTTTTACATGGTATAAACTTTTATGCCTTTACTTTCAAATTATTTGTCTTTCAAATTATACAACCTTACCTACTGTACTATCACTCTGGCCCCACTGTTTTCTATTTGTTTTGTCTAAGTGTTCCTTTTTCTTCTTCCTACCATTTTTTAGTTTAATAGGCTTTATTTTTAAAAATTCCATTTAATCTCCAATATAAACTTATTAACTACATCTTTTTATTTTTCTAGTGACAATGCCACATAAAGTTTGAGCAGAAAATTTTCTGTAAAATTCCAGGCAATAAATATTTTATGATTTACAAACCTAACTGCTTCATGCTGCCATCCTAACACCAAATAGCCACAGACATAGAGTCTCCCAATAAAACTTTATTTTGCTAATGCAAGCAGCAAAATACTTTTTTTGATGTGATGGTGATGGGAAAACAGGCAACAAGTCAGATTTGGTCTCTGGACTGAGATTTGCCAGCCTGTTCTCTAGGGTTTCCTATATACCTCTCTATCTTAATCACAATATACTTGCAAACAATAGTTTTCAGTTCATCTGCAATACACGCATTTTCCAAGAGCATATGTCCATTTACTTATGTTCTTTGTAAAATTTTAAGTTTCATTGTAGCGATAAGCCCCATAATGGACATATTTGTGCTTGAAATAATTATTTTTAAAGATACCTTAAAGTGACAATTTTTTTTGGTACTTACTCCTTCTGATATTCTTTGCTTCTTTTGCATAGATAGATCTAGATTTCTGTGTATTATTGTTTTTCTTCAGCATGAAGCATTTTTCTTAACATGTATTAAGATACACTGGTAATGAATTCTCAGCTTTGGGGGTGGATTAGGGCATGTGGATCTCAGTGGTAGTGGAATGTGCTATATATATATATATATACACATATATATATATACATACATACATATATATATCAACACTATAAACTTTAGCACTGTTGTACCTAAACTATAACAAAACTTTTAAATTCATTTTTTAAAAAAAAATTTACTTCAGGGTCCAAAGCAATAGTACAGCAGGTAGGGTGTTTGCCTTGCACACAGCCGACCCAAGTTCAATCCCCGGCATCCCATATGGTCCCTCAAGCACCACTGGGAGTAATTCCTGAGTGCAGAGCCAGGAGTAACCCTAGAGCATTACTGGGTGTGACCCAAACCAGCACAAAAAAACATTTTTTTTTACTTCAATTCTTAAAGATCTCGTCAAGAGAGAAGGAATTCTAGGCTGACGCTTCCCCCAGCACTCGCTCGTCTGGCCTGAACAGCAGTTGACACAAACTCTGTGGTGATTTTTTCCTCTGCTCTTTACTTTCCCCCTCTATTTGGTCATGAGAACGATGTGACTCTAATTCCACTGTGCCCTGATGTCGTTTTCTCCTTCCTACTGTTCTCTCTGGGCTTTGTTGAACGTGTTGGTTTATGGCTTAAATTTAGAAAATTCAGAGAAATTTCTTCAAATGTTTTCTTTTTAATCTCCCTTCTATTTCCTTTCATGGGAGTTGAACTATATATGGGGGAGAAAAAACAAGGTCTTCTGATAGTGACACACAGTTTAGTAATGCGACACTCATTTCTTCTCCATCATTATTTTCTGAGTTGCTGCTATAGCTTAAAGTTATTTGAATTATTTTCTTTCTATCATGTCTATTTAGCTTTTGAGCCAGTCCAGAGAATTTTTCACTTCAGACACATATTCTATTTCCTAATACATTTCTAGATACATTTCCTATTTTGCTTTTTATACTGTCCTTGTCATAGATTTTGTAAGACCATAACATATTTACTAGAGTTGTTTTTCAAGTCTTACAAGTAATTATCCACTTATTATTTATTTACTTATTTATTTTTAGTTCTGGGGTCACGCCCAGATATGGTCAGGGGTTACTCCTAGTCCTGCTCTCTGGAATAACTCCTGGCAGTGCTTAGAGGACTATATTAGATGCCAGGAATCAAACCTGAATTGTCTGCATGCAAGGCAAGAGCCTTACCCACTGTACTCTCTCTCTCTCTCTCTCTCTCTCTCTCTCTCTCTCTCTCTCTCTCTCTCTCTCTCTCTCGCCTTGTAATTATCTACTTACTAATTTGGCACTACTGCCATGACTAAGACTATTTCCCTTGATGGAATCTCTTCAGGTTATAAGTTACATTTCTTCATTTATCTACTAAAATTTGGCTAGATGTCAGACTCTTCATCTGGATCTTTCTGTCTTCCTTTAAGGAAGCCGAGTTTTAAACTGGTAGGCAGTTAAGCAGCTTGAGCATCAGTAGGACC
This sequence comes from Sorex fumeus, assembly GCF_029834395.1. Taxonomy (NCBI): domain Eukaryota; kingdom Metazoa; phylum Chordata; class Mammalia; order Eulipotyphla; family Soricidae; genus Sorex; species Sorex fumeus. The sequence goes on along the minus strand of NW_026606129.1, from coordinate 53,876,210 downwards.
CTATTTAGACCTCTAAATAGGCTTCTAAACCCTCAACCAGGGTTTCAGATATTCAGGGACTGGCATTTTTTTCCTGAACAGAGATGCCTAGCAAATATTTTTGACTATATGGAACTAAGTGATTCTACTAAATTGTGTAAGTAAACACGTGTGCATATATTATCAAAAAATAATCTCCATTTTCAAAAATTGGTGGCAGAATGGGTTTGGTTCATTAGTTGTAGTTTGCTAATTCCTGCCCCAGAATCAGGTTTGCCCAACTCCTAATAGCCCTCCTGGGTCCCCCAGTGAGGTCTTTCTATGCTGGTTGGTCAGATGTCAAACACGTCTTAAACCTGAATGAGCCCTGGTTGTACCAGTCAGCTTGCAGGTTTCCTTTGTCCCTAGTGAATGGATTCTAAATCCATGTAAGAATAGTTTAGTCTTCAGCCTAAACTCAAAAGAGTCCCAACATATTTTGACATCTATTTTCCCTCCTATACGGTGTCTCTCAAACTCTAACCACCTGGGCCCCCCTTACTCATTTCTGCCTCTTTAACTCAGTGAGACGGTCATACACTTGTGCTCTGAAAAATGTCTTCAGACAGAAAGTCAAAGAGATTGTAGGACAGGAACAAAAGAAATGGTGTATAACATCTCTGCCCTCTAGCTGAACATAAAGTACAGGGCCAGGAGAGGCAAAGCAAGATTACTGCGGAACCAAGAGATCTGCAAGACTGTTGGTCTCATGGTACCTTGCTAGAGTTCACCAAATGAAGAAAGGGACAGCATATTTTAGCTGCTCTGCCTCTGAACTGACATCCTAGGCACTCCTGTACAAAGGTAGTTTGGGCAAAAACTAACTCCCTTCTTCCCCTACCCTGACCCAGACCCCTACCCAAATTCACTGGCCACAGCTTTGGATATCATTTTAATTTCCTAGTTTGAAAGGACAAGTTCAAAAATGATCCCCTTCTCCCAACATTCCTAGGTATTATTAGTTTTCCCTTAAAAGCCAAAGAATTCATTAACAAAGACTAATCCAAAAGAAAGATCACATTCTTAACTGCAAAACTCAGCAGAACAAAATCACGATTAAAAAGAGACCATTTAACAATCACTCTCTATAAGAGCAAGTCTAAGAAGCAATGCGTTTGACAGATAAGTAACTATGGCTCTGCAAAGGGAATGATCCTCTTTTTTCTATATGGGTATTTGGTTCAAAGATACTGATGCCTTTTTTGCTCGCTGGCAATATTTCCAAGGGTGGAAAGACCAAAATAACACAGACTGCACTTTGTTATTTTAACATTCTCCTCTAGCACTGTTGGTGTCTTCTTCCTGTGACAAGACTTTAGGAGAAGATCTGGGTCTGTGCATTTTTTCTGGATTAGCTTATTTTATGCCAGATAGCTGACATTAGTCAGACACTTACTTTTTTATTTAAGATGGAAGAGTAGCATGCCAGAGTTCCCCCCCACCCCCCACCCCGCAATTCAGCAGAAAAGAATGAATGGTTTTGCTCAAGGGAAGTTGAGTAGCAGAACACCTCACTACTTTTAACGTGATTATTACTTCCTCGCTGTTTGTTTTCAGTTGAACTTGGTGGTAAATTTTCTACCCATTTGATTCTGATCGCCAGCAGGGCAGATTTAAGTGTGGAGACTCAAGACCTTGTCAGATAAACTTTCATCATCAGGACTGCCTTCCATAACATGTGACAATGAGAACATTTCAGCCTTACCTGGAGACTGACAGCAACATCCCCAGTTTTGAAGAGTTCTATAGGGGTTTTTGTTTTCCATCAACCAACACAAAAGAATGACCAGATTCTTCTTGAAAGACTGTTGTCTGTTACTCCCCACCTCCCATTTTCCAAACATTTCCTCCCTCCCCCCCCAATAAAAGAGACTTACCCTACGATCACTATAACAAAATCCAGTAAATTCCATCCATTCCTAACATAAGCATTAGGATGTAGCAATAATCCATACGCTATAATCTTCAAAAACGTCTCGACTGTAAAAATAATCAGGAAGGCATATTCTACTTTTTCCTGTGAAAAGAGATGAAGAAACAAAAGCAGAAGAGAAATAGGAATTTAGAATCAACATCTCCAAGATAAAAAGTGTTTTTCGTCCAGCAAGGTTTTATTAGGAAAAACAAAACAATTAGCACTACACCTGAACCAGGAAGGCATTTTAATTCTAACACTGAATTTCTCATAAGCAACAAAGTGTAAAATGCTTTTCCTTCGAGGCTGTACAATTGCACCGGCCCAAGGTGGACGTGGCGTGTGTGATCAGCACACTCGCAAGATGCAGCATGTTTTCTTCCTGAGATGGCCAAATGAGGCCCAGAAAAGCACAAGGGCGCAACAAAGATTCCAACGGTGGCTTGAGTTGCGCATCCTTCGGGGGCAATGAAGAGGCATCTGCTGTGACTCTCTTCCTCTTGGGCACACTTCAGGCTTCTGTGTCAGGGGCTGCTCTGTCATTGAGCGGCAAGTGAGGGGACGCAGGCAAATCCCTCTCCCCTGCTCCACAGAGTCCTCATCACACAGTGCTGGGTGAATGGCTGAGAACAGCAAACCCACTGCCCACTTCCTGGCACATACCTTGGTCTACTGATACTGCTGAACTGCCACCATGCAGCTTTTTGCAGAGCCTGGGCTTGGCCTGACCCCAGCTCCTGTGACAGCCCCATAGCCACTCCGAGATGATGGCCACAGGGCTTCAGGAGGCCACCGGCAGGTGGGAGCACCCACAGATCCTCTCCAGCCTAAGGCCTGCAGCTCCCTGAGCTGTGGGAAACATGCCGTCAGCAGGTCTGCATGGCGGGACTCGGCTCTTGCCTCTGCAGCTCCATTTTCATTAGCAATATGGACTGAGCAATTAATTTTACAAGAGGCCTTTCTGGCAAGTGTCGGCCGTAACCACATGCACACTCATCGGTCTTAAACCGCTTGCAGAGAAGCCATCAAATCCTCTAATGTGTCTTTTCTCTGCAGGATGTGAGGAAAGGGACCAAGACCTCAGGGAGATGGGAGACAGGAGACCCACTCAGAAAGAGACGGAACGCAAGGGGTCACGAAACCCCAGAAACACGCAGGTAGCTCCTCTCCCACTCAGCTGGAACTGCAGCATCTCCACCAGGGGCTCTAGCCTCCAAAAGGGTGGTATGGCACAGGTGGGGTCTGGAAAACTGTGCACTGCCTGCGAGCCATCCTGCTGCGGGAGCCCCCAGTCAGGCCATATCCCCTGAGCCAGGCTTGGCTTTATTACCGGGCACTGGATCTGGGCTCTACTCAGGGAGGTTCACTTTACCCCAAGCTGCACTGTCGTGTCATGCTCCTGCACTCTTCCTTCCTTTTTATCACCAGGGAGCTCTCATTTCATGGCTGCCCCCCAGACTCCTGCCCCCAGAAAGCCAGTTCATGGGTTTCTCCTTTCTGGGTGGGGTCTCTTTTGACCACCACTCCAGAGAGCCCCCCCGGGCTCTCGGAGCCCCATGGCAGAGGTCTGGCCAATTCTGTGTGTGAGTTAGCCAGAGAAACACGCACCCTCCAGCCCCGTGCTCCTCCAGCTCTCTCAGCAGGGTCTGGCTTACACGTACCCCCTCAACCAGCTCTGAAGACCGTCCCTGACCAGGATGCCCCCTGCAGATGTGCGTCCAGGGTCCCGCAAGTGGCTTCTGAACAGGTCCCCAGCTCAGGAGCACGCACACCCGCTTCCAGTCATGCACAGACACCCCCAAGGACTCTTCTGTTTACTCTTAGAGTCTCCCTCAGCCTCTCATGATTACACTCTTACTCCTGCAGATCCCGTGGGTACTCTCCAGGGAGGCATTCTGAGGGGGTGAGCTGACTTGGCTTCTGGGGAGGGAGGAGAAATCCAGGAAGGCTTCAGTGAGGAAGGGTGGCTGACCCACAGCTTGGAGACATACAGTGTCGCTGCTCTAACTTCAAGCAAAAATGTCCCTGAAGAGGCAGAGGTATCTGGCCCTGACTGCCAAACATGGACCATCAGACTTCTGACAAGGAAGGGTACACAGAAAACAGCACTCTCCTCACACAATTCCTCTTCTCTTCCTCTCTTTTCTGCTTTATTTACTAGACCAGGCCCAGGGGTGAGGGTTGGTGGGGGGAGGGGGGCGCAGGAGAGAAAGCTTTTGCTGACATCAATATTCATAGCAGTTCCATCCCTACGTCAACACAGCACTATACTTTAGAGCGGAAAAACAAGGCAGGGAACAGAGAGTACACCTACCAAACACAGCTTGTTTTTCCTCTTTTTATTTGAGAGTAATTGTGTCACAATAATACAAGGGCCATTAGTGTAACTGAATTGTTTAGGGTTCTTTTATTCCCTTCCCCTGCCCTTTATAAAGAATTTGGTTTCTCTTGTCAAAATCCTGAGTGCTTTGCTTGATGGAGCAGACTGTAAGAAATGTAACCTGGCTTTAAAACGATTCTTTATTTCAGAGACTCTGCACAGGAACAGCTATACCAACCAGGCTGCAGAACAGGCCGAGACTGTGTGCCCAGAGGTTATTGGGGTCCCAGCTTCCAGTTCCTGCCGCTAAAAGGGTGACTTATAAACATACAATACTGTATTCTGAACATGTAATATAAAAAGAAAAACAGATCGTGAGGCATGTGGGAGGCTTGGTTTGATCCCTCGTTTGATCCCTAAACTCTGCCAGTTGTGGGCTCCCCCTAAAAATCCTTATCCTGTCCTCCCCAAAGATCTCGCCAAACAACCAGGGGAAACCTCTATTTCACAAAAGCACTGTTCATCTGAGAAGGCTGAGGGACCACTCTGTACAGGAAGCGGCAGGAGAGCAAGTCCCACACAGGGATGGAGCTGTGTGCAACTGGGGTTCATGGGAAATCTCACAGAGAGGGGTCTGTGGCCGGGATGGAGGAGCACGTGGAAAGAGAAGCCATGGCAGGGATGAAGTGAGAAAGAACACCCCAGCACTGGTCAGGAAACGGGGTGTTCCTCTCACTAGCAGGGGATCCTAGTAAGCAGGGCCAGTCAAACCTCCTTTTAAAATAAAAAATCCTTTATTTGGGAGGATCCTCCCAGGATGGGAGATGCGTGCTGAGAGTAGACTCTAGATAGAACATGATTGCCACTCAACGCCTCTTTTGCAAACCACAGCACCCAAAAGGAGAGAGAGAACAAGGGGGGGATGCCCTGCCACAGAGGCAGGGTGGGATGGGGGGCGGGGGATGGGAGGGATAGATAATGGGATCAGTGGTGATGGAGAATGGGCACTGGTGGAGGGATGGGTATTTGATCATTGTATAACTGAAATCCAAGCACAAAAATTTGTAAATCTACAGCTGTACCTCATGGTGTTTCACTAATAAAAATCTAAATTTAAAAAAAAAGGAAAAAAAAACAAATCAAAAATTTTTTTTACATTTTCTATTGGATATGTATTCATGTAGTCCAAGCATAAAAATAATACTGAAATACCTGCAAAAAAACAAATAAAAAATCCTCTGATGCTGGAACGATAACACAGCAGGTAGGGCGTTTGCCTTGCATGTGGTCGACCTGGGTTCAATTCCCAGCATCCCTGAGAACCGCCAGGAGTAATTCCTGAGTTTAGAGCCAGGAGTAACCCCTGTGCATTGCCGGGTATGACCCAAAAAGAAAAAAAAATCCTCTGACTCCTTTTAACCGGAGACCACCTGTTAGATGAACAAACATCTACATGAGATCTCAAGATCTCAAAATCGGAAATTCTGGAACCTGGTTTATCTCCTTTAAGCAGTGGTATCTCAGCAAACAAAAGAGGAAACCAGCTAACCAGACAGAGAATCTTTTTTGTTTATTTGTGGTGGAGGGTCACACCCAGTGATGCTCAGTGGTTTCTCCTAGCTCTGTACTCTGGAATCACTCCTGGTGGTGCCCAGGGTGGACAGATGGGATGGAACCTGAGTTGGCTGCGTGCAAGGCAAGAGCCCTACATGTTGTACTATCTCTCCAGCCCAGACACAGAATCCTGAAACAGAAACTATCAGCTTCATGGAAACTTCAGTTCTCCTCTTCTGCTCTCAGAGATCTTTTCACTTGTCTCCACCCATCCATCCATCCTTCCAGCCAGCCCTGCACTCTCATCAGAAAGCCTGAATCTAGGGGGCCAGGCATGCAGCTCCACAGGAGAGCACTCACCTGGAATGTGTGCGGCCCTGAGTCTGATCCCGAGCGTGGCAAACACAAAGCAACCCTGATCCCTGTCTCTCAGAGCACCTCCCCTGCTGTGGGGAGATTAGAGGACTCATCGAGCTTGCCACCCCCACAGCCACCAGTTTGGACGCCAATGCTCTCCTGGCGCTTCCACACTGACACATCACCCTTCTGGGGTGTCAACTGTCAGGGATAATTCTATTAACTTAATAACCAAGCATGAGCACTTCATTGAGCACATATAAAGTATTTATGGGTACTGCCACAAGGTTGGTGACCAAGAAATAAAACACAAAGCAAGAATAAAAGGGAACAGACAGGGCGACATGAGGTTTAGTGATGCAGGTGTAACTTTCAAGAGGAAAAACCACCACAGTTAAGTCTCTTCTTGAGTTAGCCTCTCAAAAACAAGACTAGAATGAACAGTCGGGCTGCTGGGACACATCTCAAAAAAACCCTCCCTTTGCCATTTCCCACCAGGCCATGGCCCGCTCCATGCACTCTTCCAAGCTTCCTCTTCTGAGTCCCCTATTTCTCTTTGGCCAAAGCTTTTCATCCTGAGACACAAACTGGGTGCTTTCTCTCCTGCGTGCCTCCACCTCCTTGCCGCATGAGCAGCGCTCAAAACATCCCTGCCTGGTGGTGGAGAGGACACAGGGCTAGGAGCCCAGAGATCTGCTTCCTGCTGCTCAGCCACTGATCCATGTCTTAGTCCTTCGTTCAAGAATGGTTCCCTCATCCCACTTCTTCATCAGGCTAAGTCCCACTTGTCCTTCAAGGCTCAACTTCAAGACACAAAACTTCTGCTGGTCTTGCAGAACAAAACAGGGTGCTGGGACTGGAGCAATAGCACAGCGGGTAGGGCATTTGCCTTGCATGCAGCCAACCCGGGTTCGATTCCCACCATCCCATATGGTCCCCTGAGTACCATTAGGGGTAAGTCCTAAGTGCAGAGCCAGGAGTAACCCCTGTGCATCGCCGGGTGTGACCCAAAAAGCAAACAAACAAACAAATAAACAAACAAAACAGGTACTGTCCCACCCTGAGAACATTCACTGCATTTCTCCATGGCCCTATTCACAGTGGGAAATTCATTTCCTAGGAACGTCCCTTTAATATTTGCTCTCTCCCATCCTTAAATGATCACTTTGGTAAGATCAGGGGCCATTTCTATTTCATGCATCATTGTATTCCCCAGGCCTGCCACAAAAATAGATATTCGATACTTATGAATGAATAAACAAGTGGGCAAAATGAGAGGGTTTTTGAGCAAACATTATTAAATGTTCCTTCCTGCTAAGAAGTTCCATAATTGTTTTATTCAGCTTGGACTACCAGAACAAAATACCACAGACTTAAAATGTAAAGATTTATTTTCTCAGTTCATGAGGCTGGGAAGTCCAAGATATCAGGCTAGAGAAGACTCTCACCCAGGCTTGTAGACAATGTGTGTATGTGTGTGTGTGTGTGTGAGAGAGAGAGAGAGAGAGAGAGAGAGAGAGAGAGAGAGAGAGAGAGAGAGAACTCTGGGTCTCTTCCCAATCCCACCATGGGCCACTACCCCTGTGACCTCATTAACCCTAATTACCTCCCGAAGGCCTATCAGCGAACACCAACCCCTTGGGCATGGGCTTCCTATGAATTTTAGGTGTTGCAGACATTCAGTCCATAACAATAACACAAGTGCCCCTTGGTCCTGCCTGGTCTCAAGAAGGCTCATGTCGGGATCTGGGGGAGCTGGCAGCACTATAGGGCTGGGCGATCCCAGTCAGAGGGAGAAGTCTGCGGCAAAGGCAGATCATTCAAGGGCCGCTATAATAAGTTCATGGTCTCCAGACAAGGTGCCTTCTGAGACTCTGGGGGTCATAGGAACCCTAGGAGGTGGGTAGCAGGCAGGTTCCAGTTCAGGGCTACTGGGAAAGCCCTTCCCCCTGCATTATTTCCACCTCCCCCCGCCCCCAATAGGCATTAATGAAGCATGAACTTGGTGGAAGACCTCCACCATGCTGAGACCACTCTCCGCACACATGAAGGTACTGGCAGAGGGACAAAGCCACGCGGGTTCCGGGGCTGAGACCTCCAAGCCTACTCGAATTGGAGTCGAGCATCTTCCACCCAGATCCTCCAAATTCCAGTAGGCGGGGGTCACACCCACCACCTGGCCCCCTGGCGCCGTGTAATCCCATCAGCGGCCAAGACTCAGAGACTATAAAATCCAGATCCCGGAACCGCGCGGCCACATTCGCGGCCGCGCGACATCTTATCAGAACTTTTTTTTATGACATCTTATTGTCTCATTCCTACTTTGGACAAACTTGCAGGCTATCGAATGTAGCCTGCCCACAGGGCAGAGTCTGGCAAACTCCCCGTGGCGTACCAAATATGCCAAATACCAGTAACAATGATGGGTCTCATTCTCCTAAATAGCCTTGAATATAATCTCAGGGCTAGGATGAAAGAGACGTTACTGGGGCCTGCTCGAGGCAATCGACGAATAACAGGATGATGAAATGAAAAATGAAAAAATGAAATGAACTTGGTGGAAGTTTAAAGATCACTTGTTTTGGATCCACCCACACTTGGCAGTACTCAGGGGTTACTCCTTGCTCTGCACTCAGGAATTATTCCTGGTGGCCTCAGGGGTCCATATGAAATGACATGGTTTGAACCCAGATCAGCTGCATGCAAAGCAAATACTCAATGATTGCTCCATCACCAGCTTGGTGAGAGTCTAATGTCCACTCATATGAAGGACAGGTGAGAGCAGTCACTTAGCCTTTGTTTTCTTGGCCTTTATTTAAATGTACACATTGTGGAGGACATTTGTGACCCAAACTGAATTCTGGCCTCTCCAGTTGTGCCACTTGGAGTCATTCTTCTCTGCTTCCTGACTATAAAATGGGGGTAATCACCCCTGCCCGATCCTTCCCATGCTGAGCTGAGAATGAAGTGCAGGTAACAGTGAGAGAGGGCTCCATCAACTGCCACACACTCTGCCATCAGGGGATGTCCCACACAGTATCGGGGGAGGGGGTGCGCTGCCAAGAGTTTGGTGCTCCCTGAGAGGCCACATGGCACAGAGACCCAGGTGAGACACAGCACCTACCAAGGTGTCACCCGCAGTGGTTCCTGGAGGACAAGGAGTCAGCAAGGGCTGTGGACACCTGGATCCAGACACAGTGTGGGGGGCAGAAGCAATATCAGATTCATGACGGTTCAGACCACCCAGAAAACCCCAGTTCTTACCTCTGAGGGAAGGGCCCCCTCTTGGAGCAGGGTTCCTTTCCCACCCCTAGTCCAGGGGCTGCAGGGGTATGGGCCCAATACACTGACTCAGAGGTGAGTATATGATCCTGGTCCAATCAGAGTGAACCCTGCCCTTCTCACGTCAGCAACCAGGCAAGAAGTTTGGCCACTGGCGGGACTTGATTCAGAGACTAGAACCTAGACCAACCCGGGGGAATATGGAGACCAAAGGCTAACACTGAGGCTAATAGCGAGGGAGCCAGGCCAGAAAATAGGGAGAGTCGACCAGAAAGCAAATATCTGGTGTTGAGGGCCCTGGATCAGACTGAACCTGAAGCAAGAATGCCCCTCCCCATACCTGACTGTTCCATCAAAGGGACCAGCGAGACAGCTTAGTGAGCTGAAGACATGTTTTGTGTGCAGGAGGCCCAAATTCGATCCCCGGCACCACATGGTCCTCGGAGCATCACTGGGAGTGACCCCTAAGCATGGTTGGGTAGAACCCAAAATACAACAAGGGTTCTGTATTGAGTTGAGTTGGGGGGTGGGGTGTCAGTTGGGAACAGAAGTGTCTGATTTGCGCACATTTCTGGAGAATTGCTTCACTTCTCGATAAGGTGAAGCATGAGAGACTCTTTAAGAAGCCTTCATTCGAGCCTATGCTGCCCAAGCCCATGTGTTGCTTGTGCCCATGTGGCTGAGCACATGCACTGCCTGAGAGCACATGTGGCACCCACACCTCCCCTCTTGAGATGTGTACTTTCATGCTTTCATGTCTAATTCTGGGATGTGTTTAGGGGTTCTTGCTGCCCTTGGTTCTCTCTTGAGCGCATTTCTCTCTCTCTCTCTCTCTCTCTCTCTCTCTCTCTCTCTCTCTCTCTCTCTTTCTCTCTCACTCCCTCCACACCTTCAAAAACCCTTTAAATAAAATCTGTTTCCTCCAAAGGAAAAAAAAAAGAATCCCTCATTCCTTCAGAAATTCAACTCCGGGAGCTGGAGTGGTAGCACAGCAGGTAGGGAACTTGACTTGCATGCAGCCAACCCGGGTTCGATTCCCAGTATCCCATATGGTCCCTCGAGCACCGCCAGGAGTAATTCCTGAGTGCAGAGCCAGGAGTAACCCCTGAGCAATGCCAGGTGTGACCCAAAAAGCAAACAAAAGAGAGAGAGAGAGAGAGAGAGAGAGAGAGAGAGAGAAATTCAACTCCTCTGAAGATGCTCTTTGATGCACAGGCTTGTGATGGTTCTCTATGTTAAGGTTCAGATGCCCACAAGCCAGTGCTCTAGGATGAGTCGCCCAGGCTCAGGGGTTCAGCATTCTTCTGTGGCTGGGGTTGTGAGCAATTCCAGGTGGTGTCCTGCATGCTACACACCCTGGGCACACGGAGCCTCAGACTTGCTTTGCTTCCCCTCCCACCCATCCTGGGACATGGGCCCCGAGTTCCCTGACCAGAGGGAGACATTCTACAGTTGACAGCCCCACCCCCCACACACATACACACACACACACATATACACACACACACACACTTAGCAATGCCCATCTCCACCCCACCTTGCTCGGCAGCTCAGATGCCTGAGGTCAATTTAGTTCAACATCCCTTGTGTGTGTCTGTGTGTGTGTCTGTGTGTGTGTCTGTGTGTGTGTGGCGGGGGGGGGGGGTGTCTGCCCTACACCAGGCACATTCCCAAATATGGGGGAATGCCAATATGGGGGAATGCCAAGGTGGCCGAACCACTGCTGATGCCCTGAAGTGGGATTGCAGGCACATACTGAAAACATTCAAAACACTGCAGACAATGATCTGAGCCAAGGCAGAGCCCTGGGGATCTCCTGGGGAGAAGTGTGGGCTAGAGCAATTGTGTCTGGAGCATTTGGGAAAGCTTCCTGAAAAGCAGACGACTGTATTGTCAAAATCTCTCCATCTGGCATCCCCCAGGACCTGAGAAATCTGTCTGTGCTCTACCTACCAAAAACCAACTCGTATTTACTACTCACTGCATCCAGGCCCCAGCCTGCTGCTCCCTCATTCTCCTCACTGTCCGCGGCTCCCATCCACTGTTCCCTAATAGCGCTACACAAATCAGATTCACTGGAAACTCTGCTCTTCATGGGCACTCAATTTCCACAGCCGGGGACACCTCCACTGATCTCATTCTTGTTTCATCCTTGCAGGAAGGATGATGGAACTTCACTTTCCTTGGAGATCATTCTACCTTTACTTTTTTTTGCAAGCATTTTGTGTGTGGGTGTGTGTGGGGAGGGGGCACTGGTCCACACCCAGTAATACTCAGACTCTGTGCTAAGGAATAACTTCCAGCATGGCTCAGAGGAACCATATATGGTGCCAGGGATCGAATCAGGGTGGGGTGCTGGCAAGGCAAATACCTGAACCCTCTGTACTGTCTCCCCCACCCTCTTTTGCAAGACTGGTGCATTTAACAGGGCAGGAAAATGGTAGCTGTGATCCCTGCTTCCCATCCCCGCGGAGCAGACAGCAAGCACTGGTCTTTGGTTGTCTTCCCCTCCCCTATTCAGCCTCATAATGTTCCTAGTCAGCCACCACACACCAACCCGAGTGGGCATGTGCCACCCTGGAGCTAAGAGTGCCACCATGCTTGGCATTTAATCAACAAAGTACACCATAATGGCATATGTCCGAGCACTGATGATGAAGGAGGTGTGAAAGTACAGAGAAAGGTCAGGCGCTGCCCCTGCTCCCGGGAGCTCCTGGTCTTGCAGGGAAGGTCAGCCTCCTGATGTGTGAGCTAGTACAGTGTGAGAAGGTCAGCTCCACGAGGGCAAGAAAGAGAACGCTGACCTCCTCAGCTCCTATTCTAATACAAGCAATCTAATCCGAGGGCTGAGGAAAATCCACACGTATATGGAAAAGGGCAAAACTAGAGCCACGATCTCTGGGCTGCGTTTCTAGGTACTGAAAGCGCCATCTCCACCTAAGAGCCTGCTCAGCAGTTATAATGCCCAGATTCCCTTTACCCTCCCCCGGCAGGCATCAGAGTTAAGCTCTCCCCACCATGCCAGGCTTTCCCTCACTGTTCTGAGAGCTCAAGACAACACAGATGGCAGTGGGACTACTTGCCCTCTTAGGGGCTGATCAAAATAGCGGGTCACCTCCCTGGGACCTCTGGGGTCTTGTGTGTGTGACATCTGTCAAACTATTACTTTCAAAGTCTTTTCCTACGTTGATTAGTTCATATGGCAGCAGCGAAATGATCCAACATTTCACCTCCTTGACTGAAAAAAAAAAAACCAAAACACCAAGATTCCAATATGGCAGGAACTGTGCAGGTGGAAATCAAGCATTTTCATTTTGACAAGAAAGCGGTCCTTCCTAGAGTCCACTAGCAGCGGTATAGGATTGGCATTTCCTGATTCCCAATTACCTGTGAAAGCTCCTGCCTCCCTGGCCCTCCTGTACCCCTGAGTTACACCACCAGCACCCTGGGCCACAGCTCACTTGCAAAAAAGGAACACAATATCCCATTTCAGCTGCTTTTCTGAATGACACTGCAAGACAGGTAGGGAGGGTGCAACGATCTGCATTTCAGTGGGGCTGCGATGTCCCATACAGTTAACAGCAACCACAGTGGCCAGGGGTGGAGCCTTCTGGGGTCTAGGGAACAGACCACGCCCACGTGGTAGGAACCACATCTCCTCCCGCCCCTATGCTGACCAAATGCTTGCCTGTCTCCCCTGGGCTTCCGTGGGGCTCTGCCTGTCCCCTCACTCTACCTTGCCTGCTCACCTGTTGCCTGCTCACCTCAGACTGAGCCACCAGAGGAAGACATGGGAGGCAGAGTCACACGGTTCAGCACCTTTGCTGAGTCCTACGGTAAGAGAGTGTATTCCCAGGAGCCCTTATACAATAAGAGCAAAGGATCAGGCTGTGGCTCTGCCCCTTACTGAATTGATGAACGTGGGCCCTGGCTCTCAGGCATGCAGCTGCATCAGGAGAAAAAGGGCCTATCCGGCCCAGGTGTGTCGTGAAGAGTGAGGCAGGAGGCTGGCTATGCATGTCACAGACCCCAGTAGACTCTGCCTGCTCCCTTCAGTGTGAAGCAGACATGGGGGGATGGAGGGATCGGTAGTTCCTACGGTGCTCTGTACCACCAAAACCATCCTTTAGGGGAGGGTGGAAAGAGAGAACAGCAGGTCGGGCGCTTGCATGTGGCTGACCTAGGTTCAATCCCAAGCACCCCATGTGGTCCCTGGAGCCTTGCCTGGAGTAAGCCCTGTGCATTGCTGGATGTGGTCCCAAAGCAACCACAAAAATCACCCTTTGGGGCAAACAGCCATGACTCATGGCACCTGTTCCCCTAGCGAATGTGTTGAGAGCATGGGACCAGAAATGCTTTCTTTTGGGAGATTTTTGTGAACCAAAGTTTTGAAATAAAGATAGCGTATAATAGATACATTTGATACATTTAAGTTGGAAGAGAACTGTGTGCAGAAAAGCAAATCACATTGGGTGGTTTAAAAACCAAGTATCAAATAATAATAATAATAATAATAATAAATAAATAAATAAAATAAAATCCAGGTATCACTCAGCCTAGGTCCTGAAGTGGGTGTTGAAGGCTGAGCCGAACTGGGGGGTCTCTGCGGACCCAGCAGCACGGGCAGCATCAGGTGAATCAGTGTCAGTTGGTCCTCCTAGTCAAACCTCCCCCGCCACCACCCCCATGCTCAGGCCTTCCACAAGTCATTTCCAAGCCGGCAGGAGGAAACACCTGAAACAACTCTTCCAGAACCGGTTAGTAGAAGATCCGATTTGGTCAGATGGCTAGAGCTAGTCAATCGGTTCTACCTTTTTTTAAAATTTTAAAGCAAACTTTAATTATTTATTACCTGCCTTGCTTTGAAAAAGAACTTGGACTGCAGAAACAAAAACACTGGGAGTAGGTATCGAAGGGGAAAGTATGTAAAAGTCAGCCATGAGTTCTCTGTCAGGGCAGGGAGGGATGTCCAGGCCACACTAGGACAGGAAGAACATGAATACTGGAATTCTCTCCGTGACTCTCAGGTCTCCTCCTCGGCCATCGTCCCAGCAGTCGCCCCAGTATAGGGCTGTCTCGGAGAGCTTGTTCATGAGGGATTCACACTCTCCCTCCCTCTGCTGTCTGAGCTTTTCTTATTCATTAAGCAGAATTGACTAGAAACTCCGATGAAATGCTTATTTTCAGGACAGAAAAATAAGGTGAGAAAGAAAAAGGAATCAACAAGAAAAAATGGAAATGAAACAGGAAAAAAAGAGCATTACAAAGATGTACACAGTGAAGACATCTCTTCATTAATATGTCTGCGCTTTCGAGCTGCTAATGCGAAAGAAATCAGAGCAGTGACAGGTCTCCTCATCCTCTGAATGAAACTGTTTCTCAGCACAGGAAAAAAAAAATTTCTCCAGAGGATCTGCAGAGAGAGAGAAGAATCAGCTGACACTGTGAACTGAGCACCCATTACAGGAAGGCGGGTGTTAGTCTGAATTCCTGGAATTTATACTGCAATGGAGGGGGGAAGTCTTTTTTTTAAAAAATGGAATACATGTCAAATTAATTTTACGATTCATGTCCAACAATTTTTGGAAAAATCAAATAGAAAGGAATAGAATTCTGTGAAGACAAGTACAGATTCACCAAACTCATGCTTCAGAGGACATACACATATGCTCGGGAGTTATCACAGAAACGGTTTCTATTGTTGGCGGCCTCAAGAAAAACGAAAGTTGTCGAGCACAGCTTTAAACACTGGGGACGCAGCAGGGAGAAACCGCCACTCTTGCACCGCTGTATTGTCCTGCCAACACCAGCCCTGCACAGCCATGGACAACTGACCTAAAAGGGGACTTCAAGGTTCCCCGTGGCAAAGCCACATGCTCAAAAAACACCAACCCAAGAGTGAGAAGAGGAGAACCCAGGAGAGGCCAGGGCTGGAGGTGTATCCTGGCAAGAACTGAAAGCCCAGGGCAGGCCCAGTCCCTGGCGAGGATGGCAGCTGAGTCACTAATTGTCCTCACTCACATACGACCTTCATGTTGATTCGTCCAGTCACCAGAGGGAACACACAAGGAGGGGAGGGAAGAGAAGGGAGTATATATGGGAAGCGGGAGGCCAGAGCCTACAGTGGGGCACTGAGCAGAAGGAAACAACAAGCAGCACACACATACACACACACACACACACACACACACACACACAAAGGTGTTGAGTTCGCAGGTCCAGGGTGGCCCGAATGGAAGGTCCCTCAGAGACCTTCTGTGCCAGTCTCCAGGTTGGCATTTCTCATTCTTCCCACCGTGGCCCCCTGCTGACCCTGCTTCCTTCCTGGGGCTCCTGTGTCCTACAGGTTGACCCGCTAATGCTGTGCTATGGCCCCATCACTGGGATTTTCATCTGTGCCCGCCTCGGAATGTCCTCTAGAGAGTCCCCAGCTGAGAATCTAGCCTGATGCTTCTGAAATTGTTCCCCGCACTGGGGTCGTCGCCGGCAGTTTGCAAAGTTAGGAACTCGCAGGGGGGAAGAGTTTGAAAGCCAGAGAGGGCGAAAGCACCCCCAGACACTTACGAGGCAGCAGCGGGAGCAGCAGCTGACACCTGTGACCTGGAAAAGAGAGGCTGGCGCCTTGCCAGCAAGACCTGCCTCCCGGCCTCCCCACCATCACTGTCTGCCTGGGAGTGGCTCATTGAACTCCTGGCTGGGGACCAAAGAAGGACAGGACTGTCAGGGCAGCACAGGGGCCTCCCACGGCCAGCCACAGGCTCCCACCCAGGAAGGGAGCTGGCAGACCAAGGCGGTCCCCTGCAACCCTATGCTTAGGCGATGCTCTCTGGCAGACCTGAGGGAGCTGGCAGCTAGGCACAGACACCTCTCAACTGGGCACAGCACTCAGGGCAGCACATCTGTGACTCAGACGGGGACATGAAGAAGAGACGAGCTCCTTAAACCACTCTGCTCAATGAAAAAGTTGGGGGACAGATTCATAGTACAGCAAGTAATACAAATGACCCAGGCTTAATCCCTGGCATCCCATATGGTCCCCAAGCACCCCGCAGGAGTGATCCCTGAGTGCAGAGCCAGGAGTATCCCCTGGACATTGCTAAGTGTAACCCAAAATTGAGAGAGAGAGAGAGAGAGACAGACAGACAGAGTCAGACAGAGAGAGAGAGAGGCCTCTGTAGTAGGCAGCCCTCCAGAGCTTTGCTGTAGAGTCTGAGTGGTGTCTCCACTCAGGCATGAGGTAGATTCTCTGCTTCCATGGACAGAGAGGAGAACTCCCAAAAGAACACTCTTTTCAGGACGCACATGGCTGTAGCTAATGAACACGTTCAAACTCTGGTTCTGGCCCTGACTTGCTGCAAAGCTAGAAGCGGCTCTGGAATTCTCAAGCAATGGTTTCTTCGGTCTCTCAAGGGGGTGACTGCCAACAATTCGGGGGTCAGGGGTAAAGGACAAATACAGAAATAAAAGCCTGATACTCGATACAGTGGCTGCTCTTGCCTTGGTGGTCATACTGTCACCAACGAGTTAAGGGGGAAACGCTTGTCAATCAAGGTTGTAAAGGAAGTTCAGAAATCATCCCATCAGCTTTGATTTGTCAAACACTGAGACCCAACAGAACATACCAAGCAAGTCCTATGGCCTTTACAAGCGAGGACAAAAAAAATCCCTGGGGGCACAGAAAATTCAGGGGGGCAGGCTGCAAATGCACAAGTACCCTAAAACCACAACCAGCGATGTCCTGTGTGGCTCACGGAAGGCTCAGAACTCTATTGATCCTGCTGACTCAGGCAGAGGCAGATGTCCATCTAATGGTTTCATAATCACTAAGATCAATCATCATTTTAATAATGATTAGTGTTGAGGAAGGCGATGGGCTTAATCACAACAGCCTCAATTCAAACTTCATTAGCACCATGACCAACCGAGAGCACCACACCCGGGCTTGACACTTCATCAATGGGGTCTCTCCGGAGGATCTGAGAATCTGTTAGGCTACTTATCCTCTCTATACTGCATTTCAAAGTTGCCATTAAAATACCAGGGTTCACCCTCCAGAGTAATTCCCCCAGGGACGTAGGGCTCAGGCGAACGCATATCATTAGAATAACTCGGAGACATCTGAGCATGAAAAACCATGAAATCTTAAACAGCTAAATAGATACTATTTCCTAAATATCTAGGTTCATTATTTATAAAACATCCTGGTGAGTTAGGATAAAATGAAGCAAACAAATACAGGTTTTCCTTTAATTACAGTAATGTTGGTGAATCAGACTTCAAATGTCTGGAAATTGCTACTTTCTAGAACTTGTGATTCTGCTCAAATGCCAAACTTAAAAAAACAACAACAAAAAAACCCCAACCCAGAACAAAGAGTTCAACTAACATCCAGTCCTGACTTATTTTCCTTCCCAGACACACAAGAGCAGAGAGAGGTAAGGCAGGGCTTATGCTTAACGCAGTCTGCCCAGTAAAAGGTGAAAGGGTAGGCCCTGAAAAACAAGTAGCCTGGTCTTCTCTCAAGGGCCTCCACCATTTGTTACTCACTTTGAAAACAGTCAGAAGTTCATTAGCCCAAGAAAAACTATTATCTAGTTGGAGGGCTTCTGTCTCCCACATCTCCTAAACTGGGTCAGCAGTTGAGGTTCAAAGTTCTCCTGGGCCCAGTTCTATTATCTCAGGCAAGTATCCACCCATCCAAGCCAGGGTTTCCTGAGCACTGAAGGCATCGTCCAAGGAATGAATGAGATCATGTGTGATGCCCAAAACACAGAATGTGCACAGTAAGTGACTGTTATCCTGGGAACCGAAGCTAGATGTCCAGGGACTGGCCTCTTTTCCATTATAGCAGACACTCTCTGAATTGATTTCCTGTTCACCAACTGGTCAGTTGAACTCTTTGTTTCTTCTGGGCAAAAGATGGTGACTAATGTTCATGCCATTCTGAATTCACATGATGTGGAAGCTAATTTCTAGAAAGCTCACACAGTTTTGTTCCCCACAGTTGAGTTGTGTGCTTCACCAGAATTAGTCCTGTATGTTCTCAAGTTTCTATCAGAGGGATTTGTTACCGTAACTATGCAACTTGATCTAATTCTTTTTCAAATGGTAGATAAGAGTGCAAAGAAGGAGTTGTTTCTTCCATAAAAACAAGACTAAATCTTTTGAAAGTACTGGATAACGAACATTGCTAAAAGTTTGTTGTTGAAGTCTGATATGGGCAAGATGACAGCAAGAGATAATAGAAAAATCATAAACCTTTAGAATTGTTCTTGGCTTTCTTCACATATCTTTCTTCAAGTGCATTTCTCCAAAGTCTTACTCTTTTAAAAGAAAATGCAACCAAAAATGGTAGGCACATTATAAGTATTGTCTAAGAAATAAAAAAAGGGGACTCACTGATTAGTAATTTATTGATAATTTTTTAAAAAGCCCTTGGCTTTACTCCAAAAGACTGGTAAACCAATGTCCATTTACATATTTTAGGTTAAAATAATATTTATATGTGTTTCTCTCTTATTAAATGAGTCTATGATGGACTTTTCAGACCTGTACAGGAAACCAGAACAACTAACCAGGATTCATTTTGTCCTTGGTTCCCTTCCAAGGCATTTGACTATGATCACCACAAGTTTATTTGTAGAGACTTCAGGATACAGTGCAAATGTACTGTCAGCAGTGAACATGAATTTAAACAGATATTATATTTCTATTATGACAACTTGTCAATGCACTGGTAGGGTACCAATTACCACCACCTATGAACTCAGGCTGATGTCAGCACCCTTTCCAAAGTTGAATAACATGTTGCTATTTCTTCTTAATGCAGCTGATGTAGGGTTGGGATGTGCGTGCGTGTGTGCATGTGTGTGTGAGAGAGAGAGAATAGAGAGAGAGGCAGACAGACATAGATAGAGACAGAGACAGAGACAGAGAGAGAGTGCATACAACTGCAACTGCATACATGCATGCATGTGTGTTGGTGGTATTATGTATTGGGGGGGAGGGGTGGAGAAAAGAAGGAGGCAGTGTGTGTGGGCATGAGTGAGAAAGAGAAATGCTTTGAGCAAGAAAGACCTGCTCAGTATCAGACACGGGAAAGGAGCATGACAGCTCATAATGGAAATTCATAATGGGTTAGTGTTCCCCAGAAAACAATTTAGTTGTTGACTACCAACTCCTGACCTTAACCTTGACTTCCTTTCTATCATCAAGAATAGTTTCATTCCATATTTTATTCTATGTTTGGTAGACAGTTCCTGAGCATCTGCTGTGTGAAGTCAAGAAGGGAAGTAGGGTTCTCTCTCGGGAATCTGCATATATTTCTGTAAGCACGATCACTAAGGAGAACACCAGAGTAACCTTATGTCCTAGTTTACAGCTGGAGAAGACAGGGAAAGAAGCAGCAGGCAGACCAGTGCTCCATCCTTTGATTGGACGACAGTCAGTAGCAGCTCAGAACGTGTGTGTCTCACAAGACCAGGGCTTGACAGATCAGGCCAAGGGTCAAATCTGCTCCCCTGGCCAGACTTCGGTAACTACAGCTGTGTTGCAGCGCACCCACACTCATTTGTATATAGACTGTTAGGGTGCTTTGCACCCACAGAGCAGAGCTGACCTGCTATGACAGAAACCACATGGCCTCAGCCACGCAGAACCTGAACTATTTGCTATCTGGTTCCCTTCAGAGTGTTTGCTGACCCCTGCTCTGGCGTTGGGTGCCTATGAGACAGAATGAAGGCTGCTGGCTTTCACTTCTCTGCCAGGAGGAGAAAACACGGAGAACATGGGCGATTATCTTGCCTGCTCCTTTCTCAAAGATGAATGGTGTCATTTTTTTTTCTTAAGAGCTAAGATATGTGTGGAATACTAGCAAAAATCTTTCGCGGACACAAATATTTTTCAAAACAGGTTTTGACTCTCCTTTACTGCTTCCTGTGAAAATATACTGAAGTTGAATTTACAGTGACCACCAAGACTTCTCCAAACACTCCCATCCCAGGTCCTCGGGACACTGAGCAGCGCCTAGAGGCCCACACTCCAGCTCAGAACTGCAGGCATATGAGAAACTGCTGCTCAGGGAATTTTTTTTTAAAAGACCTTGAAGGACCTGATTCCTCATTATTCCCAAAGAAGCTTTCAGTTTTAACTCTGTATTTAACCAAAGTTCCAACAAGACTATAAAAAAACTCGTAGCCACTGTGAAAATGAGTTAAAATAATAGTTTCTGCAAAATACTTTAAGTGCCGTGGTATTCATCCTTCAGAATTGGGTTAGGGAGTACTGTAATTTGGTCTGTCAGCACTGAGGAATACAGCAGGCCCAGAAAGGCGCATGTTGACGCTGGAAGGCTGGGGGGAGGGGGGATTTGAAGAGCCTGAAATAAGACTTCACATCTGTCCTTCCACAAGGAGTTATCCTCAGCCTGGGACCAAGCACATCATTACAGAACACCAACCCTGCGGAAAGGCCCGCCCAAAGGCACAGCGGAAGACGTAGGTTCCACACTGGGCTCATGCCGCAATGCGTAACGAAGGGGTGGGGTGGGGGGGCAGAGAGCGTGAGGAGAAAATCCTCCATTTGTACTTCACTAGGAGTTGAAGGAGATGCTCCCAGTTTGCAGGTGTTCGACGACAGGGCTCCCAGCTGAAAGCAAGTGCTCTGGGTCCCGTTTTCTGTCCTTTCCGTTTTAAGGGTCACCCCCAGTGGTGCCCAGGGATCGCTCCTGATGGAGCTCAGAGGACCATGTATGGTCTCAGGAATAAAACCAGGTTGGTCTCCATGCAAGGCAGTGCCCTACCTCTGTACTATCTCTCTAGCCCCAATTCTCCATTTTCTGACAAATCCAGAGCAAGGATTTCTCAGCCCCTCTCTGCCTCAGTGACCCTCGACAGAAGGGCACCTGTCCCTGACAGCCACAGTCTAGTGGTCCCTGAGGAGGAACCACAGGCTCCAGGCTCGGCGAGACTGCAGGGTCGGGGAGGAGTCCCCTGACTGAATCCGAGCTGTCCTGATCTCTACCAGAGAAAAGCAGCCCCTGCCTCTGGGGGTCCCTGCTGTCCTCGGCTCTGTCTCGGCTTCCCCAAGTAGGTACAGCAAAACGGCCTCAGCCGCTGCATGTATCTGTCACTCTTTGGCCTGACCAGGACTTGTGAGCTTCCTAAGTGTTGTCTAGGGGCCTCGGTGTGAGGTATCATGGGATCTCACCCATAGGGGCCAGACAACGGGTCCCTATGGCCAGTTGATTACAAAGGCATTTGTGGGGGGCTGGCGGGATAGTACAGTCGTTAGGGTGTTTGCCTGGTACACGGCTCACCTGGGTTCAACCCCCAGCACCGCATATGGTTCCCTGAGCCCCAGGAGTGACTCCTGAACACAGAGCCAGGACTCAGGCCTGAGCACTAGCAGGTGTGACCCCCAAAGAACACAAAACACGAAAGGGAGGCAGCTATGGAGACTAGGCTAGGGAGACAGCTTCAGCATCCAGGGGAGCAGTGTTTGGTGTGCACAGGGACCTGCACTTCCTGTGGCACCCCAGAATCCCTCCACACACTGCTAGCTATAGCCCTGGGGGGCCTGAACAGGACGCCCTGGAGACTCCCAGCACCAACACAACCCCAAAGCTGAGGCAGAGCCTGTCACCCAGCACTAGCACTGAACCATTCAGCCCAGCTAAGCGATGCCAGGAGTGACCCTGCGTCCCCCCGAGCTCCATCTGGGAGCCCTCTTTCCGCTTCGTAGGAAGGCTGTGCCTTTGACCGACACGCAGGAGCCAGCACTGACAGGGGCAGAGCAGCAAGAGGAGGAGGAGGAGGAGGAGGAGGAATGAGCAGGTCGGCTCCTTCCCAGCAGGGCCAGAGGCGAGCCCTAAATCAGCCGCTGACACGGAGGTTTAATAACTGGAGGTGGCGAGGGAGCTGGAACCTGCCGGAGAGGGAGGCCACAGGCAGGGAGGGTGGGGACAGCGAGCATCCAACCAGCTCGTGTTAACACGCACCATGCCTCGACCCAGGAGGCAGAGGGACACGTGGAGGCCCAGAGGGACCTCAGTGGCGTACGCCAGCACGGCCACTCGGCGCTAAGGCCTCTCCATGGTGATGCCGGCATGACTGTCGAGTCTGACTCGTGCTCCCTTGGGGCACTAGTGTGGGGCCGTGGGACCTGGTGGGGCTTTGCTCATAGCTGCCCTGCTCTTCTCCTGGCCCCACTGGGCCTTTCCCGGGCTCCAGGCTGTCCCTCCCAGCTGCTCCACCTGCTACGTGCTGCAACCGCGTGTGTGTGTGTGTGTGTGCGCGCACGCGCGCGCATGTGTGTGCGTGTTTGTGTGCATGTGTGTGTGTACATGTGTGTGCGTGTGTGCGTGTGTGTGGGTGTGCGTGCATGTGAATGTGTGTGCGTGTGTGCATATGTGTGTATATGTGTGCACGTGTGTGCATGTGTGCACGTGTGTGTTTGTGTGTATGTGTGGCCCAGCCTGGCCTTCTGTGCAGTTGTTTCTGCTGGCAGCAGGAGGAATTCAGTGTCAGGCCCTCCTCGGCAGCACAGCACCTGTCAGTTCCAGTTTCTCCAGGCACTGAGAGAAGCCCAGGGCACCCAAGTCACAGACACCTTCTCCCTGACCCTGTCTCACCTCGAGTCTGTGGATTTTCTCAACCTGCTCCCCTCCCGTGCTGAAGAGCTAGACCAGCCCACTCCAGATCTCACGCCCAAGTTCTCTCTGCATTGAGTATCCTACATTATACTCTCCCCTACACTCCCCAAAGATCCCACTTTCCCAGCCCCACATCCCAAGAGACTCCACCTGGTGTGTTGCAGCCTCAAAGGGACTGGAGATCAGAAAATCTGAGAATCGGGAGATGACAGTTTCAGCAAATTCTTTTTGGCTCTACATGACAAGATGGATCCTGTGTAGTCAGTGAATAACTAAGAGTGTGTGAGGCCCCCAGTGAGCACCACCAAGTGTGTTCAACCCTGATCACTTCAACAAGCACTTCTATGGGGGGAAGGGAGAGCACAGTTACTGGCGCATTTTCTTACCCCGACCTCCCTCACCCCCCCACTGTTGCCGTTTTCACTGTTCACAAAACACTCTGGATTTTCTTTAGACTCTCTCAACCTGGCCATCTCTCGCAATGATACCCCTATTCATCCCCCAGGGCACTCACTCCCTGGACCGGCAGGCAGGGTCTCTGGGGAACTCAATGCCCTTGCAAAGAAATTGGATGTCTAGAGACAGAAGTTCTCAAGAGCCACCAGATGGGTCCCACCGAGTCACAACACCTGGGAGACATGCTGGAGTCCGGCGGTGCCTCTGCTGCAGACTGTCCGTGCCGAGAGTCAGTCACCGGGCAGGTGCTGGGGCCAGGCGGGCGCTTATAGCTGGGCTGGAGCAGGCAGGGAGAGGAAAGCCTCCCCCAGACCCCCCCACCCACCCACCCAGCTCTGCCACTGCGGAAGGGAATGGAACCAGAAGAGGGAGGCAGAGAACCTGGTGATGGGCTCGGAGGGCTGGGGGTCAGTTCCTTTTTGTTTACATTCTCGGGTAAGACCTCGCTGGGGAGCCAACGTGCTGAATGGCCTTTCTTGTCCTTTGCCTTGCCTGTACTTACAGCATAGATAGATCAGTTCAACATCGAGGTTCATTGCAAATAAAAATGAGAACAATGTTGCTCTGACTTCCTTCCAGGAAAACAAACAGAAAAAAAGGAATGAGAGTCGATCTAATCTCTGTCCTCAGTTCACTCTGCGATTATCTACAGCGGTTTGTAACTTCCCCTCCCCACTCAAAGGCTTGCCCTGATTTGAGCAATGTGGTATTTGTGTCTAAAGGGCAGAAAGTTAAAACGAACGGCAGTCTCAGATCCTGTTTGCCCCAGCCCCCCTTGCACTGCAGCGGGGTGGGGCGTGACCTGTTTGTTGTTCATTTATTTACATCTCTGCGGTAAAGCAACACCTTTATTTTAGTCACGGAGTCGATTTCAAATGATCCAGGGAGCTCTGAGCTTTTGTCCATTCCCCCATTATTTCTTCTGGTTGTTTTTTTTTTTTTGTTCGCCAAATTAATAGCCATGGAAAGGAACAATTCCCAAGCTACAGGGCATGAGGGAAGCACACCTCTGTGGTGGGCGCAGTGGACAGGGAGACCATCAAAGCACTGCTGAGGAAACAAGCGCCAAGGCGTGAGTCACCAAGGCTGCAAGGATTCTGCGAATGTGATAAATCAGCTGAGGCGCAGAGGCTCTGTGGTGGGTTTTAATGGGGTTCTGAAGACGATAAGCAAAACTGCTCCGAGTCACTAAGGGTAACTCATCCCACTCATCTTCTACTCCATCACTGCAGCTTGGGCCCTCCACATGTGCATATTTATTCTAACATTTCATGCAAACATTTTTGAATACACAGGAAACTTTACACAGAACCCCTATAGGGTTACCACCTAGAGTCTACAATGAAGGCTTGACACTGAATCCTTCATGAAGGATGAAGATCCAAGCTGGTCACCCCTCTATCCGTCAAGGTGTCTGATTTTTAGGTTACACTTCATAAAAAAGTAGAACTTAGGCTGAGGATGGAGTTGGGATTGGAGACCATTTGCCTTGCATATGCAGGGGCTGGGTTTGATGCCCAGAAATACATATGCGCTCACATACACACACACATGCACACGCTCACACACACACATAACACACACCACCACCACCACCATCACCAGCAACAACAACAACAAAAAAACCCAACAAAAATAACAACACTCTAGCCCAAATCGGGGCCAGTGAGATAGTACAGTGGGCAGGGTGCTTGCCTTGCCTTGAGTTTGATACCCAGCACCCCAGATGGTCCCCCGAGCACTGCCAGGAGTGATCCCTGAGCTCAAAGCTAGGAGTAAGCACTGAGCACCACTTGGGTGTGGCCCCAAAACAACAAAAAAATAAGTGCACCTCAGTCTACTTCATCACTAACATCAGAATTCAATACTTATCTAGAATTTTTTTTTACAAAAGTAAACTTTACACATGGAGAAATGCATTAATCCCAGGTGTTCTGTTTAATGAATTTTGAAAAATGCTCGCTCCCATCAAAATACAAAGCATTCCCATCTTACCTAAGAGCTACCCCACACCTCCTCCCATCCACTCCTCACTCTTCCTTCTCTAGAGGGAAACATCCTTCTTTTTCCAGAAGGAAACCTAACTAGAGGGAATACGCTGACTTTTCCACCAAGCTTGTTTTTCCCACCTGGCAATGGACTCAGCCTGCAGTTACTTCTTTCTGACACTGCCTGTATCTGCATGGCCAGCCTGCTGTTGCTGAGTAAGAATATACACACAGCACACTTGGCTTGCTCCTATTAAGGGACTCTCAGCAACAGAGTCTCTGTGACTGGCTCCTATCACGAATAGAGCCACTATACCCCTTTGTGTCAGGCCAGCTCTTAGTGGCTGTGTATTTCCACTCCTCCCGGGTAAAAATCCAGGGATGAAACTGCTGTCCTTCAGCCTTGTGAGCAGCTGCTTGTAGCCCTTCCGGTGTGTCGCCACTGTGCTCTCAGCAGTGTCCAGGGCTGTGCTATCCTCATGGGGGCATTTGGCCACAGCCCCTTCCTCTCTACCCTGTGGTGTCTGGCACCATGTGAATTTAATTTGCATCTGTCTGATGAACACCACGTTGAACATCCTTTCAGCAACTTCAAACATTCTTCCGTGAACCTTCTGGCCACTGGCATCTTCTGCTCAAAGCATTTTCTATACGTTTTTAAATTTATCTCATTACTGAATCAAACGAATGCTTTATATACCCTAAATGCAAATCTTTGAGGGTTATAGGTGTTGCAAATATTTTCTTTTAATTAGTAGGTGGCTTGGGGCTGGAGCGATAGCACAGTAGATAAGGTTTTTTCCTTACACACGGCAGACCAGGGTTTGATTCCCAGCATCCCATAAGGTCCCCTGAAGACTGTCAGTGTAGAGCCAGGAGTAACCCCTGTGCATCGCTGGGTGTGATCCAGTAAGAAAAAAAAAATAGTAGTTGGCTTCATTTCCTTTGGTTCTGTATTCTCATTTTCTAATTAAAAAAATTCCTCATCCCTCTCCCTCTGACCCATTTTTGCTGTTGTTGTTTTGTTGTTGCGATGACCAAGGGTCACAGATGCTTGTTATCCTGGTTGTAGTGCTCTCTGGAGGGGGTCATACACTTTGGTGCTGGCACTTACACAGGTGTCCACTAGGGGTCACACTCTTTAATTCATGATGCTCACATAGAGATGTGGTAACATGGGGGAATCGAACTCACAGCCTCACAGTTGCAAGACAGGAAGCTTCTGCTGAGGAGACATCTCTAGGCCCCTTCATTTTCTTCCCAGTCCCTTCTTCATTTTCTTCTTTACCTCTTCATGAGCACAAGTCTTCCATTATGATAAAAATATATTTGAGTTTTGTTTTCTCTTTGGGTTATTACTTTCCATGCCCGTCTTAGAAACCTTACGTCCAGGTCTACTATTTTCTCCATGCAAGTCTGTGAACCTGAGGGATTCCCCTCACTTCTCCCCCAGGGCACCTGTGAGTGCCAAACCCCACCGTCCCCCTCTGCTTCCCTCCTCCTCCCCCAGTCCTAACGCCTCAGCCCACAGAGGATGTGGAAAGGCAGCTAAATCTGCAAAAGTACACATTTTCTTTTTTTTTTAAAGGGATCAAGGAGCTGGAGCGATAGTACAGTGGGTAGGTGTTTGCCTTGCACATGGCCAACCCGGGTTTGCTCCCCAGCATCCCATATGGTCCTCCGAGCACTGCCAGGAGCAATTCCTGAGTGCAGAGTCAGGAGTAATCCCTGAGCATCAGTGGGTGTGACCCCCCAAATAATAATAATAATAATAATAATAATAATAATAATAATAATAACAACAACACAGGGCAGAGTCTGGCAAACTCCCCGTGGCGTACCAAATATGCCAAATACCAGTAACAATGATGGGCCTCATTCTCCTAAAGAGCCTTGAATATAATCTCAGGGTTAGGATGAAAGAGACGTTACTGGGGCCTGCTCGAGGCAATCGACGAATAACAGGATGATGGAATGAAATGAAATGAAATAATAATAATAAAAAGGGATCAGAACTGGGTTCAAATGAAAGAAACGGAAGATCTCAAGCAGCTCCTCTCTCGAGTCTACTCCCTTTTGCAGATCCCTCCCTGCCATGGCCACCGTCTGTGGAATGCCCACACACCCTCTCTGCTTTGGAGAGAGGTGCGGGGCAGGGAGGGCAGCTCAAAGGATGGAGGACAGCCCTTGCATGCATGAGGTCGTGCATTCAATCCCTGGCATGTGCAGCCCCCAAGCCCTGCCGCTGTAGATCTGGTGGGCCCTAAGCCCTCCTGGTGGGGTATAGTGACCCCGCACTGCTGTACCCTAGAAGCACCAACTTGCTAGGCCATAATATCACTGGGAGTGGCCCCCAGGTGCCAATACTATTAGAGAGCCCCCACAAAAAAACATATGAAATGAAAAATAAAGAGAGGGAGGCAGGGGAGGTCCTTTGGGGAGCCGAGCATGCCGGTCCTTTCATTTATCTCAGTATTTCTTTTTTTATTGTCTTCTACTGGAATTGCTATTTAAATTTTCATAAACTTTCTCCATTGCACTTATTACAACCTATAACTCTTCTTTCTGTTAACGGCCTTTGCCCACAACCAGGAGTCATTCAGTCTCATCTGCTACCACGGTAGCGGCTCTCCACACGGTGCCCACGGATGCTCAGGAATAATCAGGCGACTGGAGATGTCTCCGCCCTCCTCCCTGCATCGGGTTTTCAGGAGCTTGGTAGAAAGGGGTCATTGCCCCCTCCTTTCTTCTGTACCCACCCAGAGCCCTTCTTTGGGAGGAGGTACAGAGCAAACAGCAAGCATCCCCTCTGGACAGGAAGCCATGTGGGGGGTCCTCTGCTTCCACCATCAGGCCAAGAGAGGCAGAGTTGGGAGGAGAATCAGAAGATGAGGCTTGAGGAGGGCAGAGGCAATATAGAGACCCAGCTGGCTGCCTTGGGGCATTGTAAGGGCCCAGCTACATTGGTAGCTCTGTCTGTGACCATGGAGGACCCTTTCCAGAGCATGTGGCTCCATCCCAGGGACTATCACTCTCACTGTCCTCCCGTTGTTCATCCATTTTCTCAAGCGGGCCCAGTAACGTCTCCATTGTGAGACCTTGTTGTTACTGTGTTTGGTATATCGAATACGCCACGGGGAGCTTGCCAGGCTTTGCCGGGCGGGCGAGATACTCTCAGTAGCTTGCCGGGCTCTCCAAGAGGGGCAGAGGAGTCAAACTCGGGGTGGTCACGTTGGCTATGTGCAAGACAAATGCCCTGCTCACTGTGCTATCGCTCCAGCCCATTCCCATCCCATGGGCAGGGCTTCACAAATTCATTCATGAAGACCCAAACCTCTGATCTTTGCAGAGAAACAAAGGCAGAGAGCATGGTGAAGCTTCCATGACTGATTGCAATTATCCATCCACCAGGAGGGAGAAGCATGAGAACCTGAAAGCCAGCTCCATATCTCTCTGGGCCAGTGAGCATCCTTGTGTGAGGTACAGAGGCCATAGGGCTGGGAGGGGAAATGACAGTCTGAGAGTGGAAGCCGGTTTATTCGGGTGGCATCTTCATCTGGGGGGACCGGACATCACACTACCACTTTGTGGTACTGCATCTGTGTGGAAGGAAGCAGCGCTGCTGGCACAATAGGCTTGATCCCACAAGGGAGAATTGTTGACCTCACTCACGGATACCAACCAACACAAGGGCCTGAGCACCAACACAAGGGCCTGCATACCAATACAAGGGTCTAATTACCAACACAAGGGCCTAAGCACCAACACAAGGGCATAAGTACCAACACAAGGGTCTACCCACAAAGGCATTAGAGACAGAGTGGCCTGCCTAGGCCAATAGGGCTAGTGAGTGGCAGAGCTAGTTCAAATCCCATCTGATCAAGAGCCAAGCTGACATGGGAACCACTGGAGTCTCCACCTCACAGGTTTCCTGGAGTTCTAGAGCTCAGAGGGAAAGAACGCCCTCCCCCCCCACCTCCCAAGGAAAAGGAAACCTTAAGCAGGGCTGAGTGAAAGGCAGCGGCCGACACGGGGAGGCAGAGACATGATCGACCACCTCTGAGGACACACGGTGTCCTGAGCATATGAGGGGATCAGCCAGCACTCGAGGTGGCTGCATACTACTGGGGGAGTACGGGAATTAGGAGCAGACACGACCCAGAGGGCAGAGCCAGGACATCCCAGGGACTGAGAAGGCCACGGTTGAAAGCTTGGTCGCCCACGGCCAAGCAGACGCACTGCAGGGCTGGTGCCTCCTGTCTCACTTTCCCCCCGATGGTGACAGGCCAGGGCAGCTGCCGTGGATCGAGCTGCCAGGGTAGTCCTTCAGCGTCAGCACAAATCAAGGCCCTCCACGTGCCCGGTACTCAGCGTGGCACGGCCTGCCCAGTCATCTGAGGATAGTGCCCGTGGCCTTTGGCCCGGCTGGCACTCGCAGCCCCACTACCTGTCGGCTCCTGCCTCTCAGTCCCTGTCTCCAAAGTCCCACTGAGGAAAGACACAAGCAGGAAAGAGGGTCATAGCGGGAGCCTTCAAGAACTGCCTCCCCCAAAGGCCCAGGCCCTCCTGTCCTAGAGGGACCTTGTGACTCAGCTACCAGGTGCTGGTGGGGTAACCAAGAAGCACAGTCATTCTGGGGCCTCGAGGTCTTTCTTCCCCAGAACTGGAAGGGCATCTGCCAGGGGTCTGGGAGCTGCCTACAAGCTGCTCTGGTCTCCAGGCCAGGCATTCTCCCCCACCCCCAAGCCCACCCCTCCTACCCGCAGTCCCTGACTGGGCACAAATTGGCCCATCCATGACAGTCTGAGTCCTGGCGATGACCCCAAGCAATACGTAGCTGGACCCGTCTCTGCTGACCATGCTGCCTCCTCAACAGACACGTTCAGTGGTGCTTTGGGTACTTGAGCATAGATCCAGAGCTGGCCCTCAGACTCGGTGTATTACCCGCACTGAGTCCTGCAGACACCATGACAACATCCCCCTGCACCCAGAGAAACCAGAACTGCTACTCTCAGCGCCTGACAGGTGAGAAAACAGAGACTTAGAAGGCAAAGCCACCCCAGCTAGGTTGCACAACTTTGGGCAAGCTGCCACGCCGACCTGTACTCTCAGCCCAATGCCCCTGCCTGCTTCCCTGCACGCCCCCAGCCCTGCCCGAAATAACAGAGAGTTCCCCGGGAATCGCGGGAGATGACAGAGGCACAAGGCCCGGGGCAGGGCTAGCTCTGTCCAGCACTGAGTATGCTGTGAGGTGATGGTCACTCTGCTGGGCTTACTGCCTTCCCAAAAGCCCTGGCCAGCAGGGATACATGAGAGGAGGAAGGGGTGCTCCAGGCCACTGCTGGGGACCAGGAACTGGACAAAGTCTGGGACCTCTGGCCCAGGATCAGTGAGTCAGGGTCCCAGCCAGGGGGCTGGAGTGATCACACAGCAGATAGGGCATTTGCCTTGCACGTGGCCGACCCGGGTTCAATTCCCAGCATCCCATATGGTCCCCTGAGCACCATCAGGAGTAATTCCTGAGTGCAGAGCCAGGAGTAACCCCTGTGCATTGCTGGGTGTGACCCAAAAAGAATAAAAAAGAGTCCGAGCCAGGGATTCAAGACCACTACCTTGCAACCTCCCCAGCACACCCTCTTCTGCCCTTGTTCTCAGCCCAGCAGGCAAGGCATAAAACAGGGGCTTCGCTCCTCCTTCCTCGACCCCCAAACTCACACTCCAAGCCCATTTTTAAAAGGCAGGGCCAGGCTGGCGTGATTCTGAGTCTGAGGCCGCCCGCCTGCTTCCGATAGGCTCGGCACAGGCTGATTTGCATGGCTGATTGGATAACCAATTATAGAGTGTAATATTTTTAGGTCTTCATCTTGGGGGAAAAAAAAGAAAAAGAAAAAGAAAGCCGCCCCCACGGCAAGAGTACATTTCCTCGTAGGCCTGCTGCCACTGCCAAGGCCAGACAAGGCTTAGTGGGAAGTGGAATGGTCACCATAGGTGTCCCTGCCTTAGGGCCGGTGACCCCAGAGCTATTGGCTGCTGTCAGGAGGGGAGCGAGCAGACAGCCTGTGAGCCAGCACCTCTGAGGAGGTGAGGAAGGGGAGGGCAAGAAGGCTGGCTGCAAAGGTCCCACTCGCCCACCTGTTCTGGCCTCCTGCCCACAGTGTCAGGCCTTCCACTCACCCCCACTAAATGCCCATGGAGACAGAGCCGAGAACTAAAACAGAGCCGAGACCAGCAAATCTGGAGGGCTGGCCTCTTCCCCCTGCTCTCCACAGGTTCCTGATGATCACCCTGGATGCTCAAGAGGAAGACCAAGAACAGCATCTGCTCAGTCTTCCCGCCTGGGTGCATAACCCTCAGTGCTGACCTCTCTCTGACCCACACTGTCCCCTCTGACTAGCCATCAGGATAATCATCAAACCAGCGAAAACAAAAACAAGGAGACTGAGTGACAGTACAGCAGGTAGCACGTTTCCCCGATCCCTGACATCCCATATGGTCCCCCGAGCACTGCCAGGAGTGATTCCTGAGTGCAGAGCCAGAAGTAATCCCTGAGCATTGCTGGGTGTGACCCAAAAAGCCAAAACAAAAGGCTGTAAGAAATATTCCACCAGAACAACACCAAGTCACCCAAGGGGGCCAGAAAGGTAGCGCAGGAGTTAGGGTGCATGCTTAGTATGTGCCCAACCCAGGTCTGTGTCTCAGCATCCTGAACACTGCTGGATATGGCTCTGGAAGTCCCCAGCACTGCCAGGGTAGTTTAAATATCCCTAGCACTACAGAGTTAGAGAGAATGCAACAGTGGGTAGGGTGTTTGCATTGCATTAGACAGACCCAGTTTGATCCTTGACACCCCATATGGTCTCCTAACCATCACCACCAGGAGTGATCCTTGAATACAGGGCCAGGACTGAGCATCACTGGGTGTGCCTCCACTCGAAAAAAGAATTCAATACACAGTGCACATTCTCCCACAGCCAGAAGGTCAGGTCCAGACTGAAGGTGGGATATGAAGGTGGCACTTCTCACTCTAACACCGAATAACCAACTCAGAAAGTGCCTGATTCCCACCATGGAAACTCTGAGAGATGGAAGCTGCAGCTGAACCAAAACCTGATAGGCCAGTCTCTGGACTCAGATCCCTGGAGCCCTCTCTGGACTGGGCAGGCTGGAGTCCCTGCCCTGCTGGAGGGCCCAGAGCTCCACCCACCCACCACTGCTTCCAGTCCTATTTAAACAGCCGCAGCTGAGATGAACCACGTCTGGCTGAACGAGACGCCTGCTGCTGCTGAATCATGCGGCTACATATGCAAGCATGTGACATCTCCAAAGTTCACAGTGCTGAGAGGCCAGTGGGAACACAGAAAATAAGATGGGATAGTTATGTAGAAGCCCACCAAGCTCAGTGAGCAAAATCAAAGGCTCAGAAGCCTCAATTAGCACCTAACAGCTCAGAAAATCCTCAGACAATGACTTAATGACTTTAATGCACAATTTCATTATGAGCTATATGTTGTAACAAGCAATAAAAAGTAAATTATTTTGTGTCTGCTCAGGGGCAGACTAGGGTGGTAGGTGGGTAACTTGGGATACTGGTGGAGAGAAAGTCACACTGGTGATAGAATTGCTAATGGAACGCTGAAGACCTGAAATGAGTGTCTTATGAACAACTTTGTAAATCAGTGTTTAAATAAAGTTTCAAGTGAACAAAATACTCTGATATCTGGTTTGGAGACTTCAGACCCTTCAAGACAACAACGGTTTCCAAGTCTCACCATGAGTTCACCATCCACATATTTGGTTTCCTTTAAGCTACTTAACAAACAGGCAAAGAGAACAAAGTGTGTGTCTGCGTGTGTGTGGCAGAGGAGAGGTAATTTATTGGTTGAGCAGACTGCTTCTAATTAGCAAGGGGACACTGGGCTCCTTTTACACAATGAAGTAAAGAGGCGAGGTCTGGAAAATAGAGAACTTCCCAGACATCCTTAGGACATTCAAGCCATGTAGTTGAGAGGGGGGAAGATCTGGGGGAAATGCAGCAATCCAGAGCAGGCAGGAAGTGGAAGGCTCCCTTCCTCTCTTGCAGCAGAGAATTCCAACCACCTGTGCAGAGGATCCTTGAGAGAGACCAGCGTAGACAGGGAAATGAGAGTGTGAGAAAAAAATAAACTAGCAGGGGCGGGGAGGGGGTGGAGGAATGGCAAAAGAGGCAGGGAGTGGGGAGAACAGAAAGATAGCACAGCGGGTAAGATGCTTGCCAGGACAAAGCCCTGAGCACCACCAGGTGTGCCCCCCCTCAAAAAGAAAAGAAATGGAAAAAAAGAAAAGAAAACCCCAGAAGGGCTTATGAGATCCATCGGTTCTGCATTTCTCCTTAGAGTCGTGTTTTTATTTTTTGCTTGGAAGCGATTTTCTTCTCCCTCTCATTTGTGTTTTAAACACAAGCTGTGGCACATGACTTGGTTGTTACCTGGCTGAAGTTTGCACCAGGCTCCAGGTGACAGCACATTCGGTGGGTCTGGCACTGACCCTCAGGAGTGGCCCGTTCAGCAGAGAGGCATACAGTGCCTCTGCAGAACTACCTCTCCCTGACACACGAGCAGGATTTGAGAAAGGTGTGCGTGGGCACGGATGGGGACAAGGTCATGAGCCGTGTGTGCCAGGGCCCCAGTGGCCAGCTCCAAATGTTTTCCCTCGGTGGGATGGGAATGTGCAGGGTGGTGCTGGGTCACCACTGGGAGGAGGTCACAGAAGTGGACGCCTTTATCCCAGCTCAGCAGGTGTCCTCTCGGGGGCACTGTTTGGCATATATACCTCAACAAAGCGGGCCAGTTCCTTCCTCCAGCACTTGTAGCAGTGAGATCCCCTGAACCACCGGGATTGTGGGTCACATTACAAAAAGCCCATACTCCTGGTGTGCTGCGCCCATACCCAGGCCCTGGACCCCTGCCACAGCCAGACCTCGCCCCACGCTGCCCTCCACAGCCCGGATGTGAGGCAGCAGCGTGGGTGAAGGTAATCCGTGCTGGCAGCCGGCTCTGCGCAGAGCTGGCCCAAGCCAGGGAGGCCACTCACAGTAATTGTATCGGACACCTCTCCCCTCCTTCGGGGCCCTGCATCATGGGTAACTGGAACTTCTTTGCTGTGGGGTCAGCGCCCAGACTCAAGCTCCTCATCTCTTTCTACTTTTTCCCTAAGTGGAAAAAAAACATGGATGAGACTGTTCATCAAGAAAAGCAGCGCTTCAGAAATCCCTGGTCGTATTAAGTGGCCATCGTGTTTAGTCTATAGTCTACTCTCAGCATGCATCTCCCGTCCTGAGCGGGCCCTCCTAGCACCCTTTACTTGGTGGTCCCTTCTCTACCGGAACCTCTATTGCAAACCACAACACCCAAAATGAGAGAGAGAGAGCAAAAGGGAATACCCTGCCACAGAGGCGGGGTGGGGGTGGTGGGAGGTATGCTGGGACCATTGGTGGTGGAAAATGGGCACTGGTGGAGGGATGGGCACTCGATTATTCTGACGGAAACGCAAGCATGAAAGTTTGTAAGTTTGTAACTGTACCTCACGATTATTCACTAATAAAAAATTTAAAAAAAAAAAGAGAGAGAGAGAGAGATCCCAGGTCAGAGAATGCCAGGTGGGACAAAGCCGATTGCCAGCCTCTGTTCCTGTGACTGGGTCTGTACGGTCTTGAACTTGGGATCTTGAACCGGTGGCTTTGTCTGGCCACGTTTGCCGACCCTCCCCTTCTGGGCCCATTTAAGAGACTGGTTAAGAGCAGAAGCCAGTAGGCCCAGAGGTCCCGCTCCCCTGAGCTCAGAGAATGATGCGCGGGGCGGCTGCAGAGGGGAGGATGCTTTAGGAGAACACAGAGCCTTTGTCCCCGTGGAGCCCTTCCCAGGGGAGGCCTGGACGCCAGGAGACATGGCACATCAGCGCTGAGAGAGCCTGACACAACAGCCAGGCAGGAGCTCACCTGGAGCTGACTTAATTTTTTGTGCTCAAGACTTCCTCCTGGCTTTGCACTCAGGGGTCACTCCTGGCCAAGCTTGCATGGGTTGGGGTGGGGGGGCGATCATGTGATACTGGGGATTGAACCCAGCTAGACTAGAACGAAGGCCTGACCCGCTCTACTCTTTCTCCAGCTCTTGTCTGACTGAATTTGATGCTTTCTTTGTTTTGGATGCGAAGAACAGCCCAGCTCTAGGAGGATGCTGTGAGCAGTCACAGAATCCTATCTCATGTCGCTCGGCACTTCTCCCTCTCAAACAGCCATGCTTCGAGGCGCCAGGATGCCCACCATCCCGGCTGCTGCCCCCACTGCCATCCCTGCCCGCCTCCTGAAGGCAACAGGGTTTCTGATCCCTCAAGGGGACAATGAGATGCAGAGCTCCCAACACAGGCCTGATTCCTCCTGGTCCCGTGAGCTGAGAGGCAACTGCCAGAGTCCCCCGTGGCATCAGCCAGAGTGAGGGCACCAGCGTGAACTTGAGTCCCTCTCGCTCTCTGGCTCCCGCAGGACTGAGAGCCTCATCACTCATTTACCAGCTCCTGCGAAAGCCGAAGCACTCGGATGGGGCCAGAAAGCCATCATCTGTCTGTCTCCTCAGACCTTCCACAGAGCAGGGCACCACGGGATGTCACCTCTGCCACGGCGCTGGTAGGGCACACATTTTGCTGCTGTTGTTTGGGAGGTCCCATGGGTCTGCAGATGCAGCTCCGACCATGCCACCATGAGGCATTTATACCTCGCAGTTCAGTACAAAACTCAGAATCGTCTCTTGAAATTATTTTTTGCTATTTTTGATAAGGTACATCCGAGGAGAACAGGTCATTATTGCTTCTACGTAACAGAAAAGAGAGGGGAGGAAGGAGAGGGAGCAGAGGCCTGGGATGGAGCCTCAGAGTGAGAGCCTCAGTGGGAGATCTTAGCCAGCGGCCCCCCTTCCATATTGGCACCAAGCTTCGACCCCCCCCCCCCCGCCCATCTAAGGAGGATCCCCAGTCGTAGACACATACAAAGTTAAATGACAACACATGCCTAGATTTTTATTTTATTTATTTATATAAATAAATCTCCAAGCCTACTCGGATTGGAGTCGAGCATCCTCCACCCAGATCCTCCATATTCCAGTGGGCAGGGGTCACACCCACCACCTGGCCCCCTGGTGCCGTGTAATCCCATCAACGGCCAAGACTCAGAGACTATAAAATCCAGCTCCCGGAACCGCGCGGCCACATTCATGGCCGCGCGACATCTTATCAAGGACATCTTTTTATGACATCTTATTATCTCATTCCTACTTTGGACAAACTTGCAGGCTATCGAATGTAGCCTGCCCACAGGGCAGAGTCTGGCAAACTCCCCGTGGCGTACCCAATATGCCAAATACCAGTAACAATGATGGGTCTCATTCTCCTAAAGAGCCTTGAATATAATCTCAGGGCTAGGATGAAAGAGACGTTACTGGGGCCTGCTCAAGGCAATCGATGAATAACAGGGTGATGAATGAATGAAAAAAATTTATTTATTTATTGCTTTTGGGTTCACACTTCAGGCACTTCAGGGCTGGGAAGATTCTGAATTGTATTTGCACATCTTTTTTTTTTGCTTTTTGGGTCACACCTGGTGATGCACAGGCATTACTCCTGGCTCTGCACTCAGGAATTACTCCTGGCGGTGCTCGGGGGACCATATGGGATGCTGGGAATCGAACCCAGATCGGCTGTGTGCAAGACAAATGCCCTACTATTACTCCAGCCCCAATGCCTAGATTTTTAGATATGGGCAGCAGCAAGCACCCACATCCGTCCCGGGGTCTCCCCTACTCTCTCCTTCTGACAAGGAGCAGCAGCCATGCCCCTCCTGGGTGGAGTTCCCCAAGGTTCAAATCGGACTCCACAGCCACCAACACAAGTTCATGCACCTCCACAGCAGCTGCTAGGCAAGGACAGTCATCGTGCCCTCCTCTTCCTCCCAGAGGACAGGACCAGCAAAACCAAATCAACTTTCAGATACGGGCCCGAGGGTTATTACGGACCCTTTCTGACTTTGCCCCTCATCTTTTCAGGATCTATCAGGAAGCTTCTGAAGATCTGTTAGCAACAGGAAGAAACACAGGAGAGGGAGGTGAGCGGGGGCTCACACCCCTGCACCCTTCCACCACGACTTTGAGCCAGGGGTCCATCTCTCTCAGCAGCACATGACTCCCAGATCCCAGATCCTAGGATGACTCCATGATGCCCACAGCTCATCACTGGCTCACCAGGCACCAATTCCTCTGTATCACTCGCTTTCTCTGCCGCTTCCACCCCTGCAGACGCCTGCCCCCAATAAGCCATTTCACCTACACACCCAGATGAAGAGGCCCATGGGGCCTATTCCCAAACCTATATCCCCAAACTGCCCGCTTCCAATCTCCCCTTCCACCACCCTCACTGCCCACTCCCCCCCGCCCCCCCCCCCGCGAGCAGTCTCCATCACTTTCACCCATGGCGGGGGGCCCAGCCTGCCAGCAGAAACTGACCTCAATAGGAAACAGAGCCAGACTCAGGCTTCAGGGAATTTTTGCTGTCTAGAATTTCATTCAGATAAGCCTGTATGTGCAGCCTTTCCCACATTACCTAATGAAAACTGACTCAAATGCAAACACCCATGAACAGACCCTCAACTAAATACTCCTGTACCCTCTCAAGGACAACCACCTAATTCTGTTTGGCCACGCAAGTTACAAGTTCCCAGACACTGATTCCGAGAGGAATCTGGAAGACTTTTGGTAAAAAGCACCACTTTCTGTGCCCGCTGTTGTTCCTTCTCTGAATTGACTCTAGGAACCCCAGGCCATCTATTTCTAGATTTCCCAGAAACTTGAATATACAGGCAGGTCAGAGCAACACTGCTCCAGGGACGCTATGAAGGCCACAGGCTGTCCATCATCCCTGCGTTGCTGACTCTATCATGAGCTACATGAGCTGGGATGATTATCACCATCTCGGGATAAAATGTTCCATTTCTTCACCTCTTGTATCTGAAGCTGTATTTTGCCAGGTACAAAGCACACCTTTTGATTTAGAAAATCAAATAATGTAACAATGTGATATCATCTATCACCAACTATGTCCCCGGAACTGTTCGAGTGCTTCATATGTAGAAAGTCATTTAATCCTCACAACCACGCTACGGGCAGGTTTACTCTTCTCTCTGGTTGACAGATGACAAACCTGAGGTGCAGAACTTGCAGTCTTCCGCCTGACACCTGAGCGGAATGCAAACTCCAACAGTCTTTCAACCACTTCCTGCAGCCTCTGAGCCCAGATCTCCACCACTCCCCTCTCCTGCCACTCAGTCAGCATGAGCATTCTTCCCACTGTAAAGAGTTTAAGTGACTGGGGCTTATTTGAAACGTGGTTTTAAATATATTAAACCCACGGAACAGTTTTAATGTACTCACTTACACCCAAAGCCTCATTCCAGAGTGCATATAGAGCAAAGACTCTTGAAGAGTATAATTCTGGGAATACGTTTGTGCCCAAAAATAGTAAGACAGGTAGGGCATTTTCTTTGCATACAACCAACCTTAGTTCAATCCTTGGCATCCTGTATGGTTCCCTGAACTCTGAACCAGGAGTAAGTCCTGAGCACCATCAGGTATGGCCAACAACAGCAACAACAACAACAAAATGTTTAAGTGACTTAGCTCAAGCTTCTAAACATATCTGAAACAATTTCTCAAGGGGGAATGCATCCATTCTATGTGTGAGCTAATCTCTCCAAAAATTCCAGATGCAAAACCAGTACCCAGAGTAGAGTTTCAAGGACATCTAAGTCTATGCTTCTCAAGCAGCCCTCATGGCTCTGGGAGCTTCCCCGGGCCATGTGTGCAACAGTTGACAATACCACACAACTCAGCTGAACCCCAATGTCCCAGGGGACAACTTGGTCAGCTGGCGAGAAAAGGCTGGTCAAAGAAGGACCAGTGACGTAAGAAGCTGAGGAAATGTAGAGATGGAAAAGCACCACAAGAACATCAGGACTAGAAACTCACCAGATCACATGCTGCTCTGATCAACCAGTGGATACAGAGACCAAAAAAAAAAAAAAGGAGAGAAGATGTAGGGAGGGGAGGGGGAGGAGGGGAGAGAACTGAGATCACCTAGTGACAGGAAAGGAGGTTCCCAAAAATCACAAAACAACTGAATGACAAGCAATACCCAGAGCTCAGCTGGGCTCCAACAACAGGGTCAGGCACCACACATGGAAACAGAACCTCCACAGAAGCGAGAGTCAACCACTTGGACCGCCAAACATTTACACCCAAACCCTCATCCCAGCGTGCAATTCAGGTAACACTTATATGCCAGAGTAGTAAGAGATGGCAGTCTGTTTGTTTACTCTCTGCTAGAACTTGGAAAACCACAGCAGAAAGACAGGGAAAGCAGGACAGGGCAGGATTTTGGTCTCAGGTGACATGAGGTCGGTCAAAATGCCGAACTTTCCATTACCTAGATCTAGAAGCAAAAGCTAAACTGGAGAGCGAGGATAGTACCTAGAGTGTGGAGGGCTGTAAAGATAAAATGAGTCTGAAATGTACCTCCTCCGGGGTTTATCACACTTAATGGTTAGCCATGCTCTCATCATCACCACATGCAGTTTCCTATATGGAGCCGAGAATCCAATGTCCGGATATAACACAAGAGGAAAGTCAGGCATGACAGCGATTTGCTGGGCACTTTCCCTATTCTATTTGTAGACACACAGGCTTTCGGCGAAAGCTGGACTAGAGTGAGTGTGCAAGCACGCAGCCCTATTTGCTCACTGCTCCTGCCCCAGAGAGCAAGGAATCAGGATCAGGATTATACTGGGGATGAGTTTTTAGACTCATGATAACAGGGCCTGACTGCACAAAATGGGGGCTGGGAAACACTAGGTTAAAGATACCTGAGATTGCATCTCTCCTCACAAACTTATAGTGAAATTTAGAGCTAACAGGGCAGATCTCCCAGCGCACTGGGATCATCAATGAAAGGAAGGATGCGGAGAGTGGGTACCGGAGATATTTTTCACATGTTCTGTGCAAGGAGCAACTACTTCTATCATCCAGAACAAGATTCTTCTGACATCTGGGGACTGAGAACTACAATCAATCAGATGAGGTACTTTGTACATATCTAGTTACTCTGCTGTTTCTCCTGTGATTAGCCTGAAATTCTTAAGGGCAGAAACCCAATATTCCTGTCATTGCATGTTTCCATTTAATGACTGTGTGTAATAGGAGAATGAATGACAGGCTATGACATGTATGATACACAATCTGAGAAACAGTTGTTTGTGGAAAGGTGGTTTCATGTCATGGTTTGATCCCCCAACACTGGAACCATATGCCAGGAATACTAATCCCAGTTATGTACTTTAAGAGCTGCATGTCACTGGGCACTACTCTTGATGCCTCAATTTCCCTGACTACTCCATCTCCTGGTCTCTGAAGGTTGACTGAAGGAGGTTCTCTTCATTGATCATCAGAGAACTGATACTTCTCTTTATTGTCTTGAATGAGAGGTACAGAGACTCTTGAATAAATGCTTTCTGTCACCCCCACTTTATGAATTTCACTAAGGACCTCAGGGCAGGAGACTTTAGTCTGAGTTTGGGGACTTCAGATTCCAGAGCATATAATACCTCCTTCCATCAACCTTCTCTGCTGACCTGTGAAGAGACTGAGAAGTCAAGAAAGCAAAAGCTCTACTCTCTCATCTGAGACTCCCAGAGCTCCTCGGAGAATAAGAATAAACAGTAACTTCACAGGCTGTGATAGCCAAATGGAGAACTAATGAGTCCTCAGTGGAATCACTCACTTGCCAGGGACAGCGAGCCTGACCAGGAGCCAGCCACATGCCCCTGTTTAATCTCACCAAGCTGGCCCAGAGGCCTGTCTCTACACTGGCAACTGCTGGATTTATCAAGGCTGAGGAACCAATTGCTTCCATGACTAGATAAATCCAAAGCAACCAAATGAATCTCTTGATCTAGCTGTAAATAAGCATGAGAAAATTTCAGTCTGGTTAGTCTGTTTGAACATATAAATGTTGGAAGGCGGCCTTTCAGGATTTGGACAGTTATTTGAACCCTGGTCCAAGATGGCAGCACACATCCTGGGGCCTACGGTGACCACCGGGAAGGCCTGCTGGGCTGAGTAGACCCAGACTCATCTGGGGAAGGACAGACTCAGACAGACATTCCTGAGACAACCGCAGAGTGGCTGCATTTGCAGCCAAACGTGACTTCATTAAGAGCTTACATTTCATTTAAAGGGATTCTTGTGCCCAATTAATAGATGAGGAAGCTAAGACTTGGAAATGTGACTTGCATCTGACTTGAAAGCCTGAGTTTTTTTTAACGTGCAATTATTTTAACATCAAAATTTCTCAGTTTCACCCTTTTCAAAATCCACAACAAAGCAAAGACTTTGCAGTTCACTTCAAAGACCACAGGGTTCTGTAGATCTTCGTGGCAGCTACTTCATGTCTGAAAGTGTCTTCTAAGAAAATGATACTGGATGTGCACAGCTATTTGGCCACCAAGAGACTCACAGCAACACAGTTGTTAGTGGTAAAATGAAGAAAACCTAAATTTCTCATAGCAGATCATTGAATAGAATGGAAACATCATTTTTAAATTATCGTTGTTATTTATTATTAATTGTATATTATTAAATTTATTTTATAATAGCATTATTAATATTATTATTACTATTACCATTGTTTGGGGGGCCACACCCAGCTGTGCTCAGGACTTACTCCCGGTTCTGCACTCAGGGATCACTCCTAAATGTGCTCAGAGGACCATTCATGGTGCTGGGGGTCAACCCTGGGCCATGTGCCTCCAAAGCAAGCACCCCTCTCCAGCCAGGGGAAGATGCATTTTTAATTAATCAAAAAGACAAGGTTTTTATGAACAGATATAGTTTAGATCTGATTTTTTGTTTGGTTGCTTGGTTGGCT
Source organism: Sorex fumeus (assembly GCF_029834395.1). Classification (NCBI taxonomy): domain Eukaryota; kingdom Metazoa; phylum Chordata; class Mammalia; order Eulipotyphla; family Soricidae; genus Sorex; species Sorex fumeus. The sequence continues at coordinate 53,833,674 of NW_026606129.1, read as the reverse complement.
TTGGGGTCACACCTAGCTGTACTCCGGGTTTACTCCTGGTTCTGTACTCAGGAATCCCTCCTGGCAGGCTTGAAGGGAGACATATGAGGTGCCAGGGATTGAATACAGATCAGCCACATATAAAATGCCCTACCTGCTATGGCATCTCTCCAGTTCAAACCCATCATTATCATTAGTATTAGGCAGTTGGCAATGATGGGCATAGACATCACACAAGCTAAAAAGCACTCCCAATATGCTGCTCAGTCAAAAAAATATAAATACTGTTAATTTAAATGAGTATGTTTTTATCATTTTACTTTCCCACATTTCTGAAATGAAGATGCTTTTCTTCAAAACATTTTCAAGCAAGTATGACAAAAGAGATCCACTTGGAGCTGCCCCATCAATAGAACATGAAACAGAGTAAAACAATTCGTTCTCTATGGGGATATTTTTCTTTTGGGTCACACCCAGCGATGCACAGGGGTTACTCCTGGTTCTACACTCAGGAATTACTCCTGGCGGTGCTCAGGGGACCATATGGGATGCTGGAAATTGAACCCGGATCGGCCGCGTGCAAGGCAAACACCCTATCTGCTGTGCTATTGCTCCAGCAACACGTCTCTATGGGGAAACTATTTAAAATTCAATTTACATACAGCTTCTTACCAGAAACATATCTGTGGTATTAAAAGCACATTGATAAATGTGTCCAGAATTGGTTGCCTGAAAATTTACATACTTCCATGGCTAGTTAACATGTTAGTGTGTGCTCAGAAACAGTTTCAAATGACGAGGAGTTTCTCAGCTATTCCCCAAGGCCCAGGAAGTCCTCCCAAGACATCATCAGTGTCATTCATGGACAATGCCAAGACCCAGTCCCCACTCTGGCACCCCCTTTCCCTGCCAGCCATGCTCCAGCCTACACCAACAGACTCTGAGATTCATTTATTTGCCGAGCAGCCAGCGCCAGGGATGAATCTAAGTCTTCTGAAATCAGCCTTTCTTTTGGCTTTGTGTCCAGTGACAAGAAGAAATGAAAAGGAACCATAGTCTCCAAGAGGACAGGCCTCTTCCTCCAACCCCCTTCACCAGGGCCTTCCAACAGTCTCTCTGGTCCTCTGTGGAAACCTGCAACTTACTAAATACTTAATAATGATGACTTGTTAATGTTGAATACCCAAGCAGTTGACGGCCATTCATCTTACTGCCAAATACCTTTCATTTTTCAAATCAGAATTTGACTGAGCAGTGAAGCTAAAGAAGACGGGAGCAATAAGGTGAAGTTTTAGAGTTTCTCTCTCCAGATTCCCACAGTTCCCTAGAAAAAGAGATTCCAAAGTGATCAGAAATGATAAATATCAGCACCCCTGGCCATGGGCAGAGACACCTCATTGGTGATGTTGCTTTTGTATCAGTCAAGATACAAAGTGGATGGTGCTTCATTCATCCTAGCCTGATGTCTGGGTTAGTGCTCAGAGCTACTTCATGCTTGGGACACATTTAACAACAACAATAACAACAAAAAATAAATGTCCTATTTCCCAGAAGAATGCCATTCTAAAGGGGGTAAAAAAAAAAGTACATGCTGAACACTGGGTCCTGTTTTCCTCAGAGTTCCAGTCTTGCTTTCAGGCCTCAATAGGGAGGAGATGCTGGTGTTGGGAGGAGCAGAAACAGAGGCATTCCAGAAGGGTCGGCCAGGCTGCTCACATTCCCTAGTGAGCATCAGAGCTAAAGCCAGTCTCCCAGCACTGTTTACTGGAGAGGTGAGAAGGAAGGGATCAAAAATACAGAACTCAACAACAGTACCTTTCATACCCCAGCAGGCAGTGGGGACCCCTTTTCTCAGAGAAGTGGGGAAATCCAAATAAGCAGAGTAGAACCCAGTTTCCACTGGCCTGTGAGGTGGATCTGGGCAGTTTCCAGGGCCCAGCCCACCACGCAGAACTGTGGTTTTAAGTTTTTGGTTTGGGTTTGGGTTTTTGGGCCACACTCAGCTGTTCTCAGGGTTCACTCGTGGCTCTGTGCTCAGGGATCACTCCTAGCGGAACTTGGAGGACCATATGGGATGTGGGGATAGGGATGGGGGGTAGAACCTAGGTCAGCTGCGTGCAAGGTAAGATACTGACCACTGTGCTATCGCTCTAGCCCCAAGCTGGGGTTCTGAGCAAGTGCCTCTGGGCTCCAGCTCTCTCCTCACTCGGGAGACCAGCCCCCACCTCTCCCTGCTATGTTCCCCACATCCATAATCAGTCCCCAACATTTATTTCTAATTTAGTCTTTGTGTTTATGGTTTATCATCTGCCTCTTGAAAACAGGAAAGAGATCTTTGTTGAATTTGTTCACTGCAGTTGTCCCAACAACTGGAGCAGTGCCTGGCACCTTGTGGGCATTCAAATACCTGTTGAATGAAAACTGGAACAGAAGCTAGAATCTCAAAACGCTTCCCAGGGGAATTAAAAAAGAGTTAAATAGTCCAATGGTGGAAAACAGCTGACACAATTAGATACTTCCAGTTAGACATTTTCACTTTTCTCTCCCTTTAAGCCTCAAAGCATTTGGGGGGTGGGGAATCTTGTTTTCTTATTTCAAGAACCTCAGAAGTAGATGGAACTTGGAAAAAAAAAGCCACACAGTCCAATTCTCAGTCTTCACGTGGAAAAATTTGTCTGCAATTTAAAGGTGAGTCAACTAAAATCTAAAGGAACAAGTGATATATTTGTGTCCAGCTGCTGCGGTACCAAAGGATCACAAATGTACAAATGTGGCACTTATAAGAAAATTTTATTATCTTATAGTTTTTGAGGTCAGAATTGGTCTCAAGGTGCTAACCTTAAGTATCATCCGCAAGATAACATTTCTCCCAGATCTAAGCAGAATCTGTCTCTAACTTTTCTGCCTTCCAGAGGCTGCCCACGCTTCCCAACTTCGGCTCCATCACTCTGACCTCTGTTGCCATCATCACCTCTTCTTCAGTTGCAACCCAACTGAAAGGGTTGGGTGGATCGACATAAAAATCCAGGATAATGCATCTTGCCTTTTTCTACAATGGAGCTGTCACATGAACCATGTCAGAGGGAGAAAGACCAATACTGGATGATCTCACTCATATGTGGTGTAGAGAGAAACAAATCATGTACAGAGAAACAAACAAACAAACAAAAACCAGCAAGAGAACAACAGTGTCCAGTGAACACAAACCCTCGGACTGGCCTACAGAACTGCAGGGGACAAGCAGTGGGGACAAGAGAATGAGGTGGAGGAAGAGAGGAAGGGATGGGCTAGAAGTGACAGTGGTGGAGGGTCCTGGTGATGGGATTTTGGTCATGATAGACGTGCAATAACTTTACACACCAAAAGCATAAACACGAGTAAGGTGGTAGTCATGTTACCCAAAGTACAGAATTTTTTAAACCCTATCTTAAGATTCTTGATCGCATTTGTAAAGTTCCACCACTCCGCTTAACTTCCCCTCCAATGACACATTAGTAAATGAAGCAAAAGGACAAGTAAGCAGGATGTTGCCTCCGTGAGGAATCTCCCCCAACACTGGCAGCACCTGTCCTCAAACCCACAGCTGTACACACAGACATACATACATTGTGTGAACACAATCACATACATTGTGTGAACAAAGATACATGGCCACAAATGTGCAAGCACACCTGTGTATACATGGCTGTGTTCATACACCTGCATGGACACGGATGCCTACCTGCTCACACACATACATAGGCACACCTGTTTACACACAAACACCTGTGTGTAAACAAGCATATAGCTGCACACACAAGCTCACAAGATTACCTGCATGCATATGGGTATACACCTGCACATGCTCATATACCTATATGTACATAGATGTACACCTGTACACTCATACACACACACACACACGCACATGCACACACACACAGGGCAAAACTTCTTACTGCAGAGAAAAACAGCAAGGCACCCATAGGGGACAGGGCCTGGCTGATGGCCAGGTGGACATCTGGAACTGGGGCCCAGGTTCCCTCATCCTGTCTCCTGGTTGCAGGCCCCAGGTCCTGAGAGCTGCTCTCAGCCCAGCCAGCAGGCAGACGTTTCTACTGAGTCCACATCATGCAGCCCCTGCTGTCCACACACCTCCACTTCTCACCACTGAAAGCAGCAAGTGACTAAGCCTCGTTTCTTTGACAATGACCGAATTCTACAACTGTAGAGACAGCCCTGGAGATCAGGAAAGCCTGACACCCGTCTGGGCTGCCTGTCGACACCAGATGCCACCATCCGGCAACACACTTTGTCACAGACACCCCACATTCTCTCCTGCCAGCCGCTGGGCACACGTCACAAGATGGCCTTACCATGTGCATCCTCACGATGACAGCAACTCGTAGGAAGCAAGAGCCACAAAAACGTTCTTTCTGGGGAGGGAGGCAGGGGAGGCTTCCCAAACAGTGCTCCCGGGTCCCTGGGGGCCACTACCAGCTGGGCGACTCAGCACTGCTGGGGGCCACCAGGGTCACTGAGGAAGTGCTGGTGTTCTGGGGGTCGTGTGAAGTTCAGGGATCAAACTGAGGGTGGAGGTCACTCACTCCAGGCATGTGCTCCAGTCCTTTGAGCCGTCTCCCAAGCTCCCAACATGAAAATCCTGTTCACCCTTTTACGTTCGCAAATCCTTTCGCAGTATGTGCCTGGCCACCAAATTCTAGACTAAGGAATCTGGACCCGGCAGTTGTCACCAGGCACTGAGGTCACACTGGAGCAGATGACAGAAACCAGGTGGACAAGGATCCAGGATAAGTATCTGAGTTCAAGGGCTCTGGGAAATTGGTCAGGAGACAGCTGGGGTGGGGTTGGGGCAAAGCCATCCCCCGCCTGTGCTACCGGGTACCTGGAGACAGACAAATGCCCTTTGGGGTTTCCGGAGACTAATTTACAGGTGAGGTTTCCCAGGGCTAGTGGGTGAAGGAGGTTCCAGCTCATGTTCCCTGGCTTGCAGATGAAAGTATCCCGAATATCAATGCCTCTGCCCACACACCCATCCGAGTCCCCTGGTCCTTGACAGTCCCCAGATGGAAGCCTGGAAGCCAAGTCAGGGGTGTGTGGGCAGGGGGAAGGTGGGCGGGGGGGAACGAGCCTGACTGGCTATTCCCACCTATCTACACCCTTGAGGATGCAGGAGACAAGAAAGGTTAAACTCTCTCCCCCACCGAACAGAGCTGTGTTGTACCGATAAACCATTTTAATGGTTTAACAATCAGCTCTGCTGAAAGAGACTTACCAGTGGGCAGACAGCACAGGGAACTACGAAAAGAACCCGAGGGAAGAAATCAACAGCAAAGCAATGATGGAGCATTAAAGTTGTGAGCGAAAAAACTTCTGCCAAGGCAAGATTTCAGATTGATAAGAGAAATCTGAGGTCTAATTTTCTTGACTGGGTGGCAGGAGTGGGTGCGGGGAGGGAAAGGACAGCAAAACCATCACCGAGTCTCAAGGGATTCGGGCTCTGATACAGTTTGTCTGCGGGCAGGGGCGTTCAGAGGTGTGTGTGTTTGCATGTTGGCAGCCTGGCTTGATGCACGGCACCTCATGGTCCCCGAAGTCTGTATATCCGTCCTTCCGGCAGAAGGGAGAGAGTGTAGTTATCTACATTGCAAATCGTAATGCCCCAAAGTAGAGAGAGTATGGGGGAAGATGTCTGCCATGGAGCCAGGGGGAATGCTGGGGTAGTGGGTGGGTGTGTGGGGGAATACTGGGAACACTGGTGGTGGAAAATGTGCACAGGTGGAGGGATGAGTGTTTGATCACTGAATGATTGAAACTCAAACATAAAAACTTGTAACTATCTCACAGTGATTAAAAAAAAAAAAAGGTAAGAATCTCCTGCCCCCGCACCAGGTTGTTGTCACTGTGGCCCCTTGGAGGGGGGCGGATGGAGCTTCCCTCCGTGCCCCAAGCAGAGCCCTGGCAGCCGAAAACCTCCAGAACCCAGACACAGCCATGCTCAAGGCCACTCTCCACACACTCGGACAAGCCTCACCCACGAAGGAACCTTTAGAGGAACCCAGGTGTGCAGGACCCATGGCTAAGATCTCCAAGCCTGCTCAGATCGGGACTGGGCCTCGTCCACTCAGATCCACAGTTTTCCAGTAGCTTGGCAGCCACACCCACAAACTGCCCCCAGGACCATGTAATCTCATCAACAGCCAAGATCCAGAGACTACAAAATAAAGCTCCCGGAAGAGAGCAATCCAGAATCTCCATCCCTCTCGGAGAGCCCGGCAAGCTACCCAGAACATACTTGATATGCCAAAAACAGTAATAATAACAGGTCTCATTTCCCTGACCCTGAAAGAGCCCCCAATATGCCATTAGGCTACACTAACACGTGACAGGGACGAATGGAGACGTTACTGGCTCCCGCTCGAGCAAATCCGATGAACAATGGGATACAGTGATACAGTGATTAAGTAAAAAAAAAAAAAAACGGGGGGGGGGAGGAGAAAGTGCCCAGTTCCCCGACAGTCCCCACATGCATGCAGAGCCGTGGTCCCACTGAGATGGAGAGAAGAGGGTGGGGGTGCCAGGGAGACTACCCTGTGGGGACAGTCCTCTCCGCAGCTTCCTTTGCTCCACCAACTCGCTATGTTCTGCCTCCGCATCCCTGCACCCCACCCATCCACACCTAGCACCATGTGCCTGGACACAAGCCCAACTGGATCTCTTGGCCACCATCCTAGGCACCACCATGTCGCCCAGGTCATGTCTTCTGTCTGGCCGGGGCTCGCTCTGCTCTCCTGCTCACTGCCTCTTTCCCCCAGGGCCCACACCGCAGGTTCACAAAGCATCCAGGCACCAAGAGCAGGGCCGGCCACCTGGGAAGGGCTGTGTCAGGGGCCGAACTAGCTCCCTGGAGAAACACAGCCGGAGGCAGCTGGGCTCCAGCTCCCAGACATTCTCATCTCTGTCTGACGGCCAAGGCCGAGAGCACTGGGGTGACAGGGTCCCTGCCTGTCCTCAGTGAGGCCTGACACAGCTGCCTTGGAGGCCAGCAAGGTTCTTCAAGTGCTTGGAACTGATGACATGAGTTAACAGCTCATCTGGTTTGGTCAGTAACAGGAACCAGGTCTCACACCTCACACCTAAGGAAGCGCCCACAAGGAAGCACCCAAGGAAGGTTCCCATTTCCACACACACCCATGCATACACACACTCTCACACACGTGGACCACACACATACCACACACACCATATATACCCACACCACACTTGCACAAAACATACACACACCTGTACCACACATGCACAAGTATGCTTACAACATGCATCACACACAGACCACACACATGCACACTTACTTACAACAGTCATCCCAGAGACCACACAGCACAAACACCACACACAGACCCGTACCACTCACATACACCACAAATACAGCATACCCATCACAGCCCTAGAGCACACCTCCCTATACACACACACACACACACACACACACACACACACACACATTCTGAGTAAGAAATTATGCGGGGTCCTCCCAATTAATGCTTATGAGGCCCGGGGGTTCCCTTCTGGTGACTCTCTGCCAACCGGGCCAGAAGTTTAATGTGAGGCCCGAGGTTGCGGTGCTGGTTGGGCCCTGCGGTACCAGGGACTACCAGGGCCACCACTATGGTGCCTGGAGGTTCACAGGCGACCCCAGGGATACTCGGGAAACCAGTCATGCCAGGGATCAAACTGGACACATGGCATGCAAGGCACGTGTCCCAACCCCTCTAGTATTTCTCCGGCCCCTGCTAGTGAGCAATTTTCCAAGGCCTGGTGGGGTCGCCACTGAACTTGAGTTTTGTTCTTCTCAGATTCCACCTTCCTCACATTCTCCTCTTTGTTGCATCTTCTAAGAAAAGCAGCAGCTGCCTGAAGCGTCGGTTCTAGCATCAGCTCGGAGTGAAGCTCCTACAACCAGCTGAGGTGACCCAGGTACCCAGATAGCATCAACCTCAGCAGTAGGTAGAGTAGGGGAGCTGGGGGCAGGAGGAGGAGCAAGGATGGAGGGAGAGAGCGGAGAAGAGAGGAGCAAGGGGGGAGGGGGGAGCAGGGAAGGAGGGGGAACAGCTTGGCGGGGGCAAACAGAGAAAGAGGGGGGCAGGGGTGGAGCGGGGAAATAGAGGCGAACAGAGTAAAGAGGGGGCTTAGGAGGCGACGCTTCCCCCTGCTTGGAGGGCCTGGCGCATCCTGTCCTCAGACTTAAGGGGGAAGGACCAGCCTCGCCTTCCGCCCTCCCCTCCCCCACCCTCGCACAGGTCAGCACCCACTGATGCCCCTGCTTCAGTTCACAAGATTAGGAGGAGGGGCACCCCTTATACACAGAGCTTCCTCACTTTCAGCATGCCAGGGGCTCTGCGGCTGGGAGTGCAGTGCACCCGTAGTGGTGAGCACACACACCTCAAGTGACAGCACAGGGCACTGGAGCAATAGCACAGCGGGTAGGGCATTTGCCTTGCACGCAGCTGACCCGGGTTCGGTTCCCAGTATCCCATATGGTTCCCCAAGCACCGCCAGGAGTAATTCCTGAGTGCAGAGCCAGGAGTGACCCCCGTGCATCACCGGGTGTGACCCAAAAAGGAAAAAAAAAAAAGAGAGAGACAGCACAGGTGGCTTCAAACTCACCTCAGCATGTGGAGTGTCCCTAGGCTTCAGACTAAAACCCATAATATGCCCGCCTCCTCCTGCCGCTGAGGTCAGAACAAAGCCCAAGGGGGTCCTGGAGAGCCTGGTACTCTCCACCCCCGCTCCCGCCATCCTCTTCCCAAGCTCCCCCAATTCTCTCCTAATCGTTCAACAGGAAGCACCCATCTGCTCCTTTCCGAGAGCACAGACCCACCACCCCAGCCTTGGTCCTGCTCCTCCTGCCCTGAGCCTCCTTTCCCTGTACAGCCAGGCTTGTACCTTCACTTTATGCAGGCCCCAGCACACAGGGCTGCTCAGAGCAGCTTTCCCTGCCACCCCGAAGGCGCCAGACATCACCTCCCTCCGCAGACACCACCCCCAATAAACTGGCTCCATCTATGAAGGGCTCAGGGGGCTTACTTCCCCCCACCCCCTTGGAAGGCAGCTCCACGAGAGGGAGCCCCATACCCTGCTCCAGACTGTCCCCAAGTGCACAGAGGCCCCGTCACGTGAGGGACGAGAGTACCCCCATGCAGGGAAGGCAGGTAAATGAAAGAAAGGGGACAGAGGGCCCATCACCCAATTTTGTCCAAATCCAGTGACGTCACATGCTGAACAGCATCCCAGGTGCACCTGCATCCAGGTATGACTAAAATGGGCACCAGAACTAGGTCAGTGGGTTAGTTCCTAGTCAGCAAGAACGGGAAGGTGGAGGAAGGGGGTTCTGAGCTCCATGCACCCCGGGAGCAGACAGTTCTCTAGCGCAGGGAGCAGGGGGCGAGCCAGCACCTCACAGAGCAGAAGTTGCAGGCACCGCACATCGGAGGACACACGGGGACGCGTATAAAGCCACTGTCCCAGGGTGTGGTAGGTGGAACCCCTCGCCGGGTCCCAGGGAAGAGACAGAGCGCTTCCCAGGGAACACACAGAGCAAACACAGGAGAGGTCACGTGCATGTGAGAGCGCCCGAGAGGATCGAGAGGATCGCTCAGGGATGTCTGGAGGGGCAGGCCTGTGGGACACAGGAGGGGGAAGTTCTCCTGGGGGTAGAAAAGGTTTTGCACACAAAAGCCCAGATGAGTGCCCTCACTGAGGGTTAATTTCGGTCAGCAAACATTTCTCCAGCTGAGCCTCCTCCTGAGGCCGGAGAATCCGCCAAGGTTTGTGGATGCTCCAGGCACTCCTGCTAAGGTCTGTACCATCAAGGCTCCCAGCGCAATCAGGGGTGGGCACAGGGATCACCAACTGGGTGCGGAGATGAGGTTTTGTGAGCAGCTGTGGGATGACGGTCACTGGCTGTAGGTGTAGGGCTCAGACCAAGCTAAGTCCAAGGGTTGTGCTTGTACTGACTTTGGGGCACAACTCCAGACAACCCGCCCCCCGCTGTGAGGACCCTGGGGACCTCTTCCTGAAAGACTCCCGACCCGTGTCTGAGTGCAGGAGGCCTTCTAAGGGACTGCACATAAATGCTGGAGAGATGGGACTGCTGAGGAATTTCACGGCCGGCTGGGAGAGGACTGAAGAGCCCTCCCCCCCAACCCATGCCCTCCTCCGGAAGGCCCGAGCGGTAAAGACTGGTCTTAGGCAGATGGGCACACAATGATCAGAGCATCGATGACAAGGGTGGGGGAGAGAAGAACCATGTCAGCAAGGGCCCAATAGAACTGCAGCTGACCTCAGCCACATGGCCACAAAAGGCTCCCCAGGAAGCAAGTGAAGACTCAGAACCCGAAAGTGTAAGGAAAGAGCAACCCCAAGAGCAGGCAGGCGGGAGGTAGGTTCTGGGGAGGAGAGAAGGCGCAGAGAAGGCCAGGAGAGCAGTCACTCGGGGACCCAGGCAGGGGGTGGGCATCCTGGACAGAAGGGTTGAATTCCCCCAGTGCCAAGAGCTTCCTGGAAGAGTGTTTAGGGAAAGCGAGTGAAAGCCCCAGAATCCCAGGGGGCCGTGGAGTAAAGGAATTTGCTGGGAGTCTGTGCCAGGGCAGAGTCGAGCAGGTGAGTGGCAGGAAGGGGCAAGGGGTACAGAGGCTCAGGTGAGAGAGAGGCTATAATCTATCTGACCTGGCCATGATGACAAGGTCTGGGGTGCAAGAGTAGAAGAGGGTGATGGGGAGGGGAAGAGCACCCCTTAAATCGGAACAGAGGGTTGGATGGGGCGTCTATTCAACAGCGCCTCAATGAGAGGGGCAGGGATGAGGAAATGATTACAAACTATGTTGCCATGGTTACCAGTGAGCCAGGGGGACCATTCAGGCAGTGGGGAGGGGGAGGCTCAAAATGAGGCTGAGGTGGGGGCATGGTTGACCCCAACCTACATTCAGCCTGGGCCTCCACAGCCTCAGTTCGGGAGACCTCACTCAGTAGCACCCCAAGCGATGCCCATTGGCAGGATGGCAGCCCCCGTGGCAGGGGCAAGTGCCCACGTCCTCACCCCTCGGGAGCACGTGGAGACGTGCCCAAGTCCCCTCACTGCCTCACACAGCGGCGCTCCATGAGCCATCTCTGAGTTTGTAAATTATGCTAATGAGGAAAGGCCTTCCAAACAACATCAATAATGAAACACAAGCCAGAGTTCATTTGATAAAATATTCATTAAAGGTTTAATTAAATTGAAAAAAAAAAAAGAAAGACTGATTTCTGTGTGAGAAAAACCCTACAGATCTGATGAGGAAGAGAACTAGCACATCTGTCGCCGTGCAGAAGCAGGGTGAGAGGTGACGGGATGTGGGGCAAGAGGGGACGTGAGGGGCGGCAGCAGAGGAAGGTGACGGCACCCAGCGTGGGAGCAGGACGGGGCCACCCTGACCTGACGAGGTCACTGCGGCTCCCCCAAGGTGGGCCAGGGACACAGAGACACGGACGGAGGGTCGGGGCAGACGGAACACGAGGAGTCACACAGTCGGCCGAGACTCCACATACCGCAGGTCCCCTCAGCCTCCCGAATCCAGAATGATTTCTCAGAAGCAAGAAGTAATGTTCACATCCAAAAGTAACTGGGTCAGAATGTCAGAATTCACACCAACCAACAGGTCGGCCAGAGCCGGCTGGGCCTGAGGTGCTGGCTCTCGCCAGGTGAATTACAAAGGTTAGGTAGGGGACCTAACCTGGTGCCCCGTATCCAGTCAGGTTCCTGGATTCATTTAAGGAGGCAGCAGAAGCCTGAGGAAGGGGCACAGAGCTGCTGCTCATCTCTGGAGCATCCCTCCCCCGCCCCCCACACAGCAGGAGGAGCAACTCCCACCCTCCAGCTAGGACCCAGCTGGGTGGGAGAGTGCGGCTGTACCACAAGACAGAATCAAGCAATTTGCTGCTACATGGACAGCCCTGGAGAGCGTCATGCTGAGTGGAGTGGCCAGAGGGAGCGGGGCAGACACAGAGTGATGCCTCTCACGTGTGGGATAGAAAGAGACATCGTAAGGGGATAATAAATACCCAAAGGCAGCAGAACCTGAGAACTGAGCTTGGGAGAGGGGGCAGTAGGTGGGAGGAAGGTGAGGGGGTACTCGGACAAATGTGGGCAGGGAGGAGGGGAGGGGAGGCTGATAGAGGGCAAAGTGCTAGAACACTGCACCCACAAAACTCTACCAGTAAAAAAATTGTAAATCATGGGGCCAGAGTGATAGTACAGCAAGTACGGAGTTGGCCTTGCACATGGCCAACTCTGGTTTGATTCCTGGTATCTCATATGGTCCTCTAAAACCACCAGAAATAATTCATGCGTGACCTTGAACATCACTGGGTGTGACCCAAAAAGCCAAAAAGTATATACATATTTTAAATCATGGTGCTTAAAATGAAATTCAAGAACAAATAAAGTGGCATGTGGGGATCTGGGAGATCCCAGATCATGATCCCAGCACATGAATGGAAGCAGGCCTCTGATGGTGAGGCCATGGGATGAGAGAGCCCAGGAATGTGCAATCTTGCATCAAGACCCCTGGAGGATGACCCTCAGAGTGTCTGTGGGAGAGACCATGCAAACTTTCACTGAGACCCAGCTGGCCCAGTAATGGATGCGTGCCACAACAGTGGGTGGATTCTAAAACCAAGGAATGCATCCCTGGGGCATCCATGCAAAGAGCCTGTGCAGTTGTGAAGACACAGCAGCTGTGTTTCAGAATGAATTCTCTGCTGGGTTGTGCACCCAGGTCTGCCCAGGGCTACTGCGACCAACCCACTGGTGCTTGGGGGGCAAAGCAATGCTAGAGGATCTAACCCAGGGCCTCACACCTGCAAGCATCTACTCTATCACTAGAGCCACATCCCGGCTCCCAGAATTAATTCTAACTGTGCTTGTATGCCAGCAGGAACTCATTAACTTGGGTAAAAAGATTTGGTGGAATACAAACTGCCATTAAAAAAAAATCGCTACTGAGATCATGTACACATGCTCCTTCTAGTAACCATTAGTTATTAGACCGACACTCAGAATCTTACCAAATTCACTGGTTTCTTCTGCTACCTATTGGATCTCCCATCTGCATTGCAGGTTGTGATTTTGGACCTGAGGACTAGTCCTGGTACCAAACATGGTAGTAATTCCCTTTAAGTTCTGGTTTCTGACCCAGGTTTAGTAAAACGTTCTATGAAAAGGGGTGATAAAAGAGAGGCAACACTAAGTTAGGGGGCCTAATCCCTGCCCACTAATTCAATGACTCATTTATGTCCGTGGATCTCAAAGCCACAAAATACAGGGATCAGAGTACACAGTTCATGTGGCAGAGCCTCGCAGGGCCCTGAGTTTGGTCCCTGACACCATATACCCCACTTCCCCACCCTCCAGAGGACCACTGGGGGCGGCTCCCATGACACAAACAAGTTCTTGAAAATCACAAAATCTAGCTCAATTTTCTCTTCTGAGCTCTAGACTGTTATATGAAGGTCCTACCTGAGGTCACTGAATATTTCACAGCCATCTCTACCTCAGCACATGCCAAGCCGAATCCATGAGCCTGTCCTCCTTTCCCAAAGTGGCCCTTCCCCAGTGTTCTCTAACTCAGCAAACACCCCTTCACACACCCCAGCCCCGATCCTGGGAGCCCATCTATACTCAGCTCTCCCCCTTCTCCACCTCTCCCCTCCTCCTCTTCACCTACTTCTCAGTGACACCCTTCACGCCTACTTTTTGCACTGTGGGCTCCATCAGCATTTCTCAACCAAGGCGACATGTGGATATGCCAAGGAGGCCATGAGTGAAGACCACATAAATGGGGTCTACAACACAAGACTAGGGGGCCAACGGATAGGACAAGGGAGCCAGGGGAAAGAAACAAGTTCAGAAGGGAGGCACAGCCAAGAAAACGTTGAAAGACACTAACCTACATCACTCCTGAAGGGCAGCCATAGCACAGGGCTCCCATCCGAAGCCTGGCCCACCGCCACCCATCAACACACCCAGCAGTTGACAGAATCAACTGGGACCCCTTTTGCCCAGGACCTTTGGTGGCTCCTCAGCCCAGTGGGAGGCCCAGTTAAAGCACTCGCCTGGCATGGAAGGCCCTGAGCTCCTCAGCCCCCTGTGTGCCCACATCTAGCCCTTCAGAACCCCTCTGGTCCCTTGAACAGATGGTTCCCAGAATTTTCTTCACTCTCTGTTCACCTGGCAAAGTCAGCTTGTGTCCAGTATCTCACAGAGTCCTGCTGGCTCAGGAAGCCTATCTGAGTCCCCCAGGCCCTGAGGGGTGCATGGACCCCGTGGATTTGCCTTGTGTGTTGTCCATTACGTGGTTAATATCCTTCTTCCCAGCTGAAAGCTGCCTGAAAGTCCGAGTTTGAGTGGACAGAGCCAGGTTCAGGCTGTCCTAGCCAAGAACAACAGGGGCAAGTTCCTGATCGTCTCCAGTCAGATGGAGATATGCTATATCAGCCTCTCTGATCCAGAAGGTTTCTGGAAGAGGGAAGGGAACAGAAGGAAAGGCTGAAATGTCTGAAGCTCTCTACAAAAAACGTGAAAGATTCTTATACTGCTGGTTTTACAATACACATGGCCTATAGTCTTTAGAAACTCATTTTTTGTGGGCTACAAAGACTTTACAAATACTGAGGATAAACTGTGCTTTAGCCCGGGGGGAGGGTTGGGTTCCCCCACCCCCACCCGGTGCCTGTAGCGTTTTCCACAGGATGCCAGAGCTGAAATCCAGAGCCTCCAGCATACAAGGCTCACCTCCAAGCTTGAGCATTTTCATGACACCAGCTCTTCTCTCTGGGGAGAAGGTGGGGAACCAGGCAAATAAAGGCAGTAAGAGGAGGAGACTGCTGCTGAGCTTGTGACCCCTGGGGGCCAACGGGGAGGCCTAGACAGGCTTCAGAGTTTACCCTGTTCTCCCACTTCTGCATGCCTTTCCCTGGCTTCCCTGCTTGCGCAGGTGCCCGAACCCTGTCTCCAAGGAGCAGAGACCCCCTTCCCCTGTCTCTCAGGCCTGTGCTGGTCCTGAAGCACAGCTGGACCCTGAGGAAAGTAGAGGCTCGGGAGGCTGGTGGCTGGGTCCAAAGTCCTGGGGCCAGCCTGTGTGCAGCAGGCTTCTCTCTGGGCCTGACTCACCTACCTGGGTGAGCTGCCGTTCCCTGCTCTGTGGAATGAGGGGAGCCTGACAGGCCCGGGCAGCTCTCAAGGTCAGAGAGGGAGAAGCAGACGCACTTGGTGAGAGGGAAAGCTCCATCCAGCAGGGCCTCCTCCCGCCCTCCGAGAGCACAGTGGGGATGGGCAATTGTGTCTGCCTCTCGGAGGCTCTGCTGAGTGAGGCTCAGCCCCCCAGGTGGGGCGGGGAAGGGGGCTGGAATGGGGGATTGCTCCCCAAACAAGCTCGTCCCTCTCTCTCCTACTCAAATCAGGTGTTCAATTCATGTGACAGCAATAACATCATGTGAGGGAGGGAGAATCACCGAGCAGCCTTTGCTAACGCTGGGAGGGAAAATAGGTCAGCCTGCTTTAAGATTCAAAGCTGGCCCCAACCCAGAGTCAGATTTTTTTTTAACTCAAAAAAAAATTTTTTTGAGACAATGACAATTCTTCTGGCATTAAGAGCTTAAGTGGGCCAGCAAGTCTGCTAAGTAGCCAATCTAATGCTACACACTGGACACAAGGGTCCCTAACTCTCCCTTGGGTCTCAGGGGAACCTCAGAGGACAGGCTGGGGGTGGGGGTGGGAAACCATGCCCCAGAGGCCTCTCTGGGCAGGCAGGAAGCTGGCTCACCCGAGTCATCAGCTCTGGGTTTCACCTTCCCATTTCTATTAATTAAACTTAATTCATTAAGCAAGCATTCCGGCAGAAGCCAAGGTGTGATTAGACAAAGGCGTGAGAAGGCAGCGCTGACCCATATTAAAAATGAATCAGGCAGCTTTAAATTGACATCCGTTTCTTCAGGGAGTAAGAAAAAAAAAAGCAAAGAGAAGTGGACATATCAAGGCACGAATTAGCTTTTCATTCTTCAGGGAAGTCTCCAGCATAGATAAACCAGGAGATCTCTGCCTATTGAGACATCCTGTTTCTTCCCTCAAGTTCCTTCCCACACTCTCGACTGACAGGCCAGAACCAGAGGCTCCCAGAGGTACTCCAGTGCCCTGTGGCCAGCAAGAAGCAGGCAGACTATGTGCGCGTGTTCACACACCACACGCACACACACACATGCACACACACACTGCACACACACACACACACACACACACACACCACATTCTCCAGAGCTTTTTATTAAGCAAATACACATACACCAGGACAATACCAGGGACACACTGACCAGCAAATCTTGCAGGACTAAGAACAAACTGTTTTTGACCTGCTGGAACTCTTGGTTAAGCTGGCTCACACTCCCAACCCCTGCAATGTGGACACTGAGAAAGCAATGCAAGACAGTTTTGCCAAGTATATGCCTTCTCTCTGCCTTCCTGTCCTGGGGACCCTGGGATGTCGGCTGGTGAGGGGACAGAAGGAGGAACAGATGAGCCAGGGGGCTATCACCTCAGTGAGGTATCCCAGACAGACAAGAGCAGCAAGGATTCTGAAGAGTTCAGTTGATACAGCAAAGGGTGGCATTTCTGAAGTGGAGCACCCCACACACACACATACACACTGCCCGTCTCCCCCTAACACACTGCATCTGGGGCTGCATCTGCATCGGCGGTTGTTCTTGTCTATCCCTCCCTGGACAGAAGGCTCCCTGCAGACAGGATGTGCGTGTCTGCGTGCTGTCTTCCTCCTGATCCATTCCAGACAATCAATGAGCTGCCGAATCAGTGAGATGGAGAGCGAGAGGATTTTTGTTGTTTGTATTTTTGGTTTTTTTTTGGGGGGGGGGTACACCCAGTTGTGCTTGGGACTTATTCCTGGCTCTGTGTTCAGGGATCACTCCTGGTGGGGCTCAGGGACCATATGGATGCTGGGGACCAAACCACGGTCAGCTGTGTACAAGGCAAACACTCTACCTGCTGTACGATCGCTCCGGTCCAGAAAGCAAGAGTGTTTTACGGGAATGATAAACGAGGTTGCAGATCCCCCTGGATGAGGACTGAACTGCCTTGGCTCGTGCCCCTAAAACATCGCACCACAGTTGCTGTCTTTGAAAGTGAGGTCAAAGCCCTTAAGCGTGGAAACAACTCGCTCTTCTGGTGCTTTTCCAAAGAGAAAAGAATGACTTTGACAAATGTTGAAGGGGCTGCTTGCCTCCCCAGATCTCCCGGGCTGGATGTCATCTAAGTCAGAAGGGCAAACAAAGGTGCCTCAGAGTTGGTCCCTTGTGGCTCCTGATAAGCCCCCAGGCATGCATCCGCTGAACACCAGCACCCAACAGCAGCCCTGCCCTCTGCCGGGGGCACCCAGGGTGAGTGCCCTGGTACAGGTCCACAAGCAGAACCCCTGACGGGCTCCACTGCGAACTCTGCCACCACAGGTCTCCTGGCCCCAGAGTGTCGGCTGCCTTCGCACAGCCACAGGCTGAGCCACCGCGATGAGGTGAGGTCTCAGAGAATGCCCTCAGCACCACTACTGAGTCCCACCTGGATCTGGGGTCACAGGGACTGAGGAGAAGATCCAGAATGCAGAGGCAGAGGTGCCAGGCCCACGCTCAACAGAAGGGTGCTGGAGACTAGGGGACTGACTGCCAGGAGCACTGTTCCACACTGGCCCCGCTTGGGATTTGAGAGAGAACCAACAATGCTCTAGAGTCCTCAATGGAGGCAGGCCGACTGGGGGAACCGAAGCGACTTTACCCCCTGAATGAGCCCCACAAACAGGTCCAAGGGTGAGTCCCAAAGAGGGGTGGAGGGAAGAATGCGGAAAGGATGAAATGAAAGGCAGGCCTGGCATGGGATGTGGTATGAAGAGAAACCTGGGAACCTTGCTGGGAACAGGGAAGGTTTTCAAACAGAGTTAAGCTCCCCCGAAGGAGCATTTCCAGGCCTTCCCTTAGTGAAGCCGACATTTTCGTGTGGGCCAGGAACCTTGACCCAGACCAGATCCTTTGAGTCTCGGGGTTTGCAGACGCTGAGCCACACTCCATAGGAGAAGCATCTTAGCGGGAACCCTGTGTGAAAGCTGGTGGGGTGAACCCCAGGACTTCTCTGTGTGACGGTCACGCAAAGGGAAGAAGCAGAGAAACACGTGTGTGTGAGGGGAACCCAGGATTCCTCCTCACTGGGCTGCAGAAAGCAAGGTACAGAAAGAAAGGTTTGGATATTTTCCCAACAAACACAAGGACGTCTTCCCCACTGCCCCCAACTGGAAGCATGGGCCATGGGTACATGATACAAATGACCAGGACCAAAAAGAGTCCCCCAAAACTGTTGGCTGAGATGGGGAGCAAAAGGCAAAGGATGGGTCCAAACACCACTAGACTCAGCTGCTTCCTCATCTCCAGATGCTTTCCCAGACCTGACCCAGCAGGCCTCCTCACGCCTGCCCGCTGGTGCACTATCAGGGCAAGAAGTCAGAGGGTGGGATCTTGGAGACAGAGACAAGGCTTACAGGCCCAGCTCTGCAACCCTCCACCTTTGAGACGTGGGGCCAGTTATTCTCCCTGGGCCTTAGGGTCCTGGTACTTAAAAATAAGATGTGCTGGGGCTGAAGTGATAGCACAGTGGGTAGGGCGTTTTCCTTGCCTGCGGCCGACCTGGGTTCAATTCCCAGCATCCCATATGGACCCTGAGCACCACCAGGAGTAATTTCTGATTGAAGAGCCGGGAGTAGACCCTGTGCATCGCCGGGTGTGACCCCAAAAAGAAAATAATAATATGTGCAATTACAACTCAAAATCTTCCCAGCCCTGAAGTTCTAGAAATCCATCCAGTAGGCAGGAATGGCTATTTGGTCACAGATACTGCTGGGGAACAGAAGCCAGGACAGGAGAAAAGGAGATCAAGGCTGTCTCCCGGAACTGATCTTGGCTGCACTCGATGTCTGTGTGCTCCCAAAATTAACGTGTGGAGCCCTAACCACCCAGGAAGGGATTGGGAGGTAGGGCTCGGGTACAGAGTTAGGTCAGGAGGATGGCGCAGTGGGGATGGGCTGGGTGAGAGGTAATCGGCTGCCTCTGGGCCATGGGGAGGTCCAACAGGAAGTCTCTTCATAGGGGTTGTGCGCCCACCAACCAGGAAGTAGCCCCCAGATCCAGACAAGAGACACTGGCACCCCAACTTGACATTCTTGCGGCCTCCAGACCTGCTGGGAGCAAGTGTTCCAACTCACTGCTGGGATGGCTTATTTACGACTGCCATCCAAGCAAACTAAGAAAGCCATTCACCAGCAAACGTCAGACACAAACATAGCTGTGTGGTGACTAAAACCTCAGCATGGATGCATGCACTGCCCCACGAAAGGTCTCCAACTGCCCCACAGGTAAAAGCCATTATCTCAGAGCTGCTCCCAGTGCCAGCCAGTGTGGACCAGCGGCCCCACTAGTACTGCTGGGCCTGGGCTGGGCTCGAGTACCACCAGGTATGACTGCTATTAAACACACACACAGGCTGGAGAGGGGAAAGCGCTCACCTTGCACACAGCTGACCCAGGCTCTATACTAGGCTATACTAGGCGCTATACTAGGTCCCCGTAGCCCTGCCAGGCCTGATTCCTGATAATCACCGGGAATAAGCCCTGAGCATCACCAGGTGTGGCCTAAAAACAAAAACACACACACAAACATGCAGAGAGAGAGAGAGAGAGAGAGAGAGAGAGAGAGAGAGAGAGAGATCTGTCCACTTCACAGTTCTTGCTGCCAAAAAGGAGGCTGTCCCCACACTAGAAGTGACAGTTCACACCCTGCAGATGTGTCTTTCTTCCAGGAGGTAAAACAAGATGAATTCAAGCACACATTTACTATTCACCCAACAGCTAGGGCCTACTGAGTGCACAGCAAGACAGGAGGTACCGAGTAGGGTGCCAGAGTCACCCCGGTGTCTACCAAACTTGCTCTATTCACTGCAACACCAGTCCCTTGTGAGGGACAGGCCTAATCAAACAGGTTGTCACAGAGCAGTGGTCAGAGGGACAGGACTGGGGCCAGGAAACATGTTCCCTTGCAGAAATCAAAGACAAGGGAAGCCAGCAGGAGATTTTCTCTGTCTGCCTCACTAATTCACAGGTCCTTGACAGCATTCCCCAGAACCCCAACAGCAGGTGGAATGCCCATGGTTAAGATATGGCACAACTGGATGGAAACTTGATTAAAACGGTATTTTGGGGTTTGAGGTGAGCTCCCAAGCAGTGTCAAAGCGCTATCTGGTAAAGCGGACTGGAGAGCTCAATCCAGGGACCAAGGCTGCAGCATTGCTTTGGCCCTGCAGTGTGCAGGACCAATGGGACAGCAGCCCGGGGTGCCCAGAGGCCTCCAGATTCACACTCAGAGGGGCTCACACCATGCCAGGGGCATGGTGGTGTCAGGCTAGAACTCAGGTCCTGCCTCACGCATAGCACACTCCCTCCCTGGCCTCACCAAGTTATCTTGCACAGAAGGTGCCACCCCTGGCATGGCCTTGGGATGTTTAGGTGTGAGGCATTCCCACAGGAGGTGCTGAAGTGGCTCAGTGCTGGCCTTTGCCCATCTTCCGAAGGAAAATAATGCGAAAAGATACTTCCAATCTGTCCACAAGACTTGAAAGAAGCCCCTGAATCTTTGCACTGGCATCAGCAGTTCCTCTGGATCCTGAGCTGCTTCCACTGCGTCAACATGCCCCAGCCCAGTTCGGCCTGGGTGGCACGATCTCAACCTTGTGTCCGAGCAGCAGGAGTGGATGGGCAGTGTCTGCGCTTGACGGGGGCAGGCGGGCAGGGAAGGCCAGGCTCTGGCATTCTCTGGAGCCTCGCCTGCAAACCTCTGCAGTCAGGACCAAGGTTGCTCAGCTCTGTGCTACCTTGATTTACCTGAACGGTGTTTTTGAAAACTCACAAGAGTTAAACGTGTTTGTGTTCAGTTCAGTGTAATGGACAACATGAAATCAATTTCCTCCTGGGTCTTCGTTGTAGAAGACAGCATACCCGATCCTAAAGCCTTGGGAAGGATACTGCTCCCTCAATGATAAGGCACCTAGTTTCACAGCAACCCTCTTGACTAGGGGACTCTACAATAATAAGCTCTTTGAAGTAAAAGGAACTGAAGTAAGAAATGAGTAAGATGCTTCAAAAATTAAACAAGGAGAGAGAAATGGGCTCAGGACGTAGTGAAGTTCAAGTTGTGATTGACTGTTTGTGACACGATTACTCGGCCCATCTGTTTGATTCTGGAAAGCTTTGGAATGTCTTTTCTGGTTATTTGACATTCAAGGAACAAGCCTGCCAATGTCAGCGTTAGCTCACTGTTGACAGTAAAAATATTAAGACAGTTTTCTAAATCTTCGTTTGGAAACCTTGCATTATTCACGGAAGTCCCCTGGCTCAGGGAGCAGCACTGAGCCCCAGAGCATCCCTCATGTCAAGAGAGGAAGCAAACCCTGGCTCCTTGGGTCCCCATCAGCAGCAGGGCAGCGGCCACCGGGGTCAGGGCCAACCTGCCCTAAGCAGTACCTGTCCTCCAGCTCTGCCAACAGCTTCCCAGGAATGGTGATGCCTCTGCTCCTGCGGCCCAGAGCACAGCTCCAAGGAGTGCCCTCCCGCCCTGTCAGCTCTGAGATGGGCAGTAAACAGGAAAATGCAAGGCCTTAAACTCAGAAGACTAGAATGACCTTCTGGATGACATTGCAGAGAAACTGAGTCCAGCAGGGGGCCCCTGACGCTGCTCCGGCACCCCCACAGAGCCTGGAGAACCTCAACTGAGCTTCCAACTCTACTCCACCCCCCAGCTGAGTGTACCCAGGCCCTCCTGTGTACCTCATGCCCCAGAGACTCACAAGCACCCACCACTTCTCACTCTTGCCAGCCTGGGGCCGAGAGATGACAGTTCCCTTTTCACGCCTCCACCAGGCCCCCAGAGGGCCTCCAGGGGGCACACATGGCCCTTAGTGGCATCTCTCCTCCAATGGAGCAAGGAACTCAGAGTTGTCTTTGCATTTCCAGTGCCACACACAAACTCCGGCATTGAGAGAGCTCCCAACACTCTGGTGAAGGTTAAGGTTAATTTTGTACCTCAAAAACCATGCAAGTCGATGCTATTGTGACTATGTTACCTAAAAATTTTTTTAGGTTACCACAATATTTTTTTAATAAATGAAGGGGCGTGTATAGGGGCTAAGGTGTTAACATGTTGATATGTAGACATGCTTAATGACATGTTAAACATGTATTGGAGCATAGGGGTTTAGGCACATGTCTGGCATGGCCACCCTGGCTTGAACCCCTGCCACCACATGGTCCCCTGAGCATCGTCAGGGATCGCTGTGGAGGTGCCCAGCACTGCCGAGATGGCCAGGGCAGCCGCAGCTACTCAGCACCATATCTCTGGGCCCTTGTATTGAGCCTCAGGCCCCTTGGCCGATATTCTCCAGGAGGGGCCTCCTTGTGAGCACTTATTGTGACCACCGCTTGAGACTGGCTCCCCTCGCCCCCCCCCAGCAATGAAAAAGCACAGCACCGGAATATACCTTCAGCTCTCTCCCCCCCTGTGCCTGCCACACCTTCCTGCTCTCCCTTCCACGTGGCTCCCTTTAGCTTCTGCCTAGGAAGTCACAGACCGGCCCAAGACTGGACGAAAAGCTGCGTCCAGCCCTCCTGGGTTCTCGTCTCCTCTCCCACTGGAGGGCCCCTCCCACTTCTCCCCACTTCCCTAGCAGCACATTCCCCTCGTCTTTCCTTGCCACCATGTATCTGCCAGAGCCTCTTCCGTGCTCCCAGGTCTTCAGATTCCTCAGAGAATGCGGGAGATTTTCTGTGAGCAGCGAAGCAGGTCGCACGAAACTGCTCACCCTTTAAGTCAGAGCTTTCCAGGGCCGGAGAGATAACGCAAAGGGTTCACGCCCAAATTTCGCACGCAGGAGACCTGGATGTGATTCCAGACACCATATGGTTCCCCCAGCACTGCGGGAGGGACAGTTTCCAGCTCCCGCAGTGAAAGGAAAGCATCTTTCAAAAACACCTCGAGAGAGAGGTAGATGTACAAAAAATTTCCTTTAAAACTTCCTTCCTGTAATAAAGAAGGAGGTTCAGGACCACAGCAGAGCATCTGTGTTCCTGCGGCAAGGAGGTAAAGACTGGCAGGCGGGCACACAGGGCGCTCCCTCACGGACGCTGCCCCGGCTCTGAATTACCTCTGGCCTCCCGCCAAGGCCACTGCAGCCGCCCCACACCTCACGTTGCAGTGGACGCCTGCACCACTGCTCCGGTGGGACTTGCCTCTGCAGGGAGCCCTTTCCTCCTCGGATCTGGGTAGAGGTGACTCCCTCCAGAAGCCTCTTCCCGGGCATGAGGCAAAGGACAGGACAGCCTGTGCTCCAAGCCAAGTACTCTGAGGCCTCCGTGGGATTTTCTCTACTGGAAAAACACCACCTCCTCTGGCTGGGCCGCCAAGTTGGTAAGACTGGAATCTGGGGCAGCCAGTGGCCATCCTGTCACCTGTGAGGAGGAAGTCCAGCAAAGACAAATACTGAGGGAGTGAGAGGCATCCCTTACAGGCAGCTGTGAAAGCCACAGCCCTGTGAGAGCCCAAGCAGCCGCACTCCTGACCGCCTAGCAGACTGGGAGTATCACACCCACGTTCTGCATAAATTGGTGTAAACTGGGCTTTTCTATCCCCGAACACTTAATAGGTCTGGGAACCAGAATGTGACCACAGCAGGTACGACAGTAGGACATTTGCTTTGCATGCAGCCCACCTAGGGTCTATCCCCGGCATCCTATATAGTCCCCTGAGCACTGCCAGGAGTAAATTCTGAGTGTAAGGCCAGGAAGTAACCCCTGAGCATCGCCAGTTATGCACCCGCCCCCCAAAAAGTTAATGAGTCTGAATTCTGGGAGAAAAGATTCCTGTTCCCCACCAAATTGATGAAGAAGCTGAGGGTCAGAAAGACTCAGTAAAGCATCCAACCAGTCATTCAACCGTGCCACCAAAACTGAAGGGGGCATGGGGAGGGCAGGGCTGCTGGCAGTGTATTGCTCTTCTGACAGTCACCAGCCAGACGGCCCTCAGCTCTGAAGGTACCTCCAGCAAGGGGAGAGAGTCCCAGTGAACTGGGCTGGAGACACGGCTCTAACCCACGTGTCCTTTCAAAGGTTTGACAGCACACACAGGTAAAATGTGCAAGCAGGCACGAGTGCCGCTTAGAGAATCAAGTGCACAATGCGGACCTGGAATGGGAAGAGAACTGCAGTCCTGCCCATGGCCGTGAGAAGTTCTGATTGGTGGCTGGGCGGACGGGCCGCCGCACTCAACCAGATGGTAAAGGCCAAAAATATAAAGTGCCGCTAAAGCAATTTAGACAACTTCAAGATGCATCACAGCTCCCTGATCATTAAGGGAAGTTGTCCGTAGCTGAGTGGCACCTCTGAAAATTTAAGGTCATGGCAAGAAGGACCACCAGATTCTCTCAGAGATTCTCTTCATTCGACACTCAGCAGCACAGACTGGGCTGGAAAAACCATTAGTCTGGTGGAGGTTGGAGACTCTCCTGTCCTTACAGGAAATCATTATAGGGAGCAATAATTCTCTGAGCACAACAGCTTTCAAGAACTCTGCGCCCTAAAGATTCTCCCTCAGAATCATCTTAGCCACAGACCAAGTTTTCATTAAATCCATTTAACATTCCAGAAGATACACTTATTGGAAAGCATCCCTTGGTCACCATGTTGTACTAAGAAAGTAATCTGACCTATAAATCAATAACCTCCTGTTATTTTGGTACTGAACAAAATGCCAGTGGCACCTTTCACTTTCTCCAGGAGTCACCGAGTTTGACACAGATAAGAACATTTCCCCCAGTGAATGCCGCTGGGGGTTTATTGCTTGCCTGAGGCCAGGATGTCCAGCTGAACCAATAGAGATGGATCAGGACATGAAGACCATTGCCTACTGTCAAGCTCCAGTAGTGAGAAAGAAGTTGGGAGACAAAAACTTCCCAACTAAAATACAGCTTCCAACAGACTAAACCCTGACAGATAGCTTTGGGAAAATAATTGTTATAAATTTTTAATCTTCTATTTAGCCATTTTCATGAGCTAGGTTTTATAAATGGAAAAAACTTTGCAGTTAAGGGAGATTTCCCCTTTGCCACAAGACATTCATGGGTTAATGACTTCTGTAAATGAGAGGTAAAGGTGGGAGCTCCACTGGGGGGAGGTGAGGGAAGGGCATGTGTGCAAGTATTATCAATATGAATTGACAATCGATTATCTAGTCCAACCATGTGAGCTAGAAGCATCTCTGCATCCCATAAGATAAAGTCAACTTGTAGACTGATGATTTTTCTAATGAACATAAGTATGGAAAGAAAACAGAAGTCTCTGAAGTACACTGAACCAGCTGGTGTGCATTACTGTCCTGGAGGAGCACAAAATAACTGGCAGGGTCTAACCTCTACTTCTATGGGGATAGAATTCTCTTAGCATAGGAAACCCTAAAAGGTAACAGCTTTAGACCCACAAACCCAGGCTACAGACCACCACCACAGTTAGAGAAATGCAAAAACCTCATGGCAGGCAGGTACTATCATTTCTAATGAATACAAACATATGGGTATCAACAATCAAATAAATAAACATGGTCTCTATAAAAGAATGAAACCCAGGTCCTATCTCTCACTGACAGTGTGGGAAACACAGTCTGCCCTTATCACCAACAACTTCTCTGCCTCTCTGCCTCCTCCCAACTGCACCCATGCATGGCTGTGCCTCCAGGCATCCACCCTCTCTAGCTACCTCAGTAAGCTCTCCTGGCTTTCATCTGTACCCCTAACCCCCCCCCCCCAGCAGGTCTCTCTCTCTCTCTCTCTCTCTCTCTCTCTCTCTCTCTCTCTCTCTCTCTCTCTCTCTCTCTCTCTCTCTCTCTTTCCCTCCTCAGAACTCTCACTGTATCTGGAGAGCCAAAGGGGTGTTGGTGCTCCTGACATTTTCAAGTTCTTAGTGTGGTTAGAGATGCCCTTGCCTCTGGGTCCTGCAGGCTCCAGTAGGACCCAAGCTGTGCCCACTCCTCTCTGCACACCTCAGATCAACAGTGTTGGGGCACCCTACCTCCCTAAGAAACCGACACTTAAGTCTCTTATGAATGCCCCGCTGCCCCAGGTGAGCCTGATTCAGCCCGTGACCCACCAGCAGAGTGGTGAGAGCCAGGGAGGAGGCCAGAGCAGGGAGCAACTCAGGTGGGTCTGAGCCAGTTCTTACCAGGAGGGCTTCCTTAAGTTCGAAGCCATCCCAAAATGCTCCTCTGAACTCTTTGGGCCTCTTCCTGGCCGGTCCCAAAGAGTACAAAGGAAACAGAGGGGGCTGGGCACCTCTGAGCATTGCAGCAAGCCCCAAGAGAAGGGCTGCAGGAAAGGAGATGTGTGAGCCGCCGTGACTGGAGGAGGCATCTTTGTATGAGGAACAGGGAACACACCCAGGTGGAAGAGGAAGCTTCCTCCATCAAACGGTCACTGCCCAAGCCAGGTGCCTGGGATTGCGGGGAGCAGGAAAACACAGGTCTGCACAGGACTCGGAAAGGCCTCAGGAACAAATGTTGGAACTTGAAATCAGCCTCCCTTCCATTCATGGAAGAGCAGCTGCGAGTCAATGACCTGACCCCACCTTCGACACCCAGGACACCCGTTTCCTTTAGAATGAAGAATCAGATGAAAAAAAATAAGCTCTGCCCGTGGAAACAGGCTCACAGAGGCCCAGTGAGGATGCTGAGAGGAGCAGGCAGGGTCCTCTCCTGAGGAAGGGAATTTCCCTGTCCCATTCTCCCCAAGCTCATACCTTACAAAGCCCCAGTCTCTGGCGGGGAGAAGAAGGATGAGAGTGGGAGGT
Organism: Sorex fumeus; assembly: GCF_029834395.1. Classification (NCBI taxonomy): domain Eukaryota; kingdom Metazoa; phylum Chordata; class Mammalia; order Eulipotyphla; family Soricidae; genus Sorex; species Sorex fumeus. The sequence goes on along the minus strand of NW_026606129.1, from coordinate 53,806,675 downwards.
GCGTGTGAGCTCAGGGGGGCCCGGTGGGGAGAGACGGGTACAGCAGACACACACCGCACTTGGGGGCATCCCTACTGCAGGTATTCGTGCATGCAGGCAGCTCGTGCTCCCCTTCCTGCCCTTCCCTCCTGGTATCATGCTGTGGAAAGAACACCAAGCCCCACATCGAGACACAGAGACTGCAAACCTGCTTCTCGTGCAGTTACTTATTCTTGGACTCTTTCATTTCAGAAAAGTGTATGAGCAGATGGTGGTGACGGTTGCACAAGAATGGGAACGTATTTAATGCCACTAAATGATACGCTTTAAAATGGCACATTTTGTGTCTATTTCACAACAATAAAATGAGTGTATAGAGTGCCCACTCCATGCCACTGAGTATACATTATGCATGCATTCATTCAACAAACATTTATAGCGTGTCCCCGTGCCCAGAACTGTTGGAGATACTCAGCACTTAGCAGTGTAAGAACAAAAATTGCAAAGGGTTTTCTTTTTTGGAGGGGGGAGAGAGAGAGAGAGAGAGAGAGAGAGAGAGAGAGAGAGAGAGAGAGAGAATAAGATGAGTAAAATGTGCCAATTGGCAAATAGTGGAAGGGAAATGGAGGAAAATAAAGTAGAAAAGAGCGGAACGTGTGTTGTGTGTGCATGTGTGTGTGTGTGTGCGTGTGTGTGTGTGTGTGTGTGTGTGTGTGGCGGCAGGGGTGTGGTAGTAAGGGGGGGAGTCAATTTTTTATTTTAAATTTTTCATGTGTGAAAATTATTTTAAATTTGGGGGGGTGGTTTTTGGCTCACACCCAAAAGTATTTAGAGACCACTCCTGCCAATACATTGGTGATCCCATGAGGTGCCACGGAATGAAACTGGGTGGTCACAAGTATACGACAAGCACCTTACCCACTGTACTGTCTCTCGGGCCCTTGTTTTAAATTTTTAATTTATATTCTTTAAAAAGAATTATAATTAAGATAATGTGTGTACAACAGAGTTACAGAGTTAAGGCTTATCATCTTGGTGAACATACTTCACCTCATGGCCACCAAAAGGCCCAAGACCCCTCACCCATGCCTCTCTGTCACCTCCCGTCTGCCTTTCCCCCTAACCCATTTAGTGTTCCCAAGTTTGTGCTCTAGTACCCAGAGTTTATCAACTGAAACCATCTATAGACTTAAGTTGTTTTCCTACCCCACAGATGAGTGAGATCTTCAGAAATCTGTCCTTCTCCCTTTGGCTTATTTTGCTCAGCAGAATGCCCTCCAGTTCCACCCATGTTGCAGCAAATTGCATGATTTCACCTTTTCTTGCAGCTGCATAGTATTCCATTGCGTGAATATAGGAGGTGCCATTTTAGACACAGCAGTCAGAGATGTTTTACCAAAAAGGTGACTCTGAACTGATAAAGAAAATATCAGAGGAGGCATGGCTTTTTCTCCCAGAAGGGAGCAATATGACGCCCGCCAAGCCATGCCACCGGACCTCGCGCCAGGCTGTTTTATTCAGGGCGTCTCAGAGGGGGGCGGGTGAGAGCCCTCCCAACCCCAACGGACCCAACCTTGGCAGTTGAAAAACTCCAGAACCCAACTTCCTCCATGCTCAAGGCTGGCCCCCCCACCACATACTAGTGAACCTATTCCTGGACCGCACAGCCACAAATGTGGCCGCGCAACACATCATAAGACACTCCCTGCCCATTCTCCAAGAGTACCACACCACATTTGATGGGGTTCAAAGAGTAGGAAACCAATCAAAGAATGAAATGTATATGCATATATCTATATTTTCAGATATATATATATGAAAGTTCACATCACTCAACCTTTAACAACATGTTTGTGATATCCTAAAGAAGGTCTTAATGGTCCCTGCCAAAATAGAACAATCCTCACACTATTTCCTCTATGAATACTTTTTGGTAGCATTTTCAGCAGTTTTTCATAACAAACAATACAAAATACTGGGACTTGGGATGGAAACATCCCAAATATAGTGGCAGGAAGGTGTAATGATGGTGGGATTGGAGTTTGAATATTAAATGTAATCAAATATTTTGAACTACCTTATAAAATAAAATTTAAAAAAAGAAATTAAAATGTATTCAGAGGGGCTGGAATGATAGCACAGCAGGTAGGGCATTTGCCTTGCACGCGGCTGACCTGGGTTTGATTCCCAGCACCCCATATGGTCCCCCGAGCACCACCAGGAGTAATTCCTGAGCACATGAACCAGGAGTAACCCCTGTGCATCGCCAGGTGTGACCCAAAAAGCAAAAAAAGAAATGCATTCATAAAAATTAAAAAGAGTATCAGAGGCATCCATTAAAGCTCTGGGTTAAAAAAATATTTTTTTTTAACGAACTTTTTGGACAAATGACTCAGTAAGTACAAACAAAGGCCCTGGGGCAGAAGCAAGCCTGTAAATTGGAGGAACATCAAGAAGACAGGTTGGCACTGAGAGATGACCTAAGAGAGTGAGTAGGAGGCTGGAAGGCCCTTCCCTGAGAGCAACCCGCGAAAGAAAGAACTGAATTAACAATGATAGGAAATGCTGCAAGAAACCCACAGGGATCACAATAGAGAAAAATAAAGGAGAAAACTTTAAGAAGATAATTTGTGAGGGTCTAAAGAAATCAGTGTTTGACATCCTCTTTAGAACACCATCTTTTGCAGGCCCATCTCAACATCTCCTAAACATTTACCTGCTCTTCCAACCCCCCAGGTGAGGTTGACCTTCCAGCTGACATCCCCAAGGCATTTTCAAACCAGAAGTGGATTCCCCGACCTCCCAGCTGGGCCCCAGCAGCCCCCACCTCCATCCCCTCTACCACCTTCTCAGCAGGCACCTGCACATCTCAGACCCTTCTCGTAGACGGCTGTGTGACAACTCTGCTCATCACCCCTCATACAGCTCATACTTAAACTTCCTGTCACTGGATAAAGATAAGCAGGGAAGGAGAAGGGCAAAACATAGCCTAACCCTTCAAAGATTCCTGGGAGGGTGGGGAAATTGGGGGGGGGGGGAACTGCGAAGATTTACCCTCAATATAGCAAGAGACAGAAAATACAATGGGGAAGCTGCATAGACCCCACCAAGCTCAACAAGTAAAAATAATAGTGCAAAAGGCTCTAACCAGTATCAACCAGCTCTGTAAACTCCCAGAGAATGACTATAATGGTGCCATGCTGAGGGTATTTAGTGAACTCAAAGAAATGATGATATGAGTACTCAGCAAAGCAAAAGAAAATATGAGAGTGGAAATGAGAAAACTACGTTCAGGACTAAAAAAATAAAATGACATGAATGGTATTGAAAATAAACTCAATAGAGGGTCTGAGAAGCAAAATAACGGAAGGTGAGGAAAAGATAAAGGAGCTCCCAGATGAGATGCAGGATAACCTCTAGAAAACAACAGAACATGGGACAAAGGATTGGAAGGAACTGAACAGCTTGTAGAGACTTTGGGAAGAGGTCAAGAGGAACAAAGGAAGAATCATGGAAGTTCACAAACCACCTCTGCTGCCATGTAAGCTCATCTTTACTGGCCTTGGTCCTGAGACTCATAAATGAATCCAGTAAGAGATCAGCAAGCTAAAAAAACTTCTCAGACACCCAGACTGGCTGAGACAAACCGGGTGCACTCTGGAAGCCTAGGCAGCTGCTCACTTCCACACCCCAAAGTTGCCACCATGCCTCCATGGCCTCAGGACTACTGATCTTTGCAGTGAACCTAACCCTGCTGAAACCTCAGGTCCTGGGGTCCTTGTGGTTGAAAGCTCCACGTCATCTCAGAATCAGGATGGGTTACCTCCCCCCACTTCCCTGTACTTCCAAAAGCCCCGGCAGTCATGTCCACGAACCACCTCTGCCATACAAACTCAGTGGTTAAAAATTTAACTCCAGCTGGACTGACCAGTTATTATGGATTTCCTAGAAGGACATCTTCAAATTTTACAACACTGATAATCTGGCAGTAGCACACCAGAGAGGATGAAAAGTAATGTAGGAGCTAACCAACGTAGAAGCTTAACTTGTAACATCTTAGTAATCCCTCAGACAATGACTTAATGTCCGCATGGGGAGATATAACCATTTTCACAATTTTTCTTCTAAGGAAATATTTTTTTGATCATTCTGGTAGCCATTTGGTGGTAAAAACAATATAAAGTAAATTACTGTGGGTCTGCAGAGGAGACAAGTCTGATGAGTGGTTGGGAAAATGGAGACAATAGCAGAGGGAAGATGCCGATGGTGATGGGATTGGTGTTGGAATACTGAATGCCTGTAACAAATCATCACAGACAACTTTGCAAACTAGAGTGTTTAAATAAAGGGTCAGGGGGAGAATCACAGAAGTTCCTGAAGAAGAGGAATGCAAATTTGATGAAGAACTAAAGAAACTTTAGTTTAAAAAACAAACAAACAAACAAACATAGATAAGAATTTCCCAGAGTTGAGGAGTAAAGGGACCAAGATTCAAGAGGGCAGAAGGGAGGCAGCAAAATAAAACTCTAGTAGGAAAACTCCAAAACACACTATAGACAGAATGACAAAAGCCAAAGATAGAGACAGCATATTGAAAGCAGCAAGATCAAGAAAGGGACTCACAATGGAAAACCCGTAAGACTCACAGAAGATCTATCAAGTGAGACTGTATAAGCCAGAAGAGAATGAGGAATATAGCGGAAAAAAATGAAATGCACACCTCACCAGGAATACTCTATCCAGCCAGATTATTGTTCAGATTTGAAGGTATGAGACAGTTTCAAGGAAAGGCAGCATGTAGGGAAGTGATGGCCTTGAAACCAGTTTTGCAAGAAACATGAAAGGAGTTTCTTTAAGGGACATGGAAAACTTCTCAATACTTTGCCACTGAGTATGGCATTCACTCCTGGAGTCGATGGTTGCCCTCTATAAGATCAAGAAGGCTTATTCCTATTCTTCTAAGGGGTTTTATTCTTTTTCAATAATTAATATTTCATTCAGATTGAATACTTTATGTCTACCCATATTGCATCTGTAGAGGCTTGTGTTATAATCTTGCACTTATTAATGCAGATACTTAAGCATTATCTATAATATTTTCTAACATAAAGCTTATCTTCCCTTCTTAGGATGACACACTTTTATACTTTTTATAGACCATTAGATTTTTCCTTAAAATTTTCTTAATTCTCCTCACTCATACTAGATTGTGTACTTATAAAATGTATATATTTCATGTTAATTTTACATGTATTAGCATAGAATTATTCACATTATTTTTTAAATTTATATATCTACAAAAGGAAGATACAGTTTTTGGTTTGAGGTGTTTTGGGGGTTTTATTTTTGTTGTTTTTGGGGGGTCCACCCAGTGATGTTCAGGAATTTATCCTGGCTCTGCACTCAGTAATTACTCCTGGGAGTATTAAAGGGACCATACAGAATGCCAGAGATTGAACCTAGGTTGGCTACATGCAAGGTAAATGCCCTACCTGCTATACTATTGCTCAGACCCCCAAAAGATATAGGTTCTGAAATTTTTTTAAGTTATAATTGATTTACGATTTTGTAGAATTTTAGCAGTTTACTTTTAATCATTACCACCTCCACAATAAAGTTCTTTAGAAGATTTCTCTCAAGTATGGGATATAAAGAGACATAAAAAACAAAAACCAAAAGGCCAAAGTAATGAGAACTAGGGATTTTGTCTATAAAACTGAGCTTAAGTGGAGGAGGTAGCTGGGAGGGGCCACTGGAACACTGGTGACAGGAAACTGACTCTCTGCTAATGAATATAATGTTGGAATTACGTGTGTCTGAGAAATAAAACTAACCCTATTATACATCCCAGTACTTCAATAAAAAGGGTGAAAAACTAATAATAAATTAAAAATTAATAAAGTGATGTTTAAGCTGAGACCATGGATTAAAAACAAGTTTCCACGTGGAACTTTGTAACCTTGGATTCTGGGTTCAACGGGACCAGGAGCGGAGATCTTCTGCCCGTTTTCCTCAGTCTCCGGCAACGCGAGGGTCATGCCCATAAGCCACCTCCTGCCGGCACCAGATAATCTCGTCATCGGCCACCGTCCAGATCACACAGCTGCTTCTCCCGAAAAGGATCATAACATGAAGCCCCCATAACCATGCCACTGGACTCTGTGTCAGGCTGTTTCACAGAGAGGGGGGCAGGTGAGAGCCCTCCCCGCACCAAGGGACCCAGCTCCGGCAGCCAAAAACCTCCACAACCCAACCAGTGCCATGTCAAGGCTACTTCCCACACACTCGGGCCGAGCCGCACATATGAGTAAACATATTCCTGGACTGCACAACTGCTTTCATGGCCTCATGACACATCATAAAAGACTCCCTGCCCATTCTCCATAATTACCACTCCACATTTGATGGGGTTCAGATAATAGGCAACAAATCATAGAGGGAAATATGCACTGTAGCACTGTAGTACTGTCCTGTTCTTCATCGATTTGCTCGAGCGGGCTCCAGTAACGTCTCCATTGTGAGACTTGTTGTTACCATTTTTGGCATATCAAATACACCACGGGGAGCTTTCCAGGCTCTGCCATGAGGGTGGGATACTCTCAGTAGCTTGCCAGGCTCTCCAAGAAGGACAGAGGAATCGAACCTGGGTCGGCAGCATGCAAGGCAAATGCCCTACCTGCTGTGTTATCACTCCAGCCAGAGGGAAATATATATATGCATATATACATATTTTCGGATATATATACCAAAGCTCACATCACCCAAACCTTAACAACATGTTAGTGATATCCTACAGAATGTCTTAATGGCTCCTGCCAAAACAGAACAATATTCATACTGTTTCCTATATAAGTACCTTTTTGTAAGCATGTTCAGCAGTTCTTCATAACAGACAATATGAAATATATTATTTCTGTTGTGTTTTGGGACAGAGATTGGCGTTTGGGATGGAAATATCCCAAATTTGGTGGTGGGAAGGTGTAACGGTGGTGGGATTGGTGTTTGAATATTGAATGTAATCAAACATTGTGAACTAACTTACAAAATTAAAAACATTTTAAAAAAAGTAATGTGAAGTTCATGCCCAATTCAATAGCTTAATCAATGGCTGAATAAATAGCAATGTTCTTATATTTAAAAAAAAAAAGTTTCCAGGTAGAAGGTTTATGTTTGAAATGTCTGCGCAATCAAATCATTTTAAAGAAACTTAAATGATATGGACGCAGAAAAAGGACCATGGGTGAAAGGCACACAGGAACGGTAGAGAAGAGCTGAGGCCCACACAGAGCCCCAGACGCCCCACATGAAGCCCAAGTCCAGCTCATGTAGAAGGATTGAGAGAAAAGTACGAAGATGGGTAAGCAGCACCCTCAGATTTATTCTGAAAAAGCCATCTGGACTCTGTATGGCAGAGACCAGAGCCGATATGATAAGGGGGGAGGGGGGCTGAGATTAGGGAGGTGGTAGCAGAGAGAGAGAGAGATTCAAAATAAACTCAGCCAGAGAGAGGCAGACAAGACAGGACTGGCTGATGTTCTGAAAATAACATCAGGGATAAGTAGGAATCCAAGAATTCTCAAAATGGTCTTGTCAGCACCCAGGTAGACGGGATCCACAGGGAAGAATGAAGTGAGTGGGGAGGGAGAGACATCAAGGCTACATCCTGTGCCTGTTTGAGGACTCTTTGAAACATCAACACCAAATGAACAATAATAGGTCAAGGGAAGAGATAGAAATTTGGGGGCCAAATGGCCAGAGAGAGAGAGAGCACAGCAGATAGCTTTGGACATGGCTAACCCGGGTTCAATTGCTGGCACCCCATATGATCCATCAAGTCTTCTAGGAGTGATCCCTGAGTGTAGACCCAGAATTAAGTCCTGAGCAGCACTGGCCCCAAAACAAACACCCCTCCCCCCCCCAAAAAAAAAACAGAAAAAATAAAAGAAAAAAATTTGCAGGATGAGAGTAAATGGATTATAAAGATGAAGAAACAGACAGAAGGTGCTTAGCCAGCCAGGGATACACATGAGTTATGCTACACTGGCCCTGCGTGTGCCGGGCCTGAGTTTGATTCCAGACACTGCAATAACAATGACTGAAAAGTGCGGCAACGTCAAATCAGCCCCCAGGCTGTGTGGTAGTTCTCACATCCTGCTGTCTAGGGCTCCACAGGAACCTACACATCTCAAAGTCAGGAGCTGCCATATGTCTTCTAGAGAGTATTTAGAGTCTCCGACCAGGGACCAGGCGTGGTCTGGATAATATTATGATCATGATCAACATCACACAGGACATACTTAACTAAATTAAGTCTTTGCAATAAAACTCACTGTTTCAAACCACTTTCCCAAAGTGTCTGATACTGCCCCCAGGCCAGGAAGCACCAGAATGATTGGGGGGGGGGGGCTGTAGAGGGGGGGAAACAGGAACAACCGCCTTGGGCCAACTGCGTAAGTGGGGAACACTTTCTATATGTTCATTTTAAGAAGATAATTTTCCAGGGGTGCACAGAGTAAAAAAGTTTTTTTGAAAAGGGAATGGTAGACTAACCAAGTTTGGGAACCTGTTTTGTATGGAGAGATTCTTAAATGAAGTCCTAAAAGTATCAGGTTTTTCTCCTGCTGACAAGAAGACTTAAACATACATCTGTGGCTGTCCGCTTGGACCCCATCACCCCATTTCACCTTAGCCTCTCAGTCATCACAGCCCCAAGCCACTCCCACGAGGGCATGTGCATGACCGGGATATTAGCCACACTCTGCCAGCCAGCACAACCAACTGTCCACTAACCATGGCTGAGCAGCAAATGCCCAAAATCACAACTTTCTATACCCTAGAGAGTCGAGTTAGTAAGTCAACATATAATAACTGGCAGTTCCACTGTCTCCATCCCTGCTACCTGACAAAATCTACACATCTAGTTTTTAGTGGCTCGAGGAAAGTAGTTGTGGATGATGCTGTGTTTCTATCTAAAGCCTGAAATCTCTCTTTCCTTCTCTCCCTGAACGATCTAACACATACATCACCAGAGAGAAACCCACACCCAGAGATTGTCCTAGTAAACCCATATCCAAAGGAAGAGTCCGGTAAGACAGACGATGGAAACTACAGGTTCAAGTGCTTCTCCCACAACAAAATTGGTCTTACCCTCTCACTCTCTGCCCTATTCCCTTAAGAAGCCCTGGCTTGGAGCTGAAGCAATAGCACAGCGGGTAGGGCGTTTGCCTTGCATGCAGCTGATTCTGGTTCGATTCCCAGCCTGTGCATCACTGGGTGTGACCCAAAAAGAAAAACATAAAGAAGCCCTGACTTGGGGGACTGAAAAGTTAGTACAGGGGTTGAGGCATTTGCGCTGCATGCAGATGACCCCAGGTTCAATCCCTGGTATCACATATGGCTTCCTGAAGTCCTTCCAGGAGTGATCCTGAGCACACAGCCAGAAATAAGCTCTGAGCACTGCTGGATGTGGCCCCAAAACAACAACAGGAAATCCCATCTTGACCCAAAGTCCACAAAACGCCCAAGATCACGAGCTTCAAATGAGGCCATGACTTAAAGATAATGTTTCAGGGGCAACCTCTGAGATTATGAGCATATTTTGGGCTCTGATAGTTGGCCACAGACTGGTCTCAGTGCCAACTATTGCTGCCCAGTGACCTGTCAACTATGTCACTGGACTACTCGGATCTATCCTCAAGGCCAACTCTAAACTCACCTCTTCCAGGAAGCCTCCTCTGCCTGTTTTGAGCTTTTGTTCTTTACTCTTTCTTTGATATTACAGTACTTAAACTGATTTGGCGCTTAACCATGCACTGCCTTGGGATACATATCAGACCACAGCTTGCCTCCATAGATTTAGCTTGTGCATTATCACTAACGTTGTGTGTTTGTGTACACTAGTATCCATTGTCTTCACCTTTTTTTTTTTTTGCTTGGCCTCCTTTGAACTCTGCCATTTGCAATCCCTCTTCATCTAAGTAGATACACTCACTTCAATAAATACAAGTGTGGCTACTGTTGACAATTAAGGCCCCAAGCTAAAAGATCCTTTACCCCTTTCACATATGTCTAAGTCCATGTTGAGCTGTTACTTCATAGCATAACCTATATACAGGATAGTCATGGCTCAGCAATCAATACAGAAGTTCAGGTAAGCTTCTCCAGGCCCTAAACAAGTAACCAAATATTAAAGCACTTGCAGTACACTTGATGAACTAAGGTCAGTGTACATATAAAGGCATTTTAGAAGGATCCTCCACCACAAAATGAGCTTTTTTCTCATTAATTAGGAGACTCGATTCCTCCAGAACATTCCATTCCTAACCATTCAAGTTAAGTACATTTTACTAAAAGACAATCCTTGAACTTTGGAGCAGAATAAATTCCTGAAAAAGAAGCTGTAAGATGTAGCAATGTAAATCAAACCCAGTTTTACCACATAAACAATGTTATATTAGGCAGTTATGTTGTTTAACAAAGACCAACTGCCAACATTTAAAAATTGCACATTTTTATTTCAAAAATCTTATCATTGTAAGACTATAATTCAGTGCAGTTCAGGATGGTTATTCTAATAGTCATCATTCCTGAGTACCTGTTATGTGCCAAGACTTATGCTAGATGTGTTTCCAATACTGCATTTAATTTTTACCAACAGCACTATGCAACAAATATCAATTCACTTTCCAAATGAGAAGATGAAGATCTAGAGTTGTTATGTTTTGACAAAGAATCTGAAACTATTTTGTGGCAGGGCAAGAGCTTAAACTCAGAAGTATCTAGTTAGATATTCCAAAGATCTATTCCAGTGGTCTTTCTAACCCAAGCAATGCAACACTGTACACTAAAGTATCTGGTATCAGTTAAAGAAGGTTACATCACGACCAATGGATGTATTAGGAAAGGGTCATCATCCACATGGGGCTCAAGCACTGTTGAGAATAGGGAGGGCTGAGAAAGCACAGGAGTGGTGGACTGTGACAGTCTTCATGCGATACTGTGACCAGACACGATCATTATTCCTATGTACTACACGGACACAAGAAACAGAAAGACACTAGCGTGATTTCCATTCCAATGGCGGGCACAAAGATGACAGCCTCCAACCAGCGAGAGCAGCGACATATCTGTAAGTACATGGAGGTTAGCCCATCAGCTGCTCCGTGTTGCAATCAACTGCTTATTAGTGAGGATGTTCTGAACTGCAGACAATTGGTTTTCCTTATTTCCATGAATACGGAGCTTTCGTGGAGCAGCTGTGCTGTCGTCCTTGATCACTCACATTAATCCTAGACCGTGGGCTCTCATTCCTTGGTAATCAAACCCTCGAGACTTGCATTCTGGCAAAGAGGGCACAGAGACATTGGTCTATTATGGAAAACGTATGAATGCTTTAAGATCATAGGGCATGAGGGGTGGAGCAATAGTACAGTGGGTCGGACACTGACCTAGCATGTGGCCAACCTAGGTTCTATCCCTGGCACCACCTATAGTCTCCTGAGCCTGCCAGGAGTGATTCCTAAATGCAGAGACAGGAGTAAACCCTGAGCACAGCTGGGTGAGGCCCCCAGAATAAATAAATAAATAAATAAATCACAGGACATGAAATGTAGTAAAATCTGTCATTTGCTCAGAAGTTTCAAAGTCTGACAAGATGCAGACACTCCAATAAGGAAATGGGTGCATATCTCCCCAACAGCTTTTGTCCAGGGTCACAAGAAGGCATGAGTTTGGTGGTAGAGAATGGGCACTGGTGGAGGGATGGGTACCCTATCATTGTATGACTGAAATGTAATCACCAAATGTGTTAAGTCTGTAACTGTATCTCACAGTGATTCATTAAAAAATACATTAGAAAAAAAAAAAGAAGAAGGCACGAGAGCCAAGAAGACTCCTTTTGCCCTGCAGATCCTGAATGGATTTTCTAATTAATTCTTATTTAGCAGTATAATGTTTGACTATTACATTTTTTTCTTCTTTTTTTATTAGTGAAACACCATGAGGTACAGTTATAGACTTACAAATTTTTGTGCTTGGGTTTCAGTTATACAATGATCAAGTACCCATCCCTCCACCAGCGCCCATCCTCCACCACCACGGGTCCCAGCATCCCTCCCATTCCCCCCCCCCCCCCCCCGTCCCACCCTGCCTCTGTGGCAGGGCATTCCCTTTTGTTCTCTCTCTCTCTCCTTTTGGGTCCTGTGGTTTGCAAGAGAGGCATCGAGTGGCAATCATGTTTGGTCTATAGTCTACTTTCAGCATGCTTATCCCACCCTGGAGGATCCTCCCAACACCCTTTATTTGGTCTCTCTTCTCTATCTGAGCTTCCTTTTCCCCTAGCACATGTGGCTGGCCTCCAAGTCATGGAGCAAAATTCCTGGTGCTAATCTCGACCACTCCTGGGTGTTAGTCTCCCATTTTGTTGCTTTATGTTCCCCAGATGAATGCAATCTTTCTGTGTCTATCCTGCTCTTTCTGACTCATTTCGCTTAACATGATACTTTCCATGTAGTACCACTTGTATTGACTATTATATTTTTAACCCCAACAATATGCTATTGGGTCGGTCATGTTGGCTGGGGCTGGAGCGATAGCACAGCGGGGAGGGCGTTCGCCTTACAAGCGGCCAACATGGCCGACCCGAGTTCGATTCCTCCGCCCCTCTCGGAGAGCCCGGCAAGCTACCGAGAGTATTGGATATGCCAGACACAGTAACAACAAAGTCTCCAATGGAGACGTTACTGGGCCCGCTCGAGCAAATCGACGATCAACGGGAGGGCCTTTACCTTTACCTTTTTACCTTAATATGCTATCGGCACATATTTGCGATGCATGAATTGTGGGTGTCAGACACTAAACTAGGCACTGGGGGTACTGAGACAAACAAGAGAGATGGATTCTTTTTTATCAAGATTACAATCGACGGAGTTTACCTGTATGAGGCTCAAGCAAAGTACAGACTGGGTGGAAAAGTAATTTGGGCCTGAAGTTTGCAAAAACAGCATCACCTAACGTGTTGTTCATATCCCTGAGAAAGACCATGGTTACGTTCTGTGCTAACGGATAACGAGGGTATAGTATGAGCAAAGTCACACATGGAGCTTGGTCTCAAACCCTGAAGGAAGAGAGCATGGATGAGTGAAGGGAAAGGTGGAAGACAGACCCTGCCTCAAGGAGCTTGGCAGCAGTGAAAGAAACTCCACAGCAGGAACCACCTCCTGGTGCTGGTTTCCAAAAGAAAAGGAAGCAGGATGTTGAGGGGACCGGCTGCCCCACAGGCGGACGATGGCCTCTCCCAGATCCCTCCTCTCTGCCTTCCTCCCCTGAATGAGCAGCCTCATTCAACAAACATCACATAATCAGCATATTCCAGGCACTGAAGCTAAAGGGCTGAAAGACAGCCACCGTTCTGCAGGCAATGAGGCTTGGTGTGTGGCCAGGCACGGGCTTTGTTTTGTAGGAGTTTGGTTTGGGAGCCACACTCAGAAGTGCTCAGGGCTTAGTCCTGGCTCATTCCTGGTGGGTCTCAGGGAACCATACGGGACGCTGGGGATGAAACCCAGGTCAGCCATGTGCAAGGCAAACACCCTCCCAGCTGTACTACTGCTGCAGCCCCCTGTGGCCAGGGATGGAGAGACAGGGTAGTGTGGTAGACTGGGAGTTGAGGGTGGAGCAGTGGGGTGCTATTATTATAGAGGTAAGTCAGGGATGAGCTTATGAGAATATGGCATGTGAGCAGAGATCTGGGGATGAGAAGCAAAACTGACATGTATCTAGGAAGCCCATTCCAAGCAGAAGGAAAGTGGAGGTAGGGTCTATGTACCTGGATTTCTCAAGAACAGCAGGAATCATGGCTGGAATGAATGTGGGGACCGAGGGGTTGGGGGGAGGGTGGGGAGAACACAGGCAGACAATGGATTTCTTAGGTCCCCAATAGGGCCTTGCTGTGATTCAAAGGCTGGGAAGACTTCAAAATGTCATGTTTTATGATGGGAAATTGTAAAAGTAAACAGTGGATCATCACCAGAGTAGTAGATAATTTCCTAGAAACTAGACTTTCGGATATTAATATGAGATAAAGGTGTGGAAAGCCCTGAAATCTAATCTTGAACAGCTTTGTAAGGGTCTATCTCACAGCGATTCAATAAAAAAAGTAAAAAAAAAAAAAGTGTGGAAGTCCTGTAGTTAAAAATTACTATTAGCGATTGGAGGAAACATGTTTCAGTTTTTAAAAATTTTTCAGTCTTTGGCTCAAAGCTCCAAAATGAAGAAATATGGCTTACACCAAATGTGGAAACTACATCTGACTAGACTCCACTCAAACTAGAGTGTGAGCCCCGGAGTACCTGACTAAAGAGAGAAGGGTCAGGGGCTCGCGCTGGGGTTCAGAATCCCCATTTCTCTGAGTGTCCAAGAACAGAGTGGCTAAAGAAACTATGGTACATTTACACAAAGCAACACTACACAGCTGTTTGGAAAAATGAAGCCATGAAATATTCTCATATATGGATGGACATAGAGAGTATCAGCCTAAATGGAATGAGTCATGGGGAGAAGGGCAAACATAAAATGACTGCACTCATTTTCAGGATATAAACAAAAACACACTATGTTAATAGTACCCAAAGACAGTAGAAACCAGGCCCAGGTGGACTGGTCCGTGGTAGGAAGCTTGTCACCAAGGGGAAGGAAGAGTGCAGTGAGGACAGAGAAGGGACCCCTATGACAATGATTGTTAAAAATAATCATGCTGGACAAAAACTGAGTGCTGAAATGAGGTAAAGTGATATACATGATATCTTTTCAGTATGAAAATTGCAAACCACAGTGCTTAAAAAATAAAATAAATAAAGAAGAAAAATGTCTGCCATAGAAGTGACTTGGCGGCCGGGGAGGCAGGGGTGTGGGAGATAGACGAGGACACTGGTGGTGGAAAATGTACATGGAAGAGATAGTTGTTGGAACAATTATAAACAATTTTGTAACGTAATATCTTGTAGTAATATAGCTAAAAAATTTTTCAAATAATAAAAGAACCCCATTTCGGTATGCTGGGTATGACTGCTCGTCAACACCTGATCTTATAGGACGATAATCAGTAGCCCTTAAAGTCTTGTTTTAGCTGATTTTTTTCAACCTATGCATTTTTGGAAAGATGGTAAATTTCTCATAAAAATGCTATCCCCAGTCCCGGCTGCCTAGGAATTCTCAGCCTCTTCATCAAAAAAGCAATGACAATTACAATTTTCAAAATACCTAATCACGTTTCACTTTGGCCAACCAGGTTGGCAAAGAGTCATGGTATTAATTGAAAGTATCTAGTTGAGACACAAATAACACTTTGTCCCAACATAAGGTAACAGGAAAAGGGCAAACTGCACCTATATAGGTATAACATGCTATCTATTTGATAGTATTTCATTCTACCATTTAGGAAGCAAACTATTCCCAATAGAGGTTCTGAACATTCTAGTTAAATTCCCTCAATAGAGTCAAGACATTTAACTACCAAATTGTACATTGGTCACTGAAGGTCAGTATAATGCCATTACTTCTCACCTGCTGAATATGGAAACTCAACTATAAAATGTAGTACCTTTTGTTTCAACTTTTGAGCAAAGCTCTGAAAATCTTGGTGGTCCTCAGCACACATTCTGAAAGTGTCAGTATAACTGAATTCAAATATAAGAAAATATTAATGCATCAAAATCTTTCCTTTTCCTTTCCCCTTCCCTTCCATCTCAACTCATAACTTCCTGTGGGCCACTGCATGGAATTTATCTGTGGAGATTTTTGCCCTGGGGACAAACTGAGCTTAAGTCACTCAAAGGAACTGCATTTAACTACAGCAAACAAGGAAATGCAGTAGCAATGACAACTTAATTTCCGAAAGCATCTATTTGCATATATCATAGGTCAACAATTCTCCTCACATTTTACACTCAAAGAGCAAGAAACTTTCCAAGATACTCCTGACGCAGTAGGAAAAAAAGGTGAAACAACTTGACTTACCAGATCAGGACATTTGTAAAGTCCTAGCTATCGATACAACATAGTGCTGACCAAGTCACCACGTATAAATATGGTGACAGCAGGAATCACGTTCGATGTTATTATGAGGAGGATCAAACGAGTAAATATTTTTAAAGTGCTTAGAGAAATGTCTAGTACACGGGAAAATATTCCATAAGCATTTTTAAAGTTTATTTAATTAAGCAAGATAGTTTTTATTGAAAGAAATTTATGTTAGAAAGATGTGAGAGGAAAGAGAGAAATGTGTGTTCAAGGAGTGTGTGTTCATGGACTTCTCCACAGTGGAAAAGCTGAAAGAGAGGAATACATGTTTAAGAGAGAATACAGGCTGGAAAGAGCAAGCCCAGAAGCACTGCTGAAATAAACTAAAAATGTGACAGAAAAGATGGGTGATTAAGCTACATTCAAATGAAGACATGTATCAAAAGATACCATAGAGATCAAAAAAAGGCAAGCTCAGGAATAAGAGAAATGTTTGTATAAATAATTGGCAAAGCACTCATAACTAGAACATATAAACAACTTCAGGGAATAAATACCATTCAATAAAAATGGGCACTGGGGGCAGGCATTTCAGAAGAAGGAAATTAATGACTGCCTTAAAAGATACTTCATTTCATTAATTATCAGGGAAAGAGGTATTAAAGCCACAATGGTATACCAATTTGGAACTATTAAATTGAAAAAAATTAAATATAACATCAAGTGTTAGCAAGGATCTGGAAGCACTTGAGACATTTATACCTCATGGGGTGGGAAGTGTACGAACTTATCTAACCCTTTAGCAAACAGGCAGACAGGATCCAGCGAGGCTGAAGCTGCACAAAGTTAGTAACCTTACAATTCCACTCCTAGGTAACACTCGGAACATGTGAAACAAGACCAAGTTAGTAAACTTTTCATATAAATCATCAGCAAAACACTGATAACAAAGACATATAAATAAGGGAATTTCTTTGAAGGAGAAAAAAAAATTGAAACACCACAAATATCCATTCACAGATACATAGATGATGGTATATTCTACTATGTGGCAAAGAAAGAAAATGCAGATAAATCTCAGAATTATAATTAAGAAAATTACAATTTACCAAAAGAATCAGTGTATCACTGTCATTCTATTGTTCATCGATTTCCTTGAGCAGGCACCAGTAACATGGCCATTCGTCCTAGCCCTGAGATTTTAGCAAGTGCCACATTGAAGGCTCTTTCAGGGTCAGGGGAATGAGACCCATCATTGTTACAGGGTTTTGGCATATTGAATATGCCACAGGGAGCTTGACAGACTCTGCTGAGCAAGCAGGATACTCTCAGTAGCTGCTCTGAAATCTCTAAGCCTGCTCGGATCGGGACTGGGCCTCCTCCACCCAGAGCCCCCATCTTCCAGTAGCTAGGCAGTTACACTCACCAACCGCTCTCACCGTGTAATCCCATCAACGGCCAAGATTCAGAGACTATAAAACCAAGTGCCCAGAAGCCGCATTTGCAGCTGCGCGACCTCTTATTGTCTTACAAAAAGAATATTATTGATAAAGCTCCACTTGTTAAACTTCTTAAAAACGCAAAACTAAAGATGGTTTCTGGGGAACTGATGGTGAAACTGAAGAAACGTATAGGAGGAGAAGCAGGAAACACAACTCAAAAGGCTCCCTATAGGGGCTACATCATCTGCTTTGCATGTGGGAGGCCTGGGTTTGATCCCTGGCACTGACAGTCCCTCAGAGCACTGCCAGAAGTGATCCCCAAACACTGAGCTTGGAGTAGCCCCTGAGCACTGTCAGGTGTGGCCAAAAAAAGTGTAGGGGCCAAAGTGCTAGCACAACAGGTAAGGCACTTACCTTGCATTCCACGGACCTTAAGCATCCTGTTATTCGTCGATTGCCTGGAGCAGGCCCCAGTAACGTCTCTTTCATCCGAGCCCTGAGATTATATTCAAGGCTCTTTAGGAGAATGAGACCCATCATTGTTACTGGTATTTGGCATATTTGGTACGCCATGGGGAGTTTGCCAGACTCTGCCCTGTGGGCAGGCTACATTCGATAGCCTGCAAGTTTGTCCAAAGTAGGAATGAGATAATAAGATGTCACAAAAAGAAGCATCACCAGGAGAAATTCCTGAGTGTCACCATGTGTGTGGCCCATAAACCAAAAGTTTAAAAAGTGCAGAAGAATAAGTACAAAATTCTTTTTTTTTATGTAGGAGTACTGCTATTTATTCAGCCACTGATTTGGGCATGAACGCCACCTTACTTTTTTTTTCATAGTTTTATTTATTTATTTTTCTTCTTATATTTATTGAATCACTGTGGGGAAAGTTACTAAGCTTTCAGGTTTACGTCTCAGTCATACAATGATTAAACACCTCTCCCTTCACCAGTTAAGTACGAAATTCTTGGGGCATTCTCCTTAGTGGAGCAGGGGGCACAGTCAGGAGTGATAAATAACGGTGATTTGTTTCTTCGTGTGGGCAAAGGTCCATAGGTTTTTATTGCATCTGTTGAGCTTTTATTATTACTCGTTTTTTGGGCCACACCCAGCGGTGCTCAGAGATCCTGGCTGTGCACTCAGGGATCACTCCTGGCAGGGCTTCCAGGGACCATATGGTGCCACGGCTTGAACCCAGGGAGGTTGCATGCAAGGCAAGCACCCTTCCCACTGTACTATCTCTCCAACCTCAAACTTATAAATATTTTATAAATATTTTTTGGTATTGACTCAGAAACCTAAGAATATGATTTTCTCTCTGTCAAAGCAGAGTTACTCTCCTTGTCCTGTTGCTCTCTCAACTGTCTCTTCTGGACTCTGGCTGAACTTTCCTATGTGCCCCTCAACCAGGCTGCAGTGGAGCAGGGGTAAAACCAAGAAAGTGCCTGGGGTGCTGGAGCGATAGTACAGTGGGAAGGGTGTTTGCCTTGCATGCAACCAACCCAGGTTCGATTCCTAGCATCCCATATGGTCCCCCAAGCACTGCCAAGAGTAATTCCTGAGTGCATGAGCCAGGACTAATCCCTGTGCAACACCAGGTGTGACCCAAAAAGAAAAAAATGTGTCTGGGGGGTCTAGTTGTGGCTTTCCCACTCACATAACTGCCCTAATGTGGGGAGACTGCTTGCTCTCTCTGTGCCTCAGTTTCCTCACCTATAAAATGAAATGCAATGTGGTCTCTCTCTCTCTCTCTCTCTCTCTCTCTCTCTCTCTCTCTCTCTCTCTCTCTCTCTCTTTCTGTAGGGGTTAGCTACATTGTCTACATCCCTCTCTAGAATCACTGGGAATTCAGAATGATCCAAATTTCAGAAAATGAGTATCTAACACCCTCAAAGAACTTGGGGTGGAAGCCCTTGGTTAAAGCTTTCCTCACAGATTCTCTGACACAGCTGGAAATTACCCTAAAATGAACACAATTTCTACAACATCTCATGTGGATTCCAGAGAGCTGGGGGGAGTGAAGAACACATTAAAAAAATGGAACTGTGGCAAAAATTGAATAACACTATAAATTTACTAAAAATTACTAAAATGCACACCTAAGGCAGGCGAATGTTAAGACGTATAACTATACATCAATAAATCTATAAAAGTAAGCAGTTTTCAGCTTTTAAAAAAACTCATCAATTTAGGTCAGGTTTTTATCACCAAGTGGGTTCATTACAAAATCCAATACAGCTTTGGAGATTTTGCGGGGAGAGGCCACGTTCCTGGTTCTATACTCGAGGATCACTCTTGGCAGGGCTAAGGGTAGCACAAGCAGTGCTGGGAAACGAGCCTGGGTCGGCCACATATAAGGCCAAGTGCCCTACCTGGTCAGAGACGAGCCTTAGGGAGTGTTCAATTTGGAGATATAGGACCAATATTAGTAGAACACAGGAAGGACTCAACATGCAAAGCTTATCATGATCCTTGCTTTTATTTAACTCTAGGTGGTATTTCTCAATAGGTGCTTTACAAGAATGGAGGGGCGGGGGGGGGGGTATAATTACTGTAATGCAATCCTACACAATCCTACTAAATTCCAGCAGCACTTCTCAACATTTGTGAATTATATTACAAGTGCCCCACACATTTTTTAGCACTAAGGGAGGGTAATGCAGTGGAGAACCATTAAGCCAATTCAAGTCTAAATTCCTTAAGGTAAAGACCAGGTCTCACAATGCTGGAACAAAATCACTCCATCAAAGAGTCAGTACAAAAATCTCTACATATAGACTATGGACTGAACATGTTTGCCACTCAATGCCTCTTTTGCAGACCACAACACCCAAAAGGAGAGAGAGAACACAGGGGATTGCCCTGCCACAGAGACAAGGGGGATGGGGGGATGGGGGTGGGAGGGATATTATCCATGGTGGTGGAAAATGGGCACTGGTGGAGGGATGGGTATCTGATCACTGTATAATTGAAACCAAAGCACAAAAAATTGTAAATCTACAACTGTAAAAAAAATAAAAAAAAAATCTCTACATAAGCAACACTCAAATGTGACTTCATGGGCCAGAATGCCTGAGCACCACCAGCCCCCAGCACAGCTTGGTACAGCACCCATAATTTAAAAGGGAGAGAGAGAAACAGAGCTGGAAAGACATACAGTGTGTGAAGTGCTTGCTTTGCATGCAGCTGACCTAGGATCAACCCTCTGCATCCCATATCGTCCCCCAAGCACCACCAGGAATGCGTGATTCCTGAGTGCAGAGCATGAACAGGTGTGGCACCCCTCTACCACCACCAAAAGAGAGACTTCATTTCTCCTCCTTTTCAATTTTTATGACTGCATAATTTTCCCTTTTCATCACATATGGAAAATCATTAAATCAACTGCAAAATTAGATCCGCAATAGGAAATTTTAAGTGCCAGAATAAAGAGAGTTGCATATGATCATCTAATATCATAAATGTTTACTCACAGGCTGGATTTCAAACAGGGCGTACCCATACTTCAACAAAACCCAGAGTTTAAGCTTTCAAAGCTGACTCCAATGATAAGACTTCAATGAAGACAGCATCAACTCATGGGACTAGTGATCAAGCAACACAGAATCTAGGAGATTACTGAGGAAACTAAGATCACAGGAGGGAGTAATCAAAGTCTTTCTTGAAAGCAGCAGAGCACTGGGTCAATGCATCAGAATGTGGCCCAGCCTTCTTATGAAGAAATGCAGCTCCCACATCTCCCAGGGTCCTGATCCATAGTTATGCTACCCATGGCCCAAATCCACAAATCATGAGATCACTCAAATATCCATTGTTGGGTTCAATCCCCTATTTTATACACAGGGAAACTATGACCCAGAAAAAAATGACAAGTGTTGCCAAGGCACCCGTACCAATTCATGAACAAGTCTGAACCAGAACACAGTAGCAGGACTTTCTCTGACCAGTATGCTGATTGGCAAGACCTTGATGTTTAATTTTTGTATGAGCTATTCAAACAGAGATAGAAGAGCTGCACAATGCCAGAGGGTAAATAACAGACCCAGCCTGTTGGTCATACCAAGCCCAGTTTGGTCATGATTTGAAACATGCCAGTGGTTCTCTCAGTGCCTGGGTTTCTTCCTCTGTAAAATGAGGACAAAGGCATTTGCTTTTGTAGTATTAGGGGCAGGGTATTGGATAAGTGAGATCAATACATTAAGAGCCTTCTCTCTATTTAACCTAAGAAACACAGAAGAAGATAAATACGTGACTTGTGCTTTCATTTAGACACTGTAGATATCTGGAACCTCTATTGCTCTCCTCTCTTTGTTTGTCCATTAACATAATATACAATATAACCCTTCTGATTAAGGAGGGCTGTTGATCAGGGCCATAACAAGACCAGAAGTTAGTCAGCATTAGCTGAATCTGGCCCATCTCCTACCAAAAAAAATGATTGTAAGAATTTAAATATTTCATAACACATGGAGTATAAGAAATTCAAATCTCAGTGTCCATTAGAACTGGTCATCCCTGCTAGTTTATTATCTATGATGGCTTTTACACTGTAATAGCAACTAAGAGTTTGTGACAGAGTCCATTCAGTCACAAGAGTAAAATAAGTCTTTTTTCCCTTTGTAGAATCAGTATACCTACTCCTCCTTTAACACAAAGTATACTGGAGAAAGAACACAGGAGGTAAGGAGGTAAGGTTCTTGGGTTGCATCCTTGTCAACAGTGGATGGAATCCCTGATACCACAATATGGTCCTTTGGGTACCACCAATAATGATCGCTAAACACAGGGCCAAGAGTAAGCTCTCAGTACCACCAGGTATGGCCGCCAAATAAAACAAAATCATATGTTTATGTTTAACCATAGGCGTTATTTGAGAATGTTATGATATATGTCATGAAATACTCCCTAAGGTCTTAGAAAAAACTGGGCTTGGTAAACCTCACCTTATGCAAGGTTTGATTTATAAACAATATAGTGAAGACTGATCTGGACTGATCTAGTTCCAAGCTGCCTGGATTAGTAACACCCACCTACTGCTCTCACGGAGTGCAAATATAAAAGCTGGAGAGGAAACGTAAAGCATCTGAGGACTATGAAAAGAAAAGGGAAGTGGGTGGATTGGGGAAGCAAACTAGAACCCAGTACCACCAAGCCAAAGGTGGATTTTCAATCGCTTCTGTTCCCTCGAGGACCACCAGCCTGTATTCAAAGGTAGTTCAGCACCCAGAAGAGCCCATGAGGTACAGACAGAATGAACAGAAAAGAGAAAAATTTTCACTTTGTGGACTAAAGAATGAAAAAGAGGAAAGCCTTATGTTCCAAGGAAACCACAGAAAACCTTTGCTTTTCTTCCACTTTCTCCCACCTCCGATTCTGACAATCAGAGTCACAGAGCAAGAGCCTAGTGAAACTCTAAGAGGGAGGATAACAAGATTGGGAACTGTAGTTCCAAGAACAAGGAGAGTGAATACCCACTGCTTTTTCTCTCTGGGCTTCCACTGCTTAGCTCTGAACAATCACAGAAGGTCTGGAGCAAAGCAGAGGAAGCAGAGTTCTAAGTTTCTGGTTGGAGGACAGCAAAAGGGACTGAATAAACTGACTGAGAGACTGTAGAGAAAAGGGAGTCATGGGAGTTATTCTACATTTGGGCTTGCCTGTGAACTCTTCATTGTAAATGTGATACTAAACAGCTTTGAGAGATGTACTTGGGTCTAGAGCATTGCCCAGGCCCCAGACTGAACACACACAGGACAGATCCAAGTGACACTTCAGAGGCTTTGAAAACTAAATTGATTTTAGAAATATAGTCACAGGGACTGGAGACAGCACAGTGGGGATGGTGCTTGCCTTGCACGTGGCTGACCCAGGTTCAATCATCCTAGTACTGAATATGGCCCCCCACAAGGCATCCCAGGAGTGATCCCTGAGCACAGTTTGGAAGGAGGGAGGAGGAAGAAAGGAAAGAAGGGAGGGAGGGAGGGATGGAGGGAGAGAGGGAGGGAGGAAGGAAAGAAGATACAACATCAGTAGGCAAGTCAGAACTTGCGACCAGATTGATCATGTGCCTGAAAAATACAAAAATAATTAACCTTCAAAATATAAAGAGACCCAGATAATAATATAATATACAGAATGTCCAGAATAATTATCCTGTATATTAAAAATCAGGAAACTTTTTAATCTACAAGGGAAAAGAATCAACAGACATCAATCTCAATATAGTGTCGGTATTAGAATTATCAAGTAAATATTTTAAAGTAGCTTTTGTAACCATACTCCAAGAAGTAAAGCTATATACTACTGAAACTAATGAAATGATACTACAAAGAGAAACCAAGTGGAAATTTTAGTACCGAAAAAGAGACAAAATTTAAAGTGTATTAGATGGATTCAATAACAACAGAGGTGATCTTTTTAAAAGTAAGTGAACTTGAAAATGCACCAGTAAAGATGATACGACATGAAAGGTAAGAACAGAGAGTTCTCTGTTCCATACAATTGAGTTGGTGGGGCTTGAAAGAGAGGGGTGTAGGGGTCCTTGTGGGAGGGAGATAGGTACACTGGTGATGTTTGTGGTATTGGAATTATGTGCATGAGAAACAGTTTTGTATTATTACTGCCATTACAATCATTAACAATATTGTAAGTTATAGAATCTCAATTAAAAAAATTTAATTATAAAAACAAGCAGAGCATTATGAGTGTGTACAAAAAGACCAAAGGCCTAATATTTATGTTATCAGATTCCCAGAAGAAAGGAGTGTTATATGGGGAAAAACTTTTCAGAAAAAACTAAGCTGAGAACTCCCAAAATTTAGCAAAAGGTTTAAGCTGATGGTTTCAAGAAACTCAGAGAATCCCACAAAGGATAATCTCAAAGAAATTCATAACTAGACAGACACATTATAAACAAATTAAGAAAAAAATTAAAGATAAAGCAAAGAATCTTGAAAATTCCCAAAGAAAATCACAGCATATAAGAAACAATAATTTCAATGAATGGGAAGACGAGATCAAAAAACTCAGAAAGAAGCAGAAGACTTCCAGCATAAAGTGCTGGAAGAAACTGTCAACCCATAATTGTATATAAACAACAAGCATCCTTGGAAACAAGAATGAATTATGTTCTCAGACAAATGAAAGCTAATTTTCTTCCAGGAGACCAACTGTAAAAAAAAGTGTTAACAAATTAGATAAATGAAACAGATGTGTTCTTAGAAACAACCGGATTGACATAAGAAATATAAAAAGCGAATAAGATTATGATAAATTAGGATATTGAATTAATAATTTAAAACTTCCCACAAGAAAAGCCAAGACTCTTACTCCTTAACTGGAAAGCTCTATCAAATGTTTAAAGGAGAATTAACACCAATCTTTCACAAACATTTATACAACGAGCAAAAAAAAAAATGTACCAAGAACACAAAATCGGCTTAACATATAAAAATCAATGTGATACTTGTATTAATTGACCAAAGGAGAGAAACCACATGAACATCTCAAGTAAAGTAGAAAAATCATTTGTGAAAACCTAATAATTTCTCATGATAAAAATACTGAGCAGGGGCTGGAACAATAGCATAGCGGGTAGGGTGTTTGCCTTGCACGCGGCCCACCTGGGTTCGATTCCCAGAATCCCATATGGTCCCCGAGCACTGCCAGGAGTGATGCCTGAGTGCAAAACCAGGAACAACCCCTAAGCATCTCTGGGTGTGACCCAGAAAAGCCAAAAAAAAAAAAAAAACTGAGCAAACTAATAAAAAAGAAAAATTCTTCAATCTAATAATTCACCATGAAAAAACCAAAGCTAATATATTTAATGGTGAAAAAGACTTAATGCTTTCTCCCAGAAATCAGCAATAAGTATATTTAATAGAAATGCAATCTGCTCACAAAAGGAGGAAAAAGAAAATGGATAAAAAATAATAATAAAACAATAGATCTAAATGTAACATATTGATAAAATTGAATGTAAATTGCTCTAAACTCACTAATGAAAGATCTTTGATGAAATAAATCCCAATGACTTAAATGAGAAAGAGAATGTTTATTAAAATCAACATCGTTGAAATATTAATTCTCCCTAAATTAGTGGATATATTCAATGTACTCAAAATCAGAATCAAGGTATAGTTTTTGTTTGGTTTGGTTTGGGTTTGATTTTTAGAAATCAGGAAGCTAAATCTAACAGTTAAATGAAGAGACAAATGATTTAGAGAACAATTTTGTGACATAACAAAGTTGAAGAACTAAAACCAAATTCAAGGCTTACAATAAAACTATCATAATAAGCTAACCATGTGGTGCTGGTGAAGCGATCAATAAATGCATTAGTGGATAATAACAAATGGTTCAGAAATGGTCTCAAACATGGCCAGTTGGTTTCTGACAAGAATACAAAGAAAATTTCATTGGGAAGAGAGATGCTTGATTTGATAGACTTTTCACCATTTGGACAATTACATGGGGGATAAAGTACCTGAATCTCATTTTATTTTAAAGGTAACTCAGAATAGATCACAGATTTAAGTACAAGACTACATGAAGTTTTAGGATAAAAACACTGAAACTGATTGTTATGATGTAAGGCTGGGCAAAATTTCCTAGATATAACACCTGAAGTTTAACCTACAGAAGAAAAAGAATGAAAAATTGGATAACCACAAAGTTAAAACTTTTGCTCTGTGAAAAAAAAACATCAAGAGAATGAAAAGTTAAATCACAAAGAAAAATATTTGCAAATCACATATTTAGCAGAAAAAAAATTAAAACTGGGTACCACCATATATAAGGAATTTTCAGTCTCAACAGTAAGAAATATAAAAATGTAATTCTTCAAATGGACAAAAGGTACAAACAAACCCTTCATCAAAAAGAATATACAAAAATGGTAAAAGAGCAAATGAAACTATTTACCATCGTGATTAGTAAAATTAAGATTAAAACCAAAATTTTATACCCCCTACATAAATAGTGAGAGGCTAAAATAAAACAGAGTAATGACAAGAATGAGAAGCAAGTACAACTTTTAGACATTTCTGGCAGAAATTCCAAGTGATTCAGCCACTCTGAAAAACAGTGCATTGATTCTTTTTGGGGGGGGGGGGGCGCAGAGAGGGGTCAGGAAGACCAGACCTAGAAGTGCTCAGGGCTTGCCTCTGTGTGGTTCCCCACCCTACCCCGCCCCAAGCACCATCAAAAGTGATCACTGAGCAGGAGTAACCACAGAGCATTGCTGGGGCTGGCCCAAAAAAACAAAACAAACAATAAATGTAATAATACTAGCCAGCCATAAAAACAAATGACCGATCCACACTACTGAGCATGGATAAATTTCAAAGACATCATAGGAAGTGACTCTGTTACTCTGAAACTCTAGAAAAGATAAATTCAGGGAGAAGGAGCATGGTGACCAAGGGTTAGGAGTGAAGGAAGAAAAGGTAAGATAAATAACTTTGAGGGGGTGACGGAACTGGGCTGCATCCTGGCTGCATTGGTGGGTATGAGAATTTATGTGTCAAAGATCACGGTACTGTATATCAAAATAGAAAAACCTTTATGATATGCTCATTTATGAAAAACAAATAAAAGAATGATGTAGGCAGGTCTAGCGAGGTCAGGAGAATGCCCGAGGGAGAAAAGGAAGCCAAGTGAAATGCAGGCAAGCAGCCGGTCTGCTGACAGACAGTGTAGCCCAGGATTTTTCCTTTCCCAGAGTTCGGCTGCAAAGATGAACTACGAACACAGAGAAAAGTGATAATCAGAACATCACATAATCATTTAAAAAAGAAAAATAGACGAGTCCATAAAGGGCTGTATGGGATCCTGATATACTGCTTATGATTAAATTGATGGGTATCACTGAGATTTTCCTCCTCCTCCTCCTTCTCCTTCTCTCTCTCTCTCTCTCTCTCTCTCTCTCTCTCTGTCCCAACAAAAACTTTGCGATCACAATTAAAACACAATCACTGAACTAAAGAGAATCCAAGGTCCTAGAAACTAAATCAGCTTTAGCAATTTTTGAGCCACAAAATATTTATTGATTTCTTACTGGGTGCAAGGCCATAGACTGAGTCATGAGTTGTGACAGAGGGATAAAATGTCAGCTCTCAAGGTGTTTCAGTCTCATGCTGTTAAAGTTACACTCACTGAGAGGCAAGGAGCACAGAACAACTTAATCCCCATGTTTGAGGAGACCAGAAAAGCAAAGAGGGATGGATGATGAATGCCTAAGAAAATGAAATCAGGGTCAAAAAGGAACTTCAAGTGCACCTTCAATCCAAGAGCCAACCTGTTGTGGATTGAAATATTAGAGCACAAGCCAGCAAGTAGGGCTTACATGTAGCCAAGCCCTTAGATAGGTTTGATCCCCAGCCCAGATACCACCAAGTGTGACCCCTGAGCACAGAGCCAGAAGTAAGTCCTGAGCGAGGCTGGTTATTTTCCAAACATCAAAAAGGAAGGGAGGGAGGGAGGGAGGGAGGGAGGGAGGAAGGAAGGGAGGAAGGAAGGGAGGAAGGAAGGGAGGGAGCAGGAGTCTCTTGAACTATTCAAGCAAGTTCACAGAGTAATACTGCATGGTAAAGTCTAGGCAGAATAGCTATATTCCCAGAAAGTAGTAAAATTTCTCCTTTGTCAGGGTAGTGTGGAGCTAGTCACAGCAGGATTACAGGGACCACGTGTGATGTTAAAAGCAGTGAAAATGGTTTCTGTAAAAGCAATTTACTGGCTCACAATTTCTGCCCATTTTTGAGAATAATTTCTGTTATTTAGCTTACATATATTTTTTCTGTGATGTCAAATTGCAAATTCTCATTTCAACACACACTCAGCTGTTAACTCAATTTGTTGTGATCATTCCATAATATCTGAAAATATCAAATCAGGTTGTACATCAAAGACATGCTATGTCAACTATGCCTCACTTTTAACACACACACACACACACACACACAGACATACACACGACTCCAGACATTTTCAGAAAATGTTTCACGATTACACTTCTTACCAAAGTTTTCTACTTTAACATATGTTTCCAGATAACATAATCTTGTACAGAGTATAGAAACCTCCTATCACAAAGGCTTACTAGTCTGTAAAAGAACCTTTAAACTTAATCTTAACAATTTCATTTTCACCCTCTCTTTCATTGCAAAGGGAGTATGTTGATCTTATAGGAAAATGCTAAAGTACATGAGAAACTATGCTTAGTGTGTGTGCCCACAAAATATTGCTGGAAAAATAATCCATATTGTGTTAGTGTTTCATTTCTTTGAGAAGAAAATTGATCTCATTACCAAAATTATTGAGAGGCATGGGGAAAGGGTTCCGGCGACCATGTGGTACCAGGGGGAAAACCTTATCCTCCTGAAAGCAAAGAACATTTCAGACCACAAAGTGATCGTAGCCCAATATAATATATTTATTCTTTTCATTTATGTTTTTTGGTTTCAGGACCATACCCAGTTATGCTCAGGGTTACACCTAGTTTCACACTTGAGGATAGCTCCCAGGGGTGCTTAGAAGACCATGTGGTACTGAGGTCCAACCAGGGACATGGTTGAAGCATGTGCTAAGACACTCAGCTTTCTCCAGGACCCTTTACATAACAACCATTTCTTTTTTTAATGTAGCTACCATTTCTTTTTTTTTTTAATCATGAAGATATTCCTTCATGAGGGAGCACCAAATAAAGGGTGTTTGGATGATCCTCCCAGGATGGGAGATGCATGTTGAAAGTAGACTATAGACCGAACATGAGTGCCACTCAATGCCTCTTTTGCAGACCACAACACCCAAAAGGAGAGAGAGAACAAAGGGAATGCCCTGCTAGGGTGGAATGGGGACATGGGGGTGGGAGGGATACTGGGATCCATGGTGATGGAAAATGGGCACTGGTGGAGGGATGGGCATTTGATCACTGTATAACAGAAACCCAAGGGTGGGATTGGGAGATGGGGGTGGGAGGGATACTGGGATCCATGGTGATGGAAAATGGGCACTGGTGGAGGGATGGGTATTTAATCATTGTATAATAGAAACCAAAGCACAAAAATTTGTAAGACTACAACTATACCTCATGGTGTTTCACTAATAAAAATAAAAATAAATAAGTATATTCCTTCGTGAAGTCTCACATACATACAATCGTCTGTCAAGAGTATTGGCAATGTGTAAAGAAGCTCCTATTTGCACAAAAACAGATGAGCTATTTCTTTGAAGGCTAGTAAGACCATCATTGTTTTCTTCTTCCCATCAGTGTGTGTGTGTGTGTGTGCGCGCGCGCATGCACTGTCATTACTAGGCAGCACTGCAGAACGGGACTTTGATCATAATTCTAGCACCTGCACTGCTGGCCACCTGCACCTCAGGTAACTCCCAGCCAGAGCCCTCCTAGGCGCCCCCCTTTCCACCTCCCCCAGCCCTGTGGGTCTCGTTCACAAACCAGACAGTAATGTTAGGCTTGGGCCCCACCAAAGGAAATGTCCTTCTCATGCCTGTGGACTCCCTTCCAGTTCGGTGTGTGCAGCCTCCCCCACCCTCCCTACTCTTTCAAACTGTGTGATCCAGAGAGTCTCTTAACCTCTCTGAACCTCCCCGAAATAAGGGATAATAATGACATCTGCCTCACAGGATTCCTAAGAGGGTTAAATGGAGTAACATGCATCAAGCGCTTAGACCAGAGCTTGACAATGGAGCGCTCAATCCAATGCTAGCTCCCATGAGCAGGGGAGAGAGAGAGAGAGAGAGAGAGAGAGAGAGAGAGAGAGAGAGAGAGAGAGAGAGAAAGAGGCACAGAGAGAGAGAGAGAGAGAGACAGAGGCACAGAGAGACAGACAGAACGAGAAAACGAGAGAGAGAGTGCGCGCGCGCGCGCGTGTGTGTGTGTGTGTGTGTGTGTGTGTGTGTGTGTGTGTGTATGCTGGGGGTTGAATGGAGAGGATGATGGCAGGTACAGGGCTCCTGGTATTTGCATCCCCACCACCAGGCTGTCCCCTCGATGAGTGGCAGGCACTGACTCTGGGGATGCAGGAAGACCCGAACAAGCAGTGCTACTGCTGGGCCTGGAGCTGTCTGACGGGCTGCAGCAGCAACGGAGACACAGTTCTAGGGCACAGCACAGGAGAGAGGGGCTTGGTGCTCAGCGCAAACCCAGCCCCATGAGCCACAGAAAGGGAAAGAGGAACTTATTTGAAAAGCTCATCCAAGTGGTCCACTCTGGGAGCAAGGCCAATCTGAGTCTGCGTGTGACTCAGCGTGTGAACGCATCTGCAGGACTCAAACGGTGTGACATAAAAGGAAGCTTTGTCTCCTAAGCGAGGGTTTGCCCGTTGCGGGGCTCATGTCCTTGCTTTCCTGTGTGCGGGCAGCTGCTTAGCTTCGAGCTGCAAGTCGCCTCTTTTGTGTGCCTGGAGTTCTTGACGTCACTTCAAAGTAACTGCTCCAAGGTGGGCACTGCATGCTCTGTCCTGTGTTCGTGGCGCATTCAGCGGGTGGGAGCACAGCGGGGGTGCATGGGAGAATCAAATGTCGTTCCTTATCTAAAGAGGCTTGTAGTTTAGGAAGGATGAGAATCGCAGGAATTGTAAATCCTTTTAAAGCCCGATCCAGGCAGTGGCAAGTTCAGAGAAGAATCAAGTGGGAAAAATAGTTTATATTAACACTACAAAGTCAAGCAAAATAAACAGAAGAGTTCTTCTTAATGAGAGGGAGGAGGTTTAAAAAAAAGATAATAGGAAGGGCCAGAAATCTAGGACAAGGATTAAGGCAACCCTGGTTTGATCCTCAGCACTACATATGGTCCTCTGAGCACTGCCGGAAGGGAACCCAGAGCACTGCAGTGTGGCCTTCAAACAAACAAAAAGATAGCAGAGGCAATGAAGCCAGGAGAGGAAATCGATCTTCACTGCCCCTGATCTGGGAAGGATTCAGTCCAGCCCTGCTCCTCGGGGGCAATGGTAGAAATGGGAAACCCAGGAGTCCTGAGCATCCAGGCCTATCAGCTCCAAGCTATACAGAAGCAGGAGAAGGAGAACAAGATCACAGGCTTCCGAAAGTCAGACAAAACCCAGGCAGCACACTGAGGGGGCAGATCCCAGAAGGGCCAAAGGCCAGCCGCCTGGCAGGGCACAGCCCTGGGCCACACTGGGGAGTGGAAGCGTCCCCAGATGGAAGAGTTGGCCCAGAGACAGGTCAGGAATGAGGTTCCGGAAGATGAAGCAGGTACCAGGACCCCATTTGCACCCCAGCCAGCCAGAGACCTGAGTCCCCCTCTTTGGGCAGCTCATCCCTCCACACCACCCCTGTGCCATCAGAAACAGAAAGAAGCACTGGAAATACACACACAACACACACACACACACACACTCCAGCTGCAGACCCAAGGCAGAGACACACTGTTCCAGAGCCGGCCAGCGTCTGGGAGAATTTGCCCAGCCAGAGCCGACGCCTCATCCACAGCTCCCCTGTCAGCTACTGCACAGTGAGAAGAAACAGCCCCGCCGACAAGCAGTGGTGACGGGGGAGGCGGCACCCCCAGCCTGTCCAGGGCAGACAGAATGGAGAAGCCATGGCAGCCCCTGTCAAATGAGAGTCAGCAAAGGAGCCTGACTGGGGAGTCAGCAGAGTCGCAAAGCACATTCCCACTAAGCCTCACGGAGGGTTTTGAAAAGCTGATGGCTCTCCTTCTCCGTGCCGACCACAGTTGGTGGCCAGCAGTCAGGACAGTTGCAGTAACTACGGTACAGACGCCCAGAGTGAGTGAGCAAGCCCAGAAGCAAGGCTGCTGCTGAGGCTGTGGCCGGGGCTGTGATGGAGGGAACAAGGAGGACGGGCAGCTGGGCCTGCTCGCCCTCACTGGGCAACCTGGACAACCTCCTCCTAGGGCTGCGTGCTCAGGAGGCCAGCAAGAGCCTCGCTCCTCCCAAGGGAGGGCAAACTAGGGGGTGCAACCTTCTGCATGCCAAATTCTAAACCCATCAGCCCCCTGGAAGGTTGTCTGGTGACCTTGGCCACAGAGCAGCGACAGCTCCTCGGCTATTTAAGTACACATCAGCAGTAAACTGAGGGAGAACATTTTTTCATTCTGGAACTGAAGTCTGGCACCCTGGGGCTCAGGCCCAGTGCAAAAGTATTTCCTCAAGGATGGAAATAGTCATCAATTAAGACAGGCCAAAACAAGTGAGGAGAACTATATGTTCATTAGTTTAAGATGTTTTTTGGCATAGAAATTGCTCCCCCAAAAATGCAGCTTTAAAGAAAATTTGGCAAACAGTCCAGCCCTAATCACTTGGCCTTGATACCTATTTCAAATGTTTTAAACAGAAATGATATCATCACTGTAATTTTATTTATGTCAGGGGTAGATGACAAAATAA
The DNA here is from genome assembly GCF_029834395.1 of Sorex fumeus. Lineage (NCBI taxonomy): Eukaryota > Metazoa > Chordata > Mammalia > Eulipotyphla > Soricidae > Sorex > Sorex fumeus. The sequence goes on along the minus strand of NW_026606129.1, from coordinate 53,773,857 downwards.
ATTTCCAGACGGATTTCCAACCCCGAGTTAAGGATGTAACTGATCATTTGAATAAAAGACAGTTTGTGATGTCTTTCGATCTCTTTTCTGTCTCGCCTGTACTAAAGAACCCATAACTCAAAATCTGTATCCCCCAGCCCCAATCCAGTTAGCTCACTGGGGACCCAGGACTTCTTATGTGGTTCTCCTCAGACGCAGTACAATGAAGAGGCAACACTAGGAGAGGAACTAGTGGGGTCGACACTGACTTAGAGCACGTCTCAGAGAACAAATGAAAAATGACTCCACCTTCTAAAGCCACACTGCACATCCATGGAGAATCTTCACAATGACCCATGAAATAAACAGCTTTTCAAAGAAGAAACTGGCAGTGTGCAGATCACGTGGCTGCCTGACCCAATTACAGGGGAAGCCTAATCATTCATTAAGAGTCAAGGCACTCAGCGTAGAAGGCCTGGCGGCCTCTAGGCACCATGCACACTAACGAAGAAAGATCTGGAGCTACGGGGAGAGAGCAAGCCCTGTGGCCGGCCCTGCCCCCTGGACTCAGGTGAGATCAGCAGGGCTGCTCGCTGCCTCTGAACACCTCAGCCATCGGAGAACACTGAAAACACAGGAGAGCGAGAGAACAGCAGATAAGGTGCTTGCCTTGCATGCAAGGTTTGATTCCTTGCACCACATATGGTCTCCCATGCACCAAAGAGCCAGGAGTAAGTCTGGAGTACCACCAGGTGTGCCCCCAACATCCCCCTCAAAAAAAAACAAAAACAAAAACAGGAGAACTTGACCACCTTTCAGGACACTTGGTCCAGGTCCAGTCTCTCACAAATACCGGACAGAACTCCCAACAGCAGAGAGTGACTGAGAAGGCCAGCAACCCACAACTTTATATCACACCTGAAAGGCACCCCTTGGCTGGCCCGTCTTTGCTCCCGCAAGTCCCCAGGGCCAATGTGCAGCTATTTCATGAGAGGTCATCTGGAAAGGTCATCATCACCCCCTTCCACCTCCCAGCAGCTCTGTGATGCCCAATGCGCCAATTGCATCCTCCCTGGTACGTGGCCCAGGAGTTCTCCAAGCCCCTTGTTCTACCTCCATCCCAAAGAGAACTGGCTCAGAAGAACAAAGAACCTTGCAGAACGTGGAGAGAAGATGACCTTTCCGCCACACTAATTTACACAGAGTTAAAGAGCCAGGTAAATGGACATGACAAAATCACTGAGGGAAAACATGCCAGTTTAGAATTCACCGAAAATTCATCTGAAATAATCAACTTTTCAAGAATGATTTAAGATAGTGGCTTACATTTGAGTGCCTCTGCTGATTTCAACCCTCTTCAGAGGCAAGCCTTTCATGCACGTATTTATCTCTGGAAGTCATCATTCAAAATATAACTAACACAGAATCTTCATAGAATGCCCTGGACTAGAAATTTTACCCAATTTCCAGCACATCCTCACTTGAATGCTGAAGGGACTCAAGGTCCAGAAAAGGAAGCATTTCTGCTACAGGATCCATACCCCGGGAGTGGGAGGCTGACCTGGAGCCCGTGGACCGATCCCTCCCCTACCCATAGACTGACCCTTCTCCTACCGTGGATTTCTCTAACTTGTTCTTCAAACAAAGCTTTGAACCCAAAACAAAAACAGACAATTTACTAACTAAATGCCCTTAAAGTCGTTCTCTTAGAAGATTGGATGTTAAGGATAGTAGATACACGGGACAGGAAGATTGCTCCATAGCTGGAAGCCTGCCTCATGAGCAAAGTGGAGAAGGCAGCTGGAATAGAGAAGGGATCACTAAGAAAATGATGGCTGGAGGAACCGGGTGGGATGAGAGATGTGTGCAGAAAGTAGATAGAGGACCAAACATGATAACCTCTCAATGTCTGTATTGCAAACCATAATGCCCAAAAGTAGAGAGAGTATGGAGAATATTGTCTGCCATGCAGGCAGGGGAGGGTGGGAAAGGGGGGGTATACCAGGGATATTGGTGATGGGGAATGTGCACTGGTGGAGGGATGGGTGTTTGATCATTGTGTGATTATTACCCAAACATGAAAGCCTGTAACTATCTTACAGCGATTCAATAAGGTAAGGTAAAGGTAAAGGCCCTCCCGTTGATCATCGATTTGCTCAAGCGGGCCCAGTAACGTCTCCATTGGAGACTTTGTTGTTACTGTGTTTGGCATATCAAATACATCACGGGGAGCTTGCCAGACTCTGCCGTGCAGGCGAGATACTCTCGGTAGCTTGCCGGACTCTCCGAAGAGGGGCGGAGGAATCGAACTCGGGTCGGCCATGTTGGCTCCGTGCAAGGCAAATGCCCTATCGCTGTGCTATCGCTCCAATTTAAAAAAGAAGAAGAAGAAAAAAGAAGATTGGATGTAAAAAAGAAAATACTCCCAGGGTTGGAGTGACAGTGCAGCAGGAAGGACATTCTCCTTGAACATGGCCAATGTGGGTTCAATTCCTGGCACCCCATATCATTCCCTGAGCCCTGCCAGGAATGAGACCTGAACACAGAGCCCTGAGCACCACCAGGTGTGGCCCAAACACCAAAAGAAAAAAAAAATAGAAAGAAAATACTCCCTTACATGGGTTTTTGTTTCTTAGTCATCACTGGGTCTGTGACCTCTGTCTCTGATTTTGCCCAGGGTTACAGGTATGGAAAGGTGAGAGGAAGCTGCACTATCCCTGTTAGGTTTCCAGAATCAGTGGACACACGCATGCACATCCAAATGTCATTTCCCTCTGACAGAGCAAAGGAGACAGGTTGCAATGGAAACATACTCAAGTTGAGCACCATTAGGAGCAGGAACACAAACTCTGGTGACATCAGGACATGTGACAAGCAGAAAAAGGAGGAGAGTTCTCTACTGTCCACTGGCCTGCGGAGCAGAACCCCGCATCGGCGAGATGACGGCATCTGCATTTTCATGAAATTGACGGACTGCTCCGATCAGTCTTAAAGCCTGTTAAGTGTTCTCCAACGGCACAAAGATGTATGAGGCCCTGAAAGTAACCAGACTGTTTATTTGAGAAACCTTTATTCTTCAAACCCTCTCTCTGTTGCTCCTTGGCAACCCCCTCGCCAATTATTTTTAATTAATGATACTTAGCAAGTACAACAGTATCCCCCAGTGAACACCCACTGAATTACTGTCCTCCGATTCAGGCAAGATGGAGGTGTGGTCACTTTCTAGGCTGCTCGGCTTCCCCCTCTGCGGAATGAGCATCGGGAGGCTGCTCCTCTCTGAAGCCGAGCAGCATTCCCCAGGAACCGGCACTCGGCGCTGCTGCAGCGCCTACAGGAAAAGCTGTATGGAGGACGTCCTTCCCGTATTTCTAAATTAGTGCTCTCTGGGTTCCCCAATGCACCAAAGAGACAAGGACAGAAACTGTAGCTGACTATGGGGTGCTGGCGGGCGAGAAGCGGAGACATAAAGCAGATACAGGAAGCAATCAAGTAAGAGACTTAGGAGCCACTGCTAGGGTGAATACCCTGAGGGCATCACCTCTGGGCACCCCCTGCCCTCCCCTCCACAGTGATCCTAGATAAAGCAGGCTAGATTCCCAGTTGTCTGTCTTTGGGGGGGAGGGGCGGTGTGAGGTGGGGGCTTGTATGTGTAAGACATTTCTGAGCATTTGCTTCCAAAATGAGGGCTTTTATTATTCCTATTATTTGAGAAGGAAAATGTTGGCTGTTTATGACAGATCCGAGTCAGTCGGCATCCTCTCGAAAATTCGGCTCTCTGGAAGGAGACACGTCGAAGGAGCTCAGCCAAGGTGTGCTGAGAGCATGGTCTCTGAGTATTTAAGCAAGTCTGCTGGGTTAGAGTCGTAAGTTGAGTCCCACCATCCTGCCCAGGGTCCTCTCAGGAGGAGGAAGGAGCAATGAGGAAGAGCACAGACAGGACAAGGCAGAGCAAGTGGAAGGACCCAGAGAAGAAGCGAAAAGCCAGGCCAGTGGGAAGTGTGTCAATCATTCCCGCTGCATGACATACAAAAAAAGAAAAGTCTCACATTTCATGAGCCCAGCCCTCCCTTCCACCCACCCAGCAGTGCTGCTCTGCCCCTCGGCCCCAGGCTCCTCTTGATGGAAAACACCCAGCTCTGTGAGGGAGAGGAAGGAAAGGCTGCCAGGGTAAAGTGAAGACATTTATGGCCTTGAGCTCTGGCTTGGAGCAAGTACGCAGTGCTGAGTTTTGCCAGGTGAATGGGAGACCTCACCATGGGTCCAGGCAGCCTCCCATCCTGGAGGCCACTGTTCCTGCCCCTAAGAGCTTGGAGAAACCTCTGTCTTATGTGATCACCCTCACACAATCTCCAGGCTCAGCATACCTGCAGCAGAGATGGGAGAACCCCGGGCTGAGATGCGGAGGGAGGAGCAGAGTAAGCAAAGGAAGATGGAGAAAGAGAGGATGGAAAGGATGAAGAAGAGAAAGAATGGAAGAGCCACTGGGGAGCAGGCCTCTGTGCCCCTGGCCCTGACACATCCTAGGATACAGAAGGGGTCTGGCACCTTAGTCGGGCCATGCCCCTCCACGCTCGCATATCCAGAAGAGCAAGAGCTGTGCTTTCCTTATGTGGGAACTCTAACACCCGAAGGCTGGCTGCTGCCTGCCCTCAGCCAGGGGCGACTGAGCAAATGAGTATAAGAGCACTGGACTAAGAGCAAGAGGTCCACTGGTGTGGGGACGGAGTGCCCAGGCAGCCAAGCAGTTAACAGGAGGCCTAGGGGCCCCCATGAGCATCTCTGCCAACCTACCATTCGGCTGAACACTTGGATCCAAAGATGTGCTATTATCCTACAAAAGCAATTTGCTACCAATAACCTTTGTGCAAGTCCCACTCTACATGGGCATCTTACCTGCACAAATGTTTGCGCGTTTTGAATAACTTTTCCTTGGGTTTCCTCATCGCTTTGTTATAGTGCAGACTGCATCCCCTGGGACTCAAAGGAAGATTGCAGTGGATGAGAGCACCTGCCTTGCAAGGGTTTGGTCACAAGGTTAATCCTGAGAGGGCCAAAGTGCCGAGACTGACCAGGCAGCTCTGCTCTCTGCCAAGTCGCCAGCACTGCAAGAGATTTTCCAGCTGTCCTGCAGCCAGGTGTGTGTAAGCGGCACAGAAAGGAGCGCAAATCCAGGCAAGCTCCGAACTACAAAGAGGTGCGAACCCCGCACCCAGGAAGTGTGGCCACTCAGTGACTAGCACAAGCATCGCTGTGCGCTTTACTAAGAGGTGAGCTGAGGGCAAGCACAGCAGCTGGAGTTTGGATCTCAGGGAGCACCATGTCCCATTTGCAAACACCCCCTCCTTCAGTCATCACAACCACAGTAATGAAGGGAAGGAGGGGCAAGGCACCTTCCCCATCATGAGCATTTAAAAAAAAAAAGTGGACTCAGAAGAGTCAAGCCACATGCCCACTGCTAGGAAGGCCATGTCCAACCCAGTCCCTTGCTGGCTGGGTATGATTCATGCACTCGGGCACACTCACATCCACTATTGCGTTGGTCCCAAGTGCAAAGCCTCCACAGACTCGGGGGTAGGAGATCTGGGGGGAAGAGCCCCTACTGCAGCTTCAGAGAGATCACATCTCACTCCTGCTGCCCACCTCCTGGCTCTTGTGGTCTCTCACGGGTTAACTGTGGTTGTAAAGAGTCGGTTAGATCAGAAACGCAAGCCAAAAGTCACACTAAAATAACGAAACCCAGGACGGGGATTCATCTGAAGCCTGGCCATCAAATAAGCAGCTCCCTGCTTAAGATACAGTAGCTAAGTTTGGTCTGGGAGGTCCTGCCCACCATGAATTCCAAGCCAAAGAGGTGAGGGTCTAAGCACTGCTCTGAGTTCCCAGATCCAGTAGCCAGTGGCCCCTTGGCGCAAGCCTCCTTCTCTGTGCTGACTCCAGACAAGCCAAGGCTGACCTTTCACGCTCCAGCAAGTGGTAACATCTAAATTACAGCTGCAGCAGCCGCAAGCTCGGAAGGAACTCAGGGTGGCCCCACAGTCTGCATCTGTATCTGTGATCCCTTGGGAGCCCCACCCTCCCCGAGGTTCTCTCCCCCCATGCCCTAAGCTGCAGTGGGTTTGTATCAGCTCCCCATTCTCAAAGACACCCCCTCGTGTCCCCGCTACTATAGCCATTACATGAGAAGGTGCAAGAGATGGAAATTGGCAGACCGGCAGGCAGCCACACCCCTCCCCCCCACCCCCACACACACCAGTCCCTCCCCGCCCCTGCTGAGAACCATAGCAAGGCTCCCATAGAAACCACCTGGCCTCTGCACTCTCACCGAGGGGCCCCTCCTCTCCAAACCCCACTTCCACAACGAGTCTGTCTCCCGCACTCTGAATTCCAACCCCAGATCTGGCTCACTGCATCAAGCCAAATTTTCATGTGATAAGAATCAGAGATTCTAAGGTCAGTCTTCACAAGCCTTTATTTTTTTCCCCACGAAACCCCAAATTATTCTGTTTTTCATATAGAAAGAAGTACACAGTGACCTTTCCTGGCTGTCAGGAGCCTGTAAATTATTGCTCTCCTAGGACATTCCTGGCCTGAAGCTCCCTGGAATTCCTGACCCAGCTCCTCTACCAACTCATTTCTGCAACATGGGTAAAAGCTCCATCCAGGTGCACCCACTTGGCCACTTCCTAGGCAAGGAACCTCACCTGGCTTGTCCAGAACAGAATGTTTCTAGGGTAGGGGAGTGTCCCCAACCAGATCATGGCTTCCCTTAAACTGAGTTACAGAATTGAATCCCAGTGTTGCAAGCAAGCAAGCAAGCAAGCAAGCAAGCAAGCAAGAAAGAAAGAAAGAAAGAAAGGAAAAGCAAAGAAAAGGAAAAAAGTGGCAACAATGTAATGTATCTGAATATACAAAAACCAAAAATCAACCACTGGGGCCAGAGAAATAGCCCAAGGGTTAGGGTGCTTACCTTGTATGTGGCAGACCCCTGGTTCAATCCCTGGCACCTCATATGGTCTTCTGAGCATCACCAGGACTGACATCTAAGCGCTGGACACCCTTTGTGGCCTCAAGCCACTCCTCAACCCCACCCAAAACGAACCATGTTATGATTGAGGTATTTTGCCGGCGCTCACCCATACTGCATTTATCAGGTGAAAAGGGGTTCACGGGTGGGAAAAGTTTAAGAAGCTCCTGCTCTGAGACATGCTCGCTCTCAGCCCCTAACCAGTAAACATCTGTGATCCTGCTTCTTCATTTAGATAAACGGCAGGAACAGTCCTTGGCCCAGTCCTGCTTGTGGGAAGTTTGAACGAAGGGAATGTTATGGAAAGTATTTTGTGTTCGATGAAGACACTCCTCACAACAGAAGCTGTGGAACTGTGGTCTTGAGTACCCACAGATCCAAGCTCATTTTGATCTAGCCTTCTTCTCACTTGCCTGACACCACTGGACGCGTGCCAGAGTGATTTGTCAGGACCTTTGGATAGACAGCATGTGGGCAGAGGCCAGAACCATGCCCTGTGCCCCCACGGAGCCTGGGATGGAGCCTCTCACCTAGGCCTCGAAGCGCTCAAGCCCAGCAATTCACTCTCCTGGATGTGGCGTTCAGGAGGGAGACCCAACGCTGCCTCATAGCTCTTCTCTCCTCACACTTCTTTGTTTCAAAGTGATCACTTTATTTATGTTTTAAAATCCTTTTTATTGGTTGAGAGTCTATGGCTCACAGTACTACTAATGGTTTTGATTTTCTATGGTTTACAATGCTACTACTGGTAGTAACCAATACTACTAATGGTTTCTTGTGTGCATAATTCCATCACCACACCTATCACCAGAGTACCCACCTCCTCCAAGAACCCCAACTTCCCTCCTTCTCAACAACCCCCTCCGGTCCAGTTGTGTGGATCAATTCTCCTAGAATGTAGCCTTTAGACCTTGATGTGTATCTTTGAGTCCCACGAATGAGAGATCACTCGCACTACTCTTTATTGTTAAGGATTCCAAGAAAGCTCTCATGGTCCCTCAACTGGAGACAGGCCCAAACCAGGTGACTGGAGACTTGCGGGGGTCAAGCCCGGACTGGACTTCCCCCTGCCTCCTTCCTCTCAGGAAGACCTTTTCAAACCACGGGGAACTCTCTCTTCCCGGCTGTCACCAGGCTGAGAGCTGAGTCTTGTCTCATTTGTCCCTGAAAGCCCCCCAGCCCCTGCTCTGCTCACTGTGAAATCCCACCACAGCTCTCGTGAGGCTGCATTTTCCCTCTCTGCCACAGGCTCTGGCAACCATAAGTGCAACAGACTGGGCCGGGGAGTGATGCTTTTGTTGAAACATTCCCCAGAAGAGACCATCTAGCAGGGCAGGCAGCAAAGGGAAGATCAAGGACACACTCTGAAATGAGACCTCCCTGAGCTGGACCTGGCGTGCAAGGGTCAGGTCTGTGCGTGCACCCAAGCCCCAGCCACGAACCACCCCCACCAAGCACTTGATATGCCCTCAGTCATGAATAAGCAGTGGCCTTCATCCAAGGACTGGCCAATGCTGGTGGTTATAAAAATAATCAGAAAACACAGAAAACAGACTGGCAGGGAATACACAGACACATTAATGCTGCGCACGCCTATCTGGCATAGATGGGGGAAGACTTAAGTTTCTTCTCTGTGTTTTTTCTCATCTTTTGATTTATATAATTTAATGAGAACAGCATGAATTCCAGGCCCCTTCTCCACTTCTCAGAGAAAGCTCAGACTCAAGTGTTGGACAGTTCTGGGGTGACTTACTGGCCACGAGACTGTGGGCAGGATGCACAGCCTTCCTCTCAGTCTCCTCCCTACAAAATGTTACAGAGTCCCACCCCCCCACCCCACCCCCAACCTTCTTGGCGAGGAGAGCTAAACAGATTACCACAGTTCTGTTGGGAGCTTTGTCTAGCACTCATAACGACTTTAAATGCTGGGGACTAGGGGTAAGAGGGATAATACAGCAGTTAAAGCACTTGCCTTGCACACAGTTGACCCAGGTTCAATCCCGAGCACCCTATATAGTTCCCCCAAGCCCCACCAGGAGCGATCCCTGAGCACTGAGCCAGGAGTAGGCCCTAGGCACAGTCCAACGGTGGCCCCAAACCCAAAAATAAAATTAAAAAATAAAATTAATTTGGGGGCCTAGCTCATAGCAAACAATCAATACATGTGGGTTGCTATTTGGGTAATTACAATTGCTGCCATTAAGCTGCAGTCCTGGACAATGTCAGTCTTCCACAAGGACAGGCACGCAAAAGTCCACCAGCACGAATTCCTGAATGCAGACGTATGCTGGCCTGAGAGGGGGCCCAGGGCCACACACTGGGGACTGATGATGACTCGGCCACAAGCCTAGACACTCTTGACTCCTCGCTCCCAACATCAGAACAGAACACATCCATATAGAAATGGGGGGATCCCTACTCAGGAAAATACCAGAGAAGTCATGCCACTAGAAGTGGGCTGGGAGTGGAGGGCTGGTTTGCTCCAAGTTTGGTTTAGAAGGCTTGGGTCTTTTTGGTTTTCTTTGTATTTATTCGAATTTAAATGGTTGCACATTATTAAAGTTCATGGTGTTGATATACAAAACGACTGCCCCGCCCTCCCCCCAACCCCCATCTCACTAAAGAGTCTGTGACCTGGACACTTGGAGTCTGATCTTCTTTGATTTGGGGTTATTTCTGTCATGAAATATGAATCAAATTGACCTATTTAATTATTTGTTTGTAACTGAGCCGCTCCAGGTTGGCGGTTGGAGTTAGATCCCTGGGGAAACCATGTGGTGTCTTGAACCCAGACCTCATGCACGCAAAACCCACACGCAGTCTGCTGAGCCATGCCTCTGGTCCTTCTTTGAAAGAGTCTCTGCTCAGTAAAGACAATTTCAGTGAAGAAAAAATATGACGCAACGAAAAGTTACTTTCCTTTTTTTTCCCTCAATATTTTTGTTTGTTTTCTGGGCCACACCCAGCTGTGCTAAGGGCTTACTCCTGGTTCTGCACTCAGGAATCACTCCTGACCGTGCTCAGGGGACCATCTGTTATGCCAGAGATTAAACCCAGGTCAGCTGCATACAAGGTAAGTGTCCTTCCTACTGTCCTATCTCTCCAGCCCCTAAAATCATTACTTTTCTAGCTGTTTGTAAGTCACCTGACTAGTTCATTTACCTCCAACTAGAACCTGTCTTAAAGCCCTTCCTCCAGGCCTCGGAATTCTGTCTCACCCCTTCTTTCAAAGCAACCACAGAAGTCAGAGTGAAAACCTTACATAGCCAGCAGAGTTACAGAGTCAGCAGAGGAAAAAGAGTGGAACTAAGTTTTTTTTTTTAATTTTACATCAGCTTTTAGCAACATCAGTCAGATGTTATTCACATATGACACAACTCAAAGTGAACAGGTGGGGGGGGGTATATTCACCGATAACAGTGTAAGCATCACCACAATCATTCTGGACATTTTCATCACCTCCAAAACAAACCCTCACTCTTCAGGGATCTCTCATCTATCACCGCCTGCCACCGTGCCCCAGACCTCCACTAATTTTTCTTTCCCGATACATTTCCCTATTCTGAACTCTCCTAGTAACAGAATCATGGCTGGCTTGCCTACTTTGATTGAAATTACATCCTGAGGGACGGGAGGAACAGGGCGGTGATTTAGAGCGTCTGCCTTGCACTTGCAAGCATGTAGTCACAAGTTCAAATCCCCAGTGTCTTGCAGTCCCTAGAGGGATTCTGGGAGCTCTGCTGTCTATGAGCCCTGGCACTGCCAAAAAAACTTAAGTATCAAGTAAATAAAAGCAAATATTGTAGTATTATACTGATGAATGTGTCTATCTTTGATGGAAGCAAACATAAATGATGTCCTGAAGAACATAGTTCCCAGTTAACAGCAAAAGTTCATCAAGCCTCCACACTGTCCAAAGCAAATTGTCAGTTCCTCATGAAATATAGGGAAGGGAAAGCCCAGTACCATTACCAATGACTGAGGGGAGAAGAAAACATTTTTTCTTCTTTTTTTTTAAATTTTACTGAATCACCGTGAGTTAGTTACAAGCTTTCATATTTGGGTTACAATCACACAATGATCAAACATCCATCCTTCCACCAGTGCACATCCCCCACCACCAATACCCCCGGTATAACCCCCCCCTTTCCCACCCTCCCCCTGCCTCCATGGCAGACAATATTCCCCATACTCTCTTTCTACTTTTGGGCATTATGGTTTGCAATGCCAATACTGAGAGGTTATCATGTTTGGTCCATTATCTACTTTCAGCACACATCTCCCATCCCGACCGGTTCCTCCAGCCATCATTTTCTTAGTGATCCCTTCCCTATTCCAGCTGCCTTCTAGGGGAAAACGTTTTGATCTCAATGAAAATAAAGATCTGAAATGCTGGTGAGAGCCCCTGCCCTGGGGGAGACGATCACTCAGGAGGGGTCAGTCATCTGTGCTACTCCATACACAGTGACAAGGGACAGTTCCATGGTTAGTGGGGCTTCTCAGCATGACTTCATGGCACAGTGAAGCCATACCTGCCTCTCCAGTCTCTGTGAGTCATGCTCTGTGGAAAGTGCATCATGCTATGGTTTGGCTAAACTAGCAATGTCTTCCTGGAAAACATAAATGATAGACAAATGAATGATGGTACATGTAGACAATGGAATCTGATGCAATTGTAACAAATGATAAAATCATGCACCTTGCTGACACACGGATGGAACAGGAGAGCCTCACGCTGAGAAAAATAAGCTGGAGGCAGAAGGACTAGGCCTGGATAATCTTACTGATTTGTGATGAAACAAGAGTATATCAATTATCATTGATAACAACTCTGGGTACTGGAGCACAAACTGAGAACTGATCTGGGGTGGGGGGTGGGGGGAGTAGGCAGGCTAGAAGTGATACAGAAGTGTGGATTAGGGGTCCTGGGCATTTTGGTGGTGGTAAGGTGAAATAACTATATACCCCAAGACTATAAGTGTCAACTCTATTATAAATATATTATCTTAGCTATAGTAAATTTACAAAAGAAATATAGATGTCATTCTTTTGAAAAGAGAGGACAGAGAGATAGTATAGCAGGTAGGGCATTTGCCTTGCAATGGTCAACCCGGTTTCTATCCCAGATACCAGATAAAGGTTGCCTGAGCAATGCTAAAAGTGATTCATCAGCAAAGAACCAGGAGTAAGTCGTGAGAACCACCATGTGTAGCCAAAAAAAGTAAAATTTAACCCTATTGCAATAAATACAGACTAAATCTAAATGCATGTCACACCCAGATAATTTTCCTGAATGAGGCCCTCTAAAACTTCTAAGTTAGGTTATCTGAACTGCTGACCATTTTATGACTATTAGCAGATAACAAATATTAGTAACTACTATATCAATGTTTAACACAATCAAAATATTAGACCCTGAAATTTCACTGCTTATACTTTTCTTTATAAATGTTGCACACAATTAGCCAAGATTAGGCTCAAGAGTTTTCCTGCAATATCACTTTAATAGTTTTTTTCCAAAGTGATAATTTCTAACTATTATTTCAATATCTGTATTGTAAACCATAATGCCAAAAAGGAGAGGGGGAGGCAGGGAGAAGAAAGGTGACTGCCATGAAGGTAGGGGGTGGGAGGGAGGAAAAATGGGGACATTGGTGGTAGGAAATGTACACTGGTGAAAGAAGGGTGTTGGAACATTATATGACTGAAACCCAATAATGAACAACTTTGTAACTGTATATCTCACTGTGGTTCAATTTTTTAAAAATTTAAAATAAAAATAAATTTATTTTAATTAAAAGTGTCACTTTAATAGGAAATAACAAGAGGAACAGTATAAGTAGAAACATTTTCAAAACAAGGTTTCATGTGAAAAAAGTAAGAAAAAGAACAATACGGGAATATTATTCCTTTCTTGAAGATTTTAAAGGAAACATTCAAAGAAAGACAAAGCTACATAGCTTTTAAAGATAAGGTATTTCTCAGTTTTAGTAATATATATCTTTACTGTATATTCTTACCTATCTCAGGGTTAGAAATATTTTCTAAAATAATATACAAAACAAACAAGAATATATGATCATCAAAAGGTATTCTAAAGAGTGTTGAGAAGCCACAGAATGGGGAAAAGTATAATACATATAACTAAAGGTAAAGGTAAGGTAAAGGCCCTCCCGTTGATCGTCGATTTGCTCGAGCAGGCCCAGTAACGTCTCCATTGGAGACTTTGTTGTTACTGTGTCTGGCATATCGAATACATCACGGAGAGCTTGCCAGGCTCTGCCGTGCGGGCAAGATACTCTGGGTAGCTTGCCGGGCTCTCCGAGAGGGGCGGAGGAATCGAACTCGGGTCGGCCATGTTGGCCGCATGTAAGGCGAACGCCCTACCACTGTGCTATAACTAAGTGAGATATATTTATATTTATATTTATCACATATAAAGCTACTTACAAATCAATAAAAGACAACACATTGGGAAAATGAGCTACACCTGAACAGAAACTTCATAAAGGAAAAATATCAATGAAATATAAAAGGGGGTACTAATAAGCACTGGTAATCAGGGAAACACCGAACTGAAAGTTACCATGAGAAACCACTTTATACCAAGAGATAAATAAAATTATGACAACTCAGCCCATTCCAAATGCAGGCAGAAATGTGAAGCAATGGTTGTGCTCAAGCATGGCTGATTTGATTATCAACCAACTTCCAGAAAGAAGATACACATAGCATTGCATCCCACAGGTCTACTTTCAAGGCCATGCCCTTCACAAAAGTAGGCATATATGCACCCAGCACAGCACCACGGGCATTTGGTCCCCCAAATACTACTAGGAGTGACCCCTGGGCACTGAGACAGGAGTAGTCCCACAATCATAGATTGGATCAGCTTTGTCTAGTCATTCAATGGGATTGCCAAGAAAATGAAAACATAAATTCAACATCGTTCAGGATGCTGAATGAAAGCAGCAACACATAAAAGAACCCATGAGCACAATCTATTAAAAATGCAAAATCCTAAATTGAAGAGACTGTACAGCAGGTAGGTCACCTGCCTTGCATGGAGCCAAACCAGTTCGATCCTTGACATTCCATATGGTCTTCTGAGCCCACCAAGAGGATCCCTGAGCACAGAATCAACCATAAGCCCTAAACATTGGCAGGTGTGACCAAATAAAAGTGAAATAATAATAATAATAATAATAATAATAAAAATAAATTTCAGGACTGGAGCAAAAGCACAGCAGGTAGGGCACTTGTCTTGCATGCAGCTGACTCAGATTCAATCCCTAGCATCCCATATGGTCCCCCAAATACTGTTAGGAATGATTCCTTAGTGCAGAGCCAGGAGCAACCCCGAGCATCATTGAGTGTGGCCCCCCAAAATAAGAATAAATAAAGAAGATGAAAAGCCCAATAAAAAATCAAGCTACATTGCTTAGGGATATAAACAACAGTACAAAAGCACAAAGAGAACCACTGTAAAAGTAGAGAATAACTACTCCCGGGCGAAGAGGGAGGGGGCTACAGATTATGGTCAGAAAGGGGGCCTACAGGGGCACTTGCAAGCCTCCGACATGTTCGTGACCAAGGTAGAGATTATATAAGTTGTGCTCAAACCATTTCTGTGTTTGTTACTTTTGCTATTAAAAAAAATAAAAAGCATTTGGTTCTGGAACTTGAAACCCTGAGCCCAGAACATAATCTTGAAATACTATTTTTTGCTAAAATATAAAAAGGACTAGCTCCTCGGAGGAACAGAAGATTCTAGAGCTGAGATGAGAAATGCCATCTTAAACATACTGGCTGACCAGATAAGAAGGGTAAAGACCACCAGACCCGTGTCAACGGGTTCTGGGACCATCTGAGCTTTTGCTCCAGTCCTGAAATTTATTTTATTATTATTATTATTTTATTTTTATTGGGTCACACCTGGAAGGTTCCCACTACCCAAAAGAGGAAATTTTGAGTATCTTTAACCAATAGAATACATTACATAGATTTCAATCCCTAATATTTTCAGATGCTGGAGAGCTAGTACAGGGGGTAAGGTTCTCATCTTGCATATGACCAACCTCAGTTCAATCCACAGCACCACGGGCATTTGGTTCCCCAAATACTACGAGGAGTGACCCCTGGGCACTGAGACAGGAGTAGTCCCAAATTTAGTAGTCCCAAACTAGTCATTGAGCATTGCTAGGTGTGGTCCTACATCCCAAAATTTTTCAACACCACCAATGAAATAAGCCTAATCCAAAAAATAAAAAGGCAGAAAATTAAATTAAATCAACCTCATGTTTCAAGTTTCTAGCTCCAAGTTCCAATTCATAGGAAATTCAGAGACAGAACAGCTTCAACAACTGCACTGGGATGAAAACACCTATATAGTAGCCTGTGGGGTGGGAAGGTGACCCAGCGGTGAAGCAAACACTTGCATGACTGAGGCCTGGGTTCACCGCCAATGTGCAAAGAGTAAGAATGATAATAAACTGCTTATAGCTACATAAGAAATAAACTCTCATGAGTCCTGATTCAACAGGATAAAAAACATTTTTTAAATAATTAAAACGATTTTAAACTGAAAACGATTTAAATTTTTTCATTTGACCTTCAAAAACCAGTTGGAGTGAGAGAGAGAAAACAGGGATTAAGGATATTGCCTATATGCAACTGACCGTGGTTCAATTCCCAGCACTGCAAACGGTTCCCCCAGACCCTAGGGAATCCCTGAGCAGAGGCACAGTAAGCCCTGAACACAGCTGAGTGTGGCCCCAAAACAAAAGAAACAAAAAAGACAGCTGCAAGTAGTACTCAGTATTCAAAATTATATTACGGAATTACTGGAGGATTTTTTATGAGTGCCAACAGTTTATAACTATTTATTAAGAGTCATAATTGTTTTAAAGATATGTATAAAAAAATTTAGAGAGGAAATGAGGTCCTTAAGAATCACTTCAAAGCAAGAGAAGTTGGTGCCATAAAGGAAAAATGATTTTACTCTAGAGTTGATATGAGTTTAAGCTGGCTGAGAATGGTTCATGGTTTTTTTTTAAATTTTTTTAAAAAAATAATAAAATACAAATTGATTTGCTCGAGCGGGCCCAGTAACGTCTCCATTGGAGACTTTGTTGTTACTGTGTCTGGCATACCCAATACTCTCGGTAGCTTGCCGGGCTCTCCGAGAGGGCCGGAGGAATCGAACTCGGGTCGGCCATGTTGGCTGCGTGCAAGGCAAACGCCCTACCCGCAAAAACAAAAACAAAAATGTGGGGCTGGAGAGATAGCACAGCGGGTAGGGCGTTTGCCTTGCACTCGGCTAACCCGAGTTCGATTTCCAGAGCATCCCATATGGTCCCCTGAGCACCACCAGGAGTAACTCCTGAGTGTAGAGCCAGGAATAACCCCTGTGCATCGCCAGGTGTGACCCAAAAAGCAAAAAATAAATAAATAAATAAAATAAAAATTTTATTTTTATTCTAAGGCTATATACATTAGCAATTTTTGATAGAAATAATAAAGGGATAAAAGATTGCGGATATAGAGATGGAGGACATGGCTGGCATGTGTGAGGCTTTGGGTTCCATTTCTAGCACCACAAGCCCACAAACATGGCTAGTGGTGGTACACCACAACAATTAGGAGAAAAAGGTTAAATAATTAAGAAGTAATTTACCAGTAAATTAAGAATGCTCAGAAGCTTTTTTTTTAAAAAAAAACTGTTAACGAGGCTGGAGAAATATTACAGGGTGTTAAGAAACTTGCCTTGCATGTGCCAACCCTGGTTCCGATCCCATCTTATTATCCCCCTGAGCTTCACTGGGAGCAACCCCCAACCACAGCTGGGTATAGAATAAAATTTTTCACCTCAGATTTTATCCTGGTATAATCACAAGACTGTTTGGCCTGTTAAATATTTCATTATTAATATTATTGTCTTGTGGAGTTGGAAAGATAATACTGCGGTTGGGTGTTTGTCTTGTACATGGCTGACCCAGGTTTGATCCCCAGCATCCCATATGGTCCCCTGAGCCTGCTAGGAGTGATCCCTGAGCACCACCGGTTAGGAGTAAGCCACAATTACCACCAGGGCTTACGACAAAACAACAATAAAAGAAAACAACAACAAAACACAGTACTATTTGGACAGTGGAATTGGGATGGGATAGGGAAATATATATGATTTTACATGATTAAGGAAATTTTATTGTAAGTATCTTTATTTTAGTTACCAAAAAATGTCTGAAATGGTTTCACTGGGGCTGAGGAAATGGCTCAAAGGGCTAGTGCACATGCTTTGCATGTGGGAGTGTCAGGTTCAATCCCAAGTCCCACAGGGTCTCCCAATGCCACTGGAAGCAATCCCAGAGCACTGAGTCCAGAATGACCTCCAAGCACCCCAAGGTATGCTTGGAGGACCCAAAACCACCAAAAAGGAGAAAAGGTAATCTGAATAGAGGAATTCATGAGTCACATTTGTTCTTCACCCTCTTTATTTGTAAAAATGTGTATCTTTTAAGTTAAAAGTTGAACTTATGAGTCATTAATACGCATGTTCAGACCTAAATTACCTCATCGCTTGGGTCAGGATTAGCAACTTACTTCTATACAATGACAGTAAATATTTTAAGCAGCTACTCATTTTGCCATTGAAGCACGAAATAGCAGTAAATAATATATAAACAAATGCATTTGTACCCAAAAATTTTACCTAGAGATGATGAAGAGTGACTTTCACATGATCTTTATATGCCACCAAAAAAAAAATATGTAGCATTCTGTAGACTTTTTAAAGGAAGCTTTTACAATGTCAGACAATATACTGAGCTGATAGGCCATGCAGACTCCGGCCAGCGGGCTGCATTTGGCCTGAGGGCCATGATTTCACCCCCCACCCCCTACCCCATCCCTTGCTCTGGACAGTTTCCATGCCTCCTGGACCCTCTAGTCTAGAGATACCATCTGGACTATAAGGATTGTTGGCTATTTGCACATCTTTTAACCTGGTAGTTCCCACGCATTTCAACAATGCTTCTGTGAAAAATCAATGCCATATGCTAACAGGGCTGCTTGCAATTATTTCATTAGAGATAGAATCTATTTTCTCAGTTTAAAAAAAAAAGTGAATGGTCAAGAAGTCACGGATTTGCTTCAACCCATGCCAAGTTCAGCTTGAAAAATGACCATTGTAAGGGAAGAATCTTTGACTCTTAACCTCTCCCGTTATTAATTTATATGACTTAAACTCCAAAATCTTTTGCAAAAAAGAAAAAGGGAAATCTAAAACATGTCAATCCTTTTCAAAGCCATAAGTCCTTTCAAAGTTTCCATGAGAACAAGATAGGATCCTAAAAGCACCCACACCCACAGCAGCACACACCGCGTGCGTGGTTACTGTGGACAACTGGACCCAAAACAACAAACAAAAATCAACCCAAAACAAAGGACCCATCAAGTCTGCCATGGGTCTTTCAAAGTGCTTGACCCAGGTACTACCACTCAAGAACAGTCCAGTGTTTGACACTCGTTTCTCATGGGACCGTCTCTCCCGCCATGAGACAGAACTTTGTCTTGCCCTCACAAAAGGAAACCAGAGCAGCAGTGAAGAGACTTACCTGGCAGGGTGCTATAACCTTGCCTCGGAGTATGTCTCCAAGCCCCTCTGTGGGGGGCAGCCTAGGAAATATCATCCAAGGATCTAAGTTTAAAACGCTTCTCTCTTCCAGAAAAGGAAAAGAAATTTGTGCTCCAAGATATATCATGGTCTTCCCGAGTATCTGCCCCTGCTTTCATGTAACTTTTCTGGCTGATAAGACAGGATCTCAAGCAAGCATTCACTGACTCTCCACTAGTCTGGGAAGAAGGGGAATCTTTGTTTGCTTTCTTGGTAACCCCGTGAGAAACAACATGTTCTGATTCCATCCAGCAGAAAGTCTGAAGAAGGAGGTGCCTCCAGTGCGGCCCCCTAATTTACAGCTCTGCCAGCACAGACCCATGCTACCCGGGAGGCCAGGCCTGCCTGTCAGAATTCACCCACAGGCCAGGAGGTTGGATTGCAAGCCGGAGAGATTTTTAATTCACCTTCAAACAGAAGTGACAAGCGAAGGCTGCCTCATCCACTCTAGTTCGGGGCCCTCTATTTCCTGCCCCTACACCCTGACACCTCACAGGCGGGGAGGGGGAAATCACTGGGGACCTCAGGCAGGGAGGCTTGAATTGCTCCTGCCTGCCATTCTTTGCATCAGCTCTGTTCCCAGGGGAGGGCGCCCAGGCCCCAAGGTCCAAACTGTCACGGCTCTGCCGCCCACTGTGCAGCCAAGAAAAAGAGCACAGGAAGGATGGCAGAGGCTCGTGGGCACAGTGGCGTTGGAGGCATTTCACCTCTCACCCAGGCATCTGTGTGTGCCTAGGACAGGGATTTATGGAAAGGAAATGGGCCAGCCTGTGTGAGTCCAGATGTTAGAAAGACAGCAAACCAGAGAGATGGACAGAGCAGAGCAACTGCCACAGGGATGCCATGAAGTGTCACTAAATGTCACACACACACACACACACACACACACACACACACACACACACACCACCTGGGGGTGGGGGTAGCACACGCTTAAGTTTTGCAAGTAGTGATCCAACCAACCCGGTGCTGGTGGCCAAGAGTCCTACTTAGAAGCTCATAATGCAACATACTGATGCAAAAGTAAACATATTACATATTTAATTATACCAACTGCAGCTCATGATTAAATGAGCAGATGCTTGGAGTGAAAAGAAATGGGGGCAGGGCATATAAATGTGACAGAAATGAGACCAGCAAGCAAACCACCTCAAAGGGCAGGCTGGGGGTGGGCCAGGAGACCCCTGGGAGAAAGAGAGCACAGCGGGTCCAGGGAGAAGCACAATGCACCAATGACCTCTGAGGGGACACAGAAAAAGGAGCTCCCAAGCCTCTGGAAAGGCGCCTCCCAGTCACCTCCCATGATCGAAGGTGCAGAGGTTATGAAACGCGGGCCCTGTCCCTGGGGACGCAGAGCGAGCACAGCAGACGTACAAGGGACAGAATGAGCACGGGACCTAATGATTCTGCGCGGATGAGGCTGGAGGAGATAAAATTAGATGAGATAAAGCGTAAGCCAGCAATTTGGAAAGAAAAGCAATCAGCTGAATTAGAGAAAGGATAGCCACAAAGGGGGGGGGGGGGGTGCAGGGAACAGCCAGCCTGCCTACTCCATCCCCCACACTACTTCTGGAAATAACTCTGGCATCTCTAGGGACCATACTACAGGGCTGAGGGATCCGAGGTGAAGCTGGCTATCTAGAAGTGCTGTGAGACAAACTCTAAAAAGGCCACGCACACAAGGGGCACAGCCCAGAGGTGGGAACTGCTCCCTGCAGTGGCCCAGCAACCACCATCCCGTGTGTCCCCAGGGCCGCAGTTCCTCTCCGGGAGCCTCATATCTACCCCTGCGACTCCTCCCAGATCACTCCTCGGAAAGGTGCTGCTTCTGAGATGACTCTATCATCGTTGTCATGACTAACAGTGCTGCTGTCATCATTAAGTACTCAAAAATACAGCACCCACTCCAGTGTCCAGCACAAAGTTGGTGCCGAGTAACTATCAAGCGAATTCAAGCAACTTCAAAGAGTGGTGCTGGAAGAGAATGGGAACAGATTCACCTCGAAGCCAGTCCCTGTCATCACT
This sequence comes from Sorex fumeus, assembly GCF_029834395.1. Classification (NCBI taxonomy): domain Eukaryota; kingdom Metazoa; phylum Chordata; class Mammalia; order Eulipotyphla; family Soricidae; genus Sorex; species Sorex fumeus. The sequence continues at coordinate 53,753,155 of NW_026606129.1, read as the reverse complement.
AGAAGCTTAGATACTCAGCATCCCCACCTGAAAGGCTGTGGGCTTCCTGGGGACCAGCTTCCAGTCCCGAAAAAAGAGAACAAGATGGGACATCTTGTTCTCATGTGTGCCTACAAGGTCAGAAGGGATTGTTACTTCTTATGCTCATGAAACTAATTTTACAGGCTAAGGCCTCCCCAGCGCATATCTTACACAAGAGAGAGAGAGAGAGAGAGAGAGAGAGAGAGAGAGAGAGAGAGGCCAGTGGCATGGACCACTATGCCCTGGAGAAAGTGGTGTGAGGACTGGACACACAGGGGCTTAAGGCACTGACTTTGCACACCACCCACCCAGGTTCAAACCCCAGTGGTGGTCTGCTGTGAGCACCACCAGGAGTGACCTCTGAGCACAAAGCCAGGTATGGCCCCAGAACAACAAGCAGCAGAAAGCAGCATGACTACCAACCCATCCCAGACTTCTTTGACCCAAGTCACTCAAATCTGTTTCCCGTTTTTCTGAAGCTTCTCACACAGGAATGACTTCTAAACGTATACACCGGACCTACTTCTCAAACTGAAGATGATGCGCAAGAATGGACATATAGAAATGTTATAAAAATAAAAGGGAAAAACAGAATAGATACCTACACATACATAGGTAGAACTACATATTTAAAACCTTGGCCAAGGAACCAACAACATTCAAACAGAAAGTTCAGTTCTGAAACCAGTTCCCAAAGGAAAACATGCCGGGAATGGTAGATCACCAACAACTCGCACAGACTGCAGCGGGGCCCAGCAAAGACAGCTGAGGGAGTTTGCTCCAGCAGCGGTGAGCCTGGGTGTGCTCTGGCGATTCGGCGTGGTCTCTACCCTCCTCACCAACAGCTGCGCCATGGCTGCTGACGACCCCAGCATGCAAACTCTCAGAAGTCCATTAGTGGGGTCAGGGTTCCCAGACAAAGACCATGCACAGGGCTGGACCCTCAAGCTGAGTGCCAGCACCTCCCTGGCCGTGACATGACACCTGAGGTACAAATCACAGCCAGGCAACAGCAGGAAAAGTAACTAGATCCACATCAGCTACCTTCTGTTCAACACAATCCTCCGTTGGTGAAAATATTTTTCTCATCAAGCTTAGGAACATGAAATCTGGGGGCCAGGGACATGGGTCGGTGGCAGCATGAAGCCGTGACTTCCATTCCCAGCACTCTCTGCTCTGCACCAGTGAATGCCATCCCCAGTACCATGGCAAAGACACATCTCCCGCCACCACCCCCTGACCCATACAAGCAGTGCAACCAAGTGCACAGCTCCCTGGTGAGTTCTGCAAACCAGTGTGTGATTGCCAGTCACCACCACAATGACAACATGAGTGGTGGGGGAGGGGGGCTCTAAAGGACAACAAACGTAAAGAATTTGGAAAGAATATTAAAAACAGTGGTCACATACATGCACAAGTCAATTCAGCAATACCATCATCTCAATCTCCCAATACAAATAAGAGACGTGACCAAATTGCAGTAGTACCGAAAAGAGCTTAGGTCCTGTCTCATGAGCTGGGGGAGAAGGCAGCTGGGATAGAAAAGGGATCACCAAGTCAATGATGGTTGGAGGAATCCTTTGGGATGGGAGATGTGTGCTGAAAGTAGATAAAGGACCAAACGTAATGGCCTCTCAGTATCTTTATTGCAAACCATAATGCCCAAAAGTAGAGAGTATGGGGAAAATTGCCTGCCACAGAGGGAAGAAGAGGGTGGGGTGGGGAAAGAAAAGGGATACTAGGGACACTAGGGACATTGGTGGTAGAAAATGTACACTGGTGGAGGGATGGGTGTTCGATCATTGATCGACTGAAACTCAAATATGAAAGCTTTGAAACTGTATCTCACAGCGATTCAATTTAAAAAAGAGAGAGAGCTTAGATGTATTCGCTTTATTCGTCTTCTCAGTCTCTCTCCCTACTGAGAAATGCACATGTAATGCCTCTCTCCATATCTTACACACTCACTCTCCTCAGTTCAGGGCCTAGAGCCTCTGTTTCCAACCTCTGATGAGGCTGTACGTCTCAGGAACAGTGCCTGAAACTGAGCATCTGCTTCACTGGCAGTGATCACTGTGGGCCGAGTCCCACCTTCTCTGTGCTCTCCACACTCCCTCTAATGAGTTCTGATCACTACTCAGGACATGGGGCAGGATATCACTGACTTCTTGCTGCTTTGACCACTTTCCAGCTATTATCTGAATGGGCCTGCTTTGCCAGGACAAATGCTTCGTAATACCATGACTGCGAATGGCTAAGAGACTTCTGCAACAGTTCAGCAAATGCAAACACACCTGAACCTGCGACATATGCTCTCCATAGCTATCAGTGACTCAGGCAGCCCACCTGGAATGCTGGTTTTGGGGTTGTTTTGCTTTGGGGGGCCACACCCGGTGGTTCTCAGGGCTTACTTCTGGCTTTGCATTCAGGGATCACTCCTGGAGGGCTTGGGGGACCATATAGACTACCAGGGATTGAACCCAGGTCAGCTATGTGCAAGGCAAATGCCCTACTCACTGTCCTATTGCTCTGGCCTCTAGCTTCACCACTTACAGTGAGTAATGTAAGTCAGTGGGCATCTCTGATGCATGAGGAGATAATGTATCTATGTGTAATATTTATGAGGCCTTATATGTATGCATGCACGGGGTCTTGCAAGTATGTATGTGTGATGCCTCATGTGTGTGCATGTATGAGGCTTTGCATGTATGCACGTATATATGTATGTGGTGTCCTGGTGAAGAATGAGCAGAGTTGAGTTTGAGCAGCCACAGAAGCTCCTGCCACGTGCCAGACCCAGCACTGCATTCTCCCAGACTCTGTGACCATCCTGCAAGGCAAGCTGCATCCTGCTTTGAAAGGGGGCTGCAGATCAGATAGCTAGCTTAGGAGATCAGGCTCTAATCTTGCATGTGGCTAAGCCTTATGGGACCATGGGCAGCACACACGATGACCAAGTACTATAAAGGTCACCCCGGAGCTCAGTGCTATGAGTAACCCCTGAGTGCTGCCAAATGGGACTTCTAAATTCCAAAAATTATAAGGATTGCAATTAGCAGGCTTATTATGGCTCATGCAACATGCATTATGCATTTGAGGCCCTAGCTAGGATCCCCAGTACCACATGTCCCCTACCCAGCACCATCAGGTAAGACACGGATAGTTCCTCAAGTTCCCCAGGTGTAGCTTTCCCCATCGTATTTGGGAGAGGGAGGATAAAATGGAGCAGGAGTCACTGTATGGTGATGGATAGAGGCGGATTTTTTTTTTAGGGAGGGGGTTGTGTTTTTTTCTTAATGAATCACCGAGTGGTACAGTTACAGACTTACAAACTTTTGTGCTTACATTTCAGTCATACAATGATCGAATACCCATCCCTCCACCAGTGCCCATTCTCCACCACCAATGGTCCCAGTAATACCTCCAACCACCCACACCCCATCCCATTCCCCGCCCCCCACCTCTGTGACAGGCACATTCCCTTTTACTCTCTCTCTCTCCTTTAGGGTGTTGTGGTTTGCAATGCAGGTATGAAGTAGCCAAGAGATGGATAGAGTTGAGTGTTTTGTGACAATCAAGGAGAAGCAAGCTGAATCACAGTGCTGCACATGTGGAACAGACAGTACAACACCACTGTCCCTGAGAGAAACGGAGAGAAAGGGATGACCAGCAAGACTGACTGGTTCCAGATGACACAGCCTGGGGTTTGAGCCTGAAAACATGTGACGCTTAAATACTAGTACCACCACCATCACCATCACCCCCCACCTCAAAAAAAAAAAAAGAACAAAAATCTAGAGGCTACTCCATAAGAGGATACCATGAGGTATAGAAACCACAGAAAAACTGAAAATACAGATAGAGCAGTTTGGTAAAAAGTCATCAATGATGAGGGGGCTAGAGCGATAACATAGCAGATAGGGCATTTGCCTTGCACACAGCTGACCCGGGTTCGATTTCCAGCATCCCATATGGTCCCCCGAGCACCACCAGGAATAATTCCTGAGTGCAGAGCCAGGAGTAATCCCTGTGTATCACCGGGTGTGACCCAAAATTTAATTAATTAATTAATAGAAAGTCATCAATGATGAGAGGAAGCTCTGACCATCCTATCAAGATCCCTGAGAATAAAGGAAAATAAGGGAACAGTCCAGGAGTTCTGGCCAGAGAAATCCAGTTTCCAGATAATTTAACTCCTTTTCCCTAAATGCTGGCACTCATTCTAACCTAAATTTTCAGGCCATTGCAAATGTTTCATTTCCCATGCATATGGCACAGAAACACCTTAATTTCTGTCTCTAATAGCTAAAACCTACCTGACGATGTCAAGAAGAAAAAGTAAACACCTCCCCTATTGCTTTTTTAAAAAATCAGACCTAAGTGGACAGAAGAGGGAGTGCCGAAGGTAGAGTGCTTGCTTTGCTCCCCACTGACCCGGATTCTCTCCCTCATAACACATAAGGACCCCTAGGCACTGCAGAGGTCACTCCTAAGCCCCGACTCAAAAAGAGCCTCTGAGCACTGCCAGGTATGACCCAAGAATAATTTTTTAAAAACAAACACAAGAACAGTGGAAGAGGGTCCTGGGTACTTTGGTGTTAGTTAGGTGTGGTAACTGTGTACATCAAAACCATGAACAGTAACACTATTGTAAACTTGTACTGAAACTATAATAATTCTAATCATTTTTAAGAAGAAAAAAATTGAAATTGGGGGCAAGAGCGATAGTAGAATAACGGTAGAATATTTGCCTTGCACTAGATTGAGCTGGGTTCCATCCCAGGTACACTAGAAGGTTCCCCGAGCACCACCAGAGTGATGCCTGAGCACAGAATCAGGATTAAGCCCTGAGCACTTCTGGATGTGGCCTTTAAAAAATAAAAGGGAAAATTCAAATTTAAAACCTAACACACACACACACACACACACACACACACACACACACACACACAAGCACATACACAGGGATCATCCTTGATGCTATACTGGAGAGTACACAGGCAGAGTGGACACTTAAAAGAACAAAAAGGCAGGATTGAGTCGTTAAGAAAGGCTTACTGAAGATGGAGCCTGGACTTGAAATATACTTTCCAGAATGAGTAGGGATGAGTGGGAATGGCTGAAAGCAAAGAGGAGTATTTTTTGCCTATGTGTAGAGCATTTTATATAAGTGCAGAAATGGTCCCCAATGCCAAGACCCTTGCCCTCCTACTAGAGGAACAAGCGAAACCCACATACATGAACTGGGGGAAACAGTTTGAGGAAGCAGACACCTGTGAACCACAGAGCAACCAGATGCCCCCAGCAACATTGTAGGTTCCTGTTTGTTTCAAGGTTGACCCATACTCACTCACCGTGCCCCCCACTCCCAGAATCTTGGGAAGAAAATAGATCCTTTGAAGTCATGTGGGAAGGGCTGAAAGAGAAGCACAGTTAGTACTTCTGAACACATTGTGTAGGATGTGTATGTATCTAGAGGCATCACTCGGAAGAAAGAGGTGTCAAAGTTGGCGTGCTTCCTAAAGCTTCGAGCAACGCCCAGCACTCTCCCATAATGACTCCCTTGGGAACCAAGACCAAGACCAAATCCAGTTCCTTCTCTCACCCACTGCTTCATCAACACAAGATTTCCGTTTGGGCAATTGATGCTGTTTTCTTGTAACTCTAGTCTACACTGAACCACTGCTCTGAACGGGTCTAGATACTCAATACTTCTTTTAAAGCAGCACTGGGGGGCAGGGGCCGGGGTAGAGTGGGAGACCAGGTCGACTCCCAGTGAGACTCAGTTCCTCTGGAGCCACGAGACATACCTGGTGTTGATCTACACACTCCAGCCTTTTGAGTTAGCTTCCCAGCCAAATATATAATCCTCTGAACAGATATTTCCCCAAAAAGAGCAAGCTACAATGCCATGATGCAAATGACTATTTGTCTAAGACAGGGCTTCTTAAGTTTTTTCCTCTCATGACCTCTTTTCACCTGAGAAATGCAACACGGGCAAGCGCTGCCACAAACACCTTGAATGCATTATGTGGTTGAATTTGAATTAATCTGAAGTCATTGCATGTTTAGCAACCTCTTATTGATGCCAAGTTTTTGTGAACCCCCACTCCCCCCTTCTTCACTTGGATGGCAACCCATCACAGTTTAAGAAGCTAGGATCTAAGGTCATGTGGTCAACTTTATGCTCAGTAATAACACAATTGATGAAAATACTAACTTTATAAATATGTTATTTTAGGGGCCAAAGAGATAGTATAGCAGGCAGGGTGCTTGCCTTGTACACGGCCCACCCAGGTTTGATTCCCACCATCCCATCTGGTCTGCTGAGCCCAGCCAAGTGATCCCTAAGCACAGAGCTAGAAGTAACCTCAGAGCACTATCAGATGTGGAACAAAATCCATTAAATAAATAATATCTATTCGGGAGAAACACCATCAAAAGAGGGTGGGGAGGGGAGAGATGACAAATATTTACACACCCACGGGCTGGGGGTTGAGGGGGGGGAACTTCTTAACTGAACACTCCATTAATCACAAAGGAATGGATCAGATAGCTTATTTCTTCAGAGATAAAATAAATTTTGCTAGCAAACTATAAATGTGACTTTAGTATAAGTTACTCATCTCACCAAAGACAAATTTTCCAGCACCAATGATGTATTCATTACTTCATATAAAACAAACTATTCAATAGATATTTTGTAGGTCAATAAACAGAAATACTTGGCTATTAAAACAATTATACTTCTTTAACCTAAGAGCCATCACAACACAATAAAAGTAAGTGAAGTAGGGGCCCATGTAAGTAACTCAGTAGCAAAGCATCTGTCTTGCAGGCTTGAGGCCACACATTCAACCCCCAGCACCATCAGCTTCATTCAAGGTGAGTCTGAGGGCAGTGCAGCTGAGACCCTCAACACAAGTGTGTCACACCACCACCACCACCACACAGAGGAGCACCACAATCAAGTGTGCAACCCCCAGACAGCACAAAAACAACAAAAGAGAGAAGGAAGAGAGGAAACTAAGAAAACTAGAACACTGCTGCTGGCCAGCAGAATAACTCAGACCATACTCCTCAGTTTATAATGCCAAATAATCCTGATACCAAAACCAGACGGAGACATTACCAAATAAACAGTTATCAGACTCAATATCCCTCAGAAACATGCATGAAAAAATCCTTTAGAAGATACTAGAAAATTTCTGGCAAAAATATAAGAAGGGATAAAATATCAGGACCAAGTGGGGTTTATCGTAGGAATAACATTTGGTTTAACATTCAAAATTCAATGGAATTTACCACATTAATAGAAGGAATGAAAAACACAATTTGATTTCCTCAATATGTGCAGAAAAAAACTTCTGACAAAATTCAACATGCTTCCATAAGAGTAATTCTATCTAAAACTTTTTTAAAACTGAAAACACCTGAAACAGGAAAAAAAAAAAGGTCTTCTCAAGTGAAAAGGGATACTTATGCAAAATCTAATATTTAACTCTATAATGAAAGACTTAAAAATAAGGATGTCATTCTCACCACTTCATTCAACTTTGTACTAGAAACCCTAGCCAATGCAGTATAATAGGAAAAACACACAGGTACATAATGGGAAGCACAAAATAGCACAGAAAGTTAGCATTCATGTAAGTCCTACAGAATCTTCCAATTAACTGTTGGAACTTAAAAAATAACTATTGGAACTAACAAGTTTGACATGATTCAAGGTACAAAGTCAAAAATCAAGCATGTTTTATAATAGCAATAAAATCTAGATTGTTACATTCTATTTATAACGACATTAAAATAAGATAAATTTAATAAAATGTGACTAATGATATGGCTGAACTAAACTGGAGAATATATACTGACTACATTCGTTAATTAAGAGACTTTATATTATTAAACGTTTCTCTCCAAAGTGATCTATAGATTCAATACTGTCTCAATTTAAAAAAAAAAATCCCAGAAGGCTGTTTTGTATAAACTGATGAGTTGATTCCAAATTTATACATATATCCAAAGGACTGAAATATCATAATATCTCTTGGACAGGAAGAGAACAAAAATTTGAAAACTGACAGGATTTTAAGACTGACACCAATAAAATTTCAATAACCAAAGCAGTTGTAGAAATTGCACAAATAAATCAACAGAAAAGTCCAGAATAGATGAGCAGAAAGAAAATTTACAAGAAATTTATGTGATCCTTTGATTTTCAACAAACGTTCCAAAGCAAGTTAATAGAGACAAAAAAAGTATTCTCAGCCTATGTTGCTACAATAACTGGATATCCATTGGTAAAAATGACCTTGACCTCTACCTCTCACCACAGAAAAAATAAAATTTAAACGGGACTACAGATCTTAGTGTAAAAGTTAAAATAATTGAGCTCCTATACCATAATGACTTGAGATAATTCTTAGACCCTAAAGAGTATTAACCATTAAAAAATGTTTAATTGCACCCAAAAAGAAAGAGAGAACAAAAGGGAATGCCCTGCCACAGAGGCAGGGTGGGAGGGGGGAGATGGGGGGTAGGAGGGATACTGGGATCCGTGGTGGTGGGAGATGGGCACTGGTGGAGGGATGGGTATTTGATCATTGTATAATTGAAACCCAAGCACGAAAATTTGTACGTCTACAACTGTACCTCATGGTGTCTCACTAATAAAAATTTTTAAAAAATGTTTAATTGACTCCAAAATTAAAAATAGTAAAATTACACTTATCTTAAAATAATATGTAATTCAAACTCATCTTCCCTTCTGGTTAATAGTATACACAATTCTAGTAACAGTATATATTTGAGAACATTTCCATAGTGTCCAAAGATATTTGGAAGAAACAACGTTTTTTATAGAGTATGTTTAAGATTATTGAAAAATTCCTTCATATATAGCTTATCTATATTAAATAATGACTGTGGAACAAAATAGAGATGGTTCTTCAGAACTTACTCAAAGTCAAATATTTTTAAAGGAAAATGCCAAAATGATGGAACAGGTGACATAAAAGTAACAAATATTTTTTAGGTATTATACAACTTTTTGCATTATCTATAAGGGAAGGACAAGAAGGACAGGAGGAGGTCTTATACAGATTACTAGCTAACACATTCACTGACCCTATCACACATTTACTCAAGATTTTATCTAGCATACATGCTATTGTACATATTATATATACTCAGTCATGTCTCTGTAGTCAGTGCCCATGAGAAAAACAACATGCATGGTACCAGAAACTTCTAATTCCATGAAAGTCCTTTCTTAAGTGGTATCTGCTCTCTGTCTATATGCTGATTTACTACATCATGTTTCAGGAATTCTCTTCCCTCAGAACATATGCCGCTCTCCAGTATAAAATCAAGCCTCTCCCCTGCTGCTGCCATGCCAACAGCTGACAGCATAACTCTGCAGCTTCACTAAGAATCTCTGCAGATTCATCCCAGCTCCACAGATCTGAAGTTTCTGGACACCTCCAAATTCCACAGAACTATCATTCCAGTAGGAGCACACCAAATTAGGTGAGAAAGTAATGGCAAAGCCAACTAAACTCAACGAACAACAACAACAAAAAAAAAACCAATAACACAAAAGGCTCAACTAGCAATGATCAGCTTATAAAATTCTCAGACTTAACAATCCCATGGGGAGATATAACGATTTTCACAAATTTTCTTTTACTGAAGTAGTGTTAATAATTCCTTTATCTATGTGACTGTAACAAGTAATAAAAAAACAAATTATTAGTGTGACCGCTAAGGGGGCGGGTTTGGGGGGTGTTTGGGAAAATGAGGACAATGGTGGAGGGAAGGTCACTCAGGTAGGATTGGTGCTGGAACATCAAAAGCCCATAACAACTGTATTGTGAACAACTTTGTAAACCGTGGTGTTTAAATAAAGTTTAAAAAAATCAAGGCTTCTCGAATGCATGTTACTTCAGATGAGTTCAAACCACGTGTTTCTAGAGGATATCCATTACAAGTATATCATGAGCCCAGTAATCTGGTTTTAGACTCAACCCTCAAACAGCTAGAAGTTACCCACCCTAAAACCACCCAACAACTGATATGTCAGCCGGGGATGAGCTTATTTTTGTTGGTTCCTCTGTCCATTCAGCTCACAGAAATAGAGGGTAACATTGACACTGTGCACACCACATCTACTTAGTCGATGCTATCAAACATCTGGAATTGTCACCACCAACTAAGATCTAATAATAATAATAATTGTCTATTTATTGGCTGCTAGGCAATTTTTCTCAAGTAGTTAATGACATGAAAATTATCCAGTAGAGGTGTGTGGCTAGAAAAGAAACAAGATCAGTGTTTATAGGTAAAGCATTTAGCTTGTCCTGAAAAATCTTTACCATTACCAAAAAAAAAAAAAAGTGAGATTTTGCTAGGCAAGACTTTTTTTAATTTTTATTTTATTTTATTTATTTATTTGCTTTTTGGGTCACACCCGGCAATACACAGGGGTTACTCCTGGCTCATGTACTCAGTAATTACTCCTGGCGGTGCTCAGGGGACCATATGGGATGCTGGGAATTGAACTCGGGTTGGCTGCGTGCAAGGCAAACGCCCTACCCGCTGTGCTGTTGTTCCAGCCCCGACTTTCAGGTTCTAACTAGGAAGCTGATGACTGAAATGTTGTAAACTTGTCTCTATCATTTCATACAGCACAAATCAAGCTGATATGCTTCAATGGCAGAAAACATTTGTAATATAATACTGATAAATTAGACCAATGAACAAAGGTAGAAGTAAAAGAAAAGTACAATTTTTCCCTAAATGAACATAAGGTATATTTTGCAAAACTGTACAATATGGCTCTTTCAAAGCAAATCTAACTAAAGCCCTGGCAGATATTTAATAAACTCATGGGATCATATGAGGAAGAAAAACTGACACTTGAGTCACAAAATATTGCCATATTGCCAATTTGGACACAGGGTAACTGAGAGATTCCTGGCTGCAGGACATGACCCACAACTTTCTAGCCACGATGTCCCTGGATAAGTCAAATAAATTTCTTATCTATAAAGTGAGAAGTGTGATTCCTGCTTTGCTCTACCAGAGGCTATCTGGGCATCAAATGAGAGAGTGGACACAGAATTCTGTGCTGTACTCTGAGAGGTCTCAGGTGCCTGGGAGTTTTCTCAACCTCACTCCCAATTAAGGTGTTTCTCAAACTCTGAGTGGATATGGGCAGTGGAGGAGAAAATGCTATACTGTGATTTACAGAATGGTAACACTAAAACGAACTGCTCATCTAAAGGATTGGAAAAGAAACACTCTCTACCTCTCAGAACAGAACTGTGGGTACACTAGGTCCTGGGTACTGTACTTCACTCCTATAACTTCATGTGTCTCTCATAAGGCTATGAAGTTGTTGCCCCTTTACAAGAACATGAGGCTCTCTGATAAAGTAATACACCAGGATCCTTCTCAAAAAATCTCCAAAGTCTGTACTATCCCCCATTCTGCCATTCATATCCCAGAGAGATCAAAGCCTATTTATCTGAACATGTGGCTAACTAAAGGGGCCCCTTGTCCCAGCTGTCCTTATTCCCCCAGTACATGTAAGAATCTCAAAGTGTAACCAACTGGAAGATGATCTAATTCAAGAGTCAAAGTTCTAAGAATCAATGCAAGTTTCCTATCCCAAGGCCTGGCGACAGTAACTCTCTCAGGAGAGTGTCTGAAAAATCAGGTGTCTAAGTTGGGGTGCAGAGAAGAGCATAGGTAACAAGATGCCATGCTTCCAATGAAATTAATTTTAATTCAAATACTGCCAGGGAGGAAAACAGTCCCTGGTTCAATCTGCCCTGACAACAGTCAAGACAGAGTTCAAGCTGAGCTTGAACCAGTCACCTATTCTGGGCAGTCACAGACTCACCCATCTTCATTTTTAGCCCAGCAGTTTAAGGAAGACTGAGCTCCACACTGGACTGGGGAGTCAAGGGAAGCAATACAGGACCGAGACCTAAACTGGTCAGTGTATCACATGATATTGTGGCAGGTTCGTGAGGTGCACCTGACCCAGCCAATGGAATGCAACAAGACTATCCACATGGCTGGGACAAAGACCCATGCTCCATTACTTATATAAAAAATAAGGAGAGAAGGTAAAAGGGCATGGGCTAAGGATCTGTTGGCATCTCTCCTTGCAGTGAGAGGGAAGGGATGTCTGAGCATGAAGTCAGCACACAGGAAGTGGAGTGGGGACGGGAAGAAAGAAAGCAGATCCTGGTGACTTCATCTGAGTCCCTGAGTGGACTCCAGATTTATCTTGGGACTGGTTGGTTATAGGAGCCAACTAATTCCTCTTCGTCTTATCTGTGCCAGGGTTAGGCCCCTTACTTATGGCTAGAGAAGAGCTGACACAGGAGCCCTCTGGTACCCAACCAAGCAAGCTGTTCCAAGACCTCCAGTGGATGCCTGAAACCAAGGATCTGTAGATACTGTTTTTTTTCCTTTTGGGGTCACACCTGGAGATGCACAGGGGCTTATCCTGGCTCTGCACTCAGGAATTACTCTTGGTGGTGCTCAGGCAAACATATGGGATGCTGGGAATAAAACCCGGGTTGGCCACGTGCAAGGCAAATGCCCTACCCACTGTGATATCGCTCCAGTCCCTGTGGATACTGTTTTTCCTAAGAATACATGCCTTTATACCAAATTTAAGTATAAATTGGACTGAGGAATTTTTAAATGAATCAATTGTAAGAATACTGTAGGATATATAAATATGTTCTCTTGAACTAGTATCTTATATATCCATTTTTGGACCATGGTTGACTGCGAGCAATTGAAAGCCTTCAAGGGAGCCTTATGGGGATGGGAGAGTTCTGAACTCAGGGCCATTGTCCCTACTGGCCCGCGAGTGCTTTGAGTTGGGGACTAATTTTTGGCTCCCTCCATTAACATTCAGTGAACTGGGCTGGTCCTTGGCACATGCTGAGATTTTTAAGTAGGTCACCTCCAGGCTTTACAAAGCAAAACCTTTAACCAAAACAGTAAATGAAAACTTGCAATGCCATCAATACCGATCATTCAATCATTAATTCTAGCAAATTCTCACCCTCATCCCACTCCCCTACTTCAACAGCCCCTTGGTCTATGTGGCCCACCCATTTAGATCACCCCCAACTCTTCATCCTCAGATTGTCACCTCCCAGGAACACGGTTTTGAAATACAGACAGGAAGGAGTTCTGACTCTGATCTAACCCCTTCATGTGTGGGTGTGTGTACACATACATACACACTTATATGCACATGTATGTCAATATCAAAATATGTATATTTACATGCAATATACATGCAATTTACATGTCCCATCCTTAGGCCACAACCCCGCTGGGGGACCTTGTCCTCGGAGTCCCATCCTTAGTAACTCAACTATTAAAATTCAGATAATATCAGATACTTTCAAGGAGTCAATGCTATGCAGAAATCACAATATTATAGAGCCTGTGCTCCCTCCAGCCAAGTGTTTTACTTCTGCTACTCCCAGAGCGAAGCAATAGTTAGAGGAAAACTTCAAATTGTAATTGAATCTGATCTGTGGCCCACTCTTAGGAGGAAAGGACAAGAACAGAATCCCCAAATGTTCCTTCCCGGAGTCTTGGTGGTCTCACATCTCTGGGGATCACTCACTATAGAAATAGACTCTCCTCTACTGCCTACTAAAAGGGTTCCAGAAACTTCTTCCCCAAGTAAACCTCAAGCATACACACAAGGAATGGAGGAGGGGTAGGGAGAATGGGGTGCTGCTCTGTGTAACAGAGTGGAAGGCACCATGCTCATCTCCCTGGACTCCCCTCACTCCTTCCCACAAGATCCAGGCCTTGGGAGGGCCTCCCAGGGACCTCCTGAGGGCTGCCCCAGAGTCCCTGCTATGCCTCTCAAAGGACATGAAAGTCAAATAACAGGCAAATTCATACACAGCTGAAGTTCATGGCTCAAATAACTGTTTAAAACCATTTCCCTTTGCCTTCACTGAAAAGGCCAGATATCCACAGGCTATGTGAAAAAGAAAACAAAGGCAATGATCCAAGTAATTCAGTCTGAAAACTCTCTCTGCTCACACCAGAGAAACTTGGGTCCTGGTCAGAGCTGAACCAGGAACTAAAATGAACCTGATGAGGCTCCCAAGGTCAGGGCGGGTATCCTGGCCTGGGCCACAACCCCGCTGGGGGACCTTGTCCTCGGAGTCCCATCCTTAGTAACTCAAGCACAGCAGCTGAGCCACAGATGTTTCAACCTGTGTTTAAGATTTCCTGCAGCTCTTTTGTACACTGCACTTCCAGTGCGAGCCGGGTGCAAGCATTTGCCTCCTCGCAGTTCTGTGTGTTGTCACAGTAGTCATTAACTTTGTCTTCAGAAAGAACTGGGTTCCACCTCCGGAGCAGAAAGTAAAAAAAGTTCCCTCTTAGGCAAGACACTGTGTTTGTAGCATGGAAAGCCTTCCACGATCCCGTGCCTGCCCCTCACCGCTCTGGGAATCCTTCCCGGGATGTCCTGTTGAGATACATCCACCCCCTCGCTGTCTGATTCAACAAGAAGTAACCCTTCCTCCCTCGATATAGAAAAGTTCTCCAGTCCTTATAAAGTTCAAAGGCAAAAATAGACAACTCTCCCTGCAATGAGCAAGAAATGTATTCTACTTCTGGCCCCAGATTCCAGGCAGAACCAGCAACAACGCTGGACACTAAGGAAAAGAGACATGGAATCCCACCTCCAGGCAAGTTTTCCCTAGAGGCCCAACCTCTGAAAGAACAAGTCTTTTCCCAAATGTTTCTTTAAGGTCAAGGACAGACCTCCATGCAGATCCTGGAGACGGCCTGGGGGGAGGAATGAGAATTCAGAGAACTGCCTGCACAGAGAAGTTTCTTCATGCTCCCTAGTGATGAGCAAGGAGGCAGAGCACACGAGAGCTGAGGTGAGGGAAACGACACGCTATAGAGGGAGCTGGTGCTGGGACATTGCGTGCATGAAGGCCTACCATAAGCCACCTTGGACATCATAGGGTCTCAAAGTTTTAAAAAAAATAGCACTATAGCACTGTAGTACTGTCCTCCCGTGAGCGGGCACCAGCAACGTCACAAAAATTTTTTGAGACTTGTTGTTACTGTTTTGGGCATATAGACTACATCATGGGGAGCTTGCCATGCTTTGCCATGCGGGTGAGACACTCGGTAGCTTGCCAGGCTCTCCGAGAGGGACGGAGGAATCGAACCCCGGTCAGCCACGTGCAAGGCAAACGCCCTACTGGCTGTGCTATTGCTCCAGCCCTTAAAAAATAGAGATGAATGGGGTATGAAGCCGCCAGCAGGTTAATCTGTACCTGTGAGGCAAGTGCATCAGCAGCCTGATGGTACCTTCAGACTTCTAGATACCCCAAAATTGCTGCTATGCCTTTGGCCAGACCCCAACAACTTGGGGCAAAGTTTACCAAGAAAGTAAAAGGCCAAAAGTTAGGTATGTTGGAGACACACCCACAAACCACCTCTGGCTCAGAGGCAAGGCCTCTCTGGTTCCTGATCAAACTGCTTAACGGCCATGATCCCAGAGACTCAAAATCAAATCTTGGAACCCAGAGGCTTTTGGCAGAAATGCGTCTGGTCCCCGCAGTAGGTTACCAGCGCTGGGCCACCCCAGGGGGGAAAGGGTGCTGTCCCTCCATCTGCTCCAGAGGCCATTGGACAGTCAGGTTTGGGCCTGCAGTGATGAGACATGTGGGGCCTCACGGGATGGGCTTGGAGCCAGCCCTTTACTCCCTGCCACAATGAGATCCCAAGTCGCCCCCCACAAATGGCTGCTCCAGCTCCTGATCAAGCTGCTTAATGGCCATGATCCCAGAGACTCAGAAACAAATCTCAGAAACTAGTGGCTTTTGGCAGAAGTGTGTCCGGTCCCTGCATTAGGTTGCCGGCGCCGGGCCATCCCAGGTGGGAATAGGTTTCGTGCCTTGACCTGCTCCCCCTTGGCAGCTCGGTGGTCGCCATACTCCAGAGGCCACTGGACAATCAGGTTTGGGCCCTCAGTGATGAGACACTCAGGGCCTCACAGGATGGGGTGGAGCCAGCCCTTTCCTCCCCGCCAAGTTGCCGCCAACGAACGGCCTTTCTGGCTCCTGATCAAGCTACTTAACGACCACGATTCAAGAGACTTAGAAACAAATCTCAGAATCAGCAGCTTTTGGCAGAAATCTCTCCTGATTTAATGGTTAAAATTTTGGAATTCCAAAATCACGCAGCCACTACTGTGGCTGTGTGACATCATATGTTATCCATAATCAGCAACAGAAAACAAAGTGTCTATGGTTGCCTTTTTGGCAGATCTGAGTGTTGGGGTAAAATCCCAAAAAATAATGGTGGGTCTGGTGTTAAAATATTGAATGTAATCAAAGTAGAGAGAGAGTAATGTCAAAATCATCTGCCCCACAGGTATGGGGAGGGTGTGGGATGGGGGGCATACTGGGGTTTTTGGTGGTAGAGAATGGGCACTAGTGAAGGGATGGGTGTTTCATCATTGCATGATCGAGACTTCAACCCAAAAGCTTTGTAACTGCTCCCACGGTGATTCAATAAATAAATTTATAAAAAGGAAAAAAAAAAGTAAGGTGGAGTCCACGCCCAATTCAATCAACCTAATCAATGGCTGAATAAATAGCAATATTCCTACATTTAAAAAATAGAGATTAAAAAATATAAAACGAAAACAATAAATAAATAAGAGAAGACACTGAGCACAGGTGGAAATCATCCACGTCAAAGCTCTAGAAGCCATTTATTTAGTCTGGATGTGTCAGGTGCCCCTGGCAGCATGGATCAGAGATGAGGCAAGGGTCTCAGGACTGGGATAAGGCGTGGGTTTTCCCCTACAGACTGGCTGTGAGGATCTCTTCCTTCTGGCCCACCCCCTGGCCCACCCACTGACCTCGCCCTCCAGCTTGGTACACACAAGTCTTCCACGGAGATGCTCAGTGCCTCCACAGCATGGCAGTGGTCAAGGTCACAGACACCAGAAGTCAAGGCCACACACTGGTGGGGCAGCAGGCAGGACGAGGTCCACAGCAGTCTAGCTCAGTCTCCACACACCTGCTTCCATCCCCAGGTCATTTCACAATCTTGCCACTACAGAGGATCAATGGACTCTTAAAGAGATGTGCTCAATCCTCAGAAGGCCAGGAGAATTAAACCCAAATGCCTCTCCCTCTTCTTCCTATCCAGAGAGCGAGCAGGCCTAGTTTCCCAGTCACTAGTTAGAAGTTAGCCTTTCCAGGAAGGAACTCGCTTCTCTCCAGCCTCTGCAGCTCTGCTTCTGCAAGTCACACCAGTCTGCCGAAGGCAGGGAAGGTGCTGCTTCCTGGCAAGACGACCAAGTCAGGAGAGAAAAGGGGGCAGCTGAGCCATCAGGACCCACCGAGTGTTGCATCCAAACACATCCTGAACCTGAGGCAGCCCCGAGGCAGCCACATAACTGGCAAGTCTGAGGGGCAGGTGGAGGAGGAACAGACCTGCGAAGTCAGACGGAGCTGGGAGTCGGGGAGAACACAGATCCCTATATCTCAAGGCCAGCTCCACGCAGCCCACTCGCTGCAGGAATGAAAACGTCCCTGAGGTCTCCTGCCCACCACGCTGCCCACAGAGGGACACCGGAAAAGGTACAGTGTGTAGGACGGAGACACTGCATTCTGAGCTCCATTTCATTTTATCACTTTAAGCTTTCAGAGCCCCATGAAAATAGTAACCACCATCTGGATGAGGCAGCTCTCCGCGATCCTCTCATACAGAGCCCCTCTCTAAACAAAGGGCCACATTCCTTTACTCGGAGTAGGACCCTCTTCTCCATTAGGCAACACAGGAGACCAGGAGGAAACCTAGGGTCGGTCCAACCAATAAGGAGAGATGGGCATAGAGGAAAGTGGCTCCACACCACCACCCTTTTTCTCTGCACACCCCTCGGAAGCAGGGAAGTGACATTGAGGATGCCCCACAGGGAGAAACTTAGACTTCAACCCTAGCCCAGACCTAGTTTTCCTCCTTCCCTTCCCTCTGCTTTTGATTCTGCTGTAAGTGGGGTTGGTGTACATGGCCACAGCTCCAGAGACTGGGCACTCTATTGTGTTACCCAGGATACCACCCCACAGAGTTATCTGATCACACTCAAGCATGTGGGAAAGTGCCGGGGATCCAACTCACTCCTCACCGGCTTCAGCTTGCAAAGCAGGCACTCTGCCACTGAGTTATCCCCAGGACTGCTGTCATGAGGAGGTCCTCTCCCCTCTATGAACCCTAGATATACCCACCCCTCCCATCACTAGGACAATAAAGTTGAGTAGGCAACTTCAAACGCCCTATTCTGCTATAAGAATCTAAGAATGTAGATGCCACTTAAAAACTACTTTTTTACATTTGGGGGCACCATGGTTTACAAACTGTTGTTGTTGTTGTTGTTTTTGTTATTTGGTTTGGGGGCCACACCCAACAATGATCAGGGATTACTCCTGGCTCACACTCAGAAATTACTCTGGGCAGTGCTCAGGGAACCATATAGGATACCAGGGATTGAACCCAAGTCAGTTATGAGCAAGGCAAATGCCCTACCTGCTGCACTGTTGCTCCATCCTCTACAAGCTGTTATTAAGTGCATCACTTATCACTTAATCACTTAACTTCCCGTTAGTCGTCGATTTGCTCGAGCGGGTGCCAGTAACGTCTCCATTTGTCCCTGTCGCATGCTAGTGTAGCCCAATGGCATCTGTTCGCTCCGGGAACATGAAGGGCCTCAAACCAATCGTTCATGATCTTGACGAAGAAGTCAAGTGCATGAAGGATACTATTAAATAGACAACCCACAGAAAGAAAGGAAATATTTATCATGTACTTGATGAAGGACTGGTCTCCAGAATACGCTCCTACAACTCAATAAGCCAATTTTCTGGATTGCCAAAGGACTAGACGTTCCTCCAAAGTAGATATACAAATGGCTATCACTGTATCACTGTATCACTGTCATCCCATTGGTCATCAAATGACTCGAGCGGGCACCAGTAATGTCTCTATTCCTCCCGACCCTGAGATTTTAGCAGCCTCTTCTTACTCATCTTTTCCCAATGATTGGAGGCTCTTTCAGGATCAGGGGAAGGAGACCTATTGTCATTACTGTATTTGGCATATTGAATACGCCACGGGGAGCTTGCCAGGCTCTGCCCATGTGGGTGGGATTCTCTCGGTAGCTTGTCGGGCTCTCCAAGGGGCATAAATGAGTAGGAAGTATCTTATAATGTGCCGCGCGGCCAGTTCACAGCCGTGCGGTCCGGAAAGTGGCCTGGAGAATGGCAGAGGTTGGGCAGTGGAGGTCGGCTGCCAATGCTGGGTCCCTTGGGTTGGGGAGGGCTCTCACCCGCCCCACAGCCTGGCACAGAGTCCGGTGACATGGTTCTGGGAGCCTCCTTTATACTCCCGAAACACCAGAAACAAAGATCAATGTAAATCTACAATACGTTACTACTTCTTTAGAACCCAAAAGATAGACGAAGGCTTCTGTTAGCAAAGATGGGAAGAAACAGAAACCATCACCCATTGTTGATGGGATTATAACATGATACAGCAGCTTTGGAAAATGGTTCACCAGTTTCTCAAAATGTGAAAGAGACCGTCAAACCTAGCAAATTCCTTTTTTTGGTTTTTGTGACCAAGAAAGCTTTAACTGAAACTTATTTAGGAAGATGTGAGGGGAGAGAAATGGAGAAGCACATGTTTGGGAGAGAACACAGGCTTCTCCAGAGCGGAAACAGGTAAGCAAATAAACATAGAGAAGCAGTGAAGTGTGCATTCAAGGGAGAATATGGGCCTGAAGAGCAAGCGCAAATTTCACTCTTCAGTATATACCCGAGAAAAATGAAAATGTAAGTTACTACACCACACAGACATGAATGTCCACAGCAGTGTTACTAATACCCAAAAAGTGGAAATGTACCAAATGCTCACCAATTGACAAAGTGATAAATAAAAAGTGATAAATCCATACAATGGATTGTTGTTCAGCCATAAAAATGAATAAAGTACTGATACACGTTATAACATCAATGGATTTTGACAATATTATGTTACGTGAAAGAGGCCAGACACAGTAGATCACATATTATCTGATTCCATTTCTATAAAATGTCCAAACTAGGAAAATCTATAAAGACAGAGCAGAAATTGCCTACTGCTGGGGACGGGGAGACCAAAGAATACAGGGAAGTCGGCTAATGGTATGAATAAGGTTCCTTTTCTGGGTGATGAAAATGTTCTAAGATTGATTTTTATGATGGTCACACAACTCAGCAAGTGTAGTAAAAACCACTGAATTGGACTATTTTAAATAGTAAGGTGTTTGGTATGCACATTTTATTTCAATGAGGTGGTCAAAAAAAATAATAAGCTCAAAGAAATAGGCCAGCATATGTAAGAACCTGAGTTTAATCCCTGGTACCTCATTCCCTTCCCCCAAGCACAATTGAGTATGGCCCTCAAGTTCTGCCAAGTGTGGCTCTTTGTGGGATGAAGAGCCATCCTTCCATTTACTTAGAAATAACCAATTGATTACATTATTTACTGCCCCCAGGTCACAGGGGCCAGGTGGAGTATCCCATGGTGAGCATCCCTGACAGGTCAAAGCAGTTCCACTCAGACACATGGGCCCTGAATTTGATACCATCTTGGCTCCTTTACACATCACCACACACAGCAAGAAAAGAGCTCTCTTGGTCATAGCAAAAATTGAATGTCTAATTTAACTGGTTAAAAAAAGGGGGGGCTGGAGCAATAGTACAGCGGGTAGGGTGTTTTCCTTGCATGCAGCCGACCTGGGTTCGATCCCCAGCATCCCATATGGTCCCCCAAGTACCACCAGGAGTAATTCTTGAGTGTAGAGCCAGGAGTAACCCCTGTGCATCACCGAGTGTGATCCAAAAAAGCAAAATAAAAAAGAAAGAAAGAAAGAAAGAAAGAAAGAAAGAAAGAAAGGAAGAAAGACATTCACATACTCTTCTGAGTCCAGCCTCAGGAGCCCCACCAGGAACTAAAGCACTTCTGTCAGGTCTGGTAAGCTGCCACCAGCAGCCGTGAGCCGTGTGACACCATATGCTCCCAGGACCCATGTCCAGACAAGGCACCTCCCGTGGCTCACCAGAACCCCACAATGGAATTCCCTTACTCTGGGAATGTGTAAACATGCCTTGTGAGAGCTAAAGGGGGGCAGGAAGACCTTTAAAAACTGTAGCCAGGGTGGGCAGGGGCTGGAGCGATAGCACAGCAGGTAGGGCATTTGTCTTGCACTCAGCCAACCCGGGATCGATTCCCAGTAACCCATATGGTCCCCTGAGCACTGCCAGGAGTAATTCCTGAGTGCAGAGCCAGGAGTAACCCCTATGCATTGCTGGGTGTGACCCAAAAAGCCAAAAAGAAAAAAAGAAAAAGAAAAAAAAACTGTAGCCAGAGCTAACGCCTTGCTGAACCTTTGTCCTGGGGACAGAGGTTGAAGAGTAAAGATAGGAGGAAGAGTCTTGGCACACAGAGGATGCAGAGCTGAAGATGCAGACCGAAAGCAGATGAGGGTGGTTTCAGAAACATGGGCCTCATATAAAGGGGTGCTTCTCCCTTCAGGACATCAGCTTTCACAGTCCAACACCGAATTCTGCTATCACTGCCTTTTCTCAGAACTCTAGCAGAGAGATCTGCAGAGTCTATGGTATGGTCCATGCCAGACTTCACATGACAGATCTTGGTTCTTTGGAGAGAAATCTGATTCTCTTATCAATACTTGAGAGTTTAAAACTGGTGAATGAGCTCTATGAAGAACTTGGATTTCCCAAACACCCCCCACCTCACCGCCACCACCACCACCACCCCCTACACACACACACACACACACACACACACACACACCTTACTTTTTGCCAAAAGCCAAGCAAAATGACAAGGAGAAACTGACTCTGAAAACAATTCTAACGACATGTGTTCCAACATCACTGAAAAGAAGGGGCAGCACCCCCAACCCCCCAAAACAAAACCTTTGACAAATGGGGCTCTGCTTTGGTTGTCACATTCTGGTGTTTTCATTAGCAATCAGCCTCTTCCACAGGGGACCCCTGGAGCCAGTATCCAGGTCCCAGGTTGAAAAGAGAGGCCATCAGACCCTTGCTAAGAAAATAGTCAGAGCAATTAAGGCAACCTCGGGGTGCCTGATGTAGACACAGGATGCTTCATTAAACGGTAAATCATTTACCAAACACACCCGCACCAGGGATGGGAGGACAGAAGCAGAGGAAAGGCTGGGTGCCCTGCCCACAAGAAGTTGGTACCTTGCTAGAACGAGGGGGCAACAGAAGATCAAACACAAGTCCACAGTGCTGTGGTCAGACAGGTCCTTCCCCAGGGGCTGGTCTGATGACTCAACAGAGGCCACAGCCGCTGGCCTCCTGCACTACACACAAACCTGCACACACTGGAAGGGGTGACCACACTACAGACCTGCAGCCCAAGAGTGCCAGTCGGCTTCCTGCAGGCCCCATATTCATCACTTCAGTGTTCCATCAAAAACAGAAAGAACATAGGAAAACATAAAAGGGATTTGGACGAAGTCCGGTTCTGGCTTCAAACCAGGCAAAAGCACTGGCTGGCCTGGTCACGGGGTTATTACACAGGGGGTTGCTTTTCTCAGGCATGGCCCACTCCCTAGAGCACAGGCTGTTTGAAAGCCAGGTCGCTGGAGGGCCCGCTCAAGCTTCAGGTCCCGCGGCTCTTTCAGGTCTTCCTTCGCCCACACCCCACCCAACGATTCATCCCCTCTGTAGGGTCCACACATGGTGTTGGCATCCTGGGCTGACCAGAGGCTGGTGGAAGAGAGGGAAGGGAGGGGTCTGTCCTGCTGTCTCCCACTCTCCCACCTGCACGTGACTTTCTGTGTGAAACATTCTCACAACCAGTCCCTCTGACTTTTCTCTCGTGTGTGTGTGGGGGGGGAGGGGCGAAGGCAAAATGAAGTGAGTCACAGTGTAGGAACACCAACCAAGAACCAGGAACCTGATTCCGGGGGTCCTTTCCCTGTGTGCTTCACCTCCCACACAGACCGGGTGCATCTCTTACACAGTGATGGTCAAGAGTTGGCCAACCTCTCTGGGCCTCCATGGCCTCATGTGCAAAATGCAGGTGCTGGCCACAACCACGCAACTCACCACCATGAGGAGCGAGATCTGGAAAGCACCACCAGGTGCCTCCTTGCTCACTGCACATGGGAACACGTGTCCATGTAAAACACCAGAGGTGCCCCAAGACCAGTCCACAGCTCCAAGCTGGTTCTTCTGTTCTGGGCCTGTGAAGACTATGAGTAGAGGGTTCCCCACTACAGACACGCTAATCTCAGCACCCCCGTGGATCCCTACACCTGCACTCAGCAGACTCCTAGCACTGTGTGGTGCCAGCAGGCAGAGCCACAAGCAGCAGAGGGGGAGCCATGCAGGGGGCAGGGGCAACAGTGAAGGGGGGACCCGCACAAAAGTGGGTTCAGGGGGAGGCTGGCTCTTCTCCAAGTCTGCCACTGGCCTCAAGGAGGTAGAGCAGGGAGATATTCCAGAGCCAAGGAATGCCCAGGCTCTTGAGGGACACAAGAAGGCAGGGTGGAGTTTACAAGGGATGCTCCACGGTGTTCCCAGAGCCCTACAGAGCCCAGGGCTTCCTGGGGAGGTAAAGGACTTCCTCTATGACAGCCATTCTCACCGCTGATTCTGCCCTTCAGGAAAGCTGGGGCTCCCTCTCACACTACTTTGTTGACCAAAGGTAAACTGAGCAGGAAGCCCCTATCTCCAGAGGCGGAACTAGGCGAGGAAAGGGGGGCAATTCCGTCCTTCACGAGGGGACCAAAGCCCAGGTCTAGGTCCCCCAATTCTTTCTCTCCAAGGGTAACAAGGCAGAAAAGGTAGAGTCAGATCCAGGTGGACAGGAAGAGGCGCCGTGGAAGGCAGCGTCCTTCAGCCTCACACACCTGCAATCCAGCACCCAACTGCTCCGGGGCTCGGCCTCTCTAAGCTCGAAGGCCAGTGGCTTCCAAACTTTCTCACCTCCTGAGCAGCTGGGACCTCACCCCAGTGATTCAACAGCACCCATGTAAGTGAGAAAAGTCGGGCTGTTCCCCGAGGACTCACTTGCAAAATCCCCTTAAACTGCTCCACAAAGCAGTGTGAGCAGGACTGGTCCCCCAACCCCTCCTGATGAGGTGAGAGGCTGGGGACCCAAGGCAGGCACAACATGCTGCAGCCAGCTTGTGGTCAAGTCCCAGCCCACCCACAAGCCTCTGTGTCCCACCCAACAATGTGCAGGTAGGACCCCAAAAGCCCAGCAGCACTGCACTAAAGAAGACCGGAGCCATCTACCTCCAGGCCACTTCGTCACAGTAAGTCACTAAAGGGTCACGCCATGGCTGCTGGTTCCAACAGATGAGCGGTAGTTGTGCAGATTACCTGGGATGGTCACACTCCACAAGGCCGGAGTAATTGTAGTCACTAATCCAAGTCCTACATATGCCCACTCTTCCTTCCCAAGAGTGCCACTGCCACTGTCCCAAGCCCTGATGCTCCAAGTCAGCTGTCTGTGGAGACCTGGGTGAGGGCTGGACCAGGCTGCAGTGCAGTCAGACCCTGCCTACCAGACCAGCACCTTTCTCCCTCTGGTATCCTATAGTCAGGAAGTAAGCACCCTCTCTTCTGAGAGGTAAGACCCTGTGCCCAGAACCACCTCCTCCTCATGCAGCCGAAACCCTGCCAACCTCTGCCCTCCTAAAGCTCTTTCATGGCCCAGAAAGCAAGAGTTCGCTGGGTGAAACATTTCCTGCAAAACAGCTTTAAGAATCAAGCCTCCACCCCAGCAGAGTCCCAGAAATGACTCTAGGACAGCTAGAGAGACACATCCCACCTGAGCCCCATTCATTCTGTCGCTGCAGGGACAAGAGCAAATGGGTCACCCTCCCCATGGCAAGATTGTAAGCTGCGGGCGCCGTCCCTGCTTCCCAAGACTGAAAGGTTCCAAGAAGTCAGAGTGCCACCCTCTCCCTCAACCCCCCACTGATTAAGGACGTCTCAAGAACAGGGTCTGGGCTCACCCCTCTTTCCTCTTGCACAGAAAAGAAGCGGGCTTAGCTTGCCCCATCAAAGTCCAGGCTGAGCCCCAACTGTCTGACCTCAGAGCCCCTTGCCCATCTGCTCACCCCTATGACCATCCAGAACACCACACAGGATCAGAGATAATACCGAGGTTAAGACTCTCGCCTTGCACATGACCAACCTGGATTCAATCCCTGTCCCCGTATCTGGTCTCCTGAGCACTGTCAGGAGTAATGTCTGAGCACCACCAACTGTGGCTCAAAAAACAACAACAACTACAACAAAGCAGAATAGAAAACAGCACAAACTTCCCAAGCTTTCCACTCACTGGCTTTTCCAGGAATCAAAATGCATCAAAATCCACTAAAGTCCCAAAATTGAAATTTAAACTTCTCGACGCATTCACATTTATGTGAGTGATTCAGAAAGCACTTTGCTTCATTGCGGGGAAGAAGAGCCTTCCCGGCAGCCTAGCTGTGACGCCTGGTGGTCTGTGCTCTGACCTGCTGAGCTCCTTGGGCCACAGCTGCTGGGGCAGGGGCTGGATTCCACACCAAGGCAAACCTAGTGGTGCAGTGATGCTGGAGGGGTGTGGGGGAAATCAAGTGAATTCAGGACCTTGGCGTGCAAGGCAAGTACTCCAGCTCTTTGATCTAGCTTCCTACACCAGCCTAGAAACGCCTGAGAGAGGGGAATAGCAGTGCAGAAAGGCAGTGTGTAAACTGTTCGTATGCATCCAGGTTGGAAGCCCTAACAAAGTTCTGAGTGTAAGTCTGGCCGGAGAGCCCCACCTGGAGGTCCTGAGATGGCTCTGCCCCTTGTTCCATGGATGGTAGCAGTTCTGGGGCCGTGGCTTCCCTCCACAGCTGAGCACTGCCCACAGGCTCAAGCAAGAGAGAAGTCAAGTACATCTACACAATGGAGTACTACCTAGCTTTTAGAAAAGATGAAGTCATGAAATTTACATACAAGTGGCACTACATGGAAAGTATCATGCTAAGTGAAATGAGTCAGAAAGAGAGAGGGACAGACATAGAAAGATTTCATTCATCTTGGGAACATAAAGTAACAAAATAGGAGACTAGCACCCAAGAATAGCCAAGATAAGTATCAGGATGGCTTGGAGGCCAGCCGCACATGCTAGGGGAAAAGGCAGCTCAGATAAAGAAGGGAGCACCAAATAAAGGGTGTTGGGAGGATCCTCCCAGGATGGGAGAAGCATGCTGAAAGTAGACTATAGACCGAACATGACTGCCACTCAATGCCTCTTTTGCAAACCACAGCACCCAAAGGGAGAGAGAGAATAAAAGTGGCAGGGTGGGGTGGGAGGATGGGGGTGGAGGGATACTGGGACCAGTGGTAGTGGAGAATGGGCACTGGTGGAGGGATGGGTACTCAATCACTGTATAACTGAAACTCAAGCACAAAAATTTGTAAGTTAGGGGCTGGAGTGATAGCACACCGGGTAGGGCTTTGCCTTGTATACGCAGCCAACATGGTCGACACAGGTTCGATTCCCAGCATCCCATATGGTCCCCCAAGTACCGCCAGGAGCAATTCCTGAGTGCATGAGCCAGGAGTAACCCCTGAGCATCGATGGGTGTGACCCAAAAAGAAAAAAAAATTGTAAGTCTACAAGTACAGTTCCTGGCCCTGCCCAGTGCCCAGTTCTCTGGGCAGAAGTGGAAGAAGTTTGACCACGAGGTGCCTATGTGCCCGCCTCTAAAATGAGGGCTGAGGCAGTATGTTTCCCATGAGGTTATGGTGAGGATTAAATAAGCGTGAAAAGGAATGATACGGACAAGCCCACCTACTGCAGCAGGGGTCAGCCAGGAGCTAGTGAGAAAGGGCATCTCTCTGTGCCCTCCAGGAGAGTCTGAAAGACAGGCCATGCTAACCACACCCCAACAAGCCCATCCAGAAGGCTGGGGAGCTGGCTCAGAAGTCAAGCACAGGCCCTGTAGGTATGCTGAGACCTCGGCTTGATCTTGGCAACACACACACTCACACACACACACACAAACACACACGCATGCGCACGCGCACACACACACGCACACATACACCTGAGATAAGACAAACATTTACCAGCCAGCTCTGCTGCTTTTGCTCCTACCCCACCAGACCCAGTGACTCTTTGCAGGGAACAATGAGGCTGTGACAGCCAAGTGATTCTAGTGATTTCTACACATAGCAGGTTGCTATGTGTCAGTATTTTTCAAAGTGGGCAATACTGCCCACTTGGGGGAACCTGGACTGATCCAAAAGAGTGGAGGGGGTCTCTCTGTGCGCCCGGCTGCCTGGCAGTCATGCCCACGAACTGCCTCTGGGCACCACATAAGCTCATTAACGGCCCTGATCCAGAGACTCACAAATAAATCTCAGAGGAGAGACAACACATGGCAGAGATGCCACCAGACCCCAAAATCACCATCCAGTTAAAATTTAACTCCAGCTCTAGCACCCTATTTAAAATTTTAGAATTCCTGGAGCGCACAGCCACGTGACATCTCATACTTTATACCACTAATATACCAAGAGTAGCACACTTCAACGACATGCTAGTGATCTTATACAGAGGATTACGAGCTCCAAGGTGAGATAAAACAATCTTCACACACTTTCCTTTACGGAAAACTTTTTGAATAATTTTTAGTGTATTATTCATAACAAAAATACAAAATAAATTATTTATCATCTGCCTTTGGGACAGGCTTGGGTGGTGGTGGTAAAGTTCGAAATAAATATGGTGGGAAGGCATAATGTTGGTGGGATTGATGCTGAAATCCTGAATGTAATAAATTATTGTGAACAACTTTATAAAAATAAAATTTTTTGAAAAATTTTAATTAAAAAATGAGAGAGAATGGAAGTGGTAGTAGCCTTGGTTACAGTTAGGGAGTGTTTTCTGTTTGGGGTCGGGGTGGGTGAAGTAACTGTGTGACTTTTTCCAAAAAGGAGTAGGTAGGTAAAAACAAGTTTGGAAGAGGCCAGAGAGATAGTATAGGAGGCTAAGGTGTTTGTCTTGCATGTTGCCAGTGCTTGTTCAATTCCCGTCACAGGGTCCCTCGAGGACTGCCACGAGTGACCCCTGAGCACACAGCCAGGAATAGCCCCTGACTACCTCTGGCTTTGGCCCTAAAATAAGTAAATTTGGGAATCTCTGATCTACGTGAAAAAATAAAAGACAATGAAGTTAAACAGGAGAGGAAGAATGACGGAACCCTCCTCTGGATGATGAAAGAAGATGGGGAAGATAATGAAAGGTCGGCTAAGTGCCAAGCTTACTTTGAAGAGACATTTTTTGGTCATCTGACTTTCCAGCTGCCATGACAGTCCCTGGTATTCTCAGAACTGGCCCGGTCAAGTGGGCAGTGCTGGCTTCAACCCAGACTCCCAGCTGTGACTGGAGAGCGTGGGAAGCAACAGGGAGGCGGAAGTCTCTCCTCACTCGGTGATACCCAGTGCAAGTGGACTGCAGCTCTGGAAGGGGACAACCCTTCAAGGGTCTCTGAGGACCTTCCCATCCCAGGCTCACGGGGGGCCAGAGTTTCAACATCAGTCCCACTCAGGGAAGACCAGATCAAACCACGAGACCTGTGAATGCCTTGCGTGGCTCTAATATCTCTTAGCTTCTGCAGCAGGCCAACTCCAGCACACTAGCTGTGGTCTGCCTGCCCTCACTCTGCAAGATTCTAGAAGAGAATGCAGAAACACCTCTTTTGTCCCAAAGTCTTGCTGGGGGCCTCCACTACCCCACATTCTCATTTAGGACAGTAGATGTTTTCATTTTACTGCCACCAGATTTAAAAAAAAAAAAAGGTCTGAAAAGAGCATTATATAGATTCACCAATGATTTATGTTTCGAGAATTGAGACTCCTGGAGCCTAAAGAGAAGTACACTTTTGCATAATCATGAGAAAAGGGCGAAGGTTCTAATTACTTGTATGAAAGGGCAGCCTTTAACCCATTTACCCATTCAAAATGTTTTTGTACAATTTAAAAGTAGTCATTTAAACATAAGCAGCATTTCATTATACCCCATTGTTATCTATTTGCTAAAGAGCATTCAAGGATGTCTTCTCTTGAAAATATTGGTTACTTCCTTAGCTTACATTAGAGTAAAAGAATAATGCTACATTGTTTCAAAACCGAGGAGGGGGCTTTGCATTCATGCCCACGGTCCATCAGCATCCTCACTCAACCAAGTTAGAACAGTCAACAAGTAGGCGCAATGGACTATATGTCATACATGAGAAAGGCGTCACAAAGCACTTTACAGGTAATTCCACGATAGCCAGAGTAAGTTACTCTTCTTAATATCTCAACTTTACACCCACAGTTATTTTTATCATCCATCCAAAAGCAAAGCTCTAATAGAATCTAGATATCCCTTCATTGCACCCCAGTTTAATGTTGAGGCCTAACCATCCAGAGGCTCTGAAGCCACATGCTTCCGAGGGCCCTTAGAATTCTAAGAAAAGCACAGAGAAGACATGGCTCCCGGCGCCCCAACATTCACCAAGTACAAGGAGCCCTGCTGCTGATTCCCCCTGAGGTTTGCTTCCGAGAAAATGCTTCTCTGAATGAATGGAGCTGCTTCCCATTGTTGAGAGATAAATGCCATGTAAGTCAGCAAGGAATCTCTTCACCACCACTGCTGGAAACAGAAGGCCAATTCCAAGCACAGGTATTGGCGAGCCCCTGGGCAAGGCTACATTCCGGGGATTCCCCACTGTTCCAGCTTCTAAACTAGTATGCTTCAGCCTCTAACATCTGTGGACTGACCCTGCCTGTCCATGGACAGGCCAACCCACTGCAGCTGATCACTGCTTTCCCACCTTTCTACAGTTGCGGACCGGCACCACTCCATGGACCGGTGGTCAAAGCCCACTATTCTAAACCACCTCGGAGCTTCTGCAGTTATATATGTACATATCATAATATTTGTGAGCCTTTATGAAAAGGAAATAGTGAGTAATCAGGAGCAGAGCAGCAGCAGAGACATAGAGCTGGATTCATCCTAAAACTGAACTATAGAAATGATTCCAGCACCCAAGACTTAGTTTTTGTATTAGGAATGCATTTTTCTATTAACTGCCTAAATTGGCTAGCTTCTTGACAGAACCCAGCACCAAGTGCACGGGTACCAGAGGAAGGGAAAGAGTGCTAAGTTTGGGTGTCTTTCAACTGGATCAATGGTTTAAAAAAAAAAAAGACGAAGTGTTCAGGGAGAATCTCCTGCCCCCACACCAGGCTGTCTTCACCAAGGCCCCCTCAGAGGGGGGCGGGTTGAGCTTCCCTCCCTACCCCAAGCAGTGCCCTAGCAGCCAAAAACCTCCAGAACCCAGCCACAGTCATACTCAAGGCCACTCTCCACGTGCTCGGATGAGCCACATGCCTGAAGGAATCAACAAAGGAACCCAGGTATGCGGGACCCATGGCTGAGATCTCCAAGCCTGCTCGGATCAGGACTGGGCATCCTCTACCCAGATCCCCAGTTTTCCAGTAGGTTGGCAGTCACACCCACAAACTGCCCCTGGCGCCATGTAATCTCATCAGTCACCAAGATCCTGAGACTATAAAACAAAGCTCCCAGAAGAGAGAAAGTTTTTCCTGGAGCACCTCCTTTCCTCGGAGAGCCCAGCAAGCAACCGAGAGTATCCCGCCTACACAGCAGAGCCTGGCATGCTACCCTTGATGTGCTTGATATGCCAAAAACAGTAACAATAACAGGCCTCCTTCCCCTGATCCTGAAAGAGCTTCCAATACGGCAGCATTGGGAAAGATGAGGAAGGAGAGGCTGCTGAAATCTCAGGGCTGGGACAAATGGAGAGGTTATTGGCGCCTGCTCGAGGACATCAATGAACAACAGGACGACAGTGATATAGTAATACAGTTCAGGGTTCATGTACTTTCTTCTGAAACTTTATACCATGGGGGCGAACCAACATCCAAGAGGCTCCACTCTCCCCTCACAACATTTCCCCTCCCAGGACCTAAGACAGCAACCAAACAAGGTCCGTAATAAGTTCAATGACAGTCCATTTCAAGGAGATGGGGGACGGGGTAGGTAGACTTCAAATCAATCAGAGGAGCAGAGGCCCATGTGGCAGTGAGTATGGAGTTCTAGCACAGTGCCCTCCTGCGCAGAGCCGGCAACTCTGCTACCACTCAAGAAGAGCGCACAGATGCGCCAAGCAGCATCCACAAAGTCCATGAAGCACTGTTTGAAATAGCAAAACTTGGAGGGGACAAACCTAATTGCTCCAAGAACAATGGAACTGTGGCACATTTGTGCCTGAAATATTTCACAGCAACTATTCCATGAGAGCGCCACACAGTGATTAAAAAAAAAAAAAAAAAGAAAAAGAAAGAAAGAAAAAAAGGGGAAAAAAAGGATCTGGAAGCCACCACAAATGCAACAAAGGAAGTTGTACAAAGCATACGTCATGGCCCCACTTGTATGAAATTTAAGTTTCCTAGACACCATGGCTACTTATGCCTGATGGCACAGAGAGCAGACACAGTCACAGGCGCACAAGGGAAACAACTCTTGAGTGAGTCATGCCAAACCGATGACCGTGGCTAGAACCCAGAAGGACCTGTGTTGTTTTAATTGTTTAGAAGAATGGATTCATGGGTCGCTGGTGTAAATTCTGAGTGATGATTTGCTATAAGAAGGACAGCTGTGACAAGCCAAGAAGGCTGCTGTTCCACCCCACACTGGGGTCTCCCCGCTGAGAGGGTAGGTGCAGAGGCTGCAAGTCCCATCCCCCACACTCACCCCACCCCACAGTGAGAAGTCAGAGACACTCGGCCCTGGTGTGCTCTGCCGAGCAGGTCTCAGTAAATATTTGTTGAATAATGGTGCCTTGACTTCCTTTCATATAAACATGGGTCCTTGCAGAGCTACAAAAATATCTGAGCTTCTCGGTGGTGCAGGGCCGCCCCCCAGGACACAGAAGGAGACGGGGAGCCCTCAGCAGATTGAGGCAAGGCCTAGGGTCCCCGCTACCCCACTCCTTACCCCACACTCCCTCCTACCATCTCCCAGCTGAGCCCACCTGCTGACCACACTCTACCTCTGATCTCTACACCTGCCTTCCCTCTGTCGGGTCAGGCCAGGTCTCCAAATCCCTCCAACCTGACCCACACAATCACTCCAACAGATGTCCTGTGAGTCAGCCTGCAGTGGGGAAGGAAAAACATTAGCAGGAAGAACTGCTTTGAGGTTCTGGAGAAGAATAAAGCATTTTCTCTCCAGTCTGGGCAAGGTCCGGAGACTGTTTGGCTTAAACCACCAAAAAAGGCAGCTTCGTCTTACAAGGGGCAAAAACACACCCACCCAAGCACACAGCCCCGCCCCTGGGCATGTGCTCGCCCAGAGATAAGGGAGGGGGCAGGTCACCTCCAGGCATTCCTTCTCTGTCCCTGCCTTAAGCTGTTCTTCCAAGATCCTCCTCCCTGTGTCCCATCATCACCTGTGCCTACCCAGCCAAACAGCCTTACTGCCTGCAAGAACTCCAATCTTATGTCGACTAAAAAGTGGGCACATCTTGGACACTTTCCCATCCATCATGTCAGTAAAATAGGACTTGGGGGCACATTCTATCCTATCAATAGCAGAGCCCCAGGAGTCTGAGCATGGTAAGAGGCAGAAATAGCCTCTGCCACCTCTTTTGGAATTGCCTTAGGGAAGGAGCTACTGGAGTTCCCACCACCACTAGTGTATGCAAAGAAGTCTTAAGCTTTGGGTAATTGTTCCCTCTGTATTAAGTAATTCTCACACTTTGCAGAGAGTTCAACATTAAATACTGATGGAGAAGGTTAAAAAAAAAATGGAAGGGGGCTGAAAAGTAGTACAGAAAAGTGAGGCAACTTGGCTTGCATGCAGGTTGGATCCCAGGCATCACATCTGGTCTCTCAAGCACTGTGAGGGGTTATTTCTGAGCACAGAGCAGAAGCTTTGAGCACCACTGGGAGTGGCAAAAGAGGGGAAAAAAAACCGTAAACAATAAATATTACCCACAAATCTGCTACAAGGGACTCTTCTTTCATAGTCTGTAAGATTTTGGGCCACTTCTTTCAGACTTGCCCAGGGCTTAATCGTGTCTCTGAACTCAGGGATCACTTCTTTTTTTTTTTTTTTTTTTTTTTTTTTTTTTTTTTTTTTTTTTCCCTTTATTTTATTTTATTTTTTTTAAAGTTGTACATTTACAATTTTTTGTGCTTTGGTTTCAATTATACAATGATCAGATACCCATCCCTCCACCAGTGCCCATTTTCCACCACCATGGATAATATCCCTCCCACCCCCATCCCCCCATCCCCCCGTCTCTGTGGCAGGGCAATCCCCTGTGTTCTCTCTCTCCTTTTGGGTGTTGTGGTCTGCAAAAGAGGCATTGAGTGGCAAACATGTTCAGTCCATAGTCTACTTTCGACATGCATCTCCCCTCCTGGGAGGATCCTCCAAACATCCTTTATTTGGTGCTCCCTTCTCTATCTGAATAGCCCTTTCCTCTAGGATACCCGGCTGGCCTCTAAGTTATGGAGTAATCCTCCTGGTGCTGATCTCAGCTATTCTTGTGTATTAATCTCATACTTTGTTACTTTATATCCCCCAGATGAATGCAATCTTTCTATGTCTATCCCTCTCTTTCTGACTCATTTCGCTTAGCATGATACTTTCCATATTGTACCACTTGTATGTAAATTTCATGACTTCATCTTTTCTAAGAGCTACATAGTACTCCATTGTGTAGATGTACCAAAGTTTCTTTAACCAGTCATCTGTTCTTGGGCATTCAGGTTTCTTCCAGTTTCTGGCTATTGTAAAGAGGGCTGCAATGAACAAACAAGTGCAGATGTCACTTCGACTATACATTTTTGCCTCTCTGGGATATATTCCCAGGAGTGGTATTGCTGGGTCAAATGGGAGCTCAATTTCTAATTTTTTGAGAATCGTCCATACTGTTTTCCAGAAGGGCTGAACCAGTGGACATTCCCACCAACAGTGAAGGAGTGTCCCTTTCTCGCCACATCCACGCCAGCATCGGTTGCTTTTGTTCTTTTGAATGTGGGCCAGTCTCTGAGGTGTGAGATGGTATCTCATTGTGGTTTTGATCTGCATCTCCCTGATGATTAATGATGTAGAGCATTTTCTCATGTGCTTTTTTGCCATTCGGATTTCTTCTTTGAGAAAGTTTCTGTTCATTTCATTGCCCCATTTTTGGATGGGGTTGGATGTTTTCTTCTTGTGGAGTTTAACCAGTATTTTGTATATCCTGGATATCAACCCCTTGTCAGATGTGTATTCGGTGAATATCCTTTCCCATTCTGTAGACTGTCTTTGTATTTTGGTCACTGTTTCTTTGGAGGTGCAGAAGCTTCTTAGTTTAAGATAGTCCCATTTATCTATCTCTGTTTTCACTTGCTCGGCCAGTGGCGTGGCATCTTTGAAGATACCATTAGCTTCAATGTCATGGAGGGTTTTGCCAACTTTGTCTTCAATGTACCTTATGGTTTCTGGTCTGATGTTGAGGTCTTTAATCCATTTTGATCTTACTTTTGTACATGGTGTTAGGCAGAGTTCTGAGCCTATTTTTTTGCATGTAGCCGTCCAGTGATGCCAACACAATTTATTAAAGAGGCTTTCCTTACTCCACTTCACATTACTTGCACCTTTATCAAAGATTAGATGAGCATATGATTGAGGAGAAATGTCAGTGTATTCAACCCTGTTCCATTGGTCTGCAGTTCTGCCTTTGTTCCAGTACCATGCTGTTTTAATTATTACTGCTTTGTAGTACAGTTTGAAGTTCGGGAGGTTGATTCCTCCCATTTTCTTTTTCCCAAGAATTGCTTTAGCTATTCGTGGGGGCTTATTGTTCCATATAAATTTCAAGAGTGTTTGCTCCATTTCTTTGAAGAATGTCATGGGTATCCTTATAGGGATTGCATTGAATTTATACAATGCTTTCGGTAGTATTGCCATTTTGACAATGTTAAGTCTCCCGACCCATGAGCAGGGGATATCTTTCCATTTCCTCATGTCCTCTTTTATTTCCTGAAGTAGCGTTTTGTAGTTTTCTTTGTACAGGTCCTTTACTTCCTTAGTTAAGCTGATTCCTAGGTACTTGATTTTCTGGGGCACAATTGTGAATGGGATTGTTTTTTTCATGTTGCTTTCTTCTCTCTCACTGTTTGCGTATAGGAAAGCCATGGACTTTTGCGTATTGATTTTATAACCTGCAACTTTACTATACGAGTCTATTGTTTCTAAGAGTTTTTTGGTGGAAGTTATTGGGTTCTCTAAGTAGAGTATCATATCATCTGCGAATAGTGAGAGCTTGATTTCTTCCTTTCCTACCTGAATGCCCTTAATATCTTTTTCCTGCCTAATCGCTATTGCAAGTACTTCCAGTACTATATTGAACAGCAGTGGAGAGAGTGGGCATCCCTGTCTCGTCCCTGATCTTAGAGGGAAGGCTCTCAGTTTTTCCCCATTGAGGATGATGCTTGCTGTAGGCTTGTGGTAGATGGCTTTAATTATGTTGAGGAAGGTCCCCTCTATACCCATTTTGGCTAGGGTTTTCATCATAAAGGGGTGCTGGATCTTATCAAATGCTTTCTCTGCATCTATTGATATGATCATATGCTTTTTATCTTTTCTTTTGTTGATATGGTGGATTATGTTGATTGATTTCCGAATGTTGAACCATCCTTGCATACCTGGGATGAATCCTACTTGGTCATGGTGTATGATCTTTTTGATGAGTAGTTGGATTCTATTTGCTAGTAGTTTGTTGAGGATCTTTGCATCTGTGTTCATCAGGGATATCGGCCTGTAATTCTCTTTCTTTGTGGTATCTCTGTCTGCTTTTGGTATCAGTGTGATATTTGCTTCGTAGAAACTGTTTGGAAGTGTTTTTGATATTTCAATTTCGTGGAAAAGCTTAAAGAGTATTGGGAGTAAGTCCTCTTTAAAGATTTGGAAGAATTCACTAGTGAATCCATCCGGGCCAGGACTTTTGTGCTTGGGGAGACTTTTTATTACCATTTCAATTTCCTTGATGGTGATAGGTCTGTTCAGGTATTCCAGGTCTTCTTGGTTCAGCCTTGGGAGTCTGTAGGAGTCTAGGAATTTATCCATTTCCTCGAGGTTTTGATGTTCCGTGGCATAAAGCTTCTCAAAGTACTCCCTGAGGATCCTCTGAATTTCTGTGGTTTCTGTTGTAATGACCCCCTTTTCATTTCTGATTCGGTTTATTAGGGTTTTCTCTCTCCCTTTCTTTGTGAGTTTTGCTAGAGGCTTATCGATCTTGTTAATTTTCTCAAAGAACCAGCTCTTGGTTTCATTGATCTTTCGGATTGTTTTTTGGGTTTCCATCTCGTTAATCTCTGCTCTGAGTTTTATTATTTCCTTTCTCCTGTTCGGGTTGTGCTCCTTTTTTTGGTCCTTCTCCAAGCTCTTAAGCTGTGAGGTTAGGTTACTTATGTGTGCTCGCTCCTCCTTCCTGAGGAATGCTTGTAGAGCTATAAACTTTCCTCTTAACACAGCCTTTGCTGTGTCCCATAAGTTTTGGTAACTCGTGTTCTCATTTTCATTCGTTTCTAGGAATCTTTTGATTTCCTCTTTGATTTCCTGTCTAATCCACTCGTTGTTCAATAGTGCACTGTTTAATTTCCAGGTGTTTGATTTAGTTTTCTGTTTTTGTGTGTGATTTACTTCTAATTTCAGCGCATTATGGTCTGAGAAGATTGTTGATACAATCTCTACCTTCTTAATTTTATGGAGGCATGTTTTGTGGCTCAGCATGTGGTCTATCTTGGAGAATGTTCCATGTACGCTTGAGAAGAATGTGTATTCAGCTTTTTGTGGATGAAGTGTCCTGTATATATCTACTAAGTCCCTTTCTTCCATTGTTTCCCTCAAATGAAGTATGTCCTTGCTAAGCTTGAGTCTGGTTGATCTATCAAGAGGTGACAAAGCAGTGTTGAAGTCTCCCACTAGTATTGTGTTGCTATTGATGTCTTTTTCCAAATCTATGAGTAGTTGTTTTAAGTACTTTGCTGGTCTCTCATTAGGTGCATATACATTTATTATTGTAAGTTCTTCCTGTTGTACAGATCCTCTGATCAATAAGTAATGGCCTTCACTGTCTCTTATGACCTTCCTCACTCTGAAATCAATGTGGTCTGATATAAGGATGGCTACCCCAGCTTTTTTATGGGAGCTGTTTGCCTGTAGGATTGTTTTCCAGCCTTTGACTCTGAATCTGTGTTTGCTTTGACTATTGAGATGCGTTTCTTGCAGGCAGCAGAATGTTGGGTTCAATTTTCTAATCCATCCTGCCACTCTATGTCTTTTAATTGGTGCGTTTAGCCCATTGACATTGAGAGAGATTATTGTTATGGGATTTTGTCCCATTGTTATGTTAAAATTGGGTGTATTTGAGGAGCCTTTCTTGCCTTAAAGTAGCCCATTTAGTTGTTCTTGTAACCATGGTTTTGAGTCTATGAAGTTCCTGAGCTGTTGTTTGTCTGTGAAACTGTGTGTTGTTCCTTCT
The DNA here is from genome assembly GCF_029834395.1 of Sorex fumeus. Classification (NCBI taxonomy): domain Eukaryota; kingdom Metazoa; phylum Chordata; class Mammalia; order Eulipotyphla; family Soricidae; genus Sorex; species Sorex fumeus. Next base: position 53,715,399 of record NW_026606129.1, on the reverse strand, counting down.
ATTATGAATGAGAGTCTTGCTGGGAAAAGTATTTTGGGGGAGGCATTTATTTCATTGAGTTTTTTTACTATGTCCCACCACTGTTTTCGGGCCATGAGGGTTTCATCAGAAAAATCAGCTGTGAATTTTAAGGATGCTCCTTTGTAAGAGATTTCTTTCTTCGATCTTGCTGCTTTCAGAATTTTGTCTCTGTCTAAGGTTTTGGTCATTTTGATCAGAATGTGTCTTGGGGTATTTTTATTCGGATTTCTTCTAGCTGGTACCCTTCGGGCCTCCTGAATGTGGTCACAAGTTTTCTTCAGCTCTGGAAATGTTGTAGCAATGATGTCTTTGACAGTTTCTTCTTCATCGAGGTTTTCTTCCTGTCCCTCTGGGACTCCAATAATTCTTATGTTACCCCTCTTGGCTTCATCACGATCTTCTCTTGCCATCTGTTCCCGAATTGTGAGTCTCTTTTCCATTTTCTGCTCTTTTCGGGAGAGTCTCTGAACTTCATCTTCGAGCTCACTGATTCTGTTCTCAGCCGCTGTTACTCTGCTGCTGAGGCCTTCCACTGAGCTTTTCAATTCGCCTACGAGATTTTTCAGGTCTGACATTTCTGATTGCATTTTCCTCATTTCTGCCTTCAGATCCTCTTGTCTTCTATTGGCATTGCTTTCCATTGTTTCTTTTAATTCCCTAAGCATCCTAAGTAGCTCCCTTCTGAATTCCTTGTCAGAGAGGTTGTCTAACACTACAGCACTTTTGGTGTCATCTGGGCTAGACTCTTCAATATGAATGTTTGGTGGGCTTTTGCGTTGCTTTACCATTGTGAGAGGTGTGGTTTAGTCCTTCACGTTCAGTGTTACAATTCTGCTTGATATGCAGTGTGAGTTAAGATAGGCTTATGAGTTTTTGGCAACTGTATTTCTAGTGGCTGAGCTAAAATAGAGAAGTTTCCATCTAAGAAGTTAGCTTATGGTTCCTATGGCATATGTAGTGGGAAAATATTTCGCGGCCGCGTTAGCGGCCGCGGCTCCAGAAAGACTCCCTGGCACTGGGCGAGGAGCTGGGAAGGTTTCCTGTTTGGAATTGGAGCCGTTCAGCTTTGTTGCCCAGAGCTGGGCCTCTGTGCCCGTCCCACGCTGCTCAGGGGTTGAAAACCGGCTGTCTCGGGGCTGTTTCTAGCTGCGCGTGCCCAGAGAGGAACCCAGGCCCGTGGGGGCGGGCTGTACCTGTTGGAATTGGAGCCGTTCAGCTTTGTTGCCCAGAGCTGGGCCTCTGTGCCCGTCCCACGCGGCTCAGGGGTTGAAAACCGGCTGTCTCGGGGCTGTTTATAGCTGCGCGTGCCCAGAGAGGAACCCAGGCCCTTGGGGGCGGGCTGAACCTGTTGGAATTGGAGCCGCTCAGCTTTGTTGCCCAGAGCTGGGCCTCTGTGCCCGTCCCACGCGGCTCAGGGGTTGAAAACCGGCTGTCTCGGGGCTGTTTCTAGCTGCGCGTGCCCAGAGAGGAACCCAGGCCCGTGGGGGCGGGCTGTACCTGTTGGAATTGGAGCCGTTCAGCTTTGTTGCCCAGAGCTGGGCCTCTGTGCCCGTCCCACGCTGCTCAGGGGTTGAAAACCGGCTGTCTCGGGGCTGTTTCTAGCTGCGCGTGCCCAGAGAGGAACCCAGGCCCGTGGGGGCGGGCTGTACCTGTTGGAATTGGAGCCGCTCAGCTTTGTTGCCCAGAGCTGGGCCTCTGTGCCCGTCCCACGCGGCTCAGGGGTTGAAAACCGGCTGTCTCGGGGCTGTTTCTAGCTGCGCGTGCCCAGAGAGGAACCCAGGCCCGTGGGGGCAGGCTGTACCTGTTGGAATTGGAGCCGTTCAGCTTTGTTGCCCAGAGCTGGGCCTCTGTGCCCGTCCCACGCGGCTCAGGGGTTGAAAACCGGCTGTCTCGGGGCTGTTTATAGCTGCGCGTGCCCAGAGAGGAACCCAGGCCCTTGGGGGCGGGCTGAACCTGTTGGAATTGGAGCCGTTCAGCTTTGTTGCCCAGAGCTGGGCCTCTGTGCCCGTCCCACGCTGCTCAGGGGTTGAAAACCGGCTGTCTCGGGGCTGTTTCTAGCTGCGCGTGCCCAGAGAGGAACCCAGGCCCGTGGGGGCGGGCTGTACCTGTTGGAATTGGAGCCGTTCAGCGTTGTTGCCCAGAGCTGGGCCTCTGTGTCCGTCCCACGCGGCTCAGGGGTTGAAAACCGGCTGTCTCGGGGCTGTTTCTAGCTGCGCGTGCCCAGAGAGGAACCCAGGCCCGTGGGGGCGGGCTGTACCTGTTGGAATTGGAGCCGTTCAGCTTTGTTGCCCAGAGCTGGGCCTCTGTGCCCGTCCCACGCGGCTCAGGGGTTGAAAACCGGCTGTCTCGGGGCTGTTTCTAGCTGCGCGTGCCCAGAGAGGAACCCAGGCCCTTGGGGGCGGGCTGAACCTGTTGGAATTGGAGCCGTTCAGCTTTGTTGCCCAGAGCTGGGCCTCTGTGGCCGTCCCACGCGGCTCAGGGGTTGAAAACCGGCTGTCTCGGGGCTGTTTCTAGCTGCGCGTGCCCAGAGAGGAACCCAGGCCCGTGGGGGCGGGCTGTACCTGTTGGAATTGGAGCCGTTCAGCTTTGTTGCCCAGAGCTGGGCCTCTGTGCCCGTCCCACGCGGCTCAGGGGTTGAAAACCGGCTGTCTCGGGGCTGTTTCTAGCTGCGCGTGCCCAGAGAGGAACCCAGGCCCGTGGTGGCGGGCTGTACCTGTTGGAATTGGAGCCGCTCAGCTTTGTTGCCCAGAGCTGGGCCTCTGTGCCCGTCCCACGCGGCTCAGGGGTTGAAAACCGGCTGTCTCGGGGCTGTTTCTAGCTGCGCGTGCCCAGAGAGGAACCCAGGCCCGTGGGGGCGGGCTGTACCTGTTGGAATTGGAGCCGTTCAGCTTTGTTGCCCAGAGCTGGGCCTCTGTGCCCGTCCCACGCGGCTCAGGGGTTGAAAACCGGCTGTCTCGGGGCTGTTTCTAGCTGCGCGTGCCCAGAGAGGAACCCAGGCCCGTGGGGGCGGGCTGTACCTGTTGGAATTGGAGCCGCTCAGCTTTGTTGCCCAGAGCTGGGCCTCTGTGCCCGTCCCACGCTGCTCAGGGGTTGAAAACCGGCTGTCTCGGGGCTGTTTCTAGCTGCGCGTGCCCAGAGAGGAACCCAGGCCCGTGGGGGCGGGCTGTACCTGTTGGAATTGGAGCCGTTCAGCGTTGTTGCCCAGAGCTGGGCCTCTGTGTCCGTCCCACGCGGCTCAGGGGTTGAAAACCGGCTGTCTCGGGGCTGTTTCTAGCTGCGCGTGCCCAGAGAGGAACCCAGGCCCGTGGGGGCGGGCTGTACCTGTTGGAATTGGAGCCGTTCAGCTTTGTTGCCCAGAGCTGGGCCTCTGTGCCCGTCCCACGCTGCTCAGGGGTTGAAAACCGGCTGTCTCGGGGCTGTTTCTAGCTGCGCGTGCCCAGAGAGGAACCCAGGCCCGTGGGGGCGGGCTGTACCTGTTGGAATTGGAGCCGTTCAGCGTTGTTGCCCAGAGCTGGGCCTCTGTGTCCGTCCCACGCGGCTCAGGGGTTGAAAACCGGCTGTCTCGGGGCTGTTTCTAGCTGCGCGTGCACAGAGAGGAACCCAGGCCCGTGGGGGCGGGCTGTACCTGTTGGAATTGGAGCCGTTCAGCTTTGTTGCCCAGAGCTGGGCCTCTGTGCCCGTCCCACGCTGCTCAGGGGTTGAAAACCGGCTGTCTCGGGGCTGTTTCTAGCTGCGCGTGCCCAGAGAGGAACCCAGGCCCGTGGGGGCGGGCTGTACCTGTTGGAATTGGAGCCGTTCAGCGTTGTTGCCCAGAGCTGGGCCTCTGTGTCCGTCCCACGCGGCTCAGGGGTTGAAAACCGGCTGTCTCGGGGCTGTTTCTAGCTGCGCGTGCCCAGAGAGGAACCCAGGCCCGTGGGGGCGGGCTGTACCTGTTGGAATTGGAGCCGTTCAGCTTTGTTGCCCAGAGCTGGGCCTCTGTCGGGATCACTTCTAATGAGGCTCATGGGACCATGTGGGATTCCAGGGATTAACCCAGGGTTGATAGTATACAGAGTAAGCACTTTAACCCCATACTATCTCATGGCCCTCAAAATTATTATTTTTTTAATTCGAACTTGAGCTAAGCTTAAGAAGAGAACACCAGGGGCTAGAGCGCTAGATAGCTCAGAAGGTAGGCTGTTTGCCTTGCACGCGGCTAACCCGGGTTCGATTCCCAGCATCCCATATGGTCCCCCAAGCACCACCAGGAGTAATTCCTGAGCTCATGAGCCAAGAGTAACCCTTGTGCATCGCTGGGTGTGACCCAAAAGGGAAAAAAAAAGATAATGCCTCAACCCACAGGGGCTGAGATGGATGCACTTTGCAGGCAGCAAGTGCTGCCAACTGGCCTCCCTGCCACCAGAGACCCAAGGGCAGTCTTCAGTAAGTCCTGGTGTCCTCTCTAAGGCCCCTTTCTAGTAGGGTCTCATGAACCTTTCAGGTTGCTGACTTAAGACATCATGCAGGGGATCAGAGAGACAGGATATGGGTCAAGACACCTTCTTTGTACATGGCAGACCCTGGAGTGATTGCTGAGCACAGAACCAGGAATTAAGCCTTGAACACCATGGGGTATGGTCCCAAAACCAAAAAATTAAAAATAATAATGATAACAACTAAAGGTATCAGGCACTTGTCTACCTTATCTTCTCACCTGATTCAAATGTAAAGAGTTAAATTTTCCAAGGAAGATACAATCCTGAAATTAATTGCAAACTCTTGACAGCTGTTTCCTGGAATTCTCATTAATACTGGACCACGACAGTCAACCTCTCAGGCAAACATTAATCATTAGCCAATTGTTGAAAATTAACTACTGCTCCCTCCATAGGACAGACCATGGAGGCCCAGAATGGCGGTTCTTTTACATATTTGCTCATCCCACATGTATTTCCCAACGTACCTACTGTGCAGCAGGGACAAGAGCAAGTTCATGGGAGCACCCAGATGAGTCCAACTCCAGCTCAACCTCTGCGAACAGCTCTGCCAGTTTCCATCCAGAGTCCCTCACTCAGCCAAACAGCAAAGGGCCAAACTGTCACACCCAAAGCCCATGTGGAGAACCATCACCACACACCAGGCCATAATCCGAAGCAGAATAAAACGAGGTAGAAGGAGCCTAATGGACGCAAAGACAAGCACCATGTTTATGGGGATACAGAGGGAAACGAGCACGGAACATAATCACAAAGGAGAGATTCCGGGAAGCTGCAACTATAAGTGAAATAATGTACCATGAAACCAGTTCCTAGAACAACATCCTCAGACAACAACCTTTTATTCTAACTGATAACCAGGTTTTTTTTTTTCTCTCACCAACATTATAAAGAAATGATGTTGAACAAAACATTATTCCAGGACCTGCTGTCCTGACAGCAGATAGAGTAGAAGGTGGAGAGGCCCCGAGATGGCTAAGGTCTTTTGGTTGTTGTTGTTTTTGTAGTTTAGGGGTTTTAAGTTTGTTTGGGAGCCACACCCAAACGTGCTTATGGCTCTGTACTCAAGGGTCAGTCCTGGCAGTGCTCAGAGGACCGTATGGTCGGCCACGTACAAGGCAAGTGCCTTACCCGCTGTACTATCTCTCCAGTCCTGAGAAGGCTGAGTTTGGGAGGCACTACGGGAGGGATCAGTCCTACGACAGACAGGATCTAAGCATGCAGAACTGAGAAAGTGCAATTCATGTGAAAAGAGGACCAGCAGCACTCTTTCATCTTTTGCACCTGCAGACTGGCACCTGTCCTGCATCCCGGCCCACAGTCCGGAGTTAGAACCACAGTGGTCGACCAGTGGTTTCCCACTTCTCTACACCTACCCATTCAGTGGTGACTGAAAATGTTGCCCTGGAGCAAATGAAAGTGTTGATGAGGTACAGAAGCAACATCCACCACATAGACTAAGACTCAGCCAGTAAACCAGGTCACAGGAATCACAATACTCTCACTCAATCTGTGCCCAAGCTGGTAAAAGGTAAAGGTAAAGGCCCTCCCGTTGATCGTCGATTTGCTCGAGCGGGCCCAGTAACGTCTCCATTGGAGACTTTGTTGTTACTGTGTCTGGCATATCGAATACTCTCGGTAGCTTGCCAGGCTCTCCGAGAGGGGCGGAGGAATCGAACTCGGGTCGGCCATGTTGGCCGCTTGTAAGGCGAACGCCCTACCCACTGTGCTATCGCTCCTGCATAGATCCAAAAAACTTGCTGCTCAAGCCTGGGGAAAGCTAACAACTGTAATCTCAGCCATCTCACAAAGTTGTGGGCCACTGGGAGGCATCTGATTCTAGTGGCAAGTCCACAGCCAGCACTACTTCCTAAGGGGCACTGTCCACTCAGCTACTGGGCCCCGGAGTCAGAGCACACAATGCAAAGGTCCCACTTAGCTGAGAACCAGCTCCCAGGCCCATGTCACGAGTTGCAGGAAAAGAAGGGTCACTGAACCTAGCTTTTCAGGAAGAAACAGACAAACACCCACCCACCCACCCACCCACCCCCTAACCACCACACACACACACACACACACACACACACACACACGCTTCCAACAAGACCACAAAGAAACTTGACCACTAAGAACATCATGAATGTGGCTCAGAGGAAAGAAAGGATTAGCATTTCCCTGGGAAAGCGGTTCCCTGAGAAATCACCAGCAACACAGATACACTGAATTCCACCTCTGGAACACCAGGCCAGGTACCAACTGGGAATTTGGAAGGAATTCGCTCTGACCTGTATTCTGAAGATGCTAAGTAAGGGTATATATATATATATATAAATGTACCTATATTTGCACGATAGCACAGCGGGTAGGGCGTTCGCCTTACACGCGGCCAACATGGCCGACCCGAGTTCGATTCCTCCGCCCCTCTCGGAGAGCCCGGCAAGCTACCGAGAGTATTCGATATGCCAGACACAGTAACAACAAAGTCTCCAATGGAGACGTTACTGGGCCCGCTCGAGCAAATCGACGATCAACGGGAGGGCCTTTACCTTTTACCTATATTTGCACATACAACTAAAATGTAGGATATTTCCTATACAAAGCACTACAAGAGTAGTTTGGGTGTTGCTGAGAATCCAGGTCAGAAAAGGTCTCTGAAAGACACATCATTTAACATGATTCCCGAACAACTGACAGGACAGTGGGGTGTGAAGGAAGGCCTTTCAGGAGAAGCAGGGGTGGAAGCCAAGGAGGATGACAGCAGAGGGGGCAGGTTTCAGGACTCCCACCAGTACTATGGGTAGGTAGGTTGTTGTGAAGGAGAGGAACAGAGGTAAGTCAGTAAGAGCCAGGCCAGGCCAGGCCAAGCAGAGGCTGACCATGGGGCTGGATTTCCTCAGAGTGAAGTGCATAGCCAATGAAGTCTTGGGACCTCTTGCCCAGCCTAAGCTCTCTTCCTGTGGAGTCGATGGGCAGAAAGGGACAATGTGAGGGCTCCTATAGCAGCAAAGTGTTAATAGGGTAACAACACAAACAGGTTCAAGCAAATGAGAAAAGGCAAAGGAAAGAGGTCAAGGACTAAGCAAAACTTAAATTGGTGATTTTTATTTTTGTGGGCTGTTCATCTGTTTGGTTTTTTTTTTGGGGGGGGGGGGTCCTCCCAAGCAATACTCAGGGAGTTCAAGGGCCACTTCCAGTGATATTCAACCAACCAGGCCAGATGGTTCAATGCAGTGCTGCTCATGGCCCTCAGGGGCACCTCCAGGGGTGGTTGGAGACCAACATGGTGCCAGGACTTGCACATCCTGCATACGCACTGGATCCCTGCATAGGCATTGGACCCCTGAGCTAACCCCCCAGACCAATAACACTGAAATTTTCAACTTAAGTAAAATTTTCATTTGACAAGCAGACATCATGGCCCTGGGGGTAGTCACTTTGCCAGGATCAAGAGATATCAAGAGACTTAGGAGGTCTGGATCACAGGTCTTACTCTTAACCACTTCTTATTCTGCAGGGGAGACTTCTTATTCTGGGGGTGGAGTTCTTCCTGTGTTTCTTTTTCAAATGAAAGAACTGTGATTTACAAAATTATTGCTAATTGAGTTTTAGGCATATAGGCAGGGTACCAGGAAGGTCTGAACTGGCAGAGGAGAATCCCTGTTCAGCAAAGCTGACATCCGAGGTAACTCAGTCCTGTAGAGCATCGGACACTGTGGGTAGTCCTGTGAATAGGTTCCAGGGTGGCTGAGCAATGTACCTCCCTATCAGTTTCTAAGGAGACACAGGGTTTTTTTAATGTTTGTTTGTTTTGTTTTGTTTTTTTGGTTTTTGGGTCACACCCGGCGATGGTCAGGGGTTACTCCTGGCTCTGTGCTCAGGAACTAGTCCTGGCAGTGCTCAGGGGACCATATGGGATGCTGGGAATCAAACCCAGGGTCGACCACATGCAAGACAAATGCCCTACCTGCTATGCTATCACTCCAGCCCCGACAATGAGGTTTAGGGCACGAGGTGAGGCATTTCCCCAAGCATCATACGGTACTCTTCCCTACCCAGACACTCCCCACAGAGGTGCCTGTGCTAAGGATGAAGCACCTTTCAGAAAGGATACAAGCGTTTTGTGTTTGTTAGTTGGTCTTTATTTGGGAGACCACACGCGGTGATGCTCAGGGGTTACTATTGGCTCGACACTCCAGAATCTCTCCTGACAGGGCTCAGGGAGTGCTGGGAATCAAACCTGAGTAGGTCACACGTGCAAGGGCCGTAGCCGCTGTACTATCACCCCAGCCCCAAATGATACGTGCTTTTAACGGGACTGAGGAGAGGCTGCTACTGACAGAACTATGAGGGCTGCCGAGCAGCCGTCTCCATGGCTTCAGCCTCCACCAGTCCCCGCAAGCACACAAATGGAAGCTGCTTAGAAACTTGAGACTGTATGTTTATTTTCCTTTTTTTCAAATCTAAGCCTGGGAAAACTTGCTGCCCTCAAGGTAGTCATCAGCTCCCCAGAGATGGCTTCACTGCATACAACCCAGACAGAACGTGCCTTTGACAGCAAGGTTCCCTCCCCACCCAAAGGGCTTGCTTCCAAGTCCATCCCCAGAAACCAGCAGAAACCTTTTCCACAAAGCCGGTCCCAGGTCCGACTCTCGGCGGTGCTCAGACCTGCGTCCAGAAGAGCCAGCAGGAGAGCTCACCATGGCCCAGAAAGGCCTCTGCCCTTCCTCCTCACACCACTCACATGAACTGAATGGTATTTACTACAGATAAAAAATAAGCTTCATTCAGCTGCTCCTAAACCGATCCCAAAAATAGAGCAATCACTTTAGTACAAATTGGACCAATTGTATTTAAAAAAAATTTTTTTTTCTTTTAAAGCCCAGCTCCCTGACAAGGATGACATGACATGGGACATGACATGGGACACTGCTCAGAGACGGGGGGGATTCCACAATTCTTCCCTTCCCACAAGGCAGTGCTGAAAAAGTCCAGCAGAGAATAAAGTCATCTGGCACGACGCCCCTGTGCAAGTGAACACAAAGCGGACTACTGAACCCCGAATGCCGTGAACTTCCAAATACTAAGAAATCAAGGGATAGATGTTGGTCTTCAGAAAGTAACACAAGGCCTTCCACCCCCACTACAAAAATAAATAAATAAATAATATAATAAAGGCTGAAGTTTAAGAAGCAACAAAAAAGATCATTAGGGGGGACTTGAGGGGGAGGGGGCTTCCTGGGGACCGAAAGATTCTTTTTCCATTTCGTCTACTTTTTTTCCCCCTCACGTTAACTAAGAAAAATTTAGACTATTAATTAGCATACACATTCAGTTACATTAATTATTCCATTGATCTGAATTAATAAGCCTTTCTGAAAGGTATTTATTTTCTAACTTTGTTTAATCATTTTCTCTTGAGCTCCAAAAGCAACAAACTGGGTCACCATCCACATTGTTAAATTTGGTAACGAGGCGAACACCATCTGTGGCCTGGGCCTCAACACTCCATCCCCACGGATGGGGGCTTCTCATGCTTCTGGCTGCTTGAAAAACGATCACAGAATGTCACATGCGTACAACTAAATCAGAAGCCATTTAACATATCCAAACTTATGAAAATTATCCCTAATAGACGATAAATAAATACCAACAGCATTTATATGTGCACACCACTCCCATTATCATTGTAGTTTCAGTAGCATTGTCCATACGTTTTTTAAATTCTCTACACCGTAGCATACCACAGCCCAACACTGAACAGATAACACTCAACATTTGGAACATGACGCATTTGAAATGTGATAGGAAATCCTGAACTCAGAATCCAAGGACAAAATCACACAAGCAAGATTGCAATACGTCTCGAACTTCAAGTTCCCACCGATCCACCTACCTCACAAGAAGTTTTTACCTGTATGAAATTCACTCAAGAACAGCCAGTCCAATAAAAGTACAGCTTCAACACAAGGAGCCAAAAGCAAACGGAACTAGCTACACAACAGTAAAACAATTATTTTCTGTCCTCCAGCACTGGGTACTCCTTCCCCCACCATCCTGCATGGTCTCCAGTGATCAAGAAAGGCTCTTAGCAAGTGGGACACTACAGCACCAGAAAAAACCTTAAATCACTTCTGACTCATCAAGAAAGAATACAAAATGTCAAAGGTAAAAACAATCCTCCTGATTTTCTGATCTACTGATTTTCTGATCTACTCCCCTTACTCAGGTTAGTGAGTGCAACACAGAAAGAACATGGGAAAACCCCTAAAATACAGCCTTCTGATAGCCTAGTGAGACAAACTTAGAATTCCACTCCTTATTCTCCTAAGTGCTTTTAAAAAAAATAAAATAAAAAATAAAAACTATGTCAACCTTTCCCAAAGGAAGTTCCATGAAACCCTGGTTCCGTGATATGTCCTGCCAAAAAAATGTTTAAAGAATCCATGACCAATTACTTTTAGGGACTAGCTGAGTTAAACAAAATGAAACTGACTTTTTAACTACAGACCTTCCCAGAGCTTTAACTAAGCTAATTCGGACAATAAATCTTTAAGAGGATAATAAAGTATGTGGAAGCATCCCAATTTATTTAACCAAAGAATCATTTTACCTTGGGACATTTCATAGAACGAGGAGAAGTAAACTTAAACACTATCCTATATTCTTCTGCCACCTATTCTCTATATGGATGCGTTAGTTTTATTCTATTGTCTTCTCTAAGAAAGTAGTAGTTTATGTGCCAAAGATCTAGGATTATCATCTACTTACCAGAAAAGCTGACCAAAGTACCCACCATTCCAAATAATACTGAATTAAAAAAAAAAAAACAAATAAACCAGCACTAATTATCAAGAAAAGAATAATAGACAACAAAGTCTATGTGGAAACCAAGTTATTTTTAAATCTGCTACAAATCTCTTCCATCAAGAGCTTCACATCTATTTATAAGAGATTGATGACTTTAAACACATTCATTAAGCATAAATTTGAAAATACAGGTTTTAAAAATTGCTGTTGTGAAACTCCAGGAATCATAGGCAGGGCTATAAACCCCTCCCATCCAAAACATAGCTGCAGATTCAAGGAGAGAAGCAAACAATAACCACACTTCAGGAACCCACACCAGGACAAAGAGGAACGAGAAGGCCACTTACCAAGTTATGATTTGTTGAATTAGAATCATCTTCAGGGAATGGGATGTAAATAGCTAAGGCCACACAATTGGCAAAAATAGCCAATAATATAAATATGTCAAAGGGTCTGGAAGTTTTTGTTAAGGCATATATGTGATGAAAATATAAACCTCTCTCTCTCTCTCTCTCTCTCTCTCTCTCTCTCTCTCTCTCATTGCACCCCCAATCATACCACTTTTAACTGGTTTTAAAATTAAAATGAAATACACGGATCCTTTTCATACTGTTTCAAATGATATGGTTTCCAGCAGAAGGAACTGTGGATCTTCCCATCAAATGACCTCTCCATGTCCTTCCTTCTTTTGCAAAGATCATGTTACACTCATTCTTCTACTGTACGTTTTATACTGAAACCTAAAAGTATATACAGTTAAGGCAGTGCATAAAGCAGGCTTCTGCGTCTTGGAGTTTTCAAAGAGACTTGGGCCTTGGAAAGCTAAATTCCTGGCTACTGCAGACACAATGAGAAATCATCATGAGACAAATCACTTCCACAAATCCTGGCCTCCATGTGTTAGATCCATTCTCTCAGTGGCCATTGAACCAGTCTGTATCTCCTGTTTAGACAAGGGTAGGTCAGGTCCCCAGGACCTTCTCTGTTTTCCCTGTGATGGGCTCACAACATGTTCCTACACCTCAGAAGCTGGAATAATAAGCGAATCAGAGTTCAGCTCCTTCTCTGCTTCACTCCAAGAGTCATCAACGGTTATCACTGTTTCAGATTAGGGCTAGACTGGCACTCAGTATATAACATGCTGTTACTGTGTTCAATTTATAAACAAATTAAGTTGAGAAAGCCATAAGAAATCAACACCAGACACTCGGAAGGCACGATTTTAACAATTCAAAGTCTCAGAGGTCTGTGTGGAAGAATCGCTTTAAGATCAGCCTTCAACAGATACTTGATTAAACATTCTGGTGTTATTAAGCGACATTGTCAAAACTGGCAATACAAAATTTGACATCTGCCAAAATAACTGTTTTTCTTCTTTGGGGTTTTCAGTTTTTCCAATGCAAGGTGGCATGAGCACCAAGCTAATCTGCAATTCCCAGGCTTGGTGTTCCACCAGAGTTTTTCCATGTACCTTCCAACAAAAGGCAAGGCCACTTGTTTAACTACCTATCTCCAAGTACTCAAGATCTGAGGATAGGAATGAACTCTTCTCCATTTATCCTGACATCCTTCAGGGAAATCCCATAAAGTTGAGATAACAATGACCCCTTACCACTTCAGAGATACCCTGCCTTTGAGCAAAATTCAGTCCCTAGACATGCTTCAATGCTCACCAAAATAAGACTATTAACAGCTTTCTTCCCTTACTAATTTTTCAGTTTATTTTTAAAGCGTGTTAGCTTTCATTTCTATTTATTCTTTTAATCCTCAAGAATAATTTTTAAATTTAATTAAGGATCCAACTCTAAGGCAGTTCACCTGAAGACTTCAGAATCTCTCTTTTACTCTCTCCTTTTAGCAGTTAGTGCAAAAATTTGGAAAGTCAACTTCTCAACCTGCCTCTCACGGAATCTAACAGACTCTCAAACCCGCATGCACTATCATTTTCCCTTTTGAATTTCGTACTATGTAAGTGATAAGCCAGCAAGCCGGAGATATACTAACAACTATTCTGGAATCCCAAACAAAACTGCCCTTTCTTTTTCTTTATGGTGGTCCAGTTTCTATCTCTACCACCACAAGGCTTTTTGAGGCAGAACCAGGCAAAGAAAAGGAGATGGATCTGATGCTAAAAATTCCCTTCTGAGCAGGCAAACAATCCCCCGACTCCCAAGAAGCCCCTCTAGATGCCCATCTGAAAAAACAAACTAAGTTCTCCCTCTCTTGGTACCACTGGGCCCGAGGCAGCTGGTTTGGTGGGGAACTGGTGTCACCAATTCCCCGAAAAACAAACACACTGTCATTTGAAATCACAGACTATCCCAGGGTAGGCAGAAAACTTCTCCTGCACTGACAGCCGCACTCCCCAGCCTGTACACGTATGTGTGGCAGACCAGGAAGGGGAGTCTGTGCATGAGGCAGGAATTCCCTCCATACCCACCAACTGCTCCCTGCAAATCACTTTGCACAAAGACAAGCAGATCAGGCCTCCCACCTCCTCTGCGTGGAACCAATGACCCTGCAGAACAGGCTCTGCTTACTCAGTATCATACGAAGACAACACAAGGAGGCGGGCACCTCTCTGGCTGAATCCAGGGATAACCTCACTTCACCTGGCACCCTCCTGTCTTCAAATCAATCAAAAATAAATAAATAAATAAAATAGGAGCTACGAGAGCAAAGACAGCTCAGAGAGAGCTACCCGGGATCCCACTAGAGGAAAAAGCCCACCCACACCCCTCTCAGACCCTGCCCGTGCCACCTTCCCCAACAGGCCACCTCATCTTCATGTGCATCTCTGAGCTCCCTCAGACAGGGGGCATATCAGTGGGGGTACTCCAATTATCCCACGGTTTTAGTCCCACTTTGCAGCCATCTCAGAATGGCCCCTCCATCCTTTGGGGAAACCCCACCTTCACCCTTTTTCCAGGGGGAGGAACTGTTTTTAAGGTCCCCAGCAGCCCCAGAAATACTTCTGGGAAAAGGAAGTGCTTCTATTTTACCCAGACCAGTGAATCATCTGCCTAATTAGAAAGCTGTTGGCTCTGAAAGAAGGCCTCAGCCAGCCTGCTCTGACAGTGGCCTGACAGAGCCTGGCTTCCCGCTCCAGGCCATCAGGGGAGCAGGCAGAACGCCCCTGTTCTCCAAGATCTGGGACATAACAAACATCCTGGGGCATGTGGAGTTCAGTTTTAAAAATACAAAGGAGACACCAGATATGGAACTCCAGTCCAAGCACATAGGCAGAATTTTTTGTAAAGGCAACAACTGCAAATTCCTTCATGGACAGACAGAGCTGTTTTCTAATCCACGAGGGCCCGGGAGGAAGAGGCCCACATGAACTTCACCCTGGGCAGCCCTTGTGAAAAATATCAGAAAGTCATAGCACTGAGGAGCAACTGGCTCTCCACCTGCAAAGCAAGTGCTGAACCATCCGAATCTCTTCCCCACCCCCAAGTGAGAAAGCCAAGCAGCCCCACCATCCAACTGAGCTTCAGAAGCAAATTTCAAGCACCAGAATAAGATTCCTTTAAAAGGGGGCTGGAGCGATAGCACAGCAGGTAGGGTGTGTGCCTTGACCCAGGTTCAATTCTCAGAGTCCCATATGGTCTTCCGAGCACCACCAGGAGCAATTCCTGAGTGCAGAACCAGGAGTAACCCCTGTGCATCACCGAGTGTGACCCAAAAAGCAAAAAAAGTACTGTAGCACTGTCCTCCCGTTGTTCATCAATTTGCTCGAGCGGGCCCAGTAACGTCTCCATTGTGAGACTTCTTGTTACCGTTTGGCACATTGAATACGTCACAGGTAGCTTGCCAGGCTTTGCCATGCAGGTGAGATATTCTCTGTAGCTTGCCGGGCTCTCTGAGAGGGGCAGAGGAATCGAACCTGGCTCGGCCAGGCCGGTCGCACACAAGGTAAACTCCCTACCACTGTGCTATCGCTCCAGCCCAAGCAAAAAAAAAAAAAATAAGATTCATTTAAAGGCCAAAAATATATTTACTTCTAGTACAATCTCATACAGTCTTGGTTTGGGGTTGTTTTCTTTTTCCTTCCTTGAATCACTGTGTCTTATCTGCAACCGTCAGTGAATACCACTGCTAGAAGGATGGCAGGTTTCAAAGGAGCCCTCTAGTTTCTCCTGACCATATAGGTTTGTTTCCTATTGTGCTTTCTCTCCCACTTTGAACTTCCAGGCTGTCTATCCCTCCCCCATCACTACATGCACGAACACACACACAGCAGGATCAGTTTACCCACAGAGCCAGTGCTCTGTGCCCTGGGGAGCCAGGCAGCATCTATATCCAGCGAAACCCCTCGCACACAACTGCTTCTACTGCTCACATCCCAGACTGCTGCCGCTCTCTAAGTGCCATTTCAGAAAGCAAACCCTTTCAAAGAACAGATGGCAAAGAGAAGACGAGAAAGTCTTCCCCCCCCCCTCAAAAAAAAAGGATACTTCCATTCCACTATACTAATGCAGGCTCTTCGGATGGGGTTATTGAGTGACAAACAGAAAAGGGCGCGGGCAGGTCGGCTGTTAGACGAGTTACCCTGTTTTTTGCTCTTGGCGTATTGCTGACGTTTTCTTTGGGAGAGAGATCCTACAGGTGGGGGTCCGGAGGTGCTCATAGTTTGGGCAGCCTTGGCCTGTCTAGCAGCATCGATCGCAGCTTGCCAAGACAGGACCGTCTGCTTGGAGCTATTCGGCTGAGATGTTGGTCCTTCACCAGAAAGAGGGGGTCTGGTACCTCTTGCATAGTTTGCCTCTGGGGAGGAGAAAAAAAAACAAGAAGAAAAAAATATGAGCATGCTGTGTCAGGAAACAGCAAAGGTGGTCTCACGTCAGTGGCAGGGGAGATTGTTCCCATGCCCCCGCTCCCCACCCTCCTGTCCTATTTGTTGGCCCTTCACTGCTCCCCAACCAATGGGGTTAGGACGGCACCATCCAAGTCCTGATGAGGGGCCTTGATAGGGCACTTCTGTAGACAAATTGATCATTCCCACATTTATTCTACATCTTTTCTGACTCTGAAGAGTCAGGTGTCTCAGGCATTTACAGGTATATTCTGTCCCCAAAATGACCTGTAGTGTGTGCATGAGTGCATGCGTGCGCGCGCACACACAGGTGCACACACACAAAGATGGCACTGATACTTCAACAGTCTTTGTCATTTTCAGGGTGTTAATGGCCTTCCACAATCACAAAAGCTTCGATTCTCCAGGATGAAAAATAGGATCTCCACCACTACCACCACCACTGGCACCAGGGCAATAGCAAAAGCCCCATCACAAATACCGAGATTATGCACTGACACTTCCTGCGAATGAAAATTCATGATGCTTGGGACTCATTTCCTCCACAGGCTTCCGAAAACAGAAAACATCTTTCGGGCTTTTTTGCATTTTAAATTGCAGCCACAGCAGCCAAGCCAGCATCCAGTGAGACAGAGAAGGCAGGCAGCCCGCCACCCTCACAGCTCGGACACAAACAGGCCGGGTGTCACCAGGGGCCCTTCAGGCCTAAGCATCTCCGTGGGAGGCTGGCAGTCAGAGGCACAGGGGCTGAAAGGCACGGAGGCTGTATGAGTGAAGTCTCCTCCGCTGGGGCTCAGGGCAGGACACGTGCCTGCCTTGGGTCACAACCTCCTTACGGGAAAACGTGGCAGAGGCAGAGGGACGGGCATTTGCAAAACCAAGTGTTCCTAAGTCACGAGCCAGAGGCAGTCACAGAGAACATTATAGGTCTGCTGCTCAGCAGCTGGAAAGAGGGTCCAGAGCGGGCGGGCAGCAGGCAGCATCAAGCCTTCCCTTGAGGGAGTACGCCACGGGGGAAGGCCACACAAGCCCACCAGGATTGTACAGAGCATCTTCGACCTCCAAGGAGGGAGGCCAAGGGCTGCCTGAGCGACTCCAGCCTCCCTCTCCCCAGCTCGGGCGGGCGGAGTGGTAACTGCACGTGGTGCCCTGCCCCGGCTGGGGAGGGGAGCCCCAGGGCGGCAGCGACTCCCGGGCATTGCTAGGTTACCGCCGTGTGCACAGCCTGCGCTGGGAGCGGGAATACGCTTTCCACCCGACCCCCGGCTGTGGAGTCACAAGCCCGGCCCCCTCTGCGGGAGTGGGGTGCGCTTCACCCACGGGCGCCAAGGGTGAAAACCTGCAATCCTAGATTTTTTCCGGTGCCACCAAGGACCTTCTTCCCAGTTTGCCAAGGGGTGGGGAAGGAGGGGCACAAGCGAGACGCTGGAAAGGGGGCTCAGGCGGAAGACTAACAGCCATCCCCCCATTTGCTAGCTCAGGGAGCGTTGGTGGAAAGTTGAGCCCGAGGACACTGAACCCGAATCACCTCGGCTCGCCGCCCCTCACCCCCTCCACGGTACTCCACAGACTCCACGGACGCCCCCACCCCACAAATGCAGAATGAGCTGACATTCAAGGCCTGGAGGGGAGAACTGGGAGGCTGTCACGCACCTCCCCTGTCTATGTCGATGACACGGAGCTGGAAGCATCTCCTCCAACCCCCTCAACCCACCCAGCGCATCAGAGACGGGAGGGGGTGAGAAGGGAGAGGGGGTGGGAAGAGGAGGACCATGACAAGGATTAGATTTGGCAGCGGGTGCCCAGGCTCTGGCTGCTCACCGTTCGCGTGGTCCGCTTGCTGCTGCCGTTGATGCTGCATTTTTTTCATCATCATCATCATCATCATCCACGAACATTTATTGAGCGCCTACTGTGTGCAGGGCACTGTGCTGGACGTTAGGGGCGAGGGGGAGGACCGGGTAAGAGGGTGACCGGTAGGTAGGAGCTGCGGTCCCTGCCCTTAGTCTCGCTTTAGCAGGGGGGTGGGGAGGGACGGGGACAGATTACAGAAAATAAGAATAATTTATAAAAACCGCTCGCCACCCACGCTCCCGCTTTTTCAAAAATGGAGCAAAATAAACTTTTTTTTAAAAAAAATAAGGTCCAATGTATATATTAGCTTAGTAATATATACATGTAATTATTCTTCTTTTTTTTTTCTTTTCTTTTTTTTTTTTTCTTTTTTTGCTGCAAAGGAGAATTGGCTTGGTCCCTGCTCTAGCGGAGGGGCGCCGCGAGGATGCCGGCCCGGCCGCCGGGGCTGCTCCGCGCGCCCCCCATGCCCGCCCGCCGCCGCCCGCCCGCCGCGGTGCCCGCTGCCCGCTGCCCGCTGCCCGCCGCCGCCCGCGCCGCCGCTGGCTCGGGACCGCGGGCAGCGGAGCTCACATCCGGGGACGGAGGCGCTCGCTCCCTCGCTCCTCGCTCGCTCCGCGCCCGCCGCGCCGCGCCGCACGCCGCCTTCGCCCCGGCGACGCTGCGCGCCCGCCGCCGGCCCGCCCCCGCCGGCCCGCGCGCTCGGGGTGGCCGCCGCGTGGGAGTCGGGGTGCCGCCACCCCGGCCTGGCTCGGCGCTCCCGCGGGCGCCCGAGGGTTAAGCGCGCTCCAGCCGCGGGCCGCCCGCTTAACCCCCTCGGCGCCGCGCGGTGCCCTCCCCGCACCCCCTCCGAGGAGCGGGCGGGGCCTGTGGCGCCCGCGGCGGCGGGGTACGGAGCGGCCGCGCCGCCCCCCGCCGGTCCCCGGGCACGGAGCGGGAGGGGGAGGGCACGGGGCCGCGCGCGCCGCGCCCTCCCCTGCGCCCCGCCGCCTCCCCGCGCACCTGCACGAGGCCCCGCCCCCGGGCAGCGCAGGTGCGGGGGGTCGCCCTCCGAGAGGTCCGGCGCGGTGCCGGCGCCCCCCACGCCCCGTGCGAGGACTCCGGGTCGCGGGGGCACCTAGGGGAGATGGCCCTGGGCCGCGCGCTCACTGCCCCCAGGTAACCGCACCTTGCGATCGCACCTACTGCCGCGGCTCTCGCCCCAGCCTGGCTCCTGAGCTGGCGCCGCCCCGGGCTCCGGGACCGTGCGGATGGGTTGTGGCGCCTGGACCTGGCCCTTCTTCTCTCTCCTGCCACGCCGCGTCCCCAGCCCCGGCTTGTGTTTGGAGGCAGGTAAAGGGAAGTCGAGACCAAGGGCTTTCAAAAGCACCTGGGCTGGGGCTGGAGCAAGCGCACAGCGGGTGGGGCGTTTGCCTTGCACGCGGCCGACCCGGGTTCGAGTCCCAGCGTCCCCTGTGGTCCCCTGAGCACCGCCAGGAGTAATTCCTGAGTGCGTGAGCCAGGAGTAACCCCTCTGCACCGCCGGGTGTGACACACACACACACACACACACACACACACACACACACACTTGGGTCTGCTGGGTCACGGCTGGCTGTAGGGGCCCCCTGCGCTGCCTCTTGTATTTGAGGCGGGGCATGCACCCGGCGGCAGCTGGGGAAGACGCTGAAGCCGGTGGGGAGCGGCTATTTCCCCCTCCCCTCTATACAGGGGTGCTGGTCCCTGGAGCCAGAGTGTCTGCTTTGTTACTTCACGAGATTCGATTTATTTGCTTTTGTTCTGAATGTATGTTCCTACCGCGTTTGCCATCACTGTCTTTAAGCAAAAATAAAAAGCAAAAGGCTCAGCCTGAATTAAGGAAATCAAGTGTAGGTGTGCCTTGGCCAGAGAGAGCTCACTGGGCATCCTCAACCGTTGGAGGCCACCTGGGCAGAGAAACTGGGACCAAACTCGAGGGGTCTTCACCAGAAGACTGTCGAAGGACAAGGAGTCAGGACTGGGAGGATGCAAGCGATCAGTCTCCTTTTCTCTCTTTTCTTCCCCTGTCTTCTTTTTGCTTTGTTTTTGGAGGGACAAGAGATGGGGGAAAGCCCCATGGCCTAGTTCAAATCTAAAGTTAGCCACCACTTCTAAGGATGCTTCTGAGCCCAAGTCTGCAGGGATAGAAGATGATTTCTTTCAAGGAACTGCCCATCCCTGGACCCCTGAGAACTAGGCCCATGTTGAGTTTACAAGTATGTCCAGCACTTGCAGAACAGAGTCTGTGGCACTGTCTAAAGTCCCACCCAACAATTTGCTGGTAATTCAACTCAGATCAAAGGGCATTCCAAAGGCACCTGTAAAGGCCAGGATCTGGGGACTGGAGTGGTAGTACAGCAGGTAAGGCACTCACCTAGCATGTGGCTGACCTGTATTCCATCCCCAGCTTCCCATATGGTCCCTCAAGTACCACCGAGAATCATTTCTAGGCAAAGAGCCAGGAGTAACCCCTGAGTATCACTAGGTGTGACCCAAAACAAACAAAAAAAGATCAGGATATGCGCAGGGGTGTTAAGAAGCTCTCGGGCACAACCCTTCCCTCTAAGACACAGGACTGATCAAAGAAGCGGGTGTACAGCTCTGAGATACAGAACAGAGATGGCAATGACAGGGATGAAGGAAGTGCTATGTGGCTATCAAGGAAACTGATTATAATTGGAAGTCTCTGAGATGTGTTCAGGAAGTGATGACATCTTAACTGATTATTAAAAAATAAAAGTAACAGGAAACCAGGGAGATAGCCCAAAGGGCTGAAAGTATTTGGAATCCGAACTTCCATCCTAACTCTATATACCAAAAATAAGCACCTGATGGGGAGGAGCTGGGCAGGGATGAGGAGAGCAAAACACCAGGCATTTAGAGGTATATATAGTGTCCAGCTTCATAGGACACTACAGTGGAGAGTATGGTCCATTATACATACGTTAAAACCTACAGAGTTGAACCCTACTGTAAACTATAGGCTTGTACTAATGTATCAATAAATTCTTTGAGAAATTGGTTCATAAATGGAACAAATATGCCACTCTACTGGAGATGTAACTAGGAGAAATTATTGGGAGAGGGTAGCTATGGGAGCTGTAATTTCTGTGCAATTTTTCTGTAAGCCTAAAACTTCTCAATTTAAAAAAAACACCTATTAAGATCAGGGGACTAATTTTATTGGGCATAAATGAGATAAACAATATGAGCCGGAGGAAGAGGGAGAGGGGGAGGAGAGGGAGAGGGGGAGAGAGGGAGAGCCAAGTGCAGGCTGGGTGGTTTGAAAACAAGCAAGAGTAAAGCGTCAGAGGTGCCGCTGGGAGAGTGGGCTGGCTTGCTGCTTTACCCTCTCTGCCATGGGGTGTTCAGGTTGAGAAATGACCTGATTAAACTGTGACTCAGATCTCCACGTTTTATACTAATTGATTTTTTTAATTGAATCACTGTGCGATATACAGTTACAGAGTTGTTCATGATTGGGTTTTAGTCAGACATGTTCCATCACCTGTTCCTCCACCAGTGTACATTTTCCACCACCAATGTCCTCAGTTTCCCTCCCGCCCCCTGCCCCACTTCCCCCAACCTGCCTCTAAGGAAGGCACTTTTCTTCTTTCTTTCTTTCTTTCTTTCTTTCTTTCTTTCTTTCTTTCTTTCTTTCTTTCTCACTCTCTTTTTCCTTTCCTTTTGGGCCTGCTGGTTTATTTATTGATCTTAGAATTTTTTTTTAATTTTTATTAGTGAGACATCATGAGGTACAGTTGTAGACTTACAAATTTTTGTGCTTGGGTTTCAATTATACAATGATCAAATACCTATCCCTCCACCAGTATCCCTCCCACCCCCATCCCTCCCATCCCACCCTGCCTCTGTGGCAGGGCATTCCCTTTTGTTCTCTCTCTCTTATTGGGTGTTGTGGTTTGCCAAAAAAGTATAGTCGAAGTGACATCTGCAGTTGTTTGTTCATTGCAGCACTCTTTACAATAGCCAGAATCTGGAAAAAACCTGAGTGCCCGAGAACAGATGACTGGTTAAAGAAACTTTGGTACATCTACGCAATGGAGTACTATGTAGCTGTTAGAAAAGACGAAGTCATGAAATTTACATACAAGTGGTACTACATGGAAAGTATCATGTTAAGCGAAATGATTCAGAAAGAAAGGATAGACATAGAAAGATTGCATTCATCTGGGGAACATAAAGTAACAAAATAGGAGACTAACACCCAAGAATGGCCGAGATTAGTACCAGGAATTTTACTCCATGGCTTGGAGGCCAACCACACATGCTAGGGGAAAAGGGAGCTCAGATAGAGAAGGGAACACCAAATAAAGGTGTTGGGAGGATCCTCCCAGGATGGGAGAAGCATGCTGAAAGTAGACTATAGACCAAACATGATTGATCTTAGAATTTTAAACTTTATCCCACCCTAACTTCTGAATGAGTCCCATCTTTGCAATGTCTCCAGCTTTGTTTTGTGGGCCTTAAAGCAACACAGCACTGAATGTTTTCGCCCTTTGGGTAACTTAAATATTTATATTCTTATGATAATGTGAATTGCTGAACAAAATATTCATAACTGATTTTTTAGAGGTTTCCTATATGTCAGGCACTAGTATAGGTACTTTACTCCTGGTACTTTTGTATGAGAGTAATACAAGTCTATGACACTGTACTGTTAAGACCCTCATTTTGCAAATGACAAAATTAAGATGTCAAGGAATTAAGCAACTGGCCTCAAACCAAACAGAAATACTTAGTGGCTGAGGGGAAAAAACCCTTGAAGAAAGGCTAGAACCACCAGAGGACAGAGTGGGAAGAGTAGTTGAAGGAGTGAACTGAGATCATGGTGGAGGGAAGTAGGTACTATGGGGGAGGGTGTAGTGTGTTGGAACATTGCATGCATGAAACAACAGTAGTATTGTTAATCATGCTGCCTAATTTTCTTTAATATAATTCAATTTAAAAATAAAAAAGATTTCTACTCTAAGTCTGCCACATGTGATTAGATTCCGATGATGTCACTGACATTCCGTGGTGAAGTCTTATTGCCCAGACCCTTTGGGGCAAACTACCCCCATTGCTGGCCTTAGCTGGCCTTTTCGATGGGATTGCCTACCTGTACTTCATTTCAAAACGTCTTGCTGAGCAGCCTGAGAGATAGTACAGGCAGATTAGATGTTTGCCTTGCATTCAGCCGACCTCAGTTTGATCCCCAGCATCACCTAAGGTGCCCTGAGAACCACAGGAATCCCTGAGTACAGAGCCAGGAGTAAGCCCTGAGCACCACAGGGTGTGACCTAAGCTTCCCACCACAAATAAAACCTTGCTGACACCCCAGTCCAGGTCTTACGACCTCACATACCCCTGTGTCATAGTCTAGTGTCCAATCTCCATTCCTCCCACCCACAAAGAATGTAGCTTGTGCTCAAAGTACACAGTGTCATTTCCCTCACTGTAGAGAGATACAGAGAAAAGAGAAGAGAAGAGAAGAGAAGAGAAGAGAAGAGAAGAGAAGAGAAGAGAAGAGAAGAGAAGAGAAAGAAGAGGAGAGGAGGAAAAAGCTTGGCTTCTCCTGTCTGCCAGGCCCAGTGAAAACTCCTCTGACCAGTTCTCCACCTTATCATTTCTCACCGTTCACCTTCACCGTGGTCAGCAGTCTCCTCATTAGACTGCGGACATGCTGTGCTCATTTCTGACTCTCTCCCTGGCTCCAGTTTATTCACTGACCTGAAATCCAGTCTGGCTGACCTCTAACTAAAATCCTGTCTCTTTAACAAGTCCTAGCCCAGCCCCTGCCTCCTCCCAGAAGCCTCCTCTGATTTCCTCAACAAAAATATGTTTTCCCACCACCGATTCCCCCAGCCCCTCCCAGTCCTTAAAGGCCAGTAGCACCTGGTTATTCCTATGATTACATACCTCCTTGTGTCTTGTTTGATTGCTTCTTGACTCTAAATCCTGTCTTTCCAATCACAAATCAGGTCCTTATGCAAGAATCACCTCTTTCACCCCCTCCCCCCCTCACTGCCTCCTGTTAGGCTCACAGCAGGCTCTAAATATTCTGATTACCCTGCACAAGACCATAAAAGCCCTCAGATATCACTAGAAACTGTCACCTAATATTTACTAAATTCCTGCCACGAAGTTTATGGAAGAACACTTGGCCCTTATAAGATAGAAAAATACATAAACAGGGAAAATTGGGTCCTTTGCACTCCAGGAATTCTAATTAAACAGACACAGAAAGCTAGGTGAAGAATCATATCTATAAGCAAACTATGAGGTTGGGTCTATGAGCGCCTGCATCCCCATGTCCTGCTGCTAATACAGCCTGACCCATCAGGTGGGTGAATAAAGGTTCCAGGTAGAAGAAAGATATGTACAGAGCTGAGAAGAAAAGTTCAGGATATGTGCAGAAATCCACAGTCAGGAGGTGAGGCTGGAGCTGGGGGTACTTTGTAAATAGTGGTAATAAGTGAGTTGCAAAGACCATGCGAGGTAGAATGGTGGAGAGTCCTAATATCTGGCTCACCAGACTTCAAACTGCCCTTGAGACCGGCCGTTCACTACAAGACTTTTTGGCTTCAGGATCCCCTTACACACTTTGCTAGACCCAGAGAACATTTGTTATCTACACTGTATTTGTTGATATTTACCATATGCAAAATTTAAGCAGAGGAACTAGAAATATAGTACAGCAGGTTGAGTGCTCGCCTTGCACGTAGCCAACCTGAGTTTGGTCCCTGGCTCCCCATATGGTTCCCTGAGCCAGCCAGGAGTTCCTGAGCAAAGAACCCGGCGTGAGCCCCGGACACCACCAGGTGTGGCCCAGAAAAACAAAGCAAGACAAAAATTTAAGCAGAACCTTTTAAAAGAATCTGTAATTCACTTAGGGATAGAAATAAATTATTTACATGGTGCCCTATTTTCCTTGTGAAAAGGAACTCTACTTTTCAAAGCAAAGAGTGAGAAGATTGGCATTCCCTTCCGTTTCTGTATGTCTCTTTACCGTCTGGCTAAAAGGAAGATGACTCAATTCTCACATATTCTTCAGCATTCAATGATAGTGATTAGTGATAAGGTGAATTGAAACTTCTGAAGGATATCAAGCCTCTCACATATATGTAGTTTTTTTTTTAAAAAAAAAAAAAGAGGACAATTTGAATAGCCTTTTCAGATACCTGTGGGGGTTTTCTTTGCAATGATTCTAAGACTCAATTTTATAAGGTTAGTTGAAATGTGGTATTTGTAACCATATCATTGAAACTTTTCATACTTAGTCACATTGCACTTGGAATGAACCATTCATCCATGCCTGATTTGGGAACATTAGGCACTGGTCAAATGAAAAGCATTGGTTCACTGAGTCACAATTTCCAAATGTTGACAAATTCCCGTATAGAGTATCAGTAAAAGTCACATTCAGTTTAATCACCACCAGCCTCATCAGAAAGTTTTTAAGTGTTGGGAAATTCAAGTGCTCCATGATACCATTTTCAAAAGTCTAATTTTTACTCAGAAGTTTAAACTTTATAAATAGCAAAAATACTATCAAGGTTTTATTTTATTTTTGTTGTTGATTTTTTTTGGGGGGTGGGGGGTGCACTGCTTAGGGCTTACTCCTGGCTTTACTGTCAGGGATCATTTCCTGCAGGCTCAGGGGACCATATGAGGTGTTAGGGATTGAACCTGGGTTGAACACAGGTCAGGGGAGTGCTTTACCGGCTCTACTATGTATGTCTCTGGCCCTAAGTTTTGATTTGGCTTTTTTAGATAACTGAATGACTATTCATCTTCCAGAAAATATCTGCAAAATACTTAGATCTGGAAAATCACAGTTTGTTGGAAAAATAGTATTCCATGAAAAAGCAGCCCATTCAGCCTGCATAGCAAATTGCCACACATGAGATGATCATGTATGCAGCAGAAATGTTTATACATATGTCTCAATTTGTTCACTAAAATACTAAGAAGACACAAGAGTTGGGTTTTCTTTTATATATATATATATATATATATATATATAATTTTATTTATTGAATCACCGTGAGAGCATTACAAAGCTTTCGGGTCTAAGTCTTGGTCATACAATGAAACACCCATACCTTCACCAGTGCCCATTCTCCACTACCAAAAACCCCAGTATACGCCCATCCCACACCCTCCCCCTACCTGTGGGGCAGATGATTTCCATATTAGGAGTTGAGTTTTCTTAAAACCCAATAATGTTTCCTCTTTCATTAAGGAGATTTTTCAGGAAAACTGACAACTATTTATTGTGAGTGCATGATAGAAATTATGCTGACACAATGTGCACCAAGATACAGAAGTGTCACCATTTTGATTCATGCTAACACACCAGCAGGTCTTTAGTTGTTTTGTCTTTTTTTAAGACACCAGTAATTTTGGAGAGAAGATGAACAGACACTTCCACTAAGAAAACATTATGTTCAGTGAATGAAGTTACAGAGAAGAGGACAAATACCGTATGATGTCACTCATCTATGGTATATAGGAAAACCGAAGGGGGATCAGAAGGTTATCAAATGATGGCAAACCCTTTACTCTGGATAACAGACTGAAAATGTCAGGTAAAGAGGTCTGGATAAGGTGGGCCAGAGGTAATGCATGAAGACATTGGTGGAGGCTCATGGGCACTTTGGTGGTGGTGAGGTTAGGTAACTGTGCATCAAAGCTATAAGTGTCAACATTAGGGCTTGAGAGATAGTATAGGTATAAAGCACTTGTCTTGCAAGTGTTTGGCCTAGATTCGATCCCTAGCACTGCATATGGCCCCTGAGCCTGCCAGGAATACCCCTGAGCACCTTGGGATGAGCTCCCAAACCAAAAATAAGCAAACAAAAATGTTCAGTGTCAACAATATTTAAGTATACGATCCAATCTATAATGATTAAATTTTTAAAAAACAACTTTGCCAAGGGGATGAGGAGGTGGGAAGAGACCTTGAGTCATTGGTAGAAGGACACTGACATAGGTGGTGGGTGTTGAGTTGGAACGCTGCATACTTAAAACTCTATTATTAACAGTATTGTAAACCACAGTGCCTAAATAAAAATTAAAAGGAAAAAAAAGACATCAGGAGTTTTAACTACTACTGATTTTGCACCATCTGTGCAAATATCAACACAGCAGGAAAGGCAAATATACCATAGTGTTACTATAAAAATAGTTTTGACCTCTAAAATCAGTTTAAAGGGTCTTTAGTTCCCTTAGGTAGGCTTACTAAAGAAAACACAAGATACTGAAATATTGCAGGGGACATACGTATATTTTATTTTTTAAAAGGGGGGGAATCTTACTCTCTCAAACCCATGTTCTCTCTTGAACATTCATCTGTCTTTTTGCTTATTTTCTTGCTGGCTTGCTCTTTAAAGCCCATGTTGTCCCTTGAGTATATGTAATATCTCTTTCTGCCTTTTCCACTCTGGAGAAGCCCATGTTCTTTCCTAAACATGTTTTCTTCTCTTTCTCTCCTCTCTTGTCTATGTTTTGCTCAATAAAAACCATCTTACTTCACTGAAAAAAATGGAGGAGGGGAGGAAAGTTTGTTTATTTGAATTCAAACTTAATTGGATTTTTTTTTTTTTTTTTTGCTACACTTGGAAACCTTGGCCCTAGGGGACTCATAGATCACAATTCTGGAAGCTGCTACTCTGGAGTCTTACTGATCAGGGATGTGATGATATCAAAGTTGTGCTTCATGAAAATGACTTTAAACTCCACAGCAAGTTAGATCCTAGCATGAAAGGATTGACAGGTTCTGAAAGCTCTGATGGGCCAATTACAATGTTCCTTTTCACTACACTGATTGAGAGGAGCACCACTTATGAAGCTTGGTCAAGGATAACAGAAGAGGCAACCTAACCTTCTAGGGTCCCTTATTTCATGATGCTAACTAACCACCCTCCACCATCCCGTCTGCTCATTCATCCCCACCAGTAGGACTTCCTGATCACAATGGACTTCTCTCCATCCCAGCAAAATAGAAATGCCTTTCTTCTTAGGTGACATAAGGACATTGGTGGAGGGGCCTGGGCATTTTGATGGTGGTGGTGTTCAGTAACTTTGTACATAGGTACTATAACTTTAACAGTATTATACTCATATTACCTAAACTATAATACAATTTAATTAAAACAATCTTTAAATCGTCACCAACTTCCCCCCACATGCTAATTAGAGAAATAAATCCTTTGTTCTTGGCTACACTGAAAGTAGAGGTTTCAAAAAGATAATACAGGGCTTAAAACCCCTTGCAATGCACATGATCAACCCTGGTTCAATCCCTGGCATCACATATGATTGCCCCAAGCACTGCTAGGAGTGATCTCTGAGCACAGAACCAGAAGTAAGCCCTGGGCACAGCTGGGTGTGGTCCAAAAACAAAAATGAAGGAGAAGAGAAAAAGAAAGAAAATAGAGCCCAGCTGGTCTTTATCCTTCACCAACTAGCTATTCATGTGAAGAGCAGGATTTATGATGTTTCACATCACACTATAATTTCAATTCCTTTAACTGTTTCATTCCTATCCACCTTGACCCAATTCCTAAGTCCTATCCATCATTCTGCTGCATCAAATTTTCTCCATTCCCCAGTTGGGAAATCTTGGCCAAGTGTAGTATATCCAGTCAACACCCCATTATCCACTGACTGAGGTGAAGGGGGCAGGACTCACATTTACCATCTGTGAAATAAACTGACTACAAAACACAATCTCTAAGAGTTTTCACCATCTAATAAGATACATAAGAAAGCAGACAGGACAGGGAGATCTGGTCTCAAATCCTGGTCTCACTCATTTCAAGCTATGTTACTTTGGGAAGTCACTTACTTCCCCCCAAAAATAGGGATAAAATAGGGATAAACATTATCCATTCTCTGGATTTACTGCAAAGGTTCAGGACAATATCATGGAACTTCAGACACATACCATCACTTAGAATCACATGCATTGGGTGAATTTAAATATACTAAGTCATTCAGAAAGGAAAGAAGGAAGGGAGAGCACCTTTTAAATACATTGTTCGACTTTCTTTGTCATGGCCGTACCTTTATGCTTTGGAATTTAACTCCCTTCCTTCATTAAGATCAATTAATGACGGAGTTGTCATTCACCATAGTCCCAAAGCAACAGGACAGTGTTATGTTTTGTTTAAAAGTCTTTGTATTTTGCTTAATTTTAACTTCTAGCACATGCTTTGGGCTGGAGCGAAAGCACAGTGGGTAGTACATTTGCCTTGTATGAGGCCGACTGGAGTTCAATTCCTCCGTCCCTCTCAGAGAGCCTGGCAAGTGTATCCAAGTGTATCCCGCCTGCACTGCAGAGCCTGACAAGCTACCCGTGGTATATTCAGTATGCCAAAAAACAGTAACAACAGGCCTCACTTTGCTTTCCTGGAGCGAGCAGACAGGGACGAATGGAGATGTTACTGGTACCCACTCGAGCAAATCAATAACAACAGGACAACAGTGCTACAGTGCTACAGTACATGCTTTAGTTTTTAAGATTAAACAGTCAATACTGATAATCCCCTATACAGATAAAGTGAAAGAACAGAGATCATTTTATTTTATTTTATTTTTTGATTTGTGAAACACCATGAGGTCCAGTTGTAGACTTAAAATTTTTGTGCTGGGGTTTCAGTTATACAATGATCAAGTACCCATCCCTCCACCAGTGCCCATTTAGAGATCATTTTAAAATAGGTCTTTACATAGAAAGACTGCACTCATCTGGGGAATATAAAGTTACAGAATGGGGGTCGAACACCTAAGAATAATTGAGATGAGTACCAGGAGGTCTGCTCCAGGGCTTGGAAGCCAGACTCATATGCCGGGGGAAAAGGCAGCTCAGATAGAAAAGGGAACATCAAGTAAAGGATGTCTGGGCTCGAGATGTGAGATGCGTGCTGAAAGTAGACTATAGACCAAACACAATGGCCAATCAAAGCCTCTATTGCAAACTACAACACCCTAAAGGAAAGAGTGAGCAAAAGGGAATGCCCTGCCACAGGATAGTTGTTGGTGGAGAATGGGCACTCGTGGAGGGACGGGTACTCGATCATTGTATAACTGAAACCCAAGCATGAAAGTTTGTAAGTCTACAACTGTACCTTATGGTGTTTCACTAATAAGACAACAAAAAAATAAACAAAAAATGTAATAAAATAGGTCTTTAGAGCCAGAGAGATAGTTACCGCAGGTAGGTACTTGTCTTGCATACAGCTGACCCGGGTACTTTCCTGATACCCCATGTGGTCTCCTGAGCCCTGCCAGGAGTCATGCCTGAGCATACCACTACCAGGTGTGGCCCCAAAACCAAAAAATATAGTAAATAAAATAGGTATTTACATACAGGTCCATAATTACAGGCTCACGGCACATGTGAAAATGGATATACACACACAGACACAAGCGCACACACAGCATGCATGCACAAACACACACACACACACACACACACACACACACACACACACACACACACTGCCCCTGGGGGATTTTGCCATCACTGCCACACAGCCACCTCCAGGTTAGAAGTATTAGCTAACCGCTGGAAGTAAAACTGGCATATTCACACGCTGTAATGGAAAAATCACACACGTCTGCGTCTGATCAACCACAGGAGCAAATTTACAAGGACAGGAAGTTGCTTGGGAGAGCCAGAGAGTCAATAAATGTCAGAAATTTTATGGTTCAAGCACTATGGTTTCCTTTCTGTTTCTTCAGAGCAGTTGCTTAAATATTCGATTCACAAAACAAAAACTGAAGTTAAATGGCACAGTATCTCTCAGACCTGGCGCTGTTGATGTGTGGAGGTAGAGCTGTTTACTTTTCTCACTCTTTCCCCAAGTCCTTGATATTGGCCTAGCTTTTTAAACGCATACATGAATGACTGGAAGGGAGCTTAAAGTAAGGAGTAATGAAAATATTATAAAGTCTTCATTTCTGCCATTTTACTAACAAACCCCTTGGAAATCAGTTGCACATTCTCAAGCAGGCACGCTGGGGGGCTGAGAGAGAACCTGGGGTTGTGATGCAGGAAAGTTAGCACGATGGTGGGGCTGGTGCTGGAACATTGTATGCTGAAACCCAACTATGAATAACTTTGAAAATCACAGCACCTTAACAAAAAACTAAAAATGAAAAGGTGGAGTACTTTGTATCTTCTTGAGCTCCCTTTAGTAACGGAAAGAGTAGCCAATTTAGGAATTTTTTTTTTTTGGTTTGAAAAAAAATCCACTATGAAGTACAGTAATCTCTCTTGGTCTTATGATATGTGGTTGTAAATGGCTACAAACAGTTGGGATTAAACTGTGGGTTTGGAAAGCTTATAAAATAGTTTTTATTTTCTAGGTTATTAAACACAGACATAGAACACTATATGCAACTCCTTAAAAAGTTCTAATTTGAGAAACTTTTCTAAATTAGAGAACATTCTAGAAGTCAAAAACACTTATTTGAAGAAGAAATCATTATATGAAAGTTCGATAACTCACTAAAAATCTCTTGGTTCTTATTCTACTAAGCAGGTTGGCACAGTATTGCATGCAAAAATATGAAACTTTCTGTTTGTCAGTTTTATCTTTTTTTCAGGCTGCTATTTTTAATGCATGTTTATAATGTACTGAAGACATCTCAGTCAATCATGTATTGAGCAAAATAATCACCATGCAGGGAGACACACATGGTAGTCTTTATTGTCAACAAGTCTATAAAACTGAATAAATATTTGTTAGTGTTCCTTTTGATAAATACAAGGAACACATGGGGCTGAAAACAAAACATACCAAGAGCACCGTAATTTTTCAAAGACTGATTCTACTTTAATGTCAAATAAAAAGAATGTCAGGATGTATGGGAGGGACATTGCAAACACCCTATGTCAGAAACGACCAAACCTCTGACAGAGGAAGTAAATGGCTCGAGAGGATCCTGGACAGTCTGTCCAATGGTGGCATAAAAGATCCTTCTGGAGAATCACTTCTGCCACAGCCTGCTCGCCTTGGAACCCCTTCTGCAAGCCTCCCCTTAGCTCCCATCCCAACTGCTACCTCTCACGGCCTTCCCTTCAGCACTCAAGGCTCTTCCTTAGACGTTTCCTTTGCTTCTTCCTACAATTTTTCTCTATAGATCTCCAAAACATTCCAATAACTACAGTATGCTCTCGATAGTTAACGACAAGGTGAATGAAAAGAATTCTACAAGGAGTCTAGAGATTAAGTTTTTCCTGAAGTCAGTGTTCTTGGCTTTTTAATTTTTGTTTTTGGGACCACGCTCAAGGCTTATTCCTGGCTCTGCTCCCAGATCACTTCCGGAAGTGCTCAGGAGAGCATAGGCGGTGCTGAGAATCAAACCTGGATCACTTGCGTGCAAGTGCCTTAACTCCTGTACTATGTCTAAGGCCCTGTGGTACTGTTTTGAACCGGGGCGGTGCGGGGGGAGGGGAATGAATTGAGGCTGGGAATTCCAGCTCTGTGCTTCCCTGACTGGGTGCCCTAAAGCAATCCCTAGGTCCTTCCAACTTTGCTTCCTTCTTCACCTGTCACACCTTCATACAGCTGCAAAGTGTAAGAGGATCAGATTGGTATGGCCAAGCATTTTATCAACCGCAGAACACCAGACCCATGACTTCCAAAGTGGAGTTGCTCAAAAATGTCAACACAGACATCCCCTGCAAATCTATTATAAATGCAAATGCCACAACTCAACAGACATCCAGAATCAGAAAATTTGGGGCGGGGATGGAGGGTGATTGGGGGGCCACAGCACTGTGTGTTTTCAGAGTCTGCGTAACTCAGGGACAGGCTGCAATCTGAAGACACTGCCCTACAGATAAAGTGTTTTTCATAGATTTCTTCTGGCTGTCGTGTTCTGTGCTTCTTACTGGCTTCTGACAGCATGAGGAATGTTCTTCTTTTGTTAACATGGTACTTATGCAGTGAAGAGCACAAATGCTTATTTTTCTTCTTCTTTCCTTGAGTATAACAAAAATCTCAATAAACTTACATAATCAGATCCATTTTACAAATCTCAGAACACTTAAAAAGTGGATCATATAATTTAGAGTATCTCTGAGAGAGGGGAAATAACAGCTTGCAGGAAAACTAAGTGTTACGGTTAATGGGGACCAGAAAGATCCGATACTACCCTGCAATGTTCCCAAAGCTAGCGAGAAACACCGTGTTCCTTCCCTCGCTGGGCACATGTTGGGGTAGGGGTATGGGTGCAGTACTAGCCTCAGTTCGATTGAGGAATTACTTCTGTTTGCTCACTTTAAAAAAATGGCAGATTTCTTTCCTGAAAAGGGGCAGTGGATCCAATAAATTAGAGAACTTCTGTGCTAGAGATTCTACCCAGGTCACTGGTGTCAGGCATTCCTTCAGCACAACCCCAAGCATTAGTTTTCCATCTGGAATGCCCACGTCCCAAGAACTCTTACAGCAAGCCCAAAAGGGAAGGATTGAATGGGGCTGCTTGTTCTCAGGCAGAAAGGTGCCCACACTCAAGAAGTGGGTATGGAGGACCACTCTAAGCTAGTTGCCTTCAGAATTTTGCCAAAGGCCAGGTGTTTGTTTGCTGGCAAACACCATAGAGAAGCCCACAAAACCATAGGTTTGGCTTGGGGGGAAGGGGTGGTGTCAGGTCAAAGGAAGAGGAATGACAGACCCCAAGAGACAGCTCGGAAAGGGCAGGTGCTGACTCTTCGATGCTTTAGGAAAGTGGAAAACCTCCCAGTCACCAAGGAAGAGACACTTCCAACCTCACTGGTTTTCTTCCCATTTGACATCCTCGTGTTTTAAGTGTCCCTTTTTTTAAAAAAAAAATCATCTTATTTTATGTTATTTATTTATTGCAGTGTCAGGGATCTGATTCGGTGTCACACCTATACAAAGCATGATCTTGATCACTGAGCCTTACCCCAAGGCCCTTCTCTTGTTCCCCTCCCCCCACTTTTTTTTAATAAGTACTACACTTGCATGAGTCAAAACAATTGCACAGCAAACTAGAGCATGACCCATACAAGGACTTGCATGGTCATACCTGCTGAGTCCTAGTGTCTCAATTGCACTTAGTACAATCCAGGCATACCTGCTCTCCGCCATCTCTGGAGCCATTTCTGGCCACATTGCAGCCTGATGGGTGTGACTGCCACCCCCTGACACACACACCCCCCCCCCAGTGAGCAATGCAACCCAAAACGATGTGTGAGCATATTGACTAGGACATAGGAGCCTGGGGAGCATACATGTCAGCATCACAGTGATCCCCAATGAGCTGCATAATCATAACTATGAGCATGGATTAAGAGTGTGACCCCTGGCGAATCCATGTGCAGGTACTGTGACAGAGTGCACACCTGAGTGAGCACCTTGGTTGAGTGTGCTGCCCCAGCAAGTGCCACAGCTAACAATGTGCGGCCACCACAGCCCTCGTGAGCCATCCCCGTCATCGCAACCACAACACCAAACACAACAGCAAAGAAGAGAAAGGGGACAGGAGAGAGAATTTTATAAATTTAAGTATCCTCTTTAGACATCATCTCCCAGCTGATTGTTTGCAAAGCTCTCTCACAAGCAATATTCCACTGGTTCCCTGCAGGGAAGAGAAACAGGGCTAGAGAGACAGCACAGCAGGCAGGACGCTTGCCTGGGATGCGGCTGACCCTCATTTGATCCCCAGCATCCCATATGGTCCACCGAGCCCCGCCAGAAGTGATCCCTGAGCACAGAACCAGGAGTCAGCTCTGAACACCTTTCTGTGTGGCCCAAAAACAAAAAAGAAGAAGATAACATTTCTCCTTTTACTGAGAAAAAAGTTATGCAGGAGACTAGCAGTAAGTCGTAGAGTTTACTTAAACTTGAAACTGCTTTTCTTTTTTAATTTTTTTTATTGATTCACCGTGAGGTACAGTAACAAAGCTTTCAAAACTTCAATCATACATACAGTCATCCAACACCCATTCCTTCACCAGTGCACATTTTCCACCACCAAAATCCCCAGTATCCCCCACCTCACCCATTCCACATCTTCCCCGTCTGTGTGGCAGATAATTTTCACAATACTCTTTGTCTACTTTAGTTACCTTCAATATTTTGAGACCAGTCCCACCACCCTTCATACCTGCCAAAAAGTCAATGCTAGACAATGTGTTTTGTATTGCTTGTTCTGGATACAATATATTGTATACAATACAATATTGCTCTAGGAATTCTAAAATTTTAATAATTAGGGTCTGAAAGGGCTGGAGCGATAGCACAGTTGGAAGGGCGGTTGCCTTGCATGCAGCCGACCGGGGTTTGATTCCTCCGTCCCTCTTGGAGAGCCAGGCAAGCTCCCGGGAGTATCCTGCATGCAAGGCAGGGCCTGGCAAGCTCTCCATGGCGTATTTGGCATGAGAGTATCCTGCCTGCAAGGCAGGGCCTGGCAAGCTCCCCATGGCATATTTGGCATGAGAGTATCCTGCCTGCAAGGCAGGGCCTGGCAAGCTCCCCATGGCGTATTTGATATGCCAAAAACAGTAACAACAAGTCTCACAATGGAGACGTTACTGGTGCCCCTGGTGCCCGCTCAAGCAAATCTGTGAACAGCGGGAGGACAGTGCTGCAGAGTCTGAAGGGATTGCTGCAGCAAGTTGCTCAGGTCCGAGGTTCACTTGTGTGTCTCTGGCTCATGACCGTATGGGAGCTTAAGTAGACGGTGGTTGGATGTGGTGTCTTTTCGGAGTCCCATGGGGGAGGGGGAAGGAGAGAGGCCCACTCCTCCCCTGTCCCCTGGGCTTGGCGTCTACCGCCACCGCCACTTGTACCTGGAACTTGTCACTGATAAAAACTGCTTTTCTGACTCTGGGCCCGCTCCTTGCATCCCTGTGTGTCTCTGACTTGCGCCCTACTGCCGAGATGGCCTGGCTACTACTGCTCCACTCTCATCTCCCCAGAGCCCCAGGGCCAAAGCCTGAAGGTCAGCCTCCCATCAGTCAGTCTCCTGCTGTGTCCCTCCTCCTTGCTTTCAGGGCTCAGAGTGTGATGACGCCACGGATGGGCCACACCGTCAGCCGTGGAGAAGAGAGCTGCTGTACATAATTGTGCTCTGAAAATATCTCAGTGGAAAGCGTGCAGCTGAGTCACAGAGTTGGCAAGGGGCCTTCACCCAGGCCAGGCCCTTCCGTGAACTCCTCAAGTTCCTGCCAGGTAGCACTGCCTGATGCTAAGCAGAGGCTTGCTGAGCTTAAAGGCCTACCTGGCAATCCTCGCCATGAGGACACTGTGTTGCCCTGAACTTTTCTACAATTCCTTCCAAGCTTACCATTATAACTGAGACGCAGCAAAAACCTCTCTTCTGTTCTTTGGTCACCTTGTCCCACTGGTGTGATTCAAGTTCCCCACTGTGTAATAATGGGTTATGAATTCACACTTCCTGTCCTGCCGTTGATATGTTTCAAGGACACCCTCCCCCTCTGCCTACCAGGTATGGCCACCATGTCTAAATGGAACGGTCTCCAAGCTTGCTCACATCTCTGTGTCCACGACAGCCCTCCTGTTCGTTGCAGCTTTGCCCACGCTCTTCTCCTCATCAATATTGACATGGTGGTATTGCCTTGATTCTGTCTATCTGATTCATTGCCACTGGCTTCTGTTTCCTGGGCACGCTCTTGACACTGTGGTCTGACTGATGTTCATTAAATCCTTCACTGTCGGTTCTCTGGTCCAATAGTTTCATTCTTGCTTTACAGCCATGAAAACACATCTCAACGCTGATTATAGGTTAGAGTGGTTTAAACTATCCAATGTCCAAGCCCCGTGCCTAAAAATAATCTGATTCAAGGGAGCTGGGGTGGAGATGGACCATCAGTATGACTGAGAACCCTTATCCTGACATCCTTGGGCCATCATCTGATGAAAAGTCTGACTCAGTAGGGCTTAGTGGGCCTGAGGTCCTGCCTTGCTAGCAAAGCCCAGGTCATGCCCACACTCTTCACTCCCAGCTGGCAGCTGACTCTCTCTGTCCTGGCACATCCTGTAGAATCAGTCACACTGGGCAGCCTGAGAGCTGGGAGTGACTACCAGCTTTCTGCTTCAAGAGTCTCTGCCTCGCTCAGATAGAGAAGGGAGCACCAAATAAAGGGTGTTGGGAAGATCTGCCCAGGATGGGAGATGCATGCTGAAAGTAGTCTATAGACCGAACATGATTGCCACTCAATTCCTCTTTTGCAAACCACAGCACCCAAAAGGAGAGAGAGAACAAAAGGGAATGCCCTGCCACAGAGGCAGGGGGGATATGGAGGGGGAGGGGGTGGGAGGGATACTGGGGTCAGTGGTGGTGGAGAATGGGCACTGGTGGAGGGATGGGTACTTGATCATTGTATAACTGAAACCCAAACACAAAAATTTGCAAGTCTACAACTGTACCTCATGGTGTTTCAATAATAAAATTTTTTAAAAAGAGTCTCTGCCTCTGCTCTCCCCAACCAGCTCTCATTCATCCCCAAACCCATCCTCTGCCTCCCAAACCTCCTTCACTTGGATTTCCCAACTCCCTTCTCTGTGTCAATCTCACCCTCTTTCTGGATCCATCTGAGAGTCTCATCTCCTATTTAGTCTTCCTCCAGCAGGTCCATGGCTTATCGACCCCTTCTCCCTTCAGTCTTCCACAACTATAGAATGTGTGCTGAGTGTTCTGTTCCATATCTGGCTCAGCTTCTGACCATTTGGAAGAAGAGTGGTTGCAGAGAGAGATGGAAGCAGGGCATCATTGACGACACAGAACTGGTGGCAATCATTTAGCCTGGCTAGAAAATAACCCAGTGGACAGACTCTACCTGGTAAGATCTAAATTAAGTCAATGGTCTTGTTTTTAAGTCACTTATTTTATCCTTAAAACATCCTTAGAGGGGGCAGGAGAAATAGTACAGCAGGTAGGGCACTTTACCCTGCACATAGCTGACATGGTCCAATCCCTGTACCATATGTGGTCCCTCTACATACCACTGGGCTAGAGCGATAGCACAGCAGTAGGGCATTTGCCTTGCATGCAGCCAACATGGCCGACCCGAGTTCGATTCCTCCACCCCTCTCAGAGAGCCCGGCAAGCTACCGAGAGTATCTCGCCCGCACGGCAGAGCCTGGCAAGCTACCCGTGACATACTCGATATGCCAAACACAGTAACAACAAAGTCTCCAATGGAGACGTTACTGGGCCCGCTCGAGCAAATCGATGAACAACGGGAGGACAGACAGACAGACTACATACCACCAGGAGTGGTCCCTCAGTGCAGAGTCAGGATTAAACCCAAATCCTCCCAAAAAAATCCTTAGAAACTTGGCCTATTTGAAAAGTTTTACAGACCCTATGAGACAATGGTAATTAAAAAGAAAATGCAACTGTGGCAGTGGCTGACCCTGTTCATTGGTGCACTCAAGTTGAGAGGAATTTTAGAGGGGCCAGAGAGACAGCTCAAAGGGGTAGAATGCACATCCTGCATGTGCTAGAATTCAAACATACTAGACACCGAACATTCCGGAATTGAAGACCCCAGCATCAATGGAACTGCACAGCAACCACACAGCCTGAATACAAACTCATCAGACCCACCACCAGTATTAACCCCCGCCTCAGGCCTCTGATCACTACCGGGGAGCCCTTATGAAAAGAAAAACAGAACTTTAGAAATCACTGATCTAGCTGTTCCTTTTCCCCATCGTTTGACTGATCAGCTGAAACCTGAAAAGCTAATCTTCCTCAAGTGCCCAAAAAATCAAGAGCAAATACAGTACCACAGTCCAGAGTCTGTGCTTTGTTTTGATTGAGTTTGACCCAATAACTGCATCACATGTTTTTCAGAACAACACACCTTTTAATTTTCCAGATGTAGCATCTTCTTAATTGTCCAGAGGGAGTCACTTATGTGCTAAATAAAATGTCACTGCATCCAGGCCTGAACCGCCAAAGAAGTAGAGAAACGTGGTACCA
Organism: Sorex fumeus; assembly: GCF_029834395.1. NCBI lineage: Eukaryota > Metazoa > Chordata > Mammalia > Eulipotyphla > Soricidae > Sorex > Sorex fumeus. The sequence continues at coordinate 53,676,417 of NW_026606129.1, read as the reverse complement.
GGTGACAAGTTGCATGGTAGGCCTGGCTGCCCATAGGGGACCCTCCTGTCTAGGGAACCAGACCATAGTTCCTAGAAATCCCCGATGATTCTGCTTTAAAACACCCAATGGTCTCTTCTCCCTCCCTGCACTTTGCTGCTGAGATGATGGGGGGGATGGAGGTGGGGAGGATCCCACACACTTGGTAGTATCACTGGGGACTACAGTGAAATCCAGGTTCGTGATTGGCATGTGGGGAGGTCTCGGGGATCAAATGTGAGCCCTCATGTCTGTAAGGTAGCTGTGCTCTCCACTGAGCCACATCCTGCATCAAACAAAGTTCACTTTTATACCCATTGCTTCTAAACGTCTCCTAATCAACCTAGGCTTACCACATCCCTCTGGGCTGGGACTCCGCCTCTCACACATTCTTCTAGCACTGCTGAGTCCCAGACAGGGGCGCTGTGTGCACAAGGTCACATCCTTTGACACACTGAAGCTTGAGCCTGAGCTGGGCACTGCTCCGCCTGAACCTGGCTCCAGACCGCACAGTGCCTCCACCCTCCCGGGCTCTGTGGGCCTGCGCCTGCCGGGATCAAGCTGCTTTTCTTCTTCTCTTGACCTCCTCATGCCACCTCAGGTGAAATTCCACTATGTGGAGCTCAAACAAGTGTCACGCTGTGGCCACAGACACTTAATTGGATTTTAAAGGATGGGGAAGCAGCAGGGAGCTGATTGTCAGTCCTCCGACAAGGTGCAACCGTGTGGGGGGCCTAGCAGTACTGGGGTGGGCAGCCCCGCCCAGTGCATGCTCCTGTCTCTGCCTGGGGGGCAGTGGTGGGGAGCAGAGAGGAGGTGCAGCAGAGGCCATGAGAGCCTCTGCAGACCAGGAAGCAGATTGTCTGTTATTTCATCCCCAAGAACCCAGCTCTTCCAGGAAGAAGCCCTGCTTGCTTCTGTTTCTGGTTTTGAGCCACACCTCGTGGTACTCAGGGCTTACTCCTGGCTCAGTGCTCAGGGGACCATATAGGGGTGGTGAGGATCAAAACCGAGTTAGACAGTGCCTCTTTTGCAAACCACAACACCCAAAAGGAAAGAGAGAACAAAAGGGAATGCCCTACCACAGAGGCAGGGTCGGATGGGGGGGATGGGAGGTGGGAGGGATACCGGGACCCGTGGTGGTGGAAAATGGGCACTGGTGGAGGGATGGGTACTTGATCATTGTATAACTGAAACCCAAGCACAAAAATTTGTAAGTCTACGACTGTACCTCATGGTGTTTCACTAATAATAATAATAATAATAATAATAAATGAGTTAGACACAGGGCAAGGTATGTGCCTTACTCCACTGCACTATCGCTCCAGTCCCCAAGATGCTACCTTTATTTTTTTCTTTTAATTTTTTATTAGTCAATCACTGTGAGGTGGAGCGATAGCACAGCGGTAGGGCGTTCGCCTTACAAGCGGCCAACATGGCCGACCCGAGTTCGATTCCTCCGCCCCTCTCGGAGAGCCCGGCAAGCTACCGAGAGTATTGGATATGCCAGACACAGTAACAACAAAGTCTCCAATGGAGACGTTACTGGGCCCGCTCGAGCAAATCGACGATCAACGGGAGGGCCTTTACCTTTACCTTTACCTTCACTGTGAGGTACAGTTACAGAGTTATAAACTTTCATGCTTGCATTTCAGTGACACAATGATCAAGTACCCATCCCTCCACCAGTGCCCATTCTCCACCCATTTTTTCCCATTTTTTTCGATTTTTGGGTCATGCCCAGTATCCCTTCCACCACCCCCACTCTCTCTCCCCCCATCCCACCTCGCCTCTGTGGCAGGGCATTCCTTTCTGTTCTCTTTCTCCTTTTGGGTGTTGTGGTTTGCAATAGAAGTATTGATTGACCGTCATGTTCAGTCATAGTCTACTTTCAGCACACATCTCCCATCCTGAGCGGGTTCTCCAAACACCCTTTACTTGGTGTTCCCTTCTCTATCTGAGCTACCTTTTCCCCAGCATGTGAAGCTGGCTTCCAAGCCATGGAGCAAACCTCCTGGTTCTTATTTCTACTATTCTTGGGTGTTAGCCTCCCATTCTGTTACTTTATATTCCACAGATGAGTGCAGTCTTTCTATGTCTGTCTCTCTCTTTCTGACTCATTTCACTTAACATAATACTTTCCATGTTGATCCACTTATATGCAAATTTCATGACTTCATCTTTTCTAACAGCTGCATAGTATTCCATTGTGTAGATGTACCAAAGTTTCTTTAACCAGTCATCTGTTCTTGGGCATTTGGGTTTTTTTTCCAGATTTTGGCCATTGTAAACAGTGCAGCAATGAACATACAAGTGCAGATGTCATTTCTACTATACTTTTTTGCCTCTCCAGAATATATTCCCAGAATTGGTATTGCAGGGTCAAGTGATAGCTCAATTTCTTTTTTTTTTTTTTTTTTTTTTTGCTTTTTGGGTCATGCCCGGCAATGCACAGGTGTTACTCCTGGCTCTGCACTCAGGAATTACTTCTGATTACTTCTGGCAGTGCTCAGAGGACCATATGGGATGCTGGGAATCGAACCTGGGTCGACCACATGCAAGGCAAACGCACTACCCGCTGTGCTATTGCTCAAACCCCACACTTTCTAATTTTTTGAGAATCGTCCATACTGTTTTCCAAAAGGGCTGAACCAGTCAGCATTCCCACCAGCAGTGAAGTGAAGGAGAGTCCCTTTCTCCCCACATCCACGCCAAAACCGGTTGCTTTTGTTCTTTTGGATGTGGGCCAGCCTCTTTGGTGTGAGATGATACCTCATTGTTGTTTTGATCTGCGTCTCCCTGATGATTAATGATGAAGAGCATTTTTTCATGTGCCTTTTGGCCATTCAGATATCTGCTTTGAGAAAGTTTCTGTTCGTTTCAAGATGCCCCCTTTAAACTTACCCTTCCTCAAAAGACAAATTTCTCGAGTCTTATGACTAATCACTTCCTTTTTAAAAAAATATTCTATAACATCTTTTGGTGGTCATGCCGTTCTGAATCCTCACTAAGTATCAGAGGTAAGAGGAAAGTGAAACTAATGACCCAACATTTATCAAAGAGGAATTTAGATTGATTCCTCTATAACTAGAGTTTGCCTGAGATTACAACAACTAGGAACTGGTGAAGCTGGCAGACACCAATGATGACAAGGTGGATGAAACCTGCTTCAGTCATGACTGGTAAAGGGGTGTGGTCCCTGCATCATATTACCATTCCTCAAGGAAATAAACCCTTGTTGCAATAGCATATTACCCCCAGAGACTAGTTAAACACTGAGCTGTCGCAAAGAAATGATTTCCAGGGCACATGCCAACCAGAATGTGCTCCATCCCCTCCATCCACAGGGTCCTGTATAGGTCCATGAGAATGATAGTTGCTAAAGAGGCAAACCCACCAATGCTAATTTGGATCTATAAAGTGCCCAGAAGCGCTGATCCCTGAAGCTTCTATAAGAAGAATAAGGCTTAGGCAGATCAGACTTAGTACCCCATAGGTGGCATGATTCAATCACGACTGTTCAGAAAACTCTCCTGAAGAATAACCACATTTTCCCCGTGTTAAGTTTTAATACTAACTAGTCAATCCACGACCCTACCCCACTCCCAACCCACACCCACACCCACCATTTTTTAAAGGTTTAAAGGAAAAAACCTTTCCTGAAAAACCTTTCAAGTAAAATATTGCTTCTTTTAGTCTTGGTTGTGAAAAAGATTTGTGTTTGATCTACACCTCACTGAGAAAGCACAGAGCATCTTGAGCCCTTTAAGAAAATAGCCTACATGGAGACCAGATGGATAGTACAGCAGGTAAGGCGCTTGCCTTGCATGCAGCTGACCCAGGTTATCTCTCCAGCCCCAGCAGCTAGATTATAGCATGCACTTTGTTGATGGATATTCTATAAATTCAAGGTAATAAAAGACTATGAAACACACGCTAGGGGTAGGAAGTATGATGCAGTGGTAGAGCACACACCCACCAAGGGGAGACAGTTTGGGGTCTGAGTCCAGTTAGGTGAACCTAAAAAGCAAGAATCAACACTTAGAAATGAAAAATACTGAATCTAAAACATCTAAAACTCATCAATTGCAATGTACAATGAAAAGTTCTTGAAAAATCTCGAAAGAGACTAACAAGTCACAGAGATTCTTCCGGACCTCATGCACAGCTGAGAGGACCAGGGCACCTCAGAGGAGGCAGGTAAGTAGCAACGCCCACCCAAACAGAGCCCCAGCAGCCGAAAACTTCTACACTCCACAGTCACTGCCATGTTCCCGGCAGAACTCCACTGCTTGGGACAAGCCTCACCCAGAAATTAATCTGCTGGAAAACTCAGGTGTGCAGATATTGTGACTGAAATCTCCAGGCTTTCCTGTATTCGGGATGGGCCACCTCACCCCTCCCCTCCCCATCTCCCTGTACTTCCAGAAGACCTGACAGTCACACACATGTCCCAAAGCTGCCACCCAGTTAAAAATTGAGTCCAGCTCTACCACCCCATTAAAGATTCTGGACTTCCTGAAGTGTGCATCTGTATTCACAGCTGCATGACATCTCAAACTCTACAACACTGATAAACCATAAGTTGCACACCAGATTGGATGGGATGTAATGTAGAAGGCATACAATCTTTTTTTAATTTAAGCTATTTTTTTTGGAATAGCAGATTTTTTATTTATTTATTTTTATTAGTGAAACACCATGAGGTAGAGCTGTAGACTTACAAACTTTCGTGCTTGGGTTTCAGTTATACAATGATCAAGTACCCATTCCTCCAGCAGTGCCCATTCTCCACCACCACTGATCCCAGTATCCCTCCCACCCACCCACCCACCCCTTCCCCCACCACCCCGTCCCGCCTTTGTGGCAGGGCATTCCCTTTGAAGGCAAACAATCTTGATTAACAAAATATGAACACAGAAGGTTTGACCTCTAACAATATTTTCGTAATCTCTTATACAAGGATTTAATGGCTTCATGGTGAGATACAACAATCTTCACTAACTTTCTTCTAAGGAAACATTTTTTGATTATTCTCTTAGCAAATTGTTGATAACAAGCAATCTGAAACAAATTACTGAGGGCCTGCTCGGAGGGCAGGCTTAAGGGATGGTCGTGAAAATTAGAAACAATGGTGGAGGGAAGGTGTAATGGTGGTAAGATTGGTATTGGAATATTGAAAGCCTGTAACAAATTATCATTAACAACTTCGAAAACCATAGTGTTTATATAAAGTATAAGAGGAAAATGAAAAGAAATAAGAAGAAGAAGAAATAAAAAGTTGTTAAAAGAGAAATATGGTGCATATTCAAGGGAATTTAAAAAATTCCAAGATAAAACATGCTGAAATTACTAAACATAAACAGTAAAAAGGGGGGAAAGGAAGAATCATAAATATATCTAATAACTTAAGTAAAAACATAGGCATAGTTAATGAAATGAAACATTCATAAAAAATTAAAAGCATATGAAATGAGGGTTTTGTTTGTTTTTTAGTTTTGAAACCACACCTAATGATGTTCAGAGCTTACTTCTGCTTTGATGTTTTGTGGATCATTCCTTCCCAGGCTCAGGGGACCATATATGGTGCCAGGGATCAAACCCAGTTCAGCCACATGGAAGGCTGAACTGTCTATACTATCTCAGCTGTACTATCTCTCTGGTCCCAAACTCAAAATTAAAAAATAACAAATATAACAATTAAAAGTTAAATATTCAGTAGATGAACTTTTTAAAAATGGGACTGAAGATGAAAGTACAGGAATTAAGACTCTTACCTTGCACATAGTCAGCCCAAGTTTGATCCCCAGAACCAGGTATGGCCCTCCAAGCACCAGCAAGAAGTGATTCCAGCATAGAGCCTGGAGTAAGCCTTAAGCACAGTTGGGTGTAACCCAAAAACAAAACAAAAGAGATGGTAGAAGATGAACTTCAAGATTGATAGTAAGTTATTTATTCCAAAGAACACAAGAAAAGGAACAAAAGAAAGATGGAAGAAACTCAGGTTTGATATGAAGTAGTCTAGCATAACTGCCAAACAGAGAGGGAAAAACGGTCTAAGTGAAAAATAAGCTGGTTATGCAGCTCAAGAACAAATGCCTGAACTTTATGAGGATCTGGGTTTGATTCCTGACACCACATGCAACTCACAGCACTTCCAGAGATGACTCTCAACAGCTAACAATAAATAAATAGAATATGAGAAAAAGTATCTGAAATTTACTATATTTCCTGTAGGCTACCCAGTAAACTCAAAAAATGCAAGCAAGATAAATAAAAGAAAAAACATATCTAGGCTGTTTATGATCTAATTATCAAGAGCCAAAATAAAATCTCAAAATCTGTCAAAGAAAAACATTTTATATGTGCACATATATATAGATACACATTTGTATTCGAAAAAACAAATAATAGATTTATGAAAGAAAAATATTAACAAGTGAAGACAATAGAAGAGTGTCTTTTAAAATGGTTAAAAGTATAAGGGCCAAATAGTAGAAAAGATATAGACCAGAGGGAGGGAGGGAGGGAGAAAGGGAGGAGGAAGGAAGGATTCAACTCAAATTTCCTTCTTTCGAAAGGAAGGTGAAAATAAATAATTTTCAGATAAATAAATACAGTGGGTAGGGTGCTTGCCTTGCACACAATCAACCTATGTTTGATTCCCAGCTCCCCATGTGTTAGCCCCAGCCCACCAGGAGTGATACCTGAGCACAGCAACAGAAGTAAGCCCCAAGCACCACTGAGTATGGCCCAAAACAATGAAAATAAACAAAAAGTTAAAAAGTGGACCATGAAGATGGTACAGAGAATTAGGTTCTTGTAAGACTTAGGTTCAACCCCTGTTACTACATGGCATCATTGGATGTAGCCCTGGAGACTTCTGAGCACCACCTGGATGGCCCAGGAAATCCTGGCACTGCAGGACCTGAGCAACACCACATCAACTGGCCTAGTTGACTGAGAATCACAAGGATTGGCCCCTAGGTCCATGAGCCTCCCTCAGATGACAAGAAGCAGGAAGGAAGGAAGGATGGAAGGAAGGAAAGAAGGGAGGGAGGGAGGGAGGGAGGGAGGGAGGGAGGGAGAGAAGGAGGAGGGAGGAAGGATTCAACTCAGATTTCCTTCTTTCTAAAGGAAGGTGAAAATAAATAATTTTCAGATAAATAAAAACTTAGGGGCTTGTAACCTCATTATAATGAATGCAGAATGGTTCATTTGGGATGGTTCTATGGCAGACTGCGGTTTTTAAGGTAGGAGAACCTGCAATTTGTGATGCCCAGCACAACAAAGTTTGTGATTTCCAGTGTACCACAAGTACATGTGATCTCTGGAAACTGTGACAACAATAAGGCAGGGTTGGGGTGGGGGTGGGGTGAGGGAGAAAGACAAAACAATATGTTTGAGCTGATAAATTCCTCAAACATTAGACTGGACAATGTCTTTTTTTTTATTACCAGAAATGATAAGAATTCAGGTAAATGTAGAACACTATAATTTTCCCTTCCTTCTCTTAATCTATTTAAGAGATGTGCATTTAAAGCTTGTTATAAAACTAATAATATAATGTATAATGTATCTAGATGGAAAAATATGTTAAAATAATTGCAACTAGAAAGAACAGGAAGTTAATTGGACTATCCTCCTGCATAGATCTATATTTTATGTGAATGAGTGCAATATTAATTCTAAACTAACTGAATAAGTTTTTTAAGTGCATTTTATTTTTTTTATAATGTAGGAGTACTGCTATTTATCCAGTCACTGATTAAACTGATTGAATTGGGCATGAACTCCCCCCCCAAAAAAAAAACATTACTTTTTTTTTTTTCAGAATGTTAATTTTATTTTATTCCCCCACCCCTTTTTTTTGATTCACCATGAGAATACTCTCTCTCCACTTTGGTACATTCGACATTTCAATACCAGTCCCACCACCACTCAAAACCTGCCCAAAGACAATGCTAGATGATTTGTTTTGTATTGCTTGTTATGGATAGAATATATTGTCCAGGAAATTCTGTGTAGTTCTCTTCCAGGAGCTTTAGTTAATAGACTCTGGGTCTTTGCCGTTGATGAGATTACATGATGCTGCCAGGGGACTGTTTGTGGGTGTAACTGCCAAGCTACTGGAAAACTGGGAACCTGTCGGAAGGAGGCCCAGTTCTGATCCAAGTGGCCTGGAGATTTCAGTCACGGGTTCCCGCCTACCTCTCCGCTTCAGGCCCTAACTTTGTCTTCTGATCTCTTTTGAGATTTATGGGTCTCTGAAATAAGGCCAATAAATGAGCTTATGTAGCTGAGCCAGAGGTGGTTTGTGGGTGTGTCTCCCACATACCTAACTTTTGGTCGTTTAATTTCTTGGTAAACTTGGCCCCAAGTTGTTGGGGTCTGGCTGAAGGCATAGCAATTTTGGAGTATGTGGAAGTCTGAAGGCACCATCAGGCTGCTGATGCACTTGCCCTGCAGGTACAGGTTGACCTGCTGGCGGCACCATACTCCCTTAAGTGCATTTTAATCCCTAGAGCAATGACTCAACATATTTAAAAATAAATAGTTTATACATTTTGAAATACAAAAACCCCAAAAATGGCAAGGAATAAAAATCATAGCAAATGAAAAACAAAAGTGACAGGCCAAATGAGACCATATAATAAGTACTTAAAACATAAAACTGACTAAATACTGTAATTAAAGGGAAAAGATTCTGGTCAGATAAGAAAGCAATATCTGAGTGTAAGTTGTCTTCAAAAGTCTACAAAACATAACTGAGAGGAACTGAACTGTCCATCCTCCACTAGTCAATCTGTATATTCAATGCAATAATAATCATAAGTCCAGGGTGTTGTTATTATTGCTTCTGAAGTTAAGAAGCTGATTCTAAAATTTGTAGACAAGTGCACAGGACTTGACATAATCAAAACTAAAGTTTTTTTTTTTAATTCCACAGATTTGGAGGATTCACTTTACCTGAGTTCGAATCCTAACCCAGAGGTTGAATAATTGAGACAATAAGATATTGGCTTAGACAATGGTTGGAATCAACCACAAGTGGGGGTGGGGGGGCAGAAGATAGGTAAGATAAAGAAGGAGCCAGTATAATAATAATATCTGGGAATGATCACGCTGGACAAGAACTGAATGTTAAAAGTAGGTAAAGAATTACCTGATAACCTTTCCTCTTTTTGGGCATGTGGTATTACAAACCACATGCCCAAAAAGAGGAAGAGAGAGAGTGGAGGGAGAGGAGAGAAAGAGAGAAAGAAGGAGGAGGAGGAGGAGGAGGAGGAGGAGGAAGAGGAGGAGGAGGAGAAAGAAGAAGAAGGAGAAGGAGAAAGAGAAGGAGAAGAAGAGAAGGGAGGGAGGGAGAGAGGAAGGAAGGAAGGAAGGAAGGAAGGAAGGAAGGAAGGAAGGAAGGAAGGAAGGAAGGAAGGAAGGGAAGAAAAACATCTGCCACAGAGGCAGGCTAGGGGGTGGGTGGGTGGTGATGGGAGGGAAATTGGGGACAGAGGTGTTGGGAAATGTACACTGGTGGAGTGATGGATGTTGGAATACTGTATGACTGAAACCTAAACATGAACAGCTTTGTGATTCAATTAAAAAATTTTTTAAAGATCTTGGCTTAGAAATAGACAATCGGTCATTGGGAAAGGGAAAAGGAGTCCAGAAACACTCACCTTTATATTGAATTTTAATGTATTTAACAAAGCATTTCATTTGGAAAAAGAAATTCTCAAAAACAACACTGGAATGTCTGAATATCCATGTAGAATAAAAAGATCCTAAACAAATTTTCTCCTCCTACCTCATACTACACAATAAATGATCCAGGATGAACAATAAGACCAAAATATGAAATGTTATGCACTAGGGACCCAAAATCACAATGCAGAAACGCCATCTGTATTCCTGTATTCATTGCAGCACCATTCACTATAGCCAGAATCTGGAAACAACTCAGTGCCTGAGAACAGATGACTGGATGAAAAAGTTAAAGTCCATGTACCAAATGAAATACTATGCAGTCCCTAGGAAAAATGAAGTCATGAAATTTGTTTATACATGAATGGACATGGAGAGTATTGTGCGGAATAAAATGAGTCAGAGGGAGAAGGACAGACATAGAATGATTGCACTCATTTGCAGAATGTTAAAATAAAATAAAATAAAAACATAGTATGAGAATAGTACCCTAAGACAGTAGAAATGAGGGCTAGGAAGACTGGTGTATGACAGAAATCTTCCCGCAAGTCTTGGGGGAGGGCAGTTAGGACAGAGAAGGGACCACTATGACAATGATCATTTTAAATGATCACTCTGGACAAGAACTGAATGCTGAAAGGATGAAAATGATATACATGATAACCCTTCAGTACCAGTATTACAAACCAGTACCTAAAAGGAAAGAAAGAGAGAGAGAAAGAGAGAGAGAGAGCGAGAGAGAGAGAAGAAAAGTATCTGCCATAGAGGCAGGCAAGGGCAGGGTGGAGCGGGAGGGAAACTGGGGATATTGGTGGCAGGAAACATACACTGGTGAAGGGACGGGTGTTGGAAGATTGTATGACTAAAACCCAATGACGAACAACTTTGTAACTGTGTATCTCACTGTGATTCAATTAATTGATTGATTAAACATTTAGAAACATAAATATTTTAGAAATAAACAAGATTGTATCTTTAAAATCCAGAGATGATCAGACAGGACTTAAAAAGCAAGGTGCATAAAAAGAAAAAAATGACATTATGGCTTTTGCTTATCAAAAATAAATGTCACTAGGAAGCAAATAGGTAAGCCACAGCCTGGGGAAAGCTAGTATCACCAGAGAGATAGTACAGCAGGTAGGTCATTTGCCTTGTACATGGTTGACCTAGGTTTGATCCTCAGTACCCCATCACTTTCCTGCTAGGCCTACATGCAGGCCAAGAGTAATCCCCATGAGCATAAAGTAACAAATAGGAGACTAACACCCAAGAATAGCCGAGATAAGTACCAGGAGGTTCACTCCATGGCTTGGAGGCCAGCTGCACATGCTAGAGGAAAAGGCAGCTCAGATAGAGAGGGGAGCACCTAATAAATGGTGTTGGGAGGATCCTCCCAGGATGGGAGATGCATGCTGAAAGTAGACTATAGACCGAACATGATTACCACTCAATGACTCTTTTGCAAATCACAGCACCCAAAAGGAGAAAGAGAACAAAAGGGAATGCCCTGCCACAGAGGCAGGGTGGGATGAGGGGAATGGGGGGGTGGGAGGAATACTGGGATCAGTTGTGGTGGGAAATGAGCACTGGTGGAGGGATGGGTACTTGATCAGTGTATAATTGAAACCCAAGCACAAAAACTTGTAAGTCTACAACTGTAGTACCTCACGGTGTTTCACTAATAAAAATTTTAAAAATTTCAAAAAGAGTAATCCCCAGGCACCATTGGGTATATCTGTCTCCCCACCAAAAGAAAATCACACTTAAGAACTCAACCTCATGCTCATTCTTGTGTTGCGGTGGACCTGGCATTGCTAATCTTACTGGGGAAATAAGCCACGATAGCAGCAGTGTCAGAGACCATTTATGTGTGTTCAGTACTTTCTAGATCATAGAATTCATTTCATTTAATCTTACCTATATAAAAAATACCCATGTAAAAAAAAGCATGTAAAAATTATTATACCCATAATGAAGACAGGAATTGTGAGACTCTGAGATGTTAGTGAAGTTTCTGGCATCCCACAGCAAAAAGGATGACAAAGGGAATGAAAATTTGTGACTCCATGGTTGGCAGATAAAATGAACTTAACCAAAGCACAAATTGTTACATGTCTAAGCATATTGGTCAAGTTGGAGCCCTGGGATTAGAAATGGGGGGAAAAAAGCGAAAAATGAAACCCTTCAATGTCCACAAAGAGCTAAAGGAATTAGCCTGAACATACGATACAGTGGAAGAGCATGTCTGGTCTGCATCGGACCCACTGAAGACCACACTAGTTCCAAAATAGACTGACAGAGAAAAGAAAACTAAAGAAAATAGAAGTCAAAGAGAACACTCAATTCTGAAAATAGAAGAAAAGGAATATTGAGGATGAGCTGTCGTCTCCTCACAGATCTTGAAGGTAAAAACAGAGTTCAAGAACACTCCCAGCTGGAGATGGGGAATTAAATGAATTTTCAAAGTTAAGAGGCCTCAAGGGAAAGCAGAAGTGAAAAACCAGGAACATCAATATCACTTCGGGGAGGGAAAGAGGGGGAGATCTGACTCAGCAATAACGGTTAAGCCTGGGAATTTGCTTTCAGGGCAGTATGGCCAGGAATGAAACTTCACCCTTGATTCTAAGAGGGTCCTCGATGGCCTGAAACCACATGAAAAAAAAGCAGATAAGGCAAATTCCCAAAGCAGTCATGAACTGCAGGATATTTACTGAGAGTCAAACCACAAAATCAGCAAAGCCATCTAAAAGACACACAACTGCCAGAGTACCAAAAACTTTTATGTGTTTTCATGGCATTAATATAGTGTGACTCATAAAATAACTCACCAAGGTTCTATGACTATGCCATGGTACAACCAGAAGTAAAACGCAAACCTTTGGAATCTCAGTTGACTTCAGATTGAAAACAACTTTGAAAAGAGTTTGCTTGTTTTCCTTTCATGGTGAGGTGCTGTGACTTAACAATACTGTTAATGATAGAGTTTCACACGTACATCATTCCAACACCACACCCTCTACAAGAATGTCCACTTTCCTGCATAAGGACCCCTCCCATCCACACCCCCCCTCCTAAGTAAGTTCAGTTCTATAAACCAACTCTCAGGATCCATTGGTTTGACCATTTCTTACCCTCTTACTGTTTCTTTATATCCCACAGTTGAGAGAAATCATTTCCGTTCTGTCCCCGTCCTTCTGAATGACTTTACATGATTCTCTCTGGTCCATCTACATATTGACCAATCGCAGGTTTTCCCTTTTCTTATAGACAAGTAATATTCCATTTTGCATATATGCCACAGTTTCTTTATCCATTCATCTGTTCTAGGGCTTTTGGTTGTTTTCAGATTTGGGTTATAGTAAATAATACTGAAATAAACATAGGGGCACAAATGTCTTTTTAAAATAGTGTTTTAGGGCCCTTGAGGTAGATGCCCAAAAGTGGAATTGCTAGGTCATATGGAAGTGCAATTCATTGTGAATTTTTAATTATTTGTTTTTAAAGTTTTCATATAATTCCCCAAAGAGACTGAGGAGTTTGTTTGTTTTAAGATACTTTTAAAGCATTAATACCTGTCTTATTTTAATTTGATCAGTCCCCTTGTAAAGTGGTTCATTTCTACATACACAGGCTATAAGAAATGGTTGATAGAATGAAATGGAATTCACAGGAAGAAAAGCTATGTGAACATGGAATTCACAGCAGTTGAGAAGACACAGATTTGATAAACCAGGTGAATTCCTGCAGGAGACAGTGCACAGCCCAAATGGAAGACAAATTGTTCCACTTGCCTCCAAGTCATCCATAGAATTCTATCATGATTGAGGCTCCCAAATTATATCCACCACTAACCCTGACTGGACAAGGCAAAAAAGTGAGCATCTGCTTCTCAGCTTGTCTCAACAGCAATTTCTCCCTATACTCACCCATCACTGTCTCCTTATTCTCTTCTTCTTTCTCTTAGAAAAAACACATACCAGGGTCAGAAAGACAGTACAGAGGGTAGGGCGCTTGCCTTACACGTGTCCACCCCAGTCTGATCCTGAGCATCCCGTATGGTTCTTCAAGCACTGCCAGAGTAATGCCCGAGCATCTCTGGATGTATCCTCCAAACCAAAAAGAAAACATCCCTTTCCCGTTCTAGACTTTAGCCTTAGGACTAAAGAGAGTCAATGGGCTAGAGCATACGCTTTACATGCAGGGGAGTCTCTGTTCACTCCTAGCGCAGAATCATTCTCTGACTGCACATTGCCAGATGTGGCCCAAAAATAAACAAAGACTATAGCCCCAATCATTTGTACAATACTATATATTTGAGGTACTCTATTGCCTTGCCACCAGAGTTTACCTTTTCCACAGAAGTAAAGCATCACATTTTGGAAAGATTGTCAGTACTAGCCACACAGTTGAAGAAAAAACTGTTTCCCACAATAGAAAGAGACCCCAGCTAAAGAAGCTTTTGTGCTCCCCTAAAACCAACTCTCCTGGGTTTCCTCAGGAATAAGAAAGAAAATGTAGCACAAAATTGCAGCATTTGGGGGCAGAGAAGTGGTACAGAGATTAAGGCCTTGCATGAGACAGACCTCAAGATGAAACCTGGCATCACATACAGTTCCCTGAATATACCAAGAGTTATTCCTGAGCACAAAGCCAGGAGTAAACTCTGAGAACCACCAGATGTGGTCCCAAGGAGAAAAAAATTACAGCAGAGTACAGAAGTATTTATGCATGCTCTCCTCGCATTAAAAAAAAGTACAAGGCAATTGTGTACAAAAAAAAGAATAGGTTTGAAAAATAATATACAAATGTTTTCTGATCTGTGTGCAGTTATGTCTCCAGTTCCCAGACACTCTGCCACATGCAAGCATGGAAGCCGCTAACTGCCTTCTCCCAGGTTGCTGCTCTGACCTCCTTAGGAACTGCTTCATGGGACCATCTGACAGGTAAATGCATTCATTACATGCTCTCGAGTTCTAGAAAGTTCAGGTGTCTGTGTGTGTAATAATAGATCTTTAGACTTTATCTCCCGTATGTACCTCAATCACTATTATGGCCTCAGAACCATACTGGCCCCCAATATAAGGAGTTAGAGTTTAAGGATTGAAGAGACAGTAAACAGGTTAGGGCTCTGGCCTAGCACACAGCTGCAGATAAGACATTGGTTCAAATCCCGGCACTGTACTGAGTCCCACAAGCCATCAGACATAGACCCTGAGCACAGAGTCAAGGTATGACCCTGAGCACAGAGCTAGGTGTGCCCCTAAGCACACCCAGAAGTAGGTTTGTGCTCCTACCCCACCCCGTCCCATCCAAAAAAAGTCTGGAATCTAACCATACTGCTATGCACCGCCATGCAATATAGAACCAGCCAGGACCAGGGGGAGCTCCATGGGCTGAGAGTACGCACTGCATGCAGAGGCTCAGCTCCTGTGTGGGGCACCTCATGATCCCCTGAGCACCACCAGGAGTGGTCCCTGAGCACTGGCCTGGCTATAGCCCCTGAGCAATGCCTGATATGGCCTCTCCCCCAACCTACCCCACACTAGTGAACAAGCCAGAGGAGTGTATTAGCCTCTTCATTTTCTAATTTCTAGGGATTCTTCTTTCCTCCCTCCCATTGCAAGAACCTACCTACCCTTTGCTTATGACCTGGACCTTTTTATCATCTCACACACATACACACACACACACACGCACACACACACACACACACACACACCCCTGTGTGTGTACACACTTATTCACATGTACACACTCAGATTCACACTCATATATATATATCACTTTCATATTTTAAAGTTCAAACTTGGGGCCATTGTGGTAGTACAACAGGTAGGGCATTTGCCTTGCACGTGGCCAACCTAGGTTCAATCCCCAGTATCCTATGTGGTCCCCTGAGCACCTCCAGGAGTAATTCCTGAGTGCAGAGCCAGGAATAACCCCTGAACATCAACCCTCTAAAAAGATCCAAAATTCAAACTCCCATTCCCCCTCTTTTTAATCTACTGTAGTATCACTCCTACATAACTCCTCTTACTGATTTATCATGAATTAGAGTATTATAGAAATGCAAGAGTGTAGCTCACATTTTTCTACATGGATCTGACAATTTCACGCAGCCCCAGAGTTCCACCAAAAACGCCCTCTATTCAATCCTTCCATTTCCCTCTCCCCTCTTCCTCTGGAAAACACTATAATCTTCACCAAATCTAGGGTTCACGTTGTGTGTTTTTAGTCTGTTTGCTTTAGTTCATTCATATTCTACATACCTATGAAACCATCTGGCAATAGCCTTTGACTTCCTTACTTATTTCAGTTCACAACATCACTTCAAATTCCACCCACTTTGTCCCAAAAGACATCATTTCATCTCTTTGGTTTGTTGTTTTGTTTTTGTTCGGGGGTCTGGCAGTGATCGGGACCAGATAGTGTCTGGAATCAAACCTGGCTTTCTGCATGCAAAGGCTGTGCTCCAGCCCATTAAGTTATCACTCTGACCTTCACCTTTTTTTTAAGTGACAGTAGCATTTTATAAAGTATAAACAAAACAGCTCCTTTATCCAATTATCTGTTAGTGGGCATTTAGGTAGATTCTGTATTTTGGCTGTTGTGAATAATGCTGCTATGAACACAGGAGTGCAAATATCCTTTAGAATTAGTGTTTTCATACCCTTTGGATAAATGCCTAGAAATTGTATTAATGGGTTGTAGGCAATTTACACTTTTTTTTTAATGTAGGAGTACTGCTATTTATTCAGCCACTGATTAAGCTGACTGAAGCGGACATGAACTCCACATTACTTTTTTTTAAATTGAATCACTATGAGATAGACCATTACAAAGCTGTTCAAGATTGGGTTTCAGTCATACAATGATCCAGCACCCACCCCTACACCAGTGTACATTTCCCTCTACCAATGTCCCCCATTTCCTTCCCACCATCCTCCAACACCCCACCCCATCTCCACCCCCAGCCTGCCTCTATAGCAGCAGGCACCTTTCTTCTCTCTCTCTCTCTCTCTCTCTCTCTCTCTCTCTCTCTCTCTCTCTCTCTCTCTCCTTTTCCTTTTGTGCATTATGGTTTGCAATACATGTACTAAGAGGTCATTGTGTTTGTTCAGGGCATTCAGTATTTTTATCAGGAAGGTAAGATGGAGAAGCTTTTTAACTGAGTGGCAACTTTGGGGTATGAATATGACTGATGAGGTTTCTGGAAGTACAGGGAGGTGAGGGGGAGGAGGTAGCCCATCCAAACCCCAAGAAAGCCTGGAGAGCTCAGTCACAAAATATTCAAACCCAAATTTTCAGCAGATTACATCTCAGTGAGGTTCATCCTGAGTCTTGCCAGGGACATAGCAGCAATTTATGAGTCTCTGAAGCAAGGATGATAAATAAGCTTGTGTAGCTGAGACAGAGGTGGTTTGTGGGCGTGGCTCCCATATGTCTAACTTTTGGACATTTAATTTTTCAGGAAACAATTCCCGAGTTGTTGGTGTCTGGCCAGAGGCACAGCAGCAATTTTGGGGTAGTGGGAAGCCTGAAGACACCATCAGGCTGCTGATGCACTGCCCCACAGATATAAGTCGACCTGCTGGTGACACTGTACCCCTGGCAATTTGATCACTTGATCACTTGATATCCTGTTACTCATCAATTTGCTAGAGCAGGTGCCAGAAGTGTCTCCATTTGTCCCTGTCGCATTCTAGTGTAGCCCAATGGCGTCTGCTCGTTCTAGGAACACGAAGAGTCTCAAACAGATTGTTCAGGGTCTTGACAAAGAAGTCTGGCTATCTTGTAGGTGGGCAGCCATGCGATCTTTTGACATCCCGTGGAATCCAATCGGTAACAGTTCTAGTCCAGCGGTTGTCTCCAAATCTCATTACATGTCCAGCCCATCTGATTTTCGACACCTTGACAAACGAGACAGCATCCCTGATTCTTGACCATCGACGGTGGTCGGAACTCTGGATTCTTTCTCTCATTTGAGTGAAGCGTGATACCCCAAGCATAGCTCTTTCGATTCCTCTTTGGGAGACCCGAATAGCATTCTCATCCTGTTTGCGTAGGGCCCAGGTCTCTGAGGCATATGTTAATGCAGAAAAAAACAGTGGAATCAAAGAGCCTAGAGCCAGAAGTTCTTCATCCTCTTAGCTATTTCTTCAACGCTCTTGAAGGCATTCCAAGCTGCTCCTTTCCTCCTGTGCAACTCAGGTGTCAGGTCATTCATCATGTTGACTTCTCAACCTAGGTACACGTAACTGTTGCATTCAGAGATGTTTGTTCCGTTGAGAGCAAACGGAACGTCAGATATGAGACCGTTACTCATAAACATTGTCTTCATGAGATTCAGCTGTAGTCCAACCTGTCCACACTCACGGTCGAATTCAGCCAGCATTTGTGCCGCTTGGCTAATGTTTGGTGTTATTAGATGTCATCAGCAAAGTAGAGGTAATGTTGTTGCCGACCATCTATCTTCACTCCCATTCCTTCCCATTCCAGTCGTCTCATGATGTTTTCGAGAGTGGCACTAAAGAGTTTCGGTGAAATGGTATCTCCCTGCTGAACCCCTCTCTTGACATGGATGATCACTTTTTTGTAGAATGGTGAGATCCTGGTAGTGAATCTGTAATACAGTTCACAGAGGATCCTGATGTATTGAGTTTGAATGCCCTGTTTGGCTAGGGCTTCGATGACTGCTTCTGTCTCAACAGAATCAAAGGCCTTCTTTAAATACCCCTGGCAATTTACACTTAAAAATTATTTTTTATTTTCCCATTTTAAAAATCACTATTAGAATTTAAGTAACATGGTAACAATAGTGTTAACATTTATGTTCCATACCATTTTCTATAAATGCTGTACTAATTTACTTTCCCACCATTTGACCAGAGTTCCTTTTTCCCACAACACTACCAACACTTTCACCTATAGTAGCTCTTAACAGCACTGTGAAATAGCAATGCACTTTCTCATGCTCATCTCATCATCTCTATCTCTTTCTCTCTCTCTCTATGTCTCTCTCTCCCTCTCTCCTGTGTGCTTTAGACTCTAGGTTCTACCTTTATAATCACCTCCTTGCAAACAGTCTTATCCTGTTCCTTTTATTGTACCCCACTGTCAAAACTCCCTGTTGGAACCAAGGATACAGCTCAGAGGTAGAGTATATTTCTTGCGTGTGTGAGGACGTGGGTTCAATCCCTGGTACTGCATGGTCCCTCCACAACTACAATGGCCAAGAGCCTCTGAGCACCACAGGATGAGGCCCAGAGCAATTTTAGAAACAGCTTCCCCTCATTGCTTCAATATATTCAGCAGTATTCCTTTACCTGTCCTGAGTATATCTGTCCTGAGTGCTAAGTCTACATCTGGGAATGCAGACATACCGCTTTAAACGTCCTATGACTCATTAATAAATAAACAAACATAATAAATAAATAAATAAATAAATAAATATAGTCTACATCTGGGAAGTCCAACTAGAGATGCTTTCAACACTGCTATGTGGACCATTCAGCCTGGCAGATCCCATGATTCTAGAGGTATGCTGGAGGTGGGGGATAAATACTTTAGGGAGTTTTGGGGTAAAATCTGCTAACATGAAACACAACACTGTATGCTTGATTTAAATAAGCTCATTAGGGGGCTGGACCGATAGCATAGCGGGTAGGGCGTTTGCCTTGCACGCAGCCAACATGACCGACACAGGTTCGATTCCCAGCACCCCATATGGTCCCCCGAGCACCGCCAGGAGCAATTCCTGAGTGCATGAGCCAGGAGTAACCCCTGAGCATCACCGGGTGTGACCCAAAAACCAAAAAAAAAAAAAAAAAAAAAAAAAAAGCTCATTAGTCTAGAAACTTCAGGATAGTCATGATACAAACCCAAGGTTTAAGGAGCAGGACGTGAAGGACTGTTATTATGTAAGTACTTTGAGTGTGCTATTGGGTTGCAAGAGAACTGGCCATGTGGCCAATTGAATAGAGTTCTGTCAGACTCGTGAAGTCCTAAGATAGACTGGGTCTAAAGTAACACCACATAAGGCTAGGTATTATTACATCCGGGGTGGAGCATGGATACGGACAGAAAGAAATAAATGCACAAGAAATCTTTCTAAAGCAGGTATCCCATATCCCCATCCTTCTAATTCTTCTTTAGTCACAGCTACACAGCAGTAGGGCATTCGCCTTACAAGCGGCCAACGTGGCCGACCCGAGTTCGATTCCTCCGCCCCTCCCGGAGAGCCCGGCAAGCTACCGAGAGTATTCGATATGCCAGACACAGTAACAACAAAGTCTCCAATGGAGACGTTACTGGGCCTGCTCGAGCAAATCGACGATCAACGGGAGGGCCTTTACCTTTTACCTTTACTATTTTCTGAGAGGGTAGGGGTAGGGAGTTCTTTGCAACAGCTGATAGGGGAGAAGAAAGATAGAACATGGTCCATAGATAAAGTGATTTCGTATATAAGTGCAAGACAAGAATGGAAAGCCTTTGCCCTCTGGGTGACACTGAGAGACAGCAGCTCTCGCTGACCCGCCATCCATCCCGTGCTGTGTGGTAGGAAAAGTGAGCTAAGTACAGATCTACTTAGACTCACAAGTAGAAGCTAATGCTTTGCCTTAATAGTTGGGGGATGGGAAGAGAAAGTTTAGAAGATCAAGGACAGGAAGGTTTGCAGGGAAAGGCACATGAATAGATCTATGGATAAATATAAAGTATGAAAATAATTTTATCACATACCAATGTTCACCAGACAGCAGCCGCCACAGAAGACTTCAACAAATAGACACAGAGCTATCGCCAGTGGACATGGGACAGCTCTGTCAGGAGCTGCTCCAGGCTCATGAATGGAGTAGCTATGGGTTAGAGATGGAACATTTGCATGGGTTCGAAGACATGGGTTCCCATTCTCCAGGGCTGATCTTGCTAGTGTTGTGGCTAAATTTCTCACCAGCTTGCTAGGAGACCAACTCTTGAGTGACTGATACAGTACCATGTTGATGCTTATTTTTGAGCCACACCAGTTGGTGTTCAGGGGCTAATTCTTGCTTAATGCATGGGACTCATTCTTGGTGGTACCCAGAAGGTGATGTGCAATTTGGGCCTCTAGCCTGCATACTAGATGCACACTCACCATCTTGGCAATTCACCAATTGGCAAGCTTACTACTGCAACATTTACAAGACCACCCAGGACCAGGGAGAAGGCTCAATGTAGAACACATACCTAGCAAGTACAAAGCCCTAATTTTAATCGCCAGCACCACTGGGGGTGACTGTTGATGAACCACTGGTGGCCCCCACCACTGCAAGATAAGGCCCCCATGGCTCCAGAGCACGGCCTGGGATGGCCCCTATTGGAAAAAAAATATCAAGCAGCAGATGCCTTCTGTCTGGGAGGAACAGCATTTTATCTGCCAGGACTTGGAATTTCCTTGTGACCCCGATTTTCATACCCAAAGTTCCTTTGTTCAAGTGACTACAGAGCGTCCAGTCCTTCAGTACAGGATCTTGCACAAAGGTGCATTTGCCCAAAGGACTCACTCTACAGCACAGAAGCTAGAGCAGAGTAGTGCTTAAACACAGGATCCACTGGTCTAGGGCTGGAGTGATAGTACAGTGGGTAGGGTATTTGCCTTGCAGGTGGACAACACCGGTTTGATTCCCAACATCCCAACATCTCGGTCCCCTGAGCACAGCCAGGAGTAGTTCCCAAGTGCAGAGCCAGGAGTAACCCCTGTGCAATGCTGAGTGTGACCAAAAAAAAAAAAAAAGAAAAAAAAGATTCACTAGTCTTATCAGATTGTTCATTTCTCTAGAAGTTGCCACTGTGACAAAGTGACAAAACAGTCTATTGAAGGTACAACTGGGATGTCAACTGAAAGGTGAATGCCAGATATATATATTCCATGCAATGGCTGTTTTGTCATGCAGAGTCCCTAACAGGAAGAATGCATGAGCCTGGAACCCAAAAGGCCGAAGAGAGAGTGTTCCCAGTACACCCACCTCCCAGTGACCCACCAAAGGAACACATGGTTCTCTCTGCATCAGAGACTCTTTGAGTCCAGCAGTCCTTTCTCCCATATACGTAACTCCTCACCAGGAACACAGAAGTCCGTTAACCTTTAGGCTGCCAGTGCCAACCACTTACTCTGGGCTCCTTGTTCCAGAAGACCAGCAGGCAAACAAAGCCATCGCCTTCCTGACAGAGGCCACTGATTGCTCAAGAGTGGGAGATAGGACTGCCGCTCCCCAAGAGGGACAGGAAAAGAGGTGTTGGTGTCCAGCTTATCTCCAGTGAATCTCTGGGCATTCCGCACCCTAATCTGATGGTATGTGCAGATGAACAGATTTCAGCTGTTGTATAAAAGGCCCAAACTCCCGCCCCCATCATGTGTGCTGACCCTCAGGTCAGCAGCGCAGCCAGCCAAGAGCGAGCGAGTGTCAAATGAACTCAGAGAACAGACACAGTGGCAGTCCTGAGAACAGTTCCAGCAGAGAGGCCTTTCCTCTCCCCAGATCTGCTCTGACAGGTTTTCTCAGAAAATGGACCAAACAGGAATATGGTTCAAGAGGTAGACATGCGCAAGGGTCTGGGTTCCAACCCTGGCACTGCATGACCCCTCAGCAAAACTGAGTTTGTCCCCAATACTCCCCCGAATCTGCTGAACTAGGCTCTGCCAAGAGTGGCCCCTTCCCAAGAGGGAAAAAAAAAGTTTTTTTTAAAGGACAAACCAAGCAGAATGCCTGCAAATGTCTTCCCAGATGGGAAGAATAAAAGAGCAGAATGTAATGGGGAGGAGTCTAATTTAAATCACAAGTCAGGTTGAATTTTAAGCTTGAACTGGACTGCATTTTAAACGCTCAAATTGACTGGAAAGTTATAGGATCTGCCAGACAGTCACTAAAAGATAGGAAATTGGATGAACAAGGTTGAAAGCAGTCACTTGGGGGAAAAATTAAGCTGTTGCAAGTTTACATCCAGATGAGCAGAGACTCCTCAATGAATGATTTATTCTGGCCACTTGTTTATTATCTGTCTCTCCCACTCTTCTGTAACTTCCAGGACAGGAAGCTCTGTGTCGGCTTTGCTCGCCCAGCAGCTAGTACAATGTCTGGCACATGCAGTGACCAAATCCTTCTCTTAGCATGTGAGGTGAGCCATCGGCTGTGCAGATGCCCCAAGACACTCAGTATAAGGAGAGCAATGAATTCTCGAGTGGGCAGGGAAGCACGCTGGGATGAAGCCGGATTCTGAAAGGGCTCTCAATGTCTCTTCTTCCTCCTTGTAGAGTCGGGCTGGCCCTCTTTACTCTCAGCTATAGCTTCTTGCCCCCGGGATAGCTACACAAGCAAGTTCTTCAAAAATGACCATTGTGCAGGAAAGGGGAGGAGGGACAGTGGTGAAGGGATTAGTGTTGGAACATTGTGTTCCTGAAACAGCTGTATTTGAAACAACTGTATTTCAAATGACTTTGTAAGTCACAGTGTGATTTAATTTTAATAAAAATTAAAAGAAAAAATAAGTGTTTTTAGACTTTTTTAGACAAATTAGACTCCTCTCCATTATTTCCAGTTTGGTGTTTTGTTATTTTGTTTTTTTTTTTTTTAATAACCACTGCTTTACATGCCATGGGAATTCCTTCAAACTACAGTAGCTTTGTGGTCCATCCATCTGATCCAAGCAAGGTCCATCACTTGAGGAATCACAGTACTTTATATTTTCTCTGAGCTTGGTGTTGTTTTAAGTGCCTTTCATTAACTCAGTCTTCTTGTGAGGGTTCAAGAGAGATGGAGTAAATCCTGAATTAATCTCTACAGCTAAGAGGATTCATTCCACCTGTATAAAGTGATCTGCTCCTATCTAAAATCAGAGGACGAGATTAAATCATTTAACTATGAAAATGCTGTTGTTACCCTAAACCTCCCATTTCAAGGAGCCTCAACCTACCGCTACCTCTGCCACATGAATCTAAGAATATGAAAGAGAGGAGCAAGCCCAAGAGAGAAGGGGAGGGGAGGGGAAGGAAGGGAAGGAGAGGGGAGGAAAGGGAAAGGGGAGGGAGGGGAGGGAAAGAGAAGGGAAGGGAGGGGAGAGGAGGGACGGGCACAAAAACATGGCCCTATGTAACTTTTGCTCATCATTTTTGCTTGGGCTAGAAGTGCCCTTCTAGAATGATCACCATGCCCTGCCTGCAACTGAACAGATGAGTGCCTGCCAAGCAGCAAAGGTCATTGTGAGGGTTATTTCCTGAACCACAACAGTCTCAGAAAGTTTCAGATCACAAAAGGTTTAGGTATAAGTAAGGCTTAGGCATATATCTTACTTCACTAAGCAAACAAAACTTCCCAGAATCAACTCATCTAGTATGAACAACTGATGTTGGAGTACCTGTCAGCTGCATTCTCTGAAATTGCCCTCTGGACTGGCACATTTTCCTTTGAAATGAGCACAAGAATTTTATGTGCAGTGAACATTTATGTGCCTTTCCAAATCTGGTCAGGAATAGTTCTTTTTTTAAAAGCTTGGCAGACTGTTAGAAAAGGTCATCCTTTTAAAGTCCACAGAAAGATTATTTTGGAGAGCTGGAAAGTATTAGTTTACCAAACAATCCGAAGGAAAGGTAATTGGTATCCTTGAAAAGGAATAACTGCTCGATCCCCTTTTATATCTGCCTCCTATGTAATGGGTACCTGCGGAAGGAAGCAGATGCTCTCTTTTGAATTAATTTGCACCATCATTTGGTATTTTCTGATACTATAAATACGTATTTTGTGTACCTTATGAATCTTTTAAAGGAAGGAAGAAGGATGGATGAATTAAGTAAATGGGGTCAAATACATGGGACTGATAGAATTGGATTTTAAGTGGTGAACTTAAAGCAGGATATACACAGCTGATTTTTTAATGAGACATACCTGAAACCTGGTGTTATAATGCTACTTTTAGAGGGGAGAGAAAGAAATGTTTTTAATAAAATAAAATGAATATCTGAGAATTCACAATCAAACATAAGATGAAAAGCCCAAGCACTCTCTTCAGCTGAGTCTCTCCCCTCCTTGTGTAGTAGGGAGGGTTTTGTGTTTGTGTTTTTAAGTTTGGGGGACACCCAATAGTGCTCAAGCCTTCCACCTGACACTGTGCTCAGGGATCACTCCTAGTGGGGCTCGGAGGACCATATGTGACGCCAGCGATCAAACCTGAGCCCAACAGAGTGGAAGGGAGATGCCCTTCCCAACGTAGTATTGCTCTGTATGTCCCCTCCGCCTCCTCCCTTGGTAGGTTTTATCCCTTTCCCTTCATCAGGGGCTGAAGTGATAGCACAGTGGGTAGGGAATTTGCCTTGCACGTGGCCGACCCGGGTTCATTTCCTCCATCCCTCTCAGAGAGCCTGGCAAGTTACCGAGGGTATTCCGCCCACACGATAGAGCCTGGCAAGCTCCCCGTGGCACATTTGATATGCCAAAAACAGTAACAAGTCTCACAATGGAGATGTTACTGGGCCTGCTCGAGAAGTCAATGAACAACAGGACGACAGTGCTACCGTGCTACCCTTCATCAGCTTTACTATCTATTTATGTTTCACCTCACAAGTCATTGCTTTAGTGTCAAAAGTAATCTTTAAAAAATAAAATTAGAATTTAATCTCCCATTTGACCCAGCTATAGCACTCCTGGGAATATATCCCAGAGAGGCAAAAAGGTATAGTCGAAGTGACATCTGCAATTGTTTGTTCATTGCAGCACTCTTTACAATAGCCAGAATCTGGAAAAAACCTGAGTGCCCGAGAACAGATGACTGGTTAAAGAAACTCTGGTACATTTACACAATGGAGTACTATGTAGCTGTTAGAAAAGATGAAGTTATGAAATTTACATACAAGTGGTACTACATGGAAAGTATCATGTTAAGCGAAATGAGTCAGAAAGAGCGGGATAGACACAGAAAGATTGCATTCATCTGGGGAACATAAAGCAACAAAACGGGAGACTAACACCCAGGAATGGCTCAGATTAGTACCAGGAATTTTGCTCCATGACTTGAAGGCCAGCCACACGTGCTAGGTGAGAAGGAAGCTCAGACAGAGAAGAGAGCACCAAATAAAGGGTGTTGTGAAGACCCTCCCAGGGTGGGAGAGTCATGCTAAAAGTAGTCTATAGACCAAACATGATTGCCACTCAATGCCTCTCTGGCAAAACACAGTACCCAAAAGAAGAGAGAGAGAACAAGGGGGAATGCCCTGCCACAGCGGCAGGGTGGGACGGGGGGGGGGGGGGGGGAGGGATGGGGGGTGGGAGGGATGCTAGGACCCGTGGCGGGGGAGGATGGGCACTGGTGGAGGGATGGGTACTTGATCATAAATAAGAAAAAAAATAAATTTAAAATAGTTTCCAATTGAATTGTGCCTCTTAAGAGCTTTCTTACATAAAAGTAATATGCACTTATCTTGTGTTTATCATTGACTACACAGTGAAACTGGCAGAGGAACCCAGGTATGCGGGACCCAGGGCTGAGATCTCCAAGCCTGCTCACATCAGGACTGGGCCTCCTCCACCCAGATCCCCAATTTTCCAGTAGCTTGGCAGTCACACCCACAAACTTTCCCTGGAGCCATGAAATCCCATCAATGGCCAAGATCCAGAGACTATAAAACAAAGCTCCCGGACTACCACTGACGTACCTAAAGCAGCACATATGTGTTTGGTTTTAACATACTTGCTTGCATTCTCTTATATACATTCTCCATCCCTCTTGGGGAGCCTGGCAAGCTACCGAGAGTATCCCGCCTGCACAGAAGAGCTTGGCAAGCTACCTGTGACATATTCAATATGCCAAAAACAGTAACAATAACGGGTCTCATTCCCCTGACCCTGAAAGAGCCTCCAATACAGCACCATTGGGACGGACGAGTAAGGAGAGGCTGCTAAAATCTCAGGGCTGGGACAAATGGAGATGTTACTGGCACCCGCTTGAGCAAATCAATAAACAATTGGATGACAGTGATACAGTGATACACAGTGAATACTTTTTCCTGTTACTAAACAAACTTAAAGTGTATGATTACTTCTCAGAAAATATATGATTATATATTATACGATATAGAAAATATATAATATAGAAAACAGAGGTGAATCAGAAGCACTAGGGTAGCCCCAAGCTCCCACCTTCCCCTAATATATTCAACTAATTTTCCTTCCCATGAGAAACAGAAGATAAAGTCTCAAGAGA
The DNA here is from genome assembly GCF_029834395.1 of Sorex fumeus. Lineage (NCBI taxonomy): Eukaryota > Metazoa > Chordata > Mammalia > Eulipotyphla > Soricidae > Sorex > Sorex fumeus. Next base: position 53,649,468 of record NW_026606129.1, on the reverse strand, counting down.
AACTGAATCAACTGATTCAACTGAGAGAACTTTACAGCTGGGGAGTAGAGGATCTTTGATGAGAAGTAGACTAAAATCTAGGCAATAAACAGAAAATCTGCATATTGAATGTGGGCACCTCAGCCCCTCCCACCGCCTAACAACAAACTCGACAGACTTCTTAAGCTCAGTGAGAGGAGATGGATGAGTGTTTTTGGAGAGATTGGATAATACATGAACAAAGACCTATAGATGCTGATAATTGTAGGTCCCCAGTGAAAAAACCACCCACCCACCCACCCATATGTACTACTGTTAATCCCCTCTGACAGCAAGACTTGCACATGAACACTTGTTCATTTGACAATCATTTATGGAGTGATTACTCTGTCTTCAGTACTAGGTATTTAGAAGAAAACAAAACAAAAAGGAACACCAGTCTTAGGGCCAAAGACAGTGTAGGGGGTTGGGCGCATGATTTGCAAGCTTTTGACTCTGGTTGAATCCCCAGAACTGCACTGCCAAGAGTGACCCCGAGGGCCAGAGTGATAGTACAGTGGGTAGGGCACTTGCCTTGTACACGGCCAACCTGGGTTCAATCCCCAGCATCCCATATGGTCCCCTGAGTACAGCCAGGAGTAATTCCTGAGTGCATAGCCAAGAGTACCCCTGAGCATTGCTGAGTGTGACTCAAAAAGTAAAAAAAAAGTGACCCCCTCCAGCACAGAGTTAGGAGTGACCTCTAATCACTGCCAAGTATGATGCAACCCCTTCAACCCTCTCCCCCTACCCCCAAATTCCCTTTCTATGCAGTAATAGTGACCTCATAGAAACAATTTAGGAGGATTCCTGTTTCTCTAACTTTCTGGATGAACCTAGGAAAGTAGAATATAGATCCTCTGTGAAGGTTTGGAAGAACTCACTGGTCAACTCATCACTGCCTGGGCTTTTGTTTTGGAGGAGACCTTTTGATTACTCTTTGATTTTGGTATCAGAATTTGGTTGTTTAGAGATCATGCTTCCTCCATAAGTTAGTCTTGGAAGGATATAGATTTTTTTTAAATGTATCCATTTCTTCTAGGGTCTCCAGTTTCATGGCATAAAGTTGTTTATAGTATTCTCCTATAATGTTTTGAATTTATGAGTCTGTTGTCACTTCTCCCCCGTTTTATCTCTGATCCAATTTATTTGTTTTCTCTTTTTTTGTGAACCCTTAGCAAGAGCTCTTGGTTTCACTGATCTTTTTTACTGACTTTATTTTGGTTTCTATATCACCATGTATTGCTTTAAGTCACCAAAATTGTGACAAGTAGTTCCATGGCTTAGGGAACTAACACATCATTTTACGCTCTTTGATTTTTATTTGAAGAAAGATGGGAAACTATTGGAATACTTGGAGCAAAAGTGATAAACTATGATTTATGCTTTTAGAAGATCGCTGTAGCCTCTGTGGAGAATAGTCTTGAAGGCACATGTATCGAAGCATGGAAACAATCAGGAAATTATAACAATGATCTAGAGAAGAGATGACAATCACTTTGATAGAATGACACATAGAAAGGGGGTAAGAAAGGTCAGCGTTCAGACATATTTTAAGGTATACAAACAGCTCTTTAAGTCTCATCCATTAATATGAGTCTACAACCCATGACTTTCAGATCACTGTATCACTGTCATCCTGTTGTTCGAGCCGTCATCTCGTTGTTTGTCGATTTACTTGAGCGGGCGCTAGTAACGTCTCTATTCCTCCTAGCCCTGAGATTTTAGCAGCCTCTCCTTACTTGTCTTTCCCAACTATTGGAGGCTCTTTCTGGGTCAGGGAATAAGACCTATTATAGTTACTATTTTTGGCATATCGAATATGCCATGGGCAGCTTGCCAGGTTCTGCCTGTGTGGGTGGGATACTCTAGCTAGCTTGCCTTGACTTTCAGATATTTGAGAAATACTAGAAATATTTATAATGTGGTAGGAGAAAATAAGCAAAACAAATAACCATAAGTCAGAGAAAACACACACAGTCCAGAAAACAGGTGAAAATTCATTACGAATCTAAGACAACAAAGAAAAACAATTTCATGTTTGAAATAACATAATCATAACAGAATAACAGAATAATTCTGTTATATAATAATAACAGAATATAATATAATACAATTATAACAGAATAACAGAATAATAACAGAACTCTCTATGCAAATGTGTTAAAGCAATAATCCAAGAACAAAGAACTTTTAGAATTGAAGATATGTGAAAATTTTAAGTCTAGGAAAACTAACAAACGCAACACAAAGGCCAAGAAATGTTCAATCATAATGAAAAAGAAAGGAGAGCAGAAACAACTCAGGAGGTTCCTTTTCTAAAAAATCATTCCAGAGAGAGAACAAAGAAACTTCTTTTGGGGGGAAATTATTCTTTAATACAGAAAACTTTCTAGAACTAAAAAATTCACCCATCATTGTTAAACCCATTGGCTAAAATGAAGACACACCAGAAAAAATACTATTATAAAATTTAGAACATTGGAATTAAATAAAAGAACCTAAAGCATCCAAAGAGACTGGTTACATACAAAGAATTGGAACTCAAGCAGCATCGGGCTTATTGATGACAACACTAATGTTGGAAAACACTGGAATTCTGGTGTGGTGGGAAAGTAGTTTTATCGGGAATTCAACCTACAGAAAGAGTTGTAGTTTCTTAAGGTTTCAATTCATTACATATTTCACCAGCAGAGAAAACTAGAAGGAAGGAAGGAAAGAAAGAAAGAAGGAAGGAAGGAAGGAAGGAAGGAAGGAAGGAAGGAAGGAAGGGAAAAAATAAATCAACAAATAGAAAGAAAGAAAGAAAGAAAGAAAGAAAGAAAGAAAGAAAGAAAAGAGAGAGAGAAAGAGAGAAAGAGGGAGGGAGGGAGGGAGGAAGGAAGGAAGGAAGGAAGGAAGGAAGGAAGGAAGGAAGGAAGGAAGGCAGGCAGGCAGGCAGGCAAGCTTTGAGATTCAGGAATCAGGGGCTACAGTAAAGGAAAGATGGAAGAACTTGTGGGGTAGGGATATGACTCAGCCTTGTATGTGTGACACTGAGCTTGATACCCAGCACTAAATTTTATTTTTTAAAAGACCTGCTCAGGATAACAATAGCAAACTTAGAAGTACACATAGGACAAACCTGGAGAAGAGCAGTCCAGGTGGCAAAAGAAATGTAACAGAGAGTGTCCAGGGAAGAAAACATTTTTCTTCTGGAGAGAAAGTACAGTAGATAGAGTGCTTGCCTTCCATGCAGTTGACCTGTGTTAGATCCCCAGGATCCCATAAAGTCCCCTGAGCACCAACAGGAGTAATTCCTGAGTGCAGAGCCAGGTGTAACTCCTGAGCATTGCTGGCTGTAGCCCTAAACTAAAACTAAGCAAGAACCTGGACACAAAATTTTGCATCTATTATTATAGAGGAGTTAAATAACATTTGTCTGAAACAATGGTCCAAAGGCTGCGGATGTGGTTCAGCAGTAGAGAACTTGTCTGTGTGGGTGAGGCCCTGAGTTTGATCCCCAGCACAATCACCCTACACACACACACACACACACACACACACACACACACACACACACACAAAATGACCCAAGAAATAGAGGCAAAACATTATTTAAAAATAGATAATCAGAGACTTCCCATAACAACTGCCATGTTAACTCACCCACCAGCCCTGCATCTCTGAGAAGATGCAAACCGAGCGGCTGAAATTCATGGACACACCAGCCCTCCCCCAACTCCCCCCAATCCCCTGGCTGAAAACTCTGAGGTGCCCCCAAGAGGTGAAGGTTTCCACCCTGCCAATGTCCCAGCAGCCACACCCACACCCTAATGCTTCTGCCATGCAAACAACCTAAATCCACAGCTTCACTAAGAACGTCTGCAAACCCATCCCAGTTCTAAAGATCCTGAACTTTCTGGACACCTCCAAGTTCCATAGTACTGAATTACAGTAGCAGCACACCAAATTAGATGGCAAAGTAGCATAGAAGCTAACAAAACTAGAGAAACAAAAACGCAGAATAGCTTAGGAAATTCTCAGACCAAGACAACAACCCCGTGGTGAAATACAACAATTTTCACAAATTTTCTTTTACGGAAGTATTTTTGATAATACCTTTAGCCATTTGGTTGCAACAAGTAATATGAAACAAATTATTGAGTGGCTGCTAAGGGGTTTGGCTTGAGGGGGTGGATGGGAAAATGGGGACAATGGTGGAGGGAAGGTCACACAAGTGGCGGGATTGGTGTTGGAACATCAAAAGCCTGTAACAACTGTACTGTGAACTTTGTAAACCATGGTGTTTAAATTTAAAAAATTGAGAAAAATTATATAAGGAGAAGTAGGGAGATAGTTCAAATGCTGGAGCATGTGTTGTGACTGTAGGAGTCCCAGGATTGATTCCCAGTACCATATGTTCCTCCCAAGAGCACCACCAGAAGCAATCCCTGAGTACTGAGCCAGGAGCAGCTCCTGAGTATGGCTGGGTGTGACCGCCAAACAAACAACAACAACAACAACAACAATTCATTATTACCATTATTATATATGATGACAGTAGAAAAATGGCTTTAGAAGTTGAAGGTGATAGTCTCTGGATCGTGGAACAAATCATGGAGCTACTGATTTTCATTATTGACTTTATTTAAAATGTTTTACTATGTTAATATATTGTTTTGTCACGGTAAAAATTTGCTTCCAAAAACTCTAAGAGTTTATCACCATGAATTTGGCAGCATCACAAGAAAAAAATGCAACAGGCCATGTAATTAGAGGATAAAATCCTGTCTTATCACAAACAGAAGTAGTGCTATGTGTTTACATTGGGAGCGCTCCTGCCCCAACTCCTCTCATCCTCAAAATTAGTAATGAATTCATAGGGTCTTACACAGAGCCAAACTGTCAAGAAGCTAATGAGGCTTTAATTTGCACAGGCTCTGTTCAAAACCTTGGAAGAGATTCTAAGTAATGTGCTTATATATTATCACAAATAAACAAACACTTAGAAAAAACAGATCATTTGCAGACGTGAAATATTTTAAACATAATTGTTAAATACTCTGTCTCTATCAACCCTGACTTCTCCTCTCTCATCCTCCTAGAACTATTAGAATAGTACCTTCTAGTACCATTAGAGTAGAAGTCATTTTGGTCATCCATCAAAGGGAAAGTTAAATTGTGGCTAATTTTTACCTTTAATTTATTAGGAAATATTTATATGGCACAAAATCATTTTTATGTAAAATTGTTTTTGCTTTCATTTTCCGTCTAAGGAGACTTTTGTGACTAAGGATGGGAAGTAATTCAACAGCAGAGTTCATGACTTACAAGGGTGAGGGTCTCGGTTTTATCTCTGGTTAGAAAAAAAAGAAAAAAGGAAAAAACAAAAGAATGAAAGGAAGGAAGGAAGGAAGGAAGGAAGGAGGAAAGAAGGAAGGAAAGAAAGAAAGAAAGAAAGAAAGAAAGAAAGAAAGAAAGAAAGAAAGAGAGGGAGGGAGGGAGGGAGGGAGGGAGGGAGGGAGGGAGGAAGGAAGGAAGGAAGGAAGGAAGGAAGGAAGGAAGGAAGGAAGGAAGGACTTCCAAGAATTTCTGCATCTGTCATAAGCAAGGTACAGAACTAAGGACATGTCATACCTAATTTTCTATTTATACTTTGATTCTTTTGTTTAAAGAGGGAGCCCCAAATTAAATAAGTTTTTCATCCTACAATGAACTGAATTGTAAATTAAATGTCCTTCTTAAAAACTAGTCCAATTTGATATTATCAACTCATTTGGTCATTTTCAGGGGAGGGAGTATAGCTCTCCTCCCCCTAGAGTGTGCTTTGGAAATGGTGGTGGGTGACTTTGGTTTTCTCCCAATAATGTGGGGAGAGTCTATTGTCGCTGGCAGTGGTAAGGCTGTGCAACACCGCAAGGAGACTCCCACCCAGAGACTCATCTAACCTCCCCTGGATGCACCCCCCATCTCTACCTCCAGTCCAGTTCATCAATCACAGAGGGGGAAAAAAGGGTATTAATTTTCTGACCCTAGAACAAAACTCCTTCCTACAAGTAAGCACGTGGTATTCTTGCACAGTTTAAATATAGAGAGAATAAGAGAATTGTCCTCCCATTGTTCATCGATTTGCTCGAGCGGGCCCAGTAAGGTCTCCATTGGAGACTTTTGTTGTTACTGTGTTTGGCATATCGAATACATCACAGGTAGCTTGCCAGTTTAAATATATACTGATTTATTTTAGGAAAGTAACCAAGAAGAGGAGATCATATTTATTTTGTTTGAAACTTTGCCAAGAAATGTTCACCATTTTGTTTTGGAGGGCCATGCCCAACAGTGCTCAGGGCTTACTCCTGCCTCTGCTTCCAGGGATCACTCCTGGAAGTGCGCTGGAGTGCCAGGGACTGAAACCATCACTAGTTTTATTTGATGACCAATAAAAAAGATAAATGATATTCAACATCACACACTCATAGTTGTAGCATTTGTATCTGTCACTTATGATTCATCTACTACTACGTAGCTCTGCAAACATCTAATTACTTTAATGTCTCTAGCATAGGTGGGTCTGAGCAGTCACATACTGTTTTAGATAAACTATTTTCTTTTAATATTACAATTAAGGTACAAAGTTCATTTTTAAATTAAATGCTAAGTAACTTATGTTCTCTCTGAATTACATTTCAGAATAACACACCGGGAACTTAAAATGAAAACAAAGTCTTGATATGCCTGAAAACTACTGATTTGTATCTAACTTCATCATTTCCTTAATAAACTAAAACATATTCAACCCATTTGTCCAGATTACAAATCCATCAATGAGGAACTGGGCCATCACTGGACCATAACACAGGCCCTCCTCTCTGTCTTCAAGACCTTTACCACGGGGACAGGAAACCTTGAACATTCTCAGTGATTACTAATAGTTTGTCTCTTAAAACAGAAATGCCTCGTTTACTGAAAACCCGCCAACATGGGCCGCGTTTGCACCAACATCGTGAAGAAGGCGGCCCGGGTCATCATCAAGAAGTACTACACGCGCTTGGGCAACGACTTCCACACCAACAAGTGCGTGTGCGAGGAGACCGCCGTCATCCCGAGCAAGAAGCTCCCGCAGCAAGATCGCTGGTTATGTCACGCACTTGATGAAACGCATTCAGAGGGGGCCCTTGCGGGGGCATTTTCATCAAACTGCAGGAGGAGGAGCGGGAGCGGAGGGACAACTACGTGCCCGAGGTCTCCGCCGTGGACCAGGAGATCATTGAAGTGGACCCTGACACTGAGATGCTGAAGCTCTTGGACTTGGACAGTCTGTCCAACCTGCAGGTCACCCAGCCTACAATTGGAATGAACTTTAAAACGCCACGTGGAGTCGTGTAAATTTGCCTTGCTGTGATATTTTCAGTAAACTTCATAAAATACACACACACACACACACACACACACACACACACAAACAGCGATTACCCAGAGAAAAAAAGAAAATAAAGGAAGTTATGGTACAACCTTAACACCTAAGTTTTTATTGTTGTTGTTGTTTGGTTAGTTTTAATTTTTTATTAGTTTTTATGTTTATTTTTATTTAGTTTTGTTTGGGGGCCACACCTGGATGTGTCCAAGGCTTACTCTTGACTCTGAACTAGGGATTGCTCCTGGCAGGCTCTAGGGACCATATGGGTATGCTGGGAATAGAACTGGGGTCATCTGCATGCAAGGTAAACTTCTTACCCACTGCACTGTATCCACTGTACTATTTCTTCAGCATGCTTTCTTTAAATTAAAAACTTATTATAGTCTAAATGCTATGGCTATAGTAGAGTTAAAGCTGATGGTATTGTGTACTGAACTCACCACCACCAAAGAGTCAGTGACACTCTACTAAGTCCTATGGTCCCTTCTAGTCCAATCTTCATTCATCCTCTCTACCTACCCCAACACCCCACTCTTTGGTAATTAGGGTTTTTTTTTTTTTGGTCACACAGTGATGCACCGAGGTTACTCCTGGCTCATGCACTCAGAAATTACTCCTGGCAATGATCATGGGAGCATATGAGATGCTGGGAATAGAACCCAGGTCGGCCGCATGCAAGGCAAATGCCCTACCCACTGTGCTATTGCTCCAGCCCCGGTAATTAGTTTTTTAATCCAAGACCAATCATTGTTTGATACTGTCTGTTCCCTTGTATTGTCTCTATTTCACAGATGACTGAGATCATACAATATTTACCCTCCTTCTAATTTTGCTTAATAAAATACCACCCAGTTCCATCCAGATTGCAGCAAACTACATGATTCCAAAGTTTCTTACAACTCTATAATATTCCATTGTGTATATAAGCCACAACTTCTTGATCCACTCATCTGTCATTGGGCTTATTTCCATATTCTGGATGTTGTTCAAAAAATGTTATGATGAGCATAGGTGTGCACATATTTTTTGAATTAATGTTTTTGTGTTTGGAGGATAGATGACAAGAAGTAGAATCACTGGGTTGTATGGGAGCTCTATTTTTACCTTTTTTCAAAGAAATCTCCAAGCTGTTTTCCACAGAGGCTGAACCAGAAAACATTCCCACCAGCAGTTAACACCTAAGTTTGAATGGTCTGATCTTACTTTCCATGTGGCTCTGAAACTAGCTGACTGTATTGGACCCTAAAAGCATCATTGTGTCAGAATAAAGACTTTCATTTTTTTAGCATGATTAAAAAAATAAATAAAAATGAATAAATTTTTTAAAAAGAAGAGTATCAAAGTGGAGAAGGTATACTAAGGAAAGAGAGGAGAAACACTGACAATAAATATTAACTACAACTCAGAAAGAGAAGGGAACACCAAATAAGGGTGTTGGGAGGATCCGCCCATGATGGGAGAGCATGCTGAGGGTAGACTGTCGACCAAGCATGATTGCCACTCAATGCCTCTTTTGCCGACCATGGCACTCAAAAGGAGAGAGAGGGAAATGCCCTGCCACAGAGGCAGGGTGGGATAGGGGCTGGGGGGGGAGGGGATGCTGGGATCCGAGGTGGTGGGAAATGCGCACTGGTGGAGGGATGGGTGTTTGATCATTGTATAATCGAAACCCAAGCACAAAAATGTGTAAATCTACAACTGTACCTCATGGTGCCTCACTATTAAAAAATAAATAAATATAAAAAAAAAATTAACTACAACTCTTCACAGAGGCACTCTCATGCACTCTTATGCTAAATGTTTGTCCTGAGAGAACTTATTGCAGAGAGGATGTCTCATTGTCATCGAGACTGGTGGCAGTGGCACTGCCATGACCCATGCACACCACAGATGCAGAGTCTCAGCCCAGCTCTGATCCAGGGCACAGCAAAGCAAGGTGGTGTCAGTCGGCAGAGAGTTCCCTTGTTGTGACATTTCAGAGACTCTCAAGTCAATAGGATTAATTCCAACTAGCTAAATTCAGGCATGAGCCATTAATTTCTTGGCTGTGCAAGATCTTGTATGAACAGCTGCTTTTCCCAAGTAACCTATAAATTCAAGCTGAGTGGGGATAACATCGGAAGGAAGGCTCTTGCTTTGCACGGAACTGACCCTGCTTCAATCTCTCACACTGCATACGGTTCTCCAAGCACTTCCAGGAGTGAGCCCTGAGCACAGAGCCAGAAGTGGGGGTAGAGCACAGCCAGGTATGGAAAGGAGGAAAGGGGGAGGGAGGCGAGGAAATAGGAAAAGAGATGAGAGAACAGGGAGGAGAAAAACAGAGCAGGGAGGAGGGGAGGAGAGGGGAGGGGGGAGGAGAGGAGAGAAGAGAGGAGGGAAGGGCAGGGGAGGGGAGGGCTGGGAGAGGAGGGGAGGGGAAATGGAGGGAAAAAGAGAAGGAAGGAAAGAAGGAAGGAAGGACTCCACAGAAAAAAGAATTTATTTCACAAAATCCAAGAATTTAAAAAGATGAGGAATAGACCAGATCAGACATCACAGTCCGCGAGTAGCTTATTTCCAATACCTTTTCATGAATCATGAAAACTAACTATAAAAAGTGTTCAGGGCACAAAATACTGGTTAAACTCCACAAGAAGAAAACATCCAACCCCATCCAAAAATGGGGCAATGAAATGAACAGAAACTTTCTCAAAGAAGAAATCCGAATGGCAAAAAAGCACATAAGAAAATGCTCTACATCATTAATCATCAGGGAGATGCAGATCAAAACCACAATGAGATACCATCTCACACCTCAGAGACTGGCCCACATTCAAAGGAACAAAAGCAACCGATGCTGGCGCGGATGTGGCGAGAAAGGGACACTCCTTCACTGTTGGTGGGAATGTCGACTGGTTCAGCCCTTCTGGAAAACAGTATGGACGATTCTCAAAAAATTAGAAATTGAGCTCCCATTTGACCCAGCAATACCACTCCTGGGAATATATCCCAGAGAGGCAAAAATGTATAGTCGAAGTGACATCTGCACTTGTTTGTTCATTGCAGCACTCTTTACAATAGCCAGAAACTGGAAGAAACCTGAATGCCCAAGAACAGATGACTGGTTAAAGAAACTTTGGTACATCTACACAATGGAGTACTATGTAGCTGTTAGAAAAGATGAAGTCATGAAATTTACATACAAGTGGTACAACATGGAAAGTATCATGCTAAGCGAAATGAGTCAGAAAGAGAGGGATAGACATAGAAAGATTGCATTCATCTGGGGGATATAAAGTAACAAAGTATGAGATTAATACCCAAGAATAGCTGAGATCAGCACCAGGAGGATTACTCCATAACTTAGAGGCCAGCCGGGTATCCTAGAGGAAAGGGCAGTTCAGATAGAGAAGGGAGCACCAAATAAAGGGTGTTTGGAGGATCCTCCCAGGAGGGGAGATGCATGTCGAAAGTAGACTATGGACTGAACATGTTTGCCACTCAATGCCTCTTTTGCAGACCGCAACACCCAAAAGGAGAGAGAGAACACAGGGGATTGCCCTGCCACAGAGGCAGGGGGGGATGGGGAGGTGGGGGTGGGGGGGATATTATCCATGGTGGTGGAAAATGGGCACTGGTGGAGGGATGGGTATCTGATCATTGTATAATCAAACCCAAGCACAAAAAATTGTAAATCTACAACTGTACCTCATGGTGTTTCACTAATAAAAAAAAAATTTTTTTAAAAAGTGTTCAGGGCTTACTCCTGGTTCTGTGCTCGGGGATCCCTCCTGGTAAGCTCAGGGGACCATATGGGGTGCCAGGAGTCAGCCTAGTGTCAGCCACATGCAAAGAAAGTACTTGACTCACTGCACTATCATTCAGGCCCCCAACAAGAGCTCCCCCCAACTCTTCTTTCTGAGTGAGAATCAAGAAGAAAGTTACTTTAAATTTATGAAAATCCATTTTACACATCACTTTTTATAAATAGAATATTTGTAAAAATATCTTTATGAATATGTGCAAAAGTAAAATATACTAAAATTATTTGCTATACCTCCATTTATCCAACATTTACTGCATATGTCTTTATGCTCAGCAAGACAATATGAAGTGGGGGAAAGTAGCAATGAGTAGTGCTGAGTAATAATGAGAGTACTAATATAGGCATTCCACGCCTATTATTTTGGGGAAAATAGCGCTCCATCAAAGAAATACAACAGACTCTGGTGCTGATCATAAGGCTCCTCAACGAAGAGTATTTAGATTTAGATCAGAGAGTGAAATCATAGCAAAGTGGAGGGGGATTAAAACCTCACATTCTAGTCATGATTCCACTGACATATATTGTATGGTACATGTCACTATATAGACATGACACATACACCCTTGTTCAGGTGATTCCACAATCTCTTTAAAAGGAATCAAAACTGAAAAGAGTTACCAAAGGCTTGGTTTTGAACAGTGGGTGGGATTCTGAATTATCAGTAACCAAGTATGATCACTGATGTATGGAAGGGGATAATGAAATTATTTTGGATATGATTATATATGTACACATCACGGAATATGACTGTGACTTATACCTTTAAGAATCAATCCAGCAAAAACAGTGTGGGCATTCCTGAAAAAATTAGAAATTGAGCTTTCATACAACCCAGCAATACCACTTCTGGGAATATGCCCAAAAAACACACAGCAGAAATTCCATCTGCACTTCTATGTTCACGGCAGCACTATTCACAATAGCCAAGATCTGGAAAGAATCCAAGTGCCTAAGAACAGACAACTGGTTAAAGAAACTAGGGTACATCTACACAGTGGAATACTATGCAGCTGGATGAAATTTGCTTATAAGTGGTTGGACACTGAGAGTTTCATGCTGAGTGAAATGAGTCAGAAGGAGAGGGACAGACATAGAATGATCACATTCATTTGTGAGATCTAAAAACCTAATATGAGACTAATATTCAAGGATAGTGAAAACAAAAGTCAGGAGGATTGGTCCATGGTTGGAAGGCTGAGGCTGCTTTAAGTGTGCTGGGGGAGAAAGCAGTTGGGATAGAGAAGGGATCACTATGACAAAGATAGTTGGAATTGATCACTCTGGATAAGAACTACGTGCTGAAAGTAGGTAAAGGAACAAACGTGATAACCTCTCAGTATCTGTATTGCAAATTAAAATGCCCAGAAGGTGAACACACACACACACACACACACACACACACACACACACACACACACAGCGGTGAGGGGGAGAGGGAGAGAAGGAAAATGTCTGCCATAGAGACAGGCTAGGGGCAGGCAATGGTGGCAGGAGGGAAACTGGGGACATTTGTCGTGGGAAATGTGCACTGGTGGAGGCATAGGTGTTGCAACATTGTATGACTGAAACCTGATCATGAACATCCTTGTAACTGTGTATCTCACCGCGCTTCAGTAAAATAAATAAATAAATAAATAAATAATTTTAACACTTTTTTAAAAAGTATAAGCTGTGAGATATGAATCCAACTTCATTTTTTACCTGTTGTAATCCAGTTTTATTAAAACCAGTTGTAGATGAGGCTACCTTTACTGCACTTCATGTTCCCAGCTCCTTTGTAAAAAATTAGTTACAGGAATACAGTGCTCCTATATCAATCCCATAACCCATATAAATGTCCCTCCACCAATGTCCCCGGTTTCCCTCCCACCTTTCAACCTACCTACCGGAAATTCCCATTTTTAAGTTTGATATTGTAAGTATCAATTTACAATCAATTTACCGCTGTGCTGGAGCGATAGCACAGCGGTAGGGCGTTTGCCTTGCACGCAGCCAACATGGCCAACCCGAGTTCGATTCCTCTGCCCCTCTCGGAGAGCCCGGCAAGCTACCGAGAGTAACTCGCCCGCATGGCAGAGCCTGGCAAGCTCCCCGCGACGTATTCGATATGCCAGACACAGTAACAACAAAGTCTCCAATGGAGACGTTACTGGGCCCGCTCGAGCAAATCGATGATCAATGCGAGGGCCTTGAGCAAGTTTGATATTGTAGTTTGGATATCACACTTTCAGTTTTGTTGGTACTGTGACTCAGATATAAAGAAGTACCGCACCTCTACACCACCTGAGTAGAGGCTGAGGCTCCTGTACCCGGCCCTTGTTGCCTCCTGTCTGCCTCTTATTCCTTTCCCTCCCAATTTCTTTTCTTTTTTTTTTTTTTTTTTTTTGTTTCTGACTCATTTTTTATTTTATTTTTTTTTCCCCTTTATTTTATTTTATTGTTTTTAAAGTTGTAGATTTACAATTTTTTGTGCTTTGGTTTCAATTATACAATGATCAGATACCCATCCCTCCACCAGTGCCCATTTTCCACCACCATGGATAATATCCCTCCCACCCCCACCCCCCCATCCCCCCTGTCTCTGTGGCAGGGCAATCCCCTGTGTTCTCTCTCTCCTTTTGGGTGTTGTGGTCTGCAAAAGAGGCATTGAGTGGCAAACATGTTTAGTCCATAGTCTACTTTCGACATGCATCTCCCCTCCTGGGAGGATCCTCCAAACATCCTTTATTTGGTGCTCCCTTCTCTATCTGAACAGCCCTTTCCTCTAGGATACCCGGCTGGCCTCTAAGTTATGGAGTAATCCTCCTGGTGCTGATCTCAGCTATTCTTGGGTATTAATCTCATACTTTGTTACTTTATATCCCCCAGATGAATGCAATCTTTCTATGTCTATCCCTCTCTTTCTGACTCATTTCGCTTAGCATGATACTTTCCATATTGTACCACTTGTATGTAAATTTCATGACTTCTTCTTTTCTAACAGCTACATAGTACTCCATTGTGTAGATGTACCAATTTCTTTTCTAAACCTATCCTTATTTCTATTATCTAGGACCAGAGTAATCTGGATATCCTTTGTTTGATAAACTTTCATACCCTTGTCTTGTTCTATATACCGCAGATATGTGAGATCATCTGATACTTCTCTTACTTCTCACTTGCTTCACTTAACATATCCTCCAGTTCCTTCAATTCCATGTACATATGGATTCTTCCATACCCTGAATCAGTTCTAGATTGATTTTATTATATTTCGTTTCCAGTGTTTGCTTAATTTCTATTGCCGTTGCATAGAATGTTGATTTGAGATCCTCATTAACCATGCTCAAGAATTTTGATGAACTCAAGTACTTGTCCGGACCTCTGCAACTGAATTCCTTCTTTTACTCATTGTTCTTTGAGTTTTGTGAGTACTGACAGTGGAGCTTTAGAGTTCTGATTATATCATATAATACTGATCTTGGGCTGGAGCAATAGCACAGCGAGAAAGTCATTTGCCTTGCACGCGGCCAACCCGGGTTTGATTCCTCCATCCTTCTTGGAAAGCCCAGCAAGCTACCGAGAGTATCCCGCCCGCACGGTAGAACCTGGCAAGCTACCTGTGAATATTCGATATGCCAAAAACAGTAACAAGATTCACAATGGAGACGTTATTGGTGCCCGCTCGAGAAAACTGATGAACAACGGGAGGACAGTGCTACAGACAGTGCTTTAAAAAACCAACCAAACAAAAAGAACCCATCCAGCCTATAGACATGACCTGATTCAGTTTTACAACAACTGCATTGCCAGTTTGGTGGAGGAAACACGATAGACGTTTTAGAGAGGAAGAAACTGAAGCACTGCAAAGTTAACTGCTCAGGACGATACCAAGAGCCACTATAAAATGCACAAATAAGCGTGTTTACTATGGTTTTTCTAATGACCTCTACTTGGTCCAGATAAATAATTTATTAGAGAACTTATATGTATTTCAGTCTGCGTGCATCAGTTTCCACTCTCTAGTCTGAAGTCATCCATTTCTTTGGTCTGTTTATTGCCTGCTGGTCTTGCAAAGCTCTAAAAGCCATATGTGCTGAAACTTTGCTTCTTCTTTCTGTATCTCCTGTACAAGGGAATCTGGTCCAGAATAAATACTTAATAAACATTGTTGATTTGATAGATGGCAGTTAAGTGCTCTGAGAGAGACAAACAACATCAAATATTTTCTCAACTCTCAGGGATATTTTCATGGGTCATTGGAAACTATTGAACAATACAGAATAATTTATAAGCAAGAACCAAATTATTTAGCATATATTCAGACAGTGACGATGAGAAATGAGAGTAAAGTGATCAGTAAATGGCACTGCAGTTGGAAAAGCTTCCAAAAGAGGTAGAGCATGAATCAGACCTGAAAGATGGAAGGCTTGGAGTTTGGAACAAGGCAAAGAGATGAGTGAAGGCCAATGCAATGAAGAACGGCACATTTAAAGAAAAACAGACAAATTTAAGGAAAGTTCCATGAGGAGAAAGAAACTGGGGGGGAAAGTTATAAGTTCAGGTGAATCAGAGAGAACCAAGGATTCCTCAGAAAAGACACAGGTTCAGGTTTGATGTGACAGAAATACAAATCCCAGAAATAATAAGACTAAAATCTTGCCTCCCAGATTAAACTGCAGCAACTCTCTTTTGTCTCGGGTCATGGATAAACAATAACCTGGGCGAGTCCAACAGTAGCTATTCAATTAGCACTTTCAATTAGCACTTACTGATTAATAGAATTTTGTTCAAAGGCCTGAATCTTCTATCAATACTTTATTCATCACAGACTTTATTGAAAAGGGGAAATTGAGTAATTTTATTTCCCATCCATCTTTGGTGTCTGTTTTGTCATGTCCACTGCTATTTACAGTCCAGAAAGCTTGGCGGGGAATGTGTTCCCAACTAAGTTGCTGCCTCATTAGGAAGCAGGGTCTGATCTGAAACCAATTTTTCAGAACAATGGCTTGTTAAGTGCTGAAAAATGCAGTGTGTGGTCATGGAGAAAATAAAGACAGATTCACCATGCAATTTGTTGGGTTTTTTTTTTTAACTAGTAAAAAAAAAAAGATGAGCATTTTAACAAGTGATGGAAGCCTGTTCATTATCAAGTCACTGCTCCTTCAAAAAAAGGAAATGGGACATGAACCTCCGTTCACAACAGAAAAGGCTGCCTGCATTCCTATTCCTCATGTTTCTTACTTCAAATTCAGAATGAAAATCCATCTTCTAAGAGGTGGGTGAGGAAGTTCAGAAAGGAGGGTCTGTGAAGCTCAAAATAAATCTCTTAGTGAAAGGCAAATGGGGTGAGTGATTTGCAGCAAGTGGACCCAACAAGTGGGATTCCCTGGGACTCCTGTTTTCTCCATGCCTGGAGAGCACTGAGGTTGGGGTGCTGAGTAAGGGAGGTTGGTGTGTGAGAGGGAAAGTGGGAAAACTCATGTCAGCATCAGAGGGAAATGGACCCGAGGTGACACAGTTTTACCTAGGAAGCAACTCAGAATAATTCAGCGGAAATAACTTCCATCCCAACATTTATATGATCTCTAAAAGAAAAATGGAGATAAAATGGAAATTATTTGGCTCCATCCATTAAGATTACTGAAAGAAAATGGTGGCAGAATACTAATGCTACAATATTGTTTAGGCATTAAATATGAAATGCATCAAGAGTATTTTTCTCATAGTTTTATGTGTGGCTAAGGACTCATTTCCTCTGTGAACTAGTTGCTTTTCCTCTGCTCCTGGCCACAGACTTTAATCATAATTGCAACAAGTTAGTCAACAAATTGGTACCATATGTTTCAAGGGAGACCAGATCAGAAAATGGAAGTAGTTCTACTCACTTGTTTGCTTATTTGGGAGAAAATGACCGAAGGTACTCAGACTATGTACACTATATAGGATGCTTAACTTAAAATATAGAGTAAAACAAAAATGGCTAAAACTCCCCGTGACACAGCACCCCCATCCCACAAGTTCAAGAAATCCATTGCTTCTTGGAGCTGGAGCAATAGTACTGCAGGTAGGGCACTTGCCTTGCACACAGTCAACCTGGGTTCTCTCCTTGGCATTCCATATCGTTCCCCAAAACCCACCAGAGATGATCCCTAAGCACAGAGCCAGAAGTCAGTCCTAAGAATCACTAGGTATGCCCCCATTAAAAAAAAAAAAAAAGATTTGCTGCTTTGTTGTTGGAAGCCAAGAGCCCTCTCATAGACCTGGCCACGGTTCCCATGTTAGGAACTGCTTGGGACAGACATTGGTGACAGTCTCCCAGGACTTCCTGATCTCAGCAGATACCTGATCTATAGCCACACATCAGGCTGACAGCTTATCTGGCCTTATCTATAGTAACCTCCAGGAAGCATCTACTCCCTAAGACTCTTTGATATACAAATGTAAAGCTCAGGATGCACCTACTGCCACAAGACCCTTTGATGTGCAAATGTCTACCTTGAATGTTAGGTAAAGCTCTTGTTGCTGACCTTACCATATATGGTTATATTGCCTCTGCTCCTGACTGAGCTGCCCGGACCCTATATAAACAGCCTGTATCCCTCAATAAAGCCTGTCCCTTTTTCTCTCTGTTTCTAAACTGTACTCTGTCTCTTGTGTCTCGTGTTCATTCGGTAGGTCCCTCCTTGCACCATCGGATCAATCCTCGAGCCACCTCCGCGGGCCGGAGAGTGGTTACCGGGGCCCCCTGCACTTTGTTATTTTAAACAGTGCCATCCTGCTCTTATTGAAGAGGATTGTGGAAAACACAAACTGTACGGCCATATTCATCAGTCCCTTCTCTCTTTTCTCCTTCCTATCTAAGAGTGGATGATTACTATATAATTCTGAGTCAAAGCTACATATTTGGCTTTTAAATATTATAATTATAAATAATATTATAATTATTCTCCTTTTTTTTTGGAGGTGGCGGGATAGAGTTTGGGCCATGCCTATCGGAACTCAGGAACTATTCCTGGCTTTGTCTCAGGAATGGTCCCTGGCAGTGTTCAAGGGACCTTAGTTAGTGTCAGAGCTTTGAACTCAGACATGTTGACTGTATGCAAGTCGTGTTTCTTAACCCCAGTGCTAGCTTTTCAACCCCTACAGTTATCCTTTTAATACATTCATATCAATCTCTTCGCTCAGCCTACTGTCAATTATAAGCCTTCAAAATTAGGTATTATCTTTAGTTTGGGATCTTTTAAATGCCTATTACAATGTTGGATATCTGCTTTAGAAAACAGTTTGAGAGTTATTCAAAAAGTTAAGCGGGTCTCAGCACACCAACGGCTGTGGTTCAGAGACATAGCAGTGAGTCCCAGAAGACAGCAGCTTGCTGGAGATCTCTCTGGACCCCATACGGAGCAAATTCCTGTGGGGTACCTCAAATGGAGCAGGTGTGCCCTCTCCACCTGCTCCAGATGAAACCCCAGTGGCCACGAGCTTCCAGAAGCAAGGCCCAGGTGTGCAGGTTCCAAGACTAAGACTCCAGGCCTCACAGTGGCAGCAGAGGAGTCCCTCCCGTCTCCCTGCCAGCTTGTCATGTCCACATTCTGCCTCCGGGTGCCATCTCAGCACACCAGCAACCTGGGTCCAGAGACTCCCATAAGAATCCCAAAATGGATTAGTGCTCTACAGAGATGTCTCTGGACCCCAACAATTTACAATTTTAGAATTCCAGAAGTGCTATCGCTTTTAAAAGTGAGTAATAGAAAATAAATTAGCGTCTGCCCCTGGCAGGCTGGCTTGAATAGGGGTATGAAAATTCAAGCAAACTATAATGCCTGAAAGTAGAGAGAGAGTATGGGGGAAATTGTCTGCCATAGAGGCAGGGGGAGGGATGGGATGGGGGGAGCAGGGATACTGGGGACATTGGTGGTGGAAAATGTCCTCTGGTAGAGGGATGGGTGTTCAATCATTGTATGACTGGAGCTGAAACAAGACAACTTTGTAACTGCATCTCTCTGTGATTAAATTTTTAAAATAATAATAACAATAAATAAAATTTTTTTAAAGTTAAACAGTGCTGAAGTGACAGTACAGCAGATAGGGTGCTTGCCTTCTGTGCAGCCAACCCAGATTCTATCCCTAACATCTCATTCTGAGCCCCACCAGGAGTTACTCCTGAGTGCAGATCCAAGAGTAAACCCCAAGAACTGCCAGCTGTGGCCCAAAACCAAAAAGTTAAATCTGACCAAATGAACTACTCTTATTCTCAATAAATTAAAAATATACATTCAGGGTCTGGAGCCATAGCACAACGGATAAGGCTTTTGCTTTGCATGCAACGAACCCAGGTTTGATTCCCAGCATCCCATATGGTCCCTCGAACAACGCCAGGAGTAATTCCTGAGTGCAGTGCCAGGAGTAACCCCTGAGCATCGCCGGGTATGACCCAAAAAGAAAAAAAAATATATATATATATACATTCATGCAAAAACATGCACATATAGTGGTCGGAGAGATAGTACAGCAGGTAGAGGACTTGCCTTGCATGCGGCCAGCCCAGGTTCAATCCCCAGCACCACATATGGTCCCCCAAGCCCCCTCTGGATGGTCCATGAATGCAGAGCCAAGAGTAAGCACTGTACCCCTCAAAAATTATAAAACAAAAAAATATTCAGAGTAAAATTATTCATAATTATCAAAAAGTGAAAACAAAGTACATGACCACTGATGAATGAATAGATAAACTGAGTGTGATCTATCTATGGATGGAATATTATTCATCCACAGGAAGAAATAAAAGGTATTACCTGGGTAAAGTTTGAAAATACGCTCAGGGAAAGAAGCAAGATAGAAAAGATTATTTTATGATTCCATTTACAGAAAATGGCCAGAATAGGCAAATACATAGAGACAGAGTAGATTCATAATGGTGGAATTAAAGTGAAAGGGAAGAGTTGGGAGTCACTGCTAATGAGTAGGGGGTTTCTCTGTGGGGTAATGAAATGTTCTGAAATTAATGGTGATGCCTGTACAACTTTGTGAATAGAGTAGGGACAACCAAATTACATACTTTAATCATGAACTTGGTGCTATATAAATTAATCACCAATCTTTTAATATTGAGAACAAAGAATTGGTGTGTGAAATGAAATATTTGGGGGGTGGGGAACCCAGGAACAATGCCTTGGGACTTTCATCCAATTGTCACCTTCCTCTTAGAGGCTCCAAGCTCGAGGCCTTCCCTCCTGGGTGCTCCCTGGAAAAGGCGGTGCAACTGCCAGAAAAGCACTGTTCAGGTCCCCTGCTGCCAAGGGCATGGCTGACTGACAGCCCAGCTGCTCCTCCTCTCCATTAGTCACCACCCTTGTGCCAGGCTTCTGTGACTGACTGCTCCCAGCCAGAGACTGAGCACAGCAGGGTTCCTCCGGCAGGATTATTTCAGCAAGACACAGACTCCTCCAACACACAGCTTTGACTTGAGGACTCCCCATCCACCTGGCATGACTAAGAAGCTAAGCGGTGGCTCTCCTCTCCAGGCTGGGCTCATTATAGACAATGAATCACAGAGCTTGGCTCATTAATACCATGGGGATGATGGGGCCCAAAGTAATAGAGGACACAGAAGCAGTTAAGGGAGATTGAAACATAAGAGTTGGGAGATGGTTAGCAGAGCATTGCATTCCATGGGACAAAATTAATAGATGACCATCAAAGGCACTATTTAATTTAACATCTAATTAAAAAATAATATTATAAGAGTGGAAGAACGGGAGATTGAAGATGTTTAATAAAAAGTCGCTTTTCTCTCTGAAGTCCCAAATAAAGGCAATATCTACACCTTAAATCCACTGCCTAAAATAAGTGAGGTAGCCATGTCCACACTATGTACAATAGCAAAGCAAGTTTAGACTATGATGATTTTACCAGTCCTCTCCAAAAGACCCAGAGCTGTACTCATGAAATCATATAGAGGAAATAGTGAAATTTCCAGACTCTTTAAGAACTACTAGACATATGGCCTGAATTAATACTGATATCTAGACACCCAAAGAATCATAACTAGAGTCTGGAAATAATCTGATGAATAGTGTGACCCCCTGAATTTGTGGATCCACCCAATAACCATTTTGCACTGCACTCAAATTGAGTGTATCATTTGAATTGATATACTTAACATTTAGGTTAACTCTCAGATTGGGCCCTTGACTTTTGGGGTAAGAGTTATCATAGTGCAGAAGGCCAAGTGTAAACTAAACTCTGACTCTAAGTCCCCACATGCTAAGATAGTAAGTCAAAAACAATGTTACCGGGGGGGGGGGAGGGGCAGGGGCAAGTTATATTACTAAAAACCAGTGGAATGCCAGACCTACCATATTTTCATCTAACCTACCACTATGGCTCAACCAAGGATGGTCAGAACTATATCTGCTGTGCTGGCATTAGCGTACACAGCATGGTCAATGAGTTAGTAAATGCTTTCTTCTCCGTTCTCCATTCTCAGGGACCCATGATCATATTCAGTGACCAAATATCCTCATGATCATATTAACCCTTCTGCCCTCTGTAATAATCTAACCTGAAGAGATATAGCCACCAGGACATCATAGAGAAAGTCCTGTGAGCCATACAAGATGAAAACCCAAGATGAGCAAGAGAAAGCCAAGGTACCAGAAACCTTGGTAAAACCCACGAGTCGCATGACATGGATGGAACTAGAGGTTATCATGCTAAGTGAAGTCAGTCAGAGGAAGGGGATAGATACAGAATGATCTCACTCACATGTGGGACTTAAAGATATACAGCAAAATAAAGGGGGGGAGGAAGGGGAAAGATATACAGCAAAGTAGAAACAAAAGTTCCAAAGGCAATACGGTGGCAGAAGTTATCCACGTAATTGAGTTGGGTCAGGGGGACTTGAGAAGGTGCAGCCTTGGGGTCCTTAGGAGAGAGAGGGTGTACTCTGGTATGGGTGTAGTGTTGAAGTTCTGTATATGAGAAACCATTGTTAATAGCACTGTAAACCACTGAATTTCAATTTTCAGAAAGCCACATGAGCTACAGGCTATGGAAGATAAACCCTACAGCACATCAGAGACCTATTAATTCAGGGAAGTCTTTAGGGGTGTACTGGTCAGAAGCATGACAAAATTTCCCTCCCAAAGTAATAGATTCTGTATATCATATTGTCTAGCACAAAGAGGGAAAGCATGCCTGATAGCAGGCCTAGGGTTCTGGAAATAACAACCTCTGTCTCCTAAGGATCCCAGGACCCCACCTTCTCAAGCCCCCCCTGCCTCAATCAATCATGTGGATAAATTCTCCCACTCTATTGTCTTTGGACCCTTATTGCTACTTTGCTATATGTCTTTGTTATATATCTCCACAACAAGGAATATTGTTCCGGTCCACACCAGGTGACATGGAAGGCTGCCAACTTTTAAGTGGAGCAGAGCAGGAAAGGGGCCAGCAGATCTGGGTGCCCTCTGAGTCCTCTGGTCCAACAAAGCCCTATCAAATAAAGGGAGTTAGTGGTGGGGAAAAGATTCATTGTGGAGCTGATGGCAAGCACCCTGGGGAGGACCACAATGCAGGCCCCGGGATTCTGGAGCAAGGCCAAGCCATCTGCAGTGCAGAATTGTATGCCTTTGGGAAAGCAGTTCCTGGTGTCACTAGACCCTGACAGACAGAACGCTCGACGAGAGTAACCAAGTGACCACACATCACTCCATTAACAGCTCACTTCTGTTAGACCCACTGAGTCATGAAGTAGGACAGACCCAGCTGCAGGCTGTCATCAGATGGAAACTGTCCATCTGGGGCACAGCCCGAGCAGGAACAGTGGGTACAAAGAGGGCAGAATTGAGGACACTTAAGGTTTCTGTGGAACTCAGCAGATTAAACTAAATGTAGGTGATTTAATCCAATGAGGAAAAATGTGCAAGCTGCTTTATCACTGTCGGAGAGAGCTCCGAGCTTCTCATGAGAGCAAACCAGTGAGCAGCTGCTTGTCGCCCTGGGTAATCCATGGTCTGAGCTCAATGGAGAACCCACACTCATAGGCCCATTTCAACACTTGCACCTGACTCCGTCCTGGACTCCTCTATTCACGACTGAGGGTTCTTCCTTATATCCTAGGAGAGGTTCCAGGTTTCTCAGACCCCAGATCAATTCCCCCAGCTGCATCGGTGTTGGTGTCTGGGATCCTCCAGAGAGTTCTCCACGGCCAGTCCACAGAGCAGGGAAAGGTCCAAGTTTGGCTTCAAAATGTTTTCCAAACGTGTATAGTATGACAATTGAAGCTCAATTATTTTTAGTGTTGGGACACAGGCTGTCTGTGGACAACATGAGTTGGAAATGGACACCAACTATATGGTAGCCGCGGGCTGAGTTGGCTGTGCAAAGTCGCAAAGAACAGCATTATGGGTGTACTCTTGGTCACATAGGCCTGCATAGGTGTGGCCTCCTACCCAGTGGGGTTTTGAGAAGTGAGTATATGTAAAAAAAATTCTGGACTGGCCAATGGCTGTCTTTTAACTCGGGGGCGGGGGGTGGGGGTGACTGGGAAAGTTGCTGAAGGTACTCTTTGGCTTCTGAGTTACTATGCATAACCAAATATTTAGTTATTATAAACCACTGAATATCAATTTTTTAAAAGTGAGCTGCAGGATGTGGAGAAAAAAACCAACAGCACATCAGAGACCTTTTCTTGAGGGATGTAGATAGTTACTAGGTATTACTAAACAGATGTGCGTAGCAATACCGCTGGGAGAAGGACAGAATTGCCAACTTGTAGGTGACAGCACCAGTGTGTCACCATAAATGCCAAAGTACTGGCTGAGGGTGAGAGGAATTTAGAACAAAAGCAGGAGGGGAGTGAGAACGAGCACTGGTTGTGACCCAAAGACCAACAACAATGCTATGCATATTCCTTCCCCAGCCTTTTCGAAGTCTCTCTGGAGGGGAGCTGGCAGGAACCAGGGTGAAGCTCTTCCCTGCACCTGTGCAGAGATATCATCTGTGCAGCGAAATGGGTGACCACTGGGCACCATGGAAAGGCACAGCTCAGACCCCCCGCTGCCGACATGTCTGAGAGAAAGCCCAACCAAGGATGAAGGACAGAGGCCTTCCAGTAAGAAGCCAGAATCCACCAACACTACCCTGGCTGGAGGGCTTGCCATCAGCCTTGTTGAACCTGTTTGGAAACTGTGCAGGACTCCTTTGATCCAATTCTGCTCCCTCTTCCTTCCTTCCTTCCCCAGCACTCAGACATGCTGTGTCTGCCTTCCCCTGCCCTCCACACCCCACCCCCGCAAAAATCTCTTGCATACCTATTGCCCTCTCGGACTCTGCTTCCTGGGAGACTCCAACTGATACAGACTGCATTTCCCGGGCTCTGTGAGCAATAACCATGCTGCGAATAGGTGCTTTGTGGGATGCAGAGGATTTTTATCATTATGCACTCTGCCCAAAATAGGTGTCATTATCACCTCCTGCCTCGAGGAGTGATTGAGTGGAGTGCACTAGACATAATCTAAAACACTAGAAATGATGAATGAGGTAAGTTTCAGAGCAGTATTGTATCAGTTCTCTATCCACTCACTTCCTACCAAACAGACAGAGAACACTGCCACTACCTGAACAGTTCCGTACACACGCTGCCAGGAGTGAAGGATTTGTACATCACTGAGGGCTGCCATGGAATTTGGCAGATTGCATGAGAACATAGATGATGGAGAATCTAACTGGCGGCTAGACAAGGCCCCGTCACTGTAAGAGAACACTGAGCTCATCAAAGCAAAACATTGAGTACCAGCCCCACCCCCACCCCACCTACATTACATAGTGATCTAAGCATCACTGGGGAGCCCACACCCTTGGGCATATTGCACACTCACACCTGTCTCTCTCCTGTCATTCCTCTCTTCACATTTGGGGGCTCCTCCATACATCCTAGAATCAAAGACAGGTGATAGTTGAGAGTGTGTTTTGCATATAGGAGAATTGGATCTGATTCCTGGTACCTTAGGGTCCCCTGAGCACAGGGTCAGATCCCTCCTGAACACTGTCAGGTGTGGCTTCCACACACACAGAAAGAATAAAATAAATGTAGGAAGACCTTGTGGTTAAGTGAGCATTCTTCTGCCACCTCTCACTTGTCATGGGCCCAACCATTTGTAGGAAGTCTGGTAAGCAGAAACTTTAAAGTCAGAGATAAGGGTGGTGGAGACAGGACAGAGGATAAGGTGCTGACCTTCCATGCAGCTGACCCAAGTCCTGTGCCTTGCACTACCTGAGGACCGCCTGAACACAGAGCCAGAATTAAGATCTGAACACAGCTGGGTGTGGCCCAATGCTAGCCCCCATGTCCGCAAATTACTAATCTAATCAAATTGGATCAGAGCTCTCCTCCAGATCATTGCCTAGGGCTGGCAAGAGCCTGAAACAACAGCAGCAAGCAGTGCTGTAGGGAGGATGACTACAGTTCAGAGACAGAAAGAGACTGGAAGGTCACCTGACTGTCAAGCTTCAAGGGTCAGCGTCCTGCTTTCCTCCCTTCCCCAGTAGCTGGCCTAAACTTAGAGCGCTGAGTCTTGCTGTTTGCTACTCTGTATTAGTCAGACAATCACATCTATTTCATCAGCAAAGACAGATGGAGTCAGGAGATGCCACACTCAAGATTTCTAAATCCTAACTAGGGCTTGCATGGGTCACTGTGACACTCTGTCCTGATTTCCTTCCAGGGAGAAAGTCGCTCCTGGCTGCAGAGTTCTGCCACAGGAAACCGTCAGTGTCAGCCAATACACAGGCCCCTGACCAAGAGTATGACCCTTACATACGTGCCGCAGCCCAGGACCCTGACCCCTGACATACGTGCAAAAGCTAGGCGCTCTCTCTCTCTCTCTCTCTTTCTCTCTCTCTCTCTCTCTCTCTCTCTCTCTCTCTCTCTCTCTCTCTCTCTCTCTCTCTCTCTCCTTTGATACCTGGTACCACCCCACATCACAGAGTACAAGCCTGTGTGATCCCTGGTGCCACAACCAAGTACATGCCCCTGCAACAATGATCGTGACAATTACAACAAAGAAAGGGAAAGAGAAATAAAATTAAATTAATATGATGGGCGAAGGGTGTCACTCGGGGGTAGAGAGCATCCTCACACATGTGTGAGATCCAGAGTTTGATCCCTGGCAGAGAGAGAGAGAGAGAGAGAGAGAGAGAGAGAGAGAGAGAGAGAGAGAGAGAGGTCAAGAAGTGAATCTGACCCCGTGACCAGGTAAGGAGGAAAAAGGGTACCACAATGGCCAGCAGTGAGCAGTGTATTAAAGAGCAGGCACCAGACCTGAATCCTGAAGGGCCTCATCAAAGAGAGTAGAGCATAAATTTGCACAGCAGAGAATTTATCACTTACCTGGATATGAGATCTAACACCCAGGAGATGGTGACAACACATTACTAGGTTGACTCCTAGAAGTACAGACAGGGAAGGGGACACACTGAGAGAAGTGGAAAGACCTGAACCACCATGTAAAGGCTGGAAGAGGAGGCAGCATTGCTGGAGTGAATTTATCACGCAAGGCAGAAATCCCAGCAGAGGCTACGTCATTTTCCACAGCGGAGAGATTCTATAGCGGATGCCCTCTGCGGATCAGGACTGATGGGAGAGTTTCTGGGATTAAACCAAAGTGATGGACAGCAATGAGAGGAATAGTGACCGGCCGGGCATGGTCCTCTGCCTGGGCCTGATAGAAGAAAGGTGGCAGAATGTCACTGTTGAGGGGCTGCCGTGAGTGGCAAGGCTGGAGGGGCAGGGAGGGTTTGCAGCAGAGCTGTAGCACTAGCTAAAGCTGTGTCGCTAGGACACAGGACCCCAAACAACAAAATAAGTGGGAAGGCAGCAAGAGTGTCACTCAAATCATAAAATCAAAAGAAACAGAATGGATAATCAAAGGCCCAAGGTTCACTGCCTACCAAAGTGGCCTGGTTCCTTGCCTAGTTCTGACCTGGGGCCAGTTTTCAGAAACTTTTGTCCTAAGAAGGAAGCTCTAAATGGAAGGATCCCAAAACACTATGACAAGCTTATTGTTGGAGGGAGGTGGGCACGGGTGAAGGAACTGGTGCTGAAACACTGTATAACTGAAACCCAGTCATGAATATCTTTTGTGACTCATGGCAACTACATTTTAAGACAATTTTAAATATTATGACAAGTGTACAGGGTGATTCTCTCTGTGGTTCCTTCCCAGCGGGTCATTAGTCAGGGAACCACACAGTGAGGAAAGGGCGGATGGATTCAGAGTCCAATTTGACAGAGATTTCCAGAGACCTAAGCAGCAGCAAGATTCCCATTAAAGCAGGTTCATATGGGGCCAAGGGGAAGCCTGGCACTTCCCCTGTTCATGAGTCCATTGACTGCAACCCACAGAGTAGTCATTTCTCTGGCTCCCCAGAGCATAAGCAGAAAGACATACTTAGAGTGAGGTTTGCTCAGTCAAAATGGCAACCGGGACCAAATGGCGACTGGCTAATGAGACCGCAACAGTCCCAGAATCAGGGATCATTCAGTCCCCAACTTGGAAGACAGGACTTATGTCCCACCTGGCGGCAGCTTGCATTCCGTGCTTCCTTGCATCCAACCCCTACATATAACAGGCCAGACCAAGCACACCAGTTCCATTGGTCTTTGTTCTCTTTTCCCCTTTTCCCACTCAAGATAGCTTAAAAGCCCCCTTAGTTTCTCCCAGAGTGCAGCTCTACCCCAGCCTCACCCGAATTTTGTGGATGTACCCCTGGTAGTGCACCCCAATAAACTTAAAATCCTATTTCCTTCACTTTATTCATCTCTGTCCCTCTGTCTGCACCTGATGGGGTTCCCAGGTCTATCACTTAGTATTTGGGAGAACTTCTATATCAGTTCCCAGCCTTTGGAGGAAAGAACTACCAAAGTAAGGGTCCAGGCGGTCGCTGAGGTGGTAGACTACCTGCCTAGCATGTATGAGGCTTTAGTTCAATGTTTAGCATTGCTCAACTCCTCAAGAATCATCATTATGGTCTTGGTGGCCCCAGAGCACCACCAGGTCTAGCATTAAACCCTCAGTCCTATATCTTTGGGCCAAGTATAGGAAGGAAGGAAGGAAGGAAGGAAGGAAGGAAGGAAGGAAGGAAGGAAGGAAAAGAAAGGAGTGCATTATCATGGCTAAATGTTTGAAACTGTTTTTTGGTTCTTCATTTACAAACAAGCCAAGAGAGTAAATTCAAATCATTATACCTTGCAGGAGAAGGGGGGGGGGGGGGGGGGGGGAATAGTGCCATTATATAGATCCAAAGTTCTAAAGATCTACATAATAAATATCCAATGGATGTAGAGATCTACATAATACAGATCCAATGGCTGCAGAGACACCCTATTCTATTCATGCAAAGAATAGAATAGGGTGTCTATCTACCTGCAAAAAAAGAAAAAAGAAAAAGAGAAAGAAAAGTCCTGGAGGATGAAAGGAGAATGCTGCGAGTTCCACCAAAAACTAGCCTCATTACAGCTGCTATACCAGACATGATAAGCAAATTACAGTGGAATCTCATATGAGTGATCATTTAGAATCTTGTTTTCTATATATCAGAATAGACAGTCAGAAACAGTTCAGATTCATTGAAAAAAAATAACATACTGCTAAAGTCTTGTACACACCATGCATCCATGGTCATTTTGTTTTGTTTTGTTTTATTTTGTTTTGTTTGGTTTTGTTTTGGAGGCCACTTCTAGCCATGCTTAGGACTCACTCCTGATTCTTCACGTTCCTGCTGGTGCTCGGGAACCATAAAGGGTGCCAGGAATCAAACCTGGGTCAAGGCAAGGCAAGCATTCTACCTGCTGTCCAATCGCTCTAGCCCTGCAATCTGTAGTCTTGTATACAGAGTGCAGATATAGTTTTGTATACAGCATACATCTATAGTATGTACACAGGATACATCTAGAATCTTGTGCACTGCAAGCATTTATTATCTTTCCCCAGAACTCTGATTCTCCCACCCTCTGAAGATATTTGGACTGGCTGAATATCCCACTGAATATCACACTGGTTCTCTGCAGAGATGATGATTGTGCTAATTAGAACAACAAGTGGTAATACACTGTAGGACTTGTTAAGACATTTGCCCTCTAGAAGAATCTATGAAGATTTCATATCTGTATATTACTGAGCTGGAAATTCTAGGATATCGCCCTTACTTTTCTATTTCTTGTGTGTGTGTGTATGTGTGTGCGTGTGTGTGTGTGTGCGTGTGTTGTTTGTTTGGGGGCCCCACCGAGCAATGGTCAGGGATTTCTCCTGGCTCTGTGCTCAGAAATTATTCCTGGAAATGCTCAGGGAACCATATGGGATGCCAGGGATCAAACCTATATCTGCTGCATGCAAGGTAAGTGCCCTACCTACTGTACTATCACTCTATCTAGCCCCCTTCCCCTTAATTTTTCATTTTTCTGTTTTGTTTTGTTTGGAGAGCCATGTCTAGCAGTGCTCAGGGCTTACTCCTGGCTCTACAATCAGGGATCATTCATTGCAGGGCTCAGGGGACCATATGTTGTGCTAGGTGTCAAACTCTAATCAGCCACTATCATTGAACTATCATTCTGGCTTAGGATATCCTCGTAAAACTTAATGATACCACTGGAGAGAGAGTAGAAGAGTCAAGGCACATGCCTTGAATTTAGCCAAACTTGATCAATCTCTAGCATCACATATTCCTACAAGCAGCATCCAGAACAGCTCTGGAAGCCCCCAGCACTGCTGGGTTGCCCCTAAAGGCACCTGAGCACCAGAAGGGGTGGCATGGGAAATCCCTGGCATTAAAAAACCTGAGCAGTACCTCATCCTCAGGCCCTTGCGTTGAACCACGGGCCTTATTGACAGTACTACCAGGAGAGCCCTCGGACCTCTCTGAATAGTATTTTGGGGGCCATCCCCTAACAAATTAAGGACAAATAACAAGATCTTGTACCTCCCACTAAAAATAAGAATATTGAGACTCACACACAAATCTCAGAACCGAGCAGCTCACTGCAGAGATGCCTCCGGACTTTGCAATAGACCACTTCAGAAGGGAGCAGACGCTGTCCCTCCACCTGCCCCTAGGAGTCCTAGCAGCTGCCATGCCATCTTCTAGAACTCAATGAAAGGTCCAGGTATGTGGTAGCAGTGATGGCAAACACCAGGTCTCACAGGACAGGGGAGGAGTCGGCCTTTTCGGCAGGTTTGAGTGGTGGTAGGACTGGTGTTAAAATATTGAATGTAACCTAAGTAGAAAGAGAGTATGGGGGAAATTGTCTGCCACACTGGCAGGGGAAGGGGTAGAACAGGGGGTGGGGGGGAATACTGGGGATTTGGGTGGTGGAAAATGTGCACTGGTGAAGGGATGGGTGTTTGATGATTGTATGACTGAAGCTAAAATATGAAAGCTTGTAACTATATCTCACGGTGAATCAATTAAGAAGGAGAGAAAAAAATAAAAATTTAAGAATATTGAGGTTTAGGAAGCCTCTTAACGTTCTAGAGGAAACATATTTTATATCTGTGAAGACTATTCTAACTCATACTCCAGGGGATAGGAAAGGCTACAAGGTTTGAAAGGAATGGATTCAAAGAGTTCCTTGATATGTCCAGGTTGGAAAGTCACCCCCATTTAATTCATACAATCAAGCAAATTTTGTAGTATCATGGGTATTTGTGATTGGGGAAATGTCATGAGGAAATGTAATGGAAATTCCTATCAGAAAATGTCCATAGAGAGCCCTAAAGTTGTGAGAAGAGGCTATGATATCTGCCACCAATTATTACCTTCAGAGAAAAAAATGACTGGTGGACTTCTGGCCCTAGCAGCAATGGATCACCCAAACACATTTACAATAATTTGTCAAAAAGTAGGTTCTGTTGGTTTTAACAAGTTATAATGTTGGAAGGCCTGCCACAAATGCATTAGAAGGTGGAAGTGATACATGAATGAGCACAAGCAGGCCCAGAGGTGGCGGGTAATTTGCATGCACTTGTTTTGATAGACTTCCATAGCATTCAACACCATCACACCAGTACCAGTCCTTCAACTCTATGGGTTCATAAGGAGACAAACAAATTAAATTTTATAATGAACTGATGGAGAGGGGGGAAAAAAGCCAAATTTGTTTCTTGGATGAGTTGGCTCTAGAACAGGAATTGCCCTTCAGTCTCACACAGGGACAGAAAGATAGTTATTGAGGGCCAGAGATGTAGCTCAGTGGTAGAGTGCATTCTTTGCATGTGTGATTCCTGAGTTCCAATCCCTGGCACCAATACAAAACAGAAGACAGGGGGCTGGAGCAATAGCACAGCGGGTAAGGCGTTGCCTTGCACGCGGCCTATCTGGGTTTAATTCCCAGCAACCCATATGGTCCCCTGAGCACCACCAGGGGTAATTCATGAGTGCCGAGCCAGAAGTAACCCCTGTGCATTGCCAGGTGTGACCCAAAAAGCAAAAAAAAAAAAAAAAAAAAAACCAGAAGACAGTGATATATAAATAAAGTTATGCCACGCCGTCAACGGTGTCGCCCGCGTAGCAACCAGCTAAGGTGGCCTGGGCCTGGCCCAGGTCCCGCGGGAAAGGGAGGTTCGCGACCTTCGGGTCTATGCCTCCGGCGCCCCCTTTTTCTTATCCTGCTTTGTGTGCTTCTGTGGCACTTTGGTATGTGGCTCTTCTGCATCCCGGATGGAGTTTATAATGGTTGCCTGCCAATTTTACTTATAAGTTAGGTATTTAGAATTAATAGGTAGAAGCTTTGTAGTTATAGTTTGCTTTTAATCATTGTGAAATCTGTAGGAAACTAAGGAGATGTTAGGTTTGACAAAGGTCAGGAGTCATAAGTGAAACCAAACAATAACAGGAGCCAGAAAAACCGCCAAATATTGTGGCTGAAACAATTAGATCCTTAGCATACAGTACAGCCCTTAATTTCAAGCAAGGGTGCCTAACATAAAAGAAAACAATAAGTTACCGTCTGAGAGAATGAGGGACATTGTGAAACCTCTATCCCCCCATACAAAAACTGGTCTAAGTACATACATCCTGGAGTTTATTAACAGAAAAACAAAGTGTTGCAAACCAATATATGGGAAGGTCCGAGACCCTTCCTGGATTGTGATGTGTGGTTAAGACCCTGTCAGATGAAAACATAAGTTGCTGAAGAAAAACAATGATAAAGAACTCTGTAGAAAGGGGAACCATGGTTAGACATTAAATCCTGTGTAATCACTGTAAAGAATTCATAGGTAAACGTTTTGTCCTAATTTGAAGCAGGAAGTGTATTAAGAAAGTGTTTTTGTCCCTCGATATTTTTTGGAATATGTCACCAATAAGTGACCACGATATGATGTAATGTCCGATTGTATTCTGGCCCTTTGTTCTATGATTTTGCCTTGACTGTATAAAAAAGGAACTCTGTGCTCAGTAAAATCGCAGCAGCACTCAACCTCACTTGTGTTGGTGTCTGTCTGTCATCGCCGAATCTCCTGCTTTCCTGTAAACCTTCTCCCACGTCCCTCAGCCTGGTGGTTCCCGACCGAGCCAGTCTGCGGCAAAGTTATATGAAATTATAATGCATACCAGTTCACAGCAGTGGGAAATGGCTTAACCAGATCAAGAACATGAAGTCTAACAGGACTCACAGGAGTGTACCTGAGTGTGTAGGTATTTGTATACTCAAAAGTCCCTGCCATAGAGCATCTATCACCAGAAGAACTGAGTGCACAAAACGATTCAACCAGTTGACCCTAATCAACTAATCAACTTTCACTTTTGGTTCCTCCCAGAGTGCGCATCTGAGCACACATGAACAGAACAGTCACAATGGCAAGGGATTGGCTCTACATGACCAGCAATATGACACCTCATTTACCAATGCTGATCTAACTGCAGCAGCTTTCAGGAGCAAAGACCACCATTGCATCTACAAATGTAGAACTTTATAAGAAAAAAAACCAAACAGCCCATCAAAAAATGGCATGAAGAGATGAATAAAAACTTCTTCAAAGAGGACATACAGATGAACAAAAGGTAGCACTGTGACACTGTCCTCCCATTGTTCATCAATTTGCTGGAGCAGGCACCAGTAATGTCTCCATTGTGGGACTTGTTGTTACTGTTTTTGGCATATTGAATATGCCACAGGGAGCTTGCCAGGCTCTGCCATGCAAACGGGATACTCTCAATAGCTTTCCGGGCTCTCTCAGATGGATGGAAGAATCAAACCCGGGTCCGTCACATGAAAGGCAAATGCCCTACGCACTGTGCTATAGCTCCAGCCCATGACCAAAAAGTGTGTGGGGGAAAATTGTTCTTATTTACTTATCATTAGAGAAATTCAAGTTAAAACAACAATGGGATATAATTTCATACCACTGAGACTGGCACACATCACAAAGAACAAAAATAATCGGGTGGGGGGTGGAAAGGGGGAACCTTCATTCACTGCTGGTGGGTATTCCAACTGATTCAGTCTCTTTGGAAGATATATGAACATTTCTTTAAAAAAATGGAAATAGATTTTCCATATGACCCAGCAATTCCACTTCTTGGCATTTACCCCAAGGGCCCAAAAACGTTGTTCAGAAAAGACATTTGCAGCACTATGTTCATTGCAGCACTATTCATCATAGCCAAAATCTAGAAACAACCCAAGTGTCCAAGAACAGATGGCTGGGTGAAGAAACTATGTTATTGCATTTACACAATAGAATCACTGTCACTGTCCTCCCGTTGTTCATCAATTTGCTCAAGCGGGCCCAGTAACATCTCCAATTGTGGGACTTCTTGTTACTGTGTTTGGCATATAAAATACGTCACGGGTAGCTTGCCAGGCTTTGCCGTGCAGGTGAGATACTCTCGGTAGCTTGCCGGGCTCTCTGAGAGGGGCAGAGGAATCAAACTCGGGTCGACCATGTTGGTTGCATGCAAGGCAAACGCCCTACCTGCTGTGCTATCACTCCAGCCCTCACAATAGAATATTATTGGCTATAAGAAAAGAAAAAATCATGCAATTTGCTGCTACGTGGAAGGATCTGGAGAGTATCATGCTGAGTGAAGTTAGAAGGAGAGGGACAGACACAGGATAATCTCCTTCATATCTGGGATATAAAGTACATAGTAAGGAAACAACGAATGCCAAAGGCATTAGAAACTGAGAATCAGTCTTTAGTAAAACCGTATCACTGGGGAGCAGAGGGTATGGTGGAGGAAGGCTGGGAACCACTGGGACAACGGTGGAACGAAACTGACACTGGTGGAGGATGTGGTGCTGAAATGTTTTGTGCATGAAATCCTGCCATTATCAGTACCGTAATCACTGACCATGGCAGCTTTGCCTGTTGAAGGTTCTCAGTAAGTGCTTGCTGATTTGGCATGATGGACTAAAACCTAAATTTTCTTCTTCTAATTCTACCTTCCCCCACATTCCACCCAATAGTGATAGCTGCAAAAAGGTCCAACATATCACACCTCTATCCCTCAAGCCTGGCTTCATTTAAATTAAGATGATCCTGAAAGATACCAAGGTAAATTAGGATGAATCTGTTCGCTCATCAAGAATCCGTTCATATCAGCTCTTGAGCAATGATATTACATAGGGGTGAGGGAGAGTCTTCAGCGGACACTTGGGCACCAAATGAGACTTGACAATTGATGAGTTGGAGACAGATGGGAAAAAAAAGGAAACAGCTAAAAATGAATATGGGCCTTACCAGCTTCAGCTACTGTGCAGTGGAGGACTAATTTCATTCTCAAAATGGTGCCGTGCCAAATGTAAGCTCAGAGCAAATTATAGTACCCCAAATTTTTCCTGGTAAAAATATATCATTACTTTGTGATATTCTTTTTCAGGAAAAACAACAAGCCTGTCAAAATAAAGCCACCGTGTTAACAGAAGTGATTCTATATTAAGTTTACTTTCCCAAGTATGCAAGATCTTTTTGAGGCCATTTAATTCTTATCTGCCACTCTTATTTCATTTACTCCCCTAATCTCCCCTTTGAGCCTCTTGGCTGAGAAACTCCTGGTGCTGAAAGTATTGATACAGCTGTCCTGATTCCTGACATATTTGGGGGGAAGAGGAGACACATTCAGAGCACAGACCTCAGTCCCAGGCCTCCTGGATTTCTTTAGGAATTATACAGATGCAGAGATATGAGATATGGGGGTGCAATGGAATAACTCGGTACTAGAAGCAGATCTAGTTTGAAGTCCTGGCTTAATACTACAAACTGTATTCGTGTGTGTGTGTGTGTGTGTGTGTGTGTGTGTGTTTTACAGTGCTATTAATAATGGTTTCTTATGCGCAATTCCAACACCACGCCCACCACCACCAGTGTACTGTACCCCTCCCTCTCCCAAGGACTTCAATACCCCTCCCTCCCAAGCCCCCAAACTCAGTTGTGTAAATTAGTTCTCCCATTATGTTGCCTTCGGACCTTTGTTGCTACCTTGCTGTGCATCTTTAAATCCCACATATGAGAGAGATCATTCTGTATCTATCCTTTTCCTTCTGACTAACTTCACTCAGCATTATATCCTCTAGTTCCATCCAAATTGCTGAAAATTGCATGATTTTATACATACATAATGACACATATATGTATATGTAATGCAGAGATGAACTAAAAA
Source organism: Sorex fumeus (assembly GCF_029834395.1). NCBI lineage: Eukaryota > Metazoa > Chordata > Mammalia > Eulipotyphla > Soricidae > Sorex > Sorex fumeus. The sequence goes on along the minus strand of NW_026606129.1, from coordinate 53,613,604 downwards.
CTGTATTCTCATGCAAATCACTTTACCCATAAAATAATGTCATCTGTCCTAATACTGAATGATAATATTCTTTATAATCAAATGAGATCATATGTGCGAGAACACTTAGTAAAGTAAGGTGCAATCTTATTCAGGTAAGTTTATTTCTTTTTTTTTTTGTTTTGTCTTTGTTTGGGGGCTATAACCAATGAAGCTCAGGACTTACTCCTGGCTCTGCACTCAGGAATCACTCCTAGTAGACTCAGGGTACCATATGGGGTGCCAGAAATGAAACCTGGTTCAACTGTGTGCAAGGCAAATGCCTATCCACTGTACTATTGCTCTAGCCCCATAAGTAAGTTTATTTCTATCACCTGAGTATATCTCTCTTCACCACCTTTCAAGATCTACTGCCTCTCTGAAATCTCTCTAATGTTTTCTGCCTTCTTTATTTGCCTTTGCTTGTTTCTCTATATATATCTATTGTCCACAATTCTGCACTTGACTTACTATTCTCCATTACTTTTCAGGTGTTTTGGCTGTCTCCATAATCTGAATGTCAGCATATATATAATGATATATGTTTGTAAACCATTCATTTAATTGAGGTGTATGACCCCAATAAATTCTCCCCCAAAAAGAAAAAGGTATTCTTGACAGAGAGATAGTCCAGGAGGCAGGGTGCTTGCCCTGCAAGCAGCCGACTCAGGTTTAATTTCCAGGATCCCATATGGTCCTGTGAGCTCTGTCAAACCAAAAATAATACTGATAAATTTATTCTAAAATATATGTGGAAGAACAAAGGCCTAAAAGAAGCCCTCCAAAGTCGTGATGGCCCTTGAGCTGCCAGGATCACCCTGACAGTCCCTGCGCACTACCCAGCACAGGGACCCGAGCAGCACCACTTCCTTGGGCCTCACATTGAACCACTAGCCCTGTTGGTCAAGAATCACCTTGAATAGCCTCTAGGCCCTTCAAACCACAAACACACACGAAAAAATAATAAGCAAGAAAAATGTCATAAAAGCAGCCAATGAAAAAAAGTGGCACATCACATTCAGAGGAAGTAACAGCTGATGTCTAGTCACAAAAAGGGGGCTATAAATGTGTAACGACACACTTAAAGTGATGAAAAGACCAGACAGAAAACTGGATGCTGAAGTTGAATTTGGCAGCACATAGTTCGTGAAGCACCACCAAGAATGATCTAGGGGCTTGAGAGATAGTATAGCAGGTAGGGTGTTTGTCTTGCACACGGCCAACCCAGGTTCAATCCCCAGCATTCCATGTAGTCCCCTGAGCACTGCCAGGAGTAATTCCTTAATGCAGAGCCAGGGGCAACCCCTGGTGTGACCCAAAAACAAACAAACAAACAAATAAAAAAGATCCAGAGCACCACCACATGTGGCTCAGGAAAAAAAGTACTAAATTAAGTGTTGAAGAAAAAAACCTGACCTCCTATAATTCTGTATCTAATAAAATTATATTTCCGAAACAAGATGGAAAAAGACATTTTCAATTAAACAAGAACTAAGAGAATTCCAGGCCAGAAGGCCTGTGTTACAAGAAGTGCTAAGAGGATGGATATTTGCATGGAGAAAGGAAATGAAAACCTATAACAGAAAAAAAATTAAAAAACAAAAGCATCAGAAATAGTGAATAAGAAAACAAAAACAAAAACAAGAACCTCTCATAGCCCACATGCTTGGCAAGTGTGAGGCTTTAGTGCCATCCTTGGAACGGCATGGGCCTCAGCACTGCGGGCTGGATCCTGGAAGACCCTGAGCTCCAGAGGAGGTTCCCCAAACCAACACTGTATCACTGTATCACTGTCATCCCATTGTTCATTGATTTACTTGAGCGGACGCTAGTAATGCCTCCATTCATCCCAGCCCTAAGATTTTAGCAGTCTCTCGTTGCCTGTCTTTCCCAACGCTGCCGTATTGGAGGCTCTTTCAAGGTCAGGAGAATGAGACCCGTTATTGTTACTGTTTTTGGCAAAGATGCCACGGGTAGCTTGCCAGACTCTGTCGTGTGGGCGGGATACTCTCAGTAGCTTGCAGGGCTCTCCGAGGGACAGAGGTGCTCCAGGAAAAACTGTGTCTCTCTCTGTTCCAGGAACTTGTTTTATAGTCTCTGGATCTTGGCCATTAATGAAATCACATGGCACTGGGGGCAGTTTGTGGGTGTGACTGTCTAGCTACTTGAAAATGGGAGATCTGAGAGGAGGCCCAGTCCCGATTCGAGCAGGCTTGGGTATCTCAGCCAAGGGTCCTGCATACCTGGGTTCCTCTGTCAGTTCCTTCATGTATGAGACTCGTCTGAGTGCGTGAAGAGTGGCCTGAAACATGGCTGTGACTGGGTTCTGGAGGTTTTCAGCTGCCGAAGTTCTGCTTAGGGCGGGGAGGGAAACTCAACCCGTCCCCCACCTCCAAGGAGGCCCCAGTAAAGACAGCCTGGCATGGGGGTAGGGGGTTTGTTCCCAGACCAACAACAGTAGCAAAAATATGTTATTTTATCTGGTAATTTCTTTAAATGACAGCACTTTAAAGAAAATAAATAACAAGTAACATTCTTAGATGGTCCTTATGATGTATTTAGAGAGGAAAAAGCATACTCCAATACCCCAGAATCAAGAACAGCACATGGAACAACTGCCAGGTCATCAGATTTGGAAAGTGGGAGGTATTATGTGTGGCACTTGATGTGTAAAATGGAACCAGTGTGACTATAAATAAGGCAAGGATGCATATTCTTAGACCTCCAACAACTACACAGAGGGGGGAAATGAGAGCAAAGATAATCAAATGAACGAAAGATCAGAAGTGGCAGGGCAGATACTCAAACATAAGCATCAAGTCTGAAATACCTACTGATAAATCCCTTTTGGTGCTATTTGGGGAGGACAGATTGGATTTTTGTTTGGTGGGTGTCTTAGTTGGTCTTGGGTCACTCCCAGTCAGGCTCAGAGCTTACTCCTGGCTCCACGCTCAGGAATCACTCCTAGAGGGACTAAGGGGACTATATTGGGTGCCAGGGATCAAAGCTAGGTAGCCATGTGCAAGGCAAATGCCCCACCTGCTATATTTACACTCCAGTCCTCCCATATCTTTTTAATATTGCAATTTTTCCCCCTGGAAATAGAAATCTCTCAGAAGAAACACAGATGATGAATAAATAGACTGAACCAATGGAATTTAACACCTTGACAATATGCCATTCTAAACACACCATATTAGCCCAGATTAAGAGGTCTGGCAAGGCTATAAATCAGGATGAACTCTTTCTAGAATTGGCAGGACTAGAGGTTGGTACGAATCACTTTAGAAAATAATTTGGCATTATCCTGTAGGGCTAAAAATATGCCTGTCTCTCAGTTCTCAGAACGGCAACATGAAGCTTCACTAAGCATTTGTGCCCACCAAGAATTGTCATGACCAGAAATTCAGAAAACACCTCAGGAGTTGGTTCAAAGGGTAACTCCTACCGGGACTGGAGTTCTCAGGTTCCAAGATTGATGAGGCAATACATAGATTCCCAGCACAGATAGCTGCTCCTGCCTTTATGTCAGGCAGGAGAAGCAAACCAGTGTCTTCGTGGGCTCAGATTCCCCATCCCCTGGGTGGGGAATTAAAGGTTTTCTGCCACAGTTACACACGATCACAGAATTGAGCAGCTCCACCAGAGACTGCATGACCAACAGAGTGAGAGATCTTTCCTATCTCGTCTTTATAGGGAAAATGTGATTGTTCCTCAGCAGGGACACTGGGAAGAGTAGTGAAGGAGGTACCAGGAAGGGGAGATGCCTGACCCAAGCTAGACCACCATGAGCCGGTTCAGAAGCTAGAGCCAGAAGACCCTGGTGCCAGCATTTGTAAGACTGCCCCTCCCGGGAGTGCTCCACAGAGCAGCAGGAGGGCGGGAGACTGACCTGGGGGTGAATCACACCCAGAACTACTGAGAAAACCTCAGAGAAATACACCTGTATTATTTACATATTATTTACACCAAGAGATGTGGGCAAGAATGTTCGGGCATCAACTGTTAGCCAATTGAGGGAACAAGCAAGATGCCCATCCATAAGAGAAAGTGGTTGAAACCACTATAGATGCATCACACAATGGGAATCTATCAGACCTGAGAATAAATGAACTACTGCTACACATATTTTCTTCTGAAAAAGTTAGATTTTTCTTAAAATCACAATACCCAAAAATACAGTACATGGCATAATTTATCTAAAGTTCACAAATGTGAAAGTGAACATATTTTTAGATTGATAGTTTATACAACACTATGAATAAATGTAAGGAAATGATAGACACAAAATCCAGGCTAATGATTCACTGGGAGGAAGAAGAAATAGGGAGACGCAGAAGAATAAACTTTAGGAGAAATTCAAATGTGACTTCAACAGTATGAGTTATGCTTTACTGTTTAGTATGAGTTTCATCTATAATCATATTATTTACCCAAGAGTGGCCGAGATTAGTACCAGGAGGTTTGCTCCATGGCTTGAAGGCTAGCCACACATGCTAGGGCAAAAGGGAGCTCAGATAGAGAAGGGAGCACCAAACAAAGGGTATTAGGAAGATCCTCCCAGGATGGAAGAAGCATGCTAAAAGTAGACTATCGACCAAACATGATTGCCACTCAATGCCTCTTTGCAAACCACAACACCCAAAAGGAGAGAGAGAACAAATGGGAATGCCCTGCCACAGAGGCAGGGTAGAATGCGGGGGATGGGGGTGGGAGGGATACTGGGACCTGTGGTGGTGGAAAGTGGGCACTGGTGGAGGGGTGGGCCTTTGATCATTGTATGATTGAAACCCAAGCACAAAAGTTTGTAAGTCTACAACTGTACCTCCTGGTGTTTCACTAATAAAAATTTTTTTAAAATCATATCATTTATTTTTTATTTAATTTGAGAGGAAGAGGTTAACCTGGCTGTGCTCAGGGCTCAATTCTGGCTTTACACTCAAGGAACATGCCTGGGGGGCTCAGGGAACCATACTGGATTCTGGGGATCAAACCCAGGTTGGACACTTGTAAGGCAAGCACCTTCCCATTGTACTATCTCTCCACCCCCCTATATTCATTTTATTTGAAGCCTTCACAAAGTTGTGTGTGGCTAATGTATATTCAAATGTCTTTTGAAAAGAAAAGAAAACCAGGTTTGATAACCTTCCCTTGACTCTATTTCCCCTTTGGTGTTTCAAGGCCCCTACACAAGGAAAACTAGACCTTGTCCACACCCCATCTCCCTCCTGAGAATCAACAGCAAGGTCCCCTGCATGCAGGACACACACTTTGCTGCCAACCCACGCGTCCAGCCCAAAACTGCGCCGTTAGCTCAGAAGATCCAAACATACAGAAGATCTTGTGCCAAGAAGACTTCTATTCCCATGCTAGCCAAACCTCATTGCAATAAAGACAAAATGTGGTTTTCTATGTCTCCTCACAAGAGATTTGGTGGGCAAAGGAAAAGAGAGAATGACACAAAATTTTCACCATAGAAGCCTCAGTAAACCACACTCCACTGGATAGCCTTGCGGGAGGCCACAGTCTGATAGTGGGGATGAGAGTCAGAACAAAACAGGGTGCCACAAAAAGAGCTGGGAAGGGGTTAAAAGAGATGGGGACAGGCCAGGAAGGGTAGGGAAGGCTTCTGGGGAGGAGCAGGTAGCTGAGTCCTTCCTGCCCTGCATCCCTAATTCTGTCAGTGACTTGCTGCAAGCCAGAGAATAGTTTCCTCTCAATAGTGGGGTTGCACTCTAGGTGAGGAGATAGAGCCCATCTGCATTCCAGAGATTTTTTAGGGAAAAAATGGTGATGTGGGACATTAATTTCTAAAAACCCATGGGATCAGAGCAGTAGTATGGCAGGTAAGGCAATTGTCTTACACAGTCAACCCAGATTTGATCTCCAGCACCACATGTGATCCCCTGAGCATCACTAGGAGTGATGTAGCCCCAGAAGTAGACCCTGAGTGCAGTGAGGCATGACTCCCAAACTCAAAAATAAATAAAAAGCAAAGGACTTTTAAACTAAAGTAAAATTTCAAACCCCTTATTGACACAAATCAGAGGAGACCGAGCATACACCAAACACCGACACCTTGCCACCTTGTTCTCTAGGTGTCCGGGAAGTTGTCGAAGCACACCCGAGCTTTGCTGGACAACAGCAGCTTTTGTGCAGCGTCTGCCATCCTGCCAAGGCTTCAGGATATCCCCCTGCTTGTGACATATTGATGACAGATGTGAGTAAGGATGCTAGGGAGAGAACTTTTAAATCAGGATTCAAGGAAGAGCCGAACATCTTGCACATGCTGATTGAATGCTGGATGAATGAATGACCCCCCAGTTCTCGATGCACAGTACGGGAGGCCCCCTTTGAGGCAAATAGCACAAGATTCAACACATCCAGATCTATTACAACTGTCTAAGACCTTAAGCAGCCTACTTAATAGCTCGACATAAACATGGGCAAAATGTGTCGCAAATGTTTATATAAAGGATCTTGTTCTTGAAAACAGTGTATTTAATGCCTCACAAAGTATATTAATGTTCCCTTTCCTTGCTCCTAATTAGACTCAGGCCAGATTAATCTTTCAAGAGCCAAACATTAGAGATGACTCAGCCAAAAGTCCATCAAGACAAGCATCTGGAAGCCAGGGAAAGGGTCCTGGGAACCCGGGTTTGGAGGGGCACAGCCACGCATTAGACACTTTCTCTGGTGACTTTCCCAGTCACTTTCCACACCAGGCCTTGGCCCCGTGGTGAAGCGAAATCTGAGCGCTTCACCTCACGGGGATGACAGATGGCTCAAGGACACAGACTTAATGAATGAATGAGCGCAAAGATTCGCAATCAGCTAAGGTCAACATGCTGAACACGGAGCTGCTCCTCCCTCCCGAGATCAGCACATCTACCCTGTCACTCCACAGCTGCTCATCAGGTTTGGATTGGAAAGAGGGAAAAGGCGCGAGGCAAGCTCTTTCCACTCACCTGTTCACCTGTGGCTGTTCACGCTGACTTCAGCTGACTGTGGCTGAAAACGAAATGTGAAGACCCTCTGTCTGCCAGTTCAGGAAGTCCACTTTCTTTTTTTGGCCACATCCAGCAACGCTCAGAGGCCACACCTGAGGACCCTATTTGCTGCTAGATGTTGGCAATGGAGGGAGGTGTATTCAAACGATTATCACAGCCATGGGTACATTCTACGCTCTCCAGCCTCCAGAAAGTTGACTTTCTTCCTATATCTGTCTTTTACTTTCCCTAATTTTTTCATTGAAGAAACATTGTGTTTATAATATTACAATAAGGCCCAGGTGTGCAGATAGAATGTCAGTATACATATGCCCTTTGTCCTGATTCTGCCCCTCTCTGCTCTCCCCTAAAAGTTTTCCCTTACTCTTCGGTCTTAGAGTCCAAATATTATCATTGTTTTACTTAATCACTCTATTTGTTGTTGTTGTTGTTTAACATATCACATTGGAATGAAATCATAGTGCTTATCTTTCTCCTTCTGCCTCTGATACTTAGCATAGTACAGCCTATATTCATGGTGCAAATAATATGGCTTCACTTTACTTTCTGACTGAATACTGGTCCACAGTGTTTATAAACCACATTTTCTTTACACTGCTGAGTCGATGGTCACTTAAATTGTTCCCTTTCTGGACTACGACGAAAGTGATAATGTCTCTATTTATCCCCCCCCCCCCTTATCCTGGTAATGAGCTGTAAGACTGCATATCTCAGTATATTCCTCTAACCCATTGTTATAATCTATTTTTTTATTAGTTTCCTATTGATTTCCAATACTCTACTGTTTCAGGAGTATAGATTCATGCCTCTAGTAAGCCTCATCACACCTACTGCCCAAAGTTCCAATGCCAGAAAGCTATCAAAATAAGGTTATTTTCTATCCATTTTCTATCCATATACTCTATCCATTCCCTTCACCCATACTCCCCCTTTCCACTGGAAACCAACTGATTTTGGAATCGAAGAATTACTTGGTTGTATTTTGTCAGTTTTTTTGCTTTGGATATTTATATTCCACATATGAGAGGAAACATTCAGCAATTGTCTTTCCTTTTCTCGCTCACTTTGCTTAGTATAATCCCCTCAAGAATCATCCATGATGTTTCAAAAGTTATGAACCTCATATGTTTAATAACTGAGTGGTATAAAGCATACCTAATACAACTTCTTTATCCAGCATAGCCACGCCCTTTTCACCATCATTTAATCACTTAACTTCCCATTAGTCGTCGATTTGCTCAAGCGGGCGCCAGTAACGTCTCCATTTGTCCCTGTCGCGTGCTAGTGTAGCCCAATGGCATCTGTTCGCTCCGGGAACATGAAGGGCCTCAAACCGATCGTTCATGATCTTGACGAAGGAGTCTGACCATCTGGTAAGTGGGCGTCCACGCGGTCTTTTCACCATAGTATTGGTTTTAAATACCCTGCTCCAGCTTTTCAATATGAAGCTATATTTGTCTTCATACCCGATAGGAGTTTCTACATCCATAATATAGAAGGATGCTGCTTTTCCAGACACATAGCAACTCTGTTATCTTTAGTTGGTAAATTCACACTTAATGATTATTGATACATGGGACTTAATTGTTGCCTTTCAATCCTTTGTTTTCTGTTTATTTTTAGTTTTTCTGTCTTCACAAGTTTCTATCTGATTTTTTAATGTAGTTCCCTGATGATTCTCTCAATGTCTATTTTTTCTTTTTCTTTTTCTTTTTTTTTTTTTTTGCTTTCAATTTGTTTGTTTAGTTTTGTTTTGTTTTGTTGTCAGGTCACACCCAGTGGTGCTTAGGCCTTACTCCTGACTCTGCACTCAGGGATCACTCCAGGCAGGGCTTGGGGGCCCACTTGGTATGCCAAGGGTCAAACCAGGTACGCCATGTTCAAGGCAAGTGCTTTACTGTGTTTTCTCTTTAGGGTTGTACCCAACTGTACTCGGTGCTTACTCCTGGCTCTGTGCTCATAGATCACTCATGGTGGAACTCATGGTGGTGCCAGGAATTGAACCAGAATTGGTATCTTGGCCCCTATACTGTCACTCCTAGCCCTACACCCTTTCCTTCAGGCACAGTGACTTACAACACTGTTAACAGTACTGCTTCAGGCACATGTGTTGTTACACCACACCCATCACCAGAGAGTCAGTGTCCCTCCACCAGTTGTCTAGGTCCCCTTTTCTCATACACTACCCTGCTCTTTGCAAACTCAGTTCTGTAAAGCACTCTCGAGAACTGATGTCACTGGCCGTTTTCACTCCCTTACTATGCTTCTTTATACCACACCTATGAGAGAGACCATTTGGTATTTCTCTCTCCCCCTTTGACTCGCTTTGCTCAGCCTGATGCCCTCCAGCTCCATCCAAGTTTCAGCAAACTGCAGATTTCAGCTTTTCTTACAGCTGAGTATATACTACAATTTCTTCATTCACTTATCTATTCTTGGACACTTGGATTGTTTCCAGATCTTCGGTATTGTGAATAGCACTGCAGTGAACATAGGAGTGCAAATATCTTTTCAGATTAATGTTTTGCAGCTCTTGGGGCAGGTGCCCAGAAGTGGAATAGCTGAGTCATATCAAAGGGCAATCCTTAATTTTTTTTTAGAGGTCTCCATAGTGGTTTCCATAGAGGCTGAACCAAACAGCATTCCTATCAACGGTGAGTCAGGTTCCTTTTTATCCCATCCTTACCAATACTTATTATTTTCAGTCTTTTTGATGCATGCATTTTTTCACTGGTTTGAAATGATATATCATTATTTTTTATTTGCATTATCCTAATGATATGTGATGAAGAACACTTTCTCATTTACCTCTACACCATCCATATGTCTTCTTTGAGGACGTGTCTTCTCTGCTTCTTTTCCCATTCTTAATGCAATACTAAAGCATTTTAATTGTATAGTTTAGTGGTATTAAAGGCATTCACCATCTTGAGTATACATCACCACAATCTATTTCTGATCCTATTCATCACACCTAACAAAAACTCTGTAATTATTAGCATCCCAATTTTCCCTCGCTCCAATCCCTGTTCAACACTGTTCTACTTTCTGTCTCTCTGAATTTGACACATGCCACATTCAAGCAGAATAACTCACCGCTTGCTCTTTTGTGTCTTACTCATTTTATTTAGCATACTGTCTCGAAGACTCATCCATGTTGTAGCATGCGTTAGAATGTCATTTATTTTTAAGGCTCAATATTCTCCTGTGTGCATACAAATGCTTTATTTATTTTTTTAATTTGACAGTGTTCAGGGCTTACTCCTGGCTCTTGCCCAGGGATCACTCCTAATAATGCTTGGGGAACCTTAGCAGGTGCAGAGGATCATCAAACCGGAGTCAGCCGTACGCAAGGCAGGCAACCCATCCACTGTATTATCACTCCAGCCCTACCTAAATGCTTTTCTTTATCCAGTTATCTATTGATGGATATTGGACTGTTCCCACCTCTTGACTATTATGAATGAAGTTGTGAACTTTGTTTTTTGTTTTGTTTTATTTTGTTTTGTTTGCATTTTGGGTCACACCCGGAGATTCACATGGGGTTACTCCTGGTTCTGCACTCAGAATTACTCCTGTCAGTGCTCAGGGGACCATATGGGATGCTAGGAACCAAACCCGGGTCGGCTGCATGCAAGGCAAATGCCCTACCTGCTGTACTATCACTCCAGCCCCTGAAATTGTGAACTTTGATGTCCAAATATCTGTTAAAGTTTCTGCTTTCCATTATTTGGGATGTATAGTCGATTTTTAAACACATTTTCCTTTAGTTCTATTTTTGCTTACAATATTTTATTATGCCATTTTGTAGCATAATATGCTGGTTGTTCTAAGTGTGACTGTGTGTATATGTGTGTATACATATACATCTTTTATCTTTTATGTTATCTGGTGTTAACATTTTTAATTGAAGTATAGAAAACAACCTTCCTTTTAAATGTTTTATTCCTCCATATTTAAAAAAAAATTATTTCCCCTATATACAGTGAGAACCAAACAGTGCTATCACACATCTGTTAACATCATTTTTTAATCGATTCATTACTTTTTAGTCTCTTCCCTTCGTTTTGGCTGCTGGTGATTGATGTTGTGATGACCCCATGTTGCACACACATGCCTGACTGTGGTATTTGCACCCTTCCACCTGTGGCACTCCCTGAAAATTATACATTAGGTTGTGGTGCTCACACATGGCCATAGCGCTCACCAAGGTTTATATTCTCTCAGTGGCAGTGTCTGCATATGCACTTGCCAGGGCTCCCACTCTTACTTGAGGCATGTAAGCTGTGGTTGTGGTATTGCTGGTTGACACATCGTTTTCCATGGTGTTTATACACAGCTGGATGTGGCAAGGTTAGAAAACTTGCAGCAACAAAGAGCACAAAAAGAAGAGCTGTGAGACACCTGTGTTTCGGCCACTTTCCCTTTCCTGGTCCTGTGTCCATGCCTCTTGGAGAGTCCCTCTGGCACGCCTTTCAGGGAATGCATCGTGTTGTCATTCTTCACATCTTAAAGTTTCCTGCCAATCTGTTTCTCCTTTCTAGCTTTCAAAATCCTTTTATCATTGTCTGCTCAGTAATTTCAAGTGTATTTTGTTATAGTTAGAGAAAAAGATATGGAAAAGTACATCTACCCCATCTAGTTGCAAAAATAAATAAATGTTTGGACTAATTCAAGTTATCAAGTGAACATATGATGATAAGAGGGAAGGATTATAAAGAGTGTGGCTGAGTTGTGTGCAGAAGTATCAAGACAGATACACTGTGTATAATAAAAGACTATAGCACTGTCCTCCCATTGTTCATCGATTTGCTCGAGCAGGCACCAGTAAAGTCTCCATTGTGAGACTTGTTACTGTTTTTTGGCATATCGAATACACTACAGGGAGCTTGCCAGGCTCTGCCGTGAAAAGACTATAACTCTACAAAAATAATTCAGTGTTTTCATATTGCCAATTCTTATTGCTATACGGTAGAATCAGGGCTTGCTGTGGCATTTTACTTTGGAAATCAAAAAAAGAGACTCAACTAGGAAAAGACCAATTGCTAACAGAACTCTGTAATCATAGTCAACTTCTGGGTGCTATAGTGAGTGGTAGAGGAGCAAATAAATAAGTATTACGACTTTAAAATATTTCAAAATGGAATCAGTTTTCAACCAGTGGAAATGGCATTACTGTATCCAGAACATAAACTTATATATAAAAATAAATTTTTATTTCAGTGGCCAAAAGATAGTTGCCAGTCATGAAAAACTGGAAGAAAAATGGGGAAACCAGGACGTACCTAAACTCTTCCCGCAGGAGATTGGGATGTTGGCGATGAGACTCCATGGAGAAGACAACAAGAGGACATGACAGAGAGGACCAGAGCAGACTGATGAGGTGGGGGTGGGGTCACCTGCCCAACACACACAGAGGAATTCTGTCCAAAAACAGGAGTCGCTGGGGCCCAAGAGATAGGACAGGAGTCAAGTCTTGCATCCCACTCACCCCAGTTCAAATCCCCAACACTGCATAGGGTCCCCAAAACTACCAGGAGGCACCCCTGACCACAGAGCCAGGAATAACCCTTGAGCACTACTGGGCATGTCCCCAATAAATAAATAAATAAACAGAACTGCTTGCCTTGGGGCCAAGCAGATAGCACAAGTACTAAGCATGTGCAAGAGTTTGATCTGACTCCCCAGAACACTGTATGACCAGAGTATGACCCTGGTGTCTCCCCAGCACCACCAACCTCAACATTGCCAACCCTCAGGGAGCACTGCCAAGTATGGCCCCAATTAAAATAAAATAGAATTGTATGCGGTGCGGTACACAATGCCATTTGGGACTATGCAGAGAAGTACTGTGTCCCACGTCTACCTCCATATCAAGGCGAGAGAGGATGTCTGAGTTCTGCATGGAATTAAGAATTGAGAGGAACAACATGTTACATCTTAGAGATGCCCATGAGACCACAATCACACAGAAATTAATAAGCAAATGTGAGAAAGGAGGTTGGTTCAGTTTCCTGCACATCACTGAGGATGAGCCTTTACTCGGGAATCACTCCTGGCTCAGGCCTCAGGGGACCATATGCAGTGCTGTGGACTGAATAGTGTTCAGTTGCACACAAGGCAAGTAAGTCCCTTACCAACTGTACTATCTCTTTGTCCCTGCAAGTTATTCTTAGTTTTTTTTTTTTCAGAATCCATCTAGATAGAATAAAGTATCTGCTATACAGAAATCCAAAGCCAACATTTAATTCTTGAACCCAGCTGTAGAAAGTAAATCACTTCACAATGTTTTTTCAGCATGTCTGATGTGGGGGGGGGGGGGGTAAACTCTAAATAATAGTGGTGAATCTTTTATTGAAACAATGAATCTAATCAAAGGAGATAGAGTGTTAACTAGAATTCATCTGCCTCACAGGGACTGGGAGGGGTGGGGGGTGGGGTCTTATGGGGTTCTTCATGGTAAAAAATAAGTATTGGTAAAGGGAAATGTGTTTGTTATTTGCATGACTGAGACCTAAACCTGAAAGCTTTGTAACCTTTCCCACAGTGATTCAATAAATAAATAAATTTAAAATAAATAAATAAATAAAGTATCTGCTATGCCTTCTGTTAGTAAACCTCGGAGCAAAAGTATACAAGGTAAAAATCACACAGAAGAGCCTGAAAACATAGTACAGTAGGTAGGGTGCTTGCCTTGCATGCAGCCAGCCAGGGTTCAATCCCCAGCATTCCATATGGTCCCCCAGGCGCACCAAGAGTAATTCCTGAGTGCAGAGTCTGGAGAAAGCCCTGAGTACTTTCCGTATTACCTCAAAAATAAAATAAAATAAAATTTAAAATCATAAAAACCTTTTTAGAATAAAAACTGCACAGTATTCCAAATGGATGCTCTAAATTTCAGCATTTCAAAACTAATCCTTTCCCATAATGACAGAGTTTCCTGCTCTCTCACAGAGAGAAATGGGAGCTCCAGCCCTGTAAGAGTCCTTCGCGGGCTGGAACTGTCAGGAATAGCTGCAGGCCCTGTTGTCTGGGAAGCAGGGCTGAGAGGTTGGGGGTGGGGTAGGTGGGGAGGATGGGGAGGGCATGGCTTATCCTTGGGGGGAAATGGCTCAAGGTTGAAGAGACAAAGGTGCCCCAGTAATGGGTCCTCCGCAGGCTGACTGACTGCTAAAGTTAGGGTGGCTAATGATGGAAAGAACTGACTCACTGGGACAGTAATACATAGCCACCATCACGGGCATTTCTACAGTATTGATTTCCCTGAGACCTCCACAGGTTTTTATATGCATAATCGGACTTATAACCAAGTCGTTCCTCTGATGAATCTGATGAATTTCCTGTATGTCCCTGTTATTCCTCACATCTCACAAAGAAGAACTAAAAAGAGAGGGCCCATGCCTTCCTCAAGGCCCCATGGGATCTCTACTAGATGCATGGTCTCTGGAGGACACTAGAAAAATCGTTCGTGATTACATGGACCATTCACAGTTAGGTTACTGAACGCCTGCAACCAACCCTCAAATCCAGTTAAGTCTAAGTAATTGCTAATATAATTTTGTTAATGGAATTTTAAATCTAAGACCACATCAAATTGTTCTTGAAAGAAATAATACACAATGCAAAATGATAATTTAATAACAATATCAGCAAGCACTTGTGTTTACTATGCGCTGTTCACTGCTGTACGTGCTTGCCTCTAGGACCTCCCTCATTCCTCACCCTCGTTCCTTTGTGGGGGTTTTGATCAACATCATCGTAAAGCAGTACACTGAGGCAAAGTGGCCAAAGTTGCACTGCAGGCTGGGAGATAAACCTGGCCAGTCTGACTGCAGACTCTCAGCCACCATACTAGAATGACTCTCAGTGCCACTGCCAACAATAATTCAGAGTGAACTTCCTAGGGAAGATCTACAAAACACTGGCACTGTAGAGGGAGCGAGAGGGCAAGCAGAACATGCCTTTTTTGCTTTTCCATTTTATTCCATTTCATTCTTCAATTTGGTCACTTGAGGAAAAACACATTCAAATTTTAGAAAATTGGAAAGAATATGAGGGAATTTAGAGGTGTTGGTAATGTATATTTTGACAGGAGTTTGAGTTACCCAGGCGTATGCATTTGTCAAAACTTAGCAACTATGTTCTTAAAGTGTGTGCACTTCATTTATGTAAATTTTATATCCAAGGACGATGCTGTAAATAAAATACTAGAGCGGGGGAGGTATACAATTTGCTTTGAAAGGCAGCCAAAATTAAGGTGGTCTGATGGGTGAATGGAAGAAGAGGTAGAGTAGTACGTAAATGCCATGTGTATAAAATGTGCTCATGACAGAGAATCTGGTGAACTTGTATAGCCACTTCTGAGGTTTAGAAACTCACCAACTACCTGAGAAACTCCCCCATGTGTCCTGCTGAACATAGCCTCCAGCCCTCTCGGACAGTGAAGCTCTTATTGTACTACTGCAGCACTATATTGCCCAAGAATGCAGCCTTGCACATAGTAGTTTTGTGTACGCCCTGTTTTGACGTGATCTCTCCCCTTCATCCCTTCATCTGCCTTCCAGGGCCAGAGAAGTAGCTCAGTAATGGATCATTTGCCGTGCGTGTGTGAGGGATAGTTTGATCCCCAGCACCACAAAAATAAACCAAAGCCTTTTCTTTGCCTTCCAGTGTATCTGCTGAAGGACTGAGACTGTTCAGTTGTGGAGTTTTCTCCGGTCTGGATGTTGAAGGCTGCACACCCTCAGCTCAGAGCTACATGCTCCGCTCTCTCCCCCTCTGCATTTCCTGCAGACTGCAGTTAGATACAGAGGATTGAGAAGACTCAGACTCCATCGCATTGGGAATATGACCTTTGTGGTATGTTCTTTGACCAGAAGTCACAAAACATCAGCTTTCCACTTTTTTTGTTTATTTTTTGCACTTGTGCACATGTTAATGCAACCATTCTTCATTTATTTGAGGTCATTCATTGGAAAGAGCAATATTTTAATACTATCACTTGATTTTCATTAAGTAACTGAAATTATTTGAACAAGAAATGTTTCTCTTCCCCTGCCTTTATTGTGCCATATAGTTCCACTGTTCATAAATACAGGGGTATTTGATTGGTTGATTGATTGATCAAAGAACCCAGTTGATTCTTTGTTTCCATTTTTTAGTTTTCACAGTAATGACTGTCATTCTGAGAAAGTGACCAGTTTTCTTAAATATTGCCATAAAATCAGGGACTTAAATATACCTTAACATTATCTTCATTAAAACTCAATTTTGGTCTCTGTATTTGACCTGTGGGAGCCTCTTTAAAATAGCTCCTGTAGGGATGGACTGATAGTACAGGAGGTAGGGCCTTTGCCTTGCACATGGCCGACCCAAGTTTGATCCCCAGCATCCCATGTGATCCCTGAACATCACCAGGTGTGACCAAAAAAAACTAAAAAATTTTTAAAAAAACCTGAGCCTTTGCACACAAGCACAAGAGTCTTTGTAGCCTCCAAGTCGTGTGGTGAGTTAAGGGTTCAGCTTGTGTGTGACCTACTCCACACCCAGACCAGTCACTTCTCCTAGTTTCTTTCGGTGGAACATACAAAGTCAAGTCTAGCATTTGGACATGAGAGATTCTTATTATTACCAGAAAATAGCATTTCCTTCCTTTAGTACTGGGGATCTCATTCTCAAAGACCCAGAGAAAATAAAACTAAAGTATTCCACCATAAGAAAAGAAACAACAACAAAAATATTCTACCAGGTCTCAACCCTGTAATAATTACACAGCAGTTTCAGGATATCAACAATAATGCCACCGCCACAAATTGCAATGAAATAAAATTGTTCAAATATTTGTTTACACATTCATGAGGTAGGCTAAACTCATCCCCTCCGTTCTCAGTGGTTATCGTAGAGCTATGTTGACAGATCATATAACCCTCCAGATAATAACCTCCCTATTTCACTCTTCCTGGAATCTCAGCTCTATAGACAGTTGCGTTGTCATGCTCATTGTGTCAACATCTCTCTGACCTTCATGGCAGACTTGATCTCTAGCAGACTCTTTAATAAGGGTCTCTGAGTATATGAGTCCCCATATTCATGCATGTTGATCACAGTTTGGTTAATCTTATTGACTGTTCAATCCTTTGCTCATAAGATACTCCTTCCCTTGAGTATCTTAAATATATTTTGTTCTCTTCTGACCTAAAGTTTTGCTGTCAAAGAGTCTGATAATAATTCAATTCTCCTCTTCATAAGTCACATGCAATTGTGCTTTGGTGTCAAAGGAATTTTTCGTTTATCTTTAAAGTCCAGCAATTGTTCTAGAAAATGTTCTGATGTAAAAAAAAATCACATAAGAAGATATTCAGCATCATTAGCAATTACAAAATACAAAACCATATTTCACACTCAAAAAATAAATAAATAAATAAAAATAAAATGTTCTGATGTGGGGTAATTCTGGGCATTATAGTTAGATCATGGTGTGTTCTTTTCCTCTGCAGTTCAGAACAATGCAGGCAATAATTCAGAAGAGTTTTCTTGACTTCCCACTTTGGTATGCACTCTGCTTTCTAGTTTTCTTCCTCTCTGGGTATGGATTTCCTAAAGTTCAGGTCTTTCCTCTATATTTGTCACTTTTTTCAAATTCTTTGTCCCTCTTTCTGCAATTTTTTAACATGTTTTGTCTGGTTGGTTTTAGTTTTGAGGCCACAGCAAGCTGTGCTCAGGGGCTACATCTCACTCAGTGCTCAAAGGACCATGCACTTCCTAAGACCAAACCCAGAGCTCCTGCATGCAGAGCATGCCCTCTAGCCCTTTAAACTATAAACCCAGGGAGCCGTAGAGATAGTACAGCAGGTAAGGTAGCTTTTCTTGAACGTGGCTGACCCAGGTTCAGTCCCCAGCATTCCATATACTCCTCCAAGGACTGCTGGAAGTGATCCCTGAGTGCAAATCTAGGAATAACCTCATCACCAGGTGAGGCTCAAAAATAAAATAAACTTGGGGGTATGGTGCCGCCAGCCGGTCAATCTGTACCTGTGAGGTGAGTGCATCAGCAGCCTGATGGCGCCTTCAGACTTCCAGATACCCCAAAATTGCTGCTGTGCCTTTGGCCAGACCCCAAAAACTTGGGGCAAAGTTTACCAAGAAAGTAAACGGCCAAAAGTTAGGTATAACATCCCCAAGAACAAAAGCAACCAATGCTGGTGCGGATGTGGCGAGAAAGGGACCCTCCTTCACTGCTGGTGGGAATGCCGGCTGGTCCAACCCTTTTGGAAAACAGTATGGACGATTCTCAAAAAATTAGAATTTGATCTCCCATTTGACCCAGCTATAGCACTCCTGGGAATATATCCCAGAGAGGCAAAAAGGTATAGTCGAAGTGACATCTGCAATTGTTTGTTCATTGCAGCACTCTTTACAATAGCCAGAATCTGTGAAAAACCTGAGTGCCCAAGAGCAGATGACTGGTTAAAGAAACTTTGGTACATTTACACAATGGAGTACTATGTAGCTGTTAGAAAAGATGAAGTTATGAAATTTACATACAAGTGGTACTACATGGAAAGTATCATGTTAAGCGAAATGAGTCAGAAAGAGCGGGATAGACACAGAAAGATTGCATTCATCTGGGGAACATAAAGCAACAAAACAGGAGACTAACACCCAGGAATGGCTCAGATTAGTACCAGGAATTTTGCTCCATGACTCGAAGGCCAGCCACATGTGCTAGGTGAAAAGGAAGCTCAGATAGAGAAGAGAGCACCAAATAAAGGGTGTTGTGAAGACCCTCCCAAGGTGGGAGAAGCATGCTAAAAGTAGTCTCTAGACCAAACATGATTGCCACTCAATGCCTCTCTTGCAAAACACAGTACCCAAAAGAAGAGAGAGAGAACAAGGGGGAATACCCTGCCACAGAGGCAGGGTGGGACGGGGGGATGGGGGTGGGGGGATGCTGGGACCCGTGGTGGTGGAGGATGGGCACTGGTGGAGGGATGGGTACTTGATCATTGTATAACTGAAACCCAAGCACAAAAATTTATAAAAGTTTATAACTGTACCTCATGGTGTTCCACTAAAAAAAAAAAAAGTTAGGTATGTGGGAGACACACCCACAAACCACCTCAGGCTCAGCTATATAATTGGAGACATGGCCTCTCTGGTTCCTGATCAAGCTGCTTAATGGCCATGATCTCAGAGACTCAGAAACAAATCTCGAAACCCAAAGGCTTTTGGCAGAAATGCCTCCAGTCCCGCAGTAGGTTACTGTTGCCAGGTCACCCCAGGGAGGAACGGGTGCTGTCCCTCCGCCTGCTCCCCCTAGGCAGCTCGGTGGCTGCCATCCTCCAGAGGCCATTGGACAGTCAGGTTTGGGCCCTCAGTGACGAGACATGTGGGGCTTCACGGGATGAGGGGGGCCCTTTCCCCCTCATGCCAACGAGACCCTGAGTCGCCACCCAAGAACGGCCTTTCTGGCTCCTGATCAAGCTGCTTAATGGCCATGATCCCAGAGACTCAGGAACAAATCTCGGAACCCAGCAGGTTTTGGCAGAAATCCCTCCAGATTTAAGTGTTAGAAGTTCGGAATTTCAAAATCGCACAGCCACTACTGCAGCCACATGACATCATGTTATTCTTAACCAGAAATAGAAAACAAATTGTCTACGGTCGCCTTTTCAGCAGATCTGAGTGTTGAGGTAAAATCCCAAATAATAATGGTGGGACTGGTGTTAAAATATTGAATGTGATCAAAGTAGAGAGAGAGTGATGTGGAAATCATCTGCCCCACAGGTAGGGGAAGGGTGTGTGATTGGGGTATACTGGGGTTTTTGGGGGTGGAGAATGGGCACTGATGAAGATACGGGTGTTTCATTGTATGACCGAGACTTAAACCGAAAAACTTTGTAACTGCTCTCACAGTGATTCAATAAATAAAATTATAAAAAATGAAAAAAATAGTAAGGTGGAATTCATGCCCAATTCAATCAGCTAATCAGTGGTTGAATAGCAGTACTCTTACATTAAAATAAATAGATAGATAGATAGATAGATAGATAAAATAAACTATAAGCCCAACCCTATTATGGATATTTAAAATAAAGTCCCAAGGTTCTATTTCCCCCTTCCCTTTCCACTTTTAGTGATGGTATGCACTGAGAGAGTTGTAGCATTGGGAATCACAAAGAGCCCTGAGGCTGGGATGGTGCCCAGTCTGTGGGTGCTGTGGGAAGGCGGGGCGGGGGGGTTGGAAGCGCAGCCTCAAGTGTATGAGACAGACAGTCTTCCACTGAGCTAGAACCAGGCACCCCTGTTGATTTTTAAGTAATATTTCTTTTTATCTTGTCCATATCCATCTGCTCCTGTTCTTTGTGGTCTGGTCTTCCTCTCTAAACTGATTTTTCTCTTTTATTTGTAATCTCCTTGTTTAATTGCGCTGCCTCATTTATCATTTTTTCTGATTCTCATGCTCTTTCGTCTTTGGTCTTTTGGCTAATGTCCTTCATTTCCTTTGAAATCGTTTATGATCGCGCTGAGCTATTTTCCAGGATATCTTTCTGGCACACTTTTAGAGTCCATGCTCCCTTGCCTTTTTTTTGCATGAAACACTGAGGCCCAGAAGGTGGGTACTAATAGAAGTTTCTATTTATTTTAAACATGAAAAAACAACTGAATTTTTTGTTTTGCTTTTGGGCTAACCCATGGCTCTGTGTTCAGGAGTGCTCAGGGGACCATATGTGGTGCTAGGGACCCAACCCAGGTTAGCCACATACAAGGCAGGCAGCTTACCCCCCTATACTATCTTTCAGGTCTCCCCCAAACAACATGACTTTCAAAACTATTTCGAAACTGGAAAAAGAGCTCAGTGGGCTAGAACGTAGGCTTTGCATGCAGAAGGTTCCAACCCCGGCAATACACGGTCTCTCGACACCCCAAAAATGACATTCAAACCCAGAGTCAAGAGTAATCCTGAGCATTGGTGAGTGAGGCTCAAAAGCTCAAAATTTAATAATAGAAAACTTGCATGATGGTGTCTTTCTTTGGAGAAAAAGAAGGAGAAAACAGTTCACCAAAAGCCACAATAGATTAATCTATTATTAATTAATCAAATGCCCAAAGCCAGGCCATCCGTGGTCTAGGGACTGGACTTCCTTCAGGGAAATTGTTTTAGCCTCTCAGAGTTCAAAAGCAAATAAACAATCAATTTAGTTAGAAGAAATTGAACCAAAAATCACACTCTTTCAAAGGGCCTAATGAATCAAATTTATTTATTCTGCAAGGTCAGTTGAGTTTCTGCTTTTGAGGTCCTCCCTACAGAAAAGAATCACCTCTGCTCCTCTGGGTGGATCAAAGAGAGAGATCAATGGCATATTAAATTAACAAGAGAGGGAGTTCCAGATGCAGACACTGTCCAACACCAACACAGCATCAAACTCTGTCTTTATTGAAATATTTGATCAATTTTTTTGATGTCAGTAAATGTTATTTAATTAAGGATTATCTCTCATCACATAAAAGAGCAGATTTCTGTTCTTTTATAGTGGAATGAATTTAACAGTTTCCTACCAATAAAATAGAAGTTAACCTTCAATTAAATTGTTATGGCCCCACTAACTTTAAAATACAAGTGGTAGGGGCTGGAGCAGTAGGACAGTGAGGAGGGTGCTTGCCTTGTACATGGCCAACCTGAGTTCATTCATTCCCTAGCACCTCTGCCTGCCAAGAGTATTCCCTGAGCACAGAGCCAGGAATAAGCCTGAGCCATCGGGTATTGCTCTTGAACAAAAAAAAGCATGTATGTGTGTGTGTGTGTATATATATATATATATATATATATATATATAGAGAGAGAGAGAGAGAGAGAGAGAGAATTAAATGCAAGCTGTAGGAAAATGGATATGGCTTGGGTGGTATCACATATGCCTTAGACACGTGAGACCCTGGGTTGGATCCTCAGAACATAAACCCCATTAGCACCACTGGATATGACCCTTGTAGCCCCCCCCAAAAAACCATCAGGCATAAAGTACCCAATAATAGTGATTAAAAAAGGAGTGATGTTTTGGACCTTTGGACCCGTTTGGATTTGGGGACCATGCCCAGTGGTACTCAGAGACTATTTCCAAGTCTATGTTCATGAGTTGTTTCCAGTGGTGGCTGAGGACCATGTGATGCTGGGGATTGAAACTGGGCCTTCCACATGCAAAATGCATTCTGCCTACTGAGCTATATCTTCAGCCAAAAATAAATATGTTTTTAAAAAATAATTTAATAAAGTAAAATGCAACTTGTGAGTCTAAGGATGAAAGTCAATGACAGAGAACATATTTCCTAAGCATAAGGCCCTAGATTTTAGTCCAAGGCCCTAGATTTTTAAAAAGGAAATTTAAAAAAACGTTATTTCCACAATTATTTTCTTTAGATTGATAAAAATAATTTATTTAATATTCAGATAAATCCCCATGAAAAATAATTATCATGCATACAAGTGTAGAAAATACTCTACAATGCTTTTGATTAAAGAAGAATCTCTGAGCATGCATCTATTACTTGAATAATTATGACTGAGGCCTTATATTAGGATCCTACAGATTATAATCAAAATTCACATACAGTTTCCCAGCAATAACTTTTTTTACATTTACATTTCCCTACTTGTATCCAAGATTTAGTGATGCTTATTCCCAGAGTATCAAAGGTCTGTGATCCAGACCTCAGGCCACCAGCCTCTAAGTCTATATAAGAGAATATATAAAACAAGCACTGATAATATTGAAATATGCCTTGAAAAGGAAAAAAAAGAAATGCTGAAATAAAAATGAAACAGTATGAACGATTCTCAAAAAATTGAGCTCCCATTTGACCCAGCAATACCACTCCTGGGAATACATCCCAGAGAGGCAAAAATGTATAGTCGAAGTGACATCTGCACTTGTTTGTTCATTGCAGCACTCTTTACAATAGCCAGAATCTGGAAGAAACCTGAGTGCCCAGGAACAGATGACTGGTTAAAGAAACTTTGGTACATCTACACAATGGAGTACTATGTAGCTGTTAGAAAAGATGAAGTCATGAAATTTACATACAAGTGGTACAACATGGAAAGTATCATGCTAAGCGAAATGAGTCAGAAAGAGAGGGATAGATATAGAAAGATTGCATTCATCTGGGGGATATAAAGTAACAAAATATGAGATTAATACCCAAGAATAGCTGAGATCAGCACCAGGAGGATTACTCCATAGCTTAGTGGCCAGCCGGGCATCCTAGAGGAAAAGGCAGCTCAGATAGAGAAGGGAGCACCAAATAAAGGGTGTTTGGAGGATCCTCCCAGGAGGGGAGATGCATGTCGAAAGTAGACTATGGACTGAACATGTTTGCCACTCAATGCCTCTTTTGCAGACTGCAACACCCAAAAGGAGAGAGAGAACACAGGGGATTGCCCTGCCACAGAGGCAGGCGGGGATGGGGGGATGGGGTGGGGGATATTTTCCATGGTGGTGGAAAATGGGCACTGGTGGAGGGATGGGTATCTGATCATTGTATAATCGAAACCCAAGCACAAAAAATTGTAAATCTACAACTGTACCTCATGGTGTTTCACTAATAAAAAAAAAATGAAACTAAAATGAGAGAGCTAGAAGATGAGCCATGAACCGGGATAAAAAGGAAGAAAGAAATGCTTGGAGTCATACATAATCACACATACCATTCTCACCAACTTCATAGTAAGGAATCACCCCCAGTTACTTTTCATTATTGCGCAACAAACACTGTATTTGATGCTTTATTGGTCTTGCTACAATCCCATAAGAACATTTTCCACTTAAAATCATAACCTGGCTTCACGCTGTACCGAGGCCACGAGTTGCCCCCCCCACAAGCGGCTCTCCAGCATGGCCATGGCACCAGAGGCACACGGCAGAAATGTGAATGGACTATGAGTTAAACTACGGCGCCATTGCCCCCCAACCACCCACCCAGGGAAAGGGTGTCTGTCTCTGTCTCTTCCACCTTTTCCCGCACCCTCCCAGCAGCAAGATGGTCACTGTGACAGCCAGGTATGAGCCAGCAGTGATGGGGCAACTGCAGCCTCATGGGATTGGGGGTGGGGGGGAGGAACCGGCACGTCCTTCATGCCTTACTGAGGCCACGAGTTGCCCCCCACCAGTGGCTCTCCTGCACGGCCATGGCACCAGAGGCACACAAACCAATCTCATAATTATCCGGCTCTTGGCAGAAATCTAAGCAGTAAAATATCAGAAATCCAAAATCGCATGGTTGCTATCGTGGTCGCGCGGCATCATATGGTTTTCATAACCAGCAATAGAAAACAAATTATTTCACAGTGCCTTTTCAGCAGTTCTGATTGTTGGGGGGAAAATTCCAAACAATAATGGTGCATCTCTTGTCGAAATAATGGATTTAATCAAAGTAGAGAGAAAGTTAAGTAGAAATCATCTGCCTCACAGGCATCAGGAGGGATGGGAGGGGGGTATATTGGGGTTCTTGGTGGTGAAAAATAATTACTGGTGAAGGGATGGGCGTTTGATCATTTTATGACCGAGACTTAAACCTGAAAGCTTTGTAACTTTTCTCACAGTGATTCAATAAATAAATTTAACCCAAAAAATCATAAAAATAAAATAAAATCATAAACTGATTTGCTGTGGGTTGTTTTTGGTTTTGTTTTGGCTTTGTATTTTGTTTTCTTTGGGGGAGGGATCTTTGAACCACACCCAGAAATTCACAGAAGCTACTCCAAGTTCCGTGTTTGGAGTAGGGGGTAAATTTTTCCCAGTGGTTCTAGAGGGCCATGCAGTGCTAGGGATAGAATCAGGGAATAGATTGTGTGCAGGGCAAGCACCTTTATCTCTGCACTATCTCTCTTGCCTCCATATATTGATTTGTACATGGGTATTCATGTACAAATAAGATTTGTACATGTACAAATTAATATCCTAAAATGGAAACAACTCAAATGTTTATCAACTGATGAATGGATAAGCAAAATTTGGCATACATGCAAATGGAAAATTATTTGGTAATATGAATCAAAAACTATTACTAGTGACAGCTTAGATGAACTTTAAAAATATCCTAAGTAAAAGAAACCAATCACCCCCCCCAAAAAAAATCCACATATTACATGATTCCAATTATGTGTATGTTCCATAACAGGTAACAGAACATAGAAACAGAGATTAGATTAGAGTTTGCCTAGCTCTGTTGACAGGAATGGTTTTGAGGTAGGGTAGACATTCAGGAGTGACTGCTAATGGGTACAGGACTTCTTTCTGGGGGTATGAAATGTTCTAGCAATTGAAAGTAGACTATAGACCAAACATGAATGCCACTCAATGCCTCTTTTGCAAACCACAACACCCAAAAGGAGAGAGAGAACAAAAGGGAATGCCCTGCCCCAGAGTCAGGGTGGGATGGGGGGGATGGGGGCTGGGAGGGATGCTGGGACCCGTGGTGGTGGGAAATGGGCACTGGTGGAAGGATGGGTATTTGATCATTGTACAACTGAAACCCAAGCACAAAAATTTGTAAGTCTACAACTGTATCTCATGGTGTTTCACTAATAAAAATTTTTTAAAAAATGTTCTAGCATTGATTGTTGATTTCACAACATTTAAATGTTAAAACTATGGGTGAATTGCATAGTATATGAATCAACCCTTTATAAAGATGTTATTTAAAAACCCATGGAGGTGTTGGAACATTGTATGACTGAAATCCAATCATGAGCAGCTTTGTAATGCTCTATCTCACGGTGACTCAATTTAAAAAAATTAATTAATTTAGATAAATAAATAAAAACTCATGGATTGAATACATCAGTCTCTGAGCAAAGGAATTCAAGATTCATTGCAGCATACCAACGACTCATTTTTTTTGTTTTTGCTTTTTGAGTCACACCCAGCGATGCACAGAGGTTACTCCTGGCTCTGCACTCAGGAATCATCCCTGGCAGTGCTCAGGGGACCATATGGGATGCTGGGAATCGAACCCGGGTTGGCCGCATGCAAGGCAAATGTCCTACCCGCTGTGCTATTGCTCCAGCCCCCCAACGACTTATTTCTAACAGGGTCTACTCCCAGGAGTGACCCTTAAGCACTGCGAGGTATGACACAAAAGCAATCAAAACTATTTAAATAAAAATCTTCCCCCAAAATAAATAAATAAATAAATAAAGACACATTAAACAAAGTTATGTGGTCCAGCCATATTGAATTCTACAAAAAATTGAAAGTAGGATTTCAAACAGATATTTGCATACTCAGGTTCATAGCAGCATTATTTATAATAGTTTAAATGTGGAAACTACCCAAGTACCCATCCAAGAATGGATAAATAAAATTGTGTTCGCATAAAAAGAATCTCGACTTTAAAAGGAAGGAAATTTCCACAATATACTGCAACTTGGATGGATTAATGTGGAGGCAATAAGCTAAGCTAAATTTGCCAGTCACAAAAAAAGACAAATAATTTAAGTTTTTCTTATTGAGTATGATATTAACTATCTATGTCATAGATGGTGTTTATTATGTCTGTCACAATAAATGGCATTTGTTCCTTATATACCCATTTTGTTTTAACATAAATTTTGATGTGTGAGGCCCTCGATTCAATCCTTGGCATTAACATACCATGTTGAATCTTGTGATATCCTTCATCTGAGGTGATAATATGATTTTTGTCCTTCCTTTTGTACTGCGAGGGGGTCCCGTAGAAAATACACAGCACCCCCACACCGTGCTCCATCTGTGGGAATTGACTGACCCCCAGTCAAACCTAAGACTCTGGGTTTTAGGATCCTTATACTGTGGGGCTGAAGCAATAGCACAGCAGGTAGGGCATTTGCCTTGCATGCGGCTGACCCAGGTTCGATTCTTCCATCCCTCTCGGAGAGCCCGGCAAACTACCGAGAGTATCCCGCCCGCAAGGCAGAGCCTGGCGAGTTCCCCGTGGCGTATGCAATATGCCAAAAACAGTGACAACAAGTCTCACAATGGAGATGTTACTGGTGCCCGCTGGAGCAAATCGATGAACAACAGGAGGATAGTGCTACGGTGCTCCAGTATCACATTTATTGATCTTCCTATCTTGAACTATTTTTTAATCCCTGGAACAACTCAATTTTTCAACTTCATAAAAATGTTTGAGAAGAATCGGTATTAACTCTTACTTGACTGGTAGAATTCAAACTAAAACCACCTGGGAGTTAAAGTGATAATACAGCTGTAGGTACTTGCCTTGCATGTACCTTTTGGGGTTCTACCACCCCACACGCAAGTTATATGGCTCCCGCCACCCCACTGGGAGTCATCCCTAAACACAAAGCCAGGAGTAAACCCTGAGCTCCCCTCAGTGTTGCCCAAAAACCAAAAATGGAGAAAGAAATAGAAACCAACTGACCCTGAGATTTCTTCTCTTTGTTAGGCTTTCAATATCTGTTTCCATTTTGTTATTTGTGATGGGTCTCTTCAAATTTTCAGTTTCTTCCTGATTCATTCTTGGAATGTTGTGTGATTCTAAAAATTTGCCCATTTCTTATGGCGATCCAATTTGCTGTCATATAATTGTTCATGGGCTGGAGTGATGGCACAGTGATAGGGTGTTTGCCTTGCACGCAGCCCACCCGACTGACTCGGGTTCAATTCGTCCGCCCCTCTCGGAGAACCCCGCAAGCTACTGAGAGTATCTCACCCACACAGCAAAGCCTGGCAAGCTACCTGTGACGTATTTGATATGCCAAACACAGTAACAAGTCTTACAATGCAGACTTTACTGGGCCTGCTCAAGCAAATCAATGAACACTGGGAGGACAGTGACAGTGACAGTGATAATTGTTCATAATATTTTCTTATCTTTTTTTTAGTTCTGTACTATATGCAGTAATTTATCTTCTCTATTTCTAATTTTTCATGTATTTTTTCTCTCCCTTTGTGACTTTGCTAATAGGTTTATTCATTTTGTGAATGTTTTTAAAAAGCAGCTCTTGGGTTTTTTGATCTTTTGGATTGTATTCTATTATCTCTGCTTTTTTAATTTATGCTCTAATTTTTAATATATCTTTTATCTATTGACTCTGGTTTTGATTTCCTTTATTCCTACTTTCTTTAGGCGCAAACTGAGACTTCATTTGTAATTCTTGTTTCCTATATTTCTATAAACTTCCTTCTTGATACTGCTTTCACTACATTCCATAGGTTCTGATATCTTCATAGCTTCATATCTTCATTTCAAATCATCTCAGATATTTTTTTCATTTCATCTTTTATTTCCTCATCAGATCAATCATTGTTTAGTGGCATTATTACTTAGTCCACACAAATACTTTCCCCTATTTCTTTATTTGATTGATGTCTAGTTTCATACCACTATGATTCAAAAAATATGTTTGGGAGTTATCAAATATGGTTCAGTGACAGGGCACATGCCTTGCATGTGTGAGGCCCTGGATTCAATTCTCAGAACTACATGATTCCCCGAGCACTCCCAGGTATGGTTCGAACACAAAAAAAGAGTTGTCTATAATTTTAATCTTCATAACTTTATTGAGATATGTTTTATGTTCTAATATACAGTCTATTATTGAGGATATCCTGTGAGCACTTGAAAAGGTGCATCCTGCTATTTGGGGATGAGGTATTTTATAAATAAGTCCATCTCATGTAACTTGTGATTTAAGGCCACTTTTTCCTTGGCTATTTTCTATCTGAAATATGTCTCTTCATTGCTGTATGTGGGTATTAAAGTCCTCTTCTATTATTTTGTTGCTATTGATGTTGCTAACAGATCTTTATGACTGTTAATATTTACTTAAGATATTTCTATGCTGCTGTGTTGGTGCATATGTTATTAGTTGTTCATGTCCTCAAGTTTTATTATTTATCATAACATAACACCAATATTTGCCTCTGGCTATCATTTATGTCTGGAAGTCACTTTATCTGATTTAAATACAGTGGTTTTTGCCTTTTTAAATTTCCCATTGGATGGAGTATCAGTTTCCTTTTATTTTAAGTCTATGTTTGTCTTTACAGTCTAAGCTTGTAAACAGCAGTTTAAGAAAAATACAAAAAATGGCCACTCTCTTTACTACTTACTATATGTAGGATAACATTAGTTTGTCATTTCTTTCTGGACTCAGGGAGTTTAGGTTTATTGGACTACACCATTCACAGAGCTCTCAGACATTCCCATTCCTCTGAGTTTATCTGTAATCTCTTCTCTGTGCTCTGCTTCCCCCACCAGTTAATCACCTATTTCCCCTAAGCTGTACCTGTGACTTGTAAAGTCAAATTCCTCAGAAACCTCTGGAATTGTATTTGTAAGTGAAACATTGCTTTTCTCCTTCCCTTATGTTCTTTGCATAGTTTTCTTCAGAGCAATGTCCTTTTTGTAAAGACACAGAAAGACAGTTAATGTTTTGCCTTTGTAACTTGAGAGTTAATTGACTATGATTAATATTCCCACTCCTGGACATCTGTTTTCTTGACTCAGTTGCCCTTAGTTCCTAGCACCCCTTAAGCGGGGCTCCGATGAGGAATTGGATGGACCCAGAGCAAGCTGTGAGCTACCCTGGTATCAAAACGAGCCAGTCCACGCGCCATAATACTTTATCTTTAAGTTAAAAGTACAGTCATGGACAATTCTGTCATGGTCTAAAAAGTAACAACTGGATTAGGACCCTGCTAGGGTTAGGAAAAACTAATCTGGCCTGAGCACTGTAGACTGGGATCTATAGTGAGATGTCCCGAAGAGAGCTACCCTACAAGTTTAATAGATCTCTTACTCTGTCCATACAAAATAACTAGAAAATAAATCTAAGATGGTTGTTGGATTAAGAAAAGGAGAAACACACGCCTAGAGGGTATTTCACCCTTGAGCTAGCTGCAGGAGATCTTCCTAGGTGCTGCAGATCTTTCTCTTATCTTAGAAGAGCTTCCCTCAGAAGGAAGGGCTTTCATATGTTAATTGTGCTACCTGATCAAGGTGTAGTTGCTACCCCTAATGCTTGGAGAGTGGGCAGGAGACCAAGGCAGCCAGACTGAGTGCAGAAAGACTAGCATGGGGGACAGGAGGAGACAGGAATGAGGGGCAGTAAGAGACTGGAATGGGGAGCCTAGTGAGACCGGAACAGGCGTGTGGGGAGGATGGAATAAACAGCAACTGATCACCAACCAGCCTGGTGTCCCTGTTCCCTCCTTCATGTGTCTGTTGGAGGCGACTGCAGGCCCGGTGGGGAAGTGGCTCATGGCCACCAAATGCACGTGGCAGGCAAGAGAGAGACCGCCATCGCCTCTGCATTCACTTATATATTTTGTGATTACACACTATTCAATATAACAAAAATAATAATAGTTAGAAATGCTAACAAGAACAATTAGACAAGAAAATAAAATAAGATGCATCCAAATTAAAAGAAAAAAGTAAAATGATTACTATTGGAAGATGACATGATACCACGCATAAAAATTTTTTAAGTCCAATGCAAAATCTATTATAAATAATTAATCAGTACAGTAAAGTATCAAGCTAAAAACTTAATATACAAAAAATGTTTGCTACATTTTTATAAGCAAATAAGAAAGTAGCAGAAAGGTAACAGGTACACAATATCATTTACAATTGCATCAAAAAGAATTAAGTTACCTTGGAATAAATTTAACCAAAGTGCCATACCTAAAAATCATGCTAAAATTTCTTTACACTAAAAATTATATTTAATTTAAAATTCAAAGTATACTAAACTTTATATAGCATGTTAGTGAGACCGAAGAGTGGGTAAGGTGCTTGCCCCAGAACCAAGAGTAAACCCTGAACCCGACACTTGATATGTTCCTAAAACTGAAAAAAAAGGACATTGTTAAATAAAGCGGAAGATAAAAAGAAGAGATGAAAAAATATTTTTGCTCATGGATTGGAAAAATTAACATCATTAAAATGGCTATCTTACCTATAGGGCTGGAGAGATAGTACAAAGAAAGGTGTTTGCCTTACACACAGCCTACCAAGGATTGATGCCCAGTCCTCTGTGATTTTCAGAGAACCATCAGGAGTGATCCATGAGCAGGGGATCAGAAATAAGCCCTAAGCACATTTGAGTGTGCACCTCCACCAAAAAAATAACTTATACTGGACCAGAGAGACATTATAGTGGGTAAAATGCTTGCACTGCATGAAGCCAACCCAGGTTCAACCCCAGCACCCCTGCGCACCACCAGGACTGATCCCTGTGTGCAGAGCCAGGAGTAAGTCCTGAACATCACTCACTTGGTGTGACACAAAAACAACTAAGCAAACAATACAATTTTAAAATGGGCAGAGGATCTGAGCAGATACTTCTCTGAAGAAGATAGACATGCCTATCTCTACCTCTTCTTCTTCTTCTTCTTCTTCTTCTTCTTCTTCTTCTTCTTCTTCTTCCTCTTCCTCCTCTTCCTCCTCTTTTTCCTCTTCCTCCTCTTTCTCCTCTTCCTCTTCTTCCTCTCCTTCTCCTCCTTCTCCTCCTCCTTCTCCTTCTCCTTCTCCTTCTTCTTCTTCTTTTTCTTCTTCTTCTTCTTTCTTCTTTTTTGTTTTTATTTTAATTGAACCACCACAAAATACAGAGTTACAAAGCTGTTCATGGTCAGGTTTCAGTCATACAGTGTTCCATTCCTCCACCAATGCACATTTCCTACCACCAATGTCCCCAGTTTCCCTACCTCCCCTCCCCAGCTTATCTCTATGACAAGCACTTTCTCTCTCTCTCTCTCTCTCTCTCTCTCTCTCTCTCTCTCTCTCTCTCTTTCCTCTCTCTCCTCTCTCTACCTTTTTGGCATTTTGGTATGCAAAACAGATACTGAGAGGTCATCCTATTTCTTCCTTTACTTATTTTCGGCCTGCAGTTCTATCCAGAGTGATCATTTCCAGGTATCTTGTCATATTGGTCACTTCTCTATCCCAACTGCCTTCTCCCCCAGCACTTGAGGCAGGCTTCAAAACGTGAACCAATCCTCCTGGCCAATGCAAAAAGAGCAATGAAATTATCACTTCAGACCTATTAGAATGGCTATTATCACAAGGACAAGAAACAAGCGTGAAGAGGGTGTGGAGAAAAAGGAAACCTTATGTATTCTCGATGGGAATGTAAATTAGTGAGGCCATTACCGAAAGCAGCATTCAAACTCTTCAAAAACCTAAAAATAGAAACTCCATGTGATCCAGTCATGCTACTTTTGGGTCTAGCCCCAAAACTACCAAAAATCAGACTCCCCAAATATATGTACAGCACATGCTTGTTGCAGTATCTTTAGGACAGTCAAGAACTGGAAAAAATACTAAGTGTCTTATCAGTGATGGGAGGGAGGAGTAAAGAAGACATAGTGTGTATAAACAATGAAACACTATTCAGTTATTGTGTTAATGAAATCCCACCATTTACAACTTGGATCAGCACAGATGGTTCTAGAGGATATTATGTTTAGTGAAATAAGCCTTGTAAGCACTGCACTGTAGTCCAATCATTGTTCACAGATTTGCTGGAGTGGGCACCAGTAACATCTCCATTGTGAGACTTGCTGTTACTGTTTTTGGCACACCGAATACGCCATGGGGAGCTTGCCAGGCTCTGCTGTGCCGGCAGGATACTCTCAGTAGTTTGCCAGGCTCTCCAAGAGTGACCAAAGAATTGAACCCGGGTCGGCCACGTGCAAGGCAAATGCCCTACCCACTGTGCTATCACTCCAGCCCAAAATAAGCCATAGAGGGAAAAATTAGTATTATATTGTTTTACTCATCTATGGAATGGTACGTATAAGGAAAAAATGAACTAAATAAAACAAAAATAATTTTTTGAACGGTAAGATGAATAAATGGCTACCAAAAAGGAAGAAGGTACAAGAGTGGGCAACAGAAAAAGAGAGACACTTAAATGAAGAACAGAATTGGATTATTAATGGTGGTCTTCAGATGCTTGTGTATTTTACCACAATTTTTTTAAATGGAAGGAATTTTAAGTTAGCTAACTAAATTAATGCATTTGTGCATGCATACATATATGTACATACACATGCAACAGAGACACATGTACTTACATTCACTGGTCTTCAAATAAGGACTGCTACTCTGTCTAAAATTCTTCCAAGCACGTTGCTTCGTTTTATCCCTTGCTGAATAACTCTCAGCCTCATCTCTCAAATTTTGAAGGACACTCAGCTGCAGTGCTCTAATGCCAGACGGCTGGAGGTCTCATGCATAGATCCAAGGCCTTTCACACAATGGCCTCCATAAAACCTTCTTTCCCCTCTTTCCTACTATAAAATGCCAAGACCAAAGTCAGGTCATCTTATTGCCTCAGAGATGGGCACTCAAAGTGGGGTGGGGGTACCGTGCAGAGAGAAGTACAAAGGAAATTTCTGTAGTGATAAAAAAAATATTGTATATCTTGATTAGAACAATATTACAAGATGTCTGTCTGAATCAAAATTCACTGAGCTATATTACGACTGTTTTGTTTTGTTTTGTTTTGTTTTGTTTAAGATTCTGTGACAGCGGTAGGGCGTTTGCCTTGCACGCAGCCAACATGGCAGACCCGAGTTCGATTCCTCCGCCCCTCTCGGAGAGCCCAGCAAGCTACCGAGAGCATCTCGCCCGCACGGCAGAGCCTGGCAAGCTCCCTGTGACGTATTCGATATGCCAGACACAGTAACAACAAAGTCTCCAATGGAGACGTTACTGGGCCAGCTCGAGCAAATCAATGATCAACGGGAGGGCCTTTACTTTACTTTACTTTTAAAATAGTAAACAACCAGGAGAAATCTATCAGAGCATCACTGTCACTGTCACTGTCCCTGTCCTCCCGTTGTTCATTGATTTTCTCTAGCGGATCCAGTAACGTCTCCATTGTGACAATTGTTACTGTGTTTGGCACATCAAATATGTCACTGGTAGCTTGCCAGGTTTTGCCATGCGGGCGAGATACTCTCAGTAGCTTGCCGAGCTCAAAGCATCATTTCCCAAAAGTTTTCCCAGTGCCCCACTGCAACCATAGTCTGATTTAAAATAACTCTCCTCTGTGCCCTCATAACACTCTACAGAAAATTGTAGCCAAGGATGTGAGGTATCTTGCTGCACATATGCAACTACTAAACATACTTATCAAAACTTCAAAGCTTCAGAAGCTTCAAAGACCATGCATTAACATTTCCTTAACACATTCTACATTTTTCTGGCATCTCCTGCATCACAAAAGTCACTCAACAAACAGGAGCCAGAGAAACAATACAACAGGTAAGGTAGGGGCCTTGCACGCAGCCAACCCAGGTTCAGTTCCTGGCATCTCACATAGTCCCCTAAGCACCTTAGGAGTGTTCCCTGAGTGCAGAGCTGGGAGTAACCCCTGAGAATCACCAGGTGTAGCCAAAAAAGAAAAACAAACAAAATCAGTTTATATATATATATATATATATATATATATATATATATATACATTGAATGGGATTTCAAAGAATTAGAAAAAAGATTTCTGAGAATAAAACATAATCCCCAAAATAGGAAAAAATTAAGAAAATAGAAATCTCAATGGGTTGGGTGCAAGTTTTGCGTGAGCAGTGCCAGGAACAATCCATGAGCCCCTGAGTACCACAAAGTGTGGTCCAAATAACAATAACAATTGGAACACAATAAAATGTAATTATCAACTATAATTGGAATCAACCTACAGTCCAGCCCACCACCAGGTAACATCTTCCATCCTGCGGTCCACCATGGCCCCTTACCATCATTTCTCAACTGTTCTTTTTGAAAAATTTAGTCAAGAGGAACTATGGTTTGGGGGACCTTTTTTCCAGTGAAATGTGAACGGTGTCTGTTTATTCCCCTCCAACCCCTATAAATAGTCCTGAGGAAAGACATTTAAAAGTCCATTCCTCACTAAGCCAGGAGAGCCCCCGAGCACAACTGGGTAGGTCCTCAAAAACAAAAAGCAAACCAACAAACATCCAAAAGTGAAGCCAGTGGCATGTCCCATGTTTGAACCAGAAAGAACTCAAAGGATTGAGCACATGCGCTGCATGCAGGAGACCAGGATTCAATTCTAGCACTACATGGTCTCCCAAGTACCACCAGAAGCAACCCTTGAGCACAGAGTCAGGAGTAACCCCAAAGCACCACTGCCCCCCACCTCAAAATAAAGAAGTAGCCACTCCCACAGTGAACTTATGCCTGTTGAACGATCACCAGGATTGATGGCAAATCAATTTTCCAGGAAAAGCATTTTCCTGCTTCTTATTTAGGAAATTCAACTCTGATCTCTTCAAGAAATATTTAAGTGAGCTTTATCAAGCCTATAATTCACTTAATTTAGATAAATATTCACCATCAGGAACTTCACATTATAAAACTTGGCCATGGTTGACTGCCCAAGAAAGTCCCTAACGTGCTGAAGGCACCACTGGGATGATACACAGCATCCACAGCTCAGCCAGAGCCGCTCGGAGACACGGAATCCAAACAGGCCTGTGTGCAGTTCGCCTCTCTGCCCTGCCTCATCTTGCACCTACATGTGCTGACACAGAGGCACAGCCGGAACCCCAGCAGAGAGAGACATTCCATACCACGTGATACTTTCTCCCTCTTCCGCTCCCACTCAACGAGTTGGTCCATAAAGCCTGCAAGAAAACTGAGCTGCACAGGCTCAGCTGCGGAACTGACAGATCCATGTTCTCTCCTGAAGGATTCCAAATACCCAAACAATGGAAAACAAAAGCTTTTTGAAACCATCACAGAAACTTTTCTAAAGATGACATGCAGATGGCCACAGACACATGAAAAACGGGTCAGCATCTCAGCATCACTGATCAAAACCAGAAAGAGCATTCACTTCACACCAGGAAGCATGGCCTATGTCAAAAAAGATGAGAAACAGAGGCCAGGAAACAGAACAACTATTTGTCAGGCATGCACCCCACCCCGCCTGGGTTCCTGGGGTCACGTGGTATCCCGACCCGTCACCAAGTGTATACCTGCATGTCCCTAGGCACTGCCAGGTGCGACCTTGCTGTAATGGCCCAGGTATCTCCAGCACCATCGGGTCCAGCAGCATTATCAGTGGGGCTCCTGGACTTCCTGAGCTCTGATTGGCAACCCCCCAAACACCCCAGAAAGATTAGAAATAACAAATGTTGGGATCCTCAACAAGATACTGAACTATTCCATGTTCTGGGTAGATCAATCTCTGGGCTAAAAACTCTGAGGCCTTTTCAGAATGGGAGCTAGCAGATTCCCCCTCGCATCCTCCCAATCCCGCCCTTTCTAGCTGGGGCTGGCAGCCATCACCCAACCTCCTCCCCAATAAACAGCTCCTAAAGCATGTGGCCACGTATGCAGCTGCACAACTCCTCCCCCAAATTTCACGGTACTAACATCCCAGAAATACTAAGCATCCCTTAAATTCTGCAGTGTTGTAAACTAATGATAAATCAATTTTTTAAAAGCGGGGAGAGCACAAAGTGACTATCCGTCCCCGCTCCGAGCCCCACTTCATCAAGGAGGTTTGCATCTGGGTATTCCCAACACACAGAAGCCACAGATTAGCCAGGCCTTAAAAGCAATTGTTAGATGTCACAGCTGTAGCCGTTGCCACAGAGA
This sequence comes from Sorex fumeus, assembly GCF_029834395.1. Taxonomy (NCBI): domain Eukaryota; kingdom Metazoa; phylum Chordata; class Mammalia; order Eulipotyphla; family Soricidae; genus Sorex; species Sorex fumeus. The sequence continues at coordinate 53,576,939 of NW_026606129.1, read as the reverse complement.
CGGCCTTGATGCAGAGCTCGGAGAGCTCCTACAAATTCTTCTCCCTGAAATGGAACCCTTCCTAACCATCATGTTGGGGTGTCATCTCCAGGCAGCAGGTCAAGTCAGTGGGCGGATGCTGGCCTCATGAACTGGCCACACCAGTCAGCTGCTATCATCCGCACTTCTCTGGAGACTGAACTTAATTGTTTATTTGTCATTGAATTATGGCAGAAAGCAGAACCATGTACTTATTGGAAGTAGACCGCCAGGTGAATTCTCACAAGTGAATACCCCATGGAACCAGCACCTGGCTCAAAATACTGAATATCCCAGCCCTGCAGACATGTTCCTTGTTTTTCCTTCTAAGTCATTATCATCCCTCTCCCCAACAGTGACCACAAAGCTTAACTTCCGAGTCTATTTTCTCCGGCTCTGCTTTATAGGTCAAATTCACCAAATGCTTTGGCATAACGTAAGTTCATGTGGGGTTGCCAGGTTCCTGCACTCTGAAGGTGGGACTTGAAGACAAGATGACTAGTTGTTGAGACAATAAAAACCTCAGTACAGAGCCTGATAGAGAGCAAGAAACACTGCCCTACCCCCAACCTGTGCTGCCTCTTTATCAGACTCTGACAGAATACAAGGACGCAAAGCTGCATGCAATCAAGAATACAGAGACTTAATTTTTAAGAATGATTCAAAACTAAGTATCACTTAAAGTGAGGGCTGGAGAGATACTACAGCAGGTGAGGCATCTGCTTTGTGCTGTGGTCAACCCAGTTTTGATCCCAGGTTTCCTATATGGTCCTTCAAGCAGAACCAGGAGCAATCCTTGAGCATCATCGGATGTGTCCCCCCTCAAAGAAAGTATCTACTTAAAGCTTAGAAATATCACTTTATTGAGATAAAATTTACACAACCTGTCTTCTAACAAATTAGTCTCAGTCCCCCTGACACTGATGCCCTGGCAATGTCCAATCTACTTCCTGTCTCTATGGTCTTGCCTACTTATGACACTCCATTTTCATAGAACCATATGCGATTTGGCCTCTTTTGTCTGGTTTCCTTCACCTTCACATGTTTTCCACGACAGACTATGCAGCAGCTTGAATCCAATTTGCGTTCCTTTTTCTTGCTGAATATTGCATCATATACCGATATCATGATTTATTTATCTATTGATGTATTTGTACTTACCATTACAAACCAAATATGTGAAAACAGAAGCATTGTATAAATATGCAATCCCATGCCCGCTAAAACACAAAGAGGTAAAAAAAAAAGATTCATAAAAATCATTTGTTGATTCACAGTTTAAAAATACTGGGGAAACAACAAGGTAGGGTAAGGTGTTTGCCTTGCACATGGCTGACCCAGGTTCTAGTCCCAGCATCCCATATGGTCCCCCGAGTACCGCCAGGAGTAATTCCTGACTACAAAGCCAGGAGTAACCTTTGTGTATCACCAGGTGTGACCCAAAATGAATAAATAAATAAATAAATAAATAAATAAAACCCAAGATAAAAAATAGTTACGTAGGGGGAAAAAAATACCCAATTTTAGCTACCTAATCTCTAGGCCTTAGCTTTGCCTCTGTAATATCGCGGTAACAATGCCTATCTCATGGTTAAACAGATTAAGTCAGATAATGTATAAAAAGTCATTATGGGAGGATCAGGAAGAGAGTTCACAGAGCTAGGTGCCATGCCTTGCAATTGCTGGCCCCAAGCTCAGTCCCCGAGGGAGCTCAGAGGGGCTCAGAGGCACTGCATCGGGTCATCAGCCCACATAGCCAGGCCAAGTCCTACCAGAAGTGGGCCCTGAGCCTGCTGAGCACTGCTTGGGATTTTCCTTATTTAAGAGTACAAAATGGCACCCACCACACATAATACACTAGCAAATGCCAACTACTTTTATGCTGTTGTTTTATGGTGATGGGAACTGAATCCAGGGCTTCACGCATACACAGCCAGTGTGCGATCACTGAGCACTTCCTCAGCCCTGTCAACTGTTTCATCTCTACTATTTTTAACAGATGCTTCAGTCGATTTATAGTAATGATTTTTGAGTTTGAGTTTTTCTTCATTTTTTTGTTTGGGGGACTACACCTGGCAGTACTATTCAGGGGCTTCTTCCAGCTTGGGGCTCAGAGGACACTTTGTCTTTTTAATTCAATCACTGTGAAGTACAAAGTTACTCACAATTGGGTTTCAGATATACAATGTTCTAACACCAGTCCCTTCACCGGTGTTTGCGTCCCTCCATCAATGTCCCCAGTTTCTCTCCCACTCCCCAGCCTGCTTCTCTGGTGACACTTTTTTTCTTTCTTTTTTTCCTTTTAGGCCCTGTGGTTTACAGTACTGTTACTGACAGGGTACAAAGCACAGCACTCTGCCTCCTTTCAGAACTCAATCCCATCTAGACTGACCCCTCCCTCTATTACTGTCTTAGTGGTTTCAGGGATTACTCTTAGCAGTGCTCAGAGAACCATAGAGTGCTGAGGGTTCAACCAAGGTCTCCTGCATGCAAAGCAGCCACTCCAGTCATTGAGTTATTTTCTGACCCTAAAGTAATTTTTTAAATAACACATTTTCCTTAGGAACAACTCTTGCCCATTAAAGGCTATGCGCTCTATGCAAACAAATGAACCAGTAATGATTTGGGCTAAAGATAAATAACCTTGGGGCTAGGAAGACAGTACTTCAGGCAAGGTGCTTTTCTTGCCCAAGGCCAGCCTAGGTTTAATCCTCAGCATCGCATTGGTTGCCCAAGCACCTTCATGAGTGGTCCCCAAGTACAGGTATAAGCCCTGAGCACCTAAATCCCCTCCCCCCTCGATGAAAATTAAGATAATCTTGGAAGAAACTGAAAAGATTAAAAGGTAAACCAGAAACTTAAAAAACCAAGAAACGTTCATTTTTCCATCTCTTGAATCATGATGGAGCCACTAAACACAGCATTTTGAGAGCTAAATGGTTAATATCCCCCGTGGTATTTAACTGACGAGTTTCCTATTTTCTGGCGTATCAGAAGTGGTGTCCGGTGTGCCAAGCAGGGAGAGCTAGGCAATCAGAGAGTGGGTATTCCGGCTGCTCTTCAAGACCCTGGAGATACGTCTCCTATCTCTGACCCTTATGGAAGGAAGGAGGGAGTTGGAAAGAAACGCCCTTCTGATTCTGAAAGTCAGATTGCTTGGGTCTACATTTAGATTTTCTTCTCATCTCTATTTGTAGCAAGCAGAATATTCAAGCCAGCTTTCAAGATATTTGCGTGTGCTAACCTTTGTGATCGCGCTTTATCACATTTGTCTTCTGGAAATAATCTCTACCTCAAAAAATAATTCTCCTGAGTTTTTTTTGGTGTTTTTTTTTTAACCTTTGGGGGTGAGGGTGTCAAGCAGTGGTTATTTGGTTGGTTGGTTGGTTGGTTGGTTGGTTGGTTGGTTGGTTGGTTTTGGTTTATTTTTTAAGTTTGGCATCTCTACCCCAAAAGTCAAGCATCCATACATCTGGAGGGAAGGAAGGTTCCACGCGCCAGGTACACAGATGGACATAAACAGTGACTCGCCAAGAACACTGTGGGAGATCATGGGAGGAGTGAGCTGGCTAAACGTTCAGGGAACTACTGTGGTCCCCAAGCTCAGGAAAGCCGTGTCTTCCCTGCCAGACCAGGCCTGAGAGGAAAGCCAAGACCCCAAGCAGCTCATATCCACCAGAGGAAACCAATACCTTGCTGTAAGGTTTCTGATTGTGACTTGGGGGTGGGGGGCAGTGAGTGACAGGGAGGACTTCGTTCATCAGTTATTCAGTTAATATCTATGGGGAGCCTACAATGATCCAGGCACCATTCCAGCTGCAGAAAGAAACCTTAGATCTTACACGCCCCCCCCCCAAAAAAAACCTTACATTTACAGGGAAATACATGCAACAGATAAATGAAAAAGTAAGTGCTTGTGTGTGCTTATGTGTACAAAGCATGTGAATGCGATGAGTGTGTGTGTGTGTGTGTGTGTGTGTGTGTGTGTGTGTGTGTGTGTGTGTATGTGAGCAAAGAGAGTAGACGAGGAAGCCAAGTGAAATTTGCTAAACAGGATATCCAGAGAGGGCTTCATGGACTAGACAACACAGAGAAACCAAACTGAAAGGTGAGGGTTGCGAGGGCAGAAGGAATGTTGCAAGAGCTGGGAGTAGAAAGTGCCCGCAATGAGAAAACAATGAGTCTTAGCAGCAGGGAGGAAGCCAGTGAGTGTGGCTGGACAGAGACTTCCAGGAAAGAGAGAAAGGAGGTGCGTGGGAGAGAGAGGGCACATGGGAAAGGGCCTGTCAGACACTAAAAGGATTTTGGCTTTTATTATGAGCATCATGGAGCTCCAGTGAGCAACTATGAACAGAAGACAGGCTTGATCTGACTTGTGTTTTTAAATGTGCTCTCCATGTGCTGGAACAATAGTACCGTGAATAGAGCGCTTGCCTTACTTGGCTGACCCAGTTCAATCCCTGGCACCCCATACGGTCCTCCAAGCTCTACCAAGAGCAAACCCTGAATGCAGAGCAAGGAATAAGACCTAAGCAAGGGTGGGTGTGGCCCAAAAAAACAAAAAGTAAAATAAAATGTGCCCTCCAACAAAATAAATGTAGGTTAACACTAAAAGATATCCATCTGAATGTGAGGTATCAACATATTAGATAAAGGGTGAATATCCATATCTTATCATCTCATTTCTATTTTGGACAAACTGGCAGGCTACCGAATGTAACCTGCCCACACGGCAGAGTCTGGTAAACTCCCCGTGGCGTACCCAATATGCCAAATACCAGTAACAATGAAGGGTCTCATTCTCCTAACTCTGAAAATAGCCTTGTCTCAGGGCTAGGACGAAGGAGACGTTACTGGGGCCTGCTCGAGGCAATCGATGAATAACAGGATGGTTGTGATTGTTGTGATTGTGAATATCCATGATACATAAATAATTCACAAAGATCAGCAGCAAAAAAAAAAAAAAAGTTTTAACCCTATCCAAATGTCATAGTACTGACAGCCCAATAGGAGCACAGAAAATTACATAGGAAAGTTGCATAGAAACTCACTAAGCTCAAAGAAGGCTCAACTAGCACCAACCAGCTCAGTAAATCCACTTAAACAGATTAACAATAACTCACATCCTTCGAATCAACTGAGACAATGACTTAAGTAGCATCACTGTGAAATATAACAATTGTCACAAATTCTCTTTTATTGATCTATTTTTTGATCATTTCATTGGCCATTTTGTCATAACAAGCAATATGAATTAAATTTGTTTGTGCCTATTAAAGGAGGTGTCTTGGGGGGGGTGGGAATTTGGGGACATTAGTGGAGAGAAGGTCATGTGGAATTGGTGTTGAAACAATTGAATACCTGACACAACTCTAGAATTAACAACCTCATAAACCATGATGTTTAAATTTAAAAGTAAAAGTAAATTTAAAATATCACTGTATCACTGTCATCCCGTTAATCGTCGAATTACTCGAGTGGGCACCAGTAACATCAGTATTTCTCCCGGCCCTGAGATTTTGGCAGCCTCTTCTTACTCATCTTTTCCCAATGATTGGAGGCTCTTTCAGGGTCAGGGGAATGAGACCTATTGTCATTGCTGTATTTGGCATATCGAATACGCCACAGGGAGCTTGCCAGGCTCTGGCCGTGTGAGCGCGATACTTTCAGTAGTTGGCCAGGCTCTCAAGAGGCATAAATGAAGTGTCTTATAATGTGTGGTCCATAAAGCGGCTGGAGTGTGGCAGTGCTTGGACAGTGGAGGTTGGTTGTTGGGGCTGGGTCCCTTGAGGTGGGGAGGGCTCTCACCCACCCCACAGCCTGGCATGGAGTCTGGGTTTATTTAAAAAATAAACCCGATCTAAAACTAGGGAGAGCAAGTGAACACTTTTCTGAAGAAGACAAATGGATGACCAAAAGGCATATAAAAAGTGCTTGTCATCACTTATTACCAAGGAAATTCAAATCAAGACAACAACTATATATCATCTTACACCAGTGAGAATAGCATATATCAAAAAATTGGGGAATGGGGCCAGAGCAATAGTATAGTGGGAGGGCATTTGCCTTGCACGCAGCCCATAGGGTTTGATCCCCGACATCCCAAATGGTCCCCTGAGCATCGTGAGGAGCAATTCCGGAATGCAGAGCCAGGAGTAGCCCCTGAGCATGGCCAGATATGACCCAAAAAAGAAAGAAAAAAGAAACTTGGGAACAATTTGTGTTGGTGGAGAAGTTGGGGGAAAGGAACACTCAGTCTGATACTACAGTAAATAGGACATTTGCTTTGCACACCAAACCACATCTGGTTCCTTATGTATAACATAACCAGGACTGATCCCTGAGCACAGAGCCAGGAGTAAGTACTGAGTACCACTGGGCGTGGCCATCACTAAGTAAATAAATAAATAAATCAACAGGAAAAGGAACTCTCATCAAAACTGGCTGGAATTGTTACCTGGTTCAACCCCTATGGAAAAAAGTATGGCGACTTCTCAGAAAGGTAAGAATACACTGCCCTATGACTCATCAATTTCACTTCTCAGTATCTACCCCTAGGACACAAAACACCCATTTGAAAGGACATATGCGCACCGTTATTCATTGTTGCATACTTGGCACAATCGCTAGAGTATGAAATCAACCTGGAAGTCCAGCAACAGCGAGTGGGTGTTGATAAAGCCTTGCATGTGCCTGACCCAGGTTGTACCACCACGGGGCCCCAGCGTTCTGCCGGGAGTGGTATCTGAGCACAAAGCCAGGAGTAAGCCCTGAGCACTGCCAGGTGTGGTCCAAAAACAATTAATTGATTAAAATATTCTCTCAAACTGCCAAGACTATGCTGCAGAGGTGGACAGCAAACAGTGACTTATTGCAATCATCCAAACGAGAAGTGGCAGGGATTAGACAAGGAGTTTTAGCTCCAGAGGTAATGAGAAGGGGCTGGATTCTGGGCGTACTTTTCTGCGTTAATAGATGCAATGGCTGGGAAAGAGGAGAGAAAAGCAGAATCAGACATGACTGCTGTGTTTGGGCTGACCAGCTCGAGGAAAAACTGGAAAAGGAAGTGACAGAAAGGCAGGAGGATGTGGTGACGCAAGAGTTCGGTTTTGGATTTGTGGCTCTTGCAATGCATATTAGACATTCAAGCAGAGACGAAGAACTAGCTCGAGAATTCAAAAGATAGATTATATAATCTTTATATAATCTTTAAATCTCATATGGGTGTGAGAGAGAGACAGAGAGAGAGAAAGAGAGAGAGAGAGAGAGAGAGAGAGAGAGAGATTCAAAACTGTGAAGCTGGATAAGCCTCCACTAGGGAAGGAAACAAACAAACAAACAAAAAAGAAGTCTGGGGCCTGAGTTTAGTGCTTCCCAATGTACAGAGTCCAGAAGGTGAAGGCGAAACACCTCAGGGGAGGTGTTCAGTCTCAGGGGGCAAAAGGGTCCCAGTCAGTAGAAAGGGCCGAAGTGAGAGGGTGCTCCAGAACACAGGGAAAACTCGAAAGCATCCAGAGTCAGGAAAAGCAAGCATTTGGGGCCAGGGAGAGAGTGCAGGGGTCAAGGCACTTGCCTTGAATGCAGCCGACCCCAGTTAGATGTCCAGCCTACCTATGGTCCCCAGAGCCTCGCCAGGCATAGCTTCAACACCGCCAGTTGTGGCCCCCAAATGAAAACAAATAGTTTTTAACAGGTCATATACTACAGGTTTCATCCATAGAAAATATCCAGAGTGAGCCCATACAAAGAGATGGAAAGTAGATGCATTGCTCCCAGCAGCCAGCGAGAGAGAGGCTCACAGGTGTGGGATTCTTTTGGAAGGATGACTAAAACATTCTGGAATGAGAGTGGGGGTGTCTGACCAACTTCGTGAATAGCCGAACAGCTCGGGAATCGTCCACCTTGTTTTGTCTGATCAGATTGGGTGGTGCTGAGGATGAAACCCAAGGCCTCTCACCCATGAGGCCTGGGCTCTGACATGGAGGTACATCCGAAGATCTGACTTGTGTACATTAATAGAATCAGTGTTGGGGCTGGAGTGATAGTCAAGCTGGTAGGACCCTTGTCTAGCATGGGGACAACTCAAGTTCAGTCCCCCACATCCCATATGGTCCCCCGAGTCCCACCAATAGTGAGCTCTATGCACAGAGCCAGGAGTAAACCCTGAGCACCGCCATGTGTGGCCCAAAACCAAAACAAAACAGAATTAATGGTCTAGTAGTGTTTTATATCCTTTTTTTATAATTTGAAAAGTGAGAACTCTGGCCCAGGGATGTGACTCAGCAGTAAGAACATGTCTCATATGATGAAGTCCAGGGTTATCCTCAATATGAGAGAAAGGAGAGAGAGAGGGAGAGAGAGAGAGGGAGAGGGAGGGAGGAAGGGAAAGAGAAAGAGAGGGAGGGATGGAGGGAGGGAAGGAGGAAAGGAGGGAGGGAGGGAGGGAGGGAGAGAGAATGGACTCGACTTTTGAAAAGTGGTAGCCAATGACAACACTGATATGTGATAGGATCACAGAAGAGAGTTTAGGGAAGTAGGAATGAGAAAATGTGGGCATAAATGCATCAATGCTGTAGCTATAATGGAATGAAATCTAGTGTACCTAATAAATCTAATCAAAATCAGATTAAGAGAGGCTATGGAAACACTCATTGTTTTGAGACTAGCAAATATTTTAAAAATCACGAGTTAAACTGTACCATTGGGCATCCAAATTGCATATGAGAGTATAACTGAACCCAAGCACAAAAATTTGTAAGTCTACAACTATACCTCATGGTGTTTCACTAATAAAATTTTTTTAAAAAATTGCATATGAGAATAGCTTTTTCTTTTTTATTTTTTGGGGGCTTTGTTTGGGGCTTACCTGGCTGAGTTCAGGGCTTACTCCTAGTTCATTGCTCAGGAGTGATTCCTGCTGGTGCTCAGAGACCACATATGGTACCAGGGATCAAACCAAGGTCACTCATGATCAAAGCAAGCACCTCAACCCCTGTATTGAGTAAATCTCTGTCCCCTCCCTTATGTGTTGTTTCGCTTTGTTTTCAAGCCCTACCTGGCTGTGCTCAGAGATCACTCTCAGAGCATTTATTTGATGGCAGGGGTAGGACCTGGCACTCCTGCACGCAAAGCCAGCAATTCATCCTGTCGAGCTGTCTCAGGCCCCCGTGACTTTCACTTTTGCAAGATATTCCAGCTGCACCTGGAGCCCAAGTGGTATCGCAGTGGTAGAGACAAAGAGGAGTTCCAGCCCCCGAATGCCCACCCGATGCTGTGCACGCTGCTACCTGTGGTTCCCTGGCACAAAGTGTGGGCTCTCTGGAACATCATAAGCCACAGATGTGCAAACTCTGACAGCGGAAAATGTTCACTCCCCAGGCAGCAGGACAACGAGGGTTCGACCCCCAGTCGCCACGACAATAGCAAAGGCAAGGGAAGGGGGGATATTCTTTAAAAGGCATTTTAGCTAATGAGTGAAGAAGGAACAGTGCAATTAAAGTGCTGCCATTATGAGACGCCTAATAAACTCACAGGAATAGGCACTGATCTCCCTGCAGCTGGCATTTTGAAAATAGAAGCAAACTTTATGTGCCTCCTGATGGAAGCACATACCAACCCTGAAAGTCTTCACTCCACATCCTGATATCAAATCAGGACCCCACCAAGTCTCTACACCCAACCACCAATTGTCAGGATGGCCACGGGACAGAGAAACATATCAAATTCCATGACGGGGCTACAATCAACAAAATTCAAACTATGAGAGTATCGAAGGAAACTCCTCAAACAAATGACAAATGAGGTGGGGGGAAGGGAGAGAGAGAGAGAGAGAGAGAGAGAGAGAGAGAGAGAGAGAGAGAGAATATTTAATTATTTAATGACACTAAGAAATCATTCAGATCTAGAAAGCAACTACAGGTTTTAAAAGCATGCAAGTGACCCCAGTTTGATACATGGCATCACAAGATCCCCTGATCACTGTAGAGGTTGGCCTCACCCCCTTTGACACCCAAAAATCTTTCACTTTTTCAAGGTATTATTATAGTGCAATAATATCTTTGGTTTTTTATCTTTTTTTAATTCAGGGGAGGTTGGGGCCACACCCAGTGATGTTCAGGGGTTTCTCCTGGCTCTGCACTCAGGAATTATTCCTGGCAGTGCTCTGGGACCATATGGGGTGCTGGGGATCGAACCCGAGTCAGCCACATGCAAGGCAAGCAACCTACCCACTATGCTATCTCTTCTGCCCCTTTAATCTCTTAACTGTATCCCTTTATTAGGATGGTTTTTGGTTTTGTTTTTATGTTTTTTGGTTGCTACAATAGTGTTAGAGTTTGTGGTATCGATGTACAAGATTACGGCACCCCTGCCAGCATCACAAATCTCCACCAGCTGACGCAAGGGTCTTATCTGTTAGTCATATGCACTGAAATGTTTACAGATGGTGTGATACGGTATCTAAACTCGTTCAAATTATGGGGAAGGAGAAGGAGCCAAGGAAATCTGAAACGAGATGAGCCATGGCTGGTCAACATGAATGTGGTGGAGGAGTAATTGGGGGCTCCTTCTACTGTTCCTTGTTAAATCAGTTTGAAGCTACCACCAAATACAAGTCAGAGAAGGCCAATGATATAATATAGTGTGTAAGATGTTTGCCTTGCATGTGGCTGGCCCCAGTTCATCCCTGGTACCACATATGGTTCCCCAAACACCGCCAGGACTAATCTCTGAATATAAAGCAAGGAGTAAGCCCTCAGCATGCCGGATATGCCCTTCCTCCCACGACCCCCCCAATAAAATAAAAGTTGGAAGAGAGACTGGGAGGAGAAAACCTGGGAAGAGGAAGTAGAGCCTGCTCATCAGAGAAGCAGGAAAATGGAGTGGCAGGAGAGAAGGTGGGGTACAATAAGGACCCTCTGAAGATGGCAGGCGTTGGGAAAGGTTCAAATACGGATGCCAAAATGCAAGAATGACCCTGTGGGAAGTAAAGCACTGAGAGATGGGCCAGCTGGAGGAGCTGTCAGGCGCACATTGGAGCATTACCTAAGCTCAGCCCAGGTGAGTTCTCTCTTTTTCACAGAGTAAGAGCACGATAACCTCTTAGTACCAGTATTGCAAACCATAATTACAAAAGGAGGGAGAGAGAGAAAGAAGAAAAGTGCCTGCAGGCTTGCGGGGAATAGGAGTGGGGGGGGGGGGAAGAGAGATGATGGGAGGGAAATTGGGGACTTTGGTGGTGGGAAATGCACACTGATGAAAGGATGGGTATTAGAACATTGTATGACTGAAGTCTAAGCATAAACAGCTTTTTAACAGTCTACCTCATAGTGATTCAATTTAAAAAAAATTTTTTTTTACAAAAGCGTCTCCAAAGTATGCTAAAAGTAGACTATAGACCAAACATGATTGCCACTCAATGCCCCTTTTGCAAACCACAACACCCAAAAGGAGAGAGAGAAAACAGAGGGGAATGCCCTGCCACAGAGGGAGGGGGGGGGTGGTGGGGATGGGGGGGTGGGAAGGGATACTTGGATCCGTGGTGGTGGGAAATGGGCACTGTTGGAGGGATGAGTATTTGATCATTGTATAATTGAAACCCAAGCACAAAATTCGTAAGTCTACAACTGTACCTCATGGTGTCTCACTAATAAAAATTTTTTTTAAAAAAGTGCGTCTCCAGGTTTGCTCTCTTGGAATGACCTGGAAGTCCGTTCCTCTTCATCCCTTAGGAGCAGCTTTCTGAAAGTGTCCTCTTTAAATGTAACATGAGTTTTGTCACTTAAAATGATTCTCCGAACACCTGCCCAGCACCCCTTCCTGAATCTTCTCTTTAAACTTTTCAGTTAGGGCCACCTGCCTTGCACGCAGCCAAGCCTGGTTGGACCCCAGGCTCCACATATCCACACGGGAGTGATCTCTGAGCACAGTCCGGGGAAAGCCCTGAGCTCTGCTGGTGTGGGCCCAAAACAAAATACTCTAACTTCACTCTTCTCTTCAAATTTTCTCTCTGGTAGAGAAGGGACCACCGAGTCAAGAATGCTTGGAGGGCCCATTCGGGATGGGAGATGCGGGCTGAACGTAGACTATAGACCGAACATGATGGCCACTTAATACCTGTATTGCAAACCACAACACCCAAAGGGAGAAAGCAATGTGTCTGCCACAGAGGCGCACAGCAGAGGGCAGGGGAGGTGGGGGGGGGGGCGGATACTGTGGTGGTAGAGAAGGGCACTGCTGGAGGGATGGGTACTGGATCATTGTATGACTGAAACATAATCATGAAAGTTTGTAAGTCTGTAACTGTATCTCACGGTGATACATTGGGAAAAAAATTCTCTCTAGGCAATCTCTCAAAACACATTTATTTACCTTAATAACCACAGTGCACTTTTTTTGGTTTTGTCTTTTCTTTTTTTTTTTTTTCCTGAGGGAGCACACTTGGCAGAGCTGAGCGGGAAGGAGGTACACACTTGTGGTGCAGGAAATCAGACGTGGATCTCCCTCATCCAAACCCTGCGCTCCGGTCCTTTCTGCTATCTCCCAGCCTCCACAGTACGCTTTTTTTTAAAAGCTCTTTCCTCTTTTTCAGATTTTGGTCTCACTGAAATACATTGCGAACAAAATATCTATCTTCTGCAGATTCAACAGACCCACAGTGAGTTAAATGACCTGTCCAGGGTCTCACGGGTGCAAAGTGCACTGGGCCCAGATCCCTTCACTCCCTGTGCCACAGCGCCTCCCAGTGGCATACCGGTGACACTGTCCGCCCACCGTACCCAGCCTGCAAGGTCCAGAATCCACCTGTTCACAAGAAATTCTTCATCTGAATTAAGACCAACCGACACCCTCAAAAAAGAATATTTTTATAGAACTTCTATGATTTATAAATATTTTTGTAGCACTCATATTCCCATTTTCTAAAGGGATGTTATTAGGATATTGAGTCTAACATTCTAAACCTTTCATATTGAAAGAAAATACATAGATGCCCAGAAAGATTTCTTTTTATCAATAAACTTCTAAATTTTGTCCTATAAACTGAGCACTTAAGTATTTGTGATTCTTTTCTTTTTGGGGAGTGATATGAAGTCTTTTAAGAACAAGAACCGTAGTACAGCAGGGAGGGCATTTGCCTTACACATGGCCAACCCGGGTTCGAGCCCCGATATCCATAGGGTTCCCTGAGCCTGCCAGGAGTAGTTACTGAGTGCAAAGCCAGGAGTAACTCCTGAGCATCGCTGGGGGTGGAGGCCCCCTCTCACTAAAAAGGAATCTGATATAAATCACCAATCTTCTTCTGACACAATTTACTGCTTGCTATTTGGTAGGGTAGGGGGGAGATTGGCTTTAGGGTCACACTAGCAGAGCTCAGGGACTACTCTTGACTCAGTGTTTGAGCTTTCTACTGCCAGTGCTTGGAAAACTATGCAATACTGGGCCTCAGAAGGCCAGAGAGACAGTATAGTGGGTAGGGAGCTTGCCTTGCACGTGGCTGACCTGGGTTCAATACCCAGCATTTCATATGGATCCCTGAGCCCTGCCAGGAGTGATCCCTGAGCACAGAGTCAGGAATAACCCATGAACCCCACCAGATGTGATCACAAAAGAAAACAAAATCAAAAAGGTTTTGAAGTGATAGTATTTTGGGTAAAGCATTTTCCTTGCACACAGCCAAACTTAGTCATCCCCAGAACCCCATATAGTTCCCCAAGACTGCCAGAAGTGATTTTCCTAAGTGTAGAACCAGGAGTAATCCCTGAGCACAGCTGGATATGGCAAAAAAATATTTGGTCTCCTAAATGCAAAACATTCCTCCAAGCCATAGAGTAATCTTTTGAGCCCCAAATCTTGCTTTTAATCACAAGGTAGCCACAGGCCCTCAGTGAAAACTCATTGCAAACAGCATCTTCAGCACCCATCATTTTGCTGCAACCAGGTCTAGCTACAGTATGATTTGAATCCATTTCACAGCGTGACTTTAAATCACTCTAACTCTTATCAGAGGTGTCAAGCCTTCTCAGCCAGAAGCAATATCTCAGCATAAATTCAGTTTTCACAGGCAATCTGAAACCCCTGAAATATTTTTATTTCCACTGCTTTTGAGAGAATAGATTTCAATTTTAATTTATATTTAAAACATTATTCTAGGGCCAGAGAAATAGTATAGAAGTTATGGCTCCTGCCTTGCATGCAACTGACCCCAGTTTGATCCCCAGTATCACATATGGTCACTGCCAGTAGTAATCTCTGAGCACAGAGCCAAGAGTAAACCCTGATCAACACAAAGTGTATCCCAAAACCACTCCCCCAGCAAAAAAATATTCTAGAACTGGAGAGATAGTACAGGGGTTGAGGAGATTGTCTGTGTGCTGTTTTGCCCCAGTTTAATCCCCAGCAAGCACCATATAGTTCCCTGGGCACTGTCAGGGGTGACCCTTAGCATAGAGTGTAAAGCATCCCCTCCTATTGCGGGGTATGGTCCCCAAATAAACCAAAAAATCATAAATAAATATTTTATAAAAGTATTGAAATTGGAAAATAGTACAGCAGGTAGGATATCTCTCTTGTACGGTGGCCAACCCAGTTCAATCCTGGGCACCTCATATGTTTCCACAAGCCTGCCTGGAATGATAACTGAGTTCAGAGCCAGGAAGAAGCTCTGAGACCACTGGGGGTGGCCCAAAAACCAAAATCCACACACACACACACACACACACACACACAGACACGCACACTCGCACACATGCACCCACAAACAAAGGTTCAGACATTTCCCAGTATTACCCAGTTGAGTCAAATCCTCAGTCACAAAGGTTTCTCCCTTCCAGTATTGGTGAAAGATATTCAAAAATACAGTTCTTTAAAAAACAGAGTGGAGAAGGGGAAGTTGCAGGAACTTTCTTGATGGTGGAAAGACAGTGGAATAAGACACAGAACATAGAGAACATTGAGGATCACTGTGTCCAGTGCAGTGAGTCTCATTCTTGCCTGAACGTTGGAATCAGCTGGGGAGCTTGACCATTCCCTGTGTCCTGGCTTCCTGGTGCTGGGCCAGAAGGACTCCGGCCATGGTGTGTTTCCCAGGCTTCCCAGGTGACGCCAAGATGCAGCTAACGTTGAGAACCTCTGGCAGCCGAATAATTTTAATAGCTTGGAGAGCTGCTGGCCAATATGTCAGCTACCGGTTGGGTATGATTACCTGGCACTCGCAATACAGGTAGGCAGAGCTAAAATATGCCACGGGTATAAAAACAGTACGAATTTTGAAAACTTTGAAGGAAAAAATGAAAAACTTTGTTATTTTAAAAATGTATCCCTATTTAAATGATAGGGTTTTTTTTTTCTGGGTCTCTTTGGTCAAATAGCATATATTGCAAAAAAAGTTTTTAAAGATGCTTTTATATATTTCCAGTTGAGTACATATGTGGGTTTTTGTTTTGTTTTGTTTTGTTTTTGTCACCTTGGATCCATTTAACTAACTGGAACTATTTGTCTATTTGTTGCTTTTGTTATTTTTTTTCCTGCAGTGTGAGGGATCAAACCCAGAACCTCACATGTGCAAGGCAGGAGCTCTGTCACTGAGTGACACCACCAGTTCCTTTTAATATTATTAATTCAATAGAAATCCTGTAGTATTATTAATACACAAGACCTTAGGTGTATCCTGATTCACTCTGAAATATTTTTGCTTTTAAAGGAAGGTATTCCTCTTGCAAGGGCCTATCATCAAGCAACGTCCCCTCTCTCTTTCATCACCAGGCTTGGAATAAGCTCCAGAGCAAGATCTTCACCCTCATAGCGGCTGATTCCCCAGAAAAAAAAAAAAGTTTAGAGTCACTGGTTTCCAGAAGCCTTGTCTCCCTCAATAAATGCAGCACTCCGGCCCTGTCTGATGGCACTAACCACAGGATTTGAGAAGCCCATCCAGGAGAATAAGTGTCAGAAATATGCCAATAGCTCCCCACTAGACAAGTTCGCTGAGAAGCAAGCATCTGCGCTCCAAGCAGCAGGCCTTGTCCTGGCCTCGAGAGCATCCTCTCTGCTAACGTCACGCTGACCTCAGCTCTGCAGCCCCCAATCCTCTCACCTGCTCTCAAGAATTCCAAGGCTCTTGGGAACTGTGGAGGGCACCAGGCCAGGAAGGGCACCAGGATGCGGCCTGAAGTTTTCTGGGTAGCTACGGGTGAGATCAGCTTCTGGTTTCCAAGAGCCTAGTACCAGACACAAACATTTTCAGCAGAGGTGCCACATACTTCATGGGTTGCCAGGAGTCATGTTGGTTGTCTCTACTGAAAACAAATCTATTCTGTAATGGCCTCCTAGCCAGGAGAGAACTGTGTTGACCACACACTCTTACCATGTGGAGGACTCTGTTAGCTGATTTGCCCACCTTTTCTGCACGAGAGCAAATTTCTCAATTTCTCAAAGCCTGGGAAGTATGTTGTAATAAGACTTTTCCTTTGCTTTTTTTTTCTTTACTTTTTTTTTTTAAATAAAATTTATAAGGGTCTGGAGCACAGAGGGTAGAGCGTTTGCCTTGCATGCAGCCGACCCGGGTTTGATTCCCAGCATCCTGTATGGTCCCCTGAGCACCGCCAGGGGTAATTCCTGAGTGCAGAAACAAGAGTAACCCCTGTGCATTGCCAGATGTGACCCAAAAAGCAAATAAATAAATAAATAAAATTTATAAGAGTCAGGACAGAGTGATGGTACAGAAAGCAAGGCACATCTGTACATATCTAGCACATAGATAGTACAGAATCTACTACATGGCTGACCCCAGGTCAAATCTGGTCCCCTGAGCAGAGAATCAGGAGAAAATCCTAGCATCTTTAAGTGAGGCCCAAACAACAAAACCAAACAAACACAAAATTTATACAGAGAATTTAAATAATTTCTTCTGAGGTACCAGGCATCAGAGCTAAGATGGAATTTATGTGTAACTTTCTGATCTAGAATGCCCAGATGCTGAGTATCTTAAAATTGTAAGTGAGGGGCCAGAGAGAGGGTACAGGAAGTTAAGGCACTTGCCTTGCATGTGGCCGCATCGAATGCAGCCCTGATTCAAATCCCTGCACTATATATGGTCCCATGAGCACCTCCAGGGATCACTCCTGAGCACAGAACCAGGAATAGCTCTTGAACATCACTGGGTGTGACCCACCTCCATGCAACACCACACACACACACACACACACACACACACACACACACACACAAAACCTGTGGATGAGAGAGGCCAGAAAGATAGGGCAGGGGTTAGGTTGTTTGTCTTACGAGCAGCCAAGCCCAGTTCACCCAGTTCAGCCCTCAACATTGATCCCCCAAGCATTGCCAGGAGCAATCCCTGAGTACTGCCAGATATGGCCCCCCCTCAAAGCAAAAAAAAAAAAAAAAAATTAAAGGTGGAATGCTGTGTTACCATATCTCAGCACATAGGAGTAAAGGAAAGAGAGGTATCTTTACAAGAAGTTTCCAAGAAATACTACTCAAAAATACAACCCCAAGGAGATTTTCTTCAAGCCAAAAACATACAGAACCAAATGGGACTCACCTCCTCTCCCAGGGGAATCCCCGGCCCTGTCCCCCACCACACCCGTGCCTCTCCCTCCATGCTTCTGTGCCCTTCATCGGACCCTTGGCCCTGTCTTCCAGGCCCAGCTGCATGGCGCCTAATATATGCTGCTTCCTGGGCTTAGTCCCCTTCCCTCATTGTCCTTCCCTTGTCCTAGTTACCTACTGGAAAGTCTAATAAGCTGCGAAATTCTAGGGCAGAAAAATCCTGGACACCCCACAACTTGGTTCATCAACACTGACAAGCCAGAATTAACTCAATTTCAGCAGAAGCATCATAGTCTTCTGGCCTCCCTGTTCCTCCCGCAGAGAAGGAGGGGTGCCCATAGAGCACCTTCCATCATAATTGGTTCAGGTTTTATGCCAAGCCTTTGTTTGTTTTGGCGACAAAGCAGGGTGTGACTACCATGTGAAGGTTTTCTAAATTGTGCAGATATTGGAACCAGAGCGATATTCCAGTAGCTACAGCATTTTTCTTGCACACAGCCAACCCAGGTTTGATCCCTAGAACCCCATGTGGTCTCCCCACACCTCCATGAGTGATTCCTGAGCTCAGAGCCAGAAGGAACCCCTGGGCATTGAGAGATGTGGTCCAAAACCAAATAATAATGATAACAATAATAATATAATGCAGGAAGTGACCATATGTGGTGAAATATAATCAGAGGAGAGCCTGAGCAGAAGGAAAAAGCTCCTCAAAATTCAGAATTAAGGGGCTGGAGTGATAGCACAGCATGTAGGGTGTTTGCTTTGCACACGGTCAACCCAGGTTCGATTCCCAGCATTCCATATGGTCCCCCCAGCACCACCAGGAGTAATTCCTGAGTGCATGAGCCAGGAGTAACCCCTGTGCATCGCCGGGGATAACCCAAAAAGCAAAAGAAAAAAATTCGGAGTTAAGGGCCAGAGCAATAGTACAGTTTTTAAGGCATAGTGTCACTATATTGCCTTGCACATGGCCAACCCGGGTTTGATCCCAGGCACCCCATATGGCTCCTCAAGTCCACCATGAGTGATCCTTGAGCTCTTCCCGGAGTGACCCCAAAACCACAACAACAAATTAGAATTAAGTCAAAGATAAAAGATTTCAAAAAAAATCATCTTCCCATAGTCCTTATTCTTAGGCTAACTAGCAAACTCATGGGAACCAGAGATTGCTTTTGTTTCCATCTCATGGGGATCAAGCCCAGGGTCACAGGCATGGGAGGCATTCACATGACCTCTGAGCTACACCCTAAGGCACCGCACAAGTTTTTCTGTGTCTCTTTTGCATCAAGAATGATTCTGCCATTTTACCCAGCCTTTCCTGAAATATCCACCTGTGTGTGCAGGAGCACAGGTAAAGTATCTATTTCCAGGAAACTTTCTCTCAAACTTTTCCCTTCTCACTCAAGAAATGCAACACAGGCAAACGCCTCCAAAAACACCTCAGATTCATGACACTGTTGTTTTGGGGTTGATTTGTGGTCTTTGGTATTCAGAAGCCTTTCATACTTGCCAAATTTTCTGTGCCCCCTATGTCCAGTGACACTACCCCATGTGGGGTCAGAAACCACCGCCTGTGAAGCAAGACTCTAGACCAACACTGGCATCACAGTGAATCTTGATCCCTTAGACACCAAAGGACTGAAATGCCAGATGAATCCAGGGCAGTGAAGCAGAGGTCTGGGGGACAGGCAGTGTGATGGAGATGGTGTTAACTCCCTCTTGATGGAGATGGTGTTAACTCCCTCTTGGTGGAAGCAAGTTCCATCAGCTCATTTGTTAGAGATCCCCATGTCCCCCTAAACCAAATAAGGAGAAACCTTGTTTGCCCAGCAAGAGTTGACGGGGTGGTGTATGTAAGGGAGAAATTTGACAGATCAAGCCGAAGGAATGTGAGAAGTGGCCTGTCGACAAAGGGCTTCTTGCTGTTCCCTGAAACAGGTCATATGTGAGGAGGCCTCCCGAGATCCAAGAAAACTGCACTCCCACCTCGGGATGAGAGGGCCACAGAGAGGCATGTGAGCCGGAAGCCTTACTCCTGTCCTCCAACTGACGGCCCCAAGCAACTCTTCAGGCACGTCACGCCTTCCCAGGCCTCTCTTCCACATTTGGCTTCAAAACACTCAGGTTTAATCTATCTTTGGGTCTTTGCTCTCTTAGGATGTCTCCTGTGTCACAGAAAACTTTTAGTAGCCAAAATTTATATCATTATTTTTCCTGCCCAGGTTTGTCAACCTAGTTTTCAGACACAACCAGAAGCATCAGGTTTTGTCCTCAGGGCAGTTTGAACACAGTTTATAAAGGTTCTACTTGCGAGGGAGTGGAGCTTCCCAAATAGGTCTTGGGGCCCTGGGGATCACTCACAACAATTCTTGACAAAATGAGCCAGATGGTTGAACGTGAGGCCCAAGAAGAGGTGATGCAATGATGAGTAACCTCAGGGTCACACCTGACAGTTGGGGGACTGGGAGGGGCAGTGGAGGGGCTAAAGGAAGGGGCACATGGTGCCTGGTATTAAACTGGGTTTGAACACAGGCAAGTTTGCTCCTTAACCCCTGTACTATCTCCCTGGCCCCTTATCAATGTTCTTATCCAACTGTCAGGTCAACATTGTTCAGTTAATTCTATACAAAATCGACTGCCTAAATCTTAATGGAAGAAATGTTACTGAATCCTGAAAGGTTTGTTACTTATGTTTTTGGTGTAAAGTTTAAAGTATTTTCAGGGCCGCGTGACATGACTCCGTGACAGAGCACTTGCCCTGCACTTGTGAGGTGCTGGGTCTGATTCCCAGCATCACTGGTTCTCCTGAAAATAAGGGAATATCTCCCAAGCCCTCAACTTGGAAGATATGGCCTCAAACCCAAAAGTAAATGAACTACTTAGTATACATAAATCCCCAAATAAACAAACTATTTAGTATACCCACATGTGAGGCTTTTATTTAAAATTGGATTCAGGGTTAGGAATATGACTCAGTAGCTAAAAGAACCTGCCTTGCAGACGCGAGTTTATGAGTTCAATCCCCAGTGCTGCCCATACGTGCTGAGAGCAAAGCAAGTGTCTCTGCTATCTGGGACCCCAAAGACTATAACAGAGTATGCAGTCTCTAGTGCACACCAGATGTGTGCCAGCCTCACAGCTAAAAGTGCTTGACCCTCTCCCACAGCCATACCTACGGTGAATGATAACGCGAGCTCTACTATCCACAGTGCAACCCCTGATGGGCACAGGGTTCCTGACAAACATTACACTCGAATGTGCATGCGCTCCCCGGTGAGTATGTGGACAAACACAGCAAGTGTGAGCAGTGTGACCAAGATGTGTGCAAGCCCCCAACCAGATGCATGACCCCTGGCAAGCACCACAAGCAAACATTCGCACTCCCTGGTAATAATAACAACAAAAGTAAGGAACCAGAAATGTTGACATTCAATTTAAAGTAAATAATAAAGTTGGATTCAAGTGCTGGGTTGAAGATAGAAAGAAGTAACATTTTCTCCACCATCTACAACCTGGAGGACAGGCGACCCCCAAAGCAGAAAGCCACTCAACCGTTTTCTCTGTTCAGCTCAGTTCTATGAAATACGCAGATCTCACAGAGGTGAGCCTGACCCATATTGTCATAAAAGGTCAGTTCTCGATTATTAATCCCTTTACCCTCTGCCGGACTCAAGAAGGATGACAGAAACGTGCTGACTTTGCCTCTGAAACCTACTTTGCATGACCAGTTTCCAGCCTGAAGGACAAAATTCCAAAGACTGTTCCTGACCTTTCCAGATCAATCAGGAGAGATCTAAGCTATTCAAAATATTTTAAAAGCCATTGACATCTTTGGGGGAAGAGGGGGAGTAAAAAAAAAAGAATAGATTCCTTACTTATTCTGTGAAAGCGCACCAAAATAGGACATTAAGATTACCTGTCAGTTTTGACTCCGCTGATGTATTTCTGGCAATTGCCGGCTACACGGCTCATTTCTTTGGGGTGATACGCCGTTTGACGGATCTCTGACTGTTTTCTGTAGATGATGTACCTCCACCCTTCCGGGATTCGTTAACTAAAGAATCGAAGGTTTCATTTGCATATATGCCATTAGGATAAACTATGGGTAAGCATTTCCTCCTCCCAAGCCTCTGTTCTCAGTAGATCATTTCAAATGCAGCAATCAGTAGACAAGAAAACGCTGACCCGCTAGTGTTTCACCAGAGTAATCATATTTCCATTGCCTTTCCTAAACTACAGGGCAATTTAGCTGAAAAAACAGATAAATGGAAAATTTGATACTGTGTATGTTCTCATGTGTTTCATTATTGAAGAATAACAGGGTATCAATGGAAAATAAAGATAGCACCAGGATTACTAAAAAAGAAAAAGAAGATCTTTCTACATGCAAGCATCCTTGTAAGTCACCAATGCTTAGAAAATACATGGCATTTACACAGTTAGAAATTAAAAATTCCAATCCCTCCCCCAAAAAATAGCTATACATTTTATATACATTTTATACAACTAAGCAATACATAGTCCCAAGAGTTCTACTTAAATTATTTTCCAGTATTAAATAATATACAAATAAATATGCCTTGTTCTATAATTACTCCTAAAAATTTTTTTTTAAAATTTAAAAATTTAAAAAATTAAAAAATATAAATTTAAAAAAGTCTGAAAGTGTCTGAAATGTTAAAGAAATATTAATGACTAACTTTTCAAAACTAGACGTAGGTTTTCAAAAAATTATTTCAGCAGCTTTAATTGGGCTATTTCATATCTTAAATGTTTACATTGGAGCTGGAGAGGTATTACAGTGAGTAGGATGCATGCCTTCAGGAGGCCAACCCAGGTTCAATCCCAAGCATCCCATATGGTCCCCCAAGTCCCTCCATAAGTGATCCCTGAGCACAGAGATAGGACTAAGCCCTGAGCACCAAAACAAAGTCTATATTATATCTTTCATACAATTTTATCCAGAAAAAATTATATTGCATGATTGTTTTTAATATCTGTTTTTTTTTCCCCTTTATTTTATTTTATTTTTTTTAAAGTTGTAGATTTACAATTTTTTGTGCTTTGGTTTCAATTATACAATGATCAGATACCCATCCCTCCACCAGTGCCCATTTTCCACCACCATGGATAATATCCCTCCCACCCCCAAATATCTGTTTTTTGCATGAACTGAACAACCTAAGTAAAGTAGAATCACAAAGTATACAAAATGAGGTTCTATTTGGTTGACATTTTGACATTACCTTTCTACACCATCTGCCTCTGTATTTTCAATAAAAATCCTTTCGTTTGAATATCTTCATCTTTGCCAGAAGACAATTTCTAGAGCTTTGGAAAGTTGTCACGCTAATACAATCACACACAAGATGAACTGGCACGCAGGAGCTTCGGAAGACACAGGAGAGTGGGTGTTCTATTACTTCTGTACCAGATCATTGTTTCTAGGAGGTAATCTATAAATTCTTAATCTTCCTAGTGTTCTTGAGCGACACAGGAGGACCACTCCTGACCTAATTCAACATCTTTCATTAAAGGAGTGGCAATAGTTTTATTGCTCAAGAGAAACTGGTTATTCTATTATCTTTCCTGTTGAATACTTATTGAATATTGAAGAATAATTATTGGGAATATTGAAGAATAATTTATATCCTCCTTAAATATAAATATTGAGATCACCTTCAAGGCCCATAACAGGCACTGTTCCTTAAACTCAAGGTTTCATGCAATGAACATGCAGACACGTGAATGGTTTTTTCATATTGTTAGATTTTCTCCACGAAATTATAGCATTTTGCTAATTCAGAGTGGTTTTTAATATATCCTGATTAGCAAGATAAATTCTATGTTATTAGTGCTATTCAGAGAGGAAAGAGAATTTCCTAGTACTTGGTACCAGTAAAAAAGAACTCAGGTTTACCAAAGTAGCATAAGTCAATCTATACCCCCACTTACTATTCCACAAATCATATAATGAATGATTTGCACAAAAAAAGACTGCACTTGAATTTGATGTCAGTTTTGCCTTAAATCGACCACATGCTGGAAACCCAAATTAAGACAATATGTAAACAGAAAAACAGAAAGCACTAAATCCTTTAAATTTGTAACTGTGGTTTTACCTCAAAGTGAGAGCACAATGAATAGAATAATTCATTCTTAAGAGTCGTTCTCTGCAAATCCAATCCATAGGGGTTCAACAACTTGTTAATTTATCCTAGCTACTGAACACTCAAATTTGAAATTCTAGTGAGCTAAAATAGAACAAATGCATACATAAAATGGCAAGGATGTTAATTTTTGTCAGTTAAATGAGCTTTAGCAGGCTGGAGAGAGAGATCAAAAGACTGAGCACATGCTTCGCATGCAGGAGGTCAATGATCAACCCAGTGCACCACCTGGTCCCCTGGTCACTCCCGAGAGCAACGTTGGAGCACTGAGCTGGGAGCAGCCCCTAAGCACTATCAGATGTGGTCAAAAACAAAGAAGGGGGGGGAACACATAAATAAGTTTTAGCAAATAAACCATAGTATTTTAAAACTATTTTAAAACAAGCCAGAATGGAAACTGGAAAGATCCAAAGTAGAGTACCTAAACTACAAGAGTCTGTAGCGCAAATATATTTTACTTATGTTTCCATCATGATATTTACTCATACTCTTCTTATCGTCAACTTAACAGACACTTATTTTCTTAATATCTCCAAGGGGGGCCAGAGAGATAGCACAGGAGGTAAAGAACTTGCCTTTCATGTAGCTGACCTTTATAGGATCAGTGACACCATATATGGTCTCCCAAACACCCCCAAACACAACCTGAGCACAGGCGGTTGTGGTCCAAAAACAAAGTATAATATGTATCCCCCAAGGGAAAAAGAAAGGGAGAATAAAAGGAGTCTGAGAGTATCTGTGAACACTCACAGAGAATTGCATTTAAAGGACAGCCTGAAAAATAAATAAATAAATAAATAAATAAAAAATAAAGGACAGCCTCTACTTTGGCTTAACGGGTTACTTCATACACAATTGCAAAATCAATTGCCTAATGGCATTGGCGAAAATATTTTTGGTCTATAGCCACTTTGTGACTCTGCAAATTTCTGCCTTGTAGCTGACTATATAAATGCAGGGCTCTCGCTGGATTTCATTTCAAATCTTAACATTGTCAAAAATCTTAGCAGCGTGTTCTAGTAAATCATATGCTTTGTTTAAAAATCTTCTTTGGAGTGCTGAAAACTCATCGCTGATGTTCTAAACAACCTGGAAGGCAGCCTGGGCCAAAGAAAAGCCCTCAAACCAGTCCAGCCTACTTCTCATTCACATGTTGGTCTGAAGGCAGCTCCCTCTGTGCAGTGGTTTGGGGGTTGCATTCTTTCTGTTCTGTGGCTCTGTTAATTGCTCAGAGTCTCAAAGTTGCCAGCATCTACCCAGCCAAACAAAGGCGGGCAGGAAGAAGTGTGGAAGGCCAATGTACTCCTTTAAGGATGACACACAGCACTTCTGCCAACATTCCACTGACCAGAATTAGGTCAAAGAGTCATACCCAAACCAATGGAGCTTGGGAAATGAAGGCTCTCTTTGTGCCTTAAGCAACAGCAAAAAATAAGGGGATGGTTATACATCCTTGAAACGTAAATATCATAATGCAATTTAATTTCAATTTAAATGATAAAAACAACAACAACAACTGGAGTTCATAACAAATAGGTAAGTGTGACAAGTTCTGTGACATCGGAAGTTATTTCAAGCTCAGAGCACACTGAGATTTGAATCAGCTCTTGAATGAGCTACCTGGCATTGTGAGTACGCATTGGGAATACATGAGTTGAAAAGCTAAGAAGGAAATAAACACTTGGGGGAAAGAACTATTCATAAAGAAGAACCACAGTGTATGTAGAACTAAGCACATATTGGAGGGGGGGAGAGATTTGGGCAGCCTGGAGTACATGTTTTACAATACAAGGGCCAGGGCTTGATCCCCAGCACTGCATGGTATCAAGAACCTCCAAGAGTGACCCCTGAGCACAGATCTGGGAGTTGCCACTGAGCATCACTACCAGATGTGGCTTAAAAGTTCACGGAAGGTGTGGTGGGGTGATGCACATGCAAGTTTAGGTATTACAATTCCATTCACAGGGGCCAGAGCAATAGTACAGCAGTTAGGGCATTTGCCTTGCATGCAGCCCACCTGGATTCGATCCCTGGCACCCAATATGATCCCAAGCCCACCAGGAGTGATACGTGAGTACAGAGCCAGGAGTAACCCTGAACAGTGCTGGGTCTGGCCGCAAAACCAATAAATAAATACATAAGCAAATTCACAGTCACGGTCACAGTCCTCCCATTGTTCATCGATTTGCTCGAGCAAGTCCAGTAACGTCTCCATTGTGACACTTGTTACTGTGTTTGGCATATTGAATACATCACGGGGAGCTTGCCAGGCTTTGCCGTGGGGCGAGATACTCTCGGTAGCTTGCCAGGCTCTCCGAGAGGGGTGGAGGAATCAAACTCGGGTCGGCCATATTGGCTGCATGCAAGGCAAACGCCCTACCGCTGTGCTAAGCAAATTAATAAATAAAATTCCGTTCACAGATAACATTAGTTTTAATTATTGTTTTTGATTATTCTTTAGACAATTATATATGTTCACTGTATCACTGTCATCCTGTTGTTCGTTGATTCCCTCAAGCAGTCACCAATAACATCTACTTCATCCTAGCCCTGAGATTTTAGGAAGTGCCACATTCGAGGCTCTTTCAGGGTCAGGAGAATGAGACCCATCATTGTTACTGTTTTTTGGCATATTGAATATGCCACAGGGAGTTTGCCAGACTCTGCTGTGTGGGCAGAATACATTTGGTAGCATGCCAGGTTCTCCAGAGTAAGAACTAGATAATAAGAATTCGCGCGGCCGCAAATGTGGCCACGTGCTTTCGGGAGCTGGGTTTTATAGTCTCTGGGACTTGGCGGTTGATGGGATCACACAGCACCAGGGGCAGTTGGTGAGTGTAACACTTACATACTGGAAGATGGGGGATCTGGGTGGAGGAGGACCAGTGCCAATCTGAGCAGGCTTGGAAATCTACGCCCCAGGTTCCGCACACCTGGGTTCCTCTGCCTGTTCCTTCATGCATGAGGCTCATCTGAACGTGTGGAGAGTGGTCATAAGCATGGCTGTGGCTGGAACTGGAGGTCTTCAGCCACACCCATGCTGTGATCCCAGCCACAGCCATGCTGTGATTTAATTTACGAAATTAAATAGGAAATATGAATAAAATGAATGTTATAATTTTAAAACATAATTAGGGTTTAGTTCTCGCTCTCAGAGAACCTGGCAGGCTACAGAGAATATCCCGCCTACATGGCAGAGTCTGGCAAGCTCCCCGTGGTGTATTCAATATTCCAAAACCCAGTAACAATGATGGGTCTCATTCCCCTGACCAGAAAGAGCCTCCAATGTGGCACTTGCTAAAATCTCAGGGCTAGAACGAATGGAGACATTACTGGTGCCTGTTCAAGGAAATCGATGAGCAACAGGTTGATGGTGATACAGTGATACCGTGAACTAGGATCTGAAGAGATGACTCAAAGGACAAGAGCGCATGCTTTGCACGTGAGAGTCCCAGGTTCAGTCTCCTGTCCCATTATGATCCCGAGCACCACACCAGGAAGAGCTTCTGAGCAACACAAGGTATGGTCTAAAAATACTCCAAAAGTTCCCAAATAAATCATTTAAAAATATATTATTAAATGTTCCATATTTAAATTAAACAAGGAATGTTCAATTAATAGAACAAATACAAACTTTTTTCTAGTAGGAAGGATCAAACTCTGGCCTGGGTTTGGTTTTTGTTGGGGGCCACACCTGTACATGAGGGCTATTCCTGACTCCATGCTTGAGGGTTGTTCCTGGCAGTGCTCAGAAGGCAGTGCAGGGATCAAACCTGGGCTCCTACAGGCAAAGCATCCACTCAAGCCCTTTGAAACATATGTCTTGTAACTTATTTATTACAATGCAATGTTACTTCAATTTTTTAATTAAATATTAATTTTAAAGATAGATCTTTGGTAAAAAGTGCAGACGAACTAGCTTGATTGCATTTTGCTTTTGTGAGCTTCGCAGATAATTTTTTTTTTATAAATTAAAGTGGCAACACAACTCCATGCAGTTCTTATCAGCACAAACAGCCTGTGCTCTTCTTTATTTCATATTTCATTAAAGTAGGTACATTTTGCAGTCATAATGCTATCACACATGTAATACCATAAACATAAACAGTACACCATAAACATATCTCACATAGAGAAACCACCAAAAATGACTATTTTTTTTATCAATATTGACTTTATTGCAATGGTTTGTAACCTAACCCATAATATCTGAGGTGTGCATGTAAACCTGTATCTCTGGTCTCCTTTATTTACAAATAGGTAACAATTACTTGTGTTGAAACCCAATATTGAGAGCTTTTGAATATCAAATACCAATACTTATGCATCATTTTCAGTTCCCTGACTAAGCACTGTGTCAATTAAATATCCAGCTATTGTTTATGTCAATGGTTGTCAGCCTGTGCAGGTCTGCAGGTGTAAAAGGCTAAGAGAGCCACTACTGGTTCATGCCACTGCATGCTAATGTAAATTTGAAACATTACCTTGGATTAAGTAGCAGTAAGCAACATAATGTACTTTCTAGCAAAGAATCTTATCAAGAATGCTATGTTGGGGCTGGAGCAACAGTACATCAGGTAAGTCGTTTGCCTTGCACGTGGCCGACCCGGATTCGATTCTGAGCATCCCATATGATCCCCTGAGTGCAAACCTCAAGGAGCACCGAAGCAGAGTGTGTGAGCATCACACCTGATTTGCAGCCCTGGTCAGCACCACAGCCAGGCATATGTGCAGCCCCTGGTCATCAGGCAGAAGAAGAAAGGAGTAGGAGGAGCAAGGAGGAGGAAGAAGAAAGAGGAGGGGAGAGGAGGAAAAGAAGGAAGAAGAAGAAGAAGAAGAAGAAGAAGAAGAAGAAGAAGAAGAAGAAGAAGAAGAAGAAGAAGAAGAAGAAGAAGAAGAAGAAGGGGGAGGAGGAGGAGGAGGAGGAGGAGGAGGAGGAGGAGGAGGAGGAGGAGGAGGAGGAGGAGAACAAATGCTAAATTAGGGAACAATGCAATAATACAGCTGGTAGGGTGTTTGTCTTGCATGAAGCCATCTGGAATTTGATCCCCGGAATCCCGTATGGTACCCCAAGCACCACCAGGAGTGCTTCCTAAATGCAGAGCCTCCTAGAGTAAACCCTGGTCACCACTGGGTGTAGCCACAAAAAAAAAAAAAAGCTAGGTGAAATTGGCAATAATGCAATTCACTAGATAGTGTTCCAGTCCCCTTGTTGCAGGCAGATAGGTAAGGAGGCAGTGGTAATGAGCGTTAGGGAAATAATAAAACTTTTAATAAATTGCCCAGCCCTGAAATAGCCAAAAAGGTATGAAAGAACATCCCCTTTGAGATGCAAATTCTGAGTTCTTTAAAGAAAGAAACTGAGGCACATCCTGAGGCAGAAATGTGAGGCCCCAGAGGAAGGTAGACTCTCTCAGAAAAGAGAAGCTACAAAATCTAAAGGTATTCATGAGATTGTGAAAAGACCATCAACAGTGACAAGGCCCAGTTCAAATTTTATGTATAGAGAAAATTCCAGGCTAAGACTATTTGGAGAAATTGTATATAACCAAAAGCATTCAAGGCCTGCTTGCTTTTATCAACCTTGTTCTCTCTTGAGCATGTCTGTCTCTCTTTCTTTCCTCAATTTTTCCACTCTGGAGAAGCTTGTGTTCTCTCTTTTTTTTTTTAATGAATCACCATGAGGTATATAGACAGTTATAGACTTATAAACTTTCATGCTTATGTTTCAGTCATACGGTGATATCCATCCCTCCACCAGTGCCCATTCTCCATCACCACTGATCCCAGTAATCCTCCCACCACCCCCACCACATCTCCCCCACGCCACCCCGCCACTGTGGCAGGGTGTTCCTTTTTGCTCTCTCTCTCTCTCTCTCTCTCTCTCTCTCTCTCTCTCTCTCCTCTCTCTCTCTCTCTCTTTTGCTTTTTGGGTCACACCTGGCTATGCACAGGGGTTACTCCTGGCTCTGCACTCAGGAGTTACTCCTGGCAGTGCTCAGGGGACCATATGGGATGCTGGGAATCGAACCCGGGTCGGCCGCGTGCAAGGCAAACGCCCTACCTGCTGTGCTATCTCTCCAGCCCCTCTCTCTCTCTTTTGGGGTGTTGTGGTTTGCACTATAGGTATTGAGTGGCCATCATGATCGGTCTATAGTCTACTGTCAACACACATCTCCCATCCTGAGCAGGCCCTCCAAGCACCCTTTACTTGGTGGTCCCTTCTCTATCTCAGCTGCCTTTTCCACCACCAGCATGTAAGGCCGGCTTCCAAGTCGTGGAATAATCCTCCTGGTACTCATCTCTACTATTCTTGGGTGTAAGTCTCCCGTTCTGTTACTTTATATTCCACAAATGAGTGCAATCTTTCTATGTCTGTCCCTCTCTTTCTGACTCATTTCATTTAGCCTCTTGCACACATAGAATACCACATAGAATACATATTCCTCCTTCTCCCCTCACATCTAAGTAAATTTTTTTAATTCAGGGAGGGGGGGGGGATTCAGGGTTATTCCTGACTCTGAGCTCAGGGATCACTCCTGGTGGTGCTCATCTGGGATACCAGGAATTTAAACCAGGTCAGCAGCTTGCAAAGCAAGTGCTCTACCTTCTGTGCTATCAGTTCAGCCCCAAAGTAGTAAATTTCTTCAATAAAAATTATAATGATTTTCTATTTGGTCTCCTCCTTTGTTTTTTGGCTTTTTAGGTCACATCTGGTGATGTCCAAGGGTTACTCCTGGTTCTGCACTCAGAAATCACTCCTAGAAGTGCTCAGGGGACCAAACTGGGTGCTGGGGATTAAACCCAGGTCGATTTCATGTCAGGCAAATGTCCTACCCACTATGCTATTGCTCATGCCCTCCCCTCCTGAAATATTTTTCTGTAAGGGAAGGCGATGGATTTGGAATACCTGTGCCAAAGTTAGGTCTGACTTTTCTTTTCCTACAAATAGCGATTTCTGCTCTAGCCTGAGTCCATTTCTAGTCTAGCCAGAGAAATCGAGTGGCAGGAAATAATCTCCCACACTGTGCAGAAAAGTGGACTTCAAGAGCAGTTTGACAGCTGCCTCATGGGGCTAACAGGACGTGAGCATCTGTGCCTTGTAGATGCTTATAGCAGACTTTACCAGTCGAGACCCATGCCATATTTTTCCCAAGAGGCAAAGGTGGACTGAGCAGAAAGGTGAAAGCACTTTTTTTCAATGCTACCTCCCTTGCTCTCCACTTTACCAAGCCACCTGCAACACCAAATTTTTTACTCTTCAGGGTCATTTTTTCTAGCTACATACTCCATATGGAACAACCATTTCTTTCTTCCTGATTAGAAGCATTCATATTTATGCTTTAGTACTGACAGACTGAATAATTTCACTTACCAGAAATGTAATTTTAAAATTCATCTGGGACTTTTAAGATAACTTATAAATAAAGTAACATTTTAAAATACACAGATTGGGCCAAAGTGATAGTACAGCAAGTAGAGTGTATGCCTTACATATAGCCGCACCTGGTTTGATCCCTGGCATCCCATATGGTACCCTGAGCATCACCAGGAGTAATTCCTGGGTAAAAGACAGGAGTAACCTGTGTTCCTTGCCGGGTTTGGCTCAAAAAACAACAGCAACAAAAATACAAAGTTCGGGGACAGAGACATTACACAGGAGTAAGGTGCTTGTGGCCAATCCCTGAAAATGCATTTGGTCTCCTGAGCACAGAGCCAGGAGTAAACACTGAGCACCATTGGGTTGTGGCCAAAAAAAAAAATACAAAACCTAAACTGAAATACAAAGTTCTGGGGCTAGTACAGCGAGTAAGACACTTGCCTTTCACACTGCTGATCTAGGTTCAATCCTTGGCACCACATATGGTCCTTCTACCCCACTAGGAGTGATCCCTGAGTGCAGTCAGTAGTTAGCCCTAAACATATCCTCAAATAAAATAAAATAAGTAATAAAATCAGTAAGCCCTGAGCATATCCTCAAATAAAATATAACAAAAATTAAAATAAAATACAAAGGTCTGCAACATAATTGAAGTGAAGAATCATATCCTAAGCATGTGGTAAGGACCACAGGGTGAATTTTGTAGTAAGAGCAGCCCTTTGAATCTCAGAGGTGGGCCGTAAACATTGATAGTGAAACTTCAGCACACAGAGAAGTTCCACTCACAGGTGAACAGTGTAATTTAATAGTGTGCCACACAGCATGGCTGCAAGATACATGATCTACCGGGAAGCCAAGGCTAGGAAATGCTAATCCCCAGCAAGGGAAGGAATCATTATATGGCCTTGGGAAAATTAACTAGCTTAGTTTCTCTGACTACAAAGGCAAACAGGCTCAACAGGCTGGAGTGCGTGTTTTGCCAGCAGGAGATCCAGGCTCCATCTCCGATGTACAGCTACAGAGTAAAGAGTAGCCTCGGTGTTACTCAAAACAATAAAACAAGCAAATGCAAAAAGACAAATGGTAATATGCAAAGACTTTTTTAAGTAAACCTTTTACAAATCTGAGAGAGGGCTGGAGAGATGTATGCTTAGCATGTGGGAGAACTAGTTTCATGGTACGTTACTACACAGTCCCCTGAGCCCTGCCGAAAGTGAACCCCAGGCAATAATGAAAGTGACCCCCAAACAAGCAAAAGTCTGAGAGCGAAAGGGCAAAGGTGAAGAAAGAGATGAGAGGGAAGAAGAGGGACATAAAGCAGACACTGGAGAAAAGTTGCCAGGTTGAAAAGGAAATGAATATCTGTGTGCCGAATCAAAGAAATAATAAAAGTGGGAACTGGAGAGCTCAGTGGGAAAGCACCTTCCTTGCTTACTTTGTGCAGCCAATGAGGCTCTGAATTTGATCTCTGAATTGTCCCACAGGTAGCTCAAAGACTGGAGAGATAGCTCCAAGAATTCAACACACCTTTGCATGCAGGAAGCCGGAGTTTGATCCCTGAGCTCCACTGGTAATGATCCATGAGCAGTGAACCCAGATAGCCTCTAAGCACTGCTGGGCATTTCCCTCAAGCCAATGCCCCCCCCAAATAACTTCCAGTCTAGAATACCCTAATTTAAGTAGTAATATACTATTCCAATAAGACTGGGAAACAAAAGACTAGAAAAGGCACATTAGGAAAGTTAGGAAATTGGTTTTCCAAAATATTGAAGGTAGATAGGATAGGGGAGTCACCAGTAATGTACTTTTGTGAAATAATAAGAAAACTTAAGATATGCCCTTTTTTTTAGTAAAATAGATTTTGTTTGGAGGCTTTTAGGAAAAGGAAGGAGGGAGAGAAAGTGAGAGAATAACGAGTAATACTCTCAAGAGAGTATGCAGGCTTCTCCAAAGGCAGAGAGAGCCCTACATACATCCCAGCATAAGATATGAAACATCAAAGTACACATCTCAAGAAGAAAGATGCAGGCACTATATGTGCTCGGGTACCACATGTGCTCGGTCACGTGGGCACAAGCAATACATGGGCTCAGGCAGCAAATGCACCTTCAGAGACTTTCTAGTGGGACCAAAGAGAACATACAGTATGTCAGGAGCTTGCCTTGTATGCAGCTGACCTAGATTTGATCCCCGATAACACAGCGGTAGGGCATTTGCCTTGCACGCAGCTGGCTGGGCCGAGCCGGGTTCGATTCCTCTGCCCCTCTCGGAGACCCCAGAAAGCTACCGAGAGTATCTCGCCTGCACGGCAAAGTCTGGCAAGCTACCCGTGATGTATTCAATATGCCAAACATAGTAACAAGAAGTCTCACGATGGAGACATTACTGGGCCCGCTTGAGCAAATCCATGAACAATGGGAGGACAGTGACAGTGACTCCATATGATCCCCTGAACCCACCAGGAATGATTCCTGAGCTCAGAGCCAAGAATTAGTCCTTTGCACAGCAGGTAAAACCCCCAAAACAAAATCAAAAAAGAGAGAGAGAAAGAGATTTCCAAGCTTTGAAGTAGCCCAAAGGCATAAAAACAGCATCCTTTTGACATATATTCCCTAAACTCTTTGGCGAGAAGAAACTGAGGCACTACCCAGATACAGAAACCCAAGACTCCACCCAGAGAATGGTGGACCCCGCAGAAAAGAAGCAGCAACAGAAGAATCTATGAGATTATCAAGAGATTAAAATATGAAAAGACCATTAATGGTGCAGACTTTCCTGCAACAACACCCAGATAACATATGCAAAATTTCAAGAAAATCCATTTGGAAGAATTTTATAAAAATTCCTCCCAAAAGCCATTCAGGGTTTGCTCTTCAAGCCCAGGTTCTCCCTTAAAAAGGTATTTCGCTTGCTTGTTTCTGCGTCTCTGCTTTTTTCCACTCTGGAGAAGCCTACGCTCTCTCGTGAACACTTACTTTTTCTTTCTCTCCCCTCACATCTAAGTAAGTTTCAATAAAAACTATCTTGTTTCACCATTTTACCTCCTCCTGGAATTCTCTTCTATGAGATAAAGGCCAGGGACCCAAAACACCTATACCGAGGTTTGAACTGTCTTTGCCAGCCCTGATCCACGCCAGGCATTTCCCTGAGCACTGCTGGTTAAGGTCGGTTGAGCAGAGAGTGAAGATACTTCTTGGATGTACCTCCTTGCCCCCCACTTCACCGAGCCACCAGCAACAAAAGCAACTGGGGGTCTCCATTCTGGGTTCATCCCCATCCCTGGACACTCCAGGACAAAGTTGCCCACAGCCCGCCTCATTTTCCTCTCACGGTTCTTAAATAAAAGTGCAACAGGTGAGGCAGTGTGGGGAAAATCACTATAAGAAACAAAAAAGAGGGGCTGGAGCAATAGCATAGCAAGTAGGGCGTTTGTCTTGCATGCGGCCGACCCAGGTTCGATCCCCAGCATCCCACATGGTCCCCTGAGCACCACCAGGGGTAATTCCTGATTAGAGAGGCAGGAGTGACCCCTGTGCATAGCCGGTTGTGACCCCCCCCAAAAAAAAGAAACAAAAAAGACTAATACATGTGTCTAAAGAAAAATAAAGGAATCTTGATGTGGGGTTAGTGGGGCCTGAAGAGATAGCTATAATAAGTCCCCCTTCTGTTGTAAAGTATGGTGGGAACACTCACTTTGCATGCAGGAACCACAAGTTCTATTCCTGGCTATTCCTATCTCCGAGGTACTTCCAGGGCTGATTCCCAAGCACCAGACCTAGAGTAAATCCCTCACATACCCACCCTGCCCCAAGTTGGATATAACCCCGAAATAGAACAAAACAAAAGAAAGGGACCTCCAGCCTCCAAGCCAGACAAGTTTGGTTACCAACTTCCTGATTAAAAAAAAAAAAAAAAGAGGACTTTGGAAAACCAATTCTAGCCAGTTGGTGGAGCATGCTCAGTGAATAGAACCTGGACCTTAATGCAGGGGGTATGGTGCCGCCAGCAGGTCAATCTGTACCTGTGAGGCGAGTGCATCAGCAGCCTCATGGCGCCTTCAGACTTCCAGATACCCCAAAATTGCTGCTGTGCCTTTGGCCAGACCCCAAAAACTTGGGGCAAAGTTTACCAAGAAAGTAAACGGCCAAAAGTTAGGTATGTGGGAAACACACCCACAAACCACCTCCGGCTCAGCTATATAATTGGAGGCAAGGCCTCTTTGGTTCCTGATTGAACTGCTTAATGGACATGATCCCAGAGACTCAGAAATGAATCTCAGAACCCAGTGGCTTTAGGTAGAAATGCGTCTGGTCTCTGCTAAATGTGTCTGGGCTACCGGTGCTGGGCCAACCCAGGTGGGAATAGGTTTCGTGCCTTGGCCTATTCCCCCTGGTGGCCCAGTGGCCGCCATCCATCTGAGGCCACTGGATAGTCACATTTGGGCCCCCAGTGACGAGACACACAGGGCCTCACGGGATGAGGGTGGAGCTGGGCTTGTCCTCCCCACCCCAACGAGACCCCAAGTCATCGCCCACGAATGGCCTCTCTGGCTCCTGATCAAGATGCTTAACGGCCATGATCTCAGAGACTCAGAAACAAATCTCAAAACCCAGTGGCATTTGGCAGAAATGCATCCAGACTCCACAGTACGTTACTGTCGCCGGGCCACCCCAGGGAGGAAAGGGTGTTGTCCCTCCGCCTGCTCCCTCTTGGCGACTTGGTGGCTGTCATCCTCCAGAGGACATTGGACAGTCAGGCTTGGGCCCGCAGTGACAAAACTTGTTGGGTCTCACGGGATGGGGGGGAGGTGGAGCCTGGCCTGTCCTCCCCACCCTAACGAGACCCCAAGTCATCGCCCACAAACGGCCTCTCTGGCTCCTCATCAAGCTGCTCAACAGCCTTGATCCCAGAGACTCAGAAACAAATCTCGAAACCCAGCAGCTTTTGTCAGAAATGTGTCCGGACCCCTCAGTAGGTTACTGTCGCCGGGCCACCCCAGGGGGGAATGGGTGCTGTCCCTCTGCCTGCTCCCTCTTGGCGACTTGGTGGCTGTCATCCTCCAGAGGCCATTGGACAGTGAGGCTTGGGCCCGCAGTGACGAAACTTGTTGGGTCTCACGGGATGGGGGGGGGGGAGGTGGAGCCGGGCCTGTCTTCCCCACCCCAATGAGACCCCAAGTCAACGCCCACGAATGGCCTCTTTGGCTCCTCATCAAGCTGCTCAACGGCCATGATCCCAGAGACTCAGGAGCAGATCTCTAAACCCAGTGGCTTTTGGCAGAAATCCCTCCAGACTTAAGTGTTAAAATTTCAGAATTTCAAAACCACATGGCCCTACTGCAGCCACACGACATCATATGTTAGTCATAACCAGCAATAGAACACAAATTGTCTACTGTTGCCTTTTCAGCAGATCTAAGTGTTGGGGTAAATCTCAAATAATAATGGTGGGCCTGGTGTCGAAATATTGAATGTGATCAAAGTAGAGAGAGAGAGAGTAATGTGGAGATCATCTGCCCCACAGGCAGGGGGAGGTTGTGGGATGGGAGTATACTGGGATTTTTGGTGGTGGAGAATGGGCACTGGTGAAGGTACAGGTGTTTCATTGTATGACTGAGACTTAGACCCAAAAGCTTTGTAACTGCTCTCACGGTGATTCAATAAATAAAATTATAAAAAATAGAAAAAGAAAAAAAAAGTAAGGTGGAGTTCATGCACAATTCAATCAGCTAATCAGTTGCTGAATAAATAGCAGTACTCCTACAAAAAAAGAAAAAAAAACAAAATGCATAGTATTAGTTTACATGCCCCTCAGATGCTAATGATACATACAATGTACAAGCAGCCAGTAGTCCTTATGCACTTAAGCACCACCCCTCCAATCAGGCTGCTGTTGTATATTTTTCCCCTTAATTAACTCACCCCTTGAAAAGCTATGTCCCCCAAGCCTTAGGTGTATACTACCTCTTCAGTAAATCTCCCTGCTATTATCTTCACTATCTTGTCCTTGAACTCTTTCCCCAACAAAGATGAACAAAGGTACAGCAAGGTCTTGGCCCCTGTTCCTTTTTTTTTTTTATGATTTTTTTTTTATTAGTGAAACACCATGAGGTACAGTTGTAGACTTACAATTTTTTGTGCTTGGGTTTCGATTATACAATGATCAGATACCCATCCCTCCACCAGTGCCCATTTTCCACCACCATGGATAATATCCCCCCACCCCCATCCCCCCACTCCCCCCACCCCCGTCTCTGTGGCAGGGCAATCCCCTGTGTTCTCTCTCTCCTTTTGGGTGTTGTGGTCTGCAAAAGAGGCATTGAGTGGCAAACATGTTCAGTCCATAGTCTACTTTCGACATGCATCTCCCCTTCTGGGAGGATCCTCCAAACATCCTTTATTTGGTGCTCCCTTCTCTATCTGAACTGCCCTTTGCTCTAGGATACCCGGCTGGCCTCTAAATTATGGAGTAATCCTCCTGGTGCTGATCTCAGCTATTCTTGGGTATTAATCTCATACTTTGTTACTTTATATGGCCCCTGTTCCTTTTTACAGATCACTTTTGTGGCCATGGCAAACTTAGATCGGCATTTAGTCTCCTGATTGAATTCTTTCCTTTGGGAAGAAAAGAACCTGGGTTCTTTGGGTGGAAATCACTTTCACATTTTGTTTTCTGGGCCTAGAACAGCCAAACCTTGTCCCAGGTAAGTTCCACAGCCACCATGAAGTTGTGGGTGGTTGGGGTCCACTCACAGGCCAAGAAGATCCAGTGGACAAACATGTGACCGAACTCAGCAGCCACCTGGAAACACTGGCAGGTTTTTGCCTGCACAGGGCAGGTGCTCATCCAGAGCTCCTCCCTCCCTGTGCCCTTCGTCAGTCCGTTCTCTGGAAATGATTCTCCCTCACTGCTCCTTGTCTCCTGAAATTCCTTTCTCCAAGAATAGCCAAAGAACCTAGGACTTCGGTGGAGGTCAGGACTGATTTGCATTTCCTTTTATCTGAAGAGGAAAGTAAAAACCCCAGCCTGAGAGTCACAGCTCCTAAAAATCTGGGTGACAGAGACCAATACCCACATCAAGTAGATCAAGGGGGTCTCTCTCAGGCACAACCTATAATCACTCTGGTAAGGCTGGCAGGACTTTAATGTCCATTCCAGGCTGCAGCTCACACAAACTTGAGCCAAAGGAATGGCTGGAGCACATGCTTCCTGTGGAGAGGCCTGAATGTAAGCCCTGGCACTGCCTGGCCTCCCACACCAACAGGAGTATCCCCTGAGCACTACACTGTCACCCTGGAGCGCCCCCGGTATGACCAAGAAACAAGCTTACCAGTCCTGACCTCCCCCCCGGCAATGACAGCATGGTGGCAAGCCAGGCAGGGGCCAGGCAGCACGATTCATTGTGGCTACCTCCTCCCACACTTCACCAACCAACAATATGTTGGCAGGTAAGACTGAAGTCCCCCCACCAGCAACAGAGCCACAGTACCCAGTCTTGGGTGGCTTCTCTCTTCTGGGAAGGAACATGCACATCCTCAAAATCCAGGAACCCTCCCTGTCTGGAGTATAACCAGCTCAGATGCAACTCCCTTCTGCAGAGCCAGCAGACTCTCTAGGGCTACACAGATTTAGCTCTGAGGGCGAGTGGAGGACTTTTCCTATCATGCTGTTCCTGCCAAAATTGCTGTGTTCAGAAGAAATCAGTTACAGCACCCAGTCTATCATGGACACCTGGTTACTTCTATCCCTAGGGTCCCACTGGGGTTCTGGAGAACTGAGTGCCCCCCGAAGTCCTGAGTCCTCCCGCCTCCCATGGTCTGCAATTGCACTGCAACCTCTGAATTCTACAGTCTAGACAGCAGCAGCAGCAGCATCTCTGGCCTCTTCCTCATGATTGCTCCAACACCATGAGCATTGGGGGAATGGGAGGTTGAGAAGAGGGCACACCTGGTGGTTTTCAGGAATTACTCCTGGTTCTGCACTCAGGAATTACACCTGGTGACTTCAGGGGAATATATGAGATGCCGGGGATTAAACCCAGGTCAGAAGCATGCAAGGTAAATGCCCTACCTGCTGTACTATCTCACCAGACCCACCATGGACTTTTTAGCAACACCCCCCCCCCCAGCTTCAAACATGCAGCTATTGAATGGAGAAGTCCTCTGCGATAAACTGGCAGGTGCCATATGAGATGTAGCATTGGTTTCTGGTGGTTTTGTTTTTCTATTTGTTTGATTTTGTTTGTATTTGGGTTTTGAGGTCACATCCAGTGGAACACAGGGGATTCTCTTAGCTTTATACTCAGACTTTTATGGTGGTGGTTCAGGGACCAACCCCGATGTACAAAGCAGGTACTCAGTCCATTTCTAGTACCTCTGCTGATTTTCTTTTTTTAATTTTTACTGATTTCTGAGGGGAGAAAGGATGTTGGGTCACTGTAGAAGTTCTTAGGGATCATTCCTGGCAGTTCAATCAGGGTCAGCCACATGTGAGACAAGAACCTTAGCTTTTATATGAACTCTTGGCCTGACACCATGATTTTTAATGCACTTTTCTTTTTTCCCATAAAACCTCTCAGTGTGGGGCAGAAATGAGGCTAGATTGAGTTTTAGATTTTATTTTTTTAATGCACTAACAATCATGGAAGACAATTCAAAAGTGACTTCCCACGCAGAGTAAGACTCCTTCCATCTTTAATCACAACCAAACAGCTCTCACTTCTACTGACTCTGGGTATGGCCCAGAAAAAAAAAAAGAGAAGGTCTCAAGGTTTGGGTTTGAAACAAACATATAATGCAAATTAGGCCTCAAAACTAAATGATTATCTTTTCAGGGGGGTTGGGGCACTCAGGGCTTACTCCTGTTTGCTCAGGGATCACTCCTGGTGGTGGTTGGGAAACTGTAAGCGTTTCTGGGGTTGGAATTCAGGTCAATTGATTTAAAGGCAAGCACTGGACTATCTTCTAGCCCTAAGGGAGATTCTCAATTCCAAAATATTACAATCCCTTTAGTATCTCATGATATGTATAGGGCATGAAGCAATATTAACATGTTTGGGGGCGTGCATTCATGCTATGCGGGGTTGTCCCCTCTCAAGGGTGCTCAGGAGGTGCTCCTGGCTTGCTGCTTAGCGATCACTCCTAATAGTGCTGAAGATCACTTAGCGCTGGAATGGGACTGCAGGTCTCCAGCGTGCAAAGCTGCTCTTGGTCCTTTCAGCTAGTGCCCGAGACATGAAGTGCCTTTTTTTTATTCTGAGTATGAAAACTTCCTAAAATAGGTTGGCATTTTTCTCTAGTCTAGCCCTTTCAATTAAAAAGAATTTTAAAAATTGAAGTCTTAAATTTATTTTAGGACTTCTGGGGTTGGAGTAATAGTACAGCATGTAAGGCACTTGCCTTGCACACAGCTGACCCAGGTTCAATTCTCGGCACCCCATATGGTGCCCTGAGTCTGCCAAGAGTGATCCCTAAGCATAGAGCCAGGAGTAAACCCAAAGCACTGCAGATGTGCCCCCCCACACCAAAAAGAAAGAAAAAAAGCAGGAAGGAAGGAAGGAAGGAAGGAGAAAGAAAAGAAAAGAAAAGAAAAGAAAGAAAGAAAAAATACTTCTAAGATTTCCAAGAAAAGAAAAAGAAAATACCATTTCAGGTATACCTTTAAATTTTGTGCTAATTTTTTAATACTTTATTTTTAAACTGAGGTACAGCTTGATTTTTTTTAAGTTTGATGGAGAATTAAGTGGAGGGGAATACATCTTTTTCTCCAGGATTAAGGAAAGCAGGCAGGGTGTGGAAGAAAGAACCTTGGGCCAGAAGACAAGAGGTCGGAATCTTTCTTTTTTGGAGTTTTGATGTGGGATCCCATCTGACGGTGCTCAGGGAATACTCTGTGCGGTGCTTGGGTGACATGAGGTCCCAGGGAGGAACCCAGGTCTTTGCATGCAAAGCATGAAGAGCTGAATCTCTATGCTATCTCCCATGCCTGAAAATTCCTGGATACCCATACTGCAAGCTACCTGAATAGAAATTTAAACTATGGTGTTACAATCTAGCTCCACATAATTACAATTGAACCTGTCAAATCAAGATGACCACATCCTCCTTCCTCTCCACCAGACTGGGAAATGAAATTTCTTCACTGACAAGCCTGCTCACCTCTAGGATACTAATTGCAACATCACCCCCTCTGTGAAGTCTTTCTAGATGCTCCTGACCAGATGGAGTTAGTGGAATCATCCTCTAGGTTTCAGGCGAAACACTGCCAATGGCCAGAAAGATAGTACAGAGGTTATGGCACGCGCCTGGCATGCAACTATTCTGGTTCAGTTCCTGGCATCACATATGGTCCTCCTGGCACAATCAGGGGTCACTCCCGAGCAAGGAGCCAGGAGGAACCCCTAGCACCCCTAAGTGTGACCCAAACATTCCCCAACTCAACTTACTCATTTTTTGTTTTGGGGGGAGGGAGGTTGGCGGTTTCACTCAGGTGTGCAGGGCTGGAAAGAATGGTGGTCCTTTTCAGAGGTGCTGGGGGACCACGTGGTACCCACGATCAAACTCGGGATCCTGCAATCAAAGTGCTCAAATCTCTGAATAATCTCCCCAAGAAAGCATTTGGGTTTTTAGCTTTTCTTTTCAGGGCCAGAGAGATAGTACAGCAGGTGGGGCACTGGCTTAGCATTGCAACCAAGCCTGGGTTTGAACCCCACACCCCATAGGGTCCCCTGAGCCCACCAGGAGTGATCCCTGATTGCAGAGCCAGGAGTAAGCCCTGAACAGTGCCTGCTGGGTGAGACCCAAACACCAGAAAGAAAGAAAACCTTGACTGAATAAATCAGAAGATGGTGAGTGAGGGGATGTTCCCTCTAGCCTGTGCTTGTTTTTTATACTCTTTAGCTATCTGGCGCGTTAGAACTAGTTAAAATGCCCACAGGACGTTCGATAACAGAATGAGTCTTTGGTGGGGGGGGGGAGGGGGGCACGTGAACCTCATCCTTCCACGCTTAGGGGCTACTCCCGATCAGTCTTGGGGGTGGGGGGCACTTGGGCCTCATCCTTAGGCGCTCAGAGGGCTACTCCCCGTTCATCCTGGGAGTCGGGGGTGGGGGCACGTGGGCCTCCATCCTTCCATGCTCAGGGGGTCTCGGGGGTTGGGGGCATGTGGGCCTTATCCTTCCATGCTCAAGGGTCCTTGGAGATGGGGGGGTGGGGACACGTGGGTCCCATCCTTCCGTGTTCAGGGGGCCTTAGGGGGGTCGGGACACGTGGGCCTCATCCTTCCGTGCTCAGGGGGCCTTGGAGGTGGGGGGTGCATGTGGGCCTCATCCTTCCGTGCTCAGGGGGCTACTCCCGGTTAGTCCTGGGGGTCGTGGGTAGGGGGCACGTGGGCCTCATCCTTCCGTGCTCAAGGGGCCTTGGGGGTCGGGGGTGGGGACACGTGGGTTCCATCCTTCCATGCTCAGGGGGGTCTTGGGGGGTTGGGGCACGTGGGCCTCATCCTTCCGTGCTCAGGGGGCCTTGGAGGTGGGGGGGGGTGCACGTGGGTCTCATCCTTCCGTGCTCAGGGGGCTACTCCCGGTTAGTCCTGGGGGTCGGGGGTAAGGGGCACGTGGGTCCCATCCTTCCGTGCTCAGGGCGTATTGGGGGGTTTGGGTACGTGGGCCTCATCCTTCGATGCTCAGGGGGCCTGGGGGGGAGGGGGCGGGGGCACGTGGGCCTCAGGCCGTTTCGTCCAGGCCTGGTTTTCACCGGCCTGGCTTCCCGAGACTGGGAACGGTCCGGATCGGGTTCAGACGAAGAGAAGAAAGAACGCGCGAGCGCAGGGAGCAAAAGACACAGGTCGGGCCGCTCCGGGCCAGGCCGTTCGGTGTTTGGCCAAGACTTTGTTTTCCTCCGGAAAAGCCCCGCATTGTTGCTTTGGGCGGTGCTGGGGCGAGCAGTGAGGGGCGAGGAGACCCTCCCCGCTCCCCTCCCCGTCGCCCCCGGGATCCAAGGCGCGCGCGGGGCCCGCGGAGACACCCAGGCCGCGGCACGCCCACCGGAAGCGCGCCGAGCCGTGGGACGCCGCGCAGCCCGGACGCCTCCCGCCGCCGAGCCGAGTTCCGGCGCGCGCGGGCGCGGACGTGGCCGGAACCCGGAGCGCGGGCGGGGCGCGCGCGCGCGGCGGAAGGGAAGCGCGGCCGGACCGGGCCCGGCGGAAGTGGCGGCCGCGGCGCGGCGGGGGTGGGGCGCGGGCCGCGATGGCCCCTTCCTGTGCGCGGCTCCGCCTCCCCGCGGCCCAGGGGCTCCGGCAGCCAAGATGGAGGCGCTGAGCCGAGCCGGCCAGGAGATGAGCCTCGCGGCGCTGAAGCAGCACG
This sequence comes from Sorex fumeus, assembly GCF_029834395.1. Classification (NCBI taxonomy): domain Eukaryota; kingdom Metazoa; phylum Chordata; class Mammalia; order Eulipotyphla; family Soricidae; genus Sorex; species Sorex fumeus. The sequence goes on along the minus strand of NW_026606129.1, from coordinate 53,533,450 downwards.
ACCCCTACATCACCAGCATCGCCGACCTCACGGGCCAGGTCGCGCTCTACACCTTCTGCCCCAAGGCCAACCAGTGGGTGCGTGCGGGGGGCGCCGGGAGGAGAAGCCCGGGGGGGGGGGGAGACGGAGCGGGGGTGGGGGAGGGCCGGGACCGGGGCCCCCGCACTCCCCGGGGGTCGGGCTCTGTTCCGCGCCCCCGGGCCGCCCGCCGGCCTTGCAGAAGAGCCGAGACCCACCCCCCGCCCCTCCCCACCCCTCCCCTCCGCGAGGGGCTCCACAAGGTTAACCAGGGAGTCCGGGAGAGCGTTTGAAGCTTCGAGGGGGCTCCTGGGGGCAGAAGGACACACCATCTTGCATGGGAAAGCCCTCGGCGACGTGCAGGAGGGGCCCCTCGCGGAGGTCACTGGGGTTTTTTAAGCTTTAAATGCAGTCCGTCGTTGGCACGCGCGGAAGCCGGGGTGCCCCGGTGCCTGGCGGTGAGTCCAGCGTGCCCCGAGCTGCGCTCTGTCTCCGGAGCCCTTTAGGGAAAAGGTTTCGGGGCACTTCGGAAAGCAACTTTCTTGCCCGTCCGAGTCCCCGGACTCCCCCGGCTGGCGGGAAGGCCCTGGAAAGTGTCTTCTTTCCTCCCAGGTTGGTGGTGATGTCACCCCCCTCATGCTACCGGCAGGCTAAGCACTGGGAGGGGTTTTGGGGTTTTTTTTTTTTTTTTTTTGCACGAGAGGTCCCTGACGTTGCATCCCTGAATTTGTTCACGGATTTGTTAGTCCCGGTTTGGAAGGACAGTTAGTTGCTGAACGTAATTCCTCGTTTCCCTGGTCATTGGCCTTTTAAAATTCATCCCGTTCTAAGGTTCACACTTTTAGAAAGTAGTCCGTGGATGCTTGCCGCGTTGAATTAACAACTGTCATTCACAGTTCATGGGAAATGCTTTAAAAGAACTTCTCTTGTGTCCTTTGCAGTGTTGTACAGGCACATTATATGCCCGCTGTCATTCTGTGAACTCCCTTGGCTGTTATTAGCAGTTAAATCAGGGAGAAAGGTGGTTTTTGTTTCTGTTTGTTTTGGCTCTTAGATCACACCCGGTGATGCTCAGGCGTTACTCCTGGAGGTGTTTAGGGGGCCAAATGGGATGGGGGTGGGGGGAGATTTTTGGTTGGGCCTCATGCAAGGCAAGCACCCTACTTGCTTGCTGTACTATCTCTCCAGCCCCAACTTTTTAAAATCTTGCTTTGGTTTTTGTTTTGTTTTGTTTTGTTTTTCCTCTCTCTGCCTCATCTCCTTGAAGAGAAAGGTTGGGGCCAGAGAGAGAGAGTACAGTGGGAAGGGCACTGGCCTTGGCAGTAACCACTTGGGGTCGGTCCCCAATTCCTGCCCCCAGCCATGCTAGGAGTGAACCCTTTGCAGAGCTAGGAGTAAACCCTGAGCATCACAGTTGAGGCTCAAAAAGTAAAGGAGAGAGAAGGACATGTGGAAAGCCACAAAGAGCAGTTATAGGTTGTTTTTAAAACGAGGTAATTTGGGGCTGGAGAGATAGTACAGTGGGTAGGGCATCTGCCTTGCACGTGGCCGACCCCGGTTCGATTCCCAGCGTCCCATATGGTCTCCTGAGCACGGCCAGGAGTAACTCCTGAGTGCAGGGCCAGGAGTAACCCCTGTGCGTCGCCGAGTGTGACCCAAAAAGCAAAAAAATAATCAAATAAAATGAGGTAATTTTAGGTAGTGCCTCACTTTTAATTGTTTTGATCATTTTCTTGGTCTGTGTGTATAAGTTTATGAACTCTGAGACAGATGGTAAAGACTTGAGTCATTGTTATGCTAACAAGCTTTTTTTAAAAAAAAAATATTTTTTTGTTTGGTGTTGGAACCTACTCTACAGTGCGCAGGGGTTACTCCTGGTTAGGGTACTATATGAGGTGCAGGGAGTTGAATCCACAGTCAGCTGGATGCAAGGCAAGACCCCTATCCACTGTACTATCTCTCTGCCCCCCTATATTCACCAGCTTTTGTTCCTAGTTTTTCAGACTCGGATATTTGGGGATTTTAAGGCCAGAGCGGTAGTACAGCAGTTAGGGCACTTGCCTTGCATGTGACTGACCCTAGCACCCCATGTGTTTTCCCGAACCTCACCAGAAATTATCTCTGAGTATAGAGCCAATAGTCAATCCAGAGCACTGCCAGGTGTGACCCCAAAACAAACATACATATGTAGTTTTTAAAATTTTGTTTCACATATGAAATACAAGCAATAACCGGAATTAAAAACGGATCTGCCTTTTGATTGTTTGGATTTTGGCATAAAGAGCATAATCAGAATCTTTTCTCCATTTGCAGAGTTGTAACTGCAGTGCTTTGTTTAAACAAGTGTTCCTTAACTTTGAGACTGTTGGTTAGCAATTTCTATTTGAAAGGCAAACAAAAGCCTGTGAATATTTAGGAAGTAAAAGTTACGAGATAGTAAGCTAAGGCAATAAATACTCTGGAAGAATTCAAGGTGATTAATTTTTTTTAATTATCCCAATAAACCCAAGTTCATATGGCTAACATTTAAAGTTGTTGTTTGTTTTAAAGTTTGTTTCTGAGACACATCCATTAATGCTCGGGGCTTACTCCTGGGAAGGGTCTTAGGGATCGTAGAAGGTGCTGGGCGTCCAACCTTGTTTGACTTAGTGCAAGGACCCTACCAGCCGTACAATCTCTCCAGCCCCCATATTTAAAATTTTCTAATAGTTGATTCCATGAAAATATTTAGGTACTGGCTACATTGTTGTGTTCATGTTTTGTTTTGTTTTTAACATTGTAGCTGTGTTTTAAATCTAAGTACACTCTGTAACAGCTCCTGAAATGGGGTATAAGTTATACTTTATTTTGTTTGTTTGTTTTGGGGCCACATCCAGCAGTGCTCCTGGCTCTGCACTCAGGAATTACTCCTGGCAGTATTCAGGGGACCATATAGGATACCAGGGAGGGCATAGAACCTGGGTGCGAGGCAAACGCCCCACCCACTATACTATCGCTCCTACGCTCTCAGTTGTGCTTTCTTAATCAGAACACTTCTAAGCTAAAATTCTGAATTGAGTCAACAGTAATTACATTGAGACAGATTATAGTTTCATCAATCATCAGAGTTCTAAAAATGACAAGCTGCTACTGGCAGTTAATTCTTAACCACAAAATTTGCAACTGGTGAAAATATATCAAAATTGCCCAGTGATGAAACTAAGGGTCTTCTAGGTAAAAGTTCCCTTTCTTCTCCTGCTATCTTTAAACACTTAGAAACTATAAGCTGTAGGAGGAAAGAAATCACTGTGTTTAGGACTTTTGCTTTAAAATTAAGAAATAAACACTGGAAGAACAGTGGAGGGAAGTGACTCCCTGGAGCAGGAGGTGGTACTGGGAGGTGGGAAAGTATTATGCATGAAGTCCTATGGCAGTAACAGTGTTGTAAACCACAGTGTCTAAAGGGGGGAGGGAAGTGCCTGTCAGAGGCAGGCTGTGGGTGGGAGGGAAACTGAGGACATTGATGGAGAGAAGTGGACACAGGTGAAGCAATTGGTGTAGGAACATTATATGCCTGAAACTCAATTACAGTAAAACACAGTAACAACAGTAACTCTGTAAGTCAGTAAAAATTTTTAAATAAAATTAAGAAATAAGACTTAAACGTTTTAGCTTTAAAAGGTGAGAGCTAAATCTAGGGTTTTCTCCTTTAAGAATTCAAAAAAGGCAAGAGGTTTTAGTCAGCAATAGAGTAGATTTGCTTTGCATTTGCGAAGTCCAGGGTTCTTTCTGTCCCTGAGATAGTGGGGGTGGGGGGGAAGGGGACGGAAAGAGAGAGAAGAAAAATGCTGTGAGATCAAAGTGTTGGCACGTGGCTGGATTGAACATAGCATTTACCTTATGTACCAATTGTAGAGGAAGGTTACAAAAGAAATGAAAACCTTAGGGGACCCAAGCGACTGTACAATGAAGGCTCTTGCCTTGCATGAAGCCAACCAGTTTCAGTCCCTACCATCCCAAATGGTTGTCTGAGCATGCTATAAATAAGCCCTGAACACCACTGGGTTGGCCAAAAAGTGCGTGTGTGTGTGTGTGTGTGTGTGTGTGTGTGTGTGTGTGTGTGTGTGGAGGGGGGGGAGACTAACTTGTTTGAAGAGGGAGAAATGCTTTGACTAATTTTAAAAGTTATCCATTGATCTTAAACATTTTTTAAAAAAAGGTTTCAGGGCCAGACTGATAATATATCTGGTAAGGGTTTGATCCCTCGTATCCCATATGGTCCCCCAAGCCTAGTCAGGAGTGATGCCTGAGCGCAGAGCCAGGAATGACCCAGAAACCAGGTGTGGCCCAGAAACGAAAAATAAGAAACATTAAAAGTTTTGTGACTATCTTGGGGTTCGGCTATGAAGAGGAAAATGCACGCGCGCGCACACACACGCTAATTGACTCTTTGTTCATTATAGGAGAAAACTGACATAGAGGGAACGTTATTTGTATATCGAAGGTAAGCTTTTTTTATGTAATTTTGAACAGCATCATGTAAAGTGGTATGACTTTATTGTACATTTGTTTTTAAAACCTTTCTGCTTTCCCTTTTCTAGTTGTGAGATCCTAACCTAGTTGAATCACTGCTGAGCCATTTCCTGTGTTTTTTTTTCTTTTTCCTTTTTTGGTTTTTGGGCCACACCTGGCAATGCTTGGGGCTTACTCCTGGCTCTGCACTCAGGAATCACTTCTGGCAGTGCTCAGGAAACTGTTTGGGATGCCAGGAATCAAAATCAGTTTCGCTTCATGCAAGGCAAGAGCCTTACCAGCTATACTACCTGTCGGGCCCCATCTGCTGAACTTTCTTATGGTTCATATTGAACAACTGCTGGCCAGGTGGGAGAAACATCAGCCTTGTCAGTAAAAGGCTGCAGCTCCAGACCAGTGTCTCCCAGTTGTACTGAGCACAGTGGGGGCTGTGCTGTCCCCGGTGGATCCCGTCCCCAAGCCACAACAGAGTTTGTGGTCTCTGGTGCCCCCTCGTCAGGTGTGTGCAAACACCTCAACTTGACAAGCACTGCAGCTGAAAGCGTGCAAGCACACAGCCAGGTTTGCGAGCTCAGTGAGCACACGTGAGAGCTCTGCCACTAAAGCATGTGACTCTGGAGCACTGCGGCAAGAATGGGTGCCCGCCCCGCACTGGAGAGTTTAGCCTCCAGGGAGCACATGGGCAAGAAGCACAACCGAAAGCCTGACCCAGTCACGAACCACACTGATGTATGAGTCCCCTCTGTCTGTGGCAGCAAGGAAGGGGAAGGGGAGGGAGAAAACCTAACCAGAAGTAGAGTTTATTTCAGAGCCATTTCAAGATTGGAAACAGTGTCTAGTAATAATGAGTCCAGAGCGCCCTGAGAGGGGGGTGGGGGCAGAAATAAGCCTTGCATTTACTCTGGGCACTTAGTTCAGTCTCCAGGGGTGTACAGCTAGTGCCAGGTGACCGTGAGACCCTGGAGCACCATAGGGGTGAGCTGAATCTTGCCAGGCATGGCCCTCATAAAGAAGAAATATGCTTGTGTTCTCTCTCAGCATTAAATTCTTAAAGGTAGTTGAACGTACTGAATAGACTAGCTGTAAAGAGTATAGTTGAAATGTCCTACCACTTCATATTTACCGAATTAGAACACCCCCTCCCCCACCACAAAGCTCTAGATTATGTGAAATGTCTTTAATGAGGTATGTTTTTCGTTTAGGGGTCTTAGAAAACCTAGATTCTTTTTATTTTATTTTATTTTTTGGCTTTTGGGGTCACACCAGATGCCGCTCGGGTTATTCCTGACTCTGCACTCAGGAATCATCCTGGAGGTGCTCAGGAGACCATATGGGATGCCAGGAATCAAACCCGGGTTGGCCACATACAAGGCAAACACCCTACCCATTGTACTATCACTCTGGCCCCAAGCCTAGATTCTTTTTAGTTAGTTGGGGGTGGAGGGCTAGTGAGTCTCGAGAGATCCAAGAGTTATAGCCTGTGATTCTCAGCCAACAAGGCCAGATTGTTCTGTGCTCTGGCCCACAGCCTTACGGCATTGCCAGGGGAGGTACGTGGTCCTGGGCTTCCAACTTGGATCCCTAACCATTGAACTCTCCCTGGCTCAGTAAATACACATTTTTTATTTTCAACATTTCAAAGAATGTGGGCCGGAGCGATAGCACAGCAGTAGGGCGTTTGCCTTGCGCACACCCAGCCCAGCCGATCCGGGTTTGATTCCTTCGCCCCTCTCTGAGAGCCCGGGAAGCTACCGAGAGTATCTTGCCCGCACGGCAGGCCTGGCAAGCTACCCAGACGTATTCGATAGGCCAAACACAGTAACAATATGTCTCACGATGGAGACGTTACTGGGCCCACTCGAGCAAATCGATGAACAACGGGAGGACTGTGACTGTAAAGAATGTAGCACTGAACTGTAGCACTGTCCTCCCATTCATTGATTTGCTCAAGCGGGCACCAGTAACGTCTCCATTGTGGGACTTGTTGTTACTGTGTTTGGCATATCGAATACACCACAGGGAGCTTGCCAGGCTCTGCAATGCGGACGGGATCCTCTCGGTAGCTTGCCGGGCTCTCCGAGAGGGACGGAGGAATCGAACCTGAGTCGGCCGTGTGCAAGGCAAACGCCCTACCCACTGTGCTATTGCTCCTGCCCTTAAAGAATGTATTATCTTAAAATGTAATTGGTGGATCGGAGACATAGCTCAGCAGGCTGGAGCACAAGTTTTGTATGTAGGAAGCTTGGGTTTGATCCCAGGTTCCCAACAGCATCACCAGGAGTGACCCTTGAGCTTCACACTGAGTCGGAAGTAGTTTCTGGGCACTGCATGATATGGCCCAAAAATAAAACAAAAGGGAGAAAAGAGGGGAATTGGTTTGCAAATCACTACTTTGGCTTGATTTGGGGACCCGCACTCCGGTGCTCTGGGCTCTGCACTCAGATCACTCCTGGTGGTCCTCTGAAGACCATACGGGATGCTGGGGATGGAGCCCAGGTCTGCTGTGTGCAAAGCAAGTACTCTACCCACTGTACTATCTCTTTGGCCCAAATTGCTTCTTTTGTATTGTTAGGCAGTTGTGGCTTAATGGTAAGTAAGAAGTTACAGTGATGGGGTTCCTTGTATATATGAATAGATCTTGCCTGACTGACACAGATTCCTTGACTTGGTTTTTAAAATGTAGAGACACTGCAAGCACTCTCACCCACACCTGCTTCTTTTCTTTTCTTTGTTTTTTAATTTGGGTTTTTGTTTGTTTGGGGGCCACACCAAGCGGTGCTCAGGGATTATTCCTGATTCTGAGCTCAGGAATTACTCCCAGGGGTGCTCAAGGGACTGACCATCTGGGATGTGGGAGGTTGAACTGGGTCAGCCACGTACAAGGCAAGTACCTGACCCTTTGTACATAGCTCCTGCCCCACTTTTCCTATTTCCGTACGTGCTGTGGGTTCCTCTTTGAAGGAGTCTCTGTATGGTCGTTGACCACTCCCCACACTGGAGTCACCTGCACCGCTCGCTGGGATGCTGGGCGTCTGCTTCATGGTAGATTCCATTCCTCATCCAGCTTGTGGTGTGGAGTTCCTTTCTTGCATTTCATGGGGTTCCCTTTTCTCTCCCCTTTCATACTTTCTAAATTTAAAGTAATTTAAAACGTCGTTCTGTGGACAGTGTGGTAGTATAGCAGGTAAGGTGCTTGTCTTGCATGCAGTCTACCCATGTTTCATCCCCAGCATCGCACACGGTCTCCTGAGCACCACCAGGAGTGATCCTTGAGCCAGAGCGAGGAGTAAGCCCTGAGCACCACTGGATGTGGCCTCAAAACAAAAACACAAAAAAGTTTTTTGTTAAATATTCTAATTTTTAATTAAAATTTTGAGATCTTGACTGATTTTTTTTTTTGAGAGTATCTTGCCCGCATGGCAAAGCCTGGCAAACTACCCGTGACGTATTCAATATGCCAAACACAGTCACAACAAGTCTCACAATGGAGACATTACTTGGCCCACTCGAGCAAATCGATGAACAACGGGAGGACATTTGTGTGCCAGTTGATACTCTAAGCCTAGCTTTTTGTCATTTTTTTGCCTGTTATTCCCCGTTCTTTTTTTTTTGTTTTGGGACCACATCTGGCAGTGCTCAGGGGTTACTCCTGGCTCTGTGCTCAGGACTCCTGGCAGTTCTTGGGGAACATAAGGGATCTGAGGATTGAACCTGGATGGGCAAGTACATTATTGTTGCCCTAAAATATAAAAACCTCTTTTTCTGCTTTGTTCACCTGCTTCGTTATTAATCTTTTACCTTCATTATTTATTATTAATATAAATCTCTAGAAACTCTCCAACTTTTATCATTAGAATCCTGATGTTTATTAATATTCAGAAGCTATTTTTCTTAGTCATATTGATCAAAACAGTGCTGATCCATTGATTTTAGAAAATGTGAAATTTTTTATAGTAATGTGATTAAATAAAGGCTCACTTGTACTGATTCTAATAAAAGGAGACAAGAACTACTTCCTTTGGGAAATACGAGAAATGTTTTGTACCTTAGATAACAGTATACATAAATACGGAACATCATTTTGCAGAAATGATATCACTTTCAAGTGGTATGTCTAGGTATCAGATATCACTTTGCAGAAACCATAATACAGAAGAGACCTAGATTTAGGGTCAGAAAAATTATTGCTGGGGCTGGAGAGATAGCATAGAGGGTAGGGTGTTTGCCTTGCACGCGGCCGACCCGGGTTCAATTCCCAGCGTCCCTTGTGGTCCTCTCAGCACCGCCAGGAGTACCTGCTGAGTGCATCGCCAGGTGTGACCCAAAAAGCAAAAAAATAAAAAAATAAAAGAAAAACTATTGCTGTATTTTGGTTGTATTGTTTGTGTGACTTTGGACACAAGTTTATTCTTTCTGTTTGTTGGATTCTGGTATCTCCTCTTTGTTAATCAAGAAATTTATGATAAATAGTGAGATTATGTATATGTACACAAAAAACAAGTGCCTAAAGGATCATGTAATCTTCTGCCTCCCTCCCCCAATATGGGGACCAAAGGGTTCAGGTCATTTTCTGCCTAGCTAAGGAGAACTTTGGAAAGACCTCTTTGGAGCAAGAAAAAATCATTGTTTGTGGACCATTGTTATCCATAACCAGTACTGTAATTTATTTAGAATATTTTCATGAAGAAAATGCATGTTAAGCATCTTGGGATTTTATCTTGTAATACATCTAAAAAAGTAAATAAAAAAAATAAAAAGTAAATCAGTCCTGTTTGTCTTGAGCTTGTATCTTAATGGAGAAAGGTCACTGTCCTCACGTTGTTCATTGATTTGCTTGAGTAGGCCCAGTAACCTCTCCATTGTGACACTTGTTACTGTGTTTGACATATTGAATACGTCACGGGTTAGCTTGCCAGGCTTTGCCATTAGGGCGAGATACTCTCGGTAGCTTGCCAGGCTCTCCGAGAGGGGCAGAGGAATCAAACCTGAGTTGACCGGGTACAAGGCAAATGCCCTACCCGGTGTGTTACCGCTCCAGCCCAATGGAGAAAGGTAGTAAATATAAAAGCTAATAAGTTGATACGGACAAAAGAAGGACAAAATAGAGTTATTACATTTGGGACTAGTTAAATGGTAATTCTTGTCAGGGGCATAGCTCTGTCATGGAGTATTTGCCTTGCATGTGACTGTACCCAGGTGTGATCCCCAGTAGCACCTATGGTCCCCTGAGCACCACCAGATATGTGTCCCCTTCCCAGTTTCTTTTTTTTTTTTCTTTTTAGGTCATACCCAGCAGTGCTCAGGGGTTCCTCCTTGTTCTGCACTCAGGAATTACTCCTGGCAGTGCTTGGGGGACCATTATGGGATGCCGGGGATTGAACCCAGATCTTTTCTTATTTTGCTTTTTAGGTGTTTTTTTTTTGGGGGGGGGGGGCGTTGTACTACACTAGTAGTGATGCGTGGGGTTATTTCTGGTGGTGCTCAGGGGACCATGTGGTGCCAGGGATTGTATCTAGGCCTCCTTCTCCAAAGTATGTGCTCCAACCCCTTCTTGAGCTGTCTCTCAGCCCCAACAGAGATCTTTTGATAGAGGCAGACCTAGGGAGAGGGAGGAGGAGACTAGTATGGGTGGAGTGGGAGGATCGAGAGAAGAGCAGAGATGAAGGCAAAGGAGGCACATACCAGAGGACTTAGGTGACCTTTTCGTCTTTGGAAACTTATGGGTGGAGAAGGGAATCTGACTTCAATGCGTTCTTTATAATTCTGATTGCTAATAATACTCTATAATAAAGTAGTGGATAACATTTCTGCCTATTAAACAGTAACTTGATTCTTTCTTCTTCTGTTGAATCTAAGGTCGGCTTCACCTTACCATGGTTTTACTATTGTGAATCGACTCAATATGCACAATCTAGTTGAGCCAGTGAATAAAGATTTGGAGTTTCAGCTTCATGAACCATTTCTTCTGTATAGAAATGCAAGCTGTGAGTATATTTGTTTTACAGTTCACATAATGTAATTAAAACGGAGGAACTACTTTTTATCACCACATTAATTTTGAAGTTTCAAATTGCAATAAAAAGTACGTCTATTCCAGTGGTTTTTAACTGCCAGTTCATGGATCAGTGGCAGTCCACAGGTATAAAAATGTTGAAAACCACTGTTCTGTACTCTTGCAGTTATAAATGAATGACTTTTGGGGGGGGGGGGTCCTGGTGGAAGCTAATATATGGTTACTTATATTATTTCAGTTAACTCTATTCTATTTAACAACTTTGCATTATATTTTTGCTTATTTAATGAGAGTAAGTTTCTCGGTTGTTGGAGATCATTCAATATCCCAATCCTGGTCCTGAGCAACCTAGCGTAATTCTGAGAAACACCAGAAAGGAAACAAATACCGATGTACCATTCTACAAAGAAGATACTAACTTTTACCCTCACGGTATTTTTCGAATTGTGTGTTTACTGGGTACAAGCACTGTAGCACAGCTTCAAAGTTAATGTGGTGATAAAAAAAACAGTCACTCTGTTGTGAGTGTTAATGTTGATCATCTAGTGACCTGTGTGAAGTTAAGTCAGCTGACCCTTAGTTGGAGAGTGAGTTTCTGCTTCCGAGTCCAGGGTTCACTAGGGCATTTTTATGAACCAAAAAATGGATGGATACAGTACGCAAAGCTAGAATGGTCCTTCAAAAAGTAAAGTACTGGGACCAGCAAGGTAGTACAATGTATAGGGCATTTGTTTGCCTTGTATGCAAGTGACCTGGGTTCAATCCCTGGCATTATGGTCTCCTGAGCCGTGCCAGGAGTGATTTCTGAACACAGAGCCAGGTGAAAACCCTGAGAACCACTGGATATGCCCTCCCCCCGCCCAACCCCCACTTCCAAAAAGCATAAGGTATGAAAACTGTTTGGTTCCTGTGTGTTTGTTTTGTTTTGTTTTGTTTGGGGGCCATACCCAGCAGTGTTCGGGGATTACTCCTGGCTCTGCCAAACTCAGGTTGGCTGCATTCAAGGCAAGTACCTTACCTGCTGTGCTGTGTCTCCAGCCCCTGGTTCCTGTGTTGCATTATGAATATTGAAAAGCTGTGTGTTTGAGAACAGAGACAGGCAATTTGTTTGACATTAATTATAGGAATATCGCAACTGGTTATGGCAGTAAGTGCTTGTAGGTATGTTGCTTCTAATTTAAAATGTGAAAATACTGTATTTGAATTTTACTTGACTGATAGTTGATATTGTGGTAATGTCTTCAATATAAAACATAAAAATACAAGAAATGATGCATTTTTTAATTTCCTACATATGGCAAACTATTTTGAAGATTGAAGCCCCAAGATCTTCTTTATTGTTCTGTTTTTGGACCATACCTGACTGTGCTTAGGGCTTTCTCCTGGTCCTGTGCTCAGGAATCACTACTGGTGAGGCTCAGGGGACCATATGGGATGCTGGGGATTCAACCCAGGCTGGCCATGTGCAAGGCAAGTGCCCTGCACGTGTACCATCAGTCTGTTCCCCAATGATTATTCTTAGGCTCACTTTTATATATACGTTATATATATAATTCTGGGCTGGAGTGATAGCGCAGCGGGTAGGGCATTTGCCTTGCACGCAGCCGACCCGGCCAACCCGAGTTTGATTCCTCCGCCCCTCTCGGAGAGCCCGGCAAGCTACCGAGAGTATCTCGCGCGCACGGCAGAGCCTGGCAAGCTCCCCGTGACGTATTCGATATGCCAGACACAGTAAAAAGCTTCACAAAGGAAACGTTATTGGGCCCACTTGAGCAAATCAATGAGCAACAGGAGTTATACAGTGCTATGCAGTGCAGTGCTATATATAATTCTATTTCTTAATTTATTTTCCAACAACCACTCCTTCACCAGTGTGCATTTCCTACCATCAGTGTCCCCAGTTTCACCACCACCACCACTTCCCACCTCTACACCAGCCTGCCTCTATGGCAGGCACTTTTCTTCTTTCTTTCTCTCTCTCTCTCTCTCTCTCTCTCTCTCTCACTCTCTAAATTCACTTTTAAATATCTAAGTGAAATAAAATTTTGATTATTTTTAATGAGCTAATCAGATAATTTTTTTCAATTTTTTATAATTTTATTTATTGAATCACTGTGAGAGCAGTTAAAAAGCTTTCGGGTCTAAGTCTCGGTCATACAATGAAACACCCGTACCTTCACCAGTGCCCATTCTCCACCCCCAACAAACCCAGTATACCCCCATCCCGCACCCCCCCCACCTGTGGGGCAGATGATTTCCACATTACTCTCTCTCTACTTTGATCACATTCAATATTTTAACACCAGACCCACCATTATTATTTGGGATTTTACCCCAACACTCATATCTGCTGAAAAGGCAACCGTAGACAATTTGTTTTCTGTTGCTGGTTAGGAATAACATATGATGTCGTGTGGCAGCAGTAGTGGCTGCGTGATTTTGAAATTCCAAAATTTTAACACTTAAATCTGGAGGGATTTCTGCCAAAACCTCCTGGGTTCCGAGATTTGTTCCTGAGTCTCTGGGATCATGGCCGTTAAGCAGCTTGATCAGGAGCGAGAAAGGCCATTTGTGGGCAATGACTTGGGATCTCGTTGGGGCGGGGAGAATAGGGCCGGCTCCACCCCCATCCCATAAGGCCCCGCGTGTCTTGTCACTGAGGGCCCAAACCTGACTGTCCAGTGGCCTCTGGAGGATGGTGGCCACTGAGCCGCCTAGGGGGAGCAGGAGGAGGGACAGCACCCTTTTCTCCCTGGGGTGGCCCAGCGACAGTAACCTACTGAGGGGTCCAGGCGCATTTCTGCCAAAAGCCACTGGGTTTCGAGATTTGTTTCTGAATCTCTTGGATCATGGCCATTAAGCAGCTTGATCAGGAGCCAGAGAGGTCATTCGTGGACGATGACTTGGGATCTCGTTGGGGTGGAGAGGAAAGGACCGGCTCCACCCCCATCCCATGAGGCCCTGCGTGTCTCGTCACTGCAGGCCCAAATCTGTCCAGTGGCCTCTGGAGGATGGCAGCCAGTGGGCCTCCAAGGGGAACAGGCCAAGGCACAAAACCTATTCCCACCTGGGGTCGCCCAGCACCGGTAACCTACTGCAAGGACCGGACGCATTTCTGCCAAAAGCCACTGGGTTTTGAAATTTGTTTCTGAGTCTCTGGGATCATGGCCATTAAGCAGTTCAATCAGGAACCAGAGAGGCCATGCCTCCAGTTATATAGCTGAGCCCAAGGTGGTTTGTGGGTGTGTCTCCCACATCCCTAACTTTTGGCCATTTACTTTCTTGGTAAACTTTGCCCCAAGTTTTTGGGGTCTGGCCAAAGGCACAGCAGCAATTCTGGGGTATCTGGAAGTCTGAAGGCGCCATCAGGCTGCTGATGCACTCGCCTCACAGGTACAGATTGACCTGCTAGCAGCACCATACCCCCGTAATCATATAATTTTTGAGATAGATTTTTGTTAATATTAGAAACATCAATATTAGGAACACTTTTTAATACTTATAAGCTCAGATAGATTTATTTAACCTAATATTAAGAATCCTGTCACATGGCTGGTTCTTTGTGGTAATACTCTGTTAAAAGACATAGACCCATTTATTTTAATGAAAGTGGCATAATACTCCTCTTTACTATCAGGAACCGTGATCTAAGTATTGCTGTTGAGAAAAGTTTATTTAGTCTTGCTCCTTCAAGCTTGTGTTCTTCCTTGAACTTCTATCTTTGTGTCTCTTTGCTTGCTTTTTTCCTCTCTGAACAAGCATGTGTTCTCTCTTGAATACATACTTTCTCTCTTTTCCTCTCCTCACATCTAAGTGACTTTCATTCACTAAAAACTATCTGCACCTGTATGTTCATTGCAGCACTTCACAATAGCCAGAATCTGAAAACACCAAGTGCCGAAGAACAGACAGCTGGTTATAGAAACTTTGTTGCATCTACACAGTGGAATACTATGCAGCTATTAAGAGAGAAGAAGTCATGAAATTTGCTTTTAAGTAGATGGTCTTGGAGAGTATCATGCCAAGTGAAATGAGTCAGAAAGAGAGGGGCAGACATAAAATGACTGCACTCATTTGTGGAATATAAAATAACAAAATATGAGAATGACACTCAAGGACAGTAAACACAAGAGCCAGAGATATTGCTCCATAGTTGGAAGCCTGTCTCATGAGCTCAGGGAGAAGGCAGCTGAGATAGAGAAGGGATCACTAAGTCAGTGATGGTTGGAGGAATCGTTTGGGATGAGAGATGTGTGCTGAAAGTAGATAAAGGACCAAACGTCATAGCCTCTCAGTATCTATATTGCAAACCTTAATGCCCAAAAGTAGAGAATATTGGGAAAATTGTCTGCCATAGAGCCGGGGGGGTGGGGGGGGGGCGTTGGGAAGAGGGAGTGGTGGGGGGTAATACTGGAAACATTGGTGATGGGAAATGTGCACTGGTGGAGGGATGGGTATTCAATCATTGTATGACAGAAACTCAAGCATGAAAGCTTTGTAACTGTATCTCATGGTGATTCAGTATTTTTTAAAAAAAGCCCACCTACTTGCTTCACACGGGGGGAGGAAGGGAGAGAAGGAAGGAAGGTTTTGTTTATTCAGGGCCAGAGAGATGTACAGCAGGTAAGACACTTGGCTCATACACAGCTGCAGGGGTTTGATCCCCCACATCTCATACAATTCCTTGAATCCTCTTGTTTCTGCCGGGGGAGGTAGCTGAGCACTTCTGGGTGTTCCCCACCCCTCCAAAAAAAGTTCTTTTAAAGTAGTTGGGGAAATTATGAGGACTTAATATCTTTTAGCATAAGCCTGAATTGCATCATGTTGTATTTCTTTCACAAGTATGGACAAATGCTAGGTTTTATTTTGTAAAATTAGACACTTAGGGAGTTGAAGAGATATGCAGTGGATAGGGTGGTTTCCTTTCCTATGAATGACCCACGTCTGTCCTCAGCACCCTGTATGGTTCCCTGTAGCCCCTCCAGGAATGATCCCTGAGCACAGAGCCAGAAGGAAGTCTCCTAAGCAATGCCAGGTGTGCCCCTCTCCCCCACCTCCAACTCCTACAAATTTGAGGATTTGAGATCTTAAATCTTAGGACTTCAAACTTAGGAACTTGAGATCAGTCTAAAAGTATTAGCATTGAAAGTAGAGTATAGACCAAACATGATTGCCACTCAGTGCCTCTTTTGCAAACCACAACACCCAAAAGGACACAGAGAACAAAAGGGAATGCCCTGTCACAGAGGCAGGGTGGGATGGGGGGAATGGGGGGTGGGAGGGATACTGCGACCCGTGGTGGTGGAGAATGGGCACTGGTGGAGGGATGGGTACTTGATCATTGTATAACTGAAACCCAAGCACAAAAATTTGTAAGTCTACAACTGTACCTCATGGTGTTTCACTAATAAAAATTTAAAAAAAAAGAAAAATATTAGCATTAATAAAGCCTTATCCATACTGTAGTATCATAGATTAAATTTTTATTTGTTTTTGGTGGTTTGTTTTGTTTTGAGAATAAACATTCAAGTTTTGGGGGCTCAGACCAGGAGACCTGGGTTTTATGCAAAGATTTTCAGAGCCCAGGAGATGGCACAATGGGCTCAGCACATGCTTTGTATACAAGAGGCTGAAGTTCAATTCCTAACACCACATACAGTCCCAGGTACTTCCAGATACAATCCCTGAGCACCAAGCCAGGAGTAACCCTTGAGTACCACTGGATATAGGTTCATGCCCTCCAGGGTCCTCCTCCATCCTCCACCTCCCCCCGCCCAAAAAAAGAAATTCAAAAGATGCTCAATCAGAGCTCAAAGAGGATCCCTTAATTTAGTTGAAATGCTACTTAACCCAGTCATTTTATTCCTAGCTTAATTGGGCCCTGAATCATCTCATTATCTCAGAGCTATGTAGTTTTTTTTTTGGGGGGGGGGGGCGTGGGGCTTGGTTTGGGGGACACACCAGGCATTGCTCAGGGGTTACTGCTGGTGGTGCTCAGGGGACCATATGGGATGCTGGGGATCAGACCCATGTCAGCGATGTCCAAAGCTCTGCCAGCTATACCATCTCT
The DNA here is from genome assembly GCF_029834395.1 of Sorex fumeus. Taxonomy (NCBI): domain Eukaryota; kingdom Metazoa; phylum Chordata; class Mammalia; order Eulipotyphla; family Soricidae; genus Sorex; species Sorex fumeus. Next base: position 53,516,837 of record NW_026606129.1, on the reverse strand, counting down.
CCACCTCCGAAGGGCTATGTCGTTTCTAACATTGCTAATTAGAAATTCAGTAGCATGTCATCTTGTTTTCAGACAAGAGAAAAGCCTGGAAAGGTTAAGTACAACACTGTGGGTATGTGCATAACAGTCTAGGAGAAGAGCTGGGAGATGGTATTTAAAGAATCGCTTATCAGGGAGAAGTAACAAGGCAGTATACATAATTCTGACACGGTTAAGTCTTCTCTGGAGTCTATGTTTTGTCTACCCAGTCTTGAAAGTGGAAAACTGTCTTGTCAGGTCAGCATGCTTATTGAGTTGTTTAGGGATTTGTTCTTTAAATAAAAAGTTAATTAGTTTCTGATTGTGTTTTCAGGTAATTATGTCTATTCTGTAGATGTCCTTCTGTCTTTTTCTTTGGGGAAATAATCACTAAGACACCAAACCCATTTTACTTAAGTTCTACCTTCACATCCAACTGGTTCACTCAGATTGCTTTTCAGAGTTAATGATCCACAATTAAGTTATCTTTTTCTAGTTCTGTTTTTATTTAAATTAGCTTATATACACGAACTAGTTTTGGGCCACACGTGGCCCTTCTTGGAGGTGCAGGGCTGGAATGGGAGTCTGCCTGTAGTGTCTGCAATCAAACCCAAGGCTCCGACATACTTTCCTCAAAGCATGTGCTCTAGCTTACTCTATATCGCCAGCCCAGTTTAATTATTTCTTACATTTATTTTTTCCTTTATACAGAATACCCTTCAAGAAAAGGTAAATCTAGAGCCAGAGGTAGTAAGGATTAAGGCAGTTGCCTTGTATGTCACTGACCCTGGTCCAATCCTTGCACCACAGATGGTCCCCAAGCACCACCAGGAGTGGCTTAAAAGCCAAAGGGGGGGGAGGGCTAAAATTTGTAAGTGGAAGTTCTTATACAAGCCAGTGGCTTAGGCTTCGTGAGTCTCTTGAATCTTTCATAAACAATATGTATCTCTGTCCTCACAAGGGCCTTTGGCAGCCAGCCACAAGACTGCACTGGGCCTGCCCCTAAGGTTAGGGAGATTGCAGATTCTGCAGTGATGGAGCAAAAAGGGATGTTTCCAGCACCTTGTTTCTGATTCCCTACTAAAGTCCCAGAGAAGTTAAAAACTTCCCTATCAATCCACGTTCTAGAGCCAAGTTCCCAAATTTACTTGACTTCAATTGGGGAGGTGGAGGGGGGAGTTACTCGACACCCCACAGAAACCAACATTTAAGGGGACAAACAGCAAACACCCCCTGCTATCAAATCCATGCTCCTGTTACCCCCAAGTCTACTACTGGCCACCAGGGTCTGCCAGCTGGCCATCTCCCCCACTTTGGGAAGTGCTATTCCAGAGTAGTGCTGTGCAGTAGAATTCTGTGACAGTGGGCATGCCCTGTGTGAGTACCCCGCCTTCAGGCAGCTTTTGGCAAGCCACATGTGATTTGTTCAGCTCCTTAGATGTGTCTTGTGCAACCAAGGAAATTTTCCTATGCTTATTTAATTTGATCAACATGAATTTTAATAGTCATAGGAGCCTAAAAGCTACTGAGCATAAATTCAAACTCAGATGCCTCTTTCATTGTGCCATACTTGAATTGAACAACCACTTATTAAGCTTTGGATTCAGTCTTTATGCCTTCCAGGTAGTAATTTATAAATTTCTCTTTAAAATTTATAAATGATTTCAAGATACAAAGGCGCAGAAAATATCCCCAGGGGTGGTTTTGTCATGGTAACATCTTTTGGCATGGAATTTAGTTTGCAGACAAAAATCCTATTCTTGGTTTAGCCATTTTATCAGCTGTAACCTTGGATAAATCACTTAACCGTTGGTCTGATTTACTTACCTTAAAAAGAAATCATGGGGCAAAAGTGATTTTTATGGCAGCTAGGATGCTTGCCTTAAGACTTTAAGGTATTTAATCATTTTGGGGTTTTTTGTTGTTGTTGGTTGTTTTTGTTTTGCATGTGAATATCAGTTTTCCCAGCACCATTTGTTGAAGAGGGTTCTCTTACTCCTCTTAATACTCCTAGTTCCTGTGTCATAAATTAAGGATTTACTTCTGGGTTTTCAATTCTGTTCCAGGGGTCTGAAAGTCTGTTTTGACTCCAGTACCACACTGTTTTGATCTATCACTTTATAATACTAGTTTTTGTTTTGTTTTGGTACCCCACTCTGCAGTGCTTAGGGCTGAATCCTGGCTCTGTGTTCATGGGTCACTCCTGGAGTTGGCTGCGTGCAAGGCAAGTACCCTGGCCCCTGTTCTATTTCTCCGGCCCCTATAATACAGTTTGTCAAGGAATGCAATTTTTTTTAATTGCTTTGGCTATTTGGGGATTTTTAAAGTTCCATTCACATTTTAGAGGAATAGAACTTCAGCATTTTCTAACAGAAATCTTCTCTGGCGACAAAGTGATAGGATAGCAGGGTGGGTACTTGCCTTGCACATGTCTGACCTGGGTTCATCCCCAGCACCCTGTATTATCCCTCAAGCCTACCAGTAGTGATTCTTGAGCAGAGTCAGGAGTAATCCCTGGGCGTTGTTGGATGTGGCCAAAAACAAACCAAAAAAATACTAGGTCATCACTGGTGAGTACTCTAATCCAACTTTATCTTTTGTTGTTTGTTTGTTTGGGTTTGGTTTTTGAGGTTGGTATACTAGCAAAAACATCTGAGGTTATTATTCAGGATGTATCCCAGAAAAGAAAAGAAATGGAAAATAGGAGAGCTCTTAAACGCCTAATAGGACAAAGAATTTGTGACTGATAAAGTAAGATTCAGAGGCAGTATTTTAAGAGATTATGATTGAGAATTTTTTGGAATCCATGAAAGACATAAATATCAAGTTTGGGCATTAGAGTAAGTCCTCTGGCATAAGATTCAGAAGCAAGTACATATTTGAACTTATTTTGATAAAACATCAAAGGTAGGTCAGGGAAATGGCTCACAGGGCTGGAGCACAGGCTTTGGGAGTGGGAGTCCTGGGTTCCACCTGATCTTAATGGTCTTCCAAGTACCAGATGTGGCCCCAAAACAAGACAGTAAGGTACAGAAAGACCCAGAAGCAACCAAAGACTGCTTAGGACAGGTTATTTACAAAGTAGCATCTATTAAACCTACAGCATATTTAATTGCACATGCTTAGATGAGAAGAGCAAGTAGAAGTATTCTCAGTGTACTGGGAGGAATTTCTGTAATTAAGAAAAACAAGAAGGCCTTTTTTCTCCCTCTCATGAGATGGGGATTTAGTGTTGTTTTGTTACTCCTACCTGCTGCGCAGGGGATCATATGAAGTCAGACATGGGACTGTTACACCCTAAGGTTGGCCTCAAGGATGCCAGGAATCGCACCCAGGTTGGCTGTGTTCAAGGCAAGCACCCTGCCTGCTGTACTATTGCTCTGACTTCTGTATTCAGGAGTTGCACCCAGTACAGCCAGGGATTAAGCCCAGGCCTCCTGGAAAAGGACATTTTTCGGCAAAAGCAGACCCTTGCTAAAGGAACTTCTGAAGTAGTGCTATGCAGTGCAGTGGTCACTAGTTACATGGCTTTCGAGCATTTGAAACATGCCTAGTACAACCAGGTTTTTTGTTTGTTTGATTTTGGTCATACCTGGCAGTACTCCGGGCTTACTTCTGCCTCTGTGCTCAGGGATCATTTCTGTCAATGCTCAGGATCATATAGGGTAACCAGGATCAAGCCCAGGTCAGCAGTGTGTAAGACATCAAGTGCCTTACCCACTGTACTGTCACTCCAGTCCTACAACTAAATTTTTGCTTTTGTTTTGAGGACACCCCCAGCAGTGTGCAGGGTTACTCCTGGCTCTACACTCTGGGGATTGTTGGGGATCAAACCCGGTTCAACCTCACGTAAGGCAAGCTGCCTAACCCACTATAATATCTCCAGCCTACAACTACATTTTTAATAGTGTTTCGTTAGGGGGGTTATAGTTTGGGCTTCTATTGGGGGGGGGGGGTTGGTTTTAGAGTCACACTCAGGGGTGCTCACGTCTTACACCTGGCTCTACATTCAGGGATCATGCCTGGTGGGCTTGTTTGACCATACGGGATCCTGGGGATCAAACCTGGGTTGGCTGCTTACAAGCCAACTCTCTGTCTGGCCCCTAATTGTTTAATTGAGACACACACCTTAATAAGCTGTTAGTTACGCTGCTCTCCCTTTTGCCAAGCACTTCAGCAGGTACCATACCATTTTCATTCAGAGTATTGTGTTTTAAGGAATTTGGTTATTTTCTCCTTTAGTCCGTAGGACTGCAGATTTCTTAGAAGATTATAAGCAGAATGTATTAAAAATTTTGTTTTCAAGCTTTCCCTTCCTGGTAAAGTGGAGATTCTTAATGAAATCTCCTACTGTACTAAGCCCAATGCTACGGATATTTACTCTGCTAACAATCCTATTGGCACCCTCCATTCCAGAGTTGCCTGTACCCCACTCGGAGTCCAAGATTTCCCTCCTTTACTTTATCAGGCTCTTTCTTCTTATGTTTTATAAATAAAATTATTGACTTCACAAACAACAAAGCCCTGTTAGCCAAGGGTAAAAATCAAGGAATATCAGTGATTTGAGAATTATCAGTTGTATGTTTAGGCAGCAAAGCTAGAAGTACTGAAAACGGAGTGTGCCTGAAAGACTGCGCATTTTTAGGGGATTTTCCTTGTGTTCATCAGTAATGCCCATCGCTAATTCAGAACGCACCAGCTTAGTTTCCTATTCTCAGGCCTGGCGTTACTGTCTTGACACCAGTGTGCGGTGGTGGTTTTAATCAGAAAAAAAGGGATTGTTGTACTTTAGGTATGTGTTCGGCTTGGCAGCTTTTTCATGGAAGATCATCATTTTAACACAGACAGCAGCTCTTCATATTTCCACCACCCAGCAGCACCTTCCCACCAAAGACACTTTTCAGAGTCTAAAATGTCTTCACTAATTCAAAAGTAATTCTGGGGGGAAAAAATCCTTTTTAGTTTTCCAGAATATTTCCTGAATTTAGTTTTCCTTGACTTTTTTTTAGCAGTAACAGATTTTCCGTTTGTATAAAACACTCACACAGTGATTGCATGGCTACAGTCTATTCTGAAATGTCCTGAATCTGACAGTAATGCCATCTCTTATTATAGTGTGTTGTTCTATAACCTGCTTTAAAACCACAACAGATCACCAAAACAAGAACAACTGAATGCAGAAATACTGCTGTTAAGTATTCATAAGAACTTACCTTCAGAAACCTGTGAGAAGTACCCCTTCATTTCTGCTTCACTTATAACTTTTCCTTTATATCGGGCATCTGTCTCTTGATGTAAAACTTTTTTGATTAGAGTTAGATCACTAGAAAAAGTCGGGAGATTCATTTCCATAGTGTTGAAAATGTAGCTGCCCAAGTGGAAAATTTCGTGGAAAAAATCCTGTACGCTGGCTTTTTTTGCCCTTCTCCGCTCAAGGGCAAGACTCGGAACGACAGAGAGGATTGATGGCTGGAGGCATTTGGCACAAATCTTCAGACTTAAAACACAGTGCAGTCAGTTCTCTTGCAAGAGAAATGTGTATTTTGTCAGTCGAAAAAAAAATGAGTTCCACCTCTAAACTGAAGGGTGAGTTTATAAATGATTTGAAAAGTTCTGTGGTTGCTTCTGTGTGATCTTAGCTTCACGACGGTACTTCACACTTAGTCCGAAGAAAAGTCAGTCTCCCGCCATCCGCAGCCGCAGCATTGCTGTGGTTGATGTGAGTCTGTAATCAGTGAAGGAAAAAGCATCTCTGGCAACTGCATTAGCCAGACCTTCTGGACCAAGATAAGGGAAGAGCCTTTGTATGCCACATTTGTAGATTGGGGAGGTAAAAACCCCATAAAGACGCAGCACTGCTGACCTGGCGACACTGTTAGGTCAAATGTCTCAGGATCTAGATTGTTTTCTGTTTTAGGCCGTAGCTTAGGATTCTGGCTGCTTGAGCCTCTATCAGATACCTTCTTGAGGACTTTGCAAGTCTGTGAGCATTTCAGAATTTCCAAGGTACATCATTTTCATTGTGCGTCTCTTATTACTGCCTTGTGCTGCTTTGCCAAGGGAATGTTACTAGGTAAAGAGCAATTTTTTCTCTTTATGTATGTGATGCTAACAGTAAATATTGGGGAGGTGGGGGTGGCTGGAGGGGCTGACTTCCCAAGCAGTGCTCAGTGATTCTAAACCCACCTGGCCAGGGGTTCTGAAATGTGCAGTATTGCAAGAGCCCGGGGTGTACTCAGGAGCCTCTAGGACTGTAGCCAGTGATGCACTGGGGATCGTGTGGGGACCGGATCAAAGCAGGTTGAACCACATGCCAGGTGTGTGCCTCGGCCCCTGTACTTTATCACCAGCCCTTGTAGAATAGGTTTTAAAAGTTTATCCTGTATACACCATTTGTCATTTTTTTGTTTTGACGTAAACAGATTTTATTTGGAGGGTTTTAGGAAGGGGAAGGATTGAGAGAGAGAAGAATGTGGGCTTCTCCAAAAGGTGGAGGGAGCCCCTACACACATACCCCAGCATTAGATTTGAAACCGTGAAAGCACACATCTCGAGGGGAGATGCAGGTGACACGTGTGCTGAGCCACGTGGGAACAAGCAGTACATGGGGTTGGGCAGCATGCGCGCTCATTTATCACTTGGAGAGTTTTCTTGTAAAATTCCAAAAGGAAAGCAGTAATTTCTTACAGCTAAGTGGTAATGTTTCCTTAATATAGATGTACTTAGTTTTCAGTCTTGTGTTTATATAGTGAAGTTCATTATAGAGATAAAAAATGGGGGCAGTAGCTACCATGTAAGATTTGAAGCCACTCGGGGAGAGGCAGAATAAACCTGAGTATTGAGCTTCAGTCCTCTGAAGGAGTCAAGAAGATGGAACCAGTAGTCATAGCTGGTAGCTTTGCTATGTGGGTGTTGAGGATCAAACCTGGGTCAGCCGGGTGCCAGGGAAGAGTCTCACCCACTGTCACTCCACTCCAGCTCCCCTTTCTCTAATGCCACTAACACATTTCCCAAAATCTTGACTGTAAGTTTTTTGAGTTTTTTGGTTTTGTTTTGTTTTGCTTTTTGGGTCACACAGTGATGCACAGGGGTTACTCCTGGTTCATGCACTCAGGAATTACTTCTGGCGGTGCCTGGGGGACTATATGGGATGCTGGGAATCGAACCCGGGTTGGCTGCTTGCAAGGCAAACGCCCTACCCTCTATGCTATGGCTCCAGCCCCTTGACTGTAGTTTTTTAGAGGCCCGAGAAACAGGAACGCAGCTCCATGGAGGCCAAGGCTCATGTTTCTCACACTTTGTTGTCCCCTGTGACACTTACGAACAGCAATGTTTGTGTAGAATATGAAGGTGAACACACCTCCAGTGGGAGCTGGATGGATTTACCAATGTGTCCTATGCAGTATCACTTGCAACTCATGACTAGGGGAAGCTTTGTGTGAAGGAGTGGCAAGTACTGTGTGTGAAGAATGCTGCCCATTACACCTAAGAGTAGAGATAAAAGCCTACCACACTTTTATTTGGAATTGCTCATCATTAAGGATGGATATTTTATCAACAGGATTGACAGTTTTATCAATAGGATTATTGACTTTCCTATTTTGGTTTTTATGGGGGGGGAGGGGAGTGCTCACAGGCACACAGAACTGGCTCTGTATTCAACCATCACCCCTAGGAGGACTTAAGGGACCATATGGGGAGCCGGGGATTGAATCTGGATTGGCTACGTACAAGGCAATACCTTAGCCACTATCCTGTCCCCAGCCCTAAATAAATTGAAGATGTAGGTTCTTTTGGCCAAAAAAATAGGACACTGCTAAGATTTACTAGCCTGCCTTAGAGATTCGTGGCATTCCTTACCTGCCCATTGGCCACAGTCTACCTACCCATCGCTTATTGTGGGCCCGGGTCCATCCGTCTTCGGCTCCATGCCTCTCCTCTGTGTGTGTGCTCTGTCCTGCCACCTCAGTGCCTTTCTCTGCTCTTCTTCCCAATCTTTTGATATTGATGTGGAGTCATGAGGCTTATTCTTGCCTTAAAGGAAATGAACTATAAAAACATGGGCATTTGCTTTTCATTTGCCAAAACAGGCTTGTTTCTGCAGTCTGTACCATTCTTACATTATTTTTATGATCAGAAGGATCTTCTTTATATCTAGAGTAAAAGTTTTTTGGGCTGTGTTCAAAGCCCGTTTTCTTATTTTCGTTTCCTAGTGTTGGGAGTATTTGTCAGTGTCATCTGTAGAAGTTTCATAGGCTTTAGCTGTGAAAGCCATTCCCCAAAAGCTTTGATCAAATCCCTTTTCTGTTTGGCACCATACTGAGAAAATCTCCAGGAGCCTCAGATCCTTTTAGAAAGTAGGTCAGATCTAAATAACAAATGAATCAAAAAGATAACACATGCATTAGTGATTCCCAGATCTGCTTTTGTGGCATTTCACAGGATTTCTGGAAGTCTCAAGGAATATCACAAAGACCCCAAGTTATTATGGATTTCTTTATTTTTGTGTGTCCCCTATTCGACTCCAGATAAGATAGAAAGTAGGCTGCTAGATTGGGGGATTTGTAGTGAAATAGAAAACTCTTATACCCTTTTATTTTTCAAGCATTAAATAACTTATCCAAGGATTGGGGTTTTTGTCTTATTTTTCACACTTTTAAAAGTACTGTCTTGAAAAATGAAAGAAATAATTTCATTTTGGCTATTGTCAGCATCAAGTTTTGTTTTGCTTTTTTAATGGAGGTGCAACTAAAGATAATTTAGTGTCCTGTCACACACCTAACCCTGCAGAGACTTGCCTAGATTGCTTAACGTATTTGGGTCATCTTCGAACAGCCAGGCTACACACTAGTTTGTCTTCATCTTGAGAAAGCAAATTATAAGATGCCACCATTGTTTGCCATAATAAAATAATGTATTGCTAAAACCCTCTGTGAAGGAGTTAAAAATTATTTTGGGGTGTTTCCATCTAAATACTCCTAAGGGAAGAGTACTTTGCTTTGGAGACAAGATCCTCCACAGTATCAGGCGAGTCTGTCTGTCTTTCCTCACTGGTGACGGTGACAGGCTCAGAGGCACCCCCACCCCCCACCCCTGGACCTACTCCCAGTTGCATGCACTGCACGTTTGATATGTTGGCAGACAGAGTTGATTTTTGGATGCGTGTCTGAACCTCTACAGGTCTGCTTTTGGCAGAATTGAGTGTGACTCTTATCCTTCACCCATTAAGCTATCATTATGGCTTCCTTATCTTTATTTCTTCTGCAAACATGCCTTTGAAAGTGTTTGATTCTTTTTTGGCAGTTTGCTTGATAATGCACAAGAGTGAAAGACAGGCATCTTATTTCTGAATTACTGTGCATTTCTTCAAAGGAGAAGGGTGACTTAAGTGAAGATTTGTTCTAAGTTGACAGACCACTCCAGTGAGCTTATTTTGATTATCAAATATGGACTGCTTTCCTGAGTTTAGTTTATAAGCCCATTTAGAAGACATTCTAAAATGCCTGTTTAACCCCAAAATGCCTCTGTTGTGTATTCCTAAGACTGTTGTATTGCATATCATAAATTTCTTCTAAGTTATCCACTAGGGAAAAAAACTGAAATCTTTTATATTTGGACTTTTAAACTTTGGGTGTTCTTTAAAGTTAGAAGAAGAGTATTTAGAGAAGGCTAGTTGTGTGTAACTGTGCTAATTGTGCAATTGCCATATCTGGAATCTGTTTTCAAACTCGGGTCTGATTTACTCTGTGTTGGGCCATCCTTCTGTGTTATAAGCACAGTAACTAAAACCCTGCAGTAGCTAATGCTTAACAATTACTCCCTCTGTGAGAAGGCTGCTTCTGTGCTCCTTCCATTGGGGTGTCAAGGCTAAATTTAATCTGTTCATTTACATCATCTAAGTTTTCCAGAATTGTTAGTCATTGAGTGCCCGCTCTTTTGAGGCATTGATAGTGGTTTGAAGTTCTGTGGACAGAATAGGGTTGCAGAATACGAGTTCCAAGCCGGGGAGCTACTCACAGCCAGCTGGCAGCTCGGACACAAAGCCACAATAGTGCTGACAGTCTTGGTGCCTTTGCAAGGTTCCCCTGCCAGAGAAGCCCTGTCAGCAGGGTAAGGAAAACCGCTGCTATTAGTGGGCTTCACTTGTTTGGCCACAATTGCTAGCGCAGTGGTAGAGGACACCTAGCATGTGCAAGGCCCTGAATTCAGTCTCTAAGCTCTTCGAGTCCTCCCCTTCCCAGCATGGCTCTGTGTAGCTCTGTGACACTGAGCACCACCCCGCTGGTTCCAGGGACTTACACTGCAAGAGAAAGCTTCTTTATTTTTTCCCTTAAGTCTGGGTACCACACATGGCTATGTACTCAGGGATCACTCCTGGCAGGTTCGGGACACCAATTGGGGTGCCCAGGATTGAACCAGGGCTGGCCACATGCAAGGCAGCACTGTACCCTCTATGCTATTGCTCCGGTCCCAGTATATCCATTTTAAAAAAAAAAGACATTCACTTGCTCTGTATGTTAATAATTTTTAAGTCACTCTCCAGTGACGGTAGAAAATCCAGTTGAACTAATTTCCATTGAAGAGGAAATTTCTGGATGGCGGATCTGGCTGCAGCTCAGCAGTGGAGCACAGGCCTTGCAAGTGGGAGGCTCTGGGGTTGGTGTGCACTTGTGAAAAGGCAGGGTGTGCTGAAAGCTGTGATTGGGCATGCAGTCTTTCCAGGATCTAATGGCCTTAATTTGGGTAAAACCAATTCATCTTTAAAATATTTTTTGTTGGGACCTAGAGAGTTAAATAGCCCACCGGGCTCCGGGCTCATTTTGCATGCTGGAGGCCTGACTTGAGTCCCAACACCGTATGGTCCCCTGAGCCCTGTCTACCAGATATGCCCCAAACTTTCACCAAAAAATTAATAAAATTTAATTTTAATTAAGCCTCCAAAATTAATAAAAATAGCATTTATTATATATAATAGCTTTTTAAATGAATATATATTCATATATATACACACACAAGGAAGGGAGCCATGCCTAGTGGTTTTCATGGCTTACTCCTGGCTCTGCACTCAGAGATCACTCTGGGCAGGGCTCAGGGGACCATTTGGGGGATGCTGGGGACCAAATTTGGGTCAGCCGCATGCAACGCAAGTTCTCTAACTGCTAGATTGTTGCTCAGCCCATAAATATATATTGATAGTATCTTTGGAATGTTTAAATATTAAGGGGATGGGTTTTTTTAGCTTCTTGTACCTGTATATATATTTTCTGTTACTGTTTTCATGTGTAATTCTTTGGAGGTTGTGTGTATGCCTGATGGTGCATGGCCACTTCAGCAGTACTTGGAGGGGGGTGGATACAGTGCTGGGAATTGAATCCAGAGCGCTCCTACCCTTTGAACCATCTCCCTCACCCGCATGTATAATTCCTAATGTTTTCAATTATCACTTCAGTCTTAAATCTGAAGCTTATTAAGTTTCAGTTTCTACCAACAAATTGTATTTGGGGGCCAGAAACATAAAGCAGTAACAAACAAAGCACCTGCTTTACACGCGTGAGACCTGAGTTTGATTCCTGGCAATGTGAAAAGGGGTGTGTGTGTGTGTGTGTGTGTGTGTGTGTGTGTGTGTGTGTGTAATGTGAAAAGGGGTGTGGGGGGGGGCAATGTGAAAAGGGGTGTGTGTGTGTGTGTGTGTGTGTATCTCAGTGGTTAAGAGAGAAAAGAATCAGAAGAACTAAGTTACAGTTTTAAGGGCAGACTTATTCTCTAATCTCTGCTTTATTAGAGAAAATATAAATCTCTGCTTTCCATGTGAGAATTCTAGTCCAGTCAGCATGGCACAGACTTGTCTCTCCTTGCTTCTCCCGTTAAGGATAATTTAAAAACCTGAAAGACTGGAGTGATAGCTCATTGGGTAGGGTGCTTGCCCTACACGCAGCCAACCCGCATTTAGTCCCCAGCATTCCATATGGTCCCCAACCCCTGCCAGGAGTAACCCCTGAGTACAACGGATGTGTCACAAAAACAAAAAGTTTAATTGAGGAAAGGGCGTGATGGTCCCTGCTCTTTCTGTGCCAGTCACTGTAAGTATGAGAGGAGTGCCCCCTGGGACTCGCCCATCTGTGTCATGGTGAGTGCCAAAGCCATCCATATGTTTATTTTGACTTACTCAGTGTTTCTAGAAAGCATTTGAGGTATTTTTTCATGGATTGTTAACCTTTAATAATACAGACCATTGATTCACCAAGTATCTGTCAAGGGCTTTCTTTCGACTGGGAGTAAAAAAGTATGGGGAAGGTACAATAGAATAAATACAGTCCCAGCATTTAAGTTGCAAAAGATACTAGTGAAAATTCTTTGTTTGACTAGTCAGTAAATTCGGTTTTCATGACTGAAGTGCCTTTTTTTTCTATCAATTTTCATTTTATGTCAATTTATAATGCATCTTATAATCAAACTGATTCTTAGTTAAATTGGCAGTTTTTTTTTCTTGACAATACATAATACTTGTTCATCTTACACTTAGTGGCATCTTTGGTTCAGTGAAAACCAGCTATTTGGGGGCCAGAGAGATAGATAGTACAGCAGGTAGGGCACTTGTCTTGCATGCACCTGACCTTGGTTTGATCCCCCAGTATGCCATATGGTTCCCACAAGCACCGCCAGGAGTGATTCCCGAGCACAGAACCAAGACTAATTCCTGAACACCACTGGGGGTGGGGGGGCTCCCCCCCGGGGGGAAAAAACTGTTTGTGAAATAATTTTTATCTAATTGTTTTACTTGTGCTGATTTTACTTTAATTAAACAGTTTGGGAATAGGTATTTTTTCCTCCGGAGGAACCATAAACAATTAACAAATTTCTGACATTCCTCAGTGTTAATATATTACATAAAACCAGATGAAACCTCATTTTCCCTCATCTTTTCTCTCCTTTGTTTTTCAAGTGTCAATATACAGTATCTGGTTTTATGACAAGAATGACTGTCACCGCATAGCCAAACTCATGGCCAAGTAAGTATATTATTTCGTAGTTTTAACTCATGATGTAAGATGAAAAGATGATTTTTCTCTTATTGCTGCTAGTGTCTGTTAATTATGTATTTTCCCAACTTCTTGCTTACTGTCAAAGATTTAGAAAAGCCAACAAATTAAAGGAAATCTAAAAGGATCTGTAATCCTCCGGCTGTTCAAATATCCATGGGAGTGACCCAGGTCCCTAGAATCACTTGGGAGAGGCATTAGTTTCTTAATTTAAATTTTAAAAAATGTTGATGGCCAGAGTGATAGTATAGGGGAGTAAGGTACTTGCGTGCAGCCAACCCTGGTTAAGTTCCCAGCACTGCATATGGTTCCCCAAGCGCCACCAAGGGTTACTCTTGTACAGGCTGAGAGTAGCCCCTGAGCATCACAAGATAAGGCCCCCCAAACCAAAACAAAAAACGAAAAAAATGAAAGTGACAACAAAATTAGCTTTCTTCTGGCTATTTAGAAGATGTCTTGATTCTTGGTTATCCTGAAATCTAGAATGATAATTATTTGAACTTCAGGATACAAATAGATACTCCACAAATAGAGAGCATTTAGACCCTTAGTGAGAAAATCTGGTTGTTTTTTTGTTTGTTTGTTTTTTGTTTTTTTGGTTTGGGGGGGAGGTTTTGTTTTGTTTTTTTAACTCAAGCAACTATTCAAAGGAAACTATTTTGAGTAGTACTTTTAATGTAGGACTTAAGTTGGTAAATGAAGTGGAAGATTGAAAGCCTATGTGAAAATATTGTATTGAATCAAAAATAGGTTGAGAAAGTAGAAGAAACAGGGTATAGAGAAAGAAAAGAGCCTTCAGGATCCTTTCCTAGAAATGCCAAAAAAAAAGAGAGAGAGAGAGAGTGGGGAAGGGGGATTTGCTCAAGCCTTCAACTTGCTCTACTAGAAGCAGGGGAGATGTTACTGAAAGCAATTTGAGAATGTCCTCATGAAACTGTTGATAGGAAGTTTTCAAGTGTCTGGCCTATTTATGGCAGAAGAGAATACCTTTTATGTTAACATTAACTTTGTGATGAATAGTGTTCTGGTCACCAAAGATTAAAAAAAAAAGTCTACTTTATCTTTCTTTGTGCTAACTTTGCCTTCAGACAACTTCTATTCACTACAATTCAAAATAATCAACTTTGCTAACCTTACAGAAACACAGGTTAAAATTTTGTTCATTCTACTCGGTTTTGTTCTTTAAATAATGATTTTGACAGCTGAAATACAATTTTAAAAAATTCCCAAGGGAAAAAATACTTATCCCAAAAGGTATTTGCTAAAACCGAGAAACCACGGAGAGGAGTGTCAGACTTCTAGAACTGTATTTGGAGATTTTCTTTGGTTAGTAACAAAGTTGGAAGCCCACTGAATTTGGAGGGCTTGACTTAAGGAGGAAATCCTGTCCACCACCACCACACCCCCCTGCCAAAAAAGTCGTTTTTGCAATTTTCATTTGTGGGCCATACCTCCTGGCATTGTGTGTGGACTACTCCTTGCTCAATGCTCCTAGATTGCTCCTCGTAGTAGGGATCAGATCCAGGGTTAAAGTATTCAACACATTTCTATCCTTTGAGCTCTCTCCCTAGCCTCAGAAACGTTTTATTTGGGGAGACAGGGGCCTGGACTAAACCTTGCCATGCCCAGGGCTTACTCAGGGACCGTGCAGTGCTGGGGAATAACTACAGGCCTCCTTGCATGCGAACTATGTGGTTCCAGGCCATTGGACTCTGTCTGCAGCCCTTGGTAACCATTCTAAATAAGTAGAATTTGAGTGTCTACTAACTGCATTGACGGTAATGTTCAGAGAGGTCACAGAGCAGACCTTTGTCTTGGTTTTCCAGAGTCTTCAAGGGCACATTTGGGGATGGGGGGGGAGGGTAAGTGGAGGGGGAGGGAAGAAATTTTGAGTGGAGTTTTAATGTATCTGTTTCCAGCAAATCTTAAGAGGCAGTTTGTATGGTTGTCCTTCTACTGGTCGATCTGTGGGTTGACACTCTTGTAAATGAGGAGTGGGGTGAGATAGTTGATGAAGGCTCCGTTCTTTGTCACACAGTGCTACCATGTGGCATTCTTCCTGTTCTGTTCTTCCAAGGTGGACACAAAGGGCTTTGGGGGAATAAACAGTTTTTTAAAAAATGTCTTTGGGGTTCAGGTTGTGCATAAAGAGGCCTCGCTAAAACCTGGTTCTGTCCTCCAGTGTGGTAGAAGAGGAGACACGGCGGTCCCAGCAGGCTGCTCGGGACAAGCAGAGCCCCAGCCAAGCCAACGGCTGTAGTGACCACAGGCCCATCGACATCCTGGAGATGCTCAGCAGAGCCAAGGATGAGTATGAGAGGGTGAGCACTGCAGTGCCCAGGGAGGACCAGAAGGGGGGGAGGAGGCGCGGTGGGGGGGGGGGGTAGTGCTGGGAAGGTCACCACCAGGACCTGCAGGAGGACAGAGTCTATGCCTCAGACAGATCAGTGTACAGGGCTGCAGCCTTCGTTCGGTATTCAGAATTTCATTAGTGAAGTTCATGCTTTTTTCTGCTGAGCATTTTATTTTACTTTACATTAATTTTGCATCACAAGACACCCATTGCTGTTTCATAGTTTAGCTTTAAAGTGAACTGTTCTCTCCCAAAAGTTTGAATGAAACGGGAATCTTGGTATATTGATTTGTTACTACAGTGTATACTTAATGTCCACTATATGCCAAGAAGTGGACACTGCCTCAGTGTTCCTAAACCTTGTGACTTGGAAATTGCCCTGGCTTTCCATTTGGCCTCACCATTCCCAAACCTCATACTTATTAGAACAAGACTAAGGAGTTCGACTGCTGCTACATTGTTTGCAAAACTGCACTTGACACCTTGCTCTTCACTGGGGGTGGGTAAGGGTGGGAAGAAGGGCAAGCGGTGCTCAGCGTGTATTCAGGGCTTCTCCCAGTGGTACACAGTCTGACTTCATAGGTCAGTCAGATTGTGGTGCTAGGGGCCACAGGGCTGACCCCGAGGTTCCTGGTGAACCATGCAATGCCGGGATCCAACTTGGGACCTTCATTATAACTGGTACGTGAACTTCACCCTGCAGGGCTGGAAAGAACCTTTTGAACCTTTTTTTTTTTTTTTTTTTTTTTTTGCCGAAGGCATTTGGATGTTTATAACAGCATTCATAAGCCATATAATACAGGCCTATGAAAAGCTTATATGTCTGTCCCTGTCATAAACCAGAGCAAGACTGGAGGATTTCTTGGGCCTTTCACTATCTGCAGGCTGAATGTTCCCCAGTCCTCTTTTCATTTCATGCTTAATCCTTCTTTCCAAAAGTTGAAGGATCAAGGTAGGAATAATCTCAGACCACATTCACAATCATTCCCACTCTAACAAGAACCTCTCTGCTGTTAAGGCCATTCTTGAAAATGAGTTAAGGAAGTACTGTTAGCGTCCTGCGCCCATGCTCTTGTGACTTACACATTCAGGATTCTGAAATAAAGAACACAGCAACACCATTCCCAGATTCATTCAACTACAGGGCCATTTTTATTTTATTTAAAAATTTTATTTGGTTTTGGTTTGGGGGCCACAACTAGCAGTGCTCAGTACTCCTGGCTCTGCACTCTCACTCTTGAAGGGCTCAGGGGAGCATATGGAATGCCAGAGATCAAACCCAGGTCAGCCGAATGCAGGGCAAACACCCCACCTGTTCTACTATTGCTCCGGGACATATTTTTGTGGTCTACATTTTACAGTCTCAAGAATCTAGAGTTTGGAGAATGAAACAAATTTCGGACATAGTGGCCCAGAGAGTGGCTTTCTCTAAATCAAAATAGTCACATTCACAGTGAACTGTATTGAAGCTACAGAGAAAAAAAGCAACACCAATAGGAGTCCTATTTCAAACGTTACAGTTAACTGTGTTTCCATAGTTCCCTCTCATGCCCTTGTGAGACTTGGATGATCTCCATAGATCCCTTGTTCTTTTCTGTGGAAACCTTTGTGTCTCACAGAAACCTGTCTCACAGCATGTTTCTGTTAAATCTGAGCCTCTGTCACCCATTACAGGTGATGACTAGATCATGGTGTCGTGCAGAGGGGCCATGGTTACAGAGGGTAACTTGCTTGCCTTTCATGTGGCTGACCCAGGTTCAGTCCATGGCACTGCGTATGCTCTCCCCCCCCCCCCCCCCCCCGCCCAGTCCCTTCAGCCTCGCCAAGAATGAGCTCTCAGCATAGAGCCAGGAATAAGCATCTACACATCCCAGAGCGATGAGAGGGACAGCACGTGAAGATGCTGCACTCCACAGTCAAGCGGACATTGGGGAGAAGGCCTGACTGCAGAGTCTGAGAAGCAAGGAACTGCAAAGGGAAAGTTGGGTTAAAGCTTGGTTTCATAGAGAGAGCTTTCAAAGGAC
The DNA here is from genome assembly GCF_029834395.1 of Sorex fumeus. Taxonomy (NCBI): domain Eukaryota; kingdom Metazoa; phylum Chordata; class Mammalia; order Eulipotyphla; family Soricidae; genus Sorex; species Sorex fumeus. Next base: position 53,499,402 of record NW_026606129.1, on the reverse strand, counting down.
CTCTAGGGTCAAGTGGGCAACTTGAAAATCTGTTGTGATTTCTATATACTGGACTATGTAAAGACTATGAAGGACACAATCATTTTTCTTGAAAAGAAAATTCTTCTGTGGAAATTAATGAAATATTATCTGTGTTAGATCAAACCTTTAATAGTTTAGTTGAATCTTCCCTGTTCATAATGACTTCAGTTTTTGAAACTTTATTAAGGAGGGTAGAGCTTTCTTGAAAGTTTAGTTTAGGGGCTAGAGCGATAGTTCAGCAGATAGGGCATTTGCCTTGCGCACGGCCAAGCCAGGTTTCATCCCCAGCACCTCATAGAATCCCCCAAGCCTCACCAGGAGTGATCCCTGAGTGCAGAGCCAGGAGTGGGCCTTGACCACTGACAGGTGTAGCCCCAAGCCTCAAAAACTGTTTCTGTCTGCATTTTCCTGTCATCAGTCACTGGACTTTAAACCCAGGTTTTCTTTTTTCTTTAAAAATAAGGAATTGCATGCCCCTGGGTTCAGTAGCTGGTACCACATAGAACCCCCAGGCACCACTGGCCCCTGAGCAGTGCTGGGACCAGGTATCACTAGGAACAGAAACCTCGAAAAAGCAATTCAAAACAAATAGAACCACCTTTTTTTTTCTTACTTGTAAGCAGTACTTATTATTAATGAAAATTTTTATATCAAAAAATGTCCCAAGAGAACAGAGAGATGTCAGCAGCCTGAACACATGCTTTCTCTGCAGGGGGTCCGGGTTTAGTCCCCAGTTCCACCTGGTCTTGTGAGCACTGCCGGAGAAGGCCAGGGGAAAAACAAAAGAGGAATAAATAAAAAACATCTTTGATCACTTCAAATGCTGTTTGTGAGCCAAATAGTAGGCAACAAACTTTTTCACAAGATGAACTTTTCCTTTTGATTTCAGAATCAAATGGGTGATTCAAATATCTCCAGCCCTGGGTTACAGCCCGTTTCTCAGCTCTCCAATCTGGGAAGCACCGAGACTTTAGAAGAGATGCCGCCGGGGTCGCAAGATAAGGTCTGTACAGCCAGCGTGCTAATTTTATCCAGGTGACCAAACAAATATTATGGAAAGATTTTAATGAGTACAAGTTTGGTTTGTCATTTATCTACTGAAGTAATGTCGTTTTTCCTGATTCATGTGACAACTCTTTTGTTTAAGTAGGGGTCACCCCCAGGGTCGCCAGGCACGGCAAATGGCCCCCTCCAGTGGTACTCAGCGAGCAGTGCAGGCCCAGCAGTTCAGTGTGCGGGTCCTGGGCTACCGGAGCCTCTGGGAGCACACCTCCCCTTATCTGTCTTGCATCTGGGTTTTCTTGTAGACTTCCATTTCTTTACCTCATTTTTGTCCTTACCACTTCCTTTTCAGTTCTTAACCCAGAGCCAAAGTAATCCTGGCAAAGCACAAGTTACATCATGGATTTCTTCTGCTTCAAACTCCCAGGAGTGTCCCATCTCATTCAAAAGCCAATACTCTTTTTTGGGGGGGGGAAGAGTGCTCTCCACCGCAGTGCTTAGGGACCAAGGACTGCAGTGCTCCCAGGCCCATGCCTGTCAGTACTTTGGGACCACCTGGCTACACCTGGTGGCGCTCAGGGGATCCTGGTACCAGGGCTCAAGGCACGCAGCTTTCCATCCCTTTGAACTATTCCTCACCCCTCCAAAGCCAGTTCCTTTTTGATAACAGCTTTACAAGATTTTGTATGAAAATCCGAAGGTGACACAATCTCCCATCTTCACATTTCTTTACTCCTATTATTGGCTTGTGTCTGTGTTTACACTACGGCAAATTTTGTCTCGTGTGCTATGTGTCCAGCATCCAGTCGCAGTGCCAAGGCTCCTCTCACCTCCCTGTCTCCAGAGATCTGTGTGTCAATTTTGGAGACACACCAGCTCTTCCCTTCTTTAGCCCAAACATCCTCATCCGTCTCTAGTGCTTTAATTTCAAGAATCCTATGAAATTTCATAGGAAATCCTTTCCTATGAAAGTGGCATCTTACAGCATACGACCCTTGGGGATTGTCTCTGTTGGACATAATTGCTGGGGGTTCATTGAAATTGTTTTTTGTATCAAGTTTGTTCCCCTTTTTTGCAGCATTGTGTTAACATTCAGTTTTGTGTTATGGTAGGGGGTGGGAGAGGCGACCACACATACTCGGTGCTCGGGGTTCTCCTAGCTCTGTTCAGGATGATCACGCCTGCTGGTGTTCAGGGTGACCACATGCAGTTCCAGGGATCAAACCAGGCTTGGCCACGTGCAAGGCAAACACTTTAATTTTGTACTATCTTTTAGTTACTTTTTCATCTTTAGGTTACACTTAGGTGGGGATCACTCCTGGCAGTCTTGGGCGACCACATGGGGTGTCAAGGATTGAATGCAGGTTGGCTGCATACAAGGCAAGTGCCCTACCTGCTTTACTGTCATTCCAGGTCCCCTGTATGAAACATATTCAACAATTTACCTGTTGAAGGACACCTGGGGTGTTTGCAGGTTTTGGCCATTACATATAAAGCTCCCTTTTATGAACATTTGTGTACAGTTTCTTTTACATAAGTAATATATTCATTTCTCCAGGATTAAATCTCGAGAGTAGAAGTGTTCGTTCATTTGGTAATTGTTCTCATTTAATGAGACTGCCACACTTTCTGATAATTCTATCAACAATGTATCCATAAAGTCATTTGGTACTTAGATAATTAGTTTAAGCTAGATTTTATAGACTATATTCCTACACTCCATTTTTATTGTATTTGGATTAAGGATCCTGAAGATTAAACCTAAAAGTGGTACTATGTAAAATTTTTTTTTTCAATATATTTTGATGGAGGGGGGCAGAGGGAAATGGAAGAAGGGGCTCCCTGGATTTGTCTCCCTGGACATGTTTTGTATTTATTTTTGGGTGCTCAGGCATGACTCCTGACAGGCTCGGGACCATGTGGGATACTAGGGATTGAATCCAGTTTGGCCGAGTGTAAGGCAAACCCCCTACCTTCTGTACTCTCTCCCTGGCCCCTGGATTCCTTCTTGTATGATCTGCCAGGTGAAACAGACCAGTTTTTTCCCCGTTTTGAATCCCAGATCTTTCCTTTCTGAGTCATGGTGCTAAGAGTTCATGCATTAGCTGACTTAAAGGAAGAACTGAACCCCAAAGGACTGGGGCAGAGAAGCATTTGCCTTGCACATGGTCAACCCAGTTTTGATGCCCACAATCCCATACGGTTTCCCCCAGCACTGCCAAAAGTAACCCCTGAGCATTGCTGGATGTGTTTATTCCCCCCTACATACACCCGCCAATAAAAAGAAAACATAAAGGGGATTGGTTTACCTCTCTGTTGAATGGTTAGAGTTGAGTTTGACAACCAGAAAGGTGATGCAGCCCTCTCACAGCACCAGAAACAGGTCTAGAGACAGACAGATGGCATTCGGCATTCGAGAATTCGGCATTCCAGAGGCCTCCAGGCAGATCCCTGCTCTTCTCACTTCCTGCTTAGATGCCAGCCCACAGGCCACAGGGGTGAAACATTGAGACCTGGATATTGGTATGCCCTGTATGGTACATTTGTTGAATAACACTGCCATCTAGTGCCAAGGAACAAGTACTGTAAGGCTGCCAGGCCTAAGAATTCCACTCTAGGGGCCGGGGAGATGGTGGAGAAGGCTTAGTGTGCATGTGAGGGGCCCGAGTTCAATCCCCAGTTATCACCTGGAGTAGCCTCAGCTGTGGCCTAGGAACAAAAATTAAAGAAATGCTATAGTTTACTTTCTAAAAATTCCCTTGACACTATTTCATAGTTTGTGTTGTTTTTGGTTTCTTTGATTAGCACAGCGGTAGGGCGTTTGCCTTGCACGCAGCCAACATGGCTGACCCGAGTTCGATTCCTCCGCCCCTCTCGGAGAGCCCGGCAAGCTACCGAGAGTATTCGATATGCCAGACACAGTAACAACAAAGTCTCCAATGGAGACGTTACTGGGCCCGCTCGAGCAAATCGATGAACAACGGGAGGACAGTGACAGTGATTACAGATACTGCAAACCCAGCTGAAGAGATAGTACAAGGGTTTTTGTCCCTTATAAACTGTTCACTGAATTCCATTTCTCCAGAATACGGGTTATATTAACATTTATTTTTAAAGGAGGCGTGTAAAACTCAGAATCCTGGCCAGGGCAATAGTGCAGTGGGTAAGGAGCTTGCTTTGTGCCCGGGTTCGATCCTGGGCACCCCATATGGTCCTCTGAGCCTCAGCAGGAGTGATCCCTGAGCATAGAGCCATGAGTAAGCCCTGAGCACCACTGGGTGTGGCACCAAAAAAAAGCACTTGTATTCTAAACTATAAATAAATTCAGGCTTGAGGCAAGGATTTTTACTAAACTTTGTGATGGGGCTGGAGCAATAGCACAGCGGTAGGGCATTTGCCTTGCAAGCCACCGGCCTGGCCAAGCCAGGTTCCATCCCTCCGCCCCTCTCAGAGAGCCTGGCAAGCTACCAAGAGTATTCAGCCCGCACGGCAAAGCCTGGCAAGCTCCCCGCGAGACTTGTGACTATGCCAAACACAGTCACAAGTCTCACAATGGAGACGTTACTGGGCCCGCTCGAGCAAATCGATGAACAACGGGAGGACAGTGCTATAGTGTGGTTGATAGAAGATGAATCTGTAAAGGAATATACCCAACTGCTAGAAAATACGTGGCTTCCGCCATTTATTTTCCTTACTATAGGCACAGAAGTGTTCAATAGGACCTTTCTCTCCATGCAGAGATTATTGGACTTTGGGGAGTGGAGAAGTGGGCTCTGTTCACTGAGCCTTTCGTGACAGATTCAGTTAGGCAGGCCTCCCAGAGTTGGCACATAATTACCTGTAACTGACTATAAGTTACCTCTTAGTTATTCAAGTTTTAGCAGCACTTGTTTTCCAGCGATTAGTGTCACTATCCAATTGATAGGTAACCTATTATCTGCTTTCTTGGCATTTTAGTATTGTGGCATTAACCATTCAGAATGTGGACAGGGGCCAGGGATATGACTCAGTGAGCACTTGCCTGGCATGTGTGAAGCCTTGGATTTGATTACTGGATCCCGTGATCCCTCAGCAGAGCTCAGTGTGGTACAAACACCAGAAGAAAAATGTAGACTCCAGCATTAGATCTGAGTTTAATCTGTTGTTAAACTTGGGCATCATCTCTGGGCATTTACAGTACTGCCTTTGCTGCTAAATAGAATAATGCAGATAAAACGTGCAGCCCAGCTTCCCCACAAAGTGAGCCTTTATCCAGCCTCACACAGGATATCTTTGCAACTCTAGAACTGTGCCACTCACCAGCTTCCAAAGACGCTCTGAGAATCTGTCACCAGCTTCTCAGTTGTAAGAAGGCAGCTTGCTGAGTTTGGTGACTTTCTGCTTCTTTTGAGTTCAGAGTTTTAGCATACAGTTTCATATTTTTAAAATGAAGTAGGCTAATTCATTTCATTAGAATGTCTTTTTTTTTTTTTTTTTTTTTTTTTTTTTTTTTTTTGCCTTTTGGGTCACACCTGGCTATGCACAGGGGTTACTCCTGGCCCTGCACTCAGGAATTACTCCTGGTGGTACTCAGGGGACCATATGGGATGCTGGGAATTGAACTCGGGTCGGCCGTGTGCAAGGCAAATGCCCTACCCGCTGTGCTATCACTCCAGCCCCTAGAATGTCTATTTTTCAAAGAATGTAAAATCATTATAACTATAAATATTCGGGCCTGAGAGATAGTACAGCAGATAAGGCACTTGCTTTGCACAAAGCTGACCCCTGTTTGATCCCCAGCGTCACGTATGGTCTGTGTTTTTCAAAGTAGGAAATATGTAATTGAGGTTTACATGCAGAACCCTTTGTTTAAGATCTCTATACTTTATACTAATGAACAAGAATCCATGTGATTTTTCTAGTACTTTTTCTGGTACTTTATTTCCAGTCAAGCATTCTTGATTATTTTTTCTAAACATATTGTGTATAAAGTTCAAAAATGGGCAGAAGTGGGGCTAGCAAGATAGCGTAGCATTAAGGTACGTGCAGTGCGTGCAGCCCGGCATTGATCCCTGGCACCACATACGGTCTCCTTAGCAATGCCAGAGTGATTCCTGAGCACAAGACAAGAGTAGGCCTAAGCCCAGTCTGGTGTGGCCTAAGCTACCACCACCACCACCCCAGAAAAACAAGACAGGGTGGTGTTTTCTATTGAAGATGGTGTTGATTGTGGGCCAGAGCAATAGTACTGTGGGTAGGGCACTTGCCCTGAACACGGCTGACCTGGATTTGATCCCGGCGTCCCATGTTGTCCCCTGAGCACCACCAGGAGTAATTCCTGAGCACGAAGCCAGGAGTAACCCCTGAGCATTGCCAGGTGTGGCCCAAAAAAGCCCAAAAAACCCTTGATCACTTGACTTCCCATTAATCATCGATTTGCTCGAGCGGGCGCCAGTAACGTCTCCATTTGTCCCCGTTGCGTGCTAGTGTAGCCCAATGACATCTGTTCGCTCCGGGAACATGAAGGGCCTCAAACCAATCGTTCATGATCTTGACGAAGAAGTCTGACCATCTGGTAGGTGGGCGGCCACGCGGTCTTTTGACATCCTGTGGAATTCAGTCGGTAACAGCTCTAGTCCAGCGGTCGTCTTTAAATCTCATTACGTGACCAGCCCATCTGATTTTCGACACCTTGGCAAATGAGACAGCGTCCCTGATTCTTGATCAAAAAATCCTAACGATATAAATGATATAAAAATAAAAGAACCAGCTTCATGTGTTGAATAATGCTGGGAGTCAAACATTATATTGAGAACTGAATTTTCACAGCAGCTCTTTGAGGTAGTTAAAATTGTCCCCATTCTTCAGGTGATGGTACTAAGTAGAAAGATTTCAATGTCATTTTCCCAGTAAGCAGATGGCATTTGAACCTGGATATCTTTCATTTCAGACCCTACAATTTTCTCAGAAGTAAAAATGTTAAGAAATAAAAGGTATAAAAATTATTCTGCATATATTTTATCTGTACAGTTTATAATTAGATATTAGTGCTGCTTTTTATTTGAAGTGAGATTATGGGAAAATTCCTTAAAGTGATAGAGAGTGTTGTGACAAGAATGTCTTCCTAGTCTCACTTCAGCATTATTAGTGGGGGGCCTGAATTTACCATTTGAGAATTCGTTACTTAAACAAAAGCTTCTTGTCACATTAACTTGCCAAGATATATTTTATTCACTTTTTAGAATTTTTTATTGAATATTTTCTAAGATAAAAATGGTTTGTTATGAAATTACCATTTGTCACAGATGGAGGAAGAGTCTCATCTTCCTTTTCAAATTACTTCATCTGGCCATATTCTCCTGAGACCTGCTCTGAGGCAGCCTCAGAGCAGGTCTCAGGAGAATGTGCTTCACCTGGGAGTTGGTTCAGCACTTACATGGTGTAGAAAATACACAGTTGGGGGGGTGGGGGGAGGGGACGGTGCGGAGCAGTAGTACAGTGGGTGGCGCGGTTACCTTCTACATGGCCAGCCTAGCTTGATCCCTAGCGTCTCATATGGTCCTCTGAGCGCAGTCAGGAGTAGCCTATGCGCATCACCAGGCGTGACCCAAAAAAGAAAGCAACACAGTGGGGCCCGAACAGTAGTACAGTAGTAGGGTGGTTGCCTTGCATGCGGCCACCAATTCATTTCCAGCATCCCTTACGATCCCCAGATCCCCACCAGGAGTGATCCCTGTATGGCCCCAAAACAACAAAAAGAAAATACCCAATGGGCTCACCTGCCTTCCTGTCTCTGAGCTGTGAGTCCTGACAGGTGCAGTCCTGTCCGTTAGCATCCCCGGCAGCTGCTGCCAGTGGCCTCCTCCAGCCCTGCTCTGCATCTTTCCGCTCACAGCCCAGTGTCTCTGCCACCTGGTGAACTCGACCATTCCTCCTTAGGTGGATAAGAAAGCAAAAGCTTGTCTAGGGAAAATGCATGGGTTCTCCTATAGAAATATGACGTACTATCGTATTTTAGATGCAGTATAATCTTTGACCTTTGTAGACTTTCTGAAGACTTGAGAATCCTGTGCTGCGGTGGCTATTTTTGTACTATATAAACTATATCCAGCACATAAGTAGCCCACACACTTTTAAGTGTAAAAGTGTAAGTTGAAGCTGCTTATATTTTCAAAATTTGCCTCCCACTAGAAGGGAACATTTTTGTGTGTTCCTGTCTCTTGGCCCAGGGCTGAACAGTTCCTCCGGAGGGGCCAGTAACGTGACCCAAGTAGCATGTTTAAGGCTCAGTCCCAACACCATTTGCCTCTCCAGCCAGCACCTTGGGTGTGGCTGACCCCCGAAGCACTGCCAGGTGTCACCTTCACAGCTACAGGCTTAGTTGAAAAAAATATTTGATCATTGTATAATTGAAACCCAAGCACAAAAATATGTACGTCTACAACTGTACCTCATGGTGTCTCACTAATAAAAACTTAATTAAATAAAATAAAAATAAATAGGATAATGGGTGCAGGAGAGCCCCATGTGGAAAGCCCGGATGTTTGTTCTGGGATATCTGCAGTGGCATCAATAAGCCAGATGGCTGAAATGTATGTGCACTTGGTATTTGCAAGCTTAAATGACTACCTTTTCTACAAATTGGGAATCTGCAAGTTGGGGGTCTAGAGGAAGGATGGTCTGCTGTTCAAAAACAGGTTAAATTTGCTTTCTGTCATTTGGAAATAGAAGTGCTTGGTCAGCCTCGGGTCTCTCTGTTCTCTCAGGGTCATTTCCCTACATGTATTACGGGGGGGGGCAGGAAGACCCAGTTAGCTTTTGGCTTTTTGGGTCACACCCGGCGATGCTCAGGGGTTACTCCTGGCTCTGCACTCAGGAATCGCTCCTGATGGTGCTGGGGGACCATATGAGATGCTAGGAATCGAACCCAGGTTGACCACGTGCAAGGCAAACGCCCTACCCGCTGTACTATTACTCCGGCCCCAGAGCCAGTTCACTTTACGGTGAGATATTTGCCCTTTCACTTAGATCCTTCTGCTAGAAAATAAAGTTTACTTCTGATACTATTTGGGGCCCTAGAATTGGATTTTGATTCCTGATGCAGATTTGTGTGCCAGCTTGGAGAAACGGGTGCATTGTGGCCTTCACCTCTGTTTTACCTGTTCTTCCTCCCGTTTTCTTATTTTCAAACTCTGCTTCCTTGCTTCTGCCAGCTTTTTGCCTTTGCTGTGCCAGGGGTGGAGCCCAAGCATCTCACATGTGCATGTTATGTGCATGAGCTGTATCTCTGGCCCTTTGCAGGTTAGGTAAGTTGATAGAAAAGAGTTCAGGACCAGAGTGATAGTATAGTGAGTCGGGCGCTTGCCTTGCATACGGCCAGCCCAGGCTCGATCCCCAGCATCCCAGATGGTCTCCCGAGCCCACCAGGAGTGATTCAGTGATTCTTACGAGCCAGGAGTAAGCCCTGAGCACTGCCAGGCTTGGCAGAAAAAAAGGTTTGGTTCCACTGATGTTTCCACTGGTTTCCACAGGGATGTTTCCACTGGTTGCTTTGGTTTGAGATTTGTTTCTTTGGTTTCTGTTTGGTTCTCAGTCTGCTCCATCTGGACATAAGCATCTGACAGTGGAAGAATTATTTGGGACCTCTTTGCCAAAGGAACAGCCAATAATTGGGGGTCTGGATTCAGAAGAAGCGGACAAGCTACCGGGCGATGCCCCCCAGAAAGAGCCCAGCTCCTTCCTGCCGTTTTCTTTCGAGCAGCCGGGTGGACCTTCTCAGTCTGAAAACCTGGGTGTCCATGCTGCTCTCCACCACTCGCTCCAGCCTGACATCACCACGCCGGTGCTAATCACTCCCGCCTCCATCGCGCAGTCCAGTGAGAAGCAGGCCCCCAGCTATCCGGTCCCCTTGTGCCCGTTGCTCAGCCCCACGCTGCCCGCAGAAGCTCCTGCTGCCCAGGCTCCCCCCAGCTTACCTCGAAACACCACCACGATGCAGGCGGTGAAGACCACGCCCAGGCAGAGGTCTCCGCTGCTTGGCCAGCCAGTTCCCGACCTGGGCCACCCCAGTCTGACTGCCGGCCAGAGCCCCTTCAGGACCCCCCTGGGTGTGACCAGTGCAGCTGGGCCATGCCTGCCGAGTGTTGATCTTCTCCAGAAACTCAGGTTGACCCCACAGCATGACCAAATACAGACACAGCCTCTTGCAAAAGGCGCAGTGGTGCCCGGCTTCTCAGCGTCGGCCGGCCAGCTGGCCACTCCTGAGAGCTTCATCGAGCCCTCCTCGAAGACGGCGGCAGCCAGAGCAGCGGCTTCGGCCTCCCTGGGCAGCATGGCGCTCACTCCCCTCCAGGTACTGGCAGCTGTGGATCAGAGCAGATCTTAATGTTAACTCCTGTAAGACCGATTGTATATTCAGAGAAGGGAGTAAATACTTTATGGTACATGAGGACATAGTGGTGCACCTTTTTTTTTTCCCTCCCAGTGTGGGGATCCAACCCAGCCACCTCCCTGACCTCAGTGGTGCTGTACCTAATTCCACTTCCCAAAGTCTTTTCCACACAGGCCTAGGGCTGCAGCTCAGTGGTAGAGCCTTATGTTTGTTATGGCCCCCTGGGTGTAACCCCCTTGTCACCCCTACCAAAAAAAAAAATTTTTTTTTCAACTCAGCCAAGCTAAAAAACTTGATTTGCGTTTCCCTGTCAGGGTCTGCATTTCAAGGCTTTTTGTTTTTGCCTGACAGTTCAGGTGTCATTTGATTCAGGGCCACAGATTCCAGAGACTCCGCCTCCTTGACTGCCCTCACTGAGTACCTACCTGTGCCAGGTGCGATAGGGATGGCACCAGAGCACCCAGATGTGGAGGTGTAAAGTGAGCTGGAAGCCAGCGATTCAGGCCTTTCCTAGCGGCAGGGGAGAGGGAGGGACAGCCACGGGTTCAGAGGCCTGGTGATGAGGAGGCTTTTGCAGAACTTCAACCACTAGAGTGTAGACGAGGGAGAGCAAGCCTGCGGATTAAAGGTTTGTCCCCAGAGCCCTGGGCAGTCTTTGAAGGACTCTGAACAAAGGTAACCTGCTAGGAAAGGGAAGTGCTGACCCTGAAGAGAGAGGCTAGTGGTCACCAGGCTTGAGACAACAGAGCCCTGAATGGGGAAGCTGTGGACCCCATAAGAGGTTATTAAGACCTCTTATCAGAGGCCTAAGCAGTAGTACACAGCGCCCTTGCCTTGCACATGGCCAGCCCAGGTTTGATCCCTGCCACTCCAAATGGTTCACTGAACCCACTAGGAATGTCTCTTGAGCACCTCTGGGTGTGACCAGACACCCCATTCCACCGCTCAACAAAGGTCCTGTAATGGGATTTGGAGACGGTTTGTGTATGGGAGTTAAGGAGGTTTGTCAAACCCATTAATCTATGAGATCAGTGAGTTTATAGAAAAATGAGTTTATGGAAAAAATCAGTGAGTTTATGCGAAAATCGGCTCAGAATTGAAATGACTTGTGTAAGAACACAGAACTGAAAGGGTTCTTTCCAGTGTCAAGACCATATTATTCCCATTGATGATAATCCCCAAGCTTACTGCTTTACCAGATACTGTTATAGAAGAGCTTATTTTAATTATGTCTTAGCTCATGGGTTATTTTATTTCTTTCCTTTGGAAACTCACGGAGAAAGACAGGAAAGTGTCGTGGCTCCCTCACTGGACTTTTCCGTTGAGGCTCCCTCCAGTGCAAGGAGAAGGCTGTCTCTCAGGCAGGCGGCCTGTCCTTTGCCCGTGGTGCGGAGCAGCCAGCAGTGCTGGCCATGCCTTCTCCCTCAGGAGTCTGGGTCAGTGTGATGGTGCCCGAACCGTTCACTCCGTATCACTAAGCTACCTTTCCCCCACTGCGAACTAAAACTTACTCATCTTGCCCACCACTGGGGAGCCCAGACCACAGTAGGGTCAGGCAGTGGTTAAGCTCATGATCTCCCTCTTACACTGGGAACTGTGTGGGAGCCAGCTCAGGCTCTCTCGCGTGGGGAAGCCCTACGAGCAGGACTGTCAGGTTCCCCTCAGATCTTGCAAGCAGCATTGCGTTTGGAACAGTTGGCCTCTTACTTGTCTGGCAAGCACCTTAAACCACTGAGCCACCCCACCACTCCCTGGCACCTCTCTCTCACCTTTGTGTTTTGTTTCGTTTTTCAACGTTGCAGACTATGCAGCAAAACCAGGATCCTGAAGTCTTTGCCCAGTCTAAGGTGTTACCCAGTGCTGTGCCGGTAAGGACTCCCTTTTTTCTGAAGACTGTCCTTAAGTACGTTTAAGGTATTCTGCTGAGTATGAAGCAAAATTTTGTCTTTTGAGTGCCCAGTGCTCGCTTTCAGGCAGAGACCCATCTCAGCGGCCCTCTTCTGGACTGAGACACAGCTGTGCTGCTGCACGTCACACCTGTGTGCCTCTGTTTGTCACGCTCCCCTTCAGTAACGAGTGAACTCTGAGGCATTCTTACCATATCCGTAGACTCCTGGTCCTTTCATTAACAAGCTCATAGCTGAATGCAAAGCACTCAGCTTTTATACCCGCAGTCAAGGAGCTAGGGTAGGGCTCTGCGCTGTTCTTTCGTTTGTTTACCCGGTGGTGCTTAGGGCTTACTTTCATCTCTTTGCTCAGAGGTCGCTCCAGGTGGACCAGGGGTCCTCTGGAGTACGGAGGATTGAACCCGGGTCGGCTGCTTGCAGGGCAAGCGCCCGCCCTGCTGTGCTGTTGCTCCACCCCTGCGCCCTACTCTGCTGCTGCTTACGGTGGCTGGCATGGCTGCCGGCTCCTGCCCTTGGGTGTGAGTGACCGTTGTCCCCCACAGGTTGCAGGTCCTCCACTGGCTACTGCAGCAACCACGGCAGTGTCTTCAGTCCTGCTGTCCCCCAGCGTTTTCCAGCAGACAGCTCCCAGGCCCACTGACCTTGAAAGGAAAGCAAGCTCCCCTTCTCCCCTCACTGTCGGGGCTTCGGAGAATCCGAGAAAGCCTCCCCTCATCCTCAGCAAGTCGCAGCTCCAAGATACATTGATCCACCTGATCAAGGTACGGAGGGATTCCATTCAGTGTGGATTCTCGTCGTTGGTTTCCGTTGTCATTGCTGCTTAGAAAATCAGTTCATAGATTCAGGACTAGGTTGTTGTAGATTTTTCTCCGGAAACACACACTCCTGGTGGGGGCCAGGGCGAGCAGATTCCAAAGTATTGATCATGGTTACCTTTGAGTAAGTCGTTACACAAATCATTAGCACGGCTTTATTTTTTTTTTTAAGCTGCTGAGGAAATAAGTACTGATGAGGTAAATGTGACGTTTCGTTCCAGAATGATTCCAGCTTCCTCAGTACCCTCCATGAAGTCTACTTGCAGGTTCTGACCAAGAATAAAGACAACCCCCTCAACCTATGACTGGAGCCGGAATGACGCGAAGGCAGACTGGCAACCTCAGAAACAGACAGGCCTCATCCTGGAAGCTTCTAAGCCGAACATTTGAGTTTCGAGATTCCTGACATTGAGCCTGTGAGATAGAGACTCCTCTCTTACGAATGTTTTCCAAGTGACGTTCTCAGTGATCATGGAGGTTTCACTGTGAAGCATCACCAGCAGACCTTTGTTTTGGCAAAAACAAAAACGGGCCATTGCGTTGTATGGGTGTTTTTATCAGCTGTACACAAGTATGTGAAATGAGTCTGGTTTTCCCACTTCCTTTCACTTTCCAGGTCTTAGGGAAGAGTAGTCACCAGCCTTGCAGCAGCTAGGGTTCAGGCCAGCCACGCCCCTCCCACCTCCTGCCCCTGGGCGTCAGGCCCATGGTGAAGTTCTGAATGAGGTTCTGAACAGAGTCAAGGTGGCGCCGTGCAGTGACCTGCCAGTGTTCAGGATCAGAGTTAGCAAATCAGAAACGATCTTTGCAGGTGACGTCTGTTTTTTACGCGTGCCCACTGGGCCTTAAAAGTTGTGGAATTTCTTCCTCGTGTTTTGTTTTTAAGTGTGGCCAGCGCTGCAGCTCAGCACAGCAGACGCCCGTCCTGGTCGTGCCCGTTAGCGCATCCCTGCGAGGCCCCTGGAGGCTTGGGAGCGGGCACGTCAGAGTAGATGCACAGGCCGGCTACCTGGAGCTGGACACCGTCAGAAACCTTCACTTGAAACTCTGGTAGTTCTGGACATGTTACGTTTTTGTGTGGCGCATGGCCTTATTTTCTTTTCTCTCTAAACACGGAAGTCACTGTTTGTTTTCCTTCAGCTTTCCTTCAGGCTTTTCTGACAAAAGGGACCAGTGGACCAATCTTGACAAAGCCATTCTGGTTCCGTTCGTCAAGTCTACTGAGAATAGTTTCAAAGCTATGCAGAAAAGGGAGCTATTTCACACTGCCCTTACTTTATTGTGGGAGATGGAATTCAAAACAGAGGTGAAATTCAGAACTCTACCATTGTACCCTAGGCTGTGAGTACTTTTTTAGTCCCAGGTGTGAAAATATGTAAAGATGCTTCGTTATGCTGCTATTGATCTGCCATGGTTTATATTTATTCTTTTATGGCATGTAATGGTGATTAGTAATATTTTAATGTAGATTTTGATTTATTTCTGTAATGGTAATTTTAAGATAATTCTTTGAATGAAAGTGTCTTCGTTTCTATGATACAGGTCATTTTGTAGTATTTAACCAATTAAGATGCACTGCTTACTTTTCTGAGCACTATTTAATGATGGGGTAAAAACCCAATTGGCTCAACCAGCTAGCGTAAGAATTAGCTGTGAATAATGCTGACAGATATGATGGTTCCTTGGGAACAGTCATTTAAGCTTTAATGGTAACTCAATCATAAGTCCATAGATTTTTTTTTCCCTAGCTAAAATTTTTTAAAGAATACTTGTGAATTATACTCATTTTAGTTTGGTCTGACTTTTTAGTGTAAGGAATCCTTTGCTTGATTGACTCTCTTCATCTCAGTGTGCTTCCTTGGCTTTCCTGCTTCTCAATCTCATTTCTCTCTCGCTGTCTGCCTAGTAATGTGTAAATTGTGCAGAGGTCAGGGAAGCTTACAAAGTTTCATGCTCTCTAGGATTAGTTTTTAAAGGTGATGTGGGAAATTCAGCAACCAAAAATGAATTGCTCATGCATCCCCGGGAAAGCCGCCGAAGTCAGGAGTGCCGCTGACCACTGGCAGTGGGTGGGAGCCCCTTGACTGGCCACAGAGAGAGGCTGGACCAGGTGGGGTGGTCACACCCAAAGTGTCGTCTCGTGGGCTTGGGTGAGTGGAAGAATCAAGGGATTCTTGTTAGAGTAGACATTTAAATGATGCTTTTGAGTGTGCATAATATTATGAGCGTTTAAAGCAGATACCCTAACGAGGGTCTGTAATCAAATCTGTTACTTTCCAAGCTTCAGTTCCAGGAGTGAATAATGCAGGATGGTAAAAAGGATCTATGATAAGGTTGGCTCAGCGTGAGAGTAAATTCTTAAGTGCCCAAGTCATGGAGATTTGAAAAGGGTAACCCTGTTTCAGCTCCCAAATTTTTATATTCAAACCATTCACTTCCAATTCAGAAGCCAGAAGTTCACCATCATCATTCTGACTATTCAGGCTCAGAGTCAGGCCAACCCTGGTCAGTTGCAGTTGGATTAACCCTGGCCCAAAAGTCACAGTTCAGTTGCCTTATTCCTCATTCAGGCTTACTCTCCAGAACCTCATGCTAGCATAGGTTGCATGTTTACATTGCTGCAGTGTCTTTACTTTAACCTTAGTTTGAAATCTTAGTTGAGTCAAAATGGACACCCAGACAGAGCTGCTTCTTGCTGAGTCCTGCAGGGCTTCAGGGGCCTGCGCTAAGGCCACCCTGCACGCCCCTTCTGTACCCCCAAGCAGGTGGTCCTGCGCTTCTTTTGTTGTAGTTTCTGGGCTGTCTTTGTATGGACTCCTGCACCTCCCAAACTGCCTTGTTCTTTTGCAGCAGAAGCTCCTCCTCGCTCTGGGGCTTCCTGAGTGAGCCGGACCTTTGGACCCTGAGTTGCAGTGTGACTCTCAGGCTCAGGAGAAGTTTTGAGGCCACAGCCATCCCACCACGGGGGAGCGGGAGGGAAATGTTTTGAGAAGCAGCCAAGTTGACCTGGATTCTTCTCCACCAGAGAGCGCACAGACTTGGTTTAGAAAATGGCCAGATTTCGCATGTCAAGCCTTTGTTCCTTTTCTGCGGGTGTTCCCTTGTCAGAGTTACTGAATCCTCTCCTAGGTATATACGTTTAAACCATGCAGCTTTATTACTCTCCTCCCCCAAAGAATGTAGTTTGAAATTTTCTCATTTTGGTAGTAGAGGCCATAACTGCCATTGTATTACTAATAATGCAACATGAAATTGAAGGTGCCTAACTGCTTATAACACAAAATCAGCCATCATACTGTAACTCGTGTCACAATGGAGAAACACAGAGGAGCGAGCGGGTGCACGGGCACAGTGGGCTCCGCATGTAAGTGAAGACAAGGACCCAGGGGACCCCGTGCGTGTCCCACGTTCTTGCTGCACATTTGCTACTGAGCATGCTTTTTGCTTGCCTGTCTCCGGTTGTTTCGGGTTGTAGTCAGAGTACCTTCTGGAGCCAACAGTGCCCTGTGTTGTCAGGTGTCTAAAGTTTTAAGACCTGAACCAAGTCAAACAACTCACCCCGAAAGGCTGTGCTTGAGAACATTTCCCGTCGAGGGCCGGGGCCTCGAGGAGCCCGTTTCTCAGCAACTCCAGCGGGAGAGGTGTGTGCAATGTTCCACCCGGTGTTGTATTTCACATCTTCGCTTGAAACGCTAAGATGATGCAATATTGTTCACTTTGAATGGGGAAAATGCAAGGTTGTGTTTCCCTTTTATCTGTGTGATTCCTTAAGAAAGTGTTTTTTAACTATGTGTTCTAAATGGTTTTCTAGTCTGTATTTCTGCTTTGGCATTGTGGTTCTCATGACTTTGGTTGTGCCAGATTCTCAGCTCCCTGGAAGGGAGGGCTGAGAAGATCTGGAATTGCAGCAAGATTTTTGTTCCACAAGCGCAATACTTCATCACTAACATTTTTAACGGTATGAATTTTATACCATCTGTGTATGTTTGCAAATATTAAGTTATTACATGTTTTCAAATGAGCATTTTTCATCCTAAATTTTATATGTTTGCAAATATATTTTTTTAATAAAAGTTCAAAACCAACTTTTAGCACCTACCAAATCTTAGTTGTGTTTTATTTTAATTCGTAGAAACGGGAACTTGTAATGAGTTTGCCACACTCTCACAGAGCCCTGCGCTGGAGGGATAAAAAGGGACAGAGAACAAAACCAACAAAGACCCTCTTCTGCCTGCTCCCAGCTGTGGGGATGTGGGCCACACAGGCCCCCAGGATCTCACCCTTCTGTGCATGAGTCCTACAGGCAGGCACCTGAAAAACTTCGCTTACTCCCAGACGGGCTCCCCAGGTCAAGGCACATCACTCATCACGCCCCAAATGGCCTTCCAGGGGACTCTGCAGTCTGGACCATTTCCCACATTGATTCCATGGACACATACTGAATGGTCTCTTGCCAGACATCCAGGCTGATTTAAAAAAAAAAAAAAAGCTGTGACAGTACAGTAGGTAGGGCTCTTGCCTCACACACAGCCAACCCGGGTTCAATCAATCCTTGGCATGCCTTTGGTGCCCCAAGTCCCACCAGGAGTGATCTCTAAGCACAGAACCAGAAGTAAGCCCTGAGCAAAAAAAAAAAAGGAAAGTCCAATAGGATTCCTATGGAAAAGAGACACACCGGAAACAGCAGTTCACTGTGGCTCCTGATGAGGCTTCAGCATCTTCCCCCAGAGCTCGCTAAGCTATCCGCATCGCTGCCTGCTCTAAAAACGGAGCAGACCCTGGCATTACTGGCTTCCATACACAGCCCAGTCATTTAGGGCCACGCTCAATGCTGAGGTCAACACTGAAGGACCCAGAATTTTCTAGTTCTTTGCAGTAATCAATTTTAGAGAGAAGTTGAAGCTGGAGAGAGGGACAAACGTGCCAGACGGTGTTGACCATTGAGATCAGAGAACTAGAACTAGAATTCCTTTCTTTACCTCCTCCACAGTAAATTATCCTAGCTTGCTTTCTATGATTTCTTAGGTCACTCTTTACCGTTGCTTAGAAGAGCTGGAGTAGCACGCTGTTTTCCATGTCTTAGGAAGACATGCAGCTCACTTCATTGGAATTCATGAAAAACTAAGATCAGTGGGGTTAACAATACGAGAGTTAAGGCACTGGCCTTTCAGGTGGCCGACCCAGTTCGACCCCTCAGCACCACAAATGGCAAACCAGGAGAAAACCCTAAGCACCTCTGGGTTTGGCCCAAATCCAAAAGATTAATAAACCAAGATCAGTGGGTTTCTGCATGAGTCTCTGGGACAGGCCAGGGGGTGTGGTAGAGAAAACACCTCATGTTTAAGGCTCTAGTTTGATCCTGAGGGTGAAGGAAGCCATAGAGGTTTTCTCAGTTGAAGTAAAACAGATTTTATTTGGATGTTCTTGAAGGGAGAGAAAGTGGAAGAGAGTGGAGAGTTACATACCCAAAAGGGAACCTGGGCTTTTCCAAGGGTAGAGAGAGCCCCTACACCCCCCCCCCCCCCAGCATTAGAGAGGAAAACATGAAAGTCCACATCTCGAGAGGGGAGATGCGGGCGACACATGTGCCCAGCCACATGGGCACAAGCAGCACATGGGCTCAGGCAGCATAAGCAACTCGAGTTTCTGATGATGTTTCACTCACTGTCAGTGGATCTTTTTTTCAAAGATTAATAGATGTTTGGGCTGGCAGAAGTTAATTTGCTTTGATTGGGTTCCATTGCAGAGTGCTCAGAGGGCTTCTCCCAGCACTGGTGGGGGGTGGGGGGAAGAGGGGGCAGGATCACATGCTCAGTGGATCATGCCAGGACCCAACCCTGGCTTCCTGCATGCGAAATACACACTCAGCCCACAGCACTCTCCAGGCCTTGATGTCTGAGTAAAGAGTACATGAAAGAGAAGTTGTGAGAGCTACCAGAAACCAGCCCTCTCCAGGCTGAGAAGCTGGACAGTGGGCAGTGACATGTCACTGTGAGGCAAGCCCAGGAGAAACCAGGTCCTCCTGCAGCCAGTAAGAAGTAGCCGCTACATGAGCCCACCCCGACATGTCCCCGCCCCCTTCCTCCCATCACGCCCATTGGCTTATCTAATTCACGTACTTGGAACAGACCAACGGATTGCCAGAGGACCTATCTGATTAATTCAAGACTCTAAACTTCGAGTTTGCTCTCTTGGGTCAGACCAGAAGACAACTGCCATGCTTACACCACTGGCACCTCCAGAGGACCTGTGTTGGCCAAACAGGAGGAGGATGGCTCTGAAACCCCTTAGGAGTCTTCAGGTTTAGCAGGCTACGCCGTCCCAAGAGATGGGGAGTGGGGGGACTGCCAGCATTATCAGGAGGTTCCATGGCCGGGCCCAAGGATCTGGTGCTACTTAGACCCAGCAGCCCTGGGGCCTCTGGACTTTACCTGGCGAAACCCACACGTTGCAGGTGTTTGACCTCAACTTGGGGCCTTGCACTGCAAGTCAAGCAAGTTTAAGCACTTGAACACCTGTCCTCTCTGGCCCCAATCTAAAGAGGGAGAACGGCCTGAATGGAGGTGATATGGAGCCCACCTGGTTGAACCACAAGTGGGACGTGTCGCTGCCGCAGTGCATGGTGCTGTGGGCTGCTCGTGCTTTTCCCCTACAGCCCCTTCCACACCCCTGAGGTGGGCGTTCACGGTACAGTCTGGGGAAGGGGCCACACGGCCCCCTGCACACACCACTGCAAGCTCCCTGTCACCAGGAAAGGGACCCGGGAAATGGGGCCAGAAGGCAGGTACCTGTGTGTTCTCACCGCAACCACGTGGGTGCCTGAGCTCTGCAGCTCTCGAAGCCCCACAAACCCACCCTCCCTTTGCTGCCGCGCCGCTCGAGAGCTTCAGCGGTGAAGCAGGTGGGGGTCAGATGACTGTTGTGGCCACGTTCTATTGCTCCCATCTCTCTATCTGCCAGCAGAGGGTGCCCCCACGACCCTGGGTAGAGCTGAGGGTGGTCTGTCCCCTGAATCAACTGGTGAGCACTCTGTTCCCATCCTGTGGGTAACAGAGCCTCCGACTTCAGCTCATCCCCACCCCTTCTCCACGTCCTGATGTGGGTCTTAGGTTCTTTAGGAGACTGATCTAGACATGTCTGCCAAGGAAGGGGAGATGTCATTGATGCTTTCTAGAACTTCAAAGGTGCCCCACACACACTTGTGCATGCATGTGCACACACACACACTTTTGGCATCACCCAAGCCCTCATGCCTGCAAAGCTCCCACTGAGCCACAGCTCCAGGCACTTGCCCCACCCCCCACACGCCTTTTTTACTTTTTTGTTGTTGAGGCCACTTAGTGATGTGCCCGGCTCTTCTGGCTCTGTGCTGAGCAGGAGTGGGGCGTCGCCCCTGGGGTGCTGGAGGTCAGACCCCAATCTCCTGCAAGCAAAGCAGGTGCCTTTTGATCTCTCTCCAGCTTTTTTTTTTTAAACGGGAGCCACACCCAGTGGTGCTCAAGGAACTGCAGAGTGAGCCCAGGCCATTGAGGGGGTCTGAGGCGCGGGTGCTGGAACTGAACCCTGCCGCCTGAGCCTGCCACCTCCCTGGCGCCCCTGCCTCCTTTCCAAGCAATGTTTTGTAATTCCCCTGTACCACCGGGGCTGGAATCCATACAAATACAACTTGAAAGTCATACTCTAATTATGACATCAAGGAGCTTTTGAACATAATTACTAATGAGCCGTTCTGCAGTAAATACGTTAATGCGTGAGCCCAACTACAGATTCTGCAAACAGGGCCCTAGAAGCCCTGCTCTTTCTCTCCCCCGCCCTTCAGAGATCACAGTGCTCACACCAGCCGCCTGCAGGGCCCAGAAGTCCACTTCACCCTGCCCACTTCACCCTGCCGCCTCTGGGCTCCAGCCCAAAAAGGAAACTGCAGCGCCTTTGAGCCCACAACAGTGAGGTTATTAATTAATTGTCTCCCGGAGGACTTTACCCTAAATGACGGGCCTGCACCGGAGCTGGAGGCTTAGCCCCGTGGATCACCCAGCATCTCTCCTCCTGTGTCCCATGGAGAGGGCAGATAAGGGACAGGCAGCCCTAGCAGTTGACATTTATTAACCTTCATCTGAGCCCCAGGGCTGAGGCCACAGGGCATGCAAGCACATACATGCTGACGGACACGCACGTGCTCACGTGAGCACACACGCATGCACGCACCACTCACCCTTAGCTCGTGTTTTGCGGGGAATTCGGGCAACTTGCAAATGTTTGTGCCCACAGCACGTTTGACGCTGCCCGACCTGAGTGGACTCACCCACGTGACCCCCTGGCCAGCGTGTCATTTCCTCTGTGTTAGATGAGGGCACTGGAGAGTGAGTGTCTCACCCCAGGCCTCCTGTCCAAGTTTGACCAGCCAGAGAGCCGGCCAGGCAAGGGTTATGCTGCAGTGGGTTCACCTCTCCACCCCAGCCCCACACCTACTCCTGCAATGTGGAGACGGCCTCGAGGCTCTGGAGGATTGCAGTGAAAGGTCGCCCCAAGGCATCCGGGACTTGGCTGAGGATGCAGACGGGGAGGGAGGGGGAGTCTCAGCCTACTTGGTTCCTCCCCGCCCAGGCCACCATCACAGCTTCTAAGGTCTTAAAGCAGCACTGTTTGCAAAATGCTCAAGCAACCCATTTGAAGTGGGTTGATGGCCACAGCTGCCTTCTCCCTGCCATGCTGACCCAGGTCAGTTTTGCAGTGGGAGGTATACTGCCATCTGTGGCCACTCCCCTCACTGCAGCCTCAGCCTCAGCAGCTCACACAGGACACCACCCGCCCAACGGTCACTCCTCCAACACTGGCCGGTCTTCCCTCCCAGAGGTGTCACACGGCACCAGGGCCCAGGAAGCAGCTAGTTCCCTGGACCCGCTCGCACTGACACAGCCACACCCAGCAAAAACTTTGTCCAGGCTTCTGAAACAGTGGGTCACCAAAGTGGGGTTGGGGGTGTTGTGGAGAGAGGTCCAAAAAATATGACAACAGTAAAAGGTTTCTGAGGAACAATGGCAGAAAATTCATTCAAAATCAACCACCTCTCAGGTCTAGAGCGATAGTACAGCGGGTAGGGCATTTGCCTTGTACACAGCCGACCCAGGTTCCATCCCTGGCATCCCATATAGTCCCCCAAGCACCGCCAGCAGTAATTCCTGAGTGCAGTTTCAAGAGTAAGCCCTGAACATTGCTGGGTGTGACCCCAAAACAAAAGAACAAACAAAATTACCCCCCCTCTTGAGTCCGAGCTGTCTCCAACAGTGCTCAGCCCGGATTGCATCTCTGGGATGAAGAGAGGCGGGAGTGGAAGGAGGCAGGTCTAAGCCACTGGAGCAGGCTGCTAATGGGGACCTGTTGCTTGTGTTTGGAGGGTCACTAAGCTGGCCGTGGCCCTTGAGTGTCTCCCCTCTAATCCCTGCGAGAAGCAGGCTAGACTCCCCGTTTCCCAGGCAGGGCTTAGAACCCTGGGCAGTCCCTCCCCAAGCCCTCACCTGACCCACCTGCTCAGGTGCAAATCTGCATCCTCAGCCCAGGAGAAAATCCACGTAATCTCCCCCCACCCCACCCCACCCCCAGTGAAACCCAAACACCCTTCTCCAATATCGCCAACAAAATGCCTGCTTCCGCCTCCCCTACCTGGCACCAGAGCACCCCGGAGCTGCTGGAAAGGAGCCCAGGTAAGAGTCTCACGGCTCTGCCCGGCAGATAGAAAGCAGGGCCACCTCCCCACTCAGTGAGTGCCCTGTCAACAACCCCACCCCAGCCCCACCTGGCATCGTGCCCCTGGGAAGGAGCTAACAGGGCTGCCGAGGCGGCTCCCGACTCCCTGCCCAGGGAGGTGCCCAGGCTTCACCACTAAAACTGCAAGTCGCAATGACTAGGCACCTTTTCTTTCTGCTCAAGGAAAAGCAGGCCTGTAGGCTTGGCAGGGCTCCCGCCGCTGCTCCCCTTCGAGAAAGGCAGGTCTCTCCAGCCCCAGGCCTTTGGGGCTGACTAAAGCCGCGTCTGGCCAAGGACACACACAGTCCTGTCTGCAGGGACAACCGGAAACAGCGCTCTCCCAGAAGCCCTGCAGACTGGCACGAAAGCACAGCACCGTTTGCAAAAAGCGGAAGCCATGCAAATGCCCAAACAAAGGCCATAACGGTGACCTTCCTCTGTGTCAGTGGCAGTTCTAAAGCAAAAAAGCAAGCAGCACTGCGGGAAAAGATTTAAGCCAGCCGTACAGGACTAGAGAGGCCTCACTGGGCTGAGCAGCTGCTTCGCATGCAGGCGGCCTGGGTTTACTCCCTCATGGTCCCCTGGACACCACACGGGCTCCCATAACAATAAAAGTAAATACTTATACATAGGGGAGGACCAAGTTTGATCTCCTGCACCTCACAGTGCCCCAGACACTGCCGGGAGTGACCCTGGAGCACAGAACCAGAAGGATCTCTTCCCTAAAAAATAAAATAGGGGTGGGGAGAGGTTTGGGACTAGAGCAAAAGTATAGCAGGTAGAGCACTTGCCTTGCAAGTGGCCAACCCAGATTCGATCCCCGGCATCCCATATGGTTCCCCGAACACTGTCAGGAATAATTCCTGAGCACAGAGGCAGGAGAAGCCCTGAGCACTTCTGGGTGTGACCCCAAAACAAAAAAAAATAGATGGGGCTGTTAAGATAGTACAGTGGATAGTACACATGCTATGCATGTATCCAACCCTGGTTCAGTTCCTGGCACCCATATGGTCCCCTGGGCTCTCAGGAATTATCCATGAGCACAAAGCCAGGAGTAAGCACTGGACACCACTAGGTGTGGCTCCCAAACCCAAAATCTTTAAAAAAATTTAAAATAAATTGTTTGGGGGCCACATCTAGCTGTGCTCAGGATTCACTCCTGGAGATGACATGCGGTGATGGAGCTCAAACTGGGCTTGGCGTCAAGCAAGGCAAGTACCTTCACCCCTGAAGTACAACTCCAGCTCCACTTTCACTCATTACTGATGAAATTATAAAACGGTTCAGCCCCTTTAGCACTTGTTTTTATTTATTGGTTTTGAGGTCATGCCTGGTGCTGTTGGGAGCTATTCCCAACTCAGTGTTCAGGGAACCATGAGATGCTGGGGATCAAACCAAGGATTCTGCCACGCATAGCACGCATCCCAGTCTTTGGAGCTGTCTCCCTAGCTGGGACAGCCACCTTGGTTTTTGTTATTGTTCTTTGGTTTGGGGGCCACTCGTGGTAGTACTCAAGGCGTCTCCCAGCTTAGTGGCTCTGGAGTCACTCCTGGTGGTATTCGAGAGATCATGTAGTACGAGGGACCTCTAACATGGAAAGCACGTGTGCAGCCTATTGAGCAATCTCTGACCCTCGTAAGGCCACCTGGGGTAACAGCTTGACAGTTCCTCTAATGGTTGTTTGTTTCTTTCTCTCTTACTTTGGGCCACACTCGGTGGTGCTCAGGGCTGACTCCTGGCTCTGTGCTCAGGGTTGACGCCTGGCTCTGTGCTCAGGGATCACATCTGGTGGGCCTCAGGGGACCATATGGGTGTCAGGGATCAGACCCAGGTTGGCTGCATGTAAAGCAGGCATTCTCCTCACTGTACTATCTCTCTGCATCCCCTTACCCACTTCCTGCCTTCCTTTTTTGCCTTCCTCTCTCATCTTGTGGGTTTTTTCCCAGGACCCCAGAGTCTGCATATGTCCCTGAGAAAGCCATATGCAAAAATCTCAGATTTCTCTCTTTCCTGTAACCCCCCCCCATCCCTTTGCTTACTGGACTTGGCCATGGGGGACACTTCCCACTGCCCCCGGACCAGTGCCAGGAGGAGCTTGCGACCTGGGGAGCTGACAGCCTCCTTCCAGACCTGCCTGACTCAGTGGCATCTGCCTCCCTCTGCCAGAAAGGTCCTCCTCTGGGTCAGGGGTCCCTGAACACAAAGTGCAACCCAGCCTCTATGTTGGTGGGAAGAGAAGCCCATTTTTCAGGTTGAAGAAACTGAGGCAGATCTTGGCTTCCTTCTCTCTGCTTTCTTCCTACCACACGCTGGGACCTCTCCAGTCAGAAGCAAAGGTGGCCAGGTTGCAGAACCAGATTTACCAGGGGGCACTTTGCCAAATATGTGCCAAGAGCTTTGGAAGGGCTACCACCCTCTGACCCACAAGTTAGTCACTCCAAACCTTGACTCTGGAGATAATCTCCCAGAAGGACAAAGACTTCAGTACCAAAATGTTAGGGCAATATATAAACGCGGCAAGAAGGGAAAACTCCAATACCCACCACTAACAGAGTCCAGTACCCACCTCACAGATGAGGTTGGGGCCAGGGAGATGGCCCAGAGGGCTGGAGCATGTGTTCTGCGTGCCCAGGTTTGATCCCCAGCACCACATGGTCCGCTGAGCAGCCCTGGGAGTGTTCTTCCTCAGAAAACAAAGGAGTATAACTCTCTGAAAGGACAATACACAGCTAGTAGAGGTGACACTTTTTTTTTCTTTTTGGGTCACACCCAGCAATGCACAGGGGTTATTACTGACTCTGCAGTCTGGCGGCGCTCAGGGGACCATATGGGATGCTGGGAATCGAACTCAGGTCGGCCGCTTGCAAGGCAAATGCCCTACCCACTGTACTATTGCTCCAGTCCCTGAAATTTTTTTATTTAGATTTTTATTAGTGATAGAGGTGACACTTTTGACGAATTTTGGAATGTTAATGTGAAAGTGTAGAAGGAAAAATGGCAATTTTTTAAATTTATTATTTTTGGTATTTGGATCATACTCAGCTCTATGCTCAGGGGTTACTCCTCGTGTCCCTCAGGGGACTATTTGTAGTGCTGGGAACTTGTTTGAGGTTAGATGCATGCAAAGCAAGTAACTTAGTCTCTGTACTATCTTTCCAAATCCCAAAATGGCAAATCTTATGTATCCCTGACAGAGTAAAAAAAAAAAATTAACTAAGAAAATACGGAGTGATAAATGTCTGTTTTCATCTTGCCTGATTACCTAAGGTCCAAAGGTACCCTGACAGGGCCAGAGAAATAACTTAATCGACTGAGGATATGCTTTGTACCAAGAGGGTCAGGTTTGATGCCCAGTAGTACCACATGGTCCCCTGAGCACTGCCAGGAGTGACCCAGCACAGGGCCCAGAGTAACCCCTGAGCACAGACAGATATTGTCCACAAGAAAAAGAAAAACAAAAAAAGACCAAATGTACCCCACTTCCTCTCACCTCTTGACCCTGACCCTCAACCTTGTTTTAATTTATTCATAATAATTGTAGTAAGTCAATATTGGTCAAATGGACAAATGACTTTTTCTTTATTTGTCTTTTGAGGAACAAGTGCCAGGTTCTTTATTTGTTCATCTCTTGCATTTGGAGTGTTCCTGGACATCATCCTTGGCCTGGGCCTCCCCGACACAGTCCTGATACCCTCCAAACACCCTCTCTCTGGACTCCAAACTTCTGTGATCGCAGAGGCCTCTGCTTCCCCTAGTTCTTCTCATCATCAACCTTGACTGAACCGACT
Organism: Sorex fumeus; assembly: GCF_029834395.1. NCBI lineage: Eukaryota > Metazoa > Chordata > Mammalia > Eulipotyphla > Soricidae > Sorex > Sorex fumeus. The sequence continues at coordinate 53,472,755 of NW_026606129.1, read as the reverse complement.
TGGGGTTTAGCACAAAGGGCTCCAACAGCGCGGGGTGCACGGGCTCATCACAACTGATGCAAACTCACAAAGATGAGTTTGGCCCTTGTAAAAGAAGGAAGCTTCAAGAATTCCTCCTGCATACCCCTGCTTTTACTAAATTAAGTAATTTTTAGGATTCCAGGACAGGGAAGCTGAATTGGAAAGCTGAACCGGGAAGCTGAATTGACATTCCTTTCCCTCAAGCGATATGTGTGTCAAAAATAAAAATAAATGTCAAACACCCAAAAAAATAAGAATTCCTCATGTTCAGGGCTGGAGTGATAGTACAGGGGGTAGGACACTCGCCTTGCACACAGCCAATTCAGGTTTGATCCCTGACGGCCCAAGTACGGCACGGAGTAATTCCTAAGTGCAGAGCCAGGATTAGCCTCTGAGCATCTCCAGGTAAGGCCAAACAACAACCACAACAACAAAACAAACAAACAAAAATAATTCCTCCTGTGAATGTGTTTGGGAGGTGGTAAAGTATTACGCACAAAAACCTCCCAGTAATAGTATTGTAAATCATAGTGTCATAGAGGCAGGAAACTGGGGACATTGGTGGAGGGAAGTGGACACTGGAGAAGGGATTGGTGTAGGAACATTGTACGCCTGAAACTCTGTCATGAGCTGCCTTGTAATTCACGCTGCCTCAAAAGATAGTTTTTGTTTCGTTTTGAGTGTATATAAAGTAAATGTAAGGTAAAATAAAATGATGCCTAATCCCATCCAAAGTCAATCCTTAATTTGTTCATTTAGCGTTGGTTTTGGAGCACTCCCAGTGGTGCTCAGGGTCTACTCCTGATTCAGTGCTCAGGGGTTAATCTTGGTAGTGCTCAAGGGAACACGTGGTGCTGGGGATTGAATCTGGGCCACCTGCATGTAAAGCCTGCACTCCATCTCAGTCTACTGAGCCCAAGACAACCGCTATTAAAGTCATTTTTGCCAAATATCTTGGAGGCTGGGGCACATTCAAGCTTTGGCTTTGCTTGTAACCCTCACCTAGCTTGTGGAGGGCATTTCTTCAAGAAGTTCAATGGATGTTAATCTTGGGTTACAAGAGGTTTACGAGAAGTGCTCAGACCTGCAGAGGAACTTTTTTTTTTTGAGGAGGGTGTGTGGTGTGGGTCACACTCGGCGATACTCAGGAGTTACTACTGGCTCTGAAGTCAGGAATTATTCCTGGCAATGGAACCACCAGTGATGTGGGAGTCAAACCTGGGTGGAACGTGTGCAGGGCAAGCAAACCACCTGCTGTAATATTGCTCCACCCTAAGGAATCCTTTTTTAAAAAATTTTTTTTTAGGGCTAGAGTCATAGTACAGTGGGTAGGGCATTTGCCTTGCACGTGTCTCACCCAGCTTCAATCCCTGGCATCCCCTATAGTCCCACGTGCACCACCAGGAGTAATTCCTGAGTGTAGAGCCAAGAGTAACTCCTGAGCACCCCTGGGTGTGACCCCAAACCAAAACTAAGTGAAAAAATTGAGGATTGACTTCGGGTAGGATTAGGCATCATTTTAATTTCCCTTACACTTACTTTCTACATACTCCAATTTAAAAAAATTATTGGGTGGTGTAGAAAAGAGGGGATTTGGGCCACATCTGGTAGTGCTCAGGGCTTAGTCTTGACTATACACTCAGAAATGACTTCTGGAGGGGCCCAAGGAACCATATGTGGTGCTGAGGATTAAATTTGTGCAAAGCAGGTGCCCTACCCACCGAACTATTTCTCTGGCCCCACAATTTTGTTCTATCTATCTATCTATCTATCTATCTATCTATCTATCTATTTTTAATGCTTTTTGAGTCACACCCAGCAATGCTCAGGAGTTACTCCTGGCTTTGCACTCAGGAATTATGCCAGGCAGTACTCAGGGGACCCTATGGGAGGCCAGAGATTAAATACGGTTCGGCCACATGCAAGGCAAATGCCATACCCGCTGAACTATCACTCTGGCCCCCTATTTTGCTTTATTTGTTTTAATTTTTTCATTATGACACTGATTTAACAAGTAGTTCATAATACAGTTGCTTTAGACATTCAATGTTCCACACCAATCCCACCACCAGCACCCTTCCCTCCACCAATGTCCCCAGTCCCTCACCCACCACCCGAGTCGGCCCCCTGGGGACAGGCACAAACAAATTTACTTCACAGTTTTACTACAACACAAAGGCAAATGGAATTAACAAAACTTAAATCAATAAGTCCATTTGTGATCATTGTTATGTCTCACAATGACGTTGACGTCGCTCTCTGAGGACCTGCGATACTGGTTGGTGCGAGCCGAGCCTTCTGGGTTCCTGTTCATGTTCACTGAGCTTGGTGGGCTCTCCGCATCTTTACCATCAGATTCACTATGATCCTACTGGGTTGGCAGTACTATGAAATACACAGCCTGTGGTTCAGGAGCTACAGAACTGGAACAAATTGGTGGTTTGGCAGTGGAGGAGATTTACTTGTGAAACTGGACGGTTTCTAAGTTAGAGGGTGTTGGGTACGGCTGTGGGCTGCCGCTTCTTCAGGCAGAAAAAGGGGGATCTGCCTGTCCCCATTCCCAGAAGGCCCCAGAGATCTCAGCCTGGACCCATCTACCCAGGAAGATTTGGCGTATCATATTCTTTTGGAGATGTGGCACTGGGTCTTTTCTCTACCTTGCTTTATTTATTTATTTATTTATTTGTTTGTTGTTTATTTATTTATTTTGCCTTTTTGAGTCACACCTGGTGATGCTCAGAAGTTACTCCTGGCTCTGCTGTCAGGAATCACTCCTGGCAGCGCTCAGGGAACCATACGGGGTTCCGAGGATTGATCCCTGGTCGACCACTTATAAGGCAAATGCCCTACCTACTATATTATTGCTCCAGCCCCTTGTTTCATTTTTTAATAGGGACCACTCCTGGCAGTGCTCGGCCCCTTGGTGCTTGAACAAGGCAGCCCACACCTGGCAGCGCCTGAAGGAAACGTCTAGGGCCAGGATTGAACTCAGGGCCCCACACAGGCTCAGCCACTTGAGATTGCTCCCAGGTCCAGTGTTCTTTGTTTTTTAAACAAAACACCAAGGCAAGAAGGAAAAAAAATCAGTTTTTCCAAGTGAGCTGGACTGTATTTGATCTCACCTTCCCGGGTCCAGCAAAATATTACAAGCTTAAAGATGGGTGTCTCTTATAGAGCAGCAGAAAGACCTCATGGAAGAAATTTTGGCTGCTAAGAGAGGATTTTATACAACTCCATCAGTTTACCTACAAGCCTGTGTATGACCAGCAGACCCACGGGTGCATCACAGGAAGGACCCCAAAGGCCAGGAGGGAGTTCAAGGACTGTGGGCCAGAGATCCATCCCCAGCAAGGAATAGTCCCTGGGCCCTCAGCAGCTTCTGTGTACTGGTGGATGTGGCTCCAGCACAGAGCCAAAAGAAAAGGGTCCTGAGGACCCAGACTGGGGTGTTGGCTCCATGCTAACCCCATGCAGGCTCTTGGGCCTCGGTCTCCACCTGCCCCGTAGGGCCCGCGTGGGCCACCCCTGCCAAAGTAATGCTCGGTGCTGTCACTCAGGCAGCATCTGCCCGGCTGGTCCCACCTCGTCTGTGCCTGCTCAGCGGATGTGCAAGAGATGCATCTGCCAGTCTCATGATGACAGTGAAGCGTGGGAAGGAGGGGCCCACACCTGTGAGAACTCACCACCTCCCAATAACCCCCTCAAAGAAGAAAAAAAAAATCCCAGGCAAGCAGCCTGGCTTCTGAAACACACCTCTGAACCTGGGGAAATTAAAGGGAAAATGAACCCAACAAAACGGACCTAGAGAGATACAGCACAGCAGGCAAGACACTCGCCTTGCAAGTGGCCAATCCAGATTTGATCCCCAGCACCCTATATGGCCTAAGCATTGCCAGTAGTGATCCCTGAGCACAGGACTAGAAGTCAACCCTGAGTTTTGCTAGGTGTGGCTCCAATTTTTTAAATTTTTTTTTATTTTAATGAATCACCATAAGATGCAGTTACAGACTTGCAAACTTTATTTATTTTGCTTTTTGGGTCACACCCAGCAATGCTCAGGGGTTACTCCTGGCTCCACACTCAGCAATCACTCCTGGCAGTGCTCGGGGGACCATATGGGATGCCGGGGATCGAACCCAGGTTGTCCGCATGCGAGGCATATGCCCTACCCACTGTAATATTGCTCTGGGACCCAGACTTACACACTTCCATGATTGCGTTCCAGTCAAACAACGTTCAAGTACCCATCTCTCCACCAGTGCCCATTCTCCACCACCAATGTTCCCAGTATCCCTCCCCGCCCCCACCCCTCTCCACCCTCTACCTCTGTGGCAGGCATATTCCCTCCTACTCTCTCTGTCCTTTTGGGTGTTACGGTTTGCAATATAGGTATCAAGCGAGCCTTAGATTTTAACCTTATATTTTTCTCTTAGTTCTTTCTTTCTTTTCTCTGTTTGTATTTTTTTTTTTTTGGTTTAGGGCCACACCTGCCAGTGCTCAGGGCTAACTCCTGGCTCTGTGCTCAGGTATCACCCCTTTCAGGTTCAGGGGGCCATCTGGGATATGAGGGATGCCATATGGAAGTTTTTGGGTAGTGCTCACGGCTTACTTCTAGCTCTAAGCTCAGAGATCATTCCTGGCAGGGCTCTGGGGACCATATAGGGTGCCGGGGAATCAAACCCAGGTTGGTTTTGCGCAAGGCAAATGCCCTACCCACTATACTATGGCCCTGCCCCCCACTCTCTCTTAACCCCCTTCTACCTTTTATTGTCACTGTTGATGCTGGAGTGACACTCTCCAGCTATGGAGGATGCAACAGCAAGTCCTCAAGTGGGGTTTCTTTCGGGATATCTCCCGGGCACCGAGTTCTTACTGAAAAGGAACAAGCAACGTGGGCCCTCCATGTCTAAAGAGCTGGCCAGGTTCCCGGGACTGAGCGGCGGAAGAAGTTGGACCTTGGCTCTGCCCTTCGCCTTAGCCAAGCACACAGCCTTGGTGGGAGGCCAGTGAGGAGCGGTGTGAGGGGCACCAGCGTGCTCAGGGCTGCCACAACCCCGGGAGAGAGTGAGGAGCCGAGCGCAGGGACAGTGAGGAGTGCGTGTGTGCGTGTGTGTGTGTGTGTGTGTGTGCACACGTGCGTGTGAGAGAGAGACAGGCAAAGAGCCAGGGAGGAAGAGAGAGTTCCAAAAACCTCAGCTTCCTCACGCTTGGTACATCTTCCCGCCACGTGCTGGACTCTGGACCCCACAGCGCCAGGCAGAGGGGAGTATGCGTGCCCATTCTCCTTGTCAGCATCGCTGAAGGCTGTGGTATTTTCCTCTGAAACACTCCCCCAAATTCAGCTGTTCCACATTTCCCCCTAGGCAATCGCTAACAACCCATCAGCACCCTCAGGTGACCCCAAACAACCCCCTAGTAGCCTTCCCTCAGTATGCTCAAAGAATTGGTTACAGAACCCCCCTCCCCGCCCTTGGACCTCCAAATCCATGGGGCTCAAGTCTCTTAAGTGAAAAGGTATAGTATTTGAATATAACTTATGCACATTCTTGGTTTACTGTAAATCATTTCTGGGCCAGAGGAAAAAGAGTTCAGGTTGCTTGCCTTGTCTGCAGCCAACCTGGGTATCCCATAGGGTTTTCCGAGCACTGCCAGGAGTGCTCCTTAGCAGAGAGCCAGGGTAAGGCCTGAGCACCGTGGGCTGTGGCTCAAAACTCAAAATAAAATGAAAAAATTCTCTCCACCAGCCTCAGATCCAGGCTCTGAAGCAGACTCCAGGGAAGCCCAAGAGCTGCTGTGCTGAAACCCAGGCTGCAGGGGAGGTTGAGAGACCCCACCTCTGCCCTCCACCCCCCTGCAGGGCAGAGCTCCCCCTCCTGCAGTCAGGGGGAAGGGGCTCAACCTCAGGAGTCCCCTGCCAGCACCAGGCAGGCAAGGGTAGGATCTGAGTGGCAGGGGTCAGCCCCATCAGGCACATGGGGAAACTGAGAACCGGAACCGGAACCTCTGCTCTCAGGACTACCACACTGGAAGGCACAGCGACTTTGCTGTGGTCCTTTGCAGAGGCCTTCAGAGGAGTGTTCTTTGTTCTCCAACTTTGCACAGCCTGAGGGCAGAGGTGGTCCCTGGGGGTTCCCCCTATTCCCCCCCACCCCAAGCCTGCAGTGAGCAGCAGTGGGGCCAGCCTCAGGCTGGTGGGTCTGTGGGCCGAGTCATCAGGAGCCCATGTGCCGGTGATGCCAAACTTGGGGTCTGGGTGGGCCGCTGGGAGCCTGACTAGCTCAGGAGTAGCCAACGTGGGTGATCCACCCACATTCAGTCCCTTGTCCCATATGACCCAAAGCTCTGAGGACTGTGACAGAAAGGACCCAGAGGGACACTGGCAGGGCTTGGGGCTCAGCCTCTGAGCAGGCAGGGCCCCAGCTCAGCCAAGCTTCCTCCTGCCAGTCATTCATTGATGTCATCAACACACGGGCCTATGTTGTGAGTGGATTTTTTTTATTAAGTAGTTCACAATGTTTGATTACATTTAATATTCGAACACCAATACCAAACCCACCACCATTACATCTTCCCACCACCATATTTCGGATGTTTCCATCCTGAGCCCCAACCCCTGCCCCAAAGCAGAACCAAAATAATTTATTTGGTATTATTTGTTATGAATAAACCGCTGAAAATGCTCCGAAAAAGTTTCCTTAGAGGAGAGTGTGCAAAGATTGTTGTATTTCACCCAGGGGCCTTTAAGTCCTTCTATAAGAGATTACTAACATATTGTTAAAGGTTGAGCCTTGTGTGCTTATTTATGTATCTGTAAAAGTATATTTTCTTCTAAGATTGGTTGCCTTCTACTTTAAACCCCCATCATATGTGGTGGTGCACTACTCTTGTATTATGAGTGGTGTGAGGTATGAGATGACGCACAGCCATGTGCACAGTCCAGGAACAGTTTTCACTCATGGGTGAGGCTTGGCTGGAGAGAGTGGAGAGTGGCCGTGGGCATGGCGGCAGTTGAGTTTTGGAAATAGTCAGCTGCCAGGGCTGGGTCCCTTGGAGTTGGAAGGGGCCTCACTCGCCCACCCCCTCCAGGGTGCCCTGAATGAAACAGCCTGGTGCGGGTTCTACAGCATGGCTATGGCGAGTTGCTTTATGCTCTCTTCCATGTTGTGAGTGAGTGGACTTAATGCAGGTCCCTCCTGGCCCAGTCTGAGAGCCCTCGATGCCCCTGGGCACCCTGGGGGATCATCCAGGGTCTACAAGCAAGGCTGCAGTAGACTTGGAAACTCCCGGTCACCTCTCTGAAAGTCAGCAGCGCTTGAGGCCCTAGGAACAAGCTTCTACTGATTTCCAGTCCACACTATTATTTCTTTTTTAAGTTTTCGGGTGACATCTGACCTGTATTCATTCTCTCTCTCTCTCTCTCTCTCTCTCTCTCTCTCTCTCTCTCTCTCTCTCTCTTTCTCTTACACACACACATCTGACCTGTATTCATTCATTCTCTCTCTTTCTCTTACACACACACATCTGACCTGTATTCATTCATTCTCTCTCTCTCTCTCTTTCTCTTACACACACACACACACACACACACACACACACACACACACACACACACACATTCTTCCTGAGGTTATTCTTTTCCATAATTCCTGTCCCTCTTCCAGGTCCTGGGCTCTCCCTTCTCTCTCCCTTGGGGATGGGGTGTGCAGACAGGGCTGGACCAGAGCGACCAGAGCCCCAAAGCCCCAGAGCACCTGCACGAACCAGGCTGGATTCGCTCGTCTGAGCCGTGGGATGACCAAGGAAATTCCATTTCAGTTGCACGCAGGGCTATAGAGGGAGGGAGAGAGGGAGGGAGGAGGCAGCCACCTGCCCCGAAGACGCGAGCGCGCGGGCAAACTGGAGCCCCCAGCAGGCAAGCACAGAACCGGAGGTTAACGCCCGCCCGGGGGGCGGGGGGCAGAGGGAAAAGGCGGGGGCAAGCCCGGGCCGGCGGAACCGGGCCCAGGGCGGCCTCAGTTTCCCGGTCCGGGCCGCGGGGCCGAGGCGGGGCCGAGGAGGGGCGGGGCGGGGCGCGCGGCGACGCGGGGCTGGGGTGATGCGCGCGCCCCGCCCCGGCCCGCCCCCTCGGGCGGGGCCCCGCGGGTCTTAACGCGCCCCCGCGCGGCGCCGCGCCTCGGCCGCCGCCTGTCGCCGCCCGAGCGTGTCCGCGCCGCCCGCGTCTCCGCATCCTCCCGCTCCCGGCCGCGCCATGGAGGGCTACCACAAGCCGGACCAGCAGAAGCTGCAGGCCCTGAAGGACACGGCCAACCGCCTGCGCATCAGCTCCATCCAGGCCACCACGGCGGCGGGCTCGGGGTGAGTGCGCGCGCGCGCGCGGGGCCCGGCTGTAGGGCGCGCCGCCGGTGGGGGCGCGCGCCTCGCGCGGGGCCCGGCTCCCCGCGCCCCCGGCCGGGCCGACCGCGGCGCCCGGGCCGGTCCTGCCGGGTCGCCGGGGCCGCCGCGCCGGGCAGACCCCGCGCCCGCGCCCGCGCCCGCGCCCGCGCGCGCCCCCCCTCGCGGCTCCCCGCGGGCACCCGCCGCGCCCGCCCGTTCGCGGCCGGGGAGGATAAACCGACGCTCCGCGTTTCCCGCGCGCCCTCCCCGCCCCCCCCGCACCCCCAGCAGCAACTGTTCCTCGGGTCTGGCTCGGCGAGCACTGGAGCTGGAGCCCGAGCCGCCCGCCTGGAGCGCGCCCGGCAGGAGGGTGGGGGGGGTTTCCCGGGTGCGGGGCGTGCAGGGCACGGCGGCCACGTGTGTGTGTGCGTGCGGTGTGCGGGGCCCGGCCCCCGGCGGGAACGGGAGGGGGGAGGGGAGGCCTGCCGGGCCCTGCCACCCGTCCGGAATGAAGTCCCCGGGCCGGCCGCCGCGCGCCCCACCCCCAGCGCCCTCCCCCCGGCCCCGAAGGTGGAGCGAAGGGCCCTCGCTGAGCCCCGGGAGCCTCCCTCCCTCCCTCCCTCCGGGAAGGTGTCCGGTGACGCGGACAGTGGCCGCCGGGCAGCCCGAGGGCCGGGGGTAGCGGGGCCGAGAGGGTCCCAGCCTTGCCCGTTCTCTGGCCTGTAAAATGGGAACCTCTCGACGACGCCCACGGGAGGCTGTGGGGATCCCAGGAAACTGAGCGCAGGGCCCCCCCCTCCACCCCCAGTTCGGGGAAAAGATACCCGGGTGGGGGCTTGGGGGGCACACCGAGGGCTCCGAGCGAGGGAGGTGTGGTTCCCAGGGGCGTTTTTCATTCAAATTGCCCTCCCAGGAAAGAAAGGCGGACCTGTGGCCAGTCTCATACAGAATGTGTCTTTTTTCCTTTTTTTTTTTTTTTTTTTTGCTTTTTGGGTCACACCTGGCGATGCACTGGGGTTACTCCTGGCTCTGCACTCGGGAATTACCCCTGGCGGTGCTCAGGGGACCATATGGGATGCCGGGAATCCAACCCAGGTTGACCGCGTGCAATGCAAATGCTGTCACTCCTGCCCCCAGAATGTATCTTACTAATAGGTAAAAATAGTTTCCATGAACAGCTTTGTAATGGGCTATCTCACGATGATTCGATTTAAAAGAAAAAAAAGTTAAAAAAAAATAAGGAAGTTTGGTTTTGGTCTTTGGATGAGTCCATACTCCCCGTTTGTGCCTTTTAGACATCTGGGTCCTGCCCCAAGTCAGTGAGACACTCCCTGCCCCCCCACCCCCACCTTTACATAGTGTGATAGAGAAGTTAGTTCTGAGAAGGAAAAGGAAAAAGTTCTCAGAAGGGATAGAACCTCTTCTGGCTGCTCTCTCTTCCCTCCCATGCACCCTTTGGACGGACTCTTGTGGTTTATATCCACTTGACCCCCATTGACTTGGGGAGCCACGGCCCCAGCCCCCAGCCCTGCACAGAGTAGGCCTACACACCTTGCATTAGATGCCCCGTGTGACTAAACCCACTTCCCTTGACCATTTCCGGGGCCATTTGTCCCACAGAGCCTTGCTGAACCCCCTATAGGCAGGCAGCAGGCTCTCTGGGGTCTGGTGACCTGAGATCCGTGGTAGGGACCCCTTGTGACAACAGCCTTCGTCAGTAGCAGCATGTCCTACGTCCTGAACATAACCCTCCAGACAGCCTCTTTCATTCCCATTTGAATGACCAGAAAACTGAGTCTTTGGTTCTGTGACTTGCCCTACCTTGGCACTGGGGCAGAGCAGGAGTGGGGATGGTCCACATGGACAGTCGTTCCTGGGAGATCCCTGAGGCAGGTGGGCCGCACGGTCCGAGAATGGAGAGAAACTGGGGAGGGGACCGGCAGGTGCAGGGATGAATCACCGTTTGAAAGGACACAAAAATAATATCTAAAACTGCAGGAGGGGCTCCAGAGAAGAAGGGTCTTGGGTCTCGTTGGCTCTTGTTTGTTTGGGGGGGACTAGGGAGGGGACCACACCTGGTTGTGCTCGGGGATCACTCCTGGCAGTTCCAGGGTCTGTATGCAGCGCCGGGTGTCTAACCCGGGCTGCCCACGTGCAAGGCAGGGCCTTGATCCCTGTAACAAACATTCCCCTGAAAAATAATAGACAGTGTGTGTGGCAAGTGAGGGTCGGGGTGTGTTTCCACTGTGATGATGCCACAAAGCGCTCTGGTTGGTGGGGGACAGCTCAGCGTAGGGTGTTGGCTTGGCCTCGGGGGAGGCTCCGGACCCGGGGGGGTGGGCTGTGCTTGCTGTGTGTGGAAGACACAGGAAAAGAGAGAGTCCAGTGAAGGAAGTGACCTTGCAGGGCAAGCCCTGGCACAAGAGAGATTTTGAAAGGGGTGTGCCAGGAGGCCCTGTGTGCCCCAGAAGTAGTAAAGGAAGGCAAGACGGGGGGGCGGGGGCAGCGATGAGCTCCCTCAAGTGGAAGCTGGGTGCTGTGGGCGCTGGCCTAGCCGCAGTGACCAGGTCAGGGCAGGGGCTTCCGCTTGGTGAAGCCTTTTCGTGGCTGCCCAGGGCTGGACTGAGACGAGCTGTCACGGAGGGCCCGAGGGGGGTCAGCTGGCTTCGTGGCTTCCGGCCTTTGGTGACCCGGGTCCGTGGGCCGCACAGGGAGAACACTGACCTCTCGGGAGCTGGGCCCAGTGAGGAGGGACAGCGCACACAGAGGCTCATTGTTGGCGGGGTGGAGTTGGGGGTGCAGTGGGTGGGCAGCAGTTGGGGTCCAACAGCTCACTTAGGTGTGTGAAGAGTGACACCAGCTTCCCCTGTGAGAAACTTCCAGGGTGGGGCGGGGGGACAGTCGGGCAGTCAGTCAAGTTCTCCCAGCGCAGGGGGGCTACACTGCATCGTCCAGCATGGCTGAGGGGCCTCAGGAGGCCTCAGAAAGTATGGGGGGGGCGTCTCCTGGCCTGGCTGGTGGGCCCGTCTCCGACCTCGGTTTCCCCAAATCTTGGAAGAGGTTGCCCTGCCCGACAGGTTGTTTTCAAACTGGGGCTCTCGGCTGTGGGCCTGCTCCGAGGGGCTGTGCTCCCAGTGACCTGGGAGAGTTGGCAGGACAGGAAATGCCCCGCCACCCCCTGCCCTAGCAACCAGGCCTGCGGCAGCCTGGCTCTGACCCCGTGTGGCCCCCCTCCCCGCCTGGGCGGCCGTTGGATTGCCCGGGCCGCAGCATTGCCCAATGCACTGTGGGGCTCCCTGACTGACTTCCGGGGAGGCCGTTTGCCCCACCCCCCTGACCTCCACGGGGCTGAGGGGCAGCTGAGAGCCCAGCCTGGCCCCGAAGGAGGGTCAGGTTGACATGTTCTCTCTCTCTCTCTCTCTTTTTTTTTTCTTTTTGGGCTACACCTGGCGATGCTCAGGGGTTACACCTGGCTCATGCACTCAAGAATCACTCCTGGTGGTGCTCAGGGGACCATATGGGATGCTGGGAATCGAACCCGGGTCGGCCGCAGGCAAGGCAAACGCCCTACCCGCTGAGCTGTTGCTCCAGCCCCAGGCTGACGGGTTCTCGTGGCTTCCCCTGACCCTGAGCGCCCCTTTGACCCCTGCACTTTGCCTCTGTCGCAGACCCTGATCCCGCCAAGTCAGGAGCTTCCTTATTGCCCTGCACGCAGCCTTCTGCGCCCCGCCGGGTCCTCCCGCGGACTCTGCACGCCCCTGGATGGTGCTGCACAGTGGACGCAACTCGGCGGGGGCTGGTGAGAACTGGGACGACCCCCACCCCGGCTGGGGCTTCTTGTTCAGGGGTCAGTCGCACCCAGGCAGACTCTGGGTGTCGTCTCTGAGGGCCGTACCAAATAGGACACTCGAGTTTTCTCTGTGGCGCTCTCAGCAGCTCACCTCCTTTTGCTTGCTTGTTTGTGTGTTCGTTTGTTTGGGGCCACACCCGGCAGTGCTCAGGGATCACTCCTGACTCTGTGCTCAGGGAACCATGTGGGATGCCGGGGACTGAACTTGGGTCAGCTGTGTGCAAGGCAAGCCTTCTATACACTGTACTATCAATCCGCCCCCCATACACACACACCTCCTTTTTAAAAAATGCTTATGTATTTGCAGGGGAGGTGTACTTGGCTGTGTTCAGGGGACCGTATGTGGTGCCAGGGAGACACTGGGGCTGGCCACGTGTGTGTGTTAAGGCAAGTGCACTTCCCTTAACACACACACACACACACACACACCCCACACACACACCCCACACCCCCCCCCCTCCTTTTAAAGCCTTTCCGTTCAGGGTAGACTAGACTGAACACACCTGACACACTGACTTCAGCTGTAACTTATGTTACTTAAGCTTCACTCAAGTGTGAGCCCCTGGTGGTATGCCAGGATGTCAAATCCAAGGGCTGAGCCCGTGCTGTGTGTACCCGGGGCCCCGGGTGGGTCCCATCCGGGCAGACAGGCAGGCAGGTGTTGGCTCCAGAGCCCCTGTGTGTGTGTGTGTGTGTGACCTCCAAACAAACCCAGGCGAGAATTCCTTAACCGAGGGGTAATCTGCATACCAGCACTTTGAGAGTTGAGCTCAGTTAACTCAGCAACTTCCATCCAAGGTAGTGTTCAGAAAGCCTCTCTGAGTGGACCCCACCCGAGTCAGGACTGCCCCGTGCCACCACGGGAAGCCATGGCGCTCTTTGGCAAGCCCTCCCCAAGCCCAGCTTCGAGCAACACCCCTGACTTGCTCCTCATCCTCTTCCAGAGCAGCACGAAGTCCCCCCAGGTCTGGCCTCCCTGCCCTGGAGCGCATGGTTGGGGCAGTTACCCAGGGCCCAGGGGCCATTATTAGGCCGTTAGTAAAGAAGCTGAGTGCTGTGTTTTATCCTCCGCTCCCCAGTTTGCCCTTGGGCCGGTTATTTCCCCCGTCCCTCAAGATGAGGAATAGATTTGGGGCTGGAGAGGTCACTCAGTGTATAAGACGCTGGCCTTGCCTGTGACTCACCAAGGTTCTATCCCTGGCATTACGTCTGGTCCCCTGAGCCTGCCAGGAGTGATTCCTGAGGCCAGAGCCAGGAGCAAACCCTGAACACCGCTAAGTGTGGCCCTACAACCAAAAAACAATCTAAAAAAAAAAAAGAAAAAAGAATAGATTGGACGCAGTCTGCTATAGTAAAAGTTAAAGGTAAAGGCCCTCCCGTTGATCATCGATTTGCTCGAGTGGGCCCAGTAACGTCTCCATTGGAGACTTTGTTGTTACTGTGTTTGGCATATCGAATACTCTCGGTAGCTTGCCGGGCTCTCCGAGAGGGGCGGAGGAATCGAACTCGGGTCGGCCATGTTGGCCGCGTGCAAGGCGAACGCCCTACCGCTGTGCTATTATTTGCTGAGCAGTTGCCGCTTTCTGTGCACTGTGCCAGACCCTTGAAACAGACCCCTGAGGCTTGGGCCCCACCCACACGTGGAGCTCCTCTTTGGGGTGGTCTGGGAGGCTGTTGTTTAAGTCGGAGGGTGCAATTACCGTTAATCTTTTTTTTTCCTTCAATTTTTTATTTTCATGAATCATCGTGAGATACATTTACAGACTTTCATGATTGCGTTTCAGTCCAACAATGTTCAGGTACCCACCCCTCCACCAGTGCCCATTCCCCACCTCCAATGTTCCCAGTATCCCTCCCCCCACCCCCACCCCTTCCCACCTCCTGCCTCTGTGGCAGGCACAATCCCACCTGCTCTTTCTGTCCTTTTGAGTATTATGCATTACTGTTAATCTTACGGGAAACTTTTTTTTTTTTAACATTCCTACCAAATTATCCCAAATAGGAATATTCTGCAGGTGCAGGAAACCTGACCCTCATTCTGTTGGGTTCCGCTTACTGTCCAGTCTCCACTTGACCGGGAGCGCTGGGTGAGGCACGTGCCTCAGGCTTCGAGTGCCCTCCTGAGCTCAGGTTACAGCAGGAGAGAGGGCCAGCCGGCGATGACAAGCGTTATTGAGATAGTCTGGTCAGGGTGGACTTCTTGGAGGAGGTGATGTGGTGCGGAGGTTGGCGGGTTGGCGTGAAACTGTCTTCAGGGATGTAAAGAGTTCTTCCAGGGAGAACCCAGCTCAGGCGTCAGATTGGGAGCATCAGGAAAGACCAAGGGTCTTGGAGATGCCACACAGGGCCGCGTGGGCCGGAGAGAGAGTACAGCAGGGAGGTCGCTCTCCCTGCACATGGCCGACCCAGGTTCAATTCCTGGCACCACACGAGGTTCCGCTGAGCACCACCAGGAGGAGATTAAGTGCCTGTGTTAGTAATGTGTGGGCGGGAGTGATAGCCCAGCAGGTAGGGCGTTTGCCTTGCATGCAGCCGACCCGGGTTCGATTCCTCTGCCCCTCTCGGAGAGCCCGGCAAGCTACCGAGAGTATCCCGCCTGCACGGCGAAGCCTGGCAAACTCCCCGTGACGTATTCGATATGCCAAACACAGTAACAGCAAGTCTCACGATTCGTTGTGAGACATTACTGGTGCCCCGCCTGAGGAAATTGATGAACGGGAGGACAGTGCTATAGTTAGTAACGTGCGAGTTCTAGGTAGTGGACCCCCTAGCCCATCCACAGGCATCACTGGGCTGTCACGGGGCTTTTGGCAGTTCTGGGCAGCCCCCTCCTCCTCTCTGGAAGTGCTGCCCCTGGATTCGGTGAGGGGCCTCGTTCCACGGCGACACCCGCGGCTACTCCTCAGCAGGTCCCGGGCAGAGCCCTGTCGTCCCCACGTTGTTGGTGAGAGTTCAGGGCGGTGCTGCTCTTCCCTTTCTTCCTGAATCCTTCTGGGCACGCAGTTGTTTTCCATTTTCTCTTTCCGAGTGTATTTGCAGCTGGTTGTTGGGAGTCTTTTATCCCACTTGGGGTGGGGGCGGAGGGCGTCCAGCTTGCCACACTAACACCTCCAACCCTCGCTAGCTCTCACTCCAGCCCCGTCTCGCTTTTGTTTCGCCTTTGGTTGGTGTTTATTTGGGGGGGCCACACCTGGCTGGGCTCAGGGGTCACTCCTGGTGGGGCTTGGGGCCCGCCCGAATGGGATGCTGGGGGATGGGGCCCAGATCAGCCGCATGCATGGCCGTACCAGCCGGGTCACCTCTCGGCCCCGCTGTCACATGCTCCTGTGCCCCTTCTTTCCACCTTCTTACCCCTTCTTCTTCGAGATCCCGCCTTATCAGGCATTCCTTAGATTTTGACTCTCTGTTTTCAACCCGATTTATTTAATTCCGTATTTACTTCCAGTTTCACACGTTGATCTTCCTCTTGCCTTTGAGCTTTATCTTTCTCCAACTTTTCCTAGTGGATCTTAGCGATTGATTTTTCATTCATGTGTCCTCCCCCCAATTTTGGATAATGTCTGTCTCTTTCTCTCTTTCTCTCTTTCTCCTATTTTCTTGCTTTCTCTTTCTCTTTTTCTCTCTCTCTCTTTCTTTCTCTCTTTCTTTCTTTCTTTCTTTCGTTCGTTCCACCCACACCTGGCAGTGTTCAGGGCTTACTCCTGGCTCTGCGCTCTCAGCGATCACTCCTGGCAGGGCTCAGGAGAGTGGGTGAGGTGCCAGGGATCAAAACCTGGCTTGGCTACAAGGCAGACGCCGTGCCCGCTGCCCTCTCTCTCCCGCCCCGTGGTCGGTGCTCTCTTCATGGGCATCTTGTCTGTATTCTGAAGCACAGCAGCTTATCTCGCCAAGGCTGTCAGAGTGCTGGCGTCCCTGGCTGGCCTGTTAGTCCTGTGATGGAGCCTGGCCTGCGTCACCCAGCTCGATGGCACAAGCCCTCACCCTTCCTCGGCAGAGGGAGCGTCCCCGGAAGCACCGCTGGCCCCTCGGGCTCCCTTATTCTGTTCCCAGCAGCAGAGATGGAGACGGGCCAGCAGGATGCCAGCCTAGCCTGCGCAGGGGCGGGAACCAAACGTCACCTCACGGGCCTCGTGGGGCAGGTGGCGGCCACGGCCCAGCTACTGTGCAACCTGTGCTCTCACGACGGACTGCCCGCCCTCCCCCACTCTGCCAGCCTGGGCACGCTCCTGCCATGTGCGCCAGTGCGTGCGCCCTGACGTCTGTCCCCGGTGGGGTGGACAGGGCAGCGGGGGCTTCTTCCTACCCCCTCACCCTCCTTTGTGCCTCCTTTCTGCTCTCTCTCTGACAGCCTTGTGACTTTGGGGGTTTGATTTCTTTTCGTTGGGAGGCCGCCGAGGTGGTGCTCCAGGACCCTGGCGCTACTCCTGGCGGTTCTTGGCCAAGTGGACCCGAGGTCCAATACAAAGGCCCAAGGATGCACTGGTGCTTGGGCCCGGCGGTCTCGGCCATTACCTAGGCCACCCCAGCAGCCGTGGGGGGACCGTGAGGTGCTGGGGGCCAAACTGGGATGGGCAGCTTATGCAAGGGACGTGCCTTAGCCCCCGTTATTGGGTCTCCGGCACAAGGTCTTGGCTTTGAGGCGGGGGGGCACTGCGAGGAAGTTTAGGTTTTGGGGTATTCCTGGGAGGGCTGGGGCTCATCCTGGCTCTACGCTTAGTTACTTCCAGCGTTTCTGGGCAGCCAGCAGTGTGGTGGCAGGGTTCGAACCCAGGTCAGCTACATGGAAGACCGGCACCCTACCTCGTTCCTAGCTCTGACCCACAAGGTCTCGATTTGTTTTGTGTGTTTGTGTGTTGGGGGGGGGGGGGGCTGGGGGGGGTGGAACACCCGAGTTCTCAGGGGTGACTCCTGGCTCAGCACTCCGGGATCACTCCTGGTGGGCTTGGGTGCTGGGGTCGCCTCTCAGCCGGCCGTACCCTCTCTCCAGTCCCTAGGTGATGGTGCCCACTGCCCCTGGGGTAGGCAGGGCAGCGGTCCAGCTGAGGGGTGCTGGGACTTCGGCTGGAGGCTGGCGCTGAGCAGGGTGGCGTGGGGCCCCACCCGGTGGGCCAGGGCTTCTCGTTGACCTTGGCTCACCTCCCTCTTCCAGGTCTAGTGCCTCTCCCTCTGCCAGGAGTCCATAGACAGGCTAAGTATTGAGGTGCTCGTGTGCCGGGGGGTGTGGCGACTAAACCGGCATGGACCGCTCCGGATTTCTCTACTAATGAACGTGTCTGTGCTGGGAGTGACTCACCCCTAACCTGCTGGGGGAGGATGGGGGGGGCCCGGGGTGGCGTAAGTGGAACCGAGGACTGGGGAGGCGCCAAGCTCTCGTGAACGCGACGCTGCATGTGGGCCGCGGGTGTTTCAGGGTGAAAGGGCATGTTTCGGGGTGAAAGGCCTTGGCAGCCCCGGAGGCCGCATGGAGCAGGCTGCATGCATGCGGTCCGCGATCGGAGGGTTCGTCTGAGGCCTGGACAAGCCCTGGGAAGCTTGGAAGGCCTCAGCGAGCTGCCTCTGTAAGATGTGGTTCTGGCATGTCCTAGGGCCAGTTCCTTCGTCTTGTAAGTGTAAGAACAATTATTAGAACAAGAGTCGGGGACCCCTCAGCACGTGCCCCCCCCCCAAGCCCCCGAAGGACAAGTGGCTCTTGTCCAGGGGCAGAAGGAATCTGTGCTTCCGTGTAAACATACCCTTTGTAGGAGACAAGGCAGTGCACTTGGCCCAGGAAGTTCTGCCCCCGAAGTGTGACTCCAAGCACCCCTCAGAATGTCCTTTTCTGAATATGGCCCCTGACTTGGGCCATGAAGCTCGAAGGGAACCAGGGCCCAGTTTGCAGACATCCACCGCCACGGTGGAGGCAGCAGGGAGAGAGAGGTTCATGGTGGCTCAGCCCAGGAGCTGCAGGGCACCCCTGCTGAGTGGGCCAAGCCCTCCTCCCCCACCCCCCCAGATACCGCTCAGCTCGGCAGTCAGTCTGGGCCCTGCTTGGAGCCCGAGGTGGGAAGCAGGTCTGCCCACCACCCACTGTGGCCCTGAGGGTCACTGCCATCTCAGACACCCCCCCAGCTGCCCTAGGCCACAACCTGTGATTCTCCGTGACCCCGGGTACCCCCGTCCCAGGAGCAGGAGCGTGTGGCTTTCGGAAAAACCGGGCCGTGACTACCCGTGGGGACCTTCTGCCGTGAGGTCCCCGCACAGGGGCCAGGGCCAGGGGCCATGACTCAGGCGTGTCTCTCTCCCGGCCACAGCCACCCCACGTCCTGCTGCAGTGCCGCCGAGATCATGGCCGTCCTCTTCTTCCACACCATGCGCTACAAGGCCCAGGACCCCCGCAACCCTCACAACGACCGCTTCGTGCTATCCAAGGTAGGGGGCCAGGCAGCCCGCCCACCACTAACCTCCGGCCCTGGGGGATGAAGGGGTGCTGGCTGAGCTCTGCCCTTCCCTGGGCATCTGACTTTGCCCACCTGGCAGCGTGGCGGGAAGACATGGGGGAAGAATTGCCCGTCTCTAAGCTTGGGCGGGCGGGACGTGCGTCCGGGTCTGGGGTGCAGCTTTGTGACTTGCTGTGTGTATCAGGCTGAGCCGCTGTCCCAAGGCTGCCACTGGCTCTCGTGGGCTCCCCGGCCCCCACAGATGCATACCCGGGAGAGTCAGAGCCACACACCATGCCGCAGATCCTGCGGTGCCCGGCCCCCTGCCAGGCTCCTGGCCTTGGGTCCCCGGGGAGAGGCCTGGGCTCTCAGAAGTCTGTCCAAGCTCGCTCAGTGCCAGGGAGCAGGGATCAGGGCAGCCGGCTGCCCGCCCGCCAGGCTCTGGCAGGGGCTGACCTCACAGCTGCTCCCAGCACCTGTCCAGCGGCCAGCGGCCCTGGGCTGCTGGCTGCGGGAACGCTGGTCTGGGAAGAACGGAAGGGCAGTGACCTCCAAGTCGCTTCTGGCTCTGAAGGGGACCTGCCCAGCAGGCTCAGCCAGGCCCTGGTCTTTGGGTGCCGAGGGAGCCCCCAGGAAGCAGCCCTCCCCCCCCCACCTGCCCACCTTCCCTAACCCCCCCTCCCCTCCTCCCCCCCCCCCCCCCCCCCCCCCCCCCCGCAGGGCCATGCGGCACCCATCCTGTACGCTGTGTGGGCTGAGGCCGGCTTCCTGCCCGAAGGAGAGCTGCTGAACCTGAGGAAGATCAACTCTGACTTAGATGGACACCCCGTCCCTGTAAGTGCCCCTCCCCCAGGCGCCTTCCCCCAGGCCTGTGTTCACTTCCTGTTACCCAAGGCCTGTGGGGAGTGGGTGGGGTTCCCACGGAGATGCTGGGAGTGTTGAAAGGCCAGTGGGGCTGTGAGGGAGGAAGGAAGGACCTGGGGGCTTCCGGGCACGCCCCCAATGGCGGTGCTGCCGCTGGGACCTTTCAGGTTCTGGCCGGCGGGGATCAGGGTAGGCTGCAGGGAGCCTCCCCTCAACCGCCAAATGCCGGACTTCTCCCCTGCGGGGCCTCCTGAGCCAGACGGGGGTTCACTGGGAAATAGTGAGATGGATGCAGCCGAAGCCGGTCACCCCGTTTTCTCCTTGGGGTGCTAGTCCCTTGGCTATTCACAGCTCCTGGGTTGCCACAAACACTCCCTGTCACCCATCAGGACTGGGGCTGGAGCATCAACTCTGTGTGTGTGTGTGTGTCTGGAGCACAAGCTGTATATGTGAGACAAACACTCCCTGGCACCCATCAAGACGGGCTGGAGCACAAGCTCAGTGTGTGTTGTGTGTGTGTGTTTGTGTGTGTGTGTGTGTGTGTGTGTGTGTGTGTGTGTGGCTGGAGCACAAGCTGTGTGTGTGTGTGTGTGTGTGTGTGTGTGTCCCAAGCTCAGAACCCTCAGGTCTGCACAAACTCTGTGTGTATGTGTGTGTCAGGTCACACAAGCTGTGTGTGTGTCCTAAGCTCAAGCTTTGTGTGTGTGTGTCTGTGTGTCCCCAAGCTCAGAACCCTCAGGTCCGCACAGCCAGCCAGAAGGTACCTCTAGGAGGCTCCGCTCCTGAGACCCAGCCGTAAAGGGAAACAGGGTCACCCAAATGGGCCAGTGCTGCTGGCTTTGTTATGACTACTCTAAGCCACCGTGCGAGTTGTGGCGGACACAACCGGAGGCTGAGGGCATGTGGTCCAGACAGGCTCAGGCTGAGTTCCCGCCACTGCCACTACTGCTGAGGGGGCTTCGGAGAACGCGCCCAAGTCCTGCGGCCTGTGGGGGGCACGGGAGCGTCCCAGGGTGTACAGTCCTCTGGCGGCCCCGGTCTACGCTTCTGGTCTGAAAGCCGCGAGTCCAGGGAGGAAATTGGGCAGCACGCTGCTTCCCCGTCTGTCCCCGTGAGTGACCCGCCTCCTGTTTTGACAGAAACAAGCTTTCACCGACGTGGCCACTGGCTCGCTGGGCCAGGGCCTGGGCGCTGCTTGCGGGATGGCCTACACGGGCAAATACTTCGACAAAGCCAGGTAACCTGCGCACCCGCCCTCATCAGCCCCTGCCGGGGAGGGGAGGGGAGGGCAGAGGAGAGGATGGTCCCCAGCCTCGGCTGACCTACCTGATGTGTCCTTGCAGACACCCCCGAGCCTGGCCCCAAGCCCCGCCTCCCCACAGCCCCTTCAGATGAGGACATGGGCCCCGGGCGGACAAAGGTGGGCCAGAGGCCAGGCCAGCCCCAAGCCCAGACTCCTGACCTCATACCCTGGCGGGGTCTTTGCTGAGGAGTCCCGGTTACCCCTGCTGTCTGACTCGGGACCCTGAGTCCAGTCCTGAGCTCCTTGTTCTTAGATCTGCCTGTTCTGGAGCGTTCTGGGCATCCCAGCTTCCTTCCCCGCTCAGCTGGCTGAGAAACACACCTCAGGAAGGGTTTGGGCCTGCTAGTGTGGGTGGGCATCCTGAGCCGGGGGTGGGGCTTGCTGCCGCAGCACCCCCACCCCAGCAGCGTTCTGGCCCTGGACTCTGCTTGCTGTAGACTGGGCCTTTGGATGGGGGTCTCTGGTAGACGGGGCGAGGGTGGGGGGTTTAGGAATCGAAAACCCTCAGCAGTCAGCCCTTAGATTCTCTGTGCAGTGTTGGTGGCTTGAGCATATTCTATCGTGGTTGGGGGTTCCTCTGGGAAGGAAGCTCCAGGACCTTGGCAGCAAGAGCTCGGCCCTAGGGCTGGTTACTGGTTCCAGGCAATCCACACCATGACAGAAGAAGCCAGAGCCAGAGGGCAGCCATGGGCGTTAGTGGTGGCCAATTGCTGAGGACTCGGGAGCTGGGCTGAGGCTGCACCTGGAGCAGTGGGGAGCAGGCTGGGCTGGGGGGCTGGACCTACTGGGTGCAGGCTGGGATGGGGCGGGGGGCTGGGTGTAGGCTGGGCCTACTGGGTGCAGGCTGGGATTGGGGGGGCTGGGTGCAGGCAGGGCTGGGGGCTGGGCCTAGTGGGTGCAGGCTGGGATTGGGGGCTGGGCTGGCTGGGTGCATGCAGGCTGGGATAGGGGGAGCTGGGTGCAGGCAGGGCTGGGGGCTGGGCCCGAAGGAATGCCTGGAGTCAGCACTGCAGGCTGGAGAGAGAGGGAGGCACTGGCCTAACAGAGCAGCTACTTTCCATTGTGGCCAAGCCAGCTCCCCAGGGTGTGTGGAACAAGCCTGGGGGTGGGGTGTGTGTTGGAGTATTTGTCCCAGAAGCAGAGGTGTAGGTTCCTCATTCCCGAGGATCCTGAGGATCCCCGGGGAGGGGGGGAGGGTCGTGTCCCCCAGTGAGGAGAAGGGCCGGTTGCACCAGCCGCCCTGGCAGCTGGGCGTGGCAGGATGCCAGGGGATTGTCAGGCTGTGCCAGGCTTCTGGGGTGGCGATCTGATAGCCCACGGCCTGCTCCAGGCCGTCCCCACCCCAGCCAGAGTGGCCCGGCCGGCCGTCCACATCACTAGCTCCTCCACGTTTCTTTCAGGTGGTTTTGTTTTTCGTTTTGTCTTTTTGCTATAAAATGCCTATTTGAAATAGACCAAAGTATTCCAAGGAACAAAACACTTTCTCGCCAGCCTCCTCCAGTTTAAATAGTGCCAACAACCTGCTCTATTTCCTGCTCTTCGTAGTAAGAAGTAAAACTGACAATCTGTGCTGCTAACATTTATACAGTTTTACAAAACCGTTCCCTTATTGAGGGGGAGATTCTATTTATTTATTTATTTATTTTTAGTCAGGAGGCCACACCCTGCAATGCTTGGGGCTTACTCCTGGCTCTGCACTCAGGAATCACTCCTGGCAATGCCCGGGGGACCTTATGAGGTACTGGGAATCAAACCCAGGTTGACCACGTGCAAGGCAAACGCCCTCCCCGCTGTCCTGTCGCTCCAGCCCCCGTACCCGATTCTTAAGGATAGTGTAAACATCTGAGCAGTTCCCTGTGCCAGTTCCTGTCCTGAACCTTGCTTGCATGATGCCAGGAGGTGGCTGCCAGGGCTGGAGCACACACAGGCTTCGCATGCGGGAGCACTGGACCTGGTCCCCAGTACCGCCTGGCTCCTCCTCCCCACCCCCACCCCACACGTGCACATACACCGCCACGCCCCGAACCACGAGTTTTGTGCGGTGCCTGTGGCCTGTGTGTGTCGAGGAACCTCCCAGGCAGCTGCTGCGGGTACTTGACCCCCGTTCAGGGCCCCTGCCCCTTGTTTGGGGTTATTCCTAAATGGATATTTCAGCCCCCCCTAAACCTAACGGCTTCAGGCACACAGGACACATTCCTGGCCTTCCCTGGAAGTGGGTGGGACTGGGCAGGCAGCCAACCTTCCCCACGGGGCCAGGGTGGGGTGGGGGGCCCCCTTCCCAGGGGGCCTCTAGCTCATGGGGCTGGTCGCCGGAGAGCAAGACCCATGAGACCTGTGCTCCAGCCCCATGAGGCCACACCAGCTGAGTCCTGCTGTCCCGCCTCTGCTCCAGCACCCCCCAACCTTGGCCTTGCTGCCATGGGTCTGGATGCCTACCCTTCTGCAGAGTGACCCACCCCACCCCCCACCCCCAGCCTTGCAGACCCCAGCCTCACCAAGGGCAAACAGTGAATCTCCCCCACTGCTGAGTCTCAGGCCTGAGCCTCTGCCTCTGCTCTGAGCACTTGCCTGGGGGAGGGAAGGGGCTCATGGTCGCAGCCCTGCCCACTGTCCCCCCGCACCCCTCTGTGTCTCCCCCTCTCGGTAATCCCCCTGTCAGTGCTATCAGTTGACTCGACCTGTCAGTGCCTGGGGCAAGACAAGGCCCCTGGCCTGGAGAAGGGCCAGGCTCGGGCAGGGGCCAGTCCTGGGAAGGGGAGGCCTGTCGCTGCCCAGCCTTGGCTCATGTCCTTCCCCCTGGGGCCTCCCCGCCTAGATGCTTCCAGGCCACCTGTCCTGGTCCCCAGGGTCACTCAGCATTCCTGCTCCGGAGAGGTGCAGCACAGTAGCCCCCCTCTGCCCCCAGAAGTGGGCACCTCACAGTCCAGCCAGCCATCTACCCTCATCCCTGTTTGCCCTTGTGTGGTGGGCCTTGATGTGACCCCTCTGTGCCCTGATTTCGGGGAGCCAGCCCTCCTCTGGGAGCTGCAGAAGTGCCCCCTCAGCCCTTCTCCCCGGACGCATCTGTGGGGTGGGCGCAGGTGACTGACGCCCTGTGTCCCCCCCCACAGCTACCGCGTCTACTGCATGCTGGGTGACGGGGAGCTCTCGGAGGGCTCCGTGTGGGAAGCCATGGCCTTCGCGGGCATCTACAAGCTGGACAACCTCGTCGCCATCCTGGACATCAACCGCCTGGGCCAGAGCGACCCCGCCCCACTGCAGCACCAGGTGGACGTCTACCAGAAGCGCTGCGAGGCCTTCGGGTGCGTGCGGGGCGGGCGGTAGGGGTCCCGGGCTCCTCCCCGCTGACCTGCGGTTCCCGGCAGCTCTGAGTGGGCACAGTCCTGAGCGTGCTGGGTTGTGCTCGGGGAAGCTGAGGGATGGGGACCTTCGGGGGCTGAAGCCATCTGGGTGCCCCCCCCCCGCCCCAGCCTCACCAGCCCGGGAAGTAGGAACAGGCCAGCCCTGGGTGGGGAGGGGGTTCTGAGGTGCTCCCCCAGGGAACAAACTCACTGCAAACAACTCACAGCAGTGGTGGAGCCGACCCTGGCAGCCATCGGATGGCGCTTCCCTGGGACTCCAGCTGCAGAGGGCGAGGTCTGGGTGATGTAGGCTCTGGGGCCCACCGGCCCCCGGGCTGCCCCCCAGCGGGTGGAGGTGCAGGGCAGGCAGGCTGGCAGCCACCTCCTGGTAGAGGCAGACAGCGATACCCAGGGCAGAACCCGAGCACTCGTTCTTCACCGGGTGGGACCTCCAGCTTGGCTTACCATCCCCTGGGACCTTCCTTCACATCAGTCTCTGCTTGTCAGGGGGTCCCCCAAAGGGGTTGCCTTAAAAGGTTGCCCTCCCCAGCACCCCCTGAGCTCAACAGTGGTTCGTTCTCTGAGTGATTCCAGCCTCAGGCTGCTTCAGTGTGGAATCTGGGCCCAAAGGTAGTCGGGCCGCTGGGGCCACAGAGCAGGGTTCATAGTTGATGGTTCTCTGGGCACTGACGGGGATGACCCTCAGCACAGACTCGCCCCTGAATACCACCACGCTCCCCTGACCCCTGAGATTGTTCAGTGGGCAGGAGCGCTTGCTCTGCCTATGGGGAGATACAGGTTTGGTCTCGGGCCCCGAGGACCCCCACACCAAGCCAGGAGTGGCCCCTGAGCCCCACCAGGTGTGTCTCCACGGCGCTCCTGAAACAGTCTGTCCAGAGATGGCTGGCTCATGGGCCACACAGCCAGAGTTTCCTCCCCAGAGCAGCTTCCCGCAGGGGTGAAGAGCCAGAACGGAAATGGGGATTTGTTCTTAGAGTCCTCGGAAGGCGGGAAATGGAGAACAGAGATGCCAGACCCCGGGCTGGCCTGGAACTGTCCAGGCTTGTGTGGTGGGGGTGGGCGGGCTCTCTGGGGGACCCCTGATGGACTCTCCCCCCCCTCCCCCCGCTCTGTCCCCAGCTGGCACGCCATCATCGTGGACGGACACAGCGTGGAGGAACTCTGCAAGGCCTTCGGTCAGGCCAAGGACCAGCCGACGGCCATCATCGCCAAGACCTTCAAGGGCCGGGGCATCTCAGGTCTGTGCCCACCTCTGGGGCGGCTCAGCGGTCAGCATGGCTGAGCCAGGGCCCGTGTGGAGGAGAGGGAAGGACAGGGCAGGGGGAGCCCGGAGGGAGAGAGAAGGGACACCTGAGACCTCCCCGTCTGCGGGCACAGGCTCAACTCCAGGACCTGCCTCGAGCTGAAGGGCGGCTTGCCCAGGCGCCCCCAGAGGAACCTGGGGCTCCCTCAAGAGAAGCACCCCAGAGATGGTGGGAAAGTGTTCAGAGGCCCGCAGGGCTGAGAGTCTGTGATGCCTGGGCACTGTGAGGCTAGTCCTGGCACACAGGTATAGGGTCTCAGTTCCTGGTGTTAGCTTGGTCGGTACTAGCTCCCGGTGTGAGTGTAGACAGTCCTAGCTTCCAGTGTTATCGTGTACAGTCCCAGCTCCCTGTGATAGTGTAGACAGTGCTAGCTCCCGGGGTTAGTGTAGACAGTCCCAGTTCCCAATGTTGGTGTGGACGGTCCCAGCTTCCCATGTTAGTGTAGATGGTCCTAACTCCTGGTGTTAGTGTGGATGGTGCCAGCTCCCAGGGCCAGACAGGGCCTCACGCCTTCAGAGCTGGGACTGCAGGTTGTCGGGGCATGCCTGGCTCATTGGGGGGGGGGGGGGGGGGGGGGGCCGGGAATCTACAGTGGTGGGGCTGAGGGGTTTGGCTGGGCCACGTGCTGTGGCCATCTCCCTGCCCCATGGGAGCCTTCCAGGGTGGGCGGACATCGGCGAGAGACTCTGGGACCTTGCTACCTTCTCAGGGCCGCTGGCTGCCAGGAGGACACCAGGCCGGGTGTGGGCATATGGGGTCCCCGGCCCGGGAACTGGCCTCATGCTGGACGCCTGTCGTGCCCTCAGGGGTAGAAGACAAGGAGGCCTGGCACGGGAAGCCCCTGCCCAAGAACATGGCAGAGCAGACCATCCAGGAGATCTACAGCCAGATCCAGAGCAAGAAGAAGATCCTGGCCACGCCGCCCCAGGAGGACGCGCCCTCCGTGAACATCGCCAACATCCGCATGCCCACCCCGCCCAGCTACAAAGTCGGGGACAAGGTGCGCAGATGGGTCCCGCCTCTCTGCTCGACAGGAGTAGCTGGGCACCAGCCAGCTCCGGGGTGACTCGTAGGGCTCAGAGAGGGTCAGGAACTTGCCCACAGCCACACAGCAAGGGGGCCAGAGCCCAGGGTCCCTTAGCCTGAGCTTGGGACTACCCCATGTCTGCCCCGCGGCCTGCAGGGGCCTGGAGGGCTGCCCTGGTGGGGCGGGTGGGCCCACACAACCGTCACGGGGGTGGGTGGGGGGAGGCGAGGGCTGTGGAGCCCGAGGTCATGGAGGTCAGTTGCCGTGGGCTGCTTCTGTCCACCCATCTCCCTCCTCTCCTTCCCCCGAGCGACCTCAGCTTCACCACCCCCTCCCCCTCCCCCTCCCCCCAGATCGCCACCCGCAAGGCTTACGGGCAGGCGCTGGCCAAGCTGGGCCACGCCAGCGAGCACATCATCGCCCTGGACGGGGACACGAAGAACTCCACCTTCTCCGACCTCTTCAAGAAGGAGCACCCGTCACGCTTCATCGAGTGCTACATCGCTGAGCAGAACATGGTGCGTGCGGGGGGCCAGAGGCCAGGAGGACCTGGACCTGGGCAGGGGGGGTGGGGCAGCCGTGTCCTGGCCCTCAGCCCACCCCAGGGTGACAGAAGGCATGGGAACTCTAGGTCTGGGAGAGGCAAGATCCCCCCCCAGCCCCCAGCCTGGAGGTCCCAGGTGCTCACGAGCCCCTCGTGGTAGGGGGAGGGGTGCACGCCACTCTGTTAAGCTCCGAGCTGGCCTGCTGGCGGGCACCTTGGGGGGCTTTGCAGGGGGCTGGGGAGGAGAGACAGCCTGCTGTGGTGGGGGCGTGGGGGTGGGGTGTTTGCTAATTGCTTAAGTGATTCCCTCATTCCTGGGACGTGGGGGACAGGCGTTCCAGGTGGAAGCGGGCGGTTGCATGGGTTGGGTGGGTGGGTGGGTGGGTGCAGGAGGGGTGGGGACAGCAGGCGTGACAGAGCCCCCGTCACCCCCCACGCCCACCCAGGTGAGCATCGCCGTGGGCTGCGCCACACGCAACAGGACCGTCCCCTTCTGCAGCACCTTCGCCGCCTTCTTCACGCGCGCCTTCGACCAGATCCGTATGGCCGCCATCTCCGACAGCAACATCAACCTGTGTGGCTCGCACTGCGGCGTGTCCATCGGTGAGCGGCCGGGGTCTGGACAGACAGGCAGGGGCGGGGGAGCAGGCTCCATTCCCCGGGGCGGGGCCTCACCCCTCCGTGCATCCTTTCCCGGGCCCCAGGGGAAGACGGTCCCTCGCAGATGGCGCTGGAGGACCTGGCCATGTTCCGCTCCATCCCCGGGGCCACCGTCTTCTACCCGAGCGACGGCGTGTCCACGGAGAAGGCCGTGGAGCTGGCCGCCAACACCAAGGTTGGTCCCCCCCGGCCCACTGGGCGGGTGCTCGCTCTGGCTGGGGACAGGAGGGGCGGTTGGCTGCACGGGCTCAGCAGGGAGCAGGAGAAGCATTGGGCAGTGGCCCCCGCCCGGGGCACCCCACATGGCTGCACGGTGGGAAGTACCCGAAGGCGGGCATGAGGTCATAAAAAACTCAGTCCCTGGCACCGCCCACCTAGCAGCACTGCCCTTTGGAACCACCCCCCCCCCCCCCAAGCTGAGGGTGCGGGTGGCCACCACTCAGTGGCATGCCACAGACTCGTGTGTGTCACCTGTAGCTGCGTGCGTCCCGGTCGGGGGTTACAGACCAGCCGTGGTGGGGGGAGGGGGCCCTTAAGGAACTGAAGGCGGGTGTGGGGCACTCACCAGGGTGGAGGCGGCCCTGGGCCACTACTCCACACGACACACAAAGACACAGCACAACACACAGCATATGAAAGGGAACACTCATACAACACAAAACAACACAGCTAACGTAAAACATAACACATACAACAACACACACACACACACACACACACACACACACACACATCCCGAGCAGCAGGTCAGAACAAGAGCCCCCTCACTTCCACAGGCCCTACGGGGTGCTGGTGGGTGGGGCTCCGGTCCAAGGTCATGGTCCCTCCGGACGGCGCTGGCTGTCACCTGCTCTTGGACAGGACGTGTCCTCACCCCCGCTCACCCCCATGCCTCTCGACCAGGGCATCTGCTTCATCCGCACCAGCCGCCCAGAGAACGCCATCATCTACAACAACAATGAGGAGTTCCGTGTCGGCCAGGCCAAGGTCAGTGCGGGGCCTGCCTATGGGGCCCGGCGAGTGCCGCCTCCCCCCGCACTCCCCGAGTCCCTGAGTGCCCTGAGCCTCACCACCCCCTCCCGCTGCTCCTAGGTGGTCCTGAAGAACAAGGATGACCAGGTGACTGTGATCGGCGCTGGTGTGACTCTGCACGAGGCCCTGGCTGCTGCCGAGATGCTGAAGACAGGTGGGCTTCCAGGCGCTGCGGTGCACACGGCCCCCCTCCTGAACCTGGGGGGCCCAGCCTAGGGGCCACACAGTGGGGGGTGGGGAGCTGCAGTCCTCAACACGGCTGGTCTCAGCAGTTCCTCGGGTGGGGCCTCGGCTTCCCTCCCAGGGGCAGGCAGGAGTCACCTCCGCCAGGGAGACCTCTTTCTCCCTGTCTTAACTGCGCTGAGCTGGGCCCCCGGGAAGGGCCGAGGGTCCTGCAAAGAAGCTCTGATGTCATGGGGCAGGGGAACAGCTCTGAGGAGCGGGGGCAGGAGCAGGAAGGCGGAAAGCCCGGGCTATGGGGCCGTGGGGAGGCCGAGGTGCCCAGCTTGAAGAAAGCCTGGCTGCTGGCCACGGCCCTGCTTTGGGCCTTTCTGACCAAGGCCCCTCCTGGCCCTCCCTCCATGCTTCAGGGAGCATGGAGGGAGGAGCCATTTGTCTCCTTGCTCGGAGCACACCCTTGGCACATCCTGGCAGGATATGGGGTGGGACCTGCTCTTGGTGGCCCCCGAGAGCAGGAGCCAAGCGAGTCCTGGAGGAAGAGGTGGGCCAGGACTGAGCCGAGGCGGAGGTGGGCTCGGCCAACCGGAGCCCAGCTGCAGGCCTGAGCAGACCAGGGGCCCCGCCCAGGACAGGGACAGGCCACAGCTGGGCGTTCGCTCTGTGCTGGTGCTCTCCGGACGTCCAGCACCCGGGGGAACCGGGGCGGATCCCCGGCGCCCACCTCCTGACGCTCTGGCACGCTCCGTCCTTCTTCCCTTCCAGAAAAGATCAACATCCGCGTGCTGGACCCCTTCACCATCAAGCCCCTGGACAAGAAGCTCATTCTTGACAGCGCCCGCGCCACCAAGGGCCGAATCCTCACGGTGGAGGACCACTACTATGAAGGTGCGGCCCCTCGGGCGGGGTGCTCTCCGGCAGCCTGGGGCGGGGTTGCGGAGGGCAGCGGGAGGGGCAGGACAGGACTCTGAGTGCCTGGGCAGAGAGAGCAGCCTCCAGGCAGCCCCCCACCCCCACCCCTGCATGGCACTCCTAGAGGAGGAGGGAGGAGGTTCAGGTCTCCACCAAGGCTGGTGTTAGAGATTCAGGCGGGGCGGCGGGGAGGAACTGCCAGGCCAGTGAAAGGCTGCGAGCTTCATTGCCCCCTCTCCCCGGTTAGCCCCCATCCTGCTGGGAAGGCTCCCCTCTTAAAAAACATAATAAGGGGCTGGAGAGATAGCACAGCAGGTAGGGCATTTGCCTTGCACGTGGCCGACCCGGGTTCGATTCCCAGCATCCCATATGGTCCCCTGAGCACCGCCAGGAGTAATTCCTGAGTGCAGAGCCAGGAGTAACCCCTGAGTGCAGAGCCAGGAGTAACCCCTGTGCATTGCCAGGTGTGACCCAAAAAGCAAAAATAAAATAAAAAATTAAAAATAATAATAAGATTCAGAGGCTGGAACAACAGTACAGCAAGCAGGTCAGGCGTATGCCTTGCACGCAGCCAGCCAGGGTTCCATCCCCGGCATCCCAGTTAGTCCCCTGAGCACCGCCAAGAGTGATCCCTGAGTGCAGAGCCAGGGCTAACCCCTGAGCAGTGCCTGCCGGCTGTGACCCAGAAAGAAATCCTCAGCGCCCCTCCCCGCCCTTCCCCCCATGGGCTTCCCCCACGTGGCAGGGTCTGCAGCGTCCGCCTGGTGCCCACCCACCTGCCCTCCCCTGCTTGTCTCACAGGGGTGGGCACTTGGGCCCCGCCCTCCCCCCCCCAGGCTCTCTCACCGACTCCCCTTCCTCTGCCAGGTGGCATCGGCGAGGCCGTGTGCTCCGCGGTGGTGGGCGAGCCCGGCGTCACCGTCACCCGCCTGGCCGTGAGCCAGGTGCCGCGCAGCGGGAAGCCGGCGGAGCTGCTGGCCATGTTCGGCATCGACAAGGACGCCATCGCCAAGGCCGTGCGGGGCCTGGTCTCCAAGGCCTAGGGCGGGGTGCCATGGCCACACATTCCAGGGGTTCTGGCAACGGTGCTTGCAAAGGTCTGGGAGGGTAAATATATGTTTGGAGAAAACCCAGTGGCCCCGAGTGCTTATTCTTGGAAGTCGGGGTGGGGCCGGCCCAGGGCGGTGGGTCCTCCCCTGGGTGTCCTGGGCCTTTCGTTGTTTGCTTTTGGGTCACACCTGGGGGTGCTCAGGGCTTACTCCTGGCCCTACACTCAGGGATCTCTCCCAGCAGGACCGTATGGGATGCCGGGGATCGAACCCAGGTCAGGTGCTTGCAAGGCAGGTGCCCTGCCTACTCTACTCTCTCAGCCCGAGCCCTGAGGCCTTTTGTGGTCACCCCAGAACTTCTGTCGCCCCTGGAGGTGAGAGGAGCTGGCACAACCTCAGACCTGGCCAGTCCGTGTCCTGACGGCCACATCCCTCACTGTCCCCTCTCCTTCCCAGGTGGTCAGGGCAGTGCGGGGAAGGGGGGCGTGCATCAGGGCTGGGAGCAGCAGAAAGTAGGTCTTGCCCCTGGGCCTCGGAGCACAGGATCCTCCAACCCTGGGTGCAAATTGCCTTCCCCGGCTCTGAAAGGCGATGCTTGGGGGTCAGTGACAGAGCACAGGTGAGGGTCAGTGGTAGATGATAGGGCACGTAGGGGGCCCTGGGGCAGGTGATAGAGCACGTGGGAGGCCCGGGGGTAGGATAGAGGGCACGTGGGGGGCCTTGGGCTCAGTGATAGGTAATAGAGCACATGGGGGGCCGCACAGATCCCAGCCCCTGCTGCCTGCACATGACTCTGCTTGTGGCCAGTCCCATTTGTGCTTGGGATCTAGGGACCCCAGGGGTGGGGGTGGGGGTGCAATGCTGAAATGACAAATTTGAACTCTTGCGCCCTCTGAGTTCTCCCTGCCCCCGCATAGGTCCCTGATACTCTCTCCAGCCATGGCCCTCCCCACCTCTTCCTTCCCGGGGCCCCCACTGATGCAGTTTTCATCAGCAGCCCCCTTGGGAGTGCTGATGGACAGACCTGCCGGTTACAGCAGTCACCTGGGAGAGAGGCCTCCGCCCCCGCTGTTGGTGGGTCCCTGGGGAAACCTCAGAGCGGATTTCCTCCTGGGGAGGATGAAACCCCTGTAGGCCCGCTAGTCTGACGATCCAGATGGAAGGAGGCAGTTTGCACAGCTGCCCACAACTGCTTGCTGGCTCAGTTTGGACTGCTAGGAACTCCACGCCTCTGTCTGACAATCCCAGCAGCGAAGGGAACATGCAGGATTTGGGATGAAGTCCCTCCTTCCTGGGACAGATGGGACACGCATCCTGCCCTGGCTCAGTTAGGACGCTCCTTCTCGTATGATCTAAAACTAAGGCGCAGGGCTGGAGCGATAGCACAGCTGGTAGGGCGTTTGCCTTGCACACGGCCAACAGGGGTTCGATTCCCAGCATCCCATATGGTCCCCCAAGTACTGCCAGGAGTAATTCCTGAGTGCATGAGCCAGGAGTAACCCCTGTGCATCACCGGTTGTGACCCAAAAAGAAAAAAGTAATAAAACTAAGGTGCATATGTGTGTGCTGCCTGCATCTCCCCCTACCCCACCCCCAGATGTGGATTTTCATGCTTTCCTGTCTAATCCTGGGATGGGTGTAGGGGCTCTCTCTGCCCTTGGAGAAGCGGGGGTTCTTTCTTGAGCATGTTACCCTTCACTTTCTTCCACATTTCTCTTCCTCTTTCCCTTCAAAACCCCCAAATGAAATCTGTTTTACTTCAAAAAACTAAAAACCGGTAAACTGAAATTTGAAAGGGTGAGCAGCCACAGGTGGTGCAGCGCAGCGCGGGGTAGGAGCTGGGCATGGCTGCCACCCGGTGGCCATCTCTGGTACTGCAGATGACGGTGGCGAGGCTGAACCCCTACAGGCCAGCGCCGGGTGTGCACCCTCTGATCTCATCGTCACAGCTGAGGCTGAAATACTATTCAGGAACAACCACTTAACTCGTCAGTGAGTAAGGGGCAGAATGGGAACTGGAAGCCAGGGACCTCAGGCTCTGTCCCCTGCTGTCCCTGCTTGCCCCTGAAGAAAGGCCCTGAGTTCTGCAGGACGTTGGCCTGTGGAGACTGAGCAGGTACTCAGGTCCTGCACACCGGTCAGCAGAGCCCACACAGCCTCCAGAAAGCGGGCAAGGGCAGCAAAGCAGTGAGCTGAGGCCCAGGCCTGTCTCCACTGCCCAGCCAGCCTGTCCACACCTCCCCATAGTCCCCTCTTCCCACACAGACCCCCAAAGTCCCCTGCTGCTCCCCACAGTCCCTCCACTGCCTCCTGCAGCCCCCCAAAGTCCCTCACTGCCCCCTGCCACTCCCCAAAGTCCCCTACTGCCCCCTGCAGCCCCCCAAAGTCCCTACTTCCCCCTACCCCACAGCTCCCCACAGTCCTCTGCTGCCCCCCCCCCCCCAGCCCCCCAGCCCCTAACAACTTATGGAGAAGACAAAGGCCTGGGCAGGTATGCACGTGGGGCCAGGGCAGGATGTGGGGGAAGAGGGCAGTGTCCCCAAGCCCACACACCCACTCCTGAGCTAGGAAACTGGGAGGGACCTCAAGGGACTGAGAGGTGTAAGAAGCCCCTGAAACTCTGCTTCCTCGTTCTCACTAAAGAGATTTAGAGTCATGTCCATGGTGTCGAATGTGCTAGAATTCCACCCACTGAGTTCCCGTAGGAGCCCGGGAGACTTGCCATTGCTCCCAGACTCCCCCAGGGAGGATAAAGCCTGTGCCTAAGGCTCTCCTTGGCCTGATTCGGCAGAGGGGCAGGTGGCCCAGAGACCACTTCTCCCCACCCGCCTCCCAACTGACACGGCTATAGGCGGAGGGGCACCAGCCTCTTCTCAGCTGGCCCCAGCAGGACACACAGGGTTAGGCTACTAACCAAACCTCCCAGAGCCAGCATGAGAGATTGTAGCAGCTCTTAAGTGTTGCTTGTCCATGAAATTTTGTATCATTCAAAGTTGAATGATAATCTAGCTGGGGTCAAGTATTCTTGGTCAACTGTTCTTTTCATTTAACTCTTTTTTTTTCTTTTAAAGTATATCCACCATTCCTTGTACCTCATGGTGTCTCACTAATAAAAATAAAATAAAAAGTATATCCACCATTCTTTGCTGGCCCGCAGGGTCTCATTTAATAAATTTGCTGTGAATTTTGTAGGGTTTCCTTTGTGCTGAGTCCTTCTTTGATCTTGTGCTTGTCCTGTCTTTGGCTTTACAGATGAGGCTGAAATAAGATTCAAATAAGATTCAGGACAACCACTTATAGAATTTTGTCATTTTGATTACAGTATGCCTTAGATCAATGTGTCTAATGAATGACATCAATGTGTCTTTTTTTTTTTTTTTTGCTTTTTGGGTCACACCCGGAGATGCTCAGGGGTTACTCCTGGCTCATGCACTCAGGAATTGCTCCTGGCGGTGCTCGGGGGACCATATGGGATGCTGGGAATTGAACCTGTGTCGGTCATGTTGGCTGCGTGCAAGGCAAACGCCCTACCCGCTGTGCTATGGCTCCAGCCCCTCAATGTGTCTATTTGGTTCCCTCTTGGCTGTGACTCTTTGGGCATTTGAACCTTGGTGCGTGCACTCCTCAATCCTAGGACTGTTTTCTGTTTGTTTTGTTTTAGGGTCTACCCAGCAGTGCTCAGGACTTACTCCTGTCTCTGCATTCAGGAATTCCTCCTGGTGGGCTCAGGGAACCCTATGGGATGCTGGGGATGGAACCCAGGTCAGGTACATGCAAGGCAAGTGCCCTACCCACTGTACTATCGCACCGGCACTAGGGAAGTCTTCTCTAGGATTTACAGGACTACTAGTTCTTTGAATTCTCCTTCCTATTCATCAGGGATTCTGGTGATACCCAGTGATAGCAGCTCAGGGGTTATTCCTGGTTCTGCACTCAGGAATTACTTCTGGCGGTGTTCGGGGGCCATCTGGGGTGCCAGGGATGGAACCCAGGTCAGCCATATGCAAGGTAAGTGCCCTACCCACTCTGCTATTGCTCTAGCTCCTAACAATTCTTCTTTTTTTTCTTTTTGGGTTATACCCGGCAATGCACAGGGGTTACTCCTGGCTCTGCACTCAGGAATTACCGCTGGTGGTGCTTGGGGGACCATATAGAATGCAGAGAATTGAACCCGGGTCAGCCGCGTGCAAAGCAAATGCCCTACCTGCTGTGGTATCGCTCCAGTCCCTCCTGATGATTCTTATATTATTCCTCTTGCCTTGGTTCTCTCAGTGCCGTTCATTTCTTTTCAGTCTTCCATCATCTATTGGTTTATGAACATTTCTTGCATCCCATCTTGGAACTCAGCAATTATGTGTTCTGTTGAGAGCTTCCATTGAGTTTTTATTTCACCTCCCCAGTTCTGTCACTTCTAATTATAGTTTTCTCATTTCTGCTCTCCTACATTCTTGGACCTGTACCATTGTTTCTTTGAACTCATTAAACATTCATGTCTCAGTGTCCCAAAAGTCTGGTTGGAGCCGGTTGGAGCTGTGAGAGTCTTCTGGGCTGTTATCTCCACTCCTTGGCCAGGGTAAGCTTTTCTGAAGGAAGGTTCCCCATTGTGTCTGCTGTTCTCTGGGTGAATTTTTGTAGTTCACTCCCATAAGAATGCACTCTCACTTTCTTTCTCCCTCTCCCTCTCCCTCACCCTCCCTCCCTTCCCCCCTTCTTTTTTTAAAGAAAATTTAAGTTTATTGGTAAGTAGGAAGGAAAAAAAACTCATTGGGGAGTCCTTTACTAAGTGGGGAGGAACTTAGTATAGGACTAAACTCCATAAGAATGATCTTAATGAGGGGCTGGAGTGATAGTCCAGCGGGTAAGGCAGTTTGCCTTGCACATGGCTGACCCAAGTTCAACCCTGGCATCCCATAAAGAATAATTCCTGAGTGCAGAGCCAGGAGTAACCCCTGAGCACCACTGGGTATTAGCCCAAAAACAACAACAGGGAATGCTCTTAATGATTTAGCCCTGCTAATTCTAATTGGCAGGGCTGGGGACGAAGCTGGAACGCTGCAAGCACACCAGTGACCACCAGGACTTCTCTGGGGCTGGGATTTGGGCTTCCTGGCATCCCTCTCCACCAGGCTTCAAGCTGCCTCCAACTGGGTTCTTGGTTTTTTGTTTTGTTTTGTTTTTTTGCTTTTTGGGTCACACCTGGTGATGCTCAGAGATTACTCCTGGCTCATATACTCCTGGCGGTGCTAGGGGGACCATATGGGATGCTGGGAATCAAATCCAGGTCAGCCGCATGCAAGGCAAATGCCTTACCCACTCTGCTATCGCTCCAGCCCCCTCAGGGATCATTCTTGGCAGTGCTTTAAGGACTATGTACAGTGCCAGGGGTCCCCAATCAAATTGGGGTCTGCTACATGCACAGCAAGCACCTTACCAGCTGTATACAATCCTCTTTGCTTTTTTTTTTTTTTAACTTTCGTCTTTTTTGGGTCACACCCGGCAATGTTCAGGAGTTACTCCTGGCTCATGCACTCAGGAATTACTCCTGGCAGTACTTGGGGGACCATATGGGATGCTGGGAATCGAACCCAGGTCGGCCGCGTGCAAGGCAAATGCCCTACCCGCTGTACTATCACTCCGGTCCCTCTCTTTGCCTATTTTAAAAAATAAAATATTCCCTCCCTCCCTCCCTTTTGTTGTTAAGATGATTGGGCAGAGGGTGGTGCATGTCAAACTCACTGCGGGGCCAGGCCATTCACTTTAGTTGTCCTTCGCTACACGGGAGATGGCGTATCGATGTGGCCCAGGGGCCCAGCTGCAGTGGGACTTGGATTGCGCTGTGTGTGGGGGTCTGCTGCAGAGGTGAACTCGCTGTCTTGCGCTTGGTGAGCAGGCTCTCCACCACTGACCTATCCCAGTGCTACCTGGCTTTCAGGTGGGCTCTTCCTCGTTGGATCTTGCCGACTGAATGCTTGCGTTTCACCAAAATCCATCTTTTGGACCCCAAGGCTGTGGGTCAGTGACTAAGGGCCTCTCCTGAGGGCCTGCAGTCACGGGTGGGCTTCCCAAACACCACCATCCTCGTTGCCATGTGCGATCCTTGCTGCTGCCAGCTACTGTCCCCCAGAAGGATGGGAAAGAGAACTTCACTTTTAAAAACTCCCTCTACAGGGGCTGGAGTGGTAGCACAGTGAGTAGGGCGTTTGCCTTGCACGTGGCCAACCCAGATTAGATTCCCACCATGCCATATGGTTCCCCCAAGCACCGCCAGAAGTCATTCCTGAGTATAGAGCCAGGAGTAACCCCTGAGCACCGATGGTTGTGACCTGAAAAGAAAAGGGGAAAAAAAAGGAAATTCATTTTTAAAAACTCTTTCTACAGGGGCTGGAGAGATAGTACAGCAGGTAAGGTGCTGGCCTTGCAGGCCACTGACCCAGGTTCAGCATTTCAGGAATAATCCCTGAGTGTAGAGCCAGGAGGAACCTGTGAGCATTGCCATATATGACCCCAAAACAAAAATAAAAATAAAATTTCCCTATGTCAGTATACAAAATTGTAAAACAAAAGTTTGGAATTTGTAGTACAAAAATATTTTTGCCATTAAAAAATATCCCTTAGAGGATGGGGGGGGAGGGATATTATCCTGGTGGTGGAAAATGGGCACTGGTGGAGGGATGGGTATTTGATCGGGGTATGACCGAGATCCAAGCACAAAAATTTGTAAATCTACAACTGTACCTCATGTCGTTTCACTAATAAAAAAGAAAAAAAAAAAAAAAAGAAAAAAAAATATCCCTTAAAGGTGTTTCCTGGACTGGAGCAATAGCACAGCGAGTAGGGTGTTTGCCTTGCATGCGGTTGACCTGGGTTCGATTCCCAGCATCCCACATGGTCCCCGGAGCACCACCAGGAGTAATTCCTGAGTCATGAGCCAGAAGTAACTCCTGTGCGTTGCCAGGTGTGATGCAAAAATAATAACAATAATAATAATAATAATTAAATAAATAAACAAAGGTGTTTCCTAAAGTACACTACAGGGGCTGGAACGATAGTACAGCGGGTAGAGCATTTACCTTGCAAGGGGCCAACCTGGGTTCGATTCCCAGCATCCCATATGGTCTCCTGAGAACTGCCAGGAGTAATTCCTAAGCGCAAAGCCAGGAGTAACCCCTGTGCATTGCCAGGTGTGACCCAAAAAGCAAATAAATATTTTTAAAAATAATAAAGTACACTATATTCCCACTTCCAGCACCTGCTGAAGCAGTTTGGGGGTTGGAAAGGGATTGTTTTTGTGGTTTGCTTAGCAGAGACTCTGAGCGACTTTCCCTTCTCTCCCCTGAGAATAGGCCGAATAAGTGGAGATTTTGTTTCCAATACTCAACTATTCTTTTTTTTTTTTTTGCTTTGCTTTTTGGGTCACACCCGGCAATGCACAAATGCACATGGGTTACTCCTGGCTCATTCACTCAGGAATTACTCCTGGCAGTGCTCAGGGGACCATATGGGATGCTGGGAATCGAACCCGGGTTGGCCGCTTGCAAGGCAAATGCCCTACCCGCTGTGCTATTGCTCCAGCCCCTCAACTGTACTTGTTTATTTTCATATGTCATGAAATAAATCCAATAAAGTTTTTTTAAAGGTTAAAAAAAATCCCTATGTCAGTTGTGGATACTGGTGAGGGGCAATCGATGCCAGTGGTGGGATTGATGTTGAAATACTGTACTTCTGAAACTCAACTGTGAAAAACTATGTAAATCACAATGCCTTCATATTTGATTAAAAAAAACATGTCGGGGCTGGAGAGATAGCACAGCGGGTAGGGCATTTGCCTTGCATGCAGCCGACCCAGGTTCGATTCCCAGCATCCCATATGGTCCCCTGAGCACCTCCAGGAGTAACTCCTGAGTGCAGAGCCAGGAGTAACCCCTGTGAGTCGCCGAGTGTGACCCAAAAAGCAAAAAAAAACATGTCAAGGCTAAAAAGATAGTCCAGTAGTGGATGCTTGCCTTATATGCAGCTCATGCTGACCCCTTTCGGTTCCTTGCACATATGGTCCCAGAGCCCTGCCAGAGCGATCCTGAGCATAGAGCCAGGAGTGAACCCTGAGTACTTCTGGGTGTGGCCCATGCAATTAGAAGAGGAAGCAAAGGGGCCCTCTCTCTTGCAGCACATTAAGGAAAAGCCACATGGGGATGCAACTAGAAACCAGTCTCAAGAGGTAGAATCTGCCAGCGCTTGACAGCACACTTCCCAGTCAGTACTCTGAGGGGTGGATGGCTATCCTTTAAAGCAGCTGTCACAACCAATCGCAGTTAAAAAACATACTAGAGGGGCTGAGGCAATAGCACAGTGGGTAGGGCGTTTGCCTTGCACCCGGCTGACATGGGTTCGATTCCCAGCATCCCATATGGTCCCTTGAGCACCGCCAGGGGTAATTTCTGAGTGCAGAGCCAGGAGTAACCCCTGTGCATCACCAGGTGTGACCCAAAAAGCCAAAAAAAAAAAAAATAGCACACAAGGCTCAACCCGTAACAATATGTTAGTCATCTCTTATGCAAGGGCTCAAGGGCTCCAGGCTGAGAAACACTTCACACACTTTCTTCTAAGGAAAACGTTTTTGGTCATTTCTAGAGAATTATCATAACAAACAATACAAGATAAATTTTTAGGGCCGCTATTGGGACAGGCTTGGGTGGTGTTTGGGAATATTCCAAAATAATGGTGGTGGGATTGGTGTTGGAATATTGAATGTAATAAATTATTGTAAACAACCTTATAACAATTAAATTAAATTAATAAACAAATAAAGTAGCCAGTCTAAGGTGGTTTGTTACAGTTTCCCAAACTAAGGCAAGCTCTAAATGTTCCATTCAGTTCTACATGTCTCTAATAAGACAGATACCTAATAGTATCTGATTGGCAAACATTTTTTCCCATCCAGTGGGACTTCTTTATTTTTATTTATTTATTTATTTATTTTTTTTTTTGCTTTTTGGGTCACCCGGCAATGCACAGGGGTTACTCCTGGCGGTGCTCAGGGGGCCATATGGGATGCTGGGAATCGAACCCGGGTCGGCCGCGAACGCCCTACCTGCTGTGCTATCACTCCAGCCCCGGGACTTCTTTAAAAAAAAAAAAAAAAAAACCCTTTCCCCTGGGATATTTATACAGGTTTCAGAAAGAGCACAGGCTTCTTGTGACTCTTCAGAACTGCAGTCCAGCTCCCAGACCCAAACCTGAATCCAGTCCAGATTTCCACACAGCCAAGGGACCAGGGCGGTGCTGAGGATGGCCCCAAGTTCCCACCTGCAAAACTCTCTCCAACCCACCTCAGCCAGAGGGAACCAGGCCACCCCCTAACCCTGAACTGGGCGAGCAGCTTCATTCCTAGGGCTTGTCACATCACGTGCAAATCAGCTGGGGCTTCTGCGGGATCTCGGAGCAGCAGGTGGGGGGAAGGGGGCTGAAGTTTAGACACTCCCAGGGGTTTCTTCCCTGCTGATCTCGGACCTCCTGAGCTCAGCTATCAGCTCGCCTCTCCATCGCCTCAGAGCCCTGAACTCCGTCCCTTTCAGGGAAGACTGTGGCGCCCATTTTAAGGGCTGCTGGCATTCCTTATCGTTGGCAAGTGTTTGCAAACTATGCCAGAAAATCACAAGGGTGTCTAGCTGGTCTAAATCTCTCTGGACATTCTGGCCCCTTATCTTAGTCTCCCTGTCAACCGAGGCTCCAGGACAGAGGTTTATGGTCCTGGAAATCTCTAGAAATGTTGGGGCAATGCTTTGGGAATGAACTGTGCTTCCGGTTGACGAGGGGGTGTTGGCAAGAGGAAGCTGTGACTTTCTTCTTCCCTGGCAA
This sequence comes from Sorex fumeus, assembly GCF_029834395.1. Taxonomy (NCBI): domain Eukaryota; kingdom Metazoa; phylum Chordata; class Mammalia; order Eulipotyphla; family Soricidae; genus Sorex; species Sorex fumeus. Next base: position 53,432,006 of record NW_026606129.1, on the reverse strand, counting down.
AGTGAAACAAATCTCCCAGGCCTAATTGCCAATTGTTTTTATATCCCCATCAGCCTAGACCTCAGGATTGCCCATTATTTTAGTTTTTCTATCAGCCTAGACTCCAGGGCAGAGTTTTATGTCCCTGGGAAGCCGGAATGCTGCTCAGACAGAACCTTGGGGGTGGAATGTGTGTGTCAGGTTGATGGACCATTGATGGAGAGAGGAAACTCTTCCGTTCTCTCCTTGGTAAGGGGAAGGAGGCTTCTTCTTTCAACTCCAGGTCCGTGGATTTCTCTTGCCAACTGACCCCGACTGTGTTCCCTGCCTTCAGCCTGCTCCAGGCTCCTCCTCCTTTCCCCAGGCCTCAGAGAGTGAGCGCCCACCTCTCCAGCTCATTCTCTGCACAGCAGCCCCAAGGAACCTTCTAGAACAAGACTCTCCCCCTCCAACACTCCCCTCTGCCTCATGATTCCACCAGATGGAGTCCACCAGCCGGGATGCCAGCCCAGGGCCGAGGGGCCTCCTCCTGCCCCCTCTTGCTTACCTCCTCCTGGTCCCACCACTTCCTTCCCCACCATCCCTCCACAGTCTGCTGTGGGGCCTGAAAACGCTGAGGGGTGAGGAAAAGTTGGGTCAGGTTGACAACCTGACACAAATGGGCATTGAGGAGGGGAAGAGAAAGCTGGGGCGTGAGGAGACGGGTGTCAGCCATGCCTGTCAGTCAGACGGGTGCGCTGGCCGCTAGGACAAGTCTTCGGGGTTTGGGCTGAGAGTGAGGACAGTGTGTCGTGTGTGTGTGTGTGTGTGTGTGTGTGTGTGTGTGCGCACGCGCATGTGTGGGACAAGCCTTGTGGGAAACAGCAAATGTTTAGCTCAACTGGAAGCTAAGTGTGAGGTGGAGTGGGCAGGATGAAGCTGCTTGAATGCGAAAGTCATTCACGTACGCCCCAGCTGTACCCAGAAAAGAAGAGGAACCTCTTGCTTTTCCTTCTCAGGACTTTTTTTTTTGTTTTTATTTTGATTTCATTTAGACACCATGATTTTCATTTAAACACCACGATGGGTTTTCGGGCATAGGATGTTCTCCTACCCCAAACCACCCTGTGTTCAAGCCTGTGTTGCCCCCAGATTTCTCCCTCTCCGTAACTCCTTGGCAGTTACATTTTAAAGTGTAATTGTTGTCATCTGGGCCCCAGGCTTATGGTAGCACTGAATCCTACGGTTTAGATCTATTCAGATACCATGCGGTAGCGTTGAATCAGGTTAAATATAGTCAGATACTTTGCCTCACCAAACAATGTTTAAATGTTTTCCATGGCCAGATCCTGTGTCCAGAGAAGTCCAAACTCCAAACACACGTGCTGCAGACACCAATTTCCCCACCCCTGTTAGTGAGATTCACGCATGTAAGATTTCCCAGGCTTGAACCAGACTTGCCCTGGCTTTTCTTAGCCATGAGAGACAGGCAAGCATTCTCCAAAAAAAAGCTTACTCACCTGAGAGGAAACAGAAAGGAAATAACTTCATATACTTGGAGGATAAAGTTAACCAGACTTCCCACCAAAGTGAAGTAGAACGTGTCTTTCTGTTCATATCTCACCGGCAGCTGAGAAACTGCAGCTCCCAACACGGGAATCTTTCCTGGGGTGCCCCCACCCCCTTACCTGGCCTGGAGAGACCATCCTTACATCTGGGGATAAAAACTGTGTTCTCCCTCTACTTTCTTCACTGTCCAGCCTGTCAGTCCATTCGGTGTGGGTTTCTTTCTTTTTTTTAATTTCTTTCATATTTTATTAATGTATTTATTTTAAAAGTTTTATTAGTGAAACACCATGAGGTACAGTTGTAGACTTACAAATTTTTGTGCTTGGATTTTAGTTATACAATGATCGAGTACCCATCCCTCCACCAGTGCCCCTTTCTTTCTTTCTTTCTTTCTTTCTTTCTTTCTTTCTTTCTTTTCCTTTCTTTTCCTTTCTTTTTTTCCTTCTTGTTTCTTTCTTTCTTTGCTTCCTTCCTTCCTCTTTCCTTCCTTTCTTCCTTCTTTCCCTCCTTCCCTCCCTCCCTCCATTCTTACTTTCTTTTCCTTTCTTTCTTTCTTTCTTTCTTTCTTTTCCTTTCTTTTTTCCTTCTTGTTTCTTTCTTTGCTTCCTTCCTTCCTCTTTCCTTCCTTTCTTCCTTCTTTCCCTCCTTCCCTCCCTCCCTCCATTCTTACTTTCTTTTCCTTTCTTTCTTTCTTTCTTTCTTTCTTTCTTTCTTTCTTTTCCTTTCTTTTTTCCTTCTTGTTTCTTTCTTTGCTTCCTTCCTTCCTCTTTCCTTCCTTTCTTCCTTCTTTCCCTCCTTCCCTCCCTCCCTCCATTCTTACTTTCTTTTCCTTTCTTTCTTTCTTTCTCTTCCTTCCTTCCTTTCTTTTTTCTTTCTTTCTTTCTCTTTCTTTTGGAGGTAGGGCCAGACACCCAGCAGTATGGGGAAGTGGGGGATGCATGCTGAAAGTAGACTATAGACCGAACATGATTGCCACTCAATGCCTCTTTTGCAAACCACAACACCCAAAAGGAGAGAGAGAACAAAGGGGAATGCCCTGCCACAGAGGCAGGGTGGGATGGGGGGATGGAGGGTGGGAGGGATGCTGGGACCCGTGGTGGTGGAAAATGGGCACTGGTGAAGGGATAGGTACTTGATCATTGTATAATTGAAACCCAAGCACAAAAATTTGTAGGTCTACAACTGTACCTCACGGTGTTTCACTAATAAAAAATTTTAAATAAATAAATAAAATCATATTGATCTTATTTTTTTAAAAAAAAAGTAACTCCTGTGCACTGCAGGTGTGACCCCCCAAATTTTTTTGAAAATCTATTTGAGCACATCTGGAGGTGCTCGGGGGACCATATGGGATGGATCAAACTAGGGTCAGCTGGGTGTAAGGCAAGCGCCCTACCTGCTGTACCCCCACTCTTATAATGACTGTTTTAAAACCCTTGTCTACTAATCCTAACATTTGTATTGTTTCTGGACCCCTGGGCCCATTTTTCATTGATTGAAATTTTCATTTCTTTTCATGCCTGGTCTAATGGCATTGAGGTTTGTGGATTTTGCCTCATTGGAAGTTGGATTAATCTAGTCTTTTTATTTTTCAATTTTGAGTCACACCCGGCGATACTCAGGGGTGACTAATGACTCTGCACTCAGGAATTACTTCTGGTGGCTTGGGGACCATATGGGATGCCGGGAATCAAACCCGGGTCAGCTGTGTGCGTGGAAATCTCCCTGCCACGTACTATCTCTCCAGTCCATGGATTAATCTAGTTTGAAAATGTTCTTGAGCTTGGTCCAAGGGAGCAGCACTCCTCGGGATCTTGGCAGTATTTCTCAACTGGGGTCGTATGGGCCTCCAGGATATTCCAAGGGGGCTGCAGGTGAAAACTGTATGAATGGAGGGGCACGGCCTGCAGGGCAGAGAGCACGGGAAGGAAACCCGGTCAGAAGGGTCCCTGGTGGGGAAAAGGCTGCCAGCCCTGCTCCACACAGTGGCTCCAGGTCCCGCAGTCCCGCCCGCGGCTGGCTCCCCTGCCGCTCCCAATCTGGCTGATTTCTGAGGCTTGTTCCATCGAATTTGGCAATTTCCAACAACCGCGCTGTGTGCTGTGAGTTGGGCCAATCCCTGGGCATAAAGAGACTGAAAATCCCTGATCTTCCACAGTGGTCATTATTAACTGCTGGTATGTGGCAGTGCTGCTCCGCAGGTGTAGACAGTTCGAAAACCACCGCTCTAATTCACTCAGGTGGTTGTCTTCCCAGACACAGCAGCTGGGCATTCCAGCTTGGGGGGGGCGGGGAGGGTAGCAGCGGCCCTGCAGCATGTCTCAGCAGAGTCTGCCGGGCCTGACTTTTTTTTTTTTGCTTTTTGGGTCACACCCAGCAATGCTCAGGGGTTACTCCTGGCTCATGCACTCAGGAATTGCTCCTGGCGGTGCTCGGGGGACCATATGGGATGCTGGGAATCGAACCAGGGTCCGTCATGTTGGCTGCATGCAAGGCAAACGCCCTATCTGCTGTGCTATCGCTCCAGTGCCCCCACCCCGGGCCTGACTTTTAACCTCTGGGGTGTGCTCTGCCAGGTCACTGTCCCCAGACGGGGAGGTCAAACAGTGTCAGGTACAGTCCGTTTTCCGTCTCCGAGAGCACTTGCTGCCTTGCTGCCTGAGAGTTGTTGTTTCATAAATGTGAGGGTCTGGATTTTTGTTTTGTTTGGGGGCCACACCTGGTGATGCTCAGGGCTTACTCCTAGCTCTGCACTCAGGAATCACTCCTGGTGCTTGGGGACCAAATGGGGTGCTGGGGATTGTACTAGGGTTGACGAGCGCCCTAACCGCTGTACTGTTACTCTTGCCTAATCTTATTTTTTTTTAAGTTTGATCACTTGGTCACTTGACATCCCATTACTCATCAATTTGCTCAAGCAGGCGTCAGTAACGTCTCCATACATCCCTGTCACGTGCTAGTGTAGCCCAATGTCATCTACTCGCTCCAGGAACACAAAGAGCCTCAAACTGTTTGTTCGGGGTCTTTTATTTATCTTTTTTTTTTTTTAAGTAACCTTGAGCTTCTTTAAAAAGAAGGGCTGAAGTGATAGCACAGCAATAGGGCATTTGCCTTGCGTGCAGCCGGCCCAGTTGAGCTGGGTTCGATTCCTCCACCCCTCTCGGATTGCCTGGCAAGCTACCGAGAGTATCTTGCCCCCACAGCAAAGCCTGGCAAGCTACCCATGATGTATTCAATATGCCAAACACAGTAACAACAAATCTCACGATGGAGACGTTACTGGGCCCGCTCGAGCAAATCGATGAACAACGGGAGGACAGTGCAGTGCAGTGCAGAAATAAGCCAATTTATTTTATTTTTTAATTTTTTTTGGGTCACACCCAGCAATGTTCAGGGGTTACTCCTGGCTTTACACTCAGGAATTAGTCCTGACAGTGCTTGGGGGACCATATGGGATGCCAGGGATCAAACCCAGGTCGGCCACATGCAAGGCAAATGCCCTACCCACTGTGCTATTGCTCTGGCCCCTCGTTCAGGGTCTTTTTTTTTTTTGCTTTCTGGGTCACACCTGGCGATGCACAGGGGTTACTTCTGGTTCTGCACTCAGGAATCACCCCTGGCGGTGCTCAGGGGACCATATGGGATGCTGGGTATCGAACTTGGGTCGGTCGCGTGCAAGGCAATTGCCCTACCCGCTGTGCTATTGCTCCAGCCCCTCGTTCTGGGTCTTAACGAAGAAGTCTGACCATCTCATAAGTGGGCGGCCACACGATCTTTTGACGTCCCATGGAATCCAGTTGGTAATGGCAAGAGTCCAGCGGTCATCTCCAAATCGCATTACGTGTCCAGCCCATTTGATTTTCGACATCTTGGCAAACGAGACAGTGTCCCTGATTCTTGACCATTGACGGAGGCTAGAACTCCAGATTCCTTCTCTCACTTGAGTGAAGCGTGATACTCCAAGCATAGCTCTTTCGATTCCTCTCTGGGAGACCCGAATAGCGTTCTCATTCTGTTTTCGTAGGGCCCAGGTCTCTGAGGCATATGCTAATGCAGAAAGAACGGTGGAGTCGAAGAGATGTGCCTGGAGCCTGAGGTTCTTCATCCTCTTAGCTCTTTCTTCGATGCTCTTGAAGGCGTTCCAAACTGCTTTCTTCCTCCTGCGAAGCTCAGGAGCTTAGACAGAGCGGCATCTTGAACTCCCAAGAAACCTCAGTGAGCTTAGTTACCATGTGGGTATGGTTGATTGTGCTGAATCCTTTTTGGAACCCAGCTTGCTTGCATGGTTGTCCTTCATCTAGTGTTCTGCCAATCCTATTCAAGATGACTTGAGTGAACAGCTTATAAACAACAGGCAGATCGGGCAATAGTTGCCAATGTCATGGATGTCTCCCTTCTTGTACAGTAGTACAGTCCTGCTGGTTTTCCATTGGGACATAACCTTGCATTCAGACAGGTAGCGTGTGAAGAGCCGAGTCAGTGTATTGAGGAGTACTGACGGTAGATTCTTCAGGTATTTGGGTCTGACCTTGTCTGGGCCAGGTGCTATTTGCTTCTTTACTGACAAAATGGCGTGTCAGATTTCTGAAGAAAGAACTTTGGGAACAACATATCTTAATCACTTAACTTAATCACTTAACTTCCCGTTAGTCGTAGATTTGCTCGAGCGGGCGCCAGTAACGTCTCCATTTGTCCCTGTCGCGTGCTAGTGTAGCCCAATGGCATCTGTTCGCTCTGGGAACATGAAGAGCCTCAAACCGATCGTTCATGATCTTGATGAAGAAGTCTGACCATCTGGTAGGTGGGTGGCCACGCAGTCTTTTGACATCCCGTGGAATCCAGTCAGTAACAGCTCTAGTCCAGCGGTCGTCTTTAAATCTCATTACATGACCAGCCCATCTGATTTTTGACACCCTCGCAAACGAGACAGCGTCCCTGATTCTTGATCGTTGACGGATGTCGGAACTCCAGATTCTTTCTCTCATTTGAGTGAAACGTGATATTCCAAGCATAGCTCTTTCAATTCCTCATTGGGAGACCCGAATAGCGTTCTCATCCTGTTTGCGTAGGGCCCAGGTCTCTGAGGCATATGTTAATGCAGGAAGAACAGTGGAATCAAAGAGATGTGCCCAGAGCCGGAGGTTCTTCGTCCTCTTAGCTATTTCTTCGACGCTCTCGAAGGCATTCCAAGCCACTCTCTTCCTCCTGCCCAGCTCGGGTGCCAGGTCATTTGTCATGTTGACTTCTCAGCCTAGGTACACATAGCTGTTGCATTCGAAGATGGTTGTTCCGTTGAGAGCAAATGGGGCATCAGGAACAAGGCTGTTTCTCATAAACATTGTCTTCGTAAGATTCAGCTGTAGTCCTACCTTTCCACACTCACGGTCAAAGTCGGCCAGCATTTGTGCCGCTTGGCTGATGTTTGGTGTTATTAAAACAATGTCATCAGCAAAGCGGAGGTGGTGTAGTTGCTGACCATCTATCTTCACTCCCATTCCTTCCCATTCCAGTCATCACATGATGTTCTCGAGGGTGGCACTGAAGAGTTTCGGTGAAATAGTATCACCCTGCCGAACCCCTCGCTTGACATCAATGATTACTTCTTTGTAGAATGGTGAGATCCTGGTAGTGAATCCGCAATACAGCTCATGGAGGATCTTGATGTATTGGGCTTGAATGCCCTGACTGGCTAGGGCTTCAATGACCACTTCCGTCTCAACAGAATCAAAGGCCTTCTTTAAATCAATGAGCGTTAAACAGAGTGGCATCTTGAACTCCCGAGAAACCTCAATGAGCTTGGTTATCATGTGGATATGGTCGATTGTGCTGAATCCTTTGCGGAACCCGGTTTGCTCGCATGGTTGTCCTTCATCTAGTGTTCTGCCAATCCTATTTAGGATGACTCGAGTGAACAACTTGTAGATGACATACAATAGGCAGATTGGGCGATAGTTGCCAATGTCATGGATGTCTCCCTTCTTGAACAGTAGTACGGTCCTGCTGGTTTTCCATTGGGACGGAACCTTGCATTCAGACAGGTAGCGTGTGAACAGCCGAGCCAGTGTATTGATGAGTACTGACGGCAGGTTCTTCAGGTGTTCAGGTCTGACCTTGTCTGGGCCGGGTGCTGTTTGCTTCTTTACTGACGAAATGGCATGTCGGATTTAGGGAGGGAGAATGTTGGGAACAACATATCCATCCTGTGGAATTTGGTATGTCGGCAAGTGGACATGACTATCAAAGAGATTTGAGTAGAAGTCATGGATAATCTTCTCCATTGACGTTCTGGAGGATGTGATGGATCCATCAGGACGTCAGAGGGCAGTCATTTTGGTCTTGTAGTTGGCAAAGGACAGGCGGGCGTTACGAATACTTTTCCCGGCTTCTGCCGCATCTACCAGCACTTCTGCTCTTCTCTCTTTGAGGTCTTCCTTGATCGCATCTCTGCACTGCTTTGCGAGCTCAGACGTTAGCTTGCGGTTGCCTGAGGTAGCGTGTGAAGAGCCGAGCCAGTGTATGGATGAGTACTGACGGCAGATTCTTCAGGTATTCGGGTCTGACCTTGTCTGGGCCGGGTGCTGTTTGCTTCTTTACTGACAAAATGGGGTGTCAGATTTCTGAAGAAAGAAGTTTGGGAACAATATATCTATCCTGTGGAATTTGGTATGTGGGCAGGTGGATGTGGTTATCGAAGAGATTCCAGTAGAAGTCATGGATAATCTTCTCCATTGCCCTTCTGGAAGATGTGATAGATCCATCAGGACGTCGGGGTACAGGCATCTTGGTCTTGTAGTTGGCGAAGGACAGGCAGGCATTGCGAATGCTTTTCCCGGCTTCTGCCACATCAGCCAGCACTGCTGCCCTTCTCTCTGTAAGGTCTTCCTTTATCGCTTCTCTGCACTGCTTTTCAAGCTCGGACATTAGCTTGTGGTTGCCTGAGGCTCGCACCCAGCCGCATTGGCGAATGAGCTCAAGAGTTTTTGAAGACAGGCGTCTTTTTGTGGCTTTCTTTCCCTCAGCGTTCCTCACACAATCATGGAGGTGCTGAACCAGTTGATCGTATTCTTCATCAATGTTGTCAAAGATGGCATCTTCCCATGTTGCCGCAATAGTGCCAAAGAGCTCCCAGTTGGTGGTCGTTCTGGGAGTTCTCTTCTTAAACTTTGCAGCCCTTTGTCCCCGCTCCGTGAAGTAGAATTTTGCACAAAGGAGATGGTGGTCCGATCCCGTTTGGAATTTTGGGACAACAGCGACATTGGTCAGGCAAAACGGTAGATTGAATATGATGTGGTCAATTTTGTTGTGGAACTTTCCATCGGGAGACTCCCATGGCCAATGTTTAGATTCGGCCTTCTGGAACTGTGAGTTACCATGGATGGTCTTGGTCGACATGATGAACTCAGACAGTCTCTCACCCTGTTCGTTCCATTCTAGGCCATAAGTCCTGATATGGAGTTCTTCGACTGATCTTCTCGGTCTTATCTTGGCATTAAAATCACTGACAATGATCTTGTAGAAGGTGTGGTCTTCTTTATAGAACTTCTCCAGCTCCATGTAGAACTTCTCAATTTCTTCTTCATCATAATTGGATGTTAGTGTGTAGAAAATGAAGATAGAAACTGCCGGCAATGAGCCACATCTATTCAAGTGTAATCATCTGATTCGGGTTATTAGGCATTCGAATGAGTCAGTGTTTATGGCCAAGTTCATGTTGACAAGGACACCGACGCCTCTTTTGTCGCATGTTCTGAGGAACAGTTCTTCTCCAGTGTCGAAAATGGCATGATATGATAGATGTCTTCCCATCTCAATCAGACCAATGATGTCGTGCTTGATCTTCCGCGCTTGCACCATCAGGTCCTTGATGGATGCTTCCAGTGCCAGCATACGTGCATTGAAAGTACAGACAGTCATTTTAGTCCTTTGTTTTGGCAGACTAGTTCTGAAATTTTACCAGCCTCTCCTTGCTCATCCTTCTTAACGCTGCCGTATTGGTGGCTCTTTCGGGGTCAGGGGAATGAGACCCATTGTATTTACTGGTTTTGGCATATCGAATATGCCACAGATAGCTTGCCAGCCTCTGCCATGTGAGTGGGATACTCTCTGTAGCTTACCGGGCTCTCCGAGAGGAATAGAGGCTTTTAGGGCAGCCTCTAATCACCCTTGCAGGTGTTCCCATGGTTCAAACTCTATTTGAACCCCATCAAATATGGTGTGGTAATCTTGGAAGATGGGTATTAAGTGTCTTATGATGTGGAAAGCAGCTCTGGAAAGCAGCCTGGAGCGTGGTGGCGGCTGGGTAGTGGAGGTAGTGGAGGTCGGCCAATGAGGTATTAATCTGGCTCTGGCAGGGTGAGTCTTCTAGGTGTGATCCCTGGGTCACTGGAGATTGGTGGAAGCAGGCAGAGGATCTCTGTTCCCGAGTCCCGTTGAGCCTGGAGTCCAAGGTCACAAAGTTCCATTTTACCTGGTTCTGTGGGGCTTCACTCATGCATGAGGCTCAGCCCCAGTGGTACAAAAAGAAGTCTGGAGCGTGGCGGCAGCTGGATAGTGGAGTTTTAAGTTTGGTTTAGTTTTTTCTTTTCAGTCAGGAAGGTAAATCACAGGGGGTCGGAGAGATAGTACAGCAGGCAGAGCATTTGCCTTGCAAGTGGCTATCCTAGGTTTGATCCCTGGCATCCTATGTGGTCCCCTGAGCCCACCAGGAGTAATTCCTGAGTACAGAGCCAGGAGTAACCTCTGAGCATCACTGGCCTCAAAATAAATAAAGGTAAATTTCAAATCTTTCATCTTATTCTCAGTTGAGTCCAAATTTTCACATCATGAGGCAGAGGAATAGCACAGTGATTTAGAGTGTTGTCCATACAGTCACTGGTCATGAGTTCAACTCCCTGATGTCTCACATGCACAGAAAGTCCTGGCAGCTCTGCTGCACCCTCGGGTCCTCCATGCACCCTTAGGCCATGCTGTAGCCAGGTATATGTGAGCACCACAAATGGGACATGACCCAGTAAATATGCATGCCGTGGGGCCAGAGCAATAGGACAGTGGGCAGGGTAAGGCAAGGCAGACAAACCAGGTTTGATCCCTAGCTACTCCATATGGTCCCCTGATCCCTGCCAGGAGAACTCCCTGAGCACAGAACCAGGAGTAAGCCCTGAGAATCAGCTAGGGTGGGCATCCCTCCTCTCAAAATCAAATCAAATCAATAAAAGATCCCAGGAAGTGCAACCTCTGGCGAGCATGAGTGCTGGCAGCACAATAAAACAGTGCAGACTGTGTGAGCAGAGCACTGAGCATACGAGTCCTGCCTCCTGGCACACCAGCCCTTCCAGCCAGGCTCTGTGCAAGCCCCTCCAGCACATCAGCTACAAGGATGCAGGGGGATGGGACGGAGGAGGGAAGAGCCCTAGAAGGCCACTTTAGATGAGAACATGGTGGGGGGAGGGCCTCTGGCCTCCAGTGCAGGAACAGCTCCACCCACTAACAGCAGGTGCCAGTTCCTTCCAGGAAGAGGCGAGGCAGGTAAGATGGAGGGTGACAGGAGGATTCACTCCACTGCTGTTCATATCTTTTTTTAAAGAATTTTTTTATTAGTGAAACACCATGAGGTACAGTTGTAGACTTACAAATTTTTGTGCTTGGGTTTCAATTATACAATGATCGAGTACCCATCCCTCCACCAGTGCCCATTCTCCATCACCGTGAATCCCAGTATCCCTCCCACCCCCCATCCCACCCTGCCTCTGTGGCAGGGAATTCCCTTTTGTTCTCTCTCTCCTTTTGGGTGCTGTGGTTTGCAAAAGAGGCATTGAGTGGCAATCATGTTCAGTCTATAGTCTACTTTCAGCATGCTTCTCCCATCCTGGGAAGATCCTCCCAGCACCCTTTATTTGGTGCTCACTTCTCTATCTGAGCTGCCTTTTCCCCTAGCATGTGTGGCCGGCCTCCAAGCCATGGAGTAAACCTCCTGGAGTCTCCTATTTTGTTTCTTTATGTTCCCCAGATGAATGCAATCTTTCTATGTCCGTCCCTCTCTTTCTGACTCATTTCGCTTAGCATGATACTTTCCATGTTGTACCACTTGTATGTAAATTTCATGACTTCATCTTTTCTAACAGCTAAATAGTACTCCATTTTGTAGATGTACCAAAAAAAATTAAGCTCTCACTATTCGTAGATGATATGATACTATACTTAGAGAACCCTATAACCTCTACCAAGAAACTTCTAGAAACAATAGACTTGTATAGTAAAGTTGCAGGCTATAAAATCATTTCCCAAAAGTCCATGGCTTTCCTATACGCAAACGGTGAGAGAGAAGAAAGTGACATGAAAGAAACAATCCCGTTCACAATTGTGCTCCAGAAATTTTTTTGCTTATTGGGTCACACCCAGCGATGCACAGGGGTCACTCCTGGCTCTGCACTCAGGAATTACTCCAGGCGGTACTCAGGGGACCATATGGGAGGCCGGGAATCGAACCCAGGTCAGCTGCATGCAAGGCAAACACCCTCCCCACTGTGCTATCACTCCAGCCCTGCGGTTCACTTCTTAGTCGAGGCTTTAGTCTCTGTGCCTTTCTCTCCACCCCAGAGCTGTCACACTCGGCTCTGCATCCCCAGTGGATGTCAGTTTGGTGCCTGGAGAGTCTCCCTGCAGCTCTGGCTGCTTCCGGTGCCCCAAGCAGCTTTCCCTACTGCAGCAGGATTCCGCCTCTCAGGGAGGAAAGACCCCTCTGGCTCTCCTTCCCCTGCCCCCAGACTGTGCCGTACCCTGCCCAGCCTGCAGGAGTTTGGGGACCCTGGTAGCACCACCCAAAAGTCCATGGCTTTCCTATACACAAACAGTGAGAGAGAAGAAAGTGGCATGAAAGAAACAATCCCGTTCACAATTGTGCCCCAGAAATTTTTTTCCACCTAGCGGTTCCACCCTGTCACCCAGCTATGCGGTCATGACACTGCTGCCTGAGAGCACAGCAGAGCTGCCGGCACTGTCTTTGGAGCAGGTGAGACACCACGGGTTTGAACTCATGACCAGTGATTGCATGCGGGGTGCTCCAAGTCACTAGCCAGGCCTGTCACCGTCAACACCACCACCACCACAGGCCAGCGAGAACCTCTTCCCTCCTCACTGGGGCTGGCACTGAGCGGGTTGGGCCCCCCAGCATGGCGGGGAGCAGAGCCACAGCCCACGCAGGCCAGAGCTGGAGCAGGGTGACTGCCCAGCACAGCCCAGCAGCATCTGGGGTCCTGCCTGCCACGGGCCTCTGCCAGGATCCTGGCCTTGCCCTGGCTGACTCCTCTGCCTGGAAGCAAACCCAGACCCACCCAGATCTCGACTCCTCGTTCCCCGGATAGAGAGATGCTCAGAAAGCCCCTCTGGTGCCAAGAAGTGTCCTACACAATTAAACGCAGGAAGGGGGGGGGTAAGAGGGGAGAGAGTGGGGAGGGGAGAGAGGGGGGAGGGGGAGAGGGAGGGGGGATGGAGAGAGGAGTAACATCTCTCTCTAATGCTTTTCTTTTTTTAAATTATTTATTTATTTATTTTTTGCTTTTTGTTTCACACCTGGCGATGCACAGGGGTTACTCCTGGCTCTGCACTCAGGAATTACTCCTGGCGATAGCTCAGGGGAACTATATGGGATGCTGGGAATCGAACCTGGGTCGGCCGCATGCAAGGCAAACGCCCTACCCGCTGTGCTATTGCTCCAGCCCCTCTAATGCTTTTCTTAGCCTTCGTCCTGGTTCTCATCCACAGGCTGAGCTCGTCGCTCCTTCTGCATCATTGTGGTTTTGGGATTTCACTGCTGTGGAGGCAGGCAGCTCTCCCCCCACCACGGAAGCAGAGGAAAATGCAGGAACTCACTTCCGGCTCTTGATCTAGTCTTCCAGGGAAGCCCTTCCAACTGGATCCACCCTTGCAATTCACCAAAACAACATGGCAAGGAATGTTCTCCTATTCCACCTCCACCCCCACCCCCGTGTTCCTCTTGATGCCACCACCAAGACCCTCTCCAGCCTTGAAAGTGCAGAACTGGCTCAAAAGGCTTTTCATGTGGGACGCCCAAGTTGAATTACTAACACCACATGGAACCCAGAGCACTTGCAGGTGCAAACCCTAAGCACTGAATCAGGAGCACTACCAGGTGTGAAACCTTCCCCCACTGGAAAAAAAAAAAAAAGTTCCAGGTCTTCTGTACTTCCAAGGGGGCCAAGCATGAGACCTATACATTCTTTGTTTTTCTTTTCTTGTTTCTTTTTTTTGCTTTTTGGGTCACACCCAGTAATGCACAGGGGTTACTCCTGGCTCATGCACACAGACAGGAATCACCCCCGGCGGTGCTCAGGGGACCATATGGGATGCTGAGAATCGAACCCGGGTCGGCCATGTGCAAGGCAAATGCCCTACCCGCTGTGCTATCACTCCAGCCCCGAGACCTCTACATTCTTTGGATGAGGCTAAAGGATTTCCTCTTCCAGGAAGCCTTCCCGTCCTGCCCTTCCACAGGAGCTCCACACCTCCAGGCTCCCGGGTGCCCCTGCCCTCAGGCCACATTACCCCTCCCCTCCCATCTCTCTGCTAACAGACCTGCCACTCCATGAGTTCAGCCCACACCTGTCCCTGCTGTCTTGCCAAGCCCCAGCCAGCAGACAGGCAACCTAGATACTCAGGGTGGAGGAAGGAGTCTGGCCTTCATCTCAGGAAGGTACCAGAAAAGCCTGCAGCCAGGTTCCCCCTTAGAAACGCTCGAGAAACAATGTGAATCCACAAGCCGCAGTCCTGTGAGGCCCCATAAGTGCTCTGCTCCAGCCCGGAACATGCTGAAAGGTGGGGGGAGGGGGCAGGGGGGAGGGCGCAGTTCCAGCCGGGGCTGTGGGGGCGACAAGGGCACCGGGGCCAGAATGCCAGGCGCAGTCGCTCTTTCAGCAGCTGCTGCAACGCCGTAGGACTTCATGATGGGGTAATGACCGCCTTTCACAGCTCTGGATTTCAGAGTGTGCCAGGAAGGGGGGTGTTTGACGTTCAGATGTTCCTTGTCATCACGGGAAACCACAGGAGACTCAGCTCCTTCTGACGGGCCTTGGTGCTCACGTTCCTGCTGTCCGCTGGGTGAGGGCGCAGAGCACGGGCGGAGGGAGGAGAAGGGGCCAGCCACCTCGGGGTCTGGAACCCACCCAAAAGCCAAGGCGCTTTATCCCAGGAAGACGAAACCCTTCTCTTGAGAGTGGGGCCCAGCCGGGCCTTAACCTACGGCACTATTACAGGGCACGGCTGTTGGAAGATGTGAACATATTCCTGGAGCAAAAACAGGGGATTGTGGGGGGGGGTGTGAAGATCTCAAAAGGCGAGTACATCAGCTTTGTATGCATAAACCCTGAGCACTGCAGGAGTCCTTGAGTGCTGTGAGGTGTGCACCCAGGGAAAACAAAATGATTGGGCCAGAAAGGGGGGGGGGGCGCGGAGCAATAGCACAGCGGGTAGGGCATTTGCCTTGCACGCAGACACCCTAGGTTTGATCCCTGGCATCCCGTATCCCATCCCACTCTAGGAAGTGATTCCTGAGTGCAGAGCCAGGAGTAACCCCTGAGCATCGCCAGGTGTGACCCCAAAAGTAAATAAATAAATAAATAAATAAGAGCAGAGCAGGTAGGGAGCTTGCCTTGCACACAGTTGACTCAAGTTCAACCTCTGACAACTCAAAGGGTCCCTGAGCCCCGCCAGGCGTAAGCCCTGCGCACTTGCCAGTGTGGTCCCAAAGCAAAACCAAACCTATCCAGTTTCTGAATAGGGCAGTCAAGAGCAAACCCACTAGCAAGGCCCTAGACTGTGGGTGCAGGGGGCCAACACCTAGGAGGAGACTGGGGGAGCCGGCGCCCAGTCTTGGTGCAAATGTTCCAGCTCCGTGAGCTCTCTCTGGCTCCAGGGTCCACGCTGAACTCAGTGTCAGCTTCTGAGGAGGTTGCTGGTAACTGTTTCTGCCCGTGCTGGAGAGCCCAGGAGGCCGGAAGCGCCTGGTCTGAGCCCACTCCCGGACCCCAGGTGGTGTGCTGGACACAAAGTTCTGGTGCCCAATAAGGCAAGACTGGCAGTCACCCCAGCTTCCATCTGCTCCTGATATCCTCCGGCCAAATCAGGGACAGAGGTGCAGAGTGGGACAGGCCGGGCAGGGGTGCAGCTGTAGCTGTGCTCAGCGGGCATTGCTAGCTCATGACCGCTTCTTGGGCAGCTGCTGCCTCTCTCCACCTTTCCCAACTAACTGTCCACCAGCAGGCTGACCTCAGGGAGACAGGAAAGAGCTGGCTCCTGCCATAGCGGAGGAGGAATGGAGGAGGAATACTGGGGACACTCTGGGTCTCCCCTCCCCCCTCCCTTCCTGTCACTGTGTGAGCCTGACCCGGCTATGCCTTCTCCGACCTCCGTTCTCCATCGTGAATCTGCAGATCCCACCAGTGGCCCATGGCTCCTAGTCATCCTTCCAAGCCGGTCTGGGAGTGTCTAACCTGGCTGTCCTCTGCTGTCCCCACCTGCCACCAGGCTGCTGTCCCCGTCCTCTGGGACCGGGCAAACCCTGACAAGCACACAGATCCTGGCCTCTGCAGGAAGTGGAACTATGGAGCCCAATCATGGTTCCCAGCCACAAGGCAGGCAAATTCCTTAACCCCTCAATCCTCTGTTTGCTGATCCACAAAGTGGATAGACCCACATCATCTCCTCTGCGGCCACTGTGAGGCCTGGTGGCAGTCGCCAATGCAGGGAAAGCACTGGCCGGGGGCTGGGCCCAGTCTCTGTGCCCAAGTGTGAGTGGCAGGGCACCGTGTGTGTGGAGAGAGGACCAAGGGGTGCCTCACATGAGGCCCACTGGGGGGCAGGAGCAAAAGCTCATGGCTGAGCATCGGTTCGGCTGGCAAGAGCTCTCTGGGTGCCATCCCTAGCACTGCATGGTCCCCTGAGCACCAAACAAGGAGCAGCCACTGAGCATCACCAACTGTTGGATAAAACAGTGGGTGTTGGGGCCGGAGCGATAGTACAGCGTGGAGGGCATTTGCCTTTGCACACGGCTGACCCTGGGTCAATCCCTGGCATCAGGTATGATCCCCCTGAGCACTGCCAGGAGTAATTCCTGAGTGCAGAGCCAGGAGTAACCCCTGTGCATCGCCGGGCATGACCCCAAGAGCAAAAAAAAATAAATAAAAAGAGTGGGTGTCCCTGCCATGGAGGGGAGTGGAGTGGAGCAGGGGAATAGAGACCCCTGGCAGCTGCCCATCCCCCTCCTCACCATGGGTGAACACTGCAGAGACCCACCTCCTGTCTCAAACAGAGGGCAGGACCTTCTGCCAGGACTGCTGGGTTTAGGACTAAGGGCTTTTCACAGCAGGGGAGGGAAGAGATGGGGGGGGGGCATGGGGGATGGGGGGGAGGGGCGATTTCTAAAGCAGACATCCTGTCCAGCACGTCTGGGAACTGGATTCAATCAGGAGAGACCCAGTACCCAATTCTCACTCCCACCATTCGGGCTCTTTTATGCCGCCTCCCTCTTGGTTCCTTTTTGAAAAGGAAAAACGCGGGTCATCCCCCAGGCTGCTAGGTGGGAACCAAGGACAGTGGTGAGGGTCCTGTAGCTCACTAGCTTGTCCCAACTGCGAAGTTCCATCACCTGCTACTTCCATCCAAACCTGTGGGCAATAAGGACTCCCCCGCTCTGCCAGTGGCTCATATTTTGGGGTAAGGGCTGTGGTGGTGGGGGTTGGGGAATCACAAGCGCTTTGCACGGCAAGCTGCCCTATCCCCTGCACTCTCCCCAGCCCACGCCAGCGGCACTCAGGGTGCCTGGGACCCTGCCCGCAGTTCTGAGCCAACCAGGCCAGCTGCTCAGTGCAAGGATTACCCAGGTCACCCTGGAGATGTCGTTAGGTGTGTGTGGGGGATGTCTCAGGGTCACACACTACATACAGGGGGCTGGGGGCTCAGGTCTGCAGCCTGCAGCACTCTGGGGAACATGGAGCAGCCCTAAACCCCTTGTGCTATCTCTCTGGCCTCCACTTACCCACATGCCTCCTGGCTGGAATACTTCCCCCGAGAAACGGGTGCAGGTCTCGCCTGGTGCACCATCCGCAGCACTGCACTGGTGAGCCCGATGGCCAGCAGAGGGCGCCGTAGTCAGGCCTCTTGACCCACGGAGGGGCCTGTGCTAGCACTCCAGCACCGGGTCCCCCATTAACCGAGCAGGGGGTGGTCCTCCCCGACATGGGTGTGATTTGGCATTCCAGGGTCACAGAGCAGCACTGCCAGGCTTTGCCCCAACGACTGGTAAAAAAACGCAGATTTTTGGATGCTGCTTTGATGTGGTCGCGCTGGCAGGCTGAAACAGCAGGTGGGCAGCGGGCCGGTGATTGTCTTTGAATGAGCCGTGGGCAGCCTCTGCATCCGGTTCCAAAGTACAGCTGGGCTGGGCTGAGAGCCGCAGGATGCCAGCCTGCCCCTCAGCCCTTGCCCTGAGCTCTCTGAACCCCTGCCTCTCTGGGATCTCTGGGTCCTGCACCCCTGCCTTCTTCCTGCAGGGGGGAAATACTGCCCAGCTCACCCACAGGGCCTTTGCTCGCTCTCCTTCCCCAGGGCTGGGCTGGAGGTGGCCTGGGTCTGTGGGTGAGGCGTCTGGCAGCGGAGGCCCCTCTGGCCTCCATCCTGCCCCCACACAGAGGGCAGGGCCTGCTGCTGTTGGCCCACTTACCTGGTCAGTGCATTGGGGCGGGGGGCAGCCCACCTGGCCTGACACCCCAGATCCTATCAAAGTGCAGCCCAGGGCCTGGCCTTGAGATGCAGTGTTTCCTGGGCTGTCGGAGCCACACAGACTTCCCCACCCCATACACACGTCTGGGGCAGTTCTGGCAGCTCTGCCCAACACTAGGGGTAGCAAGCTTGTCTCTCAGGGGCTCCACAAAGTTCAGAGCCCCACCAGGAGTGAGCCCTGAGCACCACAGAGCAACCCACAAACCAAAACCAAAAAACCCCAGAATGAGGGGATACAGCGGTAGGAGACATGTGGGGGTACAGTACTTCAACGCAAGATCCTGACTGCAGGGGGCAGCTCTGCAAATGTCAGCCAGGTGCTCTGCCCTCTGGACAGCCCCGTCCCTTGGGGCCTGTTGGTGCGGCAATCTGATGTCCCCAGGCACCTCCTCTGCATGTCCCCCACTTTAGTGTCCCTAGGAACAGCTGACCCAGACTACGAGCCTGAGGGGGTAACAGGGGTGTCTTGGGGGTCTTCACTCTGCAGAACAGGGTCTGACAAGGGTTTTTGCTTTTTTGCTTTTTGGGTCACACTCAGCGATGCACAGGGGTTCCTCCTGGCTCTGCACTCAGGAATTACTCCTGGTGGAGCTCAGGGGACCATATGGGATGCTGGGAATCGAACCCAGGTCGGCTGCCTGCAAGGTAAACGCCCTACCCGCTGTGCTATCTCTCCAGCCCCAAGGGTTGTTTTTTTTTTTTTTGCTTTCTGGGTCACACCTGACGATGCTCAGGGGTTACTCCTGGCTCTGCACTCAGGAGTTACTCCTGGTGGTGCTCGGGGGACCATATGGGATGCTGGGAATCGAACCCAGGTCGGCTGCCTGCAAGGTAAACGCCCTACCCGCTGTGCTATCTCTCCAGCCCCAAGGGTTGGTTTTTTTTTTTTTGCTTTTTGGGTCACACCTGACGATGCTCAGGGGTCACTCCTGGCTCGGCACTCAGAAGTTACTCCTGGTGGTGCTCGGGGGACCATATGGGATGCTGGGAATCGAACCCGTGTCAGCCATGTGCAAGGCAAATGCCCTACCTGCTGTGCTATCGCTCCAGCCCCTGACAAGGGTTTCTTGAGAGAAGCGAGGGTGGTCTCTTGGCTCCTCTGGCCGGCCCTCCACCCCCACCTTGGCCCCTCCTTCCCCTCCCCTGGAAACTTGTACTTCAGTACAGAAAAACGAACTTGCCAGAAGTCAGATGTCTGGCTCTCTTGACGTGGGCCAGCCTGGAAGGTGCTGGGGGCACCTGTCCCACCTCAGGGACAAATGGGCTAAGGGTTCGGGGTGGAAGGTGCCCCAGAACACTGGGAAAGGGGAATGGATGGGAAGGAGAAGCCCATAGGGGGAGCTGCAAGGTGGGAGACGCTGGGAAGGGTGGGGGGGAACAGCGGTTCAGCTCTGGGGTGTCTCCGTCCTGTAGTAGGGTGCCCAGGAGCAAGATTCCCCACCCAACTCCCTTCCCACGTCCTTGCCCAGGACAGGAGGGCCCCGAGAATAGGTTCCACCACTCACACAGACTGCAGGGCGAGGCAGGGGTCAGCTACCCAGCATGGCCTACCTTGCCCCATCTACAGAAGGGGAGACTTGGACGAAGGGTCCAGAGCTGTGCAGGCCAGCCCAGGCCCCCCCTCCTCACAGAGACGGGCTACAGGGGTCAGTCTCCACCCCCAGCCCCGAGGACACACCGGTGCTCCCCTCTGCCACCCAGAAAAACCTGTGCTGGAGGCCGGAGTGATAGCACAGTGGGTAGGGCATTTGCCTTACACGCAGCCAACCTGGATTCGATCCCCAGCATCCCATAGGGTCCCTGAGCACTGCCAGGAGTAATTCCTCAGTGCAGAGCCAGGAATAACTCCTGAGCATCACCACTGGGTGTGACCTAAAAAGCAAAAAAAAAAAAAAAAAAAGCCTGTGGTTTAGGCTGGAGCTGGAGAGACTGTAACCACAGACCTATGTCTGGGCTCATGGGCTCTCTCCGGGGCACGGCTGCATACATGAATCATGTGGTGGGGCAAGGCAGGTAAAAGCTACCGGAGCACCAGCTTCCTGGGACACACACGTCTTGCAGCCAGATCTCAGTACCCATCGGGCGTTTATTTAGACTCACAAATAAAAGAACCTGGTAGTAGTTCAGTTTGCGTTTTTTTTTTTTGGCTATACATATATATGTATATCTATACATATACATATATACTTTTATACATACATACTTTTTTAAAAAGATAAACACACCACCAGTTCCCATTATTTTCTCTACCGAGCAATATATACAGCCTATTATATATACGTGCATCTAGGCACGTATATATTTTTTTCAATAGGTAACTACATTCAAGTAATGAAACACAGGATTTACAATTTCCCTCTGCGGGCAGAGGGAAAGCAGATTCACAGAGTTCACAGAGGAAGTACCGTAAGAGCCCAGTCGGAGCCCGGGACCCCCAGGGGGTGGTGGAGGGGGCGGCAGCAGCGATCACAAGTCACACAAGGGCTGATGCTGGGCGACGGGCTGGCGCTGTCAGGGTGCCCAGCCCCTGCCCGGGGTGGATGGACGGGCCATGCTAGCTGGCCCCAGGCTGCCTGGCTGGAGGGGAGGGGGGGTTACGTTGGTAACGACACTATCACAAGAGCTTCTCAAACTTGGGGTTCACGAAGGAGAAGCCGGCAAAGGCGGTCTGGTCCATGGAGTCGATGAGGTTCTTGTCGCTGTAGGAGAGCCGCGGCTTCTCGCCCAGGAACTCCTGGTCGAAGTTGCTGTAGTCTCCGGGGGACTTCTGCGAGGAGAAGCCAGCGTGGGGTGAGCGGTGTCTGCAGGACCCTCCCAGCCCCCCGACCCCCCACCCCAGGGCCGGGCCAGGGCAGTCCTGAGGAGCAGAGAGGGGCCAGCTCCCAGCAGCCACAGGAACCCAGAGCAGGAAGCCGATGCTGCCCCCGCCAGCGGTTCACTCCGGGCAACCCAAAAGAAATGAAAACTGAACACAACTCAAATCCCAGTGTCTTCTATGGAGTCGGCCTGTGTCCAGCCACGCCCACCCGCTGACAGGTCATCCAGGGTCGCTTGGGGACTTGCTGGCTGGCTGGCAAAGGCTCAAAGATTTACTACGGGGCTGTTCCCGAGGAAAATGGGCCAACTCTCTCTCAGCTTCCCAGGACACAGAGAAACGGCAAGAGGCTGAGGTGGTGGCTCATGGGGGTGGGGGCCCCCTTCACATGCAGTGGCCCCGGGTTCCATCACCCAAATCGCACAGGCCCCCGGAGCCCCAGGGTGTGGCCCCACATGTAACAAAGCAGGGAACGGCACCTGGGGCCCAAGCCCAGGGCTCCGGGGCAGACAGGCTCCCCACCACTCCCCCGCCACCTGTCGCTGGGTTTCATGGTACTTCAGCCCACATTTTTTCATTGACACAAAAATCTGGATTTCTGGCTTGTTTGAAAAACTGGCCGAGTGGAGCAGCTTTGGGCCTATTTCTTGGCATGTCTGCTCGGGCTGACCCACCACAGGTCCGGCCGTGACCCAAGCAGGGCTGCCGGCCACAGGGGTACGAGAGAAAGACGCCTGTTCTCCTTCCGCAGGCCTGTGGGGTGGCGCCCCACCTTGTGTATGTGTGTGTGGGGGGGGGGGGGCAGCTGGGCTGAGTAGGAGGGGCGCACCGGAGACAGAGCCAGCCACACGAGGGCCCCTGTGCAAACTCCCTTCCTCGACCTGACTGATCTCCCCAGCTGGGCCTGCACCCACCTCTTCTCAGGTCCACCCCTTCCCTGCATACGGGGCTCCTGGGCAAGGCTGCCCCCACGGCCCAGGGCCACCAACAGGCATGGCCGAGTCACACCCCCTGCATCACACACAACCCTGAGCACAAGCTCCCAAAGGCTCCAGCCAGGCAGGGCTCCAGGTCTGGGCCGTGCTCCTACTTGGCCCGCTACGTGCTCAGCGCTTCCCGTGTTAGTGGAACACCGACGGGGAGGGGTGAGGTGAGCCCCTCGGCCAGATCCCCAGAGCAGCTCCCTGCATTCAGCGCGCACCCAGGGTCCAGAGTGCTGGGTGAGTGGTGGACGGGGGAAAGAGGAGCAGCAGAGGGAGGGGCTGAAGCCACTTGGGGGAGGGCAGCGGGGCAGCGGGTCAACGGCGCAGCGCCTGGCGCGGGTCACATACCACTTTGGGCTTGAAGGGCGGCTCCAGCTCGCGCTTCTCCAGCAGAGTCCAGTTGATGGTCTTGAAGAAGGGGTGCGTCCGGATCAGCCCTGTCACTCCCAGCCGCTTGTTTGGGTCCCTCTCCAGCAGCTACAACCCAACAAGGACCCTGATCAGCACCCGCACAGACGGTGACACTCAGCAGCACCTGCGGGTTCCCTGGGCCCAGACAGCAGGCTGGCGGGCAGGGACTCTGGGCGCCAGGTAGCAGACTGGGCACCGCGGGCACGTCCGGGCTCCCGACCCCACAGTCCCGTGGACCGGCCTCTCCCAGCACCACCACTTGGGAGACGGGAAGTGGCAACTGGAGCGTCGGGTCTGCCTGTCCCCCAACCCTGAGTCGAGAATCAATCCCCAGGCTGACTCCGGGCAGGGCAGTCAGGCAGGGACTCAGGGTTCACAGCAAGATAGGCAGGATTATCTCTCCCCGCTCTCCGGGGCTCACGACAGAGGCTGCCCAGGCTGGGGACGGGGTGGGCTCCTGCACTCCTGACACCCACACTCCCCCAAACCCCGTCCCGGCCAGCCCCGCCCGGCCTCCTACCTTCTCCAGAATGTCCTTGGACTCCTTGGTGATCCAACGGGGGAAATACGGGGTGTCCACGCGGATGGACTCGAAGAGCTCGTCCTCGTCGTCGCCGTGGAAGGGGGACTGGCCGATGAGCATCTCGTAGAGAAGGACTCCAAAGGACCACCAGTCCACGGAGAAAGAGTACTTCTGACCCTGCAGGATCTGGGGCGGGAGGAGGGGCTGAGAAGGGCCCTCGGCAGGCGCCCTGGCCGGGGCAGCCCCATCTTCCTGGCCCCAGCTTGGATGTGGCTGGCCCGCGCGTCCGACAGCCAGGAGGAGCCGCTCACCTCGGGGGCGATATAGTCAGGGGTGCCGCAGAAGGTGCTGGCCAGCTTGTCCCCAAACACGTTCTCTTTGCACATCCCAAAGTCAGCAATCTTGATGTGGCCTGCGCTGTTCAGCATCACGTTGTCCAGCTTGAGGTCCCTGGGGCAAGGGATGGGAGAGGAAGTCGTCAGAAGCCCGTGCCCTGCACCCCTGGCCCCCGTCTCAGTTTCTCAACCCTCAAGGATGAGGCCTCCTGGGCCAGGGAGAGAATTCAAAGGGCTGAGCTCGAGACCTGGATTCGATCAAGAAAGACAGGGAAAGGAAGCAGAGAAGGAAAGAGGGGCCTCCGGCAAGCTCCTTTTACGCCAGGCATATGCTCAAAGTGAGGCTCAGAGGCGACATCACCTGCCCAGGCCCCCCCAAGCTGGGGAACACTGGAAGTGACCCCTGGGCTCAAGGTCAGTCTGATGCCTGGAGCGGGGGCTGCAGATGACTTAGGTCGGTAGATGACTTAGACACATGCAAACCAGGATGAGAAGCAGACGCCTGGGTGCCGAGGAAATGGTTCCACGGGCCAAGCACAGGCTCTGCATGCAGGAGACTTGGGCTTGATCATCACCACCTCCTGCTCCCCCAGTACCACCAGGAATGACCCCCAAGCACTGGGCTGGGAACAGCCGCTGAGCACCACCGGGTGTGGCCCAAAAGCAGGAAGGAAAAGAGGGAGGGAGGGGCAAGCGGCACCAAGCACCCTGCAATGGCATCTTGCCCCCCCCACCTAACAAAGCGTGAACCCTGACAGTATTTACTAATTTGGTCTTTGGGCCACACCTGGCAGTGCTCAGGGTTATGCCTGTCTCTGAGCTCAGGAGTGAACCCTTGCACTACTTGGGGGACTGTGGGGGGTCCTGGGGATTGGACCTGGACTGGCTGTGTGCAAGGCAAGAGCCCTACCTGGTGTACACTCACTCTCTGGCTGGGACCACCATCATTCAGGGAAGAACTAGGGGCAGGTCAGAGGGTTCAGAGCGAAAGACTTGCTCCCGGAAGGGCAAGTGGACCGGCTGGACTGTGGTCCTGCCAAGGCCATGCATGGGCAGCAAGTTCCCGGAGCTGGCACAGGGCCACCTGGCTGAGGGACCACAAAGAATGCCAGCAATGGAGTAGGTGGCTTAGGCAGATCCCAGGCGCTCAAGACAGAAGCTGAGTACAGGCCCGGCTCAGAACGTGTCAGAGAACATGACGAGTCGAAGCTTCCCGCCCCGCACCACCCAGAGCCCCCCAGTACCTGTAAATGATCCCTTTGCTGTGCAGGAACTGCAGGCCACAGATGATCTCGGCGCCATAAAAGCTGGAGGAGGGAGACAAGGTGTCCTGGGATTTCTGCCCACCAGCCCCAATTGCTCCGGGGCCCTTGCACTCATGCCAGGGGCAGGAAAAGCTGCCAAGGACACCGGGGACAACGAGGCCTGGTCAAGCACGTCATGACTCAGACCAGAGGGGGCTGGCAGCCCTGGGAGTGATGAAGGAAAAGCCATGGGAGTGTATGATGCACTTACTCTGGCTCACGCTCGCACACCCGCACACACCTGCACACATATACACATATGTACACACACATACGCACACATGTATACATGCAAACATGCATACACATAAGCACACACATGCAAATGCACACACGTATACACACATGCACGCACGCACATGAACACGCACACACACATACTGCACGAGCACACATACACGCACACACATGAATAGGCACAGCTGGGGGTCCACCCAGTCCACCCAGTCCAGAGGTGACACTCCAGTGCAGAAGACATCCGCCAAGCTGCCCTGGCATGTCTGTACTGTGCCCCCGTCAAGAGTGCCCCGCTATCTGGCTTCCCATTGGGGGGCAGTCCCAGAGGCCCCAAGAGCTTCCTCAGCCCAGCTCAGGCAGGCGGCCTCTTCGGGGAGGGAGCTGGGCAGTGGCCCTCACATACGTGGCGCGGTACAGCTCAAAGCGGCCCTTGTCCTGGATGTGGTACATCAGATCACCCCCGTTGAGGAACTCCATCACGAAGAACAGGTGCTCCTGGAGATTTGCGGTGGGTGAGAGCAGGGTGGTGAGTCCAGACCCAAGTTCCCAGGGGGCATACCCATGGCCCTGGGTGGAGGAGGGCAGAGGAGGAGAGGGGGCTGGGCACCTTGGTCTGGAAGGTGCAGTATAGGTGGGTGAGAAAGGGGTTCTCCCAGGCGAGCGCCAGCACCCGCTTCTCCACCATGGTGCACTCCACATCATCATCAATCAGGACCACGTCCTTCTTGAGCGCCTTGATGGCAAAGAACTCCTTTTTGTCCTTGAGCTCTGCCAGGAGCACCTGACCGGGAGAAGGGGCCTCAGCAAAAGGGCCGGGAAGACTGGCCCCAGCCAGGACACAACAGGTCCACCTGCAGATGCCAGCCGGACTCAGGGACCGAGCCCGGCTTCCGGGGGCAGCCCCTCACCTTCCCGAAGCTGCCTTTGCCCAGAACCTTGTGGAAGACGAACTTATCGATGGTGCACTTAGAAGACAGGCCCGAGGATTCCCAGAGCCGGTCATAGGCTCCAAGGTCTGTGGGAGACAGAAAATGAGACCCTGCTCCTCGGGGTCTGCCACGGTAGAGGCCTCTGTGGGGGAGTTCGGGTTTCCTGGGGGGAAGTGAGCCCAGTCTTACCCGGGCTATCGTCTCCAGAGACCCCTGGCTTCTTCTCAAAAGGCTGGTAGACCCCAACAACAGAATTTGAGGAATGCTGGCTCCCCAGGGACTGATCCAGATCCTTCCGGACGCTGGCTCTCTGCAGGGGATGAGGTGGGGGGAAGATGTCAGGGGGAGAACACCGCCCTCAGCATGACAGGGTGTCTAGGACCCACAGGCAGTGGGCACAACACACACACCGACACACAGGTATGCGTAACCAGACAGATTCATGCACACACTGACAACCCACCGACACAGATGGACGCACAATGACACACACATATGTGTGCACACTCTGACAAGCCACTAAGAGACGTGTACACACAGACACACAGATATGCACATACACTGAAACAGAGATGCATACACACACAAATGCATGCAAACACAGACACAGAGACTAATGACACACAGATGTGTGCACACACTGATACACGCAGATGTGTGGACACACAGAGATGCGTGCACACCCGGATATACACAGATGCGTGCAGACAGACACACATATGTGAAAACCAACCCACAGTCTGCTGCCTAATCACCAAATTAGACATTCCGGGAGGGGGTGTTGGGGACATGCCCCACCAGTTCCCTGGGAGCAGGGCCGAGTACTGCCAGGCTGCCTCCCACCACCCTCTTGCCAAGGACCCACATCTGCCCACCTGGGTGACTTGGTTCAAGGCCTCGGCCAGCAGCTTCTGGTTGATGCCACACAGGTTGGCCACCTTCTTCTGGCACTTGTGGTGCACATTCATGGAACAGTCTGGGGGCAAGGGAGGACTCAGGTCAGGGCCCTGCTAGGCACAGCCAGTAGCAGCACTGAGTCACAGGAAGGACCCCCGACTCCACCCCACCCCTGCACCCAGGCCCAGCTGAGGGGAGGAGTCTGATGCAGGGTTTCCTGTCGCTGGGGAAAAGTATCTGAGGCTGGCAGATGCTGTCACACCCTCCAGTAACCAAGGCAGAAGACAGGGACCTGGTTCTATACCCTCTAAAGAGTTCTGTCCTCCAGGGGTCTCGGGCAGAGCCTCAGGGCCAGGGCAGAGTTGCACCTAGCTCACGTGTGCCCCCACTCTACCCCCCAGCCTGGCAAAGGCTGGGACTGGTCGCCTGGGCTCGCACAGCGTGGGGGCAAGGGCAGCGCACCTACCTTCGCATTTGAGCCCCTGCTTCACCAGCCCCCAGAGCAGGCTGCCGCAGTGGTCGCAGAAGGTGGGGCTCATGTAGTTGTGAACCTTGAACCGGTGCGGCATGTCGATGTTGAAACGTTCTTTCTGGAACTGGGATGAGGATTCCCACGCGGAGGGTCACCGGCCTGCTCCAGACCCCTCTGCTGCCCCCCGCACTCTCCCCATAGCACCAAGCACAGCAAGATGCCCAAGATGGCACCCCCCACCCTAGAGCCCAGGAAATTCAGGGGCCCGAGGAGGCCAGCGGGATGTGAAGAACTAAGAAAAACAGGAAGGGCCAGACCCCTCCCAGCTGACCACCTGCCCCTAGTCCCGGGCCCGGCCTCACCAGGGTGTCGCGGCTGTTGGCGGCCGTGCCAGTGCACCGGCCGATGATCTTGTCGATGCATTTCTTGTGGATAGCAGCGTTGCATTCTTGAGGTGCGGCAAATTGGGGAGGGGGGATGGGAAGACACCGGGAGGGAGGGGCAGAGGCTGTGAGCTGGCACCCGAGGGCGCAATGCAGCCTCCGGGACAAAGCTGCCATTCTCCCCGCAGCCCACACCCTCACCCCGAGCCTCAGCAGAGCTTGGGTCCTCCTCTCCCCGGGCCCCTCCCAGCAGGCCGGAGAGGACTGCGGGGGCGATGTGGAAGGCAGCGGGGGTTAGGGGAGGCGCCTGGCGTCCCGGGGCGGATACCAGGGGTGGGGTATCTGGGAGAACGGGCAGCAAGGGAGCCCCTGACCCCCTCATCCATGCCCAGGACAGGTGGTACGAGCTCCAGAGCGCTCTCAGACAGACAGACAGACACACTCCAACTCAAGGACCGGGGACACAGGCACACCCCGTGGCCGGATATGCACAAGCTGGAACACGGGCGGGACCGGCACCCTGGAAGGAGCGTGAGCACTGTGCGCCCAGTGATTGTGCCAGTGACTCTGTTATCATCTGTTAGACATGAGGAAGCTGAGAGCAGTGTCCAGTGGGAGAGTGGACTCAAGTCCACGCCCCATGCTTCTGAGCACATGAACAGTGGGAACACACACACACACACACACACACGCACACACGCACACACGCACACGCATGCAGGATGGCCTTCCTGCTGGCCTCCCTGGGAAAGAGTCCCATGGCCATACTCTGCCATCACGACTCATCGGAGATTCCCAGCCTGAAGCCACTGGCCATGGGGTCACCGGAGAGACAGAGGCCTGGGTTTTGGTGGCTGGAGCCCCCAGCACCGTGCCTTGGGACCCTCCCCAGGCCCACGGGGACACAAGCCTTCCCAAATGGGAGTGGAAACAGGGTGAGTTTATGCAGACAGGGCGGTGGTGACACTTACGCCGACACTTGTATCCTTGCTTGTTGAGACCCCTAGAAGGCAAGAATCCCAGAGGAGGGTGAGTTATGGGGAGCACAGAGCGTGGGGACCCCCGCCCCCTCCTCAGCCCCCGAGGACACAAGCTGGCCTCACCAAACAAAATCCTTGCACACGGAACAGAAGGTGGGCTGCCCAAAGAAGGTGGCGATGAACTCGTGGTTCTTGATGTAGTGGATCTTGGCCTGCTTGATGGCCCCCCGGCGGTTCATTGTGGATGGACACATGGCTTCGTCTTCACCCCGAATCGACTGCTTGCAGTCTAGGGGCCGAGGGGCAGGAGGGTGAGTTCCGGAGAGGCCCAGACAGGCCTGCCCGTGTGGATGCCTCCCTGAACCCCCCTCCTGCCTCCCGGTCCTGGGAGGGTCTTACCTGTGTCTTCCAAGAAATACTGCACAGACATTAACACCTTGGCCTGTGGCTGCAGGTCCAGCTGTCGAGGTGAGGGCAGGTGGAGGGAGAGGGATCAGTGAGGGGCGGGCCCACCCCCATGGCTGGTCCCGCCCCCATGGCTGGTCCCCCAAACCCCAGGGCCCAGGTGTCAGGCCCTAAGCCAGGGGACAGTGTGGTCAGGGAGGACAGGGAGAGCTGGCCCCGCCCTGGCCCCGCCCCCACCCTGGGATTGTTACATTTGGGGAAGTGAAAGATTCCAGCCCACACCCAGCCTGACAGAGGCCCGGGAACAGAGAGGCAAGGAAAGCTCCCCACCCACACCCAGCTGCCCCCTTCCCCAGGATCCCCCGTTAGACACTCCCTGTCCCCAACTATGTGTGCACACGCGCGCCTGCACACACACACACACACACACACACACACACACACGGGCACACACTCAGGCATGCATGCGGACACATGCACACATGGCACATGGATGTGTACACACACATACGGGCGCACACACAGGCATGCACGCAGACACATGCACACATGGATGTGCACGTGCACACACATACATACATACACACACACAGGAATGCATGTACACAGCCGTGCCTTGCTGACACTGTCCGTGTGCCCCACAGACCAGACCCTCCTCCAGGGCCCAGACTGTCGCTCAGGGGAGCATAGCAGGCGTGTGCCTGGGGCTGGCACACACCGTCTGCCAGAGGGGACACCTAGGCAGCAGGAGCCTCATGCCACCAGGGACAGAGCCACCACGTGTGATGCCAAGTGG
Source organism: Sorex fumeus (assembly GCF_029834395.1). Taxonomy (NCBI): domain Eukaryota; kingdom Metazoa; phylum Chordata; class Mammalia; order Eulipotyphla; family Soricidae; genus Sorex; species Sorex fumeus. The sequence goes on along the minus strand of NW_026606129.1, from coordinate 53,402,218 downwards.
GCAGGTGAGGGGGTCCTCGTCTTCCCTGTTCCTTCCCACTGCCTGTCTGGGCCTGGAAAATCCAGGAAGAATCTGGGGGAGTGGAGGAACAGATGTGGCTTCTGCAAGAGGGGCCACATCCCCTCAGCGCCTGATACCCTCCTCGGGTTATGGAACAGCTCTGTCTCACGTCCACAGGCCAGTCCTGACCAGCCCCCTATGTCCAGCTGTTCACTGCATCTGCACGGCTGATCCAGAGATGAGGTCTTCAGTGACCCCTTTCACCGAGGCAGAAATGGAAGCACAGAGAGGCTGGAGTGAGCTCCATGCAAGAGCGAGGGGGCCCGGGGCTGAGCGGCTGACTGCAGAGCAGTTACCACGGCCAGAGCAAGGGAGCCCCTGCAGACAGCCCCCTCTCCCCCAGGCACCACACACACACAGACATACAACACACAGCACACGCACACACAGGCACCACACACACACACACACAGAATGTGCACACACAGCATGTGCACACACACGGGCAAGGCTCACACACACACATAGCACACACAGGCACAGTACACACCTAAATACAGCAATATACACACACAGCACATACATAGACACACAGCACACACACGTAGACACAGCACACACACACAGGCACAGCACACACACACACAGCACACACACAGGCACTGCACACACACACAGCACACACAGGCACAGTACACACCTAAATACAGCAATACACACAGAGCACATACACAGACACACAGCACACACAGACACAGCACACACACACAAGGCACAGCAAACACAAAGACACAGCATACACAGGCACAGCATACACACACACAGCACACACATACACACGTAAGGCATGTACACAGATACTCACAGGCACAGCACACAGCATACAAACACACACACAGAGCATGTACACAGACACACACGCACACGGCACGCTCACAGGCCTACCACGTAGGCCCTGCAGGCAGGCAGGCAGGCGCACACGGCCTAGCTCACCCAGAACTCAGCCTTGCCGTTGTTCTTCTTGCAGCGCTCGGCCAGCACCGACACGCCCACCGTCACCTCGGACATGGGGTCCTCGGCCGCCCGCATCAGCACGATCTGGATCACTCGGCCCTCGTAGATGTGGGCGTCGAAGGACGACTTCCACTCGGGGTACATGGTGGGCTTCCGCTGCACCAGGGTCTTCCCACGCTCTGGGAGGGGCACAGTGGGTCACAGCCTGTCGCTCCCTCCCTGGACTCCCCCCCGCCCCGCCGCCCGCCACCCTCAGAGCTCGCTCTCCCAGCAGCCTCAGGCCTGGGTCTCCCCATGCACTGCCCTGCTCCCGCTCACCACTGCTCCAGACAGTGTCCATCTCCCTAAGGGGCCCTCCCGGGACCCACCACGGGGCCTTTGCTTCTGCTGCTCCCTCTCCCTGCAGCCCCAGTGCTGGGGGCCAGGAACTACCAGAAGAAGAGGAAAGGCGTGCATGTGGGCCGGGCGCCCGAACGCAGGGCGGAGGTGTGGAGAGCTGTAAGCCACAGCAGCCTGGTCCTCCAGAGGGCCACTCCAGCTGTGATGACACAGCAAGGCAAGGGGCAGGCCCGCTCTAGACCCGACCATGGTCAGGGGGCCAGCCCTGACGTCAGGGTCAGGGACAGTTTCCTGGGGGGGGAGGGGGAAGGCACAGCTCACCCGGGACCAGTGGATGGGCAGGGGAGGGCAGAAGCAAGAGGATGTGATACCAGAAGACTGCCGCTTCCAGGAAGCCCTCCGGACCCCAGACAGATGGGGCCTTCGCTGAGCCTCCCGGCACCTTGAGGGCAGGGTCTGGCACAGAAGGATGCGTGGAAAGTGCCCTTGGGGGCCCCCTGCCATCCTGCACCCCCAGCTGCATGGGCAGGGGCAGTGCCCCAGCACGGTTTCCAGGGGAACAAGTGTTGCTGCCCCCCCCCGCCCCCACGTCCCTGCACACCTGTGCTGAGCGCCTCCTTCATCTTCACAGCACAGAAGGGCGGGGCGTCCTCTGCGGGCTCCAGGGTCCCCAGCTCGTAGGAGTTAAAGGCGATACGCAGGAAGGGCGCCATGATGGGGCCTGCAGGGGGGCTGTTGCACACAGAGGGGTGAGGGGGGGGGCCCTCAGGGTGAACGCAGCCTCCTGGGCGGCCAGTGTTAGTGGACACACCTGACCCCAGTCTGGATCCTGCCAGGCCCGGACGCTGCAGGCAGCAGGGCTAGGGGCACCCTATGACCCCTCTATGACCCATCTGCTACCCCTTCTGGACCAGGTCCCCGGGATGTGCGGGGAGGGGGGCAGCACTTCCACATTGGCCAAGGGAGGCTGGAAGGGCCCCCCTGCCCCTGTCCTCCCCCATGACGCCCCTCCTGGCTTTCAAGTGTGTTTCGAGCTCCGACTGTGCAGGCAGACATGCAAGGGCAGGATGGCACCTGGGGACACGAGCCCCCAGGCTAAGCGCAACCTTGCAGTGGGGGCTCTATTCCAGCTCGAAGCATCACTGGTCAGCCCCACCCACCCTGGCTGGGCCTGCCTGACCTTCTGAACCTGGGGGTCAGGTCGCACACCCACCTGGCAAAGCTGCCAGTCCTCCCCCACACACATCCCCAACCACTGCCAATAGGAATCAGTTCCGGTCCCACGCTGAGCATCCCCTGAAGCACAGCCAGCCCTGCGGTCCTGCAGCTCCTCCCACTAAGGGTGTCTAGTGAGGGGGTCTTCTGGGTGGTTACTGGTGGACAGCATGCATCTGCCCCCACCCCCCACCCGCACCCACCCCAGCCTTTCAGGAACAGTGATTCTGGGTCCAGTCTCCCAAAGCAGTTTTGTTTTGTTTGGGGTTTTGTTTCGTTTGGGTTCTGGGCCACACCTGGCGACGCTCAGCGGTCACCCCTGGCTCTGTGCTCAGGAAATCATTCCTGGCAGGGCTCGGAAGACCATATGGAGCACCAGGGATCAAACCCAGCTCGGCTGGGGCAAGGCAAATGCCCTCCCCGCTGTCCTATGGCTCCGGTCCCTCCCAAAGCAGGGCTGAAGGGATGCTGACAGGGCCTATGTGGGCGCACGTGCCTCCCAACCTGAGTCGCTCACCGGCAGACACACCCCCACCCTGAGCACCTCCTGCTCCCACAGGGAGCCAGAGCAGAAGCGGGGGGGGGGGGGGACTGGGGGGGCAGGCATGAGGGGATCCCAGCCCACAGGGGTGTGAGGTCACATCTGTGCCTGTGGCCTGAGAGCGCCCGAGGGCAGGCAGGAAGTGCAGAAGGAGTTGGGACAGTGGCTGGAGGGGACACAGGCTGTGTGAGGGGCGGCCGGAGCCAGGGGGAAGAACATTCTTGGTCGCCCTGGCTGGGGACACGAACAGGAATCCGGGGAGTGCCCCTGATCCTTCAGAGAAAAGGCCACAGAGGCCCTCCCACAGCTCTGCCAGCAAACATAACCTCTGGTCAGAGGCTCTGGAGCCCCAGGGGCTGCTGTGTGAAGCCTGCACGGGTGCGAGGCCAAGGGACCAGGGACAGGGTAGCCACCCTTCAGCCTGGGAGGAGCAGGCCCTGGAGGCACAGGACTGGAGCCAAACCAGGCCTGCACCCGCTTGCCCCCTCTTGCTCTCAGCACCCCTTCCCCTGCACAGCCCCCCTCCCCCCCACCCCGCACGCTCCCCGCATCCCAGGTCCCAGGGAGCCAGTCCTAACAGACAACCCGGAGCTCCAGGAAGATGAGGAGCCAGGGTGCCCCGCGCCCGCCAGCCACGCCTCGCCCTGCAGCCCCTGGGACACACACGGTCGCCCACACAGACATACTCCATGCCTATGCCTGTCCCAGGCCCCAAGGGGGGACCCCCCAGGGCTGCAGGGGGGGAAGCCCCCTCAGGCCTGCCCTCCTGAGCAGCCACGGGAGGGAAGACCACGACCACGAGAGGCCCACTGCACAGCTAGGCCAGCGGCCCCGAGCAGGGGTCTGCGGGGGGTGGGGGGACCCAGTGGGGGCTGCCCCAGAGCTAGTGGGCAGTCATCCAGGGAGCAGGTCACTCACTGGGCCCCAAGTTCCTGGGATTAAAACTAGAGCATGCCTGGGTCCTGGCCAGGCTCGACGCCCCTGCCTCTTCCCCCCATGGCCCCCCAGAGCCAGGGGCCCAGGAGGGAGAGAGCCCCGAGCCCCGGCAGGCATCTGCCCCCACTGTGAGGCCCCGTGCAGGGAGGTGCCGGAGTCCCTGAACCACTGGGGTAAAGAAATGCACAAAACAAGTGGGGGAGCTGCTATTTAAAACCCCCATGCAAATAGGCCCCAAAGGCAGGCAGCCGTGAGCTCAGCCTGAACACGGCCAGGAGGGCCCGGGCGGACCGCCCACCCCACCTCCCCCAAAGAGGACCCTGTTCTCTAGCTTCTCGTACCACAGATGGGGGGTGGGGGCGGGGAGGAGCGCAGTCCTATGAAACAGAGAGCACTGGGCTCGGAGTACAAAGGTCTGGGCTGGATTCTCAGCTCCCACCAGTAAGGACCATCATCCTCTTTGGTGGTCAAAACCACACACACACACACACACACACACACACACGCACACTTGCTCTTAGGATGTCACTAGCTGCGGTGCCCCTTGGGGGTCTGGGAGATGGCCATTGTCCCAGGAAGAATCAGGCCCAGAGGGACAAGAGACTTGCTCAGCATCATATAGCAGCGTGTTCCGTCAGGAAGCAGATCGGGCAGGGTGTGGGCTGGGAAGGCAGCTCGTGTGTGCAGAGCTGAGTCCGGTCCCCTTCCTGCATCCCCATCCTGCCCGGCCAGGCACCAAGGTGGCCCTGCCCAGGGGCCCCCGCCGTCCAGCCCCACAGGTGCAAGCAGGGCAAAGACACAGTTCAAAGGTTAAGGTGCTTGCCTGACAAGAGCTGCCAAGGCGGCCCTGGTCTGAACCCTGGCACCGCCAATGGCTCCTCAACATCGACCCAAGTAAGCGCCCCAAACAGATGAATCAGAGACGGCACGGAGATTTAGACGCTTGCCCTTTGGATGGCCCTGGTTTGACCCCCAGCACTGCCAGGCCCTGAGCATGACCGGCCATGTGCCCACACCCCCAACCCCTTCCTGTCCCAAGGAAGAGGCACTGGGGAGAGTGTTCGCAGTGAAGGGGTGTCCCTGCATGAGGCCAACTCGGGCTCAACCCCCAGGAACACATGGTCCCCCAAGCATCGCCCGGTACAGCCCAGAGTGGGAGGCGCGGCTCCACATCCTCTCGCCTCCTGACCTTGCCCAGGAGGCCTCACCCGCCAAAAAAGGACAGGGGAGGCAGCCCGGTGAGGGAGCACTTGCCTTGCACAGACCAGGCCCTGCGCTGGCTCCCCCACATCCCACAGAGGACCAAGGGACCCAGCCCTGCCTAATGCTGCCTTGAGTCTTTCCCAGAGAGCCATCGGGAGGAAGAGACCCAGGCACAGGGAGAGAGGGACGCCTTGGGAGACGGCCACCCTGACCTCCAGGCCGCTCCTGGTTCTGACCTTGAGCCCTCCCCACCGCTGGACCATGAGGCTCAGAGCTGCTGCCTTCGCCCGTCCCCACTGCTGGGGCCCAACTCCGGATCTCCAGACCTGGACAGTAGCACTGGACCCCAGGGATAAGTGGGGTGGCCCTGTGCCCCAACCCACCCCAGGCCAGTGGCACAGCACACACTCCTCCTCCTGCTACCCCGCTGTGGCGGCTCTTCCTCCTCCACCTCCTCCTCCTCCTCCTTCTCCTCTGGGTCGAAACCGGCTCCTGCCAGTGCAGAGCAGTGGGCGGGGCTGGCCATTCTGCACGGCGGCCGTGGAGATGCAGGCTGTGAGGTCGAGCACTCGCCTGCTGGAGCGTGTTCCAGAAAAGGAGACGTGGGCCATGCCGCCCGAGGGGGCCGACAGAAAGAGAAATGTACTTTCTAATTTGGGTCCCCAACAGTCACCTGCAACTTGTTTGAGGACAACGTTTATGAAAGGTGAAAAATACCGGGCCGTGGCCCAGTGGTACAGTGCTTGCCTCAGGCACGAGACCCCAGTCCCATCCCCAGCACCACCAAGACCAAACAACAGAGTTCCCCCGGGGGCCAGAGTGATAGCACAGTGGGGAGGGCGCTTGCCCTGCACACAGCCCAACTGGGTCCGACCCCTGGCATCGCATAGCAGTTCCCTGAATCTCATCGGGCGTGATCCCCGAGCACAGAGCCAGGATTTGGCCCTGAGCACAGCTAGATGTGACCAAGAACCAGAAGTCAGAAAGAGTGAAAAGTAAAACCCAACATGGGCCAGGAGACTGGCCCCGCCTGTGTGAAGTCTGGGGTTAGCGGCCCAGCAGGGCCAATAGTTAAACATAAACCCCAGCAAGCTAGCAGGTCTGTGAGGGAAGGTGCCCAGACATGACTCCCCTGCCCCCCAGGGGAACCTGAAGTCAGGCCCTGCAGGAAAGGGCTCCTGGGATCTCAAACTGCATCCCAGGCCATGGTGGCACAGAGTGGGCCCGCTCCCTGGCAGGAGTGGGTATGTGAAGGCAGAGAAGGTCCCTGTAGAACCTCTGAGAAAAGTCTCCTAAAAAGACTCCCCCCACCCACCCAACTAGGGAGCAGGATTCACCCCTCCAGCACCTCTCCCCCACCCAACACACCTGCCCAGCTGTGGAGCTGTGTCCTGCCACCTGCCCGTGACACCAGTGTAGATGGGGTGGGGGTGGGGGGCAGTGGCTACAAAACCAGGGTGCGGGGTTGACCCGTCTGCACCTCTAAAGGGTGCAGATCCCTCTGCAGAGCTTGGGGGCCTGTTACTGGCACCTTTCGCGGTGAATGGAGGAGGGTGGAGGCCCAGAAGAGGAAGGAGGAGTGCCAGCCCTGGCAGGGTTGCAACAGGACAAGGGTGCTGGGCGTGGCAAAGGGCCGGGCAGGCAGGCGGCTGGCAACCCCCCCCACCACGTGGTCTTCCCAGAAACAAATCCAAGAGGCGGCAGGGGTTTCACAACCCAGAAAACGGGCTCAGCAAGAAGAGGAGGTGGCAGGGAGACAGGCTGGCCAGCCCTTCCCAGCACCCCCACCCCAGGCCCCCGCGCCCAGGTGCCCAGCCCCGACTGGTCTCGGCTCACGGCTGAGTCCCAGCATGGGGCATCTGCTCTCTGTGAGCCCCGGCCCTGGGCCTCCATCCATTCTCCCCACACCTGTCCCTGGAGAAGAGCAGAGAGGCAGCCCGCCAGCCCTCACCTGTGAGTTGGCACCCTGCTTCACGCCCCTCCCCCCTGCTCTGCTTGGGCTGTGGCCACAGCCAGCATGTCCCCCTGAATTCCTCACCCCGCCCCCCCCACCCCCGCCAGAGTGCTAGATCCTTCCCCACTCCCCCACCTGAGCCAGAGTTCTGCACGGCGCCCCCATTCACATCTCAGCCCTGGTCACGCATCTAATCATCCCACCGCCAGGCTCGGCCCACTGGAAGCCCCTAGAATCAGGGGTGGCCAGACACCTGCAAGAGGGGTGACAATACCCCGAGAACCAATGACATCTGACCTTGGGGCCAGAGCAACAGGTCAGCAGGCAGGAGCTTGCCATGCACACAGCCGACCCTGGTTCTGTCCCTAGCACCCTATAGGGTCCCTCGAGCACCACCAGGCGTAACTCAAAAACAGAACCAAAAAATGACAAATTCTCTCCCCCCTCCCCCATATGTCCTGGGAGAGTTTCACATGTAATGGGGCAGCAGGGGGTAGGCAGTAGGCCCAGGCCCCAAGTCAGGAGGCTCAGCCAGCCCCACAGTGATAAGACACACACGAAACTCCAAAGCTGGCGGTGAGTGGGGGAGGGGGCGGAGGGGGCGGGCACAGGCCGTGCAGTTGCAGAAGTGGGCAAGGCTCGTGCTGCTCAGGTGGTTAGAGAGGCCGGCAGAGAACGGCTCTGGTCAGCTGTGGTGGTCAGGGAGGGCCTTAGGCTGAAGCAGGAACCAGGGTGCCCAGACCACCTCACCAGAGGCATGGGAGAGCCCTAGGGGCAGGACCTGGTCCCTGCTATCTGTTGTGGGCTCAGGTCAGCCCTGCCAGCACACGGGGGCATAGCCCATGCCAGGCTCCGGCTTGAGTCACTCACTGAGCCCCATGCTCAGTCCGAGGGAGGGACCCAGGTACCCCTGCAGGGAGGAACAAGGCCCCCTTCAATGGTCAGACTGAGGACAAGGGGGCCTCTGTGCAGGGCCAGGGCGGGGGCACATGCGCGCCTCTCCCGGAATAACCACACACGTGTGCACACAGGGGCACACCCACCAGCCCAAACCCACGGGCACACACAGCCAACAGTGGTCATGGGACTCACGCGGAGAAGTGCTCAGAGTGGCACACCTGGGCTCAGAGGCCCGCAATGGGGCCACACCCTCAGGCTTAGAGACCTGGGGTGCCAGCACTGAACCTTCCAGGCAGGGGCATGGGTGTTCCAGGGACCTTCAGAGAGAAACACAGAAGCCCACCGGGAAGGAAGGTAAGGGGCCCACCCCACCCACCCCAAACACAGTCAACCACTAGTCAGGGCCAAGGGCTGCCCCAGGGCGCAGAGGCCACTGGGGAAATAGCGCAGCTGCCCGCCCAGCTGAGGGAGCTGGAGAAAGTTCCTCCAGGGCAAAGTCCAAGAGGAAGGGGAAGGAAGGGCACAGGGAGGCAAAGGCAGCTAGGTGGAGGCAGATGAATGGAGGTCAGGGCACCCCAGCGCGACCTCCACTGAGCTCAGGCTCCCGCCCAGGGCTGAGGGAGGGGCACAGTTCACCCGAAACCACAGAACCTGGGGACAGCCCCGTCACCGGGGCCTTCTGGCAGCCTCCAGTGGAGCACGGCCCTGTGCTTGAGGTGGGCACCCTGTCCTCAGCCCCTGGAGATGGGCCCCCCGCCTGCTGCTCACTTCCCTCTGCACCCACCGAGGCCTCCTCCCAGGGCCGTGGGACTCTCCCGAGGGTCATGATCATCTTGTGCTCCAGAGAAGGAAGGAGGTGGCCCCATGCCCAGGGAGGGACACGAGCGCCCTAGCACCCCGTGAGAGACTGGCAGAGAGGCAGGGCGGGGGAGGGGGGTGCCTGCCTTGGGCAGCGAGTAGAGGAGCTGGCGTGCCCAGGTCTCATCCAGATGTGCCGCCCCATGAACGGCTGCTGCCCCTGAAGGAGATGGGCAAAGGCCGCCTGAATGCCCGGGCGGACCCCCAAACACCCCTCCCACAGCCTCTGGCTCCATGACGCCCTCTGTGTATTCTCCAGCCCCCAGTAGAAGCCCCTGCTCCGCTCCTCCCCCCTTTCTGGCCACTGCAGTCCACACCCGAGTGGACATCTGATCCAGCCTGGGGCCCTGGCCCCCGGCTGCTCCACTGCCCTGTTTACCCGACACAACCATGGGCATGATCCAAAGCTTCCGGGGCTGTTGTGGAAACAGCAGCTCAGTCACCACAAGCATGCCCTCCTGGGCACCTTGGCAGGGACCTTCGAGGGACAGCCCGCCTGGCCTCGTCGGTCTCTCGGGCCTCTCCTGCAGGGGCCTGCTGAGCCCTCTCCTCGCCTCCCGACACTCGGGTCTCCCCACGCAACCCAGAGGGACGTGAGTTGTCCAGACTGGGCCTCGGACCCTCCCCCCCATGTGATGCCCCTTGTCTCCAAGTCACTCAGCTGGGCAGCTGGGGGTCCTTTTCATCCTCCCCTGGCCCAACCCCCACATGGCAGCCCCCTGCAGAGTATCCTGCTGCCCGTTCCTGCCCCAGCTCCCGTAACCCCTACTCCGGCCCCACAACTGTCCCTCTGCCCCAGCAAGGGAAGGGTCTTGGAAGACAGGCACCTCTCCGCCCGAGTGCCGAAGTTCCCACAGCCCCTCGGATAGTCCCAGACTCCTGTCCCTGGCTCGACCCCACAGCCAGCCCTCTGCGACCTCCCTGGCCCCTGCCCTCTCCTTTCCCCTCTGCCCCAGCCACAATGATGCCTTCACAGTTCCCTGAACGGCCGAGTTCCTTCCCCCTGAGTTCTGGGCCTGCCTCTCCATCTTCCTGCCCTCCGCCTAAGTAATACAAGCTGGCCCCACTCCCCACTCGGGTCTCAGAAGGACACTTCCTACCTATCTGCCCATTCCCCGGAAGAGGCAACTGAGGCTCCAAACAGCCCAGGCTTGGCTCAGGAGAGCACAGTCTCAGTTTGGGGAGATGGGTCCAAGGGCGAGCGCATTATGTTTTGCACGCCAGAGAGAGACTGGGTTCTGTCCCTAGTGATGCAGGCACCCTGAGCAGCACCAGGAACAACCCTTGAGCACCTTGGAGAGAGCAGCACCCAAGCACCACCAGATCTGGTCCAAAAACCAAGGGGTCAAGAGACAGTAAGCAGGGCTAGGGCACATGCCTGGCACGCGGCCAATCCAGGTTCGATGCCCAGCATCACTTGGTTCCTGGATCTCTTCCAGGTGCAGCCCCATCACTGCCCCCCAAGCACTGCCAAGTATGGCCCTGAGCCTCCAAAGACTGCAGGGTGGCTGGGGTAATCCCTGGAGCTGTCAGGCCCAAGCAGTGCTGCGTACTCAGGCCCAGATGGCTGATGACCGCCTGTGGGGTCCCTGAGTCTCCCCAGTGCCACGTGGGAGGCCCCAAAACAAAACAAAACAGAGTATGCAGCAAATGTCAGGGTGCTGAGCCCAGCCGTCTGGCCTATGGCCCTGGCCCAAGCCCCCAAGGTACCCACACTCATCTTCCTGGCTGGCCTCTGCTTTGCTTTAGAATCACTCTTCAGCATCTCAGACCCCTGCCTCTTGGCCCTCAACGGTGGAGAGCCAAGCCCAGTCCAAGCCTCCCGGGGCTGATCTGTGTGTCCACAGGGCACTTAGTGACTGTCACTGGCTGCTGCAGGAAAGCTCGATGGGGAGCCGGAGTGACAGGGCAGTGGGGAGGGGTATTTGCCTAACAAGCGGCTGACCCAGGCTCTATCCCTGACATCCCATATGGTCACCCAAGCACCACCAGGAGTGACACCTTAGCGCAGCAGAGTCAGGAGTAACCCCTGAGACTTGCCGGGTGTGGCCAAAAAAAAAAAAGGCACATTGGGGCTGGAGCAACAGTGCAGCGGGGGCCAATAGGACAGCAGGTAGGGCGCTAGCCTGGCAGGCAGCCAACCTGGGTTCAAACCCTGGCATCACAGACGGTCCCCTGAGCCCCGCCAGGAGTGATCCCTGAGCTCAGGGGCAGGAGTAAGTAAGCCCTGAGCACTGCCAGGTATAGCTCCAACACAAATAAAAAAGAATGCATAAATATAAGTTGATTCCCAGCCCTGTCTCCCAGGCCAGGGCTGACTCCGGCAGGCAGCAAGGGCTCCCATCCAGCCCCTCGCTGCCAACCTCAGCTTCTCCCCTGCCGTGGGAGGGGGCCCGGGGACATGTGAGGGGGCAGCAGGCAGCTGGGCCTGCCTTTCCCTCCCCGCATCCATTTGTCAAGATCCTCTGTCTTTGAAAGGGAACGAGGGGGAGAACAGGAGGGGCCGGGCTGAGTGGGCCCAGCTGCGCCACCCGAGCTCCTCTGGGTGGAGGACATGGAACCTATTGAGCCCCGGAACTCTCCCCCGGCCCGGAGGCTGGAGAGGGGGTGGGAGAGAGCCAGAGACCTGGCTGCTTGGCCCGGCTCTGCACCACCTGGCCCCAGGACCCCGGGCCCGTGCCCAAGCCCTCAGCAAGAACCCACCCTCAGTACCACTTGCCATTTCCCGAACGGTTACCGAGAAGCGGGCGCTGCGGGCTTTTTATACCTACGGTTTCTGCTCGCTAAACAACGACCGTGTGCCAGGAACAGTGCTGACTACTTTGCATACGTTAGCTATTGTTTCCATCGCAGAAAAGTGGATGCTATTACTGTCTCGTTCGTCAGAGGGGAAACTGAGGCCCTAGCATCTGAGTCACTTGCCCAGGCTCATTCGTGTGGCAACTGGGAGGAGTCCAGCTACCCACCTTGACCCAGAGGCAGCCGGCAACTGGCACGTGCACACAGTAGGGTATGGGGGAGCCGGGTGTGGGGGAGACTGTCTCACACGCTTGGGTGGGGAGGAGCTGGTTGGTAGGGGCTGCAGGGGACATCACGGCCCCAGACCCTCACCCTGCTCCTGGAGCTAGTGTTAATGCTGTCGGGCCACAGCAGTGGACAGCCTGGTCAGCCAGCCTGACCCACTGGCCAGCCGCGCTCCCCATGCAGGCGGGGCGGGGGCGGGGCAAGCCACAGACAGAGGCTGGTCAGTCCCGCTGAGAAACCACTTCCTGGGCAGCCCAGAGGAAGTAAGCCTCCGGAAACGCCATGGGTGGACAGGCGTCTCCCTGGGGTCTGGCCCTTGGAGAGTGCACAGGCCACCCCAGAAGTGCCCCGTCAGCTTGCCAGAGCCCAACCGCACCGTGCGGGACAGAGAGGCCAATCTGACCCCCACCTGCCTGAAAACACCTTGGCCCCACGACCGCAGGCAGTCCACTTCCTCCGCTGCGACAGCAACCACAAACAGGACCAGCACAGCTGATACAGCCCCCTGCCCCCCCCAGCATACACACACCCAGGGACCCCATCTCCAAGGCCGAGCCCCCGTCACACTAGGGGCCTGGGCAGGTGGGAAGGAAAGATGCTGCCTTCCCAGCCACCAGTCTCACACCTCACCCCAAGTGCCCACCTCGGGCTAGGACCCTCTTCATGACTCAGAATGGGAATCCCGTGGTGTGTGTGGGCCGGCACCTGAGTGTCCGGATGAGCATCTCCGCGTGTGTGTGTGTGTGTGTGCGTGCGTGTGTGTGTGTGTGTGCGCGTGTGTATGTGCATATGCCTATGTGAGCACGTGTGAGCTTGTGGGTGAGTAATGTGAGCACGCACGCGTGTGTGTGTGTGTGTGCACGTATGTCTGTGGGTGAGTTCATGGTAGCATGTAGTTATGGGAGCACTTTGTGTACACGTGTGAGCCTGCCTGTGGGTAAGCACATGTGTGCGTGTGTGTCTGCCTGCGAGGGCCAGGGAGTCCCGACTGTGCAGGCCCCTGAGGATCAGTGGGCAGCACATGGAGGCCTGCCTCAGTTGGTGGATCCCTGTGAGGGCGTGTCTCACTGTGGGAGGGTGCAGGGTGTTGTGCTAATGAATGAACTTCTGGGGGAGTGAGCTGTGCTGGGCGGGGGCGAGCCCCTGACCTCCAGGAGCACAGGCTCCCCGCCAGCCACAGGCACATGGCTTCCTCCCCACTAGGTCAGGGGAAGGTTGTTTAGACGGAAGAACTGGTAAAGGGGCCAGGGATGGGCTCAGTGGGAGAATAAGCGTCTCCCAAGCGTGAGGCCTGGGGTTGATCCTGGCCCCACCAAAAATAAAGACAGTGAAAGCCCTTGCTGGGCTGAATGGTTCTCATTCCGGAACAAAGGTCTGACCTTATCCACCGCAGAAGTGGGCCCAGGGAACCAAGTCCCACTAGGTTATTCACCCCCAAGTTCTGAGGGGGGCCCAACAGGCAGGAGAGATGGGAGGTCTCCTGGACAAAAGACTAACTTTGCCTCCCCTGGACAAAAGACCAACTTTGCCTCCCCTCCTCAAGGTTACTCCCGAAGTTCCAGGAGCCCTCAGCACCCCACTCGACCCCCAGAACCCTGCTTTCGGAGTTCCAGATTCTGGATAGGTAGTGGGAAATTCACAGGCTGCTTTCATCGCAAAGGGGACTGCAGGAGGCAAGGCTGGCCCCCAAGAACTGCCAGATGAGGTGGAAGCATGCTCAGAGAAGCCTTCCCTGAGCATCCCTGGAGGCTCTGAGTCTGGGGGCCAGAGAAAAGGCTTTCAAAGCCCTCTCTGGCCCCAGAGAGGCTGGGGAAGTGCACAGAAATGAAGAGTGTGCAACCATGCCAAGAGCTGGGAAGCTTCAAGCCACCCGCAGCTGTGTGCAACCATCCTGGGGGCCAGGGCAAGTCCCTGTGCATGTGAGACAGAGGCAGAGACAGGGACCACTACGGGATGAGTGTCCAGACTCACACAACCACCTTCTCCAGCTGACCAGCAAGTATCTCCCCACCTTGCCCTGAATCACCAGTGGTGATTTGAGGCCTCAGAGCCTCAAGGTCCCAGCAGATGGAAACTAGCTTCACTTCAGACAGGGAACCCACAGAGTCTGGGGTCCTCATAGATGGGGGTCCTGCAGAGTCAGGAGATCCTCACAGAAGGGTAACCTCAGAGATACGGAACCCTCAGTCACTCCGGGGGCCCTCCCACCTGGGGTGTCCTCAGGCTAACTGCTGCATGCTTCGGATGCCCACACCCCACACCAAGACTCTGTGCGCCCAGCCCCCAGCCCAGCCCAGAAGACCACCCCTGAGAATATCCGTCTGTCTGTCCTTCCATCTTACCTCCCAGTTCCCCTTGGCCCTAGATCCTGGCTGCCGCTGTCACCACCACCAACTCGCACCAACGGCGGGGAGAAGTAGACCCACCGCCCTCACCCCGTCCAGTTCCCGGCAGACCTGCAGGAACAGGAGAAAACAGCTGAGCTGGCGGCCACCCAGCAGGCTCTCCCCGTGAGCCAGCACGGCACGGCCCGCACAGGCCTGGTGCAGCCCCATCCGGCTCGGCGGCCTCAGCCTCTCTGGACTCGGCCTTCGCCACTGTGATCTGGGGGCCGGGAGGGAGGGGCTCACTCACTCTTCCTGGACACCGGCAAAGTGTCCACTCCGTGCCCGGGGCTGGAACGCCATGGCTCGGCCCGCGCTGTTCCTCCAGGACGGGTGGGAGGTGGACAGACAGCACAGCACGAGGACTGTCCCTACTTCCTGGGTCCTTGGCCTCAGACCCAGGCACACTCCACACTCTGGCCCCCGCGTGTGTGATTCCTCGGAGCCAACCCGGGATATCTTTAAAGTAGGGAGACTCCACCTCTCCACATGGATGCCTGGCTCCAGTGACGCGCCATGCCAGCTCCCAAGTGGCATCACACTGAAGTGACACCGTTTCACTCCTTGCTCAGCCCCTTCTAGTTCGGGCGCTTCTTAGGCTCCCGTTGCGCCCCTTACTGCATTGACAAAACTGAGGCCCGGCAAGATCTCAGAAAGAAAGAACAGTCGAGGCAAACGGCTTCTCCTATTCCTAAAAGTTCTGAGTCACTTTTTTCTGCAGCCAGATAAAGATGCCCCACCCCAGAGGTGAGTCCCCCCTCCCACAGAAGACCCCCCACCCCCAATCCCGTGCCACTCCCTGGGGGGCTGAGACTTTATCTCTTTATACTTCAAATTACTTCAGATTTTAATTTAAACTCCAATTAGGCAGGCCAGCTAAATGGTGTCAGTGCCCTGCAGTCAGAGCTCCCATTCACCTCGCCAGCTCCCCGGCAGCAGCCGTGACTCAGGGGTGTCGGAGGGGCAAAAGCGGGGATCCACATCCAGTACTGAAACTGGGGTGGGCGGCAGGTGTGAACCACTGGGCTACTCAGAGTGGATGCTGGCGAGGTCTCTCCACCGGTCCCACGAGCAGTCTTGGTGGGGACGTGAGGGGCAGGTGCTCTTAGCCAGCCCCAGTTCCCGGGAGAGAAGGCTCTCAGGGCTGTGAGCGGGTGAATGCCCACCAAGGAAGATGAGACCTATGCTCAGCTCTCCCTGAGGGCCCTGCCGTGCAGAAGGACCTTTGACACAGGCCTCTAGCCTGAGTCCTCAGGTCCTGCCAACAACTTTCCTGGTTCCGCAGATAAGGAAACAGCCTTAGGGAGGCCTCTGTCTGATCTTCTCTGACTCTTAATAGGTACAGCAAGTGTCTGAGCCTGAGTCTGTCTCCGGTCCAGGGCTCAAGGTCCGGTCACAACACCAGGACTCTCACAGGCCAAGCGTCACCCCCCAAGCATGTCAACACTGAGAGGGTGGGAAGCTGACCGCAGAGGCCTCCTTCTCCCTGACCAGGGCACACTCACACCCTTCCAGCACCGGGTACCTTGCCGCACCACCCCCCCCCAGCACTCTCGGTTCCCTAAGTCCCCGCCAGTCCTCCCGCGCACACTTGCAGTTTTGCACAGTCAGACCACGAGGGTGCCACCAGTCAGATGCTTCCCCTCTGCTCTCATCCCTCCCTCCCCCCACTGCAGTACTTGGCCCCCCCGCATGCGCATCCCCCCCCCCACACACACAGCTGTCTGCCACCGCCTGTCTACCACAGAAACTAGGAAACCCAAGGACCAGTCCAGTCCCCTCCCCTGGTGCCCAGGTCAGCCTGGCCACAGGAGCTAGGTGGCAGAGGAAGAGAAAGAACACGTATGCACCCACTCACCCACCCACACACACACACACACACACACACAGGACACCACGGGCTGCCACAATAGGCCACTCCAGCGGACACGTGTGGCCACGGGGTCACCGGGAGGCACTGGGAGAGAAGCATCAAATACTCCAGACAGCGGAATACACACGTACACACACACACACAAGGGCACACAAATGTGTGTGTTCACACAACACACACACGAATAAGGGTGATAAAGAACACAGCTGACGGAGTGGCTCAGGGCTCACAGAGGACACCCCAAGAGAGACAAACACACACACACACTTACACACAGGCAAGTCACACATGTGAAAAATAACACACAGGCGGGGTCCCAGGCTGTGACAAAGAACAGGCAAGGGGGCCGTGAACTCACACACCACACCTACGAGAGGGACCGGCTCCTGGAGGCGGCGCAGGGCCCCCAGGCAGGAGTCGGGACGCATGTGTCCAGCCAGGGCAGGGCCGGCACCGGCAGCCCTAACCCTCCGGGCGGGCCTGGGGCCGGGGGGCTCCGGGGAGCGGGTGCGCCGGGAGCCGCCACGCCCGGCCCGAGCCGAGCCGACGGGGAGCGCGCCCGAGAGCGGGGACGGAGCGGGAGGAGCGGCGCGCGGGCCGGCCGGGCAGGAACCCGGGGCGGCGGGCGTGGGCCGGGGGCGCGGCTCGCGCGCGCAGGATCCCGGGGGCGGCGGGCGGCTGGGGGTGGGGGTGGGGCGCGCAGGGGGGCGCGGGACCCGCGGACCCCGACGCGGGCGAGGCGGGGACGGAGGGGGCGGCGCGAGGGCCCCCGAGACCCGCCGCGGCGCGCGGGGGCGCACACGGGCGCGCAGCGGAGGGTCCCCGGCCCCTGCCCGGCGGCGGGGCACACGCACCAGGGCAGGGGGCCGGCCGGGCAGCGGCACTCGGGCGCGCAGACTTTCGCTGGCCGCAGCTCAGTTTCACAGTTTCGGAAACGGGAACCCGAGCGGGGCGGGGGGAGGGGAAGGGAGCGCGCGGCGCGCCCCAGGGGTCCCGGGCGACCCCACCCCGGGGCCCCCGGCCCTCGACTCACCTCCGGGCGCAGGGCGGCCAGGAGCCAGGGGTCGCGGTGGACGGGCGGGAGAGCCGGGGGCGGGGGCGGTCAGGCGGGGCGAGCGCGGGAACGGGGGGACCGCCCCGGCCCGAGCGCGGCAGCCCGACGCCGGGGGTCGCTCAGGGGATCCGGGCGCCGCCGCCGCCCGCTCCCGCGCTGCCGCACACGGAAGTGCGAGGGGGCGGGGCGGCGCGACCTCACCCAGGTGCCGGCGGCCCCGCCCCCGACGGCCCCGCCCCTGGGCCAGGCCCCGCCCCCGAGCCGGGGGGTCCCGCCTGCGGCTGCGGCTCCAGCAGTGTCCCCGCGCGCCCGAGCCGCCCTGCGGTCCCGGGGCCGCGCGCTGCAGCCCTCGGAGGGGACCCCCGTTTTTTTACAGACCAAGTCTCGGCGGCCCTAGTGGGCGCCCCCACCCTCACCGCCCTCCTCTTCGCCCGGGAGGCGCCCGGCGGGGGTTCCCCAGCTCCAGGCGCCCACGCCCCGGGACTCCCCAGCAGCCAGCTGGCCCGCCTCGGCCGGCCTCACTCGTTCTCTTCCTGTTGGCTGGACTGCGAACGCGACCGGGCTCGGTGCCTGCCGCCAGCCCGGCTGCTCCTGGCCCTGCCCCGAGACGGAGCTGGGAGGACTCCAGGGCGGGAGCCTCCAGCTGGTCAGCGCGGCTGGTCACCGGTTTCCGATTCCCGAGCTGCGTCTACCCCATTCATCCCCAGGCCTCAGCTCTGCTCCCGCCACTTTGCCAGTCTCCCCCGAAGGCTCCCTTTTCCAACTTGGATCTTGATTGTCAGGCAGCATTCATTCATTCATTCATTCAGAGTATTCCCTGGGCCTGAAATCTGGGCATGGAGTGCCAGCCCGAGAGTGGGTTCCCCTGACCCTAAGGCTCCAAGAACCCAGCGTTGGCTCCAGAGGAATATCGCTTTCAAGAGACAGATTAGCTTCCCGGTGGCAGACCTCCTGGAGGCCCAGAGAGGAGGGGAGGGTCTGGTCAGCTTTTGGCAGAAGAGGATGAAATTGGAGCCATCCCTAAGGAGGCCTGAGTGGATCGAGGGGCACTAGCAGAGACACTGCTTTGGTCATGTCCCTGGAGCAGGTGGTAGCTGTCACAACAGAAATGTCTGAATTTCTGTTTTGTCAAGAGCGATGGAAATGTCTAAACTGGAAAAAGAAAAACCAGTGAGCCTGCCACTCCCAGAAGGGCAAGGACGGGTCACCTCTACTCAACAAGGAGGACCTAATTTGAAAAATTTGAAACCTGATTAGTGTCCAGGTTCCCAACTCAGATGTTTGCCCCTACTCCAATCCAAATGACTTCTTTTTTTTTCTTATATTTATTTATTGAATCATTGTGGGGAAAGTTACAAAGCTTTCAAGATTAAGTCTCAGTCATACAATGATCAAACACCTTTCCCTTCACCAGTACTTACTTATCACCACCAATATACCCCCCTCCCTCCCCTCCCAATGCCTGTGAGACAGATGATTTCCACTTAACTCTCTCTACTTTGATTACATTCATTATTTCGACAAAAGAGGTACCATCCATGGGGGCTGGAGCCATAACACAGCGGGTAGGGCGTTTGCCTTGCACGTGGCCTACCTGGGTTCGATTCCCAGCATCCCATATGGTTCCCTGAGCACCGCCAAGGGTAATTCCTGAGCGCAGAGCCAGGAGTAACCCCTGTGCGTCGCTGGGTGTGACCCAAAAAAAGCAAAAAATTAAATAAATAAATAAATTAAAAAAAAAAAAAAGAGGCACCATCCAAATGACTTCTTGCATCAAGCAGAACCACACTTCCTGTAGGACCCCGCTTCTCCCACCCAATTATTTCCTAGTGCTAATGATGCTTTTGCTTTACTCCCTACAACCAGATCTTTGGACATAATGTTTCCCTCACTATCCACTAGTTTGGGCTGTGTGCACTCAAATACCACTCTTCTGAATGCCCAGCTACAATCCCATGCCCCTCTCCCCCAAGAGACCATGTTCTTCATGTGCCTTGTGTCCTGGGTCTCCCCACCCCCACTCCATGGCTTCCCTGGAGTCGGGCTGTTTGGAAGATGAATGAGGTGTGGTTCAGATGACCTTCGCCCACTTGTGATCAAACTTTCCTTCTGGCCCCTCCCTCTAGGTCGGCCCTGGCTAATCCAACTTTCCTTCAACCACAATGGACTTGTCTTACTCCAAGATCTCTGGGAGGGTGGGCACGGGAGAAAGCTTGATCCCTTGGAAGCTTGAGGTCCAGCCACCAGACCTTTGCTCCCCCATCCTAAACTTCACCTTAGGAAGTGTAAAAGAAGAACAATGGCTCCCCCACTGTGATGGCCCCTGTGCAAGCTACTGTAGGTGCATAGTCAGATGGGTCTCCAAAACCTGGGAAGGGGAGGGCCACTGGGGATGAACCTTTGGGTGATAAGCTACCTGAGCTCAGAGGGGTCATCCAGTTCCCTGCGCCACTGTCAACAGCAGCAGGATTCAGACTGAGCCCAGGTGAGCCTCTCTCCAGGCTTTGCACCCATATTCTGATCTTTAGGCTGCATCATGCGGGGTCTGTTTCATGCACTGAAGGCTATTGGCGGCGTCCCTGCCTCTGTTTGCTAGATACCAGGCTCACGTCCCACCTCCAGTTATGGCAACCAAAAACTCTCTCCAGAAACTGATAAACATCCCGTTTTGGCAGGGGGGTGCGGGGACAGAGATGGGGGAACAAACTTACCCTACTGAGAAACACCACTCTGGAGCAGGGCTGGTGTTACAGGAGCCAGGAAAATCCAACTGGACATTAGGAGGTGGGCCGGAAAGATAGCACAGATAGCACGGCAGACAGGGCGCTTGCTCTGCACATGCCCGACCCAGGTTCAGTCCCCAGCACCCTAGATGGTCTCCTGAGCACTTCCAGGAGTCATTCCTGAGTGCAAAGCCAGGAGTAACAGGAACATCGCCAGGGGTGGCCCCAAAACAAAATAGCAACAACAAAATACTAGGAAGCACTCTCCAAGCACTCCGGGTGAGGTCCCCAAGAGCTGGAGGACCTGCTTACCCGCACAGGGCTAATCCATTCTTTCTCCCCTGGAGAATCTAAGAAACTTCCAGAATAGGCTCTCAGAACAGGGACCCAAAAGAGAACAGGTTTGTTTGGGACCCAGAGAGTCCAGGCCAAGTCCAGCCGGATCACTCTGCTTGCAGGGAGCAGACCCTGGGGCCAGGGCAGGATCCAGATGAGCTTGATCAGTCCCTGTGGTTGGCACCACTTAAGAAAGGTCCCCCCATCCCCCGGGGCCTGAACTGGCTGTGTCACACGCAGGTGAGTGCAGGTGAGCATGGATCACCTGTGAAAGGGGCTGATGACAGATGTGTGTGGGGACTGAGAAGTGTGGCTCACCCTCACAGCCCACATGAGCTGGAGCACAGGTGTGGCCATGTTGCCAAGTCACCGCCTGTCAGTCTTCGAAGAGCCTTGGATGGCCTCTCATGACACGGGGTGTACGTCACCAAGCAGGGCTGGGCCCAGAGCAGCCACACAGAAGTGGTACTTTCCCTTCTTCCTCCTCTAGTTTTGTAGCCAAAAACTAAGGTTCCCCAGTAGTAGCACTAGATCGTGTCCAGACTCCACTTTCCACCAGAGCTGCTGTGCCTCAGCACATCCTCTGAAGGTTGGTCCAGTAGAAGGCCAGCCTCATCCACTGTCACTGACCAGTCCAGAGCTCAGGAGCCTGGAGGTTCCCAGTCACCTCCCCCCCCCCCCCCATGAAATTCAAGACTCAGCCAAGCAACCTGGAAAAGACCAGGATCTCCCTCTATTCCTGAGGTCCACTCAGCTGGGGGCAGAATGCAATTACCCACTTGATCCCTGTTAAGAAATTGGTCTTCTGGGGCTGGAGAGATAGCACAGCGGGTAGGGCGTTTGCCTTGCACGCAGCCGACCCAGGTTCGATTCCCAGCATCCCATATGGTCCCCTGAGCACCGCCAGGAGTAACTCCTGAGTGCAGAGCCAGGAGTAACCCCTGTGCATCGCCAGGTGTGACCCAAAAAGCAAAAAAAAAAAAAAAAAAAAAAAGAAATTGGTCTTCTGAGGCTGGATTGATAGCACAGCAGGTAAGGCATCTGCCTTGCACGCTGCCAACCCGGGTTCGATTCCCAGCATCCCATATGGTCCCCTGAGCACCGCCAGAAGTAATTCCTGAGTGCAGAGCCAGGAATAACCCCTGTGCATTACCAGGTGTGACCCCCCAAAAAAATAAAAATAAAAAAGAAATTGGTCTTCAGGACCAGGGAGATAGTTCAAAAGGCTGGTGTGCATGCTTTCCATGTGGGAGGTCCGGGTTTGCTCCCTGGCACCAAGCCAGGAGTAGCCCCTCATCCCCAGCCCACCCCCAGCACAGCCCAGAGTGGATCAAAGCAACAAAAATAGAAGAAAAATTGGTCCTTGCCCTGACTTTTCTGCTTCTTGCTCCCTCTCTCCGTGTCTCTGAATCATCAACCCTCTCCCAAAGCCCTGGTAACCAGGTCCCCTCCAAACACCGACCTGGGCGCTTAGCCTCCTGCTTCTGCAGCAGAAGACCAAGCCAGCAGGGAGATGGGCAACCAGCAGGGCATGGCCCAGCCTGGGAGGTGATGCAGGTGGGAAGGGCCCTGACACCTGGGGTTCAACCTGTCCATGCCTCGGGCCAGCAAGCTGGGAGCAGGAGTTTCAGCCTCAGGCACTGGGATAGGGACAGGGAAGACAGAGGCCTTGGGGGTGTGCTACTGTGGTGGGGGCACAGGGGAGGGAGGTGCAGGGGGGAGCAGGGGTCTGGGGGGGGCCTGGCTCACATCCTGGCTCCGCCCTGCACCTATGACTGCACTGTGCCTCAGCTTCCGTGGAAGCACTCTCTCTGGCTGGAGAGGATGGATGAGATCAAGCAGGCGGGGTACTAGGAGCAAGAAGCAGGAAAATCAGGGCAAAGACCAATTTTTCTTCTATTTTTGTTGCTTTGATCCACTCTGGGCTGTGCTGGGAGTGGGTTGGGGGGGGGCTACTCCTGGCTTGTGCCAGGGAGCAAACCCGGACCTCCCACACTCTGTGGGTGTGACGGCTCCCCACCTCATAATTCTGGGGCGAGATGGGGAATGCTTGCTTCGGTAATTCAAGACACAGGGGTGTCCCGGGACTCCCGCTGGGAGATGCACCCCTTGGCTGCCCCAACACTACACACACAGGTCACACAGCACAGGACCTGCCCGGTGAGGCCCCTCTTCCAGCTCCCCTACCTCGAGGCCCCCCAGAAGCAGCCTGGAAGTGGGAATTAGCCAGTGCCAGCCACAACCCCTTCCCCCTAACTCTCCACCCCCGACCCCAGAGCAGTGGCAGTGACTCCCTTTGTTCTGCTCTGCCAGGTCTGACCCTGGGCTTTTTCTTTCTTTTTTTTTTTTTCTTTTGCTTTTTAGGTCACACCTGGCAATGCACAGGGGTTACTCCTGGCTCTGCACTCAAGAATTACCCCTGGCGGTGCCCGGGGGACCATATGGGATGCTGGGAATCGAACCTAGGTTGACCGCCGTGCAAGGCAAAAGCCCTGCCCGCTGTGCTATTGCTCCAGCCCCCTGGGCTTTTTCATCCCCCAATCCCTGCCTTCCCCTCAGTCTGCCCCCCGCCGCGCGCTGCTCTGGAGCCCACCTGGAGGGTGGGTCCCCCCGCCCCAAGTCCCCCGCGCCGCGCTCCCGCCCTTCCGCCCCGCCCGCCCGGGGGAGCGGGTGCAGCGGGGCGGGGCGGCGGGCCGGCGCGTGACCGGGCGGGGCTATAAAGGTGCCGGTTCTATTCCCGGGCCCGGCCGCCACCTGCGTCCCCGCTCCGGGGCTGTGGGCTCCGGGGCTGTGGCTCCGCGCCTGTGCCGTCCCGGAGCTCGCCCCCGAGATGCTGGATGCATGCGAGGGTCCGTCGGAGGGACCGCAGCCCCGGGGGAGGGCGGAGGGAGCTGCAGAAACCTATACAGGAAATGGTTGTTCTGATAGGATGGGAAAGTCGTAGATTTCCACAAAAGCAAATCAGGAAAATATAAAACAACCTGGTTTTTTATTGGGGGAGGGAGGGGATAAAAAATATTACATCATCGTAGGGATTATTTCATCTCCTAGAACAGACTTATCCTGCACAGTGTTTTTGGATCCTAGAAATTGTCCTGTTGGGGGCTCAGCTGAAATGCAGGAGGACTGGGTTTCATCCCCTGCTCTTCTGGGAGTGATATTCCCCTCCCAGCAGAGCCTGGAGCAGCCCCCGGGCCCCAGAGGGTGTGGCAAGAGAAAGCAGTTGTGTAGGGCCCTTGCCTTGCATGCAGCTGACCAGAGATTGATTCTCAGCATCCCTTATGCATGGTCCCCCGAGAATGCCTGGAGTGATCTATGAGCATCCAGCCAGAGTAAGCCCTGAGCACTGCCCGGTATGGAAAAACAAGGAAGGAGAAGGAGAAGAAAGAAATTGTTCTGTTGGAAGGCACAAGCAGGTGGGCTTTCTGGAGGAGGGGGCCGTGAAGAGCTGGTCTAGTCTAGGGCTCAGTTCTTCAGCCATAAGATCAGGCTGGGGGGACCCTCAGCCCCTCATCCAGACTACACCCAGGGTTTGCCAATCCCTCTGGGCAGGGCTGTGAGCAGGGACAGGGGGCAGTAGCCAGAGAGAAGTGGTTGGGCCAGTTGGACCAGCAGGGCCTGAGGAGGGCCCGGCTCAGCCAACACCCTCCATCACTCCTCTTGGGGGATGAGAGGCACCGGGACACCCCTACTAACCACCCACACCCCCAGCTGCCCCTCCAGGGCCCTCTGCTCAGCTCAGGCCTTGGGTGCCCTTGCTCCCGGCATCACTTTATGTCAGGCTCTCTCTTGGGCATCCCCAAGGCCACTGTGCCAACATGTGCTCCAGGAGCCTCCCACAAAGGCAACTCTGATGCGCTCCCCTCCACCCTCACCCCACCCCACTGTCAAACCATCTGTGTGTGGGGGGGGGGTCCACCGAGGGGTACAGAGGCCCCAGAGTGGGAAGAGCTAACACAGCACCTCCATGCTGCTTGGTTGTCTTACCTCGAGTCTGTGTAAGCCCTCTCTGAGCCTCAGTTTCCCTGCGTGGAGCACCCACATCCCTTGGACTGTTCAGATGTCCAGATCTCAGAGCTGGCAACCAGACTTTTCGTGCTCGTCTCCTCAGCCTGGAGTTCCCTCAGCTCACATGCATCCCCTCCCCAGTGCCCAGCCCCCTGCACGGGCAAAGGGTGGTAGGGGGTGGAGGTGAGGGGGAGGCAGGGAACCGAGACTCGCCCTCAAGGGGGCTCTCCACCCCATCATCTCCACTCGCCCAGCCCTGCCACTGCCCACAGCCTTTTGTGGGCATAGACTGTGGCCATCTTGGCCACAGTGGCCAGGCACTGGGCCAGGTGGCTGGGCAGGCTCGGGCAGCAGGAATGTTGAGTCCTTGGGGCCAGAAACACAGCCTGTTCCCAATGCAGGTCCCCGGGGCCTGTGGGCACGAGCCAGGCATTTCCAGGGCAGGGAGGGAAGGGAGAGAAGGACTGGAGTTTCTGGGCAGGAGACGGCTCCTGAGTTAAGGACTGGGGTACATAATCCAAAGTCTCCGAAGGTCCTGAAGTGAGGTTCTAGGAGGGACCCATGTGCTCCCCCGCTCTAGGCTAATGCTGGGGTACCAGCCGCACCCAAACCCCAGGGTTGGCTGGATAGTGAATCCCAGCCTCATTGTCAGCTACCCAGCCCAGTACACTGCCAGCCCGGGGTGAAGAAGATGAAGTCCGTTTTCTAGTTGGCCTGAGGTTTCACAGCCTGGAAAACCAGAAATTTGGGGCTGACACAGCGCTGGGCCTTCTCCTTCATGTTGCAGGGAGCCTATTGGTCTGTCCTCTGGTTGGCAAATAGCTCCCTTGGGGCAGAGAGAGGGCAGGGGCAGGGGCGGGGGTGACCAATGTCTCTGGAGGGAAGGAGAGAAACCTGAAGGGAAGTGGGAAATGTGGGTCTAAGTACTGGGCCAGAAAATGTAGAATTGATGTTGGGGTTTGTGAGTGTGTGAGTGTGTGTGTGTGTGTGTGTGTGTGCGCGCGCAGGGGGGATTTAGTTGGAGGGGAAGGGGATGCTGGAAACGCCTATGCCCCCTCTTTCCACACCACCCACAGAAATCAGGGCCCAGTTAGTTCCCATATGCTATGCATGCTGGACAGATGCTTGGCCTCTCAGTGCCTCAGTTTCCCCACCGTATCTGCTCCGTTCTCTGATTCCCACTGCCACTCTCCTTGCCCAAGCCACAGGGATCTTGTTCTTCTTGTTCTTCTTCTTGTTCTTCTTCTTGTTCTTCTTCTTGTTCTTCTTGTTCTTGTTCTTCTTCTTGTTCTTGTTCTTCTTCTTCTTCTTCTTCTTCTTCTTCTTCTTCTTCTTCTTCTTCTTCTTCTTCTTTCTCTCTCTCTCTCTCTCTCTCTCTCTCTCTCTCTCTTTAACATTTTAAAACATACTTATTGCCCCATCCCTTCTCTCTTTGTTGGTCCGGAGACTGGGATGAGGGAGGGGGTCCACACATTTTTTTTTTTTGGCACCGGAGAGCATGAATACAAAGTGCCAGCTCACATTCACTATGTGGGGTGGTGGGAGAATAAACTTGCAACCCCATGCCGGGGCGCCATCCTCTAACGCCATCAGAAAGTCCTCCATGCTCCATCCTGAAGCTGAGCACAGATCACTCAGGATAAAGGGCAGAGTCCATACATGGCCCTGAGGCTCAGTGTGGCTTAGCTGTGGCTCCCCGCCTCCTGTCTCTTTCTCAGCTCCAGTGAGAGGAGCTTCTAGTTCATCGCAGACAACATTCTGCCATTTGCCTGAGTCTTTTCCCATACTGTTCCCTCTGTATGACACACTGTGCCTAGCTTCCCAGGCTTCATACACATCTGGGCTTCAGTTACTACCTCCTCCAGGAAGTCTTCCCTGACCTACCTGCATGAGGTTAGAGAGAATTAGACATCAGGTAGAGTCTAGTGTGGTGGGGAAAGCAAAAACTGCTCTGAGGGAGAGAGAATAGGACAGCCAGGGTCCTCAGGATACCTCTGGGAGCTGGTCCCACCTGCCTTGTAGGCACTTCTGTGGGGGCTGATCCCACCTGCTGATCCCCCAGTCTGCCTCCCCTCGGACTGAATACACGAGATCCACCGCTGATTCTGGTCTCAGAGCTCTGAGACACTTTCAGTATCTGGGAGGGGAGGTGGCCGCTGGTGTCCTGGGTCTTGTCTAATTTCTATCTACTCTCTAGTAGACCTGGGGTGAGGCTTCTGGAAGGATTAATCCCTCAAGCTCATCCTGGGCTGCTGTGTGCCCGAGGGGACACGAGCCAGTGAATTTATGAATGTGATAAAACGAAGGTCTCGTGGGCCTGGCTGGATGTGCGAGAGGCCTGGGTGAGCGCTGTGCCTCTGGCCGGCTGTAGGATTTTTCCAGGCCCCTGTGAAGTTTTCTCTAGAAGAATCCTGGCTCCTGCTAGGGTCAGGCTGAGCAGCTGAAGCGGCCTCTCCTGGGACGGGGCCAACAGCACCTCGGGCTGAAACGCATGCTTTCCCTGCACTGTCCCCGTGGTTGCTCCTTGGCAGTGCATGGTCCCTGAGCACCACCCGGAGCCCCCCTGCTGCCCCCCGCCCCCCCCCCCCACACACCTGCAACTCTCCCTTGCCTACAATAGACAGCTTGCTTGTCTTGGGGCTGGGGAGATAACACACAGAAGAGAATGTGCTTAGCCCATGCACGGTGCTGAAGTTAACCCCCCACACCCCCCCCAGCAATGCACGTGCTCCCCACCTCCTCCTATAGCTCAGTGGGTGTGACCCACTGCCCGCCTCCACCCCCCACATCGCCAGTACATGACTGACAGCCAAGTAAGCAGAGCCCTGCTGGGAGTGACCCCTAATAAACAAACAAGACCCCCACCCCCCACACCAAGCCTAGCCTCTCGCACTTCAGGCAGCCTGCAAAGTGAGGGTGGCCCTGGTGTTCAAGGAAGGACCCTGGAGGCTCAGAAAGCCTCTCACTGCTCAGGCAGTGTCTGCCAGGGCCAGACCCCAGGTCTTTTCTGTGGGTGTAGCCTCCTGGACGTAGGGATGAAGCCCTGGGACAGTAGAAGCAGGTCACTGTGTGTTCATACAGCACCCCAGGCTGCAGGTTCTGCTCCCAGCCAGTGTGACCTTGAGCAAGCAGCTCTGCTTCTCTGAAATGGCAAGGGAGGAGGCTGAGATACCCAGCTCTCCCTTCTGGGGCTTCGGGCATTGGCTGATGCGTAAGGAGGAGCAGGTAGAGGATGGTTTCGTTACGCCTAGCACCCCAGGTGTGTCTGAGCAGCCAGAGCACCTGGAAGCGGCAGGGCTTGAAGTCTGCGTTCCCACCCAGCACATCTTTTATCCCTGTACTGCTTGGCTGGGAGCTAGGCCCTGCCAGCATGGACAGTGGCCTAGCTGCAGTGGGACTGCCTGATCTCAGCTCATAGAGGAGGAAACAGGCTGTGGGCAACCCTGGCTTGAGGACTGGCGTGGACCCTCATGACGGAGGCCTTTGTAGATGATCTTGAGCACCTACTGCGTGCTGCCCTGTGCTGGGACTGAGGAGACTGTGAGGCAGAAGTGCTTGGACTGGGCCAGGAAGGACAGGAAGAATTCCTCCCAGGGCAGTGCCAGAAGAGAGAAAGCCCGATGGGCAGAAAGAGCTTCAGGGCCTGGAGCAATAGCACAGCGGGTAGCGCGTTTGCCTTGCATGCAGCCGACCCAGGTTCAATTCCCTGGATCCCATATGGTCCCTCAAGCACCACAAGGAGTAATTCCTGAGTGCAGAGCCAGGAGTAACCCCTAAGCATTGTCGGGTGTGACCCAAAAAGCAAAAAAAAAAAAAAAAAAAAAAAGAAGAAGAAGAAGAAGAAGCCACAGGCAGTTAAGGATTTTGCACTGTCCATTCTAGGAACACCACCTATGCCTGTGGGGTCCACAGAGATTCACATCATCAGTGGCCCTGGAGACCACACAACAAACTCCTGGGGTGTGTTCTGAAGAGATACCCCTGAAAGAGGGAATTTCCAGGCAGCAACTGAGGGCAGGCATTCCAGACCAAGGAGAAAGTAAGAGAAAGGCCCAGAGGCAAGAATGACAGCAGTCGATGTGTTGGACATTGGAAAAAGAGGCCCTGGGAGATGGCTCACAGGGCTTTGCATGCTGGAAGTCTGGATTTGATGCCCAACGCTACATGGTCCCCAGAGTATGGATGGGTCTGACCCAAAAGCCAACAGAAAGAAAAGATGGAGAATGACCTCTCTTTTTTTGTTTGCTTTTGGGCCACATCCACAGTGCTCAGAGCTTCATTCTGCTCAGTGCTCAGTGCTCAGATTCTGCTCTCAGGGATCACTCCTAGGGGTCTTGGGAAACCATATGGGGTGCTGAGGATCAAACCCAGATCGGCTGCATATGCAAGGTGTATGCCCCACTCACTGTACTCACTATGCCCAGCCCTGGAATTACCCTTTTGTTATTCTAGGAACACAACCTGGTTCCAGGAGGTTCAAGAGGGCGGAGCCAGAGTAATGTGCCTCTTCCTGGGGGTTTTCCAAGGTGGATGACACTGTCTCCCAGAGGGCACTGGAACAATCTGGAGGGTGGGTAGCCTTGGGTGTGGTTCTGGGTCACTTTTTGTTTGGAAAGCATAGGTTTCCAGGAGGCATGAGTGATGTTTTTCCTGAAAGGAGGTGGAACCTCTGGTTAGGCTGAGAAGAGTGTAGGTCCAGACCATCCCTTGCCCCCATGCCCTGCTTTCTGCCCTAAATCCAGTGCACAAGGGCTGCTCAGACCAGAGGGCACACAGCAGGGAGCTCAAGACACTTCATTAGCCCTTCCTCTCTGCCCTTTGCTCTGGGAGCTTGGCGACACAGCCCTTCATGGCGGGTGTGAGATTCTGGTGGGCTCAGGGTGCAGGTATGGTACGTCCTGTTGGAGCTTTTTGCCCTGTCTCCAAGTTCCTAGCTTCCCTGTGGATACTGGAGGTAGTGTCCAGGGGTCCCAGGCTCCCTGTGCCATCATTCTGACCTGTGACCTTCTTGGGGTGTCTGAGAGTGAGCCCTACATCCTGTTTGTCCTGGTCCTGCCCCTCATTGTAGAGTCTCATCCGCTCCTGCTACTCATCCCCCGGGTCCCCACACGTGGCCTCGTCATGTGGAGTGCTTATCACTTTCCCAGCATACAGGCGCCCTGTGTGGCAAAGACCTGGGAACTCACTATGGAAATCCAGCTGACTTGGGACAAGGGTGGGCTCTGGCCTGCAACAATTTCCACTCCTCTGGGGACCCCAGGATCCCTAGCTCTTTCCAGATGTGGTGAGGGGGGAAGTACCCCCAGGACTCAGGATTTGCACCTTGTGATTAAGACACTTGGGAGAGACTTGTCTATGCGGGTGCCTGACAGCGTCCATAACACACACCAACACACACACAGACACACACACAGACACACACACAGACACACACACACACACACACGGGAATCTTGCCCCTCTCTAGCTGACCCCAGAGCACCCAGCCTGTCCTGTGGGGGGAGGGGTGTCGCTGTCCCCCTGGCACTGCTGACGGGTGCCCTGTGTGAGGATGGATGGAAGTGTCTCCTGCATGAGAGGCCTGATGGGAGGGTCACATGCTGAGCACATGGCCTCCAGATCTGGCTGGTGCTCAGGGTCTACCCCTACTTCAAACCCCCAGAGAGCTGAGTCAGTACTTTCTTGCATATGCGCAAAGCCTGGGTGGTCACAGCAAAGGCCAGAAGGAAGGCAAGAAGCCCCGTGTGGGGCCCTGCCTGTCCCCTTGGCTCTCTAGCTCCCTTTGGTCCCCTGAGCAGCCTCTGGCCTCGGGTCTGGGCAGGACCAGGCACATGGAGACAGGGGACCCTGGACTCCTGAGCCTGTGCTCAGAGGCCAGCCTCCAGTGGATAGGCCTCGCCATAGAACTCAACCTTTACCAGTGCCTGGCGTCTGGTGGTTTTGAGCAGAATGGGGCTGCCCAAGGGCACTGTTTGAGCATCAAAGTAAAACTGAGAGTGGCGGCCCCGCCCAGCAGCACAGAGCTCCCAGGAAGGTAATTATAGGTGGTCTGGGATAGCGGCTCTGTCTCTGCTCAGCCAGCCCTGGGGCCATGGGGCCACAGGGAGCCCCTGCCTTGTCCCGCCCCCTCTGAGGTTCAGAGGTTCCAGGCCAGCTGCTGCTCCAAGGCCTTCCACTAACCTCTGTGCATTGCAGCATTAGAAGGGTCTCCTGGGATTCGTGGAATCTGGACTCCGGCGGATGTGAAAAGCGTGAACTTGGTCTTGGATTAGAATCATCAGAAGAACAGTCATTCCAGCCCCCACACACCAAGTGTTCATGACAGAGCAGGCCTGGAGCCAACACTTGACATTCATTAACACCTCACAAGCTCCCTACCAAACCCTTAAAATGTGAGGGTCATCATCAGCCCCATTTTACAGGAGGGGAAATAGAGGGCCCCAGGAGGTCAGCTGTGCACTGCTGACCTCACTGAGTCTCACACCCTTGACTCTTTTGAATTCCAGGCCAAAGTTCACGGCCACTGGCCAGGCTGTCTTTGAAGACATAAGGCTGGGGTGGGACTGGCCTGGGTGGAGTGAACTAAAGTTAGGTGTGTGTGTGTGTGTGTGTGTGTGTGTGTGTGTGTGTGTGTACACATGCGCGCCTGTGTGTAGGGGTGGGGGGTGATGGCTGGCGGGCAAGAACACACTCCATTCTGAGGGCTCCTATCTCACTAATAAGGCCTGTGCAGACCCTACCTGGTGGGCTTGGGTAAGTGTCCCGGGGACCAGCGCAGTGAGGCCTGCACACATATCCTAATGACCTCAGGGTGTCTATCTCAACCCTGTCACCTGCCCCAGGACCCGCCCCATGTTTTGCTGCCTGACCCCTCCCTGCTCTGGTCCTCACGGGACTCTCCCCACCACGGCCTGGGAATGTGCATGAGGAAGGGACTCACACAGCTGCTCTGGGACTGGGCCGGGGTGGGCTGGGTTGTGTGGCTCTGCGGTGGAGCACTTGTCTTGCAGAGAGAGGCTCCAGCTTTGATTGCCAGAACCGTGCATTTCCCCAGCACCACCAGGAGTGGCTCCAAACACTGTTGGGTATGCCCCTCTCCCCCACCCCCGAAAAAAAGAGTTCCTGAGATCAGAGAGAGAGATGGAGTTTGAAGGGTGAAAACACATGTTTTGCAAGCCGGAGGCCCAGATTTAATGCCTCAAGACGACATGGTCCTCTGACCACCTCCGGGGAGTGGCCCTTGATCATTGTCAGGGTGGACCCCCAAAACGATGATCCACCCAAGACCCCTAAATGCCCTCCCCACCCCGTCCTTTGCATTTTCCAGGGCCCTGTGGCTGCCAGGCAGAGGCGGAGACTGGCCTGCTCCAGTGTGAGTCTCCGCCACCTGGGCCCTTGCCAAGATTTATCTCTGGAATTTGCCTTGGAAAACTGGTTCCTGCCTGCCCTTGTCCCTGGGCTCGGGGTCTCAGTCCACACTGCCAAAAACTCTTACAGGCATCTAACTTCTCACTCTCTAGCTATCATTCTTTCCTAGTCTCCAGTCAAAGTTTCTTTCTAGGCCCTGCAGAGGCTATTGTAAAAAGGGTGTGTGTGTGTGTGTGTGTGTGTGTGTGTGTGTGTGTGTGTGTGTTTTGGCCACACCCAGAGGTGCTCAGGGTTTACTCCAGGTTCTGTGCCCAGGGGTCACTCCTGGTAGGGTTGGGAGCTCACAAGGGGTGCTGGAGGATGGAACCCGGGTCGGCCACGTGCACAGCCTTACCAATAAGGTTGGCCCTACTAACTTTCAGCCCCTCTATCACATATTTTTATGCCCCATCTTACTCTTGTCTTTTTCCAGATCTCACCTTATCAGGCATTCTTTAGATTTTGACTGTCTCTTCAGCCCATTATTTGTTTAGTTTTGTATTTACTTTCAATTCCACATGATGATCTTCTTATTCTCTTTGAACTTACTTCATTTTCCCACTTTTCCCTACTGGATCTTAGCTATTGATTTTTTGTGTCCCCCGCCGACACCCCCTTTGGATAATGTTTTCTCCTGGAGAGCTTGGGGGACCATGTGTGGTGTGAGAACCAAACCCAGGTCGGCCACATGCAAGGCAAGCACCCTACCCTCTGTACTATCTCTCTGGCCCCGTGCATTTTTTTTTTTTTTAGAAAAGGCAATGCTATTTATTTTGATTTTTCTTTTATAAACATTTTTAATTGAATCACTATGAGATAGACCCTTACAAAGCTGTTTATGATTGGATTTTAGTCACACAGTGCTCCAACACCCATCCTCCACCAGGGCATGTTTTCTGGCACTCCTTTTTTTTTTTTTTATTTTTTTATTAGTGAAACACCATGAGGTACAGTTCCCCACAAATGGTAGCTCCCAGTGACTTCTGCATTGCCCTTGTGAGCATTCAACAGTGAGTCCACTGAATACCCCTTGGTAGTCCGTATTTTGTGCTAAAGGCTAAGGCGAGATGAAAGAGGGGTGGCTAGCCTGTGTTGGGCAGCTGTGTACCCCCTGAGGATGCAGCAGACGCCGCTGATGAATCCCAGGGCTCTGGTAGGGCTGGGGAGCTACAGCTCCGAAGTCTCTTTGGAGAGCAGCGAGCCTCCAGCACCCAGCAAGTGATGGCCCCCACTCGCCTCTAGCAGCCCCCGTCCAGCCCAGGATGAAGGGCAGAATCTGGCCAGGGCTTCCCGGGCTAAGCTGTCCTTGTGTTGTGCCTCCTCGCACCACCTGCGCCCTGATTTCTTTGTCCTCCTTCTCAGCTCCCGGCACAGGATGGGGAGCAGGCAGACAGGATCATCTGTCTCTGCCTCTCAAGTTCCTGCAAGACTGTGATGGCCTGGTTAGGGACGTGGCCCCGAGGTGGCCTGTCTGGGTTATTGCATCTAGCGCCAGAAACTGAGACCCTCTCCAGCGCACATCTCCTCTCTGGGCTCCTGCTCCTGGGGGACCCCCGTGTGCTCCTCCTCAGGGGAACCAGGTCTTGCTCGCAGCCTTGCCTTCGTGGTAGCTCAAAAAACAGACCAGCATCTTCTGAGTGCCACCAAGACCCTGGAGGTCTCAGGGAAAATGGGCTGTTCCCTGGTGGGCTCCCAGGAAAGCACTAGATTTGGGGGGATAGAGGGTGTTGGACCACACCTGGCAGTGCTCAGGTGTTACTCCTGGTTCTGTGCTCAGGAATTACTCCTGGCGGGGCTTGGAGGACCACTGTGATGCAGAGGATGAAACCTGGTCAGCCCATGCAGGGCAAGTGCCCTACCCACTGTACTAGATTGCTCCAGCCCCTAGGGAAGAGTTGGCAGGAGGCCAATCTCAGTACTGCCACTCAGATGGTTTTGGGGGTTATTTTCTAGTTGTTTTTGGGAGCCACACCCGGTGGTACTCAGGGGATACTCCCAGTGCAGTGCTCAGGATTTGCTCCCAGAGAATCTCAGCAAACCATGAAGTGCCTGGGACTGAACGTGGGCGTTCTGCATGCAGAGTCCACGCCCCAGCCCTCTGAGCTTTCTCTCCAGACTGGACTGTGGTTTTCTAGTTTGTAATGACACAAGAACACGTGTCTCACAGGCTTTGTTAAGGGCAAAACAAGATAACTTACTCCATCTGTCAACAGGATTTGCTGAGCACCTGCTGTATGCTGAGCTCTGTGTCCAGCTCCAGGGACAGGACGGCTGTCTGGTGACAATCAGAAGGAGAGCAGATAAGTTATCAGGAAGTGACAGATCCCTTCCGGACATTTAGGCAGCAGAGAGCAAAAGAGCCCTGGCCTGCACTCAGGAAGTCAAGGATTCCTGGAGGAGGTGACTCCCAAAGGCAGATCAGCCGATTCCCAGGTAAAGGGAATGGTCTGAGGCCAGCTTGGGTGCTGACCAGGATCCTTACGAAATTGATCCCCAGTGTTTCTTTCTTTGGCGGGGGGGTGAGGCACACCCAGCAGTGCTCAGGGCTTTCTCCTGGCTCTGTGGTTCAGGGATCACTCCTGACAGTCTCGGGGGCCAAAGGGAGAACGGGGGTCAAACCCTGTTGGCCGCGTGTAAGGCAGGTGTCCTACCCACCATACTATTGCTCCAGTCTCCACAGTGTTTCACTTTCCAATACAGGGCAGGAGAGGGACCGAGGCCCAGCTCGCTTAGGTGCTGGATGTAGGACAGTTGAACTGGGTCGGGTGTGTCCGGGGCGCTGCATTATTTACTGTCCCAGCCATAAAATATTTACATGGGCTTCCTGCTGATTTATGGTGTTTGCTTTCCTCCCTCCAGGTTCCTGGCAGGTAAACCATGTGCCCTGCAGCTCACCCCTGGGAGGAGTCCAGGGGTGCTGCCACCCAGCACCTAACTGGGCCAAGAGGAGGTTCTGCTCCAGCTCACCGGGCCACCAGGCAACACTGAGCTCTGCTCATTCAGCTTGAGCCCCAGCGCCTAAAGTCCCCACCCGAGGGTCCCCAGAGCAGAGTGACAGAGGAGTCAGCTGGGAGGAAGGTGGCTCAAACAGAGCCTGGACTCTGCACGGTTATGACCAGGCGCTAGACTTTCTCCCGCTCTGATCTCCCTGCAAATGGGGTTCAAAGTAGCTCCGCGTTTTGTTAGTTGGTGGATTGGGTTTTGGGTTAGGGTGCTGATCCCAGAGTTCTGCTCCTAGCTCAGGGCTTGGCGGTTGCTCCCTGCTGAGTTCGGGGGACCGTGGAACCCGGGTTTTCTTCAGGTAAAGCATGCACTCAACGCAGTGAGCTTCTCTTCAACCCGCAAGTACTACCATGGGTCTTTTAATTTTTTATTTATTTATTGCTTATCGGGTACACCCGGCGATGCACAGGGGTTACTCCTGGCTCTGCACTCAGGAGTTACTCCTGGTAGTGCTCAGGGGACCATATGGGATGCTGGGAATTGAAACTGGGTCAGCCTCGTGCAAGGGAAACGCCCTACCCACTGTGCTATCTCTCCAGCCCCATACTGTGGGTCTTTTTATAGTGAAACAGTTTGACTGAGGGAGGATACTAGTTCTAAGGCGAATGTGGGATGAGGGAGAACATTCCAGTGTTTGGGAGGCATGGAGAGATCACCCAACCCCGGGTTGTGTACACAGTGACAGGAGGCTTGAAAGTCTGATGCTTCATTCAGTGTCATAAAGTGAAATATTAGGACAGCCTGTCAGCTGCAGCACACCTCTTCTAAAGTGATTCAAGCTTGCTTTCTGTGGGAAGTGGGTGCTCTGCAACCAGCTCGGGTGGAAAGCGAAGGATCTCAGAACCTTCCAAGGGCTGGGCCCCTCTCTGGAGTCTTCCTAGAAATCTTTCTTGTCATCTTCCTAGAGAAAGGCGCAGCTTCCTGGTCATTCTGGGAAGGAAGAAGAGAAGCGCCTCAGACAGTGGGAAGGAGGTGACTGGGAGCTCCAGGGGACCTCTCCAAGGCTGGATGGTTCCTGTTTCTCCTCTGCCGGGCAGAGGGTCAAGCTCCTGACAGCTAGAATCCCATGGGTGGGATCTGGGTGTGTGGCGGGTGGTCTTGCAGGCTCTTGAGGACTGGGCTGTAGGGAGGAGCTATGAGACTGCGTGTGTCGGCCTGCACCGCCAAAGGTAGGGACTTGAGGTGGGCAGGGTGGTGAGGACAGCAGGGGGCTGCTACTTTTTCCTGGAAATCACAGTCTGGAGGGGGAAGGTCTTGAGCTGCCTTTCCCTTCTGTACCAACCCAGTCACCCGCTTCTCAGAGCAGATAGCTCATGAAGGTCACAGAAAGAAGAGATCAGAAAACTACAGCAGGGTGCTGAAGCAACAGTACAGTGGGTAGGGAGCTTACCTGGCACACGGCCAATCCGGGCTTGGTTCCCAGCACCCCATAGGGTCCTCCAAGCACCACGAGGAGTGATTCCTGAGTGCAGAGCCAGGAGTAAGTCCTGAGCATCACCAGATGTGGTCCCAAAACAAAAAACAAAAAAACAAAAAAACAAAAAAAGAAAAGAAAGGAAGGAAGAAAGAAAGAAAGAAAGCACACCAAATCTGAGTTGGGTCCAGGTAAAGGTAAAGGTAAAGGCCCTCCCGTTGATCGTCGATTTGCTCAAGCGGGCCCAGTAACGTCTCCATTGGAGACTTAGTTGTTACTGTGTCTGGCATATCGAATACTCTCGGTAGCTTGCCGGGCTCTCCGAGAGGGGCAGAGGAATCGAACTCGGGTCGGCCATGTTGGCTGTGTGCAAGGCAGACGCTCTACCCGCTGTGCTATTGAGTTGGGTCCAGAAACCAGGACAATTCACATCCTTGCTATTAGAATCCAACTCCCTGTCACAGAACACAGAGCTGCTTCTGGGCCTATTGGCCTTGAAATCACCGTCCATCCTCCCCTCCCCACCCCCCACTCTGACCTTCACAAATGGAAGTGGAAGAGGTTGGGATGTTTTGTTTTGTTTTTGCCACACCTGGCTGTGCTCAGGGGTTACTCCTGGCTCTGTGCTCAGAACTCACTCCTGGCAAGGGTCAGGAGACCATATGGGGTGCCAGGTATCCTGGGTTAGGTGCTTGTGAGGCAAAAGCCCTACCTGCTGTACCCGTTCTCCAGCCCACCTGTTCTTAAAGCTGCATTTCTCACATTCCTCACATCTGTGCTTTGGTGTGGGCTTTGAGGGTGCAGGAGAGTGACCCTCTAGGTGGTGTTTCCTAGGCTACCTCTCCTCCAAGGCCTCCCAGCCTCACAGATGCAGAGAGGCTCCCATTTCTTCCCGGTGATCCGTGCATCAGTCAGTTACACTTTAGTGAGAATCAGGAGATGAGGTTCTGCATAGACCCTTTTCCCAGGCTGTGTTCTTTTTTTTTTTTTTTCTTTTTTGGGTCATACCTGGTGATGCACAGGGGTTACTCCTGGCTTTGCACTCAGGAATTACTCCTGGCAGTGCTCAGGGGACCATATGGGATGCTGGAAATCGAACCCGGGTTGGCCGTGTGAAAGGCAAACGCCCTACCAGCTGTACTATCACTCTAGCACCCCCCCCACCTCCTCAGGCTGTGTTCTACAGCTGGCCTGGAGCTCTGGGGGAGGAAGGCAGAGCTCCAGAGGGAGGGGGAGCCTGAGGAAGCAGAGGATGGGATGTTCCAGGCAAGCACTTGACCCTGGACTAGAGCGAGGTCTCACCTCTCTGCTGCTGGAGAGCCAATGGGAAAAGACAAGCCCTTCCTTCTCGGGATTTCAGGCGGGGAAGCGAATGCCCAGAACCTTTTCCGATGGGATGAGAAAGTGGAGCAGCCAAGCAGGGAGGGAAAAGACTGCCGAAGAGCAGCACACCAGGAAGCCGCTGCCACATCCGGGTGAAGGGGGCAGAGGAGGAAGGAGTGGGGTGCCTGTGTGACCCCGGAGATCCGCCTCGCCAGAGCCCAACAGCTGGGTGGACTTTCCCGGCGCGTTTCTCAACGGGGCGTTTGCGGTGGCTACTTCCTCCCGAGGCACGCGCTCCCCGCGGGGGGCACAGCTGTCTGGAGAAGCTGTTGCTGCTTCCTCTGCCAGGCTGGTCAGCGGAGTGGAGAGTCTGGCTTGGGCACTGCCCATGTGGTGTCGGCGGGAGAGCGGGGCCTGCCAGGCCCAAACACCACAGCCCTGGGAGAGAGCCAAGGACGCAGGCCCCGGAAACCCAGGAAGCTGAAGCCGCCATGGGCCAACCAGACTCTCCAAACAGCAGCTCCTCCTGAGCGGCTCTGACCCTCGAGACCAAGCCTCAAGCCACCAATGAGCCCACAAATCCCCCGACCCTTTCACGCCATCTGACTTTACATGAGCCCCACCTGTGAGCGGGTCTCTTTAGAGAAACCCATTTTACAGAGAGACGAATCAAGGCTCCGAAGGGTTAAGTTACCTCCCCAGGCCCACACACAAAGTGGACTTTGAGAACCCTTGGCATTCACCAAGGCAGGGTCCAGGGGTTTTGAGCATCTGAGAGTGACCCGCCCTCCTCGCCTGGGCCCCCAGGAAGGGTTTTTTCTGACCGTGGCAGCAGGGCTGAGGCCTGAGTTTAGACTCTGCCTGTGTCCAGGCTGCTGATTAGGTGGTGGTGGGGGGGGGGGGGGGAGAGGTCACTGATTTTTGAGGCAGAAACAAAGGGAAAGAAACAAGGACAAGGCAGGGGGACTGCTGAGGACTGCGCTCCAGTTACCCGCCCCCCCCTTCTGTTGTCTGACCTTGATCGAGTCCCTTTCCCGCCTCCGCCACTGTAAGATGAGCTGTATGAGCCTGACCTTGAGGATCCTGAGGACCGCCCAGCACCCACCCACAGACTGCGAGGAAAATGGTGTGGCTTCTGTGTGAACGTCAAAAATGGTGTGTGTGTGTGGGGGGGGGGATCTAACCCAGAGCCCCGCGGTGGGTCCTGTGGCTGTGGCCAGCAGCCCTCCATGGTTAAGCGGGGGATTGCCAGATCCCCAGGAGTGTCCAGTCAATGAGATGGGACAGGAGGGACCAGGATGTGGGTGCAGGGGCTCTGGTCTTTGGGGTTCCCAAAGCCTGGGTGCAACTGTCAGCTCTGCCCTAGGCCAGTGATGGGGGGATCTAATTTGTGCCAGTTATTATTATTATTATTATTATTTTGCTTTTTGGGTCACACCTGGCGATGCTCAGGGGTTATTCCTGGCTCTGCACTCAGGAATTACTCCTGGCAGTGCCCAGGGGACCATATGGGATGCTGGGAATCAAACCCGGGTCGGCCACGTGCAAGGCAAATGCCCTACCCGCTGTGCTATCGCTCCAGCCCCCTGTGCCAGTTATTCTTACAGGATCTCAAGTCCCTGCTCCACACTGTGATGGGGCTGTGATGTCAGCATCCCTTCCTGTCATGTCACCAGGCCTCCTGCAGAGGAGTATAGGAAGATACCTGAAAAACGTGGCCAGACCATGGCGCATGCTTGGGAATTAATTAAGGACATAGTTACTGTTACTGAACATTGGCAGCTGCCTTTACTTTATGAGGACTGGACCGGACTGCCAGGGCGTGCAGGAGAGAAAGGTGCCATTTCTTCAGGGGCACCAGTGGCCCCAGGGCCCAGCAGCTGCCAGCTATGACCTCAGAGGAAGGCTCCCTCAAATCTCCAACAGAAGAAAGTTTTTCTCCATCACTTCCTGTCAGAATGGGATCAGGGGCACACAACACTTCAGACAGCGTCACACGCCCCTCTAAGGGGCGCTCAGGAAGTGGGTCTGAGCTCCCTGCTGTGAGGGCTGGCTGCTGTCCCCCTTACTCCAGTGTCACTGTGGGAAGGCCCGCCCTGACCCCACGGAAGTAGGTCTTGGGATCGTATCACCCCACCTTCCTGACTTCAAGCCCTTATCCGGAGCTATCTTGCCACCTGGGCTATTGGGTTCCAGTCTCCCTCTGCACGCTGGGAGGAAGGTGCCTCCGGGCAGGCTAGCATCTGCATCTCCGAGTCCCGCCAGGCACATGGCTCCTGTGGTACTCTGCGTCTATGCGAGTGAGCGAAGACCAGGGAGGCAAAGGCATAGTGCGGTAGGAAATAGGAGGACCCAAGCCCAGAGGCCCCAGGTCTGAGTTCCTGGGTCTGCTTTGCCCCCACTGAATATGGGACCCTGAGCTCCTGTCTCCCCAACCTCTACCATGAAGTCTTTAGGTTAATAAACTCCAAGACCCCTTGAGGATGCAGATGTAGGGATGTCTCTGTCAAGTTGCAACTCTAGAAAGGTCACTGGGTTTCCAGCTCATGGGAAGTCCCGTGACAAATGTGGTGGGGTCAGTTTTGAAATATATTCTGGGCTTGGCCATTTCTGAGCCACGAGCAAATAAACCCAGAGCAGTCTGCCTATTCCAAGAGCTGCCCCGTTGAGCATGTGTCTTGGGGATATTTACATGTTTTACACAGGAGCACATGACCCAGGCCCATACCCACCTGTGTGCTCCCACCCGTGGGCACCTGCTCATAGATACGTGCTACACCACTGTCACCCATCTACAACTCACAGACTGTCCGCTCAGGTACACGCATGCTCAAATACACATACGTCCACACCACCCATGGTTTATTCACATCGACACTTTCGGTGAACATGCACACCCAGTCCCACTCATTTGCACAACCACACACACTCACTGGTGCCTTCCCTCTGTGTTCATGTCCTCACACTTACACAGGCTCACCTTCCTTCACCCTGATGCAGTCTCCCCCACCCACACTCACATGCTCAGCCCGAAGACACACGCTTTCACACTCACACGCGCACGCTCTTACTTACTCCCACACTGCTCACTCCTGCAGTTAGCCGCCACAAACTCCCTCCACACACACACACACACACACACACACACACACACACCCTCAGTTGCACCAGTCCCTTCCCACCCATCTGGCCGTTTGCCATCCTGAGTGACCCGGGCTTGGCCTCCTCCGGTGACTGCCTCTACTCCTGCTCTCCTTTCCATCTTGGTCCTATTTATTTTTCTTAGCCGCAATGAGCATATTTGGAGAAGTATCTATTTTTGCCCTATCTGGAGACATTTTTCCCCTCGGCTGTGGCTCGGCAGATCAGTGGGAAGGATCCCGAAGGCTGTGGCCAGGCCAGGATGGACAGCAGAGAGCTTCAGAGATCACGAGACTATCTGGGCTGGGCTGGCCACCTGAGCTGGGGCTGCTGCCACTGAAATTCTCTTTTGGGTCTCCTTGAAGTCAGGGTGGCTGCTTCCCCGAGGCAGCTGTGGCTGGGGAAGATGGGCTCTGTCTTAATGCTCCTAGCTCCTTTCACCTCTCTTTTCTAGAAGGGGATGCTGTCTTTTATTTTATTTTATTTGTTTTTTTGCTTTTTGGGTCACATCTGGTGATGCTCAGGGGTTACTCCTGGTTCTGCACTCCTGGGGTTGCTCTGGGTTCCATATGGGATGCTGGGAATCAAACTTGGTTCAGTCACATGCAAGGCAAACGCCCTAACCACTGTGCTATTGCTCCAGCCCCAGGGATGGTGCCTTTTAGAGGTCATCAGGATCTTGTATATGACAAACAAACAAACTCTCTCAAAGTATATTTAGGGAGGATTTTCTCTGCCCCAGCCCATGGAAAGCCCTCTGCATGCATCCTTTCATTTCTATCTCATAGTCTCCTTGAAAGAGTGTGCTAGTATTCTTCCATTTCACAGACAAGAAAACTGAGGCTCAGCTAAATCAGGAGATAGACATGCAGCAGAAGGAGCAGAGCAGGGTTTTACTGTGTGTCTATTGCTGAGACTTTGGCAGCCTCACAGTCTGCAGTTTCACACTGTAGGCTCTATGGGGCAGGGGCCGCAGGGCTGAGCTGGCTGCATGCTGGTACATTATTATTATTATTATTATTATTATTATTATTGAGTCCCCTGCCCCTGTACCTGGCTGTCCTCACCGGGGCCCCTTGGAGGGAGGCGGGTTGAGTTTCCCTCCCCCCACCCCCGAGCACAGCCCGGCAACCGAAGACCTCCAGAACCAGCCACAGCCATGCTGAGATCACTCTCCACACGTCCGGACAAGCCTCATGCATGAAGGAACCGGCAGAGGAACCCAGCCATGTGGGTCCCGGGGCTGAGATCTCCAAGCCTGCTCGGATTGGATCTGGGCCTCCTCCACCCAGATCCCCCATCTTCTAGTAGGTAGGCATTATACCCACCAGCTGCTGCCGGCACCAGGTGGTCCCATCAACGGCCAAGACCCAGAGACTATAAAACCCAGCTCCCGGATGCGCGCGGCTGCACGACATCTTATTATCTCGTTTTTACTTTGGAGAACCTGGCAGGCTACTGAAAGTATCCTGCCCGCATGGCAGAGTCTGGCAAACTTCCCGTGATGTACTCAATATACCAAATACCAGTAACAATGATAGGTCTCATTCTCCTAGCCCCAAAAGAGCACTGAATATGGCTTTTTTAAAATCTCAGGGCTAGGAAGAAGGAGACATTACTGGGGCCTGCTCAAGGCAATCAACGAACAACAGGATGATCGTGATCGTGATCGTGATTATTATTATTATTTATAATTAATCACCATCAGATGCAGTTACAGACTTACAAACTTTCATGATTACATTTCAGTCATACAATGATAGAATACCCATCCCTCCATCAGTGCCCATTCTCCATCACCAACGTTCTCAGTATCCCTCCCGCCATCCCCACCCTTCCCACCCCCTGCCTCTGTGGCAGGCACATTAGCATGCTGGTAGTTTAAATGTAACTCTCCAAGGGGCATGGACAGGGGTGCCTGAGTCGGTGGTCAGTACGGCTGCTGCACTCTGACTGCCGGGCATGCACACTCAAGCTAGGGGTGGCACAGACAGAGCATCTGACAGCCAGTACCCCAGTCTAGACTTCCTCCTCTTCCGGGCCAGTGTCCCTCCCAGCAGGCACAGTGTGTCACAATGACATGTGACAGCCCTGGGGGCAGAGCAGGTGCAGCTTTTCTGCTTCGAGCAGAGGTCACAGTCCTGTGCTCCAGTCTTATTCCCCAGAGCACCGGACTATAATAGGTGCTCTATAAATGTGCAGTAAAAACAGATAAAAAGGAGCTGGAGTGTAGGCTTTTGTCTTGGATATAGCCAAA
Source organism: Sorex fumeus (assembly GCF_029834395.1). NCBI lineage: Eukaryota > Metazoa > Chordata > Mammalia > Eulipotyphla > Soricidae > Sorex > Sorex fumeus. Next base: position 53,359,311 of record NW_026606129.1, on the reverse strand, counting down.
CCTGGTTTGATCCTGGCACTGATGGTCCCCTGAGTACTACTAGGAGGAACCCCCACGCACAAAACCAGTAGTAATCCCTGAGCACAGAATCAGGAGTAATCCCTGAGCACTGGTAGATATGGCCTACACCCCTCCCCCCCCCAAAGAAAATAAAGTGAAAAAAAAGCTACACTAAAAATTGGGTGAAGATTTGAATGAAGTCTCAAAAGCACATATACAAATGAGACTGGAGAGATACCTCAGTGGGCAGGTAGTTGCCTTGCGTGCGGCTGACCCAGCTTCAATCGCCAGCACCACATATGGTCCCCTGAGCCCCTCCAGGAGTGATCCCTGAGTGCAGAATTTCCAGGGGTAAGCCTTGAGCACCTCTGGGCATGGCCCCCAAACAAACAAACAAACAAACAAACAAAAGATAATAAGCAGGCAGGGCTGGCTCATCAGAAAAAGCACCTACCTGGGGCTGGAGTGACAGCACAGTGGGTAGGGCGTTTGCTTTGCACATGGCCAACCCGGGTTCAATTCCCATCATCCCATATGGTCCCCCGAGCACCACCAAGAGTAATTCCTGAGTGCAGAGCCAAGAGCCAAGAGTAACCCCTGTGCATCACCCCCCCAAAAAAAAGCTCCTGCCTGAGGTCACAGGTACAGTTCCACCCACATGTGCTGAGTGAGTGTGGTCCCTGCTTGGCAGTTCTGCTCTCAGCCTCTGGCACACATACAGACAGGCATGCCACCAGAGTGTGTTACCCCGGGAGCATGATGTGAGCATGACAACACCTCCCCCACAGCCCCCCCCAAGGGAGCACCATAACCATGAAGTGCATGAGTAGTTGAGCTAAGAGTCTGAGCCCTCGTGAGCACAGAGACCCGACTGCACACACTGCCCAGGTGTGCCACCCCCACTCTGCCTCCCCCCAGCATCACCATCACGCATGTGTGCCATCTGGATTATGGCAACAAGAACAAAGGAAAGGAAGAGGGGTAGGAGAGTACTTGAAGGGTCACGAAGACATTAGAACCCTCCATTACTGCAGGCAGGAATGTAAAAATGGCACCACCACTACCGAAAATGTCTGACAGTTCCTCTGTAGCGTTCTCACGAGACCAGCAGCTTCTTCCAGGAAAACTGAAAACCCTTGTCCACGCAGAGAACTCCATACCTATGGTAGCATGATTCATAGCAGCCCCAGAGTGGAAGCAACTCAAGTGTTCATCAGCCGATGAATGGATAAGCAAAATGCAGTGCAGCAATAAAATGGAATTTTATTTGATCACAAAAGGAATTATATGCCACAATAGGAATTACTCAGATGCATTATGCTAAGTGAAAGAAGCCAGTGCAAAAGGACTCACTATCTATGACTCCTTTTCTGTGAAGCTAAGAATGGGCCGTCATGGAGACAGTGATGGGAAAAGAAGGGGAGGGAATAGCCTCTAATGAACACGGGTCTTCTTCCTTCCTCCTTTCCTTTTCTTTCTTTCTTTCTTTCTTTCTTTCTTTCTTTCTTTCTTTCTTTCTTTCTTTCCTTCCTTCTCTTTCTTCCTTCCCTCCTTCCTTCCTTCCTTCCTTCCTTCCTTCCTTCCTTCCTTCCTTCCTCTCTTTCTCTCTCTTTCTTTCTTTCTTTCTTTCTTTCTTTCTTTCTTTCTTTCTTTCTTTCTTTCTTTCTTTCCCACACCCAGTAGTGCTTAGCGCTTACTCCTGGCACTCAGGGATCACTACCGGGGACCTCAGGGGACCACATGTGGTGCCAGGATAAAACCAGGGCCAGTCATATGCAAGGCGAGCACCCTACCCACTGTACTAGCTCTTCAGCCCTAAATAATGTTCTAAGGTCGCATGGGGCAACAAACACTTGAAATGAAACTAAAAGCTTCCGTACCTTGAGTTCGCTCACTCCCAGTGAATGGCAGACAGAGAGAGTGTCTGATCTCAGGTGTTACCTCACTTAATTCTCACTACAACCCATCTGGCAGCATTATCGTCATCCTCTACAGAAAGAGAGAAATAAGTCCCGAGAGAAGATCTCCTAAGATTGCTGCGTGGGTTGCAGTGAAAAATGGAAAATGGGAGCCTGGTTCTGTGGCATTAACTATGGTTACATGGTGGGGGAGGGGGTGTCACAGGGAACCAGAGACTGATCCCCATGCAGCACAGACCTTTGCACACTTGCCAGCGTGGACACCTTCATGCCCTGCACCGCCGTGCCCACATGCGATCTTATACTTGTGCTTTTTCAGGCACACTCACCTATAACCCACGAGCATGCGCCCATATCTGCACGGACTCACACACCTGCCGCTGGGCTGTCCCCTCAGGAGGCAGGCAGTTTGCGCACACGTGTCAGCACACTCCACCCCCCACCCCCCATGTTTACGCATCTACCTAAACCTCCTTCACACACAGACATCCACACCATGAACTTGCCCCTCCTCTCAGGCCATCATCAGTCAAGCACTGGCCGCAGACTGGTGGATGCAAGAATGTCTGTGTTCTGGGGTGGGCAAGACCAATTTCTGGGTTCTGGAGCGATAGGACAGCGGGTAGGGCATTTGCCTTGCATGCAGCCAACCCGGGTTTGATTCCCAGCATCCCATAAGGTCCCCTGAGCACCTCCAGGAGTAATTTCTGACTGCAGAGCCAGGAGCAACCCCTGAGTATTGCCGGGTGTGACCCAAAAAGCACAAATTAATCAATAAATAAAAAGTTAAAAAAAAAACAAATTAATTTCTGGATCCCCTGATGGGCTTGGCAAGGGTGCTCAGAAACTTCACTGTTGCCTTTCTCTCTCCTTAGCCTGGCCCTCTGTTGGACCAGGCTCTTCGAGGTGCAGTTCAAACTCAGGACTAAGGGGGCAGAGCTCAAAGGTCTGGAGTGCAGACTTGCATGTGGGGACTGCAGGATCAAGCCCTCACACCGCATAGTGCTCCAAGCACTATGACCTCAGCACAGGCCAGGAGGAGCCCCAGATACCACTGGGTGTGGTCCCAAATCTCCCCAAAGCAACGAACCAAAAATGATGTAGTGCCATGGTGGGCAGGTGGGTGTGCATGGGGGCAGCTCTGCGCCCTCTGGTCAAGGCTTGTGTGCGGCTGCTCACAGTGCCAGCAGCTGGGAGCACGTGTACCAGCCCTGCAGCAAAGGGTGTGTGTGCAAGGCCGTGAGCAAGTCTGAGAGCTGTGTTCGTCCAGCTGCCGAGCACCACAGCCAGTTGTGTGTGTGTGTGTGTGTCACCCTGGTGGTCACAACCACACCAGCCACAATGAAAGGAAGGGAGGGACCCACCATTAAATAACAATGAAAAAGAAACTCTAGCTCTGGTTCAAAACTGAGAAACCTACTTTGTGGTGTAAATCCTGGCACAGGCATTTACTAATCTCTGGGTAAATCTCTGCCCTCCCCCTTTTGTTTTCTTTGTTTGGGGGTCACACCCAGCAGTGCTTGGGTTTTTACTCTCCTGGCTCTGTGCTCAGGGATCACTACTAGAGATGCTTCGAAGTTTATATGAGATGCCAGGGATTGAACCCTGGTCTGTCTCCTACAAGGCTCGCCTTACCCACTATACTATCTTGTCAGCCCACTGGCAAATCTCTTAACCCCGCTGAGGCTCAGTGTGCTGGTCTGGGAGCATGCCAAACTCATGAGCAGCTGTGAGTGTAGAATGGGACCATGACGGTGACGTGCCCTGCAAAGGGCTTAAGTGGGCATTTTTAGCAGCACAGCAGCCTTCTCATGCCCAGTGACTTTGAAGTGAGGGGCAGTGCTTTGAGAGTCTTCTGGGGGAGACCCCCTGGTTGAGGTACCTTTGTGCTTCAGGAGACCCCTAGCCCTAGACATCCTGCAATCTAGTGTCCTGGCACTGTGCCCACTCTGTGCCCACTCTGTGCCCACACTCCCCAACTCTCTAGCTGACCCAAGGCCCCTCCCTCCTGCAATAGCATCCTCCCCACTTCCCTGCCCTCTATCAGCTTCCCTCCCTGCTCTGCTGCCCTGAGGACCTAATTGGGCTGGCACCAACCCTGGTCCTCTCTCCAGCTTTGCAATATAGCTGGTGTGGGTCAGCTTTCCCAGGCAACCGACCCAGAGGGCAGGAGGGAGAAGCCTAAGGAAAGAGTGCCTTCGGTGACCACCAATTTAATCCGATATTCTGCAGGGATCCCTTGCTGCCCAGACCAAATGACGCCCCCACTCCCACCCCACTGCCGCCTCCCCCACCCGCTGGTGTCTTTATTATTCTTTCCTTTCCCCATCCTCCATTATTCTTCTATCCATGCGCTGAAATTCAATGGTGATTACCAAGGATGGGAAAACTTGCCCTATTAAAGGCCAGAGAGTAAATATTTTCACCTTTTCTGGCCAAAATACGCTGCTATTGCATCAAGATTTAGCTGCAGATGGTAGGCAAACAATTTGACGGTGTTCTGATAAAAGTTTGTGGACACTGGGATTTGAATTTCATATGATCTTCAGATGTCATGAAATAGGTTTCATTTCATTTCTTTCCTCAACCATTTAGAAATGTAAAACTTGTGCCTGAGAGATGGTCCAGACGGTAAAATAATTGTTTCACACACAGTTGATCCCAGAGCTCAGAGCCAGGAAGAGACCCTGAATACAGCTGGGTGTGGCCCTCCAAACCAAAAATAAATAAATAAAATAGAGAAATTAAAATGTAAAAACTGGGGCCTGGAGACATCGTATGGTGGGTAAGGCATTTCACTTTTGCACACAGCTGATCTGGGTTCGATCTCTGGCACTCCACATGGTACCCCAATCTTTTCAGGAGGAATCCCTAAGCACAGAGCCTAGAGTGAGACCTGAGTATAGCCAGATATGGTCCCAACCAAAGTTTATAAAAAATTAAAAAATAAATAAAATGTAAAAACTATTTTTAGCTGCAGACCACAGAAAACAGGCAATAGTAAACAGACTCTATCTATCTCACAAGCCCTGAGCTCAGCCCTCATGCAAGAACAAGGAGGGTGACATGCTCTGTTGGTGCCAACCTTCAGCACAGTGAGGCTTGCGGAAAGGCTTGGCAAGGAAGTGAGGAAGCTGCATCCTTCCTGGAGGGCACCCTCCATGCTATGTATATTCTGTGTTATAGGCATGGGACTCCGAGCATCTTTGGCATCAGAAAGAATGTGGATTCAAATACTAGCTCCAAGACTCCCAAGCTGAATGGCCTAGGGTGAGTTGGTCACATCTTTGGCCCTTGGTGTCCTTATCTGTAAGGCCTTCTTCTGGGACTGTTGCAAGGATGGAGGAGGGAAGCCTATGTGCACAGTGCTCAGATGGGTTAACCACACAGTGGTCTGTGCTCCTTGGTATTCACTACTATTCCTCTTCACCACTACTCCTCAGCACTCAGCATAGCCCTGGGAACAGTATCAGTCTTTTCTTGCTAAAAGTCCCCTTCAGAATGAGATCAAAAGTGTTCAGTTCCTTGCTTAATGACCCTTGGGTTTTTGTCCCTGGATGCTTGCAGGCTTTGCCTTTATAAACATTTGTTTACTAAAGGCCAGAATAATAGTACAGTGGGTAGGACACTTGCCTTGCACATGGCTGACATAGTTCAATCCCCAGCATCGTTCAAACCCCTTTTGGTCCCTCAAGTCCTGCCAGGAGTGATCCTTGAGCACAGAATCAGGAGTAAACTCTAAGCATTGCTGGGTGTGACCCAAAATACAAAACAATATTTATTTAGGCTTTTAGTAATAGTCTATTTAGTTAGTATATCTAATCTCCTGAACTCAAATATTCAACACATGAAATACTATATCAATTTTATTCAATCTATTTAACATATATAGATAAATATGAAACCCTTCTGTTTTTTGATAGAAAAAGACAAATTATGGTCTTAGAAAAGAAATTCATCTGTTGAAAAAACAATATTTCTGCTCAGAGCTCCACCATCCCAGGTGAGGCCTGCCTCCAGTAAATGTCACTGGGCCTATTTTGGAGTGGTAGGCAGAACCCCTTTACCACAAATTGGCACCAGATTAAGGGCCCACACTACAATTCTTTCCTGAACTACTACTCAACAAATTACATGCTATTCAAAAGTATTCTTCCTGTCATTCTTTGAAGATGGGCAGAGAGAAACCACTAGTTTAATTCATTAGCATCTTCCAGGGAGATTTTCTACAAAGACTCACCACCTCCCTTCCGCCCCCAGCATACAAAGAACTCTAGAAAATCAATGGGGGAAACACATAGAATCCCACCATGCTTAATAAGCAAAAACAGTATCACCGAAGACATAAACAATATCAATCTCCTGAGAGTGATTCTAGGGACACTATGATGAGGATGTTCAATGAGTGCAAAGAAACGATAGCACAGGTAGTCAATAAAGTACAAGAAACTATGAGACCTGGAATGAAAAAAAAAAAAACTACTACAGTCAGAGATGACAGAAATGATGAACATAGCACATGATTTTTTAAAAAAGTCAATAAAAGCTCTAAGTAGCAGAATAACAGAAGATGGATGAGCAAAAGATGTAAGAGGTCCAAGATGAGAAGGAGGAAATTCAAAGGAAACAGCAGAAGATGGAAAATAGTAGGAAAATATATGAATGAGTTCACTGGACAATGGTATGAGTTTAAGAGTACCAATTTAAGAATCATCAGAGTTCCTAAAGGACAAGTAGGCAAATGTGATAAAGATACAATAGTCAAAGAAATCATCAGTAAGAACTTTTCAGAGTTGAGAAATTCGGGTGCTGACATCCAAGAGATCCAAAAGGTCCCAGACAATATAGACACAATTAGAATTTCAAGACACATTGTACTTGAAATGACAAATCCAAAGATAGAGACAGAATATTAAATGCATCAAGACCAAAAAAGGAACTAAGATACAAAGAAAAGCCCATATGATGTACAGCAGATCTATCAAATCTAAGGGCCAGAAGAATATGGAAAGATGGTGATAGTAGGAAAACTCAACAAAATCCCATCAATGGCCAAGACTCAGAGACTATAAAACCCAGCTCCGGGAAGTGCGCAGCCGCATTTGCAGCCGCCTGACATCTTATTATCTCATTCCTCCTTTGGACAAACTGGCAGGCTACCGAATGTAACCTGCCCACACAGCAGAGTCTGGCAAACTTCCCGTGGCATACCCAATATGCCAAATACCAGTAACAATGATGGGTCTCATTCTTCTAACTCTGAAAGAGCCTTGAATATGGCACTCTTCTAAAAATCTCAGGGCTAGGACGAAGGAGACATTATTGGGGCCTGCTCGAGGCAATCGACGAATAACAGGATGGTCGTGGTCGTGATCGTGATCGTGCAGGGCCAGAAGAATATGGAAAGATTTAGTAGGAAAACTCAACAAACTGAGCACCTCAGCAAGAAAACTCTATCCAATTAGATGATCATTCAGACTTGAAGATACTATACAGAGCTTCAAGAGCAGGCAACAGCTTAGGGAATTCAGAAACTTGAAAACAGTTTTGCAAGAAGCATTAAAGAACTACTTTAAGGAAAGGAGAAAATTCCCACCACATGGCACTCACTAAAAGTGCATATGGTTGTCCTCTCCTAGGTTAAGAAAAGCTAAAAACACATAACGATTCATCTTTAGAAATTTACTTTTATTAATTCATTTTCTGATACTTCTATTTGCTATCACTTTAAGTTTTAATGGAAAAAGAAATTTGAAATACATTTGTTATATGCCTGTCAAAGGGGCAATCCAGAGGAGGGAGGGAACCTGGAAATATTGTTGAAGGGAAGAGTATATTGGTGGTGAGATTAGTGTTGAAGCATTGTATGCCTGGATTAATTCTTTTTTTTTTTTTTTTTTTTTTTGCTTTTTGGGTCACACTCAGTGATGGACAGGGGTTAACTTCTGGCTCTGCACTCAGAAATTACTCCTAGCGGTGTTCAGGGGACCATATGGGATGCTGGGAATTGAACCTGGGTTGGTTGCGTATAAGGCAAACGCCCTACCCGCTGTGCTATTGCTCCAGCCCTGATGCCTGGATTAATTCTATTGTGAGCAACTTTGTAAATCATGGTGTCTAAATCAACGTTCCTGAAAAAATATGATGGATCAATTAACCTGTGGACTGAGAAATGAATAAATGCGTAGTTAAGTGTTAAGCTATATCTAAGAGAATGCTAATTGTATTGGAAATTCACCAAAATGCTTAAAATTTGCTCTTTATTTGATTACTTTTTTTTTTTACAAGAGTCATACTAAGCAGTGCTCAGAGGACATGGAGTGTCAGGGATTAAACCTGGACTCACATACTTAAGGCAAATGCTATTGCAACTTGAGTTTTCTCTTCTGCTCCCATACTGGAATTTGTTAAAAAATAATGAACTGTTGAAAAGAGAAAATAAGAGTGTAAAAATAGAATGATATACTTTTAAGGATGCCCACAGAATACTCATTCAAATCTCTAATTACTCAGTATTGCATCATACATTGTTCAGATCTCAGGGAATTATATAATTGTTATCCAGAACTTAAAATGTCATCTAGAAAATTTAAAATGAATCAAATTAGTTGTAAAAGACCCAACTTTTGGGCCAGAGCAATAGTACAGCAGGTAGGGCATTTGCCCTGCATGCGGCCTACTCGTGTTTGATCCTAGGCATTCAATCTGGTCTCCCAAGCACCGCCAGGAGTGGTTCCTGAGTGAAAAGCCAGGAATAAACCCTGAACATCGCTTGGTGTGATTCAAAAAACCAAAAGTCCTAACTTTACCTATATAAAATTATTTTCATAATATAAATACTTCCCAGACACAACTATAAAATAAAAATAGTAAATATTACCACTTCACAATAATTTAAGGTAAAAAACTACAGTTTCTTCTATTGCCAGACCACACTATATAACATGTTGCTTAGGTAAGAGAATGAAGGGTAGGGGCTGTAGCAATAGCACAGCAGGTAGGGTGTTTGCCTTGCATGCGACCGACCCGGGTTCAATTCCCAGCATCCCATATGGTCCCCTGAGCACAGCCAGGAGTAATTGCTGGGTGAAGAGCCAGGAGTAACCCCTGAGCATCGTCAGGTGTGACCCAAAAAGCAAAAAAGAAAAAAAAAGATGAAGGGTAGAGGATTAATATATGCTCAGGATGTTTAAATAGGACTCTCTATGATGTTAAGTGGAGATAGTACAAAGCTGTTTGCATCTGGATTTATTGAGCTGGGATCAACACAATCCTGTTAACAATAAATATATCATTCCATTAACTACCTCAAAGACTGTACACTATGTTAATTTTTACCCAGTAGTAGGTTTTTTTTATTAAAAAATCTATCAGAAAACAAATAAAACAAAACTTTGACATCGTTCCTCCAGACAAGTAAGAGCAAAACACAAACTACAATCATAGGCCCTGTCCCCCACCATGTAATTCACCACTGTATAGTCCTGGATTCTCCCCATGGGCTGCCACATCCACTTCTGGGCAGGTCAGGAACAACAAACCAGCCCACCCTCTGGTCCCATTAACCTGGCAAACCATTAACCCCCATGTCTCATATTCAGTGTGCCATAATATACCATTGGTCAATTTGATATGACAGAGAAGCACATCCTTTGCCCACAACCACCTACGTTTAGATTGGAGACAGATGGAGTTATAAAAGAAAATAAATTGTAGATGCAAGTCACCATGGAGACAAAAGTATCTAGACCTCCATTATTTAGATAGAGCTGGAGTATCACAAGGGATCTCAACTCTATCCCAAGGCCTGTAGAGAGCCAGTCTCCATTCAGGAGTTAAGAGTCTGATCAGTCAAAGATCCCCCTCACGACCCCTGGAACTATGCAGTACAAGGAAAAAGGAAAAAACAGACGAATTAACTACCCATCAGATGTTCTCAAAAGTCCAGAATGGTTCTCAACTCCATCAGATCTTTTTTAAGATACCTGAAAATAACTTTAGACCAATCTTCTCAATGCTCAATAATCAGGAAAAAGGGGGCTGGAGAGATAGCACTGAGGGTAGGGTGTTTGCCATGCATGCGGCCAACCCGGGTTCGATTCCCAGCATCCCATATGGTTCCCTGAGCATCACCAGGAGTAACTCCTGAGTGCAGAGCCAGGACTAACCCCTGTGCATAGCCAGGTGTGACCCAAAAGGCAAAAATCATCATCATCATCATCATCATCATCATCATCATCATCATCGGAAAAAAGGAACAAACAACACTTGGTCACTTGATCACTTGATCACTTGACATCCCGTTACTCATTGATTTGCTGGAGCGGGTGACAGTAACGTCTCCATTCGTTCCTGTCGTGTGCTGGTGTAGTCCAATGACGCCTGCTCACTCCAGGAACATGAAGAGCCTTAAACCAATAGTTCAGGGTCTTGACGAAGAAGTCTGACCATCTCGTCGGTGGGCGGCCACGTGATCTTTTGACTCCCATGGAATCCAGTTGGTAATGGCTCTAGTCCAGGGATCGTCTCCAAATAGCATTACTTGTCCAGCCCATTTGATTTTTGACAACTTCACAAACGAGGCAGTGTCCCTGATTCTTGATCACTGACAGAGGTCGGAACTCCAGATTCCTTCTCTCACTTGAGTGAAACGTGATACTCCAAGCATAGCTCTTTTGGTTCCTCTTTGGGAGACCCAAATAGCGTTCTCATCCTGTTTTCGTAGGGCCCAGGTCTCTGAGATGTATGTTAATACAGGAAGAACAGTGGAATCGAAGAGATGTGCCTAGAGCCTGAGGTTCTTCATCCTCTTAGCTATTTCTTTGACGCTCTTGAAGGTGTTCCAAGCCACTCTCTTCTTCCTGCACAACTCATGTGCTAGGTAATTCGTCATGTTGACTTCTCGACCTAGGTACACATAGCTGTTGCATTCGGAGATGTTCATTCCGTTGAGAGTGAATGGAACGTCAGGAATGAGACCGTTTCTCATAAAACATTGTCTTCGTGAGATTCAGCTGTAGTCCGACCTTTCCACACTCACAGTTGAAGTCAGCTAGCATTTGTGCTGCTTGGCTAATGTTTGGTGTTATTAGAATTATGTCATCAGCAAAGCAGAGGTGGTGTAGTCTTCACTCCCATTCCTTCCCATTCCATTCGCCGCATGACATTCTTGAAGGTGGCACTGAAGAGTTTCAGTGAAACTCAGGTATCACCCTGCTGAACCCCTCTCTTGACATGGATGATCACTTCCTTGTAGAAGAGTGAGGTCCTGGTAGTGAATCCACAATACAGCTCACGAAGGATCCTGATGTATTGAGTTTGAACATCCTTTTGGCTAGGACTTCAATGACCGCTTCAGTCTCAACAGAATCAAAGGCTTTCTTTAAATCAATGAACGTTAGACAGAGCGGCATCTTGAACTCCTGAGAAACCTCAGTGAGCTTGGTTATTGTGTGGATATGGTCGATCATGCTGAATCCTTTTCGGAACCTGGCTTGTTCACATGGTTGTCCTTCATCTAGTGTTCTGCCAATCCTATTCAGGATGACTCAAGTGAACAGCTTGTAGACAACAGACAACAGGCAGATGGGAAGATAGTTGCCAATGTCATGGATGTCTCCCTTCTTGTACAGTAGAACAATCCTGCTGGTTTTCCATTGGGACGGAACTTTTCATTCAGATAGGTAATGTGTGAAGAGCCGAACCAGTGTATTGATGAGAACTGACAGCAGATTCTTCAGGTGTTCGGGTTTGACCTTGTTTGGGCCAGGTGTTGTTCACTTCTTTACCAACGAAATGGCATGTCGAATTTCGCAAGGGAGAATGTTGGGAACAACATATCCATCCTGCGGAATTTGGTATGTGGGCAGGTAGACGTGGCTATCAAAGAGATCCAAGTAGAAGTCATGGATAATCTTCTCCATTGCCCTTCTGGAAGATGTGATAGATCCATCAGGACGTCAGAGGGCAGTCATCTTGGTCTTGTAGTTGGCGAAGGACAGGCGGGCGATAGAAATGCTTTTCGGGGCTTTTGCCACATCTGCCAGCACTGCTGCTCTTCTCTCTTTAAGGTCTTCCTTTATCGCTTCTCTGCACTGCTTTGCGAGCTCAGACATTTGCTTGCAGTTGCCTGAGGCTTGCCTCCACTACCCAGCTACAGCCACACTCCAGGCGGCTCTCTGGACCACACGTCCGCAAAACGACCATGTGACACATAATAAGACACTTAATACCCATCTTCCAAGATTACCGCACCATATTTGATGGGGTTAAAATATGGTTTGAACCATGGGAACACCTGAAAGGGCAATTAGAGGCCGCCCTAAAAGCCTCTATCCCTCTAGGAGAGCCTAGCAAGCTACCGAGGGTATCCCGCCTGCACAGCAGCAGAGCCTGGCAAGCTATCCATGGCGTATTCGATATGTCAAAACCAGTAAATACAATGGGTCTCATTCCCCTACCCTGAAAGAGCCACCAATACAGCAGCATTAAGAAGGATGAGAAAAAAGAGGCTGATAAAATCTCAAGGCTGAACTAGGCTGCTAAAATGAAGGACAAAAATGACTATCTGTACTTTCAATGCACGTATGCTGGCATCCGATGCATCCATAGAGGACCTGATTCTGACCGAGACGAGAAGGCATCATCCACATCATGCCATTTTCGACACTGGAGAAGAACTGTTCCTCGGAACATGTGACAAAAGAGGCATCAGTGGTGTTGGTGTCCTTGTCAACACGAACTTGGCCATGAACATTGATTCATTCAAATACCTAACAACCCAAATCAGACGATTACACTTGAATAGATGTAGCTCACTGCCGGCAGTTTCTATCTTCGTTGTCTATGCACCAACATCCAATTATGATGAAGAAGAAATTGAGAAATTCTACATGGAGCTGGAGAAGTTCTATAAAGAAGACCACACCTTCTACAAGATCATTGTTGGTAATTTTAATGCCAAGATAGGACTGAGAAGATCAGCCAAAGAACTCCACATTGGGACCCATGGCCTAGAATGGAACGAACGGGGTGAGAGACTGTCTGAGTTCATCATGTCGACCAAGACCATCCATGGTAACTCACAATTCCAGAAGGCCGAATCTAAACGTTAGACATGGGAGTCTCCCAGTGGACAGCTCCACAACGAAATTGAACACATCATATTCAATCTATGGTTTTGCCTGACCGATGTTGCTGTTTGTCCCAAAATTCCAAATGGGATCGGGCCACCATCTCCTTTGTGCAAAATTCTACTTCATGGAGTAGAGAGAAAGGGCTGCAAAGTTTAAGAAGAGAAATCCCAGAATGACCACTGACTGGGAGATCTTTGGCACTATTGCGGCAACATGGGAAGAGGCCATCTTTGATGACATTGACGAAGAATACAATTGACTGGTTCAGCACCTCCATGATTGTGCAAGGAACGCCAAGAGAGAGATAGCCATAAAACCATGCCTGTCATAGAAAACTCTTGAGCTCATTCACCAACATGGCTTGGCCCTTCTTTAAGTGGAAAGAAAGGCTCTAAAGAATAAAATAGCAAGTATCAACAGCAGAATAAATGAAACTGATAGACAAATCAGTCTCTTGAAGATCAGTACAAAACTTCATCAATAAGAAGAGATCAGGTAGAAGAGACTAAAAAAAATGAAAGATAACATAAGACATATTGTTTCCAACAATTTCAAGAGGAACAATCTCAGAATAACAGAAATTCCTGAAGAAGAGAAAGAGGGAAAACTGAAGAGTGACTGAAGAAATTATATTCCAGAACTTGCCATTCTTAAAACGAGATTGGTGCATTGATTGAGATGATACAAAGAGTAACAATCAAAGTTACTCGGAGAGCCCAGCAAGCTACCAAGAGTATCCCACCCACACGGGCAGAGCCTGGCAAGCTCCCCGTGGTGTATTTGATATGCCAAATATAGTAGATATACTAACTAAATAGACTATTCAGTGAGTAATTAGGAGTGAATAAAAATGCATGAATTTGCAAGAAATATTGCGTTTTATATAAAATTTTAAAATATTTTTCTATAAATAGTACATTTTATATATTTTATTTTCAAAAATACTACAGATAAGGTAAAGTTTATTATGATCAAGAAATAAAGTATAAAAACATTTCTGAGAAATAAATCATTGTTTCATGATACAGAGCTTTCCCTGGTACCCAAAAATTTTTCTTCATGCACAAAAGAGACAAAATACATATGGCAATTTACTTTGAATAGAAAATACATTCATAGGTGCTATAATTTAATCACCCAAGAACTGCTTTATTTTTGGGGTTTTGTTTGTTGGTTTTTTGGCCAAACCTGGTGATGTTCAGGGCTTACGCCTGTCTCTGTGCTCAGAAGCTCAGGCATCATTCTTGGTGGTGCTTGAGAAACTATCTGTGATTCCAGGGACCAAAGCAGGGCTAGTCATATGCCTTACCTTTGTTGTATGTCTCAAAAGCTCTTGTGCTCCTTTTCATGTTTTTAACATAACTTGTGATACAAAGAAATATAATAGAAGATAATGAACTCATACCTAGACATATCAGGACTCCACGCCAGGCTGTGGGGCAGGTGAGAGCCCTCTCCCCACCCCAAGGGACAGGGACCCAGCCCAGCATCTGACCTCCACTGCCCAACACTCCAGGCTGCTTTCCAGATGCTCAGGCCGAGTCTCATGCAAGAATGAAGTCCCAGGGAACCCAGATAATGAGAAACTTTGTGACCTTGGACTCTGGACTCTACAGGACCCGGAACAGAGATCCTCTCCCTGCATCCCCCTCTCCGGTGACTCAGGGATCACACCCATAAGCCACACCCTGCCAGCACCAGATAATCTCCTCATTGGCCACCCTCCAGAACTCACGGATGCTCCTCCCAGACGGGAGTATAAAAGGAGGCTCCCAGAACCATGCCAACAGACTCTGTGCCACTATAAGACACTTCCTACCCATTTATGCCTCTCAGAGAGCCCGGCAAGTTACCAAGAGTATCCCGCCCACACGGGCAGAGACTGGCAAGCTCCCTGTGGCGTATTTGATATGCCAAATACAATAATAACAATAGGCTCATTCCCCTGACCCTGAAAGAGCCTCCAATCAGTGGGAAAAAAAATGAGTAAGAAGAGGCTGCCAAAATCTCAGGGCTGGGAGGAATAGACAAGTTACTGGTGCCCACTCATCGAGTAATTCGATGACCAATGGGATGACAGTGATGCAGTGATACAGGCTTTTAAAACATACCAAAGCAGGGGCTGGAGCAATAGCACAGCGGGTAGGGCGTTTGCCTTACACGCGGCCAACCGGGTTCGATTCCCAGCATCCCATATGGTCCCCTGAGCACCGCCAGGGGTAATTCCTGAGTGCAGAGCCAGGAGTAACCCCTGTGCATCGCCAGGTGTGACCCAAAAAGAAAAAAAAAAAAACCATACCAAAGCAGTACTTAGGGCTCCTCCCAGCTCAGTGTTGAGGGCTGTTCCAAGCACCGCTCAGGGTGCTGAGGGTTGAACCCAGGTCTCCTGCATGCAAAGCGCATGCTCCAGTTACTACGCTGTCTCTCTCTTTCTGGCTTGGCATTGCCTTTTGCACTCAACTTGGAGCATGCCCTCTTTGCTCCCAGCAAAGTGATCTAACTCTCCCAGGCCAGCCTGCCTAGTAGCCAGGGTTGGGAGCTTGTGGCTGGTTCTGCTCCAGGGCAGCCCTGTGGAGGAGGGGCTGCTGGGCGGGGAGTAAAGGAAGTAGTTGCCTACCTCACCTGCCAGCCAAGGTCCATGGAGTTTCCAAGGTCAAGCAGGCTGCCCAGGCCAGGCTTGAGCACCTAGATCATTAAGTCAAATACCTTGACCCTCCAGCACTTGGCTCTCCTCTCAAGGTAGATTCCTCTCCCTGGCAGGTGCCTGGTTAGTTCTGCCTTCCAGAATGGCACCCCACCCTCCTGCCTGGGAGCCTCCATGGCCTTATCTGACCTCATTCTTCCAGAGCACTTATCACCAGGGGAACCTTTGTTTGTTAGTTGGGGGGGGGGGCTTATTTTTAAGTTTCCCTTTCACTGCAATTGAAGCTCCTTAAGGACCAAACTTCTGTCTGCCTTCTTCCTTACAGTCACCTTCACAGGCCAAATGAACAATAGGAGAGCATGCTGAAGTCACCCAGCTAGTGAGTGGCAGAGTGAGGATTCAGGGCCAGGCCAGTCACAGGCAAGCGCTGTAGTTCAGTGGCAGAGCATTGGTCTCACATGTGCGAGGCCCTGGGTTTGAAACCCAGCAACATGGGCACAGGGAGTGGGTTGTTGTTGGTAGTGATGGGGAGGGAGTTCATATTTAGCGTGGCTTTTCTGGTAAGAGGGGTTAGACAGTGCTCAGGCATTGAGCTCCACAGTCTCCAGCGGCAGCAATAAGAGATTAGGACTCCCAACTTTATGAGTGGCCCAGGAATGTTCTCTGACCTGGCTGCAGGAGGCAAAGCCAGAGAGGGCCCACTCCTGCCTCGCTCGAGTTCCTAGGCTATTAGAGACACACACTCTAGTCTGCAAAACAGATTGTGCTAAGAATGATGGAGGGTTACAGAGTGCTCTGGAGGAGCTGCCAGAGTCTGCTCCGGGCTCCTGTTACTGCGTGCAGCAAGCCGGTGACTTCAGCAACAGGAATTTATTTCTCACAGTTCTGGAGGCTGGGAAGTCCACTATCAAGTGCCCGCTGATTCTCCTCTTAGTGAGAGCTGTCTTCCTGGTTTGCAGCCGATGTGAGTCAGCATGAAACTCCCCACTTGGAATCTAATGACCTCTCAGAGACTCTGCCTCCAAAACACCATCACATTGATGAATAAGGCTTCAATGACGACTTTGGAGAATGCAAATATTTTGTTTTTTAGAGGAGACCATGGTGGTGCTCAGTCGTAGAACAATGGGGTCTGAAAGGTAGGGCAGGGGTGACTATTCAGGACAGCAACTTGTAGGTTTGTTTTTTAACCAGAGGGATTGGGTCACACCTGGAAGTGCTGGGGGTGAGGGGAGATTTTCCACTGGCAGGTCACTATCTGAGGTGCTGAGGGGACCATGTAGTGTCCAGGATGGGACCGGCTCTGCCTCATGCAAGATAAGCATCTGTATCATTTCGCAGGCCCAGAGAAGGCACTATGGGGAGAGTGTGACAAGAGCCTCATGAAGGGTTTTTTGTTCTTTTTTTTTCCTTTTTGGGTCACACCCGGCAATGCACAGGGGTTACTCCTGGCTCTGCACTCAGGAATTACTCCTGGCGGTGCTCAGGGATGAGCACCTGGGATGCTGGGATTTGAACCTGGGTCAGAGGCATGCAAGGCAAATGCCCTAGCCCTAAGGACTGTACATCGCTCCAGCCCTCCTCCCCTCCCCCATCCCCATGAAAGGTTTTGCTTGAGGAATGTTAAGGGCTCTGAATGGCTAGAGCCTAGACTGTTAGAAAAGGTGAAAGGAATATGTGAAAGGCGAGTGAGGCTGGAGTCAAATCACTGAAGGCTTAAAGGCAGTGAGGGAAAACTGAGCTTCCCACAGCAGCGGGTGAGGTATGAGGACAGAACATCAGCTAATGATTGACATGTGGGGTGCTTTTCAAGTTGCAGAGCACTTCCCGCCCTCCTTCCACTGTGTCCCCATAATCATTAACACGCAAACAACAAGTAGCAACCTGGGGACAAAATCCTGAGGTCACGCGGCCCCGCGATAAATCGGACAGATCTGAGTTAAGTCCTTTCACATTCCCAAGTCTCATTGAAACAACAACCAGGGCCGCGTTCTCTGAGCTTTAGGATTACACAAAAAGCACACGGGTGAAAATCCTGCATTGCACCTCGGGGCTCACAAGGCTTTTCTGGGGTGAAATGGGGACCGTCCAGGCCCAGCCTAAACTCCCGGGAGGGGCTGTGGCTGTGGCCTTGCAAGAGGGAGCTGAAAGGGGCGAGAATGTTCCTAGCGAGGTGGGCGGGTGGTCCGTTCCCCTGCGGGCAGCTGAGATGAGGGTTTCTGGGTTACCGGACGGGGCGCCTCCGAGGAAAGGTTGCTTTAACAGCGGCTCCGTGCCCTGTTAACTTCCTCGGACCGGAAGGCGCGGAACCGAAAGCGCAGAAGGCACGAGAACAAAGGCCAGAGCAGGCGCCAGAGGCGCCGAGAGGCCGTCGCAGCCCCGGCCGGAGAACTTTAAAGGTCAGGGGGCGCCGAAGCCCCGCCCCCGCCGCCTGATCGCACCAATCGGCGTGCGAGTAGCCCGTGACGCCATCTCCCCGCGACGACAGCCCCGGCGCGCGGCCGTGCTTCCCGGTGACGGAGCGCAGGCGCCGAGACGATGCGGGGCCAGGAGGTGCTGGGCCAGGCGGCCCGGCTGGCCTCCTCGGGGCTGCTCCTGCAGGTACTCGGCCGTCCGTCCCCAGCCCGTTCGTCGGGCGGGTTTCGCGGGGAGGCGGCGCCTCGCACCCCCTGGAGAAGACCCAGCTCTGGCGTGGGTGGACCCGGAGGCTGAGGGGAGCGAGTGGCAGCAGCTGCGGCCGAGTGGGCATGACTGGTGCCGCGGTTGGAGACTTGCCTGTGGCCCTGGCAGGGGAGACTGCAAGGTCCCCCACTTTCCATCCGCGCACCGTCTCGTTTCGTCCGGCACTTAGGATCGTCAGGGATGCAATTTGTGGTGCAATTTGGTGGTGGTGGTGGGGCGTGGGGGGCCACACCCGGCCGTACGCAGGGGTTAATCCTGTCTCTGCACTCGGGGATCATCCCTAGCGGTGCTTGGGATCCAACCCAGGTCGACTGGATTGCAAGGCAAGCGTCCTCCTACCGGCTGTGCTATCCCCAATCGGATCCTTTTTTTTTTTTTGAGGTTAAGTGTTAATTTTCTCCGTGGCCTGCCTCAGAACCTCAGTTGAGACAATATGCCATAACCTAGAGCCAGCAACTCTGTTTATTTTGTTTAGGGGCCGCATCGGTGGTGCTCAAGGGTTGCCCTTTACTCTGAGCTCAGGAATCACTCCTGAGGGGATCCCGGGACCATACCGGGTGTCAGAATCAAACCCTTGCCGGCTGCGTGCAAGGCAAATCCCATAGCCACTACACTATCTCTTCAGCCTCCTAGAACCAGCAGTTCTGGATTTGATACTGGTGTTATTCTGTGCCTCCTGCAAGGCCTAGGGAAGGTGCCATCCTGCTAAGCTCAGCCCTTTCTTAGGAAAATGTGGGTGATGATAGATAATAGCACCTGGCTCATAATACAGCTATGAGGTTATGTTGGGGTCACTCAGAAAACTGCACTTAACACTGTACCTGACTCTTAGTCAATGCTGGCTGATGCTTCCTTCTAGCGATGTGTCCTTGGAGACAATAGCTTCTTGCTAAGACACATAACTTTTGGCCTCTAACTTTTACCAGCTGTCAGATGGCCCAAAGCGGATCTAAAGACTCTTTAACTGTAAAGCTAGGTCATTTAAGCTGTGACTCACTGGAGTCATTCAACCCTTCTTTACAAAAGTTCTGAATTTCCCCTTATTTTAAAAGGGCCCCACTTCAGCTGGAAGTTAGGAGAAAGAATCCCACAGAAGGACTCATTCGAATCTTGTCACTTGCCAGCACCTACTCTTAGGAAAGTCACTTGACTTCTGAGCGTGAGAAACTTCAGTTTCCTCATCTTTTTTGTTATTTTGACCAACCATTCCCAGGTGGTGCTCACGGCTTACTTCTTTCTGGCTTTGTGCTCAGGGATCACTCCTGACAGGGCCCGGGAGGCAGCTTTATGGGATGCTGGGGATTGAACCTG
This sequence comes from Sorex fumeus, assembly GCF_029834395.1. NCBI lineage: Eukaryota > Metazoa > Chordata > Mammalia > Eulipotyphla > Soricidae > Sorex > Sorex fumeus. Next base: position 53,339,620 of record NW_026606129.1, on the reverse strand, counting down.
GGTTGGTCACATACAAGACAAACACCCTGCCATCAGTACTATTTCTCCAACCTGATTTCCTCTTCTTAGATAAGAACATAATGCAGCCTCAATCTCAGGGGTATTAGGAAGCATAGATGAAATGCTGGTTATATTGCAATGCTACATCAAGCAAGTCTATCATTTTAATTTTTTTATATTTAAAAATTTTAATGTACTTGTTTTGTCTTTTTTTTTGGGGGGAGCACATCTTGTGGTGCTCAGGGCTTACTCCTAACTCTGTGCTCAGGGATCACTCCTGGCAGGCTCAGGGGACCATCTGGTGTGCCAGGGTTTGAGCCCAGTCAGCCCCCTGCAATGGAAGCACCTTACCACTGTAGTCTTGCTCTGGCCTGAATTCAGTTTTTGATTTGGGGGCCATATCTGTCAGTGCTCAGGACTTACTCCTGGCTTTCTGCTCGGGGATCACTCCTGGTGGTGCTCTGGGGATCAAATGTGGTGCCAGGAATTGAACCTGGGGTGGCCATATGCAAGGCAGGCACCCTCCTTCTATCCTATCGCTGTGGCCCCTCATTGCCAATTTTAAAAAGACATGTTCTGTAATTTCTGTGCAGCAGTAATTCTTGTGACATTTGAAACCTTTTCATTATTATGCCTGCTAATGGTTATCTGTGATTATTACTTGGTTACATCGGCTGGAGCGATAGCACAGCAGTAGGGCGTTTGCCTTGCATGCAGCCAATATGGCCGACCCGAGTTCGATTCCTCCGCCCCTCTCGGAGAGCCCAGCAAGCTACCGAGAGTATCTCGCCCGCATGGCAGAGCCTGGCAAGCTCCCCGTGACGTATTCGATATGCCAAACACAGTAACAACAAAGTCTCCAACGGAGACGTTACTGGGCCCGCTCAAGCAAATCGATGATCAACGGGAGGGCCTTTTACTTTTACTTTTACATCACAGTTATAATGATCTTTGATGTTGCTATTGTAACTGTCTCCCAACCAAAAGATTACTATCTTCAGGGCTCAATAATGATTAGAATATTTTAGCAATAAAACGTCTTCTAATATGGTATGCATGTTGTTTTTTGTTTTGTTTTGTTTTGTTTTTGGACAATACTTGGAGAAGCTCAGGGGCTATTCCCAGCTCTGCATTCAGGAATCACTCCTGGTGGTTCTGGGGGGACCATATGAAATGTCAGGGATCAAAATCTGGCTCAGCCATGCATAAGACAAGCACCTTACCTGCTCTACTATATCTCCAGTCTTGTACATTGTTTTTTTTTTAGATGTGCTATTGCATATTGATAGAATAGTAAAACCCTAACTTTTTATATGCAGAGTGAAAAAGTCTTCTTGCTTTATTGTGATAGTCTGGGTAGAATCAGTAACCTTTGAACCTCATTAGCTCAAACCTTTATTTATACCAATTAGGAGATTGGATCTAGCCTGAGACCTTATTTCTTAGATAACTTATACAACTTTAAAGTCAATGTAAACGTATGTATATATTTTTTTAAAGTAACCATAGCCTTTTTGGTTTTTGTATATTTTAATTTAGTCCTGTATGACTTCTCAAATAACAGTGCAGACACTTGAAGTAGTTTTGCAATTTTGTTGTACTGTCTTAACTTGCATCCAGACAGTAAAAACAATAATGCCTTTTATTTGTAATCATTTTTCAAAAGTGCTTTTGCCTTTTGGTCTCATTTGATCCTTTTAATCAGCTCTGTAGGAAAGAGTGCCTTATTCGACAAAGAAGGAAATTAGGCTTATTAAAGTTAGGAGATGAATGGCCTAAGAACTGAATGTGAGCTGAGATTCATTCGATTGAGTGCTTTTTCCATTAAGAACTTCTTGAACTGGCTTCAAGCCTCGAAAATTAAGTACAGAATTTGTGTGTGCTTATATTTACGTATTGTTTCTAAAGAGAACTACAAAGCTTTTCACAGACTCCTTAAAGGTCACCTTGACTCTATAAAGGTTCCAATTGTGCTGTCTTGGCTGTGCAGGCCTGGCTGTCAGTGACACTGGACGGACACTCTCCCTTCCTGTCCATCCCTTTCACTGGAGATTTCCAGACTGCAGTGAACTGATAGGCCCCTGAGCACTACTGGAGTAGTTTGGTGAGCCCTGTACTATAGCACCCAAGCAGCACCATAGCCCTTGCCCTCACACTGAACTCCCAAGTCGGGACTCACTGAATACTGCTTAGGAGGCCCGGGACAAACAAACAAATACACAAGCTGTGCGAGCGTGAGACCCCTTTGATCCCCAGTATGATCGCTGGTATTGCATGTTCACCCAGCGCTGCTGGAAGCACCCTCCCCCACAGCGCAGAGCTGGGTGTGACCCCTCTTTAAAATAAACTAAAAAGAAACGGAGCCAGAGGCCCCATGGAACTCAGAGGATCAGAGCACAGGCTTTGTGTGCAGGCGTTCCTGGCGTGAGCCTGGCACCGCATGACCCTGAGCACAGCAGGGCGTGATCCTCCAGTCCCACAGGGTGTGGCCCCAAACAAAAAAGTCAAAAAAATGCAGACAGATTGAGCATTTATTTGTTTTGTCTTTTTGGACCATGCTGGGGGTGCTCAGGGCCTATACCTGGCTCTGTGCTCAGGGTTCACTCCTGGCAGGGATCAGGGGACCCCATGGGGTACCTGGGACCAAGCCCTGGTCTGCTGCATGCCAAGACAAGCACCCTGCCTGCTGGACTTCTTTCTCACCCAGGCTGAGTGTTTTGGAGTCTCCCTGACAAAACTGTGTATCTTTCCGACTCATTAGAAGAGCAGTCACATAGTTTTCATTTCAGCAGAGTAAACATTCCCAGCATAATTTATTCTGATGTGTTTTACTTTTTTTGTAGGTATTGTTTCGATTGATTACCTTTGTCTTGAATGCATTTATACTTCGCTTCCTGTCCAAGGAAATTGTTGGCATAGTGAACGTGAGGTAAGAAGGAGTGTACCCTGCCATTGTCCACGGCTCACATCCCCAGGCTTTCTTCAAACTTTGAACTTGGGTGGCACCCTCCTCTTTGGAAAGCATTTTCCAGAATCAGTGTTTGAGCAGTGGGCCGAGGAAGAGCCTGCTGGGCAGGGGATGAGCGGGCAGGGATGCTTTTAATGGACCCATGGAGTGTTTTCCATTAGCTGCCTCCAAATGTACATTTCTCCGCCGCCTGTTCCGGTGTGCCTGCGCCTAGAACCTGGGGGAGGAGTGGGAGTAATTTCGAGCAAACCCTGTCTCAGGTACAATCCCGTGTTCTTGTCCTGCTGACAGCAACGGAAGCAAGAAATCTGCAGTTCGTGAGGATGGGCTCTGTAATTACAGGGCTGCAACAGCCAACCTTCCTGCCCTCTTTGGTGCATTTTATAATTGGAAAATGGTAGCTGGGATGAGGGCTTGAATTCTTATCATTAGCTCCAGGGAGGCTTACAGAGCTGATTGCTTTGTCTTTTTAGACTCAGTTTTATTTCTTCTGCTCTCACCCTCTCTGTTCAGGGACACCCACACACACTCACAGATGACACACAAGTAAGTATAGGAAGGGATGCTAGTGCTCAGAATAGCTCAGCTTCTCAGGTATGCCTTTATTCCTGATAAACAAGACAGTGTGTTCTTTTTATTTTTTCAAAAAAAATTTTTTTTCTTTTATAAGTTAGTTCACAATATTTGATTACATTTAATATTCAAACACCAATCCCACCACCAAATTCGGGATGTTTCCATCCCAAACCCCAATCCCTGACAAGACAGTATGTTCCAGATAACATTTCGTGTATGTTTTATGTTATTGTTGGGGAGTGGGATAAGGGACACCTCACAGTGCTCAGGAGTCACTCCTGGTTGTGTTCAGGGGATCATATGCAGTGCTCGGGAATAGTCTGGAGTTGGCCACGTACAAGGCAAGTGTCTTACCCCCGTACTGTCTCTCCAGACCCAACATTTCGTGTCTGATACTCAACCAAACATGCGCTTGGACTCTCCGAGCTTCGCGAAGGTGCTTGGCGCAGGGGAATCCTCCAGGGAGCTTTGCACTAGATGGGGCTGAGGAGGAGCCCAGACACATGTGTTTTCACAAATTCCTTAGGTGGTTTTGGCAGGTGGACCGTACTTGTAGAAGGACCTTTTGATAGGAAGGAAGAGAGGCCAGAGAGCTCGCGTAACAGGCTGGAGCATGTGCGTGCTGGAGGCGCAAGGTAGATCTGAGTCCCTGCGCATGGTTCCCTGAACACAGAGTGGGGAATAGCCCCCAAGCACTGATGGGTGTGCCCGGCTCCTGCCTCCCCACCCCCAGAATAGAAGGCAGAGACCCCGGTCCTCAGAAACTGAAGCCCGCTGCTCCTCCCCCTGGCTGGCAGAGCCTTGCGTTGACTCTTGTGCCTTCCTGCTTCCCTTAAAGGAAGCTTCAGTCTCCTCATCGAGTGTCGGACAGAAATACTGGTAAGGCAGGGTGATTGCTAGACTACCTCAGGGACCTTGGTGCCACTCTCTCCACTCTGGTCTCAGCCGGGCCACCACTGTGCTCTCGGGACAGAGCCTGCTGACTGGCCCAGGCTGCCCTGCCTCGGGTGACCGCCCCCGATGGCTTGTTCTGACAGTCCTGGCCACCACCTCTGCTCAGTAGCCCTTCAGTGTTTCTCTCAAGGGTTACTGGGACGTCAGTGTCAGGGTGACCAAGTCGTCCCCTAGCTGTGGAGTTAGAGCTGGGCCTTTTTTCCTCCACGTGACCAGAGCCACTTCCCTGCCATCACGAGAAAGCTCACAGTGCTTTTTGGGCCACCGTGGCCATTTCCAACCTGGTAGGCACATGAAGACCCTCCTTTGTGTCCTCACACTGCTTGTTCCGGGGGACCGGCCTGGTGGGCAGCCCTGCACGAGTCCACCTTGGCCAGGATGTTTTTTCTCCTCCCTGTTGCCAGGTAGATCTTAGACGTTCTCCATGAAGTAAGACCCTTACTGATTTCCACAGGCTGACGCTGCTTTACTCAACCACCGTCTTCCTGGCCCGAGAGGCCTTCCGGAGAGCGTGTCTGAGTGGGGGCGCCCAGCGAGACTGGAGGCGGACCCTCAACCTCCTTTGGTTGACGTGAGTAGTGCTTCTGGGAGCACCCATTCGTGACAGCAGGAGTAGTGAGCATTTGGATGGAAAGGGCGCGCTTGCCTGGAGCTCAGTTGTCTCCAGCCTCAGTTTTCCTGCGGGCATCTGGGCATCTGGTGTGGGGCGGGCAGGGAGAGCCTGTGTGGAATAGCTCCTGCGTCCTTTTCTTATCTGTGACCAGGAGCTGAGGGGCGGACCCTAATGTGGGGCTCTGTGTATCAGAGATGGCTCTAGCCTTGGTCCACCCTCTCTGCTAGTCATTTCCACTTCGCCCCGAGAGCCGCCGCTGCGCTCCACAGGGACTGGGCCTCCTTTCTCATCCCTAATCTCCACCCTTCTCCGGCAGTACTTTCTGTGCTTTCAACAACCACTTAGTACTTGGTAATTTTTTGAAAGCCTTTTATGAGTTTCATTATATATTTCCTCAATTTTGGGTATGTTGATTCCAGCTCTGAGCCTTTTAGAATATTCCTGAAGACCAAGTCCATTGGCTCTAATTGTAATGACTTTCCTGCAGCAGCTCCCTGCTGGTAGGTCTGCTGAGGTGGCTTCCCGCATGCTCATGCATGACGGCCTCGCCTTGTGGAAGTGACTGTCCAAGTTGCTGCTGGGATGCATTTTACTAGCGGGATGACGATTGGCTTCCTTCAGGTTCAGGTTTGATGGCGGCCTACGTGTGAAGGGTGTGCTGGACTGTTAGGTTACTTACTGGGGGTGCAAGAACCAACTGTATGCCGTCTGTCAGCACTCCCAAGTATAAACAACAGGCGCGTGCTCTCTGGGAATTGTTTTTTATCAAATTAGTGGAACACGGTGGAGCCGATTGTAGGTTTTGGAATTGGAACAGAATTGGATTCTGCTTCTGCCCTTCATTATGTTTCATTAGTGTATTCATTATGTGTTCATTTATGTTTATGATCTTGGCCACATTACCCAGTGCCTGTCAGCCTTAGTTTCCTCATCTTTAAGTGAGGGTAATGACAGAGGATTGTTGTGAGGGATCACTGAGATAAAGGGGTGAATCATAGTGCCTGGCATGTAGTAAGTACCTTAATAAGCAGTAGCTATTTTTACGACTGCTTCTTTTCTATTCTGTGTTACTGTTTAATATATAGCATATTAAAATCTCTCTCTCTCTCTCTCTCTCTCTCTCTCTCTCTCTCTCTCTCTCTCTCTTTCTTTCTTTTTGCCTTTTCTAGAGTCCCCCTGGGTGTGTTTTGGTCCTTGTTCCTGGGCTGGGTCTGGCTACATTTGCTTGAAGTACCTGACCCGAATACTGTACCCCACTATGGAACTGGAGTGGTGGTCTTTGGTCTTTCAGCAGTGGTGGAACTTCTGGGAGAGCCCCTCTGGGTCTTGGCCCAAGCACATATGTTTGTCAAGCTCAAGGTCAGTGTGTGTCCTGGAATTGGAAGTGGTAAGAGGAAGGGAAAGAGCGGTCTTTTAAAAAGAGGTCACTTGGCCATCTGCAATTGTTTTTTCATTGCAGCACTCTTTACAATAGCCAGAATCTGGAAAAAACCTGAGTGCCCAAGAGCAGATGACTGGTTAAAGAAACTTTGGTACATTTACACAATGGAGTACTATGTAGCTGTTAGAAAAGATGAAGTTATGAAATTTACATACAAGTGATACTACATGGAAAGTATCATGTTAAGCGAAATGAGTCAGAAAGAGCGGGATAGACACAGAAAGATTGCATTCATCTGGGGAACATAAAGTAACAAAATGGGAGACTAACACCCAGGAATGGCTGAGATTAGTACCAGGAATTTTGCTCCATGAATGGAAGGCCAGCCACACGTTCTAGGTGAAAAGGAAGCTCAGATAGAGAAGAGAGCACCAAATGAAGGGTGTTGTGAGGACCCTCCCAGGGTGGGAGAAGCATGCTAAAAGTAGTCTATAGACCAAACATGATTGCCACTCAGTGCCTCTCTTGCAAAACACAGTACCCAAAAGAAGAGAGAGAGAACAAGGGGGAATACCCTGCCACAGAGGCAGGGTGGGACGGCGGGGGATGAGGGGTGGGGGGGATGCTGGGACCTGTGGTGGTGGATGACGGGCACTGGTGGAGGGATGGGCACTTGATCATCGTATAACTGAAACCCAAGCACAAAATTTGTAAGCCTATAACTGTACCTCATGGTGTTTCACTAATAAAAAAAGAAAAAAAAAAGAAAAAATCTGAATTAAAAAAAAATTTAAAAAAAAAGAGATCACTTGGGGCCTGGAGTGATAGTACAGTGGGTAGGGCATTGGCCTTGCATGTGGCCCACCCAGATAAAATCCATGACATCACATATGGTCCCCTGAACCTGCCAGGAATATCCAGGAGTAAGCCCTTAGTATCATCGTTTCCAAAACCAGAAATAATAAATAAAAGAGATCACTTGTAGGAGCTTTTAGGAGCTGGAAAGATTGTACAGAGATTAAAGGCACTCACCCTGCATGCAGTTTACCCCGGTTCAATCTCATATTGCCCAGTACCCCAGGCTTAGTTGGCCCTGAACACTGTCAGCTTTGGTCCAATGCCCTCTTGATAAAATAAAAGCAATTATATGCAAGAATGGTTTTTTTAGACTTTTAAAAAACATCTTAGGGGCTGGAGTGATAGCACAGTGGGTAGGGCGTTTGCCTGGCATACAGCTGACCCAGTTCGATCCTTGGCATCCCTGAGCACCTCGAGGAGTAATTCCTGAGTGTGGAGCCAGGAGTAACCCCTGAGCATCACTGGGTGATGCTCAAAAAGACAAAAAAATTAAAAATTGGGAAAGGGCAACATGGTCAGTTTAATTAATTGACCTGAAATTTGTCAGATGCACTAGGCTACAGTTTATCTCTGATATTACTTTTAATGAACAAAACTTACTAGTAGCAAAGGCATCATTTAAATTTTTTATGCTACTATTCTAATTGTCTTTTGAATCTATATATGTGTATATATATTATTGTTTAAGGTTTGGTTTTTTTTTGGGGGGGGTTCCTTTATGGTTTTTGTTTGTTTGGTTGGTTGATTTGGGGGCCATACCCATTGGTGCTCAGAGTTTGCTTGTGGCTTGCTTGTGTTCAGGGATCACTCCTTATGTTGCTTAAGGATCATATGGGGTGTCAGGACTCCTGCATGCAAGACAGGTGCCCTACCCACTGTACTACATCTCTGGCCCCCGTTCGTTCTGTTTTTAGGCCACAAGTGACTGGGCTCAGCTTACCCCTGGTAGAGCTCAGGGAACCATATGTAGTGCCAAGGATTATCCCCGGCCTGCTGTGTGCAAAGCAAGTGCCTTACTCACTATCTCTCTCACCCTAAAATATGTTTTTGGTTCATACAAAAGAACTAATATGACTTATATAAATGTTTCTTCAAGAGGGGAGACACGGGGCAATAGTACAGTGGGGAGGGCATTTGCCTTGCATGCGGCTAACCTGGGTTCAATCCCCAGCATCCCATATGGTCCCCCAAACACCACCAGAAGTAATTTCTGAGTGCAGAGCCAGGAGTAACCCCTGAGCATCGCCGGGTATGACCCAAAAATTAAAAAATAAATAAAAAGAGGGGAGACACACGCGGCAGTGTTCAGGGTCTGTCCCTGGTGCTGTACTCTGATGTCAGTCCTTGTGTTCAGGGCGTTAGGCAGTGCTGAGGACTCAGCCCTGACCTCTGGCTTGCTCCAGCTTATTGCGCCATCTCTCCTGCCCCAACATGCATAGATAGTCCAGTACTACTCAGAAGGTCACAGACCTGCTCACCTAAGGAGAATTTTATTAGGACTGTCCATCCTTAGGCCCCACTGCCACCCCAGACTAACTCCTTTTCCAGGTTTTGTCATTCTGTGCATCTTCAGTCTTCGATGATGTTTGACCCTTGGCCGTGTGTTTGCAGGTGATTGCCGAGAGTCTGTCCGTCATCCTCAGGAGTGTCCTGACTGCTCTTCTCGTGCTCTGGCTGCCCCACTGGGGACTGTACATTTTCTCTCTGGCCCAGGTCAGGTTCATGGCTTTTAACTTTGGTATAATGTATGTTTCTCTTGTTCTTATTACTTGGTACATTGTGTTTACAGTATTTGTGCATGTAGGCAGGGCCAAAAGTTCTAGAAAGATGTTCTTGACCTGCTTCTCTCCTGGTTGCCCTGTCTATCAGCTTTTTGCCCTGACAACGTTCACCTCATCGTCAAACTGAAAAGTCCTGGAGGGGCCAGGGTGAGGTTTGGGGGGATGCAGCTCAAGTGGTAGAGCCATAGGAGGCCCTGAGTTCAGGCCCTGACACCACTGCCTCCTCCCAGCATTGCTTGCCATGGCTCTAAGCGTTGCTGCGAGGGGGCCTCTCTCTCTCTCTCTCTCTCTCTCCTCCTCTCTTCCTTGTCTTCCCCCCCTCCTCTCTCCCCTTCCTCTCTCTCTCTCCTCTCTCTTTCGCCTCTCCTCTCTCTCCTCTCTTGCCTCTCTCACCTCTCTCTCTCTCTCTATATATATATATATATAAATTTTTTTTTGTAATATGTAAAGAAGTTCTTTAACCTTCTGTGGCAAGCCATTATCAAACTGATCTTTGATTGTCTTACAGAGGAGGGAAAAAAACAGTAAGGGTGTGGTGGGAATCGACTTGCATGTGTGTTATTTTTCCTGGATTTCAATCAATTGTTTTTAGAATAGGAGGAAACTCTGCCAAGCCCATTTTAAACTTAGATTGAAATTTCACATAATTCAGAGGGCATGAATCAACTCATTTTCAGCTTTGGCAGTTTTGGCTTCATTTCCATCTTATCATTTTCTACTTCTAGTTAATATTTCTCGTTCTAACAAAATGTAGCTTCTACTACAAGAGATAATTTAGAAAAATTTAAACCTATTATGGTACCTAAAATATAAAAAAAAATAATAATCTAAAAAATATTAAACCTAAAGTTAGAGAAACTTATATAGTATACGGAAGTTTGTCCTTTTTAAAATGTCAAGGAAAATAGCTTAAGGTTCTTAGATATTTCATTTTATTTGAGACCTATGCAGTGAGAGTACTTGGGAACCACACAGTGCTGGGGCTGAAACCTGGGCTCCAGCAGGAAAAGCATGCATTCAGCCCTCCGTGCTGTCTCTCTATATTTATTTGACCTGGTCACGGTTCTCCCATTGTTCATCAATTTGCTTGAGCGGGCCCAGTAACATCTCCATCATGAGACGTGTTGTTACTGTGTTTGGCATATCGAATACGTCACGGGTAGCTTCCCAGGCTTTGCCGTGCGGGCGAGATACTCTCGGTAGCTTGCCGGGCTCTTCGAGAGGGGCAGAGGAATCGAACTCGGGTCGGCCATGTTGGCTGCATGCAAGGCAAACGTCCTACCGCTGTGCTATCGCTCCAGCCCATTTCACACAGGAAAAAAAAAATACATCTGTTCAGCAGTCTTGAGTCAAAGTGATTTCTAGAATGGAAATATCCCCCAAGTCTGAAAATACGATCACAGCACAGTGAATCACATTTGACCCAATGTATTTATTTTTCTGTGGGGCAGGGGGTCAAACGCAGGGTCTCACACATGCAAGTCAAGAGTTCTCCTGCCAAATTATGTCTCTGGCACTGACAACTGAGAATTCTTTTTTTTTTTTTTTTTGGCTTTTTTGGGTCACACCTGGCGATGTACAGGGGTTACTCCTGGCTTTACACTCAGTAATTACTTCTGGCGATGCTCAGGGGACCATATGGGATGCTGGAGATCGAACCCGGGTTGGCCACATGCGAGGCATACGCCCTACCCTCTGTGCTATCACTCCATCCTCGACAACTGAGAATTCTTAGTAATTATGTGAAAATCCTTCCTGCGGCCTAGGCAAAAACTTCAAGCATTTTTGTGAGCCAGATTTAAAAATTGGAGATAAAATGTTTAAGAGGAGCTATATGTGGTGACTTTCCCAGGTCTGATTAGATCTGGAGTTGTCGTTCCATGATGCATTGCTGTTCTGCTGAACTCACCCCTGCAGGGAGGGCCAGAGATGCCCAGTCTTCCCACTGACTTCTCATTGTCATCGTTCCCTCCATAGGATATATCCCATGTGTAGGTTAGCAGTGCCAGATCTTAGTTTCTTTGCTTCCTTTTTTAGAGGCCAAACCCAACAGTGCTCAGGGGCACTCCTGGCTCAGTGCTTGGGCGTCAGTTGGGGTGGTCTGTTTGTTTCCGTATTGTAGGATTTCTAAGAGGATTCCTCTCTGGTACAGTCTCTTGTTTGTGTGAGAGTCATAAGGGTCAGTAGTCAAGGACCTGGGATTCCTGTTTGTCCAGCCCACTTCCAAATTCCTCCTTCACTATGGCAGCATCTGTCAAATAAAAGGGTCACTCTAGAGTGATGTTCTCTGGCCTTTGTATGCCTGGACTGGCACCTGTCTTGCACATCTATCCATGACCGGCAGTTACAGCCCGAGGATGGCCCAGTGGCTTTCAGCCTTTCTGCACCAGTTGACCTGCGCTGCACTGTGGCCTGGTGGTTAAGGACTGCTCTCTAGACTATGGAGAGACTCTCAACTCTCATAACAAAAAGGCGAAACACCGAGTTTGTGGGAGCCAGAGTGATAGCACAGTGGGTAGAATGTTTGCCTTGCACACAGCCGACCCAGTTTCTATCCCCGGCATCCCATATGGTCCTCCAAGCACCGCCAGTAGCAATTCTTGAGTGCAGGGCCAGGAGTAACCCCTGAGCCTTGCCAGGTGTGGCCCAAAAGACAAAAACAATTAAAAAATAAATAAATATGGGGCTGGAGTGATAGCATAGCAGGTAGGGCATTTTCCTTGCACGCGGCCGACCTGGGTTCGATTCCCAGCATCCCGTATGGTCCCCCGAGCACCACCAGGAGTAATTCCTGAGTGTATGATCCAGGAGTAACCTCTGTGCAATGCCGGGTGTGGCCCAAAAAGCAAAATAAATAAGTAAGAAATAAATAAAAACGCTTAAAAAATAAAGAAATATCTCTTTAAAAACATGTATACATACGTATATATATATATATACACACACACATATACATATATGTATGTATATGGGCTGGAGCGATAGCACAGCAGTAGGGCATTTGCCTTGCATGCAGCTGACCATGTTTGATTCCTCCAGCTACCGAGAGTATCTCGCCTGCACAGCAAAGCCTGGCAAGCTACCCGTGATGTATTTGATATGCCAGACACAGTAACAACAAGTCTCACAATGGAGACGTTACTGGGCCCGCTTGAGCAAATCGATGAACAATGGGAGGACAGTGCTCTACACACACACACACACACACACACACGCACACACACACACACGCACACACACACACACACACACACACACGTGTGAAGACGGACCTGGAGCGATCGTACAGCGAGTAAGATGCTTACCTTGCATGCATCTGACCTGGGCGGATTCCTGGCACCACATATGGTCCTCCAAAGCCCTGCCAGGAATGATCCTCAGCGCAGAGCAAGAGTAACCCCTGAGCATTGCCAGGTGGCCCAGAAGGCAAAAGCAAAACCAAACCAAACAAATAAAGGTAGGTAAGGAACTTAAACAGGCATTTCTTCAGAGAAGATGAATAGTTAAAAGTCCAGCAAGCTCAAGAAACATCACTCAAGGGTATAATCATTAGGGAAATGTAAATTAGAACTCCAATGAGCTATCTGACAATCACTGGGAGGATTGTTTTATAAAAATTGTTAGAAGGACTGGAGAAAGCACAGAGGCTAAGGCCCTTGTCTTGCATGCCATGGTAGTGGTTGGAGTCCTGGCACTGCAGATGGTCCCCTGAGAAGCCCCAGGTGTGGTCCCAAGCAGAGAGCCGGGTGTGACCTCCTGATCTTAGAGTCAGAAGTGGCCACACTTTTTTTTTTTTTAAACAAACAAAATAACAGGTGTTGGTAAGAATATAGAACCCTCACTGCCGGTCGAATGAAAAATGGTATAGCTATTTTATAGTGGTCACAGGCATTTTGGCAGTTCCTCAAGAAACTGAAAACAGAGACTTTTCATGTGACTATAATTCCAGTCCTAGGTTGATATCTGAAAGAACTGAAGACAAAAACTTCAAACAAAAACTTGCACACAGATATTCATACTAACCCTATTCACAGTAGCCCCGGGTGCAACCAAGCCAAATACCTATCAACTGGTGACTAGATAAGTAAATTGCACTATGTAGTTGAACATTATTCAGCCATAGAAATGAAGTAGTGGGCCTGGGAGATAGCTCAGAGGGCTTGAGTACATCGTGTTTTGCCAGTGGGAGCCCTGGGTTCAGTTCCTGGCACCACATGTACCCCTCCCCTCCCGAAGAGCCCCTGAGCATGAAGTCAGGAGTTGCCCCCAAGCACTTCTGGGTGTGACTTCAAAACCAAAAATCAGATGTAGATATAGACATGCACCACAGCAGAGGAAGTTCAGAACATGATACTGGGCAGGAAAAGCTAGGCATAAACATATGTGTGCTGTCTAGAACATACACGTTCCTAGAGACGGAAGCAATTTTGAGGTTGTCAGAGGCTGGGGCTAAGGAGAGTGACTACTTAATGGCCACAGTCCATTGTTTGAAATGCTGGAAAAAGTTCTGGAGTCAGCGGGAATTGTACAGCATGTGGATATGCTGGGCATTGCTGCTGTGTGTGCTTCAGAAGGATGCAAGTATCTTGTTAGGCCACAAGGATCTTCCCTCAGTTAAATAAGGGGATGGGGGGCTGGAGAGATAATACTGCGGGTAGGGTGTTCACCTTGCACGCAGCCGACCCAGGTTCAATCTCCAGTATCCCAAATGGTCCCCGAAGCACCGCCAGGAGTAATTCCTGAGCGCAGAATCAGGAGTGACCCCTGAGCATTGCTGGCTGTGACCCAAAAGGCAAAAAAAAAAAAAAAAGGAGGGGGATAGGGCCAGGGATGTGGCTCAGTGGTAGAGCACTTGGCTTGCGCATGTGAGACCCTGAACCACAAGGTCCACCAAGCCCCCTCAGTGCTAAAGGTATAAATAGCCCCTGAACACCCTTGGGTGTGGCTCTCCTAAAACAAAGGAGAAGGGGGATAGCACACATCTACATTGCAGGACCCAGTGGGCGGCCGCTGTTTTCCCAGCTTCTCTGCTAGATGACGGGAGGAAGCAGGTCTGCAAAAGCTGCTTGTCCCGCTCACGTGGCCCTCGAGCAGGGGCTAGTGGGCACTGGGCTCTGTCTGCGTGCAGGGGAGAGTGGAGAGCAGAGGAGCCCCTGCCTCTCTCCTGGCTCTGCCTCTGCTGCAGTGTGCCCTGGGGGGTTCTCGATGGAAAGAGGGCCTGGAAGCCCCTTCACTACTTCTTTCATTTTCCCCCGTCGCTTCTTGAGCATGGGGAAGGCCCGGGGAGAGAGGGCGGAGGGCGCCAGTGAACAGGGCTCTTCAGGTGCTCCTTCTTGGCTTGCAAACAAAGCCCCTCACTGCTGCTCCCAAGCCCCACTGTTGTCCCAGCTGGTGGAGGGAGAGGCAGGTCCTCTTGTCCCCACACCCTTCCTCCCCATCCCGACGGCCTCTCCCCCTAACCCTGTTCTGAGCAGAGGAGCCAGCCAGCCACTAAGTTCTGCTTTGTAATCAGAAGGTCACAGATTTCCGGGGCATATGGAAAATCCCCAGTCCTGGGTGACAGCAAGTCCCCGGATCTTCCAGCATGCTCTCAGGCGGGAAAGCCGCTCCTTGGCCAGTCACAAGCCCTCCAAGGCCCTCTCCCACGGCGTGGTGTGGTATGGTGGTGTGCATCAGTAGCTGCCTGCCCTGGAAACGGTCTCTGGCTGCTGTCAGGGCCGTGTGCAGGAGATTTCTCAGACCCTGCAGTGGAGCCGAGTCTCCCTGGGCTGTTGAGCGCCGTTTCTAGTGGCAAGACATTGCACAACCGGAGGTGAACTGCAAGTTCTGTTTCTTGCTTGGCCCTTGTGGTCAAATTCAGAGGCATATCTTCGTTTTCTCCTATTATAACTGTATAATTTATATGCCCTTGATTTCCTCTTTTCAGCTTTTCTACACTGCGGTTCTGGTGCTATGCTACGTTCTGTATTTCACCAAGTTACTGGGTTCCCCAGAACCCAGCAGACACACTCTTCCAGTCTCCACCATGACAGCCCTGTTACCCAGCATTACGAGAAGTGGAGTAAGTACTGGGTTTCGTTTCTTATCATTTCCATCTCCCGGTGCTGGTTGCTCTTGAGGGAAAGAAAGGCAGCTTTATTGTTTATTGTATTATAATAGTGGAGAAAGTTGGCTCGTATTTACGAAGTGCTTCTTGAGTGCTGGGTCAGGCTTTCCAGCGCTTGGCACCTCTCATGTTCGGAGGCTGGGTGAGGCCGCCCTGCGCATTGTTGGATGTTTGGCAACTTTCCCGAGCTCTACCCTCTGGATGTTAGTAGTAATCACCCCCCACCCCCAGACTGAACAACCAGAGCTCTCCCCACATCCAACCCAGTGTCCACGGTGGGGGAAGCTCGGGCTCTGCCTCCGGTGTGCCCACTCTGACATGAGGCCCCTGCACTGTTCCTGTAGCTGCTCTAGGGAACCGAGACTGGCCGACTTAGACTCGGTGAATTCAGACAAGGACAGGGACCCGCAGTGGTTTGAACCCAGCGCAGCACAGTCAGTCACTCATGGTGCCCCTTGCCCTCTTTCTCCGGGTGTCCTGTTTCCCCGTGAGGAATCCACCTCTCCATGGTGAGCGCTCACCCAGCAGGCTGACCCTCATGTGGTACTCGGTACCGATGGAGGACTCAGGCAGAACCTTTCTGCTCGGTTCCCCAGCTCTCAGCTGTTAGTACCTCTCTCCTAGCTCTTGTGGCTTCAGGATTGCTGTGTGGGGACTCGGGGGTTGGACCTCTGAGGGTGCACGGTCCACCCTGGGCTGACGCATGTCCCCGTGTCCCCTTTCTCCTGGTCTTCTTAATGGCTACAGTGTGCATAGTTGAGGCGAGATGTTGATTGGTCTTCTCCTTATTCTGTGTTTGTGATTACTCGAGAAGTACAGTATTTGGCGTTTGAGTTTAAGAATTACAGAACCTTGTATAGCATTTAAGAAACCCCCGACGTCATGTGATGGCCGACTGTGTTCTCCCGTGCCTGATAAGAGTTCTCCGTGTGGACAGACTCCATCTGATCTTAGCTCTGAGTCGCCTAACTGTTTGGATACCCCTGCTGCCCCGTCTGCAGCCTGGGGGATGGGGACTGAGGCAGATGGAGACTGGGCATTGCCTCTTTACCTGCCCAGAGTGGCCTAAGAGGACCGAGAGGTCCCCTCTCTGGGTGCTCCTGAGTCAGCAGTGAGTCCTGAGCACTGCTAGGTGTGACCCCAAAGCAAGATTAAAAACTCAGTGACACCTTAAACAGTGAGTACTTGATGTATTTGGGAGGGAGTGTTGGCCACACCCAGCAGTGCTTGGAGGCTTCGACCTGCTCTGTGCCCAGGGGTCACTGTATGATGCTGGGGATCAAGCTGGTGTCAGCTGCATGTAGGTTAAGAGCCTTAATTACCCCCTTTACTTTTATTCTAGCCCTGCTTTTTACTGCTTTTACATTCTGTGACGCCTCTGAGTGATTGGATAGGAGAAACCTGCTAATATTTCTTTTTTTTTTTTTGCTTTTTGGGTCACACCCGGCGATGCTCAGGGCTGACTCCTGGCTCTGCACTCAGGAATCCTGGCGGTCGGTGCTCAGGGGACCATATGGGATGCTGGGAATCGAACCTGGGTCAGCCGCATGCAAGGCAAACGCCCTACCCACTGTGCTATTGCTCCAGCCCCCAGAAATCTGCTAATATTTCAGTGAAGCTGATGGGTAGAAATGCAAGCAAGGCTGAAGGAGCCGGGCTGAGTTGCTGGCCCTGTTGCCAGAGGGAGGGAAAAGAGCAGTGTGGGGTGCGGAGGTGATGGAGAGCCGGCGACAGACTTCCCGGTGACTCACGTCAGTGATAAGGGTACAGCTGAATCGCCCGTCCTGAGTCAGAAGAGCTTGGAAGGTGGAAGAGTGACTCAGGTGAGAGCAGGGTGCATCTCCCAGCTCTGATTCCAGATCCCGCCGGGAGGATCCAGGCCTCAGTTTCTTGACTTTCTTCTTCGTCTTTTATTTTGAATTAGTCACTGTGAGATTACAAAGTTGTTCATGATTGGTTTTCGGCACACATTGTTTCAACACCAATCCCTTCATCGGTGCCCACTTCCCTCACCAGTCTCCCCTCCCCTTCCCCCCATTGCCTCCCACCTACCGGCTGCCTCTCAGGGGCACTCTCTTAAAATATGTTTTTCATGGTGGTGTATAGTTCTGTTGCCGACAGGGTTTCACAGGTAACACGTTACCGGCTTTCCCCACCATCTCCTCCTGCCGCTCTTTCCTCCACCGTGGTTTCGCTCCTCCCTGCCTCCCCCCCTGCTGCATGTTTCCTGCTGAAGACCAACCAGATCTCCTGTTCCTGGTTTCCATGATCTTTGGGCCTTCGTTCTCCCCTCACTATGTTTCTTACACCCTGCATGTGAGAGGGACCGTTCAGTGTTACCCTCTCCCTCTGAGTCAGTTCCTTCTAAGTCACTAATTCAAAATAAAAGACGAAGAAGAAAGTCAAGAAACTGAGGCCTGGATACTTGCCAAGCTGAGAGCTGGATACTTGCCAAGTCCCTCCCCCTAGCGGCAAATGGCAGGACTTAATCGTTTCTTACGGAGGCCTCATTTTCTCCATCAGTTCAGGAGGCAAGAAGTGGCTTGTTGAGCAGGGAATTCTGGGGAAATTTGTAGCTCTGCAGACCAACTCAGCACTGCCAACCCAGTTCTTGAAAAACGGATCTTGTCTGGGTGGGGGGTAAGGGGGAGGCTTCAGAGGCTCTGGGTTTGATCCAGGGCACTGCGTGTTTCTCTGCCCCCCAGCTGTGGTCCTGGTGACCCCCCAGCATGGTTAGCTCCAAACACTACCAGGTGTGGCTCCTATTTTAAAAAGAAAGAAAAGACGCCTCTTGTGAGTATCCCTAGTGGCAGCCACGTTCGGAGTAGAATAGTAACCCAAATAAACTGCTTCCTCCCACTCAGCAGCTCAGACAGCCACCTCAGTGGCGCTTTTCAGCTCTTCATCCTTACTGACCATTTTGGACTCTGAGCAGTGACCTTCCCTCCAAGCCACTGAGCCGTTTATAGGGGCATCAGGGGAAAGGACCCCTCATGCCTGCACTTAAACATCAGATACACTGTCATAATTTCATGCTGTGAAGGAACTTTTTTCTTATTTTTTAAAATTAGGGTTTTTTTTTTTTTAAGGAAAGAACTTTCTTACTGTGTCAAAGGGTCTGGAGAGATGGTCCAGTGGGTAAAGCACTTGTCTTGCATGCAGCTGACCTGGGTTTGCTCCCTGGAACCCATCATGGGCCCCTGAGTCCCGTTTGAGTGAGCCCTGACTGCAAAACCAGTAGTAAGCGCTGACGGGCACCCAAAAACAAAAAAAAGCGTGACCCAAAAATAAACAAAAAAGGTTTGTTATCTTCCCAAACCCACAGTTTACAGCAGGTGGGCATTCATAAGAACGTCACAGCCCATTTGTAATTATTTCTTTCTTTTTCTTTGAAAAGACTTCTCTTGGGCCTGTGGGATGCAGAGTGAGCTAAGGCGGTCTGCTTCCCACACCTTCGAGCGCAAGGCTAGATCCAAGCATGAGGTGGCCAACAGTGCCCCCTAGTGGTGGTGGGTAGTCAGGCTCTCTTTGTTCTGGGAAAGGCGTTTCTGGTCCAGCCTAAGGCTCCATCCAGGTTCTCCGTAGTCTTGATGCAGCAGCGTTTGGGAGGACCCAAGACTTCTTCCCCTTGTCTGCGGGAAAGGTTCTGAAGCCAGGAGAAAGTACCCTTGCTTTCAGGATTCTCTTAGACTGGCCTTGTCCTGAAAGGTAGCCACTTTAGAGCTACAGAAAGGTAGCCACTTTAGAGCTACAGAGAATGTTGGCTCATTGGAATTAAGAAGAATGCTGAGTTCAGAATGCACTCTGATTCCAGAGACCTTGTGTTGGGAAATACGGTGTGAAATGCCTCTTAGAGTGTGTGTATATGTATATATATATATTTATTTTTTAATTGATTACATGTCAAAATGATGATTTGGTTTAAATAAACTACATTAACATTTTTTAAGAATGTGTTTCTTTTTTACTATTTATTCTGGCTGCCAGGGGGCAAAAATATTCCTGCATCCGTGTCTCCTAGATGGCATTGTTCTCCACAGAGGGGCTTTGAGACATTCTCCTGGGGGCCCAGGGGACTAGGACTTGCCTTTGGACCAACTTCCATAGCCAAAGTTGACCTTCTGGAGCGGTGGCTGTAGCCCGGCCTTGCGGCTCCCCCCTCCCTCCCAGAGTGCCTACTGACGTCCCATCCTTTACTCCGAGCAGGCCAGAGCATTGCAGATGCAGGCACCCTGGATGAGCAACCTGCTGTCTAGCATGGGGGCTGCAGAATGACTTCATGGTCGAGGGGGCCTGTGCCCTTGAAGGAACTGGGGAGATGGGAGAAAGAAGTCAAGTCCAGCTGGCCCCCACGCCGCCTCTGTGGGGTCTGCTGGCCGGGAGGTGGGGCTGCCTCTCTCTGACATACTGGGCTCCTCCTTGCCTAAGTGTCTGTTCCCTCTTGCCCCACCCCCCCACCCCCACCCCGTCCTGAGGAAATGAGCAGTTTGATACCCCATGGAATGTTGAAAAAGCCCTTTCAGTTTTCTGCCCCTCTCCCCCTCCGCCCCTCCCTGGCTTTCTTCTACCATACCAGTTCTGAATGATCTCTGCTCCCTGGGAAAGAGGAATTTGTTTGGGACAGACTAAGCTCAGACCCTCTGGAATGGGCTCTAGAAGATGCAGCATCACACTGTGGTGTGGCATCCTTTGGGCACAGTTGTCTGTCCCGCAGCTCATCTTGCTCCAGACACACAGTCTTCCCCTCACTGGGGAGCCCTAGCCTCTGGGGCTCTTAGGATCGTTAGGTCGTACCGGTACAGTACCGACACTGAGTCACGAGCTCACCACCCCATCTTTACCCTGGGTGCTTTTTAAACCACTGAAACCTCTTCCAAGTCCTCTCTCCAGTGTGGGTGGAGGTAGGGGTCCCAGTATGTAACATATGAACAGGCGTAAAACACTAGAGTTTGAATTCATGACCTATTTTGTAAACTTGGTGGAATTGCTTCTGACTCTGTGCTCAGGACTCATTCCTGGCACTGCTCAAGGAACAATATGTGGCACCAGGGAATGAACTGGATCTGTGGGATTCAAGACAAGCGCCCAAACTCCTGTACTGTCTCCCTGTCTCTCTGGACAATGTTTTATTTTCTTTTTTTAAGGAAAAAAATCTGCTGTGAGTGCTTTCATTCAATGTTTATATTAAATGAATATTATATATCTATATATATATGTATATCATGGTCATGGTCCTCCCGTTGTTCATCGATTTGCTCGAGTGGGCCCAGTAACATTGTGAGACTTGTTACTGTGTTTGGCATATCGAATACATCACGAGGAGCTTGCCAGGCTTTGACATGTGGGCGAGATACTCTCAGTAGCTTGCTGGGCTCTCCGAGAGGGGCAGAGGAATATATATATATATATATAAATATATATATATATAATGGGCTGGAGTGATAGCACAGCAGGTACGGCACTTGCCTTGCAAGTGGCCAACATGGCCGACCCGAGTTCGATTTCTCCACCCCTCTCGGAGAGCCCAGCAAGCTACTGAGAGTATCTCGCCCGCATGGCAAAGCTTGGCAAGCTACCCGTGATGTATTCCATATGCCAAACACAGTAACAATTGTCACAATGGAGACGTTACTGGGCCCACTCGAACAAATTGATGAACAATGGGAGGACAGTGACAGTGACAAAATGAATATAATATATATAAAAATTGTAATAGTTCGTTCTCTGGGCCTCCAAAGGGAAAGCACACTTTTTTTTAAAAAATCCCTTTTGGGTTTTGGGCCACAGCCAGCACTTCTCAGGGTTTACTCCTGGCCCTGCATTCAGGGATCACTCCTGGCTGAACTCAGAGCATCATAGGTGGTGCTGGGGATCTAACCCAGGTTGGCCACATGCAAGGCAAGCGCCCTTCCCCTGAACTACATTCCTGGCCCTTGGAATGTAAATCCCTTGCCAGTGTTTGTCAGCTCCATTCTGTGTGATTAGCATGAAGTCACCCAAGTCGGGATGTAGGGACCAAAATGAGGCGATCATGTATCACCAGTGTCTTCTAAGACTCACAGTGCCTGGGACTTTGGATTTTTGTCTTGTTTTCTCTTCTAGGCGTTTATAAACTGGACAGAGGCTAAATTGACGTGGAGTTTTTTCAAACAATCTTTCCTGAAACAGATTTTGACCGAAGGTAAGTAAAGGTCATGGTGAGCACTCAAGAAACCACGGTGCGAGGTAAGGGCTGGGATTTCAAGAGACGCTGACTGCCCGCCCAGCTCCCTGGGCAGCGCCCCCTGAGCCCCTGGATCTCTCTGTGAAGAGAGGGAAGTTAGCATTCATTTACTACAATGCTTTTCTAAGTCATCAAGTTCAAATCTCACCACAGCAAAGAATTGTTGCTCTTTGTATTAAGGCTGAGGAAACGGTGATGGAAAACTCCCTAATTTCTGGAGCGTGCTGCAGTGATGAGTAGCTTGCTTTGGCTCGAACTCCCAGCCCACAATTTACCCCTGAGAGAAATAAAAGTGTTTTTATCAATTACAGAAAATCTGGAAAATGGAGGAAATTGCCCATCATCTCATTTTCATGTCCTTTAGAGTTTTCGCTTTTGAACCAGTTTCCTAAAAAATAATTTTCTTGAGCCATAGCAGTAGTACAGTGGTTAGGGTGCTTGCCTTGTACAGGGCCGGCCCCCGAGTTCAATCCCCAGCACCCCATACCGTCTCCGTGTCCCACCAGGAGTGATCCATGAGTGCAGAACCAAGCGCTGTTCTGTGTTCAGAACAGCTGGCGTGGCCCCCCAAAAAACAAAACAAAATGTGAATGACAGAAAAAAAACTATTGAGTCGATTATTTGGAAAGAGAAGTCGCATACAATCCCAGCACTCTGATACTGCCATCATTCTTATTAGCCTGTTATTTTCCATCTACCCCTTCCGTAATTCTCATTGGTTATATTTCTGAGGGTACTAATGGCCCTGAGCCTCCCTCTTCCCCGTCTGTGAGCTCCGTCGAGGTCCAAAAGGGTGTGAGGGATTGGGGCTTTGGGTGCTGTTGAGAGCTGAGCCTGTACGGGTACCGGCACTGCCAGGAAAGCAAAAGCGTTGGCAGGACTCCTGGAAACGAGAGGCCAGAAGCCTGGAGGAGCCGAGCGAAGGGCCGCGCTGCTCAGCGGTGGAAAGCAGAGCGTGTGCCCGTCACGCCCGCCTCAGCCTGCCAGCCTGCCTCAGGAGAGCAGTCATCTGTGGAGAAAGACAGCTAATGGCTATGAAATTATATGTATTGTGCTGTCCACATTCTTGTTGGAATAGGAAAGTCCCTGGTGGAGGAAATGCGTTTTCCTCCTCAGATCTCAGATGAACTGAGGGAAGGGTCAGTCAGCGCCGAGACCCTGCCGTGGTATGGTGGCCAGAGGGCTCCGGCGTGTACCCGGCCCCCCAGCAGGAACTGACTGCGGTGGCAGCGCCTGCCGTGTGCTGGCTTCGTGAGCGTACCACGCCTGGGCCACGGTGGCCTCACTGGCTGGGGGACAAGGAGGTGGACCCTGGGCCCTTTTGATCTAAAAACTACAGCTCCAAAAAAATGTGGAAGTCATTCATTACCGTAGCCCAAACGCCTGTGCTGTTACGCTCTGCCCCCACGTTTCCTGAACACTGTGTGCCAGGTGCTCACTCGCAGACGAGTGAGTCAGAGGCCACAGCTCGAGGAGCCCCCTCTCGAGGAGACGCGGCCTTCCGCGTAGTGAACGCAGGGCTCTGAGGGCTGTGTGTGGGACAGCCCATCCTGCGGTCCCCGGAATTTGGCTCGGCTAGGTAAACCCGGGGCACGGAGGCGCTGGGACGTGATTCCTGCCCTCTGGGAACTTAGAGAAAGTGGGGAGAAGCCCACGTTGCCTGGAGCCAGGGAGATCCCCCTGGAAAAAACAGTCGCAGGGAATGCAGATGCAGATTGCTGAGGAGCCGAAGCAGGGGGGAGCAGCCAGCGCCAGCCTGCTGGGGCGTGTCAGGAGGGTGACTGGGAGGATGTGAGGTGGAGGTGAGGCTGGGGGAGAGAGACCGAAAGCATGAACTCGGTGGTAACAGAACTAGGAGGGGCCCGAAAGGGGTCGAGGTGCTTGCCTGGCCTATGGCCAACCCTGGGTCTATCCCCTGCACCATATGGTCCCCTGAGTACTACCAGGGATAACCCTGGAGGCCCCCAGCACCACTGGCCTGGGCGTGGAACTGTAAGCAAGTATTATTGAAAGGGGCCCCTGGGCCCTGTGAACACTGCTTGGGAGGCCCACCTCCCCAAATCTTGGGACAGTAATGTTCACTGTTAACACTTTCGTGATCTCATACTTAAAAAAAAAAAAAAGGACTGATTGTGGTTTCTTCTGGAGAGTAAAGGTGGGGGCACCCGTGGTGGATCTTAGAGGCTGTTGCCAGTTCCGTGCTCTTGCTCAGAGGTGGCTCCCAGCAGTGCTCAGGACAATGTGGTGTTGGGATTAAGCTCAGGCCTGCTGCATGTACAGCATGCACTCGGCCTTTTGAGCTGCCTCTCAGGCCTGACTGCTCTACAGGTTTTGGGACCAGGCCTGGTGGTGCCCAGGCACTCTGTCTGCCTCTCCGCTTAGGAGCGATCCTTGGCAGTGCTCAGGAGACCATATGCAGTGCAGGGGCCTGGCCAGAGTCACACCTAAAGCAACCGTATGCAAGGCAAGTGCCTTTCTCTGGTACTCTCTCTCCCTACCCACCCCCGTCCACAAACTATTTTTATTAAATTGTTTGGTCTTGTTTTTAACGGGCTTGGAGATTTGTTGTCAGTAAAACCCCAGTACTTTCCAAATTGTTGTTATTTTGAGATTATTTTAAATCAACATTGGGATAAGAAACATATCTTTGTGTGGGGGTTAGGGGCATACGTAGAAGTACCAAGGCTTGCTCCTGGCTCTCTGCTTAGGGATCACTCCTGGCTATGCTCAGGGGACCATATATGGTGCTGGGGTCTGAACCCAGGTCAGCTGCGTGCAAGGCAAGTGCCCTACCCACTGTACCATTTTTCCGACCCAAGAAACAAGTTATTTTTTTAACTGACGAATTTTTGTCCTTTGAGAATATCTGCAAATAAGAAAAGTTGGTAGATGATAAGAGAAAGAGAAAAAAAATAGTGTGCTTATGAAATGAAATGCTATTCTGCTTTTTCATTTATAGGTGAGCGATATGTGATGACATTTTTGAATGTGTTAAATTTTGGCGACCAGGGTAAGATGTTTTACATAAGTTGAATACTTTCAGTACATACTAGTAGATTCTTTATAATATTTTTCTCTGGTTTGATACATAGTGAAAAATAAACCTAAAGATTACACATTACAGTTCATTGTAAAAATAGTGGACACGTTGTTTGTGTGATTTGGGCCCCAGACCCCTGGTGAGATCTCTTGACCTTATCCTCCTTCTTGCAAAGCTTAGGTGCTCATTTTAGGGGTTAGGTGAGCTAAGAGGACAGGGAGTCACCATTATAATAAAGAAATGCAGGGTTGGAGGGAGAATTTAAAGAGCTGAATGAATGGGACTACATTAAACTAAGAAGCTTCTGCACCTCAAAAGTAACAGAGACCACGATACAAATACAGCCCATGGAGAGGAATTATTCACCCATTTCCCATCTGATAAGGGTTTAATATCAAAGATATACAAGGCACTGATAGAACTTTACAAGAAAAAAATGTCCAACACCATCAAAAGATGGGGACAAGAAATGAATAGAAACTTCCTCAAAGAAGAAATTCAGATCGTCAAAAGACATGAAAAAATGTTCTTCATCACTAATCATCAGGTAGATGTAAATCAAAATAACAATGAGATATCATCTTACATCGCAGAGACTGGCACACATCCAGAAGAACAAGAACAACCAGTGCTGGTGTGGATGCAGGGAGAAAGGGACTCTCACTCATTGTTGGTGGGAATGTTGATTGGTCCAGCCTTTTTGGGAAAACAATATTGGGCATTCCTCAAAAAACTAGAAATTGATCCCATTTGATCCAGCAATACCATTTCTAGGAACATATCTGGGGGGCCTCAAAACACAACAGAAACACCATCTGCATCTCTGCTTTTATTACAGCACTATTCTCAATAGCCAGAATTTGGAAATAACTCAAGTGCCTGAGAACAGATGACCGGTTAAAGAAACTATGTATATCCACACATGGAATACTATGCAGCTGTTAGGAAAAAATAAAGTTATGAAATTTGCTTATAAATAGATGGACCTGGAGAGTATCATGCTGAGTGAAATGAATCAGAAGGAGAGGGACAGACAAAATGACTACATTCATTTGTGATATATTAAAAAAAAATTGTATTAGATTAATATCCAAGGCCAGGGAAAATGGGGCAGGAGGATTGGTCAGTGGTGGAATCTACCACAAGTTTGTGGGGGACGGAGAGTAGGCGAGATAGAGAAGGCACCACTATGACAGTGCCCGTTAGAAATCATCACCCCAGACAAGAGCTGAGTGTTGAAAGTAGATAAAGGGATATATATGATAACCTTTCAATATCTGGTGTTGCAAACCACAATGCCCAAAGAGAGAGAAGAAAAGTAGGCAGTGGGGGTGGTTGGGGGTGATGGAGGGAAACTGGGGACATTGATGCTGGGAAATGTACACTGGTGGGGGGATGGGTGTTGGAACATTGAAACCATGAACAGCTTTGTAATGATCTGTCTCATGGATCTTCAATAAAAATAATTTTAAAAAATAGCTGAGCGAAGAGACCAGAGTGATAATAGAATGGGTAGGGCAGTTGCCTTGCATGTGGCTGACCTGGGTTTGATGCCAAGCACCCCCTATGGTCCCTGAGTGCCGAGCCAGGAGTAAGCCCTGAGCACTGCTGGGTGTGACCCCAAAACAAACAAATTTAATTAGAGAAATAGATTATTAGGCTCTGGAATTTCAAATAGTAAACACAATAAGATTGTTGGTTCTTTCTTTTTGCTTTATAGGTGTATATGACATAGTGAATAATCTTGGTTCCCTGATGCCCAGGATAGTTTTCCAGCCGATAGAAGAAAGTTTTTATATATTCTTTGCCAAGGTGCTGGAGAGAGAAAAGGAGGCCACGCAACAGAAGCAGGTAGGCTTGGGTTTTATATTTCTGTTGTGCACGTGAATACTCTAATTGTAAGATAGACAGAAAGGTTGTTTCTCCCTTGTATTTTAGCTAAAATTTCTGTCTAGATTTCTTTTTCTTTTTTTTTTCTTTTTGGGTCACATCCAGCGACGCACAGGGGTTACTCCTGGCTCATGCACTCAGGAATTACTCCTGGCGGTGCTCAGGGGACCATATGGGATGCTGGGAGTCAAACCCGGGTTGGCCGCGTACAAGGCAAATGCTCTGCTCGCTGTACTATTGCTCCAGCCCCCTCTTTTTCTTTTTTTAAAAGTCACATTTGAATGGCAGGCCCCTGAGCTCAGTTCTTTTGGGTAAAAACACCAGATTTTAAAACTTCTTATAGACCGTGAAATGCCATGAGCTATATTCTGATCTTGATAATCTCTCCATGTTGGTTGTTTGGAAGGGGAAGAGGAAGAGGTTTTAATTCAAGAGTCATTTTATTGTGTAATCTTCACTTTTTCCAAAACCATTGGAAAGGAGATAAGGTTCAGAGGTGGAGTACATGATGAGACCCTGGGTTCAACCCCAGCAACACACACACACACACACACACACACACACAGAGTCTGAGTTAGAATTAAAATCATGCTAAGTAGCCAGAACCATCGTACAGTGAATAGGGAGTTTTCCTTGCATGTGGCCAAACTGGGTTTGATTTCCAGCACCACATATGGTCTCCCCAGTCTGCCAGAAGTAACTCCTGAGCACTGCCAGATATGACCCTAAAACAACAAAAATGCCAAGCTAGATTGTCTGCTTATGTGGTATAGAAAACATTTCACAAAACATAGTTAAAAAGCACAGTACCTCAAAATGAGCTTCTGTGGCTCTCAGTCTTTTATTTTTGTGATGCTCAGGGCTTACTCCTGACTCTGCACTCAGGGATCATTCCTGGCAGTCTCGGGAGACCATATGTGGTAGCAAGGATCGAATTTGGGTCAGCCATGTACAAGGCAAACGCCCTCCTGGCTGGACTATCGGTCTGGCCCATCTGGCTGTGTCTTATTAGGAATATTTTCCTAAGTGCACATCGACATTCATGTCAGGACTTTGAAACTGCAATAAAAATAAAACAACCCAAAACCAAAAAACCCAAGGCACTGACAATACTAGCAACATGAACACTTCTGTCCACTTAAGACTAAATATCAGAATGCAAAGCAAGTGTTTCTTAAGCAGCATTTAAGACCGTTTTATTCTAAATAAGTAGAAAACCAGACCTCCTTCTACTGTCTAAGGAGGCGCAGGTTTTCCCCTTCGTTTGCCAGTTGACAGAAGCAAAGGTCAGAAGAGTAGTGACGCTGTCATTGGTTGGAAAAGTTGAGAGTGAACACCGAAGCAGCAAAGGGAGAAGCCCAGCGTGGAACCTTTCTTGACTCATGAGTCATGCAACTTCCTTCCCTCTCCTCCTGCTCTCACTCCCTGACACCCTCTTTCCCCCCAGGAGGACGTTGCTGTGGCTGCCGTGGTTTTAGAGTCCCTGCTCAAACTGGCCCTACTGACTGGCCTGACCATCACTGTTTTCGGCTTTGCCTATTCTCAGCTGGCTCTGGATATCTACGGAGGGACCATGCTTAGCTCAGGATCAGGTATGCAGAGTTTTCCGAGTCTTCCTCTGACTTGCGAATAGCAATAGAAGAGCTCAGTGCATCCCAGCACCTGTGTGGCACCTCTTTCATCTGTGTGGCAGAGGGCAAGGTGTCAGGGTGGGGGGCCGCGGGGCTTGTGCCTCTCCTGCCAGTGTGCCATCCGGAACTTGGGCACCAGGCCTAGCAATTCCCCAGCCTCATTTGGAGAAGCTGCTAGAAACCCTTGGTTCTCCTCTCAGGCCTCAAATGCGTTTTGCCAAGTGCTTCCCAGTGTTCCCTCCGGAGTGAGGGAGGAAGGCTGAGAGCAGACGCTGAGTCTCTGTTTGGTGCTCAACACATCTGAAGATAGTAAATGCCACATAATTCTCACAGTGAAGCCTCCAAGGGCTAACCTAGAGCCATTCACAGAGAACAAAATTGATCTCGGCAAAGAAAATGCTTGTATTTAATCCGGTGATGCTAGGTTTGTGAGGGATAAAAGTATTAAAGTGTCTGACTTCGAATCACCTGGCACCCAGGCTGCTGAGAGCTTCCGGCACTTGGGCCCGGATGACTTAGTCCCAGATGTCTTGGCCCATAAGCTGGCAGCCCATTTGCAGTGCTTCATTGTCTTGGGTCTGCCAAGAACTTTTTGTTTTGGGGAGGGGGGGGGTGTATTTTTTTGTTTGTTTTGGACCACAATTATTGGTGCTCAGGGCTTACTCCTGACTCTGTGCTCAGGAAATCTGCCCCGGGGGACCAGGAGGAGTGCCAGAAATCGAACGTACATTGGCCACATGCAAGGCAAACACCCTCCCTGCTGTAGTATCGCTCCAGCCCCCAGTAGAGAATTTCTAACCTGCCCATCATTAAATAGTGCCATTCCGTCTCAGCATAGAGGGCTTTTCCATCCTCCAGTTCACTGGCATGTATCGTCTTCACCATCTGAGCACCAGCTCTGGGGACTAGGGAAGGAAGGGCCAAGTTGCCACACCGTGGCAGAGTTTCTCAACCTTTTTCCATTGTTGGTCCCCTTCTAGCCATGTTTCCTTCCTGCATCCCCTGTTCTACTGTTTGGCCCCCTGGTCTCATGCTGTGCTTCCCCCCCCCGACACCCCCCCATGGTACTCAGTTGAGAAACACTGCCCTCCAGCAAAGGCTGTTAGTTTGGGGGTGCTCCCAGTGCAGGGGTTGCTGGCTCCCTGGGGCTTGTGTGGGGAGAAGTCCTTTTCCATCGGCCTCTGCAGGGGCCACCTCAGGCAGCTCTCTGGATGTCATTGTGCAGGTGGGCCTGCGTGTTTCTCAGCTGCTCTGCCCTTTTGGCGGAGTAAGCACCGAGGACCAGTCTTCAGTGTAGCATGATCCCTGGAGGTGGCTGTCTCTCAATGTAATGTTCAGCAGTGCAATGATTCTCCCCCAGACACTGCCTGCCTGCTGTCCTTGGGGTCCTCTGGCCCACTGAGGCGCTGCTTCCACTGAGAATGCTGGCAGAAGGCTGATAGGCTAAACAGCTCTGTGCTGGCTGACTTCTCAGGCAATAATTCTGACCTTCCATGATTGATGTCATCATCATTAATTTTTTTTTTTAGAGACTGGAGTGCCCTCCAATACAAGGGGGCACTTGTGCTAAGGTTCTTGCCATGCACATGGCCAGCCAGCCCTGCTTTGATCTCCAGCACCATATATGGTCCCCCCAGCACCACCAGGGGTGACCCCTGAGCATAGAGCAGAGTCAGGAGTAAGCCTGGGCACGGCCAGATATCACCCCCAAACCAAAAAAAAAAATTATATGAAGTAATTGTATGATCAGAAAGATTCTTTTCAGAGAGAGGGGTCTAGAAAAACATCTGACGTCTCTGTTGCTGACAGACACAAGTGGCCTGGAGTGCCACCATGGGATCTGTAGGACCAGTGTCATCTTTTCCTGGCCCCAAGCTCCCTCGGATCACCACCCAGCAGGCTGTGCTCTCCGAGGCCCTGTCACTGAGCCAGCAGATCTCTGGGAGGTGGTGTGGCGTCTTGCTGGGCCCCTGTCCTCAGGCCCTGGGGCGCTCAGTCTTTGCCCGTTCATAGACTTGACCTGGACTGGAACTGAGACCCCGTCCTTAGGCCTGCTGTCCCCCAGGACACAGGAGGGTGCACAGGCCGGCTCTCCTGGGGACACTGAGGTTGCACTCTGTGTTGTTTGGGACTGAAGAGAATCCGGGGCTTTGTCTGTTCCCTGGATACTTTTCTCCACATCTTCCTCCTCGCTAGCTTTCCCGTTCCTAGGAAAAAAAGCACAGGCACTTGCTGCAGCTCCCTGGGGTTCTCCTGTTTATCTGAGATCCCTGAGGTGTTTTTCTCTTTTCTCGTACTCCTTTCCTTTCCTTTTGTTATTATTATTTTTATTTTTAAGATATGATCCACGGCTGTTGGAACTTGGCCCATACTGGCAGTGCTCTATGAGAGCCATGTGGTGTCAGGAACTCAGAACATCACCCATGCTGGCCACGCGCTCTTTCTATAGATCCCAGCCCCTGTGCCTCCTTTACTTTAAAAAACGAATCTTCCTCTTGGTCCTCATATTCATTTCCTAGGGCCGCAGTAACAATATGCCATAACTTAGCTAACTTAAAACTGATAGCAATGTATTATCTCCCCGACCTGGAGGCTAAAAGGGGCTGGGTGGCATGTTTGCTACAGGCTCCGTGGACACATCTGCTCACCTGGGTTCCTGCAGCCAGGTCTCTTCTCATCAGTTTCTACTGGGGAGCACATCTGTCTTCACCCCTGAATATCCCCAGCTCACAAGGAGGCACAAATCTGAAGGTGTTAGAACCCACCCTTAGAGACCTTGTTCTGATGACCTCTATTGCTAAGTGATGTCCTGTTCTAAGATACTTGAGATTAGGATTGCAGCCTGCATGGGAGCGGAGGCTAATAAGGGATGTAGCTCCATCAGCAACTCTCCGCAGGTCAGTCCATGGCTTGAAGTGCCAGCCTTGAATTCCCCCATCTCAGCCTCTTTCCCCAAAATTGATTCACTTCCCTTTTCTTGAACCACGGTTTCCTGCAAGCCTTTGTATCCCCGAGTCACAGCCACAGCCTCTCTGCCTCCTGCTCTCAGACACCCGGTACGGAGGACAGAGAAGAGCAGACACACATACCGGCCACAGGCCCCAGGGTGATCCTTTGGCTGGGGCGGGGGACAGGCCGCTTTCTGCAGCAACATGGAGAAGAATGCAGCATGACATCAAATGTGAGCCTCACGAGAGAGAGCCACGGGGAACAGCTTTGTGTTGGGTCCCGGGGCTCTGCCGTTGGCACTGCCTTGGTTGCTGTTGACTGCTGCCAACATGGGGAACTGGCACTGACCCACAAGTGAGAGATTATGGGCCTGCAGTCCCCTTGCCTCATCTTTTAGTGGCCACGTTTTGATCTTTCCTCATTGAGGCTTATGTACATGAAGGGAAATTCTGAACCCGCAAGGGTGAGTCTATTAAATGTGGCCAGATATGTGCCCCCATGTCACCATCATCCAAATGAAGACACAGCACGTTTCCCTCACTGCAGAAGCCTCTCAGGACCCTTCCCAGCCAGATGCTCCCTCTGCCTCAGAGGCAGCCACTGATGGCTCCGATCACTGGAAACGATTAGTATTGCTTCAGAAAAGGATTTTCAGGCAAATGGAGTCACATGGCACCTCCTTTTTTTTGGTGGGTCTGACTTCTTTTCCCTTCATGTAAACATTTTGAGATTTGCATTTTCATATGGATCAGTATTTTTCCTCTCTGATTTCCAAGATTTTCTTTGCAGGGCCCACAGTTTCTCTTTTTTCCTGTCAGTGATCAGTTTGAAGAAAGCTGCTTCTGTACAAGTGTTTTTGTGGACGCGGGCTCTCACTGCAATTGGATGCGTTCCTCGGCATGCAGTGGCTGGGCCAGAGGTGGGGTGTACATGGATTATAATAGAAATTGCTTGACTGCCCCTGAATGCCTTCAAAGAGAGGATCAATCCCAGTTTTAAAATGCCTGACTGTTCATTAGCAAATTTTATCTAAGTGTGTTAATTAGCTATAGAACCACATCACTTTGTTTGGGAAGAAAGCATCAGAGGCTCTGGTTCTCTGTAGATTGTTATCATAGTTTCCTGTTGTTTGGGACCCATGGCTTCACCCCAGAGTGTTTATTTTTTTTTCTTTTGGACTTTTTGGGTCACACCCTGCGATGCTCAAGGGTTACTTCTGGCTCTGCACCCAGGAATTGCTCCTGTGGTGCTTGGGGAACCATATGGGATGCTGGGGATTGAACCCAGGTCAGCTGCGTGCCAGGCAAATGCACTCTCCGCTGTATCGTCGCCCCCCGTCCCCATCCCTCAAAGTCTTTTTTTCAGGGACTGTTGCACTGAGGTTCTCTGAACAGGAAGAGCCGCCACTGCCGTTGAGAGGTCAAGCTTAGCATGTCTCTCCTGTTGACTAAAAAGGGGAAGATTTGCTTGCCGGCCAGATAAGCTTTCAGTTATTAAGCAAGAGGCCTGCTCACTTATTTACAACCCTCCTTTTGGTTTTAGCTGCTTGTCTTACTCAGGAGCGTGTAATGCAGGGAGCCCGTCCAGATCGCCACGACTGTAGAGTTATACTTGTTTCCACTCCTGACGGTGCCTGCGATGCTCGTGGGCCAGTGCGGGACTGTGTTCTCTGAGCCCTGGAGTCTCTCTGGGTTGTTTCCTTGGACAGGTCCTGTTTTGCTGCGTACCTACAGTCTCTATGTCCTACTGCTTGCCATCAATGGAGTGACCGAGTGCTTTACATTTGCTGCCATGAGCAAAGAGGAGGTTGACAGGTGAGTATCCCTAAAGACACCTTGACGGACATCGAAGAGACTTACCAGTCCTCTCTCTCTCATCCTGGACATGCACTGCAGAAGGCTCTCTGGGTGCTCCCTCGGTGACTCGCATGGCCCCTCGCCAGCAGAGCAGGCAGCGGCTGCTCTCTCCCACTTTGTGGAAGAAGCCTGGACCCTCACGGGTATATTGGTTCAGGTTCGCAGAGGCAGGCAGCGAGCAAGCTAACCCACCTCCCTCTCCTTGCTCAGTGCTCCAACAGACCAGCAGGGGCTCCTGTCAAATATCAAGAGTGGGGGCGAGGGTGACACCTCCCCCTGGAGAAAGACCAAAAAGTGAAAACACATTTGCTGTGGCTTTTCCATCCATTGACCCCCATCAGGACCTCGGGCCCCTACCCTCTGGCAGAGTTTGATGCCAAATGTGAATTTGAATCCCACATGGAGTTTGTTAGAAATGCAGGTTCCGGGGCTGGAGCAATAACAAAGTGTCCCTCCCACCAACCCCACCCTGTCCCCTCCACCCTACCCCGCCTCTGTGGCAGGGCATTCCCTCTTGCTCTCTCTCTCTTTTTGGGTGCTATGGTTTTCAATAGAGGTATTCAGTGGCTGTCATAAAACCAAAAATTTTTAAAAATGAATTAGAACTTCCCTTTTTCAGAACACTTTTTATGTAAAACATATTGACTGTCTTATATACTCTCAAAAATATAAATAGTCAAAAGAACAAAGAAAGAAAAGAAAAAATAATGTAAGCAGTCGTTTTTTGCCAGGCTCATGAAGAGATATTGTTAGCATCAATCACTTAATGATTATTAAACTAGGTAGGTAAGAACTAAGAGCTGTTTTCATCTCAGAAAAATTAAGCCTTTTGCTTGAGGCAGTTACTCTATTACCTTGTTTTTTTTTTCTGCTAAGATCTGCCATTCTCTTTTAATTATACTTTTTATTTCCTTCAAGCATAACATTCATTTTTGAATTGCTTTCCAAAGGAGGGAAAAAAACACTACACGTGTGTGTGTGTGTGTGTGTGTGTGTGTGTGTGTGTGTGTGTGTATTTTGGAGGGCCCACATTTGGCAGTGCTCAGGGCTTATTCCTCACTCTGGACTCAGGGATCACTCTTGGCAGCCTCACGGGACCATATGGGAATCCAAGTATTCAACCCAGGTTGACTGTGTACAAAATAAGCACCTCACCTGCTGTACTGGCTTTCTAGCTCCCATATCTACATATATTTGGAAAAGAAGTCAGGACTGACCCTATGGTGAGTCTCACTGTCAAGGGCCAGGGATGTGACTCAGTGGCCAAGCATTTGCCTAGCAGTGTAAATTCCTGGGTTCAGTCCCTAATGCTGCAGAGAAATAAATAAAGATAATTTTCAACTAAGAAGCATATAAATTCCTTCTCTAGGGTTCTAGCACCTCTTCCCTGTTGGGATAGCGTGTGTGCGTGTGCGTGCGTGTGTGTGCGTGTGCTTCTGACTGCCTGCTCTCATAGCCCTTGGTGGACACACTTCTTTCTTCCCACAGCTCAGCTTCAGAACCTGGGTGGCCCCTGAGGTTTCCTTACCCAGCAGGCACTGTGTGGGGACCTTACGAGATTTGGTTTCCCCAACAACAGCTCCACTCTTGGCGTATCCCCTGGGCACTGGAGAAGTTTGTTTGTGGCAGTCCAGGCCCTTTGGAGGTCTCAGGGAGCTGGTCGGCCTCGGCTCAACTCAGCTCCCTTTGCTCCTCCCTGAGCCATGTGCCGTGTGGAATAGCAGTGCAGGGCGCAGTGCCTCTCAGCCAAAATCCACATAGTTAGAGAGACAGAGATCAGTGCTGGGCGCGAGTGAGCTGGGGGGACAGCCGACTGACTCCGCCCTTGCTCCCTGGTGGCACTTCATACAGGGAGCTGGGTGATGGGGCAGGCCTGCGCAGAGAGCACAGGGCCGCTGCAGTCCCCAGGGGCCATGATGCCAGGCATAGGGCCCCGAGTTGGGTTAGAGCTCCTCAGGCAGTTCCCACATCCCACGTCTGCCTCCCTTGTCTGTCCCAGCGGAAAAGGCCATGTGTACTCCTGCACCGGTATAAGCCCAGCACCCCACAGCCCCATCCCAGAAGCAGCGTCCCATGCGTCTGAGGCTTATTCCTTTGCTTCACCTAGGAGACCTGAGGTGCAGTGAGGCCTTTTTTTTTTCTTTTGTTCTTTGTGTGGGACTCACACCCAATGGGACTGGGGACCCAAGGCCACTCCCAGCGGTACTTGGGGACCACCAGGTCACAGCTGGCAGGGCATGTTGTACCCCACGGCTTGTTAGATGTGCACCCCACCCGTGAGGCACGCCTCAGCCCCTGACCAGGACTTGTGTGTTCCTACCCTTCCCTTACACAGTGTCTTGCTTGTGTTCTTGCTCTTCCGTTGGGGGGGGGGTGGCATTCCCAGGCTCTCTGGCAGTCTGTTAAGAACACCAGTTGGGTGGTAGGTGCTTGGGTTGCTGCCTGGGAATCCTGGAGTGAGTCCACTTCTCTGGGCAGTGAGCTCATGCTGGGACGAGGCCCCCACTGCCCGTCTCTGCTGGTCTCCCTCTCCCCAGGTACAACGGCACCATGCTGGCCCTGTCCTGTTCATTCCTGGTGGCGGCCTACTTCCTGACCCACTGGTTTGGCAGCGTGGGCTTTATCTTGGCCAACTGCTTTAACATGGGCATTCGGATCACACAGAGCCTCAGCTTTATCTACCGTTACTTCCGCAAGAGCTCCCATAGGCCTCTGACCAGCCTGAGCCTGTCGCCAGCCCTGCTCGGGGTCTTCGTCCTCAGTGGCGGGATCACCCGAGTTTCAGAGGTGAGACTCCCCCGCCCCGCCCCCGACTCCTGCAGCCTTTGCCGGCTGTTCCCCATTCCTCAATCCAGGCTTTCCCTTCTTGCTCACTCGGGACCGGCACAGTGACCCCCACCCCTGGGAGGGGTGCTGGGGGTGGGTTAGGGGAAGGAGAGCCGGAACTGACAGGGCTTTCTCCGCAGGTGTACCTCTGCTGTGAGCACGGCTGGCTGGCCCGGCTGGCACATATCGCCGTGGGGACTTTGTGTTTGGCAGCTACTCTGGGGACAATCTTCCTCACGGAGACCAAGCTGATTCACTTTCTTAGGACTCAGTTAGGGGCATCCAGACTCTCCAGTAAGTGGACGTGACTTCCTGTAGCACCAGACCAACTGCAGGCAGTTGGTGGGTGGACCGTGCTTCCCGTGAGAAGACTGCTGGGGGTCTACAGCGGCATGAGACCAAGTGAGGGCGGGCCGGGGGAAGGGGCGAGCACTGTCGTCCATGAGAAGTGTCTGACAGGGAGGACTTGCATTTTAAGGAAATACCAAGAATAGACACAACTGGTTGTGTTGGGTTGTGTTGTTGTTTTCACCATTTTGTCCTATGAGCTTTCTGTTCATTCCTTGTGGATATGACTGCTGTCAGAATCTACAGATGCCAGCAAAACTAGGTTCATATTCATCTGGCTCAAAATAAGAGGTGGAGCATTTCTGTCTCAGAACAGTTTGTTGATTCTGTTGAGGATGGAGGCCTGATGTTAGTTGGGCAGCAAACAAGAACAAATGGAGTTGTGGTTTCCCCCCTGTCAACACTGTGGTCTGGGTTTTTAGGAAAGGAAAAATGTTGCTCAATGAGAAATCTGAGAAATGCCAACGGGAAGTCTGTCAGATTACATTCCCCAGATCTGGGGGCTGGTCGGGCCTCATCTTCACTGTCGTGTCCCCGGGCTAGCACATGCCTCCCCAGAGTAGGTGAAAGCCACATTTGACCCCTAGCACTGATCAGAGTGACATACCAAGTACTGAGCCCCCGAGCACTGCCAGGGGTGACTCAAAAGAGCACATGCAAGGTGAAGGGCTGAGAGGTCATGCAGGGTTAAGACACTTGCCTTGCGTGCAGCTGCCCCTGGTTCGAATCCCCAGCACCACATATGGTCCCCTGGACACTGTGGGTCTTTTCTGAGCACAGAGCCAGGAGTAGCCCCTGGGCACCATTGGGTGTGGCCCAACACCTCCCCCCTCCCACCCCCCGAAAAAAAAGACCCCAGAACAGCCCTGCGCATAGCAGGTGTGGCCCTGGAGTCCCCTGAGTATTAGCAGGTGACACTGGAGGAACCCACCCAAGCACAGCCAGAACTGAGCATAAGTCCTTTCCTCTTTCTTTCCTCTTCCTTTAAATAAAACTATCTTCTGAAGGTTTTGTTTTTTTGGGGAGTTGGGGGGGGGGACAGCGTGGAAATTGAACTTGCATTAGACCCAGTGATCCCACTCCTTGAAAAATCCCAGGAACACACAAAAACAGTAATTAAGAAGGATGTTTGTACATCTGGATTCATTGTAGAACTCACAATAACCAGGATATTGAAATAACACAATTGTCTAACGACAGATGGATAAAGAAGTTGTGATATATATATACACAATGGAATATGATACAACGCTAAGTAAAGATGAAATCTTAGCAGCTCACTGCATTGAGGATGGAACCAGAAGGTATCCTGTTAAGCCAGAGGGAGAAGGACAAATACCAGGTGATCGCCCCCATCTGCGGTTTACAGAGAAACAGAACAAGGGTATTGGTATCACTTGAATGAGGGCAAACCCTTGCAAAACTGAGATCACCAAGCAGTGCGAAGAGGTGGGGGTTCGGGGGAGGGAAGGATGAGAGGTGATGGGGGCAGAGGGTTGGGGACAAGGTGGTGAAGGGGCAGTAGCTTTGTACATAAAACCATGAGTTTGGGGGCTGGAGCGATAGTACGGTGGGTAGGGCATTGGCTCTGCATGCAGCCAACCCAGGTTTGATCCCATATGGTCCCCCAAGCACCGCCAGGAGAATTAACATGGGAGTTAATTCTTGAGTGCAGAGCCCAGAGTAACCCCTGAGTATCACTGTGTGTGATCCAAAAAGCAAAAAAAAAAAAACCATGAAAGTTAACATTATTGAAATCATGTCACCAAAATTACACGTATTTTTAAAATTATATTTAACTTTCTCTCCTTTTCTCCGTCATCATTGTGCGAATGTGGCTCTTTGCCACAACCTGTTGGGTAACATTGGGTTGTCCTTGCTCCTCCAGTAGGGAGTTTAGATTTATTGAGCCACTCCCACAACAATGCCCCTGAGGCACACCCAATTCCATCAAGCAATAATAATCCTATATTGCTTTTCTCTTTCCTTTATGTCATTTGCATGGTTTATTTAACAATGCCCTTTTTGTATAGACACAGAAAGACAACTTATGCTATGCTTTGTAACATGGGAGTTAATCACTTAATCACTTAACTTCCCGTTAGTCGTCGATTTGCTCGAGCGGGCGCCAGTAACGTCTCCATTTGTCCCTGTCGCGTGCTAGTGTAGCCCAATGGCATCTCTTCGCTCCGGGAACATGGAGGGCCTCAAACGGATCGTTCATGACCTTGACAAAGAAGTCTGACCATCTGGTAGGTGGGCGGCCACGCGGTCTCTTGACATCCCGTGGAATCCAATCAGTAACAGCTCTAGTCCAACGGTCGTCTTTAAATCTCATTACGTGACCAGCCCATCTGATTTTCGACACCTTGGCAAATGAGACAGCGTCCCTGATCCTTGATCGTCGACGGATGTCAGAACTCCGGATTCGTTCTCTCATTTGAGTGAAACGTGATATTCCAAGCATAGCTCTTTCTATTCTTCTTTGGGAGACCTGAATGGCGTTCTCATCTTGTTTGCGTAGGGCCCAGGTCTCTGAGGCATATGTTAATGCAGGAAGAACAGTGGAATCAAAGAGATGTGCCTGGAGCCGGAGGTTCTTCGTCCTCTTAGCTATTTCTTCGACGTTCTTGAAGGCGTTCCAAGCCGCTCTCTTCCTCCTGCGCAGCTCGGGTGCCAGGTCATTTGTCATGTTGACCTCTCGACCTAGGTACACATAGCTGTTGCATTCGGAGATGGTCGTTCCATTGAGAGCGAATGGGGCGTCAGGAACAAGGCTATTTCTCATAAACATTGTCTTCGTAAGATTCAGCTGTAGTCCTACCTTTCCACACTCACGGTCAAAGTCGGCCAGCATTTGTGCCGCTTGGCTGATGTTTGGTGTTATTAAAACAATGTCATCAGCAAAGCGGAGGTGGTGTAGTTGCCGACCATCTATCTTCACTCCCATTCCTTCCCATTCCAGTCGTCGCATGATGTTCTCGAGGGTGGCACTGAAGAGTTTTGGTGAAATGGTATCACCCTGCCGCACCCCTCTCTTGACATCAACGATCACTTCTTTGTAGAATGGTGAGATCCTGGTAGTGAATCCGCAATACAGCTCACGGAGGATCCTGATGTATTGGGCTTGTATGCCCTGATTGGCTAGGGCTTCAATGACCGCTTCCGTCTCAACAGAATCAAAGGCCTTCTTTAAATCAATGAACGTTAAGCAGAGCGGCATCTTGAACTCCCGAGAAACCTCAATGAGTTTGGTTATCGTGTGGATATGGTCGATGGTGCTGAATCCTTTGCGGAACCCTGCTTGCTCACATGGTTGTCCTTCATCTAGTGTTCTGCCAATCCTATTCAGGATGACTCGAGTGAACAACTTGTAGATGACAGACAATAGGCAGATCGGGCGATAGTTGCCAATGTCATGGATGTCTCCCTTCTTGAACAGTAGTACGGTCCTGCTGGTTTTCCATTGAGATGGAACCTTGCATTCAGACAGGTAGCGAGTGAAGAGCCGAGCCAGTGTATTGATGAGTACTGACGGCAGGTTCTTCAGGTGTTCAGGTCTGACCTTGTCTGGGCCGGGTGCTGTTTGCTTCTTTACTGACGAAATGGCGTGTCGGATTTCGGAAGGGAGAACGTTGGGAACGACATACCCATCCTGTGGAATTTGGTATGTCGGCAAGTGGACATGGCTATCGAAGAGATTTGAGTAGAAGTCATGGATAATCTTCTCCATTGCCGTTCTGGAGGATGTGATGGATCCATCAGGACGTCGGAGGGCAGTCATCTTGGTCTTATAGTTGGCGAAGGACAGGCGGGCGTTACGAATACTTTTCCCGGCTTCTGCCGCATCTACCAGTACTTCTGCTCTTCTCTCTTTGAGGTCTTCCTTGATCGCATCTCTGCACTGCTTTGCAAGCTCGGACGTTAGCTTGCGGTTGCCTGAGGCATGCGCCAAACCACGCTGGCGAATTAGCTCAAGAGTTTTCGAAGATAGGCGACTTTTTGTGGCTATCTCTCTCTTGGCGTTCCTCGCACATTCATGGAGGTGCTGAACCAGTCGATCGTATTCCTCGTCAATGTTGTCAACAATGGCATCTTCCCATGTTGCCGCAATAGTACCAAAGAGTTCCCAGTTGGTGGTCGTTCTGGGAGTTCTCTTTTTGAACTTTGCAGCCCTTTCTCCCCGCTCTGTGAAGTAGAATTTTGCACGAAGGAGACGGTGGTCCGATCCCGTTCGAAATTTTGGGACAACAGCGACATCAGTCAGGCAAAACCGTCGATTGAATATGATGTGGTCTATTTCGTTGTGGAATCGTCCACCGGGAGACTCCCATGTCCATCGTTTAGATTCTGCCTTCTGGAACTGTGAGTTTCCATGAATGGTCTTGGTCGACATGATGAACTCAGACACTACTTCCACTACCCAGCCGTCGCCACACTCCAGGACGCTTTCCGGAACCGCGCGGCAGCTCCGGCCGAGACCCACGCACAACTGAAGACCCACAGAACAAGGTAAGCGGAACTCTCTGAGACCTTGGACTCCAGGCTCGGCGGACCCAGGGACAGAGCTTCTCTGCTTGCTCCCACCACCACAGCGGCCGCGCGACACATCATAAGACACTAAATACCCGTCTTCTGGAATTGTCGTACCATATTTGATAGGGTTCAAATATGGTAACACCTACAAGGGTGTTTAGAGGTCACCCCAAAAGCCTCTATACCTCTCGGAAAGACTGGCAAGCTACCGAGAGTATTCCGCCCGCACGGAAGAGCCTGGCAAGCTATCCGCTGTGTATTCGATATGCCAAAACCAGTAACTACAACTGGTCTCATTCACCTGACCCTGAAGGCTTCACCGACATGGCAGCACTGAGAAGGATGAGAAAGGAGAGGCCGACAAAATCTCAAGGCCGACCTAGGCTGCCACAACGAAGGAAGACAAAAATGATCGTCTGTACTTTCAATGCACGTACGCTAGCATCAGATGCATCCATCGAGGACCTGATGGTACAAGCGCGAATGATCAAGTACGACATCATTGGTCTGACCGAGACAAGAAGACACGAATCTCACCATGCCGTTTTCGACACTGGAGAAGAATTGTTCCTCGGAACATGCGATAAAAGAGGTGTTGGAGGCGTCGGTGTCCTTATCAACACAAACTTGGCCAAGAGCATTGATTCATTCGAATGCCTAACAACCCGAATCGGACGTTTACATTTGAATAGATGTGGCTCACTGCCTGCAGTTTCTATCTTCGTTGTCTACGCACCAACATCTCATTATGATGAAAGAGAAATCGAGAAGTTCTACATGGAGCTAGAGAAATTCTATAAAGAAGACCACACCTTCTACAAGATCATTGTGGGTGATTTTAATGCCAAGATAGGACCGAGAAGATCAGCTGAAGAACTTCACATCGGAACCCATGGCCTAGAATGGAACGAACAGGGTGAGAGACTGTCTGAGTTCATGGGAGTTAATTGACTCCAAAATAATATTTGCTCCTGGGCATCCATATTTACTTGATTTAAACCTCGGTTGCCTAGCACCCCAAAAGCAGTGTCCCAACGAGGAACTGGATGGACCCAGGGCAAGCTGTGAGCTACCCTGGCATCGAAATGGGCCAGGCCAAGTGCCATAATACTTAAGTATAAGTTAAGAGCACAGTCATAGACAAACTGTCATGGCTCAAAAAAGAAGTAACTGAATAAGAACCCCACTGGGGTTGGAAAGACTAACCTGGCCTAAAAGCTGTGATCCGAAATATATAGCAAAATGTCCCCAGGAAGAGCCAACCTTTAGGCTTAATATACCTCTTACTGTGTTCATACAAAATGTCTAGAAATATTATAAGAAGTCAATTTACTATGACTGTTGAAATGGATTATTAGCTGAGAAAAGGAGAAAGCAATACACCCTGGATGGAATCCCACCCTTGAGTGGATCTCCTAGTAACCTCGAGTAATCTCAAATGAAAATTTGTCGTGAGTTAGTCTTCTAAAGGAGTGGCTTTACATATGTTTGTTGTTAGGACAATGTTCAACCCCAGATTTGTGTATCCCCACCCTTCATGATTTCTATATAACTATGCTGTAAGGGGTAAGTGGGGACCAGAAAGTCAGGACTAGACGTTGAAGACTGGAGATGGAGAACGGGAACTTTGGGACTTTGAAATCTTGGGGACTAGAAAATCGACGAGATGTTGAAGATGAGGAGGAGAACTGAGACTTTGGAGACTTTGGGACTAGAAGGATGAGGACAATGACTGGAAGTAGAGGACGCTGAGACTACGACAAGACAAAGCAGAGAGAAAGAGAATAAAATGAAGTAGTGGACTTTGAGGTCTACGAGGAGACTAGGATGATGGAACTGTGATGACTGGGACAGTGATCAAAACTATGACTACAATTGCACTGTAAGGGGAGAGATCCGACTACGCGAGGGAAGAGAGAGAAACAAACTGTCTACTGACCAGCCTGGGACCCAGGCCTTGTTTCACTGTTCCCTGAGTCCTTTGTTCGTCCATCGCCGTGGATTGCCCTAGGGAGGCGGCTCTCAACCTCCGAACGCTTGTGTGCCCACACACCTTTTCTTTGAAGACTCACCATGACTCGTCTAATGTCTGAATGGGCTGCATTTCCTTGCCAGTCTTCCCACATGGGATACTGGGAATCGAACCCGGGTCGGCCATGTTGGCTGCGTGCAAGGCAAACACCCTACCCTCTGTGCTATCGCTCCAGCCCCTGAAGTCATGTTTCTTTGATTAGGAAATTCATTTCTCTTCTCTAGCTTCTGTACCTTGTTGCTAACTCAGTAATCCTATGAGACCATGGGGAAAAAAAATTATACTTAAAAAAAAAAATTGTCTGGTTTGGTTGACCAGACCAAGTATCACTGGGAGTGGCCCCTAGTCTGCTTTCACTACTTAGCCACCCCGCTAAATAAAAACTTATGGTCTGGCTGTTTGAAATGGGGATTTTGAAGAAAACTGGTTTTGAGCCACACCTGGCAGTGCCCACCTGCTGCTCCCAGCTCAGTACTTAGTGGGTCGCTCTTGAGCAGTGCAAGGAATCAAACCTGGGCCTTTTGCCTGTAAAGCATGGGTGGCCATAGGTGCTGCTTTGGTCACACCTGGTGATGCTCAGGGCTTAGTCCTTGCTCTGCTCTCAGGGAACACTCATGGCGGTGCTCAGGAGGGCCATATGTACTGTTGGGGGATTGAACCTGGGTTGGTCTCATGAAAGGCACGTGCCTTAAATGCTGTACTATCTCTGGCCCATAGCTTATGTGATAAGATGATAACTTGAGTAGGTATATCTTTTTTGCCCCTCCGAATATATATAAATACATATTTTATTTTTTATATAAATACATTTGTGTATATATGTATATATACATATATATATCACTTGATATCCCATTACTCATCGATTTGCTTGAGCAGGCACCAGTAACATCTCCATTTGTCCCTGTTGTGTGCTAGTGTAGCCCAGTGGCGTCTGCTCGCTACAGAAACACGAAGAGCCTCAAACTATT
The DNA here is from genome assembly GCF_029834395.1 of Sorex fumeus. Lineage (NCBI taxonomy): Eukaryota > Metazoa > Chordata > Mammalia > Eulipotyphla > Soricidae > Sorex > Sorex fumeus. The sequence goes on along the minus strand of NW_026606129.1, from coordinate 53,296,081 downwards.
TGTTCAGGGTCTTGACGAAGAAGTCTGGCCATCTCGTAGGTGGGCGGCTATATATATATTTGGGTCATACCCAGCAATGCTTAGGGGTTTCTCCTAGCTCTACACTCAGGAATTACTCTAGTGGTGCTTGGGGGACTATATGAGATGCCGGGATCAAACTCAGGTTATCTGCATGCAAGGCAAACGCCCTGCACTTACATGTTGTACTATCACTCCAGCCCCAGTTCCTCAGAATATAGACTACATACGTTCTCTGTCCATCATCACTGAGTAAGGCCCTCTTATCCAGGACCTCAGCACTGGAGACCGTCACCCCTGAATTCCAGCCCCAGAACATGAGGGATGAGCCTGGGGGTCTGGCACTCACCCAGCGCTCTTCCCTGGCACCTTTCACTAAAGTGTGGTTCTTTGGGGATGTGGTTGTCGATTAAAGCTGTGTGCACAAATTCATCTTGGATGTCAGTGTCATTACCTGCCCCCCAAATCCCCCAGCTTTTTTATTTTTTTTTTATTCATATCCCGAGACCTTCAACTCTTCCCAGTGTCACCACCAACAAAAAATGGGATAGGGTAAGGTGGAGGGCACAATGGAAAAATGGCCCAGGTGACTCCCCAAAGCCTGAGTGTGTCCCTGCTCCACTGAGCTTGGGCATTCTGGGCTCTTGACCCAATGGGTACAAGTCCTTAGCAGGGTGGCACCCTCTGACCCCAGCTGGGCCTGAAGGCAGCTGCTGGTGCTTTCCCTGGCACCTGTGTGTGCTGAGATGCCTCGCTTTACCCAGGAAGGATTTTTGGTGGGGAGGAAACACACTGTAGCCTTGCGCATCACTTAAAATTCCGTGGTACCTAGATAGCCACTTCTCCATGGAAACAGGTCTCGAAAGCACTTGCTTTTAGGAAAGGAAGTTGCCTTTGGTGCTGAGAATGGTAGTATTTCTTCTCGTAAGCTGCGCCACTCTGATCACACACATGTCAACTTCAGATGAGGCCGTCCTCAGTGAGCGTTGTGACGAGACTTAATGCCACAAACTTGGGCTGTGACCTGGTTCTGCATTGATTGTGTGTGTCCCTGACCCATTCCCTGCGGGAAGATACCCTCACCCTGCCTTCTTCCTGTCTCTTCTATTCTTTTTATTCATGCATGTGTTGCTAGCTTCATGGCATGCCCTTGATTTTTAAATGAATTAAAGATTTTCTTTACATCTTTGTAAAGAACTTTCATTCCCCTTTTCCTTCCAAGAAGGGAAAAAATAATCTCAAAATTTCAAAAGGAAGGTGGGTGGGCCAGTAGAAAGCCATGACACATTTTGCACTCCTCCTGGATGCATTTCTCCTTACACCCAGGCTGGGTTCACATGGTGAATCCTGACTTTAATTTTTTGTTGGTGTTTTTGTTTTGGGGTCACACCTAGCAGTGGTCAGAGCTTAGTCCTGGCTCTGCTCTCAGGAATCACTCCTGATGGGGCTTGGTGGACCAAATGGAGTACCAGGGATCGAACCATGTAGTATCTCTACCCTGACTACTGACTTTGAAAGGGAGCTTTCTTTGGCTGGAGCCGCAGTGGCCATAGCATTTCTTTCTTTCTCTTCTGCCTGGCCTGATCTTTGACTGGGTCACTTTAAAATGACATGCTTCAGGGCTGGAGAGATAGCACAGTGAGTAGGGCATTTGCCTTGCACGAGGCCAACCCGGGTTTGATTCCCAGCATCCCATATGGTCCCCTGAGCATCACCAGGGATAATTTCTGAGTGCACAAGCCAGGAGTAACTCCTGTGTATCTCCGGGTGTGACCCAAAAAGAAAAAAAAATGATGTGCTTCTCATGTGCTGGGGGAAAAGGCAGTTGGGATGGAGAAGGGACCACTAAGTCAATGATGGAGGGATCGCTTGGGATGGGAGGTGTGTGCTGAAAGTAGATAAAGAACCAAACATGATGGCCTCTCAGTATCTGTATTGTAAACCATAATGCCTATAAGTAGAGAGAGTAAGAAGGAAATTGTCTGCCACAGAGGCAGGGGATAGTGTGGGGATGGCGGGAGGGATATCGGGAACACTGGTGATGGAAAATGCGCACTGGTGATTGTATAACTGAAACTCAATCATGAAAGCTTTGCAATGGTATCTCATGGTAATTCAATTAAAAAATTAATAAAAAATTTAAAAATAAATAAAATGAAGTGCTTGTTCTGACAGATCAGGATGAATATTGTTCAAAGAGGGCCAGGGTGAAATTTGAGGCAGTGTGAGTTTTCGGGAGTTTTTGGGAGTCTGGACCCTGTGACTGTTCTCACCGCACAGCAGCTTTCCATGATTGGGGAAGAACCTGGAAACTCAGTTCCCCCAAAGCCAAACTCAGCGCCCCAAGTCTCTGTGATATGAAATAGCACCATTGCTAGGGGTTCTCTCCAGAGCACCTGGTGATGCTGAGAAAGAGAGGAGACCCACTTGCATCAAGAGCTGCAGCAGAGGGGGCTTGGGTGAATGGGAGGTGCCGAGTGTGGCTGTGTGGCCCCTGCTGTGGACAGAGGTCATTTAGAGGACAGGGGGTGCCGGTCAGTGGTTAGAGCACGGATCTCACCTGTGTGAGGTCCTGGATTTTATCTCTGATATCACACACACACACAAAAAAAGCAGAAAACTATGGGCCGAAACAAAAGGCAATTGAAGCAGGAAAATGGGGCAGTGTGTGACCCTCAGCCTACACGTGGAGGAGCCATGCCCGGAAGGAGGGCTCGAGCAGAGAGGGAGAGAGCAGGGAAACCCATGCCGTGCCCACCAACTGCTGCTCCCGGGGACGGTGCACTGGGTGGCAGAGGCACCTTGATGACAGTACAGGGGGCACTGCCACCAGGAACCCACCCCTAAGGACTTTTGGGAGTGACCCATGGGCCTGGACACTAGTTGCCTGAGGTTCCGTGGACCCCAGGAGGGGTCTGGGAGACAAACTGAAAGTCCGAAGGCCCATGGAGCTTCGGACCCGATTTGGGCAAAGATGAGCTGAGGCATCGATCAGGGATCCCCCTAGAAATCTCTCGAAGACAATCTCCTGAGATCCAACTGAACCAGAATTCTACTCTGAAATTCCTCTTTTTTGTTTGTTTTGGGGCTTCACCCAGCAGTGCTTGGGGGTTACTCCGGGCTCTGCACTCAGGAATCACTCCTGGTGGTGCTCGGGGAACCATACGGGGTGCTGAGGATCGAACCCCGGTCAGTTGCATGCAAGGCAAGTACCCTGCCTGCTGTACTAACGCTCCAGCCCTGAAAGTTCACTTTATTCATGGCCTGTTGTGGCTCTCCAGGAAGGGACTGAGACTTCGGAATTGACCAGATGGAGTTGAAAAATGGTCTGTTTTACCATGTATTGTACCTGGGTGAATTAGTCCTTAATGGTGTCAATATTTCATTTGCTAATTAACTTTCCAGAGTAACAGAAAGGATTTTATTCAAAGAATGGGGGGGAGGGGAGGAAGTCTCACTGACTCACATCATCTAACAACCCCAATTACTGAAGTGTAGTCAGTCCCACTCTTTAGAACCATTCGTCTTTAACCAGAGGCGTCAGTGTGTATCAGAGTCAAGTTGGAGAAAGGGGCTCCTGATGCAATGTACCTTCTTGCAGTGCCTATGGGTGCGAGGGTTATTTTCTTCCAGATAGGGTGCCCTGTCTGAAAAGTTCATTCTTTTTTTTTTTTTTTTTTGCTTTTTGGGTCACACCCAGCAATGCTCAGGGGACACTCCTGGCTTTGCACTCAGGAATTACTCCTGGCGGTGCTTGGGGGACCATATGGGATGCCGGGGATCGAACCCGGGTCAGTCATGTGCAAGGCAAACGCCCTACCCGCTGTGCTATTGCTCCGGTCCCCCAAAAGTTTCCCTGCTCACTTCTCAGACCTTGGGCAGTGTGGTTTAAATGGAAAGTGCTAGAAGTGACAGATAGGGCCTTCCCCCTCGTGAAATTGGTTCTCACAGACTAAGTGCCTCCTTAGTCTTAGCTCAGTTAAGGACTGCAGCACACTCAGGCATGTTGGGGCTCCTTCCCCACTCCACACCCCCTGCTTGCCCCCACCCCCCACCCCGGCCATCTCTCCACAGCTTGTCAAACCCAGACAGAGCAAAGACTCCACAGACGTCTATCCATGTGTGCCGGATTTGCTGCTGGCTACCTGCATAGCAGCGTGTTCTGTGAATATTATTCATTTTTGGTTTGGGGGCCACACCCGGAAGTGTTCAAGAGGTACACCCAGCTCAGTGCTCAGGTGTGGCTCCCAGGGGTGTTTGGGGGACCATGTGGTGCTGAACCCACAGGTCACCTGCACGTTCAGCCTGGGCTCCAGCCTTTGAACCATCTCCCCAGCCCTTTTCCATGGAACTTTCCTTGTATTTTTGTTGTTGTTTGTTTGTTTGGGGGCCACACCTGGGAGTACCCAGGAATTACTCCTGGTGGTGCTTGAAGGACCATATGGGATGCCGAGGATCAAGCCCGGGCTGGCTGCATGCAAGGCAAATGCCCTTCCCGCTCTGCTATCCCTCCAACCCCCTCCTTTTCTTTAGACACTTAGACATTGATTTGGAAGCTTTGAATTTTGTAGCTGGTAAGTTTTTTTCTCATGTCAGACTTTTCTGCAGGTGCCCGCGGATTTGATTGAAAGACCCTGGATACTGCTTCTGTAAGACCAAACAAATGAGCAGAGGTGTTGGGGGGTTGGGGAGCTGGAGGGGCATGTGAGGCTGGCACAGGCTGGGTGCTGGGACAGCTCCTGGTTCTCTGCTCCCAGGGCGATTCTCCCCTCCCCTGGGGCCCTGAGAGTGGGTGATGCGCCTGGTGGGTAGAATGGGGTGTCCAGGACCGGATGCTGCGGTCAGGTTCTTTCATTGATGACTGTCTTTCTTTCTCCACCACGCATCTCTAACGCTCCCTCTCCCAGTCTGAAGCTCTGCTCTGTGCAGACCCTCTCAGTGGGCAGGGGAGGACACAACGGCAGTGGCTCAGGTTCTCTTTATACAACGGCTGCGTGAGTATCTGGTCTCCCACCTCATTAATCCACCTTCGTGGGGGACAGGGCTGGGCAGGCGGCATGTCTCAGCTGGGGACTCCCCTTCAGCCTCGGAGAAGCCTCAACGGAACCGCTGGCCTGAGTAGGCATCTTCCAGACCTTTATTAATTTTTCTCATTTTCTCCAAAGAAATGGGCCCCAATGTCCTGCCCCCTGGCCCTGCTCGGTCCTTTCATACCCTCCCCTTGTACCCAGGGCTGCTAGCGCGGACGGACCCAGGCTGAGACACAACTGTCTCCATCACACCGGAGGTGACAGGGAGCAGCCTGAGAGAGCCTGACACACTTTCCAATAATGTGGCACCGGGTGCTGCCCCAGAGCTCTGGGGCGGGAGGACCAGGCATCTGCCAGGAGAGCCCCAGGGCACCTCCACGGCTCCTCACTCCCTATGCACTTCCTGTTGAGATCACACATGAGGACTCCCAGGGGAACTCTTTTTTTTTTCTTTTTGGGTCACACCCAGTGATGCTCAGGGATTACTCCTGGTTTTGCACTCAGGAATTACTCCTAGCGGTGCTTGGGGGACCATATGGGATACCAGGGATCCAACCCAGGTCGGCCTCGTGCAAGGCAAACGCCCTGCCCATTGTATGATCGCTCTGGCCCCACCCAGGGGAACTCTTTCAGAAGGTCACTGCTGTCCTAGGACCTTTCTGAGGGTCCTGGACTTCCTGTGGGCGCCTGAAAATGAGCCACTGCTTGACCCTCACTAGGCTTGAACCACGTCAGGAGGACCAAAAAGACTCGGGAGAGTGAAAACATCCTAGAGGGGCTGAGCGACAGAACAGCGGAGAGGCTGCTTGCCTTGTAGATGGCGGAGCCGGGTTTGATCCCTGGCTTCTCCTGTGGTCCTCTGAGCACTGCCTGGAGTGATTCCTGAGTGCAGATCACTGCTGGGTGTGGTCCCCAAACAAGACAACAACCAAAGGACCCCAGCAAGGACCGGAAGTGGCTCAAAGGACTGGAGCACAGGCAGGAGGCCTGGTTTCGGGGTCCCCCAGGCGCCGTGCTGGGAGCAGCCCTCAACACCGCCCCCTGTGGTCAAAATCAAAATCACACAAACAACCCCACTGAAGACTTCTCAGAGAGGCTGCCCTTCTCTGGCCCTGAGGAGAGCACTGAGAAGACTTAACCAGAGCCTTTGTTGGGGGGTGGGGAGGACAGGTAGAAGGGAGTGGCCTCAGGGGACCTGAGGACTCAGCAGGGAGCTGATTCATCGCTCCTGGGCCCACCCTTCCTGCTGTTTCCCTAGACAGACTGAGAGGGCCAGAGGCCTCCTCCAGCTTGTGGACTTGTCTGTCTTGGCCTGTCCTGGTGTCTCTGGATTGGCTGACTGACCTGTGACCAGGGAGCTGGACCTCTTCATGTTGCAGAAATAGCCACAGAATAGAGCCTCACAACTGAGCAGGATCAAAATGGGTCTGCCCATCCCTCCTGAGTGACCCACCTGGTAAGTCCCACCATGTCCCATGCCTGTGTCCATCCTTATGCCAGGAAGACCCAGCAAGGTGCCAGTGACCAGCTCAGCCCAGACCACATGCTTCTGTGACCACCCACGTCTGCCTTCTCTTAAACAGGTTAAATCACTTTTTTAAGGTGAGCTTGAGGGTAAAGTGTGTGCCCCATCTGCGTGAGGTTTAGTCCCCACCACTGGGAAAAAGGCACGCGCGCACACACTCACACACACACACACACACACACACACACACACCCCAAACCCCCCGATGAAGCACAGCCCTGACCCAGCTGCCAGCCTGGCCTGTGTTCCTTGAGCCTCACTCATCAGGCCAGGTCACTCTCTGTCCTGGTCTTCTTCACTGGGGGCTGAGTTTTGACCCCAGGCCCAGTGAGCTCTGTCCTTGCAGTGGGAGGCCACTAAGGTCAGTTCCTGGAGAAGCCATAGTGGTTTCAGGACCGTCCAGCTGGACTGCCAGTGGCAGTGCAGGGCCTGAGGACAGAGCTGCCTGAGACCAGAGTCCTTGCTGGAAGTCACAATTCACCTGGTACCAGCGACCGGGCACCCCTGTCCAGCTCACCCCAGAGGCTGTGCGCACTGTCCATGGAAGTTTCCACAAGCAGGAGGCCAGACTGCCAGGGGGCTGTGGCACCTGGGGCTGGGCCAACCCAGGGGGCAGGGGTCCTGGCCAGGGCATCGCCCTGAGCTGTCAGGTGACGAGGAGAGGGTCAGGCGCGGCTGGGAGAGGGGCACGGACAGCCCTCCAAGTGGCCGCACGCTCTTTCCAAACAGACTCCACACCAGGACTTATTCTGCCACTGGGCTCCAATCTGCAAAGCAGGGAAGAAGAAAATGTGTGGTTGCCGTGGCAACCCCAAATTGCCCGTGCCTGGTTTGATCTCTGAGGTGGGGAAGGGAGTGGAGCGGAGCTGAGTCTGTCTCCCTGAGGGGGATGCACCCCGCCTGCAGGGGAGGGGCGGAGCCTTACTCACACCCCAGCTCGCAGCAGGGCCCAGAGCTCTGTGCTGACGCATGGAGGGGACCTCGGGCCCACTTTGCTCAGGTCCTTTGTGACAACCAGTTTCCCCTCTGTGCCCATGGGCCAACCACACCCTAGACCGGTGTGGATGAGGCCCCCAGTGCTCCTCCTGCCCCCAAGTCCTAGACCTTCCTGGCAGTGCCTGAGCCCATCGCCTGGTTAGGGAGTACCCGAGTCCAGCCTAAAGGCTCTGTGGGGCCCAGAGCCCTTCTGAGAGAGTCAGCCAAAGCCACAGTGTCCCCCCAGCCCCAGGCATGCCAGACCACTGCCAGCTGGCTCTCTCCTCCCCATGTGGATGGTCGAGCCCACTTGACCAGGCCTGGGGGAGGGTAGCTAGTATTGTAAAGGGCTGCTCCAGAAGGAAAGGAGAGACCAGGAACCTCCCCTGACCGCTGCTCAGACTAGGTCCTGGCTCCTCAGAGGGCCTCAACGGCCCGTGACTGCTGAACCTGACGTGTCCATCTCTGTGGTCTTGGCACCTGCTGAGGCTGCTGCATGCGTGGTCCAGTGAGCGAATGAATGAATGCGCAAATAAATGAACTCCACTAAATGAGTGAATGAATAAGTGAACGAGCAAGTGAGTAAATGGACGAATGAATGAATGAGTGGGCACTGTGGAAAGCAGAGAGCAGGTGGAGGAAAGCTGTGGCAGGTCTCGCACACAGAGACGGGCTGGTGTTTGCAGGCTCCGTCTCTCCCAGCTGCCCTGGCCCTGTGGCAGCTCTCTTCTCCGGAGGGATGCGGTGGGGTCGGGGGAGTGCTGGCAGATGGGGCCCTGTCACCTGATCCCCGCTCAGAGAGACAGGGACCCTAGGGTCCCTCCTCCAGAGCCTGACTCCCTGGTTCCTGAGAGGGACTGTATCTCTCTCGGGCCTGCACACCTGACAGCGTCTGCTACGCGGTCTGGATTTTCCTGCTTGTCCAATTAGTGCTAATTGGGAATAGGGAGTCGAAGCACATGTGTGTGTACTTGTGCATGTGTGTGTGTGAGGGTGCATGCATGCGTGAGTGCATGCACATGTTTGCATGTGCACGCGTGGGTATGTGTGCATGTGAGTGCATGTGTATGTATGTGTGCAAGTGTGTGCATGTATCCATGGTGTGTGGGTGTGCAAGTGTGTACATGTGTGTATGTGTCCGTGTGTATGCATGTGTATGCATGTGCATGTGTCCATGTGTACCTATGTGTGTGCATGTGTACTCACCTGTGTGTGGTATGTGTGTGCACCCACACATGTCTGTATACTGGTTCTGGAGTTCTAGTATCTGTGTCGGAATCTAGAGCTTTCCTGGGACAGGCCTTTCCCAGAGCTTTGAGTGTCTCCCAGGGGCCCTGCACTGGAGGGTCCCATCCTGCTTAAGACCCGTGCTCTCACTGCCCACTTCCTACCTCAAGTGCCAAACACCCCCAGGCAGGGCAGGTGCCCTATCCCCGCCAGGCTGACATCTCAAACTCAGAGCTGAGGCCTGTCAAGGGGCCATGGAGGGGATGCAGGGGACACACATGAGCCTCCCCTGGAGATGGAAGGTGCTAAGGCTCCTCAGGCCCCTTAAGTGTCCTCAGCTCCCCCCCCCCCCCCCCACGGTGTCCTCCTGTCACTTGAAGTGGAACGGGGTACCCAGAGGCAAAGCCTCTTTTCCCTGGAGAGCTAGCCCCGATCCTCCGTGCCTGTGGCACTTCTAGTCCCCACGCATGGGGCACAGCTATACTGGGGGGGGGGGGGGGAGGTGGAAAAGAGCGCTGGGGTGGGGGCCCCGGGGAAAAGCTGCCGCCCAGCCCAGCTGTGCTGCTTGTGCTGACTTTTGCCAACACCCAGTCCCTGAGGCCAGGCCTACCTCTTAGCAGCTTCAGACCCTGTGCGCCCAGAGCCTCTAGGCCCTCAGGTCCTCGTGCTGGGGGTCTGAGATTCCCGGGCAGCCGGCTCAAGAAGGCGACGGCAGGAGCGGCCCAGGGGCCGCAGAGCAGCCTGGCCACGGGTGGCCGCTAGAGGGCAGGGCGCTCCCATGTGTTTGCTGCGAAGGGCGGGTGGTTCCCCAGCTGAGCACAGCTGGGCAGATGTGCAACCCCAGTATCATCAGGCACCACAACAGTAAGGAAGGGGTTGGGGAAGGAAATATTTTTTAAAAGATGGGTGAGGTTGGGGAGATAGTACAGTGTTAGGGGTTTTTTGCAAGCATCTGACCTAGCTTTGATGCTGGCACTTCAGGGTGTCCCAGCATGTCTGGGAGCAGCCATGAAGGTCCCTCCTCAGGGGCTGGGCGTCACTGGGTGTGGGCCTGGAGGTCCCAGCACCACTAAAGTGGCCCAGGTTGCTGGGCACCGTGGGCCTGAGCAGCATCATATCCTTACGCCTTGCATCGAACAGCCTGGCCCAGTTCACTGGGAATCTCCTCAGCCTCCTGAGCACCACTTGGGAGCCCCCGCTGGTGAGAGGGGACCACAGGGAACAGGGACTAAGAGCAAGGCTGGGCACAGGACAGAACCCCCCAGGCCCGGGCTGGGAGAGCCACCAGACCTGCTCGATCATTAAGGCTTTCACCTCCTTCAGGCTTGTGCCCAGTTCCTGCCCCTCCTGAGAGCATCAGCAGTCGAGGGGCACAGGGAACAGGCCCCCTGGCCTCCTCAGTACACTGAGGAAACTGAGGCGGGGAAGAACTCCCCTCACTAACCTTATGGGTTGGAGTAGATGTTTCCTGAGGACTGGTCCTGACTCCCACAACGGTGTAAGGCCAATGCAGTGAGAACGAGGAAACAGACCTGAAGCCCCACTGCGAGAGCGGCTGCCTGCCTTGCACATTCATATGTGTTAATATGTGTGAGTGGATGTGTGTCGGAGTATCTAAATGTGCTTGTGGATGTGTGAATAAGTGTGTGAAATGTGAAGGGGTATGTGCGTGTTCATGCAAGTGTGTGAATATGTGTTTAATGTGTCTGTGTGTCTGAATGTATGTGTGTGAGTGTCTGAATGTGTGAGTGCATATGTGTGAATATGTGTGCAAGTATTTGAATGTGTGTTAATACGTTTGAGAGTATCTGAACGTGGGGTGTGTGTGAACTTGTGTGAGTTTGTGTGGGTGTGTCTGGATATGTGTGTGAGAATATGAGTTTGTGATGTGTAAGAGAATTTATGTGAGTGTATCTGAATGTGTGTGTGTGTGTGTGTGTGTGTGTGTGTGTGTGTGTGCGCGCGCCCACAGGCTCCTGGTTGTTAGGGCAGGAATGAGGTCCCTCTGCACCAGTCTCTCTCCTCTGGCTCTGGCCAATGGTCAGGCCAATAGCAGCACCTACTCTGTGAAGATGCCCACACCCCTTCTCCTGCCATAGAGGGAAATGTGAAGGGAGCTGGTTCATGCAGTGGCCACTGGGGAGTGGGTGTCAGTAAGGGTACCAGTGGCAGCTCCTGGCGTCAGAAGAACCCAAGGGCCTGTGGTTCTGGAGATCAAACATACATGCAAGGCAAGTGCTCTACTGTGGAGCCTTGTCCCATTTACATCATATATAAATATGTGTGAATTTAATTAAAAATTTTAATTAGGGCTGAAGCAATAGTACAGTGGGTAGGGTGTTTGCCTTGCACGTGACCAACTTGGGTTCAACCTCTGACATTCCATATGGCCCCCTCAGTACCACCAGGAGTAATTCCTGAGTTCAGAGCCAGGAGTAACCCCTGAGCACCACCAGGTTTGCCCCCCCACCCCTGAACTCCTCAAATTAAAAAATTCTTGGCCATAGAGAGAGCCCAGTGGTAAAGTGCCTGCTCTTCGTTTGTGTGTGTGAGTGTGTGTGTGTGTGTGTGTGTGTGTGCGCGCACGTATACCCTGCAAGTTTGAGGGTGCTAGTAAAATCCTTGACACGGTCCCCACACAAGCCAAGCATGGTTGCAGTGCCCTGGCCTTGGGGATCCCCAGCACCACGGCCGAGCCTTAACCCTGGCAAGCCCAGCAACACAAGCATATAACATTACACCCGAGTGTGTGATCTCTGGACACTGATGAGACAACAGCTAAGGGAAGAGAAGGAAAAATAGCACAAAGAAATAATAATGGAGGGGCTGGAGCGATAGCACAGTGGGTAGGGCATTTGCCTTGCACGCGGCTGACCCAGGTTCGATTCCCAGCATCCCATATGGTCCCCTGAGCACCGCCAGGAGTAATTCCTGAGTGCAGAGCCAGGAGTAACCCCTGAGCATTGCCAGGTGTAACCCCTGAGCATTGCCAGGTGTGACCCAAAAAGCAAAAAAAAAAAATTGGGGGGAATATTTCCCAAATCTAAGGAGAGAATTAACCATAGAAACCCAGGAAGCTGGGGCTTGAGCAATAATACAGTGGGTAGGGCATTTGCCTTGCATGCAATCCAGGTCCTATCCCCAGCATCCCACATGATCTCCGGAGCAATGCCAGGAGAAATTCTTGAGTAGTGCAGAGACAGGAGTAACACCTGAACATTGTCAGGTGTTTTTGACCACTCCTGCCTCCTGCAAAGAAAGAAGAAAGAAAGAAAGAAAGAAAGAAAGAAAGAAAGAAAGAAAGAAGAAACCCAGGAAGGTGAGAGAATGTCAGGACTTTAAAAAATAAAAAATATGATAAATAAAAGTATCTTTGAATCACAACTAATAGGACCAGGGCATTGTCACAACAACTTTCTTAAGCAGTTTCTATTACATATGAAATACACTAATACATTCTCTATTAAAAAGATAGTCCGGGGCTGGAGAGACAGCACAGAGGGTAGGTGCTTGCCTTGCACACAGCCAGCCTAGGTTCAATCCCCAGAGCCATGTAGGGTCTCCCAAACCCTGCTAGGAATGACCCCTGAGTACAGAGTAAGAGTAAGCCCCGAGCACAAATGGGTGTAGCCCAAACCCAAAACAAAACAGATAATCCAGGAGAAAGAGTTCAGGGAGTAAGGTCTTTGCCTTGCCTGTGTTGACCTCAGTTCAATCCTGGTACCACCTAGGGTTCCCCGAGCAGCGCAGGGGTCACTCCTGAACACAGAGCCAGGAGTAGCTCCCGAGCACTGCCAGGCATGGCCCCAACACCCTCCCCCCAAACACATATAATCAGGGGGTGTTCAGTGGGCTGGAGCATGTGCTCTGCATGGAGGAGTCCTGGGCTTCCTCCTCAGCACAGCACGGTCCCCTGAAGACCCAGGAGTAAATTAAATTCAAACAAACAAAAATGTCATATCACTGGAGTTTATCCCCAATTCAATTAGTTTAATCAATGACTGAATAAATAACGGTACTCCTACATTAAAAAAAAAAAGAAAGAAACTAGTGTGAGATTAAGAAAGGTTTGCTCACTTCAAGCTTACTAAGGGATTTTACAAGTTTTTAATAGTAAATTAACATTTTATTTACATTGAATGTTTTATATCTGATCAATGTATTTTGTTTACATCCATAGAGATTTTGATTATAATACTTCACATATTAATTCATATATTTATTCATTTTACTGTGATTTTGTTTACTAATTCAGATAATCTCTTCTAACATAAAAACAACATTCCCTTTCTTAGACTAAAATGCACTTTTTTGATTCTATTCGATATTTTTTAATTTTTCTAAATTTTTCTTGTTCTTTCTAAATTCTACAATTGTAGTTACTTATTTCATATAATTTTAGACTGTCTTGGCATAGATTATTCATTATATTTTTAAAATTTATATACCTTTAAAAGCTAGATTTAAAAATACCAATTCATCATTGATTTACAGTTCTGTGGAATTTCAGGAGTTCAGCTCTGTTCTTCTACATGTATACATGTGTCACCACATCCACAATAAATACATAAAAAAAAATGTCGGAGCTGGAGTGATGGTACAGCGAGAAGGATGTTTGCCTTGCATGTGGCCAACCCGGGTTCGAGCCCCAGGATCCCATGTAGTCCCCCGAAAACCGCCAGGAGTAATTCCTGAGCGCAAAGCCAGAAGTAACCCCTGTGCGTCACAGGGTGTGACCCAAAAAGCAAAATAAGTAAATAAATAAATAATTTAAAAAATGTCATACCAAAAAATGACAGGATTTTTTGGACTTGTTGCCCACAACCTCAGGATTTACATGGTCAGAAGCTTGATACTTCTCTATAAAATGAGATTAACTGCTGTGCTGCTCAAGCCAGATACTTGCCAAATCTAAAAAACAAAACAAAACAAAAAAACTGATCTGGACTGAAGAGAGAGTGCCAGGGTTAAATGATTCCTGAGCACAGAATCAGGAGTAAGCCCTGAGCATGGTTAGGTGTGGCCTCCAAAGTAAAAAAAAAAATAATAATAATAAATAAAATCATAATAAATCATTCAAATGTAAATGAAACAAATGTGAGTCATCAGTGCGCGTGTTTGGGATGATCTGTCTTGCAGAACGGCATGGTCCTGGGTGCCTCTAATTGGGGTCAGCCCATGCGCAGGGACACTGCCCAGCGCCCTCACTCCCTCGCTCGGTCCTTCATTTGGCTGCAACACCCAATCCTTTTCCTTGACAAGCTCAGACCTCAACCTGTTTCCAGAGCTCAGTGCATCCTTGCTCCCCACTCTGCAGTTCTATCCAGAAGGGAGAGGCTTGGGGAGTTGGGGGAAGGTCCCCTTCTCCCCTGCAGGAAATGTCTGCCCCAGAGGAGAGGTACCTGCTCCCTGTAGACCGGTCCTCTGGGGAGCAACAGTGGGGAGGGCTCTCTCCAGGGCCCCCTGGCCTCACACCAGCCAAGTCTCCCTCCCTCTGCCCCTGGGGCTTGGTCCATTGTTCCCCTGGTTCTGGCTCTTTGCAGTGGGAATCCCCGACAGACCTGCCCACGGAACCCCTCTGGGCTTATCTCCTCTGGGATCACTTTGGGAGACGCTGAGAACTGGAATCATGAGCTAAGGGACAGGTGCTAATCTCCCTTACAGCACACCCATGTTGGGGCCCGAGAGATAGTAGGTTGGGGACTTGTCTTGCATGCAACGAAGCCTGGATTTGATTCCTAGCATCTAATATGGTCCCCAAAGCACTGTCAGGACAAATTCCTGAGTGCAGTGTCAGGAAGAACCCTGAACATTATCAGATGTGACCCCCAAAACCAAAAACAAACCAAACAGCCCATGTCTGGGACTGGACGGGGGCCCAGCTGTAGAGCACTTGCCTGGCACGGAGGGGAAAGCCAAAAGCCAAAACCCTGTTCCCAGGTTCAGGAAAGGACACTTGATGTCCCTCGCTGCATCAGGACTTGCCAAAGCATTTCCCTCAGTGTAAATCTCCCTCATGACTATGAGTCTGTTCATTCTGAATTTATTTATGTTTATGAGGTTTATATTTAAAATGTAGGGACTAGAGAGATAGTACAGCTGGTAGGAAACTTGCCTAGCACACAGTTCACTCGGGTTCAATGTTCAGTACTACATACAGACCACGCTGAGCACTGCCACGAGGGATCCCTGAGAGATCCCTGCCAGAGCCAGGAGTGAACCCCACTGGATGTGACTCCACCCTCCAAAAAAGTACAACCTGATCAATTTATACACTATGCATTGTAATATAATCACTCCATTCAAGAGAATTAACCCAACCTTATGAAGACACATAGTTATCTGTTGTGCACACTTGGAACCACCTTTCAGCACATTTCAAGGATCCAGGATGGTATTGTTACCTACAGTCGCTGTACATGGTGTCTCCAGAATGTATTCTTTTAAAAAAATTTATTTTTGGTTTGTTTTTAGGCCACACCCAGTGATGCTCAGGGGTTATTCCTGGCTCTACACTCAGGAATTACTCCTGAAGGTGCTCAGAGGACCACATGGGATGCCGGGGATCAACACTGGGTTTGCTGCAGGCACAGCAAGTGCCCTACCTGCTGTAGCACTGTCGCACTGTTCTCCCGTTGTTCATAGATTTGCTCGAGTGGGCACCTGTAACGTCTCACAACAAATCATGAGACTTGTTGTTACTGTTTTTGGCATATTGAATACGTCATGGGTAGCTTTCCAGGTTTTGCTGTGCCGGCAAGGTACTCTCAGTAGCTTGCCTGGCTCTCCAAGAGGGGCGAAAGAATTGAACCTAGGTTGGCCGCGTGCAAGGCAAACGCCTTACCCACTGTGCTATCGCTCTAGCCTGCACTACCTGCTATATACTATTATTCTGAATGCCCCCCTCCCCTTTTAGAGGTGAGGCTACACCCAGTGATGCTCAGGGCTTGCTCCTGGCTCTGGGCACTCAAGCAACACTCCTGGCTTTGCTCAGGGAACCATATGAGGTTCCAGGGATTGAACTCAGGTTGGCCAAGTGCAAGGCAAATAAATACCTTACATCCTGTGCTATTGCTCTGGCACCCACAAACACTTTTAATAGTTTGTCTTTGTTTTTGGTGGTGCTAGGGGAATAACCCAAAAATGGTGGTGCTTGGGGGCTATTCCCAACTCAGAATTTGGGCGTCACTCCTGGTAGAGCTCTGCGGCCATACCATATCAGGTATTAAGCCTCGGCTTCCGCAGGCAAAGCATGTGCTCCAGTCTCCCGGGTCTTTTGAGCTCTTTCTCTCCGGCCTCATCTTGTCTTTCTTCTAATAGCTAACAGGTGTGACATGGCATTCCTCGTGCTTTTGATTTGCATTTCCCTGATAATTAGTGTTATTCAACATCTTTTCATGTATCTGCCCCAGTCAATTGTATGTCTTCTTTGGGAAAATGCCTATTCAGAGCCTTTGCTTGTTTTTGAAATTTTTTTTTTCCTTTTTTGCTATTGAGTCATCTGGATTTTTTCTATGCCTGAATAGTGAGCCCGGTGTGGTATCTGATTTGCAGTGTCTTCTCCCATTCCACAGTGACCCTTTCTGCCCCGTTCCTTTCGCTTTATTGCTGTTGTGCTAACTGAGAGCCACTCCTATGGTTGTGGTGTCTTCCACATAGCTCAGTTGCTTGCAGGGCTTGCACACACCTGGTGCTGCCTCCCTCAGATAGCCAACCCTGCTGTGGTACAGGGACCACACGTGACAGTGCCTCTAGGCCGCAACCCAGCATGTCGGATGGGGCCAGGGATCAAGCTCCTCACCTTCATCTGCCTGCCGTCGCTTCATCCCTGAGCCATATCTGAGGCCCGACCTCTTTGTTCTGATGCTAGGCAGTAAGCATTTTAATTCAATGTTGTCACACTTATTTGTTTTTGTGTTTGTTGGCTTTTACTATCAAATACAAAAAAAAAATAATAATAATAATAATTGTCAATTCGTTCGGAGCAATAGTATAGCAGGTGGGTGTTTGCCTTGCACGAGGCTGACCCGATTCAATCTCAGGCATCCCATATGATCCCCCAAGCCCACCAGGAGTAATTCCTGAGTGCAGAGCCAGGAGTAACCCCTGAGCATTGCTGGGTGTGACCCCAAAATCAATAATAATAATAATAATTGCCAAGACCATGAAGGAGTTTACTCCAGGTTTTCTTCTAGGAGTTTCCCTCCCATTCTGTGATTTATAGTACTCTTAATGGTGGTTTTCTATGCATGTAATTCCAACACCACTCCTAGCACCCACCTCCCTCCCCCAAGGACCCCAGTGCCTCTCCCTTTAAAACTAAGTTCCTGGGGCTGGAGTGATAGTACAACAGTTAGGGCATTTGCTTTGCACTTGGCCAACCCAGGTTTGATTCCCAGCATCCCATATGGTCTCCCAAGCACCACCAGGAGTAATTTCTGAATGCATGAGCCAGGAGTAACCCCTGTGCAATGCCCGCTGTTACCCAAAGAGCAAAAAAAAAAAATCCATGCCCCAAGTCAGTTATGTGAATCAGTGCTCCTGTGTGTTGCCTTTGGCTTTTGCTGTTACTTTGCTGGGTATCGTTAAGCCCCACAACGAGTGAAATCATTTTTCATTTTTGCTTTGGTTTGCTAATTTGGCCTTACCCAGCAGTGCTCAGGGGGTTACTCCTGGCTCTATGCTGAGGAATTACACCTAGTGGTGCTCAGGGAACCATATTGGATGCCGGGGACTGAACCCAGGTCGGCCACATGCAAGTCAAATGCCCTACTCTCTGTACAATTTTTTAAATTTAATTTTTTAAAAAGTAGTTCACAATATTTGATTTACATTTAATATTCGAACACCAATCCCACCACCATTGCACCTTCCCACTACCATACTTTGAATGTTTCTTTCCTGAACCTCAAACCCTGACCCCAAAGCAGAACTGAAGTGATTTATTTTGCATTACTTATTATGAATAATCTGCTAAAAATGATCCCAAAAAGGTTTCCTTCGAGGAAAGTGTGTGAGATTGTTGTATTTCACTCAGGAGACATTAAGCCCACATGAGATTATTGACATGTTAAAGGTTGAGCTTTGTGTGTTTTTATGTATATTGTTCTCTCTACCTATTTCCCCCTAAGATTTGGTTGCCTTCTACTTTATTTTATTTTATTTTTTCATTTTACCTTTTGGGTCACACCCAGCAATGCTCAGGGATTACTCCTGGCTCTGCACTCAGGAATTACTCCTGGGAATGCTTGGGGAACTGTATGCTGGGGATTGAACCCGGATCGCCTGCATGCAAGGCAAACACCCTATCTGCTGTACTATGCCAGCCCCAAACCGCCTTCTACTTTAAACCCCTCATATGTGGTGTGCTACTCTTGGTATATAAAGTATGGGATGTCGCATTTGCTGCCATGTGCTCCAGGAATTCTAAGATTTAAAATACGGTTATACAACAGATTCACTTAGGGATGAGGCTTGTCCAAGCCTGTGGAGAGCGGCCACAGCGTGGTGGCAATTGAGTTCTGAAGATTTTCAGCTGCTGAGGCTCTGCTGGGGTGGGGCGAGGAACTCACCTGGCCCCCTCTGGGTTGCCCCAGCTGACACAGCCTGGCACAGGGTCTGTAGGCATCTCTGTGGAGTATCATTCTGTGCTCTCTTCCAAGAGATTTATTGCTCAGTCTCTGGATCATGGCTGTTAATGAGATTATATGGCACCAGAGGCAGTTTGTGGGTGAGACTGCCAAGCTGCTGGAAACACAGGGAGATGAGGGAAAGTCACCCATTCCCAACTCCCTTGAGCCTGGAGTTTTCAGTCACACATACCTGGGTTTTTCTGCAGACTCACTTAAGGGTGGGGCTCATTTGAGCCTGTGAAGAGAGGCTGTGAGCATGGCAAGGCTTGAGTTCTCAAGGTTTTTGACTGCCAGGGCTCTGTTGGGGTGGGAAGGGGAACTCACCCATCCCCCTCTGGCTTGCCCCAGATGAGACAGCCTGGTGCGGTGTCTGGAGGCTACTCTGTGCTAGCTCTGACCCTGCGAGAGGTCATTCTGTATCTATCTTCTCCTTCAGACTGACTTCAGTCAGCATGATAGCCTCTGTTTCTATCCATGTTGCTGCAAAATGCATGATTTTGTGAATTCTTAGGGGTTTTATTATATTATTTTGGGGGTGGGGTGTTTTGAGCCACACATGCAGTGCTTGGGGAGTGTTTGAGGGACCACACGTGGTGCTGGGGATTGAACCAGGGTCAGTCACGTGCAAAGCCAAGCCCAACATGTGCTTTCTTTCTAAAATGCATGCCAGGCTTTTTTTAGTTCTTTGCTGGAATTCTTTACTGTATCTGCAAATTCCAATGTAGACCATGACCTTGGAATAGGGCAGGGGCAGAAAGCACTAGGTCAAGGTGTGGCCCTTTCTCAGCCTTCCTGTTCAGAGCTGTAAAATGGAGCTCGCAAATGCCTCCATCTCTGGCAGTTGCTATGGAGATGAAAGATCCTTTTTATCTTTCAACCAAATGGGAGTGAGTCTTGTTTACATCAGTGTCTACATCATTACTATGATGATGATGATGAATATTTGGGGACCACACCCCAAGGTGCTTCTGTGGCTTTAAGCCGAGGGGTCACTTGGCAGTGCTGGGGGTGCTGGGGGACCATGCAGCGCCTGAATCACTGCCCCCCCCACCTCCGTGCTGGAAGCATGCCCTCCAGCCTATCTCTCTAGCCTAGTGTCTGTATTATTATCATTCCTGGCATCAAATCTCTGTCTGGACAAGCCCCACCTGGGGCCAAGATCTACCTTCCTATGAAATGAAGGGGACAATCCCCATACTTAGGTCATGTATGGGTAGGAGCACAGCAGGGATGTATCCCTGCCTTGTCCCTGCCTTGCCCTGCATAGTGCGCCTACGTTACCGAGGTGGGGGTTACCTTGCCCCTCCCCAAAGGAATTTAGGTCAGACAGAGCCGGAACTCTGGTGAGGGTACATTAGCTCCTGCCCCTGCCATGAAGTTCTGGTGATTAAGGGCGGCTGCTTGCTGAGCCCTCTCTTCCTGGCTGGGTCTGGCGGGGGGGGGGGGGGGTGGAATGTCTGGGGTCTGGGGGTGTGACTCTCCTCAGGTGACTAAATAGGAAGAAATTGCCTGGAGTGGCCTAGAGCCCACTTGAGTAAAGCATCCTTTCTGGACTTCTGTGTTGGGATATGCAAATACTGTTTCTCTGATTTCACTTTCTGCCTATAGACAGTGGGGTGAAGGAGCCTTGAAAGAGGAGTCTGAGAGATAGTGGGTGGGGGAAGTGTTTGGGCAGCTCTGGGGTGGGTGCATGGGGGACCTCGGCCTGGAGCTCAGTATAGCTACCCGCATCTGCTGGCCCCAGTGCCTGGCAAGGCTGGGCCATCAGTTCTTTAGATCATCCTGGACCTGCCTCACAGTGCTGCCCCCTCCACCCCGAGAACCCCCCTCCCCCAACACACACACACACCCCTGAGCTTTCCTCTGCCCTCCAGTCCTCACACAGAGTAGAGCAGTGTCTGCCCTCATGAATAAGGACTCATGTTTCCTGCTCCCGGTCCAGGAGAGAGACGCAGGTCTCACCCCTTAGGACAGAGGCCCTTTCGATTCCATTTTCTATCCCATCAGCCCAAGATGGCTCAGGGGGCTGGAGCAGGAGTGTCAGGTTCTATCCCTGAAACCACATGGTTCCCCTGAGCACTATTGGGAGCATCTCCTGAGCACCAAACCAGGAGCAGTCCCTCAGCATCCTTGAGTGTGACCCCCCCCCCCAGCCCTGCCCTTTCCAAACCAAACCTGCCCCAGATAGGCTTCACTCAGCCGGGAGGTGCTCTGGACGTGGCAGTCCCCGGTGCTGGAACTCAGGAGGCAGAAGAGAGGAAGGACGAAGGAGAGAAAGAGAGACACCGTCTGACACAGCTGTTTGGGAGAAAAGCTCGAAAAACTTCTTGTCTGAAACATTCACAAGTGTGTTCACAGCTCAAGCCCCCATCTTAGCGCTGAAAGAACCTCCAGATAGCTCTGAGTGACCTGCTCTGCTTTCCACGGCTCAAGAGTTGCGAGCTGAATTTTAAGAAATAAAGTAGTGGATGTGACGGGTTGAGGCACTGTCTCAGGCTTTGTCCCCTAGACTGACAGAGAAACTCAATGTCGACAGTAGAGAATGGAAAGGAGAGGCCTGAGAGGCAAAACCCAATAGGAAGGAGGAGGACCATCCAGCCAGGGCAGGAACTCTGAAGGCCGTAATGGGGAAATCAGCATTTAATTAAGCATTTGGTAGAGAGCTCCTGGGGAAAGCAAGGGTCATCGGCATGTCCCCTGACATGGTTTGTTCTGTGTAGAAATCTCTTTCCTTCAAAAACCACCAGTTCTTTATTTTTTAATTGAATCACCGTGAGATACACAGTCACAACGTTGCTCAAGATTTGAGTTTCAGTCATACAATATTCCAACGTCCTATGTGCTGCCACCAACGTCCCTAGTTTCCCTCCCACCCTCCACCCCAGCCTGCCTCTATGCAGACAGTAATCCAGCTCTGACTTCCTGCAAGGGCTAGAAAGGCCCCCACCACACTAGGTTGTTAAACCAAACCCTATAGCTGTAAGGCTCTTGTAATTAAGAAACTTAAATTGCCCTGCACCCACAACAGGCATAAAGCAGGTGTTCTAGTTAACATCTTATGGATTCACACCAATATCCTGACAGTGATCATATGTAAATGACATCTTAGTAATAATCATAATAATAAAGGAGGACTGGCAACGGGTACCGACCGAGACAGAGGGGACTGGGCTGCATGGGCCAGGGGGTCTCCATCACGGCAAGCAGGCGGAGTGAAGACAGTATCAGAGTGGGCAATGGTGCATGGCCAGGCCCTGAAGGCAGCTTTAGAGACCAGTGGGAGGGCCATAGTCATAGCTCATTTGATCCCCCCCCTTTCTTTCCTGAGTGGGCTGGCCTTGACATGCCTCTTCTAAGAGTCTGACAGCCTGGCCTCTTGTATCTCCTTGGGTTAGGAGAAAGCTCTGAATTTTTTTTTTTTTGGTCTTTTTAGGTCATATCCGGCAATACTCAGGGCTTACTCCTGGTGGGGATCATATGGGATGTCGGGGATCGAACCCGGGTCAGCTGAGTGCAAGGCAAACGCCTTCCCTGGTATACTATCACTCTGGCCCTTGGAGAAGACTCTGTACCTGAACTTGGCTCCTGACCATAAGCAGCCAGCACCGTGAACCTTTATGTCCTGGCTTGCAGGTGGATTGAAACTGGCCTCTCTGGGGTGGAGTTTGTGGGGTCGCTTTTCCAGAATGGTGGCTGAAGCTGGGCGGTAGAGGTCTGGGTGGTAGAGGTCTATCGGGATTGGGCCATGTGTCCAACCAAATGTATGCACATTAAAGTAACATGAATTTATATATGTTTTTCATGTATGTGTGTAACTATTTTGTACTCAGAGATTACTTCCTGGTAGTGCTTAGGGGATCATATCAGTGCCTGAGGATTAAACTGGGTTCAGGTGCTTACTTCAGCAGTACATATGCTAAAATTAGAACAATACAGAGGCTATTAGCATGGCCCCTGCATAAGGATGACACCCAGGGACTATGTGTGAAGTGTTCTATAACTTAAAACTTTTATTTTATCTTATTGTTATTCTTTTTTGGTGGGGGGTAGGGCACACATCTGGTGGTGCTCAGGGCTTACTTCTGGCTCTGCACTCAGGGATCAAGGCTTACTCCTTGGCAGGCTCAGGGGACCACATTTTTTTTTTTAAATAAACTGAAGTCAGCCTTATATAAGTCGGTGCCTTATCCTGGACTATCTCTGTTGCTTAAGTTCATTATATTATCATTTATTATGTATGCTCAATAATTGTGTTATATTAACTAAAGTGATTTATATTAGTATATTTGAATTTCAGATATGCCAGACACAGTAACAACAAAGTCTCCAATGGAGACGTTACTGGGCCCGCTCGAGCAAATCGACGATCAACGGGAGGGCCTTTACCTTTACCTTTACTAAGAGAAATGAAAACACAAGTTCATACAAACTTGTATGTGAATGTCTATAGCAGTACTATTCATATTAACCCTAACCTGCAAAGAATCCCAAAGTCTTTTAACTAGGGAATATTATTTAAAATTTTCCCCCAGTGTTAGGCCACACCTAGCAGTGCTCAGGTGCCACTCCTCGCTCAGAGCTTGAGGGTTGCTCTTGGGGATGCTCAGGGGACCATGTACTTATGGCTGGGGATTAAACAGGGCCTCCTATAAGCAAGACATATGTTCCAGTCCTTGGTTTTGTCTTCCCTTTGAGTTAGTATTTAGTATTTTAAATTTTAAAGTAAACATTTAACCACCAGGTACAGTCCTGACAGGTGTGGCCCAAAAACCTAAATTACACTAAAAGTGTTCATCTCATCTGTACTTCTTTTTTTTTTCTTTTTGGGTCACACCCGGCAATGCACAGGGGTTACTCCTGGATCTTCACGCAGGAATTACTCCTGGTGGTGCTCAGGGGACCATATGGGATGCTGGTAATCAAACCCGGGTCGGTCAAATGCAAGGAAAATGCCCTACCCTTTGTGCTATTGCTCCAGCCCCATGGACTTCTTTCTTTTTAATGATTCAGCATTTTGTGTGTTTTATAAATGTGTGCAATACAGCCTATATGTGTTAAATAATATCACTGATGCATATTGGAGGAAAGATGTATGTTCAAAATTTTACTGATGTGGATACACTGTTTTGAAGACCAGTACAGAGAGCTGCTACATCTCTACTCCTTAGGGCAGTTGGTATTTTTGAATAATATTACTTAACCTGAAATAAAGGTTATTAAAAAAAGAAACATTAAAAAAGAAAAAAGGAATAGTCTCCTGAAATATTTAATAACAATACGTTTAATAATAGTAACTCGTAAACAAACAAAAGAGTATTAAACCTTAACGGTTGGGTTTATGGGTTGGAGTGATAGCACAGAGGGTAGGGCATTTGCCTTGCAAGCAGCCAACCTGGCTGACCCAGGTTTGATTTCTCCGCTCCTCTCAGAGAGCCCAGCAAGCTACCGAGCAAATCGATGAACAATGGGAGGACAGTTACAGTGACAGTGCTGGTGGATTTTAAAGAACAGACAAAAGTATTCTGTGGAGATAGAAATCAGATTAGCAGTTGCCCATGGGGGGGCGGGAAGTGCCCTCTGGAACTGACTGTAGTGGTACATTGTGTTCTGTGCAAATTATACTTTTAAAAGGAAGGAGAGGCCAGAGAGATAGTATAGTAGGTAGGGCGCTTGCCTTGCATGTGATGGACCCAGGTTCGACGCCTGGCATCCTAAATAGTCTCTGGAGCCCTGTCAGGACTAATTCTTTTTCTTTTTTTGTGGGGGGAGTGTCACACCCGGTGATGCACAGGGGCTACTCCTGGCTCTGCACTCAGGATATACTCTGGCGGTGCTCCTGTGACCATTTGGGATGCTGGGAATCGAACCTGGGTCAGCCACGTGCAAGGCAAGCACCCTACCCGCTGTGCTATCGCTCCAGCCCCGTCAGGAATAATTCTTAAGAGCACACCTAGGAGCAAACTCTTAGCACCACTGGGGTGGCCCCAAAACAGCAGCAAAAAAAATTAAATAGAAAGACGACTTTGGAGAAAGCTCAAAGGACCGGAGTTCTTGCCTCGCATGCACTAAACCCAAAGTTTGATTCCCAGCACTACTGGGGGATATGGCCTTGGTGATCTCCAGCAGCACTCTAGTGCTTGACTCAAGGACCAAAATATGAGGCTGGCACAGCCAGGCTGAGAGTAGCCCCTGGGCGCACTGAGCATTGCTCGGGAAGACATTCTCACCCAGAAAGAACCATGGTAACAAAACAAAACACCTCATCATGTTAGCCACGCAAAGCACTAAATGGGTCATCTTTAACTCATGAAATATATCTGCCATACTGTCCCTGTAGATTTTTCCTGTGCCTACAAATTTCATTTTATTTTATTTCGTTGTTTGGATGTCACCTGGCAGTGCTCAGTCAGGACTTGCTTCTCCTAGTTCTATGGATCATATGGGATGCGTCAGATAAAATCCAGATCTGCCATGTGCACTATTATCTCTAAGGACTAAAGGTTTTGGTTTTTGTATTTTGGGTCACATCCGGCAGTGATCAGGATGGCTTATTTCTGGCTCTGTGCTCAGAGATCACTTTTGTCAGGACTCAGGGGGATCAAATGGAGTGTAAGAGATCAACCCAGGTCAGCCACATGCATGGGAAGTATCTTACCTGCTGTATTATCTTTGAGCCTCACAAGACTTTTTTGTTTGTGTTTTGAGACATACTCAGTGAGTGGTGTTTAAGACTTATTCTTGGCTCTGCACTCAGGGATCACTCAAGATGGGCTCAGGGGACCTTATGGAGTGCTAGAGATGATCCCAGGTCCTTTGCATGCAAGGCAAGCACCTTACCCACTGTGCTATCTCTCTGGTTCATGCTTACAATTATTATTTTGGGGTGAGGAGGGTTGGGTCCATACCCAGTGATGCTCAGGGCTTACCCCTGGCTCTGCAATTAGGAATTACTCCTGACTCAGGAATTACTCCTGGGGTACCATATGGGATGCCAGGGAACAACTCTGAGTCGGCTGCATGCAACACAAGTGCAGGACTGCTGTACTATCACTCCAGACCATGCTTACAATTTTAAAATCTAGATATTTTTTATGTGCCATAAAACTCAGCCATTTAAACTGCACAGTTTTGTGGTTTTTCAGTAAGTCATGAAGTTGTGCAACCATTGTCGTATCTAATTTTAGAACATTTCACCAACCTCAGCCCTGTTTCCACTGCATTGTTGATTTCCTTAGTCACCTCTTTGGTGCTTGTGAGCTCTTACTGGCAGATAAGAAATTGAAAGTGCCCAAAGACCTAAGTGCTAGTTCTATTAGTCTGAAAGTGAGCTTTCTGTCCATTTCTGTCTGTTGATCGCCCCCGCACTCCCCATGGATTGGGAAAAGAAGACCGTGGAGGCAGAGAGGGTTCTCTGGGAAAGAAGTGGGTCATGGCTCTGTGGCACTCAAAAATGGACGTGGAGTCAGGAGGTTTGAACCTTTACCCTAGTAAGCAACTGGGGGAAAGTGAGTTAAGTGCCTCAGTGAATAAAGATGAAAGTGGAGAGATTCTAGAAGGCCGTTTTGGGCCTTAGTCAATTATTTCTCCTATTCCTGTTGTGCTTTGCTGTGTGCAAACAGTACTTACAAATGTGTGTCCTTGGATTCTCAGGGCCCAGATTGACAGGTGACTTCATTTCCATTTTATAGAAGCAGAAACTAAGACTCAGACACATAAAGGATCCCCCCAAATAAAGTCTCATCACAGGGGATTCACCCTGGACCTGAGCTCAGGCTGCATGCTGTCTTTTCTCTTACAGTTTCTTCTTCACTGTGTTTTCTCTTACTCTCTTTTTTCTTTACCTACTGTCTTTTCTCTTACAACACAGGGTGGGAGTGATGGATGCCAGGAATGGGAGGGAGGGTGGTTAGGAACCAAGACAAGGAGATGTAACAGGGCAGGTTTTGGGAAGACTTATGGCAGTGCCAGGGCCACCTGCATGGTGATTACTTGGATGATTAGCAAAGGAAGTCATTCTGTGGCTTGCTTGAGTTGTGCTGATACGAGGCCATTGTTTGTCAATGACAGTGGGGCAGCTGACTAATGGGGATCCTGGAAGACAAGAATTCGATCTTGGATCAACCGTGTGCAAGGCAAACCCCTACCCTCTGTGCTATCACTCTGACTCTCTGAGTTCTTAAGTTGGAAAAAATTCCACACTGCTCTGTGATTGATTCTCAATCAGAAGACTGAGTCAAAGATTACCAGCAGGAGCAAGCCTGCTTAGAAGTAGCAGGCAAAGTTTTAGACGATAAGGGATTCACACAGTATTGTCCCTGGCTTTTTTTTTTTTTGAGTGTGTGTATGTGTGCCCCTGTGCACACCTGGCAGTACTCAAGACTTCTTCCTGGCTCTGTGCTTAGGGATCACTTTGGCAGTGCATGGGGATTATGTCAGATGCAGTGCCAGGAATTGAATCTGGCAAGTCTAGTGCCTTAAATCCTGTACTATCTGTCCAGTCCCTAGCTTCTTAAACTGTGAGCTGTGACCCCATATGGGGTCAAGTAACTGAATGAGAGGGGTAGTGAAAGTCGTTTTCTGGGGTCCGGGAGAGTACAGGGCTGCAGGTGTATGCCTTGCATGCAGGGGACCCTAGTTTGATCCCCAGAATTACATGGTCCTCCAAGCACACATATTTACATATATGCAAGTTGGAACTTATTTTTATTTTGAATTTTTTGGGTTACAGTTGGCAGTGTTCAGGGGTGACTCTCAGTGTTCCTGGTGGTGCTCAGGAGACCATGTGGTACTGGAGGTTGAACCTGGGCCTCTTGCATGCAAAGCATGTTCTCTCGTCCTTTGAGCCATCTCTCCATCTATTTTTAAAGAATAAATATTTAGATCCATATGGCATTTGCTCAAACGGAGGTATATGAAAGAAAATGAAGAATACAGAAATAGACCAACCAAAATAAAAATCTTACATAAATGTAGATTTTACTAAACAAGGGGTAAAGGAAGAATGGTTTAGTAAGTGATGACTGCAAAAGCAATAAAAACTGATGGTATTGAGTTACATTCTTATTTTACTTCACATAGCAAAGTAAACTTGGAATGATCATTAAGGAATTTATTTTTGGTTTTTTGGTGGTGGTGGTGGGGTACACCCAGCAGTGCTTAGGGCTTACTCCTGGCTTTGTAGTCAGGGATCTCTCCTGGTGGGTTCATGGGACCACATAAGGTACTAGCGATCAAACCCAGGTCAGTCACGTGGAAGGGTAAGCGCCTTAACATTGTACCATTGCTCCAGCCCCCAATGAAAGAATTTTATGTAAATAAAATTGTAGGTAACTCTTGGAAAGGAGATTGTGGGTTGGGGGTGGGGAGGGCGCAGAGAGATAGTACAGTGGGTAAGGCATTTGCCTTACAGGCAGTTAACCCAGGTTCTATCCCTGGTTGTGGGCCAAAAACCAAAAACCAAAACAAAAAGAAAGAAAGAAAAAAAAGGAACACAGATTATCAGATGGTATGTGGGGAACAAAGTTCAATTTGCTAGCACTAAACAAAAAAACGAACAACCTCCCAAAATACAAAAAAATTCCCACACAGGATGACAAATTGAACAGTAAAAAGAGACAAAATGAAAAATGAGCATGGGAAATACTTGCATTAGTACTAATACAGGAAAGTCAATGTATAAAAAATGTTTTTCAAAGTTAGGAGAGATTCAAGTCCCTGACAGACAAAAGGATATGAACAAAAGGATAATACAGATAATGCATGGGGAAACATTCACTGGGGGGGGGGGTGTGATGGCAGATTTTATTTTGAAAACTAAGAATGCTAAAATAAATCTGACTTAATAAACACTACTGGAGAAGGGAAGAGAAAAAAGGATGGCACCCAAACCTTAGAAATGTATATTAACTCCCGTCAAACATGTTTCTGAGAGGAGGTAGGAGAGACTACTCTTTGGAAAAGTTACTTGTAACCAAGAAGCAAGACTACTTTGCCCCTGGGGCTTGAGCAATAATACAGCGGGTAGGGTGCTTTTCTTGCACACAACGATATTTGATTGATCTCTGGCATCCCAAACAGTTCCTAGAGCATCACCTGGAGTTATTCTAGAGTGTGGAGCTAAGAGTAACCCTTGAGCTTCGCTGAGTGTCTTCTAGTTGGTTAGTCAACATCCAGGAACTTACAAGTGCAGGGGTGGGAGTGATAACACAGTGGGTAGGGTGTTTGCCTTGCACACGACCTGGATTTGATTCCCAGCATCCCATATGGTCCCCTGAGCATCGCCAGGAGTAATTCCTGAGGCACAAGCCAGGAGTAACCCCTGAGCATCGCTGGGTGTGACCCAAAAAGGAAAACAAAACAGGAACTTCCAAGTGCAGAATTAAAGATTATATTAGTAAACAATTGCAAAGAACCTAGCTCTTGCCTTGGATGTGAGGCCCTGGGTTTGATCCCTGTCAACCCTCCCCCCAATATATATATATATGATATATATATATATATATATATATATAAGAATTATGTAATTTAGTGGGGCAGGTGAGATGAGTCAAAGGGTTGGAGTCAGTTACACCCAGGATCGCATAGTTAGATCCCCGCAAGGTACCACCGCCTGTCTTAACTCTGGAGTTCCTCACTCTAGAAGTTACCTTTGCGAACAAAAGAGGATTAAAGTTGCAACTATGTAAAGACATGTATATAGGCAAAAACACTTGTGTGTGAAAAGTTGCAATTCTGTGGTGCATGGCTACTTTAGCCCTTTCACTTGTTTCTTTCTGCCGTCTGATCCTCCTGGGGTCTGGAGCGGTGATTAAAAAAATCTGGATTCAAATCCAGCTAGCCGAGTGGCTTTGAACAAGTTTTCCTGTAAGTGGGGGGTTACATCTCCCAGCGCAGTGGGGAGGTGAGCGGCAAGCAGCCGGGGGTCCGCCCCTGACACAGTCCACCTCCTCCTGGCGAGAGCCGGAGGAGATCGCCTCCCTTTTCGGAGAGGCCAGAGCCCTCGGGGTCCCATCCCAGACGTCCTCCCGGGACGGGACGCAGGGTCCGTGCACTCCGGGATCTCGGTGGCGCACGGGCTCCCTTCCGGAGAGAACTTTCCCGAGCAGGCGGGGCGGGAGGGGAGGGGGTGTCCCATTCGCACCTGCGCTCGCTCGCGGGCTCCGGGTCGGGGCTGCCGAACCGTTTGGGGACGCCCGGCCCGATTCCCCGGTTCGGGAGCCGTCCCGCTGCCCCCTCGCTGGGGCCCCGAGCGGCAGGAAAACGCGGATTTACAGGGCGCCTCCTGCGGAAGCGCGGAGCCCGCGGGCGCGCCGGGGTCGCGGGTCTCCCTCGGCAGGCAGGGGGCACTTGGGTGCCCTCCCCCGGCCCCGAGAGCGCGCCCGCCCGAGTGTGGGCGCCGCGGGCCCCGCGCGGGGCGGCCGTCCCCTCCCGCGGCGACACGCGCCGGGATGCCGCGCCGCCCGCCCCCCCGGCCCCGCCGCCGCCCCCCAGCTAATGCCATCTTGCCCGCGGCGGTCACGTGCGGACGACAGCGGCGCGCAGGGCTCCGGCCCGGACCCCCGCGGCGCCCCGAGGCTCGGTCCCCGCGGCCGAGGTGCAGCGCGGGGCGGGGGAGGCCCTCCGCGGGCGGGTCCGAGCGAGGAGCCCGGGCGGGCGGCCGGGGGTCCGGGCGCGCGTCTCGCCCGCCGAGGGGCCCGGCTGGCGCGGGCTCGCGGCGTCGTCCGGCCCCGCCGCGTGCCCAACGCCGCGGCCCCCTCCAGGTGCCCGCGACAAGTTGTGGGCCGGAGCGGGGGGCCCCCCGCGGGGCGGCGCGGGCCGACGGGCCGCGTCTCCCGGCCCGCGCCCCCCCCGCGCCCCGGAGGCCGGGCGGCCGGGCGCGCGGGCGGCTGGGGAGGCCCGGCCGGGGGGACGCCACGCGCGCGGCGCGAGGGGCGCGGGCTGCAGGGAGGAGCGCGGGTGGGGGGGGGGCGCGGGCGCATGCGCTCTGCGCCCGTGCCATATTGGAATGAGTCGGAGCGCGGAGCGCCGCCGCCGCCGCCTCCGCCGGAGCGCGGGTGGAGGGGGGCGGGGAGAGCTGCGGGCCGCCCCGCTCCGCCGAGCCCAGCAGGAAGGAGGGCGCGAGCGGGCGAGCGCGGGCGGCGCGAGCCAGGAACGCGCCCGCGCGGGGTGGGGGGAGCGCCAAGAAGGAAAGAAAGAAGCACACACGGACCCGGACGCGCACGCGAGCCGGCCCGCGGCCGAACAACGGCGAGGAAGGGGAGCGCGAGAGCAGGGCGAAGAAGAGAAGCGGCGGAGCGCGCGAGCGAGCGCGCGCGCGGAAAACTCCCGGCAGGTAAAAAAGCGGGGCCGCCCGGCTGGGCCTTCCCGCGCGGCGGCCTGAAGGGGCGGCGGCGGCGCGGCGCGGGGCACGGCGCGGCGCCCCCCGGCAGGCGGCCGCACAACTTTGCCAACCCCGGCGCGGCCGGGCGCCGGCGGGCGGCGGGCGCGCGGGCTGAGGCGCCAACGGGCGGCGGCACGTTGGGGGCGGGGGCGGGGCGGGGGGCCGCGCGGCACCCGCGCGCGGCCTGGCGCGCCCCCGCGCACCGGCCGCCGGGGCCGGCCCCGGCACGAGCGCGCCCGGGCGCCCGGCCGCGTCCGGGCCGGCGCGGGCGGGCGGGCGTGCGCGAGGGCGAAGTGGCCGGGCGGCGGCGGCGGCGCGGGCGGGCGGGCGCCCAAGTTCCCCGGCGCGCCGGGCCCGCCGCGCCGCCCCTCCCCGCGCGCCCCGCGCTCCCGCCCGCCGAGCCCCCGCGGACCCGCCCCCCGGGCTCGCTCCGGGGTCGGGGCGCGAACCCGCAGCCGGGGCCGGGGGCGCGCCCCCCGCGCCGCGGGTCCCAACTTCGGAGGGCCGAGGCGGCGCGTCCAGCGGCCGCTACAACCGGTTGCTTCGGGCCGGCGTGGTGCGGCGTGTCGGGCCTGGCGGCGGCGGCGGCGGCGGCGACGGCACAGCGCGGCGCGGCGCGGCGCGCGCGAACGAACGGGCCGTGGGCTCGCCCGGAACCCGCCGCGCCCGGCCCGGCGCGGACCTGCCGCGCCCGAGCTCGGGGGCGTCCCGCTGTCCGAGCCCCGGAGGCCCTCGCCCGGGACCCGGAGGGCGGCGGCGACGCAGAGGCGAGGCGCAGAGTCCTGAGGAGCGAGGCCTGCTCCGCGGGGAGCGGAGGCGCCCTGCGGGGCGAGGCGATCAGTTCCCGCGGAAAGGGGTGCACGCTAAGTTTCTTCCGAGATGTCGGCCGGGGAGGCGCGGGTGTGGGACGGAGCCGCCGCCGCCGCCGTCGCCGCGCTCGCCGGGGGCCGGCCGCGCACTCGGGCACCCCCGGCGGAGAAAGGGTGCGTGCTGCTTGGTGCAGGGTCCTCGCGCGGCTCCCTCCAAGCCCGTGCTGGTGCTCCCGGACCGCTGCTGAGCGGCGATCACGGCTTTTGAGAGCCGAGTCTCGGGGGAGCCCCGGGGAGAGGACGTGGGTTTTGTCCGCCCCGGCCGACTGACTCCTGCACCCTCCTCGATGGGCAGCTGTCAGAGGGACGTCGGTGCCCGCGAAGCCGAACGCCTCGAACGTCGGATTGTTCGCCTGCCAGCTGCCTGCGGAGGATGCGGGGCGACCGAGCCCTCGCGTGTACCGCTGGGCCCGTGGAGCTGGGCTTGTGGGGCTTAGGTGGGATTCTTCTAGGCGGCAGGTAGCCCGGAGTTCAGGTTTGTTTACACTGTCAGGAAAGTAACGGCCTGGTGGAAGCGGGAGTGGCCTAAAATCAGGAAACAGCCCTGTTAACTACCTTGGTCCTTGACTTAGATCAGTGCGTTCCCCCCCGGGAACCTTAGCCCTTCCAGATTTGCTTTTCCTTATTTGCAGTTGTAAAATTCGGCGACTTTTTAAATTTTTCTGCCTTAAGAGATGTTCCTAGTTATCCCTAGTTTAAAAGCGTTAACCGCTCTAGTTAAGTGCCCCCCGCCCCTTCCCGCGCAGTTGTTGATGTTGCTATGTGGGTCCGGCTTGGTGCTTGTTCCTGTTCTTCTTCCCCGAGATTTGCACTTTTTAGTTGTCGTGCTTGCAGCTTTATTTGGGGTGCTTGCAACTGTTCGCGGGTGGTCACACTCTTAGTTGAGGCACGCAAGTTATAGTTGTATCCACCCAAGTGCTCACCAAAAGTTGTTCTTCTCGGCCGTGGCCCTTGCACTTCATTTTAGGTTCACTGTTCACCCTGGTGGCACCCGTTCTTTGGGTGTTCACACACCAGGCTGCAGTGCTGCTGGAAATCGCCTGTGGTGCCGGGATCACCCAGCACAGCTGCCGGGACTGAGCTCAGCATATGTGGAACTCGTGACAGATTCTCTTAAGACATTGTACCGTTCCTCTGGACTTTGGCAGCGTTTAGTTCTTTTTAGTTTTTTTTTTTTTTGTATTTTAATTTTATTTTGTTTTTGGGATATACCTGGTGGTGTTCAGGGTTTACTCCTGGCTTTATGCTTAGGGACCACTCCTGGCAGTCCTTGGGAAACATATGGGGTGCTGGGGATTGAATCCCTGGTTGGTTGTATGCAAGGCAAGTGTCCTACCCTCTGTACTATCTCTCTGGTCCCCTTGGTAACTTTTTATTTTACTTACTATTTGGGTTTTGGGCTACATCTGGTGGTACTTAGGGTTCACTCCTGTCTCTGTGCTCAGGGATAACTCCTGGTGGACTTGGGAGCCATTTGGGGTGCTGGGGATTGAACCCAGCATGGCCAAGTGCAAGGCAAGTGCCCTACCTGCTGTACTATCCCTCTAGTTCCTTGGCAACCTTTTAAAATAAAAAGATTTTTTTTGAAGAGTCACAGTCTGTAGTTTTAAATTTGGGGGGCTAGGGACACACCCAGCAGTGCCCGTGGTTTACTCTTGGCTCTGCACTCATCTATCACTCCTGGTGGCACTCAGGAAACCATATGGGGTACCAGGGATTGAACCCAGGTCAACCACATGCAAGGCATCTCCCTGCTGCTTCTATCATTCTAGCCCCACAGACTGTTTTGAAAGGAAGTCCATAAAAGTGGTCATTATGCATCTACTAAAATATACTTAGGAAAAAAAATCTTGGTAGCTGTATCTAGGATAATTTTAATTACTCTTAC
This sequence comes from Sorex fumeus, assembly GCF_029834395.1. Taxonomy (NCBI): domain Eukaryota; kingdom Metazoa; phylum Chordata; class Mammalia; order Eulipotyphla; family Soricidae; genus Sorex; species Sorex fumeus. The sequence goes on along the minus strand of NW_026606129.1, from coordinate 53,262,538 downwards.
ATACATAATTTTAAAATGGGATCGTACATACATTTTAAAGTGTGTTTAAAATTGTTTTACTTGGCTATAACTTCCAGTAAGATCTTAGTAGTACAATTCAATGACCTTTATTGGGGGAGGGTGGTGTTTAGGCCACACCCTGTTGTTCTCAGGAGGAAGAGTCCTGGTGGCACTTAGGGGCTATATGTGATTCCCGGGATCCACTGGAGTTGGCTGTATGCAAGACAAGTGCCTTAACCCCTGCACTATCTCTCTGACCTCCAATTCAGTGAATTTTTCCATATGTGTGTGCCCTGATAAACACACTCAGATCAAGATACAGGTTTTTCATGCTCCCGAAGGGCTCCCTTTCTATTCCCACTCAGTATCTCCTCACTCCCTAAGCTACCGTCATTGACTTCTGTCACCACTGATGTGTTTTGTTTCAAAACAAGGCCCTTTGAGGATGAGAGATGGCAGTGTTAATAATTAAACTGAAGGACAACTGTGTGTAAACTTGGTGTTATGGCTATTTTTACTGTGACCCTGAAGCCTTTTATTTTTCACTACCTGGAATAAAACTGATCTGGGAGACTTCTCATTCAGAAGATCACTTTTTAGCTGAGGCAATAATATGTAGATTTGGATTTGTGGTTCTTAGGAATATTTGTGGTCACAGGCCAGGTATTCATCTGTCCTGCTTTTGGAATACAGGTGCATTTGCAGACAGTGGGTTTGAAGGATGAATCATGAACTTTCCCAGCAAGTTAGAGTTTTATGGTGTCAGTAGATGAATCAGTTCCTGATAGCTTAGAATTTGCTGAAAAAAATTGAATGAAAATTGATTTTTTTTTTAGTTCAGTGAATTAAAGAATGGGTATAATGCTTTAACAACCTTTTAAATGACATCAGTTAACTTGATTTATATGTGCATGATATTCACCTGGTTTATCAAATCATTAAACTCTTGCAATAAAAGAAAAAAACAAAGGTAATTAAAATTATATCAGGTGGTTAAAACATTAAACATGATTAAGACACTTTTTTATTAGACATCCAGGAATTTGTTTCTTATATTCCCCACTAAAGCAATTTGGATATCCTCTCACACATGCTTTTTAATTTATTTTTGTATCTTGTTTCTCCTGCTAAAGGAGAGGAGTGAGAATTTGTAAGTGGATTTTTGTTATTTCCTCATATAGGTCTTTGACTTTATTCTTTGTGATAGAAAGTTGGGAATTGCCTCAGACTTGTGATAGGGATATATAGGGCATAATCTACAAAGTTATAGAGTTCTTTTGTGAAATGATTCTGCTAAATACTTCTGTTTTTCTTTCTTTGTTTTGGGCCACACTTGGCAGTGCTCACAGCTTACTCCTGGCTTTGCGTTCAGGGATATCTCCTAGTGGGGCTCAAGGGACCATATGGGATGCTGGGGATTGAACTGGTGTTGGCTGTGTGCAAGGCAAGTGTCCTACCCACTGTACTTCACCTACAGTAATTCTCTTCAGTGCTTAAGTTAGCCAGTGATCAGCAACTAAAGTTGCATTTAGTTGTACCACCTTAATGTGATTCATAGCATCACTGGCAAAGAGAGTAACTGGTCATTTTATTATTCACCATTTCGACTTTTTTAGATTTTAGCTTTTGCATTATAATATAAGGTAAAGGTAAAGGTAAAGGCCCTCCCGTTGATCGTCGATTTGCTCGAGCGGGCCCAGTAACGTCTCCATTGGAGACTTTGTTGTTACTGTGTCTGGCATATCGAATACTCTCGGTAGCTTGCCGGGCTCTCCGAGAGGGGCGGAGGAATCGAACTCGGGTCGGCCATGTTGGCTGCATGCTAGGCAGACGCCCTACCCGCTGTGCTATCGCTCCTATAATTTAGCTTAAAAGTTATTAAAATTTTAAGATACAAATTTGAGATAGGCAGGGTAAGTAAAGTAAAGTAAGTAAGTAAAGGCCCTCCCGTTGATCATCGATTTGCTCGAGCGGGCCCAGTAACGTCTCCATTGGAGACTTTGTTGTTACTGTGTCTGGCATATCGAATACTCTTGGTAGCTTGCTGGGCTCTCCGAGAGGGGCGGAGGAATCGAACTCGGGTCGGCCATGTTGGCTGCATGCAAGGCAGCCGCCCTACTAAAATACATATGAAAAGGATTTTCTTCTTGTGGACTATTTCTAAGCATTTGATTTTTCCTCATTTAAAACACTCCCTGTTTGTGTTCTTACTGCCTCTGTAGGGTGTTTTTGCTTTTTACAATGGTAACTAGATGGGTTTACCTACAGAATGGTGTGGAAGCAGATGTAATTTGCCTCTAAAAATGTATAGAGGGAGGGGGCCAGAGTGATAGTTCAGTGGGTAGGGCATTTGCCTTGCACATGGCCGACCCGGGTTCAATCCCGGATATCCCATTTGGTCCCCCGAGCATCGCCAGGAGTAATTCCTGAGTGCAAAGCCAGGAGTAACCCCTGAGCATCGCTGTGACCCAAAAAACAAACAACAACAAAACAAATGTATAGAGGGAGAGAGAGAGCACAGGGGTTAAGGCATGTGCTCTACATTTGGCCAACTCTGATTTCATCCCTGACCCAGCATGTACCCAGGAATCACAGGTGCAGCCCTGGCAGTTCCAGAGCACTGCCTGGGAGCCCCAGGTAGTCCTGGACATCACTAAGGAACCCTAGCAGCATCCCTTGGCCCTTGCATTGAACTGGTAGATTGTCTGGAGGTTCCCCCACTGGAGAAAAAATGTGTAGAATTGATGATTTATCCAAATTTTATTTTTTTTGTTTTTATTATAACCATACTATGTTCATATTAAATGAATGACTACAGTTCCCCAAATGGAGAAGAAGACCATTATGTAGGTAGGCATTTTGAAAATGAGGGGTTTTGTTTGTTTTTGGATAAAGAGCCAGAACTTTACTCCTGGCTCTGAGCTCAGGAAGCACTCCTGGTGGTGCTTTGGGGAAAATATGGGGTGTCGGGATTGAACCCTGACTGGCCATGTGCAAGATAAGTGCCCTAGCCCCTGAAAATGAGTAATAAAAATACCCGTGGTACTATTTACTCTGACCCACCAAAAATAGTTCCATAATTTTATGAGTCCTTACTTTCTGTAATGATTTAATCATTAATATTTCAGAAGAATTTAAATAAAATAAAAAACCTGTAATCAGTAAATGATACTGCTTTATTATAGTAGGGTATTTTATTAGTCAAAGCATTTGCTATCTAATTGGCATACTTAATAATTGAAAAATACTTCTCCTTATACATAGTTGTTAAATTGGGTAGGAGTCTCTGGGGATTTTGGTTACCTGGGAGATTCTGAACCATTAGACTTCGGGGAGTGGGATTTTGATCTGACTTTATGCTTCTTCACTTAAGCGGTACTAGCCCCATTGGAAAAAGACTTAAAATAGAAAGGATGTGGTCAGGTTTTGCAAGTTCATTTTTAAATTTTATGACAGTGGCATGGAGGATAAGAACAAAGAGAAGTTCATAGAAAAATATGACTTCACTGCAGAAGTTTTAGAGAGCTTGATTATAAGAGCTAGAGAGGTGGTACACTGAGTAAGGGGCCGCACCCTGATCACAATTGGATGTTGCCCTCAAATAAGCAAAGTATTTGATTATAAACCTTTGCCTATAACTCAGAGGCACCTGGATATTTGTATAGTATGATTGGTGGGGGTATTTTGTTTGCTTTTGGGCCATATGTGGCAGTGCTCAAGGCTTACTTCTGGCTCTCTCTCAGGGATCTTCCCTGGTAGGGTTTAGGGGACCATATGTGGTGCTGGGTATTGAACCAGGGTTGACTGTGTGCAAGGAAAGTGTCCTACCACTCCAGCCCTGTGTGATTATTTTTTAGTTTTTTACTCAAGGATATTCATAACTTTATTCTCTTCCCTTTAGATCATCTGAAGATCTTAGGTGAGGGTTAGAAAGATAGTACAGTGGGTAAGGTACTTGTCTTGCATGCATCTGACCCAGGTTTGAACCCTGGCACTGCGTATGCTAGGAGTGACCTGTGAACACTGAGCCAGGAGTAAGCCTTGAGCACTTCTGGGTGTGGACCCTAAAAAAGCGGGAAAAAAAATATACATCTTAGGTGATCACTCAAGGACTTTATTTAAAAACAAAAAGTGCATTTTTTAAATATGTGAAGTTTTGTTCAACTTGGTGCTTTGATATAATGTCAGAACTGTTTGTAATGGAGCATTTTTCATGTGGCAAATAGGGCCGCATATATTGATTCTTTTGTGATGTTGCTTATTCTAGCAGGACGACTGTAACCAGACAGATTTGGGATGGATAGGGCAGTTGTGAGTACTTACGTGATCTGGGAAAGTCGGTTTTGGTCTGAGATGACATTGGGAGAAGGTCTCAGATGAGAGAAGGTGGAAGTACAGGGCAGTAATTAGAATGACAATCCAAGAAAGGCTGAGAAATTTAGCACTTACTAGAATAACTTGAGTTATTTTAACTGAAGTTCAGTTGAGAGTGCTAAACAGCAAATACTTTCAATTCTCAATATTGTTGTTATTATTATTTTTTGCTTTTTTTGGCCATACCCAGCGATGCACAGGGGTTATTTCTGGCTCTGCACTCAGGAATTACCCCTGGCGGTGGTCAGGGGACTATTTGGGATCCTGGGAATTGAACTGGGTCGGCCGCGTGCAAGGCAAATGCCCTACCCGCTGTGCTATTGCTTCAGTGCCATATTATTATTATTATTATTTTACTCTAGTATTAAAATAGTACTTGAAGTGACTGCTCTGCAATATTTGTTCTGTGTCAGATCTGTGAGTTTCCACTGGTTTTTCATTTCTTCTCATGCTAATTTATTAGCTGGAGTAGAATAGCTTTTTCTTAGTTTTTGCTAATGTTCCTTCTTGTGGATCAGTTTCTATAAAATGTGCTTTTTATGGCAAAAGTATTATATGATAACTTTTGGAATCATAATTTTGATTTGATTGTTTTTGGGCAATACCAGCGATTTCCAGGGGTCACTCCTGGCTCTGCATGCAGGAATTACTCCTACTGGTGCTCAGGGGATGATATGGGATGTCAGGAATGGAACCTGGGTTGGCTGCATGGAAGGTGATGCCCTACCTACTCCAGTTCCTGGAATCATAATTTTAAAATACCCTTTTGACAAATATTTACTCATGTTGTTATAAAATATTAAAAAAGGGCGTTTGCCTTACAAGTTCGATTCCTCCGCCCCTCTCGGAGAGCCCGGCAAGCTACCGAGAGTATTCGATATGCCAGACACAGTAACAACAAAGTCTCCAATGGAGACGTTACTGGGCCCGCTCGAGCAAATCGACGATCAACGGGAGGGCCTTTACCTTTACCTTTACTTATTATAAAATATTCTTGAAGTAGTAATAACACAGATATGCATTTGATTTAATATTTTGGCTACTCCCAGTGTCCTCAGGGACTATGCAAGGCTCTGTGCTCAAGGATTGGTCCTAGCAGTGCTCAGGGGACCATGTGGTGCTGGGGCCTGAACCTGGGCCTCCTGCATTGCAAAATGTGTTCATCCCACTGAGCTGTCTGACCCCAATACTGATACACTTAACATATCACCTGTCTCAATCATTGTAATGAGTGATAAATTTTTATGACTCGAATAAATTAGTTATAAAATATACGTAGTCTAAATTTGTCACTTTTTATATTTAATTAAAAAAATTTTAGTACTGGGGATGTTGCATAGGATTCACACATGTGAGGGACCCACTTAGTCACACCCTACTTTATCTATTTATTTCAGGGCCCTGTGGTGCTGGGGCTTCCCAGGACTGTACCTGGCAGCACTTAGGTGCTCTGTCTGACAATGTGCCATGTGGTGGAGGGATTAGACCAGGTTTGGCTGCATGCAGGGATGCATACTAGCCGTTGTACTGTCTCCCTGGCACATATGTTTTTATTATTCGTTTTTGTGTTTGTGGTGCTGGAAATTGAACTCTTGAGTCTCAACACATGAAAGGCAAGTGTTCTGGCACTGAACTATGCACCCCACCCTCTAAATTTATACTATAAAAGTAAATTTTACTTATTTTTACTGAACCCAGTAGAGCTCAGAGCTTATTCTTAGAGGTGCTTGGGGGACCATGTATAGTGCCAGGGATTGAACTGATTGAGTGGGTACGATGCAGCTTCCTTCCTCCCTGTACTATCTCTCTGCTCCTCTAAACTTACCCTATATAAAACGTACAATTCAGTCACATTAGTGTATTCACAGTGTTATATAATCATTACTACTGTCCATTTCCAGAACATTTTCTTCCCAAACTGATACTTTGTGCCCATTTCTATACCCTCATTTGGTTCTCCTTAAACCCCCTTGTAACCTACATTCTTTCCTACTGTTTCCGTGAATTTGACTGGATTAGTTATCTAATATAAGTGGAATTACATGGCATTTGACCTCTTTTGGCTTGTTTATTTCAGTCAAAATGTCCTCAAGAGGTCATCCATGTTGTGAAATGTGTCAGAGTTCTTCCTGAGAATATACATTTTTATAAGAATTTCTACAACAGGTAGATAGCGGTTACAGATTCATGTAGTCCAAATCTTGTTTATTTTTCTCAGAAGAGCTCTTTGTTGCCCCAGAGCTGAAAGGTCCAGATTCCTCCTCTGTGCGTTAATCATATACACAGTTCTTCTTTTTTGGGAGGGGAGGTCACACCTGGCGATGTTCAGAGGTTACTCCTGGCTTTGCACCCAGGAATTACTCCTGGCAGTGCTCAGGAGACCATGTGGGATGCTAGGAATCGAACCCGGGTTGGCCGCGCAAGGCAAATGCCCTACCTGCTGTGCTATCGCTCCAGCCCCTAATGACACACAGGGTCCTTTATTGGATGCAGGAGATAGAAGCTGAGTGTGACTGTAGGTTGGAAGACAGGGATAAAAGTCAGTGTAGTCAGGGCTCTAGGGAGAGAGTTTTGTGAGGGTTTGGGTCTCATCCTGTGATTTTGCTGATGTCATAGTGTTGGCCTCTCCAGGACACTTAACCAGAAGTCTGACTGTCCTAGTCTATAAACAAGCCGTTTACCTAGCTGAGAGGCGTGATTATTCAATGACTCATTTACCAATTATTATTAGTTGAAATTCTGCCATATTTGACTGTTACTTCTGTATTAATAGAATATTAATGTGAGTATTAAAGAGGCTCAGTAGCTTACATACTATGTACTGTCTGTAGCACTGTCCTCCTGTTGTTCATCGATTTGCCTGAGTGGACACCAGTAATGTCTCACAACAAATTGTGAGACGTTGCTACGGTTTTTGGCACATCAAATATGTCACGGGTAGCTTGCCGGGCTTTGCCGTGCAGGTGAGATACTCTTGGTGCTTGCCAGGCTCTCCCAGAGGGGCAGAGTAATTGAACCCGGGTTGGCCTTGTGCAAGGCAAACACCCTACCCGCTGTGCTATAGATTATTATGGTCTGTATCTATGAAGTATAGGTATAGATGTCCAGTCACGGAGACGAAACAGGTTTGACAGAAATAAGGATTAGAGTTGAGTAGTTTAGCACTTTGAGGATGGCTGAAGGGTGTAATAATAAAAATAATCTTTATTATTTTTGATGCCCACGTACTATTAGGGAAGTGCAGACCCCTAATAATACCTTGTGAATGAAATTCCACCTTCCCCTGTCCAACTTTTGTTCTTGCAAATCTGCTTTTTTGTTTGTTTTGGGGCTGTATCTGGCAGTGCTGGGGGATGGTTTTTTAATTTGTTTTTTTCACTTGGGGGGCCGCACCCACCCATTGGCACTCAGGACTTATTCCTGGTTCAGCGCTCAGGAGTGACTTGTGCTGTGCTCCAGGAACCCTATGTGATACCTGGGTGAAGCTAATGCTGAGGCAGCATGCAAGGCTGTGCGTGCTCTCCCACTTCCTGGACTATCTTCCCGACTCCGGGGGTATTCTGATTTGGTGCTCAGGGGACTACATAGTTCTGGAGATTAAACCTGGGCAGCCTGCATACAAAGGACATTCTTGAGTCCTTTAAATCATCTTCTTCACCCTGCAGGAGTGCTTTTCACTATCTCTCTTGAAATTCTTGAAGAGTTGACGATTGATGTCATGAAACTTCACTTTTTTTGGTTTGTTTGTTTGTGTGCCTTAAAACATTATTTATTTATATAGTGCCTGGGGATTGAAACGAAAGCCTCACACATGTGAAGCGTGCACTTTACCACTGAGCTGCATTCCTGGACCATTAAATAGTTTTAAGAAAATCAGAGTAGAGGCAAAGAGATAGTACAGAGGGTAGAACCCTTGCCTTACACGTAGCTGACCTGGGTTCTGTTCCTCAGCATCCTATATGGTCCCCCGAGCACCACCAGGAGTTAGTTCCAGAGCACCATCTGGTGTAGCCCCATAATAAAAACAAACAAAAAAATCAGTTGTTAGTAGTTTCCTAACCCCCCACCACCCCTCTTCCCCCCCAAAATACAGTGGAAAGTTGTTTCACTAGGGTTTTTCTGAAACTATCAGGTTCTTTGGCAAGATACTATCCCTGGGGCACTTTTATTGTATTAGTCTGTCCTCGTTGTGTATAATTGATACTTTTGAATTGATAGCTAAGTATTATGAAAAGTCTGGTTTATACGCCAGAGTCCATTTATTAATTTTTAAACCAGAAATTGGAACTTCTAATTCAATTGTTAGACATTCTTTAAAATTAAAAATGGGTATGTTGGTGAATTTTCCAGAAATATGGTTTTCTCTTAATTAGCGATTATTCTATTTCTTTTATTTCTACTATTAAGCAAAGTAGTGAGGAGTATGTGACTTAGTAGCTAAAGCTAGACAGTTGAAAAATGGATGGTGTCATGGTTATTTATGATCTGAACCCCTGAACCCTCAAAAATAATGTTTTCCTTTGGTTTTCCCTTTTATTTTATTTTGCAGTTGTGGGGATCAAACCCAGGGCCTCCTATGTGTCCAGGGGACATGTCCCTGCCCCCACTGCTGAGCTACATCCCTGACCTTTTTTCAGTGTGAATGCCCCGCTGTCACCATGGCGTCTACAGGTCCACAGGTCCCAAACAGTCAGTCCTTCAGGCCTCATTCTGCCCTGATGCTGCAGAACCTCTGCTAGATAGATCCATCTGCCTACGTCGCTTTCTTTACCTTGATCCTCAGTGATGGTGTTTGTCTTTGCTTACCACCTCCAAATCACCACCTGGCTTTGAAACATGGTTGGAGCCCTGCGTTCAAATGAAAGATTTCTAGAAATCCCAATATGTAAAATAGTCACCACTAGAGTTTGGATGGAAGGGGCCTGAAGGCAGCCTCCTCTCCCGCGGGTCGGGTCGGGTCGGGTCGGGTCGCCTCTCTGTGCCTCTTCCTCTGCCGTGGAGGTGGTGTCTGCTCTCGGGACAGCTTCCCCCTGGACTCTGTGATTGGAGCTCCCTGGCGTCCTGAGGGCATGCTTGTGTTCCAATCCTGCTTTATCTACACCACACCCCCACCTCTTTCCCATTGTTTTCCTTTGGAAATTTTATTTTTAATTGTGACCGATGACCATAAAATTAGTGCCAGTGTTGAAAGTCATTTTGGAAACTGAAACTAGATTTTTAAAAAAGCCAGCTCCATTAAGGCTGAAACCTTCAGTGGTGCTCAAGGATTTCTTTAAAAAAATTCTGTCTTTTCAAGCCACATTTCTGTAACACAAATATACAATATAAACTTGGTTTTGCTTTTTTTTTAACCAGTGTAGCAGATTTATTCAATTCATAATACAATAAAATGTTGTATGTTGTAATGAATTATACATAAATCATGTATATATTGTGCCATATATCTCAAATAAATTGTTCTGTTGCCTCCAGATGATCCTTCTATGTCTCCTCTCTTGTCTATGTCTGTGTAAAGCACTGCATCCAGATAGTTTTTTCTAAACAGACTTGATTTTATCTTTTAAAAATTTCCCTACAGACTGGCCTACTCCCTGGGGTTTTGCTTGGGGGCAGTACTTAGGAGGCCACTCAGTGCCAGGAATAGAACCTGTACCTTCTGGATGCAAAACATATACTTTAGCCCTTTGAGCTCTCGCCCCAGCCCTGAAATTGATTTTTTCCCCTGTGCTTAGGAAGTCTAAAAGCCACTCCTGGTAATATTTGGCTCATCAGACTGTGGTTCAATGCTAGGGCCAGAGGTTGTGCCAGGGACCACCAGGACCAACTTGACATTGCGTGGGGACCTCCAGGGCCACACCCAGAAGTGCCCAGATACCCCCAGGGCTGCACTGTGGGTGCTTAGGAGGCCATGTGGTGCCATGGATCAGACTAGATTTGGTTTAACCCCTGTACTATATCTTTCAGTCCCCCTCAAATGGATTTTTAAAAAAATTGACTTTTAAATATTACATTTAAAAATTTAAAATAATTAAATTCAAGTGATATAATTGATCATTTTATTAAAATGTATCTTTTCAGAAAGTTTCTTTGACAAACCCTTTGTACTTATAAAAATGTACCTGATAATAGCAGGCAGAGCATTTGTCTTGCACATGGCCGACCCGGGTTCGATTCCTTCATCCCTTTCGGAGAGCCCAGCAAGCTACCGGGAATATCCCGCCTGCACGGCAGAGCCTGGCAAGCTCCCTGTGGCGTGTTCAATATGCCAAAAACAGTAACAAGTCTCACAATGAAGATATTACTGGTGCCCGCTTGAGCAAATCGATGAACATTGGAAGGACAGTGCTACAGTGACAATGAAATTGTATATGAGAATGCCCTTATTTTGTGGGTTATGCTGGCAGTGTTGGACTTACTCCAGACTTGGGCTTCAGGAATCACTCACTGCTGGTAGTGCTTGGGGAACTGTATGTGGTGCTGGGGATTGAACCCTTTGGCCATATACAAGGCAAACAGTCATGCTACACTATCTTTTTGGCTGAGAATGCCCTTATTCTTTTTTTGTTCGTTTGGTTTGTTTTATGGACGACACCTGGTGGTGCTCAGGGCTTGTTCCTGGCTCTGCACTCAGGGATCATTTCTGGTGGGGACTTGGGAACCATGTAGGGTGCTGGGGACTGAACCCAGATGAGCTGTGTGCAAGGCAAGTGCCCTATCCGCTTTACTATCTCTCTGGACCCTAATACCACAATCACCACCATTACCACCACCACCACCACCACTACTATCGTCATCGTCGTCGTCATCATCATGATCGTCATGATCATCATGATGTGCTTTTTGGGCCAAGCCCAGTGATGTTCAGGAGTTACTCCTGGTGGTGCTCGGGAGACCATATGTGGTGCTTGGGATCAAACCTGGGTCGACCGTAGGCAGTTCTTGTTCTGGTGGGCTGGTGTTTAGTTCCAGGACCTGAGGAAGTGCTGTTGCTAGGGCCTTGTGGGGTCAGGGTAACGCAGGCTACCTGCGTGGTGCTGGGTGCTCCCAGGGCCACTGCCTTCAGGGCTGCACCTTGCACTGCTCAGTGCTTAGGGAACCGTGTGGGGCCAGTTGGGACTAAAACCTGGTTGGGCACATGCTAGTCAAGCACTATCTAGCCACTGTGATATCTCCTGGTTTCCTAAACACACTTTTTGTTTGTTTGGGGGCCAATGCTCAGGGCTTAACTCTTGACTCTGTACTCAAGGATCAATCCTGGTCGGGCTTGGGGGACTATCTGGGGTGCTGGGATTGAACTTGGGCCAGCCATGTGCAAGGCAAGTGTCCTGCCAGCTGTACTATATCTCTGGCCCCCTCCAAATTTCTTTTTTTTTTTAAATTTTAAATTTTTAAAAATGCAATCACTGAGATACACAGTTACAAAGTTGTGATTGGGTTTGAGTCCTGCAGTATTCCAACACCTGTCCTTTCACCAGTGTATGTTTTCAACCACCAGTGTCCCCGGTTTCCCTTCCTCCCCCGAACTCCAATTTTTTTTTTGATGAATTGTAATTCCTGCTGTGATTTGTTTTCTGCTCACTTGTACCACTTTCCCATAATCCAGCTTCATGGGTTTCCTGTCCTTTGAAGTGTTCATTGTACTTAGTTCCTTTTCACCGTAGAGGGTTCAGCCCAATGATGACACTTCTTTCAGACACTTCTTTCTTATGACTGTTTGGTATCCTTTGTGGTAATTCACAACTCTTGGGAAATCGCGAATTAAAAAACCCTCATTTTAATATTTTAATGTGTTATAAACTTCTTTGAAGCCACACTCTATATGAAAACCTGCTAAAAGGATGTTTTACGTTACTGTTCTCGTGGAACAAGAGACAGTGAACTACAGCATTATTTCCTGTGTTTACTGTTGTAATTCTGTGAAGGCAGGAACCAGGTCAGTCTTGAATCTCCACAGCGTTTCTTGTTCTGAGAACAGCACATGGCAAATAACACATATATTAAATGCATTTATGGATAAATGGCCAACTTGCAAGTGAACTAAGAAATAGTTTCCTTCCCTATTCTCCCAATTATAGAGATTTTTGTGTAGTGTGTGGTGCTGAGGACTTACTCCCGACTCTGTGCTCAGTGACCATTTCTGTCTGGACTCGGGATGGCATGTGGTGCTGGGGATCCTACTGGGTGGACTGTGTGCAAGACAACTGCCTTGCCTCTTGTACTGTTTCTCTGGTTCTATAATTTAGTTCTGAATGTTCAGAAAAACTAAAAACCAAAAAGAATTTTTTCATATTTTTTTTGTTTTGAGAGATTAATGTTTTAGGTCAGTAAAATTTATAAAAAAAATTCTTTATTCATTTTTCTGTCTCTCTCTTTCTCTCACACACACACACACACACACATTGACTTTTAAGCCACACTTCGTGGTGTTCAAGACTTATTCCTACTTCTGCACTCAGGGACCACTCCTGTCAGAGCTTGGGAGACTTCTGGGGCCTCAGGGGTCAAACCAGGTCATTCGCTTGCAAGGCCTGTTCCCTACCTGCTGTGTTCTCTCTCTAGTCCTTGTCATATTAACTTTTAACATCACTTTCGATAAGATAACTAAAGGTCTTTAGACTTTCAGCAATTGCATTTTTATCAATAAAAATTGCACAGAAGGGCTTTAACTGTGCTCACTTTCCTTCCCACCACTGTGCCAAGGATTGGATCCAGGTCTCCTGCACCTTTGTGTTTTGCCACTGAAGCACATTTCTGGCCCCTTTTTAATTTTTTATTTAGATCTCATACCCAGCCCAGCAGTTTTGTGTTGGGGGTGGGAGGGCATGTGGAACTCGGGGATCAAACTCATCCTGCAATGTAAGGTGGTATTGCGGATGTCTCACACAGTGTGCTACTATCTCTGGGCTCTGGGCCTGCAGCCAGTATTTGGATCCACTCCTGTGGTAGTCAGCTTGGAGATTCTGACCTGACAGTCTGGTGCTTGGGCCCACGAATGCAGTGCTTCTTGATCTGTTGTCACTTGGAGGCAGGTGGTGCTGGTGGAGCCAGGGGCCAGGACTGGCTCCAGGGGCCCAGGACTCTTGTCTTCAGCATGCTAGGCATGTGCTCTACCACTTGATCTATCTCACCAGCAGAGATCTGTTGATTTTTGTTTTGATTTCTCTTTTTGGGTCACCCCAGCAGTGCTGGGGACCATGAGGGCTACACCCCACTGTGTTTGGAGACCAAACAGTGCTTGAGATAGGACCTAGGGTCATATGCATGCAGACATGTGCTCAGGTCCTTTGAGCTTTCTCCTGGCCCTGAACTACTTGGTAAGGAATTTTTCGCATGATGCCCAGTTCCAGCGCAGTTCTTTCTGAAGCAACTAAATTTGAACTTCCGGTTTGTGAGCATTAGTGTCCTTTCCTGCAAGGGCTCGTAATCTGAGTGTTCTACTGGACTTTCCTGAGTCAGGTGGCTCTACTCCACGGTAGTCTTCATTCTGCCATGTAGTGTGTGTGTGTGTGTGTGTGTGTGTGTGTGTGTGTGTGTGTGTTTTGGAGGTTGAGGGAAGGCACACGTGGTGGTGCTCAGGGTTTACTCCTTACTCTGAGCTCAGGGAGCACTGCTGGGGGAATGGAGGGTTCCAGGGATCAAGCACGTGCCAGATCTATGCAAGGCAAGCATTCTGCCTGCCATGCTATTGCTCTGGCTCCTCTGCCATGCCTTTTATTTTCCAGTGAGCAAGTTTGAACTATGAAGGCAAAAGGATGGAGCTTCCAATGCTGGGGATCAAGCCAGGGCCTCTACACTGAACGACCTGTGCTCTGTTCCCAAGCTACATTTCTAGCACCAAGAAGTTACTTTTACAAAGTGATCTGAAGGCCAGAGAGGGGGTTGGAGTCCATGATGTGGGAGCCTCAGGTCTGACCCCTGGCACTATATGGACCCAGAGTTTTGTCAGCAGTGACCTGTAAGCACTGTATCAGATGTGGTGCCCAAACAAAAATTCTAAGATGCAAGTTTAGAAATCAATAGGCAATTAGGGTTTAATTAAGTTTTCTTTTTTCTTTTTTTGGAAAAGATTATTAAGCATCAGGGCAAACTGGCAAATTAGACAATTGATGGTTTGCTGTGGTTTGAACCTTTTTACACCTGTTCACTAGCAGTTGAAAACCACAGATTTAAAGAACAGGTGGAAGAAACAAGTGACATGAAGGCCATAATTTTAACTCAGTATTTGAAGAAGTCTGAACTGCAAGCAAATTGTCTAAGGGTCTTGCATAATAAATTTACATAGGGACTTTGCTTTAATGACTTAGCCATCATCTTCTTTTTTTCCTTTTTTTTGGAGTGTACTCCTGACAGGCTAGTGTGCACACAAGTTGGAAGTTAGAACTCCAGAGAGATGGAAGACACTGGATTTCCTTCTCTTGTGAACCTGATGGTCTCTCTTCTTGCATGTAGCAGTACCACTACTGTATTAGAAAGGTGCAGAGAAATTCATCTAGCTTGACTAGCTGTGAATCAAGCAGTGGTGCAGGGGTTTAGGAATGAAAGTTGGAGTTCCCTGCCTTTTAGAATTCAGATTAAATATGATACAATAATAGCCGGTGTTTGAGAGATGTGAAAATGATACAAAGTACCTATTATGGAAGATTTTTTGTTTGTTTTTAGACCACTATGCTCAGTGGCTACACCCAGCTCTGTGCTTAGGGTTGTTCCTGGCACTGCCTGGGAGCTACTTCTGGTTAGACAGAGTCAGGGGCAGAAAGGGGTAGTCATTCCTGGAAGTGCTTGGAGTATTTTGGGCCTCCTGCACACAGAGCATACACTCCATCCCAGTGGACAATGTCTGCACTGCTGTGGAAGGTATTTTGACAGAGGTGTGGGAAGGTGCTACCATCATTGCAGCACATTGTTTAGAGAAACTATTTTTGTGTAATAGTTTTTGAGGAGGTTGGAGGTCAGGGAGCTAGTGCCATGTGGGTACTTACTCATGTATTGCTAATGTATGAATTTCTTATATGTTCAAATATTTCGTCTTTTTTAGTTTGTTCTGGGGTTTGAACTCAGGGCTGTGTACATGCAAGGCTGGTAGGGGTTTACCACTGAGCTACATCCCTGGCCCCAGTATTTCATTTTTAAATGGCTCAGTGTAAAACAAGAAAATAACTCTGTACTTTTCCTTTTCAAATCCCTTAATAGACCTTTATCTCGATTTGGTTGCTACTTACTCCTAAAGCTGCTTGGCTTTGGTGAGATTCTTGCCAACTCCTTCTCTTTGACAGTGGAAGAACTCGCTGTAGTGATCCCAGGAACTGCAGGCAGGCCTCCAGCTGGCCCTTGAGGGAGCAGCAATCAGGATTTGAGGATGGGGGTGGGCTGGGTGGACTTTATTAACTTGTACGTGGCTTAGCATGAATTATAATTTATTCTGAATGAGTCTCCAGCTTTTATCTTAATATTTACTATCTGTTGAATTTCCCTATTTGCCTTTTAATTGTTGAGGGAGGTTGTGATGCTCAGTAAGTGCTTTTATGTGTGTCTTCTATTTTGATTTATGGTTCCATTTTGTGAATCTTCCCTTATGTATAGACTAATTTTAATATTATTGTTTTAGGGTCCACCTTGGTAGTGCTTGTGTGGGGAACCATGTCTGGGATTGAACCCTACGTTTCTGCATGCAGAGTGTACTTCAACCCTTTAAGCCATTTTTTTCTGGCACTTACTACTTTTTAAAGTTAGCTGGGGGACTGGAGTGATAGCACAGCGGGTAGTGCATTTGCCTTGCATGCGGCCAACCCAGGTTTAATTCCCAGCATCCCATATGGTCCCCAGAGCACCGCCAGGAGTAATTCCTGAGTGCAAAGCCAGGAGTAACCCCTGAGCATTGCTGGGTGTGACCCAAAAAGCAACAACAACAAAAAAAGTTAGCTGGGGGCGCTGAAGCGATAGCACAATGAGTAGGGAGTTTGTCTTGCACGTGGCCAACCCGGGTTCGATTCCCTGAATCCCGTATGGTCCCCCGAGCACTGCCAGGATTAATTCCTGAGTGCAGAGCCAGGAGTAACCCCTGTGCATCACTGGGTGTGACCCCCAAAAATGCAATAAATAAATAAAGTTAGCTGGGGGGCCTGCAGAGATAATATAGGAGTTAAGGTGCTTGCTTTGCATACAGCAGACCCTGATTCAGTCTCTGGTACTGTAGGTGGTTTCCTGAGCATTGACAGAAGTGATCCCTAAGCAGAGAGTCAAGAGTAAAGCCTGATCACCACTGGGTGTGGCTCCCCACATCTCTCAAAAAATAGCTCAGAAAAAAGTAAATGAATTAGCTGGAGAGTAGCACAGTAGTAAAGCAAGTACCTTGCACATGTAGGATCCTGGGTTTAGTCTTTGCCACTGCAAAAAAAAAAAGTTTTGGTAAGCTACCGAGAGTATTCGATATGCCAAACACAGTAACAACAAAGTCTCCGATGGAGACGTTACTGGGCCCGCTCGAGCAAATCGACGATCAACGGGAGGGCCTTTACCTTTACCTTTTAGAATGGTAGAAAAGGGATTATTAAAAAACAGAGCTTATGTTATTTTACTAGAGAATTTTGGGTGGGATATAGGAGGTTTTGGAATAAATGAGGAGCATTTCATTATAGCTAATGCTTCTGTGTGTGTGAATGCACGTATACATATACACTGACTTTGGGGACACATCCAGTGGTGCTCAGGGGACCATAAGCAGTGCTGGGGATCAAACCAGGATTGGCTGCATGCAGGGCAATGCCCTTAAACCCACAACATGAATGGACTCATCCTATCTGTATTTTTATTTTGGTTTTGGGGTCATATCCAGGAGTGCTCAGGGCTTACTTACTCCTGACTCTGCTCAGGGATCAAGCCTGGTGGTGCTCAGGGGCCTGTGTGTGATGCCAGGGATCAAACCTGGGATGGGCTCCATGCGAGGCAAGGCCCTTAAATTCTGTACTTTCTGGACTCCAATTTATATGTGTAAGTTGTTGCTTGTTTGAATTGTCAATATTACCTTGTCTGTGTCTGTTTTGTTTTTGGGCTTTGTCTGGCAGTTTCCTGTTGGGGGTTCATTTCTGACAGTGCTCAGTAGACTGTATGGCACTGGAGATTGACCCTAGGCTTCTCGCATGCAAATCATGTACTCCAGTCCTATCAAACTCTCCAGCCTCAGCAATTTGTTTTTTATATTCTGATGTATAGCACTGATATCAGAAGTCTAATTTCTGGTTTTTTTTTTTTTTTTGCTTTGTTTTTGTCTTTTGCCACAGTCAGTGGTGCTCAGGGCTTACTTTTGGTTCTGCGCTCAGGGATCATTCCTGATGGGGCTAGGGGGCTATATGTGGTGCTGAGGATATGATCTGAGTCGTCTGCCCTACCCAGACAAAACTGTCACTCCAGCCTCTGAAACTTCATTTCTCTTTAGGCTACTTTTTAAGCCTGGCATTTGCTCAAAAGTGATGAATGACTTTTGAGGACAGAACTCCCCTGGTGCCCTCCCTTTATTGTTATTGTTGCAGTAACCTTCGTTGTCATGATTGCATTCTCTGTTCTGGTGCTATTATGCTTTAGTTTAGGTGTTCATTCTCCCTCTTTGTTACCGTGCTCACATGGTGGTGGTAGTCACACACTCTTGCTTGTGATATGTCAGAGGTCGCACACTTTTTGACATGTTGGCGAATGGTGTAGTGCTGGGATTGAACTCATTGCTTCCTGCCTGCAATATAGTTTCTCTATTACTGAGCCATCCTCAGACCTAAAGAGCTGTGCATACATCCTCTTTTCAGCCACCCAATTGGGGCTTTATTTAAGTCCCTCTTTTTTTTTTTTCTTTTTGGGTCACACCCAGCGATGCTCAGGGGTTACTCCTGGCTCATGCACTCAGGAATCACTCCTGGCGGTGCTTGGGGGACCATATGGGATGCTGGGAATCGAACCTGTGTCGGCCATGTTGGCTGCATGCAAGGCAAACGCCCTACCCGCTGTGCTAATGCTCCAGCCCATTAAGTCCCTCTTAGTACAGCTCAGTATCTCAAACAATCAAAATTGATTTCTTGTCACTAATTGTTTTGAAGAGCTGGAGTGATAGCACAGTGGGTAGGGTATTTGCCTTGCACGTGGCCGACAAGGCCGACCCCAGTTCGATTCCTCTGCCCCTCTCAGAGAGCCTGGCAAGCTACTGAGAGTATTGCACCCGCACGGCAAAGCCTGGCAAGCTACCCATGACGTATTCGATATGCCAAACACAGTAACAAGTCTCACAATGTTACTGGGCCCGCTCGAGCAAATTGATGAACAGCGGGAGGACAGAGACAGTGACAGTTGTTTTGAAATTCTTGTTATGAAGCTGATCCTTCTCCTTCTTTGGTTCTTACTCAGGATTGCTTTCATTCATGTATGGTTCTTAACTATTTTGCAGTCTTGTATCAGATATCATCAATGGCAGGTTTCTGCATAGAGATTGTTGGAACTACAAAGGTTGGCAGCAGTTAGAAAGCCTAGCGTTTCACCTGGGTGTGTAGAATAATAGTAATTTTGAAAGGTTGGAGTTAGGAGTGCGTGGTTTTTTGGGTTTTTTTTTTTTGGTTTTGTTCTGGGGAGTCATATGAATGATGCTCCAGGCTTTCTTCTGGTTCTGTGCTCAGGGATCATTCCTGATGGTGCTTGGAGGACCTGTATAGTGCCAGGGATCAAGATGGGTCAGCTGCCTGAAAGGATTTAACCCTTTCCTGTCTCTCCATCCTGAAAAGTGCATTCTTAGAAGATAAGGAAGTAGGGCCAGAAATATAGCTCAAATAGGCTGGAACACATACATTGTATTCCAGAGATCCCAGTTTGATTTCCAACACTACATATGGTTCTGCCAGGAGTGACCTCTGAGCTCTGAGCCAAGAGCAACCCCTAAATACCACCAGGTGTTACTCAAAAGCCAAAGAAAAATTATATAAGGAAGCAACACGTTTTAGAGATATTTCTGTCCATTATTAAAGCATCTATTTTGGGGTGGGGCATGGGGGCCACACCTGGCAGTGCTCCTGATTTGTTGCTTGGGTGTCCTCCTGGTGGTGCTTGGGGAAATATGCAGTTCTGGGAATAGAATCTCAGCCTTCTGCATGCAAAGCATGTGCACTAGCTCTTTAGAGCTGTCTCCTTAACCCCAAAATATATTTTGATGATTGAAGAAGTACCTAGCTTTGTTAATATATGGTCATTATTACCTTGGTTCAGAAATGAAGATTTCTAGTTTTCAAAATAATAACAACAGTAAATAAATTTTTGGTTTGGGGTCAAACCCAGTTGTGCTCAGGGATCACTCCTGACAGTGCTTGGGAGATCATAGAGAGTGCCAGGGATTGAATCCGGGTCAGCTGCATGCATGGCAAGCACCTAACCTGCTGTTCTATCACTCCAGCCCTGGCATTTCTAGATTTAAACTTTCTCATTGCTCTGGAGAAAACTTATGTGTGATGATTTTCTCTTGGAAGTAGCAATTATGGTAACCCACGGTAACACTTTATCTCTGATTTGATCAGTTAATGAATTTGTAGGCATTGTTGTACTATTTAAAATCTCTATAAAATATTAAAACTGTATTTCCCCTATGTTTACTATTAAAATTGGTAATTTGTAATTAGAAAATGTTGATTTTTGTTGTTGTTGTTGTTGTTGTTTTGGGACCACGCCTAGCAGAACTCAGGACTACTTTCCAGCTCTGTGCCTGGAGGTCACTCCTGGAGCGTTCAGGGGACCATGTGGTGAGCAGGATCTGAATCCAGATTTTCGACTTGCAAAGCACGTACTCTAGCCCATTCAAGGGAAAGAATCTATTAACAGGTAAGTCAGAGGATGCTGCTTATCTGCTCAGAATCTACTGCTGTAGCTGAAGTTCTTATTGTATCCCACAGTGTTCCCACGATCTGGTCCCCATCACCTCTCAGACTCCCACCCCACCCCATGTGCTCCAGCCATAGAGGACTCCTGCTATCCTCCCTCTTGTCACAGGGACTCCCTCCATAGGGATGTTCCACATGTTGCACCTTTGCCTGAAATGCTCTTCTTGTAGATATGTGATGATTGTTTTTTCATTTACTTGGATTCTTTCCCTTGAATGGTATCAGTTACCTGCATATCTAAAATTTTAACCCATAGACTGGGGATGTAAATCAGCATTTGGGTTAATGCTTGATTAAGTGGTTAAGTGGAGTACTTCCTTCGCATGTGTAAGACCCTGGGATCTATTCCCAGCACTACACACAAAATTCTTTTCCAGCCTTCTGACATTTTATATGCCTTCCCGTGTTTAATCTGCCCACCCCCACCCCCAATATGTTCGTTATTATATATCCTATTCTGTTTTATTTATCTGTGTGGTGTATTTTTGTTCTATACTGGGATGTAATCTTCCTGAGGACAAGGGATTTTGTGGTGTTTTCTGCCATATCTTAAGTATTTAGAACATGATCTCACCCATTGATCTCAATCTTGTTCTGTGAATTTTGTAAATTCTGCATTTGAGTCTCATTGTCTAGGAAACCACTCCAGGTGCTTCATTCAAAGGGGATATACTGCTTGAAATTGTACACAAGGGAAGATGGGAGGAAACACGGGAACACTGCTGGTTGAGGGAAATTGACTCTGATGGAAGGATTGGTGCTAGAACATTATATGCTTAAAACTCAGCTATCAACAACTTTGTAAATCAGGGTCTTTAAATAAAAATTTTGTTAAAAAGAAAAGACTGGAGGAACAAATGGAGGAAGGTGGTATTACCAGAGCCCATGAATTCCTGTTTTCCCCTCTGATGGTGGACGTCAGTGCACCACACTAACTGATGGTGAGAGCTCAGTGTGTGGAAGCACAGCTAACAAAGGGCTGTAAGGAGATTTGAGGCCTGGTGTTGGGGGGGCAGTCTTTCCCAAAGTAGGCAATACCACCTCTCAGGGACATGCTGGAATAATAGGAGGGTTCAGTGGGAACCACAAGTACAATTGGGGTGTCAACTTTGTTTGCTTAAAGAAGGTAGATGTCCTGGGGAGGGGGGGTACTGTTGAATGAGCTTTTTTCCTACCGAAGGGGCAGTAGGTGAAATAATTTAGGAAATCTTTTGTCTGGAAGTTAGGTGTGGGGTTCAGCCTCAACATAAACTACATAGCATGGATGGTATTTATTTAATTCATGTGTGGAGATAAATTCAGATGTAAGACAAACTAAATTGAGTGGTTTGAGTCTGTGTTGCCAAATTAATAGTGTAGTGTAAGATCTTAGATCATGAGTGAAACATTAGAAAGCTAAGAATTAAATCCCCGTTCAGCCTAGTTGTATCCATGTGTTGAACCACAAAACTGAGCTCAGCCTCTAGAAATGGAACATTACAGGAAGCATATCTTCAGTGTGGCTGTGATCTCTTACTGTGATTAAGTGCTCATTTCCGTGAGTTCAGTAAATCTGTGTTTAGGCTTGGTTGTGTCTCAGATTAGATCTCTGTCACCTAAAGAATCATGCTGGCCTTTCCTAATCTTATTACAGAGTTATTACTCAGAGTCCGGCTTGTACAAGATGTGATGGGCTTGTATTTATAGTATCTGAATAAGTGTCCCTCCACATGCTGCTCAACTCATCTCTTGTGTCCCACTCCCCTTTGAAGCATTGCAGCTCTTTCTCAGACCCCAAAGTCTAGATTTACGTGATTGCTACATATACTCATGTTCACTGCTTGTTAGTACTTAATGAGTCTGCCACCGTGTGTTTTTGATTAGGCAATGCAACATTTTAATTTATTGATAAGCACTGGCGATCAAATCCAGGACCTCACACATGCAAGGCACGTGTCATAGCTCCAGTCCCATGGGTGGCAGCTTTTTTTTTTTTTTTAATTTTTTGGGCCACACTTGGCATTGTTCAGGAGTGTTACTCCTGGCTCTGCACTCAGGAATTACTCCTGCCAGTGCTCGGGGAACCTTATGGGATGCTGGGGGTTGAACCTGGGTCTGCCTTATGCAAGGCAAGTAACCTACCTCTATATTCTATTGCTGTGATCCCCCCTCTTTTTGTGGGGGCTACACCCAGTGGTTTGCTAATGGACAAGAAAAAAACGAAGGAGTCATTGATAAAGGTCTCCAAGTTTGAAGTCTGGCTTAGTTACATGTGTAGTACTGAGATGTGGAAGCCTGGGGAGGGTTGGGTTTGTAAAGTATTCGTTCAGTTTTGGTTGCATGTGCAGCTTGAAAATGGTGACTACAAAGGAGTGGTTGGATACATGTGTCTGGAGATCAGGGAGTAAGTCTTCGTAATATCCATAGCCACAAATATCCATAATATCCATAGCCACAAATTGGCAAGACATCGTCTAGGAAGAGAATGTGTGTGTGTGTGTGTGTGTGTGTGTGTGTGTGAGAGAGAGAGAGAGAGAGAGAGAGAGAGAGAGGAGCGCCACTGAGATACTAAGGACTTATTCATGCCAGGGAAATAGCAAGATTCTGGTGTGTGTGTGTGTGTGTGTGTGTGTGTGTGAGAGAGAGAGAGAGAGAGAGAGAGAGAGAGAGAGAGAGAGTTCAGTATTCGACTCTGAGGAATTTCAACATTAGAGTTGTGAGATACATATATGTCACACATCCACATTTACGGCTATGCAACATCTCAAACTACCAGTAGTATCACACATTGGATAGAATGTAATATAAAAGGCAAACAATCTCAAAAAAATATTAGTACAGAAGATTCAACTTGTAAACATGTTAGTAATCTCTTATATGAGGGTTCAATGGCTTCAGGGTGAGATACAACAATCTTCACACACTTTCTTCTAAGGAAACCTTTTTTGATCATTTTTGGTGAATTATTCATAACAAGCAATACAAAATAAATTATTTAGGGCCCAGCTATTGGGGCAGACTTGGGTGGTGGTTGGGAAAATTTGAAATAATAATGGTGGTGGGAAGCTGTAATGGTGGTGGGATTGGTGTTTTGATACTGAATGTAATAAATTATTGTGAACAACCTTACAAAAATAAAATAAATAAATATGAAGGTATAAGCTAATGGAGGAAGCAATTAGCATGTGGAAGCTTTAGTTTGTGTGGTTCTGTCATTATGAATTGTTCTATTTAAATTCAACCTTAAGCTTGACAGTTTATGGTCCTGCCAAACTTTTTGCAGTTCTGTCAAAACTGTTATTTGAAGAGGTTTTATTTTATTAGTTTTGGGGACACATCTGGTGATACTCAGTGGTTACTTATGCTTCTGCACTCCAGACTTACTCCTGGCAGTGCTTGGGGGGGACCATATGGGATTCCGGGTATCAAATCCAGGTCAGCTATCTATGTACGAGGCAAGCAACCTACCCACTCTACTGTCTCTCCAGACCCTGAAAAGGTTTTCTTTATTAAGTATGTAAGACTGAATTTCTTAGGAGGGACATAGGAGACTACTTCTGATCACCATAGACCTGAACTCCCCAAGAGAATAGAGACTCTGTTTTGAGCACCATTTGGTTTCCAGAAACTAGTACAATGCCTGGAGTGATAGCACAGTGGGTAGGGTGTTTGCCTTGCATGCAGCCGACCTGGCCGACCTGAGTTCGATTCCTCCGTCCCTCTCGGAGAGCCCGGCAAACTACTGAGAGTATCTCGCCTGCACAGCAAAGCCTGTCAAGCTACCCATGACGTATTTGATATGCCAAACACAGTAACGAGTCTCACATTGGAGACGTTACTGGGCCCGCTCGAGCAAATTGATAAACAATGGGAGAACCGTGCTACCGTGCTAGTACAATGCCTAGCAGGTGAGAGGCACCCAATAACTATTTGTTACATGAATGAGTAAATGAACTATTGTAGTAAGGTCACGGTTCATCGATTTGCTCGAGCAGGCCCAGTAACGTCTCCATTGGAGACTTTGTTGTTACTGTGTTTGGCATATCGAATACATCACGGGTAGCTTGCCAGGCTCTGCTGTGCGGGCAAAATATTCTTGGTAGCTTGCCAGGCTCTCCGAGAGGGGCGGAGGAATCAAACTTGGGTCGGTCATGTTGGCTGCGTGCAAGGCAAACACCCTACCACTGTGCTATTGCTCCAGACCTGCAAGGTAAACTTAATATATTAGTGGACTTGGTTAGTGATTATAGCATCCTCAAAGTGAAAATGTGGCCTTTTTTAAAATTTAATTTTTTCAATTGTTTGTGCTTTTGGTGAATAGACTACACCTCTGCTGTCCCCAGTAAGCCAAGACTCCCCCACTACTATCCTTATTTCACTTCTCACCCACTTTCTTTTTTCTTTTTAAATTGGGGCGGTATTTGGTTTATGACATTGTGCAAGTTTCATATGCACACCATTATAATTTCACTACTATGTAATTGCCACAAAAAGTCTAGTTTTTTATCCATTCTGATAAAATTAGCCCTCTTTACAAATGGTTTCACCCACCCACCCTCCTCCCTCCATCTAGAGACCACCAGTCTGTTCTCTGCAACTGTTTTCAATTCTTCATTTGAGAGAAAAGCTATGGTATTTGTCTTTTTAGTTTGACTTATTAGTTAGCGTAACACCTTCAGGATCCATTCATGTTATTTAGATATCAAGTTTTCAGTTTTTAAATTTTCTTTGGGTCACACCTGGCAATGGTCATGTGCAGCTCCCCGCTCTGTGCTCTGGGTTTGTTCCCAGCAGTACCTGAAGACCATGTCGTGCTGGGGATCGCACCTGGGCCTCCTGTATGCAAAGCATGCATTTAACCCTTTGAATCATCTCTCTATCTCCAAGATTTCATTCTTTCTTAATGGAGTATTATTTTATTTTATACAGTATTTTGGCTATACAAAATCTTTTGTTTGTTTTGAAACTGCAACCCATGATGCTTGGGAGTTACTCCTGGATCTTTGAATTAATAGTGTTCAGATAGCCAGGGTTTGAACCCATGCCTCCCACATGCAAAGCATTGGCTCAGCCTGTGGAGCTCTCTCTCCTGCTTACAATATCATATCTTTATCTACTTTCATGCTAATTAACACTTAGGTTATTTTTATATCTTGCTTATTATAAATAGGGTCACAATGAAAAAAATACGGTGCATGTAATTTTTTGAATCAGTGTTGTTGCAGTTTTGGGGGCCACATTTGTTGTGATATCCACTTGCACCCTCACTCTAGTAGATGGAGTCTGCATACGGCTTCATTGTATGTTCTGCAAAAAAATTTGTGTGTGGTATGCTGTGGGTTCACACACTTCACTCTTCCCTGTCACTGCAGTGCTGGGTGTTAAACCCTGGGGTTCATACATGAAGTGAGGTGGCTTGCATGTATGAGCCACCCCAGTGGCTCATCCTTTGTTTGCTTGTTTCACGGCCACACCCAGCAATCCTCAGGGGATACTCCTGCTTTGGTGCTGGAGGGTTGTTCCTGGTGGTGCTCTGGAGATCCTGCGGGGCTGGGAATTGAACTTTAGCCTCTGTGTTCAGAGCCTGTGCTCCAGTCCTTGAGCTATTTCCTCAGCCCCCACGACCTATTCTTCTTTTTGTTTATTTGAGCCACCCCCACAGGTGCTTAGGGCTCAAGCACTGACTCTTTGCTCTGGGATCACTTGTAGCAGGGTTCAGGAGACCGTATGTGATGCAGGGATCCAACCCAGGTCATGCGAGGCCAGCACCCTGCCCACTGTACCATCACTCAACCCTGTAGCTATTTTTTTAATGCCTGACATTTAAAAATTTTTCCAGGGCCAGAGCAATAGTACAGCATACAGCAGGTAAGGCGCTTCCCTTCCATGTGACTGACCAGAGTTCGATTTCCAGCACCTCACAAACAACACTAGGACTGATGCCTGAGTGTAGAGCCGGGAGTAAGCCCTGAGCATCACTTGGTATGGCTCAAACCAATCCCCCCAAACTAGAACAAACAAACAAACAAACAAACAAACATCTTTCAGTGGTTCTAACGATAACTGTAAAATGCTTCAGCATCCAGTCATAGTGGAAGGAGATAAATTTCCAAGAAAACATTGTAAACATATTTTCTAATTGTGAAGCTCATTATGACGACAAAAATATAATGTCTGTGTGGTTAGTGGTATTTCCCCAGGATGGTTTTATCTTTTACCTGGTATTTTGTTGTAATGATGTCAGATACTGTGGAATTAAAATGTGCGTGTGTGTGTGCCTGTGTGTGTGTGCATGTGTGGTATGTAGGGGTACATCTTTCTGGTTTGTTTTTTTGAGCTACACTCAGGTACTTAAGTCCTGGCTCTGCCCAGGGATCACGCCTGGTGGTACTCAGGGAATGATATTGTGGTGCCAGGGACTGAACCCTGTGCAATGTGAGCACCTTAACCCTAGTTCTATTTCCGGCTTGGTACCTCATCTAAAAAAAAATATATGGTGGAGATTTAAAAAATATTGATTTTTTAATTGAATCACCGTGAGATACACAGTTACGAAGGTGTTCATGATCAGGTTTCAGCCATACAGTGTTTCAGCCATACCCTTCCCTCCCCTGCACATTTCCCCACCACCAGTGTCTCCAGTTTCTCTCCTCCCACCACCCTTCACCCCCACCCCCAGCCTGTCTGTATGGCAGGCACTTTCCTTCTCTCTCTCTCTCTCTCTCTCTCTCACTCTCTCTCACTCTCACTCTCTCTTTCTCATCTTTTGGGCATTATGGTTTGCAATACAGATATGACTGGAGGAGATTTAAATTATAATTTAAACACTTTATAAGTTTCTTGATATAGAGAGATTCACTTACTACTTTT
The DNA here is from genome assembly GCF_029834395.1 of Sorex fumeus. Taxonomy (NCBI): domain Eukaryota; kingdom Metazoa; phylum Chordata; class Mammalia; order Eulipotyphla; family Soricidae; genus Sorex; species Sorex fumeus. The sequence continues at coordinate 53,235,416 of NW_026606129.1, read as the reverse complement.
CCAGCTCCCGTGAAACGAATTCTGTTCTGTGAACAAAATGACATTTTAGCTATATAAAATTTTAAGTGAATGTCATTTTTGAAACATGGCTCACTTTAATCTATTTGTGCATTTTACCAGTTGTATTATGAAAATAGAAAAATATTTTGTTTGCCTTTGGGGCACAACTGCAGTGTTCTGGGCTTACTGTTGTCTCTGTGCTCAGGGATCACTGTGGCAGGCTTGGGGGTTCTTAGTGGGTGCTGGGAATCAAACTAAGGTTTTGATTTTTTATGTCCAAGTCAAGCACCGTATCCACTGTGTACCACTCTTGGCCTCAAGAAAATTTCTTGTGTAAAATTGTCTCCCAGAGCTGGAGTAGAAAGTCCTTGGTTACCTGCTATCACAATCACGATCACAACCATCCTGTTATTCGTCGATTGCCTCGAGCAGGCCCCAGTAACGTCTCTTCGTCCTAGCCCTGAGATTTTTTACCTGCTATAGAAAGGGTTAAATCTGCATCTTTGAACTACCCTGACGGCAGCAGTGGTCCAGTCTCTGCCTAGCTTCTCCCTCTGGCAATCTGTCTCCCTTCATCCTCTTTGCCTTTTGGTGATGGGCTGGCCTGAGCCCCTCTGCCCTCTGGGTTGCAGGAACAATTTAGAGCTGGAATTGTTTTTCTGATTCTTCTCTCCTCTGCTCAAATGTGCTGTCTTTGTTTGGTAAGAATGGGACAATCTATCCAAAAGGTTTCTTTTCTTATTCTCCTTTAGGATTTAGGAGGTCAAAGGTCTCTTTTTCTCCTTCTCCTTTTGGATTTAAGACATCCCACTTGACTGTTTGGATTTATCTCCTTCCTGCTAGTTTGAAGTAAAGGAGGAATGCTTTAATCAACATAGGAATCAAATGGGTGATTCATATATTTAAGAGTCAGATCTTTCATTTGTATTTATTGCATTTATGAGCAGACTTATGACTGTGAAACTTATGACTTTGTGAAAACTTTGTGTTTTGAAAAACAAGGCTTTTCAAAAGCCTTTTGAAAGCTAGTACTGCTGTGGTAAACAGGTGTACACCTATTCTCATATTAATGGTTTCAAGTAAATGAATTACACTGGAAACCAAAGAGGAAAGAAAGCTTCCAGAGAGAGAGAGAGCTCAAAGGTCTGAAGTGCCTGCTTGTATGTGAGGGCTTTGGATTCTGTTTCTGGACCACGTGATCGCCTGCGTGCCACCGGGAGCTGACCCCCCCACGCGCCTCCTTGGGAGTTGTCTCTGAGTACCACCAGGTATGTTCCAACCTCTCCCCACACATAAAATCAGTTATATAGAACTGTAATGACTGTAATATGATTTGAAAACATCTGTTCTTTCTGTGATGAGTTACTGTTAAAACTGCTGCAGTTTGTACATATATACTTGCAGGAAGTCTTAGATTTCGATTTGAGGTTAGTGAAAAAAAGATGTAGAAGCATTGTCTCGTCCACATTCATAATCCAAGGTAGTTATCTGTGGGTCCTAGGGCTTCAGGCCAACGGCCTCACACAAAAGAGTGGAATAAGAGAAGCTAAAACTAGGCAGGCATTTGGCATTTTGTCCCCCAGTACTATTGTTGGTCTTTAGTCACAGATGGTAGGTAAGTGTGGACAATATTATTGTAGGTTTTTGAGTTTGCTGATGAATGACGGAGACTAGGTAGATTTCAGTTTAAAAAAGTGTATGTTCTACAGTGATCATTTTGGGAGCTGTGGGGGTAAGCAAGGAATTTATTGAATGCGTGGGGCACAGAACCACTTAGACCTTCGTGTGTAGTGCCTTTCTGCATGGGGATTGATCTCGGGGCCTAATACATGTAAGGCAAGTGCTCTGTTGCTGAGCTACACCCCCCAGCTCCTTAATCATATTCTTTTTCTTTCTTCTTTTCTTTTGGGTCACACGCAGCAATGGTCAGGGGTTACTCCTGACTCTGCACTCAGAAATTACTTCTGGCTGTGCTTGGGGGACCATATGGGATGCTGGGGATCAAACCTGATCAGCTGCATGCAAGGCAAACACCCTACATGTTGTACTGTTGCTTCAGCCCCTCGTGTTTCTCAAGTATATTTGTGATATGATTAAGATAGCGTTCAGTGAAAAATTAAGTGGAGTCAGAGTGACCTGAATTTAAATAAGAATTTTTTTCAAAGTAAAGGCAGGTTTATATTTGAAAGTTTTAAGGAAGGGAGAGAAAGAGCAAGCAACTGGGGAGGGGGGGGGGAGAGAGAGAGAGAGAGAAGAGAGAATGTAGGAATGCGGACTTTTCCAGAGTGGAGAGAGAGCCCCAGTCTACATTAAAATATGATGGTATGTAAGTACACATATTCAGAGGGGAGGTGTGGGTGATATATGCATCCAGACACCATGTGCATGGGCTGGCTACACATATGTGCCTAAATAAATTTTTTTTCATTTTTTTATAATTTTATTTATTGAATCACCGTGGGAGCAGTTACAAAGCTTTTGGGTCTAAGTCTCGGTCTTCCAGTGAAACACCTGTACCTTCACCAGTGCCCATTCTCCACCACCAAAAACCCCAGTATACCCCTACCCCACACCTTCCACCTACCTGTGGGTCAGATGATTTGGCCGTTTACTTTCTTGGTAAACTTTGCCCCAAGTTTTTGGGGTCTGGCCAAAGGCACAGCAGCAATTTTGGGGTATCTGGAAGTCTGAAGGCGCCATGAGGCTGCTGATGCACTCGCCTCACAGGTACAGATTGACCTGCTGGCTGCACCATACCCCCGCTAAATAAAATTCTTAATCCTGCTTAAGCATTGGTTTCTTTCTTGTAAAGGCGTTATAATGCTTGCCTTAGGGTTCAGTGAATATGGAATGAGAGTGCTTAGAACCCAGGTAGTACTCCTTTCTCTGGCCTGGGGGGTGTGGGGTGGTGGTGGTGGTGGTGGTTTGCATAAGATCTCTTTGTAAAGGCTCATTTCCCTTATCTATCAAGGGTAGGGGAGTAAAAAGTTAACCTATAAAGTTGTTTGATGTAAGGTAGCCTGTTTCTTAGACTTGCTAAGATACAAGCTAATAACTGTACAAGCTGTAAATTGTTTGGAAGTAGAGGAGAACTAGTTGTGAGTACTTCTTATCTGTATGGCATTCTCAAACATGCCACCTTATTTCATCTTCAGAGCCATTCTCTTTAAAATGTGATATAATAAAACCACTCTAAGATATTAAGACCCAGAAGAGTAAAAAGATCATGAATTTATATGTGATACGCTGAAGTTTGAAGTCAAGGTTATTAAGTGTAAAACCCTTTTTTTGGATGTGTGTTGTGCAGCTCTAGTTCATACTACTTCTCTAGTGACCAAATGAAAGACTTCACTCAGTACTCTAAAGAGAACAGTCATTGGAAAAAATACATATGTATGCATTGATATTTTATCAATCACTTGCATTGTGAAGAGATAGCAGGCATTTAAAAATACTTAAAAGCATTGAAACAAAAGAGAGACACTAAGGATTTTTTTTTTCTTTTTGGGTCACACCTGGCGATGCACAGGGGTTACTCCTGGCTCTGTGCTCAGGAATTACCCCTGGTGGTGCTCAGGGGACCATATGGGATGCTGGGAATTGAACCTGGGTTGGCCACATGTAAGGCAAACACCCTGCCCGCTATGCTATTGCTTCAGCCCCAGAAACACTAAGGTTTTAAGCATTGTATAGAAGAAACTCATTCTCACATTCACCCTGTGACAGTAAATCATCCATCTGCTATTTGGATACTCTGGAATACTCGAGTATGTGTTTCCTATGCTAAGGGCATCCTTCAAAGTCAGTTAATTAACATATACACTATCACCATCAAATATTTCTCAGACTATGTTCAAGTTTGTTCACCTCTCCCTCACCTTTTGTTACTAAGCAAATGGATTGAGGGTCAGAATCAAGTTTTGCATTTAAATCTGTTTTAGTCTTTTTAAGATTTTCATGATTTTCATGCTCTGATGTATTTGAAGATTATAGGCCAGTTATTTTGTGGAATGTAGAATTTGAGTTTGATGTTTTCTCGAGATTAAACTCAAGTTATATATCTTGGACGGAAATATCATAGAAATGACACTGTGCCTTATTGTAGCCTACGAGATGGTTTAAATGTCTGTTCTATTTTTGATCATCAGTTGCTTAAGGTAGTGTCTGGCTTCACTGGCTTTTCCACTTGGGAGTTGTCTTTTGGGTAAGCATGTTTTTTTCCCAGGGGTCTCCAATGTGGTGCTTCGGTAGCTTAGAGGCCACTCCTGGCAATACTTGGCCAGTTTGGCTGGGAACCAGTGCTATGATGTGCTGCTGCTTGGGCCCTTCAATGCCTGGAACTGCCACCACACAGTGGTGTTGGGGGGTCCAAAGAGCTACACCCAGCAGAGCCCCCCCGGGGGATCATATGATGCCAGGGATCAAATAGGCCTTGCCCTCTTATTACTCCCAGTTACTATCTAGTTAATTGCCTCACTGTAGCACTGCACTGTCCTTCCATTGTTTATCAGTTTGCTCCAGCCGGCACCAGTAATGTCTTACAACAAATTGTTACTGTATTTGGCATATCAAATACTTGACAGGTAGCTTGCCAGGCTTTGCCGTGCAGGAGAGATACTCTTGATAGCTTGCCCCGGGCTCTCTGAGAGAGGCAGAGGAATCGAAACTGGGTTGGCTGCATACAAGGCAAAACGCCCTACCGGCTGTGCTATCACTCCAGCCCAACTGCCTCACTAATTTATATAAACATGTTATCATGGTCTCCTATTTTATCCAATGAGCTAAAATTTGGTTATTCTTACTTATTTCATTTATCAAGGTTTTTATTTCATTTATTAAGGTTTTAGGGGCACACCTGGTGGTGTTCAGAACTTACTCCTGATTCTGTGCTTCAGGATCTCTCTTGGTGGTTCAGGGAACCATTTGGGAGGAGTACTGGGGATCAAACCTGGGTTGATCACGTGCAAGGCAAACATCCTACTCACTGAATTATCTCCTTGGCCCCAATTCTTTTCTCCTTTTTGGTTTTTGGGCCTCATTTCATGATGCTCAGGGGTTATTCCTGGCTCTGCAGTCAAGAATTACTCCTTGCAGTGCTCAGGAGACCATATGGGATGCTGGGAATCAAATCTGGGTAGACCCATGTGCAAGGCAAACACCCTACCCACTATCGTATCACTGCAGTGTCCCCCCCCCATATATATATGTGTGTTTTAGCTAGTGGAAACCTTATCACTCTGGTCTCTGTTCTTTAGATATCTCCATTGTTCATTCGACCATTTCCTGGGTTTCTTGAATGTGTTTGGCCCAGGTTTTTGTTCCTTCAGCATCATAAATGTTCCTATACATAATTTTCTTTGTCCCATTTCATTCTACAAGAAAATAGAGGTTTTTGGGAAAAAAATGTATCTTTGGAGTGACATTTTGATACTGTTGTGAAGGGAGCAGTCTGACATTCCCTTTTCACTTTCCCTTTTTTTTTATGGCTAGGGGAGGAAAGGTGCCTTTTTGTCTAGGTAGTACTGAAAAAGAGGTAATCGTCAATGTCAGCATTTTTTTTTTTACCCCAGAATAATCAATTGAAACAAAGTAATACAAAATAAAATTACTTTTGGTCAAAAAGCATTTCAGTATCTTTAGAAAGAAAGTGGAAGGGGAAGAGTGCTCTTCCTCTGTTCATTCATCTGTGCTGTGTGTCTTTACTGCATCTCCACCAGAGTCAGACACCAGACAGACCTCTGTGCAGGCTGTGGAGACCAGGCAAACTACCATCTGCATCACCCTGCCTGCCCTCATGGAGTATAGTCTAACGGGTAAGAGACACATAAGCAGGGGCCAGGGATGGGGCTGTGCAGTAGAGCATTTACTTTGCATAAGGCTCTGGGTTTGAACCCCTTCCAACTGTCCCTCGCCCTGTCCCCAAAGATAAGTAGTTCTATAAAGAAACATGAACAGACAGTCATAAAAAAAAGAAATAACCTATGGGGCGGTGGAGATGACTCAAAGGACTGGAGTGCATACTTTGCACCATGAACCCTAAGTTGAATCTCTAAGCACTGCATGGTCCTCGAACATAGTAAACCCTAAAGTGTGCCAACCCCAAACCCCAAATGCTGTAAGCAGAAGCTTGTTATATGATAAGTAGCAAACACTTTGCCTTATAAATTGCTCTAAGGGTAGTGTGAGATTATTTAAGTCAAAGTCCTTAGTACTGTAGTGTATTATTTGATTCAAGTATCCCGTTTCTCAGATCTCCTGGTATTTCTGGTCTTTTTAGAATTGCTAATTAAATATCCTCTGAACTACCTTTCAGGATCTTCGATTCTATACTGAGCATCACTCCCCATCATTATACTGCCACTTTCCTTAATGACACTTTAATCCTGTTCAATAACCTTGAGTGTTTCTATATTTTCTTTAGATATGAAGATCAGGCTTTCTGGTTACTAGTTTTTTTTTTAAGTCTTGTATTTTGTTTTGTTTTGTTTTGGTCTTGATGCCCTCAATTCAGATCTTATTGGTATAGTTGCTATGTCTGAAGTACACATTTCATTCTTTTAAAAAATGATTTATTTTGGAGGGGGGTGGGCTGGAGAGATCATACAGTGTGTAGGGCACTTGCCTTGCATGCAGCCAATCTGGTTCAATCTCTAGTGCCCCATATGGAGCTCGATCAGGAGTGACCCCTGAGCACAGAGCCAGGAGTAAACCTTAAGCAGAGCCAGAACGCCCCCTCCCCCCCCCACACCAAGACAATTTAATTTTACTGTTATTGCGGGGGGGGGGGGGTGTGCAGCTCCTAAGCAATATTCAGGAGGCTTAGGTATCACCTCCATTGATATTTGGTGATGTACGGCTGCTTGGGGCAGTTGGTTACAGGGGTATAACCAGTTTTGCTGGGGCAGGAAGGTGTCAAACCATGTACCAGGAATTCAGGGATCAAACTCAGATCCCTGCCCTTGCAAGGCATGCACTCCTGACACCCGAGCCAGTTTTCTCCCTTGCAGGCCCACATTGCCCTTTCCCCTCTCTGTGCCTCTGACCTTAATATTCTGCCTGCAACTATTGTCATCATCTTGATATTTTAAAATTATATTCTTTTTCTGAATGTGGTTTAAACCAAGGTCTCCCTGTACCTTCCTCTAGTCATGTATAGTCTGTCCAAAGCATCTGGGAGCCATCATATGACCTCTAGACACTCTCAGAGTATGGACACCTTATCAGACCTGGGTCTGTGTTTCACATGTGGGAATTCTGTAAGTTTTTTTTTCTGTTTGGTAAGAAAATTTGCCAGATGTCATTCAGCTCTACTCCATGAATTGTTTTTTTCTTTTTGGGGTCACACCCATTGATGCTCAGGGGTTACTCCACAGAACTTTGAAAAGAAAACCCTTGATTTTTCAAAAATACCAACAACCTGAATTTTCTCTGGAAATAAAAAATTCACTTTTTACAGGTCTGGCACATCTGGATTAACTGTTTTTTTCTTGCCTTAGTCCCCTGTTTTGTGAGAGTGTTGTCAAGAAGGCGACTTCACACTAATGCAGGGGCAGCCTCTTTTGTCCTGCCTCCCCCCTCCTTTTTATTGACTTATAACTAGTATAACTTTGTATTCATTTCAGATGTGCAACTAGTTTGCATATGCTGTGGAATGATCATCATAGTAAGTTTAGTTATTATCTGTCACCATGTGTTTTTCTTGTGATGAGACTGTTTAAGATTTACAATCAGCAACTTTAAAAAATAAACAGAATGTTATCCCTCCCTTTTGATCCATTTTGGTAGTAGAGGTGGACTGTTTCAGCTTAACAAATACTGTATTGACTGGGGCCAGGTTGGCTGCTCACGGTGAAACAAATGAATGACGGTATAGCTGGAGGTTTAATAAGGGACTTAAGATAAGACCCGACATTAATCTTTGGTGTATGAGCAATAAGGAAATTGTGTCTCAGAATCTCTGGAACCTGCCGCTTCATTATCTAGTGTGATCGGGATGGAATGCAGCTTAGTGGTAGAGTGCATGCTTCCCTTGTGTTAGGTCCTGGTTTTGTTCAACAGTGCATCTGCATGCGCACACAGAATAAAACTGCCTCACTCATTAAAAGCAGTTCATTCACAAAAACAAAACAAAATAACACCCTCCCTCCTTGCACATTAAAAGAAAAATCATTCAGAAAAACAAAGCCACAAAATCCAGGAAATATCTCTGAATGCTGTGAAGAAGTGTCTTGTGCTCTGAGAAGACAAAACCGAAGGAAGCATGAATTTTTGTGTTAGGTAGGATTTCAATGATGTTGCTTGTTTTTGAATTAAAATCCCCTATAAGACCTGCAACTTCAGAATATGGAATTTCAAAGATAAAATGTTTTTTTTTACTGTTCTAGTTTGAACTTTCAGTTACTGAAAAGCTAGATTGTTTTTGATTGCTAGAAATTGGAAATATCCAATGATCATATAGTCAATATGTAATTGTTATGTGTTGTTTATTTTCCAAATAAACGTCTGAAATAGAGGATATATTTTTTTACGTAGTTTGATAGAATTTTGGATCTCAATTATGGCAGTCATCTCTCATGTGATGAAAATGAAGCAGCTTCTCAATAGAGCAGTAGCACCCACAGATGTCATGTTGGTTACTGTACAACGCATTTTATTTCTGTTGAAGACAATAATACTACTATTTGTAACTTCTGAAAGGCTGATTTTATCACTATAATTTTATTTTGTGTTTTACTTTTTATTGTAATCATATTCCAACATAAGAAACATAGACTTTCTAGTATTTTGTTAAAAAAAATAAGCAGATATTGGGATCAATGGTGGTGGAGAATGGGCACTGGTGAAGGATGGGTACTCAATCATTGTATAACTGAAACCCAAGCACAAAAATTTGTAAATCTATAACTATACCTCATGGTGTTTCGCTAAAAAAAGCAGATAAATGTATAACTGGCTAATTTTATCTGTACTTTATGATAAATGCACATAATTTTGTCTCCCCACATTGCATCATTTTATAGCACATCATGAGTATTTTATTAGTTCTATCAATGAGCTAATTGCATTTATGTCTAAACTGATTATTTTTATCATATTTTATCACATGTAAATTTTTCTTAATTTCCTCATTCTTTAATATTTTTTTCCTGCTATTAAAATTTTAAAAATTAAATCACTGTGAATTACAGAATTATAAAGTTACTCATGATTCAGTTTCAGGTGTACTATGTTCTAACATCAATCCCTTCACCATTGTCCACTTTCCTCCACCAATGTCCCCAGTGTCCATTCTGGCCCTGAGCCTGCCTCTACGTCACACACTTTTTTATTTTTCTTTTTCCTATTAGACACAAATGATAGTTACTGATAGGGTATTCTGCATGTCACTTTTACCACCTTTCATCACACAGTCCATCTCCAGTGACCACTTCCCTCTGTCATTGTCATAGTAGTCCCTTCCCTGACCAGTCTCTCTCTCACACCCCCAACCCAATGGCAAGCTTTCAGCCAGTTCTCCTGCTCTTTGTGTGTTTCTATTGCTTTGGGGCATTATTCTCCTACTTTGTTTCTCGCATGTAGGTGAGATCATTCTTTGTCTATCCTTCTTCCTCTGACTCTTGGCATGATACTCTCCAGATCTATCTAATGTATCAGCATATAGCATGACTTTTATCTCATGTCCAATTTTTATTCCATTGTGTGTATGTACCATAGTTTCTTTATCCAGTCATTTGTTCTTGGGCACTTGGGTTGTTTTCAGATTTTTGGGCTATTGTGAACAGTGCTGCAATGAGCATAGGAGTGCAAGTGTCTTTTCAGTGTTGTGGTTTTGGGCCCTTTTATATTTCTAGGTATGATTTTACTGAATCATAAGAAAACTCAACTTATAGTTCTTTGAGGAATTTCCATACTGTCTACAAGAAAGGCTGAACTAGTTGACATTCCCATCAGCATTAAATGAGGGTCCCTTTTTTGCCTCATCCATGCCAACACTGGTTGTTATCATTATTATTATTTTTGATGAGTTCCAGTCTCTGTGGTATGAGGTGATATTTCATTGTTTTGATTTTTGATTTGCATTTCCGTGATGTTTAGTGATATAGCATTTTCTCATGTTTTTTGGCCATTTCTATTTCTTCTTTGAGGAAGTTTTGTTCATCTCCCCATTTTTTTTTTGATGGGGTAGGTTGTCATTTTTGTGCGTGAAAAGTTCTATCAGTGCTTTATGTATCTTAGATATTAAACAATTGGAAGAATGGTGGGCGAATAATTTCTCTGGCTGTCTTCGTATTTTGCTTATTGTTTTCTTTAAGGTGAAGAAATTCCTTAATTTAATGTAGTCCTATTTGTTTATCTTTGCTTTCGCTTTTCTGATCAGTGCCATTTCATCCTTAAAGATGCCTCTAACTTCAGTGTCATAGAGTTCTACCTATATTTTCCTCTGTGTATGTATGGATTCAGTTCTGATATCAATGTCTTTAATCCATTTTGATTTGGCTTTTATGTATGGCATTAGAAAGAGGTCTGAGTTCATTTTTTTTTTTGCATGTGACCAACTAGCTTTCCCAGCACCATTTATTAAAGAGAATTTCCTTATTACACTTCATATTTTGTGTCCCTTTATGGAAGATTAACTGAACTATACCTGAGGGCCTGTTTCTGGATTTATTTACAATTCTGTTCTACTACTCTGTTGTCTGCCTCTAGGTCAGTATCAAGCTGTTTTAATTACTGCTGCTTTGTAGTAGAGGTTGAAGTTGGAGAAGGTGATGCTTTCCATCTTCTTTTTCTCAAAAATTGCTTGGCTAATTTTATTTATTTTTTAATTGAGTCACCATGCGATACACTTCTCTGGCTATTTGGGAGTGTTTATTGTTCTGTATGAATTTCAGGAGTGTTTGATCTATTTCTTTGAAAAATGTTATGGGTATTCTTTTTTTTTTAATTTTTTTTTAAATTAGTGAATCATTGTGAGGTACAGTTACATACTTACAAACTTTCGCGTTTGCATTTCAGTCATACAATGATCGCGTGCCCATCCCTCCACCAGTGCCCATTCTCCACCAATGATCCCAGTAGCCCTCCCACCACCTCCATCCCATTCCCCCCCCACCCCCCCCCCCAGTGACAGGGCATTCCCTTTTGTTCTCTCTCTCCTTTTGGGTGTTGTGGTTTGCAGTAGAGGTATTGAGTGGCCATCGTGTTCAGTCAATAGTCTACTTTCAGCACGCATCTTCCAACTCGAGTGGGTCCTCCCAACACCCTTTACTTGGCGTTCCCTTCTCTATCTGAGATGAGTTTTTGTTATGGAGATTGCATATTTTCTTATATTTTCTTATAGAGATTGCATTGAATCTGTATAATGCTTTGGGAAGCATTTCCATTTTGACAATGTTAATCCTTTCTATCTTTGAGCAGGGGATATATTTTCATTTCTTTGTGTCCTCTTTTATTCCTTTAAATAGTGTTTTGTAGTTTTTTTTTTTTTAAAGCTGAGCCTTAGGTACTTGATTTTCTGAGGCACAATTAAAGGTAAAGGTAAAGGCCCTCCCATTGATCCGTCGATTTGCTCGAGCGGGCCCAGTAACGTCTCCATTGGAGACTTTGTTGTTACTGTGACTGGCATATCGAATACTCTTGGTAGCTTGCCGGGCTCTCCGAGAGGGGCGGAGGAATCGAACTCGGGTCAGCCATGTTGGCCGCTTGTAAGGCGAACGCCCTACCTGCTGTGCTAGCACAGCGGGTAGAAAATATGGAACGCTTCACGAATTTGCGTGTCATGAGATTTTTAAAAAATTCCTTTTCTATTGTTTTCTTATAGAAAAACCATGTACTTTTGTGTGTTAATTTTGTAACCTACCACATTATTCTACAAATCTATTGTTTCTAGGATCTCTTGCAGAATCTTTGGGGTTTCTAAATATACTATCAGCAAATCATGAAAACTTGACTTTTCCCTTTCCTATCTGGCTACCTGTAGGATAACAATGGGTTTGTCCTTTCAGCCTTGCCGCAGGGAACTTAGTTTACTTTAAAGCAATGTCCTTTCTGTATGGACATAAGAAGACAGTATTATGCTTTGTAACTTGGCAGTCGATTAACTCCAATAATATTTACTCTTGGGCATCTGCTCCCTCGACTCAGTTGCCCTTATTTCTAGCATCCCAAAAGCCGGGTCCTGACGAGGGACTGAATGGACCCAGGGCAAGCTGTGAGCTATCCTGACATCGAAATGGGCCAGGCCAAAGCGCCACAATATTCAGCTATAAGTTGAGAGCATGATCATAGACAAATGCTGTCATGATCCAAAAGTAATGACGACACTAGGACCCTGCTGGGGTTAGGAAGACTAACCTGGTCTGAGGACTGTGGTAAGATGTCCTCAAGGAAGAGCCAAATTTCAAGTTGATATATCTCTTACTGTGCTCATACAGAATGACATTGCTAGAAATATTAGAAGTAGATTTACTACAACTATTTAAGTGGATTACTAGCTGAAGAAAGAAGAAAGTGACACATCCTGAATGGGATCTTGCCCTTAAGCAGATCTTCTAGTAATCCAGAGTAATCTCTTTAGATGAGATTTTAATCCTTGAATTAATCTCCTGGAGGAGTGGTCTTACCTCTCTTTGTTGATTTTTTGATGTTCAACCTACCTTTGTGTCACCACCCTATGTGATTACTATATAAACTAAGACTGTAAGAGTGGAGGGGGGCAGAGTCAGAATCCAGAGTGAAGGGCTCCAGAGAGAGAAGCAGATGGGCTCGAGAGAGAGAGATTCAAAGAGACCAGAGGAGAGACTACAGAGACAGAATCAGAAATAGAGATACAGACAGAAGAGAGCACAGTGGCACATACAGAAGCAGAGCACAAAGGAGGAGCCATTTCAATCGGGTCCATACACAGCAACTTGAGAGCACCTAACGCATGTGGCGAGAGAGAGTTGCCCTGGGAGCCTCACAACTCACATCTTCCCATCCCTCCGTGTGTGTAAGATTTTTTTTATAGCTTGATTTCTTCCTTTCCTATCTGGATGCCCTTCATATCTTTTTCTTGCCTAATGGCTATGGCAAGTACTTCCAGTACTATATTGAATAAAAATGGTGAGAATGGGCAATCTTGTCTTGTGCCTGATTTAAAACTGATCTTTTAGTTTTCTCTACAGTATACAATGTTTGCTGTGGGCTTGTGGTAAATAGCTTTGGCTACTTTGAGTAAAATTCCTTCAATTCCCATTTTATTGAGCTTTTTGTTTGTTTAATCATGAATGGGTGCTGGATCTTGTCAAGTGCTTTCTCTGCATCTCTTGATATGATTATATGATCTTTTTCCCTGGTATTGATATGGTGTATTATGTTGATTGACCTGCATATGTTATTTGCAGCAGCAGCAGCAGCAAATAACTGCTGCTGCTGCTCCTCCTCCTCCTCCTCCTCCTCCTTCTTCTTCTTCCGTTTTGGGTCACACCCAGTGATACTCAGGGTTACTCCTGGCATTTCTTGGGACCATAAGGGATGCCAGTGTGCAAGGCAAATACCCTACCCAGTGTACTATTGCTCTGGCCCCTATTTACAGTTTTTTAAAAATTTCTGTTTGGTTACTCTTGGCTTACTTCTTGATCGAGTATTCCCATCCTGGCAGTGCTTGGGGGACCACATGGGATGCCAGGGATAAAGCCTGAGCCAGCAGCATGCAAAGCAAGTACCCTACCTGCTGTACTATTTCTCTGGCACGTGTTAAACAATCTTTGTATCCCCAGAATGAATCTCACTTTGTCATGGTATATGATTTTTCTGATGAGTTGTTGAACTCAATTTGTTAATATTTTTAGAATCTTTGTGTCTGTTTATCAGGGACAGTGGTTTGTAATTCTCCTTTCTTGTGATGTTTCTGTCTGCTTTTGGTATCAGGGTAATGTTTGCTTTATAGAAACTGGGAATGTTTCTGTTTCTTAGATTTCTGAAAGAGAAAAGGATTGGCTCATCTTTAAGGGTTTGAAAGAACTCACTAGTGAACCATCTGGAATCCGGGCTTTTGTTTTGTGGGAGATTTTTTATTACCATTTCTATTTCCTCAATAGTGATAGGACTGTTTAAGTGTTCCATTCTTGTTGGTTCAGCCTTGGGAGGTTATAGCAGTCCAAGAATTTATCCATTTTTTTTTTTATCCATTTCTTCTGGAGTCTCATTTCATTGCATAAAGATTTTCAAAGTAATCCTTGAAGAGCCTTTGGATTTCTGTGGTATCTGTTGTGATGTCTCCCCTTTCATTTCTGATTTGCTTAGCTAGAGTTCTTTGGTGACTTTTGCTGGCGATTTATCAACCTTTTATTATTATTTTTTTAAATAAAAATCCAGCTCTTGGTTTCATTAATCTTTCGGATTTTTAAAATTCCTATTCATCAATTTCTGCTCTGAATTTTTATTATTTCTTTCTTCCTGCCTGCTTTGGGCTCCTTTTGTTGGTTGTTTTTCAGCTTCTTAAACTGCGTAGTTAAGTTATTAATGTGGGGTAGGCCCTTTCTTTTTTTCCGGATGAATGCTTGCATAGCAATGAACAAGATTCTCCTCTTTTAAATTTTCCAAAAACTCAGGTAGCTCATGTCCTTATTCCTGCTTCTTTCCAGGAATCTTTCTATTTCCTTGCTGACCTACTGATTTCAAAAGAGTAGCACTATAACACTGTCCTCCCATTGTTCATTGATTTGCTCGAGTGGGCACCAGTAACGTCTCCATTGTGAGACTTGTTGTTACTGTTTTTTGGCATATGGAATAAGTCACGGGTAACTTGCCGGGCATTACCATATGGGTGGGAAACTTGGGTATCTTGCCAGGCTCTCCGAGAGGGGCGGAGGAATCGAACCGGGTTTGGCTGCATGCAAGGCAAATGCCCTATCTGCTGTGCTATCACTCCAGCCCAATAGAGTACTGCTTAATTTCCAGGTGTTTTGAGTTATTTATCCATTTTGGTTTGCGATTAACTTCTATTTTCAGTGCATCATGGTCTGAGAAGATAGTTGATTCAGTTTCTATCCTCTTGACTTTATGAAGGTATGTTTTGTGATCTATCATGTGTCTATTGCAGCATAATTTATGTGCATTGGAAAAGAATGTGTCTTCAGTTTTTGGGAGATGAAAAACCATATATAAAATCTACTAAAACCCCCGCTCTTCCATTTCTTCCTTCAAAACCAGTATTTCCGTACTGAATTTTAGTCTAGTTGATCTGTTTAGATGTGACAGAGTGGTGTTGAAATCTCCAGCTATTATTTTGTTCCTACCAATGTCTTCCTTCAACTCTACCATCAGTTGTTCCCAGTTTTCTGGTCCCTTGTTTGTTGCATATATGTTTAGGAATGTGAGTTCTTCCTAATGTGTCCATTTCCCTTGTTATTCGTCCATTGCCTCGAGCAGGCCCCAGTAACGTCTCCTTCATCCTAGCCCTGAGATTTTTAAGGAAGTGCTATATTCAAGGCTCATTAGGAGAATGAGACCCATCATTGTTACTGGTATTTGGCATATTGGGTACGCCACGGGGAGTTTGCCAGACTCTGCCGTGTGGGCAGGTTACATTCGGTAGCCTGCCAGTTTGTCCAAAGTAGGAATGAGATAATAAGATGTCACAATAAGATGTTGCGCGGCCGCGCGGTTCCGGGAGCTGGGTTTTATAGTCTCTGAGTCTTGGCCGTAGATGGGATTACACGGCGCCAGGGGGCCAGTTGGTGGGTGTGACCCCCGCCTACTGGAATTCGGAGGATCTGGGTGGAGGATGCTCAGCCCTGATCCGATCCGAGTAGGCTTGGAGATCTCAGCCCCGGGACCCGCTTGTCTTTGTTCCTCTGCCGGTACCTTCAGGTGTGCGGAGAGTGGTCTCAGCATGGTGGTGGCTGGTCCTGGAGGTCTTCGGCTGTCGGAGCCCTGGTCGGAGCGGGAAGGAAAGCTCAACCCGCTCCCCTCCAAAGGGCCCCGGCGAGGACAGCCAGGCGTGGGGGCAGGAGACTGCACTGTTCTCTTCTGGGAGCTGGGTTTTATAGTCTCTGAATCTTGGCCATAGATGGGATTACACGGCGCCAGGGGGCCAGTTGGTGGGTGTGACCCCCGCCTACTGGAATTCGGAGGATCTGGGTGGAGGATGCTCAGCCCTGATCCGATCCGAGTAGGCTTGGAGATCTCAGCCCCGGGACCCGCTTGCCTTTGTTCCTCTGCCGGTACCTTCAGGTGTGCGGAGAGTGGTCTCAGCATGTTTCCCTTGATCATTAAGAAATCACCCTCTCTGTCTCTTTTAACTTTGTTTAAACCTGAAGTCAATGTTTTCTGATACGAGTATGGCCACCCTGGCCTTTTGGTGGGAGTTGTGTGAAATATTGTCTTCCAGCCTTTGACTCTGAGTCTTTGTTTACCTTTACTGGTCAAATGTGTTTATTGTATGCAGCAAAAGATTATATTCAACTTTCTAATCCATGCTGTCGCTCTGTGTCTCTTAATTAGTAAATTTAGGCTGTTGAACTTGAGTGATGTTTTTCATGCAGTTTCATTTCATCTTTTTGTAGAAGTTTTGTTGTGTGTGTGAGATTTGTCTTGTCTTAAAGTAGTTCCTTCAGTTCATGTAAAGTTGTTTTTGAATCTATAAAGTTCCTGAGCTATTGATTATCCACAAAGTTTTGTATTGTTCCTTCAAATCTGAATGAAAGTCTGGCTAGGTAAAGTGTTTTTGGTGAGGCATTCATTTCATTGAATGCCTCTTTCTTTTTTAAAACTATATCCCATCATTGTCTTTGGGACCTCAGGGTGTTTGATAAATCTGCTATAAATCTTAAGAACACTTCTTTGTATGTGATTTCCATCATTGATTTTGATGCTTTCAGTATTCTATCTCTATATATGGCTTTTGTCATTATGATTAGGATGTATATTTGGGTCTCTTTTAGCTGGTACCCTTTAGACCTCTTGAATTTGGTACTCTTAAATTCTCAAAACTACACTGATGGTTTCTTTGACCATTGCTTCTTCATCGGAATTGCCTTCCTGGGACTTTGGGACTCTGATAAGTCTTTTTTTATTTTTATTTTTATTATTTTTAAAAATTTTTATTAGTGAAACACCATGAGGTTTAGTTGTAGACTTGCAAATTTTGTGCTTGGGTTTCAGTTATACAATGATCAAGTACCCATCCCTTCACCAGTGTCCATTTTCCACCACCACGGGTCCCAGTATCCTTCCCACCCCCCAAACCCCCCATCCCACCCTGCCTCTGTGGCAGGGCATTCCCTTTTGTTCTCTCTCTCCTTTTGGGTGTTGTGGTTTGCAAAAGAGGCATTGAGTGGCAGTCATGTTTGGTCTGTAGTCTACTTTCAGCATGCTTCTCCGATCCTGGGAGGATCTTCCCAACACCCTTTATTTGGTGCTCCCTTCTCTATCTGAGCTCCCTTTTCCCCTAACATGTGTGGCTAACCTCCAAGCCATGGAGCAAAATTCCTGGTACTAATCTTGGCCACTCTTGGGTGTTAGTCTCCTATTTTGTTACTTTCTATTCCCCAGATGAATGCAATCTTTCTATGTCTATCCCTCTCTTTCTGTCTCATTTCGCTTAACATGATACTTTCCATGTAGTACCACTTGTATGTAAATTTCATGACTTCATCTTTTCTAACAGCTACATAGTACTCCATTGTGTAAATGTACCAAAGTTTCTTTAACCAGTCATTAGTTCTCGGGCACTCAGGTTTTTTCCAGATTCTGGCTATTGTAAACAGTGCTGCAATGAACAAACAAGTGCAGATGTCACTTCGACTATACTTTTTTGCCTCTCTGGGATATATTCCCAGGAGTGGTATTGCTGGGTCAAATGGGAGCTCAATTTCTAATTTTTTGAGAATTGTCCATACTGTTTTCCAAAAGGGCTGAACCAGGGATCCTGATAAGTCTTAATGTTATTTCTTTTGAATTTATCTCAGTTCTTTTGTCTGCGGCATTTATTTTGAATCTTTTTCTCATCTTCTGCTATTGGAAGGTTTTCTGCATCTCATCTTGGAGCTTACTTATTCTGTCCTCAACTGCTTTTACTCTGTTGGAAGCCTTCCAGTGACTTTTTCATTTCACCTACCAAATTCTTTAGTTCTGTCCAAAAACTAAAACTGCTTGTAGTTTTCTCATTTCTGTTCTCATAACCTCTAATGTTTTATTGGTTGCTCATTTCATTGTTTCTTAAACATTCTTTAAAAATATTTTAATTGAATCACCATGAGATATACTTATAAAGATTTTTATGATTGAGTTTTAGTCATACAATGTACTAGCACCTAATCCTTCATCAGAGTACATTTCCCACCACCAATGTTCCCAATTTCCCTTCTGCCCACCTTCCCCCCAACCCCACCATCTCAACTTGCCTCTCTGGCAGACAAACACGTTTCTTCTCTTTCCTTCAGGCATTGTGGATTGCAATACAGGCACCTACGGGTTATCATGTATATCACTTTACCTCCTTTCAGCATTGTGTTCTTGTCCAGCATGATCATTTCCAACAATCATTGTCAAAATGGCCCCTTCTCTGTCCTAAAGGCACTCTCTCTCCCCAACTTGTGGCAAGCTTCCAACCATGGACCAATCCTTCTGACCCTTGTTTCTACTGTCTAGGGTATTGGTCTCATACTGGTTTTTTTTTTTTTTGTATCCCTTGATGAGTACAATCATTCTATGTCTGTCCTTCTCTCTCTGACTTATTTCACTTAGCATGATATTCTTCATGTCTGTCCATGTACAAAGCGTATTTCATTTTTTTCTAATGGCCGTGTATTATTCCGTTGTGTAGATGTACTATAATTTCTTTATCCTTTCATCTCTTCTTGGTGTTTGGGTTGTTTCCAGATTCTGGCTATTGTAAATAGTGCTGCAGTGAACTCAGAAGTGCAGATGATTTTCTGCATTGAATTTTTGGACCCCTTGATATATTACCAGGAGTGGTATTGCTGGGTCATATGGAAGGTCAATTTCTAGTTTTTTAAGGAATGCTCATGTTGTTTTCCAAAAAGACTGGACCTATATGCATTTCTACCAGCAGTGAATGAGAGTCCCTATCTCCCAGTATCTGCGCCAGCACTGGTTGTTCTTGTTGATGTGTACCAGTCTCTGTGGCATGAGATGCTATCTCAGTGTTGTTTTGATTTGCATTGCCCTGCTGATTAGTGATGTAGAGCAGTTTTGCATGTGCCTTTTGGCCATTTGCATTTCTTTGAAGTTTCTCTTCTTCCCATTTTTAAAAATGGAATTGAATTTTTTTCCTTATAAAATTCTACTATTGCTTTGATATTAATCTTTGATATTAATACTTTAATATCAAATTTGATATTATATATAATGTGATATTATATATAACATCAACTTTGATATCAATTAATTATATGTTAATATCATTATTACATATTAATTAATATATAATTTGATATAATATATCATATATGATATATAATTTAATATCAAATTTGATATTAATACTTTAATATCAAAGGCTGGAGCGATAGCACAGTGAAGCGGCCAACATGGCTGACCCAAGTTCGATTCCTCCGCCCCTCTCGGAGAGCCCGGCAAGCTACCGAGAGTATTCGATATGCCAGACACAGTAACAACAAAGTCTCCAATGGAGACGTTACTGGGCCCGCTCGAGCTCGAGCAAATTAATACTTTGATATTAATCCCTTATCAGATCAGTGGTGGGTAAATAATTTTTCCCATTTGGCAGGCTGTCTTTATATCCTGGTCATTATTTCCTTTGAAGTGCTGAAGCTTCTTAGTTTAATGTAGTCCCATTTATTTATCTTTGCTTGGTCAGTGGTGTTTCATTGATTTGACTTTTGTGCATTTTGATTTGACTTTTGCAAAGAGGTCGAGTTCATTTCTTTGCTGTAGCTACCTAGCTTTCCCAGCACCACTTAGGGTGTAATGAATGGTACTTTGTTGAGGTTTTTTTTTCTTAAGAAAAAATTTTTTTAGGGGTGGGAGGGATGCTGGGAGCATTTGAGGTGGGGAATGGGCACTGGTGGAGGGATGGGCACTCAATCGTTGTATAACTGAAACCCAAGCACAAAAAATTGTAAATCTACAACTGTACCTCATGGTGTTTCACTAATAAAAAAATTTTTTTAAATGATATATTTATTTGTTTTGCTTTTTGGGTCACACCTAGCAATTCTCAGGGGTTACTCCTGGCTCTGCACTCAGAAACTACTCCTGGCGGTGCTTGGTGGACCATAGGGAATTCTGGGGATCAAACCCATGTGGGCCGCTTGCTAGGCAAATGCCCTCCCCGCTGTTTTGTCACTCCTCTTGATTTTCTTCTTTTAATAGGGCCCTCATTCAGACACCCTGTGTCACTTCTGGCAATGCTCAGGACATTGCTTTGTGTTCCGGTTCAGTCCTTATGTGTACCATATGTGGTTCAGGGGACCAAACCCAGGTCGGCTGCACACAAGACAAGCATCTTACCCATTGTATTATCTCTCTAGCCCCTTAATACAAATATTTGTCTTATTTTGCCTTTGTTTTGGGGTCATACCTGACAGTGCTCAGGGTTTACTCCTGGCTCTGCACTTAGGAATCACTTCAGGAGGACTCATACGGGGTGCTGAGGATCCTACCTGGGTTGGCTACCTGTGAAACAAATGCTCTACCCACTGTGCCTTCCAATAAAAATTTTACGAGCAAAATATTTTCAACTTTGGTACAGTCCCTATTTATTAATTTTATTCTTTGCCAACCCAGGTCAGAAAAGGTTGTTGTCATATGTTTCTAATTTTAGCTCCTGTTTATATTCATTTTGAGGTATTTTCCCCCCTGTTTTTGTCTTTTTTTTAAAAAAATTTTATTAGTGAGACACCATGAGGTACAGTTGTAGACTTACATATTTTTGTGCTTGGGTTTCAGTTATACAACGATTGAGTACCCATCCCTCCACCAGTGCCCATTTCCCACCACCATGGATCCCAGTATCCCTCCCACCCCCATCCCCCTCATCCCACCCTGCCTCTGTGGCAGGGCATTCCCTTTTGTTCTTTCTCTCTTACTGGGTGTTGTGGTTTGCAAAAGAGGCAATGGGTGACAATCATGTTTGGTTTATAGTCTACTTTCAGCATGCTTCTCCCATCCTGGAAGGATCCTCCCAACACCCTTTATTTGGTGCTCCCTTCTCTATCTGAGCTCCCTTTTCCCCTAGCATACGTTTTTGTCTTTTTGAGGCCACATCCAGCCGTGCTCAGGGGATGTTCCTGCTCTGTGCTCAGGAGTGACCTCTGGTGGTACTCAGTTAATCTAATTGGCGTCTGCTCCATCAAGGCAAACACTTAACTTTCTGACCTGTCTCTCTGGCACCCTCATTTTGAGTTTCATTGTGTGGAATCAGGAAAATATCCTCGTCACTACTCTATCATTCTTCTGACTTTTGCGGGGTAGGGGCTTGGGGCCACATACAGTGAGGCTTGGGGGTCACTCCTGGCTCTGCTGGGCAGGGGATCCCTCCAGGAGTACTCACGGGATCATAAATTTAGGGAGATTAAACCAGAGCCTGACTTATACAAAATATGTGTTCAGCCTATTGAACTATCTCTCTGGCTCTGCTCTGGCCTTTTTTTTTGATCTAGAAGTTCAGTCTGAGTCAGGCTTATTTATTTTTGTAAGACTTTTTCTTAGTTGGTTTTATGTTCTGTCAGGGAGTACATACTATGCAAATTATCTTTTGTATTGTGATGTAAGCTCTTCTTGCCAATACTTAGATCTTCTAGTTTTATGAGATTTTGTAAGTCCTTCTTCAATTATTGGATTGCTTTCATTAAAATAAACTTCTGTTAACCAGGGATATATAGTTTATCTATAATCTACGTAATTGTACATATAGTGACTCTATTAAACAAATTTGAGGTAAGTAGTTTTTCTAATACACTGTCTCCCAGTTGAATTGGCAAACAGTTTAGCTAATTAGCAACTTGAACTCTTTTTTGTTTGTCTTCATTACCTGGCTTATGAACGGACTTTTCTGTTGGAAACCACATCGTTTTCTTCTTGGCTCTTAAAAATCCCGCTTTGCCTATCAGATTGAATTACTGCTATAAAGGAGCAAATGGCTATTTTGACCTAACACTATTTTGTAATGAATATCTCTTCCTGATTTATTGTTATGAAAAGGTTTTCTGTGTACGTTTCCTCACCCCCAATATGTTTTTAAAAAACTGAAAAAAAGAATCACCATGAATTACGAAGTTGAATTATAAAGTCTGTCAGTGCATCTACTTTAAACATTAATGTCACTATAACTTGGTAATATTTTTTTGCCCCTCTCGGAGAGCCCGGCAAGCTACCGAGAGTATTCGATATGCCAGACACAGTAACAACAAAGTCTCCAATGGAGACGTTACTGGGCCCGCTCGAGCAAATCGACGATCAACGGGAGGGCCTTTATTTATTTTATTTTATTTATTTATTGAATCACTGTGGGAAAAGTTACAAAGCTTTCAGGTTTAGGTCTCAGTCATGCAAATATCAAACACCTTTCCCTTTACCAATACTTATTTTTTACCACGAAGAACCCCAATAAAACCCCACCCCCACCCCTCCCAATGCCTGCGAGGCAGATGAATTCTAGTTGACACTCTATCTGCTTTGATTAGATTCATTGTTGCAATAAAAGATGCACCACTATTATTTAGAGTTTACCCCCTCCCCCCCAATCAGACATGCTGAGAAAGCATTGTGAAGTGATTCGCTTTCTACAGCTGGGTTCAAGAATTAAATGTTGGTTTTGGATTTCCGCTATTTTGCTAATTAACCCTGGGTAATATTTTTTAAGTAGGTATATATCCGATTAGAAACTATTTGTAGTAGGTGTTTAGAATTTTCAGAGCTAATTGAAGTGATGGGGCCCAGGGTAGGGATGGCTTGTGTGCTTATTGATCAGTTTAGAATTAGTTCTTAAAAGTTGTAGATCCCGCACATAGAGATCACGTTTTCTAAATGAGTATAGGCAGTCATTTAAACAGTACTGTGGGGACTGGAATTGGTAGTACTAGGTTAAAGCATTTGCCTTGCATGTGGTTGCTAGTTGGATCCCTAGCACTATATATGATACACCAAGCATTGCCTGCGTACAACACCTCTGTGTGGCATGGGGTGGTGCCCCCGTCTTTCCCCACTCTTCCCCTGCTACTCCCCCCCAAAAAACCCCAACAGATCTGTGCTAGATGGTATACTAGGTCAGATGTTAAGAGACATAAGAGTTGGAGAGAGCCCAGTGGACTAGAGCACATGTCTGGGGTCCATGCCCAGCACTTCATATTCCCCTGAACACCACCAGGATTGACCACAAAGCACCATGCCTGGAGTGACTCCTGAGCTTACCAGGTGTGTCCTCAAAACAAAACAAACAAGAATGCAACTAGTTAAAAATGGACTTTTATATGTAATATAAAGTATCAGATGTAATTACTGTGATACAAATAAAAGATACTGCCCCTAAATCTATATTTATACATATCTGTTTACTGGACTGAAGTACAAAAGTTAGGTTGTTATGGCTTTTCAATGGGAGTTTTTGAATAATAAGACTTTTGTTTAGAAAACAATGTTTTTGTGTTTTTTATTCCCCTTTTGTGATATTTTGGAAATTCTTTTTTTTCAAATTGGTAAGGCATCATACTTTCAAAAATTGGAATATTTTTCAAGAGCTAGTTTTGTTTCCCAGCAGCCTTTTCAATAAAAGGGTGATTATAAAAAAGTATTGAGAGCTGAGACTCAAAATCTATCTAGATAAAGGACAGACGAACTGCCAGTTCATTCTGCTGACCTACATTGCATGTTTATTGGTGTAAGATGGCACAATGCCAAATCAGAGAAAGACCAATGCAGTGCCAAAACTGGAGGAACAGACAAGCCTCACTGAAGGCTAGTTCTTCTCTTAGAATGTTCTATGAAGAGTAAGTGGTAATTTTGAAGAGGAAGACTTAATTTCTGCATGGGGATACATTGTTTTCTCTTAATCTTATAGGATGTGCTAATCTGGGAAAAATCTGCTTTTCTGAAATGATTGATGATCAAAGGTTTTTGTTTGATTTTTTTGCTTGGGGCCACCCTGGGCAGTGCTCAGGACTTACTCCTAACCCTGTACTCAGGGATCACTTCTTGGCAGGCTTGGGGAACCGTGTCGGATGCTGAGAGCAAACCTGGGTTGGCCGCATGCAAGCACATACCCGATTGTACTACTGCTCTGGCCCCTTAGATTTTTTTTCCCTGGAAGGCAAAGCTCACACTTGGAATCAAGTTATTTCAGAATCCCAGACTGGAGTTAATGCGAATAGTACAGCACTTGCCTTGCATGTAGCAGACCTGCTTCAATCCCTGGCACCTTATGGTCCCTGAGCCCTACCTGAATGACCCAAGTGCAGAGCCAGAAGTAAGCCCTGAGCACAGCCTGATGTGACATGCTCCCCAATAAACTAAAAGAAACAAAAGCAAGAATCACAAACCTGGTGTAATACAGTCTAGACATATGTTGGGCTCACACTTGGAAAGCAAGGGCTCTGTAGTTGAGTTGCTTACCTGGATTATATTTGATCTGTAATGATACACATCTGAAAATTACATAATGTTGTAATTAAATCTTATTTAAGTTAACAGAATAATTAATAAAAACAAAACATCCATACACAGTTGCAAAACAAACTAAAACCAACCTTTGTTTCCTGAGAATACATTCCTTTCCTTCTCTAGATTTTATAATCTCCTTGCAGTTCTCTGCCCTAATCGTGGTAGGTGGTTTTGCAGGGACTCTATGCCATATACATATACATATATTGGTTTCAGTGCTCACAGACCTGGTTGTGATACTTTGGAGTGTGGGGGTGGGGAGGTGCTCCATGTGTGCTAGAGCTTACACACCAAGGCACAGGGGTCATAGAGAGCAGTGCTGCTGCTGTGACATGGTGCCATGCCTGAACTCATGCATGAACTGAGACCTGCGATGCTGATTGTGGTTGGATCCTACTTGGATCCTCCCATTGAGCTATATTCCTGGATCATCGAGCTTCTGTGTTTTAATCGTTTTTTTTGCATCTGCCCACTGTACCATCTCTCTGGCCCTAGTGTCAGTTTTTAAAAATATATGGTATATATCAAATAAAAAATACACTGAAAATTTGCATGAACTATATTAAAAAAGATAAAATTTGGCATTGAAATGCTTTATTGGCATTTTTTTGTTTTATTGGCAATGCCCTGCAGTGTTCAGGGGATGATCAGGGTTACTCCTGGCATGGTGTTTGGGGGTCACTCCTGGTGGTCCTCTGGGGATTGCACCACAGGCTTCCCAGATGTAAACCTGCTCTCCAGCTCTTTGTGCTTTCTCCCCAGCCCTAGTCTTTTATTCTTTCACATGAATTTTTTATGTTATTTTTTTGGGTGGGGGGTGGGGGGAACGTACCCAGCTGTGCTCAGAACTTACTCCTGGCTCTGCACTCAGGGAACCATGTGCAAGGCCAGGGATTGAACATGGACTGGCCATGTACTAGGCAAGCATGTTAACCTCTGTACAATTCTCTCCAGCTCCCCTGCCCCCCGGTCTTGATAAATGCTTATCAAGCATTTGTGGAGTTGGGATGAACCTTGTGATCAGTCATTTGACACAAGTTGGCTGGGAAATAGCAACAATTAAGTTACAGAATAGTTTCAAGGCATTTCATAACTGAACATAGTCTGTTCCTTTTTTAATATTGAAAGTGGTACATGTTGGTGAATCAAATGCTTTCTGATTTAATCAGAACAAAGACATATTGACTGTTTTAACATGTGTTCATATTTTTGACTTCTATCAACAAAGCCTGTAATCAGTGCAATAATATTTTTATTCTAGAAGATCTACCATTTTTTTTTAGCTTACAAGATAATATGAAGGAAGAAGGCATGATTTTTAACTTTTGTGTGTGTTACATTTTGGTGCATTGAATGATAATTTCAAAACATCATTGGGTAATCTTGGTGTCTGGCATATAGGAGGTACTTAATCCTCTGGTGCTAATTAGCAGTTGCCTAGTATATTGGATTGTGAAGTGGTTATAAACTTTGAATCAGGGTTGTTTAAAAATTCATTGACATGGAATGTTTGACTTCATTATAATATGAAAGTATAGAGCCAGGTTTTTGTTTTTGTTTGGTTTTTGACCCTTGCATTGTTTAGTCAGAGCTTACTCCTGGCTTTGTGCTCAGGGATCACTCCTGACAGGGGTTGGGGGTGCTGCCATATGGGGTGCCAGGGATCAAATCCACATCAGCCATATATAAGACAAATGCCCTGCCCACTGTACCATCTCTCTGGCCCTAGTGTCAGTTTTTAAAAATATATGGTATATATCAAATAAAAAATACACTGAAAATTTGCATGAACTATATTAAAAAAGATAAAATTTAGCATTGAAATGCTTTTTTTGGGGAAATTTTGTGGGCATTGGAATGGAGTATTCCATTAGATATCTTATTAGATATTTCAATTAATGAGTTGGTATCAGAAAATGCCTTTGCCTTTATGAATGATTAGTTAACCAAGAAAAAGTGTGAATTCTGTGATTGTGAAGCTGACAAATCCCACAAGGTGTAGAAAAGGATCTGGGGGAAAGTTGCGTAGAGCCCACCAAGCTCAGTGAGCCTGAACAGTAACCCAGAAGGCTCAGCTAGCACCAACCAGCACAGCAGACCCTCAGACAGCAGCTTCAGTAACATCCCTATGAGATGTAACAATGATCACAAATGGACTAAGATTTGAAATTTCCATTACTTTTGTGTTGTAACAATCAATATGAAGTAAATTTGTTTGTGCCTGCTGCAAGTGTGGGAAACTGGGGACAGTGGTGGAGGGAAGGGTGCACTGGTGGTGGGATTGGTGTTGGAACATTGAATGCCTGAAACAACTGTATGATGAGCAACTTGAAGTAAATCATGGTGTTATAATAAATTTTTGTTTGTTTGTTTTGGCTTTTTGGGTCATACCCCGCGATGCTCAGGAGTTACTCTTGCCTCTGCACTCAGGAATCACTCCTGATGGTGCTCGGGGGACCATATGGGATGCTGGGGATTGAACCCTGGTTGGCTGCGTGCAAGGCAAACGCTCTGTATTATTGCTCCAACCCCAGAAATGAATCTATTCTGACAACCTCAGAGTTTTAATTAACCTCAGAGTTTTAATGAACCATACCAGAGGAAAATACCGAATATATTTGAAACAGTACACATATATGTACAATAATTCTTCTTTTCTTGATAGGAAAATTTTTATCCTGAAAAAGGACAAATCATCAGTAGTAAAGAAAAAGCGCATAGCTAGTTTTCACTTCTCAAAACACTTCTCTTCTGCTAGTGCTCACTTTGTTTCTAGAGCTCAGGCCATGACTCAGTGCATCCAGTCCCCACCGACTCGCACGGTCCTTGCCCCTCACAGCACGTTCCCTGCTCTCTTCTTGGATCTAGCCACCAGCGCCGAGTCTTTCCATGACTGTCTAAATCAGCCTCTTGCTGCTGCTCTTGCCCACTTACAAGCTAATGTAAGTAGACCTGCAGGGTGAGTCTTTGAAAAAAATAGGTAAAATTCTATCTCTGCTCAAATTCCTTTGGTTTCCAAACCAAAATTCTCAGCGGCCTGCAAGTTTATATATAACCCTGCTGCCTGCTATGCTCTTTTCCTGGCTGCTTGGTACCGTCTGCCTCATCTCTGCCTTAGTGATTCTTAACCATCATCATCACCACAGACATGCTGCCCAAGGGCCCGCTTCAGGTTCTTTCGACTCCCTTGTTCTTTCTGGGTGGAAAGTTCCTACCCAGGTACCACATATATTGTTTACTTTTCTAAGATGTTGGCTTATGTCACCCATCACTAAACCTTTGATCACCTACTTAATTAAAAATTTAAAAAAAATTAAAAAAAATTTTTTGGGTCACACCTGGTGGTTCTCAAGAGTCACTCTTGGCTTTGCACTCTAGAATTGTCCCTGGCATGCTCTGCAGACCATATGGGATGCTGGGAATTGAACTCATGTTGGCCATGGGCATGGCAAGCACCCTACCCAATGTACTATCACTCTGGGCCTGATCACCTTTTTTTTTCCTTTTTTTAAATTGCGGTATTGTTGCTAATGTAATGTTGGCAAAGTGTATGGGGTACAGTTTCATACCTCCTTAATGTATGTTACTTTTTGCTCCCACCTTGCTCTCTCCCTCTGGTGATTTTAGTCTGGTGATTGCAGTGAGAATCCATGGGTTAGTTTTGCTTTGGTACTGTCTGTTCTCTTGGTTTGTTTCTTTACATCTTTATATTCTTGAAATCACCATTTTAGTATTTATCTTTGTCCTTCAGACAATTTCACTTAACCCTTTCTGGGCCAGAGAGATAGTACTGGGCTTAACATACTTGCCTTGCACATGGCTGACCCCAGTTCAAATCCTGGCACTGCATCGAGTCTCTTGAACACCACCAGCAGTGAGTGATCCATGACACAGATGGGTGTGACTCACTACCTCACCTTCCCCACTAAAGAAGCCCTCCCCGAAACTGTAATCCCCTCTAGTTCTATCCTTGTTGCAGTAGGCATATTTTTTCTTGTCTTATAGCTGCATGGAGCCAACATGGCCGACCCGAGTTCGATTCCTCTGCCCCTCTCGGAGAGCCCGGCAAGCTACCGAGAGTAGTCGATATGCCAGACACAGTAACAACAAAGTCTCCAATGGAGACGTTACTGGGCCCGCTCGAGCAAATCGACGATCAACGGGAGGGCCTTTACATAGCTGCATGGATGCCATTGTAAATATCCACCCCAACTTTATCCACTCATTTGTTGTTGGACTTTTGGACTTTTGTTTTTTTCCATATATCTTATCTATTATAGTGAACACAGTTCAGGCATATTATTATTATTATTATTATTATTATTATTACTACTACTATTGCTATTCTTCATTATTTGGCCCACACTTGGTGATACTCAGGGCTTACTCCGGGTCACATTCAGAAATCACTCCTGGCAGGCTTAGGGACCATATGGAATACTGGGGATCAAACCTGGGTTGGCCATGTGCAAGGCAAATGCCCTATCCATGGTATCCATGCTCTGGCCCCAGTAACAAACTTTTTTTGTGGGGGGGCCATGCTCAGCAATGCTCAGGAATCTCTCCTGGTAGTGCTTGGGAACCACATGGAGTGCCATGTATCGCATCTGGGTTATTTGAATGCAACATAAGTGACATTACCCACGGTACATCTCTCCAACCCCCGTGAGGTATATTTTTGAATTAGGGTTTATGTATTCTTTGACTAGATACTGTGGAGTGGAATTGCTGAATCATATGGTAGATCAATTTTTAATATTTTGAGAAACCTTCATAATGTTTTCCGTAACATCTGCACCGATTCCTACCAGAATTTTTCAAGGGCTCCTTATTCCTCACATCCTCACTGGCACTTGTTTGTTTCCCCTTCACATCTTTGCCAACCTCCCTCTTCAGAGAAGTCTTCCTTTATCCCTGCTTAGCTCTATCATTTTGGACATTTAGAAAAGTGCTCTACTTTTCCCCTCTTACTGAAAATAAACTTCATAACGTTAGGTATTTTGTACTATTTTCTCTACTATTTTTCTGATATTCTGATAAGGTCCAACACAGTAATTTTTTTGGTAATACTTGCTGACTAAATAATATTCATGTCAATAAGTCCATTCTTCTGAAAATGAAATTTTAAATCACAGAAGCATTTGTACACTTCTGATCTTTAACAAGTGTATGCAGTAGGGGCTGGAGTGACAGTATAGTGGTTAGGGCATTTGCCTGGCACGCGGCCGACCCGGGTTTGATTCCCAGCATCCCGTATGGTCCTCCGAACACCACCAGTGCAAATTCCTGAGTGCAAAACCAGGAGTAATGCTTGTGCATTGCTGGGTGTGACACAAAAAGCAAAAAAAAAAAAAAAGAAAAAAAAGTGTATCCAATACAGATAAAGTGGAAATTCCCTTTTAGGGTGGGAAAGATGGATCAGAGGGTTTGAGTGTGTTCTTTTCATGCAGGAATCCTGGTTCAGTCCCATCGCTGCATGGTCCTCAGGAACTGTCAGGAGTGATCCATAAGCACATGCCAGGAAAACCCCTGTACCATGCAGCATTGTCAGGTGTGGGCCCTGGCCACCCCCGTGGCAACCAGAAATTCCATTTTGCTTTGTCTCTGCCTTTCACTCTCTGAGAGGTAAGCAAGACAGTGATTTTTTAAAAATTCATCTATTTCTTAGTCTATTTCTTGTGATGATGGAGTTTCACCTACATAGCTGTAACAAGGTTCATTGTGGCACCAGGAATCTCAATGGCAGTGCCAACAGTGTGGTGGCACCTGGATTGCATTCAGCATGTGGGGCAGTGCTGGGTTTGAACTTTGGCGCCATGCCTGCAAGGCATGCTCTCTTACTGAGCTGTCCCCTTTCAGAGGTGGTGCTTTGACTGCACCCTTCCACAACATACCTGTCTCTGTCTCTCTGTCTTTCTCCCTTTCCTCTCCTTCTCCCTCTCCTCTGTTCCTTTCATCCCTTCCTCCTTCCCTCCCTCCATATTCTGTTTTTCACACACACACACACACACACACACGTCATTGTGCTAGAGATGGAATCTTGAGTCTCAAATATGGAAGATGTGCTCTGCCATTGATCTACGCCCCTATCTGTATACCTGGAGAAATAGATGTGTGTGTGTGTGTGTGTGTGTGTGTAGTCCTTGTTAGAAATATAGTGGTAGATTTTTTTCTAAAAAAATCAATAAATAATCTCTGAAATAATAGATTTCTCCCCCTAAAATGTTTAGTAGATGTAATCACACAATTCATTTAGCCTGTCAGGCAGGTCATGTACAAGATAAGGGAGAAAATATTACTCAGCAATTGAAGTATGACATGCTAACGAAAGTTTAGGCCCAATTAGCAACCAAAAATGCTGTCTCTACTACTAGTATTTAGTATATTCAACATCATGCTTGAAATTATTACTGGACTTCCATCTCTTGAATTAAAGGATAAGAGTATAAATCAAAAAGTTAATTCCAGTGGGAAGATCCTTTGAACTGTCTGATATTTATCGACTTAAAGTATTTTCTGCAGCCGCAATACATTGTTGTTGCTGTGAGTTGAAGGAAGGGGCTCACACCCAGTGGTGCTAGAGGCTGGCACCCCTCCCAGTGGTGCTC
This sequence comes from Sorex fumeus, assembly GCF_029834395.1. NCBI lineage: Eukaryota > Metazoa > Chordata > Mammalia > Eulipotyphla > Soricidae > Sorex > Sorex fumeus. The sequence continues at coordinate 53,204,181 of NW_026606129.1, read as the reverse complement.
TGTTGCATCTATGGCCCTGAATGAATCTTTGGAGAGTCACTGAGTTTTTGTCTTCTTCCTAAGCACTTTGAAAGTTATTTATGTTAGACATGTTAATCATTTCACTAAAGATCCTTCCTATAGAAATTTCTCTTGAATTATAACATCTCCATGAACTAAATTAATCAGAATTTTAATAAATGTAAATAGCTCAATATATTATGGTCAGAAGGGAGAATCATAATACTAAAATCAATGATAAAAGGAATGAAGGCAGCAAAGTAATCTAACATGAGTGGGAAATTAAAGAAAATAATGAAAAGTGATTCAGATTTCTACATTCTAGGCTCCTGGATATTTAACTGTAATTTTTTTTCACACTGCATAAAAAGGCAGCAGACTAGCAGTAAATCAATACTGGCAATAAAGAGAGAAGTCAAACAGGTATAACACAGCAAATAAATAAAAAACATCTTTATCAGTTTATCATGATCTATTAAAATAACAAACTGATTGTTCATTGATTAAAGTCTAAATATAAAATTGAAAAATAATGTAAAATTGAAAACTGTCATAGATAACTTACAGTTATATATGATTTGCATTTTTTCCGTCTTAAGTATTTGGACTTTATTCATTAATTATTTATTATTTTAAGCTTCATTTCTCTGCACAGAATATGTTGACATTCTAAGAGTTTATGAACATAAGTAGTAGATAACTTCTTCAGAGCCTAATGAGCCAGCATTAGGACTTGCTTTGTTACTTTAAAACCATGATGATATGTAAAGGTAATTTGCTATGTTAATGCCAGAGGAGCTTGAATATATCAATTTTAAATATTCAATTTTGAATAGCAATATTCAATTCAATTTTGAATAGCAATATTCAGAATTTACTATGTAGCCAGTTCTATGCTAAGTGCTTTTCATGGGTTATCTTACTTATTCTAATAGTAGTCTTATGAGGAAGCTAAAGTACTGTTAACCCCTCTTACTTATGAATCCATGGACACAAGTACGTTAATTTTTTGAAGTCACAAAGCCAAGTAAACAATGGAATCCAAATTTTAAAAGGTTAATACAAGGAACTTTTTTGTTCTGCAATGTATGTTAATGTAAAGAACTTTATATTTTTTCCATTCTGTTTTATAGACAATAGTTTTAGGTGCCTATGGATATACCCCAGTTTTCTAATGATTATAGGAATTTCTAGTGCCATGACTATGTGACATTTCATTCTCATTCAGTAGATGAAAAGTTACTTTGGTTTCTTACTGTTACAGAATCTACTCTTACACGATCATCCTCATCCTATTGCTTGTCGATTGCCTCGAGCAGGCACCAGCAACGACTCCTTCTTTCCAGCCCTGAGAGTTTAAAAGAGCCATATTCAATGCTCTTTCTGGGTTAGGACAATGAGACCCATCATTGTTACTGGTATTTGGCATATTGAGTACAATACGGGAAGTTTGCCAGACTCTGCCACGGGCAGGATACTTTTGGTAGCCTGCTGGGTCCTCCAAAGGAAAAAGGAGATAATAAGATGTTATGCGGCTGCGAGCTTCTGGGAGCTGGGTTTTATAGTCTCTGCGTCTTGGCCGTTGATAGAACCAACCTGGCGCTGGCGCTGGCGGCAGCTGGTGGGTATGACGCCTACCTACTGGAAGATGGGGGATCTGGGTGGAGAAGGCCCAGTCCCAAATCGAGCAGGCTTGGAGATCTCAGCCCTAGGACCCGCATGCCTGAGTTCCTCTGCTGGTTCCTTCATGCATGAGGCTTGTCCGGACGTGTGGAGAGTGATCTCAGCATGGCTGTGGCTGGTTCTGGAGGTCTTCGGTTGCCGGGCTCTGCTCGGGGGTGGGGGGAGGGAAACTCAACCCGCCTCCCTCCAAGGGGCCCGGGTGAGGACAGCCAGGCGCGGGGGCAGGAGACTCTGCGCTGTTGTCTTCTGGGAACTGGGTTTTATAGTCTCTGCATTGTGGCCGTTGACGGGAACAACCTGGCGCTGGCGGCAGCTGGTGGGTGTTATGCCTACCTACTGGAAGATGGGGTTCTGGATGGAGAAGGCCCACTCCCAAACTGGGCAGGCTTGGAGATCTCAGAAACTCTTACAGAGCTTCTTAAATTATTGATCACAAACCCATAGTCATGTAAATATTTTAAAATATTTCTTCCAAAATAAGTCCTGTTATTTATTTTAAAATATTTTTCCAAAATATATTTCCTTATGATTTATTAAAGTTATTGTCATAACTTTTTGTTATGGCATGCAAGTATATCAACACAACTTTTTTGTTTGTATACTTATTCTATATACCAAAATACCCAGGGTCATGTGAAATTTCTCAGGTGTGGGCAGGAGAGGTAGGATTGAGTGCATGCTTTGCATGTGGGGGGCTTAGGTACAATCCCTGGCGCTACGTGGTCTCTTGAGCACAAAGCTGGGGGTACTGAGCACCACCTGAGGGGAGCTCCCATCCAAAAGATCCTCTGCTGAAAAGGGGCTACAAGTTGAAAAAGTGTAAGAAACCTTGTTAAAGATAATACTGTAACAATTATCATTAATTGTGTAGCCTTTATACATTCTGGAGGTGTCTCCCAAGCAGTGCCCAAGGGGTCCAAAGGGCCAGTCCTAGTAATACTCAGCCGACCTGGAGGGGGAAATAAAAACATTAACTTTATTATTTAACTTGGGGGTGGAGGGTGGGCCACACCTGTCTGTGCTCAGGGCATCTGCTCTGTGCTCAGGGATCACTCCGGGCTGTGCTCAGGGGACCATATGCAGTATGGAGGATCGAACCCAGGTCCGCTGTGTGCAAGGCAGATGCTTCCTCTATTGTACGACATGACCGACGTGGAGGAGGGAAGCTTTCGTCTGGGAGGAGGAGGTGCTGTGATGTGGTAAAAGTGTATGAAACCTTGTCAGCAACAGTACTGTCAACTGCAGTGCAAAAACATATATTTAAAAAAGTGCTCCTTGCTGAGGCAGGCTGGTGGGTGGGAGGCAAAAGCGGGAATTGGTGGAAGGAAGTGGGCACTGGCGAAGGGATTGGTGTTGAAACAATGTGTGCCTAAGTCCCAGTCATGAGTAACTGTGTAATATCAAGGCGATTAAATAAATTAAAAATCCCATAAACCCCCCAAATCTCATTGTCTTTACTACTCAGATTGTTGACATTTATAGGTTTTTATCTTAAGTTCCTCCATCAAATATATACCAATTTGTGCTTCCAAGTTCTCTCATTGTCTGTTAACTCTGATTAAAAAAAAAAAACATAGGTTAGTTACATATTTTTCTTCTGTTGCATTACAAAGCAATTAAAACAATGGGGCGGGGCAGAGAGATAGTATAGTGGGGAGGTGCTTGCCTTACACACAGCTGACCCGGGTTCTATCCCCAGCATCACATATGGTCCCCCTCAGTACAGAGCTAGAACGGACCCCTGAGTACTGCCAGGTGTAGGCCAACAGCTCAAACAATTTTTTTCCCCAGGGTGCACATCCTGCAGGACTTGGGATCTAATCCCAGCTCTCTGCTGGGGGTTACTCCCATTATGCTCGAGTGCTGTGCAGGACAGAGGATCGAGCCAGGGCCAGCCACATGCAAGACAGGTGTCCCCTTCTATGCTTGTACTAGCTCTTTAGCCCACAAGAGCAATCTTAAATTTTATTCTAAAATTGGATTATGGTGATTGTTATACAACTTTAGTCTGTAGCACTATCCTCCCGTTCTTCATCGGTTTGCTCGAGCGGGCACCAGTAACATCTCACAACAAATTGTGAGACTTGTTGTTACTGTGTTTGGCATTTCGAATACATCACGGGGAGCTTGCCAGGCTTTGCTGTGCAAGCGAGATACTCTTGGTAGATTGCCAGGCTCTCCGAGAGGGGCGGAGGAATTGTACCCGGATCGGCCATGTTGGCCGCGTGCAAGGCAAACGCCTTACCTGCTGTGCTAAAATTATTGAATAGCACAGCGGGTAGGGCGTTCGCCTTACAAGCGGCCAACATGGCCGACCCGAGTTCGATTCCTCCGCCCCTCTCGGAGAGCCCGGCAAGCTACCGAGAGTATTCGATATGCCAGACACAGTAACAACAAAGTCTCCAATGGAGACGTCACTGGGCCCGCTCGAGCAAATTGACGATCAATGGGAGGGCCTTTACCTTTACAGTAAAAGTAGGAAATTTGGCATATGAAGTATACCCCAGTTAAGCTGTTTTTAAAAAAATTAAATGAGCTCAGCGTTGGAGATATATATATATATATATATATATATATATATATATATATATATTTTTTTTTTTTCCTTCTGGTAGTGCCATGGATTGAACTCAGGGCTTCCACATATGCAAGGCAAGGCTCTACCACTTAACCTCTGTAGGGCTTACTTTGGAGGGTTTTTTCCTATCTGTGCAACTGTAGAATAATATAGCTGGCACTTGCTCTGTGTGATATTCTAGATAAGTGGGATGGAAAACTATATAAAGAAGTATGCTATGTCCTAAATCTTTTTGAGACCACTTTAATCCACGAACTGTTTATTAAGATGTGGGCAGGAAAACCACCGTGACTTGAGCCGTTCGCTTGGACTTGGTGTAGTTTTCAGAACCTCACTTCTGCAGGGGTGCGGTAGAAAGCAGCTCCAGAATGGGGAGCCATGAGAGACGGGAGAGGTTGTGGTGGCCGCAAGAAAATCCTGTGGGATGAAGGGGCTGCAGAGTGATAGTCATGATTATATCTGCTAAAGCTACCCACTGGCAAGGACTGATTGGCTGCTCCAAGGACAGGGCAGGGTGAGGGGCTGGGAAGCCCATATGGAGGCACGCTGGAATAGACCATGCAGTACCCAACTGCTGAAAGGGGGCTCCAAGGCCTCCTTCATGAGAGGCTGGCTGCAGGGACGGGAGAGCCACAGTGGCAATTTAACTTCATGTAACATCTGTATTGAGGGTGCTCGCTTGCTAACTCAAGCTAACTCACTCTCTTCTCTCTTTCTTCCTTTCTGTGGGAGAGCACACTTAGCAACACGCAGGGGCTATTCCTGGCTGTGCTCAGGAGTGACCTCTGGCAGTGCTTGGTGGACCATATGTGGTGTTGGGGATTCAAACTGGAGTTGGCAGATGCCATAACGTCATGTTTTATCTCTCCGATTTTTGAGGGTTTTTTTGTTTCTTTATTGCTTAAAAAAAAAATCTTGATCATTGTCTGAAACAGAGCATTGGAAGCTAAGTCCTTCCTCTCAACCCCAGTAAATCATTAGGATATGGAGTTTTGTGGTTTGATATCATGGTGCTAAATATTATGACCTAAGTTTAAAGGTTAGTGGTTGATATACAAGTTAATTTGTTGTGATTTTCAGCTTGGGTCTAGTTTGCTCCCTCAACCCTCCATTCCCTCCATACATAGTCTTCAGTGTTGGAAATCTCAGAGTTTTCTCATTGGAACCTCACCTGTTCTGCTTACATGTTCTTGTTTATCTGCCTTGGAACTCATTTAAATGCCATATCTTAGAAATGAATAAACACACGTGGACATCAGATTGATTATATGTTGCTTTTTATTTTTCAGCATTTCCATCTGGACACTTACTGCCCACTGAACAGATACTTGAAATCTGCAAGTGGTGGAACTGCAGCCTGTCTTTCATTTTGGGAAGCGATAGCCCATGTGCCGTGGACATGAACGGGGAGCAGCAGCTTGACACAGGTAGCTGGGTTCTCTTCTGAGTGTAGAATCATTTCGTTTACATTATCTGACTTGTCTTTCTGCCACTGAGTGTGAAAGTCTTTGAAGACAGGAGATACCCTTCTCTCCACCTGCAGAGGACCTGGCGCTAATGGGATAATTAGTTTGCTTGAAAAGTGCACTTTATGATCAAAGCTTCAAAATTACAACGTTTGGAGCCAGGGAGATAGTACAACAGGTGCTGTCTGACTGGGGTCTGGAATATAAGTGGAATCTAACTGGCACCCGCCTCGTGCAAGATGATTGCTATACAGGCAGCTGCTTGAGGCTCAATCCCCAACTCCATCCTGAGCACTACCAAGAGTATTTGTTCCCTGAGTGCTGAGTCAGGAGTAAGACCTGAGTTCTATAGGATGTCTTCCATTTCATTTCATACTCCCCATAAAAATGCATTTTAATTTTGATAATTGTTTACGTTTGTTATTTATTTAAGTAGTTATACGTTTATAGGAAAGTTCAAAGATATTGTTAGCAGGTCTTGTGAACCCTTTGCCCCGTTTCTGCCATTAATTAACATCTCATATAACAGTACGGTCTAAAAGCCAGAGAGGACATGTATAAAATGTATATAGTCTTGCATCATTTTATCAAGGATATAGATTCCTGTAACCACCATCTCAGTCAAGATGCAGGACTTTTTAAATTTTTTTTTTTTTTAAATTGGGCCACATCCGGCTGTAGTCAGGGCTTACTCTGTGCATAGGAATCACTGCTTGGTTTTACAGTAGTCTTTCTTTTGTCATTTCATTTCTGTTTCTAAAATTTCTTTTAGCCATTAAAAAATGTCTTGGTAACAAATCTTATTTTACCTTCATCTGAGAATGACATGATTTTGCCATTCATTCCTGTTTGTTATTTTGGTGGGTTCCTTCTGGGCAATTATCGGCGTACCTGGCAGTGCTTCAGTGCAAGGCCTGGATGATCTGGTGCTGCTCTGATCCTGACGTCGGAAGCCTGCCTGGGTCACTCCAGGTGCTTAGGCCTCCAGGTGTGGTGGTCATACTTCCCGGGCTACTCCTTGTGATGCTCAGGACATCTTGTGGTGTAGGGAATCGAATGAGGGCCAGCCTCATGCAAAGGATGTACCTTAACTCCTGTATTGTTTTTCCTGCCCCTCCCCCCCGTCTATTTTATTTAATTAATTATTATTATTATTTTTTTGACCAACACCTAGCAGTTTACTCATGGCTCTGTTGGCTCTTTGCTTGGGGATTACTCCTGGTGGGGCTTGGGGGGACCATAAGTGGTGCTGGCATTGAACTGTACCGACAGTGTGAAAGGCAAACACCGTTTGTATCCACTGTAATGTGCTGTTTCTCTCACCCCTGCCTGTTTTGTTTTTTGAGAAGTGTGATTCTGATGTATGCTTGCATGGATTTTTTAGTTTATAGCATGTGAGGTTCTCTTGGCTTCTTGAAACTGTAAGTATATATATCTCACCCAGTTTGGAAATTTTTTCAATTCATATCTTTAAATACTTTGCCCAGGGCAGGTATGGGGGGTCTAGGGTATGTGGAGCCAGAGAGATTTGTGGACACACCAGGCAGTCCTCAGGGGCTATTCCTGGCTCTGTACTCAAGGATCACCTCTTCTGGTGCTTGGGGGACCTTATGTGCTGCTAGGGATCTAACTGGGTTCTACCTCATGCAAGGTAAGCATTTTTATTTTTAAAAGTTGTTCACAATAAATTTGTTACATCTAATATTACAACACCAGTCCCACCACCATTATACCTACCCACCACCACATTTCAAATGTTTCCACCCCAACCCCCAACCCCGCCCCCAAAGCAGGACCTAAATAATTTATTATGTATTGCTTGTTATGAATAATCTAAAAATGATCCAAAAAAGTTTTCTTAGAGGAAAATGTGTGAAGGTTATTGTGTCTCGGGGCTGGAGTGATAGCACAGCGGGTAGGGTGTTTGCCTTGCGTGCGGCAGACCCGGGTTTGATTCCCAGCATCCCATTTGGTCCTCTGAGCACCGCCAGGGGTAATTCCTGAGTGCAGAACCAGGAATGACCCCTGTGCATCTCCGGGTGTGACCCCCCCCCAAAAAAAAAGATTATTGTATCTCACCCTGGAGTCAATAAGCTCTTGTATAAGAGATTACCAATATATAAAATGTTGTGTGGCCACAAATGTGGCTGCCCACTCCAGATATTCTAAAATTCTGAGTATAGCTAAGGTTGATTTAATTTTTTTCTTTTTAACTGAATGGTGACTTTGGGACATCTCTGAGGCATATCGTTCTGAGAAATTTATTTGTGCGTCTCTGGCTCATGACTGTTAATGAGTTTATATGGCGCTGGCGGCAGTTCCTGGGTGTGACTACCAGGCTACCGGAAGGGAAGGGAGTTGGGGGCAAGTCTTCCATTCCCGATTCCATGCAAGTCTGGAGATTTCAGTCACAAGTCCTGCATTCCTGGGCTTTTCAGCAGATTCACTCATGGATGAGGCTGTCTGTGCCTGTGGAGAGCTGCCTTGAGCATGGTGATGATTGAGTTCTGGAGGTTTTCGGCTGCTGGGGCTCAGTTGGGGCGGGAAGGGGAACTGACCTTCCCCCCCCCCCACCCCGGTCTGGATTGCCCTGGATGAGACAACCTAGTGCTGGGTCAAAAGGCATCTCTGGCGTATAGTTCTGTGTTGCTCTCTTCCAAGAGATTTATTTGTGAGTCTCTGGATCATGGCCACTATGGAGCTTTGATGGCGCCAGAGGCAGTTGGTGTGCATGACTGCCGGCTACTGAAGCACAGGGAGATGAGGGGGACGGGGGGGTGCCCATTCCCAGCTCCTTGTGACGGGCAAGCATCTTAACCCCTGTATTATCTGCAGCCCTTAAATACTCTTTTTTGCCCCTTTGGTTTCTGAACCACACCCAGAGGTGCTTGGGACCACGCCTTGCTAGACTGAACCCACTACTCTTCCATGCACACTGTGAACTCTCGTCCTAGCTTCCAGTCCTCCCTCCTATTTTTCTGATACTCTGTTTGCACTAATGATGCATAAAAAGTATAATTAACAATAGTGTAAATCAAGGTACCTCAAAAATGTGAAGAAAAAATTAAAATTGTGATGTCTTCTGTGATAGTTTGTATCATTGCTTTCTGGGTAGTAAGCTTCCCATGTTGAATGCACATTTCCTGTTCTATACTTGTAACCTGCTACTTTTCTGAGGATCTTTTTTTTCTTTTATGTTTTTGTGTTATTTAGGGTGATACTAAATTGTCATTTCTTCTAGGTCTTATCTATCTACAAGCATAACTTAAATATAGCACAGCGGTAGGGCGTTCGCCTTACAAGCGGCCAACATGGCCGACCCGAGTTCGATTCCTCCGCCCCTCTCGGAGAGCCTGGCAAGCTACCGAGAGTATTCGATATGCCAGACACAGTAACAGCAAAGTCTCCAATGGAGACGTTACTGGGCCCGCTTGAGCAAAACTTAAATATACAAACTTTTAATTAATTCATTTGTGGGGGCCACAACTTGTGGTGTTCAGAGCCTACTTCCAGCTTGGTACTTAGGGGACCATGCTGTGTAAGGGATTGAACCCACGCTTCCTGCATACAAAAAATGTGTTCCAAATGTTGCACTGTCTTATTGGTTCCCCAAACTACACAGCTTTTGAAGGAAAACTGATGATTTTATTTGTTTGCAATATATTTCCTTAGTTTTGTCTTGTCTGTTTTGAAAATAAATTATTTTGTAATGATGTTAATATCATAACCTTTTTGTTTTTATCTTATATTATTCTTAAATTTTTTTTTTTCCTTTCGGAGAGGAAGGGGGATTCTTCAGCTATGATCAAGGATTTCAGAGGCCACTCCTAGTGATACTGTATTAACTGAGTTCATACTAGGCCCTTTGATGCCAATTTAATCTGGGATCTGCATTGTGCAAAATATAAGCTTTACTCATCCTGTATTATCTCTCCAATCCCTGAACATTTGTGGTTTTGTAATTTTGTTATGAATATCTCTGGGGTAGGTTCCTAAATACAGCACCCACACTATGCCCCATGGTAGAACACTTGCCTTACATGTGCGGCCCTGAGTTCAATCCCGGTCAACAGACACATGCTCACACTCACATTGTATCTGTGATATTGCCCCTCTGTCTTCCACCAGAATTGTCATTATGCTTTATCTGCCTAAGTACAGCCTCACCATAGAATGTGTTGTCAAACTTTGGGATTTTTTATAATCTCATGTCTAAATGCAGTTTATATTCTCATCTATCATTAAACTCCGGTTTAATCTAGCTTTGGGTATTGTATAATGCTGCTATGAATGTTTGTTTACAAATACCTATTTGAGGGGCTGGAGCTGTAGTACAGCAGGTATGGTGCTTGCCTCGCACATAGCTGAACCCAGGTTTGAGCCTTAGCACAACATATGGTCTCCCAAACTCCAGTAGGAGTGATCACTGAGTGCAAAGCCAGGAATAAGCCCCGAGCAGTGTGGGGTTTGACTCAATAAGCAAAATAACAATGCTTTGTTGAATTCCTATTTTAAGTCCTTTTTGGATATGTACTTATGAGATGAATTGCTGGGTTATAGAGTAATTGTGTTTTTTGAGGAACCACAATATCATTGAATTCCTACAGCAGAAGTGCATAAAGAGGGCCTACCCACAGACCGATTGACTATTGATGGAGAGGCAGGGGGGACAGTATATGCAAGAGTAATTTGGAGTTGGTATCAGCTCTAGTCAGCTTAATCAGTGGCTGAAATACTCCTACATTCTCAACAACAACAACAACAAAAAAAGTGCATAAAAATTCTAATTCTCACATCTTTGCCAACATATATTTCTTTTTTATTGTTATTATAGTCATCCTAATGGATATGAAATGATACCTCATTGTGCTTATGATTCATATTTTCCTAAAGATGTTGAGTTTGTTTTCATATTATTTCCATTTAAAAAATAAACAATAAACTTTTTTTTTGTTTCCCTTCTAATCCAACTTTCTTCTCTCCATCTTCAAAGGTAGAACAGTCAAAGTTGGTATATATTTTCCCATCCTTGTTTTGTGGTCTTATTAATATGATTGTGTTTATATATTTTACACTGTAGAGGTTTGTTTTGAAGCCTAAATTGTACCTTGCTGTACTTTTTATTCTGTAGCTACTATAATTGATAGTTGCTTAATAAGATGAAAAATTTTTTTTTGTCATTACTAGTTTATATGACAGTGACTAGTCACCACAGTGACACTGGTCACAGTGACTAGTTTATGTGGGCTGGAGCGATAGCACAGCGGTAGGGCGTTTGCCTTGCATGCGGGCGGCCCGGATGAGCCGTGTTCAATTCCTCTGCTCCTCTCAGAGAGCCTGGCAAGCTACTGAGAGTATCTCACCCACAAGGCAAAGCCTGGCAAGCTACCTGTGACGTATTTAATATGCCAAACACAGTAACAACAACTCTTTTTAATGTGCAGTGGGATTATTGCTTTATGGTGTGTTTGAATCTTTTTGTTTTGTTCTGTTTTTCTTGGTGCTTTTTGGTTTGGGGGCCACACCCGGCAGTTCTCAGGGCTTTCTCTTAGCTCAGGAATCACTCCTGGCCAGGAATGGGTGATGAGATGGGGTTGCTGGGAATTGCGCCTGGGTTAGCCACATACAAGGTGTGAGCCTTACCTGCTGTACTATCTCTCAAGCCCAAGGTGGTGATCCAACTAGATCATGTAAGGCCTCTATATTCTTGTAAAGACTTTAGATTTTATTGTAAATGTGGTTAAATGGTAAATGGTATTATGACAAGATCTTGAACTAGAGAAATAGCAATGTGTATGGTGGAAAATTATACTTAGAGTATGTTTTAAAGGGGGAGGAAGAGTAACTCCATGTTGTTTTAGAATTTAGATAAAATATTGACTATTTTTGTTCAGAGAGTACTAAGGAAAATAAGATTGTAACTTTAAGTTCAAATTGTCCATTAAGTATCTCACATATTTAACATTGATGCTAAATTATATCCCAAAGTGATTGTCATCATCATACTTTGAATAGTTTTTCCTGATGTGTTTTGGTGAGCCCCAGAAAGATCCCAGCAGGCAATAGCTTGCACACTTCTGTTCCGCTGAGATTCCTTAGCGGCTAGTGCACTAAGAGATGCTACCATTTAAAGGAGGATTTGAGAGTTTTGTTTATATGTTAAATTTGCTTGCTTAAAAATAATTTTAAGTTAGGTTTACTAAATTTGTGTTTTCGGATGTTTTCTTTAACTGGAACTTGCTTACAAATGACTTTTGTTCTGTTTGATTTTAATTCCAGATGCTGGATCTGGAGTGGAAGAAGTTGAATTAAGCTGGGAAGATTACCTCGAAGAGACAGGGTCCTCCGCAGTTCCTTATGGGTCATTTAAACATGTAAGCAGTAATCGGATTCTCTCTATTCACTATGACCATTTCCTTTGACTCACTGTACTATCAGTAGAGACTTTGGACCGTTTTTTGGAGGGCGTGGGAGGTGGAGATGGATGGTCTTCTACATGGTGCTCAGTGAACCTGCGGCCACTCTCAGTGACTCTTTGCCAGCCAGGCAGCAGACAGTTGGCGTGAGGGCCTAAGAGTGTAGTGCTGCTTGTGCCCTCTGGTGCTGCAGAATCTCTTCAGTGCCAGGGACCATCTGCACCATCCAGCATGCTTAGGGTCTCTGGGACCACACTGGGAATGTCTGGGTACCTCCAGGGCTCATTTATTAATGCTTGGGTACCATGTGACGCTGGGGACCGAGTTCACGGTCAGGCTTATGAAAGGAATGCACGCAAACCCTGTGCATTTCTGTGGCCCTAGAGTCTTTAAGTGTAGGATTTTTCAAGAAGGAAAGTCCCTTTTTCTTTCCTTCCTTTGCCGTCATCGTTAAGAAAACCTGACATATTAAATTTTTTAATTTTATGTGTTTTCTACCATTCAATGTATATCTTTGGTATCTGGCTGCTCATGATTGTTTTTGTAAAAAATCTTTATAAATTTAAGACAGTGTTATTTTTTCTTTTAAGAAAACATTTTTGTTTTTGCTTTTGCAATTTTTTTTGGGGGGGGGATAGAAATTGGGACACATTTGCTGTGCTCAGGGTTCACTCCTGGCTTTGTGCTCAGGATTCCCTCCTGGCAGTGCTTTGGGGGCTATTATGTGGTGAAAGGGAGAAAACCGAAGTTGGCCAAGGCAAGGCAGGAACATAAACCTGTGTACTGTCTCTCCAGCCTAAACCTGGTTTACTGTGATTTATAACGTAACATTTTATGACTGTTCCTTTGCACATTGGAAATGATTTTATCGTTTCCGAACAAACTGAGATTGGCCATGTGCACGGCAAGCACCTAAACCCAAGTACTATCTCTCTGGTCTGAAAATGGTTTATGATTTATAACGTTTTGTGACTGTTGGTTTGCTTATTGGGAATGATTTTAATACTTTTTTCTCTCATATTGGGCCAAAACATAAATAATAGTTTGTTTCTCTGAAATATAGTTTTATGTCCTAATAACCCAGTTGAATGGTTAATCAATGAGCAATTGTATTTGTTCTGTGTGATACATTTAGAATATAAAAAGACACTCCACAATTTGTTAAGTTAAATTTAGGTCTAGTTCTTTAACCTTTTATTCTAATTTCTCTCTCTCTTTAAAACATTTTGGGCTTTGTGCCTCACAAGCAGTGCTCAGAGTACCACCAGAGGGCACATGCCCTTCTGAGATGTCTCCCCAATCATCTAAATTCCCTTTAAAAATGCACACAAGTGTTGTTTCTAAAACTACTTATTTCATGTTGTCTCTGTCCCTTCAGTCTGCCTTAGGAATTGTGTATTTAGTTAAAGATATAATTTTTATTGTATTGGCTCATCTTTTAAAATTATCTTATATATTTTATATGTAATTTTTTAAACCTTCTAGCCATCATATAATGCTTTTGAATTCTTGCTGTAATGGAATATTATTACCATTCTGATAAATATTTACAAATGTGTATATATCTATAAAATGAAAATTGGAAGACAAATTCCTTGACCAAAATTCTGGTCTAAAAATGCCACTTTGAAGAGATAGGTGCCACATTTTCCTCTTTGAATGGCCCCTGAAAAAGAGTAGGGGGGGATGAAAATAAAAATATTCTTATCGTCAAACTTCAGATATATCCATAAACCTGAATGAGTATGCAGTGATGGACTGCAAGATAGAGTGAGAACTGTGGCTGTAGCCTCTGAGATGGGTTGTGTGCGGCTATCTTGCAGGCAAAGTTTGCAGTAATGACACCTCCAGAACAGTGGAGATAGATATGCAAGCCTTTGGCAAGAGTTATTTACAGCCCAGCTTGGAACAAGAAAGGAGAGAACAAAGGGATGAGAAATGAATTAGAAATTAACACTTGAGAGTAAAAAAGGATTAATTTTAAAAAGCAAAGGATGCAGACCTATAAACTTTAGGGCAAAGATGAGACCCACTACAGTCTGAGAATAGGACAGTGGGGGAAAAAAATGGGAAAATGACCTTTGCCCATGATACAGGGGTAGAAATACAAGCTGGAATATTAGAGGCCTCTCAGTTTGGGAGTGAGGGTATCAGTGAGAAGTTTCTAGTTTCTAATTAATTTTGGGAGGGCCTCCTCTGGTGGGGCGCAGGCAGCCCGCTGGTGGTGGGATGAAACCTGGGACCCCTGTGTGGGAAGCCTGAACTCTAGCTCTTGGAACCAGCTCCCTGGCATGGGATTGGCTCCCTTTAGTACCTGGAAGCCCAGAGGACCGATACATGTATTTCCTAGGTCTGTGAAATGGCAGTCGGTGACTAGGAAAAAATGTCCATAGAAGCTGAAGAGTAGAATGAGAGGTCACACCAGTGGTAACACATGCTCTATCACGTGCGGGGCCCTGAATTTAATTCCTGGTACCGCACACTCACCTCACACCCCAGTCCAGTACTGACAGTGTTAAATTGTAAGGAAAGGCCCAGGTTCACAGTTTAAAATAAGTAAAATTTAACTCTATTGTAATCATTTTCCTAAATTGTAATTATTATTATTATTATTATTATTATTTAAAGACTGAACCAGGGACTGAAGTGACAGTGCAGTGGGTCGGGCATTTGCCTTGCACATGACCAACCTGGGTTCAATCCCCAGCATCACATATGGTCTCTTGAGCACCACCACCAGAAGTAATTCCTGAGTGCAGAGTCAGGAGTAACTTCTGAGCACTGCTGGGTGTGACCCAAAGAGGAAAAAAAAAAAAGATGGATAGGTAAACAGAAAAAAATATGGAATTGTAGATTGATCACAAAAATGTGTAATATTAAAAGAATACTAGGAGAAGGAGATACAAAAAACGTATTTGAAGGAATAATGATGTAGAATTTTCTGAAATTAATCATAGGTACCAAAGTATGAATCCAAAAGCTCAGAGAACACCAGACAGGACAGATATTCTGCATCCTATATGCAGACATAGCCATATCATGCATAGGCATATCATAATCAAAATGTAGGGGGGAAGTTGGAAAAATCTTGAAAGACAAACGGGGAGTAAAGCAGCTATCAAAACACAGGGATAAAAATTATACCAGATTTCTCTTCAAAAATCATGTAAATAAGAAGAGAGTGAAATAAAATATTTATTACTGAAAGGAAAATAAACATTTTTACTAAAAGGGAAAAAAACTGACCAACTTAGAATTTTACAACCAGTGGAATTAACACTTCCTCAAACAAAAACTGTAGAATTTTGGCTTTGGCGGCAGTGGGGTGGGGGAGGGCGGAGCACTAGAGGGGCTGGTAGAACAGATGTGCTCAGGGCCCACTCCTGCCACTGCACTTAGCCATCACTCCTTGCAAGCACAGGGGCCGATGGAATGCTGGGCATCAAACCGGGTCAGCTGTGTGGAAGTACCCACTGTACTCTCTAGCCCCCCAAACTGTACAGTTTTAGGATGGACAGATGGTACATTGCTGGAGTGATGGCATAGCGGGTAGGGCGCTTGCCTTGCACGTGGCCGACCTGGGTTAGATTCCCAGCATCCCATATGGTTCCCTGAGCACTGCCAGGGGGTAATTCCTGAGAGCAGAGCCAGGAGTAACCCCTGTGTGTTGCTGGGTGTGACCCAAAAAGAAAAAAGGAAAAACAAAAA
The DNA here is from genome assembly GCF_029834395.1 of Sorex fumeus. Classification (NCBI taxonomy): domain Eukaryota; kingdom Metazoa; phylum Chordata; class Mammalia; order Eulipotyphla; family Soricidae; genus Sorex; species Sorex fumeus. The sequence goes on along the minus strand of NW_026606129.1, from coordinate 53,188,330 downwards.
GTTTTTTTGTGCTTAATAGAAAACATTTTCTGTACTTATAACAGATTGCCTTGGTGAAAATATTTAAGATTTAAATTTCTTTATAGTAAAATGAAGCAGAAGTTACTGCTATTCTCCTGTTTCGTTTGGATCATTCCTGTGAGTTAGAATTAGAATTTATTATGTTCCTTATGAGCAAATTTAAAACCTTTAGTGCTTCAGAATTTAATTTTTTTTTTATAAAAACAATGTTGGGTGAAGATATAGCTCGCAGGCTGAGCACGTGCTTTGCATATCGGAGCTCTGGTTCAGTCTCTGACACCTGGTGGTCCCTCTCAGCAACTCTTGAGCACAGAGTCAGGAATAGGTCCTAAGTATAACCAGAATGTGCACTGGGGGCTGGAGAAATAGTACAGAAGGTGAGGCCTTGCCTTGCACATGGCTGACTCAGATTCAATTCCCAGCACCCCATTTGGTCCCGGAGCACTTCCAGGAGTGATTCCTGAATGCAGAGCCAAGAGTAACCCCTGCTGGGTGTGGCTCAAAAACAAACAAGAATGTACATCAAAGAGATGCCCATTTGAAGTATGGTAACCTTTCTTGTTCAGGTGGACACACGTTTGCAAAATGGATTTGCACCTGGGATGAAACTGGAGGTGGCTGTGAAGGCAGACCCTGAAACCTACTGGGTGGCCACCATCATCACCACCTGTGAACAGCTGCTGCTCCTGCGCTATGACGGCTATGGTGAGGACCGCAGCGCCGACTTCTGGTGTGACATCAGGAAGGCTGGCCTCTACCCCATTGGGTGGTGTGAGCAGAACAGGAAGACCCTCGAAGCCCCGGAAGGTAATCTTCAGACCTCTTATCAAGATAGGCTATATTATTATCAGAAAATTTGGGCTGTCCATAGTCGTCGTCTTTTCTGTTTTCCTACTTCAATGTGTCACCAGGCATAGATGTCCAGTTTTAAGAGATACAGATTTTAATGTCTAGGGGCTAGCATTTTGAATGAAAATATCCATAATGATAATATGCTTTAAAATAAATAATTTCCTTTTTTTTCTCACCCCCTCCCCAATAATTTCTATTCAGTATTATTTTCTGGCTGGCCAGGTGAATAGTAAAATGGGTAAGTTACTTTCCTCGTATACGGCCAACCTGGATTTGATCCTCAGCACCGCATATGGTCCCCCATCCCCTGCCAGGAAGATCCCTGAGTACAGAGCAGAGTGTGGCCCAATAAGCAAATGAAAATAGTACAGGCCAGTTATTTTTATTATTTATTTTATTTTTAATTTTATTTTAAATATGTAAAAATATAAAAATAGTGGACTTCATGCACAATTCAATTAGCTAATCAGTGGCTGAATAAATAGCAGTACTCCTACATAAAAAATATATAAAAATAAATTTTATATTTATTTTTTATTTTGGGCTGGAGCGATAGCACAGCAGATAGGGCGTTTGCCCTGAACTCTGCTGACCTGGCGGACCCGAGTTCGATTCCTCCAAGTTTAATTCCTCCACCTTCGATTCTTCCGCCCCTTTCAGAGAGCCCAGCAAGCTACTGAGTATCTCACCTGCACGGCAAAGCCTGGCAAGCTACCTGTGACGTATTTGATATGCCAAACACAGTAGCAACACGTCTCACAATGTTACTGGGCCCGCTCGAGCAAATCGATCAACAATGGGAGGACAGTGACAGTGATTTTTTATTTTATATTTATTTTTTGAATGACCCGTAATTTGGGTTTTTCTGATGTTTTCTTGTACTTAGTTTGTGTACTTTTGGTAGGAAAAATGCAGGCGTGATGATTTAGCTATATTCCTGCTGCTGTATAAATGAAAAAATGCATGTGGTAGCTATGTCCCGGAATGAATGACTCCCAACTCTCATCACTGATTGTTGATATCTATCAGATTTTTCCATTGTGAAGTCACTTTTAACCTTTTAAGTTAATAAATCTTGTGGAAAGATATTTTGAGCTTCCATGGGTAGTTTTTATCTGAAGAATTATTATCTTGATGATTACCAAATAGTGTTTTAAAATTTCATCTGCAGTTTATCAGTGGATTTCTACCGTAGAAAGTTCTTTCTGTTTCCTTGCATTTATGTATGCATGGATCTTTGTATGTACTTGAATATAGATTTATGTTTCTTATTTTATTCAGTAGGTTGTAATCCTTTCCTTGCATTTTTTCATAAGTGGTTAGATTTTTTTAAATGTAACATTGGTTTACAAGAATGTAAATGTTTATATGTTTTAGGGTTACACTATTATCACAAGTACACCACTGTGATATCCCTACCTCTTCACCACTTCCAGCTGTCCCTTCCTTTGGTAGCCTCAGTTCTGGCCTTGGAGTCTTAGTGTTTGTTTTTATTGGACATTATCTAGTCCTGTGCTTTATTCATTTTATACCATCTATAAGTGAGATTAGGTATTTTGTCTTTCTCTTGGGTGGGGGATGGTGGTATCCACCCCAGTGGTGCTCCGGGAACGATGGTGCTGCCAGTTGAACTCAGAGCTTGTGCATGCAGAGTTATCTGCTCTCTGAACCATGTCCTTACCCGTACCTTTTTCAAGTGCCAGGAAGACTGCTTTATGCATGTACAACCTCCTTAGTTCTCTTTGCTTATTTAATGTTTATCCCTTCCCTTTTGCTGTGCTGTTGTTGCAGTAATGTGGGTCACACGTACATTTGGTTGTGCCCATCACCATGGTGTGGATTGCACAGTTGTTGTTGGTGCTTGCACCCTTTAGCCGTGGTGCGTGCACACAGCCTGGTTGTTATACTCACCAGGGGTCACTTTGATGCTGACACACGTGCTTGCTAGAGGTTGCAATCCTGGCCAGGGCCGATTAATTTCAGTTGCTCACAACTCCTGGCTGCAGTGAACTGGAAATCACATACTGTTGCCTGACACTGACACGATATGTGATTTTCCGTCCACTGCAGAGTTACTGGGATCATGCTTGGGCCCTATAGGAAGCATTGGGGATTGTTATACTTGCAAGGTTATGCTGGTTGGGCTCTATTAGGTCATGCCCAGCAGTGCTCAGGGTACTTTTAGGGCTGTACCTGGTGGTGCTAGGGGACCATGCAATGCCAGGGATTGAACTGGAATCCCAAGCAGGCAAAGCACACACCCGTGACCCCCCCTTCTATTTCCTCAGCCCCTGAGTTTATATCCTTTGGGCAAGATTATAGTAGAGTTGGGCTTATTTTATTGTTTAGAATACAACTCTTTTTTTTTTTTTTGCATTTTTTTTTATTAGTGAAACACCATGAGGTACAGTTGTAGATTTACAATTTTTTGTGCTTGGGTTTCGATTATACAATGATCAGATACCCATCCCTCCACCAGTGCCCATTTTCCACCACCATGGATAATATCCCCCCACCCCCATCCCCCCATCCCCCCCTGCCTCTGTGGCAGGGCAATCCCCTGTGTTCTCTCTCTCCTATTGGGTGTTGTGGTCTGCAAAAGAGGCATTGAGTGGCAAACATGTTCAGTCCATAGTCTACTTTCGACATGCTAGAATACAACTCTTAACTAAACTAACTGGTAGGTATTTCTAAAGGGTTGTTTGGGGGGGTCTGTTTTGTGGGGTTTTGTTTGTTTGTTTGTTTCATTTTGTTTGGGTCACATCCTAAAGTGATGTGCTTCAGGAACCATGAAGTATTAGGAATCAGACTTATGTAGGGGCAAAACATGTGCCCAACTCTTTGAGTTATTTTAATTTCTATTAAAAGAAAATGTTGGGATCTTCAAAGTTCAATAATGAATACACTTCTAAATAATTTTCATTGGTTTAGGTTCTCTATTTTCTTTTTAGTTTCTCTGTGTTCAGTGGCTGACATTTTGTGTAATCAGTCATTTCTTCCCTCATCTAGGCATCAGAGATAAAGTGTCTGACTGGGATGAGTTTCTGCAGCAGACCCTGAGGGGAGCATGTAGTCCTCCTGTTCCACTGCTAGAGGGCGTGAGTATTTCTGCTTTCAGGATCAGCGTGGAAAAAAAAATCTCACCTTCAGTGATATTTCATGTCCATAGAATAAAAATTGGTTGCTTATTTACCACTCCAAGGCAAATAAGCATTATTACTATAGACCAAAGCATGAGTCTTGGGAGATATAAAATTAACCTTCAGGAGCCATACACTAGTGGCTTGCTTCGTGCTTACAGTGTTCCAAAAGAGGACCAAGGAATAGGGCCTCTCTGGTAGATAGGTGCTTTGCATGTTTGAAGCCATGGGGTCAATCCTGGGTGTACAAACACAAAAAACTTCTGAATTAATTGCTAATACATAAAAATATAGAATTTATGTATATATATATTTTGCCACACCCAGTGATGCTCAGGTCTGACTGCTGGCTCTGCACCCAGGGATCACTCTGGGCAGGCTTGCATATGGTTTTCCAGGGATCAAACCCAGGTCAGCCGCATGCAAGGCAAATGCCCTACCTGCTCTACTCTCACTCTGGACCCTACGTTTTTAGATTTTTGTGTAGAAAGTATGGCCTTTTGGGACTCTCATTCTAGAGTTGAGTAGAAGTTGATTCTAATTTAGGATTGGCACATGAAAAAAAAATCATCCTGAAGGGTCATGTCTGAAAGTGCTCAGGGGCCTATGTAGTACCAGAGATTGAACACAGGGTGTCGTGACGATAGGCCTGTGCTTCGTCACTGAGGCAACACCCTGACCCCATGATGGGCACTTTTAATCAATCCCAATACCAAGCGCATTGAGACCCTCTACTCCTTTACTCAGAAGATACTGGGCCTGTTAGACTCTTAGTGTTTACTTTCAGCAGTACTTTGTAATTAGTATAGCTTTGTAGCTTATTAATGAAAGTAGAGCTATTGTTTTGTGAGAGTGGTTTATTGATTGACAGTCCTTTTGCTTTCTGTCATACCAGTAACATTTTCTGTTACCGTGTACAAATACATTGTGAAAAGCAGTGTATTTCAGTTTCTCTTCCTCTGGGCCAGCACTTGTTCTCTTTTTGCTTATTAGTGTTCCTGGGTGTGAAGTAGTATCTCATTTTGGTTTGCATATCCTGAATGATTCAGGATATTGAGCATCTTTTTGTATGTTTATTGGCCATTTGAATTTTTGAGAAATAAATGCCCCTTCATAAATTGATTGATTTTTCTGTTTATTTTGAGTTATAAGAATTTGTAAGAACTAATTACAAATTCTGGTTACAAGTCCAGATCAGATAAATATTTTCTTCCATCTTTGGATTTTTTTCCTGTTTTTTATTTCTTGGTATTGTTTGTAGAATAAAAGATTAAATTTTCATGTATTTTAAAAGTACATTTATTCATTTTTTTTTGCTTTTGCTGCTTATGCTTTTGTTGTCATATCCAGGAAAACTTTAACCCAGAGTCACAGGATTTACTCCTGTACTTTCTTCAAGTTAGTTCTATGCTCCATTTACATCCCCTTTAAAACTTGATTGGTTAATACTTTATTTCATGTCCATCTGTATGCTGTATTCTGACTTGTTTCATTATATTTAGCCAGAGCCTGGCACATACTTAATACCCTGTAAAATTTTAATGAGTGAATTAAATAAGATTAAATGAATTGATAAATTGCATACTCGGCACTGACCTAGATTCTGCCATCCTAATCTCTAGTTGTGATTGTGTACCTTTTTTTTTTCTTTTTGGGTCACACCCGGTGATGCTCAGGGGTTACTCCTGGCTCATGCACTCAGGAATTACTCCTGGCAGTGCTCGGGGGACCATATGGGATGCTGGGAATCGAACCTGGGTCGGCCATGTTTGTTGCGTGCAAAGCAAACGCCCTACCCGCTGTGCTATCGCTCCAGCCCTTATTCTTATGTTTTACTGCATATATGTGAATATGTAAGTATCGTAGAGTGATTCTTAACAGGAAAAAATATAAATTTGAATATTAAATAGTCTAGTGATAATGTTAGAATCAGCATTACTTTTTATTCTTTACTGGAGCTTTTAATATGTACCTAAATAGTGAGAAGTATGTTTTTAGCTTTACTTAATATAATCAGAACACTTGCTATATCATAAAGATATCATGTAAAATAAGTAAAAATTTAGAACTAGCTGAAATATCATTCAGTGGATACTTTTGTAATGCAATCTTTAAATTAGTGTTTGTAGTATAGAATATTAATAAAACAATTTAAAAGAAAGAATATTTATATGTACGATAGTAAAACTGCTGTGGTGTATTAGTGCTGGCAGACCACGTGATGCCAGGGATTGAAACCAGGGCTCCCGCATACTGCGTATGCCTCAGTGCCCACCCTCCCAGCCCTCTCTTGGGCCCGTTTCTAAGTCACCTAGAGAATTGTATCAGATAACTCAGTGTCACTGAATTTGAGTGAGTAAAAATAATAAAGCCTAGCGTGAAATCATTTAAATCCTGGTTTTCAAAAATACTATGGATACCAAAGATATAGTACGTACTTACCTTGCATTTGGCTGACTTGGGTTTGATCCCCAGCACCACATACGGATTGCAGAGAGCCACCAGGACTGATCCCTGAGCACAGAGCCAGGAGTAAACCTTGAGCCACACTGTGGCCCGCCCCCACCCCTCCCCCCAGTTAAAAAATTTTTAAAATCACGTTAGCTGCTCTTACTTACTTATTTACTGTGTTTTACCTGCAGCTCCGTAATGGGAGGAACCCTTTAGACCTCATTGCTCCAGGTTCCAGGCTAGAGTGTCAAGCTTTCCAGGACTCTTTAAGCACTTGGATTGTTACTGTGGTAGAAAACATTGGAGGAAGGCTGAAGCTACGTTATGAAGGACTTGAAAGTTCTGACAGTTTGGAACATTGGTTGTATTACTTGGATCCGTTTCTTCATCATGTTGGTTGGGCTGCTCAACAAGGATATGACCTTCAGCCCCCATTAGGTAAAGAATATAAAATTTTGTTTTAATTATTAGATTGTTGCTTTATGTTTTATTAATATTTATGAGATGTAAATGCATTTTTGCATGTTAAAATAGCCCTTTTTTGCTTGTAAAGATAATTGTAAAAGCAAGGAACACGTAATTATTAAATTAAGTACCTGCTTTTTCTTGGATTTTGTTGCTTTTATAATTCGTTGTACGTATCCAAATACCTCATAGACTTTTGCCACAATTCGTAGTGACCTCTTACCAAAGTTAGGGAAAATCTATGTAGTATTCAGATGGCTATAGGATTCAAAGAATTCTTGAGTTCAAAGCAAATTGTTGATTTAAAAAAATTCTATTAATACTTAAAATTGGAGTTGCTATTTAAATCAGTTTGTATTTATTATTATGTATCCCAGCTTCCATGTTTGTATTGCATTATCTGGGGGCTACAGTAGTTCTTAGGCTCTTATTGGCATTTTCACAAAAATTACTATCCCAGGTAGCAAAAAGTAAGGTACAAGCTCTGAGTGAAGCGTTTTTGGGGCTTTTCCTTTTACTAGCAAAAAGTTACTTTTAGGGGTAGGAGTAATAGTACAGCAGGTAGAGCATTTGCTTTGCATGTCGCTGACCTGGGTTCAATCCCTGGCATCCCATATAGTCCCCTGAGTACTTCTAGGAGTAATTTCTGAGTGCAAAGCCAAGAGTATCCCCTGAGCATCACCAGATGTGGCCCAACCCTCCATGCCCCCGCCCCCCACACAAACATACAAAGTTACTTTTTAGTTTATATGACTATTACTGGAATAGTTGTAGAATATATTTTCTCATAATTTAAAGTATTCTATCTTATTTTGCTAAAGCCATCAGGCATATGAAAAATGAAACTGAGTGGCAAGAAATCTTGGCCAAAGTGAGAGCGGAGGAAGAAGAGCCATTACCATCATATTTATTTAAGGTAAAAAGCAAACTAAAGCATGTGAAAGACAGGAATTTATCTTACATAGGAGAGTGAAGCAGTTTGGGGCAGAACAAAAGGATGAAATGACCCCTGAAGCCTGTGCATGGCCTGACGGAGGGAAGAGGTTTTAAGGCTGGAATGAGGAGCCGCCTTTCCTCCCTGCTAATGGTAGTCTAGATGTTCTAAAAGTTCTCCAGAAGCATTTTCGCTCTTTTCTGTCTTACATATGTTTTACAAACGTATTTTCCTTCTCGGTATCTTTTTTTTAATTGAATCACCGTGAGATGATTCAGTCAAACCATGATCAAACACCCATCCCTCCACCAGTGCACATTTTCCACCACCAATGTCCCCAGTATCCCCCCACCCCTTCCTGACCTCCCCCTGCCTCTGTAGCAGACAATTTCCCCCTTACTCTCTCTCTACTTTTGGGCCTTATAGTTTGCACGAATTTTCCTACCACCATTTAAACGATTTAAGCCCGCCTGCCAGGGGCAGATGCTAGACAGTTTATTTTCTATTGCTCACTTTGAGTGTCATGAGAGGCTGTGCGTCCGCACACTCCTGGAATTCTAAAATTGTTAATGGTTGGGGTTCAGGGACCTCTCTGGTGGGCGCTAATCCATTTTGGGATTTATTTGGGAGTCTCTGGACCAAGGCCATTGGTGCGCGGAGATGGCGCCCAGAGTCAGAATGTGGGTGTGACAGCCAGGATCCCAAAGCAGGTGGGGAGATTGGGAGGGACAGCCTGCCTTCTCTGCCACCACTGGGTGGCCAGAAGTCTCAGTCCTGGAACCTGAATACCTGGGCCTTGCTTCTGGAAGCTCGTGGCCGCCAGAGTTTTATCTGGAGCAGATGGAGAGGGCACACCTGCTCAGTCTGAGGTGCTCCGGTGGAATTGGTGCAGTACGTGGTCTGGAGAGATCTCCGGCGAGCTGCTGTCTTTCGGGACTCACTGCTGAGTCTCTCTCAGTACCTTTGTGTTCTAAAGACATAAAATTGGACTTCCTGAGGTTTCCCCCACCCCCCAGAATATTTTTTCTGGTGAAGAAAATGGTAGATTTTCAGATCATTTACCACAAACCAAATAGTTGCATTATTTTAATTAAGAGTAGTATTCAGCTGTATGTGAAAATATAAAACTAAAGTGAAAATCTTGTGTTTTCCTCTTGGTATTTGCATTTTAGGACAAACAAGTGATTAGCACTCATTCGTTTTCTGTGAATATGAAATTGGAAGCTGTGGACCCCTGGTCTCCTTTTGGGATATCTCCTGCTACAGTTGTCAAGGTAAAGCCATCGTTGCCTGTGCCACAAAGGTAAAATTATGGGACAACTCTTGGTAAGAATTTACTGTAAGGGTGACTGTTTTAGGGAATTGGTAGTGTTTTGATCATTAGAGCCTGCTAGTCCAATTCGTTTTTTTTCTGTATTGTGAGGCTATAATTAGTTCTATGCCTAGTCCAGCTCCCTATGATTCCTTCTTTCCTCAATGCCTGGAAGCCCCAGCCAACCAAGGCAGAATAGGTCACTACTGCAGTGTACGAGACTGGAGGCATGTTCTCTGGAGGCAGAGAAATTTAACCCCCTGACAAGCCATGGTACTTGGAAAGTATGAAGTGATTGCTGTCGCGTAGTCTTCCAGTAGGCTTGCTCCAGCCATGGATCCTAGGTTCAGATGTAAATCTTCTGGAAGATTGCTATCAGGACTAACCATGAGAACCTAGCAAGTCATCAAGGTCCTGTTACTCAGTGAAAGAACTGAAGCATGAGAGTGAAGATTTCAGTTTAAGAATAAAAAACTCCCTGTAAAGAAAGTAGAACCAAAAGTGGAATCAGAAAGTAGTACAACCAGAAATGCTAAATCATTTGTCCTGTAAAGATTTGAATTATTCTTGCCTTGGAAGAAGAAAATTGGATCAAGGGGGGACTCTGAACTGCAGTGGCATCAGAAAGCTGTGTTTGGAGTGTAGAGGGCTACGGGACAGTAAGGAGTCAGAGGAGACCCTTGAAAACCTTCTCTTTGGTATTTCAAAGTGACTAGGTGAGCTAAAGAGACAGTCTGTCTTGCACATGACCAACATGGGTTCAATCCCCAGCACTGTATGTGGTCCCCTAAGCCCTGCCAGGAGTGATCTCTGAGTACAGAGCCAGGAATAAACTTTAGGATTACTCTTGGGGTGGCCCCAGAACCAAAATAAATAGAAGTAGACTAGGATCTAAAAATTTAGTGTATGGTGTACTTTAATTCTCACTAAGCTAAACTAAGCTTTATTTGGAGCCCAAATACTTTAATTTGAATCCAGGTTCTGTTTCATGACTATATCACATGAAGCATGTTCTTAATCTCTTTTAAACTCAGTTTCCGGGGCTATAAAGGTACCTACCTCATTATATCATTAGGAATATTAAAATTGAATTTAATGAATGAGAATTTAATTGCTTGTTAATAATTAAAGACATTATTAATTCACACTGAGTTTTGTTACTTGTTTGGCATGTCAAACTGTGTTTTTGTTTAGATACATACACATCATATCATTTTTCTGTTTTTTTTTCGTGTGTGTGTTAAATCATACAGGTTTTTGATGAGAAGTACTTTCTGGTGGAGATGGATGACTTGCGGCCAGAGACGCGTGCACGGCGATCTTTTGTGTGTCATGTTGACAGTCCTGGAATTTTCCCTGTGCAGTGGAGTCTCAAGAATGGTTTACACATCAGTCCCCCTCCTGGTGTGCATTGATTTCCTTCTGGTCGTTGAAAAGAAGTTTTATCAGATGGCCTTACTTGGTCTTTTATCTCCTTTCTCCTCATGCCCCAGCCTCAAGCTGTCCTTAAGCTTTTTGGCACCTAAGGAAAGTATAAGGAATGACCTAGGTCCCACAGATTTATGTATCTGAAAGTTAGAAATTAATCTAAAAAGCTGTTAAAGAAATTCTGTACTCCCACCTTGACAGATGTATTTCCACACCAACCTGAGGCTCCTTGATGGCACTTTAATTTATTCTGTGTTCTGTGTTTTGGGAGTCACAGAGGAGTGAGGACAGGATGTGCAATGATTGTTGGGGGGTTGTTATGAAAGCCAGAGCTGGGAGGAAGGATATTAAAGATTATCGAGGTTTTTGGGCCTCAGCCTGGAGGGATAATCTTCAGACTCCTGAGGCGGGCTTATGTCCAGAGTAGGATCCAAAGAGGTTATACTTAGGAAAGTAGTAGTTTCTTTTCTTGATATTATTTTCCTAGTATTTCCTTTGATCAAGATTTTTTGTTTGGCGGGGGGCTGGACCACACCCAGCTATGCTCAGGGGTTACTCCTGGCTCTGGACTCCGGAAGCACTCCTAGTGGTGCTCAGGCAACCATATGTGTTGATTGGGTACCGAACCAAGGTCAGCTGCATGCAGTTAAATGCCTTACCTGCTGTACTACCTCCCCAGTCCCTGATCGAGACTCTTAGATGATACCTTAAATAAAACCTAGTTGAACTTGATTGAAATTTTAATTATTTTTTTAATTTAGAATATCTGGAGATATCAGTTATCTGATTAAATTTCAAAATAAGTCTGTATTCTGGAGTTTAGACTTTTGGTGTAGCCAAGCTTTGTAAATGACCGCAGCTGAAGCCCTGGAGTGGCAGTGTTAACTGAAGTCATAAATTCAGAACATTTGCCTTTTATTTAGCCGTTATTCATCTGATGAGCATTTACGGAATGTTTGCTATGAGTCAGGCGTGGGCTAGTGACTAGGGAGACAAAAGTGCACATAAACAGTTGCTTTACAGAGCAGGAAGGGGAAGCAGAGGATCCCAATTTCTCCTTCTCAGTGAGCACAGTGGAGGTGCCAGCCCGGGGGGCTGGTGTGGAGCACATCGACAGCCGGAAGTTCCTGCTTTGCAAGAAAGCCCTGGGAACTGCTTGCTCTTTATTCAGACTGCTGCCTTTACGTGAAAAGGAGAATACACAGACACAATTACTAAACTAGATCTTTTGGCCTAGATATAGATAACTAAGCTTTGTAAATAGAAGGGAAGCAGTGAATTAAGTTGTTGAAAAGACAGGTAATCTACCATGAGGAGATGAGGTGGCAGCAGAGGAAGACGGTCTCATTGAGCAGAGAGCTGATTTAGGGGCTGCCTGGCCTTGAGACAGCATGATCTAGAGGTCCGGCCAGTGTCTGAGAGGTTCTGAACTCTGGAGCAGAGAGCAGCAAAGAAAACAGTGGGGCAGGCGGGAGCAGGTCAGTTCCTTGCTATCAGGGTGTCAGACTAAGAGACTGATACTGAAAATCATAGAAAAATTAAGCAGTTATATTAAAGTATAACTATTTTAAAAATTGATTTATAATTCAAATTATGAGCATTAAGTTTCTTCAGAAAATCTTAAAACAGTGCTAGGAATATTTCAAATTGTGTCAGTAGTGACTGGAACACATTCATGGATACATTTAAGTTCATGTATACATTAATATACATTATGAAAATTCTTTACTGACTCAGTAGTTTTATAGATTATTATCTTTACAGCCCAATACCATAATAGAAACGGTAATAAAACTGGATTTGTTAGTATAAACCAGATCCAGTCATAATTATCTGAAGTTATTTTGGTAAATTGCCAACAGCTAGTTACATAAAATATTGCTCAAAGCAATTGCATAGTTTGAAACTTTTAAGTTTAAATCTATATCCAGAGGTACTGGGAATGTAGCTCAGTGGTAAAATGTTTGTCTTCCATGTGTGAAGCTCTGCACACACACCTGTGTCCAGAGGATTTTGTTTTATTCTTCTAATTGACCAGAATTACTCTGTTTTACAAAAGTATCTGTCAATGATTTGCTTTTGGAGCGTTTTTCACCCCTTCTGTAAAATGATCAGTTCCGGAGCTGGATCAGTAGTACAGCGGGTAGGGTGTTTGCCTGGCACATGGCCAGCTCAGGTTTGATTCCCAGCATTCCATAGGGTCCCCTGCCAGGGGGCACTGCCAGGAGTAATCCCTGAGCATTGCTGGGTGTGACCCAGCAAGCCAGACAAACAAAAACAAGAAAAAAAAAAGATCAGTTCCTCAGATGAGCGAAATTAGAAGCTTTGGGGAGAGAGGGAGAGAGGTGGCAGTGTATCAGCCAGGCTGCCCCGTGTGGTGTGGTGCGAGTCACTGTTCTCTTGTCCCGTCTAGGCTACCCGAGCCAGGACTTTGACTGGGCCGACTACCTCAAACAGTGTGGTGCTGAAGCTGCTCCACAGAGGTGCTTTCCCTCGGTGAGAACCCCCCTTCCATATGCCACTGCTCTGGGGCTCCTGGGGACTCTATTTCTTATGTTTGTGTATTTATTGCTCTGAGGTGAGTTCTGTTACTCAAACCAAACAAACATCTTGTTATTCATAATAAACTGGTCCAAGGGAAACTTTATACCAGAAGTTAATTTTTAATTTAATTAGAAAGTTTGTCCTTTTCAAATTAAAAAAAATTATTTTAAATTATTTAGAACATATTAAATTTTTATTTTTGCTTTTTGGGTCACACCCGGCGATGCACAGGGGTTACTCCTAGCTCTGCACTCAGGAGTTACTCCTGTCAGTGCTCAGGGGACCACATGGGACGCTGGGAATCAAACCCGGGTCAGCCACGTGCAAGGCAAACGCCCTACCCGCCGTGCTCTCTCTCCAGCCCCTAAATTAAAATTTTTTAAAAAATATTTTAAATTTTTTTTTCAAAAATTTTAAATATTTTATTAGTTAAAATGATATGAATTAAAAGTTTTAGTTCATTTATTTCCTTTTTTTAAAAATTTTTTTTGAGGTACCCGGGATGGTATACAAGCACTCACATATGTGAGGTACCTGCTCTACTACCAAGCCACATCCTTAAACCTTCAGAAGTGTTTGTGGGGCCTTCCCAGCAGTATTTGGGGGACCCCAGTATTCTCGTGTTGACACTGGCAGTAGTGACATCTTGGTGCTTTTGTGCTCCTAAGGCACCCCGCCCATTATTGATAGTTCAATAATGTGAAAAATTATTTAAATACACTGTCAGTATATTCACATGGCTTATAAAACCAAACAGTAAAAGACTTAAAATTTAAATTAGTGCTTCCCTGCTTATCTCTTTAGATTGTCTCTCTTTCTAGAAGTATTTACTTCTTGTTATTGTTTTTATATTTTGATGTTTATATGCATTTAGTTTTGAAATAATATTTTGGTGTCTTCTGAGTCACTAATTTTACACAAGGTGCATTGTTTCTCTATTATAGTATATCAGCATTAGCTATTTAGATCACCTTTCTTCTGTCTTACCTCTTCATCCTATAAGAATTCTGTTCTACTTTTTGGTTAAATCTTAATGGGATATTTGCGTTATCATATGCACTCACATATTCACAGCTGAGCATTGCAATATATTGTGATTTTTTTTTAGTTTGTCCTCTAATGATTGCTGTGTGAGACTGGGGATATAGCCCGGCTGTAGAGCTCATGCTTTAAATGTGGGAGGCCCAGGGTTTGTTCCCTAAGCAACGTAACAGTTTTTAACCTTGTTCCTTATTATTTTATTTACTAAATTTAGTTTAGGGCCACACCTGGCAGTGTTCAGATGTTACTCCTGGCTCTGCACCCAGGAGTCACTCCTTGCGGTGCTTGGGGGGTGGCAGGCATCAAGCCTGGGTTGAGTGCATGCAAGGCAAAGGGTCTACCTGCTGTACTATCTTCTAGCCCATGTTTGGAATTTGGACTACACCCATTGGTGCTCAGGGCTAATTCCTGACTGTGCTCAGGGACCACTCCTGGCGGTGCTGAGGGGACCATATGTGGTGCTGGGGATTGAGCTTGGTAAGGTGCATGCGAGGCAAGCACCTTACCTGCTTGCTGTACTATCTCTTCAGCCCAATTTGCGTATTTAGTTACGGGGGTTGCACATCTGATGATACTCAGGGCTTACTCCTGAGTCTGTACTTAGGAATTACTTGTGGCTGTGTTCGGGGACCATATGGAGTGCTGGAGATCAAACACGGGTTTGCTGTGTGCAAGGCAAATACCTTAACCTGCTGTACAATGCTGCGAGCCACATAGGCCACTCATAATTGTTCCACAGAGGAAACCTCATCAGGAAACTGTCAGTTCTCGTATTTTCCTACGAGACAAACCCTAGAAACCTCCCCTCTCTTTTTCCCTGGGTGGGTTGCTCTCCAAGCATGATGTAGAGTCTGTTTGATCAGTGCCCTCCATGGAATTGTCTCTCCCCCATCTCAGGATTTGTGGTTCTTGTTTACATTTTTTTGCTTATGTGACTTGGGGTTCTTCTTTACGTAACTCCTAGTTCTTGGTTTACTCCCTTTTAATAGTTCTCTCTCAGCTTTCTGAAATGGGTTGCAAGGAAGGTAAAAACTTTGCATCTTTGTGCCTGGAGCAATAGCACAGCGGATAGGGCATTTGCCCTGCACGCAGCCGACCCAGGTTCGATTCCCAGCAACCCATATGGTCCCCTGAGCACCGCCAGGAGTAATTCCTGAGTGCAGAGCCAGGAGTAACCCCCGAGCAAATGCCCTCCCCACTGTGCTATCGCTCTGGCCCCGAAAGCCATTCTTACCCATGCTCTTTAATAGATAACTTACCTTTTTTGCTCTCCTTTTTGTAAAGTTACAGCATTTTTTTTGTTGCCACATTTCCCAGTGACCTAAGAGTGGCATGTCTTCACCCATGTGCTGGTTGCTCAGTGGCCGTCATCTCTCTGTACAATAGTGCCTTTTTCTTGTTTCTCTTGAATCACTTCTTTGATTTCTTTCCTTGAATTTTCTTTCCCTTCTTTCTGAGAGTTCTTTTATTTATATCTTGATTCTTTGTATCAGGCCTCTCTGTTTATTAGTGTTTTTCTCTTGTTTTCTGTTTCTTAGTTTTAATCAAGTTAGTTACAGGTACTATTCTGAATTAAAATGTCCTCTTGTTATGTCTTTCTAGGTAGCTTTATGTATTTAAGTAAACAAACTTGGGACTAGAGAGAGAGCTCAGCTCGTGAGGCACTTGCTTTGTACACTGCCAACCCTGTTTTGATCTCCCGTGCTTGATTGTGCTCCAGTCCCAGAGCACTGCGAGGGGAGGGGTGATCCCTGAGCACAGCCAAGTGTGGCCCAACCCCCCCTCCCCCTCCTTCCCCCACCAGAAAGCCCCCAATTTAGCACATTCTTTATCATGGAGATTTGTGCCCTTGGCTTGCTTCTCTGGAGGGAAGCCGCGTTTGTTCTTTCCCCCTCCTTCTCCCTTCCCCCTTCTCTCCTTCCCTCCCTCTCTCACCTCCATATTCATCTCAATAAAAATATTTTGTTTACAAAAGAAAAAACCCCAAATTTTAGTTTTTCTGGAGTCTTCGCAAGGAGAGACGACAACCAAATACAGCAATTTTGATCCAAAGGCTGCAAATTTCTGAAACATTTAAGTGACCCTCTCTTTGCCAAGCGTTACTTATGTGGACTGCCTTTTGTGGTGTACACAGATGTTTATGTCTATGGCATGATAGAGCCCTTTTGAGGAAGGGAAGCGAGCCCATGCTGTGAGCCGTTGGTTTTGGCACAGAGTTATTTGTTTGCAGGGGCTGGGGCGGGGGTGTTGGTGGCTGGTTCACACCAGTGGTGCTCAGGGCTTGCTCCTGGCTCCGTGCTTGGGGATCACTCCTGATGGTGGTTGGGGGGCCATATGGGGTGCCAGAGATTTAACTGAGGTTGGCCACCCCTGACTATCTCTCTGGCTCCTGGGTACTCCCTTTCACTGATTCTTGCAATATAATGCAAAAGAAGAGTTTTTTTTTTCCAGTGTGACCTGACAGCTGAAGAAATTGAGACACAATTGGAGCAAGGGCCACCCAGAATAATAATACAGATGTAGCTGCCTATACACCGAGAGTGACATGTTCTCTTTGTTTCACTAGGAAACAAAGCAAAGGGCCAAAATGCGGCTCAGGTAGTAGAGCATCTCTTGCATTTGTGAGGTCCTGCATTCAACCCTTGGCACTGAGTGGGCCTTTGAGCACTGCCAGTGTGTGGCTTTGCTGGCCCCCAGGCACTACCAGGAGTAGCTCCCTAGTGGGAAAAAAAAGGAAAAAAATAATCATATGTGTGGCCTTTGAGTTCCTCAATTTAGCATAGAAATCAATATAAAATATCAAAATTAATATTAAATGCAGAGCAAGGTCTCAGATGGGATGAGCACGAGTTAACGCTATGTGTTTGATCGGTTTATTCCTAGTCAGTCTCTGAGCATGAATTTAAGGAGAATATGAAGCTTGAGGCGGTGAATCCTCTTCTCCCTGAGGAAGTGTGTGTCGCCACCATCACTGCGGTGCGAGGTTCCTACCTGTGGCTCCAGCTTGAAGGTCAGTGCCAATGCTCCTCTCTAATACGACGTTAGCTAAATGGAGGTCTGGTTCCGAGAAATCTAATTTGTAATGTAAGATTTACGGCTAAGCATTTTTTTTCCTGACCCGGAATTGAAAATTTTGGGAAATGAATGTGGAATGGAAAGCATTTGCGGCAGAGTTGTTCCCTCATGCCTTGAAAGGGAAAGTCCGGGTCAAATATCATGTTGGGGGCAGGGGAGATGACTCAAAGGGCTCGTGTGTGCTCTGCACACAAGAGATCCAGGTTCAATCCCCAGTACCGCATGGTCTCCTGAGCTTTGCCAAAAGTCACGCCAAGCACAGAGCTGGGAGTAGCCCTTGAACATTACCAGGTGTGGCCCTAACCCTCCCCAGTAACATATATTTGGATGTGATCAAAATATGTGAACCTGAGCATCAATGCCTTCCTTATTTAAGAGGTTAATATTTTGGTTGCCCCCAACAAACAGAGTCAAGAGGATGTAGAATAAAAAAAAATTATGAAAATTTACGTGAAAGCATTAATCAATGATTGGACAGATTTGTAGATAGAAAGCACTGTGTGAGTATTTAATGCTACATTATATGTTGCCTAAGTTTCTTTTTTACTCAGCTGCAAATAGTACTGTATCCAGTTTGTAGAATTTACATTGAATGAAGATATCAGAGGACTGTATTGACTGTAGGCTTTGGGTGTTGGGTGGGGGTTGCGGAGTGTTGGGCTGCACCCAGGGGTGCTGGTTGGAGGGAGGCTTCTTCTGACTTTGTGCTCAGTGGTCACTCCCTGGTGGTGCTCAGGGTAGCATGCATAACCCCAGCATAACTGGCATTAACCACGGTCTGATTTCCAACATCACATGGCAGACTGGGATCTGCTGCATGCAGGTGCCTTAACCTCTGTACTCTCTCTCTGGTACTTTGTTTGTTTGTTTTTGCTTTGGGGGTCACATCCAGCAATGCTCAGGGGTTCCTCCTGACTCTGCACTCAGGAGTTACTCCTGGCAGTGCTTAGGGGACCATATGGGATGCCGGGGATTGAACTCAGGTCGGTCGCGTGCAAGGCAAATGCCCTACCCACTGAGCTATCGCTCCAGCCCCCCCCCCCCCCCCGTACTTTGATGTTGACTTTAATACAACTTCTGCAGAGCAAGTTGCCTATGTCTCTTCCTAGTCCGTTCTCTGTCTACTGGTTTGCTCTTTTTATCAGCACCAATATGCCTTGTGAATAGAACTGTTTTTTAAATTTTGGTTTCTAGTTATTTCATTGACTATTTTTCTTTTCAACATCTGAATGCTTTTTTGGTATTATTCCAATTGCTTATTTGCTTTTCCCAACTGAGGGCCACCCTGATATTCATTACCCATTTGGGGTGGCTGGAGAGGAGAAATAGTATAGTATAGGTAAGGCACTTCCCTTGCATGCGCCTGACTTGGGTTTGATCCCCACATCCCATATGGTCCCCCAAGCATTGCCAGGAGTAATTCCTGAGTGAAGAGCCAGTAGTGACCCCTGGGCATCTCTGGGTGTGTGACCCAAAAACTTAAAAAAAAATACCTATTTGGTGTTTACATAGTTATGTATGGGAGACAGTTTACTATTTTTTCTTTTTGTTTGTCACATATGAAAAAAAGTATGATGCAACACAAGTTCCTTGTGTAAAAGAAACTTGCCCAAGAGATTCTGTATTGCTGCAATATTGGAATGCTGTCTAGGATTGGTTTATGAAAAAGACTATTTAATGGTCTAACATTTTTTTCTAATTCTACAGGTTCTAAGAAGCCCATCCCTGAATGTATTGTGAGTGCGGAGTCCATGGACATATTTCCTTTGGGCTGGTGTGAGACGAATGGCCACCCGCTCAGCGCGCCTAGAAGAACTCGTGGTAGTTATCTATTTCTGGGTCAGAAGTGAGGGCTGAATAGTCTGCCGTGTGACTCTAACTGCAGTGACTCTGGACATCTCAGAGAAGGCCAAAATGAGATGTTTCTTTGTAGCAAAGGATATCCTTGATCAGTAGTTGTGCTTTTGTGAGTCAAGAATCTCAGGTGGGGCACAGGTTAGCTGGGTCCTCGGGATCTGAATGTCGTGCCTGGCTGTGATCAAGATGTCGGCCGGAGATCTCGCCAGGCCAGGGTCTGCTCCTGAGCTTGCTCAGATGGTTCATTTCCTCGTGGACCGTTGGAGGACTCAGTCCCCTGCCTCTCCCTAGGGCAGCTCAGAGCCTGGCTTCTGTCAGCCAAAAGTCAGTGGTAGAGAGGTTGAGCAAGATGGAAGCAAGAGTGTTTTTGTAATTTTACCTTTAAAATTTCTGGGGATCAGAGAGGTAGTGCAGGGGTTGGGACACTCACCTTGCATGAGGCTAACTCCGGTTTGGTCCATTGGTGGTGGGAAATGTTCATTGGTAAAGGGATGGCTGTGAATGTCTTACGACTGAAACCCACTCATGAACAACTTTGTAACTGTGTGTCTCATGGTGATTCAGTTAAAAAAATGTGTACTTTCCCCACCCATGTAAAAATCAGACTGTCTGTTCCTAGTTAGAAAATGCAGGATAAAGGGGCCAGAGAGAGAGAGCATGGTGGTAAAGGTTTTTACCTTGCACATGTCTGACCCAGGCTTGAATTCTGGCATCATATATATAGCGTCCCCTGAGCCCTGCCAGGAGTGACCCCTAAGCACAGAGCCAGAAGTAAGCCCTGGGCACTGCTAGATATCGTCCCAAACCATAAGTATTAAAAATTATGTGTCTATATATATATATATGCATGCATATATATTATATGTATAAAATTTGAATGACCCTGGGAAACTGAAAATACTGTTTTGAGGAGGTGAGGTTTCAGCCAAACCTGGAGGTGGTCGGGGTCTATTCCTAACTTTGTACTTGGGCTTTCCTCCCAGCAGTACTTGGAGAAGTGTGTAGTACCCTGGATAAAGCCAGGATTAGCCACATACATAGCAAGCACACAACACCTATCTTATTTCTCTGACTGTTTTAACCTCTAGATAAAGATCTTAACCAAAAAATATGCCTTGGTCTAGTTATATGTATCAGCATTTTCTATATATCAAAACTTTCCTTTTGTCTTTTTTTTTCTTGAATATACGTATATTTTTTAATTTCTTACAGTATACAAACAGAGGAAAATTGCCGTGGTTCAGCCAGAAAAACAGTAAGTAATGCAATACTATTTCTGCAGTTGACATTTGAAAGTTAGGATAGCTAGAAGAAGAATAAACTATTTCTAAGAGTTTCTCACCTGTGATATTATTTTCTCAGAAGCATTACCATTTAACATTTTGCATGCTTCTCCTTATAGGGCATGCATTTATTAAATTGGAGCAATATACAAAAGGGTAAAGAATGTTCTTGGGATATTCTACAAATAGTCTTCTTTGACTTTTGGAGCCTGGTGCATTTGAATAAGTGAAAGAAAATAGAATCTCTATACTGGTGTGTGTTGAGGAAGGGCAAAAATTGTAAGTCTGGATATGATTTGTCACAGTGGAAAACACAAATCTTGAAATAGAAGCCAACTCTAAAAGAAAAAGGACTCAAAAGAGTACCTGTGTATCCATTCAAGATACCCTTTGTAGCACAGCTTCATATACAGCTTTTGAGAAACAGTTCATCAGTAGAGCTCTGAAAATACAAGCGTAATGGTGTGGGGAGTTGGTTCAAAGGGCTGGAACACATGCTTTGGGAGCCCTGGGTTCTGTCCCATATGGTCCCCTGAGCACCACCAGGAGTGACACTCCCTCCCACCACCCCACAAAACGTATATGGGTAAAGATTTCCATTCTGGAGAAGCTAGTGTTCACTTGTACATCTCTCTCTCTCTCTCTCTCTCTCTCTCTCTCTCTCTCTCCCTCGCTCACTCTCACTCTCGCTCTCTCCCTCCCTCCCGCCCTCCCTCCCTCCCTCCCCTAGTCTCATACTTTCACATTTATAAGTACATTTCTTTGATTAAACTATTTTACTTTGAAAAATAAAAGTACTTGGATTAGTTAGGACTGGGGAATGTGTCTCTAGTGCCCATGTATGTAGGGTTCTATTCTGGAACCATTCTGACTTCCATCCTGGCTTCCATCCCTGGAATCACATTGCTCTCCTGCTAGCCTTGGAGCCTCCAGAGTATTGCTGGCAATGACCCCCGCAAAAAATGCTAAATGGTTTGTGTGTGTGTGATTAACTATTGGATTTTAAGTTCTATATTAGCTTGCTTGGGCTGCCATTATAAAATACTGCAGAGTGGGTGCCTTGAACAACAGAAAATTTCTGCCCACCCTGGAGGCTGCATGTTCCTAGCCAGAGGCTCTCATCTTACCTCGCAGAAGGTCCTCTTTTCTGCTGTGTTCTCACATGGCAGAGTAGAAAGCAAGGGAGAGCTTTCTCTCCTCTGTTTTGGTTTTGTTTTGTTTGGGGGTCACACACACGGGAGATGTGTTTCAGGGGACCATATGGGGTGCTGGAGAGATTGAACCCTGGTCACCTGCATGCAGGGCAAGCACCCTACCCCTTGTACTATCGTTCCGGCCTCTCTCCTCTTCTTAAAAAACTAACAATCCTATTGGATTAGAGCCCCACCCTTACTTACTCCTCAAATTCTTATCTCCAAATACAGTTGCATTGAGGGTTAGGCCTTCAATGTATAGAATTCAAGGAACGTGAAGTCTATAAAATGTTTAGGTGACCTTTATGGCTATGTGAGAAATAGAACTGACAGTAGGAGTTGAGGAAAAGGACAAAGAATTCTTAGCCGTGTAGAAAAGTAAGAGAAAAGTAAGATAGTAATGATAAAAAAAAAAAATTGGCTTGGGTTTATCCCTTAGATGTCAAGCCTGATTCAAAATTTTAGCAGGAAATATTCTAAAAAGACAAATTACTGGCTAGAGCAATAATACAATGGATAGAGTGCTTATCAGCACATTACAGCCCCCTGAGTATGTCAAGGAGTGATCCCTGAGTGCAGAGCCAGGAGGAAGCCCTGAACGCTGTTGGGTATGGCCCCCAAACCAATAAATATTAAAAATAATAAATTACTTGAACCTGTAGTATCATAGCATGGTTCATTGACTTTTTATATGTCAAATGTGTACATTAAATGTGTACATAGTTTTTAAAACAATTGCTATTATTTTTTATTTTGGTTTTGGAGCCATACCTGACAGTGCTTGGGGAGGTTCTTTCAGCAGTCCTGGGAAACCATGTGGTACCAGGGATCAAACCTGGGCCTCCCACATGCAAAGCATGTGCTCCAGCCCCAACAGTTAGTACTCTAGCCCCAACAGTTACTATTTTTTACTGGAATATTAATTTACTGGACGATGAAACAGGATGCCTGCAGTTACTGTGCAGAAATGCTCACAAATGGGAAGTTTGATAACAGAGCAAATAGCACAGTGGTTTATCTCTACAGCTTTTATGTATATCTGAAGTTATTTCCTAATAAAAAAATATTTAAAAGGCACCCCATGCCCTATGTACTATTTTGCTTTATAACAAAAAGAAGGATCAAGATGTTGGTCAGATTATTTAAAAGATTGATCTCCCATCTCACTGTGTGACTGACGCTGGGAATGTAGTGGAAAGGAAAAATACGAAAGGAGCTTTCTGAGAATAGTACAGAAGACCAGGGAACAGTTGAGAAACTGCATGTTATTGTGTGGTGGTTGTTCATCTGTCACCTGTGTGGTTGGAGGATTGGGGTCATTTTAAGAAATGGGCATTAAGTCGTTGAGACTCTTAATGAAGTATCTAGAGGTGAAATGTTAAGAACACAACCTTGAGCTTACCAGAAAATACTTCAGCCTGGGAAAAATAGCTGAAGCAAGTGAATATTTATGATTGTCAGATGGTGATGTGTCCATTAGAATTCTTTGTAGAGTCTTCCTTTCAAGGGCATTTGAAGTTTTTCATAATAAAATATTAAAGAAAAAACAAATAATACCCCCCCCCACACACACACGTATGATCAAGGAAGCACCTGATGTAGAGATTTTATGACCTGATACATTTGCTTTATTCGGTTTGAAGCAAATTATTTCTCACATTTTACTGACTGTAAGAGTTTCTCACCATTTGTTGTGTTTTCTTGACCCAGAATACCGTCCTCAAGGACTGTCCATGAAGGCCTGAAGAACCAGGAGCTGAATTCCACAGACTCAGGTATTTTTTTTAAAGACATTTAGTTTCTTTTAATGGACTTAAAAAAACACATTAAATGATATACTTAATTTCTCACATATGCTTCTTAGAGGTGTCTATTAATTGTGAGTTTATTTTTTTATGTTCCTTTTAAAAATTCCCTCCCATCACACCCTTTCCATCATTGTTATTTTTAGGGAGCTGTTGGAGGGGAGATTGAGCCACAGCCAGCCGTGGTCAGGGGCTAATTCCCAGATCAGTGTACCCAGGGCGGCTTCCAGTATTGCTCAGGGGACACTGTGGTCCTGGGCAGTGATCTCAGGCCTCTTGCACGTGGCCCGCACGCTCAGCCCTTTGAGTCATCCCTCTGGGCCCCTTCATTGCTGTGATGGTCAGGGGTTGCACATCCGGTTGCAGTGCTGGGAATCAAGCCCAGGGCTTTAAAAATGCAAGGCAGCTGCTTTAACATGGAGGCACATGCTTGGCTCTGCACCTGTGTAAAGAATTTTATTTTTGTTTTGGGGACACCCGTGGCAGCGCTCACAGGCTGCTCCTGGCTGTGCTAGGGGTCTTATGTGGTGCCAGGGGTTGGACCCAGGCCTCCAAATGTAAAACATGAGCACAGCCTGTTGAGCTTTCTCTCTAGCCATCCCTTCTATTAAAAAAAAATCCCACCTGTCTGTGTCTTTCATACTTCTTTCACTTAGTATAACGCCCTCAGGGTTTGCTGTCATAAAAGGCAAACTTTCCTTCTTTCTGTGACTAAACAGAATCCTATTATGTATGTGCACACACACACATCCGCACATTGTATCACATCCTATTTTCTCTATCCACTCATACATGAATGGGTATTTAGTTTGTTTACTTGTCTTGGCAATTATAAACAATGATCCCGTGAACATGGGGCTGCACAGAGCCTTTCCAGTGAGTATTTTCATTCAGATAGACAGCCAGAGGTGGAATTTCCGGGTCATATGGTAGTTTTAGGGATTTTTGTTTGTTTGTTTGCTTGTTTTTGGTGCTGGGAATCAAACTTAAGGCGTCATACACATGCAGTAGTTCTATTTTAAACTTTTGAGGAACCTCATTGTTTTCTGTTAATGGCCCCACCGGCTAATGTTCATAGCAACAGTGCATCAGGTCTGCATTTTCTCCATATCCTTCTCATCACTTGTACTTCTTGTCTTTTCAATAGTATCATTTAAACAACCAGTATTGTCTCATTGTGGTTTGATTTGGTAACAAAAGGTAAGGTAAAATAGCACATACAGTTTCTTGTGTTTGATGTATCACTGGCCATTCTTATATAAGTTGAAACTGTGAAATGAGACATATCTGCCATAAGACCTCAGTCAAGGGTTTTCTCTGTGTTTTGGAATTTGATTTTGAGCCACATCCAGCTGTATGCAGGGCTTACTCCTGGCTCTACACTCAGGGGTCACTCCGGCAGGGTCATTTAGGATGGGATCAGAGAGGAGGGATCAAATCTGGCTGGGTCATGCTGCAAAGCAAGTGCCCTGCTTGCTGTACTTTCTTTCTGGTCTCCTCAATGAATTTTTTTGCATTTAATAGCTGAATTGCTTGTCATTATGAAGAAAATAAATACTGTCATTGTCACTGTCCTCCCGATGTTCATTGATTTGCTCGAGCAGGCCCAGTAACGTCTCCATCGTGAGACTTGTTGTTACTGTGTTTGGCATATCGAATACGTCACAGGTAGCTTGCCAGGCTTTGCCGTGCAGGCGAGATACTCTCGGTAGCTTGTTGGGCAATGTGAGAGGGGCGGAGGAATCGAACTCGAGTTGGCTATGTTGGCTACGTGGAAGACAAATGCCTTACCCACTGTGCTATCGCTCCAGCCTGAAGAAGAAAATAAAAATCCAACAAAATTTCATTGAAATACAGTGTTCACACTGAAAAATAGTTAGAGAGATCTTGTGGCCGCGTGGGCTGGAGCAGTAGCACAGCAGGTAGGGCATTTGCCTTTCACGCGGCTGACCTGGCTGACCCAGGTTTGATTCCTCCATCCCTCTCGGAGAGCCCAGCAAGATGCCAAGAGTATGTCGCCCACACAGCAAAGCCTGGCAAGCTACCCGTGACGTACTCAATATGCCAAACACAGTAACAGGTGTCACAATGGAGACGTTACTGGGCCCGCTTGAGCAAATTGATGAACAACAGGAGTGACAGTGACAGTTACAGTGTGGCCACTCACTTTACAGTACTAAAAGAATTTAAAAGATATGGTTAGAGTGTGTTTTCAGTACTCTGAAGAATCCCAGAAATAAAAGGACTCCCAACATTGCCTGCTAATAGCACACTATTTTTATGGACAGTATTGGATATTTACCACCACTTCTTAGAAATATTCCAGATTATTGAGTAATTGCCATCAAGAATCATCAGGGGTAGGGACTGGAGCAATAGCACAGCGGGTAGGGCATTTGCCTTGCACACAGCTGACCCGGGTTCAATTCCCAGCATCCCATATGGTCCCCCGAGCACCACTAGGAGTAGTTCCTGAGTGCATGAGCCAGGAGTAACCCCTATGTATTGCTGGGTGTGACCCAAAAAGAAAAAAAAATCATTAGGGGTTCTTTTTTCTTTAGCTTCTGGGTCACACTCATTGACTGAGGAGCTATTCCTAGCTCCCTGATGGGGGTCACTGCCAGTGGTTCATGGTGGACTTGCAGAGCCTGGGATTATACCTCTGCCTCCCAGTTCTGTCAGCTGTCATGGATTATTGGAGTTAAGTTTTCACTTTCTTTGTTTGTTGTTAGAAATAATGAATTTTTTTGAACCAGTTCACATTTAACTCAGAAGTTAAGCTGTACATAATTTAGGATGTCATTTGATCTCAGCAGAGTTATAAGTGCTATAGATATGTTGTAAATATAAGGTACTTCCAGGGGAGGGGGCTGGAGAGATAGGGCAAGGATTACGGCAATTGCTTAGAACAGGGCCAAACCCTCATGCCTCCCACCCCCAACCTCACCACCCCCATTCAATCCCTGGTACTGCATATTGTCCCTTGAGTACCAGCAGGAGTAAACTCTGAGCACCACCGGTGTGGCCCAGCTTCCTTCCCCAAATAAATATATGCATATATTTATGTTTTAATAGATAACTTTATTTTCAGGATATTCAGACAATGTGTTCACGATCATGATCATCCTGTTATTCGTTGATTGCCTCGAGCAGGCACCAGTAACGTCTCCTTCCTAGCCCTGAGATTTTAAAAGAGCCATATTCAATGCTCTTTCAGGGCTAGGAGAATGAGACCTATCATTGTTACTGGTATTTGGCATATTGAGGACGACATGGGAAGTTTGCCAGACTCTGCCGTGCGGGCAGGATACTTTCGGTAGCCTGCTGGGTTCTCCAAAGTAAAAACAAGATAATAAGATGTCGCGTGGCCACATTTGCTTCCGGGAGCTGGGTTTTATAGTCTCTGGGTCTTGTCCATTGATGGGACCACCTGACGCCAGCAGCAGCTGGTGGGTGTAACGCCTACCTACTGGAAAATGAGGGATCTGGGTGGAGAAGGCTCAATCCTGATCCAAGCAGGCTTGGCGATCTCAGCCCCGGGACCCACATGCCTGGGTTCCTCTGCCAGTTCCTTCATGTATGAGGCTTGTCCAGATGTGTGGAGGGTGGTCTCAGCATGGCTGTGGCTGGTTCTGGAGGTCTTTGACAATGTGTTAAACTTCAAAATGTGTTTTCTAACTTGATAAGGTAATGGGTATACTTTAAAAAATTGACTTAATTTAATTTCTTTTTTGGGGGGGCCCATATCCAGAGGTTCTTGAGGGTTACTCCTGGCTCTGCCCTTAAGGAATCACTCCTCATGGGGTGCTGGGGAGTGAGCCCAGGTTGGCCACAAGCAAGACAAGTGCTGTCCCCACTGTACTATCTCTTCAGCCCCCATATACTTGTTATCTAATCACAGTAAAAATAGCTAATAATAGTTTTGGTCACTTTGGATGGGGAATGACTTGCGAATATTTGCTTCTCTTTATTTCCTAGTTATGATTAATGGAAAATACTGCTGTCCAAAGATATACTTCAACCACCGTTGTTTCTCAGGGCCATATCTTAACAAAGGAAGGATTGCTGAACTGCCTCAGTGTGTAGGACCTGGGAACTGTGTTCTGGTCCTCAGAGAGGTAAGGACCTCATTCATACAAGGATCTGCGTGTCATACCTGTGAAACTCGTTTTTTCAGTAGTGACTAACTTTTTTCATGTGTTTGGACAAGGAACTGCGCACCTAATTATTTCTGTTTCCTAGGATCACCTAAGTTACTTTTCAATTTCTACACATAGCAGGCTTACCCCTACTAGCATAAAAAGTCCATCAGAGTCCATATGAGAACTGAGCAAGGGTGGATGTGCAGGGGTGTGAGGCTGTGAGACTGTTTGGTGCCAGCTGGGGACCGGATCAGTGCCTCCTGTCTGCTGGATTCATGGGGCTTCCCAGCCTTTGGCATAGCCAGAAACACATGAAAGGACCGTGAGCCTTTCTGCCCTGCAGGTGGGAGCTGGAGCTCCTGCGCCCAGCTCCTCCAGGTCAGAAAGGCTCAGCACTCTCCAAAATGTTGCAAATAGGTACAGTTTTCTGGGTGCAGTGTGACTGGGAAAAGCCTACAAAGCATTCTTAAAGTGAATTGTAATTACTGGAGCCTATTTCTTCTTGACCAGATTGGTTTACTTTTTCTTTCTTCTTTTTTTGTGTTTTGTTTTGTTTTGTTTTGTTTTGTTTTGGGACCTCACCCCATGGTACTTGGGGCTTACTCCAGACTCTGTGCTCAGGGGTCAGTCCTGGTGTTGCTTCGAGAAGCATGTCGTGCTGGGGCTTGAAACAGAGCCAACCACGTGCACCCCAAGCACTACTATCTCTCTTGACCCTGATTTTGTCCCCTTTTTTTCTTTGGTGAGGGTGGGGGGGTGACCATTATATTCTGTTTTGTTTTGTTTTTCTTTTTGGGTCACGCCCGACAATGCACAGGGCTGACTCCTGGTTCATGTACTCAGGAATTTCTCCTGGCAGTACTGGGGGACCATATGGGATGCTGGGAATCGAACCCGGGTCAACTGCATGCAAGTCAAATGCCCTACCCGCTGTGCTATTGCTCCAGCCCCGATTTTTTTTTACTTTTTGGGTCACACCCAGCAATGCACAGGGGTTACTCCTGGCTCTGCACTCAGTAGTTACTCCTGGCAGTGCTCAGGGGACCACATGCGATGCTGGGAATCGAACCCTAGCCGGCTGCAAGGCCAACGCCCTACCCACCCTACCCACTGTACTATCTCTCCAGCCCCTCCAGCCCTGATATTTTAAATGAACTTATGAGTCTGGTTATTCTCTTAATTTGCAGCTCTAGTTAGCTGACATATCTTTAGTGTTCTTATATAACATTGTTATAAGATAGGAGTTGTGGTAAGACAAGAATTATATCCTATGTGATATTTTAGGAAGTAGCGAGTCTCTGATGGTCTGCTTTTCTCTTTCCCACCCCATGTTTCTCCTCTTAAAATGGAATGCAGGTCCTTACTTTACTTATCAATGCAGCCTATAAACCCAGTCGTGTCCTTCGAGAGTTGCAACTGGACAAAGACTCTGTGTGGCATGGATGCGGGGAAATCCTCAAAGCCAAGTGAGTAGGTCCTCTCTACTTTATTCCTGTATCCTGAACAGGTGACAGGGTCAGCTTTTCCACGGGTAATATTAAAATACCTATGTTCCCTTGGGTGGTTTTTCAACTATTTGTGATGAAAAAGCAGTTTTGTGGTCTCTCTTTTATCCCACTCCCCCACTGCAAGTTCCCCATATGAGATTCCGGGGATCTAACCCAACGCAGCTGCGCGTGCAAGGCAAGTGCCCTGCCCACTGTGCTATTGCTCTGACCCAAGTCTTTTTTAAGTTTCTAGCCTGTCATTAGACAGTGTTTTTTATAAAATATGGTAAAATTATGTATAAGAAATATAAAACTTGAAAGACATAAAAGTGGAAAAAAAAGGGAAAATGGGGTGAAATAGAAAACTTGTTCACTGGGGCCAAAGGAGGAGCTCACGGACTGAGGGCAGGCTGTGCACTTGGAACTGCATAGTCCCCTGAGTACCGCTGGGTGTGGCCCAAAGCAAACAAATGCAAGGACAGG
The DNA here is from genome assembly GCF_029834395.1 of Sorex fumeus. Taxonomy (NCBI): domain Eukaryota; kingdom Metazoa; phylum Chordata; class Mammalia; order Eulipotyphla; family Soricidae; genus Sorex; species Sorex fumeus. The sequence goes on along the minus strand of NW_026606129.1, from coordinate 53,158,817 downwards.
TTTTGTTACTAGATTTAAGGGTCATAAAATCACTTTGGCAAATTAAGTTTACAAACATTCACTCTTGTTTTCTGACTTGATCTTGTCATAGATGGATGACATTCAGCAGATTATACTGATTGATGGGCCACCCACTGCTGAGGGTAAAAAAAAAAAACTAGTGACAGTCACTTTCCCTTTGGTGGTTGTTATTTGAAAATCTTAAACTTAGGAAATAAGCAGGAAGGTTATTTTGTCAACTTAAATAATTCAGCTTTTGGTTTTTATTGCTTTTTTATTTTTATTAGACAAATTTGATTTGTCTAATATGCTCAAATTTATTTTCAGCATCTTAAAACTTTAAATAATATGGATTATTAAATAAAAATATTGTATTAAATGGTTTTAGTTTTCTTATTTATATAGGTTAAAATCATATAGTAATCACAAATCGGCTGTTACTGATTTATTTTCCGATCACTCTTTTTGCTATTTCTTTAGGTTTTGTTGGGATAAGTTATATAATGTAAATTTGTTAAGTGCCTGCGAGGGCAGGTTGGGATTGGGAGGGAAACTGGGAATATTGGTGGAGGACAGGTCACCCTGGTGGTATTGGAACACTAAATGCTTGAAACTGTGTAATGAACAACTTCATAAATCGTAGTGTTTTTAATAAAGATTAATTTTAAAAGAAAAAAATAATTTTCAGGCCATGCTTTTACTTTTCTACTGCATCACCATTTCTCAATAAACTTGGTGTCTGTTCTCTTCCAATGGCAGATACAAAGGAAAGAGTTATCGTGCTACTGTTGAAATAGTGAAAACTGCAGACAGGGTGACTGAGTTCTGCCGGCAAACTTGTATCAAACTGGAGTGCTGCCCTAATCTCTTTGGTCCACGGATGGTTCTGGATAAGTGTTCTGAGAACTGCTCTGTACTTACGAAGACCAAATATAGTGAGTCATTTTTTCAAAGGTGGAAGAGCCTGGAAAAATGTTTCATTTTACAGCCATTAATTTATAATATAGGTAGACGAAGACTTTTCTCTGTTAAAACCAGGCAATATTTTATACTACAGGTCATATGTTGTCTGTTGCATATTTCATTTTTGTTTTGTCTTCATTTTGTTGTTGTCTGTTTTTATAGAGTCCACTTTGATCCTGCCTTGCTCAGGGGCCCCCAGGGCAGTCCTGGCAGTACATGGGGAGCTCTTTGGTGCCAGGGATTGAACTCAGGGCCTGGAACATATTAGCCATGTGCATTATCACAAAAGCCACATCCTAGTTCTTTATTTTTTTTTAAATTTTTAAAATTTTTTATTTTTATTTCTATTTTGCTTTTTGGGTCACACCCGGTGATGCACAGGGGTTACTCCTGGCTCTGCACTCAGGAATTACCCCTGGCGGTGCTCAGGGGACCATATGGGATGCTGGGAATCGAACCTGGGTCGGCGGCATGCAAGGCAAACGCCCTGCCCGCTGTACTATTGCTCCAGCCCCGTAGTTCTTTATTTTATTTATTTTATTTTATTTTATTTTGGGGTCACACCAAGCGATGCTCAGGGGTTACTCCTGGCTTTGCACTCAGGAATTACTCCTGGCAGTGCTCGGGGGACCATATCGGATGCTGGGAATTGAACCCGGCTCAACTGCATGCAAGGCAAACACCCTACCCACTGTGCTATTGCTCCAGACCCTAGTTCTTTATTTTTATTTACTTATTTTTGGTTTTTGGGTCACACCTGGCAATGCTCAGGGATTACTTCTGACTCTGCACTCAGGAATTACCCCTGGCGGTGCTCAGGGGACCATATGGGATGCTGGGAATTGAACCCAGGTCGGCCGCGTGCAAGGCAAACACCCTACCCGCTGTGCTATTGCAGCAGCCAAGTTCTTTAGTTTTTAAACATAGTTTTAAAAATGTAAAAACCAGAGGGCCTCAGAGATAGTACAGGGCTGAGACCTCACCTTGCATGTGGCCAACCTATTTGATCCCCAGTACGCCATATGGTCCCTCAGGTACTCTCAGGGAGCTAGAGATAGCCCCTTAGCTACACTGACTGTGGCCTCAAAGCAAACAAAAACAGCAAAAAAGGAAGGAAAAGCTAGAATGGAGAGCTAGCTCGAAAAACTGAATGCCTGCTTCTTTGCATATGGGAGGCCCCGGTTTGCTCCCTGGCACCACATGGTCCCCCTCGCATCCTAGATGTGGCCCACCCAAAAAAAGTGAAAAACAAGTTTATCTTGGAGACAATACTAAAAAAAGCCTTGGGTCGTATTTCACCCATAGAACTTAGTTTGGCAACTCATATATAACTTGTATATGATATCTTACATATAGTATACCTAATAAGATGTATAAGTCATTTATATGGTCGGCAAATATTTTGTTCCCACTGTGTGCTCCCATTGTTCTAACAACTGCGACAAAAAATTCTGTCATTGTTAAGTTTACATTTTTGTGCGGAAGACAGATAATAAGGGAATAAATGGTGTGAGGTGAATACTATGGAGAGAAATGAGGCAAGATAAGCAAAGTAAGAGAGTGAGAAAGGCTAGGAAGTGGGGTGCAGTTGAAACAGGTGACCGGGGACATCTACCAGCCAGTTGGTTATGCAGGCATCTGGTCGAGATGGTGCTGGGGTATGGGGGTGAGAGGCAGCAAGTATGTGACCTGTGCAGAGCCTGCTTGGTGGCAATGAGGAGCAGCAGAGAAGGCGGGGGCTCAGGAGGCAAAGAGGGAGGGGGGACAATATAGCAGTGCAATAGGTAGGGCGTTTCCTTGCACACGTCTGACCTGGGTTCGATTTCCAGCATCCCGTAGCACCGCCAGGAATAATTCCTGAGTGTAAACCCAGGAGTAACCCCTGAGCATCACAGGATGTGCCCCCAAAAAGCCCAGAGTAGGGGAGGGGGCAGTTGGAGGCTTCTGAACTGTCAGAGCAACACCTGTTCCCTTCTCATGGCTTACTTTCTCCCTTGTGAAGTTGCCCCTGCCACCCTGCAAAATAAAAAAAAGAAAAGAAAATGTCACACTGGATAACATTTTCAAATTTGGAATGCTGTCAAAATATTATTAGTAAAAGACAAAATTTTGATCCTACCTTTTAAAAATTTTTATATGCCGTGATGTCACTTGGAAGAATTAATACAGAGTAGGATTATGCCTTACTTTAAATTGGAATTTCTAATTTTGCTCCTCTTAAGCTTTGCCATACATGTAGTTCATCTTGTTAAAAATGGGGTTCTGAATCATCAAATATGTGGGTCTCTGGAACTTAGCTCTTTGGGGGCAGAGGTCAGTGGAGGAGGTAGGTTGGTGGCCGAACCTGGTGGTGCTCAGGGATTTTTCGTGGATCTTTATTTAGGTATCGGTCCTGGTAGTGCTCAGGGCACTGTATGCGCTTTTAAGGGAGTAAACCTTGGTTGGTTGCATGCAAGGCAAGCACCGTAAACCCTGCGTTGTCTGTCTGGTCCCATTTGGGACCCGACTTTCTGCATTTCCAAAAGGCTCCCAGGTGTTGTTTATGCTTCTGACCCAGGGTCTACAACTAAGATGATGACCTTTCTGGTCAGTATTGCAAGAAAGCAGCTGAACTTCTCATTCCTATTTACTCGGCTTATAAACTCCTTAACAGTAGTGAATGAATGAATGAATTTTTAAGAAAATGGAACATTAAGGATTCCCTTATTATTGTCAGCTTCAGCAGTCAGTTTAGCAAATTGTAACTATTCGTAGCTAAGTGAAATACTCTATTCATACAATATCATACCACACGGAATCTTGGGAGATGTGCGGATTTTATTATGCTTTTTAAAAAATTCATTCACAGTGATTTTGTTAAAATTAGCCTAGGTTGTAGGAGAGAATGTTTGTTTTTGTTTATTTTTTGTTTTTGGCCCTCACCTGGCCATGCTCAGGAACTGCTTCCTAGCTCCTCGCTCAGGGGTTGCATCCAGCATTGTTTAGGAGACCATGTGGTGCTAGGGACTGAATGGGGCCTCCTCATGCACTCCAGCCTGGTGCGCATAGGAGAGAAGCTATAGTTTTCTTGATTTGTATTTAGCTACTTTATTATTATTATTTTTTTATGTAGGAGTACTGCTATTTATTCAGCCACTGATTAGCTGATTGAATTGGGCATGAACTCCATCTTACTCTTTTTTCCCATTTTTTATAATTTTATTTATTGAATCACCGTGAGAGCATTCACAAAGCTTTTGGGTTGAAGTCTCGGTCATACAATGAAACACCCGTACCTTCACCAGTGCCCATTCTCCACCCCCAAAAATCCCAGTATACCCCCATCCCACACCCTCCCCCTGCCTGTGGGGCAGATGATTTCCACATTACTCTCTCTCTACTTTGATTACATTCAATATTTTGACACCAGACCCACCATTATTATTTGGGATTTTACCCCAACACTCAGATTTGCTGAAAAGGCAACCGTAGACAATTTGTTTTCTATTGCTGGTTATGAGTAACATATGATGTCGCGTGGCTGCAACAGTGGCCGCACGATTTTGAAATTCCGAAATTTTAACAATTAAATCTGGAGGGATTTCTGCCAAAACCTGCTAGGTTCCGAGATTTGTTCCTGAGTCTCTTGGATCACGGCCATTAAGCAGCTTGATCAGGAGCCAGGAAGGCCGTTCATGGGCGGCGAGTCAGGGTCTCCTTGGGATGGGGAGGAAAGGGCCGGCTCCACCCCCATCCCGTGAGGCCCCACGTGTCTCATCTCTGCGGGCCCAAACCTGACTGTCCAATGGCCTCTGGTAGATGTGGCCACCAAGCTGCCAAGGCGGAGCAGGTGGAGGGACAGCACCCTTTCCCCCTTAGGGTGGCCCGGTGACAGTTACCTACTGTGGGGTCTGGATGCATTTCTGTCAAAAGCCACTGGGTTTCGAGATTTGTTTCTGAGTCTCTGGGATCATGACCATTAAGCAGCTTGATCAGGAGCCAGAGAGGCCATTCATGGGCAGCGACTCGGGGTCTTGTTGGGACAGGAAAGAAAGGGCTGGCTCCACCCCCATCCCATGAGGCCCCACATGTCTCGTCACTGTGGACCCAAACCTGCTTGTCCAGTACCCTCTGGAGGATGGCGGCCACTGGGCTGCCGGGGGAGAATTGGCCAAGGCACGAAACCTATTCCCACCTAGGGTGGCCCAGCGCCTGTAACCTACTGCAGGGACTGAACGCATTTCTGCCAAAAGCCATTGGGTTTCGATATTTGTTTCTAAGTCTCTGGGATCATGGCCGTTAAGCAGTTCCATCAGGAACCAGAGAGGCCATGCCTCCAATTGTATAGCTGAGCTGAAGGTAGTTTGTGGGTGTGTCTCCCACATACCTAATTTTTGGTCATTAACCTTCTTGGTAAACTTTGCCCCAAGTTTTTGGGGTCTTGCCAAAGGCACCGCAGCAATTTTGGGGTATCTGGAATTCTGAAGGCGCCATCAGGCTGCTGATGCACTCGCCTCACAGGTGCAGATTGACCTGCTGGCGGCACCAGACCCCCATGTATTTATCTACTGTAGAAGAATGTAAATACTTCTCAAGAATTTAGTTTTTGTAAAATGTTAAATTCTGTTTTAATATATAACAAAGCCAGAGTTTCAGTTACAAATTATTATGTATAGTCCAAACTGTATATGAAAATGCAAAGGAATTTAAATTGCCAAAACAGTTCTGAAAAAAAGTGCGGTTTGATCTTGATGCTGTTAAAAGAACAAAACAAAATAAAAAGCCCCTCCACGACAACTTAAAAAACAGAATCTAGCTTGAGAATGTGTGCCCTCTGGCTTCATTTTACTGTGGAGCTATAATAGTCAAGAGTAGAGTATTGTGCTCCTCTCCCAGCACCTCAAGAGGTGGTAACTATTAAAAAACTGAAATGAACCCAAGAAATAGTACAGAGGTAAGGTGCTTGCCTTGCATGCAGCCAGCCCGGGTTTGATTCCCCAGGACTGCATATGCTCACTGAGCATCACTGGAATGAGCCCTGAGCACAGTCAAGCCCCGGAACACCACCAGGCATGGTTCTCAAACCCAAGGAAATGAAAGCACTGGGGATGTGACTCAAGTGACTTTGCCTGTGTGAGGTCCTGGGGTTAGTCCCACTCTGTGTGGCTCCACTAGGCGTTACCAGGCCTAGCCAGGGTGGGTCGCTTCACCACCAGCTCAAGCACCACTGAACCCCAGGCATCTCCAGAAATCCCCTTAACCCACTACCACCACCACCCCAAAAAATGAAGCAAAAAATTGACACTTTGATGAAGAAGATAATAAAAGTAGCCAAAAAGTACATGAAAAAGTGCTAAGTATCCTGTAATTTGAAAATATAAGAAGAAATTACTACATACCCACTAGATAGGCTAAAATGATAAAGACTGACAATTTTGCATATTGGTAATTTAATGATTGGATCTCTCATACGGTACTGGTGGGAATATAAAGTTACGTTTCCCTTTTGGAAAACTCTTTGGCAGTTTCTTAAAACGTTTATCGTACATCTCACTTATGGTCCAGCAATTCCATTCTTAGTTATTTATCAAAAAAACACTTGCCTACTAAAAGCCTGTTATGTTTGTTACACTTTAATAATAACTAAAACTTGGAAATATCCAGGTGCTCATCAACAGAATAAAACTGGTTTATGTAATGGAGTGCTGTTCATCAATATAAAAGAAACAGCTACTCATACACACAATAGCATAGATGAATTTCAAAAACATTATGCTGAGTGAAAGAAGCCAGGTACAAAGGAAGTACCTACTGAATGGTTTCTTAAATGATGCAAAAATAATCTATAGTGATGGAAATCAGAATTGTGATTGTTTCTGGTGAAAGGGAATGAGTAGAAGAGATACTTGGAGTTTTCTAAGTTGATAGAGATGTTTTGCATCTTGAAGGGAAAGAATTATTCAGAGGTATGCATTTGTCAGTACTAATCAAACTATACATTAAGTACCTGTATGTTTATGATTATTCCACTGTATAGAATTTCAACCTTACATGCAGTCTCTCTGTTTTCTGCTGTGCTAATAGAATTTCTTGTGGGTCTGAGGTGCACAAAAACAATGAAGCAACTTGATTTTCCTTTGTCATTCATATTTAGCACACTATTATGGAAAGAAGAAAAATAAAAGAATTGGAAGGCCACCAGGCGGGCATAGTAACTTAGCGTGTGTCCTGAAAAAAGCCAGTAAGAGGAGAAAGAGGCGGAAAAATGTCTTTGTTCATAAGAAGAAGCGCTCTTCTGCATCTGTTGACAATACGCCTGCAGGCTCTCCCCAGGTACGAGACCTGTGTTGTCCCTTTCAAACCTAGAAGCCAGGAGACCACTGCGCTAGAATACGGACAGGAAAAGTACCTGCAGGCCTCTCGCATCAGCTCTCTGACCCCTGGAGAAGATGCTTTTGTGGTGTGGGGACTGATTGGTCTTGAATTTCAGTGTGATCCCATTTTCTTTTTCTTGTAGGGAAGTGGGGGTGAAGAAGACGATGACCCCGATGAGGGGGAGGATGACTCACTCAGTGAGGGTAGTACGTCTGAGCAGCAGGACGAGCTGCAGGAGGAGTCAGAAATGTCAGAGAAAAAGTCCTGTTCCTCTTCTCCCACCCAGAGCGAGATCTCCACTTCTCTGCCTCTAGACAGACAAAGGAGAAAGAGAGCGCTCCGCACCTTTTCATTTTCTGATGACGAGAATAAACCTCCTTCACCAAAGGTACTCCAATGTTCCTATTTCTGGTGAAAGGGAAATTCCCATTAGCATCTGCTTGTAAATGATGTTGGCATTCCACTTATCTCCGTTTCAGTTCAGCTGTCTGGGTTCCTTTTTATTTTTTAAAAAATTTTTTTAAAGACTCATTTTTTATTATATTTTATTTTATTTATTTTAACAAATCACCATGATAGCACAGCGGTAGGGCGGTTGCCTTGCACGCAGCCAACATGGCCAACCCGAGTTTGATTCCTCCGTCCCTCTCAGAGAGCCCAGCAAGCTACCGAGAGTATCTCGCCCGCACGGCAGAGCCTGGCAAGCTACCCCTGATGTATTCGATATGCCAGACACAGTAACAACAAACTCTCCAATGGAGATGTTACTGGGCCCGCTCGAGCAAATCGATGAACAACGGGAAGACAGTGACAGTGACAGTGACCATGAGTTACAGATACAAACTTACAAACTTTCATGATTGCATTCCACTCAAACAATGTCCAAGCACCCATCCCTCCACCAGTGCCCATTCTCCACCACCAGTGTTCCCAGTATCCTTCCCATGGGTTCCTTTTTAAATCATTCCAAATGCAGTGTGGATCCCTTGTCTCAGATTACTTGGAGATCAGTTATAAGGAGGAGAGTCTCTTTCACAGTGGCTACTTGTTTTAAAGGAAAAATATTACAGGGCTGGAGTGCAGGCCCTACCTGGTGACCTCTGAGCATAGAACCAGTAGTAACCCCCAAGCTACTCTGGGTCACTTAGTTAGGTGTAACCCAAAAGGCCACATGTGTCACATGAAAGTCAGCCTTTGGAGGGTTACGAATCTATAGAGAGAGACATTTTTAGAATAAAATACCTCTTACACTAACATTTGGTTTGGTTTGTTGTGGGCCATCCAGGAAATAAGGATCGAAGTTGCTGAGAGGCTGCACTTGGACAGTAACCCGCTGAAGTGGAGCGTGGCGGACGTCGTGCGGTTCATCAGATCCACTGACTGTGCTCCCTTAGCGCGGATATTCCTAGACCAGGTAATCACAGAGGCGTCTGCCTCATTAGTAGTCTCTCTCTTCAGCCAGGGACTTCAGACGTAGTGACAATTTGTGTTAGGAAAAATATTTCTATCACACAGGTCAAATATTATTTTAGTTTTCTTTTTAGGAGTAGAAAGATGATTTAAAAGTCTTCTTTGCTGACTTCTTTCATGGTTGAGACATGTTTAGTGATTCCCATTTCTCCTTAGATTTTCTTTCTTTCCTCCAAATGTTTGGGTGGTTTAAAATCGAGAATACCATGCTTAATTGTCCTCTTTTCCAAAATAGTATGTTTTTAATAAATTAATAATAACTGGGGCTTGAGTGAATGCAGGGGTTAAACCTCTTGCCTTGCACATGGCCAACCCCAAGCACTTAAGACCTGAACATCACTGGATATGGCCCAAGGCCCCTGCAAATGTAATAACTAGTGTGTTAGGCTTAGGAGTGGTGATCAATTTTAAGCAAATGTTCTGTTACTTTATATGTGTTTTTTGTTGTTGTTTTGTTTGGGAGCCACACATACATAGCAGTGCTTGGTTTAATCCTAGTTTTGTGCTCAGGGATCACTGTTGATAGTGCTTGGGAAGGACCATATGGTCCCAGGGGTTCAAGTGAGGGTCAGCTGTGTCCAAGACAAATGCCTTAACCCCTGTACAATCTCTCTGGCCCCTATCCTGAACATCTTTGAAGAGTTTTTATCAATCTTTTATTTACAGAGTAGCAAAATGTTGAAACTTATAACTAAGATTTTCTTGAGGGGTCTGGAGTGATAGTACAGTAGGTAGAGCACTTGCTTTGCACACAGCTAACAAGGGTTCAGTCCCCGGCATCCCACATGGTCCCCCAAGCCCCACAAGGAGTGATTTTCGAACACAGAGCCTGAGCAGAAATAGGTGCTACCCAAAAAAACTAAATTATAGGAAGTTAGAGTTAAAAGTATTTCTTTGGGGCACATTTTGTCATTAGTTACAAGACTGATTTATTGCAGAAATTGTAGAATGAATTCTTATCCTTGTTAAAACTTTATCATTAATTCTTGAGGTTTATTACTATGGAGGCCTATGCAAGGCTTTAGGGCTAGAGCAATAGCATAGCGGGTAGGGTGTTTGCCTTGCACGCAGCTGACCTGGGTTTGATTCCCAGCATCCCATATGGTCCCCCGAGCACCGCCAGGAGTAATTCCTGAGTGCATGAGCCAGGAATAACCCCTGTGCATCGCCAGGTGTGACCTAAAAAGCAAATAAATAAATAAATAAAGTGTGTTACTAGTTTGAAGGAGAAAAGAAATGTAGGAAAAACACAGGGAGTGTGATTTTGACAAAGCCAGCATGAACAAGGGCTGTTTGTGAACTACCCGCCGGTCACATGCACATCATCTGTATTTTATGCCTTCACAGGAAATTGATGGGCAGGCCCTGTTGCTCCTCACCCTCCCCACCGTTCAAGAGTGCATGGACTTAAAACTGGGCCCTGCTATCAAACTCTGCCATCACATAGAGAGGATCAAGTTTGCTTTCTATGAGCAGTTTGCCAACTGAGAAGGACAACCAAAGCGAGCTGTATCTTTGAAGCACAAATACAGCAAATCCTTCGCCCATTCTACCAAGGGAGCTGAACCAGCCCTGGGGCTGGGGGCCCTGTGGGGGTCAGCTTGCTTGCTCTGCACTTTCAGGGGAGGAGGATCCACAGAGAGGGAGCAGAAACTGCACGGAAGGGGCTCTCCTACAGGGACCATGGGGGCATCTCTTCAGATCGCAGTTTTTAAAAAATTAAGGTTGTGAAGAAAAGACTCATAAGAAGAATACGCATTTCCAGTGATGTGGCCTGAAAATGAAGAATAATCTAGACTGTTGGAAAGCACCCTTTTGGGATTTTTTTGTGTCTGTTTGTTCCTTCCCATTGTAGATTGAACTTTGTTCTCTGCTTTCTCTTTCTTAGAAAGAGAGGACATAGCTTTAAGTCAGCACTGATTTGGGACTGTGCCTAAGGCATGTCAGTGCTTCATTGTCATCGTGTTTTTAAGCTTTTTTTAAATTAAAACAAGTTCATTTTGGGGATGATCATGTGGCTCTAGGGTTTTGAATGTACAGTCACACTTTGAATAATTTTAAAACCTATTCTTAGGAGTTCCTTTGTTTACTACCTCTGTTGATAAGTGAGCTTATAGCCATGTCTGAGGATTTTTGTTTTGATGCCACTTTGAAGCTCCATGAACACTAAAGTAAAAAGGAGTTGGGAGTCGGAGGAACATGGCTTTCTTGCAAACACTGTATATCATTTACACCATTTCCTTTAACTGACCAGATCCCTGGTTTTCCATCTTGACCCAGCTTGAGCCCAAGCTATCCTCTTCATAGTAGTATATATTGTTGATTTTCAGCTTAATTGCTCTCTCTCCAGTGGTGCCCAGAGGGCATCCTTGCTGTTTATTTGTGTTTACTTTTCTCTACACTTGTTTGTCTTACTCTTTCTTTCCTAGAATCCTCACTTAGAAAAATATCAGTCAGTGTTCTTGGACATACAGGAAGGCCCATTTTCCCTCCTTTCTTTGCATGATCAGAAGGGGCAACAGCGGGAATATTTGGGAGGATGGTACCGAGCATGGGATTTCTGTACCGGTGTACCCTCTGTGGCTGGCGGAGACTGAGAAGTAGTTAAGGTTTTGGCAATAGCTTTGTGCAGTCAAAGGTTTTACTTGTTTTCTTTTTTGTTGTTTGTATTTTTAAACCTTTCAGTTGAACAGAATCAGAGTCAGGGACTTGGTTTTATCTTAGGTGTTTCTTTTCACCCAGTTCAAGTTGACATGAAACCACAGTGGTTGAATTTTCATTTATGATTTTCGTGCTATTATGGCATTAGAAAATTAGCAATATTCCATGTACCAGCCATGAAGAACGAAAAAAAAGTTATATAGGTTACCTCCTTCACATGATTTACTTTGCTGTTTTCTTTTCTTTTTTTGTTTTGTGTGATTGTTTTTGTTTATATTTTTGTGCTGGGGATCAAACCCAGATCTCATGAATGCAGAGCATGCACTTTGCCATTGAGCCACATGTCAGCCCAGCTGAGTATTTTTTAAAAATTGTCCTAGTTATTTGCAAATTTGTAACCTAATCATTCCTTTTCAATATTTAAAAAATTTTAAGCTATAGACTGAGTACATTTTAATTAGCTATACAAATGTAAAATAATGTTATTGACATTGATTATGATTATCCTTTTCACACACACACACACACACACACACACACACACACACATTTTTGTGACCACTGACGCGCCTCCTATACTCTGAGTCCTCTTTTCATTGGATAACTTAGGAACCACTTGAAGCCCTGCAAGCCAAGTCATATTAGAGCATCGACTATTTTGATTGCTACCAGAGACACTGGAAGGAAGCATTGCTTAAGTAAAAGTTAATATGTTTGACATTACCGCGCGGGCTTGTGCAGACCGAGGCAGGGTGGGCGGGAGCTTAGGCGAGTCCATGGCCGTTACTCTGAGTGTACGAGGTTGAGTACCTCGATGAACCGTCTAAAACCTAAAGCACATGCTTGGTGAGATCCTGGTCAAGATAAACCAACAAATAAGCCCTGTATTGGGCCAGACCAAATATATATATATATATATATACATATATATATATATATATATATATATGTGTGTTTGAATTTCCTTACTCAGAAATTCAGTTTTTAAATTCTGGTTAATTTGTGCCCTTGGAAGGAAAGCAAATATAAGGTACTTAGAAACAACTAGCATTCAGCACATAGACTTGTGGGAGGTGGAGGGGGTGCATATCTCATAATAACATTTCCTAAGAGCTCAGCAGTCAAGGGGCTAAGAAAGAGGGCTTCTTGTAGATAAGTGGAACAGGAAATTTCTGGAACTAATGAACACTGTTGACTTACTCAGGAAAATGAGATTTCCTCCTAGAGGAAATTTACCAAAACAAGAAGAAATGTTCCTTTGTCTGATCCTCTCTTCTTTTCCAGAAACCATAGATTTTTAGAACCACACAGAGTCCTGAGTAGTCTCGTCTGGAGAATCAGGAACAGAGTTATTCATGCTCAGTTTCTTCTTAGAGTCATATTAGGGTTTCTCTTAGAGTCTCGTGAATACTGACACTGAGATAGCTTATTAGGTCGTGCATTAAGGGCTGATTACATACTTTTAGCCCTCACTTTCAGATATTATATAAGAAAGGACCATTGTCCTGGAATTTGATACATTTTTTTTAGTATAAAATTTTAAGACTTCTGGGGCTGCACTGAAGTGACAGTCTGATTTCCTGTAATTCTAAAGCAGACTTTAATAACTGATCATCTTGGGGCAAAATGTGTCTTGTACTTGGGTACATGATCTGTATTTTTAAAAGATTTTTAAAAATTTATGTGCTACATTATAAATGGACTACATTTGCCTGGATTTCACCTCAACTAGCCGGCCGTACAGCCTGTCTGAAGTCAGAAAGATTTCCACGATCCAGTTTTAATTCTGAATTGGCAACCTTGGTAACAAGTGAGCAGACCACGTCATCCTCTTGAGCCTTCACTTGAAATGGTTGGCAATTATCAACATGCGACCATAGTGTGTTAGCGATACCTTTAGCATGAAGATGGCTATAATATTTTAATGATATCTTATGAACTTCTGGGAACTGTACTATTTTCTATTATATATCACTTTATTCTCACTGGAAAAGAGTTGAAATGGTTAATGCAGAGATTGTATTAACAGTGGTCTTTGCCCTGCTTTTTATTTTATTTTATTTTTAATGTAGGAGGCTCCCCATATATACTGCATTATAGATCTAAAGGTCAGGGAGGAATTCATGCCAACCTCTGGGGGCGAGTGCTTTCTTGATATTTATTGAACTATGATAGTAACAGATAGAAAACCAATTCATAACTCTTCTCTTTGAAGTAAAGTTATTCTCACTCTAAGAGAGATGCCATTGGACCATTGTTTCCTGAGCACTTGGATACTTTTCTTGTGTATGTGGGGTTTGTGGGATGTTGTTTTAGGGGGTTCTGGGGAGTTTTGTTTGCTTTGTTTTGTTTCATTTTGGGGCCACACCTGGTGGTGCTCATGGCTTACTCTTGGTTCTGCACTCAGGAATTACTCCAGGCAGTGCTCGGGGGACCTGTAGTGGATGCTGGGTTTCGCACCTGGCTGGCCTGTGTGCAAGGCAAGTTCCCTACCTGCTGCACTATCCCTCGAGCCTGAGCTTAAATACATTTTACTTGTGGTTTTATATTAGTGCAGTTACTCATGTGCCTCCTGAAAACAGATTATAAGCTTTAGGAGGCCTTAGGTGGGGTTTGATTCAGAGCTATTCCCTTCTCTCAAGTTGAAAAGTGTTTCTGGAAGGCACAGAACATGAAGGAATTGTTACCCGTAGCTAACCTTGATCTAGATGGGAACATTGTGAGAACTGTCATGGGAACTCACATTTATGTAGCCCCTATCACCTAAGACTATTTATGTCATCTTTGATTTCCACAGACATTTTGAGAGAGGTGTTAGGAATTTAACCTCAACAGTGGAACTGCATTCTGGGTTTAAACTCTGGCGGCATATCTTGAGGTTGGTGTATATGTGTGTAAATATACACATGCAAGTTCAAAAGTGTTCTGGGATACCCGTTGGCCTTATTGAAGAAAAAGCATCACTAAGAGGAATGAAGCATAAATGTTGGTTGAAACCAGGCACTCCTTTTAAAGTGTGAGTTACCTTTGGTCCTGCATCCACTGTAGGTAGTTAAATACCAAGCTCCTAGTACTGACTCAGAAGCTCATTGTAGGCCAGAGCCTTCTGTGAAGCCAAGAAGATCACTTTCATGTAATTACAGGTTTTTTTTTCATTTGGTAAGATTTTGCTAGTGAATTTTAATGACTCTCACCCCTTGTGTGAAAATGTACATACTTGGGAATTTTGAATTCTTCCATCTATATAAGCTACGTATAGACTTGGAGATTTTTGCAGAATAATTCAGCGCTCAAAGCCCATTCCAAATAGAGCTGGTCCCACAACCCTCATTTGGAGTGCTTGCCTCAGTCCACAGAAGTAGATTTGATTCTGACGCCTCTCATGGGCTGAATGTAGAAAACAGAGCTTCCCAAATTTATTTATTTGCCTACCACCCCCTTCTGTGGGGGGTAAGAGCAATGTCTCCTTGGAAATCTTCTTAAAGCAAACAAACAGAAAATGACACCCTACCTCCCCACCCCCCGCCCCCACGCCCAGCACCTTCCCTGTTGTCCTGGCAGCTACTGCCACCCCTGATTGTTGCAGCGCCCTCTGCAGGGCACTATCTACTCTGGAAACACAGCAGGTAGTGGCTGGTAAATGCACTGGAGATTGGTTTCTCGGCTCAGGTATGCTCTCTTCATTTTCAAAAGTGATAACTAGGCATAGGGACTGAGGGAACAGAGATGTCACGGTCACGGTTCTCCTGTTGTTCACCGATTTGCTCGAGCGGGCCCAGTAACGTCTCCATTGGAGACTTTGTTGTTACTGTGTTTGGCATATCGAATACGTCACGGGCAGCTTGCCAGGCTCTGCCTTGCGGGCAAGATACTCTCGGTAGCTTGCCGGGCTCTCCGAGAGGGGCAGAGGAATCGAACTCGGGTCAGCCATGTTGGCTGTGTGTAAGGCAACCGCCCTTCCCGCTGTGCTATCGCTCCAGCCCCAACGGAGATGTGGGCCTGAAAAATATCTCCTTTATGTCTTTCCTGACTTCACACTGTATCTATGTGGGACTACTGCTTACCCGAAGGACAGCCTTGAAAAAGGGAAGCGAGACACAAGCTGGCAGGATACAGCTTCCTGGTAGCGGTCAAGTGTTAACCCTAAGTTGGGCAGGCAGGGGTGACAGATGTTTCTGGAGAGCAGAGATGGCGTGGCTAGAGACGTGATGCCATTCAGATGGCGGCCTGTTTGCAGGATGTGTGTGTGTAAACTCCCGTCTTAAGCTTACTCCACCTCAGAGCTTGCATAGTCTGGCAGGTGGAGGAAATCAGAGTGTAGAAACCCTGAGGGCAAGCCTTGGGCACAAGTAAAGTCAGAAGCTGATGATGAGGGCAGTTATAAAGTTAAAGCTGGGCACTTCCTTGGCTGCTTTTGCAAGAAGTCTCTGGGGAAGTGTAGTTTGAATGTTCTCTTGGGCTTTGAAAGTGCTCATTTCTTTTTTCTGCTCCGTCTGCCCCTTTTTGGTAGAAAATCCTCTGAAGACAATCAGTGGCTTGCTGACCAGGCCTTTTAGCTGGCTACAGCACTGCCCTCAATGCTCTTTCTAGTACTAACTCACTGCAACAGATGCACTTTGTTTCATGTATTTTGTCCTCCCCTCCCTCCCCCCCCCCCCAAGATGCTTGTTTGGAAAAAGAAAAAAAGAAAATGCATATTGCATTGTATCCTTCCTGCTTGCTGTTTTTCTTTTAATTTTAAAAGTTACGCATTGAGGATAACGTATACTTAAGGAGAAATATGCACAAGAATACATATTAAAATAACTCCCATCAAGTTTGATAGTATAACTTCAAGGGATTAAAAAATAACTATTTTGGAGACTCTAGTGTGTGTTTTTTGTTTTGGGTGGGCTTTTTGGTTCTGTTTTGTTTTGGTAAGTAAGAGTGTACATAAACGTGGTATGACAGTTTAAGTGATTGTAAGGAAATCAGGTCCTAAGCTACGTCTAACTTCATTTGACAGCAAGAAGGCATATTAGCCATAGTAGTAAATCTATTCAAACTTTCCAGTGAGACCTCAGAGACGTATCTATGAATGGAGAAGAAAGGTTTTTCCTGCTTTAATAAGATGAGCCTTTCCAGCAATCTCCCTCTCCTGCTGTCTAATCCAGTCCCCTCTTGATTTAGGTTACTTTAAAAATTCTAGCTAAGGAAAGAACAGAATTTCCCTTATGACTATGTTCCTGCCCTTGAGTTCTGGACATGCTTCTTGCCGATGGACATTTGCCTCGGCCTTCTGGACTCCTCTGCATCTGGATGAGCAGAGCAGAGCTTTGTCAAAAGCCTCACGTCAGGCTTTATGCAAGATTCCTGAGCCGTTTTCTAGAACCCAACCAGAATCTCTTCTGTATTAGGTACATTATCTTCTTGGTCCTTTCCGAGTATGGACTGTATCTCTTGAACATCTCCATAAGAGATCTTTTAGAGACAGTGATGGCAGTTTCCCCTTTTGATGTTCTTGCTGTATACTCCCATGGTCAGTAGTTACGGAAGCTTTGAATTTTATAAATTAAACCTCAGTTTTAACAGCATGTTGTCCCACGTCCTCTGTGCCAGGGACTGTGGTGGATCCAAGGGTCAGTGAAAACTGATTCCAGCCCTCCAGAGGCGGCTCCTCAGTGGTGTGTGCCAGAGGCAGAAAGAGCATCCAATGGAACAGCCTGAGAAGTAGGCAGGCAGCAGAGCAGGAGATTTTGTGGAAGCCAGTAAGGACAGAGGGTCAGGCAGCCCTTAAAGTAAGACATGGGAAGCCACAGCTGGACTTAACTGAAAGGCACGGGAGTGAAATACAAAACTAGGAGAAGGCCAGGGAGTCAATAGAAGTTTTATCTTCTGGATAATCAAATTACAATATTCTTGTGAACCAAGAAATCTTTGGGACACCGTCTATAAAACTGAATTTCTTGGTGGCTATGCTTTAGGAAAAATTTCCCTAGATATGGTATTTCTTCTTTACAACTGCCCAGTATGTACAGGAATGAAAGTACACCAGCAACAAATGCTTGCCGCAGTGCAGTTGGATTTCTAGGAAAAGTCTGGAGAAACGCCAGTAGGGCAGAGTGATGTTCAGGGTGGGGAGGAGAAGAGAGCACAGGGTGCCAGGATTCAGAGGATCCGGTTGGAGTCAATGTCTACAGAGGGAGTGGTTGGAAACTGGCAAACACCAACAATTTCACTTTCTTTTGTGAATTGCACTCAATTTCTACAAGAAGGAAATATGTTAACTTTTTATTTAAAAAAATACAAACCTTATATGTTTCTAATGCATTGGATTGAAATATCCATTTAAGTCACATTTAATTTTTGTTTGTTAACTTGGGGGCCACATCTGGCAGTGTTCAGGGCTCAGTCCTGACATTGTGCTCAGGAATTGCTCCTGGCAATACCGGGGATCGAACCTGGATGGTCCCGGTGCAAGGCAGTTGGCTTACCCCTCCAGCTATCTCTCCAGCTCTTAAATTACATTTTAGGGGGCAAAAGATTCGCTGGGGTCTGATTGATGAATCTGAGACATCTTTGGCCAGGACGTTGGTACTAACGAAGTAGAAGGAAGCGGATCATCTGCGTTGGAAGGGGTATGCCCGTGTGCACCTTCTCGGCTTGCTTATGCTCGCCAGAAGAACTCAGGCTGCTCGCTGAAAATGCAGATCGTTAGGCCTCGCATCACAATCCATAATCGAATCAGAGTGACTGTTAAATCCTCAATTCAATCAATTCTGCAAGGGGAGCGATTTACCCTGGAGAGGAAAAGTTTAGTCCCAGTCTCAGCTCGCATCCGGGGGGGTGGGGGGGAACCCGGAGGCCCATGAGGTCCCGTTCACCTGTTGCACCTGGCTTTCTCCCTGGCCCCGCCCCCTCGGCGACCCGGAGCCCCGCCCCGGGGGCGGGGCAGGGCCCGAGCGGGCGAGGCCCGCCCCCACGCCGGGCCGGGCCAATCAGGCGCTGCGATCTCAGACGTCGGGTGACGCGCGGCGCCGAGTCGGCGGCCGGGCGGAGGGACCGGCGCGGGGCGCGGGTGCCCGGCGCGGGGCTCGGCGGCGCGTCCCCCAGCAGGCGGCCAGGCGGGCCGGGCCGCGGCGCCCCTCGCGCCGGGCGCGCCATGCAGGGCCCCGGCGGGAACGCGAGCCGCGGCGTGGCGGGCGCGCCGCCTGCCACGGTGGCGTCCGCGGCGGGCCGCTGCGAGAGCGGCGCGCTCATGCACAGTTTCGGCATCTTCCTGCAGGGGCTTCTCGGCGTCGTGGCCTTCAGCACGTTGATGCGTGAGTCCGGGACCCCGGCCCGGTGGGAACCAGGACCCTTTGCTGGGAAGCGCCTGCCGGCCCGCGAGGGCGAGGCGGCGGGCATTCTGAGGCCGGGGTGGGGGGTGAGCTCTGCCCCCACCCCCCACCCCCATCCCACCCGCAGGCAGGCTCCTGAGCCCCCGCGCCTTAGCCGCAGCCTCCAGCCAGGGGTCACCCCGTCCCTGTGTCTCACTCACACACCCACATGCACCCATCTGTCTCTGGAGATACGCGCCGAGATCTTGCTTCCTTCCCACCTGTCACAGCCAAGTTGAGGTCACCCCACTTGCCAGCCGGGGCCGCCGCCGCCGCCCAGGTTGGCACACTCCTTTCTGCCCCCTCTCGGGGGGGGGGGGGGTCTCTTCTTGGCTTTCTCCTTGCGCTTTATACACCACCTGCTCTGGCTGAGCCTTTCCTCTGCACCTTCACTCCTTCACTCTCCCGAGGTTGCATTGGCAGTTCAGTGCCGCTGCCACCTTGCCCGCCCACCTGCATTGTTAAGTCCCTTATTCCCTTGCTGGTTTTGTATTCTCCCTTGCACGCCACCAACCACCCCTTGCCCCCCCCACCCCCCTACCGCCCCTGCCCCTACCACACACACACACACACACACACACACACACACGACTCCCCCTCCTTTGTCTTCTCTCTCTTAGTCTGGCGGGACCCACCCAGACTGCCGTGTGCCCACCTTGCCCCTTGCCTCTTCCGCTTCCTGGATCCACAGGCCCACCTGTTCCATCCCTGTTCCCCAAGCTTCCCAAATCAAGTTGCTTCCCAAGTCTCTGCTGGCTGGCCCTGTTCCCAAGTCCACAGTATCAAGTTATTTTCTTTCTCCGGTGAGACTTGGGCAGGCGGCCTCCTGGGGAAGGGTGTCAGAGGGGCTGTGGAGTTCTCAGAATTCCCCGAGACCCTCCTGCAGAGTCTCAGGCGAGGAAAGCTCCAGATGGTCCTTCTGGAAGACCGGAAGGTCCACCCTATTGTCCAGTGTGCCTGGGCGGGGGATGGGGGGGCAGGGTGAGCCGTGGGACCTGGAGACATGGGGTGTGGGGTTGTTGGTGTTCTCTGCATGCCCGTCCTTCCCCTTAACTAACGGAACCAGAAGCTTCAGTTTGCTGGAGGTCTGCGGGCATCCCTTGGTTCCATTGGGGCGAGGGAAGGGTGCCGGCAGCAGAGGCATTGATCCCAGGATGACTTGCTCCTGGCTGTTTCCGGGCCAGTGGGCCGGGCCTCTAGAACACTGCTCCCCTTACACTGCCCTGTACACGTGGTTCTGGTACCGTCCACTTGCTGGAGTAGCGGAGGTTTCCAGTGGCCCTAGCCGCTACAGCTGTGTAAGGTCGGGACCTCTGGTGTGTAACCTGGGGCCACCTTGTTGGTGCTTGTGGGGGAGCCCCGCTTTCTCGTGATCCCCGAGGGGGTAGGTTTCCCCCTCTCTTCCCTTTTCCGCCTCGCCTGGCCTCGCCGCTTTGCCTGCAGAACAAATAGCCACTTGTTTTCCAGAGCAAGTCCTGAGCGATGACTTCGCCAAAACCCGCTGTCTGAGTGTTTGGGGACATTGCACCCGCTCTCCTGCCGCCCCCTCGCCAGGAGGCCCTCCCCTCCCCGGCTCTTGCAGGCAGCCACAGGCCCCGGGGGATTGTTTTGCTACCCACCCTCCTAGTTCTTAGCTGCACTCTGGCCATTTATGAGGGTTTGATGGATGCTGATGGCCTGGCTTAGTCCCTAGGGTTTGAGATGCCATTTCCCCAGGAAGCTGTGATTCTGCTGACGGTGATACGGCGGCCCGGCCCACCTCCAGGACACGTGTGTGCCTTGGAGGCACGCTCTGGACCTCCCCAGTCTCATGCAGTGTGAGGCGCACCTGGAGGGTGCAGAAACAGCGATGAGTGGGAGCGCAGGGCAAAGCCCTGTGTGCTCTGGGGCAGGAGTGGGGAGGAGAGCAGGAGCTTGGCTCCCCCCAGCCCCAGGGGCCATGGCTCCCCCGGCTGGGAGCAGGCAGGGACGTGCCTTCTCTGGAAACCCAGGTGGTCCTGTGGATGTGAAACAAATGGGCTTTTCCAGTCTGCTCAGTGGGAAGAGGCTGCTTCCTGGAGGACAGATGCCTGCGGATCTGGCTGTGCTGGGCCCTTGGTCTCCCGGCTCCGGTGCTCAGGCTGGCAGAGCCGCGCGCAAGAGTCCAGGCTCAGGCAGGGGAGATGGTTCGGTGTTGAGCCTGTGCAGAACCCTAAGATGGATACCCCTCACCCCTTGCAGCCCTGGTTCCTGCTAGTGCACCAGGCCGGGAGTTGGCAATGCCGGCGATAACCCTTTTATAATTCAAAAGCGAGGGGCCAGAGTGATAGCACAGCGGGTAGGGCATTTGCCTTGCAACGCGGCCAACCTGGGTTCGATCCCCGGCATCCCATATGGTCCCCCAAGCACCACCAGGAGTGATCCCTGAGTGCTGAGTCCATTTTAAAAATGAGCCCCCGGCTCCCCTGACCAGAGTCCACACAGGATGAGGGTGAGCTCTCAGCAGCAGAGCACTGGCCTTGCATGTGCATGTGTGAGACCTCAGGTTGGATCCCCGATACCATGACAAAAGGGAAAAAGGGGGCTCCCTTGCACCCCCTGCAGGGTCTGAGCTGCTGTACTGCAGCTGTGCGCTCTGCCAGAAATCAGTTCCACCCTTTCTCACACCTGCTTTCAACACACCTCCCCTGAGCAAGTTACATGCAATCCATAACCTCTTCGGGAGGGTCGCAGGGGTAGGGGGGATGGGGAGGGTGACAGGGTTTGCTGCCAGTGCTTTTGTGCTGGCAGGCGGTGTGCTATTTCCCCACGTATCATCAGCTCGGAGGCAGGACGCGGGCTCCTCTTTGTGTGAGCCATTTCCCTGCACACAGACCCAATGATCTTCTTTCCCTCCCACCTCCCTGAGCTCGGTGAATCCTCTGACCACACCTGGTATTGCTTTTTTTTACCCAGAAAACCCCTCTCCTCAGTGTAATGTTGCTGTGTGCTTTGGGAGTTAAGGGAGTGCCCCCCACGTGGTGCTCAGGACCACTCCCTGGGACAGTTGGCCAGAAGTATCATGCAAGTTCCAAGGATGTGGTGCTGCTCAGGCCTTGCATTGCCAGGGTCTACCAGGACCACCTTAGAATTGTTTGGGGGCCTCTAGGGCTGCACCCAGCAAGTGCTCAGGGACGAGCTGCACAATGCGGGCACCTTCGCTTCTCTACTCCCGCCTTGGCCCCTCCTACTGGGTTCTGTGTTTTGTCTCAGGAAGACTTTGAGTCTCACGAAGATTTTTCATCCCGGGCTTGCCTCACTCTGGGGCCTCAATCTGGAGCCATGGGGTGGGGCTCGGATGGTTTCAGATGAGAGTTTGTCTGCCAAGTGATATTCGTGGCCAACTCAAACTACCTAGACATACAGACTGTCATGGGCCATCACTGCAGGTGGCCCTGGGTGGCACCTTGTTCTGTGGGTGAGCACATCAGCTCCGGGATGTCTGAGGAGTAGACGATGCGAGAAGGACCTTCCTCACATGAAGCAGGCTTCTGAGGGCACCCCCTGCTCTGGGTGTCCTATTCCAGAGAATAGAAAGGATGGAAGACCAGGAGCTCTGCTGGGACCGGCCTACTGAGCAGGTTCTCTTTAATTCTCTTAATTTGGGGGCCACACCCAGAGACCAGCCCAGGCCTCCTGTGAGCAAAGCCTGTGCTCCAGCCCTCAGGCACTCCCCTTCCGCGGCTTCTCTGCACCACATGATGATGGAGCAGCCCAGACCAGCCAGCTGAGCAGAGCCGCCTGGTCAGCACACACCCCGCTGCCAGCTGAAGGTTGGTCCTGGCCGGTGCGTCTGCCATTGTTTAGGTCTGTTTTCCCTCAGGATGTGGGTACAAGGCATACTCATTTCCTTCATGGTGCACAGCCAGGTCTCGTCCGATTCAGGCAGAATTGGGTTATTTTGGTTTGTTTTTTTGTTTCTTTTTAGTTTTGGGGCTACACCTGGTGTTGCTCAGGACTTACTCTTGGCTCTGGGCTCAGGGATCACTCCTGGTGGTGCTCGGACCATACAGGGTGCTGGATCGGACCCCAATCATGGCCTGTAAGTCAAGGGCCTTAGCTGCTAGTCTCTTGCCTCCTGCCCCGGGCAGAATTGGTTTGAACTATACCAGCATCTAGGAACTTGGGTAAATGTATCTGCCTGTTTTCCTGTTACAGATTAGGGAAGTAGCCAGGTGGGGGTGGGGGGAAACCATTGTTTTTCCAAAACCCTTGCTGGCATTGAGAAATATTTTATCCGAGGCCCAAAGTAACATCCCAAACCAGTCCAAACCAGTTCCCCCAGCTTTGAACCCTTAATCTCCAGCAAAAGTCTCTGAAGGCCTTAGGTCTTGGCTCTCCTGAGGAGCACTGGCCTCGCATATGTGCAGCCCTGGCTGGAGTGCCTGCACCATAGATAAACTATTCAAACAAGAGGCCCTGGTGACTTCCCCCAGCCCAGCTGGCTCCCTGCTGGCCCTGCTAGCCTTATCTGGGCCCATTCTATCCCAATTTGTTTTTGTTTATTTTTTGAGCCACACTCGACCTTGCTCAGGACCTTCTCTTGGCTCTACACTCGGGGATCATCACCTGGCAGGGCTTGGGGGATCACACGGGGTGCCTGGGATTGAACTCAGATCCACCATATGCAAGGCAAGCATCCCATCCACTGTGCTCTCTCCTGCGCCTCTCTCCCAATTCTTTAAGAATGCTACACAAGGACCAGAGAGCTCAATGGGTTAAGGCGTGGTTTCTATGTGGAAGGCCTGGGTTCAGTCCGCAGTACCTCACGGGCCCGAGTACTGGGCTGAGCTGCCCAGACTTGACCCAGAACAAAAGAAAAAGAAACAGACCAGCCCCAGACACACTCGGGAGTAGAAAAGAATGCAGTCATGGTCAACCCTGTCTCTACGCTCTCCCACTCTCTCTGTTCCCTCCTGGGGACTCGGTGCTGCCTCCTTGCCCCCGTGGTTCCCCCCCCCCCCCCAATTGGTATTTGTTTGTTTGGCTGGTTTTGGTTTGTGGGCTACACCTAGCAGTGCTCAGGGCTTGCTTCTGGCTCCTTGCTCAGGGATCGTTCCTGGCGGAATTTGGGATCGTATGGAGTGATGGGCTTGAACCTGGGTCGGCTGCGTGTGAGGCAAGCCCCCGTGGGCCACTGTACCCTCTCTCTGGCCCTTATTTTATCTGGTTCTTTTCCCTGGGCCTGACCTGGAAGCATCACAGCTATAGGGAAGCCTGTCACTCCCGTACTCCTGTTTCCCCCTACACACACACACACACACACACACACACACACACACACACGATCTGGAGCTCTGTTCCTGGGGGCATGGGGAGTCCCCAACTCTCACCTGTAGACATACCTTTCCCCCTTTGCAGTGGATACTTTGGCTGGGGTGCTCCCTGGAAACCCGGAGAAGTTCCTCTTCTGGTAACTTGTCGCCCAGTCAGCACGGCCCCTGTGATCAGCCCCAGGATGGTGGCTCTTGGAGTTGGCACTCACTCTCACTGTCTCTGGTTTCCGCTCTCCGCCCGCAGTGCCATCCATGGCAAAGGAACCGCTTGTCCTTTTCTGTCCCAGGTGCTAATGTGCCCTGGGAATGCGCCAGAGTCACAGCATCTTGCTTTTCCCCTGCATTCCTGATTTGTTTGTTTCTATCCAGGGCCCCCCCTTTAGTTGTTGCAGCGATTGGGGGGTGGGGGGTGCCTCACGGCCCTGTGTGACTCTCAGGCATCCTGGAGCACTGCTCAGGCACTTGGTCGCAGTGCTGGGGGTTTGCCCTTCTTTGGAGCAGGGGCTGGGGGTGGTCACACCTGTTGGAGCTGTATGTGCTTGGGGGCATGGGGACTGTGCAGTGCCGGGGGGGGGGGGGGGGAGGGTGTCTGTGCTCTTGAGGCGCAAAGGTTACAGTTGCGGCTCACACACATGCTCTCCAGTGCTCTCCAGAGGTCGCACTTCCTGGCTTTGCTGTTTGCACATCTGTTGAGGTACGTTGCTCAGTGGGTTCGCGCCTCTTTGTGGTGCTCACACATACCGGGCGCCAGTACAGCCAGGAATATGCCACCGCACCAGCAACTGCAGATGGCAGAGCAGAGCTGCTGGGGTCTCTCTGCAGGACACCAGGTCTCGAACTGATAACCGTATGCTTGCAAGACAGGCGCACTCAGCCTCTGCACTGTTTTTCCCAGTCTGTATTTTTAGAAGAAATTTTTAATGACGATTATCAGATTTTCTAAGTCTTTATTATTTTTGTTTTGTTTTGGGGGCCACACCTGGGGGTGGTGGGTTATACCTTGCTCTGCGCTCAAAATTAATCCCTGGTAGTGCTCAGGGGACCCCTTGGTATGCCGGGGATCGAATCTGGGTTGGCTGCATGCCTGGCAAATGCCCTACCCACTCTACTATTGCTCTGGTCCCTCCATCATCTTTAAGGGTGGTATGCTTTATTCATGATAAAGCTTTATTAATTTGGTGTTAAATAACTACCCACAGGCATTGTCTGAATTGTGGGATATTTTGAGTTGCAGAATAATCTAATAAAATGTGTATATATATATATATATATTACCCTTTTAAACACGTCCATTTGCCAGTGTTGCCTATCAAATCTTTACTGCTTTTTTGTTTTTTACTTTTTGTTTTTGGGGCCACACCCCGCGGTGCCAAGGGTTTATCCCTGGCTCTACACTCGGGGATCATTTCTGACACCACTTGGGGGACAATATGGGATGCCAGGGAGCAAGCCCAGGTCAGCCACATGCAAGGCAAGTGCCCTACATGATGTACTATCACCCCGGCCCCTGACCCTGCCTGCACAGCTGTAGTGATCTTTTGGACATGCCTGGGGTCCAGGGACATGAAGATGTGGTGGTGTCCCAGGAGTTTACAGTTAAAGGAGCAGGAGCCCTGACTCAGGCCCACCCGGCCTGGCTCTTGGCTGCTGCTGTGTGCTGCCCTGGAGCGGCCTGGCTGCTCTTCCTTGAGGCTTCAAGCCCCCTCCCCAGGAAGGGGGGAACCATCATTTTTCTGGGACTGTGGGTGAAGCAGCCAGATCTGAGGGCCTGTTAGACCCTCCTGAGGGGCTGGGGCGGGAGATGTCATTGCCCAGCTGCTGCCGGGCAGGGGGCATCCAGGAGACCCACTGAAGGATGTGTCAGAAGGGTTTAAGTCATTTGTTCTGTGGACTGAGTTAAACACACGCCTCTCAGCCTTGTTCGTTGAATATCTCTCCTCTGGGCTCTTCTCTCAGACTGTGTACACAGTATGTAAAACAGAGCCCCGCCCGCCCACTGTGCAGGCTGGCGAATGCAGTTCACACAGCCCTCCAGGGCCTGACTCTTGATTCATTTTTGTTTTTGTTTCTCTCTGGGGTGGGGGGGGAGCCACACCTGGCCATGTTCAAGGCTGATTCCCAGCTCTGCACTCAGGGATCGGTGCCAAGGGGTCCATGTGGGGTGCTGGGGATCAAACCCAGGACTGCTGCGTGCAAGGCTAACACCCTACCTGCTGTTCTGTCTCCCCAGCCCTTTTCATTGCATTTTATTTTTGACACTTGGGCTACATCTCTACGTGCTGGGGGTGTAAGGTGGGGGTCCTCAGCCCCAACACTGTCTCTTCCACCCCAGGGCCGGGCACTTACTCTGCGGAGGTGCTATTAAAATACACCGTTCCCTGGTCTATGATCCGTCAGTGTTGGCTGCATGTGGCAGTTCCACATCCATATGCATCCGGGGTCTCTTAAACAGTTTTGGGGCATAAAAGGGTGGCAAGTGGGGGAAGTCTGCGAGGGCCCCGTTCAGGCACTGCTCGTCCTCCTGGCTCTGCCATGCTTCCTCCCAGTGGTGCCGGCTTATGCAGGCTTACAACATGCCCGTGTCCCCATGTCCCAGGGTACCCGCGCCAATGCAGCACTGGGTCTGCATGCTTGAAAGTGGCAGCGGATGGGCGCAGGACCGAGTGCCTCGCCCAGCCCCACCACTTCCTGGAAGCACTTCCCTATTAATTTTGCTCCCTGCCTACCGCACTTCATGTTTTCCTGTTTAGTTCTTCTGATTTTTTCTCTTTTTGGTAGGGAGGGTGTTGGGCCACACTGGTGGTGCTCGGGTGACCTTATGCAGTATCCCGGATCAAACTCGGGTGGGCCACATGCAAGGCAAGCCCCTTTAACATCCCTGTGCTATCTCTCTGACCCAGTGATTCTCTTTCTTGATTCTTTCTTATGTGCAAAGTTTTTCTTCAGCTTCACATTGTTTTATGATTCATGATAGCATTATAAATAAAAAATTGGGGGGCTAGAAAGATATTACAGGGGTTAAGGCAAGCGCTTGTCTTGTATGTTACCAAGTTGGGTTCCATCTCTGGCGTCATTTATGGTCCCTGAGCACTGTGTGATCCCTTCACCAGTGTATATTTCCAGCCATATGTACCCAGTTTCCCTCCAGTGGAAATCCCCCATCTCCCAAAGCGGCTTGCTTCTATGGCAGGCACTTCTGTCTGTCTGCCTGCCTGCCTGTCTTGTCTGTCTGTCTGTCTGTCTGTCTCTCTGTCTCTCTGTCTCTCTCTCTGTCTGTCTCTCTCTTTCTCTCTCTCTCTCTCTCTCTCTCTCTCTCTCTCTCTCTCTCTCTCTCATTTTCCTTTTAGGCACTGTGGTTTGCAATACTGTTTCTGCAAGGGTATTATGCATATCACTTTACCTCCTTTCAGCTCTCAGTTTTTGTCCAGAGTGATCATTTCCAACTATCATTGTCATAATCGTCCCTTCTCCGTCCTAACTGCACTTCCCTTCCTCCTTGGTGGCAAGATTCCCACCATGGAACAGTCTTCTCTGCCCTTGTTTCTACTGTCTTTGGGTATTATTCACAAGCTTTTTTTTTTTTTTATCCTGCAAATGAGTGCAATCATTCTGTTTGTTCCTCTCCCCCTGTCTCATTTCGTTCAGCATGATACTCTCCAGGTCCATCCATGTATAAGCAAATTTCCTGACTCTGTTTTTCCTTTATTTTTCATTGTGTAGATGTACCTTGGTTTCTTTACCTGCTCTGTATTTGTTCTCGGGCACTTATGTTGTTTCTAGCTTCTGGCTGTTGCCAACAGTGCTACGATGAGCATAGGAGTGCGGATGGCTTTTCTGTGTTGAAAATCTTGGGCTGACCTCCCTGTTGTTTGCTGCCTGTGAGTTTCACCTCATGTCCACTTCTCTGAGCTGCGCAATGGGGAAGATTGTCCTCAGCCACGGCAGGAGGGTGCTTGTACCCCAGAATCCAGCTCAGGGTCAGACGTGCTGCCACCCTTGAGCAGGAAGAGGCCTTCCAGGCGGTGGGGTGTTCGCGTTTGCAGGGGCCTGGGGTTTCTAGTTCCCGTTGTTTTTCCCAGAATGTGACACCAGGAATTCTGGCCCTGGCCCTTGGGCCTAAGGGGACAGCCATGCCATCCACCCCCTGACACCCCACCCTCAGACATGGCCCCACGTTTCTCTGCTTCAGCTCTGCTAGCATTTGGGGCAGGATGGTGCCCTATTGGGAGCTGTCCTGTGTCTGGCAGTCTGTCCAGCAGTCCTCTGGCTTCTTTCCAACCCCTGTGACAGCCAATGACATCTCCTGACATGGCCAGATGTCCCCATGGTGGGGGCTGGGGCAGCAGAGTCTCCCTGGGAGCTGCCCTGTCAGCCTTGTGGTTGGCTGGGCAGTCTCGGATGCTGGGCAGCAGCTGACCAGCGGGGAAGGGGGCTTGCCGGGCTCTGCCCTGGGCCCAGTCTGCTGTGATAGAGCTGAAACCCCTTGCCCTCAGGGGTGGGCATCCCAGAGGGTTGGGGTGCAGGGGGTGGGAGAAGTTTTTCTGCTTTGCAGGAGAGATTCTGGAGGGAGGCTCAGTCATGGGGGGCATGGCCACCGGCTTGGGAGGTTGGAGAGACTGGGCCAGTGATGGCCACAGGGGGCAGAGGCACCATGTAGGCCTCTCTGCATGGGCCCCTCAAACAGGGGGTCAGTGACACCCCACTGGCTGGTCTGATTTGAGTGTACATCTGATTCCTTTGAGTTATGTCTTTGGGGACCTTTCCTTGAAAGCAGTTTGTCCCCATGTCCCTTAGCGAGCTTATGGGGTCCCTGTGAAGCTCATCTAGTTATTTGTCTCTTGGGAGCTGCCGGAGAAACAGGGACCCGGTGACCTCCAGGCCTGTTCTGCCCTGGCAGTGTCCCTAAATGAGATGGTGTAATGACTGCTCTGTGCCAGGTCCCAGGGGGTAGCCCGAGAGTCAGGTGCTTTGCAAGCATAGTTCCAGGGTGGTTCTGCCAAGAGGGGGCCACTACCTGACGGGTGCGGGGTGAGGGTGCTGCGCCCCCTTGCCAACATGTCAGGCGTGTTCATAGGCTAATGCCAGGGCGGATCTGAGACCCTCAGTCTACTGGCCCCTTCCATGCTCCCACATGCTGATGGGTTGGCTCTGCAAAAGAACCTCTCTCGGGCAGGAGAGAGCACAGTGAGTGGGTAGGGCACTTGCCTTGACCATGATTAATCCGGGTCCTATCCCCAGCACCCTGAGCCCTGAGCACCACTGTGTGTGGATCAAAAACAAGCAAAAGTTCTCTCCTAGTTATCTGCCTATTCTAGAAATTCTCTTAAGGGGCTGGAAAGATAGGACAGCAAGGAGGGCACTTGCCTTCCACGTGGGCCGACCTGAGTTCAATCCCCAGCATACAGTGTCATCCCCAAGCACCACCAGGAGTAATTCCTGAGTGCAGAGCCAGGAGTAACCCCTGAGCACCACCGGGTGTGACCTAAAAAAAGCACTGCACTGCACTGCACTGCACTGTCTTCCTGTTGTTCATCGATTTGCTCGAGCGAGTGGGCCCAGTAACGTCTCCATTGTGAGACTTGTTACTGTGTTTGGCATATTGAGTACAAAAAAGCAAATAAATAAATAAGATACAGCACTGTAGCACTGTCCTCCCTTTGTTCATTGATTTGCTAGAGTGGGCACCAGTAATGTCTCCATTGTGAGACTTGTTGTTACTGTTTTTGGCATATCGAATATGCCAGGGGGAGCTTGCCAGCTTCTGCCATGCGGGCGGGATACTCTCAGTAGCTTCCCGGGCTCTCCAAGAAGGGTGGAGGAATCAAACCTGGGTTGACCACGCGCAAGGCAAACACCCTACCTGCTGTGCTATCTCTCCAGCCCAAATAAGAGAGAAAGAGAGAGTATATATGTATGTGTATATATATGTGTGTGTGTGTGTGTGTGTATATATATATATATAGAAAGAGAGAGAGAGAGAGAGAGAGAGAGAGAGAGCGAGCGAGCGCTGTAGCTACCAAGCTGGACAGGACTTGCCTTTGCACCTCTGAGAAGACTGTTCACTCGAGCTATGCTCCCCCTCCTTAACCCCCCAGTCCTCAGATGCGGCCCCCACCCATTGGCAGTGCTTTGTGCTGTAGCGGGGTCCATGTATGCCCTTTCCCCAGGGGCAGAGGGAGAGGGAGGAAGGAGGAAGAGGCCGGGGCCCTGGGTGTTTGCTTTGGCTCCTTTTAAAGACTTTGCACCCAGTGCTTGTGACTCTCCCCGTTACCGCCCAGGTTGGTGTCCAGAGCGTTGGTGTGTTTCTCTCCTTCCAGCCCAGGCATGGTGGCAAACCCCAGCTGACCATTCGAACCTTGTTTCCCATGGCTCCCAGCACCTGCCCACGTGCTGAGAGAAGTGCTGCCATGTGAATGCGTCATTCTACAGAGCAACGCAGGCCGTGGAGGGAAGTCACGGCACGGCGGCCCAGACAAGGGCCAGCCCGGCCGTGGGCCTGTTATTTCCTCGCGTTTCTCAGAATGCGTTCCCTGCCTGCCTGCCCTGTGCTGGCTGGTTGGGCTGCTTCGGCTCACCAGTATTCCTCCTGGGGCCTTTAGGTGTGTGAGCGGACCCCTGAACCCCTGCTGGAGAGGTGAAGCAGGGAGCTGAAGTGGTCCTGAGATGCCCCTGCGGGAGAGCCCACCCAGTGCAGCCTGGGCGGCCGAGAGCAGGTTACTCGGCAGTGCAGGGGTTTGGGAGGGACGCCTGGCATGCAGCCTGTTAGGTGAGGGGGGCTGCCTGTGTGCAGCATCTGCATGAGTGGAGTCGGAGGGCGTCAGGGGCCCCTCGCTTGCTAGGAGTTGGCCCCTAGGGGTCCCAGGGTGCCACCGAAGATGGCAGCTTGCGACCCTGCTGCCCTCCTGCGGGAGCCTCACATCTGAGGGAAACCGAGGAGGGAAGCATTTGGACTCTTGAGTCACGTGGTCTTTTCCATCAAAAGCCCTGGCTTTGTAATCCGGGTCCCAAAGGCGAGAAGTCTCATCAGTTACTGGCAAAGACAAACCATTTCTAGAGGCAAGTGGTGTGCTGAGCGGTACAAAACCTGCTTCGCATGGGGGGTTGGAGAGCCAACTCCAGAACCAATTTTCTGATTGGGGCTTGAGAGATAATAGTATAGTGGGCAGGGCACTTGCCTTGCATGAGCTACCCCAGTTCGATCCCCGGCACCCTGTAAGTTCCCCCGAGTATCACCAGTAGTGAATCCTCTGAGCACTGTGGGCATGGTCCCAAAACCAACAAAATTTTCCCATTCTTGTCATTTAAAATCAAGATGGCAGGAGTGTTAAATTTCCTATCCACTAGCAGATTGTGTGTGTTTTCTTTCAGTGTGTTTAACTGAGGTACTTATTCAAACCCTCTCTCAGGAGAATCTTCAGGGAAATGTCCAGAAAGCCTCACTGTGGACCCGGAGTCGAGGACCCTGCTGTTAACGGGACTGTGTTCTGGGTGCAGATGTGTCCAAGCACTTTTTCTGAATAACAGGGGTCCACGGGCTGGGTCACTGTGAATGTGAATTTTGTTCTGTGGTGCTGTGTGGGTGGAGCGCTTAGGAGGGCACTGGGAGAATAAGAGCTTTCTGAAGGGCCGTAGCCTATGATCTGCTGAACAGAATGACCCCATGGCCCCACTGGCTGGAGCCCCCAGCAGTGTTGGGTGGGGTGCTCTCTCTGCTTGAGGCGTCAGGTGGCACCTTGGCATCTGGCAGGACAGCGGGAACCACGGGACTCCCCCCACAGAGTGCCTCCATACCTGCCTTTTGGGCTGTTTCTGTGCTGCAGACATTGTGGCGGCCACAGTTTGCCCTGGAGCCCCGGGTGGGTGGTGGACACCAGCCAAGTGACCAGACCCTGGGCTGCAGCAGAATGTCCAGGTCTGCGCTCCTCCGTGCCCTGCACCAGCCGAATGCCCTCCTGTCCTCTCCTGCCCTGCCCTCATTCCTCCTTCCCCTGCATGCCTTTCTGCTCCCTCCCCATTCGGCCACCTCCTCCTCATCTTTTGAGGAACTATTCTCCTTCGACGTGTCTGGGATATATAGTCTGTCTATGGTCTGTCAGCCTGGGTCAGCCTCAGGCTCTTGGGCCAGGTCCAGCTTGCCGGCCAGGCTGGAGCTAGCCCCCACGAGGCTCTGGCCTGGGGCTTCCTAGCAGAACAGCGGTCATAAAGAGAACAGAGAGACCTGGGAGGTGGTGAGAGACAGATCTTGTCTTTTCTAAAGGGTTCTTCTGGTGCTTTCTAAGGACACAGGTGCTCTCTTCCATAACTGCAGGGCAGTGCAGTGGTGAAAAACCAAGGACACGTAGCTGCACAGCTGAGAGTCATCCACAGGCCACATGCACGCTCTGCCCGAATACCAACTTTCCCACTGGCCAGTGCCCCAGTTTCCTTCCCTATCTAAGTAAGCATGGACTTTGCACTCGCTCACCACTCCCCGTAGCCCGGAGTGACCGCTTAGCCTTTCTGAGTTTTTCCCAGCCTTGACGCTGTTTGGATACACTGGTGGGTGGCTTTGTGGGCTCTCCTGGGTGGGGCTTGCTGCTTGCTCATCATTGCGTCAGGCTCTGTGTTTGGGGTGGGGGCGCTGGGAGCCTCCTGAGGCCGTGGGGCTTGATTGATCCCGGTGCGGATCGAGCGTTCCTCAATAACCACATGGGCATGGAGGCCCCGCCAGATGGCTGTACTGGAAGTTAGTGTTTTCCCTTTGTAATGAATAAGAGGTCCCCGGGGAGATATTTTGAGACCAAGTGGGCACAGGATCTGTTTGCAGTTTCATCTTTGAAATCCCCTGGGGGGGGGGGGGATTAAGTTAGAGGCCCCGCAGGTGATTCATTTATTTATTTATTTATTTTTGGTTTGGTTTGGTTTGGTTTTGGAGGGGCTGCACTGGATGGTGCTCAGAGCTTACTCCTGCCTCTGCACTCAGAGATCACTCCTGGTGGTGCTCAGGAGACCATATGGGGTGCTGGGGGTGGAACCCAGATCAGCTATGTGCAAGGCAAGCGCCCCTCCTGCTCTTCTCTATCACTCAGCTCTATCTGGTGGGTTTCTGAGGTGGTACCAAGTCTCCACTGAGGACTGACTGTCAGCCTGCCAGTTCTCAGGTTACTCATCGGAGCCGGGGGCATTGCTTTCTTCTATACCTTGGGAACGGAAACAGAGAGGTTAAATGAAGTGTCAGATGGCAGAACCACCAGGAATTCGAGAATTCAGGCTTGCGGCTCCTCCCCTGCTCTGGGCGCACCTGCCTGCCCGCCAATGTGCCACGTTCCCTCCCATATGGCCTGGGGCCCAGTCACAAGCCTCTGCATTTGGGGCTCACTCTCAGCTGCGCCCGGGATTCTCTGAGAGTCATTATTGGCATTTTTCTCTGGGCATAGTAGGTGAACTAAGAAGGAAAGAGAGGGGGGAAAAAGCCAAATGCTTTTGACTTGATATCGGTATCCAGTGCTGGTTGTCATGATAACTGAGGACTCTTTTCTGGGGCCATTAATTGAGCCTCTGCACGTGAGGATGACGAGGCTTGCCAGCGAAGGAATAGTGAACATAGAATGTGCACTTCTACAAGCAACCAGGAACAGACCAAAAGCTGTTTGTGGACATCAGACCTCAGACAGCCCAGCCTGGGGGTCCTGGGAAGGAATGCAGTGGGGTGAGCCCCGGGCCTGCTGCTACTTCCTGCAGAGACTGTTTCTCTACCTTGCAGTGATGAGGCCAGAGCCAGTGTGAGTTGAAAAAACAGTTGAAAAGGCCCAGGCAGTCAGAATTTGCCAGTCACAGTGTGGAGAGAAAAGAGTGGTGTCGGTGGAAAAAAACAGGCATTTGCTTAGGGGTTTCTGTGTCTTTTGGACACAGGGGGCTTGGATTGGGCCACCCCAAGCAGTGCTCAGGAGTGACCCCTGGCAGTGCTGGGAGACTGGACCCCGTGCCAGGAACTGAACCAGGTCAGCTGCAGGCAAGGCACGCGCCTTGTCCCTGGCCCTTTGAGTCTTTCTGGGAACATTACTCTGTGTGCTTTGGGTGAAATTCCTGAGGCAAAACAAAGAGCTGTTTGTGAGGAAGCTTCCTAAACTGAACTGTTTCCTGGCCTGCAAGAAGGTTTTCTTTCCCATTCAAGTGAGAAACTGTTGAACCCCTGGGGCCTTTGGTAGACACCTCCCAAGAGATGGGTGTTAACTTGCATGGAAGAAAGAGTTTATAGTTCAGACATCAGCCCTGAGGGCCAGAGAGGTGGCTCAGTGGCTGAGCTCTAGCTTGGCTGGCATGAGACTGGTACCACCACAGGTCCCTGAGGCACTGCAGATAAGAGCACAAGAGCAAGAGGACTGCAGCTTGGTGAGCACTGCAATCAGGGGTGTGTGGCCCCTCCCTCCAGAGCCATCTCAGCAATAGCTACAACAAAGTGTGGCAGGGGACTGGGCACATGAGTCGAGAACATGCACAAAAGTCAGTGGGAGCTGGGCTGTCACCCAGGTGGCCCAGTGGATCTCAGGTAACACATACACACACAGCACATATACACTACACACACACCTTCCACATACACACACACCACATGCACACACACCACATATACACTATACACACACCACATACACACTACACACACACACACATACACCCCACATATACACACACACCACATATACACTATACACACACACAAAAACATACACACACAAGCTACACCCCTGGAGATCAGTGTAAATGCAAAAACCCTAATTTCCAAAAGAAAAAGTAGAAGTTCTCTGTGACTTTGGGATGAGCGAAGATTTCTGGGGAGCCACTAAAAACAAAGATACACTGAACATCATCCTAGTTGGGAATTTCTGGCCTCTGGATGACACTGTTAAGAAATTGAAAAGGCAAGCCACAGAGTGGGAGCAGTATTTGCTGTTCGAATACCAACCTGGGATCCAAATGATGTGAAGAATTCTGATCACTCAGTACAAAGACAGAACCGCTTTAAAATAGGCAAAAATACTGGGAGAAAACTTTACAAGAATAAAACAACCAACCCCACCGAAAAAAACGGGGGGGAGAGATGAACAGAAACTTCTCTACGAAGAGATACAGATGGCCAAAAGCCGTGCGAAAAAATGGTCATCATCAAGGAGATGCAGATCAAAACAATGACATATCCACTCACACTGGCACCTTACTTCTTCACAAGGAACAAAACTGGTGTTGGTGTGGTTGTGGGGGAAAAGGACCCTCATCCACTGCTGGTGGGAATGTCGACAGGTCTAGCCTTTTTGGAAGACAATGTGGACATTTCTCAAAAAACTAGGAATCGGTCTCCCGAGTAACCCAGCAATTCCACTTCTTGGCAATTTCATTTCTGTACCCCATGGGCCCAAAGACTTTTTTTTTTTTTTTTGCCTTTTGGGTCACACCCGGCGATGCACAGGGTTTACTCCTGCTCAGGGGACCATATGGGATGCTGGGAATCGAACCCGGGTCAGCCAGGTGCAAGGCAAACGTCCTACCCGCTGTGCTAGTGCTCCAGCCCCCAGGAAAGACATTTTTTATCCTCTGTTCATTGCAGCATTATTCACAGTATCCAAGCTCTGCAATCAACCCACATGTCCAAGAACAGAGGAGTGGTTAAAGAAACTATGGAATGCTCCTCCACTATCAGAAAAGATGAAATCCTGCAATCTGATGCTACGTGGATGGACCAGAGCAAAGAGACAGACGCAGAATGACCTATCTCATAAATGGGATATATAGAGGTAACACGTGCCCAGAGGCAACAGAAACTGGTCTTCAGCATATCACTGCAGGGAGTAGGGAGTATAGGATCTCACGTAGACCCCTCCCCAGGACTGAGCTGGTGGAGGGTGTGGTGTTGGAATGTTTTATTGCATGAAATCCTGCTGCTCACAATATTGTAAATCTCAGTTTAATTCCTTTTTTTTTAAGAACTTTATTTATTTTTGGCTTTTTGTGTCACTCCCAGCAATGCACAGGGGTTATTCCTGGCTCTGCACTCAGGAATTACTCCTGACCGTGCTCGGGGTACCAGCACGGGGATGCCGGGGATTGAACCCCGGTCGGTCTCATGCAAGGCAAATGCCCTGCCCACTGTACTATCGCTCCAGTCCCTCTCAGTTTAATTTTTAAATAAAAATATTTTAAATAGAAAAAAATGGGGGTGGGAGGAGTAGGAGATAGTATAGTGATAGATTCCCAGGACCACAGGGTCCTCTAAACACTCCAAGTGACCTCTGGCACCACAGGCCCTGAGCAGTGCCTCGTTCTCGGGCCCTAGCATTGGATCACTGGCCCCTTGGCTGAGCATCGCTTCTGTGGCCTCCTGACCACCACTCAGGAGCTCCCAACTACCACCAAAATAAATAAATAAATAAAAGGAAAAATAGGCAAAAACTCCAGTGCAGCATTTCTCTAAAGAATACACGGGCCAGGAATATGACTTGGCAGTACAGCATTTGCCTCACATGGGTGAAGTCTTATTTCAGGCCCTGGACCTGGGGGAAGAGAGGATTTGCAGATGACTGATAAGCCCTGGAAAGGCGGTCTGTGTTGAGAGTCACTGGGAAAAGCAGACTCACAAGATTGGCTAAAATGAAGAAGACTGATACTACCGAAAGCTGGGAAAAAGTGAGCGTTGGGACTCGAAGCAACTAGTAGAAATGTAAAACAATACAGTCGCTTTGGAACAATGTGGAGATCTTCTAATATTAAAATTTACATTTATACCGTACAAACCAGCAGTTTTACCTAAGATGTTTATCTAAGAGCAAAAAAAAATTTTTTAAATGACCACAAAAAGTCTTGTTCATGAATATTCAAAGCTGCTTTATTCATGATTATCCCAAACTGGAAACCAGCTGAACAATGAATAAATGCATAAAGTGTGGCAACCCAGCCAGCAGAGTGCATGAGGAAACAAGATTTGAACTGGTGGGACCCAAGTGATAGTAGAGCAGGTGGGGTACAACTAACCTGGGTTCCATCCCCGGCGTCCCATATGACCCCCTGAGTCCACCAGGAGTGATTCCTGAGTGCAGAGCCAGGAGTAAGCCCTGAGCATCACTGGGTGTGGCCCTCCAAACAAAATTTAAAAAAAAAATTAAAAAATGAAATTTTTAAAAAGATTTGAACTGGCCGTACCTAGGCAGCAGGAACATGATTAATTCTCTTGGAGGAGTTTTCTGAGCAAAGGGATTCAGGTAAGAACAATTTGCTGGGCCAGAGAGGTAGCTTAAATGGTAGGGTCTATGCCCAGCAGGTATAAGAACCTGAGTTCTGACTCCAATTTTTTTACACCCTGGTGTGCCCCCAAGCACCACCAGGTATATAGTCTGATACCCCCTGAACCCCGTCTAGCCTGTGCACTGACCATATTGCTGGACATTTCCCCTCTAATAAACATAGGGCAGGGAAGACCACTCAGAGGGCTGGAGCATGTGCAAGAACTCAGGGGCCCTGGGTTCAGTCCCAGCCAGTTTATGGACCCTTGAGCAGTGGCACTGCTATGCCTCTACCAGGCTGCTCCACCTGTCCACTATCACTGGGAGGGACCCTGGGTTACCTGAACGACATGGCACTTCCGCACAGATATCATTATATGACTCTATATGGGACTCTATTTATTTGGGTTTGGGGGCTGCAGCCAGCAGTGCTCAGGCATTACTCCTGGCTCTGCACTCAGGAATCATTCCTGGTGGTACTTGCAGGGAATATGGGGTGCCAGGGATCAAACCCATGTTGGCGGCATACAAGGCAAGTACCCTACCCACTGTACTATTGCTCCAGCCCCACAATTATATGAAGTTCTGGAAACAGAAAATAAAACCAGGAAGAAAGCTGGTAGTGGTTGATTTGGGGTGGCAGGGCTCTGGCCAACTGCACAGGAGAGGGAAACTTTTGGAGAGGGGGGCGGTGTTGGGAATTCTGGATCTTGGTGGGAGGGTTCCATCTTTGTATGCCTTTCTCAGAGTGGCCAAGCTGTTCTGCAGCTTAAACGCTCATCCGGAGAAACCCCTGACCTTCTACGAGGACAACAAATCCCAAACGTTGAACAGCGCCCTGCGGTCATAATGCAGAGCCTCATAAAAATAACGAGGCTGTCGAAGAAGCAGGAAATTGTGACCTATAATTAGGAGAAAAGTCAGTCAATATAAATGCAATGGGAAGTGGGGGAGACGAACCACTCCCCACTCGCCAGAAAAGGACTTTACAACATACGGCGGTGCCAATAACTATGCTTATGATTTTAAAGAAGAAAAATATGGATCCTAATAAAGAAGATATAAGATGAAAGATTTAAAATGTGAAGCCAGGGAAGTGTCTGGAGCTGCAGATGCAATTTTTGAGAAATTTGCTGGCTGATCCTCATTAAACTCTGCAGAAGAATAGGCTAGTGAATTTGAAAACATGGCAACAGGCCTTGAAGACAGAGGGAAGACAAGAAAAATAATAATAAACACCTTCAGTGTCCCACGTTAAATATGCAAAGGTCTGAGGATTTCTAGAGGTAGAAAAAAAAAAGGACAGAAACAAATATTTGTAGATTAATCACGAAACAGTTTCCCAAAGTTGATGAAAACTATAAACACAGGGTTCCTAGCAGTTCAGTCACCCTCAGGCAGAATAAACACAGTGTCAGCCCACTAAGCGCATCATAATCAAATTTCCCAAGGACAGCAATAAAAAGGAAATTGTTAAAGTGACCGGAAGTCAAAGACATGGCATACAGGGAATAAACACGGGAACCAATCGAAACTTTCAGCCAGTCATTCGAGCTGGAAGACAGTGCAGTAATGTCTTTTTCCTTTTGGGGGTGAGGGGACACACGTGTGCTCAGAGAATACTTCCCACATGACACTTAGAAACACTCCCAGTGGTGCTCAGGAGGACATGTAGTGTTGGGATCTAACCCATCCTTCCCACCCACAAAATGTGCCCAACCATTTGAGCTGCCTCCTGGAACCCTGTAAAGGTAAAGGTAAAGGCCCTCCCGTTGATCGTCGATTTTCTCGAGCGGGCCCAGTAACGTCTCCATTGGAGACTTTGTTGTTACTGTGTCTGGCATATCGAATACTCTCGGTAGCTTGCCGGGCTCTCTGAGAGGGGCGGAGGAATCGAACTCGGGTCGGCCATGTTGGCCGCTTGTAAGGCGAACGCCCTACCCGCTGTGCTATCGCTCCAGCCCTGGTTTCCTGGAACCCTGTAACACATCTTTTTCGAGGGGCCCAAGAATTGCTCAGAAAGCCTGGTGGGGGGGGGGGGGGAGGGAAGCATTGCTGACTCTCAGTGATGTTTCTTGGCTCATGCAATGCCAGAGATACTGAGACCACCTGGGGTAGTGCTGGGGCCCTGAGGGCTACACCTCGTGGTGCTCAAGGGCCTCCAGGGTTATGCCCAGCAATGCTCTGGGAACCCCGTGGAATCAGACCCAGGTTGGGAATGTGGTAGGATGTGCCCTAACCACTGTGCTCTCTCTCTAGCCCCAGAAACATCGTTAGAGTGCCATGCCAACTTACCACCTGGCTTCCTGTATGAGCTTGTCATCTTTAGTTAGAATCTCAGTTAAGTCTGACAATAACAGTGATAACGAAGTACATAGTTGGAGAGACAGTTTGTTGCTTTCCTATTTTTAGAAACCCTTGCTACTACACTTACTGGAAAAAAGCAAGGGAAAAAAAAGCAGTGCAGCTGTGTGGTTTGGGCTCCTTAAGGCAGTTCAGGGAAGTCCTGTGGCCCGGGGCCTTCTTTATTGCCGATTCCTCCACCCTCCCCGTTCTGCTGGGAAATTCCCTGAGGACCTGACCCTAAGCCCACCTCCAGACCCCTCATCTGAGTCCGCGCTGCCCTGGTCTGTCTGTGGGCTTCGTTACGCTTCTTGATGTGTGTGAGGAGAAAATTCGGCCTCGGAACAGCCTTTTCACTGTTGAGTCAGAATTGGGGAAACCCAGAAATGCTGGTGACAGTTCAGTGCCTTGTTCTTTTCTTCCTGCCTGGGTGACCGTTGGACTGCTGGGCCTGCAGGGAGCAGGAAGGTGTCAGCTAAGACGGAGCTGAAAAGCTGTGTCCCGGCCAGGCCCCCACTTTCCATATGCAGTGAGAATTCCCCCTGGAACTCAGCCCCTGACAGGCCCAGCTCACTCCTGACACACCCATGTCCTCTCTCCCACCTGGTGTCTGGGCTCCTCTCTGCCTCGCTGCTTAAATGGGGGTCAGGTTCAACATCTCCCACTCTGCCCCGCTGCGCCCAAGATATGTGACTTGACTGAGTACTGCCAGGAACCCCTCAGAGCCATGGCACCCTTGATACTCAGTTAATGTTTGGTCACTGCACCATTCAGAAATTCTTTTCTGTTGCCACATTTTTCATGACCTCCCCCCCATATCCTGGGATGTGACCCACAGTTTAAGAAGGGTGGTTAGAGAGGGTCCCAGGCCATGAGAAGCCAAGGTTGCCAGCAGGGTGTGAGTGAGTGTGTGTGTGTGTGTGTGTGTGTGTGTGTGTGCATACATGTGTGTATTCTCAGAAGGGGTCCTGTATGTGTGTATATGCAAAAATGCATGGGTGCTTTTGCAGAAGGCGTCCTGTGTGTGTGTGTATGTGTGAGTACGTGTGTGCATGAATGCATGCATGTATGCATTTTCAGAAGGGGTTCTTCAGCCCCTTACTGTAGTCAAGGCTTCAGACTGGGCCTCCCTAAAGTTTACAACTTTTTTTTTTTTTTTTGCTTTTTTTGGCGATGCACAAGGGTTACTCCTGGCTCTGCACTCGAATTACTCCTGCTGGTGCTTAGGGGACCATATGGGATGCTGGGAATCAAACCCAGGTTGGCCACGTGCAAGGCAAACACCTTACCTGCTATGCTCTTGCCCCAGCCCCAAGTCTACACTTTAAAGAGACCATGACCTAGAAATGCCCCCGCTCAGCTGACACTTGATGTCTACTGTCTCAGGCCCGTGAGTGGTGGAATCATTTCTCATAGAGCAGCGGTAGGGTGGT
The DNA here is from genome assembly GCF_029834395.1 of Sorex fumeus. NCBI lineage: Eukaryota > Metazoa > Chordata > Mammalia > Eulipotyphla > Soricidae > Sorex > Sorex fumeus. The sequence goes on along the minus strand of NW_026606129.1, from coordinate 53,117,688 downwards.
GGTACAGGAGGCGGTGAGTGTCAGGCACGTTTGGACACGTTTGTCAGGGGCCTGTGACCTACCAAGATATGGCAGTTGAATGAGCCACAGGTGAGCCAGGCTTATGTGCCAAACAACTGAAGTTGAACTCTTAACTTTGGGGGTGGGTTTCACCCTGTGGAGTGGGGCTGTGACCACTGCTGGCCAGGGTGGTCTGTAGCCTCACTGTGTGCAGCCTGGTGGGAGCCAGGGAATAGGAGTGGCCACTGCTTCTGTGGCTCACTGGGCTGCCGTTGCCAACACACACACATACGCGCGCGCACCTGCGGGCGCGCACACACACACACACACACACACACACACACACACACACTGCCCCCCCCCACCTGTGTTGGGCCTGGAAGGAAATCGACCATCCACAGTCCTGCCTCGTGCCTGCAATCCAGACCTGATTGTCCAACAAGATGAATTTCAGGCTAATTGGTTGTATAATGAGCCTGTGAGTTACGTGGGAGTCAGACAGAGGCTATAATTGAAACAGACTTGCTCATTTGGTGCCCGGTGACTTTTTAATGTTTTCCCGACTTGTTCTGCAAGGAGGCAAGTTGATGGATTTTCCCTTTCCCTGCTTTCAGAAGTGCGCAGCGTATGAGGGAGAGGAGGGGCTTATTCTGCTCCTACCAGCAGAGGCCCCTGAGTGGGCCTACCTGGGGGCCCATTTGCCCCTGCCAGGCACTGGTATGCCCTGAGGTGTGGCCCTGCTGTCCTGGCGGTCACTTGGGTGGCTCCAGGGCAGAGCTCTCCTTTGCTTTGGGCCTTGTCCTTGGTGCTCCCAGCAGTGTTGGAGCAGCATTGGGCAGTGACAGGCGAGAGGAGCCCTGCTCAGGAACTGTTACCTGGTGGGGGTGGGGGCCTGTATCTCCTCTTCCCTCTGGCATCATGATCCCAGCACAGGCAGGCTGCCCAGGTGAGGAGCCGTGAGACCCGGGCATGCTGACCCTCTGGGGTCAGTTTATGTTTGTCCTGGATGTCTGGGCAGGCCAGAACCGGGGAGGCCACAGTGGTAAGGCGCCCCCAGAAGTCACCCCCACAAACCCTTTCCCTCCGCCCCAGATGCTTGGGCACTTTGCCACACTCTGTGCGGCTGCAGTTCCGAGCCCGCGGGACCATCTTCCCGGCCTGCCTGGACTTCTGGGCCAGGCTGCTCAGTGTCCAGCGTGCTGTCCCTCCCCAGGCCCTCAGGTGTTCATAGTTCTCCCCTCGGGGAAGGGAAGACAGGTTGTCAGCAGCTGGAAGAACAGCCTGACGGACCCTTCAGGGAGCGCCACTGGACCCCAAGCTGGCTTCCCGGAACGTTGGTGTTCCCAGCAACGGCTCCTTCCCTGCCTGCCGTCCTGGGAGCTGGCACCCCCTCTTCCCGCCCTCCACCCCCTCCCAGCCCCCCTGTTCTGCCTCAGGTGGAGAATTGCCTCTGACCTGGGTGGGTGGGAAACTGGGGCCAACGAAGGCAGCTCTCAGGTGTCCCTGCCCATGGGCGCCCGTGGCTTCTTTGAGGAAGGTCCCACTTGTGGTCAGATTCACCCTCTAGGGTTAAGGTGTCCCCAGCTGCCCTTGTTCCCCACTGCCTGAGTCTCACATTCTGGGCCTGAGGAAGTGACTCTCATCTCTTTTGAGCTCCCATCTTGGTTGTTTCTGTGACTTGTATTGTCCAGAAAGAAAAGATTCTGGTTCCACCAGCACTAGGTCGAGACACATGGTTCTTGGTCTTGGGTAGAGTCTGGTGTTTAAACAGTTGGCCTCTGGGCCAGAGAGATAGGGCAGCAGGTAGGGCGTTTGCCTTGCACGCAGCCGACGCAGATTTGATCCCCAGCACCCCAGATGGTCCCCTGAGCGCCACCAGGAGTGATTCCTGAGTGCAGAGCCAAGAGTAACCCCCTGAGCATCGCCAGGTGTGCCCCAAAACAAAAGGAGTCGGCTTCTGTATGAGTCCTTCTGCTGAGAGCACTCACGGTAGTAGATCCCTGCCACCAGCGGAATTCAAGTTCCCAGGGTGATGCCCCACTGGTTCTCAGGGCAAGGAACAAGGAAGATGGTTCAACTAGTAACCATGGGCCATCCTACCTCCTGCCCCCCCCCCCCCCCACACACACACACTGGTGCCGGCATAACCCTCATGGTTTATGGACTCTTCCTTGTCCTTCCTTGGTCGATGATGTCGCTGTTGCTCTGATGGGGTGGCACACGTCTGGCGCAGCGTGGACACAGTCTAAGCTTTGGCGCTGGAGGGGCACCTTCTTGGTGAGATGCAGCTCTACCGCTCGTTTGATGGGGTTGGGGTTCCAAGGTGGCAAGGTCCTTAGCTGCTCGGAGCCTCAGATTCTTCTGCTGACATGTGGGGGTGCCGTGTGTCTCCTGCAGGGGACTGTGGGGGGGACGGGCCCATCTGTGAGTGCACGTGCCCATGAGAAAACACCATGCGGCTTCCTGAGACTTTCCAGGAGCCCCTGACACACGATTGGTAGCAGTTATACAAACGCTTCCACTTGAATTTATTGTGTTAGTTTTCATTGGGAGCCACAGGGGCTGGGTCACACCCAGCAGTGCTCAGTAACCATTCCTGGCTCTGTACTCGGGAGTGATTCTGGCTGTGCGTGGCAGGGATTCAAACTGGTCAGCCACATACAGGAAAAGTGCCTTACCTGCCCACCCCGCCCCATCTCTGGCCCTGCTGCCTCACTTTTATGCTTTTGAATTCCATTGTTCATCATTCACATCTAACCCCTTCCTTACTGATTTTGGTGGCCTTAAACTTTGTTTAGTATTTTTTCCAAGTAAAAAAAAAATTTTTTTTTTTTGGTTTTGGTTTTTGGACCATACCCAGCCTTGCTCAAAGTTTACTCGTGGCTCTGTACTTAGGTCACCTCTGGAGGTACTTGGGGAACCATATGTGGTGGCTGGATCAGACTCAAGCCGTTACCTGCTCTACTCTCTGGCCTTACAGTGAAATAGTTTTGGTTTTTTTGTTTGTTTTTTTGTGAAGTACGAGGAGAGAGAGAGAGAGAGGAGAGAGAGAGAGAGAGAGAGAGAAACCGTTTTCTCCAGCGGGGAGACCTCAGGTGGAGATGCAGATGGCCCCTCCAACACACACACACACACACACACACACACACACACGAGGGAGAATGTAACCGCTTACCACGTGGGGTTGGGTTCCCAGGAGGGCCTCCCCCATCCTGCTCTGCCCTGCCTCTGCATACTTGCCTTGTATTATTACAGACAACGCCACTTTGTCAGCCAGCAGTGGTACAAGTGTCACTGTAGCAGAGATGCCCAGTAGTGGAGTTTCTGGGTCACAGTGCATGCACGTTCCAACTCCTCCTAAGTGTCGCCACACACAGCTGCTGCAGCTTCTTGGCCGGCTGAAACGGGGAACCACACGCACCTTGAGCCCTGAGGCCAAGTGACTTCCCCCATGGGTTAGGGGAACGTGGAGGGCAGCAGCCTGGGCGGGCATCTCTGGGCGCTTCAGACCTAGAGAGGACCTCCATCTGCCCTCGGGGACACCAGCTCTTAGGAGAGGGTCCCTCCAGGATGGCCCTTCCTCAGCAGCCAAGGTCAAGGCCTTCAGTCTCCAGCTCCTCTGTGGTTCTCAGAGACCTGGGGCCCTCCCCCTCCCCCTGAGACTATCACAACGCCGCCCCTCCCCTGTGACCTGAGTCCCCAAAAGGTTGGTTCACTGACCACTCGGCTCGTCCTCTCAGGTCGAGCTTGCACTTTTCCACTGCAGTGTAAGAGCGCCTGCATCTTCGAAGAAACTCAGGAAAAGACACCCCACGGGGTAGAAGGGACTATTCGCAAACCACGCATCCAACCGACAGCTGAGACCAAGGGTCTGTAAAGCTCTCACAAGTCTCAGCCACAAAAAAAACACCCACAGTCTCATCTGTAAGTGGGGCGAGGAGGGCCAGAGAGAAAGTGCAGAGGCTAAGGGTGCCTGCCTGGTATGTGGCTGATCTAGGTTTGCTCCCCGGCATTGTTTAGGGTCCCCCCAGCAGCACCACGAGTGATCCCTGAACATCACGGGGGATGGCGGGAAAAAAATAATTGGGAGAGGAGATGAATTAACACTTCCTCAAGGAAGACACAGAATGGTCTTTTTTTTTTTTTTGGCTCTTTGGGTCACACCCAGCAATGCTCAGGGGTTATCCCTGGCTTTGTACTCAGGACTTACTCCTGGCGGTGCTCAGGGGACCATATGGGAATATGGGATGCCAGGGATTGAACCCGGGTCGGCCATGTGCAAAGCAAACACGCTACCTGCTGTACTATTGCTCCAGCCGCCCCCCCCCCCCCATATGGAAAAGTCTTAGTTGTCACTAACAATCAGGGAAACGTAAATCAGAACTCCACTGAGACACCACATAACCCCAATAAGAATGGTCCCCTCAGAAATGTTCGGTGCAGGCAGGAGCTCAAGGAGCCTTCATTCATGCTCCATTGGTGGCACTTCATAATGACTGGCTCAGCCTCTTTGGAACGTAGTGTGGAGACACCTCAAAAATGTTTACATAGAACTCCAACTTGGTCTAGCGATTCCTCTCCTGGGCATCTGACTCCAGGGTCACAAAAGCACATGCTGGAACAGAACCATACAGCTCACGTGCTGCTAAGTCCAATCGCCCGGATAGGGGGAAAACCCAACCTGCAGCTACTTAGATGAGAAAGTTGTAATTTATACGCACAGTGGAATACCCAGCTATCAGACAAATGTGTTAGGAGTAAGGTGGAATTTGGGGCGAGGGAAGAAGGGTTTGGGCCCCACCTGGTCAGTGCTCGGGGGCTCTGCAGTCCTTTGCAGCCCTGCCTCTGTGCTCAGGGGTCACTCCTGGTGGTGCTTTGGGGACCGTCTGCAGTGCTGGGGATCAGACTAGGGTCGGCTGCATGCAAGGCAAGGACCTGAACCCCTGTACTCTCTCTCCAGCCTACGAGTGATGAATTGTTAATTAAGGTTTATTTAACTGTTAATTCATTGTTAATTAAGGTTTATTTAACTGTTAATTCATTGTTAATTAAGGTTTCTGAAAACGCCCTACTGAGGCACGTGCAATAGGGAACAGAACAGCGTAAGAGTAAGCTTAGCTTTTATACGCACTGGTGTGTGACTCACTTTATTTTAGCATCTGCTTTATTGTGGTGTTCGGGACCAAGCCTGAGATGTCCCTGAGGTGGCCTGTGGTCTGTAGCTGCCCAGTAGAAGAATTACCCCTGGGGGGAGAAAGAGAAGCATGGGTTGGTGGAGAGGTGACCTCCAGTAGGCCTCAAGGACACCATGGGCGGGACTTCTTCCCTTTTCCTTACCCCAAAGAAGCTGGGGGTGGGGAGGGAGGGAAATGACAACATGGGCGCTGTGTTTTCTCCCCACCAGGGGGCGCTAAGGAGGTTTGGCCGGGACCTTGGCAGTTGGGGGTCCGTTATGTCTAATCTAGGGAAAGTACAGCCACACTTGGGTGTTACCTTGATTCGCGGCTTCACCTGTGAGGGTGCTGTTGCCCACTGCCCCAGGGCATTGTCTGTTCTTTATCAGCTCTGGGCTCCTGGGCTGGGTGCTCCCCAGCGGGTGGGTGTTGTAACTGCCCTGGAAACCCCAGTCTGTGGGCTTGACCCTCTGAGGCTGGGGGGTGGGGTGGGGTGGGGGAGCAGGGGGCAGGCAGTGCTGGAGACGGAGCCCACAGCCTTGAGCCCGCCCAGCCTGGCCCTCTGTGTCATCTCCCTGGTCTTGTGACTTGGCTTTGTCCCAGCTTCAGTGCCAAGTCTCCGGAGGCCCTGGCCAGAGCGTGGTCATTTCCCCTGGCCTTCGCTTTGAGAGGGTTGCACCTCACAGCCCCCTGTGCCAGCTGCCAGTTCACCCTCTGGCCGTCAGATCTGCGCTGCCCGAGGATGGGTAGCTGCTCACACTTGCCCTGCTGACTGTCCTGTTTTGTCAGTGAAGATGGGATGGGGGGCTCCAGGAGTGTGGGGTGGCCCACACTGAAGCCCTCAGTAGAGGGAAGGAGTTGGGAAGGAGTTACCAGCATTCAGATTTTAGGCACCGCCACCATCCTGAGTGACAGGAAACTGAGCCAATCCCACGAGGCCCCTCCCTGAACCTATTCCAAGGTCTCTGGTTTCATGTGCTGGGAAGCCCCTGTGTCACCTGGCCCGCAGCTTGTGTAGGGACCCTCCCCGTCCCCAGCCCCTTTCCACTGTGCCTGCTTCTGGAAGTGGCCACCGCATGGTCTTGGATGGCCTCCGCTTCCAGGTGACACTGTGGTACTGTTTCAGTTTTGTTTGTTTGGTTTGGGCCACACCCAGCGGTGCTCAGGGCTCACGCTTAACTCTCCACTCAGGGATCACTCCTGCCAGTGCTTGGGGGACCATATGGGGTGCGGGGGCTGAAGCCGGGTTGACCGCATGCAAGGCCAGTGCCCTACCCACGGTCCTATCGCTCCAGCACGACATGGTGTATTTGTCACACTTGATTTCTTTGTTCACTGGGGGTCCCACTTGTGGTGAGGCATGCGCAGCTGCTGCTCCCGTGGGCAGCCCTTCCGGCCACGGTGCTCCAGCAGCTAGCTCCGGTCATGGTGCCCGCTTCCACGGCAGCTCCGCACAGCCCTGCTTGTGGTGTGCGGGAGATCACTCACTCCGTCAACTCCGGGAGTGTGCGTGCGTGTGTGTGTGTGTGTGTGTGTGTGTGTGTGTGTGTGTGTGTTGGGGGAAGTGTCCCAGACACAGCTGAGGGTTACGTTGAAGCACATGGGCAGGTCTGAGGCTCACACTTGCCATTCCAGCCATATCCCCCCCCCCAACACACACACATACACACACACACACACACACACACGCACGCACACACACAGGACACTGTAAATATAAGAATACAAACCTGATGACATGGAGAGATAGCATAAGGATTTTGGTGCTTACTGGCTTTGCACAGAGTGGACCCAGTTCAGTCCCTGGCACCCCATCTGGTTTCCGAGCCCCCTCCAGGAGTGATCCCTGAGCACAGGAGCCAGCCCTGAGCACGTCCGGTGTGACCAAGACCCTCAGAGGAGAAAAAGGAATGGAAACCCACCACACTTCTTATGCACGGAATGCCTCCGGGAATTTCCCGGCCCCATGCTCGCTTCGTTCCGCAGTGCCTTTCTGTACAGGCGTTCCCAGGGGCGGGGACACTTGGGGCACCGTGTCACTGAGGGGGGGAATCCTCAGGTGAGGGGGTGGTGCTGGTGCTGCCTCCAGCCGTCGGCCAGGTCCAGACAACCCTCGCTCCCCCTCATTTCTCAAGCTCTCTCCGGCTTCTGGTTTCGTTTCAAAGCAGTGGAGCTCTCAGTGATTCAGTTGCTGAAGATTTTCCTCCTGGCCTCTGGAGTTCTGACCGTCCATTTCACCCGCTGTGTTCCCCTCTCATGACATCACAGGAAGCTGCCTGCCTCTTGAGGTGGGGCTGCTGTCGGGTGCACACGGGTGTCCCACACTTGGCCGCTGTCCGGGCACTCACATGGAGCACCGCAGCCCCACACCCCCAGAGGAAGCCTCTGCCCTGCCCCGCCCGCCGCAGGCCTGCTGCTTTGGCTCCTGTGGTGTGTCAGGAGGGACAGCCATGCTACACGTCCTCCTGTCGCTGCTTTCTGCACCCCAGCTTTCCTTCTTAGGGTTGTTGGTTCTTTGGTGGTTTTTTTGGTTTTTAATTTTTATTAGTGAAACACCATGAGGTACAGTTGTAGACATGTAAATTTTTGTGCTTGGGGTTCAGTTATACAACGATCGAATACCCATCCCTCCACCAGTGCCCATTCACCACCACCACGGGTCCCAGTATCCCTCCAACCCCCTAGACCCCCCATCCCAACCCTGCCTCTATGGCAGGAATTCCCTTTTGTTCTCTCTCTCCTTTTGGATGCTGTGGTTTGCAAAAGAGGCATTGAGTGGCAATCATACTTGGTCTATAGTCTACGTGGGAGGATCTTTAGTGTTTTTGAGGCCACATCTGGTCATGCTCCTGGCTCTGTGCTCTGGCATCACTCCTGGCGGGGCTATGGGTCGCTGGGCATAGAACTTGGGCCGGACGTGTGCAAGGCAAATGCACTCGCTACTGCACACTGTCTCTCGGGCTCCCCCAGGCTTCCTGCAGGACAACCTCGCGCGGGCACCAGCAGCGCTGTGTCCCCCAGAGGAGAGAGGAGGTGTTTGAGCACCAGTTGCCCCTTCCTGCAGCCTGTGCCCCCGGCAGCCACGGCATTCCTGCCGCTTCACAGGGGAGCGAGGCCTCCCCTGGGCCTGTCCCCGGTCCTGCCTGCCACATTGCTGTCCCCAGTTGACTGCCAGAGGCTTGTAGGAACCCTCTACCCCAGCTCAGCGGTGGAGGGGACTCTTGGAAACTCGGTTTCCTTTTTTGCACACACAGTTGTGTCTGCAAACCTGCAGTAAAGGCGTGATTCGGGATAAAGGCACGGATTGGGGGACTCTTTATCCGCCAGGTTGATCAGGCTCTTGCAGAAAGAGCCCCCCCCCCCCACAGCCCCTCTGACCTCTGTACCCGGAAGCACAGAACCTGGCACTGTGCCCAGGCCTCCCCACCTCTCCCCCGATGCCCACCCTCACCTGCAGTCCCAGTGAAGTCCTTGGGCTCTGCCTCGCCCCCTTCCCTTGTTTCTGGTCCTCCTTGGGATTCATTCCAGGCGTCTCCCGCGGGTGCCCTGCTCCCTGCTCTGTCCCCCCGCAACCCCCTCATGAAGGCCAGTTGGGTCATGCTGCACGTCTGTGCCCTGCTTGTCCTGCAGGTGTACCCTAGCCACCCCCTCCCTGAGGTGCCTCTGCTGACCAGCAGCTGCCTCCCCGTAGGCTCAGCTGCACACCCTTTCCACCTCTTCCTGCTCTGACCACTGCGCTGTCTGCCCTCCTGCTCCTCGGCTCCTCACTGGGGCATGTGGGTGGACGGGTGGTGGGCCGAGCCCGTCCCGAAGTGAGACATGATCCCCTGTGACCTCCAGCTCCCATCCAGGTCAGCTGAGTCCCAGAGAAGAAAATGCCATTTTCCTGTGAAAGATCCTTCCCAGGGGTGCTGTCCTGGCCCCTCAGTGTCTATTGGACATTGTCACCTTGTCACCTACCAATGAGAGCACGTGCCTTGGTAGGCAGATGCAGAGTGCCCCAGCAGCCCAGCCTTTAATGTGCTTTTTTTTTTTTTCGCTTCCTTTTCACCCTGGCAAGCTACTGAATAGCTTTTATTTTCCCTTTCAGTCAAACGCTTCCGAGAACCAAAACACGAAAGACGGCCATGGAGAATTTGGTAAGTAGTTAGTGGTCACTGCATGTGCTTATGTTTCTCCAGTAACTGTGTCTTTTCCCCCCACCGTATCTTCAGCGTGGCATGGCTTGAGCAGACAGGTCATCAGCCTGCGTCTCTTCTGCACGTCACTTTGGTTTTGTCTCCCCGTTGGATTGTCTTAAATTCCAGAATCCAGGGCAAAGGCCAAAAAAAAAAAAATATATATATATATATATATATATATATTAAAGAAAGAAAAGCTGAGGACTGGAGCAATAGTACAGCGGATAGACATTTGCTTTGCACACAGCTGACTTGGGTTCAGTCCGTGGGATCCCATATAGTGCCCCCCAAGCCCCTCCAGGAGTGATCCCTGTATACAGAGCCAGGACCAAGCCCTGAGCATCACTGGGTATGGGTCCCCCCACCCCCCAAAAATTGCTGGGCTTGGAATCTGGGGAGACCAAGTGAACACTTGTTTTGAAATGGCTTTCTGGACCCCAGGTGATCAAGTGGCTGTTATTCCTTCCTCAGAAGTCGCTTCTAAGTTGCATAGAGCCCACCAAGCTCAGTAACCTGAACAGTAACCTAAGAAGGCTTGACTCTCACCAACCAGCACAGCAGGTCCCCAGACAGCGACTTCAGTAACATCCTTGTGAGATATAACAATGATTACAGATACACTTGTTTGTTTGTTTGTTTTTCTTCTTTTTGGGTCACACCCAGCAATGCTCAGGGGTTACTCCTGGCTTTGCACTCAGGAATCACTCCTGGCTGATGTGCTATCCTCCAGCCCCCAGATACATTCTTACTGGTCTAAGACTTGATACTTCCATTGTTTTTGTGTGGTAACAAACAATATGAAGTAAATTTGTTTGTGTCTGCAAGAGGGCAAGCTGGGGTGGTGGGTGGGAAACTGGGGACCCTGGTGGGGGGAAGGGTGCCCTGGTGGTGGGATTGGTGTTGGAACATTTAATGCCTGAAACAGCAGTGTTATGAACAACTTGGTAAATCATGGTCTTATAATAAACTTTTGGGCTGGAGCGATAGCACAGCGGCAGGGCGTTTGCCTTGCACGCAGCCAACATGGCCGACCGAAGTTCAATTCCTCCGCCCCTCTTGGAGAGCCCGTCAAGCTACCAAGAGTATCTCACCCGCACCGCAAAGCCTGGCAAGGTACCCGTGACGTATTCGATATGCCAAACACAGTAACAAGTCTCACAATGTTACTGGACCCGCTCGAGCAAATTGATGAACAACGGGAGGGCCGTGACCGTGACCGTGATAATAAACTTTTTTTTTTTTGGCTTTTTTTGGGTCACACCCAGTGATGCACAGGGGTTACTCCTGGCTCATTGCACTCAGGAATTACTCCTGGCGGTGCTCGGGGAACCATATGGGATGCTGGGAATCGAACCCAGGTCGGCCGTGTGCAAGGCAAATGCCCTACTCGCTGTGCTATCACTCCAGCCCTGATAATAAACTTTTTAAAAATAAAAAGAAGTAGTTTCCAGAGACAAAAGTAGAGAGAGAAAGACAAAAAACATAGGGGCCCAAGATATACTACAGCAGGTAGAGTGTTTGTCTTGCACATGGGTGACCTGGGTTCGATTCCCAGCATCCCAGATGGTCCTCCGCGCACCGCCAGGAGTAATTCCTGAGTGCAGAGCCAGGAGTAATCCCTGAGCATCACCTGGTGTGACCCAAAAACCAAAAGAAAAAAAAAGTCACTTAGAAGGAGACAGCCAGCCTAGAGGGACAACATGGTATCACCAAGAAGCATCTTTCTGGGGGGCTACATCTGGCTGGTCCTGCCGAGTAACCCCTGAGCTTCGCTGGGTGTGACCCAAAAAAGCCAAAAAAAAAAAAAAAGAAAAGCCAACTCTGTTGAAAATGTGCCAGTGATCTTTGGGGGTCTCAGGCCTTGGGTTTGAAGTGTTTGAAGAGCTGGCAGGAGCTCCAGGTCCCCCAAGGAGTAAGAGCAGCCTGGGGGCCGGGTCCTGGGCAGCTTCCCCCACCTGTGTGACTCCCTCTCGCCTCCTGTCGCCATGGTAACGCCTGCTCTTCTTCCGGGCCAGGTTCTTAGACACCTCCAAGCAAGCCATAGGGATGCTCTTCATTCACTTCGCAAACGTGTACCTGGCGGATCTCACAGAAGAGGACCCTTGCTCACTGTAAGTGGCCCTTGGCGGAAAGCGGTCGCCCTTCCCCCCACCCCCTGCTCCGAGCACGCAGCCTCTGGCCTCTGTCACTGTCCTCCAGGCACCTGCCATGGCTGTCACCGGACTCTGAGGCTGTGCCTTAGCCTTGCTCTTGCCTGGCTCTGCTCCTCTATCTCGTTGTGTGCCATGGCTTTCTCAGGGTGGAAAGGGATGGGCTCCAGGGTGTCTGCTGGGGGGGGGTGCCCTGCCCCCCACCCCCCATAGCTCTCCACTCAGGGTCAGAGCTGTGGACGGTGCCACCTTGTCAGTGCCTCAGGCCCTCCACCTGGCACTGCTGCCCGCCAGCTTGTCCCTGCCCCTCTGAGGGGTCACTGCCTCCCATCAGAGGGCAGGCACGGGAAGGAGGACCCCTCCCCCACCCCCGCCACCATTGCCTACCTTCCTGCCTTGTCTGGGGCTCTCGTGCCACCTTTGCCCATGTGTCGCCTGGCTGGAAGGAGCTCAGAGGAGGATGGGGGGCTTCTGGGGTTCACCCAGGCCAGTGGGGCCGAGGACTCCTCCAAGCCTTCCCTCTGGGGTGGGTGGGAGCAGCGCTGTGTGCCTTTGAGCTTTTTCTGGATGAGGGTATGAGGTCTCCCTCCCCGGGCACCCTCCTCAACACCTGGCAGGTGGCACGGCTTCCTGAGGTGTTCAGGTGTGGCCCCAAAGCGAGGGACGGGAAGGGGGGTCTCCCCCCGGGGAGAGGGTTGGGAGACAGCCCACCCTCCGCACTCTGACACCTCAGCACATCATTGCAGCAGACGGGGAGGGGGCTGCCATGGCTGCCACTGCCCCTCTGCAGGAGGAGAGACACACCCTCGGGGGGACACTGGCTGGCTGGGAGCTAGTACGAGGTTAAAGGTGCTTGCCCAGTAGGCAGCTGTGGCCATCACCCGGGGATCCCCCGAGCACAGAGCCAGGAATGGCCCCCAAACAGAAACAGACAAAGAAATAGAAGGGGGCTGGGGATGAGGGGCGGTGGGGGGGTGGACAGACGGACTCCCAGCAGGGACAGAGGCGGCTGTTGACAGACCTCGAGTGTCAGCCTACGGGGCTGCCCCAGATGGCATGTGTGTGTGTGCGTGCATGCTTGTGTGTGTGTGTGTGTCTGTGTGTGTGTGTGTGTGTGTGTGTGTGTGTGTGTGTGTTACAAAGGCCCCCGACTGGGGGCTGTGCTGTGGGCAGGAGCCCAGACTCCTTTGGCCTATCTCCACCCCACATGTTCAGCAGGTGTCCGGGACACTGAAGCTCCATGAGAGGAGGGTGGGGGCTGCCTGGGAAGCACAGGGCACCGGTCGCTGAAGGGTCGATGCTGGCGCTCAAGCAGGCTGCCATGCGGGGAACAGGGGAAGCCTGGGGCATAGGAGAAGCCTTGTTGGCAGAAGGAGAGGAGCTGGCCAGGCCCAGGCATCCTGGGAGTCACCAGGCTGGCTGGGAAAGGGGCCACTTCCTGTGCCTGGCCAAGACTCCTGCAGGCCGTGCTGCTTCCAGGCAGACGGTGGTGATGTCCAGGCCTCTGTGCCCCTGAGGGGCTGCGATTCTCATGACACACATTTCATGCGCCTTCTGCATATTGGAAGGAAGAAGCCGATCAGTGCCAGCAGTCTGGATTCGCCCTAACACCCCTGCCGTGTAGACACTCTACCCTTTTATGGTGGGCTCCTGAGACCCATGGTCTCTCAAACTGAGGGAGGTCCACACAGTGCAGGAGTGATGAGCTGGGATTTGGCTATCTGTGGTCCCCGGGGCCTCCAGAGGCGCCTCTGTCCACTGCCCGCAGCTGGGACAGAGCTCAGAACTCTCTGGCATTACCCCTGGTGTGGCACATACTAGGCAACCGGGTTTGGTGAATGGGTGAGTCCAGCCGAGACACTCTGTGTGTGTGTGTGTGTGTGTGTGTGTGTGTGTGAGAGAGAGAGAGAGAGAGAGAGAGAGAGAGAGAGAGTGAATGTGCTCAGGTGTGTATGTGCGTGTATATGCATGTGTGTTTATGTGATTGTGTGTATATGAGAGTGTGTGTGTGCGTGCTTTGTGCGTGCGTGTGTGAGTGTGCTCAGGTTTGTGTGTATCTTTGTGTCTGTCTGTGTTTCTCTGTGTATGCGTGTGTGTGTGTGCATGTGTATGTGAGTGTGTGTGTGAATGAATGTGCTCAAGTGTGTGTGTGCGTGCGTTGTGCGTGTGTGTGTGTTTTGTCTGTTTGTCTGTCTGTCTGCCCGTGCCCGTGAGTGACCATGATGCAGCCTCGCCTGGGGCCTGGGCTCAGCGGTGAGCAAGAGCCCTGCTATTCCCTCCAGCGCTGGACTGAGAGTGACCCCTGGTGATCTGCAGGAGGAAGGGCAGGCAGGAGAGATTCCCGCAGGTTTTCTGGCTGCTTCTGGGCAGCCCCCAGGAATCTGCACAGCTCTGGGGTTAGGGGTGCCCCGGGCCATGTGAGGTCCCAGGTGAGTTAGTGACAGCCTGAAGTCAGCTTATCTCCTGCCTGACCTGGGGCGCTGGGGCCTGTTGTTGCAGGAACCCAGCTGGATCTCTGTATGGGGCCCAGGGGAGGCCCATGAATGAATGAGGTGCTTGTCCCTAAGAGGATGAGGTGCTTGTCCCTAAGAGGAAACAGTGGGTGGACAGTGAGGACTCCTTCTAGCACAGCACACACACACACACACACGCTTCCCCGTCATCAGCCCTTCCCAACCCCTAACACACACTAACACATACACACACACACACACACGCTTCCCTTTTTCCCAGGAGAAGCGCTCCCCACGTCCAGTCAGTAGTCTCTGTGGAAGGGTTTGCTGGCCCCTGCCTCTGGGGTCTAGGAAATGTCAGAGCCTGATTCCTGGACAGCGCTGGTGCCACAGCACTACAGGGAAGAGCAGAACCATGGACCAGAGGTTTTGTTTGTTTTTTGTTTTGGGGGGGACACTCCTGGCAATGCTCAGGACTTACACCTGACTCTGTGCTCAGGGATCACTCCTTGGCAGGCTCGGGGAACCATATGGGGTGCCAGGGATCCAACCCAGGCCAGCCACATGCAGGGACCACACCCAGGTACTCGGTTGCTCCAGGGCCATATAGTGCCAAGGATGGCGCCCAGCCTCTTACAGTCAAAACATGTGCTCCAGCCCCTTGAGCCTCTCTCTGTGTCTGAACAGATTTGGGAGGGTGGGGCTGGAGTGATAGTACAGAGGGTAGGGTGTTTGCATTGCGCGCGTGCGCACACACACACACACACACACACACACACACACTGGAGTGATAGTACAGAGGGTAGGGTGTTTGCATGCTTCCCCTGCGGCCGACCTGGGTTCGATTCCCAGCATCCCATATGGTCCCCCAAGCACTGCCAGGAGTAATTCCTGAGTGCATGAGCCAGGAGTGACCCCTGAGCATCGCTGGGGGTGACCCAATAAAGCAAAATAAATAAATGAAATAAATCAAATTTGGGGCTGGAGCGATAGCACAGTGGGTAGGGCGTTTGCCTTGCATGCAGCCAACATGGCCGACCCGAGTTCAATTCCTCCGCCCCTCTCGGTGAGGCCGGCAAGCAACCGAGAGTTTCTCACCCGCATGGCAAAGCCTGGCAAGCTACCCGTGACTTATTCGATATGCCAAACACAGTAGCAAGGTCTCACAATGTTACTGGGCCCACTCGAGCAAATCGATGAACAACGGGAGGACAGTGACAGTGAAATCAGAGTTGGGAGGGTTGGTGATTAGGGGTGCTTGGAGACCATCTGGGGGCTGGGAGTCAGGCCCAGGTGATCACATGCAGGGCAAGCGCCTAGCGGTACTCCCTCTCCAGCTGGAGCAAATCGCTTTTTAATTTCTGCTCACCCACTTCTCTTGGCTGCTCTCAGATAGCGTCGCCGCTAGCAGGGATAGCTGGGTTCTTTCAGGGTCCCTCCGCAGCTCCCAGCTGCAGTCGGTGTCATCTCGCTGTCCCGGGGGCGCATTCCTGGGCACCCTGAGCTGAGTGCCACTGGGCACCTCCAGGCCCTCTGACACCCCCTCATGACGGGGCTGCCCCTGTCTCCCCGTGCAGGTACCTCATCAACTTCCTCCTGGACGCCACAGTGGGCATGCTGCTCATCTACGTGGGGGTACGCGCTGTCAGCGTCCTGGTGGAGTGGCAGCAGTGGGAGTCCCTGCGCTTCGGAGAATACGGTAACACCCACGGCCCAGAGGCGGGGAGCCAAGGGGCTTCCTGGGGTGGGAGTAGGGGGCGTTGTGCTTGGGCTGTGTTCCCTAGCCTGTGCTCCTGCAGGCATGAGCGTCCCGCACTTCCGAGGCCCTGGGACCTGGGAACCCCACCCCCACTGTCCCTGCTGAGATGCTTGGACACAGAGGCTGGCCTGACATTGCCTCCCCTGCCAGGGCCAGGGGGCCACTTCACGCCTCTGCCAAACTGCCTGCTGAGGCCCCTCCCACTCTCCGCCCTGTGGGGAACCTGGGGGGCAGCTCTGGGTCTGCTGCATTTCTGTGTGGTATTGGGGGTTGTGCACGGAGCAGGGGACCTGCGGGTGCTGTCTGGTCAGACCCCAAGTGAGATGCCTCTGCCCGGCTGCTCCCAGTGGATGTGGCCTCCCAGGCCTCCTGCTAAGAGGCGCCTCTTGGGGTCTTGCTGCCCTCTGGGGGCTCAGGATAAGAGGGTAACAGCTTCTCACTACCGGGGGGCAGAGAAGCCAGCAGAACCCTGGAGCTCCTCTCCTTGCCGGCCGCCCCAGCGAACCCCCAAGTCTGGCCCACAGCCCCCAGGGGCATTGACTCTTGTGAGGGGAGCCCGTGTGAAAGGCCAGCTATGAGCACCCCGGGTATTTCTAGAAATCTTAAGTAATTGTTTGTCTCCGCGGAGGGGCGATGAGCTCAGGGAAGGGCTTTTCTTAGTCCTGCTGGTGGAAGCCCGGTGAGTCACCGACCTAAGATAGTGTCCGATGCCCGATGTGAGCGCCGGTGACTCCCGGGAAGCCGCATGTCACCCAGGCGGGTGGTGGCAGCCCCCTGGAGGGATGGGGCACAGGGAGCGACCCCACTGATGCATGGGGGGGCCAGCGGGGTGGAGGGAGGGGGCTAAGCCTGCTGCAGACACCAGCTGGCCCCTGCTTCTCCCAGAATATGCTCACAAGCACTTCTTGGCTGGTCAGATCCCTTCTAGAAGACTCCTGACTCAGCCATATCTGCCTGGTGCTGGGCAGGGCAGGGTCCACCCACTGCCAGTTGCCTGCCCTTCAGTGCCATGCAGCGGGCTGGCAAAGCAGGTGAGGTCAGCTCCTCCGGACACCACGCTGGCCCCTGCCCCCAGGCCTTGCCACATCCACCCTCAGGTCTCCTCTCTGCCATCAGACACAAGTGTCTTATGACAGCCCCCAGGGGGCCAGAGGGCACCGCTCTCTTCCAGGGACCCTCCTGGGTGCCTCCACCCTCCTCTGTCCCAGGTGGCCCATTTTCCACATCCGGTTCTGTTGTTCTCTGTTGCTGCTTCACATGTCACCACAAAACTCCCTGACTTAAAACAACACACATATTATCTTCCCGGTTCGGAAGTCCGACCTGAGCCCCGTGGGCTGGAACCAGGACTTCCTGCTTCCTTATGGCACCTCCAAGAGATGATCCATTTTGTGTGTGTGTGCCTTCTTGAATTTCTCGAGCAGAGGTTCCCAGACTCACTTGGCCTCCTGCCCTCATTTCAGGAACCGAACCGAACCAACCCCACCACTCAGCACCCCTCCTCCCCCCAGATCTTCCCTCTCTCAGTAAAAGAGTAGAAAGACCCCTTCACACTCTCCCCCTCGTTGCACTCCGGGGGTCTACCGCCCCGTCCACCACGAGCCCCATGGTCCCACCTGCATTCCTGGCTCGTGCCCAGCAGCTGCAAGTGGTGGTGCCCTCACACTGGGCCCTGCCATCCGCCTAGGGGCAGTGAGTGCCCCTGAGGTCACACTGGGCCCACTGGCTCCCCTGGGACACGCTCCTCATCTCGGAGTCCGAGGCTCTGCGCCTTTCCAGGACTAAGACATGGGCAAGTCTGTGCGCCCCCAACGCTGCTCCCCCTCCAGGGCACAGCAGCTCTGGGCGAGGCCTGGTGTCTGCTGTCTGGTAGCCCTGCTGCCCCTCCCCAGGGAAAACCTCAGGCCACCCGTCCTGGTCCAAGTCCCTGACCTTCCCTTCTGGCAGCCTCTCCTGCACAGTGCCCTCCTTTGGGCCCCACCCCCTGCAGGTTACCCCCGAGGGGTTAATTTAACCGGACACCCACCCCATTCCCTTCCCTCCCCACCCCTGCCCCAGCAGGTGCCCATCTTATAAAAGGGAGGAGCCTGGAGTGACCCTGGGAAGTATTCAATTTGCAGATGGGAGGGGAGGAGTGTGAAGGCCTGAGACGCTTCCCTTCCTGGGTCTGCCTAGGAGAGCAGCTGGCAGGACCCAGGACCCACTCCCACCAGAAGGGGGAGGGGCAGCATGAGGCAGGCCATGGGTCCAGCCGCCTGGTCTGGTCTCTGCTGGGAACGTCAGTGCAAACAGGCCCAGGAAACTGAGGGCAAGTTGGTTTGGGTTGTGTGGGGTGCGTGGAGGCCAGTAGATGTGACGCCTGTCTCTACCTGCTCCACGCCACACGCTGAGTTTTCTTTGGAACGAGTACCCAGAGTACCCAGCAGGTTGTCACTCAGCCTTCTGCTGACTCTACTCCAGCCCCAACCCAGAGGTTGTTTTCCTGCCGGTGTGTGTCCGTCTTAACTACGCCCCCTCCCCACACTCTGTTTCACCGCCCCCCCATACACACACACACCGTGGTCTTACTTAATGGTTTCCAAAAACTATTTTGATCCCTTGTGTTTGCGAACTTTTCTCAATGAGGTCAGACAGTTTACAGGACAGGATTACAAAACGTCATTAGAACTCTGCCGAGGCAAACACGTGCTTCGCCCTGAGCACACAGTGAAAGGGGCCGGGCGTCCTCAGAGGCTGCAGTGTTTTTCTGCATGCTTCTCCAGAGGGTTTCCAGAAAAGGCAATGCCTCAGTGTGTCCCTGCCAGCCACGGAGGGGCTGGCTCCCCAGGGACAGCTGGTGGGCCCGGGGCCTGGATCACCACCCAGACTGTAGGATCCAAGGAAAAACCGGCAGTTTCTTTTCAGGCCAGATTCTCACCCCCTAGCCTGCAGGGGGTCTTTGCTACCTCAGGAATTTCCCTCCCCACCCCCTGGCCTACCGTGGCCGGAAGCTGCAGAGTTTCCAGCAAGTTCCCTGGACCCCCCTCCCCTGCATCTCCTACTTGGAGGCGTGTGTGGCCCCCCAGGGCCCACCCCAGGAGTGAGGCCTGTCTCTGAGGGTATCTGGCTCCCCGGAAGGGCCAGTCCCCCACCTGCTCCCAGTCCCCTGGACCCAGCAGCCCACCGTGGGGACTCGAGTTCTCCGCTTCTCAGGTGGGGTGACTGCTGGGCCTTTGTCCCAGCCCCTGCTCCTTGCCTCGGGGGCCTTTCTCTTTCCTCCCCTGTTTCTCAGCACAGGGTGTTTGGGGTGCGCCCCTGCAGTCAGGATCCCTCCGGGCTCATGCCTTTCTTCTGAGCGAGCTGAGCTGTGGACCGCAGGGGCGGGAGGCAGGACCGGGAGACAAAGAAGCTGTTTGAGGCTTTTGTTGTTTCCAAACCATCCAGTCTCCCGCGGGTGGCTGAGGCGGGATGGATGGCCAGGCGGCTGAAACATCAACACTGGATAATAATAGCAGCCTTGCTTCACCAAGAGATCCTGGCTGCGGCTGCGTGCACACAGCCCCACGAGCCCAGCCTGCTGTCTGTGGGTTCCCTTAGAATGCCTTCAAAGAAGAGCCTCTGCTCCCAATTCCTGTTCTCTGATGTGGTTTCCAACACCCACCGTTGCGGGGCCCGTGGGTTCCCGCTCTTGGGAGAGGGGGCTCTAATGCCAAGTCAGCCTGAAGAAGCCAGGACGGGGGTGGGTGGGGGTAGGTGGGGGGAGCTGAGGATGTCGCCTGCGTGTCTCGGCCCCTCCCTGCAGGAGACCCTCTGCAGTGCGGAGCCTGGGTGGGCCAGTGTGCGCTCTACATCGTCATCATGGTGTTCGAGAAGTCCATCGTCTTCATCGTCCTGCTCATACTTCAGTGGAAGAAGGTGTGCTGTCTCACCCCCTCCTCGCGCTCCTTATAAAGCCAGCCCAGACCATCTCCCTCCACCTCCCAACCGCCCCAAGCCTGTTGGAAAGTCTTTGGATATGGTTTTGTTTTTTTTTCCAACTCTGGCGATATGCTCGACTCTGGTCTGATTTGGCAGCTCTAGTTTTTTCTTTTCTGTTTTTTTTTTTGTTTGTTTGTTTGTTTCTTATTTTGGGGGCCACACCTGGGGACACTCAGGAGTTACTCCTGGCTCGGTACTCAGGAGTCGCTCCTGCTGGTGCTCTAGGACCATGTGGGATGCTGGGGGGTTGTTCCCAGGCCAGCTGTCTGCAAGGCATGCAGCCTACCCACTGCACTATCGCTCTAGCCCCCTGTAATTCCCTTTCAAGACCCCCTGGCCGTGGAGCGGGGTCAAAAGGCCGGAGCAGGTACCTGGCGTGCAAGAGCCTCGTTCCTCCCTCAGCACACACAATGCCCCGAGCACCAGGAGAACCCACCCTTCCCCATAGAGTGGTAACTTGTCCCTTTTTCACTGAGCACGCATTCACTCCCGTCACTGAGATGGCTCAGGCTCGAGCCTGGGAATAATAAGGTATGACCAGTCAACATGGGCCACTTCCTGTGGGCCCAAGTCTTCAGCCCAGAGGCCCGGCGGCGGGAGCTTTGCACTCAGCACCCCTCTTTCCTGGCCACCGCGACATAACAGGGCAGCTCGGCGCCTCCATCAGCAGCTGCCAGTGGGCCGACCCCACGTGGTTCCCCCGGCTCCTTGGCCCTCTCCTTTGCCCTCTGGCCCCCGGGTGGTCCAGATCAGCTCTGCCCGTTGCCCATCTCCCTCACATGCCTGCCAGGAAGCTGCCGAGGAACCAGCCTCAGGAACAGGCGGCTTGAATTTTCTCCTCCCTTTCGCTTTTATTTATGGCTCAGATTTATTTCTTAAGAAAATAAACCAGGCTGGGGAGAGTCGTGGGGTCAGGGCGCAGACTTTGCCTGCATGCCGGAACCCGAATCTGGTCTTTGGAGCTGGGTGGGGTGGAGGGGTCCCCTGAGCACCACCAGACTGGAAAAGTCCCCGCCCCGTCCTCGGACCCCAGCGTTGGGTGACCCGGCTGGCTGTGCATCTCCAGGAGGGGCCTTGCAGAGGCAGATGGGGGACAGGTTTCCTTAGCGAGTGCTTGGGAGCCCCTGACCTTCCCCCGTGCGGCTCCCAGACTTCACCCTCGACCCCCCGGGGGTAGGCGTGCTGTGCTCCCCATGTGAAGAGGGAAGGGAAAGGAGCTGCTCGAGCACTAACTGCCCCCTGAGGCTGCATGGGGCATTCCCAGCACCACCCACCACCACCCTCCCCCCGCCTGCCTGCCCCCACCTCATGTGTGCCTCTCTTCCCAGGTGGCCCTGCTGAACCCCATCGAGAACCCCGACCTGAAGCTGGCCATCGTCATGCTGATCGTGCCCTTCTTTGTCAACGTCAGTGGCCCTTACCCTTCTGGGCCCTTCTAGCTGATGTTCCTGCAGCCCCCCCAACCTCACCCCTGTGTCTCCCATTCCCCCCACCTCCCCCCGCCTCAAGCCTGCAGCTGCAGTGTCTCAGGAGAGGGCCCACCCTCTGCAGTTCACTCCAGCTGGAGGCTGGCGCCTGGAGGGAGATTGGGGGAGGTTCCTGGGCTGGCTGGAGGCAGACCCCTTGGCCCCAGGTCCCTTTTGCCTCCAGTGGGCTCAGGAAAGACTCTCTGGTCATATGGCCCCGGTGGGGGGGGGGGGGGGCGGAGCGGTCAGGGGTGGGCATGGTCTTGGCTAATTCCGTGATAGGAAATGGGTGCGGAGGAAGGAGAGGGAGCTGGGGCGAGGCTTCCCTTCCCCGGGGGTCCGGTCGATGTTGGAGGTCGAGGGTGCAGGGAGGCAGGGCCCTTGCTGCCGTCCCCCAAGGCTCGCCCCATGACTGTGTGACCTGCGCTTTCCCCCCCTCCACAGGCTTTCATGTTCTGGGTCGTGGACAATTTCCTCATGAGAAAGGGAAGGACGAAAGCTAAGCTGGAAGAGAGAGGCGCTAGCCAGGACTCGAGGAACGGCAGCCGGGTCCGCTACCGGAGGGCGGCGTCGCACGAGGAGTCGGAGTCTGAGGTGGGACTGCCCCCCTGCCTGCCCTGTTGGAGGGGGGCGGGGGTGGGGGAGGCTCCCACTTCTATCAGCTGCCAGGGAGGAAGACGAGGCCAGGGCTGTACCCAGCCAGCCCCCTTCCTGCCGTTCCCACGACCTTGGCAAGGGCAGGAAGGTGGGCTGTCTGCCGGGGGGCTTGCCCTTGGCCGGGTGCCTGCAGGGCAGAAAGCAGGAAAGGGAGGGAAGCCACCTTGTTCCAGGGAGCCTGGCCCAGAGCCCCAAGTTGACCTTTAAGCTTTAACGTGTTTAAACCCCTGCGGCCTGCCAAAGAAGAAGCAAAGTTTTGGCTAAGCCAGCTGGAAACTTCTAGAAGGTTGGACTTCCCTGGACTTCCCAGGGGAGCCTTGTCTCCTCCTTTTCAAGGTCCCCGAGTTCAGAGGTTGGCCTTCAGGTGTCCCTAAAAGGAGCTGACGCTAAAGCTGTGAACCGTGAGCTGGGCAGGCTCTGTGTCCCGAGAAGCCGCATTCAGCCCCCAATGGACACAGGGTTTGGGTGTGGATGACTGAGACTTGGAGTGCCCAGGGAAGCACACAAGGGTCGGAGGGGACTGGGAAACTAACATGGGGCTGAGCTGGGCGGGCAGGGGCATGGTGACCCTGGCGAAGGAATCGGGTGTGCTGTGCTGGCCTTTTCCGGGGGCAATTCGCCCACCCCCCACCCCCGCCCCAAGCACGTTTTGGGGGCCCAAGAGAGCACAGGTGCTGTTTGTCTTCAGAAGTTGCAACAGTGGGTTCAAGGAGGCCACTCAGGGTCCAGAGCCGTGTGACCGACAGCCCTTGTCTTTTCTAGTTGGGGGGAGGCGTGTCTTTGCTTCTGCAGCTTCCAGGGCCTGGGACTCCTTAGACCAGATAGGGGTGGTGAGGGGTGTGTGTGTGTGTGTGTGTGTGTGTGTGTGTGTGTGTGGTGTGCATGTCTGTGTGTGTATGTGCATATGTGTGTGAGGTGTGTGTGTATGTGTGCATGCATATGGGGGAGTTGCGTGTGAGGTGCAGGGTTTGTGTGTGTGTGTGTGTGTGTGGCTGTGGTGTGCATGTCTGCATGTATGTGGGGTGTGTGGTGTGTACATGTCTCTGTGTGCGTGTATGTGTGCATGTGTGAGATGTGTGTGTATGTGCATGTGGGGTGTAGGGTTTGTGTGTGTGTGCATGTATGTGGGCTGTGTGCATGTCTGTGTATGTTCATGTGTGTGGTGTGTGTGTGTGCATGTGGGGTGTAGGGTTTGTGTGTGCATGTGTGTGGGGTGTGTGTATGCGTGTGGAGTGAGATGTGTGTGGTGTGTGTGTATGTGTGTGCATGTGTGGGGGGGTGTGCGCTTGCATGTGGGATGTCGAGTTTGTGTGTGAGTGTGTGTGTGTGTGTGATTACGCGTGTGTGTGTTGACTCAGAGGCTGGAGTGCACATTCCAGCTGCCCCAAGTTCAGTCCCAGCTACTGCATGTGCTCTGCCCAGCACCGCCAGGTCTATAGCCCTGGTGGCCCCCTCAGCACTGCCTGCCCCGTGAGCCAAACCTTCAGGCTCCCAGAGGAAGGCCACGTACCCCCCAAAGTGGCCTTTGGTTCCCCAAGCCTCACCCCTCAAAAAGATTGGATTTTTGTGAGAGGACAGAAACCTGGGCAATATCAGGGTGTAGTCCCTGCTGAGGTTGCTCGCGTGTGGCCCCAGGTGGACAGCACAGAGAAGAGCAGCCCTGAAGGTGGCAGACACGCTAGCTCAGCGCTGGTTTCAGCCTCCTAAGAGGTCCTGTGAGGTCTGGGGTGCACCTGGGGGCCCTCCTGGAGGAGTGGGTGGGCGCTGGTGCTGGGGCCCAGGCAGGGCAGGTGAGAAGCCCCCGAGCGGAGGAGACTCAGGGCCTGGCCCCTCTCGCCGTCCCCGCAGATCCTGATCTCCGCCGACGACGAGATGGAGGAGTCAGACGTGGAGGAGGACCTCCGCAGACTCACGCCCCTGAAGCCCGCCAAGAAGAAGAAGCACCGCTTCGGGCTGCCTGTGTGAGGGCCCCGGCGCCCTCCCCTCTGCCCCTCCTCTTCTACCTCCGCGCCTCTCGCCGACTCTGCCCACTCCCAGCTGCCGTGACTTCGCCAGCACCGTGGGGCGGTGGCTGCAGAGGGCCCCGTTGCACTACGAATACTGACCAAATATGCAAGCGAGCCGTTGTTTGTCGTCCAGTCCCGCTCTGCGTGGCCTGGCGGGGGGCGGGGGAGGGCAGAGCCCCGCCCGGTATCTGATGGGGGTCCAGGTGAAGGCACCCGCCGGGGCTCAGGGAGCACGAGGACCAGACACGCTGGGGTCGGATGTCGCTCGCTCCGCAGTGCTCTCCGGCCCCCCGGGCCTCTGTGCTGACTCCTGAGGCCCGGTTTTCTGAGTGCTCCCTGTGTTCACGCTTTCTCGAGTCCGCATCCCGGCCCTCTGGGACGAAGGGGCAGAACATAGATTTTTAAGTCTTCCATAAGCTGTTGACTTTTATATTTTTAAGTTATATTTTCATACTATTGTATTTAAAAACTCTTTTTAATCCCTCCAAAGACATGGGTTTCTTTGCCTTTCGTGGGATGTGAACTGGTAAAGGGAAAAGTCGGGAGTGTTCGATTTGGAAGACCGTTAGGTCATGTCCACTCAGAGGAGGTAGATGATCCCGGGGGCACGGGGCAGGGGGAGAAAGTGGCTGATTGGCTGAAACCGCAACCCTGGCACCTGGCCAGGGTTGGCCGAGCGGGAAGGAGCCGGTTCCAACATGATCCCGGGCTGGATATGGACCAGGGGCACAGGTTTCAGGGAGTCGGCCAGAGTGACCAGGTGGGAGGCCAAGGGGGCTGGTGTCCAAGAAATCAAGACCCCTTCTGCCCCCAGACCACTCCTGTGTTCCTGCCTCTCTTCAGAGCCTCCAAGTCTGACATTCCTGTCTCACCCCCAGCCCTAGAGCACCCAATGCCTCGGGCATGGTTTGTCCCCTCCTTGTGGGCCTGAAGAATACCTGACCGAGAGTGCTTATCACTACAGGGCACTGCCTGGGGGATGTATCTTTCCCCCTGCGAGGGGAGCGGCCCCCTCTGTGGCTCTGGGAGAGGCTGACTGGCTGCGGGGCAGGCTGCCCAGGTGCTGGCCCTCCTGTGGGAACAGCATGGTATAGCGGCATGTGTCACCACCCCAAGGCAGTGTGGACACGCAGGAACAGAAGTGGTACCGGCAAGGTGTGGGCTGTGAGACAGGTGCCAGGAAGCCACAACCCCCAGGAAGCTTCTCTTCAGACCACACCCAGGGGCATGTCCACGTGGCCTCGTGGCTCTGACTGGTGTGGGGACCACGCAGGGAGGAGGCGTCCCCCTGCTGCAGGGAGTGCCTGTCCAGGGCGGGACAAGGGAGCTTAGGGGGCTCTCTCGCCCGTGGGCACCACAGCGCTGAGCAGTCGGAATCCAAACTGCAGGGTTGACTCTTGTCTGTGGGGGCATCTGCTGCCAAGAGGCGGGGAACTGAGTCACGGTCGCATCTTTCTGCTCTCAGCCGTGTTAGTGGGGGGGAGCTGGGGACGGGAGGAGGGTGGCCGGGTATCACTGGGAAACGGTGTTCCTGGGCGACCGCCCCGGGACACCACCAGCTCCTCCCTTTCTACTTTGGTTTGAGCAACCTGTGCCCACGGCCATTGCCCTCACCGTTCCGGGGCTGCAAGTTTGAACCTCGTTGCATCTCTTACTTCCCTCTTGCTCCGGGGCTCCCGGTATTTCTGCTCTGGGTGAGAGCTAGGCTGTAGGCCTCACGGGATCCCTTGGTGTTGAGGCCTGAGCCGGCCACAGTGTGCGATGGCTTCCTCTGCGTCCTGGCTCTCCGGGGTAGTCCTGGAGCAGCGTCTAAGTGGGCTGCGTGGCCCCCGGCTTGGTGGCACGGCCTCCTAGAGGCTGGCCCGCACACGCATTTACACATACATGCACTGCACGTGCCCAGTCACACTTGGCCCCCACAGCCTGCATCCCTCCGAAAACCCTCCTGCAGCCTCGGGGGTGCCTGGTACAGTACCCTCCAGAGCGGATGGTGAAGACCGTGGTCAGGGCTTCCTTCCGAGCTGCCCTAACCATCCCGTCTCGTCTTGTCCCCCCCCCCACCCCAACATTTTCTCGCCACCTGCTCCGAGGTGCCTTACGAGGGACAGCTGTCCTCCTGACCATGCAGTGGGCGTCCACGCACTTGAGAAGTCAAGGGACCACCACCACCGCCGCTGCTTGTTGGCTGTCCACTTGGGCGTTGGTCAAGCATCCCCCCACACACATCTACGCACACACTCATCAGGGTCACAGTGCCGTCTGCCTGGTGAGGTGGAAGGTCTCTGAGGGGAGGCAGATCCTGGCTGCCCGACTGCCTTAGCTGGGCGGGGCGGGCTGGCAGTGAGGAGGCAGTGCCTTCTTGGTCCACGGTCTGAAGACCTACCAGGTGGCCATCCCGTAGCCTCAGCCACGCAGGTAACCTCCTGCCTGGAACTTAAACTTGGACTTCTCTCTGGCAATGGGGAGTCAGGGGGTAGTGCTGACCCTCCAGGGAAGTGAGAGAATGGACCCCTTGGGCGACGGTTCACATCCTAGGGGTAATAGTGGTAATTCCCCTCGTGGGTGTGGTGGAGCTGGACCCTGGAGACGGCCAGCAGCCCCCCGGCCCTCCACACTGTGCACCCCCAAGCAGTTAAAAGAGTGGATGGTGCTGGCTCAGAGAGGGAGAAGGTTCTCATGCCCCCCACCCCGGGTGTGGGGCTGTCCAGCTGCAGGACCCTGCTGGCTTGCTGGTACCTGCTTGTGGCCCCAGCACCCGCGTGGGTCGGAGGGAGGGCGGGCGCCATTTGATTTCTTGTTTCGTGAAATGTGTCAGAGATCAGACCTGTGACGTCTCCCCAGCCTGTCCCCCGTACCCCAGAGGTTGGGGGTCCACGGGGGGCTGGGGGGGCACATTTCTGAAATGAAAGGGAAGAGGATGTACTTATATTGTAAAATGGTTTACAATAAAAGTCCAGTATCTGACTACCTGTTTGTTGTGTGTTTTGTTGTTTGTTATAAGAAACTTCTTGTGGGGCCGGAGACAGTAGTGTGTAGATAGGCTGCTTGCCTTGCCCATGGTCGACCTGGGTTTGATCCCCCCGCATCTCACAGGGTCCCCGAGCACTACCAGGAGCGATTTCTGAGTGCAGAGCCAGGAGTAAGCCCTGAGCATTGCTGAGTGTGATCCCTAAACCAAAATGATAATAAAGGAAACTTATTATTGTGCTGTAGGTCTCTAGAGTTAAAATGGTGTTTTTTTTGGGGGGGGGTGGTTGTCCAAAGCATGTCCCTCCTGAGTTAGAAGTTCTCAGAGGGGCTGGAGCGATAGCACAGTGGGTAGGTGGAACGTCTCCATGCGGGCGGCCCGGTTTCGAATCCCAGCATCCCATATGGTCCCCTGGGCACCGCCAGGAGTGATTCCTGACTGCAGAGCCAGAAGTGACCCCTGTGCATCACTGGGTGTGACCCAAAAAGCAAAAAAAAAGAACTCAGAAACGGGATGGGCAGGGGCCTCAGCTCGCTGACCCCTGACGCCAGAGCCATCCCTGCCGAGGGCGCCAGGCAGGCTCCTGTCTTCATGTTCTTGCGACGTGGTACAGTAGTGGCAGTGGCAGAGCACGTGCCCAGCAGATACAGTGCCCTGGGTTCCGTCCCCAGCACCTCGCCACCAGGCCAGCACTGCCAGCTCAGCGCCCCCACGGCAGATCTACGCCTGCCCCAGGGGCGTGGGCCTTGGCGGGGTCCGGAATCTCCCACGTCCGAAGCACAGGCCAGGCTCAGCCAGCTGTGGGGGCAGCGGCCGCAGAGCCTCCCTGGGCCTGCCCTCGGCTGCCTCTTGGCCTCGGTGGCGAGTCTGTTTGTGCCCACGGCTGTCCCCCCGGTGTTCCTCATGTCAGCACCTGTCTCTGGCTGGAGCCTGGCAGCCGTGGCGCTGGCCGTGGGAGCGGCTGGAACGACCAAATGTCAGGGTGAGTCGGGTGCTGTCTCTCCGGAGCCTTCAAGGATAAAAATAATCACAGACTAACAGGAGCTTGGGTGCATCTGACTGGGAGGTTGGGGGGAGTCGGGCGGGGGGGGGGGGGTGCCTCCCCACCCCTCCCAGACTCAGAGACTGCCACACGGCCTCAGGGGCCGCGTCTCGAAGGCTGCACTGGTGGAGGCCTCTAGCCAAGGAGACAGAAGGGACACCTCGGGGGGTGCCCCATCAGTACCCTCTGCCCCCTCTGCCCGGCTCACTGCCCCTCACTAAACCTGCCTTTCTCTCCTCCCTCCAGTTCTCCCCACCCCACCCACATTCTCCATCCCTTTGCTAAACCGGCTCTGGATGTCCTGCCAGACGGGGACATCAGCAGAGGCAGATGTGATGCCTCCCAGCTGTGAGCCGGGAAGTTCGAGCTCTGCCTGCCTGGGGAGCGTGGGCTCTTGGCTACGGACCCGGGCGGGGAAAGTGCTTCCTCTGGAATCCAGGGAGGGGGAGAGGTAACGAGGAGCTCCGAGTTGTGTTCCCCAGGCCTGGGCTTCCCCTTCCTGGGGTCGAGGGTGGGGGGGAGGGTGTGGAAAGGGGTGTCCAAAGCATGTCCCTCGTGAGCTAGAAGTTCTCAGAAACGGAGTGAGGAGGGGTCTCAGCTCGCTGCCCACAGATGCCAGAGCCGTCCCTGCTGAGGGGAACCCCTGTGGACGATGGCGCACGGACATGGCTCAGCCCAGGCAGGCGGGGCTGCCCGGCAGATTCCTGGACCCACATCCATCAACACCAGGGCCGCCAGCACCTCCCACCTGCACCAGCAGCTGTGTCCTGGGCAGGGCTCCCTGCTGTCTGCCACCACCCCCCCCCCCCCGCAGACCCCCCGCAGTGCTTGGCCAGCCTCTCATCTCCCAGAATAAACTCTGAAGCCAGCGGCTGAGGGACCTGAATCATCGGAGTGCGGAAGGAACCGGGCAGGGCTATATAAACCCCCGCGCAGACGCCGCACTCTCAGCCCCGCCAGCAGCTGCCCTCAGGACGGACGCTCCCGCACCCACCATGTCCCAGGTAGGAGCCCGCGTAGGCCACAGTGGTGTCCGGTGTGGGTTGGGAAGGGGACTCTGCCATCCCTGGCACAACACCGGGATTGCTGGGGAGGACGGGGGTCGTGGCTGGGGGCGGAGGGGAAGCCACCCTGGCCCCAGCTTCCCCTGATGAATTCCTGTTTAGCAAGGGTTAGGAGGCGTTCGTGGATCGTCAGGAAGCTTGAGAGGGAAGCCAGGGCCTTGGTGGGTGCCACTGTGTGTGAGGGGCTGCTGGTGGGGCTGTGTGACACTCGGATGTTTGTAGCTCTGTGTATGTGAGGAGTGTGTGTGTGTGAGTGTGTGTGTGTGAGTGTGTGTGTGTGTGAGTGTGTGTGTGAGTGTGAGAGAGAGAGAGGTATGTGAAAAAGTGTGTGTGAGAGAGTAGGGTGAGAGTGTATGAGTGTGAGAGAAAGTATGTGAGAGAGAAAAAGTGTGTATGTGAGAGTGTGTGTGAGAGAGAGAAAGAAAAGAGAGAGAGGTGGGGGTGAGAGAGAAAGTGTGTGTGTGAGAGAGTGTATACGGAAGAGAGTGTGTATGTGTGTGAGAGAGATAGGATGAGAGAGAACGTGTGTGAGTGTGTGTGAGAGAGAGGGTAAGAAAGAAAGAGTGTGTGTGTGAGAGAGAGAGGATGAGAGAGTATGTGAGAGAGAGAAGGTGTGTATGTGAGAGTGTGTGAGAGAGAGAAAGAAGAGAGAGAGGTGGGGGTGAGAGAGAAAGTGTATACGTGAGAGAGTGTTTATGTGTGTGAGAGATAGGATGAGAGAGAAAGTATGTGTGAGAGAAAGTATGTATGTGAGTGTGTGTGTGTGTGTGTGTGTGTATGTGAGGGGGGAGGGAGGGAGGGAGGGAGGGAGAGAACATACAAATGTACACACAAGGCAGGAGTTGTGGGCACACAACTGAGAGAGGTGTTGTGAGCCCGGTCCAGCCCCAGAGGCCAGGGAGTCCCCGCACCTGCCCCCAGCTTAGGAAGGAATGAGGCCGGGGCCCCAGGACGCCTGTCTGGGCAGGACTGTCCTTCCCGTGCCATGTGCACATTCCGGCTGGATGTGGCATCTGACTTCTCTGCCCGCTCCCACCAAACATGCTGGCGCTTTGCAAAAGCCCTGGACACAGGCTCTGAGCCGCCCCCCTCAGCCGCCGCTGGGGGAGGAGTGTTGGCTGCAGCTGCATCCCAGGGGCCCTATCTGGGCGCCGGCTGAGGGGCGCCGTGAGGGGCTTCTAGGAGAGGAGGGGCAGAAAGGGGTCTCTGGCCCGGGAGGAGAGGCAGGAAGGGGCTGGAGGCAGCCGAGAGTGAGGGGGCTCTCTCTCCCAGGCCGGCACTCAGGAAGCCCCAATCAAGAAGAAGCGGCCCCCCATGAAGGAGGAGGACCTGAAGGGGGCCCGAAGAAGCCTGGGCAACAACCAGGAGATCAAGTCCAAGACCTACCAGGTCATGCGGGAGTGCGGTGAGTGTTCCTGTGAGGTAGGGAGGCGAGGAGGGTGCGTCCCCTGGGCCGTTTCCTGGAGCGCAGGGTGGGAGAGGGGATGCCCCCACAAAAGGGGCCTTCACCTCCAGGAAGCAGTGACCCCTGACTCCTCCCCCTGGGCCTCCACAGAACAGGCTGGCTGTCCTGCCCCATCCGTGTTCAGCCGAGCCCGCACGGGCACTGAGACCGTCTTTGAGAAGCCCAAGGCCGAACCTGCCAAGAGCGTCTTTGGCTGAGAAGCGCCGACAGCTCTGCCCGCCGCACGCCGAGACCGGAACCTAGGGCCTTTCCCAGACTCTCCCAACGCCAGACAACCTCTCAACCACTGCCTCTGGGACCAGCACCCCACCCTGGGTGCCCGGCCCCCCGCCCCGGTCTCACACACAGCACCATGGGATATCAATAAAGAGAGTCCCGCAGGGGAGGGTTGGGGGGTTGAGGCAGGGGCAGGGAGGGTGGGGTGTTGGCTTTCAGGGCACCGCAGAGGACAAGGCAGCTGCCCGCACAGTCCCAGCCTCATGCTAGTACAGCTGTGGGGGCAGGAGCCTCGTCCTGAGGGACCTCTGGGGATTCAGGCCTTTCTTTCCTTTTCTGAGCCTCAGTTTCCCCTTCTGTACCACAAAGGAATTGAGCTGGAGCCTGTGGCCTCACACAGACCCAGTGACAGGTCCAGATGTAATCGGTCAGGGCCCAGCTCCAGTCTTCCCCGGCTAGTTGGAGCCCCTCCAGGAAACCCGTCCCCCGTGTGTATGTGCAGCAGGCAGAGGGCCAAGCCCACCAAGGCCATCCATCACAGGAAACTGGAGGGTAGAACAGGATACAGGAAAACAAAACCCAGCTCGGGTTCCGGAACCCTCTGGCCCCTGTGCTGAAGGACTCGCTGCGCTCACAGCTGACCACCCCCTGACCTATCTGGGGTACGAGGCAGGCAGGCGTGGACCAAACAGAGAAGAGGGGCCCCACACACCTGAGCCCGGTCCCACAGAAGTGAAGCACAGAATCAAATTTGTGTTGGTATCGGCACAAATAAGGTCCACCCTGTTCCCTCCACGCCCACTGGCCCCACTCCATGGTGGGAGCAGGGACAGAGCAAACCCTGCGACCCCCACCAACACACACGCAGCGCGCTCCTCTCTGGGGGTGCTGGCCTGCTCTCCTGCCTGTCCTGGAGCTTGGCAATAAACAGGACTTCTTACTCACCCTTGCTGTGTGTCTGTCTTTCTCGCCGTTTCCCTGCATTGTTCCCATCCAGAACCTTCTAGATCAGGTTAAACAAGAACCTCAGAACCCTCCAGGTTCTCCAGCAACAAGTGGCATACAGAGACCCATTGGGTGGCAAGAGCACTGACAGGCTGAGGGTGGCCAACGGGCTGCCAAGCCTGGCTCCAGGCTGGGCCCTCCAAGGAAGCCCGCCTGTTCCCCGGGCAGGGCTGAAGCTGGCTGCTGGCGCCTTTCCCACATTCCCAATTGCCTGCCTGCCTTCTGTAGAGGCTTCTGGGCTGGACCCAGGCTCTGAGCCCCAAGGGAGCTAGGCTTCTTGGGGCGGGGGGCGAGGCCTGAACCTGCTCCCTGATTCCTGGAGAGCTCCTGATTCCCAGCATGCTGAAGGGCACATTCCCCTGTGTAACCCCAGGAACCCAGAGCCCAGAGGGCAGGCGATGAGACGCACACACAAATGGGCAGGGGGGGAGGGCTTCTCCTTTTTTTTCTTTTTTGGGTCACACCCAGCGATGCACAGGGGTTACTCCTGGCTCTGCACTCAGGAATTACTCCTGGCGATGCTCAGGGGACCATATGGGATGCTGGGACTCGAACCTGGGTCAGCCACGTGCGAGGCAAATGCCCTACCCACTGTGCTATCCCTCCAGCCCCCAGGTGGGGCTTCTTCTGACCACTGTCATGCTTAGAGAGACATTACTTGGAGTGATGATCCCTTCCCTTCCAGAGGGCATTGATGGCAGCAGGGTTGAAGGAGGAGACCCTGCCCAGGGCCCCACCTAAGACCCAGGGAACCACACACTAGTGCACACCTTCACTCACACACACACACACACACACACACACACACACACACACACATGCAAACATACGCTAAGTGCATACGCACACACACACACTCACACACACAGCACATGCACACACAAGAGGACACACACATACACACACACACCAGGCCAGTGTCCCCAAGCCATCCTTTCCCCGACCAAGCATTTGGCTCCTGACCACACTTTCCAGAAGTATTTTTCTCTCTTGGTGGCTACTCTGGACCAGGAACTTTCCCTGGCTGCACCTGCCTCCAGACGACTTCCTGTTTATTCACTCTCCTGCTCTTTGTTCTAAAAGCAGCGTTTCAATCTTGTTGAAGAAAAATTGGAAAAAGCGCCAGTGATCCCACTGCCCACTGGGGTGGGTCTGCACTGCTGACAGCAGCCGCGGGCAGAGCCTAATTCCAGCCCTCCTCATGTAAGCCCCGACTCCTGCTGACCCCCGAAAGCCCCCGGTGTACTCGCCACCCTGAAGTCCTCCTGCAGAGGTCAGGGGTCTGCTCTACTCACTTTACTTCTATGTGTATGTTCCCAGGAGCAGGACCCCCCCACACACACCGGGAGCCTGTTGGGGGCTCCCAGCCACGCTGCCCCATTGCAGGTTCTATTGTGGGGTCCTCGAGGCAGTCGAAGAGAAAGTCCCAGCTGCTGGACCAAAGGGCCCAAGACCCGGGAGAAGGGGTCCTCCCTCTCAGCCCGGAAAGGGCATCTCCACACGGCCTCAGGCGCCACTCAGAGAGCCCCCAGGGCTTCTCTTCCAGGACCCACTCACAACCTGGCCATGCTCACAGCCTCTCTGCAGCCCCCTCTGGCCTCCTCCCTGCCTCCCGCAGGCTGAACTAATGAAGAGTCAGCCGTCTCCAGCTTCATCCCCAGGAAGCTGGCGGGGGGGGGGGGGGGGGGTGTGCATGGCTGGTGTGTGTGTGTGTATGTGTGTGTAGAGGGGGAACAGGGACTGGCCTGGGAAGGCTTCTGGAGCCTTCAGAAGGGGCTACAAACCCCAGTGCCTGCCCTGGCTGCCTTGTCCAGCCAAAGTCCACAGGAAACCCAGTCAGTCCTGGCGGCTTATCAGACACTGCGGCCCAGTTCTTGGCTGGTCGGCCCAACTTCCCAGAATCCGCCCCCGCAGGGGTGGGGTGGGAGAGGGACAAGTTACTAATTCACCCCCATTTCTGCTACGACTCAGATGCAGCCGGACAGGTGCAGGAGCTGCAATGAAGACCCTCAGCCAGGCCCACAGCCGTGGGCTGCTCCTGCTGTCCCTGCTGGCTGTCCTGCAGGCCACCACTGCCACCAAGGTAGCTGGTGTCACGGGGGCTCGTGTGCGTGTGCCTGCTTGTGGCGGGGAGGGGGCCCCTATGGCTGCTGAGTCTGAGTGAACACAGCTTAGAGGATATGACGGGGAAGAGAACCGGCTCCCTGGAAGGACCGTTTCGCGGCTCATGGGAGGGCGACCCTCTCATACCTCCTGACCAGACCAGGTGTGGGCAGGGCAGGGATACAGCCTGCGGGAGCCTGGTTCTCCCCTTCCTTCCTGGGCGCCCTCTCTCACTCTTCTCCTGCAAACCATGCAGGCTGGCTGTGAAGATGCAGCCTGCCTACGCTCGCTCTTAAGGACTTAAGCCAGGACGTGCCACAGAGCCCGTATGGCTCTGGCTGCCCGAAGACCCAAATATGCTCACGTGACAAGCACAGGCGAGTGGCCGTGAGGCTCCACGTGTGCACGTGTGTGTCTTTAGGGGAGTGGGGGGAGAGAGCAGGTGGCTGGGGGCTGCCCAGTGGGCTCAGGTCGAGGGAACAGGAAAAGGGGATGAAGAGGAAGGTTCCCAGCCCTTGGAGACCCCTCCCTCGCCACCCCCTGGGGGGAGACAGTTTCTCCCAGTTCCCCTGGAGGCCAAGGTCTGTAGGAGTCCAAGTCTCCACACTGGAAGAGCATTCGCCAGCGGGGGCCTTGCAGCTGCAGCGTGAGTGTCCCCCTCAGACACTCTGGGGTTCGGGTCCCAATCCACACACAGCAAGGCAGAGAGACCCCTGCCGTGGGACCCACGGAAGTTGGGGCATCTGAGGTACAGCTGGGCGTCGGGCTCATTCAGGGCCAGCATCAGGCCATCCCTGGGAGAGGCAGTGGCCTCGAGTGGTCCCCTCACGTCCCCCCATTTCCCAGAATGGCATCGACATCTACAGCCTCACCGTGGACTCCAAGGTCACCTCCCGGTTCGCACACACGGTGGTCACCAGCCGGGTGGTCAACAGGGCTAACTCGACACGGGAGGCCACATTCCAGATGGAGCTGCCCAAGAAAGCCTTCATCACCAACTTCTCTATGTAAGTGCCATGGCCATCACTGTTGCCCGTGGCCTTCCTGGGTCGGGATGGTGGGGGGTGTGCCTGAAGGGGTGCCACTAGCCTCGTCCCACCCTTCATTAGTCCACCTGCTCATCTGCCCTCCCATCCGTTCAACATCCCTCTGCGCCTGCTGGGTGGCCCGCAGAGAACCAAGGCACTTGGGGTCTGTCCCTGGGAGGACTCCAGCTGGGGTCTCGGGCACAGATGGCAAAAGTGCCCTAGCCCCAGGCCACCCCCCATGCAGCACAGCTACTAGCCCCAGCCCCCTGCTGTCCCTGGAAGTTCTCACTCAGCCCCCCACCCCCAAGACACACACACACACACACACACACACACACACACACACACACACGCACGCACTGTCGACCTGGCCCAGGCCGTAGACCACAGTGGAAGTCCCGGAAACTCTGTGGACTCTGAGCCATACTGGTCCCCACCTTGTTCTTTCTTGTGCTCCCATGGGATTTTGCAATGTTTTCCTGGCCTCAGGGAAGAGGCGGTGACAGGGCCTGCTGATGAGAGGCTTGGTCAGGTGGACTGGGGTGCAATGACAGAGCTTCTCGCTGTAGCCCAGGGCCTCTGGACACCTGCAAGGGGTTGAGTCCCTGGGGCTGGGGTGCTCCCACCCCCCAGAGCATTCTGATCGCTGCCCACACGGGACTATGTCCACAGCTGGCCAGGTTCCACTGGGGCTGCTCAGGGCCAGGACTGACGCCCTGACCCCTCTCTGGACTGCAGGAAACAGCATGTGGGAGCCGGAAGCTGGGTGCCCTGACCTGGCCAGGAGCCTCATGGGCATCGGGAAGGAGCCTTGGGGCCCCCACTCCCACCTCACTGGAGAGCAGAGAGCAGTGAGGGACTGGCTGTCTCCTCCCTGCCTGCCTCAGCTCCCACCCTGCAGACCCAGGGTCACCTCACTTATCCTTCCTCCCTCATCTGAACGCTCCATAGATGAACTCGGCTCGGCCCCAAGACTGGCCCGTCCCCCTCAGACTCCCCCAGACCACTTCCCCACAGTCCAGCCTCTGTGTGGAGGGTTCTGCCCTAAGTTTGGGGGGCCCCCAGGAGCAAGCTGGGAGCTTTTCTCCCTCCCCCTTCCTGCTATACCTCCCCCGCTCCTCAGCTTGGCATAGCCTGCAGGGAAGGGGCCTGGAGGGTGCAGAGGGTCCTGCCTCCCTCCTCTCCCCCACCCCTGCTCCCTGGGGTGCACCTGCACCATGGGGCTCCTGACAGGAGGTGCCTGGTAAGGCAGGGGAGGCTCGGGGAGACGTAGAGGCCCAGGGCAGGGGACAAAGAGTGGGCCTCTCGGCCCCCCCCACCCCCTCACCGCCAGACTCTCACCATCCCGCCTCTGTGCAGGGTCATCGACGGGGTGACCTACCCGGGGAACATCAAGGAGAAGAAGGCGGCCCAGGAGCAGTACAGTGCCGCCGTGGCCCGGGGAGAGAGTGCAGGCCTGGTCAAGTGAGCCGGAGGAGGCTGGAGGGCTCTGGGGAGGGCGCGGTTCCGTGCTGGGGCCCACGTGCACCTGGCCCCCGAGCGCCAGCCTGAGACCCGCCTCCACCAGGGCCACCGGGAGGAAGACAGAGAAGTTCCAGGTGTCGGTCAACGTGGCTCCTGCTGCCAAGGTCACCTTCGAGCTGGTGTATGAGGAGCTGCTCCAGCGGCAGCTGGGGGTGTACGAGCTGCTGCTGAAAGTCCAGCCCCAGCATCCGCTTAAGCACTTGCAGGTACCTGGCCACCTCCTCCTAGCAGGCCTCCTGGATGGCCCCAGCCAGGCTGTCCCCTGGCTCCTGGCTGACCCCACCCCCACCCCCCCGACACATGTCTCACCTCCAGATGGACATTCATATCTTCGAGCCCCAGGGCATCAGCTCCCTGGAGACAGAGAGCTCCTTCATGACCAATGAGCTGGCAGAGGCCCTCACCATCTCCCAGAATGAGACCAAGGTGGGTGACTGCGTGTGGGTCAGGGGCTCTGTCCATCGGCCAGCCTACGGGCCCACATGTGCAGCGGGTGGGACAGTGACACAGAGCCCCGGAGCTCTGAGGCTCAGGGGGCTGAGGCCATCCAGGGCCTTGATGAGGGCACGGGGTGGGGGTCAGCACGGCTCAGAGCCCACAGAATCCCCAGGGCTCCCTCCGAGCTGGGCCCAGTGTGTGTTGGGAGTGGGGGTCACAGGTCTCTGTCGTGAGGGGGACAGGGAGGGTGAGGCCTGGAGGAGGGCAGGGATGTTGGGGTGACTCCTGGATGGGGGCTCAGGCTTGGCCAGGGGCCTCTATGAGGGACCCACAGCCTGCTGCAGCCAACACAGAGCAGGGCACTTGGCCGGCTCATAACATCCGTCCCGGCTCTGCACCCAAGGCTGAGTCCTGGATCCCTCACCTGCCCCTGCTGGTCGGCCGGGGCTAGGTGTGTGACTGGGTCGGCCCAGTTGCTCCTTCCGACCCCAGCCTCTGCCACTCCCCCAGGCCCACATCCAGTTCAAGCCCACCCTCGCCCAGCAGCAAACCTCTCCGGAGCAGCAGGGCATAGCCCTGGACGGCAACTTCATCGTCCGCTACGATGTGAACCGGAGCCTCTCTGGGGGCTCCATTCAGGTGCGGGGGTGGGGGGCTCTGATGGAGACGAGGATGCCAGGAAATGCACCCACCCTCCAGGGTATCAGCCTGGGCTGTTAGGAGCCCGAGACAAAATCATTCTCCTCCTTAACACTGTGTCCCAGGGGCTAGCAGAGCAACAACAAGGAGTTGTATTATCCCTAAAATCCTTTCAGAGGGGACTGGAGAGATAGTACAGTGGGTAGGACACTTGCCCTGCATGCAGCCACCCCAGGTTTGATCCCCAGGATCCCATATAGTTCCCAGGAGTAATTCCTGAGTGCTGAGCATCACCAGGCGTGTCCCCAAATCAAAACTAAAATAAGGGGCCGGAGCGATAGCACAGCGGGCAGGGCATTTGCCTTGCACGCGGCCGACCCGGGTTCGATCCCTGGCATCCCAGATGGTCCCGTGAGCACTGCCAGGAGTAATTCCTGAGTGCAAAGCAAGGAGTAACCCCTGAGCATCACCGGGTGTGACCAAAAAAGGGGGAAAAAAACTAAATTAAAATAAAACCCCTTTGGAGTTCCAAAACTGTTCCTTTCTACTTGCAACTTCCCTCCTTGCCTGGGCTGCTGGAGCACCGAGCCCGGCTTCACGCACCATCACAATAGTTTTCTTCATCTCTGTTTCTGGAATCACTGGGCTTTTCCTTTACTCTTTTAACAGACCTTGTTTTGAGAGTCTTTGCTCTCTTGAGAGACCTCAGGTTTATCATGTCACAAAACTTTTAGGATTGGGTGCCTCAGATACTGAAAGAGGAGGTAGAGCAAGTGGAGGTGAGGCTCCGGAGAGCCAGGCAGCAGGAGAGGGCCGGCCAGACCCCAAGAGGTGGCAAGGGTTTGGGGGCAGGAGTAGAAGGGGCTGGAGCAGAGAACAACATAGGGGCCTCAGGGCGAGGAGGCAGCTGAGGGTCTGCTCCCCTCACCGCTCGTGTGTGTGTGTGTGTGTGTGTGTCTGTGTGTCTGTCTGTCTGTCTGTCTGACTCTCACAGATCGAGAATGGCTACTTTGTGCACTATTTTGCTCCCGAGGGCCTGTCCACCATTCCCAAGAATGTCATCTTTGTCATCGACAGAAGCGGCTCCATGATGGGCAAGAAAATTCAGCAGGTGTGTCCCAGGGCCCGCGTGAGGCCCTGAATCAGGTCTCCACATCACTGAACTTAGAAGCACCAACTCCCTCGGGTCCAGACTGGCCTTCAGAGCCTGTGCCGTGTGCCCTCCGTCTCCCAGTTGGGATGCCAGCCCAAGGGCACCCGAGTTCCCCACGCACATCCCACCTCGCCTTCTCCTCCCCCGAGCAGACCCGGGAAGCCCTCATCAAGATATTGGGTGATCTCAGCCCCCAAGACCAGTTCAACCTCGTCGACTTCAGCAGTCAGGTCAAGAAGTGGAAGCCATCCCTGGTGCCTGCCTCGGCTGAGAACGTGGACAAGGCCAAGAGCTATGCTGCCAGCATCCAGGCCCATGGCGGTGAGTTTCCCGCAGGGAGAGGGAGGTGGGGGCAATGGCCAGGAACCCCCCCTGAGTGCCTTGCCCGCAGGGACCAACATCAATGGTGCCATGCTGATGGCTGTGAAGCTGCTGGATGACGCCAACCGCAAGGAGCAGCTGTCTGCTGGGAGCGTGTCCATCATCATCCTGCTCACGGACGGGGACCCCACGGAGGGTAAGGGCGTAGCCCCCGGGGAGCTGCTGAGGCACCACCACCCCGTCCGCTCGCGGGGGCTGTGGCGGGGAGGGAAGGCTCCGAAACCCCACCAATGTCCACGGAAGGAGTCGCCCTTTCCTCACTCCCTCCTCAGGGGAGACCGACCCGGAAAAAATCCAGAAGAATGTGCAGGAAGCCATCGCTGGCCAGTACAGCCTCTTCTGCCTGGGCTTCGGCTTTGACGTCAGCTACGAGTTCCTGGAGAAGATGGCACTGGAGAACGGCGGTCTGGCGCGGCGCATCTACCAGGACTCCGACTCCAACCTGCAGCTGCAGGTACCGTGTTTGCCCAGAGAGGCGGCCCTGGACCCGCCAGCCCGCACTTGCCCTCACAGTGCCCGCTCGCCACTGTCCACCCCGCAGGACTTCTACCAGGAGGTGGCCAACCCACTGGTGACAGCAGTGACCTTTGAGTACCCAAGCAATGCTGTGGAGGAGGTCACACGGGACAACTTCCGGCTGCTCTTCAAGGGTGCAGAGATGGTGGTGGCCGGGAAGCTCCGGGACGACAGCCCAGATGTGCTCTTAGCCAAAGTCAGCGGGAAGCAGGTGAGTGTGGCCACTTGTCCCCCAGCTGACAGCATTCAGCTTCAGGGTTCACGTCATTGACCTATGCCACAAAGTCTCCTTGGCCCCTGGTGGGTGGCCCTCTCCCACCACTCATGGTGGACCATCAAAGAGGTGGCAAGCCCCCCTTAACCCCCACTGTGTCCCTGCTGTCCCTTGGGGCACCAGGTGCCTGCCCTCCCATCCTCGTGCTAACCTCAGAGGTGGCACTCAGTCAGTCCGGGAAGGCTGCTTCCTATTGAGGTCCAGGCTCACCAAGGGGGGTTCTGATTCCTTCTTGTGGTCCGGGGATGCTGCCTCCCAGGGAAGCATGTGGCTGGGCCATCCTGACAGGGTAAACCCGGGTGCTTGGGAGAGCAGCACTGAGCTGGCCTGAGTGTGGGTCTCCTCCAGAAAGCTCCTTCCCCCCAACCACCCCCAACCACGAGACTGAAGGGAGGTGGGGGATGGCAGGGATCAGACCAGGAGGCATGAAAGAATGTTCCCAGCTGATGTGGGATGCAGGTTTCTGGGCTGTGGCCGGCGCAGGCAGGGAGGCAGGCAGGTAGGAGAAGTAGGCGTGCACAGAGGGATGGGCCCGGCTCAGATGCAACCACGTGGGAGGGGGCGGGCTGCTGTCTGCCCCTGGCCAACCTGCCTGGCCTCAAACCTAATGATGATGTGAGACAGGGCCAAGGCGTTAGTGTGGCCGGGGTGAGGGAGTGAAGCCCCCTCCCCATGGCTCCTGATCCCAGAGAACTGGCCAGAGCTGTCTGCATTGATTTCCTGGAGGCCAGGAGCTTCCTACGTGAGGACCCACAGTCACTTGTTCATGAACCAGCGCATCTTTTTCTCCCCCTCCCTCCCTCGCTAATTTTTTTTAAAGGAATCACAGTGACATACACATTTACAAAGTTGTTCATGATTGAATTTCAGTCATATAATGTTCCAACACCTGTCCCTTCACCAGTGTACTTTTCCCACCACTAATGCACCAATGTTCCCAGCTTCCCTCCCACCCCCACACCGCCTGCTACTATGGCAGGCACTCTTCTCTCTCTCTCTCTCTCTCTCTCTCTCTCTCTCTCTCTCTCTCTCTCTCTCCTCTATCTTTCTATTTTTCTTCTCTCTCTCTCTTTCCTTTTGGGCCTTATGGTTTGCAATACAGATAATGAAAGGTTATCAGGTATATCCCTTTCCCTGTGCTCTTCACCACCACTCACCCCACCCCACTCTTGTGGCAAGCTTCCAATCCTGTCCTCCTAGCTCATTCACCCTCACCTTGGATATTAATCTATATCTATATC
The DNA here is from genome assembly GCF_029834395.1 of Sorex fumeus. NCBI lineage: Eukaryota > Metazoa > Chordata > Mammalia > Eulipotyphla > Soricidae > Sorex > Sorex fumeus. The sequence goes on along the minus strand of NW_026606129.1, from coordinate 53,076,828 downwards.
TATATCTATATCTATATATAGGGGCTGGAGCAATAGCACAGTGGTAGGGCGTTTGCCTTACAAGCGGCCAACATGGCCGACCCGAGTTCGATTCCTCCGCCCCTCTCAGAGAGCCCGGCAAGCTACCGAGAGTATTCGATATGCCAGACACAGTAACAACAAAGTCTCCAATGGAGAAGTTACTGGGCCCGCTCGAGCAAATCGATGAACAATGGGAGGACTATGACTATATATATATATATATATATATATATATATATATATATAGCTGGAGTGATAGCACAGCGGGTAGGGCGTTTGCCTTGCATGCGACTGACCCAGGTTTGATTCCTCCGTCCCTCTTGGAGAGCCCAGCAAGCTACCGAGAGTATCCTACCTGCATGGCAGAGCCTGGCAAGCTCCCTGTGGCATATTCAATATGCCAAAAACAGTAACAACAAGTCTCACAATGGAGACGTTACTGGTGCCCGCTCAAGCAAAATGATGAACAACAATGGGAGGACAGTGCTACAGTGCAATATATATATGTATATATATATACATACATATATATCCTTCTGACTCATTCCACTTAATATGACACACTCCATGTCAAATATAAAATATTTATATATCACTGTCACTGTCACTGTCCTCCCATTGTTCATCGATTTTCTTGAGTGGGCCCAGTAACGTCTTCATTTTGAGACTTGTTACTGTGTTTGGCATATCGAATACATCACGGGTAGCTTGCCAGGCTTTGCCATGCAGGGAAGAAGCTCTCGGTAGCTTGCCGGGCTCTCCGAGAGGGGCGGAGGAATCAAACCTGGCTCGGCCGGGCTGGCTGCGTGCAAGGCAAACTCCCTACACTTAACATGATACTCTCCATGTCAATCCATTTATAAGCAAGTTTCATGACTTCATTCTCCCTAACATCTGCATAGTCCATTGAGTAGGTGTATCATAGTTTCTTTATCCATTCATCTGTTCTTGGGCACTCAGGTTGTTCCCAGATTCTGACTATTGTGAACAGTGAATCAGCACATCTTTGCTTGACTTAGTTAGTTGGATGGGTGGGTGGGTGGGCAAGCTAATTCAAGAGTTAATTTTGGGCCACCCAATGGTGCTCAGGAGGCACAAGGCCCTCTCAGCAGAGCTTTGCTGCTCCATCACTGTGGTGATACGAGAGGGCCACACCCAGTAATATTCAGGAGACCATGCAATATTGAGTGTGGGATCAAACCTTAAACCCTGTACTATCTCTCGACCTTCATGTCTTTGTTTTAGTACGTTTATTGGAATGTGTGTTCTGAATAAGGCAGATCAAAGATTTCACAAATATGGGGCCGGAGAGAGAGTCCAGTGGCTAGGGAATTTACCTTGCCCGCAGCCAACTTGGGTTCAATCCCCGGCACCCTGTATGGTCCCTCAAGCTACACCAGAAGTGATCCCTGAGTGCAGAACCATAGCCAAGTCTTGAACACCACTGGTTTGGGCCAAAACAAAACAAGATTTCACAAATACTATTTCTTAGGCCAAGGCTAAGAAAGAGTGTTAGTCCAGGGCCAGGAGGATGCTCAGGTGTTCGAGCACCTGCCTGGCAGGTTTGAGGCCCCTGACTTTGGTCCCTAGCACGACCTGTTTCCTGTCCTGGTGGTCCCCAAGTGGCTGGCCTGTAGGGGGCCTGACACCTACACCCCCAAACAACAAAGTTCATCTGAGGGAAACCAGCCGGCTACAAGCCTGCATGTGGGAAAGCTCTGGGAAAGAGGTGGGAGGTGACCCCACAGGGGTGCAGGGGCTGGCCCCTGCAGAGGCCCGTGATGCCGCTCTGAGCACTCTATCCCCAGGGAGACCAGAGAGACCCCTCCTGCTGAGGCCATCTTCAAAGCTCAGGCACTCACCTCATGGCAGCCGCATGCACAGTGCCCAGTCAAGGGCACCAGCATGGGCAGGGGACAGGCCCAGGTGGGGAGAGGAGACCCCAACCCCCTTTCTGCTCCTCCCAAGGCCCAGCCCAGATGAGGCGGAGTGGGCTGCCCCTGGGCCCCGACCCACCGAATGGGCACAGCCTTACCTACTGCAGCTGCTGGGGAGCGGATCTGAGGTTCAGACGTCCCCTTCTCCACCAAGGCCCGCCCGCCCTGGGGCCCCTTCTCATCCTCAGGGTCTCCTCGTCCCTCACAGCCCGGCTTTGCCTCCCCCTCCAGGCCATGCAGAACATCACCTTCCAGATGGAGCCCAGTGTGACCGAGCAGGAGGCACAGTTCCGGAGCCTCAAGTACATCTTCCACGGCTTCATGGAGAGGCTCTGGGCGTACCTGACCATCCAGCAGCTCCTGGAACAGATGTGGGTGGCTGCGTCGCACCCTGGGCTGGGGCCTCCTGGGCTGGCACCCCGCCTGCAGGGCTCTCCAGGGTGAACTGGGCCCAGCTGGTGTGGGGCCCTCTGCCGGGCCCAAAAAGAGGGGAGCATGGGGCTGCATTTGAGTGCAAGCAAACTCCACACATGCACCCCAGGAGGGTCCCGGAGGGAGGGAAGGAGCCTCCCTGGGGTTGAGCTGGTTTCTCCAACGTGCAGGGTTTCCGCCTCAGACGCAGAGAAGCCCGCCCTGGAGGCGCGAGCGCTGGGCCTGTCGCTCAACTACAACTTCGTCACCCCGCTCACGTCCATGGTGGTCACCAAGCCCGAAGGCCAGGAGCAGTCCCAGGTCGTCGATAAGCCCTTGGAAAAGGGTGAGTGTGACCACGGGGTCCCGGGCCCCTTGGGAATAGCTGTGACCCAGCCCTCTCCCAGTTCCCCACCCTCACCCCATCGCCCTACCTGGACCCCAGACCTACCGCCCAGACTCCTGGGAACTCCATATCATGAATGTGGCTCTAGGAGGAGGCCAGGCCTACTGACCACCCCCGAACTCTCTGCACCAAATGGAGTAGTGGGGAGCAAGACTAACCCCTGCTTTCTCTGTTATTTTATCCAGAAGAGAGAGACATGAGAACGCACCAAGGTAAAGCCCAGGTGCTGCCAGGTCTGGCCCGGGCCTGGGTGGCTGACTCAGGGGAACGCTGCAGCTCAAGGCCACCCAGCACTGCTGCACACGCAGTCACGGGCTCATCTGGACTCTGGCTGCCACTCAGGCTCGGTCCTGCCCACTAACAACAGCTGAGGGGCTTAACAAGCACCACCCAGAGCAAACCCAGCCCTGGTTTTCCAGGTCTTCCGTCATTGAGACTCTTCAGCCCAGGCATCTCAAGGCCCAGAAACAGAGGTAGCACAGGCCATGGTAGGCAAGGGGCAGTGGGCAGAGCCTCGACTGGCCTGGGGGTGGGTGTGGGCCAGGGGAGTTCTGCCGGGTCCACCTGGCTGGGGGGCTGGGCTGGGACCTGCCTGAGTGGTAGGTTGGGGGTAAGTAGTCAGGTAAGTTGTTGGGGGGGCCGCCGTGGGGTCCCTGTGATTGGGGGCCTGCAGTGGGGTTCCTCTCCTCCTGAAAGAAGCATCTCTAAGGGCCAAGGGGTGTGAGGGACCCTGCGGAGCTCGGGGCAGGTGTGCCTGATAGTCCAATGGCGGGGGGCGGGGGGGGACATTCAAGAAGGACCCACCGTTCCAGCCTTGGATTTCTCCCTGTCGGGGTTTGGGGAAAGTGTTCGGGAGCAGGACCTGGAGCCCCAGCAGTGGGGACCATGTGTCTGCTTGAGAGAAGACCGCTCATGACCCCTTTTCCAAAGTTAAGAATTTCAAGGTAGCCGGCACGCCGTTGAGATCAATGGGACTGACCGACTCTACCCTTATGCTTCCCTTCAACCCACCACTCATCTCCAAAATGATGGGTGAGCACCAGGGAACGGTCTGGGCCCCAGTCCCCTCTCACCCATGCTCAAATAGACCCAGTTCATCGGGTGAGACCAGCCACTCAGCTCCGGGATGGGCCCAGGCATAGTTGTTGTGGAATGTGACATCAATCGGATGTTCTTTGTTTTCACTGGGATGGGTCCATTCCACTGGAAGCTGCCTTCAGATGGAACATTCTAGAAAGAGAAGGTTGTTTCCATTCACAAAGCCAACAGGGTCCCTGGAGCTGAGTTTGCAAACTCAGACAAGGGCAGAGCCAGGCTTGGCCTTACCCACGACTACCACCCACCACCCGCCCCTGCCCCGCCACGTTGCGTTTTTCCTTTCTCTGCAGTTCTCCTGGATGGGAGCTAATGTGTGTAGGGGTTATGGGCTGGAGGGTTCGGGACGAGGTTCTGAATGCCAACAGTCTTTTCCTTTTCTGTTTCTAGTTGGTGCAGCAGGAATGCCTGGTTTACCATCCTCAGTGGATTCCCTCCTGCCCAGTGACTTCCTCACTGTGGAGCTAGAAGCCCAAGGTGCCTTTCAGACCAGAGTCCCTGCAGTCCGTCCTGGCCTGTAGCAGGGAAACCCTGGGGGGCCTGGGAGTGAAAGCAGAGAGGGAGCCCAGCCAGCGTGTCCTCTCCCCCCCCCCCACGCCTCCTCCCTAAGCCCACCTTTGCTCCTTTCAGAACTGGCCACGGTAGCTCCAACCCCAGGTATGGTGGCAACTCCCCCCGCCGCCCTTTCTGGACTGTGGTGACTGTAAGTGCCCCTGAACAGTCCCTGCCGTCCAGCCTCCATCCAGGCCCCGCCCATCATCCTGCCGCTGCCTGGACAGAGTGAGGATCGGCTCTGTGTGAACTTCAAGGGCTCTCAGGGGCCCATGGAGCTGCTCTCGGACCCTGAGCAAGGTGAATCTCTCCCCACAGACCCAGACAACACTCGCCCTCACCTGCACGCTCTGGATCACAATGGGAGATCCCTGGGGAGACAGGATGACAGGACTCACGTACAACCCTGCGCAGTCACACACGCTCACTCTCACACATTCTCACATTCACACTCACACCCACTTTCACACACGCTCACTCTCACATTCTCACATTCACACTCACACCCACTCTCAGTCACGCTCACATACACTCACACTCTACTCATTCTCAGACTCACACTCACACACTCTCACACTCACAGATTCACCCTCACACACGCTCACTCTCACACATTCTCACATTCACACTCACACCCACTCTCAGTCACGCTCACATACACTCACACTCTACTCATTCTCAGACTCACACTCACACACTCTCACACTCACAGATTCACCCTCACACACGCTCACTCTCACACATTCTCACATTCACACTCACACCCACTCTCAGTCACGCTCACATACACTCACACTCTACTCATTCTCAGACTCACACTCACACACTCTCACACTCACAGATTCACCCTCACACACGCTCACTCTCACACATTCTCACATTCACACTCACACCCACTCTCAGTCACGCTCACACACACTCACACTCTACTCATTCTCAGACTCACACTCACACACTCTCACACTCACAGATTCACCCTCACACACGCTCACTCTCACACATTCTCACATTCACACTCACACCCACTCTCAGTCACGCTCACATACACTCACACTCTACTCATTCTCAGACTCACACTCACACACTCTCACACTCACAGATTCACCCTCACACACGCTCACTCTCACACATTCTCACATTCACACTCACACCCACTCTCAGTCACGCTCACATACACTCACACTCTACTCATTCTCAGACTCACACTCACACACTCTCACACTCACAGATTCACCCTCACACACGCTCACTCTCACACATTCTCACATTCACACTCACACCCACTCTCAGTCATGCTCACATACACTCACACTCTACTCATTCTCAGACTCACACTCACGCACTCTCACACTCACAGATTCACCCTCACACACGCTCACTCTCACACATTCTCACATTCACACTCACACCCACTCTCAGTCACGCTCACATACACTCACACTCTACTCATTCTCAGACTCACACTCACACACTCTCACACTCACAGATTCACCCTCACACACGCTCACTCTCACACATTCTCACATTCACACTCACACCCACTCTCAGTCACGCTCACACACACTCACACTCTACTCATTCTCAGACTCACACTCACACACTCTCACACTCACAGATTCACCCTCACACACGCTCACTCTCACACATTCTCACATTCACACTCACACCCACTCTCAGTCACGCTCACATACACTCACACTCTACTCATTCTCAGACTCACACTCACACACTCTCACACTCACAGATTCACCCTCACACACGCTCACTCTCACACATTCTCACATTCACACTCACACCCACTCTCAGTCACGCTCACATACACTCACACTCTACTCATTCTCAGACTCACACTCACACACTCTCACACTCACAGATTCACCCTCACACACGCTCACTCTCACACATTCTCACATTCACACTCACACCCACTCTCAGTCATGCTCACATACACTCACACTCTACTCATTCTCAGACTCACACTCACGCACTCTCACACTCACAGATTCACCCTCACACACGCTCATTCTCACACATGCTCACATTCACAATACTTACATTCCCTCTCACATTCTCACACTCTTACACATTCTCATATTCACTCACACACTCACATGCACTCTCACGTTCACACTCACACACTCACTGACATCACACTCTCATCTCAGCACACACACTCACTCACTCTCACACTAACTCTCACACTCATACTCACTATCACACTCCCTCTGACTCTCACTGTCACACTCACTGACTCACTTCACTCTCAAAATCAGACTCTCACACTCACTCTCACTCTCACACTCACACACTCTCACACACACTCACATTCAGTCTGATTTGCACTCTCTCATACTTTCACACTCACTCTAAATCACTCTCACTCTCTCACACACTGATCCTCACGTGCACTCACACTCTCACACTCACTCTCACTCTTACTCTCACACTCACTTTGAATCACTATCACTCTCAAACTCGCAATCTCTAATTGTCACTCTCACTCTCCAACTCTCTCACACGCATGCACTCACACTCACTCTGATTCACTCTCACACTTACTCTCTCACACTCATATTCTGACTCTCACACTCACCCTGATCACTCACCCTGATCTCATACTCACACATTGCAGTGGCCCCCACAGGTGCAGGTTGGTCACACATCTGGAGCCTGGGAGCTCCAAGTTGTCCAGACATGCACTCACCCACAGGCACTGCGCTGGGCCAGGGGACGGATAAGCCTGAGGGTAGTGACCACTGGGGTCAGACCGCGAAGCACAAGAGCCAAGCCCAGGGGAGGAAACAGGAGCAGTGTGAGGGCTAGGAGGCTGCCAGGGCCTTGACAGACAAGGGTAAAGCAGGGTATTACGGGGCGGAGTGCATGGGGAAACCATATCAGAGCCCTGAAACACTGGTAGGCTTGTCAGCGTGGGGGAGGGGCTGGGAGAAGACGGAGGGGTGCTGACGAGACCTCCCAGATGCCCTGAAAGGCCTAGCAAATACTCACCCAGCACTCAGAGCTTCCAGGGCCTGCACCCCTGAAACTCCCTTGTCCCCCCAGCTCAGGGGTCTCCTACTTGACAGCGCTAGACTCGGCATCTGCTCCCTGGGCCTGGGGACTCTCAGCTGGGGTTCCCAGCTCGGGGCTTTCTCAACACTGATGGACTTGAGGTGGGATATCCCCTTTTAGAAGGGTCACACATTTAGAGAGGCTATTGATGAGAACCGGGGCCCCTCCAAAGCCTTAGTGGGTTTGTTTACTGGTCAGGGAACTTTCTTTAGACCAGAGAGATAGTACGGGGCTAGGGACTTGCTTTGTGCAATAGGTCTCTGGCACCACCTATGATTCTACCAGCCACGCCAGGAGTGATCCCTGAGCACAGAGCCAGGAGTAAGCCCCGAGCACTGCCGGCTCTGCCCTCCCCCCCCCACCAAAAACAAACAAACAAACAAAAAACCCAACCCAAACCAAAAACAAAGCCTAAGGAAATGTGGACATAAGAGAAAAGTTGGTAGGAAGCAGGCCAGGGTATGCAAGGAAGCCAAGGAGTGGGGGACCATGTGGGAAGGCCACCCCCGTCTAGCCGGCTCTGGCCACTCTTCCCAGGGCTCCAGGTGACGGGCCAGTATGAGGCGCAGAAGGGCCGCTTCTCCTGGATCAAGGTGACCTTCAAGAACCTCCAGCTGCAGGTTCACGCGACCCCCGAGCAAGTGGTGGTGACACGGGATCGCAGGAGCTCGGCCTACCAGTGGAAGGACACACTGTTCTCCATGATGCCCGGGTGAGCCCCGAGCAGGGACACTGGACCTGAGGAGCGGAGTGGCTGGGCAGGGGTTCTCTGCCGCGAGCTGCACCCACAGGAGGTGGAGAAGCACAGGGCCCTATACCCTCTCCTCTGCTCTGATAGCACCGAGGGGAGAATCCTGGGAGTGTGGCCGCCCGCACACCTATGCTGTGGCACAGAGCAGCGCTAGCAGATGCTCAGCCCCTCTGAGCTCAGTTTCCTCCCTGGTGACAGGCAAGCCATAGGCTCGCCCTGGTTGCAGGGCTGAGTGGGGGGCAGGGGGAGAGAATGCAGGGGAGCATGAGATGGTAGGTGCGGGCTCTTGGCCTCCATGCTGAGGGAACAGGGATGCCAGGTGGCACTGGGAGCTCCTTCAGGCGCGGGTTCTGGAGAGCGTCCTGGGCACATGCTTGGAACTCTGGCGAGAGACTCAGGACCCACATAACAGCAATTCCTGGGCAGCTGGTGGGCAGCGGAGTCGCTATCTGTCCTGGGAGCTGCTCCTTCTAGAGTCTCCTGGGGTGACTTCAGGCTCTGGACATGGCAAGGGCCGAGGAGAATGCAAGGACCAGCTGCCCTTTGAGCAGGGCCCAGCCCATGTCCTCCCCCACTTGTCCTGGCTCTGAACCCGCCTATCCTCTCCTGGGTCCTTGACAAGTGAGGCCCCCCCCCATGAAAACTACCGTTTCATAGGAAGCCTTCATTGCTTGGTAAATATCCAAAGACTGATGACATCTAAGTCCCTTGGACCTACCAGTCAGAAAACGGAATAATTCTTGTAAAGAGTTCCTAATAGGGGCCAGAGATAGTACAGCTGGCAGTGTGTTTGCCTTGCATGTGTCCCACCTGGGTTCAATCCCTGGCACCACACATGGTCCTCTCACTTGCCAGGAATAACTCCTGAGTGCAGAGCCTTGCATAAGCCTTGAACACAGGTGGGCATGGCCCCAAAAGCCAAAAGTAAAATAAAAGAATTCCTACTAACCATGCTGATAGTCCCTATACTCTTGAGCAGAGTCACAAAGAGCGACAGAGCATGGCTTTCACAGGCATTGAGGACATTGTAGCTTCAGGGAAATTCCACTTGAAAGGAGCTCAGGGAACAGCAGGGTCTTAAAGTGCTGGAAAAAAAAAAAACTAACATTCCCAAAACAACCAGAAGCGCAGGAATTTGGAAGATTATTTTAAATATAAAGGAAAGAGGATAGAAGAAGAAGGGGTTTTTTTTTTGTCTGTTTGTTTGTTTTGCTTTTGTCCTTCTGGATATTAATACACAAGATTAAACACAAAGGATCAGCAGCTGGAAAGATGGTACAGCAGGCAGGGCACTTGTCTTGCACGTGGTCAACCTAGGTTCGATTCCCAGCACCCCATATGCCTCCCTGAGCCCTACCAGGACTAATTCTTGAGTGCAGAGCCAGAAGTAACCCCTGACCATCATCGGGTGCAGCCCCCAAACCAAAATAAATAAATAAATAAATAAATAAACATTAATCATCAAAAGAAGGTGGCACTAACATTGGTTCAACTTTGCATGAGGGAGGCCTGGGTTCAATCCCTGGCACTGATTGGTTCCCTGAGGATCACCAGGAATGATCCCAGAGTACTTCCAGGTGTGGCCCAAAAAGAAAGAGAGAGTGGCATTACTTATAAAAACAAAAGGGGCAAGGGGAGGGAAGGCAGCTGGGATAGAGAAGGGATCACTATGCCAATGATGGTTGGAGGGATCGCTTGGGATGAGGGATGTGTGTGCTGAAAGTAGTTAAAGGACCAAATATGATGGCCTCTCAGTATCTGTATTGCAAACCATAATACCCATAAGTAGACAGTAGAGGCGGGGGGACTGGGGACATTGGTGGTGGAAAATGGTGGAGGGACACGTGTTCAATCATTGTATGACTGAAACTTAAACATGAAAGTTTTGTAACTATTCACAGTGATTCAATAAAAAAAAAAGGGGGGGGGGGGCGGTCAGGGCCAGAGAGATGGCTCAGCGGCCAGGACCGAGTCTGAACACTGACAGCAGATGCTTCCCTACCCTGAAGGCCCCTCAGAGCTGTCCCTGGAGGTCTCTGGCAATACTGGACCACTGGCCTGGCTGCCTGAGTGAGCTTCCCCCAAACCAGAGAATCCCAACAATCCTATCAGATTCACGAGAAACCAAGTCTAAGGGCCGAGAGGGCCAGGACATTTGCTTCCCTTCATCGGTGCTAAGGCCCTCTGTCACTAAGTGAGCATAGGTCCCATCTCAGGACACAGGACCTGCTGCCCAGCCCCGCCCCACCCACCGCGACCCCTCTGCCTTCACCCCTGCTCAGGGCTCTACTGTTCTCCACAGCATGAATATGACCATGGACAAAGAGGGGCTCCTTCTGCTCAGTATCCCGGATGGAGTGACCGTGGGCCTGCGGCTGTGGCACGGTCCCAGGAAGGGCCTGCGGCTCCTTCTGCGGGACACTGACCGATTCTCCAGCCATGTCGGTGGGACCCTTGGTACGCAGCTGACAGCCCTCAGACCGCCGTGGTGTCTCCCCTCTCTGTCCTTCTCCCTCGAGACCCTCCCTTTCTCTCCCAGGTCAGTTTTACCAGAATGTGGTCTGGGGCCCCCCAGAAGAGGCAGATGACAGCAAGCGCACACTGACCGTACAGGGACAGGAACTCTCTGCCCACAGGTGACAGTGCCGGCAGGCACTAAACCCGAGGGTGGGGGCTGGGACACCCCCCTCCCCAGTTCTTATCTGGAGATAGAAACAGCCAGAGACCAGAGGAAACTCCTCCACACCCCAAACTCTTCTGCCCCGGGACCTGGGTTCCACACACAGTGGGGTCCCCAGGGCTCTGCCTCTGGTCAGCCTGTTTGGGGGGTTCTGGGTGCCCCCCGTGTCTGTCAAATTCTCTCCTCCTGAGACTTGCTGACCACCCATCTTTCTCTCCATCCCAGGGAGCAAAAGTTGGATTACCAGGAGGGGCCCCCGGGAGCAGAGATCTCCTGCTGGTGTGTGGAGCTGTAGTTTCCTCTGAAGACTGTGCCAATCCCCCCCAGACCTCTATGTCATCCTGTGGCCACCTGTGGGGCCTGGACTGTGGCGGGTGCGACGCCCCCTCCCAATACTAATTAAAATAGGCAGAGTGAGCCCAGAGTGTCTCTGCTTCTGTGGCCCACAGCCTCAGCATCACATCTGGAACAGATTCACCAGAAATGCAGAGCAATAGAATCTTCCAGGCCCAACCCACTAAGGCCTGGGACTGACCCATGGAGGCGTCAGTGTCATTCCTTTACTCCAGAAGCAGATTAAATGAAGATGGGAGAACTGGATCCTCAAGTTAAGATCCCACTCCTGGGAGCCAGGGAGATAGATAGGCCAGGATTAAGTTAGTGCATGGCTGACCCAGGTGTGATCACATGGTCAAATAGCATGCCTGGATCTTGCCCGGGCGGCCCTCGAGCCTTGGCTCAGCATGGCCTCAACCAGCACAACGCAATGCAATGCAACGCAACACAGCACAACACAACACAACACTGCTTTGAAGATGCAAGGCCTTGGGTTGGGTCTCTGACACAACTAGATAGATAAATAGATAAGAGATGGGTGATAGATAGACCATAGATCGATGATTAGTAGATGATTGATAAAATGAGAGACCAGAGAGATAGTGCAAATGGTAGAGCAGCAGGCCTAGCTGGTGCCAAGCCCAGGGTTAGAACACTGTCACTGCACAGACCCCCGCACCATCAGGTACAGAGATGGTGGCCTCTGGGCACCGCCAGGCTCCAGCATCTCATTGTCAGGTTGCAACTTAGGAGGAAGCTCACATGGGTGGCCCTGGGAGGCCCCACCCCAGCAGCACTGGGCACTGTTAAAAACAAGTGTTATTTATTCATTTATTTATTTGAATGGGGAGGGGGCGGGTTGGGTTCAGGAAACTCTATGAGGTGACAGGGGTTGAACCTGGGTAGACCATAGGCCAGCCTGGGTACTTAGTGGGTAGGTACTTACCCTGTCCCCTGAAAACAGCAGCTTACTAATTTTCCTCAGCCTCGGTTTGTTTATTCACAAGATCTAACTACTAAAATCAACAATAAGCTTATATATATGTGCATATTTACTGATTCTGTGAGTTACGATCCAATACTATAGTCTTTATTTCCCCCCACTTTTTAAAAAATTTAAACACTGAGATTCACAAAGCTATTTCATAATAGAATTGTTTCAGGCACACAATGTTGCAATACCAATCCCACCACTAGTGTCCACAAGGTCCCTGCAACAGAGGACAATAAAACACAGCATTATTTAAACATAAAAATATTTAATAAAATATCAAAAATTATTGGGAGAGAGACGCAGGAGAGCGATAGCACAGCGGTAAGGCGTTTGCCTTGCACGCAGCCAACATGGCCGACCCAAGTTCGATTCCTCGGTCTCTCTCGGAGAGCCCGGCAAGCTACCGAGAGTATCTCGCCCGCATGGCAGAGCCTGGCAAGCTCCCCGTGACGTATTCGATATGCCAAACACAGTAACAACAAAGTCTCCAGTGGAGACGTTACTGGGCCCGCTTGAGCAAATCGATGAACAACGGGAGGACAGTGATCAAAAATTATTAAAGACACAGCATTTATATTAAAAAAAAAATACAAATTGCTCCAGAGTAGGAGTGAAAGTCCAGCAGGTGGGACCCTTGTCCTGGGCGTGGTCAGTACAGGGTCAATCGCCAGCACTCCAAGTGGTCTTCTGGGTCCTACCAGGATTGATCCCTGTGTGCAGAGCCAGGAGTAAGGCCCAAGCGCTGCCAGTGTGGTCCCCAAACAAAACAAAAACCACGAAAAAAGAATTGCTTCAGGAAGCAGGTAGGACACTTGCCTTGCACACGGCTGACCTGGGTTCCATGAGCCACTCCAAGAGTGACCGCTGAGCACAGCAGCCAGGCATGGCCCAACTTCCTCTCCTGAAGGTCACTCGGAGGGGTCCAAGCCAGAGACCCACAGGACCTGGCCGTGGACTTGCAGAGCAGGCCCTGACATATAGGGATGAGAGAAGGTGCCAGCGTCCCCCTTGGCTTGACCACCAGCTGGGCTGGGCTGTGGGAATACACGTGACAGCGAAGGGGCCTCACCTGACCTTCCGGCTCTGCAGGGCAGGTATTCTCTGTGAATGACAGAAAGTCGGTCTGACCTGGAGAAATAGCACTGTGGATTTGAGACCCTGCCTTGTAAGCATGTGGTCGTGAGTTCAAATCCCTGGTGCCCCACTTGTGCAAAGTGCTGTCCAGGCGGCTCTGTCATTTGAGCCTGGCAGCTCTGCTCTCTGTGATTCCCCAGCACCGTCATTCCTGACTACATGGTAGCCAGGGCTGTGTGACACCCTCCAGTCCCCCCACCCTGGGCACAGCGGTGAAAAGAAATGTGAGCACCATGGCCAGGAAGTGGGACTCAGGTGACTGTATGAGCATGGCAGTGACCCTGGCTCAGGGGCTCAAACTAGGAGGTCTCCCCTGTGAGCCCATGTGGAAGCAAACCCTCAAGGGGCACTGCAGGGCAGTCTCTAACCACTGCAGCCTGGCCACTGACAGCGGCAGCAGGGGAGAGAATAAAGAGAATAAAGGCAGTGTTTCCTCGCTGTCTGCCTCCCCGAGCATGCAGGCGCATGCTCTGGGGTGGTCCCACCGGAGAGAGGACAGGGTCTGAGGGAGACAGAGGAAGAGAGGCCTCTGGGCCAGATGATGACGGGGCGCCCAGGAAGGCTGCCGGGATTGGCATTGTTGGAGCTGAGCTTTGACGGATAGAGAGAAGCGGTGCCAGTGAGACAGGAGAGAGAGGATGCCTAGAAATGGAATACCCCGCAGGGCTGCGGGCAAGCAGAGGAGAGCAGCTGCGGGTGCAGGGCGAGCTCTGGAGCAGGACTTCTCTCCTAAAGGCCCAGGGAGCACTGCGGAGGGAGTTCAAGGGCTGAGTGGGCTTTGCTGGTTTTGCCCGCGGCGTGCTCCCCCAGGCACCCTTCAGAGGGGCCCCTGAGCCCCGAGCAGGGGTAGTGCCTGAGCGTGAGACCCCAAACAAAGAAGAGCAAAGGTGAAGGGAGGGGTGTAGGCTGTGGGCAGGCTGGCATGGCCGGGGAGCGCCAGGCTGAGCGGAGGCTGTGTCGGGAGGAAGACAAACCACCCCAGTTCAGGTTCTGCGCCTCCCACGCGGGCGGGCAGTGGTGACGAGGGTCTCCCCACCGCAGCGCCCCTCTGATTCTGTAGCCCGACTCAGCCCAGCTGGCCAAAGTTCGGCCTGGCACTGAAGGGGTGGCGGGATGCCCAGCCGAGGCGCTGCCAGCCGCCGCGGTCTCTTCTCGCTGCCAGGGTCTTCTCGGGCTGCCCTGCCCAGGGCTCCCTCGGGGCTGCTCGGCTGTAACAGAGCCCACCAACCCCTCCCCACTAGCATCTGTGGCCCTGCCCAGTGGACTCCAGCCTCCTCTTCCTACCCACCCGGCGGTGTGCCTGGGCTGCCGTATGGCGTTCTTCCATGAGGCCCTGTGAGCCCAGCAGCCCCGGGCTCCGTGGGCAGGACTGGAAGCAGGCGTGCGTCTGCGACCCAAAAGTGAAGCTGTGGGGTGGACACTCGGGGCTCCTGGCCTCTCCCGCAGAGCACGGGGTAGGAGAGGCCCTCGGGCGGGGGTGCGGGGGGGGACAGTGGTTCTCCCTGCAGGCCGGGGACCCCAGGGCTGGCAGTTGTTCCGTTATCCAGATCCCCCAGCTCTACTCTCAACCAATTTCTGCCCTTCACCCCTCATCCCTGCCCCTTCATCTCTCATCTCTGCCCTCATCCCTCATTTTTGCCCCTCACGCCTCATCTCTGCCACTCATCCCTACTCCCTCACTCCTCATCTCTGCCTCTTATCCCTCATCCCTGCCCCCTCACTCCTCATCTCTGCCTCTTATCCCTCATCCCTGCCCCCTCATCCCTCATCTCTGCCTCTTATCCCTCATCCCTGCCCCTTCATCCCTCATCTCTGCCCCTTCACCCCTCATCCCTGCTCCTTCAATCCTCATCTCTGCCCTTCACCCCTCATCCCTGCCCCTTCACCCCTCATCCCTGCTCCTCATCTCTGCCCCTCACCCCTCATCCCTGCTCCTTCATTCTTCATCTCTGCCCTTCACTCCTCATCCCTGCCCCTTCACCCATCGTCTCTGCCCTTCACCCCTCATCTCTGCCCCTTCACCCCTCATCCCTGCCCCTCATCTCTGCCCCTCACCCCTCATCCCTGCTCCTTCACTCTTCATCTCTGCCCTTCACTCCTCATCCCTGCCCCTTCACCCCTCGTCTCTGCCCTTCACCCCTCATCCCTGCCCCTTCACCCCTCATCCCTGCCCCTCATCTCTGCCCCTCACCCCTCATCCCTGCTCCTTCACTCTTCATCTCTGCCCTTCACTCCTCATCCCTGCCCCTTCACCCCTCGTCTCTGCCCTTCACCCCTCATCCCTGCCCCTTCACCCCTCATCCCTGCCCCTCATCTCTGCCCCTCACCCCTCATCCCTGCTCCTTCACTCTTCATCTCTGCCCTTCACTCCTCATCCCTGCCCCTTCACCCCTCGTCTCTGCCCTTCACCCCTCATCCCTGCCCCTTCACCCCTCATCCCTGCCCCTCATCTCTGCCCCTCACCCCTCATCCCTGCTCCTTCATTCTTCATCTCTGCCCTTCACTCCTCATCCCTGCCCCTTCACCCCTCGTCTCTGCCCTTCACCCCTCATCCCTGCCCCTTCACCCCTCATCCCTGCCCCTCATCTCTGCCCCTCACCCCTCATCCCTGCTCCTTCACTCTTCATCTCTGCCCTTCACTCCTCATCCCTGCCCCTTCACCCCTCGTCTCTGCCCTTCACCCCTCATCCCTGCCCCTTCACCCCTCATCCCTGCCCCTCATCTCTGCCCCTCACCCCTCATCCCTGCTCCTTCACTCTTCATCTCTGCCCTTCACTCCTCATCCCTGCCTCTTCACCCCTCGTCTCTGCCCTTCACCCCTCATCCCTGCCCCTTCACCCCTCATCCCTGCCCCTCATCTCTGCCCCTCACCCTCATCCCTGCTCCTTCACTCCTCATCTCTGCTCTTCACTCCTCATCCCTGCCCCCTCACCCCTCATCTCTGCCCCTCACCCCTCATCTCTGCCCTTCATCTCTGCTGCCTCACTCCTCATCTCTGCTCCCTCTCCCATCAAACCCCTCATCTCTGTCCTTCAACTTTCATCTTCCCACCCCAAAACTTTTTGTGGGGTGTGGCCGAGGGTTGTGGATCTTTGTTGTAGGATCCCGGGGATCCCCAGACTAGCTGAAGGTCATCTTGAGGCATCTGTGCAAACAGCCTGGACTGCCAACCTGTGAGCCCCAGATGTTATCCCAGAACATTGGGGTTATCTGCTGATTAGATGGATGTTAGTGGGTGGCTGGGTGACTGGGTGGGCAGGCTCTGGACAGAGTTGGGGGTGTGGTTGCTGGTTGAGAGGGGGACGGATGCATCTGCCTGGGGCACTCTCTGACTTGATGGTCCTGAGCGGAACCTCCACACCAGGACTGCTGGCTTCCTGTGCAGCCCCTCTGGGCTCAGTTGGGCACTGGGCCCTACCCTGCCCTCTGAGACGCTTAGCTGCCGGGTCACTTCCTGCTTTGTTTCTCTCCACAACTCAGATGCTTGACTCCGCCCAGGACCACCTCAGAGGCCCTGTCCCTGCCACCCTGGTGGAGAGGCCCAGATGCTCTTGGAGGCTTGGGGAGGCGGGTGATACAGGCTTTATTGTCCCACCCTCCCACAACCCCCACTCTATGCCAATCCGATGCCGACAGGACAGGCAGCCATGTGGGCCAGTGGGCGCCGCACTGCCCCTCAGAACAGAGCAGGGACGATGTAGTCTCTGAGGTCACCGTCCAGCAGCCCCTCCCCATTGTTGTGCACGAACCAGCAGGCCACCTTCACACCCACGCTGGCATCCCTCCTGTAGTCTTTCTGGGAGCCCCTGGGAGAGAGGAGAGAGAAGCTGAGGCCGCCGGGCTCGGTGCCACAACAGAGAAGAGGTGAAGCCAACTCGAGGGGCCAGAACATAAGCAGGAAGACAAGTGGGGTGGGAGAGACGGGCAATGGGATGAGTCAGGCTTTGCAAGCAGGAGGTCTGGGTTCGACCCCCAGCGCCCCACGAGGGTCCCCTCAACTACCCTCCAGCACGGAGTTCAGTTGGGTGCCCCTATCACTCCCTCCCAGAAAATAAGCAATAAAAGGAGGCCACACAGTTCCTCCTCGGAGAGGGGGTCTGGGCCTTTCCTGATAAGGAAGGACTTAGGGGAGGGTTCCAGAGGTCAACGAGGGGCCCCAAGGACCCCCACCCTTCTCTCCTGAGCTAGCCAGGGGAGACCCTCACCTGGTGACCTTCAGCCGATGGTTCTTCACCACCATTGTGGCCACAGGCTTACTGGGGTCCAAGCCGGGGCGGATGTCAGACACTTCAAAATCCAAGGGGTGGAAGAATTGTCCTGGAAACAAAAGCAGCTATCAGTCATGAGAGCGGTAATACTGCCCGGGAGTGTGGCTGGGAAGGCTGGTGTGGGTTGGGGTATTGCCTGGGTGGTGTGGGGTCAGGGTGTTGCATGGGTGGTGTGGGGTCAGGGTGTTGCCTGGGTGGCGTGGGGTCGGGATATTGCATGCGGGGTCTGGGGATAGTCTTCTGTGTGCTCCTTCCCCATGTGAGGCCCCGGCCTGCATATCACCCACTCCGTACCCAGCAGCCCATGCGTCTGAGCTGACATCCGGTGACTGTCCACCACATAGAAGCCCAGAAAGTCCCGGTGGACAGGATGCTTCTTCCACACCTGGTGCAGGACCACCACAAAGGTGACCCCATCTCCAAAGGAGAGGACTATGTTCTTCTTCCTGTTGATGGCCATGGTCATCCTAGGAAGGAAGAAGAGATCAGCCAGACGGCCCAGCCGCTATGGTTCTGGGTGTCTGGACTCAGGGCGTGAGGGCAGGGCTCTCCCCGCAAGTCACCTGACCACACACAGCCTCCATCCCAGCTGCAGTGCTGCAGGCGAACTGCCTGAGCCTGCTCCTAAGTGGATCCCCGCTCCCCCATAAGCAGGAAAGGGGCTGGCTTGGGTGCCTGGGGAAGTTGGGGTTCGAGCCTAGTTCAGTATCTGTCTATGAGACTTTAGAGCCTTCTGGCCTCTGAGTCCCACCCTTCCTGCACCCCCGCCCCCTACACACACACCATCTCCTGCCCCAGGAGGAGGTGGGTAGGGCACCATGGTTACTCATCCCTTGAGACCTCCTAAGACCCTTGGCCTTAGTGGGTCTCAGAGAGTCTGCTTGGGGCCTTACCCATTTTGGGTGACCGTGACCGTGTCCAGCCAGCTGAAGGTACTCTGGGCCTCCCCATTCCGCAGGTTGATCTTCTCAGGGGTCACCTCAATCTGGACATCCAGGTAATCATTGGCAATGCCCAGTTTGCCAAAGTAAGTGTTCCTGGTCTTGGAGTCAGCACTGGCTACCTTGTCCCCGATGATCTCCCCGTGGACGGTGAGGCCTGTGATAGGTGGACAGTGATTTCTAGCTGGACATTAGGCTCAGCCAGACTGGCCAAGAAGTAGGAGGGGGCACCCCAAAGAGAAACCCGGGCTACACCTGGATGCAAGCCCCCTGGCAACTGAGGGCTGGTGCTGTGGGCTGGTCTGGTCTGGAGGAAACCCAGGCCCAGATTGCCTTAACTCAGGCTACTGCCCCAACACCAGTGTCCGGAGGACTCAGGGACCCCATGCTTCCAGCTTTTATCTACATTTTGGATTTTGTTTTGCGGCTATACATCGTGGTGGTGCTCAGGGGTCACTTCCTGGCTCTGGGATCAAGAACCACTCCTAGTGGTGCTTGGGGGACCATATGCCAGGGAATCAAACTGGGGTTGGGCACATGCAAGCGCTGTAACCCCTAGACCTGATGATGATGCGTTGTGGCCCCCCAGGGGCTCCAGACCTTCCCGGGCTGAGCCCCCGAGCCAGCACCCCGGAACCCCCACCTGTGACGGGGTCATGAATGAGACGCAGCACGGTGCCTGGGTCCTCGTCGATATTGAAGCAGAGCGCATCATCCTTCTCCGGGACTTGGATGATGAAGTGGGGGTCCCCATCCACTGCAGGCACAGCAGAGAGGGGGCTGTGTCTCAGAGCCTCTTGCTGCCCCCACCTCCCCTCTCAGCCCCCAGAGGGTGAGTTCAAACAGCCCGAGAGGCAGCGCCTCCCCCCCAGGAGGAGCCAAGGAACTCACCGTAGTAGTAGGATGTCTGAGGAGGGGGCTGGTAACTGACCCAGGTTGCAGAGCTGGAAGGAGTGTTTTGTGAAAATGGGGACCCTGGGGATGGGGAGATGACTCAGAGGGCAGGCACAGAGCCCTGGGCACCACCTAGTCTCCCTGAGCACAGGCAGGTACAACCCTGATGATCCCCAACACTGACTGAATTCTAATAGTAATGAACTCTAATATCAACTATTTGCAAGCTTATATCAGGATGTTTACTATGAAACAAATACCTTAAAAAAAATAAGCAGACCTGTCTGCTCGCATCTGCCCCCCACCCCAAGTGGGGTTCGTGAAGGGGAGGGCATGCACCCCCAATGAGCTGAGCCTGACATCCCCATGAGGAAGAGGAGGCAACAGAAGCTCTGGCTCCCGATGCTGGGCAGTCTGCCAACCTGCCCCGGGAATGGGCCTCACACAGGTCTGCGAGGCCCCCAACCCCGGGTGTCCCCAGAACAAATTCTTGTTCCTCCATGCTCCCTAGGGCCAACATTCTGGTGTTCCCGCTCAGGGTCAGCTTGGGCAGGCCCGGTCGTCACTTCCAACTCTCAGCACCTGGACTCCCCTCCCCCTGTTCAGGTCCCTTCCAAGCGGGGTGAGTTTCCTCTTGTCCAGCAGAGCCTTCCAGGGTGCTGGAATGGCTCTGGGCAGTGCCCCTTTACCCCTTTCCTCATTCATGTCGTCTGTGTCGATGGCTCACTCCGTCCACAGCCCCCTTCCCAGCCCTCGGCCACTCGGGCCCCACCCTGCGCCCACTCACCGTCCCCTGGCTTGTCTGCGATGGCTGTCTGCTCCTCATTGTCCTCAGGCTTGGTCACCACCATGGAGGTCAGTGGTGTCACGAAGTGGTACTTGAGGGACAGGTCCAGGGCCTGGGCCGTGAGGTTCTCTTTCTCTTCACCCTGGGCTTTCTTGCTGAGGGGTGTGGGGGTGAGGGGCACATGGGGCAGCATGAGCTCAGAGGGCTCTTCCCGAAGCCCACCGCCCTCTGCTCAGACTCCCAGGAACAGAGTGGCCCCAGAGGCAGTGGAGACACCTCCCCCATGCTGAGCCCGCTGAACGAAGTCAACAATTCCCCACGCCCAGGACAAATGACCAAGCCCCATTGCCTCTGTTTCCCCACCTATAAAGCATCAGGGGCTGCAATGGCCCCCACAATCCAGGAGGCAAGCCCTCGGGACCTGCCAAGCCTTGGGCTAGAGGCTTCCTGGATGCACCCCCAAAAGAGGGCTGACACTCTGCTCAAAAGGGCCACCCTCTACCCCATGTGGCTAACACAGAGTCCCCTCCTGAGCTGTCTGGTGCCTGATATCTTGGGAGGGTGGCTGGCTGGGAGTGGGGAGCACAGCGTCAAACGACACCCTGTCCTCTGGTGGGTCCCCGCAGGTTGGCGTCTGCCCCAAAGACGCCTTCTGTGGGTACGACCTAGGAAGGGCAGAGAGCTGGCGGCAGGCCAGGGGTGCCTGGGGCTGTAGCCGAATGGTCCTGCTCCAGGGCACCCAGCACTTGGCCAGCACGAGCAGGTGTGAGTCCGCGAGACCACGTGGGGAGGGGGGACCAGGAACGGGGTTCTGCGGTGGCAGGCGGGGTGGCGGGTCACCGTTTGTCCAGCAGCTGCTCAATAGTGAGGTAGGCCCAGAGCCTCTCGATGTAGTCCCCAAAGATGTATTCCTGGTCCTGACGTGCCTTCTCCATTTCCTCCGCGTCTAGCTCCTCTGTGAAGCTCAGGTCATTGAGGGCCTGGAGGGGAGGACCAGACCCCAGCAAGTCCCACTCAGGGGCGACTCCTAGCAGGGGGTGCTGACATCCCAGGAGTGTCAAACCTCACCCCAGGCCCCAGGGAAGCTCACCCCGTGGCCCTTCACATCCGCCTTGAAATGGCTCATGTCCTTGTCTGCCAGTTTCCCCGCCACCACGATCTCGGAGCCATCATAGTAGTGCTTGTAGGTGCTCTGGGTGAGGTCCAGGATGGCGTTCTGGGGATATTCCACCTCCACACCTGTCAGCAGCGGGTTGGCTACCTCCTCGTAGAAATCCTGGGGTCCACACATGGAAACTGAACATCTCAGGGGGTGGGAGGGGGGCGGAGGGGGCTCCCCATGACACCTCCACATGTTGTTGAGTCCAGCCTCAACCAGTCCTGACCTCTGAGCTCTACCCCCATGTGGCCCGGAGAGGACATTGGTGGGCACTGTCCCTGTGCTGCAGCTAGGACTGGGCAGAAGAGGAAGGGGCGGTGTTCTTGGCAATTAAAAAGGGACCCTCGGGCCAGGGAGACAGAAAACAAAGGGTTAAGGTGCTTGCCTAGCTGAAGGCCCACCCCAGGTCTGATCCCCACCAGGAGTGACTCCTGAGTGCAGAGTCAGCAGAAACCCTCCCCACCCCCCACCCCGCCCTCCCAGCAGTGCCCCTCCCCCCACAGCAGAGAAAAAGGAGAAAGGACTCTAGAAACATCTGTGGATCTGTGGGAATGAATGTGACGAAAAGGAAGAGAAGGGAGACCAGTCTGAGACCCTGACGGGGCACAGGGATGCAGGGAGAGAGGGGCGATCACTGTCAGTGCAGGGGAGGGGTTGGGGCGGTCACCCCACTGCAGAGACAGGGGCCTCCAGGTTCAACAAATGAGAACCAGGGCACACGGCTAAGTCGTGATGTCAGGTTCATATCCAAGCCAGGTGCTTCAGCACATCTTGAAAGACACATACTTTTCCTCCTGCCCTGTCCTCATACCTCAGGGAGGGGCTTTATTTGGGGAGACAGACTTCACAGAGGTCATAAAAAAAAGGACACTTGGATGGGCTCTCAAACCTATCAGTGTGGGGGGCTCAGGGAAAGGGGACACCTGGACACAGGACTAGACCCACACACAGGTGACCAAGGGATGGACAGGGTATGGTCCTCTCCAGGACGGGGCCCAGGATGGCTGGTGCTCAGCCCTTGGGGGACGCCATGCTTGAGAGGCCATCGTTCTGAGCTGTAAGTCCCCGTGTCAGGGCTGACTTCAAGCACTCTTCACAAGCCACTCGCTCTTTGTGCAGCGCCTGGCGCGTGTTTCCAGAAACCACTTTTTACTCTAATAGGGCTGCTGTGCACATGCTCAGGCCCTCTAAGGCAGGAGGCAGGCCTGTTCTGTTAGCCAAGGACAGAACCAGAACCATTTGTGAGCCAGGGTGGATTTGAGCTCAGAGGGAAGCTCTAGCCAATAACTGAAGGTGAGGGGCCGGAGCGGTAGAACAGTGGGGAGGCATTTGCCTTGTACGCAACCCACCGGGGTTTGGTCCTCAGCATCCCATATGGTCCCCCGAGTGCCACCAGGGGTAATTCCTGAGTGCAGAGCCAGAATTATATCCTGAACATAGCTGGTATGACCCCACACTCTCCCCCCCCAAAAAAAAAACTGAAGATAGACTTGGGTGAGGGGGGTGGAGGTGGGGGTGAGAAGCAACTCCCAAGGGACTAATGAGCTCCTTGTTCCTGGAGGTGAGCAGGACAAGGATTACCTGCAATTGCAAGGTGGCATCAGAAGCCTCATAAATGCGCCGGGCAAACCCGTTGTTCTCCAGGGCCAGCTTCTCCAGGAAGTTGTAGTCTACATTGTCGCCAAAGCCCAGGCTGTACAAGGGGAACTTGCCGCCAATAGCATTGCGAGCATTTGCTTGGATGTCTTCCGGTCTACTGACTCCTGCAGGGGAAGGAAGCCTTGGTGCTCTGGGCCCACCCCTGGGGGGGCTGGGGTCAGCTCTGTCCACATGCTTCTACCCCCTGCCCACTCAGAGCTCTGGAGTCAAGGCCCTAAGCACTTCTAGGGGCAGAGGGTGGGTAGCCTGGGAAGGGGAGGCGGGGCCCTGCCTTGGAGAGCTCCCTGGGCCTGGAGGACCGTGGGCTGAACTGCTGCAGAACCAGGCCATGGCCACACCCGCCCACCTCACCCTCATTGGCTATGCCGTCTGTCAGCAGGATGACGATGGAGGTGCTCCTCTCGGGGACCTGGTGCTCCTCCCGGGCCTTCTTCAGCATGTTGATGCCTCTCATCAGCCCGTCATTGATGTTGGTGGCTACACACAGACAGCAGCAGGGTAGTGTCAGGGGGTGATGAGTGAATGGCTCATGCTTTCAGAGGTGGCGGGGGTCCACGGAAGGGCCTCCCAGGGCAGCTGGAAGGATGGGCGTGGTGATGGTGAAGGCAAGTTGGAAAACATCCTTTGGGGGCCAGCGGTATCTGGGGTACATGGGGATCATGTGGGGTATCTGCATGGCACGAGCCCTCAAGTACCACCAGGTGTACACTTGGAAGCCCCCAAGCACCACCAAGGTCACCCTTGGGTGTCCATCGGCTCTACTGGGTCCGAGCAGCACTGCATTGCCAGGATGGAGTATTGGTTGGTGGCATGTGGTTAGGTTGGCTTCAGGCCCCCTGAGTAGCACTTAGCAGAACTCATCCCCACCCCACCCACCCCCAGTAACTCAGATATCTCTGTGGCCTTATGTGACAGCACTTGGGCCAGAATCAAGTATTAGAGAGAGAGAGAACGGGCTTGGGAAGGACACAGGAGACACTTCCTTGGGGCCTCAGGAACTGCTTTCCCCTCCCACCTCTCCACCCCATACCCTTGCCAGATACTCCAGTCCCAGTCAGGAGGGGACCCAGCTTTGAGCAGCCAGCCAGGGAGAAGCAGCAGAGCCTGCCCTCCCCCGCCCCCCGCCCTGCTCACTGTCTTCAGCGGCTATATTTGACACGAAAGTCTTGGCCTCCTGGATGTTCTCTGGTGTGGCTTGAATTAAATGGTCCTTCCAGACACGCACTTTGGAAGCAAATAGGATGAAGTTCAGGTAGTCATTCTCTTTCATGTCCTCCAGGATCTTGAAGAGCGCCTCCTTTGTCTGGGAAGAGAGCAAGGAGCAGTGCAGAAGCTGACCAAGATGGGGTGGCCAGCTGGGTCCTTCCCAGCTGAGTGGCAGGCAGGGCAGAGAATGCAACAGGTGGGTCAGGGTGTGTGCCTTCTATTATCCTGTTCCCTTTTTTCCTCTGTCTTTAGAAATACCAGCCTTGGATCTGGAAAGATAGCATGGGGTAATATATTTGGCTTTGCACACAGCAGATCCCAGTTCAATCCCCAACACTGTATGTGGTTCCACTCATCCAACCCTGCCAGGAGTGCTCCCTGAGCATGGAACCAGGAGTGATTCCTGAGCACAGAGCCAGGAGTTATACCTGAGCACAAAGCCAAGAATGATCCCTGAGCACAGAGCCAGGAGTGATCCCTGAGCACAGACCCAAGAATAATCCCTGAGCACAGAGCCAGGAGTGATCCCTGAGCACAAAACCAGAGTGATCCCTGAGCACAGAACCAGGAGTGATCCCTGAGCACAGAACCAGGAGTGATTCCTGAGCACAGAGCCAGAAGTGATCCCTGAGCACAGAGCCAGGAGTGATCCCTGAGCCCTAGAGCCAGGAGTGAGTCCTGTGCACCACTGGGTGTCTATAACCCTCCAGCTCCCAAAAAGGGTAAAAATAAAACAAGGCCATTGACGGATGGGGGAAATCTGGCAGGGGGTAGAGAAAACTCAAGTGACTGAGCGCATGTTTTGTATGTGGGAGCGCTGAACTCAATCCTGAGCATCACATGTGGTCCCTGGAGCACTTCGGAGAGACAGCTCTGAGCACAGAGCCAGGAGCAGGGTATTTTCCCCACTCGAAAAGAAAAAAAAATTTGCAAGGAAGACTTGGCTTGTTGGTCACCCTTGCATAGATAAGGCCCTGACTTTGGTTCCTGGCACCACACACGCAAATAAATCCCCCCCTCTTGTGACCTGCTCTTGCCCGCCCTCTCCCCACCCCCGACAGTACCTGCTTTAATTTCTGATAATACATGGAGCCGCTGACATCAATCACAAACACCACATTCTTGGGTACCACTGGGAGGCCGTCAGGTGCGAAGAAGTGCACAAAATAGCCATTGACAATCTGGAGAAGGGACAGAGGTTCTACAGCCACCCCGTGGCTACTCTGGCAAATCCGGGCCAGCATTTCCCAGCAGGGACAGGACGCCCTTTCCCACACTTGTGGGGTGGTGTGGGGGGCATCTCCCCACGTCGTGCAGGGACCCTGGAGGTGGCAGCGGCAGAGGTGGCTGTGATGCCTCGGTCCCCCACCGCCTCTGTGCTCCCTCCACCGGGACATGGAGTAGCCGGAACCCATACCTGTACATTAGCTGGGGACTCTCTGTTCACGTCGTAGGTGATGGTGAAATCTCCATCGAGCAGCGAGTCTGTGCAGGTCGGGCAGGAGCGCTGCTGGTCCACGCTGGGCTTGAAGGACACGTGACCCTGAGGGTGTGGGGGCAGAGGAGGGAGGAAGGCCTGGCTCAGCACCTGCCCGCTGCAGACCTCAGCCCAGAAGCACAGCCTGGGTGAGGGGGAAGGACCTCGACGGGGTGAGGTAATTGGGGCAAGCTGCCTGTCCCTGGAGATCAGGGTTCCTTGGAGGCCAGAGACTGGGTCTGTACGGCCTCCCCCACTATCTGTCTACATTGGCTCCAAAGCCCCAAGCTCGGCCTCCCTGTTGCTCTGCCCAGGAGGAACTTCCGGGAGGCCATTTGGCACCATCAAGAGGAACTTCCTGCCAGACACCGTGCAGAGAGGACAGAGGGACAAGGGCAGTGGTGTGGCTGCGGCCAGCAGCTGTGTGTGGGCTGATGGAGGGGGTGGGTTATCCCCCGATGGGCTCAGCACCCCCCACCCCTTCCACAATATCTGTGTGAGTGTGTTTGTCTCTGTTTCCGCCAGTGTGGTCCCGGGGAACATCTGGGGCTGGCGGCCGGGGTCCCCCAGCGCAGGGAATGAACTCTGTGTCCCATCTACTCCTCAGTGTGGCCTCAGCAGAGCTAAGAGAGACCCTGGGGTGGGGGTTGGGGTGGGGGTCTCCACTCTCTGGAGTATTAAAAACTGGAATGTCCCAGACCTGCCACTTCCTAAGTGTCAGTGGCATTGGGTGTCCAGCTGTGGCTGGGGAGAGGCTCAAAGGTCCCCCGTGGTACCGTACAGTCTCCTGAGCAAAGCAGAGTGCAGCCCTGGTGGCCCTCAGCACTGTTGTGGACCCCCCCAAGAGATAAAACTAAAGAAGAACCCTCCTCCTTACCAGTGCTTATGAGACCCAGGTCCTCAGCAGGTGTTGGTGAGAAGCAGGCCCCCCCTCCACTTCACCCCTGTCCAAGGTGGTCAGGACGAAGAGGAGAGGGTGGGCTCATCCCCACTTTCTACCACATACTTCCTCGTAGAAGCCGGGTCCCAGAACTCAGACCTGTCCTGCCTGGGTCGGGGTCCTGCCCCTGCTTCCGACCCCTGCCCACCCTCCAGGTCCCAGAGACATCTCCACCTTTTTCCCCGAGAAGGACTTGGTGAGGGCACTGGCCAGGAGGTCGTTGGTGATGAACGAGGCCTGTGCGTCCAGTGAGCTGATGCCCTGCGGCTCGAAGATGTCTGCGGTGATCTGAAAGGCCG
The DNA here is from genome assembly GCF_029834395.1 of Sorex fumeus. Taxonomy (NCBI): domain Eukaryota; kingdom Metazoa; phylum Chordata; class Mammalia; order Eulipotyphla; family Soricidae; genus Sorex; species Sorex fumeus. The sequence goes on along the minus strand of NW_026606129.1, from coordinate 53,049,812 downwards.
AAGGTCAGAGAGGCCAGACCCGGAGGGAGGTCAGTAGCGAGCAGTGCTGGGGCATCCCACCAGGAAAATCACCACGAGGGCTTGCCAGAGGACAGTCTTTGCTCTGGCCACTCAAGCAGTTACAAGTGTGACAGACTCGCTGGGTGACGTCACCCTCAAGGGCCAACACCTAGGTGCAGCTTAGCCTCCCCCCCGAGGCCCCCAGTTGTAACTGCCCACAAACCTCCTCTGCCAAGTTGGGGCTGCCTGGCTCTGCCCCAGGGGCCCTTCCCTGCGGCCCCTCCACTGCCACCCTCACCCCCACCCCAACCCCTGCAGCTTCCACAGTTGCTCACCTCAAAGTGCTTGACCAGCTGCTTGGGCCTGACCTTCAGGTACATCTCGTACTTGCCCTTGTGCCTCTTCAGCAGCTCCTCGTAGGTCAGCTCAAAGGTGACCTTGCTGCCCGCAGCCACGTTCACGGACACCGTGAACTTTTCCAGCTTCCTCCCAGAGGCCCTGAGAGGGGACAGAGGAGTTTGTTCTTTGGGGCTCTGGGGCTCGAGTCCCAGCCCTTTAAGGAAGACCCCGAGTCACTCTGAGACTCCGTTTCCAGGTGGCACCATGGAACAAGACTATCAGGGACTTGGTGTATGATAGTAACGAGGGTGGCAGTGGTGAGGATGGCACCCCGCAGTCCACACTTGCTCCAAGTGCGGAAGGCGGCACTCACTTGACCAAACCAGCTGTCTTGCCCTGGGACACCGCCTTATCATACTGCTTCTGGGCCACTTCCTTCTCCTTGATATTCCCAGGGTAGGTGACACCATCGATGGTCCTGAGGGAAAAGAAAGTTGGGGGGGGGGGCGCACATGTAGGGGGCCCACCTCCTCTGAGCTCAGACGCTGCAGCCCGAGTACTCACAAGGTGAAGTTGGTGATGAAGGCCGTCTTGGGCAACTCCACATCAAAGGAGACCTCCTTGGCGGTGTCTGCCCGGTTGGTGGCCCGCGTGGTGACGGTATTGTGGGCAAAGCGGGAGGTGACCCTGCAGTGGATCTTGGTACTGTAAATCTCGATGCCGTCCACCACCTGCAGGAAGGCGGGGGGGAGGGGGAAGAGCTGAAGGGGGAGCCCCTCTCCCCGGGGGCCACCCCACACCCTGGCTCCATCCCTTGGCAGATGCCACAGCTCTGGCTGGTCAGTAGCCCCTACATTCTCTTGCCAGTGGACCAAGTGAGGCTCTGGAGAGCATCCTTGGCCCCCACTTTTAGCAGGCCACCCCTCTTCTGAAGGACACTCTCCCTCCTTGGCGCTAACCTGTCTCCAAGCACCTGTAGCCAGTGAGAGCTGGTAGAGACCCCAGTGGTATGGTCTTTCTGACACCCAAGGCCTCTGTGGCCCCCTCCCCCACAGAGCACCAGGGCTCCGAGCCCCTCCAGGCAGCTCCAGGCAGCTCCTGCCTCTGCTAGCCTCAGTCATTGTCTCTGCTGGGGAGTGCCAACCCAACTCTCTCTGTTCATCTCACACCTCATTCTCCAAAGACATCACACACATCTGGGCCTGTGGTCTGGGGGAACTGCCCAGCTTCAGCTGGCGAACAAGCACTTAGATGCTGTGCTCAGGGTGCTTGTGGTCCCAGCACCCTCGTTCCCACGGGGCAGTGGACCAAGTGAGGATCTGGGGTGACATGTGGCTGTAACAATGTCTGAGAGGCCAGCTAGCCATTCTCCGGGAAGCCAGGGCATGGGGTGGGCAGAGCACTGCTGCGAGTGTCTGGGGAGCGAAGGATTCTGGCCCAGAGGCCCTGCAGGGCCTGCCAGGGCTTAGGGACACGAGAACCCACCCCTCCCACTATTAGGCAACCAACACCACCTTGTTTGGCCTCTCCCTGCCTGGTGAAAGTTCTTACCATTTCCGGGAGGCTCCGTTTCTGCAAAATTAAAGACAAACAGAAGGGTCAGGCCAAGGCCAGGGTCACTGTTCTGGGGGAGCGGGCTCCAGACCGAGGTCTGGGTTCAGCAACAATCCCACCCCAGGCCCCATAACACAGACCCACTCAGAGTACCATGTCAGGGTAGGAAGGGCTCTGAATAGATGGGGAAACTGAGGCACAGAGTGGGCAAGACCAAGCAACCAAACTCAGACCATGACACCTGCCCCAGGTACTGTGACTCACTCTGCCTTTCCCTGGGCCCCAATCCCTGAGGTCTTCTTCCAGGACACCCCGCTTCCTTGGTGCCCACCCGCTACCCAGGACTCTGTTCTCGGCCTCTTCTAACAGGCCCTGCCCTTGTCTCAGACATGGACCTTCCCTGCCATCGGCGCTGAGAGCACCCATGGGTCCTTTCACAGCCGGGGAAACAGGTCCAGAAGGTTGAGAGGTTTCATCTGGAAGCAGCTTCCTGCCCAGTGCCTTGGACAGACCCAGAAGCTTTATTTTTTAATTTTTTATTTTATTTTAGTTTAGTTTTTATTTTTGGGTCACACTCGGCGATGCACAGGGGTTACTCCTGGCTCTGCACTCAAGAATTGCTCCTGGCAGTGCTTGTGGGACCATATGGGATGCTGGGAATCGAACCCGGATCGGCCGCATGCAAGATATGGCCAAACGCCATATCTGCTGTGCTATTGCTCCAGCCCCACACCCAGAGGCTTTCAAGAGGGGTCATACTCACCCCAAGTGGCCGGGAGAGGTGCCCAGGGAAACCAGAGGCCACCAAGCAGGAAAGCAGGGCCAAGAGGAGGCAGGGAGCGCGAGCAGACGCCATGGCTGAGCACGCCGCTTGGGCTCGGAATGCCTTATATGAGGAAACTGATGTTTTCCAAGGGAGGTCAGTGACCTACAGTGCAAGGCGGGTGGTGAGGGGGCGGGAGGTTCGAGAAGAGGGAGGCTCCTCTGGGCGTTGGGAAGGGATCTGCCTATGCCAAAAGGTTCTGGTGTTTACTGTCAGGAAGGGTTGGGGAGGGTTTGCTCCTGAAGGCTGGAGCCCCACTGAGAAGGCATTGCTGAGCATGGGGGCATGGTCCCAGGACTCTGCATCATTCTGGAGCACTGACAAAGCCTGTAATCTGGCCCCTCCCTTTGAGAGGCAGTCAGGCCCAAGGAGAACTGTTCCCCTGAGGCCGGGCTTTCTGTGACCCAAGCCTTATTCGTCCTGTCCCCTCCATCATTCCCAGGGCCCTGGAAGAGGGCAGAGCACACGTGTTGATCTCTGGTTCCAGCTTGCTCCGCTGAGCGTGCGCTCCTGCACATGGCCTCTCTCCTCTCTCATCCCTCCAACAGCCCTAGTGATGAGGAAAGAGTGACCTGCCCACGCTTCAAACAGGCGAACGCAGAGAGCAGGACCGACCAAGGGACAGATGAGTCTGGGAGAAATGACAGCAATGGGCTGCATTCGGGATGTCCTTGAGATGGTCAGAGTCTCACTTTGTAAACTTGGGAACCTGGGAATGTATCCCAAATGGGTTCATGTCCTTGAGGTGGTCCAGACTCTGCTTTGCAAAATAACATACTGGAATTTCGGCTTCTGTACTCTCCTGCCAGCTGCCTGTAAATGCCCACCCCCCATCAGATATCCTAGAAAATTGAGCTCTTACTTTAGTTCTGAACACAGTTCCTTTGGAGACGAGCTCTGCCGGGTCGCTAGTATAACAAACGGAGCCTCCCGTTTTTCAGAAAACGTGCTGCTTCATTTCTTGCTGACTTTTGGTGAGAATTTGTGCAACATTAGAACCTCCTCCCAAACCTTCCCCCTTTCAAACCGCTTGTCTTCCAGCTGACTACAGCCTGTTCCAGCTCCTTGAGGGCCTGGGCCAGGGACGTAATTCAGTTGTGCAGCATTTGCCTTGCTGTGTAGTGTGTGTGTGTGTGTGTGTGTGTGTGTGTGTGTGTGAGAGAGAGAGAGAGAGAGAGAGAGAGAGCTGGGGGTAGGCATCTGGGTTTGATCCACAGCACCAATACACACACACACACACACACACACACACACACACACACACACACATACACAGAGAGAGAGAGAGAAAAGGAGAAAGAGAGAGAAAGTGTGTAATAATACTGATACTGATACTGTCCTCCCATTGTTCATCGATTTGTTCTAGCGGGCACCAGTAACATCTCACAACAAATTGTGAGACTTCTTGTTACTGTTTTTGGTATATCGAATACATCATGGGTAGCTTGCCAGGCTCTGCCGTGCAGGTGAGATACTCTCGGTAGCTTGCCGGGCTCTCCGAGAGGGGCGGAGGCATCGAACTCGGGTCGGCCATATTGGCCGCTTGCAAGGCAAACGCCCTACCACTGTGCTATCGCTCCAGCCCATGTAATAATAATAATAGAGAAAAGACATGAAACTGAAGGGCTAGTACAGTGAGTAGGGCACTTGCTTTGCATGAGGCCAAGCTATGTTTGATCCCCGGCATCCTATATGGTCCCCCGAGCACCACCAGAAGTGATCCCTGAGCGCAGCCAGGAGTAAGCCTTGAGCATCTTCAGGTGTGGCCCTAAAACAAAAGTTTTTTGAAAAGGAAAAGACAAAATCCGGCTCCCTGAGCGCTTGCTTGGTTGATACCTTATGCTGAGATTTGCGTGTTTGAGTGTAATCTTCCCTCTACACGCCCGGCTCTGGGTGGGCCAGGCCTCATCACATCTACCTGCCATTCCCAGGGCCTGATCAGGACCCAGCTCCTGCTGCCTGTCCAGACCGCCCCCGCAAGCCTGCAGGGAGGCTGGATCGCTGAGTGTAGCAGGTGCAGCTGAGGCAACGGCACTTCACTTCCTCTTGGGCCCCACTGGACCCTGTCGGCCATCTAGATTGCAGGCTGGCTACCATGGGCCCACTACTCAGATGGTCTCTGGAGTCGAGGGACCCAGTGACCCACTCCTTGGTCACTGCAGAATGGAGCCGGTGAGCATGTCCAGGAGCCAGGCTGAAGCTTTGGGCCTAATGAGGGGCATCGCCGACTGCAGAGTCACTGGCTGCTGGGTGTTGGGGACGAGATAGAGAGATAAAGGAGACAGAATAAGTAGGTTTAGGGTTTCTTGATGTGTGTTTTTTGCTTTTTGGTCACACCTGGTGATGCTCAGAGCGTATTCTTGGCTCTGTGCTCAGGGATCACTCCTGGTGGGCTTGTGGGAGGCATGGAGGGTGGGGTGGGGTGCCAGGGATTGAATTCAGTTCTGCAGCATGCAACACAAACATTGTAACTACTGTACTATCTTCCCGACCCCCAGGAGGGGTAGTTTATGGGAGCTTTAGATCCAGAATGCTGACTCCTGGAGCCAGAGTGCTGCTCTGACGGGGATCCTGTAGCCGCTCAATCTCTGCTCCCTCTCCCCAAAGAAGCTCCCCTTGAGAAAGCACAAGACAGAGATGTTTGTCCCAATATACTAAGGCCCTCCGATGTGTAAAAGTCTCGCCCAGACAGATTAGAGAGTTAGGTATTTGACCCAAGAATGTTGGTTTCTCTCTTTCTGATGACCACTGCTTCTAAGCAATAAATATTGTACATGGAGGACGTAAGGGTTTTCAGTCTGGAGGCTAAGAGCCTCCTGGCCCCATGCATTTCCTCTTTTATTTCTGTCTCTTTTCCTTAATCCTCATGGTGTCCCTGCTTTTCCCGGGGCCAGTCCCTGGCAATTGGCACCCAAACAGGCACCTGGAGCAGAAGGAAGTGTCTGATGTTGACTGTAATCGAGGAAAACCCTGACAAATTGCAAGGACCCAGAACTGAGAGAGGGGGCTCCCTGCTGAAATGAAGAGGGAAGCTCCAAGGGGCACTGTATTCTGGATTGGTTTATCAGGGTAATTGTGGGACAGAGCACTTTCCAACATGAGGAGTGCATGTAACTCTGAAAATAGCTCATGTGCACATCAGGAGTAAAAATTAAAAGGAAGCCTTTCAACAACTATTTTAGGCTGTTAGGCAACATTATCTTTGGCTGCCCTTGCAGGGAACTTTAGATTTGAAACACTGAAAGAAAGTGATCTTGGATTCAAGAAAGGCCTTCAGACAAGGGGCCTCCATACCTGGTAGCGTGTGGTCCCTTTGCACACTCAGACTCTTAGGCTTTAGAACCATCACAGTCAAAATAAAGGGGACCACAAAAAGAGGAGGAGAAAGTGCCAATGGAAGAAGTGAAGGAGGAGGAATCACTAGTGAAGAAGAGGATGAGAGTAAATAGGATCGACGAGATAGTACAGTGGGTAGAACGTTTGCCTTGCATGTGTCGGTCTCAGGTTCGATCCCCAGCAGCACCCCATATGATACCCTGAGCCTGCCAGGAGTAACACCTGAGCATTGCTGGGTGTGACCCCAAAACCCTAACAAAACAAAACAAAAGAATCCCAGGTGTATCTGTTAAAACTTTCCTAAGGAAATAATTTCCCTTTAAATCAAATCCTAAATTTCAAAATCTTTAATAACCAGCCCTTTTTCATTATGTGTCCTAGTACGGACACTTGGCCCACCTGGGTGGGACAATGATCCCTGCATAATGAAAAATTGGGCATATTAAAAGCTTTTTAAAAGCTTTTGTTTAGATAAGAGTCATGTCAAACTTTTCCATTGCCCATGAAACACTCCAGTCTTTGTGATATGTAAGAAGACAGAGACATGGAGAATGCCAACTGGTTTGAGAAAGGTGAATGCAGCAATTTAAGGACCCTCCCAGCCAGACCTGCCCTCACAGCAGTGACTCCCAGGAACCGGAAATCACAGGGGTTGATTTAAAGGAGTTTCTGTAGGTACTATTGCTCTGGCAGCAGCCACACCTCTCCCTCTGTCTGCTAAGAAAACATTAATTCCCTCTCTCAGAGACAGGAGAGTTGGTACTGGTAACATCTCACTGTCTTGGGTTTACAACAACTTGTCCATAATTTAGCTAGCCAACTTTATACCAATAAAAGCGCTCTCTTGACCTGTTTCCCAAGTGAAAACAGACTGGGAACAGAGTCTGTTGTGCGAGTTTGGGAAATGCAGGAAAATTTTCCGATCAGTTCATAGGGCTATTTTTGCCCTGGGGAGTGCCCTTTTCTTTTTCGGTCCCACATCCGTGTCCACCCTGCACTCTTGAGGGGTCAGAATACCAGAAGGAGCAAATCAACCAACTGTATGTATGCAAGTGTGTCTGGATATATGGTAACCACCTTTCTGTTCGATTTATCTGTCAATTTATCTGTCAGTCTGTGTGTGGAACATGAAATGTTAAAGCCAGCTTGAAATCAGAAGTAAAAAATCTCAGATACAGACCTGGGTTAGCCAGTTAATAAACAGGGTAGCACTGTAGCACTGACCTCCCGTTGTTCATCGATTTGCTCGAGAGGGCACCAGTAACGTCTCCATTGTGAGCCTTGTTGTTACTGTTTTTGGCATATCGAATATGCCACAGGCAGCTATGCCATGGGCAGCTTGCCAGGCTCTTGCGTGCAGGTGGGATACTCTCGGTAGCTTCCCGGGCTCTCCGAGAGGGGTGGAGGAATCAAATCCGGGTTGTCCTCGTGCAAGGCAAATGCCCTACCCGCTCTGCTATTGCTCCAGCCCGATAAACAGGGTAAGCTGCATAATCACTAGAGGGTAGTGATATGCAGCCCAACAATTTTAAAAGTCTTTTTGCTTTGTTTATTGAGTGTGAACTTATTATACCATAAGTAAGCTGAACATTTTCTAAACTGACTACTGTGTCTATAAAGAAATTGTCATTCTTGACCAAAATGTCCTATTGGAAAGGAAATGAAATGCCTTAGCACCTGAAATTCTTGAGCCTTAGAACCAGTATTGTTTAGAAAGGGTTGTGGAATTAAGCTCAAAAGCTTAGCGATAACTGAGCTCTACACAAAATAACTGCAGGACTTTATCTTATAGGCTTGAACCAATTTCAGTTGAAATTAGACTGTTTTACAAAGAGTTTTACAAAGAGTTGTTGTTTTTCCAGCAACATAGTATCTCTGTATGAAATTATCAAATTTGAATCAAGGGATTTTTGAGCTTATACAGATTCTGACATTTTAAATGTCTTCTTTCTCTTGTATCTAATTTGAGTAAATACTGAATGTTTCTTTAATCCTAAATGAATTAAATAAGTTATTTATTTATTTATTACTAAATGACTAAATAAATACCTATTTTTTTTTGCTTCTACATGATATTATTAGAATATCTATCTACAAAATACTTATGGTTTGAGAAAATTAGTTTATTAGTTTATTGAAACCGGTACTAAATGCAATAGACCAAAATGTTAAAAATACTTAAAAACATTTGGTCTGTACAGTTTTAGGCAATTTAGATTTTTAATGATTCCAGGTAAACTGTATTAAGACTCTTCCCAGATAAACTATAGCCACCTATCTTAAATGAGAGATCAAAGAATGCCAGCTTCTACTCTGAAGGATTTCTTGTGCTTACTAATAAAACTGTTCCAACATAAATTAAATAAATAGACAGATAGAGGGTTGTGGGAAGGAAAAAGCTCTCTCTGATATGCAAATGGATCGGAAGACTCCATTTTATTTGTGCTTTTGCTGGAAATAGATGATTTGATACAAAATGAAAATTAACGATTAGTAACTAGTCTCCAAATTTCTTGGGAAATCAAGTTCCTAAGATAATAGGTTAATAAGGTAAGGTAAAGGTAAAGGCCCTCCCGTTGATCGTCGATTTGCTCGAGCGGGCCCAGTAACGTCTCCATTGGAGACTTTGTTGCTACTGTGTCTGGCATATCGAATACTCTCGGTAGCTTGTCGGGCTCTCCGAGAGGGGCGGAGGAATCGAACTTGGGTCGGCCATGTTGGCCGTTTGTAAGGCGAACGCCCTACCCGCTGTGCTAGGTTAATAAGCTTCATAAAATAAGAGATTAAACCTATAAAATGTGACTGGAAAGAATATAGATGTGTTTTTAAGCAAGAAAATGGATGGAAGTATCATTGGGGTAAAGAAAGAAATTCTGTTAAAGTGAGGCTGATTGGTTATGAAATGAAGTAAGATAAGTTACAGGACAAAAATGAAATTTTGAGAAATGTGTAGAAGGTTTGAGGGTTGTGCTTTAAGGAAAAAAACTGTATGGGCAAATGGAACTGTTTTAAGGAGATCTCTGAATTGTATCTGCAGAATTGTTCTAATACTTATGTTTTGATAAAGTTAGCAAAAAGGGGTCTTAGATAGATGTTCCAGGGTATAAAATCATTTTGGAACTAAGAACAAAAAATATTTTCCACACAGAACTAAATGAACCAAGCAAACATGATATTTCTGTTTAAACTGTATCATCAAAGTCTATAAGCTTTAACAGTGCTTCTTTTGACCAATTCACCCCTAGCAATAGTAAAGATTTGCACAAGCCAGAGCACAGTCAAGAAAAATTATGGTGGGGGTATGATGCCGCCAGCAGGTCAATTGGTACCTGTGAGGCAAGTGCATCAGCTTTCAGATACCCCAAAATTGCTGCTGTGCCTTTGGCCAGACCCCAAAAACTTGGGGCAAAGTTTACCAAGAAAGTAAACGGCCAAAAGTTAGGTATGTGGGAGACACACCCACAAACCACCTCTGGCTCAGTTATGTAATTGGAGGCATGGCTTCTCTGGTTCCTGATCAAACTGCTTAACGGCCATGATCCCAGAGACTCAGAAACGAATCTCGGAACCCAAAGGCTTTTGGCAGAAATGCGTCCTGTTCCTGCAGTAGGTTACTGGCGCTGGGCCACTCCAGGTGGGAAAAGGTTTCGTGCCTTGGCCTGTTCCCCTTGGCGGCCCGGTGACCACCATCCTCCAGAGGCCACTGGACAGTCAGGTTTGGGCCTGCAGTGACGAGATACGCCGGGTCTCACCAGTTGGGGGTGGAACCAGCCCTTTCCTCCCCATCCCAGTGAGACCCCAAGTCGTCGCCTACAAACGGCCTCTCTGGCTCCTGATCAAGCTAATTAACGGCCATGATCCCAGAGACTCAGAAACAAATCTCGAAACCCAGCAGCTTTTGGCAGAAATGCATCTGGACCACATACAAGGTGGCCGCCGCCTCGGAGCTTCTTGGAAAGCCAGGTATGAGCCGGCGGTGACGGGGCAACTGCAGTCTCATGGGAAGGGGGACAGTACCAGCTCATCCTTCACACCCTACCGAGGTCATGAGTTGTTCCCCACGAGCGGCTTTCTGGCATGGCCATGCTCCAGAGGCGAAAGGACTTAGTCCAGAGCCCGGCAGCTTGCAACAGAAAAGTGAATGGACCATGTTAAACTCTGGCGCCATGCCTCTCCGGGAGGGAAAGAGTGTTGCTCCCTTCTGCCTTCCCTCTCCCCCCTGCCCCCCAGCAGCAAGGTGGCCGCCGCCTCAGAGCTTATAAGAAAGCCAGGTATGAGCTAGCGTTGACGGGGCAACTGCAGTCTCATGGGAAGGGGGGCAGTACCGGCTCGTCCTTCAAGCCCTACCGAGGTCATGAGTTGTCCCCCACGAGCGGCTCTCCAGCACAGCCATAACACCAGATGCACAGAAACCAATCTCGTAAATATCTGGCTCTTTGCAGAAATCCAAAATTATAAGGCCGCTATTGCAGCCATGCGAGATTATTTGATTCTCATAACCAGCTGTAGAAAACAAAGTATTTCACAATGCCTTTTCAGCAATTCTGATTGTTGGGGGAGGGGGGAATTCTAAAGAATAATGGTGCATCTTTTGTTGAAATAATGAATGTAGAGAAGAGTTAAGTGGAAATCGTCTGCCTCACAGGCATTGGGAGGGGTGGGAGAGGGGTATATTGGGGTTCTTGGTGGTGAAAAATGTGTACTGGTAAAGGGAGAGGTGTTTGATCATTGTATGACCGAGACTTAAACCTGAAAGCTTAGTAAGTTTTCCCACAGTGATTCAATAAATAAATATAAGAAGAAAAATAAATAAAATTATGAAAAAAAAAAGTAAGGTTGGAGTTCATGCCCAATTAGATCAGCTAATCAGTGGCTGAATAAATAGCAGTACTCCTACATAAAAAAAAAAAGAAAAAAAGAAAAATTATGGTCCTTCCCATTATCTGTCCTATGACACTCAAAGTTATCGCCAGGGCAAAAATACTCATTCAGGAACATTGGTTGATTGGTTTGAGTCATTCTCAAAGGCTCACTCTTGGCTCTGCACTCAAGGATCACTCCTGGCATGCTCAGGAAGTTCGAGAAATAAAACCTGGGTCAGCCATATACCAGACAAATCACCTTCGATGTACTACCATTCAGGATTTTTATGGTCCCAACCCTGGGTAACAGGCAAGATTTTTTACATTCCTGCTATGCAGCATGGGGGTTCCTGAAAGAATGAAGACAGGGAATAGCATAGCATGTGTCCCAAAATCTCAAAATGTTTTCCAACAATGGTCTATTCAGCATACTACTGGGATGTCTTATAGTCCACAAGGTCAAGCTATTGTAGAGAGAGCCAATGCTTGATTTAAGGCCCAATTTAAAAAAAGGAGGAAAATAAGAGTTCCCAGACAATAAATAAATAAAGCCTGATTAACTCTAATTTTTTTTTAAATCTTCAAGGACAATAAAAAGATTTAGTGGCTGAAAAACTTGGAGCAGAGCCCAGAGTGAGGGGTTAGAGTGAGGAGACTGAGAGTGAGGGGGGCAGAGAGTGAGGAGGGCAGAGAGCGGGAGTTGGGGGAGGGGGCATGAACTCCTGACTGGAAGCACCAGGGGCCACCAAATCCAGGACAGAGCCAGCAGAAGGAGTTGGACAAAGGCGGTGACGCGCAGACAGTGGCAGTTGCTGGGCAATACCTGTTCTCCAGCCTCCAGAATCCTCACTCCAGCCTGAGGTGACTGAGGCACTGCCAGGGTGGACTGCAAGCCAGGTAAGCAGACTGGGTGCCTTGGAGCGGGACAGTCCCATCTCAGCTCTACCCCGTCTGTCTGATCTCTGGCTCCCAGGATGGCTCATGCCAATTGGGTCATGTTCAGCTCTGTGGTCGTTGCACTTGTTGGCCGGAAATAGGAACAGAACTGTCCAGCCCGGGGCTGGAGCGATGGCACAGCGGGTAGGGCATTTGCCTTGCACGCGGACAACCCGGGTTCGATTCCCAGCATCCCATCCTGAGCACCCCTAGGAGTAATTCCTGAGTGCAGAGCCAGGAATAACCCCTGAGCATCACCGGGTGTGACCCAAAAAGCAAAGGACTGTCCAGCCCTCCCTGACCACCCCATCAGGACCCTGCCTCAGCCTGCGGGTCTCCTGTTCTCTTGAATCCAGGTCATTGCTCCTGGCCCAGGCACTGGGGTTTGGCGGGAAGGATGATTCTAGGAATTTCAAGGCCACTCCAGAGTTCCCAAGGGATAGTTGGAGACTTGCAGACACCATGAGTTGGCGTTATCATTTGGGACTTAGAATTAAATGGTAACTAAGAGACACTCGGGTTTGCCCACTTCTAAGCACTTGAAAGGAAGATGGGCAGGCCTGGCTGAGGGTCACCCCATAGTAGGCAGCCAGAACTGCTCCTTCAGAAATCCGGATGCTCCTGACAGTGGCTGAGCTCTGAGTGTCCTGGCCTGTGCCAAGGGTGCTGCCTCCTCAACAGGCCACCTTTGGGTGCCATGTTGGTGTCCTCAATAGGGGGATCCCTGAGCCTTGTAGGGAGTAGGAGCTGGTCAGTGGCCATAGAATAAGCAGAGATGCTTGGGAAAGGAGGGGTCGGAGCCTCACCCACTTTCCTCTAAGGCCAGTGGTCCGTCCCTCATGTGTTGCTGTGTTCCTGGAGTTGCGTTTTAACTGGACCCTAAGATGACCTCAGGAAAGGCACCTCCAGGACGTGATCCTGAACTCCTGGGTGAGAAGTGGGGACTCCTCTAAAATCACAGCTGCCAGACACTATCCCAGCAACTTACAGTCATGATTTCTGATAACCAATTCTTTGCTTCTCTTTTCTTTTCCTTCCCCTCTGCTTAGCCCACTTATCTGTGTTAATGCAGGCTCAGCTGAAGCCTCACCCATGAATTGTGGTCCAACTACACAATGCCTCTGAAACTCACTTCCCCTTAGGTGCTGTCATTTCTCAAATGAAAACCTCCAGGTGGTCTCCACAAGAAAATAATGTCTAGAGAGTGCAAGCCCCCAGCTGGGAGATGGAGGGGCTGATGGAGGAGGCGGCCCTGACTCAGCGGGGTCTGCCTCCAGCTCCTGGGGAACCACTTTAGGAGTCCAGTTCTACAGACACTTCCCAGCCCTCCCCTAAACGATGCTTCTGAATGTCCAGAGCCAACCCTCCCTGCTGGGGCCTGTCACTCTCTGCCTCGCTGCCTGACCGTATGGGGTCACCAGGACAGACATCGACTTCATTTGAAGCAGCAGCTTCAAATCCCCGCTGGGCTGCTTCTCAAGAACTCTGAAATAAATGCCATAGCCTCAGTTGCCCCCCACTGTGCAGGCACCTGAGGTGAGTGGTCTTGGCCCATTCGCTGCATGCCTGCTCCACCATCCTGGGTCCGCTGTAATTCCAGGGCCTTCTGAGGGGCAGCCTCTTGGGCTGTCTCCTTGCCACCCTGGCACCCCCTTCCCAAAGGCAACCAGACTGGGGCTGTGCGCAAGCTCTTTACTGGATGTTGCTGCTCTTTACACAGGGCTGGCTTGGGCAGGGTACAGGAGGCTGCCCGCCCACTCTGCCATGGCCCCAAGGGAGGATGATGCTGGTCAGGGGGCTCAGAAGATGTCAGGGACGATGTAGTCAGTGTAGACACCGTCAATCAGCCCTGCCCCGTTGTTGTGCACAAACCAGCAGGTCACTGGGACCCCACGTCGGGGGTCCCGGCTGAAGTCCTTTTGCAAACCCCTGGGAGAGAGAGACAAGAAGACTGGACTCATGTTTCGGATCCAGCAGGGTGGCACCTCCCCAGAAAGACACCCCTATCCCCAAGTCCCCACACCCAGTGACAGCTAGTGGAAGTCCTTCGCCAAGGGTAGGGGGCTCCAGTAGCAGGAATTGGGGAGGTTCTTCCTGGTGTCCACCCACCTGGTGACAGTCAGCCGGTGGTTCTTCACCTCCATGGTGGCATCTGTCTTGGTGGGGTCAGAGCCTGGGTGGGGATCAGATACTTTATAATCCAGGGGCTGGAAGAACTGTCCTGGAAAGGCAAGCCGGAGGCACCAGTCACCTGGGGGCCTGTCTCCTGCCTGGCACTCAGGGGGGGCTTGTGCCCCCCTAAGCACGTCCGGGCCTCCTTCCAATCAGTTTTGTCCTCCTCAGCCTCTTTTCCATTCACCTGCTACAGGGACACAACAACCGTGGCCAGGTGGTTTTAACCTCCTATCTTATCAACTCCAAAGGTGGAAAGAGGTTTGAAGGCCAGAGACAGGGGCACCACAGGAAGTCTCAAATGTGTGGCCCCAGGCCAGGCCCTCAGAGGGCTCAGGAACCACTGGGACTTTGCTAACTGGGACACTTTCTGCCTTTCTGAGGAGCAGGACCCACACCAGGATGACCCCCCTGTTGGCACTCTGAGCCTCAGAGGCCCTGTGGCAGGGCAGTCGTTCTGGGGCACAGCCGCAGAGCTGACCCCTCAGTAGCCCACTGGTTCCAACCCACCCAGCAGCCCGTGTGTCCGCGCTGACATTCTGTGACTCTCCAGCACGTAGAAACCCAGGAAATCCTGGTGGGCAGCGCTTGGCTTCCACACGCGGTGTAGCATCACCTCAAAGGTGCCCCCATCCTCCACAGACACCAGAACGTTCCTCTTCCTGTTGATGGTCACCACCGCCCTGCAGGACCAGGAGGCCAAGAGGACAACATGGCTGCATATGTCCTCCCCGTTCTACAGCCATGTCCTCTGGGAACAGCTCTGAAACCCTGCAGCCCCATTCTAAGCAGTCGGGTACGGCCAGCACCGTGCTCTTCCCCACGTGGGCCCGGTGTGTCTGGGGCTTCCATCTGGAGGGATGTGACAAGGGGCGCAAAGCCGGGCACCACCCCTCCACGCCAGCTGCCTCACTCTGCCCTCACGGATCCTGCAAGAACCGGGGCCCAGAGAGGATCGGCCACTAGCCCACGTCCCGCAGCCGGTGAATGGCAGGGCGGGCACTGGAGTCCAACCGTCTCCCCCTGAGTGTGTGCTCTGACCCCAACTCGGCCCCTGTGCCCCCCACACTGGACTCTACCCACTCTCCCTGGAGCTGCCCACGCCTGGGTTCTGGGACTCAGCCGGGTTTGTGGAAGGAAGATAAGACGAGGCACCTCGTGACAGGCACTGAGTGGATCACCCAGAGAGCTCTAGCAGGAGGGAGCCAGGATGCGGGCGGCCAGGTAGCCAGGTGCAGAGCACGTGACCCAGAGCTGAGGAGCTGGGAGTGGGGGAACCACAAATTCCACACATCTGCATGGCCCACCCAAAGCCCACTTGCATGTCCCCTGCTGGCACTGCTCAGGGCCCGCCCCACCTGGCCCACTCACCCGTCCTGCCGCAGAGAAGCCTGGTCCTTCCAGAAGAACACAGGCCCCCCAGAGCGGGGGTTCAGAGTGATGTTCTGGGGCGTCACTTCCAACTGAAAGCCCGTGGCTGGGTTCGCGATGCCCAGTCGCCCAAAGTAGGTGCCTTTGTGCTGCCCAGGGCTCTGGGCCGTCTGGCCAATGAGCTGCCCGTTCACTGAGAAGCCTGCAGCACAGGGAGAGGTGATGTGTGTGTGTGTGTGTGTGTGTGTGTGTGTGTGTGTGTGTGTAAGGGGGTGCATCTCTCGCTAGCCCCCCACCCATCCTGCCTGCCTGCTCAGAGCCAAGCTGTCTGGCAGCTTTCAGAGAGTTTCCTGGACCTTCCTCCCATCCCCCCCCCCCCCCCGCCTCCGCCCCCCCCCCCCCTCCTGCTGGGGCTGGGCCCACTCCTCTGGGTGCCTCAGGTCACAGGAGGTGCTACAGTTGCACAAGGGATCTGAGCCAGCCCCCAAACCCCTCCCTATCTTAGCAGCAACATAACCGTATGGGCTCAGCAATAGCCCTGTGCAAAGGAGCTGGCCTTCCTTCCCTGGACTCCAGGGCAGCAGGAGTTTGTCTCGGTTTCTACCCTGCCTTGGCCCTAGAGGGTACTCAGTGAGCATTTGCAGCTGTTCTGACTGGACTGTGAGAAACAGAGTGATGAAGGGGAGTCGGTTTCATTCCCTGCCCCAGGAATGCTGATGGGAGAAGCCCTCAGGCCTGCTGGCCCATAGAAATGGAGGCAAGACTCAGCCCAAAATGAAAATGAAGGGCCCAAGAGAGAGTACAGTGGGTCAGGCACTTGATTTGGACATCGCCCACTCAAATACAATTGTGGCACTGCGTGTTCCCCCCAAGCACCAGCTGAGGGACCTCAGGAGCAGAGCTGGGAGTAGCCCTAGCACAGTGTGTGGCCCAAACCTATCCTACAAAACCTTTTTGAGGGGGGGGGGGCGGAATGGGAGAGAGAAAGAGAATGAGAGAGAATGAAAAAAAGAATGAGAAAGAGACAATGAGAGAGAGAGAGTATAAGAGAGAATGAGAGATAATGAGAGAGAATGAGAGAATGAGATAAAGGCCTTTTGTTTACAAACTGTTAAGAATTTCAAAAACTTTTTAAAAGTTAATTTTTGTATTGACAGATGAACCATTTAGTAGAAATAAATAATTTCAAGGACTTTAAAGCAGGCATGGGTCCCTACATGGATAGTGGCTGTGGCCCTGCTGTGGGCCCTCACCCGGGCAGCAGACAAGGATGCCAGCAGAGCCCAGCCAGGGTTCGGATGCACAGGTGGGCAAGGGGAGGGTCTGAGGATGCCTTACCTGTGTCGAGGTCCTGAACCAGGTTCAGGATCACCCCAGGCTCATCATTGATGTTGAAGCACAGGGGGTCTTCTTTCTGGGGCACATGGATGATGAAATGGGGATCAGTGTCCACTGGAGACAGAGAGGGAGTCTGTTAGACAGGGGGGCTCAGCCAACCAGGGCATCCCAGGCCCTCCCGGGGACTCACCTCCGGTCACTCGATTTGGCAGCTGCTGGTGATTAAAGCTGGAGCTTCCCTGGGCAGGCTGTGAGACGGACGAGGACAGCACGAAGGCTGACGAGAGTGAGCAGCTTTTAGGAGCAGGTGGCAGGGTCTTCCCTTGGCTACAGGCCCCTTCTCGGACACTCTCCCTCAGAAGCCAGAAGGCAGGGGTGCACCAAAGGCCTTCACGCCTCTTGGGGCGTGGGAACAGAGGCGTGAACCCCGGTTGGTCAAACCTCCCCTCCATGGGAACCTGGTGACTGCAGGCATGAGCATGGGGAGACCAGGCCCGTTTCAGGGGCACCTTCTGGAAAGCCCCAGGGAGAGGCAAGAGGAGAGCAGGAGCAGAGGAAGCAAGCCTGGGACTTGGCAACTCATCAGGAAAATAGGGCAGAGCCTCAGGGGGTCTAACTGAGGGCTCAGGCCTGGGGACAGCGAGGTGTGGGGTAGAGGTCACTCTGCACGGGGTTGAGGGTCACTTACTCTTGCGGGGTCCCTGCATCTCTGTAAAGGACAATGACAGAGCACGGTGTCACCCCCACCACCACCACCACCACCACAAAAGGCCAGTGCACGGTTCCCAAGTGCCCAGAGCCGCCCCCCTCCCCAGGGACCCCAGCCTCCTGGGACACATTTGCCCACATAGAGGAGGCATGTGGTGTGTGTGGTGGCGGTTTGAAGTGGCAGGGGCGGGGGCGGGGGTTCTGGTTGTACAAGGTCTCCCCAAACACACAGAAGCAGCCACCAGTCTGTGCTGAGGTGAGCAAGGGCATGAGGGGGACAGGATGAAACCACACAGAGGAGAAAAATGGAGGGGAGGAGGGGATGAAGGAGAGGGGAGGAGGACTGAGAAGAAGAATGGGGGGGTGGAGGAGGGCAGGGAAGAGGGGGGGTGGAGGGGGGCAGGGCATCACAGGTACGACACATGAAGCCCCTCTTAAAAACCAACAGAGTTAAACTCTTTCCTAAATTGCGAAGTTTACAAGAATAAAACATTTTTTAAAAATAATAAATTGCTAAGTTTGTGTCCTAAGTGAATATTGATTTTGGTGAAGGTTCTCTTGGCGTCTAATCATGCGAACATATAATTGTTCTATCAGGGATGAATTATGTGCACTGATACTTCACATTGCCACGACAAGGCTCACTTGGTCTTGATTTATATAGAGATGGTTTGATATGTAAGTTCAAAAGCAACAGGAAGCCATTTTCTTTCCCAGTGTTGTCTTTGTGATTTTTAAATGTATTACTTCTATGTATTTGACACTGGTGTTCCCCCCCCCCCAAAAAAAGCATAAACATCTTTCTGATCGTTGTCGTTCTATGGCTTGTCTGTATTTTCTGTTATGGGTATCTAGAGTGATCAAAAACACTTTATAATTTTGTAATGATTGTCATGACTTATTCAAAATTAAAGCAAATATTTAATTGATAAAATAAAAACTCACCCATGGGCAGGTCATCTGGAGGGGAGAAAAAGGAGGAGAATTAAGGTCTAGAGGGCGGGCTCTGAAGCCTCCCAGGCTTCAGCCCCCTCTGCTGCACCCGCCCGTACCTTCTGCAGGCTTGTCAATCACGGGCTCTAGACCGTCCTTGTCAGCCAGACCCCGGATGGTCATGGACGTCAGCGGAGTCACAAACTGGTATTTCAGTGACATCTGCAGGATCTTGGCAGAAAGATTGGCCTTCTCCTCCCCTTCTAACATCTTCCTGCAAGCAGAGGTTTGCTCCAGCCCCACACTGGATGACAACAGCTCCCACTTGCTCATCCTTTCCTCCCTCCCTCACCCACCCGGCCCATGCACACAAAGCCTCCCTTTTCCTGCGCGGTGGCTGACTTCAAGGGCCTCCTAACCTAAGGGTTCCCTCCGAAAAAAACCAGAGATATGTCTCAAAAGACAGAGAGTCCTGAATAGCTGTGGTCGAACCTCTCTGAGCCCTCGGTTTACTCATCTGTTCAATGGGGATAAGGAGGAAATTCCTCAGCATCTTGTGCAGGTTAAATGGATGTCCTAGGAGGAGGATAACTCCTTGCATGCAGGAACGCTGGGTTTGATCCCCAGCACACCATGGTCCCCACCTCCTCCCAGCACAGCTGGGTGTGCCCTTCCCTACCCCCAAGACAAAATGAAGTCTTTTTTTTTATTTTTTTAATTTTGGGTCACACCTGGCGACGCACAGGGGTTACTCCTGGCTCATGCACTCAGGAATTACTCCTGGTGGTGCTCTGGGGACCATATGGGATGCTGGAAATTGAACCTGGGTCGGCCACATGCAAGGCAAATGCCCTATCCGCTGTGCTATCGCTCCAGCCTCCAAAATGAACAGTCTTGACATAGAAGCCCACAGTATAAGGAATCCCCAACACACACACACACACACACACACACACACACACACGCGCGCGCGCGCATGCACGCTCGCACGCACACACACATCACACACACACGCACACGCACACACACACAGCAGCAGCTCAGTGGAATAAACGTTAACTTCCCAGCACCCTAGGGCTTGCCCCCGCTGTTGACTAACTGGTTGATATTAACTCAAGGAAGACCGACACTGACCTACTGACTCTGACCTACTAGCACTCTCCACAGGCCCAGAACCACCCCTGGAAGCTCAGATCGTCTGTCCGAAGGCCCAGGGGTGGGAGATGTATGGGAGGATGGTGCCCACCACGGGCAGCCAGCAGGCTCATACCACTTGGCCAGCAACTCCTGGATGGTGAGATAGGCCCAGAGGCGCTCAACGTGGTTCTCCAGCATGTGACCACGCTCTCGCAGCAGTCTCTTCATCTCCTCCTCGTCCACAAGGCACGTGGTCTTGAACTGTTGGCCTTCCTGAGGGTTGAGACAGGAGATAGGCCTTGTACCAGGAAAGTGCAGATGCCAGCCGGTGCTGGAGGCTTCAGTGGACCCCACAGCTGATGTCTGCAACTTTTTCCTCCTCACCACCACCTCCTCTCCCCACCCCCACTCTTCCTGACCTTCCCTTCATTCATTTATTAATTCTCCACCAGCTTGCTAAGCACCCTAGGAGCTGCATTGCGTGGGCCCATTGACCTGGCAATGGAAGTCCAGGCCCTCTCCAACTGGAATGATTCTGGGGGCTGCCAACAAATACCAAATAGCATCCACCAAGGAGCTGTTCTCATGCTTCCCTCCTCCACATGTTTCTGGTGGACCCCATCCACTTGTCACAGCACATCAAGGTGCCTTCTCTCCCCCAGAGCAATAACAGGGGCCACCTCTGAGCACACCCCATGCACCAGACGTTGTGCACCCATCATGAGTTATTCTACTTCCTCCACACGGCTTTCCAACAGCATTGTCCCTATGGTACAGAAAAAGAAGCTGAGGCTGACCTTAGAAACTAGAGTCATTGCCTCAAGGTCACATGGCCAATCAGTGTGGAGCATCAGTGTGGAGCCAGGGCCCACTCAGCTCTCCCCCACTCAAAGCCCCAAGGGTCTGGCATGTGTGTGACCTCTTTGTAGGGGTGAGGGCACTAGTCGAGGGAGAGACTCCCAGGAGCAGGTGGGAGATAGTGTGGACCTGAGGCTTGGGGCACCATGCGAAGTGAGAACCCCCGGCTCCTACATGCGAGTTGAGCGCTCCAACCCTGTGTCACCTCCCAGCCCAACACCATAGTTACTGGGAACCTCTGGGTGCAGCCCAGCCTCTCCACTCTCTGCAGTCACTGTTTACCCCACGGGCCAGCACATCCGCCTTGAAGCTGCCAAGCTTGTGGTCCGCAATGCGGCCAGCCACCACGATCTCTGAGCCCTCGTAATACTGCTTATGACGGTGCTGGGTCAGCTCAGAGATGGCATCCTGCGGGTACTGCAGTTCCACGTCCATCAGTAGGGGGTTGGCCACTTGGTTGTAGAAACCCTGCAGCGGGGAAGAGAGGGGACGTAGCTGGAAGAGCGCAGCCTCAGAGAGGGTGAGGCACGTGGCCTCTGAGGGCAAACCTTCTCCCCAGGTGGGGCGTTTTGGGGTCCTCATTCTACAGATGGCATCACAGGTTCAGGATTCCAACTCCTGGTGCTTATGCCGAAGAGCTCTGTCTGCTCTCTAGGCTGGAGGGCAAACGCTACCCAGGCAGGGCTTTCTGGCAGGGTGAGGAGCATTGGGGGCGTCTCAGGGCATTATGAGGATTGGGGGTGGGGGTGGGTGGGAAGGAAGCAGACCTGCAGCTGCTGTGTGGCGTCATGATCCTCGAAGATTCTCTTGGCCCGTCCATTGTTCTCCATGGACATGACATCCAAGAAGGTGAAGTCAACGTTTTGGCCAAAGCCCAGGTTGTAGAGTGGAAACTTGCCCCTTATGGCATTGCGGACGTTCTGGAGGATCTGGGAACGGTCCGTGACCCCTACAGCCACATACCCTGGTTGACCAGCTACCGGCTCACAAGCAGGGAGTTGGGGACACGGTGCCCCCCATGGGAGCCAGGGATCTCATCTGAACTCTGTCCACTTCTGCCCCAACTCTGGCCATTGCCTGACCCCGGGCTGGCCTCCCTCTGCCTGATTCCGCTATTAGCCTGCCTGCAGTTCCTGGCTGTAGCCCCAAGTCCCTGATGACTTTCCACCTTCTGCTCTTGCCTGCAGTTCCTGCATGGGCTCTGCCAGTGCACACTCGCTTTCCCCTAAGGGTCCCTCCCAACAAAGCTCAGCCTGGCCCTGGCTGGTGCTTCTCAGGCTTGTGGTGATGGGGGAAGGGAGGTACTGGGGCCATACCAAGCTTCTGGACCGGCTGGCACACACCTTGTTCGTTTGTTTGTTTGTGGACCATACCCAGAAATAGTATGACTTGCTCCTGGCTCTGCACTCAGGGATCACTCCTGGTGGGGTTTAGGGCACCATATAGGTTGCTGGGGATAGAACCTGGTTCGGCTACATGAAAGGCAAATGCCCTACCCACTGTACTATCACTCCGGCCCTTCATACACCTCATTTTTGCTCAAGCTGACCTCTTGCTAGAGGTTTTATGGGGCCATTTCTGCTCAGACTGTCCTTGTCCCTAGCCCTGTGGTCCCCTCTCCTTGAATGCCCTGAGCAGAGCACCGTCTCTTCTATCTGCCAGCCCCAGTGGATCCTGGCTTCCTTCAAAGCGAGACCTTTTGCTTTCTTGGCATCTTTCCTTAGTCCCTAGTCCCTAGTCCTGTGCTTAAATCAAAGTGTGTACTGAAGAGATTGTTGATTTACTTATTTTTGGTGGGGCAGCAAAGGGGGACCATGTAGGGCTGGCAGCCTCCTGGGCCTTGTTCATGCAACGTATGCTCAGCTCATTGAACCATTTTTCTGACCCCTGAACGGAGTTTATTAAGCTCAACCTAGCAATCCTCCTGCTTGGCCTGGCCCTGTGCAACCCCAGGTCCTCCAGAAACGTGGCCGAACAGGACACCAGGCACAAGCAGCACAGCGGAGAACTTTCCAGACTAGATCAGAACTTGTCCCAGCAACATCCCCAGTGGTACTGCCCTGGTCCTGCCTGCCTGTTTGGGTACCACAGCAGCAGCGCCCAGCGGGAGCCCCGGGCCTCACCCTCAGTGGGCTCCCCGTCGGTCAGCATGATGAGAATGGGTGCGTGGTTGCGCAGCTCTGGGTGGTTGACCTGTGCCCGGTTCAAGATGTTGATTCCCCAGATCAAACCTCCGTTCAGGTTTGTGGCTGCAGAGGAGAGAGATGAGAGGTGCCTGCCCGCTCTGCAGGGCACAGAGGCAGGTGAGGGGGGACGCTGTCCCCGAGGCCCTGCCCTCACCCCCAGCCAGGGAGAAGCGTCTCACGAAGTCCCGAGCCGCCTCCAGGTTGGCCGCGGAGGCCCGCACCAGCGAGTCACGCCACACTTGCACGTCCGTCCCGAAGAGGACCAGGTCAAAGTAGTCATCTGGACGCATGTCCCCCAGGATTTTCAGGAGCGCCTCCTTGGTCTGCAAGGACAGAAGAGGAATAGGGCTGAGGGGCAGATTCCCGAGACCACCACAGGGGTACAGAATGGATAAGCTGGGGGGAGGGGCTAGACAGGATAGCCAAGAGAAGACAAGCACCCCTGGAATCTGCAAACTGATAAGGAGGACAGAGAAGGCAAGGGACAACCTGGGGTGAGGAGAGGAAATGACCAGGAGTTTGAGAGGGGTGGGGTGCAAAAAGAGGATCCCAGGGTGCTGTAGCTCCCACTGTGGTTTCTGTATACCACAGACAGGGCCCCCAAGGTGCTGCGGGCAGTGGCACGGCCTGCTGCCAGCTCCTACACCAAGACCCCGCTCATCCCAGATCTTCCAGGGAAGGCCTCAGCTTCTGAGTTCTCTGCCTGGGTCTGGGGCTTCCCTTTGGCTGTAGGAGAAGTGAACGCACTGGCTCGTGCTGTGCATGGTGCCGGGTGATTACAGACCCCTGGACATGAGCACTCCTTGCTCAGTCGCCTGACTCTGACCACGAGCAGAAGCTCCCAGCCTCGACTCTGGCAGCAGCACCAGCCTGGGGTGGGTGATGGGACCAAGACCCTTTGCTGGGTGAGTCGTTGAAGGACACGTGTACCTGCTTCACTTTCTGGCCTTCCATGGAGGTGCTGATGTCAATCACAAAAACCAAGTTCTTGTTCAGGTTTGTGAGGTTTTGGGGAGCAAAGAAGTGGGCAAAGTAATTATTGGCGACCTGAAACACACAGAGAGGGGTGAGGCCACTCGAGAAGCCGCCCCACTCACCCTCGGGCTCTTCACCAGGCGCGCAGACTCACTAGGAGGTTGCAAGTCTTGTCTCGGTGGACATCGTAGGTCACCCGGAAGTCTCCGTTCATCAAGGAGGTGGAGCAGGTGGGGCAGGACTGCTGCTGGCTCACCGTGGGGCGGAAAAACACATGGCCCTGTGCATGGAGGAAGGCACTGCTGGAGATTGTGGCTGCAGACAGGATGCTTGCGAAGGTGTGTGTGTGTGTGTGTGTGTGGTGTATGTGTGTGGGGAGGTGTGAGCATGGGGGTATGGGTGTGTATGAGTGTGTGTGGCAGTGTATGTGGGTATGTGGGTATGGTGGGGTGAGTATGGGATATGGGTGTGCATGAGAGTGTGTCTGTGTGTATGTGTGTGGGTATGGGTGTATGTGTGAGGGGGTATGAGTGTGTGTGTGAGTGTGGGGGTTTGGGTGTGTATGTGAGTGTGTGAGGCACAGCCGTCTATGAATAGAGGGCACAGGCATATATAAGTGTGTGTGAGTATGTGTATGTAGGGGTATGCGTGTGTGTATGTGTGTTGTGTATGTGGGGGGATGAGCATGGGGGTATGGGTGTATATGAGTGTGTGGGGGGAGTGTATGTGGGTATGTGGGTGTGGAGGGTGTGAGTATGGGGTATGGATGTGTATGTGTCTGTGTGTATGTGTGTGGATGTGGGGGTGTGTGTGAGGGGATATGAGTGTGTGTGAGTGTGACGGGGTTTGGGTGTGTACGTGAGTGTGGGAGGTACAGCTGTGTATGAGTGGAAGGCACAGGTGTGTGTACAAAGGTGTGTGTATGTGTGTGGGAATGGGTGTGTGTGAGTGTGTGTATGTAGGGGTACAAGTGTGTGTGTGAGTGGCATGGTTGTGTATGTGTAGGGAGACATGGGTTTACGTGAGGATGGGGGATATGGGTATGTATGAGTGGGGAGTATGAGTGTGTGTGTGAGTGTGAGAGGCTGTTTATGAGTGGGCAGTATAGGTGTGGGGGGATACGGGTATGTGTGTATAAGTGGGGATATAAGTGTGGGCTGGAGCGATAGCACAGCGGGTAGGGCGTTCGCCTTACAAGCGGCCAACATGGCCGACCCGAGTTCGATTCCTCCGCCCCTCTCGGAGAGCCCGGCAAGCTACCGAGAGTATTCGATATGCCAGACACAGTAACAACAAAGTCTCCAATGGAGACGTTACTGGGCCCGCTCGAGCAAATCGACGATCAACGGGAGGGCCTTTACTTTTACTTTATAAGTGTGGGGAGGGCGGGGGGTGGGTATGCATGAACACAGAAATGAGTCTAGTGGGTCCCCTCACTGCCCAGATGCTGAGAAGTGGCAGAACAAACCCGAGTTGCCCCTTTGTGTTTGTTAAACAAGAATATATGAGCTGGGGGTGGGGGTGGCTGAAAGGGCATAGTACACAAGACTCGAAGTTCTATCCCCAAAACTGCAGTTTCTCGAGCACCATTGGCAGTAGCCCCTGCGCTCTGCCAGATCTGACCCTCTAAAAAAAACCAGCAATGGCAACAATAAAAGTAAAATATGTTCAACAACAACAACAATAAAGAAATAAAAGCAAAACAATAGCTTGAATTGTCAGGAAAACAAAGACCCATATCTTCCGGGTCCACTAGTGGATGTTGTATTTTAGAAAGAAACCTTTTAAAACTAGAATTGTTTCTTTTGAGCGGGGTAGCTACACCCGGCAGTGTTCAGGGGCTACCCCGAGCTCTGTGGGGAGTCATATCTCGTGGTATTCCGGGGACCATGGGATGGCAGGGATAAAACTGGGGTTTGCTTCACGCAAGGCAGTGGTACTACCCCTCTGACCCCGAGAATCATTTCTTCGAAGCGAGCTGTTGTGGAATCACTCCCTAAGGTAGGTGGTGCTAAAAGGTTTGCTCCTAGCACCGGGCCCATATCCTTCCTCTGAGCCCTGGGAGGAGGGAGGCAGGAGACATCCAGAATGTCTGCAAACGAGGATGAGTGCAAGGGTGGGGCGACTTCCTTTCCTTCCCAAGAACACTGGCGCTCGACATGCCAGCCACAGCAACTTCGGAGGTTTGCTCCTGTGCCCCCTCTTTCCCCGAAAGTTTTCCCAAGGGTGTGAGACATGCAAACAGGAAACTGAGGTTCAGGCACAATAGAAGCTCATTGAGTCCATGTAGCCCCACATCGGGAGCAAGGGTAGGCCAGCATCAGCCTGCAGGACTTGACTGAGTTGCTGAAGAGCTGGGAGTGCAAGTTCCCCTGGGAGTCCAACCTACAAACTACTCACTGTCTCTCTCCCTCCTCAGCAAAACGGCATCCCAGGCATCAATCCTGGACCAAATTCAAATGTTCCAGGAGTTGGGCCAGTCAAGAAATCTCAGTGGAGAGCCAGAGATGGTTCAGAGGTCAAGGATTTGCCTTGTACTTGCCTCAGTTCGGTCCCTATGGCATGGCATGACTCCCTGAGCACCACTGGGTGTAGCTTTAGTGGCACAGCACAGGTGGGAAGGAGGCCTCTTCAAAAGAGAGAAAACCCAGCACCCAGCGACCTGCACGCACCTTTTTCCCTGAGAAGGACTTCTTGATGAGTTGATTGGCCAGTTCCTTGGGGAGGAAGGGGGCCTGGGCTTCCAGCTTGCTGATCCCTTGGGGCTCAAAGATGTCCACGTCAATCTGTAGCATTGAAGCAAATTCTGAAACCAGGTGCCCATGGGGGACATTAGCAAGCCTCAGCCCCAAGAAAACATGAGACCTGGTGACTGACTATGGGCAGCACCCAGTCAGCTTCAGCACAAGGCCAGGCCCATCATGGGGACTCAACTCCCACAACACGGGTGGATGCCGGACAAACGAACAAACGTCAGTGCCACAACTTGGCCACCACTGTGGTATCAATAACGGCTCAGCCCCTGGGGTTGCCTCAGGCTCTCTTACTCCCAAACTAGCTGAACATTCACAATCTCTCAGGATCCTCTGGCAACCCTAAGGCACATAGGACCTCCCAACTTCCCAACACCCATTTAACAGCTGAACAGGATAAGGCTCTGAATGGGGGAGGAGGCAAAAGATTTTGTGAACTGCAAGCCTACCAAGCCCTTTGGCCCAGGCGCTCAGGCCCCCATGCTCAGTCGTCCTGGTGTACCTCAAAGTGATGCACTAGCTGCTTGGGCTTGACTTTGATGACTATGTCGTACTGCATGAGGTTCCGCTTCAGCAGCTCCTCATAGGTCAGTTGGAACGTGGCCTTGCTGCGGGGCCCCACGGTGATGTGGATGGTGAATTGCTCCATGGTTCTCCCAGAAGTCCTGAGCATGCCCCCAGAGGCAACAGCAGACCAACATGAGTGAGCTGAGGGGCAGTCCTTGTCCCCTAAAGCCTGTCCCATGGAACCCATTCCTCTCTTCAACACGGTTCATGACTTCCTTTGACCCTCTTCACTGGATGGTCTAGTAGAGCCCACGGATGGGCCTTGTCTCTGGGAGATGGGGAAGTCAACACCCAGTCCAGTGCTTTTGGGTCAGGGAACTCCGCTCCCTGCCAGCTCTGCTCTGGCCAAACCAGCAGGTTCCTAAACTCACCTGACAAGGCCAGAATTCTCTCCTGAGACGGCTGCCTTCCGGTATTGCTTCCACGCAAGGGTTTTGTCCTTTATGTTCCCAACAAATGATGTTCCATCTGACGTGCTGTGGGGAGGGAAATGCCTCAGGGGAACAACCCACCCAGACTTCCTGCAGAGGCTCCCAGCCCCAAGAAGGCCCTGTGTTGGGGGATCTGTCGAGAGGGCACCTCCCGTGGGCCGTGGACCCCAGACCAAACCACACCATGGAGCCTTCAGAGATCTCAGCTCCAAGTGGAGAGCAGAGGACAGCCCCCAGCAGGGCTACTTCATCCCCACAGAGGTCCACCCACCGGCCCCTACTCTGAGCTGCTCACTGGGGCAGTGCCTGGTGACTGGGCACTTTAGGGAGGGATGGGCACCGTGCCAGGCACGCACATGGCAAAGTCACTGATGAAGGCCGTCTTGGGAATCTCCACATCGAAGGCTATTTCCTTGGCCTCGTCGGCATTGTTGACCACTTGGCTGGTGATGACATAATGGGCAAAGCGAGAGGTGACTTTGCAGTTGACTTTCAAACTCCGGATGATCACCCCATCCACGGTCTGAAGTAAGATATGAGAGGTTTATGGACTGGGACAGGGCCTCTGAGCCAGCCTCCGTGTCCTGTCTGGCTCTGACCCTGCTCCGAGGCAAAGTGCCTGAAGCAGCCAAAATTTTTGGAAGACCCATTCTGCGCAGGGAGTGGGTGGGAGCATAAAGTGGAGGAGAGGCCCCATTTTGGGGAAGAAGGGAGCCTCCCGCCTTGAACATGAACAAAGGGTATACCCCCAAAGGCCAAGGGAAAACAAGGCTATAGCAGAGGCCCCGCTCACTCACCGTGTCCACAGTCTGTCGCTTCTGTAAAACAAACCAGGACAAGTGTTAGCGTGAGATATAAGGGGGACCCTTGCATGTACCCCTGCTCTCATCTCTTTCATGGGAAGGTGACCCTATCTGTCAGGTCCTAAGTCCCTGCCTTGGGTTGCACCCAGACCTAACTTTCCACCTCTGCCCTGAGGGTTTACCCACATACCTTGTTGCCTTTGGGCTGGTGTGGGGCTAAGCCCCAAGTAAACATGGCCTGTAGGGCCAGGAGGGAGGCCAGGGACAGGCACAGCAGATCCCGGAGGCCCATGGCGTAGTTTAGAAGCTCATAGGTCCTGTGGCACTATCTGGTCACTTTGCTCAGACCATTAATCAATGCAGGTCTTGATAAACATGGATTAAACATTAGACAAGAGGAAGGCAAATGTTATAATTTAGGGGATCAAGCAAGAATGGGCAGTGAGAGCTTTCCCCGTGGAGGGATTTCCCACATGTTAAGCTCTTAGGTGGGTCCCTGTGAACAGAAGTGCACTCGGCCAACAGGTACTGTGAAGACCCCAAGTCTAGTCTAATCCTGCATCTGACAGGGACAACAGCAGAGGTGCTATGAGGTGTGGTACACAGCCCTTGTGAGAAATGAATTTATACCCTTGGTGAGATGCTACTCGCATAATCCTTCAAGCAACAGCAAGCTTTTCAGCCAGTCCCACTTTCAGTGGGGGTGGTGGAGAAGACACTGCTTAAGATGTTTGTCCCACCATGTTTTTGAGGGCACCAGCCCTAGCAGCAGCTCTGCCAGTGCGGGGCGGGCAGGCCTGGGTCTGTGGAATAGTGAGCCTTGCTTTAGGACAGTTGCTTCGTCTCTTGGAACCTTCTCTCCTAGACCTATAAAGAATAGAAGTTTTATGATTCCTGCACCTGGGCAGAGATGAAGGGCAGACAAAAGGGACGAATATCTAGTGTCTCCGTGGAGAACCGGCTATGTGCCACACAGGGCTCTCAGTTGTTTTTTAGTTTGTTTTGTTTTTGTTTGGGGGCCACACCTGGCCATGTTCAGGGGTCACTCCTGGCTCTGTAATTACTCCTGACTGTCTGTGTTCAGGGGACCATATGGGATGCTGGGGGTCGAACCCAGGTTGGGAGCATACAAGGCAAACTCCCAACCCACTGTACTATTGTTCCAGCCCCTGACTCTCAGCTGCCCAATCTCCCCATGGCATACCTTGAACATTGGTCTCACAGAAAGTGGCAGAACAAGGATGGATTCAGGCCCATATCTACAAGGTTTCCACACCAGTCTATCCTTCAGTGACAAAAACGGCCTCTGTATTAGTAGGAACAAAGGGGCAGAGGCAAAGTCCCTTCAGCTGTGCCCCCACCCTTGATCTGAAGTTTCTTCTCTTGTGATGCCTCAACCTTATCAGTCCCCCATGGACACTGGGCAGAGAGCCCCTGGTCAACCCACCCTGGGACCCAGAGGGAGTTGTGTGTGTGTGTGTTGGGGGCCAAGTGGCCGTTTTGATTTGTTTGCTTGTCCCAAACTTTGTCTCATGCAGCTGCTTCCAGGAAAGGGTTTATTGTTCTCAGGAAAGAGCGACCTTCTGACCTGCTTTCTGGCCCGTTGGAAGAAGAGATGGATCGACATGAAGCTGTATGCTTTGGTTCTGTTGATTTCCAGGAACCTTATTGACCAAGCCCTGGGTAGGTTGGGTGCAGAGTCAGATTTTATGCCACAATGAAGAAATGTGAATGTGATTCTGGGTTCCTTGTGCTGAAGTTTTAGCAAACTCAGCGAATCCCAGTAGGGGCCAGAAGCTGGCAAGCAGCATGAAAGAACCACAGAAATCTGGAAGGTCTCAATTCCCACAAGGCTTGGGAGAAGGTTCGTGAGAGAGGAAACTGGAACATACTTGGGAAGAGGGCTGGGAAACGGAGGGAGAGAAATGTAGGTGGGAGAATAGGAAGAGCACTGAGGGGAAGATGCAGTTGTCTGTCTTGGAAGCAAGATCTCACAAAGAAGGTTGAGGAAAAGGCTGGGTATGGTTTGGGATCAACTAGCATAGGTCTGATGGCAAGCAGTATTTTTAGATGAAAACACTGGAGATATTTTGAGCAGTGGTGTGGCAAGATCAAGACTGGGGTTATCAGAAGGCTAGTACCATGTCTGCTCCATAGAAGGTGCGAGAAGCAGACTTGTGTGAATTGGGGAGAGGAGGAAGAACACAGAGAGAGTGAAATGTGACCAATGTCCAGACCACTTCTCAGCATCGTTTAGGTCCTAATTGATTTGCTGCTCATCACTAATCCCCAAAGATGGGTGCTGTCATTGTTGGCCTGACACAGATGAGACTAGGCTGTTTCACCCCATGAAAGTGGGAGGTGGTGGATGAGTGAACTGAACATAGCCGAGGTTACTGAGGATTGAGCTCGGGGACACCTCTAACCACACAGCCAAATACCCTCAGTGGTTTGCTTAGAACCCCTCAGTCAGATATTATCTAAACTGAAGCCATGACATTTTCCTCCTCCTGCACGCGCTCACCAAGTCCCATATTCCCCTATGTCATCCATCCCAATGAAGGCCACCACCATCCATCGAAGCATGTAAGCCAGCGGACCTGGTGGCATCTGAACCCCGCCTCCCCCCATTCTACATACCTAGCTGATGTCTCCTTTAATCTCTGATTGTCTTTCTGGTTCAAATGCACACACCAAATCCACCACATTTCCAAGAAGTCTAAGCACTCTTCTCTCACTAGAACAACTGTTCCTTCCACTCTGCCCCTAGAGTCCACTCTTCCTGCAACCCCCACCCACCCCCAATCTTAGCCTGCTTACACAGTGACTTTTTCCTGTTCCCTGGAAGAGTGGCACTTTTTCACTCATTCTTTCCTTATCCCCCAATTCATCCATTTATACTTGCTGTGTTCCAAGTCTTTTTTTTTTTTAATTAAACCCAAGTTCCGATACTCATGTCTCAAAGACTAGGTTGATGTGAAAAAATAAATAAATAAAAAGATAAAAAAAAAGTTAAGGGGCCAGAGTGATAGTACAGTGAATAGAGCAGTTGCCTTGCATGCAGCCAACTGGGTTCGATCCCGAGCATCCCATATGGCCCCCTTAGCCAACCAAGAATGATCCCAGAATGCATTGACAGGAGCAAGCCCTGAGCATCGTTGGGTATGGCCCCAAAAGAAAAAAGAAAGAAAAATAAATTTAAAAAAATTTATAACAAACGAAAGAAAGATTGTTAGGTTTCAGCACTTAGAAGATGGTGGGCTTCTTGTAGTTTTCTCAACCCTCCCAATTATCTCAATCCAGGATTGATGTTAGAGCTTTTGAGGCGGCCTGAGGGGCACACCCTCCAGTGTTCAGGGCTTACTCCTGGCTCTCTGTTTGGAGATCACTCCTGGAGGGGGTTGGGGAAACATATGAGGTATTGGAACTGGAATTGGGTCAAATCCTAGGTACAAGCTAGGCAAATGCCTTAACCTTTCTACTATCTCTCCAGCCCCCAGGGCTAGAGGTTTATAGGAAGCTAGATGGGAAAGAAAATTAGAAGGAACTTGTGGTCATGAATAAAGGAAGATGGGGAATCCCTGAATCTTAAAGCAGTCCAGGCCAGCAAGTGTGGGTAATGAATCCTGAGATAGGATGGTCTATGCCTCTTAAAACTTTGAGACAACTTGATTAAACAACACCCATCTCTGCAGTCTGCGTGGTAACCTTTAAGAAACTTTTCAAGACCAGAGTGATGACTCAAAAGGCAAGTGCATATGCTTTGTAGACAGGAGGCCTAGATTCAATCCCCAGCTCTACTTGGGTCCCCCAAGCACTGCCAAGAAGTGACTCTCTAGCCCCAATCCCAGAGTAATCCCTAACCACTGCCAAGTATGGCCCCAAAACAAACAAAAAATATTATTTTTCAAAAGGTTTGCCGTTTGCTCTTCCCAGCTCTATCCATACCTGGACCTGGTTTAACATTAGACATACAATGCATGAACGAATTTGTCTATTAGGACTGAGAGACAGGGCAAAGGCCAAAAGGGTATGAGGGGTTAAAAAAGTACATATGGGAGGGACAAGATGGAGTCTCTGATCCTTGCTCACTTATAAAGTGCTGAGTGTTGAGATTTTAAGTAAACAGGTTGGCTCAGTGCTGAGGAAGTCATACAGCCTTCACTGAGGGCTGAAGGCTGGGTCCCTGGTGCCACATGGTTCCCTGAGCACCGCTAATAATGGCGTAGTACTGGGTGAAGTTCCAAAGCAAAATACAAACTTCAACCAAAGAAAGGCTTGCTGGGGGCAATCTCCCTGTCTGCCAGCCTGGGTCTATTAATTTGCTACACAGCATGGACCTGATTGGCAAAGGTAATTGCTTAGTCAATTTGGTGATTATGGTCATTCTCGTGATTCATTGTAAGATCCTTGGGGGCAGAACTTTGATTTATTTTGAGCCTCCAGGGCAGGACACTAACCTTGTTCTATGCTGGCTCTAAGTATCTAGGACTATGATAAATGTTGTGGGGAAGGTAAACAGCAGAGAACAGACACAGAACCATGGATAACTTCAAATCTGGTAGGGTACGGGTGGGTATTAGAGTTCAGAAAAAGGAAGCAGGAGTGGACAGGTAGGCAGGAAAATAGAAAAGTTGACTGGGTGTTGGAACGTTGTATGACTGAAACCCAATTATGAACAACTCACAGTGATTCAATTAAAAATATTTATTGGATTTTTTTAAATAGAAAAGTTGGGGCCGGAAAGATAGTAACAGCAGGTAGGGAGCTTGCCTTGCTGTCAGCTGATCTGGGTTCAATCCCTGGGACCCGATATGGTCTCCCAAGCCTTGCCAGGAATGACTCCTAAGTGGAGATCCAGGAGTACAGCCAGGTAGACATATTTCTTGAGAAAAATCACTGGTATGCTAGGAGATACATATGTACACACATATATATGTATACACACATGTACATATATGCACATATATACACTCAATGCACAGATGAAAGAATTATAAGTGTAAGTTATGCATTCATGTATTTATGTGCTTATTTGGTAAATGCTCTAGAGAAGAGAGACTACAGGCTTGGCTGCAACCCAGGAACAATCCCTTTGGCAACTATTGCGTTTGTACTGGCAGACCTTTTAATGGGATTGGGACAGGGCTGAAATAGGCGATGCCTTAGGCTGTTAGAAACAATGCTGGCCTTTGGTCAAGTCACTTAATGTGCGAGTTTAGATAGACTCCTCATGGGAATTCTTTGAAGTTCTCAGCGCCCACTGCAAGCTGAAGCCTACCAATATTGTCAGCTGGAGAGGATAGCATCAGCAAACATTATATGCTCTTAAAACACTCTATTCTGGTCCTCTGATCAAACCTCGAGCAAGGCCATGTTGGAACGATGCGCTTGTTCACTAAAACCTGCTCATTCCAGCCATCCATACAGTATAGGAGTGTGCTATGGAGATTAAGCTATCCTGAACGGCCCTAATGCTGCTTCTAGTGAATGGCCCTCACATCGCCTTCCCAGCATGGTAAGAACACCATTTTATTTTCTGAACATGTAATAAAGAAGCAATAGCAAGTGCTGTGTCCATGCAAACCCCACCCCCATGTATAGCTGATGCAATTTCCAAGCCCCAGCGCCCCCGTTTCAACAGACCATATGGCTTGGCTGTTCTGGGTGAAAGTGCTGCAAATTGTCTCCCTGTCCCAGTAACCAATCTAACCTTTGATCTATTGACTAATCTAACCCAAACTGCAAACCTCAAGTGTTCAGTAACAGTATCTTCAATGGACTGAAATGCATTAGCAAATAAGACTGATTCTGGATGTAGTCTGTGACCCTGCCCTTTCCAGTTAGACCACGCACTCCAGGAGGGCTGGGACTTGGTTGGACTGACACAAGGTAATCGCTCGGTAAACGTTTGTAGCAAGAAGGAACAAAACGTGCAAAGCCCTTAAACGCGAATAAGAACTCAGGCTCTTCTAGAAGGGCTTAATGGCTCCTGGGTGAAAAACAACAATCACATTTTCCTCTTCCACACATTTTTTTGGGGATCATTTTGGAGGATTATTCATAACAAGCAATACAAAATAAATGATTCCGGTTCTGCTTTGGGGGCAGGGTCTGGAGTGCGGGATAGAACTATGGTTCTATGGTGGTGGGAAGATGGGATTTGTGTTCAAATATCAAATGTGATCAAATATCATGAGCAACTTTATAAACATAAAATAAAATTTAAAAATCACTTGATAGAAAAAAAAAAAGAAGAACTCAAGCAAGCGGAAACCTTGCTCGCTTTCCTGTGGCCTGCAACCCGGAAGTGCCCGGGCGGAGGAGAGTCGCTCTGGCCCCCGACCGCCTCCGCTCGATGGCGGCCGCCCTCCGCAGGGCCCGCTCTGGCCTCGCCGCGCCTCGGCTCGGTGGTGGCGCCTCCCGGGGCGGCCGGCGCATGCGCAGCGCATCCGCGCCGGCCCGGATCGCTATGGCAGCGGCGTCGCCGTGGCGGGCGCTCCCGAGCTCGCGCGGGGCCAGGCCGCCTGTGTAGCCGCCCGCACGGCCGCCTCTCGGGCATGAGCGGGGTCTCCCGCCGCTCTGCCCGCTGCCGCCGCCGGGAACATGCCCCTGGCCGCCTACTGCTACCTGCGGCCCGTGGGCAGGGGCAGCTACGGGGAAGTGACGCTCGTAAGGCACCGGCGGGACGGCAGGCAGGTCGGCGGCCCGGGGAGCGGCAGGGGGAGGGGCTGCGGGCCCGAAGGGGACCCCCACCTCGGACGGCACGACCCCTGGGAAGTCCAGCAGGGGCGCCAGCACCAGGCCAGGTTCCCCAGTAACGTGCGCCCCGGAGGCCCCTTGGTAACAGGCTGTGCCGGGTGCACCCAGATCTGGCATCCCCAGCAGCACCCCGTT
Source organism: Sorex fumeus (assembly GCF_029834395.1). Lineage (NCBI taxonomy): Eukaryota > Metazoa > Chordata > Mammalia > Eulipotyphla > Soricidae > Sorex > Sorex fumeus. Next base: position 53,014,833 of record NW_026606129.1, on the reverse strand, counting down.
ATTTACTAAGGAGCAATAAATAGCTGCCAGTTATTTTGGGCCCCAAACGCCCCGTTTAGAGACTGCTGTCTTTCAAAGCCAGTTCTTAGCCCGGGCCAGGGTTCCCCAGTTCAGCGAGTGACATCAGCACTCGCTAGCCAGCCACCCAAGCCGGACACCTGGGTGCCAGCGATAGCATCCTTTTATTTATCGACCCGCTTTTATCGCACCCATCCAGGACCCCGTTGTCTAGCTGAATTGTGGCCACCAGCTCCTCCCAGCCCTATGGGGCTTGCTCTTCTTCAGTTCATCACGGTTGTCCCAGTCTCATCAGTCTCTTTGGAAACGTCGATCTGTGTCACTATGATTTAATGCACGCGATCTCATCACAGTCAGGATGTAGAGCCAGTTCTTAACGTGGTTTATTAATAATAGGGTGACCATGTGGTATATAATCTGAAACAGTTTTGAAAAGGATAGGAGGCACTGTTAAAGAATTGCACCAGGAAGAGGGGCCCAGGCAGGTAGGAACGTGGAAGGGCACATTCCTAGCAGGGGCAAGGCCTGAGTTGGTACCTTGTGACCACCCCCAGCACTGCTGGGTGTCAGCCTGTGGCACCAGCAACGTTGGGTATGGCCCTGAGGAGGCCTCCATGTACACTCGGCTGCAGGGACAGAGCTTTGCTAGGAGTGCCCCCTGTTAAAAGTATTCATGACACCAAGAGAGATGGACTGCCTCCGACAAGCTGAGATGCTCCCCTCACTATAAGGACCTCTGGCTTATTCTGCCATGTCTCAGATGGGATGCTGCTGGAACACGAGCTCAGGCATAAGAGTTTCAGTAAACTTCCTCACTCCAGCTCCTGACAGTGCTTTTTCTTTAATGGAAATACTTTGGGATGTTGGGAACCAGTCACCTTATTGGGGCATGGATTCCTTTGAATAATGCATATCTTGGACCTGGTTGGTTGGTCTGTGGGTATATTTTCGAATCATTCGTTTAAGACACATAGTAGGGGGCTATTAGAGGGTGTAAAACCTCAATCAGAGATTTTATGATTGATCCCATGGAATGTTAACGTGACCTCACTTTTCCACCATTGTGATTGTAAATGGAAAAAAAAGGAAGGTATAATTTTTTGGTGACTACCCCTCCCCCTTCTAGGCTCCAAGTCTAACTTGTAAAAAATTCAGTTAGTAATAAGAAATCTTTTTGTCAAAATCTGCTTTATGAATAACAGAAGGAATAGGGGTTCTGTCAGGCTCTAGAAAGTTGGTTTTGAGGAAATTTAGGTGAGCCCTTAACAACTTCCTAATCTATAAAACTCTGTTGGTTTGCACATTGTAAGAACAACAATAGCAAAATCTTGTTTTCTTTGTAGTATGTCATCAAAAAACTGAACCTCCGAAATGCGTCCAGCCGAGAGAGGCGAGCTGCTGAGCAAGAAGCCCAGCTCCTGTCGCAGCTGAAACACCCCAACATTGTGACCTACAAGGAGTCGTGGGAGGGAGGGGACGGTCTGCTGTACATTGTCATGGGCTTCTGTGAAGGAGGCGATCTGTACAGAAAGCTCAAGGAGCAGAAGGGGCAGCCTCTGCCTGAGAGTCAGGTGGTGGAGTGGTTTGTTCAGATCGCGATGGCTCTGCAGGTACAGTGGCTCCCAGGATGCCCACATACTCCAAGGGGGCGGGGTGGAGTAGGGGGGACCTCTTAGGAAAATGCTTTGCAAAATGCTGACTTTAAAAACAATGTGTTTTGAAAACTGGTGGAGAAATAGTAAAGTGGTGAAGTTGCTTGCCTTGCATTTGGCTGACCTAGGTTTGATTCCTGGCACCCCAGATGATCCTTTGATGCCTGCCAGGAGTGATCCCTGAGCCAGGAGAAAGCCCTGAATACTGCAGGTGTGGCCCCCCGCCCCCCCCGCCCACGTTTTTCTTTTTAATTTGTGTTGGACTGCAGGTCTATTTGGGACACCTTAAGGTCCCCTAACACCTCCAGGAGAAACCCCCTGATACCACCTTTGTGACTCAGATACAAAGAAGCAAAATTTCATTTTTCATTTATAATGCTTACCCATGCCTTCTTGCTGTAGATTTGGAATTTTTCCCAGTGTGTGTTTCCCAGGGCTGGAGCGATAGCACAGCGGTAGGGCGTTTGCCTTGCACGCAGCCAATATGGCCAACCCGAGTTCGATTCCGCCACCCCTCTCGGAAAGCCCGGCAAGCTACCCAGAGTATCTCGCCCGCATGGCAGAGCCTGGCAAGCTACCCGTGATGTGTTCAATATGCCAAACACAGTAACAGCTGTCTCACGATGGAGATGTTACTGGGCCCACTCGAGCAAATCGATGAATGGGAGGACCGTGACCGTGTGTTTATTGTAAACAGACAGATATTTTATATCTAATCACAGGAGAGGCCAGTGCTCCATGTGTTTCATTTTTATAGCAAAGACAACTTTGACGGTCCTGAGTTGACAAAGAATTATCAGCAGGTCCACCACATATGTCATAGTGAAAAGTGACTGAGATAGTTAATATGCTTAAATTTTGGGAACTTGGGTATTAACTCTGTTTTGATTGGAAATTCAAAACAGTTTGTATTTTAACATACACATATTTAAACATGAGACTCTTTATGAAGTACCACTGTAGGACTGGGTAGATTACCCAGGATTGATGACTTTGTTTAAATTGTGTGATACTCTACAGACAGGTGAACTTGCTATATTTGAAATTATTCTAAAATTATTCTTAAATTGACGATTTCATGAGTCTAAAAGGAATCTACATATGATGTGTAAGTTGTCTTTGTACTTTCTTTCTTTGTTTGTTTTTGACCACACCCAGTGGTGCTCAGGGTTTACTCCTGGTTCTCGACTCAGAGACCATCCTGGTGGCCTTGAGAGACAGTATGGGTGCGGGTATTGATTCCAGATTTGCAGGCAAAGCAAGAGCCCTACCTGCTGTACTGTTGCTCCGGACTTCTGTCTTTCTACTTTCAGTGGGAGTTCCAGCATACTTCCTAACTGGATTCATATAATGCCAAATGATATAATCATCAACCACCAGGGAGAGTTGTATAAGATATGGGTAGATTGATGCATGGAACTTCATTTTGTTTTCTTTTGGGGATCCTAGCAAGCAGTCCTCAGAAGGCCTAGGTGGGCCCCACCAGTACTTCTTGACCAGCAGACTGGTGGTTCGTGGCCCTCAGGATACCAGCTTCTATGGCCTCACAGTGCCTGGGTCACCCCAGCAGTGTTCAAGTCGAACTCAGACCCAGTTTGACTCATGGTAGGGATGTACCCTAACTGTTGTACTGTCTCCCAGTCCCTGGAAATTTTACTTTACTTTATGGTTGCTTTTTGGGCCATGCACAGCAGTGCTCACTCTTGGCAGTACTCAGGGAACCATAGGGGGTGTCTTGGATGAAACCCGGGTCAGACCATGTGCAGGGCAAACAATCTACTATCCACTGTACTATCTCTCTGGTCTCATCCTCTGGAACTTAATTTTTTAATTTTGGCTTGGTCACTTTGTTTTATTTTTGGGTCATTCCCGGCTCTGTGCTGCGGGCTTACTTACTCCTGTTGGGGTCTGAGGGACCTTATGGGGTGTTGGGGATTGAACCTGAATTGGCCGTGTGCAAGGCAAGCAGCCTACCTGCTATACTATTGCTTTTTTTTTCTTTGCCATACCCAGCAGTGCTCAGGGGTTGTTCCTGGCTTGACACTCAGGAATTACTCCTGACAAGCCTGGGAGGGACATATGGGGTTCCCAAGGATGGAACCCAGATCGGCTGCGTAGAAGGCAAGTGCCCGATGCACTGCACTCTCTCCAGCCCCCGCCTCTATGTTCTTATTTTGGAAAATTGCAAATTAGGCTTTTTATTTAGAGGTTACAAAACAATAGTGTTGTTGTTGTGTTGTTTGTAGGATACTCCAGGCAGTGCTCAGGGCTTACTCCTGAGTCTTACTTTCAGGGATGACCCCTGGTGGGGCACAGGGGACCTTATGGGGTGCCAGGGATTGAGTCTGGGTTGGCTGTGTACAAGGCAAGTGCCCTTATCCACTGTATTACTGCTCCAGCCTCAAAACAATGGGGTTTTGATATATAGATAACTAAGGCTCTTTAATTCTTTCATTTGAGGGTATATAACACAGCCAGGAAGAAATCACTGTCGCGTGTACTATATTTAATGATATGCTGATATTTCTTCTCGCAGTATTTACATGAAAAACACATCCTTCACCGAGATCTCAAGACTCAAAATGTCTTCCTAACCAGAACCAACATCATCAAAGTGGGGGACCTAGGAATCGCCCGCGTGTTAGAGAACCACTGTGATATGGCCAGCACCCTCATTGGCACACCCTACTACATGAGCCCCGAACTGTTCTCCAACAAACCCTACAACTATAAGGTAGGGCTGAACACGCACTCCTTGTCTCTATAGGGTAGAGCCCATAAGGCCACTCAGAAGAATCATCTTTTTTTTTTTTCTTTTTGGGTCACATCTGGCGATGCACTGGGGTTACTCCTGGCTCTGCACTCAGGAGTTACTCCTGGCGGTGCTCAGGGGACTATATGGGATGCTGGGAATCGAACCTGGGTTGGCCGCGTGCAAGGCAAACTCCCTACTCGCTGTGCTATCGGTCCAGCCCAGAAAAATCATCTTCGAGTTGGATTAGGAGAATGTTTTTCTGAAAGGGGAAAAATGTAAATAAGACAGTTCCACATTTAGCCCTCTTCTATTTTCCTTTCCTAGTCCGATGTTTGGGCTCTGGGATGCTGTGTTTATGAAATGGCCACTCTGAAGCATGCTTTCAATGCAAAAGACATGAATTCTTTAGTTTATCGGATTATCGAAGGAAAGGTAAGGACATTTCTTTCCCTCTCTCTCTCTTTTTTTTTCTTCTGTATTCAGTCAAGTTTTATTGAGCACTTTACCTTACAGTATGAGGCGAAAGGAAAATAATTTCTCCTCAGCTAATTATTTTACACAGCTATAAAATATTTAGACTTCAGGGATTTAGGAGGAATGACAACTAATGAATTTGGAATCAAATAATAAGTTCTGACTTCTTGAATTTTTTAGTTGACTCCTTAACACAGTAACCAGCTTCAGTTAGTTACATAAGCTGCATCAAGGCCATTTTTATTTATGCTGATGTTTTTATAGCTGAAGCATTGCTATTTCCATCAACATTCGCTAATTACACTTCAAAAAATGAGTTTTGTATTCGGTACATTGGCTTCTGGAAGTCCTTCCCTTCTTTAAGGCCATTCTTGTTTCAGCTCCAGTTGAACCTTTTCTGCTTTATTCAGAGTCCAGGGTGTCAGCCTTCCCTGTGCTAACTTTGCCTGGTCTAACCGTAAAACTTAAGGCATGGCATTTTTTTTCCTTTGGTATGTTTCTGCTTTACCCGGAATGAACTGCTTTAACTATTTGGAGCAGGGTAAGTTTAATGCAGTTTTGTAAGTAGACAAGAACAAAAGTAACCATTAATGTTGGATGGATAGTTGATAAAGTGGGTTCCTATAGTGGGGAAGGTTGAACTTGAGGACATGAGACTGATCACTTGGCAGGGGGATGGAGGGGCACCCTACTCTATATGGTCAGAGGCTACTGTCAGCTCTGTGCTCAGGGTCCTTGGGGGGACCAGGGGGTATCAGGGACCAAACTGAGCCTCCTGCATGGGAAGCATACGTCAGGCCTGTCATGCTATTTCTCCAGCCCCAGATCAGTTTTAAATAATTTTGTAAAGGTGGATTATTGGCTTTGAAGACTTCAGCTGGTGCTGCTAAAGATTGAATCTGGGGCTCCTGCATGCAAAGCATGAGTTCCAGCCCTTAAAGTCATATTCTAGCCCCTGCAAGAAAATATTTTTCCATGTCAGAATATCTTACCATGCCAGGTCTTATTTAAGACATTGCTAGTATTTTATTAGAAGGATATATTATAATCTGTTCCATACATCCCCAGTGAATAGACATTTAAGTTTTTTCTTGATGTTTGCCACTGAACAATATTGGAATGAATTGCCTGGTAGATACAGCTTTAAGAATCCATACTCTTATTTCTACAGAAGATAATCCCCAAGTGGGACTGATGGCCTGAAGGATGCACTTTTGCAACCTTACAGCTTGTTACTATAATTCGCACACCATACACTGTGCATACACTTATATACTCATTATTTTCTGATTGCGTGGGTCATAACTCTACATATTGAGAAACCTTTGCCGTTTACTTTGCTTCACGAGACCACTATTCATAATTGCAGTATTATTTCTCTCTGCAGCTGCCACCCATGCCGAAAGATTATAGCCCAGAGCTGGCAGAGCTGATCAGATCAATGCTGAGCAAAAGGCCTGAAGAGAGACCGTCTGTGCGCAGCATCCTGAGGCAACCTTACATAAAGCGCCAAATAGTCTTGTTCTTGGAGGCCACAAAGGCGTAAGCAACTGCCCTTAGCAATAACTTAGATGGAGTAGGAGAGGGTGGCTTTTACTTTTTTTCAACATGGAGGAAATCGTGATGGTGGTTTCCTTAATTTTTATTGATAAGGATTTGTGTTTTTGGGGCTGGAGAGCTAGTACAACAGGTAAGGCTCTTGCCTTGCACATGACCGACCTGGGCTTGATCCCTGGCATCCTATTTTGTCCCCCAACCCCAGCCAAGAGTGATTCGTGAGCACAGAACCAGGAGTAACCTCTGAGCTTCACCAGGTGTGGCCTGAAAACAAAAGGGATAAAAAAAAGATTTTGTGTTTTGTGTTTTTTTGTTTTTGGGGGTTTTTTGGTTTGTTTTATCTGGCAGTATGCAGGAGTTATTTCTGGTTTAGTACTCAGGGGTCATTCCTGGTGGTGCTGTGTGAGTTTCAAAGGAAAAGTGTGGGCACACGGGACTTGAGCGTTCGGTCGCCGAGAGCTGCCTCCTCAGGCTGGCCCACAGCGGATGAACAGACGGACTAGGGCAATGGAGAAACAGGAACTGGGCCTCAGGCCGGTCAGTAGTCAGTTTATTTCTCTCTCCCCAGAGTAGTCCAATCTCTCCCCTTACAGCACAGTTGTAGTCACAATCCCCTTAGAGGACAAACTATCATAGTCATAGTTTTGGTCATAGTCCCAGTCATCATAGTTCCATCATCCTCATCCTCATAGTCCTCACCTTCTAGTCATCATCCAGTCGTCATAGTTCTCATTCCATTCTGGTTCTCATCTAGTCCTTCTCTTTCTCATAGTTATCATCCCCTTTCCCATTTCAGCATAGTTATATAGACATCATGAAGGGTGGGGGTACAACATGGGTGGGGTTGAACATTGTCATAACGACAAACAGAGGTAAAGCCACTCCTTCAGGGGAAATTCTAGGAGATTAATTCAAGGACAAAATCTCATCTGAGGGTTCGCACTCTAGATTACTAAGAGATCCACTCAAGGATGGGATTCCATCTAGGGTGTATTGCTTTCTCCTTTCCTCAGCTAGTAATCCATTTAACCAATCATAGTAAACTTACTTCTTATAATATTTCTAGTTCATTTTGTATGGACACAGTAAGAGATATATTAAGCTCAAAGGTTTGATCTTCCTGGGGACGTCTCCCTATATATTCCAGACCACAGTCTTCAGGCCAGATTAGTCTTTCCAACCCCAGTGGGGTCCTTATTCAGTTACTTCCTTTTTGGGTCATGACAGAGTTTGTCCATGACCATGCTCTTATTATACTTATGATGCTTAGCTTGTCCCCTTTTGATGCCAGGGTAGCTTATTGCTTGCCCTGGGTTCATCCAGTCCCTTCATCGGGACCTTGCTTTTGGAGTGCTAGGAACTAAGGGCAACTGAGGCTTAAGTGAATATGGATGCCCAGGAGTAAATATTATTTTAGAGTCAATTAACTCCCATGTTACAAAGCATAGCATCAACTGTCCTCCTGTGTCTATACAAAAAGGACATTTCTAAACTATGCAAGTGACATAAAGGAAAGAGAAAAGCAAGATAGGATTATTGGTTCTTGATGGAATTGGGTGTGCCTCAGGGACACTGTTATGGGAGTTACTCAGTAAACCTAAGCTCCCTGTGGGAGGAGAAAGGACAGTGTTGTCCAACGGTGCTGGAGGACCATGTAGGCCAAAGGTTAAATCTGGGGTCTCTTTAAAGCCTGTACTCCAGCCCCATTGAACTCTCTCTCTCTCTAGCCCCTACTGGGATCTGTGGTGGTGGGAAATGGGCACTGGTGGAGGGATGGGTATTTGATCATTGTATAATTGAAACCCAAGCACAAAAATTTGTAACCCTACTGATATTTTTACAAAAAGGAAGTAAAATTGCATGATAAGAACACATGTTGAGATTTGCATAATTGCCAAAATCAGCAATTGGAGAACCATTTAAAAAAAATAGTCCTCAGAGGATTCTAAAACATACTGAATGTGATTTTTTTTTAAAAGAAGACCTATTTTTAGGAACCAACTTAAAAAACACACAAAGCCTGGCAAGCTACCCGTGACGTATTCAGTATGCCAAACACAGTAACAACAAGTCTCAAAATGGAGACGTTACTGGGCCCGCTCAAGCAAATCGATGAACGGGAGGACAGTGACAGTGACAATATGTTATGTACTGTGTTAGAAAATAGTGAGAATTTTCCTAAGGTATTTATTTTTTTCCCTTCTTTTTTCTTTTTTCTTTCATGGCTCTTTGGGTCACACCTGGCAGTGCTTAGGGGTTACTTCTGGCTCTGCACTCACTCCGGAATCACTCCAGGTGGTGCTCAGGGGACCATCTGGGATGCCCGGGACCGAACCTGGGTCAGCTGCATGCAAGACAAATGCCCTACCTGCTATATTATCATTCTAGCCCCTCTATTTATTTATTTTATTTATTTTTAATCATACCCAGAGGTATTCAGGGGCTTCCCGGTTCTGGGCTTAGAGATTACTCCTGGCGGTGCTCAGGGGACCACGCAGTGTCGGCGAGTTGTACCAGGGTCAATGTGATGCAAGGCAAACACCTTAGCATCTGTACTATCTCTCCAGTTACTTAAAGTGGAGGCCAGAGATGTATCTCAGTGATCCGGCACATGCTTGCATATGGAGGATGTAGGTTTAATCCTTGGGACCCACAAGAACAAATAATCAGGGCCCCAGAGATAGTACCGGAGGTAAGGCATTTGCTTTGTGTGTGGCTGTTGCAGCAGTGACTCCACTTCTGATCCCTTGTACCACATAAGGTCCCCTGAGGACCAGCCTGGGTCACTCCTGAGCACAGCACCAGGATTAGACCCTGAGCAGAGCTGGGTGTGCTTCATCCCACCCCACCCCCCAAAAAAAGAAATTCTCAAGAAAAAGGGCTAAGAAATAACTCAAAGAGATAGAACTTTATGTTTTGCATCTTTCACACTGCACGGTCCCCTGGGCACTACTGGGAGTGACCCCCAGGCACTGACCTGGGAACTGCCAGGTATGGCCCTCAAACCAGAAATCCCAAAAAAACGAACAAAAATAAGGAAAAAATTTTTTTAAAAAAAGGGATTTTTTTTTTAATGGAGCAATTCTTTAAGGGAGTATAATATATCTATGTCTTTTCTCATATACCTAAAAACCCCTTATCTTCACTATATTGATGACTTTTTCTTCTTTCTCATAAAGCAAAACCTCCAAAAATAATATTAAAAATGGTGACTCTAAATCCAAGCCTGTTGCTACTGTGGTTTCTGGAAAGGCTGACTCAAATCATGAAGTTGTTCCCTCCCGAAAGTGCTCGTCTGAGGGCTCCAAGACATGTATAATGGTATGTTTCTTTTTGTTTAGATTTTGATTTTCAAAACTTTCCCTTTCCCTTTGGTTGTTAAGAGAACTGGGGGTGGAAGCCTGAGTTGTGGCGTGGCCTTTCTGGATGGAGAGTGGCAACCTTAGTTGCTGTGCTCACACACACACATACACACACACACACACACACACACACACACACTCAGTTGCCATGTGAGTTGCATTCTGTATTTTTGTTTTTGGTTTTCAATTATGGTGCCAGGAATACCAAACAGAAGTCCCCCCAGGATGGCTCTTGCCTCCTAGCTCCTGTGCCTACAAGGCAAGCACTGATTGTTGAGCTGTCCCTGGGCTCCAGTGTGGGATTTTGTTTTCTTTTCTTTTGGGGTCACACCTGGTCACACCTAAGTGCTCAGGGCTCTGCACTCCAGGGTCATTCCTCGTGGACTTGGGAAACCACATGGGATGCAGGCAGTTGAACCTGGGTTGACTGTGTGCAAGGCAAGTGCCCTACCTGCTGTGCTGTCTCTCTGGCCCCAGTGTGGTGTCTGGTTGTTTGTTTTTGAGCCACACCTAGCAGTGCTCAGGGCTTACTCCTGGCTCTGAGCTCAGTGATCACCCCTGGTGGGGCTCAGGGAACCCTGTTGGGTCTAGGATCACACCCAGGTCAGACACATGCAAAGGCCAAGGCCTTACTATTTATCCAGCCCTTGTTCCCGTTTATCTTGTAAGTGTGTGTGTATATGGTGCCGAAGATTAAATGTTGTATATAAAAAACGTGCTCTACACTGTCATAATCACGCTACTGAAAAAGTCATGATTTTCTTTTCTTCTTTTCTGTATGAGCCCCACACAGCCGTACTGGAGGCCACTTCTGGTGGTGTTTGGGGGACCATGCAATGACCCGTGCTCCTGCATGCAAAGCAGGCCCTGCAACTCTGTGAGATGCCTCCCTGGCCCTGTTTCCTTTATGTTGTTCTAACTGTTGTTGCTCCTTTTTCAGGAGTCTGCCTGAGAATTTCTTGCCTTACCCCAGGTCTTAAAGATGTTTGCCTATGTTTTCTTCTAGGAGTATTGTCCTTGTAGCTCATATTTAGGTTGTTAATTTGTTTTATTGCGACATATATATATATATATATATATATATGTATATATATATATATATATAGCCATTTGACTCATTGTTGTTTTTTTCTGTTTTTGTTTCTTCGGGAGCATACTCAGTGGTGCCCATATGGTATGGGTCATGGTATGGGTTTGAGACTCAAACCCGGGGCTCCTGCATGGGAAGCTTGCATGCCAGTCCTCGGAGCTATCTGTCTGGCCCTGTTTGAGTCATTTAAAAAAATTATTTAAGCACCCTGGTGTGTAACACCAGCCTCCCCTCTCCCCCAACCCTCCCCCTTTCTTCTCTGTGGCGAGTTGCCTCTGTTGCCTCTGGTATCTGTTACACCCTTATTTTGTTTCTTTATGCACCACTTATGAGAGAGATCATCCTGTGTCTTTTGCTCTAATTCTGACTAACTTCACTCAGTCTGAAGCTCCCATTTGAATCATATTTGGGCATGCAATTCAGTGACCTTAATTATGTCCACAGTGTTGTGCAACCAGCTCCACCAACTTCCAAACACCCTTTCGTCATTTCAAACAGAAACTTTGCACCAATTAAGCAATGCCCCCTTCCCCCCATGCCTCTACTGTTAAGTCCCAGTAACGGATGATCGGCTTTCTGTGTACTCGCCTTTTATGTACCTAGTATAAATGGAATCATACAATCTTTGCCTCTGTGTCTGGCTTATTCCCCGTAGCATGTTTTCAAGGTTTATCCATATTGGAGAATATGTTAGGACTTTACTCCTTTCTCAGACTTTCTGTCGTTCCAGTGGATGTATGCACTGCATCCATCCATTCATCTGCTAGTGGGCATTTGAGTTGTCCACCTTCGGACCATTGTGGATGCTGCTGCTGCTCACAGATATTTGAGTCTTTCCTTGGGGTGATGTACTGAGGAGTAGTGTAATAACTTAGAAGCTTATTTCCACCCAGGCTGAAGACCGATGTTTGTCCCAGGAGAAAGCCATAGTTGTCGAGCCCTTGAAGACACCTGCAAATCTGAAAGACCCCACGTGCAAAGCAGACTTGAGCAGCACTGCAGAATCACTGGCCACAATCAGCAGGGTGGATATTGACCTCCTACCTGCAGAGAGGAGGGACTCAGGGGGCAGAGTGGTTCATGAGGACCAGCCAAGAGGCTTAGGTGCTGTGAATGAGCCAGAAAGTAAAAGCACTCTTTCTCAAATGAAGGAGAGGCTTCAGGATGACACTGTACCCAGCCCTCAGCCTGGAGCCCTAACTCCCACATGCTCCTCTGATGATGTCACTGGGGAAAGGAATGTTCCAGCGAAGCCTCTGCAGCCCCTAAACACAAACCCAAAGCCGAAGGACCAGGTGAGTGATCTGCACCAGGCACTGGAGACATCTGTGATAGAGGGCTGTCTGCTCTGGTGGTGCTTTAGTTGACATTTTAGGAAAATCTGTTACTCTATGTACTGGCTTAAACCTAATGGAACCCAAAGGATGGGACCCATGGGATTCTTAGATTCATTCCATGCCTTGCCGTGGTTGAAACTTGGAATTTAAAACAATAATTTAGGGGTTAGAGTGATAGCACAGTGGGTAGGGCATTTGCCTTGCATGCGGCCAACCTGGGTTCGATTCCCAGCATCCCATATGGTCCCCCGAGCACTGCCAGGAGTGATTCCTGAGTGCAGAGCCAGGAGTAACCCCTGAGCATCGCATTTCTTTTTGTGACCCAAAAAGAAAAAAAAAAACAATAATTTAGATTTATTAAAATACTGTGATTTACAAAGTTATAATACAGTTGTTTCAGGCATACAGTGTTCTAACACCAATCCCACCAACAGTGTGACCTTCCTTCCACCAGTATCCCCAGTTTTCCCATCCTGCTAAAGCATGCAGTTTGTATGTTGTTTTCCTATTTGTTTGACCCTTCTGTAGTCTTCCCAGGGAATAGGTAGTTCCAGCTACCAGATAATACTATATTCCTTCTGGTTTTTGAAAAGTTAGTGGATTGATCTGATTTCTTAAGGAATTAAATACTTTGTTTTTTTAAGATATATATATATATATATATATATACGTTTCTAACATATCTTAAGTTTTAGGTATATATTAAGTTCTTAAGGACTTACAAATACACTGTAGCACCGTCCTCCCGTTCATCGATTTGCTCGAGCGGGCACCAGTAACGTCTCACAACAAATTGTGAGACTTATTATTACTGTTTTTGGCATATCGAATATACCACAGGGAGCTTGCCAGGCTTTGCTGTGTGGGCGAGATACTCTCAGTAGCTTGCTGGGCTCTCCGAGAGGGGCAGATGAATTGAACCCGGGTCGGCCACATGCAAGGCAAACGCCCTACCCGCTGTGCTATCACTCCAGCCCTACAAATATGTATATCAAAAGTTTAAAAAATAAATGTGAAGATTTGTTTTATTTTATTTATTTTGATATTTGAGCCATATTCGGCAGTGCTCAGGGCTTAGTCCTGGCTCTGCATTCAGGGATCATTCCTGACAGGCTCAGGGGACTGTGTGGGTTGCCAGGGATTGAACCTGGGTCAGCCACATGTGAGGCAAGTACCCTACCCTATTGCTCTTGACCTTATTTATTTTGGGGGGAGCCACACCCGGTGGTGCTCAGGGGTTACTCCTGGCTCTATGCTTAGGGATCACTTCTGGCAGTGGTGATCCGGGAACTATATGGGATGCCAGGGATCAAATCCAGGTTGGCTGTGTGCACGGCAAATGCCCTACCTGCTGTACAATTTTTTCGGTCCCAAAATCTTTGATTCTTTTTTTGATTGTTTTGTTTTTGTTTTGGGACCACACCTGGCCATGCTCAGGGCTGACTCCTTGCTCTGTATTCAGTAATTACTCCTGGTAGTGCTCCGGGGACCACATGAGATGCTGGGGATTGAACTCCAGGCAGCTGTGTCCAAGACAAACGCCCTACCCACTGTGCTATTCCTCAAGCCCCTCCAGTCCCTGTTGTAATGTTTATATGCATTAGCTGAAATAACGAAACCCAGGGTGATCTTTTTAACTTAATAAAGATTATTTGTATTATCATTACTACTGATAATGATTTTTTTTCACTACTGATAATGATTAGGATCCATGTTTAGAGCACTCAGTATGTGTTAAACATAGTCTTAGGAGCTTCATACACCACTCATGGAGTGCGGCATTTTGCCGATTTATCAATTAGGAACACACAGCGGTAGGGCGTTTGCCTTGCACGCAGCCAACATGGCTGACCCGAGTTCGATTCCTCCGCCCCTCTCGGAGAGCCCGGCAAGCTACCGAGAGTATCTCGCCCGCACGGCAGAGCCTGGCAAGCTCCCCGTGACGTATTCGATATGCCAGACACAGTAACAACAAAGTCTCCAATGGAGACGTTACTGGGCCCGCTCGAGCAAATTGATGAACAACAGGAGGATAGTGGACAGACAGTGACGTTCAGGGAGATTTAGTTTCTCAGAAACGGCAATTCTGACTTCAAATTCAGTGCTCTTTTCATTAAGTTTTTTTAAGGTCTATCCAAATAACTGAAGTTTATTTGCAAAGTAAATGTATATTAAAGTGGATTTAAGGGCTGGAGTGATAGTACAGTGGGTAGGGCACTTAATTCATGTGGTTGACTTGGATGGATCCTTAGCATCACATATGGTTCCCTGAGCCCTACCAGGAGTGATCTCTGAGCACAGAGCCAGGAGTAAGCCCTGCGTACAGTCGGGTGTGCAACTCCCCCAAAACAAAACAAAACAAAACAAAACAAAAAGTGGACTTAATTGATGCCTAACTGAAAGTTAGAAAAACATTTTAAAAAAATTGAAAAAACTAACATCAGTAGTTTCTGTTTAATAATAATCTGGATAAATTTTTTGTTTGTTTTGTTTTTTGAGTCACTGGCTCTGCACTTAGGAATTACTGCTGGCCATGGTCAGCACTACTGGGGATGCTGGGATGCTGGAGATCAAACCCTGATTGGGTACATACAAGGCAAGTGCCTTACCTATTGTGCTGTCAGTTCAGTTCAACATCTGAGTAATTTAATGAAAATACTTTTTATTTGGGTAAAGGAAAAAGAAAAAAAGCCAGAATATGTGAATAACTTATGTTGGTATTTTGCATTGGCCTGTTTACTCTGCTTATGTGTTTAAGTGTAATTTTAAAGGTGGGCATGGAAGATTTGGCCATATGAAAGTTAAAAATGCAGTTTCAGGGCCAGAAATGTGCCTCAGTGGCAAAGCACATTCCTTCCATGTGTCAGGCCCTGGGTTCCATCTCCAGCATGGCAGAATTTAAACACATTTTTTTACTATGTCGTTTGTCTCATTTTACTATTTTTTTTTTTAAGGATCAAGTTTCTGATAACTGTATTCCAGAGAAGCAGGACAGGATTCACCCAGGCTTACTGCCACACAGTTCAGGCTCTGACCCTTCTTTGTCTCGACAGCGACGGCAGAGGAAACAAGAACAGACTGAGCACTGTGGGGAAAAGAGAGAGGTCAGTTCTGCTCGGGAAACAGACTTCAGGGAATTGGGCTTCTATTTCGAATGACGTACAGTTGCCCCAAAAAGGCATATACGAGATGCAAGAACATATGGAGAAGGGTGGCAGCAGCAAGAATGCTAAATACTAGTTTTCAAATGTCCTCAAAGTGAGCATTTTATCTTGCTGCCCATTGTCCATCTCGCCAGGGTAGACTGATCATTTTGAGAACTAGAGGGGACAGACTGACAAGTACCAAACTCTGATCTCTCCTGGGTCATGTTGGTGAGCAGTTTCTGGGCTCCTGATAAGGAGGCATATAATGTCACTGATGCCTAATAAGGCATAGTCACTGATGCCTTATTATTTGACATTATATCACAGACACAGGAGACTTCCCAGTGGGGGGAAGGGGGATGTGCTTTGGGAGTGACTGTGTATGAAACTGATCATCTTCCCTTACCTGCCCTTTTAAAAAATATTTCATTTATTTTTTGAAACACTTTTAAGTTCCAGGAGGCTCTTCCTCAACATTTGCCTTCTCTTCCTACTGCTGAAAAAGTGGACGTCACGCCAGCACAAACGAATGCTGAGAAGCAGAGCATGGTAGTCTCTGTCCCTGTGAGCAGTTCTAGGGGCACGGAGGTCTCATTATCAAAGGTTGGTGGATTTGGGCAGGGGGGCCACCTGTAGCAGTGGCTGGGGGCTTCTCCTGGCTCTGGGCTGGGCTCCACAAGGTGCTAGGGATGGCGCCCAGATCTCCCACAGGCAAAGGATGCTTTGAGCCTGTTTAACTATTACTCCAGCCTCAGGTTTGAAAATAAATCCGACTGAGTTGTTTGGCTGTAAAATCCTGCACACGTTGTCAAGTTCTATATTCAAGTAACTTCACTCTGCTTTTTGCCAAATATTGGAAAGATCAGATTTATGCTCTTCAGCAGAAATTTTGACATGGACAGATTCTAATGATCCAGGGATGGTCACTTCAGTTAATCAAGGAGACCAAGAGACCAAGTAGATTTTTAACCTGGGGAAAGCAGAGTACCATCTCCCCTCAGCCCTACCCTATTTCCATTCTGAAAATGAGCACTTCCCAGGAATGCAGGCTGTGGTCTTTCCTAGCTCCTAGCTATCACTCTGCTCTAGGTGCTTTCATGTGGACCCTCCTTTCACGACCTATGTCTTTTCCACATTCCTCATGCACTGAAGGGTTCTAAGAGTGGTGAGTGGGACTGGAGTGACTCTTTTTTTCAACAGGACCGACCCTTATCAGCAAGAGAGAGGAGGCGGCTGAAGCAGTCACAAGAAGAAACACACCCTGCAGGTAAAGCTGCTCCCTCATTCCTCTGCTTGTGGTGGTTGATGTGGTTCATGGACATCAGCCCTGATTCTGCGTGAGGGGTCTTTAGAATTGACAAGCATTGGTAAACTATTTCGGAAACTGACTAGGAAGCGTTTTTGAAAAGTACAAGTCAAACCCTTGAAAAACCAGCAAAGGACATTGGAACTCGAACTTGCATTAGCAGAGAGAGTGGATAGTAAAAGAGATAAAGAGGGGTGGGGAAATGACTTATATGACATCACATGCTATGCGTGAGGCCCTTTGTTTGGTTCCTGGTATCCCTAATATTGCTCTGGTGGCTGCTAGCATCAGAGCACTAACCACCAGACCTGCACAGGGAATGAGGGTCCCTACTAGAAAGAGGGAGAGAAAGAGCGCTTAGGAAAACAGTAATTGCTGGGGGATTTCAGACAAGAGATGAAGCAATTGTTTAATGTGTTAAAACATGCTCAGAGTCTGCTGCTTTTCTTGGGAGCAGAGAACGGAACCCAGGAGAATGGTACTACCCTGGGCTGACCATTCTCTTTCCTAGCATTATGCGTTTTCTCTAGAGACGGCCGTTGCAGTTTCAATTTCTTGAATGCTGACTGTCTTAAGTATTACAGCGAGCATTTTAGCAGGCTCTCATTTCCTCCTGACAGTAACCCTCCAAGGCAGGGAGCATTATCCCCACTTTGCAGCTAAAGAAACTAAGGCTCAGAAGGATTAAGTAACTATTGTCTGAGGTCACATTGCTGCTCGACCTAGAGCTGAAATTTGAAGTGTGGAGTCAGATAACAGAATGATCGTGCATGTTCTGTTTGTGTAATTTCGAGGCTGGCCCATGCAGCTTGGGGTACCTTCCATGTTGGCCCATTGCAGAACTGTTTTCCTTTGAGCCAGCACACTGCAAATTATGCTCGGTGTCTCCTCTTTCAGGCCCTTCCATGAGGAGAGCTTCTCTGAGTGCAGCGGGGTCAGGAAACCCACGAGAGGAAGGAGAGCCCAGCCCTTCTCAGTGTCTGACTTCTGACTCCAGTGCTGCTCAGGTACCTGACAGGGATGGCGGCCATGTCTGTGCCCAGTGAGCCTAATGTGAGATTGGCCCTCAGGGATGTCAGCTCCATTTACCTCTGAGGTGGTGCTGGCTTAATACATAACTCAGTGCTTTGGGCAAAGGAAATTACTGCTCAGAATTAAAGGGACTGTTTACTTCACTAAGGAAACTCATATTTTTTCAAGCACATATCAAGCACCAATTTTTCAGTTTCAAGTTAAGTCTCTTTCCTAGAGAGTCTTGAAGACAAGATTCCTGGGACCATGGAGAGGCTCAAAAGCTGCAGTGCAGGCTTTTTGCATGGGGGCCCTGCTGCAAACACCCCAAGGTCACTGCTGGATGATTCCCTGCCAGCCAATAAAGGGGCCCCCACCAGGGGCACAATCAGTAGCACTGCACTGCAGGGAGGCCACTTGCCTTGCACACAGCGTACCCAGGTTTGATCCCCGGCATCCCATATGGTCTCCTGAGTCTACCAGGAATGATACCTGAGTGCAGAGCCAGGAGTAACCCCTGAGCACTGCTGGGTGTGGCCCCAGGACAAACAAAACAAAGAGCCTCCATCAGGTGACATTTGACTTATTCTTGTTCAGGTTTTAGACTCACTTGCTAATCAAGAAACCTACCGTCAATTACAGACGGTGTAGGGGCACCATCTGGCGGCTAAATGGGTCATTGCAAGGTTTCCAGCCTGTGCTCCAACACCCTGGGGTAATTCCATTTTTCTGTATTGTAGCTTCTGACATTATTTTTAGGAGCATATTTTTAAATTTAAATGTTGTGTTTGAACATAACGAATACTTGCGTTTTTAAAAATATGCTATTATAGAGGACCAGAGAGATAGTATTCAACTTGCATGTGGTTAACTCTGGTTTGACCCATCACTGTAGATAGTTCCCCAGGCATTGCCACCTGATGTGGCCAAAAAAAATTACACACGCACGCACACACACACGCTGGCAAACACATACAGATATGCACACGGGTACACATAGGCACATGTACACACATGCACAGGCGCAAACACACACACACGTACAGGAACTCACACACACAAAGATTTAATTTCACTAAGTCTTTTGTCTCCAGATCTTCTCAAAATTGTAAGATTTGTGTATAATTACATTATTTTTAAAAAAAACATTTTAGGATTCTCACATATGAGCAATCTGTGGTTGCTTTTATTTAATGGCATTATTATTATTATTATTATTATTATATTGCTATTATTGTTTGGGATATGGGCACTTCCAGGTAATGTTCAGGGGCTACTCTCACTCTGCCCTCAGGAATTAGTCTTGGCAATGTAGGGGGGATTATATGGAATGCCGGGGAGTGAACCCTGCTTGCCACATGTAAGACAAACACCGTACCCACTGTATTATCTCTCCAGCTCCCACAGTGACTTTATTTTTAGGTTAAAATGACAATCTTGTGGCCAGAGCAATAGTTTAATGGGTTGGGCACTTGCTTCGCACGTTTTGTTATCAACCTGGGTTTAATCCCTCTCACTACGTATGGTCCCCTGTGAACCGAGTTCTAAAACCAAAAAGTCAGTATCCTTTTGATATCAGCCCCAACTGCATGAGATTTGGAACACACCAGAACTTTTCATCCACTCTCCTCTGGGAAGAAATGTCATAGTGAGACTTTCAAAGGCCATATAAAATTTCACCTTGATATTCCTCAAGCTTCACATATTAAACTTCATGATGAACCTGGGATGTCATTTGGGCAAGGTAGCATCAGTCCTTGTTAAACCTTTATTCATTTCTCCTGATTACATGGACCTGGGTATATGCTTGTCTGGATTGCTTTTGAGACAGCTTTGTGTATTACATTTTCATTACCATACGGAAACTTATTTTTGCCAATATTGCTAGGAAAGGAAGCTGCCCCATGGTCTCTCTGAGGATGAGTTAAGTTCTTCTACAAGTTCAACTGATAAATCAGATGGGGATTCCAGGGAAGGGTAAGCTGCTTTTCCCTTCTCCATTCACAAATGATATATTTTTTTAATTAATCCAAAATGTACATTTATAGTAGCATTCCAGACCTATAGTACTGTCATTGGTGTTGTTACGAATGATTTTTTGGTATTTGCTAGAGCTAAAAATGTCTAATGAATAAATCTGAATTTCATTCAGATTTTTTTAAATTACCTTTGCTCTTGAGGATTCTAATGTATTATATATAGTATAGATTGCTGAAGGTTGTCTTACAGCTCACTCATGATGTTCATGATTATGGGCCTTTTTTCTTTTCTTTTTTTGAGGGGGAGGGGACTGGGCCACATCTGGCAATGCTCAGGGCTTATGCCTGGCTCTGCACTCAGGAATCACTCCTGAAAAAAAAAAAAAAGAATCACTCCTGATGGGCTTGGGGAACCATATGGGATGCCAGGGATTGAACCCAGCAGGTGAGCTGCGTGCAAGGCAAGTGCCCTACCTACAGTATAATAGCTGTGGCCCCAGTTAACTGTTCTTTTTTTTTTTCTCTTTTTGGGTCACACCCAGTGATGCTCAGGGGTTACTCCTGGCTTTGCACACAGGAATCACTCCTGTCCGTGCTCAGAGGACCATATGGGATGCTGGGAATTGAACCTGGGTCAGCTGCATGCAAGGCCCTACCTGCCGTGCTGTCGCTCCAGTCCCCTCCCCCCTCCCCCCCCCCAGTTTACTATTCTTGAGTACTTAGATGTAGATTGCAGTTAAGTTGCTTAGAAATAATTGAGCAGAATTTATTAAAATTTATTTTTGCTTTGGGGCCACAGCTGGCAGTGCTGGGCGTTATTTCTAGCTCAGTGCTCAGGGGTCCTGGAGGGGCTTGTCAGGGGGACTCTGTGCCAGCACAAGCAAGGCCTGAGCTGTACTACTGAGCCATGTCCCAGCCCTTGGCAGAATTTATGCACAGAATGTGTGGCTGCCTCTTTCTGACTTTCTCCAAGATTCTTCCCTCATTTTTGCAGCAGCAGTGACTGTTGTAAACTCTGTCCTTTGGTTCTGTGGTCAGAATGCCCTGCTATTAATCTAAAGGCTGTTGACTCTGAACCAGACCCTGTCCACAGATTTTGTACATGCTACATCCCATTCTCATTTGATTTTGTTATTTGTGGAAGCGCTTGTCTGATAGTTTATGTGGCCCTTTGGAAACATAGCTTCCCTGCGGATCATTTTTTTTTTAAATTTTTATTAGTGAAACACCATGAGGTACAGTTGTAGACTTACAAATTTTTGTGCTTGGTGAAATGAGTCAGAAAGAGCAGGATAGACACAGAAAGATTGCATTCATCTGGGGAAGATAAAGCAACAAAAATGGGAGACTAACACCCAGGAATGGCTGAGATTAGTACCAGGAATTTTGCTCCATGAATGGAAGGCCAGTCACATGTGCTAGGTGAAAAGGAAGCTCAGATAGAGAAGAGAGCACCAAATAAAAGGTGAGACCCTCCCAGGGTGGGAGAAGCATGCTAAAAGTAGTCTATAGACCAAACATGATTGCCACTCAAGGCCTCTCTTGCAAAACAGTACCCAAAAGAAGAGAGAGAGAACAAGGAGGAATACCCTGCCACAGAGGCAAGGTGGGACGGGGGGATGGGGGGTGGGGGGGGATGCTGGGACCCGTGGTGGTGGATGATGGGCACTGGTGGAGGGATGGGTACTTGATCATTGTATAACTGAAACCCAAACACAAAAATTTATAAGTCTATAACTGTACCTCATGGTGTTTCACTAATAAAAAAATAAATAAATAAAATTTTGTGTTTGGGCTTCAGTTATACAATGATCAAGTACCCATCCCTCCACCAGTGCTCTTTTCTACCACCACTGATCCCAGTATCCCTCCCACTCCCCATCTCCCCCCTCCTCGCACCCTGCCTCTGTGGCAGGGCATTCCCTTTTGTTCTTTCCCTCCTTTTGGGTGCTGTGTTTTGCAAAAGAGGCATTGAGTGACAATCATGTTCAGTTCTATAGTCTACTTTCAGCATGCATCTCCCATCCTGGGTGGATCTTCCCAACACCCTTTATTTGGTGCTCTCTTCTCTATCTGAGCTGCCTTTATCATTTTGAATCTAATTTTTCTGTGAAAAGTTCTCATGCAGCCAAATCAAATAACAATGTGTCTACCTCTCCCCCACCCCCAGGAAAGGTCATACAAATGAAATGAGTGACTTGGTACAGTTGATGACTCAGACCCTAAAACTGGATTCTAAAGAGAGCTGTGAAGATCTGCCAATACCAGATCCAGTGTCAGAATTTAAACTTCATCGGAAGTATCGGGACACGCTGATACTTCATGGTAAAGTTGCAGAGGAGGCAGAGGAGCTTCGTTTTAAAGAGCTACCTTCAGGTGATTGTCTGTGCCTTTTTAGCATACTTGAGAAGAAATGTTTATTTCCAATAAATGTGTCAAACACAGAGAGCTAATGCTTGCAGTTTTTTTCCCACTTGAATAGCTCCATAAAAGGTATGTATTTTTTGTCCAAAAATTATTGTTCCTGAGAAGCTGAATGAAAATTGATTTTTAAAAGTAAGTGAAAAAGAGGCTGGAGCACTAGTACAGCAGGTAGAGCATTTGCTTTATACATGGCTGACCCAAGTTTGATCGCTGGCACCTCATATGGTCCTGAGCCTCACCAGGTTGATCCCTGGGCTCAGAGCCAGAAGTAAGTCCTGAACACCACCGAGTGTGACCCACGAACAAACAAAGGCAAAAGAAAAAAAAAGTAAGTGAAAACAAGGGCTAGAATGATAGTATAGAGGTTAGGGCATGTGGCTGATCCAGGTTTAATCTCCTGCAGCACACATATGGTCCCCTGAGTACCATCAGGAGTGACACCTGAGCATAGAGTCAGGAATAATCCCCGAGTACTGCTGGGTATGACCCCCAAAAAAACAAAACAAAACAAACCATATTTGGATTTTTTGTTGATTTTTCTCAAATTAGTTGTAGTTGTTAGGTTATTAGGTGTAGAAAATAGTAAGGTGACATGAAGTATAAGCTCATATGCCTTTTTTTTGGCGGGGAGGTGGGGAGTTGGGCCATACCCAGCAGTACTGGGGCTTATTCCTGGCTCTCTGCTCAGGGATCACTGCTGGTGGCGATGTGGCGATGGTATCTCCCATGTATACATCTAAATTTTTATTTTGAAGTACTAGGGATCAAACTCTGTGCCTAATATAAATAATGCATGTACTCTACCACTGAACTATATATCCCAGCTTCCATAGATCTTTTTTTTTTGGTGGGCGGTTGGTCATATCCAACTGTCCTCAGGGCTTATTCCTGGCTTCCTGCTCAGGAATCTCTCCCACTGGGGCTCAAGGGAGCATCAATGGTGTCAGGGATCAAACTTGGGTTGGCAAGGCGAGTGCCTTAACTGCTGTGTTATTTCTCCAGCTCCTCCCATATAGCTTTTGTATTTGTTTGTTGTTTGTTTTGTTCTTGGCCATAGCCAGCAGTGCTCAGGGCTCACTCCTGACTCTGCGCTCAGGACCGGGGATTGAACCCGGGTCAGCTGCATGTAAGGCAAGCACCCTACCCTCTGTATTATCTCTCTAGTCCCCTTCCTACCCCCACCCCCACACACATAGCATTTTTGTTGTTTTGGGGCCACACCTGGTGATGCTTGGGACTACTACTGGCTTGGTGTTTGGGGGTTACTTCTGCTGTTACTCAGGGGTTTCAAGCAGTGCCAGGAGTGTAACCAAGACTTCCTGCCTGCAAAGCATGCACTCCAGCCCTTTGTGCTGTCTCTCTGGCCCCACATAGCATTCTTAATCATTAAAAAGGCAAGAAGTCATTAAACCTCAAGTAACTTTCCTCATCTTTGCAATTGTTTTCTAGCTATCATGCCAGGTTCCGAAAAGATCCGAAGAATAGTTGAAGTCTTGAGAGCTGATGTAATCCAGGGCCTGGGGATTCAGCTCTTGGAACAGGTGTATGATCTTTTGGAAGAGGAGGATGAATTGGAGAGAGAGGTGAGTTTCCTGTTTGCTGCAAGCTTCATGCAGTGCTAACATTTTTCTCAATAGCCTTTTGAACTATAATCCACGGAATATACATTCTACTCATTCAAAAATGTACAGTGGTTTTCAGTCTGGTTACAGAGTTGTACAGATATCACCACAATCAATGTTAGAACATGTAATTAAAACCCCCTGCATCCACTGACAATCTCTCCCCACTGTCCCCCAAGTCCTCCATCCCTAAGCAACCACATTTCACTTCAATGGTATCCTACAAAATATGTGGTCTTGTGCAAGACTTCTTTCAACTAGCATGTTTTCATTCAGTGCTATCATTTATTTCATTTTTCTGAATGGTCAGATAATATTTCATTGTATTACTGTTCCACATTTTATTTGTTCATCAGCTAATGGACATTTAGGCTGTTGTGGACATTTCTGTACTGTTTTTGTGTGGACTTATATTTTCACTTTTTTTGGTTATATATGTAGTAGGAGTTGAAATTATTGAATCATACAAGTTTCTCTTTAACATTTAAAAAAACTGCCAGACTGTTTTACCAAATAGCTGCATCATTTTACATTCTTGCTAGTAATGTACAAGGGTTCTAATTTATCCACAGCCTTCCACAAAAAAAAATATATATATGTCATTTTTATAATACATGTCATTTCACAACCACTAACCATCCTAGTGGTTGTGAAGAGTATCTCATTACATATTAGACTTACTTTTTCCTAATGAAATTGATGATACAAATCTTTTAGGCATCTATTGGTTATGAGTCTTATCTTTTTAGGGAGACATATCTATTCTGATCCTTTCTGTATGATCATTTATCTTTTTGTTGTTGAGTAGAGTTATTTTTATATTCTAGATACAAGTCCTTTTTCAGATACATGATCTGTGAAGGTTTTTTTTTCCTACTCTTGTGAATTGGTGATTCTTGTTAATTGTTTGCAGCAGAAAAGGTTTTAAGTTTGTCAACATCTAGGAGTTGGCACAATTGTATTGTGAGTAGTAGTAATAGGAATGATTCCTGAGGACAGAGTGAGAAATAAAGCCTGAGCACTGCGAAGTATGCCACCCCCAAAAAAATAATTTTTTTTTTTGGTCAAAATCTAATGTGTTTTTGTCACTTGTACTTTTTGATATGTCAAGAAGGCTTTACCTAACCTTGAGGATGTGACAGCTTATTCTTTTCTTTTTCTTGTTTCATTTATTTTTGAGGGGTGGAAGGTTTGGGCCACACCCGGCAATGCTCAGGGTTTACTCCTGGCTCTATACATAGGAATTACTCATAGTGGAGCTCAAGGAACCATGTGGAATGCCAGAGGATCGAGCCAGGGTCAGTCTCATGCATGTACTATTATTGTTCCTGCCTTAGAGTTTATCATTTAAAATACTAGTTAGGTCTGTTGAGCTGGAGCGATAGCACAGAGGGTAGGGCATTTGCCTTGCACGTGGCCGACCCAGGTTCAATTTCTCTGCCGCTGAGAGCCCGGCAAGCTACTGAGAGTATTCCGCCCACACGCCAGAGCCTGGCAAGCTCCCTGTGGCATATTTGATATGCCAAAAACAGTAACAAGTCTCACAATGGACATGTTACTGGTGCCTGCTTGAGCAAATCGATGAACAATGGGAGCACAGTGCAGTGCTACAGTAAGGTCAATTATCAGTTTTCAGTTAATTTTATGGATCATGTAAGGATTGGCTGCAATTTTATTCTTCTGCTTATGAATATCCAGCTGTTCTAACGCCATTTACTGAAAAGACTGTTCTGGGGCAGACCCAGGAGTAACCCTTGAGCATCACTGAGTGTGATACGCCCCCCCCCAAAAAAAATGAAAAGATTATTCTGCCAGGAGAGATCCCTAAGCACAGAGCCAGGATAAACCCTGAGCATTGCTGGGTGTGACCCCAAAATTTTTACCTGCATTTTCGTAACAACCAAACAAAAAACCTTACAGCTGAATATACAGACATGTGCAAGGCAGACACGTGCGTTCCGGGGCCGAGATCTCCAAGCCTACTCGGATTGGAGTCGAGCATCCTCCACCCAGATCCTCCAAATTCCAGTAGGCGGGGGTCACACCCACCAACTGGCCCCCTGGCGCCATGTAATCCCATCAGCGGCCAAGACTCAGAGACTAAAAACCAGCTCCCGGAGGGAGAACAGTGCAGTCTCCTGCCCCCGCGCCTGGCTATTCCTCGCCGGGGCCCCTTGGAGGGGAGCGGGTTGAGCTTTCCTCCCCGCCCTGACCAGGGCCCCGGCAGCCGAAGACCTCCAGGACCAGCCACCACCATGCTGAGACCACTCTCCGCACACCTGAAGGTACCGGCAGAGGGACAAAGCCACGTGGGTTCTGGGGCCGAGATCTCCAAGCCTACTCGGATTGGAGTCGAGCATCCTCCACCCAGATCCTCCAAATTCCAGTAGGTGGGGGGTCACACCCACCAACTGGCCCCCTGGCGCCCTGTAATCCCATCAGCAGCCAAGACTCAGAGACTATAAAACCAGCTCCGGGAGGGAGAACAGTGCAGTCTCCTGCCCCCGCGCCTGGCTATTCCTCGCCGGGGCCCCTTGGAGGGGAGCGGGTTGAGCTTTCCTCCCCGCCCTGACCAGGGCCCCGGCAGCCGAAGACCTCCAGGACCAGCCACCACCATGCTGAGACCACTCTCCGCACACCTGAAGGTACCGGCAGAGGGACAAAGCCACGTGGGTTCCGGGGCTGAGATCTCCAAGCCTACTCGAATTGGAGTCGAGCATCCTCCACCCAGATCCTCCAAATTCCAGTAGGCGGGGGTCATACCCAACAACTGGCCCCCTGGCGCCATGTAATCCCATCAGCGGCCAAGACTCAGAGACTATAAAAACCAGCTCCCAGAACCGCGCGGCCGCAGACATCTTATTATGACATCTCATTCCTACTTTGACAAACTGGCAGGCTACCGAATGTAGCCTGCCCACACGGCAGAGTCTGGCAAACTCCCCGTGGTGTACCCAATATTCCAAATACCAGTAACAATGATGGGTCTCATTCTCCTAAAGAGTCTTGAATATAATCTCAGGGCTAGGATGAAGGAGACGTTACTGGGGCCTGCTCGAGGCAATCGATGAATAACAGGATGATCTGTGATCTGTGATCTGTGCAAGGCACATACACTCACTCACAAATGGTCAAAAATAAAATTTTTTTATTTTACTTATTCTTTTTATTGAATCACCTTGAGGACAGTTACAAAGCTTTAAATCTTTTTTTAACAGTTACAAAGGTTTAAGTCTCGGTCATACAATGATCAAAGACCTGTCCCTTCACCAGTGTACATGTTCCACCACCAAGAACCCCAGTATACCCCCCATCCCACCCCTTCTCCTGCCTGTGTGGCATATGATTTCCACTTTACTCTCTCTCTACTTTGATTACATTCAATTATTCAACAGAAGACCCACCATTATTATTTGGAATTTCCCCCCCAACAATCAGACCTGCCGAAAAGGCATCATTAGATAATTTGTTTTCTGTTGCTTATAAGAGCATATGATGCCGCGCAGCTGCTGTTGCGTGATTTTTGATTTCTGGTATTTTAGTAATTAAGTCTGGAGGGATTTCTGCCAAAAGCCGCTGGGTTCCAAGATTGGTTTGTGTGCCTCTGGGATCATGGCCACTCAGGAGCTGGATGAGCCGGTTGTGGGAGGCAACTCGGGGTCTCATCAGGGCGGGGAGAGAGTCTGGTTCCACCCCCCATCCTGAGAGGCCCTGCGTGTCTCATCACTGCAAGCTCATACCTCTCTGTCCAATAGGATCTGAAAGATGGTGGTCACCATGCTGCTGCAGAAGGGAAGGCAGAAGGGACAACGCCCTTTCCCACCCGGGGTGGCACGGGGCCGTAGCCTAGTTCACAGTCCAGAAGCATTTCTGCCAAAAGCCGCTGGGTTCTGAGATTTGTTTGTGTGCCTCTGGGATCAAGGGCACCCAGAACCAGAGGAGCCAGTCATGGGTGGCAACTCGGGGTCAGGGCAGGGTAGGGAGAGGTGCCAGTTCCACCCCCCATCCCGAGAGGCCCTTCATGTCTCGTCACTGCAAGCTCGTACCTCTCTGAGAAACGGGCATTTTTAAAGTCTTTTATTCCCCTTTCCCTGGTCCCTGCAATGTTTAACTCATAACAAATGCCTTGGAATGACGGCAGGCTTTGCACAGCTCTCCTCTTTCTCTGAATTTATTCAGCTGTAAGGTTTTCTCTGGTTATTTTTGGTTTTTTGGGTCACACCTGGTGATACTCAGGGGTTGCTCCTGGCTCTGCACTCAGGAATTACTCCTGGTGGTGCTCTGGGGACCATATGGGATGTTGAGGATTGAACCTGGCTCAGCTGCGTGCAAGGCAAACACCCTACCTGCTATACTTTTGCTTCAGCCGGTACCCTCGTTGGTTGTTTTTGAAAGAAAATGTTTCATTTGGGGTGTGAGGTGTTTGGGGCTACACCAGGTGGCACTCAGTTTAATTCTGACTCTGCACTCAGGGATCACTCCTGGTGTTATTCGGGGACTATATGTGGTTCCAAGATCAAACCCTGGTCACCGGGTGCCAGGCAAAACGTCCTACCTGCTGTACTGTCTGTCTGGTCCTAGCTGATAAGTTTTTGTCAGTTGTCCGCCAATTGCTCAATTGTTTTCAGTAATGCGCTGGGAAAAATTATATATGTATTTTTTACTCACTAATAAATAACACTATTTTAATAGTTTATTGATTTCAAGAGCTCCTGATGGTGGTATCCTCTGGGATATATTTTGCAAGTATTAAATTTGTTTGCTCATTTCTAATAGTTCTCATTTTTTGTATCTTCAGGATTTTAATTTAGTTTATAAACAGAATTGTTAGTATTTTCCCTTATGGTTTCCACTTGTGGTATCACACTTAGAAAAGGTTCTTCTAACACTATGCCTAAAATGTAACTATCAATAACTTTGTAAATCAGTTAATAGGGAAAAAAAAGCTTTTAAAATTACAGAAATTTTTTTTCTACTCTATATACTGATTTCTTTGTTTCTCATATAGGTACGTTTACAGGAGCATATGGGTGAAAAGTATACGACTTACAGTGTGAAAGCTCGCCAGTTGAAATTCTTTGAAGAAAATGTGAATTTTTGACAATTTATTCTAATTTGCTGCCAGAACTAAAGACCTATTTTCAAATGTTTTTGCTTAAACATAAACAACCCAGAACAATACTTGGAGGTCGGCCATTCACCATGCTGTCTCTCTGGGACTCTTTTTACCAGAAAAAATTAGAGCAAACAGATGAAGAAAACTCACTGAAGAAAGAAAAACACCTTTAGCATTCTTATTCAGTGTATAAGGAAAAGGTCGAAGACTTTTTTTTTTTTTGGTTTACTGTTTACTGAGCCTTGAACACCAACTTAGTTATCTAGAACTTGATTTTTTTTTTTAATGCTATTTAGTTTGAATCCAGGAACATAAAATAATTATTTGGAAGTTTTATATACTATAGTGATAAAAGCAATAGGGGAAATAAATGTTGCCGGTGATACTTTTTGTAAATAACCTTAAGTAGTAATTGATATATTATTTTTTTAAAAAGTCAATTCATGATTCTCTAAATATATTTAGAGACTATAAAATTGTATCTAGCATTTGAGCAACTGAATTCCTTTTATACATATTGATATAAATGTAACATTTTGTTTTTATATATGAACCTCATTTGGAGAATACAAGAATTAAAACAGGTATTTTTGGCTTTGTAAATCAATGTTTTCTACATACTGTTTTATTTTTAATTGTGTTCAGCAAAAATATTTCTTAAAACACTGATTTTGTGGCTGGAGTTATATAGTACAGCGGGGAAGGCGCTTGCTTTATAAGCAGTTGACCTGGGTTAGATCCTTGGCACCCCACATGCTCCCCTGAGCACCACTGGAGTGATCTCTGAGATCAGAGACAGGAGTAAGCCCTGAGCATGGCCAAATATAACCCCCTAACCACTCTCCCCACCCTCCCACCCCCGCAAAAAAAAAAAAAACACCAGTAATCCCTTCTCCAATTAAGCAGTCCAGATTCTTTGTTATGTTAAATGTAAAAGTACATCAAGATAGTGTTTATCTTTCCACATTTCTTATGTATAAGAAATTTTATATATAATTATATGTAAAACATATAAGTCACATGTTTTATCAATTGTTTACTTGTCACTTGTCATCCCATTGATCATCGATTTGTTTGAGCGGGCGCCAGTAACAACTCCATCCCTGTCTAGTGCTAGCATAGCCCAATGGCGTATTGAGGGCTCTTTCAGGGTCAGAGGAATGAGGTCCATTATTGTTAGTTTTTGGCATTTTGAATACACCACGGGTAGCTTGCCAGGCTCGGCCGTGTGGGCGGGATATTCTCGGTAGCTTGTCAGGCTCTCCGAGAGAAGGTACATCAATTGTTTAACTAGGGATCATGGCCATCTAAGAAAACTTTCATTAAAAAAAAATAGTAAAATTTAACTTCTGTATTAAAGGGGATCTACAAATGACTCTTGGGCTGGTGAGGGGGATAGTTCGGGGGCCTAAAGCACAGGCTGCTTTGCAAGTGTGATCCCCTGGTTTGAGGCCACCCCACAGTCCCCTGAGCTTTGCTGGGAGTGACTGGAGTTGGTGTGTCACCAGGTGGGTTCCCAATCCAAAACTGATGACTGCTCCAGAATGTCTTCCACCTCATATTAAGAAGTGTAACTTATCTTCTTTGAAAATCACGCATAAAATGCTGTGATTTTTTTTTTTCACTTAATTTACTTAAATCTAGTTTTTACTGTGTGCCAAGTGCTATCACAGAAGCAGGGGCATGATAGTGAGTTAAAATACTCTCTGGTAGTGTTCCTTGCCTTGTTCTGACATCTCTTATTTTTACCCTGCCAGGTTTGTTAGAACTTGGTTATGAAACCATTCAGTCCCAGAGCCCAGTGGGGGCAAAGTTTTGGTAACATGTTGGTTTTCCATGATTTTCAAGAGCCCGGCAAGCTACCGAGAGTATTCACAATAACAAAGTCTCCAATGGAGACGTTACTGGGCCCGCTCGAGCAAATCGACGATCAACGGGAGGGCCTTTACCTTTACCTAATGAGATATTAACCATCTCTCACATCTTTGAACTCATCTTTAAAAAAGAAAATATGGGGGCGGGGGGGGACTTACAATACTGTAATGGTTTCTCATGGACACTATTCCAGCACCACACCCCATCACAGTTGTACCCATCTCCCTTCTCATTCCACTTCCCTCTTACCAACCTTCAAGCTCAATTGTGTCAGTTCCCCGTTATGTTACATATGGATCTTTTTTGCTGCCTCACTGTAACTCCCCATCTTTTGGGAAACCCACTTAGTTTCTGACGTACAAAGTTGTATTTCCTTAGGATTAAAAAATTTCTGCCTATTCTCATTTGGTAAATTATTCTATAGGGGGCTGGAGTGATAGCACAGCGGGTAGGGCATTTGCCTTGCACACAGCTGACCAGGGTTCGATTCCCAGCATCCCACATGGTCCCCTGAGCACCACCAGGAGTAATTCCTGAGTACAGAGCCACGAGCAACCCCTGAGCATTGCCAGGTGTGACCCAAAAAGAAGAAGAAAAAATTCATTTTGGGGGTTGGAGCAATGGCATAGTTGGCATAGTTGGCAGGGTTTTAACCTTGCACCCAGTTTTGATCCCTGGCATCCCATATAGTCCCATAAGTACCACCAGGAGTAATTCCTGAGCACAGAGCCAGGAGCAACCCCTGAGCATTGCCAGGTATGACCCAAACCAAAAAATAAAATTTAGTGTTTACATCCTAGTGTTTTTGGCTGTTTTGTGATTCTTTTCCATGATTACTTTTCTTTTTTCCTTAGAAAATATGTTTTTAATGAAATTGTTTAAGGGGTAGGGAAGATGGAAGTAAACTAGTTTTACTGAAGAATTCTAAGGAGAAAATGGAATTCTTTGGGGGTGGGGGAGGGGCAAAAATCAAGGAGATCCATGTTCTAAAGACACGGGCAACTCCATGGAGTGACAAAAGCAGTACGTTGTGTTTAGTTTTGATTTGGGTTTTGCCATCACACTGATGGTGCTTAAAGGCTGCACCCAGATGTGGTCTCTGATTGCTACCCCTGGCAACACACCTGGAGTAATTCTGGTACCACATACCAGGACTGTGTGGTATCAGAGATGGAACGTTTTCCCCCTGTACGTAAAGCATGCCCTCCAGCCCTTTGAACTCTCTCTCCAGGCCAATATTTTCATTTAAAACTTGGGGTGGGGGATAGGGGGTATGGGGGATTGGGTGGCCAGAGACAGTACAGAGATAAGGCACCTGCCTTGCACATAGCTGACCTTGGTTTGATCCCTGCCACTGCACATTCTTCTCCGAGTACTGCCAAGAGAGATCCCTGGGCACAAAGATTGTACTTGGTGTGATGTTGGAGATCACAAGAGTCCTGCTTAGCTGTACTCAGCACTCTGGGAAGGGAGGCTACAGGACAGTTCCTCTATCACTGAGTCAGGTCACCCTGTGGCTCTTCTAAAACACATTTAGATATTTGTGTCCCCGGGCTGGAGCGATAGCGCAGCGGTAGGACTTTTGCCTTGCATGCAGCCAACATGGCTGACCCGAGTTTGATTCCTCCGCCCCTCTCGGAGAGCCCGGCAAGCTACCGAGAGTATCTCGCCCGCACGGCAGAGCCTGGCAAGCTCCCCGTGACGTATTCGATATGCCAGACACAGTAACAACAAAGTCTCCAATGGAGACGTTACTGGGACCGCTCGAGCAAATCGATGAACAATGGGAGAACAGTGACAGTGATTTGTGTCCTGGTATTGAGAACACTATACAATAGCCTCCCCCAGTCAATACCTCACATAGGGCATTTTTCTTTTGGAGTATTTTGAAAATCTCCGAAGGTATTTACAGC
This sequence comes from Sorex fumeus, assembly GCF_029834395.1. Classification (NCBI taxonomy): domain Eukaryota; kingdom Metazoa; phylum Chordata; class Mammalia; order Eulipotyphla; family Soricidae; genus Sorex; species Sorex fumeus. The sequence continues at coordinate 52,982,196 of NW_026606129.1, read as the reverse complement.
CTTGTAAATTCACACTTTGGTTCACCTCAGATAAAACAAGTATTACATGTTTTCTGCTTAACTGCTTAATTTTTATTGCCAAATTATTACCAAAATGTGCATTAGGAGGTTTTTGACACTGGGTGGCTGGAATGATACCACAGCAGGTGGGGCACTTGCCATACACATGGCTGACCCAGTTCAATCCCCAGTATCCCATAGAGTCCCCTGAGCACTGCCAGGTGTGGCCCCCAAACAAAAAAACAAAACAAAATGTCTTTTCATATTTCCCCACTGTGTTAATAATGACATGTCAGAAATCTGCAGCTACAGAAAATATAAGTAGTGCTTAATGATGCTTTCAGAACCTTACCCTTTTTGTTTTTGTGAAGTAACTGGTTTTATTTGGTAGAGAGCAAAGGGTACTCATAAATTAGAGAAATTACATGGTTATTACTAGTGTCTTGCTTGTAGAACAGTGAAAAACTCTTCATAGACTTGCACTGAGTTTGAACTTAAAACATTAATTACAATGGGCTGGAATGCATGCTTTGCATACAAGAGGTCCAGAGTCCCTTAAGCACTGCCAGGACTGGACCTCCAAGTACTAAGCTGGGAATAATCCCTCAACGCTGTAAATTGTGTCCTTCAAACAAGAGCAGAACAAATAACTCCTAAACAATGAATTAGAAAATCCTTATAGTTTTATTACCATTTATGAAATTGTTTTCGTAGACCTGAAAGAAAATTTGCATACTTGTGCTGTTACTCATTGCAGAGAAAGATTATGAAGAAAATGTCTAAAATATTTCTAAATCAAAACCCAGCTAGGGGCCAGAAAGACAGTACAGTGGGCAAGGGACCACCTTGCATGTGACCAATTTGGGTTCCACCCCAGGCACTCCAAATGGTTCCTGAGGCTGTCCAGGAGTGATTCTAGATTATAGAGCCAGGAGTAACCCCTGAACACCACTGACTGTGGGCCCCCCAAAAGAAAAAAACAGCTAAACAACCGAGTTAAAAAGTGAAGTATCAAGAGAACAAATCCATATATAGTTGTGCCACAAAAACATCAAGAGGTGGTTTTTTAACTCATGCTTTGGATACGAAAGCAATTTATTTCGCTTCAGGCAACAAAAGCAGGTGTGACAGTAAAGCTGAATCAGTTATTCTTAGCATGCCTCTTAACTTTTCTTTCCCCTGGCTTCTTGTCCTCTGTGCAAGAGTCTTGAACTGGTAACCACTTTAGGGGGTGCCGGCGGTAAATGGGCCATGGAGGAAGCGTCAGCTGGGTCAGAACAGAGACAATGTACCGGTTATAGCCAGTAAAACTTTTAAGAGAGCCAGCACCATGCCTGTTCCCACGTGCTATGCTATCCTATGCTCGAGGGTGACAGTCCTATGAAAACTACGGCCATCTGGGCAACAGATTCTTGGGTGATGGGAGCAACCCACAAATTCCACAAGGGTGGCAGGTGCTCAACCAAAAGGTGAAGAGGGAGCAATGTACCATACCCAATACCTATGAGCTCCGAGAGCAACACTATGGTCTGAAGCAGCAGCAGCAGAAGAAGAAAAAAAAAAGGCACCCTGCTTTCTCAGTGACAGCCAGAGAAAAACACTGACCGGCAAGGGAGGTGGGGGCCGGGAACCCGCCCATCATCACCACCGTCCAACCGCCCACCAACGTTCTTACCAAACACGAAAAGGCAAATCCGGCCATAACTATATAGACTGTCCACCCGAACTGCTCCGCCACGTACCCGTAGATAAATCCAACTATCTAGAGAGAAAGCATGAAATAGTTAAGCCGGAGGTGGGGAAGCTGAGCGAGGGCGGCAGAACGAAACAGATGACGGACGCGAATCCAATACTTACTGCAGAAAAAAGGATGATGCCCTGGAACATCTGTTCGGCCAGCTTCTGGCCCTTGTAATCCTGGGGAGGAAGAGCCACCGGGGAGGAGGTTCCATCACACCGCCCAGGGATGGAGCCCAGCAGGTACCTCCCAGGGAGGGACCATCCCTCCCTCGGCCTCGCAGCCCCCAGCGCCCAGAATCCCCCCCGCCGCACCCAAGAGGACGAAAATTAAAATTCCGGGCATCCCGGGGACCTGAAGCTCCCTCCGGGGGCAGAGGCGGGCAAGGCGGGTCCCCCGCGGGGAGAGCGAGCGGGGGCGGGCGCCGGTTTAGGCAGACGTGTCAGGCTGCGAGCCCGGCTGCGGGGCCACTCGGGGCCGAGCCCTCACCATCTGCGTGGGCAGCGAGCTCAGATGCTCCAGCATGTCTGGTTGCGACGGGGGGCGACAGCGGCCGGGAGAGAACGGGCGGCAGGGCGAGGGCGGCCGCTTCTCAGGAAGCCTCGGGGCCTGGGGCGTGCTCCGCGGACCGCCCGGCGGCTGGGACGAGGCAGGAAGCGCGACGGCCGTGGTCCCGGAAGCGGAAGTCTCGGGCAGCTCCGGGCCGCCCCAGGTCCCGCCCCGCGTCATGGCGGGGGCGTCCGCGCTCTTCTTGCAGACGAGACAGCGACGCTTCGCCCGCGACGGGGGCGGGGACACCGGTGTCACCCAAAAGGAGACATTCCGTGCACGAGACGCCTTCTCCGGCAGTGCTGCGGGGTGCTGGGAGCCGTGACCTCGGCCCCCGTGAGCGGTACACGACTGGACCCGCCGCGGCTGAAGGGCCGCGGGCGCGTCCTCCGTCTCCATGGCGACGCGAGGACCCTCCCCCCCCCCGGCGGGCGGTGGGGCTGCCCGGCGGCGCCTGCTCAGCGCCACGCTCGCTCGCTGCGGGGGGCGGGCCGGGGCCGGGGGCTGCGCGGCCGGCGCGGCGCTGCTGGGGAGCGAGCTCGGCTCGGCGGGCCGGGGCCGCGGGCGGGCTGGCGGCGGGCTGGGTCGGGGGCCTGCGGCGCGGGCGCTGAGCTGGCGTGGCGTGGCGGGGCGGCGGCACCTCCGCTTCTGGCTCTGGCTCCTCCGGCTGCCGCTAAGGACGGCGAGTCGCGAAATCCCCGCGGCGTAGCACCGCCGACCGCCACGCCTGAACATAAGTAAGGAGGCCCTTTGGATCCCTGGAACTTACGGGGGTGGGGTGGGGGGGGGGTCTCTCCCGGACCACGTTCCCGAGAACAGAAGCCTTGCCGCCCCTGGCACGGGCCTGGAGAAACCTCGGGCCCAGGGACTCTTGCAAGTCAGCCCGCAAGCATGCTTGGATACTCCCCCCAACTCCCCGAGCTCGTGTCTTGGAGATAAGCTGTTTTAGGGGTGGTGGTGGTGGTGGTGGTGGGGGTCCGACATTTGCCCTCTGGCCTCTATGACGCGTTATATGTCAGAGTCACTGATGTTAAGCTTAGGGGGCTGGAGCGGATAGCGGGTAGGGCGCACACCTTGTAGTAGTGCGCAAGACCGGGGTTCAAACCCCAGCATCTCACCGCACCCACCCTTCCAAAAAGATGTTAAGATCAGTGTGTGACAGTGCCTTCATTTTCAGGCAAAAATAATTGCGCGCATTTACCTTGCATGTGTAGGACTGTGGGTTTGATCCCCTGCACCACATCAGTTTCCCCCCACACACCCACACAATACCATCGGTAGTAGTAAGTCTTGAGCACCTCCAGGCCTGGCCCAAATAATAATAATAGCAACAATAATGATGATAACCTTTGCACCTTTCTTCGAAGTTATGGCTGCAGCCAGCACAGCTACAGCATGTAGGAGGTCCAAAATTGATGAAAGCTGGGTTGATTCCGCACAAGGAGGCCAGGGAGATGTGGGAACTCCAGAGGTGCAACTGAAGTGGAATTAGGGGCAAGCTGTTTTAGGAGCTAATCAGAGGAAAAGGTTGGAGGAAGTAGATTTTTATCTTTGGTGCCTTTTCACCTTTCAGCCTGTCACTGACCAGACGATGTGTGTGGGATGCCCCTCTCTAGTCCCTGCTTAAATGATGGCAGTTGTGGTAGAGAGAGAGAGGATTTGAACTCTGAAGACAGAAAGCCAGCGAGGTTCCATCTGACAGATGGCCGTTGGGTTCCAAGGCTTTTTCTTACACTGGACCTCCCTGATTTTATCAAAGATTGCGTTCTGTTTTGGAGCTGGGAATCACCCTTCCTTCTGAATTGGGAAGATCAACTAATACTATGTCTGACCCTATTCTACATGATTTTAGAGGTCAGTGATGTGTCCGGAAACTCTGTCATTGGATCCTGTACAAGTCACTGCATTCATATGGGAGCCATAGGGCTCACATTCTCACAGGGAAAACAGGAACAAATGAATGAGATTGTCTTATTTCCGTATTTCTTTCTTTAATGTTGGTTTGGGGGGCACACCTTCTGGTGCCAGGGATGGAACCCAGGGATTCTTCATACAAAGCATGCTTTCCAGCCATTTCAGCTCTCTTCGGCCCTAAATAAGGTCATTTTTGTTTGGAGGGCACACCCGTTAGGGCTTCAGGCCTAACTTCTCTGCTCTGCACTCAGGGATCACTCCTGGTGGGGGTTTCAGGAAACTCATGGGGTGCAAGGAATTAAACCTGAGTCAGCCACATGCAAAACAAATGCCTTGCCCACTGTACTGTCTCTCCGGTCCCTGCCAACACTTTCTTAAGAAATGTCTATGATGAAGTCTCAGGTAAGAGGTCTTATTCCTTCTAGCAGCTTTCTGAGATTAGCATTGTAAAACTTTGATTAGCAAGATTGAGTCTTGTGTTTTATTGTGATTTTTCTCTGCTATAGTTTAATATGAGTTTGAAAAAGTGAACTGTTTCTGCAAGTCTTTTGTAGGTATTATATTACCATGAATACCATGAGAAAACTCAGATCCCAGTTTGAGTTTTCTTTTTATTTTGCTTAGGATTTAGGGCATACACATTGGTGCTCAGGGACTGTGTACTCAGGGGGCCATATGGTGCTTAGGATCAATCTGGTGTTGGCTGCTTTGAATAACTCCTCTACCCTCTCTCCAGCCCACAATTTGAGTTCTTGAGAAAGTTTAATTCAAAATGAGTGTCTGGGGGAAAAAAATGCGATTCTTACTTTCTACCTGAATGAAAATGGCTATTTTGATGGACATTTTATGTACCTATTGACTTTGGGTGCTTGTTTTTGTTCTGTAGGATTAATAGCTAGTATTTATATAAGACAGAAGAAGATGTCATTCCGGAAAGGTATGATTTTCCTACAAGTTACATTGTATTTATACCTGGTCAAAAGGTAAAGAGATATTATAATGCAGGTTTTCTCTGTTTCAGTGAACATCATCATCCTAGTTCTCGTTGTCGCACTCTTTATCTTGGTTTTGCAACATAACTTCCTTGGCCTGAGCAGTTTGCTAAAGAACGAGGCTTCAGGTATGGGACCCCTTACTAATGCCTTAGCATCTGTTGAAGACTTGTTAAGTTCCCTGTGTCCCATATCCTAAGTTACAGCTATAGATGTAAAAACAGAAAGCTTTCTTCTTGGTCTTACATAAGTCTTACTAAAGACTCTGGGAAGGGCAGGGAAATGGTACAGTGATGGGGTGAATCTGCTGTGCAAGCCTGTGGTCATGGATTCAGGTTCCCCATGTCCCACATATGCCAGGTACACTTCTGCCAGCGTCGCTTGCTGTCTGACCCAGTAGCGCCACAGGCTTTTTCCAAAGAAGAGGGGAAAGGATGGTACTCATGTGCACTTGTAGCCCCCCACTTCGCACAGTCCCCGTTATTGAGTTGCTCAGTCGGGGGTTGATGTGACAGGAGGAGACGCATCCTTCTCACCAAGCTACAGGCTCAGCAGGGACTGAGTGCCAGTCTACTTGCTTTAATCTGTGGGACCTATCAGAAGGGCTCTGGTAAGTGAAACAAATCCATTAAACCAAATCAGTTAAAGCAGTTGTCATAGAGTGCTGACAGGCATCTTTTATAACCATGTGATCCAACAAGCAGTTATTTCCTTTTTTTGGCTTGTTTTCTTTTCCTACTCTGCATTAGTAGTGAGGGATGTTTGAGGCTTCAGAATGTTTATCAGAATTTTTTTTCTCCATTGCCACCCCTCATGGTTGACCAGAGCAAGAAAAGACTGTTTTCTCTTGTCATTGAGTGCTGACAGGCATCTTTTATAACCACGTGCATATACACATGTACTTACATACACATGTACATAAAGTAATGCATGCCTCTGTGGGAACAGCTATAAAAAAATAAAATAACATTTAAGCCCCCTTTCCCTTTTTATTGTTTGAACCATTTCTAGCAGTGCCCAGGGGACCATATATGGTGCCCAGGATTGAACTGTAGGTCAGCCAGTTGCAAAGCAAGCCCTCTTCCCACTGTATTGTCTCTCCAGCCCCCAGCTGTTCAGACGCTTGATGGCAGTCCATTCACTGCACTGTCTCCTCCCAAGCTAAGGATGATGGCTGATTCATGGGCACTGAAATAATCATTGAATAAATGATTGTGTTGTTTAGAGATTAAATCTCGGGCCAGAAAGATAGTCTAATAGGTAGAACGCTTGCCTTGCACATGGTCAACTAGGGTTCGATCCCCCGGCATCCTGGATGGTTTCCTAAGCACTGGCAGGAGTCACCCCTGAGCATAACTAGGTGTGGCCCAAAAAATAAGGATTAAAAAAATAGAAATTTTCACCATCATTATGAAATTGATTTCAGTCCTCTGTGTGGGACGGTGATCTAGTTTCAAAAAGCTGTTTCCAGTCTTTTTCTAGGTTTTTGCAATTATAAATATGATTTTGGCTTTATTTACTTTTCAGCTCTTGTCCATTGTTGTCCCGAGACAACTATAAATGGTGGGCAATCCAAAAATGGATTTTGAAAAGCACCTGAAGCCTGAAATCACTTTGAGGCCTCAAACATTCCTTAATTCTGGGGCTGGAGAAATTGTATAGCAGGTAAGGCACTTGCCTTGCACATGTCCAACCCAAGTTTGAGTCCCAGCATCCCATATGATCTGAGCACGCCAGGAATAATTCCTGAGTACAGAGCCAGGAGTGACCACTGAGCATTGCCAGGTATGACCCAAAAACAAAACAAAATTTAAAAAATTCCTCAATACCAACAGAGAGCAGAATAACAACTAATTTAAAACAACTGGGGCTGATGATCCAGAGACTCATAAATAAACCTCAGAAGAGATCAACAAGTAGTAGAATTTCTCCCAGACTCTGCGCAAGCCATGTACTTATTAAGGTTATGATAGAAATCCCCCAAATATATTTGGGGTGAGGGGAACCATACCCAGCGATGCTCAGGGGTTATTCCTGTCTCTACACTCAGAAATCACTTATGGCAGTGCTTGGAGAACCATATCGGCTGCTAAATGTTGAACCTGGTCAGCTGTGTGCAATGCAAGTGCCCTACCCATTGTACTATTGCTCTGGCCCCCGTTTTGGCCATTTTTTTTTTGGCTTTTTGGGGTTACTCCTGGCTCATGCACTCAGGAGTTACTCCTGGCGGTGCTCAGGGGACTATATGGGATGCTGGGAATCGAACCCGGGTTGGCCGCGTGCAAGGCAAACGCCCTACCCGCTGTGCTATCTCTCCATTCCGTTTTGGCCATTCTTATAGGTGTAAAGTGATATCTCATTGTATCTGATTGTAGTTTTAATTTACATTTTCTTTTTTTTGCTTTTGGGTCACACCCAGCAGTGCACAGAGGTTGCTCCTGGCTCATGCACCCAGGAATTACTCCTGGCGGTGCTCAGGGGACCATCTGGGATGCTGGGAATCAAACCCGGGTTGGCTGCGTGCAAGGCAAATGCCCTACCCGCTGTGCTATTGCTCCAGCCCCTAATTTACATTTTCTAAAGACTATAGGTGAATTTTTTTTATATTGTTTCTGCTGACTTTCTGAAGTGATAGATTCAAGAAAAATGTTTTCATCTTTTTGCTCGACCCGCCTTGACCCCTAGCACTCAGGGAAGTGTCTGGCCTAGATCAGATTAGTCCCAGCCTCTACACAGGTATTGTGATCCATCACCTTTCCCTCAGAGAAAAGAATTTCAGGAGGAGGTGAAATGGTGGAGCAACATAGTTTTTTATTGAAACTTTGACATTTATTTAGAAAGATGTGAGACATTGGTGATGGGAAATGTACACTGGTGAAGAAACAGGTGTTGGAACGATGTATGACTGAAACCTAATCAACTTTGTAACGTGTGATTCAATTGAAAAATAAATAAGATTTAAAAAAGGTGTGAAGGGAGAGGAGAGAAAGAAGTGTGTGTTCGAGACACAGGCTTCTCCAGAGTAGGCAAGCAAAAACAGAGACAAGCAAGCAAGCTTGAAGAGCAAATTTATAAATTGCCAAAATACATTTTAGAAAGACTACTGTATTCCCACCAACTTGTTTTTTTTGTAGTTATTGTTGTTCTTGTTTGGGGGGAGGGGCACACCCAACAGTGCTCAGGGCTTATTCCTGGCTCTGCACTCAGGGATCACTCCTGGTGGGCTCTAGAACCATATGGGGCATCAGGGATTGAACCTGGGTCAGCGTGCAAGGCAGGCACCATGCCTGTTGTACTATCGCTCTGACCCCATCCTCCCTCGCTCCCTGGAAGTGCACCCCTAGAGGCATTCAAAAAACCATAGGTGCCAGGGACAGAACCCCAGGTTCCTGCATGCCAAGCCTGCACTCCAGCATTTTAAGCTCTCTCCTTGCCCCCTTCTCTTTTTTTTTTTAATGCAACTTTGACTTTCCAGAAGCCTTGTTACATATAGGAAAACAATTTCTAAGATCTTTTTCATGCTCTAGTGAGGGAGAATGAGAGAAATAAATTCACAGTTCTCACCTTTATATCCAGGGTCCATGAGACTGTTTGCATCATAGCACCTTCCTCTTGTATATTCTTGGCAGATTCAAGAATTGTGGGGCATCAACCCATAGACTTTGCCACAAGCTCTCCCCAGCATTTGGTAGACGGACACCAAGAGGAGATTCCTGTGGTGATTGCTGCATCGGAAGAGAGGCTTGGGGGTGCTATTGCAGCCATAAACAGCATTCAGCACAACACTCGCTCCAATGTGGCCTTTTACATCGTCACACTCAACAGGACGGCAGGCCACCTCCGGTTGGTTGCTCACACCTGGTGCCAATTCCACTCCTAGGGGAGACTTTAAATAGTTTGTTTATATAAGTCTGTGAGCGCACACACGTGTATTTCTGTGTATATTTGTATCTTTCTTTTTGAGATTACATCATGTATAAATGTGTGCATGACATGATTTCTCATCATAGCAGAAATAAGGAACTGTGCTGAGATGCAAATCAGCTGTCACTGTGCACTAACTCCGGTTGATTTGTTTTTGTTTTTTTTTTTTAACTCAGATTTTCTCAATTCCAGCAGCAGTATGTTGATTAACATCCTGTTGTTTATAAATCCCTTAATGTCAGGGATAGGCCCTGTGTAGTTCTGGTCTAGAGTGGAAAGGCATGTGGGAGAAGCAGCCAGGCAGTGTGGTACAGTGAGCACCGATTCAGATTCAGATCTGGCCTAGAGTGTGATTTGGGGAATGTTATTTCACTTCCTTGGAGCTCATATTCCCTTTTTTTTCCTTTGTTTTTGTTGTGGGCGGAGCACACCTAATCATGCTTAGGCAGGGAGTGCTCCTGCCTCTCTCTTGGCGGTCACTCCCACACAAAATTGTTGTGTCACATGAATTAAACTTTTTGATTTATGAGAAAATGTTTTAAAACATCTAGCCCAGAGTAAATTGCTTTAGTAAACAGTCCACCTTCTGATTCTGATTAGTAATAGAAACCCAAACTGATGGGTTTCATCCATGGTTTTTTATGGGGAGGCCACAAATAAACTTGGGCTTGTTCCTGACTCCATATGCAGGATTGCGCTTGATGGTGCTTGAGAGATCATGTGCTTTGGTAGGGATTGAACCTGGGTTGGCCACATGCAAGGCAAGCACCTTAACTACTTGTATTCTCTTTCTGACCTCTCCTCCATTTTTTTCAAAGAACTTTAAAGATTTACAGAGTTTAATCCAAGAACCAGGTTGTCTGTAATAGTTTGCACAGTTCTAAAAAAATTTTGTGGTCTATTCCATAATGTTTCATTTGAATTATTAGCTCATAATTCAAAATGATTTTTCCATATAATTTTCCATGTAAGTTCAGAAACTAAAATAATGTAGAAACAAATACTGCATTAAAATAAACTGCAGAAATTAATCACTGGATCCACAAAAATGGGGACTTGACAAAGTGAGCTTAGGACAGAGGTATAGTTCTCTAGAGAAGACATACATACTTGCAGTACCTTAAATTCAGGTATAAGAATTAGTTCTCAAAGTGAATGAGACTGGAGTAATAATTACCACTTTGTGGATAACTAGCTTTCATTACCATCAAATTTAAAATTGTCTTTTGGGGGTGACAGTGGGTCTCACCCCAGAGGTGCTCAGGGTTTATTTCTGGCTTTGCACTCAGGGATCTCTCCTGGCGGAGCTTTGGGGGACGATATGTGATGGTGGGGGAGAACCTAGGTTGAGTATATGCTATCCACCGTACTGTCTCTCCTGCCCCCACATTCAAGTTCTTTACCGGTGTATTTGGGAGGGAAGAGTTAGAATGATTTGTGTGGTAAATGTCCTGTTTCATATTGGGGGTTGGTTAGAATGTAGCTCAGTGTAGAGTACATGCCTTTAAGTGTGAGGCTTATTCAATTAGCTTAAAAATGGCTGAATAGTGGAGTTCATGCCCAATTCAATCAGCCTAATTAGTGGCTGAATAAATAGCAGTACTCCTACATTTAAAAAAAAATGGCTGAATAAATAGCAGTACTCTTACGTTAGGGGAAAAAAAAAAGTTTGAGGCTTTAGGTTACCACAAAAACAAACACCGGTTCTGTGAGTGGTTTTCTCACAACTTCCTGAGTGATCCTTTTAAGTCTGAGGCTGGTAGGAGTGTCTTATAGAATCTTGGTTCAGGGTGGAACTTTGGTAGGGACAGCCTCACTTCAAATGAGGAAACCAGAGCTCAGGAGACAGGGGTTTGAAAACATGTATCTGGTTTCAAATTAATACCCTCTTGGAGGGCACAAGAATGAGGCTATGGTTTGGAGACATTATTTGAAATTGAAATTTGGTGCTTGCTTTTCATCAGGTCCTGGCTCAACAGTGGTACCCTGAAAAGTATCAGGTACAAAATTGTGAATTTTGACACTAAACTTTTGGAAGGGAAAATAAAGGAGGATCCTGACCAGGGGGAATCCATAAAACCAGTGAGTTCCATGCATCCTTGTTTTCACTTGAGAGTTACAAACTCTAGTAAATGATTAGAATGTCCCACATAACTCTGGATACAAGTTGCTTCCTCATCAAGCCTGGATAATTCTAAAAGACCTTTTGGCTGTCTTCTGTATGGATGAGCACTAAAAGCATTCTGGGAAATGTAGCAAATTTTAGGCTGGATTTACCACTGACAAATTCAATTGCTAATGCTCCCCTTTTTTTCTTTAACAGTTAACCTTTGCCAGATTCTACCTGCCAATTCTAGTGCCCGGTGCAAAGAAGGCCATCTATGTGGATGATGATGTAATTGTGCAAGGTAACATCCCTACAAAAATGTCCAATGGGCTAGGTTCTTTTAGTTTGGGGGCCACACCAGTATCGGGGGAGGAAGGGAAGTCCACTTAAGAGGGATCGTATAGTGCCCGGTGTTAAACCTTGGCCTCCTACATGCTAAGCATGTGTTCCAGTTTGTTGAGCTCTGACCCACGGTAACCTATAAAGGTCAAGGTAGCTCAAAAGTACAAAAGAAGTGCCTCTCACTTCATCTATTTTAGGTGATATTCTTGCTCTTTATAATACACCACTAAAGCGAGGACATGCAGCTGCATTTTCAGAAGACTGTGACTCAACCTCTACAAAAGCCGTCATCCGTGGAGCAGGGAACCAGGTAAATCACTGCAGGGGCACCACTCTCTGTTAATGGTTGACAGGAAGAGGCAGCAACATTGGGGGAATCTTTTTTCCTGTATTTTGTTCCCCAAACTCGGCACTACTTCCCTACAGGTTGATTTATATACTCCAGGTAGCCTGATTCTTTTGTTTTGGGGGCTGTATTAGCACTGCTCAGGGATCACTTCAGTTTATACCAGCACCAGTCTGTTGAGCCGCATCCAGATGTGAGCAACTGGTAGTATGTGCTGATGTCATCTTGGTTTTTATTCAAGGCTTCTAATTTGGAATTCCAAGCGCTATTTTAAATTTGGCCTATGTAGTTAAGTCACAGGTAAGAATGTTTCTGTTTTTGAGCCACACCCAACAATGCTCAGGGTTTACTCCTGGCTCTGTGTATAGAAATTACCCCTGGGAGGGCTCAGGGGGTTGTGGGGTGTGCTGTGGATCAATCCAGGACAGCTGCATGCAAGGCAAGCATCCTACATGCTGTACTATCACTACACACTGTACTAGCCCCTAAAATGGTTTCCCTACCCAACTTGAAGCAGTAAACAAGATGTATCTGATTTGTTTTTAGTACAATTATATTGGCTATCTTGACTATAAAAAAGAAAGGATTCGGAAGCTTTCAATGAAAGCCAGCACCTGCTCATTTAACCCTGGAGTTTTTGTCGCAAACTTGACAGAATGGAAAAGACAGAATATAACCGACCAGCTGGAAAAATGGATGAAACTCAATGTAGAGTAAGTAACAACTAGCCTATTGCCTTGAAATCTCTGTAATGTCCACTTGGGGGAATTGGGGGGGGGGGGGGCAGGAGGTGGGATGGGGAGGGGGGTGGGCGCATTATTCACTAACCACTATGTTATTACCTCTCCCAAGAGAGGGATTGTATAGCAGAACACTTGCTGGCTGCATCACAACGCCGCCTCTCCTCATAGTATTTTATCAGCAGCATTCCACTATTGACCCAATGTGGAATGTTCGCCACCTTGGTGAGTAGCAGTTCAAACGTGTAAGCCAACCAACAATTATCCATATTGTTTCCCTTCAGCTTTATGCATTGTATTGCAGACCAGCAGTCACCTGTTTTTTTCCTCTGTTAAAGGTTCCAGTGCTGGAAAACGATATTCACCCCAGTTTGTAAAGGCTGCAAAGTTACTCCACTGGAATGGGCACTTTAAGCCCTGGGGAAGAGCTGCTTCATATACTGATGTTTGGGAGAAATGGTATATTCCAGACCCAACAGGCAAATTCAGCCTGATCCGAAGACATGTGGAAATCTCAAATATAAAGTAGGATTTCTGTCATAAGCATTTTTCAGGAAATCCTGGAGAAGAGTACATGTAGAAATAATAGTTCCTAGGCTTTAATGTGTATCTGAATCAACTCGTGGGGAATAAAGGGCATTTTTACTGAAGATGAAATCACTGTTAGCTTCCCAGAATGATGGTAAATGTCTTCAGCTGCCTTATTGAAGTGGATCACCTGCCAAGGTTTGAATTTTAACCATGACCTGATCTGTAAATAAAACCTACATTTTTAAAGAGGTATGAGTTTTTTGTTACCAGGTAACTTCCCACCCTTCTAACATCATTTTTAAAAGTCTGGATTTCTATTTTTTAATGAAGACATGATACATATTTACAAAATCCCATGCAACCTAATGGGTTATTGGGGGTATCCCCACGTCCAGTGTTGTTTGAGGGGTCATGCAGTGTACCAGGCAGGGATGGAACCCAGGCCTCCAGCATGCCAAGCATGTATTCAGCCAGCTGTCCTTTCTCTCAGGCCTTGCTCAAATGGTTTTAAAGGATGAGATTCTTTTATGAATGGTCCATGCTCAAGTTGTAGGCATTATCCTCTTCTTTAGTTATTTTATCTGAGACAAAGAGAGAAAAGTGACATTTTTTTAAAAAAGCCAACTGCACAACAAATACTTTGAACAAAGATCACCCCACCCAACATACCTGCTGGCAACTCTTCGGGCTGTACCTGCCAGGCCTCTTCAGGGCACAAGCCTGAAGACGCTTCCTGCAGGACAGAGAAACTGTTAAAACATTTTTTGTGGGGGAGGTGGGAAAGGGGGACTTGTGTACAAAAACCAACTGTGCTCCAGGATCACTTAAGGCAGGTTCAGGGGATGATACAGGGTGCTAGAGATTGAACGCTGATCAGCCATGTGCAGCAAGGCAAGCCTTACCCTCTACTATCTATCTGGCCCCTAGATGACTGGCCTTTTTTCTTTTTTTATTTTATAAAGTAGTTCACAATATTTGATTACAAACACCAATCCCACCACCATTACACCTTCCCACCACATTTCAGGTGTTTCCATACTGAACCCCAATCCCTGCCCGAAAGCAGAACCAAAATAATGTATTTCCCCTCTAAGGTTGGTTGCCTCCTACTTTGAATTCCATTAAATTTAAACTCCATTAAGTGGGATTAAATCTTGGACTAAGGGCAGAGAGTGTCACGTGCCCTCGAATGAGGAACTTGCCTTTAATTTGCTCAATAATTACAGACACGAAGTCACTGAAGGGCATAGATAATGGAAGGGATTGCAGTAAGACTAAGGATTGCTTAGCCTCGAAACATAGAAGGCGTGCGACCTTACACTCACTTTTCAAAAATAGCATACATTTGTTTGGTTTTTAACATGCTTATATTCTGGCTTAAATGGCTCCAGAATGAAATACAAAACCTTCACGCACTTCCCTCTTATTGTGGTGGGAAGGTACTCGGTGGTGGATTTGGTGTTTGACTATTATCTATAATGAACTATCGTGAACTACTTTTATGAAAATAAAATATATTTATAAAAAACACATGGCCTTATGGTTGTCTACTAGGAAAAAGATTAACAACCCTCCCATTGTACATTTTATTAGAAAATTTCAGCTTGACATCATAGCAACAACATACTTACACCAGATTCTTCCGCACCCTCCTGATCGTCACTGTCTCCACAGTCCTCCCGTTTCTCCTGCTGCTTCACTTTCTGTTTTGGCAATTCTTCAGATATGTCATTTTCCTCTATTATTCCATTTGTCAGACCCGAAGACTGGAAAAGGACACTACTGGCTAATCGGGGGCCTCTAAGGACTACAAAGGGAACACAACACCCCACGTAAATCTTTATTTGATGAGCCAAATTTAGCCACACTTAAATGTAAGCCTTGCTCACTACCTTGTATACTGTGTGCATTGTTCTTCTCCAGTTGGTGCAGATTAAAGCCCAGCTTCATGTCTGACACAGTCTTCTCATTGAAATGTGGAGAAGGGGTCCATGATGTAGGAGGGTGGCAGTAGTAATTTAAGGAGGCACTAGTATTGAAAACCAAAACGTTACAAATCGGTTCCTTTACTCAGGGTGATCATCACCAGTATACCTAAAGAAGCCTTACCCAGTCCATTCTGACCACAGAAGTTTGGCGGCACTATCAACATTTGGGCTTCCCCCTTTCTGGTGCAGCCCTCTTCTCTGAGCAAGAAAGGTGAAAAATTCCAGAGAATCCTTAAAATCTGGAACAGTATATTTCAGCACTACCTTAAGGGGGGAAAACAAAATCTACATTTGGTATGTTGTAAAAACACAGCGTTATAAATCAAAGGAAAAGCTTCTGAAACACCAAGGAAAGGAGATGGTGGTTCTGGTACCTGTCGAGTGTCAGCTCGAGACAGGATGGCACTGGCAGCCTCCAGTGGTCTTAGTTCTTCAATACTCGCTGGACTTCTCAGAGCAAGCGCAGTGGTAGAGTTAAGTGGAGACACAATGATGCTTGGGCTATCTATGATTGTGATTTGTTTGTCCAGGGGGACAACCTGCATGTTCCTGGAACATAAAGAAACAGTGGTTGATGGGGGTACTGCTTTATCTTAAGAATAAAGGCAGAACATGAAGCTCAGGGTTGGATTGAACAAACTCAGCATAGTCTGTCAGATCCAGTTTATCATCATTTGCTTCATGCAAGACTCAAAACTGTACCCTAGCCTTCTTTTTAACCCCCCCCCTTTTTTGGGTCACACCCAGTGATCCTCAGGGGTTACTCCTGGCTCTGCACTCAGGAATTACTCCTGGCCATGCTTGGGGGACCATCTGGGGATGCTGGGGTTTGAACGTGGCTTGGCTGCGTGCAAGGCAAACGCCCTAGCCGCTATGCTATCGCTCCAGCCCCTGTACTCTAGCCTTCTAAGGAGATAATTACATCTTATGGTTTAAATACTGCCTGAAAGACAGGCCATTTCCTTTACCATAAACACATTAGCCCTTCTGCTTGATAGTGTTCTACTGATTCATCAACACCAGGTCCAAGCATCAATCCTGGAGAATTCCATTATCTTTTTGCTTAGTCTATCCACTACCCCACACTAACCAATTCTTTCCTAAGCGCAGCACTAACTTAGCCCAAAGTTTTTTTACTGACACCTCCAAAAAAATTAAACTTTTTTTTTTTACAAGAAAAAGAAACTGTCTTAAGATACACAAAATACTCTAGTTTCAGAATGACTGTTACCTTGTAAGTCCCATGGATATACCAACAGGACATACTGGCTCCTGTTTTAAAGTATTGATGATGCTACTTTTCCCCACATTTGGGAAACCTATAAATTGGAAATAAAACAAAAAAAGGCATTAAGTGATGTGATAGCAATTACAAAATTGCCACTGCTTTATTTTAAGCTAGACATTCAGAGCATGATCAGAATTTTATCTGATTATGCACATTCAGCACTAACCAGTGGTACTCTGGGGACCATAAGGGTGGTTAAAAAGCAGTAAAACCGGCATTTATTTAAGTGGGATAAAATCCAAGTGGACTGCATGGTAGGTAAGCACCCTACCTGTTTGTACTGTTGCTCCAGCCCACTAAACTGTTTCTTACACAAAAAGGTAGAAAAACACTACAATGTTTTTTACAACGTTTAGTAGTATAAAAACACAGGCAACAATTATTTAATTCCCCCTTCCCTTTACAGTAAATATCTGGGAAGCTGGATTAGAACATCCCTTTAGGGAATAATTCTTGCCAATTAAAAGATGTTCAACTAAAACTCACCAATTACTCCAACCTGAATGGCTTTGCCATGAGTCTCCTGAAAACTTCCAAGAAGCTTCCAAAGACTTCCTTTCCCAATGCACACTTCACGCCTGAAAGCAGCAGCTTTCTTCTTCACCTGCATACAATGAAATCCCGAATGATTATTTTTACTTTCCGACAATTCACCAGACAAACACTAAGTGGTCTGGCTCTACAGCCAAACTTCCAAAGTCAATCACTTTTTTTGCCTTTCAGATTTTTTTGGATGAAATCAGAGTTGGATCTTTTCTGTTTTCATTCTGTTATCAATATTTTACATACTCATCATGCTTCAGCCATCAAAAATCTGAAAGAACCAAACCCCCCACCACCAACTGTCAAGGGAACCTTGATTACCTTCCTTTTGCTCTTCGGACACGTTGAGGCTTGGAATACCACTGTTGGCAATTCCTTGTTCAGATATGTTAGCCAGTTCTCCAAGTTCTCCTTTGGAACCAAGTCTGATAAGCAGTAGGAATAAGACTGTTGCAATTTATTCCTTTGAGATGAATTCATAAAGTCTACATTATCAATCACTCTGGTTTGCCTTTTCAGTTTTCAAAGAATTTAACTGGAAGATAACAGAGATAACCATCCTACCACAGTGCCCTCATCTTGATAAAGTTCAACATCTATATGATCCCAATTCTCTGCACCCTTCACCCTTTCAGGATTAAGTAAAATTCTACACCAGAGGGGGCTGGAGAGATAGCCTAGCGGGTGTTTGCCTTGCACGCAGCAAACCCGGGTTCGATTCCCAGCATCCCATATGGTACCCTGAGCACCGCCAGGAGTAACCCCTGTGCATCGCTGGGTGTGACCCAAAAAGCAAAACAAAAACAAACACAGAAAAAAACCAAAACCCTACACCAGAGGTTCCAACTTAATAAGTCTCAAAAGTGAAGGAAGGGGGGGGAAGTCAGTGTCTCATTGGAAAGGTCTACCTTGAGTGAACAAAGTCATCCCCATACTTCATACTTAAATATACTGCATGGTAAAGCTGAATACAGAAACTTACATTGACAGGGGTGCTGGGGAAATCAGGTGGTATCAGGGACCAAATTGGGGAGTCCCACATGCAACACATGCAGTCCAAGCCCTCTGAGCCACCTCCCCAGTCCCAGCAACTTACAAACTGAATATAAAATGGTAGTACAAATTGGCCAAAGAAAAGGAGAAACAAGACAAATCACTTAGAGAAACACCCACCAATCACCACCTCCCTCCAACACACACTGCACTCTGCGTAATATACAACACATGCACACTGGCTTTGCTGAGGTCAGAGTTGGATCTTATCAGTCTTCAGTGACAGTCAGACTGTTCAGATGTTTTCCTCATACCTCACCAGTACACATGAAGCATGAAGGTCATTCTTTTGCTTACCTGATTTATTTAATACAAGCACCAGCTTTTTCTGTCCACCTTGGACAATGGCTTCTTCTACCTGGGGACACCTGCAACCAAGAGGATCGCGGGCATCCAGCACCTCCAACACAACATCAGAGGCTTCAATCACCTGTGAAGGGAGAAATGATGAGAACAGCACGCTAGGCCCTGGGAAGACCCTTCAAATTACCCTAGCATTATTTAATTTGCTACAGGGTGTGCTGAGTTGGACTTAAGCCCTCACTTCATTACATGTGCATCTCACACATGGTCACGGTTCTCCCGTTGTTCATCAATTTGCCCGAGCGGGCCCAGTGACGTCTCCATCATGAGACCTGTTGTTACTGTGTTTGGCATATCGAATACGTCACGGGGAGCTTGCCAGGCTTTGCCGTGCGGGTGAGATACTCTTGGTAGCTTGCTGGGCTCTCCGAGAGGGGCAGAGGAATCGAACTCGGGTCGGCCATGTTGGCTGCATGCAAGGCAAACGTTCTACCGCTGTGCTATCGCTCCAGCCCATTTCACACAGAAAAAAAAAATACATCTGTTCAGCAGTCTTGAATCAAAGTGGATTTCTAGAATGGAAATATCCCCCAAGTCTGAAAATACGATCACAGCACAGTAAATCACATAACTCAACAGGTCTTTCTGGCCTGGCAAGAGATGCTAAGCAGAGTGCAGTTCTACTTACTGATGGGAGAGAACACTTGAAAAACAAATACTGGGAAAGAGAGTGCTGGTAAGAACACCAAAATACCTCATCTCCCTGCATTAAAGGAAGTCCTTTTGATACCTTTCACACTTTTTCTCAATTAATTTCCCCATTTCCAAAAAATTTGTCAAGAGCCAAAGTAACAGTACAACAGAAAAACTTGCCTGGATTCAATCCCTGGCACCACCTGCATATGATTCCTCCACCCAGCCAGGAGTTTTCCCTGAGTAGAGCCAGGAGTATACCTTGCGCTCTGCTGGGCATAGCACAAAACACCGAACCGAACTTTATCAACATGTTACTTGCTATTGGCTTTCATTTTGGTTTGGGGCCATAACCAGTAAATCTGCATACAATCCACTGAGCTCTCTCCAGCCCTGCCATATTAACATAAAATGCATTTTCCTAAGTCATGCTTTGGGTAGGAATTCCTATGCAAAGGAAATATAAAATTTCCCATTGAGCTAAAAGTAACAAATGCTAAATAGGAAGGCCAATTTGCTTATGGCATCTTTTAAGTTTAGTGGACTTTTAGGTTGGTGTTTAAAAAAGACAAGCCTCTGTTCTTTTTTTAAACCTCATTTTTAAGACACTGACCTAGATTAAAATACCTTTTTGAGCTCCTGACAGTACATCTTCTTTGGATTCTGTTTGCCTGACTTGGTTTTGTTCTTAGCTTTGCTTTGCCCCAATTCCTAGAATGAAGATAAGGAAAACACAAAATGAAATTTAAAAAAAGCACAGCAGTCGTAACATTTATTTCATATATGGCTGATGCGCAATACAACAGACACTGATGGGGAAGCAAAGGGCTGAGCACATGCAAAAATGTAGTAACGCTTTTACTTCTTTTTGAAACTTATCTCTTTCAGAGACCAAATCATACCTCCTTCACAGGTTCATCAGATGGCTTAATATCAGAGTCTGTGTCAAGGTTTCGTCTCTTTTGCTGTTCCTCCAGCCGATCAAGTTTTTGCTGCTGTCTAAGTTCTTCACGCTGTGTCAAAACCGTGACAGAAATGGGTGAGGCACAGGGCTCCCACTTGCTCCTTTCAAGATGCATGCGCGCAACACATCAGTTCTTACCCTCTGTTTCCTCAGTTCAGCTTCCTGAAGAATGGCCTCCTTGAAGGGAGCACTGTTGGGAACACTCAGATCTTTTCTCCGTTTCTTATGACCTTTTTTCTTCGCTTCCTTTCTCAATTTCCTATGGTGCTCACGGATCTGTTATTAAATACTTATTTTTAAAAGTCCACACAACTTTTTTTTTGGGGGGGGGGGTGGGGTGAGAAAGGAGTATTTCTGCACTACACAGGGAATCACTCCTGGCAGTGCTCTGGGGACCACCTGGGTAGCCAGGATTTAACCTGGGTCAGCCACGTGCAACGTATACAAATCTCCTAGAGAGAATCCACATTAAGAAACTAATCTGACTACAGCTTGGTTCTGCCTCTAAATTTAAAAACAGCCCTCCCGTTGATCGTCGATTTGCTCGAGCGGGCCCAGTAACGTCTCCATTGGAGACTTTGTAAAAACAGCAAAGAACATATTTATATGTGAAGCCAAGGTCTCAGGGAGATTCTTTTTGCAAAGGCTATTTTTATTCTGGGGCCACACTGGATGGCGCTTAGGCCTAGCTCGGCCCTCTGCCATCACGCGTTGCTGGGAGGGCGGGCAGAAAACCTCGTACAGTGCGGGGAACCGGAAACCTGGGCCTGGCCGCTTCCGAGGCAGCACCTCCCCCCTCCCCGCCCCCCCAATCCAGTACTATGACTCAGGCCCCTGCAAACGGTTTAAATGTTCAAAAAATTTTTTTCTCCTTTTTGGGTCATACCCAGCGAATGCACAGAGGTTACTCCTGGCGGTGCTCTGGGGGCCATATGCGATGCTGGGAATCGAACCCGGGTCGGCCGCGTGCAAGGCAAACGCCCTACCCGCTGTGCCATCGCTCCAGCCCCCTAAACGTTCAAATCTACAGGACGCACCACAGAACTTCGGCAGTTTCCCGGAACTGATGGCCTGAAAGCGGGTGCCACGACTTCCCTATCTCCCACTTCCTGAAATAATAACTCCTACTCATCCTTATCTCCTCCCGGAAGGAAGCCCGGGCAGCAAACTCAGCGTTCCCATTCCTCGGAGCTCTCCCAAGCACGCTTACCTTTTTCTGGATTTTGTACCGCTTATGGCATGTCATGCGTTTACTCGCTTTCTTTAACTCTACCCCAAAAAAAGCAAACAAACAAAAAAATCATCGTTAAAAAAAAAAAATCAAGACGCCACGAACGCTCGCGCCCTCGAAGTCCTCTCAAGCCCGTCGTAGCCACTCCAACCCCGGCGGGGTCTGGCCGACTTCCCGCGTCCTGCGCTCCCACGCGGGGCCCGGTGCGCACGTGGGTGCCGCGGGGCGGCTGTTTCCCCGCACGGCGGGCGCGGCCGGGCCCCCCGCACAATGGGCCCGCCGTTAACGAGTGTCGGGCGTCCCAACGCTCCATCCGACGCGGAGCCGGGCCGGCCGGCGGGCCCCCCGCAGGCCCCCGCCGGCCGGCCGCTCCCCCGCGGCCCCCACTCGCGCAGAGCCGGCAGAGGGCCAGCCCCGCGCCGGGGCGCCCCCACCCCGCCCTCGCCGACCCCACTCACTCGGCCGCTTCATCTCGGCGCCAGGAGGAGCCGCGCAGGCGGCGGCGGGGACCCGCGGCGCTCGGGAGGACGCGCCTCCGCCGGCGCCACGTGGGAAGTGGGGCCCGAGCGCGAGAGTCTCGCCCTCACGCGGCCGCCGTAAAGCGCCTCCCCCGCGCCGGGCGGCGCGCGCACGCAGTGTCGCGCTGGCCCGGGCTCGCTTGACGGCCGCCAGTCGGGTTTTGCGGCAGTACCGGGAGGGGTGAGGGCGGTGAGGGCGGCCGGTGCTGGAGCGACGGCAGCGGCCGCGGCCGGAGGAGCAATAGCAGCAGCCGTGGCGGCCACAGGGCGGGGCGCGGCGGTCGGGGACCGCGGCCGGGGCTGCAGGCGGCGGAGCGGCGGGGTAAGGCCGGGCCCGGGGCGGGCGGGGCCGCTCCCCCTCGGCCGGCTGCCGGGCCTTTGTGTGGGGCCCGGGCGGCGGGCGGGCGGGCGGGCGGGCGGGCGCCGCGGCGGAGGCCCCGCCCTGGCCGTGGGGACGCGCCGGTCGGGCCGGGCGCGCGGGGCGGGGCGCGGCGGCGGCGGCGGCGGGCGGCGGGCCGGGCCCGGGCCCGGCGGCTCCCGCACCTGCCGGCCGGGACAAAGGCGCGCCGCGGCCCGGGCCTCCCGTTCCCGCCCCCGGGAGCGCCGGGCTCGGGCGGCCGCGGAGCTGTCAACGTCCCCCTGGGCGCCCCTCGTTGTGACAGGTCGGGGGAAGCCTTTCCTCCCGGGGCCTCCCCTTCTGCTCGCCCGACGGTTACTACGCAAAGTCTCCCCGGGACTGTGCTGCTGCTGCTGCTGCTGCTTCCCCCCCTCCGCCTTACACTTTACCAATGACTGAATTCAGACTGAGTTTATTTTTTTTTAATCAGTGGGAACTTGTATTTCTAGTAAAAGTCAGATATTTAAATTTTCTATCCTACGAGGAATCAGGGTTGGGTTTGGGTTTGGTTTTGTTTTCAAAGACGTTCGTTTTTTGCTTTTTAGTATTTCCCCAACTCGTTCGGACTGCAACAGTTTTTTGCCTAGAAGGTGGGCAAGTGTGACTTTTAAGGGAAGAAAGATTGCCACAAGTATAGAAGGAATTCTGAAAGGCCAGTGACAGATGCTCCGCAATCATTTGCTACAGTAATGACTACTAGACTGATAGCCGTTGGAATAAAACATTTGAAGTTGTTTTCCAAAAAAAAAAAAAAAGGGCTGCTTTAAAATGATTTTAAACTTAGCACAACCCCCATTTAGTAATGGACTCTTTTTCAAATACAATTTAGAAGAAGCAAATTGAACTTGATAAAGATGTTGCAAAGTAATGTGGTTTTTTGTCGTTGTTGTTGTTGTTGTTGTCAACAGGGTGCTGTAGCTTAAGATCCTAAAGTAGATTGGAAAGTTGAGGGTTTTTTTAGTATTTAAAATTGAAGCCGTTTAAAATGTTTGGATAAATAGGACCTTGGCCACTTTCTTAAACTTTGGGAGTTTACAAATTCCTCAAGCCTTAATATTCTACTCAATTCAGTAATTGTGGTATATCTATATTACTAACAAGCTATCAGACATTGCATAGAAGAAAGTTGAATTGGAAAAAAGTCTGTAAAATATGGTTTGTAAATAATACTTATGATTTTGCTCTTTGGTTTAAAAGAAAGGCATTGAATTGAAGACAGTAAATATTGAAAGCTGTGAACACCGATGGTAAGGGTAATTTTTCTTGGAGAAGTGATTTTTCTTTTTAATGTTCTGCTTTTTTGGTTGTTTTAGAGTGCTTTATTATACTAAATATCACTAGAAATGCAGGAAAGTACTAAAAATATGTAAATTAAATATACCATGGTGGGGCTGGAAAGACAGTATAAGGAGTAAAGACCCCTGGCACCACATTCTCTCAAGCCCCACCAGAAATGACCCTTGAGCTCAGAGCCAGTTAACTCCTGAGCATTGCTGGGTATGGCCCACAAACCAACAAATAAAACACCACACACACACACACACACACACTCACACTCACGATGGTACCAGAAAGATAGCACAGCCAGTAAGGTGCTTATCTTGCCATGTATGACCAGGGTTCTATCCCCGATACCTATTATGGTCCCAGAACCTTACCAGGAGTGATCTCAGACCAAGGAGTAAACCCTGAACACAGCTGGGTGTGGTCAAAGTACATGAAATCATTTTGAAAATTAAAAGTAGAGGCTGAGTGATAGTACAGTAGGTAGTATGCCTGCCTCACGCGTGGCCAACCCAAGTTTGACTCCTGGTACCACATAGGGCCCCCTGAACACAGTATGGCACAGAAAACAAAAGTAGTCATAGTTTCTACTTTAGAATTTCAGTATCTCTGCACGTAGATAGGGGGTTACACTTTTTTGTAGCCTTGGCTTACGAACAGTATTTGGTGAAGTATGAACCAAATAAACATACTAAAAGCACATTTGGGTGGAACAAACTTTTTGAAATAAAACTTATAAAGCTTTTTTTACTTAAAAGACTTGCGAATACCCCTTCAGCAGTTCCTTTTCCAGAAAGGGGATTTCGTGTACTTTTCACTGTCAGAACAGTTTTCAGAAGTGAAAAAAAAAAAAAAAGATCTGAAAGTTGTGACTCAAACATTCACCGGATAATTAGAGGTATATAACCTGGGACTCTCAGTCTGATCTAACGAGCTCAAGTTCTAGTGCTTCTCTGCCTGCCTTGCCACATAGCTTTCTGTCAGACTTTCAAAGTACATTTAAAAATGTGTCCATTGGATTAAAAAATGCTTGAAAGTTCATCTTAAATTCCACTTTCCCTTGTTTTATTAAAGGAACTTAATGATCAAGTTGTTCTGGATGTTTATGTTGAAAGCAGAGGTTTCCAAATTTATTTGGCCTACTGCCCTCCTTTCAGAAAAAAATTACACAGCTTCCCCCAAAAATCTGTCTCTTTAAGTGAACAAACAAAAAGCCACCACGACCATTGTACCTGAGTCTACTGCTGCCCACCTGGATCATTTTGGTTCCATTCCATCTGGGGCAGTATGGCAAGCATTGTCTAAATTTTATATATATATGTCTACTAAATTTTTTGTCACTTGATTTTTTGTGGATTTTACGAGTAAATTGACCTAGAATAGTTGAATGCTTTTTATGTTAATCTCTTTAAACTTGTTTGTGGTGTCCTATGCTGATAGGACTTTTAGACATAGTGTCATTCTGTTATTTTGGTTGGGGGAGAAGTTTTCCAGACTCTCTGCTCACATGAGCCATTCTCGGTTTGTTCCAGCTTGCCAACACTTGGTGTCACATGTGAGCCTTCCACATGTGTTCACTCTCCATTCCAGCTCTGTGATTGAATTCTGCTCTTATTGACTAGGGGGCAATTGGGCAGGCATGCTTCATTCCTGGAATTGACAGTCATTCCATGTGAGTATAGGGGAATCTCAGTGAGACATCATTAAGCATGTGAAAAGCATTTGGTTTTAAATGGAAAAAAAAGTGTCAGTACTGCTAGTGCCGGATCCCTTGGCAGTTTGATTGTCACAAGAAAACTTATATGCCTATATTCTCCACTTTATCTTTTTATAGCAGTTATACCTGGACAATTTCCTTCTATTTTGACTTCTGACTCTTCTTTTCATTTTCCCCTTTCTCTGCTTTGTTTCTCTCTTTCAGTTTTGAATATACTAACCTTGAGTCAGCACTTCTAAAGCTCTGCCTTCTCCCACTGGCTTCACTTGGCCTTCAGACATAATGAGGAGACTGGCTTTTCGAGGCGCTGGTTGTGCTCTGGTAAAGCTGGTAAATTACAGATCCTCTGCACCCTTTCCCTTTTCTGTCCTTTCTTGACTTTTCCCCCACCACTTTTAACTGTCCGTAAAGATTCCTACCTCGCGTTTATCAAATTCACTGATACCCTTGTCATAGATTATTTACAAAGGATCGGTCCTTTCTTTTTCTTAATGAATTGAGGCCAGATTATCAGCCTTTATAGAGCAACAAAAATCAATGAAACTTGGCTGCCCTTGATTTAAACTCTTTGAAGCTTTTCGCCAGCTGTAACCAGTTACAAACTATATAACAGGAACATTATGTTTGACTATTTTTTAAAACCTTGTGGACTAGTTCGGAGGAAGAGATAAAGATTCCATTTTTCAGGTTTTTTTTTTTTTCCAGTTTTGGGGCTACACCTAGTGGTGCTTAAGACTTCCTTCTGGCTCTGTTTCAGGAATTGCCCCTGGCATGCTCTCGAGTCCATATGGAATGCCAGGGAGTGAACCCTGGTCGGCTGTGTGCCAGGCAAACACCCTCCCCACTGAACTATTGCTCTGGTCCATCGTACCAAAATGTTTTTATACTTGTGGTTCTACATTCTGTTCTAGGGCGGTTCCCCCTCCCCCCTTTTTTTAAATCCATACTGGCAACTCATTCTTTAAGTGCCTAATGTTCTTAGTTTACTAAACTTGAATGTTTTAATAAGTGAAACTGGATCAGTTTTTTCCTCTTTAGAGAGTTTTAAAATCACAATTTCCTACTTGATGCTATTAAACATTATAGCATTGTAGAACCCACTTGGGTATACATGATTCCTTTCTATTTGTAGCAGTTGTTTCAATGGTGCATTTCTTGTTTTCTATTCAGAAGTACCTATTTAAGGTTGACTTAATAGTTATTTAGTGAATTTAGTGTATTTAGAGAGAGTACAGGAGGTAAGGTGATTGCATTGGATGCTATGGGTGCTACTGATCTCACTTTTATCCCTGGCTCACTTACGGTCCTGAAGCGCTGTCAGAAGTGATCCCTGACAATTGAGCCAGGAGTAAGTCTGAGCACTGCTGAGTGGGGCGTGGGGTGTGGCCCAATTAGGGAGGGCTGAGGGAGCAATGCCAACAAAAATCACAACAATAATTATTTAGTACCTTGCCTAAAACTGTGGACAGGAACATGTTTCTGAGAGACCATGGAAGATATCCAGGTAGCGGGAGATACTGTTCCAAATCATCTACTGAAGCTTAAAGTTATGATTTAAAAGTCCACAGAGAGAGACCAGAGCAATAGTACAGTGGGTATGGTTCTAGCCTTGCTCATGACCGACCTGGTTTTTTTGTTTTATTTATTTTTTATCCCTAGCACCCCATGTGGTCCCCTGAGCCCACCAGGAGTGATTCGTGAGCACTGACCCAGGAGTAAGCCCTGAGGACCACCAGCTGTGGCCCACAAAGTCCATAGAGAGATGGGCCTGGAGAGATAGTACAGTGGGGAGGGCACTTGCCTTATACAAGGCCAACCTGGGTTCGATCCGTATATCACATATGGCTCCCCTGTGCACTGCTACTAATGATCCCTTAGTGCAGAGCCAGGAGTAAGCCTCAAGCATTGTCAGGTGTAGCCACAAGCCCCCTCTTCACCCAAAAAAAGTCCACATAGATGGGGCCTATGTTTTTCATGTAAGAGTGCTGGGTTTCATCTTTAGCACGCCACAGTCTCCTGAGCACTGCCAGGTGTGCTCCCCACCAATCCTCCAAATAAGATTTTAGTGGCTGGAGTGATATTACAGTGGGTAGGACACTTGCTCCGCATGCTGCAGATCGGATTTGGTCTCCAGCAACATATAATATCCCCAGAGCGCAGAATCAAAAGTAGGCCCTGGGGGTAGCTAGGTGTGACCCCAAAACAACCAACATTTCACAGGAAGAAAGTACCCCATGAAACTGAAAGGAGGGTTAGTTTAGATTGACAGTGACATTTTAAAAACTGTTTTGTTTGTTGGTATGGCAAGTCACTGTTTTTCAGGTAGATTTGTTAATGAAGAAAATTCATTTTAGTATGTTAATTTTATGGTGCATCTGAAATGCTAGAAGGCTGATTGTTCTCTGCCTCTACTCTTTTTATTTTTTAAGTGATTGCCTCAGGCTATGCTTTTCCCTTCCACATTATAGCCTTTTTAGAAAATGATCATATATCTAAGCAACTCAGGAAAATAGAAGTGGCCATCTGTCCCCAAGGTCTGTTTAACTGCCTTAGGGACGGAGGAATTGATAATTCCAGCACTTTGGTAGTTTTAAAATTCTGCTATAGGGTAAATTTGGTACTAGAAGTTGTTGAGTCATTCAAAATTGATGATACACAAATGAGTATACCTTCACTGAATTTGTCTTGCCTAAATTGAAAGTATAGTCTGGTAAGTGAAGCACTGGGGCCAAAAAAAAAAATTTTTTTTTTAAATGTTAGTGAAGTCTCTTTGCAGCAGTTAAAGTAGCTTCAGTGAACCAGAAGCCCTTTAGAAGTTTGCCAGCTGAGGGCTTATTAACAGTCTAAATTTAAATGTAAGAACATGGTTATTTATTTTTTATAGAAGAAGTTGGATTCCATGGGTTCCAAAAGAAGAAGAGCCACCTCCCCCTCCAGTAGCGTCAGCGGGGACTTTGATGATGGACACCATTCTGTGTCCACACCAGGCCCAAGCAGGAAAAGGAGGAGACTTTCCAACCTTCCAACGGTAGATCCTGTGAGTAATTTGAGCCACGTATTTTCTGCCTCCTTTCTTACAATTCCCACCTTCCTTTAATAATAAGTAAAATTTAAGATTTCTCCATTTTCCACCCACTAACTTGATATTCTTAATCTTTCTTTTATGAAAATTATGTATTTAGCCAAAAGCCCTATAGTAATAGTATGAGACTATGAAGTAATGAGTATCAGTTTATCTCATATATACTTTAAGCCATTTGTGTCATAGCTTAAGCACTTTTGCTGGCCATAATACAGTCCGCCATGTGTAAGACATACCAGTTTTGTTTTTGGAACTTAGATTCTAATGAAGCAGTGGAGGGGGGTGTAGAATGTAAACTACTGAATAATAAGTTATAAAGTAGGGATCAAAGATACATCTCGGTGGTAGAGCCAACTGCCTTGTATATATGAGACCCTGGGTTCAATCCCTGGCACTGAAAAAAAATTTAAATACAGTACCCTTAGCTAGTGGGTGATTGTGGTTCAGCCTTCAGGAAGGCTCTCAGCTTCCAGGATGCTAGGGAAGTCTGTATAGATAGACACTACAATGCACAGAAACTAGGTTAGGAAGGGGATTGGTATATCAAATAAGGGAAATGGGCAAGAGGGAGAAAGAGGCCGATAAAAATCTTCCCAGTCTAAGTAAATGGGTCCTTTGTGGGCAATAGCAGTAGTTTAGATTTTATTCTTTTAGTAAGAAGCACTCAATAATTTTTATGCAAGAATGATATATGAACTCATTTAGTTCAAAGTTTTAAAAAAATCCCAGTATCACAAATCTGATGACAGATGTCAAAATGTTTAATTGGTTAAACTATTTTAAAGAAGGAGATGATGAGGCCGGAGCTAT
Source organism: Sorex fumeus (assembly GCF_029834395.1). Taxonomy (NCBI): domain Eukaryota; kingdom Metazoa; phylum Chordata; class Mammalia; order Eulipotyphla; family Soricidae; genus Sorex; species Sorex fumeus. The sequence continues at coordinate 52,953,142 of NW_026606129.1, read as the reverse complement.
AGTACAGTCGGTAGGACTTTTACCTGGCACGTGACCGACGTGGGTGTGATCCCTGAGCTCAGAGCCAGGAGTAATTTCTGAACACCAGGTGTGGCCCTAAAACCAAAAATAATCATAATAAATAGGAAGATAAAGTATCGATGTGTTTCAAACTTGAGTTACCAATGGGAATTAGGAATTCTTCCTTGTTTGCTTTGTTTTCGGAGCCTCCCAAGCAGTGTTCAGGGGCCCCTTCCCAGTGGTGATTTAATGCATGGATCCAAGAATATGATACTTTGAGGGCCCTGTGGTACCAATTTTCAGGGTTGCAGCTATGATGCTCAGGTTACCATGTGTGGCCAAGAATCAAACCCGAATTGGCCACCTGCAAGGCATGCGCCTTAACAGCTGTTTGCTGTCTGTCTTTTGCCCCTACTTGCTTTTTATGTATATGTTTTTACTGACCACGGGTTTTTTTTTTTATTTTATTTGTATAAAGTAGTTCACAATATTTGATTACAGTTAATATTTAAACAATAATCCCACCACCATTACACCTTCCTACCACCATATTTTGGATGTTTCCATCCCAAACTCCAACCTCTGCCCCAAAGCAGAATCGAGATAATCTACTTTGTATTGTCTGTTATGAATAAACCACTGAAAATGCTCCAAAAAACTTTCCTTAGGAGAGAGTGTGTGAAGATTGTTGTATTTCACCCCAGGCCATTAAGCCCTTCTGTAAGAGATCACTAATATGTTGATAAAGGTTGAGTCTTGTGTGCTTATGTGTATATATCTGTAAAAATATTTTTTCCTCTAAGATTGGTTGCCTTCTGCTTTAAACCCCATCTAATCCAGTGTGTTCCTCTTGGAATATGAGTGATATGAAGTATGAGATGTCCAGGAATAGGTTTACTCATGGGTGAGGCTTGGCCGGAGCACGTGGAAAACAGCCGTGAGCATGGCGGTGGTTGAGTTCTGGAGGATTTCAGCTGCTGGGGCAGGGAGGGGCCTCACCTGTCCCCTCCAGGGTGCCCCGAATGAAACAGCCTGGCATGGGGTCAAGGTCCTGCGGCATGGCTATGGTGTGTTTTGTTATGCTCTCTTTCAAGAGAGAAGGACAATGAGCCTCTAGGTCGTGGTTGTTGATGAGATGATCTGAGGACGGTTGTTATGCTTAAAGTACTTTGGTTTCTCTCCCTTTCTATGTGTAGATTGCTGTGTGTCATGAACTCTACAACACTATTCGAGACTATAAGGATGACCAGGGCAGGCTCCTCTGTGAGCTCTTCATCAGGGCACCAAAGCGAAGGTGAGTTGGAAAGTAAGTGGAGGGACCTGTTCCGCAGTTCATGTTTAAAATGCCTGGAAATAAAGTTTTCTCCTGGGAATAGCTTAAATGATACTGGGCTCTTGATTTTAGGGTTTTGTTTTGTGTTTGGATCACACCTGACTAAGCTCAGCGCTTACTCCTGGCCACACTTGGCAGTGCTCAGAGGCTATTTCTGGCTTGGTGATTTGGGGTCACTCAAATCACCATATGATCCCATGATGCCAGAGATTGAACCTGGGTTGCCACATACAGAGCATGTATTCCAGCTCTTTTAACTGTCTTCTTGGCCTCATCATAAGATTTTTTCAATTTGTTGTGGTATTCCTTTGATCAGTGTGTATTTTTTGTTTGTTTCGTTTGGAGGCCACAAACATACAAATACCCAGGACTACTATTGGATCAGAGCTGATAGGGAGAGAGGATACTCTCAGCAGTAGTTGAGAAACCACTCACTGTGGGGGATTGAACTTGGGGCTCCTGCATGCAAAGTATGCTCTTCGACCCTTTGAGCTATCTCCCTGGCTCTTTACCAATGAATATTGAGTCCTCCCTGTATTCTGGGAATAAATTCCACTTAGTACTATATAATTCATGTAAAGTACTAAATTCCTCTTTGTTGATCATTTTTGTATCAGTGTTTATAAGAGATGCAGAATCCTCCGTTTCCCCCCTCCACTGTCCCCTCTCTCCTACTGCTGTTTTTGGTTTTGGGCCACACAGCAGTGGTTATTCAGGCCTTAATCCTGGTACTGTGTTTAGGGATCACTCCTGGTACAATCCCACCAGCTGAACTATCTCTACGGCCCCAAGAAAAAGAAATATTAGTTCATCTTTAAATATTTGGCACCTTCCACCAGTGGAGCCATTGTATCTGGGACCTTTTTTTTTATAGGTTTGATTGCTGATTCTTTACAATTTTTGTTGTTGTTATTGTTACGGAGTTTGTTTGTTTGGGGGCCACACCCAGCGATGTTCAGTGGTTACTTCTGGCTCTGCACTCAGGAATTAACTCCTGGCATTGCTCACGAGACCATATAAGGTACCAGGGGTCAAACCCTGGTCAGCTGTGCACAAGACAAATTCCCTTCCCACTGTAGCATGATTCTTTACTACTTACAGCTTTATTCAAGTTTTCTATCTTCACAGTCTTAGTAGTTTTTATTTGTCCAAGAATTTATAGTTCATTTAGGATATCCAGTGATACATAGTACTCATAACCCTTTATTTTACCTCTTCCCAACCATTTTTGATAAAATGACATATATTTGGTTGCTGTGCTCAGACTGTCAAAATGATCACTGGAGCTGCATGCTTTGGTTGTGGTGTTTTCACAGAGTTTGTAAGAAATTTTGTGGCACAGGAAATCACACAACAGCCGCACTTCTGGTATTGCATTCAGAATGTGGTGTGATTCAGGGGATCAAACTTTTCTCTATCTGAAAGGCTCTTCTACTGAGTCTTCTACTGAGTCCCAACCAGGCCGTTATCCTTTATATTATTGTGCTCTCAGTTGTTAATATCTATCTTTCATGTTTATTTTGAATCTTAATCTAGATCAGTATTTTTCAACTGGAAGCGTATGACTTTCTCTAGAGTGCCAGGATATTCCAAGGAATCCACAGATGAAAAATCATAAATGGAGGGCCACAGCATGAGACTAGGAGGAGACCATGGTAGATCAGGGTTTGGGGGGAACAGAAAACAAAAACCAAAGTTGGAAGGGGACCACAATTAGAAAAAGTTTTGGAAACACTCATCTTGTTGATTTTTTTGGGGGGGACAGGGCATTTGTTAAGATAAATCAGGGCCTCGCACATGCAGGGGCAAGGTAGAGGTTCTGCTGAGCCGCATCTCTCACCAATTAGCTAAGATTTTTATCAGTTTCTTTTTTTTAAGGTTTATCAATTTTGCCCATCTTTTCAGAAGACCATCATAAGGCTGGAGAAATAGCTGAGTGGTTTTAATGCATGCAAAACATGCTTTGCCTGCAGGAGCCCCAGGTTCAGTCACCACACTGTCTCTTGAGTACTCCAGGGAACAGCCCCTGAACACAGAACCAGGTGTGACCCCAAAACAAACCCCATTACATGGGCTGGGAGGGTAACTCACAGGGCTAGAGCGAATGCTTTGCTTGCAGAACCCATGGGTTCAATCCCTGGCATCATTTGGTCCCTCAAGGATTGTCCAAAGCACATTTGAACTATGTCGGGTATGACCCAAAAACTAAAAGAAAAAGCCCCACAAAATTATTTCAGTGCCTCACATGCACAGGGATCAATTTAAGTTCAATCCGATCCCCAGCAACCACATGGCACTGCTGAGTGTAGCCCTAGAAGTTTCACACCACTCTGTGTAGCTCTCACCTCCTCAAGGACATGGTGATCTGTATAGTACCACTAGCCCAAGCAGTGCCAGTTAGCCTGACCCAAACATTGAACTCTCCCACACAATTGGTCAAGGTACACCTGGTGTGGCCTCTGAGATCCCTAAACACAAGTAGGGAGCCTCTGATATTCCACCATCCCCTAAAAAAAGGCCCACTGCAAATGTAAGTTTAAGTATTTTACCATTCATTTTTACAGTTTTAAAAATTGAAATAACATTAATTTAGGTTGCTGATACGTGTTTTAAAATGAGAATACATATGCATCTTGTCTTTTTTACTCCTTTAGAGTTCTAATGGCTATAAATCTAACATGTTCTATCACTTAGAAGGGTGAACAGTGCCACAAATCATTTTGAAATATAACTGTTTTTAGACATTGGATTAATTCCTTTTTTCAAAAAAAAATATTACAACAGAAATCAACCAGACTATTATGAAGTAGTTTCTCAACCAATTGACTTGATGAAAATCCAGCAGAAATTAAAAATGGAAGAGTATGATGATGTTAACCTGCTCACTGCTGACTTCCAGCTGCTTTTTAACAACGCAAAGGCCTATTACAAGGTAAGAAAGCACTAAACTTGGAAGACATACAATTTCATAGTTGTCAGTTTTTTAAATTTTTATTTAATCATCACGAATTACAAAGCTATTCATGATTGGGTTTTATGTGTACAATGTGCCAACATCAATCCCTTCACAGTGTCCACTTTCCTCCATCAGTGTCCCTAGTTTCCTTTCCATGCCCCCTACCACCCAAGCCTGCCTCTGTGGCAGGTATTTTTTTCTTTCTCTTTTTTCCTTTTTTTCCCCGTGGTTTACAATACTGTTACTGATAGGGTATTCATGCATGTCACTTTGCCTCCTTTCAGGGATCTAGTCCTGGTCCGGAGTGACCACTTCTCTCTATCATTGTCATAGTGGTTCATTTCTGGACCATTTCCTGTCTCCCCTCAATTCTCACATCCTCCCCACCATTACATCCCCAGTGGCAAGCTTCCAACTAAGGACCAATTCAGTTATTCCACTATTATGTTTCTTTATATTCCTCATATGAGTGAGTTCATTCTCTGTCCCTCTCCCTCTGACTCATTTCACTCAGCATGCTACTCTTCAGTCCATCCACATATCTACAGATCTTTTCTTAGGGCTGATTAGTATTTTCTTGTATACACACACACACACACATATACATACATACATATATACACATGTATATACACATATTCAAAGAACATACGTATGTTTATATATAATGTTATATACAAATATACACACACCAAATACACCAAAGCTTCTTTATCCAGTCATATATTCTTGGACAGTTGAGTTGGTTCCAGATTGTGACTATTGTGGCTATTGTGACTATTGTGACTAATGCTGCAGTGAATATAGTGCAGATGTCTTTTCTATGTTGTGTTTTTGCGGCCTTTGGGATATATTCTTAGGAGTGGAATTTCTAGGTTGTATGGAAGCCCAGTTCCCAGTTTTTTGAGGAAAGTCCATATTGTTTTCCAAAAAGGCTGGAGGGGCTGGAGAGATAGCACAGCGGGTAGGGCGTTTGCCTTGCACGCAGCCAACCCAGGTTCGATTCCCAGCATCCCATATGGTCCCCTGGGCACCGCCAGGAGTAACTCCTGAGTGCAGAGCCAGGAGTAACCCCTGGGCATCGCCAGGTGTGACCCAAAAAGCAAAAAAAAAAAAAAAAAAAACCCAAAAAGGCTGGACCAGTATATTGCCACAAGCAGTAAATGAGAGTCCCTTTTTCCTCACGCATCCATGCCAACACTGGTTGGTGTTCTTCTTTTCTTTTTTTTTTTTTTTTTTTCAGGTTTTTTTTTTCTTTTTTTATTAGTGAAAAACCATGAGGTACAGTTATAGGCTTACAAATTTTGTGCTTGGGTTTCAGTTATACAATGATCAAGTGCCCATCCCTCCACCAGTGCCCGTCATCCATCCCCACGGGTCCCAGCATTCACCCCCCCCCCCAACCCTCATCCCCCCCCCCCCCCCCCCCCCCCGTCCCATCCTGCCTCTGTGGCAGGGTATTCCCCCTTGTTCTCTCTCTCTTCTTTTGGGTACTGTGTTTTGCAAGAGAGGCTTTGAGTGGCAATCATGTTTGGTCTATCGACTACTTTTAGCATGCTTCTCCCACCCTGGGAGGGCCCTCACAACACCCTTCATTTGGTACTCTCTTCTCTATCTGAGCTTCCTTTTCACCTAGAGCCTGTGGCTGGCCTTCCATTCATGGAGCAAAATTCCTGGTACTAATCTCAGCCATTCCTGGGTGTTAATCTCCCTTTTTGTTGCTTTATGTTCCCCAGATGAATGCAGTCTTTCTGTGTCTATCCCGCTCTTTCTGACTCATTTCGCTTAACATGATACTTTCCATGTAGTACCACTTGTATGTAAATTTCATAACTTCATCTTTTCTAACAGCTACATAGTACTCCATTGTGTAAATGTGCCAAAGTTTCTTTAACCAGTCATCTGTTCTTGGGCACTCAGGTTTTTTCCAGATTCTGGCTATTGTAAAGAGTGCTGCAATGAACAAACAATTGCAGATGTCACTTCGACTATACCTTTTTGCCTCTCTGGGATATATTCCCAGGAGTGCTATAGCTGGGTCAAATGGCAGATCAAATTCTAAGTTTTTGAGAGTCGTCCATACTGTTTTCCAAAAGGGTTGGACCAGCCGGCATTCCCACCAGCAGTGAAGGAGGGTCCCTTTCTCGCCACATCCGCGCCAGCACCGGTTGCTTTTGTTCTTGTGGATGTGGGCCAGTTTCTGTGGTGTGAAATGATATCTCATTGTGGTTTTGATCTGCATCTCTCTGATGATTAGTGATGTAGAGCATTTTCTCATGTGCCTTTTTGCCATTCGAATTTCTTCTTTGCGAAAGTTTCTGTTCATTTCCTCACCCCATTTTTTGATGGGGTTGGGTGATTTCTTCTTGTGGAGTTTAACCAGTACCTTGTATATCCTTGATATCAACCCCTTGTCGGATGTGTACTTGGTGAATATCCTTTCCCATTCTGTAGGCTGTCTTTGTATTTTGGTCAATGTTTCTTTTGAGGTGCAGAAGCTTCTTAGTTTAAGATAGTCCCATTTGTCTATCTCTGTTTTCACTTGCTCGGCCAGTGGCGTGACATCTTTGAAGATACCATTAGCTTCAATATCATGGAGAGTTTTGCCGACTTTGTCTTCAATAAACATTATGGATTCTGGTCTGATGTTGAGGTCATAAATCCATTTTGATCTTATTTTTGTGCATGGTGTTAGGCAGAGATCTGAGCCCACTTTTTTGCATGTAGCCATCCAATTTTGCCAGCACAGTTTATTGAAGAGGCTTTCCCTGCTCCATTTCACTTTTCTTGCCCCCTTATCAAAAATTAGATGATTATATGTTTGGGAGGAAATGTCAGTATATTCAACTCTGTTCCATTGGTCTGCAGCTCTGCTTTTGTTCCAGTACCATGCTGTTTTAATTATTACTGTCTTGTAGTAGAGTTTGAAGTTAGGGAGGTTGATTCCTCCCATTTTCTTTTTCCCAAGAATTGCTTTAGCTATTCGTGGGGGCTTATTGTTCCATATAAATTTCAGGAGTGTTTGCTCCATTTCTTTGAAGAATGTTATGGGTATCCTTATAGGGATTGCATTGAATTTGTACAGTGCTTTGGGAAGTATTGCCATTTTGATGATGTTGATTCTCCCCATCCATGAACAGGGAATATTTTTCCATTTCCTCGTGTCCTCTTTTATTTCCTGAAGTAGCGTTTTGTAGTTTTCTTTGTACAGGTCCTTTACTTCCTTAGTTAAGCTGATTCCTAGATACTTGATTTTCTGGGGCACAATTGTGAATGGGATTGTTTTCTTCATGTCACTTGCTTCTCTTTCACTATTTGCGTATAGGAATGCCATGGATTTTTGGGTATTGATTTTATAGCCTGCCACTTTACTATACAAGCCTATTGTTTCTAGGAGTTTCTTGGTAGAGGTTTTAGGGTTCTCTAAGTATAGTATCATGTCATCTGCGAATAGTGAGAGCTTAATTTCTTCTTTCCCTATCTGGATGCCCTTAATATCTTTTTCTTGCCTAATCGCTATTGCAAGTACTTCCAGTACTATATTGAACAGTAGTGGAGAGAGTGGGCATCCTTGTCTCGTCCCTGACCTTAGGGGGAAGGGTCTCAGTTTTTCCCCATTGAGGATGATGTTTGCTGTAGGTTTGTGGTAGATGGCTTTAACTATATTGAGGAAAGTCCCCTCTATCCCCATTTTGGCAAGGGTTTTCATCATGAATGGGTGCTGGATCTTGTCAAAAGCTTTCTTTGCGTCTATTGATATGATCATATGATTTTTATCTTTTCTTTTGTTGATATGATGGATTATGTTGATTGATTTCCGAATGTTGAACCATCCTTGCATCCCTGGGATGAATCCCACTTGGTCATGATGTATGATCTTTTTGATGAGTTGTTGTATTCTATTGGCTAGTATTTTGTTGAGAATCTTCGCATCCGTGTTCATCAGGGATATTGGCCTGTAGTTTTCTTTTCTTGTGGTGTCTTTGTTTCCTTTTGGTATTAGAGAGATATGGGCTTCATAGAAGCTGTTTGGGAGAGTTTCTGTTTTTTCAATTTCCTGGAAAAGCTTGAGAAGAATTGGCAATAGGTCCTCTTTAAATGTTTGGAAAAATTCGCTAGTAAATCCGTCTGGGCCTGGGCTTTTGTTTTTGGGAAGACTTTTGATTACAGTTTCAATTTCCTTGATGTGAATAGGTCTATTCAGGTACTCTATATCTTCTTGATTCAGCTTTGGGAGATGGTAGGAATCCAGGAATTTATCCATTTCTTCCAGGTTCTCGTGTTTCGTGGCATAGAGACTTTCAAAGTAGTCTCTGATGATCTCTTGAATTTCTTTAGTTTCTGTTGTGATATCCCCATTCTTATTTCTGATTCGATTTATTAGGGTTCTCTCTGTTTCTTTGTGAGTGTTGCTAGTGGTTTATCTATCTTATTTATTTTCTCGAAGAACCAGCTCTTGGTTTCATTGATCTTTCGGATTGTTTCTTTGTTTTCCATGTCGTTGATTTCTGCTCTAAGTTTTATGATTGGTGTTCTTCTTTTTAATGAGTGCCAGTCTCTGTGACCGGAGGTGATATCTCATTGTTCTGATTTACATTTCATTGATGATTAGTGATATAGAGCATATTTTCATATACCTATTGACTGTTGGTATTCTTTGAGGAAATTTTTGTTCATCTCTTCTCCCCATTTTTGGATGGGGTTAGGTATTTTTTTTCTTTATAAACTGGTGGGCAAATAATTTCTCCCAGTCTGTGGACTCTTTGTATCCTTGTCATCGTTTCTTTTGAGGTGCAAAAGCTTCTTAATTTAATGTAGTCCCATTTATTTATCTTTGTTTCTACTTACCTGGTCAGGGGCATTTTATCCTTAAAGTTGCCTCTAACTTCAGTGTCATGGAGAATTCTGCCTATGTTTTCCTCTGTCGACCTTACAGATTTAGCTCTGATATTGAGACATTTAATCTATTTTTATTTTACTTTTGTACATTATGTTAGAAAAAGATCTCAGTTCATTTACTTGCATGTAGCCAACTAGTTTTCCCTTTCCCAACACCACTTACTGAAGAGATTTTCCTTGCTCCGTTTCATATTTTTTGTTTCTTTATGAAAGATAAACCGTATACCTGAGAGTCTGTCCCTGGATTTTCAATTCTTTTCCTTTAACCTGAGGGTCTATCTTTATTCCACTACTTATCCTCTTTTTTGTTCTTTTTTTTTTTTATTTAGTCACCTAGAAATTACAAAGTTATTCATGATTTTTTTCAGGTATACAGTGTTCAACACTGATCCCTTCACCAGTAGTACCATGCTATTTTCATTACTATTGCTTTTACATTACTATTGCTATTACAGTTTGAATTTGGGGGAAGTGATATGTCTCATCTTTTTCCTGAGGATGGTTTTGACTATTTGGGGTTTTTTTGTTTGTTTGTTTTATCATTCTGTATGAATTTCAAGAGGTTTTTTTTTTTTTATTTGAAAAATATCATGGATATTTATCCTCATAGGGACTGCATTGAATCTGTATAATGTTGTGGGGAGTATTGCCATTTTGACAGTGTTGATCCTCCAAACACATGAACAGGCACAATTGTGAATGGGATTTTTTTTAAGACTTCTCTTTCTCTTCTACTTCATATTTACACATAGGAAATATGATTTTGTAGCCTAACACTTTGCTATACAAATCCATTCTTTCGGGCCGGAGAGATAGTACAGCGGGTAAATTATTTGTCTTGCATGCGGCCAACCCAGGTTCAATCTCCAGCATCCCATATGTTCTGCCGAGTACCACTAGGAGTAATTCCTGAGTGCAGAGCCAGGAGTAACCCCCAAATACCCTGGGTACGCTCCCCACACAAAACAGAAATCTATCATTTCTTTATTCTAGATTCCTTTGTTTTTCTAAATATAGTATTATGTCATCTGCAAATAATGAAAGCCTGACTTCCTTTTCTATCTGGATGTTCTTAATATCTTTTTCTTGGCTAATTGCTATGGCAAGTACTTCTAGTACTATATTGAATAGAAGTGGCAAGAGTGGGCAGTTTGTTTTGTACCTGATATTAGAGGGAAGGAAGATACAAGATTTTCCCTCTTGAATATAATGTTTGATGTGGGCTTGTGGTAAATGGCTTTGACTATGTCAAGAAAAGTTTCTTCAATTCCCATTTTACTGAGAGGTGGTTGTTTTTGTTTTTTGTTTGTTTTATTTTTTAATCATGAGTGGGTACTGGATCTTATCAAATACTGGATGTGGCCCCAAAACCAAAAGAAACTAGATAGAGCATGATAAAAAGTAGAACTTAATTAACCCAATTTGTATATACCTGTTGTAACTGATAGAAAGGTAGCTTCTTGGACATAACTTTGTTGATTCATCTCTGAGTAATAAAACATCTGGTCTTACTTCTGTAGTTGGCAGCACAGGGGAGAATGACGTGCAGGAGAAGGGGCTGTTCTGGTCACATTGGATGTTGCTGGTTGGGTTGATGTGTCTCTGGCTGATTGCAGGAACACAGTGTCGGTACTTCATTAGCAGTAGGCTTCCTTACTAACATTTTACTAGAATGAGTGGATAATTCTCTTAGAAGCTTATACTTTGTTACTAGGTTGCTTTATCTTTTTCACTTGAACATTACAGGGAATGCAGTATTTTAATTGTAACTATGCCAATATCTTTATCTAGAGGCTTTGCTGCTGTTTTGGTCTTTCAAGAAATTTTCATTGCCAAGAAAGACTGGATTAAATTTTTTCCTTCCTGTTAGTGTTGTGTATTTTTGTTTACCAAATACTCTATAGCTTTGGGACTTTGAAATGGTAAATATTCATGGTAAAGAAGCATGATACATACACATATGATCTTAATAACATAATGGATGTTTAGTTGTGTAGGTAAACAGGACCTAGAAGGACATGTCAGACATAACTGTGTCAGACATAATTGTGGATGACTGTTCTTTGTTTCTTTTTTCTATTTCCTATTCACATGTTAACTTCCCAAAAAAAGGTAATATATATTTTAAAAACCTGGAAAAAAAAATAGAAACTAGGAAGAAAGAATCAGCAGTATACTTGTTAGTTTCTGTCCTTTAGATTTTCATCCCTTAAATTTGGTCTTATCCTTTAAATTATCTTTTTACATATATAGTAATAATTTATCTCTTTTTTGGCCCACACTTGACAGTGTTGGGTCTGCTTTTCAGCATTATATGTGAAGGACAATGAGGGGCCAGGGCATACACTTGGACCTGTTGCTTTGCACGTACTCGAGCCTTTTGAGCCATCTCCCAACCCTGTAGTAGTTTTAGCTTTGTAAATCATTTATATTCTACTTTGATTATTTCTATAATGAGTTAGAGTATGTAGCATTGTAGCACTGTTCATTGATTTGCTCAAGCAGGCACCAGTAACGTCTCACAACAAATTGTGAGATTTATTGTTACTGTTTTGGGCATATTGAATACATCATGGGTAACTTACCAGACTTTGCCATGCAGGCAAGATACTCTTGGTAACTTGCCGGGCTCTTGGAGAGGGGTGGAGGAATCAAACCCAGGTTGGCCACATGCAAGGCAAATGCCCTACTCGCTGTGTTATTGCTTCAGCCCAAGTTAGAGTATACATAAAATAACTTGAGGTGTCTAGGAGTAGCCCAGTGGTAGAATTCCTCCTTTCAGGCATGAGGTCAAGAGTTTGATTGCAACATTGTCACTGGGGATCCCCAGTGCCACAACAAAAACTTCACTTTCATCACAATGCAACCAAGTGTGTGAACATTTGTGCTGAAGAGAACACAAAGGACTCAGCACATGCTTTGCCTACAGGAGGCCCTCCTTAGATCACTGGCTTTGCACAGTCCCCCACCCCACTGGAAGCAACCCCCAGGGCCTTGGGTGTAGCCATTAACAAAGAAAACAATTGTGTGAACACTGCAACAAGTGTGTGGGTCCTAGCAAGGAGCATTGTATCTAAACCTGTGCAGGTATTGCTGCCAAATATATGCTGAGTCATTGCATCTACAGCAGCAGAAGGGAGGGGCAAAATAAGAATAATTTCTTACAAATAAAAATTATTTCAATTATAATTTGCAATAAAGTACTAAAGTTTACTGTTTCTCTTCTCTTTGCTAATGTACAGCCAGATTCCCCTGAATATAAAGCTGCTTGCAAACTCTGGGATTTGTACCTTCGAACAAGAAATGAGTTTGTTCAGAAAGGAGAAGCAGATGATGAAGATGATGATGAAGATGGGCAAGACAATCAAGGCACTGATGGAGTAAGTATGCAGCTGGAACTGGTGACAGATGGGCTGCAGGAAGTGGACAAGCCTCTGGGCAGCTAGGCTTCCTCTGCAGTATAGTGACACAACTAGGAAGATAAAGCAACTAGAAAGCCCAACTCCAAATACCAGGAGTCTTAGACCTGAACAAACGTGCATGGTGTTTTATGAATTGTTCTTATATGGATACTTATTGCCTGCTTAATATCCTTTATATATGCTGGTTCAGTATTGCTAGCTCAAGATATACTAGTAGTGTTACTAAAAATCGGAGAGATGGAATCTCCTTGGGTAGGAATATATTTGTAGATTAGACTACTTTTCCTAGACTATACCTAATGTGTTAGAACATGTTTCCTTTGACATTTTGTGCAACTGACTTTTCAGTCCCCAAAATGTTATCAATGGGAAGAGGCCATTTCTGGCCTCTCTTTCTACTGTCTTTATTTCACGCGTCTTTTTCTGTCATCACATCATTCTGTTCTGTATTTCAGTTTTTATGATGTATGTAAAATAACTTTTGACTGTACATCTTTATTTTGTCTTTTCTTAAGTAGAATGGTATGACACAAGAAATACTACTTTGTTAATTAATTTCTGGCATCTTGAATGCACCAGACATGATGGGTAAATACCTCTATGTGAATACGTAAGTGTAAAGAGAGGAAAACAGCTGAGAGTGTACAGTGGGCATTCCTTGGAACTCTTGGCCCCAGTTCCTTGCTCCTTTTTTTTTTTTTAATTAAATGATTGCAGTTAGGAAATACTCAGCCAGGGATTCTCTGAAATTTTTGACTGGTAATACAGAAACAGCAGGGACTGGCTCTCCAGTACAGTAGATAGGGCATTTGTTTTGTACATGACCAATCTGGGTTTGATCCCCCACATCCCATATAATCCCCCAAGCCTGCCAGGAGTGATCCCTGAGCATAGACCCATGAGTAAGCCCTGAACATTACTGGGTGTGCTCTTCCCCCACTCCCCAGGCCCGAAAAAAATGACCAGAAATAGCAAACACATGCTTTCATAGGTGGTACGTTGCCTACAATGGGCTTGGTTTTTTTTTATAGATCTCCAAGGTTCTCGTAAATTTAAAAAAAGAAAGAAAGAAAGAAAGAAAAACCCATTTTCTTTAATAAATTGGGCTTATTCATATTTATACCTCCCAAGCTTCTTTCTGTCCCTAAAGTTCTCATGAAGGGAAAGGGGATTTTGAACATTTTGAACATGTTTCTATTTTTGGATGATTTCCTTGGAGTTTTTCTGTTGTATGAGTATATTTATAGACCCTGCTCTTTTTATCACCTGCAGCACATTTTCCAGAATAGCTAGGTGTGAAAGTGCCACATTTTTAGTGAGGACATAAATGACTTAAATGGCTTTATAAGGTATTTTAGTCTGCTTTCATCAGTGTTACATTGGTTCTCAAAGCTTATGTGTCTGGGGATTCTTTGCTAATTATGTTTTTAGGTAAGGTAAGCATTTTATGTCAGTTGTTGTTGGTCACCATAGTAGACCCAAGGAAAGTTAGCACCCCCTCTGTGGAGTTTTGTTGGTTAGGACAGAAATGTTAGTCTGATATGACTTAAGCCAGATATAGCCACTTATCTTTATTTGCATGCATAAAACATGGCCTAGAATTTGAGTACCATTTAACATACTTGGGACATCCCATTATTCACCACAGAAAGTGACTTTAGACTCAGACCTTCCTTTTCCAACTACTGTTTGAGGCAGCTGTTGTGTTAAAACAGTATCATTTAAGCCAGACTGCCTGGAGAGCAAAAATTATGTCTATCAGTTGACTTAATACGAAGACTCTGGTGAGGCTGAACAATTGCAGTAGAAATTACCATGAATCATGGGGTCATGTTTTCTGTCTTATTCTGACTCATTGTATATACATTTCTCTCATTTAAGATAAACTGCACTCAACTTCACTCAGGCTGTCATACATGCAAGTGTGACTTCCCACTGAGCTACATTCTTGGCTCTGTCATCATTATATACTATTTATGTAATGGAATTTAGAAAAAAGGCCTGATTCATGGGATGTAGTTACTGAAATAATATAAGGAGCTTCATTCGTTTCACATATGCTGGTCTGGAACTATTAACTCATTTGTCTAATATCAGCATTTTGGGGTATTTGTGAAACTTGTATTTTAGGTGATTTTTTTTTTTAATTAGTGAAACACCATGAGGTACAGTTACAGACTTATAAATTTTTTGTGCTTGGGTTTCAGTTATAGAATGATCAAGTACCCATCCCTCCACCAGTGCCCATCCTCCACCACCACGGGACCCAGCATCCCTCCCACCCCCCATCCCCCCGTCCCACCCTGCCTCTGTGGCAGGGCATTTCCCCTTGTTCTCTCTCTCTTCTTTTGGGTACTGTGTTTTGCAAGAGAGGCATTGAGTGGCAGTCATGTTTGGTCTATAGACTACTTTCAGCATGTTTCTCCCACCCTGGGAGAATCCTTACAACACCCTTTATTTGGTGCTCTCTTCTCTATCTGAGCTTCCTTTTCACCTAGCACGTGTGGCTGGCCTTCAAGTCATGGAGCAAAATTCCTGGTACTAATCTCAGCCATTCCTGGTGTTAGTCTCCCGTTTTGTTGCTTTATGTTCCCCAGATGAATGCAATCTTTCTGTGTCTATCCCACTCTTTCTGACTCATTTCGCTTAACATGATACTTTCCATGTAGTACCACTTGTATGTAAATTTTATAACTTCATCTTTTCTAACAGCTACATAGTACTCCATTGTGTAGATGTACCAAAGTTTCTTTAACCAGTCATCTGTTCTCGGGCACTCAGGTTTTTTTCCAGATTCTGGCTATCATAAAGAGTGCTGCAATGAACAAATATAGATGATTTTTTTTTTAACAAGCTTTATTGCAATAGAAATTGTTTTGCATCACACCCAGATGTATTCAGGTCTTATTCCTGAGTCTGTGCTAAGGGGACCAAATGGGAAGCCGGGATCATACCCACGTTGGCCACATGCAAGGCCACTATTACTCTAGCCCTCTGAAACTTGCATTTTAAAGGAAGTAATGTTTAGAGATTGGTGCCTGCTTCTATTGTTTATTTTATATGTAAGTATATGTAAGTACTTATTTCTCTCCTTCCATTCTTCTCAGTCCTCTCCAAGTTACCTGAAGGAGATTCTGGAGCAGCTTCTTGAAGCCATAGTTGTAGCCACAAATCCATCAGGACATCTGATTAGCGAACTTTTTCAGAAACTGCCTTCAAAAGTGGTAAGTGATATAACTGAAGATTAGTGAATCAAAATGGTTGATTAGTCATTTAACCACTTTAAATGTGGCATAAAGTACAATGATAATAAATTCACATTATTTTGCAGCTTCCACCTATGCCCAAAACTTTTTATCTTCCCAAACCCAAACTTTCTCCCATTAGCAAATGATTCCTTATATTCCCTCTACCCAAGTCCTTGCAACAGCCATCCTCTCTATTACATAATTTTAATTAGTATGTACATTTAGCTATATAAATATGACCACTCTACTCGCATAAGAGGGATCATGATATTTTCTTTCTGTGTCACTTGTTTTACTTAACATAGTCATTCAGGGTTTATTCATGTTGTAGCATCTGTTGGAATTTGCTTTATAAGGCTGAATAAAATCTGTGTATATGCCAGATTTTGTTTATTCATCTGCCAATGCGCATTTTTTTTCTTTTCTTTTTTATAATTTTGAGTCACAGCTCACAGTGACTCAAAATTACAGCCCTGGCTGTATCTCAGGGATTACTACTGGCAGTGCTCAGGGGGTCATATGTGGTGCAGGGAATCGAACCGAGTTGACATTAACCTCTGGACCTTTCTGGCCCCAGTCAGTGGACTTTTGGGATGTTTCCAAGAGTGGTCATTCTTGGGGGTTTTTATTGGGATAAGGGTCAACACCTGGTGGTGCTCAGGGATCACTGCAGGTGTGCAGTGCTTGGGGAACCATTTATGGTACTAGGGATTAAACCTGAACCAACCACATACAAGGCAAGTACTTTACTCCCGTACTATCTCTCTGGCCACTATCTCTCCGGGAGTCCTGTGTTTGATCCCTAGCACTGCATGGTCCCTACTTCATAGATATTTTAGGACCTTAAGTTTAAAATTGTGTGATCCTGTGAATTTATAATTTTAAAACATTAAATCATATATTAATTGTACAATGATAATTGCCCTGCTTGCTAAGTATAAACTCCTCCTACAACATGGGTATTTCATAGGACTTGTTAGAACTAAAATCTGACTCAAATATAAGGAACATTATGATATACAGCTGTTTCTTAACCTTGAATCTCACAAAAGTTTAATTTTTCAGTAACAGATTATTGGTGTGCTTCATTTTCTCATTAGATACTTTTACTTACTAAGCATGCCTGCATTTTTGTCTTCTAGCAATATCCAGACTACTACGCAATAATTAAAGAGCCTATAGATCTCAAGACCATTGCACAGAGGATACAGGTATGAATATCAGAATGTGTTATCATGTGTTATCATGTATGTAACCACATGTGGTTTAGGGCAGTTTATCTATGGTCTATTTTTTTCTAGGGACTTGTAGAAAACAAAGAAACAGATGTTTCTGTAAGGGGATATTTGCAATAAAGTAACAATTTAGAGTGTTATAGATTATAACTTTGGAGGCAGCTTAGTAATCATTTTCTGTTTTTTCTGTAGGCAGTAAAGCAAAATTCTCATTGACAAAACTTTGCTCTTAAGATAAATTAAAAAGCATTAGTCGTGGATATTACTGATTGAACAATACACAAACAAACACTGTCCTACCTTGTTCATCGATTTGCTCGAGCGGGCCCAGTAATGTCTCCTTTTTTTTTTTTTTGAGTCTTGTTGTTACTGTGTTTGGCATATTGAATACGTCACAGGTAGCTTGCCAGGCTCTGCCATGTGGGCGAGATACTCTTGGTAGCTTGCCGGGCTCTCCGAGAGGGGTGGAGGAATTGAACCCGGCTCGGCTGGGCTGGCTTCGTGCAAGGCAAATGCTCTACTGCTGTGCTATTGCTCCAGCCCACATTAACAATGAAAGATTTTTTTATGGTGCTTCCAAACAGGGTTGTTTTTTTTGGGGGGGGGGGGCAGTGAGGAAGGGATGGGCCACACCTGGCAGTACTCAGGGGTTACTCCTGATTCTGACTCAGGAATCACTCCTGGCGGGCTCAGGGGATCATATGAGATGCCAGGGATCCAACCTGGGTCAGCTGTGTGTAACGTCTCTCTGGTCTCCTTCCAAATAGTTTAAGATTATCTCCAAATAAAAGTAAAGAAGAATACATGTTACGGTATATAGTCAATAAAAACAGGCTTATTCTCTTTCAGTTCTCCTTCCCTAGGTCTCCAGTGATAATAGTAGCAACCCATGCTCCCCTAGACTTACTTGCTCTCTTTAGAGTATGCACTTTGGTTCATTCTAACAACTTCATGAATTAGATAATTTATTGCTAGCATTCTGTAGATGAGATAACTGAAGCACAGAAATAGCAAGACTCTTGCCTGGCATCAGTAAGATGAAGAGTCAGAATTTGAATCTACCTCTCCATAAAGATGGTGCTAAATAAATGATGATTGACGATAATGACAGCTTTAAAATTTGATGATCAAATGCAAAGAAAGAGCTAAATTAAACCGGATGTATGGTTTTGGGTTTTGGTCTTTTTCCCCCCCCTGCTGTATCACGGATCAACTGGCTTTATATATGCAATTTATGCACTCCACTACATCCCTGACCCAGAAGTCCAAGAAAGTCTCAGACACACTTGTTTGCCAAATTGAAGAGCTTTATTATCCTGCAAGAGCTGTCAAGCCTGAGATAGAAGATCTCAGCGCAATGACACCTGCCCTAAACCCGAGTCCAGGCATTTTTTATATATTCTTATCATATTCTGCTTGGCAGCATCAGCCAACTTTCTTCTTACTAAACAAGTCAGCATAGTACAGAAGCTGACGTTCACGTTAACCTTGAATGGTTAAAAACTTTTCTGGTTGGCAACTGAAAAGAGCAGAGTGTGATAGCTACTTGGTCTAACTCGGTTTTCTCTGTACATCCTGACCCTGCGTCCTTGCAGTGTCTCACTCCTTCTGTGCTATCTTTTAGCATCGACCTGCTTTTCTGCTAACTTTGGGTCACCTTGTCAATTTCTAAGAGTTGGACTGACATGGGTTATTTTCCTAGCTATGCTTCTAGTTAGCATGTCACTTTGGTCAGGCAATTTGACTACTTTCTCTACTGGATATTGAGTCTGTTATTAAATTTTTCAGTATTGTAGTGGGTCAGTAATAGTATATATGAAGCATCTCACAGCACCCGTGGCATGTGTAGTGTGAGTTATTGATCCTCCAAGGAATTTTGCAGAACTCCAGGGGTTTGGAGTACCAAACGATAAATCAAAAGGTGAAATTCAATGATCTCAAAGAGAAATGAGACTGGTAACACAGTGGTTTGCCAGGAGGGAGTAACTTCTTTGGTGTTAAATTCTAGGCAAACAGTAGAGTTCACTGACAATCTAGTTCTCTTAGATTCTGGGGCAAAAGGTATAGTATAGGGGTACAAAGCGCTTGCCTTACATGTGGCCGATCTGGGTTTGGTCCCAGACACCCCCTATGGTCCCCTAGGCATCATCCCTGAGTACAGACCTAGTACTAAGCTTTGAGTACCTTTTGGTGTGCCCCCACAAAAAAGAAAGATAAAAACCTTCAATTTCCTAATATATCACCTGGTTGTAAAGACAGGTTGATAGCTGTTACTAAGGCTGACTCCGAGTAACTAGAACGATCCTTGCTTAGGGAAAGATGTTTTTGTAACACTGAAAATCTAATCGTATCTTTAAACATCCCTCTGCCTTTGCACTAGTTTTCACAAGTGTGAACTCACAGTTTGTCTTGCCGTTTCATTCTTCCCAAAGATATCACCACAATCAAGGTCCTTGTCTTGTTATGTTCTTATTATTGTAATCATATTTCCTACTTAGCTGATGAAAGGCTAGCAAGTTCTTTTTCCTTGTTTCATTATTGTTTATTTGTTCTTTTTGTGTATGTTTGGTATTGGGGACAGAAACCAGGGCCTGCATCACATTTAAGCTCAACTGCTATATTGCCAACTACATCCTTGGTCCCTGCATATTATTTTTCAGTTTCTGTTTTATTTGTTTTTTTGTTTGTTTGGTTGGTTGGTTTTTGAACCATACCTGGTGGTGCTCAGGGGTTACTCCTGACTTTTGTTCAGAGATCATTCCTGGCAGGGAATAGAGTGTTTGAAATCGAATCCGGGTCTGCTGTATGCAAGACAAGCATCCAACCTACTGTACTATTTCTGTGGTTTCCCACATATTGTTTTTTTTTTGTTGTTATTTTGGTTTTGTTTTTATCCTGGTTTGTTTTGTGCTATTCTGGGGCTTGTCACTTGTTTTCTAATGCCTGCAGAAGCAAGTTACAGTCTCTTATATTATTTCAATAACCAACACGGATTAACGTAAGCTAAAAAAAATCCATGGAAAGGTTATTGGATAGCACATGGAATTGTTGGAAGAAGACTAGAGAAGTAGCTTTGGGGAAAGAAGGCAGAATAAGACAAGAAACAACTGAAATGATCTCTTTGTGGAGCTGCTGCTGTCATCACTGCTGTCTATCACTGAGGGCCCTGTCTGCCCTTTCCTCCACTCTTAGACTATGCTCGCCTGCATAGGGAGTGTGAAGTGCATTGCTTTACCTTAGAGTTGCTTTTATTCTTCAAGGTTAAAATATGTTTTCCTCTTGTCCTGGTTGCAAGCCTCCTAGAAACCTGCGATCTGCATTAGGACAATCAGTATGTCCTGTGCTGGGATTTCTTCCATATACTGAGTGCTTAGATGTCAGATAATGTCCCACATGGCAAATTACCAACCATTTTGCCTGACTTCAGGGATTCTGCCTCATTTATCTTTATCCTACATATGCATTCTGTACTTACTCAGCTCTTCTCACTCCACTGAATTTCCTCAGTCTCTAGGGAATGACATGTCTGGTCATTTCTGTGATCTTCTTGTTGATGATGTACCTTTTTCCTTTAATACTTCCCTCTTTCTATTATAAATTAGGACATATATAAGTGGCCTTAGTTTTTTTGGATTGAGTGAGCTTTAAGATATGACAACTCCGATATAGAAGACAGCACATAATAGGTATTCATATATAAGCTTTTGTACTAGACTGTATTAGATTGTTCTAAGCTGACTTTGGATTGTGTTTTTTTATATGAAGTGATCTATAAAACTAAAGGAATTTTGCTTCACATGTTATGATCACCTTAATGATTATTCATTAAGTATTTCAAATAGTGTTTAGCACATAATAAGTACTATGTATTTGCTTAAAAATATTTTTTTATTATTAGTGCTGTGCTTGGGGGCTATTCCCACGAATACTGCAACTGGTGTAAAAATTAAAGTTTTATTTAGCAAATATGTGGTAATGGGGTACCATGTATGGGATGAAACTAGGCCTTCCACATACAAAATGTACATACTGGTCCTTTGAGTCTTCTCCCCAGTTCCTAAGTAAAATAACTTTTTTTTTTTTTTTGCTTTTTGGGGTCACACCCAGCAATGCTTAAGGGGCCCACTCCTGTCTCTGCACTTAGGAATTACTCCTTGCTGTGCTTGGGGGACCATATGGGATGCTGAAGATCTAACTTGGTCAGCTGCGTGCAAGGCAAACGCCCTACCCGCTGTACTATCACTCCAGCCCCCTTTAGCACATTTTTATTGAATCATGTTTATAAGAATAATGTAACGGTGGTTTATCTCAAAAACTTATTTGTAAATGAATATTAATAGCTTACCAAAAAAGAAGGGGCTGGAGCGATAGCACAGCGGGTAGGGCGTTCGCCTTACAAGAGGCCAACATGGCCGACCCGAGTTCGATTCCTCTGCCCCTCTCGGAGAGCCCGGCAAGCTACCGAGAGTATTCGATATGCCAGACACAGTAACAAAAAAGTCTCCAATGGAGACGTTACTGGGCCCGCTCGAGCAAATCGACGATCAACGGGAGGGCCTTTACCTTTACCTTTTACCAAAAAAGAAAATTACTTGTTGTTCACATGTGTACTTAAAAAAGATCTTAAGATACGGTGATGAATTAAAGATTTTAAGTATTTATACTAATAACTCAGATCGCTCTGTTTTGTTTACTACAGAATGGAAGTTACAAGAGTATTCATGCAATGGCCAAAGACATAGATCTCCTAGCAAAAAACGCCAAAACATATAATGAACCAGGTTCTCAAGTATTCAAGGTTAGTGGTTTTTTGTTGTTTTTATTACTAATTTAGAGCCAATAACTTTTTTGAGGGCGGGGGAGTCCGCCCAGCGGTACTGAGGGCTTACTTCTGATTCTGCATTCAGGGATCACTAGTGGTGGGCTCAGGAACCACATGTGGTACCAGAGACCAAATAATCTGGGCTATACTACCTCTCCGACTCCACCATATCTTTAGAAAACTACTGTACTGTTTTCCAGTCCCTTTCTTGTCAGAGGCCCTGGGCAGCGAGCTGTCAGTGTTGCCTTTGTACGTGTAGGTGGCACCAGGATTTGAGTTTGTAACCTCTTGTTTACTGGGACAAGCTTTTGAAGCCTTTGAGTTATCTTCAAAACCTAATTTTCCTTTGTGAGGCAAAAGGGGTAGATGGGTACTAGAAATTGACACATGGCCTGATACATGCAGGTATGTGCTTCACTGAGCTATATATAGTATACCTGGAACTTGCTTCCTTTTTAAAAATATAGTCATCTTGATGTAAAATAGTATCTCATCATGAGTTTTTTTGTTTGTTTGTTTGTTGGTTGGTGTTAATGTCACACTGGGCAGTACTCAGTGGCCACTCCCCTTGCTCTGTCTGTTCAGTAGTCATTCTTGGAGGTCATCAGGACCACACATGTCAAGATCTAACCCAGGCTTCTTTCATACAAAGCATGTGCTCTAGCTCTCCAGCCCACCCATTGTGGTTTTCATGTAAAAGTTATTTTTTCATTTAGATTTGTGGGGTCTCCCAAGCAGTGCTCAGGGGATTGAGGGGACTTCCCTGCCGATACTTGGCCAGTTGGGTGAGATGATTCAGTGCCCAAGCCCACCTTTTAAGTGTAAAAAATCATGAATGAATAATGAAGTTCATGTATTTTAGTGATTCCTAGGGTATTTTAATGGTTGGCTCCCTCTTGTTGATTCCATTAAGAAGTTACTTTTTGAGGTGATGAATTTTTACTTGAGAGTAGAACAGAATAATTTCAATAATTTGTGAAATGATAGTAAGCATACTAATGCCAGTTTTTCCCCCCAGCTAATCTAAGGTTTAAAGAAAAGAGAAACTTTTGGTTTTTTTTTTGTTTTTAATTTTTTATTAGTGAATCACCATGAGGTACAGTTACAAACTTACGAACTTTTATATTTCAGTCATACAATAATTGTTTACCCCTCCCTCCCCCAGTGCCCATTCTCCTCCACCAGTGTTTCAGATATCCTTACCACCACCCCCACCCCAGCCCGCCTCTGTGACAGGGCATTCCCTTTTGTTCTCTCTCCTTTTGGGTGTTGTAGTTTGCAATAGAGGCATTGAGTGGCCATCGTGTTCAGTCTATCGTCTAAAAAAGAGAACTTTTGTTTTTGAACCACACCCAGCGGTGCTCAGGGATTACTCCTAGTTCTGCACTCAGGAATTTCTCTTGGTTGTGCTCAGGATAGCACGAGAGGCCAGGGATCAGACCCTGGTTGGCCGCATGCAAAGCAAGCGCCCTGCCTGCTGTACTAACACAACGGCCCTGAAAGAAGAAACTTCAGATTTAATATTTTAATGTACTGTAAATTTTGGAAAATACATTCATTCTGTATATATGGTTCATAACTTTGGTCTCTTTTTGTTTCAATCTTAACAATACATCTTTGTTTTTATTTTCAGGTTAGTGTACACAATAGCACTCATTATATTTATACTCTCTTTTCCCAGTTCACTATCTGTGTTACTTGACTAAATGTAAAGGAGCTAGAAATCTTTAAACTTTAAAGTTTAATGTGAAGATGTTTTAGAAACTTATGGGGTGGTTAGAGGATACAACTTTGTGAATGTTGAATGGAAGATAATGCCAAGTGAAATGATCAAAGAAAAAATTCAGTATGTGAATGAGGACTTTTTTTTTTTTCTGGTAGTACCAGGGTATGGACCCGGGCCTCATATATGTAAAGCCCGCATTCATCCCTTTGAACTGCCTCTCTGACCCAGAAGTGTTTTATTTTGATATATGAACTTTTTTCTTGAAACTAAGTTTTTCAGTTATTAAGGTAGTATAATCTTAGTGAAGTACATCTTATACATAGAAGGAGCTTATTACTTGAGATTCCCTATTAACACAAGATAGGTCCCATGGAGGGCACCTCTTTTTACCTGCTGTTATTCTTTGTTTTTCCTTTAAATTTTTATTTAAACTCCATGGTATACAGAACTGTTCATAAACAGTTGTGACAGGCATTCAGTGTTCCAACCTAAGTCCCACCACCAGAGTGACCTAAGGACTTTTATATATATATGTATTTTTTTAATCCAAGATATTTTATCTTGACAGGATGCAAATTCAATTAAAAAGATATTTTATATGAAAAAGGCAGAAATTGAACACCATGAAATGACTAAGTCCAGCCTTCGAATAAGGTGGGTTAAAAAATTTCAGTGCTTTATGCCCTTTTTTTTTTTTTTAAACATCATGATTTTGGCTTGCTCTTCAAGCCTGTGTCCTTTGAAGACATATCTCACTTGCTTGTCTGTTTCTTGGCTTGCCTGTTTCCACCCTAAATAAGTTTCAATAAAACTTTGTTGCAAAGAAAAAGGCACCATAATTTACAAAGTTTTTCATAGTTGGTTTTTAGACATACACATTTCAGCTCCAATCCCACCACCAGTTTCAGCTTCCCTCCACCAATGTTCCCATCCCTCAGCTGCCATCTTGACAGGCACCTTTTTAAATTCAGTTGTTAAAGTTGGGCCTCATGATTTTAGCGTTGTTTACTCTGTGGTTTGGATGTTTAGGTCTATCGTTCCTTAATGCCACAGATGTACCTGAATCCCCTTGACCCCTGTTGCCCATTCCTTCTCATCTGTTTGTTCTCCCCTTCCCCTCCACTCTTTTTTTCTTCCCTTTTCCCTATACCCTGAGGCCAAAGGTAATCTAGGCTTCCCCCCTTTAAACCATTGCATTCAGTTATTCTGACTACCACATATGAGTGATGTCATCCTGTGTTTATCCTTTTTCTTCTGGTTTACTTCATTTAACATGAAATCTTCCTGTTCCATCCATGCTGCTGCAGTGCCTTGAGTTGCATAATTCCATCATTCCTTATAGCTGTGTAGTAGTCCATTATGCGTATGTGTAGCACATCTTCATGACCCACTTCTGTGTTGTTGGATACTAGGTTAATTCCAAATTGTTATGAGTGCTGTAATGAATAATGGTAGGCATATATCCTTATGAATAGATGTTTTTCTGTCCTGAGGATAGGTACCCAAATGTGCCCTTATTATTTAATGAATTTTCTAGTTAGTGAAATAAGGGGGGGGGGGGGGGAATGTTCGTTGCTTTTTTTTTTTTTTCCTTTTTGGATCACACCCGGCGATGCACAGGGTTCACTCCTGGCTCTGCACTCAGAAATTACCCTTGGTGGTGCTCAGGGGGCCATATGGGATGCTGGGAATTGAATCCGGGTTGGCGGCGTACAAGACAAATGCCCTACTGCTATGCTATCGCTCCAACCCCATGTTTGTTGAATTCTAAAGTTAGTAATGTGATTCTGAAGAGAGTAGGAATAACTTAACCAGCTTCTTTACTGAAACTGAAAAGCTTTATTTAAAAGAAGCAATTTTGGGGCTGGAGCAAGCACAGTGGGTAGGGCGTTTGCCTTGCACGCGGCCCACCCGGGTTCGAGTCCCAGCATCCCATATGATCCCCTGAGCACCGCCAGGAGTAATTCCTGAGTGTAGAGCCAGGAGTAAGCCCTGAGCAGCGCCGGGTGTGATCCAAATAAAAATAAAAATAAAAGAAGCAATTTTAAGATTTAACACTTTTTTTTTTTTAATAGAGGCCTTCCTGGGCCCGGGTGGTTCAGTGGGACTGATCTCCCACAGTGGTGCTTAATGGCCACTGGGTCTACAGCCAGCAGAGCTTGGGGGTGGGGGACATGCAGGACTAGGGATCAAACTCTGGGCATTGTGCAAGCCAGGCATGCTCTCTGAGCTGTCTCTGTGGATCCTAAACACCAGTATAGGTCCAAGTACTCGAACATGTCTGTGAGGGAAAATAACGGTTGTCTCCTTCTTGTGTACCTACCACCATCTTTCCAGTTCATGATTTTCTGAGTTTTTTCCCTCTTACCTCTGGATAGGACTTCATCAAACTTGGCTGCAGCTAGGCTGACAGGTACTTCACACAGCAAAAGTGGCCTGAGTGACGAGAGAAATCCCACTAGCAAGTATTACCGGTGAGAGAGTGAGTGTGTTGAGTCTGAGAACTGACCCATGTTTATGAGAAAAGACACACCAGTGTTGGCTTTCATGAATTTTGGATATAGTTGGGTTTTTGTGAGAATATTTTTTTGACATTATTTAAAAGGTTGAGTGGCTGATCTTAGCCTTACTTCTGGAAAACATTTAAGCAAAAATTGGCAAGTAGTGTTCAACAGTAAAACATATGATAACATATTAAAAGGTCTTGTGTTCATAATAGAATTTCTGAATTCATTGTTTAGGAGCATTTGAGAAGAAAATTGACAGTAATTATGAATGTAATCTTCTTTTCATAGAATAAAGTACAGCATAATATTTGAATTTTAAAAATTGTAGATAGCCTATTATCACCACTCCCTTGAACAAAAAAATTGATTTTCTTAGCTAAAATTGATTGTGGGGAATGTTAGACATACAAGGACTAAATTGAGGGTGTACTTACAGGAATTATTTTTCCTTTTATTTGAATGCTTTCTTAATAGTTCCTATTTCCTCTAAGAAACCAAGTCATTATAATATCTTACCTTGTCTTCTAAGTGCTTGTTTTTTTTTGTAGTAATAAAAGAGCAGTCCAAGGAGGTCGTTTGTCAGCAATTACCATGGCACTTCAGTATGGCTCAGAAAGTGAAGAGGATGCAGCTTTAGCCGGTACGCATTGTGACTCCTTAGTGGATCCTTCTTGTTTTGGAAAATTGCAGTGATTTTTACCTGGTTGAATGTTTCTTGGTTTTCTCATGCTGTGTTGGGGAGACTGGTGGGTGAGGCTTCCCAATCAATACTCAGGGAAGACTCCTAGCAACATCCAGCTGACCTAGTAGAATGGTTGAGTGCTCAGTCTCAGTGGTGCTCAGGACCACTCCTGAGCACCCAGTGGTGCGCACATAGCCACGCCCATGGTCCGAGTTGGGTCCTTGAGCTTCCAATGTATGAGGTTTAGCTCTTGGCGCCATCTCGGTCGTTTCTTTATATGCCATTTTGTTGCATTTGTTTCTTGCACTCAGGTTAACAAATTAATCAGAATCTTGTTTCTTCCCTTCATTTTAAAGCATATGGCTGGGTTAATAAATTCTTTTACAAACAGACTTGGTTTAACAGGCCAAAGAGATAGCTCAGTTGGCTGGAGTACATCCTTCGCATGAAGGATGCCCAGGCTCAATTTCCTAGCACCATGTGGTCCCCTGAGCATTGCCAGATATGGCAAGTAAGGAAGGAAGGATTGGTTTGATAGATAGCTTAACAGATCCTGATTTTAAATTTATAATTTATAATAGTGGTCACTAGTGACAGTATCAGAAAGTCCCAGGGAGATATTCACACCATCTTATATTTAGTTTATTGGCATATCCTCAGTAAGCTTTTTTTTGTGTTCCACTTGAGCTTATGATTTAAAAACAGAAATAAGTTATTATCAGTAGCATAGTAATTTGTTGTTTTTTAAAAGTCCAGCAAAGAACATTGGGCGCTGAAAGTGCTTCAGGGGACTCCAAACTTGTTCAGTAGGAGCCTGCAGAGCAACTGTATAGGTATATGGGGAGCCACACACAGCTGCGCTCCTTGATCTACTCAGGGATCACTGCTGACAGTGCTCAGGAGACCATACGCATTGCCGGACATCAGACCAGGGTCAGCAGTCTGCCGACCAAATGCCTTACCCACTGTACTGTCTCATTGGATCCAAAAAGAGGACAAATTTATTACCTTTGCTCTGGAGGCCAAAAGTCTAAAAATCAAGGTTTTGATATGCAAGTGTTTCTTCAGGAAGCTCTAGGGCATAATCATTTTTTTTGTTTTGAGTGTAGATTTTATGTTTGGTTTTTGTTTTTATTTCTGGACCACACTTGGCAATACTCAGGGATTAAATCTGGCTCTGCACTCAAAAGTCACTTCTGGCAGTGCTCAGGGGACCATATGGGATGCCGGGGATCAAACCTGGGTCGGCTGCATACAAAGCAAGCACCTTACCCAGTGTACTATCTCTCCAGCCCTGTAAAGTGGATTTTATTGACTAAAACTTACCTAGAAAGATATGAGAGGAGAAAAAGAGGGGAAATCTTTTCAAGAGGTGACACAGACTTCTCCAGAGTAGAAATAAGCAAAGAAACAGACAAGCGTGCAAGATTTGTGCTTAAGGGAGAACACAGGCTTGAAGAGCAAGCTTTGGGGATAATCCTTTGCTTTGCCTTTTATTTAGCCTACCATAAGAAGATTAATAAAACCAACAAATATATTATGATTAGAGGGTATGTGGTTGTTCCATGGAATAGGTGTGAAAGATTAGGATTTTTGTTTTGTTTCCTTTGGGGACCACACCTGGTGCTGAGGGATCACTCCTGGCAGGGCTCAGGGGACCATGTAGGGTACTAGAAATTGAACCTGAGTCAGTCATGTGCAAGACAAGTACCCTACCTCCCTCTCTTTATTTTTTAGAAGAGGCCACACCTAATGGTGCTAAGGAGGGCTGAACCACATTCCACAGTACTCAAACAGATGGTGCAGTGCAAAGGGTCACCAAGGCTACACTCGGCAGTACTGGAAATGGACCATGTTCCAACTTAGCTATCTCTCTGATCCAGGTTTCTCTTTTTAAAAGGGTTTCGTGTGCAGTAGTCATGGATTTGATCCCTGGCACCACATGGTCCCCTTAGCAGCACTGAAATGGCCCCCCCAAAAAGAGGAAAAGAGACTTGAGAGATGACTCAAAGGACTTGGAGCACATGCTTTGCATCAAACATAAGTGTATGATAGAATAAAAGAGATGACAGGGGAAAAGCTTAGAACAGAATTAGGGGAAAAAATAAAAGGCAAAGTTTTTTGTAACAAAGGTTTTTAAAACAGACTTTTGATAGGATTATCAGAAAATAGGCACAGATAAAATATTGAGGTTAAGAGAGAACATGTGGAGGTTTGGAAGAACTATGAACAGCTTCGTGCATAAAGATAAAAATTCTAGATGAAGTAGATGTTCCTAGAAAGTGATAAATGCCTTAGAACTGATTCAGGAACTTTTAAGAAGAGGCCGGTAATATCATTTAAAATGTATTACTTACAAATCTCCTATATAGAAAATACTAGACCAAACATTTAGGAAACAAAGTAATATACAGTCTACTGGCATGGGAGCAACACAACTAAAATGTGCAAATACCCCCACCCTCTGTGAGCACCACAACTGAGTATGTCACCCCCTCGTACAACAGCAAAGGGAAAGGAAAGGAAATGGGGGAGGACAAAAACGGGGTGGACCTTCTTGCAGAGGATGTGAATAGGACTCCCTAATCAAGTCTTCTGATCAGGCGTGACCTATGCTTCCCAGCCTGAAAAATGTTGAGCACAGTTTCATACATAAAAAGTTGTACATACTAGTAGAATATACAAAATAGTATATAATACTACATCTACGTATAGTATTTAATACTACTATATGTTCTATATTCATACACAATAGTGTACCTACTTTATATGTTTTTACATATGCTGCTACTACTGTATATGTATATATTAAAAAGTAGTATATATTGCTACTTCCTGTATACAGTTGAATTTATTTCAGAAATACTAGATTGCTTCAACATTATAAAAGATAAATTGTTCCCTCCATTAATAAATAAAACCCTATGTTTTGTTGAGCTTGGAAGGCAGCTATGTTCGATTCCTCCGCCCCTCTTGGATAGTCCGGCAAGCTACCGAGAGTATCTCGCCCACACGGCAAAGCCTGGCAAGCTACCAGTGACGTATTTGATATTCCACACACAGTAACGAGTCTCACAATGTTACTGGGCATGCTTGAGCAGAGCAAATCGATGAACAATGGGAGGACAGTGCAGTGCTACAGTGCAGTTTTGTTGAGCAGATACAACTGACAAATGCTTCAGAATCTTTTATGATTAAGAAAAGTAGCAAATTAGGAATAGAAAGGAATCTTTTCTAGCTTGGTGAAGTACATCTCCATTTTTAGGAGAAAAATGATAACAGCATTTACCTACCTTCAGAAACAAGGTACTATGATTACCTCTCTTGGTTTATTAACCAACCTATACTGAAAACAAAGTATAAGTGAAGCTATAGGATAAGAAAAGAGGATAGCCTCAGAGGAGTAGTTCAGTGGATTGAACACTTTGCTTTCTAGTACAAGGTCCCAGGTTCAGCCCCATATGTGCTCATCATGATCCTGACAGCTCTGCTGTCTGTGATCCCCAGTGCCACATTCAGACGTATGTATGTTGGAACCACAACAGAGGACTACTGCCCTCACGGAACCCTGCAGCTAAGTTGCATAAGCACCATGGGCAGGAAGTGCAACTGTGGCAAGTACTTGGAACCCCCCTCGGAAAATCCTACAAGTATGTTTGAACATCATAACCAAAGTGCAGCCCCCAGCCAAAACATGTGCTAGCACCGCGGCTAATAAAATGCACATCTTCAACAAGCACTATGACCCAAGTGTTTAACATGAGTCTGTTGTGTGAAACCACCCCCCCCCACACACACACACACACAGAGTGAGCAGAATAACTACAGGAGGGCCTAGAGAGAGCATCAGGCAGGGCACTTGACTTGCACGTGACTGACCCTGGTTTGATCTGTCACCCCAGATGGTCCCCCAAGCCCTGCCTAAGACTGAACCCAAATTGGCCGCATGCAAGGCAAGCATACTACTCACTGTATATATCTCCAACCCCAAGAAGGATTTCTAAGGATTTTACTTGTTTCGAATTTTCTACTTAAAAGACCACAGATGGGGCCAAGGAGATGGTTCAAAGGGCTGATCACACATTTTGCATGTAGGTTGCCAGGGTTTGATCCCCAGCATTGCATGATCCCCTAAAGACCACTCTGTGGCCCTAAAATACCCGCTCCAGAAAAAAATGAAAAAAATTACAGATAAGTTGCAAGAATTAGTTATAATAAAGTGCTAGTATAAGGTCATTTTACAGAACATTTTTACTTCTGGAATCAACCACAAAGCAATTTAATGAAGGTCTTTTAAAGATAATTTATAAAGACTTTATAGTGTAAAGTTTACAAAATGTGTATCTGGATGTAAATCAAACAAAAGATGTGCAAAATCTTTATGGAAAAGATCAATGGTAAATCTAGTTTGAAATCCTGTTTTTGCTTCTAACTGTGATTCTGGATTCAGGTCCCTCTCAAGTGTCTTAAATGTTGGCTGGCCATTGATAAGTCATCAACCACTGAAGCCCAGTTTCTTATTCGGAAAATAAAGAACAAAGCTTATTCTCTGTAATGACCTGAATTTGTTGCTTATTGAGTTCAATACATAATTAGTACTTATATATGGTTCTCATTCTTTGGGTGGGTGGGGTGGGTGGAGTCCACACCCTGCCATGCTCAGGGCTACTCCTCTCTGCTCCAGGATCATTACCGGTGGTGCTCAGGAGACCATGTGGTGCTGGGGATCAAACCGGGGTCTGTCGCATGCAAGGCAAGCATCTTAACTCCCCTGTACTTTCTCTCTGGCTCTCCAATTATCATTTCTTAATCTGGGAACACAGTGATAGTTATCCTGAATCCGTTAAGAAAAATTTAAATTAAGTCTTACACATTAAGAATTCAGTGAAACGAACTATATATTTTCTTTTCCTATAAAAATAGTTACTTTGGGGGTTAAATTACTAGCTTCCGATGAAGAATTCCCTTTTTGAGGGAAGATGTCAGTCCTAGAGAGTGCTATTAGTCAGTGGCTCATTGGTACAGAGACTGAGGCTAAATGAAGCTGCCAGTATCAGCCCAGTCTACATTTATACTATCCTTAACTCCATGCTGTTGTTTTGGTTCTGAAATCTGTGAATGGTGGGCTTGATTGTAGATAGATAAACACTTATAGCAAGGAATCTCTGAATAAAGCACATTTCCCAAAAACCTATTTTATGAATTTTAAGAGCATGACTTTTTCTATGTAACATTCTATTTCGACATAACATTTGTCTAAATAAAGATGCAATTATAGTAAGCCTTTCTACCACCTTTTTGTGTGTGTGGTTGTGGGGAGGAGGGTCTCAAACTCAGGACCTCACATAAGGAAGGCATATTCTCTACCAGTGAGCCATAGCCACAGCCCATTACATCATCATTAATGAAAGCTAAAGACTATTCTTTTAAAATATTCTCAAACCTTTTTAACTTAATCTGGAAGGCTGTTGAAAGGTTCTTCCACTTGTATTAATACTCTTTTTATCTTTCTAGCTGCACGTTATGAGGAAGGAGAGTCAGAAGCAGAGAGCATTACTTCATTTATGGATGTTTCAAATCCTTTTTACCAGCTTTATGACACAGTTAGGAGCTGTCGGAACAACCAAGGGCAGTTAATAGCTGAACCTTTTTTCCATTTGCCTTCAAAGAAAAAGTATCCTGATTATTACCAGCAAATTAAAATGCCCATATCACTGCAACAAATCAGGTAAGATGCTTTCTTCATTATTTAGTATAAATATACTTTTATGTCCTATGCATATTTCTTCTAAAATGGGTAAGAATATTAAGAGTAGAACTGGAGCGATAGTACAGCATGTAATGCACATGCCTTGCATGCTGCTGACCGGGGTCTCCAGCATCCCTGTGGTCCTCTAAGCACCACCAGGAGTGATTCCTGACTGCAGAGCCAGGAGTAACACCTGAGCATCACCAGGTGTGGCCACAAAACTAAGAATATGTGTGTAACTGAGAATGTTTTTCACATGTCTGGAATATGCTTGAGTATGCCTTCTATAAGAACAGAGATAAATTGGGTAAATAAAATTATATTCTGTGTACCTCCAAAGGCAAATAAATGAAAGGTATTCTTGTTCTAGGCATTTGTTTTGTTTTTGTTTGTAGTGAAACAAGTTCGATTCCTTTATCCCGTATGGGAGTGATCCCTGAGCTCAGAGCCAGGAGTAAACTCTTAACACCACTGGGTATAGCCCCAAATTTAAAAATTAAAAACAAAACAGCACAAAATCTCGTCTTCAAACCATTGTAATTAGTCACAAACATTCATGTTGAAGAATAGCAGTCAACGAATTCTGACATCTGCTTCTCACTGTGTTTAGATGGCACTGTGTTGTCTATATGTGTTACTTCCAGAATTATATTTAATTTTACTCTTTAAATGTTTCTTTGTGCCATTGCCAGTACTTTTTTTTCTCTAACACTTATGAACTAAATGACCTCACATTTTCAGAAATTAGTGGATTGCCATGATTCTTCATTAAGGTAGTTTAAAAGCTCAACCCCCTGGGACCAGAACAATAGTACGGCAAGTGGGGCATTTGCCTTGCATGAGGCAAACCTAGGTTTGATTCCTGGCATCCCATATCATCTCTTGAGCATGGCAAGGAGTGATTCCTGAGTGCAGAACCAGGAGTAACACCTGAGCACATCTGGGTATCACCAAAAAACCTCTAACAGGGTTTTTCAGTTAGGGATTTTTCTAGTAAGTTTGCTTTGAAATTGACCATTTCATCATTGACCAGAAGAGGATGTTTCTAGGTTCTTTTATTAATTCTTAATATTTCAATTTGTTGTTTTGAGTTTTCAGTTAGTCATATTATACAGTAGTACTTTACTCTCCTTGTTTTATATCTTAAAAGGATCATTTCAAGTTTTTTTTTGTTTTGTTTTGTTTTGTTTTGCTTTTTGGGTCACACCAAGCAATGCACAGGGGTTCCTCCTGGCTCTGCACTCAGGAACTACCCCTGGCGGTGCTCAGGGGACCATATGGGATGCTGGGAATCAAACCTGGGTTGGCCGCGTGCAAGGCAAATGCCCTACCCGTTGTGCTATTGCTCCAGCCCCTCAAGTTTTTAATTTTTTGTTACAAATAAGATTATCTCTTATACTTTTCAGGATTCTTGCATTGGATTTTACAAAGATTGTTTTCTAGTTTTCATAATGGAAAATTCTATCTGTATCTGTCTTTCACAGAACAAAGCTAAAGAACCAAGAATATGAAACTTTAGATCATTTGGAGTGTGACCTGAATTTAATGTTTGAAAATGCCAAACGCTATAATGTTCCCAATTCAGCCATCTATAAGCGAGTTCTAAAATTGCAGCAAGTCATGCAGGTATGATTTCTTGATTTTGCTTAGTTATTGAGTGTGTAATTGAAATTCATACATGCTGAGTATGTTCGGGAGCCATGGGGCGGGGGAAGTGGTCGGAGTTTGGGGCCATATGAAGCTGTGCTCAGGACTTCCTCCTGATTCTCCTCAGGGATCACTCCTGGCAGTGGTTGGGGTTCATGTGATACCAAAGATGCAATCTCAGCCTCCAGTACACAAAAGCATGTGTTTCAGCCCTTTGAGAAATTTTACCAGTCCCGTTTTGTTCTTGTTTTGTTTTGGACCACTCCCAACTGTGCTCACAGGTTATTCCTGGCTCTTTGCTTAGAGAATCACTCCTGGCAGGGCTCAGGGGATCATATGTGGTGCCCAGTATTGAACCTGGGTCAACCACCTGCAAGGCAAGCACCCCACCTGCTGTGTTATCTCTTTCTGGCCCCTGCCCTTTGTAGTCTTCGTCTTTTTGTTTTGTTTTGTTTGGGGGTCACACCATGATGCTCAGGACTTACTCCTGGGTCTGCTCTAATGAATCACTTTTAGCAAGGATGACGGGGGGGGGGGGGGGGGGGGAGTGGCAGGGGATGGGATGACAGACACACCATAATGGGGTGTTGGGAATCAAACCGAAGTCAGCTGAGTACAAGGCAAGCACCCTACCCACTGTCTTCCCCTTTGCAGTTTTCAGTGCATTTTATTTTATTATTTTTTTAAATGCACTTTAACTGGTGTTGATTTCTCGTATCTCTGGATTCATTTTCTTAGGCTGTTTTTTTTTCTCTTCTGCGTAATTGGTTATTGAAAATGTTGGCTCATTCCCTAATTTTATGCATTCTACTTATGGTCATACCTTTCTGAATGAAGTGGACAAAGTCCAACTCTTTAATATACATGTTCCATATATTCCATGAGTATACAGCAAAAATGACTTGATTCCTGGGATCTGCTCTGTTTTAGGCAAAGAAAAAAGAGCTCGCCAGAAGAGATGACATTGAGGATGGAGACAGCATGATTTCTTCAGCCACCTCTGATGCTGGTAGTGCCAAAAGGAAAAGGTATATATTCTTCTCATAGCTGGAGAGATCTTCTCAGTTTCTGTTTGATTTAAGATAACTGCAGAAAAATGACTTTGGAAATGCTAAATATGAATTCTCATAAGCTTTCAAGATTTGGTAATATCTTACAGAATTATTCTGTAAATTTTGTATGATTAACACTTTTTTGGTAGAGGTACCTATTTTATATGGTTTAGATAAGAATTATAGGAGCTTATCTAGCATATAAAAATCTGTTCATCTTTTTTTGCTATTTCATTTTATTTTAATATGACCTTTAAAGAGGGCCACTCAAGTAATTTAGGTAGTTCCTATATGGTGAATTATAAAGATGGAATATGACTCTTAGGAAAGGTAAGGAATAAGTTGGTACAACTGTAAGTCATTACTCTTACCACTTTGTTTTTCTTGTTAGTCTAGTTTTTAGTCTAATCCATTTTATGGGTGTTACATTCTAAAATACCAAGTTACAATTTCTTATGGTTGATAGCACAGTGGGTAAGGCGTCTGCCTTGCACGCAGCCAACATGGCCGACCCGAGTTCGATTCCTCCGCCCCTCTCGGAGAGCCCGGCAAGCTACCGAGAGTATTCGATATGCCAGACACAGTAACAACAAAAGTCTCCAATGGAGACGTTACTGGGCCCGCTCGAGCAAATCGATGATCAACGGGAGGGCCTTTACTTTACTTTACTTAATAAAATATTAAGCTAGATAATTTAGTTTTCTTTCTGATCTTTTTCTCAATCCTTTATTTTTCACCTCTGGGTTTTATGGAAAGAGACCTTACTGTAAGATTCTATGTAGAATTATGTGAGACCATCTCTTATCTACATGTCTGACATATAGAATTTCTCTGGCTTGATCTTTGTGAACACCAACCTCTCCCTCAACCTTAATTCTTCATCATCTTTTTAGCAGCAGTCAATCCAAAGAGACGACCTTAAATAAAGCGGTTACTAATAGCAGGACTTAACATATTCAAAGTTGAGTGGAAAAGGTCATTAGTAACTGTTGACAGTGTTCTGTTTATCTGTTTATAGATCACTAAGATTAAAGAAATTCAAAAAGTGTTTTAGAAAAAAGAAACTTTCCCTCTTTTCCACTTACAAAATAACATCTTGGAAATTTTTTTAGCTCTGAAAATACTGCTATACTATGCCAGGTTAATAGCAAGAGTGATTGGTATACCATGAGATGTGAGTCTCATCCAGTACTGGCCAATGAATCTCATCCTTCCAAGTTCTTAATTCCTTGTTATACCAGGGACAACGGAGGAAAAATGTGAAACCAGATCAGAGACATCAAATCAAGAACATCTTTGAGTATAAATATATAAGTCTACTACAGCATCACGTGTGTTTTCCAGATCAGTCACCAATCAAAGATAAAAACTTCTCAGGCAAAAGAAGGTAATGGAGGCAAAAGTGATGGTACAGACAGTGCCAACACTGATGAAAACAGAGATCTTAAGTTAGTTGAGTGTTAAGAAAATAGTTACAAGAAAGCATTAGCCCAAGCCAGATACTTTAAAATTGCCTATATCTGTGGCTTATTAATTGTGGCACAACCCAACTAAATTAAGTGCAGTTTATTGCTATAAAACTTCCCATTGAAATAAAATTAAGCAATATGGTCTTAGAATAATAAAATCCCTCTTCAGACAACAAGTATATGTAAACAGGTTTTCCTAAAGGACAGACATAGATAAAGTAATGACAGAACATATACAGAACATATCTTGAAGGATAAAAAGAAAGCACCTACCTGGGCTTTTGAAGTACAAGCATACAAGGACATTAAGAAGTCAAGGAAGAGGGGGTAGAGCAATAGTACAACAGGCAGGGCACTTGCCTTGCACGTGACCAATCTCTGGGACCCCATACGATCCTTCCAGTCCGCCAGGCTTAAGCCCTGAGTACTGCCAGGTGTGACCCAACAGCAACAACAACAACAAAAGATTCAAGAAAAGAGATCAAAGATTTAACAGGCTGAGTGCATGCTTTGCATACCGGAGTCATGGGTTCGATTCCCAGCATTGCATGGAGCTGGAATTAGCTCTTGTGTGCTGACAGGTTCTCAGCCACCAGCTCATCCAAAAAAAAAAATTTAAGAAAAGGAGGTCTTATGGTTTGGACTACGGTAAAGGAAATTGCATGATGAGACTTTTAGAATATAATTATGTTAAAATAGTAAGTCAACTGGTTCAGAATTCTGGTAAATGAAACAGCCTAAGTAAGTTAAGTTAAACTTGTCCAGAGAAGGGCTGGAGTGATAGTACAGCGGGTAGGGCATTTACCTTGCACATGGCCAACCCGGGTTCAATCCCCGGCATCCCATATGGTCCCCCAAGCACCGCCAGGAGTAATTCCTGAGTGCAGAGCCAGGAGTAAACCCTGAGCATCACTGGGTATGACCCAGAAAGAAAGAAAAAAAGCTTGTCCAGATAAATCAGAACCAAATTTTTCCAAGTACCATTTGCCTTGGTTTCTAAATACTATGACTATTTTTTTTTAACATTAATGAATGTGAGAAAAATTAATACAGTTGTGTTCATCCTGGGAATACATTCTTCTCCCCACATCCCTCTGCACAAAAATCCTCTTGCTCTCTTCTATGTTGAAATGTTCTGAGTGTTCTTAGTATCTTATTCTGTGGACTGAATAATTCTCTTTTTTTTCTCTCAACCGTATTTGGTTTATACATGACCTTCCAGTGTTGCTTATCTTGTTTCTCTTCACATGTAATGTTTGTTTCTGCTTTCCCAGGAGCACTCTTGACAATGAGATGTTGGGTCTCAGGAGGCTATCCAGGTGTGCAGTTCTTTTTTATGCATAAACATTCTTGAAAGTGTAACTCTTATGACATGATTAGTACCAATTAGGTGAAAAGCAAAGCCTTTAGCATGGGAAATAACATTTTTTATTGGGTGCTAATTTATTTTATGAATGAAGACAGCAGTAGTTCGAAAGTATAGTTGGTAAAGTAAATTCAGAATTAGCCTAGACTCAGTAACTTTACCAGTGGCTGTAAGCCCCCTCACCAGTTATTATGACTATTCTTTTGAAACTAAAGGTAGAGGTTAAAAACATGGTGTAGTTGCCAGTATCTAAGGATTTGGAAGGTACTAATTCCATTTCAGGGGTGTCTTTTATAGAATATGGGGGGTACTGGAACAATAAAAGTCAATGTGTCAGTACAAGTATGTCAGTTTATATCGATACGTTCACATTGTCTTGGAGTTTCTTAAGCAGGAATATGTTTCCTGTTTCTGATCTTAGTATTTTCACTTTAATACTTTTTTATGTTGCTTATGTTTTTGGGTGGTGAGGAGGGAGCACAGTCAGCGGTGCTCAGGGCTTATTCCTGACTGTGCACAGAGATCACTCCAGGTAAACTCAGGTGGGCATATGGAGCACCAGAAATCCAACCCAATATGCCATGGAAGGCAAGCACCTGCCCACTGTCTATTGTTCCGGCCCCCTGTTCTGTTTTAAAAACAGCTTATGAGTTGCCATATTTCTAGTAATTAGGTGATACTTTTATTTTCTCAACTGGAAAAACTAGCTTTTCCAGTTGCTTACAGAACTCAAAACTCTGCTTTTGCAGGTCATACAGGAAATTTTTTTGATATAAAATTTTTTGTTATCTGCTTGTCCGGAGGGACTGGAATGATATAGTGGGTAGGGCATTTGCTTTGCATGTGGCCAACCTGGGTTCAATCACCAGAATCCTATATCGTCCCCTGAGCACCTCCAGGAATAATTCCTGAATGCAGAGCCAAGGGTAACCCCTGAGCATTGCTGGGTATGGACCAAAAACAAAAGAAATTAAAATATCTATGTATTAGGAACTTACTAACCAATAGAAGAAGCAGGTTGAAAGCAAATGAAATTATGTGGATCATTTGTCATAAATAATTGCTTAAGGCACATAATTGTGTCGTTGTTCAAAAATGTTCCTTGGCTATCTAGATAGCTTTTAGGAAATATGACTTTCTTACCATGCTTTTCCTTGGAAGTTATCCTGGGTTTATCTAAATTTAAATACCATATGTAGTCCACACTGCAGAATTATGTTTATCATCTTTTTTTTTTTCTAAAATTTTTCTTAAGAAGGAACCAGAGCCATAGCATAGTGGTAAGGATTGCACACAGCTAACCCAGGTTTGATCCTTTGCACCCTATGTGGTCCCCTGAGAGCCACTAGATGTGATCCCAGAGTGCAGAGCTAGGAGTAAGCCCCAAGAGCAGCACCGGATGTAGCCCCCAAAATATTGATTTTTAAAATAAAATTTGTATTAAGAAAAGTTTTCTTAGATGATAAATTTAAGAAAACAGATCATGGGGGGGTGTATAAATATATATATGGTGTGTACATATATATACACACATGTATATGTATGTATATATATATACATATGTATTATTGATCGTGTAAAACAACTAAGTCTGAACAGTAATAGGAAAAAATTTGTGGGGCATCATGGATTCAATCGTAGAGCTTTAATGCCCAAATTTAGATTCCAGCAGTTCCTATTAGCTCTGTTTATCTGAGCCTCATCTATTTTTTGCGGGGGGAGTCACACCCAGCAATGTACAGGGGCTCCTCCTGGCTTGTGCACTCAGGAATTACTCCTGGCAGTGCTTGGGGGACCATATGGGATGCTGGGAATTGGAACCGGGTTGACTGCTTGCAAGGCAAAAACACCCTACCCGCTGTGCTATCGCTTCAGCCCTGAGTCTCATCTATTTCTCCTTTAGAAAAAGATGCTGATGATGATACTATGTAGAATTGCAGTGTATATTGGTTAATATGCCTAAAACTGTTAGCAGTAGGTCTAGGTTCTGTAAATACTCATTTGCTGCAGTTGCATAAGTAGTCCCTTTTTGATACCATGACCTGGAAGAGCACTTATTTTTCAGTCAAATATTACTTGTCTGGGAAAACTAATTGGGAAAACTAATTGGGTTTTATTCCTTGATGACCTGAGGCTGAAATTTAACAAGCCTTAAGAAACCTTTCGATTTACTTAGCTTAAAAGGCACTTCCCGTTGCTGGAGAGATCATACAGCAGATAAGTCATTTGCCTTGCACATGCCTGACTCAGTTCAACCCCAGGCACCCCATGTGGTCCCCCAAGCATTATCAGGTGTAATTTCAAAGTGCAGAGTCAGGGATAACCCCTGAGCATCACCAGGCGTAACACAAAACAAAAAGACATTTCCAGAGCTCTAAGGCTAATGAGTTCAGAGACCACAAAGTCTGTGACCAAAGTTGATTTGGATTAGAGGAGTCCCTGATATGAGCTCCCTTTTGGGGAGGGGGTGAAAGGACATGATAAAAGCATACTGTGGTTATCAGCTAGTCAAAGGTCAGTTCTGACTACTTTATCATCTTAGTTCTTCACTCAGTTTATTTAGGATTTTATTTTTACATCTGCTAAATCAAGATAATAATCGTATCCATAGGCCAGGGAGATAGCTCAAAGGACTGGAAAACATGGTACTGGTTCATTCCCTGACATCCCTTAGTCTCCCAAGTACTGAACTGGGAGTAACTTCTGAGCATTGCTGGGTATGCACCCTTGCTCCACCCCTGAAAAAAAAATTGTGCCCATTTTTTTGAATTTGGGGATAAAAGAGAGTGCAAACATATTGTTTTAATAGTCCCTGCCACATAATAGCATGTCTATAAATTATAATTGTGTATATGTAAGTACAAGAACATGTAGTATGAAAGTGGTGTTCTTAGAATTATAAAGAAATTTGAGGGAGTGTTCAGGCAAAAGTCTGAGGACCTATAGGTACTAAAACTGTAAAAGAAAGGTTAAATTTAGAAGAGCTATGGAGGTCCTCTAAAACTTTGTGATAAACTAAGGGAAACAGTAACATTGTCCGAAGATATAGCTCAACTAGTACATGCCTTGCCTTGGATTTGATCCCAATACTAAAATTAAAATGGAGACGAGAGGAATATAATATAATATAATAGAAGTTAGGGTTATTTGCCTCATACACAGCCAGTCCAGTTCAATCCTAGACACCCACTGGTGCCTCGACTACAGCAATCTCTGAGCCTGAGCTCAGTGCCAGGAGTGAGCCCTAAGCAAAGTATGGCCAAAATATAAATAAAGTGCAAGTGATTTCCATGTTTCAGATTGGGTTGAGAGTTCAGGAAAATGGTATTGATAGTTATTCAGGAAATACGGAATTAAAAGTACTATGTGTTACAGTCTTTGCAAATTAGAAAAACACCTATTTCTCAGGAAATTTGACTCTCTTATTGGAAACTTTGTATAATAAAGTTGTTTTTTGTTAGCATAGAACTTTCAAATAGCTATCTATTTCATATAAAGTTCTAGGAGATATATGTATATACACATACATATATATTTGTTATAACAATATCTATGACCTAATTGGTTTCCCCATAAGTATGATACCTTGCATGCACAGTGGTGAACTACAGTTTTTTGTATTTGGGGTGGGGGCTTCAGGAACAGTGTTAGGGCTACACCAAGCAGTCCTCAGAGCCTACTTCTCAAGGGTCTGACTCAAGGGTAAGCTCTGGCAGCGGGGAGAAAGGTTCTGGGAGTCAAATGTAATGGTTGGCATCAAACCCCGGTCAGCTGCAGACAAGTGCCTTTACACCTGTACTCTGTCTCCAGCCCCTAGTGAACTATATTTAAGATATATTTCTGGGGCCAGAGCAATAGGACAGCAGATAGGGCACTTGCCTTGCATGCTGCTGACCTGAGTTTGAGGTCTGGCACCACATAATGGTCACCTGAGCTCGGCCCAGAGTGATCCTTGAGCAGAGAGCCAGGAGTAGGCCCTGAGCACTACCACTTGTGGTTTCCCCTCACTCCAAAATAAAGAAAAAATTTTTTAAAAATACATTTACTTTAGGGGGCTGGAGCAATAGCACAGTGGGTAGGGCGTTTGCACGCGACTGACCCGGGTTCGATTCCCAGCATCCCATATGGTCCCCTGAGCACCTCCAGGGGTAATTCCTGAGCGCAAAGCCAGGAGTAACCCCTGTGCATTGCCGGGTGTGACCCAAAAAGCAAAAAAAAAAATTTTTTTACTTTAACATGTTCAAGATGACTTTTTTCTTTTTCTTTTTTTTTTTCTTTTGCTTTTGCTTTTGCTTTTTTTGGTTCACACCCAGCATTGCACAGGGGTTACTCCTGACTCATGCACTCGTGAATTCCTCCTGGTGGTGCTCAGGGGACCATATGGGATGCTGGGAATCGAACTCAGGTTGGCTGCATGAAAGGCAAACGCCCTACCTGCTGTGCTATTGCTTCAGCCCCAAGGGGACTAATTTTTAAAATGATAATTATGACAGTTATAAGATCAGGGATTTAATTTTCCTCACGTTTCTCCCAAATGAAGAAAATTAAATAGCTTACAATTTATGGCCTGGGAGATCAAAGCGAGGTAGGTGATGCATAGAGTTGTTCTGAAAAGAAGCAGAAAAGTGAAGTAGCTCTGAAAATAGCAACCAGTTGGGGGCAGAGAGATAATCAACAGGTAAGGCTTTCATTTTAGGAAAAATACATAATGTTCAGGAGAGTAAAAATAATCATAGCATACTATTTAACTCAGTAGTAAATGGCATTTACATAATCACAATAATGTAAGCACTGAAGATTCATTTAACAGAATTGTTATGTAATAATAAAAGATGAAGATAATGAATCTGGGAAGGTTTTTTATTGTTTGTTTTTAATTTAAAAAATTTTACTTTGTTATTGCGTCAAACCTATCAGTGCTCAGGGCTTACTCCTGACTGCACTCAAGGGTTACTCCTGGAGGACTCAAGAGACCACACGGGGTGTCAGGTTGGCTGTGTGCAAGGCAAATGCCCTATCTGCTGTACATTCCTCAGCCCCCAAAATGGGAAGGCTTTTATTATTATTATTATTATTATTATATCACCATGGGATACAGTTACAAAGCTTTCACAATTGAGTTTCAGTCATACAATGATCGAACACCCATCACTCCACCCAATGTTCCCAGTATCCCTCCTGCCACCCTACCTCACCCCTCCCCCTGCCTCTATGGCAGACAGTTTCTTCTTATTCTCTGTCTACTTTTCCTATACAGATACTGAGAGGCCATCATGTTTGGTCCTTTATCTATTTTCAGCACACATCTATCTCAAGCGATCCTTCCAACCATCATTGACTTAGTGATCCCTTCTCTCTCCCAGCTGCAAAAAGGGAAAGGCTTTAAAGGTGTTAAATCCTGTGACACAAGGAAGTCAGTAATGTCAACAAATAATAAATCAAGAAATGGCTAAATGACAGAAAATCATTTTGTCTTAAAGGAGTAGGCCCGGGGAGAGGAAAATATGAATCGAGTCTTTCATTAAAATCCTTTTAGTGTTGATTAAGATTCTTTAAAGTCTATGCACTTTTTATACTTTTGCGGGTTTGTTTTGGTTTGTGAGTGCTGAGCTACACTTGGTAGTGCTCAGGGATTGCTCCTAGCTCTGTGTTTAGGGACTTCTCTTGGATGACCAGGTATGAATTAGGGATTGAAGCAGGTTTGGTCGATATGCAAAGCAAGTGTCTTAACCTGCCTATATCTCTGACCCGTCTGTATATTTAGTAAGAATAAAAAGACACAGTAAGGCCAGAGTGATAGCGTTTTGACTTGCACACAACTGACCCAGGTTCGATCCCTGGCATCCCATTAGGTCCCCTGAACCCCCACCATGAGTGATTCCTGAATGCTGAGCCAGGAGTAACCCCTGAGCACCTCCAAGTGTGGCCCAAAAATCAAAAAATGAAAGAAAATAGCAAACAGAAAATATCAAATAGTGGACGGTAGTAGTTGTCATGTTTCCTTTTTTGAACTTTCAAGAGTGGCTCACAAAACTTGGGTGCCCTACTTGAGATTCTCTGCCACCTGGACCAGTGGTTCAATGCAAGGGATTACCCATGCCACCCCTGGGGACTTGGGGGCCTCCAGTACTGCGCCTGGCAAACGTGCTGATCAAACCTGGATCAGGTACATGCCTGGCATGTGTGCTGTCTCTTGGCTGCAGTATCTGTCTTTTTATAATATGGAGTTTATCTCATTTCAAAAATATTCGTTTACTTTTAAAAACCATAGACAGTAAGGTTCAGCATTCATACTGGAAACAAACAAACAAAAAGCAGATAGAGCAGCCTCCCAAGCTGGAATAATAGTTATTATAAAAGTATTCTGCTTTTTCATGAGAGAGGCCTCCCAAGCAGTGCCCAGAGTATCCAAGGGCCACTCCTGGTGACTCTTAGCCAACTGGACTAGCAGTTCAGTGTGAGGGCCCAAGGTTGCATTGCTAGAGGTCACCAGGAATATCCCACTCTGCTGGTACTCTGGGCTCTCCAAGTCAGCAATTCTCAGGGGACCACATGGTGAGCAGGAACCGAATTGAAGTCAGGTGTGCACCTTAATCCCTATATTCTGTCTGGCCCCTACTTCTGGATTTTTTTTTAATTATTTATTTTGCTTTTTGGGTGTGCGGGGTGGGGGGTCACACCCTGTGATGCACAGGGGTTATTCCTGGCTCATGCACTCAGGGATTACTCCTGTCGGTGCTCAGGGGACCATATGGGATGCTGGGAAT
The DNA here is from genome assembly GCF_029834395.1 of Sorex fumeus. Classification (NCBI taxonomy): domain Eukaryota; kingdom Metazoa; phylum Chordata; class Mammalia; order Eulipotyphla; family Soricidae; genus Sorex; species Sorex fumeus. The sequence goes on along the minus strand of NW_026606129.1, from coordinate 52,908,262 downwards.
CAAACCCAGGTTGGCCACGTGCAAGGCAAACGCCCTACCCGCCGTGCTATCGCTCCAGCTCCAGCTCCACCTCTGGATTTTTTTCTGGCAGCCAGATTAAAGTAATCTGCCAGTGGTTCTCATTCCTAAATATGTTTTAAACATCTAAAGAATGTAAACATAGTAATAAAACCAGAATTATTCAGAGAAGATCAGAAGTGACTCTAGTAACAAGTTTTTCTTGCCTTTGAGCACAGAAATAAGTTACAGCAGTCTTTTTAAAGAGTATGTGATCAGCACTGTAGCACTCTCCTCCGTTTGCTCAGGCGGGCCCAGTAACATTGTGAGACTTCTTGTTACTGTGTTTGGCATATCGAATACGTCACGGGGAGCTTGCCAGGTTTTGCCGTGTGAGCGAGATACTGTTGGTAGCTTGCCAGGCTCTCCGAGAGGGGTGGAGAAATCGAACTTGGGTTGGCCGCGTGCAAGGCAAATGCACTACCTGCTGTGCTATCGCTCCAGTTCATGTGATCAGAAGGGAGAAAATATATTAGTAATGTAAGCCCTGAAACAGTGAATTTTAAAACATTTTGTTTCTGTGTTGGGACCACACCCTATAGTGTAGTGAGGGTATTCTGGTTTACTACGATCTCCCAGTGATGCTTAGGGACTCTGGTGCTTGGAATCGCAGAAGGCTGGAGCAAGGCATGTGTTCCTAGAGCAGTTTTTTTACATCTAATTAGATTTCACATTTTATATTTATACTATTCAAAGCTGCCAAGTAACAAAGTTGTTTCGCTTTTTTTCATATTTTCTCCCTTAAAAATCTTGTAAAAGAGTCTGGAATGATACTGCAGAGTTTAAATGCTTCCATTGCGTGCAACCCACCCCTCCTAGATCCCTGGCACCAGATATGATCCCTTGAGTATATAGTCCCCTGAGAACCATCAGGAGTGACCACTTAAGCACGTTGGTGTGGCCCCAAACCCTCCTGCCTCTCGTTCCAAGTCTTGTAAAAATCTGCCCTAGACTCACTTGCAGATGAAAATATTTGGTACCTTATACAGAAAAGCCAAGTCATAATTGGGAAGTGGTGTATTGGAACCAGGAAAGGAATGGTGATGGCTGAAGCCAAGGGCTTCAGTTATGATCTTCTACTTGGAATTCCTGGAACAAAGAACAAAGAGTTGTTTATTGAATAAATCTTTTACGCATAAGGATTTGCAATTGAATTCCTGAGTTATCTTTGAAAGTACATCCCTTACGAGTAAGACCCAAAGATTCATATCTGATAAATTTCTGTAATGGCCTATTCAGGTTCTGAAATTTTTCTATAGAGACGTCTGAAAGATTAATATTTTCTGCTCAGATGTGGAACTTTCCAGAGTTGGGGTTTTGTTCCAAGTTCACCTTCCTTCCACTTGGTAAAGTCTTGGAGTAAGTACTCTAATCACAACAGGATATATGTTTTGAGAAATAGTTTCTACTACATGAAACTTCTCCTGAACTGCCACATCTAATAGGATCTGGATATAGAGAAACAATCATACTATGGGAGGAGATGGCAGGAATGCCCCCAGTATAGTCAGGAAACAGCAGTGGTCCGATGAAAATATAGGCAGTGACAGGGTCAGAGAGAGAATATAGTGGGCAAGGTGCTTTCCTTGCACACAGCAAACCCGGGTTAAGTTCCTTGTACTACAAATATATTGTCCCTGAACCCCACCAGAATTGATCCTTGAGTGATGAGCATAATTCTCAGCCCTAGGAAACAAGGGTGTTTGTCTCTCCTAATTGGGTTATTTCAGGTTGCCATGAATACCATCATGGCTAGGGAAGTAAGCCTTTCAGAGTCACTTAAAATCTTGATTTAAAGACAGCAGTTTCTTCTCTTGCATTTTATTTTCTTAGTTTTGTTTTCAAAGCATATTTAAACCATGGCGAGAGAACACATGGCCTTTGGTTTCTTCATGACTTAAAATAAGAAAGAGCCAGATAGTACAGTGGGTACAGTGCTTGCCTTGCATATGGTCAACCTGGGTTCAGTCCCCAGCATCCCAAGTCTTCCAGGAGTGATTCCCAAGCACAGAGCCAAAATTAACCCCTGAGCACCAGGGCCAAAGCGATAGTACAGCAGGTAGGGTGTTTGCATCGCACATGGCAGACCTGGGTTCGATTCCCGGCATCCCATATGGTCCCCCAACACCACCAGGAGTAATTCCTGAGTGCAGAGCCAGGAGTAACCCCTGAGCTGGGTGTGACCCAAAAAGCAAAAAAAAAAAAAAACCACAACCCTGAGTACCAAAATAGGGAGGGGAGGGGGGGAGGGAGGGAGGGAGGGAGGGAGGGTTTGGTAACTAGATAAGGAACCCATTCAGCCACATAATTCCCCACCCCCTCGGGTTCTTGGGCCACACCTGGCAGTGCTGAGGGATTACTTCTGGCTTGCACTCAGGGATCATTCCTTGTGGGCTCAGAGGATAATATGGGGTGCCAGGGATAGAACCTGGGTATCCTTTGTGTTCTCTCTCCAGCCTCAGTCACTTACCTTTTATTTCAGAAATGATCTTCCTTCCACTTAGAGGATAAAAAACAGAATAAAATATTCAGCAGGGCCAGAACGATAATAAAACTAGTCAAGCACTTGCCTTGACTGCAGCTGACCTGTGTTCATCTCCAGCACCCCATATGGTCCCCCAACACGCCTCAACCCAGGAGTGAGGTAGCCCAAAACAAACCAATATAGCCTGAAAACAAAAGTTTTTACCTCTGACTGGAGCAGTAGTACTGGGTAGGGCACTTATCTTATACGTGGCCCATCTGGTTTGGATCACTAGACAGTTCATATGGTCCCCAGTCCCTGCCAGGAGTAAGCCCTGAGCACTGCCAAATGTGACCTCAAAACAGCAACTACAAGAAGCATCTCTATATCTTACCGTGTAGAATTTAGTATTAAATAGAAATTAAGGTATGTTCTTTTTAATACAATCTGTTTAGTTGGTGACTGTTCAAGTCAGGCTAGAATTTTCTTATTAGTGTCCTGAGGACATATAACAGTGGACCAGTAATCATACTGGAAGATCATTTCTTCTCTTCTTAAAATTCACTTTTGGCAAGTTATTTGACTTCTCATACCATTTCCTCTAAGTTCAGTAAACCAAATTGTAGGTTCTCTTGAATAACTTTTAAAATCAGTTTCTGATCTGCAGCATCTTGTGCTTTGCTCAGTACTATTCACCTTTGGTTCTTAGTATTTCATCTCACTGGAGGTATTTGGAGAACAGGAAAAGGATTCTTGTGTAGGGATGAATATTTAGTGCTCACATGAATCATAGACTTTTTTTTTTTAAGCGAGGTTGGGATTGCAGAATGATCTGTAATATGCTAAGATGTAGATACAGACAGATACATACACACTGCAGAGAACCTCATCTGACAGTCTCCTTTGTTTTCTGCTAAATAGTTCAGTTGTTCAGGCATGATTGTCCTAAATGAAATACTTCTCAGTGGTTGGTTGGTTTGGTTTTTGGATTTTTGGTTTGTTTGAAAATCAAAACTGGTAGTAATAGTGGGAAACAGTTTTATTCCACTTTTATTCATCTTAAATCACACATAAAAATGTTTTGCAGTTGATAATAGATTTTATTTTCTTTGGGTGTCAAGATCTTATTTTTTTTTAAGAATTATATGTTTTACAGCTCTAAGCAGGTATGACTGATATTCATTGACTACTCCTGCCAGGGTCACTGTTTTTGACTATCTTGGAATTTTTCTAATGTTTGCTTATAGCTTTTAGCATGTTTACTATGTATGTCGCATATGTAATCAAATTATAGTCATTATAAAGCATCTATTCATAAGATTAATTTGTTCCATCTTGATCCTTATATAAAAAAACTGAACTTGTTTTCATTTTCCTCCTTTTTTACCTTTCAACAGTAAAAAGAATATAAGAAAGCAGCGAATGAAAATCTTATTCAATGTTGTTCTTGAAGCCCGAGAGCCGGGTTCAGGAAGAAGACTTTGTGATCTCTTTATGGTTAAACCATCCAAAAAGGACTATCCTGATTATTACAAAATCATCTTAGAGCCAATGGACTTGAAAATAATTGAACATAACATTCGCAATGACAAGTATGCAGGGGAAGAGGGAATGATAGAAGACATGAAGCTTATGTTTCGGAATGCTAGACACTACAACGAAGAGGGCTCCCAGGTATGGAAGGAAATATGGAAACCCTGGCATAGACGCATTTTCTCTGTTGTACTGGTAGAGTAGTGTAATTCCAGACATCAAACTGAGATTATTCTTCTTCGTCATCGTCGTCTTATTTTTGGAGGGGAGGGGGTGCTTTTTTGGGCACCCCCACATTATCTCTGTGGGGTCAGAGCAATAGTACAGTAGGTTAGGCACTTGCCTTGCATGTGGCCGACCCAGGTTCGATCCCAGAATCTCAGATGGTCCCTGAGCCCTGCCAGGAGTCATCCATAAGTGCAATACTGCCAGGTGTAGCCCAAAAAAACAAAATAAAACATATGGTCTTAGCAGTTTAAAATGAGTCAGGGTGTGTTCTGGAAAGATAGTATAGGAAGTAAGGCACTTGTCTTCATGCTTCTGACCCTGATTCAAGTCCCTGAGTTCTGCCAGGACTCACTTCTGAACACCAACAGGTGTATCCAAAGAAAATAACAGAAATACAATGGGATACAGAATTGGAGAAGTGGCTAAAAGGGCTGAGCACATATTTTGCCTGTCGAAGACCTGGGTTTAATCCCTGGCCCTGGGTGTCATTGGGAATTATCCTCAAGCACCAGCAGGTATTGCCCCAAAACAAAGCACGAAAATGAGATGCAGTAATTTTTTTAAATTTTGTATTCTAGCATCCAAAATTTGAATTTTGCTTCTGTCAACCTCTGTGTAAATAATTATCTTTTCCTCATCTGTGTTGGGGATAATGATAATACTTTATATCAGGGGATAGTATAGTATATAATGAGATAATAAATGTAGAAAATGCCTGGTATTGGATAAGCACTCAAGTGAAAGCCAGTGGCATAAAAATCTTTCGTGAGGGGCAGATAGTATAATGGGGAGGGCACACACAGCTGACCCAGGTTTGATCCCTGGCATTCCACATGGTCCCTGAGCACCACCTTGAGTAATTCCTGAGCTCAGAGCCAGGAATAGCCCCTGAGCATCACCACTGTGACCCCAAAAGTACAAAAAAAAATTTTACGTGATGATTAATACATGATGATTAATTGGTGGCCGTACTTCTAAGGATGGTCCCCAAAACGGTACAATTAAATAATCAAGATATTTTCATAAGTGCACCTATAAATAATTGATCTTGGGCTGGAGAGTTAGTTCAGTGGTTCAGGTGCTTGCCCTGCATGCAGCCATCCAAAGTTCAATCCCTGACACTACAGGTAGTACCCTGAGCCCCAACCTGAGCACAGCCCTGAATATAGTTGGGTGTGACTCAACAACCTCCACCAAAAATTGATTGTTTCAAAGCTTCTTTATACTTAGTACTTATAAGTACAGCTAAGACTGCATTCCTCTTTTCTTGTATTGATGTTTCAAATCCTTTAAATTTCACAGAAATAATGTTTTAAAATAGTAATTTTTCTGCCTGTTAAAATGACTCCAAAAGTCGGCACCAAGGGATTAGAGCAATAATACAGTGAGTAGGGTGTTTGCCTTGCATGCAGCTAACCCAGGTTCAATTTCCAGCACCCCGAATAGTTCCCTGAGCCCCAGCAGGAGTAAGCCCTGGGCACCACTTAGCGTGGTCCCAAAATAAAAGACGCCAAATACGCTTATAATCAGCAAAGTGTTCTTTCAGAGTTTACTCTGTCCTATAGCCACTTGTATGCTGTTTATCTTTGCCTTTAGAGGAGGTGTCCAGGCTGGGGGTGTAGTTTAATGGCAGAGAACTTGGGAGCCAGAGAAATAGTACAGCACAATAGTAAAACACAAGTAGTGTGCTTGTGTTGCACATGACTGACCCGAGTTTAATCTCCAGCAACTTAATACGGTCCTATGAGGGAGCCAGGAGTAAACCCTGAGCACAGCTGGGTGTGGCCCAGAAACTAAAAAAATGAGTAAATAACTGTAGAGAACTTTCCTTGCATGTGTGAGATCGTGGGTCATTCTTTGGCATTACACACACAAAAAGGAGGTGGTCAAGAAAGCAAAGTCACCCTTTCCTTCAGCCCCTCTACTAGTTAGGAGAATACAACCTTTGCCAGAAGATTGCCTGCAGGGAGTATTGGAAGGAGACCTCTGTAGGTAAGTAACCTAGTTCTTGGCTACAAACTCTGCCTTTGGTTTAATCTTCAGAGATTGAAGAATCAGAACTGTGAGCTTGAACTTGGAAGTTAGCAATATTTGGAATACTTTTCCCACTTTTTTTTCTTTTTTTTTTTTTAACACACCTGGAAGTGCTTGGGGGTGAATACTGCTGGCTCTATGCCCAGGGATTAGTCCCAGAAGTATTTAGGGAACTAAATGTGATGCTAAGGATTGAACCCATTCCTCCTGTTTGCAAAGCATATGTTCATCCCACCAGGTAGTGAAGAGACAGACTAGTATTTCGTATTTTGAATCATTTTCTATTGAGATAAGTCTGCTAGTTTGAAGGCCTAGTGGAACAGAAAAAAATATAGTTTTAATTAAAATAACACATGTAAATTTGGAACTTGTAGTGAGGGTTGGGATATAGTTCAGTAGTAGAGAGCAGTATGCTGCACATGTATGAATCACTGAGTTTGATCCCTAGTATCACAAAAACAAAAAAAAATTTCCAATGGTTCTGCAGTAGTTCTCAAAAATGTCTTGTATGCCTGCTCACTAGAATCAGCTTGAAAATTTAAAACAACAAACCAGCTGAAACCTAGACCTATTCCACAGAAATGTGATTTAGTTGCCCTTTAACTTTAAATTTTCAATTAACCAATTGGTTTTCTTAATACAGATTTAAAATTTTATTAAAATTTCTTTAGGGATATATATTGTGTATTTCAAAACAAAGTTACATGTCAGATATTACCTATGTTGTATATTATTAATAATATTATATTTCAATAGAAAATAACTGTAGATTTATTCATGAAATATAGGTATACAATGATGCACACATCTTGGAGAAGTTGCTCAAAGATAAGAGGAAAGAACTGGGTCCACTGCCTGATGACGATGACATGGCTTCTCCCAAACTCAAACTAAGTAAGGCAGCCTCACACCTTATTATTCTATTCAGTCTGTGGGGGGAGATTATAGCTTTATTAAAATAACAGTAATTGGTGACTATATTTGAACTCACTAGCATTCTAGCATGGTGTTTCTTCCCTTCTCTGAGAAATTTTCTAGTATTTAAAGTAAACTGATAATCAGCCTAATCAGTGGCTGAATAAATAGCAGTACTCTTTTTTTTTTTTTTTTTTTTATTGAATCACTGTGGGAAAGGTTACAAAGCTTTCAGGTTTATGTCTCAGTCATGCAAATATCAAACACATTTCCCTTTACCAATATTTATTTTTTACCATGAAGAACCCCAATAAAACCCCACCCCCCACCCCTCCCCGTCCCTGTGAGGCAGATGAATTCTAGTTAACACTCTATCTGCTTTGATTAGATTCATTGTTTCAATAAAAGATTCACCACTATTATTTAGAGTTTACCCCCCCCCCCCCCAAATCAGACATGCTGAAAAAGCATTGTGAAGTGATTTGCTTTCTACGGCTGGGTTCAAGAATTAAATGTTGGTTTTGGATTTCTGCTCTTTTACCTATTGACCCTGGAAGTATTTCTACTGAAAGTCAGATAGTTAAGAAATTGGTTTCTGTGTTCTGGAGTCCTGGCCGTGCTGGAGAGCCGCTCGCGGGGGGCAACCGGTGGCCTCGATAGGGCGTGAAGGGTGGAGCGAAACGCCCCCCTTCCCATGAGGTTTTAGTCGCCCCCACACTCCCGGCTCATACCTGCTGTCCACAAGGCTCCCATGTGGCCGCCATCTTTCTTTCCAGAGAGGAGAGGGCGAATGGGGCAACACCCTTTCCCCTCCGGCAGACTTGATGGCCTGGATCAATGCATAGTCCGTTCACTTTTCTGCTCCAAGCTGCTGGGTTCTGCATTAAGTCCTTGTGCTTCTGGGGCCGTGGCCGTGCTGGAGAGCCGCTCGCGGGGGGCAACTGGTGACCTCGGTAGGGCGTGAAGGACGGACCAGAACGCCCCCCTTCCCATGAGGTTTTAGTCGCCCCCACACCCCCGGCTCATACCTGCTGTCCACAAGGCTCCCATGTGGCCGCCATCTTTCTTTCCAGAGGGAGGAGGGCGGAAGGGAGCAACACCCTTTCCCCTCTGGGCAGAAATGATTGCCTGGATTAACGCATAGTCCTTTCACTTTTCTGCTCCAAGCTGCTGGGTTCTGCATTAGGTCATTGTGCTTCTGGGGCTGTGGCCGTGCTGGAGAGCCGCTCGTGGGGGCAACCCGTGGCCTCGGTAGGGCGTGAAGGGCGGACCGAAACGCCCCCCTTCCCATGAGGTTTTAGTCGCCCCCACACTCCCGGCTCATACCTGCTGTCCACAAGGCTCCCATGTGGCCGCCATCTTTCTTTCCAGAGAGGAGAGGGCGAATGGGGCAACACCCTTTCCCCTCCGGCAGACTTGATGGGCTGGATCAACGAATAGTCCGTTCACTTTTCTGCTCCAAGCTGCTGGGTTCTGCATTAAGTCCTTGTGCTTCTGGGGCCATGGCCGTGCTGGAGAGCCGCTCGTGAGGGGTGACTGGTGACCTTGGTAGGGCGTGAAGGACGGACTGGAACGCCCCCCTTCCCATGAGGTTTTAGTCGCCCCCACGCCCCCGGCTCATACCTGCTGTCCACAAGGCTCCCATGTGGCCGCCATCTTTCTTTCCAGAGGGAGGAGGGCAGAAGGGAGCAACACCCTTTCCCCTCTGGGCAGAAATGATTGCCTGGATTAACGCATAGTCCTTTCACTTTTCTGCTCCAAGCTGCTGGGTTCTGCATTAAGCCCTTGTGCTTCTGGGGCTGTGGCCGTGCTGGAGAGCCGCTCGTGGGGGGCAACTGGTGACCTTGGTAGGGCGTGAAGGACGGACCAGAACGCCCCCCTTCCCATGAGGTTTTAGTCGCCCCCACACCCCCGGCTCATACCTGCTGTCCACAAGGCTCCCATGCGGCCGCCATCCTTCTTTCCAGAGAAGAGAGGGCGAATGGGGCAACACCCTTTCCCCCCCAGCAGACTTGATGGCCTGGATTAACGCATAGTCCTTTCACTTTTCTGCTCCAAGCTGCCAGGTTCTGCATTAAGTCCTTGTGCTTCTGGGACTGTGGCCGTGCTGGGGAGCCGCTCGTGGGGGGCAACTGGTGACCTCGGTAGGGCGTGAAGGACGGACCAGAACGCCCCTCTTCCCATGAGGTTTTAGTCGCCCCCACACCCCCGGCTCATACCTGCTGTCCACAAGGCTCCCATGTGGCCGCCATCTTTCTTTCCAGAGGGAGGAGGGCGGAAGGGAGCAACACCCTTTCCCCTCTGGGCAGAAATGATTGCCTGGATTAACGCATAGTCCTTTCACTTTTCTGCTCCAAGCTGCTGGGTTCTGCATTAAGCCCTTGTGCTTCTGGGGCTGTGGCCGTGCTGGAGAGCCGCTCGTGGGGGGCAACTGGTGACCTCGGTAGGGTGTGAAGGACGGACCGGAACGCCCCCCTTCCCATGAGGTTTTAGTCGCCCCCACACCCCCGGCTCATACCTGCTGTCCACATGGCTCCCATGCGGCCGCCATCCTTCTTTCCAGAGAAGAGAGGGCGAATGGGGCAACACCCTTTCCCCTCCGGCAGACTTGATGGCCTGGATTAACGCATAGTCCTTTCACTTTTCTGCTCCAAGCTGCCGGGTTCAATAGCAGTACTCTTTAAAAAATAAACTGATAAGAAAATATGAGGACTAGAACATGACATCAAAGATTTCATTTACTTTTCTTAAATATAGTGAACATTTTGTAAATGTTGGATAGTAAGAATAAATTTGTTTTTCTTCTATATATGATGCCTGGAAGAGGATAGTGGAAGGTTTGTTCATATTTGTATGTTTGATGATTGCTAGAATTTCAAAATAATCTCCCTGCGCTCCCCCCCAAAAAAATCTTCCCAATGATCCCAGCATCTCCTACTAGGTTTGAGAAGTAAAAGATATCCAGCCACTGCACTGAAAGTTAATTCAACTGTGTTGTGAGTGTAAAGCACCAATAGTTGTTTTATTAAATGCTGTAGGAAAAATATAATAGCAAAAATTAATACTGTGGGCTAAAAAGAGGTTTCCACATTGTTTTAAATATATAAATAGGGGCCAGAGAGATAGTACAGCAAGTAGAGCATTTGCCTTATACCTAGCCAACCAGTTTCAATCCCCGTCATCCCATATGGTCCTCCACAAGCATCATCAGGAGTGATCCCTGAACTCAAACCCAGGGGTAAGCCCTGACCATCGCCAGGTGTGTCCCATAAACTAAAAAATATAATATATATGAAGTGGGCTGGAGAGATAGTAATACAGCAAGGAAGGGCAGACCCGAATTCAGTTCCTGGCATCCCATATGGTCCCCCAAGATGAACAGGAGTGATCCCTGAGCACCACTGGGTGTGTCCTCAAAACAGAACAAAACATATATCCACACACACAATAAATACTGAAAAAATGGGAGTTGTGCTGTGTCCTCAGTTGTCATCTTTGCTAAAATGGCAGGGGGAAAGCAGACCTGACTTTTTTTAATATGAAATGACTATAAGTAAAGGCCCTCCCGTTGATCGTCGATTTGCTCGAGCGGGCCCAGTAACGTCTCCATTGGAGACTTTGTTGTTACTGTGTTTGGCATATCGAATACATCACAGGGAGCTTGCCAGGCTCTGCCGCGCGGGCGAGATACTCGGTAGCTTGCCGGGCTCTCCGAGAGGGGCGGAGGAATCAAACTCGGGTCGGCCATGTTGGCTGCATGCAAGGCAAACGCCCTACCGCTGTGCTATAAATTGAATATTTTTGCATATGGTTCATTTCTAAGTAAAGATTCATTTAAGAGGTTTTTAGGTCTGTTTTTGTTTTGCTTTTGATGGTGTCAGGGATTGAACCGAGGTCCTCTTGCAAGGCAGGCCCTCTACCACTGAGCTATATACCTAACTCTAAGTGATATTATTTTTTTTTTGTTAGGACATTTCCCTTTTTGTGGAATTGTAAAACACACACATAAGATTTGCAGAACTGTAAACCTTTTTGTTTATATTTTATAAAGACACAGTGTCTTTTAAAACTAGAATTAATTGGTTGAGTTGACCTGTGTGTGTATATATCACGGTATCACTGTCATCCCGTTGTTCATCAGTTTGCTCAAGCAGGCATTAGTAATGTCTCCATTCATCCTAGCCCTGAGATTTTAGCAGTCTCTTTACTTGTCCTTCCCAATGTTACCGCATGGAGGCTCTTTCAGGGTCAGGGGAATGAGACCCATTATTGTTACTGTTTTTGGCATATCGAATATGCCATGGGGAACTTGCCAGGCTCTGCCGTATGGGCAGGATACTCTCAGTAGCTTGCTGAGTTCTCTTAGAGACTATAAGAGGTCACACGGCCTCAAATGATACCGAGACTACCACCCACTTCTGGAAGCTTTGTTTTATAGTCTCTGGATCTTGGCCATTGATGGGATTACTTGGCGCCAGGGGCAGTTTGTGGGTGTGACTGCCTAGCTACTGGAAAATGGGGGATGTGAGTGAAGAAGGCCCAGTCCTGATCCAATCAGGCTTGGAGATCTCACCCCCGGGTCCCGCACACCTGGGTGCCTCTGCTGGTTCCTTCATGAGCGTGAGGCTCATCCCTGTGTGTGGAGAGTGGCCTTGAGCATGGCTGTGGCTAGGTTCTGGAGGTCTTCGGCTACTGGGGCTCTGCTCAGGGCAGGGAGGGAAATTCAGCCTGTCCCCCTCCGATGGTCCCCGGTGAAGACAGCCAGGTGCAGGGGCTGGAGACTGCGTAGCTCTCTTAGGTGAGCTTTGTTTTATAGTCTCTGGAGTGTGCATATATAACTCAACAAATATGTATATGCGTAAGAGGATATCTATTATATATATTTTTTGTTTGTTTTCGGGCCACACCTGGCTGTGCTCAAGGCTTATTCCTGGCTCTGCACTTAGGGTTCATTCCTGGTAGGGTTCATCCCCAGCCCTACATATGGTCTCCCAATCACTGCCAGGGATCACTTGAGCATAGAGTGAGGAATAGCCCCTGAACACCACTAGGTATGACTCAGAAACAGAAGCAAAAAAGAATATTATGCCATTGGGACCAGAGAGATAGTACAGCAGCTAGAGATAGTACATGCAGATAGTACACACAGCAAACACAGATTCAATCCCCAGCATCCCATGTGGTCCTTTGAGCAATGATCCCTGCCTGAGTACTGAGCCAGAAGTTAGGCCTGAACACCACTTATATTTTTATATATACATATATATGGGCTGGAGCGATAGCACAGCGGTAGGGCGTTTGCCTTACACGCAGCCAACATGGCCGACCCGAGTTCTATTCCTCCGCCCCTCTCGGAGAGCCCGGCAAGCTACCGAGAGTATTCGATATGCCAGACACAGTAACAACAAAGTCTCCAATGGAGACATTACTGGGCCCACTCGAGCAAATCGACGAGCAACGGGAGTGCCTTTATTTATTTATTTTATATATATATATATAATAGAATTCCTCTATATATATTCTTCTATATATTCTAATATATATTAGAATATATAGAAGAATTTTCTGTTTTAAGTTTAGAGGAATTCCATTATATATATAATGGAATTCCTCTAAACTTAAAACAGAAAATTAGTTTATTCATTTATTTTTTGATTTTTCACTCCCTATGGTGCTGAGAGGCTGCCCCTCCAGTGTGATGCTTGGGGATCACTCCCACGGCAGTATTCTTGGAACCATGCAGTCAAATCCAGGACTCCAGCATGCAAATCATGTACTCTACCTCATGAATAACTACCCGACCCAGAAAAGTTTGCTTTAAAATGATGTGGTATGCAATAGGAGAAAATATTTGACACCTAGGAATATATATAAAACACTTTAAAATGAATGTGAAAATCATAGATCTTTATTAAGAGATTATTAAGGTATGTTTAGTTTTGTTTAGAATTTCTTTTAAAAATTTTATCCACACCCCTGGGGCTGGAGTGATAGCACAGCGGGTAGGGCATTTGCCTTGCACGCTGCTGACCCGGGTTCAATTCCCAGCATCCCATATGGTCCCCCGAGCACTGCCAGGAGTAATCCCTATGCATTGCTGTGTGTGACCCAAAAAGCAAAAAAAAAAAAAAAATAGTAATTCATACAACGAGTTGTGGAGTTGGCACATTTTCAGCTGTGGTGCTTACCTAAGTGTTCACATAACAAGTTATGGTAGTTGTATACTCAGCCACAGTACTTACAAAGCTTGTACTCCTTTAGTTATGCTTGCACACATGGTCACCATGCATCAAAGTTGTGGCACACAGATTGTCGTTCTGGTGTTCACTGGGATCACTGTTGTACTTTCCAGGGGTTACGTTTTCTGATCATGACTCTAGTTGCAGTGTTCGCCAGGGATCATACTCCCTGTTTCTGCTGTTCACACAGATTTCCAGCAGTTGTAAAATCAGTTGTGGTACCAGAGGGAGCAGACAGCATCGTTAACTCCAGGCTCAAACAGCAGAGCTGCCCGGATCATGCTCAGCACATGTGGGCAACCAAGGAGTTGGAATTAGTGACCATATGCTTGAAAGGGAAGCACACTTAATATGATAGCCGTTCTATGCTATTCCTCCAGGTCTATAAAGAAGACTTTGTTATGAGACGGGACAGTGAATTGAGCCACGCTTGGCAGTGTTCAGGGCTTAGTACTTAGGAGATCGTGTACAGTGCCAGAGATCCAGACCAGCTGCATGCAGGGGAAGCACCTTACTCCTGTATTATCTCTCCAGCCCAGAAGTCTTAAGTAATGGAAAGTTTATCTTATTCATAGATATTACCACTAGGAGATTTAGAATTTTCTAATTCTTAAATACCTTGCAAATTTTCAGTTTTCATGGCATTTCAAAGTTTATACAGAAGTTAAAACTAAAGCAAGATCAGATTGTTTTGTGGTTTTTGTTTGTGTATGTGTATTTGTGTATTTTGGGCCACACTTGGCAGTGCTCAGGGCTTACTGGCGCTGAATGCAGAGATCACTCCTGGCAGGCTCAGTGCTGGGAATCGAACCGGGGCTGGCCATGTGCAAGGCAAAAGCTCTACCTACTGTATTATCACTCCAATCCTAGCAAAATAAAATTGGGAAAGAGGGGGTGAAGATGTTGCTCAGTAATAGAGCACTTACCTTGCATGCATAGCCCATAGTTGGATCCCTGGCACTGAAAATAAAAAATGCTTTTAAGAAGACAATATGATGTTATTCTAAGTATAAACACATTAGCAGAGCAGAATAGAAGATATAAACAAAATTTTTCTATCACATAGCTTTCTGATATATATTTGAATTTGTCGATCATTCAAGAATGATCTTTCAGTGATTTTTTTTTCCTTTTTTTAATTTTTGGGTCACACCTAGCAATCTCTGCTCGGGGATCACTTGTGGAAGGGTCTGGTGACTAAATGAGGTACTGGAGATCAAACCCAGGTTGGCCACATGTGGTGCAAGTGCTTTATCCACTGTACGATCCCTCCAATCCAGTAATTGTTTTATTTATGAAAAATAGTTCTCTTATAATATACAAGTGTAAATTTCATGTGGATAGGGCCTGGAGAGATAGTATAGAAGTTAGGACTCACACAACCATCTAACCAGCATTCGATCACCGGTATCCCACATGGTCCCAGTGATCCCTGAGGAGTGATCCCTGAACACAGAGCCAGAAGTAAACCCTGAGCACCACCAGGTGTGCCCAAAAACCAAAAACAAATTCATGTGGTTGAAAAATAAATATAAAAGACGGAACTCCAAATGTTATAGGAGACAATGAATGAGACTATTCTCAGGATATGGAGAAATTTTATTTTAGAACAATAAAAGGGGGGCCAGAGTGATAGTACAGTGGGTAGGGCGTTTTCCTGGCATGCAGTAGACTTGAGTTTGATCCCCAGCATCCCATATCATTCCCTGAGCACTGCCGAAAGAGTAATTCCTGAGTGCAGAGCCAGGAATAAACCCCTGAGCATCGCCACGTGTGACCCAAAAAGCCAAAAAAAAAAAAAAGGAACAAACCATAAAAGACAGATTGAGTAGACTGAAACAAAATTTATAATTCATTGTTAAGGGCAAGATGTGTAGCTCAGTGGTGGAATGCACTGCTAGCATATGAGGCCCTGAGTTGGATCCCCACCATTGCATAACCTTTCAGCTACTGCCAAGTAAAGCCCTGGTAGCTCTGGAACACCACAGCTTGGTGCATTTGCTGCCAGGAGTAGCTCCTATTAAAAGAACAAAGCCAGAGAAAGAGAGATGCCTTGCCAAAGGAAAGAGCGGGAAATATAAATAGGTAATTAGCAGAAAAGGAATCATGAGTGGCTAATTGTTGGTTAATAGTGAAGGGAGTGAGCAGTAATAGATAAATGAATGTTTTCTCGAATTAGTACAGTATACAGAAATGCAGCTAGATTTTTGGAAGGATATCAAGAGGTCAGGGGTTGGAGGCAGCTTGGAGAGAGTACAGAGGGTAAGGAGCATATCTTGCATGCAGTCAACCTTGGTTTGATCCCTGACACACATTATGGTCCCTCTCAAGCACTGTCAGGTTTGCCCTCCCCACACCCCCACCTCTACCCCCCCCCCCCCAAAAAAAAAGCCAAAAAAAATAAAGGAGAAGACAGGAGTGATACAGGATTTCCATTTTGTAGTTTCTGGCGTGTGGCTAGGACCCATTCTTCGAATAGTGACTAAAACTCTTAGCAGGTATGGGGGACCATATGGAGTACCTGGGATCGAGCCTGGGTTGGCTGCTTGTACGGCAAGCACTCTACCTGGCATATTATTACTCTGGCCTAAAACTATTTGTAACTTGACATCTTTCTGGCCATCAAAAAATCAGAAGAGAGTTTGGAACAGTTAGGTTAGCTGAAGATTTAAGGTAGTACTTCAATAATCAGAAAGTCAGGAAGCAAGAATAGTGGAAGATAGCTGATTTTGTACAAAAACTATGCCTAACTATCTCATTGATCCCTAAATTACACATGCATATGTCAGAATAAAGTATCCCAAGAGACATAAAATAACTGAGCAAATTATTGGGTTCTTGACCCTCCCACTTTTTACCACTAAGAGTAGAATCATTTTGCAGGGAAGTTTGGGGTTTGGGGTCCCACCTGTTGGTGCTCAGGGGCTGCTTCCTTGTCTGTGTTCAGTGGACTGTGCAGTGCCTGGGATTGAACCAGGGTCAGCCACATGCAAAGCAATGCTTTAACTCTTCCTGTATTAGCCATCTGATCCCTCAGCTTGGAGAATTTCTTGACTACTAATTCTTCAAATAAAATTTCTTCCCCTTTCTCACTCTTTCCCTTCTGAAATACTTATAATGTGAATGTTGTTCCTCATCATGCCATCTTAAATAACTCTTACATTATCTTCATTTTTTAAAAAATTTTTTTGCTGATCTTTTGGCTTCTGTACTTTCCCTTCAGACCTACTGATTTGTTTTGGCTTCTTTACTTTTGTTGAAGGTCTCTTTGCATTATTTTGTTTTGTTTTGGGCCTTTACCTGGCTGTGTCCAGGGCTTACTCCCAGCTCTGGGCTCCGGGATCACTCTTGATGGGCGTGGTAGACTGTATGGGGTGCCAGGAGTCGAACCCTGTGGGGTACAGGGAACCATATAGGATGCTAGGTTTCGCCGGTTTGGCTGTGTGCAAGGTCAAGAAAAGGTTTTTTTTTGGTTGATTTTTATTGTTTTGACATCACAGCTGTTAATGCCTCAGGGGCTATTCTGTGTTCAAGAGTTGAGGACCATGCAGTGTCAGGCATTAAACCCAGGCTCTAGCATGTGCTCTTGCCTGTGAGCCATCTTCCCAGCCTATGTGTTGGTTTCTTAGCATTTACCAAGAAGTTTGTTTCTCCAACGTTTACCCAGTTTTTTTGTTTTTGTTAAGAACTACTAGATTTAAGTGTATTAAATTTTGATCCATTGTTTCAGATTGGCTGCCATGTTCTTTCACTGTGACCATCATCAAAAGCCACTGATTGATTTTTTACCATCTAGTGTTTTAAGATATACCACACTCATCTTGGGTAGAATGCGAGTCAGTCCGTTGTCAAGAAGCTACTAATATTAGTATGTGAAATCCACATTTCTAAACTATAGTCTGTACTATCCTGCTGTGTGTGTGTGCATGTATGTTTAAAGATAAAATGTATCTAAATTTATATTAGTACTTCCTTTTTTGATTTTGGGCCACACAGGCAGTACTGGGATAGGAAAAGTACTCTTGGCCTTGTTGGGGGACTAACGGGGATTTAGTATCTAACCATGGGCTCACACATGCAAAGCATGGGATCCAGGCCTTTGATGTTTCTCCCTGACCTGATACAGATACTTTGAAATGAGATTCATGAATATAAGATGTTTTTGGTGTCCTATTTGAACGTGTTTCTTTTTCTCTTATGATGAAATTATACTGTCAATAGTTATTCTTTTGCTTCAACCTTCTTCACACCTACAGCAGACAGAACAATAACAGTTATTAATTTCCCACCAAAAATGTTACTGGAAATTCATGTAAATTTTTTCCGGTTCTTTTTCTAGGGTATCTTTCACTACTGTGGTGTTAAATACTATTTCACAAATCACCCTTATTTGTACTTATGCCTTCATATTCATACAGATGTTGGTTCATTTTATCCATTTAATACTAAATCTTTCTCTTTAGGTAGGAAGAGTGGCATATCTCCTAAAAAATCAAAATACATGACTCCGATGCAGCAAAAACTAAATGAAGTCTATGAAGCTGTGAAAAACTATACTGATAAAAGGGGCCGCCGCCTCAGTGCTATATTTCTGAGACTTCCGTCCAGATCTGAATTGCCAGATTACTATTTGACTATTAAAAAGCCAATGGACATGGAAAAAATTCGAAGTCACATGATGGCCAACAAATACCAAGATATAGACTCTATGGTTGAGGACTTCGTCATGATGTTCAACAATGCCTGTACATACAATGAACCCGAGTCTTTGATATACAAAGATGCCCTTGTCCTACACAAAGTCCTCCTTGAAACACGGAGAGACCTAGAGGGAGATGAGGATTCTCATGTCCCAAATGTAACCTTGCTGATTCAAGAGCTTATCCACAATCTTTTTGTGTCAGTCATGAGTCATCAGGATGATGAAGGAAGGTGCTACAGTGATTCATTAGCAGAAATTCCTGCTGTGGACCCCAACTTTCCAAATAAACTTCCTCTTACTTTTGACATAATTCGGAAGAATGTTGAAAATAATCGCTACCGGCGGCTCGATTTATTTCAAGAGCATATGTTTGAAGTATTGGAAAGAGCAAGAAGGATGAATCGGTATGTTTTCAAAGTCATTTTTCAAAAGGTGTTATTTATTGCAGAGCAGAAAAAATAATAGCTTGATTCAGCTTAGGTACATGATTACACTTGGTCAGGTACTATTTTAAGTTCTAATTAGGAAAACCTTGAAGAGGGCAAGTATATATGGTAAGGGAGGGAAGGGCATACAGCTGTATCATAAAGCTTCCTGTTCAGTCTTCTTGGTCTGAACACCACATGACGTTGCATGCATTCATTTCACTGTAGCACTGCACTGTCCTCCCATTGTTCATCGATTTGCTCGAGCAGGCGCCAGCAACATCTCACAACAAATTGTGAGACTTGTTGTTACTGTTTTTGGCATATCGAATACGTCACGGGGAGCTTGCCAGGCTTTGCCATGCGGGCGAGATACTCTCGGTAGCTTGCCGGCCTCTCCGAGAGGGACGGGTTGGCCGTGTGCAAGGCAAATCCCCTACCCGCTGTACTATCGCTCCAGCCCATTTCTTTCATGGTGCAGAAATTTTTTGTAAACCATTTCTGTTGTGGTGCCAGGATTTACTGTACTGTTAGTCATACTTTTCATGAATACATCATTCCAACACTGCACCCATCACCAGACTGCCTACTCCCCACTGCCAGTGCAAGGGCCTCTTCCCACCCATTTCCCCACCCCCCGTGTAAGTTCTTTAGTTCTGATGACTTTGACCACTTGTTGTTCCCTTGCTAAGTTTCTTTTTTTTTAATCTCATATTAGGGATAGATCTCATTTTCCTTTTTTTTTTTTTTATTGTGGAAGCGGTGACACCTACTCACATCGGTGAGTAGAGCTAAACTCCTGAAATTCCACAAGATTGCTAAAGTGAAAAAATTCTTTCAAAAACTTTATTTTTCTTACAGGTATGTAAGTTTAAAAAAGGAGTAATTCTGTGGTAATGCATTTTAAGAAGTACATGAAATAGATAAATCCTGAGAATGTCAAATTCAACGAGAGAGAAGAGAGTTAAGAAAAACATAAGGGAAGAATAAGCTTACAGAAATAAAAGTGTGTTTTACCCTAAGAAAGGAGAGTTCATTGCTGTGTTGACATCTGATACCATCATGCTTTGTCACACTTAGCCCCACCCACCACTGCTGCCCAATAGCACCTGTGTCTTCACATCCTGAGATTGAAGGAATGAGGCACATAGTAAAAGGAAAGACTGGGGTGAGAGGAGCTTGTCTGCCAGCTATTTTCAGTGTTAGCACAGCCTGACTTGTGCCACTTGGGCACAGACTTTCCTACTCAGTTATCAGCATTATTCTGGGTGTTTTTTTATTTTGTTTTAGCGGGGACAGAACCTCACTGATGATGCTGGGATCATTCTGCTTCCAGCTCTGTGCTCAGGGGTTTGTCCCTATGGTACTCAAGGGAACATGTAGTACTGGGGATTCAACCTGGGCCTCCGTCATGCTAGGTCTCTGTCTGGTCTCTGGCCCATTTGTCAGTATTCTCTAAGTGCTCTGACTCTCACAGGTCAGAATTCCATGGGAAGACAAGGACAAGGGAAGCATCAGTAGCCTTCCCTTATCTTCATTTTTTTCCTTCTGCTGAATTCTGCCTTATACCTACTGATTACCCACCAATTAGTTCTTTTTCCATCTGAAGGTCTTTTGTTTGTTTCCATTATTTGGGGGGGGCCACACCTGCTTTTGCTCAAGGCTTACTCCTGGCTCTGCACCCAGGGATCACTCTTACTGGTGCTCAAAGAACCATAGGAGGACCGGGGATGGATCCCAGGTCAGCCATATATGCGAAGCAAGCACCCTACCCAGTGCATTTTCACTCCAGCCCCAATAAATAAAAATTTTTTCAAAGAAGCTTTCTGGAGACTTGAGCTAGACACTCTGTTGTGTGTTATGAAGCAGCTGGCTAGGCTTACAGTTCCTGCCAGAATGTCTGCGCTGCTAAGACATTGATATGTGGTTACCTTTGTGAGTCATTTTTTAATACCCTGATATTCCTTATTTATAGAATTATATCTAAGCCTTCCTCAGACTACAGTGGATTAGAAAGAGTTCTAAAAAAAAAATCTTATCTTGTTTAAATTATAAAGCTTATTTTGCCCAGTTTTCTCATTTCTCATTTCTTATAAGCAAAGAAACTTAGAATTGTGTTTTCAAAATGACTATTTTTCCCATCTTTCACTGTGTTGTTTTCCTGGAACCTTCTAACTACATAGTTATTTCTGTTTATTTTTATGGTGCCAGGGACTGAACACAGGGTCTTGAGCATGCAGACACATGCTCTGCCTTTGAGCTACAATCTGGATCTGTGTCCTCAGTTTATTTCTGGGAAATTCAAATGAGCACTGAGTGCTTGAGAGAGATTATAGGGTTTAAGGCACTTGCTTGTCTCGTACATGACCAATCCCAGTTTGATTCCTCGCACTGCATATAGTCAGCAAGCCCCTCACACATCCAGGAATAAGCCCTGAGCACTAAGTGTGGCCCAAGGAGCAAAACAAACAAATGAATACTAAGTTTCAAGTTTGTGGCGATTACCAGACACCTTCATGATTTTGCAGTATAGGTTCAAATATTCACTGATTCCTGCTTGCCTAGACCTATATAACGTCAATCTAAAAAAGAAGAAACAAACATCATTAAGAACTTTTGTTAATATTTTATATGA
Organism: Sorex fumeus; assembly: GCF_029834395.1. Lineage (NCBI taxonomy): Eukaryota > Metazoa > Chordata > Mammalia > Eulipotyphla > Soricidae > Sorex > Sorex fumeus. The sequence continues at coordinate 52,887,030 of NW_026606129.1, read as the reverse complement.
TGTATGGGTCTCTCAATTAAGAGAAAGTAAAGTGTAATTTATACTTACAGTAATTCAGTTTTTTTTTTGTTTTTTTAAGTAATTTATACATTAGATGCACATAAATGAGTCTTGGGGTAGCCCTTAATTCTTGCAACCTCATTCTGTTTTCAAAATCAACTGATTCATGTGCCATGTCTTTCTCTGGGAGGATGCGTGGAACCTTGCCTTTACACAGGGTTGAACAGGAAATGGGCCTTAAGGAAAAAGAACTTGTGGGCATATATCAAAAGCTAACGTAAAATGTGACACATTAGAGTCTAGTCAATACATTTCAAGAAAGACCCATAAAATTGTATAAAGTTGCCATATATCAGTTAGCTAAAGGTAAAGAAGCATGTAATAGAATTTAATGTGATTGAGGTGTTTAAAATAAGCAACTTATGTGTCAATAGATAACTCTTGGTGCCATTATAGGACAGATTCTGAAATATATGAAGATGCAGTAGAACTTCAGCAGTTTTTTATTAAAATTCGTGATGAACTCTGCAAAAATGGAGAGATTCTTCTTTCACCAGCTCTCAGCTATACCACGAAACATTTGCATAATGATGTAGAGAAAGAGAAAAAGGAAAAATTACCAAAAGAAATAGAAGAAGATAAACTAAAACGAGAAGAAGAAAAAAGAGGTTGGTTTATTTTCCTTTTATTAAATACAAAGAAAAAAGTATTTTTGCTGTTTTTATCCTTAGCTATGGGGAAAAGTATAGTACGTGGATATTGTGCCAATTCACTTTGATACACCCTTGTACTTCACACATGGGGGTGGCCCAGGTAATCTAAAAAGTATCACATCCCTGGACTCCAGCACTGAACCACTTGACCCAGTTAGATGAGAATCACTAAGAGGGACTTGCACATCACTTGGGAGTACTCCCTGCAAAAACCCAAAAAATTAAAATAGACATCTTAAGATGGAAACTTAATTTTTTTTAATTATTATTTATTATAGGATGGAAAGAAACATTTTTATCACTACCACTTTGGTCACCAGACTGGAAAAGATTACAATTACCGTGTGGCACAGTTGTTTTCCTAGTATTTCAGGAGCAAAGTCAATTAGTTCACAAATACGGGAGATGTAATAACTCTTGGTAACTTTAAGTTTAAGGGGCCAGAAAGCACTCTGTACAGTGAGTTCATCATTCTGTGGCATAACATTCCTCATACAGATTCTGGGCCCAATGAGGGTTTTTTTGGGTTTTGTTTGTGTGTGTGTGTGTGTGTGTGTGTGTGTGTGTGTGTGTATGTGTGTGTTTTTAACTTGTCCTTTTATTTATTGGCTTATTTTGGGTCATACCCACTGATGCTCATTTAATACTCCTGACTCTGCACTCAGTAATCACTCCTAGTGGTGTTCAGAGGACCATGTGGGATTTCAGGGATCAAACCCGGGTTGGCAGCGTGCAAAGCAAACGCCCTATCCACTGTACTATCGCTCCAGCACCCCCCCATGATATTTTAATTGAACCACATACGAAATTTCTATTGTTGTATCAACCTAGGGCTGGAGCGATAGCACAGCGGGTAGGGCGTTCGCCTTACACGCGGCCAGCATGGCCGACCCGAGTTCGATTCCTCCGCCCCTCTCGGAGAGCCAGGCAAGCTACCGAGAGTATTTGATATGCCAGGCACAGTATCAACCTAAAAATGTTACTTTGTGTCATTTACCACAATTTAAAAGTATTGATGGGCTGGAATGATAGCACAGTGAGTAGGGCATTTGCCTTGCACACGGCCAACCCGGGTTTGATTCCCAGCATCCCACATGGTACCCTGAGCATACTGCCAGGAGTAATTCCTGAATGCATGATCCAGGAGTAACCTCTGTGCATCACCAGGTATGACCCAAAGAGAAAAAATTAAAAAATAAAGTATTGACAGCCAATATTTGTATTAGAAATTTGATAATTTCTACTAAAGTTGAAGTGACATATATACCAATAATCCATGCTTTCCAAGGTTTATGTTAGTCTTTAGCATCAAATATGCATACAAGTTTTTTTCTCTTAGCAAGAAAATATGTTGACTTGAAAACTATTATCAGAAGCAATGGCATGTGCACAAAGAGAAGAAAGGAATGTAATTGGTGAAAACACTTTGATCAGCATAGGGCTAGCTATACAGTTAACCCACCTCAGCCAGAGGGATTACACGTTCAAGATTGATTTGAGTTTGTTAGAATGACTGTGGGACTGGAACGATACAGCTGGGAGGCCGTTTGCCTTGCACGCAACCGGCCCGGGTTCAATCCCCAGCATCCCCACCAGCAGTAATTCCTGAGTGTATCACTGAGTGTGACCCAAAAAGGATTAAAAAAAAAAGAAAAAAGAATGGCAGTGTTCTGCACATGTGTGGGGCAGGGAGCACTGTCTCACAGACAGTGCAAAAGCCAATGTGGTAAAGAGGTAACAGCTTTGAGAAATATCCTGGAAATTAAAAAGCCTTATAAAGGCCCTCCCGTTGATCGTCGATTTGCTCGAGCGGGCCCAGTAACGTCTCCATTGGAGACTTCGTTGTTACTGTGTCTGGCATATCGAATACTCTTGGTAGCTTGCCCGGCTCTCCGAGAGGGGCGGAGGAATCAAACTCGGGTCAGCCATGTTGGCCGCGTGTAAGGCGAACGCCCTACCCGCTGTGCTATCGCTCCAGCCCAAAAAGCCTTATAAAGACTGAAGTAAGTCCTCCACAGATTACTGACTGGCTGGAAAACTATATATATATATATATATATAGAGAGAGAGAGAGAGAGAGAGAGAGAGAGAGAGAGACAGAAAAGATGTGAGAACCTAGTGAAAAGCAGAATTCAAGGAATACCTGAAAATTGGTTGTAACTCAGTGCATCCCCCAAGCACATACAGAACAGTCAACAAAGACTCTCCTTTAGTTTAAGTGCTTGAGAACAGTCTTCGCCTAAACTGTTGATCAAACTTCAGCTTTCAAACATAGGAGCAATCCCTAATGACATATGCCTAGTACATATGTGGGAATCCCAAGGGAGAGAAGAGAAAAAATATCTGAAGACATAATGACTGGAAACTTCTCGAATTTGCTAGAAAACATAAAGCTACAGATCTCAAAATAACACACAAGGAAATAGCCACTGTCACTGTCCTCACGTTGTTCGTCGATTTGCTCGAGCGGGCCCAGTAATGTCTCCATTGTGACAATTATTACCGTTTTTGGCATATCGAATATGTCACAGATAGCTTACCAGACTTTGCTGTACGGGCGAGATACTCTCAGTAGCTTGCCGGGCTCTCCGAGAGGGGCGGAGGAATCAAACTCAGGTTGGCCATGTTGGCCGCTTGCAAGGCAAACATCCTACCCTCTGTGCTATTGCTCCAGCCCAAGGAAATAGCAAAAAAGAAAATTAAAAAAAAAAAATAGTGGGAGAAGCACCTGCGTTTTGCACACGAGACCATGATTCTGATCCTGAGTGCTCCTGCATGCATCAGACACAATCTGGGCAGCTCTGCTTTCTGTGATTCCCCATTGCCACAAGCAGTTTCTAGCTGCAAGCACTTCAACTAAGGGGTCTGGCTCCCAGCAAGCACCACTGATAAGCAGATAAGAGAGCACAGCCTCAGGTGTGTATCACCTGCCGAGCATATGCACAGTCACCACAGCAACTACCACCAGAATGTGCACAAGCATGACAGCTAAGGATTTGACCCCTGCTGAACACAGCACACACTGAAACTAGAGGAGTGTGACCCCTGGCAAACACCACGACTAAGAATGCAAGTCCTGCCACCTGCTTTGTGACCCTTTAGCAAGCACTGCAGCCAAAAATGTGTGTGTGCTTGTTTCAGCACCACACATGCTAAAATTGGAATGGCACAGATTAGCATGGCCCCTGTGTAAGGATGACACACAAATTCATGAAGTATTTCATATTTTTTTTAAAGAAAAAAATGTGTGAGCATTACAACCCACCGTTTGTGTGAACTCCCCTGGTCATAGTATCATCAACAGAGGGAATGAAAGGATTTAAGAGGAAAGAAATTTTTTTTTAATTTATTTATTTATTGAATCACTGTGGGAAAGGTTACAAAGCTTTCAGGTTTAAGTCTCAGTCATGCAAATATCAAACACATTTCCCTTTACCAATACTTATTTTTTACCATGAAGAACCCCAATAAAATCCCACCCCCCACCCCTCCCAGTCCCTGTGAGGCAGATGAATTCTAGTTAACACTCTATCTGCTTTGATTAGATTCATTGTTTCAATAAAAGATTCACCACTATTATTTAGAGTTTACCCCCCCCCAAATCAGACATGCTGAAAAAGCATTGTGAAGTGATTTGCTTTCTACAGGTGGGTTCAAGAATTAAATGTTGGCTTTGGATTTCTGCTATTTTACTTATTGACCCTGGAAGTATTTCTACTGAAAGTCAGATAGTTAAGAAATTGGTTTCTGTGCTCTGGAGTCGTGGCCGTGCTGGAGAGCCGCTCGTGGGGGGCAACTGGTGGCCTCGGTAGGGCGTGAAGCACGAGCGGCTCTCCAGCACGGCCACAGCCCCAGAAGCACAAGGACTTAATGCAGAACCCAGCATCTAGGAGCAGAAAAGTAAAAGGACTATGCGTTAATCCAGGCCATCATGTCTGCCTGGAGAGGAAAGGGTGTTGCTCCCTTCCGCCCTCCTCCCTCTGGAAAGAAAGATGGCGGCCACATAGGAGCCTTGTGGTCAGCAGGTATGAGCCTGGGGTGTGGGAGCGACTAAAACCTCATGGGAAGGGGGGCGTTTCGGTCCACCCTTCACGCCCTACCGAGGAAAGAAATTTTTTTAAGGTTTGTGGGCGACACCCTGCAATGCTCAGATGTTACTCCTGGTGAGCTTGGAGGACCATATGGGGTGCTGGGTATCAAGCCTGTGTTGGTTGCGTGCAAGGCAAATGCTATCTTCTACCCAGCCCCAATTTTTTTTTTTAAAGGAGAAATAGGTCTTTGGACAAGAACTCATGCTTTGTATGGAGGCCTCGGTGCAATCTCTTGCAATGCATTGTTCCCCAAGTACTACCAGCAGTAACATTCAAGCACTGAGCAGGAAAAGCCCTGAGCATCTTTTAGTGTCACTCAAAAACAAATGGAAACATACACACACACACACACACACACACACACACACACACACACACACAAGAAAACCACATCTGGATACAAAAACACATGAGGCCCAAAATCCAAAATTAAATTTATAAAGCAGTAGTGGGGTGGGGTTAGGGGGAGAGAAGAACAAAAAGACTTAAATAGTAAACTGGCAGAAGTGAATTCAGTTGTATAAATAATTATAAATTATAATTTGATTTTGGGTCACATACAATACTTGGGGGCCATTCCCAACTCTCAGTGTTTGCTCTTGGTGGTGCCCAGGGGTTCAAGTGTGTCCCCATCACTGCACGTGGTCCCCCAAGCGCCCCAAGAAGTGATCCTTGAGCACAGAGCCAGGCGTAAGCCCTGAGAACATCTTGGAGTGGCTCAGAAACCAAAAATAAAAGGAAAAGAGGTCATTTTTATGGCTGGATTGTGCCTTAACAATAGAAGCATTTACCTTGCCTATGTGAGACCCTGGTTTCAAGTCATGTTTACAAAAAATTTTTGTTGAAAAGCATTTAATCTCAAGAGAAGTGTTCGTATGTTCAATGTATATATATATATATAGTTTACAGTTTATTATATATACATATTCGGTATTTTCTCCATTCTAAAAATTATGACATCCATCTATAGCTTAGAGGAAATTTTTTCAGAAGCATTAAGGAGGAGATAAAAATGCATGATTATTTCTAGGTAGTTCATGAGTGATTTTTAAGTTTTTTATTTTGTTTTGTGGCCACACTTGGCTATGCTCGTGGGAAATTCCTGGCTCTGCAATCAGAGACTTAGTCCTGGCAGTACCCAGAAGACTATATGGGATACCGGGAATCAAATGGGTAGGCCACATGCAAGGTCTTACCAACTCTCCTACCTCTCCAGCTCCTCTTCATACATTTCTATATCATCCAGAATAATTGTACTGAGCATACATTTTAAAGCGGTCATCTTTATTCTGTAATTTTTTTGAATATGTATTGATACATTGGTGGTTGCTTGTAGCTCAAAAAGGTATTTTTTAGTAGAGACTGTTGGGAATGTAGAGAGCGTACTTGTTTGGCCTGAATCCTGCCTTTGAGTGCCTAGAAAATGATTTAATTGTTATGTATTATTGAAATCTTGCCTGATTCCATCACCCTGATGGTAAGAGCCTTATTCTCTTTTTGATCTCAGAAGCTGAAAAGAGTGAAGATTCCTCTGGTGCCGCTGGCCTCTCAGGCCTTCATCGGACGTACAGCCAGGACTGTAGTTTTAAGAATAGCATGTACCATGTTGGAGATTATGTCTACGTGGAGCCTGCAGAAAGCAACCTACTGCCACACATTGTCTGTATAGAAAGACTATGGGAAGATTCAGCTGGTAAGTTTGTTTTAAATCAAAAAACAAATGTGGCTGTTTTACTCATTGTTCTCAGAGAAGAAAATTGTAACTCATATTTTCTGTCTACCAAATAAGTACCTACTAAATAAAAAATACTGGATCTAGAACTGTTGAACAGTAGTCCAGTTGAGTCAAAGAAATACAACTTCTGGACTGGAGAGATGGCTCAGTTGGCTGTACTGCAAACTTCTTTTGCTGGAAGCTCAGGTTCAGTCCCCCGCATCTGTGTCACATGGTCCCCTGAGTGCTGCCAAGTGTAACCCAAAGACAAGAAAACGAAGGGAAGGGGAGGGGAGAGGAGAGAGATGCATATTGAAATCTGGATGAGATTCATTCAGTTGATACTAAAATCATAATATGAGGAGGGTCTTTGGAGACCGTTGAAATGACAAGACCTCATGCTTTGTGTAAGAGAGCCCCAGGTTCTATTCCCTGGTACTGCATAGTCCCTAGCACCAGCTGGAGTGACCCCTGAGCAAAGCCCCCTCACCCCTAGCAGAAAAAATCAAATAAATTGCTGAGATATATATCTTGTCGTGGGATTTGATTTTCAGAAAAATGCCTGAAACAGTTGCCTTTACCTTGAGACTTGAAAAATAAATGTTCATGAAGACAAAACCAGGCGATCCAAATCTTTAAGCTATTCATCATATAAAATGCTTTCAGATTTTTTTTACTGAATGCTAAATATGTTCTTTACTACAAGGTTTCTAAACCTTTTCTACTTGTCACCCCTTTTTGCCCAAGAAATAGAGCACAGGCAGGGCCGGGGGGGGGGGGGGGGGTGGAGAAAGAAATATAGCACAGGCAAGTGATGCTAGAAATACCTGTATTCAATACACAGTTGATTTAAAATTAATTTTTGGTGGTTATATATTCAGAAACTTGACTCTTTTCAATTTTTTGTGACAACCATCCCCTGCAAATGCAGTTACACGTGGTCCTCAGATTGAGAATCTGAGCTTCAGTGTAGTTCTGTCAGCACACGCCTGATCACCTGATCTGTGCTGATGTGTGTCCTGATCCTAGCAGAGAACAGTTTTATAGCCTTCCCTAGTCTGGATATTACACATATTTTGATAGAGGAGAAAGTGGGATTTTTGTTCATCTAAACTACTGTTTCCTCTATGCTGGTTATGTTAAGGGTCCCTGGTCTAAAAAGATCTATTCCTCTCACTAGGTTAAGAATAGAGTATTTCATTTTGCAAAGAAGGGTTAATTTCTGTTAATGTTAATTCTTCCTCTCTCCCTTTCTCTTTTGAGGTGAAAAATGGTTGTATGGCTGTTGGTTTTATCGGCCAAATGAAACATTCCATCTGGCTACACGAAAATTTCTAGAAAAGGAAGTTTTTAAGAGTGACTATTATAATAAAGTTCCTGTTAGTAAAATTCTAGGCAAATGTGTAGTCATGTTTGTCAAGGTAAGAAACTCATTCGTCATAAGTATAAATCATTCCACAAGAATAAAGTCTGTAAATCCAAAACATTGATGTTTACTGAATTTTTGTTTGTTTTAAGCTCATTTCTAAGCTGGAATGGCTTTCTGGATTTTTTTTTTAAGCTGGGTATTGCCATATCTCACAAAGATATGAGAATAAATTATCCTCAAATCTAATGTATTAAATAACATGATCATGAATGGGCATTTTTTGCTGATCCTATATAACTATAAACAATTAAGTTTTTTAAGAATGCTGTTTTCTGGGGCCAGAGCGATAGCACAGCAGTTAGGGCGTTTTCCTTGCACGCAGCCGACCTGGGTTCTATCCCCAGCATCCCATATGGTCCCCCAAGCACCATCAGGAGTAATTCCTGAATGCAAAGCCAGGAGTAACCCCTGAGCATTGCTGGGTGTGACCCAAAAAGCAAAAAAGAGAAAAGAAAAAGAGTGTCATTTTCTGAAAGATCCATGGCTTTTGGATAATACGATACTTTTTGTGTAATATAGGTACATGAGCTTTTTTTGGGTCACACCTGGCGATGTACAGGGGTTACTCCTGGCAGTGCTCAGGGGACCATATGGGATGCTGGGAATCGAACCGGGATCCGCCGTGTGCAAGGCAAATGCCCTACCCGTGGTGCTATCTCTCCAGCCCCAGGTGCATGAGCTTTTAAGGAACATTTTAGCTTCATAAAATAATGTATTATCAAAGGGGCAATTGATAAGCTAAAGTAAACTGTCAGTCTGTTTAATGTCTTTACGGTAGCAAGGAGAAATGCTCTTATAGCTTATAAAGATCTTTAGCCATTTCCATTTGTTCTTAACTGTCAGAAAGTCTTTATGGGCTAGAGAGATAGTAGATTGGGTATGGGCACTTGCCATGCACATACCTGACCCTTGTTCCTTTCCTGGCATCCCATGTGGTTCCCTGTGCTTGTCATGAGTGCTCCTGTAGCACAGAGCCAGGACTAAGTTCTGAGCACCACCAAGTTTGGCCTAAAACACAAAAACAAATTATTTGTTTACATGGTTAACGTGTTTTTGTTTTTGTGGTTGATTAGTTTTCAGAAACCAGTACCGGAGCAATAATACAGTGGGTAGGGCATTTGTTTTGCGTGTATATGACCTGGGTTTGATCCCCGGCATCCCATATCCCTGTGTACCACCAGAAGTAACCTCTGTGCATCACCAGGTATGGCCCAAAACTGAAAAAGAAAAAAAGTTTACATAACTAATCAATTTTATTCTTATACTTTCCAGGAATACTTTAAATTATGCCCAGAAAACTTCCGCGATGAGGATGTTTTTGTCTGTGAATCACGATATTCTGCCAAAACCAAATCTTTCAAGAAAATCAAACTGTGGACAATGCCCATCAGTTCAGTTAGGTTTGTTCCTCGGGATGTCCCTCTGCCTGTGGTTCGAGTGGCCTCTGTATTTGCAAATGCAGATAAAGTTGAAGATGACAAAAACACCGACAACTCAGAAGATAATCGAACTGAAGACAATTTTAACTTGGAAAAGGTATGTTAATAATAACCACACAGGGAAGAATTTTATATTTATGTATCGCATAAATGAATAGAATAATAGGTAAGTAAATAATAAATGAATAGAATATTCACAATCAGAAATAGAACAATATAAAATCTGAGCCAGAAGGAAGGAAAAACAGAAATTAAGGGACTGGAGATATTGTATGCAAATAAGGTCCTTGCTTTCATTCCCTGGTTTCACATATGCTCCCCCAAGCACTTCCAGGGGCCACTTCTGTGAGCACTGATGGGTGTGGCCCAAACAAAATTATATTTAGGGTGCTAGAGAGAGATGTTGTATAGAGTATAGTTATGCCACCAGTCCTGGTTCAGTTCCTGGCACTACATGGTTCCCAGAGCATCACCTAGAGGTCCCAGATAATGCCAGGTGTGGCCCTAAAACAAACACAAAACCTTTTAATTCAGGGCCAGAAGATAGCCCAGTGGGCTGAGTACGTTTTTTGCTCCATACAGGAGGCCTGGATTCAGTCCCTGGTACTGCATGGTATATGATCTTCCAAGCAGATACCAAGAACTGGCTTCAAAGCCCTTAAGAATAAGAAAGGAAATTTTAAATTCTATGTAAAGAGGAAACTTTATGAAATTTGACTCCTTAAACTCCTATGTCGAAGTCGTGAGTATGGAAAGGTCGGACTAGAGCTGAATCTTACGAAGACAATGTTTATGAGAAACAGCCTCGTTCCTGACGCCCCATTCGCTCTCAACGGAACGACCATCTCCGAATGCAACAGCTATGTGTACCTAGGTCGAGAAGTCAACATGACAAATGACCTGGCACCCGAGCTGCACAGGAGGAAGAGAGCGGCTTGGAACGCCTTCAAGAGCGTCGAAGAAATAGCTAAGAGAACGAAGAACCTCCGGCTCTGGACACATCTCTTTGATTCCACTGTTCTTCCTGCATTAACATATGCCTCAGAGACCTGGGTCCTACGCAAACAGGATGAGAACGCTATTCGGGTCTCCCAAAGAGGAATTGAAAGAGCTATGCTTGGAATATCACATTTCACTCAAATGAGAGAAAGAATCCGGAGTTCCGACCTCCGTGGACGATCAAGAATCAGGGACGCTGTCTCATTTGCCAAGGTGTTAAAAATCAGATGGGCTGGTCACGTAATGAGATTTAAAGACGACTGCTGGACTAGAGCTGTTAACGACTGGATTCCACGGGACGTCAAAAGACCACGTGGCCGCCCACCTACCAGATGGTCAGACTTCTTCATCAAGATCATGAACGATCGGTTTGAGGCTCTTCATGTTCCTAGAGCGAACAGACGCCATTGGGCTACACTAGCACACGACAGGGACAAATGGAGATGTTACTGGCACCTGCTCGAGCAAATCCATGATTAACGGGAAGTCAAGTGATAGAGTGAAACTCTATGTAACGATGTATGAAAGAGGCTACTTCTGAATACTGATACATTCTCTTCAGTTTGTTTTTACTTTTAATAAAAGTAGGGATGGGAGAATGGAAAAGAAGGAGATATTTTATAAAAATGTCACATTGGAATGACATTTTTGAAAGTGGAGGGTCTGGAGAGCTAGTATGGGACTTAAGAACACTTGCCTTGCCTTTAGACCATGCTTGGCCACCGCATATATGTCCCCTGTCATTGTCAGTAGTAACCCCTGGAGCATAGAGCGCAGAACCCCTGAGCACGTTTGGGTGGTGCCCCAAACAGAAAATACAGTTAACTGGAATTTAAAACCAACTATTTTGATTGCAGTGATATTTTTCTTTTGACTTTTTGTTTTCAAACTCCTGGCTTTGTGCTTGGTGGTCACACCTTACAGTGCTTATGTGGTTCCAGACCTCCTGCATGAACTCTCCTCAGCCCCTTATTGTGGTAATCATCAGTAATCCTTTAGTTTTCTGTATTCTTCAATGTTTCTATTTGTGGTTATATTTTCCTTCATGTTACTATAAAGGAAAGCTTGCTTTCTTTTCTGTTTTGTTTTTTGGTTTGGGCCCACAACCAGCTATGCTCAGAGCTTGCTCCTGGCTGTGTTTAGAGGTTACTCCTGGCAGGTTTGGGGGACCATATGGGGTGTTGGGACACAAATCTGGGTCAGCGGCATGCCAGACAAATGCCCTACCCACTATATGATTGCTGTGCCCCCACCTGCTTTCTTTTCTTACTGTTTCTGTTACTTGATTGTCAGCTGCATATCTTCAACTAGCTTTCTTTTTATAGGAGAAAGAAGATGTCCCTGTGGAAATGTCAAATGGTGAGCCAGGTTGTCACTATTTTGAGCAGCTTCGTTACAATGACATGTGGCTAAAGGTTGGAGACTGTGTATTCATCAAGTCCCATGGCCTGGTGCGCCCTCGTGTAGGCAGGTGAGCAGGGATGAGGTTGGTCTGATCTACTAAGATAAAGAATCAGTTGAAATAATCACTCTCTGGGATAAAGATAAGAATCCCTCCCCTAAAAACTTAGGCAGTTCGCATTATTCTCTAGCTACAGTTTTTTGGGAGGGGTTGGTTTGGTGTTTTTTTGTTTGTTTTTTGCTTTGCTTTTTCAGTCATATCCATCAGTGCTCAGGTGTTATCCCTGGCTCTGCACTCATGAATTACTCCTGGTTGTGCTTGGGACTATATGGGGTGCCAGGAATCAAACCCAGGTCGGCTACATGCAAGGCAAACAGTCTACCCACTGTACTGTCCCTCCAGGCCCCTAGCCACACTTATTTTAAATTCCTCCCATAAATTCAGTTTTGTTTCCCTTCTACCATTAACAGAACCCTAAAGTAGAACACTCTCCCTGCCTATTTCATACAGTGAAGTTCAGTTTAAAATGGCACTTCCAGGGGAAAAGGTGGTGGAACAGAGAAGGAACCACCAAGTAGATGATGATTGGAGGAATAGCACGGGGTGGGAGATGTGTGCTGACAGTAGACCAAGGACCAAACATGATGACCTCTTAATATCTGTATTGCAACTCATAATGCCCAAAATTAGAGAGTAAGAAGGAATGTACCTGCCTCAGAGGCAGGGGAGTGGGGTGGGGTGGGGTAGGGGTGGTGGGTGGAACACTGGAAACGATGGTGGTGGAAAATGTACACCGGTGGAGGGGTGGGTGCTCAAGCATTGTTTGACTGAAATGCAGTCATGCAAGTTTATAACTGTATCTCACAATGATCCAATAAAATTTCTTTAAAAAAAAATAAATAAATAAAATGGCACTTCCTTAGGGATGGCTTTGTATCCCTTCCAGAATGCATTCTTGTTACGTACTCTCGGGGCACTTTATATTATTGTTGGATTTCTCTGCCAGACTGTAGTACCCTAAGAATAGGAGTTCTGTCTTTTTGGCCACTCTGCTCCAAGCATAGAGCTCATATATTTGATAAACAAGGAACTGAATGGCAGTACTGTTGAGGAGCCAGAGAGGGAGTACAGCGGGTAGGGCACTTGCATCGCCAGCAGCTGACCCAGGGTTGATCCCCAAATGGTCCCCCAACATAACATCTCTAAGATTGCTCATTGAGCACAGAGCCAGGAAAGAGCCCTATGCACTATGGGGTATGGCCCCAGAAACAAACAATAAAAGGTACAGCTGAATAGCCTGAAACAATAGTAAAGGAGTCAAAGGGCTGAACAATAGAGGAATAGCAGTCAGGAACTATAGTTGGGGGGGCAGAGAAAGAGCTCAGTAAGCTGCACGTGCAGGGTGTCCAGATTTCATTCCCAGCAGTACATGGTCCCTGAGCAGTACCAGGACTAGGCCCTGAGCAACACTAGCTATAGCACTAAAACTAAAGAACATGGTTCCAAGGAACCTTCATTTAATTTCCAGCTCTACTAGTTTCATGTTCATAGCAGTTTTATTTTCTTTGTGTTTATTGTTTTTGGGTCACACCCTACAGTGCTTATGACTTATTTCTGGCTGTGCTCGGGAAACCATGTATGCTTCCACAAATCAAACTAGGCTCAGCCACATGCAAGGCAAACCCCTTACCTCCTGTACTATCTCTCCAGCCCAGTAGTTACACTCTTGAACTTCCGTTTCCCCTTCATCATTTGATTAACAATTTATTGTGTTCTTTGCCTTTTCTAGGCTTCAGGGATGCAATAGTAAATAAAACAAACTAATATCCTTAGTTCCATGGATCTTTCTCCTAGTGGGCAGTTAGTAAATACTGAGGATAAGTAGAGGGTATCATTCATGATGAACTTTGTTAGGTCATCCATGCTGAGGATGTGACAGGAATTGGGAATGCCATGGTTAGAAGTGACCACATAGAATATTCTAAGCAGTGTAGTCTACAGGTCTCACTGAGAGCTGACAGTTGAGCTGATACTTGAGGAAACTGAGGGAGTAATAATACCCAAAGAGAAAGTTTTCCAGAAGAAAGAGTAGGCAGTAGAAAGATTGGGTTGGGAGGAGAAAGAGAGAAAGGAGAGAGAGGAGAGGGGAGGCAGTGGTGAAGGGGAGAAAACCGGGGGGCGGTGGGGTGCTGGGGGTATAATCATGTGGGGTCCAAAGACAATAATAGGGGCTTGAGCTTTTATTGAATTAAATGGATTATTTGTTTCTGGGTTGGTTTTGTGGAGGTGGGGGAAGGATGCCCAATGGTGCTCAGGGTTTACTCCTGGCTCTGTGTTCACTCCTGACACAGTTTGGGAAACCACATGTGGTGCCAGGGATCAAACCCACCCACAAGGCAACCTCCCTGCCTGCTGTAATGTCATTCCAGCTGAAAATGGATTACTTTAAATCAGAAATGACATCTGCACCAGAAAGACTCAGCAGCCTGAAAGCATCTTATGCATGCAGGAGGCCCAGAATTGGGCTGACCTCTTAACATCAGGTAGTAGTAGCCCCTGGGCACCACTAAGTGTGGCCCAGAGACCAAAATAAAGAACAGATGACATCTGACTTAAGGTCTTGATTGTTTACTATCTAAAGACTATAAAAGGTCAAAAGTAGAAGCAAGAAGATTTTCTAGGAAACTTGTAATAATCTAGGCAGGAGTGATGTATAGATTTGGCCAAGTAGTCAGATTTGGGGGTTTATTTGGTTTTTTTTCTGGGAAGTAAGTTAGGCTGTACTCAGGGTGTTCTGAATCTGTGCCCAGGAGTGACTCACGGTGGTGCTCCAGGGAGCCATAAACGTGGTAGGACAATACCAGTATCAATGTTTGGAGTAGTTATGAGAAATAGTATGTTATCAAAGTAATTAGATTTTAATTTTCTAGGGGGAGGGTAACCATACCCAGTGGTGCTCGGGGCTTACTTCCTGACTCTCCTGGTGGCACTCAGGAGACCATATGGAGTGTAGGAGATAGAACCCAAGTGGTCTGCATGCAAGGCAGGTGCCATACCCACTGCACTGTCTCCCAGGTCCCTGATTGTAATTATTTTAGGAATATATGCTTCCAGAGAACAGAGCAGTAATACAGTGGGCAAGGTGCCTCCCTTGCATGTGACCAGCCTAGGTTCTATCCCCAGCATCGCATATGGTCCCTGAGCACTGCCAAGAATGATTCCTGATCATCACCAATAAGGCCCCTTCACCCCACCCCCCAAAATATATGCTTTCATCAGATTATCCAGAATTGGAAAGATATCAGATACTTATCTTCAAAAGATCATCATAAATCTTTGCCTCAAATGAATGTCTTCCACTTAATGTGGTTGACCTCATATACAAAAGATATTTATCCAAGTTTACAAGTCTAATAAAAGATGATTAGTTCTGTTTTCATCGTGAGCATCGGTGGGGGAAGGGGAGGGGACCTAGAGTCTGCTAAAACTGTTCAGTTTTTTCTACCTGGTATTAAGATACCTATTTTCAGGGGCCAGAGAGGTAGTATAAAGGTTCGTGCAGGGCTGGAGCAATAGCACAGCAGGTAGGTCATTTGCCTTGCACGCGGCCGACCCGGGTTCGATTCCCAGAATCCCATGTGGTCCCCTGAGCACTGCCAGGGGTAATTTCTGAGTGCAGAGCCAGGAGTAACCCCCGAGCATCACCAGGAGTGACCCAAAAAGCCAAAAAGAAAAATGTTACTGCATGTGCCCGGCATGCAGCCCTAGCTACTACCACCCTGCTTCAAATTCTGGTATCACATACGGTCTCCCAGCACTTTCAGGCTTGGCGTAGAGCCAGAGGTGGCCCCTGTGCACCACCAGGGATGACTTCAAAACAGTTCTCTCTCAGATGAATGTTTGGTCTGTTTCCCAGTATTTTCTATTTACAGGAGGTGGGGAGAATGTCTTATTATCCAAACAATGAAACTTCTCTAAATAAGACATATTTACGAACTTTTTTCATTTTATGTTGAATTAATCCTTCAAGAATCAAATTTCTCAGAATTCTGTTTTAATGGAATTTCTCCATTTTTTTTCCCCAAGAATTGAAAAGGTATGGGTTCGAGATGGAGCCGCATATTTTTATGGCCCCATCTTCATTCATCCAGAAGAAACAGAACATGAACCCACAAAAATGTTCTACAAAAAAGAAGTATTTTTGAGTAATTTGGAAGAAACCTGCCCTATGACATGTATTCTGGGTAGGTATTTATGTCTTTTCATGTAAGTACATTCATTCCACAATAATTGCACGCTTTTGTTGTACACCATTGTTTTAGGTGCTTTCTATAGAGCAATAAAAAATAAAAAATTGTAGTCTCTGGACTACATAGAGAGGATCAGGTTGTAATTAGGGCAATAAGTGAGAATAACGCCAAGTATAAAGAGTGGTGTTGAGGGGAGATTCTGTTTTAGTTAATGATGACAGCAGAAGCATCTTTTTTGGGCAGGGCAGAGGGTGGTCGTTAGGCCTCACCCACTGGTTCTCGAGGTTTACTCTTTGGGCTCAGGGCTCACTCCTGGCGCAGCTCGGGAGACTCTATGGGGTGTCAGGATCAAACCCAGGTGGGTATATGCAAGGCCAATACCCTACCTGCTGCACTATCTCTTCCACCCCAGCAAAAGCCTCTTGAGAAGTGCTATGTGATTTTAAGAGCCCTGAGGGATGTGGGAAAGAAACCATGGGAATGTCTAAACTTTTAAACTTTCAGTGCAACAAACACAAAATGTAAGACCGGTCTTCCTAGCTCTTGTTTTTACTGTCTGTGGATAATAGTCTCATATTAGGCTTTTTCATATCCCACAGATGAGTGCAATCATTCTATGTCTGTCTCTCCTTTTGATTCATTTCACTCAGCATAATACTCTATGTCCATTCATTTATAAGCAAATTTTATGACTTCCTTTTTCCTGGTGACTGTAGAATTCTCTTATGTAGATGTACCATTGTTTCTCAGAGTAGTTCTTATAGTGTGAAGAAATTGACTTTGGCGAGGAAAAGCTCCTGAGGGATGAGCAGAGAGCTGATGTGAACCTGTGTGCACATTAAAGGAATTTCTATAACTATAGCATGGAGATATAAAGGAATCACTTGTATCACTTGTCATCCCATTGCTCATCGATTTGCTCGAGAGGGCGCCAGTAGCGTCTCCATTCGTCCCTGTTGCATGCTAGTGTATCCCAATGGCATCTGCTCGCTCCAGGAACACGAAGAGCATCAGACCATTCTTTTCTTTTCTTTTCTTTTCTTTTTTTTTGCTTTTTGGGTCACACCCAGCAATGCACAGGGGTTACTCCTGGCTTTGCACTCAGGAATTACTCCTGGCAGTGCTCAGGGGACCATATGGGATGCTGAGAATCGAACCCGGGTTGGCCATGTGCAAGGCAAACTTGCCTGCTGTGCTATCGCTCTAGCCCCAACATCAGACCGTTCATTCAGGGTGTCAACATGCAAATATAAAGGAATAAAGTAGATATATTTGTCTACAAATATATCTCTTGACATTATTTGTATACGAATACAAATACATTTATTTGTATACGAATATTTGACAAATATATTTGTGATAATATAAAGGAATAAAGTAGAAAATTAGGAAAACAGATAAACGACTTTTATAGGCATGAGACTTAAAATTCTAGTGGTAGTTTTGTTCCCACTCCTAAAATATGAAGGATTTGTACTTTGATTTCTGTTCAGTGATTGTACTGAGAGTTCATGATGGCATTCTATTTCTCAGGTTTATTTATACTTACTGTCATTATTTTCAGCTATTCTGTTTCCTCTGACACTGTTACTCTGTAGTTTATTTACGCTAGCTTCTCTAAATTTACAGCTTTTGGAATACTTTCCCAGAGCTTACTGGTTAGAAATTTTATATTAATTATACATGATTGTAAAGAAGAAACACAGCACTTACAACCAAAGGGAAATTAACAGATTAAAAATTATTTTGGAGGGCGTGAGTGATAATACAATGGGCAGGGTGATTGCCTAGCACATGGCTGATCCAGATTTGATCCCTGGTACCCCATATGGTTTTCCGAGCACCACCAGGAGTAACCCCTGAGTACTGCCAAAAAATAGACGAAGAAAAAGAAAAAATATATGTTGGTGACCTACAAGAGAGTACAGTGGGTTAGGCACTTGCCTTGTATGTGGCTCGCTCATGTTTGATCCCAGCACCCCTTAAGGACCTCAAGCACTCAGGAGTAATCCCTGAGCACAGAGCCAGGCTGTGGCCCAAAGATGAAAAGTAAAGAACCAAACCCTGGTTTGCTATTATTGATTTTAGGTTGTTTGGTTTTGTGTTGGTTTTGTTGGGGGTGGAGAAGGGGGGCGTGGTGCTCAGGGCTTACTCCTAGTTTTGTGTTCAGGTGACCTTATGTGGCGCCAGAGATTATTTTAATTATTTCAGTTTTTGGTTTGGGGCCACACCTAGCAGTGCTGGGGGATATTTCCAGTTTACTGTTAATAATTTGCTTCAGGCAATGCTTGAAGGCATTTTGTGCCAGGGATCAAATCTGGGCTTCTTATATGCAAAGCAAACATTCCAGACCTTTGAGCTATCTCTCCTTTGTTGATTAATTGGGTTACTTGTCTCACTTTATTATAGGATTGATACACTGTATATCATTATTATACTTTCTAGATACTAGACTATACTGGACATAAGGATTTTGCAAATATTTTCCTTCTTTAGGATCTAGTATTCACTCTCTTGGTAGTGTCCCTTGAAGCACATAGCTTTTTCATTGGGATTGGGGCCTGGAGCAGTAGTACAGTGGGTAGGAAGCTTGCCTTTCTTGTAGCCAACCGGGTTTGATCCCCAGCATGCCAAGAGTGATCCTGAGTACAGAGCCCAAAGAAAGCTCTGAGCACAATCTGGCATAGTTCACCCCACTCCCAAAAAAGTTTTTCATTTTGGCAAAATTCAGTTTGATTGCTTATTAGTTTGATATCACGTCTAAGAACCATTGCCTAATTGAAGGTCACAAATTGAAATTGAAGAGTCATGTAGTTATAGCTTTTACAATGAAGTCTTTGAGTTAATTTTTGCATATGGCATGAAGTCTAGAAATCCTACTCCATTCAACATCTCCATTCTTCTGTGTCTGGAAATCCAATTATCCCAGCACTATCTCTTGAAGAGACTGTTCTTTTTTCAATTGTTTTGTTTTGGAAGTCTTCTGGAAAGTAATCGCCCATAAAATTCCAACTTTGCATGTTTTATTTTCCAACTCTGAATTCTGTTCCCAGTGCTTGCTTCAGCAGCACATATACTGAAATTGAATTCTGTTCCATTGCTACCTGTGTGTGTATCTGCTCCCCCTGACCTTTCCTCTTTTGATGGGGTGATGTCTAGGAGTCGGGCACATGCATGGTTGTGGTGCTTATGCTTTGGTGCTCACTGAGAATTGTACATCAGGTTGTGGTGTTCAGTCATGGTACTTTCCCAGGATCACAGTCCCTTAGATATAGTACTTATACATTAATTGTGGTGCTCACACATGTCGCCTTTCAGAGTGCTCACATGCTACCTTGCTGCAGAGATCACTTTTGGCACCACACGAAAGCACAGCTGCCAAGAATTAACAGCAGATTGCCAGGATCATGCTTAACACATGTGGGTGGCACCAAGAATTAAACTTCTGACCTTATGTTTACAGGACAGGTGCTTCAGCCACTGACCCATCTTTCAGCCCTCTACATGTATGCACTTGTGCCACTTGTTATCCTTTATATCTTTTATCTTTTGTATCATATGAATGGGGTTTTGGTTTTAGTTTTTTATTTTGGTTTAGTTTTTTGGCCACACCCTGCAGTACTCGGGAATCACTCCTGGCTCTGCACCCAGGAATCACTCCTGGTGGTGCTCAGGGGGCTATATAGATGCTGAAAGTCCAGCATGGGCAAGCTGAATGCAGACAAGCACCCAACTGTCTCTCTGACCCGAATATATTCATTCAAAAATAATGAAGGGCTAGAGAAATAGGAGAGAAGGTACTTGCCTTGCATTTGGCCAATCCTGGTTTGGATCCCTAGAATAATATGTAGTAACCTGAGCACCAGGAATGAACCCTGAGCACTCCCAGTGTGTCCCAAAACCTCCCTTAAAAAAGAGAAATTTGGGGGTTGAGAGATAGTTCGGGGACTAGGCACTTGTCTTGCACACACCCAGCTCGATCCCCAGCACTACATATGTGTACTGAGCACTGCCAGGAGTGATATCTGGGCATAGAGCCTGAGATCAGCAGGCTCTGCAAAAGGAAATTGTGGAATAATTGTTAGCTATAGTCATAATTTATTCTTTGAATTTCCTTCATTTTTCTCTTTTAGGAAAATGTGCTGTGTTGTCTTTCAAGGACTTCCTCTCCTGCAGGCCAACTGAAATACCAGAAAATGATGTTCTGCTTTGTGAGAGCCGCTACAATGAGAGTGACAAACAGATGAAGAAATTCAAGGGACTTAAGAGGTTTTCACTCTCTGCAAAAGTAGTAGACGACGAGATTTATTATTTCAGGTAAAGCATGAAAACCTAAGGAAAAAACATTTTGACTCACTGATATTAAAATAGCATACAGCTCAGGATGGTTTTTGTTCACAGTTTCATTGTTTCATGAACTGGAGAAGTGAACTTGAAAGAAATTCTCAAGTAGAGAATTTAAAGATTGGGGTGGGCTGGAGAGGTAAAATAAGGATTAAGATACTTGCTTTGCATCCTGATGACCCCAATTCTAATCCCTGGCACCATATATGGTTCCCCAAGCACCACTAGGGGACATTCCTCAGTACAGAGCCAAAAATAGCCCCTGAACACTGGCCAAATGTGGCCCCAAACCAAAAATTTAAAGATTGGGCTAAGAAGGGCTAGGGAAATAGTACAGCAGGTAGGGCACTTTCCTTGCACACAACTGATCTGGGCTCCATCCCCAACACCCCATTTGGTTCCCTGAGCTCAGAACTAGCAGTAAGCCCAGAGCACAGCCAGATGTACCCAAACTTTCCCCTCCCTGCCTCAAAAAAAAAAAAATTAGCATCAGAGAGAAGTTCATACAGTTGAATTTGCATGCATGCAGGAGGCCTGGATTATATCCGCACATGTTCCCCAAAGCATCACATGAAGCAAACCTTAGCCAACGTGGGTGTGGCCCAAAACCAAAAAATGAAAATACAGGAAAATCCTCACAGTCTTCTGAGAATCACCTCTAATAGTGACCTTGATATAGATTCTAGTAATAGTAATAAAGGGAGAAATCTTTCATTCTAGCTCATAGCCTACTTGTTACAGAATTGAAGAGTTCTACAGATTATGAAAATTCTATTTGAGGTTTCAGGGGTTTTGTTTATTGGCTATACTTGTTCTCGAGCTTCTTCTAGTGCCATATTTAGGGGCAATTTCCAGTAGTGCTGGGGGACCATGTGGTGCCAAAGATCAAATCCCTGGGTTCCCACATGCTTGGTATGTGCTCCAACCCTTTGAACCATTCCCCATCCCAAATTATGAAAATTCTTTGGCTGTATTTGGCCAATTAGATCCCAGCTTTGGACTTAATGCTTTTGTAGGTATTTAGCCGACTCCTCTAAAAGTAAGCATTTGTATAATGTATGACTTTGTTAATACAGTTGTTTCTTGATTTATAGTAGTTCAGCATGGATTTTTTTTTTCATAGTGGTGTGAAAGACATTGACATTCTGTTGAAATAGCAGTATGTTGTCCTTTGGTAGCAGTAGCAAGCCATGGGTCCCAATTACCATTTTCAGCTCGGATACTTTCATCTTATGATGGCTTATCAAAACATAATCCCATAATCCCTGTACACATTTAAATTCTTTCCTTTGCTGTTTTTAGAGTACAGATTGCTGAAACTTTTCTAATTATTAAGGCAGAACACAGCTTTCTGAACAATTCTGGAGTGATAGTATGTGATTTGATTTTTCTTTCTATGTTACTTCTCTTAGAAAACCAATTGTTCCTCAGAAGGAGCCATCACCTTTGTTGGAAAAGAAGATTCAATTGCTCGAAGCAAAATTTGCTGAGTTAGAAGGTGGAGATGATGATATGGAAGAGATGGGAGAAGAAGATAGTGAGGTCATTGAGCCTCCTTCTCTACCCCAGCTTCAGACTCCCCTGTCCAGTGAGCTGGATCTTATGCCCTACACACCCCCACAGGTGAAACTGACAAGTTCCTATTACTTGTCTTATTCACAGCTTAGATTTGCAGCAGACTCAAATCAAAGTAAGGACATTTCCAGTCCTGAGTATTGAACTGCAAGTCAGAATTGTGCAGGAACAAACACCTTTTTTTCCCTTCCCCTGGTGAAGGGGTTTGGGGACATATCTGGTAACACTCACTGGTTACCCTGAGTTACCATCAGTTCTAGGGTCCAACCAGGACCTCCTGTGTTTGCAAAGCATGCACTCTAACCCTTTGAGCAATCTCCTGGCCTGCCTTTAGTGTGTGTAAATGGGATTTTTTTGTTGTTTTTTTGTTTTGGGGCCACACCAGCAGTGCAGGGCTTACTCCTATCTCTGTGCTTAGGAATCACTCTGAAGACTATAAGACCATGTGGAATGTCATGGATTAAACCCGGGTCAGCTGTTTTCAAGGCAAAATGCATGTGCTATCTCTCCAGCCCCAGCGTATTTTTGGGTTTTGTTTGTTTTGGAGGTCCACACCTGATGGTGCTCAGGACTTAGTTCTGGGTCTGCACTCAGGAACCACTCCTAGCGGTGCTTAAGGGGATCAAACTCGGGTTAGCCACGTGCAAGGCAAGTGCCTTACCCACAGCAAGTTGCTCCAGCCCCAACGTTCATTTATTTCTTACATATTAAGAGGCAAGAAAGAGAATTGTTTTGACCATGAAAATGACCATCTATAAACGAAACATATCTATAAAATAGTAATTATTAACTTACATATTCCTGGTTTCCAAAAACTTGAAACAGCCAACAAAATGCAGTGTTCTGATGCACTATAAGAGCTTTCTGTCTTGCAGTCTACTCCAAAGTCAGCCAAAGGCAGTGCAAAGAAGGAAGGCTCCAAGCGGAAAATCAACATGAGTGGCTATATCCTCTTCAGCAGTGAGATGAGAGCTGTGATTAAGGCCCAGCACCCGGACTACTCTTTTGGTGAGCTCAGCCGATTGGTGGGGACAGAATGGAGAAATCTTGAGACAGCAAAGAAAGCAGAATATGAAGGTAAATAGCAATCAGGCCCAACTGTCTCAGCTTTCTAGGAAAAGGGTGTTTTGCAGGAATGTACGTACTCAGGCTTTACTCTTGTTCTTGCCACTTACACATGAGCTTTGGGGGACTGTCTCAGCTGGTTCCCATTCAGCTGTTTGAGCCTTCTCCTAACTGAGCAAGCATTGCCCCTGATTAAGCCTCTGGTCTTGGTATAGCTTTTTATTTCCCCAAATTTCTGACTTTTCCTGTTAGAAAGTGTGACTTTCTTCTGTCATTGAGTCCCATAAGCATACATGTGTTGAGCTTATACAAAGGTTGTTAAGTGTAATTTTGATTAAAAGTCATCTGAAAAGGGACTTTCAAAATCAGTGACCTTCTGATACAGCTCTTATAAAGCCTGATGTTTAAACTTTAGCCTGAAACACTTGATGTCCCAGGCTGTCCTGGTCTGTGCTATATTTGCATTCATAGTTAGTTGTTAGGTTCTTAGAGCAAGGAGGGAGAGGGCGGAATGGGTGTTTGATAGAGCTCAACTGCCTTCATTTTGTTTCACTCTGTATTAAATCATTTTGGGCCGTGTAGGATTATGTTGGTCTTTGCCATATAGAAAAAATACGTGAAGAGATGTTTCGTTTGGGTTTTTTCATTTTTAATATTAGTCTTGACTTTCATTAAACTTAGGTTAGGCAGGACTATTTCCCCTAGAGCTGATTTTTCTTCCCCATTTTAAATTGTATGTCATTGTTAATTTTGCGTTTAGAGCCATCTTTCAAGAGTTGACCACAGCGGTCAACCTTTACTCTTGGCCAGATTCAAGTCCATTATTTTTTCAGCAAAAGCAAATGTTTATTTAAAAATTATTGTTAAGCTTATTTCCTTTGTTAAAGTTTTGAATTCTCCAAAGACATTCATAAATTGTCTTCGAGTTCTTAAGGATCTTTAGAGTTCTTAGTTCTACAAGATGTTCATCGAAAAAAACACTCGTAGTCAAACTGGTTTGAGAAGCACCATAAAACTTTCTCTTAGAAATTTGGAGTGCATGTTCACATATTAAAATCCTAAGATTTACCATTTTAAAAAAAAAGACTTTGTTTTTTTTTTTTTTTAACCTGGTACTTTTAGAGCTTCCTAAAACCTGACACAGCAATAGTACAACAGGCAGGGCACTTACTTGCCTTGCACACAGCTTACCTGGGTCTGATCCCTGCTACCTTATATAGTCTCCAAACCTGGCAGGAGTGATCTCTGAGTGCAGAGCCAAAAATAAGCTCTGAGCACCACCGGTATGGCCCAAAAACAAAAACAAAAAAAAATTTTTTTTTGTAATGTTTGATCAAATGTCTATGTAATACCTAGTAATGTTCTAAAGGACGGCTATTTTTCCAAAGCATTCTTTGAGAACCCTAGTTCCATAAGTAAGAAACTAAAACTTCTGAGAATTTTATTACCTCTGACCTTAGTGATAAAAGCAAAGATATAAGGAAATATACTTTTTGATTTTCATATTCTCATACAGAATTAGGTGAGTGAAAAAATCACAGGATGTCAAGCCTGCTCCAGGGCAGATGAAGCCAGTACTGGGGGATTGCTTAGAGTGCAAACAGCAAAGAGAAGTGTGTCTAGAAATAATTATAGTAATGAAAATCCTGCAGCAGGGCTAAGACAAAGAAAGGATGGCTTCTGGGAGATTCTCCAAAAGTCACAGAGGGATTCCATGAGAAGCCTGAAATTCAGTGAGAACCATGACTCATGACTCATCGGTGTCTGCCTGAGAAATCTGAACTTTCGATGCTCTGATCTATTGGATTCAAAAACCAATGTTTGGAGTTTGGCCACTTTAATTTTAAAATACTCTTTTCCAAGACAGCCTAATTGGACTTCCTCTAGAAAGAACCCATAAGTAGCTAAGTCATTATTCATTCCACCAGCCTGAATTTTTTTTAACTTTTTTTTTCCACTCTCCCATTTTAATCTCATTTATGTAATGAAGATACCATAATTTAATGTGGGGGTCTAGATTATCTTTCTTTTTTTTTTCCCTATTAGATTAAGGAAATAGGTTGTTCATTTGGCCTTTGTCCCTCATGTTCATAAGTAATGACAAGTATATGCAGGCAGCTCTGTTGCAACAAGGAGGCTTTGACTTTATTGATTTTCATATTCTCATACTAAAAGGACAGGAGCTGTTGCTTCTTAATTCTCTTTAAAGACATGCGACCTCAAATATTTCCCCCCTCCGAGTTCAGCCAACAGTAGCGTTTTGAATTCCATGTTGAGGGTCAGTATGTGGCATTTGGAGTGTGCTACCAAGCATCAGGGCCACAGGTTTTTCGTTCTGTTTCCTTGGGCAAGTCACTACCTTCGTGCCAGCCTCAGTTTGCTCATGTGAAAAGTGGAGAGGACTTCTTACTAATGAACAGTAAACATGCATGACTTGTAGGCGCTTGGAAATACATGTTTCTAGAGTCTCTAATATTAGAGTCCAAACAGCCAGCTCCCAAAAAGACATGGACTGTGATTGTTGGAGCTGCTGGTTATGGAGATACAGACAGCATAGCTCAAAGGAGTCAGAGGATGTAGCAGGTGTGATCTACAACCCAGTACTGGCACATCCAAGTGCTGCTCTTGCACTTTGGGTAGGATAAGAGTGAATTCTGGATTTTTTGCTGATTTGGGATGATTTTTGGTTCGTATTGAACTTCTCAGCTTCAGTTAACCTGGTTCTGTCAGTACATCGTCCATTGCTTCATATGTGTATGTATAATTCTCTGCTTCTATGACTGTAGCCTGGAGTATCATGCATTTATCCCTCGGGGTTTATTAAACATGATCTCTTTGCTTCAATAATTAGAATGTAGAAACTAGTGTATATTTTCCTAAAACCTTGTGGAGGAGGCAGTAAGCTACTTTTCCCTTACAGAGTTAATTTTCTTCAGCTGCTAAACCTCATGACACTAATGACAAGAGTCCTCAATTCTTAGTAAAATTGGGTGCAAGGAATCAGGAAAATATAGTAAGTAACAATTGTGCCAAAAATTACAATGGGCCATGGAATTGCTTCATGTTGAAATTATAAATAATTTGTAATGCTATTAATATTAGAATAATGGTAGTGCTTCTCATCTTCAGGGTGCCTTGTGAGATTAACCACGTTGGTTACGCTGGTGACGTGTTTAAATAAAACCTGTGCTTTCTGAATGTGTGTTGCAGTCTTAACATTCTTGAAATCTTTGCAGACCAGTTCTCAAGATGGGATAGGAAAGCTGGACTCTAGGTTATCAAGTGAAATCGGCCCGACTCCTCCTGTGTTGAGACTAGTCATCTACTGTTCCTTCCATTGAGACAGAACTGTTGCCTGTGTTTTCACTAGTCCTGTTGAATGCAATGGATGGTATTTTGAATTCCTGGGTTAAAAACAGAATTGAAAATCTGAAATGCCTTTACAGAGCGGGCAGCTAAAGTTGCTGAGCAGCAGGAGAGAGAGCGAGCAGCACAGCAACAGCAGCCGAGTGCTTCTCCCCGAGCAGGCACCCCTGTGGGGGCTCTCATGGGGGTGGTGCCACCACCAACACCAATGGGGATGCTCAATCAGCAGTTGACACCTGTTGCAGGTAAAAACAGGAGCTAAGACCATTTTTTTTCCACTTTAAGAAATTCCTTCATTTTTTTTTTTTCTCCAGTGAGGAGTAGGCCACAGTTTCTAGACTTTTCTCATGACAGAGTCAAAGTTTGAAATCATCCACGTTGTCCTTAAATCGCCTTTCCCAGTGCCTCCCCTCTGCCCCAGAAGTGGGCCCTGGGCCCAAACCTGGGAATTGGTAGGGAGCACTTCTTCCCTGGCTGTGGGCAGGGTCTGGCGATGTTCTTCACCCCAGGCAGCTCTTGGTAGAGCGGCATAGCGGAAAATATATAAAGATCTTGAATTCTGTTCTGGAGGGGCGCCTAAGAGAAAGTACAAAATTAGTCTTTAGGTGATGTTGATGTCCTGTCTCATTCCAGTATTCAGTTTTCCTTGTTCTACTGCAGCCATCCTTAAAAGACTGACCATTCAAAAGGATTTTTGACATGAATTATAAATCCTTTCTTGGTCACCAGTGTGCATGACTGCTAAGTGGAATACAAAGTCCTTGTTCAATTCATTGTGCCCACTCTGTAATGCTTTTCTATTTAATTACATTAAACTGCATTTTCTGTTAGTATCCCAGTCACATTTTTTTTTTCAAAGAAAATTATGAATGTGGTTTGCTTGTGTGTGTCGTCTCTGTTCTGGTAGCCATAGCAAATCTGGCTGTTCTTGAATTGAATATGCTTGTCTTATACATGTAACCAATGAGAAGCCTGCAGACCACTTTGAGGGTCCGCGTTCATGATCTCAC
Source organism: Sorex fumeus (assembly GCF_029834395.1). Lineage (NCBI taxonomy): Eukaryota > Metazoa > Chordata > Mammalia > Eulipotyphla > Soricidae > Sorex > Sorex fumeus. The sequence continues at coordinate 52,859,633 of NW_026606129.1, read as the reverse complement.
TGAGCCTGGTGAGGAAGTACAGCCATGCAAGCCACCTGTGTTTCTTCTGAAGCAAGCCATCTGGCCTCTTTGCAGGGAGTCCAAGACAGTGTTGTTCAAGGCAGAACTCATTGGGATGCTGTTTTCGTTTTTGCTTTTTTTTTTTGTATTTGCTTTCTAAGGAAGAGTAGCATAAGGTAACTTTCCATTGTCGCTCTTACCTTTCGTGATGGCAAGTTCTCAAATGCACTGTCGCAGAGCTCAGCAGTTGCACTCGCCAAAGCACATCTGAATCATGACTTTTCGATACTTTCAGTGTAACTGATGTTGATCTAACAAATTTCATAATCGCCTGCTCTATTCCATGGCCCATTTTGGTTATTGAGGTTCCAGAGGTTTGTAGAAATCAGGCCTTGAATGTGGGGACTTTGAAAGCTAGAATTCCCTTGTTAAGATCCTGTTTTGTTTCATTTGATATGTGATACTGTAGCACTGCGTCCTTGACTACAATGTCCAGGGACACATTGGCAAAATGGATTCAAACAGCTAAAAATAAAAAATAAAACAGCAGCTGCAGCATTTTAGCTCCCTGTTGGGGAATAACATCGTAGAACTCTGGTGGTTGAGGAGGATCCAAGCCCCTTCCAGAAAGCCCCCACTCTGTTATTAAGTGATTGCTGCCCTACTCGGCCACAGGAGTGGAGGGTACACATTCTCAACAATAACCAGTCTTTGGTCCACCGTGGCAGCTTTGAAGCCAGGAGCGTGATTTTTCATGGACTGACAGGTTGGTTCTTCAGCTCTAAGTTTTAGCCTTGTTGCTGTCTGAGGCCAGCTTTGCTTACAAGCATCGAAGCTCATTTGAACTCATGTGACTGGGATAATAAGTGCCAAAGTACAGTTTAATGAAGACAGCGTCGTGTCTTTTGATTCTTAGTAATTTCTATAACCACAGCCCATGAAGGCTGTGTTCAGATGGGCTTTTGTAATTGAAAGCAAAGCCTCCTAACATTCTTAAATTCCCACCTGCTGATCCCTGAAACGTGTATCTGGTGATGTGGTTAAAAGGCAGTTTGGTAGCATTGGATTGCCTCATGTTTAAGATATTAATGTTTATTCAAAAGTAGTTTTTGCTCTGTGAATGCTCATTCTTTTTTTAACAATGTATAACTCGATTTCATATATGGAGGTATTTCTATTTAAAAGTTTATTGATCTGTGTAACTGTATGTTTTCCAGTCAGCTTAGATAAGACTAATGAAGCCGGCTGAACCAAACCTCAGGGTTTTCAGTAGTTGTTTACCTTTAGAAAGCTTAAGTTTCTATAATTAAGTATCTTCTAAGTAATTCTTCAGGGAAAATCAAAAGCGTAGTTTTCAGATTCTGGAGTTTTACATTATGTCCCAGAACCCTTCCACAAAGAGTGTTTTATAAAAACGAGGCCTGGCACCAGTTCGTCCACCATCCCTTTGGGCAAGAAGCTCTAGCCAAAGATCATGGCAGTGGCTGGGGGATAAGGCAAGTGGAGAAGCCTTGGACTCGGTACGTGGTGTTCGCTCCAAATCTCAGGAAAGTCAAGTTGTTTCCTTGTTTTTAAAAATGTCATGGCTTTAAAGGTCTTTTGATAGGTGAGTCTTTGACTTTTTTTTTTTAATTATTTTCTTCCTTTAACTCCTTTTTGCCAGACACATTTATATATTGAAGCTCTTCCCTAACCAACAGAAAGTTATTTTGTCATGTGAAGACGCACTTAAAAAAAATAAAGGAATAATAAAGGAATAAAGCCTCTGTTCACAGAAATTCTATACCTCATTTAAAGTACTCCCTGTTAATAAAAGGTTACTGTGAGGGTATTTGTGAACTTGGAGACGGTGAGGACAGTTGACATTTCTCGTGTCAGCAGAGCCCGATTCTCCAGCTGTTCCTCCTGAGGTACACATTCAGGCTACGAAGTGACCAGAGCTTTGGTTGGATTGGGAGACTTTAGGTTTTATCATTTTCATGTTTTGGTAACTAACGTTGATGTGCCATGATGGCTTTTAGCAGTTGCCCCAGCTCAAGCCCAGGAATGATCCATTCTTAAGCAGCAGTCGTGCAGCTAGAAGAGAGAAAGAGTGGATGTAGATGTCCTGAAAAACGCTTTCCCTTCGGCTGGAGAATCATGCTTTCTGATCAGGGCTGTGCGCTTCATTTCCCTCCATTCCAATTTCCCCTCATGTGTACCCATGATCAGCAAATGAGTGTGGGCAGAGTGGAATAATAGAGTTTCTTATGTTCAGTTAGAATTGCAGTTGGCAGAACTGGTCACTCTGAACAGTGTGCAATGATCATGATTGTGGAAAGACTGTTAACTGGAACTACTCTCATTTTACTGAAAACTTGCAGTGTATTTATCCCAGGGAAAATAACTACAGAATATAATATACTAAGTACTAATTCATCCAGAAATGTTGGGTTTCATATTGTAACTTTTTATTTTGTTCATTATTGCAACAAAATAATTACACTAATTGCTGTTATATCATGCAGTACTAAGGACGCTTTATTCATTAGTAGTTGCATGGGGTTGGGGGGTGTTGTTATTACTTAGCTCATGTTGCATGTTAATGATGCATGTCTGAAATTTGTTGTGTCCTTCAAGGCATGATGGGTGGCTATCCGCCAGGCCTTCCACCTTTGCAGGGCCCAGTTGATGGCCTTGTTAGCATGGGCAGCATGCAGCCACTTCACCCTGGGGGGCTTCCACCCCACCATCTTCCACCAGGTGTGCCCGGCCTCTCGGGCATCCCACCACCGGGTAAGAACTTCATCCTCATTCACTCATTAATCTCATCTTCATTCTTTTTTTCCTCCCTCAGCCAGTTGTTCCAGGAGGTACCTGCTGCCCATCATGGCCAGGCCTTCCTTCATTGAAAGTCCCAGGGATATCAGCAGCAGTCCCTGTGCCCTTGGGCTCAGCAGTAGCACAGGACATATGTCAGAGACTAGCCTCAGAAGACCAAGAGGCAGAAGGCATGCTCTAAAGTGACTCAAACAATTTGGCATGTGTTCAGAAAGCCAGGCATATCCTAGAAGGTCATGCATGCCCTCTGTGTCAGTGAATGAAGTTTCCTACATTGGTAGTCCAGAGTCACATACGAAAATACTTTCCTAAAAGGGAGCACTTTTTGCTCATGAGTAAATTTCTTCCCCTAGAGCAATAAGTCCTGCTCAATCTCTTGCTTTTCAAACAGCCCTGTCAGAGGGGCTACTGAGTCACTAATGTAGAAGTAATTCTCTTCAAGATTCTCCAAGTCTGTCTGTCTCAGCAAAAGAAAAACAGGAGGGAATGATTTGACACTCAAGTAATTTTCTGTATCTGCAGAAAACTACTTTTGTCCCCTAAGAAATATGACATAATATTTTAAAGAATAGAAGGTTCTTTAAACAGAAGGTTCATCTATCAACAGGTCAAGTTTTTTAATATAAAATATAAGTATAAAAATATAAATATGAAATATAAAAAATGGAGTCCAGCTAGCTATATTTTTACTTTATAATTAATTAGTAAGTTTAAAGATTGTAATGAAAGAAAAATTACAAATTCCCCTATCAGTTGCTATCATCAACTTACCTTAGCTATGAGCTACTTGGAGAGAATGACCCTAAAGTTGACATGAGACAAGGGAGAGCTCAAAGGACATGCACATAGGAAACCCAGGTTCAATCCATAGCGCCTTGTGGCCCCCCAGCACCACTGGGTGTAGACCAGAAACAAACAAACAGGTGATGGGACCAAGGATATGCCTTAGCAGAGGAGTATAGGTTTTACATGTCTGAGGCCTTGGGTTCAATTCCCAGCAGTGTCCCCAAAAGTGATTCAAAGTTGCTTTTGTTCAGTTATCTTAAAGAGCAGTTTAAAGGCCTGACCCAGATGTTAAAATGTGGAAATATTTGCTTATTGGTTATAGAGGCATACAAAGTTGCAAATGAGGATTCGCAGTGTGAAGGGTGAGCAAACCCAGTGGCTTGGCCTACCACCTTGCTTACATAATGGCCGTAATTGATGGAAGTGTTTGCTCCAGCTTCTCTTGAGAAGCGAAACTGTTCATGAAGGGGCTGGAGCAATAGCACAGCGGGTAGGGCGTTTGCCTTGCACGCAGCCGATCTGGGTTCGATTCCCAGCATCCCATATGGTCCCCTGAGCACCGCCAGGAGTAATTACTGGGTGCATGGGCCAGTAGTAACCCCGGTGCATCGCCGAGTATCACACACACACACACACACACACACACACACACACACACACACACAAAACAGTTTAAAGAGACTGTTCATGGAAAAGGGGCTTCACTGTGAAGATGTGAAGATGGTAACCCATGTGACAGTTGCTATTATAGTTAGTTATGAGTTACTTTTAAAGGGGTATCCTGTGCATCCAGCAGAAGTGGCCTCCTCCTCTGTAGCCTCTGTGTAGTGGCTATCTTTTGGTAGGTGTTAGGGTACAACTCTCCCTTCTCCATGCCTTGAAGCACAGCACACCTCATTTTAGTCAGGAAGACAGAAAAGAATACTTGTTAGTGCCCTCACAGGTATGTGTCTGATCAGATGTTGAGGAAAGGATAATTAAGTGAGCTCTTCTGATGACTCAGCCCACGTTCTCATCTGCTTCCCCCAATATGGAGGAAGAGAGGGTTACTGATCTGTTTGTGCTCCCCAGCCAGGATTGACACTGGCAGCTCAGGAACTCTCGTGGGTGTGGAAGCTGATGGGGGGTGGGGGGGGGGATCACTACGTACGTTGCTGGAGCAGCAACTTACCCCCCAGTCTCTTCACAGAACATCATCAGAATCCTTCCATGGTAGTCCAGATGTTCTGGGTACTTGAAAGAATAAATTTTATGCTTTATAAATAGCTTATTTTTACTTTGAATAAATGTTTACTACTTCCTTGAAATAAAACTTAGCAGTTCTGAACTGTAGTTCTGAACTGTATTGGGCTAGTTCTCCCCTGTCAAAATAATAAATATTTTGAATTCAGACAAGCTATAGAATATGAAATTAGCTTCTCTTGGTACTTATGTGCAGCCAACAGAGCTTACAGTTGAAACAGTTTGCCAGGGCTTTTGGTTATAGTTTTCAGTGAACTGGGTTCTTTGCCTGTTTCTCTATTTCATCAGAATAGTAGGACTCTTTGTCCTGAAATTAAAGTAACCCAGACATAAAAATGTAGTGTATCTCCTTATTATCAACTCATGCCTATGAGGCAGATTATCACTTCTTTTTTTGAGTCATCAAGGGAATTTCACAAAATTACTACCAGGTATAAATTACAGATGAAGTAGGACTATGAAATCTTCACTTTCCCTTCATTTACATTTGAATAGTCAAATGAAAATAGCCTTGGTGGCACTACTTCCAGATGATCCCTTTTCAGAGTGATGATATATCAGTTGGAGCTCTCCTCTCTGCCAGCCCTGTGGCTCCCTATGGAACCAGAGGTGCTGGTGGCCTGTGAGGGGACAAGAATGTGCCTCTAGCCTCTCAGAGCTCATTTAACTCTGGAGTTGCAGTGTCTTTCCTTGTGACCCTGGTGCCCCAGCACACTGAACTGCTGAGCACAAATCCGGGGCCATTTACTGCCTCAGCTGCACTTGCAGGAAAATGTAGTTCCCACAAGAAAAAAATACCTGGTGAAAGAGATGAATTCTCATAATAACTTACCTGGGAAAGTCCTGGAGTTGGTTGTAGGGTTCATACACAAGTAATGTTCATCTGACAAATTATACTAACATAGTACTTAAAGAGTGCCTAGGAACAAAAGAATATAAATTTTCAGTTTAATGTTACATCATTTTGGCTACTTAGGGTTCCTATTAAACAAAAATTCAAGGGCAGGCCCTAAGTTAGCTTTGCAAATGGCATCATTTCTTATCTGACTGGTTTTTCAGTCTTCTCAACCCAGAAGCCTCTAATTGCGCCATTGCGTTCTGAATTATAGGTGTGATGAACCAAGGAGTGGCCCCTATGGTAGGGACTCCAGCACCAGGTGGAAGTCCATATGCACAGCAGGTAAGCCTCAAAGTTGGGTTTTCTAGTACTCAGTAGAATTCAGAATATCCTCTTTCTTAGAGCACGTACCATGTATTTTGTTTTCCTCACTCTGCTCTTTTCCTTCAGGTGGGAGTTTTGGGGCCTCCAGGGCAACAGGCACCACCTCCATATCCTGGCCCACATCCAGCTGGACCCCCAGTCATACAGCAGCCATCAACACCCATGTTTGTGGCGCCACCACCAAAGACCCAACGGCTTCTCCACTCTGAGGCCTACCTGAAATACATTGAAGGACTCACTGCTGAATCCAACAGTATTAGCAAGTGGGACCAGACCCTTGCAGGTAAGGAAAGTCCTTCACACAATCCTTGCAAAATATAAACTTCCGGGCTGGAGCAATAGCACAGAGGGTAGGGCATTTGCCTTCGTGCAGCCAACCTGGGTTCTGTTTCCAGCATCCCACACAGTCCCCAGAGCACCACCAGGAGTAATTCCTGAGTGCATGGACCAGGAGTAACCCCTGTGTGTTGCTGGGTGTGACCTAAAAAACAAAATAAATGGAATCCTTTGGCTGCTGTGGCATAGTGTGTCATAGGATAAACAGCCATTTTTCTTTCTTGCTTGCTTGCTTTTTTTTCTTTTTTACTCCTGGCTCTGCGCTCAGGGATCACTCCTGTCAGGGCTCAGGATCCTGAAGATCTATGGGATCCTGAAGATCTAAGCCAGGTCGGCCATGTGCAAGGCAAGTGCCCTGCCTGCTATACTGTCTGGTCCCAACACCCATTTTGCTTATACAAGTCAGGTGTATATTTAACAAAGGTTTTAGAGCTTCTTTTGTATATTAACATTAGCACTGTAGCACTTTCCTCCCGTTGTTCATCGATTTGCTCGAGCGGGCACCAGTAACATCTCCATTGTGAGACTTGTTATTACTGTTTTTGGCTATCGAATATGCCACGGGGAGCTTGCCAGGCTCTGCCATGCAGGCGGGATACTCTCGTTAGCTTGCCGGGCTCTCTGAGAGGGATGGAGGAATCGAACCCAGGTTGGCCGCGTGCAAGGCAAACACCCTACCTGCTGTGCTATTGCTCCAGCCCATATATTAACATTACAAACTCAAAATTTTTTTTAAATTTCAAATCTCTTTTGTCATCAACATCACTGTCAACTTTTAAAATGAATGTTCTCTGTTTTTCAAACATTTAGGCATTAGTTTTGAGGCATTTAGATAAAAATTGTTTTTATCTCAGTTTTTTAAATTAGTATTAATCTGTCAGGTTATTCATCTTATTTAGCGAACTTAGTGTAGTATTCAGTATGCACTAAAATAATTTTTCCTCGGTCCAGAGAGAGTACAGGATCCAAGGCACTGACATGACCTGCTGCCATCTCAGCTAGAGCCCTAGTTCAAATTCCTGGGAACACACAGTGATCCATGGATTCTAATAGGAGTCACTCCTGAGCATAGAACCAGGAGTAGCCCCTGACAGCCTCTGGGTGTGGCCACCAAAAAAAAAAACCTCAAAAATAAATAAAATAGGGGCCAGAGCAATATAGTATAGCAGGTAGGGGTTTTACTTTGCATACAGCTGTCCTGAGTTCGGTCCCACAGTCCACCAGGAGTGATCCCTGAGTGCAGATCCTGGAGTAAGTCCTGGCTGATGGGTGTGTCCAAAAAACCAGAATAAATAAAAGAACTTGTCTAGGTTCTAGAAAGCTATTTTGAAGTTTCTGTTTCTTTCTAAACCAAATTAGAATTGTATTTTTTAAGAATGCAAGGAAGGTAGTTACGAGACGAGGGAGGCGGCTCATGCTTCGCATGCAGAAGCCCCGGGTTTGATCCCTGCCACTGCAAGGTCCCCAGGCACCACCAGGAATGACCCCTGAACACCAAGCCAGGAGAATAGTCCCTGAGCACTGCTGGGTGTGTGTGTGGGGGGGGGGGGGGAGTCATTTTCCCTTTCCTGTCATTTCAGGGGAGGCAGGTGGTTGAGACACTTGCCTTGCATGCAGCCAATTCCATATCAATCCCAGCCTTACATAGGGTCCACCAAGCACCGCCAAGAGTGATTCCTGAGCACAAAGCCAGGAATTGAGCCTTGGGCATTGCTTGGTATGGCCTTCCCTGCCCCCCCAAAATTATTAATAACTAAAAAGTATGTATTAGGGGTGCCCACAACAAAACATTAGAAATCAGGAGTAAGCCCTGAGCACTGCCATATATATAGCCCCAAAACAGCAACAAACTATTAGTAATAGATCATTGTGTATAACTTTTGCAAAAAATGTGACATGTTTTGGCTCTTTTATGAAATCATTTTGTTAATTAGATAATTTCTAAGATATAAAGCGTGTAACAAAGACATTCTTGCCTAGTTAGTGTCATTCCCAAAACCAAGATGCATAATAAATGATACCAAAAATTTGGTTGGAAGTAAGGCTGAGGATGTAACCCAGCACTTAAGCACTTGCCTTGCATGTGTGATGTCCCAGGTTCAGTGCCCAGAACCCCCAGGAAATAAAGAATATTTGCTTGGATATAGATTTTTTGTTTGGGGGCCACACCTGGCTGTGTCCAAGGCTTCCTCCTGACTTTGTGCTGAAGGGTCACTCCTGGCATTGCTCAGGGAACCATATGCAGTGCCAAGAATCAAACTTGTCGGGGCTGGAGCAGTAGTACAGCGGGTAGGGCATTTGCCTTGCACAAGGCTAACCCGGGTTCGATTCCCAGCATTCCATATGGTCCTCTGAGCACCGCCAGGAGTAATTCCTGAGTGCAAAGCCAGGAGTAACCCCTGAGCATCGCCGGGTGTGACCCAAAAAGCTAAAAAAAAAAACAAAAACACAAGAATCAAACTTGTCTTGGTTGTATGAAAGGCAAGGCAAGGCAAGGTCTTTACCCACTGTACTATTTATCCAGCCCAAACTCGGAAATAGTTTGTAAATCTGAAATTCATGTTTAATAAATAATGTGGGGTTTTTTTACCAAATTTTATCAGATTTTAGGATGAAAGGAAAATCTGTGACCTCGTCATTGCTACTTCGGAGCCAGGTTCGGTGGCTAGAGCATCTGCCTAGTGTGTATGGGGGTGGGGGTGTGGCCCCAAGTTCAGGCCCTCTCACTTCCAGGCCAAGCACTAAACCGTCTGCCCATGTCTCTAGGTGTGGCCCCGGTAAAAATAAGAAAGAGTAATAATGAAAATTCTTATTTATATTTCCCTACTTTGATTTTCAGCTCGGAGACGTGATGTTCACCTGTCAAAAGAACAGGAGAGCCGCCTTCCCTCTCACTGGCTTAAAAGTAAAGGGGCCCACACCACCATGGCAGATGCCCTCTGGCGCCTTCGGGATTTGATGCTCCGAGACACCCTCAACATTCGCCAAGCATACAATCTAGAAAACCTTTAATCACATCAATTACGTTTCTTTTATAGAAGCATAAAGAGTTTTGTGGAACAGTAGCCATTTTAGTTACTGGGGTGGGGGGAGGAACAAAGGATGGACATTTTTATTGCGTTTTACTGTACATCACAAGGCCATTTTTATATAAGGACACTTTTAATAAGCTATTTCAATTTGTTTTTGTTATATTAAGTTGACTATCAAATACACAAAGATTTTTTTGCATACGTTTCCTTTGTTTGAAACCAGTTTCCTAATTGGTTATATATGTAGACTTGGAGTTTTATCTTTTTACCTGTTGCCATGGAACTAAAACCATCAGAGGTTTTTGTCTTGGCTTGGGGTTTTTGTTTTTTTGTTTTTGGGGGGCTTTTTCTTTTTTGTTTTTATAAAGAACAAACAAAATGAAAAAAAATAACACACATACAAGAGTTTACAGATTAGTTGAAGTTGACATTGACAATGAAATGTGAAGTTGGTCCTAGTTTACATCTTAGAGAGGGAAGTATACTTTTGTCTGTTTCATGTGCCTGAATATCTTAAGCCACTTTCACAAAAGCTGTTTGTCAGAGCTGAAGTGACGGTTCACTTCACTTGAAAGGTTATGTAGGTTCTAGATGTTTAGCAGACAGAGCGGATTTGTTGTATTGCAACGGCTCATTAGAGAAATACGAAATCAGTGCTGTGTGTCCTGGCCCCTCCCGGATACCTAGAAAGGGAGGTGCTAAAGTAGACATCTCTGGAGTCCATTCACCATTTTTGCAGAACATGTGCACAATCCTGAGTTATATTTAGTCTCGGCAGGTAAGTTTAAGGGTATTTTTGGTCTATTTATAGTTAATCCACAGTTTATACCTAGACATGTTAGACGATTTGAATACTTAAATCTCTCACATTGCAAAACATTGAAGTTCATCTTGAAGAAAGCATTGAGGTGTACATGGAGGTGATTTACTTTCAAACACAATGCCTAACCTAACCTGGATGTCTATGAGAGGTAGATTGCCTGCATGTGCAGATCTGTTTTAGTATTCTTTATTCCTTCCTTACCAGATGTGGCTTTTTTTTCTTCTTTCAAGATTGTAATTCTCAAGCAGAAATTTAAGACTTTCTAAAACATTTTTAAATTTAGCTTGTGCTTTTGAATTTCAGGAGAAGGGAACCATAATTCAAGAAAGTGCTCTTACGTGACCCTGGGATTAATATTTAAAGGCTGTTTGTGACAGTTTGTTCAGTCAGGTACAGGCAGAAAGCATCAAACATGCAACAGTATTTTCACCGTGTGGCTTTAAAACCTGCTTTACTGTAATAGCATGATTGCCACTGAGGTAGAGCATCCACTGCTGTGTGTTGTTTGTGAATGGAAAGGAAGGTGACTCTCAGAGGACACTTTTTTTTTCCTTTTAATCTGGTATGAATCAATACCTGGATATTTAATTACTATTTTTACTAAATCATGAGGACAAAAGTGTAGAATGGAATGAAGTCTCTTGTATCTAAATACCTTAAATACATGAGGCCCTTATAACTTAATTGCCTATAGTCAACCACTGGATCTCAGTATGCATCAAGTATTTTAAATCTGAATTTTAAGAAAATGTATTGCAGTCATATGTCAGTACCTTACTGTTAACTGAATCAGATAAGGAAATCTTCAGTTCCTAATTATTTGGGCCATTGAATCATCATCATGGATTGTATACTACAGTCAGATTATTTTATTTCTCGACATCCTTGAATTACACCAAAGAACCTGAAATTTAATTTTGGTTAAGTTATTTATTTATTTCATGTATCCATTTTATTTCCCCTTTAAGGTCTGAATGAGACTTCTTTTAGAAGTCTCTAAAACTCTTCACTGTGGGCTGAGTGGGGCATTAGAAGCCACAGCACTCCTCCTCTGGGCTCTTTCCCAGAGGTGTTGTAGCAACCGTGGATGCAGCCAAGGGCTTCCCTAAGGCAGTGCACAGTTGGGCCAGGGGGCCACTAGGCAGGCCCTAATTAAGTTGTTGGGTTTTTTTTTTAAGTATGTATTTATTTTAGAATCATGTCTTTCTGTACATTAACTGGGAGAATATCAGTTAATATTTAGGATATAAATTTGAAGTCAGCCATCTCCCAAAAAAGAAAAAAAAAAGTCCTGATTTAAGAAAGTACAAGTAAACCATTCATCTTTTTTTTTCCATAAATTTTAGGAATTGTAGCAATATGGCTTAGAAAGTACAATAGCCTAAATGATTACAAAATGTAAGTTCATGTGGAAGAGACTTGGTTATGTGCAGAAAAAAACCTATAGGTTTAAAGTAGTATGTCAGCTAACTGATTAAAAGGCCTTGAATTGCTTTGTTTCTGAGCTTACCCTTCTCTTCCTATGAGGAAGAATTGAGAAGGGGACACTTCTTTGTGTAATATCTCTAAATTGGTGTTGTTGACTTAAGCTTGAACATTTTCAGACATGATTAAAACTTGGTTTATTCTTATTTCTGTATCAAAGAAGTTTCAGTGGTAACTAGTCTTATAACATGTATGTATCATATGTTTGTTCATCTAAAGCTTTTTAATCCAAATAAAAATGGAGTTTGCAAAGTGATTTGGATTAACCAGGTTTGGTTGTTCTGTTTAAACTTGTGTCAGATAAGTTTCCTGCAGACATAATTCCACCAAGCCTTGATATTATGCTAACAGAGACAAAGCTGCCATTTTCAGAGACGAGAGCTCCTCACGTGGAGGTGAAACTCAGCGTGCAGACCCCTGATTCAGGACGTAGACTGTATACCCAGAAGCAGAATGTAGGCAGACTGCAGCCCCACGCCAGGCCTCCAGGGCTGGCAGTCAGGGAATCCCACACATGTTCCCGGTGTGGGCAGACATGCAAGCTGAAGTTAAGACTGAAGTGTTACTGAAGGCAGAAGGAAAGAAAAGTATGTCCTGTTTCCTATGAACAGCGGGGCTTAGTTCACATAGCTGTCTGTGGCCCAAAGACAAAGGCACTCCCAGCTTGTCCTTCAGGATACTTAGGAACTCTTATAGCACAACCACACATAAAGTGTTGGTAGAATCAACCAGCTGTTTCCCTCTCATATCACTTTGCAAATCCCTATGGCTTTGTTCTCCTGAGTTTAAAGTACTTCCATCGATGCTCATGATTAAACTTTGAATGGTTATTGACGTATAGCTAAACACTCCAGCTTTATGCTGTGAGCAAACAAATATCACTGACTATTGCTTTATTTTTCAGTTTGGAAGTATGCTAAATCAGCCAGATTGAAGTTCAGAATTGAACAGACTTATTTCCACACCCAAAATAGATGTGGTGTATCTCTCTCGTGTATTACGTTTAAATGTAGCAAGAAATTCCAAACTTGGGGCTGGAGCAATAGTACATCGGGTAGGGCATTTGCCCTGCACACGGCCGACCCGGGTTTGATCCTCAGCATCCCATATGGTCCCCCAAGCACCGCCAGGAGTGACTCCTGAGTCCAGAGCCAGGAGTAACCCCTGAGCATTGCTGAGTGTGACCCAAAAAGAATAAAGAAAAAAAAATTTTCAAACTTACTATAGATATGTGAAAGCTAATCACTGATAATCACTTTACTGGGAGAGAAATTGCTTGGGTCCAAGTGTTTTGTGGTTTGTTTTTTGGTTTTATTCGGGGCACACCCAACAGTACTCAGTGCTTACTTCTGGCTTTGTATTCAGGGGTCATTCTTGGGAACCATATGTGGTGCAGGGACTCACAATGTGGTCAGCCTCATGCAAGACAGGTTCCTTAACTTACCCTTCAGCACCACCAAATGTGTTGTTTTTAGAAGGGGAGTGGAGGTAGCTAGTGAAAAAAATTCTGATGTAAGAGGATAAAATGTGATTTATAACTAAATTACACAGGACTTCTGGAATAAACTGATGGGAAAAGGTAGCACTCAGGTGAGTATTTTACTGCATATCTAACGTCTATTTCCATATCAGCCAAGATGATAAAAGTGAAGTTCCAAATCCCACATAAGGGGCCAGAGAATACAGACTAAGGCACTTGCCTTGCATTTGGCCAACTCTGGTTCAGTCCCCAGAACTGCTGTTCCCTGAGCACCATCAAGTAAAAAAGGCAAAAATAAAAAAATATTTCCGCTGTACCATAGTAGAGGGTAGATTTCTAACAATATTGGGGGCTTTGTCATTCTCTAGGATGTTCTATAGTTTTAGAGGTTTGGGTTGCTAAATTGTTTTGCCTTGGTCTTACTTGGTCAGCAAATGAGCATTGCCATTCTTTTTTGTTTCGTTTTGTTTTTGTTTAAGCTTCTTTTTTTAATGTCTAAAACAAGACAATAGGTTTTTGTTTTGTTTTTTGATTTGGCTTTTTGGGTCACACCCGGCAACACTCAGGGGTTGTTACTTCTGGTTGTGCATTCAGAAACTACTCCTGGCAGCTCTCAGGGGACCATATGGGATGCCCAGGATCAAACCCAGGTTTGCCACATGTAAGGCAAATGCCCTACCCACTGTACTTTTACTCCAGTCCCACAGTGCCATTCTTTACACACTCATTCAAGCTCCATTAAATAGATCTGGTGTCTGATTAATACAGTCATATTCCCTTGTAGGAGAGTGTTAAAAAAAGGGGGGGAGGGGCCTGGGAAGAGTCCAGCAGAAGTTAGACATATGCTTCACATGTTTAAGGACCTCGGTTTTTTCACTGACACCCAAAAAAGTTTTTTATTTCAAGCAGACTTTTAAAAATATGCTGGTTAACAAAGATTAGCCCATACCCTGTACCATCCAAAGTAATGTGCTCAAAGGAAAGAACCCACCACAGACACAAAAGTTACCTAATGGTTTTATTAGCAGTTACTTTTTATACTCCTAAAATTAAGTGAAGGGAAAATGTGTGGAATAAGTCCATGATTTGGGGAAGGCATACCACAATTCTTTTTTTAAATGGGAGGAGGTGGTGGTGGCACACCCAGCTGTGCTCAAGAATCACTCCTGGTGGGGCTTAGGGAACCAAATGCAGTGATGGGGTCAAAGCAGGGTCAGCTGTGTATAAGACAACCCCTGTACTGTCTCTCTAGCCCTAGTTTAAATTTCTTATTTGGCAGTACAGTCTGTAAAGACTATGATGTTACGTTCACTAGGAACCTTTCAGGTGACATAAGGGCTTCCTCTCCCAGAAGCCATCTCTGAACAATGAACTAGCTTGCTGTAGATAGTAATGGAGTTGTTAGTGATTATACTGGATTGATCCAAACATAAATGGACAACTTAGGGGGGGAAAGTGCCCTATTTTGTGTCAGAAATTATTTAATGGATACCTATGGCCTTTAGTATCTACTGCTTTATTCATGAGAAAAGGCTATTTTGAAACTAAGTCTTCTTTAATGTAGGTATTTTCCTACTTGAAATATTCAATTTCAAATATAGTTATCCAGACCTAGAAGGATTTCTTTGTCTTCTCTACACCTTACTGAAACTCCAGATCCTGGTGCATTAAAACCTCTGCTCTTAGACTGAGTCTTTGTCTTAATTAAAGGCTATTGCTGCTACCCACTGCAGAAGGAAGCCTAACTTTCTTATGGAGGGAGCACAGGGTGGAAGCTGCAGCATCACAGAGGGGAGGTAGAGTGTGATGGCCCCTAGTTCTCATGGAGGACATCAAGGGCCTTGCGTGAGTGTAATGCCCTGCAAAGGGGGTTTTCTTCTGTTCCTGAGCACTTCTGAGTCAAGAATTCCCACAACCAAGGCTGAAGAGATAGTACAGAAGGTAGGGCATTTGCATTGCACGCAGCTGACCTACATTCCATCCCTGGCATCCCATATGGTCCCCTGAGCAACACTGGGTGTGCCCCCCACACACACACACACACAAAAATTTTTTAAATAAACTAAGAAAAAAAGAATTCCCACCTTAGCAAAAAGTTTATTATTTGTTGCATAAAAACAAAGATCTTCATAAACAATTCAGACTGCTGTTAAAAACATTCTGACTGATCCTTGAATTAAGAGATACTTCGGGGGCTGGACCGATAGCATAGCGGGTAGGGCGTTTGCCTTGCACGCAGCCAACATGACCGACACAGGTTCGATTCCCAGCACCCCATATGGTCCCCCGAGCACCGCCAGGAGCAATTCCTGAGTGCATGAGCCAGGAGTAACCCCTGAGCATCGCCGGGTGTGACCCAAAAACCAAAAAAAAAAAAAAAAAAAAAAAAAAGAGATACTTCATCTAGAACCACAGAGATAGCACAGGGGTTAAGGCAACTTGCCTTGCATGTGGCTGACCCCGGTTCAATCCCCAGAATCACAGATGGTCCCCTAAGTACTGCCAGGATTCACCCCTGAGCACAAAACCAGGAATAAGTCCTAAGCACTGCTGTTTGTGGCCCAAAACTCAAAAGAAAAATATTTCATATGCTAAATCCAGCAGGTAGGTGTGTTTTGGGAGGAAATAATCCTCGCATAACTGCTTTGTAATAACTTGGGAAGTATTTAATCAGACAGAAAAACTAAAAATTCCTTGTGATCCAGTTCTGTGATCTGGATTTAAGTGCTTTGCATATAGGAGGTCTCATTTCAGTTCCCTGCATCTCATGGTATCCCCTCCTTCCCCTGAACACAAGCACTGGAAACACCTGAATACCACAAGTTATATCCCCTCCCTCCAAAAAAATCTGCAGAGTACATTTAGAGGAAGGGTATTTTGATTTGGGGGCCACACCCAGTGGTGCTCAGGGATCGCGTCTTGTGGGACTTGGGGACTGAACCCAGGTCAGCTGCGTGCAAGGCCAGCACATTATCCACTGTCCACTCTTCTAATTTTCTGGCCCCCAAAACTGCATTTTTTTTTTAAAAAAATGTGAACTTTTATTATTTTGGTGTTTGGGTCACACGTAGTGGTACTCAGGGCTTACTCCATACTCTGCTCAGGGTTCAGTCCTGTTGGGACTTGGGGAACTATATGTGGTACCCGGGGTTGAACCCAAGATGGTTGTGTGCAAGGCAAGCCCTTTACCCCCTGCATTAGCTCTGTCACCCTGAAAAACACTGTCTTTTGTTTAGAGGCCATACCCAGAGGCGTTCATGCTTTCTGCCTCTGTGCTCGGGGATCACTCCTGGCTGGGGAGAGGGGAAGGGCATAGGGGGTCGGAGTGTATATGGGATGGTGGGCTCAAACCCAGGCTGATGCAAGGGCCTACTTGCTGTGCTATCTTCCCAGCCCCTATAAAGGACGTTTTGTTTGTTGTTTTTTGTTTTCCAGTCACACCTGGCGATGCTCAGGGGTTACTCCTGGCTCTGCACTGAGGAACTACTCCTAGCAGTGCTTGGGAAACTATATGGAATGCCAGTGATCAAACACAGCTCAGCTGAGTGCAAAGCAAGCACCCTACCTGCTGTACTACCTCTATGGCCCCAAAAAGTACATTTTTTTAAGGAGTTGAAACAAGTAATGAAATTTCATAGTCACTTTATTGACTGCTGAAGTTCAGTCTCTGATGCATCTTCCAGTCTTCTCTGATACTGTCTCTCTGAGGCTTTTCTACGGTAGACATCATCTGTATCAAACAAAAATTTTATTTAGATTTTTAAGAAACAGGAATTTAAAGTACTCAGATCTGGATCAAGGATATGAGTCAAGCCCCAGGTTGAATCCCCACACTACAAGCCCCCAGTATGGTTGGGAGTAACCCTCGTGGCCCCCACAACAATTAAAAAATAATATCCAAATATTTAACCAGGGACTGGGGAGACAGCGCAAGGAACTGATGTACATGATTTGCATATTGGAGATTCAGTTTGATTGCAGACACCACATGATTTCCCCCCAAGCACAGCCAGGAGCAACCCCCAAACAATGTGCCAACCTAGGTGTGCCCAAAAACCTACAGACTAGGTCTGCCACCCATTCCTGAATATCAAAATGAGTTGAAGACAAATTAGTTACATTTAGAGTTCTCGACCTTGGGTCAGGAATGTAGCTCAACACACACTGCCAAAACCTGCTGTTGCTTCCTCTGTTTCCTCTCCCTGTGGGTGTTGACTTGGTGACACACCTTCAGAACCTCAGCTACAGTCTTTTGGTTTTGTGCACACAGTGAGTGGTAAGCCCTGTGGCTTACTCCGGGCTGTGCTCACGGATCACTCCTGGTGAGGCTCAGGGAGCTATAATGGGGGGTAGGGGATTGAACCATAGTAGGAAGAACAGTGCAAGGCAAACAGTTCCCCTGCTGTGCTCTCTCCAGTCCTCAACTACAGTCTAAACCACCTTCTCCTTACTCCACTTGTTTGGGATTCCCAGGTCAATTGGTGCATCTGATTAGATCTATGATGCCTGACAATCTCAACCATGAACTTGACCCTTCACCCAACCCCAAGTGATCGTGAACTTTCTCATCAGTAAAAAAAACTCTTCCAGGGCCAGGAAGATTTCTCAAAGGTCTGGAGCACATGCTTGGCCCAGAGTTCAATGTCCCGCACCACCAGGTGTAATCTCACCCCCACATACAAAAGGGCTTCCAACAAAACCCCCGCTTTCTCAAGGGCCAAGATACCCCCTCCGCCCCCCCACACACACACCCTCCTTTCTGATCAGCATCTGCACTGTCCTCAAATTGCAGATGGGAAGGGAATAGGGTTCACTTCCCCCTTCAAAATCAAACTTCTGTCCCCGTTTTCTGTGGTTAACACACCCTACTGACTTATCTGCTACCCTCTCTGGACATTCTCAGCTTTAAAATGTTGGGATTTGAGCAGAAGAGATAGAACTCCGTGGACTGGCATGCTGGAGTCCCAGGTTCAATCCTTAGTTCCTGCATGGTCCGCACCAGGAAGTCTGCCCCTTAGCACTGTTCGGAGTGGCCCAGAAACAAAAGAAGTTGACTTGCTCACCACAGTCTACTTGTGAATAAGTCCACAAGCCCAGGTCTCCGATCTGAGCTTCAGATCTGTGAAACCATCTCCACCTCAGCACAGCTCAAGCCATGACTGCCCTGCTTGTGTCCTTCCTGCCCCAGCTGACGTACCGAAAACTGCTCATTTCCTTAGTCCACTCAATCACTAGGCCCTGTCCTACCTCTAGAGTGTGTCTCTGCTCACTCATTTTGCCATTCCTCCTACTCCAGGCCAGGCCACAACTTGGAAAGCTGCACGGCCTAAACGTTCCTGCCACCTCCTTGCCACAAGAAGCCATTCCCCACTGCTGCAAAAAGCATTCAGTCATTTGTGGTGGCTCTGCCCAGATCTTTCTAACTACTTAATCTCTCTGCTCACTTCAATCAATCCTCCAGCAAACTTTCTGCCAGGACCCCCATGTATCCTTAGACAACAGCATGACACTTTCAACTCCACAAACTCTACCTTTGAGCGGATGTTACCTACTCAAACGTCAGGCCCTATATGACATGGGTTCTTCTAGAAATTTCCCTGCACCATCTAGAATCCAACAGCTGTTCCACCCAAAACTCCTGAGCTCTGTTCACACACAAAGCTACTTTCCCCAAAAAACATGAATTACAATTCATATTTGAGCCAGAATGTGCAGCATATGTGCATATGTTGCTAGGAATATAACCCAGAGTGCACTCGACCTCTGAAGATCTCTCACCACTGGTTTCTGTCTCATCATTGTTTACTAAAAATTAATGAAAAGCACTGGGTTTTTGTCTTTCGTTTTGTTTGGGGCCACACCTGGCAGAGCTCAGGGAATATTCCTAGCTCTGGGCTCAAGGACCAAACTCAGGTCAACTACATGCAAGGATAGCAATTTACAATACCGTCTATCCCTGATTGTTTTTAGTGTGATTTGGAGACTGGAGAGAGCCCAATGGCTAAGCAGTTTTTGCATGTAGGATACTTGATTCAATCCCAGTAACCACGTGGTACCCAGTGCTCCCCAGTGCCAAGCACCAAGCTGGGAGTAGCTCCAGCGCATCATTGGGGGTGACCAAAAAGTAAAAAATGTACTAAATGATGTTTGGAAATTCAACCCTCAATGATAACTGTTTAAGGAGAAGGGACAATGTAGAATGGGACCTAGGGGCTGGGAAATCTTCCCAGAAGATGAACCAAACTATCCAAAACACGTGCTTGACATAAGGAATGCCAAACTCTTTGGCTTCACAGCGTGCTGGGTTTTGGTGCCAGTGACAGCCCTGTAAAGATTGGTGTGTAGTTAAGCCAAACAGAACGTATCTCTAGCTAGAGTCTCCACGAATCCTCCGGATCCCAACCATTCCTATGGTGGTGTGAGCAAATCCGTTCGTTCCATAGGCCCAAACAAAGTCACTGGTATGAAGGTCAGGCAGGCTCGAGTCACGTGCCCTCTCCTCTGCGTGCAGAAGTTTCAAAGGATGGTGCCTTTGCCCAGCTTACAGAAGGGCCAGGACTGGTCTCGCCCTTCTGGCCACAGTGAAAACTGCCAAATCCTGTAGAATGAGCAGTTGAGGGCCGGAGCGATAGTACAGCGGGTAGGGCGTTTGACTTGCAAGTGCCTGACCCGGTTCGATCCCCCGCACCCCATATGGTCGCCCGACCCCGCCAGGAGTAAGCCCTGAGCACCGCCGGTGTGTCCCAAAAGAGGGGGGGGGGGAAAAAAACACCAGAATGAGCAGTCTGCAACTTAGAATTAACCTCCCGAGAAACGGGCCATCTGCCCCCTCACGCCTTCCAGAAATGCAACGGAAGGAAGGAGGTGCATCTCCCACTTACAGAAGGTCTCCTGGCCAACGCGCACTTTAATCATGATCCACTCCATCGTTCCTCCCAGGACAAAAAAGAAGGGAAGGAACCTGTAGATGCCGAGTCGCTCTTTCCCGGGCACGCGCTGCAAAACCCGTCTCACCCGGGCACTGGAAAACATGCTCCCCTGGGTTCGTGACAAAGGGCACCGCAGAAGCGCACAGCACTTGCATAGCCCAGGGAGTGCCGGGCTTGGCTGCGTTCAGTAGCCCGGGCACTGCGGCGACGCGCCGGCCAGGCGCAGCGCTCCGGGAGTTGCCCGCAGGACCCTGGACACAGTCCGCAAGGGCCCCAGCAGTCAGCGTGCGTGGGGCCGCAAATCCACCAATCACAGTGCAGCGGCCTGAGCAAGTTTGCCAATCAGAACGCAGAGGCTGCGCATGCTCTGTAGGTCACGCGGGAGCTGCGCGTGCGCCCCGGCGCTGGAGGCGGGCCGGGGGAGCTGGGGGCGCGGCCTCACTGCCGTCCGTCCGGACCTCGGCGGCCGCGCCCCCTGTTCTGCTAACTAACGCCATTTTTTTTTTTTTTTAAAGTTCTAGAAGTAGGGAATCTTTTCTGACGGGCCAGCTGTGTTTTCACCCCATACTTTTGCAGTGCCTGAAGTTTTTTTTCGGGCTTGTGCTTGGTAACTAAAAATAACATTGTTGAAGGCTAAACCCTAAATTATCTTGTCACCGTCCTAAAATTAAAAACTGTTTATACAAGGTCTTGTAGGTACTTATTGTGGATCACCTTATTCACGTAGCAGAAGAGAGCTGTGGGTGGCGGGGCGGAGAGGACGGGGGAGGGGGTGAGACCCTTGCCTTGTGTACAGCTGATCCAGGTGCCCTCCCGAGAACCCGCAATGCGCACGTCCCGCACAAGCACCCCAGGGCGTGGCGCGCGAACCCAAGAAGAGTATGGGTGGACCTCAGTTTGCGAAGGGTTTTTGTGAAGGGTTTTTTCCTAAAGAGTGTGGTCCCGCCGGAGTTATAGTACAGCAGTTAGGGCGCTTGCCTTGCTCACTCAGGTCCCATCCCCCGCATCCCATAAGGTCACACACACTCCCCACCCCATCCCCCACTCCCGCCCACCCTCCTCCCAAACTTGCAAAGAGTGATTCCTGAGCAACCAGGAACAATCACATGGGTTCCCTGAGCTCTGTCAGAGCCAGGAGTAACCCCTGAGCACTGGGGGTAGGTGGGGGGGGGGGGAGGGGAGTCAAAAACAAACAAAAAAAAGTGCGGTCCCTTTTGTCCTGCTAACAACTTCCATCTCCACAGATTTCTTGAACTGGCCGGTGCTTCAACTCCCTGTTTCACAAAGAGAACTTTCTTTGGTGCTCTGAGCATTTAGTGATAATACATTTTAAATACTTAACACAATACTTTCAAGATAAGTAATTGATCAATTAACCTTAGCTACAGTAGTAATATGGTAACATTGTGCCCTAGTTCTTTCTTTGTATTCCCTAGCCTAAGAACCCCAACCTCACCAAGACTCTAGGATTTGGGGAGCTTGAGCTTTTTTTGGGGGGGTGGGGTAGTTTGGGGCTTTTTTTCCTCCATTTTTGGGAGTCACATCTGAGACTCCGAGCTGACTCCAGCTCAAGGAACCATATGTTAAATTAAAATTAAATTAAAGGCCCTCCCGTTGATCGTCGATTTGCTCGAGCGGGCCCAGTAACGTCTCCATTGGAGACTTTGTTGTTACTGTGTCTGGCATATCAAATACTCTCAGTAGCTTGCCAGGCTCTCCGAGAGGGGCGGAGGAATCGAACTCGGGTCGGCCATGTTGGCCGCTTGTAAGGCGAACGCCCTACCCGCTGTGCTATCGCTCCAGCCCAAGGAACCATATGTAGTGCTGGGGATCAAACAAGTCAGCCATGGACAAGGCAAGTGCCTTAACCCCTGTACTATCTCTCTGGCTCCTGACCTCTCATTTCGTTATCTTTTATATAAGTAGGGAACTGAGAGCTTAAAAGATTAAACCAATGGGGAATTAGAGCTCAAGGGATGGAACACCTAAGTTTGGTCCAGGACTGGGCATACTTCCCCCCACCCAGACCAGCAGGGTAGCCCCTATAGGTCTGAACAACAGAACATCTCCAACCCTTACCATTGAAGCATCAGGTCCCACAGTCCAAGCCAGTATTGCTAGGAGTGGTTCCCCAGCCCCTTGTGAACTGCTTGGAAGCCCCCACCCCCACCCTTGAAAAAAAAAAAAGATTAAGACAGAAACAGTTTCTCACTCCAGTCTCTGTGGTTGCTGAGAATGTTTGTGAAGGACTATTGCCTATACCTAAAAATACAATTGATAAAGGGATGACTTTGAGAAGGGACAATACAATCTAAAACACACTAACAAACGAGGGCCAGCAAAATAATTTAGTTGGCTTGAGGAGAATGCAATGTGACTTTGCACACAGGAGCCCCAGTTCAATGGCACGGTGCTCATAGCATTCAGGACAAGTATACACATACACACACACACACACGCCACTCCCCAAGCATTGATGGGTGTGGCCCCAAAACAACCCCCCCAAAAAAATCTAATGAAAACTTAGAGCCATTAAGAGTTTGATAACTTGGATAACATGTGCAAAGAGAGCAGATAAGGGGGTGCTTGCTTTGCTTTCATCTGACTTGGATTTGATGCCTGGCGTGATCCATGGTCCCCTAAACCACGCTAAGAATGATCCCTAATTGCAGAGCCAGTAGTAAACCCTGAGTACTGGCAGGTGTGGCCCAAATCATGCTGTGCCCACCCCTCCCCACTACAAAAAAAAAAAATGTGTAATGATAGAGTGGGAAAAGCAGGCAGGGCAAAGCAGGCAGGGCACCTTGGAAAGACTCGGAGTGTCTGTGATTGATCCTGGGGTAATCTGCCTTCTAGGACCCGCCACACCCAACCTAGCACACAGCTGGTTGGTACTCACTTTCATTTTTCTAGGCAGCTGTGAAGAGCAGACATACAGAGCAAACACACGTGCACGTGCGCGCGCGCGCACATACACACATACACATATAAACACACCCCTTGCAGAGGAGGCTTAAATGTGTGGCCAGTTCCCCAACATTCACCCATTTCAATGGGGGCGGGGGGCACAATCACCCATCCACGGACCCCCGGCTGAACCTGGATCCCATACTGGGTGCAAGATCCAGGTTCGAGTCCCTCAGCCAAGCAGACATTCTTGGAAGAACACAAACAGCTCGAAGGTGCCTGCTAGGGAGGGGAGGAGGGGGACAGGATGAGGAGTGCCTGAGGCCATTTGCGGAGGTCAGATCAGGCAGGCATGGTGACCGCTGGCTCCCTGCCCTGCAATGCACTGCCCCGTGGTCCTGCTCAGAGTTAGAAGGAGCCACCTCTGTTCGGAAAAAAAAAAAAAAAAACCTCCAGTGAGGAAGGAAGGACGTGCGCTTCGGCTGGCGTGCGCTGCCCCGCGTGTCCTCGGGGCTTGCCCACCAGCTTGGGGCTGGCCAAGGGGTTGCGAAAAGGACGCTGTAAATGACGCTGGGTAAATAAATGAGTAGTACGGCGCGGACCCTGGCCAAGGGGCAGGGTCAGCAGTGTGGCTAGGGGGAATGGGACCCCACTGAGGACTGGGGGAGGGGCGGAGATCAGCGGTCAGGAAGACCAGAGGTGGGGGCAGGGGCGGGAGGCCCCAGGCCCGGGGCCACGGGGGCCTCGCGGCACTCGGCGCCGTCCGCTCCGCGCGGCTGCCGTCGGAAGCCTGGCAGGGACGGCCCTCCGCGGCCGTCCGGCCTCCCCGGAGAGGGACCCCCACGAGCCGCCCCCTCGGGGCTCGGGGCTCGGGGCGGCGGCCAGCGCAGGGGGCGCAGGGTCCGGTCCCGGCGCGCCCGAGGCAGGGGGCGGGCCCGGCGATCCCGCCCCGCCGAGGGGCGCGCCCATTGGCCGGCGGGGCCCCCTGCGCCGCGCCCATTGGCCGGCCGCGGCGGGGAGCACGCGGCCACGGTGGCGGGCGCGCAGTCGGAGGGCGGCGGAGTGGCCGGCGGGGCCGAGGGCTGCGCGGGCGGCACGCAGGGGCATGGCGGGCGCGGGGCTGCGGGCGGCCGCCCGGCGCTGGCTGCCGCGTGGGGCCCCCAGCGGGCCTCGAGCCGCTTCGTCCTCGCCCTCCTGCCCCGGCTGCGGCCCCCCGGGCCCCGGAGCCCACTGCCCCGCCGCCCCGCGCCCCGCGGGCGCCGCCGAGCCCAGCGCGCACCTGTGGGCGCGGTACCAGGACATGCGGAGGCTGGTGCACGGTGGGTGAGCCCGCGCGGGCCGAGGGCCGGGGTGGGGGGCGGCCTCTTGGGGGGGTGGGAGCTCCCGGGCGTGCAGCCCCCCACGGGTCGGGGCGGCCCGGGGGGCCCTCTGGAGACTTCCCGGCGCCCGGGAGCAAGCCGGAGTTCGCTCTCCTCCTGGGTTCGCGGGCCGCTGGAATGCGGGTCGGGCGCCTTCTTTCTCCGGGTCCCGCCCGCCGCGGGGAGCCAGCCTGCACGGAAACGCCCCCAGCCCCTTGTTCTCTCTGGGGCCCCCAGCCGGGGCGGCCGTGCCGGGGACAAAGGGCCGTGCCGCTTCCAAGGACTGGGAAGTCTGCGGGGAGCCCACTAGACTTCTCGGGCAGCTCCAGATGCCGCCTAGAGGTGCGGGGCACTCACCCTGGAAAGGGAGGTGAGGGAGGAACAGACCGAGTCGCCCCTGGCCCGGGCCCGAGGGCTGCTGCATCCTCCGCCAGAGCAGGCGCCTCCTCTCTGCCTTCCCTGCCTCCCTCGGCTGCTGGCCCCAGGAGCCCATCAAAGTTCAGTGCCCTGCATCGGGGGCTGGGGGGCGGCCTCTGTGTGAGGGGGAGGGGGTACCCTGTCTCTGACTGGGGAGTGTCCAGCAAGCTTCACCCCCCTCCCCTCCTGGGATCCTCTCTGTGTTTGTGCAAGAACAATCGCGGGGCCTCTGCAACAGACTTGAAAAGAATCTAAGCAAGAAGGGGCAGGGGAGCTTCCTGAGGAGCCCCCAGTGACGTGGCTTGCATTGTCTGATATACAAAGTGACTTTTCTAGAAGATTCTAGCGAACTGAGTGGGAGTGGCCACATGGGACTCCCTTCTTCAGATGCTGAAGGCAGAATAAAGAAGGCTCCTGAAGAACGGTGGGGGTTTTTTTAGGGGTGTCCTTGGGCCTCTCTCAGGACCTTGCCCCATGCCCAGTGGAGAGTCAAACCTTGAGTGGTCCTTAGGGGATCCACAAGATGGGCCTGTAGGAGGTTGTCTGAATAGCAGCCTGAAAAGCATCTCCTATATGTGGGGGAAGTGGAATGGGGGTCCCGCTGAGTTTTACCACTTAGGATGCACCAGGTCCTCGGAGACGCCCCGCCCCCAAGCTCTTGCTGTGAAAGGGGCAGGGTCATCCTCTCTTGCACCTTGGACTCTGTCTCTCTCCTTGTTCCTAATGTTTGGGGGGTGGGGTGGGGATCCCCATATAGACGGTGGGCTAAAGCTTGGGGGTAAATCTGCCAGAAACCCCAGCACCACTTAGGGTCTTCAAGGCCGACCAGGAGTAATCCTTGAGCACAGAACAGGAGTAAGCCCCAAGCACTGCTGGGTGTGCCCCTAGAACACACACACACACACACACACACACACACACCTTTGCCAGAAAGCTCCTCCCCACTCAGCGCTATGATGCTGAGGGGCAGCATGGGGACAGATTGGGGCAACTCAAACTCAAGTCTCAACTCCACTTTCTCCTGCCAGCTGATCCGAAGCCAGTGACCCAACCTCCCCTGGTCCATTTCTCTCCTGGGCGAGGAGGAGTGAGGGAGGGAGCTGCCCCCAGACCAGAGTGAGGACTGAACTGGCAGGATGCCCGCAGTGATGGGATGGGTGGCACCACATGTGCCTTGTGGCTGCCATGGGACAAGTTGTCGCAGGATCCTTGGTCAGGCTGGAAAGAGGGAGCCAGCCAGGGAGAAGGCAGGTATTGGCAGGTGGGGGCACAGCCTCACTGCTCTGTGGGGGGTAGTGGGAACATGACCCCAGAGCTGTAGCTTTCTCACGTCAGAAAGGAGCAGTGGGAAGGAGGCGTGGGACTGCCCTCCCTCCCCATCCTGCTTTGTTCCTGGGATACTGTGTCTCTAGGAAATAGCAAGGCCCGGGTTGGGGGGCAATTCTGGACTTGACCAGGACTCTGTCCACAGAGCCTCCAGTGCCCAGTGCACTCCCCTCCTGGGGGGCTGCTGGACACGGAGCCAAATCATGGTGGTGCCCAGGAACTGTGGACTGTGGGGGGCGTCCTCCCGACAGCAGATGAGAGGCATTTCAGAGGGGTGCCCTGAGAACCAAGTTCAACTATGAATCACGCTGTGTGTGAGGTGAGGCGGGTTCCTGCTTCACCTACACAGCTGCGGGCAGCTGCTGGGTGCGAGGCGTAGGTGATCCTGGGGCTCCTGAAGGACCTTCTGTACCCATATCCACGCCCACACCCTGCATTTGACTTGAAGGAGAGGAGCTAAGAGATGCAGAGCTAAGGGGGCGCCTGGGAGGGGGCTGTGTTTTAAAAGGGCCTCTTTAGAGCAGGGCTGCTGATGCCCAAGGGCTTCTCTGGGACACGTGACCCCAGAGGGTGAGGGGCTCAGCTGCAGGAAGGGGAGCGCCGGGTGCACCTCCATCTTCCTGCGCCTCTGCTTCCCTGCCCACCGCATCTCTGCTCCTTAAGTGGGGCAGGGGGACAAGAAGATGGGGGATGGGGGGCTGGTCCTGGGGTCACCCCACAGAGAGGGGTGCTGCACACAGCCCGTGCTCAGCAGTGTGAGAGGGAGGCTTGGTCTGGTGTCTTCCGAGGCCCTGCCCTCTCCCTCCAGCTCCCCCAGCGCCCCTCAGTCTCATCACACACCCACTGTTCCTACTAGCTCGCCCAGACTCCCCGCTGGGCCCCTGAGGGATGATCAGACTTTGGGTGTCTGGAACCGCTGCTCAGACGCCACATGGCCCGCCAGCTGTCATTAGCAATGTTCTCTCCGTGGGTGTCATGCGGGCTGGCAGCTGCTGCAGTCCGATTAGAGGGGCCTCACTGCACAGGCCTCGCAGGTGCCCGGCTGCTCCCTGACAAGCCCAGTTCGAGACAGCTGGGAAGGGGCCGAGAGGGCAGAGCTGGGGGCCGAGCTCCAAGACCCGGCCGACACCAGCACAGGCCCCAGAGCCTCAGTCGGCCCGTTGGCAGCAGTGGGCTCGGAGCTGACACTCGGGCTGTTCGGTCCTGGGAACCGTTTGCAGCCGCCCTCATCCTCATCCTGTTTCTGCCCTGCTCTAGACCTGCTGCCGCCCGAGGTCTGCAGCCTCCTCAACCCCGCCGCCATCTACGCCAACAACGAGATCAGCCTGCGGGACGTCGAGGTCTACGGCTTTGACTACGACTATACCCTGGCCCAGTACGCAGACGCGCTGCACCCCGAGATCTTCAACGCCGCCCGGGACATCCTGATAGAGAACTATAAGGTGGGCCAAGTCTCAGTCTCCCCTAGGGCTGTGGGCATGTGTATCTCTGGAGGTGACTGCCCAGCCAGTGGGCTGGCAGTGCCTCTGATGCAGACTTGCCCTGCCCCCAACTTTCCCCACCCCCACAGTACCCGGAAGGAATTCGGAAATATGAGTACGACCCCACCTTTGCCATCCGAGGTCTCCACTACGACATTCAGAAGGTGAGTGGGGCCCACCTTGCAGAGGGGGCACATACCTCAGCACTCCACCCCAGGGGGGCCCCCCTCACCCCAGCCTCTCCCTCTGTGCCCCCAGAGCCTTCTCATGAAGATCGACGCCTACCACTACGTGCAGCTGGGCACAGCATACAGGTCAGTGCCGGCTCCACCCTGCCCCCTCTCCCCTGGTGCTTTAACTGACGGGGTCTGTGCGCCCATACAGGGGTCTCCAACCCGTGCCAGATGAGGAGGTGATTGACCTTTACGGGGGCACCCAGCACGTCCCGCTGTACCAGATGAGCGGTTTCTATGGCAAGGTACCGTTCCATCTGCCAGTGCCCAGGGCAGCCTGCTCAGTGACCTACAGAATGCCAGCTCCCTGACAGCAGGCGCTGACCCCATGGACTAGCCACGGTCTTGCCCTCCTGCCTGGGTCTCCGGGGCTAGGGTGATCCTGGGGCTCGGAGTCGAGCCAGAGGGCTCACGCAGACCCCAACCCCCTCCCCAGGGCCCCTCCATCAAGCAGTTCATGGACATCTTTTCGCTGCCAGAGATGGCCCTGCTGTCCTGTGTAGTGGACCATTTCCTGAGTCACGGCCTGGAGTTCGACCAAGCTCATCTCTACAAGGATGTGACGGTGAGGGCACCGGGCCTGCCTCTGGGGTGGCAGGGGTGGGGAGGGGGTCCTGCCGCACCTTCACTGTCCCCCTACTGCCCCCCAGGATGCCATTCGAGACGTGCATGTAAAGGGCCTCATGTACCAGTGGATCGAGCGGGACATGGGTAAGGACAGGCATGGGCGCAAGGGGCTGGAGGGTGCCCCGCTTGTGCTCACAGGCCCCTCTCCCCGGTAGAGAAGTACATCCTGAGAGGGGACGAGACCTTCGCTGTCCTTAGCCGCCTAGTGACCCACGGGAAGCAACTGTTCCTCATCACCAACAGTCCCTTCAGCTTCGTGTATGTGTGAGCCCTGGGGACGGGGGGCAGGGCAGGGGGCCGAGGAGAGACTGATGTGCCCCCCGCCCCCTGTAGGGACAAGGGCATGCGACACATGGTGGGTCCAGACTGGCGCCAGCTCTTTGACGTGGTCATCGTCCAGGCAGACAAGCCCAGTTTCTTCACTGACCGCCGCAAGTAAGGGCCTGTGGGTGAGGGGAGCATGGCGGGGTGGGGGGAGGGTACTGGTCTGGCCTTTACAAAGTAGGGGGTCGGGTGGGGGGTGAAGCAGCCAACCTCTGCCTGAGACCGGAAATCCAACCCTGCACCTCTACTTCAGGCCTTTCCGGAAACTGGATGAGAAGGGCTCTCTGCAGTGGGACCGCATCACCCGCCTGGAGAAGGGCAAGATCTACCGGCAGGTGAGGCCTGGGGTGGCCCCAGCAGGAGGCGCAGGCCTCAGTGGCTGAGGGGTCCTGGCGCTGCTAGTCTAGGGGGCCCTGAGTCTACTGAACCAGACATGAAGATAGTCAAGTTTGCCACACTCACCACTTTTTTTTTCCTTTTTGGGGGTCACACCCAGCAATACACAGGGGTTCCTCCTGGCTCTGCACTCAGGAATTACCCCTGGTGATGCTCAGGGGACCATATAGGATGCTGGGAATAGAACCCAGATCGGCCATGTGCAAGGCAAACGCCCTACCCGCTGTGCTATTACTCCAGCCCCCACCACTTTGTTTCTTTGCTGTTTGGTTTTTGCCCACCCTGCAGTGCTCAGGGCTTCTCCTGGGCCTGCCCTCGGGAATTACTCCTGGTGCTGCTCAGGGTTCCATATGGGGTGCCGGGGATCAACCCAGGGTCGGCCACACGCAAGGCAAGCGCCCTCCCCGCTGTACCATCACTCCCCCCACTACATGCTACTTTTGGATTCTCAAACTGAGCTGATACGAGGTGGCTCAAATGTTTGTGAGGAGATTCCTGCCCCTTCCCAGGCTCGGAGCCTGGACCTGAGAAAGGAGCTGTGAACAGGCCAGCCCTGGCAGCAGCAGAAATGCAGGCTCACCAGGCTGTTTCAGGCTACACCCTTCATGTTCATCTCGTTCTTTCTGCCCCCTTCTGTGGGGTCCCCGCTCCTCACCCTCTCCACTGGAGCTTGTTTCGACAATTAACTTGTTCCTGCCACCTGCTCTGGGCCCTTTCTCTCCCTTTGGGCCCCCATAAGGCCACTCTGACAGCACCTGGCTGGCATCTGTGCCCCGACTGTGGGATGGGGTTCCTGCCCGCCACTGGTGCTTCATACTCGGGCCTCTCCATTTCTGTTCCCCTGTGGGCTTTCTCTGTTTAAGTTTGGGCCTGGTGTGTTTTCAGTCTCTCTTCTCTGGCTTTGGAGCAGGAAAAGCCAGTGAGCTTCCGTGGGCTGCGGCTCCCTCTGGACGCACCCTTGGGAAACCAAGAACAAGCTGAGGACGGGGGTGGGGGGTGGGGGGGTAATGCTGCTGCAATTTGTTTCTCATAAACTGGGAGACCCGAGTCAGGAAGATAGCGCAGAGGGGTGGTATGCACTCGGGAGCCCCAGCCCAAACTCCTGCATGGTCTGAGCATCATCAGGAGTGTCCCGGGTGCCCCGAGCCAGGAAGAGCTACTGAGCGCTGCTGGGTGTGGCCCCAAAACTGAACTGAGTCAGGGAACTTTCCATCACAACCTAACCCGGGTGGGTGTGAGGGCACAGGGAGGAGAGGCCCGGGGTGAGGGGACTGTGCCCAGCCCGCAGGGTTCCTTCTGCAGCAGGCAGCCCTTCCTGTGTGAGGGGAGGGCGTGAGGCCAGAAGCCAGAGGAGGCAGCGGCAAGGCCACGGGAAAGGGCAGCCCCGCATCCGGCTGGAGCGCCTGGCGCCTCTGGGGACTTGGGAAGCCTGGTGGGGAACAGGCTGGGCTCGGCCCCCTCTCGGAGCCCCTTTGGCACACTTGGCTCCATCCCAGCGCCCCCACCTCTCCCCAGGGAAACCTGTTCGACTTCCTGCGCCTGACGGAGTGGCGCGGCCCCCGCGTGCTCTACTTCGGAGACCACCTCTACAGCGACCTAGCGGTGAGCAGAGCAGACAGGGCTGGGCTGCGGGAGCACAGACGGGGCTCCCCACGCGCGGCTGCTGAAGCCCGAGCCGCCTCCCCGCGACTCTGCCCACAGGACCTCATGCTGCGGCATGGCTGGCGCACGGGTGCCATCATCCCCGAGCTGGAGCGGGAGATCCGCATCATCAACACGGAGCAGTACATGCACTCGCTGACCTGGCAGCAGGCGCTCACCGGGCTGCTGGAGCGCATGCAGGTAGGCGGGCGTCTTCGCAGCTGTCGGGGCCCTGGGGCCCAGGGCGGCCAAAGGCACGCCCACACGGACCCCACCCTGTGTCCCCAGACCTACCAGGACGCGGAGTCTCGGCAGGTGCTGGCCACCTGGATGAAGGAGCGGCAGGAGTTGAGGTGGGTAGGGCGGGAATCGCAGCCCACCCCCACTCCCTGCCCGCTGAGTGCCCCCTGAGCGCCCCCTGAGCGCCCGGTTCTCCCTCCCCAGGTGCGTCACCAAGGCCCTGTTTAACGCCCAGTTCGGGAGCATCTTCCGCACCTTCCACAACCCCACCTACTTTTCCCGGCGCCTCGTGCGCTTCTCGGACCTCTACATGGCCTCGCCCAGCTGCCTGCTGCACTACCCCGTGGACTTCACCTTCTACCCACGCCGCACCCCCCTGCAGCACGAGGCGCCACTCTGGATGGACCAGCTCTGCACGGGCTGCATGAAGACGCCCTTCCTCAGTGACATGGCCCACATCCGCTGAGGGCGCCTTTATTGTTACCCCGCCCCCTGCACACACACACACACACACACGTACACACACACGCACACACTGGCGATTCCACACAGGCAATAAAAGTGCTCTCTCTCTCTGCCTGCCACGCTGCCCAGCAGCCTCACTTGACCGCGAGGATCCTCTGGGTGTCAGGGAAGTCGTCCTCCAGGAGTGAGTCCTACAGGGGGGCATGGTTGGCGACAGGGCCAGGTCCATACCCGGGGCCCATACAGTCATGCCCCTAACCCTGACTCACATCAAAGGGCTCGCCAAAGGCATCGTGGCTGCCAAAGACAGGGTTGGGGACTGAGACCAGGGTGGGACTGGTCCCCTCCTGCCACGGGGAGAAGTCATCTTGAGCGTCATCTTCCGCCTGGGGAGAAATGGGGTATAGTGAGGGGCTTTAAGCAAGATTTGTGGACTCAGGTCTCCCTCACCCCATAAATCCTACCTGGAAGGTGGAGAAACCAAACCCAGTGGTCTTGCCTCGGGCCCGGAGGTAGAAGGCTCCAGCTGCCAAGCCCACCAGGGCCCCGGCAGCCAACACAGCCCCCACACCTGCAGCCACAGGAGGGCCCTCAGATGCCACCACGGCCCGCTGCAAAGAGAGAGGATGTCCAGGACGTGGCTAGGGTTGTCCCCTGCCCCTGTGGTGCTGTGTCTTCCTCCCCAAGCCCCCAACTCACAGGCTGCAGGGGTGCCAGGAGGGGGCTGGCCAGAGCATGAATTATGCCATTGAAGGCTATGATGTCCCACACGATGATGTGGCTCACCACCACTGTCCCTGGGGCCTGTGGGGAGAGTAGTGGTAGTGCCAGTGGCAGTGAGGACACGGCTAGATGTGGGGGTGGAGCGGCAGCCAGACTCACTGGAGGTACCCCCGAGCTGCTGTTGGTGTCTGAGTCCCTGATCACAAGGCTGAGGCCTGAGTGGGCAGGAAGCGAGGTCCCCTGGCTGGCGTTGGCGCTGAGGAAGGTGGCGTTGGAGGCATGCAGCTCCAAGTCTGGGCCACTCAGTGTCTGTGTGAAAGCAGGCACTGTTGGTTAGACCCACCATGGAAGATGAGTCTGCCCACCTGCAGCCCAGCTAGTCACCATGTTGTCTGCAAAGCCATTGTTGACCGGGACGAAGAGCGTCTTGTAGGTGAGCTCGTCATCCAGGAAGTCCAGGAAGGCAAGACCCTGTGGCGTGGCGTTGGCGTAGCTCAGCAGCATCTGCGAGGGTGTGGAGAAGGCTGTGGGCGGGCCCTCCACAAGGACCCCACCTAGCGTGCGCCCCCACTTGGAGGCTGGAACCTCCCCCACCAGACACACACCCCATAGAAGGTGGAGAAGTTGGCCGTGGTAGACAGCACATCAAGCAGCTTCCCGTTGCAGAAGCTGATCCCATCGCCTACAAAGCCGCTGCGACACCGGCAGGACACATCTGCAGAAAAAGCGGTGGATGGGGCGAGGCGGGAGGGGCGGGGCCTGGTGGGGTGGGCGGGGCGGGGCCCGGGTGGGCGGGGCCTGGGCGGCACACCTTGCTGGCGGTAGCAGTAGGCATCCCAGCGCTCTGAGCGGTTCTCACGGGTTCCCAGGCTGATGATGCCCACCTGGCCGTCACCGCAATCGGTCGCGGAGGACACGACGGGGTGGGCAGCCGAGCCGTTAGCCAGCCAGCCCACGAGGCACTGATGGAAGCCCAGCTATGGAGGGCAGAAGGGGATGCTAAGACCCCGGGCCCCACCAGAGAGCCCCCACCCTCCAGCCCCAGGCTGGTTTCCAGGTCCCCCGCCTCACGCACCTGCTGGGCAGCAGAGAGCTGAGGGAGTGAAGCCAGGGCTGCTCCCTGGGCGTCACAAGCCGCCTCTGCCTCAGAGAAGTTGAAGCCGTAGGGGCCGGTGGGAGCCTGGAGGTGGAAGACACCAGCCCGCTTCTCTGCACAAGGGACAGCCGAAAGATGAGGTGGGGCGGGGAGGCCGTGAGGCAGAGTGGGGCCCCAGGGAGCAGGAACAGGAGCTCACCCTGAAAGTGCAGGTCCGTGCACACTGCGTCCTCATGACAGGGGTGTGGCTGGTCCAGGCAGCGGTCCACAGGAGGCTCTGGTTCCCCCACGCATTCAAGCCCATCACCCACATAGCCAGCGTGGCACACACAGCGCCGTGAGTTCTGGAGACGGGGTGGGGGGGACACACACTTTCAGGTACTGGGAAATCTTCTCTGTGGACCCTCCACACTGCCTCCTGGCTTGCACCTGCTCACCGGGCCAGTGTTCAGGCAGTCCGCATGCTCACTGCAACCCCCGCGCCGGCCATCTGCGCAGGGGTCTCGGGCACGGCAGCTCCAGCCGTCACCCTCATAGTCCGCCAGGCAGGTACAGTTGACAACAGTCCCTTCCTGACTGCAGGTAGCATGCTGGCTGCAACCACCATTCCCATCCTGGCACAGATTGGCCACTGGAAGCCAAGACAAAGTCATGGGACCAGATGAAAGGAAGAGGGTGGGGGTCGCCCCTGGTATTCCCCTGCCTGCTCACCTGTGCACTGGTGGCCATCCCCTTCATAACCCAGGTTGCACTCACAGGTATTGCCCGTGCGGCACACAGCCTGGGGTGCGCAGGGTGGGGTACACACAGGCTTCAGTTCTGCTCCCGAGACCCCCCACAGAGGTTAGTAGCTGCTGTCCTAGGTGGTCCCCCGGCCTCCTCCCACCCACCCTCACTCCCAGCCATTGAGATAAGGCACAAGCACTGGGGCCACTCACCCAGGTGCACCTCACAGCGTGGCCCTGTCCAGCCTTCCAGGCAGAAGCAGGAGCCAGAGCCTCCAAGGCCCTCGTCACAGAGGCCGTGGGCAGTGCAGGTGCAGGCTGGGGTAGGGGTGGGGACAAGCAGGAGGATGGGATCAGCACAAGGAAACAAGAGAATTGACCCCACTCAATGGCCGGGCATGGTGGGAGGGCTACACCACTCACCTTGGCAATGGGGTCCAAAGTACCCCGGAGCACAGAGTTCACATGCTGTCCCCGCAAACCCTGAATGGCACCTGCACTGTCCACTGCCGCTCATGCCATCCAGACACGTACCATGGTCGTTACAGGGGCTGCTGGCACCACCTGGGCAAGCTAGGGGAGGCAGAAAGACAAGATGAGAAGCCAGGGGCTCTTATCAGGACCCCTCATGTATCCCCCGCTCAGGGCCTTTCAGAAGCTGACAATACCCCATGGGTCAGATCCTTGGGCCCTAGAGGCCCTCCAGACCCCCTACTAGGTCCTGCCCCAAGTTCATGTATGTACCATTCCCCCCTCCCACACACACACCTTAAAAGTCACACACACACACACACACACACACACACACACACACACACACCTCAAAAAGCCAATGTCTTCCAGAAAAAGGCATTTGCCAAACCTGCCCCTGATTTGAGGGGAAAACACTCTCTGAGACTGGCCAGAGGGGTGCCCCCAGCTATCCCCAGCTGTTCCCAGCTGACCCCCGCTCTGTGTGTGTGTGTGTGTGTGTGTGTGTGTGTGTGTGTGTGTGCGCGCGCACGCGCACACAGCATTGCTCAGGACTCACCTCGACACTCACTGCCGTAGTGGCCAGGGCAGCAGCTGGGCTTCCAGCTGGTGGTGACACAGTTGCGCTGGCAGCCCCTGCCCAGACTCTGAGGCTGGCCCCAGAAGCTGGGCCGAGTCCAGGCACTGCGCAGGCCAAGCGAATGTAGTGGCGGGGATGACCAGAACTTGGAGTAGTAGCGCCAGCAGGCCTCGGGGCTTCCCTGGAGTCCAAGAGGAGTCAGGCTGCAAACGTCTGAGCTGGAAACACGGGGCCTGCCCCGGCCTCACAGCCAGCTCCAGGCTGCTTACCTGCTCCTTGGAGCCCTCAGGACATGGTGGCTCCAGCCCACAGATGCTGCAGACCTGGAAGAGAGGCAGGGAAGCTGGCACGGCAGGCTCAGAGAGCGGGGAAGGGGGGGAGTGTTTGTGTCCTGCCCCATCTTGCCCTCACCAATCGCAGCAGCATAGTCTCAAAGCGGTCACAACGAGCGCCAAGACCAGGAGGTTCCAGCAGCTGATCAATGCCATAGGCCAGTCCACCCTCGAAGGGCATGTACCTCTGCACAATGCGGGCTTCGTCCTCTCCCACGAGGAGCTCACCCTGCAGGTGGAGGGGGGTCCATGGAGCTCTGAAGACCCCCAACTCATGTACCCCGCCTCTCTCCCTCAAGCCTGCAACCTGAACTCACCGGCCGAGCACGGCTGCAGGAGAAGGAAATAGGGGTCCCATGCATAGTGCGGAGGGAGCCCAGGTTGGGCAGGTCAGATGCCAAAGCCTGAACAGATAAAACCACAGCTGGAGGTGGGCAGTCGGGCACAGTGGCACCACAGGGACCAAGGTCTAGAGGTGCACCCACCTTGACATTGCGGATTATATGACCCCGCAGGATAGCTGCCAGCTTGTCACGGTGGTCCTCATGGTACAGCCAGGCTTGCCGATCTGGTGGCAGCGCCCGCAGGGCTGCGTCTGTGGGCCACAGCATTGTGAGGGGTCGGTGGGACCCATCACGCAGCAGGGGCAGGAGGCCAGCTGTCTGTTGGGGAGGAGCAAAGGTGTGGCTGTCACAGCCCCCACGAGACCAATCAGCAGGGCTATGGGCCTGGACTGCAAGCACAAGAAAGAGCTCCAGGATTCCAGGGACCCTTCCCACCAGTCACGCCATCCCAGGCATCTGGGCATCTGTACCTGGGCATACTCACAGGAATCAGCCAGCACCCACCTCAACTGGTAGGGAAGTGGGCATGCATAAGTCTACACGCACATGTGAGTGCACAGGTAGGCACACTGGGGAATACGGGTTAGCACACGGGTGTCTGGGCAGGGACAGGTACACAGACACGGTCACACACGGGGGTGGTACCTTCACAAGACCGCTGAAGATCTTGTACCCAAAGCTTTCTGCAGCGGCGGTGACATTTCTCTGCAGAAAAGTTCTCATGAGCTTTGTGGTCAGGTGGGAGAGGAGAGACCCAGGTCCTCTCCAAGCCTGCCATTTAGCTCACAGAACCCGCGCCTAGGTCATTACCCTCGGTACGGGGGCCGCACCGGGCTCCCAGTGTAGCGCCTCGGGCGGCAGCAGGACTTGGTCAATAAAGTGCAGAACGCCGTTCACCGCCTCCTGGTCGCTGTTCACCACGCGCGCGAAGTCATTGATGTAGATGCTGCCCTGGGGGTGGGGCATGGGCGCGTGGGGGCGTGGTCCGGGTGGAAGGAAGCCGATTGGTGGGGTGTTGTGGGCGGGGCCTTGTGGGCGGGGCCAAGGCCCCGCGCCAGCCTCCGCGCTCCTAGCTCTAGGACACGCCCGCCCGCGGGGGTGGGAATTCCCACCTCTCTTTAAAGCCCACCCGCCGCCGTGGAGATTGCAGGGCACAGGCGTGCGGGACGCTGCGGGCCAGCCTGCTCACCTCCCGCTCGCTGAAGCGCAGCGAGTGCCCCGAGAGCGTGGTGGCATAGCCCTCCTGCAGCAGCTCCTGGCTCCGCAGCCGCCGGCACCCAATCACGTGGTAGCGGAACAGAAGGGAGCGCTGGGCGCGAATGCGGGCCAGCTCATCCTGGCGGGAGAGGCGGGCGTTGAGGGGGCTCCCTCTGCTAGCCCTGGAGGTCCCTCCCTAGGCCCCCGGGGGCGGGCGCCGCGTTACCTGGGACTGGTTGGCCAGTAGATCTGCGTAGGGCACAAAGATCGTGAAAGGTCCATCTCCCTTGAGCTCATTGTATTCCTAGGGGGTGGGTGGCGACAGCTTGAGTGGAAATGGGAGTGGGAGGGTGGGCAACCTGGCACCCACACAGACTTACTAGGGCCTTTGGACAAGACCTCAGTCTGAGACACAGCTCTCTCCGCCCTCCAGGTGAAGACAGAACCCAGAGGCAGAACCCAGAGGCAGGTCTAAGCCGCCCTGGACGACCAGGAGGAAGTGGGGGATCCATGATCACTCACCAAGAGGTAAAGACTGAAGAACAAGGCTTGGCTGTCCCGAAGGAGTTCCTGCAGGGGCCGAAGGTCATCTCAGATTTGGGGTGCCCCCTGTTCAGGACCTGGTGCCTCTCCTACCACTTATGGCCCATGTCTGACCAAGGCAGAGCTGGGGAAAGGAATGCCCACAGGGGAGGGGTTGTTTGCTCAAGATGCATTAATGGATCCTAACTCATGAGTCAGACCTAGACAGAATCAGATGTCAGGCTCGAGGTCACAGCCAGGACCAGGATCAAGGTGAAATCTGGGAGTCTGATGGAGGCCAGGGTGTTCGGCACCCAGGGGAGGGCCAGGTGGCGCCCTTACCAAGCTGACGCGGGCTCGGCAGGTGAAGCCATCCCCCACAGAGTGGGCCGGGTTGCAGGTGCAGGTCCTCTGGCCGTCCCCTGTGCTCTTGCACTCGGCATAGGGGCTGCAGCCCCCGTTTCTCTGAGGCAGGATAGGGGTTGGAGATTGGGTGTCAGGCTTCCCCTCGCCTCTGCTCCCACCAGCCCTAGGGAAGGTCCCCACCCACCCCACATCCCAGGTCCCATGCCTCAGTCAGAACTGGGGGTGTGGGGAGGCTCTGGGAGCTTCTGGCTCCCTCCTTTGCCCCCCACCTCCATATGGGTGGGACAGGGTTGGGGGCCTGACCTGGGAGCAGGGGTCCAGGAGCTCGCAGGCCCGGATGCCGTCCCCGCTGTAACCGTCACGGCAGCTGCAGGAGACCTGTCCCAAGTTCTGGTCAGGGGGTGCTGCTAGGGCCCAGGTGCTGGCCAGCATCCCCTCTCCAGGCCTGGTGTAAGGGGCCGCCTGCAATGGGGGGATGGCCCAGAACCCACTGCCCCCCTCACTGTGCTCACCTGCTGGGGCCCGGTGGGGATGCAGACTGCATGTGCGTGGCAGCCCCCGTGGCGGACGAGACAGCCATTAACCTCTAGGGCAGAGACGCTGGGCTGAGGGGGTAGATCCTGGGCAGCCCCCCATCTCTGTCCAGTGTGCAGTTAGGTGCCTGTCCTGATTCTCCCTGCCCTCTTGAGCCCCTTAGCCATTCCTTCCCAGTTGGACTTGGCACCCCAAGCATCTGGGGCGGGGTCCCATGCTCACCCTGGCACAGCTCCCCATCACCCGAGTAGCCGTCCTGACAGGTACATGTCCGCTGGCCAGGTGCCACCTTGGTGCAGTTGGCATGGGGAGAGCAGCCGCCATGGTTGTGGGCACAAGGGTCCACCTCTAGGGGAAGATAATCGCAGAGAGTTTTAAGAAGCAGAATTTTTTGGGGGGAGACTCATGAGAAAGGAAAAGGTCAGAGTGGGGGAGGACCCAAGGGGACAGCAGGAGAAGGCCTGGGGGTGGGGGGCACCTAGCCGTACCTGAGCAGAAGGTGCCGTTGCCCGAGTACCCTGCAGCACAGACACAGGTAGGGGCTGCAGCCGAGTCCTGGATGCAGCTAGGAGTGAGAACAGCAGCAGGTCAGCTGGGTCTGCCCCACTCCGCACCTGCCCACTTGCCCCTAACAGGCACTCACTTGGCATTGACGTCACACTGAGGGCACTGAGAGCTGGTGATCTCTGGGTGATAGGAGCATGGTTCATCATCAGATTTCAGTTCCCACTCCTGCATCGCCTCCCAGACACCCCCACCCCGGCGGCTACTCACTCTGGTCACAGTGGAGGCCCTGCCAGCCCACGTCACACACACAGCTCCCATCCCCTTGCAGCCCCTCCTGGCACAGCCCATGGGCACAGTGACACACTGGAAGGGGACAGGCAGGACAGGAGTCACCTGCTGGACCTTGGCCACCAGCCCTGCCAGGACACCAGGCCCAGGGGCTGCCCTCACCTCCAGTGCAGTTGGGCCCATAGCGGCCCAGTTCGCACATCTCACAGGCGGTCCCATGGAAGCCTTCATGGCAGTGGCATTCCCCACTGCCCAGGAACCTGTCCTGGCACTGCCCATGGCCTGAGCACACGCCACCGAGGCCCCCAGGGCACGGTTCACACAGCGTGCCAAAGAAGCCTGGGCAGCAGTCGGGCACCTGCAGGAAGGGCACGGGAAGGGCCCCCACGGGCCAGGTAAGATGTCAGGGGGAGAGGAAGGGGACCACAAAGCTAGCTGGACCCAAGGAATGACCATCTACACTCCTCCCAGCAGCAAGTAGAGAAGGGCCGGGCCCCAAAGTGAGCAGCACCGAGCCCTTCCCCCACTTCCAGGAACCCAGACCATCACCGCTCCCCTCGGGCTCCCCTAGGGCCAGCCCATGTCTGCTCCTGAAATGTGACTGATCCCCACTGGACCCCCCACCTCACTCCCTTCTCCAGCCCAGCAGGAGAGGAGGCGTCAGGGCAGACCTTGATCTTCCTGGTACATGTGTACAGACAGCCCCGGGAGAAGGAGTAGCCAGACTGGTAGACACAGCTCTTCCGGGGGGTTTCCTGGAACAGAGGCAGATGTGGGCAGGGCAGTGAGTGAGGAGACAGACAGATGGACTGCGGGTGTCAGTGGGTCAGGCAGGTCAACGAGGGAGAGAGTTGAGGAGGAGACCAAGGAAGCCCGTAGCCAGGTCTGGGCCCCACGCAGGAGCCTCCTCTGGGCCTTCCTCCCGGCCCACCTGGCCCAGGCCTGCACCGGCCAAGCCTCACCTCCAGCTGGTAGCCCCGAGTGCAGCGGAACTTCCGGGAGCAGCTGACACATTTCTCCTGGGGAGGGGGGTGGGTGGTGTGTGTCAGACCCTTCCTTTCTCTGGTGTGGGCTGACAGCTAAGTGCCTACGTGCCCCCACTGCCCCCAGCCCGGCTGGCACCCCACTCTCACCCTCAGGGCCTCAGCATGGCTTCTTTCCAGGCAGCGGCTTGAGCTCACTGTCAAGACCCCGGAAATGCCGTACAGGGAAATGCCGGATGCCTCCACTATGGGACCTTCCACGGGCACACGGTTCACCTCTGGCTGCAGGGCGGGGAGGAGGAAGAGAGGTCACCGGGCCCCCTCTGCCTTCCCCCTCAGGGGCGGTGGGGCGCTTTGGGGCTGGACGGGGTCCGTGGAGCAGAGGTGGAGGGCTCCCGGGCAGGAGCTCTGAAGACTAGGGACCTTTAAGAGCAGGGACGAGGGGCTGGTCTCTGCTCCCCTGTCCCCCCAAACCTGGTTGCTGTGGTTGTAGAAGACCAGCCAGTGTGTGGGGCCCAGCAGGGAGTTGCGATGGCCGCCCCTCCGCAGAGTGTCCGTAGACAGCGCCTCACCCAGAATCACGTGTTGGCGCACAGTGTCCGCGTCCTGGGGAGACAGTCCACTCTGTATCCCTGCAGGGCGCCCTCCCGAGCCTGGGGCTCTCAGTGGGCTTGACTCACTCTCCATGCCGACCCCTCTGCATCACCACCACACACACACACACACACACACGCATGCATGCACATACACGTGCACACAGGCATACACATGCACGCAAGCATGGGAATACACACACGCACGCACAGATGCATGCACACACAGATGCACGCACATGGACATACACACATGTGCGCACAGGCATATAGGTGCACACAAGCAGGGGCATACACACACATACATACAGATGCGCACACACAGGTGCACGCACATGCACATACACACAACACACAAGCACCCATGCACACATGCACACACCCATCCCCTGCCTCACCAGGCTGCTGCTGTTGCCATGGGCTTCCAGTGAGTGGTTGGTGGGTATGAAGATGGTGTAGGCTGTGGCAGCATCAATCTGGGACACCAGCCCGTGGCGCTGTTGACACACTTGCCTTCAGTTCTCAGCCCCTGGGGAGTGGGCAGCAGCTCCAGATCATACCCCCCC
This sequence comes from Sorex fumeus, assembly GCF_029834395.1. Classification (NCBI taxonomy): domain Eukaryota; kingdom Metazoa; phylum Chordata; class Mammalia; order Eulipotyphla; family Soricidae; genus Sorex; species Sorex fumeus. The sequence goes on along the minus strand of NW_026606129.1, from coordinate 52,818,236 downwards.
CCCATCTCCATTCCCTTACCTGCAGCAGCTCCCCAAAGAGGTGGAAACTGGGTGTCAACTTCAGGATCTGCAGGAGGCCCTGCCTGGGCAGCACGTCCCCTCTGGGAGGGAGGAGGACCTGCAGGCAGTGAGGGGCTGGTCAGCGGATCCTTGGAGGCCTGCCCCAAGAGGCCCTGCTTGCTCCTCCCTGCCCTACCTGGCTGAGGATGTGCAGGACACCGTTGGTGGCGAGGAGGTCGGCCACGGCCACACTGGCATTCTGCACCCAGACCCTCTAAAAGACAACAGGCAGACCTATCTGGGCACAAGGGGACACTTACAAGTAGGTGCAGGGCCTCAAAAAACTAGACAGGAGAGAATAGAACTGGGCTGGGCCCTCACCGCTGAGGCAGACCCAGTCCAGCAGCAAAAGGGCCTGGCACGCCCTCTAGTGCTGGCCCGGGCAGGGCAAGAGGACCCAGCGTTCATCCCTGGAGACCCTGGTCTGGAAGCCTGTGTGCAGCCCCCTCGCCTGCTAAAAGATCACTGTGCGGGGGTAGGGGGGTGTCAGGACACGGTCCAGGAGAGCTGGAGCATTTGCTTTGCATGCTGGAGGACCAGCACTACCTTGTGGTCTCCCAAGCACTGCTAGGAATATCCCCCACTGAAAGTAGCCCCTGAACACCACCAGGCATGTCCCCCAAGACAGAGGGATGGGAGAGAGTTCAGTCATAGCATGTGCAAGGCTGCGAGGTAGATCCAGAACCACCAGGGATGCTCAAGCATCAGCGCCTCACCAGCACCAGAGACCAGCCACGGGGGCCACAGCACAGGCCCCCACTGTCAGGCCTGCCCCCTCCCCCCAGCTCTGCTGAGTGCGTCCCATAGAAGAGCTGACAGATATAATCAATGAACAAATGAAGGTCACCACGTACCCCACTAATGTTGCGGATCCCCCACCGGATGGTGGGGTTCAGGGTGGCCACATCCTGCCCACCCAGCTGGGCCAGCTCCTCCTCAGACAGGGAACCCTGGAGAAAATGGGCCCTGAGGGGCACCATAAGGGGGCAGGAAACCGGTTTTTGTCACTTTCCCCAGAGGTGCCCACAGGCCAACCTGAGCCCCTCTGGGGAGGGGCTGGATCTCTCCCAGCGGTGCCTCCCAGGTTCCCCTGGCTGCCCACCTGACCAGCTCGGTCAGTGGCCGGGGCTGCATCCAGAAGGCCTGGTCCTCAGAGCTCAGCCTGCGGATGGCAGACTCGGAGGGCACCAGCACTGTGAAGTTGCCGTTGGCAGGAAGAGTGAAACCAGCCTTCTGCGGGGCACAGAAGGGATGGGATGGTGAAGGCAGCGCCAGCCGCCAGCACCTGCCTGCTGCCCGCCCCCTCAGCACCCCCAGGCTCATACCCCACCCCAGCTCTCAGAGAGGCTGTGAGCATCCAGCGCCCTGCGCTATCCTACCTTCACCCACTGGAAGAAGACAGAGAAGTGGGCGTTTGCTTCCAGCTCCTAAGGAAGGCAAAGGCTGGGGTCAAAGTCTTGGGACAAATCCAAACCCCCTGTCCCCAGGACCCCAAGCCCGCCTCCCTCCACCATACTCTCCTGTGTCTGAGCCTGAGAGGGACCACTTACCCGAAAGATGTCCCCGTAGCAGCTGAGGCCGTCGCCGCCATAGCCGGGGGGACATTTGCAGACTCTCTGGCCGCCCCCTACTGCCCGGCAGGTGGCCTGGCGGGGACATGAGCTGCAGTCAGCACCTTGGTGGTCCGTGAGGCAGCACCTGCACCCTACTGGTCTCTGTCTTCACCCGCCCTCCCCGCATGCAGTTAGGTCACCCCCGGGGATGCCTGGCCCTGCCCCCCCAAATCTCTGGGCACTTCCAGGAGAGGGAGAATCTGGGCCTTCAGGAGGGGCTGAACTGAGAGCAGGAGGAGCTCAGGGTGACAGAGGAGCAGGGACGGGGCCCATGGGACTGGGGGCTGGATTTGCAGAGGAATCACACCTCTAGCCTATGGACCAGGGTGACCTGGTGGGATTTGGGATTTGGAAAGATCCCAGTGAGACCCAATACAGACACCCAGAGTGCAGATGCTGTCCCCGCCCCTCCAGACCCTGCCCAGTCCCCTGGTCCCTCACCAAGTCGTGGCAGCCACCGTTGCCGGCACGGCAGGGGTCGATGGGGCTACACGTGTAGCCGTCCCCCGCAAAGCCCAGCTTGCAGGTGCACCGGCTCTGCAGGAGGGAGCAGGCGCTCAGTTCATCCCGCACCCACCCAGATGTCCCATCAAGGTGGATCCGCCTGCACTGGGCAGGGGCCGTAACCTTGGTCCTGACCTCGACGCAGACAGCGGTGGCCTCCTGATCAGTATAGTCTGAGGCTCATTAGACCTGACATGCTTCCCATAGGAGGCTCTGGGCCTGAGATCCTGCTCCTGGAGTCCGGGAATTAATTTTCCCCTCTCCACACCCCTCCCTATGTACTCACTTACAACCCACACCCCCTGTTTTTGTTGTTGTTGTTGTTGTTGTTTTGTTTTTCTCCTGCTGCTGTTGTCCTGTCCAAGGGTTTTCAGACCTGGATTTTTTTCAGACCTGGATTCCCAGAAGTCTAAAGACCATGGTGCTAGGGGTGCAGGCATGCCCACCGGGCCAGCATGCAGATGCGTATTCAGTACCCAGGGCTGGCACCTGTGCTGAGTACAGTGATCCGGCAACTCAGCTTTTCGCCATCCCTGGGGCAGTGAGCAATTTCTGCTGCAGGCAGCCAGGGGTGTGTGCACGTGCGCGTCCCCTCGCGCGCACACGCGCACATACACTCAGGCAAAGTACGTGTGATTCCCGGGGAGCACCACAACCAGGATGTGGGAAGGCACCTCGATAAAGGGTACAGCCCCCAGGGATGGTGGAACGGAGCAGCAGGGAAGGCTCTTGCTTTGTGCACAAGCTACAGGACCCAATCTCTGACCCCACATATGGTCCCTGAGCCCTGTCAGGAGGGATCCCTGAGCACCACTGGGTGTGAACCTGAAAGCAAAATAAATAAAGAGGGGCCTGAGTGATACTACAGCAGAGAGGCATTTGACTTGCATGTGGCTGACCCGGGTTCGATCTTCGGCCTCCCATATGGTCCCCTGAGCACCTCCAGGAGTAATTCCTGAGTGCAGAGCCAGGAGTAACCCCTGAGCATCGCCAGATGTGACCCACAAAAGCCAAAGGAAAAAATAAAATAACTAAAGAGTGCAGCCCCCAGCAAGTGTGCGCAATCCTTGGCCAGCACAACAGCAGCACAGAAAAAAAAAAAAAAAGAATAAAAGAAGGGCAGGGGTGAGGAGCGGGGAATAAGGAAAAAATTTAAATTTGGTGATTTTTCTCTTCTGGGTTGGGAGTCTGTGGCTGCCTTGCTCACCATCAAATGCCTGAGCCAAGCACGGGCCAGGCACGCACGGGTGACTCCCAGCTCAAGCGACTCGGCGTCACAGAACCACAGACTTCCTGTGTGTCATGACTCCCAAGCCCAGGCTGAGACTCTGCTCCTGGGAGGGAGGCCTGGCTGCTCCCCTGCTCCGGCCGCTCCCCCGCCCCAGCCACTCACCTGCCCTGGTCCCACGTAGCTGCAGAGAGCGTCGGCGTGGCAGCCTCCCCGTGCGTCCAGCTCACACTCATCGATGGCGACACAGACGCGGCCGTCCCCCGTCCAACCTTTGTGGCAGGTGCAATTGTGGGTGCCGGGGGCTCCCGGAACACACTCCGCCTGTGAGAGCCACCAGCACAGGACTTAAGGCTTCGGGGCCGTGGGCAACGGGCCAGGACGTGCCACTCCCCCCCGCCCCCCAACCCGGGCTGAGGACACAGGGTGGGGCACTAGACTGACATTCTCGGAGCAGCCACCGCGGTCTGGGAGGGAGCAGGGGTTGTGGGGTGTGCAGGAGAAGCCATCGCCCTCAAAACCATCCAGACAGAGGCACCTGGAGGGGGCGGGAGGAGGGGTCTCAGGTGAGTCCCAGGGAGTCTGTGAGTCTGGCGTCTGGGGCATGCAGGCGGGGTGCTCACCTGTCCACGCCCTCCTGGCTGACACAGCGGGCCTGCGGGTGGCAGCTCTGGGCCTGCTCTGAGGACCCGCAGCTCCGTGTGGACTCATTGCAGAAGAGGCCGCTGAAGCCTGGGGCGCATGTGCCGTGCTGGCACACCCCCCCACTGCCGGGACGGTTGTCGCAGAGACCGTGGACACAACCGCAGTCTGCAGGGACACAGAGTCAGGGCTAGGAGCTTGGGGGCAGCTGGAGCAGAGTTGGGGCACTGGGACTGGGGCCCCTGGGACTCAGTTTGCCTTCAGAGTCCCAAAAGGCAAGAGGACATCTCAGGGGGGCACTCTGCTCCAAGTCACCCCTTCTGGCTTGGCCCCTGCTCCCCCACCCAGGAAGTTCTGAGCACCTCCTTCCACTGCGTCTGTGAGACCTGCTATCTCTGGGGCTGGCCCCGGTGAAGGAGATGCCCTCAATTCTCCTTCGGTTCCTCTGGCCGCCCCCTTCCCTGCGAGCCCATTTCCCGCTCACCATCCTGGCACTGCTCGCCGTGCTTGTTCGGGCTGGCGCAGATGTGGCAGGCCAGGCCCTTGAAGTCGGGGAAGCAGAGGCAGGCTCCGTTGCCTTGCACTCCGTCACTGCACTGGGGTGGACAGTGGCAGCGTCAGCCACGGAAAGGGGTACCCGCTTCCCTGCCCTGCTCACTTGGAGCTTCTGCCCCCTAGAAGAGACTTTTCTAGACCACTGAGGTCTCCAAAGGCTGAGCCTCCTGGCAGGTCACTGGCCCCAGAGCTGGCCGTGGCTGTCATTCATTCCACCTGGCCAACTCCAGCTGCTGCCAAGGCCAGGGTGCTGAAGTGACAGTGCCACAGGGGCAAAAACAGACACGGCCCAGGGGAGGGCTCTAGGGGCCGGGGCACAGGACTCCGGTTTAATCCCCAGAACCACCTGGTCGCCTGAGCACCACCAGGGCCAACTCCAGAGTTAGGTGTGGCCCAAAGACAATTAACAGGGGCCAGAGCAATAGAACAGCAGGGAGGACGCTTGCCTTGCACGCAGCCAACCCAGACTCAGTTCCCAGCACCCCATATGGTCCCCTGAGCCCCCCTAGGAGTGATTCCTGAGTGCAGAGCCAGGAGTCAGCCCTGAGCACTGCCAGATGTGACCCAATAACCAAAACCAAAAAAATAAATAAAACAACAAACAGAACAGAAAGGAAGCTATTAACTAGCATCCTCTATGAAAATCAATGCAAAAAATGTATTAACTCAATTATTCATAATGAAAATAATGGGGCTGTGGTTGGGGCAGTAGCCCAGCCTTCCCCCTGTCCCCTCCCCGCGGGCCGGCAGGGACTCACATTGCCTTTGCCGTAGCAGGGGTTGGAGAAGCCCCCAGGACACTGCGCACAGTCTGGCCCGAAGAACCCTTTGCAGCAGCCGGGTTTCTGCAAGAGAAAGAGAAATGGGGACTGAGACCCAGCAGGACCAACTCCCTAGCCTAGAGTCGGGAATGGGGGAGGTTGGTGCTCTCTTCCTTGCTGGGGCACAAAGCAGTTCCCAGCTGGGATCCTGGAGAAGTGAATCTTGGTCCCAGGTAAATCCCGGCCTTATCCGGATGGTCAGGTCCCACCCCCACTCACCCTATGTCAGGGGTCCCCAAATTCACAGCATAATCAGCCCCCCCGACACACAGTCAGGACCCCCACACAGTCAGGACCCCACAGCACAGTCAGGACCCCTCCACGTAGTCAGGACTCCACAGTCAGGACCCCACACACAGTCAGGACCCCACAGCACAGTCAGGACCCCTCACAGTCAGGACGCCAACACAGTCAGGACCCCACACACATTCAGGACCCCCATAGCACAGTCAGGACCCCCCACACTCAGGATCCCACACAGTCAGGACTCCACACAGTCAGGACCTCACACACAGTCAGGACCCCACACACAGTCGGACCCCCACACAGTCAGAACCCCATACAGTTCAGGACCCCCCACACAGTCAGAACCCTCGTAGTCAGGACCCCCACAGAGTTAGGACTCCCCACACACAGTCAGGACTCCACACACAGTCAGGACCCTCCACAGTCAGGACCCCACACACACAGTCAGGATCCTCGTAGTCAGGACCCCCACACAGTTAGGACCCCACACACAGTCAGAACTCCACACACAGTCAGGACCCCACTGCCCACCCTCACCAGTACAGTCTGGTTGCAGTGGCGGGCACAGCCCTTCTTCAGGACATTGAGTCCCATGGGGTCGTAGACGTACACGCACTCCTTGGGAATGAGGTCCTGAGGGTACAGAGCTGGTGAGTTTGCAGGAATGGAGCTGAGCCTCCCACCCAACAGCTGGTCAAGGGGCCACACCCCCTACCCCCTCCAGTAGATCCCTCCTGGGTGGGCTGAGGGGTTCTGTCCTCCCACCCACCATGACCTATGTTCGCCCGGCTGCCACCCACTGGCCCTCATGATGAGGACATGCTCACCAGTGCCACACTGTTGGGTGGGCACGTGCTGGTGTTCAGTGCTTGGCAGTCCACACAGGAGCCCTGGCAGGAAGGGGACAGTGCTCAGAGACCGCTGCGGCCCCGTGGGGATCAGCAGGGTAGGAGGAAAGGTGGGACTTTATTATTTAAAAAAAAAATTTTTTTTTACAGACTTACAAACTTTCCTGCTTACATTTCAGTTATACAATGATCAAGTACCCATTCCTCCACCAGTGCCCATTTTCCACCATCAATGATCCCAGAATCCCCCTTACCACCCCCACCTCATACCCCCCTCCCGCCCCCTCGACCTCTGTGGCAGGGCATTCCCTTTTGCTCTCTCTCTCCTTTTGGGTGTTGTGGTTTGCAACAGAGGTATTGAGTGGCCATCATGTTCAGTGTATAATCTACTTTCAGCTTGCATCTCCCATCCTGAGCAGGCCCTTCAAGCACCCTTTACTTGGTGGTCCCTTCTCTATCTGAGCTGGAAAAGTGGGACTTTAAAGGGCTCCACAGGCCAAAGGGGCGTCTCTTGCCTGGCAGGTGCCAGTGGCCCTCCAGGTCCAACCCTGAGATCACCAAGCTTGCGCAGGGCCAGCATCCACTCTGAGCCATGGCCAGCACCCTCCCCCCTCACTAGAGAAGGAGAACAAGGGCTTCTCCCCAAAGCTGCCCCGTACCCAGGGGCTCCAGGCTCTCACGGGTGCTCACCTCCACGATCTGGTGCCGCTCCTCGTCACAGTGCTTGGGCAGGATGGGCAGGATGGTGGGGGGCAGCAGCACGCCGTCCAGCATGTGAATCACGCCATTGGCGGCCAGCATGTCCATCTTCTGCAGTGGGACTCCCTCCGGCCCCAGCAGGATGCGCCCCTGCGGCGAGGCCAGTGAGCCACCATCCGGCTGCGCCTCTGCAGCCCAGGGCCCCCGGGGAGGCCGTGCAGGGGGCTGTCCCTGTCCTCTGTGGAGGAGCTGCTGGCCCCTCCCAGCTCACCCACATGCTCCGGCCTCCTCCCCGGAGCCCTGCAAGGTGCTCCAGCCCGGCTCCCCGACTGTGAGCCCTGCACCCCGAGGCAGCCCCACTCTCTGCTCTAACCTCCTCAGAGACGTTCACTGCCAGGACCTGGTTGGCCATGGTGAGGATCCGGCCCTTGGCGATGATCTTGTCCACAGTCAGCTGGGGTGGAGGAGAGGGCGGCCTCAGTGGGCCCCGCTCCCCTTCCGGCTTCCCCTTCCTAGGGCTCTGTTTCTCTCTGCTCTCAGTCCAGAGCGGGGGAGAGAGGGAAAGGAGCCCTTGGGAAGAAAGACACCTGCAGACCACCCCCAACGCACGCCACCCCCTCGCCCCCTGGAAGCCCAGCTGCAGGGCCTGGAAGAGACAACCACACACCTGGCCATGGTTGTAGATGTGGAACCTCACCAGCTCCTGCAGCTTGGACAGACCCTGGCCAGGGAGAGAGGGTTGGCTGCTGGAGGCCCAGGGTGGGAAGCCCCGGGACCCCCAGCCACAGCCCCTCCTCCCCTGTGGGAGGGCTTACTGAAGTGAAGAGGTAGATGAGGCGGCCGTCACGCAGGCTGTCCACGGCCTCGTTGCTGGGCACAAAGACCGTGAAGGGCCCGGGCCCGTCCAGGATGGAGGGCAGCCCGCAGTTCTGTGGGGCAAGAGCAGCTCAGACTGCGCCAGGGCCGGCCCCACCTCCTAGCCCTGCTTCCTGCTGCTGCACCAGACTCGGGGCAGGGGGATGCAGAGGACCTGCTAGGCAGACCCTCTGGACGATGGGGGTCCTAGGAGAAGGCTGGGCCAGGCCGTGCTGCCCAGGCCTGGGTCCCTGGGAGGGAGGCAGAGCCCCACTGTGATGAGCCGCAAAGCTAAGGCCTGGCCCCCAACGCACCTCCAGGATGGTCTCAAACCGGCTGAAGGCCTCCGTGGACGCGAGGATCTGGCCGATGGTTCTCTGTTGGGAGAGAGGAAAATGGGGGCCCCAGAACTGCCCTCACCTCCCCCCTCACTGAGGTCCCCTGTGGGCCTGGGGTGGGGAGAGGGGGCATGCTGACTCACCCTGGGGTCCTGCAGGAGTGTGGGCGGAGGCTGCCACCGCAGAGGGGTGACCAGGTGGAAGACGCCATTGGCGGCGGGGTGGTTGGCGTTCTGGACGGTGAAGGTCTGCTGTGGCTGGTCGCTGTACATGTACGTGTGCTTCTGCTGCGGGGGGCACTCACACTCACTGCTCGCCCGCCCTGCCCGCCCTGCCCCCTACAGGCTACCCCCTTACCAGGAAGCGGTTGAAGGTCACGGTGATCTGCTGCCCCGACAGCGTCCACCACCTGCGTGTGTGCTGAGTCCCCAAGTCCTCCAGCAGGTGCTGTCCTGCGATCACGTGCTGCCGGCAGAGCTGCTGTGCCAAGGTGGCCTGCAGGCACAGGGACCCGGGGCACTGGTCACCAACATCATCCTCGGCCAGCTCACCGAATCGGTGAAGAGGACAAGGCCGATCCCTGGTGGTGGTGACCCAGGGCTCTCTCGGGACCTGAAGCCCAGCAGGGAGAGGAGGGGAGAGCCGGGGCCGTGGCGGGGGGAGGGGTGTCTCACATTCATACTCCTGGAGGGGTCATAGGCGGACGGCACGAGGACGGTGAAGGGGCCCGATGTGGTGAGGAGCTCCCGACAGCCCTGGTCTGGCGGGGGGCAGTGGAGGGGGGGCGTCAGACACTCAGACCTTAGCCCAAGGTTTGGGGGAGTTTAGACTGGGCACTGGGTCTAGGGTCCTGGAGGGCTCCCTCCTGACTTCCTCCCGCACTGCCCAGCCTACTCCTGCCCCTCCCTCCTGGCAGCAGTGGGGTGCCAGTGTGGGTCACGGCGGGGGCACACACCCAGCATGGTGAAGGCGAGCCTCAGACGCAGGAACACCACGCCGATCTGGCCGGTCTTCTGCACCTCGTGGAGCAGGTGTCCGTAGCAGGCTCGCCCGTCCCCCACCTCCCCCTCCTTGCACACGCAGCTGAGGGTACAGGGCAGGAGTGAGTTCGTCCCGCACCCATCCATCCCGTAGGCCCCCCACCCCCAGCAGAGGATATGCGGGAGGCGGGGGGGGCGGTGCGGGGTGCACTCCGCCTCTGCCCAGCCCCCCTACCTGCTCCCTCCCAGGCCCCACCCCAAGGCCCCTGTGCCCACCTGGTCTTCCCATCAGGGGTCACCTGGCAGGTGGCTGAGCGGTCGCAGGTGTGGGGGGAGCAGGAGGCGAAGCAGCCGGCAGAGGCGTTCCGGGCCACGCTGAGCAGGCCGGGCCTACAGGCGCAGGAGGCCTGGCCCGGCGGGCAGAGGGCATGTCACCTGGGCAGCCTGGCCCGGCCCAGAGCTCTGTCACCCCGGGGTGCACGCCCTCTCCCCTGGCCAGTTCCGAGGGGCCACGGGTGGCTAACCTTGCCCGGCTTCTGGTACAGGCACAGGGTGGAGTCACTGGGGCAGCCTCCGTAGTTGACGGTGCACGGGTCGTGGGGCAGACACACCCTCCCATCGCCGTGGTAGTTCTCAGGGCAGTGACACTGCGCCTGCCCCTGCGGGTTCACCTGGCACTTGGCCAGAGGGGAGCAGGGCGACGGCCAGCAGGGGTCAAGGGCTGTCAGGACAGAGAGGAGACAGGACTCCAGGGCCCGAAGCTGGGAGCCCCTTTTTCTCCACCACTCCCACCGGGTGGCCCCAAATTGGTGTGAGCAGGCTCCTCTGGGCCTGGGGAGAGCCTCTTTCCTCTCTCTTTCCTTGTATTTTTGGTTACTTTTGGGGACCGGTCGGGCCACACCTGCCCTGTGCTTGGGGACCTTGTGATGAAAGCCAGGCTTTCTGCACAGCGAAGCTTGTGCTCCAGCCCAGCCCTCTCTCCATAACCCCATTTTTCTCACACCCCCGCCCTGGAACGGACCCCTCACCTCGGCATTCCGACCCCGCCCGGGCGTGACCAGGCAGACAGCTGCAGGTGGGCGACTCGGCAGAACACTCTGAGTTCTGGGGACAATGCAGGGCCTGGCACACAGGCAACTCTGAGGGGACAAGAGAGACCTGTCTGGGAGGAAGCACCGTCCCCCACAGAGGGAAGATGCCCCCCTGTGCTGGGTGGTCCTGGCCAGGCCTCCCCCCTCTTCCCATCGGCCAGCTTAGAAGCAATCAGCGCCGCCTCTGACTCTGGCCCCAGAGACCCCCTCACCTTGGTCACAGCGGGGGCCGGTGTAGCCGGCGAAGCAGCGGCAGGAGCCGTCCCCCAGTGGCCCGTGGCTGCACAGTCCATGCACGCAGCTGCACTCTGGGGGACACCAGGGACAGATGAGACACCTCTCACCCCCAGACATAGGGCCCTGCCCACTGAACTTCCAAGCTCGGCCCGGAAGCCCAGCCCACGAGAGTAGAGCTGATCTGCGGGTGTGAGAACCCAGGTTCTGGCCCAAAATGGGGTTTGGTGAAGTCTCCCCAACAGCATAATCAGATTCTGGGGGTCCCTTAGGTGGGGGTGTAAGGCTGAGGGGCTGGTGGGGCTGGTGGAGGCTGACTGCAGGCCTGGATCCCCGTGGCCCCCCACCCTGGTTGCTGGCCCGCCCCATGCCTTGTCAGCGCTCACCTGACTGGCAGTCAGGCCCGAAGCGGTTGGGGTCCCGGCACTGTTGGCAGGCTGTTCCCCCGAAGTTCTCCTGGCAGGGGGTGTACCGCGTGAGCGTTGCCCCGCGCAGCACCCTACACCCACCCACGTGGCCCTTACCTGGCACACGCAGGTCCCATTTCTGTCTAGCCCGTCCAGGCAGGTCCCGTGACCGCTGCAGGGGTTCTTGGCACCCCCAGGACACTCTGTGAAACCCCCCATAACTTAGCTCTGCCACAAAAGCACTCAGTCACCCCTGACCCCAGAAGCTCTGGGGATCCCCAGGCTCAGCCTCTTCCCCAAAGCAGCCACCAGAAAGAACTTCATGAACAACCCATTAGAGGAAACAGGCGGTGCTAAAGGGGACTTAGGGGGGATGCAAGGAACATGACTGAGACCCCTCTACCATAGCCCTGGAACCCCCATACCCTCATACTATAGCTCCAGGACCCCATACCGTAGCACTGGGACCCCCAGTAGCCGGGGCAGCAGGCCTTCTGTACCACGTCCTTCCAGCACTCAATGCTGCAGCCGCTCATGGCCACCAGTGCGTCCCCCAGCTGCACTTCGTAACTGTGGGCAGAGGACAGGCAGGGCGCTGGGCAGGGTCCCCAGCCTCCTGCTCCCAGTCAAGGGCCTGCACGAGGCCTGACCTAGGGGCTCCCCGACCACCGCAGCCCTCTACCTTCTTGCCAAGGGGCTGGCAGGTGAGAGAAGGTCCTCAACCCCCAGGCCTGTAGGTTATGTCCCAGCCGCCCCCGAACCCTCCAGGAAGGGCAGCAGGGGGCTTGGGGGTCTCACCGACAATCCTGGGAGATCTTCATCGGAAACTGCCGAATCCAGCCAAGGGGACATACCCGCTTCTTGATGGCAGGACATGCAGTGCAAGGTGTGTGGGTGACAAACTTGGTCTTTACGTCACAGCGTTTGGAGTGCACCTGTGGTGTGGGGCTTCGAGTCAGGCCTGTACCTCCCAGTTCCCCGCAACGGGGCTCCGAGTCAGGCTTGAACCAGTTCCACCACACAAGGCTCTTAGGCCTGCACCTCCCAGTTCCTCCCCACAGAACTCCAAGTCAGGCCTGCACCTGGCCCTGTCCTCACGGACCCTCTCAGGCATCAGCTCTTCAGTGGACATGTGGGGCCCCATCACCAGCTTGTTACTATCAATGTGTGCCAAGTCCTTGACCAGGGTCTCAAAAGCATGCCCTGCAGCCTTAGTCTATACCTTTGATGCCACGAGAATACACCATTTTGTTTCAGCCCATTTCAGACGAGGAGCCTGAGCCCCAGAAAGCTGCCACCAGGGACCAGAACCTGGCAAGTGTCTTCACTCTGGCTTCTACTTAAAAATAAAGAAGAGAGGCCAGAGGGAGGACAGTGGACAGGGAGCTTGCCCTGGCACCTCATATAAACCCCTGAGCACTGCTAGGAGTGATCCCTGAGCTGAGTGTAGCCCCCAAAACAACAGCCAAATAATAAAAATAAAGAAAAGAGGAGGGCTGCGGTCGGGGGGGGGGGGGGGGATGCAACAGGCAGAGTGTGGGCTTCGCATGCATGAGACTCTGAGTCTGACCCCTGACCCCTCGTTCCTCACTCCCGCACCACAGGGTCACTGCGGGGGGAGTGGGGAAGGGACCAAGGACATCCTGTTGCTGGAGGCCTGAGTGCTGATGCCCACAAGTTCCCCAAGCCCAGCATCAGGCATTTGTGGGGCCCCTCAAGGATGAAAGTTCCTGGTCCTGCTTCCAAGTGGGAGGAGCAAAGACTGATGGGAGAGAGATTTGAGGGGCTGGAAAAGCTTAAGATGTTTGTGTCTGAAAACTGCTGAGCACAATGTGGTCGAGAGAGAGAGAGAGAGAGAGGGAGAGAGAGAGAGAGAGAGAGGGAGCCAGCAACATCTCTTTCCAAGGACGGACTGCAGCTGTGTACCCCTCAAAGCCAGAGGAAAGGAGAAGAGTGCCCAGGCTGGGCTTCAGCTGAGCACGGGAGCCCGGGGCCACTGTGCTGTGATTTGCTCTTTTCCGCTCATGACTTTTTGCGGTCTGCAAAGAGGGAAGTTGCTTTGCGCGGCCTCAGCTTCATGCTGCGCGGCGTTGGGTGTTGCGGTCGCCCGATCTGCCCTCCGGTTCCATCTTTGCTGAGCCAGGGAACCTCTAGGAAGTTGGGAAATTTGCGGCGGGAGCACTGCTGGCTCAGGCCAAAAGGCATCCTGGGCAGTGAGCTCCCCTGAGTGCCACCTGGTCAATCGGGTACAGTGGCCACCTGGGGCCCTAGGGCCAGTTGTCGAAGGAAAGACCCCCTGACACACCTGGGACACTTCTGGGATGAGGGACTCGGGGTAGAGACAGCACAATCCAGATGCTCGCTCGCTTGGCAGAGTAGGGTTTGCTGGTGGCAGCTGACTGTGTGTCCAGCTCGGGGGGAGGCTACTGTGTTAGTAAGTGCTTTTTTGAAAGGCAGGCCCCAAATTCCCCTTCCCTCTGGAACTGCATGGAGGCAGGCCTGATCCCTCTGCCTGCAGCTGAAACCTGACTGAGTGCTGAATCTGAGTCCCTCCTTCCCAGGCTCCTGGGAACCCCTGAGCGTGACAGTGCAGCCCCTCCTGCTCCCCTCCCTGCCTGAGTTTGGCACAGCTGCTGGAGAAGTGGAAGGATGAGGTGGTAAGCCATGAGAGACGGAGGAAGAATCTCCCAAAGCACAGCCTGGGCTCCAGGTGGAGGGAGGCCCCCCAAACCCGAACTCCTCTGGGAGGGAGGGTCCCCCCAACCTCAGCCTCCCGTTTCCTCCTGCTTTAGGTTAGAGCAGGGGCCGAGGGGGGGGGGCAATGCCCCCCCACCCAGCACATGCCTAGCACATGCGGAGACTTTGGGAAAGGGCTGTTGAAAGGCTAAGAGCCACCTCCAGGAAGCCTTCCTGGTCTGTGAGGCCTGTGGCTGTCCCTCATTAGCTGTGTGGCCCACGGGTCGGTCCCCTCCTTTGGAGTCTGTTCGCTAATAGATATTGAGGTGCAGGGAAGGTGAGAGGCCGAGGGGCTGAGGGAGTGTGGTGGGGGCTGCCAGCATGTCCATAGGCCAGGAGCCTGGAACCCTTCCCTGACCAGCACAGACTGAGGTGGTCAGAGCTTTCAGTCGCAGACAAGGGGAAAATAGCAGCCTAAAGCCCCTCACGGACCCTCGAATATGAGGAGGTGGCGAGGCCTGTGAAATTCTTTTGTGTTATCCGTACGGGGTAACAGAGGCAGGGAAGCGCTGGCACCCACCATGAGGCTTAGCTTTGCAGTCTAAGACCTGCCTCCACCCACCCCAGGTGGGTCTCATGGCAGGAAGCCCTGGCCCACTCCTGCTCACGCAGAGTGGGAGAGAGCAGGAGGGTGCCAGGACCCTGGGCCCCGTCTTGGTCTGTCAGAAAGAGGAATTCGAAGTTGGTCCTTTCTGTAATCAGGCAGGAATGGGGGCAGCCACAGGCCTGAGGGGAGGCAGCCTCCTGACAGGTGAATCTAGCTCCACAATTCTGGGAAAGAGGGGACAGGACCTGCAGCCCTCCACAGATGCCCCTGGGGACCCTGTCTGTCCCCGCCCCCATGTGGCCTGGCGGTACTCAGGCCTGACCGCCTTTTCCTCCCTGAGCCCGGGTTCCCTTAGGGAGAATCACAAGAGCCAGGGCCCAGGGACTTGGGGGACTCAAGGGCCAGTGCCCGGCTATGCCCAGGGCTACCACTGTCTCCAGATACCCAGTGACACACGTGTCACAGACACACGTATACACACAGGCTTCCTGTGAATATGTGTCCAGCACCAAGACAATCACAGCCCTACTGGCCCCGGAGGGCCAGGTTCCCACCAGGGCAGGGAGGGGAGGAGAATGGGCTCTGTGCCCCTCACCCTCGGGCTGGAACAGCCCAGGCAGCTGTCCACACTGTGGGGCTGGTCATCAGCAGATCGAGGGCACAGCGACACAGCCCTGCCACTCTAGGTAGCCAAGACAGGCCAGGGCCTGTGGGGATGAGCGGGAAGCACCCCGGTCCTACTCATACAAGGCCAGGCAGGCCAGCTGCCCTCAGGTCCCCACACCTGAGCCCAATCTGTGCACGCACTGGGCCTGGGCGCCACATCCCCCTAATCTGGCCACACTCACCTTCTGGCTTCTGACAAAGCTGGGGCCTGCCAGGCAGAAGGCCAGGACGCAGAGCAAGAGGCCCCGACGGCCTGCCATGGCTGGTGGCTGGCAGGCGCAGTGTCCGGGCAGTCGGGGCTGGTTTGGGGAACCAGCTCTGGGAGGCAGACACAGCGTAGGCAGGCGGGACGGGGTGGGCAGTTGCTTTAAAAGCAGACCGGAGGCCCCGCCAGTTCACCCCCACAGGAACCCGCCAGGATTTCCTCCTGCCTATCAGCAGTCTGCAGGCGGAAGGGAAGGTGCTGGCTGCTGACCCCCACGTGGATGGCCTGGGCCCTCGTGGGGGCTTTCCCTACCAGGGACCCTTTTCTGGGTTCTCAGGCTCAGAAACTACCTACCCACCAGGGGTCTCAGATTGAGGATACAATGCAAGATCAAATGGAAATCCAGGGCCAGAGAGACTATAGCTGGGAAGGGAGCTTGCCTTGCACACAGACGGCCTGGGTTAGATCCCAGCATCTCCTGAGTCCCTCAGTCCCGCCTGGAGTGATTCCTGAGTGCAGAGCCAGAAATAAGTCCTGAGCACCAACTGGGTGTGGCCCCCAAACCAAAAACAAACAAACAAACAGACAAAAAAGGGTTTGTGACCAGCACTCATTCATCCCATTCAGAGGCGGAGTTCTGAAGACTGGGTTTTGGACAGCCGTGAGTGAAATCTGTCTCATTCATTGTCTCGGAGGTTCTGGGTTTGTTTTACTTATTTTGGTTTTGGGGGCCACATCCTGCGTTGTTTAGGGCTTACTCCTGGCTCTGCATTCAGGGATCACTGCTGGAGGGCTAGAGGGACCATATGGGTGCAGGGGAATGACCCTAGCCAGGTTGGCAGCGTGCCAGGCAAGTACCCTATTTGCTGCGCTATTGATCAGGCCCCACTCTCTAGGTTGTTGTTTTCATTTTTGAGGTTGCACCAAGTGGTGCTGAGAGCTTAATCCGGGTTCTGTGCTTGGGAGTCACTTCTGGTGGTGATGCTCAGGGACCAGCAGTGCAGGAAATTAAACCCAGGCCTCCTGCAGGCATAGCCTGCACTGTCTGGGGGGCTCTCTCCCTCTCTTCTTGGCGTTCTGGAGGTTGGGCAGTCCTGAGTCAGTTTTTTCTTTCAGTCTCTGAGGCTGGGGGTTGGGTACCCAAGACAGAATGGTCTGTCCACCTGGAGCATTCCAGTGCTGAGAGTGCCCACTCTTGCCAGGCTCCACTCAGAGGATAGACAGCACTTCTCAGCTGCCCGCCACTCCTCTGCTGGTCCTGTGGGTGCCACCTTCACTACCTTACTCTGAGTCCCCGCACCTCCTTTCTCTAATTGCTGCAGTAACCGTCCTCTCCTGACTCAGCCTTACACCCGGTTCCTACACCCACTGCTGTCACTGTGCCAGCCCACCGCCATACACCTGCTCTGCGCTCCTCCCCCAAGATGGACAGCATGTCCCTAGCTAGGCCAGACACTTAGGCAATGCTACCACCCAGATCCTCTCTCAGGACACTGGGCTCTAGGCTCAGGGCAAATGTTGCCAGCTGTCATCTGGTAGCACTGCCATCAGCTGACACCCATTTCCTTTCTGTTCCCTGCTGGCATGTCAGCTATGGGACAGTGGCTAGTCAGAGTAGATGCTCAACACAGTACTTAGTTTTGGGGTCATACTAGGCAGTGATCAGGGCTTACTCGTGGCTTGTGTTCAGAGATCACTCCTGGTGGGACATGGAGATCATGTGTGGTGCCAGAGATCAAAAGACGCTGCCTGTGTCTAAGGCAAGTGCCTAACCCCCTGTTCTCTCTCTCTAGTCCCTCAACACAAATTTGGGGATGGAAAAAAGGTTGTGTGGTGATAACTTCTACTGTCTGTTACTGGTAGGGAAACTGAAGCTCAGGAAGCTAGGTAACTGGTGTAAGGTCATTTAACTGTAAATGGAGTTATTCCAATCCCAAGCCTCCTGCCTGTCCAGAATCTGGCTTCTTCCTCTGTCTCCATCCAGTTTTCATGGACCATGCTGGGGCAACTGTTACATCATTCTATGGAGGATGGGGTCAGCAGTGTGGGCAGTGTACCCTGTGCACCAGGCCTAGGCTTGATGGACTGACAATGATGACTACCTTGTCAACAGATGTCGTAACTGAAATGGAGAGAGCAGTGACCATTTGTAAAAAGCAGGGAACAGGAAGCGTCTATATGACTTCCTCTTCTCAGCAAGTCCCTGCTCCTCTTCCCACCAGTCTGACGGGCCCTGGGCTAGCTCAGATCTGCCCGGGAAGATAGCTCAGGCGTAGGTAAAGTACCTGCCTTGCATGTGTGAAGTCTGGGTTTCATCCTCTTTCCAAAAAAAAAAAAAAAAAGTTTGGGGAGTCAGAAAGATGACTTGGGGGTAAGGCACTTGCATCACATATGACTGATCCTGGTTAGTTCCCTGGGCACTGCGTATAGCCCACTGAACATCGCCAGGAATAAATGATCCCTGAGAACAGAATCACAGAGTAAGCCCTAAGTGCAGCTAGGTATAGCCCAAAACCAAAAGAAAAAAGTCTGAGCCAAAGAGATATTGAGTACATATGTGCATTCTAGAGGCCTGGGTTTGATCCCCAGAACCATGTGGTGACTCAGTCACTGTCAGGACTGAGTGATCATTGCTGGGGGTTAGAGGGGCAGACCCTCCCCTTGGTGCCCCGTGACCCCTCAGATGGTGGCCCTTCCTGTACGGAAGAAAGCGGGAATAGCAGCAGGCCTGGGGGGCAGGGTTGGTCACCCCCACTCACCTTTCCTTACCTAGCCCTGCCTGGCCCACAGAAGCCCTGAAGACTTAGGGACTAAGGCTCCTGAGGGTCAGGAGAGGTGAATGGGATTCATCCTGAAGGGTCCAGGTAACCCCATCTCTCTGTGGACATGAAATAGAGGTGATGGGCATGGGCTTCTGCCCTTGGTCAACCCCCCAGGACGCACAGTAGGAGACTGCTTCTGGTGGGTAGGACACAGGCACGATGCCCTGATCTGCAGGAGACATTGAGCAGAGGACGGCTGTGCCCCAAAGCTCATGGTTTGAAAACGGGCTCCCACATTGCCCCATAATCCCAGGGTCACTTGATCAGCACCTGCCCTGGGGAGAAGCCTCTGCGGGCTTCCTGCACTTCTTCTTTCCCTCAGGTTAAGGCTTTGCTCCAGGACCCTTGAAATGAAAGCCTCAGCCTGTGTCAAACTCTGCTTTATTGGAATAGAGAAAATAGGCAACAGAGCCCTACTGGGCACTGGCAGCGCTAGGTCCTCTGTCCCCAAATGTCTCAGTCAGCCCCAAGGCACGGGGGACACCCACCCCAAGAGGCTCTCCCAGGAGAGAGCTCCACTTTGGAAATGTGCACAGGACAGGAACTTGCAATGTGCGTTTTACTACCAGCTTCATGATTAGCAGCGAACACCCACAACGACAGTAATAGCAACAAGACTGACGGTTCAGGAAATAGTCAAAGTAAACCAGACCCACAGCGCCACGTGTCAACAACAGTCCCATAACAAGACACAAGGGCTGGTGGCAGAACACCAGAGACTTGGGCAGGCACAGCCTGGTGGAGTCTGCAGGGGCACACCCAGCATTAGGGAGCAGTAACTCAACACACGTTCACGTTCTGGGGAGAACAGTCAAATGAAGGAATCAAAGGGAAGAGAAAACACTTTGAAAAGAAAGTCTGCTTCCGTCCTGCCCTACATGGACCAGGCGAGGCGTGGCAGGGGGTGGGGGCAGCAGCCTAGCCAGTGAGCTCTACGGGGAGCTCACGACCACACAGTGCCTCCCATTGGCGAGCCAGCAGTGAGATGAGCTTCTCTCGGCTCTCAGCACTGGGGACAAACACCTGCCACTGAACCTCCCGGCCCTGGCCAGCTTGGGCTGGGTCACCTGGCACCTCCCCAAAGTGATCCAGGGTGACATTGCCCATGAGGTCATGGCCTTGCACATCATCGAAAACGAGAGTGAGGGCCTGTGGGTAGGGCTGGTAGCCCATGAGAACACGGTCCAGGTCCCGGACACGGCGGCCATCGTCCAGACGGTAGCGGTCCCTCTGTGGGGGCTCTTTGGCAAACTCAGGCAGCGGGTAGTGGACAAAGTCCTCATCCAGGAGGAAGATCTCGGCACTGGTGAGCAGGAGCGTTTTGGGACGCAGTATGCCCTTGCTGCGTCCGGTTTGTGGGGACCCCACCTGGAAGGCCTGTAGGTATAGAAGGATGCTGAGGGCAGGAGCCTTCTCTGGCTCGGCCATTCTCTGCGCCACGGTGAATGTCAGGTCGCCGACCTCCTCTTCACTAGGGTAGGTGAATTTCACCCGGCTTGAGTGGATCAGCTCATAGTTCTCCATCTTTCCTGCAGAGAGAGAAGCCCACCAGGGCTGGAGTGTGGGCCTGGTGTGGGGGCACCAGGGCGTGCCAGCAGCTCCTGCCACCCAGAGACAGTAAAAGCTGCTGGGTCTCAAGAGTGTTCCAAACCCTAAGCCAGGCAGGGACTCACCAGCCAGAACACCCTTGAGCTGCAACAACTGCCAGAGGGCAGAGAGATGGCTGACATGGGACTCCGCTAGGGAAAACCCTAGCTGAATGAGCCGGACAAAAGAAAAAGAGGCAGAGAGGAGCTCCGGGCCTGCTGCGGCCTTGAGGGTGGGGGAGAAGGGGATGGAACAGCCTGAGCTGGGCCAGGGTACCTGTGGTCTTGTTCCCAAATTCCGAGTAGAAGTCCTTGTCGACAGGCTCAGGGGAGGGTGTGCGTTCTAGTGAGGAGAGCACGGCCATGAGGTGCTGGAGGAAGCAGTGAGTCAGATAGCTGTCGCGTGTTAAGCAGGTGACCACCTGCGCCGGGGAGGAGCCTGTGGCAGAAGAAGCTGGTGACGGGTAGTTCACGGGCCCTCCCCCAGCCCCGTGCCATCAGGGACCTCTTGCAGATCAGCCTGAACCTGAAGAGTCAGGGCTAGGGCGCCCCATGTGGGAGAGCATCAGAGCCCTGAGGGGACAGCCATTTGTGAGGCCGGAAGGGCTGTGACACTTTTCTGGAAGGGATATACAGGCATTAGGGAAAGAGCTTAGCTTTCTCTCGTCAGGAAGATATGAGTCAGAAACATCCTGCCGTCGCCAAGGGCCCACCCGCCTGCCCAGCATTGCCCCCACCCCCCCACCCCCTGCTCCCCCATGGATCCAGGGTTGCACTCTCAGCAGTTCCTGAAGCAGCTTCCTCTGGCTAGAAGCAGAGATAACTTTGCCTGTGATAATGCACCCAAAGTTCGGGGTGGAAACCCACTGATGACAACAGTCATCACCCAAAACAGGACAAAGCAGCACAGAAGGTCACTCACCCGTCAGCCGGAAATACTGGTCAAAAAGCCCAACGTTGACTGCCTGCAGGTCGCTGAGTTTTAAAACAAAGCACTGGGAGATGTGGAAGGGGCTGTTGTTGTAGTCGGTGTTCTTCTGATGCCAGAAATCTGTGATGGCGAGAAGGCGAGCGAGTGTAGTAGTGGTTGTGTTGGGGCTGGGAGTGGGGCTGGGTGGGTGAGGGATGGCACAGGGTTCCAGGTGCACAGCTGTACTCTGCAGGAATAGGTGCCCTAGACTAGCTGGTGAAGTACTGACACCACCACTCACAAGGCCCAACTCTTGAGTCTGAGTTGGCGCGGGGTGGTGCCGGCCCCCAGGTGCCTGCTATGCACCGTGCCCCCAACATCATTTGCCTGGTGAGGTCCTCCTGACAGACCCAGGCACAGAAAGCCATCACTCCCCAGTCATTCAAGGGATTCCCTTGACCCCAGCCCGCCTCCTGGGCTTACCCTGCAGTGGCTCCGAGAAGTAGCGGCGCAGGCCATCGTGCAGCACAAAATACATGGCCTTGGTGGAGAGCAGCACACAGGCCGTCACCTCCAGCCCCGGGGTCTGGTAGAACACCACCGAAGACCACATGAGGTGCCTCAACTCCTCATTCTCCACCTGCACAGAGGGGCTGCGTGTGGGCCTTCACTGCACCACAGGGACAATGGGCTTGTGGACTAGAGAGCAGAGAGGTAGCATGGGCAGGAGGTGGGCATGCAGTAGGGTCCGTCAAGGGACAAGACAAAAAGTGGTTCCTGGAAGGTCACCTTAGACCATGAGCTAAGGAGAACAGTCTGTGACATGGGAAAACCAGAGACTGGGCCTAGGTAACCCCGCCTCATGCCCCTGAATGCACTGTGCCCAGCCTTACCTCAGCAATACTGCTGTGGAACAGCTCGATGATGGTGCTGCCCTGCAGGCTGGCGATGTGCCGCAACGAGGGGCATGCTGGCAGGTGTGAGGGCATCTGGTTCTCCTCTGAGATGCACTGGACCAGGTTCTCACTTGGGTACTGGGCAGGGGCCTCTGCCAGAGTCTCCTCTGTAGCTGAGGTCTCTACTGGGGTATTAGTTGGTGCTGGGGCCTCTGCTGGGGCCGGAGCAGGCATTTCTGCTGGGGCCGGGGCAGGCATCTCTGCTGGGACTGGAGCTGGAACCTCTGCTGGGACTTCCTGGGGTCGCTGGTCATTGCTAAACAATCAACATCCCCCCCCAAAAATATTAATGCGTGAACACCAAAGAAGAATCAGGGGGATATGTGGACCAAACACACACTTGTGACTTCCTTGGATTTTATCACCCGCTTCCAGGAAGGACAAATGGCCAAGTGACCAGGCCCTTTCTGTGCTGATGAGGTAAGGGCCCTCTGGCAGACACAGGGCACTCTGTGGACTAAGAATTCATTCTGGGAAGGTGTAGAGGTACCCGATGGACCTTCCCAGAATCCAGAGAACCAACTCCTCACTGCCCATCACCCTGTCCTCAGCCAGATGCCCATGCCCAAGTCAAGGAGGTCCCTTCTGAACCTGCTGTCAACTGGGTGATATAGACTGGGGTCTCATTTTGTATTTGGCATGAACCCCAAACCCTCTGGGTATCCTCTTTGCTGTCCTGGGGTTGAGATGTGTCTGCTGAGAGGAAGCAGGTACCCAGTTTCTGAACATAGTTCCTATAGTGACTGAGCATGCTCCTGACAGGTTTTGGGGTGCAGAAAGATGGAGACAAGTATCACCATCCTTGATCTATACACAGGGCAGGGAAATGGGGAGAGGGCTACAGGGACCTGCTGTGTGAGGCACAAATGTCTTATCTGTGGGGAGCCTGGCACTGGGGCTGCCTGAGAAGTTACCAATTTAGCAGGAAGATGATGGAACCCTCCAGGGACAGAATCTGGGAACCAGGCTGGAGGGAGAAGTCTGGTCCTGTGAGAGTCTGGGGTCAGGACAAGCTCTCCAGGACTGGGGAGGGATCCTAAGGCTGGAGTGCGGGCTGTGCATGCAGACTGGCACCACATGGTCCCTGAGCCAGGAATGGCCGCCCGAACAGTGAGCTCTAGCAGTCCTTGAGGGAGGCGTGGGAGGGAGCATAGAGGAAGTGAAGCTCAGAGGGTGGGAGCTGAGAACAGCGCACCTCCTCCCACTTTGTACATCAGTCTCTTCCCCCCAAAAAAATGGAGCTTTCCAGGGCACTGCACCCAGATCACAACTCAGTTTCCTTTGGAAGGGACATGTAAAATTACGTCCAGCAACTGAAGTTTTCTTAAGAAGGGTTTGGCCCCTCAAAAGGGCAGGACTTGGAGAGAGGTATCAGAGGCAGGCCTCCAGGTTCCTGAGCTGGCAGTGGCACTGTGGACGCTGGAGTGGGGAGCAGAGCTTGGACCCAGGGGCAGAGTGAGAGGGTCAGGGCTCTGGGCCAGCCCTGCAGCCTGCGTCTACGCAAGGATGGCTCTCCTAGGCTCTGACACAGCTCAAGTGAGTTATGCACACTCAGGGTCGTCAGGAGCTCGGCTACCCCACCACAGGCACAGAGACCTGCCCTGGCGCAATGGTCTCTGACATGGTGCCAGAATGCCACTGCCCCTGCTCCCTGAGAACCTGCTGCTGGGTCTCACCTGGCTCTGCCTTCAGCAGGCTGCTCATCCACATGGGGACCCTGAGGCTGGACCCCAGCGGCAGGGTTCTTGGCAATGACTACAGTCTTCAGGTCCTGCAGCGAGGCCCGCAGCTGGTTGTAGATGCGCAGGAAGTGGAACTTCTCATGCGGCAGCACAAAGATGGCGGTGACGAAGCGGTAGCCCACGAGCAGCTCCAGCACGTGGCCATCGGCAAAGGCTCCTCGAGGCTGGGTGCAACTGCGTGTGGGGTCCAGCAGCACGGTGGAGAGTGGCACACGGCTGAGTTTGAAGCTGTTGCGGTTGCGGCAGTGGTGGGTGCCACGATTCGGCATGGGGTTGAAGTCAGCCTTGATGACATTGAGGTGCTGGGGAGTCAGCAGCAGCCAGTAGGGGATGGCGGCAGACTTCACAGCCTCGGAGGGGGCACAGCAGGAGCGGCGCACAGCTGAGCAGAGCGTGCAGCTGGCCCACTCAATGTTGCCAGAGTAGTCACCGGCGGCCGTCTGCACCATGCGCTTATCACTGTAGACTAAGTAGACGGGAAAGCAGCCCTGGCTACGCTCCTGACAACCACCTGCCACCTTGTAGAAGGTGAGCAGCTGGCGGAGGAACTCCTGCAGGCTGGTGTGGCTGCCGTAGAGTAGGGGGCTGCACAGCATGGCCATGTGCTGGGGGGCGAAGCACGCGCGCAAGTCGGCGTGGAACTCGTGCAGGTTGGCGGCGTCTGAGATGATGAAGAGCGTGTTCTCGCTGTGCCGCACCTTGAGTACCAGACACAGCTCGGGCATGAGGAAGCCAAACTCTGTGAGGTCGCCATGCGGGAAGCAGAAGACAAAGCGCAGGGATGAGAGGATGTGCTGGCTGCTTCCCCGAGACTCCTGGTGCGGGATCTCAAAGACGGCAATGCCGAAGTCGGTGAGCACGAGGCAGGCGGCGAACTGGCGGATGCTGCCCTGCACATGGATCAGGAAGCACCAGAGTACTTTGAGAATGCGGATATGCTCCAGCAGGAAGTCCTCATCTGCACCTAGGGCCCACTCCAGCGCCAAGCGCTCCTCCTCTTCAGCCTCTTCCTCCTCTTCCTCCTCCTCTTCCTCTTCCTCTTCTTCCCCTCGGCCTCCCTCCTCTTCATCATCTGCATCTGGGGGTCCCATTTCAAAGTAGCGGTTCTCAGCAACATTCTCCTCTTCCTCCTCCTGGCCCAGGCCTTCTCGCTGGTTGGCGGCCTCAATCCACGCGGGCAGCTGCCGCTCAATGGCCTGCCGGATGAGCGTGCTCAGGCGCTGGATGAAGTCCTGGTTGGTGGCTGTGTAGCCAATGCAGGTGAAGGGCAGAAAGATGATTTGACCAGACCCAGGCACCACCTGGACCTCTGGCTCCGCGTGTTCTGGGCTGTGCGGGGAAAAGACTTGTGAGGGATGTGCCAGATGAGGACTCTAGGCTCTCCTGCCTGGAGCTAGTTCTGCTGTACCCAAGACCCAAGGAACAACCCAGGGGTCTTCCCCACCTCCCCAGATAATCCAGTCTACTCCCAGGACATGTATCCCAGGGGAAGCTGAGGGGCCAGGCACATACTACACTGGTTCTCCCAAGGGCCAGCAAGATGTGTCATTCAAATGCAGGCTGTGAGCCTCCAAAACAATAGGTGCGCTGGAGAATAAACTCACTGGCTGTAAGGGTTTCCTCCAGGGGTACTCAGTACCCTTGAGAGTAAGGTCACCTGGCACTGCCTCCCAGGGCCCAGGGGCAAGAATGAGAGGCAGACACATGCCCATAAAGACTCCATTATTCTGTCTTCTCTCCCACTCCCCTAAAGAATGTATCTTCTTAAAAAAACTTTTTTGGCTTTGGGGTTCACAATGATGCTCAGGGGACCATACGGGATGCCAGGGACTGAACCCAGGTTGGCCATCCCGCAAACACCCTCCCGGCTGTACTATTCTCCAGCTCCAGCCCTCAGGAATGAACTGTTGGCTCAGATTGTCTCCTGCCTCCTGACCGGGACCGGAAAGCAGGTATTAGAATTTGAACTAACTAGAGTCTATCTCAGTTGTTCTTATTCAGTGAAGGCTGAAAGGGCTCCAGAGGTTTCACAAACCGGGCTGACTGCTGTGTGTGCAACGGCTCCAGCACCGCCCCAGTCTCTCTTACCTTGCACCCCCAACTGCTCCTGGTACATCCCTGAGATCATCGGCAGGGGCCTAGCGGAGAAGGAAATGAGGTCACCCCCATCGGCTGCAGCTGCTACTGGGCATCTCTGGGTGCTGGCCCTTGAGCTGCCCAACCTCCCTCATTGTCCCATGGGGAAGTTCCTCTTTAGCCTCAGGCTCCTTCTGGATCAGGAAGGGTTGACTCTTGCAACTATCCCTGAACAACTCAGGAGACCTGAGGTCCTGCCCACATTCAAGTCTTTCTAATTCTAGCCCATACTCCCTCACATTCCAATCCGTGGCCTCTGCAGCTCAGCGTGAGTCTCTGGTCTGGCATGTAAGGATTCCTTGTGCCATCCCAGAAGATGCATGTGGTCAGATGCATGTGGTGACTGACCAGCAGAGGCTGGAATACAGCCCAGCAAGGTGGTGGGGATAGTCAGCACCCAGATAGCGCACTGAGCACAGTGAACTACTCCCAGGTCATGAGGCCATGACACTGACTGAATAAGACAGGCCAGAAGCCAGGCACCAAGCGCCATGCTCAAGGCAGGTACGTCCCACATGCCATCATTGTCTTCCTCCTCTCCTCCTTGGACAATAGGGAGCAACTCTGGAACACTCGGCAGCAGCCAGAGAAGGAGCTGGGGTCAACTGGGCCCCAGACTATCAAGGGCATGAGGGCAGGCAGAATGGCCCAGAAGCGCCAGGTAGCAGGGCAGACACCACCCAGGTCTGGAACTGACCAAGACTTCCCCCACAGGTCTTCTGAACTGTTTGCTCAGGGGCTTAAGGGTCATTTGGCTTTCAACTGACTCCCAGGGCTCAGTCAGAGAGAACTGTGTGGTCCCATTGAATGGAGAGAAGGTAGGATAGGGGAGAGATGAGAGCCTGAATGTACACATGGAACCACAGAGTGGGAGCACCAAGCACGGGCACCGGCCGACTCTGGCTGGTTCACTTCCCACTTCCAGATGGGCCTTGGCTGCAGAGGTTATGGGCCCGAGCTTTGGAGGAGGGTTACCTGTCCTGCAGGGATGGACTCCGGGGAATCGGAACAGCCCCGGGCAATGGGCCGGTCCTCGGGAGTCAGACTGTCGGTGGATGAGAGGCTGCTGGCCAGGGCCTCTTCCTGCACGAACATGATTCCTGGAGAGATGGGAGTGGGGAAGGGAAGACGGCGGAGGGGGAAAGGGGCAAGGAGAGCAGTAGTTCAACAACTGGGGTTGGGCCTCTGGGCTACTGGCATGGCACAGGGAGTGGTCAGACTCCTCAGTGCCAGCCACATGGATCATAGAAGTCAAGCTGAAATCTTGGAGAAAGAGCAAATGACTGCTTATTCTAGAGCAGGGAGAGCTCTGAGCACAAACTCAAAGGGAAAAATTGAGGTGCAACTACATAAAAATTAAACTAAGTAAAAAGATAAATTGAAACAACAAAAAAATGACTGCAATATTAAAAGGCTTGCATTTTAATCTATAAAAAGCTCTTAAAGACAACAAAAACAGAGTGGGAGGGGGAAAGAAGGGTTGGAAATCCCATTAGAACCCTGCAAACAAATCAGATCCAGAGGGCAGCTGACAGCCTAGCACATGGGCCTGGTCTGACCCACCCAAGGCCCAGGCTGGCCCTGGGGCGTGCAGGGTGCCCACTGATGAACAGTTTGGCAATATGTCCCTCAAGAGCCTTCAAGTTGTTCACTCCTAGAGCATTCTACTGGGGACAGGGCAGAGGGGCTGCACGCTCACTGCAGACACTGAGGGAGGGCACAAGACCCTTTGGGCAGGTCCTGCAGGGCTGGTAAGGCTAGTCCCTGAGGCGGCTCCCTGCAGAACACACACCCTCCCACGGACAGCACACTGACACATGCAGAGACACCACCTTGTTTCACCCTGCTGAGACTATTGTGAGAACACAGCAGCACTGCACCCGGCTTTCCTCCAGACATTTTCGAGACTGGCTGAGGTTAAAGCGTTTTCACTTGTTTTATTTCTTCCACACAGGGAGTGAGCCCTGGATTCATAAGTGCAAGGCATGCGCTTTACCACTGAGCCACATCCCTTGTCTGAAGGGTAAGGCTTTTAAAAAACATCCTCCCGAGGACAGCTGGTTGGGTGAACACTAGGCATCACCCCCCACTTCCAAGGAAGCTTGGCAAAAGCCCCTCCACCCAGTGGAGTGACTCAGAGCTTCAGAGAACAGACCCTTGTCTAGCTCAGCTTCTGCCCAGGGACAGGACAACTCAGAGCCCAGGTCCTTCCTCACGGGTGAACCAGATGAGGACCCAAGCCAAGACACCCAAACAGCCAAGCAGCAGGGGCCACACAGGCAGAAGGGAGGCAAGCACGCAGCCATGCAGACGCACCAGCAGGCCCACTCAACCTTCACCTGAGCTTCCACGCCCAGAAACCAACCTCCTCCTCCCACAAAGCTTCCCATCTCACCCGTCCTCTTCGACTCACCTCAAATACTACTTCCGCTGCACAGCATATGCTGCGTTAGACAAAACCTCTCTTCTACAAATGTCCCCAAATCATTCTCCCTTAAGCATACGGCTTATCTCCCCAAGAGGCTCCAGGTTCCTCAGGGTCACTGTCCTGGTCATATTGAAAGGCCCCCAATAAGGATGTAGGAGAGGGAAGCCCTCCTAGGCCAATATTCATGAGCCAGGAGCAGTACTGAGCGCTGGCCCAAAGTTAGCTCATGCACCCCTCGTTATTTACCCCAATTCATCAAATCTAAGATGCGTGGACGAGGCGCCATCTTGGTCTTAGTAGAAGGTGTCCATAGAAGGTTCCACACGACTCCGGCAGGAATATCAGCTGGCCAACAGTGACTGAGATGCCACTGACTGAAAGACGCGGCTCAGTCTCAGAGAGGTCACAAGGTGGGAAAGGGCGCATCTTAGAATCGATGAAGGTGGGTACATCCACTTTACAGTTGAGAGACAGAGCTTGAGTGAGGTGCCACGTGACTTGGCTTGTGGGTGCGGGGCCAGGAAAGCTGGGAAGCAGCGTCAGCTGACCCACCCAGGTGCTGGCTCCTGAGTGCTGCTCTACGGTTTCCTCTCAGTCCCAGCCCTGGCAGGAGAATGAAGCCTGCTACTCTGCACAGCCCGCCCGGCCCTCCACAACCCTCCAGGACTCCGACAAGCTAGCTGACAGTTCCCAGATGATCAGTGGCCTGGTGTCGACGCACAGCACTCCTTCAGGCAGGCTGAGCCCCCAGTTTATTTCCAAGTATGTTCACTTCATGGACTTAGGCTGGGAGCAAAGCTGCTCCCACACAGGAGAGATCCTAGGCAAACAGCAGCAGCAGCGTGAGGGTGAACACCAACCTCTGCGAACTCCTCCACATCCGGGGGAAAAAAGCAGTTTCCTCATCATTCCCCCCAGCCTGGCCCCATCTGGGGATAAGGACCTGTGGACAGACAGGCTGTGCTTCCTTCCCGGGCCACCGTCAGCGGTGCAACAAGCGGTCAGAAAGGGCCGCTCAGAGGGTGGGATGGGACAGCAGGAGTGTGGAGAACGGGGCCCGAGCCTTGTTGTTTCTCCCAAAAGGAAAGAGATGTGCACACCGAGACATCCACTGCAGTTTATTTACAGAGTGCGGATCTGGAGACAGGTCTAACGCCCGGGAGCCAGGAAGGGGGCAGACTCCAGGCGCCATGCTGAGGAACGGGGCTGAGCTGGACTGCATCCCCAAAGGGCAGGCGCGTTCCCCACCCAGGTCTGCTCCTTCCCAGCTGTTCTCTGCGTGCACATTCACTCCCTCACTCCTTTCCCACGCACTGGCTGAGTGCCCCCTGGCCTCTGGGGCTCTCATAGGATGTCCCTGTCCCAAGTCTGGTCCTGCAGAACCCTGTAAGCTCATGGGTGCAAGGGGGGGGCGTTTTGGTCCTGCAGCAGGAGGAACAGTCAAGGACGTTTCCTCACAGCAATACAACCCCCCCTTCCCTTTTAGGTAAAATAGAGAACAAAAGCAAGAATTCTCTGTCGAGAGTGTTACAAAAGCAAACGGCTGATCATTCTGGCAGTGAAGCTGGCCACAGCGGCCTCCTGAACTCCATCCAGCTCTTGGTTGGAGTTCTGGTGCACGGCCTGTGCTGGGCCTTCTGTCCTGCACCTCTCCCCTCTCCCTACCCGTCTTCTCTTCCGTGAGGCGGCAGAGCATGAGCCCCGTGGGCCTATTTCCCATTCCACCAGACACAGTGCACACCCTGTGCTTTGCCAGCTTCAACAGTGGCAACATGTGCAGGGCCCACCCCTGCCCAGGATCTTATCCGCTAAGAGAAATTCCCCACCAGCCAGATTACCAGGTCAAGGGGTGGGAACACTTTTTTGGTTTTTGAAACACAGGGTCAAACTGTTTTCCCAAGACCTCACACCAAGTTCTCCGTCTCCAGATGCCCGGGCGGGCGGCGTTCTTTCCTGCGTGTCCCAAGCCTCGGCTCCACTTGGGACGGCACACCCTCCCCTCTTCCGCGGGGGCCGGGCCAGCAGACACTCTCATGGGACCTGCTTCACTCACTCATCTCCGAGGGTGCCTGGGTTCAGAGGTGAAAGCCCTTTGAAAACGCTAAGACAGTGGGTAGCAATAGGGCCCATGGACAGCCCCTTTGGCCCCCCACAGTGTTTTAGGGCTGAGTCACACGTAACAGTCACCAAGATAAGGTGGGGTAAAAGCAAGCTCCTCACACAAGGGAAGAGGACGCCTGACTCGGGAAGTAATAAGGCTCGGCTTCCTGTTAACAGGCCATAACTTGCACTCACTACCTGGGAAGAAGAGGTGAGCCAGGAGTCCCAGCTTGTTCAATAGGGGGCCCACCAGACACCTTGTGGAGTTCCAAAGGAACTGGCCACGAGCATCAGAGCAACTGGTGACTCTCATGAAGCAAACAACAGAGTTGCAACTGGATGAGGTACCCCTCTCCTGCAGCTAGCACTGTGCCCCCAACTGAGCTGCAGGGAACAGGTGCACTGGGCAGGTGGGTTGAGAGTGCGCGCATGCGCGGTTACCTTGGTTGGAGAGGATGGGCTGGGGCAGGGTGGCCGAGGTGGGAGCCACGGTGGGAGGGGAGCTGCTGGGCCTGACAGAGGGAGCAGCCGAGAGCCGGGAGTCCTCGGTGACCTGAGGAGGGCGCCGCAGCCCAGGAGAAAAGAGAAAACTTGCTTAGGAAGAAGAGAGAGCTTAGTGGTGCCAGGGGTGTGAGGAGGGAAGAGCTGGGCCATTTTCAGGAGCACTGAGGAGGTCAAAGGCAATTCCACCTGATTTCCGTGCCCTGCCATGTAGCTACTGGCACACCCCAACTCCATCTGCAGCTGGCACCAGGTACTCAGTGGTTCTGATGCACCAGGCCAGTTTCTACTATTCTGGAAACCAGCTCCTTCCTCAGCTGGCCTGCCCCCTGCCCCCACTTCCCACTCAGACTCACCTTCCTCTCAGGGTGACTGCTCAGCTTGGACTTGACCTCCTTGGCTTTCTGAATCGCTTTCAGCACTTCCACGGTGTCCAGCTCTTTCTCTGTGGTCGCTATGTTGTCTAGACAGACCTACAGAGAGCAGACAATGACTATTGGCATAGGATCTGGCAAACTGTGGAGCGAGGGGCAGGAGGGCTGTTGCAGTGTGGACCTGGCCCTGAGAGGATGCAGGCGACCATAGGAGGCTCATTCCACTGCCAGTGAGCTCACCGTTGCCTACCCAAGTGAGCTGAGACTCCCCCACTGGGCAGTAAAATCCAGATCTACTGAGAAGGCCTCTTGGGTAGCTGGGATTGGGGCAATGCTTGACTAGAACTAAGCCCCTAATTTCAATGGAACTTAGACTGGCAATGATTAAAGGCCTGGAGGGGTGGTGAGTGGTGAGGGATGGGGTGGCAGGGACTTCTATCTGCCAATATAAGAGGGAGCAGTGGGTATCAGCAGGCAGCAGGGATTGCAGTGTGTTGAGTGGTAGAAGTTGGTCCTCTGGGCCTGGGAGAGGAACAGGCACCAACATGTGTCCTGGGGGTCTCCCAAACCGGGAGCTGGTGAGGGGAGAAGACAACTTATCAGCAGTGTTGTCTGAGGACAGTGGAAGAAGGAACACTGGGAACAGAAGAGATAGGGGGGACAGGGTGGGGGAAAGATCCAAGGAACACGGGGGAGAAAAAAAAGTCCAACAAGGAATGGGGGAGTGGGAGCAAGAGGCCATATGGTGACCGTAAGGACCTGTGTAGCTGGCACGGTGGCAGGTGGCTATCAGTTCACAGCAGACATCAGGTAGGTATACAAGGAAGAGGGGCAACCCTCTGCATTTTCTTAGGGGTTGGCAGCAGCACCAACTCTACAAACCATGGGTGTATCCAGACTACTTGAGTTCCTGTGAAAGAAAACCCCAGGATCTAGCCATTAGATATTTTGGTAGAGATTGTTAAGAACTATACTTATTATTTCAAATCTTTCCCCCTTTTTTGGGGGGGAGATGGGAAGGGGGAGGGCAATTTGGACTATACTCGGCGATGCTCAGCAGTTACTCCTGGCTCTGCGCTCAGGAATTACTCCTGGCGGTGCTTGAGGGACCATATGTGATGGCCAGGATTAAACCCGGGTTGGCCACATGTAAGACATATGCATATGCTCTACACACTACTATCGCTCTGACCCATAAATCTTTCATTTCTGACCCTTGTGTACAATCAAGTTTTAGTTGAGAAGAACTTGGGGCATTCCTCTACATGCAGCTCGTGTTAGCTGGCTAGTGAGAAGCCTTCCTGGCCTGATGCTCTGATAGGGGTATGGTGAATGGAGCCCACAGGAAATAGCCTTGGGAGGAATGGAGAGGGTGAGGGAGGCTTTTCTTGGGGAGAATGAACTTCCTAGAACTGAAAGGATTAGAGTGTCCTTCTGAAGCAGGTGGAGCCCAGAAGATACCACCTCCACTCTGCCCTACGCAGACAAGAATTCTGTGGGAACCCTCTTAGACAGTGCCACAGACCCCACACTTTACCTCAGAGGCCCGCTCTCCAAACTGGGCCAGCACCTTGGTCCGGTAGTCAGGGATGATGCTCAGAGGGTTGTTCAGCAGGGCCACGTGCTCCAGACACGGGAGGCTGCCAATGCTCCTGACTTCCTCCATCTGCAAGGCAGAGCACCAGTCCCCTTGTCTCTCCTTCCACCACTTCACCAACGTAACCCACGTTGGGGGTCTGTTTTGGGGTCACACCCAGCAATGCTCAGGCTTTGCTCTCGGAAATTACTCCTGGCAGTGCTTGAGCAGTATAACGTCCAGGATCCACTGAGGCGGCCTCTTGTGTACTTGAGACTGGGGCAAGGTTTGACTTGAACTAAGTCCCTAATTTCAGTGGAATTTAGACTGGCAATGAGTAAAGGCCTCCAGGGGTGATGCGCGGGGTGGCAGGAGCTCCTATGGAATGCCAGGGATCGAACCTGGGTCAACTGTATATAGGCAAATGCCCTACTGGCTGTACTATTGCTTAGGCCTCATGGGGTCCTCTTTTAGTGACAAGAAGTTTGCACTCTTCTCTCAAGTGACAAACCCCAGGGCAGTATCATCCCAATTGCCCAGAGATCCTTGAGGACTCAGCTCACCTGCTCAATTCTGTTGTTACTAAGATCCAGGTTGACGAGAGAATAGAGCTTGTGCAGGCCACTCAGACTCTCGAGAAGGTTACCTGCCAGGTTCAAGGTCTTAACATTCCCCAGTTTGGTGTGAACCCCTTCCAAGGAGGACAGCTTATTGTAGGACAGGTCCAGATGTACTAGGTTGTAGAGGTGCTGTGGCAGGACAGGGAAGAGAAGGTCAAATCAAAGCTCTAGAGAGGGAACTGGCAGGGAAAGGGTTATAGGTCTTCTAACCCTAACAACTCTTGCAGGGCTCAGCTCCATCCCCACTGATGGCGAGGTGGAGAGCTCACTGCTTCCCCACAAGAGCATACACACTGCCCAGTAGCAGCTCCCGCAGAGTAGAATTTTACTGCAAAATGTAAAATAAATAAATAAATAAAGCCAAAGAGGCTGCTGCCTGTCCCATCCTCATAGCAGCATGCCAGTTTGCTTATTCACATGCATATGGTGCGTTTTTCCTGTTTTTTGTTTGTTTCACTCCTGGTGGGGCTCGAGGGATTATACAGGGTGCCAGGGATTGAACGCAGGCTGGCTGCGTGCAAGGCAAATGTCTGATAGTGTACCATCCATCACTCTGGACCCAACACCTTTCCTGTTTTTGTAGGCCAAGAGCAACGATTACTTAGTGCATCATTGAGGCCCTGGAGGGTGGCAGCAGCACCAACTCTACAAACCATGGATGTAGTCAGACCCACTGCATGCCTATAAAAGACAACCCCAGGGTCAGGCCAACTCCCTAGAGTGCATGAGCCTCAGGAATGTTTGTGGACAGACCACAAGATCTGTACAGGAGAAGCATACAGGTGTGGGGCTCTCCAAGCCATGATTTACCTGCAGATTGTCCACGATCAACACTCCATTGTGACTCAGGTCCAGAAACTCGATCTTGGGAATCAGTTTCTTATAAAAAGAAGACAACAGCTGACATTACCTTCTAGGATACTTGATGCCATGTAGCCAATGCATATAGCATGCTGGGGCTCTTGCTCCCAACCAGACTCCAGGGCTGGATGTCTCTGCATGGCCTCTTGTGTCACACTTCCCAGTGCCCACCCAGGACCACGTCCACAGGAATTTGCAAAAACTCCTGCACTAAACACCACCCACCAGGTTTCAGAACCCATGATTTACAGAGATGACCAACCAAGAGCGTGATCCCATAAGGATGAAGTTCAACCCTACCCACAGCCACCAAGGAACATCAGCACAGGCCTCACCCTCCTATGTCTGAATGCCACCTGGATGTCACCCTTACAATTTCAATGGGAGGGACCATTCCCTGGAAATTAACTGCATCACTTCTCACAAATGGACATGCAATTAATATGTGATATTTGATTCTAAGAATGCCACTGCTGATTAAGCAAGCCCACCCTGAAATTAATTTAAATCTGCAAGCAACAGCCAGAGTGCTGGAAACAGGTTTTCTGTGGTCCTTTTAGATAAATCCCTAACTTCCAGGTCTGGTGAGGATGGGAAGCCTGGTGCCTGTAATAGAGAACGTACCACCGACTCATCGATCTCAGAGATGCTGTTGTGGCTCAGGTCTAGAGTAGTCAGCGCCTGCCATGTGGGGATGATGGCAGTCACAGGGCCTTCCAGGGCTGCGCCTTCTGGCTCCCACTCATCAAATTCCGAGGCTTCGGGAACGAGGACTTCCTGTGTAAGAACATCTGTTGAGCACACATTTGGGCCCTCACCCAACACTCACTGGGAGCACATTGCAAAATTTCAGGAAGGGCCTGAGCATATTTAGCTTGTGGAAGTGAACTTGCATTTAAATGGGACGTTGGTCCATATGTCTTCGGACGATTGTGAAATAACTGAAAAGCTCAGCAACTTAACAACCCCTTGTTCTGGTCCAGCTTCGGTAACAAATGTTTTTTAAAAGCCATGAGCACCTTTTGCTATGAAATGATTGCTTTTCTGGCTTAAATATCAGGCTGGAGATCAGAACATAGGGTAGTTCTAGCAACTGTGTTTCCGAGCTGGCACTTTGGTCCTCATGACAGAGACAGAGCCCCTTTACGTGTTAAGGGGCTAAAATCCAACAAACTATTACAAGGACAGCAGCCTAGACACAGGGACACCATCAAAGGGAGAGGAGTTGCATATTCATTTGACTTTTTATTTTTTTGCAGGGCCAGAGAGCTAACCCAGAGACTCGAAAATGTGAGGAGTGTACTCTACCACAGGACCACATCCCCAGCCTTTGACTCAAGAGGCACACAAGATTTCTCTCTTAATGGATTATGTCAGAGCCCTTGAGATGTGTGACAGGGAGTCACTTAGAGAACAGGTTGCCAGACACTCTTGCTGTCTACACACATTCCTTTTTCAACCACTAGCTTCAAAAGGCTTTTTAACAAAGCAAAATATTCATCAGACACTTTAAGACATAAAAAGCAGTCACTATGTCTTTTCTAGGCGGGGGAGAAATAGCACAGCGGGTAGGGCATTTGCCTTGCACACCACCAACCCAGGTGTAACCCCTGTGCATCGCCAGGTGTGACCCAGAAAGCAAAAAAAAAAAAAAAAAAAAAAAGCAGTCACTATGTCTTTTCTTTACAGCATTCAGAAACAAGAAATAGAGAAATATTAAAGAAACCGAAGAATGGGGATGAGAGTCAGAAGATACAGTACTCACTTTGCATGAGTGAAGGCCTAGGTTCAATGCCCAAAACTGCAAAACTAAAACCAATCTGCCCCACCCCCAACCCTACCGCAGTGGTTTTGAGAGTAGGGGAACCTAACACCAAAAAGCTCTTGTCTAACTGTACTAATGAGTAGGCAAACAACCATCTTCAGGGCTGCTCAGCACTGTGAGGTCACGCCTGGTTGCCGCTGACTCCTTTAGAACCGCAGCAGTGTGCATGCCTGCCCTACCTGTAGACAGTACCCCCACTGGGAAGAAAGTAGGGCTCACCTTCATGGAGGTGGCTGAGAAGCAGACGCTCATCGTAGCTAAGGTGGGTTTCGATGCTACCAGGCCCCGGATATGCTTGGCATCACAGTGACTTATCTGGAACAAGAACAAGTTGCACCTCAGAACATTATTGCTCGCACCAAGTCCCAAGAGGTAGGACAGGGTCACCCATCCACAAAAGTACAACCAGAAGCTGGAAAGTGTACAGTGGGCAGGGCACTTGCCTTGCTTCTCTTTAATCTCTGGCACTGCACATGGTCCCCCAAGCATTGTCAGGAGTCACTCCAGAGCACTGTGGAACACTCCTCACCAAAACAAATAAAAAGCAGGAAGAGGAGATAGCTCAAAAGGCTAGAGCACATGCCCTGTAGGCATGCAGGCCAAAGCTGCAAGTGGGTGGTACTAGGGAGTCAACTAGGGGGGTGTCAAATTCCCTCCCAGGATCACCTGAGCTTCATAGCATTGTTGGCGATTATCACTGGGAGTGGCTCCTCGAATGTGACTCAGTGGAACCTGCCTTTTCAAAAAGAGCATACCCTTGGGGGAGTCCAAATCCTTGGGGTCATTTCCCAAGTCAAACTTCTCTTTTTCCCAGCAGTCGGTGATTACTAAATATCAATAGGTAGCCACGTAGTCATAAGGAGCTCTGAAGCCCTTGTTCTCAGTGAGGTGAGGACCCACTGGGGCTTGGCAGACAGACGAGCTATGGGCCCATGGAAATCCCTGCTGGAGAACAAGGCTCTCCCTAATGCAGAATGAGGGGAAAAGGGGTGCTCCTGCTCACCCTGCCAGTGCTGCGTCAGGGATGCTCCAACTGCCCAGTCCTCAGGCAGCTGGGCTGGCCAGGGACATGGCTCTAGTTCCTGGTGAGGAATGCAATGCTCCAAGTCTCTGAGGACTTGGATTATACAACTGAGATTAATAAGCAGGAAGAGGAAAACCAGAGACAACAAAGGCTGAATAGAAGTAACATGAGGACACTGGTAGAGGCTACTGGGCACTTTGGTGGTGGCGAGGTGCAGTAACTGTACATCAAAACCATAAATGTTAACAGTATCGTAAAAATATAATCCCCCAAGCACCACCGGGAGTGATCCATGAGTACAGAACCAAGAGTAAGTCCTGAGCCAGGTACTGCTAGGTACTAACTCCACCCCCCTGCCACACACACACACATATAAAAAATAGTTTTATATATATATATATATATATATATATATATATATATATAACCAAAAACTGGCCAGAAATATAATGCAGCAGGTAAATTGTTTGCCTTGCATGTGGCTGACCTGGGTTTGATCTCTGGTACCCCAAAGAGTCCCCCTAGTACTGCCAGGAGTGATCTCCGAGTACCACTGGGTCTGGCCCCCTCAACACCCCCCCTCCCTGCACAAAAGGACTTTTCCTATTCAACAGTGCACCTTCTGTCAAAACTCCATCTTCCCTCTCCCAGAGACAGAATCAAGACCTTACCTACACTGAGATCAACTCCACTCTCTGCCTGGGCCCAGGTCTTACCTCCACCTGATGGAGAGACTTAAATATTGACAGATCAAAAGGCAGGAGCTGCTCCTGAATGTTGCTGGTCCCAAAAGGTCCTTCTGTGCCGGAAACCTGTGGCCACAGAGAATGAGATTGAACCAGGATGTGTAGGCCACCCCACCAGCAGCTCGATTCCCCCACCCCCCAGTCATTGAGCAGTGCTCTGGCAGTGGCCAGAACCATCAGGAAGCTCTGCCTGGCAATGTGAAGCACAGTGGCCATACATCCCCACATGCCACTTCCACAGCCCACAAAGTAGGCAAAAACACAGTCAAAGCCAGTGGATACTGGGTTATGACTGCCCCCTGGTGCTCACAGTCAGAAGCATGGTGCTAAGAGCACCAGAGGTGGCTTCCTTTAGGGGAAGGGGACCTTGTCTCCTATAGAGGCTGGCAGTCAGGGTGTTGTCAAACTCCACTGTCACCAGCTTCACACCCATACTAAGGGGCTCTCTGATGGGGCTGTTGCAGCTTTACCTTCAGATACTTAAGGCGACAAGTGAAGTCCAGGATGTGCCCGAGGTCAGTCTTTGCATCTCCACTGGCGCAGGTGGGCTTTCCCTGCTGTAGCTGCTCGGTGACCGCATAGAGCTGCAGGGGTCCAATTGCAAAGACCTCGCCGGCCCCCAAGAGCTGTTCTCCTGAAACAGCCATGTCCCATGGGTTGAGGGCCAACCCTGCCACAGGGATAAGCCCCCTGGCCCACAGTTCACAAGCAAATAGCAGGAATCCATTACATGCACCGGACAGGATCAAGATGAAGCCAAGGCTCTCATGCGCCACAGCAGTAGCCGTTCCTCTGTGGACACTGGACAACCATGGGAATGTGTGGTTTGGGAGCTGCCCTTGGGTGAGGTAGAGTCCAACTCTGAGGCACTGAGTCAGGTTAAGAGGCGAGGCAGCATCACAGACATAGAAACATGTCATAGCCTCCAATATACATAGGCCCCACGTCTGTTCTGTTCTCTGCTCCTCCCAGCCATGTGCTCTCAAACTAGGCATCTAAGGTTACTAGGCATCTCACCTGCAAGCGTAGGTGGTGCCTCCTGACAGGGAGGGAGTGAAGTATAAAGCCAGGACTGGAGCCCCCCAAAACACTCATTCTTGTTTGCTAGCCACCTGAATGAACGCTTTCAGCAAAAGACACACCACATACAATATGTCACCACAGGGCCAGAGTTGACCCAGAGTTGACCCTGAGCATGGGATTCCTGATGCAGGGACTCCTCCTAAGATACAGGACCTCAGCATCTCTGGGCAGCTACCTACAGGTGGGTTTGCCTGTGGGTCAAGTCTAGAGATGGTGGCCCTGGGGAGGACTCACTTTTTGCACAGCAGACCAAGTTCTGTGCCAATGCAGGCCCCTGACCACTTGATATGGCAGAGCAAATTGCCCCATCCCCATAAATACCGTGTCCCCGGCTACATACCTTTTTCAAAGAGCTCCTCAGCCAGTGCAGCAGTGATGCCGTTTATCTCCTGCAGACAAAACAGAATCCAGTTAGAAAGCCCATTCACCCTCACCCAGATTTGCACACTTCCTGCTCTCTACTCTGCAGGAAGTATGCAATGCCAGTTCTCCAAGAAATGAGACAAAGTGAAGGAATAAACCTATAACCAATTAAGGTCTTCAGAAAAAGAAACTAGGGGTCAGGGAGATGGCTCAAAAGCCTGGAGCACAATCACTGCATGTGGAAGCCCTGGGTTTAATCTCTGGCACAACATGCTCTTATTACCTCTGGGCCTGAGCAGAACCTTGTTCCCACGAGTGAGCCCCCAGGTCCTCGAGCATGGCTAGGAAGAACGGAAAGCAGACTAGTGGAGTCACTCTTGAGGAGACATGTGAGCATTACCAGTGTTTAGCAGGAAAAGGAAGGGGGGGAGGGGAGGCAAGACTGACAGAGCACAACTATGCCAAGGGTTGGCTAGGAAGCCAATAGATCCCCTAATGGGCCACTGGAGATCTTAGGCGAGTACAGGTTGGAAAGGAGTACTGCTTCTTCTGAAACAAAGGCTCTGGTTATTCTGCTGGAATAAAGGACTTCCTAGCATCACCCCTCCCTGAGAAAGGTCTACTTTCACATCCCAAAGCTGAGAGCAAGAATTTGCTCCCTATGCTTATTCATATGACCATGCAATGCAGTAGTCTCTTAGTCCCAGGGTCCAAAGAGTAGGAAAGGATTTCCTTTTAGAAGGATGTGATAAAGGAAGCCTGACAAGGACAAGCCTTCCGGCCTGTGAGCAGCAAATATACTAGGTCTCAAACCTGCCAGCCAGCAAACTCATTCTGCAACCCCTCTAGTTAGTTCCCCAACATCCTACGCAAGGAAAATGCTTTTGCAACTCGGTTTCTCAGACAAGACCACTGATGTGGAGAGGTTGCAACTTTCCCTTGCACAAGGCTAGAGAACAGCCCCAGCATGCCCTCAAGCTCGGGCCTTGAAAAGCTCTTCACAGAGCAGTCAACTGCCCCAGAACTTCAAGGACGTGGATGTGGGGCTTGCAGGGCCCCAGGGGTGTTCAGCCTCACCTTGCCTAGGTAAGAATTGGAATCAACTGACAGATGGCAGCGAACAGGACTGAGTCAACAGGTGCAGACGGAGGCTGTGTGGCGGCCTTCATAATTCACAGGAACAGGACATGCAATTCACATGTTTATGGGACTCCAGAGGCGCCGGGATACAGGAGACAGGCTGTCCTTTTCCTGTTTTTCTCTTTGGTTGTTTGTCTCTAACTATGATAGCTAGATACAGACGGTTTAGAGGTTATTTATATGCTGAAGCGTCTTCTCCCTCTCTGTGAGCAGCAAATATACTTTGTCCCTGATGGGGGAAGAGGGTATCAAAAACCTTTTTATATGTTTCATTTTTTTAAAGTGAAACAAGATAGCTTTTTTTTGGGGTCACACCCAGCAATGCTCAGGGGTTACTCCTGGCTTTGCAGTCAGGGAATACTCCCGGTAGTGCTTGGAGGACACATAGATGCCGGGGATCGAACCCAGGTTGGCCGTTTGCAAGGCAAACACCCTATCGGCTGTACTATCACTCCGGCCCCCAAACAAGATAGCTTTTATTGAATAAAATTTACTTAGAAGTGAAGGGAGAGAATGAGAGGAATATTGTTCCAGACAGAACATGGGCTTTCTCCAGAGTGGAAAAAGCAAGCAAGCAGATACATGTTCAAGGAAGAACAAGCAAGCTGAGGTTTTTTTATGTCTACAGAAATCTGAGATGACTTTCCTTTGTTATTTTTCTCCATTCCCACAGTTTTAAAAATCTTCTCATTTTTTCTGTTAGTACTTTTATGGTATCTTTTAAAATGTGTTTATGTACTTGAAATTAAGCATTTATATAATGTGAGACTAATTCCTGTTCTCACACACAAATGGAAGGAAAATGAGCAATCACAGCCTCAAGGTCAAGGGGCTCAGGCAGAGTCTGGCAAGATACAGGATGGGATGGAAAAGAGCCATCAGAGGACTGAAAGGCTCTGCAGAGGAAAGAGTGACAGCTTGCTGGAGGAGAGGCTGCAGTTCACTCTGGAGTTCCATGTATATACTGTAGGTTATTGTTTTTTTGAATTTTGGGGGGGTAG
Source organism: Sorex fumeus (assembly GCF_029834395.1). Classification (NCBI taxonomy): domain Eukaryota; kingdom Metazoa; phylum Chordata; class Mammalia; order Eulipotyphla; family Soricidae; genus Sorex; species Sorex fumeus. Next base: position 52,777,167 of record NW_026606129.1, on the reverse strand, counting down.
GATGGGGGGGGTATTGGGCCACATCCAGCAGTTCTCAGGACACATCCATGATGCCAGGGACTGAATCCTGAATCCGGATCAGCTGCATGCAACAAAAGTGCTTTACTGCTGTACTGTCTTTCCTGCCCCACTTCAGCAACTTAAACACAATTCCATTCTCCCTGACTACTATGGAACGAAGAAGCCTACAATTAAGTTGGAAGCATCCAAAGGCCTGGCTCTCAACACCAGCACTCCCCACTCTCCCTACAGCCACAAACGCTGGAACCCTGAAAGGCAAGTCTCTAAGCAGCTTCCCCTGGGTCAAGAACAGTTCCTCCTCCACGTTACTGACACTGGGGCTCACATTGGAAAGGGTTTCCTGCTTCACCATCCCAATCTCAAAAGTTCCATTTCTTTGGGCAGATATTGTCAATCCAGAAGGAACATGAGAAAACTCATTCTACATGTCAGCCATGCAGAGGGGACAGACTGGGATATCTGGAAGGCAAAGAACTGAGACCATGTGGGTCTGGGCTCATGGCAGAGCAACCAAACATGTAACAGCTTCTCATAGCTCTCTGGAGCACAGAAAGTGCAGCATTGCAACACTGTCTACTCAGTTTTCAAACTGTCCTTCACTCTGGAAAACTCTTTAATCATACAAAAAGAAATGCCTTCATTTCTTCATCCCCGTATCTAGACCATGGGTCTCCACAGATAAATTCTTTTTTTCTTACTTCCTCGGAAGGTTCTGGCTAAATCCTGACTTGTGCAGAGCAAGGTCAAGCAAAGCAAGGAGAGAGGTGGCCTCTTGTCTAATCTGCAAAGATACAATCATCTCTGGGGCTAGATGACACCCACTTATCCTCTACAGAGGAACCTGAAGTGCTTCAGGGTACCATAAATGCTTGACTTGAAATGGATTTTACTTATATAAAGTATAACCATATAGAAGCCTGGGACGTAACACAGTGGATAAAGGTGCTTGTTCCATATGCAGTTGATGAGTTCAACTCCAGCACTACATAAGGTACCCCCAGGCACTGCCAGGAGTGAGCTGAGCACAGAGCCAGGAGTAAGTCCTGAGCACTGATGAATGTGGCTCAAAAACCCAAACCATACATATATATGTATATAAAAATATGTAATATAACATACATACCAATAATAAAGCAAATAATAATTATAAATAGAATAGTATTTTAAAATCAACTTTTTAATTTTGCAGGGTTGGGGCTCTAACCCAGGGCCTCACATATACAAGGTACTCTCTCCCACTGAGCTACATTCCCAGGTTGAAATATATTTTTAAAAGATGTTCTTTAGGACTAGAGCTCCTACTTAGCATATTGGAGGCCTGGGTTCCATTCCCAACATGGCACAGTCCCCTGAACACTGCTGGGAGCAGCTCCCCAGCATCTAGCCAACTACGCCAAGAAGCAACACTGAGCATAGCTGGGTGTGGCTCAAAAACATGAACACTCTTTATTCCTCAATAAAAATTTTAAGAAGAAAGTGCCAGGTTTGCTGAAAAACTGTAATGCCAACCCCCGCAAATGTGACCTAGACCATCAGTTAGCTGCCCACCAGAATAACGTGTCTCTGTGCAGCTAAGGCAGTAGCAAGGGCTGCTCACAGAGCATTACAGAATGGTTCTGGGACTAAGTGTCTCTGAGGTCAGTTATATCTGCGGGCCACACACATGCTTGGGCTAAGGGTCCTTGTCTGACTTCTGAGTTTATGCTTGGGAGAAGCAGTGCAGCAGAAGGCATATACATATACCTACATATTACACACACACACACACACACACACACACACACACACACACACGTATATATATGTAATTTGACTTAAAGTAAAATTCCTCATGTTAGAAGATTCAAGCTGGAGAACTCCAAGATGTTCAGTAAATTGCTAAAAAATCTGCTCTCATTCATAGCCTCAGTACCTTGCCACTGAAACAAATAATAGAAAAAAACTGGATGCTAGAGCTCCTGGTTTAAAAATTCAAAATGGTATTTCTCCTAGCCAATTGGTTTTAAAGATAAGAAAATACATATCTCCTTTGGGTCAGAGGATAGTAGAGCAGGTAAGGCACTTCTTGCCTTGTATGCAGCCAACCTATATTCTCCAGCAGCACCCCATATAGTTCTTCAAGCCTACCAGGACTGAACCCTGAGCACAGAGCTAGTAGTAAGCCCTGAGTACAGCCAGGTGTGACCATAAATATATATATATATATATATATATATATATATATATATATATATATGTAGCCTTTCCTTACTAGCATAGACAAGACTGGCTGGCGCTGGTGACCATAGATGGTCTATAACCTCTAACTTTCTTGCAGGTCTTTGTGATCCTCAAGGACCTGAGGTTACCACCTCAAGCTTCCAAAAGAGGAACTGGGATCCTGAAAGGGTAAACAACTGACTTAGAATGAACAGGAAGCAGCAGAGCTGGGAGATAAACTCCTTACTCAAGGCACCCTCACAAAAGCATCATACCAAAATGCCATGCTGGAATTCTCTGTGAAATGTCACTGCAGTGAATTGGAAAGCCTCTCTGTAAGGAGTCTGAATGTCACTAAAGGTCCAAGAACCCCTGTGGAACAGCCCAACACAGGCCTACTGTAAGGTACGCACATTGACTATGATGGAGGGCTGCCTGCTAAACTCTGGAGAGGGAAAGAATGGCAAGGGAAAGAAGGGTGCTTTCATTCCTCATCATTAAAATTTGTATCGTGGAAGAAAGTCAGACACCAGAACTATACCACATACGTATCTTAACTTAAAACAACCAAACCTAAACACATGAGCTAAAACTAAAGCTTGGAAGAAAACAACACAGCATTAATCTTTGTGATCCTGGATCCACGGTTTCATAGATAGGACACAAGAAAGTATCAGTGACCAAAGGGGGGGGGGGGGGGGGAAATAACTAAACTTCAAGGCCAGAGTGATAGTCCAGTGGGTAGGGGACCTACCTTGCATGTGGCTGACTGAGTTCAATTCTCAGCACCTCTGTGGTTTCCTGAGACCACCAGGCATAATACTGGAGCACAGAACCAGGAATGAGCCCTGAGCGCTGCTGGGTTTGGCCCCAAACCAAACAACAAACAAAACAGAAACTGAACTTCATCTAAATCTCAAACTAAAACTTAGGGGTGTCAAAGGACACTATCAAGAAAATTAAAAAAGCATTGCAAGTACCACTACCAATATGTGTGCAAGCCCCTTCTCCATCATCATCTTGAAGATGACAACAACAATGATGAAAACGACAATAAAGGGAGCAGGGAGGGAGAGGAAATTAAAAAGGAAGGCTTTTTCCCTTCTAGAAGCACATATTTGTTTCTCTCATTCTTTCTCATTATTTCTATTTCCCTTTAAAGTTCTTCAAGTTAATTTCTTCTTTTTCCATCCTCCCTCACCCTCAAAGTTAACTTCTTTTTGAAAGTAGCTTCAGAAAGTAATTTTTATAGGTTTATTTGGAAGTTCTGAGAAATGAGGGAGGGAGGGGTGTGTGTGTGTGTGTGTGTGTGTGTGTGTGTGTGTGTGTGTGTGTGAATGCAGGCTTCTCCAAAGGCAGAGAAAATGCAGGCTTTGCAAAGGCAGAGAGAGGGCCCCACATGCCAGCTTTAAAGTATCAAAGTGGAACACATCTCAATAGGGAAGATGGAGGCAACACATGTGCTTGGGTACCACATCCAACTAAAAATTTTTTAATAAAAATAAAAGAACATGAAGACAATTTATACAACAGGAGAAAATATTGTGCTTATCATATATCTAACAAAGATCTATATCCAAAATATCTAAAGAGCTTGGAGAGATTAACAACAAAAAGACAAGTAACCTAATTTGAATTTATTTTTTGTTTTATTGCCACACCTTGCACCATTCAGGGGTTACCCCCATCTATGTTTAGGGTTCACTCCCAGAGATGCTCATGGGACTGGATGTGGGATTCTGCATGTGTGGCACATAATCCAGCCCCTTGTGCTATCTCCCCAGCCCTGGAATACATTTCTCAAGACACACTGGCAAAGAGGCTCAACATTGGTTAGTAGAAAACTGCTATTCAAAGCCACAAGGTGATACCACTACATACAAGATGACTGTTAAAAAAAAAAAGAGTTTAGGGACCAGAGCAGTAGTACAATGTAGAGGTCACTTGTCTCTGACTCAGCTAAAATGGGTTTGATCCCCAACATTCCATATATCCCCCAAATCTTCCAGGAATGATCCCTCAGCACCGAACCAGGAGTTATCCTGAGCACCACGAGATGTGGGCCCCCTCCAAAGACAGTAATATACAGTGGTGAGCATGTAGCAAGATGAGAATCTATACATTGGTAGTGAGAGCGTAAAATGATATAGCCATCATGGGGAAAAAAAAAACCTTTTTTTAAAAACTTTTTGGGTCACACCTGGCGATGCTCAGGGGTTACTCCCGGCTCTGTACTCAGGAGTTACTCCAGGCGGTGTTCGGGGGACCATATGGGATGCTGGGAATCGAACCCGGGTCAGCTGTGTGCAAGACAAATGCCCTATCCGCTGTGCTATCGCTCCAGCCCCTAAACTGCTTAATTTTTAAAAGATAAACTAGAGGGGGTAATAATTACTTAAATTTTAAAAGATAAACTAGAGGGGGATAATTCCTGAGCCTGGAGTAACCCCTGAGCATCGCTGGGTGTGACACAAAAAGCAACAACAACAACAAAGATAAACTAGACAGCAGGAGAGATAGAGATTGTAGTACTGGGGTTAGTTAAGGCATTTGCTTATATGGTCCTCTGAGTTACTGTCAGGAGTGATTCCTGAGCACAGAGCCAAGAATAAGTCCTGAGCTCAGCTGGATACAGCCCAAACAAACAAACAAACAAAAAAGACAAACTAGGCTAGAGAGATTTACGGAGGTTAAGGTGTTTTGCCTTGTATGCACTGATCCCAATTTATCTGAGCACTCCAGGAGTGATCCCAGGGCAAAGTGGCCACAAAACCAAGTAAACCGGGGTTAGAGTAATAGTAGAGTGGGTAGGGCATTTGCATTACGCATGGCCAACCTGGGTTCAATCCCCGGCATCCTATATGGTCCCCCAAGCACCACCAGGAGTTGTTCCTGAGTGCAGAGCCAAAAATAACACTTGTGCATCGCCGGGTGTGACCCAAATTGCAAAAAAACAAAACAAAAAATAAACAAAACCAAAATAAACTAAACAAGTAAACCAAACAAATAAAAAGGGCTTGAGTGCATGTCCTATATAGAGGTCTCAAGTTCCAATCCCCAGCATTTTTTCGCCTCCGAGCACCACTGAGTGTAGGCCTTCAGCACCAATGGGCTGAACAGCTGGGCCAAGTATTGCAAAGAATGAACCCTGGGCCTCCTGAGCACTGCTTTGGAGTTACCATATGACCCAGCAATCTACACTATTTGATTTATGTTATATATTCAACAGAAGCAAAACCATATCCACACAAGAGGGGCTGGAGTGATGTGGCCGACCAAGGTTCAATTCTTGGCATCCCATATGGTTCATGAGCCCACCAGGAGTGATCCCTGAGTGCAGATCCAGAGTAACCCCTGAGTACTGCAAGGTGTGGTCTCCAAACAAAAACAAACAAAAAATTCACATAAGAATTTCATTTTTCAGGCTGGAGAGAACTCAATGTGTAGAAAGCACGCCTTATATGCAAAAAGTCTAGGTTTACTCTCCACCAGGAATAAACCCTGAGCACCACTCAGTATGGCCTCAGAACCAAAAAGAATATTCATTATTCATAAGTTAGAAAGTGGGAAGAGGAAAGGGAAACAACTAATAGATTAAGCAAAGGCTTTGCATGCAAGAGAACAGATTCAATTCACTGCATGGTTCCCCAGGGACCACCTGGAGTGACCCTGAGCACAGAGCCAGGGGTAGCCTCTGAGCACCACTAGCGATGGTTCAAAAACAGGTGGGAACAACCCAATGTCTATCAACTGACAGATACACAAAATTTGGCATTTCCAAACAACAGAATATTATGGGGTCAGAGAGACAGCTCAATTGGTTGAATGTGTGCTTTGCATAAAGGAGGCCTAGGTTCAATCTCTAGCAACACAGGATTCTCCAAGCCCCACCAAAAGCAACTCCAAGTACCAGGTTGGGAGTGGCCTCTAAGTACTGTTAGGTGTGAAAAGTAAAGGCCCTCCCATTGATCATCGATTTGCTCGAGTGGACCCAGTAACGTCTCCATTGGAGACTTTGTTGTTACTGTGTTTGGCATATCGAATACATCACGGGGAGCTTGCCAGGCCCTGCTGTGCGGGCGAGATACTCTCGGTAGCTTGCCGGGCTCTCCGAGAGGGGCGGAGGAATCGAACTCGGGTCGGCCATGTTGGCTGCGTGCAAGGCAAACGCCCTACCGCTGTGCTATCACTCCAGCCCTGTTAGGTGTAGCTCAAAAAAAAAAAAAGAGTGATAATAAATTACCTAGCTAAATTACCTAGCTATAAAAGAACCAAAGAACTGATTCTGTATTACAAAATGAATGAACTTTAAAATATCATTCTAAGTGAAAGCAGTTACAAAAGATCATATGCAATAAGTGTCTGTTTATTAAAATGTCTAGAAATAGTCAATCCAATGGAGATAAGAAAACAGATTAGAGATCAGGGGGCAGAGCAAGATAAGAGTGGATAGGGTGGGGCTGGAGCAATAGCACAGCTGGTAGGGCATTTGCCTTGCACGCGGCTGACCCGGGTTCAATTCCCAGCATCCCATATGGTCCCCTGAGCACTGCCAGGGGTAACTCCTGAGAACAGAGCCAGGAGTAACCCCTGTGCATCGCCAGGTGTGACCCAAAAAAAACCCCCCCAAAAAAAAGTGGGTAGGGCGTTTGCCTTGTTGCAGCTGACCCAGGTTCAATCCCCAGCACCGTACATGGTCCCTTAATCCTTACCAAGAATAATTCATGAGCACAGAGCCAGGAGTAAGCCCTGTGCACCTCGAAGTGTGGCTCCAAAACAAAACAAAAAAAATTATAGAGATTACAAGGGCAGGAGAGGACAGGGGTAAATACTTTTGGGGGTAAATACTCTATAATTATGAAGAAGTCATAGATGATGCACAACTGCATAAGTACTAAAAGCTAGGGCAACGCATACTTCCAAAATATGCATTTTGGGGCATGGGGATCTGACTCAATGGAAGAGCACATGCTTTAAACCTGTGAGGCCCTCCTTTGAGGCCATCTCCTCCTCCCCAATATCAAAAGAAAAAATATGACTCAAAGAAAAAAAATTCACACTTCATCCAAACAAGGTAACCTGGGTCCACCCTCTAATTTCATCTTCTAAGAGGTGGATCAGGTCTGGAACCATTTCAGAGGACACCACTGGGTCAAAGGTTACAAGAAGCATTCCCTAGAGAGCTACCGACCAGCACAAAGACTAACACCTGAGTTGAAACCATATGAAGATCTAATGCTGATCTAATGCCATGGTCAACTGTAACTCTGCCCATGGCAATGTCTGGAGACACAACCAGGGAAGGGACTTACTACTGGCAGTGGGAAGAGGCCATAGGTGCCTCTGAGCAATATACAGGTCAGTCCCCACAACTATTCAGAGTCCAAAATGTCAATGATGCTACAGTGGAGAAACCTTGAATTACTATTTGATGAGCCAATCACTTTTGGAATTTTCAGATTTATATAAAGCAAGGACAAACTTCACAGTAGCAATAATCCAAACTGCTCCAAGCAGGAGTACATGTCTTGAAAACAGAACCGGTGCTGTGGACTGGTCCCAAGCCCACTTCTTAAGTAAATCTATCTCAAAAAAAGGCCTTTCTGCTTAACAGCTCCAGGGTAAGATGCAACAACCTTCACACACTTTCCTTTAAGGAAACTTTTTGGGATCATTTTTAGCAGATGATGCATAACAAGCAATACAAAATAAATTATTTAGGACCTGCTTTTGGGGCAGGCTTGGGTGGTGGTGGTAAAATGCGAAATAATGGTTGGTGGGACTCGTGTTAGAATATTAAATGTAATAAATTGTGGACAACTTTTAAAAAATAAAATAAGAAAATAAAAGAGGCCTCTCTAATGCTGAGAGGTGGGCATTCAGTCAGGAGACCACCTCCTCCTCTAAACCCCAGACCTTTTTTTAAAAAATTACTGCAGGATGGGGGCTGGTGCAATAGTACAGTGGGTACTATATTTGCTTGCACGTGGCCGAACCAGGTTCAATCCTCGGCATCCCATATGGTCCCCTGAGCACCACCAAGAGTGATTCCTGAGTGCAGAGCCAGGAGTCACCCCTGGGCATCACCAGGTGTGGCCCAAGCACCACCCTCCCCCCCAAAAAAAACACTTAAAAAACTGGAAATAAAGTTTACCTCTTAAAAAAAAATTACTAAGCACCAAATATAAGTTTAACTAATCTTGAAATGTTTAATTTTAAACACTTCTACTGATTTAATTTTATATAAATTTTCTAAAATGCCCAATTCTTGCGTTAATAAAGCACTGGTTCAAAAAAAAATTACCATAGGGAAATGCCAGAGAGATAGTACAGGGCGTCTGTCTTGCATGTGGCTGACCAGGGTTTGATCTCTGGCACCCCATACAGTCCCGAGTCTGCCAGGAGTGATCCCTGAGTGCAAAGCCAAAAGTAATAAGCCCTGAACACTGCCAGTGTGGCTCCCAAAGCAAAATTTAAAAAAATAATGTTATTGTGGGGTCATTCCCAGTAGTGTTTGGTGCTTAGGACTGTTGTAGTACCAGAGACAGAAACTACAGTCTGCAACATGCAAGGCAGGGCTGGAGAGATAGTACAGCCAAGAAGGCATTTGCTTTGCATGCAGATGACCAGGGCTCAATCCCCAACACCCCAAATAGTCCCCCCCAAGCCTTATCAAGAATGATACCTGAGCACAGAGTCAGGAGTAAGCCTGAACACTGCTAGGTGTGGCCCCAAAACGGAAAATGAAAATAAACAGGCAAGGCAGGTGTCCTACTCCTTGAGCCACATCCTGGCCCCAAAAGGTCAGGTCTTAAACAATAATTCCTATTTTCAAAGAACTGCTGCTTAAATTTTATTCTTGAATAATTAATCTAAGTTTTCTTAAAATATATTACTTCTAAAAATACAACCAGTCAAGTTTATTAGGAAATACTCACAAAAGGAATAAAAATTTTTCTCGTAGAAGGTAAAAAAAAGTTTACCACTGGAAACTACTAATCATATACGCTGTTGTAATGTGCTCACAAAACTCAAAGGATTGATACCTATTTCATATGAAAATGCTGCCTCCACACAGCCCCTCCAAGATTAGGGATCCAATGCTGTCACCATCATTGTATTTTCTGGTTCTACCTAGCACTCTAGGGAAGCTTCAGCTGCTCTACTCAGAAAATACTTGAAGAAAAAATTTTTTTTTCTTTTTTTTTACTTTTTGGGTCACACCCAGCGATGCTCAGGGGTTACTCCTGGCTCGGCACTCAGGAATTACTCCTGGCGGTGCTTGGGGGACCATATGGGATGCTGGGGATTGAACCCAGATCGACCGCACGCAAGGCAAACACCCTACCCACTGTGCTATCGCGCCGATCCTGAAGAAAAACTTTTAAATATATCCACAACCACAACATCACATGGTTGCACCCTCGGCTTTTTTTTTTTAAACCACCCCTATTAAGGTTTCTGGGTGGGTTTTGGTATTTGCTACAGTCCTGAAATGACTCTTGTCTCTGTATCCTCTCACAGTTACCTGCAGAGAAGAAGAAGTGTTACCTACTTTTACATCATTCTGGTATTACACCCTCTGACTATGGGGAAGTCTCACAAGCCATCCTGTCCTTGAGTCTGAGCAAGCTGATTCTGGCCCATGAGGAAGCAAGTGCAGAGCTGCTCTGCACCCTCCCCTCCTGCTGTTCTGCAGGGAAGGTGTTTCCCCTCAGCTTCAGCACTGGGCCCTGGCAATAATTTCAGATAGCAATTTTCTTCCTAGAGACTGATCCCCTCCTAAATCATGAGTTCTGAACAATTCTATACCAGTCTATGCCAGGTGTCAGCTGCTTCTCAGGCAAACTCCCACAGGCCAGCTTACTAAATAACATTGCTAGAGGAAAGCTGCTATACGGCCAGTCTGACTCGTGAGGACAAATCTGTTGGTGAGCATCTTCAGCCCAAACCCCAGCATGATGTGCCTCCGGTTCTAAGGTAAAGGTAAAGGCCCTCCCGTGGATCGTCGATTTGCTCGAGCAGGCCCAGTAACGTCTCCATTGGAGACTTTGTTGTTACTGTGTCTGGCATATCGAATATTCTCGGTAGCTTGCCGGGCTCTCCGAGAGGGGCGGAGGAATCGAACTCAGGTCGGCCATGTTGGCCGCTTGTAAGGCGAACGCCCTACCCGCTGTGCTATCGCTCCGGTTCTAACTGCAGGTCAAATTCCAGGCCAGCTCTCCACAAAGGTGAGGTCTTTGCTGCTCAAGGCTCTGATGGCAAAGGAGAAAACCCAAGAGGAACTTACATAAAAGTGAAAATGCAAGAAGTGGGCCAGAACTCTGGGGGCCACACTAGGGAAAGCAGCTAAGAGGGTTTGGAGATAGACTTCAAGATCCTTCTCCCTCTTTTCCACCAAGCTTCTTGAGTTTTTCCCAATTATCTTTTTGGGTGGAAGTAGATTTTTATCAATCTTCTTCTCCGCAACAAGCTGCAAGAAAACAAAACATGTCAATCACAGATCAGAAGGATCTTCCACTGTGCAAGCCTGCTCCAAGCAGCTTGAGGGCAGGTACTTGTCACATCATACACAACCCCTCTTGACAGGAGCAGTAGGACTCACAATCAAATGTAGCACACCTGCAGAGCTGGAGTGATAGTACATCATTTAAGGCATTTATCTTACAAGCTGCTGACCTTAGTATGAGGGCAAACCAGGAGTAATCCCTGAGCACGGCTGAGTAATGCGAACAAACCCAATCTTTCTCCCCAAGTTAAAACTAAACCAGCATGCCTGCAATCTGGCCTCACCATGGTATGTTAGTATTATAAATTCAATTTCAGACAATGAGCTCAAGCTGGTGACTTCTTGGAAGAGACATTCAGAAGCTACCTACAGGTCTCTAAAACGATCCTTTCCAAAGCAATCAAGTTGAAAACTGTCTTCAAAACACTCGTGATTCAGTCAGTAAGGTGCTTGTCTTACATGAGACAGACCCTGGTTGAATCCCAGTACTGCATACTGTTCTCTGAGCACTGTCAGGAGTGACCTCTGAGCAGAGCAAGGAACAGTCCCCTAGATAGCTGGGTATGACTCAAAAACAAATAATAACCAAAAAACTATTTGTGACACGAATGACCCAAAGAAAGGCAGCTTTCTCTAGAAACAAAGGAATAAAATATCAGTCAAAAATGAAAAGTACCAGCTCTAAAAGAGCTATAGTAAGCTGAAACTAATTCAAGCCTATTTCCTACCAGAGAAACTACCCTAGCACCCTACATCTAAGCTAGGTCTGGCAATCTTAAAAAAAAAAAAATCCAGGGACTAGAAAGGCAGTACAGCGGGTAGGGTATTTGCCTTGCATGCAACTAACCTCGGCATCCCATATGGTTGCCCCAAGCATCATCAGGAGTAAATTCCTAAGTGCAGAGCCAGGAATGACCCCTAAGCATTGCTTGAGTGTAGCCAAAAACCAAATAAACAGACAAAAACTGAAGTCCCAGGGGCCAGGAAGAGAGCTCAATTGACTAAGTGTACGTTCTTGCACGCTAGAGTTCTGGTACAAATGATGCCCTGAGCCTTGCTAAGAGCAACATCCCAGCACAGAGACAGGAGTAGCCATCAGCCTTACAGGGTGTGGCCCTAAAAATCTCCCCCAAAACTGAAGTTCCAAGGTCAGGAGATAGAATAGGGGTCAGGGTGCATCTCATACACTGAGCACCACATAGCCACACAAGCACTCTGCTCAGGGTAGCACCGGTGGCACCCAGCACTCACAGGTCCTAAGCAGCAAGGCATCCTCTGGCCCAAGCACTGAACTGTGGTCTAGCTGGTCAAGACCGCAGAGTGGTCCCCAGTTCTCCTGAATACCACTCAGGAGGCTCCCACAAAAAGTTGACAAACCCGAAAGTTATATATGCTCTTTGTAACACTGTCTTACATTAGAGTCAAGTCTCAGGAGCCACCAGATATTTTGTGGTGTCCATTACATTAATACGCTGGTTTAGGAAAGAACATCAGAAACAAGGAGCCTGTTCTGCTCTAATGCTCACCGATGACACAATGGGAACTTGGCCTTAAAAGGCCCCAAACCCAGTATTCTGATTTTCAAAGATTACCTTTTCATGCAGGTCATGGAAATCACTGTACCGGTGCTTCACTGTCCATTCATGGCTGCCATCAGTGACCTGGATGATGTAAACCTACAAGCAAAACCCCACAGCCTTTGCTGAGACAGCAACAGGGAAAACCCCACCCTGGGAGGGATAGCTGCAGGACCAAGACCCCCCCCCCCAAGACCCAGCTATTCTTGCCCACCAGCCCGTGCCTGTTAGGACCCTTTCTGAGCAACAGGCCTCCCCCAACAGCCTCCTCCAAGGCCCTGATACTGGCAAGGGGATACGTCACTGATGATATTCACAATGAAAGATGGAGAAGGCAATCGGCCAGCCTGTTACCTCTAGTTTTTTTTTTTTTTGCCTCCATTCTGAGCGGAGGCAAAAACCACACCTTCCAAGGGAGGCAATATTCACCTAGGCCTGGGAAAATGAGCTTTCCCTGTCATTTTTCCCCCCCAAGTCTGGAAGCAAGTCCTTTTCCTTTCCAAACCTTCAGCTGGCTCATGGCTGTGCTTTCTGCCGCTGAGCCAAGAACGAAGGCACTAAGAAGCTAATGGGCAGTGGGGGAAGGGCCAGGCTGGGCACTCTGGCCCTAACACAAGGCAGCACATCAGCGGTTAGGGGAATGAGCCTGGGGAGCGAAGAAGTCCTGGGTCCAAACCTGGTCTCGCCATTTCCTGACAGCGGCTTAAGAAGGAGCCACTTATGTAAGTGATCTGGAGCCTCCCTCTGAACCTCGGTCTCCCATCTCCGAATCTGGCAGGTTTAAGATTTCAATCAGGTAATGCATGCAAAATGCGGAGTACAGGGCCTGCCTGACATGTGCCAAGGGTGCCCCAAGACGTCGGTATTAATAACATTCAACGCCGAACCCTGAGACGAGACGCTAGGGCTGGCTGGGCGCACCGCCGCCCGCACCCCCGTCTCGGAGGGGGCCGGAGGGGGCCGTCAGGGGAATCAAGGCTCTTCGGGGCTTGACGGGCTTGGGGCTCCCGCAGAATGCCGCCCGGGGAGGACCTCTCTTGACGCCACCAGAGACGCGGGCCCCAATCCGCCCGGTCCTGCCCCTCTCTGCAGCAAGCACAAAGGGGGAGGAGAAAAACCAGCAACTCGGCGGAGCCTCCTCGGAGGCGCAGCCATTTCTCCAGGCGCCTGTTGCTCGGGGTCCGCCCCCAGCCCCCTCTCCCCGGCCCGGCGGCTTTCCTCCCTCTCGCGGGGCCAGAGGAATGACCCTCGGGAGGGGGTCAGGCTGAGGGCCAAGCGGGTGGGGGAGGGGCAGCGCCGCCGGCGCCCCCAGAACAAAGGGCGGGCGCGGGGGGCGCTCCGAGTACCCCCGCCCCCCCCGCGGGCAGCCAGCCCCCACTGGACGCAGGGACCCCGGGGTCCGGAGCCGGAGGGGCGCCGCCACCTCCGTCGGACTCGACGCCCCTCCGCTGCCCCGCGGCGCGTGTGCACGCACGGTGGCCGCGGCGCTACCTCGCCGAGCCCTGTCGCTGCCAGGCCCCAGCGACCCCCGCCACCCCCGCCCGCCACCGCCTCTGCGCTCCCCGCCCCCTCTCTCGCTCTCTCGTCTCCGCCCGACGCCCCCGCCCCCCATTGCCAAAGCGGATCCAACCGCCTCAGCCAGCCGCCACTCCCGGCTCCGAGGACCCCGACCCGCGACCCCGAGGCGGCGCGGCCACGTCCTCCTCCCATCCCCTCCCCGGCCGCCCCCGGCGCCGCGCCGCAGCCCGCCGGCCTCTTCTCCCGTCCCGGGGCCCGGCATCCCTCTCCCGGCTTTCCCCGCCGTCGCAGGCCCCTCAGCGCCCTCTCCTCAGCAGCGGGGCCCAGACGCCCCCTCCCCTCAGGCCGGCCCCCGACTCAGATCCCGGCCTCCCGGCCGCCGCCCGGGTTCCGAGGCCCGCGCCGGGGACGCACCGTGTACGTGTCCACGAGCTCCGAGCCCACGACGCGCGCCTCCTTGGCCGGTTCGGCCTCCCGCTCCGGCCCGAAGCTGCGCGCCGCCGCCGCCGCCGCCGCCATGTTCGGCCCCAGTCGCCGCCGCCGCCGCCGCCGCCGCCCGGCGCAGACTGGCAGCCGGAGGGGGCGGGGCCAGAGGCGGGCTCCGCCCCCAACCCGCGCCGCCATCTTGGTTCTCGCTCCCTCGCCCCGCCCCTCGCGCGTGATTGACAGCAGCGCCGAAGGGTGCGCTTGCGCAGACGGTGAGACGGCGCTTGTGTCATCTCTGCGCATCGCCTCGCTCCTTGGGGGCCGCGGAGAAATTGAGGTTCAGCGAGCGGATAGTTCTGGGCGTGGCCGCTCGGTTTATGGGAAGGGAAGACAGAAAGTTCCGCCACTCCCAGGGTACCCGAAATAGGCCGTTTGCCCTGCCCGACCTCAGTTTTAACCGGCGAGAAAAGTGGAGACTGTACCCCGGCACTTCCATGGTGGCCCCGGGGTGGCCCCGCCACTCCCGCAACCACAGCGCTGGAGCCGCATGCATTGAACCCAGATCCTCGAGCCCATGCATTGAATTCGGCCGAGCGTTTTGAATTCGCTGTTGGTGAATGGCCCACAGGTCACCCACACACCCCCCTTCCCCAGCCCCGTTTAGGAGCCCCTCCCTCTAAAACGGGAGTCTGTAACCTCTCCTTCCCTGAGCTTGGGGTTCATTCTCTGTAGGGAATGAGAAGACTGTAAAAGATGTGAGTTGCAATATGATTTTTTGTTGCTTTTGTTGGTTTGGGTACTTGGCGGTGCTCAGGGCTTACTCCTGGCTCGGGGATCACTCCTCACAGCGCTTGGGGGGACCCTATGTGGTGCGGGAATAGAACTGGGTTAACAGTTTGCAAGGCAAGCGCCTTCTTACCTGCTCTACTATCTCTCCGGCCCTGTGCTTTGTTGTGTGTGTGCGAAAGTGTGTGTCTTTGAGCCACACCAGTGCTCAGGGACTAGCCTGGTCCTGGAACCAGAAAGCACTAAGGTGGGAGCCTTACCCAGGGCAAGGTCCAAACCTACAAAAGGGAGGTGAGAGCCCAGCTGGAGGGTTCTGTAAAGGAAGTGGTTCATGTTTTTATTTTGGTTCTTGGTTCTTCGGGTTCCACACTCAGAGGTACTCAAGAGCTATTTCTGCTTGGGTGGTGGGGGGAGAGGGCGGGGACCATATGCAGTGCTGGGGCTCCCCTGCATGCAAGACAAGCTCCTTAACCCCTTAGACTTTCTCTCTCTCTCTCTCTCTCTCTCTCTCTCTCTCTCTCTCTCTCTTTCTCTCTCTCTCCCCCACCCTCCCTTTGGCCTGAGTTGATTTGATTTTTTATATTAAATTTTAAAACTGTTCTGTTTTATTTTTTATTGAGTCATCATGAGATACACAGTTTCAAAGCTGTTCATGATTGGGTTTTAGTCATACAATGTTCCAACACCCATCCCTACCCCAGTGTACATTTTCCATCACCAATGTTTCCCTTTCCCCACCCCAACTTTTATTTTATTTGTTGGTAAGGCCACACCCAGCATTGCTCAGGGGTCACTCCTAGCGGTGCTCAAAGCTGCCATATATGCAATGCTGGGGATCAAACTGGGGTCTGCTGGCTGCATGCCAAGGCAGGCCCTGGATCTCCTGTAGTTCCTCTCTGCCTGAATGATATTGGGGTGAGGGCATTTGGGGGTCATACCTCAGAGGTTTACTCATGGATCACTGTGCTCAGGGATCACTCTTGACAGGGTCCACCAAATGATATTTTTTAAAGGTTTTTTTTTTAAATATGAAATTTATTTATTTACATTGCCTCCCACTCCCCCTCTTTTTTCTTTTTTAAATCTTCGGGTCATTACCCAGCTACTCCTCAGGTTACTACTTGCTAGGGGCTCAGGGTTGATCGAGGCAGTGCTGAGCAAACCAAATGGTGAGAGGCATCGAATTGGGTCTCCCCACTCCAGCCCTTTGAGCCCTCTCCCAGGCTCTTCTCTTCCTCCCTGCTGTTGTGGTTGCGATGATGAAAGGTGGCACTTGCTGGGTGTTGCTCACCAGATTGGTGTTTGCACTCAGACATGGCGGGGATTTGGCTCCTTTCACTATTCTGGGGAGAGGGGCATCTCCCAAGCACTATTCTGGAAGCCAAGAGGCCCCTGCCAGAATTCTCAGCCAATGAGTGGGTCAATGTGAGGCCCTAAGGATGTGGTACTACTCAGGCCCTAAGGTGTTGGGGATTACCTGGGCCACCCCAGTTGTGGTTAGTGGCCATGCTTGGGGAACCGTATGGTGTTTAGGATTGAATCGGATTCATCACACATGACACGTACTATAACTGCTGTACTCTAGCTCTCTTACTTTTTATTATTTTGCAATGCCAGGGCAATCCTAGCGCTCCACACTCTTCCACTGAGCCCTGCACGCCTTTTAGTTGCAGGGGTCGTACTCTTAGCTGAAGTGCACAGTTATGGTTGTGGTGTTTACTGAACTTCACACACAAGCTCACCAGGGGTTGCACTTCCTGACCACGGTTAGGCACCCCTGGGCCTACCTTAACAACAGAGAGATCTGGAGCACTTCAGCCGAGGGTACAGAGGAGCCAGGCACCCCTTTGGTGGTGCTCACACATCTGGCTGCAATGTGGCTGGAAATCATTTGCAGAACAGGGTGTTACAGATGATAGAGCTGCCAGGATAACCCTTGGCATATGTGGGACATCAGGGATCTGAACTCGTGACCATTTATGTGCAAGGTGCGAGCTCTAAGCACTATCCCTCCGGGCTGTTTGTTCAGTAACTGAGGGCAGCTGACCTAAGTCCAACACTAGTGCCGCCTCCCTGGGGACTGGTTCCTTTGCACCCTCTGCTGAAGGGCTCCTCACCACTCTGTCTCTAAGGCAGGCCAGGAGCTACCCCAGGCAGTGACTTCTCCAGTCCCACAGCCCCAGATTCTGACCTTGGCAATGGAGGGCCCTCCTCTCAGTCTCTCCTTGCCTCCGACAGCCCCGACTCCAGGGAGGCAGGAGCTGTCAACTCAGTCAGAGCTCCCCGCACTTCTGCATGCTCTGCAGAGTGTGGAATCAATGGGGTGTGAGCTGCCATGTGTGCGGACCCACTACTTTACAGTTCCTTCCCTGGTTTGGCTCATTTTCTCTTTAGGTCAAGAAATCTTCAGGGGGGCTGGAGTGATAGTAGAGCAGGTAGGGTGTTTGCCTTGCACATGGACGACCCGGGTTCAACCCTGGCATCGCATATAGTCCCCCATGCACCGCCAGGAGCAATTCTTGAGTGCAGAGCCAGGAGTAACCCCTGAGCATCGCTGGGTGTGACCCAAAAAAAAGCTAAAAAAAAATCTTTTTGTCTGTTTGCTTGCTTGTTTGTTTTTGGACCATACCCAGCAATGTTCAGGGCTCACTCCTGGCTGTGTGCTCAGGAATTACTCTTGGTGATTCTCAGGGCACCATATGGGATGCCCAGGGATTGTACCCTGGCTGGCCACATGCAAGGCAAGTGCCTTATCCACTGTACTATCGCTTCAGCCCCAATATATCTTTTTTGTTGTTGTCTTGTTTGGGGGGAGGGGGCCACACCCAGTGGTGCCCAGGGCTTACTCATGGCTCTTGCTTAGGGGTCACTCCTGGCAGGGCTTAGGGGGCTATATAGGAAGCCAGGGATCAAACTCGGTTGGCAATGTGCAAGGCAAGTGCCCTACTGGCTTTACTATCATTTTGGCCCTGGTCAAGAAATCTGTCAATTTCCTGGGGACCCTGGGGCACAGAAGCAGAGAGCCCAGCCCTGGCAGCCATCCCCTGCTCCCTGCCCAGGACTCTGGAGACAGGCAGGAGTCCTGGTGCCTGTGAACTCAGCCAGGCAGCCTGAGATCATCAGGGCAGGGAGGAGGGGGCTGCCCCCTCAGGAGTGGGCTGGGCCGGAATGCAGGGTGGGGGAGGTGGTATTTAAGCCCAGGCAGGCTGGCAACCCCAGCAGCCTGTCCAGTGAGCCTCCAGCATGGATGACATCTACAAGGCCGCGGTGAGGAACGGGTCAGCAGGGCTGAGTGGGCAGGGAGGCAAGCTGACTTGGTGGGTGCTCACTCAGTTCAAGATAGGAGGCATGGGGCATGGTCACCCTAGAGTGGGGATCCAGGAAAGGTCCTAGGTCCTCAAGGGTCTGGCATTCCTGGGTTTGGGTGGGTGGAGGGGTTCGGGGTTCTATTTTATTTTGGGGTCACACACAGCAGTGCTCACGGCTTACTCCTGACTCTATGCTTAGGGATCATTCTTGGTGGGGCTTGGGGGACCAAATGGGGTGTCGGGGATGGATCTTTGGTCAGCTGCATACCAGGCGAATGCCCTACCTGCTATAGTGTCACTCCAGCCCAGGGTTCGTGGTCTGCAGAGAAGCTGTCTGAAAGGGTGAAGGGGGACCCGTCCCCATATCCCAGTGTCAGGGTGACTGTCTCACAGCCGCATTTCTGCATTCCGGTGCCTGTTTTTTTTTTTTTTTCCCTTCCTCTCACTTTGGTGTCTCTGCCTTGTGGGCTGTCTCTTGATCTCTGTTGTTATGTCCTTGTCCCCCTCTCTGCACCCCGCATTCTACTTCTCACATATTTCTCACACTGTCTCCCCTTGACTGACTGAAGTTACTGTGGGTGTGAGGGAATAGGGTTTTAAGGAAGGAACCGCAGAGTCCTAGTTCTGAGTTGGGGAAGGGACTTTCAGGTGTGAGGCAGGAAGGAATGGGGTCCCAGGAAGAAGGAACGGAGGTGCGCTCTCTCCCCTCTATCCTTCCCCCCCCCTCGCCACATACACATGCTCAGAGTTTGGTGCTTTAGCCAGAGGCCAGGGTTGGTAGGAGGTCCCCAAAGTGTGTGTGTGTGTGTGTGTGTGTGTGTGTGTGTGTGTGTGTGTGTGTGAGATCCTTACCTCTCTCTGCCTCCCATGTTCTGGGGTAGAGGCTGTCACCCCATTACCCCATCCCGAGCAGAAAAGGCTGTGCTGGACCCTGCCTATGTCCTAGCCCTGGGGAGGGAGAAGCCCTCCGCCCTGTGTCCATATAAGTCCTGCTGGGCCCAGGACTAATTTTGGCTCCTGAGACACCAGCAGGCCAGGAGGACAGATAACACTGGCCCGCCAGCCACCCACATGCCAAGTCCCCAGAACAATCACCAGGTTTAACTCTGGCCCCTGTTAAAAATAGCCCACTGGCCACCCTACTCAGGTTTCAGGGGGTGACTCTGCCCTCCCTGCCCTGGTTTTATTGTCCCAGACTGGACTCCAGCTGTCTCTGGCCACCTGGCTGAGGAAGGGCCTGGTGTCTACTCTGACAGTTGTCACCCTAGATGACAGACATCAGCCCTGGAAGGGGTGCCACCTGCACCCTGGTCCTGAGCCAGCCTCAGGGAGGCCCTCCGGAATCTGAGGAGCAGGGATGGGAGGAACAGGGCTGCCTCTTGCTCTGCCTCTGCACCCGAGGGACGGGCTGCCCCCCAGGACAGGACCAAGACCCTCTTTTCCCTCCTAGGTAGAGCAGCTGACGGAAGAGCAGAAAAATGGTGAGTCCCCCAACACCCACAGGAGGACAGCAAGGCCGGGTGGGGGAGCGTGAGGACCAGAGCCTGGATTCCTCTGTCTGGGGCCTCAGGGGCTCAGAGGGACACGGACGAGTGGGCAGGTGGCCCCGAGGCCTGGCCGTTGAGCCGCGGCCACTCTGTGCTCCCAGAGTTCAAGGCGGCCTTCGACATCTTCGTGCTGGGCGCCGAGGATGGCTGCATCAGCACCAAGGAGCTGGGCAAGGTGATGCGGATGCTGGGCCAGAACCCCACACCGGAGGAGCTGCAGGAGATGATCGACGAGGTGGATGAGGACGGTGAGCCCCAGAGCACCGCATGCTTCATGGGACCCTGGGAGCAGCACACCCCTCTGTGGGTGATCTTGCCTCCCTCCGAGGGTGCTGGGACCACCCAATCCGGGCGGTGGGAGCAGCCACAGGAGCAGTAGTGTGTTTGCTTAGAGCAAGCAGGTTTCCAGGTGGTGCTGAGTGAGCTTCTCCGAGCAGGGCCCGGGCAGTCACATAAGACTGGATTCCCCTTACCCTCTCGAGGCGCTTGTGTCTCATGTATAAAACCGGTGCCCTGTCTGCCCTGGCCTTGCGAGCAGGGCAGGCGGATGAGGCTACACATAGGGCCCGGGACCTGCTGTCCTGACCTTTTTCCTCTTCGGGCCACGGCTTCCGCCCCAGGCAGTGGCACGGTGGACTTTGATGAGTTCCTGGTCATGATGGTTCGCTGCATGAAGGACGACAGTAAGGGCAAGTCAGAGGAGGAGCTGTCTGACCTCTTCCGCATGTTTGACAAGTGAGTGTGTGACCCTTGATCTCTGTCCCAACCCTAGCAGAGAGGGGCAAGGGCAGGGGGAGTATGGGGTGTGCTCAGTCTCCTCTTCTGAGCCCCCGACCCCCCCAGGCCACCTTTCTGAGACCCCCTCCCCCCATGCCGGCCACCTTGCAGGAACTCGGATGGCTACATTGACCTGGAGGAGCTGAAGATGATGCTTCAGGCCACTGGCGAGACCATCACTGAGGATGACATCGAGGAGCTCATGAAAGACGGCGACAAGAACAACGATGGCCGCATCGACTATGATGGTGTGCGGGGGGCGAGGGGGGTTGCAGCTGTGCCCTGCAGGCCCCACCCTGCCCACACCCCTCACCCTGCCTGCCTCTCTCTCCACAGAGTTCCTGGAGTTCATGAAGGGGGTGGAGTAGACCCCACGCGGCCCGCCTCTGTCCCCCTACCCCCCCTCCAGCCAGCCGGGAACCTGAGCCTGGATGTGTCGCTGCCCACGGGATCCGGGACTCATGCCCCAGCCCTGTCCTGGGGAAGCAAATAAAGTCTTGCTCCCTGGATGCCTGGGCTGCCCTTTCTGGGGGGGTCAGGGGCTCTTCCCTGGAATTCTCACTGGCTCCCCCACCCCCACCCCAGCACCTGTCTCCCTGGCCCCACTGTATGCCGGAGGATTCCATTTGGTCAGCGGCACAGCCCGCTGCTTTCTGGAGCCTCTGGCCACTCCGCTGCTGGAGGTTTATGCTCTGTGCCAGCCCTGCGCACCCCTGCCCCTGGCAACCCCAGCTTCCTCCTGGGGGTGTATGGCCCTAACCAGTCTGCTCACGTGGATTTCCCACTGACAACACTGGGGGCTGCCTCCCCTCCCCCATCTAATAGGCGAGGATCCCAGGGCCCAGAGAGGACAGGGCACTGTCAGCTTGGCAGGTGTCTGGGGCACAGCCAAGCCACCTGGCTCCTGGCTCGGAGCCCTCCTGCTGGCCCTGGGCCAGATGGGCAGCTCCTTGGAGCTCCGGGCCCCCAGCCCAGGCTCTGTGGCTCTCGGCTCAGTACGGGTGCCCGGGCCAGAAGCAGGGCCGGACAGAGTGACACTGGTCTGGGGATCCGTGTCCACTGCGAGGTAGTGGAGGTGTCTGTGGTGGCGTCTGCAGGAGGGACAGCTGCCCCATGGCACCAGGGTTCTAATGTGTCAGCAGCTGTCCTGGCCCCACCCAGCCTCCTCCCAGCCCCATCTGTGGCCTGGCCTTCACTTGCCCCCACATATCCCACATTCCAGGGATGGTCGGGGAATTCTGGAGATGCCTCTGGTGTAGACCGGAGCCAGCAGGAGTTCCCTGTCCCTCCGCGAGAGGTGGAGGGGGGCCTTGGGCAGAGGGAGGAGAGTGTCCCCTCAACTGCCCTCCAGAGCAGGGGCACTTGGGAATCTACATGACACTCAGGAATGCCCACAAGCTGGGGAGAATCCCACGGCTGAATCACACACCACCCCTGTGCCGGACCGGCTGGGTGCTGGAACCCCTTGGTGTGAAGGACCCGCATCTTAGGGAACAGACATCCCTTGGGGAGACAGAGGGAGAGATCCGCGGGGAAGCAGTGTGATGCTGGGGTGGGCCAGGAAGGCTTCCTGGAGGAAGTGGCACCGGGCCAAGACCTGAAGAGCAGCTATTTCAAAAGAGGGCCTGGGGGAAAGAGCAGAGGGAGAGGAAAGGCTGGGGTGGGGCACGGTGTCCCAGCAACCTCCCCAACAGGCAGCTCCCTTGAGGTGCTCTGGGAGGAGGGAGGTGGCCTGAGGCGACAGAGGTTGGGGTGAGCGGTTCACCCAGCAGGATGTCAGAGGGGAGGGAAGACTCAGTGTGTTCAGGACCCAGAGCTAACAGAACTCAGGCAGGAGCCCACGGGAGGGGTGAGAGAGTGGGGAGTCAAGGATAGCCTTTCATTTCAGGATAAAGCCGCTTTTTCCCAGATAAGGAAGCCTGGGAGCGGCACAGTTCTGGGGAATGGGGAAGCGGAGGTTCCTATCTTTCCTTTAAAAAAAAGTTGACTTTTACAATGTTTAATTTTTTGTTTTGAAATTCCAGAGCTGCCACATTAGTACAAAGGATGCCAGTGTACATTCAGCCTCCCCAAAGGCGAACATCTAAACAGTCCTAGGGAGAATCAGTCAGAGGGGGCAGAGAGAGCGCACAGCAGGGAGGGTGCTGGCCTTGTGAAAGCACAGCAGGGAGGATGCTGGCCTTGTACACGAAAAACCCGGGTTCGATCCCTGACACCACATAAGGTTCCCTGAGCACTGCTTGGAGTGATCCCTGAGCACAGAGCCAGGAGTAAGTCCTGAGCACCGCCAGGTGAGGCCCAGGAACAAACAAACAAATAAATACAACAAACCACCAGCCACAGAACACTGACGGTGCCAAGGAAATTAACACAAAGAACCGTCATGCACGGTCTTGGCTGCCCTGATCAAGCCCCCTTCCTCAACTGAGATTCCCAAGTCAGGAGCACAGAGTCTCCTGGCTGTCCCCTGGTCCTCCTGGTCAGCCTTTCAGAACCTGACCCTTCTGAAGAGAACAGGTCAGTTCTTGGTAGAAGCTCCTGCACTTTGTCCCTGGATACTGTCAGGAGTAACCCTGGGGATCACGGAGTTAGAGGTAATCCCTGAGCACGGCCGGGAAGTGGCCTTTGAAACAAGCAAAACCTGCAGTTTGGGTTTGCCCAGGGTCTCCTCAGAGCTAGATTCTGGTTATATTATTTTTGTTGCTGTTGTTATTGTTGTGGGGGCCACGCCTAGCAGTGCTGGCGACCACCAGGCCACTCCTGGTGGTGCTGGGCTGGGAGGCGGGGGCCTTGTAGTACCCGAGCTGGAACTCAGAGCCTCCTTCCTTCCAGGCCTGAGCTACGATGCCTCGGCCCAGCTTTCAAGCCCCCAGGTTCTGTCTCTCTGAGGTCCACACATCCCCCCCATAGGTCCACAGGAGAAGGGCACTGCCTGGTCCCACTGGCTGACAACAGGGAGGGCAGAAGGAGAGTGCTAGCCTCGGGGGCTTTCACAGCCCAGGGCATGAACAAGGCCGCTAAGGAGAGGTAGAACAGGGTGGGCACCAGGTGCCCCAACTGTCTGGTGGAGGCGGGGAGAGCACAGGATGAGTGAAGGGGCTCCAAGAGCATAGAAGGCAACTAGTAGGGGCTGGAGCAATAGCACAGCGGGTAGGGCGTTTGCCTTGCACGCGGCCGACCCGGGTTTAATTCCCAGCATCCCATATGGTCCCCTGAGCACCGCCAGGGGTAATTCCTGAGCACAGAGACAGGAGTAGCCCCTGTGCATCGCCGGGTGTTACCCAAAAAGAAAAAAAAAAGAAGACAACGAGTAGACTAGTTGCCCTAGAATTAGGGACCTTGGAGGTCCTCAAAGCTTTGGGTGCCTGGACAGGGTGGGCACCAGGTGCCCCAACTGTCTGGTGGAAAACTGGGAGCCCCCTGGGGGCAAATGATGCCAGACAGGTTTGCAGACCCAGGAACAAGGAACTGGGCTGAAGTTGAGGGGAGCAGTGACTCCAGGGGCATATTAAGGGCACTTATAGAACACAATGTTGATGCAAGACGTAGGAAGAGCTGCAGAAATTGGGGGCTCTGGAGGTCCCCAGGAGGCTCTGAAGGATCTAGAGCTGTGTTCGGCGAAGAGAAGTGAGGCTGGTGGTGGTGAGGGGGTAGCAGCCCGGAGCATGGGAGGTGGCGACAGAGAAAGGGGTGACAAATGTCACATCATTGCTGGCGGAGCCTTGCAGGAGGGCTGGCTGGGTCAGGGGACATGGGTTGGCAATGAGGAGGACGGGCAGCTGAGAGGCCAGGGGACCCCAGATGTGGGGTGCTGACGGGATCGCAGGGGTTTAAAGAGACAAACCTTGACGTTTGTATGTGGGTGAAAGAGAATGGCTGGGCCAGCTCCGTGGGGTGACTGGCTGGTGGCTTAAATATGCCCGCCCAGGGGATGCTCCTAGTATCTCTGTTCCAGTACCAGATTGGTGGCTGGGCCTGGGGGTATCTTTCCTTCCAGGTCCACTCACACCAGGATTTTGACTGTGAGAGTCTGGGTTGAACCCCATGTCTCCTCCAAGTGGTACTGGGATGAGAACACACAGTCTCATGTTCAGTGATGAGGGCTCAGAAGCCTCCAGCCCCCACTCCAGACCCCCCTCCTCAGAAGCCTGCACTAGCCCCCCTGCAGTGTGTTGCTTCACTCTGTCATGGCAGGGTTATCCAGGCCCCTTCTTTGGGCTGTAGCATCCTTTGCTGGAGTAGCTTCCTTCAAGAAGTCCTCCTTGATTTTCTCTATCAGAAGCCATCAATAGAATATCTTCCATGCCCCGTTATTTTGTTTTTTTTTGTTGTTGTTGTTTATTTGCTTTTTTGTGGGGGAGGAGGGCACACCTGGCAATGCTCAAAGATTACTCCTGGTTCTGCACCCAGGAATGACTCCTGGCAGTGCTCAGGGGGTCATCTGGGATGCCAGGAATTGAACTTCGGTTGTCTCTTCTACTGAGCTATCGCTCAAGCCTTGTTTTATTTATATTGTAGTTACTTGGTCACTGTCTGCTGTTCCCTCAAAACTCATTTCTGCAGGGAGGCCCTGACCTACCTGCAGCTTTGGGAAAACAGGCGGCTTTGGGACTGCCTGCAGTTTCCACTTTATCCACTAGATGGCAGAAGGTGCTCGTGTCTGGACCCTTAGAAACCAAGGCACACCTGCAGATAGCAAGCGGGTGCATTGAAGGAAAACCCTTAGCCCTTTCCAAATGGAGAAACTGAGACCCAGAATGGGGGAAGACCTTCTTGGGGACACCTAGAAAGTTAGCAGTAGAGTCCGGGCTTCCTGCCCCCTACCCTGGCTGACTTCCTACAGTGTGGCGGTGCCACAGCCCACCCCAGTAGACACAGCCCCTGCTGGGGGCCGGGCTGAGCTGTCTCGCGAACAACTGCAGAATGAAGCGTGGCTGGGCCTCCTGCCCACAGCTGGCAGCCACATGTGGGCTGAGGGGGCTGTCCTGGTTCGCCTGGGGCCAGATGCAGCCTCTCCGCCAGGGACCCGAGGCAGAGATGCTCCACAGCTCCAGGACCCAGTTTGTGCTCAGCCCTGCACAACCACCCCTCACCAGTTCACAGAGCCTGCTGTCCCCTGGAGGGGAGATAGAACAGGGTGGGCTGAAGCCCAGACACCAACCTTCCTGGCCTAAGCTCAGACTAACCACCCCCCCCCCACCCCAACCCTGGGAGCAGGCATGTATGTTGAGAACTGAGTTCTCAAGTCCCTCTCCTGCTGACTCAAGGCGCTGGTCTGTCTCTTTTCCAAGGATGAGATGGAGAGGGGACAGAAATCCAGTGCCTTCCAGGACCAGAAGGAAAGAGGCGTCAGTTTCAGGAGGGGACAGGGCTCCGCGGAGGCCTCTGGAGTGCTGGGTGGCTGAATGAGGCTCTTCCCTCCAGGACCCCTGGTTTCCACTACTGACAGGTTCACCTGGAGCACACAAAACCTGCAGCATCCCTAAGACCCTGGGCCCTCCCAGGTTAGCCAGCGTCCTAACCCTCAGATTTTGAGCACAGGGGCCCGGGATAGGGGGCAGTTCAGGGGGGCAGCGGTAGCAGCTGGGGACAGGGGCTGTTGTCGAGTAGAGTAGAGTAGGTGACATGGGAAGGTGAACCTCACTGCGCTCGTCGCTCTTCTGTGACCCTCCTGCCCCTAAATCAGAATAAGGCAGAGGGAATCACAGGTGGGGAATCACAGGTGCCTATGGGAAGGACCCAGGAGACTCTCTGAGTCTGGGTCACCAGAGGAATGCAGACAGAGGAGGTGAGCGGGATCTCCTGGCGCATCAGGAGCCGGTCCTCAATCCTGTGAGAGAGTTGGGGGGATCAGAAAGAGTCACACCTGGCCGAGGAAACCAGTATCCATCCCTGGCAGTCCCCTGTGGAGTACACCCTGCCCCCTCACGCTGCCCCACACAGGGACCCACCTAGTCCGGAATGATTCCTTCTGTCCCCAGGAGCTGGGAGCCAGGTCAAGGCACTGGGGGACTGAACCCTCTTGGTATAAGAGAGCCCATCCCAGACCAGTTTGTGGGGTCTTTGTCATGGGCACTGGAAGGGCAGAGAGCGAAGCAAGCCCAGCCAACCCCCTAGGTCACACCCAGCTGTGCTCAGGGTTTACTCCAGGCTCTGGGCTTAGGGATGACTCCTTGACAGAGCCTAGGGAACCACATGCGGTATTGGGAATAGAATCCGGGTAGGCAGGGTCCAAGACAAGTGCCCTACCTGCTGTAGCATCTCTGCTGCCCCCTCCTCCTGTCTACTGACATATGACCCCCCTTTGTGGAAAGCGCGCGCGCGCGCACACACACACACACACACACACACACCCCACACTTTGCGGGAGTGTGGTGTGGGAGCCTGGAGACTCAGGTGTCTGCGGGCAGCCCCCTGGCAGTGTGTCCCTGTGCCCAGGTGCTGGGTGCTGGGCGGGGCGGCGGCAGGTGGGCTGCGCGCCCGCGGCTCCTCCCCGCCGCCTTCCCGCTGGGAGAGGGCGGAGCCGCCTTATAAACTCGGGGCAGCCCAGCCGGCGGCGCAAACTGCAGCGAGCGGGCGCTGGGAGCCAGGCAGCTCCGCTGGCAGCGCGGTGCCCCCGCTTCTCGGCATGGCCCCCTCAGCCTGGGCCGTCTGCTGCCTCCTGGGGGGGCTTCTGCTCCGCAGCAGCAGCGCCAGCCCCGGTCCCAGCGTGCCCCGCCTGCGGCTCTCCTACCGAGGTATGGGCCATGGGCAATGGGCAGCCCCGGATGGCCCCAGCCAGAGAGATGCCGCCTCCCCGCGGAGTCTCTCCTGGGGTGGCCTCTGCCTGCTGCCCCCGAGGGTCGGACGCGGGAGGGAGCGTCCAGTCCCGGGAGGCCCCGGGTGGGGATGGGAAAGGCAGATCCCAGGACCCCTGAGTAAAGGGGACAGCAGGGATGGATGGGAGCCCGCCCTGGGGCAGGTGAGGCCGTTTGTGCAGGAAGCGCCCGCTGGAGCAGGCGGCAGGGGGGGTCCCCAATCTAATCCTGAGCCAGCCTGCCCTCTAGCCCACTCGCCCTTCTGACTCCCGGCTCCCCTGCAAAGCGTTGCCCTCCTGGAGCAACCAGGGGCACGACCCCAGGAGATCTGCCGGTTCTGTTGTGTGTGGAGAGGCAGGAGAGGAGAGATGAACTTCCGGGGAGTCTGGGGTGCACCCGAAGGTGGGGGAACATGGTCCTGCCCTAGGAGCTGTGGTTTGGGAAAGTCAGGCTATAAGGGAAAAGAAATAGGGCAAGGAATTTGTGCTCCTTGAGGGCTTCGTAGAAGAGGCTGTGGATGAGTCGGAGAGGCAGTGGGTGGGCAGGAGATACTGGGCTTTTCCAAGGGAGCTCTTGCCCCTTCCCACCACAGCCTGTCGTGCCCCCCGCCCCCACCCATCACCTCCTCCTCCCTAGCCAGACCCCTGGGGTCTCTACCAGGAACCTTTGCACAGTGTCCCACCCCCATGGATGGCATCGAGGGAGCCAGCCCGCCCACCTGTCCTGCTGAGGGTGCCCACGAAGCCCAGATGTGACTGTCTCCCCCCCCCCAACATACACATAGGTCCTCTGAGCACTCGCCCCCACTCCCCCAGCTGGACATCAGGGTTTCTTGCAGTGGCATCATTTTCCCTGGGGACATGTGCCATGGAGGAATGTTAACGCTCTAGCAGGGAGAGACTGGCAGGTCCCTGTCCCCCCAAACCCAACACTCACTCAGGAGCCCTGTCCCTGAAGTCCTTGGGCAAGCCCTGAGGATAAGAACATCTTCCAGATGTGAGTGTGTGGGTGTGTGAACGCGGAATCAGACACCTCCTTGCTACCAACCTGACCCCTGCCCCTTCCTCCCAGACCTCCTGGCTGCCAACCGTTCTTCCATCTTCCTGGGTCCCCGGGGCTCCCTGGACCTCCAGGTCATGTACCTGGATGAGTACCGGGATCGCCTTTTCCTGGGGGGCCGAGACACCCTCTACTCTCTGCGGCTGGACCAGGCCTGGCCGGATCCCAGGGAGGTGAGCTGAATGAATGGGGGCGAGGGTACGTCTGAGAACTGGCCGGATGGGGAAACTGAGGCTGAGAGACCTGGGGTCAGCTGGATTGTGTTTCAGGTTGTGTGGCCGTCACAGCCAGGACAGAGGGAAGAGTGTGTGCGGAAGGGCAGGGATGCTTCGGTGAGTGCTCTGTGGGGACTGGCCGCCCCCAAGCCTGGCCTGTGCCCCCAGGGGGGTCGGGGGGACATTTGGAGCAGATTCTGAGAACCTCTGTGAACACCTCCCATCCTGTCCCACATTATTCCCTACAGCTGACCAGCAAGGTAGGGCTGAACCTGGGTCTGGAGATGGGGGCGTCCCCTCACCCCTCACCCCTTCCCTCCTAGACTGAATGTGCCAACTTCGTGCGGGTGCTGCAGCCCCACAACAGGACCCACCTGCTGGCATGTGGCACTGGCGCCTTCCGGCCCAGCTGTGCGCTCATCGCTGTGGGGCACCGCGGGGAGGTGAGGCCAGGCTGGCGCCAAGGGCCTGGGGAGCAGTGACCTTCCTCCCAAGGGGCGGGCAGGGGCAGAGGGGTCAGGGGGGCCTGAAAGCAGCCTTTGTCCGGGGAGCTGGCGCGGGGGTGAAGCCTGGAGGCCGCCGCTGCCTCCCCCCTCTCTGGCCGCACGCAATGACCACCAGTGACCTCTTTGTCCCTTTTCTCCCATAGCACGTGCTCCGGCTCGAGCCTGGCAGCCTAGAGAGTGGGCGGGGCCGGTGCCCGCACGAACCCAGCAGACCCTTCGCCAGCACCTTCGTAGGTGAGTGACCTGCTTACCGGGACCCATGGTGGGGGAGGTTCTGTGCACGGGGTCCTGGCTCCCCACTGACTGACTCTGACTAGGTGGGGAGCTATACACGGGTCTCACTGCCGATTTCCTGGGGCGTGAGGCCATGATCTTCCGGAGTGGGGGTCCCCGGCCTGCCTTGCGTTCCGACTCGGACCAGAACCTCCTTCATGGTGAGCCCGGGTGCTGCTGAGTGCTGAGTGTGAGGTTAGCGGGGAGGTTGGGTGGCTGACACGGGGGTGGGCCCCCAGGGTGGTCATGCCTGCCCGACACCCCAGGACTCCAGCCTTGGGGGTCCCTGTGCCTCCCCCCTCCATGTTGGGAGCAAGCCCCCGGGTCCCTCTGAGGTCCTTCCCTGCCAACCCCAAGCTGTCCCCTGGCAGACCCCCGGTTTGTGATGGCCACCCGGATCCCGGACAACTCCGACCAGGATGACGACAAGGTGTACTTCTTCTTCTCAGAGACGGTCCCCGCACCAGATGGTGGCCCCGGCCGTGTCACCGTCAGCCGTGTGGGCCGGGTCTGCATGGTGAGAGCTGAGGGCAGGGGGCAGTGAGGTCCCAGAACCTGTCCCCACTCAGACCCTCAGGGAGGGACTGGAGTGACAGAAGGCCTTTGCCTTGCATGCAGCTGACCCAGGTTTGGTCCCTGGCACCCCATACCGTCTCCTGAGCAACTCCAGGAGTGATCCCTGAGTGCAGACAGGAATAAACCCTAAGCATTGCTGGGTGTGGCCCCCAAACAAACAAGCAAAAATCAGAAAACAAATCATGAGGGAAGCTGAGGCCAGGGTGCCAAGCGGAAGTCCATGCCGTTTCCCAAAGGGAATGAATAGAGGCCCAGAAGCAGGTCTCAGCTGACTGTTCCCGCCCTGCAGAACGACATGGGTGGCCAGCGGGTGCTGGTGAACAAGTGGAGCACCTTCCTCAAGGCCAGACTGCTGTGCTCGGTGCCCGGCCCCGGTGGCGGAGAGGCCCACTTTGACCAGCTGGGTAAGGGCAGGCCGAGGCCGGGGCTGGGCAGGTGGGCAGCCACAGGGCTGGAGCCAGCCAGGGCACTGCTGCTGTCTTCTCCCGCAGAGGATGTGTTCCTGCTGTGGCCCAAGGCGGGGAGGAACCTTGAGGTCTACGGGCTTTTTCGCACAGTCAGGTGGGCCTCCGCCTCCCCCCACCCTCCTCTCTGGGCCTGGCTGGGGCTCCCCGCAGTCAGTCCCTGCCGCCAGTCTCCAGGTCTTCTGGTGCCTCTCTCTCTTTGGCCCGGGTGTCCATGTCCCTATCTTTTGGGTTATGCCGACTTCTGGCACCATCCCCTGTGTCCTGGCCCTGGAGACAGGCTGACCCCTGCCCCATGGGGACACAGCCTACCAGGCGTGACCGTCCCTGTCCACCCGCAGTGCTGTGTTCCAGGGCTTTGCTGTCTGTGTGTACCACATGGAGGACATCTGGGAAGTCTTCAAGGGGCCCTTTGCCCACCAAGACGGTCCCCAGCACCAGTGGGGGCCCTATGGGGGCAAGGTGCCCTTCCCTCGCCCAGGGATGGTGAGTGTCCCCCAGAGCCTGAGTGGGGCCAGGGCTGATGCTGAGGGGCTACTGCTGCAGAGTCCGCCCACAGGCCCAGAGGGCTGTGCGGAGTGGGTGGGTGGGCCACATTCAGGGGTCCCTCTCGGGGGCTGGTGCTCAGGGGAGGGGTGTGGAGTGAGGGATAGCATTAGGAGGCCGCGGGCTGCTGAGCCACTACCCGGCGCTGTCCACAGTGCCCCAGCAAGATGACGGCACAGCCTGGGCGGCCGTTCGGCAGCACTAAGGACTACCCGGATGAGGTGCTGCAGTTCGCCCGCGCCCACCCGCTCATGTTCCAGCCCGTGCGGCCTCGCGGTGGCCGCCCCATCCTCGTCAAAACCCACCTCAGCCAGCAGCTGCGCCAGATCGTGGTGGACCGCGTGGAGGCGGAGGACGGCACCTATGACGTCATCTTCCTGGGGACCGGTGGGTTGCCCCCCTCCCCGGGTAGGCTGGGCAGGGTCGGCCCCAGGCCACACCCCTCCGCTGACCCCCTCTCCCTGCAGACTCAGGCTCGGTGCTCAAGGTCCTGGCGCTCCAGGCAGGGGCCTCCGTGGAGCCTGAGGAGGTGGTTCTGGAGGAGCTGCAGGTGTTTAAGGTGAGGTGGAGGAGGCTGAAAGGAGAAGTGCCCTCTGACCCTGGGGCTAGCTCTGGAGGGAGAGAGACAGGCTGGGGCTAGCTCTGGAGGGAGAGAGACAGGCGTTGCAACCAGCGAAGGTCAAAAATCGGGTGGCTGGAGGGGCGATAGGCTGCTGCAGAAGCCCTGCAATGCTTCTGAGTAGCAGGGGACCTGGAGATGGGGTGTGTGTATGTGTGTGTGTGTGTGTGTGTGTGTGGTTGGGGGCCCCAGAGGGGGCTAGCCAATGTAGGTATCCTTTGCTTGAGCCCTGTTGGACTCACCATTGCTGTGTGTGCATATGTGTATGCATGTGACTGCGCATGTGTGTGTGAGTGGGGGTGGGGGTGTGTGCATGCGTGTTGTGTATGTGGTACATGTGGTTGTGGGGTTGTGTATATGCATATAGGGGTGTATGTGTGTGTGGGTGTGTATATGTGTGCATGCACATGTATGTGCATGTGTGTGAATGTCTGTACATGCTTAGGTGTTTGTGCACATATGTGTAGGTGTGTGTGTGCATATGTGTATGTGGTACATGTGTCTGTGCACTGTGTGTGCATATGGTGTGCATGTGTGTGGTGTGTATGTGTGCATGTGCGTGCATGTGTGTGTCTGTGTGTCTCTGTGTATGTGGGTGCTGAGATCTCAACCCCAGTGGGTCCTCTGGCCTCTGCAGAGCCAGGCGGGTGGCGGGGGATCTGTGTGTGGGGTGCTGCTGTGCCTCTGCTGTGGGCGGGTCTGGGACAGCTGCCTCCTTGCAGGGGAGCTGGGCTGTGGGAAGGACACTGAGCTCTCTGCACTGCGCCAAGCCTGCTGCTTGGAGGCTCGCCAGGGCGCGGGACCCTTTCCAATGGCCCATGTCTGGGAAAGGCCGCCTGGGCTTCACTGCCAGGGAGCGCACTACCCAGGCTGGGAGGAAGGTGGTTCCTGCCCAGAGACAGGCCGGAGCGGGGGGGGGTCTCTCTCCAGCATCCCCTCTCTGAAGCCCTGCTCCCCACCACAGGTGCCAACCCCCATCACTGAGATGGAGATCTCCGTGAAAAGGGTAAGAACAGTACCTGCCCTTGCCCCATTCTGTCCAGCCCCATCTTGTCTGCTGGGAAGCTTGGGATCCTGCTGAACCTCCTCCCCTATACCATCCTCTGAGTTAGATCAATGGGCAGGAGGTGTCCAGTGATCAGATCAGTTGAACCCTCAAAGGTTAGGTCTCCTGGGGAGACAGAAACATGCAGGAGGGGCTGGAGCGATAGTGCAGTGAGCAGGGCACTTGCCTTACACATGACTGACCGGAATCCCCCACATCCCATCTGGTCCCTCTGAGCACTGCCAGGAGCAATTCCTGAGTGTGGAGCCAGGAGTAACCTCTGAGCATTTCCGGGTGTGGCCCCAAAGTCAATATATATATTATACATATATATTTTTTTGCTCGAGCGGGCCCAGTAACGTCTCCATTGGAGACTTTGTTGTTACTGTGTTTGGCATATCGAATACTCTCGGTAGCTTGCCGGGCTCTCTGAGAGGGGCAGAGGAATCGAACTCGGGTCGGCCATGTTGGCCGCTTGTAAGGCAAACGCCCTACCACTGTGCTATCGCTCCATCCTTTCATATTAAAGTATTAATATCAAATTTGATATTAAATTATATATATATGATATATTATATATTATATAATATCAAAGTAAAGTAAAGTAAAGGCCCTCCCGTTGATCGTCGATTTGCTCGAGCGGGCCCAGTAACGTCTCCATTGGAGACTTTGTTGTTACTGTGTCTGGCATATCGAATACTCTCGGTAGCTTGCCGGGCTCTCCGAGAGGGGCGGAGGAATCGAACTCAGGTCGGCCATGTTGGCCGCGTGTAAGGCGAACGCCCTACCTGCTGTGCTATTTTTTTTAAATTCTGATTTCAAATCGGACAGGAAATCACATTTTAGAGGCCTGGTCATAAGCTTTTCAAGTGGCAGATGCCACCTCCCCAGATTTATGTGCTTTTCTTTGGGCAAATCCCCGCTTTTGTCCTGGAATAGCTTAAATCAGAGAATCTGTGTGTAGCAGGCGGGTGGGGTGCATGTTCTATTTCTGGGGCTGATCCAAGGGGTTCTCAGAGACCACTGATGAATGCAGGGCCTCGGGAATCCTCCAAAGGCTGAGGGCCGGGCTGGTTCCAAGGAAACTCACCCCAGGCTGCTGTGCCCCTCCTTCCCAGCAAATGCTGTACGTGGGCTCGAAGCTGGGCGTTGCCCGGTTGCAGCTGCACCATTGTGAGACTTATGGCAGTGCCTGTGCTGAGTGCTGCCTGGCCCGGGACCCGTACTGTGCCTGGGATGGCACCACCTGCACCCGCTACCGTCCGGGCATTAGCAAGCGCCGCTTCCGCCGGCAGGACATCCGGCATGGCAACCCTGCCATGCAGTGTGCAGGCCAGAGCCAGGGAGGTGAGTGGTGGTGTGCGTGGGCCCGTGCTCACAGCCCTGAGACGTGTGTTTCTGTGGTTCCAGTCCTCAGTTTCTCTCCTATGTCACGGGGCAGAGTCTTTGGATGAGGTTACCCAAAGGGGTGAGGGATTTCCAGGTCCCTGTCACACTGGCAGGGGCCCTCAGGGCTGTGGGATGCAGCGGGTAGCCCTGGATCCCAGGTTTCTGAGCTGAGCCTTCCTTTGCCTCCCTCCAGAGGAAGCTGCAGGACTCAGTGTGGAGACCAGTAAGGTCTATGGCACAGAGCACAACAGCACCTTCCTGCAGTGTCTGCCCAAGTCTCCCCAGGCTGTTGTGCGCTGGTTCTTGCAGAGGCCTGGGGCCGAGGGGCCTGACCAGGTGAGCAACTGTCTCCAGCCTCCCATGTCCTGCACCCAGAATACTACCCCACGCCAGGGAGCGTGAGGGGAGCCTGAGCGAGGCCCCAAGGGAGCCCATCCTCAGCATCAGGGGCTGACCAACCACATGGCCCAGGCACAGCTCGGCTTTCAGGGGAGCAGGGGAGAGGCCTCATTGTAGGTGAGCAGGGAGCGTGTGGCTCATTCATTTTGGGTTCACATTTGGTGGTGCTCAGGGCTTTCTCCTGGCTCTGCACTCAGGGATCACTCCTGGCATGGCTCAGGGGACCATATGGGATGCCAGGGATTGAACCCAGGTATCAGCCTCTTGCAAGGCAAGCATCCTACCTGCTGTACTTCACTCCAGCCTCTGTAGCTCATCTTTTTTGTTTTGTTTTGTTTTGTTTTGGGGTCATACCCTGCGGGGGTTACAGCTGGCTCTGTACTTAGTAATTACTTCTAGAGGTGCTTGGGGGACCATACAGGAGCTGGTGATCGAACCTGGGTCAGCCATGTGCAAAGCAAATGCCCTCCCCACTATCTATCTCTTATCTCTTCAGCCCCTGTGGCTCATCCTTGAAGGAGGCTTTTGCCAGGGTTTCTTCATCTTCCTCTGCTCCAGGCCTGGTCTCTGGTCCTTGTCCCTCTACACACACACACACACACACACACACACACACACACACACAGAGCCCAACCTCACACTTCCTGTCCAGAGTCCAGCTGTCTGCACAGGCCATCCTCCCCCATCCGGAAAGGTCTGTCAAGGCGAGATGCCTTCAGTCTGGGCCTGGGATGAGCGTGGGCGGAGCAGGGTGAGGAACTGTCTTGAGGCAGGGGAGGGGCATTGCTCTCCTTCCAGCCTGGGAACTTGGGGGAGGCCAGCCTTGGGCCAGCTGTTAGGCTGGGCACTAGGAAGCCTCCCCCAGGGGCCCAGGGGTGAGGCAAGCAAGGAATTTCACAGCACTAACCCTGCCAACACACACACTCTGCCTGGCACACAGATGCCCAGGTTCTAGCCCACACTGGGTGCCGACCAAGCCAAAATGAGCAACACCCCTCCCTGCTGCCCCGGGCTCTGGAGATGTTCTGCCACCCATCGCAGGCCCTGCTCTGCAGAAATGGGTGATGCAGACCTCCAAGATTGTCAGGTGATATTCTCACCTGCGAGCCGGGGTCCCAGCCCCCCTGAGTGAGAGCCCAGAAATACCTAGGCTTTAGGGCTAGGCTTGACAACACGCGGGTGAAGGCTCTTATACCAACCAACTCTGGGTTGGTTCCCTGGAGCACAGTTGGCCCCTCAGCACTCTGTAGGGGTAAGCCCTGCGCACCACTGCCAGGTGTGGCAGAAAAAAGAAGAGAGGAGGGCCTGGGCTTTTCACCTGCTGTCTGGGAATGTGTCCTGGGGCATCCAGATAGGTGCCCCAAAGTTCTGACGAGGGGCATGCTGGTTAATCCAGCCTTGGCAGAGGCCCTTTGGCTGGTCTGCGCTGAGTTGCAGGAAGGTGGAGCGAATCAGCGTGGACTCTGCCTTCCGGGCTGTGGACGCACAAGGACCAGGAGGAGTGTCCAGTACCGGCCCAGCAGGGGAATGTGGGAAAGGGACTGAGCGGAGTGTGATCAGGGGCTGGTGCCTGCCTGGCCTCGCACCCCATCCCGGCTCTCCCTGTGCCTGGCAGGTGAAGACGGACGAGCGAATCCTGCACACGGAGCAGGGGCTGCTCTTCCGCAGGCTCAGCCGCCTCGACGCGGGCACCTACATCTGTACCACGCTGGAGCACGGCTTCTCCCGCACCATCGCTCGCCTGGCGCTGGAGGTGATCGGCGCCGAGCAGCTTCACGGCCTGTTCCCCGCAGCTCGGGCGGGCCTGGCCTCTGCGCCACCCAAGGCTTGGTACAAAGACATCCTGCAGCTCATCGGCTTCGCCAACCTGCCCCGGGTGGATGAGTACTGTGAGCGCCTGTGGTGCCCCTCCCGGAGCCGGGCCAAGCAGGCCAAGGGCAAGAGCTGGGCAGGGCTGGAGCTGGGCAAGAAGGTGAAGAGCCGGACCCAGGTGGAACGCAATCGGACGCCCCGGGAGGTAGAGGCCACGTAGAAGGCAGCAGAGGAGGAGGTAGCCTGGAGGGGCCACCCAGCCCAGCAGCCGCCCCCAGAATCTCCCAGCCACCCAGCGAGGGTAGTGATGGTCACATTTCTGACTTCCTGATGGGGTGTCTGCTCCCAGCCTCCCCCCGCCCCACACTGCTGCAGGAAAGGCTGCGTGCCTGGGCCTGAGGGAGGACCATGCCCAGGGTCTGCTCTCTGCCCCTCTCTGCTGCAGTCCCAGACTGGAGCCAGCACCCTCTCTCTTTCTGGCCGCCCCCGGCACCCTGTGGGGCTGCTTTTTGTTCTCAGACGTGGCCCCTAGAATCCATTTCCGGGTGTGCCCATAGGCAAGAGGCTGGTGGTTCTTTCCCAGCCTGCAGAACAATGGCCATTCTGAGTGACCTGAGCCTGGGCATTGGGGGCCCTGTCTAGGATGGGTGGGGCAGCCAGAGGCAGGAGAGTGCCCGTGAAGCCAGCACTCCGTTAAGACTACTGACCCTCTCTGAGCGAGGGAGGGAGAGGGGAGGTGCCGTGAGGGTGGACCAGCTGGACACCGCTCCCCTCCCCACCCCCCCAGCTCCTGCATTGCCTCAAGTCACAGATCTTGGTGCCTCCTGGCTACCGCCCACCACCACACACAACAACTGTTTACAGCAGAGTCACAGCAGTGCGGGTGGCCAGAGCTCTCAGCGGCCCCCTGCATGAAGTGAGGAGGGGGCTCTCACAGCCTGGCTCCCTGCCTCGAGACCCCAGAAGTACCAGGCCAGCTCTTTTGGGAGAACTGCGCACTTTCTCCCTCCGCCCTCCGGCCTGGTTCCCAGGGAGAGCGTCTGGACTGCTGGGCCCATCATGGTGGGTTCCAGAAAGCCATCCCCGCGCTCTGCTAACTGGACATGGGAAGAGGGGAACTGGGCAGAGCGGAGTCAGTGTCCACAGCCAGGAGGGCGGGAATGCGGCTGTGTGAGCCAGCGGCGGGGGTGGGGCAGGGCCCGAGGTGTGGAATGCGGGAGGGCCACGGATGGACCGTCCTGGAGCAGGCCTCTCCGGCACTGCCAGCCGAGGCGAGGGCCAGATGTTTCCCACTCTGGAATCTTCGGTTTTCCTTAAATAAGGGTTGGTCTGGTTGGCTCATTTAGGAATTTTTTTTTTTCTTTTAAGGGGAAAAAAATGTAGGAGGGGTGGAAAATGTTAGTCCTGCTGATTTGGGGGTTGAGGCTCAGGTGGCCAGGCAGGGCATAGGGAGGTATTTTTGTCAGTAAAGTATTTCTTGGGCCTGGGAGCCTGAATGTGGAGGAGGAGGAGGAAGAGAAGGAGGACAAAATGAAAAGTTGTTCTCATCCTGTAAGTCAATGTTAATGATGCACAGAACCGACAGGAGATAAGAGGATCAGGTTTTCTGAGTCCCTCCATTGAAAAACCAAGATGAGGGGCGGGAGGGATAGTCCAGTGGGTAGGGTGCTTGCCTTGCCAACCCAGGTTTCCCCAACATCCTATCTGGTTCCCCAGGGCCCACCAGGAGATCCCTGGGTGCAGAACCAGGGCACCGCCAGGTATAGCCTAAAAACAAAAACCCCCTAAAAGCCAAGATGAAGAGAAGAGGGGAAAAAGACAGACAAAATATAAGACAAGGCTTCCGGTTCCATTGGACTCAGAGCCAGGCTGTGTCTGCCTTGCCCCTGCCTCCCCATCTGATTAACCTTTCTCCCCTTTCTCCACATTGAGACAGTGCCACCACTTGGGAAAGCACCGAGCCTGGGGCTACTGCAGGGGGGAGAAGGGGGGCAAGACAGGGAATGCCAGGGAGAAACAGAACAAAGGCAGAACTGGCTTCCCACTCTCCCCCAGGAGGACTGGAAGAAAGCACCAGGGCCCTGGCGGGGTATTAGGCTAGATTGGGCTAAAGGTGACTCCAGGCGGGATACTGGTTACTTGGGGAAAGGAGGGAATAGGAACAGATAAATCCTCACCAGCAAGTACCTGTACTTGGAAAATTATGAACGACTTCCACCATGATGCTGTGCCTTATTGACTCTCGGGAATGCCTCGTGAGCTCTAATTTTGTATTCATGTGTTGAGACGGGCTTGCAGTTTCTGTTTCCAGAGCACATTTGCCTTATTGCTTGGACTTTTATGGTCGTGACGGCCCCTGAGCACTGGTGAGCAGAGCTTCGTGGTCTCCCGGGCAGTCCACTAGGAAGGGGGTGATGTTCCTCTTTACCTCACATAATTATATCATTATTGAATCTCGGTGTTTCTGTACTAAATTGACCGATGCCATCTGTGTGGGCTGGGAAGGAGGAGCCTTCGCCTTCATTCCTGGAGGGAGAACGGCCACCCAGGGTGGGATTTTCTGGGAGGGCGGGGAGATGGGTATCAGGGGAAGGATGGAGGCCTTTGTCTGGGACGCTGAGAGGGTTTATTGAATTAGGAAAATCCTGCCCTGAAGATTTTTGATACTGACCTTCCTAGAACTTCAGGAGGCTCTGGAGCCAGGAAAAAAATAAAATAAAATAAAAAGAATTCTGGCAAAGGGCAGACAGGCGCATAGGCAGTCAAGCTCCTTACTCACAATGACACTTGACATTTGTAACTGCAGAGTTTGGCCGGGTGCCTGTTTTTCATCTCACACCACATACCAACGTATATTAAGGCCCCTGTGCCCTTGCCGGGGGCACAGAAGGGTGCTGCGGGGGCTGCAGCTTCTGGGGAGGAGGGGAGCTGTGAGATTCTGGCCTGTGGCAGAGGTTGTGCTGACCACAGCTCCTGCCTCCTGGGGACAACACGCTGCCTCAAAGGAGACCGCCATTACTGATGCAGTGCAAGAAAGACAGAGGTGCTTCAATGTAGGGACGACCCCGTTCCCCCACATCTCCAGGGAGACTCGCCTGCACCGTGCCCTAGGCCTGGGGGACTTTATAGGCCATCAGGGTCTGGCCACCTGTGGCAGCTCCTTGTCTCCAGGCCCTGAAAGATACTGGTCTGGTAGTACCTGGACGCCTCTAGCTCGGCCCCAAGCTACCTTGATTGCCCTTGCCTGAGAGGCAGCCTCCAAGCGACACCTAGAGGAGAGCTGTTTGGGAGGGTTGTGGGGTGTTCCCCTCTCCCCAGGGACAAGAGAAAACCTTGCAGGCCTCCACACCCCTCACCCCTGCTTCAGCATGATTTCCTGCCTCAGTGATTTCACGGTCAACTTCCTCTCCCGGCTTTTCCCGCTCAGGTTCCTGCTTCCCCTGGTCTTTGGGCCTCTGATGATTTCCCAAACAGGTGTAGATTTGGAACGGGACTTGGAGAAGGGAACTGGAACGATTTCCCAGGTTGATGTCCCGGGGAGTGAACCTGAGTGAAAAATCAGCTTCTTGCCCCATGAGCTCCCGTTGTCCCGGCGGCCTGTGTGTGTGCCACGGTCTCCCCACGCATCTGCGGCTCCACCTATGTTCCTCTGGAGGGACGGGCACCTCCCGCTGCGAGGGGTTTGAACAGCATACTTTGGGAAAATGCTGATTTGAGCAATATCCTCCCTTAACTTATCTGTCACTGTCACCCCGTTGTTCGTCGATTATTCGGGCGGGCTCCATTAACGTCTCTATTCCTCCAAGCCCCGAGATTTTAGCAGCCGCTTCGTGCTCGTCTCTTCCCAATAATTGGAGGCTCTTTCAGGGTCAAGGGAAAGAGACCTGTTGTCGTAACTGTTTTTGCCATATTGAATACGTCACAGGGAGCTTGCCAGGCTCTGCTCGTGCGGGCAGGATACTCTCAGCAGCTTGCAGGGCTCTCCAAGAGGCATATATTTATATATTTCTCTCTACGATTTGTTGCCCACTGTCTGAACCCCATCAAATATGGTGTGGTAATTATTGAAAATGGGTAGGAAGTGTCTTCTAATGTATCGCGCGGCCACTGGGAAGTGGCCTGGAGCTTGGCGGCAGTTGGGTAGTGGAGGCCGGCTGCCGGGGCTGGGTCCCTTGGGGCAGGGAGGGCTCTCACCAGCCCCACTCTGGGGCGCCCCAAGTGAAAAGAGTCTGGCACGGAGTCCCCCTTATAAGATTAATTTATTCATCTCTGCCTGCCCAGCCTGTAAACTCTGAAGGCCCTGACCTGCCAGATGGACTGGCCACGTCTTAGCTCCCCTTGGCCCACACCAGAGCATGACCCGCTGTCCAGGGTCAGGGCTGCCAAACGCTCACTCCACTGGCCCTGGCACCTGGCCCCTGCCTTGCCTCTGGCTGCCTCCTCCCAGGCACAGCCCGCTTCTGCCCACTTCCTTCTAGGTCAGGGCTGGGCCTCTGTGGAGGACTGGGATTCGCCCCAAGCCTGAGACCGTTCTGAAATCCAACAGACTAGTTGCCATGCAAGGGTGGGACGAAAGGAGGCGGCAGAGGAAGGGAGGAGAACAGCCCTTTTCTCGAATGGCTTCTTTGCTTCCCTTCACTCAGCTAAGGCCAGGTCAGGTCCCGGACACCCCTATAATCCATCAACCTCAGGAGTGGGCAGGCAGGAGCCACCTAGAGCCTGGCCTTCCCCCTGCCAGGCTGTCTTCCTGGGGCCCGACAGCACCCCAAAAGCTCTGCGCAGGATGAGTCCCAGCTTGCTCGTGCACATGCCTCTGCCGCCAGCAGAGAGAGGCCTTTCCGCCAGCCCGGCCTCTCCGCAGACCCGAGACAGCCACTCAGTCTGGTCGCCACCAGAGCACAGGGTCCACCCAGCCTTGGCCAGGCCCTGGTATGTGGAGGCTCCCATACAGTGAGAGTCCGGCCTGTGCCCAGATGAATTCCCCCGGGGGTGCTGGGACTGCAGCCTTGCCCTGATGCGGAGCCAATCAGCGGGGTGGGGCTCACTCTGGATACAATACCTGATAAGGAGCCTGGGGATTTGTGGGGCTCCCCACCCTGGCCACACCCCGAACACAGGAGATGAGGCAATGGCAACGGTGGCCCCAGGCCCACTTCCCACCCCAGCCTTCCCTCGTGCACCACACCGTGGTCGGCCCTCTTCCTTTGAGTTTGTGCCCTAAGGAAGCCTTTTACTTTTCCCACTGAGTTTTCACTAGGGAAACCCCTGGTTCCTCAGCACAACCTTTATAATAACTTCTTCTTGCGGGCTGAAGAGATGGTACGGCAGGTAGGGCACTTGCCTTGCAAGAATCTGCCCGGGTTAGATCCTTGGCTCCCCATATGGTACCCTAAGTCCCCGCAGGATAGATCTGTGAGCACAGAGCCAGAAGTAAGCTCTGAGCATAGCCAGATGTAGCTCCCAAACCAAGAAGACAAGAAAAGAAAAAAGAAATAAGTACATAAATCATTCACACAGGGGATGGAGCTTCTTTGGGCCTCAGAGAGCACCCAAAGGCTTGCACGTTCTCAGCCCACACAGGCGCCCAGCCGTTAGCTGCAGAGGGAACTCAGCAATGTGCTGAGGACGGGAGTGGCCTTGCCTCTCTCCCACCAGCAAGGAAAAGGACTGACAATCTAATGCATCCAAGAGGTATGTGGCTCATTGCCGTGAGCGTCCCAGGGGGCAGAGGAAAGACCAGTGCTAGGGAATGAATGGTGACTGAGGAGGATCCTGAGGGGAATCAACAGCAGAGATGAGAGGCCAGGTGTGTGCCCTCAAATAGAGGGGACCGGAGGAGTCACTTAAAGCCCAGGTTGACTTGCAGGGAGGCCACGGAGGGCTCTGCTCTCCCAGATAAAGGCAGAGAAGAATGTGGCTGACCAGCAAGCTGTATGGACATGACCTCATCTGTTCACTCTGCGGCCCCTTCAGCTGATAAGAATCTGCTGCTGTTTCCTGTAGTCCAAGAGTCTCAGACAATGGTGTGAACGGCTGGTTCTACTGGCAAGGACATTGTTCACAGAAGAAAAAACAACACACCAGCACAAAGCCAGGGCAGGACCTATCTACATGCAAGGGCCTGTTTACAAATCCATGATTTCCAAGAGGGGAAACACAATGGGGAATTATTTTTGGTGAGGCTGATGTCCCCTCCAGAATGCTCCTGGGGGCCGGGGATGGCTTTGATGGCCCAGACAGGTCTCGGATGCGCCGAGGGAGACAACACTGATGGCGCGGAGGCCTTCCTGTTTGTCAGGGGTGCACACAGAGCAGGGTCAAGGAGCAAGGTTACTCCAAAGACAAGGGGGAGGAGCCTCTGGGACCTGCCCTGACATATTTATTGCTCAGGGATTCCAGAGCAGGACAGAGTTCTCTAGAGAGAAAAAAAAGAATAAAATTTTGGCATTTAGTTTTCTGAAAACAACAACAATAACAACAAAAATCCCCCAAATTCAAGTCTTGTTGATAGCCTCCAATTGTCATGTGGCTTTGCAAAGATACTTCAAACAGTAGGGCTCTCTGAAATGGGCCTCCCGTGTTCAGTAACTGGGGTGCTTTTTTACACCTGGGGGCTTCCTGGAAGAGGGTGGGAATCAGGGTCCCTGCAGTCAAGGGCACAGAATGCTGTTTCTCATGACTATGACTTCCCACCCATCAAAGGTTAGAGCCTTTGAACCACCACCCAGAGCCCCGATGTTTGTGTGTAAGAGAGTGTACATAAAGAGAAGGGAGGCTCCGAAGAAGAACAGAATCATAGCGCCCATTTCCTTTGAACTGTAGCACTGTAGCACTGTCCTCCCACTGTTCATCGATTTGTTCGAGCGGGCCCAATAACGTCTCCATTGTGACAATTGTTACTGTGTTTGGCATATCGAATACGTCACGGGTAGCTTGCCAGGCTTTGCCGTGCAGGTGAGATACTCTCGGTAGCTTGCTGGGCTCTCCGAGAGGGGCGGAGGAATTGAACCTGGGTCAGCCCGGTCGGCTGCGTGCAAGGCAAACGCCCTACCCGCTGGGACTAACAGTTCCAATTTCAAGGGGTGATCACGCAGCGGGGTTAGGAGGGCCACTTTGGGTAGGAGCCATTATGAAGATGGTCTTCTCTGAGGGGTTGACTAAGGATGGAAGGAAGCGTCATTAGCGACTCCTCCACTAAAACTCCAAACCTAGTGTTGGCCTCACAAATAAACACGAATCATGTGTTTAGAACTAGTGAAGAGCAGTAAGTCCTGTGCAGTCCCAGAATAGCTTTTCATAAGCCACATTCAATTTCCAGATTTGAGAGTGGGTGGTGGGCGGGTTATAAATTTCATCCTCAACGTGTTGACACTGCCCTCTGGTGTTTGAAAGCAAAAACTACAGGGCTGAGCATTGGGTCTGAACACACCTACCAATTCAGCAGACATCAAACTTCTATCTAAATGTGGAGTCCCAAGCCAGACACCACAGGGAAAGGAAAGCTAGACAGATATGTCCCTAAAATGACCGAGTTACCTGTCTAGTTTGGGAGAGAGAGAGATCCATAATTGTAGGACAAACTAAAGAAGACGTGCAGTATGAGAAGCGGTGGAAGCAGCCCAGCGAGAGTGCCTA
The DNA here is from genome assembly GCF_029834395.1 of Sorex fumeus. NCBI lineage: Eukaryota > Metazoa > Chordata > Mammalia > Eulipotyphla > Soricidae > Sorex > Sorex fumeus. Next base: position 52,733,164 of record NW_026606129.1, on the reverse strand, counting down.
GTGATGATGAAGTGGCCTTGAGTTTATTTCACAGACTGAGGATAGAGGTCGAAGACAGGGTTAGTGAGAACTTCCTTGGTGCATGTCTTGGTACATATGTGAGACCTGGGTTTCAGGGTTTCAATCCCCAGCAGCACGAAAACAATATTTTTTTTCCAAAATATTGTTCAAAACAAAAAGACTATAAATTTCATGCTTGGGGACTACACACCAGGGTAGACAGGGCAGAATGCCCATGGGTGGGGTGTCCTGGAAGACGCAGTTGTGTGGGGTCATGTTTGTGGCAGAATGCCGATGGCTGTCTCAGCAGGGACCATCCTAAGTTAAGAGTTAGCAGATGTTTCATGGCAATTAGCAGATGGGAAAGGGGGTGGATTTGCTTTGTCAGCAAAGTAAGCGGACACAAGAAATGAGGAGACGTTTATTGCAGGCCTGCGAGGCACAGGGTGTGAGCTGAGCACTGGCATCAGGATGAAGAGGAAGGCAAATATTTGAAAAACAGTCAAACTGAGAAGACAGAGGGTTGTTGAAAGGGAAACAGAAGGAAATCATGAGATTTCTAGCCTTAGTTTATGGCACCTACAAAGGTGAAGATTAGAAAGAGGACAGCAAGTGCTTAAACTATTTATCTTTATTTGCTATTGTTTCTGGGCTACAGTACTCAGGGTCTAATCCGGGCTCCGTGCTCAGGGATCATTCCTGGTGAGTTCAGGTGTTGGGGTGTTGGGGATTGAACCTGGGTTGAATAGGTACAAGGCAGGCATCCTACATGCTGTACTATTTCTCCAGTTCCTAATTTTTAAAAACATATGTTTCTACCCTTCCCAAGTGAACAGTTTTGTCTAGATATGTCATTTGTGAAAATGTTATAAAAATAAACAAGATGAGCCAGGAGCACCTGTAGCATCAAAAAGTAAAGAAGTGCTCAAACCTCCCCCCAAAAACCATAATAATGGGGATAGGGCCAAAAGATCCCTAAGTGGCCAAAGATAGAATAATTTGATCAACTAAAATAAAACTGTACTGGATTATAGTTAAAATACACGTTTCAGGGGCTGGAGCAATAGCAGAGCGGGTAGGGCATTTGTCTTGCATGCGGCTGACCCAGTTTCGCTTCCCAGCATCCCCTATGGTCTCCCAAGCACCACTAGAAGTAATTCCTGAATGCATGAGCCAGGAGTAACCCCTGTGCAACGCCGGGTGTGACCCCCCCAAAAAAAAGCCAAAAAATATATGTTTCATAAATACATACTCATATAAGTAATTGAATGAGTAGGGAGAGAATAAGTAAATCTTCTACGCAGAAGAATAACAAATAATTTATGTACTTTCTCTTGATGAGGAAGGAGACATAAATACCAACCAGCCTTCTGTGGGCTGTACTGTACAAAGTTATCTCCATTCAGAAGTTATAGTATGGGGTATGATGCCAGTGCATCAGCAGCCTGATGATGCCTTCAGACTTCCTGATACTCCAAAATTTCTGTTTGTGCCTTTGGCCAGACCTCAACAACTTGGGGCCAAGTTTACCAAGAAATTAAATGGCCAAAAGTTAGATATGTGGGAACCATGCCCACAGACCACCTCTGGCTCAGCAATACAAACCCATTTCAGAGACCCATAAATCCCAAAAGAGATCAAAAGCCACAGGTAATCTCAAACCCATGCATGGCTGAACAGAATAGAGTAAATTTGAGGGAGGCAGGTTAGTCTGGTGCCCATCCAAGCAGAGCCCCCAACAGCTGCTTGCTTCCACAATCCAAAATCACCACTATATCCCTGGTCTGACTCCACTATCTCAGGACGGACCTCATCAAGATATATTCGTCGATTCGTCGATTGCCTCGAGCAGGCCCCAGTAATGTCTCTTTCATCCTAGCCGTGAGATTATATTCAAGGCTCTTTAGGAGAATGAGACCCATCATTGTTACTGGTATTTGGCATATTTGGTATGCCATGGGGAGTTTGCCAGACTCTACCCTGTGGGCAGGCTATATTCGATAGTCTGCAAGATATAATCTGCTGAAAATTCTGGTATGCCGGTTTTGTGACTGAAATCTCCAGCCTTTCTTGGAGCTGGGATGGGCTACCATCCCCCACTTACCAATACTCCTGGTAGCACTGGCAGTCACCCCCATGAGCCAACTCCAGTGCCACCATGTAAGCTCTACTACTGACCTTGCTTCAGAGACTCATAAATCTCAAAAGAGATCAAAGCTGTAGTTAATCTTGGACCTGCTCATGACTGAACAGACCAGGGTAAATTGGAGGGGGGGGGGCGGGTCAGTTTGGTGACCGCCCAAGCAGAGCTCCAGGTAGCTGTTTGCTTCCACAATCCAAAATCGCTGCCATGCCCCTAGCCTGACTCCACTATCTCAGGATGGACCTCACCAAGACATAATCTGGTGAAAATTCTGGTATGCGGGTTTTGTGACTGAAATCTCCAGGCTTTCACGGGGTCAACATGGGCTACCTACCCCACTTCCCTGTTCTTCTGGAAGCCTCGGCAGTCACATTCACACCCCAAAGCAGCCACCCAGTTGAAAAGCTACTTCAGCCTTACTGTCCCGACAAAAATACCGAATGCCCTGAACAAACACCATGACCACTTAGGACCTGTATTGCAAACCATAATGCACAAAAGGAAAAGGAGAGAGAGCACAAGGAAAGTGTCTCCTGTAGAGGAAGGTTGGGGTGGGAAGGTGGGGTTTTGGGGGATAGTGGCAGGGAAATGGGGGACATTGGGTGGTGGAAGACATACACTGGTGGAGGAATGGGTGTTGGATCATTATATGACTGAAACTCAATTATGAACAGCTTTGTAATGGTCTGTCTCACAGATATTCAATTTAAAATTTTTTTAAGAAGTAATGTGGAATTCATGCCCAATTCAATCAGCTTAATCAATGGCTGAATAGATAGCAATACTCCTACTGTCACTGTCACTATCCTCCCGTTGTTCATCGATTTGCTCGAGCGGGCCCAGTAACGTCTCCATTGGAGACTTTGTTGTTACTGTGTTTGGCATATCCAATACGTCACGGGTAGCTTGCCAGGCTCTGATGTGCGGGCGAGATACTCTCGGTAGCTTGCCGGGCTCTCCGAGAGGGGCGGAGGAATCGAACTTGGGTCGGCCATGTTGGCTGTGTGCAAGGCAAATGTCCTACTGCTGTGCTATCGCTCTAGCCCAGTACTCCTACATTATTAAAAAAATGTTATAGTGTGATGGGGTCAGAGCGACAGTACAGCAGTTAGGGCATTTGCCTTGCATGTGGCTGACCAGGGTTTGGTACCTAGTATCCCGTACATTCCCCTGAATACCACCAGGAGTAATTCCTAACTGCAGAGCCAGGAGTAACCCCCAAGTATTGCCAGATGATGTCCACCCCTCATCCCTCAAAAAAAAGATGCATTTCTCAAGATGAAGTTATGAAATGTGCTGAATCATGAATGGATCTGGAGAGTATCATGTTGAGTGAAATAAGCCAGAGGGAGAGGGACAGATACAGAATGATCACACTTATTTGCAGGATATAAGGAAACATAAGAATAGAACAAAGTCCAAAGACAATAGAAACGAATGGCAGGAGGACTTGTTCTTAGAAGGAAGCTTGTCACAGTGGGAGTGAGGGGACGGGGTTAGGACAGAGAATGGGGCTACTATGACAATGACAGGGGCAAGTGGTTATTCTGGAAGAAGACTGGGTGCTGACAAGCAGTAAAGGTGCTGATACATGTGATACACTCTCAGTAACAGTATTGCGAACAACAGTGCCTAAAAGGAAAAAGGAAAAAGTACCTGCCACTAAGGCAGGATGAGGGACACAGAGGAACTGGTGGGGGGAAGGGGATGGGAGCTGAACATTGTATGCTGAAACTCAATCATGAATAACTCTGTACCTTTGCAAGTCACAGGATTGAATAAGTAATCTTCAAAAAGTGCTTCTCAGTGTACAGACAAGACTCTCTTGGGAGGGACCCCAAATGGTTGACGATTACAGAAATTCTAGATGGAGAAAATAGTCAACTTTGGGAGTGTCTTTGAATTTTCTCTGCAAAAGTTGAGTCTATGGGATAGACACAATTTGTTTCAAAATATGATTCGAAATGAAAATTTACAACTTAAAAATTCTCATTACGGGGCTGGAGTGATAGTACAGTGGGTAGGACGTTTGCCTTGCACGCGGCCAACCCGGGTTTGATTCCCAGCATCCCATGTGATCCCCTGAGCACTGTCAGGAATAATTCCTAAGTGGAAAGCCAGGAGTAACCCTTGTGTGTTGCCGGGTGTGACCCAAAAAGCAAAAAATTCTCGTTACTTGAATAGCTCTGACAAAAAGTCCTTGGATGCCTGGAAGCACAGCATCGAGTCATTGGGACGGTGGGAGAGAACATGAAGGACTGAGTCCCCGGGTGACAGAAAAGAAGGGCTGCTGGGGCAGGGGCAGGAGCTCAGGCAGGTCTTCAGAGAGAAGTGCAGCTGTGACCTAGCAGATACTTCAGCTCTGACGACAACTGCACTTGAGGGGTTTTATTGATCATTTGGAACATTGAGAGAAATTAGCTATAAACACATAGAAAATTGAACAAATTAAGAACACATTCATTTTGGGAAAATAAAAATAATGTGCAGGAGAGGAAAAATAATCATAGTGTACTGTTTGGCTCAGTGGTAAACAGCATTTACATAATCACAATAATGTAAATACTAAAAGTCCATTTAACAAAATTGTAATGCAATAAAAAATATGGAGAGAATAAATATGAGAAGGGTTTTTTTTAATTTTTAAAAATTTTGTTTTTGGGTCCTACCCATCAGTGCTCAGGGCTCACTCTGGCTGCACTCAGGGGTCACTCCTGGAGGATTCGAGAGACTGCATGGGCTGCCAGGTTGGCTGTCTGCAAGGCAAAAGGCCCTACTTGCTGTAATCTCTCTCTGGCCCCTCCCCCTACTCCTTGTGGGAAGACTTTAAGTGTTAAATCTTTCTATGACAAAAGGAAGACAATAATGTCAAAGAATAATAAATCAAGAAATAAGAGAAAGCAATTTTACCTTTAAGGAAGGAGTAGGTTCAGGGAGATGGAAATTTGAATCAAGAGACTTTCCGTAAAACCATTTCAGTACTAAAAAAATTTTTTTCAGTACTGATTGAAATTCTTTTTAGTCTATACAACTTTGTATACTTTTTTTGGTTTTCATTTGTGGGTTCTGACCTACACCTGGTGGTGCTCAGGGATTACTCCTGGCTCTGTGCTTAGGGATTACTCCTGGGGGGCCCATGTGTGCACAAGGGATTGAAACAGGTTTGGTCACATGCAAGTGTCTTACTCTTGTACTATCTTTCTGACCCCCGTTTGCATACTTTGATAAGAATAAAAGGACACATTAGGGCGGGAGCAATAGTACAGTGGATTAGAAGTTTGACTTGCACACAGCTGACCCAGTTTTTTTTTTTTAATTAATTTATTTATTTATTTTTGCTTTTTGGGTCACACCTGGCGATGCACAAGGGTTACTCCTGGCTCTGCTCTAAGGAGTTACTCCTGGAGGTGCTCAGGGAACCATAGGGGATGCTGGGAATCGAACCTGGGTCGGCCGTGTGCAAGGCTAACGCCCTACCCACTGTGCTATCACGCCAGCCCCAGTTTTTTTTTTTTTAAGTAGGACTACTGCTATTTATTCAGCCACTGATTAGCTGATTGAATTGGGCATGAAGTCCACCTTATTTTTTTATAATTTTATTTATTGAATCACCATGAGCGTAGTTACAAAGCTTTCGGGTTTAAGTCTTGGTCATACAATGAAACACCCGTACCTTCACCAGTGCCCATTCTCCACCACCAAAAACCCCAGTATGCCCCCATCCCACACCCTCCTCCTACCTGTGGGCAGATGATTTCCACATTACTCTCTCTCTACCTTGATCACATTCAATATTTTGATACCAGACCCACCATTATTATTTGGAATTATACGCCAACACTCAGACCTGCTGAAAAGGCAACAGTAGACAATTTGTTTTCTATTGCTGGTTAAGACTAACATATGATGTCGCGTGGCTGCAGCATGACCACACGATTTTGAAATTCTGAAATTTTAACAATTAAATCTGGAGGGATTTATGTCAAAACCTGCTGGGTTCTGAGATTTGTTCCTGAGTCTCTTGGATCATGGCCATTAAGCAGCTTGATCAGGAGCCAGAAAGGCCGTTCATGGGCGAGACTTGGGGTCTCGTTGGGACAGGGAGGAAAGGGCTGGCTCCACCCCCATCCACGTGTCTCGTCACTGTGGGCCCAAACCTGACTGTCCAATGGCCTCTGGCAGATGGTGGCCACTGAGCTGCCAAGGGGGAGCAGGTGGAGGGACAGAACCCTTTCCCCTCTGGGGTGGCCCAGTGACAGTAACCTACTGCGGGGTCTGGATGATTTCTGCCAAAAGCTGCTGGGTTTCAAGATTTGTTTCTGAGTCTCTGGGATCATGGCCGTTAAGCAGCTTGATCAGGAGCCAGAGAGGCCGTTTGTGGGCCACGACTCGGGGTCTTGTTGGAACGGGGAGGAAAGGGCCGGCTCCACCCCCATTCCGTGAGGCCCCACATGTCTCATCACTGTGGGCCCAAACCTGACTGTCCAGTGGCCTTTGGAGGATGGTGGCCACCGGGCCGCCGGGGGAACAGGCCAAGGCACGAAACCTATTTCCACCTGGGTGGCCCAGTGCCTGTAACCTACTCCAGGGATTGGATGCATTTCTGCCAAAAGCCGTTGGGTTTTGAGATTTGTTTCTGAGTCTCTGGGATCATGGTCATTAAGCAGTTCGATCAGGAACCAGAAAGGCCATGTCTCCAATTATATAGCTGAGCCAGAGGTTGTTTGTGGGTGTGTCTCCCACATACCTAACTTTTGGCCATTTACTTTCTTGGCAAACTTTGCCCCAAGTTTTTGGGGTCTGGTCAAAGGCACAGCAGCAATTTTGGTGTATCTGGAAGTCTGAAGGTGCCATCAGGCTGCTGATGCACTCGCTTCACAAGTACAGATTGACCTGCTGGCAGCACCATACCCCTGCTGACTCAGGTTTGATCCCTCGCACTCCATATGGTCCCTCAAGTCTGCCAGGAGTGATCCCAGAGTGCAGAGCCAGGAGTAAGCCCTGAGGACTGCTAGGTGTGCCCCCCCCCCCACACACACACATTATTCTCCCCCATCCCAAGAAAATATAGGTCAGAAAGTGATTACAGTCTACCTCAAGAAGTAAGTCTTGGGGGCTGGAACCATAACACAGTGGGTAGGGAGTTTGCCTTGCATGCGGCCGACCCGGGTTCAATTCCCAGCATCCCATATGGCACCGCCAGGGGTAATTACTGAGTGTAGAGCCAGGAGTAATCCCTATGCATCGCCGGGTGTGACCCAAAAGTTAAAAAAAAAAAGATGTAAGTTTCCTAGCCAGTGAGACCCTGAATTCAGTGTCTGGCAATGGTCCCAGGGTTCCCTCACTAGTTAAGATCCCACAAAGCCATTAAAAACAATGGAAGCTAGGAGCTATTCAATTTCTCCAAGATCACCTTCTTTTTGTTTGGTTTGTAGATTCTGAGCTACACCCAGCAGTGCTTAGGGTTTACTCCTGGCTCTACACTCAGGGATCAAAAATTTCTTGGTAAGAATAAATGAAATTAAACAAAGCCTTTCATCTATGCAGTGGATCATGGCTTACAGGTCTCAGGGAACGATATTTGGTGCTGGCTGGTGCTGGGGATCAAAGCTGGGTGGGCAAGTGCCCTACTGGCTTTACTATTTCTCGGGCTCCTCCAAGACCTTTTAACTGCATTGTAATCACATTTCCTGGAATGTCCTGGCACCGTCTCTTCCCGGGTAGAAATGCCCAAGCCAGTGGGCAGTGGAAGATTGGAGGGTGTCTTCACACCTGCTGAGGAAGTGTGCTGAAAGCTGCTCCATAGGAGCGTGGCAGATCCCGTCCCGTATGAGGCCTGCCTGAGCCCTGCAGTTGGGTAGATTCCTTTGCTGGCTCACCTCCCTCATGAGAGCCTGCATATTTACACATAACGAAAATCTTTGATCCTGACACTGATTTTCCTACAAACGGATTCTCTCTAAAGAAATACAAAAGTTCTATGTTGAAATCACTGAATTTTGTACATTAAAAGGAAGTTTCTTATTCCTTCACTCGACCCACCAGATTCCTTGATTTGCTGGATTGATTCCAGAGTGAACTTATCAGGAGAGACCAATGGAGAGAGAACATTTATTTGTATAGTAACACGTGCGGTTGAAGAGGAGGCATATGAGAACCAAATAAAGGTCAAGAATCTCAGTAGAAGAAAAGGAGAAGGGCCCTTTGGTAAGCCGGGAGAAAGCAGAGGCGCCGAGCCACAAACACGTTTCTCTGTCGGCGTCTGAACTCTGCTCTGATCCCACATCCCTCTGGGGACTTCTCTTTCTCTGGTCCATAGTCTTGCTGCTGAACCTTTCCTTGTCCCACAGATCCCAACGGCCACCTCCCAAGACAATGTGAAGCAGCCCAGCTTGGAACGCACGGATGTGCTTGGCAGCGACTACTCACAAGCTGTCACTTGGGTTTCCTGCATTTCTTAGTGATTCTCACACTCTCCGAGGGCCAGGAGCGCCCCCTCCTGCCATACTCTGGCTTATCTGATAAGGAGGGGCCTGACCAATCACTCCAAGAAGGGCCTGGGATGTCTTCCAAGCCCGTGTCACTGTAGAAGTGCTCCTCAGAGTGGAAGGTGCTGCTGCAGGAGGGGAAGTCCCCTGAGTTTTCAGGCATGTAGTCTGTGGCGAAAGAAAAGCAGGAGGAAAACTCAATCTCTGCCTCTTCAGGTGCAGACCTAAGCCCTTCCCTAACCCTCTCCTCCCAAACGAATAAAGGCCCCACCTGGCCTCCTTCCCAGGCCCCACAGCTCCCCGGCCCACCTGCTGCTGTAATAGGGGTGCATTCTTCACACTCCCACTTCTTAGAGCTGGTTCTAAGGAAGGAGCAGTCCCTGTGGGTCCCATGGGATCCGCACGTAGCACACAGAACAAGGCGCCATCTCCTACGAAGAGACCCAAGGAAGGGTGTGGGACAAATACAACACTCCTGCTCGGGGATGTAGGCCACAAACCAGGCTTTGTGGAGGGCTTCTCAAGGCATTATGTTGGTTTTATTTTGTTTGGGGGCCACAGCTGACAGTGTTCAGGGTTTATTCCTGGCTCTGTGCTGAGATGACTCCTGATGGGGCTTAAGAAACCATATGGGCGCTAGGGGTTGTATTTAGGTTGGCCACATGCAAGGCAAAGGCTCTACCCACTGTACTACCTCTCTAATCCCTCAAACCATTTTTTTCCTTTGGGGGAGGGGGCACACCAAACAGTGCTTAGGAATCAACACTCCTGGGAGTGCTCTAAAGGCAGGGGATTGAATCAGCATCAGCTGTGTGCAAGACAAGCCAGCACCTTCCCTACTGTACTATCTCTCTGATCCCATCGAGGCCTTTCCCCAACCCCACCCCTCACTAGGCATTTACCCTTGGCAGCTGTGTGGCTAAACAGACCCCAGGACTCCAGAGTCAGGCACAGCCATTCATTAGGTGAATCTGGAAAGGTCCTGGCTCACAGGGGAGGCTGCACAGAGAGACCTGTTCACTAGTTCCAGCAAGTCCCTGATGGGTCAAGAAGGGCACTAGAAACCAATTTCCCTCTGAAATCTGCAGACAAAAATGAATTTCAGTGCCATGGCCTCACTCTAGATGGCACCTTAGAAGAGATCTTTGCAGCCAGGAGCCTTTCCCTACCCTTCATCCTCAAAGCTGTCTCTTCCTTCTTCATGCAAACAGACAGGGGCATCACAATGCTGATAGCGCTGATACAGCTCTGAGAAAGCCCCGGGTTCGAGTTCCCATGCAGCATCTCTGCAGTGGCAGAACAAACAGTGATAAAGAATATACAATCCGTTGGTAAAAACTTTGTCACTGGGAGGAACCAGAAAAAAATCCAGGTTAGCATAGCAAGAAATCCCAGGCTCCTATAGAGAGACACCTGACAGTGGGAGTGGATCAAATCAAGAAGAATGAACACGGGGCTCCTTAGTTCAATACTGGAATGCCAAGATCCCGGCTCCTCGGGGGAATTCTGATTCCCAAGGTATTTTCTTTCTTTTCTACCACTATGCCCATCCTCTCCTGCTCCTTTTCTTCTGATCTTTGCAAAGCTCTTCCTCCATCCTTTCATGCTTCACTCTCAATTCCTTGGTTCCTTCTTCAGTCTCTGAGCCTTCTTCACTCACCTCCTCTCTACCGCCCAGGCCCTGGCTCAATTCCTGCTTGAGCGTTTCTCTTACCTGTCAGGAATATGAATTCCCATTCTTAGCATTTCTTGAGGAAACTCTTCTCGATTATTACATTGTGGACATTTGAAGAAATGCTTTGCTGATGTGTGGGCGTATTTCTGAAAAACAAACAAACATGGAACAGCTTTGTGTTTGTAAAAAAAAAGTTATCTTTCAATCCCCACACTGTTCCTTCACCTCACAGGGACTATTACAGAGAGAGCTTAACTAGAAGTGACAGGAAAGGGATTTTTGAAGAGTTGGGTAAGGGCTATCAATCCAGGATACAGCCTGGGGACAAAATGCTGCCAAAAGCTCCCGGACTGTCAGTTGTCATCTCTGGTCATGGGACATGGCAGAACCAACCCAGGAGGGTTCAGGTTCCTGGGTGCCTGTCCCTTTTCCCTGGAGGCACGGCTGATTTTGAGACTACTTGACTTATCCTAGGATAAGTTCACTTGCACTAGCCATTCTGAGGATGCTGTTCAGTTTAAATTATGAACTCCCAAACATGTTTAACCTACCACCAATTTTTCAGGGGATTTTTTTATTTAAAAATCACTGAGCTCTCCTGGAAGTTGAACTTCTTTTTTTTATGGGTTTTTTTTTTTTTTTTTGCTTTTTGGGTCACACCCAGTGATGCACAGCGGTTACTCCTGGCTCATGCACTCAGGAATTACTTCTAGCGGTGCTTGGGGGACCATATGGGATGCTGGGAATCGAACCTGGGTCAGCCACGTGCAAAGAAAACACCCTACCCACTGTGCTATTGCTCCAGCCCCTTCTTTTTAATTTTTTAAAATTTATTTTTAATTTTAATTTTTTTGGGGGGCCACACTTGATGATGCACAGGGGTTACTCCTGGCTCTGCACTCAGGAATTACTTTTGGCTGTGCATGGGAACCATATGGGCCAGGGAACGGACCTGAGTTGGCTGCATGCAAGGCAAGTGCCCTACCTACTGTACAATCACTCTAGGCCCTTTTTAAAAAATATTTCTTTAATAGAATCACCATGAATTATAAAGTTACAAAGATATCTATGATTTAGTTTCAGGTGTAAAATGTTCCAATACCAATCCCTTCACTGGTGTCCATTACTCTCCACCAATGTCCCCAATTTCCCTCCCGCCCCCCCACACATACACCTCCACTATTGTCCTTGTTTTTCCCTTCCCTGACTTATCCTTCCTCATCCCTGTCCCAGTGGCAACTTCCTAATGAAGACCAGTTCTCCTGCTCTTGTTTTCTACCACCTCTGGGCATTCGATAATCCCTTATGAGTTTTTTTTTTTATATATAACCCACATATAAGAGAAATCATTGAGTCTGTTCCTCTCCTTCTGACTGATTTCACTCAACACAATACTCTGCATGTCTATCCACGTAGCAGCAAATTGCAATGACTTAATCTTTTTTTTTTATCGCTGAGTAGTATTCCATTGTGCAGATCTACCGTAGTTCCTTTATCCAGTCATCTGTCTTTTTGAACTGAACAAACAGAAAGCACCCAGGACTACTACCACCTCCGCCCCCCGCCCCCCCGCCTCATGATTCCAGTATCTCCTTGTGGGGTATTGCCCAGTTTGGGAAGCACTGATCTAAATCTTACTAGGAATGAGGCCCTACAGGTCATAGATCACCAGCGACTTGGCTGACTCCCTCTGATCACCTGTAGCCCGTCTGCATTTAAGCCGCCATTGTGGAGCACTGCCTGTGTGCCCAGGTTCTCTGAACTATAGCAGCTGTGTGGGATGGGAGTTTCCAGAGCAGACCCACCTGTATGCACTTGCGGTGGTAGATCATTTGACTACAGCATGGGCTCTGGATGTTTTCAATACTTGACTGGGATAAGTCTTCACAGCATAAGACACAGTTTTCCTCTCCTCTATTCCCCGTTTGGATGTCCTGTGTTGGGCGATGTTTCCCACAAAACGATCTGTGGTAGAATAAAAGACTTGGTTTCTGGTTTGCCCGTGAGGCCGTTTTTCTGCTCTCTGGCCTAAGGAAGGGCAATCCAACCCAGGCCAGTACCAGCGGCGCTCCATGCTTACAGGAAGGAGCAGGATCAGGGTAAAGGACAGCCTCATGCCTCTCACAGCTGCTCACCCACTGAGCAAAGCTCCTGGGACTGTCTGCCCAGCCTTCTGCTCCTGAAAGCCCCACTTAGATCCCAACAGCTGTCGAAGAATGTCAGCTGTTCGTAATTGAAGAAGAGAAGGGGAAGCAAGAGTAGCTCGTGAAATCTCCAAGATACTGTTACTCGTTATTAGATGGAGGGACAGACTCACTGATGAGTCAGAACAGCCTATGAGAACTGGACTCGGTATAGTGACGACATACCAAGTTGCAAACGGATGGCCTGACTTTCCACCTGCATCACTCACTTGTACTCTCCAAAAAATTGTGAAAGGCAACCCCGTTCTTGGCCACAGGGGAGATGGAAGCATTTGATGCACTGGTCCTTCTGGCACTTGATGGCAGCTCCCTTTTTCTTGCACACAAAGCAGGTCTGCAAATGAAATCCCAGGCAGGGTCCAGAGCCCCAGGAAAGACAAATACATTCTGTTTAACAGAAATTTTGTGAAGCAACAGTCATTCCCTTTCCTCAGTGGACCAAAAAGCTCTGAGCACTCTGATGCTGAGCTTTGAGCAGCACTGGATTTTCCACCCGTCCCCTGCCCTCCAGTATGATGCTGCTTCTCCTCACTCAGGATACTCTACCCCAGAGAAGAATGGAATGTAAGAGAAGGGCCAGCTGGGAATCTATGACTCCTGATATTTAAGCTAGAAACTGGGGCAGGGGTTGGGGGTGGGGAGAATGGAAGCAAGAGGTACGGGAAGAGGCCTCATTGCAGGGAATTCTAACCTTCCTAGAAGCTCGGGATACTTCTTTTTTGATGTCTTCAGGCAGGAATCCATGGAAACCTCTGTTGGACTGGCCCCTCTGAGGTAACTTGCTAGATAGGATCTGGTGGGGGGAGAGAAGGAGGCAGAACCAGTCTGGTTACACTCATAGTGAAACTGTGAAGTGGGGGTAAGGATGATAACAAGGCAAGGGAGCTAAGAAATAGATTTTGGTTCGATATACATATATATATGTATATATATACACACATACACACATATGTGTGTATATATAGATATATAGATATATATTTTCACCTAACAGTCTGTCAACCTTTATACATCTGCGTACAGACAATGATGCAAGGACCAACTGCTGAAAACCACTGCTATTCATGGTGATTTCACAAAGGCTTATATAATATAAATAATATTGGATACTCTACTTTTCAAATATTAATTATTTAATCCTATTAATAATTTTAAGTGGCATTATTATAACACCTCATTTTATAGGACAAAATATGTGACTGCTCAAGGCCACTGGAAACCTTGACTCTTCTGTACCTTAATTTTTTTGTGGCGGGTGTGGGGCACACCTGATTGTGCTCAGGGCTTACTCCTGACTTAGCACTCAGGGATCACTCCTGGCAGGGTTTGGGGGACCATATTGGGTGCCAGGGATTGCTTAGACACAATGCAAGCACCCAACCCACTGTACTATTGCTCCGGCCCCTCTTCCCTACTTTTATGCAATACTGTTTTCATTTATGGAGGATAGCACTGATGGGCTCAATGCTTTGGGGAAACACCGCCCATATACTCTCAGTTGATACTCAACATAATCCTGTAATCTAAATACTATTTGCTCCATCTTCCAGAGGTCACTAGGGTGTAGCATCATTGTAAACTAGGGCCAGTGCAGCAACAAGGCAGGCCTGTAGACTCCACATCCCTCCCCTCCCGCTGGACTGCTAGCCTCTCAGTACAGAATACTCTTCTCAGGAAGGGCAAGTTGGGTTTTAAAATTTCCTGGCTATGGGAGAAGGGGAGGAATGGATCTCGTCTGTAAAAACACACTTTAAAAGGGCCATTTGTTTCTGAAAATCTCCCCAAAACAGAGTCTAGAATGAGAAAAAAAAGTTAAAATATTATAAATCCATAAATAATGTGTGTGTCCATATATTGGAAGAATGTCAGTTGCACACCCAAAATTTTCCCAAAGTCTTGGAGGGCCAGAGAGATAGTGCAGTGCAATGGATAAAGCACTTGTCTTGCACAGGCCTGACTCAAGTTCTATACCTTGCACCCCTTATGGCCCCTGAACCCACTAGGAGTGACCTCTGAGCCAGGGGTAAGCCTTGAACACTGCTGGGTGTAACAGCCCTCCCACTACCCCCCCACAAAAAAAAATGGAACGTCCTGGACTTCCTGCAGTAATTACATGTAATGTGTATTGAAGGCTGAGGTTATTTTAACATCACAGTAAAGGTGATCCAACAAGATTGTTAAATTAGTTACAAGGTCTGATGACTTGAGGACCTTGGATTATAGCTGTATGTTCCCAATTAGGTTTAAAATATTTACTTTGGGTCAGAAGGAACCTGGGGACATTGATGGAGGGAATTTAACACTGGTGGTGGGACTGGAGTTGGAACAATGTTTGCCTAAAACACTATTATGGACATATTTATTAATCACAATGCCAAAATAAAAATATCACTTAAAATGTAAAAAAAAATTTACTTTAATTATTTTGGAGCTTTAGGATTATGTGAGTGATTCCTATATTATTTATACTTTTGGGTGTTGTTTATGTTTCTTATAGTGAACCTCTATTATTTCTATAAGCAAAAATCAATGGTGAAAGATTAGAAATAAATTTTTTACAATGTACTGACTATGAATGCATTAAAATGCATCTGAATGCATTAAAATGGTCCTTTCAGTGCAAAGGTAAAGAACTAACATTGCTCTAGCACAGTTAAAATCTAAATGTTTTTATAACAGGTATTTAAAAAAATTTTTTTGACATATCCATATAGGGAATGCCAAATTGTCATTAAACAGAAAACACCTGATCAACATTATATATGGAAAGAGCTCTCGAAGTGCATAGAGTGAAAAAAAGGAAACATACAAAATACTGCATTTAATATGTTTATTTTTATGTTTAAAGTGTATATGCTTGTAATGCACCAAAATTACCAAGACTGGAGAGCAAAACCAAACAGCATAATTGTGGACCAATCTTTCTCATGCACATATATGTGAAAAATAAAATATTAGCACACTGAATTCAGCACCATGTAAACAAGATAATTCATAATGACCAAGCAGGGTTTATCCCAGAAATTCAAGGTTAGTTTAATATTAAAGAATTAAATTGCTATAACAAGCCACATTAGCAAAATAAAAGAGAAAAATCATGATCATCTCAATACCAAAAAACCATTTGACAAGTTCAACACAGATTCATGATTTCCTCAGCTAGAAATAAAAAGAAACGTCTTCATCTTCGATCTGATGAAAAACAGCTATGAAAAATACAGTTAACATCACATTTTAATAGAGAAAAACTGAATGTTCTTTCTCATGTTGGGAATAAGAAAATAATATCCACTCACATAACTTCTATTCAATACTAAACTGAAAAGTAAGTTTAAGGCCTTTTCAAGATAAGTAAAGCAAGAAGAGTAATTCAAAGGACACAGAGAGGAGCCAGAGTGATAGGATAGCAGTTACAGCATTTGCCGGCAAGGCAGCTCCTCTGGGTTCGGTTCCTGGCACCCCATATGGCCCCAGAGCCCAGGCGGGAGTGATCTCTGGTACTGGTGTAATAGGGTTGAGGTCAGGAATTTGTACACATGGAATTTGATCATGGCTGATTGTAAAGTTGGGTGCTATGAATGACTTTGTAAATTACAGTACCTCAATAAAAAATATTTTAAAAAATTAAGTACATAAAGATTAGAAAGGAAGGAGTACAAATGTTTTTATTCACACATGACATGAGTATTCATACACAAAAAATTCCTCAGGAATTTATAAAACTAAACTAAAACAGAAATCATACTGAATTTTAAGGTTAAATTGAACAAGACTAGAGAATACAAAATAAAGCACTGTAGCACTGTCCTCCTGTTGTTCATCGATTTGCTTGAGCGGGCATCAGTAACTTCTCTATTGTGAGACTTGTTGTTACTGTTTTTGGTATATGGAATATGTCACGGGGAGCTTGCCAGGCTCTGCTGTGTGGGTGGGATACTCTCGGTAGCTTGCAAGGCAACAATAAATTGCACTTCTATGTGTCAGCAAGAAACTTCAAAAAAAAATTTAAAATACTATTTATAAAAACAGCAATGGCAAATATTTAGCAAGAGTCAATAAGTTATGCAAGATATGCAAGACTTCCTCACTAAGAAAAATTAAAAATAAAAAATCAAATAGAAAACTATATAATATTCATAGGCTGAAGATTTTGTCAATTCTTCCCAAATCTGTAAATTCAAAGTAATCACCAATCTCATCTTTTGTTTGTTTGGTGGTTTTGTTTCTGGACATACCTGGCTGTGCTCAGGGCTTATTCCAGGATCTTTGTTTAGGGATCACTCTTGGCGGGCTTCAGGGATCATACAGAGTACCCTCGGATGGAACCTAGGTTGGTTGTATGCAAGGCAAGCACCTTACCAGTTGCATTATTATCTCTCTGGCTTCAATGTCTTTTTAAAAATTTTTATTCTTTTTTGATCACATCCAGTAGTACTCAAGGTTTACTCCTGGCTCTGTGCTAAGTGATCACTTCTAGCAAGATTCAGAAGGACCACATGGAGTAATGCAGATTGAACGCAGATTGGCTGCATTCAAGGCAAGTACCCTAACTGTTGTACTATCACTCCAACCTGATTTCTTTTTATGAAATATTGACAAATTAAACTTTAAACAGAAAAGACCAAAATAAATATGAAAAGACTGCAGAACTTACAATTAATTTTTTATACTTTTTTGTTTTCTTTTATTTTTGGGCCACACCTGGCAATGCTCAGGAATTACTTTTAGCAGTGCTAGGGGGACCATATGGGATGCCGGGGATCAAACCCAGGTTAGCTGCATACAAGGCAAATGCCCTATCTGCTGTACTATGGCTCTGGCCCATAACAACAATTTGTTTTAAGACACAATAATAAGACAAGGTGGTATTGATGTAAAAGGTCACCCAAATCTATAGATATACATTGATTAATTTTGACAAAGGCACAAAAGTAATTATTCTCCCTATTGCTAAGGATCAAACCCAGGGCTTCACACCTACAACCCAAGTGCTCTATTGCTAACGGCACCCCTGGCTGCATCAGGGCAACGAATGGGCAGCATGTGAAGGCAATGAATCTTGGAGCACACTGAAAAGTGCTAACTAGAAAAGAAAAACATGGGTAAACTTGACGACCAAATTTAAAACTTTCTGTTCTTTGAAAGATATCATGAGGAAATGAAGGGTTGGTGATGTGGCTCAGTGGTAGAATGCTTGTTCTGCTTATGTGAGACCCAGGGTTTGATCCCTGGCACTACAGAAAAAGAAAAAGGTTTAAGTCAAAGACTGGGAGAAAATAGTCAACCCACATACCTGGAAAACAAAAAGCAAAAAAACAGAAAATAAAAAATAGGGTTGTTACTGTTGTTACTGTGTCTGGCATAAAAAATAGGGTATGTATTCAAAATACATAAAGAATTCTTTTGCGGGTGGGGATTGTTTTTGGGCCATAACCAGTGGTGCTTAGGACTTACTGGCTCTGTGCTGGGGGTTTACTCCTAGTCCTGCTCAGGGAACCATATTTAGAGCAGAGTGTTGAACTCAGGTCTACTTTGAGCAAGGTAAATGCTCAACCTGCTATACTAGCTCTATATTTATTTATTTTGACTGGAGCAGTACCTACTTACATGGAAGATATACATGATATCTCCATGATACAAGTTATTATTATTATTATTTTACTGCCAGGGATCAATCTCAGGGTCTCAGACATGCAAGTGCTCGACCACTGAGCATTAAATGACTCTTAAAACTAAGTAAAGCAAAACAATCCCAAGTTGTTGTTTTTTCTCCTAGATTTTGGACCACAACTGGCTGTGCTCAGGGACTCTGACTCCGTATGCCCTGCTCTGTGCTCTGGGATCAGTCCTGACTGTGCTTTAGGAACCAAATGCAGTGCCAAAGACCCATCTGGGTTTGGCCACATACCACACAAGTACCTCAAACCCTGTTGTATCTCTCCCAACAAAGTACAACCCAACTTTAAGAATATTTGTATAGGCACTTTTAAACACACACACACACACACACACACACACACATACTCCACAAGTGAATGGTCAATAAGCATATAATAATAATAGCTCAACATCTTTAGATTTCAAATCAATGCAAATTAAAACTCATTGAGAATGAGATGCCATATAACCTAGTAGATAAACAGAATAAAAAGAATTGACAATAAGTTTTGGCAAGAATATTTTACAACTTAAATTCTCATAAATTGCCAGTGGGAGTGTACAAAATGGTACAAGAACTTTGGAACTTATTTGGCAGCTTTTCATAAGGTTAAGCATATAGTTAGTGAAATCGCAAGGCTTTCTCATTGGAATGGGCTACCTCTCCCCACTTCCCAATACTCATGGAAGCACTGGCAGTCACCCCCACAAACCAACTCCAGCACCACCATATAAGCTCTACTACAGGCCTTGCTTCAGAGACCTATAAATAAATCTCAAAAGAGATACAAAACCGCAGTTAAGCTTGGACCCGCATTGCATGGCTGAACAGACCGGGGAAAATTGGAGAGTGGGTTGGCCTGGAGTTCGCCCAAGCAGAGCCCCCAACAGCCACTTCCTTCTACAATCCAAAATTGCCACCATACCCCCGGCCTGACTCTACTGTCTCAGGACGAACCTCACCAAGACATAATCTGTTGAAAATTATGGTATGCAGGTTTTGTGACTGAAATCTCCAGACTTTCTCAGGGCCGGGCTGGGCTACCTACCCCACCTCCCTGTACTTCCGGAAGCCTTAGAAGTCACACCACACCCCCAAATGGCCACCCAAATGAAAAGCTACTCAGGCCTTACTATCCCGGTAAAAATACCGAATGCCCTGAACAAACACCATGACCTCTTAGCACCTGTATTGTAAACCATAATGCATAAAAGGAAAAGGAGAGAGAGCAAGAAGGAAAGTGCCTTTCACAGAGGGAGGCTGGGGGGCTGGGGGGTTGGGGGGTTGGGGGTAGGGAAACATGGACTGGTGGTGGGAAATTTACACAGGTGGAGGGATGGGTGCTGGATCACTGTATGACTGAAACTCAATTATGAACAACTTTGTAATGGTCTATCTCAAGAATATCCAATTAAAGAAATTTTTTAAAAAAGTAATGTGGAGTTCGTGGCCAATTCAATCAGCTGAACAAATAGCAGTACTCCTACATAAAAAACAAACAAACAAACAAACAAACATATAGTTAGTACAAAACCAGTAATTGCACTGTTAGCCCAAGAAAATGGAAAAACATCTATTCACAAGACGTGTGACTATTCATAGCAGTTTTATTCATAACAGCCCCAAATAAAAACAATTTAAATGTCTATCAACAGATGAGATAATAAACAAATTAGACAGTCATACAACAGAATACTACTAGGCAGTAAAATATATAAGCAATAAGTATGAATTTCTAAAAACCTTGCCTTGAAAGAAAGAAGCCAGACACAAAAGAATATAAACTGTATTGATTCCGTTTATATGAAACATAAGGCAAGTAAAAGAAATCTTTACATTAGAACAGTGATTACCTCGATAGAAAAAAGCAAAAAGGAATTCTCTAGAGTGGTCATGGTCACGGTCACGGTCCTCCCGTTATTCATTGATTTTGCTCGAGCGGGCCCAGTAACGTCTCCATCATGAGACTTGTTGTTACTGTGTTTGGCATATTGAGTACGTCACGGGTAGCTTGCCAGGCTCTGCCGTGCGGGCGAGATACTCTCAGTAGCTTGCGGTGAGTATATTTATTTTGACTGGACTAGTATTTACATGGAAGATATCCATGATATCCCCATGATACAAGTTAATTTTTTTTGGTACTGCCAGGGATCAATCCTAGGTCTCAGACATGCAAGTGCTCTACCACTGAGCATATTTCTAGCTCTGATATCTGAATTCATCAATAATAATAAATTTATATCAAGTATTCATCAAGTTGTATACTTGAAGTGGATGCATTTGGAGTATACAAATTATGCCTACTAAAACAAGAGTTTAGAGGGGAAATAGGAAGGACTATGAATAGCACTGACTTCTGGATAGGGAGAATTGGGGAGACTATTTTGGGAAGAGATTATTGTACACAAAGATTTTATTTTGATTTTAGTTTTTGGGTCATATCCAGCAATGATCAGGGTTTATTCCTGGATCTGCACTGAGGAAATACTCCTTGCAGTGTTTGAGGGACCATATAGGATTCCAGGGATCCACCTGGGGTGGGTACATACAAGGCATGTGCCTTACCCCACTGTAGTATCTCTCTAGTCCCTAAAGACTGATATCACATAAAGACTTTATAACAGATATACTTATGAAAAAACATTTTGTTTTATTTGAGCGGAGAGCCTGGCAAGCTACCGAGTGTATCTCACCTGCACGGCAAAGCCTGGCAAGCTACCCGTTCCGTATTCGATATGCCAAAATCAGTAACAACAAGTCTCACAATTTGTTGTGAGATGTTACTGGTGCCTGCTCGATCAAATCGATGAACAATGGGAGGACAGTGCTACAGTGCTGCAATTTGAGGGGCACACCCAGCTATGCTCAGGCTTATTACTGGTTCTGTGCTTAGGGATCACTCCTGGCGATATTTGGGGAACCATGTGGAGATTGAGCCTGGGTTGGCTGTGTATAAGGCAAGCACCTTATCTGCTGTACTCTCTCTGGCTGTAAAAAAAAAAAAAAAAAAAAAAACAGAAAGATGGCAGCCGCATGGGAGCCTTGTGGACAGCAGGTTTGAGCCGGGGGTGGGAGCGGCAGGGACCTCATGGGAAGGGGGACATTCTGGGCCCGACCAAGGTCGCCAGCTGCCCCCCACAAGCGGCTCTCCGGCACAGCCACGGCCCCGGAGGCACAAGGACTTAGCACAGAGAGCCACCCACTTGGAGCAGAAAAGCAAATGGACTATGTGTTAAACCGAGCCAGCATGCCTGCCCGGAGGGGAAAGGGTGTTGACCCACTCGCCCGCTCCTCTCTGGAAAGAAAGATGGCGGCCACACCGGACAGCAGGTTTGAGCCGCGGGGGTGGGGGGGGGCGGGGCGGGCGGCAGGGACCTCATGGGAAGGGGGGCGTAATGGGCCGTCCTTCACGCCCGACCGAGGTCGCCAGCTGCCCCCCACGAGCGGCTCTCCGGCACGGCCATGACTCCAGAGCACAGAAACCAATCTCTTAACTATCTAACTTTTAATAGAAATTCTTCCAGGGTTAATAAGTAAAATAGCAGAAATTCAAAACCGCGCGGCCGCTATTGCGGCTGCGCGACATCATTTTATTCTTAAACAAAGTTGTACAAAGCAAATCATTTCACAACGCTGTTTCAGCATGTCTGATTGGCGGGGGGTGGGGGGGGGGTGGGGGGGGTGTTGTAAACCCTAAACAATAATTGTGCATCTTCTATTGAAACAATGTATCTAGTCAAAGTAGATAGAGTATTAACTAGAACTCAACTGCCTCACAGGAATTGGGAGGGGTGGGAGGTGGGGTTCTATTGGGGTTCCCGGTTAAAAATAAGTATTGGTAAAGGGAAATGTGTTTGATATTTACATGACTGAGACCTAAACCCGAAAGCTCTGTAACTTTTCCCACAGTGATTCAATAAAGAAATAAATTATAAAAAAAAAAACTTTTTCTTAAAAAAAAAAAAGAAGAAAAAGAAAAAAGAGCTATTGATAAAAGTATACAAGTAAACAAAGAGCAAAAACAACAAATGTACAGCAAATACTGTAAGACATTCAAAGGAAAGGGGGACCTTATACTCACAAGACAGAAATAATGCACGCTGAGATCGTCTTTCTGAAGAAATTCCCCTAATTTTTCAGGATCCCCGGGTTCTTGCTGGCATAATCGACAGACTGATAAAAAGAATGTTGAGAATTCACTTTGGGAACTTAACTGTCTTCATACACAGAGAATACTGGGAAGAGGTCGTTTTCTGGTTTTGGTTTGAGAGCTATACCTGACTGTGCTCAGGGCTTACTCTGGGCTCTGGGCTCAGGGACTACTCTTGGCGGGGTTCAGGGGATCTAATGTGGTGCTGGCAATGGAACTTGGGTAGGCCAGGTGCAAGGTAAATGCCCTATCCATTGTGCTCTCACTCCAGCCCCAAAGGAAGAGGGTCATTTTGACAAGAAGGTAGGATGGAATGAAATGTTATTTGGTATTGATTAGGCCTTTATATCATTTTGGCCATGTTTGAGTTGGCTGCAATTGTTTGATGTGTGTGTGTGTGGTGTGTGTGTGAAGAGGTTTTAATTAACTTGATTCTTAAACTTTGCATATGACACTTAAAATATAACAGTGTTGCTCGGGATCTTACAGAACCTACTCTTTCTTACCAGGCCCTGAAGATGGCTTCCTCTGGGTTACCCTCCTACTCTTGGCAGATTTTCTATACGAGAAAAGGAAGAAGTATAGGTGTTGGTTGAGGATCTTGTTGATAACCCTGGGTAATATTTCCCCCAAAATGTCATGCGTGAGCTTATGGAGAACCAGAATATCTCATGACCATTCATTTTCTTTTTTCTGTTTCTTTTTTGAAAGCACAAAACATAGTCACTGATTTAAGTTACATGCGACGACCATATATCTGTTCCCAGTTCCTGGTAGTCCCTGTGTAAGCTGAGGCCATTCAAGAGTAAACTCCTGTTTCTTCTGTCATCTACTCTGAATCCCAAGTGGTATAATATTTGTAAAACATAACAAAATCAACTAAAGTTGATTAAGAATTTCTGGGCCAGAAAGGCAGTAGGAGAGCATATCTCTAGCAGATGCAATGCCCTGAGTTCAATTCTGGGCACCACAAATGCCTCTCCCTTCCAAGCACTGCCAAGTAGAGCCTGGTAACAACCCTACCCCCATGCTAAGAGTTACTCCCCCCCCCAAAAAAAAAAAGAAAGGAAGAAAGATTTCCCTACTGATAGGCACTATTCTTGCTATTTGCTCAATGTATCTTAAAACGTAAAGGTAAAGGTAAAGGCCCTCCCATTGTTCGTCGATTTGCTCGAGCGGGCCCAGTAACGTCTTCATTGGAGACTTTGTTGTTACTGTGTCTGGCATATCGAATACGTCACGGGGAGCTTGCCAGGCTCTGCCGTGCGGGCGAGATACTCTCGGTAGCTTGCCGGGCTCTCCGAGAGGGGCGGAGGAATCGAACTCGGGTCGGCCATGTTGGCTGCGTGCAAGGCAAACACGTATCTTAAAAATGCTCTAAAAAGTGAAGACTCTTACTGTATTTTCCAGGTGAGGAAACTAAGGCATAAAGAAAAGAAGTAACTCATCACTGGACACTGAGTTGAGATATAAACTTAGGCAACAGAGCTCTGAGCCAGCATTTTGTTAGCAGGGACAGTGCTGGGAGGGCAAATTTCCAGGGAACTACTGGCATATGCTTCCATACTATCAGACTTGAGCCTCCAGAACATGCAAAGCCCTGCCACAGAAACCTTAAGCCACTGGGTAATATCTCTCAAATTCCTTTACATGGCATCTATTTCTACCTCAGTCTTTGATGTTCCGTCTTCTTTTCTTTTATAGTCTTCATTCGCTGCTCCCTATCTTTCCTGTCTTGAATTCTTCTATACTATTATGAGGATGATACACACTCTTCCAGCTAAAAATGTAAATAGGGCCTGGTCAGCAATTTAATCTACAAGTTCCATAGGATCAAAGCAACAGTGCACTTCACTTCCCGACCCATGCCAAAGGACAAAAAAAAGACTCACCCAGTAGCAATGCTACGATAGCCCATTATTATTAAAGTGCATCAACAACTGTCCTTGGCATTTGACACACTAACTCCTGAACCCCTTTGTACCCTTTTCAAGACCAAGAAACTGAGGTCACGGAGGCAACTGCCCGAGATCAGAGTGATCACTATCACACAGCAGTGTAAGAATTCCGAACCGGTGCTTGAACTGGCTGAACTCCTTTGTGCACGAGGGCAAAAGCACTGGGTGGCAGCAATCTCTTTTTGTCTAAACCCTACAGGGTACAAGCGAGCCGCCGTGGCACTGTCTAGGAAAAGAAGTCTGTGTGATTTGGGCTAAAGAGCTCGTGCTAGTGAGACAAGATGACACTGACAAATCATCTTTTAGCTCCATTGCTTCTTCTCCTCAGTCTCAGAGAGAGGGCCTTGGGATTTGGCTGTTCCTATCCTAAGTCCAGATCTGAGTGAAAAGTCTAGAAGAGGAAAAGATGCCTGGGAAAGCCCCGCCTACCACGAGCAGACTGAGAGTCACTTTGTGGGGTTGGGCCACCAACTGTGCTCAGGGCTTACTCCTGCCTTAGTGCTCAGATCACTCCTGGAGGAGCTGGGGAAACCATATGGGTGCTGGGGATCAAACCCAGGTTTGATGGTGTGCAAGGCAAACACCGTAGGGCCTACTAATCTCTCCCACCCCTAAAAGTGTCCCTTTTATTGGTAAGGGCTTAATCCCTGGAAGTGAATGGAGACCAAAAAAAAAAAAACCCGCATTTCTTCCGGGGCAGGAAGGCTGTGTTAGGGGAGAGGGAGGACAAACGGGACTTAGCAGAAGCCTGGGAGCAGTTACAGAGAAGGCCAGCAATTCTGCAGCAGTCCAGCTACTAAGTTGCGCAGCCAGCCCCTCAAAGGTGTGCCGGCCCCTCCCGGGTTTGCTCCTCCACCTCCTCCCCTCTCCTCGGAGACACTGGGGGGCTGCCTTTACTGCAAAGTACCTGCACAGGCTGGAAGAGAAGCGAGAAGGGCGTGCAATAGGGGATCCGCGGGAGCTCCTAAAGCGGCCGAGTTGTTGGGGAAGTCCCGACCATCTAGCAACAGAAACAAAACTTTGCAACGTCAGTTCTTTGCATCGCTAGACCAAGATGTTCCTGGAGTGGAATTCTGTGCTCGCTGGTAGAGACAGGAACACGCAGCAATCTTTAAGGCATTGGAAGTGGCACGTTGCAAACGCCGGCTTTTGCAAAAAAAAAAAAAAAAAAAAAAAAAAAGACAAAAACAAAACAAAACAAAAAAAAAAACCCGCTGCTCAGTTCGAGATTTCCAACCCGGGCGGAGGCTCCCCTGAAACGGCTACGTCGTTGTTTCCCTGGGTAAGTGCTACGTAAAAGGCTGTTGAAAACTCAAAAAATAAATAAGCGCTTCTGCCCCGCCGCCGCCGCAAGAATAAAAAGTGATTTAGAAAATACGCGTCGATGTGGCCACCACTTCGCCCCGGAGGTAACAGTTGGAGAAGGGGCTCAAGGTGCATCCCGCGGGTGCCAGGCCACGCTCATGTCGCGCTTGCCGGCCGGCTGGAGGTCGCCTCTGCCGCCGTCGGCCCCTCAAGGTAGCACGAGGGTCGCCTGTCCCCGCTGGGGCCGCCCGCCCAGCTGTCGCCGCGGGTGCCGCTGTCCCCCGGTTTTACTCGTTGTCACAAGCCGTGGTAGCTTCTTCACGGGCGGCCGCCCCGCGCGATGACTGCGCCGGCGAAGGGGGCGAGTCGCGAGGACTGCGACCCAGGGAGACTGCGGCCGCGGGGTCCTCGGCGACGCTGACCGTTTATAAGGGCAGGACAAGTAACGGCCGCGCGCTAACGGCCGCGCGCTGGCTCGCGCCGCCGGCGGCTCAGCGGCCCCGCGAGCCCGGCCCGGCCGGGCGCTCCGCTCGCCAGTCTCTGCCCGGCTTCTCGCGACACCGGCGCCGCGCGCGCCCCGCCCCCTTTCCCGCCCCGCCCCTCGCGCCCCGCCCACCCTCGCGCCCCGCCTCCCGGCTCGAGCCCGCCCGCCGCCGGCCCGGAAGCCGGGCGGAGGCTGTCGCGCCGGGGTGACGTCGTGGCCGCCGGCGCGGGCGGGTGACGCGCGGGGCCCGTTGTCTGTGTGTGGGGGGCTGCGGAGCCCCGGGGGTGGTGGGGGGCTCCCGGCGGGGGCGGCGGTGGGTCGGCAGGGCCTGGACATGGCGCTGAGGGGCCGCCCCGTGGGAAGATGAATAAGGGCTGGCTGGAGCTGGAGAGCGACCCTGGTGAGTGCGGGCCGGGCGAGCCGAGACCGGGGGGTGGGGGTGGGGGGGCCGGGCGGCCCTGGGGTCCGCCGACCTGACTACCACTCGCTGCTTTGGTCTCCCCGCACAGGCCTCTTCACCCTCCTGGTGGAAGATTTCGGTAAGCGCCTCCCCTCCCTGCCAGACCTGGCAGTGCGGGCCCTCGGTGGCACCCTACGCTCCAGGGCCAGGGGCTGCCCTTCCCCACTTCGTTCCTTCTCTGATCGCAGGTGTCAAAGGGGTGCAGGTGGAGGAGATCTATGACCTTCAGAGCAAATGCCAGGGGTGAGTGCTTGACGCCGGGGCCCCCCTTTTAACCCCGAGGGCCCGCCAAGCTCCCCCGGAGCGAGTGCGCTTCAGTGGCGGCAATATCAGAATTCCCAGGTGTAAGTTCGTCCAAGGAAGTGACCCTCCTCGTCGGTTGCCCTTCCGATCCAGCTGCTTTCAGTTCTTCCCTAGATTTGATTGCACACGCCCCCTGATGCAAATCCTGCCCCTCCTTTGGAGGACAGTTTGGGCTGCCTTTCTTTGCTCATCTCGAATCCAGGTGCTTCTTCTCCTGCCCCGACCTCCACAATACCTTTTGTGCTGCTGTTGCTTTTTTCAATTTCCGTGTGGCCTAAATGCACAGGAGGATCCTGGTCACAGTGTGACTACTGACCAAACCCCTCCTAGGTGAGGACATAAAGGTCTGGTCTTATATTGATCCTGCAATTAGAGAGCTGTGTTGGTTGAACCAAGGAGTCTGCTTTTATTTCGCTGGAAGGAAGAAACTGATAGGAGTGCGAATTGGAAATTCCATACTTGAGCATGGAGCGTGTCAGTCCTGCATTCTTGCATTGCCCTCTGTTCTGCCCCCAGCCCGGAAACCACTGGTATCATGCAGAAAGACTGGGAGGCCCCTGAGGCTGATGCTTGAGACTGTCAGTGGCAGGCTTTTGGGGTATGAGGGTTTTGGAGAGAGGCAGGGGAGAGGAGGTGCCATCAGATGGGCACCGAAACAGTGACACAATATATTAGAGCCCAGAGTGAGAGAGAAGGGGGCTGCTAATTGTCTTTCCCACTTCCTCAGCCCCGTGTATGGATTCATCTTCCTATTCAAATGGATCGAAGAGCGCAGGTCCCGTCGCAAGGTCTCTACCTTGGTGGATGATACATCTGTGATTGATGATGATATCGTGAATAACATGTTCTTTGCCCACCAGGTCTGTATTCTATCTGGATGCAGGCGGGGTTGGAGGCGGAAGTACCATTGTATTTGCTTTGGGAAGTGGACATGGGGGAAGGTTGGAGGGGACATACAATACCAGGAGTGGTGTTTATAGAAGTGCCTGTAAGAAAGTTGGGAGTTTTTATTGTTTATTAAAATGGAGGCATCTCCTGGTCTATAGAGATAGTTTAGTATGTAAGGAGCTTGTCTTACATGTGACACAGGTTTGATTTCTGGCACTACATATTGTTCCAGGGGTGATCCCTGAGCACACAGTCAGGAGTAAACCCTGAGCATAGCTGAGTGTGGCCCCAGAATTTAAAAAATGTGGCGAAGGTGCGGGGTGTTATCAGAGTCTGCTCCCTTTGTTCTAGACACTTAGTGGGTATTCAGTGGTACAAATGTTGGGTGAAGTTGAGGGGAGCTAATGTGGGGTATTGTCTCGATATGACTGGCCCTCTCTGGTCCCCACATCCTTGAAGAGTATGGTGTTTGGGGTGAGGGATGCGGTATAGGTGACTGTTCTTGATTTCACAGCTGATCCCTAACTCTTGTGCTACTCATGCCCTGCTGAGTGTGCTCCTGAACTGCAGCAGTGTGGACCTGGGGCCCACCCTGAGTCGCATGAAGGACTTCACCAAAGGCTTTAGCCCTGAGGTAGGCTGCAGAACCTTCCAGAGTGTTGGTCACAGCTGACAGGTAGAACTCCCGGGGCCTTCATGGTAGTTGTCATGTTGGGATGTTTTTCTTTTCAGATGACCATTTCCTTTACATTTGACTGTTAAATTAATTGTGTTAAGCAGTCGGTTTTAGGCCAGTTGTGAGAAAGGTTTTAGACCCAGACCTAGGGAGGGAAGGAGCATTTTCTTTCATCAGGACATCGCCAGGCCATGTTCTCTTTGATGTCCACAGATTACCATGCAAGGCCCATAGAGCTCCTCTTTTGGGGGAGTTCCAGAGCTTTCTCCTGCTCCTACTAGCCCTTTAGAAGAGTGCTCGTGCCTCCGTAGGTTCCTGGAATTCTTCTAGGCCTGTTCTCCTTAGCTTTATTTCCCACTGTGAGGTCCACCTGAGGTGTTCTTATGATGTGGTCGATTTTCCTCCTCTAGAGCAAAGGATATGCGATTGGCAACGCCCCCGAATTGGCCAAGGCCCATAATAGCCATGCCAGGTGTGTGGACCCTGTGGGAGCCAGTGGGGGTGAGGGTGAGGGAAGATTATTGCATTCTGGGCACTGATTACATCCCTCCCCAGGCCTGAGCCACGCCACCTCCCCGAGAAGCAGAATGGCCTTAGTGCAGTGCGTACCATGGAAGCTTTCCACTTTGTCAGCTACGTGCCTATCACGGGCCGGCTCTTTGAACTGGATGGGCTGAAGGTCTACCCCATCGACCATGGTAGGCGCTTTTGACCTGCGGGCCCATTTGGGGAGGGGTCTGGAATTCATGGTCCTCGGGGGCTTGGGACCCAGGGCAGGTGGGTAATGTTGAGGACAATCTGGCTGAGGCCATCATACACTGAATTCCCTGACTAGCCCAGCTCTGGGCCTTCCTGCTTTCTATCTTCCAATTCCTGGTCCATCCAAACTCAGCACTTCCTCATCCCGGTCTTTCCTAGGGCCGTGGGGGGAGGATGAGGAGTGGACAGATAAGGCCCGGCGGGTCATCATGGAACGTATTGGCCTCGCCACTGCAGGGTAAGGGCCCTATGCTTGCTGACCCCCTGGAGCTATACCCCCGGTGGGAGGAAAACAAAAGGGAATCATGGCAAGGAGATGCCCGGGAACTCTGGGCAAAGCTGCAGGGGATCTGGTGCTGTCAGTGATTGGTCTCCAACCTTAGACTGCCAGCTCCTTGCCTCGTTTCCTGGCCGCGCTGCCTGTGGCCTGCCTCAGGGTGAGAAGGGGAAGGGCAGGCCTTGGTGCAGCTGTGCGCGGCCCAGATGTGCTGGCTCACTCTCTGGCTGGCCCCTCACCCAGCTTGTTGGACAGCCCCGCAGAGGGGCCTGACGCACACTGCTGCTGGTTGGGGGATTGCGGAGGGCCTGTACCTAGGCCAGATAAGACTTCAGGGAGTGCTGTCAAGTCATCTGCTTCCTTGATTTGGGGCGGGGCGGGCAGGTCTAGGCGGGAACTGCTCTCACAGCGGCGGCTGTGACTGCAGGGAGCCCTACCACGACATCCGCTTCAACCTGATGGCGGTGGTGCCCGACCGCAGGATCAAATATGAGTCCAGGCTGCATGTGCTGAAGGTGAACCGCCAGACCATCCTGGAGGCCCTGCAGCAGGTGGGTGTCCCCCTGCTCCCCTGCACCAGAGTGCCTGTGGCACTCTCCCCAGAGGATCTGCACTTCAGATACCCACTTCCTTCCTTTGCTTCCTCCGTGGGGAAGGTGGGACTCGGGGCTAGCTTCTTATAGGTGGCTTGCTTTGGGCAGGTAAGTCCCTGGCCCTGAACTGTCCCAAGGAGAGCTGGGATCACGCCCTGAGCCGTGGATTTTTGTTTTCAGCTGATCAGAGTAACACAGCCAGAGCTGATTCAGACACACAAATCTCAAGAGTCACAGCTGTCTGAGGAATCCAAACCAACCAGTGGTAAATCCCCCGTGGCGCTGGACGCAAGCAGAGCCCCAGTGGCCTCTGAAGGCGCCCACACAGGTATGAAGGGGTTCCTAGCCACCCCTTCTTAGATCCACTTGGGAGCCCAGGCAAAGCTAATCTTTCCTGTGGAGGTCCCTGGGCTGCAGTCCAGGGGCCACATGGGGGGCCTGAGCCCAGTGCTTGCTGCCCTTTCCCCGTGACTTCTGCAGGGGGAGCAGTCCTTCTCGAAGGGCACCTGAGAGGATGCTGCTAGCACAGAACCTAGCCTCCTCATTTCCTCCTCTCAGTAATGAATGAGTCCCTCATTGCTTTTCTCTGCAAAAAGAAAAATTGTTTTTCCCTTTCTGCTCCTCTTTTTTCACCTCGTTCTTCTGTGGGTCCGTGACGTAGAGTTTGCTCACTCCCATCCCACCAAGTTGTTGGGTTGTTACTCCTTGTTTTTTTGGGGGGGTGGAGGTGGGGTCACACATGACAGTGCTCAGGGCTTACACCTGACGCTGCACTCGGGGATCACTTCAGGGTGCTGGGATTGAACCCGGGTTGGACGTGTGCAAGGGAGAAGCAGATTCAGTTGTTCAGGAAGACTGTGAGCCGGGGACAACTTTTCTTGAGGGTCTGACTAAAGGTCCTGCCTGTGTGCTTTGTCCCCCTCAGATGTTGTGGAGGAGGGGGCTAGTTCATGCCCACAAGCCCCAACCCAAAGCCCTCCCGGTAAGCCCAAACTGGTGGTGAGACCTCCAGGGAGCAGCCTCAATGGGGTTCCTTCCAACCCCACTCCCATCGTCCAGCGGCTGCCGGCCTTTCTGGACAATCACAACTACGCCAAGTCCCCCATGCAGGTAGGTTGGGAGCACTTCACAGGGCACCCTTAAGGACTTCTTTTGAGAGGCAGCTGCAGTGGGCTGGTTGTGGGTGGCTCCTGGTTGGCCCTGAATCCAGACGTGGTATCAGATGCTTCTGATAATCCCAGGGCTTTAGGGAGGCATGAGAGTGCCTTGGACGTCAATCCAGGCATGAGGTGGTGGGCTTGCTGTCCAGGGCACGTTCCTTGGCATCTTTCTGGGTTGAGTTCTGGCAGATGAATGCTTCTGCTGTGGGGTACTTCATTGCTCTGAGGTGGACAGCCCACATAGTAAGATGCTCGACCTGGTGAGTCCTGTTGGCGTTCTCTCCAGCGGCGAGTGCTGTGCGCAGCCCCGGCTGACTGGCCCCTGCTCATATCTGCCCTGGATCTCTGCCTCAGGAGGAGGAAGACCTGGCGGCTGGTGTGGGCCGCAGCCGAGTTCCAGTCCGCCCACCACAGCAGTACTCAGACGATGAGGATGACTATGAGGACGATGAGGATGACGACGTGCAGAACACCAACTCTGCCATCAGGTGCGCTGTGCGGGTGAAGCGAGAAGCCGTGTGCTACAGGGTGGCCCCGAGGGGTCCCTCAGTGGTTTGGACAGCTCAGGGGAGGTCCGAGACCTTAGAAGCTAGGTCCTCACATATGCAAGTGCTGTATCACTGAACTCCCCCCTCCCCCCCCCCACACCAGTACTTTTATTTTAATTTTGGATGTAGGGGTAGTAAAGCACCCAGTGGTGCTCAGGGGCCACTCCTGGCTCTACTCAGGTCATTCCTGACAGTGCTGAGGGGACCATTTGTGGTGGAGGAGATCAAACCAGCCTTTAGCCCTATACTGTTTCTCCAGATCCCATACCAGTACTTTGAATGGGCCTTAAAGCATATGGTGGAGATGGCTTCTTACTGGGCTCTGACGGGCTGAACAAAGCTGGGGTGGAGGAGGCAGGTGGCGGGGAAGGTATGTGGGAAGACATGTCACTGGTTAGTTGCTGAAACAAGCAGGCAGAGGACAGCAGACGTGCTCTACTGTTGGCAGGTGCCAGGGCTGTCAGGGTCTCAAGCATGTGTTCCATGGTGGAGACACAGCCCTGTGCTGAGGTGGGGGAGGTGGGGTTTGAGGCCATCTGGCTGCATGGTCAGATCTTAGGGTGCCAGGGTCAAGATGCTTGGACCAAGAACGAGGAACTATGTTCTAGCCTTGTGGGTGCTGCTGGGGTGTGGTCCCCTGCGCCTTTGGTTCACCTCCCCTCGGGTCCACAGGTACAAGCGAAAGGGACCAGGGAAGCCAGGCACATTGAGCAGCCCCGGGGATGGGCAGCTGTCGGTGCTGCAGCCCAACACCATCAACGTCTTGGCCGAGAAGCTTAAAGAGTCGCAGAAGGACCTTTCGATGCCTCTGTCCATCAAGACGAGCAGCGGGGCCGGGAGTCCAGCCGTGGCTGTGCCTGGACACTCACAGCCTTCGCCCACCCCCAGCAACGAGAGCACAGACACAGCCTCTGAGATCGGCAGCGCTTTCAACTCCCCGCTGCGCTCCCCCATCCGCTCGGCCAACCCCACGCGGCCTTCGAGCCCCGTCACCTCCCACATCTCCAAGGTGCTTTTCGGGGAGGATGACAGCCTGCTGCGTGTGGACTGCATCCGCTACAACCGCGCTGTCCGCGACCTGGGCCCCATCATCAGCACGGGCCTGCTGCACCTGGCCGAGGACGGCGTACTGAGCCCCCTGACGCTGACAGGTGGGCCAGGGGCTCGCTCCAGTGAGGGAGGTGGGAGGTGCCAGACTGTGCTAAGGGTCCTGTGCTCTGATGAACCTTCTCGTGCCTTCTCTTCCCAGAGGGCGGGAAGGGCTCGTCTCCATCCGTCAGATCGAGCCATGGCAGCCAAGGGTCCGGCAGCCCAGAGAAGGAGGTGCTGGAA
This sequence comes from Sorex fumeus, assembly GCF_029834395.1. NCBI lineage: Eukaryota > Metazoa > Chordata > Mammalia > Eulipotyphla > Soricidae > Sorex > Sorex fumeus. Next base: position 52,700,102 of record NW_026606129.1, on the reverse strand, counting down.
GCAGTGGACAGCCGAGAGAAGCCGGGGCTGCCTCGGTCGGGGGAGCCAGTAAGCGGGGAGAAGTACTCGCCCAAGGTGAGCCCCTCTATGGCCCCTCTCCGGAGAAGCTCTGGCAGAGCACAGGGCTTGGGCACTGCTGCCCAAGTGCTTGGTTCTTTTTTCTATTTTCGGGGGATTGGGATGACTCCCAGATTTTGCTCAGGATGCAGGGGTCACTCTCAGTTATACTGATCCTTGGCCAAAAGAACAAGCTGTGGCCCCGGCCTATAAGGTAAAGCTTGGCCCTGCACTGCTGGCAACTAGCAGCGCCACCTGGTGGTGCTCAGGGGCCACCAGAGCCATCACACCTGGTGATACTTTTTTTTTTTTTGCTTTGGGGGTCACACCCAGCGATGCACAGGGGTTACTCCTGGCTCTGCACTCAGGAATCACCCCTGGCGGTGCTCAGGGGACCATATGGGATGGTGGGAATCGAACCCGGATCAGCCGCGTGCAAGGCAAACGCCCTACCCGCTGTGCTATCACTCCAACCCCTGGTGATACTTTTTTGTGGGGATGTGGAGTGGGTTTTGTGCAATGCCAGGGACTGAATGAGGACACCCCCCTGACATGGTACTGTCTTCCCAGGTCCGGGCCCTAGGGTCTTTTTGTTTGTTTGGGGGCCGTACCACCCAGTGATGCTTTGGGGGCTATTCTTTGTACTGTGCTTGGGGGTTGCTTCTGGCAGTACACGGGGTACCATGTAGTGCCAGGGACTGAACCCAAGCCTCATGTATGCAAAGTTGGTGCACTAGCCCTTTGATACATCTCTATAGCCCCTTGAGACTTTGGATGAGAGGGTTGAAGCCAGGTGTCAGGAGTCCCATGTGGATGGGGGTGGCGGGGCTGTTCGTGGGTGCTGGTGGTCATCCTTGCCTCTGGCTGCTGTCAGCACTGGCCAGCCCCTCACAGGCGGGTGCAATGATGGATTTTGGCAGGAGCTGCTGGCGCTGCTGAAATGTGTGGAGGCAGAGATTGCAAACTATGAGGCCTCCCTCAAGGAAGAGGTAGAGAAGAGGAAGAAGTTCAAGGTGGGTCATCTCTTGCGGCCCACTCCTGGCCTCCGAGTGGCTTTCCCTGGGTGAGGTGGTGGGCTGTGTAGGTGGTGATGGCAGTGCCACCCCTTGCCCCCTTGCCCATCTGCAGATCGATGACCAGAGAAGGACGCATAACTACGATGAGTTCATCTGCACCTTCATCTCCATGCTGGCTCAGGAAGGTGAGGGATCTCGCTGCTGTGTGCCACCCAGCCTGCCCCGCTGAGGGCCCGGTCTCTCGGCCTCCGGCCTCCACTGTGCCTGGCCTCCTGGGGTGCAAACGCTCTGCCTCTGCTCCCCACAGGCATGCTGGCCAACCTGGTGGAGCAGAACATCTCTGTGCGGCGGCGCCAGGGCGTCAGCATCGGCCGGCTGCACAAACAGCGGAAGCCCGACCGGCGGAAACGCTCGCGCCCCTACAAGGCCAAGCGCCAGTGAGGACTGACGACCCGCCTCTGCAGCCCGTTCTTGCCGTGTGGCCCACCCCAGGGCCCGTTCCTGCCCTCCACCTCTTCTTCCCAGTATTACTGAATAGTTGCAGCCAGAGAGCCCAGACCCTGGGAAGGTGCCCAGGGCCTGGCAGGGCCAGGCCACCCCGTAGTATTCAGGAAGCAGCAGCTGGAGCTGGGGCCCAGTGTGGCGCTGCAGCTGCCTCCGCAGCCGGCTGTGGAGTGGCCGGGCTGGCCCTGCTGCCTGGGCAGCAGAGTATATATTTTACCTACAGAGACGTCTATTTTTCTGGGCTGTAACCCATCTTGCCACCACTGTGTTGACATAGCTGGCTTCTTGAATCTGCAGCCTCTTCTGAGAGCTGTCATCTCAGTGGGCCCGGCTGCAGGGTGGGCACTGGCCCTTCTGTGTTAGCCCCAGCCACCAGTCATCCCTGTTGTGAGGAAGCCAGGTCTCCCCGTCATTCTTCCCAGGAGAGCTCCAAACTCAGGGACCCGACTGCTTGGCTGGATTGGCGGGGAGGGGGTGTCCCAGCTGTGGTGGGCTGAGCAGAGAGTCATGTTGGAGCCCCTTGGTGGCCTATAACTGTCCAGCCTGCTCTGTGTGGGGCAACGCAGGGCTCATTGCCTTCAGTGTTGTGGCCCAGGCAGTGCAGCCTGCCTCGGGCTCCGGGGCCCCTCCCTGAGGCACCAAGGAGCCTCTGCCTCACCCCTCAGTATTACTGTCTCCCTCCTCTTAAGGGTAGCAGAGACAGGGCTGCTTGCAGGGGGCTGGCACCACTCAGCTGCCTCCTGCCACGCCAGCTTCCTCCTCTGCAAGGCACTCAGGGTTGGGGACAGAGGACCAGGACAACCAGCTGAAGTCCCTGTGTTCTAGAGGGCCTGATGCCAATGGGGACTCCGGCACTGCCTCTGGCACTCATCCCAAATAACCCCACAGTCTCTCCGCCAATGGCTTTGATGGTGATCCAAGTACGCCCCTTATTTGTACATAGCAACAAGGTATGTGTGTGTGGGAGGAAGCGGGGTGCAGCTGCCTCTGTGCTGGGCATAGCCTGACCCCTCTTGCCTCTGTAAATATTTGGATCGATGAATGAATAAAACTCTCCTTAAGAATCTTGTGGTTGCTGACCCAAGGTGTGGGCTAGGCTGCCTTCAGGGAAATGAGGACTGAAGCCAACCAGCACCGACTCACCAGAAGTGACCAGTGTGTTCCTGGCAATAGTTTTTGGCCCCCTCTGAGGCCTAGCACTCAGAGCTGGGCTGTGGGACACCAGAGTTGTGCACATGGTGCCTTTGGGAAAAGGCCATGCCGGGACTTTGGCTGGATCTGATGACCATGCGATCTGAAGGGGCCATGGGACTCAGCCTCATCCTGCCTAGGGGAGACTCCCCAGAGGGTCCACCTCTCTCTCCGGTTGCATCTGGGCAAGTATAGCAGGACAAAACCGTCTCTCTACCCTCTTCTCTGCGAGCCCCATTCTGATGCAAGCAGGTGAGGCTCAGCTGGACTGCTTCAAACACCACTTTAATGGCCCAGCCCTCTGAGTCTAGTAGTCCAGGGCACAGATGAGGGCCACACCACGCTTTATCCAGTGTCGCTGGGTCTGGTCTGTGGGGATTTCCACTGCGATGACATAGTTGGTAGAGTGGCCTGTGGTGGATAGTGTCCCTGGAGCAGGCGAGAGGTGGGGATTGCTAAGTTGCCAAGTCAGCCTCAGGGAGGGTAAGCTGCATCAGATGTGGTTGGGAAAGTGGAGGGACCCTGAACCTGGAGGAAGCCCATCTGGTGAGTGACTCTGGTCAAGACTCAGACCAGCTGGTCTTGCCCTGGGTCTCTACGTGCATAGGCTTCCCACTGAAGCTTCTTACCAGCTCGGGTCAGCGTCTTATAGATGGGGCACAGGTAGAAGTCCTGGTCCTGGACAATGCGATGGGCCACTGGCAGGAGCCAGATAACAGCCATCTCTGTATAGAGCTCTTTGGGCCGAGACTCGGCCAGCCGGAAGGCCACAGGGTCCCAGCGGGCACCTTCCAGGAACAGCCCATAGATGAAGCACCCTTCTTGGGGCCTTGTTGTGATCTGCGCTACTGGCGTGCTCACCACCTGTGATAGGACAGAAAAGCCCAGAATCTGGGTTAGGGTTTGGATCGGAAAATGGACACAAGGGGCTGGAGCAATAGTACAACAGGTACCACCAGGAGTGATCCCTGAGTGCAGAGCCAGGAATAACCCCTGAGCACTGTGGTCCCAAAGCCAAAAAAAAAGATGGACACAAACTCCCAAGAACCCTGCATGCCTCCCATCTCTCACCAGCCATTTTAGCGGATAACCTGTACTCTGGGCCACCTTGGGATTTCACTGGGGCTCATGACCTCTTCTGTACTGGGTCTTCTAGATCTCCCCCTCTGACCTGGCTCTCCTCTGTACCCCAACCCCCAGCTGAGACTTAGGTGTTCTTCCTGCCGAGGCTATTTCCTATCCCAGTACCTGACCTGGCCCTAGCTGTTCCCAGACCTTAAAATCAAAGGAGATGGTGTCGATGGAAATGACATTTTTGCGAGCAAAATTTTGCAGTGTGCCTGTCAGGAAAGCCTGGGGGAAGAAGAAGCCACTGATCCAGAAGATAGCCGGGATGCCTCCCTGGATCCAGGAATTCAGAAAATCCAGGCGCTGAAGCAGGTCCATGACCCAAGAGGAAAGAGGCTTGAGTGATGGGTAGGCTTTGGCCTTCCAGAGGTCAGGCACACTGTTGTTGTACAGACTGGCTGCCATCAGCTCCAGCTTTGACGACATCACCACCAGCCCCTTGAGGGCCTTGAGCAAGTCTTGCAGTGACTGGGTGATCACCTGTAGCAGCCGGTTGTACCTGCAGAACCAGAGGCAAGGGATCTAGCAGTGGGGCTCAATCTGCACCCACACCCCCCTGGTTGTAGGCTGGAGCCAGAAATGAAATGACTGGTTGAGAACACAGGCTGTTCAGGTGTGCCTGGGTACCAATCTCAGCTCAAGCCCTTAACACATATGTCACCTTGGTTGGGTCACTTAAAACCTTGACTGGTGCCAGAATTTGTGTTAATTAAGCCACATACAAGTGAGAACCACGGAGAGTGTGTGCTAATGTCAACATGTTTTTCTGTTTTGGTTTTCCTCATCTGTGAAGTGGCAATACTGAACGTGTTCTGAAAGTATGTTTTTTTTTTCTTTTTGGGATATACCCAATGATGCTCAGCAAGTTCTGGCAGTGCTTGGAGGAGCATATCGGATGCCAGAGAATCAACCTGGGTCAGCCGTGTGCAAGGCAAATATCCTACCTGCTGTTCTTCTGCTCCGACCCTGAGGATGGATTTATAACAGGGTAGCACCTGGCCCATGGCAATTTGTTATCACTTCCTGCAGCCTGGTGGCCTGCTAATTCCATGGGGGATGGGGGATTACCGGATGACCTCCTGGACTAGCACCGTGTTCATGGACTCCTCATATAGCACTGGGTACTTGGCCATCACAAACTGCAAGTTGATGGGTTCAGGGATCTTGAGCAAAATGTTCCGGGCTACATCCTGTACTACCTGTGGAGACAAAGGCATGCTGGGGGTCAGGGCCAGCCCCCTGCTCCCCTTTGGGCTGCCACGTGCATGGAATTCCTGCCCACAGGGGAGCAGGCATTTCCACCTGGGGCTCCTACCCCCGCTGCTGCCCACCTCCTCTTGGTCCTGGCTGCCCACTGAGGATGACTTGGGTTGCAGTTGGATGATGGCACCAAAAAGAGCAAAAGTCTCATTCTGGGCGAAGGTGATGTTGGCATTGTCGTGGAGACCAAAGATCTCAGGCATGTCGTTGAGTGGGAGACCTTTGATGTAGGAGAGGTAGCCCTGGAAGTGGGGGGGGGCATGAGTGAATCCCTACCTTGCGTGTCCCCACATCTGGCCAGGGGCCCTCCAGTTGGACATCTCCCCGTCCACAGCTCATGTGCCTCCCTCCCAGCCCCTTCTCCAGTGCCTGGCATCCTGAGCCTCACTCAGCTTCTCTCTGCAGCCTGCAGGCCTGCTGCCTTCCACACCCCCCCTTCCTGAAAGCATTTCCTTAAGGAGCCCCACAACCGAAGAGTGATACTCGAGGTTAGAACCTGACTGAGTCCAGAGCAGGGATGGGTCTGGCCCGCCCCAGTCTCTGGAGGACGTATGGAAGTCGGTGTACACCCAACTGTGGCTCTCACTTGTATGTGGCTTAATGAACACAAATTGTGGAGGCAGGGTCAACATGTTTTAAGCGACTTGTCTAATGAAGGGAGCTACTGGAGGGTGAGGACGAGCTCCTGTCCCCACAGCACCCCCAAAAGCCAGCCTGCACACGGCCTGCCTGTGGCCTGCGCTCACGTTGAGGTCGTAGGTGGGCTGGATCTGGTGGTAGACCCCCGAGGCGCTGTAGGTGTGCTCGGGGAAGAGCACCAGGGGGCTGTAGAAGTCCTCCAGGATGTTCATGATGCAGCGGCGGTCCCAGTCGTCTGTCACTCGGCCCCCGTAGTTGATCTCCCCTGCCGTGTACTTGAGGACCTGTGTGGGGAGGGGGGTGAGTAGGTGACGGAGCGCCCCTTTTCCCATTCCCCCAGCCCCTTCAGTCCCCCCCACCCCCGTCCCCACACCGTCTGTGCCCACCCACCTTGTAGGGAATGCTGTCGTACTCGTCCAGGAACATCTTGAGCTGGCTGATGCAGATGCGCAGATCCCCGTCCGTGAACTCATAGGGGATGTTGAAGCCCAAGGGCCCGAACTTGCGGCGCTCAAGCACGTTCCCGTGGAAGAGGCACAGAGACAGCAGCAGGGACTTGAACTCCAGCGTCTGGGGACGGGTGGGGCGAGGCTGGGAGAGGGGCGGGGCGGGAAGGGGCGGGCCCTGGGGCCAGGGAGGGGCGGGGCCTTGTAGAGGCGGGGCGATGGGGCGGGTTCTGGGGCGGGGCGAGAGTGAGAGATGGGGCGGGTCTGGGACCCTGGGGCGGGGCCATGTGGGGGCGGGGTCTGGGTCCTGGGGCGGGGCGAAGGCAGGGGCGGGGCCTGGGGCACTGGGGCGGGGCCTCACCTTGTGACAGGAGTTGAGGAAGTCGTCGCTAAGGCTGCTGTAGGACTTGAGCAGGTTGGCCTTGACGCCGCGCGGTGGCTCGATGGTCATCTTGGAACTGTTCTGCAGGATGGTCACTGGGAACTTGTTGCTAGGCAGACTGGTGAGCCACAGGCGGAAGTCCCGGTGCACCTGGGGGGCCGTGCCCCAGGTGAGCTCGAGACCTATACCTGGTGGTCGCCCCGACCCTGGCCCTCAATCTTAGGCCACTCCAGGCTGCAGAGGCCCTTGGTGAAGAATAGGGGCTTCGGCAAATCCCAGCGTCCCCCATGTTCGGGTCTGGGGCAGGTAACTGGGGGCGGGTGGGCTCGCTTGGGGAGAGGCTGAGTCAGCAGCCAGGGGTGGGCAGAGACAGGCACCTTGTCAGGATTGATGTGCTCGATGAGGCGCTCCAGCGCCGGCATCCAGCTGGGTGCCAGGTGGCAGTTCTGGAAGAAGACCCACTTGCCCCTCTCTATGGAACTGCGCATCATGGCTTCTGCTCGAGGTCCCTTTGGAGACAGGGGGGCTGAGCGGCAGAGGGCCAGCTGGCCTACCCCCTCCACCCCCCTCCTTCATACCCTGGCCCACCCCTACCTGGCCCTGGCCCAGGGAGATGGCAGAGAGCTTCTTGGAGAACTTCATCTCTTCAGCAAACTTATAGAGGTCAGCGGCGGGGTCAGTGCCGGGGGACAGCACAAAGATGAGGGGTGTGGCGGCGTTGGAGTCTTTGAACACCACCGACAGGTTGGCAGTCTGTGGGGCAGGAGGAGAAGCTGGAGCCAGCTGGGGCATCCAGAGAGGGGCCGGGGACTCTGTGCGGGGACCTGAGGCTTCCCCCATCCTGGGGCCGCCCCGCACTTGCCTGCGGCTCAATGAAGCGTGGCTCCAGGTTGGAGGACACGAAGTCCTGCATGGCATTGGTAACCTTGTCCCCACGCAGGCAGCGGAGCACCAGCAGCTTCTGGAACTGGTCCAGGTACTGGTCCCAGATACCAGGCAGAGGTTCCCTGCAACAGTGCCCACGTTGTCCCTGTGGGGAGCCCTGGCCAAAGGGATCTGCTGACTGGATAGCAGGGACAGGGACAGGGGAGAGATCCCTGGCATATGTGCCCGGGGCCACAGCAGAGTGTGGGGGACCCCGTGGGAAAGCTCAGAGAAGGCCCTGGAGGAAGGTTTCTGCGTGCTCACCCCCTTGGTGGGCTCAGCTCACCGGTGGGGCTCAGGGCTGTCAAAGATGACCTGGAACTCTGAGAGGTACTTCGTGAAGTCAGTGGAGAGTGAGGTGAAGGCTGGCAGGCTGGAGAGGGCCACGATGTCGCGCCAGTTTCTGTCCGACAGCCAGCTCGGGGCGGGGTTCTCCATCACATCATCCTGGATGGGACCCCCGGACAGCAGGTAGCGCCACTCATTCTGATGGGGATCGGGGGATCAGTGCCAGGCACACCTCGAGCACCCCCCGCCCTCACCCAGAACACCAAGTTGCTTGGGGAGTGGCCAGTAGGTAGGCCAGGAACAGCGCCCCTTCTCTGCTTGTCCTCAGCAGGATGCCCTTGTGAAAAGCATTTGATCTCCCCAAGCCCCAGTTTTCTTCCTTCAAGAGGAGGAAGAATGAGAACTCTGCTTCCAGGGGAAGGGGGTGGAGGGGGTACTGACTGCCTGGCAGAGCTGATGTCACCCTGCCCTGGGCAGCACCGGAGAGCGTGGGACACAGAGGCATGCGCACGGCAGGCAAAGACCATCGGCTCCTCTGGCCCGGGACTCCCAGAGGCCTGTACTCACAGTCAAACTGCCAGGTCTCTTGGCAGTTTTTCTGTTTGTTTTATTTGGTTTGGGTTTTTTGCCCACACCTGGTGATACTCTGGGGTTGTCTCCAAGCAGCCAGGTCTGTGCTCAGGGGAAACGTGTGCTACCAGGGGTTGACCCCAGGTGGGCCACCTGCAAGGTGAGCGCTTTGCCCACTGCCCCCTGTCTGGCCCCTTTCCAGCTGGGACCTTGCTTCCTGTGGCCTCTGCCTCTGCTCTGGCCGTGCCCTCGTGTCTGGCCTCCCCTTTCCTTGCACTCCATTCCCCCTGCGGTGGGGCATCTCCCTGATGCTCTGGTCCAGATCCACCCCCACCCCAGCCCCCTCTCAGTGCAGGCACCTTGTTGATCTTGCCCTCATTCATCATGATGCGGACACAAAGCAGGAAAGCGAACATCAACTTGTGCTTCTCAAAGAGGCTGCGGCAGACGTTGCTGTACAGGCTGAAGGTCAGGTAGCGGTTGATGTTGGCGATGCGCTTCTTAAGGTTTTCTAGGGGCCAGAGTAGGGAGAAGTGGGCAAGGTGAGAGCCCCAGGCCCAAGGCAGCCAACTCCCCACCACCACCACCCCTCCAGCAGCTATCTGAGTCCCAGTGGAGGGACCCCGAGAAGGGATGGGAGAGGCTGAGATCTGATTGGAACTACGCCCATGAGCCTGGTATGAGTTTCCAAGTGTGTGTCCACAAGTGCATTGTGCCCAGGGGTGGCCCCTGGTGCCAGGGAGGAGTCACATGCACGGAAGCCACACCTACCTGCCCTCTCTGAGTTGGCGATGCCTGAGAGGAAGATGTTGAGAAACCACTCGAGGGAGTACTGGTACATGGGGTCCACGTTGGCCAGGTCAGACACACAGAAGAAGAGAATCTGGGTGCGGACGGCCACAGGGATGTACTCCATGCGTGTGAGGTCGATGTCCTTCTCGGTCTGCTCCGCGATCCTGACTTTGGACTGGGGGTGGACGGTGGTTAGGCCCGGGCAGGAAGTGGGGATCGGGGCCAGGTGGACAGGGAGGAGCAGGAGGAGGCCCCTCAGGTGCCCACCTGGATTTCAGCAGCTTTCGCCTTGGAGGCCTCGAGCACCTTGATGAGCTCCATGTCGTCCACGGGGTTGCCCTCGGAGGAGCTGAGCCGCAGCAGGATCTGATCCTCGATGTCCTTTAGCTCCTGCCGCATCTTGGCGTTGCTGACGATGAGCTGGTTCTTGGCTTCCTCTAGGTCAGGTCGTTCCTCAGCCACCACCTGGCCCAACAGCTGGTCCTCCAGGCCACTGCCAGGGGCAGGAGACATCACACCAGGGACACTGGAGCCCTGTGTCCTGGGGGCCCAACCTGGCTCAGGGCCAGGGCTATTCTTCCAGACCCCCAGTTCTCAGGGAGAGCCGGGTGGCGTCCCCAGAGTTCCAGCGTGCTGTACAACTGGGTGTGTGAGCTCTGGGCTCTCTGGAACACTCCCTCTGTGCTGGGGAGACAGGGACAGTCCCGATGACAGTGATTCCCTTCCCTGGGGGAGGGGGGCTGGGAAGGACAGAGGAGGCGCACCCTAGCACAGAGTGGGCCTGTGGGCTCTGGTAGGTGGCCCTCAAAGGCTGTAAGTGGGATTCAGAACAGCCAAGCAGGGGGTCAGAGCTGGGTATGGGCAGCCAGACTGGCCCCAAGGCAGGGGTCCAGGACAGTTGAGGGGGTGGGAAAGGGCTATGCGACAGGGGCTCAGGGGGAAGGTCCTACAGGGGATCAGGATAGGTTGGGGGTTCTTCGACATGGTGGCACTTGAGGGCTGGTGAGATAGTACAGCATGTCAGGCACTTGACTTGCACGCAGCTGACCCGGGTTCAATCCCTAGCATCTCATAGGTCCCCCCAGGAGTAGCCCCCTGAGCTCAGAGGCAGGAATAAGCCCTGAGCACCACTGGATGCCACCCCCCCAAACAACAAATAAATGGTGGCAACCAAGGGGAGCTGTGGAAGGCTGGAAGATCTGCCTGGGTGGCAACTGGGAAACCTGGGTGGGGCGAGAGGCCTCCTCGGGTCCTGGCGGGGCCAGAAAGCTGACCTGGGCGACAGGGTGAAGTTGATGATGGTGAGCTTGGTGAAGACCTCGGGCGTGTAGTGCGGGTTGGGCAGCTTGGTGGTGATGTACATCCTGAAGTCCTCGTGGTAGGGGATCACCGTGTCCCCCAGCTTCATCACCGTGTTCCCCTGCTGCTTGTAAGTCTGTGACGGGGAGGGGGGGGAGGAGGTTTCACCATGGCTAGGCCCGCTCCAGCTCCCCACACCCCAGCTGGTCATGAGCTCCCAGGTCTTGGCTGTGGCTGGCCACCCTGAGCCCCCCTCCCGTGCCCCCGTGCAGGGGAGGGAAGGGGCGGTTTCTCCTGGACCCAGCCCTCACTCTCCCTGCAGGCCCACCTGCTTGAGCAGCACCGGCTCCAGGGCCGGGTCCAGCTCTTCACCCACATTCTCCAGAAGGCAGGGCTTGCCAAAGCGGATGGCATTCTCCAAGCTGCGCAGGAAGTCTCGGTCACTCAGCTTGAACACGTCCAGCCCACTGTCCCTCTCCTGCAGGCGTGAGGCAGGTGGGGGTTGAGGGTGGCCCAAGGCCCAGTACCTCCTATCAGGGGTGCCCGGGGCAGTGGCAACAGGCGAGGCTCACCAAGTTCTTGATCCATTTGTTGGCCTGACCCTGAGGGTCAATGAAGTGAGTCCAGCGCTGGGAGAACTGGCTGATGACCCCGTTCTCCACGGACAGGGTGTCATTGGGGAGGCCGGCGATCTGCGGGGCAGGGCGGGGCTGGGGTGTCAGCGACCCCCAATCTGGCTTCCACCCAACCCTCCTCCTCCTCCTTCCTCCTTCCTGCACCCCCTGAAAGTGGGGGATGGGGCTCAGGCATCAGTGTGGGGAAAGACCCTGATGCCAGGACCCCGTGTCTCTCTCCAGCTCCAAGTCTGACATCCACACCCTTCGTGGGGCCTTCCTGGCCTCTTGCCTCAGCCCCTCCTCCTGCTCGCCTGTTCTCTGACTGTTTCCTGGGCCAGTTCTGCCTATCCTTGAGGGTCCAGCTCAAGACTTCCGGTTAAGAGCCTTTGGAGGAAAGTGTGACCCCACATCACAGTGCTCAAGAGATACTCCTATCTCAGTGCACAGGGGACCATGTGGTGATATCAATAAAACCCAGGACTCTTGCATGTGAAGTGTGTGCTCCAGCCCCCAGAGAACCTTTCTTGACCCTCACTTGGGACTCAGTTCCCCTGCACTCCCACAAACATCCCAGCCTCTGCCACATCTTAGCTTTCCCTTTTCCCATCCCGCTCCCCCAGTGGGTCAGTGGAGCTTCACTGGGAAGACCCAGGAAAGAGGCGGAGAGGAGGCCTGGCCTGGCCCCTCTCAGGCTGCCAACCTGCCACGAGCGGATCTTCACGGGGTTCCCCAGCGTCCCGATCAGCGTGGGCTCCTCACTGTGGGGGACTTTGTAGACATTGAGCTGCTGGACCCAGCTCTCAAAGAGCGCCGCACGATAATGGCCCTGTGGGGAGACCCGACTCAGGCCAGGGTGGGGCCCTTCCCCATGCCCCGTGGCCAAGCAGTGGGCACAGGAGGCAGGCATCGGTGCTCTCATGCCACTTTGCTGTTTTTCAGGCTTATTATTTGGGGGGAAGTTCTCCCCAGGAGCACTCATAGGGGGCCACTCCTGGTGGTTCTCGGCCAACTGGACCAGCGGTTCAGTACGAGGGCCTGGAGGATGTGACACCATTTGGGTCCTGTGGTGCCAGGAGCCATCCTGGTGATGCTTGAGGGCCCCCAGGACTATACTCAGCAAGGCTCAAGGGACCACATGTGGTACCCGGGACTAAAACACAGTTGGCCACGTGCAGGGCATACACCCCAACCCCCTTCCTGTCTCCTCGGCCCCTTTGATGCCACCTGAGTCACTTCCTTAGCTTATGTACTCTGTGGAAGTGGGTGATGGGGAGTGCTCGCTGCCATGAGGTGGGGACAGGAGGCACACTGCAGGCACCCAAGCATGCGTTCCTGTCCTGTTGTGTGGCAGCATTTCGGGAGCTCTTCTATGCAGCTCCCTATCCCTTTGTCCGGAACAGCGCCTGGCCCAGAGTCGTGCCTGGCCGGTACTGGCTGAACGGGTAAGCAAGACAGCGCCGCCCGCTGGCTGCCTCTGGCAGGACAGGCCCCACAGGACCAAGCTGCTCCTTACCGTGAACGGGCCCAGGTAAGCCACGAAGCCCGAGGCCACCAGCACGTTGCCGATGATATTGTTCAGCATGTCCTCCAGATTTTCCACGGTCTCCTTCCAGCGCACCTTCTCATCCGACAGGCCGTTGATAAGCTGCAGAGGCAGCCCGGGCGGGGGTGTTGGGGGGTCTTGGGGAAACTGCTAGGAAATGGGGAGGACCACCAACGGGACCCACCCACCACCCAGACCTCCCCCCACCCCCATGGCACATCCCCGAGCGGGACAGGCACCTTGTCGGAGCGTCTCAGCCGCTGTTCACACTGATCACATTTCTGCTCTAGCTCCTCCTTCTTGGAAATGCATTCGCGGTACTTGGCCTGCAGCGTGAAGATGCCACTCTCCACCTCTTGCAGGCGCGTCTTCGCCTCCTCCAGGATCTTCTGTGTCACTTCCAGGTCTTCCTGGGCTTCTGCTAGGGCTTGCTGCAGCCAGAGGGCACGGGGTCAGCTGGCCCAGGGTCCCCGGGGAGGCTGGGTCCCCTTCGAGACTCCCTTTCCTGCCATACCCAGTTCTCACCCGCTTGGGCTCCACGGCCTTGGCCACAAAATGGTACTTGTGCATCGCGCGCACCCACTGGCAGATGGACGTGCAGGCTTTGGACACCTTGGCAATGGCAGCCGGCTGGAACTCGTCGTTGTCAATGTAGGGCTGGATGGCTTTGATCACCGCCTCCCCTATATTATCCTGGGCAGGGGGGTCAAGGACTCAGGGGCCTGCTTCAGGGAGCATGGGGGAGCTCTGAGGGAAACCCTGATGCTGTCTAGGCTCCTGGCCCTTAGGAAAGGCTGTCAGCAAAGGAATCTGTGTCCCCCAAGTTCAGGTAGGACCGCTGCAGATCTCTGCCCTCAGGAGTCAGACGGTGGGCAGGCTGCTCTCAGCACTTGCCCAGAGACAAGGCTGCAACCACTGGGGCACAAACAGTGGTTCTCACGCCCAGCAGGCCAATGTTGGAGAGTAATCCTTCCTCCTGCCACAGAATTCACCCCAAACTGGGGCGTTTATCACACCATGAAGTCCAGCAGTACTGGGCCCATCCAGCTCATTTGACCATGAGCTCCCAGAGGTCTGAGCTGGGGCCCTGAGGTTCCCAAACACTGCTGGGAGCTTAGTCGGCCTATGGAGGGGAAGCTCATGGGTGCTGGGGTTGGGAGCACAGAGACAGTCGTCACTTCCATCCTCCTGGAAGTGCCAAGTCTAACAGACACAAGATTGTGTGTGTGTGTGTGCGTGTGTGTGTGTGTGGTGGGGGGGGGGGTACCGAGTATGATGAACACGTGTCCCTCCTGGCCAGTTTCTGGGCTGAAGAGGGGCCACACAGAGGGTTGTGGGCTCCAGGCTGACCTAAACAGGAAACAGTGCCCCCAACAGAGGCCCAGACAGACAGACAGGCAGGTGGGACACCTACTCAGGAGGGGAAACTCTCAGGGGTCCAGTCCACTGGAAGAGGTGAAGGATGCAGTTTTGGCTCATGCCTATGAGGCCCTTGGGCTGCAGAGCCTAGAGGTGACCGTGAGCTGGTGCCCGCCTGGGCCTAAGTTCCTCCAGCCCCCTGCAGCTAGGTCACCTCTCAGCCTTCTCCCTGCACAATCCCTCAGGCGGGTGGCGGGAGATGGGGCAGTTGCTGGCGCTGGGGAGGGGCAGGGTCCCACCTCCCTGGCCCTCACCTTGTCAAACTTGAAGAGGCTCTCAAGGAAGCGGCCTGGGTCCTGCAGCAGCCCCTTGCCAGGCTCCCAGTAGTCATCCACCTTGGTGCCAGGCTTCTCCCCGGGGACTTTCTTGGGCTTGATGCCCTTCATGATGCACATGGCTTCGATGACCAGCTTCACGCCTGGGGGCGGCCGCTGCATGGCACGCACCTGGGAGCCAAGAGTGGGTCAGGGAGGTCCAGCACCCGGGGCATCACCCCAGCAGGGGTCCCAATGACCGAGTCATATTCATAGGGCACCCTGAAGGCCCTCTGAGGCTGCCTCCCCCAGTACCTGTAAGCCCTGGATTGCCACCATCCCCCTCCACGCCACAGAACCCCTGGGTCTGAGTGGGCCTAGGGGACTGGCAGAGGAGGTGTGGGCACGGGAGCCCAAGGGCTGCCTTCCCGACTCAGAGTCTGGGCCACCCAAGCTGGGGAGGGTGGGGGTCAGGACCAAAGAGGCTCTGGGAAGAGGCATGAGGGAGTTCTGGAGCCTTCCTGGCCACCCACCTCAGTCACGTCATTCTTGTTGAGGTTGCGCAGACTGGCCAGGGCTGCGTCCAGGGCGGGCAGCGCCTCATCCAGGTCCTTCTGGGCATCGTCGGCGATAGCTTGCGCCTTCTTGGCCTTCTCGTTGGCCTTGTTCTCCTCTGCCTGCACTGACTTCCGGGTCTCCTCGGCGAGGGCTGTGTCGTCCTGGGAGCCAGAGATAGGGAGGGCCCGGCTGGAGGCTGACACGAGAGGCAGGTGTGCCCTCCCTCCCCTTCCCTTGCATGCATCTCAGTCCCCCCAGTGAGGGGTGGGATGCCCCATTCTCTAAGAGCCCCCTCTGTAAACTGGTGCGGCCTCATCACTGCCCCATGGCAGGACTGGACGCCCACGGCATGCTCCTTCCACCTGCTGGGGAAAGTTCCAGCACCCTAACTTTGCAGAGTGGAAACACCACTTCCAGCAGGAAGCTGCCACCAGCCACCTGCCCATCTCCACATTCGCCCTGAGGACTGACCCGGGATGCGGGGCTCTCACGCTGGGCTCACAGGGCTCCGGGGAGCTCAGACCGATCCCTGCACTTGGTCCGTGCTGTGATGATCGGATTCCGGTCCCTCTTGCCCTCCCTTGTGTCCCCAGGACAGTGACTGGTACCATTCGGGCTCTGACCAAGATCTTGTTGAATAAACATATGCCCACAGGATGAAGAGACCAGATCCAGAGGGGCTAAGCGACCTGCAGGGCCACCCCATGGTTGGGCGGGGAGGCCTAGCACCTAGGCACAGACCCGGGGCAGGGTCCGCTGATTGCTCCACCTTGATCTGCTCCATGGTGAGCATGGTGTCCTTGGCGGCCTCTTCCAGCAGGGGGCGCATGATCTCCAGCTCCTCCTGCATCTTGGCCACGTCCTCTGCAGTACGAAGCAGCTGGAAGGTGCAGGGGGTGGGGGGATGCAGAGAAGAGATGGGGTGTGATGGGGACTAGAGGAAGTGATGAGAGCTTGACAGGTAGGGGGCTGGGTAAATGAACTGCAGGGTCTCCCTCCTTGCTGAGGGACTGAGAGGCTCCCGAGTCCCTGGGCTGTATACCCAGGGGAAGGAAGCCCTTCCCTAAGGACCTAAGGGATGACCTGCTTCCGGTTGTCCCTGGTGGGCAGCGATGGCTCTTTGGGAGAGGGGGAGGTCCCCCATCCAAACCTCGTGATGGCATTTGCTAGGATGATCAGGCCTGGGTTGGCGCTAAACACCCACCTTGTCCAGGCCACTCTTCATGCGGTGCTTGGCAGTTTTCAGTTCTTGTTTCTTCTGCCCAATGAGGACCGAGAAAATATTCAGCAGCTCCAGGTAGCTCTTGGGCGTCACGTAGTTGTGGCGGGCTAGCTCGGCCAGGTACTCGCCACACTTCTTGGCCACTGACTGGTGGATGAACACGCAGACCTGCGTCTGGGGTGGAGAACCAAGGCAGAAGTGGGGTACCCGCTGAGTGGCTGTGCCTGGCCCAAGAGGGAACGGTGCTCCTGGGCCCCTCGTGCCCTCCCAGGCCCGGACTCGGCTGGGCTTGCTCAGACGAGCCCACACGGCACCAGGGCAGGCTTTGAACATGGCCCCAATGTCTCCCAGTTCTCTGCTCCCACGTCCTGATCATAAGCCCCTGAGACCAAGGCGGGGGGTGGGGCCTCAGGGCCTCGGCCCAGCTTTCCCCTAGCTCTTGGATCCCCAGCAAGTGACCACCATTCTCCCAGGCCCAACCAGTGAGTCCAGCCCCTCCCTCAGAGGTCGAGGATTTTCCCAAGCCTTGTTGAAGAGGGCAGAAGAGACAGTGGCAGGGACAGTGTGCCCTGTTCTGCACTGCTCTGACAACTCGGAGGTACTTCCACAACACAAATGGAGAAGATAAGGCTGAGGGGAGGCATGGTTGCCTGAAGACGCCCCCCGCGGTGGCTGTGGAACTCTCCCCCAGGTCTCAGTGACCCCAAGCCCTAGCCTTAACCCCGCCCCGGATTGGCTCCTGACCCAGACACCTACCATTCCTTTAATTAACTGTGTGTTGGCCTCCAGCTCTGGGATCTCATTCAGGGACATGGACGCCACCGAGTTCAGGGCATCTGTCGGCCACTCGTTAAACCAGTCAATGGTGCAACAGTTGACCAGAGAGGGGAACTGCCGCAGGCGGGCTCGGAAGACCTCTCCAATGGGGCTGGTGGGCAGAGGACAGAATAAGGTCCTGCAAGTCCGGCTGACCCCCCGGGACTCCAGGGCCCTTCCACAGCCCTGTGGCACGGCAGCCTCGTGTGCTCTGATCACGCCCGGCGACTGTCCTACCTCATGCACAGCACCAGGTGGATGTTGCTGCGCACGCGACTGGTGTAGGCGGCCGTGAGGTTGGCCTTGGTGGGCTGCAGGCCCTGCTCCTGGACGATGGGCCTCATGGTGTTGACGATCTGGTCCTGCTCGTCGAAGGAGTAGAGGTTGGGGATGTCCCCCGAGTTCAGAATGTTGTTGATGTCCTCCAGGAAGGACTCGTTTTTGATCTGGGGAGGACGAGGAGAGCAAGCTGAGTGGTGAAGGGCCCCCTCATGGATGCCCACTCTGGGCGGGCAGCCGAGGTTCCCCCTACCCCCGGCCCCTAGCTCTGCCCGCTGCGTGTGCTGGGGGCACCTGGGTGTCCACAAACAGGAAGGTGATGGGCATGTTGTGCAGGCCAGCCTTGAGCAAGACCTTCTTGACATCTTCACGCCACTCGGCCATGCCGTAGTTCTTGGAGAGCTCGATCTGGAAGCACTCGTACTCTGCCCTGAGGACAGGGGTGTGGGTGGCAGCTGCAGGGGTGCCTCCAACCCTCCCCACCCCCAAGCCCAGCTGTCTGGCCTCTTGTGACCCTCCTGAGTGACCTTCCAGGCCCTCTTGCTCTCTTTCCTCCTGCCCTGCACTCAAGCCATTCTCTTTGTAATGTGTTTCCCTTCCATTCTCCATTCTCCCAGCTCCATTCTTTCTGTATGTGTGTGTGTGTGGGGGGGGGGGGCAGGAAGTTTTGGGTCACATCCACCTCTGCTGAAGGCTTACTCCTAGCTCTGTGCTCAGGGGAACAAATACAGTGCCAAGGATCAAACCTGGGATGGCCACATGCAAAACAAGTGCCTTAACCCCCGAACTCTGTTTTGGAGCCACACCTGGTGGTGCTCAGGGATGACTCCTGACTCTGTGCTCAGGAATCACTCCTGGCAAGGGCTGGGGGGACCATATGGGGTGCTCCTCTAAAATCCCTCCTGCACCCCGTCCTCAGCACTGCCGACTGCCTCCTGCCTCTCCCTGGGGCCCAGAACCCGGTTCCTGTCCTTCCAGAAGCCCAGAGGAAACCGCCCGCGGGGCCTCACATGTGCGTAGCGAGCCGGGTGAGGGAGCTGCGGCCGCTGCCGCCCACGCCCAGCAGCAGCGCGTTGCCCAGAGCCTGGCGCAGCGTTCGGCTGATGCGGCACACGTGGCTCATGGCGTCCATGAAGAGGACCAGCTTCAGCTTGGTTGTGTTGATCTGGTTATAGTCCTCGATGTATTCCTCGAGCACCTGCATCATCTGGGGGCCGGTACGAGGGTGGGAGAGCCGGGGAGGGTCCCTCAGTCCCCAGACCCCAGGGCCATCCCTGCTGCTTCTCTGCTCACGGTGGGTGCCGGGCCACAAGAAGCCAGGTCTGCCCACACAAGGCTCCGGGACTTGGGGAGTTCTGTCCTGCGGGTCTCTCAGGGATGTGTCCCCACATCTTGAGCCATGCATCCACCATGGGCTATTTGGCAGCATGGGGCCAAGTCAGGAAATGGGGCCCCAGGCCCCTGACGCCTGTCGGAGGAGCAGGCTGGGCTGCTCGTGTGACTGACACGGGGGGTGGGGGACCCCACCCCGGGAAAACAGGAACCAGCCTCTTCACCTTTGTCTCATCGGTGATAAGCTCATAGGTCTTGACGTCGCTGCCCGGCGACATGAAGTCCCCGTAGAGGATGGGTTGGACAGGGCAGACTTGTTCAAAGGTCACATTCCAGCGCTCCATACATGACTCCAGGAGCTTGTCAAACCAGCTGCGGTCCTCATCGTCCACCAGGCGGTCACGGAACACGCGGCAGGACTCATGGTACCACAGCCGCAGAAGCTGAACCTTGTCCTGCGGCCCCCCATGTCAGTGCAGCTAGGAGCTGCCTCCCCTCATGTCCCCGACCCTGCACAGGTGACACCGGAAGGCCTGGGCCCTTTCATGTCAGCTTGGACAAGGCTGAGGGGCTCTGCCTGCCCACTCCACTCCCCACCTGGGTACCCACACACTCATCCCCTTCCACAGAGTCAGTCTCTCCTGCCGCGCCCCCATTCCCGTCACCCTCGGGACGCTGTGGTCCACCTGCCCCCCAACTGTCCAGGACCCTGACGCTCCACTCCCGAGAATAGAAAGTTCTTCCACCGGTGGTCTTTGGTTCCTGGAAGGCACCCCATCTGCTCTCCCCCCAACTCTCCTCAGGCACAGGGTCTGTCTAGAGCCTTGGGGCTCTCTCCTTCACTTGCCCTTGCGTTCCCCTCACAGCCTCTGTCCTAGATGTCAGATGGGGTTTCTGGACCATGGTCTGGGGCCTATCCGAGCCTTACCGTCACCTTGGCCGGGTCGGCCATGAGCATGCCCTGGAACACCTTGGACAGGTCACGTAGGTTGAAGGTGTAGTGGGACTTGGCCGGGGTGGGCAGCAGCTGGGAGGTGATAGTGGTGTAAACCATGATGGTGGCTTCCACGAGTGCATTTGTGAACTGGATGATGTGGGGGGCCCCCGCTGTGGAAGCAGGGCCATGGGTGATAACTGCACACCCTCTACAGCCCCTGTCCTGCCCCTGTGCCCCGACTCTGCTCCTCCATCGTGCCTGCAGTCTGGGCTCCCACCCTGGGCCCTCTCCCCAGGGTCCTCCTGATGCCCTCCCCCCCACACCTTGGGCTTCAAGATGGGATGTCCCACCCTAACTGCTGGCACCTGTGGGCTGGGGCACTGGGACACATTCATGGGCTCGAGGACACTCTCGGGAGTGGGGGGAGTCTGCCAGGTGGGTCCTTACTGCACCGCTCAACCACAAAACCACCAGCCCAAGTCATGTTGAAGTGGACAGAAGTCCACACGTGCTCCAGGAGTACTGGGCGATGGGTGTGAGGGGCTGGACCTCAGCTATGACCTTTAGGGTTCCCCAATCCCTTTGGGCTAGGGCCACCTCCAGTCAGCATTGGGCTGGGCTTTATCCCCGGGCACAGAATGGGCTTGTCTGAGGAGAGGTTGAGGAAGCCTGACGACAGACAGCAAGAACTGAGCTGGGCACATGAGGCCACTAATAATGTGCCCACTCTGGGCAGGACGGGCTCAAGGAAAGTGGGGGATGATGCTAGAAAGAAGACCAGATGCTTTTGAGGAGTTTTGCTGTCAAGTTGAGTAGAAAAATGAAGCAATGGCTTCAGTGGACAAAAGGGCCAAGGAGAGGGTGTGTGTGTGTGTGTGTGTGTGTGTGTGTGTGTGTGTTTAAGGGGAGCTTTCAGGTGATATTAGGGGACTCGGGTGGTTCGCTTCTAAGGCCCGAGGATAAGGTGCTGACTGCGCCCCAACAGTTCTGGGGGTCATCAGGCTCACCCCACGTGATTCTCAGTAGGCCATGTGGTGCCAAGTGGATGCCTTTATTCATTCACTCAGTATGCATTTGCTTTGCCTCTATAGTGGGTCAGACACTAAGCCTGGCTCTGAAGAGTAACCAGGTAGGAAGGGGAAGGAGCTCATGATGGCAGGTAGAGCCCTAGCAAACGCCTCCTCTCCCACTTAAGTCTGGGGATGTTCTACTGTGGTCCCAGGAACCCAGCCCCAGCCACACCCAACTAGAGCCCAGGGCTCACTCAGGAACCCGTGCCCTGCCCCCAGCCCTCCCAGGCCCCCACTTACGCACAGGTTCCCGGTAACTCTTTTCTCCGAGGAGTCCACCTAAAGGGGTGGGGGAGGGATGGAGGACTCAGAGTCAGGCGGCCCCTGCCACCGACCTTGGCCTGCTGTGCCCAGCTGCATGTCCCAAAGACAGCCACAGCAACACAGCCCCCAACTGGGCAGGTAGGCGAATTGTGGGTAAACACCCTCAGGCGGAGGGCCTGATACTACTGGGACCGCCCCCCCCCCCCGCACTCCAAATGCCAAGTGGTGTTTTGAGGTGACATGTGGGTAGGGTAGGAGGTGGACTGATGGGGAGGGAAAGCTGCCCCCTGGGGTGGACATTCCCCCAGTGCCCAAAACAGCATTTAAGGGCCATGGGTACCATTTCATCCTGTGACTTTTCCTGACAGAAGCTACATGTGTTTCCCACCCCCCCTCAGACCCCGGCCACCTGAGCAAGTGTGACCACGCGTGCCAGACTGCTCCGAGGGTCTGACCTGGGGTCCCCAGGACTCAGGTTGGTGGGCATGGATATAACTACCCACTTTCTAGATGTAGAAATTGTGACTCAGAGAGGCCCCAGAGGAGCCGGAGTGATACTACAGTGTAACGTTAAAGTGCTTTCTTTACACGTGGCTGATCCGTGTTCGGTTCCCACATCCCATATAATCCCCCGAGCACCACCAGGAATGATTCCTGAGTGCAGAGTCAGAAGTAAGTCTTAAGCATCCTGGGGGTGTCCCCCAAAACCAAAACCAAATAAAAGAGGTTCATGAGTATGCCACAAGTGAGGCTGCCCTGCTGCCTGCTGGGGGTTTGAGATGGTGCCTTCTCCCCAGGCCTCCCCAGCCCCCTGTCTGGTGCTCACCCATCCAGCTGTTCAGGATGGTGGAGAAAATGCGCTTCTTGCTGACCTCCTCCATCTCGGTAAAGGACAGGTAGTTGAAGTGCCGCGTGAGTCGCGGGGTGATGGGGTTCCTGCCTCCTCCCGGGGGGCCCATGGCACACACAAAGTTGATGTCTACCAAGTTCTTGAAGGTACCTGGAATATGGGTGTGAAGCCAGGAGGGGCCTTGCCCGGGCTCTTTATGACTTACAGAAGGGCCCTAGGCACCTATTTTTGTTTTGCTCGGGGGCCACATTCAGCAATGCTCTGGGTCACTCCAGTGGTGCTCCGGGAACCACATGGTACGAGGGATGGACGCCGGGTCCCAAGTACAAGGTCTGTGCTGTAGTCCCGTGAGTGATCTCCAAGGCACAGCCCCGTGTGACCCCATGGGCCTTCTGCTCCATGAAAGGGGAACTTGGTACAGACATAGAGAGAACGTAGTGCATTCCCGTGTGAGCTGCCACGTGCATGTGCCCCCTCCTCCCACACACACATACCTACACAGGTGTGGGACCCCTGTGAGGCAGAAGGGGAGACGAGACACGAGAGACTGAGCCTTCTCTAGGCCCCGAAAGTTCATTTTCCCCTCGATATGAAAAGGACTCAAAGCTCTTCTGGCACCTGGTAAAAGTCCTGAATTCCTGGGCTCCTGAATCCCAGGCCTACCCCAGTCCCAGCCCCGGCACCTTGCCACGGCACGCACCGATGATCTTGCGGTCATACCAGCCGCCGTGGTCCATCCACTGGCGGAGTAGCTCAATGGGCGGCTGGGCCCCGTATGTCTCCAGGGCTGGCATGTTCAGGTCGTCAATGAAGAAGATGAAGTTGCGCCCCAGGGGTGGCCCAAACACACCCTTCCGCCTGCAGGGTGGAGCGGGGAGGGCACCATGTGAGCCCAGCACCCCCAGGCCCCAGCCCCCTGGGAATCCAGTGGTGGTGATGAGACAGCTACTCGCTGTCCTGGGGTCTCCCTGCTGCAGGTGAGTCTCCCCTGTCTCCCCAGCCTTCCCGGACCACCAGCCCAGAGAGAGCACCCCCAGAACTCCAACTCCAGCCCTCCGGTGGGCAGACTTTCTAGGAACTGAGTGGGCGGCTTGCTGAGCGGTGGGGTGGAGGGGAAGGCGGGGGGCGGGGGGAGCTGCCTCTTGTCCAGCTTGCTGTCGATGAGGTCCTGTGTCTGGTTGGCCGAGGTGCGGGCCGAGAAGGTGAGGAAGTGGCTGATATACTCCATCGGCAGGTTCCGGAGCAGCTTGTCGGCGATGGTGAGGGTCTTCCCCGTGCCTGTGGGCCCGATGCACAGCACCTGGGGTGGTGGGGGGGCCTCAGCTCGTCAGGCCCAGCATGTGGCGGGGGCCCCGATGTGGAGTGCAGTGGGGCGTGGCGGGGGCACTCACAGGCTTGTGGCTGGTGAGCAGCATGCCCAGCAGGTGAGACATGCGCACGGTGTCCATGGTGGGCACGATGATGTCGCAGTAGTTGGTGTCGGGGGCCATGGTGAAGGGCATGGAGCTGTTCATCCAATTCACCCAGCTGACCTGCAACAGCGGCCGGCTCAGGGCAGCCCAGACTGCCATCACCCGGGGCCTCAGGGATCGGGTCAGGGGCTGCCTCAGAAGCAGAACTCGCTCTCTGTGGGGATCAGGCTCCCAAGAGCCTGGCAGATCCAGGGCTCTGGCCACCGGACTCTGCAGAATGCAAAGGTGTTTGCTGGAAATGGGCAGGCGGCCCTGGACCTGGGGCCGGAAGTGTGGGCGCTGGGTTCACCTGGTCACTGAGAGAATGCCTGGCCCCATTTCCGCCTCCCCTGCCTACACCCCTTCACCCACGGTGCTGCACCAGCTTCACCCCTCCCTTAGAGGGGGTGTGACTCACTGTGGCCAAGCCGGCACAGCCCCCTGGGAACACTTCTGACTATTTGTTGGACACAGCTATGCCCAGCAGGCCCCTGTACAGCGACTGTCTCGCCACACATCCCTGCCGCCCTCTTCCTCCTGGCCTGGGGTCCCAGTCCTAGGATCCAAGAATGAGGGGAGGCCCCCAGAGACCTTACCAGCTAACAGGAGGGATGGGGACACTGTGGCTTGTCCTCCACTCTCGGGGAACCCAACCCCTGCTTGGGCCAATGAGCCTTTTCAGGAAGACCGTCCCCCACCCCACCCCCCATCACCTGCTTGGCATCCTCCTCTTCATCTTCCTCCTCATTCATGTTGCTGATGCCGGCGTCGTCCAGCTTGTAGTCGAACACCAGCCCCTCCTCCGGGAAGAGCAGGCTGAGCTGTGGGGCCAGACAGGGCGTCAGTGTGCAGCCCTGGAGCTGCAGGTGCCCCACTCGGGGCAGTGGGAATTGTGTGTGTGTTGGGGGGGGGGGTCCCGCCTCTCACGTTTTCCATTTCCATCTTCTTCCTGAGCCACAGGCTAAACCCCAAGCGACTGTAGTTGTCACTGGTGGCGCCCACGCTCCAGACCAGGGCGAAGATGAACCAGGGCTCGATGAGCTCTGGGATGCGGCTCAGCTTCTCCGCGGGGAGCTTCCTGTGTCCCTGGGACAGAGGAGACTGCAGGGGGCAGAGGTGTAAGTGGTGCTGAGTGGCCGGAGGCAACAAGTGTGCACGGGGAGGGCGGTGGAGGCGGGGGGCACTCCCTGACCTCCAGCCCAGGTTTGGAATCTGCCGCAGACTTATGGATGCTCCTGTGGGCCACGTGACTCCATCACTACCACCACCCCCACCTCCGCTCATCTCCCAGAATCTGAGCTTGGAGCATGGGACCCTGGGGTGACATGGGGAGCAGGCACCTCCTTAGGCAGAAAGGGCTTGAAGAAGCAGTCCAGGAGCTTGAGGAGGCTCGCGACGAGGTTGCTGTTGGTGGAGGCGATCACTTCTTTCACCGAGGAGCGGATGAATGTGATGGAGTCCTGGGGGGAAGCAGCGCCAGCCTCATGGCCTTGCAGTGCCAACCACCCCCCATCCGCACCTCCCCCAGCCAGCCTGGCACCTGGGGCCTCCCTCACCTCGAGAAAGGAGACAAAGAGACTCTTGAACACCTCCTCGTAGGGCCTGAGTAGGGCAGGGAGCCTCCGCAGCCAGCACTCGACAAAGGGCATGAGCCCCAGGATGCTGGGCTCCAGGTACACCATGCCGCAGCGCGAGACCGTGGCCGGCGAGGCCACCGCCAGGTCCTGGACCTCGAACATCATGGTCATCTCCTGGCATCAAGAGGTGTGGCATGAGTGGGGTGACCCTTACCCCGAGTCAGGCCAGGGCTCGCGAGGCCACAGGGAAGGCGGCAGGCCTCGAGCCAGGCTGGGGGCTCGGGGTGCAGACGGCCCAGACCGGATGGTGAGGCCTCCCCATGAGTGCTGCAGAAGAGCCAATGCCAGGAGCATGCTGGGGGCGCTCTGGCCACCCCGGACGAGGGACTTTGGGGGTCCCTGTGTGTTCTGGTCCCTGTGTGTTCTGCTGCAGAGCCCATCCCTGTGCACACAGACACAGACAGGGGTCCCAGGTGACCCCAGGCCCAGGATGGCACCGCAGACCCGGAGCTGCTCTCATTCTCCCCTGGGAACCGCCCCTCCCACACCAGCAGGTAGGCGCGGGGACCCCCCCCCCCCCCCACTCTGAGCTCCTCACAGCCCAGCAGGGCGCCTGGTGGGACACACCTCAGTGAGCTTGATGATCTCCCCGGAGCTGAGGCACAGCTTCTTGTTGTCATCCAGCACTGTGTTCATGTTCTCGATCCAGACGGCATCCACGGGCCCATCAAACATGTACCACTTCTTGGTGCTGTCGGGGGCAATGGCCCCCGCCCGGATGAGGGAGGAGAAAATCCCATCTGTCCTGCAGAGGCAGGAGGAGGAGGGGGCTGTGGAGGCCTGGAGAGAGGGGGCTGGGGGCACCGAGTGAGGGGACTAAGGGTGGCCTGTGTGAGAGGGCCGAGGGGCCAGAAGGAAGGCTGGAGGCCCAGAGGACAGCAGGCCTAGGGGGTCTCCTGGGAAACCTGGGAGTGGGCTGGTCCTGCTCTGCTTTTTTTTTTTTTTAATATATTTTTTCCCTGTCCTCAGAATCTTCATTGATTTAGCAATTCCAATACGGAAAACCCCTTCCCCCGATTTGGGTGAAACACAGTGTGGAATGAAACTGTGCTTCTATGCTTCCCCCTGCTGATCCCCCACTGAAGTTTTATGAAGGGAAGCTCAAAGATGACAGAGCTGGCTCTCACTGGAAGTGCTCAGACTTCAGAAGCAGAGAATGCTGGGGAAAGGTGGGGATGGGGGGCACATTTTTCTGGACTGATCCCCAGACCCCCAACCTCCCCACTCCTGGAATGAAGGTAGAAAAAACCTCCAGTTGGGGGCAGAGGGAGTGATAGCATAGCGGGTAGACAGCTTGCCTAGCATGCAGCAGAACCCGGTTCCATCCCTGGCACACCATATGGTCCCCTAAGACCTGCCAGGAGTGATCTCTGTGACCCCAAAACAAAATTTAAGAAAGAAGGAAAGAAAGAAGAAAAGGAAGGAAAGAAGGGAAGGAAGGAAGGAAGGAAGGAAGGAAGGAAGGAAGGAAGGAAGGAAGGAAGGAAGGAAGGAAAGCGTCTCCAGTGGAAATGGGGGAAGCAGCGCTGCCCACATTTGGAAAAGTGAGTGACTCCCCCTTCCCGTGTGCCAGGAGCCAAAATGTCAGTACAGCCTGACCTGCAATTTAGGAACTAATTTCTTCTTGGAAAAATGTTAAAATACGTCGTGTAAGTTTCTGAGCTATGCCCGAGATAACTGCCGTGAGCCTGCCGTTAGGGCTCACACCCTGATTTATTGAATATCTGCATGCTTTGTTAATTCCCCATTTTGCCCACTTCCTCATGTAATCAATTATAAAAGGCTAGCTTGGGAGAAATAAATTTGGAGCTTGATCAGAGTCTTGTCTTGCTCCCATTCTTTTGTCTCTCTTTTTTCCCACTCATGCATCCTCTCCCAGTTATCCACGTTGACTAGTCCCGCGGGTTGGGGCACCCGTGATCAGCCTCCACTGAGGGTCTGGAGCCCTGGAGCCGAGGACCCTGCTCTTGCAGAAGAACAGAGCCCCCGGGGAAAGACCCTCAGCTATAGAGGCCTCCACTCTGCCAGCTGAGTGCCCTGCCCTTCAATGCCCCCTCACTGGGAGAAGAGACCCCCAAGAACCGCCCCAGTGCCTCTTGGGGTCATGACAACATTGCACCCCCCCCCCCCCCAGCACATGATGTGGAGAGCTGCCTGAGTGCTGCTATCCGGGGCAGCCTGTGTGCGTCCTTTTCTCCTTCTTCGGAGCACAGTGCCATCACCAGCCCTATTCAGCAGGTGTGGGCCAGGTCAGAGTCGGGAGTGCATCAAGGTCACTTGGGGAGCACCCCAGGGGTCCTGAAGCTGTCCGGGGGGGGGGGCGGGCGCCACTCACCACTCGTGGGTGAGCAGGTCAAACTCCCCGTACAGCTGACCCATGGTGATGGACTTGGGGTTGACCACGAAGTAGTTGACGGCCTCGTACACGCCTCCGCTGATGGATGGCTTCCCCTTCAGCGAGGTCATGGCGTCCGCCAGCACTCTGTAACACTGGGAGATGCCACCCCCTGAGCCTTCTGGTGCCCCGGAGCAGAGTCGGGGAGGACCAGGGGTGTCGTGGGGCAGGAGGGGATTCCAGAGGCCCAGGAAGGACAGACGGACACCGGCACCCTAGATGGGGCTGCGCTATCCTTGGACCCCCAGCCCCACCCGGCACCCCCGTCGACTCCCTGAGCTGCCCCGCGTGACTGCACTCACTTTGCTCTTGCCGGAGCCAGTGGGCCCGACGAGCATGAGGCCATGCCGCACCACAGTGGTCTCGTACAGCTGGATACACTTCCTCAGGAAGCCTGTGGGGACCAGATCAAGGTCAGGCCCCGGCTCCTGCGCTAGCTGATCACGTAACCCTGGGGCAGTTCTATTCCCCTGCCCTGTATCCCAGAGTACACACACACACACACACACACACACACACACACACACACACACGACCACGGGGCTCACCGTCCACGTCCTTGAGGTTGTTCGTCTCGCAGGCCTTGCGGATGGCCTTGTCCAGGATGCCGTAGTCCGTCTCCTCCTCCCGGATGTTGGGGAACAGGTCGGACACGATCCCAGAGAAGAGCTTGAGGTCATCCTGCAGGAACTTGGGCACGTTCACGTCGCGGATGGCCCGGAGGCAGATCAGCTCCTGCAGCGGTGGGCAGCCCAGGCCAGACCCCGCTGTGGCCACTCTGATCCTCCGGCAGCCCCCCTCCTGGGACCCCTCCCCAGCTGGGGCTCACCTCATCCATTTTGGGATTCTCTCTCTTGAGGTTCCCAGCAGCGGAGATGACAGTCTTCACAGCCCTCATCCCAAAGTCATAGTGATCCTACGGCCACCAGATAGGGGTGGGAAATGCCTCCGCTGGGGGGTGCAGGGGGGAGGTCTGCCTGGACCTCCCTGCTCCCTTCCACCTGCTCAGTGTCATGGTCACCAGCCGGCCAGGAGTGCCAGGCCAGCAACTCTCTCTGGGCCTTGTTTCCCTGATGTTAGATGGTCATGGCTTCCGGGGGCCAACTGCCGTGCGGGAGGGAGCTCTCCTGGGTGCAGCTGGGAAAGTGGCTGCTGCTTACAAAGAAGGGGTGTGTGGACGCTGGCACCCTGACTGGAGAGAACAGACATCTCCCCCAGGGGTGGGATTTGCTGCTGCCTGCCCCTGCCAGCCAGGGCCCCCTCAACTGCTGTTCACACCTGAGCCAGGCAGCCGGAGGGGCCCATGGGGGCTTCCGGGACCTTTCCTGGTGCTGAGTGCAGGAGTGGCAGGTCCAGAGTTGGGGCTCATCTCTGCCACTGCGTGGGACTGAGGGGCAGTTGGCTGCTGCTGCCAGAGCTGCTTCTGAGACAGGACACTTGGCCCCGGGGACAGCGCGGGAGGCTGCGGTTCTTGCTCCCCAGCCTGGGCAGCGTGGCTCCTTTTCTCTGTGGGTGCTAACCATCCTTGCCCGTAAGCTAACCGGGACGGGCACCTGGTCCTGTGCCCCTTCCCTGCACCTGCACGGCATGAATCTAACCAGGCTCCTTGCTGCATCGGCTCTCAGTGCCCCCTGCCGGGAAGCGGGACGTTATCCAAAGCTCACCAGGTCCTTAGGAGGCGTCACTAAGATGGTGTCTATGAGGTATCATGGCTGTGCTGGGCCGGGCCTCGGCGGCTGCTCATAACTCAGGTTGGGGCAGTCCTGAAGGCTGAGGGTCTGAGGGGGCGAGGGTGGGGGACTCTCACACCAGAACCTGTTTGGGGCAGGACCTCACCTGGGAGCTGAGTTGCTCTGAGGACAGCTTGAAGGTGGTCGTGATCTTCTTGGCCAGCACCTTGGCCTCATTGAAGCCAAAGGAGTAGAGGGAGATCTCTGCGATCATGGTGTAGTCTGGGACCATCATGGCCACGGGTCGGAAGAGCGCCTGGACATGGGTGCAGGACAGTGAGGGATCCTGCCCTCCTGAGGGGCGGGGTGGGGGTCTTATCATGCTACAGCCAGGGCATCGCTCCCTAAGGACACTTCACCACATCCCCATGTGTGCGTGTGCGCGGGCGCGCGCATGTGTATGTGTGTGTGTGTGTGTGTGTGTGTGCATGCGTGTGCATGGGGTCTCCTTGCCATAGCTGGGGGCACCTCAGGAGCCCTGGACCTGCCTTTGGGGCCTCAGTTCATGAGTTGGCACCCCCAGCCCAGGCCCCAGGAGGCATCCCCAGCTTGGACTTGCCTTCAGGTTGTCAGGCAGCTCAGTGCGGCCGGCATAACCCGGGTTCATGGTGATAAACACGGCACAGGAAGGCACCAGCGGGATCTCCACGCCCTCAAACAAGAAGCGTTCCACCTGCCGGGAGGGGTGACTCTCCTCTCTCAGACCGGCTCCTGACCAGCCTTGGAGCCTCTCAGCTCCCCGGAGTCTTTACAGGTCTCCTGCCTCCCATTCTGCAACCCCAGTTCCTGAGACCGATGCTGGTGAGGTAAGTTCTGAGACACCGGGCACAACTGCCAGCTTCCCAGTGCCCACTCTGAGCAAAGGCAAGAGGAAGGACCAGTGACTGAAGCCTCCTGGGAGGGCCAAGGCCTGTTTGCCATATAAGTAGAGCCCTCTCCATGACAGCTCTTGGAAGGAAGGTGCCCAGTGCCTCATTAGAAGAGAAGGCTCAGGACAGGCCTGAGCGCCGGCTTCTCCCGCAGGGCTGGCCACTTGGGGAGGGCATGGGGGGGGTGCATAGAGCTCCAGGCTCACCCGCTGCTGCTGGGCCTTCTGGATGGTGGTGATCTGCTGTGCCACCACCGACAGCACCTCTATGTCGATGCGGTTGAACTCGTCGAAGCAGGCCCAAGCTCCCGCACTGAGAGGGTGAGAACGTAGGGGTGGGGGCAGCGGGAGAGAGCTCAGAGTCCACCTGCGCCTCCCAGGGTCCCTCTGAGGCTGTCCAGGAGGAAGCCCTGGGTGGCTGCCTCCATCTGCTCAGCCACACCTTGCCACCCTCCCCACCACCACCACCCCCCCACCCCCCAGGGCCATGCCTGCAGGCCCACTTCCCACCCTGCAGGCCACCTTGGGAGGCGCCTATGGGCCAAACTCTGGGAGAACTCAGCCTCCTGCTCACCCAACCTCACCTGGCCAGACCCTTGAAGAACTTGCCCATGGCCATGAAATCGAGCTGGTCGGAGCAGTTGAACACCACGGTCTGGATGGCCAAGGCCTTGCCCAGGTCTTTGGTGGTCTCAGTTTTCCCTGTGCCAGCTGGGCCCGCTGGGGCACCCCCAAACTTGAGGTGCAGAGCCCCAGTGAGGGTCAGGTAGCACCTGCAGGAGCACGAGGCAGTGGGTGCAAGCCAGGCACCTTGTTCTTGTTTGTTTTGGTTTTGTTTGGGGGCCACACCTGGTGGTGCTCAGGGCTTACTACTCCTGGCTCTGTGCTCAGGGATCACTCCTGGTGGGGTCGAGAACTGAACCCAGGATGGCCGTGTATAAGGCATGCGCCTTACACTCTGTACTATCCCTCAGACCCCATGCTTTAGTTTTTTTTTTTTTTTAACTTTGGCAGTGCTCAGGGCTTACTCCTGACTCTGTGCTCAGTGGTTATTCCTGGCAGGCTCAGGGACCGTATGGAGTGCCAGCTGAACTAAATTGGCACGTGGGTTGAACCAAACCACGCGCAAAGTATTGGCTGTCGGTCACATGCAAGGCAGGCATTCTACGACTGTGCTATGGCTCCAGGTCAAGACGTTGAAAGTGAAATTTCCCGTCCCAGGGATGGGCCCCAAGTCGCCCTCCAGCCAGTTCCTCCACCTAACCCTGTGGCTCGACAGCTTTGCTGGGCACTGGCTTGGGTGCTTTTTCTATGGTCACCCTTCAGCTCTCTGTCCCGGCACACACACACACACACACCGCCGTGCAAACCCAGCTGCTACTAAATGCAGGCACCTGTGAAGGGGCCTCCCACAGAGAAGCGCTAGGGGGACCCTCAGGGCTCTCAGGACGATTAATTCCTCTGGGCAGCGCAGGAAGGGCCCACGGATGGCAGGAACAGCTCACACCCATGAGATGCCTGCTGAACGTCACCTGTAGGCTCAGAGCCCGACATGGCCCTCTAGCCACAAAAAGCTTCTAAGCTCCCCGAGCCGGCTGGAGGAGGAACCGAGGCACAGTGGGGTGGAGCTGCTTACATAAGGTCATGGGAGGAAGGGACAGAGGAGGGGACGCTCACCTGTCGGTCAGGGGCGTGATCACCAGCCTCCCAGTATTTCCGAGGTACTCGTAGCCATAGATAAACTCAGCATTCACGGCCCGGATGTACAGGTGGTTATTTGTCCAGTAGTACCTGGCATGGTAGGCCAAAGGCTTTTTTGGGCCCCAGGCATCAAAAGCCAAGGACCAGGGCATGTGGTGGTAGAGAGTGGTTCTTTGGGGAACAGGAGTGAGAGGAAGCCCCAGATCCCAGTTCCCCTGGGCCATCGTACAACAGCGGTGGTTCCTGGGGCGGGGAACATGCTGGGGGAGGGACAGGGCCCAGTCTCGGGCCTCCTCACCTCAGCTGTGAGATCCACTCGAAGGCATTCACGCTGACCACTTCCTCTGCGATTAGCTTGCTTACCACATCCTTGGCATGTACCTCGATGACGATCAGCGCCGACAGCACGGCTCGCTGTATGCGGGACAGCTTCCCCCGAACCAGGCCCACCAGGTCGCTCAGCTGCAGGAGACAGGGAACTCAGACCCAAGCTGCAGGGAGGCTCCCGACCTGTCCCGCGGGTTCCAGCGGGTGGGAAGCATGCGAGTATCGAGGGGGATGGGGAGATAGAGGGAACCGGGCAGGGCGGTAAGTTAAACAGAGGCCCCCGAGTTGCCCTGCCTCCCTTCCAGGACAGTCTCCTGCAGGGAGACTGAGGCAGGAGTGGTTAGAGGGGTTGGTTCCCTATTGGCCTCTGTGTGGACCATGGGTGCTGCCTGGCCTCCATGCTGCCCTGGCCCCGCTCCCCCTCCCTCCCCCCTAGCGAGAGGGCCTGCCCTTATTTCAGGAGGGTCCGACCTGAGATCCAACCCCATCCAGGACCAACAGAGAAAAGGGCTCCCAAAGGCTCTTCTGGGGTCCGGGCGGGGAGTGCATGCCTGACCCCCACCTGCAGGCCCAGCTTGGGAAACAGCTCGGTTTTGAGGTTGCCGATCTCCAGAGCCTCTGACACCTCCAGGGTCCAGAAGGTCTGGCACCCAGCTATGGTCACCTGGCCTGGCCAGCTGAGAACCCAGGTGGTCCTGATCATCTGTGGAGAGAGCAGGGCAGGGCTGACCCAGACAGTTGCAGGCCCCGCGGCCCCTCTTGTTTCTCAAAGCGCCTTCTATACTCTAGGATCTAGCTGTTCGTTCCATCTCAGGAGCGCAGGTCCTGGTGCTCTGGGGATGGCAAGAGCTGGGGAGGAGGACCCCGTCCTGGGTTCAGATCCTCAGTCCGCCTCGGGGCCGTGACTTGGAGCTGACCCAGGGGTGGAGTTGAACCCCAGGGCCGCTACTGACCGTGGGCAGGGCCAGGCCATGGGAGTGGGACCGCAGCTGGAGTCTGGCGGCCACTCTGGAGAGCCTGGCCGCGGGACGGATGGTGCTGGGAAGCCAGCCTCCCACTCGGGAGCCTGTCTGCGGGCGGAGGGCTGCCATGGGGGGGGGGGGGAGGGAGCGCGCACCGTGGGGTAGGCCTTGATGGCCCTCTCGATGATGTCCCGCAGGCTGTTCTTCATGCTGCGTTCCACCTCCCGGAGCCAGTCCTCCACGTTGCTGGACGGGTAGATGGAGGTGGACAGCTTCACCTCCTCCCCTTCGGCCGAGTACATGTGTGTGATCTCCAGGTCCTCCTGGAAGAGCAGCTACGAGGGCGGGGCACAGCAAGAGCAGGGTCACCCCGGAGTGCCTGGCGAAACTGCCCTCCTGGGCCCAAGGGCTGCCCATGCCGGTGCCTTCAGGAGAGTGCAGCTCTGAGGGGCCCGGGGACCCCGCTGCACCTGCTGCTGCCCTTCTTGGCCTGGCCTTTCCTGATGGCATGTGGGCAGGATGGTCTGGTCCCCACCCTGCCACTTGGGGGTGTCAATTCACCCCACCTGCATGCCCCTCATTTCTTTAGACTGGGGTGGCTGCCTGAGAGATGTGGAGAGGCTGAGGAGAGTCTCAGAGGGTCTCATGGTTTCTTGGCCCAATCCGTGTCTCAGTGGACAGGGAGGCCACGGGGCTAGACTGGGAGGTCTGGAGCTGAACCTCCTCCTAGGGTCCAGGGGCTCAGTTGCCTCTGTTCCAGAACCTGGACTCTGGCTTGCCACCTCATTTCCTGCTAAAAAGCCTTGGGGGTGGGAGAAGAGCCATCTTCCCTGCGGCTGCCCCTGAGCCCCAAGCCCGGTCACCCACCCGGTTGATGTTCTCGAAGCACTTGCGCAGGTGGGGCTGCACGGCTGTGGGGTCCTTTGTCTGGGACAAGATCTCCAAGAGCTCATCATCCGACAGGAAGTAGAACCTACCAGGAGGAAGCAGGGCAAGGTCACCCTGGGTCCGCAGTCACCCCACGCCTGCCTCTGACATCGCTGCACCCCTGCCTTGTGGGCAGGTAGCAGCAGGGGGCATGTGCCAGGCCAGGCCCACCTGGGGAAGGCACTGCGCTTGGTCTCCAAGTACTCGCTGAGGCCCTTCTGCACCATGTCCAGCAGCTTGTTGCAATCCCGCAGGCTATCCAGCAGCCTCTGGTCCGAACACACATTGATCACCTGCACGGGCCGGACCAGGAGAAACCAGGAAGGTAAACGCCCTCCCCCGGTTGTTTCACCTGTCACCCCTGTCTCTCCCACAGAAAACCAGCATCTGGTTCTACCAAAATAAGGTTTATAAAAAGCAAAGACATTGGCTCAGCTGCAGGTCCTGTCAAGGCCCCCATGGG
This sequence comes from Sorex fumeus, assembly GCF_029834395.1. Classification (NCBI taxonomy): domain Eukaryota; kingdom Metazoa; phylum Chordata; class Mammalia; order Eulipotyphla; family Soricidae; genus Sorex; species Sorex fumeus. The sequence continues at coordinate 52,665,984 of NW_026606129.1, read as the reverse complement.
GGTGAGCCTGGACCACAAAGCCCCGAGAAGGAAGCGGAGGTATTTCCAAGGAGCTTTTCGACGTCGGAGAGCATCAGGCCAAGACCCCAGCCAGAGAGGAGTTCCGGGGATCCTGCCTGCCCCTCCCGGCCCCACAGGAGCTCGCCTCCCGGTTCTCGTAGACGTTCTTCATGATCTTCCTCCAGATCCGCTCCATCGTCTGGTAGCGCTTGCTCTCCACGGGCAGCTGCCGGTTGATGTCCTCAGAGCTGAAGATGGGCTCCAGGTAGAGCCAGGACCGCTGACAGTTGAGCCACTCCTCCAGCACCTCCTGGGTGGGGGACAGACTGTCAGGGGCCCACAGTCCAAGGGTCTAAGTGGGGTCCCAACTCCCACCGCCTCAACATTGACCCCAAACAAATGCTGAGGAAGGGCACCAGAGTTGCTATTCTGGGAGGTAAACCCTAGGTGGCGCTGTCGGCCACAGTGCTCAGGGGAACAGACAGGCCGTAAGGTTGGGCCAGTGCCCTCCAGAGAAATTCTCAATTCTCCACGAGACCCCCAGGCATTCCGCAGAGCAGGCGGCCCACCCCAAACCAGCAAACCCTGAAGCCACAAAGAGCCCTGTGTCTGGGAGACCCTTCCACTCCGCGGACCGCTCCTGTCCCAGATGGTGCCTCAGTCTAGGAGGTGCGGTGGTCTGAGATTTATTGGGAACTGATCTTGAGACCCTTAAAATTGTTCTGTAACTTCAACCAAAGGGCATACATCTTCAACAGAAATTTCCCCCTCCTGCCCCCAAACTTTCTGCTCATAACTTGCCTTTGGATATGAAGGCAAGTGCACGCGCTCATCCAATCATTCATTTACCCATCCATCATTTCTATAGCATGTGTGCTGTGGCTGGCTGAGTGCCAGGGGTACAGGGTGGGCTCCCTGTTCGGTGGGGCATCAAACAGCGAGTTCTGCCTCCGAGTCACAGAGGGCCTGACTGTGTGCTGGGCTCTGTCAGAGGCAGCCCCACTCCAAGGCCCTCCACAGGAGCCCTTTACAAACGGTTCTGAGGGAGCCCCGCAGGACAGCCCACAGAGCGCGGAGGATGCAGAAGATGGGGCTGAACCCCCGCGGGAGGGGATGGCGTGAGCAAGGCAGGGAGGCCTAAGCACACCGCTGACTGGCTCTGGCTTCTCTGGCTTCACTGGAGGTTTCTGAACAGCACCCAAGAAGCCCAGGGCCGGACTGGCAGCCTTGGGACAGAAGACCTGGCTCCAGGCCTGGCCCCTGGGACTCTGTCTCCCTCCGAGCTGGGGCCTGTGGGGAGGGGCTGTCCCCAGGCCCTGCGCCACTCATCCATGCCAGCTCCCAAATGAGACAGGGCGGGGAGGCTCGGAGCAGAATGAGAGGGGACCTGGAGGAGCCCCCTGGTGTCCAGACCCCTCTCTGGCTCTCTGCTGGCTGTGTGATGAGGGGTGGGCGGAGAGACCAGAGCCCAGTAGGCTGGTTCTGCTCCCCTCCCAGGCACGCACAGAGCCCCAGAGAGGAGGGCTGCGGACCCACCTGGGTCAGCTTCAGCTTGTTCTCCCAGGAGCTGATGCGCAGCTCGAAAGGCTTCTTGTATGGCGAGAAGGACATGCTCTGGGTCATGACAATGTGGTCGTCCAGCAGCTGGGACGCCTCATCCGGGCTCTTGAGGATGTAAGTGTCCGTCTCCTTGTAGGGCAGCACGTTGAACAGGATGGTCGACCACTCCTTCTCCATTTTGTCCAGGGCCTGGCATGGGGGACACAGTGGGGCTGGGTCCCAGGAGGGGACTGTCCCTAGCAGGCTGGCTGGCACCAGGCACAGAAGAACAGACTGTGCCCAGGACCCTTTTGCACTGGTCTAGTCACTAGCTCTCTCTGGGATCCTGGCCTGCTGCGGGTGCCCGGCCCAGCCCCTGCCCTCAGGAGGCAGCACAGCATTCTGGGGGTCTCTGCTCCCCTCTCTAGCTCTCCTGCCCACATCACCCTGGCTCCTTGAGAGACTACCTGGGGCCCAGGTGTTGGGTGAGGGCCATGCTCTCGGCCCCTCCCAGGCCGGGGGTGACCGGGAATGACAGGCATGGGGCCCTCAAGTCACTGACCCCCCGCAGTGGAAGCACGTCAAGTCTGTCACCCCCACCACACTGTGGGTGGCTGCTGGCGGCCACCCACCTGCTCAATGGCATACTCCTTGCTGGCCACCTCGGCCACCTTGCTGATGCTCTCGATGTGGTCCTGTAGGTTCATCTCCAGGCAGCGGGAGAAAGTCAGGTTGGCCTTGGGCCTGACGTTGATGTTGATCTCGTTGGACAGGTCGTCCCAGTGGCGGCTGCGCATGCCCGGGTTCCGCAGCCCCTGGATCAGCGGGATGTAGGGCTTGAACTCCTCGATGCGCGAGCGGATGTCCAGGGCCACCTCCTGGCAGGCTGGCAGACAGAGCGGGCAGGTGAGCGAGGTGGGCAGCAGGGCCAGGAGGGCAGGGCACGGAGTGGGGGCCCGGGACCTACCCGTGATGTCCTTGAACTGCTTCGCACACTTGTGCATGGTCTTGAAGGACTCGATGACGTTCTTCTCCAGCTGCTCCGAGTCGATGGCCGACAGGGGATCATTCATCCAGCTCTCGGACCAGCGCATCCAGTCGGAGGCTGTGGTCCAGAGGTCCAGGTAGGGCTGGAAATCCTTCACCATCCTGTTGAGCTTGTCATACTGCAAAGGCAGAAGAGCGGGGGCTCTGTGGGGGTGCCCTCACCCCCATTTCTCTTTCGGGGGTCAGGTCCTCTCCCCTCCATCCCCCTCTTATGCCTGAGGACCCCGGCCAGGCCTTCCTTCCCCTGCCCCCATATACTCTCCATCCCATGTCTGAGTCCCAGGCCTCCTGGCTGCGTCCCACCAGCCCTGCAGCCCAGAGGTGTGTTTGCTTCTCTGCAGCCTGCCCAGTCTTGCCCTCTAAATGCCAGAGCCCTGTGTTCTGCATGGCCGCCCCTGCCCTGGGCCCTGCCTAGAGTCCCTGGCCGGAGCCTACGTTGGTGATGGGCAGGCCGAAGATGCGCTCGCGGTTATTATAGAGCATGGCCAGATGCTGGCAGTCCTTCAGCTGCTTCTTCACCCGCCGCGCCTCGTTGGCAATCTCGTGGGCTCGTGTGATATCCACGTGCATGGAGAAGCCAGCCACCACCAGCTGTGGGTTCGGGAGCCAGCGATCAGCAGCTGTGGCTGGTGCAGCTGTGCCCGAGTGGCTCTTGCTCACCCCCAGGGAGCCTGAGGTCCTCAGCATCCACCACCCCCAGGTCTGAGGGCCTTTGTTCTCCTGGAGTGAGCAGACTCGTGGCCCTCGGGGCAGGCCGACCACACACTGGGGGGGCTGAGGGAGGGGGTGGATCCTCGTGAGCTCCAGGCCCAGCCCCACCTGCAGTCCTTCCAGCTTCTCCTGGAAGTTGTTCTGATCCATGATCTGGATTTTGCGGAACTTCTCCTCCTCCTCTATGTGCTGCTGACACACCATCTCGATCTGTGCGAGGATCTTGGAAGGCCAGTTGCTGGCAGCCCATCTGGAGGGGGTGGGGGCGGGGGCGGGCACTGGCATGAAGGCCATAGCAAAACCGCAGGGCAGACAGTCCAGGCAGGGACACCCAAGGGTGAGAGAGTGGGGTGGGGAGGGGGGAGTCAACCAAAGTGGGGTAACTGGGCAGAGGTCTGAGCACTAGTACAGCAAGCAGAGCTCTTGCCTTGCATGTGGCAGACCCAGATTCAATCCCCAGCATCCCGTATGGTCCCCCTAGGCTGCCAGGAGTGATCCCTGATGCAGAATTAGGAGTAAGTCCTGACTACTGTCAGGTATGGCCCCCAAAGGAAAAACCAAAGAGCTGGCTGCTCCCCCTCCAGTTTGGGGGATCACTGGGGACTGCTGGTTGGGTCTCGGGAGATGCATACCTACCCCATGTGCTTAATGCATGACAGGGTGGAAGGGGTGGCATCCCAAATGAGAGGAGCAACACTGATTCCCCCCTCTGCCGGCCCAGAGGACCCAGTGACAGCAGCTAATTACTAGGTTGGCCTCCTTACTCATGGACCCCTCCCATGGCCTGAGTGGGGCCTCTGTGCAGTTCCAGGGTCTGTCTGCAGCTTCACTGTGGCTGCTAAACCCAGGGGAAGGCCCCTGTCACCTCTTCCCACCCCAAGTCCCATGCTGGGGGGACCCGACGCTCCTGGGCAGGGTCCGGGAGATGTTGTCAACCCCTCCCAGGCCCAGTGTCCACAGGCACCCCTAGTCGATGAGGCAGGGTGGACAAGGAGCCTCTGGGGGTCTTGGCATGGCAATCCTGACTTGGAACCATTTCCCTCAAGGTTCTTGAGCCAGGGGACACAGTGCTCATCCACAGGTTGCCCCCTGCTCTGGACACTCCCAGGACCCCAAGAGCCCCAGTTATGAACAGGAGCATCCTAGCCTGGGGTAGACAGGGCTGTGTCAGGCCAACAGTGAGATAGAAAACAGAGACGGGGGTGGAGGAAGGGGCTCGGGGAGGGAGGGCAGCAGGGCACCAAAGTCAAGGGTCACCAACAATGTTCTGCTGTCCCTGTGGCCACCTGGCTCTGGCCTGACCTTGGCAGGCAATGTGTGTGCCCCGCCTGCAAATGCCCAGGCTCGCACCCCGACCATGCCCATCTGTGAGAACCAAAGCCTCTCACTTGTCATTGAAGTCCTCCATGCTCAGGCTGTAGAAGAACTCGTCCAAGACTTGGTAGTCTTCCATGACCTTCCCAATGCGTTCCTGCAGGGGCAGGCGACAGGACAGGAGCCCATTGGGGCTGGGTGCCCCGAGGGTGAAATGTTAAGGAGAGGTTGCTATTTTTTATTTTCTGCTTTTTGGGTCACACCCGGCAATGCACAGGGTTTACTCCTGGCTCTGCTCTCAGGAATTACTCCTGGTGGTGCTTGGGGGACCATATGGGATGCTGGGACTCGAACCTGGGTCAGCCTATGCCCTACCCACTGTACTCCAGCCCCAAGGTCGCTATCTCGTGGAGGTTAGGGAGCAAGGGGAGGGAGCAAGGGGTGCAAAGTCCTCAACGGCTGCCCTCCTCCAAACACCCAGCCCAGTCCAGCCCCTTCCTGAGGGCACAGCTCACCCCCACCAGACCCCACCTCACAGGCCCTACTATGTCCTCTCCAGCCTCTCAGCTTCTGTTTCCTCCTGGGCTTGGGTCTCTGCCTCCCAAGAAGCAGACTCATTCTGGCCTTCAGCCCCCAGGCCCCAAGAGTTCAGCTGACCTCTAGCCCTACCGGGCTCCGGGACACCAGTCCTCAGACCTCTGGGCCCCCAGACAACCTCACCTCCAGATCCGACAGCTTCTCGGGGATGCCCTTCATCCACTCGCGAATCTCAGCCAGCTCCTCGATGCTGTTGGGCTTCTCGTAGATCTTGCGGCTGATGCTGCGGAAATTCTCGCAGATCTGGCAGCGGGAGGAGGACTCTGGGAGAGCGGTCCTGTGGCCCAAGGGGTCCACATCTCCTTGATCCCCATGCGCCCTCCCTCATGCCACGCAGCCTCACAGATGCTTCCCCTCATCTCATCCCTAAGGGTCTACCAGCAGGGGATGTTCCCAGCCAGCTGCCTGGGGGAGCTGAGGCCACACAGTGAGCACAGGCAGCCCCTGCATCTGCCCCTGCAGACTCCTGAGACCTTCGTTTGCCCACCCTCTGCCCCTGGATGGCCTCCACAGGTTGTCCTTCCTGGGCACCTGAGAAGGCCCTCTACAGATGAAGGTGAGAGACATCCAGCCCACTCCTGCGGCCTCGCTCAGGGCAGCAATCGGCAGACAGGCTGGAAGCAGGCTGTCCTGCTGGAGTGGACACCTGTGGGTTCCCTGGGGACGTGGGGCGCTCTTGGACACCTACACTCTCCACCTCCGTGTGCAGGTTCTTGGCCAGGATGTCGAGCATGGACGTGGCCAGGGCCTTGCGCTTCTTGGACAGGCTCTGCTTGACATTGTCCACGTTGATGTAGAAGGGCCCAATCACAAGGCTGCTGGGCAGTGAGTTGTCCAGGATCTCTTTCTCCCGAAGGTGGGTGACCACCACCTCTCGAACCAACTCGGCCGACAGGGGTTGTGACTGGAAGGCCCTGCGGGCACCCCCAAGGGGCAGAGGGAAGTGAGCGGGTGTGGGGGGGGGGCGTTCCGACACATGCATGCACACATGCATGCGGGGGGCACACACAGTACACATGCATGCACACAAGCACACGCGTACACAATACACACGCATGCACACACATGCATGCACCCGTGTGCGTGCGCAGAGGGCAGGCACACACTTGAGGAAAGTGGAGATGTCGTTGTTGTTCAGCTCCAGGTACTTCTGGTACTCCTTGGCATAGGCCTGCAGTGGGATCATGGCCTTGCGGATGGCGTTGGCGATGGTGGCCCGCAGCTCCTCCACCAGAGGCTCGTGGAGCCCGACCGACTCCAGCAGAGGGTTGCCACTGATGAAGATGTCCTCCATCACCAGCTGTGGGGTGAAGCCAAGGGCAGGGCCGCAGGGGGTGTTGGTGTGTGGCTGGGCACAGGGTGTGAGGAGGGCGGGGCGAGGCCTGGCTGGGGCTCTCACAGGGCACTCGGAGCTGATGTTGGGACCCCCAAAAGGTAGCGTCTCCTATTGCCTTACTTGACTCAGCCCTGTGCCACGGAGAGGTGCCACCAGGTCAACAGTGACCCAGATTGTCCAACAAGGGGGATAAGAGAGCATTGAACACATAGAGGGTCCAGAGCCCAAGGCAGTGTGGGGATCTGTGGGGAGGGGGGCTTTGGACACATCTTGGACTGATGGAGAGCCCAGAGCTGAGGGAGTCAGGGGCCAGTTGTGGTCATGGCTACCGTGAGCTTGGGCTGGACTTGTCCTAGCCTCGTTTTGCACAGTGAGGATGTCAGTGGGCGGGAGGGGTGAGTGAGCTCCTGGCCCAGCCACCAGGTGGGAGCTGGGATTCCCTGGTGTGAGCCCCCCTCACTGTGGCCCACCTTCTCCAGATGGGGCACTGCATGCGTGGCCAGGATGCCCTTGTCGAAGAGGTTGAGCAGAGAGGTCTCAAACTGTTCCAGTGGTGTGCTATAGTGCACCCCTGTGGTGTCCAGCACCAGGTCCACGTTGAAGAGGGGGTTCTTGCGTGGCCTGCAGGGTTCAGGGCCCAGGCTGACTGTGGGCAGGGCCCTGGGGATGCCTGAGCATATGCAGCAGGCCAGCCCCAGTACTTCCTGCCAGAGGGACCAGCCTGGACTCTTCTCCCAAGACACCTCCAAGTTACCAGAGAGAAAGACCCAGGGCAAATAAATCTGGCCCCTGATCCCACCTCCCCCATGAGGAAGAGGAAGAACCTTCCCAACCTGCCATCCTGAGGTCAGCAGAGTCACTCAGCCAGGCCCTGGGCACTGCAGCCCACATTCTCCAGGGGCACCAACCACATGCCAGCAGCCCTCCCACATGGAGCCCCGGTAGCCCCCCTGCCCAGGCTCTTCATCACCAATCACCCTCACCTCTAGAGACTTCTTACGGGCCCCCGAGACAGTCTCCAGCCTCCTGAGGACACTCCCCTCGAGGGGCCTGTGCTCAGGGACAGACAGACCCCAGGCTCTGGGCGGCAGAGACCAGACAGACAGACACACTCAGCCACCCCCCACCTGATAAACATCTCTGACTTCTCTTCTGCCTTCCAGTCCTCAAAGCATCCTTTGACACGTACAGATCACTGGTCCCTCAAAATGCCACTGACCCTTCTTGGAACTGACCCGCCCCGATCGTGGCTCCAGCAGGTTCTGCATGTCCTCACCCGGTTCCTGCAGCTTCTCCCAGGCGGTCCTGCTCACCCTCTGCTCACCCCGTCTGCTCCAGTCTCGGGGTCCGTCCCTGATCCTGCCAGTCCCAGGCTCACCCACCCTTTCCTGGGGGCCCAATGTGGGAGCCCCCAGCCTCACCACTGCTCAACAGTGACATGTCTCATCCCCCCCCATTGTCCTCGGGCAGAGGGCCCCTGCCTTCTTGTACCCCCAGAAGCTGGCCTGGTTGTGGCCAGAGTCATAGAGTCACTCAAGACTGACTGATGGAATGAAGGCCACCAGGAGTGTGTGTGTGTGTGTGTGTGTGTGTGTGTGTGTGTGTGTGTTTGTGCGCGTGCAGTGGGGGTGGGGGGCATACAGATCCTCCATTGTCTGGGCCCTGGCAGTGTGAGATACCCCTGCCCCTGGCCACCCTGGTTCTTGCTGCCCCCGGGGGCCTTTTGGAAAGAGCAGGGGGGCGCCCAGGCGGCACCTGTAGGGGCTGTTGATCAGGTCGTCACCCCAGACCATGCCGTCGGGGCAGTCGAGCACGCTGCAGCAGGCGTCGCTGATGAACTGGGAGAAGCTGCTCAGCGAGTCCTGTACCAGGAAGCGCAGCGTGTCCTGCAGCATGTACTTGATCAGCTCCATGAGCTTGCGCAGCTTGGACATGAGGTACACCTCCCAGTTGGTCTCGTACAGGTTGTACCAGCCCTTGCTCATGTCTCGCAGGCTGCTGCGCATGGCCACCTTGAGCGTGCTGATCCAGGTGTCCTTGAGGAACATCTGCACCTGGAGGGGCCACGGCCGTCACCGTGGGGCCGCTGCAGCCGCGCCTTGGATGACCACAGAGGACCTCGGTCCACCCCAGCCGGCTGCCAAGCGCCGAAACCCAGAGTGGAGTGAAAACCGGGGAGAGACGGAGACAGATGAGGATAGCAGGCTGGGCAGAGGCAGAAAGCAGGGGAGTTTCTCCCAGGCCCTAGCCGGCTCTCTCCTCTCCCCTCACTCCCAAGCCTCACTGATTAGAGTTGCGTGGGGACAAAGGGTCTGCTTTGGGGCAGCCCAGGTCAGGCAGGGAAGAGGAAAGCCAGTGCCCCTGCCCCCTCTGCTCCCCAAACTGAGCCCTCAGCACCCCCAAGCTCCCACTTCCACACTTCTAGCCTCCAAGTGGCCTGGACGTGAGGCCTAGTTCTGAGCAGAACCAGGCACCCTCCCCACTGGCCACTGACTGGTCCATGGCTGGCCTCCCCGGCGCCCTGCGATGCACAGAGGCTTCACAGCACGTACCTGGGTGAAGGTCTGGGTCTGGATCTGCTCAAACTCCTCCAGGCGGCTGGACTTGGAGAGGCTTGAGTGGAACAGGGTCAGCGCTGTCACCTTGTTACACTCAGCCCGTACCTTGCTGAGGGCCGTGATGACCTCCAGCCGCGTGAGCAGGGACACGAAAGTGAAGTCCTCCTTCTGCTCCAGGAAGGGGTACTTGGGCACGCTCACCAGGCCTGGGGCATGGCAGGGGCAGTGTTAGGTGGGCCTGGGACACACCCAGGTCAGGACGGGGCCCGGGATGTGGAGAGAGGAGCAGCCCCCTTGCCTTCCTTCTGAAGAGGTGTCTGTGTCCGCAAACCTCTCTCCCCTGCCCGTCCAAGTGACCCCAAAGTCCTAGGTCACAGCCCCTCTAAGTGGGAGAGTGAGAGCTGCCGATGTCTCCCCATCCTCTCCCGCCCTCTCTGTACACAAGCCCGGGAGCCCCAAGAAAGAAAGAGCACGGTTGCCCGTGCCCCACCCCAGCTTCCCAGGCACCAGGCACCCACGGAAGCTGGGAGCAAGGAGTGTGAAGTAAAGCCTCAGGAGCCTGTGTCCGCAGTCCAGACTTGTCTGCCAGGCTCAAGTAGGGGGTGGAGCAGAAGCCTCCCCTGGCTGGGGAGAGAGGGAGAATGGGCCATACATCCTTCCATCAGAGCCCAGAGCCCCACAGCTGCCCCCAGGCATGGCTTTCCGGGTGTGCCTTCCTTCCCCAGCCACTGCACTGCCCATACATACATGCATTCACATGTGTGTTATACAGGGACCCTACCTCAAGGTGCTCGGGGGCTGGGCCACTCCCAGCAGAGCTGGTACCTGTGTAGACTGATGCTCAGGGGGCCACGTGGTACTTAAGAGCAAACATGGGGCCTCACATATGGCAGACACGTGCTCTGCTCGTTGAGATCTCTCCCTGTTCTCCAGACTAATAAATAAGATATTATTTGGGGCTTAGGGCCACACCTGGCAGGCTCAGGGGTTACTGCTGGCTCTGCATTCCTGGAGGTTTTTGGGGAACCACACGGGATGATGGGGATCGAGTCCGGGTTGACTGTGTGCAAGGCCAATGGTCTAATCGTTATTTTCTCTCTCAGGCCCTCCCAGACTTGCTTGTTTTAATTTGTTTTCATTTGGGTTTTGGGCCACAGCCAGGTGGACTTGCTCCTGGTTCTGTGCAGGGCTCAGGGGACCATATGTGGTACCAGGGTTCGAACACAGGTCAGCCACATGTCAGGCAAATACTTTACCTGTTGGATTCTTTCTCTGGCCCCTATTAAATTTTCTTAGTCTTTTAGGGACCAGACAGATAGTTCAGGGTCTGGAGTTCATGCTTTGCATGCTCCAGCAGTCCTGGGTTTGATCCCAATTGTTTGATCCCCTAAACACTACGGTGACCCCCCCAAAATAATAACCCACATGAATCAATTGCCCTTGCCCTTTCCCTGCCTACCCCTGCCCAACTCTTCCAGGTGGGAGAAGTAGTTTGTGCAAAGTCATATTAGGAGAGGAGAGCTGGGCAGCAGGACAGCCACCCAGCAGAGGGTCTCAGCACATGGGTGGCCGCTGGGCCCTCACCTTTCGGGGGCACCTTCTCCTCCTCCTTCTCTGGCAGGGTCACGTAGAAGAATGTCTCGGGCTTGGAGGAGACTATGCGGTCAAAGTTGATCTTGTTCATGCTGCGCTCATAGTCCAGACTCACTTCTTTGGCAAGATTGTTGAGGTGCTCCAGTACCCTGCCCGGGGATGAGACGGGGGTCAGACCTCTACACACCTGTCCCCTACAGTCAGACATGGACCTGGAGACATGCCTTGGGACTTCCCCTCTGGAGTCACAGGCACCCAACCACTGGCCTGCATCCATCCTGCCTCTTGGGGGATCAGTCCCCGAGTCTACCGGTTTGTCCCCCAGTTCTCAATGCCATACTAGAGTAGGCACCCTCCCTGCCTGCTCCCCTCACCGCCCCTCCCCTGGTTCCCACACTCCCCACGTACACCAGTCCCCACGAAATTCAAATCTGAGCATGTCCTTCTTGGGCTGGAAACCCATACCTACCTAGGTCCTCTGGACCCCAGAGTGAAGCTAAGACCCCAGAGACCCCAGAGACTTCCTAACCCTCCTGCCCTGACCCCACCTGGATCCAGCCACAGCAGCCGCCTGCATTCAGGACTCTGAGAGCTCACCCACCCCTCTGTTACCTCTGCATCCACACTGATCCCTCAGCCCCGACTCTGCCTGACCACACAGAAGCTCTCGCTTGAGACGCCCTGGCCCTGTCTGGGTCTCCTGCACGTTAGCCCTGCTCCCCACCAGTGTGAGGCTATGTCCAGCCCAGTGCCTGCAGATAAGCGACCCCCAAAGTGGCTGCTCACACACTCTGTCCCGGGAGCTGGCCCCTGACAGCTCTCGTCCTTTCAGCTGCCTCAGGGCCCCCGGCCTTCTCTCCCACTGCTACCCCAAAGGTCCCCCAGAGGCCCCCAGACTCACTTTGGCCTCTCCCATCATAAAAAAAAAGAATCAGTCCCTAGCCTTTGCGTCTCTTCACCCATTCCTCCCTGCCCCACCGAGCCTACCTCGGAGTAGCTGACCAGCCTCTCTCACAGTCTCCCCCTGGGGTCCTCCCATGGTCCCCACCACAGTCCCCCACTCCATGGTCTGTCTCCACAGTTGCCCCGCCCACAGCTCCCTCCCGTGATTCCCCCCTCACAGGCCCTGGCCTCAGCTTCCGCCTTGTAGAGACTTGACCCTGGGTCTCTCCCCACGTCCCGCACCACTTTCTTCGTGGGCCTAGAACAAGCTTCTCCTTCTCCCTCTGCTTCCTGACCTTAGCAACGCGGGCCTCTCCAGGCTCGGCCCTGAAACCACTGCCAGGCCCCTCACTCATCCCCAACCCCGGGGGCACGGGGTCTCTCACAACCCTCCTCAGTCTCTTCGCTCTGCCCGCCGTGCCACACGTGCCCTCCTAAGTCTTGCGAGTTTGGGCACTGGCACTGGCACTGGCATTGGGCACTGAGAGGCCTCTTGTGTCCAGGTTTGTGCCTCCAGCCCACTCTCCGTTAGGAAAGGGAAGCAGAGAAGCCATTTTAGACACAGGAAAGGGTCAAACCAGTCAGCTCCAAACAAAGCTGGCTCACAGGTCCTCCCCACTGCTGGCACGGCCTCCCTCTCTGACAACTACACACACACACACACACACACACACACACACACACACACACAAAACGGCTCCACGCATGCCCAAAATCCCACTTCTCAGTAGCCGCTGCCCTGTCGTTCCCTCCTCCGGAATCTTCTTTCTTGTCCTTTTCAGGCCTCACCTCAAACCCTGACACCCCACTGTGGCATTCCCTGAACATCAAATTGATTTATCACTGGGGCACTCCCAAGCAGTGCTTGCTCAGGAGTGCCTGGCAGTGCCACAGGTAAATCCTGGCCAACTGGACCCCAAGAACGCAAAACTGCTCAGGCCCTGTGATTTCCAGGATACCTGGGATCACCCCAGTGGTTCTCGGGGCCTCCAGGGCTACACCCAGGATGCTCAGGGGACCACGCAGTGCCAGGAACTGAACCCTGGTCAGGGAATGCTAGACCCGCGCTCTAGCCATGGTGCTATCCCTGCCCTGCCCTCCTAATTTAACACAGCCCTTCCTGTGCTGGAGAGATAGTACAGGGGTTAAGGCATTCGCCTTGCATGCAACTGACTGACTGATCCCTGACCTTGCACATGCTCCCTTAAGCCCCTCAGGAGAGATTCCCGAGCAGAGAGCTTCCAGGAGTAAGCCCTGAGCACCACAGTGTGTGTAGTTCCTATTCCACCCCCCACCCCACCCCCAAAAAATAAAATTTGGACAATCAAGGTAATGGTGGTTCCATCAGTTCAAATCTCCTAGCCTGATCTCAAAGAATAAGCACCATTAGAGGGAGGGAGGGAGGGAGGGAGGGGGAGAGAGAGAGAGAGAGAGAGAGAGAGAGAGAGAGAGAGAGAGAGAGAGTATCTCTATACATATTGGGCCAGATGATAGTACAGTAGATAGGGTGTTTGCCTTGCACATGGCTGACCTGGGTTTGATCCCTGGCACCCCTGAGCACCTTCAAGAGTGATTTTCGAGTGCAGAGCCAGAAATGAACCCTGAGCACGGCCAGGTGTCGCCCCCGAAACAAAAACAAAACAAAACTATATATAGTCTCCCCCCTGCCCTCTCAGTGGGTCCACACACCCAGCAGTGCTCAGGGACCACACCTGGCTCTATACACAGGTGTCACCTGCGGTGTTCCGGGGACCATGTGCAGTGTCAGGATTAGAGCCAGGGTGAAAGCCACAGCCACATGCTAAGCGAGTGCCTTAACCTGTGTGCTATCTCTCTAGTCATACTGTCATACCAATTTGTAGTGAGCTACTGCTTACACGCCTGCTGTAATTTGTCATGGAGTACAAGGCTGGTCTGAGAAAAACTGCCAGAGACAGGAGGTGTGGCAGCTTTGAGGCAGAGCAAAGGTCTGCCAGAAAGAGAAGGTCCACCCCAGCAGCCAAGACAGTGAGCAAGGGTCCTGTTAGCGACTCTGGAGAGCACAAGCCTGGCATCCACAGGACCCTGGGTTGAATCCCTGCATGGCTTCCCTGGCACCTCCAGGACTGGTCCTGGTGGCTGCCAGCACTACAAGGGAGGCCCCTAAAGAAAACAAGAGAAAACAACCCTTACTGGTAATCAGAGTGCTTTCCCCAAGGAAGGAACTGACATGCATCAGAGACCCAAGCTGACAGGAGGGGACGGGAAGGGAAAGAAGAGGAAATATTGGAGGGTGACGGAGGAATACAGGAAAAGTGAAAATCATTGTCCTACAAAATTAGAGAGAATAAAAGACTTGGAAAGCACCCTTGACTCTCCCCCAACACACACAACTGCGATTAAGACAGATGGTTTCTGATCCACAAACAGAAGAGGGTGCTCTTGGGCAGGGAATCGCGTACACCACCCACAGGCCTTGAAATAACCAGGTAAAGGAAGCTACATTTATTCTACATAAAAGAACTCTTGTGGTCAGAGAGAGATAGTACAGCAGATAGGGCACTTGCCCTGCGTACAGCCAACATTTGATCCCTGGCACCACAGATGGTTCCCAGAGTACTTACTGCAAAGAGTGATCCCTGGGTGCAGAGTCAGGAAGCGCCATTGAGCACAGCCAGGTGTGGCCCCCAAACAAACAAAAGCACTCATGGACCTCAAAAACAGCACGAAGTGTTAAAGCCTTAGCATGTGGCTGCAGCTGCTGGAACTCTGGTTTGAATCCTGGCCCCTGCATCTGATGCTCCCAGCACTGAACAACACCAAGAATGATCCAGATACAGCCCCTGAGCATCCCTGGGTATAGCCAAAAAAAAAATTTTTTTAAAGTAAAAGTGGTGATGGCTGAGTAGCAAAGGCATTGGAGTAAACTGATGAAAATATTCTCCTGCCCCTCAGAAAAGAAACAAGACAGAAGAAAACAACCTGCTGGATTTACTTTTAATCTTCAAATAAGTATGTGGGTTTTTTTTTTAAAAGAAAACAAAAATATTTGGGTACATGAAAAATCACCTTGAATAATAATTTCAAAACAAAAATGGGCAAATAGCATGAAGAAAAGAAAAGAATTCAAGTGAACTCAGGTGGGAACAGAAGGACAAAATTATTTCAGGAAAGAAGATTAAATTACAGTGTATTCAAGGAAAAATACATCCAATTTAAAATGTAATAAAGTAGATTGATAGAAGGCGGAAATATAACCAAGAAAGTGAAAATGAGAAAAAAAAAGATAATTAAAAAGGGTTAGAAAGTGATTGGATTAGAAATAGGCAAAACAGTGGCAAGGCAATAGACACAGCACATAATAAAATTCCTGATAACAAAAAGAAAAACCCCTAAGACAAATAAAACAGTGGAAAATAACTAATCAAAATGAATTCAAAAGAAATTTCCGTTTGAGCTCTCTCTCCGCAGGCCTCAGTCTATACTTTGAAAATCCGCTGTGTACATAAGAAAATTGGCCAAAAATGATCAACTCTGAGATCAACTCTGAGACATATTCTAGCAAAATAGAGATTTAAAGAATTAAAAAAAAAAAAAAAAGGATGGAGCCAGCAAGATAGAACAGCTGATAGGGCACTTGCCTTGCATGTGACTGGCCCAGTTCAATCCCCAGAATTCCATATGGTCCCTGAAGTAACTGCGAGGAATGATCCCTGAGCACAGAGACAGGATTAGGCCCCGAGCACCACTGGATATGGTCCAAAACCCCCAAATAATAATAACAATAATAATAATGAAGAGGAAGAAGAAGAGGAGAAGGAGCAGGGAAAGGGGGGAAGAAGAGGAGGAGGAGCAAGAAGAGGAGGAAGGGAGGAGAAAGAAGGGAGAAGGAGGAGGAGGAGGAGGAGGAGGAGGAGGAGGAAGAGAGGAGGAGGAGGAGGAGGGGAAGGAAAAAGAAGAAAAATAAAAGAAGAAGAAGACAACGACAATGACCAGGAGATAGCTGGAAAGGACTGTAGCACATGTTTTGCACCATGGCCCCAAAACAACAACAACAAAAATTCTTTTTATCTCCAAAGCCTCCAAACAAAAAGGTCAAACAACTGATAAGAGAAGCTCAGTTACACTGGCAGCTAACTTTTCAAAAGCAACATACAAAGCATAGCCACAAATGAACAAGCAGTTTTCAAAAATCTCAAGATAAGAATGTATGAACCAAGAATTTTCTATTCGATCAAGTTATTTTCCAAGTTTTAGACATGTATAAATGCCTTTGAACCTTTATGAGGAATATTCTAGAAGAGAAACTGCGTCCAATCAAAGACTGGAGAGTTCATATCCCCAGAATACGACAACCCTTTGCAGAACAAATTTGGGAAACTGCAGGTCCCGCCATATGTCTGGAGGAAAGGAACTTGCTGAGCTCCAAGAAGCAGGAGCCCAGAAGAATCTGGATAAACAGGCCTTGCTCATGCCCTGCTCACTCCCTTTAGAACCCAATCTTTGTCCTGGTACATTTCCCTACAAAACTGTCCTCTTTATCAAATCTAGCATTAAAATGCTCAGGCTGGTGCATATGCTGCCCAAGCCCATGTGCTGCTTGCGCCCACGTGGCCGAGCACATGTGTCGCCCGCATCTCCCCTCTTGAGATGTGTACTTTCATGCTTTCGTGTCTAATGCTAGGATGTGTGTAGGGGCTCTCTCCACCCTTGGAGAAGCCCGTGTTCTCTCTTGAGTACGTTACTCTCTCATCCTCTCTCTCTCTCCATACCTAAAAATCCTCCAAATAAAATCTATTTCCTTCAAAAAAAATAAAATAAAATGCTCAGGCTTGGGGCAGGGAGAATACAAAGGTTAAGGTGCTTAGCTTCCTGGGATTGGCACCACAAATAGCCTCCCGAGCATAGAGCCAAGAGGGGCCCCTGCGCACTCCTGGCTGTGGCCAAACAAAGAAACAAACAAGAACATCTCAAGTTTAACGCTTCATGTGTTTATAGTCTCCTGTGTGATATAAGCTTTATGTTAAACAAATGTCTCTGCCATTCTCTCCGCCATTCTCTTGATCTTACTGAGTAGAGTAAGATCAAGGATTGCCGACTAGGAAACTGACCCAGCAAAGAACCTAGAAGAATAGAAAGAAAGAGGATTCCATTTTTTTCCTTAACTGAGAGAAAACACCATGTCAGGGGAAACTGATGATAAGGGAAACTTCCGGGAAAAAGCCTAATACTTTCTATGCATGAGCTTCCCCCGTTTTCCAAAAGTAGAGCATCTCAGTGAAACTTTTCATGAGCAGAAAAGGTGTAAAGGGGAGAAGCAATTACCATTAGTTTATATCCCAGGCTCTCCAAAAAATAGCCTACTAAACGCTCCCAGAGAGCAGAGAATGGACTCCCATATACAGCACAAGTAGGATGATGATATAAAGAACGGTGTTGCCTCTGATAGACGCAAAAAAAAAACAGAAGCTGAATTCCAGTTCCACTTTACATGCTCTATGGTAGGCATCAAAGTCCTCTTCAGATTTCTTCAGTTAAGAAAACAAGTACAGCAGGTCCTTGAATCACAGCAGCTTGTTCAACGCGGTTTTGTTGTAACATTGAGAGAAAATCAATCCCCTCCAACACTGAAAGCAAACACTATTCAAGAACCCTCCTGAATTCTACGGTTCAGTTTCAAGTCCAGGTTTCTTGACAGGTTTCCTCACTATCCAAACGCAGGTCTGTCCTGAATATAAAGCGCATAACACAACCTTTAGAAAAACCTGGGGAAGTCCTATATTTAACTGTAGATTAAAAACTAGCAAAGAGGGATGAGAGTGGAAGGATATTCTGTTTAAGTATTGCAAGGAAAAAAGAAAGCCACCGAAAGTGGGAAGAGAAAGAAATGAGGAAAGTAGAGCAAGATCAAGGATTGCTGACTCGGGAACTGAAGAGAGTTAGAGAAAATCATTCAAAACTCACAAAAGAGGGGCCAGAGCAATAGCATAGTGTTAAGGCACTAAACAGCGTCAAGGTGTCCTTGGTAGAGCTTTTCTTCTAAAAAGAATGGTCTGGACATTGGAAGCTGCAATTTGCATATTCTAGGTATAAGCAAACAAGAAACTATACCGTGAAAATGAAGTTTTCTTTCAAGAAAAGAATCAGAAGGGGCAGAGCAATAATAGGGCAGGTAGGGACTTGCCTTTCACATAGCCGACCCAGGTTCTATCCTGGGCACTCCATTATGGTCCCCTGAGGCCCTCTAGGAATGATCCCTGAGTGCAGAGCCAGAAGTAGGCCCTGAGCACCTCTGGGTGTGGGTGTGTGTTGCAGAAGGGCGGGGGCGAGGGCAGAGACAACACAGAAGAAAAAAAAATCAATTAAAAAAAAAAGAAAGAGTCAGGAATGGGTGAAACTAGGAGTGAGTCCTGCTGTGTTATAGTTGATTTGAAGGAATCAGTGCAAACCAGGTTTTGGTTTTGTTTTGTTTTTGTTTTTGTTCTTGTTTTATTTATTTACTTATTTATTTTTTGCTTTTTGGGTCATACCCAGCGATGCGCACAGGAGTTACTCCTGGTTCATGCACTCAGGAATTACTCCTGGCAGTGCTCGGGAGACCATATGGGATGCTGGGAATCGTACCTAGGTCGGCTGTGTGCAAGGCAAATGTCCTACCTGCCATGCTATTGCTCCAGCCCTTGTTTTGTTTTTTTAAGATAAATCATTAACTCATTTTGTTTTCTACTTGCTGTCCTGGGGATCAAACCTGGGGCCTTCCACATGCAAGGTAAGAGCTCTTTAGCTGAGCTGTGTCCCTGGGCCCTAGAAATAGACTTGGAAGTATTTGGAGGTTTAAACTGCAGATCTGTCTGCTGTCAGACACTAATCTCCTCAAAGCACTCATTTCCAAGTACTAATGAGCACCTCTAATCCCCCAGTAGTCACCCCTCAACACAATTCCTCAGTAAGAAGAATCAAGGTTCTTCAGAGACAGCTTATTTCAGGGACGGGACTAGGGGTGTACAAAGTGAACCCACAATTTCTTCCTGTTCCAGAAAGTAAGGACCAATAGAAAAGTATCAAAATGATACTGCAATCAGCTTAAAGAAGCTCCCAGTGGTCAAACCTGGGGAAATTGGGCGCCAAAATTTTAAATGGCTGTAACGAGACAGCCAATGCCCTGAAGACGGTGTGAAGGGAGCACTGCCTTGTGAGCAGCATGGGGAGCAGCAGCCCACATGAGGGGACTCTAAGGCACTCACAAGGGTCCTTTGCGCATCCGGGGCGTGCTCATGGCCCACTGCTTGATCTTGTTCAGGCTCTGCTCGTTGATAACACGCTGGCCCTCACAGGGCATGCAGTCCACATACAGATTGTACAGCAGCAGCGCCTCCGTGTTCTTGCGCAAGTCGTTGGCCTGGACCACACGCTGGGTGAACACCCGGGGGTCCTCTGCGCAGAATAGCAGCTGGATCCGTGGCACCCAGTACTGGCAGCTCATGAGGGGCTTCCTTCCTGGGGGAGGAGCAGGTAGGGGACAAGGTCTTGTGGTTTTCCTTCTCTGACCCCATGAGTGTCCCACATCTCATCTGTGAGCTGGGAAGGATGACCCTCCCCTTGCTTCCGCATCACTGTGCAAAGAGAGAACCAGGCTGTGAAGTGACATTCCTGCATGCCCCACCTGGGGCAGGTGACACTCATCAGTGGTTCTCAGGCTCCCTCCCCACCTCCCTCCCACAGCAAACCAAGGCACACTCAGTGATGGGGCCTCTGGTTCTCAGGGACCGGAGATAGCCACAAGTCCACGGAACAAGGGGGGCTACAGACTTGGGTCGGGGGTAAGGTCTGCCTCATCCCAGGCCTGGCCCAGGTAGGGCCCAGAGCGAACCTTGAGGTGTCATGCCGCCATTCAGGATGGGTTCCCCCATCTCATCCCGCACCAAGCCGTGGTCATCTGTCTTGTGCACCAGGTACAGCTTCTTCTCTGGGTCATAGTCTAGGACCCCAACTTGGCACCATTCATACTTCAGCTGGGGATTTTTGGGGTCCTCTGAAACAGGAGGGAACTGCACGAGTGCTCCCTACACGGGTCTCCACGGCACTTCCCCCCAGGATGACCCCCTCTGCTCCATCAGTGTGGCTCTGGCTCCCTCCCGGCCGCGCCAGCGTTGGAGGAGCTGCAGGCAGCTGAGAGGACCTCTGGGCAGAGACATGGACCAAAGGGTCAGACAAGAGGCAGGACAGAGGCTGGAGCAATAGCACAGCGGGTAGGGCGTTTGCCTTGCACCCAGCCAACCCACGTTCGATTCCCAGCATCCTATATGGTCCCCTGAGCACCGCCAGGAGTAATTTTTGAGTGCAAAGCCAGGAGTATCCCCTGTGCATCGCCAGGTGTGACCCAAAAAGGAAAAAAAAAGAGGCAGGACAGTCTCAAGTGGCATCCCGTGGGGATAGCTGAGCTGAACCTTCAGGGATGAAGGCCCAGGGTGCCAGAGAGGTATACATAGCAGGTAGGGCATTTGTCTTACATGCAGCCAACCTGGATTTGGTCCCCAGCATCCCATATCCTTGAGTACTGCCAGGAGTAATTCCTGAGTACAGAGTTAGGGTTAGAGCTGGGAATAACCCTTTTACTGGTCCCCTAATTGCTGGTTTCCTCCCTACTTCTGCACCTTCTCCTTGGAGAAGCAACTTTGCCAAAAGGATGCCTTTCTCCAGCTCCTTTGCCTGTGTCCCTCCCAGGGCCTACAGTCCTGACTCTGGGGCCTCTTTCTGCCTCTGGTGTCCGCACACTAATGTCCAGCCCTCAAGGGCAGGCAGCTTTGTCCTATCTTGTTCACCACAATGTCCTGCACCTAAAACAGAAACTGGAACTCCTTAGGTCCTCAATAAACTTTTGTGGTAGTAAAACACACATGGCACAGGGCCTTACAGAGATCTCAAAGCAAAGTGGCTTAAAATAGACCCATGTCCCTGCAGACTGGGCTCAGGGAGTGAGAAGGGCTGAGATTCAAGAAACGTGTCCCATCCAGTGGCCTGGGTGGCTTAGCAGTGAGGCAACATTTGTGTACTGCCACCATTGGTTTTTCCTTTTCCCTCCCCTTCCAAGCATCTCTCCTTTTAGAAAGTGTGACCTTCCTTGGAGCTGGAGAGACAGCACAGGGGTTAAAGCACTGAACTTACACACAGCTAACCCATGGTCTATCCCCAGTATAATCAATGTATGGTCTCCTGAGCCACGCCAGGAGTGATCCCTAAGCACTGAGCCAACAGTAAATCCCTGAGCACTGCCAGGTGTGGGGCACACACACACACACACACACACACACACACACACACACACATTGAGAGAGGGGGGGTGGGGGGAAGGGAGAGAGAGAGAAGAAAATGTGAACTTGTCTAGGCTAAACTTAAAGGAGAAGTTATGACATGTCTCCAGCAGAAAACCAGAAATACTCCTTGTTCATTTTCCTCCCTCTGCTGCTGTGGCCTCCCTCCAGGACCCTTGGGAATGGGTTAAGCAGAAGCACTTTGAGGAGGTTAGCACTTGATGCCTTTCAAATTAATGCATGGTTGTGGGAAGAGGTGAACAGAAGCTTTCTCAAAAGAGACATACAGATGTCCAAGAGGTGCATGAATAAAATGCTCTTCATCGGTCATCATCAGGGAAATGCAAATCAGAACAACACTATCACCTCACATGGCAGAGATTGGCACATATCACAAAGAACAAAAAACAACCACTGTTGGTAAAGGCCCTCTATCACAGCTGGTGGGGATGTTGATTGGTCTAGCCTTTTTGGAAAACAATGCAGACACTTCTCAAAAAATCTAAGAACTGGGGGGGCCAAAGAGATAGGAGGGCAGGTAAGAGGCTTGCCTTGTGTGCAGCCCACCTTTGTTTGATCCCCCGGCATCCCATATGGTCCCCCAAGTCTGCCAGGAGTGACTTCTGAGCACAGAAACAGGGGTGAGACCTAAGTACAGTCAAGTGTGGCCCAAAAACAAACAAACAAAAAATTAAAAATTAAATAAAGAAAAAACAAACAAACCAGGAACTGAGCTTCCATATAACTCAACAGTTCCATTTAACTTCATATTACTCAGCATCTACCCAGAAGGGTTCTAAAACTCTTTTCAGAAGAGACATTTGCATCCCTATGTTCACTGAAGCACTATACACAATAGCTAAAATCTGGAAACAGTCCAAATGCCCAAGAACAGATGATTGGATAAAGAAAGTATGATACGGCTTGTCCTTCAAGCCCCAGTTCTGCCTTGTGTGTCTTGCTTGCTTATCTCAGGTTCTTTGCTTGCCTATTTCCACTCTAGAGAAGCCCCTGTTCTCTTTTGAATGTGCATTTCTCTCTTTCTTTCCCCTCACATCTTTCTAACAAAAAAAAATCTTGCTTCACCATTTCACCTTATCCTGAAGTTTTGTTCTGTAAGTAAAAGGCTATAGACCCCACAGTGCCTGTGCTGAGGTTAGGAGTGACCTGATCCACTGTCCACTGTCCTCCTGTTGTTCATCGATTTGCTTGAGCGGGCCCAGTAACATCTCCATTTTGAGACTTGTTGTTACTGTGTTTGGCATACTGAATGTATCTCGTGAGGGTGAGATACTCTGGGTAGCTTGCCGGGCTCTCGAGGAGGGGCGAAGGAATCGAACCTGGCTCAGCCCGGGTTGACTGTGCAAGGCAAATGCCCGACAACTGTGCTATCTAGGTGAGGAATTTCCCCAAGGGCTCTCGGCCAAGGTGTGTGGAGCAGAGAGGTAGAAGCACTCTTTGCTTGAGTTAACCTCCCTTGCTCCCCACTTTACCAAGCCACCAACAACATTAAAAGATGACCCAGGGGCTGGAGCAATAGTACAGCGAGTAGGGCATTTGCCTTGCATGCAGCCGACCCGGGTTCAATTCCCAGCATCCCATATGGTCCCGCTATGCCAGAAGTAATTCCTGAGTGCAGAGCCAGGAGTAACCCCTGTGCATTGCCGAGTGTGACCCAAAAAGCAAAAAAAAAAAAGTGACCCAGATGAGATTAACTTTTATGTATGTAAAACTCCAGAAAATACAAAACTCACTTGGAAGAACTGTATAAAGGGTCTCCCTGAAAATTACTTGGGACTTGCTCTTCCAGCCCGTCTTCTCCCTTGAATTGTATTTTGCTTGTTTGTCTCTCTGATTCTTTGCTTGCCTATGTCCACTCTGGAGAAGCCCATGTTCTCTCTTAAAAATGTACTTCTCATAATAAACATCCTTGATCTACACAAAATTTAAATTAAATGTATTTTACAATGATCTAAAAAAAAAGACTACAAAAGAATAAGAAACTATTTTCAAAATCCATGTGTAATCAAGACTTTCAAAAAATACGGTTTTATAATAAAATTTGTTTGTATGTAAAAAAATGTACATACTTTCTCTTCCCTCATATCCTTCTAAAAAAAGTTTCAATTAAAGAAAAATTATCTTGGGGCTGGAGAGATAGCACAGCGGGTAGGGTGTTTGCCTTGCACACGGCCAACCTGGGTTCGATTCCCAGCATCCCATGTGGTCCCCTGAGCACCACCAGGAGTGACTCCTGAGTGCAGAGCCAGGAGTAACCCCTGTGCATCTCCAGGTGTGACCCCCCAAAAAGAAAAAAAATGGTCTTGATTCACAAAAAAATAAAATAAATAAAAATAAATCAGGATACATATATACAATGGAATACTACTAGGCAATGAGAAGAGAGGGAAAGAGCAGAGGAAACCATGCAGTGTGCCACCGTGTGATGGAACTGAAGGGTTCCATGCCGAGTGAAGTCAGTCAGAAAGGAGAGGGCCAGACACAGGAACAGACAGTCAGCTTTCTCCAGTGTGTGGTATAGAAAGCACACGGTAAGGGAATAACAGATACACAAAGGAAACAGAAAACTAAGAACTGGTTTCTAGTAGGAAGCTTACCACAAGGGAGAATGAGGAGGGAGCAAGGAGAGGCACAAGGACGTGGAAGTGGGTGGGAGGGCACTCTGGGTGGAGGGCATGTGCAGGAAGTCTAGTGCATAAGACCCTACCAATAACCGTTTTGTAAAGCACAGTGCTTAAGATAAAATGGCTGTAAAAAGTGAATGCATGGCTGGGGAGATGGCTGGAAGGGCTCATGTGCACCCTTTGCATGCACGAGCCCCAGGTTCAATCCCAGGCAGTGCACAGCCTGATCCCCCGAGGCCTGGAAGCAGCTCCTGAGCACTGCTGGAAGCTTCCCCAAAACCCAAGCAAAATAAATAAAGTTAATGCAGCCCCCAAACCTTTTGGTTTTATCACCAGGAATTGGAGATCTGGGAGCAATTGAGCTAAATTATTTTTGTAATTAAGTCCAAAGTAAAGGGAACATTTTGGGCTTCTTGTCTAGTTTGGAGAAATTGATTCTGGCATTAACAGGTTTTTAAATCAAAGCATAAACATACAGCCTGCTCCATGGCATCTCCGTAGGCCCCTGGCAGCTGGCAGCACTCCTTCCCAGCTTTCCTCCTGCTTGCATACTGCCCGAGGGGTGGGCGACACAGTGTACAACCTTATGACACAGGAGGCCTGCATGGAGACCAGTCACAGGCCGGGGGACCAACTCTGGACCTTGGCACTGCTCCCGGACAGCAGCATCCTGGGAGAGACCCCAACGCCCTGAGGGAAGCCTAGAGTCAAAGGTGGAGTAAGGGGACTCTGTGGGGACACAGACAAGGCTGAGAAGTGGTAAATCTCTGCAGCATTTATGTCAGGGGAGGTGAAGGTAGGGAGGATTGTGGGTGTAAGTGCATGTATATTTTTTATTTGTATTTTTTGGGGGGTAAAGGCCCTCCCGTTGATCGTCGATTTGCTCGAGCGGGCCCAGTAACGTCTCCATTGGAGACTTTGTTGTTACTGTGTCTGGCATATCGAATACTCTCGGTAGCTTGCCGGGCTCTCCGAGAGGGGCGGAGGAATCGAACTCGGGTCGGCCATGTTGGCCGCTTGTAAGGCAAACGCCCTACCCGCTGTGCTATCGCTCCAGCCCAAAGGCAACTACCTTTACCTTGCCTTTTTGGGGGGAGGGACGGAGCAATAGCACAGCGGGTAGGGTGTTCACCTTGTACAGGGCAGATCTGGGTTCCATTCCTCTGCCCCTCTCGGAGAACCCGGCAAGCTACCGAGAGTATCCCACCCACACGGCAGAGCCTGGTAAGCTACCTGTGACGTATTTGATAGGCCAAAAACAGTAACAAGTCTCACAATGGAGACATTACTAAGCCCGCTCGAGTAAATTGATGAAAAACGGGAGGACAGTACTACAGTGCAGTGCTATTTTCGGGGGGAACCTCCCAAGAAGTGCTCAGGAGGCCCTAGGGCCCCACTGGTTGGTAATTCAATGTAAGGACTGAAGATTCAGAGCTGCTGAGGGTATGGGAGCCACCCTGGAAGTTCCGGGGGCTTTCAGGTTCTACCTGGGAATGCTCAGGGGACCATGTGGTGCTGGGAATCAAACCAGGGTTGTTGCATGTAAAGTAAGTTCCTTAATTGCCGGGTGAGCTCCTGGCCCCTGTGTGCATTTGTGCCATAAAAATGTGAGTGCAACTTTATGTACGTGAGTGGGTGGGATGGGTTGTGTGTGAATGTGTGTGTGTATGTGTGTGTGTGTGTGAGAGAGAGAGAGAGAGAGAGATTATGATTCATCTCTCCATGCACAAGTGACAGCTAAGAAGTCACAGTGTCAAGAAGTCAGTTTTAGCTGGGATTTCTGTTTGATTTTGCTTTCGGGGACACACCTGGCTCTGCTCAGGGCTTACTCCTAGCGGGGCTAAGACAACCATAAGGGGGTGCCAGGGATCAAGCCCCAGTTGGCAGCACACAAGGCAAGTGTCCTACCCACTGTCCTACCACAGTGGTAATTTCTGGAGACTGGGATAATAGGGCTTGAATTGTGCACATTTCAACATTTTTGTACACGTTTAAACATCTCCAATAAGCATATGTATTTTTCGATTCACAGAAATCAAAGTTTGGCGGGGGACGGTTCTGGGCCATACCCAGCAGTTTGGGGTGGGGAGGGCACTCCTGATTAATTGCTTGGGGAATGCTTCTGGTGTGGTGCTCGAGAGATCATGTGGTTCTGGGGATTGAACCCGGGGCGCCAGCATGCAAAGGGTGTGGCCACTGAGCTATCTCTCTGGCTGAAACTATTTCTTTTTCACATTAGACAACACTCAATGGCTCCTTCCCCCACTCTCCCACCAATGCCAGCCCTGGTCCCTGCATTTCCTGAGTCTGAGTGCAGTCCATTGTCCTCTATCCCCAAAAGGGAGGTCTCAAGAGGTGGGATCGCTAGGGCCCAGCTCAGCCCAGGAGTTCATGGCAGGCTTGTGCTGCTCACCGTGCCCCAGGATGTCGTCGGTGGGCAGGAGGGCTTTTCCAGGCACAGGCTTCCTGTCCTGAGACCCTGGCTCCAAGCCCATGTTGATCCACTCTGTGGGAGTTCGGCAGTCAAACTCCTCATTGTCAAATACCTGAAGGAAAGTGACAGACAAGGGCCCAGAGTATCTGAGCACGCTGGGGGGTGGGGTGAGGGACCTCCCCAAGCCCAGGAGCTACAGATGTGGGGAGCCCGATGCTGAGCCCCTCTTGACAGCTCACAGTGAGCTTTGGGGGCCTAACTCTGAAAGTGGGGACCAGAGTCCAACCAGTCTGGGTTCCAGGAACTCAGAGCAGCTTTCAGCTCAAGTCCAAGGGAACAGGTAGACCTGGGCTCCCCGGCCCATTCCTGGAGTGGAGGACACTCCAGGTAGTCAAGAATCACCTGCAGTGGGGACCACCAAGGAGGATATACTCAGGGTCACGGAGAGAAAGGGCTGGAGGTTAGTGGACACTACTCACCCCCAGGACTCAAGTTGCCCATCAATACCCATCAGTACCCTCAAAGGGGCCACAGCAATGACCGCCCCCATTTCACATCTCAGGAAGCCTGCACATAGATGAAATGTAGCTAAGAGGGACTGGTGGGGTGGGGTCAAAGGTCAGCCTTCCAGAGAAGCAGCTGAGCTTCAGTGTCCCCCGGGGTCCGGGCACCCCTCCTGCCCCTGCCCTAGAGTAATCTGATTATGCACTTGTCCAGTTTGACAAGCCAGTGCTGGTGACAGCCACAGGGTTCAGGTTTGACTCCCCCATCATCAGCTGGACTCACCTTCAGGGGTAGATAGGTGGGGAAGAGAGGGTCATGGCCCTGCTCAATGGTCTGAGGGTTTTGGGGGTCTAGGTGCCTGGGCATGAGGTTGTTGGAGTCGATGCCCTCTGCAGCCAGGAGCTTCTCAATGTCCAGGCTCATGTACAGTCGCTTCCTCCTGGCCAAGACACCAAGAGGAGTCAGGACCCATGGCTGAAGTGAGGAGACTGCCATGTCTCCAGGGCCCCCAGGGGCGCAGGTGTGGCCTCTGAACCTCGAGCCTCATTAGAAAGGAGTCTGGGGTGAGGGGTGGACTCAGAGGCCCCAAATTTCCTCTGTCCTGCCTGCCACTGACCTTAATTCTACCTCCCAATTCCACTTCCTGGATAGAAGACTTTGTTTTTATTTGGTTTAGTCTGGGTTTGAGTTTTGAGGCCACACCTGGAGGTGCTCAGGGGCTACTCCCAGTGGTGTCAGGGGCACTGTGTGGTGCTGGGAATCGAACCCAGGTCTTGGAATGCAATGCCTGTGCTCAGCCCACTGAGCGCTCTCTCTCTCTCTCTCTTTCGCTCTCGTTCTTTCTCTCTCCCCCTCTCTCCTTCTCTCCTGTTCTAGATTTCTGTGAACAGGCCTTGGAGAGATAGTATAGCAGACTAGCCTCCAATCTGGGTGCAATTCCTGGCACCCTTACGGTCCCCTGAACGCCACCTGGAGTATTGCTTGGTGTGGTCCCAAACTCCCCCCCAAAATAAAACTAAAATAGACTTTTGTGCATAGACGCATTCAGGAAGGGAGGTCACTTTGCTGCCTGTTTGCCCCACCACCTGTGGTGTGCGCACTCTGTAGCCCACTGTCTGTACCTCTCGATCTCAATCTTGCGGGGGCACTGGCCGGTCAGCACCAGGAAGGGCACCTGCACCTTGGGCTCGTAGGCCTGCAGCGGGAAGTCAGTGTCCGTAAGCAGCTGGGTGGTGGCCCCCATGCGCTGCTTCTCCAGCATGTCCTCAAAGTTCTGGGGAATCTCAAAGGTGCTGACTGCAGGGGGCGGCAGCAGAGGACAGGCAGGGACTCAGGCCAGAGCCCACAGCCCCAGGGCCAAGCACCAGGCAGATACCAGAAGGGCAGAGGGAAGCTGAGAGGAAGAACTAGGCCCTCTGCACCCCCAGATCAGGGGCTTTGCCCCTCTCTCCCTATCCTGCTCAACAATTCCCCCTCCAGGCTGCCCCAAACGCTGACACCAGGGGCCATCACTCAAGCCAGGCAGCAAATCAAAGGAGCAGCAAGGATCTAACCAGCCTTCCTGGATCTAACAGGAAGGTAGAGTGGGCGCTCCCTGCCAACCCAGCCTCTCCAGAGCACCCCAGAGTCTAAATACAGTGATTCAAGGACCTTTTTCCAGCACAAGTATCCTGGATACTGGTGGAGCAGGGGTCACAGAACCTGAGGCCCGGGTGAAGGAGGAGGCAGGGGGATGGGGGGGGCCCTCAGCTCACAAAATGACCCGCCCTAAATACCAACCAGGGCAGAAAGAGATTCGCAGAACCTCTCTGGGGTCAAGAGGTAGGCAGTTTGCAGAAGGACCCATCCTGGAGGTACCTCAGGGGCCCCACAAAAGCCTGCGGAGGCTCCACAGAGGCCACTGCCTTCAGCTGAAACCCACTGTCTTACCAGGGACCGTGGACCCCACCCCAGTTTTCCAGATCCTGATCCCAGTCCTGAGCCTCCAGGCCGTAGCAGCCTGATCAGCCGCCAGGAGGCCCAGTAGAGCAGGCAGGCAGCACCGCTGCTGGGAAGGGGACCCCTGTGAGGCACCCCCATTCCTGTGACCCACCCCCTCCACCAGCAGCCTGTCTCCCCCAGACAGAAGTCCTGATTCCCAAGACCCTGTCGCCGCCCCCGGGAAAACTGACCTTTGGGGGTGAACTCGTTGAGCTCGGCCACCCGCAGGAGGTCCTGTTTCACCATGGGGCCACGGCAGACCTCCTGAAAGTACACCCAGAGCCCTGAGACAGCAGAACCCCGCAGGGACACGTGGACTCTGGGAAGGCCCTCAATGCCAAGGTGCATCCCAAGGGCACAGCGGTGGGGCTGACCCAGTGAATGGGCACAGTTCCTGCCCAGAGGCCACAGGAGTAGCAAGGAAAAAGCTTTCAGGCCCTCCCATGTGCCCAAACAGCTGTACAACACCCCCCTCCCCCCAGACTGTTCTGGCCGGGGCTGGGTCAGCACGGGGTTCAGGCACCACCAGGCCAACAGGGATCTCTGCAGACCTCCCTCCCAAGGTCCCTCTTTCACCCTGAGTGCAGTGAAGACCAACCTGTTCTCACCTTTCCCCCACTCAGTCCCCTAAAAACTTCCTGGGGCTGACCAGGGTCAATGAGCCCTTCTCTCTCTCTCTCTCTCTCTCTCTCTCTCTCTCTCTCGTCTTCCCTTTCATCTTCCCCCACCCCCAAGCCCTGCTCCCACAGTCTACCCAGTTTCTCCTCCCCAGTCATGCCCGTCAGGGATGCAGGCCTTTCTGCTTCCTGTTTCTCCTGCCTGGCATGCCTTCCCTCACTCCCACCCACCCTGCCAATCTCTTCTATTGCCCCAGGATGCCCACATCATCCAGATTCCCTCCCCAGTCAGAGTTGAGGAACAGACTTCCCATCCAAAGCCAATTCCCATTATAAAAGGGACACAGATGTCCCAACTTTGGGCTGAGTCCAGGGACATTTCACATGAAAAGGCTCAGTAAGAGTTGTTGAATGAACGGACAGATGGATGATGGACGGTCAGATGGGTGGGTGGGTGAGTGAGTGAGTGAGTCAATAGATGGATGTAGAGGTAGGGTGTGTTTCCAAGTGGATGGTTGGGTAGGGTAGGTAAATGGATGGATGAACAGATGAACAGAATCCACAGGGAGGGCTGGGGCTTAGTAGGGGGTGGCCATCACACTCACCCCAAGTTGTTCCAAGGATCCTGGCGTGAGGATATCAGAGTAGAAGCCACGCTGCTTCATCAGGGGATACTTCTTGTCATGGCCCATTAGGGGCAACTTCCGAGGCTGTGCCAAGTCTGTGGGAACGACTGGGGTCACCGGCAAGGGCAGAGGGAAAGGTGGGGGTCTGGAGTCAGGGGTTAGAGAACTACTCCCTGCCACCACATCAGGGTCCATGATGTTCCTCAAGCCTTGCTCTGGGCTCCTCTCAGAGTTCAGAAGGCTCCTCCGGGCCCCAGGAAAATCGAAGCTCTTCTTCCCCTGGGGGGCTTTGTCTTCTCCCTGAGGCTGCTCCATGCTGCTCCTGAGGCGATGCCTGTCAGCACACCTAGAAGACAGAGGCACCTCCGGGCTCTTGCAGACCTCCACTCACCCTCCCCCCCCCCCAGGCGCCAGCATATGGGAGACCTTATCTGCTGCTCCACACATCTCAGCCCCTATGCTGGTTACAGGGAAGAGGAAGGAAGGCAGGAGGAAGGGATTTCTTCTTCATCTAGGCAAAACACAGTGCCAGGAGGTTCCCCCCAGCAGACATTTGGTGTTTCTTGGATGCTGCATATTAAAGATGAGCCCCAGAGTCAGGACTGAGAGGGGAGAGTGCATGGTTCCACAGATGCCCCCAGCAACTTCAGTACTTACTATGCCTCCACTTCCCAGAGAGAGAGAGAGAGAGAGAGAGAGAGAGAGAGAGAGAGAGAGAGAACTAGGTTTCTCACAAGGAGAGAGGAGAAGGGACCTGTATGGTTGTCCCCCCCTCCCCCAGTTACTTTTAGCCAGAGGCAGCTGGGGAACCCTGAGCTCAGCCTGGCCTCTGCCAGCCTGGGGTGCGAGTCTTTGCTGAGACCTGAGAGGGACCTCTGGGTGCCCGCTGCCCCATGCCTTCTTTTGTGGGCTCTGCTGGGACACACCCCTCTCCCAGCCCACTCAGAAGGAAATGGCTCCAAAGGCAGCAAGTCTGCCCCATGCAGACACCGTTTGCCCGAACCACAGTAGCTCTCCTAGGCAACCCACAGCTGCTCTCGCTGGTGAGGCGGCCAAGCGTATCCTAGACCATGTAAGGGCTGCAGACTGGAAGGAAGCTGGGGTGTCCCCTTGGAGCTGGGACTGGGTCTCCTTGTGTGATTCTGTGTCTGTGATTTTGTTCACAGTGTTCACAGACATAGCAGAAGCCTGTGGGTTTGCAGCCACAATGAGCTGAGGCCCAGTAGTTCTGGGGCCCTGGAGGGAACTCTGGGAAGCCCTGGGGACAGGTCAGAATACACTTTTCAGCACAGGTTCTTGGAGGCAGCCAGCCACAGAGGGTGCATGGGGGTGCAGAGTTTTGGGTTAGAAGGAATCAAGCTGGTGGAAGCTGGCTGGCCTTTGGGCTGGGCCGGGGGCTTCTTGCCAGAACCCCATCTGCCCTTTGTGGTCCTTCAAGCAATCTAGTCACTGGTCTCCCCTTTTTCAGAAATGGGCTCAGCAGCCGTAGGCTACTGCAGCATCACTGGGGAACTCAGCTCTAGGCATCCCTGCCCCCACTCCTCTCTTCCGGCCAGTACAGCAAGATGCCCAGAGGGCCCCTCTCCAGCAGTTCCACAGGGATGGCAATGGTGACAAGCACACCGTGCTGCAAGCGCCTGGCTCCATGGTCCTGGGAGGGACGGCGAGGCGGTACTGCTCAGTCCAGCCCTGATTTCCTTTTGTTAAGACACCCCCTTTCCAGCTGAAATTTCCAGTGTTAGTTTTTGCCCCTCCCCCCCACCTTTATTGGCACCAGATTTCCACAAAAAGCTCTTCTTCCCCAGAACATTGGTCAGTTCCTTGTCATGCTTCCCTGACCCAAGATTTCCCTGGTGATACATTTTGAGGTCCTCAAAAGCCACAGTGGCTTGGACAGGGCTTGCTCATCCACAAAAAAAAAAAAAAAAAAAAAAAACCTCTGCAAATGGGGCTGGAGCCATAATACAGCGGACAGAGCACTTGCTTTGCACACACTCTTGTCCTCAGAGAGGTGGGCAGTGTGCACATTGCCCACAGACACAGCTGCTGTTTCCTTCCGGGTCAGGAGGGTTCGTGCATATCTCATGTCCTGGACTAACCCCAAGAATCGAGCAGAGAATATCATTCTGTAGCTGGAGGTGGGATCTGTGGCAAAAGGGAGGTTTCAGTATATTTGGTTCTCTGACTCCTGGAGCATGCGAGAGGTGGGCACGGGGTGGGTGAGGCAGGGTTTGGCCCTGTGGCCGAGAGAAGCATCTGTCTTCTGTCCAAGCCCCTGGATGATGGTGAAGTCTATATCGGAATGAGTTTGGTTGACTAGAGGGACAATGTTTCCAATAAAATTTCTGCCAGTCACTCTGGTCACTCCCCCTCATTAATGTGGGACTCAGGGGTGGGATTTGTATCAGACAACAGGATGACAAAACACCCTAGCAAGCACAGAGTGGGAAATGGTGAGTGTTACTAGGAACTGAAGTCCAGGCATCATAGCAGTAAAACTGCTTCTTGTTTTTGCTTTCGGGCCCCACTTGATGATGCTCAGGGTTTATTCCTGGCTCTGCACTCAGGAATTATTCCTGGCAGTGCTTGGGAGACTATATGAAATACCAGGGATCGAACCCAGGTTGGCCACATGAAAAGCAAAGACCGTACACCCTGTACTATTGCTCTGGCCCACAGTAAAACCTTTGAGATGGGAACTGAGCCTATCCTCATTTCTCAAAGGTCAGGAAAATGGGGCTCGGAGAGGTTAAGTGACTTGCACAAGGTCACACAGCCAGCAAGGAATTTGGACGCTAATTACTCTTTCTGCCCTGTCAGATCACCTCGGATTCCTATTAACTTAAGCTAGAGGAAATTTCACATTAACACCGATGAAGAAAGGTGTTTGATCCTGATAACAGATACTATTATCACCAGCCCATAAACAAGAAAATTAAAGTCCAAAGAAGTCAAGGGTCTTGTACAAGATACACAGCCACGCATTAGCAGGATCATAATAGAAACAGAGGTCTTTACTGCTGGATGACCCAAAAATTCGTTGTCCCTAGTCTATTATCATGGGTCCTCAGGCTGTGCCCCGAGATTCTGCCAAGTGAGCACTGGTGGGGGGAAGAGGTACTAAGCAGGAGAATTCTAAGCCACTCCCCCTGATCCAGCAGGATTCTGTGTGAGATCTCTTTTGACAGATGGATCTATGGCTTAGGGACTAGGGAAGTCTCTGCTTTTGTAGTCTAACTGGAAAACTGTACTGTGAGCGGGCAGTAACTCCTCCCCCCACACTCCACAGTTCTCCAACCATTTGAGTGCCCCTGAACACACACACACACACAGACACACACACACACACACACACACACACACACACACACACACACACACACCATGTTCCCGTATCTATCTGAGGTTCCTCCCTTCAGTGAATATCTAGCTTTATGTGCAACTGGTCACCTTTGCCAACTGGGCACGAGGGCTGTAAAGACTGGAAATTTCCAGAAACACTGATCTCTGGAACACCAGCACTTAGTATGGAACTGGCCCTGGCTTAGCAGATAGCTGATGCTCGGATAGTGCGGATGCTGAGGTAAGTAAAGGCATTCATCTCGGTGACAACCCCAGGCCAGAGAACAGAGGGACCCTGATGACTGTGTCCAGTGAGAGGCAGAATCTAAGCTCCTTCCCTAAGACGCAGCTGGCAGGGGTGGACGCAGGGACCCCCACGAGGGGAGGAGGAGCTACAATCTCAGCGCAAGCACGGAGGTCGTCCCAAGTCCATCTGGTAAGTAGGGTCAGGCACTGATCGCCAGCGTGTGTCCACTGTCTGGAGCTGGGGCTCCAGACTCCTCTGGAAGCAGGAATACGGAGCCTGGACTTGAGACAGTCCTCTTTCCTGTCCACCTGCTCTCTCAGTGTCATCGAGGGACCCTAACTGTCCTTGCCCCATCGTCCTCTGTCCCAACGACCTACCTACCGGGCTCCGGGGAGTGGTGTGGGGTCAGGCGGCGTCTCTAAGCAGCGACGCGGGGCTCGTTGCTAAGGGGCGGGACTTTCCGCCTGAGGGCCGGCAGCTTCCTCCCGCGCCCCTCCTGGGTCACCCCGCCGGCCCCGCCCTAATACACACACACACACGCGCACACACACACACACACAAAACACACTTACACACACGCACACACTCCAACAGCACGCCGGCCCCCACCCCCAATACACACATGCACACGCGCACACACATGCACACGTGCGCACACGCACATACAACAACACACAAACACACACACACAAAGACACACTCATTCCTCCTGCTCCTCTGCACGCCGTCCCCCCAACACACACGCACATGCTCCAACAGCATTCCAGCCCCCGCCCCCCAACACACACACACACACACACACACACACACACACACTCTTCACCATGCGGGTCCCTGGCCCTGGGTGCTTCTGGCACCAACTCCCCACCCCCACCCCCCACGTCTTCCAGAGCAAGGGATGGAAGAGCCAAATGCAAAGAGAACTTGGATTGAGTGAATGTATCCCCAGCATCCCTCATGGGCTCCAGCCAACAGTGATCTCTGAGTACAGAGCCAGGAGTAATCACTGAGCATAGCAGAGCGAACGCCCAGCCCCCCCGGCCCCCCAAAACAAGAACATGAGGGTTGGGTGGGAGCTATATAGTACAGCGGGTAGAGTACTTGCCTTGCACTCAGTGGACCTGGGTTTGATCCCCGGCACCCCATATGGTCCCCAGAGCACTGCCAGGAGTGATTTCTGAGTGCAGAGCCAGGAGTAACCCCAAACATTGCCGGTGTGGGCCAGAAAAAAAGAGCATGGGGCATCATTGGGGCAATCAGCTGCAAGAGGTGGCATGGTCACAGCAGGAAGGATCAGTTCTAGTACTTCCACAGCCAAACCCCTCACTGCTGCCAGCTGCCAGCCCCACACTGGCCTCTTGCCCTCCTGCCTCCCAGTGCTGCCTGCTCCAGGCTCCAGCCTGCGTTCAGCTTGGCTTTTCCCTGCAGTCCTGGACAGGGGTCATTCTTTTATTTTGTAAAGCAAGATTTTATTGAAACTCAGAATGCTGTGAGGGGAGAGAGGAGGAGTACAAGTTCGACAGAGAACACAGGCATCTCTAGAGTGGGCATAGGCAAGCAAGGGAAACCTCGAGCCAAGCAAGCGAGATGCATGTTCAAGGGAGAATACGGGCTGGAAGAGCAAGCCGGGGTCATTCTTTTCTTGATGTGATAACAGTGAAAAGGATCTGTCCTAGGACCTCTACGCCCCCCCCTCCCAACCCCGCCAATGTGGCCCAGGGATTGCAGGAGCAATTTCAGATTGTGTGACTGCTCTGTGATTTCCTCTGGAGTGATTCCACAAAATGTGTGAGAGAAGTATCAAGAGGAGCAAAGCAGGGGAGAGCCAAGAGGCGGGGACGTGGCTCAGTGGTACCTTACATGCCTTGAATCTGAGGCCCTGGGCCTCTGTATCCCTCCCTCTCACCCCCCAAAAACGGGGTGTGAAATCTGGAGGGATTTTTTTATTCTCTTGTTTGGAGGGGCAAAGGTTCCCAGTAGTTCTCAGAGGCTTCTCCCCACTGCATGGACTTCGTGGTGCCAGGGATCGAATGTGGACCTGTTGCCTGCAAGCATGCATTCAGCCCTTTGAGCTTTATCTCCAGCCTGGAATCTGAGGGTGTTTGTAGGGGAAAGAGCTGGGTTACAAACAGAACAAAAGTTAAAATCCCGCCCCCCCCACCTCCAACTGAGAATCCCTGTCTGGGCCGCTTTCCGTAACTGGCTCCATTTATTATTAGGAAGGAAAACTTGGCTTGGGAAGACAAGTCAGTGCGGGGGGGATGGTAGCAGTACCGGATGCTCATTACACAGATACCCGAGTTCACTTGGCATCTGAGTAATGCCAGCTTGATGCCAGGCATGCACCAGGCACTTAGCAGCCAGATTTGAGCTAGACTACGTCCCTGTTGTAAAATGTAAAGAAGGAAAGTCAGCAAGGCCAGACTATCAGGTTCCCGGGGGTGGGTTGTGTGCTGAGACCTGATTCGGCCTTTGCCCAGGTGTAGGCTTCCTCTGTCCTGATCATTTCTGTCCACCAACTCCTATTTCTGGCAACTGCTATTCTTCCTTCAAGGACTGATGGCATGGAAGTATTTCCACTCCCACCCTGGGCATCACACAGCGGCTTGCAATGATCACACAGAAGGCAGAACAGAGGCAAGGCTGGCCCCAGCTTCGTAAGGGAAAAAGAGACCCCCAAAGCCCATGCAGGGCAGCCTTCCCCCTCTGAGGGCTCCAGGATAGGCTGTGTACCCTACTTGGCCTTTGAAGAAACACCTGCTTCCCACTTTTGCTTGGCACTTCCCACACTGGGTACAGCTGTCCAAAAAGCTGCTGTCCCTATCCCAGTTGCCAGGGCAACATCAGCCCATGGTGGGGCGTCGGGAAGGAGAGGGGTAGTGCGCTCATCCTGGAAGGTTGCCAGGCAACACCATGGTGGGGGGACATCACGGGGGCTGGTGGCTGGCCTGTCCGCTTGCAGGAGTCCCAGTCCACACAGCCTCTCTCCACCACTCCTGCTCATAGCTGTGCGCCTTAGCTGGGTCAGGGGGTTTCTGCCGGCTGCTCTGCCAGCTCTCCGTGCCTCCATGCAGTGAACAGCTATGGGCTGCTCTCGCTCTCCCCGGCTGGGGCTGTGGGTCAGTGCCTGTACTCCTGGGTCTCGGGTGCTCATCCCCCCAACATCCCCAGAAGCTGGAGGCCAGGACACAGCTTTAAGTTTGGGTCCCCCTGCTTTACCCGGAGGCCGCTGGACTACCTGCTCCTGAGAGAGATCCAGCATATAGCCAGGGGGAGCTGAGCTGCTCACCCCTTTTCCCAGTCTTGCTTCCTTTCTGTTCCCCCACTTCTGCTGTAACCATTATCACTATTTTCACCTGTGGCCCCCTTAGGATATTCTGGGAATGCGGGGAAATCGCTGCTGTCGAGACTGAAAGGGAGGCCAGGCTCACTCGTGTTTGAGACAGGAAAGACTGTGAGGTTCCTCGCAGGGTTTGAGGGCAATCCATGAGCATCTCAATGACCTGGAAGCGTGGGGCCTGGACAAACATGCTGCTTGGGGCTCTGCAGACAAGGGGTCTCCCGCCCAGTAGGCTGCCCTCCTCCCCGGCTCCTGCCTCCAATCGTCAGCGCTGAGGCCCAGAGCAAGGCTTCACTGACTGCAGAAATGAAAGCCTATGTGACCAGGCCTTCACTGACTGCCCATCTGGAATGAGGAGCCACAGGCATCCAGATGGAGTGTCTAGAGCTCCCCACTCCCACCCGGCCAAGTCAGCCTCCTGAGCCCCTAGGGTCTTGCTCTGCTTTCCCAGGCTGGGGCTCTGAGTGTGAGTGGCAGGCTAGGGGGAGTGGGAGTTGTCCGAGAGGTCTAGGCAGGACCTGAGCTTCCTTTCTCTGCCACTGACCAGCTAGCCTCATTTTCTTTTATTTAGTTTTTGGGCCACACCCAGGGATTACTCCTGGCTCTGCACTCAAGAATTACTCCTGGCAGTGCTCAGGGGAGCATATGGGATGACAGGGATTGAGCCAGGGTTGGTCATGTGCAGGGCAAACGCCCTGCTCCTCAGCCCCTGTCTCCTCAGCCCCTCTCTTTTTTTTTCCTTTTTAACTGAGGTATCATAATTTACAATAATATTGACATCATTCTCAGTGTTTTCTTTGTTATTTTTGTTCATCTGGGTTTGGGAACCATCCCTGGCAGTGCTCAGAACTGACTCCTGGCTCTGTGCTCTGGGATCAGTCCTAACCATGGCAGGAGGTCGTATAGGATGCCAAGAGTCTGCCATGTGCAAGACAAGCGCCTCTCCCACTGTATTATCTCTGTGTCCCTGTCAGCATTTTCTCTAAACTTCATTTTCCTTTGACCCCTGTGTCAGCTGCACACACGAGACTCTGAGCACCCAGGGGAGGATGGGTGGGAGTTTCAGGGCTTCTGGCGGGCCAAGGCCCTCACATAGGCTGAGCCCACTCCCTCCTGCACTCCTGGTGCTTCCAAGCTGGCAGCTCTGGCCTCAGTTGCTTTCCTCCGGTGTCAGAAAGCCCACTCTGGCCACCTCCCCCCATGGCTTCCTTGGGCCCTCAGGGTATCACGGCCAGACTGCATGACAGACAAGACCTGGAGGGAGCACCATCTGGGTCCCCACCCCCCGAACACAGCAGCCTCTTCCCCAGCCAACCTGACCCTGATGGGCAGCCAGCATCAGAAGCAGGGGTACAGGAGCTCCCGGTGACAGGACACCCGCCCCCTTAGCTGCAGACACTGTACTCCCCGCTGCCTTCCATGGCCCTTTGGGCCCCAAGGTGGTCTGGGAGCAGCAGCTGAGCAAACTGAGCGAGTGAGTGGGTGAGTTCATCTTGAGACACATCCCACCCCTATCCTGTGTCCCATCCACCCCTTCAGGGGTAACTGAATGGGACCAGGTTGCCCTGTGACCTTTGGTCCCTCCTGGAAAGGTCTGTGAACCCTGGGCTCTGGACAGGCCTCCTCCCTGCCTCAGCACATTGGGGACCACAAACCTCGTCTAGAAATTTCTGAGGACACCCATGCCAAGTGGAGTGGAATACCAGGACTTTACTGCCCCTAAGCCTCTATCCTCAGTGGAAGTAAAGCCCCTGCCAGAGGGCAGTCTGGCCTGTCAGAGCAGGACACCCTGTAGGGAGGGCTGGGTGATGTGTCCCCACACCCCAGATGAATAAGCTGAGGCAGCGAGGAGAAAGGGGCTCACCCGCAGAGCATCCACTGCCATTTGCAGCCACAAACAGACCACAGCCATGGGAATGCTCTTCCCTTTCTGGAGGGGGCACTTGTCTCCCCCCACTGCTCCTTCTGGGCCATGACCACCTGCCCCCACCACCCGCCCACACACAAACACACATCCATTAGTGGCTCAGTGGCAGCCAAGATGTGTTCAGTCCTAGAGAGTGCCTGCATGCTTCATTCACATATGGAGAGCCCTGGGCTCCATGCCTGGCACCACCAACCCAATACTCCCCCTGTGAAGGGGCCTTGCCTTCCCCGATACTCTAGTCAGACCCAAAGAACCTAGTGCTGATGGTCACCACCCGGCTCCAGGGACCCTAGAAAGGCCTCTGGGATGTCACTTTCTCCCCAGCCGGGCTCCTCAGTGTAGAGGTCTAAGGGAGGTGGTCCTGGGGGTGGGACCTCAGACATTCCCTTCCCGCATCCCCTCCCAACCTGCTGCCTGCCTCAACGCAGCTCTGGTAACAGTCTAGCCTCTACTTTCCTCCAGAGCAGAAGGAGACTTGTTCCTGGAGGCCCCGCAGGCAGGAGAGGCTGCCCCCATTCTACAGGTGAGAAGACCAAGGTCCTGAAGTGAAGCCTTGCCGGGTCAGGGAGAGCCAGCTCAGCAGCTGGACCCTGGCTCAAGACCTCTCTGCTCCCTCCTGGCTTCTTGGCCCTTCTGGCTGGCCCCGAGACCAGGCAGCTGAGTATAGAGATGGGCAGGAAATGCCCTGGTGAGGGTGGAGGGATCTTGGATTGGCGAGCAGGTGGGTGGCAGCAGGTGCGGGATAATGGGGCCACCCAGGGAGGCCCAGGGAGCAGGTGCTGTGAGGAGGGGTGAGGCTGTCATTGTGCCCAACTCTGGTGGGCCCTGAGCAGGAGGAGGTGACTATGAGCTTCTGGGCCACCCTGGCTCCTGCCCAGAGGTCATCCGGATGCCAGGGCGCAGGCACACAGCCAAGTCCCTCCCCTGGGTCCCAGCAACCCGCCAGGTTGCCATGACAACCAGCACTTTCATCCTTGTCCCTTTGTCTGGTTATGGTCCAGCTTTTGTGACCAGCCATAATTGAGGGGTGGGAAGAAGGGGCCTTGCCTCGGGACACACTCTGCTGTGCTGAGGCTGTGGGCCAGGTTAGGGGTGCTGGAAATGCTGGGAATGCAGGAAGTGATGTTCGAGCAGCTGCGACCCTCCCACACCCTCCCTGCCTCTCATTCACCACCCCATGAGCAGAGCGCAAACACCCCCTTTTTCCTGGCTGAAGCAGGCAAAGGAGCATGAGCGGAACCGGAATTTATTAACTGCTGATGTGTCTGGGAAAGCTGAGGCACAGAGACACGCCGGGCCTGGCCTGGGGCACGTCAAAGTGAGCAAGAGGCAGAGCCAGGCCTACGAGGACGCAGGAACCTCAAGGCCTCAGGCCCCCAAACCGAACAGGAAATTGAGCCCCACTGCTGTGGGTTATGGAGGAATCTGCAGGCGGGCTGGGTTTTATGCACTTCCTGTCATTCAGTCCTCAGGCCAGCTCCAGGAGACAGAGGCTCTAGTTGTTCCCCGGTGACAGGTGAGGATGCTAAGTGCAGTGAGGGGAAGGAATGTCTTATGGGACTAGCTCGGGGGCTTCGAGCTACCTGCCTTGCTGGTACATGGACATGAGTGTCACACATACACCAAGCAACATCCTGGCAGCTATGTTGTCCGTGATCTCCGTGTCACTAGGATTCCCCATCTCCCCACAGCCAAATGTGTGTCCTAGCAAAGGGGTGACACCACCAGCAGCACCAATGGAAAGACATACACCTTAGGTGATGACGTGAGCTATAACACAAAGACTGGAGCACGAAGATTATCTGGAGTGCAAAGATTCAAACTTGTAAAAACCAGGTTGCCTCGATTTTTTTTAACATTTAATTATTTTTAATTTTAGGTGTTTTTTTTCTTTAATTAAATGACTGTGAGATACACAGTTACAAGGTTGCTCATGATTGGGTTTCAATCATACAACGTTCTAACACCCATCCCTGCACCACTGTACGTTTCCCACCACCAGTGTCTCCCATCCCTCCTTGCACCCCTCACCCAACAGTCTGCCCCTACGGCAGGCACTTTTCCTCTCTCTCTCTCTCTCTCTCTCTCTCTCTCTCTCTCTCTCTCTCTCTCGCTCTCTTTCCTTTGGGCAGTATGGTTTGCAGTACAGGTACTGAAAGCTTATCATGTATATCCCTTTACCTACTTTCAGCATTTGATTCCTATCCAGAGTGATTTCCAACTATCATCGTCATAGTGGTCCCTTCTCCACCCTAAAATGTAGGTAGTTAGGACCTCCAGTTTTCTTTAAATGTCTGAGTACCAGGGCCATGAAGTGAGGCCTTGAAAAGCACACGTGTTAGTGCTACAGTGATCCCAGGGAGTGCCACCATCACAGCTCGTGTGCCTCAATGAGATTCAGTGGGCACCGCAGTGAGCGTGCAGACCAATGCGAATGTCCCCAGCGCCAGAGCCAAGCGTGTGAATGCCGCCACCCGATGCACAAGCCCTGCCAGCACCACAGCAGGTGCGTGTGCCACCCTGCCCACAGCAAAACATCAACGACATACAGCAGGGAAAGGCACCTGCCTTGCACATGGTCAACTTGGGTTTGAAACCTGGCACCCCCTATAGTTCCCTGAGCCCCACGAGGAGTGAACCCTGAACTCAGAGGCAGGAATAAGCCCCGGGCACAACCAGGGATGGTCGAAAAACCAAAAACAGCAGCAACAACAAAATGCATCAACTAGAGCACAGAAGGGAAGGGGGGATTAAATAATAACAAAAGCGATAAATGATTTAATTTTTGAAAAAAAGGGAATGGGGCTGGAGCGATAGCACAGCGGGTAGGGCGTCTGCCTTGCCCGCGGCCGACCTGGGTTCGATCCCCAGCATCCCATATGGTCCCCCAAACACCGCCAGGAGTAATTCCTGAGTGCAGAGCCAGGAGTAACCCCTGATCATTGCTGGGTATGACCCAAAAAGCAAAAAAATAAAGGGTATGTTAAAGGGCTAGAGAGATAGGACAGTGCGTAAGGCATTTGCCTTGCATGCAGCAGATCTGGGTTTGATCTCCAACACCACATATGGTCCCCAAGTCCCTCCAGGAGTAAACCCTAAGCACTGCTAGGTGTGGCCACAAAACAAGCAAAACTTTTAAAGGAATGTCCTGGGTAGGGGATGAGCATGCTCACGTGAGGGTGGGGCAGGGGGCAGAACTGCAAACTCTGTGAAGTGAGGAGAGTGCAAGGCAGTGTGGTGCTTCTGGCAAACACTCTTTATGAAGACCCAGCCAAGGGCCTGGGCTACTCCGGGGCGGGGAGGACCCATCACAGCAAGAAGGAGAAACCAGGTGGGATGCCTTCATCCAGGCATGGGAACGGATGTTCAGGATCCATCCAGAGCTTGTGAGAGGCTCAGGATCAACCCCAGCTCCTCCTCACCCCTGGCGGGTTCAGAGAAGACAGTATGCTCTGGGCGCTACTGATGCAGAGTGGGGAAAACCCCTGCCCAGAACTCTCCCCTGCCCACTTTCCTCTGGGTAGCCGACATGCTCTGAGATGCATCTGTTTTAGGGCAAGAACAGGGTGTAGGCTGATGGTGTGTACCCCCACATATGCATTTCACTATCTCAATTTATCCCCAGCCCTGTGGGGATGTCTGGGAGCCTGAGCCCACTCCAGGACCCATCCCGAAGGGTTGCAGCTGCTCTCCCCGCTCCAGTGCTCCAAGGCCCTCAGTTCTGCCCCTCACCGCCTCTAGTTCCAACCTGCCACAGTGCTGGGGCTGGGGATGAGTCCAGCGCCTCACACTTGTAGATGTGTGCTCCACCACTGAGCAGCCCCCAGCTCTTTCTCCCAGCAGCCCCAGAGGCCCCTCCACAGCCCCCCTTGCTCCTCTCGGGCATGTTCACCTACCACTGTTCCCAGGCTGTGCAACCCTGTGGAGTCCTTTGGCTCCTGGCACCCAGAGGTGCCCTCCTCGCTGCAGCACCATCAATGCATTTCAGGTTTGGGGGAGGCCCCTGTGAGCTTATATGACAGAGCCATGTGGCCAAGGCCATCTATGCCTCTCTCTCCTTGGAGAGACCCCAAAGTGGACCTGCCCCAGCCTATGTCCCCAACCTTCCCGCATGGCATAAGGAGACGCTCAGTGGCAGTGACTGAGGCAGGATGGGAGCATAGCGAAGGCTGGGAGGGCTGTGTCCACAGGCAGCTGGCAGAGAAGCTCAGTGGAAAGAAGGTTAGGGAGGGGCCAGAATGATAGAAAGCAGGTAAGGAGCTTGCTGTGCCTGTGGCCTAC
Source organism: Sorex fumeus (assembly GCF_029834395.1). Lineage (NCBI taxonomy): Eukaryota > Metazoa > Chordata > Mammalia > Eulipotyphla > Soricidae > Sorex > Sorex fumeus. Next base: position 52,623,114 of record NW_026606129.1, on the reverse strand, counting down.
CCAGGTTCGATCCCCAGCATTCCTCATGGTCCCCCAAGCATCAACAGGAGTGATTCCTGAGTACAGAGCCAGGAGTAACCCCTGAGCACCACCAGGGGTGATTCCTGAGTACAAAGCCAGGAGCGTCTTCCAGTCCTTTCTCCCAGCAGCCTCCCAGAAATTCTTCCACAGTCCTCCTTGCTCACCTCTGAGCACTCCTTAGGTGTGGCTCAAAAACAACAAACTAAAAAAAAAAAGAAAGAAAGAAAGGTTTAGGGAGATGTTGGGGCCAGGACTAATAGACAAGTGTGACCTCACCCCTGCCCTGCATCTGCAAACAGGAACCCAACCCCTGCCAGGAAGGGGCGAGATCTAAGGGTCATGTCCCTTGGAGAGGGTACATGGAAACTTCTAGTGGTCTCCCACTGCTTCTTAGACACATTCCCTTGGCAGCGATCACTCCTGGTCATGCATGGTCAGACGTAATGCCAAGGATTCAGACCATAGTCAGCTGCACGCAAGCCCTTAATACTTGTAGCCTCTCCAGCATCTGCATTTCCTCCCAATGAAATCATACGACAGCTTTCCTGGGGACCTCTGGATTGTATGAGGGGACCTGGAGGACCACCCACAGCTCACCCACCTGCTGGTGCCTCTGTTGCCTTGCACGCACACCCTCCCTGTGTGAGAGCAGCACATTTGCAGGTGCGGGTGCAGAAAGAAGGTGGAACTGGGAGCCCTTGCAAATGCAGCTCCAGCTTCTCCGTGTGCGATCTCGGGGCTAACCTGGCTGGCCATTCCCCTCTGCATTTAGTGGCTACCTTTCCAGCTCCTGGCAGGCTCCCAGACCTCTACCACCGCCTCCCGCCACCCTCACCTAACCATCCCCTCCACTGCAAACCTGCTGCTGTTGCACCAGCAGCAGCCTCCGCCTCGGAGCACCCCCTCCACACCTGGAACTAATTAACTCAATTAGGCCGTAATGAGCTCCATGGTTGGGAGGCCCGTTTCCCTTAATTACCCTAATCTGCTCAGAGGAAAGCAAGTGAGACCCAGGAGAGGGCCCCGGTGAGGGTGGCAGTCACCGCCTCTCCCTGCAGAGGGGACTCCCAGCAATGAGTGATGCCTGTCTGCCAGGCGTGGCGGGGAGCAGCCCCGGGCAGGCTGAACCTGACTCTAGCCTGTAGCAGTCACAGACCACAGAGGCTGTTAGTCCTCCTGCTGCTCCTGAGGGAGCCCCAGGTCCAGAGAGGTGCGGGGCATGATGGAGGTCACACAGCTCACTAATTCATAGGGGTCAGGAAAGGTCGCCCCCAGACCCTCTAAGGGAGGCAGTTAAGCCAGGTGGGGTCCTATCAGGTGGAGCAAGCTCCTCCCATGTAAGCTGGGCTTCGGTGGGCAAGGGATCACCTGAACACTGGCCTCCAAGTAGCCTGGGCAGTACTTTCCACCCTCAGGTGGAGCTTGGCTCCAAAAGCCAACACTGAGGGGCTGAAGAGATAGTCCAACAGGTAAGGTTGGACCTTGCAAGCGGCCAATCCAGGTTTCCTTCCCAGCACCCTATATGGTCCCCCAAGCACTGCCGGTAGCGATCCGAGTGCAGAGCCAGGAGTAAGCCCTGAGCACTACTGAGTGTGACACGGAAACAAAAACAAAAAAGCCAACATTGTTTCATCAACTTCTCTAAACCTGGGGCATGGTGGGCTCACTTGGCCCCTGCCTCGGCCCCATGGAGGTCTCCAGTGATTCACATACTAGAAACACTTGGCCCTACAGCTGGAGGGGCACCATGCCTCACTTCCAGGGAGTGGGGACAGATGTCAGGTTCTCAAGTTTGAGGGAGACGGGACCCCCAGGCTGGAACCTCATTTCTGTCCTCACTGCCCCTGTTGGGAGGTGCTAAAGGTCCCAGTTTCTGTGTCTGCAATGGCAGCCGCACCCCCCCCCCCTCCCCTGACCCTGAGAGTGGGAAGGTTGCTGAGTGAGACCATAGAAGGTTCTGAGGAGAAGTTTGTGGATGGATGGTGGAACCGGGCACAGGAGAGAGACTGGACAGGTCTGAGGGGCAGGAGTCTGGGGACAATCCCCCCTTTGAGTAGTCACAAAGGCAGCCCTGAGCTGTCCCCAGAGAAGAGCCCCAAACCTCCTGGTAGCTGCTGGCCTGGGCCCGAGGAGTATCCTGTCACCTTGAGCTGCCTCTTAGGGTCACCCTACCACGTGGGTCCTACCCACTTCCTGCCCTGAGCCTCAGCTTTCCCACTGGCACAGTGAGGAAAATAGTCACCCAGGGCCAGAGAGATAGCACAGGGGAAAAAGCACTTGCCTTGTGTGCGACTGAGACCATTTCCATACCTGGCACTGCGTGGACCCGTGACCTCTGGACACAGAATTGGGAGTAAGCTGCTAAGCATTGCTGGGTATGACCTGGAAACATCTCCCACCCTGCCAAAATCTAGTCATTGTCCAATCTGGGGCTTCCCAAAGTTGCTGTGAAGGGGCAACAGACTCCTGGGCGGGCCACATGGCTGCCGTGAGCAGCAAAGTCCTGCAGAGAGAGAACCCAAAGGCTGGGGGGCACTTCAGAGACCTGGGGGGAGGAGGGATGTGTGCAGAGGAACCCAGAGTGCTCAGGCTCCAGTATCATTTGAGCATGGGCCCCGCCTGCCCAGTGCAGTGGGGGCGAGGTAGGGGCACAGAGGAGAAAAGACTTGGTCAGGGTCCTCACCAGCCCTGGGACCTGCCCTTCTGTCCCCACAGACCCTCCTGTCCTGCACTGTGCGGCACCATCCCCTCCCCCACCGCCCTCCACTGCCTCCTCCTGCACACCCCCAGCCTCCTCCAAGCAGAGGCAGCTGCTCTGGCCTCCAGGCTGGAAGCAGAATTGAATGAGCATTTCCACAATGTCGCCTCCCGCTGCCGACTCCTAATTGCATGTTGCAGCCATGTGATGGAGCCCAAGTTACGCTAATTATGTCATTACCCTAATTAAGTAAATACTGTATGTGCTAATTGGCTGAAATCTCTTCAGGAGATGGGCAGGGGGAGAAGAGCCCTTGTCCTGGCTCTCACTCCAATAGGGTGGGGGAGGCGTTTCTCACCCCCTCCACCCTTCACTGGGTTCTGCTTACCCACATGAGGTTTGCAGAGGTCCTGGGCCTGGAGAGGGTTGTGCACAGAAAACAGGAAGTGCTCACTGGGTCAGCGACCACCATGCAGACCCACTTCTATGTTGGCAGGGTGAGGCTTTAAAAAAACCTGCTTCCTCTCTCTAGCGGCCCATCCCCCACCCCCCTCAGCCAGCCCAGGGCTCTCAGATACACAGGCACAAGAGCTACAAGATGCACTCAGTCTCGGACCAACCAGACCCACTGGCACCCGGCAATAAGGTTCCAGTCACATGGCCAGCCAGAGGCAGCAGGAGAGAGACAGGCTGACTATGGAGCCAAGCCTCGGGCCCTGAGGTCAGTGTCAGTGTGAACCAGCAAAGGAACCGACAGGATGGGTGTCCCCCAGAGCTCGTGAAGTGGGATGCTCACGGGGAGAATGGGGGGGGGGGCGGGGAATCAAGGCTTCAGTGCTCAGATCCTTTATCAGGGTGGGGGAACCCCCCGGTGATGCTCAGGGCTTTCTCCTGCTCTGCGCTCAAGGATCCATCCTGGCAGGACCTGGGAATTGCACCCAGGTCAGCCCTGTGCAAAGCAAGCATCTTCTCCGCTGTCCCACGGCTCTGGATGGCTCTTTTTAACTTTCCAGGCCACACCAGGGTGCTGCTGGGTGCTCTTTCTGGTGCAGTGCTCAAGGAGTTACTCCCCTCTCCATGCTCAGGGGGCCCAAGTGGTTTGATTAGGCCCACATGCAAAGCATGTGCTCAGCCCTTTGAGCAACTCCCCAGCCCCTAAGGTGTGATTTTCAAATGTCAGACTTATCAGCAGGCCCTCGGGCTGGCTCTGGGCCGGGAGGGTGAGTGGAGGCAGCTGGAGGCCATCTTCAGGCTGGGTGTGCTGGGACGTGGGAGAAACGCCCGCAACGGCACAGATGTGCCGCACTGGGGACCCCGCTTCCCTGCTCCAAGCGGCTTGGTGGGGTTGGCCGTGTGTCAAGCAGCCTCAGGGGGGTGCCTGGAGGCAAGAGTTCAAGACCTCAGCCTGGGGCTGGGGCTTCCATGATGTGAGTCTTCTCATGTCCATTGGAGGGGAGTGGCTGGGCCCCGCGCGTGTGCCCAGGTGCTGTGGCATGGGTATCCCGGCTCTGCCAGCTCCCCGCCTGCTGCCAGCAGCCACAGACATATGCTGCCACTCCGCGCCCGCCAAACACCACCTGCTCGTTTGGGTGGGCAATCCCCGCCTCCCAGGCTGGAGGAGAGAGAGCCACGCGGGCCCAACCAACAGCCTGGGCCAACCTCCCCAGGCCTCAGGCCCCACGTATGGAGCACCCACTCGCTCATGGCCTGTCTTGGGCCTTCATTCATTCCCCATCACGGCCTGGTTCCCCTGGGTTGCAGGAGACAAAACCGGAAAAATCCTTTCTTTCAGCTCTGATATCTGCGACTCACAATGGAACGGCTCCAAAAAAAAATGATGTGTAACTCCACACACAAGCAGCAAATGGGCAAAATATTAACGGTAGCTGAATATGGTCAAAGAATATGCCAGTGTCTTAATACTATTTTTGTTATATGTGTTTTTTTGGGGGGCTGGGGCCTACCCCTTGCTCAGGGGTCACTTGTGGCAGTGGTCAGGGAACCTAACGCAATGCTGGGATTCGCAGTATGAGGTAAATGCTTTAACCTCTGCATTGTCTCTCTTGGGCTAGAGCAATAGTACAGTGGGTAAGTCACTTGCCTTGTACACAGCCAACCCAGGTTCTGTCCTCAGCATCCCATATGGTCCCCTGAGCATCACCAGGAGTGATTCCTGAGTGCAGAGCCAGAAGTAAGTCCTGAGCATCTCCAGGTCTGGCCCCAAAACAAACAAACAAAAAAATCTGTTTCGTTCTCTCAGCCCTTAACACTATTCTTATTCTGATAACTTTACTGATAATTTTTCAAAGTTTGGAATTATTTCTAAAAAAAATTGTGGAAAAAGGAAGTGAGGAGGAAAGGAAGGGAGAGAGGGAGAGAGGGAAGGAGGGAGGCAGGCACTTCCCTCGCTCCTGGCTCAGTCACTAGAGGAGGGCGGGATGGGGCAGCTGGGCTGTGTGGCCATGTCCAGAGGGTGCAGGAGGGCATCCCCCTACCCAGAGGTGTCAGGGAGCTGACCTAGCGTCCGACTCCTCCTGTGGTGTGGGACTGAAGTTAACTCTTGCCCTTTCCTCTTGTCATACTCTCCTGTTCTCCAGAGAATATCTGTGAGGGACAGAGAGGAAACTTCCCTTGCTCTCAGTGTTTCAAGGATTTTTGGGTTTGTCTTTTTATTTGGGGGGGGGGGAGTGGTGAAGGGGATGGTGTTTAAGAGGGCACCTGGGACTCCCAGGCCTCTGATCATGGGAGACTAGCCCAGCCTAGGCAGGGTGCCCAGGACAAGAGGGATGGGCAGGCTCTGGTGAGGGGTTCAGTCCTCACAGGGCAGCAGAGGTCCAGGAGAGAAGTAGGTCATGCCCCCCTCCCCCTTACCAGGTCTGCACTGGGCAGCCCAACCCTGGGGCAGTAGGGATGGGAGGAGGGAAACCAAGATGCCTATTAGGGTCCCCAGCTCTGGGTCCCCTGTAGCCTCCCCCTCCTCCCAGCCTCTTACCTGCCTCCCCTAGGGCCCTCCTCCCTGCTCCCTGCCCCCTCCCCCACCCCAGTCCCAGTCCAGTATTCAGACCCCAAACCACCTTGTCCCCCCCCCCCCCAGAGAGCTTCTGTCTGCAGACTCCCAGACTCCCCTCTTCCACCCTCCCCGCTGCCTCCTTGCTCTGGGAGGCCCTGCCCCTGCCCTCCCTCCGGGAGTCTCTGCCCAGCCAGGGTGGGCACTCAGAGTCCAGCACTCTGTCCTTACACCTTTGTTCCTCTCTGCCTTTGTCCCGCCGTTGCCCCTCCCCACCGCCTGGCGGGGCTGTGCCACCCAAGTCTGGGGCTGCCCCTGAGAAGAGCCTGGCATGGGACAGGGGGCCTCTGCTGGCCCCTGCCCCCCCCCCCAGTGCCTCTAGCTCTTGCCTCTTTCCCCCACCTCCGCTGTGTGCCCCTCCATCAGTCCCACTCTCGCCGGCCCCTCACCTCCGCCCCCTCCCCATTTCCTCTCCCCTCTCCCCGTGGCCCTGCTGCTGGGGTGTCAGGCTTTCTCTCTGGCGAGCTGTCTCCTCCTCCCGCCGCCCCTCTTCTCTCTCATCCTCTCCCTTCTCTCTTCCCCCTCCACTCCTTCGCTGCTCACTCACCCTCTCCCTCTCCCGCTGCCCCCCTCTCTCTCCCCCACCTCTTTGTTTCAGCGGAGAACGGGCTCCTCGGGACAGTTCCCACACTGCAGAGCCTCTGCTGAGGAGACAGCGCCGAGGAGGTGAGCAGCGGGGACCGGGATCGGGGACCGCCAGGCGCGGCAGCGGAGCTGGGGGGCAGCTGGGGGAGGGGGGTGCAGATGGAAGCAGCCAGTGCTCTGGCCGGGGCATGGGGCACCGCGGTCAGGGACCAGCTCAGATGCCCTCATGGAGCAGGGATCCCACGCAGGCTGTGGGGGCACAGCTGGAGGGGGGCGGGCTGGCCAGCTCTGACCCTGCCCCGATGCCAAGCTTCCCCTGGAGACCCTCAGAGGACCAGCTGCATAGGGCGCGGGAGGGGGGGTACACTGCTGGGGCGCACTGCCCCTGAGTGCCGGCCAAGCCTGGGGTCCAGTGCTGCACGGGAACCGGCCTCTAACTGGGCTGGGGCTGGGAGGTGGGCTGTCCCCCGAGGATGTGACCCTACAAGTGCCTGTTCCTGGGGGGAGGCTTGGTGACTGGCCAGGGGGCAGCTGAAGAGACTCCCGCCACGGAGGTGAGGGGGTGTGGTCATGGGAGAGGCTGGCCCGTTTCACCTCAGCAACTGACCCCCAGATCCCAGAGCCACGTGGGGGGGAGGGGCACTTCCTCCTGTAGGAGTCCCTGACCAGTGGTCCCCAGACGGTCCCCAGGAAACGGGTTCCCCGAGTTACCAAAAAGATTCAGGGCAGGGCAGAGGGCTTCCTGCGATCTGCTTTCTGGGTAACCTGAGCTGCTTGGGATAAATGCAGGGAGAGACAGATCAGGGGCCACAAGTGTGTCTGTGGGGCAGGGAGGGGAGCGGCCCCTAAACTGGGTAGCTGAGTAGGAGTGGAAGTGGGCGGACCAGGGCAGCCCCTCCCCTTCTCAGCTGGAGGGCATGTGTGGCAGAATTGTGGCTCTACTGAAGGCCTGGAGAATGGGGCGGCAGAGAGTGGGGGGACTTTGCCAGTGGGACACCTGGGCAGGCTGGTCAGCTCCTGACAACCTGAGCCCGCTGGGACCAGGGTTTTCAGCTCCCTCAAGCTGCCTTGGGGCCAGCAGGTGTCCCCTCTCTCTCGCCAGGACTGGGCTAGCAGGGCCCCTGTTTGGGGCCAGCTCTCCTGTCTCCCCGCTTCTCTGGCCGAGCCATCCCCTCGGATCTGGGCATCAGCCTTCTCCGAAGGAGCAGCTTGGGTAGAGGCAGCAGTGGAGCAGAAGCAGAGCAGTGAGTGGTGAGACCAAGGTGGTCCCCCCAGCCCCTCCCAGCCTAGCCCAGCCCAGTTATCCTCTACAGGGTCAGAAGCAGCCTGTGCTGGGGGCGGGGTATGGGCGGGTGGGATCATGAGGGCTCCCCAGAAAGGGGGGACCTGAGATTCCCCTTCCGGTGAGGCCACCACCCACCTAAGAACACGGTCCATGCCCTCCACGGCACTATTTCTCAGGGGGCAGCTGCCCAAGTCCTAGTTTCCCATCCCTTCAAGTGGCGACACATCCCCCAGCCCTAGACAAGCCCCAACCCCCAGCATGCCCAGAGTCCTGTCACCCCCTAGAGGTGCCAGGCTGGGTACCGTGGTTCTCCCCCAATCCCTCCCACAGGACCCAGATCCGGAGGGCATCAGACTGTGGGCATTTTTCTGCTAGAGAAGGAAACTCTCTTCCTCGTGGGGCTGGTGGCTCCAGCTCCAGCAGACCCCAAGGCTATGACCTTCGGGCACTGCCAGCCCCTCAAAGGCTCAGAGGCCACTGCCAGGGTCAACAGTTCCAGAGGGCAGAGCTCCCTCCTCGCCTCGATCAGCACCAAGGCCACACTGGCTCCAGCCCGGCCCTGCCTGGGAGAGCTTCCTGAGCCAAGAGCTTCCTGGACTTTCCCTTGAAGAGGCCACTGTCCCTCCCCTTTCCCTCCTTCCCTGGGCCTCCCCCTCATTTCTCACACTGGCCCCCATGCAACTGCTGGGCACCTCCCTGGAGAGAGGAGCCAGGCCCAGTCCTCTGTAGATAGCAGGGACCTGGAAAAGGGAGGGGGCGAGGCTAGAGAAGGACCCAGGACACCACAGGCTCCAGGGAGGCGCCCTACTGGCCACCCTGGTGAGAACCCACAGGGCACTCTGTACTCATCAGAGGTGACCCCGCAGCCCAGTGTCCCTGCCGGGAACACGTCCCCAGGAGTGGGGCAGCTGAGTTCCCAGCCCTGTTCCACTGTGGATGTGGAGAGTTGGCCAAGGCTGTGGAGAGGGGGCTGCAGAGGGGAGGGGAGGAGGGTTTAAGCCTAGTGACACCCTTCTATCCCAACACAACACTCTTTTCCTCCTCGCATGCCTCCACCCCACACCCCTGCTCTAAGGAAGTCCCCAAAGAGCTTCCTGCTCACGCTCCTAGCCCAAATCCTACGAGGCTTGCCACTGAGCAAAGGGAAGTGTGCCCCTACTGCTGGGCACCCCTTTGCCAGTGGGCTTCTACCAGTCATTCTGGCTCTTCGAGCTGGTTTGCTGCCCTCTTAGTCAACAACTTTTGGGTTTGTTTTGTTTCATGGCCACAACCAGCTCTGCTCAGGGCTTCCTCTTGAGAGGGGTTCAGGTAACCATATATGGTGCTGGGGATCAAAATCTGTAGGCTGTGTGCAAGGCAAGAACCTTTCCCACTGTCTCTCCAGCCCTCTCCAACACTCTGAGTGTATCCCGCCGTGTGTGCCAGCCCTGGGCTGGAGCAGCACCCTCATGGAGGCTCACTCAGAGACGGGGAGTAGGATGAGCGGGTATACACATGCCCACCATGAAACTGCTCACAGCTTCTTACACACAAAGAGCCCTGAGGGCTGGCACCCTGCATTACAGCCTCCTAGAAAAGACGTGTGTGCTGTATCTGATCCCCAGGCCCTTGAAACGGGCAGCAGAAAAGCTAGAGCGGCTTCCCCAGCTCTGGCTGAGTCCTCTGTGGGCCAGGGCTTACCAGGCTCCAGGGTGCAATCAGAGGGCCCCAGGGGTCCCTAGCAGGTGGGCACCCTGATCGCAGGCCCAACCTGCAATGCAGACTGAGAAGCCCCCTGTCCTCTCCCTCCAGCCTGGAGTCAGAGGGATCTGCTGACCCCTGGGGGCTGTCCAGGCTCACTGCCCAGCTGCTCTCGTGCCAAGCGCAGAGAATGGAGGAACCTGTGAGAACAGAAAAGCAGCCTGGAGGCCAGGGACCCCCTGGAGTGGGAGCCTCCAGCGGGACCAGAAGAAAGCCCAGGGGGCAAATTAGATGTGAGCACAGGACCACGGGAACCTGAGGCAGGAGCAACAGGAGCCAAGCCCTGTTCGTGACTGAATACCCGTCACGGGCCACGCGCAACACAAAGAGAGCAAACAAATACGGACCACATTAAACACACATCACAGCCAGCCCGTCCCATCTCCCTCTCCGGAACCGAAGGACCACGTCAGAGTCAGATCCGATCTGGCCCCTGGTCTCCCACACACACTTAGGCACTGGGCCGGGCCAAGGTGGCAGGCACAGGGAGCCTCCCACCAGACCCGTGTCACTCCCAAGCCCCAGCCCACCCTGGGTGTGTGAGCTGTCCCTCTGGGTGCTGACCCCGTGGTGTTTATTATGCTCACCCTCCCTGCACACGCATGGTCCCCCATCCTGCAGCCTTTTCCAACCCTCTAATCCTGCTCATGCCTTGAACTTGACCCCTGGGGCTGACACTCATGCTCTCAGGGGCAAGACTGAGGCAGGGGTAGTACGGAGCCAAAGGATGGCAGAGGAGGCCGAACCATGACACAGACATGGCCATGCAGGGGCACTCTTCCCTGGCGTTAGGGCCCTGAGGGGTGCAACTCCCCCCACACACACACACACACATTCCCGGGCCTGAGAGTCTAGCTTGCTTGCTTGCTTCGCTTCCAGTTTCCAGACAGCCAGCGTGAGCACACCTACTGGCCACTGCGAGCAGAGCTGTCCAGAGTCCAAGCAGGAGGGACGGGTAAGCCAGCCCTGGCCCAGAGTCCCTCAGCGTCCTCGGAGAGGAGGGGACGGCTGGGGACGCAGGGGGCCAGCAGGAGCAGCCCCAGGCCTCGCTGTTCTCTATGGCTTTTTATTCCTATGTGATTCTACTGCTCACTCATATAGGGATTGGAGCCGTGGCGCACGGTGGGGGCGGCCAGCGGCGGGCTCGGACACTGAGCGTGGGGGGCCGAGGACAGAAGCACGAGGCTGGCCCCCTGCAGGCAGACTAGAAGCCTGGTCAAGGAGGCCACTCCTCCTTGGCTCTCCTCTATTATCCTCTCCCTGGCCAGCTGCATGGGGGGTAGGGGAGAGGGTGTTGGGGTCCCCCAGCTCTGGCCCACCATCTCAGCATGAAGGAGAGTGCATCTGCTGGCACTGAACAGGCAGGGCTGAATGGGGCTGCCAGGACTGGGAAAGGGGGGTTGGCAGGCGGAAAGGGTCCATGTCCTGAGCAGTGAGCAGGGGGAAGCCCCAGAAAAGCAGATGGCAGCTCAGCCACGGCAGGTGCATTCTGTGGCTAAGGGCCGTCCCACAACAGGGACGACATCCTGGAGGAACCCTGGGTGGAGACACATTCTCCTACGATAGGGGTATCATAGGAGATGATACTGGGCACTCCTTTGCCAGTGGGCTTCTACCAGCCATTCTGGCCCTTCGACCTGGTTTGCTGCCCTCTTAGTCAACAACTTTTGGGTTTGAAGGGTGTCAGAGCTGCATACCCTGACTTCCAGAGGCGTCCTCCCACCCCTGCCTGGGAGCCAGGCTCAACCCTCCCCAGTCCTGATTACATGACACAAGGAAAGAGTGGGCCCCTCAGAGGGGTGGGCCCCTTCCAGGTCTGGCACCCAGGATCCAGTCCAAACACTGCACTTGTGCGCATGTACACAAACACACACACACAGACACAATCACACACACACACAGAGTCACACACACACACAGTCACACACAGACACTGTCACACACAAACACACACACACACACACAGTCTTTGCTCCAAGGAATGATGCACCAAGAACCTAGAAAAGCACATGGCCCTTTTTATTTTCAGTCCTTGTCTTACCCTGCAGGAAAAACAAGCTCAGTAGCACAACTGCCCAGGGGAGAACACGGTCAAGAGCAAAGGTCCTCAGAGGCACCCCTGCCAGGAGAGCAGGACAGGAAGAGCTGAGCCTGCTAGTCGGCCTGAAGTGGTGAATACGGAGCAGCGGCCCTGGGTGGGATGTGGAAGGGCTAAGTGGAGGAGGGACTCTAAGGCGGCTGATGCCCTTGGCTGCCCCAGGACCTGAACCTCTGGACTCCCAAAGAAAGAAACCCCTAAGGCTTCACCGTGGCCGCAGGAGTAGGATGTGGGTGTCCATGACATTGGTGCCGGTCATCCCTGTGCACAGCAGGTGTGTGCCGCCCTGGAAGCGGCAGAAGAAGGTGTAAGAGTCATTGTGAGCCAGGAAGGAGGTCACGTCTAGGCCCTCTGCAGCAGCCTGGCTGGCCAGCTCCGGTGTAGCCCAAGCACCAGCAGCCTCTGTGGGGCCATCCCGCCCGTCGGTGCCCCCACTCAGAAATAGCACATCGACAGGCCCCAGGGGTCGTCCCCCCAGCTCTGCTCCCACCCGCAGGGCCAGTTCCTGGTTCCGGCCACCCTTGCCTGAGCCCTGCAACTGGACCGTGGGCTCGCCGCCAGCCAGTAGGCAGATGGGCCCCCGAGCCTCAGCCACGGCCTCCAGGGCGTCCTTCAGCTGCAGGTCTGGCAGCTGGAGCTCAGCCCCCAGCTCACGGAGCTCTGCTTCCTCCTCCATGGAGGCTTCAGCCCCAGCCTCTGTGGAGAGACGGGCTCCAGCCACGCAGGCCAGCAGCCTGTAGAACCGGGCCACACACTTCACATCACCCTGCATGGCTGTGGTCAGCACCACTGCCCGGTACCCCAGGGCCTCGGCCTGCTGCTGGGTCTCAGCCAGAGCCAGCGAGTTGGAACCAATGATCACGTTGAGGACATGGCCACAGGAGTGCGGGCCCCGGGGGTCGGAGTCAGCCTGAGCCAGCACCGTCTTCACTGAGCGTGGTAGGGAAGCACGTAGCCCGTAGCGGTTGAGGATGTGCAGACAATCCTGCACATTGTGGGCGCTGGCCACGGTGGGGCCACTGGCGATCACTTCCAAAGGGTCCCCTACCACATCGGACAGAATCAGGCTCACCACCTGGAGAGGGGTCACAGAGGCCTGGCTCAGTTCCTCCTGGCCCTGACCAGAGAGCCCCTGAGGATAAATTGTCGTTCCCCCCCCCCCCCAAAAAAAAAAAACAGCCACATGCCCTCCAACCACCTCTTTCTAAGGCCTCTCGAGGGCATTCATAGAGCAGTCCCAGGTGTGCTGTTCTCACCCTGAGGCCCCTCCGGCCTGCCCTGGGGACTTCTCTCCCAGGCCCTGCCAAGCTGAAGACTATGCTAGGTCCACAGCTCCTGCCTCCCAGGGGCCTGGCTCCACCAGCTCAGAAGCACCCGAATACCTGGGCAGGGTAGGCGGCCTGTGCCAGTCCCCCGCCCTTGAGCTGGGACAGGGCCTTCCGAATGGTGTTCAGCTCCTGGATGGTGGCTCCGCGGGCTGCCAGCAGCTTGGTGAGTGTCTGCTTCTCCTCCAGGGTGATGGGTGGGATGGGTGCGGGCAAAAGAGCTGAGCCCCCGCCTGCAAAGACAGTGAAGAAATGAGGCAAAGAGACTTCCCCACTTAGAGAAGTCCCGACTGGAAAGATGGGGTTGGGGTGCCCCCGTGTGGACATATAGTGACTACCTGCAGACAGCAGATACTGAGATTGTGGCCAGCCCTGGGGTCATCCAGATCCCAGCAGAATTACTCCTAAGGAGTTTGGGAAAAAGGGGGAGGCCAAGGTGGAAGAAGAGGGCTCAATATAATCATTGTCTGCATAATCTTCATACCCAGTTTTTAAACAAAGCTCCACATAATGGTCACTCCCTACTTTTCTGCAAAAAAAAAAAAAAATGGTGGGCCAGAGAGAGCACAGAGGTTAAGGCACTTGCCTTGCTTGTGACGGACCCCAACTCAATCGCATAGAGTCTGTGGAACACTGCCAGGAATGACCCCTGAGCACTTCCAGGTGTTAACCTAAACCTTCCCTGGACCCCAAATACCTTGGTACAAGATCTGTGACGACTCTGGTGAGAGGTCACCTCCGACACTGGTATGGACAGTAGCAACAATGATGTCATTTGCCTCGTGAGGTCCCGAGTTCAACATCCCCTAAGTGTCCAACAATGGTCACCCCAATGCTGTCAGTTGGGGAGAGGACCCCACAGTTCAGGGAGGCCAGGGGACAGCCAGGGGCCATCTAAGAGTCAGTGCTGAGACTCCTCACTGGCTCCCTTGCTCTGTGATCCTGGGGGCTGACTCAGTGGCCTCTGGAAGACCTGAGATTTGGGATCTGCCCCCCAACACCTGGCAGCCACACCTGAGATAAGCACAAGGAGCAGGTCATCAGCTGTGAGGCCTTCAGCAAGTTGCCGGATGGCCAGTGCGGCCCGGAGAGCATCACGGTCGGGCAGGTTGTCCTCTGCACCTTCAAATACCTGGATACGGCTGTTCGGCTTCAGCAGCATCTCCCTGAGGAAGAGGACAAAAAAGCAAGAGGTGGGATGCCCCCCCGCCCTGCAAAATAAATAAATAAATCCCCCTATGCAGGTGAGAGGGCACTAACAGCAAGCCCAGAAGAAAAAGGAAGCCAGTGAGGGAGGCAGGCCCCAATCCAGCAGCTTCCCCTCCATACCGACCTCCGGAGAGTGAGTGGCCCCCCAATGGCTCCTTACTGTTTGCCAGCGTTCTCCAGGGCAGCGCGGATCCCCTTGGGCACGCTGATCACACCCTGCACGAGATGCTGGCCCAGCAGTTCCTCGGCTGCAGCCGCCATGCCTAGCACCGCCTTGCCGAAGCCCACCAGGTAGAGGTTTCGCTGCAGCTGAAAGCTCCGGTCCCGCACCTTCAGCTGCCCACCAGCAGGGTCGAAGGACAGTGCCCGGTGCAGCATGGGGCCTGGCAGCACGGCACTCACAGAGCTTGCAAACAGCAGTTGTGCCTGGTCCGCCAGAGCCATGCTGCTGGCTAATCGGACCGCTGGGGTCCCCCAGAACTGCCAGCGTAAAGGGATTCGAGCCAAGCAGGGCAGGACCTGCAAGGCTGCAGCCATGCCCCACTGCACTCAGCACCTCTCGGCACCCATGGCTGCCCAAGGGGAAAAAGGCTGCAGCCAGGCCACAGACAGGAGCCCGCCACAGAGCCAAACCTCAAGTGCTCAGGACTGGGGGATCCCACAGCTGCTGCTGCAAGGACAGGCCATCTGCTGGTCCCTACAGATTTCCTGAGGCCCACAGCTGCCAGATGTGGCTTCAGTCCTTGGAGCCGTGTCTTGCTCCCTCTCCATGTCCTCCTCCTCGGCAGACTATGCACAGGCTGCTGGACACTCGGCTCCAAGTCCAAAGGTCCTATTAGCTGGCCCTCCTCTTGGTCACTCTCTCTGGCTGAAAGCTAATCATTCACAGAGGGAACAATTCCTATCAGAGGCCTCCTGCCTGCCCCCTTACACCCTGGACTTCTGAGCCCTCACCCAGGAGTAACACGCCTTTCTGGCACGCCTGCCTGGCCTTTCTTGGCAGGAGGCTGCAGGCAGTCCCAGCAGCTGACCCCTGAGCCTGCTGCCTTCCAGTCTGCTTAATGACATTAGTTCCTGGCTCTGGGCTAGAGAGTCAGGGGAGGGCGAGGTGTCTGTGGGAAAGCTGGAGGCTCCGCTGGGCACACTGGGCAAGAGCACATCCTCAGCACACACAGCTTGAAGAGTCTCAGAGCTTCAGGCCTGCACGGGTTCATGTCCTCAGGCAGTCAAGACTAAAAGCAGAGGATAAGAAGAGATGGCAGATTCAGTAGAAAGTAATGGGAAGGGCAGAAAAGCCAGAGCATGGGGTTTCCTGAAGCAGTATGCCCAGGAAAAGTGAAAAACCTCCTTTGGTATCTTCTTAATTAGAGGGATGGATGAGTACTTTGCATTAGGTTTCAGAAAGGCAAAGGAAAAACAAAGGGGTGGGGGAAGAGCAGGATGTTTAAAGGGATTTGTCTGCACATACTGTTTTTCCCCGGGCAATTCGTTTTTCCTCTTTTCCTTCCCCTTCCCTCTATCACCCATTAGCATGCAGGGCCAGTCCAGCAAGAGGCTCAGCCCCGCCAAGAACATGACTTCTGGATCAAACTTACATCTTGGGTCATACCATTACCTCTGGGACAGCCATGTGACTGGTACAGGAAAAGCCACGTTCTCACGGTTGAGCCCAAATAATCATTTCACCCACTGGGCAGGGGAAACGCTAAAAGAACTCTTAGGGCAAAGGTCAGAAGGCTGTGGAAGAGGTTAGGGACAAGGGAAAGAGCTCTTCTCTCAAAAGCTCTTAAAAGCTATCTTAATAGATGCCCACCTGCCTGCTGCCAGCTGGTTACATTAGCAAGGAAGAACAGAACAGGCTGTCAAAACCAGCTATCTTGGGGCTGTAGCAATATCACAGCGGGTAGGGCGTTTGCCTTGCATGTGGCCAATTCGGGTTCGATTCCCAGCATCTCATATGGTCCCCTGAGCACCACCGGGGTTAATTCCTGAGTGCAGAGCCAGGAGTAACCCCTGTGCATCGCCAGGTGTGACCCAAAAAGAAAAAAAAATCAGCTATCTCCCCTGGTCTCGTGTGCAAACCAGAGGTGGAGGAGACTGCCTGATGCTCTTCCCTGGAGCTCCTGGAGCTCCACAGTCACCACAGAAAATATGAATCCCAAGGACATTGTTCACCTGACACTCAAGAACTTGGCAGTTTCCAGCGTCAGTCAGCTAACCTCCATGTTTTGCCCTAAGACACCAACCCTGCTCCATACTGCTTGTGAAAGGGCGAATGCCCTCAGGTCTTTGAAAATGGCCTTGCTTTTGCCACAGGGGTCCTGGGACTGCTCTAAAGTCTCTTGGCATCTAGCAATAGCCGATTTTCACAGGCTGGGCGAACTTTATTTGTATTTATCTCCCAGGAGGATAAAACCCTAGAGATGCCCAAGACTTGCTCCTGGAAACCAAAGTCCAGGGTCAAGGCTGCTCAATGTTAAAGCTGCCAAGTAAGATATAGGGCAGAGCTTTCTGTAAAATCAGAATGCTGATAAATATCTTAATTTTTATGTAAGTACCAATTTCCAGATTTAAAAAAAAACTGGAGAGAATATTCTAGTGTATAAGGCATACCTCTAGGAAAAAAGAAAAATCTTCGTTTATCTTATATGCAAATTTAACTATCCTATTTCCACTCGCTAAATCCCACTCTCGGGGCTGGAGCTATAGTACAGCGGGTAGGGCGTTTGCCTTGCAAGCAGCCCACTTGGGTTCGATCCCTGGCATCCCACGTACTCCCACAGGCAGAAGTAATTTCTGGGTGCAGAGCCAGGAGTAACCCCTGAGTATCTCTGGGTGTGACTCAAAAAACATAAATAATGATAAATTAAAAAATAAATCTCATTTGATCATTGTATAATTGAAACCCAAGCACAAAATTTGTAAGTCTACAACTGTACCTCATGGTGTCTCACTAATAAAAATTTTAAAATAAATAAATAAAAATAAATAAATCTTGCCCTCAAGGCAGCCCGAGACTCTCCCAGCCACCAAGTAGGGCTGAAGCTACTTCCGGCCTTCACCTGACCTCATATGCCCCGGAAGTGACGTCTCCTTGGCTCGGACCGTCAACCTTCACAAGGGAAACGGCTCCCCGCGATATCAGGTGGTGAAGCAAGGCATTAAGGCCTGCGGCAGCCCGGGCCCCACGGTCCCTCGGCTCAAAGACGGCTTCCGTGCGCCCCCGCAGCGCTGACCCCAGCCCGGCTTCCTGCGCTAGAGACCGGAAGTGCCTGCGGCGGGGCGGGGCGGAATGCGGAAGTGCGGGGGCGGGGCGAGCTGCGGTGGGAGGGGCGAGAGCGGAATCGTGCGCCCGGGAGCCTGCGTGCGGCGCCTTCTGGTCCCGGTTTCTGCATCTCCACGGTGAACTTATTAGTCACCCTCCTCCGGGGCCGGAGCGGCAGTGCAGAGGGTGAGGGGCTTACCCTGCACGCGGCCACCCCAGGTTTGATGTCCGCATCCTTATGGTTCCCCCAAGCATAGCCAAGAGTAATTCCTGAATACAGAGCCTGGAGTAACGGCTGAGCACCGCCGGATGTGGTCCAAAACCTAATGATAATAATAATAACAAGCCTTGGGTTAGTAGAATCTGTCCCCTCTGCTATCCTCTAAGCCCCAGACTTGAGCAATGCGGAGTCCTTAGTGCCTCACAGTCGACCTCTTCTAGCTGCAGATTGTGTCCTTGGCCCTCAATGCTCCTGTAGTCCCGGAGTTGGTGTGTACTCCTCCACATGGGGTCACCAGAGACCATGATTGGCTCAGCAAGACTGTTCTTGAATAAGAACAAGACTTTGTTCTTTTTCATGATCTATGTTTTATGATCTATATATCTATATCCACAAATTCCACGTAAAGATGTATGGGCCCAGGCCTCCTACTGCCTGGGCCTTCCTCCCTCACCCCCCGCAATGGATATTAGTATTTGAATTCCTGATTTAATATTGTCTTTGCCTTCATATTGTCTGCCATAAAGGCAGGGTGAGGACTGGGGGGGGCGGTGGGAGGGGGCGGATACAGGGTTGGAAAATGCACTGGTGGAGGAATGGATGTTCAATCATTGTATGAATGAATCTCAAACATGAAGGCTTAATAACTATCTCAGGGTGATTCAATAAAAAAAATTTTTAAAAATATTGCCTTCATATCACAATCGGTCGGTCACACACGATCCTCCCGTTGTTCATCAATTTGCTCGAGCGGGCCCAGTAATGTCTCCATCATGAGACTTGTTGTTACTGTGTTTGGCATATCGAATACATCACGGGTAGCTTGCCAGGCTTTGCGTGTGGGTGAGATACTCTTGGTAGCTTGCCGGGCTCTCCGAGAGGGGAGGAGGAATCAAACTCGGGTGGCCATGTTGGCTGCGTGCAAGGCAAACACTCTACCGCTGTGCTGTCGCTCCAGCCGCATATCATATTAGTGCCATATCACACTAATGAAAATAAACACCAATCCCAGAAAGGTTTTTTAGTACCTAGGAGTCAGATGGTCCCTAGAGCGCCAACTAATGGGAAGGGGGCGCTGGAGGTGCACATGAAGGAAACAGGTTAGAGGGGGCCCTGGTTGAAGAAAAGTTAAGAAACACTAGTTAGGGCATTCTGGAAAGGAAAGTAGACACCAAGGACAATGACCAGTGCAAGTGTGATGTAGAAATGATCTGAGTAATACTTATATCAAAAGTCAACTTCTCGTAAAAGAATAATCTCTTACGCAGAGATAACCACTTCTTTGAAATGGCACCTCTTTTGTTTATGGTCCACCTGGTGTTAGCTCTCAGAAGAGTTAATATGGTAAGCTCCTTAAGAGGTGAAAACAGGAGCCAGAGTGATAGTCCAGCAGAAAGGGCATTTGCCTTGCACACAGCCAACCCTAGTTTGATCGCCAGCACCCTATATGGTCCCATGAGCCCCATCAGGGTGATCCCTGAGCACAGAACCAGGAGTAAGCCTGAAGCACCACCATTGAGTGTGACCCCAAAACAAATAACAAGAAGACTCCTGGTACACTTTTTTGTTTGTTTGTTTTTGTTTTTATTTTTTGGGGTCACACCGGGCAATTCCTGGCTCAGCACTCAGGAATTACTCCTGGCAGTGCTGGGGGATCATATGGGATGCTGGGGGTTGAACCCAGGTTGGCCTCGTGCAAGGCAAATGCCCTACCCACTGTGCTGTCGCTTCAGCCCCACTTTTCTATATTTCTGACTCATATTTGAATTCTTTTTGTTGTTCTTGTTTGTTTTGCTTTCTTTTGGGCCACACCCAGCAGTGCCAGGGCTTACTCCTGGCCCTCTGTCAGGGCTCACTTCTGGTAGGACTCAGCAGACCCTGTGGGATGCAGGGATTGAACCCAGGTCAATAGCATGCCTACTGTATTATGTCTTCAGCACCTCATTTTTTAATTTTTTCCTCTGCAGGTCAGATAAACCTAGTACCCAGACCCAGATCGCTAAGGACAGCAATCCTGATTAGCAATCCCTGCATCACTACAAAGAAGACTGCTAGCACATATCACCCAAAATTTTTCTTGCAACATGTAAAATTAATGTTTTGGGGCTGGTTTAGATTACAGGCAGTGTTACCAGGTTCCCCTATCTTTTTTTTGGGGAGGGAGAGGGAAGGAAGGAAGGAAGGAAGGAAGGAAGGAAGGAAGGAAGGAAGGAAGGATTGCAGGTCAATCATTAGGGCAGCACAGATAATGTACTTGTAGGAAATAATAAAAGTTAAGAAGAGGGTCAGAGAGGGAGGTTGGAGAGGCAAGTGGGTAGGGTGCTTGCCATGCACATGACAAAGCATCCCATAGGGTCCCCCAAGCACTGTCAGGAGTGATTCCTGAGTACAGAGCCAGCAGTAAGACCTGAGCATTGCTGAGTGTGGCCCAAAAGAAAGGAAAAAGAAAAAAAGAGGGCCTGGGGACCTAGGGTCTGAGTACAGCAGGTGGGTGTTTTTGCCATCCACATAGCTGACCCAGGTTTGATCCCCTGCAGCATCCCAGATGGTCTCCTGAGCACTGCCAGGAGTAATTCCTGAGCTCAGAGCCAGAAGTAATTCCCAAGCAATGCTGGGTGTGACCCAAAAACAAAAGTTTTAGAAGCCGGTCAGAAAAATCCTACTACAGGATAAAGGCATTTAAATTGCACCAAATTGGTTCATTATCTGATACAGGATATGGTCCACTTTATGAGCCCCATCAGAAGTGATTCCTGTATGTAGAGAGGAGTAAGCCCTGAGCACCTCCAGTGTGGCCCAGAAGTCAGAATAAAATAATAAAAGGGATGGAGAAAAGAAAGATATACCAGAAGAATGTGAGCATC
Source organism: Sorex fumeus (assembly GCF_029834395.1). NCBI lineage: Eukaryota > Metazoa > Chordata > Mammalia > Eulipotyphla > Soricidae > Sorex > Sorex fumeus. The sequence goes on along the minus strand of NW_026606129.1, from coordinate 52,602,737 downwards.
TTCAGAGAGGAGAAATCCCTTTCATGTGAGTTCTCTAGGCCTGGAGTTTTCTGTGTAGATAAGAGCTATCCCTAGGGTGTTGTCCACAGGGAAGTGGGGGTGGGGCAGAATGATAGTATAGCAGGTAGGGTGTTTGTCTTCCAACCCAGTTTGATTCCTGGAACCCCATATGGTCCCCCCAGCCCCACCAGGAGTGAGTGCTGAAAAATGTGCTCCCCCCCCCGCCCCCAAAAAAGGGGGATAGGGCTTTGACCTCCTGGATGTCTTCTTTCAGGTGATTTGTTCGTGAGGGGAAACCTGCCTTCTCCATTTGGGGCTGGAAATCCTGGTTGTCCTTTAGTTTTATCAGGCCTTATTCCTGCTGAGTCATTTCATAGGGGGCTGGTGCCTGATCTTATCTCAGTTTTATTACTTCCCTAAACTCTTTGTCATGGGGTCTCTAGCTACCTCACCACTGATCTTCTGGGGAGTTGCAGTGCCTCCACTGAGAACCTGTGAAGAGTTCTGCTTTCTGCTCAAGAAAAATAGTAGAGCCCGGGACATGGCCTGAAGCCACCTCCAGCCAAGAGAAGCAAGAGAAGCTCTAGCCTCTCTTGTACATGAGAGGCCCTGGATTCCACACATCCTGCCCCTAATGTCTCAGAGAATTTGCACTAGTTTGTCCCACACCTGCTACCCGGAGCTTCCAGGCACCCAGATGTGGAAGATTTTCCTATGAGCTGATCCTGCGTCAGCTTGCACCAAGCTTGCAGGAGGTCCCTCTCATACTTCTTCCTCCTCCAACCTCACACTTAGTACTAGGGACACATCTCCAGGGCAGGCCCAAGGCTGGGTGTTCTGGAAACTCAGATGGGGCTTTTTCTTTATTGGTTTCGAGTCAGACCTGGCTGTACCCAGGGTTTATTTCGGCTTTGAAGGGTTGCTGGGTGGGAGGGAATCAGGACATGCTAGAGGTTGCTTAGTTCGGAAGTGTCTTTTGTTTGTTTGTTTTTTTGTTTGGAGACCACAGTCAGTGATGCTCAGGGGTTACTCCAGGCTCTACACTCAAGAATCATTCCTGGTGGTGCTTGGGAAGCCAAATGGGATGCTGGGGATTGAACCCAGGTTGGCTGTGTGCAAGGCAAGCATATGCTGTACTATATCTCTTCAGTCTAAAGGCAGGATGTCAAACATTGCATTGTTATTTTTCTTGGAAGAAGGGCTAGGAAAGAATACAAACAACTCAAAAGGAAATAGCTCAACTCTGACTGGTGAATAATGGAGGATAAGAGTCTGCAAACAGAGCAGGTTGGATGATCAAAGGGGTTTTGAACCTTTTGTAATAGCTCTGTGGTTTTAGATACAGGTTGGGGTCAAGGAGTATGCGTGTTGGGGGTGTCTCTCGAATTCTTCCTGACTCAAGCCTAGGTGTCTCTGAAAAGACTGTCTTTGTCCTCAAACCAGAAGGCATTGTTTATCGACAATGAACTTTGTAAAGTGTAAATAATTACCTGCCCTCTGCACCGGAAATAGAACTGGAGCTTTTGAGTCCAGAAGCAGAGTCTGAATCTGGAAACTAGATCAGGGCGATTTTAGGAAAAGATTTAAGATCTCAGAACAGCCATGGTCTTCTCTAACTAAATGGAGTTGAGAGCATGAATTTAAAGTGCACGTAGAGGGGCTGGAGTGATAGCACAGCGGGTAGGGCGTTTGCCTTGCATACGGCCAACCCGGGGTTCGAATTCCAGCATCCCATATAGTCCCCTGAGCCCCGCGAGGAGTAATTCCTGAGTGCAGAGCCAGGAGTAACCCCTGAGCATCGCCAGGTGTGACCCAAAAAGCAAAAATAAATAATTTTTTAAAAGTGGATGTAGAGGCACCTATGCTGCCCTGTGTGCTTGCGGCCCCATGGCTGAGCACATGTGTCGCCTGCATCTCCCCTCTTGAGATGTGTACTTTCATGTCTAATGCTGGTATGTGTGTGGAGCTCTCTCCGCCCTTGGAGAAGCCCATGTTCTCTCTTGAGTATGTTACTTTCTCTCACTCTCTCCCCCTCCACACCTTAAAAATCCTCCAAAAAAAAAATTTTTTTTAAAAAATCCTCCAAATAAAATCTGTTTATTTAAAAAAAAAAAGTGCGTGTAGAGCAGCCAGGAATGTGGTTTAGAGCACTTGTCTTGCATGTATGAAGCCCTGGGTTCCATTCTTGCTCTGAAAAGATTAATAAGTGCACATAGAAAGATTCAAAGTTGTGGCTGGACTATTCCTGTGCTGGCCCTTAATTGCTTTTAGCTCAAAATAATCCATACAACAGAGTGGCATATTTTGGGTCATGCATTCTGTACTCCCTAGAGATCTGGAAACCCTCAGGTCACACATTAGCTGACGACCACTCTGTGTCCTCCACAGATTGATTCCTTGGGGAAATTAAGCACAGCATGTAAGGTGGAAAGGGTACACATCACATGATTACATGAAGCCAGCCATAAGTTCCTCACAGAAAGGAAGAAAACCAGATAATGCTTTTAAGCACCTATTCCTTTGATCATCAGAGTACAAAAAAAAAATCAAAAAACCAATGGAAAATGTTTCTATGAATAGAGCCATTGCAGGGGTTAGCACCACAAAGGAGGCTTGTAAGTTTCATTTGATGAAAAATGTTACCTCTGCTCACAGCCATTCTATTAGTGTAACTCTTAATGTCTTTATTGTTTGTCAGTGCCAAGAGCTCTCTTCATCAAGGAGTGACAATTTAACCATCCCACTATGCAGAACTACTTGAGTCACAACAACAACAACAACAACAAGATCCTTTTCTGAATTCTGCTTCATTCTCCTTCCCAAAGTGGAATGAGGGGAACGAGGGTGGGGGGGGGGGGGATGGGGGACTGAACAGGAAATCAGGAAATCTTGAATCTTAACCGTTCTAGCCATCTTCTAGCCATCTTCCCCAACTCACCCAATGGGACCAGGCAGTAGACTTTGGGTCTAATGTCACCACCTAGACACACCCCAAGCCAGGAAGTAATAGAAACCAGTGTGGAAACAACTATTTTGAGGACAAGAAGGAAAGCTCACTGGGCTGAGCACATGTTTCACTTGCAAGAGACCCAGGTTCATACACAGCAGAAAATTACTGGGCCTGGAAAGATAACTTAAAGGGTCGGAAAATATGCTCCGCATGCAAGAGGCCCAGCATGATCCCCAGAACACTGAAAGAAGGGAGGGAAGGAGGGAGGGAGGGAGGGAGGGAGGGAGGGAAGGAGGGAGGGAGGGAGGGAGGGAGGGAGGGGAAATAGTACAGGAAGTAAGGCATTTGGCCTTGCATGTGGCACTTTGACTACAACGACTACAACCCTTGTTCAGTATCTGGCACCACATATGTTTAGTATCTGAGCACCTTGTTTAATATCTGAGCACTGCCAGAACTGACCCCTGAGAACTTCTGAGTGTGGTCCAAAAGGCGGAGAAGAGAGGGAAGGGAAGGAGAGAAGAGGGAAGGGGAGTAAGAGGACCAAGGGAAAGGGAGGAGAGGGAAAGAAATGGCATTTTGAGGACCTGTCTCACCATCTGATCAGGCTGTCTGGGTTTTTTCCCCTCCTGGTACATTTGGATCCCCTTGACTGGAGAAATAAACACCAACTCTCAAAGCCCAGCTCAGTAGTAGAATTTTCTGTCAACAGCAAGAATTCGCTAACAGCAGGTAGAGCACCTGCCTTGCACACAGCTGACCCAGGTTTGATCTCTGGCACCACATATGTTTCCCACCAGCACTTCAAAGAGTGATGGCTAAGTGCAGAGCCAGGAGTTAAGAGCTAGGAGCACCACTGGGTATGGCCCCCAAAACAAAACAAAACAACAACAACAAAGGGTATCCACCTAGAACATCTATTTCTTCTTGATAAATTGAATGAAGCATTCATTTAACAATGTCAGGTAAGAAGTAGTTAAATGTGAATTGTGTTTGACAGGCGAAACATGCTATATAAAGTTACCACAGGCTGCAATTGTATTCCTGCTTCACCTCTTGGAGAATTTCATTCACACATGAGCACACATACACACACAGAGCAATCCCCAAAAAAGAGTCACTTGATTACTGTGAAGTCTTGTATAATTAATCAAACTTAAGGGAAGGCTCACTAGCTTCTCTAGCTCAGACAATTTTTAAATGGAAGTTGGAGAGATAGTACAGAGGGTAGGGCTCTTGCCTTGCACGTGGCTGACCCAGGTTTGATCCCCAATGCCCCATATGGTTCCCTGAGCATCACCAGGAATGCTCCCTGAATGCTGAGCCAGAAGTAAGCCCTAAGCACTGCCAGGTGTGGCCCCCAAACGAACCAATCAATCAATGTTAAAAAATGAAACTAGGGGCCAGAGTGATAGTACAGCGGGTAGGGAGTTTGCCTTGTAATGGCTGACCCAGGTTCAATTCCCCTGCACCCCATATGGTCCCATGAGCCTGCAGGGGTGATCCTTGAGTATAGAACCAGGAGGTACTTCTGGGTGTGGCCTAAACACCCTCTCCAAAAAAAGAAAGGAACTAGGACAAAAAAGGTAGCTTAAAGGGTTGCAGTTCATGCTTTGCATGTGGAAACCCAAGGATTGATCCCAGCACTCACAGTCTCTAGGACACTGCCAAGTAGCCCCCAACAACTTTCAGATGTGACCCTACAAATCTGGACCCAAGTAAGATTCTCTCAGTTTTGAAAAAAAACGTATATTGCTTAGGACATTCCATTTGAAACTACCTAACATGTAGTATGGGGCTGGAGTGATCATACAGTGGGTAAGATGCTTGCCTTGCACCTGCAGACCCAAGTTCAATCCCTGGCACCCCATGGTGGTCCCCCAAGCTCGCCAGGAGTGATCCCTGAGCACAGAGTCAGAAGTAAGCCTTGAGCACCACTTGGCGTGACCCCAAAGCCTAGAAATAAGCAAATGATCAGGAAAATTATTTTACCAACAAGTGATCTCAAACTCAGAGAGCTGTAGGACTGGCTGGTTTCCACCACAAGAATCCTGTAGGAGATTCCTTTCCTAGACTCCCAGAATAGTCATATATGTTGGGTGGCTTCAAAAGGTAGAACACCATTGTTTCACAGCTTTGGAAGCTCGTCAGGTGCTGTTCATTTCTTTACCGACAAAATGGTGTGTCAGATTTCGGAAGGGAGAATGTTGGGAACAACATATCCATCCTGCGGGATTTGGTATGTGGGCAGGTGGACGAGGCTATCAAAGAGATCTGAGTAGAAGTCATGGATAATCTTCTCCATTGCCCTTCTGGAGGATGTGATAGGTTCATCAGGACGTCAGAGGGCAGTCATCTTGGTCTTGTAGTTGGCGAAGGACAGGCGGGCATTACAAATGCTTTTCCCGGCTTCTGCCACATCTACCAGCACTTCTGCTCTTCTCTTGCCGCAGACTGGCTCGGTCGGGAACCACCAGGCTGAGGGAGCGCGGGGAGAAGGTTTGCAGGAAAGCAGGAGATTCGGCGATGACAGACAGACACCAACACAAGTGAGGCTGAGTGCTGCTGCAAATTTACTGAGCACAGAGTTCCTTTTTTATACAGTCAAGGCAAAATCATAGAACAAAGGGCCAGAATACAATCGGACATTACATCATATCGTGGTTACTTATTGGTGACATATTCCAAGAATATCGAGGGACAAAAACACTTCCTTAGTACACTTCCTGCTTTAAGTTGGGACAAAACATTTACCTATGAATTCTTTATAGTGATTACACACAGGACTTAATGTCTAACCATGGTTCCCCTTATACAGAGTTCTCTATCATTGTTTTTCTTCAGCAACCTTTGTTTCCATCTGTCTTCTGTGACAGGGTCTTAACCACACATCACAATCCAGGAAGGGTCTCAGACCTTCCCATATATTGGTTTGCAACACTTTGTTTTTCTGTTAATAAACTCCAGGATGTATGTGCTTAAACCAGTTTTTGTATGGGGGGGGGGTAAAGGTTTCACAATGTCCCTCATTCTCTCATACGTTAACTTATTGTTTTCTTTTATGTTAGGCGCCCTTGCTTGAAATTAAGGGCTGTACTATATGCTAAGAATCTAATTGTTTCACCCACAATATTTGGCGGTTTTTCTGGCTCCTGTTATTGTTTGGTTTCACTATGACTCCTGACCTTTTCATAATGATTAAAAGCAAACTATAACTACAAAGCTTCTGCCTATTAATTCTAAATACCTACTGCATAGAAGGGACAACTATACTTATAAGTAAAAATCGGCAGGCAACCATTGTAAACTCCATCCGGGATGCAGAAGAGCCACACACCAAAGTGCCGCGGGAGCACACAAGGCAGGATAAGAAAAGGGGGCGCCGGAGGTATAGACCCAAAGGTCGCGAACCTCCCTTTCCCGCGGGGCCAGGCCCAGGTCACCATAGCACGTTGCTACGCGGGCGACACCGTTGACGGCGTGGAATTCTCTCTTTGAGGTCTTCCTTGATCGCATCTCTGCACTGCTTTGCGAGCTCAGAGATTCACTTGTGGTTGCCTGCAGCATGCGCCAAATCACATTGACGAATAAGCTCAAGAATTTTCTAAGACAGGTGTTTTTTTGTGGCTATCTCTCTCTTGGCATTCCTCGCACAATCATGGAGGTGCTGAACCAGTCGACTGTATTCCTCATTAATGTTGTCTATGACAGCATCTTCCCATGTTACCGCAATAGTGCCAAAGAGCTCCCAGTTGGTGGTCGTTCTGGGAGTTCTCTTCTTAAACTTTGCAGCCCTTTCTCCCCGCTCTGTGAAGTAGAATTTTGCACAAAGGAGGTGGTGATCCGATCCCGTTTGGAATTTTGGGACAACAGCGACATGGGTCAGGCAAAACCGTCGATTGAATATGATGTGGTCAATTTCATTGTGGAACTGTCCACCGGGAGACTCCCATGCCCAACATTTAGATTCGGCTTTCTGGAACTGTGAGTTACCATGGATGGTCTTGGTCGACATGATGAACTCAAACAGTCTCTCACCCTGTTCTTTCCATTCTAGGCCATGGGTTCCAATGTGGAATTCTTCGGCTGATCTTCTCAGTCCTATCTTGGCATTAAAATCACCAACAATGATCTTGTAGAAGGTGTGGTCTTCTTTATAGAACTTCTCCAGCTCCATGTAGAACTTCTCAATTTCTCCTTCATCATAATTGGATGTTGGTGCGTAGACAACGAAGATAGAAACTGCCGGCAGTGAGCCACATCTATTCAAGTGTAATCGTACGATTCGGGTTGTTAGGCATTCGAATGAATCAATGCTCATGGCCAAGTTCATGTTGACAAGGACACTGACACCTCTGACGCCACTTTTATCACATGTTCCAAGGAACAGTTCTTCTCCAGTGTCAAAAACAGCATGATGTGACTGATGCCTTCTTGTCTCGGTCAGGCCAATAATGTCATACTTGATCTTTTGCGCTTATACCATCAGGTCTTTGATGGATGCATCTGATGCCAGCGTATGTGCATTGAAAGTACAGACAATCATTTTTGTCTTTCTTCATTTTGGCAGCCTAGTTCGGCCTTGAGATTTTATCAGCCTCTCCTTCCCCATCCTCAACACTGCTGTATTGGTGACTCCTTCAGAGTCAGGGGAATGAGACCCATTGTAATTACTGGTTTTGACATATCAAATACACAACAAATAACTTGCCAGGCTCTGCTGTGCGGGCGGAATACTCTAGGTAGCTTGCCAGACTCTCCAAGAGGGATAGAGGCTTTTGGGGCGGCATCTAATCGCCCTTGTAGGTATTCCCATGGTTCAAACCATATTTGAACCCAATCAAATATGGTGTGGCAATCCTGGAAGATGGGTATTAAGTGTGTTATAATGTGTTGCAGTCCGGGAAGCATCCTGGAGCGTGGTGGCGGCTGGGTAGTGGAGGTAGTGAAGGTCTGCGGTGAGGTATTTATCTGGTACCGGTAGGGGTAGGGTGGGTCTTCTGTGCGTAATCCAATCCCTGGGTCTCCGGCAGTTGGTGGAAGCAGAAAGGGCAGGGTAGGGTGGGGCCCCTGGTTTTAATCTCTTCGTCATCTGTGGTTGGTGGGAGCAAGCATAGGATCTCTGTCCTCGGGTTCGTTAAGCCTGGAGTCCAAGGTCTCAGAGTTCCGCTTATCTTGTTCTGTGGGGCCTCAGTCATGCCTGAGTCTTGATCCGAGCGTCCAGAAAGCATGCTGGAGCATGGCGGCGGCTGGGTAGTGGAAGTAATGGAGGAATGAACAGCACCTGGCCCAGACAAGGTCAGACCTGAACTCCTGAAGAACCTGCCGTCAGTACTCATCAATATTCTGGCTCAGCTCTTCACATGCTACCTGTCTGAATGCAAGGATCCATCCCAATGGAAAACCAGCAAGACTGTACTACTGTACAAGAAGGGAGACATCCATGACATTGGCAACTATTGCCCGATCTGCCTATTGTCTGTCATCTACAAGTTGTTCACTCGAGTCATCCTAAATAGGATTGGCAGAACACTAGATAAAGGACGACCATGCGAGCAAGCCAGTTTTTGAAAAGAATTCAGCACGATTGACCATATTCACAGATAACCAAGTTCATTGAGGTTTCTCAGGAGTTCAAGATGCCACTCTGTCTAACGTTCATTGATTTTAAAAAAGGCCTTTCATTCTATTGAGACAGAAGCAGTCATTGAAGCCCCAGCCAATGAGGGCATTTAAACTCAATACATCAGAATCCTCCGTGAGCTGTATTACGGATTCACTACCAGGATCTCACCATTCTACAAAGAAGTGATCATCCATGTCAAGAGAGGGGTTTGGCAGGGTGATACCATTTCACCGAAACTCTTCAATGCCACCCTCAAGAACGTCATGCAATGACTGGAATGGGAACGAATGGGAGTGAAGATAGATGATCGGCAACTACACCATCTCCACTTTGCTGATGACATTGTTTTAATAACACCAAATATTAGCCAAGCGGCACAAATGCTGGCCATCTTTGACCGTGAGTGTGGAAAGGTTGAACTACAGCTGAATCTCACAAAGATAATGTTTATGAGAAATGGTCTCTTTCCTGATGTTCCATTCACTCTCAACGGGACAAACATCTCTGAATGCAATAGTTATGTGTACGTAGGTCGAGAAGTCAACATGACAAATGACCTGGCACCTGAGTTACACAGGAGGAAGAGAGCGGCTTGGAACGCCTTCAAGAGCATTGAAGAAAATGCTAAGAGGATGAAGAACCTCCCGCTCCGGGCACATCTCTTCGATTCCACTCTTCTTCCTGCATTAACATATGCCTCAGAAAACTGGGCCCAACAGAATGAGAACACTATTCAGGTCTCCCAAAGAGGAATCAGAAAAAGCTTTGCTTGGAGTATCACATTTCACTCAAAGGAGAGAGAAAGAATCCGGAGTTCCGACATCCGTCAAAGCTCAAGAATCAGGGACGCTGTCTCGTTTGCCAAGGCATCGAAAATCAGATGGGCTGGACACGTAATGAGATTTGGAGATGACTGCTGGACTATAGCCGTTACCAACTGGATTCCACGGGACGTCAAAAGACCAAGTGGCCGCCCACCTACCAGATGGTCAGACTTCTTCGTCAAGACCCTAAACAATCGGTTTGAGGCTCTTCATGTTCCTAGAATGAACAGACGCCATTGGGCTACACTAGCACGCAACAGGGACAAATGGAAACGTTAATGGCGCCCGATCAAGCAAATCGATGATTAACAGGAAGTCAAGTGATCAAGTAATCGAGTGGAGGCTAGTCGTCTCCAGAAAAGCTTGTGCAGAGCCATGCTGCCTCTAAAGTCAATAGGAAGGGCTGGAGAGATAGCATAGCGGGTAGGGTGTTTGCCTTGCACACAGCCGACCCGGGTTCGATTCCCAGCATCCCATAGTCCCCTGAGCACCGCCAGGAGTAACTCCTGAGTGCAGAGCCAGGAGAAACCCGTGTGCATTGCTAGGTGTGACCCAAAAAGCAAATAAATAAATAAACTCAATAGGCGATGCCATTTTTGTCTCTCTCTCTTCTCAGACAGTCATAGGGGATTTAGGTCCCCTCCTCCTCCAGTAAGACTTAACAAAGGACATGGGAAACTATTCTGTTGTTTGGGATCAACAGAAAGGGATCTTTCCCAGGAGAAGTGAGGACTTCAACCTGTTCTACTTTTCTTTCTGTTGCCTGCGGTTCTATAACATGGGGAGTGAGGGAGGTAGACTCCAGAAAAGAGTGCTCCTTCCTCTTTGCTCAGCCCTTGTTGGCCTTCAGTGCTGGGGAAATGTCTGCTGTGGGTCAGGACTAGCATAATCTACTCTAACCTTGGCACAGGTGTTCTGGATCTGTGGCCTTTCTCTCACAGAAAATAATTTCAGGAGGAGGCAAAATAGTTAACCAAGGGGTTTTTACTGAATGAAATTTACTTAGATGTGAGAGGGGAGAAAGAGGGATAATGTGTTCAAAAGAGAACACAAGCTTCTCCAGAGTGGAAATTACCTAACAAAGAAACACAGAGACAAGTAAGATACCAATTCAAAGCAGAACACGACCCGGGTTTGATCCCTGGCATCCCATATGGTCCCCTGAGCATCTCCAGGACTAATTCCTAAGTGTAGAGCCAGGAGTAAGCCCTGAGTATCACCAGGTGTGGCCCCAAAACTAAAACAAAATAGTTTAAAAACTTTCAAAAATTTAGAAACAGGTAAAACTACTTGTCTTAGCATAGTGGTCCAATCAGTAAACAGAAGCAGACCTCTTTACCTATAAACTCAGAGAACGGAAACTTCATTTGGGTTTTGAATGCCACTGCCATTGGGAGATTTTCTTTCTTCTAATAAACCTTTTTTCTTGCTAAACTTTGGGTCCAGTGGTCATTCTTCAGTGACTTGGAAAACCTGACTTGGTCACTACAAATATATACACCTGCAGCATCCCTGCATCAGTGGGCTCACTCCTGGTGATGCTCATGGACCATGGGGCCAGAGATGAAAAACTGAGGGGGCTGGAGCCATAGTACAATGGGCAGGACATTTACCTTCCATGGGCTGACCCGGGTTTGATCCTGGGCATCCCATGTGGTCCCCCAAGCAATGCCAGGAGTAATTCCTGAGTACAGAGCCAGGAGTAACCTGGGTATGAGCCAAAAAGCCGAGAGAGAGAGAGAGAGAGAGAGAGAGAGAGAGAGAGAGAGATCAAAGCTGGGCCTCCCACATGCAAAACATGTGCTCTAGCCATTGAGCTGGTCCAAGAAAAAAACTTAAGCCAGGGAGAGCATGGCTAACCAGGAAGCACAGCTAACTAGGAAGCCTGGCTAACCAGCAAAGCTGTAAGCAAGCTTCAAAGAGAAGGAATGGGAGTCAGCTTTAAGATGGACAGAGTTAGGGTGATGTAACAGTCTGCATATATTTAGTAATTTTCCAGAAAACCTCATGCATATTTATGAGGGAAAGTGGGCACACACAGCTGAGGAACACACAGGAGACACGCATCACATGTAGAGAAAATAGCACAGAAATGTTATGGATTTTAGTAAGGTAATAAGGACAAAGGTGCCTGGAGGTTAAGGATGACAGCAGCCCTATACAATCTCCACTACCCAAAACTGTCCAGCCAGAACCAGCATCCTTATCAGTGCGCAGGTATGATCAGACTCTATCTTCAAAGCTAAAGGAATGTAACAAGGTGGCTTCTCCCAGACAGGGCTTGTCACTTCCTCCAAAGGACAGGCCTGAGCCAGTATTGCTTTCTTAACTCCAGAAAATCCTTTGAAGGTGTTTTGTTGTTGGAGGAAGGTACAGAGTTGCAAAATTGTATACTGAGCTACATTCCCTGCCTCCTCAGAACTTTTTAGTTTTTAGTAAAGTAAAATAGTTTTATTGGGGGGGGGGGATAGGAACACTAATTCTAAAGAGAGTATGGGGTTTATTCAGAGAGAAAAGTCAGAGTGAGAGCAATAATAACAGCAGAAAGGGCACTTGCCTTGCATGCAGCCCACCCAGGTTCCATCTTGAGCACCCCATATGGTCCCTGAGCACCACCAGTAATAATTCCTGAGGGCAGAGCCAGAAGAAACCCCTGAGCATCTCTGGGTGTGACCCAAAAAGCCGAAAGAAAAAAAAGAGAGAGAGGAAAGTCAAAGGGCAAATTCATGCCCTAGAGGACACCAGCATCCCTAGGCTGGAATGTTGAGAATTTGCAATTTGAATTATTCACTTTTAGATCTTGGGCCACACCTGGCAGTGTTTGAGAGACCATATTCTGCTAGGGATCAAATCCATAGCTCCTCGGTCATCTTGAAGGGCCCCTGAGGCACCCTGCAGAGAGATTTCAACCACATCAATGTGGAGCTCAGCATCCCCCTGGGCAAGAAGAGGAGGCTCCAGTTGGCCAATAGTGGGGGGAATAGAAAGGAACTGGCTACAGTACGCACCATGCGCAGTTATGCGCGGAACTTGATCAAGGGGATTGTACTGGGCTTCCGAAACAAGATGAGATCTGTGTATGTCTACTTCCCCATCAACATGCTTATTCAGGAGAATGGGTCACATGTTGAAATTCATAATTTACTGGGTGAAAAATATATCAGCAGGGCTCGTATGAGGTCAGGTGTTGCTTATTTTGGGTTTCTCAGGCCCAAAAAGATGAGTTAATTCTTGAAGGAAATGGCATTGAACTTGTATCAAATTCAGCTTCAGCAAGCCACAACAGTAACGATCAAGGATAGCACTGCACTGTAGCACCATCCTCCCATTGTTCATCGATTTGCTCGATTGGGCACCAGTAACGTCTCCATTGTGAGGCTTGTTGTTACTGTTTTTGGCATATCAGATACACCACAGGGAGCTTGCCAGGCTCTGCCGTGCAGGCAGGATACTCTCAATAGCTTGCTGGGCTCTCTGAGAGGGACAGAGGAATCGAACCCAGGTCAGCCTTGTGCAAGGTAAACACCCTACCCGCTGTGCTATCGCTCCAGCCCAACAATCAAGGATATACGAAAATTTTTGGATGGTATCTGTTTCCGAAAAAGGAATTGTACAGCAGGCTGATAAATAAGAGCCAAGTTTTCTGGCTACAGAAAGCAGGATATGTAGGATGATTCTTCACACCTCATTGTGATAATGAGACGCAATAAAACTAGATGAGTACTCTCTTTAAAAAAAAAAAGAATGTAGGTATTTTGGGGTGCCTCCCATGTGGTCCTCAGGAGACTCAGCGTCTACTCCTAGCAATTCTTGACCTAACAGGCAAATGGTTCCATGCAAGGACTTAAAAATGTGTTGCTGCTCAGGCTCGCTCTGTGGTGCCAGGGATATATGGGCCATTCTGGCAGTGTTCTGAGCATTCAATGTAATGATCAGGTAGCTCCAATAGCTACGTAGTACTGGGGTTGGGACCAGGATTGTCCAAGTGCAAGACATGCACCTTCACAGTTGTACTCTCTCTCCAAAGGGAGGATTGGAATTTAATGAGTTTTTGTTTTTGTTTTGTTTTGTTTTGGGGGGCGGGGGTCACACTCAGCAATACTCAGGGGTTACTTCTGGCTCTGCACTCAGGAAATATTACTCCTTGCAGTGTTGGGGGGACCATATGGGATGCCAATGATATAACCTAGGTTTGTCCCATGCAAGGCAAACACCCTCCCCACTGTACTATTGCTTCAGCCTTATTTGTTTAGTTTTGGTGCCGTACTCAGCGATGCTCAGGGGTTACTCCTGGCTCTGTACTCAAGAATCACTTCTAGCAGTGTCCAGGGTACCATATAGGATGCCAGAAATCAAACCTGGGTTGGCTGCATGCAAGGTAAGTACCCTACTCAATGTACTATCTCTCAGGTTCCTGCAATTGAGTGAGTTTTTAGGTGAGGGTAATGACGCTGAATAATAGGATTTTGTCACTTGCAATGGTGCTCAGGGGACTGTGTAGTCCCAAGCATCACTGGGTGTGGTCCCAAAACAAAACAAAACAATACTTACAATCATATATATATACATATATAAATATACATATACATATGATTAGAACATACACAGCCATATATATATGTATATTACAAATTTTTTCTCATTTGGAGCCAAGGAGATGAGTCAAAGGACTGAAACATGCATTGCATTCAGGAACCTCAGGTTTAATCATTAACACCACATTCCCCACTCCCTCTAAGCGCTCCAGGGAGAGACCTTGCTTCCAGCACTTAGCCATCAGTACCCCTGATCCAGATGAGGGTGAAAACACAAAATTACTTATTTGTATTTTTTTAGCTTCTTTGCAATAATTACCTGTGTGAAATTGAAGTAAATGAAAGGGATAATGATTTAAAAGAAAACAATTCAATTGAGTGCTCTTTAATGCAAACTGATTTTTTCCCTTTTTTTGAGGGGGGGGCAGGGTTTGGGCCACACTCTGCAGTGCTTAGGGCTTACCCCTGGCTCTATGCTCAGGAACCACTCTCAGTGGGCTAGGGGACCATATGCGATGTCAAGAGTATTGAACCCATGCCAGCCACATGAAGGACAGGCACCCTTCCTTCTATACAATAACTCCAATCCCTTAGGCAAACTATTTAAAAAATTTGTGCTGTTGTTTTTGGGCCACATTCAGTAGGCTATATTCCTGACTGTATACACAGGGATCACTACTGGTGGTGCTTAGGGAACCACATGTGGTGCTGTCGATCAACCAGGTGTTGATCACACTCAAGGCAAATTCTTTATCCCTGGACTATCTCTCTGATCCCCTGATTTAGTGTGGTAGTGGTTTTAAGTCACACCTCGCGGTGCTCAAGGCTTACTCCTGGCTCTGTGCTTAGGGATCACTTCCAACAGGCCTGCTGGGAGTAACTATAGGGGTGCCAGGAATTGCACCCCAGTCTCATGGAAGGCAAGAGCCATTTTTTAGAAAAAGTAACTTGCTGCCTTGCATGTCACTGACCTGTATTGAATCCCCAGCATCCCATATCCCCTGAGCATCCCAGGAGTGATTCCTGAGAACAGAGTCAGAAGTAAACCCTGAGCACCACCAGATGTGGCCTCCCCTTGGCCCCCTCCCCCCAAAAAAGGTATTTTATTGGAACTGGAGAGATAGTACAGCAGGTAAGGTGCTTGTTTTGCATGCTGCCAAACTGGGTTCGATCCTCAACCTCTCACATGGTCTCATATGGTGAGCACTGCCAGGAGTTATTACTGTGTGCAGAGCCAAGAGTAACCTCTGAGCATTGCCAGGTGTGGTCTAAACTCCCCCCCTCCCACCCGAACCCATGATACTTTTTTTGAGGGGGAAGGCTATACTTAGACCTGCTCAATGATCATTCCTTGTGCGAGGGCTTGGAGAACCATACGGGGTGCTAGGCATTGAACCTGGGTCCGCTGTGTGCAAATTAAGCTCCTCACCCACTCTACTTCAGCACCTTACCAGTTGTACTATCAGGCTTCAGCACCTTACCAGTTGTACTATCTCTCTAGACCCCACTGACTCATTTTTGATGTCAGCTTTCTGATTTGTCCATGCCACTCCCCACGGTAGCCTTCTTTCTGGGCACTGTTGGA
This sequence comes from Sorex fumeus, assembly GCF_029834395.1. Classification (NCBI taxonomy): domain Eukaryota; kingdom Metazoa; phylum Chordata; class Mammalia; order Eulipotyphla; family Soricidae; genus Sorex; species Sorex fumeus. The sequence continues at coordinate 52,587,217 of NW_026606129.1, read as the reverse complement.
CTGGAAGCCAGGAGCGTTCCACTCTAACAAGACAAGGAGCCAGGTTAGAAATGTGAAAGTGAAGAAAAAAAAGGGGGGGGGGACTGGAGCAACAGCACAGTGGGTAGGGCATTTGCCTTGCATGTGGTTGACCCGGGTTTGATTCCCAGCATCCCATATGGTCCCCTGAGCACCGCCAGGAGTAATTCCTGAGTGCAGAGCCAGGAGTAACCCCTGTGCATCTCCGGGTGTGACCCAAAAAGAAAAAAAAAAAGAAATGTGAAAGTGAATTGAGCTCCCATATGATCCAGCAATACCACTTCTGGGAATATATCCTGGAGATGCAAAAAAAAAAAATACAGCAGAAATGACATCTGCACTTGTATGTTTATTGCAGCACTATTTACAATAGCCAGAATCTGGAAAAAACCCTAGTGTCTGAGAACAGACGACTGGTTAAAGAAACTTTGGTACAGCTACACAATGGAATACTATACAGCTGTTAGAAAAGATGAAATAATGAAATTTGCATATAAGTGGATAGACATGGAGAGTATCATGTCACTGTCACTGTCCTCCCATTGTTCATCGATTTGCTAGAGCGGGCCCAGTAATGTCTCCATTGGAGATTTTTGTTGTTACTGTGTTTGGCATATTGAATACATCACGGGTAGCTTGCCAGGCTCTGCCATGCGGGCGAGATACTCTCGGTAGCTTGACGGGCTCTCCGAGAGGGGCAGAGGAATCGAACTCGGGTCGGCCATGTTGGCTGCGTGCAAGGCAAACGCCCTACCGCTGTGCTATCGCTCCAGCCCTGGAGCGATAGCACAGCGGTAGGGCGTTTGCCTTGCATGGAGAGTATCATGCTAAGTAAAATCAGTCAGAAAGAGAGAGCCAGACATAGAATGACTGCATTAATTTGTGGACTATGAAGTAACATAATAGGAGACTGACACCTAAGGACAGCAGAGATAAGGGCAAGGAGGATTGCACCATGGCTTAGAAGCTGGCATCACATGCTAGGGGAAAAGGCAGCTGGGGTAGAAAAGGGACCATTAAGTAAATGATGATTGTAGGATCGCTCGGGATGGGAGATATGTGCTGAAAGTAGACTATGAACCAAATATGATGGTCTCTTAGTACCTGTATTTCAAACCGTAACACCCAAAAGGAGAAATAGAGTAAGAGGGAATGTGCCTGCAACAGAGGCAGGGAGGCAGGAGGTGGGAAGGGGTGGGAGTGGCGGGAGGGATACTGGGAACATTGGAGGTGGAGATGGGCCCTAGTGGAGGGATGGGCGCGCTATCATCGTATGACTGAAACGTAATCATGAAAGTTTGTAAGTCTGTAACTGTATCTCATGGTGATTCAATAAAAAAAAATTTAAAAAAAAGAAATGTGAAAGTGAAAAAGTGAAATAGGCTGCACTCCTTTAGGATGTTCTTTTTTTTTAAAAAAAAATGTAGGAACACTGCTATTATTTAGCCATTGATTATATTGATTGAATTGGGCATGAACTCCACTGTTCTCCCATTGTTCATTGATTTGCTTGAGTGGGCACCAGTGACGTCTCCATTGTGAGACTTGTTGTTGTTACTGTTTTTGGCATATCAATTACGTCACGGGTAGCTTGCCAGGCTTTGCCATGGGGGTGGAATACTCTCGGTAGCTTGCCGGGCTCTCCGAGAAGGGCAGAGGAATCAAACCTGGGTGAGCCACATACAAGCAAACACCCTACCCGCTATGCTATCGCTCCTGCCCAATTATTTATTAACTATAATTAATATCATAACATTAAACATTGCTCAAGTTTTTCCTCTTACAAACAATGCTGCAATGATTATGTGTTTGGGCAGGTTTTTTTGTCTCCTGTTTGGTGTTCAGGAGACCAAAGAGTGCTGAGGATCGAACCCCGGGCTCCTATAAGCAAAACATGTCCTTTAATCCTATGTACAGCAAGTAAGTGCAAAGTCAGGAGTAATCCCTGAGCATTGCCAGGTGTCCCCACGTCCCAAACTGCTTTATGTTTTCATTCACTTTTTCTGCTAGTCATTCAAGAAAGGAAAAAGAGAGGTCGGAGCCATAGTACAGTGGGTAGGGAAAAAGAGAAAAGAAATGTGACTCTTGGGGGCTTTGTTTTGATGCCACACTTGGCAGGGCTTTGGGGTTCCTCCTGGCTGGGTTCATGAAATTCTCTCCCAGCGGGACAGGTGGATTGCTGAAGTGCTTTGAACTATCACTCCCGTCCTGTGGCTATTTTTTTATATTTATTTTATTTTTTGGTTTTGGGGCTATACCCATTTATGTTCGGAGCTTACTCCAGCTTTGTTCAGCGCTTACTCCTGGCTCTGTGCTCAGGGATCAGTCCTGGCAGGTTCAGGGACCATATGGGATGCCAGGGATTGAAACTGGGTTGGCTGCGTGCAAGGCAAGCGCCCTTCCCACTGTACTATAACTTCTGCCCCCTGTGCTTTTAGGTTTAAAGTTTACTTTTGAAAACTAATTTGCAGTTAACATAAAGATTAATAAATAGGCAGGTGGATTATCTTCATTTAGAATCACAAAAGGACTTAGTTAATAAGCAGTATTTTTTGATGGGCATGGTATGATCAGAAAATGATGGCAGTGAGAGTTTAATTTCAAAGTAAAATCACTTCCCACCAGCAGTTTTTGGTCAGCTGGGACATGGTGTTCGATGCATGGTAACAAGGCTGTGATGTTGCTCGGGGCCTGTGGTATTGAGGGTATCCCAGTCACCCCACGGGTGCTGGGGTCTCCAGAACAGCACCCAGAAATGTGTGGGGAAGCATGTGGTGCAGGGAACCAGCCTGGGTCAGGTAGCCACGGTGCTATCTCTTGGCCCCACCTTGAAAATATTTTTTGAATGTTTTAAAAATATTGCAAGGGGGCTGGAGCAATAGCACAGCGGGTAGGGCATTTGCCTTACACTTGGCCAACCCGGGTTCAATTCCCAGCATCTCACATGGTCCCCTGAGCACCGCCTGGGGTGATTCCTGAGTGCGGAGTCAGTAATAACCTCTGTGCATCGCTGGGTGTGACCCAAAAAGCAAAATAAATAAATAAATAAATAAATCATGGTGTTTGTTCAAGGCATTCCGTATTTTTATTAGAATGGTAAGGCCGGAGTAGCTTTTCAACGGGGTGGCCATTGTGGGGTGTGGGTGTGACTGCCGAGGCTTCCAGAAGTACAGGGGGTGGGGTAGGTAGCCCATCCCGGCCCAAGAAAGCCTGGAGATTTCCTACCCGAATTTTCAGCAGATTACATGCTGGTGAGGTCCATCCTGAGACAGTACAGTCAGGCTGGGGATATGGCGGCGTTTTTGGATTGTGGAAGCAAGCGGCTGCCAAAGGTTCTGCTTAGGCGCCCCCCGCCCCAACCCACCCCCTGCGATTTACACAGCTCTGTTTGGCCATGCTTGGGCCTGAAATTAACTGTGGCTTTTGATCCCTTTCGAGATTTATTGATGGGTCTCTGAAATTTCATTTCATTTCATCATTCCATCATCCTGTTATTCGTCGATTGCCTCGAGCAGGCCCCAGTAATGTCTCTTTTATCCTAGCCCTGAGATTATATTCAAGGCTCTTTAGGAGAACGAGACCCATCATTGTTACTGGTATTTGGCATATTTGGTACGCCATGGGGAGTTTGTCAGACTCTGCCCTGTGGGCAGGCTACATTCGATAGCCTGCAAGTTTGTCCAAAGTAGGAATGAGATAATAAGATGTCATAAAAAGATGTCCTGATAAGAGGTCGAGCGGCGGCAAATGCGGCCGCGCGGTTCCGGGACCTGGATTTTATAGTCTCTGAGTCTTGGCCGTTGATGGGATTTCATGGCGCCAGGGGGCCAGGTGGTGGGTGTGACCCCCACCTACTGGAATTTGGAGGATCTGGGTGGAGGATGCTCGACTCCAATCCGAGTAGGCTTGGAGATCTCGGCCCCGGAACCCACGTGGCTTTGTCCCTCTGCCAGTACCTTCATGTGTGCGGAGAGAGGTCTCAGCATGGTGGTGGCTGGTCCTGGAGGTCTTCGGCTGCCGGAGCCCTGGTCAGGGCGGGGAGGAAAGCTCAACCCGCTCCCCTCCAACGGGCCCCGGCGAGGAACAGCCAGGCGCGGGGGCAGAAGACTGCACTGTTCTAGTCCGGGAGCTGGATTTTATAGGGTCTTTTCAGGGTCTCTGAAATAAGGCCAATAATTGAGCTTGTATAGCAGAGATGGAGGTGGTTTGTGGGCATGGATTCCACATATCTAACTTTTGGCCATTTAATTTCTTGATAAAACTTGGCCCCAAGTTGTTGGGGTCCGGCCAAAGGCACAGCAGCAATTTTAGGATATCAGGAAGCCTGAAGGCACCATCAGGCTGTTGATGCACCCGCCCCGCAGGTACAGGTTGACCTGATGGTGGCACCATACCCCCATGGACATTCTTAAAATATAGGGAAAAAATTATTCTTACTGATCAAAAAATAATTCGGGAAATTAAGCAAATCTGGAAAAGGTAGAGAAAATATGAAACTTGAAAGTTATTCTGCAAAACATTTCTTCTGGTTGACAGTATTTAAAAATTACTGTGTCTCTGTGGTTGTTTTTGCAGGTTGGTCCACCCTAAAATGGTGTCTTCCTGGGTAGATTCCCTTCCCAGCTACTCAGGATGTGGCCCCAGCATTGTCCTTGTAGCCATTTAACCATTCAAAGAGGAATCTACATTAGCCTTTCCAGCCTGAAGCAAGAATAGCAGGGGGGGGCGGGGGGGGGGGGGAGGGAGTGCTCTGGGGCATGGGGTGCTTTTCTTCCACTGCTCTGCAGTTTGGAAAGTTGCCATCCATCTGGACTACACTCAGCCTTTTTTCAGACTCCAGAAAAAATTATAGCCAGAAGCTCTGCTTTTTGTCACAAGCAACTACAGCCAAGCTTTAGCCTGGCTGCAGTTCTCTTGCCTCAGACAGTTCTTCTCTGAGTAGGGATCCTAGCTTTTCTTGTTTTGCTTTTTGTTTTGTTTTTGGAGGACCATACCTGCTGGTGCTCAGGGGTTATTCCAGGGCCTGCACTCTGATATCACTTCTGGTGGGACTTGGGGAATCATATGGGATGCCAATGGACTGAGACTGGTTAGCCCTGTGCAAGGCAAGTGCCTTATTCACTGTACTATCATTCTGGCCCCACAGCATGAATTTAAAACTGTATTTTGGGCCCAGAGTTCATGCTTTGCTTGGCAGGAGGTTCCAAATCCCAGTAATGAAAATGGTCCCCTGAGTACCTCCAGGAACTGCTAAGCACAGAGGGGTCTTTGAGACTGTGTGTGGGGCCCAACTAGCAGAAATTAAGAAACAAACACAGAAGGATTGTCTTGCATGTTTGAAGCACTAGATTTGATCCCCAACACCAAATAAGTCATTTTTTTTCCAGGGGTGGGGGTGGGGGGCACATCTGGCAGTGCTCAAAGCTTACTCTTGGCCCTATGCTCAGGAATCTCTCCTAGCAGTCCTCAAGGGACAACAGGGGGTGCCTTAAAGAAAAAGTAAGAAGGGCTGGAGCATAGTAAAATGGGTGGGCCATTTGCCTTGCATGTGGCTGGCTGGGTTCTGGTCCTCCATATCTATACAGCCCCTTCCTACTCCCACCCCCCAACCCCAACTGCTGGGGGTGATTCCTGAGTACAGGGCCAGGAGTAACCCCTGAGCACTACCAGGTGTGGTTCCAGACACCATTTTTTAAGGGTAGCATACATGGCTGTGTGCTCTGTGCTCAGGAATCATTCCTAGTGGGCCTTGGGGAACCACACGTGATGCCAGGGATCAAACCTGTATCAGCCACATGCAAAGCAAGAGGCTTACCCTGCTGAACCAATTCTGCTGCCCCAATTCATTCTTTGATTTTGGACCACACCAGCAATGCTCAGGGCTTACTCCTGGCTCTGAGCTCAGGGATCAATCCTGGCAGTGCTCAGGAGACCATCTCGGGTGCCAGGGATCGAACTCCAGTCAATCACATGCAAGGCCAGTACCCTACCGGCTTCTATTATCACATCGGGTCCCCTAAGAAAAGTTACTTAAAATAACTGTCTTTCAGAACAAGCTTTCAGAACATGAACTTGCAATCCAAACAAGTCAGGACAGAACAAGGGTCGTGATTCATCTAAACAGTGAATCTATTGTGGTAGTCATTTCACGATTTGATTTGTAGATCAGATCAGGAAAAAGGAGAAAGTAAAACCAAGCCGACACATGGCTGAATCTCTTTGCAGAGCGGTGCACAAGCAGCCGAGAGCCCGCCAGTTAGCAATTCTTGGTCTCACCCCTCTGGGACACAGGGGACCTCAACACCTGCGTGCCTGCAGAGGGCGGTGAGAGCGGGGGTCGGGGGCGGGTTGCTGGTGCCCACAGGGGCCCACGGGGTCGCAAAAGCCCTCGGCCTTTCAGCCCCCAGAAGGCCGATCGCGGCCGCCCGGCGTTTCTCGGGGCTGGGGGGGAACGGCCGCCGCCAGCTTCCCCGCCGCGCCGCGGGCGGCCGCGCGGTGACGTCACCGCCCTCCCGCCGCCTCTGGCGCCCCACCTCCTTCCCGGCATGCGCCGCGAGAGCCCCTCCCCCGCCCGCCGCCCGCGGCTGCTGCCAGTCGCCCCAAGATGGCGGACACAATGAGCCGCCGCCGCGCCGGTTGGTCGTGAGGCGACCGTGTGGAGGAGCCGAGCGCCGGGCCCGACCGCCCCCGTCGGAGGAGCGTCGCGCGAGGCGGAGGAGGCCGTGGAGGCGGCTGCCCGGCTGTCGGCCGCTCGCTCGCCGGCCCCCCGCCCCGCCCGGCTCGGCCCCTCAGCCGCCTGCGCGCCCGCCGGGCCCCGCCCCGGCCTTGCGCCGCCGCCGCCGCCGCCGCCATGAAGCTGACCGACAGCGTGCTGCGGAGTTTTCGCGTCGCCAAGGTGTTCCGCGAGAACTCGGACAAGATTAACTGCTTCGACTTTAGCCCCAACGGGGAGACAGTCATCTCGAGTAGCGACGACGACTCCATCGTGCTCTATGACTGCCAGGAGGGCAAGTGAGTGCGGCGGCGGCCCGGCCCGCGTCCCGGGCCCTCCCTCCCTCCGGGCCCGCCCTCCGGCCCGCGCCGGCCGGGCGCCCGTTTCTGGCGCTCGGATACGCCCGAGACGAATTAAGGCCGTGGCCCGTGTGTCTGCGGCCGGCCAGCGCCTGGGCATCGCTGGAAGCCCCGCCTTGACCTTGACCTTTAGACACTCCGGTTTGCCCCCCCCCACGCCCCCCCCTCCCGCCCGCCGCGTGCAGCGGGGCGGGGGGCTGGTCGCGGGCGGCTCCGGCTCCGGCTCCCGCTCACGCCCGCCCGCCCGCCCGCCAGCCGAGGCCGCGCGCCGCCCGCCGCTCCCCGGTGACCTCGATTCGGCCCTGGCAGCCCGCCTGGCCCCTGCCCGCGGAAGGCCCCCGGGGCCACCCTCTGAGCCGGCCGGGGTGGGCCGGGGGGCACGGCCCTCGGCGTTTCCGGGCCGGCCCCGTAGCCTACTTTCTCCCCCCCCCACCCCCCCTCCGGCCCGATGCCCACGTTCACAGTCAACTTTCTCACAGCGACCGAAACTTCCTTTTCGTCAGGCGAAACGAACTTGGCCGCCCCCACCTAACCTACAGTGAAACCCCCCCACCCCACCCCCCAACTCGGTTCCCCCCCAGTAGAACAAAGACAGCACAGTGGAACAATTTCATATGTGTTCTCTTCACACGTTGACAAAGTTACTCTATGGTCCACTTTAGAGTGATCAAAATTTCGACTCTGAAATTTTTATGTTTACTCCAGTGGCCTGGGGAGACCGCCACACCAGTTTCTGAAAATCTCACAAACCCAGCTTGCTTTTTTTTTTTTTTTTGGCGTTCTCCCCCCCCACTCCCCCCACCCCTAATCTTCCCCCCTCACCCCCCACTCCGACCCTGACACAGGCCTCGTCAGAGTAGAAACCCCTTTCTGCAGAATTTGGTTTTCCAGCCACCTTTCCCAGCCGGCTTTGCCAGTGTTTAGCAGAATTACGAATTCAGTAGTTTGTTATCTGTATTCAGAATTTTCCTTTTTTTTTTTAGCTGTTCTCCGTTCTTTTTAGCTGTTCGTTTTGCAAAAACGGATGTCTTCTGTAATCTTATTTTGGAAGTTGTCTTGCTATTTGGTTGCCTAAACTGGTGGAGTTTTTGTTCCGAGCTTTAACGTGCTCTCCAGTTTTTTCCAATGGGGATATGAAAAAGTGTTATGTAACTGACTCTAGGCCGCCCACAGTTAAATGAAAGAGTGCCTATAGTGGGGGGTTGGGGGTGGGGGGGGACGCATTCGTATCTGGATGATGCAGAGTTCATCTAAGTCAGCTTTACTCATGTAGTAAATTTCAGACCAGATCTGGCCATTTGAATAACTTGAGGAAGTAGATTACAAGAAACTGCTCTGGTGGGAGGGGGGATTGGTTGGTCCTTGGTTGTGGGGTCCCAGTCCTAGAGTGAAAAGTAATTTCAAACTGTCCTTGAGTACTTAGTACTTGTACGCAGATTAAAACTTCTCTCTGGAACCTGAGAATGGAGATGTGTAAATAATACCCATTCAAAGCAAATGAATGTTGTGATAGTATTTCTTCACAGTCTGTGATCAGGAGGGACATGATTTTGACTGTTGGAAAAGAAAGCTGGCAATGTCTTCCCTCTACTCTCCCAGCATGCTAGGGATTGGACTTCACCCTGCAAGCCACATGCTCTTTTATTAAGCCACATCCTTGAGCATGGATGACAATTTTAAAACAAAGTTCTAGCTTTATAACAATGCAGTTTATTCACTTAGCCCTTTTTTTCGGGCGGGGAGGAGGGGTGTAGTTGGTAGGGCCACACATGGCAATACTCGATTGCTTCTGTCTCTGCACTCAGGATTTACTCCTTGTGGTGCTCAGGACCTAATGGATATTGGGACCCAACCTGGGTATGGCAGCTTGCAAGCAAGTGCCCTACCTGCTGTGCTATTTCTCCAGATGTTATGTATTATTTTTTACAGAATTATAAACCTAAAAAAAAATTTTTTTTCCCAAAACTCCCAAAGGATTCAAAAAATGGTTACATTTTTCTTTTTATTTTTCCCCCCGCTTTTTGGGTCGCACCCGGTGATGCACAGGGGTTACTCCTGGCTCTGCACTCAGGAATTACCCCTGGCAGTGCTCGGGGTACCATATGGGATGCTGGGAGGCGCGTGGGAGTCAAACGGCCTAGCAGCTGTGCTATCACTCCAGCCCCATGGTTACATTTTTCTTAGCTTGCTTTTCCTTCAGAATGTGTGTGTGTTAGTTTCAAGTTTGTAAGTTGGAGTTGCCAGTCCTTTTTCCTAAATACATATTGTAGATTTCCTAAGCATAGGATATTCTATTTTGGGGGGACAGCCTTGGGGGTGCACCTGTGGTGCTCAGTCCCTACTCCTGATTCTGAATTCAGGTCACTTTGGGAACCAAATGCAGGACAAACCCTAGTCAGCTGCCACTGCAGGCTTTTTGTGTTTGTTGTGACAGTCATACCTAGTGACTATTCTGACTCTCTTGCTCAGGAGTGACCGCTGGCCATGCTTGGAACCTATATGTTGAAAATTCAGAGAGATCAGCTGCTGGAAGGCAAAATATTTTAAAACCCCTGTGTTAACTCTCTGACCCTCAAGGATATTCTCTTGATTAGAGGACAGTGGTCCACTTTAGGGAATGTAAAGTAAAGGCCCTCCCATTGATCATCGATTTGCTCGAGCGGGCCCAGTAACGTCTCCATTGGAGACTTTGTTGTTACTGTGTCTGGCATATCGAATACTCTCGGTAGCTTCCCGGGCTCTCCGAGAGGGGCGGAGGAATCGAACTCGGGTCGGCCATGTTGGCTGCGTGCAAGGCAAACGCCCTACCGCTGTGCTATCGCTCCAGCCCTAGGGAATGTATTAATATAATATTGACAGAATACTATAGGGCGTGTTCTTTTAAATTTCCTCAGTTTTTTGACTTTGATTTGTTACGGGAGAATAGCCTGGTAGAGACCTGGGTTCTAGTTTGGCATTGTGACCTGTTAATGTGACTTGGTTAAATCTCTTCTAGATATTAGCCTAGTAATCCATGAATCAGAAACTTTTTGGAGGTGGGAGGGAGCTCAGGGGTTACTCCTGGCAGTGCTCAGAAGACCACATTGGATGGCAGGGATCAAACCTGTGTCGGCTGTGTGCAAGGCTAGCACCCACTGTACTATCATTCTGGCTCATATTTAGAAATTGTAACATAAAAATTTTGCTGCCTTTGTAGACGAACATAGGGAGAAAAGTAAAAGTAATGCTTATTTGTGAGGCATGGAATCTTTATTAGCATATTCTGTTAGAATTGGAGGGGGATTAAAAATATCTAAAGATTTGGTTTTGGTCCACACCCTCCTGCTCAGGGATCACGGTGGTGCTTGGTGGACCATATGTGGTGCCAGGAATTGAGGATTGAACCGTGGTCATTTTTATGCATGGCAAGCACATTATTCCTGTACTGTCTTTTTAGCCCTTAAAAAAAGATTTTTTTTAAAAAACTTTTTTTTTCAGTTTATTGTTTCTTTATTTTTTTCCCAATGGAGTTAATTCATTTAATGATTTTCCAACTTGAATATATGTATGTTTTGAGGTCTCAGCAGTCAGTTCTCAGGGCTTATTTCCTGGCTCTAAGCTCAGGATCACTCTTGGTGTGGCAAAGGGACTATATTTGAAGTAAATCTCAGGTTAGTGTTACTGCTAATTTTGAGATAAATAGGTTGTGTATAAGTACTGAATTTTTATTATATTTCATCCTGAAATATGGACTTTTCAGGTTCTATTTTCAGTATTTTAGGGAGGCACCCATTGATACTCAGGGTTTACTCCTGGCAGGCTTGGGGAACCATAGGGGATGCTGGGAATCAAACCTGCTTTGTCTTCAAGCAAGGAAGGCAAGAGCTCTACTTGCTCAACTATCGTTCCTGCCTCTCTGTCTTCACTACTATAGAATACTGAAATACCGGGGCCAGAAAGACAGGTAGGGCACTTATATGTGACTGACCAGGTTTGTTCATCTCCAGCACGGTACAAGGCCTGCTAAGTACTCTGAATAGTGATCACGGAGCACAGACTGAGTCAGGAGAAAGTCCTGAGCATGGATGGGTGTGGCCCAAACCAGTCCCCCTAGGGGAAAAAACAGGAGGCTTTGTTTTTTGTTTTGGGGCCACACCCAGTGGTGCCAGGACTTACTCCTGGTTCTGCCCTCGAATTTTTCCTGCTGGTGCAAAAATTAAACCTGGATCAGCCGTTCACAAAGTAAGAGACGGAGCCACTGTACTGTCTATCCAGACTCCAAGAAGGCTGGTTTTCATGGATTTAAAAAAAAATAAGTCAGTTCTAGTGAAAGCAAACATATATTCATTGCACTCTCATTCCCTCAGCCTCTGCATAGCACTATAGCCTTATGGCAAAACCTAGGATAACAGGTCACACCCAACGGTGCAGGGCTTACTCCTGGCTCTCTGTTTAGGGATCGTTCTTGGTAGGGCTCTGGGGACCATGTGAGGTTCTGGGGATGAGGCCAGGTTGGTTCCATGGAAGGAAGTTTCTCTACCTGCTGCAGTGACACTCCAGCCTGCCCAGGATAGTCTTTATAATAACCATTTTAGCTAATCTTTCAGTAGTGTGGAAAGTTAACAACATTTGGAGTTAAAAATCTTGATAGGAAATAGGTTTTATGATGGAGGGACGCTCTTTACCTGACATTGTCAAAGATCGGAGATCAGTGACTTTTTTTTTTCTTTTTTCCTTTTTGGTTTTGGGGCCACAGTCAGTGGTGCTGATAGTTCTCCCCCAGCTCAGTGTTTGGGGTTGCCCCTGGAGATACTGAGGTTTGATGCATGCAAAGCATGGGCTCAGCATGTTAAGCTCTTTTTCCAGCCCATGATTAACCTGCTTGGGGATACTATGATTGTGCTCAGGAGACCTGGGGCTCCACAGTGGATAACTGACCTATACTGTTCTGGTTGTTCAATAAAAATGCCTGAGGATGTGGTGATGTACAGGTTCCCTGTAGATGGAGACTTATTGGACCACCCTGGCAGTGCGTAGGGTCCTCCACTAGCTTGGAAATAAATGCTTTTATGTGAAAGTTGAGAAAAGAGGCAATGACTCATTTTTAGACTTGTTTCCTAACATTTTCGATAAATGTGGGGGTTTTGTTGTTTTTTTTTTTCTGCATTTTGGGTCACAGTCAGCAATGCTCAGGGGTTACTCCGGGATTTGCACTCAGGAGTTACTTACTCCTGATGTTGCTTGGGGGACTATATGGGATGTTGGGTATCAAATCTGGGTCAGCCACGTGCAAGGCAAATGCCCTACCTACTGTATTATTGCTCATGCCCCTTTCAGCACATGTTTTGGACTTGCAGGCTAGAGGACTCTTACTCAAGCATAAGTAGCATTTTAAAAAGTCAGGCAAGGGGGCTAGAGTCACAGTATAATGTGTAGGACATTTGCTTTGCACATGGCCAACCCTGGGTTCGATCCCCCACACTCCATGTGGTCTCCTGAATTCCTCCAAGAGTGATCCCTGAATACAGCCAAGTGTGCCCTCTACAGCAAATGGGCAGTTTCATAACTGGTTTCAGTTTGATAAATTGATTTTTGAAGGGAGAAAAGTAAAAGTAATGCTTATTTGTGAGGCATGGAATCTTGAAGTTTATTTTGAAGTTCATTTCTAAGTTAATGGCTTAATTTCTGCCTCATTTCATATTTGATATATTCATATTTCCTTGTTTGTTATATTATGACTCATATTATTCTGCATGCCTTCTTCCCAAATAGTTGTACTTTTTTGAAATTTTGTTTTGTTTTTGTTTGTTTGGGGAGACCAGCCTGGTGTTGCTTTGGGATTATTTCTACCAGTGCTCGGCCTTTGCTCCGGCCCTGAAACAGATGTGCTTTTTTTTCGAAGCATGCTTTCAAAAATTGTAGTAGAATAAAGTACTATATGAGACTAGAGAGATAGTATGGTGAGTTAAGTGCTTGCCTTGTATATGGGCTACCCAGATTCAATTGCCAGCGTCCCATAGGATCCCCCAAGCAGCACCAGGAATGATTCCTGAGTGCAGAACCAAGAGTAACTCCTGAGAAATGCCAGGTGTGGCCCAATACCAATTGGGGAAAAAAAAAAAAGAATAAAGTAGTTTCAGCCCTAAGGTTTATTTATCTAAGTTTGGCATTTGGTATTCAGAGGTGAAAGGCTTCTTAGTTGTATTTGAATAATTTCGTTTTGTTTTCTTCACTTTAGAAAGAAATTGTTTTCTTCCAGTGTTAGAACTTGCCAAGAATCTTTACTCTGGTGGGAATGTAAGGAAGGGAAGGAAGGTCTCTAAGTTGTCATGGGCAGTTTGATGGTGGTGAGTGCGGTAGCTTTGCACAATATCATAAACTTTTAACACTATTGTAACCATAGTACCTAAACTATAATTTTTTTAAAAAGATAATCCTCACTTAGCCACATTTAAGTTCTTCTCTTTATATGAAAATTCCAGATTTTGGTCTTGAGAATGATCTTAATTTTTTTTCTTAAATTTTTATTAGTGAAACACCATGATGTACAGTTGTAGACTTACAAAATTTTGTGCTTGGGTTTCAGTTATACAATGATCGAATACCCATCTCTCCACCAGTGCCCATTCTCCACCACCACGGATCCCAGTATCCCTCCCACCCCTCTCCCTCCCATCCCACCCTACCTCTGTGGCAGGGCATTCCCTTTTGTTATCTCTCTCCTTTTGAGTGCTGTGGTTTATTATTTTTTTTTTTAATCCATTTTCTTGTCAGGCCAAAGAGAACCCTGTACAGTAAGAAATACGGTGTGGACCTCATCAGATACACTCATGCAGCAAATACCGTTGTTTACAGCTCTAACAAAATAGATGGTAAGCATGCCTTTTAAGCTTTTTCTGTATTTAATGGTGTTGGGGATTAAGCCCATGTCTCCTGCATGGAAGGCATGCACTTTATCACTGAGCCACATGCCTGGCCTTAGCAAGTTGCTTTCTTCAGGTGTTATGGTCATGCTTTATTTTGTTACATAGTTCATGGGATCTTTTGAGTACTGCTTTGATTATAGTAACTTTAAATATTTTCCTATGTTGTTGGTAATGCTAGTTATGTCATATGACTGGAAATGCTGAACACAAACTACCAGTATTTTTGAAAGTCTTGAAGCTGACTGTGAAAGATCTCTAGAGTGGAGATTAAGAATAGGAAGCAACAAGTTATGCTTATGGTTTGTCACCATGAAACTTAAAGACTACTTTTAGATCAAAGGAAAAAAATAACTTGACACAAATGATAAAACAGTGGAAACTTCCTATTCAAAATACATAGATTTGAGAGAATTTTTCATAAATACATCGGCTATTATGATTCAGGGGAACTGAGAAGAGCTTTTGGTGTATGCTGAACTTTTTATGATCTGTGTTATAAGGGACAGTGTACTGTCCTTATCATTGACTCTAGAAACTTTATCTGAATTTTTGGGGCCAGAGAGATAGTGCAGCAGGTAGGGCTCTTGCCTTGCATATGTATCCATCTCCGGTTTGATCCTGGCACCCCATATGGTTCTCTGAGCCTCACCAGGAGTGATCCCCGAGTGCAGCTGGGTTTGGCCCAGAAACCAGAAAATCTAAATTTGATTCCTTTTTACTTTTGAATAAAAATTAATATCTCTGAAAGATAGTTGTTTATAGAAATTAAATTTGTGGATTTCTTTCTCTAATAAATGATTTGTTTTTAACCTGCATTTACCCTGAGGGAATCCATTTTCATTTGATGGATGGTCTAAGTAATTGACCTTTCATGTTAGGACTCTATATGCTTATCTCACTGATTTATTGATGGTCGCATTTTTTTGCAGCAAGATTTTCCTAATGTCATTCAACAAGAAGTGCTTAGACTACTATTTCGGTTATGTGTATGTCAAAGCATATGAGCAAAAGTCTTCTTGAATGAGCCTTTTCCGCTGGTACATAAATTTTAGTGTGTCAGTTCTACTTTTCATACCTCTATTTCAGAAGTAGTTTTCTAAGTGATAGTGCAGTTAATGCTTTCATACAAGAATATAGAATACTGAAATTCTGAGGAAGCACATCTATGTGATCATCTGAATGATTGATATATTGTGTTGGGCTTTTTTGGGGGGTGATTAAATGAGGATTCTCCAAATATAGTGCAAGATGAGCAGATGTGTGGCATTTGCAGCTTTGCTGCCATGCCACGACTATGAGGATGTTGCCTTTCCTGTCTCAAGTATATCCTGAAGAGTTCCTCCAACGCTCCGCTTCCTTTTGCCTGATTCCAGGCTGAGGTAGTAGTTTGTACAGTTTGAGGGTCTATGATACCACCCGGTACAGGAGATAACTGTACAGGCCACTGCCTTGCCAGGAACAGCGCGCCAGCTACCAAGTGGGGTGGAGAGGATGGCGATTCTCTGCTCATCGCTGAGAAACCAGGTAATGGTGAGGAATTCTTTCCTGCTTAGGGCAGGTGAGTAGTCCTAGCAGTGGAATAACCAAGAAGACATTGTATTTGTTATATGAGAAATTTGAAGGTGTTTTCAAGGAAAACAATGTAGAATTCATAGATATATGGAACACAACAAAGAGTGCCTTTTTCCCCCTTTTCTGTTTAAATGTCCTTCTATTAGAAAGTTACCTCTATGGGAGTTGGAATGGTAGTCCAGTAGGTAGGGCACTTACCTTGCATGTGGCTGATCTGGATTCAATCCCTGACACTTTGTATGGTCCCCTGAGCACTGCCGGGTGTGGGCCCAAACTCCAGAGACCCTAAGAAGGTGCCTCTGTGAACCCGGCTGTGTATAAGGCAAGAACTTGCTATTTAATCTCTATTTCTGTGTTCTTTTTGTTATAAAAATGTTTTTTTCTATACTTTCTGAATTTTGGCAGCATTTCCTGTTGCCTCTTTCTCGGTAATTGCTATATTTTTAGGGGCATACTACTTTGCAGTTCTTTTTTTTTTTTTTAATATACCTGGTTCTCATGGGCTACTCTACTCTGTCATAGTGCTTAGGGATTGTTCCCCCTGGTGTTAATGGTGCACTTTGTATTGTTCCCTAGTTCTGTTCCTTAATTTCCTTTCCTTACCATCACCATCATTTTTGTTGTTTTTCTTTACCTTTTCAGATGCATCTTTTTTGGGGGGTGGGTTATTTTGATTTTAGGCAAGACTTCTCTCAGCTCAGTGCTCAGGGGTCATACCTGGGGACCATGTAATGCTGGGGATTGAACCTGGCCTTCTTGCATGCAAAGCATGTATTCCAGTTTGTGAGCACTCTTTCTGGCCCAGAATTATTTTGTTTTTCTATGTTTGTTTCTGGGCCACACCAGGTGGTACTCAGGAGTTACTCTTGGCTCTGTACTCTGGAATCACTCCAGGAACCATATGGGATGTTAGGGATTGAACCCGGGTTGGCTGGGAACAGGGCAAGGACTCCTAACTGCTGTTTTATCTCTCCAACCCCTGGCCCAGAATTTTTTTTAGTATTTATTTCTTCCAACACAGATCTAGATTGTTCCTTTCTGTGGTAATTGTCAAAATCTTACAGTTATGTTTTGTTATAGTTTGAGTTTTAAATGTCTTAAGAGCTTTATAACTGAAAAATTCTTGCTTATTTTAGCATTTTAAACTCACTTCTAATGCATATGGCTCTGGTGAATAGTGTGGCTAATTTAAAAAGTAGTAGTAGGGGCTGAAGCTATGATGGTGTTGTAGGTAAGGCGCTTGTCTTGCACATGGTGGACCTGGGTTTGATTCTGGCACCCCATATGGCATCGCCAGTGTGACCCAAAACCAAAAAAAATAAAGAAGAAAAGTAGTAGTAGATTACTTTTCTTTCTCGTCTGTTTATCTTAATTTGGTGGGTAGAAGGTGCTTTCAGGTATGTTCCCAGGACTCCCAGCCTGGAGGCCTTTCTCAGTGACGGTAGTCCAATAAGCTGATGATGTGGGGTTGTTCGGATCCTGCTGCAATGCTGGGGACCACACCTGCTACCATTCAAAGGACTACAAGGGGGCCAGAGCAATTGTACAGCAGGCCTGGGTTTCAATCCCTGGTATCCCATATGGTTCACTGAGCACTGCCAGGAAAAGTTCCTGAGTACAAAGCCAAGAGTAACCCCTGAGCATTGCTAGGTATGACCCAAACCAAATAACAACAAAAAACACAAAGGACTACATGGTGCTGGGGTTTCAGGGTCAGCCACACTCCCAGCAAGTACCATAATCCCTCTTTGGTTCATTTTGCTGCCTTTTTATTTTTCCCTTTAATTTGGGGGGTGGGTTGGGGGACTGGGTACAGGAGATCAAACCCAGGTCTGCCTCATGCAAGGCAAGTATTATTGCTGTACTATTACTCTGGCTTATTTGTTTAGTTTTTGATTAAAAAAACATTTTAACATTCAATAATATGAAATTTCTATAATTTAATAATATGAGATTGATTTAATAATATGAAGTTAAAGATTGGGTTGCCATGCTACTGAAATAGCCAGACAAATATTTTATGTCGGAGCCCAGCCTAATCCTTGGCTTATCACATCTTCTTTGGACTTGTTTCTACTGCAGCCAACTATTTTTCTTTCCATTCTTTGAACACTGAAACTATTGTAGGGGATGGTTGGTTTGTTTTTGGCCTGAATATGTTTTGGCCTTGATATATTGCAGAACAAGTTACATTGTAACTCTGCAGAATCTACAGATTGGTAGAAAAATAGTGAAATTTTATTTGTTTTTTGTTTGAGATTTTGGGCTACGCCTGGTCCAGGGGTTACTTCTGGCTCTGCACTCAGGAATTACTCCTGATTGGCCTTGGGGAACCATATGGGATGCTGGAGATTGAACCCGAGTCAGGCACATGCAAGGCAAGCTCATTCCCCACTATATTCTCTCTCTTGCCCCAATAATGATATTTTAAAACAGTCTGTGGCCTGTCAGTTTAAGAAATCCACTTTTGTATTTTGTGAAGTCTGTATGTACCCATTCTTCAGCTGTGGAGAGGAGTATCCACTGCTGCTTATTCACAACTTGCTTGGGTAATGAGGGAAAATGAATTCTTTGATGTTTTCTAGATGAAAATGCAAAGTAAAATCACTTTTTAATGGTAGGATATCTTCATACCTTATCTTCTTGCAGATACTATTCGCTACTTGTCCTTACATGACAACAAATACATTCGATACTTTCCTGGACATAGCAAAAGGTAAGATTTAGTGTGCAGAAGTAGTTTTTTTGTATGTTAATATCCAAGGTTATTTGTAGAAGGAGAGATTTTATTAATGAACTGATACTAGTTTCTCACTGTTTTGTTATTTAGCAGTCTTCTTATTTTCTTCTGTGCTTACTTTTGTTGTTGTTGAGGTCTCCCTCTAGCTGTAATCGGGAAGCCATGCAGTGTGCTATGGGGGGACTGTATCTAGGACCTTGTGCTCCTCCACTTCCATTCATATCCCTCACACTCCTTTTAACCTTCCCTAAACAGCCAGCTCTTGATTAATTGAGATTGTAGAGTCATTGTTAGGATGGATGGTATGAAATCCCAGTTAAAACCTAATTAGGAAAAGAAATACAAATTAAGTATAGTGAGTGAGAACTAGGTAGTAAAAGTTGCACTTGTCATTGAGGATCCCAAAATTTCAGATCCTTGGACTTAGTCTCGTACTAAGTTCCTACCTGGCTGGCTGGGGAGTTTCTTTTCCTATCCCTACTATTTCCCAATTTCTGCTTCCCCCACAATAAATTCAGAACCTTAATGAATTGGTCAAGGTCAGTGAGAGTAGAACCTGATCTTGCCTTGCATGCACTGGCCTTGGTTCAATCCCCGGTGCCCCATATGGTCCTTGAGTCTATCAGGAGTGATCCTTGAACACTGACACACTTGTGGCCCAACCAAAAGGGGAAAAGAAGAAAAGCTCTTTTTTAAAAAAAAAAATACACACACACACACACACACAGGTTTTTTGAGCCATAGCTGGCGTTGTTCAGGGCTTATTCCTGGTTGTTTTTTTTTTTTGCTCAGGAATCACTCCTGGATGGCTCGGGGAAACAAACATGTGGGGTGCGCAGGGATTGTACCTGGGTCAGCCACGTGTAAGGTAAGCGCCCTACCCACTGTACTATAGCTCTGACCCCAAAAGAGTCATTTTTGAAGGGCTGGAGCCATAGTACAGTGGATACGGTATTTGCCTTGCACATGGCAACACAGGTTTGGTCTCTGGCATCCCATATAAGTCCCCTGAGCACTGTCAGAAATAATGCCTGAGTAGAGAGCCAGGAAGTTATTCCTTAGTGTCAGTGGGTGTGGCCCAAAACCAAAAAACAGAACAAGCAAAAAAAAAAAATACATGAAAGGGGGTCATTCTTGTGAATGAAACCTTCTAGTATAGGTGGGCCCCTGTTTCAGTAGTCTCTGCTCTACATAAACATGTTCCACATAAGGATCTTAATGAGAATACAGAAAATGAAATAAAATAGTTTTTTGTTTTGAAAGTTGAACTTTTCTAACTCTGCTTTGTAATCTGTCTTCTACCTCAACTCCCCTGTATTTTTTTCTGCGACTTTTTGAGTTTGGCTGTATATTAAGTACATTTCCCTATAGATAGTAATTTAATCATTTGTTATATACTTTCATTTGTAAATGTAAATTCCCCTTGAAAAGTTACAAAACCCTAAGAAAAGGTTGGTAGTTACAAAACCCTAAGAGAAGGTTCTTATTGATTGAGCAGGATTTTTTTGTTTGTTTGTTTTGTTTTTGGTCACTCCTGGGAATGCTTAGCGGTTACTCCAGCTCCTGGCTTTAGAGTTAGGAATCACACCTGGCGGTGCTCCAGGGACCAAATGGGATTCCAGTATCAAATGTAGGTTGGCCACAATATTCCAATTATTGCAAGTACTATCTAGCCACAGGGCAAGAAGTGCTTACGTTGCTGAAGACAAGAGGTAGCAACCAGGAGTGGAACAGATAGTACTGCGGGTAGGGTGTTTGTTTGCTTTGCACACCCAGGTTTGATTCCTGGCACCCCATATGGTCCACCGAGCATTCCAGGAGTAATTTCTGAGCACCACCAGGTATGGTCCCCCAATTTATTTATTTTTTATGTTACTTATTTATTTTTGCTTTTTGGATCACACCCAGCGATGCTCAAGGGTTACTCCTGGCTCAGTACTCAGTTATTACTCCTGGCGGTGCTCGGAGGATCCTATGGGATGCCAGGGATCAAACCCGAGTCAGCCGCATGCAAGGCAAATGCCCTACCCGCTATATTCTCGTTCAGGCCCCCCCCCCCCCCCAATTTTTTTTTTTAAAAAGGCAGCTGGGGCTGGAGTGATAGCATAGTGGGTAACACGTTTGCCTCGCACACGGCCAACCCCAGGTTTGATTCCCAGCATCCCATATGGTCTCCTGAGCACCGTCAGGAATAATTCCTGAGTGCAGAGCCAGGAGTAACCCCTGTGCATAGCTAGGTGTGACCCAAAAAGCAAAATAATAATAATAATAAAAATTTTAAAAGGCAGCTGATGTAGCTTCAGGCAAAGCTTCATGGTTCCAGAAAAAGCATAACTTTATGAAAAATTTCTTTACTATTTGTGGATTAATATTTGTGCAATTTGCACATTTATTGTCAATAAATATGCAGAATTTATTATAGTTCAGAATTCTCTCCAGTATTTGAATTATCCAACCTCTTGACCTCCTGATTAGTAGTGACTTGTCATTTTTTATTTTATTTATTTGGAGAATATCAGTGTAATCCAAATTGAACTCTTATTTTTTGGGGGACAGAGGATGACATGCAGTACTCAGGGCTTACACTTGGCTCTGTGCTTAGGGATCACTCTTTTTTTTTTTTTGCTTTTTTGGGTTCCACCCGGCGATGCTCAGGGTTTACTCCTGGCTCATGCACTCAGGAATTGCTCCTGGCGGTGCTCGGGGACCATATGGGATGCTGGGAATCGAACCTGTGTCGGCCATGTTGGCTGCGTGCAAGGCAAATGCCCTACCCACTGTGCTATCGCTCCAGCCCCAGGGATCACTCTTAATGGGGCTGGGGAATCTTATGGATCTCAGGGATTGAAGCCCCAGTTGGTCTCTTGATAGGCCAAGCACTAGCACTTTGCCCACTGTATTCTCTCTCTCCAATCCCAAGATCCCAAATGACTTCTTAATTTCCCTTTTTCTTTGGAATGGGTTTTTTTTTTTTTTCTTTTTGGGTCACACCTGGCGATGCTCAGGGTTACTCTTGGCTTTGCACTCAGGAATCACTCCTGGCGGTGCTAAGGGGACCATATGGGATGCTGGGGATTGAACCTGGGTCGGCCACGTGCAAGGCAAACTAGCCCTGCCTGCTGTGCTATCACTCCAGCCCCCCATTTTTACTTTCTTAATCGCCTTTAGTTCATACTATTTTTTGGGTGTTGATTCTCTCAGTAAAAAATTTATCCCCCTTGGCAGCTTTTTGCTGATCGTCTTTCTCCTTTTTTGCTATTGGTATTTCTCCTTTTTTTTTCTTTTATTTTTAGGCCGTATCTACTGTTGCTTAAAGGCTATTTCTAGCTTGGTGCTTCTCCAAGCACTCCTGGCTGGGCTGTCCTGTGTTTGGCAGGTCATGTGGTACTAGGTCTCCTACATGCAAAGCATATGCTTCCGCTTGCTGAGCTATCTCTCTGGCCTTTGGCGTTTTGACAGTAAAAAAAACAAGGTTCTCTTCTAGCTTTTCTCCCTCTTAGTCTTTACTCAAGTGTCTCCATCAGTCTCTGTTTCATCACCTCAAGGGCTTCCTAAATCAGCATTTTTATTTATTTTGGTTTGGGGACCATACCCAATGATGCTCTGGGATAACTCCTGGCTCTGCACTCAGATTAGTGTGCACTCTGGCGTTTTTCAGGGGACTATATGGAATGCTGGGGATCGAACCTGGATCAGCCGCACTCAAGACAAGTGCCTTACCAGCTGTACTATTGCTCCAGCCCCTGAATCAGTATTTGTAGCTTGTGTCTGTCATTTTCACTTAGCTTCCACCCACGTGTTTTATGAATATGTGTGAAGATGTTGCTCCAGTGCTGCCACCTGATAGATCTAACACTCCATTATTCAGTTCTTTGGGCCAGATTCCTCTCAATATGCCTCATCTTTCTTCATCTTTGGGCAATTCCTTAGAGTCAAAGTTTCTATTGTCTGTTAACTGTCTTTCCCTTACTGTCATATCCAATGAGTTGCCATGTCTTAGTGATTCTGAGTCGAATAACTTGTATCCCTTTCCTCCATACTCATTCTCCTTTGCTTCTGTCTAATGCTCTAAGATGAATTATTATCAAAATGTAATTAACCATCCAGCTTTATTTAGCACCCTGTAGTACAGTTCTGCTCACTTCAGTCCTTCCTCAGAAAGTTCTCCATATTCCTAATCTTTCTCCATGGACTCAGACTCAACTGTGGATATGACCTATTTCCTAATGGCATCACTCCAGTTTAGGTGATTTGTGGACTTGCTGAACACAGGCCTTATATTTTCCTACCTGGCACCTTCTAGAAAGGCATTTTCCATCAAAAATATCAACTATCTCTGACCCTTTATTAGAGTTTTAAACTGTTAAGCTTCCTTAGAGTTGACACTGGTTTTCTCTTTCTAGTCTCTCTACCTCTAAGCTTTCATAAACCTTTGCATGACACCAAGGTAAACATTTTTTTGTGGGAAGGGTTTTTGTTTGTTTTAGGCCATACCTCTCTCTGCTCAGGGCTTGCTCTTGCAAGGATCACTGCTGGCAGGCTCTGGGGACCGTAAGGGGTGGTAGGAATTGAAACCAGGTTGTCATGTGCAAGGCAAGCACCCTGTCCTCTGTACATTCTCTCTAGCCCCTGGAATTTTTTTTTCCTTTTAGGTCTCACTTGGTTATGCCCAGGTGCTGCTCCTGGTTCAGTGCTAGGGACATTGCTGGCAGTGTTTAGGAGACCAGGTGGTACTGGGGACTAAACCCAGACTTCTGCATGCATGTCTGCCTGTTGAGCTAGCTCTCTCGCCCTGGAGACATATGTTTTGATTTGGTAGCTTTTAGTTGTCTTTTTCTTTACAGTTGTTGTCTTTGATTATTTCCGATTGCTTGTGTGTATTTATTAAAACAGTAAATTTGGAATAATAGATGGGAGGAGTGGTTTAGTGCTCATCTCTAATTTTTATAAATATTTTAATTCAGCTGGGCTGGAACGATAGCACGCTGGGTAAGTCATTTGCCTTGCACATGGCTGATGCGGGTTCAATTTCCCCCGCCCCTCTGGGGAGAGCCTGGCAAGCTGGTGAAAGTATCTCGCCCGCACGGCAAAGCCTGGCAAGCTATCTATAACATATTCGATATGCCAAAAACAGTAACAACAAAGTCGTTACTGGTGTCCAATCGAGCAAATTGATGAACAATGGGAAGACAGTGCTACAGTGCAGTGCTATTTTAATCAACTAATTTATCTTGATGCATTGCAGAGTGGTGGCCTTGTCCATGTCACCTGTGGATGACACTTTCATTTCTGGGTCTCTTGATAAGACCATTCGACTTTGGGATCTCCGGTCTCCTAACTGCCAGGTAATGATTCCTCACAGTTATACTTCAGATACTTTCTATAGGAAGCACTGCCATCACTCTCTTTCTTAAAGAAGGGTAAAACAGTTGTTCTATCCTGGATCCTGAAGTCTTTTTAGACTTGGAGGGGGACTCTACCTGGTAGATACCTGATAATTTAGCAAACATATTGCATATTGCATCTTGTGCTATGTTTAGTTTTTAAAAACATTTTACCTTAAAGCATGCATTTTAACTTTAATTAAGTGGTTATAAAATTACTTACCAGTTTTTTACAATGATCTCTTTTTTTAAAAGTCTCATTTTGTTGAAGCTTGCTTTTTCTGTTGTAGGTATATTATCTACAATTGTCGATAATTCTGTTATAAAATATTATAAATTATTTAAAAATAATTGTTATTATTTTGTGCCCCTTAGCTTTCATTGGAAGAAGTAAATTATTTAGTTGTTCATTGATTTTTTTTTTCCTTAATTCTTCATAGGGCCTCATGCATCTACAGGGCAAACCAGTTTGCTCTTTTGATCCAGAAGGGTTAATTTTTGCTGCAGGTGTCAATTCTGAAATGGTCAAACTTTATGACCTTCGCTCTTTTGATAAGGTAAATTTTTGAATCTTTGAGCTATCTTGTTTATTTGGGAAGATTTGAAGGGTGAGATGGACGGTTAAAAATATTGTCTATGATAGAAGCCTGTGGTACGTACTAGAAAGCATAAGAACAGTGATTTGTCCTCTGGTTCCTCAAGTTAAAACTAAGAAATGTAAAGGGATAGAAGGCTTGGCTCTGGTAAAATGACATTTCTTTGCTTTGGACTAGGAATGCTATTTTTATATTTTTGCAGGGGCCATTTGCAACTTTTAAGATGCAGTATGATCGGACCTGTGAGTGGACAGGACTTAAGTTCAGCAATGACGGCAAACTCATCCTCATTTCTACCAATGGCAGCTTTATCCGGCTTATTGATGCTTTCAAGGGAGTAGTAATGCACACATTTGGGGTGAGCTGACAGTTTTTGAGTATCACTGTTTCCATTTGGCTGAGAATTGTATTGTAATTAAATGGTAGAGATCTAAGACAAAAACTTTTCCAAAGCAGTAATCCTTGAATGCTGAAGTGTTTTTTCTTTTTTTTAAATCCAGTGTTGTGAATTTGGGGTTTAGATTTTTAAAAAATGAATTGTCTATTTTTAGGTTTTTTTTTTTTTTAGCTACATCTAACATTGCTGAGGGGCTACTACTGGCTCTACTTGAGTGTCAGTTCTAGCAGTGCTCCGAGGATCATATTGCAATGTCTAGGATCAAATCGGGGTCGGCTTCATGCAAAGCAAAGCACCTTAAAATCTGTACTGTCTCTCAGGCCCTTTTTTTTTCATTTCATTTCATCATCCTGTTATTCGTTGATTGCCTCGAGCAGGCCCCAGTAACGTCTCTTTCATCCTAGCCCTGAGATTATATTCACGGCTATTTAGGCCCTTGATATAATAAAATTTTTGTTTGCTTGCTTTGTTTTTATTTTGGGGCCACAGCTGGTGATGCTTGTGGGTTACTCCTGATTGTGCACTCAGTAATCACTCCTGGTGCTCAGGGAGACCATATGGGATGCTAGGGATTGAACCTTGGTTGGCATGTGCAGGCAAGTGCCCTACCTGCTATACTATCTCTCTATCCCCTAGATATAAAACTTTTTTTTTTTTTTTACTTTTTCGGTCACACCCAGCGACGCATACAGGTTAATAATTCCTGGCTTAGAATCTGGAAAAAACCTGAGTGCCCAAGAACAGATGACTGGTTAAAGAAACGTTGGTACATCTACACAATGGAGTACTATGTAGCTGTTAGAAAATATGAAGTCATGAAATTTACATACAAGTGGTACTACATGGAAAGTATTATGCTAAGTGAAATGAGTCAGAAGGAGAGGGACAGATATAAAAAGATTGCATTCATCTGGGGGACATAAAGTAACAAAATAGGAGATTAATACCCAAGAATAGCCAAGATAAGTACCAGGAGGATTACTCCATGGCTTAGAGGCCAGCTGGGCATGCTAGGGGGAAAGGCAGCACAGATAGAGAAGGGAGCACCAAATAAAGGGTGTTTGGAGGATCTTCCCAGGATGGAAGATGCATGTTGAAAGTTGACTGTAGACCGAACATGATTGCCACTCAATGCCCCTTTTGCAGACCACAACACCCAAAAGGAGAGAGAGAACAAAAGGGAATGCCCTGCCACAGAGGCAGGGTGGGATGGAGGGGGATGGGGGTGGGAAGGGTACTGGGATCCATGGTGATGGAAAATGGGCACTGGTGGAGGGATGGGTATTTGATCATTGTATAATCGAAACCCAAGCACAAAAATTTGTAAGTCTACAACTGTACCTCATGGTGTTTCACTAATAAAAATTAAAAAAAAAAAATTCCTGGCTCATGCACTCAGGAATTACTCCTGGCAGTGCTCAGGGGACTATATGGGATGCTGGGACTCAAACCCAGGTTGACCGCATGCAAGGCAAACACCCTACTTGCTGTGCTATCCCTCCAGTCCCAGATATGAAACTCTTAACCATAAGCATTTTCATATCACCATGACTGTGGACTCTGCAACAGGGAATGAATTTTGGAAGGACGGTGACTGAATTTGCAACCATGGTGGCACTGTGAGTTGAAATTTTTATGAAAAGGAAGATGCTATAGATGCTGAGACAATATTTCTGGGCACCTAAATTTTTCTGTCGATGACTCTTAACAAAATAACTTTTTTCTTATTTTAGGGTTATGCCAACAGCAAAGCTGTCACCCTGGAAGCCTCTTTTACTCCAGACTCCCAGTTTATTATGATTGGTAAGCTTCCTTTATCATCATTGGCACTGTCTGTTTATTTATATTACTTTGGGGGGACTGTAGCAACACTACAGAAAGTTTGCTGCTTTCTTTGCATGTGGCTGACACAGGTTTGATCCCTGGCATACCACATGGTTCCACGAGTACCTCCAGGAGTAATTCTTTAGTACAGAACCAGGAGTATGGTCCAAAAACATATACATACTTTATATATAACATGGGTTTTTTTGTTTTGTTTTGTTTTGGTTTTTTTACTATTTTTATTTTTCAGAAGTTGCTATTTATACAACTCTGTATTACATTTGTTCAGGTTTTTATTTTTACTAATTCTATTTTTTAAAAGTTGGTATTGGGGCTGGAGAGATAGCACAGCAGGTAGGGCATTTGCCTTGCACACGGCCGACCCGGGTTCGAGTCCCAGCATCTCTTATGGTCCCCGGAGTAACCCCTGTGCATCACCAGGTGTGACCCAAAAAGTAAAAAAAAAAAAAAGTTGCTATTTACATAACTTTATTTTTCCTTTAAAATTTTCCCCTTCCTTTTTTAGTATGTGTCCCACACTTAGTTGTGATGCTCACTGGAGGTTATACAGTTCATTGGGATGCCAGGGATCAGTCTTGAGGCCTCATACCCACAAAGCAGGTACTCTGATTCTGAGCCATAACCCTGAGTCCTCTATATTATTTTGGTAGTTGTTCTCAGTGTTAGTGTTCTATTAGAGAATGTTATGCCAAATCTGGTTTTGATCTCCAGCACCACAAAAAAAAATGGAAAAATAAAAAGAACTTTCCTGTATTTTTTTTGTCTTGGAACAATACCTAGCGGTGCTCAAGGATCACTCCTGGCAGTGCTCGGGGGATCATATGCGGTACTGGGATCTGTGTCTGTTATTTATAAGGCAAACACCTACCTGCTGTACTATCACTCAGACCCCTTACCTTTTGTACTATCTTAATTTTACAGTTCTTTACTAGGAAAATTTAATAATATTGATTTCCTTAGCCAGGGCGGCAATAGAGTTTAATTATACAGTTACTGTCTTATTAATAATACTAACATAATTGTACATTCAGTTGGTCTTTCTTAGTGGCAAACAGTTGGTAGAATAATTGTAGTGATCCCCATCCCTCTTTAAATGACAAAACTAAGTGACTAAGAGGAAGCTGATTTATGAAGTAACAAAGAAATCAATTCCCAGAGTGATCTTTTTTTCACTGTTGTTTCTTCTGAAGGCTGTGTCCTGGTTTGGTCTCTCCCCAGTGGTCAATCCTTGTCCTTCCCACTTGTCTTTGTATTGTGTCTTGAGTTGTATTTTCTTTGACTGTTTTCTTTAGGTTCAGAGGATGGCAAGATCCATGTTTGGAATGGGGAGAGCGGTATAAAAGTAGCTGTGTTAGATGGCAAACACACAGGCCCCATTACCTGTTTGCAGTTCAACCCCAAGTTCATGACCTTTGCCAGCGCATGTTCCAACATGGTATGTGAACAGTGACAAATGTCCTCTACATAGATACCCTTTTGTTTTGGGGTGGTGGGCGCTTCTACAAGCACAGCAAGTTGGTTTTTAAGTAGGTATATCACGGTCACGGTCCTCCCGTTGTTCATCGATTTGCTCAAGTGGGCCCAGTAACGTCTCCATTGGAGACTTTGTTGTTACTGTGTTTGGCATATCGAATACATCACGGGTAGCTTGCCAGGCTCTGTTGTGCGGGCGAGATACTCTCGGTAGCTTGCCGGGCTCTCCGAGAGGGGTGGAAGAATCGAACTCGGGTCGGCCATGTTGGCCACTTGTAAGGCAAACGCCCTACCCCTGTGCTATCGCTCCAGCCCAGGTATATCACAAGCTCTGAAATACATGTTCTTCAACTGGTGGTGACTTCCTTGTTTTCATCTCTTATTATCTCTTATTGAGCTAGTCATCTGTTTTTTTTTTCCACATTTAAAAAAAAAAATAAAGCACTATGATTTCAAAGCTAATTATAGTTGAGTTTCAGGCATACAATATTGCAATCCTACCACCTGTGTCAACTTCCCCTCCATCAATGTTCCCAGGCTCCCTCCTATATCCACCCACTCATTTATTTTTATTTTATTTTTATTTTTACTGTTCTTCCTATGACTTGGGATAACTTCTAAACTCCCTGGGAAATCTCACGCCATTTTTTTGTTGTCTGTCTTCTAGTTTGTGGGTGGTTTTTATTTTGTTTTGCTTTAATGGTATGGGGGCTAGGAAAGGTAGGCCATACTGAGCAGTGCTCAGTGCTAGGTGACATCTAGTTTTGTGCCCACATTACCTGGGGCAATGCTTCACTGCTTTTTGCATGAGTGGGCAGGGGGAGGGACCATACCTGGTGATGCTCAGGACTTATTCCTGACTCTGTGCTCAGGTATCGATCCAAGGTGAGCCACGTGCTAGACCCATTACCCTACATGCTCTGGTACCTCTCCAGCTGCACTTTTTTTGCCCCTTAAAATACTTTGAACCAGGGCTGGAGAGATTAGTATAGGTGTTAAGATGCTTGCATGTGGGTCTGGAGTGATAGCACAGCGGGTAGGGCGTTTGCCTTGCACACGGCCAACCCAGGTTCTGTTCCCAGCATCCCATATGGTCCCCTGAGCACTGCCAGGAGTGATTCCTGATTGCAGAGCCAGGAGTAATTCCTGTGCATCGCCAGGTGTGTGACTCAAAAAAAAAAAAAAAAAAAAAAAAGATGCTTGCATGTGGCTAACTCCAGGTAGGTCAACATCAGCACTGAAGTATGAAGCCAAGAATAGGCCCTAAGCAGTGCCACATATGACTCCAAAAAATAAAACAAGCCTAAAACTTAGAACCAGCCCCTTTTTTTGAGGGGGCATACCCATCGTTGCCCAGGGGTTACTCCTGTCTCTGCTCTGAGTAATTACTCCTAGCAGTGCTCAGGGGACTATGTGGGATGCTGGAGATCGAACCCAAGTCAGCTGCATGCAAGGCAAGTGCTTTACCTGATGTACTATCTCTCTGGTCCCCTGTGTTTGGAATTTTATTTATTTGTATTTGGAGGCAACACCTTGCAGTGCTCAGGGCTTACTCCTGGGCTGCACTAAGGGAACATATGAGGTGCAGGGGATCAAACCTGCGTCAGCTGTGTGCAAGGCAAATTCCCTATCTGCTATCCTATGACTCCAGCCCATGAAGCAGCCTTTTAGGCTGCAACTTTCCTGTTTTTCATTTCTTTCTCTTGACATCAGATTCCTCAGGAAATTTTATAGTTGGTCATAACTCACTAGGATTTGCTGGGGGTGAAGAGATAATACAGTGGATAGGGCACTTGCCTTGCATATGGCCCTCCTGGGTTCAATATCTGGTATCCCATATGGTGCCCGAACCTATCCAGAAGTGATCCCTGAATGCAGATCCAGGGTAAGTCCTGAGCATAGCCAGCATGTCCAAAACCATTTTTCCCCCCTTCAGACACCTATCTCTTAATAGAAAACAGTAGAATAAAGTTTCAGGGAATTTCTTCAGTTTCTTTATTGTTCTCTTAAACCTTTCTACCTATTCAGGGGCTGAAATGATAGCACAGCAGGTAGGGCGTTTGCCTTGCATGTGGCCGATCCGGGTTTGATTCCCAGCATCTCATATGGTCCCCTGAGCACTGCCAGAAGTAATTCCTGAGTGCATGAGCCAGGAGTAACCCCTGTGTGTCGCTGAGTGTGACCCAAAAAGCGCAAAAAAAAAAAAAAACCTTTTTACCTATTCAGAATGAGGTGTTTTACTACCAACTTGTGCAGTCATGTTGCCCCCTCCCTTCTAATTTGAACGGGAGTATATCTGATGGTGCTCAGGGTATACTCCAGCTCTGTCTGTGGTATTTGCTACCAGCTGACTGGGGAACCATGTGGTGCCAGGGATTGAACCAGATTTTTCACATGCAAGGGATCGACTCATCCTGTTGAATTGTCTCCAGTGCCACTTTCTTTTAGGAAAACAAACAAGAAATTTGTCAACAAAAAAATTCAGTAAACATCTAATTCTGAGCCAGAGAGATAGCTATGGCTAGTGTACACACTTTTCATGTGGAAGACCCGGGTTTGATCCCTGGTACCACCTCATATTCTGAGCACAGAGCCAAAAGTGCTCAGAGCCTTCTGAGCACTGCTGGGTGTTTTTTGTACTGCTGCCGTGCCTACTCCCCCCCACCCCCCCCAATAATAATCAGTCACTCATTTTTAATAACTCAGGAATGAAGGAGCCCATGTGAGGCCATCTAGTGAATTAGCAGTGAGATCATGTTGCCCTGATAATAGATTGAGCATACCTTCCTTACTGGATCACTGTAGAAGGCAGATAGTGGTGGAGGAAATTGTTCATTTTCAAGAATAGGCATGTTTACTTCACAGATTGCCAATTGGTTGGACCTTGAAAGGGGGCCACCAGTGAGTGATCATTCTTCCTCTACATTTGGGGCTAGAAATCTTCATGCTCTGGAGAGAAGGGTAAAAAATATGACTTAGCAATGAGGAAAGAAACCAAGCCTTTTAAAGTTGATTTATGTTCTCCTTCCAGGCCTTCTGGTTGCCCACCATCGATGACTGACCCTGATGCTGCCCAGCTGTTTCTGTGCAGTGAGGGTGGCCAGCTGGAAAAGACTTAGAGGGGACTGAGATAATATTGGGACAGGATTGTTTGCCTGGGCTGGAGAGCATCCTTCCACG
This sequence comes from Sorex fumeus, assembly GCF_029834395.1. Lineage (NCBI taxonomy): Eukaryota > Metazoa > Chordata > Mammalia > Eulipotyphla > Soricidae > Sorex > Sorex fumeus. Next base: position 52,556,036 of record NW_026606129.1, on the reverse strand, counting down.
TGGCCTTCCCATGGATATGCTGTACATCTGCTCAGAAGAAAAAAATCACTTTGCCAAGCTACTTCAGAAGGACTCTTGGTGCAGCAGATGTGATCGGGACACAGATTTTCCAGTTATTGTTGCACCAAGTTTCTCCAGAGAAGTGACCAAATTCATTATTAGGCTATAGTGGGGCCCTCAAGATGCCTTCAATTTTGAATGTATTTGCTGCTGAGGAGCCGGTTAATTCTGCACATCCCTTCCCCACCCTCATAAATGCATGGGAAGCCACAGTTCTGGTTTTGAGATGCTAGGGCAGCTTAGTGCCCCTTGCCCTCACCCTGCATGTCTTGTTACTGGGTTTCCCTGTGTCATTGTGGCATTATTCCACAGTCATCATGTTACTTAGGTGCCAAACATTTATAGAAAATAAGTTTTCATGTATCTTGGGATCGTAAAAGAATCTACAGATGGATCTTACTTGGCAGAAAGCCTTTCAAATAAGTCGTAAGGGTGGGTGATCTGGGCATGCCTTGGGCTTTGGGTGTTGAGTGGAAAAAGGCCCACAAGCCTAAGGGGGATGGGGAGAGCGAACAAGATCCAAAGATTGAAGGTTAACAGCAGTTTGGTATGGTCCCCCGTTATCAAAGCAAACCCATTGTCCTCCAGGGTGCCTGCTGAGCTTGGTCATGTACTAAGGCAAGGTGGGAATCTTATTTTGTACATGAGAAACATCACACTTTTTTGTGGGCCAGTTTTGTGGAATAAGTCTGAGTTGTTTACACTGATGCCTTCCATGCCCACCACAAATTGTGTACATAGCCAATCTTTCCCCCAGCTCTCAACTAAGAGCTGGCTCTAGGCCTGTGTTATATGTTATATTTAGCCTTTTATATATGACCTGGGATTTCTGTTTGTAATTTAGTGTGTAGACCTTCATTTAAATCTTATGAGTGTATGTGCATACATACATATGTATATGTGCATATGCATACGTATATTTATATATATATATATAAAATACTTGTTCTCAGACTTCAGCTGAAGATGATAGGGTTCTACAGCCCAGGAGAAAGACTGCATCCTTGCTAATAGTGTTTGCCACAGTGTTAGCCTTCCCTATTACCTTCTTCCCTTTGGGAGACTGGATGAAGCAAAGCTTCAAGTGTTTGCTGTTCCCGTGGCAGCTATTTGAGGGTCTGAAGAATGACTCCTTTGTACTCAAGCCGCACTTTGGGGTCCTCACTGCAGTATTAGCCTCCCCTTTTGCCCAGTGATGCTCTATCTGCTCCTGTATACGTGAGTTACTTTTGCATGCCTTTTGTATCTGGCTCACAGCATTTGGAGACAAGCTGCTAGATCCAAGCATTTTCACTTTGCCAATTATAGGTCATTCCTGTCCACCTGCTTTCTTCTTTTCCTTGCTGCTTTTTGGGAGAGGGAACATTCCTAATCAAGGTTTATTTGGTCTGCTGCTAGCTCATGGCTTTTTTGAGCAGGACAGGTGGCCTGTTACTTCAGTAAGTTCCAAACATTTAAGCAGCTAACACATTTCCTGCAGATCTCAGAAACAGGCTGTACAAGGTTAGGACTTTCCCAAGAGTACATAGCTTCTGGAGAAAGCAAACTGTTATTGTCACTGTTCAGTTACAGGGATAGACTGAATTGCTAGCAGTTCCCTTTTTTGTATCATTTTGAATTTTTTTCTAAGTGACTCGTAGAAACTTGCAAAGGTTAGGAAATTGCACAAGAGTCAGGTCTCCATGCCCAGGTAAAAGGAGAGCCTTGAGGTATGGGAAAAGTGCATCCTCATGTGTTCCTTGAGTTTTCTGCATCAAGAAACACCTTGATCTCTGAAGCCACTCCCAGAAGGAAAACTCCCCTTGACAAGCATTGTTAAAATGACTACATAGTGACATAGGGTGTCATCTCTTTGTAGGAAGAAATTTTTACTTGAGCTAGAAAGACTTTTCCAGTAAGTCCAATAGTCCCATGAACCTCTGCATTTAGCAGCACCTGAAGTATTGTAATGTCAAGACCCTTTGAAGTCAACCATGATACTGCTGCTTTTAAGTCAGTAGCAGTGTCTGAGTCTAGAGCTGGCAGCTATAGTGTGTTACATCTTCTAACTTGAGGCATTGGATTTTGTTGCTGATCATAATACACAGTAACTAATGCTCCTTAATGCTGTTAATGTGTGGCCCAGGTTTGATTTCATGTTTGAGTTCAGCTGGGGTCCAGGGCCGAGGCTGCCCCTGAGCATTTGGTAACCCATATCCCTCTATCTTGTTTGATAAATTGGTCAAAGGGTTTTCCTGCTCTGTTCCTGTTGCGGGAACACCGGTAGATGGAAAGCTTACAGCAACAGAACTGCTACCTCCAGTTAGCGGGGGAAAATGAGCTAGGTTTCTTTAGAGCAACAGCCGATACACCTACATTTTTGCTAGGAGGCAAGAATAGTTTTGTCCTCAAGATCTGTCTCCAGGGTAAATGCCATTTTGTCACATTTTGGATTTTTGACTATTCCTTTGACTTCAAACTTTACACCTTTCCCAGACTAGAATCTGCTGCTTCTGCAATACCATTCACAATGTGACTGGCTTTGCTTTCTCAAGTGAGGATAAAATTTAAGGAACCAAAGAGTATAAAAGTTCTGGTAGGAGTAACTGTTCAGAGCGAGTGCTTAGAAACTGGGCTAACAAAAAAGGATGCTTAGTAACTTACCTGCAACCAGAGCAGCCACCAATCATGACTTGCTTAACAACAACAAAGATCTGAATTTTCTTGTACAATGCTCAGACCCTATGAAAAATATGCACTGTCTGGCCTTTATTTGTGGTACCTATGAGTGCAGAGCTGACACCTGAGTTGGGAATGAAAGGGAAAAAATTACAATTGGAAGTACTAAAAACAATGTGGTGTAAATAGGACACAATCAAGTGAGAAGAGAGTCCGCAGGGGACTCATCGGGAACCAGAGATGCTCGCTTTCCTCAGTGAGAATGGGCTACTCACCTTAAGAGTCAGGGTCTAAGCCACTGATTCATATGTGACACTGTACTACTCAACCACCAGCCAGTGGGGTATTTAAAAAAAAAGTACCAGTTGCAATCATAATGCCTATTAAGAATTTAGGAATTTTAAGAATAATTGGTTTGCCACCCAAATGCTACCACTGTTAATCTTTTGGTGTTAAATGTTCTAGACATTTCTGTGCATAGATTTTTGCTGTGTTTACATAGTTGTTATTCTGTACATACAATTTTGTCCTTTTTGTACTTAACATATAAACATTTTTTCCATGTTGCCACTCTTAATCAGTTTTTAGGTTATAACCTCTCCCGTTGGGTTTCTGTAGTTTTTGTTGGCTTTTTTTTCATAGAGTTGGAGGGAGGGATAGGGGTTTCTCTTACTAGTCTTGTTGGCTCACACTGGTAATGCTGTAGGGGTGGATTGTTGGGTTCCCTGGGACTGCCTGATTGTTTCTAGTAAGGTCTGGGCTGGTGGAAGGAAGCCCTAGACCCAGCCCTCAGAATACAGCAGCCCGAGTCTACTCAACACCTGGCTTCAATAAAGCACTCACAGGACCAGCCAGAGTTAAAGTTTAGCAGGTAGGGTGCTTGCCTTGCATGTGTCTGACCCAAATTGAATCCCCAGCATCCCATGTGATCACCTTAGCACCATCGGGGTAATTCCTGAGTGCATAGCCGGTAGTAACCCTGAGCATCGCTGGGTGTGTACTCCCCCAAAAAAGAAATGAGTGTGTGGACTTCAAAGACTACATCTGCTACCTATCAAGGTTTCCTTGCCTTTTATCTTTGGTCAGACTGATAGCCTCTAGCTGGATTAAGGCTTATTCTGTTTAACCCTGGTTATCTGGAGGCAAGATAATGGTGCCTCTTGTTTTTGAGACTCTACCAGATCTGGTACGCAGCTTGACCAATTGCTGGGTAACCCATTGTTAGGCTGTTGAATTGCTAACTAGAGCTGCAGGGTCTGCTTTCTGTTCCTGGGTTGTGCCTGTAAGTTTAGAAAATCACATCTTGCTTGTAGTACACGGGAATCAAGCCTGGTACACTGAGCTCTCTCCAGCTGTGAGTCTTGCCGGGTCCTTTCTGAACCAGAGAAGACAACCATGGGTCTGCCATTTTGCCCCAGTTCTTGGAGGTCTGCCCAGGGCTCTCTGCCCTCTGCACAGCAGTGGAGGGGAAACCCAGTTCTTGAGTGGCAAGCTAATCATAGGTACTCATGACAAGACTGCTGGGGGAGGAGAAACCCTTTCAACTCACCACATGGTAGGAGCGCCTGCTGCAGCAGACACGGGTCCATATGCCTGCTGTGCAGCTGAACTCCTATTACGGCTTGCTCACTGCTAACAGACCCACTCTGCCCACTCCCAGGCTTCTGTCTGTGAGGAATAAGTAGTTACTGAGCTGCGGCAGAAGCAAAGCAAGTATGCTGTGGAGGCAAGCTGTTTCCGCAGTTGACGGGGGAGTGTGAAGAGGCACACATAGGATGCTGCCGCGCAGGATGTGCCCACACTTGGCTGGGTGGGGGAGAAGAGGCACTGCTGAGAAAAGAGGAAGTAAAGCCCCTGTAGGCTTTTACCAGCTGCCTAACTAGACCTAGACCTGGAAAAGCTGCCCAGGCTCCTGGAACCAACCCACAGTTTGCCAGAATCTGACGGGGCACAGAATTGGTGGACTGGATTATGACTCTTAAAAGTCAGAAATTTCAGGTTTCCCCCGTTTCTTCCCTGGAAAACATAGGAAATGAGAGTATAAAGTGGGTTGGATGGTAGGGATAAAGCTTAATTTAGCGCAGCACATGCCTCACATGTGTGAGCCCTGACCTATAACCCCAACCTCCAGTGGGGATAGCCCTGGTATACAGCCTGATAGCCAGCACCATCAGGCCCACTCATTAACCATAAGACCACACTTACAGGCAGAGCATTACCAGTAGACCCTATGAAAGTTAAATGGGCAGGGCTGAAACAATAGTACATCAGTTAGGATGTTTGCCTTGCATGTGGCCAACTCGGGTTCGGTTCCTGGCACCACATAAGGTCCCTCAAATCTGCCAGGAGTGATCCCTAGATGGAAAGCCAGGAATAAGCCCTGAGCACAACCATGTGTGGCAAAAAACACAAAATCAAAATGGACAGGAAAGAGGGTCTCTAAACTTCACCCAAGAGTTAAATACGCAGATTTCACTACTTCTTGAGCCACTGGCCCTCTCCTTCCAGGCTGCACGCAATACTGGGTTTTGAGCTGCCGTAAAAGAGTTGACCTAGTTCATCTCAGGCCAGAGAGAAAGTACAAGGGCTGAGCACTCATCTTACGTGTAGGTGATCCCAGTTTGATCCTCCACACCACATATAGTCCCCTGAGCAGCACCAGGTGAGCCCCTGACCCCCCCCCAAAAAAAAATTAAAAAACTATCTCACTTTGAAACTATAGTAGTAGTCGGGGAGGCTGTGCCCTGCAATTCAACAAGACAGCTTCCTAAGCAGTCTTGACAAGTGCTAGATGATAAAAGTTTTGTAGAGATGAAATTGTGAAGCCAAAGCCCCAACTGATTTATTTCCAGCTAAGTCTGTCACCGTCACTGTCACTCCCGTTGTTCATCGATTTGCTCAAGTGGGCCCAGTAACGTCTCCATTGTGACACTTGTTACTGTGTTTGGCATATCGAATACATCACGGGTGGCTTGCCAGGCTTTGCCTTGAGGGCGAGATACTCTCGGTAGCTTGCCGGGCTCTCCGAGACGGGCGGAGGAATTGAACGCCAGTCAGCCGGGCCGGCCGCGTGCAAGGCAAACTCCCTACCCGCTGTGCTATCGCTCCAGCCCCCAGCTAAGTTTAATGACAAAATTTAATTAAGAAACTAGGGCTGGAGTTCAGACTTTAGTGTATGTGAGAGGCCCAGGTTTGATCCTTGGCACCACACTGTCTCCAGATCACTGTCATTGTGAACCCCTCCATTCCCTAAAACACTAAACTAAGCCAGTCCTGGTATCTTAACTCTAGAGCTCATGTGATAGAAACCTCTGTACCCTGGACAAAGGTTCTCACTGGAGTTCATCCCATGCTAGGAACTTAGGGAGACCACTGAGAAAGTAGTCCTGTGTATACGAGACCTGCTGAGGCGGTGCCAACTGATCTTGGAAGATAAGAGCAAAAAGAATTGTAGGGATCATGGGGCCAGAGCAATAGTGGAGTGGGGTAGAACTCTTCCCTTGCACACAGCCAACCTAGGTACAATCTCTGGAATCCCATCTGGTCCCTGAGCACTGCCAGGAGTATATTCCTGAGTGCAGAGCCAGGAGTAAACCCTGAGCACCGTTGGGTGTGGCCCAAAGACCAAAAGGGGAAAAAAGTAGAGACTAGACAGACACTACAGGCCTCACCTCCCAGACCCCGGCTGAATCACTGGTATCCCTTAGGGTCTCCCAAGCACCACCAGGGTTGCTCCTGAGTACAAAGCCAGGAATAATCCCTGAGCACTGCGGGGTGTGGACCCCAAAACTAGTGTAACAGTAAACTGTACAGGAACTCACTGCCTTGCATGTAGCCTACACAGGTTTGATCCCCAGTCCCCATATAATCTGCTGAGCCTGCCAGGCATGATCCCTGAGCACCACGGGGTGTGACCCAAAACCAAAACCAAAGGACTCACAAGGGCTCTTCTGCACACAGATTTAATAATAGGGAGGTAATGAGGAAGCAAAACAAAGGCACAGTGTGGATATCACCCTAGAGCAGGGCAGGGACCAGGAAGCAGAAATAAGGGAATCTCCATTCTGCCGCCTCCTCTTGCCCCTCCTGTTTTCCCCCAGCTTGAGACCCACAGAGCCCCACAGTGCAGTGCTGGAGGCAGAGGGGAGCAGAGCAGGAGATGAGGTGGCCCTGGTCTAATGAAGGAGGCTCCCACAGCTTCCCAAAGGCACCTTGCCTGGCTCTGAGGGCCAGGGAGGAAAAACCCTGATAACCCATTGCCTGGAGACTTCCGAACACCTCTGCCCCTCCTTGGTCAATATTCTTAGACTGGGAGGGTTCCTATTTGAGTGAGTTGTTAAGGATTCTGAGGGCCTTAAAATCAAGATGGATTTTATGATGGACGTCACTCTCTTCTGTCCAAGCTGGGAGTTGGGCTGGTCTCTCCATATTTCCTGCTCATCAATTCTCTTGGAATGGGGGGATGGAGGTAGTAACATGAGAGCCCTATGCTATCTGGGAGCAGGACCATCAGGGTCTGCTCATGTGTCAGTGTGTGTGTGTGTGGGGGGGGGGGGGGTTCTACTGTTCAGGGTACAGGGATGCCCACCGTGCAGCTGGCCCTGGAGTGCTGCTGGGAAGCGTTATCTGGATCTTCAGTGGCCAAGGCTCCCATGGCCCTGGTGGTGCAAGGGAATCACGAACACAGAGACATCATCGTAGGACACCTGGCCTTCCCCCGTGAGACCGTCATCCTTCCCCTGGGTCTTGTGTATCAGCATTTGGGCCATCTCTGAGAACCTGTTGAGACATCCCTCAGATGCACTCCTGGGGCAGTGCAGAAGCAAGGCCAGCCCTTACTTCGGGAGAACTCACGGCACAGGGCTGGATACTTAGGGGAATAAGCAATACCATCTGAGGGGCCAGGCAAGCTACAAGCCTCGAAGAACCATATGCTGGACCACGGGGGTCCAGACCCAGAGACTTTAGGACTGACAGTCACTCCAAGAAGTCTGAGCCCACCCAGATTCTGGCCACCTTCCAAGCCAGACTCACTCCAAATCTACTACTTAGTGTTTCTAACATCAGCCTAGGCCCAGGACGGTTCCCGGCAGCAAAGTACCTGTGCGGGTCCTCTTGGTTGCCAGGGAGAAAGTTCCGCACCAGCTGTGCCACCTGCTCATTGGACAGGACATCCCAGAGCCCATCAGTTGCCATGATGACCACGTCGTCCTCCTGCAGCTCCAGCTGGTCCACATCGAGCACCGTCACCTACAAGTCAAGCCTGAGGATGCTCAGTGCTCCCACCAGCTTCACTTGCCCACCTGGGCAGATGGAAGCTGAGTGGGCTACTGCCCCTTTACCTGTGGGACAGACAGCAAGAAGGGCTTCAACTGGATGTTTGTGTCCAGGACTCTGAGCTGATGGTCTCCCAGGCCCCGGGAAACTGCCAGTGTTCCCAGTAACCGAGACTGGGGGACAAGGGAGTATGAGGTGACAGTTAGCAGTGTAGCAAATGCATAAGCAAAGAACATAGGTCAGCTTGGGAGGCATGAGTTAAGGAAAAACCATCGTTTGGTCTTGGAGCGAAGTCCAGAACCCAGCCACAGACCCCCAATAAGGAACAAAGGGATTCCCACTTCTTGGAGGGGTAACTGGAGAGGAACTCTTAGAGGGGGACATTCACTGACCTGCCTCCCCTGTCCTTGAATCAGTGGGTACTTGAGATCCGACTTCTCCACACACTTGTAGCTCCTACCAGGGGCAAACTTCACATCAACCCAGGCCCTAACCCCCACCTCAACTCTCCTGACACATTACCTACCCTGCCCAGGTCAGAGAGAACTGTCCTTGGCCACGGGCTAGACCCTTGCATTCTCCCTCCCCACTGTTAACAGGCAATGCACCCCCGCCATGCTCACCAGCCACTCATGTGGTAATCCCGGAACAAAACCTTCTGCCCCAAATCATCTGCCTTCAGCCTCCGAGGGAACTCCAGTCGAGTGAACTCACCAGCCAAAAGTTCGGGATAGACAAAGGCCTGATTTGGGGAGATGGTGCTCAGATCAGACATCCTCTGGTAGCCCTCAGACCCAGGAATTGGGGTCACACCTTCCCTCTGCCCAGGGTGCCTACCAGGTGCTGGATACGCTGTCGCTCAATCTCAGGGGTGAACTCTGAGCTCAGAGGCCGTACCTCCTCTCTCCGCACCAGGATGGCCCTGGATGGGGTCGGGGAGGAGGGAGAGACCTGTGGCGTAGTCTCCACCCTTGCCCCTAGCCTGCCAATCCCTCCACCCATCAGGAACACACTCTCCCCAAGCCAATCCCATGTCCAGGGCCAGCAGTCATGGGCCTTTCAGGCTCAGCCCGTCCTGGCATCTGATGTCCACCCTTAGATTCAAAACCCTGACTCAGCTGGTCAATCCTGCCCATTCCCATCCCTCCCTTTCCAGGCCCATCTGGGGCCTGAGTGGCAGCACTGCCCAGTTGCCACCCGCATCTCCCCTCCGGCCAGGGCTCACTCACCTGCTATCCCCGGCATTGGCCACGTAGAGCTTTCCCTGCAGGAACACAGCCACCAGGGCTGTGCAGCCGCCCACCTGGCCTGATGCTTCCAGCTCCCGCCCGATCACCTCATCCTGGGGCAAACCGAAGCTGCTTTAGCTGATGCTTCCTTGCCACCAACCACTGTCCCCCATCCCCACCTACAGTTCACTTTCTACCTGCAAACCTGGCAGTCCCAGCAAAATCTAGCCATGACCCCAGAAGGTCAGGAGTTGACATAGGTGTTTCTATCTTTTTTTCTTTTTGGGTCACACCCGGCGATGCACAGGGGTTACTCCTGGCTCTGCACTCAGAATTACTCCTGACGGTGCTCAGGGGACCATATGGGATGCTGGGAATCGAACCCGGGTCGGCCGTGTGCAAGGCAAATGCCCTATCCGCTGTGCTATCGCTCCAGCCCTGACATAGGTGTTTCTTGCAAAGAGGGAAGTTTTACTCAAAACGTGGCGGAAGGGAAACCCAACTCCGGGACAATGTACGTGCTAGGTAAATGGAGAAGGTGTGATTAGGACAATGACTCAATCTTGTCCTCTCAGTCTAAAGACCAGGTGATCTCCACTGTGTGCAGGATACCCCACCACCCAGAGCTCTAAGGTCCCTCCCCCCACCACACACACTCACGCATTCCTGGAAGGCGTTCTCCAGAGCCCCGATCACCAAGTCTTCTGCCCTAATGCCCTTTTCCTCCACAAATTGGGGATCACTCTGGCAGACACAGTGGCCACTGAGGTGCATGGGAGGTTGAGTGGCCACCAGACCATCTACTATGGCCTCCAGCTGCCGGCGCAGGCAGGAATGCAGGGTGTTGGCAGCCAGGATGGCTGCAGCCGGACCACCATGCCCATCAAACAGGGCCCAGTAGTAGCCATTCAGGAACTGGATGGGAAGGGCTGAGTGTCAGGCTCTTCCAGGCTTCCCCAACTGTCCCTGCACAGAGCAGGGACAGCAGGACAAGACCCTCAGCCTGGCCCCTGGACAGAGCCTCACTCGCTCCAAGGGCTTGGGCCTGGCTGTGCTCACCTCCTCTGGGCACAAGTTCAGCCACTCCTGGTCCTCTTCAGTCCCAAAGTCACATCTTCGTATGCACAGCTTCCCACAGGAAGCCTGGTCTTCATTGAACTCGGATTTCTCTGCATTGATGATCCTGAGGGTAGAGTCAGGGCTGGGTTCCCCATATCATCCCTAACCCACACCAGGATAAAGACCTGATAAGGGGCAGAGCAATGGTACAATGGGAAGGACATTTGCCTTGCACACAACCAACCCAGGTTCAATCCCTGGCATCCCATATGGTCCCCCAAGCAGGAGCCAGGAGTAATGACTGGGTGCAGATCCAGGTAACCTCTGATCCAGGCTACCTCAACAGGTAGGGCCAGTTGAGGCCCTAAAACAAAAAGAGTTTTGCTTGAGCAAAACTCTGCCCGCAAGCAAAACTCTGCCCAGCCCCTGCTACCTGCCGGAATGGAAGGTAAGGGCAGGCAAGCTGGAGAGATCTAACTCTTGCCAGTGCCCCCCGACCCCATCCCAATCACAATTCCTGACCCGACAGCAGCGGCCAACAGCCCGGTGCATAGGATGGTGAGGGCACGGAGCTCTGCCCAGACTCAGTCCCTGCTCTCCCGGGCGACGGGGGAGTACGTGCTTCCCGACCCCATGCCCTCAGGGAGGCTGTTGGAGACCCCAAGAAGAGGCACAGGGGAAACGGGAGGGGTAAAGAAGTGAGGGCAAACGCGGTGCGTCCACGGCTGAGGGCGGGGGCGGCAGCTGCACGGCCGGCTGGCCCAGGGCCCCCGGGGCGGGTAATCCCCGGGGCCGGCTGTGCGGAGGGTCGCGGGGGGCTCGCCCCGGGTGGGCACTCACTCGGCGTAGCCTGCGTTCCAGGGCAGCGCGCGGCCCCGCGCAGGGCTGTGCACGGGCCGGGCGCCCGGGCCGAGGGCAGCGTCCGCGCCGCGCAGGAAGCGGGGCCGCCGATAGGGCACGGGGCTGGCGCGCGGCCTCGGCGGGCGCGGCGCGGGCACCGGACCCCCCGGCAGGAAGCGGCGCCGGAACCAGCAGGCGGACATGGCGCGGTAGCGCGGCTGCCCGCCGAGGCCGGCCCGGACCATCACCGCGCGGCCGTCCGGGCCCGAGGAAGGGGCCGGGGGCGGGCGGGGCCGCGGGGAGGGGCGGGGCCTCCCAAGCTCCACCCCCACCACGCCCCCGAGTTCATTGTGGCCCGCGCGCAACGCCTCGCAAACTCAGCAACGGGCAGACCTTGTCCCCATCCCCACTTTGCAGGTCAGAACATAGAGGCTTGAGAGAGACCGAGGCAGAGAGAGAAGAGAGAGAGAGAGAAAAGAGAGAAAGAAAGAAAAAGGAGAGAGAGAAAGAAAGAAAGAAAGAAAGAAAGAAAGAAAGAAAGAAAGAAGAAAGAAACACAAAATAAAAAAGAAAAGAAAGAAGATAGCGGCCTAAAGTGATGAAGTCGCTTGCCTGAGTCACCCAGGCAGACTTGTCCCCATTGCCGTGCAACCCCGGCCTTTGGCAGGGAAATTGTGCCTTCTCCCCACCCAAAAGAGGCATGTCTGTTCCAGGCCCCCTCCCCCCTCGGGCCTCCAGCCTCTGGCTGGGGCTGGACATTACAAAAGGGAAAATGGGAAGCAGGTGTCCTCGGAAGGGCCATATAGTAAGCACCGGGCCTGCCAGCCCCATCCTCGCTCAGCGCCCCAAGGGGCTCCTTGTCCCCTGTCTTGTTTTCCTCCTCCAGATATGTAGCTCTGCCCTCTGGGCGGGCTCCACCAAGTCAGACCTGGACTGAGGGAAGTGAAAGACTAATTGGGGCCACAGCACAATGGCGCAGCCCATCGGGTTCAGCGGAAGAAAAGGGAAGTCGCCTAAAGCCTGGATGTGCTGGTTCCATTCTGAGGGTGCAGCTGACTCAGACCCACAACCCAGCCTGGGTTTCTCTCTTCCCCTTTCGCCCCCCTCCCAGGAAGGACAGGGCAGGCACCAAGCTTCCTCCTGGGCACCAGCCCTGCCCTGAGGGGCTCCCCCTCCTCTAAGAGGAAAGTTTCAGGGCAGGGAGCTGAGCCTAATCCCCTCCCACAGAGAATCCATTCCACAGCCACTGGGCCAGTTTCCTGCAGCACTGTGGGTGGCAGGGGAGGTGCCCAGAGAGATAGGTTACCTGCAGGGTCAAGCAGGAGGAAAGGCAGGCAGAGGTCAGAGGGCATCTGAGCTGTGACTTACCACTGGGACAGAAATGGCACAAGGACCCAGCATGGAGCTGGGTTCATTGATTTTTGGCTTTTTTTTTGTCAAACCTGATGATGCTCAGGATTTACTCCTGGCTTTCCACTCAGGAATTGTTAGTCTTGGTGGTGCTCAGGGGACAATATGGGAGGCCAGGGATCGAACCCGGATCGGCCGCGTGCAAGGCAAATGCCTTACCTGCTGTACTATCGCTCCAGCCCTCATTACTGTTCTTAACTACATTTATTTTGCTTATTTTCTTGAGAGATAGTACAGCCAGAAAGGTACTTACCTTGCATGTGGTCAACCCAAACTCAATTCCCAGCGTCCCACATGGTCTCCTGAACACCACCAGGAGTGATTATTTCTTTCTTTCTTTTTTTCACTTTTTGGATCACACCCAGCGATGCCTAGGGGTTACTGCTGGCTCTGCACTCAGGAATTACTCCTGGCAGTGCTTGGGGGACCATATGGGATGCCGGGGATTGAACCCGGATCGACCGAGTACAAGGCAAATGCCCTACCCACTGTACTATCGCCCCGGCCCCCAGGAGTGATTTCTGAACACAGAGCCAGGAGAAAGTCCCAAACATAGCAACATAGCAAGGTATGCCCCCTGTACACACACACACACACACACACACACACACACACACACACTAAAAGGAAAAGAAAATCACTATCCTAGAAAAAGTAACCACAATGCCATATTCACTGCTGCATTATTTACAATAGACAAATATGATAGATACACACACACACACACAAGTGAATATTATGCAACCATAAAAAAGGAGAACCATGCCATTTGTGACTACACGGTTGGGCCTCAAAGGCATCACACTGAAATAAGTCCGGGACAGAAGGATGAAGATTTAAGATGTCCTCATATGTGAAATCTAAAAGAAAGAAAGCTTAAATTCATACAGAGAAGGGGGACAGGGTGCAGGTAGGAGAAAATGGATGGAGGTGATCAAAAGCCACAAATCTGCAGGTTCATGATAAAGAAGTCGGGGGAAGTAAAGTGCAGGAGAGTAAGGATGGATCCTTCACAGCACTGGACTGGACATTGAAAAGTTGCTGAAACACGAAACAAGATTGCAACATACGAGGTTTATGAGGGGGATCTACTGTCTCAGTATCATGCTTTTTCATCTGTCCCATCTTTAGGTTGTATCCTTGAGGGAACACAGTGTTATTTGCCACTTATATTTCATTTCAGTGGTTGTCCTTGTAGAGACAAGGAGCAGATACTCCCCTGGACTCATTTGCAGAGCTCTGCACAGCTTTCTCGTCTTTCTGCCTGAAACTGGATCTCAGCAGGAGAAGGGGCCTGTCTGGGTGCTCACTAGCCCTTGGGCTTCTTGCCCACATCCCAGAATCTAAAGTTGATCTGGATCAGGCTCCAAATGGTCTCTCAGGAAGTTCCCTTCTCTGGTTATGTCCTCACCACTGAGGTGTAAAATACGGATAAAAGCACCACTAGAGCCATTGCCCAATAGAACTTCTTATCCTGTGCCTGTTAGAACCTCTTGAGCAAAGTAAACAGAGATTTTTGGGTACGTTCATGCCATATGACCTTGGTAAATCACTCTGTAGCTCTGAACTTCAGCATCTGGAAATAATAAGCACACCTAAATGGTAGAGGATGCAACAGACATGCGTGGCATGTGATAAATGTGAAGAAAGTATATGAGGACCAGAGTAATAGTACAGCAGGTAATGTGCTTGCCTTGCACACAGCTGACCTGAGCTCCATATGGTCCCCCGAGTCCACCAGGAGTAATCCCTGAGAAAAGAGCCTGGGGCACCACCAGATGTGGCCCATAAACAAAGAAAAAAAAAGAAAAAAAAGATTTTATCTAGTGATGGGTATCTTTAGCATTGTTTACCATTAATCTGTTTTCCTGTCTAGTTCCTAATTTCAACTGCTAGAGGGGTTTTTATTTCATGGATCTGTCCAGTTTTCCCGTGGAGGTGGTCAGGTCTGAGAGCAGAGGTAACCTCTATGATGCTGGCCCCATTTGGAGTATGGCAGGACTGGGTCAGGCTCCAGCAGGTGTTCTAATGAGCTGATCCTCCCAGCCAGCCTGCAGGACCACGTGCGGTGTGTTTCATGGTGATGCTGGTGGCTGAGGTGCCTAGTTCTCCTTCAAATGTGTGTGTCCTGGCAGAGGAGAAATTCAGGCTCTGCAGCCAATAGAGACACACCTATGCTGCACAGTCAGGGTAGGTAGTTGAATGGTGAACCGAGAGCATATACTGGTGCCAGATTTGGGGCAGGCCCTCTTATTCCATCACTATCTCTCAGAAGCCCCAGCTCCGTACAGCAGCTTCCCTTCCAGTCTGCCCCGCCCGTCCCAAGACTGGGTTGGACTGGACAAACTTGGGTCATATTTCCTGACCCCCTCTGCTCCCACCACTGCACACACACACAATGACAGTGGCCATTAAGTCCTATGAGGCTTATTGGCTAGGAGAAAGCAAGGCTGCTGGTAGCGGGGCAAAGGCTTCTTTAGGAATTGGGACGTTCCCCACTCACTAAATTCTAGCTCTCCAATTCTGGGGCATTTGCAGCTCCCTCTTTTGGCAAATCGTTTTCCCCTCTACTTTGCCGGATTTCCACTCAAATTTCGCCTCATTTGCTTGCTCTCTGGTATGTCAATCTGGGCCCCAAGCAGGAGGTAAGACTCTTGGGCTACGTCGGCCTTGAGAGGCCCAGTGCACTGGAGGTGCCCAGGAAATGTTGCCTTGGACGTGCCATTACCCAGATGCAGACTCCCCCTCTTCCCATTCCCCAAAGGGGATAGAAGGGAGAATCTGTCAATTTCCCAGTAAATTGGCAAACCCACCTGCTCTGGGCTGCATGAAGTTGCATGTGCTTCACACAGACCTCCAGAATTAGAGTGCGCGCGCACACACGGGCGTGCACCTACGCACGCTCGGCCACACGTGGTCTTTGCCACGAAGCCTGGCGCAGGCGCAGGGACGCGTGGACGAGGCCCCCTCCGAAGCCCCATCCAGAGGCTGATGCGCCCCTTGCGCGCACGCGCAGCCCAGGCCCCGCCTCCCCGGCCTCGCCCATCGGGGGCGGGGCGCGCTGGGGGCGGGTCCTGCGGCACCGCCCGGGAAGCAGCGCGAGGCTGCCGGCCGCCGCCACATCCTCCTCCTCCGGGTCCGAGCGAGCGGAGCTGGGGCAGGGCCGAGCCGAGGGTCCGAGGGCGCGGGCGGAGCAGGGCACGGAGCCATGGCGCACCAGACGGGCATCCACGGTGAGGGCGGATGCAGAGCGGGCAGGGGGCTGAGGGTCTCCGCTGGCGGCTGCTCCTCCTCCTTCCCGGCTCTCGGCCCCTATTTCCTCCCGGCTCTCAAACGGGGAAGCTTCCTGTTCTCTCTTGCAGCCGCGGCTCGCCTGTGGTGGGCGCATCTGGGCGGGCAGACTTAAGTGTGCATAGCCGGGAGTGGGTGTATGTGTACGTACCCTGCTGGAGTGCAAGCATCTGCGTACCCATCTGGGCACGGGTCTTCCCGTGCATGCCCATCTGTATATTTTTGCCCCTGGGCTGGAGGTGGGTGTACCCGGATGTGCACAGCTGGGAAGTCTGCACACATCTGGATTGTGCGTGCCCAGGGTCAGTCATGCATATGCTCTAACGGCCAGTGGGATGAGCCCCGTCGCATGCAACCATCTTTGGAGATCCGTGTTTCGTGACTGTGTACACACGTCTGTGGGTGTCTGTGTGCGCGCACTCAGGGCGCATCTCAGTGTGCATTTGTTGCCATGGATGCATGTACCGGATGTGCCTGTGTTCGACTTATATGGGTTTGTGGCTGAGTGAGGATGGGACCTTAGCTCCTCCCAGCTCTCACATAGTCCCCCAGTCTACAAAGTGGGGTGAAGAGTTGCCCATCTGACCTTGACCTCCCATCTGTCTCCTTTGTCTCCCTCCCCCACCCCCACCCTCATCTCCTGAGTCAGCCCCATGCAGGCCTGAAAGTCCAGCTCCAGGAGATGCCGAGAAGAGAATTCACATAGAGGGCTTGGGGGTGGGGGTTCCACCCTCCACGCCAGATGTGCTTTCCACCCTTGGGCCGGGAGAGAAGCCAGTGCCTAGGAATCCAGGGTGTCTTAGTTTTACCTGGCCTGCGAGGGCTGCCGGGCCTATGGGGGGAAGCCAGGCGACGTGCCCAGAAAGCGAGGCGGTTTGGCCCTCCGCCACTCCTCACACCACACCCGGATCCCCGCCCGGGGCCACCTCCATCGACCCTGCTGACCGCCTGGAGCTCGGCTTGCGGTTGTGGCATTGTGGCTGGGTGGCTGGACTGCCTTGGTAGGTGCCCTGGGACTAGCTGGACTGGGTCTGGGCACACTGGGCCCCAGCAGGAGCTGGAGGGGCGACTTCCTGACTCAGCCCCCGAGGAGGGAGCAGCCTGACCTGCCCCTTCCTGCCCCTTCCTTCCGCTTTGTCCGGCCAGGGCGGCTGCTTCTGACAGGGACCTGAGAGAGGTGCGGCTTCCCCCCTGCTCTGGGCACACCTCGCCCCCCACCACCCATTTCCCGTGAAGAGAGAGAGAGTTCCTGGACCCCTCCTGCCTGTGAGCAGCCACTCCTTCCCATTTCTGGCCCAGGGAGGTGGCAGGGGAGCTCCCTGGATGCCCAGGTACCACCCTGCCCTGACCGCAGGTGTGAGCCTGCTGACCTCCAGCAGGGCAGACAGGGCCCTGTAACCTGAAGCTCATGGGGGAGGGGGCATGAATTTTTGATGCTGAAGGCTCCGGTGTCCCAGGCCTGGGCTCTGGATTATTGATGGGGGCGAGGAGGCATGGGTGTGGGGGCCCAGGAGGGCAACTCTCTCCCCTGCCAGGTGTCACTTTGCCCTGGTAACCCTAGAAGGGGAGCATTATAGCCTCTCCCTTGGGACTGGCATCTCGGTCTTCCCCTCCTGAGGGTCTGAGCAGCTCAGCACAGGGACAGAATCGAGGTTGCAGTAAGCGGAGACCCTCCCCAGCTCCCCCCGTTTTCTCGCCCCTCCGCACTGTTGCCCACATTGTCTCCACCCTGTGGAAGAGCTCCAAGTGCAGTGGGGTCAGGGGTCATGTGCGGTGGGAGAAGGTGGAGCCCCAGAGCCCAGGCTGAGGGGACCACCAGCTAGGGGTCTGCACACTGGCAGTCTTCACCTGGGTGCTATGAGCTCCAGTCCAGCTAGCTGAGCTGGACCTGGCCACCCAGATGCCTTAGGGTGGCAGGCAGAGTGAGGGGGTCCAGCTCAGGGTCACTCAGCACCAGGGGCCTCTGAGGACATGACCCCAGTGGGTTAGACGAAAGCCCCCCCTCATCCCCCGAGATGCCCAGTCTGAATCCTATAATTAGTTTCTGACCTCAGCCCTCCAGCTGTGTTCCCACAGAATTCCCCTGACCCCTGGACCGCTACAAGGTCATGCTGGCCTGGTCCTCGGAGCACCCAGAGACCCAAGTAGGGCCCAGCCTTGGTTTCTGCACCTGAACGCAGGGATCATTGGCGTCCCGTGGCTCCCCAGATTTTACCATGAACCTTCCTTCAGCATTTGGGCCCCTTGATCATTGGCCATTGCTTTCCAGCTCCTTGACCCAGAGACCCAGACAGGTCTGTTTTGGGTTAGTTCCTGAAGTCCACTTCTCCTCCAGGAAGCCCTCCAGGCTGGCACTTCTTGTCTGGTAGACTGGGGCTAGGTGTGCATGCAGGTGTGCCAGCATAGACTTTGTGCCACCTCTTGGCTAACTCTGCATTTGCCTGTGTGTTTGCTAGCACCATGGGACTGTATGTGTGACTCTGCATAATACCTAAACATGTATGTCCGTTTATGTCTGACCAGTTGTGTGTCAGTGTTTGAACGTATTTGTTTTGGTTGGGAGACACACCCAGCGATGCTCAGGGACTACTCCTGGTAGTCCTCAGGGGACCATGAGGCACTGAGGATTGGACTAGGGGTGCCAGCATGCAGAGTGCACCCCAGCCTCCACAGCATGTCCACAGGCTTCTGATAGTCTCCCTTCTCTGTCCCACACAGATGCCAGACTAGGTTGGGTCCTGTTGGCCCATCTGCCATGTGGCATGTGCGTGTGTGTGTGTGTGCGCGCGCGCGTGTGTGTGTGTGTGTGTGTGTGTGTATGCAAGGGCAGTGCACTTGGGAAACATTGGTTCATGTGTCTCAGCATCTGTGGGTATCACAATGTTAGGAGTACCCCAGGCCAGCCCAGTCCTGGGGGTAGGTCGGGGACAGTGGTGGCAGAGCGGGGCCTTCACTTCAACTGGCTGGCTTGGCCAGAGCCCGCCTTCTCTTTGGGGGTCTCCCTAAACCCTGGCCGTCTGTCACCAGAGCCTCCACAGCCAGCCGCCTGCCCGCCTGGCACCTCTGCTGACTAAATTTGGGACGTGTGTTCATCGGCGTCTCAGGTTCCGGGTCACATGGGGGGACCGTATTTAACTCGGCTCTCGGCGCGGCCCCCAGCCCCTGCAGGACGCCACCGGCCCAAGTGTGTCCCCACTGTGCTCACTCCCACCATGTTTCTTGTTCTCGTAGCCACTGAGGAGCTGAAGGAATTCTTTGCCAAGGCCCGGGCTGGCTCCGTCCGGCTCATCAAAGTCGTCATCGAGGACGGTGAGTGCCCTGTCAGGCGCGGGCTCAGGCTGGGGCTTATTCTCCCTCTCAGAAGCAGGAAGCCGTCGGGGTGGGGGTGGGGGGGCATGGTCTTTACTCCGTTACACAAAGCAGGGAACGGGAGTGCTGTGGGTGCCCTGCCCAGGATCTGACCCGGCTCCCCCACGGGCTGTGAACTGTCAGAAGGGCACAGCGGGGGTGGGATGGGGGCAGTACACTGCCCACTGGAGCTGGTGCCTCTTCCTGGCCTCACTGCTGACCAAAGGAAGCCTCAGAAAGTGGTGTCACGCCCTTGGGAGGTGCTCCCCTCACCATGGGAAGAAGGGGCTCCTGTTCAGCTTGTTTGAGGGCAGGTTGGGAGGATACTGGTGTGACTGGGCCTTGATCGAGGCCTGTAGGGTAGGGAATAACCCAGGGAGTGGTTCCAGGGTACAGGACGTGGGGACTGGGTGAACGTGAGCTGCCAGGGGCAGGTTGAGGACAGAGGGGATTAGACAGAAGCTAGGGGGACAGGGTAGGAGAGAGGAACTGTGCAAATGAGGGTAGCTGCAAGAGGGGATAGGATCGGTCCCCTGGGAGGTCTTTAGCTTCTCTTGGTAGTGAAGCAGTGGTGGGTCCATTGGGGGCCCCCCACCAAATTGGTGCCCCGCCGACCTTTCACATGTTGAATTGGCGCAAAGCAGGGTGTACCCAGAGTAGAGTTTACCCCAGGTCTCAGGACCAGAGCTGTGCTAGGCTTGTCCAGGGTCCTCAAGTTCAGCTGCTCTCAGAGGTTGGGTCAGGGTCATCATGGGAGGTGATGAATGAGGCTTCCTGGGACAGCAGGCCCCCCTGCCCCCCTTAGAGAGCAGGAGGCCCCTTTGGATGGGCTTCGCTTTCCATCTGCATTAGGGTCCTTGGGCCCCAGGAGTACCCAGAGGTTCCAGCCCCTCCCCCACCCCCCAGCCAGTCCCTGCGCTCTTTCTGGCTGTGGCTTGAGCTCCAGGTTTTTCTTACAGAAATCATGAATTTTACTGGGTCTTTCTTGGTGTGTGTGTGTGTGTGTGTGTGTGTGTGTGTGTGTGTGTGTATGGGGTATGGGGGAGGCACACCCCTGGTGCTCAGGGGTTAACTCCTGTTTCTGCTCTCAAGGATCGCTCCTAGTGGGGCTTGGGGGGGACCATATGAGAATTGAGCCTGGGTCAGCTGTGTGGAAGGCACACACCCTACCCACTGTACTATCTCCGCCTCCTTGAATTATACTTTTTAAAGTCTGTTTTGATTCATTAATTTATTTTGGGTTT
Organism: Sorex fumeus; assembly: GCF_029834395.1. Classification (NCBI taxonomy): domain Eukaryota; kingdom Metazoa; phylum Chordata; class Mammalia; order Eulipotyphla; family Soricidae; genus Sorex; species Sorex fumeus. Next base: position 52,535,620 of record NW_026606129.1, on the reverse strand, counting down.
TGGAGTCACACCCAGTGGTGCTCAGGGGCTATTCTTGGCTCTTTGCGCAGAGATCAGTCCTGGCGGTGTCCGCGGGACCATATGTGCTGCTAGGGACCAAGCTCGCTCTCTTTCTCTGGCTTGGAAATTACCTTTTCCAAGTGTCCCCCACACTCCAGTGGTGCTAGGGGGCCCAGGGCAGTACCTGGACCTGGCAGTGCCCTGCTTGGCCGTGGGGGGCTCCACCTGGTGGTGCTGGAGGGGAGGTGTCCCGGTGTGTCGGGATCAGTCTTGTGCTTGTCACGCACCCGGTGCTGTGTGCTCCTCACGTGCTCGATCCTTGAGCTCTCTGGCCCCAGAACTCCACTTCTGTTGCAAAACCCAAACAGTTTGAACATGTTGGCAATGAATTAAACAGGGTTCCCAGTCATTGGAGTCTTCTCAGACTGATTGCTGAGCCCACGGGCCCCGAACTCATCCCAGTTCTGGGCAGGTAGATGGGGCTGAAGCCTGCAGAGAGGTGGTGGGCTTGGCTTGCTGGGACCTCAGACAGCTGGACCCCATGTTCACTCCAGAAGGCCTGGTGGTCCGGGGTGAGGAGCCCTGGCCGGGCAGCGACTCTTCCCTTCCTCCTGTTCTTCCTCAGGCCGAGGCCTCTGCTTTAGGGTGGGGGTAGTGCATGGTCAAGGCTGAGTCTCCAGGGCTGGGGGCTGCCTGTCAGCCTGAACGCCACAAGCCCTGCACAGCCAGGGAAGCAGCCTATTTGGGGCAGTGTGGGGGCTTTGGATTGTTCCTGTTGAGGGCAGGACAGCCTGCACCCCCGGCCTCTCCAGGGCCCGGTGGTGGCGGTCTCCTTGTCCTGCTGCTTTGCTTCTGGAGCAGGAAGTGACATGGTGACATGCCCTGGGCTGGGGTGGGGTCCAAGTGAGCACCCTGGTGTGTGGTGTCCCTGAGAGGGACATGGTGGTGGTGGCTGTGGGTGCAAGTTGTCTATGTTGGACATTTGTGGACGTTCTCAAAGCCCCTTCTGTGCATGGATGTGCATGTGTGTAATCTATGACGATGTGCGTGTCTGTGATGGCGTCTGTGTCTGTGATGGCATGCATGTATGTAATGGTGTGTGTGTCTGTGGGGCCATGCATGTCTGTGAGGGCGTGCATGTCTGCGATGGTATGCGTGTACATATGATGGTGTGTGTGCATGCGTGTCTGTGAGGAAATGTATGTATGTGATGACATGTTTCTGTGAAGCTGTATGTGTATGTGATACATGTGTGTGTGTTTGTGATGGTGTGCATGTGTGATGGTGTGTGTGTGCGATGGCATGCATGTGTATGATGGGGGATGTGTGTGCGATGGCGTGCATGTGTGTAATGGTGTGTGTGTCTATGAGGGCACACATGTCTGTGAAGGTGTGCATGTCTGTAATGGTGTGTCTGTATATATGATGCTGTGTGTGCATGCGTGTCTGTGAGGGCATGCATGTATGTGATGGCGTATGTTTCTGTGAAGTTGTACATGTGTGTGTGATGCATGTATGCACGTGTGTCTGATGATGTGCATGTGTATGTAACGGCATGTGTTTCTGTGAGGTCATACGTGTCTGTGAGGGTATGCTTGTCTGCGATCGTGTGTGTGTGTGTGTGATGGAGTGTGTGCATGCATGTCTGTGAGGCATGCATGTGTGTAGTGACATACATTTCTGTGAAGCTGTATGTGTGTGATACATGTGTGCGTGTGTGTTTGTGATGGTGTGCATGTGTGTGATGGTGTCCATGTGTGATGGTGTCTGTGTGTGATGGTGTGTATATTTGTGATGGCATAGATGTGTATAATGGTGTGCGTGTGTCTGCGATGGTGTGCATGTGTTGGATAGGGTGTGCGTGATGGGTGCACGTGTGTGATGGCATGCATGTGTATATGATGGTGTGTGTGTGTGATGGCGTGTGTGTGTGATGGTATGTGTGCCTGTGATGGCATGCGTGTGTGCGATGGTATGTGTGTCTGCAGTGGTATGCGTGTGTGTGAGGTGTACGTGTCTGCGATGGCGTGCGTGCGTGTGATGGTGTGCATGTGTGTAATGGTGTGCGTGTGTGTGATGGCGTGCATGTGTGTGATAGGGTGTGTGTGATGGCATGTTTGTCTGCGATGGCATGCATGTGTGTGATGGCGTGCATGTGTGTGATAGCATGTGTGTGTGTGATGGTGTGTGTTTCTGCGATAGTGTGCGTATGTGTGGTGGCATGCATGTGTGTGATGGGGTGTGTGTGTGATGGCATGCATATCTGCGATGGCGTGCATGTCTGTGATGGCGTGCATGCGTATGATGGTGTGCATGTGTGTGATGGCGTGTGTGTGTATGGTGGGGTGTGCATGTGTGTGTGATGGGGTGTGTGTGTGACGGTGTGCGTGCATGTGTGCACACTCGTGGCTGGGCTGTCTGACTGGCGGCTTTGTCTCGCATGTGGCTCGCTCATAGTGCCTCAGCCTGGGATGGACGGGGGCGGGCAGTGGCTGAGACTGGGCTCGACTGTGGAGTCCGGCTGCCCTGGGAAGTGGCTGCACCTCGGCTCACCCTGCCTCTGTCCCCAGAGCAGCTTGTGCTGGGGGCCTCGCGGGAGCCGGTGGGCAGCTGGGACAGAGACTATGACCGGGCTGTGCTGCCGCTGCTGGACCCCCAGCAGCCCTGCTATCTGCTCTTCCGCCTGGACTCCAGGAATGCCCAGGGCTTCGAGTGGCTCTTCCTCGCCTGGTCGCCTGATAACTCCCCTGTGAGTCTTGGGGACCCAGACCCAGCCCCAGGAACAGGAAGTGGGGAAGCAGGCTTTGAGCAGGATGACAGGCCTGCCCCAGTGTCAGAGAGGAACCAGGCCCCTGGGCCTCCAGCCCACACAGCTGCATCAGCCCGGGGCTCTGGGCTTTGGGCTGTGGGAGGGCGCCCCTTGCTGTCTGCACCGCCACACTGCAGCCTCTCTCCACACAGTGCTCTGTAGACCTGGAGGCTTTGTAAGCTGCGGGAGGGGCAGCCCAACCTCCGGGTCCCACAGTGCCTCTGCCCTCCAGGTGCGACTGAAGATGCTGTACGCGGCCACACGGGCCACGGTGAAGAAGGAGTTTGGGGGCGGCCACATCAAGGATGAGCTCTTTGGGACTGTGAAGGTAGCCCCTGGCCCAGGGTGGGATGCTGGGCCTCCCACCCGAGGGTGCGGTCTTAGGCAGGGTCCTCGATCTAGTGGGTGCCCGGCTCGGGGGAAGAGGGAAGGCCGGAGGAAGCGCAGGGCCCTGGAGCCGGACGTGCCTACTCACAGCTGTGTGCCCGCCCGCCAGGACGACCTCTCCTTTGCGGGCTACCAGAAACACCTGTCGTCCTGCGCGGCGCCCGCCCCGCTCACCTCCGCCGAGCGAGAGCTGCAGCAGATTCGCATCAACGAGGTGGGCCCTGCGGGCAGGCCTGGGCTTCCCGGTGGGTTTCCTCCGCCCCCCCCACCCCCGCGAGGCAGGCCAGGGGTCTTGCTCACTGTCACGGCCCCCAGGTGAACACGGAGATCAGCGTGGAGAGCAAACACCAGACCCTGCAGGGCCTCGCCTTCCCTCTACAGCCCGCGGCCCAGCGCGCCCTGCAGCAGCTGCAGCAGAGAGCCGTCAACTACGTCCAGCTGGTGGGGCCCTGCCTGCTCTTCCCTGCCCTTGCCCAGCCCTGCGCACCTGTACAGCCGCCACCTCACCCCCCACCCCCCGCGACACTGCATGTCCACATGCCACCCTGGTTCACTCTGACCCCTCACCCCAAGTCCTGGACTTCTTCCGGGAGGGTCCCTCTGCAGTAGAGTGATGCCCCCCTCCAAGGCGCCTCGCCAGAGGTCTCCTGCTGAAGAGGAGTCAGTCCAGTGGACATCTCTCTGAGGTCGCGGGTGGGGGGTGGGCACTGCCTTGGACGTGAGAATTCTTCCTGCCGGAGTTTCCTGGGCACAGAGTTCCCACTGGGCGAGGGGTGGACTTCTCTTTGAGAAGCGCTGGAAGATGGTCCAGGACGGGGACTTCTAAGCACGCTCATTCTTGGCCCCTGCCCGCTGCTGGTTCCTGCCTTGTGTGGCCACCGGGCTTCCCTCACTACCCCGTGCCCTCCGGCAGAAACTGGACCTGGAGCGGGAGACGATTGAGCTGGTACACACAGAGCCCACAGAAGTGGCCCAGCTGCCCTCGCGGATCCCCCGAGATGCTGCCCGCTACCACTTCTTCCTCTACAAGCACACACACGAGGGTGATTCCCTCGAGTCTGTGGGTGAGTGGCCACAGCGCGGGGCCCCCACTGTGCCAGAGTGGGTCTGCGGGTGCCCAGGTCGGCCCGGGCTCACACCGTCACCCCCACAGTGTTCATCTACTCCATGCCCGGGTACAAGTGCAGCATCCGGGAGCGCATGCTCTACTCCAGCTGTAAGAGCCGCCTCCTCGACTCTGTGGAGCAGGACTTCCAGCTGGAGATCTCCAAGAAGGTGGGTGTCAGGTGCCCACCTCCTCCCCCAGGGACACAGGAGGCCCAAGACCGCCCAGGGCGGGGATGTCCTGGGACTGGGGGTGATCCTGTGCTGGGTACTGTCCCTGTGCAGATTGAGATCGATGATGGCGCGGAGCTGACGGCCGACTTCCTGTACGATGAGGTGCACCCCAAGCAGCACGCCTTCAAGCAGGCCTTCGCCAAGCCCAAGGGCCCGGGGGGCAAGCGGGGCCACAAGCGCCTCATTCGCGGCCCTGGGGAGAACGGGGACGACAGCTAAGGGGCCGGACTGAGCCATGTGGCGAGTGGAGGACCGGGGGCTACCCCGGTCCTCAGCCCACCTCTCTCCTCAGCCCTGTCCCAGGGTGGGGCTGTTTTTTTGGGGGGGCAGCTTCCCAGGCCCCCTGGGCCACCTCTGTCACCTCTCCCGGCCCCCTCCCCACTTCTCTGTGCCCGGGGCATCTGGGGGCCCTGCCCAGCAGGCTCAGGGGAGCTGGGTGGGGGGGCCTAGGGTGAGCCTGGCCCCCAGGACACAGAAGCCTTTGGCCACTGGGCAGGGCAGGGGAGTCACTGCAGGATGAGATGATTGAATGCTGTATTTTTTAAAGAATAAAATATTTTTAAATCAACGCCTGAATTTGACCTTGAGGGACCACCTCTGTCTGCGACTTGGACAACTGTGCGTGGATCGGCCCCTCAAAGCTCAGAAGGGGCTTTCGGACCCCATGTGGATGTGGGGGGGGCACCATCTCACACAAGTCCCCGAGGGGTGTCTGGGAGCACTGTGGATACTGACACAAAGCATCACGAACATGAGACCCTAAGACAGCACCAGTTAAAATATAAGAATAAGGGGTCATAGAGATAGTACAGCAGATAAGGCACTTGCCTTGCACGGGGCTGACCTGGGTTTAATCCCCAGCATCCCATATGGTCCCCAAGCACCACCAGGAGTGATCCTGAGCACAAAACCAGGAATAAGACCTGACAACTGGCCAAAAACCAAAGAAAAAAAATACAACTTAATTTAAAAAAAAGTCTTCGTTAGGGGCTGAAGAGATAGCACAGCAGGTAGGGCGTTTGCCTTGCACACGGCTGACCTGGGTTCGATTCCCGGCATCCCATATGGTCCCCTGAGCACCGCCAGGGGTAACTCCTGAGTGCAGAGCCAGGAGGAACCCCCGTGCATTGCCAGGTGTGACCCAAAAAGCAAAAAAAAAAAAGTTCATTAAAAAAAATAAAATATAGGAATAAAATGCTTGGGTGGGGGCTGGAGTGATAGCACAGCGGTTAGGGCATTTGCCTAGCATGCGGACGACCTGGGTTTGATTCCCAGCATCCCATATGGTCCCCTGAGCACCGCCAGGAATAATTCCTGAGTGCAGAGCCAGGAGTAACCCCTGTGCATCGCCGGGTGTGACCCAAAAAGCAAAAAAAAAAAAAAGAATAAAATGCTTGGGCTGGAGAGATAGCACCACAGGTAGGGCGCGTGCCTTGTACACAGGTGACCCGGGTGCAATCCTCGGCACCCCACATGGTTCCCCAAGAGTGATCCCTGAGCACAGGCAGTTCCCCCCGCCCCACCCCCCAAAAGAAAAGCTTCTTCTTGGTATCTTGATCAGTTTTACAGGGCTAGTATCAAGGCACAGAGAAAGCCAATTCCTTCTGGAGATCTAGAAAAACCCACTTCCTTGCCATTTGCAGCTCCTAGAAGCTGCCTGCTCTCCTTGGTTTGCAGCCCCATCCCCATCTTCCCTATCAGAGGTGTAGCCAGCCTCTGCCCTCTGCTCTGAAGTCCATCCCCCTTCATCCCTGTGTGGTAGGGACACAGGATGACCTACTTCCAGGAATCCCGGTGTGCTTTCCTTAACCACACTACAAAGATGTTCTCATGGGAAGGGAATCTGGCCACCAGCTTCAGGGGTAGGACATCGACCTCCTTGGGTGCGTTCTCCAGCCTTCTGCTGGCTAAGCTCTGCTCACTGGGTTTCCCAGCCTTTCTGAAGTCAGAGTTTGTGGACAGCCTAGCCTACTGGGTCAAGCCTGGGGACATGCACATAGCAATGTCCCTGGGTGCTCATCAGTGCTTGGGTGCCCATGGCGTTGGTCGCAGGGACTAGGGGAGACTAAGATGCCTCCCTTGGACCCAAGACTTGGCAGGCCCAGAACTTCCATCTCTGCTGTGGGGTTGGGGTTGATAAGACCCTCCCATGCCGGGGCAGGGGCAGTGTGCAGGGCTGGGGTCAGTGGGGAGGTTTGTGGGATTCAGCTGCTGCATGGCCACCGTCCTTGCTTTGGGGAGCACATCTTATTTTCTATTGGGGGGGGGGTCTGAGGTCACACCTGGCTACTCAAGGCTCATTGCTTCCAGTGTTAGGGGACTTTGCAGTACCATGAGCTGAACCTGGGCCTCCCACATGAAAAAGCAGATGCTCGGGGACAAGGGACAAGCAGGGACAAGGCAGGGGACCAGGTGTTCTCAAGAACCCCAAGAACTCAGGGCTTGGGGGTGTTGGCAGGGCTGGCTGCTAAGTGCTGGGCGGGGTGGCAGGCAGACAAGATCAGGCAGGTCTCAAGGAAAGGGTCCTGAGCAGGGTCTTCAGTGGCCCAGGGAGGGCATGTGTGTGGATGGAGGAGGGCACGGCTAGGCCAAGGGACAGTCCCCTTAGAAGCCGTGGGTGGTGCGTGTGCAGTCAAGTGGTGGCAGGAAGTGGTCAGGGGGGCCCAAGGATGTGTTCTCGGCAGCAGCTCAGACCAGGCAGGGGCCAAGGAGCTCTGCGCAGGGGGGACCCTCATGCAAGCAAGGGCTGAGGGGATGGGAGACGGGGTGAGAGCAGAAGACCCCACAGGCTGAGTCCTGTGGGCTGGCAGTGGGACAGGGACTGGTTCTGGGCGAATTCTGAGGGGACCCATGGGACTGGCTGAGGGTCCTGGGTCACTGAAGTTTTGGGCCTGAGCTCCAGCACCTGGAAGTGAACAGGGCAGGGTTGGGACAGCAAGGCAGGCTCGGCAGGGGGCCCGGCAGGGGGCCCGGCAGGGCTGGAGTGGAAGCAGGTGCCCCCTGGGGACAGACCACAGGGTTTGGGAGGGGCTGGGCTGAAGGTGGTGCACGGTGAGGAGTGGGGTGAAGGGGTCCTCCTAGCACAGAAGGACCGAAGGGCTGACCCAGCCCCGCCTGGTGTAGCCCTCACGGCCCTAACTGGGCTCTGGGCCTCTGCTTCTCCCTGGACATCCCGGAGGACAGGTGTGTGACTGCGGGGGATATGGCGGGACTTGGCGGAGGACACTGGAAAGAGGAAGGAGTATACGTCTGCCATCTGGCTATGTAAATAGTTTCTGAATCACTGCATCCCTCCCCCACCCCCCGCAGCCCAGCCCAGGAGGGTTGGGAGTGGGCTTACTGGAGCACTGAGAAATTCTCACTTCCTCTGTTCTCAGAGCTGCAGAGGGAAGGGACCCGGGTTAGGGATATCTTTCCTGCGGCTGCTGCCAGCTGGGCAGCCGGACCCTCTGGAGAAGCTCCACTCGCTGTCATGGTAGGAGCTGGGATGGGACAGCCTGTGTTGTGGCGGGAGTGGAGGGGGGGACTCAAGAGTAGTGGAAGGTGGCCCCTGCAGACTGCAGAGACCAGCCCTATCTGGTGTGACCAGTCCTGCCTGCAGCCAGACCAACCACTGTGTGTTGGGTTGGTGGGTACGGGCTGGGTACCCGACTTGAGTCCCCCCACTGCGCCCCAGCTGCCCCCCAGCTGCTGCCCCCCCACAACTCCCAGCCCCTCAGCAAGGCAGATGCATTTGTGGGGCTGAGGTGGCGGAGCCCGCACTGGTCTGTCTGGGCTGAGGGGTGACCAGCCTGGCTGCCCGCAGGAGACCCTCCTTCCCGCCTGGGTCTTGGCTCGAGTGGGCAGGTGGCTGCAGGAAGGGGGGCCGGGTGCGGCCTTTCTGGAATGGAAAGTGAAATGGCGCCCTAGGAGGAGAAGAGGGAAGTAGGGCAGGATGGCGGCGGGGCCGGCTGGGCGCAGGTGGGGGTGCTGTGGACCCCTGTCTGGCTCTCCTGCCCCAATGGGGTTCGGTTATGAGAGAAAGTTCTAGATCCTGAGTCTGGGTTGCAGCTCTCAGGGTCAGGGCTGAGTCCCATTCTGGGGCGAGGGCTGGCTCTGAGACCTCAGTCCAGGTTCGGTCAGGGGGTCTTGGGAGACCCTGTGAGGTGGGCTGGCCACACTCACTCTCCACCCCTGTCCCCTGCAGGGTCCCCGCTGGAGCGCCCGGCTCCCCTTCTCTCTCCTGGTGCAGGCCGTCACCCTGGCCGAGGCCCTGGCCCTGGGTACACTGCCCGCCTTCTTGCCCTGCGAGCTGCAGGCCCCGGGCAGAGTCAACTGTGACTGGCTCTTCCTGACATCCGTGCCCCACTTCTCAGTGGCGGTCCGGGCCAACGTCACCAGCCTGTCCCTGCGTTCCAACCGGATCCACCACCTCCATGACGCCGACTTCGCCCACCTGTCCAGCCTGCGGCGCCTGGACCTCAAGTGGAACTGCCCGCCGGTGGGCCTCAGCCCCCTGCACTTCCCCTGCCGCATGACCGTCGAGCCCCACACCTTCCTGCGCGTGCCCACTCTGGAGGAGCTGAACCTGAGCTACAACGGCCTCACCCACGTGCCCGCTCTGCCCCGCTCGCTCGTCACCCTGTCCCTGAGCCGCACCAACATCCTGGTGCTCGACCCCGCGAGCCTCACGGGGCTGCCCGCCCTGCGCTCCCTCTACATGGACGGCAACTGCTACTACAAGAACCCCTGCCGGCAGGCAGTGGTGGTGCCCCCGGGTGCCCTCTTGGGCCTGGGCAACCTCACCTACCTGTCCCTCAAGTACAACAACCTCACCAGGGTGCCCCGCGACCTGCCACCCAGCCTGGAGTCCCTGCTGCTGTCCTACAACCACATCGTCGCCCTGGGGCCCGAGGACCTGGCCAACCTGACCTCCCTGCAGGTGCTGGACATGGGGGGCAACTGCCGGCGCTGTGACCACGCCCGCAACCCCTGCACCGAGTGCCCCAGGGGCTTCCCGCGTCTGCACCCCGACGCTTTCGTCCACCTGCGCAACCTCCGCGGGCTGGTGCTGAAGGACAGCTCTCTCTTTAGCCTGGACGGGCGCTGGTTCCGGAACCTGCCCCACCTGGCCGTGCTAGACCTGAGCGAGAACTTCCTGTACGACTGCATCACCAAAACCACGGCCTTCGAGAGCCTGCGCCAGCTGCGCAAGCTCAACCTGTCCTTCAACTACCACAAGAAGGTGTCCTTTGCCCGCCTGCACCTGGCCCCGTCCTTCGGGAAGCTGGTGGCCCTGCGGGAGCTCGACATGCACGGCATCTTCTTCCGCCTGCTCAACAGCGAGACGCTGCGGCCGCTCAGGGGCCTGCCCCAGCTCCAGCGCCTGCGCCTGCAGATGAATTTCATCAATTGGGCCCAGCTCCCCATCTTCGGCACCTTCCAGGGTCTGCGCTTCGTGGACCTCTCCGACAACCGCATCAGCGGAGCGGCGGTCCCCACCGGCAACTCAGGGGGCCGGGAGCTGCTTCGGCCGCCCCCCAGGGCTCCGGCGCCAGGCCGCCAGCCCCTGCTCCACGCCGGGCAGCAGTTCATGCCCAGCTGCCAAAGCTTGAACTTCACTCTGGACCTGTCCCGCAACAACCTGGTGAGCATCCAGCCCGAGATGTTCGCGCAGCTCTCGCGCCTGCAGTGTCTGCACCTGAGCAGCAACAGCATCGCGCAGGCCGTCAATGGCTCGCAGTTCACCCCGCTGAGCAGCCTGCGGGTGCTCGACCTGTCCCACAACAAGCTGGACCTGTACCACGGGCGCTCGTTCACGGAGCTGCCGCGGCTGGAGGCGCTCGACCTCAGCTACAACAGCCAGCCCTTCAGCATGCAGGGCATCGGCCACAACCTCAGCTTCGTGGCCCGGCTGAAGGCCCTGCGCCACCTCAGCCTGGCGCACAACAACATCGACAGTCGCGTGTCCCAGCAGCTCCGCAGCGACTCGCTCGTGGCCCTGGACTTCAGTGGGAACGACCTCAACCGCATGTGGGCCGAGGGAGACCTCTATCTCCGGTTCTTCCAGGAACTGACGGTCCTGCAGCTGCTGGACCTGTCCCAGAACCGCCTGCACACCCTTCTGCCTCGCAGCCTGGAAAACCTTCCCAAGAGCCTGCAGGTGCTGCGCCTCCGAGACAACTTCCTGGCCTTCTTTAACTGGAGCAGCCTGGCCTTCCTCCCCGAGCTGGTCGCGCTGGACCTGGCGGGAAACCAGCTGAAGGCCCTGGCCAACGGCAGCCTGCCCAACGGCACCCGGCTGCAGGCACTGGACCTGAGCAGCAACAGCATCACCTTCGTGACGCCTGGCTTCTTCGCTCCGGCCAAGGGGCTGCGAGAGGTCAACCTCAGCGACAACGCCCTCAAGACGGTGGAGCCCTCGTGGTTCGGCACCGTGGCCGTGGGCCTGGAAAGCTTGGACGTGAGCGCCAACCCTCTGCACTGCGCCTGCGGTGTGCCCTTCGTGGACTTCCTGCTGGAGGTGCAGGCTGCCGTGCCCGGCCTGCCCAGCCGGGTCAGGTGTGGCAGTCCCCGGCAGCTGCAGGGACGCAGCATCTTCACGCAGGACCTGCGCCTCTGCCTGGACGAGACCCTCTCCTGGGACTGCTTCGGCCTCTCGCTGCTGGCCCTGCTGCTGGGCCTGGCCTTGCCCCTGCTGCACCACCTCTGCGGCTGGGACCTCTGGTACTGCTTCCACCTGGGCCTGGCCTGGCTGCCCCGGCGGGGGTGGCGGTGCGGCGCCGGGGCCCTGCCCTACGATGCCTTTGTGGTCTTTGACAAAGCGCAGCCCGCCGTGGCCGACTGGGTGTACAACGAGCTGCGGGTGCGGCTGGAGGAGCGCCGGGGCCGCCGGGCGCTGCGCCTGTGTCTGGAGGAGCGGGACTGGCTCCCCGGCAAGACCCTCTTTGAGAACATGTGGGACTCGGTCTACAGGAGCCGCAAGACGGTGTTCGTGCTGGCACACACCGACCAGGTCAGCGGCCTGGTGCGCGCCAGCTTCCTGCTGGCCCAGCAGCGCCTGCTGGATGACCGCAAGGACGTGGTGGTGCTGGTGATCCTCAGCCCCGACGGCTACCGCTCCCGCTACGTGCGGCTGCGCCAGCGCCTCTGCCGCCAGAGCGTCCTCCTCTGGCCCCACCAGCCCAGTGGCCAGGTCAGCTTCTGGACCCAGCTGGCTGTGGCCCTGACCAGGGACAACCGCCACTTCTACAACCGGAACTTCTGCAGGGGCCCCACCACAGCCTGAGATCCCAGGGTGGGGCGGGCGAGCCCTTCCCCCTCCACCCCCACTGTTCCTCACCCTGCCTCCCCCCTCCCTTGCCCCCCTCCCCCCTCCATCCCGCAGTTACTGCATGTGACCAATAAAGGCCACAGAGGGAGGGCCTCACAAAAGACCCACAGCCCCATGGAAGAGTGCACAGAAGGGAAGGGGGGAATTCTCGGGCTTTTTTTTTTTTTCCCAATCTGGACAGAGTAAAACCACTTCCCATGTGTGCAAGCTACACACCTTACCACATCTCTGGTCTTTTAATTTTTTTTTTTAAATAGAAATGGGGGCAGGGGGTGGGGAGGGACTGGGGGCAGAGCCCTAGTACAGAGGTTAAGGCGTTTGCCTACCCTGTGGTGATGACCACCATAACCCTAGCTCAGCTGCCGGGTCCACATATGATTAGTGCCCCAAGCCCTTGCAATAGTGGTCCCTGAGCACTGAGCCAGGAGCAGGCCCCAGGCATAGCTGGGGGTAACCCAAAAACTTTTTTAAAATATACTTAAATAAATAGGGCTGGAGCGATAGCACAGCGGGTAGGACGTTCGCCTTACAAGCGGCCAACATGGCCGACCCGAGTTCGATTCCTCCGCCCCTCTCGGAGAGCCCGGCAAGCTACCGAGAGTATTCGATATGCCAGACACAGTAACAACAAAGTTCTCCAATGGAGACGTTACTGGGCCCGCTCGAGCAAATCGACGATCAACGGGAGGGCCTTTACTTTTACTTTACTTTTTACTTAAATATATTTACTTATAAATCACCATTTTATTTATTTTTTAAGGGGACAAAGGCCTGTTTTAGGGGGACAAAGGCCACGCTCAGTGATACTCAATCTGGCAGTTCAGGCCTAGCAGTGCTGAGGCCCTCGGGTGCTCGGGGCTGTGCACGTCAGGGACCAAAAGTGTTAGTGCTTGCTTTCCACCCCTTTGAACTAGCTTCAACCCTACCCTCTCCAGGCCTCTTCCTCTTAATTTAGGCTTAGATTGACTTTTATTTGGTTCTGGAGGATCAGATTCTAAAGCCAGTGCTACAGGAGCCAATGCCTCCAGACCCTCTTAAAGTGACAGGGACAAAAGATGATTGGAAGGAAATTGTCAGGGAGCCCAATCAAGAGCCACAGGATGGTACAGCTGCCTTGTGCGAGTGTGTGCGTGTGTGTGTGTGTGTGTGTGTGTGTGTGCATGTGTGCGGGGGCGGGGGGAGGGAATACTAAGGGCAGTTGTGTTCATGGAAATCTCCAGGGCATCTGAGAGGGGGGTAAATGAGGGCTTAGTCCTTCTTCCCCGAGAGCCGAGAGCAGACTGCGTCTCCTGCCCTTATTTTCTTTGTTGTTTGCTTTTTTTTTCTTTTTGGGTCACACCCGGTGATGCACAGGGGTTACCCCTAGCTCTGCACTCAGGAATTACTCCTGACGGTGCTCAGGGGACCATATGGGATGCTAGGGATCGAACCCAGGTCGGCCGCGTGCAAGGAAACGCCCTACCCGCTGTGCTATCGCTCCAGCCCCTGTTGTTTGCTTGCTTTTGGGCCACACCCAGCCGTGTTCGGGGCTTAATCCTGGCTCTGGACTCAGGGATCACTCCTGGTGGGGCTCGAGGAATCACAAAGAGTGGATTAAACCCAGCTTGGCTGCGTGTAAGGCGCAAGCCCTCTCTATTGTACTACTCTCCAGTCGCTCTCTCCTGCCTTTAGCTCCTCCCAGCATGCTCTGCCCTGGGGATCCATGCTAGCTCAGTGTCCCTCTCTCGGCCTTAGGATCTGTCTTCCTCACATGCTGGACTGAAAATGCCCCAGAAGCAGGGAAGCTGCAATCTCGGGGAATATTCCTGCCAAATTGATCCAGTGTTGCGCCCGAGAGCCAATTGCGCCCTCTGGTGGCCATGCCTGGAGCCCCGCGAGAAGGCTGGCCCAGGTGAGGGAGAACGTGTGTGGGGGTATCCAGAATCGCCTGGCTAGCCAGACCTGCTCCGGGCCTTTGCAAGGAAGCTTGGGACGGCCACAGATTTGGCTAATCTTGCAGCCTGAGTGCTGGAAGTCCTGGGCCCTCCTTCCAGGGCTCAGCTGGAGAGAGGCACAGCCGCCTTCCTCTTTCAAATGGGCACGGAGGCTCCTACTGCGGTCTCGTCTCCTGGCTCCTAAAAGCTGTTTTTCCTGAAAGAATGCTAGAAGGAGCATCCCTGCGCCACACACCCGCTCCCTCCCAACACCCACGGGGAGTTATGTATGCCCTGGACTGCTGGGAGAGGCCTGGCTGCCTTCTGGGGGAGCAGGTAGGACCTGCCCCTGCTTCTTCCTCGACTGGTGAGTGGCAAAGAAGAAAACAAGAACTGCTCTTCCCAGGCAGGAGACTCAGGGAGGTGCCCTCTGAGCAGCTCTGAGCTAGTCCGGGCACAGCAGGAACCCAGACAGGAAGCGGGGGCCCTATCTGGGTGTCTGGTCTGGCATGTGGGAAGAAGTTTTTCTGTCTCATAACAGTTGAACCTGCTCTAGGGCCATGCCCAAGTCACCCACAGTGCTCAGAACCTGTCAGGGAGTTCGCGGGGAGGAAGGTTCTGCTTGGGTGAATCTGGGGCCCAGGTCTAATGTTTGGCTGCGATGCAGAGGAGAGGGGAAAGCAGAGCTCCCCTGGGACTCTGGCCTGCTGGGAGGGGCAGGAACTGGGCCCCCGGGCAGGTGGGTACGAGGCAGCTTCTGCTGTATGGGGTCAGAAATAGTACCTAGGCAGCCTGAGAGAGAGTACAGAGGTTAAAGTGCCCCCTGACATGTGGTGGGCACCAGATAGGGTCCCCTGAGTTCTACAAGAGCTGACCCCCTGGGCCAGGGTGATAGTACCCTGCCTTGCACCTAGCTGACCCAGGTTTGATCCCCAGCACCTCCGGAGCCTGCCAGGAGTGATCTGTATGCACAGAGCCTGGACTACTGCCTGGGATTTCAGAGAGAGAGAGAGAGAGAGAGAGAGAGAGAGAGAGAGAGAGATTGCGCTCAGGTGAGCTGGGGAAGAGGCAGAAGTCAGATCACACCCCTGGGGTCGGCACCAGCACTGCCATTGGGATATGGGCCAGAGTCCTCCCCTTCAGAGCCTCCGTCTGCTCATCTGTAATGAGGTGGCTGGAGCCATTCTGCAGATTGTTCCAAGGCTTCATGGTGACGTGCGTGAAGAGCCGACACACTGGGCACTGGCCATCACTGTTCAGGAGGGCCACTTGCTAAGGGAGGGCCCATAGTTCTCTCTGTCACAGAGAACCAGGCTCCGAAGTAGATGTGGTCAAATCAGAAGCACAGGAATTGGGGAGCAAGAGTCCTGTGGTACTCCTTGTTCCTCTTGCTTTGGGGAACCAGTGAGTTTTACGAGACAAACAGCGCAGAAAAAAGCTGAGGGCAGGAAGACCTAAATGTGAGGCGACTCACTGCTCAAATTGTCCACTGTCCCCTCCAGGACACTTGTCATGCTCCCCTAGGTTTTGAAATATCTCAGGGAGCTTCCACACATGCCACATCTCCTATCAGATGCCACGGTAAAGCGCCTGACAAATACGCTCACAGTGAGTTCAAAGGGTGATGGCGTGATGCGTGAGTTTGGTGGCCGAGAGCTGCCTCCCTGGCCTCCTCAGCAAAGGAACAGAGAGACGGGGAGCCACCAACTGGTGGTCAAAATGGCCCATTTCGTGTGAGTTGCTAGCATACTTATAAAACATCTGAAGGGGGTTGAGGTACAGGACTGCATGTAGATGTGGTTGATCATTTACAGAGGGAAAGCATTTCGGCAGAGGCAGTTCTCTTGGGGGGAATTAACTCAAGGAGACACTGTCTCCCAGGGACATCTCTATTGCTTTTCTCTTTCCCTTAAGTTGTACATATTAAACAATTAAGTTTACTTCTTATTAACACTTTCACTTATTTGGATAAACATAGTAAGACACATAGATTTCAAATATATTCCAAAACTTAGTGCTCTGAGCGCTAAGTGCAAGGCTGCTGGACTTCTCCTATAAATCCCAGACTAGGTCCTCAGGCGGGTTCAGCTTGTCCTTCTCCATGGGGGTTCAAGGCGCACGGTGGGATGCCCCTTTTTGGGGTATTAGAAACTACAGCAACTGAATCCTGAATCAAGTAATTATATACCCTGGAGTAGATTTGTACTTCAGAGTCAATCAACTCCCAAATATTAGGAGCACAGCATTAACGAACTTCCTGTGTTGAAGCAACATTGCTCTATAGAAAATATGAAAAGGCTATCGGGGAAATAGAAAAGCAAGGCATCACTTTCGAAACAAAGTCCAGAATCACCAGAAATTTTGGTTTCTAAGTAACCAAGACTGACTTGAGGAATTGTGACAATGAGAGGTAAAACACAAAGGAAAGCTTAAAGATAAACCCGGGGAATTAGGCGTGCTCGCAAGACCACTGCAATCTTCTCTGGGGAGAGGAAAAGGAGCAATTCACTGACGAAGCCTAAACATTTACAAATTCTTACACAATTTTTTTTTAATTTGTTTTAAAGCTGTTCATTAATCCTCACCTTCCTGCACTTCACTCTGTCCCCTGACTTCTGACCCACTTTGTGGCCTTGAGGAGAAAATGCAGTGAGCAGCAGACTGGCTCTGAACCGAGAGAGGACCAGGCCTCTGGGGATGTGGGGGAGCAGAGCGTGGTGGTGGATCCCGGGTCCTGAGTCTGCAGCTCAGATGGTGCCCAGAACAGGAGGCAGGCCCGTGGCTGGATGCAGGCCCGTGGGGCTGCTGCTGGGTTATGTGAGGGCTCTCTCTCTCTCTCTCTCTCTCTCTCTCCTCTCTCTCTCTCTTTCTCTCTCTCACCTCTCTCTCTCTCCTCTCTCCTCTCTCTCTCTCTCCTCTCTCTCTCCTCTCTCTCCTCTCTCTCTCTCTCCTCTCTCTCTCCTCTCTCTCTCTCTCTCTCTCTCTCTCTCCCCTCTCTCTCTCTCTCCTCTCTCTCTCTCCTCTCTCTCTCTCTCTCTCTCTCTCTCTCTCTCTCTCCAAGGAGGGGAGCGAGGCCTTGGCCGCTTACTTTCCCCTCAGTTCACGTATATTCTTTCTCATCAAGCTGATTTGCGTACTTCCTTTGGTTCCTGGACGGGCTGGAACTCCCCCAAAGGCAGGAGTTAGAACCCTCAGGTGGTGCTGACAGTCCTGGAGGTGGGCCCCGGAGATGACAGGCTGTGCTCGCCTGACCCGCGCCTCTGCTGCATTTCCAGACTTTGCCTTTACGGACTGAAGGTGCAACCACAGGCTTAGGACTCAAGGCTCAGCGATGGCCAGTGTTTCAGAGCAATAAAGCATAGTTTTTCTGGATGTACCATTTTTGTTTGGGGGCCATACTCAGTGGCACTTGGGGGCTACTCCTGGAGTATGATTTGGGGTCACTCGGGGGCTATAAGACATGGGAGATTGACCCTGGGGCTCCCACATGACCATCTTCCCAGCCCCATATCATTATCACTTACTTAGGCACCCTGATTTACAATACTGTTAATGTTTTAGGCTGACAATGTCATTGTCCCACACCCACCAATGTGCCGATAGGCCTCCACCAGGAACTCTAGCTACCTCTTTAATTATTAACTTTTTTTGCCACACCCAGAAGTGCTGCAGGCAACTCCCAGTTTAGACCTTGGGGGCTGCTTCCAGAAATGCTGAGGAGACCATGCAATGTTGGGGATGGAGCCTAGGGTCTCACACATGCAAGAGTTCTGCCACTAGCCACTACCCCCCAGTCCCATTAAGTCCTTTCTTGTTCTCCACTCACCTGAGTAGACTGAGTCTGTTATCATGGCCACCATTCTCTGGTGTTTAAGTAAAACACCCTTACTGTGTTTCTTTTTTTTTTTTTTTAAATAATGTAGGAGCACTGCTATTTCTTCAACCATTGATTTAGCTAATTGAATTGGGCATGAACTCCACATTAGTTTTTTATTATATCACCGTGGGATAGTGTTACGAAGCTTTCATGTTTGAGATTCAGCCATACAATGATGGAACACCCATCCTCCCACCAGTGCACATTTTCCACCACCAATGTCCCAAGTATCACCCCCACTCACATATATACACATCGCAGTCCTCACCCTGCCTCTGTGGCAGACAATTTCCCCAATACTCTCTCTCTAATTTGGGGCATTAATTTTGCTCGAATTCTCCCACCACCATTCAAGTCTACCTGCCAGGGGCAGATGCTAGATAATATATTTTCCATAGCTCATTTCGAATATCATGAGAGCTTGCGCAGCTGTGATTATAAATGTAAATTTCTAGATTGTAGATGGTTGGGTTCCAGAGACATCTCTGTATGGCACTAATCCATTTTGGGATTCAATTGGGAGTTTCTGGGCCAGGGCTGGTGGTGACCCGGAGAGGGACAGCCCGGGTCTTCTGCCACCATGCGTCCTGGAGATTTAGTCCTGAACCTGCATACCTGGGCCTTATTTGTGAAAGCTCTTGGTCACCGGGATTCCATCTGGAGTAAGTGGGGAGCACCTGCACCTGCTTCATCTGGAGTGTCCCGGCGATATTGGCTTGGTATGGGGCCTGGAGAGATCTCCAGGCTGTGGTGTCTTCTGGGACTTGCTACTGTGTCTCTGGGCTAGGACTGTTGGTGTGCTAAGATGGTGCCCAGAGGCTAATTGTGGGCATAACAGCCAGTCTTCTGGGTGGGTGGGAACCCGGGGAGGGACAGCCCAGGTCCTCTGCCACCATGCAACCTGGAAATTTAGTCCTGGAACTCGCATACCTGGGCCTTGCTTGTGAAAGCGCTTGGTCACTGGGATTCCATCTGGAGTAGGCATACTGTGTTTCTTTTGTTGTTGTTATTTATTTTTTTCTGGGGGCTAAAATCAGCAGTGTTCAGGACCACTGCTTCCTGGCTCGGCACTCAGGAATCACTCCTGACAGTGCTGGAGGAACACATGGGGTGCTGGGGATCGAACCTGGGTCAGCTGCATGCAAGGCAAGTGCTTTTCCTGCTCTACTATAGGTCTGGTCACCACTGTGCTTCTTGTTTGTTTTTGCACCACACCTGGTGATGCTCAGTCCTGGCCCTCACTCAGGCAGCGCTAGAGGGACCATATAGATGCCAGGGATGGAATCTGGGTTGGCTGCATGCAAGGCGAACACCCTAGCTGCTGTACTATCACTCTGGGCCCCCTACTGTGTTTCTCTATACCCCACATGAATAAGATCAACCATAAACATAACCTTTAAGTGCACTAAGGAACCCAAACACTGACGTGACTCACTTTATTGCAGTGTTGACTTTATTGCAGCCTATCTCTAAATGGGCACTCTCTCTGAGGTGTGCCTACAATTACCTATATCAGGTTGTGATATAGGTAATTATGACCCATGGCCTTAGGGAGACAGAGACAGAGAGCTCTGTCTGCACATGTTGAATGAGCAGGGGGCAGAACTGTCCTGGCTCCTGGCTCCGAAGGCTTGGGCTTCCTGGTGGGCTTCTGTGAGAAGTGCGTGTGCAGTTTCAGTCTCATCTGTGTTGTTTCATGGCAGCCACCCGCATGCAGACAGCTCCTCCCTCAGTGCACATTTCTTCAGTGCCTGCCATGTCTTGGGTGCTGTGCTGGGCAAGGACAGGGACTAGGAGGCTGGGAAGGCCATCAGCCGGGCAGACCATCACTGAGGGCAGCAGTCAGTGCTCTGAAGGGCAGCACAGGAGGTCATGAGAGCATGGCAGCTGTTGTGCGGGACACAGGGACCTCCTGAGGGGCCTGTCCTATAGGAGGGAGGCAGCTTCACCTTCATCTGGGGTCAGAAGAGCAGGCAGAAACCACTGCAAACATGTACACACATGTACGCACCATTGACAGAGTTTACAAAACCTGGAAAATGGAGAGAATGAGGAGTACCTGAGACCCAGAAGTGCCGACCCCTGATCAGCGTGACCAAGCAGGGTGAGTGGAATTTGAGACTGGAAAGCTGCATGGCATCGTGGTCCCAGGGCCTGTCCCCAGTGCCACCTGACTTTCTGAGTTCTAGAATTAGTCCCCCTTAGCCCAAGTAGGTCCAGTGGGAGGCTTAGGTTGTGGTTTGTTAGATTTCTGGGCACATGTACACACCATCGCCAGAGTTTACAACAGCAGGTTGATACGGGGCTGGACAAAGGAAGCTCCAGTCCCATTTCCTAGTTCCCAAAACCCATTCAGTATCTTGTCCTCTATACTCAGATGAGACTGGAAAGATGGTACAGTGGGGCTTGCATGAAGGTTCAATCCCCTACATCCCATATAGTCTCCGAGTTTGTCAGGAGTGGTCCCTGGCACAGGGTCTGGATTTAAGTCCTGAGCCAACTGGGTATGGCCAAAACTAGAAAAAAAAGTTTAATATCTGAGTGTGCTCTTTTTGGTTTTGGACCACATTGGTGGGGCTCAGGACTTCTTCCTGACAGGACTCTGGGGACCATATGGGGTGTAGGGATTGAACCCAGGTCGGCCATGTGCAAGGCAAATAACCTGTTGTACTCAGATACTAATTTTTTTTCTTTTTGGATCACATCCAGAGATGCTCAGGGCTTACTCTTGGCTCTGCATCAGGAGTTACTCCTGGCATTGCTCACGGGACCATATGGGATGCTGGGGATCAAACCCAGGTTGACTGTGTGCAAGGCAAATGCCCTACCCGCTGTTCCATCTCTCTGTCCCCTATTAAACTCTTAAGAACAGATAGTATATTTGGTCTTTGCAAAGACTTAAAAGTAATAATGATTTATATTATTTCAGCCCACTGAAAGTTCATGTTGGCTTCTTGGGTTTGGGGGTGGTAGGGAAATCATACAGATGATGGTCGTATGATGAGGATAGGGCAGATATTAGTGGCCTAACCTGAGATGTATTTGAGGTAGAACTTATAGAGCTTGCTAAGTGTCCTGAGGGGTGACAGCCAACTGAGGGGCAAAGGAACTGGGTAGACAAGGTTAGAGCAAGGAGGGGAGTGGGCACACAGGTGCCTTCTGGAACAGTGCGGTTCTTAGAATTTGAGGGTGGCCAGCTGTGGAACCGGAAGTAGGAGACTTAAGTGGGGGATGGGGCTCAGTGGATGAAGCCAGAGTGGTCACTATTCAAAGGACCCAGTCCGCAAAAAGAGAGAAAATTATAGGTCAGAGGTACGAAAGCTTAGAAAGCTGCAAAAGGGCAAGGCCAACCAAATACCACTGGGAAGCTCAACGCCAGGAAACCAGAGCCAGCCACTGGATCCGAGAGGCGTGGAGAGTGACTGCCACAGGCCATGGGGATGAAAACACAGTGGGCAGAGCAGCAGCAAAGGACAGAGGCCACAGCAGAGCCACAGCCAAGCTGAGGGGAGCATCCCAGCAACAGAGCAGGGACACGGTTGTGGGCCCGGCAGCAGCAAGCAGAGGGCCGGGACGTGACTCTGCAGTGGCACACACGCCGCAGTTCTCTAAAGGCTCTGGGTTCAGTCCCTAACACGGGACCGGGCTAGAAGCTACGCCAAGCAGGAGGAGTCACAGTGGGAAGCAACACCGGAGGCTTCCGGGGCACCTGGCAGGGCACAATCCTGGCTGTAGATGGGCTACACCTGTGATCCTCAACCTTTCCCTTCCTGTGGCTGCCTTCTGGCCTCTTCTCCTCCCCACTCCCACTCCTAGGCTTATCCCTGGCCCCCATTTCTGTGATGTCCACTGTGGCTCCAGTTGAGACAGTCTGGGCTAGAGGATGTGGCAGTGACAGGCAAGTGGCCCCTTCCTGTCTGGCCTGCATAGGAGGCCAAGGCAGCGCCTGAGAGGGAAGGAGGGGACACCGCTGGCCGGGGCTCACCGTCCACTCAAGGGGAGGTCAAAGACGTCACGAGAACCCAGTTGTACGCTGACCCACCTTCCTTCCGAGGGTCCCACTGCCGGGGCATAGTGGGGTCAGCTCGGTGTGGCCCCCTCAGTCACCAGAGGCCTCCTATATATTGATACCTTTATTTTGGATACATTTTTCTCTTCTTTGAACATTTTGGTTTGGGGGCCACACCCCACGGTGCTCAGGACTAACTCCTAGCTCTGCACTCAGGAATTACTCCTCATGGTTGGGGGAACCATATGGGGTGCCAGCATGCAAGGTCAGCACCCAACTCACTCTATGATCACTCCAGGCCCTGTAGTCTAAATTTAAAGTAATTTTTGTTTTTTGGCCAACTTGGAAGTGCTCAGGACTTACTCCTTGCCTTGTGCTCTGGAATCACTCATGGTGGTGCTCAGGGTACCGTATGTGGTACCAGGGATCAAACTAGACAAGTGTCTTAACCTTGTACCATCTCACTGGACACAAGAAAATTATTTATTTTTCCCACCCAGCAGTGAACAACAGGAGGACCTGTCACGTAAACAAGAATTTATTTTCAGGATTATATTTTTACTTATAGACTAAATTTAATATAATTTAAATCACATATACAGACAATCTGGAGGCTGTGGCTGTGGCGGGGGCCGCTGGAGGGAGTGTGGTCTCGGCACGCTCAGGCCTGGGCAGACACCAGCTTGCTCATGCCTGAGAAGAAGGACTTCTCTCTCTCGCTCATCACTTCGAAATGCAGTGGCCTCCGGCAGAAGTTGCACTCGGCTGAGGAATGTGGCTTGAGTTCCAGCCCCACTCGCTGCCAGGTGGCCAGCAGATTGTCTGTGGGGAGAAAGTGTTTGAATGAGGGGGGCAGGGGTAACACACCCAAGAGAAATGAAAAACCACATCTGCAAGAATATCTCAAACACAAACATTTATAGCAGTGTACTTTCATAACAGTAAAAATGTAAAAACCTAAGTGTTCACCAACTGATGAATAAACAAAACGTGGTATATCTGAGATGAGAAAATGATCTGGTAGTGACAATAATGGGCTGGAGCGACAGCATAGTGGGTAGGGAGTTTGCCTTGCATGCGGCTGACCCGGGTTCGATTCCTCCATCCCTCTCGGAGAGCCTGGCAAGCAACAGAGAGTGTCTCGCCCTCACGGAAGTGCCTGGCAAGCTCCTCATGGCGTATTAAATATGCCAAAAACAGTAACAAGTCTCACAACAGAGGCGTTACTGGTGCCCGCTCGAGCAAATCGATGAACAATGGGAGGACAGTGTGACAGTGCTATAGTGACAACAAAGGGCAAGAGAGAGAGCACAGGGGGTAAGGTGCTTGCCTTGCACACAGGTGACCCCAGTTCAATTCCAAGACCTGAATGTGGTACTCAGCACCACCAGGAGTGATCCCTGAGCACGAGGCAAGGAATAAACTGAAGAGTGCCCGAAAACAAAACAAAAAGAGCCACAGACAAACAAAAACAAAAAAACAAAAAACCCCGAAAACGAAACAATAAAAAACCCCAAGCCCAAATAAATAAAACAAAAAAGCATACCCCAAACCCAAAATCCCAAGAGAAATGAAATTCTGAGACCAGCTTCACTATGGTGAGCCTTAAAAACATGCTCAAGGGCTGGAGCAACAGCAGGGAAGGCACATGCCTTGCAAGTGGCCAACCTGGGTTTGAAACCCACCTCCACACCCCCCCCCCCCCCCCCCCGCCATAGTCTCCCAAGCATGCTGAGGGCGGAGCCAGGAGCAACCCCTGAGCATCGCTGGGTGTGACACAACAAGCAAAAAAAAAAAAAAAAAAAAAAAAGCAACTCAAAACGAAGCCAGGTTTGATGGCACTGACTGTTGCAGGGACCCATTTATATGGAATGTAAAGTTCACGCACGTCCAGGCCCTGAAAGTGAATGCTTTTGACAGGAGTTGGTGACGGAGAATGGGGAGGGACTGCTACCAGACATGGGGTTCTTTCTGGGGTGACGAGGCTGTTCTGCACGGAATCAGAGGAGTGAGCCAACATTATAATGTACCTGAAAACCACTGCATACTTTTAAAGGATAAAAGTTATACTATGTAAATGGTATCTCAATAGGCTGTTATGAAATGCAGAAACAAAACCCGACTATGGTTTTACTTTACAAGCCTTCAAGGAAGAAGTTGTTCCAAAGTTGCTGCACTCTGTTGAAACTGAGCCTCCCTGGCAGCAGACCCACATCCAGGTGGGGACGTGGTGTCCAGGAAGGCAATGGACCTTTTAACAGAGGGGCTGGAGACAACAGCCCTCGGTGTCTGCCTTGAGGACGGACACGGGGCAGAGGTGGTGGATGGGACTGTAGGAGATGTACGTGGTATGAAGTGCTGAGTAATGCTCTTATCAGAAGGGACTCATTGAGCACTTGGCTCCAGCACCACAAAGCTCAAGGAACAGAGACACACAAAACCCAGTTCCAGAGAGCCAGAATCCCCATCTCCCAGTGTGGCCTTGTCACTATGACGGAGGGTACTTCATTTCTTGGCCGGGGGGGGGGGGGGGGGGGGCGCATGGTAACGGGGATCAAATCTGAATGTTTTAGAAGTGCTGCAAGGAAAAACACTGCTTTATGCAACTCTCTGATAAGGCACCAGAGCACCCAGTACTCACCCAGGAAGTAGTTCATCATCTGCGGAGTGTGGTGAGGGGTGGGGGCGATCCGAAGGAGCTCCTCCCCCCGGGGCACCGTGGGGTAGTTGATAGCCTGCACGTAGATGTTATGTCTGCTCATCAGCTCATCACAGATTTCAGTGTTCTTAGCAGCATCTGCAACCTAAGTTGGTAGGAAGGTCAGCACGGGAGGGGCTGCCTCTTGGCAGTGAGGCAACTGGGGGAAGGAACGGGGCCCCTGTGCAGCAGGACAGAGGCCTCACAGCTGTCAGTACTGGTGAGGGCCCCCGAGACACTAGCTGTGCACCAGAATCCCCCTCCGCACAGGCTGTACCCGTGTGCCGGCAGACACCAGCTACCTTTCACCCCACTCGGGAAGAAGGCAGCTTTGGTTCCGATGGCTGTACTGGTCCCACGCCCTCGAATGGGACACAAACTGGCCTGGCCCTTGCAGCGGGAAGAGCAGAATCTGCTTCAGAATTAAGTGAGCCGAAAGCCAAGTTCAGGTTTCCCAAGTGTTCCCCACGCTAGCTCTGCCTTTACCCTGGGAGGGGCAGTGTTCTGGAGAAGGAAACTCTATTCCGGGCTTCCTGCTGGGTCCAGAGGCTTCAGTTTGGAGGTGGGGGGAGCAAGCAGTAGGGAGGGTCATCGGCTGCAGCCAGAGGTCATTACCCGCACAGGGATGATGTGGCTGGGGCAGTGGATGACCGGGAGGCCAGCGTCCATCAGCATCTGCCTCAGGAGCTTGACGTTGCGCTGGTGCTGGCGGCGAAGGGCCTGGCCCTCGGCGCTCTTCAGGATGCGCACGGACTCCAGGGCTCCGGCCAGCAGCATGGGCGGCAGGGACGTGGTGAAGATGAAGCCCGCTGCGTAGGACCGGACGGTGTCCACCAGGGCGCTCGTGCTGGCGATGTAGCCTCCGACACAACCAAAGGCCTTGCCTGGGGGAAGAGCACCTCATTCACCACAGCCCCGACCCTCTGCACACAGCCTGCTCTCTGAAGGCTCCCCTGGCCACACGTTTCTGCAGGGAACACAGCTGAGGAGGGTCATGCAGAAGTCTTGCCCAAGAAGGCGCCACTGTGGTCCGTACCGGCCATGCTCCCGGGGGCAGGGCCCCAGCCGGGTGCTTGAACCCTCCTCTCACTGTAAGCTCTACCCCCAAGGCGGACCGTGACCCCACTGTGATATAAGCCGTTCTGGTGGGACTGGTATTATTTCCTATGTAAATAAACACTATACTCAGACAATTCATATTTTCTGGGTAAATATGAACATGCAACACCACTGGGGTGGGTTTAGGGTGCGATTCAAATTTCAGTCCTAAGTCCCTTTAGATAATCGCTCTCTCGAGTTTCAGGATTAAGCACTCCTGGAGAGTCCTCACGGGTTTTAACATTCTGTTCTTCAGTTAACACTCCTGTAGAACCCTGGGAGGGCTGGGTGGGTCCAGGCCCCAGCAGTGGGAAAGTTCCTTCTCGTCCTTCCCATCTTACAACACCCAGGCCTTCAGAACCCACACACCAGAGCCCTTTAAAGAAAAGAGCTGCTGGGGTTTGGAAACTGGAGGCCAAGTGCTTCTCCCCAGAAAAGGCGCTGCCGGTCTGTGTTCTCACACCAGCCCTCACAGCCGGGCTCACTTCTTCCCTTTCAGCCTGCCCGGCCTTGTCAAAGCGCAGCCTCCATGCTGCTAACATCTTAGAACTACTGCTCCACAGGGCTCATTACGACCTGTTTGGAAATCTTCAATTTCGTACAGTTTCCATAATTTTCAACCCTTTAGATTCTTCGCAGGCAAAGAGAAGGTCTAATTATTTGCATCCCATCCCCATCTGTGTGCCACCCAAAACCACGCTGGGTTCTACTGTCTCCATGACATCGATTCATGACCAGGGGCGAGAGAGCCAGCACACTCGCTAAGACGCTTGCCTTGCACCTGGCTGACCCAGGCTCAATCCCTGAGGTCCCATATGTTTCCCGAGCCCCACCAGGAGAGAACCTTGAGGCCAGAGTCAGAAGTAAGCTGTGAGCACAGACAGGTGTGCCCCCAGGACTCACACACACAAAGACAAAAAAAAAAAAAGAAAGAAAGACAGACAGACAGACAGACAAACCTGAATAGGCTGACAACCAGCCCAAGGTCACAGAGCTGGTGAATCTCACTGAGTCCGGTGGGTGACAGAGCTCTGAAATGGGGCCCCCAGAAATGCTGCCTCTCATTGAGAAACACCAGGAGACACTAAGGAGCAGGGGTGGACTGGGAGGACCCCTTGAAGTTTGGTTCAGAACTCGGCGCTCCCTGACATCCAAACCTGCAGGCCCAATGGCCGTTCTAGGAAAGACGATGAGAACAATTCTCATCATCAAATACAGGGGAGCCACTGAGTCACAGAGACAAAAAGCTGTTATTACGGCATGTAAACAGAATCAAAGTTATATGCTGAGGATGTTGCTCAGCAGTAGATGCTTCACATATGTGAAGTCCTGGTTTGATTCCTAACACCACAGAAAAAGCAAGATAAAAAGTTAGGGCCAGAGGCATAGTATAGTGGCAGGATGCTGGCTTTGAAAGCTGACCTGGATTTGATCCCCAGCATCACATATGGGCCCATCCCCATCGCCAGGAGTCATCCTTGAGCGCAGAGCCAGGAGTAATCCTAGAGTACTGCCAGGTGTGACCCCCCATTGCCAATTTTTTTTTTTAAATGCAAAACAAACAAAAAACCCTTAGAGGACAATGAATGCTATTACCTTGTCCTTTTTTTTTTTGGTGGGGGCCACACCTCATACTTGATGATGTTTAGGATTTACTCTTAGCTTTGCACTCAGGAATTACTCCTGGTAGTGTTCATGCACATGGCATCCCAGGAAGACTGAATCCAGGTCAGCTGTGTGCAAAGTCAACACCCTCCCCACTGAACTACTGCTCCGACTCACGAATGGTATTTTTGCTGTCTTCAGCTCTGAAACACACTTTGATTCTGGAAAGCATGCCTCCACGAGCGATGCGATCAAGCTCTCATCACTTGGGAAAATTAAATTAAGATGAAAAAAGGGCCCGGATTTCTATGCTATTGCACTGTTCTCACCTGCTCCAGTTAGACCAGTTAGACCCTGGCCTTGCTAGGATAATAAGCCCGGGAAGACGGCAGACGTTCAGCATATACACACCGAGTGTTCCTGAAATGATGTCCATTTTGGGCATGATTCCGTCCCGGTCGCCAATCCCTCCACCTCGGGCCCCGTACAGCCCCACGGCATGGACCTCATCCACAAAGGTGATGGCTCCAAACTCATGCGCCACATCACACAGCTCTTCCAGCGGGCACACAGCCCCTGAGGAAAGACCACAGATGAGTGAAGAGAGGCCATGCCCAGAGACTGCTGTTTGAAGTGTCAGTCAGAACAATGTCGTTTACATTCCGAATTCACATTCTGCTTCGTTTGTTTCTGTTTGGAGGCCCCACCTGGCGATACTGAGAGCTTTCTCCTGGCTTGGCACTCAGGAACCACTCTTGGAGGTGCTTGGGGGCACAGACAGGGTTCCAAGAATGGAAGCAGGTTGGCCGTGCGCAAGGCAAAGGCCCTATCCTGTACTCTCTCTCCTGGCCTCTAAGGTCTCATTTTAATTTTTCTTAATTTTAGGCACTGTGGTTTATAATACTGTTTGTTTGGTTTTGGGGTTTTTGTTTGTTTTGTTTATGGACCACACCTGGTGGTGTTCACACTTTACTCCTGGCTCTGCATTCAGCAATCATTCCTGAAGGGCTCAGGAGAACACATTGGGGGCCAGTAATTAAATTCGGATTGGCCATGTGCAAGGCAAGTGCCTTACCCACTGTACTATTTCTATGGCCTCTCAATAGCATTTTCAAATGAAATCTACTTTTCATTTAAGGTTCCAGCTTGGGGCCAGAGAAAGCGCCATGGGTTGTGCTGTACTTTGCCTGTAGCTCACACCTGGGTTTGAGCCCTGGCACCTCTATGTCCCCTGACCACTATGAGGAGCAACCTGGAGTATTAAGCTGGGAATAGCCTCTGAGCACCACTGGGAGTGGCCCCCAAACCACACAAAAACAGAAAGGCCCCAGCTTGGCTCTACTCAGACTTACCATCCATGGAGTGGACAGTCTCGAATGCAACAATTTTGGGTACCGAGGGATCAGATCGTTGCAGGAGCTCTCGGAGGTGGCTGACATCATTGTGGCGAAAGATGTACTTGGGCACTCCGCTATTCCGAATCCCTTGGATCATGGAGGCGTGGTTTCCAGAATCAGAGTAAATCTCACAGCCTAATGGATAAAAATGCTGTTTATCCCAAGCTGTCCCAAAGACAAACCATTTCCTAGAGAGTCAGACTTTCAGGGTTTTGCCCTGAAAGCATCACTCTTACCCAGCTGAGAAAAGATACAGTGTGCCAGTTCCTGCCTGCCACAGAAATTGACGGAGGCTTCTCCACTGAGAAGGCCCACAGATGTAGAATAATCCAGACACAGGAAATTCATCTGCTGTCAAATCTGGCTGCCTCATTCCAATACTAACAAGTTTTACTCCAAAAGCAATCAAAAGATAACTAAAAATGATGGAAATGACCTAAAATGCAAAGCACAACTGTAGCAATTAGTTAAAGAGAGTCCTTCAAATCATGTTCTACCAGAACTTGCAATGTACGATTAATGCTTAGTGCTCAATTCAAGAACAAATGTTCCTAGTGCTAGAGCTCCTAATGACATTTTTTACACATTATTTTATTCAAATACTAGTCTGATTACACATCATCCAAGAACACAAAATAACCAGCTGTGAGAAAGACGGAAGCTCTGAATCGCTGTAGAGATCTCAGCACAGGTTGGAGAAACCAGCAAACGCCCTTCCTGCCGTACTATCACTTTTTTTAACAGGTCACTCCTGGCAGTGCTGGGGATTTAACTCAGGGCATGCACATGCCACGTCTATCCTCTACCTTCTATGCTATCTCCTTGACCCAGTAAGCCAGTATTTTGATGTTGCTCAGATGCCAAAAAAATAAAAACTCGGGGCTGGAGCGATAGCACAGAGGGTAGGGCGTTGGCTTTGCACGCGGCTGACCTGGGTTCGATTCCCAGCATCCCATATGGTCCCCTGAGCACCGCCAGTAGTAATTCCTGAGTACAAAGCCAGAAGTAAACCCTGTGCATCGCCGGGTATGACCCAAAAATTGAAAAAATAAAATAAAAAATAATAATAATAAAATAAAGACTTCCGTGACCGATTTCCTTACTTGGCATCATTTTAGCCAGAGTGTAGAGGGTGGAGTCGTTGGCCACAAAGCAGGAAGAAAACAAGAGTGCCGCGTCCTTCCCATGGAGGTCAGCCAGTTCCTGTTCCAAGTCCACATGAAATTTGCTTGTTCCAGAAATGTTTCTAGTACCACCCGCTCCAGCACCATGTTGCTTCAAAGTCTCCCTAAAGAAAAGGCAGGCAGAAAATTAATTTCATAGTTTTGGAAACTATGAAAATTGTTCCCAGGATCTAGGAGGTTGAAACATGATATTTTGAGGGTGGGGGTCACTCCCAATAATGCTGGAGGTATACATACATACATACAGATATATCACTGCCACTGTCCTCCCGTTGTTCATCGATTTGCTCGAGGGGGCCCAGTAACGTCTCCAATCATGAGATTTGTTGTTACTATGTTTGGCATATCGAGTACGTCACGGGTAGCTTGCCAGGCTTTGCCGTGCGGGCGAGATAGTCTCGGTAGCTTGCCGGGCTCTCCGAGAGGGGCGGAGGAATCGAACCCGGCTCGGCCAGGCTGGCTGTGGCAAACACCCTACCGCTGTGCTATAGCTCCAGCACATATAGATACACACACACACACACATCACACATACACACACACACACACACACACACACATACACACACACATCACACATATATATAGTGCCAGGATTGAACCCAAAGCTTCTTGGGCAAAATGTGCGTGCCAGTTGTCAAAACCACCTGAGTGATTCTTCCACTATGAAATATGGGCTCAGACCGTTTTTAGGCTGGGTGGGAGAACGTGTCCACAATGAGTATCACTGCCACTAGGGTGCATCAGGAGCAAGAGTTCCTTTCACAGTCTGAGTGCTGGGAATAAGCTGTCAGTCTGCTAGGGCTTCTCTTCTGGGACAAACATTTCTCTCTCCAGTGAACTGACAACTGTCTCTAGAGGATACCCTCCCTAGACCAGTCACATGGTGTCAGGAGGTATCTGTTACTAATCCTTGGATGTTGCTGAGTTTAGCAGCAACAATCTCAATCCTCCCTGGCCATGGCAAGCCCCTGATGGACATGGGATCTGCTAAACCTTTTTAACGTTTAGTGTCACTGATGGTGCTCAGAGGCTACTCCTGGCTCTATATTCAGGGGGATCAAATGTGGTGCTGGGGACAGACTGGGATTGGCTGCACGCAAGGTGAGCACATTGCCCCCTGTACAGTATTCTTTCCAGTGCCTCTGAAGATACTTTTAAAGGCTAGTACTTTGCTCTGGCATACTTTCCGCTGCTGAGTCTTCACTCCGTAAGAGATCTAAGCCATCTGAATCGTCAGTGTCTTTCCAAATAATGTGGGAGGCCAGTGCTGGCTGGGGGCTACTTACATGACTGCCCCACACACCCGTGGGTGGCGACTCATTCCTAGGTAGTCGTTGCTGCACCAAACAGACACCTGTTTTTTGGTGATGAGTGAGTCAGAGTAGTCATCTGCCATGGGGAAGATGTGCGCTCTCCGGTTCACAGTTTTAAAAACTCGATAGGTATGGTCAGTTTTTTTCTCATCAATTTTCTTCTCAAAGAAACGATCATATTGAAAAGTAGAAACAGCTAGAAACCAAGACAATAAAAACTGATGGTTAAGTAGCACCCCTGGACTTGGGGAAAATCTGGGTTCCAATCCCAGGTCAGTCACTAAGGGCTAGCAGAGAAGAGTCTGGGTGAATGAAATACTTGCCTGGGTATTACTTAGTCATTTGGTTTGGGGGCCGCACCCAGATCTGCTTTCGGGGACCACTCCTAACAGGGCTCAGGGCCCACATATACAGCTGGGGATCAAACACAAGTCAACTGTGTGCAAGGCAAATGCCCTACCCTCTGAACTATCTCTTTGGTCCCAGACCCACACTGTGTCTGCTTCAAACAGGAAGTTCAGAAAGCAAAGGCCCAGAAGATGGCTCAAGTGGCTTCAAGTGCTTCCCCGGTTGGCTCGGGGCCAAGAGTTGTCCAACCCTGACAGCTCCCTGGGGGCTGTCTCACTCGGGAGACAATGAGACTCCTGGTGAGAGGGTAAGAAAGAGCAGGCAGGTCATCACAGGACTTGCTGTCACTAAAGCTAGAGCAACAGACTTGGCTTTTGACTCCATTGTTTTGCGTTGAATTTTGGGGTTTGTTTTTGAGCCATACCTAAGGGACCATGAACTCTGGCCCTTTGAGCTATGACCCCAGGCTTCAATTTTACAGTTAATCTACTACATGTTTAGGTTAGAAACTCCCTCCTGGGGCCAGAGAGAGGACAGGAGTTAAGGTATTTGCCTTGCATGAAGTTGATCCTGGTCTTATCCCAAGCACTGCATGGTCCTTCGAGCACAGACCTGGGAGTAGTCCCTAAGCACCACAGAGAGTGGCCCCAACCCTCTTGCCCCCCCCCCCCCCCGAGCCAAATAAAACAGACGAAAAACTCCCTCTTACAACACACAAGAATAATGGAACTTACATTTTGGCAAGTTATCCTGCAGAAGATGGGACACTCTTTCTGGCTTTTGCTTCCGCATGATATCCTGAAAGTTCTTCAGCAACCCACTCTGCTCCCCACCATCGGCCTTCACGCTAATCGCACCAGGATTCTCTGAGGTCTGAGCAACCTCTGCAACAAAAGTAATGCAAGATCAGGAAAAGCACCTGACTGAGTCCACCACACCTTCCTAGAATATTGTAGAAACTCACCCCAAGGAGACTGACCATACCCAGTCACTTGTGAGTGCATAAAGCTTTTCTTCTTCCATTTTAATTATGGCAGTTATTTTGATTTTGGTGCCACACCCAGTCAGATTCAGGGGCTACTCCAGGTTCTGTGTCATGCAGTGCTGGGAATGGAATCTAGGCCCTCCTGCATGTGAAGCATGAGTTAAGCCCACTGAGCCATCTTTCTGGCCCCCGTTTTAATTTTATTTTGGTTTTGGGGCCACACCTAGCAGTGCTCAGGGGACCTTATGGGGTGCTGGGGATCACACCTGGGTTGGCTGCATGCAAGGAAAGTGTCCTGCTGGCTATAATATTGCTTTGGCCCCTCTGGTCCCATTTTAGTAACTATAACAGCCATCACCTACTTCTGTTTTAGTATCAGTTACTAGTCAGTTTTAAAGAACATTGCAGTCCAGAGTTCTCTAGCTAAAGGGTGGGAGAGAGAGTACAGTGGGTAAGGCTCTGGCTGTGAGTGCAGCCAACCCCAGTCTGATCCCTGCACCATACATATGCCGTCCTGGCCTAACCCTCGCCCTCATCTCAATTTTCATCACAGAATAACAATTATAGCCATATAAACCGCTTTTGAGAGTGGCTTTTTCTGTCTCTTTTTGCTAACAGGACCTTGCAAATGCTCCACGGATAATAGCCACAAACGAAATCACCGTTGTCACTTAATGACATCAGTGAGACACACAGCTAAGGAGGCCCAACATTATCACTTATCACAGTATCATCACTTTTATCTTTAATCCCAGCAGTGGTGGGTATGAAACGAAGAGCAGTAGACAACAGTTTATGACTGCAAGATGCTATAAAAAATTAAGCAGTTCCAGGGTCCAGAGAGAGCACAACAGGTAAAGAGCTACCTTTGCATGCAGCTGACCTGGGTTCGAAACCCCACATCCCATATGGTCCCTGGAGCCCCATCAGAAGTGATCCCTGAGCTTAGAGCCAGGAGTAAGACCTGAGCACGGTTGGGTGAGGTG
The DNA here is from genome assembly GCF_029834395.1 of Sorex fumeus. Taxonomy (NCBI): domain Eukaryota; kingdom Metazoa; phylum Chordata; class Mammalia; order Eulipotyphla; family Soricidae; genus Sorex; species Sorex fumeus. Next base: position 52,502,358 of record NW_026606129.1, on the reverse strand, counting down.
CAGAAACAAAACAACGACAACAAAAACCAAAAAGAAATAAAGCAATTACTGTAAAACTGTTAATGTCCTATACACACACAGAGTACCACTCTTTGGCCCTAAAAGAGGAAGGTACCAAACTGCACCCTAACATGACCGTGCACATGAATCTGGGGATCCAAAGCACCACTTCACCCTTCCTAACAGTTCATGACTATAGCATTTACCTTTCCTCACGGTGTGCATCTCCTGCACATCCTCTTGAAGCTCGAGACTGGCTTTGCGGAAGACGCTGCTACCTTTCTGGTTCATCTGGGCGGCCAGGAAAGGACATTTGCTCGCGGTGCCCTGGCTCGCAGCAAGAGGCGGGTGTCCAGATGGAAGCTGTGAACCCTCTGAAGTCTGCGGGGATCCTTCAGCGGCCTTCTGAGCCACCTCGGGTTTGGCAGTTTTGTCTTCTAAGGGAGAGATAGAAAGACACACATCAGCTCTGGTTTGGAAGCACACCAAAAACCCACTTATTTCCTTCTCTGATTATCTTGAAAACACACTTTATACTTAACTCTCCCACCATCCACACTTTTTTTGTTTTGCTAATGTAACCGTTTTCCCATTTGTCTCACTGAAAGTGTTACCTTTAGGCTAAGAGTTAAAAGGCAAAGTTGAACAACCCCTCAAAGTCATTGGACTTCTTTTAAAAATACAGAGCAGGATTGCCACCCAATGCCTCTTTTGCAAACCACAGCACCCAAAAGGAGGGAGAGAACAAAAGGGAATGCCCTGCCACAGAGGCAGGGTGGGATGGGAGGGAGGGGGGTGGGAGGGATACTGGGATCAGTGGTGGTGGAGAATGGGCACTGGTGGAGGGATGGGTACTCGATCATTGTGTAACTGAAACCCAAGCACAAAAATTTGTAAGTCTACAACTGTACCTCATGGTGTTTCGCCAATAAAAATTAAAAAAAAATTACAGAGCAGGGTCAGAAAGAGTCCTGTGGGAAGGCAGTTACTTGCCCTGGGTGTGTCAGAACAGGTTAGATCACTGGGACCACATATGATCCTCCCAATTCTGCCAGGACGAAACCTAAACAAAGAGAACTGCTGGCTGTAGCCCCCCAAACAAAACAAATACAAACAGCGGGGGCCTGAGAAGTAAAGAGGCTAAGGGACATCCTTTTCTTGTGGCCAACCTGCTGGACCCTGGCACCACACAGCCCCCTGAGCACTTGCAGGGGACCGAGATGTCCCTGAGGATGCCCCTGAGCATGCCAGGGAACCTGAGGAATCCCTGGCACCACAGGGTATGAGCAGTACCGCACCTTGACCCTGACTCTGGCCCACCCACCCAGCTGGCCAGGAGTCACGACAAGTAGCCCCCAAGACCCTCATCATGCCCCCACAAAACTGTTGTCTAAGAGAGTTAGATTTATTAGCATTTTAAGAAAAAAGACCATCACTTGTCTCATTTTTCTCATCTAAACGCACCAGAGGTTCACAAGCTTAATTATGGACTGTAATTGTGCTCTAGCTATAATAACTCCCCTTGCCCCTTGAGCAAATCCGTTTACCTTCCTTCTAGAAAAGTCTTTCTTCATCATTATGGAATATTCCTGAGAGTCATAGGCTAGCCTTTCCCACAACCTGGGTGAGATGGTTCATCAAAATCTTCTATAAAGGAAAGCCAGAAATAATCTGAAGCTCATTTCATTCATTATAAAACACAAATTCACTGTAGGAAGTCTGGAGGAATGCTAACAGTACTATTATTCAAAACGGAACCGTGGCGGAATCCCACTACACTTCACCCAGCGTACAGGCTCCTTTGCCTTCCCTTAGCTGCGCTGGAGAGCACCGAGTGGGCGGTGCAGGGCAGCCAGGGTCACACTGGCAAGGGAGCAAGTGGGGGTGGTGCGGGGCTCTGAAGACCCTGTGTCTGGAAGGCAGTTGCTTTATCTCAGAGTCAAATCTAGCACTCCCAAATAGATTTCTTTTAAAGTTTCACTTATTCTGTATATGTTTGTTTACTGTCCTTTTCATTATGCAGATCTGTTTAAACTAGTAAATAGCTTTGTTAATGATATTTGTAATGGTTGCATGCTAGTCTGTCAAAAGAAACCGCATTCCACCCACCTATTCCTGCAACTCTTAAGTGGTAGAATTGTGAAAGACAAAGAATTGCTCAGTTAAAACAAACAAACAAAAAAAAACCCCCACTTGGCCCTGAACAATGGCAAAGAGAAAAATTCTATAAAGATTAAATCCTTCCTTCTTAGAGAGTGAAACATTCTGTTCTGCAAATCCACTTCTAGAGGACACACCTTAACAACCCTAGAAGGCCAGATATTCTTCTGGATTAAGCGAAATGTGAAAAGCCTCATCCTCTCCTGGCACAGCCAGAGCAAAGCTAAATTCTAATCTTTTTTTTCCTGTTTCTGTGACACACCCCATGGTGCTCAGGGGCAACTCCCAGCCCAGTGCTCTCAGGTCATTCCTGACAGTGCTCATGGGATGGTGGGGGGCTGGGAATCAAACCTGGGCTCCTGTACATCAAGTCTGTACTGGGTCCCAGTCCCTGAGCGTTCTCTCTGGCCCAACTCTGATCACTTCATTAAAAACAAAATAGGAATTCACATATAAAGATGTATGTGTTGACAGAAATTACTAGGTAAAGGTAAAGGTAAAGGCCCTCCCGTTGATCATCGATTTGCTCGAGCGGGCCCAGTAACGTCTCCATTGGAGACTTTGTTGTTACTGTGTCTGGCATATCGAATACTCTCGGTAGCTTGCCGGGCTCTCCGAGAGGGGCGGAGGAATCGAACTCGGGTCGCCATGTTGGCCGCGTGTAAGGCGAACGCCCTACCGCTGTGCTATCGCTCCAGCCTACAGAAATTACTACTTTAACAAATATTGTGAGTTCACTTATGTTAGATTCCTGGAGTACTCAAGTCACAAAGACAGAAAGAAGAATGGATGGGGGAGGGGAGGAGAGCGGAGGGGAGTAGTGTTCAAAGGGCAGAGTTTCAGCTTGGAATGAGGAGTTCCAGAAACTGCATGGTGGGACAGAAACAATATGAATGTACTCAACACCACTGAACTGCACAGATGGCTGAAATGTTTTGTGTTATGTGCATTTTACCACAAAAAAAAAAAAAAAACCACAACTTTCAAGGCTAAAATCTTCCACTCAATTTTGCTGGGAATACAAAACTGCTCTAAAAATAGATGATTAATAATTTTAAAAGGGCTAAATACTTACTGAAACACAGACAAGAATAGAACATTACAGCTTTATGCTTACATGAATGAGGCACAATGGAGTATAAAAAAACACATAATGTGGAACACTGTCCACATTTTTGTGTCTTGTTTTTGAGTCCTATCTGGATGCTCAGGACCCTTCGCTCTGTGCTCAGGGATCATTCCTGACAGGCTCAGGGGACCATACGGGGTGCCAGGGATAGAACCTGGGTCAGTCACGTGCAAAAGCAAGCATTCTACCGCTGTACAATGGCTCCAGCCCTTGTCCACACTTTATGAGCATAAAACTAAAATGCCCAATTTGGGTTAGTGGGGTTAGGACAATCACAGATTTACTTGAGATAATGCATCCAAAGAGGCTCATGCCCCACTGTCGGCTGGAAGGCCTGTGGCAGTGGCCAGTGACACTTACTCTCGTTGGCCGGTGGGGTTTCTTTGACCTGCTGGCAGTGAACAGCTGAAGTGGTCAGGGCCCGAGGGGCTGGCTTGGCCCCAAACTCCATCATTTTGGGGCAGTTTTGGGCATAGAACAAGAGAGATTTGCCCGCCTTCTGCAGAAAGGCCTGGGGTACCCGGGATAAGAACGGGCAGCGGCGGACGACGGTCTCCATGTCCCGGAGGTACACTGATCCTGTAGAAAGATGAGTGACATCAACGCTTGATAATAATCAAGCGAAATACCACTAAAAGGTCATTGTGCTCCAGTGTCACCAGCAGTTTACAGCCGGGCCCCCTGGACTACCAACAAGGTCCAGACAGAACTTCTGAGGACAGTGTGGTCGCGAGGAAGGGAGGGGAGAGAGGTTCTGCCACCAAGTCACCCCCAGCTCTACTCAAATGCACCTGCGAAGCCGCTTTATCCAGTGCCGATGGTACACTGACTGGTACACTGACGGGACTATGAATAAGCCAGGGACAATAAGGGGCAAATCGGGAACAGGTTCGGGAGGTACGATTGCTCCTCCAGGGCAAGCCGCAGCGCAGATAAGACACTTTGGCACATACCAGGGTGTGGAAGCGAGGCCAGGGGAGAAGTCACTGTCACCCATCCAGGCGCTGCCCAGCCCCCCACCCCAAGCTGGAGGCAAGGTCCCAGCGGAGGGCCCCCTAGATCCCTGATGCAGGGTTTCCCCCAAGTCATGCCCCCCACTTCTAGGTGAGCTGGGCAAGAGAACAAGCTCGCGGGTGGGGGGCTAACAGGGGAAAGGAACCAGGGGAGTGGGGGGCTGTCGAGCGGAAGGGGGTGGTCGCGGGCTGGGGAGCCCCGGCTCCGCGGGGGGTCGCGGGGGTCGGAGAGAGGGGAGCAAGAAGGGGCTCTAAGGCCGCCGCCAGGTGGCTGGAGCGGCCGGCCAGGTTAAAGGTTGCGAGAGGAACCTTGCCCCACGGCGGTGGGGGATGGGGGCCCCTGGCCGGCCGGGCTCCCGGGGCGCCCCCCACCCGCGGCCCGCGCCGCATCCAGAGCGCGGGCCCTCACCTGCGCGGGCAACGCTGTGGAGGTGACGGCGGCGGCGGCGGCGGTGGCGGCGGCGGCGGCGGAGGCGGCGGCGGCTGGGAAGCCGGGCCGAGAAGCTTGGACTGACCGTTGCCCTTGTCGGCGACGAGCCTCGGGGCGCGAGCGGCTCGGCCCTAATATAGGGCAGGAGCGCGCAGGGCGCGTGCGCGCGGGGCGGCGGCGGGCGGGCCCGCGCGTGCGCGTGCGCGCAGCGGGCAGGGCGGGGCGGGGTGGGGCGGGGCTCCGGTGACGTCACCGCTTCCCAGCGCTGCTTTCCTCCCGGGCTGGGCTGTGCGCCGATGACTTCAGCCCGCGCCCACCTCCCTGCGGACTGCCCAGGGTGTCGGAGCCGCACGGGCCCTTGGTGGGGCTGCGGGGCGGGAGGAGGCCGGGGAATGCCACTCGGGCTTTTAGAACAGGTTTCTCGGGCCGGGGATGTGGCTCCGGACTAGAGCATCATCAGCCTCGCACGTCCGAGGCCCTGGGTTCAAGCCCCAGGCGGGAGTCGAGGGTGGGGGGGAGTGGGGGTGGTGGGGGGAGTTTCCTTGCACAAAGGAAAAACAAGGCATTCTGGACTAGGTCTTAAGCGGATTGCCACCCCACCCTTCACCGACTTGAGGACTTTCTGAAGAAGGTGGGGCAGGATTGCTCAAGGGCAGAGTTAAAGGACTCCTTCGATCCCTGAGCTCAGAGCCAGAGTAAACCCGGAGCACTAACTCCATTTATTTGGGAAAAATAAATGGAGTTAGTGGGGATGATGGAAAAGTGGCTTGAGAGTGACGGAGCAGAAGGGGACACTTGTGTCACTGTCTCCTTTGAGTTGAAGGTACTTATTCTGATCCAAGTGAGGAAGGAAGGAACAGGGCTGACCAAGGCAGGTGAGAGGACAGGAAAGTGGTGGAGGGCAAAACCATAGGGCCAGCTCGAGGTTCTCACTGGACATGAGCTGATTATGATCTGTGCTTTCCCTTGTCAACTTTGCAAAACTCCTTGCTGGCTACACTGGGCAGTTCAGGAACCAAGTAGAAGTGGGTTGTGCCTCTTTTGAGCCTTCTCCATACCACACCTGCAAAGTCAAGCTTGGAAAACCCCTTCTGGTGTGTCAGTCTGTCTCCTTGCTCCCTCCCAGCTTAAATGTGGGTTAAGCTGGCTGGCCTGTTCCAGTTTGGAACAGCCCTACCCCCCATCCCCACTCTCTTTCTTTTTTAATTGAATCACCTGTGAGATAGTTACAAAGCTGTTCATGATTAAGTTTCAGTCATACAATGTTTCAACACATCCCTTCATCAGTGTACATTTCTCGCTACTTATGACCCCTGTTTCCCTCCCCAGGTACCCCAGTCTGCCTCTATGGCAGACACTTTTCTTCTCTTTTTTTCCCTCCCCCTTTTTCTGGTTTTAGGCACTATGGTTTGCAGTACTGTTACTGAACCCCTTCATTGGATGCATTTCACTTTACCTCTTCCTACCCCACTCTTGAGGAAGGGGATGTCCAGATCGCTCCTTCCTCCCACTGAGAAGAATAAGAGGCACAAAGTCCAGTGTGATGTGAGCAAGGCGTGCCCAGGTACTGCCCAAATCCAACCAGTTCTGAGGCAGGCCGAGGGCATCCCCGCTGTGGAGGAGGCACCTGCATTCTGAGCTGCCCTGGAGTCCCTCCAAGAACCCAGCACAAGGGTTCGTGTCTGGGAATCCCCAGCCAGGATCTTCTCTCATCCTGTTCGCATGCCCATAAACAAACCGGAAAGTCACAATAAAGGTCAGGCTGGACTCAGATCCGAGCCTGGATGGAGTGCACCGGGTCAAGACAACCCTGAGTGAGCGGCCCATCCTTGGGTTTCCCTTTCTGGGCAAGCAGAGTTCTCATCTCTATTCTATAGTTGACCTCAGAGACGGTTTGACCAGAGGTAAAGCAGAAGCACAAAGAACTGGTCACTTTGAGGTGCAGCGCTGAGTCTTGGACCTGGGCTCAGTTTCCTGGTTGTAAAACGCCCCCACTTCTTGGGCCGCAGGAGGGTCAGGGGAAGTTAGGAGTTTTAGAGGCTTATTGCTTACCAAAGAGGTCACAGGGCCTCTGGGACTTTCCTGTTTCATGGAGAGAAAGGTTGGGAAACAAAGCAGACTCATACAGAAAGTGAAATAGGATGTTGTAAACAATTCCAGATGGAAGAGGCAATTGCTCCAGCAGGCGCTCAACACAGCCAGAAAGTTTTCCAGGGAAGAAGGGCCGTGTGCAAGGGGCGTTCCACAGGGCTGGGAGATTGATGGGTGAGAAAGGCCCAGGCCTGACAATGGGGTGGGGAGACAGTGAGTAAGCAGAAAGCAGGGCAGCGAGGAGGTCAGACTGCATGGCCATCAGAGGCCCCAAGCCTCCCAGGCTCCCCCAGCCCCTTCCTGCTCCAGACCCCTCTAATCCTGACAAGAATCTGTGTTTTGTGTGGAACCCCCATCCCCACACTGGCCCTGCGGGGAACCGGGTGGGGTATTTTGGCAGCCAAATGCTTCTTGAGAGGTTTCCAGTGTAGGACCTTGGAGGATATGGACTAGGGGCCTGAGTTCTTTTGTTGCTGTTGTGTATTTGTTTGGGGGCCACACTTGGCAATGCTCAGGAGTTACTACTGGCTCTGCTGTCAGGAACCATTCCTGGCAGGCTCAGGGGACCCATATGGGGTGATGCAGATCAAACCCAGGTTGGCCACACTGGCCTACGGCAGGAGTCGAACCCTGGCTCTATCCCATCTCTGACCACATTACTCCTGCTTCTGGAGGTGGGAGCAGCCCTCCTGCCTCAGTGATGAGTCTGGGGGACTTATTCTGGCAGATCTCGAGTCCGTCCCCTGGGATATCCTGTCGCTCCTCCCTTCCTTTTCCTTCTTTCCCTCTATCCTTTCTCTTATCTCCTTCCTGACTCCCCTCTTCGCTTTACTCCCTGGAACTGCAGCACAAACTCTCCTTATCAGCGTGGCCCTGGGCAGGGGCGCTCAAGCAGCTAGGGTTCAGGCAAGGTCAGGCCCCACTCTGGGGATGACGCTAGGACCTGGCCTCCCCCACTTCCTCCCTCCCCCCAGTCTGCGTCATCAGCACCGTCAGGGGCTGCTGCACTCAGCTCCCTCCCAGAGCTCCTGGCAGAAGGAAAACGCCAGTCCCAGCGCTGGAGTTTATCCTTTCCACTCTGGGCTCATTTCTGGAGCTCATTTCAGCAGGGGGGCTGCTATGCTGGTGATACAGAAAACTAAGGGCAGTGAGCGCGGCTTTTTCTCTGGGTCTCAGTTTCCATGCTTTTTAGTCCCATGCAGACTCTTTCCACTTGAGGAGGTCAGCTGGATGTGGGACAGCCTCAAAGATAGACCAAACCTCCGCCCATGTTCCTGACCCTCGCTCTGGTCCTGGCCTTTGGCCAGTGGTGCTCCTGGGGGAATCAAGGCCTATTTGGAGAGTGAAGAGTCAGGGGTGGGATGGGAGTGGGGGCAGGGAAACTTGCAGAGTAGCCAAAGTTTGTTGAGACAGAAGTTGCTAGAAGAGCTCAGCTCTAGCCTGGAAGGCAGGAAATGTGAGCTCTAGAACAGGGGAGATAATACAAGGGTGTTAGGGTGATGCCTTGCAGGCATCTGACCCTGATTTGACTCACAGCACCACACGCTCCCCACCCAGCACCTCTGGGTGAAGCCCTGGGCGGCCCCAGAGCACTGTGGGAACGATCCTCATGGTCCAGGGCACTGTAGGGCCTGAGCAGCACTGCATTCTCAGGTCCCAGTGTTCAACTGTCTGACTCAGTTGACCGAGTGTCACTGGGAGTGGCCTCTGGGCCCCTGAGCACCTCTTGGGAAGCCTGCACCGCACCCCCCACCCCACAAAAAAAAGATAGTCCAGGAGTAGTAGTACATAGAGATAGTACAAGGGGTGAGGCCCTGCCTTGCCTTGAATACTGCTGACCCAGGTTTTGGTCTCTAGCACTACATATGGTTCCCCAAACACCACCAGGAGTGATCCCTAAGCACAGAGCCAAGAGTAAGCAATGAACACTGCTGGGACAAATGAACAAAACCTAAACAAAGTGTGAATAAGGGACTAAAGAGATAGTACAGAAGGCAGGGCACTTGCCTTACACACAGCCGACCTGGATTCAATCCCTGGCACTGTATATGGTCCCTGAGCATCACTAGGTGCGATCCCTGAGTGCACACCTGCACACAGCTGGGTGTGGCTCAGAAACCAAAAGAAAAAAAGTGTAACTAAGTTATCAACATTGAACAATCGGGTGATGATTAAACCCAAACTCAGACCCTCAGTCCCTTCTAGACTCTGCAGGCCTGGAACCCCAGGGCTGGCAGAGGCAGAATGTCCTGTTAGACTTCTCAGCAGCCCTTCCTTTGGTGGGCCACCCCGAGGACACATGGTGTCTGAGTTATGACACCTCCCTGAACAAGGAGGCCTCGGATCATGTGTCTGCGATCCGGATGCCTGAGCCCCAGAGAGGAGCAGATTTGCTCAAGGCCATGTAGCAAGAGAGACTTGTGGTGCAGAGGGGTCCAGGAGGCCTGCCTTCTTGTTCACATGCCATGCTCCTCTCCTGCTTATGGGGAAGACCAGAGTAAGCCCCGGGGAGTAATGAGGTGAGTGGGAGAGCTGAGCCCATGCCCTGGACCCGACACCAGGAGTGATCCCGAATACAGTGATGGGTGTGGGCGAGGGTGCTGGGTCAGAGACTGGGGATCGACTTCTCCCCCACACCAGAATTGGAGCTGCGCCTGAGTGAACACAGCCAGGCTGGCATCCCCAGTGGAGACAAGGAGGCTGGAGCGGCTCTCCTGGAGGAGGTGTGCACAGAAACCGGGGCCCCGGTTCCAACCAATCTTTATAATGTGATGGCACCTATCACAGGATCTTTGTTTCTTACTGGCTCTGCAGACATTTATTTGGTTTTTGGGCTACACCCAGCTGTGCTCAGGGGTTATTATTAATTTTTTTAGGCACTGTGATTTACAGTATTGGTAGTGGCAGGGTTTTATGCATCATCAGACATTCTAATACGACACACTCCACCAGGATTCCAGTTTTCCCCCACCATCGTCTCAGTGTGCCCCTTCATCCTACTGACTCTACAGTGATACGCTTACAACTAACGACCAGTTCTCAGCTTCTGCTGCCTGTGAGTATTTGTTGTTTTCCTAATTTGTTTCTTTATATCTCATACATGAGGCAGATCATTCTGTGTGTCCCTCCGCTTCTGACTAACTTTACTTTTCAGCCTGATGCTCTCCAGATCTACCCACATGGTAGCAAGTTGCATGATTTTGTCTTTACTTTCTGTTCTTTTATTTTTTGTCATGGAGAGAGGACATGTCACACCTGGTGATGCTCAGGGATTACTCTTGGCTCTGCACTCAGGAATTACTCCTGGCAGATGTCTTTTCCAAATAGTTTTTGGATCCTTGGAGTAAATGCCAAGAAGTGGAATTGTTCATATGGGAGGTCAACTTTCTGAGAAATTTCCATATTGTTTCCCAAAAAGTACGTTCCCACCAACAGTGGCAGAGCATTTAGTTCCAAACACATCCCTGCCAACACTGGTTGCTTTTGTTCTTTGTGGTGTGTGCCAGTACTACTGGTGTGAGATTCAGGGGCTACCCTTGGCTCAGTGCTTCGTGTTGTTACCAGTGGTACTCAGGGGGGCATGCAGTGATGGGGATCAGATCTGGACCTTCAGCAGGCAAAACCTGCACTCAGCTCATTGAATTACCTCTCTGGTTCCTATAGAAATATTTTGTTTGGGAGCCAAACCCGGTGATCCTCAGGGGTTACTGCTGGCTCTGTACTCAGGAACTATTTCTGGTGTGCTCAGGGGACCATATGAGAAACAAGAGGTCAAAACCAAGTTGACCATGTGCAAGGCAAGCATTTTACCCACTGCACTATCACTCGGGGCCCTCGTTTCTGTGTCACATCTGGAAGTGCTCAGGGATTACTCCTGGCTCTATGCTCTGGATCAGTGGCTCTATGGCTGGACTCAGGGACCATGGGTAGTGCTGGGATTAAAGTGGACTGGACACATATCAGGCAAGTGCCTAAACCCCTGTACCATCTCTCATTCCTCCTTGTACGAATTTAAAGCCCTACCTAGCACTTCTGCCCATCTTTAGGGTCTGAAACAAAGGAAAGTGAGCAAGACTCTGAGAGACTGGATGGACAGGACAGTGAGGGCAAGGCCTGGGCTTGCAGCAGGGGTGGGGTGGGAGGAAAATAGTAAACAATAGAGTGAGTGAGTATAGCAGAAATGCCAAGTCCATTCCAATATTAGCCCTGGCACTGCAGTCACTCAGGTCCCTTTGAGTTTCCCTACAGGGCAATGATTTGCCTCACACAAATAGGGACAAAAGTTCAAACAGGTTAAGTAACTTACCAAAGGCCACCTGGTCAGCTGGTGGGGATCAGGGTTAGTCAGCTGGCTTTCCGCCTGGAAGTACAGGGATCCACGCTGGTCCAGGATTGAGGGAACAATGAGACAGGGGAGCCTGCAAGGGGTTCGTGTCTCCAGTGGAAGCGTTTTTCTACATCTATTCTTTCTTTCTTTGCTTTTTTTAAAATTATTTTTTTCTTTTTGGGTCACACCCGGTGATGCTCAGGGGTTACTCCTATCTTTGCACTCAGGAATCACTCCTGGCGGTGCTTGGGGGACCATATGGGATGCTGGGAATCGAACCCGGGTCAGCTGTGTGCAAGGCAAACGCCCTACCCACTGTGCTATTGCTCCAGCCCCTCTTTCTTTCCTTTCTAATGGGTTACATCTGGTGATGCTCAGGGTGTACTCCTGGCTCTGCACTCAGGAATCACTCCTGGCAGTGCTTGAGAGACCATTTGGGGTGCCAGGGGTTTAACCAGTCGTTCGCATGCAAGACAAACGCCCTACCTGCTGTACCACATTTTTCTATTTCTGGGTGATGTATAGGCCCACAGACAGAAGTGCCCAGCTGGGGATCCAGGCAGCCCAGCTCCAAGGGTACTTACCCACTTCTGGGAGCCTCCAGGCAGCTAGCTGTGGTCTTTGGGAGGAGCAGAATTCCTTCCAGCCCCTTGCACTCTGTGGCACTGCGCCTCTGTTCCCTGTCTTAGCAGCTCTGGGCCTGGCTGAAGAGTGGCAGAGGCCTCCTCCTCACCTCTTCTCTCCCTAGGGACCTTTAGAAGGAGCCAAAGGGACTCTGGGCTCTGTGGGTTTCCTGCCCTACACCCCAGAGCTCAGCCTTGTGGTGGCGAGCAGTAGCCTGTGGCCCTTCTCCTCATCCCCACCGTGTCTTTCAGTGTGAACTGGCTCTGCAGACCAGCAGCCACTGTCCTGTGGGACTGCGTCTCCATGGAAGCATGGCAGGCTGTGTGTCCTGGATCTCTCCTGAGGTCCAGGCCCTGTGAGTGCAGGTGGCCACTTGCTGGAGTTCAGTTCCCTGCTTCATCCTCTGGGGGCTCCTGGGCAAGAAGCAGTTGGCACAGGAGCTCCCGCTCCACCCCCACTTGGCAGAAGTATGGCTCTGTGATGGGCAGAGGTTATGTGCCCACTTGGCTGGTACCCAGGGTTTGGTTCAACACCAGCATGGATGTAGCTCAGGAACTGGAGCTGTGACCAACAGCTACAACCAAACGATCGAGCTTCAGGGACGGAGATTATCCAACTGCAGACCTTCAGCCAAGGCCTCGTGAGCAGACGCAGAGATAACGCACAGTGACCTCTAGTTTGGGGCCTTAGATCTGCCCCCACGTTTTAGGCTGTGCCACTGTCATTTACACTGACCTGAAAGTCAACCCTTTCAGAGAAAAGGCAGTCGGCCTCCTTTGCGTTTGCTTGCTCAATCCCTCTCTCCATATCCATAGGTCTGTGGTTTCATTTCTTTGGAGAGCCCTGAGGTAGACACTGTCGCACAGGGATTGTGGGCCTTGGGGAGAGATGGGCTCCCTGTCCAGAAAGTGAGCAGCTCCTGCAAACAGCCTTTACATTAGGGGGCTGCTGGGCCCCCTAAAGGAACTGAAGGTTTGGGCATAAGTTTCAGAGCTGGGGTCAGGGTTTCAGCCAGGTCCCCTCTTGTCACCTCCTTCCAGGTGACCTCACCTTATCACCCACCCCTCCTTGCTGAGAGACCCTTGTGGCTAAGTACCCAAGGAGCCAAGGAGTGTCTGTCTAAGCCCTCACTCCACAGCGGGGGAGGTGAGTGCAGAGCACAGTTGGTCCTTTGTGCAAGACCAACAGGTTTGTGACATCCCAACGCTTACCAGCCCTTCAACTGTCAGGCATGGGCAACCAAAGTAAAGAAAGCCACAGAGCAGCAGCGCTGGCTTCTTAACGACCCCTTCACGCCAGAAGCTTTCTCAGCCCCACGTTCCAGCCTGCAGATCTAGAGAGCTAATCCTTCTGTAGCACAGACCTGGGACCTGCACTACAGAGACTTCAAGGGTCTAGAAGGGAGTGCAGTGAGTCAGGGGCCATCACATCTCAACACCGACCAGTATTTTCCCTCGACAGGTTTGCAGGGTCTTCCTTTCCCTGCACCCTAGCCCCCCACTTTTGTTTTCTTTTGTTTTGGTGCCACTGCAGTGGTGCTCAGGACTTACTCTTGACTTTGTGCTCAGGGATCACTCTTGGTAAGCACGGGAGATCATAGGGGGTGGCGGGGATTAAACCTGGGCATTTATGAGCGGTCAGGAAAGATGTTTCTTCATGCCAACCTCTTTCTTGAGACAAGCGCTGCTGTCCTCATGGGCTTCCCGTGAGGAGCCTGTTTCCTGTTTCTCAACATTCACCAGTTCATGTCCACTGTGTGTTCAGCTCTTCACTTGTGAAAGAAAATCTACTCCTCTTTGTTGGTTCCTAGCTTTTTGGACTTAACATTGTAGCTTGGCTGGGCGCCACAAGCAGACAGCAAGTGTCCGTCCTTTTAATCTGCTCCCTCAGGCTCCCCTGCACCAGTACTCATGTTCATTAGCCCCTTCCTCTAGTTTGCTGTTGTGCTGGGGTCTGCGGCCACAATCTTTTTTTTTTTAAATTTTTTATTTATTGAATCACCATGAGAACAGTCACAAAGCCTTTCAGTTTAAGTCTCGGTCAGTCATACAATAATCTAACACCCATCCCTTCACCAGTGCACATTTTCTACCACCAAGGACCCCAGTACACCCCCCCTCCTCCCCCTGCCTGTGTGGCAGATTTCCACTTTACTCTCTCTCTACGCTGATCACATTCAATATTACGACAAAAGACCCACCATTATTATTTGGAATTTTCCCCAATAATCAGACCTGCCAAAATGACATCAGTAGATAATTTGTTTTCTATTGCTGTTTATAAGAGCATAAGATGTCGCGCAGCTGCTACTTGTGGCCATGTGATTTTGGATTTCTGATATTCTAGTAATAAGTCTGGGGGGATTACTGCCAAAAGTCACTGAGTTCTGAGATTGGTTTGTGTGCCTCTGGGATCATGGTACTTCAGGAGCCGAAGGAGGTGTTCATGGGTGGCAACTTGGGGCCTTGTCAGGGTGGGGAGCAGGGCCCGTTCCACCGCCCATACCGTGAGGCCCTGTGTGCCTCGTCACTGCAGTCTCATACCTGACTGTCCATTAGGCTCTGAAAGATAGTGGCCATTGTGTTGCCGCCACCAAGGAAAAGGCGGAGGGACAAACACCCTTCCCCTTCCAGGGCAGCATGGTGCCATAGTTTAATGTGCAGTCCAGAAGCATTTCGGTTGGGCATTATATTTTGCTCTAATTTTCCCACCACCATTCAAGCCTGCCTTCCAGGGACAGACACTAGATAATTTACTTTTCGTTGGTCACTTTGCATATCAGGAATAGTCCTAGTGCCCACATACAGGAGCCATGCTTGTAGAAGCTCATGGTCACCAGGATTCCATCTGGAGAAGGCGGGGAGATGGCACCTGCCCCATCTAGAACCTCCTGGTGATATCGGCTTGGTACGGGGCCCGGGCAATTCTCCAGGTGTTGTGGAGCCCGCCGGCCAGGTTTCTTCACTGCTGTGTGCAGCAAGATGGCGCCGGGGGTGGGTTGAGGGTGTGACTTCCGGGGTCAGGGGCTGACTGGGAGCCGAGATGGAACTGCCTGGTCCAGTGCGGCCACAGTCTTGAACATGCCTCCTCTTCTGGACCTCTGTGGGACATTGCTGTTGGGACTTCCTGTGGGACTTTGGAAGTCAGACTCTGATTTTGGCTTCCTGAGCCAGGGGACTAGTGCAAAGGGAGGCTGTGTGGTGCGAGAGACAGCCCCAGAACCGTGAGCTTAGAGGGCGACTTTGATGAGGAGGCTTCACTCAGATGAGCCTGACCCTGAGCTCCAGGCCAAGTGACTGTGCAGAGCCAATTTTTTTTTCTATGTAGTCTCACTGCGGCATTGCCCAACCTCGGGAGCCATCTGGTGCCACACCACCCCCTGATTATGACACAGGCTCAGGGCTTCCCACCCATCAACGACCGCCAGCCCCCCCCCCCCCCAACCCTGTTCCTCTTTCCTGAGCCTCCCACACTAAGGCCAGTTAGGGTTTCCCCTTCCTTGCTCTGGCCCAGTGGGTGCTGAGGGGGTCGGCCATGGTGCCCAGGAGGTGCTTGGCGACACACGTGTGTGTGTGTGTGTGTGTGTGTGTGAGTGTGTGTGTGTGTGTGTGTGTGTGTGTGTGTGTGTAGTGACTGGAGGATTGCTCACAGCCTGCCTGAATGGGAAGGGAAGGGAAGGGAAGGGAAGGGGGAAGAATGGATGCAGCGGGGAGGGGCTGGGGCTGGGCCGTGTGCAGGGGGTCACACTCGTCCCTTGGTGGGGCAGGTCATGACAGCCACGAGGCAAGTGTGGAAAGCTGCACACAAGTGGGAGTCAAAAATGGCCAGAGATGGGCAGGGAAGCTGAGTGTGGCACTGACCAGGGCTCCCGCCAGCCGGGGCATTTATGGGAGCCCATTTATGACCCATCCACCACCACACCACCGACCTCCCCTCTGCCTCCACACAAGCTCACTTGTGATCCTTATTTGTGGCAGCCCCTGTACTTGCCCTGGGGTCTGCGGGTAACCTGTGTATCCGACCCCCCTGAGCCGTGGAGTGAGCTGGGGTGGGGGAGGAGGCCTGGCCACAGGGTAAGTGGCAACCTTGCCCATCCCAGACCTTACTCCTTTACCCCTGTCCTCCGGGTCCCTTCTGTGGCCACTGCATCAGAAGCTGACCTGGGCTCTGCCACACGCTGGCACTCACTTGGTCCAGGGCTAATTCCATTTGTGAATAGTTTTTCCTACGGCAGTCAGAAAGCTACCAGCTTCTCCAAGGTGACAGTTCAGGTCTAGGAGTTCTCTGGTCACATTTCTGCCAGGGCTGGGACAGCCAGGTGCCCTGTCGGTCCAGTCACAGGTGCACACAGACCCTCGCTCCAATCCACGTGTGGCCCAGGGCTGCCACTGAGTCACAAACGCCCCCTGTGTGCGGCCGCCTGTCCAGTCACGCTCATCACAGGGGCAGTATAGCCCCTCCCTGATGCTTCATGGTTACAGGCAGAGACACCAGCACCGCCGCAGAACACCACGGCGGGGACATCCCCAGATATGAGGTCACACACTGTTGGGAGCAGGGCAGGGTCATGGGAGTATCTGCTGCTCCTTGCACCCCCATCTCTAGCCAGTCCCCGGGTGTCGCTTTTGGTCCCAGCCCTCACAAATATTCCTACAGCTGTCGGGGCTCCCCTGAGCCCTGGCTGACTCTCCCCCTGCAAGTCTCCTTGGTCGCCCCTGTTGGGGGAATGTTCTGTTGGCCCTGTCATTTCTGAAAGCTGACCCAGGTGGACCCCAGAAAAGTCCCTGGGGCATGACAGTCAGACAGGTGATCGTAACACACCCTTCTAGAAGGGCCCCAGTTTCTCCATTTGGTTAAAGGGACATGCTCTGGGGATGGCAAGGGTCTTCTGACATACAGGATGAGGACAGCTATGACCCTTGGGCCCAGAAGCAGGGGTCTCCCCAAATGCCATGGCCTGAGGTCTCTCTCTGGTACTGAGCCTAGCTGGGTGCCACAGTCCTGCTGCTCAGCTATGGACAAAGACGGAGGAGGGATGGCCAGCTTGGAGACAGGGGCTGGAAAGACATGGGCATGAGCAGCCTAAGGATGCAAAGAATCTTCAGAAGAGTGGGAAACTCTGCCCTAGTTTGGGAGGGCAGGCTCAGGGGCTAAGGTCCATGTTTCAGGGACAATATTGGTCCTTATCTGCTTCACAGTCTAGAACCCAGGACAGCTGGAACTTGGTATGAAGTGACTCAGGGAAGGTCAGTCGGTTGGTCTGCTGGTCACTCGAATTCTGGCAGAGTCCCCGAGGAGACTCGGGGCCTTTGCCAGCATTCCCTAGGTGTCTGGTGGGGGTAGGACTCAGGGAACTGCCAGCTACATAGCCTGTCCACCAGCAAACAGGTATTCTCTGAGGATGTGGCCAGAATGCTGCGGGTGGACAGTACAATTCAGCTGGGCACAATGTCTGACCTGGTTCCTGCTTGTGGCTTTGACAAACTAGCAGGCTGTGTGCTGCAAGAGACTTTGGGGGTGTGGGGGCGCATGGCATGCTCCCCATTTGCCAGATTCAGCTTTGTCTCAGAGCCTCAGCTAGCTCAGGACCCACAAGCAGCTGTTAGAAGGGCATCTGCCACCGCATGGAGCTCCGCATCGCCACTGGTAGCCCAGGATTCCAGCCGGCACCCCAGAGAATCTGCCTTTCTACAAATTCAAGTGGTGGGGCTGGAGCGATGGTACAGAGGGTAGGTCGTTTACCTTGCATGCATCCGACCTGGGTTCAATTCCTGGCATCTCATATGGTCCCCCAAGCTATGCCAGGAGTAATTCCTGAGCGCAGAGCCAGGAGTAACCCCTGAGCGTTGCCAGGTTAAGTCAAAACAAAAACAAAACCCCCAAACAAACAAAAAATTAATTCAAGCGACCACTATCTGAAAAAAGGCAGCTGTGCCCGGGCAGCCAGTGGGAGGTACCCCTCTCTTCAGAGCCTTCAGGGCTTCCCTGCTCGTAGAAGCCCAACTGCTCAAGGGCCCCCCATCTCAGTGACACCCGCTTCCAACACACATTCATTTTCTGTCCCTTCATCCACCCAGCAATCCCTGCTGTAGATCTTTCAGGGTCGGAGAGTCTCCCAAGTGGGGGCCCCTTCTGCTGGCTCTTGTCCCACTGGGGTAGCGGTGCAAGGCAAGGATCCAAGTTTACTGTGCTGCTTGGACCTTAGGGGTTGCTGAGCCACCCCGCAGTGCTGGGGACCTCCAGGGCCAAATTCGATGGTGCTCAGGGGACCATGTGGCACTGGGGTTGGAAACCCAACCAGGGTGGACGCATGCAAGGCATGTACCTTAAGCCCTATGCGCTCTCTCTCTCTCTCTTGCCCCCACCATGACTCTTGCTGTTCTCCCTGGGAGACTCTTCCCTAGGTTTGGGGCTTCTCGTTCTCCTCCTTCCTTCCCTTCATTTTATCCTGATCCATCTTCGTGACCCTGATCTTCCCAGATGCTCTGCACAGCCACCTGAGGGTCAGCCATGCCACCTCATTCCCATTCTGTCCCAGGCGGTCAGTGCACAGGGCTAGTGCAGTTCAGGGGCAGAGGAGTGTAGGGTGGGGGACAGAGGTATGTTAGTGTGCATGTACACTAGTGTACACATGTGAATATGCGTGAGTGGGAGTAGGAGAGTCCATGTGAGTGTATGTGCTTATGTGTGACTGTGTGCATGTGAGTGTGTGTGTGTGTGTGTGTGTGTGTGTGTGTGTGTGTAAGCAACCAAATCCTGAGCAGCCCACTGGCTCCAGGGGAGTTGACACTTGGTGCTCCCAGGTCAGCCAGGGAGCTGAGCTTCTGGGGGGCTTGCAGTGGGGCTCTTGTAGGATGCCAGACTACTTCTAGAGAGCTCTGGGCAGAAGGCTGGAGGGTGCTGGGATGGTTCTGTGGGCTGCCAGAGTCTGACACCAGGTCTGTGATCATTATCGGAGCCAGACTTCGTCCTTTCCTTGGAGCACTCTGTGTTCCTGACGCAGCTCCTAAGGTCACAGCAGTGCAGACAAACTTAGTTCACCTCAATGTCCACGGTGACCTCATGAGCTCAGAGGGTGTCCTGGGGCAGCAGCCGGAGCTCTGAAGAGCTAGGGTGACCTTTTCCCGCAGCCCCTGCAGCTCTGGTCTGGCTGGTAGGAAGAGTGAGTACGGGCTTGTGTGTACAGGAGTTTTGGGGAGGGAGGGGCAGCATAGGTGCCCACTGAACAGGGGCCCTGGGGCCATGGTTCTGGGCTCTGCCTCTCCTAAGCTGGCTGTGCTCTCTGCACCCTGCACTTCCTCCTTCTTTACACCAAGGCTGCAGGTTTGTAACCTTGGGTGTGGGAGCTATCTGTAGATTTGCTCATGATGTCGGGGATCTTCAAGGAATTTTCTGCTAGGCAGGCTTTGACTAGGGGTGGGGTCTTCCTTCACCCCTACATACTCTCTCTCTAGGCCCCTGTTATTTTATTTTGGTTTGGGGGCCACATATCCAGTGGTGCTCAGAACTTACTCCTGCCTCTGTGCTCAGGGGATCACTCCTGTCAGGGCTCAGGGGACCATCTGGTGTGCTGGGGATGGAACCTGGGTTCATGCAAGGGCAAATGCCTATCTACTGTACTATTGCTCTGGCCCCCTTTCTGTTATTTTAAGCTCGGAGCTTAGTGAGCATTTGTTACAACAGTCCTGAGACATAACGAAGATTCTGTGACCATGTCCATTGCACAGGAAGAAGTGCAGAAGCTTTTTAAGTACAACTCAGTGCTATAGAAGGGATAGGACCCCAGGTCTGAACAGTGCCCGGCCTGTGAGTTCCGCATGTTTCCTGTGGACTGCCTAAACTGTCCTTTCCCTTAGCACATCAATGCCAGGCTACTCCTCCTGGCCTATAGTAAATAGGTTGCAGCAAAAGCAAGTTGTCAGTTGCCCACTGGAGAGACAGCACAGATAACACCACATATGGTCCCCCAGCACTGTCAGGAGTGATCCCTGTACACAGCCAGGAGTAAATCCTCAGATTTAGGTGAGGCCCAAATACCTCCCACTGAAAAAACAAACAAACAAACAAAACTCATCAGTTTTTTGTTCCTGGCACTATTCTAGCTCATCCAACACCCCACGGCCAACACCCAATGGCTCTCTAGAAAAGGGAAATCCAGTCATCCTCCGTACCCAAAGGCCCTGCGCTGCCCCCACCTGGTCCCAGTCACCCTAACTGCTTTGGGAACAGCCAGCCTGTTCTGCTCAGGGCAAGGCTGGTGTCTCCATAGCGCCCTCAACTGGGAAGTGGATGCAGGTACAAGACAGGCCTGTCCACAGGACGTCATTCTTTCCCGCAGCCTCACCACCAGACTCAAGTTGTAGAGGCTCAGAGCCTTGCCCAAGACCACAGGGCCAGTCACAGTCTAGGTCAGCACTGTCCAGAATAGACCCAGTCACATGGATGTCCAATTTCCTAAGCACAAATGACATCTCCCATTTAAATTGATTAAATAAAGCTTAACATTCAACCTAATTATTTGTTAATTGAATTTAATGATTTCATCTAATAAACCTTATGAACTAATTTAATTATTAATTAAATAAAGCTTAAAAGTAGCTCTGTTCTTTTTCTTCAGTGAGGGGGGCTAGGGGGCACAGACCCAAGTCTCAGAAGCGCACACAATAAGCATGCTTTACTTACGTGTTTTACTGCCAAACCACATCCCCAGAACTTAATCTTTTAAATGAAATTTTTACTTTTTTGGGAACCACATGCAGTTGTAGTCCGGTCAGGAGTTATTCCCGGTGTCACTCTGGCAGTGTTCAGGTGCCAGGGATGGAAACGTGGGCCTCGTAAGTGCAAGTTATCTACTTTGCCCCCTCTTTATTTTTCCCTTTTGAAATTTCTATTCATTTATCTATTGCCATGCCCATCGGTGCTCAGGGACTCCTGGTGAAGATAGGGGGACCATATGGGAGGCCAGGAACTGAACCGGGGTCAGCCAGCTGCATGCAAGGAAAAAATCCTAACCACTATACTATGGGTCTGACTCCAGCTCTGTCTTTGAACCACCTCTCCAGCCCTGGGATTTCTATTTTGACAATAACTGGGCCACCCTAGTCCCCCTCTCCCTCCTCGGACTATGTGAAGCAAAGGCCTGGAATCTCTTTTGCTAGAGTTTGTGGGAGGAAGGGCAGGGGTACGTTCAGAGATTGGAGAAACAAGGACTCAGCACATGCAGGCAACCCCCTACCCCATGACCTTCACACTACTACATACCAATTCAATCTATTTGTTAGAACTGGCTATAATATTATAGTTTAAGAAAATATCATCCATGTACCGTTGGACCATGTAAGGGTTAAAAGTTTGCAAGAGTCAGACCCTGAAATTTAAGTGCAGCCATTTGTACTGACTGTGTAGCTCCCTACCAGACCCCGGGGCTGATGGTAACCTTCTGCGCTGATAAGGTTGTGCCTTGACCCTGAGCTATGTACAGAAACATTTTGCTCCCATGTGATGTGTGGCTGTATCTGTAGCTTGTCTCCATTTTTTGATGTATGACTGCAAAACAGATCATGTTTTAAACATGATTAAAATTGTAGCTAATCTTGCAAGATTTTAATTGCCACTCTGGAACGTAGTTTTAGCAATCTCCATTTTTGAATCATTTGTCAATGGGTAAGAGTTCCATGACCTGTCACAATCCTTGCGATGAAATAAATTCATGTCCTACTCCCCTTCTGTGTCCCCACTATCTCACTGAGTTATGATGAACCTAGGCGTGGCAACCCCTCCTGGTAACGGTCCCAGGGACCTCTTGAGTTCACTGGCATGCCTGTCCCCAGGGATTCCCTTAGAAGCGCTGTTCATGCCACCCCACAGTTTGCAGGGAGGAGAGACAGGCAAAATTGGATGCCTGCCCGAGGGGCTCTGCCAGGCTCCTACTAGAAAGGGTGACTGCAGCTGAATGGAAGAGCAGGGCTGAGCCAGGCGGAAGGCTGTGACCCCTTGAACCTCTCCCTGCTTTGAGGTGACCTCCTTTTGGGAACATTGATCTACAGGAGTATGGCAATCTCACAGTGGGAAGTCGGAGTCCTGAGACCCAGAATTGCACTGTACTTCCTGGAGAAGACTGATCTGCAGGGGTGAGTCCCCACAGCAGGCAGGCCTGGGAGCATAGTCACATCCTGAGAGGTCGCCTTTGCTCATCTCATTCCTTAGTGGGGAAAGTGTGACCAGTCCTCAATAGTCAAATTTGCACTTGTGGCCCTGATTTGGGCCTTGTTTTATTGTATTTTTTGTTTGTTTAGTTTTTTGTTTGTCTGCTTTTTGGGTCACACCCAGTGATGCACAGGGGTTACTCCTGGCTCTGCATTCAGGAATTACTCCTGGTGGTGCTTGGAGGATTGTATGGGATGCCAGGGATTGAACCCAGGTCAGTCGTGTGCAAGGCAAACAAACACCCTGCTTTCTCTCCTATCACTCCAGCCCCATACTAAATTTTTTTTAATATCTCACAAACAAGCACAATCATTCTATGGATATCACTCTCCTTCTGACTCATTTCACTCAGTATGATACTCTCTGAGTCCATCCACTTATACGCAAATTTTATGACTTAATTATTCCCGGTGGCTGTGTAGTATTCCATTGTGTAGATGTACTAGCGCTGGCACGGATATGGGGAGAAAGGGATTCTCATTCATTGTTGGTGGGAATGCTGCCAACTGGTCCAGCCTTTTTGGGAAAACAATATGGGAATTCCTTAAAAATCTATAAATTGGGCCTTGGTTCATTGTCAACCTCTTTCATTGCTCCCCAGACACCCCAAATTCAGTCCTACCAATCAGACTTTTGCATAATCTGTCCTGTGCCCTGGAAACGTCCTTCCTCTTCTCTCCTGTCTCCCTACAGTCCTCCAGGTGCTATAAAACTTAGATCTTCTGCCTTTTGTGGGGAAGCTGTTTGCCCGGCCCTTACCAAGCCTTTTAGCCAACTGAAAACAAACCCTGTGGTTCACAGACACTATTGCCATCTGTGAGCAAGTTCGTTGTGCTCTATGTATTCGACAAATATTTATTGTGCCCCACTCTGTGCACGCCCTGTGCTGGGTACAAGAGTATACTATGGTTCCCTGGAATGACATTCTCAGCGAGCACTGCATTTCCAGGCCAAAAGTCACGACAGGCCTGAAAGCAAAGCCGGAAAGGGGAGGGAGGGCTGGCCTATATATAGAGGAAGATGCACTGAAACTCTCTCTTCTCTTCAGGGAAGATTGCCCTGAGAAGGTGACTCTTGATCACAGTCCTCATAGAAGTGAGTTTGCACCAAACAGTAGCCAGTGCAAGAGATTCAAGACTGGACTGTGGCCAGCATGTTCATGTTCAGTCAACAGAGAGAAGATGGTCCATATGGCCTGAGTCAAGAGGCCAAAGGTCATAGTAGGAACACACACACACATACACACACACACATACACATATATCCATATATGATCTATATATAGACTGGGCCACACTTGTAAGTCGCTACTCATGGTCTGAGCTCAGATGTGTCAGCTGATGGTACTTAGTGAACTATATGTGGTGCTGGGGATTGTACTTGGTATTAGCAGCATACAAGGCAAGTGCTTTGTTTTTGGGCCACATCCAGCTGTGTCCAGTGCTTACTCCTGTCTCTGTGCTCAAGGTTCACTTCTGGCAGTGCTCAGAGGATCATATGGGGTTCTGGGGATCAAACCTGGGTCAGTTGCACGCAAGGGCAAGCAAACTCCTTACCCACTGTACTAATCTCTTCAGCCCCACTATTTTTGTTTTTTGAGGCAACACCCTACAGTGTTCAGTGGAAATTCTGGGCTCTGTGCTTGGTTAGCTCTCTGTCATGCTCAGGATCAAACCCAGGTCATCAGGGAACAAGGCCAGTGCCTTAATCCTGTACTGGCGCTCAACTGTTTCTATATTTGGCTCCGGTCCTTCCAGGGCGAGGAAGTCCTGCTCCTCCACCAGCTCAGGGCAGGTTTTCCGAGATGATTCAGTCAGACGCTGATTTGCTGTTCCAGGACACACCGCCTAGTCTCAGGATGCAGTGAGAAATTACAGGGCTTGGCCGGATCCTTATCAGTGTTGGAGTCTTGCCATGCCAGGTTCCCCACGGGAGGTGATGGAAGGTTCCTGAACCTGGAAAAACATCTGGTCCAGGCCAGTTCCAAGTTGGGAAGATGCCCAGAATGTAGCAAAGGTGGAGCAAAGGTCTAGCCACAAGCATTAGCTCCCTGTAGCACAAATGAGAGCAGGAAGGGCCTCTGGTGGCTTGATCCCTGTATTGTCTCCTCTTTTAAATACATAAACATTTTAGGGCTCGGAGAGATCTGCCAGGGGGACCACATACGGTCTCCTGAGCCCCCCTAGGAGCCATCCCAGATCACAGAGCCAGGAGTAAGCCCTGAGCACCTCTGGGCGTGGCCCATAAACAAAACCAAAAACAAACACATAAACGTTTTAAAACGCTTTCTACGGGTCAGGCGGCCAGGCTGTCAACACATTCCTTTCAGTTACAAACGGGAAAACCGAAGCCCAAGGATCGCGGGTATTTTCCCGGAGATCGCACAACTAATTAAGGGGGATAACTAGATTACGCTACTCCGTGAACATAATTTCGAAATTCTAAACTGACGCATGTTCTAAGCGCGTTCGGAGGAGCGAACCGTTTAAGGAATTCCCAGGAGATGAAGTACGAGGCGCGTGGAGCGAGGAGCCAAACCAAACCCAAACAGGACAACGCGGGCGCTTTAAGAGGATACGAACACATGAGCCACGTGCCCTCCACTTCCGGAACCCCAAACCCAGTCGCTTCGGGCCAACCCCGACCCCTCCGTCCCAGAGCATCTTGGGAAATGTAGTTCTACTCCCCGTAGGGAGACACAAGAATGCGGGCGGCTTGGAACTTCGTTTCCCAGAAGGCTGCGCTCGCTGGGCTCGCCGGGGCAACGGGCTGATGGGGGCAAACCTCTCATTCCGGAGGTTTGAACTTTTCCGAGGGGATGACAAACGGCGGGCAGAGGCTTTGGGCAGCGCCACCCGTAGGCTGCCCCGCCCTGCGGAGCGGCGCGCAGAGAGGGCGGAGCCGCGGCCCAGCTCTGCTTCCGGCCGGGGGTTAGGCGGCGCGGGCGCCGCGGTGGGCGGGGCGCGGCGCCGCGACCCGCGTTGCTATTGGCGGCGGTTGGGGGCGCGGAAACTGAACGGCCGGCAACGGCGGCGCTCGCTCGCTGGCCCGCTATGGCCGGTCCGTGCCCGGTGAGTGCTGCGGACAGAGGCCCGCCGAGCCCTCGTCTCTCCGCGGAGCCGTCCACACAGGCCTGCAGTGGGGGGGTGGGGCGGTGCGGGGGGCGTGGGGAACGCGGGCGATCCGTAACGGTCCGGGTTGGCCCCAGCTTACGGTGTGTGCGGGGGGCTGCGTGGGGACCCCCTGCACCCCCTGCCCGAGCTCAGCATTCGCCTCTTAGCGGGGCCACGCTGGCAACCCTCCGCCTGGAGGTGACACTGGTGGCCCGTCTCTGGGTGACTCTGATGTGCAGTGTCTCCCCTGGGTCAGGCGTTGCCTCCTTGAGTTCCAAGTCCCTAAAGACGACGGGACCGAGCGTTCGAAAGCCCCTCTGCTTTGGGAGGGGTCGTTCGGAACCGGCCTGGCCTTGCCCCGCCTAAGGGTTCGGGCGAGAGGACCAGGAGGGGACCACATGCATCCCACTAGGGGCCTGGGGGCCTGAGCTGAGATCCGAGACTTGCAGGCCTTTCAGTGATTTTTTTTGAATGATTGGGGTTTCGCCTGCATTGCTCAGTGCTTATTCCTGGCCGTGCTTGAGAATTTGGATCCCACCAACAGTACTTCACTCCTTTTTATCTGAATAATACTCTGTTGTACGGATAGACCCCCATATTCTGTTTCTCCATTTGTTGGTGTATATTTAGGTTTGTCCACTCTTTTTTTTTTCTTTTTTTTTTTGGCTGTTATGAGTAATACCGCTGTGATGTTTGAGTGCAGATTTTTGTCTGTGCTTTCAATTCTTACTGGTGTGTCCCATGAATTGCCTGTCATTTGATAATTGAATTGCTGGTCAATTTTCTTTTGGGGAACTGACATACTTTTATGCAGTAGATTTCCCCCCCCCCTTATCTGTTTTTAAGATTGAAAGAGGATTTTTGTCTACTTTGGCTATCACATTTTTATATGAATTTTAGAATCATCTCGCCATTTTCAGGGATGGGGTGAGGGAAGGGCCTTGGATTGATTATCCTGGAGTTGTGTAGAGTCTGTTGGTCAATTTGGGAAGTTACTGTTTCTTGTTTGTTTTTTGGGCCACACTCTGCTTTGCTCAGGGCTTAACTCCTGGCTCTGTGCTCAGGGATCACTCCTGGCAGGGCTCAGGGGAACATAATGGGTGCCAGGGATCACACTTGGATTGGCCGCGGGCAAGGCAAGTGTCCTACAAATTGTACTGACTCTCCAGTGCCAGTTACTGCATCATAACATCAGGTTTTCCAGACCATGGGCATGGAATGTCGTTCCTTTTTTGTTGCCCTTTGATTGGGGGCCTCACCGGGCTGTGCTTGAGGCCTGTTCTGGTTCTGCACTCAGTGATTACTCTGTGGATCTTGGGAAGCCATTTGGGTTTCCAGGGACCAAACCTGGTTTGGCTGTATGCAAGGAAGTGCCTTTCGTGCTGTGCTGTGTCTCTGGCTCCTCCATTTATCTAGATCTTTCTAAACTTCTTCTAAAATATGTGTGTGGTGTGTGTGTGTGTGTGTGTGTGTGTGTGTGTGTGTGTGTAGAAGGGTGGAGGGAGTGTTCTGGGTCATACCCAGCAGTGCTCAGGGCTTACTCCTGGCTCTGTGCTCAGGGATCACTCCTGGCAGTGCTTAGGGGACCAAGTCAGGTGCTAGGCATAGAAATGGGTTGGCCACATGCAAGGTAAGTTGTATTATCTCTCTGGCCCTTTTTAAAATATTTTGTACTTTCCACTGTAGAATCACCTTATAATTCTCTTGTTAATTTGTTCACCAAGTATTTTATTCTTTTTCCTGTAGTATATGTGGAATTATCTTACTTTTTTCAGATAATTTGTTACTGATGCATCAAACTACAATTATGTTTTGTAAGTTGATGGTATCTTTCAGATGATATCTTTCACCATGCTAAACCTGTGTATTGGCTCTAGTAGGTTTTCTTTTGGTGGATTCTGTAGGATTTTCTGAGCCTTTGAAACTCCTGGCTGGGAGAGGAAGTGTTTCGCTCCTGGGGAACCCCCTTCCTCATCTAGGCACCCCACCTCTGACCCTGGCTCTCCCTCAGGAAGACCCCTCGCTGGAGAGGCATTTTAAGGGCCACCGGGATGCAGTCACCTGCGTGGAC
The DNA here is from genome assembly GCF_029834395.1 of Sorex fumeus. Classification (NCBI taxonomy): domain Eukaryota; kingdom Metazoa; phylum Chordata; class Mammalia; order Eulipotyphla; family Soricidae; genus Sorex; species Sorex fumeus. The sequence continues at coordinate 52,475,194 of NW_026606129.1, read as the reverse complement.
TTCAACCTCAGCACAAAGCAACTGGGTAAGAGAAGGCATCTTGTCCTGTTGGGTTCCTGCACTCAGGAACCTGGTTTCTACCTGGGAATTGGTGTGTGTGTGTGTGTACAGTATGGCAGGGACGGGGTGGGGGTAGGGCACTCTGTCTAGAGCCAAGCTTCTTAAACTGGCTTGTAATCCCTCTCATGTCATTTCTGAGACTGTGGGGGTTGTGAAAAATAAATTTCTGGATGATTTATAATGAACAAATGTTTGGTTTGTGTACTACTTTTGTAGACCTCTATCCCTGGGGCCACAGGAACATTCCTCATAAAATGGGGTCTTGAGTGGCCAAGTTAAGAAGCCCAGACCTGCGGCCTTTGTGGGCGGTCAATGGGCAGGGCTTTTCCCTGCCTCCATTTGGTCTGGTCTGAGGAGTAGGCCCTGCCCAGAGGCTCTTCTGCCTCATGGCTTATTCCTGTTGCATAGTGGAGGCTCCTGCCTCTCCGGGAGCCTGAGTGGAAGAGAGCGGGGGCCCCTCTCCTTCTCTGCCCTCACGCTCTTCCCCCGGGGGGCTATCCTGTGAATGAGACACCTCCCTCACCATCCTGTTGCGGCTCCAACTGTCATGGTGGCAGACGGAGAGGATACTGCAGGCAGCGCAAGGACCCTTAGGTTTCCAGTTGGTGCTCAGTGTTGGGGTGGCTCTTGAGTGTTGGCAGGATTTGGTGGGTCAGTGGGAGACCTGGACCCCAGGCGAGGGGAGCGTTCCTGGAGACCCCCGTAAATGCAGCCCAGGGCTGGCTCCCTGTGTCCCACAGCACACTCAGCTGACAGGCTTCCAGGTCCTGGGAGAAGGCGGAGTGGGGCTGGCAGGCGGCCTCCTGCTTGCTCCTCTGCCCCGTCCCTGTCCCCCCATGGTCCTGGGAGGGCTCGGGTCATGGCTTCCCAACTCTCCCAGCCAGTGGCTCCATGGACTCCTGCCTCATGGTCTGGCACATGAAGCCCCAGACACGCGCCTACCGCTACACGGGCCACAAGGACGCCATCACCTGTGTCAACTTCTCCCCCTCGGGACACCTACTTGCCTCCAGCTCCCGCGACAAGACGGTCCGCATCTGGGTACCCAATGTGTGAGTCATAGGCGTTGTGGGTGGTGTTGGGATGTGTATGTTTTCATGGATTGCACTCAGGGCCTCATGTACAAGGCGAGGCCCACGTACCTGGCCCCTGAGTTAAGAGTTTTGGGGAGCCCTCAGGACCGGCGCTGTGGCCTCCAGCCTCTGGATTAGTCACACTTCCCGGGAGGTGCTTCAGCTGGGGCCCTTCCCTGCAGGCCGAGAGTGGGGTCTCGGACCCAGACATCCTGCAAGGGATTATTTCCCCCCCCCCCCCCATGCTCTCACAGCTGGGGGTGGGCTGTGCTATCTCCTGTCGGGCATCTGGCTTCCCTCAGGTGGGGTGCTCAGGCCTGGGCTGGCTCTGGGAGGGGAGCAGGGCCTGTGGGCAGTCCAGAGGCCCCTGCTTCATTCTTTTGGCATTTCTGACTGGATGTCGGTCTCCACAGCAAAGGCGAGTCGACTGTGTTCCGTGCCCACACTGCCACTGTGAGGAGTGTCCACTTCTGCAGTGACGGCCAGTCCCTGGTGACTGCCTCTGATGACAAGACCATCAAAGTGTGGTCCACACATCGCCAGAAGTTCCTGTTCTCCCTGAGTCAGCACATTAACTGGGTGCGCTGTGCCCGGTGAGTGGACGCCACAGAGCAAGACACAGGGGACAGCCGGGCACCAGCATTGTAACCTTGGGTAGGGGCCTTAGCACTCTAGAATCTCCCTGAGGGCTGGAGTGCAGCCCTGCCTGGGGATGCCATGAGTTCAATCCCTGGCTTACGTACTTCCCTGAGAACTGGGTGTGACCCCGGTGGTCCCCAGGCACCTGCACCTGTGGTGACTCTGGTGGCCCTGGCATTGCCTGACTGGAGCAACATGGCACTGCTGGCCGGCACACTGAACCTCGGGCCTGCACAGCTGGGCCCAGGTATTGCTGGAAATGGTTCCCTGGTCCCCTGCATGTTTCTTGGGTAACCCCTCAAACCCTCACCAAAAATTTCACTCTGAAAATCTTTCACTCTGAAATGGGAACAAGGATGGTTCAGACCTTATGAGTTGTCGAAAAGCTTCACTTGAGCTCCTGTGTGACAAGGCAGTTTGTTTCCTGGCCAGCCCCAGGTTATCTCAGGCCCTGCTCAGGGTAGTGACAGGAAGAGTGTCAGGGCCACCGCGCCTTAGGCCTCCTTTTCCCCTGAACCCTGCAGAGCTCGGTGGCGTTACCCACACTTTGCAGATTTGGACACTGAGGCCCGACAGTGCCGTGGCTTGCCCCAGGACACATGCTGGGTTTGACCGGGCGGGGTCTCTGACCCAGAGGCTTTCTCCTTTCCTGAGGGGTAGGAACCTAGGCTTCTGTGGGGTTGATCTGAAGGCTGGCTCTCCCTTTGGGATGGAGTGGGGGGTGTTGCTGTGGGCATGGGGAAGAGGCCTTGCAGTGCCCCAGACTCAGACACACACCCCTGGGGTGCTGTGTTCCTTTGCAGTGATTGGCGTGTCACATCTCTGATGGAGCAAGGCCAGGAGCCTGGGGATGCTTGGAACCGGTGGAGGTCCAGGGCTGGGGACTGTTGCTCTGCTTCCGGGGACCCCTTGCCAGTTACTTACCTCCCAGTGTACCAAAACTGTTTTGGAAGTCCTGCACATACTTAGAGGCCTTGTCACCAGTCTCCTGAGAATGGGAGGGCCCAAGGACAGCAGGCGGGGTGTGGAGCCACACTGGAGGCTCCCCAGGCTCTGGACCTCCTGGCCTCTCGCTGGCAGGTAGTGTCTTGCTGACCGACTCTGAGTCAGTTGTGAACTCAGAGGACTCTTAGTAGCTCCCGCAGTTAGCCTGCCGGTGGCCACATGCTGTGTGTGTGTTGGGGCTGCGGGCATGACACTGCTCCCTGCTTACCCCAGGGGCGGGGGCCCTCCCATGCAGTGTCTTTTCACAAAGCAGGGCATGTAGCCCCCATGGACTCTGGGGTCAGCCAGTGGGCAGTGCATGTAGCCCCCATGGACTCTGGGATCTGGGTGGCTGGGGAAGATGGTGGTGGTGCCATGAGGTCTGGTGTGACTGACTCCTGTCCCTCTGGTTCAGTTTCTCCCCCGATGGGCGCCTCATCGTGTCCGCCAGTGACGACAAGACCGTCAAGCTGTGGGACAAGGCAAGCCATGAGTGCATCTACTCGTACTGTGAGCACGGCGGGTGAGTGCAGGCCCCATCCCTGCTGGCGGACGATGCAGAGAGGAGGGCATGGGGGGCAGTGGTGGGAGCCGGCAGCCCACTCACCTGCTCCCTGTGACTGTATCATTTCCTCTGTGGACAGAGACTCTGCCTCCTCTCTCTCCCCCAGGTAACAGGACGGCTTAGCTTCAAGGCATTTTTCTGATTTTGGGGTAGGGGGTAGGATGGAGTGGCACATTTGGTGGTGCTCAGGAGTTACTCCTGGCTCTGCACTCAGGAATTATTCCTGGTAGTGACTGGGGGACCATATGGGATGCCAAGAATTGAATCCAGGCCGGCTGCGTGCAAGGCAAACGCCTCCCCGCTGTACTCTTGCTCTGACCTCAAGGCATATAATTCTTTAGGTTTGGGGTGATTCTGGTGATGCTGGTGCTACTCCTGGCTCTGTCTGTGGGTCATCCTGATAGTGCTCAGGGTGCCATGGCATGCCAGGAATCGCCTGAGCATCCTGCAGGAAAGCGTGACCATTAAGCTGTCTCTCTGGTCCCAAGACATACAATTTAGGAAACTTCTATTTTCTAGTTCTCACTCTGACTTGTCTGTCTGAAAGTAGTTGGCCCAGAATTGTAAAAGGCATATTAAAGTCTGGAGAGTTGCACAGGGTTTAAGGTGCTTACCTTGCGTGCAGCTAACCCTCAGTACCACATATGGTCCCCCAGCATCCCCAGGAGTGAGCACAGAGCCAGGAGCAGGCCATGGGCATTGCCAGGTGTGGCCCAAGGATCAGCCGCAAAACCGAAAGCCCCAGACAGAGCGCAGTACACAGCGTATTGGGATGTAACTGAGGGCCAGGGCCTTATGTGGTTCCTGTGGTGGGTGTGACTGTACACCCTGATCACAGCTGGGACAGAGAGGAGAGTGTGTTTGAGCGGGGGCTTCCCGTCTCCTGGGCTCCCAAGGGAACCGTGCTCTTGGTCTCACTTAGTTCTGGATGGGCTCCTGCGAGGCCCCAGCCGGGGCATCACACACAGGGATACTGCCAATGCTTGGCCCGTCTCCTGGGGAGAGACCACTCTGGGCCCTGTTGCCCTTTGTGTCTGGGCTTCTGCCCCCCCCTCCCCGCCCCCGCCCCAGCATTGGGATGGGTAGCAGCTCCCACACTGAGGACATATGCCGACCTTCAGTGTGAAGACACTTTCCTGTGGTCTCTGTGGAGGGCTGGGTATTGGGCCCTGTTTTCTGGCCAGCCCATCTCTGTCCCTGTGGGCACTGTCTCATCCTCTATTTGCTGCCCCTCGGTCTCCTGACGAAGTGGTCGGTGTCCTGGGCTTTGGGGAGGGTCGCAGCAGGTGCACGGAGATGGGAAAGTGCTGAAGGCTTCCAGACTTGTTCATTTTGTTGTGTGTGTGTGTGTGTGTGTGTGTGTGTGTGTGTGTGTTTTGGAGCCACAACTGACAGTGCCTAGGGCTTACTCTAGGGTCTGCGCTCAGGGGTCACACCTGATGGGGCTTGGGGGACCATATGAGAGCCGGAGACTGAGCTCCGGTCAGCCATGTGCAAGGAAAGTGCCCTGCTGACCATACTGTCGCTGCAGCCCCCCCTGTAGCAAGTGGTGTCTCTCTTCCAGGTTTGTCACCTATGTGGACTTCCACCCGAGTGGCTCATGCATTGCTGCTGCCGGCATGGACAACACAGTGAAGGTGTGGGACGTGCGGACTCACCGGCTTTTGCAGCATTACCAGTGTGAGTGCCCTTGGGTAGCCCCGAGGGGCAGGGGAGCAGCCAGGCGTCCCTCATGGCTGTGGCGCCTGAATGGGCCTAAAGTCAGTCCTGGTCAGAAGGAGCAGTCCCGATTGGGTGGGGTCTCTAGGGCCAGGTTCGCTTGAAACCTCAGCCTGAGAGATGGAGCCAGGCATCCCCCAGTTATTGGGTGTCCACTCTGGAGAGGGACATGTCATTCCTGCTGCAGGGCCTCAGGGGCCCCTCCCTGTGACTCTGACCCGGGCTCCATGTGAGAGATACAGCTCAAGGACTGACCGTGCCACCGGTCTCCCCCGGGAAGGAGGCTCTGCCCCTCAGGCCAGCTGGCAGCCCTTGGCCTGTGGTGAAGCAGACAGGCCTGTTTCAGCATGGGGGTATGTGCTCGCATTGCACACAGCTGACCCCGTCTCAGTCCTCAGCACCATATTGGTCCCCGAGCGCTACACAGGAGTGATCCCTTTGCACATCTGGGTATGGCCCAACAATAAGCGAAGAGAGAGGTCAGTGCTGGCGGGGCCTCGGCCATTGTGTGTCCCCGCACCGTCTTCCACAGATGTGACTCTCTGAGCTGGGTGTGGCTTCGGGCTGGCCATAGGCAGCAGCTCTTTGTATCTCCTCGTAGCCCGGTGGGGTGGGGGGGCAAGTGGCAGGTGGTCACATGGGCAGGGGAAAGCTTTGGATGGGAGGTGGGGTGGGCGCCCATGTGGGGGTGACCAGGATGTGATATCAAGTATTGGGGTGCCGAACCTGCTTGAGAGTAAGAGTGACTGGGCTGAGTCACTGTCACCAGATGTGGGCATGGGCCACAGAAGTGCCAGGGTTCGTAGTAGGAGGCCAGTGAGAGGGGTGCTTGGGGCTGAGACTAGAGTGGGCAGAGCCGGGCGTGTTGCTGCCATGGGACTCAGTTGTAGTTCCCTGAAATCCCCTGCTGTCATTCCCAAAGGTCAGCCCTGCAAATGGGAAGGAGGTGTGGAGAATGAGGTGGCTTGGGTCCGAGGTCTCCCTGGCATCCCTGCACGCCCAACTCACTTTCCTGCTTTTGAGGATGCCGCTTGGTTGGGGTGCTTGGGGAGAGTTGGGCGTGCGCACTGCCGCCAGCTGCAGCATTCCCAACTGTGACTTCAGATTGGCCATTGACTCCCAGGCCTTAGGACTACCCAGGGTGGTGTTGGGAGGGTGACCCCCTGTGACTTGTTAATGCCCTGCTGGAGTCAAAGTCGAAGCCCGCAGTACCCGAGATCACCACTAGGTGGCACAGGCCAGCCACGGGAACTTTGTGTGCAGTGGTTGGTGGGGGAGCTCCCTGGTTTATCCTGAGGCTGGTTGAGACAGCAAAGTCTGCGCCCTGCTCTGCATGGAGGCCATACTCTTTGTCCCTCTTTAGGCTTAGAGAACTTTCTCCTGCTCTGGACCCGGCCTGGCCCTGGGCAGGTGGGCAGTGCAGAGGGGTGCTTGGAGGGGGGAAGGCATGTCAGGGGAAGGACCAGGACAGGGAGCGGGGGAGAAGGAGGGCAGGGGCGTGGAAAGGAGTCCAGGCTGTGTGCTGTGGAGGCTGGAATGGGGCTGCCTGGGGATTGGTGCAGAGCTCCAGGCTGGGGCTTTTCCCGCCAGTGCTGCCTGAGAGTTCAGTGGTTCGGAGAATGGGTCTGGCCATAACACACTGCTCAGGCCCACCATGTTGGGGGCACCAGGACCATCCCAGGCAGTCCCAGAAGGTCACCAGGGCAGTACCTGGCAGTGCTCCGGGGAGTGTGCAGTGCAGGGACGCAGAGCCTCACACCTGCTGGGCGTGGATCCTGGCCCAGAGGTGGCAGGCAGGGCCGCTGCCCACTGGTGCACCCTTTAGCCAGCTCCTCCCGCACCCCTCATGGGAGCATGTTCAGGGTGCCTTTTGCTTTGGCAGCAGCATCAAAGCCACCAGGTCTTTGGATGCCAGGTGTGCGTCATGTAGCCCCTATGTCCGGGCCTGGCGAGACACAGCCAGCCCAGAGGGCACCTGCCTCAAGGGCTCCTGCATGCAGAGCTATGCGCCCCCTGAGACGAACTGGGCAACCTTTGGCCTGTGTCCCCAGCAGAAATTTGACGTTGGAAGCCTGGCCTGAGTTGGGCAGCCCCAGCAGCCAGCCAGGTCTTCACAGCTGTGCCCACAGCAGCCTGCCCTCCCATCACTGCTCTGGGTCATCAATGGGCACTGTTGCTCAGGACTCTGACCGAAAGCTGGCCATCACAGGGCAGCTGAGCCCTGGGGCTGCCAGGGCATGGGGATGCTTTCTGAGTTGGTGGGGCCAGTGGGCGAAGCAGACAGCCTGGAATGGTGGCTGGGCCTGGGGTCTGGGGCCTCCTCACCAGTTCCGGATGCTTCTGCCTCAGTCTGGAGGCCGGCAGTGTGCCTGCCACTCTGTGAAGTGGGGCTCTGGGCCTCCCTGTGGAGCGCAGGTTACTCCTTACGGGGGTTTGCGGGGGGAAGGGGGTGTTGCTGCAGCCCTGCCTTCCCTCACAGGTGCCGGCCGCCAAGGGTGGCGGAACCAGGAGAGCGAGCCCTGTTTCAGGCTCAGGGTGGCACAGGTGCTGGCAACACAGCCCACACTGGGGGGCCGGGGTGACAGGGCACAGGCGGTGGGCACACATGGCTGTCCTCGAGGCTGGCTGCTGTTTGTTGCGGGCCGGGCGGGGCAGGACTGTCTGGGGCTTCCTGCTTACCTCCCACCCACTTCACTGCCAGTGTCCCCTCAGAGCCAGTGACTCACCTGCAGGACAGAGCTGGGGGCACGCCCTGTCGTCAGCCACTGCGCAGCAGGATCCGGGGCACTGAGCCACGGCTGGGTGGAGGTGTGCTGAGAAGGAAGGCCCTGTCTCCTCTGCCCCAGGGACAGTTGCTCCCCACGTGTCCCTCCCTCCCCAGCCCTCCTCTGTGTCTTCACACGTGGGCGACATGGTCACTCAGTGTCACGTCTTCCTGCTGCCTCTGCTCCCCAGGGCCCTTGTTATGGTCCATGTGGACTGTGCAGGTCCCCCCCCCCCCCCCCCGTGGCCCCGCATCTGGTGGTCTGCTCTGTGCTGGGACGCACTCAGGCTGGCTCATGGGCTTCCTGGAGCTCGAGGAAAGGCTTGGGTTCGTTGAAAAGGCTTTGTCCCGAGGGCCCCGGGGCTTCCCTTCGTGTGCTTGGGCACTTGTACCCACACTCCTGGGACACGGGCGCACTGTCAGCTGGCTAGAGTCACGGGCTCCGTCTGCCCCGAGGCTGGCTGAGGCCGATTGGGCCGGCATGTTACAGCCTCAGGACCTGTGTGAGGGCTCGACTTTGGGGCTTGCTTTTACCTCTGTGGAGTGGTTTGTTCTTTCGGTGGGGGGCTCCACAACCAGGGTAGCGCCTGGTGGTGCTCAGGAAGCTGTGCAGAGCCAGCATGAAGCCAGGGCTTGTGCGCACAGCCTGCCAGCACCCCTTAGCCATCTCTCGGGCCCCTGCTGGGAAATTCCAACTGGGGGAGGTCTCAGCTGTCCCTGTCCCACTGGTCCCCTCGCCAGGCCTGCATGATCACTGAGCAGCATGGGGCAATGCAGGGGCCAGCTGGTGTCTAGCCACCCCTTCTCGGCTGCTTTCTGTGTCCTCTCAGCATCTGGCACGAAGCTGGGGCCCAGCTCAGCTCCTGCCTCACGGGGCCTTGCCAGGAGTCAGGCTGCACTGGGTGTCACTGCGCCGGGAGGCCGCCATTTGCTGTATTTGGGGAAGAGAGGGGCTGGCTTTGAAGCGGGTTTCGGGAGGTTTCTGAGACTTGCAGGCTGGGGAGAGGAGGATGAGAGTCTCCTGGGACAGGGGTGGGAGGTTTTGCACCTGGGAAGCCACTAGGGCAAGAGACTTCAGGGTGGGTCAGGGGAGAGTCTGGCCACAGTAGAGTGACAGGACATGGAACATGGGGCTGGTGTGGGTCCCCTGCCCCCACCCTGGATCACAGTGTATAAAGGCCTCTGGGACTTTACCCTAAGGTAGGCAGGCTGGGGTATAGGAGGGCCAGGGCCCTGTGCTTGTTCAAGGTCACTAGGTATGGCCACCTGTCCACCTGCCTACCCCCACCCAGCCCGGGTTGGTATCTGAGGGGTCCTTTTCTGTTGGGTTCCCCAGTGTGAGGGTACAGGGGTGGCTTCATGTTTGGCCTTGCTGTGCTGGAGCCCTGCCTCATGTCTCCCTCCACTGCCCCCCATTACCCCCTTCCTCCAGTGCACAACGCCGCGGTGAACGCCCTCTCCTTCCACCCATCGGGAAACTACCTGGTCACGGCCTCGAGTGACTCCACGCTGAAGATCCTGGACCTCATGGAGGGCCGGCTGCTCTACACACTCCACGGGCACCAGGTGAGGCTCTGCCTGGCGGGGGCCCGGCTGTCCCTGATGTGGAGCTGGCCCTGGAGCCCTTGGGCTGCTTTCTTGGCGTGGCTGCTGGCACTGCTGCGGGAGTTGTGGAGTCGGTGGGGGCACGTGGCCTCTGGCACAGCTGGCCTCAGGGTCCCCCGGTCCAGTAGGAGCGTCCAGCTGGGAGCTCCGGCCCAGGGAGGCATCTGCACTGGTGTAGCATCTCCCAGGGTAGCTCCAAGGAGACCTGCCTGTGACTTGGGAGCTCCCGGAACTGAGCAGGGTCCCAGGCCTTCTCACCGAGCAGCTGCCACCAACACTGGTGTCCTGGTCTCCCTTCCAGTGGCTGCCCTGGCTCCTATGTCACCTGCCACCAGCTGTCTGGGGCCTGTGTCTTGTGGGGAGGCGGAGCCAGGGGTGCAGACTCCAAAACTCTTCATTGTGTCCTTCTTACACCTGTGAGCAGGGGCAGGTGGGGAGAGGCGGGCTGGGCAGACAGGAGCGCCCCGAATTGGGCATGTGGGCATTGGAAGGAGCACTGGTCTCTTCCACCTCCTGGGGCCTGGAGGCTGCTCATCGCCTTCAGCCTGGGGGAGGCTGCTCTTCTGGGTGCACATCTGGGGTGCGGGTGTGCAGGCAGCGGGCTGTTCCCCAGTGCTGGCACACCATGCTGCTTGTGCCTGCCTTGTCAGCTCTCGACAGGAGGGCTGTTTGGAGTCACATCCCACCATGTTTGGATCCTGCAGGTAGGCACTGAGAGTCAAGTAAATGCTGCCGCTTGTCCAGCTCCCCTGAGATGAGAGGGCAGCTGCATACCCAGAGAGGGGGGGGGCGGGCAGAGTGAGAGAGTATATGTGTGTATGAGTGTATGTTAGTATATGTGTGAGTGTGTGTGTGTTAGTGTATTTGTGAGTGTGTGTGTGTGTATGTGTGTGTGGTGGGGGGGAGTCTTTAAATTACTGGCTCCCCTCTCTGTCTGGCTCATCGGAGTGCACAGGGGAACTGGCCACACTGTTCTGAGAAGTGAAACGGCCTGAGTGAAGCAGTCCTGGGTTGTCTGCGGTGGGAAGTGGGCAAAGGGCTGACGGGTGGTTTGGGGGTGTGGTGAACAGGAAATGGCTCCGTAGAATCAGGCACTGGGCCCACTGTGCTCAGGGGCAGGAGGGAGGCCAGAAGCAAGCTCACCCCTGCCCATCTGTGTGCTGGTGCGTCAGGGCCGGCCGAGCACCGGGGTGCAAGACGGGAGTCCCAGTCTCTGAGGTTCTCTGCCTGGCCTTGAGGGGTCTCTCTGGGCTGACAGGAGACTTCGGTGAGGCCTAGAGGCTCAGGCGAAGGTGGATCAATCCGGTCTTTGTCCAGTGTAGAAGTTGGGGTACGGGCCTCAGCTTGTTTCTCATCCCACTCCCCCTCCCCCCAGAGCCCTTATCAGTTACAGAGCCCTGGACAGGAGTACAGGCCAGGCTAGAGAAGGGCAGAGGGGAGGTGCGGGCAGTGCCTCGGCCCTAGCCTTCACCCCTGGGAATGCCTTTCTTGGTGACGGCTGCTGGAGCTGCTGCACCCGTGTTTGAGGAGGCTTCACACAGCGCATGTTTCTCAGGAAACCCCCAGTATTTCCAGGAGCCGTGTGTGGTCTGGAAAAGCCCCGGCACTTGGTGGAAACATCTTCTTGTGCTTCAAGACTCAGAGGAAGGGCCTCAGGCCTGGGGTTAGAGACTGACACAGGAGGCAGGGCCCTGGTCTTTCCTTGCATTTGCCTTGCAAGCAGCTGACCCAGCTTTGATCCACGGCACCCCATATGTCCTCTGAGCGCAGAGCCAGGAGTGAGGTATGGCCCTAAAACAACAGCATCAAAAGACTGCCATCTCCCTCTGGCCGGGAGCCGCGTTCCGTCCTGCTGAGCACCAGGCTCGGGCTGGGGCGTGTAGGTTTGTCTCTTTCCCCTTAAGTTGTCAGGAAAAGACCCATGATTCTCCTAAGCATCTGCCATTGTCCTGAGCAGTGTGGCACTGCCCGACCCAAGCCCTGGACCACTGAGTGCCCCGCACTGGCCCGAGCTCCCTGTCACAGGGTGGGGGCAATGCGGTCGAGATGCAGATGGATTTTTCTGTACTTTGTGAAGCATCACCTCGGGCCCAGCTCACGGGGTTTCAGTCCCCAGAGCTATTTGGGAGAAGATGGTGGGCGGGCCGTGGGCGGGGAGTTAAATCTGCTGTTTGTGGTGGTGCAGTTGGTGATCGTGCTGCTGTGCAGTGACTGACGGGCTGGGATGATGGGCCCGAGGTGCGGGGGAGCAGCTGTTCCAGGGTCCGTGCCAGCAGCGGGGGCCAGTGTCAGGGTCCCCCTTGTCAGAGTAGCTGTGATCGGGGCGCTGGTTCCCTTGTGGGGACCCTTCGTGGTGGAGAGCGACTTGGAGCCTCAGGGGACCTCTGGCTGACTGGTGTGGCTGGTACCTCCCGGGCGTGGTGCAGGACCTTGCTCATTCCCTCCACCTTACTCACCAGACGCATCATGCTCCCCAGTTTCTGAAGACTGGGCGTGGGCTGTCCTTGGCCAAGGTCAGGGAGGGGCTCAGCTTGGGGTAGGGGCTGCTCCTGTTCACAGCCCAGGAGGAGTCGCCCAGCTTTGCCGCAGTGGGACCCTGCCTGGCAGGGGTTGGGATCAGGAGTCGGTAAGGCTAGATTGTGCCTCCTGGTGGTCTCTGTCTGACGAGCGCCTTGTCAGCCCTGACTGAGGCTTTTGGGCTTGACCTGCCTATGCTGTCGTTGTCCTGTTTGCAGGCGACCGGGAGAGACTGCTGCAGACCCTCGGGAGGTGGTGGTGGTGGTGGACATTCTGGCTGTGCCCTTGTTGATATCATCTCCACTGTGGTGGACAGTGGTCTCGGCTTTAGTGGACAGTGGTCGCCAGATCTCAGTGAGTCTGGTGGGAGGGGTGAGGAGAGTGGAGCAGTCAGGGTAAGGGATGTGAACCATCAGGAGCTGGGTGTTTTTTCCCTTTTAGGTTTTGAATTCCTTTTCCCCACAGATGGACACTCGGCTGTTTGGAGAGTGAAGAAAGCAGGCAGAGAATGTGGGCCGGTGGCTTAGGGAGGCAGGTTGAAATGGCTGGGATGGACCGTCTGAGCTTGGCCCAGCCCACAGGCCAGGAGCAGGCCACCAGAAAGTGGAACGGGCAGGAAATGTATCCCAGCCCATCACTGTCGGTATCAAAGGAGATGCCCCAAGGTTTGAAACACGAGTGTATCCCTAAGTAACCTGGGCACTGAAGACGACCTGGGGAACTCAGCATCTGAAAGCAGAAAACAGTGAAGGTGGAATGTGAGTTGAAGACTTGGGGGTCTGTCTATAGTAGTAATCGGAGGCAAATTTATAGCCTTAAATGAATATATTACAATCAAGAAAGATGACAAATAACTAAATTAAGTGCCGGATATGTGGGTCAATGGGAGGGCACTTGCCCGGTATACTGCAAAATAAAAAAGAAAAGCAAAAAAATCAAAGCCAAACTCATTGCAGGGCTAAGGGTCAGGGAAGTAGCTTAGTGGGCTGGAGTTCAGACCTCGCATTTATGAGACCCTGAGTTCAATCCCCGGCACCATATGCTCCCCAGCGCCACCGAGGGTAACCCCTGAAGGCCCCAGGTATTACCGGATGCAGTCCCGTGGCCGCCAACTACTCTGATAGGCAGCATTGCATAGGAGTCGCCCCTGTGACCCCTTTCTGCTCACTGCAGAAGGTCACAGGAAGGACATGGACGAAGAGAAGGTGTGTGAGCAGCAGGGCGCAGTCCAGGGGACAGAGCACTGGTGGGAAGCCCTGGAAGGCACGGGCAGCCAGGCCTTCCACCACACCCAGGCTCCTGGATTACCGCAGGAGCTTCTCAGGAGCACTAGGTTGTTGGAGGAGGAGCTGAGAGTCATCTCGAAGAGGACTGCAGACCTTGCCCCGTCTGGATGTTCTCTGAGCACTTGTTGCTCTCCTTCCCCAGTCTCTTGGGACCCTTTTTGTGTGTGTGTGTGTGTGTGTGTGTGTGAATCACCATTAGATAGTTACAGAGCTTTCATGATTTGAGTCATACAATGATCGAACACCCATCCCTCCATCAGTGTATATTTTCCGTCACCAATGTCCCCAGTATCCCTCCCACCACCCTCACCCCACTCGATCCCCTGCCTCTATGGCAGACAATTTCCCTTACTTTTGGAGCATTATGGTTTGCAAAACAGATAATGAGAGGCCAACATGTTTGGTCCTTTACTTTCAGCACATATCTTTCATCCCGAGCGATTCTGCCAACCATCATTGACTTGGTGATCCCTTCTCTATCCCAGATGCCTTCTCCCCCAGCTCATAAGCAGACTTCCAAACGTGGAACAGTCTTCCTGGCTCTTGTCTCTACTGTCCGTCTCATACTATGTTATTTTATATTTCACAGATGAGTGCAGTCCTTCTGTGTCTGTCCCTGTCTTTCTGACTCATTTCACTTAGCATGATGTTCTGTATCCATGCACTTATAAGCAAATTTCATGACTTCATCTCTCCTAATAGCTGCATAGTATTCCACTGTGTAGATGTACCATGGGCTGGAGCCATAGCACAGCAGGTAAGGCATTTCTCCACCCCTCTAGGAGAGCCTGGCAAGCTGCCGAGAGTATCTCGCCGGGCCGGCAAAGCCTGGCAAGCTACCCATGACTTATTCGATATGCCAAACATAGTAACAATTCTCACAATGTTACTGGGCCCACTCAGCAAATAGATGAACAACTGGAGGACAGTGCTACAGTGCAAATGTACCATAGTTTCTTTAACCAGTCGTCTGTTCTCAGGCACTCGTTGGGACCCATTTTCTAGGGAAGCATCTTGCTCTTCATGTCAGGAGTGGTCCTCGCACTTGTCTAGGCCTCCTCAGTGCCCAGCCAGGTGATGCCCCGCTGCTTGGGAAAGGAAGACCAGGAATGATGATTGGGCTTCTGGCCACCTGCCATTCCTCAGTGAGCCTAGACCAGAGTTCCGCCTGTCTCCTGTGCTCCATGGGCTGGCTTCCTTCCCCTTTCTCTGTTTCCTCTTTGTTTTTCCTCAAAATGAAAATAGTCTTGTTATTTTTTAAACATTATAAAGGGAGGGGGTTCTCACGTGTGTTCAGGATGCTGGGGGGGGGGGGCCCTTCTGGGAAGTTTGGCCAACCAGACCAGCAGTCCAATGCTAAGGCCCAGCAGTGCTGATGGACCTCCAGGGGTGCACCTGGCAAGGCTGGGGGACCAGGTGGTTCTTGGGTTGGCTGCCTTAACCCCTCAGCCCCTGCTTTTCATGCCCTGTTGCTTTGATTCCACGGGCTAGAGCGATAAGCACAGCAGGTAGGGCATTTGCCTTGCACGTAGCCAACCTGGGTTTGTTTCCTCCATCCCTCTTGGAGAGTCAGGCAAGCTACCGAGAGTATCCTGCCTGAATGGTAGAGCCTGGCAAGCTACCGTAACATATTCAATATGCCAAAAACAGTAACAACAAGTCTCACAATGGAGACTTGCTGGTGCCCGGTCAAGCAAATCCATGAACAATGGGAGGACAGTGTTACAGTGTTGCAACTGTTGCAACTGTTGCAGTTGCTTTGATTCTGTAATTGACAGCACTTCTACCTCCTCATTACAAACTTAACATTTTGTAACATAATAAAGATTTCCCCAAATTCCAAATTTGAAATGCCACCCCCTGTCCCTATTGGTCCTGGTAACTTCAATTTTATTTTATTTTTTTGTTTTTGGGCTCAGGGTACTCCTGGCTTTGTATTTAGGGATCACTCCTGACAGTGCTTGGGATCCTTACAGGATGTCAGGGACAGAACCAGGATAGTTGTGTGCAAGGCAAATGCCCCACTGGCTGTGCTGTTGCTCCAGCCCCAAATCTCATTAACTCTTTATTTCTTGGTGACTGCTCACTTGGAAGGGTGTCTGAACCCAGCCTGCAAACTGTTCTCTGAGGACCAGTTGGTTTCGTACTCTAGGTTGGCTATCCCCAGACTGCTCTTCATCAGCCCCGTTCCAGCCCCCGGAAGCCTTGGGGGTTGGGACATTTCCTGCCGCCCCTGTGCCAGACCGTGAGACACTTGCCACATGCCTGTCTCTGTATTCCGGTGGAAATAGCCTCTCTCCAGCCCCTCATCCAGTTCATGACTCGTCTGTTCTTGCCTGGCGCTGAGCAGAAGGCGCTTTCTGGTTTCCTCTTCTTGTTTTGTCTTTTTGGCCACACCCTGTTATGCTCAGGCCACATGGCTTTGAGGATCAAACCAGGGGCTTCACACTTGCAAAGCAAGTGCTCTATCACTTGAAGCTCATGCCAGCCCTCTGCAAAACAAAACAAAACAAAAAAACTGGCTTTCTGCAGTAGATTTCAGGCATGTGGGAAAGAACCTCCCAGCTTCCTGGGAGATCGTGCTCCCTCTGCCCCAAGCCTGGACGTGCTCCCTGACCCTCAGCTCCCTGACACACACCTGGCATTGCCCTTCCGTCAGTGCCTAGGAAGCCAAGATGGGCACATCTCCTTCTGAGGACGGTGGCACGCAATGTCAGAGGGAAGGGGCATCTTGCCTCGCTGCCCAGACTCCTACAGTGACCCACTTCCCACCCTTTCCTCTCCTGGTTCTAGCCGCCTGTGTGTGGACCCCAGTTGGTCCAGAAAAAAGAGCCCCCTGTTCCTGCCGTGGACTCTTCTGTGGGGCTCTGATCTCAGTCTGACGTAGGGGAGCAGCGTGGTCTGAGTTGGGGGACTGAGTTCTGTCACAACCCGGGTTGAAGGTACCTTTCCTCGCTTCTCTGTGGGAAGCGGGGGTGAGACCAGTCAGGCAGAACTCTTGTCTTTCCTCTCTGCCCCCATGACCCCCGGGCCTGGGGTCAGGAATAGAGATCTCAACTGTGGCTCATGCCTGGGGTCCTTGGGGGGAAGATTGGGGGTGTTTCTGCACTGTGTGAGAGAGAGAGAGTCAGGAGGGAAAGCGAGGAAGCACTTGCCTTGCATACTGCTACCCCCAGTACCATCTGTGTTATCACCTGATTTCATCTAGCACAGAGCCAGGAGTGGCCCCTGAACACAGGGCTACTGTGGCCCGGTCCCCCACCCCAAACAAACAGAGGTGCAGGCCGGAGTGATAGCGCAGTGGGTAGGCCACTTGTCTTGCACACAGCCGTCCCAGATCAGCCTCCTATACCACATATGGTCCTCAAGTCCTGCCAGGAGTAAACCCTGAGCATTGCTGGGTATGACCCAAACCCCTTTAAAAAAAAAAAGGGAAAAAAAAAATAAAAGACTGGGTGGCAATCTCAGGTTCCAAACAGGTATGTGTGAGCCTTTGGGAAGCTCCAGGGCATGGTGCTCCACACTGACCAAGTCGCCATGTCTATCTGCACCAAATCGCAGACCAGGGAGTATGTGACTGAGGCTCTGTCCTGGGCTGGGTTCAAGCTCCCGGGCCACCAGGAGACCCACCTCCCCAAGAAGTGGAGATTGGCCAAGTTTAATGCAGAGGAGTTAGAAGATGTGGTGACTGAAAATCAGCTCATCCTAGATGCCTGCAGGGTCACCAGGATCCCGGGCCTCTGGAAGAGTGGCGGACACTGCACTCCTGAGCGTCTCAGAGCTGCCCCTCCCCCCACAGACCCTGCTGCCCACCCGAGCCCTCATCACCCCATCCCACTCCACCACAGTAAATCCTGCTTCTTTTTGTTTGTTTTGGGGCCATACCTGGTGGTGCTCAGGGGTTACTCCTGTTTCTGCACTCAGAGGTGAGGCCTGGCACTACTGGGGGATACATAGTGGGTACCAGCAATTGAATTCTGGTTGGCCACATGCAAGGCAAGCACCCTACCCACTGTACTGTCTCTTCACCCCTAAATCCTGATTCTTTTTTTTTTTTTTCAAAAGACTGGGCAGACCTTTGAAGGAATGAATTAAAAATGAGCAGTTCCTCAGGCACTGCTGTCTGGTTCCTCTGAACATTGTACTTAGAGGGCTTTTGTGTTTACTTCTTGTTATTTGTGTTGCTAGGGCCCAGCCACCTGTGTTGCCTTCTCAAGAACAGGGGAATATTTTGCTTCTGGAGGTTCTGATGAACAAGTAAGTAATGAGGGGAGAGGGGCAGAGGCAGCCGGGGTGGTCAGGTGTCTGCAGAGGCCAGCGCTCAGGGTGGCTAGGCAGTGACAGTCAGCTCCTCTGCCCGGGCTTGTGATGTGGGCCTGGAGGCCTGCGCTTTGGCTGCTGCCCCCCGTTCTGTAGAACTGTGTGTCCGTAGCTGCCCAACAGGGCTTCCCCGAGACCCTGGCCTGCTGGGTACTGCTGGTCCAGCGAGGGGCAGTGCTGCCCGAGAGGACGTGTCCTGTCTCCCCTTGTCACTCGTGCTGAGGGCTGCCTGTGGGATGGATTGTTCAGGGGCTGACTGCTGAGGCAGGGGACCCACGGCTATTCAGGGCCGCCATCAACCCGGTGAGTACCCTTGGAGTGACATCGGACATTTTGTCTTCACGTCCAAGAGAGGCTTCTTAGTACTGGGAGTGTATGCAGCGCTTAGACCTGTGCAGTTCCACAGGAGCCACTAGCAACGGGAGTGTTTGCACAGGGGATGGCGGAGAAACAAGGCCAGGGCATAGGGAAGGGGGAGCCCCTGGCAGGGGCAGCAAACAGTGGCACTGCCCAGAGCGGCACGGCCCACCTAGAGACCCTGATGGGGGAAGTGTCCAGGGCAGGGTGAGTATTCACTTGACCTGAGCACAGGTGTGGTTCTGTGTCAGCCACAGGCCACAGGCCATGCTCCATGTTTTCTGTCAGCTGAGGTGGCCCCAGAAGAGCAGGGCTGAGAACTGGGGCCCACAGGGCTGTTTGCTCAGCTGTGGTGGGGGAAGCCTCGGGACGTGAAGATGGTCTGAGGGGATGCGGGCTGAAGGGAATGTCACCAGTGCTCCCCAGTACCAGCCTCTAAGGAGGGAGCAGAAGAGGAAGCCAAGGCACAGAGAGGTTACTTGCCTCGAGTCACACAACAGGGAGTGGAGTTGGTATCTTTGTGGAGGGGCATTGCTCCTGCCGGTGCTTGGGGGACATAGAGTGCAGGGCATGACCTCTGGGGCTCCTGCATGCAGAGCCTGGCGCCAGTTCTTCGTTCCGCTCCTCGGCCCCTGCAGTCCGTTCCCCAAACTTTGCTCTCTTGGCGTGGAAGTCACGAAGAACAAACAAAAAAAAAAAACCAAAGAAAGGGACTAATGGATCTAGTAGCTGTGAGAGAGATGAATAGTGGGCTGAGATGAAAATGAGCAGGAGCCGCTCTGAGGGGGTGGAGGAGGGGGCGGCAGCCCGAGAGGGGCCGCTCAGGGGCGTGGGCACAGCCCTGGGCTGCCTGCATGTCCTGGCAGGCCCAGCGCTTTGGGAGTAAGGTCCATGCCCGTGTCTTCGCAGGTGATGGTGTGGAAGAGCAACTTCGATGTCGACTATGGAGAAGTCACGAAAGGGCAGAGACCCCCGGCCATGCTCAGCAGCTCCTCCAGGAACCTGGTGAGTGCCCGTTGGGCATGTCAGGGCCTGTGTCCTGTGGCTGGGTCCTCTTGAACTGCGGTGGGCTCAGGAGGCCGGGGGTCTGCAGCTCACCCCGGCACAGGGAAGGAAGCGTGGGGGCCTCACAGAATGCTTTGACGCTCGGTGCGGTGTGTCTGGGCTAGAGGGAGCGAGCCATGTGGAGAGACGGCGGGGCACTGCTGCAGGCAGCCTGGCATAGTCTGGACTGGGTGTCCCCCGGAACCTGCTGCTGGCCAAGGAGAGGACCGACTATGTTGTGCTGCACCTTGAACCCCAGAACCACATTCGGGTTCCTAGAGGTGCCGGGCCCACACCCACGCTGGCGCGAGTCAAGAGGGTGCTGGCCCGGCCGCTCTCACTTCCGCTTCTTCTTACTGTGCGGAGGAAGTTTCTCGGCCACAGGCCACAAACCATTTTTAGTGCCTTTGTTGGTTAAAGGGCATTCAGTGCTAACAACATTTTTTTGATTCAATTTTTATTGTTTTTTATTTTTTTAATTGTTTTGGTTAGGGGGCACACCTAGCTGTGCTTCAGGCTTCATCCTGGCGCTGTGTTCAGGGGTCACTGCTGGCAGGGCTCGAGGGACCGTGTGGGGAGCCAGGGATTGAACCCGGGTCGGCTGCGTGCAAAGCAGGTGCCCTACTCTCTGTGCTGTCTTTCCGGCCCTGGATGAATGTTTAGGGGAAAGTTGAAAATTGATAACAGATAGATTCTTACTGAATAAAGTCGCTGGAGTAAAACTTAAAGCAAGAGTGTGGGGCCCAAGGGTTTTATATCCCGCTGGCCACTGGCTGTTTAGATCTCTCCTTCCTGGACAGAGCCAGCATGGCCTCTCCCCAGCTGGAAACTGGCTCCAACAACAGGAAGTGACTTGCCCCGCTGGCCAAGTTAAGGCAGGACCCAGAATAGAAGCAGGAAATGGCAGAGTCCATCCTTGGCTCTCCCTGGCTCCAGGGTGTGGGGCCCCCTCTCCCCCCACCCCCCCCCCCCCCCCCCCCCGCCTCCCACCTCTTGCGCTGGGGTGACCTCTAGGAATAGGCCAGGTTGGGATTTGAGGCTTTTCTTCCAAGAATTGGCCCTGGCCAGAGGGGTTTTTTCTACCTCTGCATTTGCAAAGAAGAGGCCAGTTGTCAGCCTCAGCTTTGTGGGAGCGATGGTGGGCTGTCAGACTGTCCGCGTCCTCTCTGCACCAGTGTTGTCACCTGGAAAAGCCTTGTCCCTCAGCCTCTTCCCCACCCCCCCACCCCCCGTCACAGTGGGGAGCCCAGCCCAGCTTCTGCATGTGCTGACCCTGTCCGGGTGCTGGGGTGTAGGTGCTGCTGTCCCTCTCTGGTGAGATGCCTGGGGCTTAGACCCTCTTCAGTGTGTGTCCCTGGGGGCTCGAGGCATTGGCCCTCTAAGCAGTGTAGACTGTTCTAGAAACAGCAGGCGCAGAGGATGCTGGGAAGGCCACAGCGGGGAGAGCCCCTCGCAGTCACTAGAAGTCCACCTGGACTCTGTCTCTTCTGTTCTCCAGCCCCTCTCTGAGACAGGGCGTGGGGCTGAGCGGAAGGTGGTGGCTTCAGGAAATCGGGGCCGGCGGGCAAGCTCCCTTCAGGCCTAAGGAGGCATATCTGCCTCCACAACCTCACCACAGGGGCCCCACGGGGAGGCCGGTGGCTCTGGGGGTTGAGCCTGAAACCGCAAAGTGCCCTGCCCTTCCCGCATCCCCCCCAGGTGCTGGACTAGCCCCCAGAGTGGTCTCGAGGTTCCTCGGGGCCCAGGTGCTCTGCAGCCAGGTGCCAGGTGGCAGCATGTGCAGCGAGCCTTGGGCTCAGCCCTGCCCACACGCTGCCCCCCAGGAATGCCTGGGCTCCCTCCTCACACCGTTTGACCTCCTTGGGCCATTCTGCGTGTTTAGGGTTGAGCAGCATCTCTGGCCTCGACCCAGTGGTGCCAGCAGCATGGCCTGTTCCCTAGACATGCCAAACAAAAGATGTCTCCCAGCATTGCCATGTGGGTGGGGCGAGGGCAGAGTGCCCCCAGCCTCCAGTTGAGTAACTCCGTGCCCTGCCTGGATGAACCCAGAGAGGCGGCTGGCCTGGCACTGGGACAAATGGCCCAGCAATGAGAGGGGTGCGGGGTAGCACCCAAGTCGGCCCTATCACACTTCCCCTGTGTGCCGAGTGAGCCTACAGCGTGGGGCTGGGGTCTGGGCTGCTAACAGAAGCCCCTTTTGTGGTCTGGTCCATTCAACTTTGGAATCTTCCAGAGGGGATGGTGAACAACAAATACAGACCTTTAGCTACTTGGTTTTCTTCGCTTACGGCCAGGGAGTGTGCTGGCCCTGCTCGTGGGCTCCCTGGCCCTCAGGGGGCAGCTGGTGAGCAAGTGGGGTGGTGGCTGGCCAGAGACTTTGGCATCTCACACTCCCGGAAGCACCCTGTCAGGCCCCAGAGCTCGCTAGTCTAATGGCCCTGGTCCCCCTTTGCTCTGGCTTGCGGCCCCTCAAGTTGCTTTAGATGTGCCTGGGTGTATGAGGAGGGTTTTTCCTTTTGTTTTTTTAGGCCACACCCAGCAGTGCTCAGGGAATTACTCCTGGTGGGGCTCAGGGGGCCCACATGGGGTCCTAGGGATCAAGCCCGGGTTGGGTGTAAGCATTCTACCTGCTGTACTATTGTTTTGGCCCCAGTATTTGGGAATTCTTAAGCCCAAATACTAGGCCACAGACTGGTCTTGGAATTCGGAGCATGTATCTGTTTGACTGAGGTGTTTGGAGGAAGCAGTTCCCAAAGCCAGAGAGACTGCGCGTCCGTGCCCGGCCCTGGGAAAGCCCTGCCGGGATCTGCCCCTTGCCGTGGCCTTCAGCTCTGGCTTTGGAGTGAAGGACATCTTTGAGCCACTGAACAGAGCTCTGTTCGCCGCGAGAGCTATTTTCAACCTCTGGTTGAAATTCACAGCTTATTTTTAGGCACATTTTATGTTGAAAAACATAAGCCATTTCCCAGCCCTTCAGAGTGAGAAGAATAGTTCCATTTTCCCTCTTTCTTGAGCGTGTTGCAGGGCGGGTGGTGGTGAGTGCCAGGGTTGGAGGGCCAGAGTCGGGCAGCCGCAGAGGAAGGGGCTCAACCCTGCCTGGCGGAGGAAGCTTCCAGGCTGGAGGAGGGCTGCCTGCATGCGGGCAGCTGAGCGCCTCCCAGGAGGAGTTGGTGTTGGGGTACAGGCGGCCCCGGGGGCTCTCTGCAGGGGTGCCTGTGCCTAACTCCATCCCTGACTGTGTGTCCGCCACCCCCGCCCCCCCATCTCTCGCCTGTGCTCTGTGCCTCAGGGCCTGTCCCAGAGCACAGGGACCTTTGTGTCTTGGCTGACCTTGGATTTGGCACCTGCCCCCCTACGTCCCCGCTGCTCCAGGACAGACGTCTGCCTCAGCCACAGAAGCATTTTAAAACCGCTTTAAATAGCACAGGTGCATTTGTTGGTACGGACTCGTACCTTGCCTGCCTTCAACCCCAGGAGGCCAGCGTGCGTCTGGGAGGGGTGGGGTGGGGGTGGGGGACGAGGGGAAGCACTTCGGGGAACCTAGTGAGACTGAAGCCCCCTCCTGACTTCTCAGGGCTGTGCAAGCAGGAAGCTTGAGGTTGGGGCAAAGGGCTTTTCTCCTCAGCCCCAGCCAGCGAGCTCGGCCCTGGGGGCGGCGGCCTCCGGGGTGGACTCTGCCGGCTGGAGCTTGGCCCTGCGCCTGTCTCATGGCAAGTGCTCACCCAGCTGTAACTATTTTTAAAATGTTCCTCTTCCTTCCTCTGTCCTCCTATGAGCTGATGGGGCCTCTGCCCAGTCCGGGTGATTGTGTGTTCAGAACCTGCTGCGGTGGGGGCAGGGTGCTTCCTGGGCCCTTTCCCACGCTGACCTTCTTGTAGCCTCCCTTGGGGAGCAGTGAGGGTATCGGCCAGAGGCTCCTAGACAGCCTACTGTCCCCTTGGGGGGGGGGGTGTTACCCAGCACTCACCCCACCCCCGGAAGCAAACAAACAGGAAGTGCCCCCCCCCACACACACACAGCCTCCAAGGCTTCCACCCCACCACCGGCATTACCCACTGTGGGTCGAGAGACCCTGGCCCCTGCTCCCACACAGAGAGCAGCCCTGGGAGGGAGTGACTCTGGCTCCTGTCTCCTGGGACAACCTCGTTGACCAGAACTGGCCCCGGTAAGAGGAGCTGGGAGCTGGGACGAGTGCCCGCAGCCTTCATGGCAAAAGGACTGTTCCCTCTCTCCTTCCTGTGAGCCAGACAGTAAAGGTCCACCCCACCCTGCTTCCCCACATCAGCCCCTGTGAGTCTGCTGTGGATGCTGCCCATGGTTGGGCTTGCGTTAAGTTCCTGGGCCCAGGCCTGACCCAGAACATCTGAGCCCTCCCAGCACTAACCCTGTACAGGGTCTGAGGTTCCCACCTGGGCGTCTGGCCTGAGGAGCCAGGCCCCATCTCACCTTGCCTCTCAGGGGCGGGGGGGATTTCCTTTCACTCCCCGAGATGCATAGTCCTGACTGGCTTGTTTTGTTTTCAATAACTGGGGGGCAGCGTGTGGGTGCCCACGTTCATGGCCTCAGAGAGGAGCCTCTCCTGCCTCTACCTGACCTCAATTCTGGCTACACAGTCTCCCAGACTGTTGAGAGGGTGAGTCAGAAGATGCCCTGGGCACTAACACATCTTGGAAAGGGGATGGCTTATGGGTTACAGACTCCAGCACATTCTCTGGGCTCTGCCTCCTGATGTGCACCCACCTCTGCAGACTCAGAGGGACACCAGCAGACCCTTCCCGGCTCTTCCTGCCTGCTTTTGCTGTTGTGTTAACAGGGAAGTGGGGGCCCTTTGTCCGCCTGTGTCCAGGAAGCCATGGCTGCACAGACCAGCACCCCTGGCCCAGAGGTCCTCTGCCAAGTGGCCCAGGTTCCACGTAGGAGTGCCGTGACACACAACATGAGTAGGAGTGCCGTGACACAAAAAGAACAAGGGTGCACCCCACTTTCTAGTGGCAGAAAGGACCCCGGCATCCCTGTCCTGGAAGGGTCTCTACGGCCCGTGCGGAGGTAGGCTGGTGTCACCTCGTGTGCACGTGTGTATCCCACCCCCAGTGTCCACATTTCCTAATTCCCATAAATCCATCCCGGTACCCCCCTCCTCCAAGACCCTGAGCTTCCTGTTTGGGTTGTCTCCAGATCGGTAGGACTGACCTGGAGCTGGGCCCGGGACAGCAGAATGTGAGGACACCTCATGGCCAGGCAGCTTCCTGAGGTGGGGACAGTGATCTTACCAGAATGACAGTCTTGGCAAGGAGCGCAGGGAGCCCCGCCAGGAAGGAGGATGATGCTAGAAAGTTCCGGTGTTGGAGCTGCTTTAAGAACTCGGTTGGCAGTGAGAGCTGCACAGTTTCCGTATGCTGATGGAGCCAAGGCTGGGCCAGGCCCGGCGTGACACTCTTCTGTCCCTGGGGACCGCTCCCCACATCTCTGCAGCTCTGTTCTCCCACCAGCCTGCATGACCGGCTGTCAGTGTTTTTGTTTCGTGGGCTCATCCTGGAGTGTTGGAAGAGTGTGTGTAGGGGCAGAGGCACCTCCTGGGTGTGGCTTCCCCTGGAAAGTGCTGGGCAAGGTGGAAGGGTTGGGGGAGGGGGGGTCTCAGTTCTAATGGAAAATAAAAGTGAGAGCCTTAGTGTTTGTTCCCCAACAGCAGTGTTTTCTTTTTAGCCACACCCAGTGGGTTCAAGGGCACTTTCTGTGCTTTAGGGGTTGCTCCCAGCAATGCAGAGGGACCGGGTACCTCACTCGCCACCCAGGCATGCATTCAGCTTGTTGAGCGAGCTCTCTGTCCCAGGGGGGACTTGCCTTCCTCACGAATTTGTATTTTATTTTATTACTTAAATTGGGTTTTGTTTGTTTGTCTGTTTGTTCCTGTGCCACACCCAGTGGTGCTCAGGGCTTCTTCCTGCTCTGTACTCAGGGATCACTCCTGGTGGGCTTGGGGCACTGGGGATCGAACCCAGGTTGGCCTTGAGCAAGGCAAGCGCCCTACCCACTGTACTATCTCTCCAGTCTCTCTGGCAGTGTTTTATTTTTGCAGTGAGGCCACACCTGGTAGTGCTCAAAGCTTACTCCTGCTTCTGTGCTGGGTGATCACTCCTGGCAGTGCTCAGGGGACCTTATAGCCCAGGGACGAACCTGGATGGGGCCCATGCAGGGCAAACACTCTACTCGCTGTGCTACTTCAGTTCCCTCCCACAGTAGTTTAGGTACCCAGGGACCCACTTTGAGAGTCTGTCTGCTGGACAGCTGTCTGGCCAGTCATGTGTCTAGCCTCTGGGCAGGCTGGTGAGAGGGAAAGGACTGTCTGCCTGTCCCTATACTTAAAATACTATTCTTTTTCTTTTTTTGCAGAGGGTGGCTCCCCAGCAGTATCAAGGGGACCTGGGGATCCTTTCAGCAATCCTCTGTCCACTGCTCTGATTCTGATGGTTCAGTGCTTGGATCTGGCCATGTGGTGCTAGGGGCCTCCTGGGGGCTTCTTTGGGCCCTTGTGTGTGTGACCCTCTGAGCCATCTCCTCAGCCCCTCTGTCCAGCTCGGGAGTTTAGCCTCATGGGGACGCTGCTGGAAGAAGCACTTGGGACACCTGTGTCTCCTGCTCACTGTAGCCACCTCTGCCCAGGAGGGGATAGGGGACCTGCCCCTGAGCCTCAGCTCATTGTGGAGCTAGAAGAACTGATGGTGCCACCTGCAGCAGAGGAGGTGGTGGGGGCTTTTAAAGCCACTGGGCTCTCTTTCCCATCCAGGCTGTGGTTCAGTCTTCAGCCAACGATGTCCTGTGAGGGCGAGGTTTGAACCCCTACAGACCTCTGCAGCCTCTGGGGGGCTCTGTTCAGTTGTCCTGTCTCACCCGTCGTCTTGCCCCACACACACTGTAGTGCCAGTCCGGTCACCAGCTCAGGCTTCCACCTGCCTCCTTGCCCTCCTGCTGGGCCTTCAGGGAAGCTGGCAGATGAGATTTCCAAGGTAGAGGGGGGCCTGCTGGTTGCACTAGTCCCACCCTCCAGGTGATGAAGGTCTTGGCGAAGCTCATAGGGTCATTAAGCTAGGTTGCAAGTAAGCATTGAGGCCAGGACGTGTGGTGGAAGCTGAATGTTCTCTGAGCTGCCCTTTGGGTTGGGGGAGGGCAGTGGCAGGTTCCTGCCCCTGGAAAGTTCCCCTTTATTCCACAGCAGGTTGGTCTCCACTGACAGGCTGTCCAGTGATTCACACCGTGGGAGGAGCTCACAGGGATCCAGGAGGGCCTGTGAAGACAGCTAGGCTGGCGGGCAGGACCCGAATCCAGAGGGAGCCTTTAGGTGCTGCCCTGCACGCCTCGGGGCATGGGGGCGGGCTGCTGCTGCCCACAGCTTTGTGACACTGGGGTCCA
This sequence comes from Sorex fumeus, assembly GCF_029834395.1. Taxonomy (NCBI): domain Eukaryota; kingdom Metazoa; phylum Chordata; class Mammalia; order Eulipotyphla; family Soricidae; genus Sorex; species Sorex fumeus. The sequence goes on along the minus strand of NW_026606129.1, from coordinate 52,448,854 downwards.
GCGTCTTGGAACTGTACTGGATTTCCTTTCTTAGCGCAGTCAGAGCTGGAGTTCGGTGGAGAAGGGCCAGAGAGGTAGTACAGTGGGTTGGGCACTTGTCTTGCATACAGCTCACCTGGGTTTGATCCCCAGCACCCCATATGGCCCCCTGAGCCTCCCTGAAGGCAAAGCCAGGAGTAAACCCTAAGCACCGCTGGGTTTGGCCTCAAAACAAAACAAAACAAAATTAGTGGTGATTCCACAGTTGTGCAGTGGGGCCCCAGATTCAGGACTGAGGACAAGGGGTGTCCTCCAAGGCACCTTAGGGTGGAGCCAGAGAGATAGCAAGGTGGGTAAGGTGCCTATCTTGCACACAGCCCACTTGAGTTTGATCATCAGTATCCTGTATGGTCCCCCGAGCACTTCTAGAAGTGATTCCTGAGTGCAGAGCCAGGAATAACAACTGAGCATTGTCAGGTGTACCTACAAAGCAACAACAACAACAACAAAGCCCAGCAAAACAAAATAAGGCACGCTAGGACTTTGGCCCCTGGTTCTTCGGTTTCCACCCTGGCATCTCTGCTGTAGGCTGCATTGCTGATGGTGATGACCAGTGTTTGTGGCCCCATCAGCCTCGTCCCTCTGCACCTGTCACGTGGTGGGTGGTGCAGAGCAGCGTGAGGGAGCAAGAGCAGAGCCACAGGGGCATCCTGTTTTCTTTGGTTTCCTGGCAGCGTTTCCAGTGAGAGCCCCGGAAAAAGGAAGCGGCGAGGCGGAAGTGGAACTCCTCCTGGTCGTGTCGACAGGCCATACTGCTCGGGGCCATGTCCCGGCAGGGTGGCCTCTCTCCCCGGGGGATCTAAGCTCTCCCCATCCCCTGCCCTGCTGGAGCAGCGCCTCTCTCTGGCTTGGCTTGTCTCTGGGCAGCACATGTGTGGTCAGCGGGCGTCCGGGGCTGGAGTCAGTGGGCACAGGCCTGCAGGCTGGGCGGCGTGGGCTGTGTGCGAGTCTGGACTTGGCCAGCTCAGGAGATTTCCTGGCCGCCTTCTTCATGGCTTCAGGCGACATGAACCACTCTGTGGCTTGTTTTCTGGGTTTGGGGGCAGGTGGCATAGAGTGGGATGGGTGGGGATTGGCAGCAGAGGGTGGAAGAAGCTACACGTCTGGACTCGAAGTTTCAGAAGTTCATTTTCTTTTCAATGGAAAACAAGCCCTTTGCAGCTTACGCTTTCCAGACTGGGTGGCAGCATTGCCCATGTGGTGTAAGGGTGTTGGATAATGCCTGTGTGTATGTTCTCGCTGTTTCCATGGAGAGAATCAGAATAGATGGTTTCCATGGAGATTATCTTAAAATTAGTTTCTCTGCTGGTGCGGACATTGCTGCAGGGTTCACTGCAGGCTCGGGGTGCCATCAGGGCTCTCTTACGATGCCAGGCGGGGCTGCATGCTCCTGGATCCTGGCAGAGGTGCATGAAGACGCCTTGGACCCTGGAGTGGAAAGGGCCTTCCTGCCTCAGCCTCTCCCAGGGTCCCATCCCCTCGCCTCAACGCTGCAGTTATAGCGCATTCCAGTCATCTGGGAGCTTTTTTAAAATCTTTTTTTCCCCCTTTTTTAATTAAACAAAACAAAACAGAAAATCCTTTGTGTAGTGGAAAATTTCTAGCTGGAACAGAGAGTTGAGATGACAGCCCTCCCTCCGTAGCCTTCCTGGACTCCAGCACCTTGCGATTGCCCATCTTCTTTTGTTCATCTTTTCCCCCACCCCATTTTTAATAGAGCCGGGGTGTTATTTTATCCCACAGACCTGACCCTGCAGTCGTCTGTTGCACCCAACAAAGCGAATAACTCCTTAATAGCAAATGCCACCTGCACACTTGGCCTTTTTTTTTTTTTTGCATTATGTCAAGAATGTTGTTTTGTGCTCTTTGTTCAAGTAAGGGTGTGGGAGGCTTTGAGAGCCCCCAGGTCTCTGCTCCCCACCATGATTCTGGTGCATGGACAGATTAGGCTATCTTGGCTGAGCACCGAGGAGGGGCCTCGGACAGGAGGAACCCTCCCCCTGCCCCCGCCCCTTATCCTCTGGGCTGCTTGCATTCTGTGTGCACTTTACAACACCCGGATTCCAACCTGGGCAAGTGTCAGGCACAGGTGAGCCAGCTACTCCCGAGCTCGTGGACAGGCATCCACTGGGGGGCGCTGTCCTGCACAGCCTGCAGTGTGCGTGGGAAAAGAGGGCAGAGGGCTGATGCAGCCTCAGCTCACACCAGCTGTGCACAGCTTCATCTTCCAGGAAAGGGAGGCCCTGACCACAGGGTCTCACAGCCGCCCTTCACCCCTTTCTGGGCAACGCACGCTGAGGGCTCTAGCTCCCCCGAGGCAGCTGCGGTTGAACAGAGCCGGACCTGGCCGTCTTGGCTCATGGCCTGTGATGCTGCACAAAATATGAATCACCAAGCCTGGGAGGGACGCCCGGGTGTGGCCGGTGCCTCTAACTCTCTCCATTGAACTGAGTGCAAGGAGCGTTTAAAATAGCCAGCCTTTGTTCCCGGGGTTTTAAAAATTCAACTCCAGTAGTTACAATGAGCTGTCTTCAAGTGGATCTATAAATAAACCGCTACTGTGCCTCTTTGTCACCGAGAGCTTCTGCATCTTCCCGAGACATTGGCTCTGCCACTCCTCTTCATTTGAGGCCTCTTATCTGTGGGGCAGCTGCAGCCAGCAGCAAGCGGGGCTGACACACTGAGTTTGTAACGGCAGCAGTGCGCACCCTTCTACAAAGCAAACCACGGGCCCCCAAGACAAACCACAGCGAGGCAAGGAAGTGTGCGCTGGGTAAACCTAACAGACTGGTCCCTAGATCAAGGTCGGCACCGCGAGCAGCCCTTTCCGGAGGAGCCCTGTGATGTCAGACACTAGTTTTTGTGGTGTCCTTGTCAGAAGTGCATCACATCAAGTCAGTCATGAGAAAACACGAGGGCCTCTCACAGTAGAGCTGACGGGTGCTCTCCACTGTGGTTGAGGTGCTAAAGACCAGGGGACTAAGGAACTGCCACAGATTGGAGGAGGTGAAGAAGAAAGTAAATGTAGCATCAGACCCCAGCCAGGATTCTGGCCTAGCAGGAGCCAAGAACATCATAGTAAAACAGGTGAGGGGCTGGAGCGATGGTACAGTGGGTAGGGCATTTGCCTTGCACACAGCCGACCCAAGTTTGATCCCCAATACCCCATATGGTCCCCCGAGCCCACCAGGAGTGATTCCTGAGTGCAGGGCCAGGAATAACCTCTGAGCACCATCGGGTATAATCCCCAAGGGAAAACAAAACAAAAACAGATCCAGTGCTAACAAGGTGCCCAGAGTGACAGCACAGTGGGTCGAGCACTTGTGTTGCACATGGCCTAGGTTTAACCCCAGCACCTCATATGGTCCCCCAAACCCACCAGGAGTGATCCTTGAGCACAGAGCCAGGAGTAAGCACTGAACTGAACAAGGCTGGGTGTGGGCCCCCTCAAAAAAAAAAAAACACCCAAACCCTAAAACGAATTGTCCCAACATGAATTTCCTGGTCTGAGCGTGGAGCTAGTGGTTATGTAAGATGTTAACACTGGGTGGGAAAGTGGGGGAGGAGGGATTATGTGGAAATTGTCTGTACTATGTTTCAGTTTTTCTTTAAGTCTGAAATTAGTTCAAAGCATTTTAAAACTTTTTTGAAAAAAGAGAAAAAGCCAGCTGTACAGAGGACACTTACCAGAAGTTCTGACCTCACTCCCAGGGTACCTGGGTGCGTGTCGGGTGGGAGTCTCTGTTGGGTGAGTAACCCTTGAATGCTCAGTGCCCAGTTGTGGGCCTTGAGAAGACTGTGGAGCTGAACTGAGCAAGGGCCAGCTCTCAGGAAGCACTTCCAAGCCAGGGCTCACCCGTGTGGGGGCCTCAGGGTGGCTTCATTTGCTTGTGGCCCTGTGGTCTCTGCAGAGGCACCAGAGACATGTTGCTCCCCCCGCCAAGGGTAGAGGTCAGCAGAGCCTTAAGGCTGTGCCTGCGTCCTTGTCTGGCGACTGTGGGCTGGGCAAAGAGACCCTTCTGCTCTGTCCCTGTCCCCTTCTTTGCCACCATGTCTCTGTCTTGCCCTCCACCAGGTTTCAGTCCCGGGTTTGGTGACTTGAAGGGCTTCCCTCGGGGGTTCCTGGTCTCTCAGGACCGTCCTGGACAGAGAGGGCCAGGTCACTCCTCTGCCAGGGAATGGCCTGGCTGGCCATTCTGCTTGCTTCCTTGCACCCCCACCAGGGTGCCACCCCTTAGCCTTCCCCTCATTGGCCTTGTGCTGCCTCCTCCCTGTGGCGCCCCTCGTGTGTACAAGTCATTCCCCCACAGACCTTCCCGCCCTCCCGTTTTTCCCTTAGGGGCATGTTTGGACACTGGGAGGCCTTTCTGTTTCCTGCATACCAGGGCAATCCTTTCTCTCACTCCTTTGAAAAATGGGTCTTTATGAATCAGCCCTCTTGTATACGGGCTCTGCTCGGAGGGCTTGAGAGTGAGCCTGGCGGGGGTTAGAGACTGCCCGGGTTAGGCATTGCCATGGCTTGGCGGGTAGGCAGGGGTGGGAGGGTCTGAGCTGGCCCTGGTCCTGGTGGAGGAGAGGGGGCTCTCGGGCTTGTGCATTTAGCCTCTCCCACACGCTCGGCAGGCCTGTGATTGACGAGACTCCGAGTCTCCAGGGCCCTGCCTTGAAAGGGACTTCTCTGACGAGAGGGTGAGACGAGCAAGTAGGCCTGTGGCAAGTAGTAGCCAAGCCTCTACCCCTTGGCTCTCTTCCTGTTGGTGAGGGCCTGCGCTCAGGTGGTGGCGTGGGCCTAACAGTGACCCTGGTCATGGAGCAGCTGAGCTCGGGGGCTGCTGTGTTGGCCACAGGCTCCACGTCCCTTGGCCTCTTGGCTCCCTCTGTAGTCCCAGGAGACCCAGCGCCCTGTTCCCCAACAGAGCCCAGCGTGGGGAGTGCAGGACAGGTCCCCCGTCTTTCCCACAGTGGTCGCCAGACCCCATCCTCATCTTCAGACTGGCTCAGAATAACCTGGCAAGGCTGTCAACAATTAGGTGATTTTTCAGAAAGCCGAATTCCCTTCGGGTACAGAGGCTAAGTTTAGAACCAGAAGCTTCCTCTGGTTAGACTCCAGGCCGGAACCCTAAATTACAGGGCAGGGAAGGCTGTAGTATAGCTGCTCTGAAAATACGTGTGGGGAAGACAGGACCAAGTTTCTTTCCGAGCCTTGGCCAGAGACAACAGCCGGGCCTTTTTCTACTGGCAAGCCCCATCCGCTCTGCCTTGCCCCATGCTTGGCAAACAGGGACGTGGGCAGACATGGCACCTGTCAGCTCTCTACGGGGCAGATTGCCAAAGCCCCGGGCCCCACAGTGAAGACTGAGTCCATCCGTGTCCACGGCTCAGCGTCCTCACTGAGCAGACGATGCAGTGGGCTGCTTCATTCTCTCTGACAGCTCTGCATTTGACCCTGCTTTGGAACCAGGGACCTGCTTTGATGTTTCAAGTGACCACCTGGGATGTCCCCCTCTTGGGCTGATTGCAGCCCCCAGCCTCTCCCCCTCTCTGGCCCAGACTGAAGCCCTGAGCTGATTCCCGAATGCTTTATCTGTGACAGAGTTTGTCTCCAGAGCAGCCTAGGCAGGGGCAACATCCCTTGTTAGAAATTAAGAGAAAAGAAGAAAATTCCGCCACTAGCAGGTGCTAATGATTGACCGCCACCACCTCACCCGCCTCTCCCCTCCCCAAGAGGGTGGCATCTGTTAGGTTAATGCCATCTCTGAGGAACATTCCAGACACTACTGGCTGCTGGCCAGGTGTGCGCAGGCTTTGCTCACCTGTGACCATCCACCTTGGAGGGAACCCAAAGTGACTAAGGCCTGACAGTCCCTAGGCTGGTGGCCTTGACCTGGGAACCCCTGCTGGGCAGCTGCTGCCCAGAGCCCTGACCTGGGAGATGGAGGCTTTGGGACTTGAACTGTGCTAGAACATGATTCAACTCAGACCTCTTTTTAAGAAATTATTATTATTTAATTGAATCACAGTGAGATACACAGTTACGAGGTTGTTTGTGATTGGGTTTCTGTTATGTAGTGTTCCAGCACCCGTACCTTCACCAGGGCACATTTCCCACCACCGGAGTCCCAGTTTCCCTCCCCCTTGCCCCCTTGCCGCCCCACCTCCTCTGTGGTAAGCTTCTCTCTCTCTCTCTCTCTCTCTCTCTCTCTCTCTCTCTCTCTCTCTCTCCTCCCTCCCCTCCCCCCTCCCCCCTTTTTGGGCATTATGGTTTGCAATACAGATACTGAAAATTTATCATTTATATCCCTTTGTCTACTTTCAACACTCAGTTCTCGTTCAGAGTGATCATTTCTAACTGTTACTGTCACACTGGTCCTTTATCCTTACTGCCCTTTGCCCCTCACATACATGACAAGCTTCTGGACTCTGTTTTTCCCGGCTTGCATATTAGTCTCATACTGTTGTTGTTGTTTTTTTTAATATCCCACAAATGAGTGCAATCATTCTATATCTGTTCCTCTCTTTCTGACTCATTTCACTCAGCATGATACTCTCCACGTCCATCCATTTATAAACAGATTTCATGATTTCATTATTTTTCTTAGCAGCTGCATAGTATTCCATTGTGTTATTCCACTGTACCATAGTTTGTTTATGCAGGCATCTTCTCGGGCACTTGGGTTATTTCCAGATTCTGACTATTATGAGTAGTACTGCAACCAACATAGTAGTGCAGATAGTTTCTGCTGTGTGTTTTGGGGCCCCCGTATAGTTCCAGAAGTGGTATTGCTGGGTCAAATGGGAGCTCAATTTCTAGTTTTTTTAGGAATGGCCATATTGTTTTCCAAAAAGACTGAACCTGTCGGCATTCCTACTAACAATGAATGAGAGTCCCTTTCTCCTCAAATCCATGCCAGCACTAGTTGTTCTTTCGGATAAGTCTGCCAGTTTCTGTAGTGTGAAATTATATCTTATTATTGTTTTGACTTGTATCTCCCTGATGATTAGTGATGTAGAGCGCTTTTTCATGAGCCTTCTCATCATTTGAATTTCTTTTTTTTAATCTCTTTTTTTTTTTTAAGGTAGGAGTACTGCTATTTATTCAGCCACTGATTAGGCTGATTAAATTGGGCAGAACTCCACCTTACTTTTTTTCCCCCCATTTTTTATAATTTTATTTATTGAATCACCATAAGAGCAGTTACAAAGCTTTTGGGTTTAAGTCTCGATCATACAATGAAAGTGCCCATTCTCCACCCCCAAAAAACCCAGTATACCCCCATCCCACAGCCTCCCCCTACCTGTGGGGCAGATGATTTTCAAATTACTCTCTCTCTACTTTGATTACATTCAATATTTTGACACCACACTCACCATTATTATTTGGGATTATACCCCAACACTCAGGTCTGCCGAAAAGGCAACAGTAGACAATTTGTTTTCTATTGCTGGTTATGAATAACATATGATGTCACGTGGCTGCAGTAGTGGCCACACGATTTTGAAATTTCAAAATTTTAACAAATCTGGAGGGATTTCTTGCCAAAACCTGCTGGGTTCCAAGATTTGTTCCTTAGTCTCTGGGATCATAGCTATTAAGGAGCTTGATCAGGAGCCAGAGAGGCGGTTCATGGGCAATGACTTGGGGTCTCGTTGGGACAGGGAGGAAAGGGCCGGCTCCACCCCCATCCTGTGAGGCCCCGTGTGTCTTGTCACTGCGGGCCCAAACCTGACTGTCCAATGGCCTCTGGAAGATGGCCGCCACCAAGCCGCCAAGGGGGAGCAGGTGGAGGGACAGCACCCTTTTCCCCATGGGGTGGCCTGGCGACAGTAATCTACTGCACGGTCCAGACGCATTTCTGCCAAAAGCCGCTGGGTTTCGAGATTTGTTTCTGAGTCTCTAGGATCATGACCGTGAATAGCTTGATGAGGAGCCAGAGAGGCCGTTTGTGGGTGGTGACTCGGGGGTCTCATTGGGGTGGGGAGGAAAGGGCCAGCTCCACCCTCATCCCATGAGGCCGGTGTGTCTCATCACTGCAGGCCCAAAATTGACTGTGCAATGGCCTCTGGAAGATGGCCACCGAGCTGCCTAAGGGGAGCAGGCAGAGGGACAGCACCCTTTCTTTACCCCCTAGGGTGGCCTGGCGACAGTAACCTACTGCGCAGACTGGACACATTTCTGCCAAAAGCTGCTGGGTTTCGAGATTTGTTTCTGAGTCCCTGGTGTCATGGCCATTAAGTAGCTTGATGAGGAGCCAGAGAGGCTGTTTGTGGGCGGCAACTCAGGGTCTTGTTGGGACGGGGAGGAAAGGGCCGGCTCCACCCCCATCCTGTGAGGCCCCACGTATCTCATCACTGTGGGCCCAAACCTGACTGACCAGTGGCCTCTGGAGGATGACAGCCACCAGGCTGCCAGGGGGAACAGGCCAAGGCACCAAACCTATTCCCACCTGGAGTGGCCCGGCACCAGTAGCCTACTGCAGGGACCAGACACATTTCTGCCAAAAGCCGTTGGGTTTCGAGATTTGTTTCTGAGTCTCTGGGATTATGGCTGTTAAACAGTTCGATCAGGGACCAGAGAGGCCATGCCTCCAATTATATAGCTGAGCCAGAGGTGGTTTGTGGGTGTGTCTCCCACATACCTAACTTTTGGTCATTTACTTTCTTGGTAAACTTTGCCCCAAGTTTTTGGAGTCTGGACAAAGGCACAGCAGCAATTTTGGGGTATCTGGAAGTCTGAAGGCGCCATGAGGCTGCTGGTGCACTTGCCTCAGAGGTACAGATTGACCTGCTGGCGGCACCGTACCCACAATCATTTGAATTTCTTAAGGAAGTTTCTATTCATTTCCTCTCCCCAATTTTTGATGATGTTGGATTTTTTTTCTTGTAAAGATCTACCAATGCCTAATGTATATTTGATATTAACCCCTTATCTAATGGGTATTAGGTAAATAGTTTTTCCCAGTCCAGGGCTGTCTTTGTATCTTGGTCACCATTTCTTTTGAGGGGCAGAAGCTTCTTTAATACACTCCCATTTGTTTATCTTTGCTTATACTTTCTTGGTCAGTCGTGTTTCATTTTAAAGATACCTTTAAGCTTTGATGTTACAGAGGATTTTGCCTACTTTGTCCTCCATGTATCTTATGGATTCAGGTCTTATATTGAGGACTTTAATCTGTTTTGACCTGGCTTTTGTGAATGGCGTTAGAAAGAGGTCTGAGTTCATTTTTTACATGTAGCTGCCTGGTTTTCCCAGCACCACTTGTCGAAGAGACTTCGCTTGCTCCACTTCTTATTTCTTGCTCCTTTATCAAAGATTAAATGATCATGTATTTGGGGATCTGTCTCAAGATATTCAACTCTATTCTGTTGATCTGTGTGGTCTGTCCTTATTCTAATACCGTGCTATTTTAATTACTACTGCTTTGTAGGACAGTTTGAAGTTGGGGAAGGTGATGCCATCCATCTTCTTTTTCCCGAGGATTGCTTTATCTGTTTGTGGTGGTGTAATGTTCCATTTGAGTATCAGGAGTCTTTGGTCTATTTCTTTGAAAATGTCATGGGTATCCTTACAGGAACTGCACTGAATCTGTATAGTGCATTAGGGAATATTCCCATTTTGACAGTGTTAATTCTCCCACTCCATGAGCAGGGGATGTGTCTCCATTTCCTAGTGTCTTTTTATTTCTTGAAGTAGTGTTTTGGAGTTTTCTTTGTATAGGCCCTTGACCTCTTTAGATAAGTTGATTCCAAGGTTCTTGATTTTCTGAGGCACAATTGTGAACAGGATTGTTTTTTAATGTCTCTTTTTTTATCTTTCATTTGTATATAGGGTATTGATTTTTGTAACCTGCCTTTACTATACTATACAAATCTATTGTTTCTAGAAGCTTTTTTGTAGTCTTTAGGGTTTTCTAAGTGTAGCATCAAGTCATCTGCAAATAGTATTAACTTCTTCCTTTCCTCCCTGGATGCCCTTGATATTTTTTTCTTGACTAACTGCTATAGCAGGTACTTTTTGAGTAGGAGTGTTGAGAGTGGGCATCCTTGTTTTGTGCCTGATCTTAGGGGGATCTTAGTTTTCCTCCATTGAGAATAATGCTTGCTGTGGGCTTGTAATAGATGGCTTTGACTATACTGAGGAATGTTCCTTCAACTCCCATTTTGTTGAGTTTTTTTTTTTAAACATAAATGGGTGCTGGATCTTGTCAAATGCTTTTTCTGCATCTATTGATATAATCTTTTTTTTTCTTTTATTGATATGGTGTAATATGTTCATTGACTTGCGAATGTTGAACCATCTTTGCATCCTTGGGATGAATCCTACTTGGTCATAGAATATGATCTTCTTGATGATGATTCAAACCTTTTGCATCTGGAAACTAGTCCACAGACCAGTGAGCAGCCTCCTGGGTTGTACCTGGGATCTTTAGCCTTGGGTTTTTCCCACTGACAACGTCCCCAGGTGAGGTGGTTTTCATCATAGGGGCAGATGACAGTGGTGGCACTGTCAAGCAGTGTCCTATGTTGGGCAGTGTTTAATGATGTTTTGTGCTTTGTTTGGGAGAAGTGCTGGAGGCTGGGGGCCAGTCCCGACTCTGTGCTTGGGCTTGCATCTAGCAGTGCCCAGGGGACCGTGCAGTGCCGGGATTTGCCCTGCAGTGCAGGTGCTCCCCCCACTGTGCCATCTCGCCAGCCCAGGGTCTGTGTTTAATGTACTGGTTTTCAGCTGCAGGTCTGATGACCTGTGCCATCCCACAGAGATTTCCTCTTGGTTTGTGAAAAAGTTTTGGCACTTATGGAGCATCGTTTTATATATGTTTGCTTGACATCTTTGTATGTTCTCTGGGGAAGTGTCTTTTAAAAATTTTATGCCTATTCTTTTAATTGGGTTGTTTCTTTTTCATTGAGTATTGACAATTCCTTGTATATTCTGGTGTAAGTTCATTTATAGACATTTGGTCTATACCTGGCATTGTTCAGGGACTGCTGCCAGTTCTGTACTTGCGGGGGCACTGTGCAGTGCAGGGATCAAACCTGGGCCTCCTGCAAACAAAGCATGCACGCAGCCTGGTTGAGATGTTTCTATAATTTAGAAGGAAAATTATACCCATGTTATAGTTTCAGGTTTTGTGTTTGGGTCTGTGATCCAGTTTGAGCTACATTTTGAAAATGATGTCAGAGGGTATATACCACAGTTCATTCATTTAGCACTGTCCTCCCATTGTTCATCGATTTTCTTGAGCGGGCCCAGTAACATCTCCATTGTGAGACTTTGTTGTTACTGTGTTTGGCATATCGAATACGTCACGGGGAGCTTGCCAGGCTCTGCCGTGTGGGCGAGATACTCTCGGTAGCTTGCCGGGCTCTCCGAGAGGGGCGGAGGAATTGAACTCTAGTTGGCCATGTTGGCTGCGTGCAAGGCAAATGCCCTAGCGCTGTGCTATCGCTCCAGCCCAATTGTTGAAGATACTGTATTTATTTTCTCTACTGATTTGGTTATGTACCTTTGTTTATTTTTTTTATAATTTATTTATTTATTGAATCACTGTGGGAAAAGTTACAAAGCTTTCAGGTTTAGGTCTCAGTCATGCAAATATCAAACACCTTTCCCTTTACCAATACTTACTTTTTACCACAAAGAACCCCAATAAAACCTCACCCCCACCCCTCCCAATGCCTGCGAGGCAGATGAATTCTAGTTGACACTCTATCTGCTTTGGTTAGATTCATTGTTTCAATAAAAGATGCACCACTATTATTTAGAGTTTACCCCCCCCCCCCCAAATCAGACATGCTGAGAAAGCATTGTGAAGTGATTCGCTTTCTACAGCTGGGTTCAAGAATTAAATGTTGGTTTTGGATTTCCGCTATTTTGCTAATTAACCCTGGAAGTATTTCTACTGAGAGTCAGATAATTAAGAGATTGGTTTCTGTGCTCTGGAGTCGTGGTCGTGCTGGAGAGCCGCTCGTGGGGGGCAACTGGCGGCCTCGGTAGGGCATGAAGGACGGACTGGAACGCCCCCCTTCCCATGAGGTTTTAGTCGCCCCCACACCCCCGGCTCACACCTGCTCTCCACAAGGCACCCATGTGGTCGCCATCTTCTTTCCAGAGAGGAGAGGGCGAATGGGGCAACACCCTTTCCCCTCCGGGCAGACATGATGGCCTGGATTAACGCATAGTCCGTTCACTTTTCTGCTCCAAGCTGCTGGGTTCTGCATTAAGTCCTTGTGCTTCTGGGTTCGTGGCCATGCTGGAGAGCCGCTCGTGGGGGGCAACTGGTGACCTCGGTAGGGCGTGAAGGACGGACCGGAACACCCCCTTCCCATGAATGTACCTTTGTTTAAAATTGATTTACCTGGGTTTGATCCCAGCATCCTATATGGTCTCCCAAGTACTGCGAGGAGTAATTCCTGAGTACAGAGCCAGGAGTAACCCCTGAGCATAGTCGGGTATGACCCAAAAAGCAAAATAAATAAATAAAATTAATTGACCAGAAATCTGTGGGTCTGTTTCTGGACTCTTTTGCTCTAACTTCAGATCAAGTCTTCAGTAGGGGAATGTGAATCCTCTGATTTTGTAACAGCCCCACCCCAGCGTCTCTGTGTTGCTGCTGTGGTTTCGAGGTGCAGTGGTCACACACCTGGTTGTGGCATGCTGGGCCACAGCGGTCAGGGGTCCGACTCAGCCTTGAGCGGGTAGCAGGAGAAGACTCACAGCCGCACATCTGCCGGGCAGGCCCCTGCCACTGCACCACATGCTGTGATCCACTCATTTTGACTCACTAATTTCGTTCAAAATTTTTTTGGCTTTTCTAGTTCCTTAGTCTTTTTCTTTCCTCCCTAGTTTTTCCTCCTCTGTTTTTCTATCTAAATTTTACAACCATAGGTTAGAGAGATAGTATAGGGGTTAAGGCACTTGCCTTGCATGAAACCGACTCTGGTTTGATTCCTAAGCATGGGCCCCTAATCATGCCAGGAGTGACCCCTGAGAATAGAGGCATGTGGAACACCACTGGGTTTAGACCCATCCTCCCACCCCCAGCCCCAAATAATAAATTTTACAGCCAGGTTCTTAATTCCTATAGATAATTTCAGGAAGAACTGAACTATGAACATCAAGTCTTCAGTCCACACACAGTATGTTTCTTCATGGAGGCTGGTCTTTGGGTTTTCTTTCCCCTCCCTCCTTTCCACTCTCCCCCTTCTTCTTTTTTCCCCTCCTCTCTTCCTTCTTTCTTTCTCTTTTGGGCCGCACCCAGCAGTGCTCAGGGCCATTCCCAGCTCTGTGTTCAGGAGTGGCCCCTGCTGGTGTTGGAGGAGCATTATGTGGTGCCAGGAATTCAAACGGGAGAGACAAGATGCAAGGCATAGGCTCAGTGCCCACACTATCTCTCTCTCCCTGGTCTTCTGTTTTTCTCAGTCGTGTATTGTTTTCAGCTTGCAGATTTTACACATATATTGTTATTTATATCTAAGTAGTTTGTAGTAGAGTAATAGATGCTCCCTGAACCCCAAAGATATGTACATATTCTAACCTCCAGAACCTATGACTGTGACTTCACTTGAGATCAGGATCTTTGTCGCTGTAATTAATTAATCATGTTGAGCTGGGTTGATTCTAAATCCAGTGACAAGTGTCTCTACAAGAGACAGTAGACGATACACAGGAAGAGGAGAAAACCCTGTGAAGATGGAGCATGAGCCTGGAGTTACACAGCCCAGAACCAGGAATCCTGGAGGAAGAGGCATGGAGGGTTCTCTCTAGTGCTCCCTGAGGAGGTGAGGGCTCAAGAGACAGTGCAGGGGTTTAGACTCTTGCGTTGTATGTGGCTGACCTGGTCCAGCCCTTAGTACTGTATCTGGTTCCCTAAGCCCTGTTGGGGAGTGCTCCCTGAGCACAGAGCCAGGAATAAGCCCTGAGCACTGCAGGTAGGCCCCTAATCCAAAGCAAAGCAAACGGAATGTGGCTCTAGTGACACTTTAATTTTGCTTTCTGACCTCCAGAATACCTAAAATAAATTTTTGCTGGTTTATAACCAAGTGTGATCATCTGTTCCAGCCACCCTAAGAAACTGATCACGTGGTTTACTTTTGCTGTTGTTGGTTTGATTATACCTGGCTGTACTTAGGGGTTACTCAGGGATCATTTCTGGCAATGCTCAGGGGCCATAGTGGGTGCCAGGGATTGAACCAGGGTTAGCTACATGAAGGCAAACACACTGCCAGCTGCACCATTGCTCCAGCCCTGTGTCATGGTTTTTGATGCAATTGAAAAATAATAGCCATGAATATTTGAAAAACAGTGAAAGGCATCATGCCACAGATCCAAGAAGCTCTGAAAAAAGAACAAGCTGATGAAGGAAAAACAAAACCCTACACAAATTACATTCAGCCTTCTGAAAGCTAAACACCAAGAGAAAAAATTGAATGTAGAGAGACACATTGTATACAGTGGAATACAGGTAAGATTGACAGGATTGTTGGAGGAAGTTACACAAGCTGGAAGATACTGGAGTCATATCTTTAAAGTACAGCTTTAAAGTACTGAAACAAAAATACATGTTCACTCGTAATTTTGTAATCGGCAGCAATGAGGGTGAACTCTTTTTTTCCCTTTCCTTTTCTTTTTTTGCTTTTTTGGTTTTTAAGTCATACTGGGTGGTACTTAGGATTTTCTTCTGGCTCTGTGCTCAGGAATCCTGTGGGTGCACCTTTTACAGTGTATCTCCACCCTAGAGACTGGCACTCATCTCAACCCCGATGTACTTCCAGCTCTCCTGCTGGAGAAGCCCCAGTTCTTGGACACTTCTGTCTCTCTCTCTCTCTCTCTCTCTCTCTCTCTCTCTCTCTCTCTCTCTCTCTCTCTCTCACTCCCCATGCCTCGTTTTTCTCTAAGTAAATTTCTGTAAATAAAACTATTTTAGGAAAGAAAGAGAGAGAAAGAAAAAATAGAGAGAAAGAGAGAAAAGAAAGGAAAGAAAAAAAGAGAAAGGAAGGAAAGAAAGAAAGAAAGAGAGAGAGAAGAAAGAGAGAGAAGAAAGAGAAGGAAAGAAAGAAAGAAAAGTCTGGAGCTGGAGCTATAGTACGGAGGGTAGGGGCCTTGCCTTGCATGTGGTCCTCTGATCACTGTTAAGAGTAATTCCTGAGTGCAGAGCCAGGAATAAACCCTAAGCACTGCTGGGTGTAGCTTATCCCTGCCCCCTAAAAAAAAAAAAAAGTAAATGCCTTAAGAAATGAAGGAATATTGTTTTTGTTTTGTTTTTTCCCTTTCCACAGAGAAGCTGAGAGAATTCACTACTTACACTCATGCACTGTAAGAATGTCACTTCTTGGGGCTAGAGCAATAGTAACAGTGGATAGGGCATTTGTCTTGCTAATGCTGACCTGGGTTTGATCCCAGCATCCCGTATCGTTCCCTGAAACCCTGACAGGAGAGAGTCCTCAGTACCACCAGGTGTGACCCCAAAACCAAACACTAAAACCAAACAACAGAAAGTTGCTTCTCTTGAGATTTCAGTCCAGTGTGTAAGATTAGTTTGATGTTGTCTTATAGTTTATGTATACTCTCTTCTGTTCACTCCCCAATTATATTTATTTGTCTTTTTTATTTGTTTGTTTTTGGTACACTGCTGGCAGTGCTCAGATCCTAATCCTGGTTTTCCACCCAGATATTCCTAGTGGGGCTCAGGGAACCATGAGGTGCCTGGGATTGAACCCAGGTTGGCCACATGCAAGGCCAGTACTTTGCCCACTGTACTATCTCTTAATAGTTTTGGTTTCTAGCAAGCATTTCCATTGACTCTTGTAATTTCTCCACTGAAACTTAATTTATCAGTTATTTCTGTGCAGGAAAAATAAATTCTTTTTTTTTTAATTGAAATTCTCTGATGAAAATACTATCTTTTTGTTTGTTTTTGTTTTGGGGCCACTCCTGACAATGCTCAAGGGTTACTCCTGGCTCTACACTTAGGAATCCAAGCGGAGCTTGGGGACCATTGGGTTGTTGGGGATCAAACCTGGATCGACTGTGTGCAAAGCAGGCTTCCTACCTCCAGCCCTTGTTTTTGTTTGGTTTGAGAGCTACTCCTGGCAGGGTGCTTGGAGGTCTCCCCTCAAAGTGCACTGGGGCCCGTGTGTAGAGCTAGGGATTGGAGGGTCTGCTGCAGTGAAGGGTCAGACAGCAGTGAAGCTGTCTTCTCAGCCCAGGCAGGTTAGGGTACTCCTAGATTGTCAGCCTCCTTCTTATTAAAGTGAGATTCACATGTTTGCTGTAGATCGTTGTAATCTAAGTTTGATGAGAAAGTGAGGGCAGGGTCAGTCAGATGGGAAGCCACTCCCAGGTGGTTGACTCTTGTCACAGTCTGGTTTCATAGGGGCCAGCCCCAGCAGTACTGGTGTGCTCGGATTCATGGGGACCACCAAGACTATATCCGGTGGTATTCGGGGGCCATGCAGTACTAGGAATCAGACTCGGCACATGCTGGGCATGTTAAGCATGCAGTTGCCACTTTAAGCTACCCTCCAGCCCCTTTAAAAACAGAATATTTAAGGGGGGATGAATATTTAAGGGTTGGGCCACACCCAGCATTACTCCTGGGTTCTCCCTGGCTCTGTCAGGGATCACTCTAGCAGGTGATCGCCCACTCTTGGGCGAGCACATACAGTGCCCGGGATCAAACCCAGGTCTCTATATGCAAGACAAGTGCTGTAACTCCCTTGTAAGACTCTCCAGTCTTAGGTTTACTCCATGGCTTGGAGGCCAGCCGCACATCCTAGGGGAAAAGGCAGCTCAGAGAGAGAAGGGAGCACCAAATAAAGGGTGTTGGAAGGATCCTCCCAGGATGGGAGAAGCATGCTGAAAGTAGACTATAGACCGAACATGATTGCCACTCAATGCCTCTTTTTTTTTTTTTTTCCCCCCTTTATTTTATTTTATTTTTTTTAAAGTTGTAGATTTACAATTTTTTGTGCTTTGGTTTCAATTATACAATGATCAGATACCCATCCCTCCACCAGTGCCCATTTTCCACCACCATGGATAATATCCCTCCCACCCCCATCCCCCCATCCCCCCGTCTCTGTGGCAGGGCAATCCCCTGTGTTCTCTCTCTCCTTTTGGGTGTTGTGGTCTGCAAAAGAGGCATTGAGTGGCAAACATGTTCAGTCCATAGTCTACTTTCGACATGCATCTCCCCTCCTGGGAGGATCCTCCAAATATCCTTTATTTGGTGCTCCCTTCTCTATCTGAATAGCCCTTTCCTCTAGGATACCCGGCTGGCCTCTAAGTTATGGAGTAATCCTCCTGGTGCTGATCTCAGCTATTCTTGGGTATTAATCTCATACTTTGTTACTTTATATCCCCCAGATGAATGCAATCTTTCTATGTCTATCCCTCTCTTTCTGACTCATTTCGCTTAGCATGATACTTTCCATATTGTACCACTTGTATGTAAATTTCATGACTTCATCTTTTCTAAGAGCTACATAGTACTCCATTGTGTAGATGTACCAAAGTTTCTTTAACCAGTCATCTGTTCTTGGGCATTCAGGTTTCTTCCAGTTTCTGGCTATTGTAAAGAGGGCTGCAATGAACAAACAAGTGCAGATGTCACTTCGACTATACATTTTTGCCTCTCTGGGATATATTCCCAGGAGTGGTATTGCTGGGTCAAATGGGAGCTCAATTTCTAATTTTTTGAGAATCGTCCATACTGTTTTCCAGAAGGGCTGAACCAGTGGACATTCCCACCAACAGTGAAGGAGTGTCCCTTTCTCGCCACATCCACGCCAGCATCGGTTGCTTTTGTTCTTTTGAATTTGGGCCAGTCTCTGAGGTGTGAGATGGTATCTCATTGTGGTTTTGATCTGCATCTCCCTGATGATTAATGATGTAGAGCATTTTCTCATGTGCTTTTTTGCCATTCGGATTTCTTCTTTGAGAAAGTTTCTGTTCATTTCATTGCCCCATTTTTGGATGGGGTTGGATGGGGAGGACATGAGGAAATGGAAAGATATCCCCTGCTCATGGGTCGGGAGACTTAACATTGTCAAAATGGCAATACTACCGAAAGCATTGTATAAATTCAATGCAATCCCTATAAGGATACCCATGACATTCTTCAAAGAAATGGAGCAAACACTCTTGAAATTTATATGGAACAATAAGCCCCCACGAATAGCTAAAGCAATTCTTGGGAAAAAGAAAATGGGAGGAATCAACCTCCCGAACTTCAAACTGTACTACAAAGCAGTAATAATTAAAACAGCATGGTACTGGAACAAAGGCAGAACTGCAGACCAATGGAACAGGGTTGAATACACTGACATCTCTCCTCAATCATATGCTCATCTAATCTTTGATAAAGGTGCAAGTAATGTGAAGTGGAGTAAGGAAAGCCTCTTTAATAAATTGTGTTGGCATCACTGGACGGCTACATGCAAAAAAATAGGCTCAGAACTCTGCCTAACACCATGTACAAAAGTAAGATCAAAATGGATTAAAGACCTCAACATCAGACCAGAAACCATAAGGTACATTGAAGATAAAGTTGGCAAAACCCTCCATGACATTGAAGCTAATGGTATCTTCAAAGATGCCACGCCACTGGCCGAGCAAGTGAAAACAGAGATAGATAAATGGGACTATCTTAAACTAAGAAGCTTCTGCACCTCCAAAGAAACAGTGACCAAAATACAAAGACAGTCTACAGAATGGGAAAGGATATTCACCGAATACACATCTGACAAGGGGTTGATATCCAGGATATACAAAATACTGGTTAAACTCCACAAGAAGAAAACAAACATTCAATGCCTCTTTTGCAAACCACGGCACACAAAAGGAGAGAGAGAACAAAAGGGAATTCCCTGCCACAGAGGCAGGGTGGAATGCGGGGGAAGGGGGGATACTGGGATCAGTGGTGGTGGAGAATGGGCACTGGTGGAGGGATGGGTTCTCAATCGTTGTATAACTGAAACCCAAGCACAAAAATATGTAAGTCTACAACTGTACCTCATGGTGTTTCACTAATAAAAATTAAAAAAAGAAAAGACTCTTCAGTCTTGTTGGGTTTTATCTATAAATAAAATGAAATGTCATGGGGTTGGCACCATGTGCTTAAGTGACTAAGCATTGGCCACCATGTTTATACAAACCCTACCCTGCTGTGTATGATGTGCTGAGTTCCGATTGCAGTGACAAACTGGTAGACAGAGAAACGGGGCAGGTGGATTAACCAGTTGTGAGCCCAGGATCCCAGACGGCAGTGGAGTGCGAGGAGACATGGACAGACCCCGAGTGAGAGCTTCCCAGAGTTCAGTCGATTCCCCTGCTGTGAGCTGCGGCTTTCTTTCCCCGTTTGATGTTGAGAGGGCTTGTGGTTGTACAAGTGAAGGCTGATGCGGTGAGGCTCTGGGTAGTGAACCTTGTGGGTGACTCTGGGATTGTACTCAGTTTAACAATAACTCACATCCTTCCGACCAATTTGGGATTGTACTCAGGAGATGACCACCTGAGAGTTCCCAGGCAAGTCCCTTGCCCTCTTCGATGTTGGTTGGACTCTCCTCTCTGCCGCTGTCGGTCCTCACTGCTATCTGATCCCACTTCCGCCCTCCTCCTCATCCTCTGAATCATCCTCATCGTCTTGACTGCATGACTTCAGGAAGTAGTGCTGTTTTGGCCTGTGCATGTGCATGCATGTCTGCATATGTGCATGTGTATATGTGTGCATGTGTATGTGCATGCCTCTGTGTGTGCCTGCGTGTCTGCATGCACGTCATGGAGGACACTTGGCCTGGGCAGGGTTTTGTCCCACAGGAATGGCCCCGTGGTGGGCGTGGCTCTGGTGGGTGACATGTGTGGTGGAGGTTCTGTACTACACCCAGCTCTGTACACGCCCCATGCCAGTGATGTCATGCGTGTTCGGTCCAGGGTCCTGCAGAGAAGGGGGACATATGCAGGGGGCTTGGATCCTCATGACTCCTGGATCACAGAGCCAAGAGTAGCTCCCCACTGCTGGGTATATGGTCCCAAAATTGGGAGAGAGGGGAGGAGGAAAAACCTGGGCCTCAGGTGTGACTATTATGTATACCTGGGTGAGCAGGTATCCATCCCTATCAGACACAGCATGCCCAAGGAAAGAAGTGCCGGGCCAGAGATGGGCGGCCCCAGGCTTAAGGAGCATACCTTGCGTTCCTGGTTCTGAGCTTGCCTGGGTGCAGCCATGTTCATGGCCCTGGGCACAATGGGTGTGGCCCTGATTGGTCCCCTGCTGGCTGAATATGGTAGAAGGAGCCCCAAGAGCCCCAGGGCCAAAGAAATAGCTCAAATGGCCAGAGCCCACGCTCTGCATGTGAGAGGTTCCGGGTTCAATTGCTGAGACCTCTCAGGAATTGTGTGGTACCTGGAGTACCACCAGGAGCAACCCCTGAGCACCACCAGGTGTGGCAAAAAGAGACATTCCCGGACCAAAACTGGGCATCTGCTGCCTGTGACCCTAGAAGCTCCAAGAAGCCCACTCTGTGAAAGTGCCTTCATCTGTGTGGAGAGCAGTAACTGACTTTGGAGGGACACGCCGTGCTAGAATGAGCCCCCTCAGGAAATACCTTTCCTACAGTGGGGATGGGTGATTGTTTCTGCTCTTGGGTGTCAATAGGTCTTAGGCAGGCACCCCCCCCTCGAGGCACCCCTTTCTGAAGCAGCTCAATGCCTTTCTGGGGGGGTCCTGACTCCCAGCAGTCAGCTGGCCAGGTCAGGCCCAGAACTCTACTCCAGGGCAGCTTTGAACCTCAGGTCTGGACCACATTTGCAGAGCCCAGGGAAGGCAGGAGGGAAGCCTGTCGACGCGTGCTGTGGGGACGGACACTGAGCTCAGGTGGAGGGGGGGTGACCTCACACCTAGGCTGGTTTCAGGTCTCTGGATCCCCCCAGACACTGCTGGAGGGTTCAGGCCACATGGGGAGCTAGAAGCCGGCCCCACCTCCCCAAGGGTCTGCACCTGGCCGCCAAGGACCCTCACTGGGCTCTCCCTGCCCCCTCCCCACGGCCAGCTTCTATAACTGCTCAGAAAGGAGGGGCTAGGAAGGGGGTGCATGCCAAATGGGAGCACCACTGCACTCCCGTTTCTCGCCCACATTTGGGACTCATTTTACTCATTTGAGCATGGTGGTTTCCCCTTAATCCTTCTGTGGGCCCTTCCTCTCCCACCGTCTTTCCAAGCACGGCCTCGAGACTGAGGGGCTGCCTTCTGTTGTCTCTAGCCAGAAATGGATCTCCCCGTGACCGCTGGCGGCAGTGCGAGTCGGGAGTCAGTGCGGACCCAGCCCCAGGAGCCCGTGAGTGTGCCGCAGACGCTGACCAGCACGCTGGAGCACATCGTGGGCCAGCTGGACGTCCTCACCCAGGTAGGCTGGGCCTGGCACTCGGCCACCGGAAGTGGCCAGCATGTATTGGGTCGTCAAAGAACATGATTATAGGGGCCGGAAAGATAATACAGTGGGGAGGGCGTTTGCTTTGCATTCGGCCACCCAGGCTCAACCCCAGCACTCCATAAGGCCCTCTGACCACCACTGGTATAGCCCAAAACACAAACAAACAAGAACATGACTATAACAGACCTGTTTTCCAGCCCAAATGAGTAAAACAGCAGTGCCCGTCCTAGATCCTGACTGTCAGAGCCACACAAGCCAGGCATTGGATGCCCCCCCAGGGTACTTGCCCCTCTGCCCCCATACTGGGCTGAATTGCAACAGAACTTGGAGAGAAACACCATGTGTTTGGCGCACCCTTGGCTACAGGGGCTCTTGGAGAGCTCAGCTTTGGGTTTGAGCTGGCCCAGCTCCTTAGCTTCTGTGTGACCATGGAACAATCCCTGGGCCCACCACACCCTGCTGTGTTTCTGTGAAGTGCCAGGCCATGACTGGTGAGGATTATAGAGTCTGTGCCAGGGTCTGCCCATGTCCAGGTGGCTGCTCAGTGAACAGCTGGTAGAGGCAGGAGCGGACCCCTCAGGAGCACACTCATACAGCTCCAAACATCCTGGCAAGACAGCAGTTTGAGTAAAAAGCAGAAGTGCCCAGTGAGGTGGCAGCTGGCATGGAGGCCTGCTTAGGGGTATCTCACCTGGGGGTGGGGACAGTTCTGGCAGAGAGAGCAGCCTGCAGGGCCCCTGTGCTGAGGGCCCAGAGCGCGCCAAGACCACAAGTGGAAGTCTGGAGGTGAGGTGGGGGCAGGGCTGACCCAAGATTTATCAGGCCTCAGGCTCCTCTCCAGGGTGCTGGGCGCAGACTCCCTCTCTGAGCCAGCCCCTGGCAGAGGGGAGTGGCGGGAGGGGTGCCCCCGGCGAGAGTGTGATAGCTATGGCGCTGCACGGAAGGTCCCCCTCCTGCCTCTGCACCCGGGAATCTCCGCTCCATACCCTCGGCTGGGCCTGGGCATCTCCAGCCCCCAGAGGAAGCCCCGAGGGGAAGGTCAGGTGTCAGAAGGGGACACACTGGCACAGTGGGTGGGCATCTCTGCAAGCCTCTGGACCCCCAGAAGTCATGTGCTGAGTGAGTGACAGTTAGCGAGCAAAGACCCAAAAGCATTACCCCACCTCCCGCCTGGCAGGAACTGCTGAGCCCACCGCATGCGCTTCACAGTCCCAGCAAGTGAGAGCGCAGGGAGGTGGAATCAATTAGAACTTTATGGGATAAAATTGGAAATTGAGTCTGAGAGGATGGTTAAAAATAGCTGCACTGGATCCAGAGGAGTATAATACTGAAAACATTTCCCGGCACTGTGTTTCCAGGGGCACGGGGAAGGTTTTGTTCTGTGTTCGCGGGGAGGAGCGTGATAGTAACTCCGTGTGAAACCCATGTCACAGCTCGAGGGAGAAGGCTTGCTTGCGCCTGGGGGTGGGGGCTGGCCGTCTAAGGTATCCTTGTCAGCCCCCAGACAGCGCCAAGTGACGCCCCCCCACACCTCACTTCGTTCCCCATCCCTCAGAGCACGGTCACCCTCTGAGACTCACCTAGCCAAGGAAATGTGGACACCTTGGCTGCCCCCAATCTGGGCTGTCAGAAGCACCTGTGCACCCCTCAGGCTTGGGCCCCCCTTTCTCTCCAAGGTTTGGAGTGCTGGCCAGGGACTGGAGGGCTGTTGCTCCCTTTTCTGAGACCATCGTGGCTGGGAGCACCCCCTCCTTGGGGGCGGGGGGCCAGGCACTCCCGCCCCCTCCCCCTGGCCTTCTCTCCAGAGGGTGCTCAGTGGCTCTGAGCCTACATTGTCTGTAGATGCCGCCCCCCACTACGACTCCCCACCATTCTCAGGTGCCCCTGTGCTGTGTGCTGTCCGCTGGGTGCGTGCTCTGCTCTCCTGCACCCACCGTATATGCCCTTCCTTCCCCACAGGGGTGTCGCCCTCAAGGGGAACTGCCTTTGGGGCTGGAGTGATAGCACAGCAGGTAGGGTGTTTGTCTTGCACGCGGTCAACCTGGGTTCGATTCCCAGTATCCCATATGATCCCCCCCGAGCATCGCCAGGAGTAATTCCTGAGTGCAGAGCCAGGAGTAACCCCTGAGCATCACCGGGTGTGACCCAAAAAAAAAAATAAAGGGCGGGGGACTGTCTTCCAGCCTACAGAGCCCTTCCAGGGGGCCTTCCGGACAGGCCAGAGATGCTGGCTGAGGGGTGCAGAGCCCCTGGTAATAGGAGCAGGATGTCCCCATCCAGGGCCTGTTGGCCAGGGACCTATCTGCCAAGGACAGGCCTGGACATGAGGCGAACCCAAATCCCAGTTCCCCTTTCCACAGCTCAGTGACCCTGGGCAAGTCACTCCACCTCTTGGCCAGTTGGGTTTCAAATGTGGAACCGGAGCTGAGAACAGCCCCCAGCCTCAGGCCTCTGTGTGCCCCCGTGCGTGGCTCTGCCAGGTGCTGCGCTGGCTGTCCCCCCTCATGGCTCAGGGACCACATTTGGGGTGTAGGATTGTGCCCCCCATGGGGAGCCCCATGACTGAATCTGCCAGAGCCACACGTTCAAGGAGGAGCAGGAGACTGAGGGGTGTGGGCCGGGTCAAGGGCTCCCAGGTGGGAAGACTCTGGGACCCTCCGAGTGCA
Organism: Sorex fumeus; assembly: GCF_029834395.1. Taxonomy (NCBI): domain Eukaryota; kingdom Metazoa; phylum Chordata; class Mammalia; order Eulipotyphla; family Soricidae; genus Sorex; species Sorex fumeus. The sequence continues at coordinate 52,424,723 of NW_026606129.1, read as the reverse complement.
GACTCCCGAAGGGTCCCAGCAGGTCCCACCCATGGAAGGGTCTGAGGGGTGTGTGGACAGTTCCCAGGCCCAACTCGACTCAGGCATGTTCGACCACGCTGGGGTGTGAGAGGGCTGGGGTGCTCAGAGACCCTGGAAACCAAGTGTCTCTAGGGTGGTGGTGGCAGGGCTGACAGAACCCAGGCCTTTACTTCCAGTGTTGAGTTTTTACTGTTCTAGGCTTTTTAAGAATCTGGTTGTGGGTTTTTCTGAGTGATGGGGGGTGGGGGGTGCGGAGAGGGGCCAGCAGGCTCACTCGGTTTACACTCAGGGTTTTACTCCTGGCTCTGCTTATGGATCACTATTGGTGATGCTTGGGAAACCATATGTGGTGCTGGGGATGGAACTGGGTCCAGCTCAGTTAAAGCCGGCACCTTCTCCCTGTGCATGCTCTGTCTCTCTGTCTCTGTCTGTCTCTCTCTCTCTTTCTCCCTCTCCTGCCGCCCCCTCTCACCTCCAACCCCCCCCCCCCCACTCCACCTCCTGTTCTGAGGCTTTCAGAACTACCCTTCTCATCAAGTCGTGCTTTTTGTTTTTGTTTTTGACATGTGCAGTTTGATGAGGAAATGGACTTTGGGAGAACCGGGCCAGGGCTGGCTCTTGGGCACATTGCTTGGGGTGTTGTTTTAGAAAGTCTTCAGAGTGGGGATTCTGTATCTCTTCTGCTGGGGGCTGGCTGGGCCTGCGCTCTCTTCCTTCCCACCTCTCACGTGCTTCTCCCCGCTGATGCACAGGAGCTAGGCCATGCCAGCTGCAGGCAGGCTCCAAGATGGCAGCAGAGCTATTGTGGTGCCTGGTCTGTGCAGCTGGAGTCTCTTCAGGATCCCAGGCAGCATCCTGAGCCCCATCCACTATAAGTCAGAAATGCCATAGTTTTCTTGGTTGCAGAGTTTCAGGGGTACGTGGGGATGACTGTATCAAGGATTCGTCTGCAGGCTGAGCTGGACCTTCCTGTATGGGAAGGCCATAAGGCCTTGCTCAGGGCTGTGTGTCCACGGAGCCCAGAAGCAGGGTCTGTGAGGTCACCAGCCGTGGACATGCCCTCTGGCCCTGGCCCTTTGCATGGGCCAGGCATTGCAGGGGCTTCGCTGGTTCTCCCACGGATCCCACTTGGACTTCATGTTCTGAGCAGCCCTGGGGAGCAGGAGCCCTCCCATGAGGTCTCCCAGCTGTTCTGCTCAGCCCGGCGTACCCCACTTCTGGTTTTGAGAACCAGCACTCCCATTCAGCATCTGCATGGCCTTGGCAGGCACTCTTGCACGCCGTCCTCTTTTAGAAGGGGGCCGGTCAAACCTGTCCGTGTGCCGAGGGCTATTGGGAAGCTGTTGGCTAAGTGGCCGGGCTGAGCCGGGACCCGCTGTTTGGGAAAGCGCCTGGCTCTCCAAGGAGCAGCAGGGGACGCTCTGGGGCAGACATGGACGTTTCGTGGCCTCTCTAACTCCAGGAATGCTTTTGAGCTGCCAGGGACTCTAGTGGTTTGTCTTAGGCGGGAGTGAGAGGGAGAGAAGACATCTTTTTTCTTGGGTTCCATGAGGAGTGTGGGGTGGGGGTGCAGTGTGGGCTCAGGGATGTGGAGACCTTGAGGCTGCTGAGTGGACATCAGGGTCAGGGTTGGAGCCTTCAAAGACTAGCACTTTCTGCAGCAACTGCTCTTGGATTTGGTGTGCATGTGTGTGTGCGTGCGTACGTGCATGTGTGTGTGCGCGTATGTGTGTGATTTGGACTTTAGGCTTCTCTTTAGGAGGCTTTTTGTTTCTCAGAACCCTCGTGGCAACTTCCAGAAGCTGCTCAAGTTGACATGCTGAGCATGGACACATACCAGTCCTGTGACTGACTTGGTCAGTGCCCCACAGGGCCTACCCAGTCCTTTCCCAAACACCTTGTCCTAGCCACAGAGGCTTGTGGGATTGAGAGGAAAACCCAGGAAGCTGTTCTTGGCCTGGCTTCACCTCTTTCCTTTCGTGCGGACTGGGAAGGCGTGGCTTCCTCTTTTGTAGAAGGGGCCCCCGACACTGCCCGGCTATCTGTCCTGTGGGGGGACAGCAGAGGCCACTGCGGCCAGCAGTGTGGAAGGGTCAGGACTTCCGGCCGGGCTTTCACTTCCCAGTTGCCTGCTTTGGGTCAGGTTCTCATGGGGATGCATGCAGAGTCCGGGCCTGGGCACTGTCTGCCAGCGTGTTCTCATGGGTGTCACCCAGCAGTTTCTTTTGGCAGATGTGGGAGACTGGCCAGTGAGCAGGACGCTGTTCTCAGCTCGTGTCCTGTCCCAGCTCACCTGCCTCCATGGAGTCCCGAGTGAAAGAGGTGTGGGTGGGTCTGGGACAGTGATCCTGGGGCCAGGGAAGCTGCTGGGAGTGGCCCAGGTTTAGTACGTGGCTTGGTGGTTTTCCTCAGAAACCCACAGCAAAGGGTTTTTTTCGGTTGTTATTTTGTTTTGTTTTTTAATTTCAGTTTCTCATTTTGCTGCTTTTTAAAAATACCAAGTCATAAAATTCTTGCCCTGTAGTTCACACCCCCTCACCCCCCCCCACACACACACCCTGTCCCCCAGTGGCCCCTGGCACCCATGTTTGAGACTGGCCACGGCAATGCTGATGTCATGCCCAGGTCACCAGGGCTCACTGCAGCTTTGGGACCCGGGGACCAGAACCTACTTTCAGGGGAGCAGCCCTACTGACTGACTCGGGTCTCTGGGTTCAGAGTTTATTGAGAATCCAGTTTGTTAGAGTGCTGCTGACCCAACTTGGCGAGCTGGAGACTTTGGGTCCATTTGATTTGCGTAGCTGGAGAAAACGGCCCGTTTCTGGCCTCCCTGGAAGTCTGCTCAAGGTCATTGTCTGGACCCAGGCTGGGGGGTGAGGGGGACAGTGCCAGCCACCCTGAGGGGCCAGGATGCCCAAGTACACTCTGGGACTCTCAGCATCCCTTTCTCCTGGACGACCAGCTGGTGTTTATGGACAGACTCCAGATCCTAAAGCACTGGCCCCTCTCCCTGGCAACCAGCCTGCCAAGGACTCTCAGACTGAACTTACTGGGAAGTTGTGGGGTGCAAGGGGGCCCCCTCTGACTGCTGCAGCCTCTTCCTCAGGTGCAAATCGTCCCCTGACATCTCTCACAGAGGCCGTGCTGCTGGGGTCTTGCTGCATGTCCACAGGCCTGTCCACAGGTCTGCTTGTCCCCGGAATCCATGCAGCCACCACCTCTTTTTGTTTATGTTTTAGTTTTGGGGGCCACAACTGGCAGTGCTCAGAGTTCCTCCTGACTGTATACGGGAGACTTATGGGATGCCAGGAATTGAACCCGGGTCGGCGTGTGCAAGGCAAGCACCTTCCCTGCTGTACTCTTGCTCTGGCCCTGGATGTCCACCTCTTTGTGGACGTCTAAGGACTGCCCTTTGGTCACAGTCAAGTTCAGAACATCCTGAGTCTGCGCCCCTTGGGTTTAGAGACCAGAGCCTGGTTTTTCCCCGGTTAAGAGGCTGCTTCCTGGGGACCAGGGGCTCGGAACGCTCTCTGGCTGTGCCAGACGCACTTGGGGTCTGACTGAAGCGACTGCAAAGGGGCGGGCCCTGGCCCTTCTCCAGCCCGTTGCTCTTTTTGGCACTGTGTCTGCTGGCAGCGCTCAGAGAAGGGGGCAGGGCCGGATGGCAGCCTCCATCTTCTGTCCCATCTGTAGCTGTGGCCCAAAGCTGCCTCTCCCCAAAGAAGCTGCAGATTGGAGGCCCCCGCTCACCAGATGGGCCCACATGGCTGTGGTTACCGCTGGGGCTCGGGAATGCTCATGGTTAGATAAGATTTCTCTCATGAGGCCCCAGGCAGGCGGGCAGGGTGGGAGCGGAGGCCCATGTGGAGAGAGCTTGGGAGACTGATTCTGGGCTCACCCCAGGCATTCTAAGTGCTTCGCTTCTGCCCCCCCCCCCCCCCGGGGACCCCCAGGCCTTCCCTGGATGGCACAGGCAGAGGTTACAGGACAGTCTCTGGTTCTTCATGCTATGCTGGGCAGCCCCGGGTGCCAGGGCCCCCCGGCACACTCCCCAAAGACGTGCTGATGGCACGGGGCCAGCAGCAGGGAGGGCCTGCTCTGGGCCTGGAGGGTGCTGGGGGGAAGAACGCGAGCAGGGGTATGGAACTCAGCAGGGAAGTTCACGTGGGGGTGCAGCTCTCTGACCCCTATTTCCGGTCTGGACCCGACTGATGGCCAGACGTGAGAGGCCAGAGTTTTCAACCACAGCCCAGGAGGGCGGGGGCTGTGAGCCTCCAGGGGGTCCTGCTGGCCTGACCTGCCTGGCTGAACTGAGCGTTTCTAGGCCTCTCACTGGCTCCCGAGCCCGCCTCTGACGTGGGTCAGTCACGCTTCACCCAGCCCAGGTAAATGAACAACAGGGACAGGGACGGACGGTTGGAAAAGTCCAGCGAGGGGCTGCGATGCAGCTGGTGTCCAGGCCAAGGTCCACGGCTCACCTCAGCCCTGCTCAGATGCTCACTGGAGTCCAGTCCCGGAGAGCCCGTGGCCGAGCACGGACTCGTGGCCCTCCCTGTGGCCCTCCCTGCCACACACTGGGGGCTCAGAGCCCGCCACACAGCAGGATGCTGCTTGGGGTATCCCGCCTGAGGGGCCCTGTCCACAGTCCAGGAGCGGTCCTGGGCGGGTGCCGCCTTACAGAACCCTCTGCACCGCTTCTCCTCTGGGGGTCGGCAGCAGAGGGGCAAGGCTGTGTGTGTAGGAGCTGCTGCAAAGCCACTGGGACGGTGAATTAGCCAAGACTCCTTAATCCCGTGGCTAATCCACCAATAGAAAATTGTGTTTCCTTACTTCCCAAAGAGTGCTAATCCCCAGTCAGGCGGGCACGTCAGAGAAATCCTATATCCCTGAGATAATGTGAAACAGAAACGCAGGCCTGTGGGCTCCAGGGACAAAGGCTCATTTCATGCTGTTAGCAGCAGACTGTGGGGTAGGGGGCGGGGGTTCCGCAGACAGTCGCCGGCCGGGGCTGGGGCCAGAGGAGAGTTTCTTTAAGAGACGAATATTTCTGTGCATTGGCCGCGGGTGATCCTGGGCACGGGAGCTGGTCAGATAGCAGCCTGGGAGGGGATCTCCGAAGTCCAGGCCTGAGGTGGGAAGGGGAGGAGCTGGGTGCTCCCTGCCAGGCCCCGGAGGCTGCTCTTCTGAGGCAGTTGGCTGGGCTCCTCCTGCCTGTCCTCCCTCTTCTCCCACACTGCCCCCACACCGTCCCTTCAAACCTTCCAGGTCCCAGGCCCAAGCTGGGGCAGGGGTGGGGATGGGGTTGAGGGGGGATGTACTTGCCAGAGGGTGGCACATCCCCACGAGTAGGTCTGCCAGTTGGCAAGGCCTCGGGCTTGGATGGGCTGAGGGGGTGGGCATATGCAGATTCTGCTCCCCATGGTCCCTGGGTGGGAAGATAGGAGTGAGTGAGAGGAGTGAGCAAGAAGCCCTGTCCCTGGGGTGGCCGGTGTTGGCGCCTCTCGTTCAGAGGCCCCGCATGCCGTCCACTAGAGACCCGACGAGGCTGGGGTGGCGGGGAGGGCAGGGCTTCCCGTTCCCCCTAAGCTGTGGTCATGGCCTGGCTGGGGCACCCCTGGAAGACAGGGCTCTGCATGTTCCCCTGCACGCACCTGCACACACAGGCACACACACACAGACACGCCGAGTCTGTGCAGGAGCTGGCAGGAGACCAGGCCGAGCTGGTGGGCGCTGGGCCCAGAGCCTGCTTTGTTTTGATGGCTCACAAGACCCCACAGCAAAGAGATTCCCCTTCTGCTGCATCTGGTTTAGATCTCGGGGACCCGTGCTGCAGGCAAGAGTGATTCCACATTTCTCCATCATTTCAATGAGGTGCAAGGAGAGCGAGACATTACGTGTCGTGCAGTCAGAACCGGGAGCCGTGTCTGCTGCCTGGCACCAGTGCCCTGAGGGTGTGGCTGGGCAGGGGCAGGGAGGTGGGAGCCCTCTTCCTCCCCTCACTCACCTGCTTTCTGGGGCAGGGAGGGGCACGGCCACCCCAGCCTGCGGAGGCTGCCCGGGGGAGCCCACATCAACCCTCAGCCTGGAAATGATTAGAAGGAACTGACTTGCCGTCATGGGCTCACCACAGGCCACCCTCTTTGGGGCCTCATCGCGCCCCCCGCTGTGCCCAGCCTGGGGCAGCGGAGGTGCCACATCAGCACCAGCTGTGACTGTGTTGATAGAGCCTCACAGGGGTCCTCCATGCAGACAGCGGCTTGGGAGCTCTGGTGGTAGGTGACATCCCCACAGTCACTCTGCCAGCTTGTGGTCAGGTTCAGTTGGGGTCCCGGGGCAGAGGCAGTCATGGGCACCGCATGTGCCACTGGCCTCCCTGGCACCTGAGCTACCGTGATAGGCAGGAAAGGAGGGCAGGGCTGGGCGGGAATGTGGCAGTGACGGGCAGTGCGGGTCCGGGGTGTCATGTGAAGGCCATGCCAGCGTGGCTGCCTGGGGCTGCCCTTTGTTCCCCATCCACGATTGGCCAGGATAGGGACTCGGCACAGGGGCAGTGGGGAGAGAGTTTGTGGGAAGGAAGAGGAGGCCTTTGACCCTCCCCACTAAGAGGAAACCCTGCTGGGGGCTGGGGGGGCGAGAGAGCCCCCAGCAGAGTCCCAGCTTGGCCTTTCTCCGCCTTTCCTCTCAGCTCCCCCCCACCTGTCACTGCTGGCCACTTGCCCGGGCTGGTTTACTCCCCCTCCCCCACGCTGGATGTCAACACTCTGTCTTGTCCATCTGTCTGGCCCCACCGGCCTGCCCTGCTCCTTGCCTCCTGTCTTCCGTGTCCACCATCAGACTCGCCCTAGGGGTAGGGGCCCCCAGCCTGGTGAGCGAGGGCAGCCCGCTGACCCTGGGGGGATTAAGGGGTTTGGTGCGGAGTCCCAGAGTGAGGCCGGCACGGGTGGAGACGTCTGGGCTGCACGGCCCGAGTGAAGGCTGGTCACCTCGGCTGCGTTCCCTCCCCCCAGGATGCGCTTCGCTGTGCACCACAGGGCAGCAGCCTCGTCCACAGCCAGCCCAGGTGGGCCCGCGTCCTCTGCGCAGTCTCTGGCGTGCTACTTCTGGCAGGCACGTGACAGGCGTGTGGCATGGCCACTGCTATCATGGTCTGGGCAACAGAGTCTCTGGGTGGCCCGTGAGGAGTGATGGCTGCAGTTTTCCTGCTGCTGCGTTGGCACGAGGTATGGGACAGAGGCCTCTGCGAAGGAGGTCAGTGGCCGAGAGGGCCCGTGGCTTGTAGGCAGTTTGTGTTCTGAAGTGCCAGTCCTTGTCCTTTCACGGTGGCCCTCCTGTGTCAGGTCCCCGACGTGCCCTCCCCCCGAGCCTGCTCCAGACCCAGTGCCCTTCTTCAGTCCGAGCCTGGCAAGGCAGAGCCAATGGGGCTGGGGGCTGCCCTCCCCTGTCCCTGACCTTCACCTCCTCGTGGCCATCCCCCCACAATCTCCTGCTCCACCTCAAACCTGACCTGCCAGCCCAAGGAGTGCGCCCCATGTCCTCTGTGCTTGGAACGCACTTCCTTCCACGTGTTTTTGTCTTTTTTTCCCTAGTCAGAGTCTCCTTCCCCGGGCTGGCCACCCTGCAGGGGAGCCATGAGGGCCCAGACTCCACCTGGTGCACAGTCCCTTTGAGAGACCGACACTCGCACCCCTTCTCTCTTGCCTTCGCCCCAAGCGCACAAGTAAACCCTGAAGGAGAAGCTGCGAGGAGAACTGGGAAGAGCTGAGAGAAAATACAGGACAATCCCGTCTTGAGGTTCCCCAGGTTGGAAGAAAAGGAAGTTGACGGGAAGGAAAGAATTGGGGAGAGAGAAGAGGCCTTGGGAGGGAAGTGACCTCACGACCACCACCACCCTCCCAGAAAGATCAGGGAGAGTGCCAGGTCATTGGAAGAGAGGGAGTGGGGGCAGGGCAGGGGCTGGGCGCTGCTGCTGGGGGCGGTCAGCTGCAGCATCTGCCTTGCACCTGTTCTGTCCCCCACTTCCGGAAGCCCTTTACAGCCAGGGAGAATCCTGCACCCCCATTTCATAGAGAGCCACACTGGGGGCCAGAGCCCCGCCTGGCCCACGACAGCCTCGGGCAGACCCACATCTGCAAACCCACAAGAGCAGAGATGGACACAGGGGCGGCTTCTGTCCAGGTGTCCTCTGAGCCATGTTCTTCCGCTGGGAGCCGTGGGCCCTGCTTTCAGAGGCGCCACAGAGGACTGGCGTTTTGGTGCCACTTCTTTGGGCCTCAGTACAGTTCTCGGGGTACTAAAAATAAAGGCCTATCGCTTTAACATCCGTTATTTTTGTAGCTCACGCAGAAGCCCTTGGGTGTTACATAAAGCGTCTTTCACGTCTTGAACTGTGAAGGGGAGAAGCTGCTCCCCTATTCTTACGGCCCTGGGGGCTCCATCACCCTCTACTGCTCCCTAGTCGGGCCCCCCGGGATTTGAACACGCTGGGCTGGTTCTGGGGTGGGCCACATCAGCCTGGTGATGTGGCCCTGAGCCCCATGGCCCATGGAACCCTGTGGGAAGCACGCGCACTTACACACACACACACAGCGGCACGCCCGGCTGCATCCAGTGGGCTCTGTGGATTCCCTGGCCTCATCTTGAGCTCTGGCAGGGCCTCTGCTTTCTGCCTCAGGTCTCATCTCCAGTCTCTGAGGGGTCAGTGGAACTCACCCTCCTGCACTCACCCTGCTGCTGGGCCAGGCCTCTTCCCTGACCGCCACAGAGGGGCCTCACGGTCTGGGCCTCTCCTCGTGGATGGCTCCTCCATGTATGATGCCAACCCTCACCCCCCACCCCCCCGGTGCAGTGTCTCTGGTTTCACCCACTTTGCTCCCTCCCTTGCTAGAGGAAACCACCATCTTCCTCTCTTATTCTTTGGTGCCACATGCGCACGCGTGCGCACACACACACACACACACACACATACACACACACACATACACACACCACCACCACCACCACCACCACTACCACCATCATCTCCAGGTGCCTATCCAAGGGGCCCAGGACCCGAGCATCTCCCTTGTCCTCCTCTCCCTTCCTACCTCCCTGGAGCCTCCTGCACTCTGTCCCTGAGCACGCCTCCATGCTTTGGCTCACCCCTCGCTTCCTGGGGTCCCCCTTCTCCCCTCACACCCACATATCCATGCTCGTGTCCTCAAACTGGCATCCCTCCCATGGGGCCAGCCGAGTATCTGCAGCCTGGCACGGACCAGCCAGGCCGAGATCAGAAAGCCCTGGGAGTAGAGAGCGGGACACGGGCTTTCCAGGCTGTAGGACAGTCTCCTCCAGGGCCAGGAGCGAGCCTGCAAGAGCCCGACTCGGTACCCCAGCACAGAGCCAGGAACAGAGAATAAGAGAGGAAGACGGTGGCTTCCTGTCCCTGCTGGGTGTGGGCCAAAAGCCAAAAAGAAAATACAAGAAGAGTCTCTTCCATGTCTGCCCTCGGAGCCAGGAAGCAACCAGAGATAGGCGAGCCCGCAGCCGTGGCAGGAGAGCTTCACAGCTGTGCCCCAGGCCGAGCAGAGCCTGAGTCCCAGGAAACCATGGAACCCACACAGCATCCCTGGGCGTGCATGTGGGGCCGTGACTTCCCACAGCAGGTGCCTCCCTGGGAAGGGGGAAGGGCAGTCAGGAACCAGCCCCGTACCCTCTGACCTCCACCAGCAGGGGTTGTGGGTAGCAGCGGCGTCACGGGTTCCCTGAGTGGGGTTGTCTGAATTGTTTTCTGCCACTCCAGCTCAGGGAAGGGGCTTCTGTAAGAAGCAGCCAGGAGGTGGGAGGCAGGGGACAAGAACCCCCCACCACATGCTGTGAGCCCCAAGTTAGGGTAGGTCTTGTTGCATCAGCTACTGAAAGGTTCTCATGGACCAGAGAGATGGTATAGTGGGTGGGGTGGGCACTTACCTTGCACACAGTCGACCCTGGTTCAATCCCTGTCACCGCATAGAGTCCCCAACTCTGAGACAGGCTCCTGAGCACAGAGCCAGGAGTAGCCCTTGAGTACTGCCAGGTGTGGTCATAACCCACCCCCTCAAACAAAAGGTTCTATAGTCTGATCTGTCCCTTTGGGCAGTGACGTTTTTAGCCTTGGTAGAGCTCAGAATGGTGACTTTGTGATAATTTTCGAGCTTAATGGTTAGCCAGGCAGAAGACGTTCCTCTTCAGGGCAAGGGGACTGCTGGGGCCCAAGGTCTATCCCTCCTTCCCACTGTCCCTCTTGTTGCTTCCACTCATTTAACCCTCCATGACCAGGCCAGATAGGTGGCACCGCTATGTGAGAACCAAGAGCCCCAGTTTCTCCACGTGGCAGGGAGGATCAGGCCTCTCGTGGGTGCACAGGAGTGTGGTGGGGTGCGGGTGGCATGCCCCCCTCTCCACGGCCTCCTGAAGCCAGGCTACCCAACCGCCATGTTAAAGCTGTGTGTCGGAGGGCCAGAGCTATAGCACAGCAGGTAGGGCGTTTGCCTTGCACAAGGCCGACCTGGGTTCAATCCCCAGCATCCCATATGGTCCCCCAAGCACCACCAGGAGTAATTCCTGAGTGCAGAGCCAGGAATGACCCCTGAGCATCGCTGGGTGTGACCCAAAAAGAAAAAAAAAAATGCTTCGTGTCCGTGTCTGGGTGTTCTCATCTGAAAAATAGACTTGGGAAGGCCCTCCCACAACGCACGCTGCAAGCGCAAAGCATGTGGGGCCGCTCCGTGTGCATGGGCCGCCGAGAACAGTGGCCCGTGGAGCTGGGCTGGGCTCCACCATCTCGTACAGCGAGGACTTAGGAGGGAGGTCGAGAGAGGGGCAGACACAAGCCGTCTCCCCAGGAGGAGTCTGGGCCCCAAGGGGGGCTGCACTTCCTGCCCACCTTGCCCGGGCAGGGCTGCCCATGGCCAGTGGCCTAGACGACCCTACCCTTGGCTCGCATCAGTCAGGGGCTCACAGAAGCCGCAGCCAGGCAGGCCCCCTCTCATCAGGCCCAGGCCTCCCTGGGGACCTTTGGAGTAGGTGAGAGCGTGGGGGGCTACTTGGCAGGTCCCCTCTCGTGTGCCCTTGAATAAAAGGCGGCGAATGAACTTGGTATGGCTGCGGGGCACACCTTGCAAGGACTTCTCGCCTTCCACGCTGGGTGTTGCCATGTCGCCTGGCCAAGAGATGAAGGAATCTCCATGGCTGGACATGAAGGAGAGATGAGAGGCGGGACAGGGTTGAGGGCACTGAACTGGCAGGTGACGGTCACATAGTAGACAGAGCCACATAGAATAGGCAGAGGATGTGCCCACCCACCCTCCTGGTCCTCCTGTCCTTGGGCCCCAGCAGCTGGGAAGCTGGTGATACCAGAGTGGTTGCCCACCTGCCGTCTGGACCCTGGGTTCCTGTACTGTACAGGTGCCGCCCTTCCCTGGAGAGGGGGTGTGAGGCTGGGCCGCTCTCTGCGTGGGATTCCCAGCACATCCCCCCATTTCTGGGCCCCGCCCCACACACACCACCTGGTGGCTGCCACCCGACAACTCAGCAGTGTGCTTGGGGCAGGATTGGAGATGACATGAGTCTTTCAGAAGCAGCTTGGGAGGGAAGGAGTGGAGAGCAGTGGGGAGAGGAGGAGCTCATTCGAGGGGTTAACGGCCTCGCCCATGGGCTGCTGGCCACCATGCAGGGTGCTGGACGTGAAGCGGGTTTCTCTTGCGATCAGAGGAAGAGGAGCAGTGCCACTCTGGTGGGCTGTTTCTTTCCCTGTTTCATGAAAGGGTAGTGGACTGCCAGGAATAAACCTGGGTCTGCTGCATGCACGGCCAGCGCCCTCATTTCTCTCTCTCTCTCTCTCTCTCTCTCTCTCTCTCTCTCTCTCTCTCTCTCTCTCGTCCCTGTTGGCCGTGTTCCTGCCAGGCTGCCCCGTGAGAGGTGTGGCACCTGGTGTTGACCCTGGCCCCCACACCATACAGCTTGTGCATTTGGAAATCCAACCCCTGTGAAACGTTAGAAAACCAGCCAGGCAGGGGCGGAAGGCGGCAGCTCGGCCCCCCCTCCCCCGCCGCAGCCCGAGTCTGGGGCCATCGGGAAAAGTCTGGATGAAGAATGGTTTGGAGCTTGGCGCGGTGTGAGCTTTGCAGCCGCCAGTGGAAACTTCCAGGAATGCTGCTTCTAGCCAGCCGGGGGCTGTTTCCGCTGCAGCTTTTATGAGCTGCAGACCCCCACCCCGGCTCTCGCTCAGCCCAGCCCTGCCTCTTGGGGTACAACTCCCACTCTGGTCCAGTAACTTGGGGGGGGGAGTGCCGTCGTGTCCTGGGACTACGCACCCTCCAGCCCTGCCCGGCTTGTTTCAAAGGGGCCCCCTGCCAGGAGGGGCCGCCAGGAGCCTATGACATCGAGCAGGAGCAGCGGGAATTTATGGCAGCCTCAGAGAGGAAACTCCCTCCCCATGCGTTTCAGTGTTTTATTAGACGTCTGAAAGGAAAGTCTCCTTTCCACTGGACCAAGGCCCGGAGCCGGCTGGGAGCCACAGGAAAGGTGGCAACACCTCTCAGGGAAGGACCACAGGCAGCTGGTGAGAGTCGTAGAAAGTGCCCCCCGAGCCTGCCCCTGCCTGGGCATATTGACTGCATGGCCTAGGAACAAAGACTCCTGGTGCCGTCAGGGCCATCAGCCCTCTGGGAGGAAAAGAAAGTGGGCAGAGGGCCGGAGAGTTAGTACAGCGGATATGGCATTTGCCTTATACGTGGCTGACCTGGGTTCCATCTCTGGCATCTCGTATGGTCCCCCAAACACTGCCCGGACTAATTCCCAAGTACAAAGCCAGGAATAATCCCTGAGCATCACAGGGTGTGACCTAAAAGCCAAAAAAAAAAGGAAGAAAGTGGGCAGAGCCATATGGTGAGTAGGGGCCAATCTGTCTGGGCATGTGACCAAGGGGCCAGCCCCTGTCTCAGGAGCACACAGGTGCCCCGAGACCTTTGGCCCTGTGCCGTGTTCCACCCAAGGCAGGAAGAGATGGGCAGGGGCTTGCAGCCCATGGGACGCTTGTGTGTATGTGCCAAGCACCTCCTCCCAGTGAGCACCTGCAGCAGTGGGCTCCCAGCTCTCTGCTGGAGAGGCCTGGACAGAAAGGGGGCACAGGCAGAACATGTCACTTGCCCCCAGCCCCAGTAATGTCATCTGCACTTGGAAAGGTGGAGAGGGCAAGGGCCTGGGATCGTCTCCGCGAGCAGGAGGAGAGCACTTTCTCCTCTGTGCAGTCGAGGTGGCTGCTGGTCCCCACTCCGGGCCTGAATGCAGGGGTGGGGTGTCTTGGGGAAAGCCCAAGGGCGGGGGCGGGGATGTGCACTTTCCTTCCTCTCGCCGCACCATCCTCCTGTCCAGAAGCTGGACCCCAGGTTGGGGGAGCCCCAGCCAGCCTGACCGCCGCTGTCCTCCTACAGACCGTGTCCATCCTGGAGCAGCGGCTGACGCTGACGGAAGACAAGCTGAAGCAGTGCCTGGAGAACCAGCAGCTAATCATGCAGAGAACGACACCGTGATCAAGGGGACCGCAATCAAGAGCACGCTCGATTTGGGGTGGCAGGCGGGGGTTTGTACTGTGGGCCATGGGTAAATAAAAGGGATTCAGCCAGGTGGGCCCTTTCTCCATCCTGAGCCCAGGGGCTCCACCTGCCACAGAACGGGAGGTCCCTGGTCGGCGAGACCCACGCTTACATGGCAGGCCGCATTTAGTCTGGGGAGAAGTGGCCAGCCCCAGCCCCGGAGGCAGCCCTGGTTTCACTTGCCATGCGGGGGCCTATTCAGCTGATGCTACATGCTGCACAGTCGAAGCTGCCCGGGATGGTCTGGTGAGCCCGGTGTTGGCTTGCACCAACAGAAGCCCGTGTGGATGTGGCTGGGCCCAGGGGGCTGGGATCAAGCCTCTGAGGATCAGGGATCTTGCAGTGGCCAAGTGTCCCCCAACACGCTCCTGAGGGCCCAGTGGCAGCTCCTCAAGAGCATCTAAGACTAGAACAGTCATTTCTTGTTTATTTTTGGGCCAGACCCCATGGTTCTCTGGGCTTCTGGCAGCACGTAGGGACCACATGGGGTGGGAGGGATTGAACCTGGGTCCTACCCACTGTACTGTCTGATCCTGAGAACAGTCTCTATCCAGCTTGTCAGAGAAGCAACAGGGTCTGAGTTAGACCCAGTCAGCTCAAGAGGCCCATAAAGGCTAAAGGACAGGGCAGCTGCGGGGCACTCCGGCCAGAATCATCTCTGAAGTGAGGACACCCATAACCACAGCTGCTCAGGGTGTTTGCGGAGCAAGACTGGTCCATGTCCTTGCCCACGGGCTCTTGGCTCCTGAGCTTCCTGCAGCCCCCGCCTCTGCATGCGTGTGGGAGGACCAGGTGAGCATCTGCCGGCTGTGCAGATGTCGGTCCTGCCTCAGCATTGACTTTGGAGGGTACGCAGCAAGCCAAGAAGGTACTAATCCTCCAGCATACCTGCCCTAACCTGGGAGGATGGGGCTGGAATCTGTTGGTTCTCAGGGTTGGGGTGGCCATACAGCTGTGGGGTCTGGATGGGGTGCCTCTGAGGCTCGGAGGGAGGCACCCGGTGTCAGCGTCTCCCCACTTCCCACTGGCAGTCGGGGGTGCGGGGAAGTGCAGAGTCAGGCCTTGGGCAGTCTTTAGCTCTGAGTCCCGCCATACAGGGACAGAACCTCTGGTCCTTTGGCTCACCTGTCACTGATGGTGAGAACCACCCCTCCAGTGACCACCTGGCTGTCACTCTGTCCCCCCATACACCTGTCACCCCACTCTCACTTGGGCTGCATGCAGGCAGAGCCCACCCCACCCCAGGCCCTTGCCTGCTTTCTGGGCCCCGGGATCCCAGCTCAGGGTTTCCCCCATGCCAGGCCTGGGATGCTTTCGGGCAGACGTGGGCAGGCTGCAGGGAGGCCAGCCTTGCCCTCAGCACCTGTGTTGATGGCCTACCAGGTCATCTGGATGGGGGCTGAGGCTGGTGACAGGAGCCATGAGCCCTGGGATAACACTGTTCCCCAAAACAGGCCCTGGGGCAGGGGGACACAGGAGGGTCTCCTAGTCCTGTTCCCAGGCTCTGATTCCCATCCCAGGATCGTTTCCGCTTTCTCTGAAACCCACCTTCCCCTGTAGGTCTGAGGGCCTGGCAGGGGTGTGGGAGGTTGGGGTCCTAGGAGGCATTTTCCTGGGTTTCCTATTACCAGTTAAGTAGGTATAGACCCTCGGGGGGGCTTCACCCCACCCCACACCCTCCTCTAGCCTGATGCCCCTCTCCCTGGACAGCAGCCCAGAATTGGAGGTCTGGAGGGTTCCCGAGAGCTGGGCTTGTTCTTGATAAAACAAACCCAGAGACTTTGGGTCTTCCCCAAGTCTGAGATGGGGCCTGACCTGGTCACTCTGGGCTGGTGGCAGGTCGCACTGGGGCACTGGGCCACACACAGGACAAGAGTGATTTTGAGGTGTCCTGGTCTTGTGCCATTTCCCCATGGACACTGCCAGTCGTCCCCAGTGGCACCCTGTCACTGTGGCCCACTCCTGCCTCAGTCTTGAGAGCAGGCTTGAATGTGCAGAAACTTTGGCTCTGCCGTCACCCCTCCTGACTTCAGATGTGGGTAATTCAGCTCAGAAAACCAGAGTGCAGCTCGGTTGGTTGATGTCTCTCAGGCTCTCATTTGGCCTCACCTTCTGCAAACCCATCTCCAGTTTCTACCCATTTGGGGAAGGGTATCCTGGGAACTGACCCAGGTCAGCTACATCAAAGCAAGCGCCTCCACCCTGTAACTGCCTTTCCCGCCCTTACACGTTCATGCAAGTATGAGCCCTTGAGTTTGATCCCTGGATGCCATCCCCATCCGCCAAGCATGGTCCCAGGGTCTCTCTGAACCTCAGCACCACAGTGGGGTTTAAAGTTTGAGTGTAGGGGGACTGGAGAGATAGCACAGAGGGTAGGGCGTTTGCCTTGCACGCAGCCAACCCGGGTTCGATTCCCAGCATCCCATATGGTCCCCTGAGCACCGCCAGGAGTAACCCCTGTGCATTGCCAGGTGTGACCCAAAAAGCAAAAAAATAATAATAATAAAGTTTGAGTGTAGGACCAGAGCAATATAGCACAGCCCCTGAGCACCACTGAGTGTGGCCCAAAACAAAAACAAAAAAAATTGTGAGTGTAAGATTGTGTCACCAGCTGCTCAGAGCATGGACCAGGGGGGACAACAGGTGTCTGGTTTAAATGACAGCCTCCCTTGGAGCCCTTGACTGGTCTTAGAAGGCAGGGGACAGCCCTGCCTTTCCTGCAGGGATGCCTGGACAGCAGAGGCAGCTCGCTCCCATGCAACCCTCTGCCCTTCTGCCATGACCTCTGGTCCTTAGGCACACCTGACATGCTGTTTTGTGTCCTTGCAGGTCTGTGTCCCCTCTGAGACAAGCAGCATGGGCCGGCTCCCCTCCCAGCCTGCCTCCCCCCACGCCAGTCCTACCCCCCTCATTTTCTGTCAGGTGGTGGGGTTCTTTCTACCGTGTGAGGGAGCCAGGGGCGGCCCTGGCCCACTGTCCCACTCCAAGTTGCTGTTCTCCCCGCTTGCAGCTCCGTGCCCTTGAGCAGCACCCCAGCCCCTGGAGACAGAGCTAGGTCCTGTGTTGGCACCTGGGGCGCTCAGAGCAGCAGTCACCCCGGCAAGGGTGGCTGTTAGTGGGACTCTATCCCACCTCAACCCCCGCGGCCAGCCTGAGGGACCCTTCTGGCAGGCCAGGCTCCTCCCCTGGAACTTGACTCACGTGTAACAGGGGTGGGGGATCATAGCCCCTGCCCTGGTCCCTCTGGCGCTGAAATCCCTGGTGGCCCTGCCACAGGCACCCCCAGAGGGGAGGAAGGAGCTGGGCCCAGGCAGCCCTGCCCACCTGAGAAGCAGCCCTCCTAGGCCACAACTGACGCAGCCAAAAGGGGGGTGCTGGGGGAGAGGGGGTGCGATTACCGGAATCCCGGAAACCCCGCCCGCTGAGCCAGCGAGGGCAGTGACTCAGCCAGCCGGCCCGCTGCTGCCTCTCATTAACCTCCCCTTCCTCCACCGTCCACTCCAGCTGAGCCCCCAGTGGCTATGTGACCAGCTAAGGGAGACAAACCAGGGAGGGCCCGGCGACCGCCCAGGCGTCATGCCTCTCCCTGGCACAAGCCTCAGCCTGCTGCCCGGTGGGCTCCAGCCCGCCCTCACAGCTCAGAACACTGGTCTCCGGGTCACCCGCTCTAGACAAGGGTCTCTGAGAGCTGCTTGCCTGCCCCCGCCCCCTGTGAGCCCCAAACCAGGACATGGGGCCCTCCCAGTCAGCCTGGAGCCAGGCCAGAGGCAGGGGGCCGCCAGCAGCCCAGCCTGCCTCCTGCATGCGTGCAGATTCCCTGAAGCCCCTTCACTGTCTGCAGGCCCCCTCCTTCCCCCCCCCACCGCCTGGTGACCTTCTTGTTGCAGGAGCCCCCAGCCCCCCCTTCTCCCCTCCCCCCATGGGAAAGCTGAGCCAAGATGGAGAAACTGCGGGAGAGGAAGTTCTGCTCTCAACTTCCCTCTCTTGGCCGCGGACTTCTCTTTCCAGTACGAGTTTGTGTTCCTGAAAGTGGGGCTTTGGTCCCTTAGTGGGCACCCGGTGGGCAGAGGCCTGGCCCGAGCCTCTGGGACTCCAGTTGGCACCATTCCCCTGCTCCCTGCGCTGACAGCAGCCCCCGGGACCTCATCCTCCCCCAGCGCTCAGCACTTGAACTCAGCTTAGGGGTGGTGACAGGCTTCCAAACCGGGCCTGGGTGTGGGCTCAGCTGACCTCTACGCCTGCCCTCCCCAGGTGGCTCAGCTCCCATCCTTGCCTGGGACTGTCTACTAGAGCCTGCCCCACCCCTGCACCAGGCCCCTAAACACTGACTCCAGCCAGAGCCACACCAAAGACGTGGCCTCAAGCCCAAGGTTGGGATGTGAGTGTGGGTGATGCCCCCCAGGGGGGCCACGTCCCCCAGCCCATCATTTCAGCGCCCAGAACCTCCTTCCATGACAGCTGCCCCTGGACTGGCTCCTCAGAAGCCTCTGAAATTCGGAGCTGGAGAAGCCGCATTCTTGGTTCCCCCAAGCTCTTGGGAGACCAGGTTTGTCTGTCCCGAGGCCCGGGTGGGCCGCTGCCACTGGGCATCTCAGCTGAGTCTGTGAAGTGACTTCTTGCTGCCCTGTCCCAGCTCAACTCGCAGCCGGACTGAGATAAGGCTGCCCGTGCCCTGTGAGAGGTGTCCTGGAGTCTGCCGGGGACCAGTACTTCTAGCTTCGACGGCCTCCCCTCTGGGAAACGGATGGGAACCTGCTGAGGCCGGTGTAAGTCAGGCAAGGGCCTTCCCAACTCCCCAGCAACCCACAGCCCTCCAGAGTCAGCCCCCCACCCGCTGGTCCCATGTGAAGAGCCTTCTTCATGGTGCGCATAATGGCTCAGATGCTGAGCCATGCAGAGCCAGGAGTTCAGGGGGCTAGGTTTGGGGGTACCCAGGGCATGCCCAAGGGATCATGCACCGTGCCAGGGGTGCTCGGCCTGCTGTGCTCCCTGCTGCCTATGGTTGGGGTTTTATGCAGAGATGAGGAGGAGCAACACAAGGGATGTCTCCCGCTGCTGGCTGGCCGGGGGGCCCACCCAGGAGAGTGGGACTGTGACTTCTAGGGACAAATTCTCCCTTCTGGTGCCTCCTCCTCCTCCTCCTCCTCCCCCATCTTCCTCCTCCAAACACATGTTTCCAATCCCAGCTCAGGCCCCTCTCCCCTCCGCAGCCCCTTCCCATTTCCTCTCAGAGGCAGCCGCCAGCATGTGGAACGTATTAGGAGACCCTGGGGGCTCGTAACCCAACTCTGGCTTGGGCTGGGAGGGGGGGTGGAGCCCTGTCCCTGCCCCCAGGCCCAGGAGCCACATCTGGTCGGAGCGCACAGACACACGGCAGGGGCCAGGCACGGAGAGTGCCCGCTCACCACTCCAGACTCTGGGCCAGGCAGGGCATGTGAGAAGCCTCCCCGGGATCCCTGCATGGGGTTTAGACAGAGGGTGGGTCTCCGAACTGCAGTCTCCGATCTGAAATGGAATTCGGGAGGATAGGGGGGCGGCCCTGACATGTAAGACCTTATGCTTCTTTCCTCAAACATCCCTCCCAGCTCTCCCTTCTTTCTCATGCCGTGACCAAGGCTCACACACATGCCCAGCCCTGGCTCTCACTGGGTCTCCCACACTCCACCAGGGGGCTTGTGGGGTGAGAGGGGGTACACCCTTAGGTGTGGGGCTCATGCACCTGTCCCCAGGGGGTTCCACACTTTTTTTTTTCTTGTTCTGGGCCACGCCCAGGACGGGGAGGTAAAGCTCTTACTCCTGGCTCTCTGCTCAAGCTCACTCCCTGCAGTAGTGCTCAGGGCCTTAAGTCTGACCTCTGGCACCCATCATTGGAGCTTGTCCCCAGTCCACAGGGTCTTCACATGGTCGGATACCTGCCGGGGTCACTGTGGTGTGACCAAGACTCACCTGTCCCTGCCCTGGGGCAGAGTTGAGGAATCACTTGTGGCACAGACAGGGGAGCTGCAGGCTCCTGGGGGGCACCAGGGATCTAGCTCACAGCCGCTCACAACCTCGCACTCACCAGGCAGGTCACATGAGCCACTGAACTACTCCCCTGGGCAAGGCTGTTTTTGTTTGTTTGTTTGTTTGTTTTGAGGCCACATCCGGCAGCGGTCAGGCTTAGTCCTGGCTGTGCTCAGGAATTACTCCTGGCAGTGCTCAGGGGACCATATGGGATGCCAGGGATGAATCCCCAGATTAGCCGTGTGCAAGGCAAATGCACTACCTGCTGGACTAGTGCTCTGGCGACATGGACCATTTTTTTAAACACTGGGTCCCTTGGAGGACATGCTAAGGACATGCAGTCCCAAGGGCTAATAATGAAGGTTATGCAAGAAGCGGGTACTGGGGCCTGGGAGATCACTGAACCCATGCAGTAATAGGTCTGGGTTTGATCCTTGGCACCTCCTGGTCCCCTGAGAACTGCCAGGAGTACTCTGACTTAGCCCCAGAATTGCTGAGTGTGATCCCAAAATAAAAAGTAAAACAACACACACACACACACACACACACACACACACACTCACATTTAAAACAAAAACAGCAGCGCTGTGGCGAGCCCAGTTTGGGAAGCACCCAAACAAATGGTAGCTACATCCCTGCCACACTTGTGGCCGGACACCCTCCACGCGCCTCAGCTTCACAGCTGTGGACACAGAGCTCACAGAGACAGAAGCCGTGACGTTCAGATCTGCTGTACCTAGCAGGTCCTGGGTTCTCAGAATCCTGCTAGGGGAGCACCCAAGAAAGGGCTAAGAGGGCAGCGGCACAGGTCAGAGCCCAAGGGAAAGGTCCCCTGAGCAGGCATCGGGGCCAGTGTGACTGCTGCTGGACTCTTGAATGTGGGCTCGGGAAGGCTGGGCAGTGGGCAGCAGGGCGGATGTGGCTCTGGCACGAGCCCTGCCAGGGCCCTGGTGCCTGACATCCTCCCTCCCTCCGCCTCATCCTTATGGGCAGGCACAGGCACAGAGCAGGAGGCGGGTGGGCGGGCGGGATGGGACCTGCACGGGCAGGCCCTGGTGTGGGGAGTGTCCCCGCCGCTCCCAGCAGAAAGTCAGCCTCAGGATGGGGCAGGCGCGGCTCTATCTCCTCTGCCTCCGTTTCCCTCCCTGGTAGGGCAGAGCCCTTCCTGCCTGCACCCCATCCCCACCTCAGCTGCCTCATGGTCCTTCCCAGCCCTCACTCCGAAGGCCTTGCTGCCCTTCCCCTGGGCTCATGGTGACCCCCAGGGCCTGGCCCCCACTGTCACAGCAGTCTAACAAGACTACGGCACCCCCATTTTGTAGAGGAGGAAAGAAGCTTGGGGCTGGGGTGGTGATGGGGTCGGTGTGAGAAACAGGTCCCCTGGCCTCACCCCACCTCATGACAACCTGTCCCAGAACCCCCACACCCGTGCTTCTGGGGGCACACTGCCATTTGCCCCTGCTGCTGCCTTGGGAGTCAATGTGGGTGAAGGTTAGGAGTGACTGGGGTATCTCTTGCCACCACCCCAAGCCTGGCAGCAGGCGTCAGTGTCCCCTTACTCCCTGAGTGCCAGCTCCTGAGGGAGTGTCTGGGAGACCTTGTGTCTGGGGGAATCAAGCCACAGAGCTCTCAGGCCTGACCTGATGGCTCTGGGGCACTCTGCCCCGAGGGACTGGGCCAGGGGGGCGGAGCCACGGCCAGGGCAGGGAAGTGGGCAGGGGCCTCTGGCAGAACCAGCCTGGAGAGGGGCCCTGGAGAGTCTGAGAGTCGGTGCACTGGCCCCCACTCTCCTGGGTCTTGGGGCTCCTGTGGCAAGAGTCGGCAGGCAGGGGCACCCCCACTGTCTGTTTCCTCATTGTGCCACCAGTGCCCACCAATGCGGGCACACTACGGGTCCGGCTCCAGCGGGCCACACAGTTGAGCATGTTAGGAGTTGGCACTGGGTGCGAAACTAGGGTGGCGCTGGGTGCTGAGGCCTCCCGCAGCATGGCCGGAGGAGGCCAGCTTGTTCATGGTCATTTCCCCAGCCTGGTCATGGTCACCCCCATGACCGTCATGGTTGTCACAGTGCCTCCAGGAGGGATTCCTGAAAAACAGGGCCGTGTGCGGGTGGGAAGGGGCTGGCAGCAGGCAGGTGCTAAAGAAGCAATTAGGCCTGGCAGCCACGAGAGACCCGCCGCCCCACCCAGGCCCACCCCAAGCCGGCCCAGCCCAGCCCCATGGCAGATCCGCCCTCCCGGTGCCCCGGGAATTCCCAGCCTCAAAGCTTGTGCTGGCTTTACTGTCCAGGGCCTGCCCCTGCTAGCTCTCCTGCTCACAACCAGAGGCTGGTTTGGCAGGGAAGGACCAGGGCACCCACCCTGCGCCTCCTGCCAGCTCTCACTGCTCTGCCTTTGTGCTGGCTGGCAGTGCTGCCCAGGGGCACCCTCCTGACCCCTGGGCCTTCCGAGCAGAGGGCCTCTGAAGGATCTTGATGGCTACATGATGGGTGGGCAGCTAAGGACTCCCGCTCTCAAAGCCAGAGGCGGGGAGTGGGGTGGAGGGCTTCTGAGGCTTCTTTTCTCTGTGTTTTGTTTTGTTTTGTTGAGGGGTTATTGCTTTGTTTTGTCGTGGTTTGGTTTTTGGTTTGGGGACTATACCTGATGGTGCTCAGGGCTTTCTCCTGGCTTTGCACTCAGGGGTCACTCCTGACAAGGCTAAGGGGACTCTTTGCAGCAACAGGAATCAAACCCAGGAAGACGAGAACCCCACCCACAGTACCCTCTCTGCAGCCCCCTGGGTAGGCTTCTGAGTCACTCACTGCTCATTGCCCATCAGAACTGGAGTATCCTAAGGGGAGGGATTCTGCTCAGAGCAACAAAGTGGGGAGCGGGGATCTGGAAGAAAGGGAGCCAGACTTCACCCAGGACTGTGGCAGGAAACCCGCCCACCTGGGCTTGCAGAGTCCTGCCCCTCCCTCCTCTGCTGCCCCCGAGCCCCTGAAGCCAGGTCTGGCTGCCTGTTTTCCCAGGACCAGCGTGCAACTCCGGGCCCTCTGGAGATGACCTCAGTGTCAGCAGGTGGGACTCCCAGTTGAGTCAGACCCCCTGCCCGGGCAGGGAGAGGCACGAACCTCATGGTAGAAGCGGGATTCAGCCTCCACGTAAGGAAGCCTTCTCACCCCAGGGCCTCTCACCAAGTGACACAGAACAGGCTACTGCGTACATGGGGAACAACAGGATGACGTTTCCGGCATCATCTGTCTTGGCAGGGGAGAGCCAAAGGCATTTTAAATCACAGGACTTTGTGCTCATGGCTGACCACACAGTCTAGAAGACCGGGCTTCTGCTTCTGGGTCACGCCCACTTCCAGGCCCCCTTGAAGTCTGGAGGATGAGGAGTGGGAGGAAGAGCTGGGAGGGTTGGGGTCCATCTGGAGGATGGATGTGTGTGGAGACCCTGAGGGGAGTGTGGGCAGGAGATGGAGGGGACTAGGTGAGGGACTAGGAGAGAGTAGAGGGCACCCAGAAAACCCACCCAGAGTTAGGGCCCCAGGGCCCCATCACCAGGACCAAGCTGGCCACAGAGCAGAGCGATTTCATGCCTTCATGCAGGGACCGTGATCAGCTGAGTAGCAGGGGAGGGCCAGGTCTGACACAGGCTCCCTCACGATCCCTCTGCTCTTTTTGTTGTTGTTCGTTTTGGGGGTTGGTTTTTATTCTTATTTTTTTGGCCACACCTGGATGTACTCATGCCTAACTCCTGGCTCCGCACTCAGGGATCATTCCTGGTGAGATCGAGGGCCATATGGGATGCCAGGGAGCATACCCAGGTGGGCTGCATGCAAGACAAGTGCCTTAGCCATTGTGCTATGGTTCCAGCCCCGTCCCATGATCCCTCTGGCTCTGTGAGGACTGTGTGAAGACTGCACTGTCGGGTGGCCCAGGGGAGAGACCTGAAACCAGGTCCTGCCTTAGAGCGGGTGAGAAGCTGCCCCTACCCGCCTCTGTCTCCGTGTGCTGCAGACAGGCAGGAAGAGTGGGCACAGCAAGCCCGGAGCTGTTAGGGGCAGCTGGGAGCCTGGGCAGGGGAAAGGCGCTGGGACTGAGACCCAGCCCTCCGACTCCATCTTGACTTACCACCGTGGGCCTCAGTTTCCTCAGCTGCTAATGAGTTGTCAGTCCTGCCAGGGCTGATGTAAAGCCTAGAGGGAACTTGATGGGAGCCTGTCAGCGTGTGGCTGCCCCTAAGCCCCTGGGGCCTCTGGGAGAGAGCTCAAGTGGGGAGCCCCAGGCCACCACCTCCGCCTCCTTCCAGGCTGCCCCTCCCACCTCCCAGGTTTATGTGTTTCCTTCCCATCACCCAGCTACCATGACTCACCCAGGGCTCAGTGGGTGAGTGAGTAACAGGCTGGGGCTGCAGCCAGGCCCTTGGGCAAGACATTTCCCTTCCTGGGCCTCAGCTTTCCCATCTGTAGAATGGGCAGACAAGTCCTGCTCTGCTCACCTCATTGGGGAATCTGGGGCGAATGCAGGTCTGAGGAGGTGAAGGCTGCGACAGGGTGAGAACAGCCTGGGGTGTGGCCATGAGGTGGGGCCAGAAACCAAATTTGATATCCCTCTGCAGTCAACCCCCAGCAGAACTTGAAATGCTCATTTGCCCAGGTTGACCAGTGTGTCCTCTTAAGAGGAGCCTGTGCCTGGGACAGCTTGGGATGGCAGGAAGATGGGACCGTGAGGAAGGCCTGGCGGTGCCAGAGTCCTTGGTAAACTTATGGGAGTCCAGTGATATGCTGGGGGCTCCCTGAGGTGAGCCGTCCCAATCCCCACCCATCCCAGTCCAGACCCTGCAGGCCAAACTCCCAGTAGTGGGGGGAGCAGAGGAGGAGTGGGCTCTCTGGGGGCGGATGGCAGGCTTTCTAGGCCTGGAGAGGTGGGGGCACAGGACGAACAAGTGGAAGGAGGGCAGGGATGCTGTGTCTGGTCATAGAAGGAGAGTAGGGCGAAGGGAACCGGGGTGGGAGCAGAGCGACCAGCAATGACCTGGCTATGAATTAGAGCATCAGCAAAGAGGATCTTCCCCCATATGCCCCCCATAATCAATCAACTGATCATGCCCGCTAGGAAGGGCTTGGTGCCAGCAAAGGGCTCAGCAAGAAAAGGGCTGATTGATTAGTAACGTCTGCCAGGGGCAGTGGCTGGCAGTGTGGTGGAGCCCTCTCCTCTGGTTTCCATCCTCCACAGGCTGACCCCAGCGGGCTGGGGATGTGGCCGAGAAAGGCAAAGTCTCCAGCGAGTGGGCACACGGGAGTCCGTGTGGGGAGACCGGTCACTGCTAGGTGGGGAGCCAGGAGCAGGAGGAATTCAATTTCCCTCTCAAGTCCTACGTCACTGCTCAGCGCACTCCCTGACCTGGAACAGGTGCTCAGAAATGTTTGTGCGGGAACTGGAGGATGAGCCTGGCTCTCCCTTTGCCTTTTCTAAGCAGCCTGGTTTTTATTTTGTTTTGGGTTTTTATTTTATTTTATTTTATTTTTTTGCTTTTTTTGGGTCACACTCGGCGCGGCGATGCACTGGGGTTATTCCTGGCTCTGCACTTAGGAATTACTCCTGGCGGTGCTGGGGGACCATATGGGATGCTGGAAATCGAACCCAGGTTGGCCGCGTGCAAGGCAAACGCCCTCCCCACTGTACTATAGCTCCAGCCCCTCTAAGCAGCCTTGGACAATCTCCCAGATCTCCCAGGCCCTGGCATCTACCTGTGACCCTCTCTCTAGCCTGCCCACTGGTTCCTTATCCTTCCATGCTCTCTGCTCCACACACCTGGGCAGGGGAAGGGGCAGATGAACGGGCATGTGGCTCCCTAGGGTCAGATCTATTCCAGGCAATAGCTTTCCTATTCAGTACTGCTGTCACCCAGGGCCCAGCAACCCCTGCCCCACTCCTCCTTACCCCTCGTGCTGCTGGGAGGGAGGCAGGAGGGGGTACGCTCCCATTCCACCCAGACTTGACTCCCCTGTGGTTCCAGCAACACCAACAGGGCAGGGTGAGCCCAGACACTGGAGGATTGGGAGGACCAAGTGTGGATTCCCCCCCCCCACAACCCCCCGCGTGGAACAACCCCTCTGGGCCCACCTGTCTGGGGGCACTTCAACAATAGCGGCACATGTACAGCATACAGGGTGGGTGAGTGTGTATGTGAAAGTGTATGCACACATAGATTGTTTAGTTCTGCACTGTGTACAGATATGTATCTGTGTACCTCTACACACACACACACACACACACACACACAAGCCTATGAGCAGACATAGAGAGAGGAAGGGCTTTGTGCGTTTGTGCCCATGTTGTATGTATCCTGAATGAGGGATGTGTGTCCGTGCTCACAAGGACTGTGTACATCAGGTCTGTACAGAATCTCTTGTGCTGGGACCTTCTCAGAGGCAGCCAGCAGGTGTGGGCAGACAAGCTCCAGGCTGAGAGCACATGATGTCTGGGAGAGGCAGAGCCCTCAGAGAGCCCTTCCTGAGACTAGCTCATCTCCAGACCTGTTTGGGGGACCTCACCTCACCCAGCTAGTGAGGGGGGGGCGCTGCAGGTAAGGGAGGGTCTAGACCCTGAAGGGCTGGAAAGATGACATTCCTGAAGAGAAGGAATGTATTGGATCCCAAGACCTAGCCTGAGCCCCAGACACCCCCCTCCCAGCCTCTGTGCTGCCAGAGGGGGGTTTGCAGTTGCTGGATGGCACCTCTGGCCTCTTGCGGTGCGACCATGGGCATGTTTCTGCTCTGGGCCTTGAAGTCCAAGGGTTCTGAGCCCCATCTCAGGAAAGCCCTGCTGGGATCCACTGCATGGGTTGTGTCATTGTTGTAGAGGTGCCTCCCACAGACACCACAGATTCTGGCCTCTCCTCCAATCTGGGTGATGGGCCACTGGGGCCAAGCTAATTCGCCTCCCTCCGCCTCCACCCACCCTCCTCAGTGCACACACTCACCCAAGCTGGCCTCACATTCCTGATGAAGGATTCCCCCTCCCCGCCCCCCCCCCCCCAATTCTCCCACACCTGCAAGGGAATTTTTCCCATTCCACATCCTCATAGGTCCCTCCCAGGGGTATAGCCCCCACCCCCACCCCTCTGGAGTCCAGAGGAGGAGAGAGATAAGTAGGAGAGATATAAGGAGGAGAGAGATAAGGGAGGAGAGATATAAGGCAGAAAGAGATAAGCTCTCACTAGTTAAAGGGGAGGGATTGCAGAGCCTCCTCCCCGAGTCTGGAAAGTTCTATTTCATGCAGGTGGGGGGAACAGTGGAAGTCCCCACCCCCTTCTTCAGATGTGTTTCCACTAGTGGACATGGGCCAGTTCCTGATGGGGAAATTCAGTTGCCAAAGCTCCCCATGAGGCAGGGCCTGGTGGACCCATGAGCCTCAGTGAGACCTCAGATCCCCTCCCGAGAGTCTGCTCAGGCCCTTTCTGACGGCCCCGAGAACCCTCACAATCAGCACCTAGCCTGGTCTCAGAGACGTGCCCTCCTGTTGGAAAGCTGGAGAACTGAGGCCTGCCTGGGCACCATCCATTCTAGCACTTTCCCTGGTGGAGAATTGGAGGCTGGGTCACAGTGACACCTCTGCAGGTGGCTGGGCAGAATCTGGGTCTGGGCCTCACAGGCCGTAGGACCAGGAAAGAAGAGGTTCTTTCTGCCCAGCAATGCCAAGCCAGCCCTGTGTAGAGCCCAAAGATGTGCTTCTCCTTTCACCTCTGCAGGCTTCCATCCAAGAGATCCGTTTTGGGGGTGTGGCCCTCCTTCCATGCATCCCAGAATGACCAAACCCTTCCACTAGGCTATCCCTCACATGGTACAGTGAGGCAAAGCGTAGGGGGGCTGTTCCAGGACACCGGAAGCATCAGGTCAGCGAAATGCTTAATCCTCTGGGTTCCAGAGGTCCTCCCTTAGGCAAATCTCAGCCCCATCGGCCCCACTTGACCTCTGGCTTCCTCCAAGCTAGAGGTGGAGGGCAGGTGGCTCAGAGCCTACTAGCCTCTGGCAGGATGGGAGGTGGGGACACTCAGCCAGGCGGTGCCCGGTCGTGAGCACCCTCCGCCGGCCCGACGAGCCAGGCTGGGGAGGGAAAGGGAGGTCGGAGCTGCGCACGCGCGCCGCTCCCGCCGAGCCGCTTTGTTCCCGGGCTACCTGCGGATCCATTCACCTCCTCCGCCCCGCACTGCCGCCGCCCGCGAGCCGACACACCGCCCTCGCCAGGGCCCCGCCCACTTCCCGCGCGGGGCGGGGCCGGCGGCGACTCCTCCCCCCGCCCCCACTGTTGCCTTTGATTGCGATTGGCCCGCCAGCACGGCACACGCCCACCTACCGCGAAAGCTGATTGGTGGGTTGGGGAAGACGGTCTGCGGATTACAAGGGAGCGCTCGCGTCCCACCCGCCCCCAGTGGGAAAGTCACGTGGCGCTTCATTCGGCGCCTGTCACCACCCTGCTTATGTAGCTTTCTTAAAGGGCTCGCGCTCTCTTCCCTGGGCTGGTCCTTTCCAGGGTTCCTTCACGCATGGCCTGGAGTGTGCCACGGGGCTAGGCCATCTTGCTCCACCAGTCGCTTAGGTTTGAGTGCCCTTCTGCCTCAGGCCCCCGAGTCGATGGCCCTCACGGGGACTGTTGCCTTCGCCGGAAACGGTGTCCTGCCTAAGCACAATCCTGGCACGTAGTAGGCGTCCAGTTTGCATTTGTTGAATGAACTAGCTGGCAAAATGAATGAATGGGTCGACAACCAGGAGGGAAGGAGGTGGGCTCAGAGTGACCGGGCCTCCTTCCACCTCATCCCCAGGGGGACTCTTGCTTTGGGGAGTATGGGGGGGGGGCGGTGCGAGCAGCTCCCAGGGCAGCCCTGCCAGGTAAGGCAGAGAAAAGCTGGAAGCGTGGGCGCGTTTCTGCCGGATCCTGTAGGCAGGGCAGAGCCAGACCTGGTCACGGCAGGCCGGCAGCCGCGCTGGGGCCGGGCGGGAGAGCCGGGCTCGGGTCCGCGGGGCCGCCCGAGCGGCGAGGGCGCGAGCGTCCCCCGTGGGGAGGGGCGGCGGCGGCGGCGCGGCGCCTTTAAGCCCGGGCGCCGGCCCGCGGCCCCGCCCCTCGGAGGCTGCCTGGGCGCGCGGCCGCCCGAGCCGCGGTTTAATTGGGGCTGTCAGGCCGCGGCGCGCGCGGAGGGCCGGGCGGGGACGGAGGCCGGGAGGCCGGGAGGCGGGGAGGCCGGGGCGGCGGGCGCGGCGGGCGCGCAGCTCGGCGGGAGGCGGGCGCCCGGAGTCGCGGCCGGGGGCGCCGTCCCAGGGCAGGGCTGCCCGGCCCCGGCCCCGGGCCGCCCGCGCTCCCCATGAAAAACCAGCTCCGCGGCCCCCCAGTGCGGGCGCACATGTCGGCCTCGGGGGCGGCGGCGGCGGCGGGGTCGGAGCCCGGTGCGGGGCCCGGGGGCGGCGCGGGCCCCGGGGCGGGTGCGGCGACGGCGGCGGGGGCCATGCCCTGCAAGAGCGCCGAGTGGCTGCAGGAGGAGCTGGAGGCGCGCGGCGGCGCGTCCCTGCTGCTGCTCGACTGCCGGCCGCACGAGCTCTTCGAGTCGTCGCACATCGAGACGGCCATCAACCTGGCCATCCCGGGCCTCATGCTGCGCCGCCTGCGCAAGGGCAACCTGCCCATCCGCTCCATCATCCCCAACCACGCCGACAAGGAGCGCTTCGCCACGCGCTGCAAGGCGGCCACCGTGCTGCTCTACGACGAGGCCACCGCCGAGTGGCAGCCCGAGCCCGGCGCGCCCGCCTCGGTGCTCGGCCTGCTCCTGCAGAAGCTCCGCGACGACGGCTGCCAGGCCTACTACCTCCAAGGTGAGGCTCGCCCCGAGACCCCTGGCGCCCGGGCTGGAACTCCCACCGGCCCCTGGCGCCCCCTGCGGAGGCCGCGCTCAGCCCCTGCGCCCGGCCGCGCGCTCTGGGCGCCACGTCGCACCGGGGGCGCATCCATCCCCGGGTGCCCTCGGGACTCTCTTGGCCACACGCTCCAGTGGGCACAGAAACTTTTCCCCGACTGGGCTTTCCTATGTTCTCCCCCGTTGTTGGGGCCGTGGCAGCGCCCAGATTTCAGCGGACCACCTCCCCCAACACACACACAGAGGAGGGAGCGTACCCCGAAAGATTTCAGGGTACCGGGCTCCAGTTTTTCCAGCCTGAAAGGCCAAGACAAGACAGGCCAGGGGCGCTCTTTCCCCAGCTTCCTCCCCAGGGCAGAGAGCCCTGGGGTTGGAGAAGGTTCGCTTTCTGGCTGGGGTCTCCCCGCTAGGGAATCACGGGCTTTTGGAGGCGCTTGGGACTTGGTGGTAAGCAGTAGCTCTGGCCTGGTCCTGGTTCTGGGAGCCCCAAGTACCCACCCTGAAGCCCCAGAGCCTGCAGAAGGGAGAAGCCAGCGCTGGGGGGCGAGTGTCTGCAGCCCAGCCGGTGTTTCCAATTAACATTCCAAAATGGCCTCTCCCTCTCCCTCTTCTCCCTGGCAGTGGCCGGCGGGAGGGGAGCAGAGAGAGGGCTGCGGCACCCTCGGGCGCAGGCCGAGGTTCAGCTGCAAGGTGCTCCCCACGCCTGGTCCCTGTGAAACCCCTGGTGGCCCTTCCCCTGTGTGTGTCTACGCTGGGAATGGTCTTGTGTTCTAAGTGGAGGTTCTGCAGAGGTGGCTTTAGGACCCCATTTCTTTACTGTCTCCCACTGGGGGACAGACAGGGTGGGACCTGCTTGCCACTCCCTGACTCTGGTTGGGGTTGGGGTAGGCACCCAAGGGTTTGACATGGTGCTCAGCGCTGGAGCAATTGTATGTGTGATTTTCGGCACCACCAAAAAAACCTCCCGAATGCGCAGTCAGAGAGTCTCAGCCCTACCCCCGGCAGCTCTGGCCCCTGCAGCCTCGACTGTAGGAAGGGTTTGCAGAACCCTTCTGAAATGCGGTTGTCTGCTCTCCTATACCACTTAGCAGTTACGGAGCACCCTCGGGTGCCAGGTGCTCATGGGCACTGCAGAGAGCAATGTTTCGGGGCCGTCCTCCAGAGCCCCAAGGCAGGTGGTGTGTCTGAAGCCCTGAAGAATTCTGGGTGGGCTTTGGAGCTCAGGCCGGGTTCTTTACCTCATCTGTGAAGTGGGCCACAGGCTCCTTGGGACGAACAGCTCCCGAAGACGTCAGGCACGGTCCAGGTGGGCTGTTGCTGGGATTGTGCTTGACGGGGCACCCTGGCTGTTTCTGGTTTACCTACGGCCCCTTTGGACTAGGGAAGTGGCCAGGGGCACCCACAGTTTCTCACCCAACTCCGGCTGCAGGTGGTTTTAACAAGTTCCAGACTGAGTACTCGGAGCACTGCGAGACCAACGTGGACAGCTCGTCCTCGCCGAGTGGCTCACCACCCACCTCTGTGCTGGGCCTGGGGGGCCTCCGCATCAGCTCCGACTGCTCGGATGGGGAGTCAGACCGCGAGCTGCCCAGCAGTGCCACAGAGTCCGACGGCAGCCCCGTGCCCTCCAGCCAGCCGGCGTTCCCCGTCCAGATCCTACCCTACCTCTACCTCGGCTGTGCCAAGGACTCCACCAACCTGGACGTGCTCGGCAAGTACGGCATCAAGTACATCCTTAACGTCACGCCCAACCTGCCCAACGCCTTTGAGCATGGTGGCGAGTTCACCTACAAGCAGATCCCCATCTCCGACCACTGGAGCCAGAACCTCTCCCAGTTCTTCCCTGAGGCCATCAGCTTCATCGGTAGGTGTTGCCAGCTCTGAGCAGGCTGGGTGGGCAGGCGTCAGAGGTGTGTATGGGACTCTGGGTGCCACCCGGGCCCAGCCAGGCACTGCTGGGCCTGTTGAGGCATGTGTGTGTGTGTGTGTGTGCGCGCGCGCGCGCACACATGCATACGTGTGTGTGTGTGTGTGTGTGTGTGTGTGTGTGTGTGTGTGTGTCCCCTCCTGTCCCGGTGTGTGCCGTGGGTGTACCCCATGGGTGAGTCATCGCAGCCCTGAGGGCCCGAGCTGGCCCTCCTGGCCAGCAGCACTGCAAGGACTCTGCTATCCTGCTCTTGTCTTCTTGGTGCTAGTGTTTGGGGCTTAATGCACAAACACCTCCCTAGGACCTCCCATGTGCCGCTTCATGCCTCCGCACAAGTGCGCCCCGGTACTGTTTTGGGTTGCACCATGGGGGGGGGGGGGGCGTGTGTAAGGGTTGCCTTGGCACAAAGCCTACTTTCCCCTCCACGGCAGCTGCTGGAATGGGGCAACCCAGAGTGCCCCGCCGTGTCCACAGATGCTCCTGGGGGCCTGGGGGCCTTGCCTGAGGTCTCCGGGTAGAGAGGGAATGTGGGGGGGTGCCAGAGAGGGCCTCCCCCAGAGTGCAGGCTCTGGCTGTCTGGTGTAGAGCCCTCTGGCTCCCCTCTCTCCCCCATGGCCTTATCTCAGACTGCCCCAGCCTGCTTCCTCCCCGGTCACCACGGGAGGCTGTGGGGCTGCGGGTCACAGCCATCCAGGGTACAGAACACAAGATCAGGACGAATGTAACCCCTGGTGACCCCGGGTTTCTAGGCCGGCCTCCAGTGACTGTCACGGTGGCCTGAGCAGCCTTCTCCCACAGGCGGCCATGTCCAGCAGGCTGGGGTGGGGGGGTGGGGGTGTTTCAGTCTCAGCTGGGCCTGGCCGGCTTTAATAACAGGAAGTGGGAGGTTCACGCCTCATCCGCTTACTGGGAACCAAAACTAGGTGCCTGGCTGGGAGGAAGGAAGGAAGCGGAGGCCGGGGGAGGGCCAGTCCGTGGAGGCTCCAGAGCTTTCCAGCTCAGCACGGGGACACAGCCTGGAGGGCTGGGTGCTGCCTCAGCATGTGCCGAAGTGGGGGAGAGGATGGGGGAGCGACTCCCCGTAGGCAAGCCTTGCTTGTCGGGGCCCTTCTTCTCCTGGAAGGCCTCCCTGTCTCTGGGGAGAGGGACCGGACAGGGCAGAGGGTTGGGGAAGAACCTTTCCCCCATTTGACAAGTGGGGGAGCTGCCGCCCCAGCTTCCTCGCAGGACCCGGTGTTCCCGGATCAAGCGCCAGCACCACCCCCACCCCCACCCCCCCAGCCACATCCTGAAGAGGCTAAAAATAAAACTCGGTCCCAGTGGTTTTCCTTTGGCTCTGTCAGGAGTGGGTCTGGGGGCCAGGCTTTCCGGATGCTGGTGTGCTATGGGCTTGTCCCCACCACCCCTTGCTCCCACCCCATCTCAAGGTCAGATCACGCTGCCCGGAAGGGCTACAGGAACAGGAAGTGGCAGCCCTTCCCCGCCACTGGCCTGGCCCCGGGTCAGTCTCCAAGGTGTTAGGTCTGGGTGCCCACACATGTCTGCCAAGTGACTGCAAGTCCCCAGGAGGAGCGGTTGACACTGGGGATCTGCTGTAGGAGCACTGTGTGCCGAGGGCAGTTCCCGCGGACGCAGGAGGGGCCAGCCCCAGGGCTGCCCTTTGCTGACCTCTTTAGCTTTGGCACAGGGAGTGGCAGCTGCCCTGGGCCCAGGGAGCAGAGATGGTCGGACTGAGTGGTGTGTCCTGAGTTGTGCCTCAGGCAGAGGCATAAGAGAGGCCCTGGGGGCAGCTGAGAGAGGCAGCGATGGCGATGGCGGGACAGGGTTGGCCTGGCTGGGGAAGGTCCGTGGAGTGGGCTGGGTGGGGCCACAAAAAAGCTTGTTTGTGGAGGCTTAGCCCTGGTCCTCCTAGGCGCCAGGCAGCCTGGGGGACGTAGGCATAGGGCAGTGCCAAGGGCAGGGCAGACCACCCAGTCGCTTGCAGAAGGGCCTCTCTAGGGCCTGTTGGCCACGCAGCTCTCTGGATGGGTCTGTGGGAGCTGTAACAGAACCAGCTCCTGCCCCCATGCCTGGGTTGGCAGTGGCAGGTCCTGTGACTGGAGGACCCTCCTGTGGCCTTGACCTTGTCTCCCTGCCACTGTGTCTGTCTTGCCACTATTAAGTCAGCTCCTAGGCCTGGTGCTGGGTGTCCCGTCCCCCGTTGTAGCAGCCAGAGGACTTGCCATGGTTGTACTTGTCAGAGTCAAGTCCTCAGAGCAGGGGGGATACGGGCACCTGTTTGAGGAACAGGGAAACTGAGGGATGTGTGGCAGAGCCCTCTCACGGTCAGTTGTACACGCATCGGGGGCTTCCCAAGCTCCTGGGGTGCCCCCTGACCCCCCCTCCCCGTGTGTTTCAGACGAGGCCCGCTCCAAGAAGTGCGGCGTGCTGGTGCACTGCCTGGCCGGCATCAGCCGCTCGGTGACTGTCACCGTGGCCTACCTGATGCAGAAGATGAACCTGTCACTCAATGATGCCTATGACTTTGTCAAGAGGAAAAAGTCCAACATCTCGCCCAACTTCAACTTCATGGGGCAGCTGCTGGACTTCGAGCGGACGCTGGGGCTGAGCAGCCCGTGCGACAACCATACGCCCAGCGAGCAGCTCTATTTCTCCACGCCCACCAACCACAACCTGTACCCCCTCAATACCCTCGAGTCCACGTGAGGCCTGGGACCTGAGACAGACGCTGGGTGCCAGCCCCTCCCCAGCCCCCTCGGGGGGCTCGGGGGACAGGTCCACACCCGCTGCATCCGGCCTCAGGGGCTCGTGGATGCTGCCTGGGCCCAGGGGTGCAGTCCACGGTGACAGGGCTTCTCCACCATCTGCGAGGCCGGCCGCGGCAAAGCCTCCATCAGCAGGACTTCCTGGGGAGCCCTTGGCTCTCGGACATGTGGCTTGGGGAGTCCTCATCCCGGAACACTCCTTTCTGCTGTTGACCCAACCAGTTTGGCGGTTTTTAAAGAGACATCAACAGACCTGAGTTTACTTTTTACTGTTGGCAGGTAAACCCACGCTCTCTGGAGCACAGACAGTGTCCAAACTCTTCTTGATTTTCTTTTTTAACGAAAAAGTGTTATTTTTAGGCAACATGCAACAGCAGATTGTACAAAAACCAGTATTTCATCCCTTTTTTGATCCTGCGAGAAAGCGAGAGAGAGCGTGTGCGACAGAGAAGTGTTCTCAGTTTTTTCTATTTCAAAAAGCAATTATTGTTGTTGTTGATTTTTTTTTTTTAATGGAAAAGACAAACCCCGTGTTGATCTTGACCAAATGCATTTTGCACATGTGTGGAGCCTCCGTTTCTGCAGTGGGCCCCAGATGGGGTAGCCTGCTGCTCTGTAGGCTTCGGACCTCCCCCCGCCACACCCCCCGGCGCCTGCCATGCCCTGCCTGGCACTGCAGTGACTGCTGCATGTTGTAACTGGCGGGTCTGCAGTCTTGCTGGGGCAGGAGCAGGTTGGCCCTGCCATAGTCTGGGCTGGTGGTAGCGGAGTCCCGGGACACTGCCAAGCAGTAGCATTAGCCCTTCGGGATCAGCCTCTCGGAGGCCTGAGCCCTGGGCCCTTTTCAGTACTACCCACTACTCTGTCCTGTTTGTTCTTTTTCTGTGGGGGGGATGCGGTGGGGGGGGGGGGCGGGGGTCCTGGCCCTGTCTCCTGCGAGTCCCTCTGTCCCTCTGGCTGTCGCTTTGGTTCAGTTGTCGCTCCTGTCTCCCCCATCTGTGGACGCCTGCCCTGCTCTCGTTGCCCAGACCTTCTGCTCCCAGGAAGCTCGCCCCTATTTTCAATCCCAGGGCCAGGGTGGGCGGGGTAACAAGTGAAGGTGTATGAGGCTCCTGCCACGCCTCGCCCCTGGGAGCCCCAGAACCAAGCCACGGATCCGTTACTCCCCTCCACTTCCGTTCCTCCTTCCACCTCGGTTCTCCCAGGTGCCGGGACGTCAGGGGGCCCAGGAGGGGTGAGCAGTTGGGTCCCCAGGGGTGCAGCACTCGCCATACGAGCAAGGCCACGGAAACTCTGCCCCCACCTGCATCTTACCTCACAGGGGTGGCTTTCAGGGATTCTCTAAGGCGTTGGATTAAAATCTTGCCACAGTTGAGAAATTGACAAAAAGCTTCCATGCTATACATGGTTCTCTTTTTCTTTCTTTCGTTCTTTCTTTCTTCTTTCTTTCTCTTATTTTTTTTTTTTACTTTTAACAAGAAAAATCCAGAAAGACTCAGATTTGTATAAATGAGGGTATGCCTAGAGGGTGGCCAGTTTTGCTTTATGATCGTATGAAGGAAAATTTGTGACCCTACATATATATATACACATACATATATATATATATACATACATATATATATATATATCCCGAACAGCGACGGGACTTTGTTTATATTGCAAATAAATATTATTTTTTCTTTAAAATGAGTGGTGCTTACCTTGGAGGGGCTCTGTGCTGGTATAGGTGGGGCAGGGGCCTGCCAGTCACTTGTCCTGGCTGGTCAGAGATACCATGGGGTGCAAGAGCCGGGCCTCTGGGGGAAACAGGTACAGCTTCGCCACAGTGCTTCCGGCTCTGCCAGGCAGGGGCCTAAGCGTCCCCTCTAGGCCTGTGCGACCTTTGGGTGGGAGATGGAGGCTTGGAGAAGTTTCACGGCCAGGAACATGCCAAGGAGCCCCTGAACCCCAGTACCAGCCAGGCTGTCTGCTGGAAACTGGGCCGGGGGCGGAAGGGGTGGTGTTCCTCTCGACCCCTCTGGTGCTCAGGCAGCACTGGAGCCTGGCCCGTGAGGGCCGCACGAGCCCTGCTTTGCTCTGCAGCACCAGGTGCCTCGGCTGCCCCGAGACCCACTGCCTAGGTAACGCGGGGCAGCCACGCAAATGCCCGGAGCCTTTGGTTTAGAGGGAGCTGATGAGTACATGGTTCATTTACTAGGCTGGGGCGGGGATGTACGGGGAGCCATCAGCCAGGTCATCTAGCCCAGAGTTGGGGAGCTCCGGCCCTCCGTGCCTCTTCCCGGCACGGACTCCCGGGGGAGGCAGGGAACCAGGAGAGGGTATGGGGGTGGCTGGTGGCCACAGCACTGGGGAGTGACAGGAAAAATTCATGCGTGAGACGGCAGGGGGGGGTCACACCTGTCAGACCCCTGCTTAGCTGTATACCCTGTTCCTGGCCCACCTCCACCTGTGATGGCACCTGTAAGCCCGCAGGAGGAGGGCTGGAAGGCAGCCCTGCAGGCCCAGGTGCGGGTTTGAGCCCCAGTGTGTGCTGCCAGCCTCTCATGCTGGCTCTGCAGCCCTGACTTCTGAGTAGGGGACACTCATGCAGCGCTGGGATTGAGCGGGAGGAGGGGGTTCTCGCAGACTTGGCAAGGGGGAGGGGCTGCTGCTTTTCCTCTTGGGCTTCCTCGGGGGCCCGTCTGTGCCAGGGGCAGGCAGGGGTGCCGAGCAGACAGAGACTGGGGCTTTGTTCCCTCTCGCTGTCCTCAGCGAGAGCTGGGGAAACCCGCGGGTGCCGGGCTGGGGGCTGGGCCCTTGACTGCCGTGTAAGTGCCCGGCGGTGCCAGTGTGTCCCAGCACAGGATGGGGGTGGGAGCTGCCTCCTGAGCTCCTCAAGCAGGACTGGAGCCTCCTGGGCAACCTCAAGCCAAGGCTCTCTGACCCTCAGTGTCCTCGTATGCGGCCCTGTCCCTCTCAGGACCAGGCCCTTCTGCTTCCCTCTGGTGAGGAAAGGGCTCTGGGTCATCGCGTGGGTCTGGGGCTCACCCTCTGACCCTGTTCTGGGCAAGCTTTCTCTGGTCACTGGCCCCGGCTAGCTCCCAGGCTCTAGGTCTCACAGTTCCTCCCTCACGCTCCTTATTCCACCTGTGTCTGCCCTACTTTGACTAGGCGGCACTGCCTCTTTCAGGCTGTCTGCTGACACCCGCAAGGCTGGTGGACCCTCCGCTCCTGGGGCTTGGCTTCCCTTTGGGTCTCTGCTCCTGTCTCCGTCTCAGACCAGGCCACAGGGACACCCCCCCAACACACACACACCCCCATACCCCCATATGCCCACATATTCCACACACACACACACACACCCTACACACACACACCCCACACATACCACGCACACAGCACACACGCACCGCACATGCACCACACACAGCACACACACACCACACACACCCCACACACTTCCCCCACATATACCACACCACACACATACACCCTACACACACCATACACACACCCCATACCTACTTATACCACCCCCCACAGACACCCCACCACACACACCTCACACTCACATGTACCACACACACCACATACGTACCCCATACATATACTCCTCACACACACACACACACCACACACCCCACACCCCCCCCCACACACACACACCACCCTTTTCTCAGCATCCTCATGGGAGGAGAATTCACCCGCTTGCTAGGTCTCGCTCGCTCACTCTACATTCATCCAGCAACCGTTTCCGGCCGCCCTGGGAGTGGGAACACGCCTGAGGCCAGTTCAGTGATGTCAGGTGGGGTGACAGGATAATGGGGCTCCCGCTGTGTCCTCAGAAATGAATCAGGTGCAACAGCAAGAATGACTAAGGCCAGACACCAGAGGAGCCTGTCGCTGTGGAGTCGTCCCTGGAAGGGCATGATAATGACCCACAGAAGAAACAAACGTTTCCCTGAGTGGCCCTGCTCAGGCCTGGACCAAGAGAGGGACTGCCTCATAGGCCAGTGGGCCGCGCACCCCTGCTGGAACCTGCTCCCTGCCACCCTTCCTGATTCCCTCAGGCCTGCCCTTCTCCCCCATCGGGTCTGCTCCGTCCCGCTCTGTGGGACCCACACTCAAATCCTCAACAGAATCCAGCAAGCTACTCTGGGCCATTATCTCTGGAGGGAGTAAGCGACCAAGTTCCCCTCTGGGTGCCCCAAGGATCTGGAGAGCAGTGGGCAGGGGTGTTATTGACCCCTTTACCCTGTTTGTTCTTGCCTGAAGCTGGCACAGCCCTCTCACCTCCTCCCAGACCCCCTCCGGGATTACCTCCTCTGCCTCCCGGCACCCAGAAGTGTCCTGCCTGCCCCCAACCCTGTGAAGATGAAGGAGGCACAGCTCAGGTGGGGTACCACACTAGGGCGGAGTGTCGTGGGTGGAAGCTGGCCTCCTGCTCCCCTGCAGTGCGTCTTCCACCCACATCCTGCTTCCCCCACTGGGCTCCGAGCCAGCCCAGCCCATGGAGACACAGACACGCACTCACATGAGCAGGCACGCACACGCACGCATGTGCAAACACACTGCCCCCTCGTTTCTCAGACCGGGCAAGCCCCAGCAGGCCCCAGGGTGATGGGGGAGCCGCCCGCCTCTGACTGCAGCCTCCTCGGCGGGGTGTGGCTGGGTGAGGTCACCCCTTCCCGGGTCTGGCCTTGAAAGACCATCATTAGCAATTGTCTCGAGGTGAGATGAGGCCTCACCCCGAAGTCTCTGACTGGGCCAGCAGCACCCCAGCCGCTGAAGGGCCTTTGCCCAGGACACGTCACCTCCCCCAGCGCTATCACTTCCTGCTGTCCACCTGGAGGGCGGCCTCACTCACACCCCCAAGAGTGGAGAGGTGGGGTGGGCCTGCAGGCTGGTCCAGGCTGTGTTCTCAGGGACAGGACGCCCTGCACAGCTTTCACTAGAGCTGACACATCGCAGAGCACAGAATGGTGGGGTAGGGGGTAGGGGAGTGTAGGACAGATGAGTGGGCAGGGATGGCCACTTGGGGTGATTTGGGGCGGGCGAGAAGGACCCTCTGGAGGACCAGCAGGACTCCCGTCTCACTGGAGGCAGGATCTGGGGTGAGCAGAGGGCCCCAGCTGGTCTGGTATTTGTGGCCAAATACCAGCTGCCAGAACCACGTTTAAACCCAGACGTCAGCCCCCATGGGGCCCTGGATGCCAGGTCTGAGCCCCTCATCCCACACCACTCCCAGAGGAGCCCAGCCTCGCTGTACCCCCACCCTGATGTCCCCAAACACCGTCCTCAAAAGCACCATCCCACCCACCCCTTGGGACATAAGAGAAGAAAGTGGATTAAGGACCTTTCTCCAGGAGGCTGCCGGGTACCAGGGTACCAACTCTGACTCTTCTTTTTTTTCTTTTTGGGTCACATCCGGCGATGCTCAGGGGCTACTCCTAGCTTTGCACTCAGGAATCACTCCTGGCAGTGCTTGGGGGACCATATGGGATGCTGGGAATCAAACCCAGGTTGGCCATGTGCAAGGCAAACGCCCTACCCTCTGTGCTATTGCTCCAGCCCCACCAGCTCTGACTCTTGACTGTGGCCACCCCACCCTGGCTGAGTGGCACCTCCCCAGGGTCAGCCTTGGGGGTCCATCTGGGACTGCCGGGCACCAGTCTCCTCTCCCCACCAGGCCCAGCACAAAAAAGAGATGAAGGACCTGCGGGGTTCCCTGGCACAGTGACCCAGACCCTCACTTCTATCCCACAGTGGACTCCCAGTCGCCAAAGCATCCTCAGAGCCAGGGCCCAACCTGAGAGGAGAAGTGGGGTCCAAGTGTGGGGGCTGGTGGGGCAATGGTGGGCCAGGCCTGCCCCCTGGGTCCTAGAAGACCTCTGTGGCAGCCTCCTGCTTGTTTTATCTTTCTGCCTTCTCCCATGGTCAGCGGTCCTAAGGCCTGGAAGAATTTAGAACACTGCCCCAGAACAGGACCCCGGGCATGGTGTGACCGTGGACCAAGGGTGTCCTACTCGGTCTATCAGAGAGCACCTTGGTCTCTCCCGCTCCCTCCTGCTTTATTTCTCTTCTGCCTGTTCCCTGTTACTTGCCCAAAGGCACTTCTTGATGGCGCCCTAAATTCCCACGTTCTGCCCCTCTGCACCATGCATGAACCTCCCTCGCATCCCCCCACACCTGCCAAAACCTAGGGCCACTCAGCTTCTTCTGGTCTCACTCACAGAACTGCACTCACTGTCCTCAGACTCCTGGGACCAGGCCTGCCACACACCATCCAGGAAAGGGGGAGTCGGGTTCCCAGTGCCTCTGCCCCCGGGTCTCTGGGCCTCCTGGCTGTCTCACCCCTGCCTTGCCCTATCATCACCTCCATGGAACAAGGAATCAGGCGTTGCTGGGCAGACCCCTGTGCCCCGCCATGCCCAGTGTGCTCAGAGGAGGAATACGTCTGGCATTTGGCTGTGACTGAGGCTGGTATTGAGCAGCTGTGTGTCCCCGTGCCAGGCACCCAGCAGGGGTCCCGCCAAGCGCTCATGCAGATTTTTCCTCCTGCTCAAGCACTGCCCAAGACCAGGAGCTCTCCGGCCCCCAGAGGCGGCCCTGCCAGGGGGTCTTGTCTCTGCTCCTCCGACAGCGTGGACTGCCGCTGGGAGAGGGAGAAGAGGGAGAATGGGCTGGAGAGAGCTCCAGGCGCTGGGACATAGACTTTGCATGTGGGATGCTGGGTTCCACTCCCCATACCACATGGTCCAGGAGCACCAAGCTGGGAGTAGACCAGGAGCACAGCCGGGGGTGGCCCCAACGCCCTCCCCCTCAAATAATAATAATAATAAACATGCAGGGCCCTATCTCTGGGTCATGAGACTCAGGTCTCCACCAGTCATGGGAGGGATGTGCTAGGTCACCCCTGTGATCAGAGAAGGCCAAGACCAAGGCCTGGAAGGGCCATGCTCGGGGTATGACTGGCTCAGGAGCCCCCGGCCTGAAAGATTTGCAGCAGCTTCAGGCCTTTGAACAGCTCTGGGCCTGACCATTCCTGCACCCCACCTGGACCCCCCAGAAAAGCAGCCTCTGCAGGGAAAGGGTACCTGCTGCCACCCGGGGAAGGACAGGGAAGAGAGCGCAGGAGTGTTGAGTCAGCACTGTCCAGAGCATGCTGGCTGGAGCGGGGCCAGGTAGATTCAGGAACACCGAGAGCTCAGAGGGAAGGCAGCTGGGGGGCTCCCCAGAGGAGAGACCATACTGTGGCGAAGCCTCTTAGCTTTTGTCTACACCTGCTGGCTCCATCCCCCACACCCCTCTCTCGCCATCCCACAACCTTCAACTGATTCCCCAGATCTGCCCTTCCCTGAGCTTGGCTTAGTAGCCTCCTAGTCCAGGAAACTTCCCGACATTCCTCCCGTCCCTGCTGCTGGGGTTCTGGTGTTTTCTCAGGCTCCACAGGCCCTCTGTGCAGGCCTGGGGTGTCCCCTGGACACCTGGCTGGGTCCAGCTGGACCGCCTTTGCCATTCTGGCCTCTGCTGGGACACTCTGGATGTCAGTGTGGGACGAGCACCCACGCTGTCGTGAGCCCCTGTGCCAACATCCCACCGTGCAGGTAGGCGTCACAGGTTCTGTGCCTGCGCAGGCCTTTGGTGGGCACTCCCAGGACCCCCGCCTCTGTGCCCACCATGGTCGCCTGCCTCCCTCTGCCAGAGAAGGAGCGGCTGGCTGCTCCTATTTATAACCATCCGCCACTGCCACAGTTAAGTGGAAGGGTCTGGAGGCCACGCTAATTGATTAATTAAACCCTCTCGGTTAATTAGCTCTGTCCCTCCAGGGAAACAAGGTCTCGCTTTGGAGCCAGAGCCTCCTCAGGGGGCTGGGGGAGGGCCTAATTAGCCTGGGTCAGGCTGAGCCTGATGCCAGCTGCTGGGGGCAGTGGAGAGCCCCGGAGGGCAGCAGCTCTGGGCAGTGGGGCCCACAAGGCCACGTGGGGCAGAGATGAGGGATCCCGCTTTGACCTGGACCAAACTCTCCCGAGCAGCCCTGCCGAGCCTCACCCGCGGAGCCTCGGAGACCAGAGGCAGTGGACCAGGAGCAGAAAGGAAGAAGATAGGGCTGTCTCTCCTGGGGCCATGCCCCCTTCCAGGTGACCTCTAGATAGGGCCACTGTCCCCCACAGCTGCAGTGAGGCCCCTGGACGCCAGCAGAAGAGCATGGGCTCTCTCTGGATGTAAGGGCTCAGCTGGCCCTGAGTCAGGGAGCGACCTGACCAGCTTTGGGCATTAGAAAGATCTCGTGGGATGGGGTAGGGGGTATGTGCTTCTCTCTGGAGAAGAGGGGTGGGTGCTGGGGA
Source organism: Sorex fumeus (assembly GCF_029834395.1). Taxonomy (NCBI): domain Eukaryota; kingdom Metazoa; phylum Chordata; class Mammalia; order Eulipotyphla; family Soricidae; genus Sorex; species Sorex fumeus. Next base: position 52,382,174 of record NW_026606129.1, on the reverse strand, counting down.
GGAGGGTGCTTCTGAGAGGACTGGCCTGGGGCAGAGGTCGAAGCTGGGACTCACGGCCGCCAGTGCTGGGTAGCCTGGGACCACCCAATTCCCTTCTTGGGTCATCTGCCCGCATGCGCGAGGAAGAGAGAGAGGGGTCCCCTGGACTGGTGGTGCTGGTTCTCCTGGCCCGGACCAAGCTCCTTCCTTAATCCTCAGGTTCTGTGTTCTGGGATTCCAGCCTGCTGGGGTTCATGGGGATGTCAACCCTCTGGGGTGTGCAGGGGAAGCCGCCTTCCTCAGCCACAGCATCCTGAATTCCAGAGTGGGGGACATGGGAAGGGCACGCAGGGGAAGCTGAGCTCAGGAACTGACTCCCCTGGGCTAGAGGCCGGGAGCCCAGGACACCCTGACCGCCGCGGGCAGCAGGCAGGGCTGCGGCCTTGGCCGCTGGCCGGCCCGGCTGGCCCTCCAGCTCCCTGAGTGGCTGCCCAAGTGGGAACAATGACCCTTTCATACGCCGCCTCCTCCAGCCACAGCAACTCTGGCGTTGAGGGACAAAGGGGCTGTTTCATCCGGGCTGGGCTGGATCAACAGCCGCACCCGCCCCGCCCAGGAGGCTGCCCCGGACGCTCTCCCTAGGGTCCGCCACCTCCCTCCTGGACCCTCCTGGCCCTCCTCGACCTTCCCTTTCGGGTTCAGTGGATGTTCGTAGGGATGCGCCACGGCTGTTCCTTCCCATCCTGTCTAAAAGGGGGTGTGGTGGGGTGGGGCAGGGGCTAGGGGAGGGGGGGGGTGTGGTGATCCCAGACTCCATCCCTGTAACCCTGAGCGGGTTGGGTGAGGAATGGAGCCCCTGGCCCGCCTTGCCTTGGCTCTCAGGCACCTTCCTAGCTCCAGGCTCCCTTCACTCGGCTAGGCCCTCCATAGCACTCGTGGGGCAGGCAGGGGGCCTGGAGGACTCTCCCCACCCTGCCCCAACTTCCACCTCCTGTGATGAGGGGTTCGGGGCTGGCTACCTGAGCACCCCCATGATTCCTTCCTCTTCCCTGTGGCCAGGGATGGGGGGTATCCTAACAGGGAGTGGGGAGGGACCATGGCTGGGGAAATAGAAGTGATGGTTCCTATCCTCTGTGATGGGAGCAGGGTCAGGGGAAACCCCAAGAATCAGGGCCCCCCCTGAGAAGCAGGGACTGGTCTCACAGGAGTCCAGGGAATACCCACAGCCATGGTCCTGCAGACTCCCAGACTGTCATGGGGGGGAGCCCCGCAGCTGGGCTTTTCAGAGGCAGGGTCGGGGTCCAACTGCCAACCCAGGCAGGCCTGCACGCTGGACCTGGGCACCCCTGCTCCCAGGGGGTGGGGGCAGGGTGTCTCCCTACCCTGATGGACTTTCCCTGGGACCCTGAGAGTGGGCCACACTGGGAGGGGAGGCTGCTAGTGTTGGGGTGGAGGGAATAACGGGAACATGTGGGTTCCACCGTGTGCTCCACTGCACAGAGAGGAGTCATGAGGTGGGGTGGGAGATGGGCCGCGATCAGGGTGAAGCCTGGCCCCACACGGTCCCCCAGGAGGGCCTCTTGATGAATCTCCCCCCGCTTCTCGACTAGAGGGCCCCCGAGTGGGAGGACATGGCTCAGCGGTGTCAGGAGATGCAGGATTCAGGCCTCTGAAGACGTCTGTGGTCAGTATCTGTCGCCGGATACGGAGTCCAGGAGGGGAGCCGGTCAGAGCGTTCAGCCCATCCTACAGATGGGGAGACTAGGGCCCCAGGAGCTCAACTCTAAGACACAGGGAAAGCCCTTCCTTCCCCAAGGATCACTTCCTTCGGGTGATAGGGGAGGATCAGGGGGCTGAGGTCAGGCAGATGTGGGGGCTTGGGGACTCAGAGCCAAATGAGCCCTGGAAAGTATTTCCGGGTTCCATGCTCCAGGGCCAGGCATAGATCTGTGGCTAGGTCAGAGCCCTCTCAAGGCCACAACTTCATGGGCCCTACCTGGGGGGCCACTGCAGAGCGGGCACCAGCCCTACCTGCCTCCCAGTTCCACAATCGACCCAAGGAGGAGGAGCCCCACACAGGACGAGCAGGGGGAGGGACACTATTTCTGAACTCAGCCTTGGAGGAGGCAGTGTGAGCCGCAGGGTATGGCGGGGGGCGCGGTGCAGAGGGAGCGCTTGTCTGGGCCTGGCCTGAGCCCAGAATGAAGCACCCCATTCTGCCCCCGGGCTCTGCCCCCCAACCCACCCCAGTGAAGGCCCATCTCCGGGCACCCCTTCCCACACTCGCACAGCATGGACAGCACGATGGGGACCTGCAGAGGAGCGTGGGCGGAGCATGCATGGGCAGTAGCTCTGAGCAAGGCCCTGCTGGCCCCAGAATTCTGCTCAGGGGAGCAGGGCTGAGCCCACAGACAGCTTGCAGAGACCCCGGGACTCATCCCAGCGCTGAGTCACGCTCCAGAGACCCCTTCCCGGAGAACTTGACGCTGTCCCTCTGTCCACTATCCCCAGCACTTAGTGCCCAGGCCCCGAGGGCTCCAACAATCCCTCCAAGGCAGTAGCTCTGCCTTGGTCCTCCATGCTCTGGGGTTGCCACCAGGACAGCAGCTGAAGGTGCCGTCCAGGGATCATTCTCCACCACGGCCACAGGAGACAGCCTGGGAATCCAGTCTCAGCCCAGGGCTCCACTGAGGGGCGCCTGGGAGCTGCCACCCCCATCACTGTGCTCACGCACCCTGGAGCACCCCTGCCCTGCTGCCAGGCCTCCTTACTGTGTGAGCCCCAGGGGGCTGTGGCCTGACACCGCCCGCCCGCAGGTGGGGCTGCAAACCAGCCCGTCGGCACCACCTGCCTCTCCTCCAGGTTGCAGAGCTCGCTCGTCAGGGCACCGCCACATCCACACCCACTGCCCTTCCCATAGTCCTCGGACCCTGACCACCAAGCAGAGTGAGCTCACGTGCCAGGCACCCCCAGAGTGTGGGGTGATCCCGTCCCCAGAGGGTGCCACGCTGTGTCTCCTCAAGGTGACTTCCCAGGAGGAGTGCAGCGGAGGGCAGAGCAGGTCCCGGGTCAGAGGGGGCCTCAGGAGGGCCCCACACCTGGAACTCTGGTGTTCAAATAGAGAGAGAGGCCCCCTCAAGGGGTCCAGGCCTGGTTGAGGCAAGTGCTGGCCTGCTGGCTGGCCTGTTGGGTGGCGGCTAGAGGTGGGGGACCCTGTTAGAAGTAACCTGAAACCCCTCCCCCCGGGCTTCATCCTACGGCAGAGTACCCAGAGACCCTCCACACCATGGCTGGTGGTGTGGGACACCCAGGTCCCTCTGAGGCAGTGTGTATGTGTGTGTGGTGCTGGGATGAAACCCAGGGCTTCACACCTTCAGACAGCTCAGCCGCTGAGTCTCCTCACCTCGGGCTGCTGCCTGGGTTGAAAGTGCTCAGTGCCCAGGCCTTCTGCAGCTGGACGACCTCCCAGGGTGCTTGAGAGGGGCTGTGGGAACCTCCAAAGATTCTGAGGCCGGGGGTTATCCAGAAGGGGCCCTCACCAGGGTGGGGTCGGCAAGTACCTCTGTTCACTTCCTGGCCGATGTGGGCCCAAGCTGACACCCTCCAACCAGGACAGCCCCACCCCTCCCTGTGCTCCAGGAAGCCCAGACAAGGAGGGTGCCAGGGCAGACCAGCTCTGGGGCGAGCTGGGCCGGGCGTTTCCTGCTGATGAGTGCCAGGCCCCGGTCCCCTGAAGGGGGTGATTCTTTAGTCTTAGTCAGAGGAAGTGAGGCAGGCAAATGGGTGATGCCTCAGAGTTGCGGGGCAGGCAGGCAGCCGTGGTGGAAAGCAGGGCACAGGCCTGGGCCTGACCTACACCCAGAGTCCAGGTGAGCTAAGGTCGAGCCCCTGGGGACCAGCTTTTTCTCCTGCCCAGCTCAGACCATTCACTTCACCCCTCGGAGCCTCAGTATTTTTGTATTTTGGGTAGGGCTCCCAAGCAGTGATTATGAGGTCCCAGGGCCCCAGTAATGACTCCTGGTCACCTGGGCATCAGTTTAGCCCAAGGGCTGGGGATGAGGTGCTGGGGTCCTCTAGGGCCCAGCAGCAGGGAAGGTAAAACACCAGCTTCCTGGGGCTGGAGTGAGAGTAGAGGGGAGTGCACAGAGCGATAGTACAGTGGGTATCCGGGACCTGGGGCGCTTGCCTTGCACATGGCTGACCCAGGTTCAATCCCTGGTACCCCGTATGGTCCCCCAAGCCCCACCAGGAGTAATTCCTGAATGCAGAGCCAGGAGTAAGCCCTGAGCACCACCAGGTGTGGCCCAAAAAACCAACCAACTGGGGCTGGAGCAATAACACAGCGGGTAGGGCGTTTGCCTTGCACGCGGCCGACCCGGGTTAGATTCCCAGCATCTTATATGGTCCCCTGAGCACCGCCAGGAGTAATTCCTAAGTGGATAAGCCAGGAGTAACCCCTGAGCATCGCCAGGTATGACCCCCAAAAAAGCAAAAACCAAAAACTAAACCAACCAACCAACGCAGCTTGCCGACGCTTTCTCCTCATGCTGTCTGGACAAGGGCCAGACAGAGGGAGGGATGATCCCCCATCCCTCGGGCAATACCAGGCTGAGCCCTCCATGCTCCTGCCCCCGGAGAGGGCATCCAGGCTCCTCCAGCATGGCATCCCCTCCAGGGGAGGTGGCACTCTCATTGCCATCCTCACAGAGGGTACTGCCCGCTGTGCCAGGGTGCCTGATTGTGGTTCTTTCCACTGGCCCTCCCTCTCTCCCTCCACTCTGGGACTCAAACTGCTCTCCCCTGGAAGCTAGTGTTCTCAGAGCCCACTTCCTCCAGGGAGTCTTCCCAGATTTCACCTCTGGGAGTCCTGTACCCTGTTACCTTCCCTGTAGGTTGTTTGTGTGCTAGGGAGGGGGTTGAATTTGCTCTCCAGGGTGCTCTTCACCACTCTGTCTCCATCCCTGGGAAGGTGTGAGGCAGCACCTCACCCCCAGGACCCATTGGATGCGGTCACTGGTCACCTGCATGTTTTCCCTCTTTGGTCATCCCCAGCATCCACAGGGCTTTAGCCTGGATGCCTGGATGTAGGCAAGACACAATCTTCCCCTGCCTCTAGGCCTGGGAGGCCGCCGGGGGGTTCATGTCCCCTTCCACTGCCTCCAACACCCCCACGTGCCTACCCCTGCAAACCTGGGGATTTTCCAGCCAGGGAAACTCATGGTCTGTGGGCTCCGTGTGAGTCCCAGACCAGAGACACAGACTTCCGGGCCCAGAGTCACTCATCCCGCAGAACCCGGAGCCCCATCAGGAGCTTCCAACCTGACACCAACTTCCCAGAGGCTCCCGGCCTGGCACTCGAGTAAAGCAGTGAGAGCTCCTCCATGGGGCCTGTTGGTGCCAGCTCTGTGCTGGGCCAGACACCTCGTTCCCTCTGCAGAGGGAGGAATGATCCCCCATCGCTCGGGCAGTACCAGCTTCCAGGGAGGGGAAGGCGCTGGACCCAGATCCTGCAAGCGGCAGGCGGGGGGGTGGTGTTGCCGGCAGGCAGGGGGCCTTGGCTCCCGCAGCCTCTGCCGCAGCCTCAAGATGTGCCCTGAATTCCAAAGTGTGCAGCGTCCACTTGCCCAGTGTCCTCGGCAGCGGCTGCAGGCCGGGCAGGGCTCCTGCTGGTGCTGCCTCTGCAGCTGGGCCACCAGCATCGATCCCCATATGGAGAAAAGGGAGTGAGTTAGACTCTGGTCACCCGCTGCCCCGCCTGGGGTCTGGGTGCCCGGACCACCCTCTTGGGCTCAGAGCCCACTCTGCAGGGCCACACAGAGCCTTGAGTTGTGCTCACGGTCACAGAACTCTGATGTCCTGTGTGGTAGCACAGAAAACCCTGTGAACGGGACAACAGTACAGCAGGTAGGGCATTTACCTTGCACACGACTGACGCGGGTTTGATCCCCAGCATCCCACATGGCATATGGTCCCCTGAGCACCACCAGGAGTAATTCCTGAGTGCAGAGCCCTGAGCATTGCCGGTTGTGGCCCCAAAGAAGAAAGAAAGGAAGAAAGAAAGACAGAAAGAAAGAAAGAAAGAAAGAAAGAAAGAAAGAAAGAGAGACAGAGTCTGTACAAGACGGGGATGCCTTCTGGGGAAACTGGGGGTGTGGGACTGAGCCCACAGGGGTTCTGGAGAGACGGAGAAGAGCTCCTGGAAGGTAGGTGCTGTCTTCACGGCCCCGCACCACGCACTCACTACACTCACTCTCGTGGCTTCTCGCTTCTTTCACCCCATCTTACAGCAGGAGAAACTGAGGCTTGGCAAGGCAGGGACATATCCTGCCCTCAGGAGGTGAGAAAGGGGAGGGAACACTGTGGGGAGCAGCCTGTTGTAGCGGTGAGGTGGGGGGCAGGCTGGGGGCTGACCTGACCTGATGAAGGGGGCTAGGGGCGGGGCCCACAGTTTTGTGGTAGGGCCCAAGTGTGCTGGGGCTCCAGGCTCACACGGCAGTGCCAACAGCATCCTGCTGTGTGTGGGATCCAACTCAGAGGGGTGCTGGGGATTGAACCTGGGTCACTCACGTGTAAGGTAATTGCTCTACCCTTTGCAGTATTGCTCTGGTCCCTGGATCAGCTTGCTCTTCCCCCTACCCCAGTTTTTGGGCCACACATAGTGACACTCAGGGGTTACTCCTGGTTCTAAGCTCAGGAATCACTCCTGGCGGGGTTTGGGGGCCATAGAGGGTGACAAGGGTCAAACCTGGGTGCAAGACAAGTACCCAACCCACAGTTCTATCGCTCTGGCCACCAGGATCAGCTTTTTAAAAGCCCAGAGGTAGTGCTGGTCTCAGACACTCTCAGCTGCGGGAACCGAGGTCCAAGGGCTAACCCAGGAGGCCCCTCTCCGAAACTCCCCCATCGCCCTGTGCCTGCTCCAGCTCCTGGGAGCCCCTGATGCTCATTCACCCTGGCCAGGCATGAAACAGACACCCCAGCTCAGCAGAGGGAGGCAGAGTCCAGAAGACCAGGATGGGCCCTTCTCCAGATCCAGCGAGCCCCGGGGCTACTCCTGCAGCCCCCGCCTTCCCACGCACCCTGTCTCTGCGCGGCAGAGCTCTGCCAGCCCCCAGACTGGCCGTGGAGTGTCAGCACATCCTGTCCCAAGCAAGCAGAGAACAGCCTGGCGGCCCCCTGGATGAACCTAACGGTGTGGAGACCCCATGCAAGGGGACAGCCTGGTCTTCTCATCCCCAAGCCTGCTGGGTTAGTGTCCCGACTCAGGGTTCAAAGAAGCCCCCAGAGTACCCCTGTCTCCCCTTCACCTTGGTGTCGCTGCCACTGGTCCCTAGCCGGCTGTACCTGGAGCCAGGCAACACATACCTTGTTTACCGAGAGGATGGGGGGGATTCTGGCCCTGAGGAGGGGGCAGTCAGGAGGGCTTCTAGGAGAAGGCCAGGAAGGAGGTGGCCAGGCCCCCATTAGAGAAAGATGAGGAACGGTACCGCCCGGGCAGAGGGGGAGGGTGGGCCCCAGTCTTTGACATTTGCCACTGGGACGGGAAGGAGGTGGGCCCAATGGATACCAAGCATCGCCCCTTCTCTATGGGCTCTGGGGAACCATGACCACAGCTCGGCCACCAGAGGGGCCTGCAGCAGACCTGAACATGGTGGGCTGGCCAGAGGGATGCAGGCTGGGCTCTCGGGGCCACCCCCGATTAGTGCAGGGTTCAGGAAGTCCCCGTCCTGGGTCAGGATGGCGGTCCCGGCTCCAGAGAAGCACCAGTCCCCATCCTGGCACCAGCGCTGTCCGCCGTGAGCCACGTCAGTCTCCACATCTGGGAGGGAGAACAATGGTGCTGGGCGGGCCATGGCGCAGAGGACAAGGAGAAGGGCCTGGCTGCCCGTGAGCCTGTGGTGATTGGTCATGACACCCCCTCCCATTCCAGTGGGCATCCCCAGGGCCTGCACCGTTCCCCCACGTTGTCTTCACTCATTGTTTCACTTAGCTGTTCGGGGTTTTATTTTGTTGCTGTTGCTGTTGTTTGTTTGGAGGTTACACACCCAGCAGTGCTCAGGGGTTACTCCTGGCTCTGTGTTCAGGAATCACGCCTGGTGGTGCGCGGGTTTATGGGTTGCCGAGGGTGGAACCCAGGTCAGCTATGTGCAAGACAAGTGCCCTACCTGATGTACTGCTCCAAATTTATTTGGCGGGCGGCGGGGGGTGGGGGGGTGGGGGTGAAGGATGGGGGCCACAACCTGGCCATGCTCAGGGGTTACTCCTGGCAGTGCTTGGGGAATCATATGGGATGCCGGAGATCTAACCTGGGTTGGCCACGTGCAAACAAGTGCCCTACCCTACCTGTTGTACTGTTTATCAGGGCTCCAATTCATCAGTCCATTGGTTTCAGGTTATATCTAGCATTGCTTAGGGGATAACCAAACTGGTGCTCAGAGGTTGGCCCTGGAGGTACCCAGGAGATCAACCCAGAACGCCCACACATCGAGCATGTGCTCAGTCCTTTGGTTCTCTCCTCCAGCCTAGACATCACCCATTTGACAGAAGTGGAAATTGAGTCCTATTTGCTGCCCTGACTGGCCAAGGATTTTTTTTTTCTTTTTCATTTTTTGATTTTTGGGTCCTACCTGGCAGTGCTCAAGGATTTTACTCCTGCCTCTGAGCTCAGGGATCACTCCTGGCAGACTCTGGGGATGGAACATGGGTCGACTTCAAACAAGGCAAATGCCCTACCCACTGTCCAAGCACTCTGACCCGGATCACATTACCTCTGGCCAAAACTGCTGGTGTCCTGCCCCTGCATCTCTGGTGAAGGCAGCAGTAGGGCCTGTAGTGAGGGTGAGGTACAGTCCCCACCACACCCCCAGGCCTGTCTGTGAGGCTGCAGCTCATTCCTGTGCCTCCCAGCCCCCACTCACCCCCCTCATCCCCTCTATCTCTGGCACTTTCCCTGCCCAGGGCTGCTGTGGGAGGCAGGGGACCTCTGGGCTAGGGGCTTCTAATTGCATCTGGTTCAAATGCAGCCCAAGCCCAGTGTGAGGCTGCAGCTTCCCGGAGCAGCCTGATTCCAGGGGGGAGATGGAGACAGTGCGGCTCTCATCTCCGGGGCGGAGGGAGTCCCCGTGTGTGTGATGTGGGTGGCTGCATGCCCTGGCCCTGCGGAGGACTGCTCAGAGCCCCTGGGATGCCAGCTCGAATGAGAGTTAGAGAGCAGGAGAGAGGAAGAGTGGGAGATGCTGGGGCAGCTGAGGGACTCCTTCTACAGCACCCCCAGGGTGCCACATCTGAACCGGAGCCCTTTAAATCCTAGCCAAGTGGGAGGGAGACATACAGGGGGGTGGAGGAGCTGCAGGAAGTGAGAGAGGGGGGGGGTCTCTGTGTAAGTGGAAGCATATGTGCCACACCGGAGGTGGTCCTTGGGAGTCCTGGGCCGTCAGCATGTATGTCAAGATGGTTCCATTGGATTGGCCTTGCAACCAGAACACACCTAGTGTAGATGCGGTCCATCTGCCCCCAGCAAGGAGCAGGTGGGGAGGTGCAGTACAGGCCTGGGTGTGTGCACCGACTGCCAGGACCAGTGGAGTTGTGGGACCCAAGGCTGAGGGCTCAGCCCTCTGGGCCTCGGGGGCTCAGTAACTAAGAGCCAGACCTCAGAGGGCAGGAGATGAGGAGCAGCAGGAAGCTGAGCTCACCCGTCTGCAGCACAGCTAGGCATGGGGTGCCTCTTCCGGCTTGCTCTCATATGCCAGCTCTGTCCCCCAAGGGGCTGGAGCAGCTCTGTGTGGAGTCCTCCGGCCAATAATGTTCATCCCGACCCCACCCCCAGAGCACACATGGCCAGGGGGGATGCTTTCCAGGCCAGGACTGATCTTTGCTGGGCAGGGACAGCCTGCTAGGCACTGGACATCTGACCCTTGAGGACCGGAGGCCCACGACTCCCTTTGGCTTGACAAAAGGTAACCCCCAACAGGGTCATAGAGTGAAAACCCAGTCGTACCTGAGGTTCAGTGGCCTTGGTAAGACCGGGGAAGGGTTGAAGGACTCCCCGGGGACTGGTGGCCAGTGCCCTCTGTCCCGGTTTCTTCCTCTCTCCCCAGCCCGGGCTCATGTCCAAGATCTGTCACATGCTCCTTCTCCTTCTTTCCTGTACAACCTCAGATCCCAGTGAATCCAAAGTTCCCTGAAGGTGATCATGGACAGCCTGGCCGCTTAGAAGTCACCTGAACCCCCAGTGCCAGACAAACAAAGTTCCCAAACTTCCAAAGCTCCCCAAGGGACCCCTCATCCCTTGATATAGAAAATACTTTCCGGGGGCCAGAATGATAGTAGAGAAGCTAGGGCACTGACTGGCCTTGTATGTGGTCAACCTAGATTCGATCCTCCATACCACATATGGTCCCCTGAGCTTCACCAGGAGTGATCCTTGAGTAAGCCCTGACACCACCTGGTGTGGCCCAAAATGGATGGAAGGAAGGAAGGAAGGAAGGAAGGAAGGAAGGAAGGAAGGAAAGTAGCCTGCACTGTTCTGGATCAAATCACTGCCCAGGAGTCCAAGGATGACTCAACTCACTAGCAGACCCAAGCACAGCCAGGAGTGAGCCCCATAACAATAGAAATACACTGTCACTGTCACTGTCTCTGTCCTCCCGTTGTTCATTGATTTTGCTTGAGCGGGCCCAGTAACATTGTGAGACTTGTTACTGTGTTTGACATATTGAATATGTCACAGGTAGCTTGCCAGGCTTTGCCGTGCGGGTGAGATACTCTTGGTAGCTTGCTGGGCTCTCTGAGAAGGGCGGAGGAATCAAACTCTGGTCAGCCATGTCGGCTGTGTGCAAGGCAAATGCCCTACCCGCTGTGTTATCGCTCCAGCCCAGAAATACACACATAAGTAAATTATTATTATTATTATTTTAGCTTTTTGGATCACACCCGGCGATGCACAGGGGTTATTCCTGGTTCATGCACTCAAAAATAACTCCTGGTGGTGCTCGGCGAACTATATGGGATGCTGGGAATTGAACCCCCGTCGACCATGTGCAAGGAAAACGCCCTACCCGTTGTGCTATCACTCCAGCCCCACATATAAATAAATTGATAATAATAATTTCCTGGAGTCCAAGTTTATCCTGAGAGCAGCTCTGACCCTGCCAACAACCCCAACCTGTTAGCAGTGCTGGGGGCCAGGACTGAGGGATGTGTGTCCCTCAACCTTCCTCTGCTCTTTCCCTTGCTGCAACCTGGTGTCACTTTATTCCGGGTTCCCAAATGTGGCCTTGTTTCTTCTGATGGGGTTTCCAAGAGGACCTGGCAGTGGGAGAGCTCAGTCCAGAAACCCAGATCCTTATTGACTTACTGATTTGCTCAGAAATGCTGGTATAGGGGCCAAAGTGATGGCATAGCAGGTAGGGCGTTTGCCTTGAGTATGGCTGACTTGGGTTTCGTTTCCCGTCCCTCCCCCCCCATATGGTCCTCCAAGCACTGCCAGGAATGATCACTGAATGCAGAGCCAAGAGTAACCCCTGAGCACTTCCGAGTGTGGCCCAAAAACCTAAAGAAGAAAAAAAGAGGTGTTGGCACCACCAGGTATGGCCCAACCTCCGTCCCCCCACCAAAAAAAAAAAAAAAAAAAAAGAAAGAAAAGAAAAGAAAAGGAAGATGGGGTGATGACTGACTCACGGGGGTGGGGGGGCGCAGCCGACCCCAGCATCAGAAGCCTGGATATGCAGAAGGGCAAAGGGTAGGGCTCTCCCTGCACTCACCCTCACTGACAAGAGTAGCACAAACCCTCAGACTCAGTTCCCTGTGTGGCACCAGGCCAGATATGAAACAGAGCTGATTGGGGTCTTGGTGGCCCTCAGCGGTGTCCTGAGCCCTTCCACGTCCTCTGAGTGACCCTGGGTTATCTCCTGCAGACAGATCCTTCTGCCAACTCTGCCCTCTGGCTACTGCTTATCTCCCTGATAAATGGCCTTCCAGTCCCGGTGGAGGAAGAGCCGTCTGTGGCCTTCCAGGCGGGGTGAGGGCCTGGGCCTCCGCACGCAGTCAGCAGGGCTAGACCTCAGGTCCTGCTAGGTGGGGAGGGGTCAGCAGGCCACCAGCTGTCACTCCTCGGCTCCTGGCACAATCCTTGGGAGCTCCACCTAATGAGAAGCCCTGTCTGGGGGAGAGGCCTGTCTTCACGGCACCCTAAGGGTTTTCTCCCAGAGCTCCCCCTCCCGGCCACCTCCCACCTGGGCACTGCCAGCCATGACAGGCAGCAGGGAGGGCCTGTGCTTCACCTTTTGGGGATCCCGCTCAGAAGCTGTATTTGAAGCCGCTTCCCACATGGGTTGCAGACTGGGGTGTCTTGTGAGAAAGGATGAGCAAAGTCCTGCTACCTGAGCCTGCGTCTGGCTTGGGTGTCTTGTCCTGTCCAGCACCAGGACATGAGCCTCCAGGGCTGTGTCTGGGCCTTCGGAGCCTGTAGGACAGGCTCCAAGGTGGCCCTATGAGCATCACAGAGTTCAGAGGTCACACAGTGCTCAGAGGGAGGAAGCATCTTCCCTTCTCTTGAGTGGGAGGCCAAGGGTCAAGACCTTCACTGCTGCTTTTCCTCCTGACTTTTAGCCTAAGGCTAGTACAGGAAAGACAGGTCAGTCTGTCCATGGACAAACCCTCAGTGCTCAGCCATGTGCCACCCCCCCACAATCTTCCCCACGCCCATACGTCAGGGGCTCTGAAGAAATATCTGTTGGTGAATGAATCTTGGGTGCCTCGGGTTCTTGCATCCAAATGTTCATTGGAAACCAAATCCTGCACTGATTCGGGGCTGTGACAGCTCCTCACATGCCAGCATCAATGCCACTGCTGCCACTCCAGGCTGCTCCCTGCCAGCCGGTGTCACGGCTGCGGGGGTGGGCCCCGAGCCAGCAGAATCGACGCTGAGGCATCCTCAGCACAGGGGAACGAGTGTGCATTTTCCCATCCTGCCACCCGGCTTGTGCCTGAACTGAGATTTTGATTCATGGAAATTCTGGTTCTACATTCACTCACGCATCATTCAATTTCCATTTAAGCGCGCGCGCACACACACACACACACACACACACACACACACACACATACACACACACACTCGGGGCTCGTTGCGGCTAAGCCTTTGGTGTCCAACAGTCCAGAGAACTTGGGCCGGCTCTCGACCCTCCATCACAGGGGCACAGATCACTCGAACAGGCAAACCAGGCAGGCAGGGTTCCAGGCTCTGCAAGTCCATGAGTTCTCCACCTACAGGAGCCGTCACAGTCTGGAGGCCAGGCCGGCTGCAGAAGGCAGCAGGGCTGGAAAGCTGCTCCTGAAGAGTGAGGAGGAGATAGCAGGTGAGGAAAGAGAACAACGTGGGCACTGAGGCCATCACTCCCTGAGGCCTCTCCGTGTGGCCTAGGGATCAAGACAAGGCTAGCGGGAGGTCTTCTCAGCGGGTGCGTGAAGCCTCACGGCTCAGCAGTGGCAAGCCAGGGCCAATCTTCACGAGTAGCCAGAGCCCAGAGGCCGTCCCCAGAGTCCCCCTCCAGCTGCCCAGCAGAAAGGGAATATGTTTGGTTTTGTTCCCAAAGTCTGCAGCTGGTTTTGCCGGTCTGGCTAGAAATGCAGTTTTGTTGTCATTGATTTGATTTGGGGCCACACATGGCTCTTTTTGAGGGACCCTCAAGATCTCTCCTGGGGTCAAACTGGCGTCAGCCACATGTAAGGCTAGCGACCTACAGGTTGTATATCTCTCTGACTCCAGATTATTATTAGTATTATTTCACTTTTGGATTTTGGGTTTGGGGTTACAGCAGGTGGTGCTCAGGGCTTACTCCTGGCTCTGCACTTAAGGATCACTCCTGGCAGGGCTTGGGGAACTGGGTATGGGGGATAGAATCCGATTGGCTGCATGCAAGGCAAATGCCCTACCCCCGTATTATCTCTCCAGCTCCCCCAGATTTTTTTTAATACAACCACTCCTAGTGCTGCTGGGGGGTGGGACAAAGTGCTGGGAAGGCATTCAAGCCTCACAAATTCTAGGCATGTGCTCTCCCCCTTAAACTGTCTCTCCACGCCAAATAATGTAGCTAAGCTATATTTTTGGTCATTCTCTGTTGTCTCCCAGACCACAGACTCCTGAGGGTAGTTCAACTCTGAGACCCAAACACTCTCCCAGGGCCAGACACAGGACAACAGCTAAAGAGGGACTGGAGCAATAGTACAGCGGGTAGGGCGTTTGCCTTGCACACAGCCAACCCAGGTTTGACTCCCAGCATCCCATATGATCCCCCAAGCACCGCCAGGAGTAATTCCTGAATGCAAAACCAGGATTAACCCCTGTGCATCGCTGAGTGTGACCCAAAAAGCCAAAACAAAACAAAACAAACCATCTAGGGCCAGAAGGACAGTACAGCGAGTAGGACACTTGCCTTGCATGCAGACGACCAGGGTTCAATCCCCAGCATCCCACATGGTTTCCCCCAAGCACCTTCAGGAATAATTTCTGAATGCAGTACCAGGAGAAAGCCCTGAGCACTGCCAATCACACACACACACACACACACACACACACACACACACACACACATATGCTGGCAAGGAGCACCCTCCTCCACAGCCCTGTCCAGGGATTCTCAGGTTCTGTGTCTACCGATGTCCCAAGCCAGGTTGCACCAGGGCGGACTGGCTCAACACTAGGCCAACATCCAGGAAGAGACGTGGTGCCTTTCAACATACTCCCGCACTGGCCCAAGTGGGGAGGCTCTGGCTGGAAGTTCTTCCCCACCAGCAGACACAGAACTGCAGATACTGTGCAGCACCAGACGAGAGGCCACGAGTGCCAGACAGCCCCCAGAGCCCGGGGTTCTGCCCCAGCCCCACCTCAGAGAGGAAGTGAAGACAAGAGGCTAGTGAGGCGGAGGTGGGGAGAGACCCCTGGGTGGGAGCAGACCCTGCTCACAAGCGCAGAGCAGGCAGATCAGCCCTGGCAGTGGGGGAAGCAGCGAGCTCACGTCCCGGGAGGTGAACAAGCCAGATGGGAAACCGGAGGAAGTCCCTGGTGAGGGCTCCCACCAAGCACTCTCCACTGCATGACTGTGGGGACCTCCTGCTGTCTCGCCTCCCACCTCTCTTCTGCCTGGGACGCGGAGTGGGCGAGCACTGTCAGGAGGGGCTCGCCTTCCGTTCTCTGCGCTCCCTGTCCGGATGCTAATTGCATTTCTTTCCAACAGCTATGATAATTTTCTCCTAAAACAAAAACACAAAAAGGCCTAAACCTAATTAGCAAAAAAAAAAAAAAAGCTAGGAAGGCGTCTCTGTTTCCAGGACACACAGAAATGCGGTCACGCTCCCATGTCTGTCAGCCAACAAGGGTCTTTCTCCACAGGCTTCAGGTCACCTGCAAGTGGAGGGGAGGGAGGCCCAGAGGCCTCATCTGCAATGCCTGGCCAGGACTGATCCCTGAGCACCAAGCACAGTCTGGTTTGGCTCCCAAACCAAACAAGAAGCAGCAGTGGAATGTGCCCTGGTGGTGACGTGGCCCCTCCCAGCACGTTCCAGTCCAGATCGTGTCACATGGATCCTCCCGCAAAAGGCCATCCTGCTGTCCCTATCTCTGAACACTTTCAACCTCCCCGCCCTCAGATGCTCACTGTCACCACTAAGCTGGTTCCCACCACTCTATAGCCCTGAGCTAGGGGTGAACACTGCTGCGGCAGGGGCCCGTCAAGGCCCAGAGTTCCACTGAAGGTTTGGTTTTGAGTCAGAGTGATTGACCAGGCAGAGCTGTGTGACCTGGGGCAAGTGCCGTGGGACTCTGGGCTCAGTCTGTCTCTCTGTGAGCCCAGCACCCAGCAGCAGCTGGCAGATGAACCAAGAAGGAAACAGTCACCAAACCCCGGTCTCCACCATGTCTCCCCTTCATCCCAGGCTCAGGGGCTGGCATCAGCCCGGGCATCACTGAGAGATGCCCAAGTCCCGGGGATCATCTGCCAGTTTCGGAAGGAGCTGCCAAGAGGGACTGCTGGGGTTGGGGTGATCGCTGGGAGGTGCATAAAGGTTTCTGGCGCACAGGACCCCACCCCTGAGTGTCCTGGGTGTTGGAGGAGCCCAGCCTGCCCGCGGGCAGCACTGCAGTCCCCAGCGCACCCACACCTCACCACTTCTCTCCAAACTTTTCCTCAGCACTGCCGTCTGTCGCGGGGGCTGGTGATTCACACGCTCCACTCTTCGCTCCTCTCCCCGGCTAATTATAGCTCCTGCGTGTTTTCCCCCCTGGAAAAAATGGCTTCTTCAAAAAATATATCCCCAAGCCAACAGCAATTAATTCAGTGAGTGTGCAACTCAGGCTTGCTCTGGGTCGCCTTGCGGGGTGGGGGTAGTCCTCTGAGGAAGAGACAGGAAGGGCTTCCTGGGGGTCAGGGGCTGGTACCCTTCAAGCAGCAAAGCCCAGCTCAGTCCCTGGCCTGCCCTCTGGGGAGGTCTAGAACCCTGGGGAAGGGCACCCATAGAGTGATGGGGACTCAACTGGGCACCACTCTGCGGGACTCAAGGATGAGAACCCCCATGTGTGCACAATTCATTCCCCAATGACCTCCATAGCACCATCCAAAAATAATGGGGGGATCTGGGGTGCTGGCAGTTGGGGGCTTGGGGAGGGACCATGGCCAGTGGCCTGAGCAGAGGGAGCCCCAGGACCATGAGACCCTCTAGGGCCCAGGCTGGCACAGATCCCTCTGGCCTGTCTCCCCTCGTCTGATGTCTGGGAACCCCTGGGGCTCCAGGATCAGGGCTGGAGATGAGCCCACAATTGCTGTCTGAACTCTCCTCAGGGGGTCGGCAGGCAGACAGGAGCAGATTTCTGAGCAGGCGGCTGGCCAGGTGCAGGAGGACCTGGCCAGGTGCAGAAGGCCAGGACTGGAGCCAGTAGCAGAAAGACTGAGATCATCAGGGTATGTGCGAGGGGACAAGGGAGTGACAGAGGCCACTGCAGAGACCAAGAGGGACAGCGGTGGGGCCCAGGACAGAGACACTCTACTGAGAGGCTGAGGAACAGAGATAAAGCAGAGAGTGAAGCAAAGCTGCTGGGCTGGGGCTTTGCAGGCAGGACCTGAGGACAAGGGGAACAGCCAGATTGGAGGAAAGGAGATGGAGCCCCCGCCCCGTCAGCTTCCGGGCGGGGGGGGGGGGTGCTCCAGGAAGCTCGAGTGGACATGGGTGGGTGTCAGGAGGGGCGGGGTCCTGGTGGGCTCAGGAATAAGGTGCCTCCTCATCTCTGCCCAATCCGAGGACTGCTGGGGGTGCGCCCGACAGGGTGGGCCTCTAGGAGTTAGGGCAACTGGGGACGTCTGGAGTGAGTGAGCAGGTGAGGCCCGGCCCAACAGACACGCCTCTGGAACCTGGTTTTTAGAGACCAGCCAAGGCCCCCTTGGCACCAGCACCACCGTCGCCAGGGCTGTCCGGCAGGGCCAAGCCATCTCCTTCCCTGGACAGGAGAAGTGAAAGTCCAAGCAAGGCCAGCCAGAGGCTTCCTGCCCGGGCCTACAGGACCACTGCCCCCTGCTGAGTCACAGTGGGGACAGGAGGGTCTCCGGCTTCCCTCCCAGCCCAGAACACTGGGCCCTCTTCCCTGACTCAGTTCCCCATTCCCCAGCAGCCAGGAGGAAAACACCACTCATTCCCGTCCTGCCTCCCCTCTCAGGTTCTGAGTAAATTCACACTTGCCCCTTGAGCCTGCCTCTCCCCTCAGACCCTCAGGACAGGGCTTGCCTCTCCCCTCCGTCTCCCATCTAGAACAAAGCCCTTCCCGGGCCTCCTGGTTCGCCTTTGCCTCTGTAGCCCAGCAGGTGCTGACAGCCTCTCTGGCACAGGCAGCCGGCCCCTGGCTCGGGCCCCAGCCCCGCCAGTCCTCGGGACACCTGACGCAGCCACCGCCTGCCCAGGGTCAGGCCCAGCGCCTGCTGCAGGCGAGCCAAGCAGCTGTCAGGATTTCCGGCGCAGGGGCCGCGGGCTGACACCTCTCACAGCCACGTTCCTGTCTGGGCGCTCTTGGCCACGTCTGCATACTTCAGGGTCTGTGTCTGGAGCGGCTGTCCTGGGGAGGAAGGGGGACTCCGCAGAGAGCAGGTGGCCGGGGAGACCTAGAGCCTGGAAGACCCACATGGGCCCTGAGGACGGGGGGGGGGGGGGGGGGGGGGGGGGCGGGAGGGTGCCCTGGGAAGGTCCGTCCCCGTGGGCCGGCCCACTGTGACAGGGAAATGGCAGCTTGTGGAATTCCCATTTTTTGTCAGGCTCACCCAGGAAGCAGCAGTGGCCGGGGCTGGGAGAAGACCAAGTCTCAGTTTCCTCCTTTATAAAGCAAACACCGGCCATGCCCTCCATGGAGACGCATGCAAAAATTCACTTTTGTCTTTTGAAGCTGAAACAGGCTCCCACTAGAGACTCAAAACCTCCCCCTTGGGGGGCTGGAGCAATAGCACAGCAGGTAGGGCGTTTGCCTTGCATGCGGCTGACCACAAGTTCGATTCCCAGCATCCCATATGGTCCCCCGAGCACCGCCAGGAGTGATTCCAGAGTGTAAAGCCAGGAGTAACTCCTGAGCATTGCCGGGTGTGACTCAAAAAGCCAAAAAACAAAAAAAAACCCTCCCCCTTGGAGGCCAGAGAGAGATGCGGGGGTGAGGTAAAGGCGGTTGCTGGGTGAAGGCTTGCTTCAGGGTAACCCCATTCCATCCCCAACAACACATGGGCCCCTGGCCTGCAGGAGTGAATCCCTGAGCACAGAACCAGGAAGAACCGCCAAGCATCATCAGTTTGGGCCCCCAAGTTTCCTCTCCCCTCCCCCCCATAAAAAGCTTCTTCCTGGCACCTCTACCCCCCTCTCCATAAGGAGACACTCAACCCCTGGTCTCTCGCCCTGGGTGACCTGAACTGAGGCCTGAGAGGAAGGAGAGGAAGAAGAGGAAGGCTGGGCTAGGGCAAGGCGCAGGAGGGCTAAGTGGTCATCCCTGTGCTGATCACAGCAAGCCTCCCAACTTCCGATCTCTGAGCAATGGGGTGAGCACAGGCCCAGCACCTTCCTGTCCCACCCGGAGCCTCAGGTCACCCTCAGGGCTCAGTCACCCGCTGCACCCTAGCTGGCTCTGGGCCCCCTTCCAGGCCAGCACGACCTTCGCCCCCGTGTCTTTGACGAGAAGAGAGGGAAAACACTGCCCCCCTCAGACTGTTTTTAGCCCCCGAGGAACTCGGCGTCCTCCCAGCAAGGGTGCGTGGGTCGAAGTTGGGTATTAATAGCTCAGCTGGGGGAGGGGGCCAGGTCCTTCGCAGCCAGGCCAGCCCTGCGCCATCCACACCTCTCCCACTGCGTCACCACCAGCCCTGCCCTCTCACCTCCCTGCAGCGCCCACCCGCACTCACGCCTGGCTCTCCTTGGCGGGTGCGCCCTGCACTCCCCTGGGCAAAGGAGACCTCTAAGGTCAGAGCCGAAGGGGCAGGGCAGTGACCTGGGGCGGCTCCATAAGTGGCCGTGGGAGATGAGAACAGAGAGGCCTGTGAGGCTTCCTCCTTGGCACCCGGCTCCTGTGCCCACTGGCCTCTCATTCCTGCTGGCCTACTCCACCTCCTGCGCCCCCCGGCTGCTGTGTGGACCGGTCCCCAGATATCTGGGGACAGAGCCGTGAAGAGGCGCGGAACCCCAAGCGGGCAGAGCAGGGATTGCAGAAGGTCCTGGGAACAGAACCGCCTGCCCCAGCTATGCTAGGGAGGGATGGCGAGCTGGAGAAATGTGGAGGTCCTGAGCTGTGGCAGTGGACCTCAAGCCACGAGGCACTTCTGCCCCCAGACCGCAGAACAAGGAGGCAGGGAAGAGGCAAGTGGGTGGGTGCCTCTGGCCACTGCATCAGCCTCCGCTGCACCAACTCCTCTGGCCCACAGAGTCGGGAGAACAGGCAACACGGAGGGGCACTGCCATGTACGTGGAGGTGGGTGCCGTGATCACCAGCGTTTCAGGGGTGGGAGCCAGCCCTGCCCCAGCAGCTCTGGAGAGAGATTTGGTCTAGGCCCTTCTCACGGTCCTGGCAGTTCCAGGAACCCTGTCTCCCCTCTATTTTATTTATTTTTGCTTTTTCTGGGTCATACCCAGCGATGCTCAGAGGTTACCCCTGGCTCTGCACTCAGGAGTTACTCCTGGCAGTGCTTGGGGGACCATATGGGCTGCCGGGGATCTAACCCAGGTCGGCCGCATGCAAGGCAAACACCCTACCCGCTGTACAATCACTCTGTTCCCCTGCCTCCCCTCTAAAGGGATCCTCTCTCCCACCAGTCCTGCTCCTGCTCATTTCCAAGAGATAGGAAAGCTCCTGGGTCCTTGTGGACCTTCTCTATGGTCAGTTGTGGCTTTCCTCACCAAACTGACCCTGACCTCTGACCGGCCGCAGCCTGAGTCCTGCCAGAAACTCACCCGCATCAGGAGAGCTGCACCTAGGCTGGAGAGAAGGCACTTGCCTCAGACGTGGTTGACCCTGATGCCATCCCTGGCAAAACTTTTGGTTCCCCCAAGCCAGGAGTGATCCCTAAGTGCAGCCAGGACTAAGCCCTGAGCACTGCCAGGTGTGGACCTCCCCAACCCCCTAAAAAAAAACAAACCAGCTCCTAACGGTCAAGGGCTAAACATGTTACCCTCTGACCTCTGACTCTGAGCCACATCTGGACCTCTGACTGTTAAACTAGACTGAAGCCTGGTCCTCTGACCTCTGACCTCAGCTCCACTCTAAATCTCCACCCTTAGACCAGTAGGCCGACCTCCAGCCCAGCCTTGTCAGCACCTGCCCGACCCCTGATTCTTCTGGGCAGAGCTCTCAGTCTTTCGTTGTTATTGTTGTTGGGGGGTGGGGTGTGTTTTGGGCCACACCAGACAGTGGCAGTGCTCAGGGGTTACTTCTGGCTCTGCACCCAGGAATCACTCCTGGTAGGCTGTGGGGACCTATGGCATTACAGGGATCGAACCCAAGGAAAGTGCTCTCCTTACCCCCTGTACTGTCTCTCTAGCCCACAGCTCTCAGCCTTGACTTCTCGGCTGGCGAAGGCCCCGTGTGCTCCTCCAGGGCTCGGCGGGAGCTGAGACCATGCTACTGGGTTGGAGCTTGCTGGTTTGGGTGGTCAGAGGCAGAGATGGCCGGAAGGGCAGACACACCACAGAGGGATGCAGGGGTGCCAGGGCACCTCCGTGGGACTGCACGCCCACACTCTCATGTGGAGGAAACCAAGAATGAAAGGGAACCCACAGGAAGCCCCCTCACTCCTGCACCCCCTTTCCTTTGACTTACAGAGCCATGTTCCCAAGGGCTGGGTGGGGAAAGCTGGCTCTCAGCCTCACCTCCAGGGGTCTCCACGTTCCCAGGCTGGGGAGGCAGCTCGGAGGATCTGAGCAGGAGCTTTACAATCTGGCTTCCATATGCAGCACCACGAGGTCCTGCAGGCACTATGCGGAGGTCCCCTTAGAGTCCCCACACTCTCACCTGTAAAATTGGAATGTGGGGTCGGTGTTTGCCTTGCATGAGGCTGACTCGGGTTCAATCCCCGGCATCCCATGTTGTCCCCCGAGCACCGCCAGGAGTAATTCCTGAGTGCAGAGCCAGGAGTAATCTTGAACATCACTGATGTGACCACCATTCCCCCACACCCCCCTCCAAAAAAAATAAGAGTGGAATGCGTTTCTTGGAGAGTGCAGGAGATACATCCAGCAGTGCTCAGGGGCTCTGCGCTCAGAGACTGCTCTTGGCAGGGCTTGGGGAGCCGTATGGGTGCTGGGGACTAAACCTGGGTTGGCCTTGTGCAAGGCGAGCGCCCTACTACTTTATTACTGCTCTGGCCCTAAAATGGGAATGTGACGCAGGTTCTACGCGGACAAAATGCCACTGTGGAGGCAGCATCCTGGGCAGGCTGGGCATCGCGGCAAGAGCTCACGAGGAAGCAGCAACTGCTATTTCATCCTCGAGCAGAATTGAGCTGCACCAGTTGGAGGGTCAGGAGCCTCCCTCCCATCCACTCCTCCCCCACCCACCCGCCTGCCTAGGGGTCCTGGGGGACACAGTTTGAAAACCCTTGACCTAGATTCTAGGCTGGCAGTAGGACCAAAAGTAGCATTCACTGACAATGACAGAAGCCGGAACAGCATGGAATTTGTCAGCATGGAATTAGGTCACAGAATTCTTGAAACAGCGGAGTCACAGAAGCCAAAAATCTCAGCATCTGAAGGCACCGTGCTTCCTGATTTCTTGGGCCAAGAATGGTGTGGACCAGCCAACAGAGGAGGATCCCTGCCCAGGACAGCAGGCTGGGCCCCAGCACGTACTTGTCAGAATCTCCCCAGGAGTCCTGGGAACATCCTCTAGTTCACCTATCCTCCCCCATTTTCTGAGGATTTCCTGTTTCCCCACCTCTACTGGGCTCAGGGGTCTGGAGGTCTAATGCTCCTGGAGACCCCGATCTTTGCCCACCTCTCTATTGATTGTCCCCGACCCCCTCATCCCCTGCCCCCTGCACCGCCCCCCCCCAATTCCCTGCCCAGTGGCTGAGATTCCAGGAGGCCACCCCTGCTGTCCTCAGCTCCGACCTTCTGGGCACCGGATGTTTTCCATCCATCAAGTCCCATTCAGGAAACAGGGTCCCACAGGGCATGACCCAGCTGGGAAGTGGCAGGGGAGCATTTGGCCTGATGCTTCAGTCCAGAGGAGCCCAGGATGAGATGTGAGAGGCTGAGGGCTGGGGACGGAGTGTCCCTAAGGGCAGCAGCAGAGACCTATGGTCTGAACCGCCTGTATTATGTCTGGGGGTTGCCCAGCCATCCTCCTGTGGCCCCCACCTGTGCTTGGCTAAGCCCTGTGCCCATGGGGCTGGTCTTGCACCCCCTTTCCAGGTGGCTAATGAGGGACTGGGCACCACACAGTAATTGCTTCATTAGGCGGCTGGGGCTGCCTGGGGGAGCTGGGGTGGCGGATGCCGGGTCTCTTGGGGACAGGCCAGACAGCCTCCCGTTAATTACCTGAAAAATCAGACAATTAGGCCTCCTGCCACCCGCCTGCTGGCCCCTAATTACAGGCGGCTGCTGAGCAGGCCGGGGCGACCTAGATTTGGACTGAGCCCCTCTCAGCTCCCTCATCCCCCGCCCCGTGCCACTCAAAGCCTGTGACACAGGGAGCGTGGGAGGGGTCCCCTGGGGACCCTCCAGTTCTCCTGCACAGCAGCTCTGGGGGAGTGAGCGTGCTGGAGCCCTCCTGGTGGGTGGGCGGCTGGGGAGGAGACCAAGAGGCTGCCCGGGCCAGCCCCTCAGGCCCCTCAGGAAAAGCTACTGTGCTGTTCGCGGGCTACAGGGCTTCTTCCTGCTCAGAGGGACGAGGGACCCGGACACAGCAGACCTGGGTGCAGCCCAATGGTGGATGTGAAAGCAGGGCCTGGCCTCGCCGGGGTGGTCTCAGAAGCCCTCCCTGAGGCCATGACCTGCCATCGGCTGAGCTTGGAGGATGGGGGGTGGGGGTGGAATTGGGGGAGTGTACTGGTCTAGGTCTGGGGTGACTTGTTCTCTGTTGGAATCAGGGGTGGAAGGGGACAGCCCTGATAAGCACCCACCATGCACCAGGCTATAGGGTCGGGGCATGAGCCTGCCCTGACCCATGGGCCTGGCCTCCCTCTGTCCCATGTGCTGGGGCAACACAAGGAGCAGGACCTGGCATATGACCACTCAAAGGCCCTGCCTGCCCAATGTGTCCCCCAGAACAGCTTTAGGATAGCTCTGGGATCTGCCCCCAGCCCACTCCTTCCCAAAAGCCCTCACTGAGAAGGCGGCGGGGAGGGCTCCTGGGATCCCTCAGAAAGACACCCCCCCCCCCCCAGAAAGACCCTGACCCTGAGCGCTTACCGCGGGCTGGGTGAGGGCTGCCAGACCTGGGGCAGCCATGATGGCAGGGGCGCCTGAGGAGACCCTGAAAGAGGCTGCACACAAACACCACGACGGTTCAGAACACCAAGATTACTCTACGGGCAGAAACAAGCCTGAGTGCCTGCGGTCCCCAGGGCCAGGAGATGGCTCAGGGCTGGGGCATGTTTTGCTCGCTAGAGCCCCAGGTTCAATTCTCAGCACCAGATGGACCCTCCACCTATTCTCCAGCACCGAGCAGGGAGTATCTTCAAATACTGCAACCATGACCCAAAAGGAGAAAAACAGATGGGACCAGAGCAATAAAACAGTGGATAGGGCACTTGCCTTGCACGCGGCTGACCCAGGCTCAATCCCTAGCACCCCATAGGGTCCCCCAAGCACCATCAGGCGTGAGCCTTAAACATTGCTACATATGGCAAAAAGAGAGACAGAGACAGAAAGACAGAGAGAGAAAGAGGGACAAACAGGGGGTTCATGGCTGTTATAGCGGCCACCTCCAGCAGTAATTAGGGGTTGAGGCTATACCTGGTAATGCTCCATCAGCCCTGCAGACCTGAAGCTTTGGTACTCAGCGGGCAGCTTGTTGTGGAATATGGGTTCTGGTGGTGCTGGGGTCACCTGGGCCACATCCAATGGTGCTATAGGTGGTGTAGGAGTATGTGACACCAGGGCTTGGAACTCAGGGCCTGGAACATACCAGGAGATGTGCTCTACTAGTCAAAATGTTTCCAACCTCTCCTGGAGTTGGAATCAAAACAGCATTTTGATTGAGTCTTGTTCATTAGGTGTCTGAGCTTCATGTCTCAAACCCTTCAGCTCCTCATCTATGAAATGAAGGGAGGTAGAGGTCTGGCAAGCAGCTACGGAAATAAACACGTAAATCATTGGCATGTGAGATCAATACGACCTGCATGTTAATCTTAGGTTCCGAAAGAAACATATTGCAGTTACGCTGCAATTTCTTTTTGTTTGTTTTATATTACTTGTTTGGGGGCCACACCCAGCAATACTCAGGTGGCTCTGCGCTCAGGGAACATTCCTGGAGCACGCAGGGGACCATATGAAATGTCAGGGACCAAACCTGGGTTAGCTGCAATAAGGCGAGCACCCTACCTGCTATACGATCCCTCCAGTCTCATGACATTCTTGACTGGTGTGAGAACACTTCTGTAAATGATGAAAATTTCTGCTCTGAAAATGCCACAACTGAGGTAAGAAAGTCTCCTACATTCTACAAGGGGGTTGCTTGTAAGGTAGAAGAGAAAGGGGGCTGGGGCTGGAGAGATAGCACAGCAGGTAAGGCGTTTGCCTTGCACACGGCCGACCCGGGTTCGATTCCCAGCATCCCATATGGTCCCCTGAGTACCGCCAGGAGTAACTCCTGAGTGCAGAGCCAGGAGTAACCCCTGTGCATCATCGGGTGTGACCCAAAAAGAAAAAAAAAAGGAAGAGAAAGGGGGCTGGAGCAATAGCACAGAAGGGAAGAGTGAAGAGTGTTTGCCTTGCACGTGGCCAACCCGGGTTCGATTCCCAGCATCCCATATGGTCCCCCGAGCACCGCCAGGAGTAATTCCTGAGTGCAGAGCCAAGAGTAACTCCTGTGCATCGCCGGGTGTGACCGAAAAAGGAAAAAAAAGAAAGATGGAAAAAATAATGAGAATTTAAAACCCCGAGGAATAAAATGATAATTTATCACTTTATTGAAAAGAAAAAAATATAAAAAGAACATCTTGGGGCCCCGGAGAGATAGTACAGCAGATAGGGCACTTGTCTTGAATACAGCTCACCCAGTTTAGTCCCAGGCACTACATATGATCCCCTGATCACAGAGCCAGGAGTAAGTCCTAAGCACAGCGAATGTGGCCCCACAACAAAAAGAAAAGCAGCTGTCCAACCCTTCTCTCTCCCCACTGTGAAATGGGCCTGCGCCCCAAAGGCCAGCCATGTTCCCGGTCCCAGTGTTTGTCCTCTGATGGGAGTGTCACCAAGGTGTGTCAAGAATTCCAGACTCTGGGCAAGTACTGGGCTCTCCTGGGGCACAGAGCTTCAGGACCATAATGCAGGTCCTTGAGACCTGGGGCCCAACATGGGGTCCCCACAGAGCTGGGCTGCAGTGACGGAGAGGGGAACAGTGCAAGAGGGGTCAGGAGGTGTGTGTGTGTGTGTGTGTGTGTGTGTGTGTGTGTGTGTGTGTTAGGGAAACAGAAACAGAGAGACAGAAAGGAGAGAGAGAGGAGAGAGAAGAGAGAGGACAGAGAGAGGAGAAAAAAACGGAGGAGAGAGAGGAGAGACAGAGGAGACAGAGGGGGGAGAGAGATAGAAAGAGAGAGAGAGAGAGAGAGAGAGAGAGAGAGAGAGAGGGAGTCCGAGTCTGCTCTGACATTGCCCTTTCCACTGTCCCCTCTCAATGCTGCACCCCCCTCCACCCGCTCCCCGCCCCCATCTGGGGCTGGCTGCCCAGGAAACTCTCCTGAGCCACACTCTTGGCCTGAGACAGCTGCTGGACATGGCCAAACTCACGTCCCGCCTGTGAGGTCAGGTGGGGAAGGCAGCACCTCCTCGCCTCTTCCTCAGACACGCCAAGGACAGGCTATTCCTGGAGACAGTGACATGAGCTGGCCTCTGAGGACTGTGCCCCAGGCCCAGAGGGTCTGGGCAGCTCTCCAGACCACAGGCGCTCCCAGGACTAGGAGCCTCAGGGCCGCGGGGCCACAGTCTGGCACACTGAGGCCTGCACCCCAGGTGGAAGACTGAACATTGCTCCCCAGGGAGGAAGAATCGAGATCACACCATGCTTGCAGCATCAAGATGTCACAGGCCCCTCACTCTCCCGGCTGAAAGCATAACAAACTCGCGTCTCTGCTGCCAGGCACGGGCTTCCTGTGGGCCAGGCCGGTGCGGGGTAGTCTTTGGTGTCAGTTCTCATCTGGAAGCCAACAGTGTGGACTCCCTTTCCCCAGGGAGGAAGTGAGAATGCAGAGTGGGGCCGTCCCCAGCCTGAACTTGCATGCTCTGTCATAGTGACAGGCCTGGAACTAGGCTCTGCCTGCCCCAATGATTGTTTCTCCCCAACCAGCTCTGTCTCTCCTAAGCAGGGGACCCCTTGTCCCACCCACTCGCTGGGTTTTGTGTAGCACTTCATCAGGGCTTGCAGGCCACAGCTTCATCTTGGCAGCCAGGGATCGGCTGCCACCAGTCTGTCTCCCACAGCCGCTGTGGGGCCAGTGCATGTGTGGAGGAATAGCCTGGCTACAGCCTCTTCCATCGTTTCGTCTGTTACTGAGCGGAAGGACAGTCTAGGGGACCAGATGGACTGGAAGGAGGACTAAAGACTGAGTGGACTGCTTGTTTTTGTTTGTTTCTGGGCAATACCCAGCTGTGCTCATAGCTTACTCCTGGCTCTGCTCTCAAAGATCACTCCTAGATGGGCTCGGGGTCATTTGGCCGGGGCGGGAATGGAGTGGGGGAGGGGGGGGGCGTTCCAGGGATCAAACCCAGACTAGCTGCATTCAAGACAAATGCTCTACCCACTATACCATCTCTCTGGCCCATCTCCTGTGATGGAACTTGGCACTGGGGGAGGAGTTCAGCCTTCAGAAGGCACCCACTTAGGTGGGAATGTTTTTGTTTTTGAAGTGGAAGATCAGTTTACTTCCTAATGGTGGGCAGGAAGGGGGTGGTGGTAAGTTGCAACAAACACACACCTGACTGTCCTGTGACTAGAAGTTGCTCGTGGTGCCAAGAACTGTATTCAGCATTTGTGGAATACCAGGGACTTGAACTCACGACCACAGGTTTTGTTTTGTCTTGTTTGCTTTTTTTTGGGGGGGGGTCACACCCGGCGATGCATAGGGGTTACTCCTGGCTCATGCACTAAGGAATTACTCCTGGCTGTGCTCTACATCCCATGTACTATATGGGATGCTGGAAATCGAACCCGGGTCAGCCACGTGCAAGGCAAATGCCCTACCCGCTGTGCTATTGCTCCAGCCCCACCATAGGTTTGTAACGTAGGCTCTCTGAGCCCCTACACTGTTTCTCACAGTTTCTCCCTCTTTATTGGCTGAAATATAATATTGAATCAACATAAAAGAACACCCAGGAGTTAGAGAGAGAATACAGTTGGTAAGGCCCTTGTCTTGCCCGTGGCCTGGGTTTGATTCTGGACACTCTGTATGTTTCCCTAAGCACCATCAGGATTGATTCCTGAGCACAGAGCTAAGTCCTGAGCACAGCAAGGTGTTACCTCCATCCCTACAACATTAATATCAGGGACAACACATACTAATACATGTAATACGTGGGATACTGGTGATGCTCTAGAAAAGCACAGGAACCCAATCGGCCTTCTGAGAGCAGGGGTCCATGTGTGCTATGCTCCAGCCTGCATCCCAGTACCATGACCACAACTTGACACCTCCCACCACCTCCCTGTCCAGCATGTATCAGGAATCCTATTTAATGAGGCTGGAGAGATAATACAGAGGTTAAGGCATTTGCCTGGCATGCAACTGGCCCGAGTTTGATCCCCCGTACTGCAAATGGTCCGTTGAGCACTGCCAGGAGTGAACACTGAGCACTGAGTAAGGAGTAAGCCCTGAGCACTGCAGGGTGTGCCGCTCCAAAAATTCTTGAGTCCTAGTTTATCACTTTTGTCCCTCTGTGCTCATAACTTACTCCTGGCTCTGTTCTCAGAGATCACTCTTGGATGGGCTTGGGATCATAAGAGATGGGGGTGGAGGGTCAGGGATCAAACCCAGACCAGCTGCATTCAAGACAAGTGCTCCACTGTACCACCTCTCTGGCCCACTTCTGCGATGGAACTGGGCACTGGGGGAGGAGCTCAGCCTCCAGAGAGCACCCACTTAGGTGGGAATGTTTTTGTTTTTGAAGTGGAAGATCAGTTTACTTCCTGATGATGGTGGGGAGGCAGGGCATAAACCCCTAAAATGGTCCTGTTTAGCTTTCCTTTGTGGGGGCATTTACACAGTTGACTTTGAATGGAGTGTCCTCTATGGGCTCCCTTCTCCCCACACTGCAGTTCAGGGAGAGCCTGTGTTGCTGCAGGAGCCTGCTCATGTGCTACCCCAACCCTGTGTCTGTGTTCTGCATTTCTCCCTAGGATAGTGCTGGGGTGAGGCTCCACTGGCCGCGTGGCTAGCATCCCCCTTCTTCACTGCAGTGAGGCTTTCTGGAAGGGCAGGTGTGGGGGTCCAGATGCAGGGGCACCCCACTTCCCAGAGCCAGCGCCCCCAAACTACCTCTGGCGAGCAGGCTCTGCACTCAGAACCAGTTCAATGGAGAAACAGACCCCGCAGTTGCCTCTCCCAGGGTTGGAGCGCTCAGGTGGTCAGGGACAGGGTGTGACCCAGGCCAGTCACCCCTCCCTGCTGAATCTCAAGGAGCCCTTCCTAGAGTGCTCCCAGAGCACGCCAAGTCCGTGAGCTCCCTGCTGTCCTTCCTCCTCCACTCGCCGGCTGGCCCCGAGGCTGTTAGAGACTTTCCAGGGCATCCAACCTTTCACAGGGAGGAAACTGAGGTGCAAGGCTCCTCCCCAGCGGCCCCCAGGGCCCAGCGCCTTCCTGCTGGAGGGCTCAGTGGTGGCCCACATGGGCCCCACAGCCTCTGTAGCTGCGTGTCTGCAGAGCCCACTGGGCTGTCCGCTCTCTTCCTTGTGAGCCCGGCCCTGCCCTTGATCACTGCACTCCTGTCCAGTGTGTCAGCTCTGGGAGAGCTAGCTGGGGGTGAGAGGGGGAGGTGGGTGAGGGCGCGGTTCTCCATCCCTAGAACAGGACCAGACTGTGCGCTGTACTCTCCATTCCAGGAGCCCGGGCTTCCTCCCAGCCTGCTCTGCTCACAGAGGGGCCTGAGCCAGCCCAGGAGGCAGGGGCCGGGGTGACAGTGGCGCCCAGTTTCCAGGCCTCAGTGGCAAAGAGTTCGTACTTGAGTCCAGACATGCCCCCATCCTTCGCAGCAGCTGGCATTCAACAGTGCTGGGAGGGAGGGGGGCTGCTTCCCTGAAGGTATACTGGGTGGGGGTCGAGGATCCTCCCAGGGGCTCCCAAGCCCACGTTGGCTAAGGACCCAAACCGCTTGGGCGGGAAGAAATGGGTAGGGACAGCAGAGCAGGGCGCTTGCTTGGCCTGCACCCCCTTCCACCTGACAACGCGGCGCTGTTCCCGTCTCCGGCTGCAGCCGAGGGAACCCCGTTCCTGCCTCCTGTCGGCTGCAGCCTTGCCTGCGCCCCCGCAGCCCCCAGGGCCCCTCCTCCGCTCCGGGGCGGGAGCGCAGCCATCCGGGTTATTTTTAGCCGCTGCATCCTCCAGGAGACCAGGCAGGGGAAGCCGCCCCCGCGCCTCCAGGAACAGCCTGTGAGAGCAGCATCGATTCAGACCCCCGCGCCAGGCACTTAGGGGCTGGGGCGCTCGGGACCCCACATGCCCCTGCAGCCCGGCGCTGCCGCACTCTTCCCGCCCTGCCTTGCCCTGCCCTGCCCTGACCTTCCCAGAGTCAGCAGGCACCACCTTGCCAGCCCCTCCAGAAGTTCCCAGGGAGAACCAGGCTCTGGGAAGGACCCCCAGAGTTGCCAGTTGCAGCCTTGCCTTGGGAGCACTACCCTGACCCCCATCTACAGGAGAGGCCAGTACCTGCTCGCCCCACTCTAAGGGCCTGACTGTGGGTCCTGCTCCCACCAGGTCGGTGAGTGAGATGAACCCACTCAAGAAGAAGGTGGGAGGACGGGATGGCAGAGCGATAGTACACCCGGGAGGGAATTAGACTTGCATGTGGTGGTCCCTGGTTCAGTCACCAGCATCCCTGAGCATTGCCAGAAGTAATTCCTGAGTGTTGAGCCAGGAGTAACCTGGATGACCCCTGAGCATAGCTAGATCACCAGGTGGCACAGGAGGGCAGGAGGCAGTGATAAATGGAGTGGGGGATCCGGAGATAGCCCCTCAAATACCTGCCGTCCATGACAGGGAGACAGCAGAGATTCCTTGCCCCATCTGTAGGTCTGAAGAACTTCCAGGACAGGCCTTGACAGAGGGCCCCCACTTAAGGCTGTGTGCTTGCAGGGTGAGGAACCCGCTGTGGCACAGGTGCCCCCTAGAGGGACAGGGGCTCAGGCTGGCCTCTGGCCTCCAGTTTGCCATGTACCATCCCTCCAGTCTGCAGCAATCTCCTAGTGCCCCCAGGTTCCTGGCCTGGTTGCCCACCCCAGTGTTCGCATCGTGAGGAACTCTGGCTAAGACACCCCCTTTGCCCAGCACACAGGAGACCCTCCGGTGACAGTAGCCAACCCCTGAGACACTGCAGCTTCTGGCACCTGTCCACAGAGCTCACTAGCAAAGCTGGACAACGTCCCCTGTAGGTTTGCTCTGTCACAAGAATCTCCCACTTACCCAGGGGCAGGGGAGCGAGGGACCACTCCCAGGATGTTGAATGACTTACCCTGTGACATTCTCTGGGAAAGAGCCATGCTTGGGTGAGGTCCGTGGCTTGTGATAGCACAGCGGTAGGGCGTTCGCCTTGTGCGCAGCCAGCCTGACCGAGCTGGGTTCGATTCCTCCGCTCCTCTCGGAGAACCTGGCAAGCTACTGAGAGTATTCAGTATGCCAAACACAGTAACAAGAAGTCTCACAATGGAGACGTTACTGGGCCCACTTGAGCAAATCGATGAACAACGGGAGGACAGTTTGTTTGTTTTGTGGAGTGGCGGACGAGAAGCCACAGAGGTGACAAGGTGCCCCCGCCCCCAGCATCCCTGACTCTTGTAACTGCCCAAGGCCCTGACCCCAGCCTGGGGTCTGTATAGTCCTGGGGAGTTCAGGTCTGAGACTATATAAGCCTGGGATTGTATAAACCACGGGACTGGACAGACCAGGAGCTGGATAAGCTTGAGAACTGGACAGGCCTGAGGTGGGACTGACTGGACAGGCCTGGGGAGGGACCGGACAGGCCTTGGCAGAGACTGGGTAGACCTGGGGAGGGACTGGACAGACCTGGGGGGGACTAGACAGGCCTGGGCAGGGACTGGGTAGACCTGGGGAGGGTACTGTGGCCCATGCCTTACTGCCTGCTCAGCCCTGGGTTAGGGTGAGGGTGGTGGAAACAGGGGGTAGGGATGGCTCTCCTATTCCCCTCAAGAGACCTGGTTTCTTAGGACTTCAAGGGGAACTCGCAGGGGGAGTACCACCAGAACACCCATGAACTCTGCTGTCTCTGCCTTGAACCCTGTCTTGGGACTCCTCCCCCAACCCCCCAACTCCCCTCCACTGCCTGCCTAGAAAGTGCACTAGAAAGTCTGGATCTGCAGGTTGGGGTGGGGTGTAGACTGGTGGGCTGGCTTAGGCTCCCTCAGGAAGGAGTCTGATGATTCCTGGGAGCAGTCTGGCTCGTCTGTGGTGCAGTGCTGCCCCCAAGTGGATGAACGGTACCCTGTCCCTGCGGACCCAGGGGCCCCAGAGAGGAATTTAGTGATGGGGGCTGCAGAAGAGTCCCTCAAACCAGACAGGCCGGCACCTCCAAGCTCTGTCCTCTCGTCCCAGCAGACCCTGAGTCCTAGCCTGGCATGGCTGCCCACCACTCACCACCTCTTCTCCTCCCAGGAACGTTGAATCCCAGGCTCCAGGGGAAGGGAACCAAGAATTGGATTTTCTAGGGTCAGGGCACTCACTCAAGGTGCTGGGGGTTCCTAGATTTGATCCTCAGCACTCCGTGGTCCCTTGAGCACCACCAGCTGTGGCTCTGGTATGTCTAAGTACCGCTGGGCCCAAGTGGCAGCAGCCATATCTCAGGGATTGATCTCTGAGCTACTGCACCCCGGGATTACTGTGACTAGTAATTTCAAAAAGAATTGTGTCTCCAGTCAGGACCAGAAGCGATCATACAGTGGGTTGAATGCTTGCCTTTCCTGTGGCCAAACGAGCACCTCATATGGTCTCCTTGAGTCACGAATGATCCCTGAGCACAGAGCCAGGAATAAGCCTTGAGCACCGTTGAATGTGGCCCCAAACAAAACCAGAAAGAGTTCTGTTTTTAGTTAAAGAACTTCCTGGGGTGGTCGGAAAGATAGCCCTGGAGTCCAGACACTTACCCTGGTTCAAATTCTCGCACCACATACGGTCCCCTGAGCAGGGGTCACTCCTGATTACTCCTGAGCCAAGAGAGCCTGAGTACCACGGGGTGTGGTTCGAACCCGTCCCCCCAAAGAGGTTGGGGGCCCTGGAAATAGCTCAAGGGGTTAAGCACATGCTTTGCATGCCGGAGGCCCAGATGAGATCCCTAAGCAAGGCCCAGGAGCAGAGCCAGGAGTGGCCCCAAACAAAACAGAAGGCTGGATTTTTAGCCCTCTCTCCCATAATTTGTTCCTATTTGTTCCAGTCACTCAATCCATTGATCTGAAGATTTTGTTCTGGAAATGACTGTTCCAGCCCTTTGAGCTATCTCCTTGGCCTTCTCAGGAATTTTTAGTCAGATCCAAAGCTCAACCTAGTGTTCAGGTGTCTCCTCCTTCTGCCCTTGCCACTAGTCTGTTCTTCTACAGATTAAATATTTACCCACTCAATTATCCACTCAAGAACTTTACCCTTGGTGGGGGGGGTACAGTGCCGCTCAGCAGGTCAACCTGTACCTGTGGGGTGAGTACATCAGCAGCGTGATGGTACCTTTGGGCATCCTGACACCCCAGAATTCCCGCTGTGTCTCTGGCTGGACACCAACAACTTGGGACTAAATTTCCTGAGAAATTAAGTGACCAAAAGTTAGGTATGTGGGAGCCACATACAAACTCATTTATCGGCTTTGTTTCAGAAACCCATAAATCTTGAAAAAGATCAAAATTAGGCTACTTGGAGCTGGAGCAATAGCACAGCGGGTAGGCCGTTTGCCTTGCACGCGGCTGACCCAGATTCGACTCCCAGCATCCCATATGGTCCCCCGAGCACTGCCAGGAGTGATTCCTGAGCGCAAAGCCAGGAGTAATCCCTGAGCATCGCCGGGTGTGATCCAAAAAGAAAAAAAAGTTAGGCTACTTAAGAGCATTAACGACCATGATTGAGAGTTACAAATGAATCTCAGAAGAGAGCAACACACCACAGAGATGTCTTCCCACCCCTCACCAGGCTGATTTCACCAGGGCACCTTGGAGGGGGGCAGGTGTGTCCCTCCGTCTGCCCCAAATGAACCCCGACAGCTGCAAAACTCCAGAACCCAATCGCCACCACGCTCACAGCTGACCTTCACAGGCTTGTCCCTTGCCCCCCACACATGGGAATGAATCGCTGAAAAACCCAGATATGCGGGACTAGTGACTAAAAACTCCAGACTTCACAGAGCGAGGAATGGGCTCCTTCACCATCTCTCTTCCCTTCCTGGCAGTCACACCCAGGAACGTCCCCTGGGTGCCATTTAAGCACATTAACGGCCATGATTCAGAGACTCACAAATGAATCTCAGAAGAGAGCAGCATGCACAGATGCCTCCAGACCCCAGATATTCAAAACAATTTAGAATTTCAGGAGCATTCCAGGATAATTCCACAAGATCTCATACTATTCATAACAAGCAATATGAAATAAATTATTTGGCACTTCCCTATGAGCAGGCTTGGGGGCAGGTGTAGGAAAATTTGAAATAATGGTGGTGGGAAGATGTAATGGTGGTGGGATTGGTGGTGAAATGTTGAGTGTTAACAATTATTGTGAACAACTTTATGAAAATAAAATTTTTTAATTTTTAAAAAGTAATGTGGAGTTCGATTCCTCCGCCCCTCTTGGAGAGCCCGGCAAGCTACCGAGAGTATCTCGCCCGCACGGCAGAGCCTGGCAAGCTCCCCGTGACGTATTCAATATGCCAAACACAGTAACAACAAAGTCTCCAATGGAGACGTTACTGGGCCCGCTCGAGCAAATTGATGAACAACGGGAGGACAGTGACAGGACAGGAATGTGGAGTTCATGCCTGCTTCAATCAGCTTAATCAGTGGCTGAATAAATAGCAGTACTCCTACATTAAAAAAAAAAAGAACTTTACCCTTGGGTTGAAGACATAGACATAGGAGATAAGGCACTTGCCTTGCAGTATCAAACCCTGGCTCAATCCCCAACACTACATATGGTCCTAGCACTGCCAGGAGTTATCCTTGAGCCCAGAGGCAAGAGTAAGCCCTGACTACTGTGGATATACTACCCCCCAAACAAACAAATAGAAAAAGAAGCCAAAGAGACACCTTCTGAAATGGCCTCAGCAATTTCTCTGGTGGACTAGGTATCTGGGCCTGTACTTTGCTCTAATTCAGAGCTGGCTCCCCTTTCCCAGGAACTCTTCCTGAAGGGGTCATCTGCGTGTCTTGGCTCTAACTCTGCAACATACTCTGGCATACAGAGCTGGGGCTGGAGAGATAGCACGGGGGTTAGAGGGCATGCCTTAGTCCGCCTCCCTCTGTCCCCAGCACCATGTGGTTTCCTAAGCGTAGTGAGGTACAGCTGTGGAGGCCCTACCCCCAGCACCACTGGGGTGACCCTGGAGGCCTGGATAATCCCCGACCCCAGAGAGAGCCACAGTGCATCCTCAGGCCCTTGCACTAAACTGGGCTCTTGGGCCTCCTGAGTACTGCTTGGAAGACACACATTTCGCCTGCCAAGAAAGAAAGAAAAACCCTATCTTTCCGAGAAAACATCTCTTCAGCTGTTTATTAAGCTCCGGGTCTGAATTGGTGGGAAAATGAAAGTGAACAAACTAACCCTGAAAATCATGGCAGTTGCTAATGGCCATGTACAAAGTAAACAGTCACATAACGGAGTTGGGGGAGGTCTATGAAAAAAAGCAGAGTAACAGAATGAGAGGACATAGTAACTGTAGAAGTGGGGCAGAGGGTCACTTTTTTTTTTTTTTTGCTTTTTGGGTCATACCCAGTGATGCACAGGAGTTACTCCTGGTTCATGCACTCTCAGGAATTAGTCCTGGCAGTGCTCAGGGGACCATATGGGATGCTGGGAATCGAACCTAGGTCGGCTGAGTGCAAGGCAAACACCCTACCCCACTGTGCTATTGCTCCAGCCCCGAGGGTTACTCTTTTAGTTAATGCTGTCTGTAGAGGCCTCTCCAAGAGGAGAGCACACTATCGGAAGAGCAGAAAAAAGGTGGTCCTGGTGGAGGTCCTGGTGGAGGGGAAAGCAGAGTAAAGGTCCTGGGGCAGGACCAAGTGCTTATGCTTTGCAAGAGTCTGGACTCTGGAGTGAAAGTGTGACCAGGGAGATAGTTCAAAGGGCTGGAGCTCTTTTTCTGGGGCATCTTTGAAAGTGCCATCCCAGGCATCTCTGGATGTGATTCTAAAAGGAGAGAGAAAAAAAAAGAGGAGGGTTGGAGCAATAGTACATAGGGCAGGTGCTTGTCTTGCATTCTGCCAAGTTTGATCCCTAACACCACTTATGGTCCCCTGAGCCTGCCAGGAGTGATCCCTGAGCACATTTTTTTGGAGGTGTAACCAAAAAGAAAAAAAATGAATCAAAGAATAAGAAGAGAGTTGCCAGCCTGAGGTAAATAATTTATCTCCAAGGCAAGAAGAGCCTCCCTCAACTCCTGAATTCATGTTTTGTGGCAATATTGGTTATAAGACTAAATGTTTGTTTTAGGGGTATACAAGGTGTGTCACTACACCACTCCCACTACCAAAGTGCAGGCCAGTCTGAACACTTGAAGCTCCAAGGGGAAAATTTTTCACTTGTTTGTTTTATTTTGAGGTCATATTTGGCAGTGCCCAGACTTACTCCTGGCTCTGTGCTCAGGGATGACTTCTGGTAAGGTGTTTTTTTTTTTCATTTTTTTATAATTTTATTTATTGAATCACCGTGAGAGCAGTTACAAAGCTTTCGTGTCTAAGTCTCGG
The DNA here is from genome assembly GCF_029834395.1 of Sorex fumeus. NCBI lineage: Eukaryota > Metazoa > Chordata > Mammalia > Eulipotyphla > Soricidae > Sorex > Sorex fumeus. The sequence continues at coordinate 52,345,372 of NW_026606129.1, read as the reverse complement.
TCATACAATGAAAACACCTGTACCTTCACCAGTGCCCATTCTTCACCACCAAAAACCCCAGTATACCCCAATCCCGCTCCCTCTCCCTACCTGTGGGGCAGATGACCTCCACATTACTCTCTCTCTCTACTTTGATCACATTCAATATTTTGACAACAGACCCACCATTATTTTTTTTCCCCTTTATTGTATTTTATTTTTTTTTAAAGTTGTAGATTTACAATTTTTTGTGCTTGGGTTTGATTATACAATGATCAGATACCCATCCCTCCACCAGTGCCCATTTTCCACCACCATGGATAATATCCCCCACACCCCCATCCCCCCCTGCCTCTGTGGCAGGGCAATCCCCTGTGTTCTCTCTCTCCTTTTGGGTGTTGTGGTCTGCAAAAGAGGCATTGAGTGGCAAACATGTTCAGTCCATAGTCTACTTTCGACATACATCTCCCCTCCTGGGAGGATCCTCCAAACATCCTTTATTTGCAGACCCACCATTATTATTTGGAATTTTACCCCAACACTCAGATCTGCCGAAATGGCAACAGTACACAATTTGTTTTCTATTATTTCTGGTAAGGTTTGAGGAACCATATGTGGTGTTGGCGTTGAACCTGAGTCAGCTGCATGATGTAAGGCAAACACCTACCTACTATACTATTTCTCCAGGCCCTCAAGAGGAAAATCTTCAAGTAACAGATTTTAAATGACAATATTTGGGCCAGGGAGATAACTCAAACAGTTGGATTGCTACGAGGAGGCCCCAATTTGAACACTTTTCTGGGAGTAGTCCCTAAACACCACTGGTGTGCCTCTCTCCCCCACCCCCCAAAAAAGAGACAACCTCTGGGGTAGGGGTTAAGGTGCTTGCCTTGCATGGGGCTTACCTGGGTTTGATCCCTGGCTCCCATGTGGTTTCCCTAGTACCACTAGGAGTGATCCCTGAGCACAGAGCCAGGAGTAGAATCAAGCACTAGTGTGGCCCAAAACAAAACAAAAAGGCTTTTTTTCCCTTCTGTACCCTCTGACTCCACAGCTGTGTGCAGAATGAACTGTAGCAGAGATAAAGAGACAACAGTTGTTAGGAGGCAGTGTCAGGTTTGGGTGTCCAGTAGCATGATCAAATTTAATATGTCTAAAAAGAAATATCTGGATCTTTCAGCCACTCAAAACATAGCAATAAAGCCTCTTCCTCTCTTCAATCTTCCCATTTCTGTGACCAGCATCACCCTTCACCCAGATAGATGTTCATGCTGGAAACATACGGGCTCCTCTGACCTTCGCTTTCTCTTCCTCATTAACTGCATTCCTTTTCAGTGTATCTGCATGCGCTGCCCCAGCTGGGGTCCAGAGTTCTCTGCCTGCTGCCTTTTCTGTTTCCACCCAGTAGCTTGGATACTTTTTTTGTTTTGCTGTTTTGCTTTTTGGGTCACACTCAGCGATGTTTAGGGGTTACTCCTGACTCTGCACTCAGGAATTACTCCTGGTGGTGCTTGGGGAACCATATGGGATGCCAGGGATTGAACTCGGATGGCCACATACAAGGCAAATGCCCTACCCGCTGTACTATCGCTCTGGCCCCAGATTGTTGGACACTTTTTAAGAACACAAATATCCTGTCCTTCCTTCCTTCCTTCCTTCCTTCCTTCCTTCCTTCCTTCCTTCCTTCCTTCCTTCCTTCCTTTCTCTTTTTGGGTCACACCCGGCAATGCACAGGGGTTCCTCCTGGCTCTGCACTCAGGAATTACTCCTGGTGGTGCTCAGGGGACCACATGGGATGCTGGGAATTGAACCCCTGTTGGCCGCGTGCAAGGCAAATACCCGCTGTGCTATTGCTCCAGCCCCCTAATATGTATCTTTCAAGACTTAGCTGGGTTGGAGAGAGAGTGCAGCAGGTGAGGCTCCCGCTTTACACACACCCAACCTGGTTTCCATCCCCAGCATCCCACATGGGCCCCTGAGTATTGCTGGGTGGGACCCAAAAACTAAGAAGAAAAAAATAAAATAAAATAAAATATTTCCCTTCAAAGAAAAAAAAAAAAGATTTCCCTTCCGTTCGCTTTCAGAACTTTCATTGAGGCCCAGGACCCAAGAGCCAAGGCCCCGGGGGGTGGGCTACAGAAGGGAGAGGCGCAGGTAAAACCTAGGGGGCGGGGCCGGGGCGGGGCCGGGCTCGTAGCGCCGCCCTCCGGCGTGACCGCGCTTTGTCAGGCCTCGGAACCTTTCTCCTTCGGAACCTTTCTTCTTCGGAGCTGGGGAAAGCTCTTCGAGTTGTGCCTTCCGGCCCCGAAGAGCCTATTTCCCGTGCTGCACCACGACTCTCCTTTCTCTTCCGGTTCCAGCACTCGGGGAACCGCTGTCGTGGTGAGTTCGGTGGACACCGAAATCCAAAGCCATCCGCGACTCCCGGAGGGCGGTGGACGCGCAAGCTGTGGGAGGACCGAGAGGCCGGCTGCCTGGCTCAGGGGAGCGGAGAGGGCGGGCCTGGGGTGCTGCTTGTGGGCTCAGTAGCAAGGATGGGAGACGGAGATCCATATGGGGCGGGAGGGGGGAATGAGCTCAACTGGCGGCGCCGGGGATGCTCTTGCACCACCACTGCCTGAGTTTGCAACGTGGGAACCGGTGCTAGCTCTGGGTGAAGAAGCCCAGGAGGGTAGGGGCTGCAGTTCAGATCTCACTCTGGCTTCATGCCGTCACGCAGTTTACGTGTTGGGCTGCAGCCCTGGGCCTAGTCGAGACCCCCCATCCCCAACCCGCCCCCCAGGCCTGATTCTTCGTTCTCCGTCCTCCAGGTGCAGACATGGCCAAGTCCAAGAACCACACCACGCACAACCAGTGTAAGTTGGGAGGCCCAGCCTCCAGCCCGACCCCGGTCCCCTGGGAAACCGGGGAAGGCTCGGGGACACCGACGCAGGGCAGGCGCGAGGGTTGAAGTGTGTGCTTTTAGCATCACCTTCATCTTTGTGTATGCCAAGTACACGGTGCCCGTGAAAGGCTCGCGTGCTCCCTTTAATTTTTTTCCTTGTAGTTGGAGGGTGAGGCATTTCTCGGATCTCAAGAAGACCTGACAGTATTCCTAGATTTGACAGGCAGGATGACTGGTCTTCCTGGAACCGATTGCAGTTTTGTTATAACTTAATTCTTTTTGCAGCTCGAAAATGGCACAGAAATGGCATTAAGAAACCTCGGTCACAGCGATATGAGTCTCTCAAAGGGGTGAGTCTGCACTCAACCAAGTGACATTGTGTCTGGTAGTTTCTGCATCTGTCTGAGCACGGAAATTAACTGCCCCATTCCTAATAAAGCCTTTCTCCGCCTTGGCTGGCCCATGTGGAACCCCAGTCAAGATGGGGCCTGCCCTCTCCTGGCCGTGTGACCACGCCCTTGCTTGCCCAGAGCTCTTGAGGAAGAGAACTGCACCTCTTCACCGTGTGGCCCCTGTCTTTGATCTAATCTGTACCTGGAGAGGGGGCTTGCCTTTATTTCCTGTGCCAGGAACTTCTGGGGATTAGCTGGAGGGACTGAAGCCTGGCGGGTGGTCCTAGTGGCACTGTTCTTTGCTCCATTGCTGCTCCCTGCAGAGTTTTTGTTTTGTTTCCTGATGTGTGGAGTCTTGAAATCTCTTGAGTTTGGTCTATTTTGCTGTAACTCTTGTACTGGGATTGGGAGTGGATGCTTTTTGGGGGCTGGGGTCTTGAGAAAAAGTGAAAACCTTGCTGGAAGAAACAGAAACCCTGTAAGCCTGGCAGGGGGGCACTTGTGCTCGGGTGTGCACTCTGCTGGCTGGGCATGTGGCTCTGTATAGTAGTGATGCCACATTCATACTCCTGCAGATAAGATTCTGATGGTTGACTAGTTCAGCATTTAAGGTTGACTTGATGTATGTGCCCCCCAGTGGCCCATTGGGAAAATAGACTATTGGATACTTTTCTGGAGAGGGTCTCTGGGGGTCCCTGGCTACTGTACTTTAGTCTCCTGTGTTTTTTCTGCTTTCCAGGTGGACCCCAAATTCCTAAGGAACATGCGTTTTGCCAAGAAGCACAACAAGAAGGGCCTGAAGAAGATGCAGGCCAACAATGCTAAGGCCATGAGCGCCCGTGCTGAGGCCATCAAGGCCCTGGTGAAGCCCAAGCCAACCAGGCCCGTGATCACAAAGAAGAACAGTCGCAAGCTCAGTCGACTTGCGTATATTGCTCACCCCAGGCTTGGGAAGAAAGCTCGTGCCCGCATTGCCAAGGGTCTCAGGCTTTGCCGGCCAAAAACCAAGGTTGAAACCAAGGATCCAACCAAGGTTAAAGCCAAGGTTCAAATGAAGGCTAAAGCCAAGGCTCAGATGAAGGGTAAAGCCAAGCCGCAGAGTAAGACCCAGACGGCTGCAGCTCCAGCACCAGCTCAAGCTGCCAAAGGTGCCCAGGCCCCCGCCAAGGCTCCCTAAGAGGCTCCTGTCAGTGTGAGCGTGGAAGGACTGGTGTGATCTCTGGGCTGCCTCCAGTCGGGTCCTCCTGTGCTGTTTGTACAAATAAACCTGAGAGCAGGATCTGTTGGCTCGTGTCTATGATCTGAGCTGGGGGTGGGAATCTGGTGGGGTTGTCGTTTCCATTGTAGGGAGACAGTTTAAGGATGGTAGGGTATGGGTGGAGTGAGGGAATAGGGCCCTGGAGAACGGGGAAGGGTGACTGCCAAGTGAGAATGGTTGGAGGACTTGGGACAGGTAGCAGACTGCTGAAGAAAGGAAGAGATTCTCAAACAGCTTTGGTTCTTAGGGGTCAAAGCTTAATTCAGTGGAAGAGAAAAGGGTTTGCTACTAGTATACTCTGAGGGGTTCTGAGTTGTGCAGGTCTCCCACACTGGAGTAGGTGGAACAGATTTTCAAATGCTGCTACCTGTCACTATCAGCCAAAAATTGCAGTTAGCAAGAAAGTGTTAATAACTTACTGTATCATTGTTACTTTGCTTCATAGCAAGGAAGGGATGGGGGTAGAGTAAGGACAAGAGCACCTTATATGGGACTGTAGTAGGTTTCGTTGGCTTAACCAAGACTGGGCTGCTGTTCGTTGGCTTAAATCACTAGCATGTTATATGTGGGAAGGCAGGCCTTTTCCCAGACTTCAGCTTGTTTGGTTTGGGGGCGACTTCCGCAAGGTGCTAGAGGATCTTGCAGTGGCAAGATTGGGTGATGGTGTAGTTGGGGAGCTTGGCCAGTGTAAGCATCTTGACCTCCAGTGAACAGAGCATGTTCATTAGCCCTTGTGTTCACAAACCCTCAGCTAGGTTTTCTATTTTTTGAACATTCCCAGTGGTGCCCTCTGGCTATTCCTGGCTCAGTGCTGGGGTCACTACAGGTGTCACTTGGGGAGTCATGCACCTAATATTAAACCTGGGCTTCAGCTGTCTTTCTGGTCTTCAACTTTTTTTTTGCAGTTCTTGGGCCACACCCAGAAGTGCTCAGGAATTACCCCTCATTGGTGCTGAAAGGCTTTATGCTATGCTGGGGCTTGAACCCAGGATAGCCATGTGCAAAGCAAACACTTCACTAGCTATACTTTCTGGCTCTTTAATAAGATCATAGCCAGCTTGCCTACATGCCTACAAGTCACAAGCCCCCAGCTCTTGGCATCTTACTCCATTCCCCACACCCAGAGGGTTTGTGGGGAGGCTTGGGAGCACCCCCAGCTGTGCTCAGATTTGGCTTCTGCTCAGGGTGCTCACGTACAAGGCAAGGACCTGGGCCTCTAGCCCTAGCCCTGACCAAAGGGCTTTTGACAGATCCTGTCTACACTGACACCTTGTCAACTAGTTTCCTGAAATCCTTGTTTGTCTACCTTCAAAGTAAATGGTATCCCCATCACCCCACCACCTCCACCACCACCAGTGTCTCAAGTCCAGTAGCAGTGCCCTGAGCTTTGGGGACCCAAACAGTGGCCCCTTGGTTACAAAGGGTGTCTGGTTGTTAGGCAGGCGTGCTGGGTCGGACTAGGTAAGAGTACTGTGTTTAGGGGTGCTGGGTGCCAAAGCCAGTCTCATATTTTCTGTCAAGTGAGGATGTCCCCAGAGAAATGCAAGCCTCTGTTGATGAACATTCTTGCTGTTGGTACTTCAGGGGTAGCCCCTGTCCACACAGCTTTTATTATCAGGCAGTAGGGAAGAGGAGTCGTTGGCACTGCTGGGTGGAAGCTCCAGGGGTGGAGCTCAGGGATGGGGTTCAGCTGTCGCTGGGCAAGGCAGGTACACTGGCCAGGGCAGGGATCAGGCGCATGTAGATGTCGATCCCACGGAGGAACACATCCTCGTGGAGCCGCTCATCGTGGTCGTGCAGCAGCACTGGCGTATGGTTCATGGGTGAGAAGCCCAGAGCTGGAACCCCTGTCTGCAGGCGGTGAGAAAGAACCCTTAGGGAAAGGCCATCATCCAAGACCACCGCTCTGGCCCCCCCGTTGCCAGCTGCTGACTCACCGCGCGGATATAACGGCTATCGGTGGCAGCAGGGAAGATCTTGGGCTCCAGAGTGAGTTTCCTGCAGAGGGGAGAGCCTGAGGATGGCGGACAGCGGTGGGAGAGCACGGGGCAAGGCTGAAGGGGCAAAGGTAGGGGAGGCGGGTAGAGGAGAGGACGACCACTCACATGTCCTTGCAGACTCTGCTAAAGGCTGCCCACCAGGGGTTTGAGTCGTCAGTCGATGTTATTTGGGGGTTTTCCCACCTCTGTGGGGAGCAGGAATGACGGTCAGGATGGCCTGTGCATCACTGGCTATTTCTGGTCCTGACCCTCAAGCACCATCCACGCTTTCATCTGGACTCCAGCCACAGGTTCTCATCCCGTCCCTCAGAGACCATGCCATGGGACCTTCCCCACTCTACCTACTTCTATCCAGCCTCAGATCCTAGCCCGTTCCCCCTTCCATCTCAGACCAGTTAATCCAATCACAGATGCTCAGAGGTCCCATTCTTTTCCAGGCCACATTAGTAATACAGAAATGCTGCATCTGCAGCTATTTTCCATTCCTGCTGTAAGGACTGAGGGTGACAGCCTCGATTTAACTTTGCTCCTACAGTTACTCTGCACCCAGCCGCCTCCATAACTAATGTGGGTTGGTGAAAAGATCAAATGTCAACTTCTCTAAAGAGATGCACAGGCATCCACAAGCACTCCAGCCACACGCGTGCTACCGGAACTCGCTCAGCAAGCCTGGCTCCCCTGGTGGGCCCCCAGTCCATACCTGGATCCAATTCAAGGTGACCCCCTTGCCAGCTTCCTGGCACCAGCGGTGCAACTGCTCCTCAAAAGCCTACAGAAGGGAGAATGAACGGACCCTCAGGCTCTCCCCGCGGCTCTGGGGCAGGAGGGAGAACCAAGCTTCCTCCAAAACGAGGCGGAAGCAGCACCTTTAGGTCCACGTCCGGGGCCACGCGGAAGTCAAAGCTGGCACTCATGGTGGCAGGTACCACGTTATAGGCCACGCCGCCCTCTAGCTTAGTCAGGTTCACAGAGGTCACAGCCCCCTCTGACAGGCGGGGGTTTGACTGCAGCCTGTGGTGGGGGCAGGGGTGATAAGGGGAAGTTCCAGATCAGAGCAGTGGCCCAGATCCAGAGTGCCTGCTTTGTAGGTGGCTGGCACTGGTTGATCACAAAACCACTAGGGGTCACTCCTGAGCTCTGAACAGCCCCTGGCACCTCTGGGCGTGGCCCAACCTCATCATCACCATCATCAGTTATTAATCAATAAAAATCAAAAACAGATGCCTGAGGGCCAGAGAGATGACAACCTGCTGAGCGCACGCTTTACAAGCAGAAGATCTAGGTTCAATCCCTGGCACGGCACTGTCCCCTGAGTACCCCCAGGAGCAACCCCTGAGCACAGAGCCCCGAGCAGCCCTGAACATTGCCCAGTATGGCCCCCCAAAGTCCTTAAATAAGTCAATAAAAAAAAAAAACAGGTGGCTCCTCCTCCCTCATCTCCCCTGTCTCCCGGGGACCGTACCCTGCCCAGGCTGCCTCACCTCTGCTGCTCCTTCTCCCGGAAGGCCAGGATGGAGCTCACGACCTTGTGCTAGGAGAGGGCAAGGAGAGATGTCAGAGCAGCCGAGGCAGTGCCTCGGGAATCCCACAGTCCTGCCCAGGTGCCACGCACCAGCTTCTCTGCTGCAGTGTCCTCGATGAAGCGTGAGCCGTGGCCTGGGTTCCCGGTACTCTGGATCTGCACCCCTGGGACACACATAGGGAAGGAGAGGGACTTCAGCATGGCAAGAACTGAAGGGGCCACAATCAGTCCAGGGTGCTCCGGGTGTTCCCTTCCAGAGTGCCTCTGGCAGGGCTCAGACCCCCAGGGGCAGAGAACGAAGCTGGGTTTCTTGCCCATAGTTGGGGCCGACCCTCGAAACTCAGGAAGCCCAGGCAAAAAGGGGCAAGAAGGCAGAGGCCCTGAGTTCGAGGCCTCCTCAGGTCCCCAGCCACTCTGTGACCTCGGCAGGCCCCCTCTCCAAGTCCATACTCACACCAGGGGCTCCTCTCACTGTAAAAGACCGTGAAGGCGTCAGTGGGGCTGGCCAGGCCTGAGGAGAGAAAGGGAGTTCAGAGGGAGGAGAAACCCTACCAGTAGCCCTCCCACCCCTGCAGGCTGCTCGGAGGCCTGCTGCCCTTCTCACCCTCATCCAGGGCAAAGCCGGCCTTCAGGGCCCGGAACTCGGGCCGCTTCACAAAGAGTTCCATGCCTTGGTGACCTCCAACCTCCTCATCTGTAAGAGCAACAGAGACATGAGACAAGGGGGAGAGGGGTCACCCATGCCCGCTCTGGAGGTGCCCTGCCCCGGTCACTCCTACCTGGCACAAAGGTCATGTGGATAGTTCTGGGGAAATGGTGGCCCTCAGCCTTCAGCCTCCTCACAGCCTCCAGGTACCTGAAACCAGTGAGAGGCGCTCAGCTAGGTGCTGGGGAGCCACCAGGTGGCTTTGGCAGATAGGCAGGGGCTCTGGGCCCTGGGTCTTGCGCTCCTCTTTCATGCAAAGGTCACAAGTAAATTGCTGCCTAAGAGCTGGAGGATGGCTCAGCAGGCTAGGTGCACATGTTCTGCATGCAGGCCTGGGTGCGATCCCCAGCACCACATAAGCGCTGCCAGGAGTGACCCCCACGCACTGAACCTGAAGTAGCCCCTTAACACTGCCAAAACCAAAACCAAACCAAAAACAAAGGTAACTGCTGCCCAAAGCGAGGGGCGAAGACATTTCTTGGGGTGGGGAGATAGTTCAAAGAGTGGAGTATGTTTGGCATGCACAAGGCTTGGGTTTGCTTCCTGGCACCAGACAGCCTAATAGGATTAGAATCCCAGCAGGAAGCCCCCCAGAAAACAAAAGGAACAAAGTGCTCTTTTGTTGGGCTGGGGATTGGCTCTGGGGACCCTGAGTTATTCCTACTCAATTCTACTCAGGGTCCAATCCCTGGCTCCATAATGGCCTCCCCCCCGCCCCCCACCTCCAGCACTGCCCGGAACAATCCCCAAGCACTGCTGGGTTTGGCCCAAAATCAAAAAGATGTTCCTTGTGGGACTGAAGACACGCCTCACATGTGTAAGCCCCCGTTCAATCCCCAGTTTTGAAAAGACAAGAAGTTCCTTGGGTCTTTTGCCTCATTGCATCAGAGAAAGCAAGACAGGTCACCAGCCATCCTGGAGCCATCCAAGAAAACCTGATCCAGTTTCTACTCTGCTCAAATCACCAGGGTCTAATCCAGAAATACAAATCCACGAGACTACGGTCTAATCGAGAAATACAATCTGTGCTTCTATCAGAGGGCAAGGAGACAGGCTTCGTTAAGTCAGACTAAGTGAACTTCCTGGAACTGGTCTCACATACCCCCACCTTCCAGCATAAAACAATGCTCGCTCTTTATACATATAATTCAAGATATAAAGTGACCCTGAGGTCATGACCTAACCACACCCAAGTCAGAGACAGCCCACTGTGAAAGGGTGACTGAGGGGATATGCATATGCATGGCAGACACTCACTGAATGCCAACAGACTTCATGTCCTGGGTGCCCCTGGCATAGATGTAGCCCTCTGCATCCTTGAAGGCCTCAAAGGGGTCGTGACTCCAGTGTTCCTAAGGGCAAGAATGGGAAGAGGAGGGGCTAGAGTGATAGCACAGTGGGTAGGGCGTTTGCCTTGTATGAAGCTGACCCGGATTCCATTCCCAGCATCCCATATGGTCCTCTGAGCACCGCCAGGAGTAATTCCTGAGTGCATGAGCCAGGAGTGCATGAGCCAGGAGTAACCCCTGTGCATCGCCAGGTGTGACCCAAAAAGCAAACAAACAAACAAAAAAACCAGATTAAAAAAAAAAGACTGGGAAGAGGAGCCCAAGCTACACATCTGGTGCCAGTCCACGCTGGCACAGCTCTATGTCCTACTGCAGGGTTGGGGTGATGGGGGCGGGGATGCAGGTGTTGAAAAGGGCTAAAGACAGCTAATGGCTACCTCCAAATGTCTCCCACCTTCCCCCATACCCCGGGAATGAAAGGCAGCCAGGAAAGGTTGCGGAGAGCTGTGAAGCACAGTGACACTGCAAAGGAGTGAAAACTAGCACATGGGTTCTCTAAGGCTGAAGAGGGGTCTGCATCCTTCTACCCCCAGCGCCCTGTCCCCTTCCATTCCCCGGCCACACACACACACACACACACACACACACACACACCTTGAAGACAGGTACCACATCTGTGTGGGAGTTGAGCAAAAGGGAGGAGAGCTTGGGGTTGGTGCCTGGCCAGGTCAGCACAGTCACCACACGGCCAGGTGCCACCTGGAGAGGGTCAGGAAGGAGGGGAGTCAGTGCAGAGTGAGGAGGACCTGTCCCAACTCCCCACTCAGGGCCCCAGGCTCACCTCCACTTTCTGACAGCCGAGTCCCAGCTGCTGGGCTTGCTCCTCCAGGAAAGCCACTGCTCCCGCTGGGGACACAGAGAATCTTGGAGCTGATCCTGCCTACCTGTGCCTCTCTCCCAGACAAAGCTGGAGGACAGATCCAAAGAAGGGAATAGACCCCAAAAAACCTGCTACCACCTCAGCACTATTTCACATCCCTTAGAGCCTCCTTCCTTCTCTCTTTTTGGGCTTGGGGTCACAACCAGAGGTTGGTGCTCAGGACTTATTCCTGGCTCTGCGCTCAGGGGTCACTCTTGGTAGGGCCCAGGGGACCATATGGGATGCTGGGGATTGAACCTGGATCAGCCAAGAGCAAGGCAAGCACACTACCCGCTGTGCTATCACTCCTTCTCTCTCTCCCTCTCTCCAAACCTGGCTGTGCTCAGAACTTACTGCTATCTCTGTGCTCAGAGTTCACTCCTGGAGGATCAGGAGTCCTCTGGGGTGCTGGGGTGCATAGACAAGCAACCTACCACTGCACTCTCTCTCTGGTCCCACCACCTACATTTCTTGCCCAAAAAGGTATTTTTGGCCCTTTGTTCTCTGGGGAAGACCAGCGGAGTCCAGGGTAAGTAGGCAGTTACTGCAATCATCCTCCTTCCAGAGGAGGTGGTTGGGGCACAACAGGACATTTGCCTGGTCTCCCAGCAAGCAGGAAAGAACCCCTGTACAGAAAGTGTCCAGCCAGCAAGCCTGACTCCCACATGACCTTGGTCAAGCCCCAGGAGACTTCTGAGGGTATCTTGGGACTGCACAGTCTTTCCCCAGAGCTCCCCAACAAGCCCAAGGGAGTGAGGTGGGGCTGGGGTCAATTTTAAAGCAGCACAGGCTTTGGGGAACAGGGCGGGTGAAGGCAGGGGTTGGAGTCTGGTTGTGGCAGTCCCCCCACCCTTTGGGCCCATGCATGCCCCGGGCCCGCGCTCTCACCATAGTCGGGCTCAGGATGGACGGTACGGATGCGCAGGTACTGGCGGAAGAGCGTCACGGATGGGTGCTCTCCCTGGATACCCTTGCTGGCCATGGCTCTGCGCGGTGAGCTAGGGACAAAGCAAGTCTGGGGCTTCATGAACACACAGACCCTCCCCAGGGCGGTCCCAGTCCTGTCTCACAGGAAGGACTCCCAGTTAGAGCCCCCTGCTAGGGTCCCTGTTCGGTCCCAGGTGCTGCGCTGGATGTTTTCAACACGTTTCCTTAGTCTACAGCCCCAAAGCCCCCACGAAGTTCGTGCCTCTGAATGCCCACTTTGCAGAGGAGGAAACTGAGGCTCAGAGATTCAGGGGCGGCCAGAATAGTCAGGCCAGGTCTGAATCCAGACACCCCGCCGTCTTCCAACAATTTCTCCCAACTGCCCGGATTTCGTGCCAAGAGCCCCCACATTCCCCAGCCCCGGTCCAGCGCGCCCCCCACCTCGGGCTCTGTTGGTCTCGGGCTGCGTCCACCTCCCAGAAACGGCAGCGGACTGTGTCCCGGGCAGAGGCAGGCTCCCGCAGGTCGCAGGCTCGGATCCGCCCCAGCCCGCCCACCACGTGGCCGGACCCGGCTCGTGGGGCGGGGCCGAGGACAGCAAGTGAAGGCCGATTGGGTCTCTGCAGTGGCCACTGCGTGGGAGTCTCTCCGCTCGCCTGGCGTTCCGGTCTCCGAGGGTCTAACCCCAGATCCCGCGGGCGGCGGCGGAGTCCCGGCTGGCCCCGCCCACAGCAAGGCCCGCCCCCCGGAGTGCGCTCTCCGAATGGCTCCGCCTCCCCGAAGGCTCCACCCCTGAGGGCGCGGGATTGGGTCGCGAGAGGAGGGCGGGCCCTGACGCGGAACGGCGTGCGTGGGTTGGGCAGCGAGAGAGGAGGGCGGCTCTAACGCGAAACGGCGAGCGCGGGTTGGACAGCGAGAGAGGAGGGCGGGCCCTGACGCGAAACGGCGCTGACCGCACTCGGGTGCTCCTGGTGCTGCACGGCCAAATCTTTTTCTCCCCCTCCCCCCGGCCCAAACCCCCCCCCCCGAGTCTTTATGGAGTTGTGCCCGACTGCTCCCCTATTTCCTACACGAGTACCCCACGTTTCTCCTCTCAGCACTTCAGGGAGGTTCCTCCCTGTCTCAGGCCCAGGTATGCAGAGTTTATTAGTTAATATCTGCTCCCCAGACGCTGAGCTTCAGGTTGGTTCACGGACCCGCGTCGTTAATTCCGCGCCTGGCAGGGCCGGGATTGCGTGCCACGGGGCAGGCAAATCTGTATCGGCAGACATGCTATGTATATGACATGGATGAGAGAAAATAGTGGGTATGACAGCGCCTGTGACGGAGGTAATGGGAACCACTGTAAGAGTGTGAGTGGTGGTGGGAGAATGCAACGAAAAAGCCACACTCTGGCTGACCCTGGGCTAGAGTTTCTGACTCTTCTGCAGCCAACGGAGAGGGAGGATAAAGAGGCTCAGGTGTCCCACCAGCCACCCAAAGGCAGCACACAGTTGTACTGGCCACTCGTGTGCCCCGATGCCCTTTGTACCCTTAGCCAGTTCTGCCCTCTGTTCCAGGAGTTGAGCCAGCTTGAGGAGGGGCAGGGACTGAAGACTTCAACCTCTGGGCCCAGAGGAGGAAAGCTGGGAGGGGAGGACAGGGGGCCAACTAACCCTTTGGGTATTGCGGGTAGCTGACCTACACATGCCCAGGGGCCATGCCACTAGCAAAACATTGATATTTGTTAAACCGCCTCCCCACCCCCACCTCTACATCTCCCGCTCCCTTGGGGCCACTGGGCCTGCATTCCAGATTCACTAGAGCCCTGATTTCCCCATCAATCTCAGTGGACATATGGCAGTAATAGCTCGGTGTGACCTAATACTCATTCAATACTAAAACTACCTTCTGAGCAAGGTGTTATTTTACTTCCTTTACAGATGAGGAATCTAAGGCATGGACTGGTAAGGCCAGCCAGCCAGCCCATGTTCTGTCATTAGACTGCTTCACCTCCGAGCCCTGAAGCTGTCCCGGATTGGCTTCGCACTTCTGTCCCACCTCAGCACCACCAACAGTTTTTCACTCCCCAGACACACTACAAAGATGCATTTTATTGAGTTTGCAAGATAAGGAGAGGTCTTTTGTGGGCTTAGTTCTCGGGGAGGATTAGAAGGGGCACAAGCACAGTCCCTCAGGCCTCATCTGGGGTCAAAGCATTGGATGATTTTAAGGCAAGGCTGTCAAGGAAGTCAAGGAGGGCCTGGTGGAAATCTTGCGGCTTCTGGAGGTAGCAGGCATGGCCTGCATTGTGCAGCTTCACCACCGAGTGGTTGGGAAGGAAGCGGAGCTGCTGCATCGACTCTGTAGCCTGGAAGTGGTCCATATCTCCGTACATGATGAGGGTTGGGGTCTGCAGGGCAAGGCAAAGGGCTACGATCCTGTGACCTGATGGGGATGGCCCCTGGTGCCACCTCCTTAGGAAATCTTCCCAAACACTCCATCTCCTCCATTCCATCAGGGATGGGGTCATGTCCTCCAAATGAGATATAAGCCCTCTCTCCTGCCCCCAAGACCTTTGCAGACCCTCCCCATCCTTCTTACCTTCACGGCCCAGAACTGCTGCCGGGTATAGTTCTGGTTGTAGACAGGAGCAATGGGCACAAATCCACGCAGCATGTAGTGGCTTTGCATCAGGAAGGGCAGGGCATACTGGCCACTCAGCGAGGGGCTCACCAACACCCCCTTTCGTACCTGCAGGTCCTCCAGCATTTGCTTCATCAGCTCTGCCCGCCCTGCATCTGTGTTAGCCTCCTTTGTGGGTTCTGAGTTCCCAAAACCTGGGAACAGCAGAAGGCACCCACTAAGGAAGACTGGAGAGAAGTTCAAGATTTCCTGCCAGTGGCAGTCGGGTCTACCAGAAAAAAAACCTTTATTCATTAGATGGGCAAGACTAAACAAACAAAAATGCTGGTACTGCCCCGCACAGGAGAAGATGTTGGGGAACAAGTCATTCACACAGAACTGATGGATCAATCCACATAGCATTTTTTGGGAGGCAAGGTGAATTTGTCAAAAAAAAAAAAAGTAAAATATGCAGCCTTTGACCCACCAATTGTCTTCACTAGCTACCCACAGCTCAAAGAAGAACACCCAAAGATACTTCTTTTCTATTCCTAAAGAATTTCAGCTGACACTGAAAACTCTTAAGTCAGCCTACATGCCCACCAGCAGATTAGCCAGCTGACCTCTGCCTGTCCCTCTCACGGCACCTCCTACCGTAAACGACAGAGTGAAGATTCGTGGCAGCAGGCTTGACCTGTGAGACATGGTTCCAGAAATTCTGAGCCCCGCACAATAACTGTGTGCTTCAATGTGCTCAAGGTGAGACATGGCCAAGGGGAGAAAATGCTGGATTCCTTAAGCAAGCAGGGGACTGGACATCTCTATACCCCAACGACACAACACAGCATACTGCTTTACCTATTTCTAGAAAATACCAAAAATGTAGGTCTTCCAACACAGCACTACTTGGAGAAGTGAGGAGAGAGATGTGGCGTGAATCTGAGGGCATCATTGTCTGCCTTGCTGATTTCTTTTGGCCCACCCCATGGTCTCAGGGGTTGCTCTCGGTGCTCAGTGGACCATTCAATGCTAAGGATTAAACCTGGGTCTCCTGCATACAAAAGCGTGCACTTCAGCCCTTTGAGCTGTCTCTGGCCCCTGCTTGACTTTTTTTTTTTTTTTGGATCACACAGGGGTTACTCTTGACTCTGCCCTCAGGAATTATTCCTGGAAGTGCATGGAGAAGCATATGGTATGCTGGGGATAGAACCTGGATTGACCACCTGCAGAGCAAATGCCATACCTGCTGTACTATCACGCCGGCCCCTTGATTTTTTTTTTTTAATGGCAATAATGACAGTATAAATTGTGTAGCTAAATTTAAAAAAATTGTCAATTAAAAAGTATGTGATGCAAACAATTGCTCATAAAGTGACATTTCTGTTTGTTCAGTGGCATTCAAAAATCTACACCATTGCTTTCAAAGTAGAAAATAGAAGCACAGACCTTTCCATGGTGTCTTCATTCACTGTGAAATTCTGCCGCTCACCCAGACAATGGGGTCTAGGTTCTCCCACCCACATTTCAGGGTTTCCCCACCCCACTCAATCCCCTCTCTCCGAGGCAGCCCGCTACATTGGACATGCTTCATGCTGTCTCCCTAGGCCAGCAAATAGCACTCTCACCTGGGAGGTCAATAGCCACCGCCCGGTAGCCCCGGTGTGCCAGCACCTGCAGTGTGCCCAGCTGCTCCCACGTGAAGGAGCTAAAGGCCTTTCCATGGAGCAACACCACATCCAGCCTGTGGGCACAGAGGAGAAGCATGTATGTTGGCACCCATGGTGCTTGACATCATGTGGTGCTACAGATCAAACCTGGAGCTCCTGCATGCAAAGCTTGCTCTTCACACCTTGAACCCGCACCCCACCTACTCCTCCCCACTATTTTTTGTTTTGTGAGTCACACCCAGCAGTGCTCCGGACTTACTCCTGTGTACTCAGAGATTATTCCTGATGGGCTCAGAAGACCATATAGAGTGCTGGGGATCAAATCCTGGTTGGCCATGTGCAAGGCAAATGCCCTGCCCTCTATACTATTGCTCCTGACCCCGCCCCACCCCACTATTCTATCTTACCGGATCTCTCCCACTTGAATTCCCAGGCCCCGAGTGCCCTGAGTTGAGCTGAGTTTCCATAGAGAGCCCCCATAGGGTCAGCCCTCCCAGTACACCCCAAAGTTGGCACTTACCTGCGTGCCTCTCGGTTCGGGTACACCTCACGGAAAAAGACAGGGGTTTCTCCAAATGTGATACCAGTCAGGGATGAAATATTGGGGTTTGACCAGGGCCATGTGGTTTGCTCAGGGGTGCGTGGTATCCCTATGCACAGGAGCAGTAAGAGTAGCAGGGACAGGCCCATCAGGACGAGCTGGGATCGAGTTATGGGGGGCTGTCCCATAATCTAGAGAAGAGGAGAGAAATGTCTGGGGCTGAGTCCCCAGAAGCCCCTTGGATCCCAGCCCCCGCCCCCAGCAGAAGAAAAACCCCAGTCCTTGCCCCTTCCCCTGCTCACACCCAGTAGCTACATGAACCAGGACGAGGGCTCAGACATGCTATGGGTGAGACACATTTGACGTATCCCTCTGGCACACAGCAAGCTCAGTGGTCACTTGCGCCACTGTGCCAGGGAAAACCACTTCCACTCACAAAGCCTGTGACAGCAAGGCCCTGCACTTGGCCCTTCACATGCCACAGCTCATAAAATCCACACACGTACATCAGGTAGGTAAGATTCTAGGTCCCTTACAGCCAAGGAAACAGGCTCAGGGAGGTAAATTCCTTCACCCAAAGAGCAGAAGAGCAAATGGAGGAAGTGAGACTTGAGTGCAGGACTGGGCATCTAATCCTCCTTTGTGCCAAGGAACCCACAGGCCCCAGAGGTGATAGATGAACTGAGCCCTCATTGGTGAAGACTCAGAGGATTAGCAAAAGGGAAAGAAAGATGGCAAGGCAAGGCTCAAACGGAAGGCATGCTTGGAAATGGTTCTCTTTTCAGCACACTGCACACATGAATAATAATGCTAACACCGAAATGTGTTTACAGTTGATGGGAATTCATGATGCTTTAATGCCGGCTGATAGGAAATGGGAGGAGGGCTCATAGAGAACATCGGTGATGGAGAACTCTGAAGCATGGGGTGGTGCGGGACCGAGAACATGATGCACCTGGAAATGGAGAGGGCTGAATGAGGGCTGCAGAGGGTCAAAGTGCCACACGGCCTGCTTGAAGGTTTCCTGCTGCCTGGCTCCTGGGCCAGCCCAGAGCACTGGTCTCAGCTAGCCCTGGCTTTGAGACTGAGCTCTGCTTCCTCCTGGCAGTGTCTTCAGTTTTTCCATCGAAGGATAACCTCACAGCAGCCCTCCCCAGCCTCCTTAGAGATTTAAATACTACTACAGATGTAACCAGGGGCTGTCTTTTTTTTGGGGGGGGCACACTTGGCTGATCTCAGGGATCACTTTGCCCAGGGGACCAGATGGGGTGTCCGGGATTGAACCCTACTGGCCGGGTGCAAGGCAAGCACCCTACCCTCTGTAGTATGGCTCCGTTCCAAAAGACTGTCTTTTTTTTGGGGGGGGGGTAACCAATTTCTTGCCCCTGGTTGGAGAAGCATCCCCCGCCATGTTCCCAGATTCCACTAAAGAACATCTTTATTGAATGCTAGCTGGGCCCTGGAAGGAGCTAGGGGCTAGAACCGATCTCAGCCCACCCACCTCTTCGTAATCTTCGTAATCTTCGGGGATGTCTCCCAACGCCCCACCCCTACGCTTTCGGGTTACGCGGTTGGCCGTGGATGGGCAGTGGGCCCGCCTCTGGTGCTGAACCAAACGAGCGGAGATAGTGCGTGCTCCTCTCTTCTTTTTGACCCCAGACATCCTCCGACGTTCGCCTCCAGATGCACTCCGTCTAAGTTCGCCCCGGCTGAGCATCGGTGAGTGCAGGAGCTCTCGGCGCGCAGGGCCAAAGACGTCAGGCGGGGCGGGGGAGGGGCAGGACTTCGGCCGTTGCCTTGGCAACCCAGGCGGCTGGAGCGCTAGACAATTGTTGGGGGCGGGCAGCTGGGTCTAAGCTATAGAGATGGGGTGGGGGTAGCTGTGCCGTAGGCCCTTGGCATTCGCGTCGACGGTGACACACGGTGTACACACACGCACAGAAAAATCGAGAGTCCCCACCCCACCACCATTTTTTTGCACAAGCTGGTATCCTCCCGCAGGCTCACGCACACTCGTTGCACAGCCACTGATCTGTGTGCAATCGGTCCCTTGAATCACCCTCAAAATCACGTAGAGTCAGACATCAGGGGAGGTGAGCGGGCAGACAGGCAACACGCTGTCAAAACCTTACGCAGATCTGCCCAGCTCAAGCCTACGCTCACACAGACGCACAAGCTACGCACGCCTACAAGAAACACGCCTGCAAAGGGACACATAAACAGCAGGGCACACACAGAGAAACCCTCAGAAGCACACACACACACACACACACACACACGTTCAAAATTACACGCGCAAAGAAATGAGTTGACACCCCCCCAGGCCCACCAAAGGAAAAAAATAGTTTATGCACACAATGCACCGACGTTGCAAGAAATCCAGCCCCCGAGCCCCCCAAGAATACGCGCAAGCAATCTCACGCACACACAATACGCGAAAACACACTCACTTCGCTGCCTGTGTGTGTGTGTGCCCCTCCCACAGGACTGTCACTAGGCGCCGGGGCAAAGGGCGGAGCAAGGCTGGCCCGGCCCGCCCCCGGGCACCCTGCCGGATCCCTCTCCGGGGACACTCACCGGGTGGACCGGGACGGCGGTGCCGGCTACCGCGCGGCGGGCTCCGCCCCAGTGCAACCAGCAGCCAAAGACAGCAGCGACCATGGCACTGCCTCCGCCGCTCGGGAGGCTGCGCCGGGCGCCGCGGCGCGCTTGCGCAGTACTGATGGAAGGGCTGCGAGGGGCGGCGCACCGAAGCACGCAGAGCCCACCCTCCTTCTAGATTTTTCTGGATGGTTCTGGTCCTAAGACGTGGCGGGGACACTTGGCTTCTCCCCACCAGGACGTCTTCCCAGCTCACAGTTCAGTTCCCTGATGTGTGCAAGTGGGATTTAGGACAAGACCCACCACTCAGGCTTGTCTAAGGACTGCACCACGCCTTAGAACAGTCTGGCGTGGAGGTCCCGCAGGGTGAGCGCCGGACGGCCTGCAGCAGCACCAGGTCTCAGCACAACCACATCCAGAACCCCGCCTGTGCACATGCAGAGTGGGGAGGGTGTCTTCTCAGCCCCTGAGGGTATCCATCCTGGTTAGCATGGTGTGATGTGTGCCCAACGTCTGGTCTGGCCTGTCCTCAGGTTCAGCTCTTGTTGGCTCCCTTCACACGAGGGGCGGGTCTTACTCTTTACCACTATCCTGGAAGGTGGGCAAGGAGGGAGGCTCCGGGGAGTTGGGGAACCGGTAGCAGCCCCTGTGGGCACTGGCAGTGCCTGGCACTCAATCCTCAGTAGGACCTCAGCTACTACTTGGGGTGTAGCGCTGGGACTGGGCAGTCCCAGCTGGGCTGAGAGCGGGTGGAGGATGGATAAAGGAGCAGCAAGGATATGGACGCGTAGGCACTTCCCTGCTTAAGCTGCTGCAAGTGTCGGGTGAGCCTGTGGCTGAGTGTGGCCAACGTCCCAAGGCCAGAGAGGGGCTTTGGGAACCCCAGGCTGCTCTCAGTAAAAACTTGGTCTAGTTGCACCGACTGGCCCCATGATGACATTTGGCCACCAGAGGGCACCCGGTAGCAGGCCTGGTCCCCGCCCTAGGCCGGGGCACTGCCCCGCTTCCCGCTCCAACCCTTTCCCTGCTTCCCCGCCCCAGGCCCCATTCGCCGCCTGCACTCTCCAGTTTCCTATCGGCGTGAGCCCGGCAGCTCCCCAGGTACCGGCTGTTCGTCCTCCATCTTCTCTCCAACTAGACTCCCCTCCCTATCCCTACCCCTCGCCTCTCCTCTTTCTATTTCGGCTCCCCAGAGTCTGCCCCCATCAACCTCCCCATGCACCCTACCAGGCCCAGCGATCCAGTGCCAGAGGTCGGCGGAGGGGGTGGGGAGAGCGGTGGCGCGCAGGTGATCGCGCCAGACCACGGGCCCTTTGGTTTGGGCCCCCAGTGGGCCCGGCTTGGAGCACCCGGCGGTCCTTGGGGGCTGGAACTCCAAAGTCTTTCTCTGCTCTGCGCGGTTTCCGCCTCCGGAAAGTGTGTTTTTGGCTCCAATCTTGACCGCCCCGCCTTGGGCCTGAAGTCCCAGCTTCCAGTCTTCTTCCCTTGAAGAGGATGAGGCTGATAAACAAAATTGCTGCCTACTCCTGTTGGCTGCGCACTTACTGTGTGAACCATGTACTAGACTCACCAGCCAGGGCTGCTGTCCGGTGCTCCTTTAATCCTCTCAGCCACCTGTGAGGTAAATACTGTGATATTAGATACTGTGGCTCTTAGGGATAGCAACAATGAACAGCATGGTAATGGGAGCCCCAGTATTGAGTTCCTATCAAGAACACTCTTATCAATTCTTTTTTATTTTACTTTTTGGTTTTGGAGACACACCCAGTAGTTACACCTGGCTCCTGCACTCAGGAATCTCAGGAATTATTCCTGGTGGTACTCGGGGGATAAATGGGATGGCAGGGATTGAACCCGGGTCAGCCACGCGCGAGGCAGACACGTTACCCTCTGTACTATCGCTCTGGCCCTTCTTTGTTTCTTCTAAATCTCTTTCATTCTTGAGGTAGGCTTTATTTTGGTTGAGAAGACAGAGGCACACAGTCACAGAATTTGTTGAAAGGCAGAGGCAGCCATAACCCCTGTGTCTTCCTCACCCCCAAGCGTGTGCCTATACTTCTGGGAGTATCTGGAGACCTCCTGCTGCTCTCCCCACCACGAGACGCCCTTCTTACGCTCTTGGTGGCTGTCCTCAAACTGCACCTTGGCAGACTCTTCTGTGGCTTCTTCACAGGCCCTTCACCTCACAGCAGCAGATATGGCGGGCACAGAGGAGCGGCAGGGCACCATCCAGGTCCAAGGCCAGAGCCTGTTCTACAGAGAGGTTGTGCCAGGCGGCGGACAGGCTGCCCGCTTCTCTGTGCTGCTGTTGCATGGCATCCGCTTCTCCTCTGAGACCTGGCAGAACCTGGGCACACTGAAAAGGCTGGCTGAGGCTGGTTACCGAGCTGTGGCCATTGACCTGCCAGGTACTTCCAGGGTGGGCTTCAGGACAGAATTATGGCGGACTCACCGGGACCCAGGGTGGGGCACTGGGGACTGGGAGGATCTAACCAGGCTGGCCTTGAGCTTGTCAGTGCACAGGGCACACAGCCATGGCTTTTGTCCTTTTTTTAGGGTGGGGAGGAGGGGAGCATTGGGTTGTGTTCAGGGGTTGCTCCCAGAATCACTTCAGTACTTTGGGGGATCATGAGTACTGGGAACAGAGCATGTCCACCGCTTGCAAGGCCAGAACCGTATCCTCGATACTGTCTCCAGCTCTGAGACCCTCTAATCTTGATCTGGATGTTATCTGGACACTGTTCATTTATTTCTCTGTGCCTCGGTTTCCCCATCTGTAATGGATGATAACAGACTCATTTTGGGGGGCTGGCTCTAGTGCAGATGGAATGAGAATACTGTGTGAATTTGTGATCAACACTAGCTCTTGATAATTGGTGCTCAGGCTATTGGAAGTAAAATACATTTTTAATTTTTGTTCTGTGTTGCAGCTACACCAGATGGTGTTCAGGCATTACTCCTGAGTCAGTGCTCAGGAGCTACTCCTTAACTGTGCTTGGGGGACTTTACAGTAACCGGTGTTACCCCTGAGCCTTCCCCAGGCAAAACATTTGCTTAGCCCTTCTAGCTATCTCCCTGGCCCTGGCAGTAAACTCTTTTTGACAGTTCACAGATTCTGTAGGAAGCCTAGGGGTGTAGATGCGGGGATTGGAGGTTAGGGGGGCATGAGTCTCAGTCTCTGACACATTTGGGTACAGGGCAGGGCTTGGTGATTAAGGGCCCAGTCATGTTTCTATGTGCAGAGTTCTAAACTGGGTCCTGCAGGAGGCAGGGAAGCCCCCAGACTGCCAGTCAGTATAATGTGGACCTGCAGGCTGCAACCTGTGGTACAAATTTGGTAGAAGCAGTGGCTAACCTTCCCCCTCACTGGCCCAGGCTGGTGTGATTCCAGTGCCCAAGGCCAGGACTCCGGGCTGGCACTGGATTGGTTCCCATAGTGGGTTGGGCTGAGCTGCAAGGCAAAAGTCTAGAGCTAATCTTGGTGGGAACTGGAGGGCAGAGTGTGTGCCCAGTGCCTGCCCCCAGTCCCTTACCTGGAGGTACCCAGCCCAAACCCGTCCTAGGACTGGTATCTCCTAGGTAACTTTATTTTCATAATAACCCTAAAATGATAATACTTTTACTATCTCTTTGTAGCAGATGAGGAAATGAGCAGCCAGAGGGGCAAGGGACTTTGCCATGGCCTGTAAGATAAGTGGTGACTTGGGACTTGGATCCCGCTGTGTTGAAATTGAGTCTGATTCTGGCCAGGACACTGTGCCACTGGGAGAAGAGAGGTATAAACAGGGAGGCCATGCCCCATGCTGACTACCGACATGACAGACCTAGGCTGTTGTAGGCAGAAACTCAGGTATACTGGGTGCTGCAGGACTGCAGGAACTTGGCACAGCAAGAGTGACCTAGTAAGGCTGCCTGGAGGAAGGGATACTCTCTCCTCCACTTTTTCCTACTCACTGTTCTTGTCTTATCTCTCCCACGCCTGAACACCTGCAGGTCTAGGGAACTCCAAAGAAGCTGTAGCCCCTGCCCCTGTTGGAGAGCTGGCGCCTAGCAGTTTCCTGGCAGCTGTGGTGGATGCCTTGAAACTGGGCCCCCCCGTGGTGATCAGCCCATCACTGAGTGGCATGTACTCCCTGCCCTTCCTCACGGCCCCAGGCTCCCAGCTCCGGGGCTATGTGCCTGTGGCCCCCATCTGCACTGACAAAATTGATGCTGCTGCCTACGGCCGTGTGAAGGTACCACTGTGTGGGAGGCTGAGGCACCCTTGCCACCATCGAGGGAGTGTTCATCCTTGGAGTCTTTCCCCATTGGGGAGGGACAGGTCACCTGGGGTGGTTTCTGGGAGGCAATGAGCCATCATGCTCCAGCCTTTTGGTTCTCATAGCAGCTGATGTACTGTGCCAAGCTCTGGACTAGCCTGTGCTGCAGCAGGCACAAAACTCGCTCCTTGGGTCCGCTTCCCCTACTCAGGTTATGCAGTTATCAGTCCATCCCCTTTTGGGTGACCCTAGCTGAGCATTAGCAGGATGGGTGTCCCTAATGATTTCCTGTCTTTCCTTCCCTAGACCTCGGCTCTGATTGTATATGGAGACAAGGACCCCATGGGTCCCACCAGCCTTGAGCACCTGAAGAAGTTGCCCAATCACCAAGTATTCGTCATGAAGGATGCAGGGCACCCCTGTTACCTTGACAACCCGGAGGAGTGGCACACGAAGCTGCTGGATTTTCTCACGGGGCTAGCATGAGGACCAGCCCTGATGATGGGCTCCCTTGGTCTCTCCTTCTCTCTCTCCTGCCAGGGGCTCCTGCACATCAAGCAACAGGGGTATCTGTCTCTCTGCATTCTGGTTTTGGGGTTCTGTCTCTTCCTCTTTCTCTTGCAGTGACAGACCAAGGAGGTGAAATCAAGAGAAAAAAAAAAGCAGACATCAAGGACACAATCTGGTGGAGGGTAAACCATTAATTAGATGAGCTTCTAGAGCTTTCTAGCCTCTCGAACTCCTTCCTCTGCGGGCCTTGCCTCCCTTTCCTACCCCGGACCTCCTCTTTGGGTGCTCTGTGGAATACACACAGCACACCGCAGCCTCTTCTACACACACACGGTCCAACTTCACGTGCAGAACCAACCATCTATGATCCCAGAGTCTCATTCGCTTGGGAGTGACCGCGCAGGTGCACGCATGCGCACACTCACACATGGCTGGCCTGTGCATGCCCCCCAATCCCTGTGCACTGTGCTAATGGGAAAGTGGGGACCCCATGGGACATCCCCTGCCCCCTTGTGGGAGACTGTCTGCTGAGCTGAGGGGGTGGCCAGTCCTAGACTCCACTCATCCAAGGGGTGCAGATCGCTTCCAGAATGAATTTGCTGCCTCCCTCCAAATTTGCCCCCTGGCCCTCAAACCTCCCAACCACTGCCCTCTTCTGGGTGCTCCACACCTCCCCAGGATATTAGGCCGGGGGTCTTATCAGCCAAGCTTGTTTCCTGCTCTGGGCTTCTGAGGGGTGGGGAGACAGCGGTGGTCGGTGAAATAAAGTGATGCAATTAGACCCTGCAGGCTCTTGCCGGCTCCGAACGCGGCCCCTCCCCCTCCGCTCCCCCTCCCCCTCCTCCGGGGACCGCTACTGCGGGCTCCTCCCCCACCCTGGCGGGACCAGATGGTCCCCCTGCCCTTTTGTCCACCAGGCCAGATGGAGGGGGAGGGAGATTGCACTCCCCTCCCCACCGCCACCCCCACCTCCCAGGTGCCGAGACTCAGCGGAGGGGGAGGGGAGGTCAGTGGGACCCAGGCTGAGCCGATTACGGGGACGCGTGTGTGAGTGTGTGTGTATGTGTGTGTGTGTGTGTGCGCGCGCGCGCGTGCTGGGGGTGGGGGGATGGCAGCTATGCTCCCCAGGGAGCAGCAGCAGGGAAAAGGCGAAGGCTCAGGAAGAGCAGAGTGCCCCCCGCCCCCCGGCCCGTCTTCTCTCCCCCTCCCGAGATGAGGAGGCAAGTGCGCGGCGACCCTCGCCCCTCCAGAAAAGAAACCCGGAGTGGGGCGCGGGAGGGGCTCAGCTGGCTCCCGTAGCCCGTGCGGGGCGGGGTGCCGGAGGGGTGCAGGTCCGGTGGGCGCGAGCGCGAGGGGCGGGGGCGGCCCGCCGGAAGCGCGGCGCGGGGCTCGGCGGGGCTCGGCGGGGCTCGGCGGGGCGGGGCGGGGCGGCGCGGCTGCGGCACTGGGCGCTGGGGCGGGCCCGGCGCGCTGTAATCGGATCCGGGCAGGGGGCGGGGAGGGGCCGGGCCGGGCGGGCCGGGGTGGGGGGGAGCGCCGCGCCGGGCTCCGGGCCGGCCGGGCTCCGCGCCTGTCAAACCCCTCATTGTTCGCAGCTGATGTCACTCGCAGTTGTGAGCGGCCGCCTCTCCCGGGGACAATGTGGGACTGAGCGGCCCAGCCGCCGCGCCGCCGCCGCCGCCGCCGCAGGACAGCCCCAGAGAGGTAGGGCGCGGGCCGGGCGGGGCGCGGAGGGCCGCGAAGTTTGGGGGCTCGGCCGGGGGCGGGGAGCCCGCGCCCGGCCCCGCACGCCGGGCTCCGGGCTTCGGAGGCACCGGGACGCGGCGCGGAGCGCGCCCCTTGTCCCGCGCAGGCCCCAGCCTGCACAGGTGGGGGGCTTCTGGCTGCCCGAGGAGGGGCTTCCCGGGCCGCACCCCAGCTTTGGGCGCCCCCATCCCACCTGCTGTTTCTGCCCTTTGGACCCGCTCTTCTCTCGGCCTGGGTTCGGGTTCTGCTCCATCGCTGTCCCTGGCTTCCATCCCCCATCCCACTCCGCCCTGCAGTTCTCAGCACACACCCCTTCTCATTCTCTGCAGTCCTGGGGGGCCAGACGCAGAGGTCCAGGCCTGGAGTGGGTGCAGGCACGGTGGGGGGCTCACGCGGGGGCCCCTCCTGCCCCGTGGCTCGCAGCCCTCCAGCTCTGACCTACCTTCTTCGCTGGAGTCCAGGCGGGTGGGGGCCCCTGACCCTCCTGCCCACCCGAAAGGAAGGTGCTTGCTCCCCACTCCCCCATCCCAAGCCCGCCATCTTGAGACCTGTGGCACCCAGTGCCCCACCCGGGAGTGGTCCTCAGCACCCAGGAAGTGGACCTCCACGGGATGCATGGTGCCAGTTGCATGCCCTCCTCCCAGAATATGGGCTCTTGGTGCCCCCTCCAAGCCCAGGCTGATCTTCTTGTTGGATCCACAGAGCATGTGGCATCAGGGGCCCGCCTTCCCTCACAAAGAGCTCTTCCACCCCATGGAAGCCGGCCCGCCCCAGGAGCTTAAACCTAAGCTCTGACCCCCTCTCTTTCCTGGGGTCACTCACAGCCTCAGAGCCAGCACCTGGGGCTCTCCCCTTTTCCCAGCGGAAGGCCCCCTAGCCCCTTGAGGCTCTGGAACTTCCTTCAAGCTCCAAGGCACCCCCTTCCCAGCCCCCACCCCCTAGTCTTCATCAGCATGCAGGCTCTGGCTGCCCAAACACAAGGGGATTGTTCTTCCTGCATGCTCGGGGTGGGGGGCTGGGAGCCGGCGGCCCACACACCCTGGCAGGCCTGGCCACCGGGAGGCCGGCTTCGCCCCGCCCTGTGGCCCCCGCCAGGCCCTCTCCATCCTCTCTGCTCCCACCACTGCCCCCCTTGCACCCCCCCTCCCCCGTGGTGCTGACCTCTTGAGGAAGGAGCCCGGAGCCACAGAGGTGGACCCTGGCTGCCCGTGCTGGCACCCTCCCACCGTTCTCCCATCTAACCTTACAAAGGAGTCCCTTTCTCTTGAGGTCTTGGTTCACCTCTCTATGCTGAGGCCCTTCCCGCTGTGAGGAACTGAACCTGACTTTGTGGAACCTATGCCACACCCCATTCTTTTTCCCTTTTTCCCTCCCCCCACCCCACCCCTGCTGGTACCCCATGGGAAAACCCACCCTGACCCCAGGAAAGTATTTGCAAATCCTCTGCCTCAGTGACATGCCTGGGGAGCTCCTAAAGCCAGAGGAGAAGCCGTGGCCAGAGCTGTGAAGGCAGGGCCTGGCTCCCCTTGGCTGGTCCCCGTAGGTGGCCTGTCCCCTCACCCCACCCTCACTGCTCTGCTGGGATGCTCAGCCCCCAGCTCTTGTTCCTTGTGTTTGCTGCCTGCAGGGTGCTCTCTGGACAGTGGAAAGATGGGCTCAGAAATGCACAGTTGGGGTCCCTTTGAGTTGCAGACCTATCTTTGGGGCCGTAGAGGCTCCAGTGATGTGATCACTCACTTGGGAGGTTGGAGAAAGCTTCACAGAAGAGCCGGCATTTGAGCAGGGTTCTGATGGAGATGGGAGGATGGGCATTTCGATCTGGGATCAGCCCGGGCAAAGGCCCAGAGGCCGGGAGGTGCTAGGAGGGCTTTGCAGTGGGGCGAATGTGGGGGCTGGGGTCGAGATGAGACAGGAGAAGTTGGCAGCGGCCAGGTTTTGTGGGGTCTTGAGTGCCTGTCTGTGAAGCTCAGCCTTTATTCCTGAGCCCTGGGAACCCCTGGTGACTGTTGAGCAGCAGAGTGACCCGCGTCTGTCCTAGAGAATGGAAGCCCCTTCTCCGTGCGCGTGAGACCGTGAGGGCTGGGTGCAGTGACTGGAGCTGTGCCTTTTCTCCTGGAGTCCAGCCTAGGCCTGGCCTGCCTTAGTTTCCCCTGGCTGTGAGGATGCCCTGGAAGACTGTAACCTGTCTGGCATCAGCCTGCTTGGCAGCTTCCCTTCCCTACCGCCAACTGAGTCTGTCAGGCAGCCCTGGTCCTACGGGGCAACCAGGGGCTGGAGTTTGAGAATCCCAGGTGCCTCCCACCTTGCCGGGCTTGGGGCATGAATGGCCATTCCCTACTTTGGGTGGGGGTGGGGGTGGGGGTGGGGAGACTGTAAGGCTGCCAGGCTGTTCGAGCTGGTGCATGCGCCCCCAGACTCTCCGGCAGTTCTCTTGGTGGCCTGGTGAACGAGGGAGCATGAGTATGCCAAGAGAAGGGGTAGGGCTGGGAAATTGGGGTCTCTCAGCGCTGCCCCCCAGGCCCGGTGTGCCCACTCCTGCCACGCCCTGCCTCCCCTGGTGCCCTGAGCCATTCCCCAGCATCACTGGGTGTGGCCAGCATGGCTGCGGCTGGAGAAGGAGTCAAAGGAGAATGCCGCTTAGGGGGTTGGGGTGCTGCAGGGGTGTGGGGAGATGTGAGGTGGGGGAAGGGCTTGCAGCCTGTTCTCCCCTCTCCCGGACCCCCTGTGCTTCTGTAAACCCTAGTTGGTTCAGGCACGGTGGTGGCAGAGGAGAGCAGAGGAATCCCCCAAGGGGCGGGCCAGTCAGAGGCCTAGCCCCAGGAGCCCTCCCTCCCCTGGATTGTTCTTGCTCCAGAACAAAGCCAGGGTGGACACTTGATCCTTGCCTGTGGGGGGGAGCTGGCTAAGCCCCCAGCCCTTTGATTGGGCAGCTGTCAGGAGAGCGACAGCTGGGGGGGAGGGGCAGGAAGGGGCAGCCACCATCGCCACACAGCTGTCGCGCCCCTCCGCCCCCTCCAGCCCGAGTGGCTGGGAGCCAGGACAGACAGAGTGGGCGCTGCAGCTGGGGAGGGGGCCTGAGGAGTAGGAGGGAACGCCTGAGGTCAGGGCCTGGTCTGAACCTGGAATGTTCTGCCAGGCAGCCCTGCTGACCAGAGGGGGCTGGGCACCCCCAGAGGTGAGCTGGAGGTCAGTGTGGTGTGTCCCGTGGTTGCCATGTGGGTCGCCTAGCAGGGACCAAGAACCCACCTGGCCGGAGCAGCTAAGAACTCCCTGGAGGCCTAGTGGGGACACAGGGGGGTGACCCCGGTACAGAGAGACCACGCCTTCTTAGGCCCCTAAAGAATCTTTGGGAGACCTGTCAGAACCCCTGGGTTTCTTCTAAAGACAGCAAAGACCTGTGTCTAGGGTTCCGCTGAGCAGGAAGGACACAGAGACCAGTGCCCTCTCCACACCCCTCCCTGCCATGGCACACACACTCACAGAGCAGGGGGGGAAACTGAGTCCTGGTGTGGGGAGGACCTGGCCGAGGTCCCCCGTTGCATTTGTGGCCGTGGGGCTCTGCTGCAGATATAGGTGTGTGGTCATGGCAAGAGCTCTGATTCTGACCTCATTCTAGACCATTCTGCCCACGAGAGGCAAAGTGGAAACCCTTTGTGGGGGTCTCAAACCCATGTCCACTCTAAAGCAGTGCTCAAGGGCCAGAAAATTCTGACTTGGGACAAGTTGCCAGCCCTTTCCAAACCCATGTCATTCTCCTAGCCGGGCCGAGGTCTCAGAGGTGACTAATGGTCCTGCCCGCCTTTGGAGAGCCCCTCTAAAAAGGGAGATCAGAAAGGGGACGCATTCCAGCCTATGATGGCCTGACCCAGCTAGTGTCACCCTCCCCACCCACTCCCCTGTGACCTTGGGCAGGTGACAGACCCCCTAGGCATCGGGTTTCCCTTCTGTTTGGTGCATTCATCTGTTCCGGGCGCCAGGGTGACCCTGTACCTTCTGGGGCCTGGCTCGGAGCTCCGCACCAGGCACCCAAGGAGCAGGAGGCAGCTGTGGCTCTGCGCTAAGCCTTGGCTGTTCTGGGAGGCACTGAGCCCATCCCCACACACGCTCGGGGGCTGCAGGTAGCAGGGGGAACGTGGTGAGCGAAGGCAGCCAGCTTGAGGCTGCCCAGGATGCCCGGGCACAGGCAGGCACTGTTGACCTCTGACCCCAGCAGAGTCTGTGGACTCCGGATGGGACTTGGAGAACAGGAGCCCAGGGGAGGGGACTGGTCGTTACCCCCATTGTATCCAACTAAAGCACAGGCTCCTGCCTTCCTGAGAAAGGCCACTGGGGCCCCGCCTTTCCCACTCTATGCCTCCATGCTGGCTACTTTGGGGGTTCAGGAGAGGACATGGGACAGAGCCCTATGCCCTTGGCCTCAGATCAGAGTAGGGGGCTAGGAGGAGGTGCCCAGAGGCCTCTGGAGAGCTAGCTTCGGACCCCTCCATCCCTCTCCTTCACACCCTTCGGGGCAGAAGGAATTTGCAGCATTGGGACTTGGTAGCGGCTCAGACATGGCTCCAGTTTTCTGGCCCCCTAGTGCGCTCCTGGGCAAGGCTGAGCTAAGGCTGAGCTCGGTGGGAGACAGCCCCTGGAGGAGAGGGATTTCCCAGCAGGATTATGGTTCAGGATTAGGCAAGAGCATGAAAGAGGGTTCGGTGGGGAGGTGGGGAGCGCTGGCAGCGGGGCTAATCCTAGCAACTAATCTCTGACCCCTCCTTCCTCCCTCAGTCTGCGGCCTTGACATTCCCCAGCCCCCCCAATTCCTTTCTTCCCCACCACCATCCCGGGGAGGACAGAGTGTCTCCATTTTCCGGTGAGGAAATTGGGAGTTGAGAGCCCAAGTGACTTGAGTACAATAGAAAGTGGTTCCAGGCCAGGCCTGTGGCCAGCCAGGACACTTTGTACCCCCTCAGCCTGGAGGAGAGGGCTGCAAGAGTGTGCAGACCAGGCCGGGGGAACTCTGCTCTGAGCCCTTCGCAAGGACCCCCTGCTCTCATGATCTGGGGCCACAGGAGCCTCAGCGTAGGGCAGTGAGTCGCCCCATGAGCCTTTGCTGGCAGAGGGGAGGCACGAGCAGGCAGGTGCAGTCCTGAGCCTTCGCCTGCCATCTCCTCTCAAAATGCCTCTTCCTCGGCAGCTCCAGCTTCCCCCCTGGCTGCTCCTCCGTGCTTGGATAGCCGTGGGCTCAGGCCACAAGGCTCCTTGGTTGCAGTGACCTTTCAGCCTCACTCAGCCTGCGAGGCCCTCCCCCCGCCCCCACTTCCCCACCCCCCCACCCCACTCAGCTCCCTATGGCTTCATTTTGCTCTTCAGTGTATGAGGAAAAAGAAAGACACTCATTGCCAGGTGTGACGTGCTTACGTCTTAAGTCAGTGGGGTTAGGAACGGGGGTTCCCTTCTTTCAGGTGGGGCTGCTGAGGTTGGATGGATTAGCTCAGCCCTCCAGGATCCCAAGGCTAGGGGGCTGCAGGCATGCGCCGCCCTAGTGCCCCCTTAGAGACTCGCATCCAAGCTCTCTTCCCTTTTCTGGCAGCCTCACTCCGGGGTCCCACAGTAAGGGCAGGGGGCCCAACAGAGAGAAGGAGTCCCCTCTCACTCCTCTCTGCATCCCCCGCAGAGCCGGCCCGGTGCAGCGTGGACGCACTCCCCGGCCGCTGTGGCCCCGGCCCCGCCTGACAGGATGAGCGGCTCCGACACGGGGCTGGAGGAGGAGCCGGAGCTCAGCATCACGCTCACGCTGCGGATGCTGATGCACGGGAAGGTGCGGAGTGGCTTGGCTTGGCCGTGGGAGGGGCAGAGGGCAAGCTGAGGGCAGGCCCATCCATGGGCAGGCCTCATTTTAGTTGGCTGGCCTCTGGAGGAGCTGTGGGGGTTGTCGGGAGGAGGGGGGAGGGGGCTTTGGTACCCCCATGACTCGTTCTTGTCTCTTTGCAGGAGGTGGGCAGCATCATCGGGAAGGTAGGTGCCAGCTCTGCGCCGTGCCCGCTGCTTCTTGGGGCTGCGGCCGCTCAGGCTAAGCGTGAATCTGTTTTGTTTCCCACAGAAAGGAGAGACCGTAAAGCGAATCCGGGAACAGGTGAGGACGGTGTCTGGGGATAGTTGGGGGAGGTCCTGGTTCTACCTTCTCTCTGAACCCCACCATCTTGCTAGCCCCTGTCCTTAGTGGGGAGCACAGGGGTCAGACAGGTTGGTGGTGGGGCTGGGATGTGCCTCAGTGGCATGGCAGAGACCTTGCTTGTGTGAAGTCCTGGGTTTGGTCTGCGGTACCAACTTCTGGGAAGAAGTGGAGAAGATGCCCCCCTACCTGTGGCTTGTCCTCTGCCCACAGAGCAGTGCCCGGATCACCATCTCTGAGGGCTCCTGCCCTGAGCGCATCACCACCATCACCGGTTCCACTGCAGCTGTTTTCCATGCAGTCTCCATGATCGCCTTCAAGTTGGACGAGGTCTGCAGTGGCGGGCGTGGAGGCCAAGGGACACTTCCTACCCCAGAGCCCAGCATGGGGGCGGGCAGCCCAGGGTGGGACTCTCGCCCTGGAGTGGGACTTGGAGTGGGTCGGGTTCCTCCTTCATCCCTTAGCAGGAAGGTGGTCGCGGTGCCAGCGGGGGGCACAGTGAACCCGTCGTCTCTCTGCCCAGGATCTTTGTGCCGCACCTGCTAATGGGGGAAGTGTCTCCAGGCCACCAGTGACCCTGCGCCTGGTCATCCCTGCCAGCCAGTGTGGCTCGCTGATTGGGAAGGCTGGCACCAAGATCAAGGAGATCCGAGAGGTGAGGGGAGAGGGGCCTGCAGGCCCGGAGAATGGTGGGTCTGGCCTTAGGACTGCCTGTCTCCTGGGCATCTCTGAGTCTGGGTGCTGGGAGCAGCCAGAGGTGACCCCTGTCCTCTCCTCGCAGACCACTGGTGCCCAGGTGCAGGTGGCAGGAGACCTGCTCCCCAATTCCACGGAGCGTGCAGTCACCGTATCTGGGGTTCCTGATGCCATCATCCTGTGTGTGCGCCAGATCTGTGCTGTTATCCTGGAGGTGCTGCCCTGGGGCCGGAGGGCATAGGGGTGGGGCTGGCCCTGAGAGACCCTCAAACCCTGTGCCTGTCACAGCAGGTGTGGGTGGGGCAGGGTTAGAAGACTGGGGCTCCAGGAGGTCAGAGCCGGCTTACTGGGTGCTGTGCCTCATGAACACAGGTCCCTTGGGGAGGGGGTGGTCAGTGGGGGCCTGAGTAGATCCTGAGACCACTTCTCCATTGTGTCCTCCAGTCCCCACCCAAAGGAGCCACCATCCCGTATCACCCAAGCCTCTCTTTAGGGACTGTCCTTCTCTCCGCCAATCAGGTGAGGGGGAACAGTAGTGGTGGGGGGGGACTTACCAGGGGAGGAGGTATTGGGGGCCAGGGAAAAGGGAGAGGAGTGACTTGCCCAGCTGCCCTCTTTCCTGTCATGGTCACTAACCCCCTCTATCGCTCTGTGTCCCTACAGGGCTTCTCTGTCCAGGGTCAATATGGGGCTGTGACCCCAGCCGAGGTGAGTGACCTATAGCCCAAGCCTCGCCCCCTCCTGAGCCAGGCCTCCTCCGACTCCTGACCCCTCTCATTGGGCACAGGTCAGCAAGCTGCAGCAGCTCTCTGGCCACGCCGTTCCCTTTGCCTCACCCAGCATGGTGCCAGGTAAGCAGCCTGGCTGGGGGCAGGTGCCTTAGGGAAGGCAGCACCCCTGGGCTGGACCTGGGAGGCAGGAAAACCCAGATCCTTTTCTCCCCACCCCATGCAGGACTGGATCCTGGTGCCCAGACCAGTTCACAGGAATTCTTGGTTCCCAATGATGTGAGCAGGACAGATGGGATATTGGCGAGCAGGGAGGAGGGCTCTGGGGTCTGGGCCTCGCCCTGTTGAATCACACCCTCTTCCCCAGCTCATCGGCTGCGTGATTGGGCGTCAGGGCAGCAAGATCAGCGAGATCCGGCAGATGTCAGGGGCTCACATCAAGATTGGGAACCAAGCAGAGGGCGCTGGGGAGCGGCACGTGACCATCACTGGCTCGCCGGTCTCCATCGCCCTGGCCCAGTACCTCATCACTGCCTGGTGAGTGTGGGGTGCGGTGGATTTGCTTGCCTGGGGAAGGTACAGGTGGGGCTGGGGGCGCTGACCGTCTTTCTCTGAGCCTGTCCTCTGCCATCTCGACCCTGCCTGACTCGTTCCATGTTGCCCCATCTCCCCTCTCTCTACGTCCCTCATGTCCTTTCATCACCCATGTCTCCCCTCCCGGGATCTTTGGCCTCCCTTCTCCACCCCTCCCGGGACCAGCCTGCCCTTCCTTCCCCTCCTCACCATCCCTGCCCCATGTCCTATCTCCCCCGAACACGTCCACCCCAGGTCAATGTTCTCCTCAGCTCCTCTCTCCTGTTTCCATCTAATTTCGTCCCTTCTCTCACCCCGCCTTCCCCTTCATCTCCCCCATATATCCTTCTTTTCAGTCTAGAAACGGCCAAGTCTACCTCTGGGGGGACGTCCGGCTCGGCCCCTGCAGACCTGCCTGCCCCCTTCTCACCACCCCTGACCGCCCTGCCCACGGCTCCCCCAGGCCTGCTGGGCACACCCTATGCCATCTCCCTCTCCAACTTCATCGGCCTCAAGCCTGTGCCCTTCTTGGCTCTACCACCTGCTTCCCCAGGGCCGCCTCCGGGCTTGGCGGCCTACACTGCTAAGATGGCAGCGGCCAATGGGAGCAAGAAAGCTGAGCGGCAGAAATTCTCCCCCTACTGACGCTGGCAGAGGCACAGGCGCAGGCGCAGGGGACCACTGGCAGGGGGCTGCCTCTGCACCCCACCTGCCCAAGGAAACTCCAAATGCCGCTAATGCCCAGACGCATGGATGCACCCCTTCACCCTGCCCCAGCCAGCGGGGAGTTCCTTCTCTTGGATGGGTGCAGATATGGGCCCAGGGTTCTGGGAGCTGCAGCAGCACCAAGATAGGGGTTCTACCCCTCCCCCAGCTCTGTGCTTGGATGCGGGGAGCATCCTTAGTGCTTTGGGAGGGGAGAGGGATTACTTACGCCCTCTCCACTCCTTAGGGCTTCCTAGCTTACTGCCCCTCCCTCGGTGGGGATCAGGGAGGAGGGCTGGGGGCCACGCTTCTCACCTCACCTCCCTGCAGATTCCTGCTGCTTCCACTGATACCTTTTTGACTGGAATGGACTGGCTGGGCCTGGCAGAGGGCAACTCAGAGAGGGAGCGCTGCTGGGGAGCGGGGGGTGGGGGTGGGGGAGCGGTAAGGGGGAAGGGGCCGCATTCTCGGCAGCAGACACTCTGTACAGTTTTTTCAATCCCTGTTTTTGAATAAATATTCTCAGAGACCAGGAAGCTGTGAAACACTGTGGGTGTTGGGGATGGCAAGTTCCCTAGGAAATGGGTGTAGCCGAGGCTCCGGGGGACACCCCCCATCTGTGAATCCACAAGTTCCAGCTGGGCCCTGGCCCCTTCCACATGTCAGTTCTGGGAATTCAAGACCCTTAGAATACCATGATGTACAGCCTTCTGCCTCTGGCACCAAACGGTACCAGGTGTTAGCCGGACCTTTTAGAAACAGATGGAGAAATTCCAGCAGCTTTGACCGGCCTCTCCTCAGCCCAGACGTCAGGGAAGTCTTCCTGAATTTCTCTCCACTCATTCCTCCTGCTGTGGCTGGAACCTGGGCCCTGCCCTGTTCGGCCCATCCTTTGGCTGTGAGCCCTAGGGCCCTCTCCTGTGTCCCTGCCCACCTCTGCTCCTTTGGCCTCGCCACCATCCATCAGTGTCCAAGCCACCTTAGTCACAGTCCAGAATACAGAGGGAAAGCCAAGGTCTATGGAAGGAGTGCACAAGAACACAAGGGGCAGCAGTCCTGGCTCCCAGAAGCCTCTGGGCCTCCCCAGGCAGCGGGGGTCTTTCCACCTGTTGCAGAGCTGGAAGTCAAGGCAGGGCACCTGCCAACGTTTGTGCAGGAGGCTGGACAGGCCCCTTCTGATACCACCCTCCTTTCTCCAGTCCTGGGCTCGGCGTGTGTGAGGGCTCTCCCCTCAGGTGGCCTCCAGCATCTTCAGATTCCTTTCTAGCCAACGCTCGGGCTTGATCTGATGCTTTTGCAGGGCCCTCTGGAGGCCCGTGGAGGTGCTGCAGCAGTGCCCGCGGGTGCCAGGCCTTTGGCATGCAGGCCCTCGGAGGCCTGGGCAGTGCTCGGCGGGCCAGGCGGCGCAGCGCCCTGCGCACCGGGCGCTGCAGCAGGCCGTACAGGAAGGGGTGCACCGCGAAGGCCGAGTAGGCCACCCAGGTGACGGCCGTCTCTGCCGCAGCGGCCTGCACTGCGGGCGCCAGGCACGCACAGCCGTAGGGCAGCCAGCAGGCTGCGAACTGGCCCACGGCCAGCGCTGGGGCCAGGGCTGCCTTGGCCCCGGGCAGGCGCGGCCGGAGGGGCGGCAGGATGGAGACGCGGCTGTCCAGCGAGTCGGAGCGAGGCCGAGCCCCGCGCGCGGGCCGCGGGGGCCCCAGGGCAGCGCGGCGCGCCACCAGGAAGATGCTGCCGTAGGCGCCGAGCAGCAGGAGGGCGGGCAGCGCGAAGGCCAGCAGCGCCCAGAGCGGCCGGAAGGGCCCGAGGCCCCCCGCCAGCACGGAGCAGCTAGCTGGGGCGGGGGGCGGGGCGGGCGGCGGCCCGAGCAGGGCGAGCGCGCCCAGCAGCCCGGCCGCGGCCCACACGGTGGTGAGCACCAGGCTGGGCGCGGGCCGCGCGCCCGGACGCAGCGGGTGCACGATGAGGCGGTAGCGCGCCAGGCCCAGCGCCGCCACGGCCAGCGTGCAGGCGGGCAGCAGCGCCGCCGAGAGGAAGCGCGCGGCGCGGCAGGGCGCGGGGCCCAGGCGCACGCGGCCCAAGCCCGGCGGCGAGGCCAGCAGGCCCAGCGGCATGATGGTGGCGGCCGCCAGCAGGTCCACGATGCACAGGTGCACCAGGTAGAGCGCGTCGCGCAGCCCTGGCGTGCGCAGCACCACGACCAGCAGCCCGCCGTTGCCCAGCAGTGCGGCCACCTCCACGGCTGCCGCCAGGAGCAGTGCCATCGAGCCTGGAACCCCTGTGCCGGGCAGCCCTGTGGTGTTGGCCATCCGCGCGCTCAGGCTTCACCCTGTGCTGGGAGAAGAAATGGAGAGTCTCCTCCTCCAACCCCACCCCCCACCTCCCTGCCCAGCGCTGGGCCCATGCTCCTCTGGCCCCTCACCTCACAGGCTGTCCAGGCGCTGGCTCCGTTTCGCGGGTGGCCATCTCCTTGGGAGCTTAGCCGGCCCCATGCAGGGCACAGCCGGCTGGGACTGTGGGCTCGTTTCTCTACCCCAGCGACTCAGCTCCTGCTGGGGATGGTACTGGCTGTCACTTTGATGTCGCCTTTGGAGACAGCAGAGCTGGCAAGGGAGGGGCAGGGCCTGGCACCACACCCGCCCTCTGGGTCCTAGCAGCTGGCAGCTGGAGGCTAGAGGCTCTGCTGTGGCAGCGTCGGGGGTGCCTCCAAGGCCGGTCCAGAGTAGGGACACACAATAGGCAGGAACTGGAATGTGTTAGTGACAAGAACCGGAACAGTGCGAGACCCAGGGACCCTCTGAACACCAGGAAAGCTAGATCTCTTAGAAAGTGAGTGCTGGATAAACCTGGGGGGTGGGGGAGGGTAAATCAACGGCTTGACACATAGTAGACACTTGATATTTAGTAACTTTGCATAGCTGCTTCATGATAGTGTAAGAAGTAAATGCCAGCAGGCCTTGGGGGACAATGGCTGATGTTAGTCTTAGTTGCTGCTAGCAAACAGGTCCGCTTAATGCTACCTGAACTATTGCCAGGAAACCACTGCAGCTCTGAGGACATGTGGGCTAGGGCGCTGTGGGCAAGATCCCACATTCCATGTTCCTGGTTAGGTTTGAAATCCAGTCCTTATCAGCATATGGCACCTGCCAGATGGTTGACTCAGGAAAAGCCCTGCAACTCTTGATTTTCCCCTCCAGGTTTTGGGCTACATCCGGTTGTGCTCAGGGCTTACTCCGGGCTCTGTGCTAGGGATCAATCCTGGTGGTGTTCAGGGGACCATATGTGTTGCTGGGGATCAAACTGGGGTCAGCTGCTTCAAGCACCTTAAGTCGCCTCCTCTGGCCTCCCAGAGCCATGTGACTCATACGAATTACAGTTTTAAACCTCCATCCACCCCCTGACAAACTTTGCATCCAGAGTACCTTCTCTCTTCAGTCCCCAGTTTGGTTATTCAGCTGCTTCTTCAGCATCTCCCTCTGTACTTTCAGTTCTGGGCATCTCTAACTTCTTATGTCCCAAACAGTAAGATGACTCTTAAAACAAATTGGAGGTAGGGAGACACCCAGTGGTGCTCAGGGGCTACTCCTGGCTCTGCTTAGGGGTTGCTTCCTGTGGTGCTTGGGGGCAGTGTGGTTGGAGGGTTGGAAGTCAAGCCTCCTACACACAAAGCATGTTTTCAGCCTGCAGAGCTATTTGTCCAGTCCCCAAACAGAAGGATGCGTCGTGACCCTGCCCACCTACTCCTCTCAGTTTTCTCCATCTTAACAGACTCCGCCTCCGAAGTTCCCATGGATGCCTCTTACCATTTAATTCGTTGGCATATCTGAATACAGCCAGTGTTCGCCATCACTCCCTTGGCCCCGGCCACCATCTGTCTCCTGGACCATGTCAACGTCCTCGTCACCGATCTCCTGCCCTCTGGTCCTGTGCCTGTTTCTGATCATTTGCCCAAATCTGTTCCCCATTTCCCCCAGTTTTCCTCAGTGATGCTTTGCTTATCAGAGAACTGTGCTTGCCATACTTCCTTGCCAATGGGCTTTTAGGTATATTTGACCAGGTGTATTGGAATTACAGGCTTGCTCATGTGTCAGATGGATCAATAGCTTCTTTTGACACATTGAGAGCGCGTGAGTCAATATGAATTGGGGTTTCAAAAAGGGGAAAGGTGAAATCAAGGTCAGGGGTCTCCACACTAGCAGGGACCCATTGTTAACCTGACGGAATCTAGGTCTTCTGAATTCCCTTATCAGAACCTGGTAACTGAAACACAGCAGGAATGTTAGTTCTGGGCGTTTCTGTCCTCTGTTAGGGTGTTTCTACCTTTCAGCACTGCACTTCCTCCCTCAAAAGGAGGCACAAAGCTGAGTCTCCTTCTCACTCTCAGCCTGGGGTGTTGCCTCTCCCTCTGGGGAAACAGCCTCTCTCCATGGCGGCTGATTTGGGCAGGACAGCCCCACGGGGCCATTGAATACCTTTTGCTTCCATCATCCCTCCCGACTCTAGGTGAGAACCACTTCATGATTCCTGCTAATGCCTGGATTGTCTTATATCCTCCCCTTTGCTGGTTCAGTTTCTTCCCTGTGATGAATTGTAGATTTTTTTTTTGTGGGGGGGGTCAGACCCAGTGGTGCTCAGGGGTTACTCCTGACTCTGCACTTAGGAATTACTTCTGGTGGTGCTCAGGGGCCCATATGAGATGCCGGGGATTGAACCTGGGTCGGCCACGTGCAAGGCGAACGCCCTCCCCGCTGTCCTATTACTCCCTTGTGATGAATTCTTGCCTGGAAAGTTTAGAGTGATTTCAGTTTTTTGAATACGATTTTTTTAAATATTTTTTTTTCCTTTGGGGCTGCACTCCGTAGTGCTCAGGTCTTGCGGTCTTGCTCCTGTCTCTGCTCAGGGGTCGCTTCAGACAGTGCTGGATAACCAGGCAGTGTCAGGGAAGGATCTCAAGCAAGATGAGTGTCTTATCCCATTCAGTTACCATCTTTCCTAAAATCATCCTACTTTCCTGTCACTCCCTTTTACCCTATTATTCTGGAACTTTCTGCTTGCTAAACCATTTTATATCTGTATGTGTTTGTTTAGAAGCCGAATTTCTAGACGACACGCTTCAGAGGAGCAGGAACCTGGTCTCTGTTTGCTGACCAGTGCCCTAAGGCCCATGGCAGGTATGCAGTCAGCAGTCCCAGGCAGCAGAGACCAGGGAATGGGCTGCCGGGTTTGACTAATTTCCTATTGGAATCTGAATGGCTGTGGGTCAGACTTTCCACAAATCAGATGAGAAAACAAAAGCCTTGAAATGGAATAGATGTTCCAGATCATCTAGCTGACTTGTACGTGGAGCCCAGGTCACCTATTCCTAACCTCTGTCCACATAGAACCAATTCCTGCACCTGGCCAAAACTTGAGCATGTGACTCGACACTAGAAAGTGAAGCTGGAATTCTGGAGGTCTTGGTTCAGAGGAAGAAGAAGACCAAAGCCTTCCCAGTTAATTGAAGCCTGAAGGGCTGGGCAGCCCCTGAGCCACCAGGGACCCCATTAAGGAGGATTGCAGAGTGCATTCTCCCTTCGGAATCTCCTTCCCTCCCTCTCTCCCTCCCTCCCTCCCTCCTTCTTTCTTTCTATCTTTCCTTCTTTCTCTCTTTCTCACATTCAGCAATGCCCAGGACTTACCTCTGGTTCTGTGCTTAAGAATCACTCTTGGTGAGCTCAGAGGACCATGTGTGGTGCTGGGGATCAAACACTGGTCAGCTGCGTGCAAGGCAAGAGCCCCCTACCTGCTATACTCTCTTCTGATTTATATATATTTTATCTTTTTATTTGCAAAACCTAAACCAGAAAGTAATGATCTTGACTTCCTACCACAGGTTGGAGGGAACAGAAGAAAAGAACTGGGAGAGGACTTTGGAACATAGTTGTGGTTTTTTTTTTTTTTTTTTTTTTTTGCTTTTTGCTTTTTTGGGTCACACCTGGCATTGCATATAGGTTATTCCTGGCTCAGGCACTCAGGAATTACTCCTGGTAGTGCTCGGGGGACCATATGGGATGCTGGCAATCGAACCCAGGTCGGCCGCATACAAGGCAAACGTCCTACCCACTGTGCTATCACTCCATCCCTGGAACATAGGTTTTTGTATAGAATGGACCTTTGGAGCTATGTTCTACTTATTGTTCTACTTATGTAGAACTATGTAGAACTGTATTTTACTTATGCTGATGTTCTACTTATTGAATCAGTAAAGGTGGGGAAACCTCCCTAAAAGTTAAATAAGCAGAATCAAATGTGATTATATGTGAACAACAGAAGAGAAATAACCAGTCCTAGTAACATTTAAACTGTGTTCAGTTTATTACTTTATTCATTGGCACTCAGCCTAAATAAACCTGAATACTAACTCTAGCAGAAACTTAGAAAGTTTGTTTTCAAAACAGCATGAGTACAGCAATTCTTTTTTGTTTGTTTGTTTATTTTGTTTTGTTTTCTTTTTGGGTCACACCTGGCCATGCACTGGGATTACTCCTGGCTCTGCACTCAGGAATTACCCCTGGCGGTGTTCAGGGGACCATATGGGATGCTGGGAATCGAACCCAGGTTGGCCGCATGCAAGGCAAATGCCTACCCGCTGTGCTATTGCTCCAGCCCCCACAGCAATTCTTTGTTGTTTTTGTACCACACGCAGAGGTTCTCAGGGGTAACTCCTGGCTCTGCACTCAGGAATTACTCCTGCTGTGCTCGGGGGACTATACAGGATGCTGAAGATCGAACCTGGGTTGACCTCATGCAAGGCAAGCACCTAACCCATTGTACTATTTCTCCAGCTTGAGTCTAGCAATTCCGAAACTGTTTTTGTATGGGAGTAGGCAGAAAAAACGTTTTGTGTGGGATTGAAGGGAACCTGGGTTTTTACAACTCAGAAGGGGAGGAATTGATTCTGTTAGGGAAGAATGGAAAAACCCTAGTATTGGGTTGGAATTGGAGAAACAGAAATGGATAAAAAGGACCCCCCCACACACACATCCTATTTTCTAGCCCTCTGCTATGAGGACTTAAAAGCAATGACACCTCTGTACCAGGAAACTTACCTGCTGCCCAGATATAAATACTACTTCTAAGTCTAGGGAACCAGGGTGCCTTGAAGTTTT
Organism: Sorex fumeus; assembly: GCF_029834395.1. Taxonomy (NCBI): domain Eukaryota; kingdom Metazoa; phylum Chordata; class Mammalia; order Eulipotyphla; family Soricidae; genus Sorex; species Sorex fumeus. Next base: position 52,303,564 of record NW_026606129.1, on the reverse strand, counting down.
GTTCAAGATAAGCCTAGAAGTAAGAAAGTAAACTGGAAAGTAAGCAAGTAATCAAAAGCGGATGGAGGGGGCTGGAGTGATAGCACAGCGGGTAGGGCGTTTGCCTTGCACGTGGCCAACCCAGGTTCAATTCCCAGCATCCCATATGGTCCCCTGAGCACCGCCAGGAGTAATTCCTGAGTGCAGAGCCAGGAGTAGTAACCCCTGTGGATCGCCGGGTGTGACCCCCCCCCAAAAAAAAAAAAAGCTGATGGAGGAGCAAGCAGAAGTCAGTTTGAAGAAGTTCCTCTGGATGAGCTCTGGGACAATTGTGATAGATCAAGTGATGGAACATATGCCTGGGGTGTGTCTGTGAATTCAGCCCCTGGCACCATGTAGCCCTCATGGAGCCTGGATACGGCCCCAGTGGTCCCTGAGCAACTGACTGCAGGGTCTGAGTTCTGCTGAGAGAAGTCCGAGCCCCCAACACTGCTCTGTGTGGCCCTATGCAAAAATTTGGGACAATTTGGAAATCAAAATAAATAATAATGGGGGCCAGAGAGATAGTATAAGTGCAAGGATGCTTGCCTTGCACATGGCCAGGCCAGGTTCTATCCCCAGCACCCCATATAGTACCCCAGCACTACCAGGAGTGATACTTGAATGTAGAGCCAGGAATAAGCCTTGAGGGTGTGGCCCCCAAACAAAATCAACAACAAAAAAATATAGCAATGGTTCATTACATAAATAAAAAATCTATGAGTCTATACTGATAAGAAATAAAGCGGAGGGGGCTAGAGCAATAGTACAGCTGGTAGGGCCTTTGCCTTCCATGTGGGCCACATGGGTTCAATTCCCAGCATCCCCCAAGCACAGCCAGGAGTAATTCCTGAGTGCAGAGCCAGGATTAACCCCTGAGCATTGCTGGGTGTGATCCAAAAGAAAGCAAAAAAAAAAAAAAAAAGAAATGGGAATATTAATATATATTAAAAATAGTAGATATAAAAGAATGATGGGATTAGGTAACTATTTGCAACTGTCTTAGCAAATATCAATTCAAATAAAAATCACAATGGAAGTGTGGTGTGGCTGTGAGGGGTCCCAAGTTTCCCTTTCTGGGTGGGCTAGAGGGAAGTGGGGCCACCATGATGAGTGGACAGCCTGACTGGGTGCCTTTGAAGTTGTTGCCCGACGAAGCCCAGAGTCTTCCCCTGCCCAGACTCAGTGACCCTTGGCTCATCCACACTGGCTCCCAGGGCAACTGACCAGACCTGATCGATAACGGGATCTGGTGGTGGCTGGTGTTGCAGGCGGGTCTGCACAGCCAGCTGCTCTGTGTCACTTATTTTTTGTTGGATCTCACCTATTAAAACAGCAAGACCAACTGTAGGCTGTGAAGGACCATGATATGTTTGTCTGTATAAAGTCACAGCCTGAGGATTTTCCTGAAATAGATCAGAAGAACACTTATAGTGAAATCTTTAAAACCCACCCAGTACCTTGAAAGCATTGAAATGGTTGTTCTGGTTTCACTTTTTGATTCCCAGGCTTATATGTTTCTATGACATCTGAAATGTATATGAATATGTGTACTTACACATTGTGATTAAAATGGTAATCATGGAAAAATAATCACAATGGATGTTAAAGGGAATCGGTAAAAAGTTCATCAGAGTGGGATGCTGGGTCATAGAGGGGTGATGTCGCCTGCCCAGCACATGGCCAATCCTGCCCAATTTGAATCCTTGGTACCACCTCTCGGGCCCCAGGTAATACCAGGGATCCCTCCTGAGCCAGGATCAGCCAGCTGTGGTTGAAAACAAACAAAAGAATAGAACAGTAACGTCCTAAAAAACATTTTCCCACAGATTACTATTCACAAATGGGAGAAATGTCAATTTCCAGGTGTGAAATCTGGTGGTGACTACCTCAATTAAGTGGTTAAAATCAGAGCTGGAGAGAGAGTACAGAGGTTAAGGCTCTTGCCTTGCATGCAGCTGCAGTTGCAACCCTGGCCTGAGTCTTGGCACCACATTTGGCTTCCCAAGCAAAAGCAGGGATCACTCTTGAGCATAGAGCCAGGATTTGCCCCTTACACCTGCAGTTTTGATCCCCCCAAAACAAAAAATCAAAGTCAACCTATCAATCTGTATAGTCAACATAACCTATCTGCATACATACTAAGGACACCACCCTTCCTAAGTATGTATAAGTACACATAATTTTTTTTCTGAGTTGGTCAGAGGCCATCAGGGCTACACCAGACAGTACTGGGGTGTCATGTGGGACCAAGGATCAAAACAAGGACCTCCATGCTTCTAAGCATGTACTCTGCCACTTCAGCTCTCTCCTTCACCCTACGCACAGTATATATGCATCGCTTATCACTGTCACTGTCACTGTCACCATCCTCCCGTTGTTCATTGATTTGCTCAAGTGGGCCCAGTAACATTGTGAGACTTGTTACTGTGTTTGGCATATTGAATATATTTTAATCCAAACTGCAATGCCTGATCTAATCATCACAAAACATCAGCCAAACCCAACTGGGAGAGACTCTATAAAATGACCAGCTGTATTCTTCAGGGGTGCTAAGAACTTCAGTGGCAAAGGGGGAAAGGAGACTAATGAGCACCCAGAGAGAAATACAAAGATCAAAGGTTAAAGATAGGGGCCAGAGCGATAACAGTGGGTAGAACATTTGCCTGACCTGGGTCAATCCTCGATATCCCATATGATCCCCCAAGCACCTGCAGGAGTAATTCCTCAGTGCAGAACCAGGAGTAACCCCTGAGCACGCATTGCCAGGTGTGACCCAAAACGGAAAAAAAAAGGTTAAAGATAGTCCCCTGAGCACTGCCAGGAGTGATCCCTGAGCACAGAGCAAGGAGTACCGTCTGAGCAATGCCAGGTGTGGCTTCAAGACCAAAATGCAAAAAACTTTATAAAAAAAAAACATGCCTCCTTGGGGCTGGAGCAAAAGCATAGTGGGTAGGGCATTTGCCTTGCACGTGGCCGACCCAGGTTCGATTCCCAGCATCCCATATGGTCCCCTGAGCACCTCCAGGAGTGATTCCTGAGTGCAAAGCCAGGAGTAACCCCTGAGCATCGCTGGGTGTGACCCAAAAAGCAAAAAAAAAAATGCCTTCTCCATCCACCCCAAAGGAGACTAATGAGACACAACCATCACATGTAGCATCTGATCCTGGACTAAATTCAGGTCCACTGTCCAGTGTCTGCACCCCTTGTTTGTGGGGGGTTACTGGGGCGATAGTGGCATTCCTTTATTTAATGCAGAATAGGGATGGGCTGGAGACATAGTACAGAAGGTAGAGTGTTTGCTTTTCAAATGGCCAATTTGGGTTGATCTGTGGCACCCCATATGGTCCCCTGAGCCCCACCAGGAGTTATCTCTGAGCACACAGCTGGGAGTATACAGCTGGGAGTAAACCCTGGGCATCACCAGGCATGGCCCAAAAACAAACAAAAAGAAAAAAAGAAGCAGAAATGAGTCCCTCTGGTAAACTCATGTATGATATTTGAGCTATCAGACACAGGGATATTTAGTGTCAAGGTATGAGGAATGCTTATTTGCCTGGAAACATCTGATTTAAGGAACTGAATATTCAGGGGGGCTCCCAAATGACCAATGGTTCTGAATTGATGGGCAAGGTCCCTCCTGAAGAATCCACTAGCAGTAGAGACTGTTTGTTATGGTGATGGATGTAGAGAACCCATTGTGTATGTGAGTGTGTCTGTGTGTATGTGTGTCTGTCTATGTGTCTGTGTGTGTGTACATGTGTGTGTGTCTGAGTGTGTGTATGTGACCCACATCAGCGCTCGTGTGTGCTGCTCCCTGGGGTGCGGTGGAAGGTCATGGGGAGTGTTGCCTGGAGGGCAACACTGGGCATAGCTAGGGACTCTAGTTTCTGCCCCAATACCATGTACTCCTGGCACCTACACTGGCAAGGCCAGTGCCGCACAGACAAGCAGAGGCTGGGTGGTGAGCAAATATAATATTTAATAAACTTGTCTAAACATGGGCTGGAGCGATAGCACAGTGGTAGGGTGTCTGCCTTGTGTGCAGTTGGCCCGGCTGAGCCGGGTTTGATTCCTCCGCCCCTCTCAGAGAGCCCAGCAAACTACCGAGAGTATCTCGCCCGCATGGCAAAGCCTGGCAAGCTACCCGTGACGTATTCGATATGCCAAACACAGTAACAACAAGTCTCAAAATGAAGATGTTACTGGGCCCACTCGAGGAAATCGATGAACAATGGGAGGACAGTGCAGTGCAGTACAGTCTAAACATGTCTGAAGTTTACTTGCTTGGTGATCTCGGTGCACAGTCTGGCCCAGGGTGGATGGTCCAAGTGGAGGTGGGGTCCAGCTCCTTTCAGCCTGTGCCCCTCTCACCACACAGCCTCGCCGAAGTCTGCCTCCCATGTCCTGGGACTGACCCTGCCCCATCCCACCCGTCACTGGGGAGGCCCATCATTTCTGTGGCCTCAGCTTTGTCAGGGCTAACAAAGATGGGAGGTGGCAATCAGTGGATGGGACACAAAAGGGAGATGTGGGAAGGAGGGTGGTGGGGGACAGGAAGATGGAAGGCAAGAAGGGAGCCCGGCAGGGAAAGGAGACCAATGAGGAGCCAGAGAGAGTGCAAAGGTTAAAGGTTAAAGACAGTCCCCTAAGCACTGCCAGGTGTTATCCATTATCCGGGTAGCTCGGGGAGGGACCCTCCAGCTCAGAGGTGAATCTCCAGCAGGTAGCGTAGGCGGCACTGGCTCTCGTGGTAGATGAGGTACTCGCTCTGGGAGAAGCTGGAGCTCTTGAACTGCGGGCAGGGCTTGGGCGGGCCCTGCGGCACTGCCACTTTCTGGCCATCCAGCTCCAGCACAGTGTCCTGGGTTGGATCTGCAGGGCACAGCAGGGACATTGGTCCTGCCCTGATGCCATGTACTTCTGGCACCAGGAGTGCCTGCTCATTCCCTCCTGGCCGACCTCCAAACCCTTTATTTCTCAGGCCTGGACTCTCCTCCCCCAACTCTCCCTAGGAGTGTCCCCATCTCTCCCAAGGCTGTCCACGAGGGCCTCTCAGTTGCCCGGCACTGATCTGTGGATTCAGTGAGTGTTGGCTGACTGACAGAGTGAATGACTGGGGTGTGGACACTCTTCATTCCTCTCCCAGCCCCCTCCCGTATGCCTCCTCCCTGGATGTGTCCTGGTCACCTCCCTCGGTCCTGCCTCTGTCATCTGGGGCTCACCAGGTTCCGTGTGACCTCGGGCGATGACGCTGTCGAAGCCAGGTGGCGGCGCCTTCAGGCTGGGCTCATCCATGGTGATGTGGTGCTCTCGGCCCAGAGCCACTTCCCCCAGGAACATGTAGCCGATAGAGTGGGTCCCGCAGGGCATGCCAGTAACTGGGGGTATAGGAGGCGCGGGGCGGGCAGCTCAGCCCTCTTGCCTGAGGCCTTGAGGGGGACCTCTGTCTTGGCTTTCCCAGCCCAGAGATTTGCCCATTCTCCCTCCATCCTTCTGTTTGGTTTTGGGCTATAGCTGGCAGTGCTCAGGGTCCACTCCTGGTACTGCGGTCAGGAGTCACTCCTGGCAGTGCTTGGGGAACCATATAGGGTGCCAGGGATTGAACCAGGGTTGTTGGCTATATGCAAGGCAAACACCTCATCTCTGTATTATCTCTTGGACCCCTTTCTTTCCATTCTGAAGAACACCTTTTATAGGCAGAGCTCAGAGAGAGCTCAACAGATTGGAGACCATACTCTACAAGCTGGAGGCCCAAAGTCTATCCTCTAAGCCCTGCTGGGAGTAGTCTCTGAGCACTGTCAGGTGTGGCCCTTCCACCCCCAAAAGAACACCTTTTGTCTTGGCCACAGCTCTCCCCCTCTACCCCCCGCCTGGGGCCAGGCCTCTGCACCCCTCACTGCCTTGGTGGGAATCAGCGATGACTCCCAAGGGCCAAATCTGCGGGGGGCTGCTCCCTGATTGGCTTTGCTGAATGCACCCCTGGCACCATCCTTCACCCCTGCCCTGGCTTCCACTGGCACCAGCTTTCCCAAGTCCACCCTTCACTCCTCTTAAGGCTCCTCTGCCCTCTTGGTGGGCCCCAGGGATGGGAGGCCCTAGAACTCCAGCCCTGTCCATCTTTAGATAAACCCCCAAATCTTGCTTTTCTAGATGGGGGTGTGAGTGGTCTCCCATGATGGGGTCAGCCTGGGGGTCACGTCAGTGAGGACACTGCTGTACAAGAACTTGGGGGTCACTAAAGACAACTTGGACCCTATCCCACATGCTGCATGATTCGCAACCCCCTCCCCCCGCCATCCTTCTTGAGGGTTCTCTCCTCCCCCACCTCCACTGCCTGGGTGATTCCACATCAGGCCTCCCTGTGACCTCTGCCCTCTCTCTTCCCTCCACCCCAGGTGCTTCAGGGGAGATCCTGCCAAGACACCTTCAGCTGGACCCCTGTTACACCCTGAGCCTGTTGGGGTCTCCGCCGTCTGCTTTCTACCACTGCTGCTCACTCCCAGCCAGGTGGCACCTACACTCTATTCCCTTGCAGGCTCCTTGCTCAGCCCCTCAGCCTGTGGGCACCCCGTCCCTGGGGGGATGCCTCCTAGATGCCTGCTCTGGGTCTCCCTGAACCCTAGCCATCTTGATCAACACTGGGGCCAGCAAACGCCTCGAGGTGCCTCTCCATTTTTTATTGTTGATCTTTGGGTCACACCTGGCAGTTCTCAGGATTCATTCCTGGCTCTGCACTCAGGAATCACTCTCTCCTGGCAGTGCTCAGGGACCATATGGGATGCTGAGGATCAAACCTAGGTCAGATGCGAGCAAGGCAAGTACCCTACCCGCTGTACTACGCTCCTGCTCCTTGAGGAGTTTATAGGGTACAAGCACCCCTTTGTGACCCATCCTGCCTGGGACTTCTGCCCCAGGAGAAGCTTACCATAGCCAGCAGACTTGCTGTTCTCCGAGGCAAAGTAGATGCCCCTGCCCACACGGCCCCCGGAATGGGGCATGATGCGGAGTCCGCTGGTGAGGATAGCGGCCACCACAGCCACGTTGGTGCCATGCCATAGAAGCCTCCGGTTTCCCAGCTTGGAATGGGCCTGGAACCTCTCTCCCTGGGACAGGGGAGAAACAGTGGGCAGGTAGGACCAGGGCCAGGTTGGGGTGGGCACTGGGTCACTCACACTGGTGGCCTGTGGGCAGCGCTGCTAAGCTGATGCACTAAGGGTCCAGGTGGTGACCGGGGGAGGAGGCAGAATGGGGTGGCTTCTCACCTCTCCTTCTCGGTTCACCTTCCAGACATGCTGGAGTGAGGGGCACCTGTAGTTGTTGCCAGTCTGTTCCAAGTAGGTGTGTATCACCTGTGCGAGAGCAGGGTACAAGGGTGAGAGGTGCAAGGTGCAAGGCTGAACCCCACGGATCCCTCCGTGCCACAGCTTTCTCTCTTTTTGGTCACACCTGGTGGTGCACAGGGCTTACTCCCGGCTTTGTTCACAGGGATCACCCCTGGAGGGTTCGGGAGGGACCATATGCGGTGCTGGGGATCGAACCTGGGTCGGCAGCATGCAAGGCCAGCACCCTCCTTGCTGTACTGTCTCTCTTACGGCACAGGGAGAGAGGCTACGGTTGGGGTCAGAGCTCGGCCCGGGGCACACCTTGTACTCCGGGGCATCGGAGTCCAGCAGCTCCAGTTCGCACTTGAGGAGCTGGTAATTTCGGTCCAGCGGGTGCGGCACCTCCTCCACCTTCTCCTCCTCTTCAGAGGTTGCCTGCAGGGTCTGGGCCAGCTCAATATCTGCCAGCACCTAGGGGTGTCGGGCGTCGAAGCCTGTGTGCCAGTCTGCCAGCCTTCCCGTGCCCATAACTGGCAGTGAGTGTGGTCAACCCCTCCATTCCACCCGCCCCTCTGCATCTACCCAGCCTGCCCTCCCCTGGCCCTCGCAGGCAGTGCCCATTGCAACCCATCCATCCACCTCCTCGGGGCCATTGGTGCCACCTCCCTGACCGGCCCCCATGGCCTCACCAGCAGCATGTCCTTCTTGGCCTGCAAAAGCTCTGGGGAGTTGATGGTTGGGGGCCGGCTGCGGCCGAAGTTGTGGGGGATGACAGTGTAGAAGTGGGAGGACAGTTCCTCCAGGCTGCGGCCGCTGGCTTGGGAGCCTTTCAGGGCCTCCTCGAGGGCCTCCAGGGCCTCAAAGCCCCGGGCAATCTGCTGCTTGCTCAGTTTCCCCAGAGGCATCTTCTTCACATCTGGGGGGTTGGCATGAGGGGCAAGACTCAGCCTCGTGTCCCGTCTCGCTGGGGCCCTGTCCCCCGTGCCAAGCCCAGCTCCCCTCACCCAGGTTCATGAGTGCCATGGAGTTGTTGAACATGTCCTTGCTGAAGATGTTGTCAATGAGCTTCTGTGTGGCTGCATCCAACGAGCAGGCCCGGAACCGCTGACGCCCGGTACGAGCGGGAACTCCATCCACCTGGGAGCAGAGGGCACACGTGGGCAAGGCAGCCAGGCAGGGTACCCGAGCCCGGGGTAGCGGGAGGCACTAGACAGCCCTTGGCCAGTCAGGCCAAAGAGGGGAGGTCTGTGCTGAGGCCGCCGCTGGGCCTCGGCAGAGCCCACAGGGTCTCTCTGCCCAGCCTTATTCATCACCCCAGGTCTCTGCACCTTCAGCATGGCTTCCTGGGTCTCCTCCGCGGTCTGCACTTCGATCAGCGTGTACTTGCCAGGGTGGGCCACAAAGCGATCCCGTTCGGCCCAGCTGTTCTTTGTCTTCTCCCGAAATTTCTTCTCAAAGTCCTTCTTTGCATCCTCCACTAAGTCAAAGTAGTGAAGCTTTGTCTGGCCCACCTCTCCCTGCAACCAACAGTTTTCAGGGGTGTGCCCACCCCAGTGTCCCCCATCCCCGCCCCTCCCCCGGGTTCCAGGCCCTGTGCCGAGTACCCTGGGCAACTGGCCATGTGGGTGGGCCCAGCGGGTAGCTGTGTTCTTTGTGCCTGAGGCAGCTAGGGGACTGTGCGGGGCGGGGGCTTATGCTGGGCGAGGCAAAGGTAGCAGGAGGTGGGTGGGCACCACGCACCACGCGGCCCCAGCGGTTCCAGGAGGCGAAACGGTCGCCCACTTGCAGCAGCTGGATGATGTAGAATTTGTTGTTGTTGTTTCCGATGTTGGTCTGGTTCAAGGTACAGTCGTAGTCCTCGTGTACCTGGGCAAGGGAGGGAGGCAGGCTGGGGTGGCCGGGGGGCAGGACAAAGTGCCCAGCTGTACCCTGACTGGGGCCTGAGGGGGACCCGATGCAGAGGCTTGTGAGGAGCTGGATGCCTGGCCCTGGCAGAGGCAGTCTGAGCAGATATGGCGAAATCGGGGCACTGTGAGCAGGGGGATCTGAGGGAGACAGGGTTCGGTGCTGGGGTTCTGACAAGAGAGGGGTCTCAGTGGAGCATGGCCCTGTCCTGGGGGCGTGGTTTGAGGGGCCTTACGGAAGCCCTGGGGATACTCAGTGGCTCAGAGCCCTGCCTTCAGTGTTGGGGAGGGAGGCCTGAGCACCTGGGGGGCCTAACCCTGGCTGACCTTTGGAAGACTGAGAGAAGAGCTCTCTCGGGGGACCTGAGCTAAGCCTGGTGTGTGTGTGTGTGTGTGTGTGTGTGTGTGTGTGTGTGTGTGTGTGGTGTGGCAGGGGGCTACTAATGCCTTTGTCCCGAGTGGGGACTACAGCTTACCTGGGTTCCGGGGATGCGGCTGAGCGAGCACTGGGGGTCCACTCGGACCACGCGCTTTTCAGCGGGAGCAGTCCTGAGCGCCTCCACAGTGGAGCGGCAGCTGTCCTCCTCTGCCTCCTGCCGCCCCTTCTTTTTCCCAGGACCCCCGGGCTGTGCTGTGGACTTGCGCTTTGGAGCCATGGTGGTTCTGGGGCACAGAGGACACTCTCAGATGCTTCCCGAGAGGCACAGCACCTGCTTCCCCACCCTGGGTTTGCTCTTGGGTGACCCCTTCCCGCTGCCTCCCTGGATTGCAGCCCCAGCCCCAAACTCGATCTCTGCACCTCAGCTCCGGGCACCAGGGGCGGCCCACTCTGGTCCAGGACAGTGGTTCTCTAAGCCAGGCATAGGGAAAGTGAAAGAAGCAGCTTCCATTTGGGCCCCACCCCAGCTCCTCCTCCCTCTGGAACACCCTCTGGGGACTGCTGGCTCCTCCCTTTCAGCGGACAGGGATTGTCATAGTTGCCAGGCTGAGTCACTCACTATGGATGAGGGGGCAGCAGCGGCTCCCTGAGGCAGAATTCCTGAGTCAGACTATATGTCCCCCCAGGGAAATCTTTTCCAAACGGAGGGAATACTGGCCCCCTGAGTGCTGCAGGAGTGACGTGTGAGTGTCAGGTGAACCTGGGCAGTGCTGTTTGCTTAAAGAAGAAACATTTCCTCAAGCCCCACTGAGCAGGAAGGGTGGGTGCAGCAGGGAGGGTGCTCGCCTTGAGTGTGGCTAACTCTGGTTCAGTCTCCGGCACCACACGGTCCCGAGCCCCGCCAGGAGTGGGCCCTGAGTCCCACCAGGAGCCAGCCCTGAGCACTGTTGGATTGGGTGTGGTCCAACTCCGCCCCTCCCCCCCCCAAAATAAGGGAAAGTGTGTTTAAAGAGTAATGTGTGCAAAAAAACCTTTTTTTTTTTCTTGAAAATGGGGCAGGAGGCCAATTAAGTTGGGGAACCTCTGCCCTTGGCCCCAGGGCTCCCAGAATCCAGTGGTGAAGAAACCCTTCCCAAGGGGTGGGTTCAAGAGTTTTAGGGTGCCAATCTGAATCCCCGAGCAGTGGCCATGAACTGCCAAAGGGCAAGGGCCTGTTCCACCCCATCCTGCTCAGCCCTGCCCTAGTGTGAGTTGCCAATAAAACCTGGGTCACTCACCCAGTGAGTTGCTATTGGAGCGATAGCACAGCGGTAGGGCGTTTTGCCTTGCGCGCAGCCAGCCCGGCCGAGCCGGGTTCAATTCCTCCGCCCCTCTTGGAGAGCCCAGCAAGCTACCAAGAGTATCTCGCCTGCATGGCAAAGCCTGGCAAGCTCCCCGCGACGTATTTGATATGCCAAACACAGTAACAACAAGTCTCACAATGGAGACGTTACTGGGCCCGCTAGAGCAAATCGATGAACAACAGGAGGGCAGTGTTTGTTTGGACTCACCTCGGAGAAGCCAGGGAGTATGGCTGCGGCCGGCCTAGTACTTTAGTGTCCTCCGGTATGTGGACCTGCCACAGCTAGCCAGATCTAGGAACCTTCTGGCTATTCTCTGAAACCCTTAAGCCTGACTTAGGGAGGAACTTCCCGGCAATGAGAGGGGGGGTGGCGGGGGGGGGGGTGGTCAGGGAGGGGTGTGTATGTGCGTTTAGCTTTACAGTCCTTTGGCCACTAGAAGGGCGAGTTACAGGCGGGGCAGGCCCTGGGTAGCGGCCTGTCCCACGCATGGGTGGACACTGGATTAGGACACAGTCAAGACCCAGAAGACGGGCGCGTCCTTAGCGCCGCTTGTCTGCCCTGAGGCATGCAGTCTGTGTCCAAGGACTGCCCAGTGCCCCGGGGACCGAGCTGCAGCACGGGGACCCCCTCCAGGGTTCGCCCGGATCCCCCCTGTCATCCAGCGATGCGCTGGTTTACCCTTGCCCCGCCCCTGTCGGGAGGAGTCGTGCCGCGGGACGTAGAACCCCGCACCTCTAGCGCCCCCTAGCGTCCAAGAGGCGCAAACACACAGCGGGACCTAACCCTCTCCTCTCCTCCCAGGACCTCAGCTACCCGAAGAGCGCACGCGCTTCGGCCTTGGCCCGGAAGCGGAGGGAAAAGGCGTCTCTTGGCGCAGGAGCCCGGCGCGGAAGCCAATAGGAGCTCTAGGAGGCGGGGCTCTCGGCAGCTAACCTATGAGCGGCTGGGGGTGTGGCAAAGACTGCGGAAGGATTCACGGGGAGCCTTTGGGAGGCGGGGCTTTCCGGGTGGTGGGAGCCTATCAGAGCGGAGTCTTGGCCCACCGCCGGGGCTTCTGCAGCCACGTGAGTCGTCAGTGGCGGCTGGAACCCTCGCGGTGGGCAGCATGTCGGCGAAAAGTGCGGCTCGCAAGCGGGGAAAGCCAAACTCGGGGGTTGTGGCAGGAGCCGGGGCCAGCAAGCGGCGACGGAAGGTGAGCGTGGCGTCCCATCGGTCGGTCCCGCCACTGGGACCATCGTTGCAGCATCCTGTCCCCTCCCCGCCCCATCCTACCTGGACCCCTGTCTGAAGTCAGGCTCGGTGACCGATTCCGCGACCTAAGCGCTGGAAAACCTTGCCCTTGAGCTAGGGGGGCGGGGTGGTGGTGGTCACCGCCTTTCCATGTCTCCGGGCTCTCGAGAGATCGGAAAGGTTGCCGGGGTGACCCGGAGCCCTGACCAAAGAAAGGACCTTGTTAATTCCCAGGCCGACCCTGCCGGGGACAGAGGCAAGTCCAAGGGAGGCGGCAAGATGAACGAAGAGATCTCCAGCGATTCTGAGAGTGAGAGGTGAGCTCTTTTGCACCTAGTAGAAGGGAACGGCCGAAGCTCTCGTGCGGCGTGGGAGTCGGGGCAGAGGTGGGCAAAAAATGAAAGTCTCCAGTCTGGGACTCAGTCGTGGCCCTTCCAGTTTCTGACCCGAGAAGTCTCTTCTCTCAGCTGGGTCTCTGTGTGAGAACCCTCAGCCCCAGTGGAGGCCTGTGAGATTTTCTTGGTTTCCCGCCTGAAAGTTGAGTAGCAGACAGGTTGGGTTAACAGGCCAGAGGAGGGGAGTGCAAGGCACGCTGTCTAGTTCTAACTTCTATTTTCAAACACTTGCTGCCGATCTCCAGCCCGACTCACCACGCGCTGGGTGCTTGCTTCATGTTGAGAGTGTACATGTATTGTCATGGGATGTGCCTCTTAAAACCTTGTGTGTTCTTGGGACAGAGGAAGGGGCTTTTTTTTTTTCTTTTTGGGTCACACCTGGTGAGGCACAGGGGTTACTCCTGGCTCTGCACTCAGGAATCACCAGTGGTGGTGCCCAGGGGGCCATATGGGATGCTGGGAATCGAACCGGGGGCGGCCGCGTGCAAGGTCAACGCCTTACCCGCTGTGCTATTGCTACAGCCCCAGGAAGGGGCATTTAACGGAGAACCTGGAGAGATGAGGAGTCTGCTCTTAGGACCTGGAGGAAAGTCTGGGTTCTGAGTGTGCACCAGAATGGATGCGGAAGGACACATCCAGATTGTGGAGGGCTGTGCACAGATCTCTTCTCTGTAACTATAGGTGGTGGGGATGAGTCGGGTTTCAGAGAGGTGGGGAGCAAGTGTCAGGTATCCTGGGAAGTGGAAGCTCGCATTCCATTTACTCAAGAGTTGGGTTTTCAAAAATATGCTCAAAAATTGAGGGGTTTTTTTTTTTTTTTTTGCTTTTGGGCAACACCTGGTGAGTGGTGCTCAGGGGTCACTCTTATCAGTTATCAGGGGAGCATAGGTAGTGCTGGATCCAGTGAGGGTTATCATTGTGCAAAGCAAGTCCCTTACCTGCTGTACTATCTTTCTGGCTCCAAAAATATACTTTTCTTAGTACTTTGAGTCTGTGATAGGCTCAATGCTAAGACTTTTGGGTTTTTGCTTTTTGGGGGCTTGGGGTCACACATGATGTACTCAGGAGTTATTGTCAGCTTGGTGCTCGAAGGACAGTTCAGACTATGTTCTGGAGAATGTGGGGTTCCAGGGATCAAACCCAGGCGTTCCGCATGCAAAAGCATGTACACAGCCTATTGAGTTATCTCTCCAAACTCTTTAGGTTTTTTTTTTTTTTTAACTTTTTGAGTCACACCCAGCAATGCACAGGGGTTATTCCTGGCTCTGCACTCAGGAATTACTCCTGGCGGCGCTCAGGGGACCATATGGGATGCTGGGAATCGAACTTAGGTCGGCCGCGTGCAAGGCAAACGCCGTACCCACTGTGCTATTGCTCCAGCCTTCTTTAAGTATTTTTAAAATATATTGTGAAGTATATCAATATAGAAGTTAACAAAACATTTATACTATAGAAATGGTGAAATGGTGAAACCTGTATATCCACCACTTAGATTAAGGACTACCTAATTTGCAAAGACCTAGATGCCCAACTTTCCTTTGTGTTTGGAAGGAGGAGTGGGGAGTTAGTCTACCTTTCTGTTTGTTTGTTTTGTGGTGGGTGTCAGGGATAGAACAACACAGGGCTCAAGCAAGGCGTGCTCTACCAGTGAGCAACACATAACAGCCCCCCTCCCCCCACCAAGCACAACCATCTGCTGTTCTTAGAATTAATTCACCTTTTCCATTTCCTCCCTGCTCCACTTCTGCCTGCTGTTGATGGTGCACTGACCAGGCTTGCATACCTGCTGCTCTGTGGACGTGGGTGCTCACAGACAGACCGCGGTGCTCCCTGAGGTTCGCACTCCCTTCGTGGCGGTGCTCTCACAGGCTTGCTGGGACGCACACCTTTAGTTCAGGTGCACAAGTCAGGGTTGTGCCGCTTGTTGGGGGTGGCTGTGGGGCTCACACATCTTTTCAGTTAAGGTGCTGACCCAGGCTCTTACTCTTCCTTGTGGTGCTCACAGAACTGGCTGCAGTGTGGCTGGATATTGCTTGGGGTGCCAGGAATCAGACAGCAAAGCGTCCGGGAGCGCGTTCCTTGCTTGTGGGATGCCAGGGGTTTGAGTCTGTGACCAGTATGCTTGCACGGCAGGCACTCTCAGCCCCACCCTCCCCAGCCTGCAGAGCCTTCTCTCTCCCTCTCTCTAGAGCGGAGAGCTCTCACAGTGCTCTCTGGTTGTGTGTTTCTACCTTGATGTCTGATACCAGGGGGGCTATTCTGTCCGCCAGATCATGCCCTTGGATTTTCTTGCTGGCGGAAGCAGGATCACACAGGCAGGCAGGAATTGGGCTGGCAGGTGATGGGGAAGCAGTCAGGAGGCATGAGGCCCTTTGACTCAGCCCCTCCTGCCTACAGCCTAGCTCCCCAGAGGACAGAGGAGGAGGAGGAAGAGGAGGAGCTGGAGGAGACCGCACAGGAGAAGAAGCTGCGCTTGGCCAAGCTCTACCTGGAACAGCTCAGGCAGCAGGGTGAGCCAGGGGCCGGGCAGGTGAGGGCGCTGCCCACTGCCATCACCTCAGCTTCCCAGTGGGGGATTCACAGGTAATGGGAGACTGCCTGTGCTGGCTATCTGGTGGGAGGGTGGCAAGGTGGGCGTGAAGGTAGGGGCAGACTTTCTACTAATCTCTGAAGTAAAGGCAGGGGATGGGCAGGTGTCCAACACCCAGTCCTTCTTCCTTTTCTCCAAGCCAACCTGAACTTCCTGTAAGTTCCAACCCAAGTGTTTGGGTTCCGGGCCCGAGCTCTTTAGGGTACGAATCAAAAGACAGAAATGGGGTCTTGATTTTCCTTGACTTGGTTTGGTCTGCCCTACACAGAGGAGGAGAAGGCCGAGGCCCGGGAATTTGAGGAGGACCAGGTTGCAGGGCGCCTGAAGGAGGATGTGGTAAGTATGGAGGAGGGGGAGGGCTGAAGGGTAGGGTTGGTCCTCCTGGGCTCACACCCTCCCCCTCTCCCTGCAGCTGGAGCAGAGGGGCAGGCTGCAGAAGTCGGTGGCAAAGGAGGTGAGTTGGCAGGGAGGGCACTGGTGCATGAGTGTGGAAGGGGTTGGGGCCCCAATGGGGTTGGGGACTGATGACCTGTTGGGGACTCAGGCTGCAGGGCTTTTGCTCAGGAATATGACAGTTGGGCAGATGGAGGAAGGATCTGGTCCCTTCTCCCTGGATTCACTTTTACTTTTGCCCAGGTGATGGGAAAGGGAGGTGCTGAATGTGTGTGTGTGTGTGTGTGTGTGTGTGTGTGTGTGTGTGTGTGTGTGTGTATTTGTGTGTGTCCTGGTCATAGTGACCCAGCCCATGCCTGCCCAGATCCAGACCCCGGCCCCAGCAGACATCCGAGTTTTACGGGGCCACAAGCTCTCCATCACATGCTTGGTCATCACTCCGGACGACCTGGCCATCTTTTCTGCTTCCAAAGACTGCACGATTATTAAGTGTGAGTGAGTGTCTGGCGGGGGTGAGGGGGCAGCCTCTGGGACAGCTCAGGCTGGTCTGGGATGGGAATAATCAGGACAAATTAAGACTCAGTGGGAGAAGCTCCTGGAGCTGGTCTGCACTGCAAATGGCTTTCCTGGGTGACTGGCAGCTTCTGCCCCGCCGTGGAACCTGATCCATTGCTGGAAGCCCCCCTTCTGGTGATATGGTCACCACTTAACTTGAGGAAACTGAGGCCGCTCTCGTCCCAGCCTGCCCTCTTTCCTCCCCTGCTGGCAGGGAGCGTGGAGAGTGCCCGCAAGCTTCATGTGATCCCACGAGTCAAAAAGGGGGTAGAGGGGCAGCCCCCTGGCCACAGTAGCCCCGTCCTCTGCATGGCCATCTCCTCGGACGGCAAATACCTGGTAAGTTAGCATGGCCCGTGGTGGGATGGGGCGGCAGCTCCTGGGAATGGACCCTCTGGGCCTGTGATGGTGACCCTCCTCCCTTCAGGCATCTGGTGACCACAGCAAGCTCATCCTCATCTGGGAGGCGCAGAGCTGCCAGCACCTGTACACCTTCACGGGGCACCGGGACGCCGTGTCGGTGAGTCTGTGTGAGGGTGTGGGTTGGCACTCGCCCTGGGTCCTCTGGAAAGAGGCACCTGGGACAGTACAGTCGTGGCCCTGGAAAGAACATTGGGGGTAGGTGGGGGTGGTGCATGTCCGGGTCCAGGAAGGTCTGAGAAATCAGCCGCAGCTTGAGGGCAGGTGGAGCGGCATGAGCACTGGGGTCTCCTCCCTGGCCTGCCCTCTGTCTTGCCTGCAGTAGCCCTGGACCTCCATTGCCTCTTCATCCTTAGGGGCTGGCGTTCCGCAGAGGCACCCACCAGCTCTACAGCACGTCCCACGACCGCTCGGTGAAGGTGTGGAATGTGGCCGAGAACTCCTACGTGGAGACACTGTGAGTGCGCGCCCCTGGGGGAGCTGGTTGGGACACACGGGCCGCTGGTGACCCCACACCTCTCTCTGACCCCTCCAGCTTTGGGCACCAGGATGCTGTGGCCGCGCTGGATGCGCTGAGCAGGGAATGTTGTGTGACTGCGGGGGGCCGAGATGGGACCGTGCGCGTGTGGAAGATTCCCGAGGAGTCCCAGCTGGTCTTCTACGGCCACCAGTAAGGTGCCTGCCAACTGGGGTGTGTGGGACCAGGGCCCGGGGAGAGGCCCTCACTGCTGTCCCTGCAGGGGCTCCATTGACTGCATCCAGCTCATCAACGAGGAGCACATGGTGTCAGGCGCAGATGATGGGTAAGGGCGGCCCGGGGGTGCCATGCTGCCCGCATAGCTCTCCCAGGACAGGGACACTGAGACCTTGCCCGAGCCCGTGCCTGGGATGCCCTTGTCCCCTGCCCTGGGAGGGTCTTTTCTGCCCTGTGCCTTCCCTTTGAGACTGTCCCTTGCCCACAGATCCGTCGCCGTGTGGGGTCTCTCCAAGAAGCGGCCACTGGCCCTGCAGCGGGAGGCTCATGGGCTGCGGGGGGAGCCAGGCCTGGAGCAGCCCTTCTGGGTGTCGTCGGTGGCAGCCCTGCTCAACACGGACCTCGTCGCCACAGGTGAGTGCCCTGTACGTGGGGGGCGGGGAGGGTTGGCCATAGGGTGCTCACTGTCTCTGGTCCTCAGGCTCTCACAATTCCTGCGTGCGGCTCTGGCAGTGCGGGGAGGGCTTCCGGCAGCTGGACCCGCTCTGTGACATTCCCCTGGTGAGTGGGCGCCCGCGCTCAGCCTGTCTTGGCCACACTCCTTGAGGCGCAGGACCCTGCCGTTTAGCCCCTTAGCCTTTTCCTACCTGTAGGCCCCTCCTTGGGGTAGGGCCTCTCCTGCCTTCCCCTGTCCCCTCCCACACCCCCTCCCCTGCCCAAGGCTCTTCCTGGCCCTTCTGCCTGGCCTGGGTGAAATGAAGGACAGGATGTGTGGGCTTGGGTGATCCTGGGCACCGGGCAGGTGTTGTCAGCGACATCTGGTGCAGGTGTAGGGGTTGGGTCATTGGTGATGCCACAGGGTCGAGCCAGAAACCAGGAGCCAGGCCCTGCCCTGGTCCATGCCCAGCGTGCTTGGGGCACATCCTTTCACCCTTTCCCTCCCGGACCGATGGGGAGGCCCAGGTGGCAGAGACAGAGCAGGGAGCTTCCCCAGGTGGGGCGGGCAGTGGCGGGGTCTGTCCTTTGTCCCCTGACGCTGCCCCCATTCTTCTCAGGTGGGCTTTATCAACAGCCTCAAGTTCTCCAGTGCCGGGGACTTCCTGGTGGCTGGAGTGGGGCAGGAGCACAGGTAGGGGGTTCCCCTCGTGGGGGGAGGTTGGCTGGGTTGAATGGGGTGCATCCGGGGGGGCGGGGGTATGTGCTGGGCCTCAGCTGCCCCTCTTGCCCCTGCAGGCTTGGCCGGTGGTGGCGGATCAAAGAGGCCCGGAATTCTGTCTGCATCATCCCACTCCGCAGGGCCCCTCAGTCCCCCACCGCTGGCTCCTGACACTGCTGCCTGTTATTTAAGTTCTTCCCAAGCCCTACCCTGCCCTCTTTGTATTAAAACTCTTCTTTCAGGCCTTGTCTCCTGCAATTTCTTGTGGAGAGAGGGAGGTGGGGAGGATAGATTTAGGGACGAGGGTGAGGCGGGCTGGGAGGCATAGTTGCCCCCTTGCTGCTTGGAGCACTTTATGCCTTTATTTCGTTTTCTTTTGGGCCACACCTCATGGTGCTCAGGGCTTGCTCCTGACTCTGTGTGTCAGGGCACTCGTGGCAGGGCTCAGGGGAGCATATGGGGTGCCAGGGATGGAGCCGAGTCAGCCTGTGTAAGGCAAACACCCAACCCACTCTACGTCGCTCCAGCCCCAAGCACTTTATGCTTTCCCAGGGAGCCTGGGGAGGAAACCATCAGTGCCTGGTCCCCGGGTCCCCTTGCTCACCTCACTAGACCTGCTCCCTGCCCTCTGCTCTGGTCTGGCCACTAAGTTGTGGCTGCTGGATGTAGTTGAGGGGTACAGCACATGCCTCAGATGCATAAGGCCCTGGGTTCTACCCCTGAGCCCCTCACCTTCCTCCCAGAGCACCAACAGGATATTCTCTCTGGACTGGGGAGCTGGCTCACAAGGCTGGAGCATGTACTTTGCACATGGGAGCCCCAGGCTTGCTCCCTGGTTCCTCATGGTCCCTGATCACTGCAGGATCCCACCTCCACCACAGAAAGATGCTGTGGCTGTCCAGCTCCGTGTGTGGGCTGGCTGGAGTCTGGTCTGAGAACTGAAGACGTCAGGCCTCCAGGGTAGGGCTCCCTGGCCCACTCATCGTTCTTGACCAGACCACTGGAAGGCTGCCCCTGGGGGTGTGGGACCAAGGTCAGAGCTGGGGTCATAGCTGGGACCTAGCTATGCGGAGGGGACTGCATGAGGGGTTCCGTCCTGAGGAGAGAAGTGGGGTGAGCCAAGGTGTGGTTCATGGGAACTGGGAAGGAGCTTAAGGTTGCTCCAACCTTCCCACTGGCCTGGTTCTCAGGTGGTGGTGATTTATTTTATTATTAGTTTGGTTCTGTGACCACACTTGGTGGTGCTTGGGGTTCCTCCCAGTCAGGTGCTCAGGGGGTGGGGGTAGGGGTTGAGGTTGGGGTGGGGGTTCCTGACAGTGCTCAGGGGAGCATGTGTGCTAGGCACTGAGCCCAGAGATTACATTCCCTTTGCGCTATCTCCTCAGTCCAGTGCTACCTTATTTTGGCCTCCCCCAAGCAGCGCTCAGGAGCCTGAGCTGTGAGGGTTGGTTGGCTCAGTGCTTGGGCCCAGCGGTGCTCTGGCTGGAGGGTGAGGGGCACCTCCAGGGTGATACCTGGTGGTACTTGGAGGGCCATGTCACAGCACAATTGAACTAGGGGCCTCCTGCATGCCAAACATATATGTCTCCAGCCCTTTGAGCCATCTTCCCTGACCCTCTTACTGTTTTTGGTTTTTGATCCACACCTGCAGGGCTCAGGCCTTAGTCCTGGCTCTGCGCTCAGGGATCACTCCTGGTGTGCTCAGGGGGCCAGATGTTGTGCTGGGGGTTGGGAGCATGCAAGGCAAGCACCTTACTGACTATATTATCTCTCCAACCCAGTCCTTCTTATTTTAATGGCAATTAAAGCAAATGGGCTGGAGCAATAGCACATTGGTAGGGCGTTTGCCTTGCGTGCAGCCAGCCTGGCCGAGCTGGGTTCGATTCCTCTGCCCCTCTCAGAGAGCCTGGCAAGGTACCAAGAGTATCTCGCCCACATGGCAAAGCCTGGCAAGCTACCCATGACATATTCAATATGCCAAAAACTAACTCTCTCTCTCTCTGTATATATATATATATATATATATATATATATATATATTATGCCAAAAACAGTAACAAGTAGTCTCAAAATGGAGACATTACTGGGCCCACTCGAGCAAAATCGATGAACAACGGGAGGACAGTGTGGACAGTGTAAAGCATATACTTTTTTTTTTTTGGTTTTGGGGCCCACCTAACTGCTCAAGATTTACTCCTGGTTCTGTGTTTGGGGATCATTCCTGGTTGAGCTTGGGGGAGCCTTATGGGATACTGGGGATCTAACTTGGGTTGTCTGCATGCAAGGCAAGTGCCTTACCTGCTTTACTTTCCGACCCCATGTTTACTATTTAAACCATTCTGAGTGTTGAGTAAAGCAGAGATGTGTATATTCACATGATTGCATCACAGATCTCCATTCGTGCTCATCTTGCAAAACAGAGGCATTGCCTCTTAGCAGCTGCTCCCCGTCCCTCCTGCCTGGCCTCTGGTCACCCTCTACTTTCTGTCTTCATGGACCAGCAGCTTCAGATATTTGTACGAATGGAATCATACACCTTTGTTTCCTCCTCCCATCCTTGGTACACAGCTTATTTTTTGTTTGTTTTTGGTCACACCCCATGGAGCTCAGGACTTTCTCCTGGTTCTGCGCTTAAGGATCACTTCTGACTGTCTTGACAAACTATATGGGGTGCCCAGGGATTGAGCCCTGATTGGCCGTGTGTAAGCATACTACCCACTATACTATTACTCCAATCACAGAACTGGATATATATATATATATATATATATATATATATATATATATTTTTTTTTTTTTTTTGGAAAAGATAAACAAAATAGACAAAACCTTTAGATAGGGGATGAAGTAAATAAGTAAATAAATAAAAGACAAATAAGATTAAATATGAGGGCTAGACCAATAGCAGAGTGGGTAGGGCATTTGCCTTGCACGGCCAACCCGGGTTCAATTTCCAGCATCCCATATGGTCCCCCCGAGCACCACCAGGAATAATTCCTGAGTGCATGAGCCAGGAGAAACCCCTGTGCAATGCTGGGTGTGACCAAAAAGAAAAAAAAAAGGTTAAATATGAAAGAGAACCACACCCAAAATGTGCACTGATGGAGGGATGGGTGTTTGATCATTGTATGACTGAATGAAACGCAAACATGAAAGCTTTGTAATCTCATGTGATTCAATAAAAAAAATAAAAAAGAAAAAAAGGAGAACCACACCCACAGAACATGGAGGAAAAATCTCCATAATAAAAAAGTCTTAGAAATGAACCGCAACTCTCATTCAACTCCAGCCTCCCAGGACTGCTGATTAACCTGAGACCTGCTTTGTTTGTTTCTACGTTTGATTTTCTTGTTTTGTTGCCACACTTGGTGATGCTCAGGGGTTACTCCTGGCTCTGCACTCAGGAATTACTCCTGGCGGTGCTCAGAGGACCATATGGGATGCCGGGGATCGAACCCAGGTTGGCTGCATGCAAGGGCAGCACTCTTCCTGCTGTTGTTCTATTGCTCCAGCCCCTAGACCTGCACTTTTAGAGTTGGACACTGAAGGATGGACTCGAGAAACCGGAGCTCCAGTTGCTGCCTAGAAGGAGCTGCAGAGATGAGAATTTCAGACCCAGCAGGAGGAATGGGAGGGCTGTGTGAGTTACCTCAAGCTCTGGGACCCCACTGGAACCCTAAGGAGGGAAAGACCTGCCTGGCAATCTGAGGTTGCCCCCTCTCCTCCCCCCCCACCCCTGCCCCATGTCCAAGTCCTGAATGTTGACTACTTTGCGTTTTTTTTTTTTGCTTTTTGGGTCACATCTGGTCATGCACAGTGGTTACTCCTGGCTCTGCACTCAGGAATTACTCCTGGCAGTGCTCAGGGGACCATATGGGATGCTGGGGATTGAACCCGGGTTGGCCGTGTACAAGGCAAGCACCCTACCCGCTGTGCTATCGCTCCAGCCCCTAGTTTGCATTTTTTTTTTTCTTTTTGGGTCACACCCAGCGATGCTCAGGGGTTATTCCTGGCTCTGCACTCAGGAATTACTCCTGGCGGTGCTTGGGGAACCATATGGGATGCCGGGGATCAAACCCAGGTCAGCTGTGTGCAAGGCAAACGCCCTACCCGCTGTGCTATCGCTCCGGCCCCCCTACTTTGTGTTTTGTAGTTGTTATTGTTGTTGTTTTGAGTCACACCCAGTGATGCTCAGTTACTCCAGTCTCTACACTCAAGAATTACTCCTGGTGATACTTGGGGAACCATATGGGATGCTGGGGATTGATTCTGGGTTGGCTGCATGAAAGGCAAGCGCCCTACCTACTGTACTATCGCTCTGGTCCCAATGCTGGCTACTCTGGCACAGTGGTGCAGCCCGTCACCCCTCTGCCCAAATGGAAGCTTGAACTCCAGACCTAGCAGAGGATGGTGGGATTATCCCCACAGCTGTAATCCAGGCGGGAAAACGTCCTGAATACTAGGGACACACAGAGTTCTCTGGGGCAGAAGAGAGAAGCCATGATGGCAAGGGTGGACATATGTGGCTTGACAAAAGCCCCAGAGAGGACTGAAAGATAGCATAGAGGGAGAGGTGTTTGCCTTGTATGTGGCTGACCATGCAAGGTAGGATGTTTTTACACCTACAAAGTCATGCTCTGATACCAGCTACATGCCCTATGATCCAGTGCAATAATGACTTAGCTGCCTGAGGTCAGTATAGCTTCCGGGGTGAAAGGCTTATCCTATAAGTTTATTTTCTACAGCCCCAGCCCCCAAAACAATAAAACAAAAGTCCAGTTTTTAGTTTTGTAATTTTCTATTGCTTTTCTGGTTTCTTCTATCTTATTTATTTCTGCTATCTTTATTTCTATCTGATAACTTTCTTAGTTTGTTCTTTCTCATTCTTTGATGTATAAAGTTAGATGGTTTACTCGTGGTTATTCTTCTAAGGTAGGCACTTATTGAAATAAAATTCTTTATCTCTTTTTTTTGGGGAGGGAAGTTGCCAAACACCCAGCGGTGCTCAGGACTTATTCTTGGCTCTGTGCTCAGGTATCGCTCCTGACTGGTTAGGGGACCATATGGAATGCTGACCCAGGTCAGCCAAGTGCAAAGAAAACTCCCTACTGCTGTACCATAACTCTGGGCCCTAAAATGCTCTCTTAGAACTGCTTTTGGTGTGTTGTTTTCATTTTCATTTGTTTCTCTTTTTATATATATGTATGTGTATATACAGGGCTGGAGCGATAGCACAGCAGTAGGGCGTTTGCCTTGCACGCAGCCAACATGGCCGACCCGAGTTCGATTCCTCCACCCCTCTCGGAGAGCCCGGCAAGCTACCGAGAGTATCTCGCCCACACGGTAGAGCCTGGCAAGCTCCCCGTGACGTATTCGATATGCCAAACACAGTAACAACAAAGTCGCCAATGGAGATGTTACTGGCCCGCTCGAGCAAATCCATGATCAACGGGAGGGCCTTTACTTTTTTACTTACTTTATGTATTTTTTAATTTTCTTTTTTGTCTGTGGTGCTAGGGATTGAACTCAGGGACTCACACATGTAAGGCAAGTATTTGATCACTGAACCCTGAGCTGTACCCCCATTCCATTTTCTTTTTGACTGTTTCTTTGTTATTCAGGATTGTGTTAATTTAATTTATGCATAATTGTGATTTTTCCAGTTTCCTTTTGTTGCTGACTTCTAATTTCATATCATTGTTAGAAAAGATATATTAGGGGCCAGACTGATAGGACAGCTGATTGGGTTTTTGCCTTGTATGTGACTGACCTGGGTTTGATCCCTGGCATTTCTCCCCCTCTCTCCCCACACTCTCCTACCAAAAAGATTAAAATCATATAAAGTATCTTTTTTATTTTGTTTTGTTTTTTTGGGTCACAGCTGGCAGTGCTCAGTCGTCACTCCTGCCTCTCTGCTCAGAGATCACTTCTGGCTATGCTCCAAGGACCATATCGGGTGTTGGGGATCAAACCTGGGGTGGCTGCCTGCAAGAGCCCTATCCACTGTACTACCTCTCCAGCCCCTGCTTATTTAAAAATAGGGATCTCCCCCAGCAGTGTTCCTCCTTCAGATGCTGGGCCCAGCAGTGCCAGGGATGCCATGCAGTGCCAGGGATCAATTCCAGGGTCTCTCACACGCCGGGCATGTGCTCCACACAGCTGTCTCTCAGCTCTGACTTCACCTTTCCTAAATCTGGCCTAAAGTGATCTGTTACTGAACATGTTCCATGTGCTCTGGAAGAGGGCGCATTATTCTGTTGCTGTTTTGTATATGTCTGCTAGATTAATTAGTCTAAAGTATAGTTCAACTCCAATGTCTCCTTATCAATTTTCTTTGCTTTTGTTTTGGGCCAAACCTGATGGTGCTTAGGGCTTACTCCTGTTTCTGTGCTCAGGGGTTACTCCTGGCGGTGCTTGGGGGACTATATGTGGTGTCGGGGATAGAACCAGCATTGGTCATGTGCAAGGCAAGTGCCTTAACCCCTTTACAATCTCTCCAGCCCTGTTTGTTTAAAATTTTTTTTTAATTTGATAACTGATATGGTCCTTGGAGCATAGCCAGAAGAGATCTCTGAGCAGAGAGCCAGGAGTGAAGACTGAGCACTGCTATGAATAACCATGAGATACACAGTTACATAGCTTTCATGTTTGGGCTTCAGTCATACAATGTTCCGACCCCCATTCTTAACCAAGATACATTTCCCTCCACCATTTTTTTTTAACATTTTCTTTGCCTTCTGCTTTGGTTACAGTGCTTGCCAGGGCCCACATACTTGGTTGCAGTGATGGAACACTTGGTTGTGATGCTCATACGAACCTGACTCCATGCTCCAGAAATCTCCCACTGTTTAAGCACTGGGATCCCAAGCCGCAGGACCCTGGAGATTGCACTTGGCATGCGAGGCGATGCTTGAAGTTGAACTCTTAGCCTCTTTTGATTGAGAAAATCCTCAGATACCAAACAGTATTCTTCCCCTACCCCCCCCCCCCTACACACACACACCTTTAAGGAGGTGAATAGGGAGGCTCAACTCTTGGGAGTCTTTCTGGCACCTGTGTCATAGCTGCCTTTATGACGTCATAGGTTCTTCCCTCCACTTTTTCCCATGCCATGGCTAGAAAAACACTGACCTGAGGGGCTTTGATCCATCTATTCCAGTCCATGTAGGGGCAATGGTGAGTCAGAGAGAGACAGACAAGCCAGGATGCTTAGGGATGGCTCAGAGATTTCTCAGGATAGCTCTCAGAGACTTCTTAAGATCAGAAGATTCTGGGAAACTGGAAACTGTGATGTATGGGATATCGAGTGGAGAGGAAGGGAGAGAAGCCTCATATGTTCCTTTCCTTTAAATGCTCATTTCAGGAGAATAATAAATCTGAAGAATCCACTGAAACCGACAATCAGTCATATGGGCCAGCTGGTGGAAAGCCAGCTAAACCCCCACCACCAAAGGATCCAGGAAAGGATCAGGTAGGAGAAACCCTGACTCGGATGCCACAGGTCCTTGTGTTTGAGTGCTGTGGTGACTATCTTTTGCATGGGTCAGAGCTAAGGCTCTCGATAGTGGCTGCCCCTTACCCATTTGGTTGTACTCTTGAGTCCCTCAAGGGGAGAAGACAGGAATCAATTAGAACCCATCGGAACCAGAGCTGGTAGTCCCTGGGATCTCAGAGCCTCATGGGGTTCCCTGGCATTGTCTGATGGGTCAGACACAGATCAGCAATTCAGCTCTTTTTTCCTACTGATAGCAGCAGGATCACTGATAGCAGTTTGGTACATACACCTTTCTCTTCTTGTATATGCTTTAACTACTTTGGTGTATAGTTAAGTGTCTTGATATGAATCTATTTTCTCACTTATATTACTTCTTGAATACTCATTGGTGTGTAAGATCAGTACAGATAGATCACACTTATGATTTTTTCCATATCCGTGACTTTAAAAAATAGCTATATAGTATTTATAGAATGAAAGGATTTCAAACCATTAAATCCAGCCCTGAGTTTAGCCACTGGGTTTATTTCGATCACTATCTTTATATCAAATGGCCAATAATTCTGATGTCTTATCTTTGTAGCCAGAACTTTGATCATTTGCAGCAGCAAAAAATTGGACAGTAGTGTTTATTCTTTCTTGGGCCATAGCGAGTGATGCTTGGGGTCTATTCTTGGGTTTGGTGCTCAGGAGTGGACCCTGGCAGTGTTTGGGAAACCATGTGGTACAGGAGAGTGTACCTGAGTTTCCCATATGCCAACAGGAGCTCCACCGTTTGAGTTATCGCTCCAGCCCAAATTATCAATGTGTTTGGTTTTTCTTTGGGCCATACCCAGCAGTGCTCAGGACCAACTTCTGGTTCTGCACTCATGGCTCACTCCTGGCAGGCATGGGGGGACCATATTGGGTCGGCTATTGAACTTGGGCTAGCTGTGTGCAAGGCAAGTGCCAAGTAGGCAGGGTCATGGCTCATGGGAAACCTGTGTCCATAGACCATGATGCTCTTGTCCTAGGCTACTCCTATATTACAGATGGGGATGCTGGGATTTAGAGTCAGTGTCCATTAACCAGAGAGCAGCAGATACAGGACATCTATCTGGTCTTATGTTTCCAGTGTCCAGTGCATTTGAGGTCCAGTTGAAGGGGTAATTATGGATAAGGAATTAATTACTCCTTCCCCAGTACATTCTGGCATTAAGTACTATGGGGAATATATATATTTTAAAATTTTTATTAGTAAACACCATGAGGTACAGTTGTAGACTTACAAATTTTGTGCTTGGGTTTCAGTTATACAGTGATCAAGTACCCATCCTTCCACCAGTGCCCATTCTCTACTACCAATGATCCCAGTATCCCTCCCACCACCCCATCCCCCCATCCCACCTCGCCTCTGTGGCAGGGCATTTCCTTTTGTTCTCTCTCTTCTTTTGGGTGCTGTGTTTTGCAAAAGAGGCATTGAGTGGCAATCATGTTCAGTCTATAGTCTACTTTCAGCATGCATCTCTCATCGAGTGCGGATCCTCCCAACACCCTTTACTTGGTGCTCCCTTCTCTATCTGAGCTGCCTTTTCCCCCAGCATGTGCAATTGGGGAATATTCTGATTGGTCCTTTTCTCCCCTTTTATTTTAAGGTCTCAGGAAAGCAAAGTATGTCCCCTTCCGATAAACAGGTTGTAAAGATTCAGGCATGGTGGCGTGGCACCCTGATCCGCCGGACATTGCTGCACGCAGCTCTCTCTGCTTGGATCATTCAAAACTGGTGGAAAGAGAAGAGGAGAAAGCTGTGGGACAAGAAGTGGCAGACGACACTGGAGACCTTTACTCGGCAGGAGTGGGCAGCAGTCAAGCTGCAGTCCTGGGTCCGCATGTGGCGCATCCGCCAGCGCTATTGCCGCCTACTCAACGCAGCCCGCATCATCCAGGCCTACTGGAGGTGTCACTCCTGCCAGTCTCGGGGTTTCATTAAGGGCCAGTACAGAATTACAGCTGACCAGCTGCATCTCCAGTTAGAGTTCTTGCTGGCTTCAGGGCCTTACATTGTGACGGAGTGTATTCCCCTTACAATAAAGCACTGAACTGGTCTTTCCCTCGTTTCTCCCTGATCTGCTCCAGGTAGCCAGAGCAAGCATGGTAGATACTTCGATCTTCTAAGCAAGCTCTGTGAGCAGTTATCAGGGGCAGAGCAGGAGGATTCTGAACCCTTGTCCTGAGGAAGCAAACGTTATACACAGATACCAATGTCTGCCAGAGGTAGAAAAATTAGAGCAATAACTTTCTTGCTATGAAGACCAAATCATGGGGCACCATCCTTCCAGTTTGGTCTCTGTCCACAGACCAGATGCACACATGCAGACTCACACATACACATATACATATGTAGATGCACGCACATACAGATGCACACACAGACAGCCACATGTGCAAATGCACACACGTGCAGACATGCGTGCACACACGCATGTGAGCACCTGTAGTCGTGCACACAGGTACATGAGCGGATGCACACACGTAGATGCACAAATGCGCAGACGCAGGCACATACATGCAGACATGCACACAGAGGCACACATGCACTGACACATGAATACAGAGGCACATGCACACAGATGCAGGATTCCAAGCTTGTGTTTATGTAATAGAAACATTGTGTGTGGGGGGCAGGCTTTTCTTTTTTTCTCCAATTCATGGCAATTGCCAGGAATTCAGCTGTGTAGGTTTGGTAGCTCAGGCCTTGTTCCCATTCGATTGAGAGGAGCCCACCCAATCCTAGGTCTGGAATCCTGGTGCCCTGATCAAGGGGGATGGGGGACACCTGTGTTGCCTCATACTTAACTTCCAAGTCATAATCTGAGACTCAAACTGGAAGCTGTTGGGACGCAGAGCTCACCTTTATTCTCTCCCACATCAAACTTTTGTCACTCACCCTTCACACCCAAGTGGAAGCAAGGACTGGTTCTCCATACCTGGTGGAGGGCCTTAGGCACAGACGTGGGCAAAAGCACTCTGCTGAGTGTCAGGTGGAGGAGGCGTCAGGAGGTGCCTCCATGTCTCCTGCTCACTCTCTACAGTCTCTCCAGGGCTGTCATGGCAGAGATGGGAACTTTTTTTGAATAGTTTTTGGGCCACATCTAGAGCTCTGGGGCTGCTCCAGCTCGACATTTATAAAAAAAGTTTTAAATTTTTTAATTGTATAAAGTAGTTCACAGTATTTGATTATATTTAATATTCAAACACCAATCCCACCATTACACCTTCCCACCACCATATTTCGGATGTTTCCATTCCGAACACCAATCCTTGCCCCAAAGCAGAACCGAAATAATGTATTGCTTGTTATGAAAATCCACTGAGAATGCTAGAAAAAACTATCCTTAGAAGAAAGAGTGTGAGGATTGTTGTATTTAACCCAGGGACCATTAAGCCCTTCTGTAAGAAATCATTAACATGTTTAATGTTGAGCCTTATTTGTTTTTTACATATATATCTGTAAACAAAATGTGTATTTCCCTCTAAGATTGGTTGCCTCCTACTTTGACCCCTGTCAAATGTGGCGCAGTAATCCTGGAGTATGGGTAGAGTATGTGGTTTGAAGTGCCACGCCATCCAGGAATAGATGCATTTGTGGGTGATGCTTGGCCTGAGTGTGTGGAGAGCGGCCGTGATTATGGTTGTGGCTGTGTTGTGGAAGTTTTCGGCTGCCAGGGTTGCATCCCTTGGGGTGGGGAGGGGTCTCACCCGCTCCCTTCTGGGGCGCCCTGGGTGAAACAGCCTGGCATGGGGTCTGGCGGCACAGGGTTATGGCATCCAGCTCGACTTTTGATGCTTCCTTCCATGCAGTGCCAGGGATCAAAGCTAGGCGTTCTGCATGCAAATATGCACTATAGCCTTTGTGCTCTCCCCTTGGCCCTCAGAGCTGGAACCTTTGATCTTTCTGTTACTCTCTTGGATTGGGGTCACGGTCAGTGGTTTTCAATTCCTGGTCTGTGGACTGCTAGTGTCAGTCCACAGAGTAATCCTGCCAGTCTTTGAAAGAGTCATGTCCACTTAAGACACAGTATACCTGGATCATGTAGTGATATTATGGTAAATATTAATTTATATAAAAATATTGATATTATAAATATGCTTGATTTTTACTTTTGAAAAATGATTTTGTTTTTCTGTTTTTTGAACTACATAAATAAAATTAAAAAATAAAAGAGAGTTCAAGCTCACAGAAAATCATTCAGTTCACTGGCTAAAATCGGCTTCACTCATCCCAAAGGAAATGCTGAAAGTGTCCAAGAGAAAGTGGATCAAAACCTTTGAGCACAGTCTCAAATTCATAGGTGTCCATTGAAGAAATCCTTATATTACCTAAAAAATATTACCTGAAGGGGATATCAGTAGGCAGAAATTATGCAGACTTTTCAAAAGATTCAAGGCAAATAGAAAAATACTGTGAAAACATTTGAAGCTCTAAAACTGTTCTTATCCAAAAGTGGAGAGTGTGCTATGTGCTTGGAGGAAGATGATATAGGGACCCAAGGGCGGTGGGCTACTGTGGGAGCTGGCTGGAATGTTCCTATAAGAGCAGCAGCCAATATTCTAGTCGTGCTTTAGGTATATATGCTGGTGAGAGAGGGTCTGTCTCCTGGGAGGAGCTGTGCCTGGCTTGGGGCAGGTGTGAACAGGGTCTGGTGCTATATGACACCCATGTGCATGATGATCCGTGCCCGGGACACCACCCACTGACACTGAGCCGACAGCCCATCTGTTGAAGCAGGAGCATGACTGATGAGCATGGGATATCAGAACCTCTATTTTGAGGCTAAGTGAAATGTAAAAGAGGGAAAAGAGTTGTAAAATAGCACGTTCAGAGCAAAATTGCAATGGGGCAGCAGCTCTGGGGGTGGGATTTATGAAGCAGGAGTTAAAATAAAACCAGGAGTCTTTAATTAGGAAGGCCCAAAGATAGTCCTAAAAAGTTGTGAGGCTGGAGTCAGGGAATTTTTCCATAATCCTCTCGTTGAATTATTTCAAGAAACTGCATTGCATGCCCGTTCCTCTGCCAGGACAATGACACTAATCAACAAGAAAAGAGGAAACCACAGAATAAAGAGAAATATCTAACAAGCATTAGAAAACCCCAAACATAAAAGCACCCCCAAAACTCAAATCAGAAATGTGGTGGTCAAAGGAAGGATTAAGGAGGCAAATGTACTATATCAGTGAATGGGAGAAAACAGTTTAGTTATGAAAAGACCAACCGTTGTTAAAAAGAGCCACCTGGGAATCTTAGAAACTGTCAAAATTAAAAGCTCAGAGGTAGGGTGACTAGCGGGAGCATGTGCAGGGTAGATGAGGGAGTGGAAAGTCTGTCCCAGGACTCCTCTAGGAAGCAATGCAAAAGAGCAGAGAAATGAAAAGGCCAAAAGACATAAAAGAGTGGGATGTTGATGCGGAAGTTGCAGTCATGGATGAACTGGTGTTCCTGAGAAAGACAGGACGGGGATGGGAAGCAGGAACATTCTCAGCATTAATGAGTTTTTCAGAGCTCAAAAAGACTCAAGTGCCCTCAAAAGGTGAAGGAAAACAGATGGAGCTCCATCTTGCTGAACAATTTCAGAACCGATGAAGAGAAAAATATTTAAACATCTAAAGAGAAAAAATAGAACAACTCACCAAGGAATAAGTATCAGATAGATATTATCTTTCTCAGTGGCAACTCTCGGGATAAGAAAAAAAATGGAGCAATCTCCAGTGCTCTGAAAGAAAAACGTAAGCATTGAATAATATGCTACCTAAAATGCCACTCAAGTGTAAGGGCAAGAAGAACGATGTTTTCCCCTCTTCTTTACCCTTTGTTGTTGTGATGTCTGGGGGTTGTACGCTTGTAGTGGTTGGGGGGGTCACATACAATGCAGTGCTCACTGGAGGTTGCATGCTTCATTGTGCTGTGTCAGGGGTTACATGCTCATGGCCCTGGAGATCACACTTAGCAGTCATCCCCAGGGTAGTGATCCCCAGGGTAGTGGGGTAGAGCCAGGAATGAGAACTTGCAAGACAAGTGCTCCACCACTGAAACACATTCCTGGACCTGGAAAAAAAGTACTTACTTATTTTTTTTTGTTTGTTTTTTTGGCCACATTTGGCAGTGCTCAGGGCTTTCTCCTGGTAGTGCTCGGGAAACCATATAGGGTGTTGAAATTGTGTGGGACTTACACAAAGCCAAAGCAAATGCCCTACCTGCTGTACTATCTCTCTGGGCCCTGTTTTTTTTTTTTTTTTTTTTAATGTAGGAGTAACGTCTCCACTGGAGACTTTGTTGCTACTGTACTGCTATCCAGCCATTGATTAAGCTGATTGAATTGGGCATGAACTCCACATTACCTTTTTTTAAATTCAGAATGTTAATTTCATCATTTTTTATATTATTATTATTTTTTTAAATCACTGTGAGATGCAGTTACAAAGCTTTCCTGTTTGAATTTCAGTCATACAATTATTCATCACCTAACCTCTACCAGTTCACATTTTCCACCACCAAAGTCCCCAACATTTCCCCCCATTCCAGCATCCCCCTGCCTCTATGGCAGACGGTCTCCCCCATATCTCTTTTATATCACTTGTTATGAATAGCATAAGATGGTGCACAGTGCTTCTGAAATAATTCTAAAATTTTAGGTAATTACTTTACTTTACTTACGGTCTGGCGAAATCTCAGCAGTGAGCGGCTTGGTTCGGAGAGTCCTTTGTGTGTCTCTGGATCATGGCCCTTAAGAAGCTTAAGTAGCAACTGGAAGACAGTTTGTGGGTGTGACTCCCAGGGTCCCATGGGGACGTTGGGATGGGAAGGACTGGCCCATCCCCTATCCCTTGAGGTCTGGAGTTTGCCGTCACTGAACCCGTGTACCTGCACTTCTCATTTGGTTCTGAAAGTTGGCTAAAGTTCTTAGAGGGCAGGTAGAGGGATGATGCCTGCCCCTGTCTGAGGCATCCCAGTGAAGTTGTCTGGGTCCTGTTTTATAGCTTTTTGTCTCTCCCTGAAATTTTCTGCCAGGAGTTCTGCCTGACTCCCTACATCATTACTGATTTGTTCAATTTTCCAGCAGAAGAAATGAATGAAAAATTCCCAATATGACATCTTTCGTTGAAATTGTGACAGTTGTGAGAAATGGATATTATCGGTCCAATGTCATCATGGAAAGGGCAATAAATAAATCTTACAGTGACAGGCACATATTATGACTATTATATGTGTCTTACTTTTCTTCCTTCAACTACCTAAAGGCTTTACACAGTGATTCAACTGCATAAGATTCCACATAACATTGTACAATATCATAAAAAAGATAAAACTGGGCTGGCGAGAGAGCACAGCAGGTAAGGTGCTTACTTTGCACATGGCCAAACTGGCTTTGATTTCCATCACTGCATCTCCAGGAGCAATCACAGCACAGAGTCAGAAGCAAGCCCTGAACACTGCTAGGCTTGACCCCAAGACAAAAGAAAAGAAAAGAAAAGAAAAGAAAAATAACCTAGCAAACAACAAAAAATACCCGACCCCCACTGTACAATCTCTCCAGCCCCTAGTGTTCTTTTAACATTTTATAAATTTTTTCAAAAAAATTTTTGGGTCACACCTGGTGATGCTCAGGGGTTACTCTTTCTGCACTCAGGAATTACTCCTGGTGGTACATGGGAGACCATATGGGATGCCTGGGATAGAACTTGGGTCAGCCATGTGCAAGGCAAATGCCCTACCCACTGTACTTTGGCTCTGGCAATAAATGCTATTAAAATAATAAAAACTGATCCAACTACATCCTCTTCCTCTTAATTTCCCAAAAGAAGAGAGAACTATAATTAATGGGAAAAGGCCATTGCAGAAGCAATACCTAGACCAGACTTTATAGCCAAGGGCGAATGCTATACCTTCTTCAAGGGGTTTCAGGTATTCTACACCAGTGTTCCTCAACCCCCTTCCCTTCCGATCTTGTTTCCTTCCTATGCCTGACACCCTCCACCTGCCTCCCCACAACTGCTCCCTAGTCTTGTGCCATGACCCCCACCTCCTTTTTTCCTGTGGTCCCTTGGAAAATCCTGGGGATGTATAGGGGTGATATGGCCCTTTGGTTGAAAAACACTGCTGTACACAGAGAAACTTCCTTAGTAATGAACTATAGAAATGATCCCTGAAAATACAGTATTCTAATGTGAGATTCTTAGCCCAAGGATTGCATGTGTTTATGCCTTGAATACTTCTTACAGCACCACAATTAGCTTAGGTGTTAGAATTGCCAGAGGTCTACCAAATAAGTGCTTTGTTTCTTCTTAAACTATTTCAAATGTAAATTTATCTTCTAGTCCCTCTTTCAAAATGCTTATAAACCTACTGTTCTGTGTTTAAAGGGGAAGAAGCTGACACACTCACATTCCTCAGAATAGCTCTGAAAACTCTGAAATAATTCAAGTTCTTTTTCTTTTTCAGCTGACAAGCCCTTTCAGTGCTCACAGCCCATAGGTGAGGGGGCTGGCAGTGCTGTGAAGCTGCAGTTTTATTTGTCCTGGGTACATTATGAGAAGCCCACAAGGATTAAGTTCTTCCTTTTGTTCAAAGTGCAGAAATGGTTTATCCTAGTTGACAAAGGAAATATAACGACACATACATTAATTCAACAACTCTGATGAAATACATCAATTCTTTAAAACAAAATCTATCAAAACTTGTGTAAGATGAAACAATATGAATCATCCCATGTTATTTATTTTCAGTTACTTTATTTAATCACTGCCATGGTTTACAAAGTTGTTCATAGTACAGCTGTTTCAGGCATCCAATGTTCCAACACCAATTCCATCCTCCACTAATTGTCTTAACAAGCCTGCCCTCTTGGGATGTTCAAAATAATTTATTTTATATTGCTTATTACAATGAAATGGCAAGTGGAATTATCAAAAACACTATAGTGTGGGGCTGGAGTGATAGTATTGGGGGTAAGGTGTTTGCCTTGTGCATAGCAGGCCCAGGCACAATCCCCCAAGCACCGCCAGGAGAAATTCCTGAGTGCAGAGCTAGGAGTAACCCTTGAGCATTGCGGGATGTGGCCCCAAAACAAAACAAACAAACCAAAAAATAGTACAGTGAAAGAAAGTTCATGAAATTTGTTATATCTCACAATGAGGTCTTTGAATTCCTTGTCTGAGGATTTACTGAGCTGTTTGTTGCTGGCTGAATCTTCTGTGTTTTGGCTTATTGAGCCTAGTGGGCTTCTTTGCTACTTTCCCATCTAACTTGCTGTGCTCCTACTGACCTGTGGTATTGTGGAATTTGGGAGAGCTTGAGAATCGGTGTACCTGGGAGTTTCATCTCGGTGTCTTACCTGAGGTTACTCGTGAAGCAGTGAAGTTGGGCCTTGTGTGTGGCTGCAGCTGTGGGGGGTGGGTATGGCTCCCAGGGCTCCAGCAAGCTGGGGACTCTGCTTGTACCCTCCTGAGGGTGCCCCAGTGTTTTCCAGCCCAAGGCCAGTATACCCATTGTGAGGCTACAGCTCATTTCGACTAGGCCTGAGTTTCTGTTTCCCAGAAACATAACTTGCAGTTTCTGGTAAACTCCCAGTTGAGTAATTTGACTAGATAAGGAATGGGACAGTTGGGTCTGGCGGGTCGTGAGGGGTCACTTTACCCCCCTTAGAAACTGTTACTAACTGTTACTGAGGAAACTATTGTCAAATTGCTGACCGCTGTTATAATAGGGCCAATGCTAAAAGTAGACCAGATTATGAACTGCCCTTAACTTTGCACCCTATATAAACTGCTTGTGATTTGGAGTCGGGGTCCTTGTCGAGACTCGACTGCGTTGGATGAGACTTGGACCCTAGCTTGAGCTAGCAATAAAGTTCCTTTGCTTTTGCACTATCGTGTGTGGACTTGGTCTCTCCGCAATTGGGTATCCAAAACTCAGATACAACTCCCATGAGTTTCATCTGTTTGGCCTGCATCTCTTCTGAGATCAGTTGTGAAGTTGGGCTGTTTCATCACATAGTTATCTAAATACCTTAATTTGTAGTCTAAAACTTTACAGTTGTTTTTATCATCAAATTCTGGCAAATATTTTATAAATTGCACCAAATTCTATATAGTCCCTAGAAAAGAGGAGAGGACACTTTCCAATTCAATTTATAAGGTCAATATTACCCTGATAGCAAAACCAGAGAAAGGCAGTCTAATAATAGATTACACAGACTAATATATCTCATGAAATAGAAATGAAAATCACCAAAAAAATATTAGGAAATCAGGGACCAGAAAGATAGTATAATGTAAGTCCCTTGCCTTGCTTGTGACAGATCCAGATTTGATAACTGGTACCTGGTTTGGTCCCCCTGGCACTACCACAAATGATTCCTAAGCACAGAGCCAGGAATAAACCTAGACCACTGTTGTATGTGGCCCCAAAACAAAACAAAAACATCCCCCAAATTAGGGAATCTAATTTAGCAGCACCTAATATATACAAAGTGTGTAATATTATCTCACCTCCAACTCCATCATGACCAAGTGGGAACCACTTCAGGAACAGAGTTTCAGTATTGAAAACTAATCATGGGGCAGTAGTGATAGCACAGTGGGTAGGGTGTTTGCCTTGCATGAGGCCGACCTGGGTTTGATTCCCATAATGGTCACCTGAGCACCGCCAGGAGTAATTCCTGAGTGTAGAGCCAGATAAAAAACTGCAGGGTTTAGGTTCGATTCCCAGCATCCCATATAGTCCCCCGAGCACTGCCAGGAGTAATTCCTGAGTGCAGAGCGAGGAGTAACCCCTGTGCATTGCCGGTGTGGCCCCCCCAAAAAAGCGAAAAACAAACAAACAAACAAACAAGAAAACCTGCAATGTCACACACGTGTGCATAAATAGAATTTAACAAAATATTTATCCAATATAGTAAAAATTTGGTAAAAATATGGCAAATATTTACAATATAGTAAAAATTATAAATCAGGACTAGATGAAAACTTGTTACACCTTAAAAAGGTTACCTACAAAAAATACTTCAGCTAATATTTTATTAAAATAAAAATATTTTATTAAAAATACTTCAGCTAGGGCCTGGAGTGATAGCACAGTGGGTAGGGCATTTGCCTTGCACGTGGCCGGCCCAGGTTCAATTCCCAGCACCCCATATGGTCTGCTGAGCACCACCAGGAGTATTTCCTGAGTGCAAAGCCAGGAGTAACCCCTGAGCATCGCAGGGTGTGGCCCAAAAAGCAAAAAAAAAAAAAAAAAAACAAAAATCTTCAGCTAATATAAATAAAAGAAAATATTTTATTATAATATTTATTAAATGGTGAAAGAAAGAATGTTTTTCATCAAGATTCAGAACAAGGCAAGAACATTCTCTCCCACCAATATTAGAGCATTAAGATACAAAAATTGGACATAAGAAATCTCCAGGCTCCCACGGAGCTGGGGAAGGGTGACCTCCCTGAAACTCCCTGTTTTTCTGGGAGCCTGGCAGTCAAACCCACGAACTGCCTCTGATGCCATATAAGCTCATTAACTGGCCATGATCCAGATATTTATAAATAAATCTTGGAAGAGATCAACAAGCTGCAGAGAAGCTTCTTGACCCCAAAGTCATCATCCAGTTAAAAATTTAACTCCAGCTTATTACACCATTTAAAATTTTAGAATTCCTGGAGTGACTTCTCATACGCTACACCACTGATATTCCAGGAGTAGCACACGACATTGGATGGCTTGTAAAGTAGAAGGCAACCAATCCCGATTAAGAAAATATTAGCTCAGAAGGTTTCACCTGTATCAAGATGTTAGTAATCTCTTATACAGGGACTTAATGCTTCAGAGAGAGATACATAATCTTCACACACTTTTTGAAAAAAATTTTTATTAGTGAAACACCATGAGGTACAGTTGTAGACTTACAAATTTTTGTGCTTGGGTTTCAGTTATACAATGATCGAACACCCATCCCTCCACCAGTGCCCATTCTCCACCACCACTGATCCCAGTATCCCTCCCACCCTCCATTCCCCCCATCCCACCCTGCCTCTGTGGCAGGGCATTTCCTTTTGTTCTCTCTCTCCTTTTGGGTGCTGTGGTTTGCAACAGAGGCATTGAGTGACAATCATGTTCGGTCCACAGTCCACCCTCAGCACGGATCTCCCATCCTGGGAGGATCCTTCCAACACCCTTTATCTGGTGCTCCCTTCTCTATCTGAGCTGCCTTTACCCCTAGAGTGTGCGGCTGGCCTCCAAGCCATGGAGTAAACCTCCTGCTTATCTCGGCTATTCTTTGGTGTTAGTCTCCTATTTTGTTACTTTATGTTCCCCAGATGAATGCAATCTTTCTATGTCTATCCCTCTCTTTCTGACTCATTTCGCTTAGCATGATACTTTCCATGTGGTACCACTTGTACATAAAATTCATGACTTCATCTTTTCTAACAGCTACATAGTATTCCATTGTGTAGTTTCCAGGTGTATGACTTGGTTCTCTGTGTCTATGTGTGATTCACTTCTATTCTCAGTCCATCGTTCATACACTTTCTTTTAAGAAAGTCTTTTTTGATCATTTTTAGAGAATTATTTATAACAAGCAATACAAAATAAGGCCTGCTATTGGGACAGGTTTGGGTGACGGTTGGGAAAATTGGAAATAATGGTGGTGGGATGGTGTAATGGTGGTGGATTGGCGTTGGAATATTGAATGCAATAAATCATTTGAATCATTGAATGTAATAAATAATCGTGAACAACTTTATAAAAATAAAATAAAAAAACAAAGATCAGATGTAAGGAAATAAACAAATAGAAATAAAGATACAAAGATTGGAAAAATATTAATTTAATGGCACACTAAGTTTTAAAAAACTTCTTTATTGAATCATTGTGAGATAGACCCTTACAAAGCTGTTCATGCTTGAATTTTAATTATACAGTATTCCAACACCCGTTCCTCCACCAGTATACATTTCCCAGCGCCAGTGTCCCCAGGTTCCCTCCCATCACCCCCACCCCCATTCCCTGCTTGCCTCTTTGGCAGATGCTTTTCTCTCTCTCTCTCTCTCTCTCTCTCTCCTTTTGGGTATTGTGGTATGCAATATTGATACTGAAATTGAGAATACCCCTTTATCTACTTTTAACCCTCAGATCTTGTCCAGCATGATCCCTACTATCATTCCCAGCTATTATTGTCATACTGGTCTCTTTTCTATCTTACCTACCCTCAGCCCCACACACTTGTGGTTAGTTCCAACCATTGACCAGTCCTCCTAACTCCTGTTTTCCCTAGCCATGAATATTAGTTTTTTACTATATACTGTTTATATACCACACATGAATGCAGTCATTCTGTTTCTGTCCCTCTCCTTCTGACTCATTTCACTCAGCATGATATTTTCCATGTCCATCCGTTTACAAGCAAATTTCATGACTTCATTTTCTCTAACAGCTGCATAGTATTTCATTGTGTAGATGTGCCATAGTTTCTTTATCCATTCATTTGTTCTTGAGAACTCAGGTTGTTTCCAGATTCTGGCTATGGTGAATAGTACTGCAATGAACATAGGAGTGCACACAGTGTTTCTGCTGTGTGTTCTTGGGCCCCCAAGGTAAATTCACAGAAGTGGTATTGCTGAACACCCTAATTTTTTTTACAACATGATTATCTATAGGGGAATTTCCAAGGAAGCTTAAGATAAAACCTCAAATCTTCTAGAACTGTGAATGTTGAATAGGGATGCAAAAAATTGTCATCCGATAGCTACTAGTTATATTTCTATATATTAACAAAAATTTACTGGAAAATAAAATACTTAAAAATTATAATTTCAATAGAATTATAATAGCTTTTATACAGTGAAATTCTTAACATTTTAAAACTTTTAGGATGCACTCTGGTGTTGAAATGATGGATGCATGACACTGTCAACAGTGTTGTAAATCATGGTACCACAACAAAAATGGAAGGGAAAAATGAACAGAATCTGCATATGGAAAACTACATAAACTTAATGAAAGATACCAAAGAAAATCTAAATTAGTGCAGAAACAAGTCATGCTCATGGATTGGCAAGCTCAATATGGAAAATATGTAAATTATCCTCAAAGTTATCTATACAATTATGGTCACGGTCCTCCCATTTTTCATTGATTTTCTCGAGCGGACCCAGTAATGTCTCCATCGTGAGACTTGTTACTGTGTTTGGCATATCCAATACATCACGGGTAGCTTGCCAGGCTTTGCCGTGCAGGCGAGATACTCTCGGTAGCTTGCTGGGCTCTCCGAGAGGGGCGGAGGAATCGAACTCGGGTTGGCCATGTTGGCTGCGTGCAAGGCAAACGCCCTACCCTCTGTGCTATCGCTCCAGGCCCATCTATACAATGCAATTTCATTATTTTATTTACTTAACTAAAATTAAAAAATGTGAACACTGTTGTTACAAAGTTGTTTGTAATACAGTTGTTTCTGACATTCAATATTCGAACACCAATCCCACCAGCAGTGTGACTTGCCCTTCACTATTGTCTCCAGCATCCTACCCAACCCCTAAGCCTGCTTCCTTAGCAGGCGCAAAATAATCTATTTTATATTGCTTGTTACTACAAAATGGTAAATGGAATTATCAAAAAAATACTTCAGCAAAAGAAAATTTGTGAAAATTGTTATTTCACACACTGGTGTTATTAAAGTCATTGTCTGAGGATTTGCTGAGCTGTGTGTTGCTAGATGAACCTTCTGCATTATTGTTATTGCTTACGGAGTTTGGTGGGCTTCTATGCTACTTTCCCATCTATTTTGCTGTGCTTCTACAGGGTTGTCAGCATTATGAAATTTGAAGGTATCACACAGCTGCACATGTGGCTGCATGCTCTAGCAGCTATAGAACTGGGACTATACAGCCCAAAGATGGGTGTGCCTGGGAGTTTCATTGGCTTGGTGTCTCTTCCAAGATTAATCATGACATCGTGAAACTAGACTGTTTATATGCCGGAGGTGGTGGGGTGTGGGTGAAGTTTCTGAGGCTTCCGACTGTACAGGGGTGGGGGGAGACGGCTCACATTCACTCAGAGAAGGCCCCAGACTTTTCAGTCCAAAGATTGGTGTACCTAGAAGTTTCATCCGCTTGGCATCTCTTCTTAGATTGATTAAAAAAAACCCAAATATATATATATGTATATATATATATATATATATATATATATATATACGTATGTGTGTACTTTTGTTTTTAGTTTTTATTTTTGGCCACACCCAGCAATGCTCAGAGCTTACTCCTGCTCTGCACTTAGGAATCACACCTGGCAGTGCTTAGGGGATCATAAGGGAACCTGGGGATCAAACCTGATTTGGTGAAGTGCCAGTAAAGCACCCTACCCACTGTATTATCTCTCCAGCCCCTGGAGATTGATTACTAAAAACATTTTATTTTTTCTAGTTTTGTGGCCACACCCAATGATACTCACTGTTTACTCCTGTCTCTGTGCTCAGAGATTATTCCTGGTGGGCCTGGGGGACTGTATGGGGTGCCAGGGATAGAACCTGGGTCAGCTGCATATAAGGTAAGCACCTTATCCACTGTACTCTCTCTCCAGCCCCTTAAACAGTTTCAACTAATATTTAATAACATTTACAGATAAATATAAACTAATTCTATTATTGTTAAAAAAAAAAACCAAGTTGGAGAGTCCCTAAAGTCTGAGGTACTAGTGACAGCCTGCCTCTCAAAACCTGAATGTCAGTGTCTGAAAGTCTTGTCAAGTTGTGATGAAGGCATCTGTTTCCCTTAGCTCCAGGCACGTTTGCCTTTATATTCAAAGTCACAGCAGGTTGAGAGCAAGTAAGGCTTGGCATGGTGGCCCCTCCAGCTCTCCAAATCCTCTTGCTTGGAGAAGGCCTGGACTCCAAAGGACAGATGCCTGGTTCTGGCACGAAGGTCTGGGTCCTGGCTGTCACTGTGACCACTCTGGTGGGAAAGATGCCTCAAGGGTGAGCAGTAACTTCCTGACATTGCACTGTTGCTGAGGGTGGAACTCCCAATGTCTGGGAGAGAGAGGCAGTCCCACCTGGAAGTGGACAGAATGACAGTGGGAACAGTTTGGAGGCCCCGCCTCAGATACATCAAAAGCTTCAAAACTTTCTCCGCACCTATATTCTTCTGTGGGGAGAAAGCTGTGATCTAACTCATTATGGTCCATGGTGCTGCCTGCAAGTCCTTCCAGGGTATGGGAGGTGGTTCTTCCTGGTTTCAGAAGCTGAGCCCGCCAGGCCTTTGAGTATGCAGCTGACAAAAACGTTGCTCTACGACTTGGCAGAAAGCATCACACGGCCACTTCTTGCTCCTAGCTCACACACAAAAAGAGAATGAGGGAAAGGTTGGACAGGCGCTGGTGGTGGCCTAAGCCTAAGCTGGTGGTGGCCTAAGCCTAGGTCCCCAGCACGGGATCCGCAGGCAAGGGGCCAAATGGGCATGGTTGTGTCCAAGCTTGTCACTCCCGTGGCCACAGGTCTGGGCTCTGCACATGAAAGTTCAAGCCCTAGGAGGCCCAGAGCAGGTCCGTGGTCCCTGCCCTTGTATGTTGGAGCGTTTCCACTTTGTCCTGCTCCTGATAAGCAGCGATCAGCGGGACCACACCTAGCAAACACTCCGAGTCAGAACCATGGGTCGGAAATGTGACCTGGGCTGGAGCGATAGCACAGCGGGTAGGGCGTTTGCCTTTGCAAACTGCTGACCAGGGTTCAATTCCCAGCATCCCATATGGTCCCCCAAGCACCACCAAGAGTAATTCCTGAGTGCATGAGCCAGGACTAACCCCTGTGCGCTGCCAGGTGTGAGGCCCTTCCCCCCCCCCCCAAAAAAAAGGTGACCTGGGCACATGGGCTGGAGCGGTGGCCATGGTGAATGGGCAAGGGAAGGGGGCGTCTCGGGGAGGGTCATACCCAGTTTCTCGCGGACCTGTTGCTCCAGCGCTCCTGTGGTAGGAGCTCTTCCCTGCCTGCCCCGCGGGCCCTTGGTCAGGAGAAACTGAGGCAGGCGCCCAGGTCCATCCCAGCAGCCAGGGCACTTTCATTCTTTACTTCCCACTCTCAGGATCCTAGAGAAAAATCCTTCAAGGTCTGATCATCAGTTAAGGTTGTTTTACATCTTTTCAGAAAAAAAATTATTTTATCTTTTGGGGGCCATGCACACTTGAGGATCAT
Source organism: Sorex fumeus (assembly GCF_029834395.1). Taxonomy (NCBI): domain Eukaryota; kingdom Metazoa; phylum Chordata; class Mammalia; order Eulipotyphla; family Soricidae; genus Sorex; species Sorex fumeus. The sequence goes on along the minus strand of NW_026606129.1, from coordinate 52,260,457 downwards.
ATTTAGGATGCCCGGATCAAACCTGGGGTGACCGCCTACAGGGCAAGTAAGTGTCCTACCGGTTATACTATCTCTCTGCCCTCCTGTTCTTCCTCTTTTCAGAAAAAGTTTAATTTTAAGCCAGTACTTAATAGTCTTCAGTAAACCAGTCACTGTCAACCAAGGCAGATTGTTGTATGTGTATGAATGAGTTAGAATACTCAGCTTTTTTTTTAAGTTTTTGGGTCACACCCAGCAATGCTCAGGGGTTACTCCTGACTCTGCACTCAGAAATTACTCCTGGCGGTGCTCGGGAGACCATATGGGATGCCGGAGATCGAACCCGGCTCAGCCGAGTGCAAGGCAAACTCCCTACCCACTGTACTATTGCTCCAGCCCCTAGAATACTCAGCTTTTATTGCTAAAAGTTTATGAATCTGATGATGGGCAGGTCATTAGGTGCCTGAAATTTACTGTTAACAGGACTGGTTGGTAACATGATCCAAATATTTCCCACAAAGTATCTGATGATGAATGACAGATAACCAAGGGCTTTAAGGGCTTAATGCTTCTATAAACTTTGTAAACTTGTTTAGTGAAATCTATGTTCTCCATATTTCACCAGTTTTATCGTAGTGTAGATTCTAATTCAGATTGAAGTGAATTAGTGTTTGCTCAATTTCTTCAACAAACACTCTTTTTTTTTTGGTTTGTTTTTTGGTCTTGCTTGTTGGGCAGCCACACTCAAGGGTGCACAAGGCTTAATCCCTGGCTCAGGAATCACTGGCACCAAGAGGCATATTGTTTAGTCTCCACATGTTTGAAGTTTTCTGATTTCGTTTCTTTATTTGAGGTACAATTTTATAGTCATATAATCAGAAAAAATATTTGAGATGATTTCAATCCTTGTAAGTTTGCTAATGCATGTTTTGTGTCCTGGAATATTGTCTACCCTTGAAAAACTTCTGTGGACCCTTGAAAAAGACATCAGGGCTGGAAGGATAGTAATGGGTATAAAGTCACTTGCTTTGCACGAGGCAGATCCTTAGTTTGATATCTATAACTGTATATCATTCTCAAAACACTGCCAGTAGTGATCCTTGAGCATAGATTCAGGAGTAAGCCCTGGTGTGCCCCAAGATCACCCCCCACCAAATAAAAAGAGGTGGAGTGAAAAAAATGATTTTTTTGGACCAAAAGGGAGGCCACAAGTTGAACTGGGATTGACTTTATATAAAGCAAGTGCCTTCTCCCTGTGCCTATCTTTCTGGCCCTAGGGCGAAATATTTTATAAATGCCTATTAATTTTACTTATTCTAGATTATTATTTAAGGATGTTATTTCTTTCTATGCACTGTTTAGTTGGTATGTCTACAGTTGTAGGTGTAGTGTTAAAATTCCTACCATTATTGATTGTATGGATGTTACTCTTTCTAGTAATAGAAATAACATAGTTGATACTTTTTCATTTAATGCTTTTGTACCAAAAAGTGCAATGTCTTATTGTAATGAGCCCTAAATATTATGAATAATATGCTATTCATTCTCATTACATTTTTTTCAGCAGGAAATTTGTGTTATTTAGTATAAATATAGTTGTGTCTGCCTTTTAAAAGGTTTCATTTACTTGTAGGATTGTTTTTTCAACTTTTCTTTTGTTTTATTATTTCTTTTCTTTTCTTTCCTCCAGCTTTTAATTTTAACCCTGTATCTATTTTGAAAATGAAGATGTATTTCCTATAGGCAACAAAAATTTGGTGTTTAGGGTCAGGGATCTTCAGTGGTACAATACTTGTCTACATATGTGAAGCCAGAATCAAACCCTGGTAATGCAAAAATTAAAAAAAATTTTTTTTGATTTTGCTTTGGGTCCATACCTGGTGGTGCTCAGGGGCTACCCTTGGGTCTGTGAGCAAGGGTCGCTCCCAGTGTTGCTTGGGAGACCTGTGGTGCCAGGTATTGAACCTGAACCTCTTGCATGCAAAGCATGTGCTCAGTCCTTTGAGCTATTTCTCTGGCTCCAGGATATTTTTTTTTGTTCACATCCAGTGATGCTCAGGGGTTACTCCTGGCTATACACTCAGGAATTACTCCTGGTGGTGCTTGGGAGACCACATGGGATGCCGGGGATTGAACCTGGGTCAGCCATGTACAAGGCAAAACCCCACTCACTGTACTATCACCCCAGCATCAGATTTTGTTTCTGATGCGTACTGCCACTTCTTGCCTTTTACTAATTATTTAAGGCCATTAGCAGTTAAAGAAACTATTGAAGTAGAAAATGTTTGCCATTTTATTAGTTATTATAATAATAAGGCCCTCCCGTTGATCGTCGATTTGCTTGAGCGGGCCCAGTAACGTCTCCATTGGAGACTTTGTTGTTACTGTGTCTGGCATATCGAATACTCTCGGTAGCTTGCCGGGCTCTCCGAATTTCCTGTGAGAGCAGTATTAATTATTATTTTTGTGAAAACCTTTTCAGGTGTTGTGATACTCAATTTAAAGTTTTTAGTTAAGGGCTATGGAGACACACAGGATTCACAGGCACATTTTTGGTAAACTTGGGAGCCCGGTTCAATTCCTCACTAAATTGACCATGAGTAGTCCCAGGTATAACTGTGGAGGCCTATGACTACTGCATCCTTGGGTCCTAGCATTGAATCTACTGTCCTGGTTAACTGAGCATCTGTTGCTAGGCCCCCAGGATCCCTGAGCACTGATTTGGAAGGCCCCCAATTTTCTAAGTTTTATCATTTGTTGCTATCTTGTTAGGAATATTATAGATTATTTAGTTTTATAATGTATACCTGATGGATCTATCACATCTTCCAGAAGGGCAGTGGAGAAGATTATTCATGACTTCTACTCAGATCTCTTTAATAGCCATGTCCACTTGCCCACATACCACATTCCGCATGATGGATATGTCATTCCCAATGTCCTCCCTTCCGAAATCCAACATGCCATCTCGTCGGTAAAGAAACAAAGAGCACCTGGCCCAGACAAGATCAGACCTGAACATCTGAAAAACTTACCATCAGTACTCCTCAACACACTGGCTCGGCTCTTCACATGCTACCTGTCTGAATGCAAGGTTTCATCCCAGTGGAAAACCAGCAGGACTGTACTACTATACAAGAAGGGAGACATCCACGACATTGGCAACTATCACCCAATCTGCCTATTGTCTGTCATCTACAAACTGTTCACTCGAGTCATCCTGAATAGGATTAGCAGAACACTAGATGAAGGACAACCATGTGAACAAGCCGGATTCCGAAAAGGATTCAGTACCATCGACCATATCCACACGATTACTCAGCTCATTGAGGTTTCTCAGGAGTTCAAGATGCCGCTCTGTCTAACATTCATCGATTTAAAGAAGGCCTTTGATTTTGTTGAGACGAAAGTGGTCATAGAAGCCCTAGCCAATCAGGGTGTACAAACTCAATACATCAGGATCCTTCGTGAGCTCTATTATGGATTCACTACCAGGATCTTACCATTCTACAAAGAAGTAATCATCCATGTCAAGAGAGGGGTTTGGCAGGGTGATACCATTTCACCAAAACTCTTCAGTGCCACCCTCTAGAACATCATGAGACGACTGGAATGTGAAAGAATGGGAGTGAAGATAGATGGTTGGCAACTATACCACCTCCGCTTTGCTGATGACATCGTTCTAATAACACCAAACATCAGCCAAGGGGGACAAATGCTGACCGACTTCGACTGTGAGTGTGGAAAGGTCGGACTACAGCTGAATCTTACGAAGACAATGTTTATGAGAAACAGCCTCGTTCCGGACGCTCCATTCACTCTCAATGGAACCACCATCTCCGAATGCAACAGTTATATATACCTAGGTCAAGAAATCAACATGATGAATGACCTGGCACCTGAGTTGCGCAGGAGGAAGAGAGCGGCTTGGAATGCCTTCAAGAGCATTGAAGAAATAACTAAGAGGACAAAGAACCTCCAGCTACGAGCACATCTCTTCGATTCCACTGTTCTTCCTGCATTAACATATGCCTCAGAGACCTGGGCCCTACGAAAACAGGATGAGAACGCTATTTGGGTCTCTCAAAGAGGAATCAAAAGAGCTATGCTTGGAATATCACGATTCACTCAAATGAGAGATAGAATCTGGAGTTCTGATCTCCGTCAACGCTCAAGAATCAGGGACACTGTCTCATTTGCCAAGGCATCAAAAATCAGATGGGCTGGACACATAATGAGGTTTACAGACAACCGCTGGACTAGAGCCATTACTGACTGGATTCCACGGGATGTCAAAAGATCGCTTGGACGCCCACCTACAAGATGGTCAGACTTCTTCGTCAAGACCCTGAATGATCGGTTTGAGGCTCTGCATGGTCCTAGAACGAACAGATGCCATTGGGCTACGCTAGCATGCAACAGGGATGAATGGAGACATTACTGGCACCCGCTCGAGTAATTCGATGAATAAGGGGGGATCAAGTGATCAAGTGAGTCATGTATAATGGTCTTTTGGACTATGATGAGACACATGTACAGAGGTGGTCCCAGGGGTCTATATTAGATCTGATGTAGATTTTTTTTTTTGGGCCATACCTGGCGGTACTCAGGGGTTACTCCTGGGTCTGTGTGCAGGGGTTGCTCCCAGTGGTTCTTGGGAGACCTTGTGGTGCCAGGTATTGAACCTGAACCTCTTGCATGTAAAGTATGTGCTCAGTCCTTTGAGCCATTTCTCTGGCTCCAGGATATTTTTTTTTTGTTCACATCCAGTGATGCTCAGGGGTTACTCCTGGCTCTGCACTCAGAAATTACTACTGGGGGTGCTCAGGGAACCCTGTGGGATGCTGAGGATCAAACCCGGGTTGGCTGTGTTCAAGGCTAATACCCTCCCCACTGTCCTATTGCTCTGGCCCCTATAGTAGGCTATTAGATGCACTAGTCCCAGGAAGTGAAAAGTTTGAAAACCTCTGTCAGGCAAGCAGCTAAAACTTTTTCATGAGCCAACAGGAAACTTGTGGACCAGTGATTTAAAAATCATTGGGCACCTGGCTTAGAGGAAGAACACTTGCTTCATATGACCAAGCTCTGGGTTTGATTCCTGGGCCGCGAACAAAATAAAACACAAAGCCCTACCACCACCGCTGCCACCACCGCCATCAAAAAACCCCAAAAGACAAAAACAATACAAAATCACTGGGAAGTACTGTTTAGATTTGTGTAATTAAACTTTTTGATGTTCACTCAATGATAAAATCTTCTAACCGGTATATTTCTCAGAACAAATCATATCTTGGGCCAGAGAGATAGTATAGTGGGTAAGCCTTGCATGTGGCTGACCCGGGTTCGATACTGAGCACCTCAGATTGTCCCCCTAATCTCTTAGGAATAAAACCCCAAGCAAAGTAGGGTGTGGCCCCAAAATAAAACAAACAAAAAAGAGGTATTCCCATAAAGAAAAAAAGAAAGACTTTTTAAATGTATTCTTTTTTTTTCTTTTTGGGTCACACCCAGTGATGCTCAGGGGTTACTCCTGGCTCTGCACTCAGGAATTACTCCTGGTGGTGCTTGGGACCTATGGGATGCTGGGGATCCAACCTGGGTTGGCTGTGTGCAGGGCAAACGCACTACCTGCTGTACTATCGCTCCTGGCCCTAATATATTCTTTAGAAGGGGCTCCACTGGGGGTCACCGTCCTGGTGCCTGAGTAATAGGTTCCCTTGTGACATCATAGCTCAGCATCCTCCTTTGACTCTTTTCTCCAGAGTGCAGCTGGAGAACAGACCTGAGAATGATGGCACCATCTAGCTCCTAACTATGGGTAATTTAATAGAGGCAGACCTGAGGAGTCAGACCTGAGGGGATTTGGTCACCTACCCCGAGTCTTGGGAAGTTCATGTTTTGTCAGGTTTTATACACCTGAGTTTCTGGGAAGTCAGTACATTTTTATAATTAACTGAAGATCTCTATTCTGAGGTCCCAGTAAAATATAGAAAGTTGAATGTGTGGTTGATTTGGAACTTAGTGTGGTGAGAGCTTACTTTCTGCCATTTTTTTCCTTTAAACTTTGATTACAGATGGTCATAAAACCTAATAGTTAAATATTATGAAATCACATTGATAGAGCTTGAGGGTGCAAAGGAAGGAAGAAGTGACCCTAGTACTCCTACTCCCTACCCTCCTCATCTATCCATCAGTAGCTGGATCCAGGTTCTGTTGTGTTGGGGAGATTCTTGACTGTTCTCTCTGGCCCTTGCATTCCCATGGAGAGATAGAAAGAAAGATTGTACTATGTTATTTATTGTCTAAAGATAGATGAGTTCAGTGAATTAGTGGGAAGTAGGGCTAGGACAACAGGTACTAATCCAGGGTGTGCCAAGAAAACCAGGATGAGTGGTCACCATACACAGGGCTTGAATGAATAGAGATTGTCTGTTCATTCTTGACTGTCTTTCTCTTCTTAGGTTAGGAGATGTGGATCTGTCTAACATGTAAATTGTGCCAAAAAGGGAGGCTAATGTGAACCCAGACCACATGGGTCTGGGAGCTACAGGGGTAGGGGAGAATGATTTTACTTCTCAGCAGAAGGTGGGAGATTCTGAAGAGACATTGATCTCAGTTAGGCTGTGAGAGTCTGGAAGAATTTGTATCTCTTTCACCTCTAGAATATAGTTTTCTTGCCTAGACTCATCAACCACATTCATGGAAAATTGAATGAGGTTGCAAGTGAAGTATACCTTCATTTTACAGATGGAGACCCTGAGACTCAAAGGGGGAAGATGATGTGTCCATGTCCATTAACCAGAGATTAGCTGAAGCAAGAAACTACTTGACCTCCTAGATTGAGATTTTTGTCCTCAGCAATTCTGGATGTCAAAGAAAGGGATGGTTGTTGATAGACGCTATCAGAGCCCATTTCTGGCTCACCTTGAAACAGAAATTCATGAGCTTTCCTAAATGTTCCCTGTTTTCTCTTGTAAGGCCCAGAACAACAGAAAGAACATAAGAACTTTAAGTCAAAGGATGAAGAACAGAAAAAAGAACGTAAGACCTTTAAGTCAAAGAAGGAAGCAGCTGTGTTCATTCAAGCCTGGTGGCGGGGCAACCTGGTGCGCCGGACCCTTCTGCATGCAGCACTAAGGGCATGTATTATTCAATGCTGGTGGAAGAAAAGGTGTGCAAAGACTTTGGAAAAAAGACGGCGAGCAGCTATAGAGGTCTATACACAGAATGAATGGGCAGTTGTCAGAATACAGGCCTGGTTCCGCATGTGGCGCATCCGGCTTCGTTACTGCCGTTTGCTTCATGCTGTTCGAATTATCCAGGTGTATTGGCGTTGGCATAGTTGTCATACTCGTGGCTTTATCAGTGGCCACTATGACCTCAAAGGAAGTCATTTAAAATTTCAACTGGAAATCTCTTTGGGCTCACAGGCTTGTAGAGTACAACAATGCATATCTCTTCCAATAAAGGAATGACCAGGTCTGTTATATTTGTGTCCCCTTTCTTTGTCAGATGTCTTAAGGAAGTCATTGAGTTAATGATAGTAAGTAGATGACATCTCTTCAGTCAACTCTGAGGAGGTAGTAGGGGTTGTCTGGTGTTTATCACGGAGAAGAATTTTGAAGCCCAGTGCTAGATAAGCCAAGGTCTTTGATTGGTTGGCAGTGTCTGCCACACATGACAGACTTGGGGTTGCAGTACTGTTAAGTTCACTAAATCAAGGGGACACCACAGTGTGGTTTATGTAAATGGTACACCCCCTGTTGTTGTGCACTATGAAGTACTGTGTATTAACGTTTGATCTTTTCCTCTCAAAATCTTTTTAAAATTGTATTTTAAAAATTGATAAAAATATATGTGTAAAATTTATCACTTGAATAATTATTAAGACAACAGCCAAGTGGCAGTAAGTATATTCTATTGCTGGGGCTGAAGATATAACACAGTGGTAGGGTGTTTACCTTCCATGCGGCCAACCCAAGTTTGATCTTCTGAGTCCCATATGGTCTTTCAGCTCTGCCAAAAGTAATTCCTTAGTGCAGAGTCAGGAGAAAGTCCTGAGCATCGCTGGGTGTGATTCAAAAACAAAAACCAAGCAGATAAACAAAAAGTATATTCCATTGCTGTGCAGCTCTTACCATCACCACTATATTTAGAATTTCATTTGTCTTGCAAAATTCAAACATTGATTTTTTTTGTACTTCTAAGACTTCATTTTTATTATTTATTTATTTATACTTTATTTTAATTTTTTAAATTTATTTATTGAATCACTGTGGGAAAAGTTACAAAGCTTTCAGGTTTAAGTCTCATCATACAATGATCAAACACCTTTCCCTTCACCAGTACTTATTTTTCACCACCAAGAACCCCAATATACCCCCTCTCCTACCCCTTCCAATGCCTGTGGGGCAGATTATTTCCACTTAACTCTGTATCTCCTTTGATTACATTTATTATTTTGACAAAAGATGCACCATTATTGTTTAGAGTTTTCACCCAACAATCAGAACTGCTGAAAAGGCATTGTGAAATAATTTGTTTTCTATAACTGGTTATGAGAACCATATGATGTCACACAGCCATGATAGTGGCTGCGTGATTTTGGATTTCTAATATTTTACTTATTAAGTCTGGAGGGATTTCTGTCAAGAGCCAGATAATTACAAGATTGGTTTCTATGACTCTGAAGCCATGGCCGTGCTGGAGAGCTGCTTGTGGGAGACAACTCGTGACCTCAGTAGGGCGTGAAGGATGAGCCGGTAACACCCTCCTTCCTGTGAGGTTGCAGTTGCCCTGTCACCACCGGCTCATACCTGGCTTTCCAATAAACTCTGAGGCATCGGCCACCTTGCTGCTGGGGGAGTGGGGGAAAGGCAGAAGGGACCAACACCCTTTCCCTTCCGGGGAGGTATGGTACTATAGATTAACGCATAGTCCACTTTTCTGCTGCAAGCTGCTGGGCTCTGCATAAAAAAGAGGAGAAACATTGATTCTTTTTTTTTTTTAATTTTTATTAGTGAGACACCATGAGGTACAGTTATAAACTTACATATATTTGTGCTTGGGTTTCAATTATACAATGATCAAATACCCATCCCTCCACCAGTGCCCATTTCCCACCACCATGGATCCCAATATCCCTCCCACCCCCCATCCCCCCCATCCCACCTTGCCTCTGTGCAGGGCATTCCTTTTTGTTCTCTCTCTCTTATTGGATGTTGTGGTTTGCAAAAGAGGCAATGGGTGACAATCATGTTTGGTCTATAGTCTACTTTCAGCATGCTTCTCCCATCCTGGGAGGATCCTCCCAACACCCTTTATTTGGTGCTTCCTTCTCTATCTGAGCTCCCATTTCCCCTAGCATGTGTGGCTGGCCTCCAAGCCATGGAGTAAAATTCCTGGTACTAATCTCGGCCATTCTTGGGTGTTAGTCTCCTATTTTGTTACTTTATGTTCCCCAGATGAATTCAATCTTTCTATGTCTATCCCTTTCTTTTTGAGTCATTTCGCTTAACATGATACTTTCCATGTAGTACCACTTGTATGTAAATTTCATGATTTGTCTTTTCTAACAGCAACATAGTACTCCATTGTGTAAATTGTACCAAAGTTTCTTTAACAGCTACATAGTACTCCATTGTGTGAATGTACCAAAGTTTCTTTAACCAGTCATCTGTTCCTGGGCACTCAGGTTTCTTCCAGATTCTGGCTATTGTAAAGAGTGCTGCAATGAAAAAACAATTGCAGATGTCACTTCGACTATACTTTTTTGCCTCTCTGGGATATATTCCCAGGAGTGGTATTGCTGGGTCAAATGGGAGCTCGATTTCTAATTTTTTGAGAATCGTCCATACTGTTTTCCAAAAGGGCTCAACCAGTCGGCATTCCCACTAGCAGTGAAGGAGGGTCCCTTTCTCACCACATCCACCAGCACTGGCTGCTTTTGAAACATTGATTCTTAAAGAATAATTAGCAATTCTCTCCTCCCAGCCACTTGTCAATCAACATTTTACTTTCTCTATGAATTTCTTTTATTCTAAATACTTCATATGTGTGGAATCATATTTTCCCTTTTGTATTTTCTCTTTTGTGATATTTTTTTTGGTCACACCCAGCCATGCTCAGGGATTACTCCTGGCTCTGCATTCAGAAATTACTCCTGGCAATGCTCAGGGAGCCATAAGGGATGCCAGGAATTGAACCCAGGTCAGCTGCATATAAGGCAAATACCCTACCCACTCTATTATCGCTCTGGCTCCCCAGAAAGTGGAAGGTGCTTTATGTTTTTGTTTTTGGACCACACCCAGAAAAACTCAGGGTTTAATTCTAGCTCTGCACTTAGGACTCACTCCTGGTGGGGATCATGGGCCTATAAGGGATGCCAGGGATTGAACCTGGGCGGGGGGAGCTATGTGCAAGGCAAGCACCCTACCCACTATACTATCACTCTGCCCCCTACCCTTTTGTGATTTCTTATTATACAAGCCTTCATTTCTACTCTCCATAATAGTTCAACTTGTATGTAAATACCAGATTTTGGCTATTAATCTATCCAATGGATTTGTGTAGCTTGGTGCTATTATGAATAATGCTACTCTAAGTATGGGTATCTCAGGATCTCTTTGAGACTTTGCCTTTTAGTCTTTTGGGAATATACCAAGAAAAGCAGTATAGATGGATTGCACAAACCACTGTGTCATCTTTGGTTTCCTAGTGTTCTTGTTGTGCTGAGGGTCCTTGTAGTTACTCCCCGTCCCCCTATAAGATACTGAGAGATTAAGCTGGAGATTACGCTCTGTCTTCTTCCTCATCCTCACAGAATGACAAAAAGAATAACTGTGATCAGCATGTATTTGTTGAGTAAAATTGTCTACATGACTGCGCTTCAGGTGCTGTGGTGTGGGACCTTCATATAACACAGGTTAGGTGTGGTGGCTGGTGGGACCCACCAGTAGGGAGGGCCTCTGTCTCCTATTCCAGAATATACCCAGTGATATCAGCTGGAGGGGAGCATCGTCTAGGATGGTGGAGCAGCAAGCAGAAGGTCTCCAACACTTGTTCATGTTTTATTTCCTTCCCTTCCTTTCCCTTTATTGCTGCTGCTGTAGTGATGACTGGGGTTTGCACACGCTTGGTTTTGGTTCTTGTGCATGCGGTTGTGGTTCATTCATACTTGGATATGGTGCTCACTGGGGGAATCTTTAATTGCGGTGTTGACAATAAACGAAAGCAGCCCAAATAAATGGATTGCACTCATTCATTTGTGGTGCTTGCAAACATTTTAGCCGTAGTGCTTGTTAAAGTTGAGTCTGGTGTTTACATATGTACTCACTGGGGCTTGCTCTACTGGCTGTAGTGCCTGTGCATATTTATTTGCTGTGCTTGCTGGGAGTTACACACTTTAGTTGCTGTGCTCATACATATGGTGCTTCTTCAGTAGCGGGCCAGACAGCAAAAATTGCCAGGACCAAAAAACCTGAGTGCCCGAGAACAGATGACTGGTTAAAGAAACTTTGGTACATTTACACAATGGAGTACTATGTAGCTGTTAGAAAAGATGAAGTCACAAAATTTACATACAAGTGGTACTACATGGAAAGTATCAGAAAGAAAGGGATAGACATAGAAAGATTGCATTCATCTGGGGAACATAAAGTAACAAAATAGGAGACTAACACCCAAGAATAGCCGAGATAAGTACCAGGAGGTTTACTCCATGGCTTGGAGGCCAGCCGCACATGCTAGGGAAAAGGCAGCTCAGAGAGAGAAGGGAGCACCAAATAAAGGGTGTTGGGAGGATCCTCCCAGGATGGGAGATGCATGCTGAAAGTAGACTATAGACCGAACATGATTGCCACCCAATGCCTCTTTTGCAAACCACAACACCCAATAAGAGAGAGAGAACAAAAGGGAATGCCCTGCCACAGAGGCAGGGTGGGATGGGGGGATGGAGAGGTGGGAGGGATACTGGGATTCGTGGTGGTAGAAAATGGGCACTGGTGGAGGGATGGGTACTTGATCATTGTATAATTGAAACCCAAGCACAAAAATGAGTAAGTCTGTAACTGTGCCTCATGATGTCTCACTATTAAAAATTAAAAACAAAAACAAAAACAAAAAAATTGCCAGGACCATACTCAGCATAAGGGTGGCACCAGAATTGAATTCATGGCCTCATGCAAGCCTGGCACCTTTAGCCACTGAACCAAACTGGGGGCTTTACATTTTTTTTTAATGGGTAGCTATCTTATTGGTGTGAAGTGTAACTCATTGTAATTTTGATTTGCATTTTCCTAATGACTATTGATGTTGAGCCTCTTTTCACTGTTATTTTTGTCCTTTGATGCACATCAGTTTCAAATTTTTATATCATCCAAATTACATGTGATGTAATTACATTTGATTATACCAATTACATTCTGTAATTAAATTACATTACATTTGATGCCTGTGCTTTTGGCATCAAAAAATGAAATCATACACCTGAAACTCAATCATGAATAACTTTGTAATTCATGGTAATTCAGTGATTCAGTTAAAAATAAAATTTAAAAAAATCATTACAAAATCAAATATCATAAATTGGATTATTTTTTTCTGAGCGTTCTATAATTTTGGATCCTTTTTATGGTCCTCCCAAGGGTGGTCAGGAGGACCGGAGCCCCGGGAACCATTCCTAGCCAATCCAGCCTTTGGTTCAGTGGAAGGGCCCAAGGAGGCAAGTCTGCTCAGGTGCTGCAGTGCTGGGGATACCTGGGTCAGCCTGGTGCAGTGCTCATGTGTCTCCAGTGCTGCAACCTGGCATTGCTCAGGGGCCATGTGGTACCAGGAATCAAAGCTGAGTGGGGCACCTGCCAGGCATGTTCCCTAAGTATCTTCTGGTCCTCGGCTTTAGGTCTTTTTTTTTTTCTTTTTGGGTCACACCCGGCAATGCACAGGGGTTATTCCTGGCTCTGCACTTAGGAATTACTCCTGGCGGCGCTCGGGGGACCATATGAGATGCTGGGAATTGAACTCAGGTCGGCCGCGTGCAAGGCAAACGTCCTACCCGCTGTGCTATTGCTCCAGCCCCTGCTTTAGGTCTTAAGTTTAGGACTTGACTCATTTTGAGTCTCTTTTTTAGTGATGTAAGAGTTCATCTATGGCTCTTTCGTATTTAGATAACCAGCTTTCCCAGCACCAGGAGTTGAAGGAGACTATCTTCTTCCTATTGAAAGATCTTGGGACTGTTGCTGAAGATCATTTGACTGTATGTGAGCATTTAAGACCTGTCAACTCTAGTCTGTTGATCAATATGGATCTTTATGCTGATATATATATATATATATATGATCTTTATATCAGTCTCACACTTTTGATTATCATAGATTAGTAACATGTTTTGAAATCAGAGACTTTGAGAACCATAACTTTCCTTTTTTCTGTTTTTTGGGGGTTCACACCCAGCAATGCTCAGGGCTTCACTCAAAGTCTTGGTGGGGCTTGAGGGACCATATGGAGTGCTGGGGATAGAATCTGGATGGACTGCATGCAAGGCAGCACTCTACCTGCTGTACTATTGCTCTAGTCCCATTAAAATGACTTTTAATGTAATTTTTATGTGTTGACTTTGTATCTTGCTACCTTGCTGAATGTATTAGTTGTAATAGGATTTGGTGTGTATACAAAATCTTCAGAATTTGGGGCTGGAGCAATAAAACAGTGGGTAGGGTGTTTGCCTTGCAAACGGCTGACCCGGGTTCGAGTCCCAGCATCCCATATGTCCCCTGAGCACCGCCAGGAGTAATTCCGGAGTGCATGAACCAGGAGTAATCCTTGTGCATCGCCGGGAGTGACCCAAAAAGAAAAAAATCTTCAGAATTTTCTATTTAAAGGAGCTGCAGAGAGAGTACAGTGGATAAGGTACTCAAGATGGGTAAAGCAGTCGAGGTGATTTTCATGTGTTGAATTAACTTTTCATTTAGGGATATTCGTAATGCTGCATAATTTGTGTAAGGTGCAGTTGAATTCTGTTTGCTATTATTTTGTGAGAATTTTGCATCAATATTTATCAGGGATAGTGATACACATTTCCGTTTGTTTTTTTTTTAAATTTTTTTTTTATAATTTTATTTATTGAATCACCGTGAGAGCAGTTACAAAGCTTTCAGGTTTAAGTCTCGGTCATACAATGAAACACCTGTACCTTCACCAGTGCCCATTCTCCACCACTCCCATCCCACAACCTCCCCCTACCTGTGGGGCAGTTGATTTCCACATTGCTCTCTCTCTACTTTGATTACATTCAATATTTTGACACCAGACCACCATATTATTTGGGATTTTATCCCAACACTTAGATCTGCTGAAAAGGCAACACTTGACACTTTGTTTTCTATTGCTGGTTATGAATAACATATAGTGTTCCGTGGCTGCAGTAGTGGCTGCGTGATTTTGGAATTCCAAAGTTTTAATAATTAAATCTGGAGGAATATCTGCCAAAACCTGCTGGGTTCCGAGATTTGTTCCTGAGTCTCTGGGATCATGGCCGTTAAGTAGCTTGATCAGGAACCAGAAAGGCCGCTCATGAGAGGTGACTTGAGGTCTCATTGGGATGGGGAGGAAAGGGCCGGCTCCACCCCCATCCCGTGAGGCCCCATGTGTCTCCTTACTGAGGGTCCAAACCTGACTGTCCAATGGCCTCTGGCAGATCGCAGCCACTGAGCTGCCTAGGGGGAGCAGGCAGAGGGACAGCACCCTTTCACCCCTGGGGCGACCCAGAGATAGTAACCTACTGCGGGTCTGGATGCATTTCTGCCAAAAGCCACTGGGTTTCAAGATTTGTCTGAGTCTCTGGGATCATGGCCATTAAGCAGCTTGATCAGGAGCCAGAGAGGTCATTTGTGGGCGGCGACTTGGGGTCTTGTTGGGTGGGGAGGAAAGGGCCGGCTCCACCCCCATCACGTGAGGCCCCACGTGTCTCATCACTGCGGGCCCAAACCTGATTGTCCTGTGGCCTCTGGAGGATGGCGGTCACCAGGCTGCCAGGGGGAACAGGCCAAGGCACGAAACCTATTCCCACCTGGGGTGGCCCGGAGCCAGTAACCTATTGTGGGACCAGACGCATTTCTGCCAAAAGCTGTTAGGTTTTGAGATTTGTTTCTGAGTCTTTGAGATCATGTCCATTAAGCAGTTTGATCAGGAACCAGAGAGGCCATGCCTCCAATTATATAGCTGAGCCGGAGGTGGTTTGTGAGTGTGTCTCTCACATACCTAACTTTTGGCCCTTTACTTTCTTGGTAAACTTTGCCCCAAGTTTTTGGGGTCTGGCCAAAGGCACAGCAGCAATTTTGGGGTATCTGGAAGTCTGAAGGCGCCATCAGGCTGCTGATGCACTTGCCTCACAGGTACAGATTGACCTGCTGGCGGCACCATACCCCTTTTGTTTGGAGTTTTTATCTGATTTTGGTATGGTATAATAATAGACTTTTAAAACAAGTTAGGAATTATTCC
Source organism: Sorex fumeus (assembly GCF_029834395.1). NCBI lineage: Eukaryota > Metazoa > Chordata > Mammalia > Eulipotyphla > Soricidae > Sorex > Sorex fumeus. Next base: position 52,244,983 of record NW_026606129.1, on the reverse strand, counting down.
TTCCTTTTCAATTTTGAGAAGAATTTAGAAGAATTCATATATTGGTTCTTGAATTAACAATGAAACCATCAGGACCGTATGCTTTTCTTTCCTGGTAAGTTTCCATTACTGATTTAATTTTCTTGTTATGAGTCTACTCAGATTTTCTTTTCTTTTCCTCCCTGTTTGTTTGCTTGTTTTTGAATCACACCTGGTGGTTCTCAGGGACTATCCCTCTGTGCTCTAGAGTGATCCCCGGTAGTGCTCAGTAGTCAAATTTTCTCTTTGTGGTTTAGTGTTGGTAGATTTTGTGTTTCTGAGGATTTGATGCTTTCATCTAGGTTACTCAATTTGTTTAGAAAGATGCGGGAGCAAGGAAAGAAGGGAAATGTGCTCAAGAGAGAACATGGACAGCAAAGAAACACAGAGACAAGCAAGCAAGATCCAAAGGAGAACATGGGCTTGATGAATTCTGAAGAAGTTCTCACTCTTAATTTTTTATTAATCTTAATTCTGAAGAAGTTCTCACTCTTGATTTTTAAAAACTTTAAATATTTATTTCATGTAGAAAAAAGCCATTACTGTTGATACAATTCTAGAAATAAAATTGATTAGAAAGCAAAGGGTTGGAGCGATAGCACAGTGGGTAGGGCGTTTGCCTTGCATGCAGCCAACATGGCCGACCTGAGTTCGATTCCTCCACCCCTCTCAGAGAGCCGGGCAAGCTAATGAGAGTATCTGGCCCGCACAGCAAAGCCTGGCAAGCTACCCGTGATGTATTCAATATGCCAAACACAGTAACAAGTGTCACAATGGAGACGTTACTGGGCCCGCTCGAGCAAATTGATGAACAATGGGAGGACAGTGACAGTGACAGTGACAGATAGCAGAGCTGCAATACTAAAAATCAAAGGTACAGGGACTGGAGCGATAGCACAGTGGGTAGGGTGTTTGCCTTGCACGCGGCTGACCTGGGTTCGATTCCCAGCACCCCATATGGTCCCCCGAGCACTGCTAGGAGTAATTCCTGAGTGCATGAGCCAGGAGTAACTCCTGTGCATCACCAGTACAGAAAATTCACCTATTTTAAAATTGTTATATCTGATTGCAGGGTAATCCTTGCAATCCTTGTAATCCTTGCAAGATTAAGTCCTTGGTTAAGAATTTGTTAAGGGAGGGGCGGGGGGCGGCTGGAGCGATAGCATAGCGGGTAGGGCATTTGCCTTGCAAGTGGCCAACCCAGGTTCAATTCCCAGCATTCCATATGGTCCCCTGAGCACCTCCAGGAGTAACTCCTGAGTGCAGAGCCAGGAGCAATCGCCGGGTGTGACCCAAAGAGGGAAAAAAAAGAATTTGTTAAGCGGACACAACAATGAGTCCCGGACATCACCGGGGATCCCTCTGGGCTTCATACCCAGCCAATTTCTCCGAGGCATTCCAGATGAAGCAGATGTGGTCTCCCCGCCTACTTCAGGTGGTATCCTGGTGTTCAAGAGCTGCCACAAGCAAGGCCCAGGTATGCGGGTACCAAGACTAAATCTCAGAGGCACTGGCCGTCCCACTCCAGCTCTCCGCCTGCTCTGAGGCCTGGCTGTCACACTCACAAGCTTCCGCTGATGTCATCTTGGCGCACCAACAGCCCTGGTCCAGAGACTCTCAATTGAATCCCAAAATGTATTGGTGCCCTACAGAGATGTTTCTGGAACCCAACCATCTACAACCTAGGATCCCAGAAGTGTGCAGTTGCTTTGTGGACCTGCAAACTCATGATATTCAAAATGAGCAATGGAAAATAAGTTATCTAGTGTCTGCCCCTGGCAGGCAGGCTTGAATGGTGGTGGGAAAATTAGGGTAAAACATAATGCCCAAAAGTAGAGAGAGAATATTGGGGAAACTGTATGCCATAAAGGCAGGGTTAGGACTGGGAGGCAGGGGGAGGGGGGAATACTGGGGCATTGGTGGTGGAAAATGTGCACAGGTGGAGGATGGGTGTTTGATAACTATATGGCTGAATCTTAAACATGAAAGCTTTGTAATTGTATCTCACAGTGATTCAATAAAATTAAAAAGAAAAAAAATTTGTTAAGCAGCCATGGGGTCCAGAGACTTCAAAATCTAGGCTTTGGTCCAATGAGTTGGCATGATGGTGGCTGTGTGTGTGTGGGGGGGGCATGACTGCAGAGGTTTTTGAAAGTTTGGGGGGTTGAGGGGAGGCTTCCCACCCTGACTCTGAAAAAACACCAGACTTCTCAGCCTGGACATTGGGTACCTGAATTGCAGATTGGCGTTTCTGCAAAGAATGTTTGTGGAATAGAGAGGTGTGGGTGCAGCTGCTGGAACTTGGGCTAGACGGGTATTCAGCTGCCCACCTCCTGAGGGTGCCCCAAAGTTTTGTGGACCAGTAATTCCATAATTTTAGCTGTTCGGTGTGCATCTCCTGGGAGATTTAGTTGGGAATTGGTCTCAAATTTTTTACTTTTACTTTGTTTTATCTCTGAATAGGGCTGGAGTGATAGCACAGCAGGTAGGGCATTTGCCTTGCATACAGCCAACATGGCCAATCTGAGTTGGATTCCTCCGCCCCTCTTGGAGATCCTGGCAAGCTACTGAGAGTATCTGGCCCACACGGCAAAGCCTGGCAAGCTACCTGTGATGTATTCAATATGCCAAACACAGTAACAAATCTCACAATGTTACTTGTCCCATTCGAGCAAATCGATGAACAATGGGACGACAGTGACAGTGACAGAGTTGTCTCTGAATTGCACCTGACAGTGCTCAAAGGCTACTTCCAGCTCTTGGGTCACTCCTCAAAATGCTCAGGGGAATCTGAGGCACTGGGAATCAAAGCTTGGCCTCCATGTGAAACACGTGCTCCAGTCTATTGTACTGACTCTTCAACCTCACACCTTTGGTTTCTAAACCAAAATAAAGTCTACATTTTAGTTTCACCTAAGAAATTGTGCAATGTGTACAGCAGGTTCAGTTGTATTCACTCAAACCTGGAAATAACCCAAGACCTTCCAATTCACAAAGGCCTCTGGTAATATGCCTTTGCTAATAGAATGAATTGCTATTAATACTATTATTCACTTCACTTAATCACTTACTTCCCGTTAGTCGTCGATTTGCTCGAGCGGGCGCAAGTAACGTCTCCATTTGTCCCCGTCGCGTGCTAGTGTAGCCCAATGGCATCTGTTCGCTCCGGGAACATGAAGGGCCTCAAACCGATCGTTCATGATCTTGACGAAGAAGTCTGACCATCTGGTAGTGGGTGGCCACGCGGTCTTTTGACATCCCATGGAATCCAGTCAGTAACAGCTCTAGTCCAGCGGTCATCTTTAAATCTCATTACGTGACCAGCCTATCTGATTTTCGACACCTTGGCAAATGAGACAGCGTCCCTGATTCTTGATTGTCAATGGATGTCAGAACTCCAGATTCTTTCTCTCATTTGAGTGAAACGTGATATTCCAAGCATAGCTCTTTCTATTCTTCTTTGGGAGACCTGAATAGCGTTCTCATCTTGTTTGCGTAGGGCCCAGGTCTCTGAGGCATATGTTAATGCAGGAAGAACAGTGGAATCAAAGAGATGTGCCCGGAGCCAGAGGTTCTTCGTCCTCTTAGCTATTTCTTCGACGTCCTTGAAAGCGTTCCAAGCCGCTCTCTTCCTCCTGCGCAGTTCAGGTGCCAGGTCATTTGTCATGTTGACCTCTTGACCTAGGTACACATAGCTGTTGCATTCGGAGATGGTCGTTCTGTTGAGAGCGAATGGGGCGTCAGGAATGAGGCTGTTTCTCATAAACATTGTCTTCGTAAGATTCAGCTGTAGTCCTACCTTTCCACACTCACGGTCAAAGTCGGCCAGCATTTGTGCCGCTTGGCTGATGTTTGGTGTTATTAAAACAATGTCATCAGCAAAGCGGAGGTGGTGTAGTTGCCGACCATCTATCTTCACTCCCATTCCTTCCCATTCCAGTCGTCGCATGATGTTCTCGAGGGTGGCACTGAAGAGTTTCGGTGAAATGGTATCACCCTGCCGCACCCCTCTCTTGACATCAACGATCACTTCTTTATAGAATGGTGAGAACCTGGTAGTGAATCCGCAATACAGCTCACGGAGGATCCTGATGTATTGGGCTTGAATGCCCTGATTGGCTAGGGCTTCAATGACCACTTCTGTCTCAACAGAATCAAAGGCTTTCTTTAAATCAATGAACGTTAAACAGAGCGGCATCTTGAACTCCCGAGAAACCTCAATGAGCTTGGTTATCATGTGGATATGGTCGATGGTGCTGAATCTTTTGCAGAACCCGGCTTGCTCGCATGGTTGTCCTTCATCTAGTGTTCTGCCAATCCTATTTAGGATGACTCGAGTGAACAACTTGTAGATGACAGACAATAGGCAGATCGGGCGATAGTTGCCAATGTCATGGATGTCTCCCTTCTTGAACAGTAGTACGGTCCTGCTGTTTTTCCATTGGGACGGAACTTTGCATTCAGACAGGTAGCGAGTGAAGAGCCGAGCCAGTGTATTGATGAGTACTGACGGCAGGTTCTTCAGGTGTTCAGATCTGACCTTGTCTGGGCCGGGTGCTGTTTGTTTCTTTACCGACGAAATGGTGTGTTGGATTTCGGAAGGGAGAACGTTGGGAAAGACATATCCATCCTGTGGAATTTGGTATGTCGGCAAGTGGACATGGCTATCGAAGAGATTTGAGTAGAAGTCATGGATAATCTTCTCCATTGCCGTTCTGGAGGATGTGATGGATCCATTAGGATGTCGGAGGGCAGTCATCTTGGTCTTGTAGTTGGCGAAGGACAGGCGGGCGTTACGAATACTTTTCCCGGCTTCTGCCGCATCTACCAGTACTTCTGCTCTTCTCTCTTTGGGGTCTTCCTTGATCGCATCTCTGCATTGCTTTGCGAGCTTGGTCGGACGTTAGCTTGCGGTTGCCTGAGGCATGCGCCAAACCATGCGGGTGAATTAACTCAAGAGTTTTCAAAGATAGGCGATTTTTTGTGGCTATCTCTCTCTTGGCGTTCCTCGCACATTCATGGAGGTGCTGAACCAGTCGATCGTATTCCTCGTCAATGTTGTCAACAATGGCATCGTCCCATGTTGCCGCAATAGTACCAAAGAGTTCCCAGTTGGTGGTCATTCTGGGAGTTCTCTTTTTGAACTTTGCAGCCCTTTCTCCCCGCTCTGTGAAGTAGAATTTTGCACGAAGGAGACGGTGGTCCGATCCTGTTCGAAATTTTGGGACAACAGTGACATCGGTCAGGCAAAACCGTCGATTGAATATGATGTGGTCTATTTCGTTGTGGAATCGTCCACTGGGAGACTCCCATGTCCATCGTTTAGATTCTGCCTTCTGGAACTGTGAGTTACCATGAATGGTCTTGGTCGACATGATGAACTCAGATAGTCTCTCACCCTGTTCGTTCCATACTATTATTAATTGAGAAAAAAATCCTCAATGTGTTATTTTTCCTATGTAAAATTCTGTTGAGACGGAAGCGGTCATTGAAGCCCTGGCCAATCAGGGCATTCAAGTTCAATACATCAAGATCCTCCGTGAGCTGTATTACGGATTCATTACCAGGATCTCACCATTCTACAAGGAAGTAATCATTGATGTCAAGAGAGGGGTTTGGCAGGGTGATACCATTTCACCGAAACTCTTCAGTGCCACCCTCAAGAACATCATGCGATGACTGGAATGGGAAGGAATGGGAGTGAAGATAGATGGTTGGCAACTACACCACCTCCGCTTTGCTGATGACATTGTTTTAATAACACCAAACATTAGCCAAGCGGCACAAATGCTGGCTGACTTCGACCGTGAGTGTGGAAAGGTCGGACTACAGCTGAATCTTACAAAGACAATGTTTATGAGAAACAGCCTCGTTCCTGACGCCCCATTCGCTCTCAATGGAACGACCATCTCCAAATGCAATAGCTATGTGTACCTAGGTCAAGAAGTCAACATGACAAATGACCTGGCACCCGAGCTGCATAGGAGGAAAAGAGCGGGTTGGAATGCCTTCAAGAGCATGGAAGAAATAGCTAAGAGGACGAAGGTCCTCCGGCTCTGGGCACATCTCTTTGATTCCACTGTTCTTCCTGTATTAACATACGCCTCAGAGACCTGGGCCCTATGCAAACAGGATGAGAACGCTATCGGGGTCTCCCAAAGAGGAATTGAAAGAGCTATGCTTGGAATATCACGTTTCACTCAAATGAGAGAAAGAATCCGGAGTTCCGACCTCCTTCGATGATCAAGAATCAGGGACACTGTTTTGTTTGCCAAGGCATCAAAAATCAGATGGGCTGGTCACGTAATGAGATTTAAAGATGACCGCTGGACTAGAGCTGTTACCGACTAGATTCCACGGGATGTCAAAAGACCGCGTGGCTGCCCACCTACCAGATGGTCAGACTTCTTCATCAAGATCATGAATGATCGATTTGAGGCTCTTCGTGTTCTTAGAGTGAACAGACATCACTGGGCTACACTAACCCTCGACAGGGACAAATGGAGACGTTACAGTTGCCCACTCGAGCAAATCGATGATTAACAGGAAGTCAAGTGATCAAGTGATGTAAAATAAACCAGATTACAAACTATAAGTTATATTTATTTATGAAAGAAATTGGAAAAAAAAAAAAAAGAATATAGTACAGATAAATGATTGCTTGGGTCTGCTGGTGGCAGTGTTTGATTCTAGTGGTAGGAACTAGGGATTCTGTTTTATGTATTTTGAAGTTCAGTTATTAGGTACATATACATTATTAGGGAATTATTGGAATGACCAAAAAGATGTGTTGAGCCTGGCAAACTCCCCGTGGTGTATTCAATATGCCAAAAACAGTAACAATAACTGGTCCCATTACCCTGACCCTGAAAGCACCTCCAATCGTTGGGAAAGACAAGTAAGGAGAGGCTGCTAAAATCTCAGGCCTGGGACGAATGGAGACATTACTGGTGCCCACTAGAGTAAATCGATGAACAATGGGGTGATAGTGATACAGTGATATATACAACATATATATGTAGTATATAAATATGTGTGTGTGTATGTGTATATATTTATTTAATTTGGGTGTCACACCCAGTGGTGCTCAGGACTTACCCCTGGTTCTGCACTCAGGATCACTCCTGGTGGTGCTCATGGGATTCTATGGGATGCTTGGGATCAAATCAGGCTCAACTGTATGCAAGGCAAGCACCTACCCACTGTAATACCACTCCAGTTCCATATATATATATATTTTGTGTGTGTGTGTGTGTGTAGGGGTAATGCTATTTATTCAGCCACTGATTAGCTGATTGAATTAGGCATTAACTCCACCTTACTTTTTTTCCCCATTTTTTATAATTTTATTGGATCACTGTGAGAGCAGTTACAAAGCTTTTGGGTTTAAGTTTCGGTCATAAAATGAAACACCCATACCTTCACCAGTGCCCATTCTCCACCCCCAAAAACCCCAGTATAGCCCCATCCCACACTGTCCCCCTACCTGTGAGGCAGATGATTTCCACATCACTCTCTCTCTACTTTGATTACATTCAGTATTTTGACACCAGACCCACCATATTATTTGGGATTTTACCCCAACACTCAGATCTGCTGAAAAGGCAACAGTAGAAAATTTGTTTTCGATTACTGGTTATTACTGTGTTTGGCATATCGAATACGTCACAGGGAGCTTGCCAGGCTCTGCCGTGCAGGCAAGATACTGGTTATGAATAACATATGATGTCGTGTGACTGCAGTAGTGGCCGTGTGATTTTGAAATTCTGAAATTTTAACATTTAAATCTGGAGGGATTTCTGCCATAACCTGCTGTGTTTTGAGATTTGTTCCTGAGTCTTTGGGATCATGGCCGTTAAGCAGCTTGATTAGGAGCCAGAGAGGCTGTTCGTGGACGGTGACCCAGGGTCTCGTTGGGACGGGGAGAAAAGGGCCGGCTTCACCCCCATCCCGTGAGGCCCTACGTCACTGTGGGCCCAAACCTGACTGTCCAGTGGCCTCTAAAGAATGGTAGCCACCGGGTCGCCAGAGGGAACAGGCCAAGGCACGGAACCTATTCCCACCTGGGGTGGCCCAGCACCTGCAACCCACTGCAGGGACTGGACACATTTTTGCCAAAAGCTGTTGTGTTCTGAGTCTCTGGGATCATGGTCGTTAAGCAGTTTGATCAGGAACCAGAGAGGCCATGCCTCCAATTATATAGCTGAGCCGTAGGTGTTTGTGGGTGTGTTTCCCACATACCTAACTTTTGGCTGTTTACTTTCTTGGCAAACTCTGCCCCAAGTTTTGGGGTCTGGCCAAAGGCACAGCAGCAATTTTGTGGTATTTGGAAGTCTGAAGGCGTCATCAGGCTGCTGATGCACTTGCCTCACAGGTACAGATTGACCTGCTGGTGGCACCATACCCCATCCATTTATATTTTTTATAATGTGCTTATTTTCTAGGAATATACATTAGATTTTATGTGGATTGTTATGTATTTTTTATTGACCTTTGAATTATGTATTTTATTTATTTTGCGTTTGAGACCACAGCCAGCAGTGTGCAAGGATTATTCCTGTGGTGCTTGGAGAACCAAATAGGATGCTGAGGATTGAACCCAGGTCAGCCATTTGCAAGGCAAGTGCCTTACCTGTTCACCTGTGTTTGCTTTGCAAGTGGCTGATCTGGGTTTGATTTCCAGAACCACATATCGTTCCATGAGCCAGCCAGGATTGATCCCTAAGTGCAGATTCAGGAATAAGTTTTGAACACCCCCAAGTGTGGCTCAAAAAACAAAAAAAATTTTAAAAATTATTGAATAAATATGATTTATAAAGTTATTGATATTTGAGTTTTAGATATATAATGTTCTAGCACCAATTTTATCACCAGTATTAAGTTCCCTCCACCAGAGTTCCCAAGTTCCCTCCTATCCCCCATCCTGCCATCTTGATAGGCACATTTTAAAGTTTTATTGGAATGTAATGAAGGTAAACTGGTAGGAATAGAAGTGTAAACAATGACATGTTTTGCTATGAGAGGAACAAAGAACCGGCACAGCAATTCATCAAGGCATTTTGTTTTTTTAGAGATGGAAGAGATATACACTGGTACTTTTGATACAGGAGCAGTGTATATATGCATAAAGGTTATAAATGCATAATCAAAATCTTGAAATGGTAATAGGGTAGCAGAAGGGTTGGCCTTTGGTAGGATTAGATTATTCACTGGAGCGATAGCACAGCGGGTACGGCGTTCGCCTTACAAGCGGCCAACATGGCCGACCCGAGTTCGATTCCACCGCCCCTCTCGGAGAGCCCGGCAAGCTACCGAGAGTATTCGATATGCCAGACACAGTAACAACAAAGTCTCCAATGGAGACGTTACTGGGCCTGCTCGAGCAAATCGACGATCAATGGGAGGGCCTTTACCTTTACCTTTACCTTTATTTCACTTAGAGGGGAGCATTGGTGAGGTCCAGATAGAAAATGAGGTGATAGGAAGAGAGAGTCCAGGCTGTTTCCATTCCTTCATCACTTTATTCAAAAGGAGACATGGGGAACATGGACATTGAAGAGGAAGTGGTATGAATTATCCAATTCAGAAAAAATAAACATGAAAATATTTCAGAAATTTATTGGAAATGTTGTTCAGTGGAACTGTTATCAATGTAAACCCATGAGTTACAGGTTTGTTTTCCAGTACCCAGGCTCACTCTTCTGCAGACACAGAACAGATTGATGGTTGATTTCATCCCACACACATTGGAAGTGGGATAAAGAGGACCAAGGGAAACCAGATTGTTAAAAGGATGGAGATTATAATAACCTTAGAATGTGAACCAGAGGAAGAACAATGCTCAGCATTTAGAAGTGAAGACCGCTGAGGGGAGCCGGCCCTGAGGCCAGGCTAGGAGGTTTGGGGCGGGGAGGGTCGGAGGTTGCATGTACCGCAGCTTCCCATGCACAGGGCACCTGCCACACCCACCGTGCCCAGCCTCAGCGCTCCAAACACAGGCACCCTTTATCCTAGTGAAAAGTCAGCCCCCCTCCACCCCGCCACAAGATTCCAACCAAATTTATATTCAGACACTCCAACTTCTCCACCCCTACACAACCCCGGGGCATGGCAGGGCTAGCCATAGTCCCATTTGCAACAGGCTGGAGTGACAGTACAGAAGGTAGGGGAACTTGCCTTGCTTGTGGCAGACCCAGGTTCCGTGTCCAATTTCCCACTCCGAGGTGCCCTGAGTTCTGCGGGAGTAATCCCTGAACACAGAGTCAAGAGTGAGCCCTGAGCATTGCGGTTGTGGTTCAAAACTATAACCCCACCAAAAAAAAAAAAAAGAAACTTTGCTGGAGGCTGAGCTGGAGAAACAGCTCAGAGGGGAAGGCACTTGCTTGGCATGCACCAACCTGGGGTTGACCCCAGCACCGTGGCTAATACTCCCAAGCCACACCAGGAGTGACCCCTGAGCATGGAGCCATGGGTAAGCCCTGAGCGTCAGAGGCTGGAGATTATAATAACCTTAGAATGTGAACCAGAGGAAGAAAAATGCTCAGCATTTAGAAGTGAAGACCGTACAAGATGTGGTGGGCACAAATGATAGAAGACTTACAGCATTAGAAGAACTATCTTGTTGGGTGTATTTGAAAATAAACTGGAAGGAAATAATAAAGTTTTAGATAATGAAACCCTAGAAAGAGATTTGGAAAGTCGTGTGATTGTTGGTAAAAATTATCCCAAAAGCTCACTGTCACTGTCTTCCCATTGCTCACCGATTTTCTCGAGCTGGCCCAGTAACGTCTCCATTGTGAGACTTTATTGTTACTGTGTTTGGCATATCGAATATGTCACGGGTTGCTTGCCACGCTTTGCCATGCGGGCGAGATACTCTCAGTAGCTTGCCAGGCTCTCTGAGATGGGCGGAGGAATCGAACTCAGGTCGGCCATGTTGCCGCTTGAAAGGCAAAGGCTCTACCTGCTGTGCTATCGCTCCAGCTCTCATTGCCTAGTAATATAGACAAAAGCCATCTATGCTACTTAAGCTAAGTACGTTTCAATAAAAAGAAAAACGCTGTTCTAAGTTGCTCTAGACACATTTCAAGGGCTCTACATCTATGAGTGACTCACAACCATGGGAGAGCACAGATAGAGAATGTTTTAGCATGACCAAAGAAGCAACTGAGGAAGGGAGAGGGGAGAGAGAGAGGGGGGGGGGCTTAGAGGTAAAAGATAAGGAGATAAATATGACTATCTTGGACAGTGAGAGAGCCACCAGGAGTAGAAACAAGAGTAGGGATGGCGTGATATCAGAGGAAGCCTTTTCTGTTGCCATTCTTAGAGGAGAGATATTTTGGTGGAAAAATTGTGGAGACCGAGTTGAAGGGCTTGAATTCCTGTTTTCCTCCTCTTTCATCATCCCTCCCCTCTCCCTCCTTTCCCTTCCCCTTCCTCCTTTCCTTCCTTCCTTCTCTTCCTTTTGCTTTTGGGCCACACTCAATTGTGTTTAGGGTTTTTTTCATGGTTCTGCACTAAGGGATCGTTCCTGGTGGTATTCAGAGGGCCATATGAGTACTGCATGCAAGGCAAGTGCTCTGCTTTAGACCCTGCTGTGCTCTGGCTTCAGACCCTGGAATTTCCATTTTCTATTCATCCTTAGGGTCATCACCAGTTGATCAGCATGCCCAGTCTCACCCATCAAGGTTTTTCTTTCTTTTTTTTTTTTTGCCTTTGTTTTTGGACCACATATAGCAGTATTCATTGTTTTTTTCTGTCTCAATGCTCAGTGATAACTCCTGGAAGGGCTTGGGGAGCCATTATGTCCTGGGGATCATACCCTGGTCGGCTGTGTACCAGGGGAGTGTCCTACCCATTGTACTATCTCTTTGGCCCAGCACCCTGTTTTCTATCTGGGGCTATGTTAGACTGTTCCTATAGAGTTAATCAAGTGTTGGGGTAGAACTGCACAGAATATTCAGGGAGCTGCATCGCACTCTGATTCTTCTTAGATGAGAAGAAAAGAATGGATTTGAGATTAGAACTGGGGGGTAATGGGTTAGGTTTGAACCTCAGTTTCTGTTCTGGTGAAGAAAATACAGGTAAGGAATAAGTGGTCATTGTCAGTCCAGAATAGGGTTGTGGACACTTAGGTGAAAACCTCCCAGAAGCTCTTCCCAGGGAGAATTAGTAGCACCATGACCTAAGTTCTCAGGTTCCCATCAGCTGGGGGAGACTGTGTAATATACCAGACCAGGTTGACCTTTACTGAGAATACCAGATGCAGTATTCACCCTTCACGTCAGCCTTCAGGGGTTGATGACCTCAATGTGAAACTGCAAGTGAGTGGTTGTAACTACACATTGACCCCGAAGAAGAGAACAAGTCTGGCAGTTTTGGCATTGCCAATGGTACTTGATGGTGTAGATGGCATTGAGCACCTGACAGTATCGCCAACGGACGCGCCACATACGGATCAAAGATTGGAGTTTGATCACTGCCCTTTCTCTCCTCGCGTAGGCAATCAGGGCTTCCTTCTTCTTAATCTGCTTTATCTTCTCCAGTTGTATCCTCCACCAGCACTGAATAATCCATGCCCTGAGGGCTGCATGCAACAGTGTCCTACGCACCAAAACGCCACGCCACCAGGCCTGGATCTTAATTGCTGCATTTGATGCATTTAATTTCCGTTTTGGAGTCCTCAATGTAAGTTTCTAGGCAGAGATGAGAGAGCAGTTACCCAGTGGACTTCCTTACTTGAGCTACCAGAAGCTTTTGTAGGTGCCCCGATTTTTTTTGTGTGTGTATGGGGGGAGGGGGGGCACACCCAGCTGTGCTCAGCGCTTACTCCTGGCTCTACACTCAGGTATCATGAATCACTCCCGGTGAGCTCAGGGGAGTTTATGAAGGACCTGGGTCATTCATGTGCAAATGCCTTACCCACTGTAGCATCACTCCAGCCTCAGTGCCTAGAACCTTTCACAGTTCTCCCTTCTTTGAGTTAGCAGGAGACTGACTGAGAGCCTGAGACCTGGAGGCTCTGGCTAGTGAGGCCTCCTCACTTTTTCCTATATCAACACTCCACTCCATTTTCTCACCCTTGCAGGTGCATCAACCAAAGAAGAACTCATTAGGAATTATCTGTGTGCATTCAGGAATCCTGAGAGATATTTTAAATCATGTTCCAGTGACAGTGCTTACTAGGTCTGTGAGGTTTGGCTTAATAATGCTTTCCCAGGGGTTGAGAGATAGTACAGGGGTTAAGGTTCTTGTTTTACATGTGGCCAACCCTGATTTGATTCTGAGCACCACCAGGAGTGACCCTTGAGCACAGGCAGGTGTGGTCTAAAATGCCTCTTCCGGGATGGAGCAATGGTAAGTAGGGTATTTACCTTGCACACAGTAGAATTGTTCTCCAGCACCTCATATTGTCCCGAGTCCTCCAGGAGTGATTTTTGGCAGGAAATGTATTTAAGGCTGGAGCAATAGTACAGTAAGTTGCTTACCTCGCAAGCTCCGATCTGGGTTAAATCCTCAGAATACCATATGGTCCTCTGATCCCACCAGGAGTGATTCCTGAGTGTAGAGCCAGGAGTAATCCCTGAGCACCACTGGGTATGACCCAGAACAAACAAACAAAAAACTCCATCCTACCCCTTCCCACATAATAGAATTTCTTCATTTTCTTTGTTCATTCTACTCTCAAACCACCATTGGTTGATTTCTTTCTGACCTAACTGATGCAAGTTTCAATACCTTATGATAAGTTCTAATACTTTTGTCACATATTCTGTTCCCAGCCTTTCTCTATAGTGTGACCATTTTACTCTTTCATTTGGGGAGGCGGGGTTTGTTGTGTCGTACCTGGCTGTGCTCAGGATCACTCCTGGTGCTGGTTGGGGGACATGGCTCTGGGGATTGATCCTGGGTTAGCTACATGCAAAGCAAGCACCTTAACACCTGTACTGTCTTTCCAGCCTGAGCACTCTATTTTTTGTTGTTGTTTATTTTATTTTGGGGTCAGACGCAGCAGTACTCAGATATTACTCCTGATTCCTGCTCAGCGATCACTCCTGCAGAATCAGGGGACCACGTGGGGTGCCAGGTTGCCATATGGCCTATCCTGGGTTGACTGCATGCAAGGCAAGTGCCTACCCACTGTGCTACTACCCTGGTCCCCAGCATTCTACTATTTAGTTAACAGTTTTTACATGCTCACCTGTCTTCTCTTTTCTTCTCCCCTGCCCTTTTTTCAGGGTGAGGGATAGAACCCAAGGTGTCACAAACGCAAAATGTGCTCTATTGCTGAGCTACACATTTGCCCAACATGACCCTCTCCTCCCATATTTCTTGGTAACTTTTATTCTTTATGTTCATGCTTCATTTCATTGAGATACAGACTCTGAGAACCCATGAAGAGGAAGGAAAATATGGAAAACTGAATTGCTATTAGATTGTTTAGACTATAAAAGGCACAGCCCCCTACCCTCGGGACTAGATGTAAATGTTCTGTAGATCTCTTAACTCCATGAAGATTTGTTTATTTACTATTATTTTTTAATGTAGGAGTTCTGCTACTTACTCAGCCATTCATTAAGCTGATTGAATTTGGCATGAACTACACATTACTTTTTTAATTCAGAATGTCTATTTTATCTATTACTATTTTTTGTAACGCAGTGGGTAGGGCATTTGCCTTGCATGTGGCTGACCTGGGTTCCATTCTTCCGTCCCTCTCGGACAGCCCGTCAAGCTACCAAGAGTATCCCGCCCGCACGGCAGAGCCTGGCAAGCTCCCCGTGGCATATTTGATATGCCAAAAACAGTAACAACAAGTCTCACAATGAAGACATTACTGGTGCCTGCTTGAGCAAATCGATGAACAATGGGAGGACAGTACAGTGCTACAGTGCTATTATTATTTTTTAATCACCGTGAGATAGTTACAAAGCTTTTCTGTTTGAGTTTCAGTCATACAATGATCGATCATGCAACCCTCCACCAGTGCACATCTTCCACCACCAAGGTCCTCATATTCCCCCCCCCCCCCCCCCCGCCTCCGGCCTCTATGGCAGACAATCTCCTTCATACTCTTTTTTGTATTGCTTGTTATGAATAGCATAAGATGTTGCGTGACTGTGAGAGTGGCTATGTGCTCCTGGAATTTCAAAATTCCAGATAATTAAGAGTCTGGAGAAATCTTTGCAGCGAGCTGTTCCTGCTTGGTTCAGAGATTCCTTTGTGTGTCTCTGGATCATGGAAGCCAAGAGCTTAAGTAGCAGCTGGAGGCAGTTTGTGGGCGTGACCTCCAGGGTCCCATGGGGATGGGGAGATGAGAAAGACCAGCCCATTCCCTATCCCTTGAGGCCGGAGTTTGCCATCACTGAACCCACATACCTGCACTTTTCATTGGGTTCTGGAAGTTGGCGGCTACCGGGGGTTTTTCGGGGGTAGGTGGAGGAATGATGCCTGCCCCCATCTGAGACAACCCGGTGAAGTCGGCCTGGCTTAAAGTCCGGAAGCATCTCTTCCAGTGAGCTGCTCAGTTTGGAGATTCTTTTGTGTGTCTCTAGATAATGGCTGTTAAGGTGCTTAAGCAGCAGCTGGAGGCAGTTTGTGGGAGTGACCTTCAGGGTCCCATGGGACAGGGGAAGAAAGGCACTGGCCCATCCACTGTCCTTGAGGCCTGGAGTTTGCCATCATCGAACCCATATACCTGCACTTATCATTGGGTTCTGGAAATTGGGTTTTTAGGGGGCATCCATAAAGATTTAACCCACCTTGTTCTTTTTAGTATTTGGGGACCGCTTACTGATTGCTTCTTTTTTCAGTGGCATACTGCGCTTGGATTTCTGATTGAGTATAACCAAAATCAAATGATCCTCTGTCTGTCATCAGGATTAAATAGAAAATGAATGGCGAGTAAAGACTACTATTTCTTTGTTTCTGTACCAGATTCTCATTGCCTCTGCATCTGATCCTCTCTTTTCCCACTCCTGCTTGGCCTAGTGGATCAGGCCATATCTCTTACACATAATTTAACTCTCATGACTATAGCTAGATGACTCTTGGTCTCTTTACTTCCAAAGGTCTGGCATGAGTATTATGAAAGTGAGAGTTATGAGTTCATAATTGCATTATGACATATGGGTTAGGACAGCTCTCACACAGTTGAGACTTCCTCAGAATTAGCTCCAGGAGAACTTGTCTTGTCTGTTCAATATCCTTTCTTTCAGAGATGTACCAGAGCTCAGTGTGGAAAGGTAGGACATTTGAGTGCCATTTCATATCAGGTCTCTCCTTCACTGAGGTCCATACATAGCATATCTATCAGTCTTCTGGATAACAACAGAAATCATAGCAGTTCATCTCTAATAGAATTCTCTGGTATTTTCTCAGTCTTGCTCTTCCTACCTTTTCTTGAACCACATTTTCAGTACCCCAGTACACCACAGAAAATAAAAACAGGGAGCAGAGTAATAGTACAGTGGGTAGGGCATTTTTGCCTTGCACGTGGCTGACCAGGAGGGTTTGATCCCCAGCATCACATATGGTTCCCCAAGCACCATCTGGAATAATTCCTGAGTGATGAACCAGAAGCAAGCCCTGAGCATCACTGGGTGTGACCCCCCCCAAAAAAAAGCAATCAGATGAATCTAGAAAGCACAACATAAATATAGAATCTTAAATAAATAGAAAAAAAGTTGGTGAGGAAGTTGTTTTTGGGGGGATCTGGGGTGATAAAGGACACGTCTTGAATATAAGAAGCCTGGATTTGATTCCAGGACACCATAAAACAAAGTGACTGGTATGAAATATTCTGTTAGCTGGGGTGATCAAGAAAAAAAAACCAAAAGTCGAATAAGAAAGGGAAAATAGTCAAGAGTGATTTAAATATATGCAGGAGAATTTGTGATAACACACTTGAAAATGAAATGAAACATTACCTAAGAAAATTTACTGGAGCTGGAGAGATAGTACAGAAGGTAGTGTGTTTACCTTGCATGCAGCTGACCTAGACTCATTCCTTGGCAGCTCATATGGTCCTGAGTTCTTTCAGGAGTAGAGTGATTCCTGTGTATAGAGCCAGGAGTGCCATGGGTTGTGTCTCAAAAGACAAGAAAATAAAAAAGGAAAGAAAAAAAGGAAAAAGTGATAGAAAACACATAAAAACTGATAAAAGAGATGGCTACTAAAATATAATCACCAAATAAGACACCAAAACCCGAGACTCATAAATGAATCTCAGAAAAGAGCAGCATGCCGAAAAGAGGCCTCTGCTCCACCTGCCCCTAAAAACCCCGGTGGCTGCCAATTTCCAGAAGTGCAGGTATGTGGGTTCAGTGACCACAAGTCCAGGCTTTAAAGGATAGGTGATGGGCAGGTCCCTCTCATGCTCTTCCTCAGCAACCCCAACCCCATCCCCACGGGACCCTGGAGGTCACGCCCACAATCTGTTTCCTGCTGCTACTTAAGCTCTTTAAAGGTCATGATCCAGAGACACACAAAAGAATCTCTGAGCCAAGCAGGAGCAGCTCCCCGCAGAGATGCCTTCGGACTTTAAACCAGGCTGACTTCCCCAGAGTGCTTCAGACAGGAGCATGCATTGTCCCTCCACCTGCCTGCTAAGATTCCCCAGAGGAGGCCGACAACTTCCAGAACCCAGTGAGAGTGCAAATACACAGGTTCAGTGATGGCGAACTCCAGACCTCAAGGGATAGGGGATGGGCTGGTCCTTCTCATCTCCCCATCCCCATGAGACCCTGGAGGTCATGCCCACAAACTGCCTCCAGCTGCTATTTAAGCTCCTTAATGGCCATGATCCAGAGACATACAAAAGAATCTCTGAACCGAGCAGGAGCAGCTCGCTGCAGAGATTTCTCCAGAACCTAATTATCTAAAATTTTAGAATTCCAGGATAGTGCAGCTGCAACATCTTATGCTATTCATAACAGGCAATACAAAAGAGAATATAGGGGAGATTCTCTGCCATGGAGTCAGGGGAGGGGTGGGATGGGGATGGATACTGGGGACCTTGGTGGTGGGAGATGTGCATTGCTGTAGGGTTGAGTGATCGATCATTGACTGAAACTCAAACAGGAAAGTTCTGTAACTATCTCATGGCGATTAAAAAATAATAATAATAAAAAATAACAAAATAAATTTAACTGCACTGTAGCACTGTCCTCCTGTTGTTCATCCATTTGCTCGAGCGGGCCCAGTAACATTGTGAGACTTGTTACTGTCTTTGGCATATTGAATATGTCACGGGGAGCTTTCCAGGCTCTGCCGTGCAGGCGAGATACTCTCCGTAGCTTGCCGGGCTCTTCAAGAGGGGCAGAGGAACCGAACTCGGGTCAGCCGGGTTGGTCGTGTGCAAGGCAAATGCCCTACCCGCTGTGCTATCGCTCCATTCCCAGAATTAAATTTTAAAAGACTTTTAAAGGTATGTTTTTGGTGTCAAAGAGACTACACAGCAAGTCAGGTGCTTGCCTTGCACGCAGCTCACCTGGGTTCAATCCTCTGCCTGGATGGTCTCCCAAGCCCTGCCAGGCATGATCCCTGAGCCCACAGAGCCAGGAATAAGTCTTTGCACCACCAGGTATGGCTCCAAAATAAAAACAAACAAAAACTTTTTTTTGGATTTATTGAGATAATGTTGGTTTACAGTATGGAAACTATTTATGTTTTGGGGGACACTGGGTATACACCCTCTACCAAAGTGTTACTCTCCCTGACCACTGTCCAGAGAAAGTTTATTATCTTTATGATTCTGAGTTCCTTCTCATAAGATGACTGTCTTTCAGGAATTTAAGCAAAAAAATCTATTTGAGGTTACTTTACACCATTATTTACAGCACTGTTAATGATAGGCTCATGTGTAAAGTGTTCCAACAACACACCTTCCACTAGTGTCCACTTCCCTCCACCTTTTTTCTAGTGCTCCTGACACCCCCCCCACATCCTGTCCTCTTATCAACCAATGTATGCTTAGCTTTCATTTTCTGTTGCCTTTGGCCATTTGTTGTTCTCTTTTATCTACAGTGACTCCATATTTAAACATTCGAGGGCTAGATAAAATTTCAAGGACTTAAAAAAAAACCCTCATTTACATTGCTATCATCTCCTTGTTACTACCATCATTATCCAACTTTTTTGTTTTTGGGCCACACTCAGCGGTGCTCAAGGTTTAGTCCTGGCTCTGCAGTCAGGAATTACTTCTGGAGGGCTCAGGGGACTACACAGGGTGCTGGGGATCAAGCCCTGTTGTACTATCGCTCAGGCCCCCATTATCCAACTTTTAAAAATTCTAATTACTACTGGGTGTAGGTAATTTTAGTTGATTTTTAATTTTTTTATTTTAATTTTCTTCATGCACTGGAGCCATAGCACAGTGGGTAGGGCATTTGCCTTGCACGCGGCCGACCTGGTCTACCTGAGTTTGATTCCTCTGCCCCTCTTGGAGAGCCTGGCAAGCTACCGAGAGTATCTCGCCTGCAAGGCAAAGCCTGGCAAGCTACCCATGACATATTCAATATGCCAAACACAGTAACAAGTCTCACAATGGAGACGTTACTGGGCCCGCTTCAGTAAATTGATGAACAATGGGAGGATAGTGCTACAGTGCCACAATTTTCTTCATGATGGATGATGAATATTTGTCTAGTGCTTCTGGGAATTTACCAGTATTTGGAGAATATGTTCAGATACTGTTTTCAGTTTTTGGTGGCGGAGTTTGAGTCATACCCAGTGTTGCTCAGGACATGCAGCTGGCTCTCTGCTCAAAAGTCACTCCTGGCTGTGCTGGTGTTGAACCCAGGTTGACTGGACCTTAACCTCTCTCTTCTCCCTCCAGCCTACACTACACTTCTCATTTTCTTTATTACTATTTACCTGTATTAAAAAAAATTATTATCTATTTAGTTTCTGTGGAATTACAAAGCTACTTATGATTGGATTTCAGGCATGCAATGTTTCAACACTGATCCCTTCATCAGTGTCCACTTCCTTCCACCAATTTCCTCCCACCTGTTTTGCCTTCCACCTACAAACTGGAACTTTATTTTTAAATTTTTATGTTGGCTGCGTGCAAGGCAAACGCTCTACCGCTGTAATTCTTGTGTTCTTTGTTTCTACTGTCTCTGGGTATTCCTTAGTCCAACATGATGTTTATGTCCCTCATATGAGAGAGATCATTCTGTGTCAGTCTCTCTCTCTCTGACTGACTTCACTCAGCATGATACTCTCCAAGTACTTCCACGTAGTGGCAAATTGCACAATTTTGTCTTTTCTTGTGACCAGGTAATATTCCATTGTGTATATGTATCATGCATCATAGTTTCTTTATTCAATCATCTGATCTTGAACACTTGGGTTCCAGATTTGGGCTATTGTGGATAGTGACACAAAGAACACAGGGGTGCAAATGTCTTTTCTCCATTTTGTTTTGGGCCCTTAGGGGTACATTCCAAGATGTAGAGCACCCTCTCTTTCTCCAGAGAGACCACTTATCTCTACTATAGTCATAGTGTTCCCCTCCCTGTCCTATTCCACATGCTTTGTACAGTGATGGGAATGATTTGATGAAAAGGTAGGAATTGATTTAGGAATAATTTTTTTTGGCTTTTTGGGTCACACCCGGTGATGCACAGGGGTTATTCCTGGCTTTGTACTCAGGAATTACTCCTGGTGTTGCTCAGGGGAACCATATGGAATGCTGGGAATCGATCCCAGGTTGGCCGTGTGCAAGGCAAATGCCCTCCCAGCTGTACTATCGCTCCAGCCCCAGGAATAATGTTTTAAGTTGGTATCACTGTTATGACAAGAGGTGATAAAGGTAAAAGGTAAAGGCCCTCCCGTTGTTCGTCGATTTGCTCGAGCAGGCCCAGTAACGTCTCCATTGGAGACTTTGTTGTTACTGTGTTTGGCATATCCAATACGTCACGGGTAGCTTGCCAGGCTCTACCGTGCGGGCGAGATACTCTCGGTAGCTTGCCGGGCTCTCCGAGAGGGGCGGAGGAATCGCGGAGCTATAGCACAGCGGTAGGGCGTTTGCCTTGCACGCAGCCAACATGGCCTATCCGAGTTCCATTCCTCCGCCCTCTCGGAGAGCCCGGCAAGCTACCGAGAGTATCTTGCCCGCTCGGCAGATGCGGCTTTTGTGAGTATCCTGCAAGCATCACAGCAAACAGAATGTGTGAAAACCACAGCTGAGTGCAATCCCCGGTGAGCACATGGGCAACTATCCAAATTAAAGGAGTGCAGCTCTCAGCAAGCACTGTAGCATGAAGTGTGGCCCCTGGCTGTGGTTGAAAAATGTGCAAGCAACATAGTCAGGTGTGTGTATGTGTGAGAGACAGAGAGAGAGAGAGAGAGAGAGAGAGAGAGAGAGAGAGAGAGAGAGAGAGAGAGAGAGAGAGGAGAGGAGAGAGAGAGAGGGGAGAGAGAGAGAGAGAGAGAGAGAGAGAGAGAGAGAGAGAGAGACCTCAGGGTCATTGTAACGACTAAGACAGTCAAAGGAAAGGGAGGCATAAGTGAAAAGAATGGTATCAGTTGTAGGGTTGAGGCCATCTCGGTGGGAGTTCCCATTTATATCTAGCATCCTGGGAAAGCTGGTCCTGAGGGAGGACAGAGGCAAAACTGAGATTCTTTTTACAGGGTAGGGGGTAGGGAGGCACACCCAGCAGTATTCTCAGGACTTACTCCTGGCTCTGCACTCAGGAATTATTCCTGGAAGTGCTCGGGGGACCATATGGGATGCTGAGGATCAAACCCTGGTCAGCTGCATCGAAGGCAAATGCCCTATACACTGTATCATAACTCTGGCATCCAGAATTAAGGTTTGCAAGCACAGAGTGCAGCCTCCTGTTTTTTTCTGGTCTGCATTGCTCCCAAGAGAGCCACCTTTTTTTCTGGTACCTCCCATTAGAAAGCCTGCAAGATTTGTAAACTCCTGTTGGAGTCTGGTTGGCAGGCTGACAAGGCATGACTTCAGAGGCCATTTTCATGAAGAGACACCTAGGGTCTTAACAACTGCAGGGTCAGGAGACAGGAATGGTCTCTGGGAGTGGACTCATGACCCTGAAGGTGAGGACAGCCTAGGCAGAAAATTCTGACTTGAAGAGTCAGAAATTGAGGAGAGAGAGAGAGAGAGAGAGAGAGAGAGAGAGAGAGAGAGAGAGAGAGAGAGAGAAATAAGAAATTGAGGCTACAGTCAGATTGGAATAGGGAACATGGGCAGAGGGCAGCAGGGCATGGGGTGTGAGAGACATCTTTATTAAGGTCTGGCCCCAAGTAGAAAAGGAAGCGCAGGGCCAGAGTCTTTGGGGTCCCATAGTGAGTAAGTCACTGAGTCACACAGAACCTGATCTGACATTTATTGGGGCATTGGTTCTCTACCCTGTAGTCCTTTTAGATTGCTAGGATTTCAATGTGGAACTCCACAGGACTGAAAGTGCTTTGGAACTGCATCTGTAAATACTCAGCATTTGGGAAAGCTAAGTGCCCCCTGCTTGGGGCCTGAAAAAGGCAGACAGCATTGCACATTCTGCAGTAGCGGTGATGGCACTGCCACATGCGAAACCAGGACTGGAGCTTGACTGCTGCCTGTTCCTGCATGGCATAGATGTCCAGTATCCATTGCTTCTGTTCTTGTTTCCGATTGAATTTGGTCATCTTCCACCAGTGCTGAATAATCAGGACCCTGAGGGCAGCCGCCAGTAGGGTCCTCCGCACCAGGGTACCACGCCACCAGGCCTGGATCATCATAGCTTCCCTTCCTTTGTCTTTATCTTCTTTAGGTTTCTAACCAAGCAAAGCAATATATTTGTCACCACCAGCCACAGTTCTGGTGTCTGTTGCACTGTTCCTCTTAACGATCAATCTTTCCTGTGGTGGCTCTGAGGACTAGGAGGACAACGTGGGGTGAGGGGTTTTATCTCCCTTCTCCCTTGAGCACATCTGCCCATTCTCTTGAGCCAGTATCCTAATCTCAATAAAATATTTTTGTTTTTTAAATTTTGTTTTGTGGCCATACCCAGAGATGCTCAGTGGTTACTTGTAGCTATGTGCTCAGGAATTGCCCCTGGAGGTGCTCAAGGGACCATATGGAATGCTGGGGATCAAACCCAGTTCGCTGTGTGCAAGGCAAATGCCCTACTTGCTGTACCATCTCTTGCCCCATACAAAATGGGAATATTCTTTCCCTGTGGTCTTCACAGTTTTGTGGAACCCGTGGAAACAACTTTCTGGCACAAAATACCCATCATGGGTGAGGAACATTCTCATGCTTGCATGAGAATGAACCTCTGCAATGCTAACCTGTGCTGCTGCTTCCTGGTGCCTCCATCCCTTGGGACCTTTATCTCTCTCTCTCTCTTTAATTTCCTCCACACTTTGTTTTTTGGCTTTATGGGGGGTCACACTGGTAATGCTCAGGGGTTACTCCTGGCTCTATACTCAGAAACTATTTCTGACATTGCTCAGGGGACCATATGGGATGCTGGGGATTGAACCCAGGTTGGCTACATGCAAGGCAAATAGTGGATGGGCAGACTGAGAATCCAGTCTTCCCCACTGAACTATTGCTCCGGTCCCTTTCGCAACACTTTGTAAGCTTAGACTGTTTCTTCTCCAGTGATTAGTTCCTACTGAGCTGTGTCCTGCCTTCCTAATCCTACCTATATCCCGCCTAATCCTACCTATATCTTGATTCCTCACTCCACTCTACCTCTCTCGGTAGCCTAGCTCATCCAGGATAGAGAAGAAATTTATGGGGTTGGAGGGAGCAATGATGAGCTGACTCGTGTGGGTTCAAAGATGAATCCTCTACTGCAAAGGGCTCTGGGGGCACACAGACAATGATCTGCGGTTCTCTAATGCTCTGAGATCTGACTTACCTCTTCAACAGTCTTGATAACGACTCTCTTTACTGTCTTCTTCTTCTTCTTCTCCTTGGTTTTCTGAGGTTTAGGTTTCTACAATCAGAAATGGGGAGAAAGTAGGAGTGATAATCAGCCTCTGTGCAAAGTCCCTACAATTCCATCTCCCTGTTCTTTTGGGTCCTTTGAAGTCCTCAGGGTCTTGCTTTTCCACCGGGGCAACTGTCTACTCCTAGGGAGAAGGCATATGATTAAGTCTTACACTGTATTTACTGCCCATGGTCTGGGGATAGGAGTTTAGGTGTTCACATTGACTCTGGCAGAGAGAGTGTGGTCTAGGAAGAGAGAACCTGATGTCACAAGGGCAACTATGACCCAGGGACCAGGTGTCTTCTCCAAGCTTACAGGTATCAGAGATGGAGGAAACACTGCAGGGTGTTTCCTGCCAATGATGAAGCTGAGTTTGTAGAAATAACCACGGTCAATGTGTCCTACCCCAGGGTTGATTCTCAGTCTGCCCATCCACAAGATCATCTAGCAAGTCGGGCCTGGAGGAACATGAATGCTCTGGTTTGCTTCTCTGTGCTCTCTGGGTCAGCATCTTTCCGCCATGCTTGAGAAAATCGGTTTTCGTGGGGCTCAATGTGGGTGTGCAGCATGAGGAGAAGCATGTCTGAAGGCACCTGTCAATTTCTTCTACTTCCCTTCAGCAGCTGTGACCTGGTCTTTCTAAAACTGCTGGGCGGTATTTAGCAAGCCTTCACATCATGTTCCTTAGAGCAAAGCTAGCCTTGCCTCTGAAACTTAGGTCTTGAGAAATTTCTTAGCATCTAAGTCATTAACTAGGGAGAGTGTTCATTCCCTCCTCCTCTAATATTCCTCTGGTGCTGGCACTGGGCCACATTAGAATCGTTTTTTGTTTACTTCACCAAACAATCATCTTCTGGCTATTCCCAGCACCATTTCCCAACCATGTTCAATTCTCTTTAACTAGCTCTGTAGACAGCTCCCTTCAGGTACCTAATACCTTGACATCATCTCTTCATTTCAAGGTATTATAATCCAACATCCCTCCACGGAAGATAAAGACTTAATTTTGTGCCGACAGCTTTGCTGCAGAGCACAGTAATTCTTTTGTTTCTTGAATAACTTCATAAAAGTCATTTTTATCATAAACTGTTAAAACATACACAAACTGTAACAGATTGCTCCTTTTATATTCATGACCCAGCAGAACTTGTTTTTCTCCTTTCTTCTCTACTGAGGAATTAGTTTCTAAGTCTCTTTCAGTGATTTTCTCCAGTTGACACCATGACAGTGTCATGGGCACATCTTCCTTGAATCTCTGTGCATGGGGGTGTCATTCTCTGGGTAATGTACACTGTGTGAACTGCTGAGGGACTGGTGACTTCTCTGTACCACTCAGTTCCAACAGACCCCTCTCACAATGGAAGTTTCAATCTAATTTCTGTTCATTACTAATTTTTGCAGAATGGAAATATGTAAATTGTTACCTTGTCTTCATTTGTCTTTGAGTTGTGCAGAGTGATTCTTAACAGTGAGTCCCTGGTTCCAATTTTGACACAAACGCTTTATGTCAATTTGAACTAGACTATCAGTCCTGTTAGGTTTGTGTCCTCCTGGGTAAAGTGTAGTTGATCCATTATTCATTCCTTAGGCTATTTGGGGAGTGGGGATTCCACTGTCCTTGGAATAGAACCTTGTGTTGGTTAACGCTGCAACTTTATTATTGAATCTTGCCTACTTGGCATTTTTGTGGGAGTGCCTGGTTCTGCCTTTGGCCTCTTTTTCTATTGGCTGCCCATCATTTTCTTGTCATGCTTCCTAGGATAACCTAAAAATTTAAATATCCTTCCCCAGACTGACATCTGCCTGCTAACTTTTTTTTTTGGTAGGAGTACTGCTATTTATTCAGCCACTGATTAGCTGATTGAATTGGGCATGAACTCCACCTTATTTTTTTTTATTTTTTATAATTTTATTTATTGAATCACCGTGAGAGCAGTTACAAAGCTTTTGGGTCTAAGTCTCGGTCATACAATGAAACGCCCGTACCTTCACCAGTGCCCATTCTCCACCACCAAAAACCCTATTATATCCCCATCCCACACCATCCCCCTACCTGTGGGGCAGATGATTTCCACATTACTCTCTCTCTACTTTGATCACATTCAACACTTTGACACCAGACCCACCATTATTATTTGAGATTTTACCCTAACACTCAGATATGCTGAAAAGGCAACAATAGACAATTTGTGTTCTATTGCTGGTTATGAATAACATATGATGTCGCGTGACTGCAGTAGCAGCTGTGCAATTTTGAAATTTTGAAATTTTAACACTTAAATCTGGAGGGATTACTGCCCAAAGCCACTGGGTTTCGAGATTTGCTCCTGAGTCTCTGGGATCATGGCTGTTGAGCTGCTTGATCAGGAGCCAGAGAGGCCGTTCGTGGGCGATGACTTGTGGTCTCGTTGGGGTGGGAAGGACAGGCCCGGCTCCACCCCATCCCGTGAAGCCCAACAAGTTTCGTCACTGCGGGCCCAAGCTTGACTGTCCAATGGCCTCTGGAGGATGGCAGCCACCAAGCCACCAGGGGGAAACAGGCGGAGGGACAGCACCCTTCCCCCCCTGGGGTGGCCCGGCAACAGTAACCTATTGCAGGGTCCGGACACATTTCTGCCAAAAGCTGCTGGATTTCGAGATTTGTTTCTGAGTCTCTGGGATCAAGGCCATTAAGCAGCTTG
Source organism: Sorex fumeus (assembly GCF_029834395.1). NCBI lineage: Eukaryota > Metazoa > Chordata > Mammalia > Eulipotyphla > Soricidae > Sorex > Sorex fumeus. The sequence goes on along the minus strand of NW_026606129.1, from coordinate 52,218,333 downwards.
ATCAGGAGCCAGAGAGGCCATTCGTGGACGATGACTTGGGGTCTCGTTGGGGAGAGGAGGACAGGCCCGGCTCCCCTGCCCCCATCCCATGAGGCCCAGCAAGTTTCGTCACTGCGGGCCCAAGCCTGACTGTCCAGTGGCCTCTGAAGGATGACGGCCACTGAGCCACCAAGAGGGAGCAGGTGGAGTGACAACACCCTTTCCTCCCTGGGGTGGCCCGGCGACAGTAACGTACTGTGGGGTCCGGACGCATTTCTGCCAAAAGCCACTGGGTTTTGAGATTTGTTTCTGAGTCTCTGGGATCATGGCCGTTAAGCAGCTGGATCAGGAGCCAGAGAGGCCTTTTGTGGGCGATGACTTAGGGTCTCATTGGGGTGGGGAGGACAAGCCCAGCTCCACCCCCATCCCGTGAGGCCCTGTGTGTCTCATCACTGGGGGCCCAAACCTGACTATCCAGTGGCCTCTGAAGGATGGCGGCCACTGGGCCGCCAGGGGGAACAGGCCAAGGCACAAAACCTATTCCCACCTGGGTTGGCCCAGCACCGGTAGCCTACTGCAGGGACCGGACGCATTTCTACCTAAAGCCACTGGTTTCCAAGATTCGTTTCTGAGTCTCTGGGATCATGGCCATTAAGCAGTTCAATCAGGAACCAGAGAGGCCTTGCCTCCAATTACATAGCTGAGCCGGAGGTGGTTTGTGGGTGTGTTTTCCACATACCTAACTTTTGGTTGTTTACTTTCTTGGTAAACTTTGCCCCAAGTTTTTTGGGTATGGCCAAAGGCACAGCAGCAGTTTTGGGGTATCTTGAAGTCTGAAGGCGCCATGAGGCTGCTGATGCACTCGCCTCACAGGTACAGATTGACCTGCTGGCAGCACCATACCCCCTGCCTGCTAACTTTTATCTGGCATCTTTCAGTACATAGGTATCTTCCATTTCTCCCTTTATTGATGGTGTTTTTGAAAAAAAAATAGTAGCATGTTTTTCTTTTAGATTCTAGTGTATGTTTTACCTTGAGGGGTTCACTAGAACAGGAGCATCATCCTTCCCACTGTATTTCTTATTTCTTGGATTTGGTTCTTTTCTCTTTCTTTCTTTTGGTAGCACGCATCCTATGACAGTTCACTAAGAAAAGACACTTGGTCACAAAATTGTAGAGGTTTGCACATCTGAAAATGACTTTTTTCCTCAAATATTGTGTTACTGTAAAATGAAATAAAAATATTTTTTTCCTCAAAAGTTTGAGGATTTTATTCCACTTCTAAAAATCCAATGCACTTTGATTCCTTTGTCCATGAGATAGGACATTTTCCCCTCTCTGGAAGTTTTTCATATCTTATCCTTATGTTTGATGCTCTGACATTATTGCTTCATTAAATATTTATTTAAGGAACAAATACATGCATCTCCCCGAGTCTTAGACGTGTTGCCTCAACTTGGTTGGAATACTGCTCTGTGGACACAACTGTTCCTACATCCCTGAACCATTCTTTCAGCCAACCACCACAGACTCTTCATACACAATCACTTGTTTTTGGCTTCTCTGAAAGGCAATTTTATTTCCCCTGCTTAATCACCTGGTTAGCCTTTTAGTTTGGAAAATCCTATCAGTCATCTTTGGAAAACTTCATTATATTAGTTTTTTTTTTTCTTTTTGGGCCATTGCACAGGGGTTACTCCTGGCTCATGCACTCAGGAATTACTCCTGGCAGTGCTCGGGGGACCATATGGAATGCTGGGAATTGAACCCGGGTCACCCGCGTGCAAGGCAAATGATATACCCACTGTGCTCTCTCTCCAGACCCTCATTATATTAGCTTTAAAGAAATTTTTAAAACATTTATTTATAAATATATAATATATTATAAAACATATATATTTATAAAAATACGTATTTTTAAATTTGACTTTTGGGTCTATACCTGGCTTTGCTTGAGTCTTATTCCTGGCTCTTCACTCAGGGATCACTCGTTGAAGGTTCAGGGGTGTTGAAGGCAAAGTAGGCAAGCACCTTGCCCATTGTACTATCTCTATGGCCCCTCAGGTGAGTTGTTTCAAAACTTTTTTTTCTGTCTCCTTTTGTCTCTTTTTTTCCCCTTGTTTTTCTCCCCCCCCCCCGCCCCCCGCCCCCCCCCCCGCCCCCAGTCTTTCATGTTAGAAGTTTTATACAGATGGTAATGAATATACGGATAGTAATGCTCCTTCGTTGTCTATTTATATGGAAGAAGCAGGGCACTAAACAGTTGAAGAGAAACTCAATCGCTTGGTGACATTTCAATCAAGGGTAATAAAACAGAGGAGGATGCCAAACATCACTATTCATTTATTTTATTCTTTGGAACTTGTGGTAGATTGTGTTAAAAGTCCTAACTAATACTTTTTAGCCATGGGACTTTGTAGTTCCTTCCCTGAAAGAGTAGGTTCTGTCTTCATATGCTTTGAATTGGGCCTATATGACTTCCAGTAAAATAAGGTGAAAGGATATCACGCAAATTTTACCTCAGCTTTGAAAGATTTTGCCCATGTTTTTTTGCTTCTTTGAGCTTCTGCTATGGCCAAGACAAGAAAATGGCCATGGGGCTGGAGCAATAGCACCTCAGGGTACATGGCTGACCTGAGTTCAATCCCAGGCATGCCAGATGTTCTCCCTGAGCCTGCCAGGCGTAAACCTTGAGGGTAAAAGCCAAGAATAAACCCCAAGCACAGCTGAGTGTGACCCCTCCCCCACAAAAAATGAAGAAAAAAAATTCCCAGGTAGTTTGCTGAGATACACAATAAATTAGCAGAAAAAGAAATAAAAAAGTATGATCACAACATAAAATAAAATATTTATAATCACTATTATTTAAGATAACATTGGAACTCCTGAACGGAGCAATTAGATAAGAAAAAAAAAGGTATTCATATTGGCAAGGGAGAATTTAAACTGTCATTATATGCAGATTAGAAAATCCTGAGGAAAAAGAACAACTATGGAGGTATCATGTTTGCTGATTTCCAAATATATCACATAACTGCAGTAATCAAACTATGGTATTAGAATAAAAACAGGCACACAGATTAATAACATAGAATCAAGAGACCAGAAATTAAACCACATAAATGTAGACTACTTATGATAAAGAAGCCACACACATACAATGGAGAAAGAAATGTCTCTTAAATAAATGGTTCTGGGAAAACTAGACAGTCACAAACTAAAGAATGAAAGTAGAGAGCTGAAGAGATAGTGTAGAGATTTAGGTACTGTCTTACCCAATCCTAGTTTGATCCACAGTTACTGCAGATAGTCCTCTGCACACCACTAAGAATTATTCCTGAGCACAGGACCAGCATATTCCTGAGAGTCTCTAGTTATAGCCACGGCCCTCATCCCCGAAAAAAATGGAACTAAATCACTGAATAAAACTATCACTGTCTTATATAACATACCCAAACTAATTCAAAATAGTTTAAAGGGGTGGGAGAGGTGCTTTTCCCCCTCTGGAGAAGCCTGTGTTCTCTCTTCAATATGTATATATATCTCTCTCTCTACCCTCACATACTTTTCTAGCATATTTCTTTAAATAAAAATTTAAAAGGGTGTCAGGGACAGAGATATAATCCAGTGGTTAAGGCGCTTGCCTTGTGTGTTGCCCACCCAGGTTCCATGTCTGGAACCGCATACGATTGGTCTCCTGAGTTCTTCCAGGAATGATCCCTGAGCACAGAGCCAGGAGAAAGCCCTGAGCACCACTAGGTTTGGAACAAAATGAAACAAAATGAAAAAATATGAAACCATAAACTGCACTGAAGAGATCACAGCTAGTAAACTCTTTAGACACTGGCCTTAGTGATATCTTTGTAAATTTATCTCCCAAGAAACAAGAGAATATAACCAAATGAGGCAACATGATAAAATGAAAAGGCAGGGCTGGAGCAATAGCATAGCAGGTAGGGTGTTTGCCTGGCACGTGACCGACCTGGGTTCTATTCCCAGCATCCCATATGGTCTCCTGAGCACCTCCAAGAATAATTCCTGAGTGCATGAACCAGGAATAACTCCTGTGCATCGCCGGGTGTGACCCCCCAAAAATAAAATAAAATAAAATAAAATAAAATGAAAAGGTAACCATTGAATTAGAAAATACTGCCATTTATTCAAGGAGTCAGTATCTAAAATATATATATATATATATATATATATATATATAACGCCCACAACTCAATAGCACCAACAGAACCCATATGGAAAGTATCAGGCTGAGTGAAATGAGTCAGAAGAAGAGGGACAGACATAGCATGACTGAACTTATTTGTGGGATGTAAAAAAAAAACCCAGTATGAGACTAATACCCAAGGATAGTAGAAACAAGGGCAAGGAAGAGTGGTCCACTGTTGGAAACTTGCCACAAGTGGTGGAGGGAGAAGGCAGTTGGGATAGAGAAGGGACCACTATGACAATGATAATTATTACTCTGGGTCAGAACTGCATTCTGAAAGTAGGTAAAGGAACAAATGTGATAACCTTTCAGTACCTGTATTGCAAACAATAATGCCCCAAAGGAAAGAGAGAAAGAGAAACAGAAAATAAGTGTCTGCCATAGAGACAGACTTGGGGAGGGGGTGGCAGGATGGAAATTGGGAGCATTGCTGGTGGGAAATGTACACTGGTGGAGGGATGGGTATTGGAACATTGTATGACTGAAACCCAATTATGAACAGATTTGTAACTCTCTCACAGTGATTAAATTTTTAAAAATTAAATTAAAAATTAATTAATTAATTAAAAAATTAAACAGAAAACCGAAAAAAAAAAAAGAATAGGATCTAAATAGGCATTCCTCCAAAGAAGCTAGACAAATGATGATTAGGCATTTGAAAAGATGTTCTACATCACTTATCAGGTAAATGCAATGGGATTTTTATCTCATGCTGGCTAGAGTGACTTACCAAAAAGTCAAGAAAAAATATTGACAAGAAAAATAGAATCCTTCATTGTTGGTAAGAATTTAAATTGGTGTCTTCACTATGGAAAACAGTATGTACATGCCTCAAAAAATTAAAAGATAGGGGCTGAAGAGAGCGAGAGAGTATAGCTGGTGAGGCAGCTGTCATGTATGCAGCAAACAGGGATTCAATTTTTGGCTTCGAATATGGTTCCCTGAGTCTGCCAGGAGTGATGCCTGGTCAGAGAGCCAAAAGCCCTGAGCACAGCTGGTTGTGGTCCCCAAACAAAATTAAAAAAACTTAAAAATAGACTGAATAAGATCCAACTTGCCCCCTTCTGAGTATTAAAAATATGGAAAAAAGTGGAAAATATATCTGCACCCTTACGTTCACTGCAGCATTGCTCAAAATAACAAGACATGGAAACAATCCCTGTACCTCCCCGTGGTAACTGTGTAAAGAGGAAGGTATTATGAACATTATAATAATACTCAGCCATAAAGAGAGATGAAATAGTGCTATCTGGGACCAGGAGGTAGAATGTATTATGCTAAGTATATTATGCTAAGTGAAATAAGTCAGACGAAGAAAGAAACACCAAGCGAGTTCAATCAGTTGTGGAATATAAAGAAAGAATGCAAATCAAACAAAACAAAACCAGGTTCTGAGACTGTGGCGGCAGCAGTGTGTCTGCCAGAGCAAAATGGGAGGGAGTTGATGGGTTAATGGTGGATGGTGTCTGGACATTTTGTGATGAGCACAAAAATAATAGTTTTTTCTTTCATGGCAAGTGATCCCTCCTTCTAGAAATATTAATGGTACAAGTTAAAATTGTCTTAAGACAATTTTCTTGTCTTCCCTTGGCCATTATGTTTTTGCTTATTGAACTTAGAGGTGCTATGCCCCCCTTCCTTTTCTTTGTTTCTATTTTTTTGGTTTGTTTTTTGGTTTTTGGGCTATACCCTGACAGTACTCAGAGCTTAGTCCTGGCTCTGCACTCAGGGGACAAGAGGCAAGTGCACTACCCCCGTATGATTACTCAAGCCCCAAGAGGTACTTTTCTGTACTATTGGTTTTTCCCAAAGTTTGGTGGACCTTGATTGGTTACTTGTGCTTGTTTTGAGATTTCTTCTTGTAATGAGTTTCCAGGGTTCTCAACTCTCTGGGTCACAGGGAAGCTGTGGAGGGAGCTGTCATCAGGTGATGCCACATAGCACTGTGCCCTGCCAGAGCTTCCCAACCTGGCTAAAATCCTTCCCTAGAGACAACTGCATCATTCATCTGGAAAGTTTGCTGCTCTTCCTTGAAGTACACATTTAAGCTAGTCCCTGTGCCCCACATACCACATATCAGCTACCTCCATTAGTTCTGCAGGTTAATATTAATTTCTCAGTATCTGCATTGCATACCATAATGACAAAAAAAAAAGAAGAGAGAAAAAGAGAAAGAGAGAGACAGAGACAGAGACAGAGATAATATGCCTGCCACACAGGCAGGTGGGGGTGGGGGCAGGAGGGAAACTAGGGACTAAGGACATTGGTGGTTGGAAATGTACACTGGTGAAGGGATGGGTGTTGGAACATTACATAACTGAAACCCAATCATGAACAACCTTGTAACTGTGTATCTCATTGAGTCAATAAAAAAAGAAAAAAATTTTGGAAGAAATTATCCAATAAATATTTGAAATAAGAAAATAAACAAAACCTTTAAAGCAAAAAAAAAAAAAAAAACAAAACAAATATTGACCACAACCAGGCTGCCCATTTAGGACCGAACCACCTAAATATACAACTGATATCAGTGGCAATAAAAGATATTGGCAACAATCCATGCTCCATCTCCACTGGCCAGCAGAAGTCTAGGTCATCACTACTCAAACTAAAAGGTTTGGCGCAATCAGCAGTCTGTGATAAATGTTTATGATCTTCGGGGCTGAAGCCATAGTACAGTGGGTGTGTGGCTGACTAGGGTTCCATCCCTAGCACCCCGTATGGTTCCCTGAGCTTTCCCAGAAGTGAACCCTGAGTGCAGAGCCAGGAGTAAGCCCTGAGCACCAATGGGTATGGCTCCCAAACAAAATAAAACAAAAGTTTGAGATCTTAGAGTCCAGCAATAACAGGAGGAGGCAGCCAAAATCTTATCTGTGTCAGGCAATTGAACCTTTTCCTGTCATCTTGAATGGATGTTGTTTCTTTAGGAATCACCAGATGCCAGAAGGGTTTTTTTTTCCTTTTTGGGCCATACCCCACAATGCTTGGGGATTACTCTTGACTGCACTCAGGAATTACCTGCTGTGGTTAATGGGGAACCATATGGGATGAGAAGGATAAAACCTGGGTTGGCTGCATGCAAGACCAGCACCTTACCCACTGTACTATCTCTCGGGCCCTTGCCAGGAGTTTTTACAAGTTTCCATTACAAGCTTCCTCATGGTCAGTGAGAGTGGCTGGCAGGGTTAAGTTGACCGGATACCCTGCAGATTTGAGATGAGAGAGATTGTTTCTCTCTCTTTGTTGCCCTGTGGGATTCTTTTGATTTAACTTAGCAAGCATCTGGTCCAACAGCTTCCTCCTTATGTATCTGTGCTGTCTTAAAGTGCTGAAACAAGAGTACATCAAAATAACGGTAGGAATTGACACCTCCTAATTATGTTCAGGCTCTTTAGGGGGGAGGTGGTCACTGATGGCAACCTGGACGCTGCCTGTAAAAGCAAAGAAAGGTCTAGGTGCGCTTTTCCCTTTAACCTACACATGGAAAATAGGAATTTTCCATGGGTGTGCAAAGATCTCCCAATTTAATCTTTCTGACTTCATTCCTGTTGCTCATGCCCTCCCTTACAGTGCTTCTGCCTCATTAGCCTCTTTGGTGCTCCTCAAATGTGCTATGCAGGTTTCCTCTTTGGAGCCTTGGTGTCCCCAGAGGGCTGTCTGGCTCTTTTCTCCCTCCTGCACCTCTCAGTGTCACGCTCTCCGATCATCCTTACAGAACTGAGACATCCCTTCCATCGACTTTCTCTCTTCCTCCTTTGCTCAAGTGTTCTCCATAACTAATATTATAGTTTAAATAGTTTATTTAAATAGTTTATTTAGTTATTTATTATAGTTTACTCTGAGTTAACTTCTCTAACTGCAGGGATCTCTTTTTCTTTTCTTTGCTTTTCTTTTTTTTTAACTGCTAGGCTGTCAATCCTTCAACACTGTCACAGAAATGGGTGCTTAATAAATAAGTTTTAAATAAATAACTTTTATCTAAGCTGGTTAAATAAATCCAGTTAGGGCTGGAGAGATGGTACAGTGAGCAGGGTACTGATTTCGCAGGCAGCTGGCCCTGGATTCATCCCTGGTATCACATACAACCCAGGTGTGGCCCCAAAACCAAAGTAAAGAAATAAATCCAGTTAGCCCCGTTATTCAGACATAGATCACAGAAAAGCCCATGTTCATAAATGGATTATAGGTCTAATGAGAACTTTCATTCAAAGGTTTAGTCATTCTCATTTAACAATTCTCAAAAAACTCAAATTTTTTTTTTTTGGTTTTTGTTTTGTTTTGTTTGGGGGCCACATCTGACAGTGCTCAGGAGTTACTTCTGTCTCTGCACTCAGGAATCAGTCCTGGCAAGCTTGGGAGCCCATAGGGGATGCCAGGGGTCAAACCCAGGTTGGCTGCATGCAGGGCGAGCACCCTGCTCTGGCCCCAATTACTGAACTTCTTTCTCAACAATAGAAATGGTTAAGTTCTTAACTGAAGGAGATTCTATTTATTGGAAAACAAAAAATATACTTTTCGTGAAATGGGAATTAAGACAATTGTTTTCAGCTTCTGAGTATCTACAAATGTACTGGTCTTAATGGTAGACTATCTAGATTCCTACAAAGTGCTTACACTAATTATCAAGCTTCTGAAAGTTTTTGGGGAGTTTGCTTTTCTTTTTACTCGCCCCTAGAGGGAGCTCCTCGTCAGCCAAAATAAGATGCCACTGGAAATGTTTTTACACAACAGATTTTTCGAAATGTTTTCTTTTTATGTAATTTTGTTGTCAAAAGGAATGTGACTCACACATTTTCTTAGAGCTGAAAACTTTGGAAATAAATTTTCTCTCCTACTTAGCACTTATCCACCCCTCCCCATTGTGTTTTAGATACATTGGTTTAAAATGTAAAAGTGTAATATCTTTTGATTGGTACATAGAACAGGTGATTGTCATTAAGGAAAATGGAAGGAATTACACTTTGTTTCAAAATTTTGGCAATTTAATTAAAAAATCATTACATAATTGGTAATGGAAAGTGGGTGTCTTGAATCAGGAAGCAAAGTCTGCAATGCCAATTTCCCTTCAAGTCACAAACTTTATGGGAGTCTTTCTAAGGTGCATTAAAGCAGTCAGTATAAGAGGGAACTTGGTCTAAATGTTATGCCAGCAAATAAAGTCACTGATGACAAAGCATTAAACTAAAACAAGAAAAGTCAACCAAACAAAGGATATAAACTGACATTTCATTTAAAGAAAAGGGGGGCTCCCTTCCGCCCTCCTCCCTCTGGAAAGAAAGATGGCGGCCACATGGGAGCCTTGTGGACAGCAGGTATGAGCCGGGGGTGTGGGGGCGACTAAAACCTCATGGGAAGGGGGGCGTTTCGGTCCGCCCTTCACGCCCTACCGAGGTCACCAGTTGCCCCCCATGAGCAGCTCTCCAGAACAGCCATGGCCCCAGAAGCACAAGGACTTAATGCAGAACCCGGCAGCTTGAAGCAGAAAAGTGAACGGACTATGCGTTAGTCCAGGCCATCATGTCTGTCCGGAGGGGAAAGGGTGTTGCCCCATTCGCCCTCTCCTCTCTGGAAAGAAGGATGCCGGCCGCATGGGAGCCTTGTGGACAGCAGGCATGAGCCGGGGGTGTGGGGGCGACTAAAACCTCATGGGAAGGGGGGCGTTCTGGTCCGTCCTTCACGCCCTACCGAGGCCACCAGTTGCCCCCCACTAGCGGCTCTCCAGCACGGCCACGACTCCAGAGCACAGAAACCAATTTCTTAACTATCTGACTTTCAGTAGAAATACTTCCAGGGTCAATAAGTAAAATAGCAGAAATCCAAAACCAACATTTAATTCCTGAACCCAGCTGTAGAAAGCAAATCACTTCACAATGCTTTTTCAGCATGTCTGATTTGGGGGGGGGGGGTAAACTCTAAATAATAGTGGTGAATCTTTTATTGAAACAATGAATCTAATCAAAGCAGATAGAGTGTTAACTAGAATTCATCTGCCTCACAGGGACTGGGAGGAGTGGGGGGTGGGGTTTTATTGGGGTTCTTCATGGTAAAAAATAAGTATTGGTAAAGGGAAATGTGTTTGATATTTGCATGACTGAGACCTAAACCTGAAAGCTTTGTAACCTTTCCCACAGTGATTCAATAAATAAATAAATAAATAATAAAGAAAAGGGGGGATATGAGTTTTGTAGATTTTTGTTTGTTTGGGGGTCACATCTGGCTGTGGTCATGGCTTTTCTTGGCTCTGCACTCAGGGATCACTCCTAGCCAAGTAAGTACTCTATTCACTGTGCTATCTCTCTAGCCTCCAGAAAAGAAGTATTTTGAACACAAGCAAAGCCGTCTAACTCATCCATAAGAAAATTAAAGGTAGATTTGTGATGACAGTTTCTCCATATAAGGGTATAGAAAAAGTGTAAGTTTTCTCATTCATATGCAATATTATAGGTCAGAATGTAAAATCCAAAAGCTTCTTTGGATAGTAACATGACAATATTCATAGAAACTGAAAATGTGCAGACCTCTCAATCTAACAATTCCATGGTGGACATTTTCCCACAAAAATATTTCCCACACTGGATTCTATTCTAGCATACATATACACATATATACATCAAAATTATCACCCTGTTGACACCAAAATCAGATTAGGACAACAAAATCATAGAAGATTTTAGGACTAGTTAACTTGTGGGCAAGTTCCTTTTTTATTTTTTAGATTCTGGGTCACACACGGAAATACTCAGCACTTACTCCTCATTCTGCACTCAGTAATTACTCCTGGCAGTGCTCAGGGAACCATATGGGATGCTGGAGATAGAATCTGGATTGGGCACATGCAAGGCAAGAACCTTACCTGCCATAGTATCTCTCTAGACCCCCACAAGATGCAAATATTAATCCAGAAGAATGCAATGGAGATTTTAACTAGTATTTGAACAAGTAAGAGTTATCCCATGAAACCAAGCAAACATTGCATTGTTGGACATTGATCCTAAGTCCAAATATTATGAACTGATACATGATTGTTTAAGCAGAATATCACACTGCAGAACTAACCTGATGAAAAATCCACCCACTGGCACAGAGTGCTTTCCTGCTTTGTCATCCTAGACATGAAATCCCTGGTGCCTATATTTTGTTTTTGATTTTGGTTTTGACCTATACCTGGCTGTGCTCAGGGATGAATTCTGGTGGGGCTCAGGGGACCATATGTGGTGCTGGGGATTGAACTCTGGTTGGTTGTGTGCAAGGCAAGTGTCTTACCCACTATATTATCTCCCTGGCCCTCCTAGTGTGTACGGACCTGGTCATTGTTTGCCCAGAAACCAGGGAAACTAGAAAGCAGGAAGATGTTACTTCAATTCTCTAATTATAGGCACACTGTCTCCCACCAAGACAAATAAGAAGGGATACCCCAAAAATGGGAAAGGGCTCAGGTGCCAGAGAATCTAAAAAATAGCTGTTGGCACTCTACTTTGAGAGTTTCACCAAAGCAAAAAAAATTATATCATGGTATTAACAGATAAATGAAGAAGATAGGACCAAAATGATAGTACAGCAAGCAGGGTGTTTGCCTTGCAGGTGCCAACCTGGATTCGATCCTTCACATTTCATATGGTCCCCCAAGCACTGTCAAGAATGATTCCTGAGTGCAGAGCCAGGAATAACCACTGAGCATTGCTGGGTGTGACCCAAAAACAAAAAAAAATAGGGGGGGGGTATCAGGTACAATCATAAAAAAAGCATTTAGTAAAAAATTTTGGTTTTAACTATTAGTGGGCTGCGCTGATGGCTCAAGCAGTAGAGCACATTCCCCGCTCCTCTCCCAAAGCTACTGGGGTAGCACTGGTGGTCCCCAGGTACTGCCTGACTGAGCACTGCACCATTGACTAAACATCCAATGGAACAATCAACAATCACACCATAGGCCAATCAATAATTATCACCAAGAGTGGTATGGTCACACACTCAGCATTTCTGGGTGCAGCCCCTACTTTAAAAAATAGATAAAGCTATTAGTCATCAGTCCAACTAATATGGGTCAAACAATACTTTTCTTGGGGTTGCCTTACTGTCCAGTGAGTACATAGAGAGGGCAATACTGATCTCATCTAAACAAATTAATATTAGCTTAGAGCTTTGCTTTATCTTGGTGCAATTTTTAGAAAAAAGTATTTTTAAGAAAACACCTTGACATCTCGTGAAAGAAGATATACAGATGGTGAAGAAGCCTATGAAAAGATGTTCTACCTCATATGTCACCAGGAAAATGCAAATTCAAGGAACAATGAGCTATAGCTGATAATAGACACATCTATTAAAATGAGAAAGAGCTTAGGGAAGGCGATCCTGTTAGATACCAGAACACAAGCAACACATATGCTGCGGAGGATGTGGGCCACTGGCCCTCTTTGTTGGTGGGAATCCAACCTGGTGGGACACAGCCACTTTTGCAGAGAGTTTGGCAGTATATGATCCTTCAATCTTGCTCTTTGGTTTTACTCAAAGCAGTTGAAAATTTATGTTCATACAAAAACTACACACAAATATTTATAGCAGCTTTATTTTCAGTTGCCAAAGCTTGGAAGTCACCAAGATACCCTTTTATAAGCGAATGGATAAACTGTGGTATATCAAACAATGGACTATCAATCAATTCCTAAGTAAAAACAAAACTCCCAATGTAGTGAGGCCCTAGGCTTGACCCTGTCTCGGCAAACATAAATAAAGGAAGAAAAAAATCAAAACTCCCAATGTAGTGAGGCCCTCGACTTGACCCTGTCTCGGCAAACATAAAATAAAGGAAGAAAAAAAAATCAAAGATTGAGGCTTCATTTGGTCCCAGAGAGAGCACGAGGTTTAAGGACTTGCTTTTGCATATAGTCAACTCAGTTTGGTCTCCTGAACACTACTGAGTGTGACCCCAAAAGCTAAAAGAAAATGATCAAATCAGAAAAGACACTCGTTAAGTGAAAGATATAAATCTAAAAATACTACTAGAATGTCATATAGTTGGAATTGAACAACATAATCTTTATATATGTGACATCATAATAAAGTTAGAACTATAAAGAGAGTAAAAAATCAGTGGCTTCCAGGGGTGAAGGAGGGAGGGATGAATATGAAGAGCAGAGATCTTTAAGGGCAGTGAAACTACCCTATATGATATTATAATGATAAATACATGTGTTATACATCTGTTCAAACTCACAGGATATACAGCACCAGGAGGGAACCTTAATGTAAAACATGGACTTAGGGTGATAATATCACATCAATACAGGTTCAAGAATTGTAACAAATGGCCTACTTCAACGAGAAATGTTGAAAGGAGTTATGCATGTGTTGGGGTTGGGGCAGGCATATTGGGAACTCCCTGTGCCTTCTGCTTGGTTTTGTTATACACCTAAAACTGCTCTGAAATAGTCTTTTTTTTTAAAAAAAAAAATAAGGAACAAGATCTAAAAAATACATTAGCTTATCAGAATAGGAAAAGATCCAATTAATTTGAAAATGCTAACTAAAATAAACCTCCTACAAACATTGTTGGCATAAAGCATGTTAAACTCATAGGATAAGCAGTGCCACTTCTTCCAGATTCTTTCCAACATTCCTCTTGAGTTCTCGGGTAACAACAAAAGATGAACAAAGAAGTAAATGTCCATGGGCCCAGACTGAATCCACCGTTTTGTGATGGACCTCATTAAGATACTAATCTGTTGAAAATTTGGGTATGCAAGTTTTGTGACAAATCTTCAGGCTTTCTTGGGGTTAGGAAGGGCTACCTCTCCCCACTTCCCTATACTTCTGGAAGCATCAGTGGTCACTCCCAAGAACCAATTCCAGTACCACCACGTAAGCTCTTCTATTGGCCTCGCTTCAGACACATACATTTTAAAAGACATCAAAAGCCACAGTTAATCTTGGACCCATGCAAGGCTGAATAGACCAGGGTAAATTGAGAATGGCCTGGTGCCTGCCCAAGCAAGCCCACAGCAGCTGCTTGCTCCCACAATCCTAAATTGTCACCGTGACTCTGACCAGACTTCACTTTCTCGGGATGGACCTCACTGGGATATAATCTGCTGAAAATTCGAGTATGTGGGTTTTGAGACTCTCGGGATTGGGATGGGTTACCTCCCCCACCTTCCCGTACTTCTGGAAACCCTAGCAGTCACATCTGTGAGTTCACAAAGTGTGGGAGTGTGCGATGCATGCGTTGATGATCCAGAGCCTCCTCCTCGTCCTCAACAGGCCTCCCCAGCAGAGGAACCAAGATACTGGGGGCCACAGAGTGATGATGAAAATGGCCAATTTAATTAAGAGCTTCTAGCATACTTATACAACATCTGAAGGGGGTCAAGGTATAAGACTGCATGTAGGTGTGGTTGATCATTTACAGAGGTAAAATATTTCAGCTGAGGCAAATCTCATGGGGAGATTAACTCAAGGAGACACTGTCTCCCACGGGCATCGATATTGCTTTTCCTTTAGTTGTACATATTAAACAATTAAGTTTACTTCTTATTAATACTTGCCATAATTTGGATAAACACAGTAAAAGATATAGATTCCAAAACTTAGTTCTCTGGGCTCTGAGAGTAAGCAAGTCTTTTACCATAAATCCTAGACTAAGTCCTCAGACCAGTTCAGCTTGTCCTTCCCCAGAGGGATCCTGTCTCAAGTCCTAACAGCTTGCATCAAGACTAAGCATTTATGCTTTCTAGACTGTCCTATTTTAATGCCAGGGTAGCTTTACCACTCGCCCCGGGTCCATCCTAGTCCCACAGCAGGACTTCCATTTTGGGGTATTAGGAACTACAGCAACTGAAGCCCGAGTCAAGTAATTATGATGGATGCTCAGGAGAAGGTATATTTCTTTTTTTTTTTTTTTTTTTGCTTTTTGGGTCACACCTGGCGATGCTCATGGGTTACTCCTGGCTCATGCACTCAGGAATTACTCCTGGCGGTGCCTAGCGGTGCTCGGGGGACCATATGGGATGCTGGGAATCGAACCTGGGTCGGCCATGTTGGCTGCGTGCAAGGCAAACGCCCTACCCGTTGTGCTATCGCTCCAGCCCCAGGAGAAGGTATATTTCAGAGTCATTCAACTCCCAACTGTTAGGAACATAGCACTAATGGTCTTTCTGTGTTTAAGCAAAGAACATTGTTCTATAGTAAAATATAAAAAGAATATCACGGTCACGGTCCTCCCGTTGTTCATCAATTTGCTCAAGCGGGCCCAGTAACGTTTTCATTGGAGACTTTATTGTTACTGTGTTTGGCATATCGAATACATCACGGGTAAGTTGCCAGGTTCTGCCCTGCGGGTGAGATACTCTCGGTAGCTTGCCAGGCTCTCCAAGAGGGGCAGAGGAGTCAAACTCGGGTCGGCCATGTTGGCTGTGTGCAAGGCAAACGCCCTATCGCAGTGCTATCGCTCCAGCCCATAAAAAGGATATAGAGGAAATTAAAAAGCAAGTAATTCACTACAAATACAAAATACAGAGTTGCCAGAAAGTTTTGGCTTATAAGTCACCAAGATTGACTCAGGGAATTGTGATGATGAGAGGTAATACACAAAAGAAAGGTTAAAGATAAACTCAGGGGATTAAGAATACTCACAAGGGAACAGTAAACTTCTATAGGAAGAGGAAAAGGGCTGATTCACTGATGAAGCCTAATACACTTAGGGCTAATATCCAACAATGTCCATACCCCAAAGCTGCCACACAGTTAGAATAGCTACTCCAGCTGTACCTTCCCGATAAAAATACTGAACTCCCCGAACACATACAATGAGTTCTTGGTACCTGTATTGCAAACTAAACTGCACAAAAGGGGAGAGAGAGAGGGGCAGGAGTGAAGAAGAAAAGTGCTTGCCATAGAGGCAGGATGCTGGGGGTTGGGGCTTGGGGGGATGGTGGGAGGAAAACTGGGGACATTGGTGGTGGGAAATGTGCACTAGTAGAGTGATGAGTGTTGGATCATTGTATAACAGAAACCCAATAATGAACAGTCTTGTAATAGTCTATCTCATGGTGATTCAATGTATTTTTTTATTTTTAATTTTTTTAATTTTAATTAATTTATTTATTTTTGCTTTTTGGGTCACACCTGGCGATGCTCAGGGGTTACTCCTGGCTCATGCACTCAGGAATTACTCCTGGCAGTGCTCGGGGGACCATATGGGATGCTGGGAATCGAACCCGTGTCGACCATGTCAGCTGCGTGCAAGGCAAACGCCCTACCCGCTGTGCTATCGCTCCAGCCCCTCAATACATTTTTTTAAAGAAATATATGTATCGTCAGTATTTAGTATTAACATGGTCATCTACTTTAAACAACTCAAAGAACCAGCTAATAATCAGGACTGTGGAAATGCAAAGATAATAAAATAATTGCAAAATGTTTCACTACATTAAGCCTCAAAATGACAGAGGAATTCCATGAACATTAGTCAAGCACACAGAATTACCAGATACATACAGAATCCTCTATATTTCAGATAGAGAAAGAATAGTGATTTATTTCTCATCCATGGAATATTTCAAAGAACTGACATTCACACCAAAGAGACTTACTTTGCAAGTATAATCAGTGACTATGTCTAAAAAAAATCAGAAACAAATAATTTAAAATTTTAATTTTTAAATTAAACGTCTTTTAATTTTTAATTTAAAAACTCTGTGATGGGAGGCAAACCAAAACAAAATGCTAACTACAGCTCATGAAGCCACCAATCTGCCAAATTATCACAAGTAGATTGATTTCATGCTGAAAATTCTGTGGCCTTCTGAGAGGAGGGCGTGCTGGTTCCCCAACCTGTTCTGACATCCTCCAACATATAATGGTCGCAGGTCCACAGATCCTGGAGCATATGACCACATATGTAGCTGCGCAGCACCTACAAATTTCACAGTACTGACAGCCCAGTAGGAACCCAGAATTTTGATGGGGAAGTTGCATCGAAATCCACAATGAGCAAAACAACAACACAGAAGCCTCAACTAGCACCAACCAGCTCAGTAATTCTTCAATGGCTTTACTAACATGGTGAAATATAACAATGATCACAAATTGACTTGTATTGGTCTATTTTCTGATAATTCCATTTGTTATTTTGTTGTAACAAGCAATATGAAGTACATTTGCGCCTACTAAGGGGCTTGGGGGTAGGTGGGAATCTGGGGACATTGGTGGAGAGAAGATCACACTGGTGGTGGGATTGTTGTTGGAACACTGAATATCTGAAACAACTGTATTATGAACAACAATCATGGTGTTTAAGTTAAAAAAATTTAAAAAATTGAAACTACTAAAAACTGCTTTTTCTTATTTTCTTGAGGAAAAAATTTCCACATTCCAAACTTCAAATAGCTTTGTTAAGAAGACCAAAATATATGAAAACCCATTTTTCATCCTAATAATGAGGGAAAAAGCAAAAAAAAAAAAAAGAGAAAAGTAGAATAGAAAAAATTAGGACAAGGAGATAAAAAAATTCAAATTAACAAAAGAAAAACTCTTCTCTCCTTAAGAAAATCGCAAGAGAGGAGTAAGCTCTTTTTCAAAAAAAATTTTCCAAAGACATTCAATTGACATGAATCAGATTAAAGAGAATGAAACTATACAAGATAGAAAAGAACTGAAACTTAACTACATAAATGGAATTAAAAATTGTTTGTAGAGGATATTGTGTACAATTTTATGGATAATCTAAAACTGAAAAGACTGAAAAAATGGATTATTTTCTAGTAAAAATAAAATTACCCAAATCAGTTCAAGAAAAAGTGAAAAACTAGGTGCTGGAACGATAGTACAGTGGGAAGAACATTTGCTTTGCATGCTGCTGACCTGGGTTTGATCTCCAGCATTCCATATGATCCCTTGAATACTGAAAGGAGTAACCCTTGATCATCAGTGGTTGTGCCTCCCCGCCCCGAAAAAGAGAAAGGTAAAAAGCTAGAATAGCTAGAAATATTTATATTTTATATTTTTTTATTTATTTTTTTAAAATTGCAGTTTATTTATTTAGCTTTTTTTTTTTTTTAGGTCACATCTGGTGATACACAGGGGTAACTCCTGGCTCTGCACTCAGGAGTTACTCCTGGTGGTGCTCAGGGGATCATATGGGATGCTGGGAATCGAACCCGGGTTGGCCGGGTGCAAGGCAAACGCCCTACCTGCTGTGCTATCGCTCCAGCCCCAGTATTTATATTTTAAATATTGCCCTGAGACCAGATGATTTTATAGCTGTGTGTGTGTGTGTGAAGGAAATAATTTCAAAACTATCTCTACCATTACACATAATAGGAAAAAAGAGGGAAAACCATCCAGTTCGCATTATGAAGCCAACTTAATTTTCACACCATACCTGATGAAGATAGGCCTCCCACCAAGAAACCTAGGTCAGGCATTTGCAAACATTCTGTAGAGCCAAATAGTAATTTGCAGTTACTTGCTTCAAAAAAGTGGTTATAGATATCACACAGAGTATGGAGTGTTCCAATAAATATTTATTTACAGATCCTGAAATTTTTATTCAGTTTTCAACATCACAGAATATAAGACAATGAGCTGTACAAATAGGCCACTAGATTTGACTTGGATGCAAGATAGTGGCTTGTTGGCCAATATAGCTCAATATCATGATTCCGTATTAGTATAAAAATGTGAAGTAAAATGCTGTCAAATAGAATTTAAAAATATGTCAAAATAATACAGAAAGATTAATAGTTATTCTAGAAAAGTCTCAATTTCAGGAAAATTTACCATATATTCTTATTTATTTTCTTGTATTTTTATTGAATTACCATGAATTACAAAGTCATTCATTATTGCATTGTAAGGTACACAATGTTCCAACACCAATCCCTTCAGCACTGTCCTCACTTCAAAATGTCCTCAGTTTCCTTCTTACCCCCACAGCCTGCCTCTATGGCAGGCACTTAGCATATATATTTTTTAATTTAATTTTTATAAAGTTGTTCACAATAATTTATTACATTTAGTATTCTAACACCAATCCCACCATCATTACACCTTCCCACCACATTTCAAATGTTTCCATCCCTACCCCCAAAGCCTGTCCCCAAAGTAGGACCTAAATCATTTATTTTATATTGCTTGTTATGAACAATCCACTAAAAATGATTCAAAAAAATTTCCTCAGAGGAAACTGTGTGAAGATTGCCATATTTTGCCTTAGAGCCATTAAGCCCTTGTAAAAGAGATTACTAATAGGTTGTTACAGGTTGAGCCTTGTGTTTAGCATATAGTCTTAGCAAACAATTTAAAGGAAAGCTGTAAAGCCTTCTGATCAAATCAACATATGCTAAAAATGAGGGTTAGCATTAAAAACTCTATACAAGATGTTTTTCACAAAAAAGAACTTCCTAAATTTGGGGAAAGACTGGTTTGTTTGCTAGCTTGTTAAAAGCAACCAATTCTAAATGATGGAGGGAAAGAAAATGATTTCACTAAAACCCAGGAAGCTGACAGGGTTACCTTCAGTCATTACTGTTAGATGTCTTATTTGGTTTCTAGCAAATACAACAGATTGAAAAACTCAGTCTACTTTTGAAAAGGAGATGATAAGAATTTATTTTTACTGTTGATATGATAATATTCCTAGAAAAAAATTTTTTTTTACTGTTTGGGTCACACCCAGCGATGCTCAGGGATTATTCCTGGCTCTGCACTCAGGAATTACTCCTGGCGGTGCTTGGGGGACCATATGGGATGCCAGGGATCGAACCCAGGTTGGCCGCATGCAAGGCAAATGCCCTACCCTCTGTGCTATCGCTCCGGCCCCAAAAGTTTAAGTAATTACTAAAAAGGAGTAAGTAAATAGTTTGGGAGAAATTACAGAGAATAGTTTATAGGACTGATAAATATACAGAAATCAATAATTTTTTCTGAATAACAGTAATCAAATGGAAACTGAGTTGAAGAAAATATTTGACCCAAAGCACACCACCACTTAAAACTTAACCATAAGAACATAAGGCCCTTAAAGTAAAATTAAAGTGTTTAATTCAGCTAGATTGTAATCCCCAAACAAGACTTCAAGAAAAAAAAAATACAACAACCCTGGAAAATTTCATAAAGGAAATAAGAAGAAAGTGGCAATTGTGCCTGGTGGAGGAACTGCAGAATGATTGATACTGCATATAGAAACAAACAGCTAAGTGGCAAAAGTAGCTTCTATCCTATCAGCAACTTTAAACTCAACAATAAAAACAGAGAATAATTTTTTGTTTGATTTTTATTTGGAGGGTGGGGAGGCGGTAGATGGGTTTGTGGCTGTACCCATCAGTGATTCTCTGCCCACCAGGTCAGGGCCTCAATGCAGAGACCAGAGGATGTGATGCTTACTTGAG
Organism: Sorex fumeus; assembly: GCF_029834395.1. Lineage (NCBI taxonomy): Eukaryota > Metazoa > Chordata > Mammalia > Eulipotyphla > Soricidae > Sorex > Sorex fumeus. The sequence continues at coordinate 52,197,750 of NW_026606129.1, read as the reverse complement.
GCCTGCAGTGCCTGGGGTACCAGGGACACCCCAGCAGTTCTGGGGGCCTCCAGGGCTGCACTGAGGGATGCTCAGGGGACCAGGAATCAAATCCTGGAATTAAATACAGGTATCATAATTCCTGGCTCAAGGTACCCACTATATTATTTCCAATTCCAACAAAATGTTTTTTTTTTTAAAGTAAAATGCTTTTTTTTCAACTGTATTTTTTTAAAAAAGAGACTCACTTTGGCTTCAAGGATATAACTAGATCGAAAGTGAGAAGTTGAAAGAATATTTTAGGCAAATAATACTAAAAGAGGAATGTAGTAGATACTACTGAATCAGACAAAATAGACCTCTTAAGGTCTTTTAATTTTTTTCTTTTAATTCTTTATAATTATATAGTATTAATTATAAAAGGTTAATCCATCAATAATATATAATTATTATAAACATGAATCCATGTGGGGCAGGAGAGAAATACCCTGGTTAAAATCCCAGCACCATCTGGTTCCTCGAACAATGCCAGGTTGAATCCCTGGTGGCTTAGAGAAGCACCATATACTCAGGTCTTATCATTGAACCACCAGCTGGTTGACTGAGAATTGCTTGGTGTAGAATTGGAAGCCTCCCACCAACACCCCCCCCCCATATATATATATGAATGACAACCCCTCAAACAGAAATTATAGGATAAAAAGAAAATTCAACAAAAAATTGTTGGAGATTTCAACATCCCCTCTTTAATAACAGCTAAACTAGATAGAGGTTAATAAGGCAATAGAGGATTTGAGTACCTTTGAGTACCATTGAGTACAATACCATTGAATACAATACCATTGAGTACAATAGAGGATTTGAGTACCATTGAGTACAAAGCTAGATCCAACACTGAAAAAATGCTCATTTCCCTTAAATGCACATAGAACTTTCTCCAGGAAGGTCTGGATAGTACAGTAGGAAAGGCATTTGCTTTGCGTGCAACTGACCTCAGTTGGATTCCCAGCATTTCATATGGTTGCCTGAACACAGCCAGGAGTGATTCCTGAGTGCGTACCTAGGAGTAATCCTTGAGCATCACCAGGTGTGACCCCAAAACAAAAGCAAAAGAACATTCTTTATGATAGATCATATGTTAGGCCACAAAACATATCTCAGTAAGTTGAAAAACATTGAAATGTTCTAGAGCATCTTCTCTGATCACAATTGAATTATAATAAAATGTATTAACACGTTAATAATATTAATCAATAATATATGTTAATAATAGAAGACAACCTGAAAAAAATTACCTGTTTTAAAAAATTAACAATTCACTTTGAAGCAACTAATGGAGTGAAAGTGAAATGACAAATACTTAGAAAATACTTTGACATAGTTGAAAGCAAAAATACCAACAGCTAGGCTACAACCTAAGTAGTTTTCAGTGGGAAATTACAGTTCTTAATGACTATTTTAAAAAAGGAGAAACTTCCCAAATTAGTAACTAAATTAAAATTAAATTAGTAACTAAATTGCATCTCAAAAAGCTAGAAAAAGAAGAGCACACTGAACATAAATTAAGTAGAAAAAAAATAAAGAGCAGAGAAGAGTTAAAATACAACAATGTAGAGAAGGGAGCACCAAATAAAGAGTGTTTGGAGGATCCTCCCAGGAGGGGAGATGCATGTCGAAAGTAGACTATGGACTGAACATGTTTGCCACTCAATGCCTCTTTTGCAGACCACAACACCCAAAAGAAGAGAGAACACAAGGGATTGCCCTGCCACAGAGGCAGGGTGGGATGAGGGGGTGGGGGTGGGGGGAATGTTATCCATGGTGGTGGAAAATGGGCACTGGTGGAGGGATGGGTATTTGATCATTGTATAATCGAAACCCAAGCACAAAAAATTGTAAATCTACAACTGTACCTCATGGTGTTTCACTAATAAAAAAAAAAGTATTTCCAGAGTCAGAGTGATAGGACAGCGATGATGGCACTTGCCTTGCAATGCGACTGATCCAGGTTCAGTCCCTGGCATCCCATATGGCCCCAGAGCCCAGGCGGGAGTGATCTCTGATACTGGCGTGATAGGGTTGAGATCTGAGATCTAAGGTTGGGAAAACTGTACACGTGGAATTTTGATCATGGCTGATTGTAGAGTTGGTGCTATGAATAACTTTGTAAATTATAGTACTTCAATAAAAAAATTTTTAAAGTAAAAAAAATACAATTGTAGATCAATAAAATCTAAAGTTGACTCTTTGAAAGACCAAAAATATTGCAAACCTTTAGCTAAACTTATCAAGTGAAAGGAAAACTCAAATTAATAAAATCAGAAATGAAGGTGGGAAACAAATGATAAAGGATCATAGGAGGATCTATGAGCAAACAAAATATCTATAGTATTTTATCTCATTTGTTTGTATATGAACAAACTAGATAAAATGCAAAAAAAAGATAGAGAAAAGACCATGACCAGTTTACTTCATGGTGTTTTATCTTTCAAAAATTAGAAGAGAAAATTATAAACTTTCTAACTTATTCTTTGAGGCTGGTTACCATGACACCAAAACCAGCAAAGATACTATAAGAAAAGAACACTAAAGGTCAGTGCCGGTTATGAATACTGATGCCAAACATTAAATGAAATACCAACAAATCAAATCCAAAAGATTATTGAAAGGGGCATACACAATAACCTATAATAGGATTTATTTCAGAGGAGAAAGGAGGCTCGGTATATGAAAATCATATACCATATTAATAGAATAAAAGGTGGAAGTACATGATCATCTCGTTAGAGAAAAAGAATTTTAAAAATAGCACTTTCGTGGTTTAAAATAAAGCTATTAATTCAGAATAGGTGGGAAATTTCCCTTCCTCCCTCCCTCCAACCCTTCTTTTCTTCTTCCCTTCTTCCCTTCTTCCACTCTCCCTCTTTCTCTCTTTCCTTTATTCCTATATCCAGCCATGCTCAGGGGTAACTCCTGGTTCATGTTCAGGAATCACTCCTGGAGGTACTCAAGGGATTTTATGGGGTGCTGGTGATAAATCCAAATCAGCTGTATGCAAGGTAAGAGTCTTTTCTGTTGTACTATTTCTACAGGCCGAGTTGAGAACTTTTCAACAAAACTAAAGGACAACTAAAAATCCCACAATAAATGTCATACCGATTTTAATAATTTTTGTTTCATGTCTTTAAAGATGACTCTGGTAGGTATCACATTTTAGAGCTTTGGGTCAGATAGTAATTTTAATTATATTAATTGTGCCAATCCATGAACATGGAATTTTTCCATTTCCTTGTATCTCCTATTTCTTTTAATAGTGACATACAGTCTTTTATTTTATTTTTTAAAGTTGATTCCTGGGTACTTGAATTTTTTTTACACACTGTAAGTGGGATTTTTAAAAATGTTTTTCTCTTCGACCCTATTGTTTGAGGTGCTAGGGCAATAGTGCAGCAGAGAGAGCTTGTTTTGCATATGATTGACCTGGGTTCAATGACCATATGTTCCCTGGTGCCCCATATGGTCCCAGGCCTCATCAGGTGTGATCACTGAGTGCAGCATCAAAATTAAGTCCTAAGCACAGCCGAGTGTGCTCCCCATCCTACAATAAGGAGGCTTGGTTTTGTTCAGGATTGGGGGGACAGTCTAGGGTTCGCACTTGCCAATTCCACACAGAGACTGTGGGAATAGATGGGAATTAGTATGTTAGCTCTATCCCTGGAGAGATAGATCTGCTATGAGTTTTATAAAGATCATTCTGAGAAAAATAAATATGGGGTAGGGATCACTTCATTTCCTGACTTGAAATTATACTATAAAACTAGAGTAATTAAAAAAGGTGATATGGAAATAAAAGCAGACCCTCAGAACCATGAAAAATAATTGAGAGTCAGAGATAAACTCCAGTGGTATGGGTAGTTGATTTTTTGACAAAGAAACCAGTTGCATAAATTGGAATGAGGAAAGCCTCTTCAATAAATAGTACTGGAAAAAATAGTCACATGCAAAATAAAGAATCTGGACTTCTCCCTATCTTAGGCAAACTTTAATTCAGGGCCAGGGAATTAGTTCAGGGGTTCAGACCTTGCACATGGCTGGCCTCAGTTCAATCCCCACCACCACCTTTTGTCCCCTTGAGGACCACCAGGACTAGTCCCTGAGAACCACTGGGTGTGACCCAAAATTGTTTTTTAAACTTTATTAAAAATAGATTGAAGTCCGTGATATGACCAAATTTCTATTATGGAAGAAAATATAGGTAATATAATTCTCCATTATATTGACTCCAGAAAGATCTTCTAGGATAGATTTACAGATTGATGGATTAGAATTGAGAGATCAGGAGGAAGGCCTGAACACAGCCGGGTGTGCTCTACTCCACACCGCCAAAAACAAACATAACAGTGCTGGAGAGATAGATCTCATATGAGTCTTACAGTGGTTAATTTATATGTAAATTAACCTTCATGCTTTGACCTTCATGCTTTCAGAACTCTCTCCTTTGGCTTTTGCCATTTTAATTTTAGTTTGTCTTGGAGTTTTATTTGGATTTACTTTCCTTGGATATCTTTGAACTCTTTTACCTGCTTTATCTTGGGGCCACATCTGGTGATGCTCAGGGTTTACTCCTGGTTCTGTGCTCAGGGATATAAAAATCATATACCTAATGTGCTCTGGTGACCATATGGGGTGCCAAGGATTGAACTCAGGTCAGCCACGTGCAAGGCGAACATCCCACCCTCTGTAATACCGTTTCAGTCCCATCTTTGAACTTCTTGAACCTGAATGTGATATGACCCTCAGATTAGGAAAATTCTGTTATATTTTTTTTTTTACCAATTACTCTTCCCCATTCTCTCCCTCCAGAACTCTTACGATTTGAGTACTGATTATCTTGAAACTGTCCTATTGGTCCCTGTTTTCTTCATTAATTTTTCCTTCATTTATTGATATTTTCATGTATCTTATCCTCAGACATACCACTGTACTCACTCACTTCTGCCACTGTCACCAACCCCATGTACTGAGGGATTTTTTTACCTTTAATTCAGCTACTATATTTTTCAGTTCAATGATTTCTGATTGATGTTTTCTCATACTTCCTCTTTCCTTGTTGGAACTCTCATCTATTGCTTTCCTCAACTCAGTGAACACAGTGTTGTCACTTTTAAATCCTGTCATTGAGGTTAGAGGGATTTTGTGTGCTTGAGGATTTTCCTGGGTTTAATCTTCATCCATTAATACAGTTGAGTTTCTTCACTTCATTTTACCTGGTGAACTATGAGGGCAAGGGGTGAGGTTTGGTTTTGTTCAGGATTGCGGGGACAGTCTAGGGTTCACACTTGCCAACTCCACACCGAGACTGTGGCACTGAATTTGTGTTGGTCTAAACTGTTGCTGGGAATAGGTGGGAATTAGTGTGTTAGCTCTATCACTGCAGACATATAGACCAACCTATCTTCCAGCTTTTGTATCTGCTGGTGCCTAACCACTTCCCTATTGTGGAAATATGTTTAGAAAGAGGAATGCAATAGATCCAGATTTTGGATTTTGGGTTTTAGGGTACTTTTTGGAGGGGGGCTCCAAAGTAGTGCTCATGGCGCCTGGAAGCTATTTCTGGCAGTACTCTGCCACCTGGGCTGGAGGTGTAGGGGGTCTTAAAGATGCTCTCCTGCTCAGGTCTGCTATGCTGGGGACCTCTGTGGCCATAGAGTGGTGGTGGTGGTGGTGGTGGTGGAGAGGGGTTTCAGTATTACGCTGCAGTGCTAGAGGGTATACAGTAATGGAGGGCAAATCAGGGTCCGAAGTATACAAAGCATACCTTTGATCCCCCAATGCGGACTCTGGTCCCTAGAACTAATTCTTAGTCTAGAGGAGTTCTCTGTTCTGACCCAGTGGATGTCAGCACTTGCTCAGATGCCATGGTTGAGGGAAGGGCAGCTTTTGATTCCTTCCCGAGCAAGCTGCATTGTGTCCACTGTTCTGCCCCAGGCTTGGGATGGCCTCACACTGCTATGGGACCAGCTCGAAGGGGTCACAGATGCATGCCCACTGTGGGCCTGGGCCTCTTTCCTGCACTTGGTCTAGCCACCCTATCAGGTTTAGTGTGGGAAAAGTTTTTCAAAGAGCTGGTCAGTTAGCATGGGAGTTAAGTGCATGCAGTTGCATACAGTCAAGCCCAGTTAACCCGTCTCTACATGGTCCATGGAACACTGCTGGGAGCTGGCTTTGATAATCCCTAGCATTGCAGCTGTTTGGCAATGCAGCCATGCAGACTTGGGTCCCAGAACTGGACTCCTGGGCAACTGGTTGAGAATCCCAAGGGGCAGCCCTAGTCTTCTGAACACTGCTTGGGAGTCTCTCCTAATACCCCCTAAATAAGCCAGGGCACAGGTTTCAGCCTGTAGCTTCCCTGTCCTGGGCCAGCTTCTGTAGTCTCCTGCTCCCCACCCCCCACCCCAGTGTGCTCCTGATCTCTCTGCCCAAGTTCCGAAATCTCCCAAAACCCCACCCTGGGTATTTATGTCCTTGTCTTTTGCAGAGCTACAAGCAGATGCTGTGTTTAATTCTGCTTTCTGCTGTGGCTTTTGTTTGGGGGACCCAGCACGTTTTCAAAGGCACCCTTCTCACATGGATGATTTTAATAACACATTTTGCTGGGAGGTCGGCGGTTCACTCAGGCAAAATGTGTCTGTGATCAGCTGGACTCCAGCAGAAAGCAGCAGTGGTGGAGCTAGAGGAGAGACGCAGAGGGGGCAGGAGGAGAAAGGGGCGGAGAAGGGACCGAGAGGCTCAGGGGCTTGCGCTTTTGGATTGGACTGACCTGAACGCTCCTGGAAAAGCAAATGAACAAACAAAACCACTCTCCTGCTTAGGGACTTAGGGCTTAGGGACTCCCAAGTGGTGCCAGAGGGCCCCGAGACCACTTTTGGTGATTTTTGACCACTGGACTAATGTTCAGTGCTAGGATCTCATGGCGCCAAGGTATAGGGCACCTTGTCCTAGGGGTACCATGCAATATTTAGTGTTAGGTATTCAGTGCTAGGGAGCCGTGTGGTATTTGGGATTGAACTGGGGTCTAGTGCATGCTTGTATTTTTTTTAAATTGAATCATCACGAGCTACAGTTACAAAACTTTTATGTTTGAGTTTCAGTCATACAACGATCAAAACCCATCCTCCACCACTGTACATTTTCTACGACCAATGTCACCAGTATCTCTCCCCCCTCTTTGTTTCCCGCCCCCCCCCACCTGCAGCCTCTATAGCAGACAATTTCCCCTCTTACTCTCTCTCTACTTACAGGTATTATGGTCTGCAATACAGATGAGAGGATATCATGTTCGGTCCTTTATCTGCTTTCAGTACACATCTACTTGCATATATCTTAACCCCTGAACTCCTCTCCTTCCTAAAAACCTCCTAACAACAAAACAAGATAAACCGTTCTGGTTCTTTTTTCCTAGAGAGATATTACAATGGAAAAGGTAGGTGCTTGCCTTTCTTGTGGCTGACCCAAGTTCCATCCCCAGCACCCGTATCCCCAGCACCCCAAGCCAGCCAGGAGTGATCTTTGAGTGCAGAGCCAGAAATAAGCCCTGAAAACAGCTGCATGTGCCTCCTGCCCCCCCCCCCAAAAAAAAAGTGGCAATAGAGTTAAATTTCTCCATTTCTCCAAAGAAAGATACATAAGTGTCCCCAAGAGATGTCCATCATGTCTTAGGTAAATAAAAATTAGAACCACAAGGAGACACTGTTTCAAACCAGAACGACATTAATAATTTTTAAAAGCACTGCACTGCACTGTCCTTCCGTTGTTCATCGATTTGCTCAAGCGGGCCCAGCAACGTCTCCATTGTGAGACTTTATTGTTACTGTGTTTGGCATATCGAATACGACACGGGTTGCTTGCCAGGCTTTGCTGTGCAGGCGAGAAACTCTTGGTAGCTTGCCGGGCTCTCTGAGAGGGGTGGAGGAATCAATGCAAGGCAAACGCCCTACCGCTGTGCTATGTTGGTGATGATGTTGAGATTGGCAGAAATGTAAAATGGTTCAGCTATTGTGAAAAAGTTTGTTGGTTCCTCAGAAGGTTAAACCCAGAATCATCCTATAACCCAACAATTCCATTCTTCAGTATATGCCCATAAGAACTGGCAACAGGACTTCAAATACTTTTACATGATGTCTCAGAGCATCTGTTTTCACAACCATCTAAGAGCGAAAACAACTCAAAGTCTGGTCTACTTAGGAATCTATGAACAAAATGTGGTCTACTTATGCAATAGAACAAAAAAAGAAACGACGAACTGAATTCGTCTGTAAACCTGCTCAGTAAAAGCAGCAGACGTAAAGGCCGTCGCTTCTGTGATTCAACTGACACAAAATACCAGCAATAGGTAGGCAAATCCAGAGAGACTAAAAGCAGATTGGTGGTTGCTGTGGCCTGGGGTGAGAAGAGAAAGTGAGGGCTAAATGATCTCAAGATCTTGGGGAGTAGATTAAAATGAGATGGAATTTGGGGCTGGGGTGATAGTAGAGAAGTCAGGGTATTTACTTTACACACAACCACCCAGAGTTCAATCCACGGCATCCCATATGGTGCCCGGAGCACTGCCAGGAGTAATTCCTAAGCTCATAGCCAGGAGTAACCCCTGAGCATTTCTGGGTGTGACCCCCAAAACATAAACAAAATAAAAAACATGAGATGGAATTAGAAACTGGAATTAGTGATGATGGTTATACAGCATTGTGAATATGGAAAAAAGCCACAGAATTGTGCACTGTATTTAAGAGATTAAAAGTCACGTGTATGTTATTTCTACTTCAATTAAAGAAGACACATAGAAGAACACAAGATGGTTTTATATTTCTTAGAAGTTCATGAATATACTCTGTCTATAAATACCTAGTTACTTGTCCAACTTGGGAGTGGTAATAATGTAGCAAAGAAAACATTAGTCATCAGAGAAATTATAGCTTAAAATGTATAAATTAAAGATAGATTTGGGGAAGAGAATGACCACACCCTGTGATGCTTAGGGGCCATTCTTGACTTTGTGTTAGGGAGTGACCATTGGTGGTATTTAGGGATGGAACCAGGATCAGCCATATGTAAGGTAAGAGGTAAGTGCCTTAACTCCTATGTTATCTCTCCAGGCCTCCAAATAAACTATTATTTTTTTTTTTTTGCTTTTTGGGTCATACCTGGCGATGCACAGGGGTTACTCCTGGCTCTGCACTCAGGAATTGCTTCTGGTGGTGCTCAAGGGACCATATGGATTGCTGGGGATTGAACCAGGGTCGGCTGCATGCAAGGCAAATGCCCTACCTGCTATACTATCATTTCAGCCCCGTAAATTATTTTTAATAGAAGTTTTAAGTTAGTCTGTGGGAATAGCTCTGAGGGAAAATGTATGGGAAAATATCTTTCTACCTTATCTCTTTCTGTATTTGAAAATTTATTCACAGACATACATGATTAGAAATATGGCAAATAACATGGGGCTGGAGCATTAGCACAGTTGGGTAGGGCGTTTGCCTTGCATGTGGCCGACCCGGGTTCGATTCCCAGCATCCCACATGGTCCCCTGAGTACCGCCAGGAGTAATTCCTGGGTACAGAGCCAGGAGTAACCCCTGAGCATCGCCAGGTGTGACCCAAAAATGAAAAAAAAAGCCAAATAACAGAAGCTAGGGAGTGAGGAAATGCACACACAGGGATGGTGTTCTGTAGAAACATTAATATCCAGGCAGCTCCTCTGTCCCTTCACCCCAGCTGCTGCCACTTTGTGAGTAACTATCAAAGCATGGACATAACAGGGAATGGCAGAGGACTGGACCAATAGTACATCCAGTATGGCATTTGCATTGCATGAGGCTAACCTGGGTTCTATCCTCGACATATCCCAGATGGTTCCTTGAGCACGACCAAGAGTAATATCTGAGTTCAGTGCCAGGAGTAACACCTGAGCAGTATTCAGTGTGACCCAAAAAGTGGGGGGGGGGAGAGGCAGTGAAGGGGTTAGGAAAATGGCAGATTTGTCTCCCTAGGAATTTCTATGGGGACAAGGCCAGAGTGGAGAAGGTTAGAGATTCAACAATGGGAAGTAGCATCTTAACTTCAGCACCTGCTGGACCACAACACTGACCACATCTCTACCCTGAATCATGATTCAGCACATTGGACTGGGAATGAATGCCTGACACCAGGACCTGAGGTTTAGTGCGGTGACAGGAAGTGTTTAAGATGGCTAGTTCTTGCTGTCAGCTTAGCAGGCTGACAGTCATTAAAAGTAGCAACAGGCTTCATTCTGAATGGCTTACTGATCGTTACTGGTTTTGGAGGGGTTTTTAGTGGAGCACTTAGTGGTGACTTGGGAGGTAACACATTTCCAGGAATCAAACCTGGGGCCCTGTGCATGCCAGGCATACACTCAGGCCCTTTCAGCTATCTCCCCAGCCTCCTTTTTGACATGATTCAGAGAGGATGTTTGGTTGTAAAGAGGACCAGAAATGGTCAGACTTCATAATGAACAATGCCATGGCAAGTAGCACAGGTGATGGCATAAGGCATCACCCACACAGTCACAGAGCTTGTTGCCACACAAGTTTATACTTTACACCCAGCAAGCTCAATGCAGAAAAAGAAGCAGTGACACACAGGTCAATATCTGAGCCTGAGAGCCTCCAGCATTTCCACATAACCTGCTGGCGCAACTCCAGTCCAAATGGAGCCCTGCTTTGCAGAAATTCCAGAGTGACAGGAGGCCTGGGTGCACAGTGCACTCTTACCTCTTGGCCTGATGGAGCAGGGTTTGTGGAGTCTGAGGTTGAAATCACTTGGGAGGGGGAATACCCTGCCACAGAGGCAGGATGGGACGGGGGGGGGGGGGAGGATGGGGGGGGGAATGCTGGGACCCATGGGGATGGATGACGGGCACTGGTGGAGGGATGGGCACTTGATCATTGTATAACTGAAACCCAAGCACAAAATTTGTAAGCCTATAACTGTACCTCATGGTTTTTCACTAATAAAAAAAGAAAAAAAAAAGAAAACATAAAAAAAAAGAAATCACTTGGGAAACCTACTTTAAGAAAAAAAGAACACAAGGGGAAGCTGGAGAGATAATACAGGGGGTAGGGTGCTTGCCTTGCATGCAACCAACGCGGGTTCGATCCTCAGCATCTCTTGTGGTTCCCTGGCACCACCAGGAGTAATACCTGAGCAGAGAGCCAGGAGTAATCCCTGTGTATCGTGGAGTGTAGCCAAAGTGCTCGCCTTGCAGCCTGGCAATCCCGAGGCCATGAGTTTGGTCCCTGGCACTTTCCTGCATGGTGCTAACATGGTCCGGGAACTTCTGCTATTTGGGACTCCTGGTGCCACAATGGAGTGTGAGAATACCAGGACGCAGAGTCGAGTATCAGTGAGTGCCACAGCTTGTAGTGCAGTATATGAGTACTGTAGCCAGCTTGTGAACAAACCCTACCTCCTAACCCACTGTCCTCGTAACCAGGAAGGGGAGGGGGAGGGAGAAGAACATAAAATTTTAGCTATAAATTATTTAGAATGAGAAAAGAATTTAAAAAAATCGGGGGGTGGGGAAGTCTCCCACGTGGTGTCTGGAGTTCTCTTCTAGCAATTTTTGGACCAATCAGGCCAGTGGTTCAGTGAGGGGACCCAAGTGCTCCCTGGGCCCTGCTGTGCCACTGGCAATGCCCCTGGAGACGACTGCGACAAGGCAGGTACCTTAATCCCTGTACTATCTCTCTAGTCCCCAAACATTTAAAGTTGACAAATATCACAAGCATTATGTTTAATTGGCTATCACACCTCTGATATTTTCCCTCCATTTTGAGCTCATAGCCCGTCATTTATTACTTTATAAAATGATTTTATAATTTTATTATCTACAGAAACTTACTAAACTTAACACACATATATATATAATATAATTTCACATGCTGACTTACATACTGTTCATGGCAAATCTGCTGGTTGGTTCCCTGGTTCTGTTAAATTCTATTTCATAAAATTCACACCAAAAAGAAGGATACATTTACAGTGCTATCCTTGCATTATCAAGTACATTCTCTGGAAAAATAGAATTTCAATTTTAATTAGATATCAACAGAGCAGAATCTTCCACTTATAGTTTTACATGTCCAAACAGGAGCATTGTCTTCAGAACAGCTTTTTTTCTCCATATTTTTCAAACCTCATTTTTCCTGCCCTGCACAAACGCTGCTGCCAGGCACTCGAAAGTGTCCATCTTACCAGAGAAGCATGTCTGTGGCCACATCCCACATCTTCAGAGCATGATCCAGGTAAGAGATGGAGAAACCACCAAGGATACTCCTGGAAGTCAGTTCTTGCAGAGTGGCTTGTGAGAATGTTCTCAGAGCTGTCCACAAAATGCAGAAATCTTTCCTGTTTTATCACCCTAACTATGTCCTCTGAGCCATGTGCCCAGAGGGAGCCAGAGGAGAGAGAGGCACTCTCCAATTGCTATTAAAATATCATCATTTCTGGGGCCAGAAAGATAGTACAGCCGCTAGGGCACTTACCTTGCATGTAGCCAACCGGGGTTTGATTCTCGAAAGCCCTGCCAGCAGTGATCGGAGCACAGAGCCAGAAGTTAGCCCTGAACGTCACTGTCTGTGACCCCAAAGCAACAACAACAATAAAATATCTTGGTTTTACAGATTCTGTACAAAACATAACAACTTGAGCAAAGCGCTCAGGCAATTCTCCTGTTCCGAAACCTACATCCTGGAAACCCATCTTGGCTAGAAGTACTCCTAGAGGAAAGCCCCTTACTTGGAACAAAGCCATCTAAATCTCTCTTCATTGTCATCAACAGGAACAGAAAAGAGTGACTGGAAGATGCAGAAAAACCAAGACTTAAGATACCTAAGGTTGGGTCTGAGAAAGGAACGGAAGGCAAGAGGCAAAGGTGGGGCCCACCCCTGGCGAATCCACAAGGACACACAAGCTGAAGCAGAGGAGAGAGGGATGTGGCTAAACTGTGCAGGGACAGGAATGAAAAGGGGAGTCCTGGGTACATGTGGGCGGAGTCTAAGGGGGTGACTAACAGTTGAGGGTGGGGCTAAAGACTAGGGTGGCCTAACTGGTAGACAAGAGGTCTCTGAAGACCAGGGCCATGGACACAGAAAATGTGGTTGAGGCCCACGCAGAAGGGACATGTCCACCAGATGATGAGCAGTGTCTAAAGGTGTGTTGAGAGGAGGTGGGGGCAGGAGGTGGACATGAGATGGGTCAGTTCTGGAAATGAGAGGGCAGGTGTCCTGGCCCAGGGCCCCTTTCCTCATTGCATCAGAGGTGGAGCCAGAGATGGGAGATGACCCCAACTCCGCTTCCCTGTGCTCTTCCTTCTGACCAGTTAGAGAAGGCAGCCGTCATGATTCAGTCATGGTGGCGAGGCAACATGGTGCGCCAGGGCTTACTGCACGCCGCGCTCAAGGCGTGGGTCATCCAGAGCTGGTGGAGGTCAGTGCAGGCCAAAATGCTGGAGCAAAGACGGCGCCTGGCGCTAAGACTCTACACGTGCCAGGAGTGGGCCGTGGTGAAGGTGCAGGCGCAGGTTCGAATGTGGCAGGCCCGCAGGCGGTTTCTCCAGACGCGCCAAGCAGCGCGCGTCATCCAGTCTCACTGGCGCTGGCATGCCAGCCAGACCCGGGGCCTCATCCGGGGCCGCTATGAGGTCAAGGCCAGCCGGCTGCAGCTCGACATCGAAATCCTCATGACCTATGGTGCTGGCAGAGCCAAGGACACGGGATGTCTCTCTCAATAAAGATGCTTTCCGGACACAGTTTGCCCTTTGGAAATCAGACCCACAGCAGAGCCCCAGAAATTTGACCCCAGAAATTAGGCACGAACAGAGTTTCTCAATCTTCTACGGAGATCTCCTTCCAACCTCAATTTCTTCCTGTGTCCCCCTTGCCTTACTGTACAGTCCCCTAGTTTTGTGCTATGGCTTTCATTTAGGCAGTTTTCACCAGTGGCTCCCTTGTGGAATATCCTGGGCTTCCATCTGGTTCTGAGTTTGAGAAATGCTGGTCTAGAGCTCATTCCCAGGAAACCCACGTTGGTCCTTATGCCTGGTGAAAACCTACCAACTTTACATCCAGATTTTATTCTTTTGCTTTTTTTGGCGGGGAGGGGTTCATACCCGGCGATGCGCAGGGGTTACTCCTGGTTCTGCACTCAGGAATTACTCCTGACGGTGCTCAGGGGACCATATGGGATATTGGAAATCAAACCCGGGCCGGCCGCGTGCAAGGCAAACACCCTGTCTATCGCTCCAGCCCCCAGGTTTGATTCTTAACATGCCAGTTGGCCTGGTCTCAGCTCACGCCACCAGTACATGTGAAAATGGGCATCCAGCTTCGTTGTTGTCCCTGCTGGATACCTCTTTTCAGAACTGGCCACTAGAGTCTGGCTCAGGTAGGACCAGCTGAGAAGGCCATGATTTTAAAGAATTCCACTGGGCTAGGCCAGGCCCTCATGGCAGTACAGTGGTTGGCAAGGAGCAGGAGGACAAGGCAGGAGCTGGGGTGCAGCAGCCTCCACCCCTACAGGGTTTTGCTTCCTACCCACTCCCTCCCCCCTACCCGGGGCTTCTTTCCCCTCCCCACTGTGGGCCACTTCCTGTGAAGAGTGGGCACTGGTGGGAAAAGGGAGAGAAACTTGGGGTGGCAGAGAACCGTTGCTCTGCCAGTGGTGGTACTTGCTTCAGGGACACGACTTTAAATCCTACATCAACAGCAGCTCTCTGGCTTCCCCCAAGACTCCCTCTCTTTGCCCCCCACCCTCCAGACTGCCACCCACTCTGCTGGGCCTGCCTCTGGGGTGCTCATGGGTCTGTGCTCTGTGAAATTTCCTGTTCTCTCTCTCTTTTCCTTTTTTTTTCTTTTTGGGTCACACTCAGCGATGCATAGGGGTTACTCCTGGCTCTGCACTCAGGAGTTGCTCCTGGCGGTGCTCAGGGGACCATATGGGATGCTGGGAATCGAACCTGGGTCAGCCGTGTGCAAGGCAAATGCCCTACCCACTGTGCTATCTCTTCGGCCCCTCCTGTTCTCTCTTGACAGAATGTCTCACTGTGATCTCTCCCATCTCAAGGTCCCTCCACCCACCCTCTCTCCGATGTTTGATCCTATAGCTGCATCCCAGAGCCCGAGGGCAGGACCATGACTTCCGCTCTCCCGCCCCCAGACTTTGGTAGTGGGTGGCCTTGTACCAGGAATGAGAGGACCAGTTGGAGATCTCCACAAGACCAAGGTCTTCAAGGGTCTGCAGCCGTGTAAGGCTTTCCCTCACTCCAGAAGACATGTGTGAGTGTGTGTGTGTGTGTGTGTGTGTGTGTGTGCGCACGCGCATGTGTGTCTACGTGCATACACATACACACATTCTGGGGAGGGTGTCTCCAGCACAGCCACAGCAGTTGTCCAGATCAGGTCAGTCCGAGACCTGTCACTTCCAGTAGTTGTAGATGACAGAGATGTAGACAAGAGTGTGACATTAAGGGTCCCCATTTAGGAGCTGGACTTTTCAACCCTCAAAGAACCTTCCAGATGGTCTCTTGCCCTCCTGCACTGATGATTGACAGGTGTGAGGGACTCTGCCTGAGCATACACCACAGTGCTAGAAGTGGGGATGGGGTAAATAACATTACAGTACTGAGGCCTAGGTTATAGGCTGAGGATACTTGGAGGGAGCTTAGTATCTCCCTTCTTTTATTTTTAATTTTTTAAATTTTTGAGCCACATCCAACTATGGTCAGGAGTTACTCCTGGCTCTGCACTACTCTTGCTGAAGTTCAGAGGACCATATGGGGTGTTGAGGATCAAACCTGGGTCATCCGTGTGCAAGGCAAACGCCCTACCCGCTGTACTATCACTCTGGCCCTTGTGTCTCCATTCTTGCTCCTTCCTCAGCACGGGCTGATCTCAGCTGGATCCCTAACATCCCTATCAATCCTGCTAGGAATGATAGATGTCCTAGGTCTGATCAACAAAGAAATGTAGTACTTTCAGCGATTCAGATTCCTGGCTACTTAAAAAGCTGTGTCAGTTGAAATCACCCTGACCCCAGAAAATAAGGAGAAGAAAAGAAATTAAGGTTAGCTAAGAAGAGGCAGACAGGAAATAAGATAAGGAGGGTTAAGGGGCAAGGACCTTGGGTACACTGGTGGTGCAAAGGCATGGTATAGCTGTAATATCCAAACCACAGAGTCAATAACAATGAAAGCAGGAGGTACAAAAAACAGCAACCAAACTTAAAAATGTATTTATTGGGGTCAGAGTGATAGTACAGGAAGTATGGTGTTCGCACTGCATGCAGCCAACTCGGATTTGATCCCAGGCTTCCCAGGTGGTCCCTCAAGCACCACCAGGAGGGGTTCCTGAGTGAAGAGCCAGGAGTAATACCTGAGCATCACTGTATGTGGCCCCCCAAAAACAAAAATTGTGTTTATCAAAGAGGCAAGATGTGAGGTGGGGCTGGATGGGACAGAACCCGGGAACACTGGTGGAGGGAAGTTGGTGTGACTGGTGCTGGAACACAGTTTGCCTAAAACTCAACTATAAGTAACTTTGTAAATCACAGTGTCTTAATAAGAAAATTGTTACTGTTTTTTTTTTGTTTTGGGGGGTCATACCTATTGGTGCTCAGGGCTTACTCCTGGCTCCGAGCTCAGGGATCACTCCTGGCAGGGCTCGGGAGATTATATTGGGGTGCCAGGGATTGAACCCAGGCTAGCCATGTGCAAGACAAGCATCTGGCCAATTGTTCTATTGCTCTGGCCTCAGAAATGATAAAAAAAGAACCCCAAAGCAAAAAGAACAAAAGCAAAATAATCAAGTGAAACTCTAACAAATTAAAGCTCTTGCACAACAAAAAACATAATCAACAAGATAAAAAGGCTTCTACAGAATAGAGAATATTTGCCAACAATTATCTGGTGTAAGGAAATTGAAATTTGGGAAGTGTTGCTCCATTGTTCTAATTGATAAGTTTATTTACTGTGTCCAAATTGTTTGTACAAGAAAAAACACTGACCCTAACAAAAAATTGGGAGAAGAAATAAACAGAAACTTCCTCAAAAAAGAAATTCGAGTGGCCAAAAAAAAATGCTCTACATCATTAATCATTAGGGAGATTCAAATCAAAACAATGAGATATCATGTCACCCCCCCCCCCCCAGAGACTGGCACACATCCCAAAGAACAAGCAACAAATGCTGGCATGGATTCAGGGAGAAAGGGACTTTCATTCATTGCTGGTGGGAATGTTGACTGGTTCAGCCTTTTGGGAAAACAATATGGACATTCTTCAAAATACTAGAAATTGAGCTCCCATTTGACCCAGCAAATATCACTTCTGAGAATATACCCTGTGGGCCCAAAAATACACAGCAGAAATACTATCTGCACTCCGATGTTCATTGCAGCACTATTTATCATAGCCAGAATCTGGAAACAACCTGAATGTCTGAGAACAGACAAATGGATAAACTATGGCACATCTATACAATGGGATACTACACAACTATTAGGAAAAATGAAGTCATGAAATTTGCCCATACGTGGACAGGCATGGAGAGTATCACGCTAAGTGAAATGACTCAGAAAGAGAGTGACAGATATAGAATTAGTGCATTCATTTGTGGGATATAAAAATAGTATGAGACTAATATTCAAGGTCAGAGCAAAGAGGGACCAGGAGGATGGGTCAATGGTTGGAAATTACCACAAGTGTGAGTGGGGGGGGGGGTAATTAAAATAGAGGAGTACGATAACATACGCCAGTATGACAATAATAGTTGGAAATTACCACTCTGGACAAGAACTGAGTGTTGAAAGTAGGTAAAGGGATATACATGATAACCTTGCAGCATCTGTATTGCAAACCTTAATGCCTAAAATGAGAGAGAGAAAGAGAAAGTGAGGGAGAGAAGAGAGGTACCTGCCCTAGAGGCAGGCTGAGTGGAGGGGTATGATAGGGGTGAGAGAGAAACTGTAGATATTGGTGCTGGGAAATTACACTGGTGGAGGGATGGGTGTTGGAATATTGTATGACTAAAGCTCAATCATGATCAGCTTTGTAGTGCTCTATCATGGTGATTCAATAAATAAATAGTTCTTACAAGCATCATACTCTAAAGTGCTGAATACCTGACTTCCTGTGAACTCAGAATTTTTTGTGTATGTTATCTGGAGGGTATCAGCATAACAAGCCCAGGTCTAGGTTCCAGTTAACTTCACTGGTATATAGCATGTCATATGTGTGGTCACATGCCACTAAGAGGAATTAAGCACTTCCTGTGTGAAGTTGCTGAGATAACGCCTGGAAATTTTCACTTGGCCCATTCCAGACTACTTCCCCTTTGTCTGTTTCCTTTGCTTATTTGTTTGGAATCATTTTACTGGAATACTTAGCTATAATGCACCTATATGAGGGTCACCTTGAATACCCTAAACATAATGCGTATAAATCCAGAAAAAACAACCATTATTTTATTCTGTAACTATAAGGTCACAAAACTTAGAGGGTGCTGAGAGGTATAGAAAGAAGAAACAGAAGTTATAAAATACAAAACAACAGGAGAAGAGAGAAGGAAAGGGGAAAGAAAAGAAGGGAAGGGAAGAGAAGAGAAGAGAGAGAAGAAGAGAGGAGAGGAGATGCTGCCTTGGAGGATCATTGTCTACAGGAGGGGATGCTCTGCCTTTACTTCACAGAACACAGCATGTTCGCCAGGAGTCCTGCCAGGTGCTCAGTGCCACCCACATCATCCAGTGTCACTGGCAATGCCACAAGTACAAGGCCTGTGTCCCTGTATGGTCACAACCACTTGCCTGTTGTTTCACATTGAGACCACTTGACCTCCTAAGGGCTGGCATAAGAGACTCCATCCCTAGTGGCTTAATGGAAGAACTCAGATTCTTCTTCCTTTTGTTTTTCCCAGGTAGGAGCCTCTGAAGTGCCTGTTGCCCCTGCTCTACCCTGATGATGACCCCATCCACAGAATGTGCCTCCAAATCAAAAATTGTGGCCCAACCTTGTTTTCATTAATGGCAGAGTTTAAGCCCCACAGTTTATAGCTATTTCACTTTCCTGCCCAGGTAGAGGTGCTTTTGGGGGTTGGGGTGGGTGATACACACATTTCTGAAGCCAATAGGTTTTTTGTATGACTTAACTGATTTTGAAAGTCCTGCTCTGCCAACGAAGATTGGGAGAATTGGTGAGAGTGGGGTTGTTTGGGATATCCGAAAGGTGAACCAGGCCAGTGAGGTGAAGTACAGGAGTCCAGGGCGGGAGCCAGGAGTTTAGACTATCTAGTGGTTGAGTATAGGGCAGAACCTTCGCTTTCAGAGTGCTGGTGAAACAGTGACACTGCAGAGTGCAGAATGCAGCATCTTTTTTTTTTTTTTTTTTTTTTTTGTGAAACACCATGAGGTACAGCTATAGACTTACAAACTTTCGTGCTTGGATTTCAGTTATACAATGATCGAGTACCCATCCCTCCACCAGTGCCCATTCTCCACCACCAATGACCCCAGTAGCCCTCCCACCTCCCCACCCCACCCCCGCCTCTGTAGCAGGGCATTCCCTTTTGCTCTCTCTTTCCTTTAGGCTGTTGTAGATTGCAATATAGGTATTGAGTAGCCATCGTGTTCGGTCTATAGTCTACTTTCAGCACTTTGACATGTTAACTACATTCCACCCCACCCCAGGACTCTCCCTCAATCTTCTCTGCAATTAAGCAAGCACCAAGAAAATGAGGGGAGGTCATAGGTTTAGGTTAAACTGGGTTATTATGTACTAAGAAACCATCTAAGGATCTCATCAGCTTATCCCAACAAAGGTTTGCTTCTTTATTATGTGTTTCACAAGTCAGCTAGAGAATCATCCCACGTAATCTTCACTCTGAAACCCAAACTATGGAGTAATTTACTGTTCCCAGATTAAAAAGCAACATTCTTGGGGCAGGAGCAATGGTTCAGCAGGCATGGTGCTTGCCTTGCACATGGCCAACTGGGTTTGATTCCTGGCATTGCATATGATCCCAGGAGCACTGCAAGGAAAATCCCTGAGTGCAAAGCCTTGAGCACTGCCAGGTGTGGTCCAAAACCAAAACAAAATAAACAAGCCAACAAACAAAGCAACATTCTTTAGAGGAAAATAATATTTAAAAAGGAGTCACTGCAATACATTATGTACAATTTCTGACTTTTTTTTCTGACTTTTTTTAATGTCTAGATTTATACAAAAATTTCAATGTGACTTGTAAAAGGACAATGACTCAATCAGCACAGATTTTCAGATGACTCAGTGGAATTAGCAGATAGGAACTTTAAAACAGCCAATATTATATTAAAGAATTTTCACGAAAAAATTGAGAGGATGATGATTAAGATGGAGCACATATCGTTATGTGTAAGGCCCTGAGTTCAATCCCTGGCACTGGCTGGCCCCCATGCTCGACTGGGGTGACCCAGCCATTAATCTCAATAGGGATCCTAAAAGGAAATTCTCAAAGTGAACTAAATAGAAATCCTAGAATTGAAAAATAAAATATCTGAAACTAAAAAGTTATTTGCTTGGGACCAGAGTGATAGTACAGTGTGTAGGGTGCTTGACTTGTATGCAGTCAACCCAGGTCCAATCCCCGGCACCCCATATTATCTCCTGAGCACTGCCAAGAGTAATCCCTGAACACTGAGCCATGAGTAAGCCCTGAGCACTGCTAGGTGTGACCCATTTCCTCCACCCCCAGCAAAAAAATTTTTTTATTTGAAGGGATAAACAGCAAACTGCATATAAGAGGAGAATGATCAAGATTGGAAGAGAGAAATGAGTGAAAAATAAGCACCCAATAAATCAAGATATGCTTTATGTTTAATTTGGATTCCAGAATGAAGAAAAAAGACCGAATAAATATTTAAAGATGATAAAATTCCAATGCCCCAAAGTGATGAGTTATATCAAACCTCAGCCTCCAGAGCCACAGTAAACACTAAATAAGGTAAACACAAGAATGATTCCAGTTAGGAGCATTACAGTTAAACTGTGAGAGAAAATGCACAGTAAGTGTACATTTAGGTGAACAACAGTAGTAATAATAATGATTTACTTGCCAAAAATGTTGGCGGAAGGGGCTGAGTAATTTGTTGTTGCTGCTTATATTTTCTCTAATATCTAATTTATCTTGTCTTTTTATTATGTGCCCAGCAGTGTTGGGAACATGGGGTCCTGGGAGCCACTCTGGTGGCGCACCACCTAGTGGTGCTGTGAGGGCCTGACAGTTCAGTGTTCGAGGGCCTGACTGTTCTGTGATGCTCTGGGCTGGGGGTGTTGGGGACCATCAGGGCCACCCCAGGGGTGCATGGGGGCCAGGCAGTGCCAGAGATTGGATTTAGGGTCTTGCACAAGCAAAGTGTGTGCATCATCTGTTTGAACTATTACCCCACCCCAGCCTCTGGAATAATGTTTTTAAAGTGCAGAAAGAAAAATCTGATCAACATAGATTTTTTTTTGGTCTGGGAAATATTTTTTGTTAAGATGAAACATATTGTCAAACAAAACTGTCATTTTTGCTTCAAGAACTGTCACTAGCAAGAAATATTTTTTTTTTAAAGTCTTCAAACTGCAGCCAGACTAGGGAGATAGTATAGTGTTTGCCTTGTACTCAGTTGACCCAGGTTTGATCCTGGAGCCAGCCAGGAGTGATCCCTGTGTGCAGAGCCAGGAGTAAGTCCTGAGCACCCTGATGTGGCCCCCAAACCAAAACCTAAATAAACAAACTGGGAACAGAGAGATAGTACAGTGAATAAGGGCAATGCCTTGCATCATGCATTTCCGGGATGAATCCCGCATGGGATGCATCCCCCGGAGCTCACCAGAAGTGATCCCTGAGCACAGACCCAGGAGTGATCCCAAATCCCAGTCCCAGAGGGGTGTGGGCTACTATCTTCTGCACAGTGGGCACACAAAAGCAAAAAAAAGAAATTCACAACATTCGACTATTTTGTTGCTTCCTTTTTGGGGGTGCAGTCGGGGAAACCACAGCCAGCAACACCCAGGCCTTACTCCTGGCAGAGCTCTGGGAAATGTATGTGATGCTGGCATTTGATCTTGGGTCTGCTGCTTACAAGGCAGCCTTATCCTTATCCTTACTGCATTCCTCCCACTCCTTTGATTCCCTTTGATTGCCCTTTTCTTGACTCAGCACTGATTTGGTTGCTAGAAAAAAAAATTTGGTTTTGCTTTTGTTTCATCATGTTGGCCGCTTGTAAGGCGAACGCCCTACCCGCTGTGCTATAGCTCCAGCCCTGGTCGGGGTGGGGAGGAAAGCTTAAATTCTTAAACTGTTAAGAATTTCACTGTATAAAAGCTAGTATAATTCTATTGAAATTATAATTTTTAAGTATTTTATTTTCCAGTAAAGGCTGGAGCGATAGCACAGCGGGTAGGGCGTTCGCCTTACAAGCGGCCAACATGGCCGACCCGAGTTCGATTCCTCCGCCCCTCTCGGAGAGCCCGGCAAGCTACCGAGAGTATTCGATATGCCAGACACAGTAACAACAAAGTCTCCAATGGAGACGTTACTGGGCCCGCTCGAGCAAATCGACGATCAACGGGAGGGCCTTTACCTTTACCTTTACCTTTGTTTCATCATGTTGGGACCACTCTGAGAGGTGCTGGGAGCTACACAGTTCAGTGCTTGGGAACTGCTCCTGGCGGTGTGGGATTGTGGTGACTGGGTGGCCCTGGTTGGACAGATCTTTGAGTATTCCCAGCACTCTGGGACAAAGTCCACAAAGTGGAGTCTGACCATTTTTGTCTGTGTTTTTGTCGTTTCTGTGGAGAGTTCAGCCTCTGTGGATACTACTTTGCTCATTTTACTGAGGCCATTCTAAATCAGATGTTTTTCCTAGAAGCTTCATTTGTGGCTTTTATTTAGGACTTAAAGCTTTGGAGACTTAATTTTTCCACGTGGTGTGAAATGAAGGTCATTATTAGTTTTTGTCCGAATGGGTCATTGCAGCTTGTTCAACTCTGTTCCCACACTGAGCCTCATGTGTTTGACATCAAGCTGTCCACAGAGAGCACGAAGCTCGGCACTAATATTGCTGACTACAAGTCTCTCACTTGGATATTTGTTTTATCTGTGTCCCATCTGTTCTTAAATAGAGTAATTTTAGTATTTAACTTCATCTCTCTTACAGCTATTTCTATACCAATTTGATTTAATATTAAAGAAATTATTCTTAGCACTAAAACATGACTCCTCAACTTAGAACATCTCACCTTTAAATTAATATTATGTAATTAAACAATCTTACACCATATTGCCACTTATTCCCCTCCACACTTACTTATTTTTTTCATAACATGTATGTACATGTGCTATAAACCCTATAATTTCTTATTTTATGTTCTAATCAGGTAAAAATCAGAGTAATAAAAATATTATTTTATATTTACGTTTACCAATTTTTTTCTCATTTCACGTAGGTCAGTTGCTTTAATTTGAAGACTTATTTTGTTTGTTTTTTGAAGGGTGTTATCACCCAGGGATCACTCCTGGGTCTGTGCTCAGGGATCACTTCTGGTGAGCTCCGGGGGATGCATCCCATGCGGGATTCATCCCGGAAATGCATGATGCAAGGCATTGCCCTTATTCACTGTACTATCTCTCTGTTCCCAGTTTGTTTATTTAGGTTTTGGTTTGGGGGCCACATCAGGGTGCTCAGGACTTACTGAAAGAGAGTCTCAGAAAAGATGCAATCTTCATAACAAATCTGCTTCCCTCTCTCCCTCCTTCCCTCCCTCCCTTCTTCCCCCCTCCTTCCTCCCCTCTGTGGAGGCCATTCCTGGCAATGCTGGGGACTACCAGAGCCAAATCTGGGGATACTGGGGCCAGGCCTCATTATTGCAAGGCAGTGGTTTACCGCTTGAGCCATGTCCCCAGCCCCACTTTTCCTTCTTTCAAGGAAAAAAAAGCACCCAAGAACATTTCTAGCCAGTCACTTGCTAAATATGCATAGGAAATTAGATTTCCAAGATCACATATTATAAAAAAAGAAACCTAGACCTATAAAAAATGTTAGAAAAGTCCCTAGCCAGCCAGGGGGCAGGAGCAATAGTACAGCAGGTAGGGTGTCTGCCATGCTGGGGTTGGGGGTAGCCACATTGTAGGCAAGTGCCCAAACCTTTATACTGTCTCTCCAGATGCATCCTGAATTTAATTCTTTTTTTGTTTTGTTTTTTGTATTTTTTTTGCTTTTTGGGTCATACCTGGAGATGCTCAGGGGTTACTCCTCCTGGCTCTGCACTCAGGAATTACTCCTGGTGGTGCTCAGGAGACCATATTGGATGCTGGAATCGAACCTGAGTCAGCCGCTGCAAGGCAGAGCCCTACCCACTATGCTATTGCTTCAGCCCCCTGAACTTAAGTCTTGTATCACATATTCCCCTGAGCACTTCTGTGTATGGCCTTGGTGGACCCCAAAGCATTAGATTTGGGTATCATGACTATCTGACCTGGATGAACAAGCCTGGGACTAGCCCTAGGCTCTCTGAACATGGCCAAGGCTCACTTCTTTGTGGTTTTATTGTTGTTGTTTTTGGGGGTGGGGTGGAGCATGCACACCTGATTGACAGAACTCAGGGATCACTCCTGGTGAGACTCGGGGGACCACATTTGGTGTTGGGGTAACCAAGCTGGGTAGACCATGTACAAAGCAAGCACCCTATTTTCTGTACTCCTCCAAACCCCTAACCCATATTTTAAAAAATGAGCTAAATAGAAATTTTGGAATTGAAGTATGTAATTGTTGAAAAGAAAATGCACTAGGGGTTTTTATGGCAAATCTCATGAAGCAAAAGAATCAATGACCTTAAAGAGAGAACTATTGAAATTAACCAGTCTGGAGAGAGAAATAAAAAAGAATAAAGAAAAATCAGCAGAGCCTAAGAAGACTTTTGAGAGGCTATCCAGAGTATCATAAAACACATAATGAGAGTCCCAGAATAAGGAGAGAAATGGGCAGGAAAAACATTTGAAAATGTGGTAACTAGAAATTTCACAAATGTCTAAAGCACATGAATGGAAGCATCCAGAAAGTTCAGTGAACTTCAAGACAACAATAAGCATAAAGAAGGAAATAATAAAGATCAGCAAAACTAATAAAATGATAGAAAAACTAAAACCTGACAAAATTCATTTAAAATAGATCTTTTTTTGGAGGTAGGTCACACCTGACTGTGCTCAGGGGTTACTCCTGGCTCCACACTCAGGAATATACTCCTGGCACTGCTCAGAGAACCACATGGGATCCAGGGATCAAACCTGGGTTGGCCACTTGCAAGGCAAGTGCCCTAAATGCTGTACTATCTCTCTGGCTCCTAAAAATAACTTAAAAATAAAGAGAGAGAGAGAGTGCAAAAATAAAAGCACAGGACAGGATATTGTTTAGTGAAAGAGAGCACGTTTTGCATGAATGAGTCTAATACATGCAAAATTGTAAGCAATTAAAATAATTTAAAAAAGGGGAGGCATGACAGATGCTACAAATGAAAACTAAGGGGACTGCTGCAAACAATTATTATGCTAACAAACAACAACATAAAAGAAGAAATTCTTATACATACAACCTGTGAAAACTACACAGTAAGAAATAGAATGCATAACATTTAAGTAAAAGATAGAGGTGCTAACTCAACAACCCAAAAACTGCCAACAAATGAAAGCCCAAGATCAGATAACAATGGATAGGGGTCAGGGCCCATGTCTGGGGTGAATTCTCCCAAACATTTAAAGAAGAATGAATATAAATCCCTCTTTTGGGGAGATCTTGGAGGCTCACTGTGCTCAGGGACTCCTCCTGACTCAGTATTTGGGACCATGTGGTACTAGGTATTGAACCTGGGTCACCTGCACTCAGCCCATTGTGATATCTCTCCATCCCCAGGTTTATGAAGTATGTCCTTATTTATTTTGGTTTTGGGGCTATATCTGGCTCAGTGTTCAAGGGGTTATGTGGTGCAAGAGATTGAATTTGGGCCTCTAGCATACAAAGTATGCACTCAGTTCATTGAGTTATCTTTCCAGACCTCAATTCTTCTTAAACTTGTACAATATTTTGAAGAAGGGGAACATATCCAAACTAATTTTATAAGGTAAATTGTAACCTGACACTAAGTGGAAGACACCCGGTCACGGTCACGGTCCTCCCGTTGTTCATTGATTTGCTCGAGCGGGCCCAGTAACTTCATGAGACTTCTTGTTACTGTGTTTGGCATATTGAATACATCACGGGTAGCTTGCCAGGCTCTGCCGTGCGGCCGAGATACTCTCGGTAGCTTGCTGGGCTCTCCGAGAGGGGCGGAGGAATCGAACTCGGGTCAGCCATGTTGGCTGCGTGGGAAGACACACATGAAAATAAAACTACAAGCCATTATCACCAATGAACATAAACACAAAAAAACCTCAACAAAATACTAACAAACCAAACTCTCAATTCACTAAAACCACTCTACACCATGAACAAGCAGGGTTTATCAACCAAATCAATGTGACATACCTCGTTCAGAGAAGGGTGAGGGTCGGGGAGCTGGATAGGGGTCAGGGCCCATGTCTTGCATGCATTTGACTTAAGTCCAACCCTAGGGTACCATATGCCCCAAGCATTGCCAGGCATAACCCTGGAGGCCCCCAAGCCCTGCAAGATATGCAGCTACCCCGAGTACCACTGGGGTAGCCCTGATGGTACACAAGCACTATTGGGATACCCCAGTGATCCTCAACATTGCAAAGTCCAAGCAGGAACTCAAGCCCTCACACTGCGCTATCACCACAGTTGGCTGAAAATTGTGTGAAGAGCACCCAGGACCCATGAGCACTGCTTCAGAGGCTCTCCGCTAAGCAGAAGGTAATGGCACAAGATCACCGTCACTGTCATAGTCCTCCCGTTGTTCATAGATTTGCTCGAGCTGGCCTAGTAACGTCTCCATTGTGACAATTGTTACTGTGTTTGGCATATCGAATACGCACGTGTAGCTTGCCAGACTTTGCCGTGCAGGTAGGATACTCTTGGTAGCTTGCTGGGCTCTCCGAGAGGGGTGGAGGAATCGAACTCGGGTCGGCCATGTTGGCTGCTTGCAAGGCAACTGCCCTACCGCTGTGCTATCGCTCCAGCCCAGCACAAGGTACTCAGTCTTTTGTTTTTTCTTGGGGTCACTCCTGGCGATGCACAGGGGTTACACCTGGCTCTGCACTCAGGAGTTACTCCTGGCGGTGCTCAGGGGACCATATGGGATGCTGGGAATCGAACCCAGGTCGGCCGCGTGCAAGGCAAACGCCCTACCCGCTGTGCTATCTCTCCAGCCCCAATACTCAGTCTTTTAAGAAATGATTTTCAACCAAGAATATGTTACCACGACAGATTATAGTTTAATATCAAAGAAAAGATTAAATTAAAGTCAATGGTGCAAAAAAATAAAGTAACTGGGGCTGGAAATAGAGTACAATTGGTAGAGTGCTTCCTTTGCATGAGGCTGATCCTATATGGTACTCCAAATGCCCCTTTGGAATGATACCGAAGCACAGAATTGACTGACTGAACACAGTCAATTACAGTCCAAAAACAAGACAAAAAATTTACAGTATAATTCTTATTACCAAGATAATCTTACAAGAGATATTAAGGGGACACATAAAGTGGTAAACAATACCAGTTAGAAATACTGCACTGTAGTACTGTCCTCTCATTGTTCATCTATTTGCTCGAGCAGGCACCAGTAACGTCTCCGTTGTGAGACTTGTTGTTACTGTTTTTGGCGTATTGAATACACCACAGGGAGCTTGCCAGGCTCTGCCGTGCAGGTGGGATACTCTCTGGTAGCTTGCCAGGCTCTCCAAGAGGGACGGAAGGGTGAACCCGGGTCAGCTGCATGCAAGGCAAACACCCTACCCGTTGTGCTATCGCTCCAGTTAGAAATACTAAAATACCAAAATTATACAATGTGAGCAGTGGAGAGAGAAGAGCAAAATTCTTACCCACAAAAATGAATGTAATACCAATCTATTCAGTAGATCATAAATACAGAGCTTTACATTTAAACTTCGGGACATGGGGGTATGGTGTCGTCAGCAGGTCAATCTGTACCTGTGAGGTGAGTGCATCAGCAGCCTGACGGTGACTTCAGACTTCCAGATACCCCAAAATTGCTGTTGTGCCTTTGGCTAGACCCCCAAAAATTGGGGCAAAGTTTACCAAGAATGTAAACAGCCAAAAGTTTGTGGGTATGTGATGCCAGAGATTGAATTTGGGCTTCCAGCATACAAAGTACCCACAAACCACCTCTGGCTCAGCTATATAATTGGAGGCATGGCCTCTCTGGCTCCTGATCAAGCTGCTTAACGGCCATGATCCCAAAGACTCAGAAACAAATCTTGAAACCCAGCAGCTTTTGGCAGAAATGCATACGGACCCCGCAGTAGGTTACTGTCACTGAGCCACCCCAGGGGGGAAAGGGTGCTGTTCCTCCTCCTGCTCCCCCTAGGCGGGTTGGTGGCTGCCATCCACCAGAGGCCATTGGAAGTCAGGTTTGGGCCCGCAGTGACGAGACACATGGGGCCTCACGGGATTGGTGTGGAGCCAGTCCTTTCCCCCCACCCCAACAAGACATCAAGTCGCAGCCAACGAACGGCCTCTCTGGCTCCTGATCAAGCCGTTAAATGGCCATGATCCCAGAGACTCAGAAACAAATCACAGAACCCAGAGGCTATTGGCAGAAATGCGTCCAGTCCCTGCAGTAGGTTACTGGCACTGGGCCACCCCAGGTGGGAATAGGTTTCATGCCTTGGCCTGTTCCCCCTGGTGGCCTGGTGGCTGCCATCCTCCAGAAGCCACTGGACAGTCAGGTTTGGGCCCACAGTAATGAGACACGTGGGATGGGGGTGGAGCCAGCCCTTTCCTCCCCATCCCAACGAGACCCGAGTCGCTGTCCACGAACGGCCTCTCTGGTTCCTGATCAAGTTGCTTAACGGCCATGACCCCAGAGACTCAGAAACAAATCTCGGAACCCAGTGGCTTTTGGCAGAAATGTGTCGGGACACCACAGTAGGTTACTGTCACTGGGCCACCCCAGGGGGAAAAGGGTGCTGTCCCTCCACCTGCTACTCCTAGGTGGCTCGGTGGCTGCCATCCTCCAGAGGCCATTGGACAGTCAGGTTTGGGCCTACAGTGACAAGACACGCAGGGCCTCACAGGATGGGTGTGGAGCCTGCCCTTTCCTCCCTGTCCCAATGAGACCCCGCATCTCCATCCACAAATGGCCTCTCTGGCTCCTGATCAAGCTGCTTAATGGCCATGATCCCAGAAACTGAGAAACAAATCTTGGAACCCAGTGGTTTTTGGCAGAAATGCATCCGGACCCCACAGTAGGTTACTGTCAATGGGCCATTCCAGGGGAAAAAGCGTGCTATCCCTCTGCCTGCTCCCTGTAGGTGGCTCAGTGGTTGCCATCCTCCAGAGGACATTGGACAGTCAGGTTTGGACCCTCAGTGATGAGACATGTGAGGCCTCATGGGATGGGGGTAGAACCGGCCCTTTTCTCCCCATTCCGAGACCCCAAGTTGATGCCCACGAATGGCCTTTCTGGCTCCTGATCAAGCTGCTTAACGACCATGATCCAAGAGACTCAGGAACAAATCTCGGAAACCAGTAGGTTTTGGCAGAAATCCCTTCAGATTTAATTGTTAAAATTTTGGAATTTCAAAATCGTGCAGCCATTACTGCAGCCACATGACATCATATGTTATTCTTAACCAGCAATAGAAAACAAATTGTCTACTGTTGCCTTTTTGGCATATCCGAGTGTTGGGGTAAAATCCCAAATAATAATGGTGGGTCTGGTGTCAAAATATTGAATGTAATCAAAGTAGAGAGAGAGTAATGTGGAAATCATCTGCCCCACAGGTAGGGGGAGGTGTGGGATGGGGGCATACTGGGGTTTTGGGGGTTGGAGAATGAGCACTGGTGAAGGCATGGGTGTTTCATTGTATGACCAAGACTTAAACCCAAAAGGTTTGTAACTGCTCTCACAATGATTCAATAAATAAAATTATAAAAAAATGAAAATAAAAGTAAACTTCAGGACAGACTTAAATATAGAGAATAAAAATGAAAGAATTTGAAAAAGAAAATCAAACATAACACAAAAAGATGATAAAGCACTAGGAAAGAGACAAGTAAAATGGCAAGTTATAGTTAAATAATAACCATAAATATGATTGGCTCTGGACCTGGAGTGATAGGGTTAGGGAATTTGGGTTCAATCCCCAACATCTCATATGGTCCCCCGATCACCGCCAGGAGTAATTCCTGAGTGCAGAGCCAGGAGTAACTCCTTAGCATCGCTGGGTGTGACCCAAAAAGCAAAAAACAAAACAAAACAGAAACAACAAACAAAAGATTGGCCTGAACTCACCAATTAAAAGTCAAAATGGATTAAAAAATGTTTACCTTTTTACTGTATATAGGAAACTCAGCTTCCAAGATACATAGGCTCAGAGAAAAAAGTTTAAGATAGTCTTACAAATAACTGACATATTTTAAAAGCAGTTACAAATGCCTAAGAGATAGTACAGCAGATAGGGCACTTACTTTGCACACTGCTGACCAGGGTTTGATTCCCAGCATCTCCTATGGTCTGCAGAGCCCACTAGGAGTGATTCCTGAGTGCAGAGCCAGGATTAAACCCTGAGCACTGCCAGGTGTGACCTCCCCCAAAATAAAATAAAATAAACAAATAAATAAGTAAATCAGGTACAACTATCAGATAACATAGTTTTCCACTTATAAAAAAATAAAGTAATAAGGAGACAGAGAGATAGCAGGTAAGATAATGTGGCAGACCCCAGTTCAACCCCCCGTTCCTCATATGACCCTCCGAGCCCCACTATGAGTGACCACTGAGCACAGCTGGATGTGGCCAACCACTCTAACCCCCCAACACACAAAAAGTAATAAAACCTGGAGAAATAGTAGAGAGATTAAGGACTTCCCTTACTTCTTGCTTAATCCAGTTTGACCACCCTGCACTGCACATGGTTCCCTGTGCATCACCAGAGGTCACTCCTGAGCACAGAGTCAGGAATACCTATGACCCACCCCACTCAAAATGATAATTATAGGTAGGGATAAACATTATATAATAATTAAAGACACTACAGTGTAACAAGAAGTCAATACAGTTATTAATACCAAATGAAGAAGCACCAAAATATATTAAACAGCTACTAATTAAAAAAGCAATATAAACAGTAATACAATAATAGAAAGTAATTTTAACACCCACTATCGACAGAAGAAATAAGGAAATAATAGCCTTAAATTATGAACTCTACAACAAATGGGCTTAGCCAGATTTATAGAATTTCACTCAAGATAGTGAAATTTAAATTCTTCTCAAGTGCAGAAAATGTTTTCAAAGATAGACCATATGCTTGGATGAAAAACAAATATCAGTAAACTTAAGAAGATTGACGTTACATCAAGTTGGTTTTTTTTTTGTTCTGATAAGAATGCTATAAAATTAGAGATCAACCATACACACACAGACACACAGACACACACACACACACACACACACACATACACTTGGAAAAACTTCAAATATGTGAAGATTTAAAAGCATGTATTTCAACAACTTGAGTTGATGAAAAAATTAAAGTAGAAATTAAGAAGTGTCTGGAAAGTCTAGCATAGAAGTTAAGGCACTTGCTTTGTATGTGGACCCTTCTCAATCCCCAACATCAATACCACATGGTCGAAACAAAAGAAGAAAGAGAGAGAGAGGGAAGAAAGGAAGGAAGGAAGGAAAGAGAGAGGAATCCCACAGATAATATCATATTCAATGGCGAAAAGTGCTTTCTTCAAAAATCAGTAACAACAAGGTTATCCACTCATACCACTTGTATTTAAAATAGTAGTAAGGATCTTAGAGCAACAAGAAATAAAAGAAAGCCATTTTAGGAAAATCTGAAGCTATCATTCCAGAGACTATATCTGTATTGAATAATCTCATGACTATTAAAAAGCTATTTAGAAATGAACACAGCAAGTGACTAGTTACATTTACATTTCTCTATAAAAAACAAATGAGAAGAACATATTTTAAGATAATCTCATTTATAATTGTGTCCAAAAGAGTAAATATTTATGAATAGGAGGACTGGAAAATGGCTTAGTGGCTGAAAGCACAAAGATACACATTCAAAGTCCAGATCTTCCCACAAGCACTGACAGCCCAACTATGAGGATTCCCTGTGAGGAAGGGTCCAGTACAGGACTCAGTCAGGACTTAGGAAGCACCTGGGGCCGAAAGTGAGGCCCTGAGCTTAATCCTAAGTATGGTGTGAGTGCCAAGGAGAACTTAATCATGCATGGTAAGTGGTCCCTGTTGAGGGAGAAAAAAAGGCAAGGTACTTAGAGATAAATTTAACAAAGAAATAAGAATTAAAGATAAGGTTAAGACCTACATAACAAAAACTATATACACTGTTAAAAAGCAGAACAAAATATCATGAAAGAAATTCCATGTACATGAAGAATTTATAACCAAAGTAATAAATATATAGATATAATGCAATACCAATAAAACGTCCAATTATATTTTTAAAATAGTAAAAAAAATACTAAAATTAAATACTAAATGTTGAAAGATTTTGAACAGCTAAAGTAATACTTAGGAGGGGAAAAGAAAAATGGAGGCATCATGTTAGCAATAGTAATTAAAATTATATGGTATTTACTGGGTTCAGCCCTAGTGGCCACCAAGAAATGCTGAGTGTGGCTTGTATTAAAAAACAAACAAACAAAGCAACAGGGGCTGGGGAGATAGTACAGCGTGTAGGGTGCTTGCCTTGCACATGGCTGACCTGGATTCCACCCCTAGCATCCCAGATGGACCCCCAAGCACTGCCAGGAGTAATTCCTGAATGTAGAGCCGGAAGTAAGCCCTGATCATCGCCAGGTGTGGCTCCAAAACAAACAAAAACTCCAAAGAGCAACCATGGTATGGAAAGAAAAATAGATTATTTTTGTGGATTAGTGGAATTGAATTAAAAACCAAAAATATGCAAGCTGAGAATGACAAAGCAAGAAGAGTGGAAAATTTCCTTTGGAAACGGGGCTAAACCCAATTGTGCTCAGGGCCTATTCTTGGGTGTGTGCTCAGGAGTGACCCCTGGTGTGCCCAGAGGACCATTCAGTAGGGATTCAGGATGGGGTCAACTGCGTAAAAGGCAAGCGCCTCTCATGAATGCAGTATGAGGGATAGGGCAAGAGAGTCCCCACTCTAAGTGCAGGGATGTAGACTGCCCTCCTTACAAACATACGGTCATGGGTTCAGGTTCCTGTGTCACCACATGTGCTGAGAGTGAGCCTGGCAGCTTTGCTTTCTGTGACTTCGACACCACAAGCAATCTTGGCAGTGCTGCAGCCAGGTGTGTGTTAGTATCACAGAACAGTGCAACTCCCAGCAAGCACTGCAACTAGAAATGCTGTGTGAGTGTCATGATTGACAAACACTCCCTAGTGAGCACTGTGGGAGCTCTGCAGCAACCCCTACAAGCACCACAACAACAGCTGATGTGCCTTAACCTAAGAGTGTCAACCCTGGTGATCTCGTGTGCGAGGAATGCTAGCCTCGGTGAGCACTGTGGCCAAGTATAGGAGAATCACATCTGGAGCATCACATCTGATGCACAATCCCTGGTGAGAACCATAGCTAAAAATATATGAGCAGGGCTGGAGCAATAGCACAGCGGATAGGGCATTTGCCTTGCACACAGCCGACCTGGGTTCAATTCCCAGCATCCCATATGGTCCCCTGGGCACCGCCAGGAGTAATTCCTGAGTGCATGAGCCAGGAGTAACCCCTGTGCAAGGCCTGGGGTGACGCAAAAAAAAAAATGTATGAGCACTGTAGTCAGACATGAAAAACCCTGAGTAATCATAAGAACAAGGAAGGGGGGTCAGAGGGAGTTTCTAAAAATAATACAATACAGGGAAAAATAGTTTCATCAATAGGTGGATTTGGAAAAATTGAGTATCTACATACAAAAAACCCTAATCTCACACATCTCTAAAAATCAAGTAAAATGGATCAAAGCCTCACTTTGTGCATATGCATACATGCACACGCACATGCACACACTATGCAAACAGCTTTGGTTCAATCCCCAGCAGCACATATACTCACCTGAGCCCTGCCAGGAGTGATACCTGAGCACAGAGCCAGGGGTAAGCCCTGAGCATTGCCAGTGTGACCCAAAACTTAGAAAACAACAAGAGCATCAAGTAAAGACTACCAAAAAGTAGACAACATGATTACATCAAGCAAACAAATAAACAAAAGTAAATAAATAAAACCTCTTCACAGAAACAGTAAAGGATATAATCAACAAATGAAAAGGTAACTTAAAGAATGAGTGACTAGCATGGAAAGTATCATGCTAAACGAAATGAGTCAGAAAGAGAGGGACAGACATAGAAAGATTGCATTCATCTGGGGAACATAAAGTAACAAAATAGGAGACTAACACCCAAGAATAGCTGAGATAAGTACCAGGAGGTTTACTCCATGGCTTGGAGGGCAGCCCCACTCTCTAGGGGTAAAGGCAGCTCAGATAGAGAAGGGAGCATAAAGAGTGTTGGGAAGATCCGCCCAGGATGGGAGATGCATGCTGAAAGTAGACTATAGACCAAATATGATTGCCATTCAATTCCTCTTTTGCAAACCACAGCACCCAAAAGGAGAGAGAGAACAAAAGGGAACGCCCTGCCACAGAGGCAGGGTGGGATGGAGGGGTGGGGGGTGGGAGGGATACTGGGATCCGTGGTGGTGGAGAATGGGCACTGGTGGAGGGATGGGTACTCCATCATTGTATAACTGAAACCCAAGCACAAAGATTTGTAAATCTACAACTGTACCTCATGGTGTTTAATTAATAAAAATCTTTTAAAAATTAATTAATTAATTTTTAAAAATGAGTGACTATAAACTTTGATATCTAAAATAGGTAAGAACTCCTAGATCTCAACAGGGGAGAGGGAAATGGGCCTAAACAGACATTTCCCAGATGAAAAACATGCAAATATTCAACAGACAGATGAAAAGAAATTCAATAAAATCCCTGGGGATATACAAATCAAACTCATTCAACAAAAGCAAAAGATAATAAGCGTTGGCAAGAGTGGGAAGAAAAAGAAATCTTTGCATTCTGTTAATGGAAATGTAATTCAGTGCAGCCACAATGGGGGACAGTTCGGAGGTGTCTCAAATAATTAAATGTAGAATTATCATTTGATCCAGAAATCTTTCCCCTGGGCACATATCCTAAGGAATTGGAGCCAGGAGCTCAAAGAGATTTTTGCCCTCCCAAGTTCACCGCAGCATTATTCAATAGTCAAGACGTGGAAATGACCTAAATGTCTATTGATAGATGAATAAAGAAAATGTGTGTATATACATGAACACCTCAGGTGGTTTTTATTTTATTTTTTGGGCTTGGGGCCATACCAGGTAGTGCTCAGGGCTTATTCCTGGCTCTGTCCTCAGGGACCTGAGGTGGTTTTAAAAAGAATTGTTAGAAAATACCACGAATAGTAGTGTTTCCATCAAAATGGATAACATTTTGTAATTATTAGTAATAGAAAAGTTACCAGAATTTCCTGAGAAGAAATAAAAATATGAAGAGATTTATAACAAGAAAAAACACTGAGTCAGCAATCTAAAACCTATCAACAAGGGCTGGAAAGATAGCACAAGGGTTAAGGACTTGCATATCATCAGCCCCAATTTGATGCCCAGCACTGCATATGATTCCCTAAGAACTGCCAAGAGTTATCTCTGAGCATGAACAGGTACTTCCCCAAGACAAAAAATAAACAACAACAAAAAAAACCCTATCAATAAGAATTGACCCGAGTTCGATTCCTCCGCCCCTCTCGGAGAGCCTGGCAAGCTACCGAGAGTATTCGATATGCCAAACACAGTAACAACAAAGTCTCCAATGGAGACGTTACTGGGCCCACTCGAGCAAATCGATGATCAACGGGAGGGCCTTTACCTTACCTTTTACCTTATCAATAAGAAAAGTCCAGGATCCAATAACTTGACTGATAAATTTGACCAAATGTTTACAGAATAAACCAGTTCTTGGGACCTGAGCGATAGTACAGTGGTTAAGGCCTTGTACACTGTCAACACAGGTTCGATCCCGGCATCCTATATTATACCTTTGAGAGCCGTCAGGAGTAATTCGTGAGTGCAGAGCCAGGAGTTACCCTTGAGCATCTCTAGGTGTGACCCAAAAAGCCAAAAAAACAAAAACAAACAAACAAGCAAAAACCCCAGTTCTTTCTGAACTTTATTTGTGGATAGGGGGTGGTATTTGGTCATAGTTGGCCGTGTTCATACTGGTGGCTACTCCTGGCTCTGTGCTCTGGAGTTCCAAGTGGTGGTCAGGGGTCCATGAAGTGCCAGGGTTCAAACTTTTGATCCTTTGAGCACACACTCAACCTTCTGAGCTATCTCTCCAGGCCTCTTTTCAAAGTCTTAGAGAAAATAGGGGGGGAAAGGAAAAAAACTTCTACAGAAAACAGAAAAATATAAATACTTGATTGTTTGTTTTTGGGCCCAACTTGACTGTATTCATAGTTTGCTTCTGGCTCTGAGCTCAGTGATCACTCCTGGCAGGGCTCTGGGGATCGAACCCAGGATGGCCATGTATAAGGCAAATGACCTACCCACTGCACTATCTCTTCAGACCCAGAAGAAAACACTTTCTAACTCAGTCTATGAACTTAGCCTCATTAGCCTTATTTCAAAATCAGATTAGGCTACCCCAAAATAAGAAAATTATGTATCAGGGCTGGAGATATAACTCAATAGACTGAACACATGCTTTGCGTGCAGGCCAGGGTTCAATCACTGGTATCACACAGTCCCCCAAGCACTACAGGGAGAAACTTCCGAGTACAGCACTCAGAGCTCCATGCAGCACTTCAGTAGAGTGGCCCTCCAAAAAAGAAAATTGCAAATCAGATCCTTAAGAATATGAATGCAAAAATACTCAACAAAATGCTAATAAACCAGATCCAAATACAAAAAATTGAATAGCATGACCAAATGCTATGTATCTTCAGAATTGAAGGGTAGGTCAATATGCAAAAACTATTCAATGTAATATACCACATGAATAGAACAAACGAAATTCCATGATCATCTCAATGGATACGGTAAAACCCTCAAAAATTCAAAATAAAAAGTAGCAAAAAACAAGGAATAAAATATTCTGAGCATGATAAAGAATACTTTTTAAAAGCCCAGTTAACCTCATACTCAATATTAAAAGACTGACATCTTTCTCCCTAAGCTTAGGAACAAGAAAGGAATACTATTTTATTCCATTTTATTCTCTCTCTTCCCTACTTCTCTCTGTCCCTTTCTTTCTTTCATTCTTTCATCTTTTCTTTCTCCCTTGACACAACTGGCAGTGCTCAGGGCTTATTCCTGGCTCTATGCTCAGGGATCACCCCTGACCATACTCTGGGGACCGTATGTGGTGCCAGGATCAAATCTGGGTCAGCCACATGCAAGTCCAGCGCTCTTCCCACTCTACTATCTCTCCAATCAGGACAACCCACTTGCATCAGTTTTTCAGTACTATACTGGAAACACAAAACAATTAGGCAAGAAAAAGAAATATAAAACACCCAACTTGGAAAGGAAAGGGTAAAGCTATTATCATTGCAGATGACATGATCCTACAAATAGAATAATCCAAAGAAGTTTTTTAAACTACTTGAATTATGGACTGGAGTGAATAGGAGAGTACAGTGGATAGGACATTTGCCTTTCATATGACCAACCTGGGTTTGATTCCTGGCACCCTACATGGTCCCCAAAGCTCACTAGAAATGACTCCTCAGCATAGAGCCAGGACTAAGCTCAGAGAACCGTGTGGTCCAAAACCCAAATCCCCTTCCAAAATAAACTACTAAAGTTAATAAATAGAATCAGACTAATTACGACTAATTCCTAAAAATCAATGGTAGTGTTATATGTGAACAATGAACAACTGAAAAGGAAATGAAGAGAGCAGTTTTATTCATAATAGTATAAAAATAATAATATATCCAGAAAGGGGATGAAAGACAGAGACTACACAGAAGCAAAATAAGTTTTCTGTAATTATAAATAATAAATTTATAGAACTAAATACATAGAAAAAACATTCTGTGTTCATGGATTAGAGATTTAATAATTTTAAGATGCTATGGTGCCATAGTGATAGTACAGTTGGTATATCCCTTTAGTTACCATGTGGCAGACCCAGGTTACATCCTCAGTATCCCTTATGGATCCCCAAACACTACCAGGAATGATCCCCAAACACAGTCAGGAGTAAATCCTGAACACTTCCAGGTGTGACCCAAAAAGCAAGCAACAGATTAGGGAAAATATTTATAATATTTTCACTTACCCGATGAAGGATTTATTCTGGAGTTTAAAAGAACTATAAATCAATATTTAAAAATAATCTACTAAAACAAAGATGACCTACTAAAATGGGATAAAGATAGAACTAATATGAGCCAAAGATATAGCACAGAGGTTAAGGTGCTTGCCTTGCATGTGGTCAACCCTAGTTCAATCCCTGGCAATACTTGGTCCCCCGAGTTCTATTGGGAGCAACTTGTGAGCACAGAGCTTGTTCCTAAAGAACTGCCAGGTGTGACTCCCCCCAAAAAAACAAATAAAAGGCTTGGACCAATACTTCACCAAATAAGATTTATGAATACCAAAATAATATAATGATAACCTTGATGTCATTAGTCACCAGAAAGTTACAAATTAAAACCACAATAAGCTTCCCGCCCTGCCAAGACCACAAGTTGGCCCCCACAAGCAGTTCTCCGGCACGGCTATGAACCCAGAGGCACACAATCCAATCTTGGAATTATGCGGCTTTTGGCAGCAATCCCTCCAGACTTAATTAGTAAAATATCAGAAATCCAAAATCGTGCGGTTGCAATAGCAGCCGCACAACATTATATAGTCTTCATAACCAGCAACAGAAAACAAATTATTTCACAATGCTTTTCGGCAGGTTTGATTGTTGGGGGAAATTTTCAAATAATAATGGTGCATCTTTTGTCGAAATAATGAATGTTGTCAAAGTAGAGAGAGAGTTAAGTGGAAATCATCTGCCTCACAGGCATGGGTAAGGGTGAGATGGGGAGGTATATTGGGGTTCTTGGTGGTGGAAAATATGCACTGGTGAAAAGATGGGTGTTTGATCATTGTATGATTGATACTTAAACCTGAAAGCTTTGTAACTGTTCTCACGGTGATTCAATAAATAAATTTAAAAAACAAACAAACATACCCCTACACTCCCATTAGAGTTAAAAGGACTGTAAATAGAAAGGAGGTCCAATGCTTTGCTGTAAAATGCCACAATAACTTGATAAAACCATCTGGAACTGTCTAATAATTTTTAAAAACTTCTCTAGAGAAGCTAGGGAAGTGGTTCAAGTAGTGGAGAACAAGCCTTGTACTTGGTAGACCTGGATTTGGTCCCTAGATCTTTTTGGCCTCTTGAGTATTAACAAGGACAGCCCTGGTGGCTTCTGAGCACCACTAGCCCAAGTGAGTGACCACAGAGAATGACTCTGAGCACTGCTGGGTATGTGTTTCCTCCTCCAAATTAAAAACCTGTGGACATAAGAGGATTAAGAAGAGTGCATTTATAGTCGCTTTAAAATTTGAAACAATCTAATGATATATCAACAAGAGAATGGATTGCCAAATAGAATATGGTTATGCTAATACTGTCATTCCTGCCCCAAGTGACAATAAAATGGAGTAAATCAGAACAATGGTTGTCTCTGGAAGGAGGTTGTTGTAGTTACTGAAAGATGCCTGAGGAAATTTTTAGGAGTAATAGGAAAGTTCTGTTTTCATTTGGATCCTTTATGCATCCGTCAAAACTCACAGAATCGCACACTTAAAAATCAGTGAATTCTATAGCATATAGAATCGTCCTCAATTATTTGCTTTAAAATCATATAAACACAGGAGCCAAAGCAATAGTACAACAGGTCAGGCTCTTGTCTTGCGTGCGTCTGATCTGGGTTTCCACAGCATCTCATATGATCCACTGAGCATCACCAGAAGTAACTCCTGAGTGTAGAGCTAGGAGTAGCTCCTGAGCACTGCTGGGTGTGGCCCCTTCAAAAAAGTCAAGTGACAAACTTTTTGTTTTGTTTTGGGATCACACTCAGCTATGCTCAGAGCTTACTCCTGAATCTGTGCTTAGGGATTAGTCCTGGTGATGCTGGGGACCTTAAAGGATGCTGGGGATTGAACCCCAGTCTGTCATGTGCAAGGCAAATACCCTTGTTATTGCAGCTTTAATTTGTACTATCATTCCTACCCCAAGTGATAACATTTTTTTCCACAACAAATTTTATTACTCAATATTTCCAGAATTTCACTTGGAGATTCTTAGCAATGCATACAAATTGGAAATTTATTCAAAGCATAGATTAACTATCTTTTTTTTTAAATGTAGGAGAACTGCTTTTTATTCATCCATTGATTAGGCTGATTGAATTGGGATGAACTCCACCTTACTTTTTTTTCATTTTTTATAATTTTATTTATTGAAACATTGTGAGAGCAGTTACAAAGCTTTCGGGTTTAAGTCTTGGTCATACAATAAAACACCCGTACCTTCACCAGTGCCCATTCTCCACCCCTCAAAATCCCAAGATACCCCCACCCCCACACCCTCCCCCTACCTGTAGAGCAGATGATTTCCATATTACTCTCTCTCTACTTTGATTACATTCAATATTTTGACACCACACCCACCATTACTATTTGGGATTTTACCCCAACACTCGGATTTGCCAAAAAGGCAACAGTAGACTATTTGTTTTCTATTGCTGATTATGAATAACATATGATGTCGTGTGGCTGCAATAGTAGCCACACGATTTTGAAATTCTGAAATTTTAACAGTTATATCTGGAGGGAATTTCTGCCCAAACCTGCTGGGTTCCGAGATTTATTCCCGAGTCTTCGGGATCATGGCCATTTAGCAACTTGATCAGGGGTCAGAGAAGCCATTTGTGGGCAGCAACTCGGGGTCTCTTTGGGACAGGGAGGAAAGGGCCAGCTCCACCCCCATCCTATGAGGCCCCGCGTGTCTCATCGCTGTGGGCCCAAATCTGACTATCCAGTGGCCTCTGGAAGATGGCGGCCACTGGGCCGCCAGGGGGAACAGGCCAAGGCATGAAATCTATTCCTACATGGGGTGGCCCAGTGCAGGTAACCTACTGCAGGGACCAGATGCATGTCTGCCAAAAGCTGCTGGGTTTTGGGTTTTTTTTCTGAGTCTTTGGGATCATGGCCATTAAGCAGCTTGATTAGGAGCCAGAGAGGCTGTTCATGGGCGGTGGCTCGGGGTCTCGTTTGAACGGG
Source organism: Sorex fumeus (assembly GCF_029834395.1). Lineage (NCBI taxonomy): Eukaryota > Metazoa > Chordata > Mammalia > Eulipotyphla > Soricidae > Sorex > Sorex fumeus. The sequence continues at coordinate 52,156,183 of NW_026606129.1, read as the reverse complement.
GAGGAAAGGGCCGGCTCCAACCCTAACCTGTGAGGCCCCAGGTGTCTCAAAGTGACAACATTTGTTACTAAAAATGTGCTTACGTTTCACTTTGTGAAAAAAAAAAATCCATTGAACTCTATCTTTGTGAGTTGTACTTCTCACATCTATATAAAGGAAAGTAACTACTGTAACTATTAAATTGAGTTAAAGAACCTGTGTGCAATAACACATATATACAATAAAATCCAGAACTCCTAGTAAATGTTTGATAAGTGTCATATATTATTTTAAGAATAAGTGTGCCTCCCTGGATTTATATTCTTAAGTTCTGAAAGGGATTGAAAGTAAAGTATGGGGTCACTTGGAACCAGAGGCTAATTCTAAAAGCTATTAGAATTATATCAATTAGATCAATTCTGAGAGGCATTCCACTTTTTCATATATAAATTAAAATTTCATAATAAAAGTGGGAGATAATCACTGGAGGCAAGGGGATATTTTTATTAAAATGACTTAAGTAAAATTTGGTAAAATAGGTGAATAGAATGCATTTTTATAATACTATACATGAAAAAAAGGGGGGAAAGTAATCCACATGTAAAGACTCAGAATGTGCTGAGGGCTTATTCCTGGCTCTGCATTCTGGGACCACTCCTGGCGGTACTTGGGGGTGTATGTGTGGTGCTGAGGATCAAATTCAGATCAGCTGAGTGCAAAGCAAGCTCCTTACCCACTGTACTATTGCTCTTGCCCCACCCAGGAACTTTTTTTTGAAGAAAATTCTAACATTACAATGTAAATCATGAGAGATTCTTCCGGACCCCACGCAAGGCTGAGTTGTCCCAGCCATCCTGGAGTGGAGGTGAATGAGCCCAGTGCCCACCCAAACAGAGCCGCCGCAGCTGAAAGCCTCCACCCCCCACAATTGCCGCCAAGCTCCCAGCTGAACCCCACTGCTCAGGATGAGCCTCATCCAGAAAGTAATCTGCTGAAAAACTCAGGAATGCAGTTTTTGGGACCAGAGAGATAGTACAGTGGGTGGAGTTCTTGCTTTCACGAAATCGGAATGGGCTACCTTCCCCCATCTCCTTATACTTTGGGAAGCCCTGGCAGTCACACACACACCTCAAAGTCACCGCCCAGTAAAAAATTTCACTCCAGCTGTATCACCCTGTGAAAAAAATGTGGACTTCCTGGAACATGAGGCCACATTTGCAGCTGCGCAACTTCTTTAACTCTACAACAGTGATAAACCAGGAGTAGCACACTAGATTGGGTAGGATGTACTGTAGAAAGCGACCAATCTCTATTAACAAAATATAAACACAGAAGGATTAACCTGCAGCAACATCTTAGTAATCTCTAATACAAGGACTTAATGGCTCCCTGGTGAATTACAACAATCTTCACTAACTTTCTTCTAAGGAAACATTTGATGACCATTCTTTTTGCAAATTATTAATAAGAAGCAATATAAAATAAATTATTTAGGGCCTGCTGTAGGGGCAGGCTTAAGGGATGGTTGGGAAAACTGGAGACAATGGTGGAGGGAAGGTATAACATGGTGGGTTTGGTATTGGAATATTGAATGTCTGTAACAAATCATCACGAACAGCTTTGTAAACAAATCATCACGAACAACTTTTATAAACCAATATTGTTTATAAAAAGTGTAAGGGTGGAAAAAAGTAAATCTGTAGCTCAGCAACCACTTTGATGGTATATGGGATTAGAGAGATAGTACAGTGGATAGAGCTCTTGTCTTACATGCAGCCAACCTGGATTTGACCCATGGCACCACATAAGGTCTCCTTGAGCATCACCAGAAATGACCCCTGAGCACAGAGCCTGGAGTAAGCCCTGATCACACTCAGGCGTGGGCCAAAAAACAAAACAAAAAACAAAATATTGTAAACTATGAGACCTCAATAAAAAGTAATTTTTAAAAAGTAAAGAGAGGCTGAAATAAGAGGTAGGTGGTGACCGCTGCATACAGGAGAATGAATATGAATAGAGATCATATTAGGGAAAGGAGAGGAGATCATCATAGGAGAAATAAATCAGTCACAAAATAACTGAGAGATGTGATAAAAATATTCTTTGTTCTCAACAAGAAATCGATATGTCTACAATGACAATAGGGCTAATGTATTGAGTAGCATCAAGCTGCTGAAGACCGTCAGACTGAGTTTTCGATTTTATAAATGAAACAAGACACGGGGCTGTCCCACCACTGAGAGTATTTCATCTGGAGGACGAATCGAGAATTAGGAGCTCAGGATCCCCAGACCTCAGACACCAGGTACACTCCCACCCCTGATCAACGAGAAGTGATGTGAGTCCCCCCCCCCACAGGACTCCTTAACTAACACCTAAATGAATTCCTGGTGTTTGAGGGTGTCACCCCCAACCCCTAGAAGGACTCAATCAGGCCGTCACCTTCCATTCATCTTTCAAGAAATTTAACCAGGAGTCAAACTGTCCTCAGATTCCCTGAGACTGAAGGAATATTTACCTCTCAATGTCACTCTCTTCCCTCAGACCCATGGGGAAATAATTTCTGAGATCAAAAAACTATATACGTGAAGTTCAAGAATTTCTTTGGTTTTACTTGAGATTCATTTTCTTCAATTAGAATGAAGTAAAATTAAATCCCCACTAAAAAAAAATAGACATATGGCATGATCCCATTTTTATGAAAGTATTTCTATCTCTCCTCTCTGGAAAAATGCATAGAAATATGTCAAGGATGCTGTACAGAAATGTTAATGATGTTATATTTGAATGATGAGACTGAGGTAATCCTTTCATTTTCTTTCCTGTACATCTCCGCAATGCTTAAACTGTTGATAGGGAGCAGATATGGTTTTCACAGGAAGAATGTGAAAAACCCTAACAACTTGGGGACTGCCCTTGGGGGTTTCAAGCTTCCACACTTCACTTGTTTCCTCCTGCTCCTTCCTCTTGCCAGCATCTCCTCCAGGTCTCCTTGGTCCCTCCCCCTGAGACTGAGATAGGACCAACTTTAGAGTTGACTGCCCTGCTGGACCCTGGGCATAGGTTTATAGGCACTTTTCCTCTTTCCCACAGGAGTTATATATTTTTTCCCATCAGAAGGGGTTTTTTTTTTTTGCTTTTTTCGGGGGGGGAGGGGTCACACCCAGCAATGCTCAGGGGTTCCTCCTGACTCTGCACTCAGGAATTACTCCTGGTGGTGCTCGGGGGACCATATGGGATGCCGGGAATCGAACCCGGGTCAGCCTTGTGCAAGGCAAATACCCTATCCACTGTGCTATCGCTCCATCCCCAACCAGAGGGTTTTGAGACCCTCAGTGGACCCTCCTTTCCCTTTAACTTTCTTCCCCCTCCACAGACAGACAAAAAGACAGACAAACACACACACACACACACACACACACACCCATACACACACACACGTACACATCAGAAGAAAACAGCCGAGCTGTGTGGAGGAATGGAAAGTTCTACAGGATTCTGGTGGGATATGGAAGAGTCAGACTCTCCATGCCATCTCCCCAGCTCCGTTAATTTTTCTCTCCAATTTCTCCTTGGATTGCTATATCCTGTCTTTCTCTCTGAGAGTCCTGGACAGGGTCTTCTCGCTGCTACCCCATGCCAGAGCTGGGAGGGAGCAGTGAGCACTTCAGCCACCCTCATTCGTCACAGGGACACCCTGCAGAGACAGAAACCTCCCTGCAAGAGACAGGGCAAGGGAGGGGCCTCTGAACAAGCCACAGGAGAAACAGCCATGCTCAGGGCAGGCCTGGCTGCCCTGAGGACATAAAGGAAGCAGATGACTGTGGGAGGGGAACCAGTCCACCTCCCTGGACTGCAGAGGGACGAATCCCTAAAGCTTAGCATTTCTGTGCAGCATTCCCCATAAAAGGGAGCCTCTCGCCTAAAGATTCCAGGTCTCACAAGGCAAGTTGGTCCCTGAGCAGAGAGACCCTGAGCCCTCCACTCACTTCCTAGGCAGAAACTTGGGGGTTCCTGAGACACAGATGTGGAATCAGAGGAAAGCAGAGACCTAAGCCCAGGTCACTCAGCACTGGGAGGATGAGGGAGTCTGGGGGCAGCTGGAGGGGCCCAGTCTTAGTTAGGACTGAAGGTTGAGGAGTCAAGGTTAAGAGTTTCTCTGCCTGCGGCCCTGTGGGAGTGAGGGCAGTGAGGGACAGCTGGGCATTCTGGCTCTGGATGGTGCCCAGGAATTAATTCTTTAGGCCCTGCCCCTCCTCACCTGACTCTCAGACCTGCATCCTTACCCACCCCCACCTCAACCCCCCCTCCCCCCTACCCCCCCCCGCCCCGTGGATGGCAGGAAAGTGTGTTTGCCTTACTGATACCCTCTGTACCTTTTTTGCTGTGAGTGTGGTAATTACTATCCTGGAAAATTTTTTTTCTTTTTTACTTTTTTTTGCCACACTCAGTAATACTCAGGGGTTACTCCTGGTTCTGTACTCAGGGATCACTGCTGGGAGTGCTTAGGGGATCAAATGGGATGTCCGGGATCGAACTTGGGTCAGGGGCTTGCAAGGCACGTGCCTTACCTGCTGCACTATTGCTTCAGACCCCCTGGGAAGCTTCTTTGCAATCATTGTTATCTTTATTATTATTACATTTTACAGAAAATACTTCTGAGCCACGCAAAGGACTGCTGTGAATCTGGTGCGAGAAGGGGATGAGAATACCTGCATGTGTATTGCAAGTCATAATCCCTAAAAGAGAGAGATTGAGGGAGGGAGGGAAGGAGAGGAGGGAGAGAGGGAAAGAGGAAGAGAGGGGGAGAGGAGAGGGAGATAAGAGAGGTGCCTGCTATACTGCAAAGAGGCAGGCTGGGTGGAAGGTGGCTTAAAGGGGTGGGAGGGAAACTGGGGTCACTGTTGCTGGGAAATTACACTGGGGAAGGGATGGGTGTTGGAACATTGTATAACTGAAATGCAATCATGAACAATTTTGTAATGTTCTATCTCATGGTGATTCAATTTGAAAAAAAAAAAAAGGAAGGGATCAGAGCCCCACCTCAGCCTGTCCAGGGGTAGGAGGGCTGGCAGCTGTGCCCTGGGTCCAGTTTGGTGGGAAGATCCAGAAAAGGTCAGACTGGAAGCAGGCTCAGTGCCACAGATGGTGGGTGTTAAGGGGTGATGGCAGCGCCCTGGGGGCCTTCACTGGGGCCACCCAAATCCAGAACATTGGGAACAGAGACCTGTCAGGAAGGTTAGTACATTTAGCAAATAAAAATAAGATGCCCAGATAAGTCTAAGTGCCAGATAAACAACAAAAAATATTCAGTATGTGTCCCCAATATTACTTGGGATACATATATGCATAAACACTTAAACATTATGCAATATATATGATATTCAATCTCTTTTTGTTTTTTTGCTTTTTGGGTCACACCCGACGATGCTCAGGGGTTACTCCTGGCTCATGCACCCAGGAATTACTCCTGGTGGTGCTCGGAGGACCATATGGGATGCTGGGAATCGAACCCGGGTCAGCCATGTTGGCTACGTGCAAGGCAAACACCCTACCCGCTGTGCTATCGCTCCAGCCCCTATGATATTCAATCTTAACTGGGCATTCTATCTTTTATTTAGCAGGCTTCCCCTCCAAATATTGGTGGGAAAGAAAGCCTTTTCTGAGGTCTTCTTTATACATTTTTCTGTTTTCAGGTTTTATTGTTAACCCGAATTTCTATATCCTCACCAGCTTGTTGGAGAATATTATTTCATTTCATTTTGTTTTTCACTTAAAAACGAACAGATGTTGGGGCCGGAGATATAGTTCAGCGGATAGGGTGCTTTCCTTACATAAAGCTGACCTGTGTGCGTGCTATCCTTGGCACCCCATATGGTCCCCTCATCCCCACCAGGAGTGATCCCTGAGCACAGAGCCATGAGTAACCCTGAGCACAGATGTTCCTGGTCTGCCCGTCTTACTGTAGGACCTTGTTTCTAAGATAATGCCATCTGGGGGATCCTTCTGAGCTGCCAGGTTCTGCCCTGACCAGCTGGGCACCCACTGTCCTGTAGGCGGTAGGAGGGAAACAGTGGCCTGGCCTAGCCCTAGGGCCGACGCAGCGCCTCAGCGCCCTCTGCTGGTAAGCAAAGGGCTTCAGGGGCTGACGTTCTTGCAGACTGGACGAAGAACCCTTCTCCCACTTCACACCAGGTGGACAGCACCTGGCTGGCCTGCCCGTTCTGCTGCATGCCCCACCTCCTCACAAGCTCTTTCTGGTTTTGCCTCGTGAAACAGGACTGGGCCCTGGGCCTCCTCTTCTTTCCCTCCACACAACACATGTGGCCCAGCTCTGACTCCCATGCAGACCAGCTGCGACAAGTCCAGGGTTCTCAGGGGGCGGATGTCCCTCCTGCCCTGGCACCCACCCACTACCAGGTCTTACTCTCAACCACCAGGGGAGCCTGTGTGCATTTAAACCTCAGTCGTCCTCCCTCTTCACCTGCCAAAGGACAGCAGCTCATTCATTTTCTGTAGATCTGGTCTGCTGCCACTGGGTGCTGCCGAAGGGCACAGAGCTCGCACAGGGCAGAGTCTACACACAGCGGCGGAAATCAACAGTGGGAGACCTGCAAGGACCTCCCTGGGCCACGGGCAGAGAATTACTTTTTTTTACTAAAGACACTTTATTTACAGAAAATACAAAATAAACCACAGGACAGACTAGTGTGCCGGGGGAGGGTGGCCCCATAGTTACCCCCCTCCCCATCCCAGAATAACATATAAAAAAATTAAAAAGGCCCTAGTAGGAGGGGGGCAGGGCTGGAAGCACCGTTCTGATGGGAGGTGGAGAGCTCTGCAGTCCTCAGCCGCCCACGCCTCGGTCCAGGGCAGTGTACCCTGGCTTGGCGGGGACCCGGCTTCAAGGGCAGCTGGTGGCCTTGGCAGAGGCTCTGTGACAAGGACTCTGACTTCTGACTGAAGGGTTTGAGGGAGATGGATAGTCGGGGGCCCGCGGGGTTGGCATTATTGCAGTGCTCCAGCCCTCCTCCTCCTGGCCTCGGGGCTCGCTGGCACAGGTGCGGGGAGCAGCTGTGGCGAGCAGGTGGGTCCTCACAGCGACGTTGTCGTGTCCACCACCTCACGGCCGTTGCAGACAGTGGGGACAAACTGGGAGCCGGAACCTGTGGAAAAGGGCTGAGGGTTGGGGCCAACCTCTGGAGAGGGAGCAGCTGAGGATGAAACCTCTACCACTGACCCCTGCCAAACCTGCCCCTTGGCTGGGAGTGGGGACAAGGGCTCTCAGCTGCCTGATGCCTAGGCTGGGGAGACAGGCAGGGAGGGGTGCACGGGTGGACAGGGGTGTTTAGGGAGACTCTGACCTTGGGCCTGACTGGAGCTGCCCCTGGCGGCTGCGCTGCCGAAGCGGCTGGTGGGCGCACGGTGGGTCACCACATTCTTCTGCGGCTGGAAAAGGATGATGTGCAGCTTGGGGGCGAAGAGACAGCCGAGCACCACCGAGCCGCTGAGGCTGACGGACACACACATGGTGGTGGTCTGCACCTGGGAGGGTGGAGGAGGGTGGCAAGCATAAGCCTGGTCCAAAGAACACCCCCACCCGCTGCTGGGACTGTGGGGGAGGGAGCAGGCAGGGGCGGGGGCCAGCAAGTGTCCATCTGCCAAGCTCCAGAGGATTTATAGGAAGGTCAAGCACAGTTCCTCCATCAGTACCAGTGACATCTTCCCAGGGATGCCAGGCTTCCCACTGGGGGTGAACTTGCAGGGGGGCCTGTAGGCATGAAAGCATGCATACAAGAGTGTACACAGGCACATGTATGAAGCCCTGCATGGCAGTGTGTATGCCTGTGTGAGTGTAAGTGGGTGAGCATGTGGATGCTTGTGTGGGTGGGAAGACCTATTCTCCAGGCATGCATGTGCAGTGCACCTATGTGTGCCCTGTGTCAGTATAGACACAGGCCTATGGTCAGGCTGTGTGTGTCTGTCCTGGGCGAGTCCTTGGCCGCCTATGATTGACACACAAATGCAAATCCTATGCAAATGCAGGCTGAGTCAGAGCAGCTGCCCTCTCCAGTCCTGGCCTCTGCTCCCCACGCAGGTGGCCCAGCAGGTGCAAAGCAGCCGAGTCTGGCGGCCCCTGGCCCCCATCTCTGCCAACCAGACCTCAGTTCTCGGGGAAATGGTTTCTCTGGGGCTCTTGTTTTCTTGCTCCTTCACTGTTGGGATTGTCAATCAAGACCGTAAGCTATTCTCACAATCTTTGAATCAATTCTAGGCAAGGAATTGATTGAGAGTCTGTTTCTTGACTATTGTGGAGTTTACTCCAGAGGAAAGGTTAATGGAAAATTAACCAAGATGGTCCGTGGATTCAGAGCTCATGGTTGGCTCTGGGGAGGGGGCTTCCGTGATGATGTCTGCAGCACCCCAGGCCCTGGATGCTGAGGAGACCCAGTGAGATGCTAGTTCCAATCTGGCTTAGAAGCCACTGAGTACTGTTTTCACCTTTCCTGGTCCTCCCTGCAAATCTAACACCACCACCACTACCCCACCCCTGCTTGGCTTCTGCCTTCCTAGTTTCTGTTCTCAACCTTGGAGTTGTCTGGCTCCAAGACTCTGTGCAACAGAGGCATCCCAGGGGTCCTCCAGAGTTCAAGATTCCTATTAAAGCTTTTCACTTGCACCCACCTACCTTCCAGATTATCCCATCCCCTCCTTAGTGCACACCCTCTGTTACAATCGGCCTCCATATTGACTGTCCCTTCCTACACTCACCTCCTTATCCACACATGCTGTTCCTCTACCAGGAAGCCTCTCAGATTCCCTACACAGACACCTACACACACACACACACACATACATACACACACACACACCACCACCACCACCAACAACAACAACAACAACACCAGTATCACCACCGCCACCCCTCTCTCCTGCACTCTCAATGGGGTCTTGACAGAAGTATTTCTTTCAACTTAGCTCTAGCCCACAGGTTTCTGAAGAGCAGAGACCAGGTCTCACAGCCACACGTGGAACAGGGCAGAACCCCTGTTTATGGCAACCTATTCCAGTGCTTCCCTCTCCTCCTAGGTTAGGAGATGGCCCCTGCCCTGAAATCTCAACTCCTGCTCCTTCCTCCACCTCCCTGGCTGTTTCCCAGGGCCCCTCAGCTCTCCTCCTTCCCAGACCTTTAGTCCTGAGGGGGCCACTTTAACCTCAGAGTTCTGGAGGTCCGGTGAGACCCCAGGGAACAGAAGCTCCCACATCCTGCCCGCCCAACCTCTCGCAGGGGGCTCACCCGGTAGTCACTGGAGGTGACGTAGAAGATGGGCAGGAAGGCCAGCCAGATGATGCAGGTCGTGTACATGGTGAAGCCAATGAACTTGGCCTCGTTGAAATTCTCGGGGCATTTGCGAGTCTTGAAGGCATAGAGCGTGCAGAGTGCGATGAGCAGCACGTTGTAGGCCAGTGAGCCCAGCATGCTGGCGTCGCGATGGTTGCAGCGCAGTGTCACTACCTCCCGCCGTTCAGGGGCGGTCTCTTTGCCCGTGCCTGGCGCCTCCACCACCAGCCAGGCAGTGACAATGAGCAGTTGACCCGAGATGAGTGCCAGGCAGATGGCCACTTGGGAGGCAGGACTGATGAAACGTGGCCGCTGGGCTCCCTCACGGGCCCCGCCGAAGATACGAGCGATGCGGTTGGTTTTGGTGAGCAGGGCTGAGTAGCAGACGGAGAAGGCGGTGCCCAAACCCAGGCGCCGTAAGGTGCACACCACTGTGGATGGTTTGGCAATGAAGATGAAGGTCATACAGTAGCAGAGGAAGACACCGCCCAGCAAGATATAGCAGAGCTCCCGGCCTGAGGCCTTGACCACAGGGGTGGCATTATGACGGACAAAGACACCCAGCACGAAGAGGGTGGCTAGGGCCCCGAGGCAAGCGATGGTGACTGGCCCCACAGCCCAGGCATCGCCCCAGCGAATATACTCCTGGGGCAGCTCGAAGCAGCCCGTCAGGCTGGCGTTGGGCCAGTAGCCCAGGCCACAGTCGGCGCAGGTGAACTCGTCCAGCCGGTACTCGTAGGGCTGGCAGGGCATGCAGAGCCAGCAGCACACCTCCCCCGGCTGCACACTCTTCACCTCATTCTGCAAGCAGGGCTCACTGCAGCGAGAGGAGGGCAGCGGGCCAACAGAGGGTGAGGCCCACGGGATGAGGCTGGTGTCCAGGGTGAGGCCTTCTGCCCAGTAGCCCACCTTCTGGTAGCGATAGCGCCCATTGCCTGCCCTCAGGTAGGTGAAAATATTGTAGCGACCGATACCATCACCGAAGCGGTCGAAGCGAACCTCACTGTGGGTGTCTGCTGGGCGGAATGGGGCTGTCAGGGGGGTAGGGGGCAAGGGAAGAAAGAGAGGGTGAATGGATGTATTATCCTGATGAACCTCAAACCTCTCCAAAACATGGAATCTTGCCCCAAACTAAGACCACACTCCTTATCCTTCTGATTCCCACCTCAACCCCAGAGCTCACCTGACCCCATTCATTTTTCTAAATGGGGGATTCCAACAATTTCCAAATAGACCCCCAAGGCCTCTTATAGCCTTAGCCATCTCTACGACAGCCCATCTGGACCCCCAACCCTCCAGCCTCAAGCCCCAGGCTGAGAGCTGCTCTCCAACCCAGACCCCATCTTGCTCACTGAACACACCACCACAGCCCTCTTCCCAGGATTAACATGTAGATACCAGAAATCAAATTCAGGGGCTGGAGCGATAGCACAGCGGGTAGGGTGTTTGCCTTGCACACGGCCGACCCGGGTTCGATTCCCAACATCCCATATGGTCCCCTGAGCACCGCCAGGGGTAATTCCTGAGCGCAGAGCCAGGAGTGACCCCTGTGCATTTCTGGGTGTGACCCAAAAAGCCAAAAAAAAAAAAAAAGAAAGAAAGAAAAGAAATCAAACTCAGCCTCAGGTCTGGGACAGATCCCCCTTAATCCTGTCTCTGGCAGTCCCCGCTCCCAGCCCACCCAGTCCTAGCCCCCATCTTAGTGCCAGCCGATCCCACCTCAACAATCACCTGTTGGCAGATCACAAATTGCTTCTATGCCCAGACCCCGGCCATGTCCCTTCAAGCCCCACGTACCCAGGCTAGCTCAGGAGGCAGGACCCCATGGTCTTGAGTCCCCAGCAGGCAGATGATAAGCTTCAAGCCCTGTGGTAATGGTACTCCCCATTGCCCACCCTGTCCTCTTAGTCTCAAAACCCAACTTGAGCCCCACCAGAAACCCCACCAAGCCCGGGGTCACTGAAGAGGGTTGAAATAAAGTTAACCTCAGTCAGAGGGGTTAACCTCACCCCTCTTTCTTTCTTTCTTTCTTTCTTTCTTTCTTTCTTTCCTTCTTTCTTCTTTTTTGGTGTGTATGGGTTTTTAAAAAAATTTTATCAGTGAATCACCCCTCACCCCACTTTCTTTTTTTTCACCCCACTTTCAATCTCATAGGAATCCTGTCAGAACACCTTGGGCCACTGCTCTGAGCTGGGCCAGCCAGGTACCCTCTGCCCTAAGGATTCTTCCTAAAGTCAGTGATAATTCTCAGGCTTCTTTTTTCCTTAATCCTGGAACTTTTCACTAAAATCATTTTGGCAGAGGGGAGCTGGGATGTAGTACAGTGGTTAGAGCAGTGGCTCAGCATGCACTCAACTCGGGTTAGAGTCCCAGTGCCATGTGGTGCCCTGAGCATTGCCGAGTGCCAGCCTGAAGGTTCCCTAAGAATGTGAGAGTGTGGCCCTGGAGGTCCCCAGCAATGCCAGAGAGGCCCCGGTATTCCCAGCACAGCAGGGCCCTGTCAGTATCTCATCCTTGGGTCCTTGTACTGAACAACTAACCCAGTGGGCTGAAACTCACTGGTGGGATCCCCACCTCCCAAACACCACCTGGAAGCCCCTCAACCTAAAATAAAGTCACTGGGTTAAAGAGGCGTGACTGTCTTGGATGAAAATTAAGGGTATGAATAGGAATTTCCCTGCAGGAGGGAATGTCATCCTGAAGCTGACTCAGACCCTCCCCACCCCTTATTCTCACATTCGCCCATGTTGTGTTGCCTAAAAATGGGCCTGAAGCTTCCTGATTCATAGCCCACAAGATACAGAGGCAGGAGACAGAAGGCAGGATCCAACCCAGACCTTAAGACCTTCAAAGGGATGGGTCAGACCAGAGATCTCTCCTGAAGGGTCTCAGGAAGCAGAACTGCAGCCCTGGCTGGGCTTGGTGCTCTCTCTGCCTCGGCAGCCCCCTGCAGGCTCTGCCTATGCCCCTCTGGGAGAGCCTGACTTGTTGGGGTCTGCATTTCACTTAACCAAGTAATAGAGGGAGAGGGTCTGTTCCCTCTTAGACAGGCAGAACCAGCAGCCTAGTGAACACTGGCCAGCCCCATTACCATCGAACTTGACGTTGAGGATGAAGTCCTTGTAGAGACGACGCCCGTTGACCGGCCTCATGGCATCACAGAGGCGGGTGGTGTTGGGGCAGAGGGCCCTGTGCATGTTGTGCAGTGCGTGGGCCATGGCATACACTGCGTTGACCACAAACATGATCTTGGATTCCTGCTCGAAGGGCACGGCCCGCAGTGAGTGGGTGGCACAGTCACGCTGTCGGAAGCTGCAGCGGAACCTCTGCTCCCAGAACTCGCGGAACCAGGGATTCCGGCTGTTGTTCCAGGGGTCCAGGCTCCGGAAGTAGGAGGCAAAATCACCGATGGGGTAGGAGGCCAGCTCGATGGTGATGGCACCCTCGGCAGCCCTTTCACTGCCGGCTACCACACTCTCCAGGGCCCCCCAGCCATCACTGGCCACCCAGATGAAGCTGGCGTTGAGGCGCTGGGTGGCCGCCAGGAGCTCACGGGCATCCTCGGAGCGCGTGAACAGGACAGCCACGCGGGCGCTGGGCTTCTGCAGCAGGGCTCGCACCACACCCTCGAAGGCCGCGCGGTTCATGGCTCGACCCACCTTCTCTGAGGTCGCCACGCAGATATTGCGGGCACGGGCCTCCAACTCAAAGGCTTCAATGCCTGTTTCACCATAGTCACCCTCGGATGCCACAGTGGACACATAGGTCCAGTTGAAAAAGCGAAGAATCTCGGCCATGGCCTTGGCCTGGAAGAAGTCAGGGGGCACAGTTCGGGCAAAGTAGTCATAGCGGGACTTGTCACTCAGCTTGGCGCTGGTGGAGGCATAGCTGATCTGAGGGATCTGAAAGAGCCGCAGGAGGTTGGCGACCTGGGTGGGGATGAGATGGAAAGATCAGAGAACAGATCGAAAGTTCAAGATATATCTGTCTCCCCTCTCTCTGATACCAACCCCCCTTCCCCCCATCACAGGCACACACAGACACACCAACTATTAGGATTGGGGTCTTGACCTCCAGGAGGTCACTTGAGGTCACCTCTTCCAAAAGGCTTGTCTCATCTCTTGATGTGCCGTCTGCCTGGGGACAAGGTATTTTCTACTTCCAGGGAGAGAGAAGCCAAAGCCATAGCTCGGGGTCCTAAGTAATGCCCAGTCTCCCCATGGAGACGCATGGCAGGAGCCAAACTGGGGCACCCAGAGCAGGTCAAGGTTCTGTGGTCGAGAAAGTTTGGCCCGCAGCTGGTCAAGACAGAAAGAGGCATCAGAGGCATCTGGGATGATCAGGACTTTCATGATCTCCACCTGTTTGGGGGTGCACCCTTCTTGGACAAGGATCACGGCTATAGGATGATGAACAAAGAAGAAAAAGATTCCCAAGGAGGGAGACCCTGAGAGCCACAACGGGTATCCACTGCATGCCTAGGCCGGAGTGAGTCCCAGGCTTCCTGTATCCCACTCACGCCAGCGGTTGGCACCTACCTCAGGGCTAGGGTTCTGCTCCAAACCAGGGCCCCAAACAAAAACCTGGGGGCATAAAATGTAGAGGAAAGCAGGGCCTGGCCTGGGCCCATGAAAGAGAGTTTTGGCCTGTATTTGTGGATGTCTTACAAAAACAGCAATGTCCACTCCCATACTTCTGACCTCTGTGTCCCTGAATAGGCGGAACAGATCTCCCTGAGCCTCGGTTTCTCATTCCTGTTTACAAGGCTTCTGCACAGACTAAAATGATAATGCATGACTAAAGAGTTAGTACATCCTTAAAAAGGGTTAAAGTATTTGTCTTGTAGATGGCTGACTGTGGTTTGATTCTTGGAGCCATATGGCACCCTCAAGCACTGCTGGTGCAGTCCTAGAGGCTGCCGAGCTCCATGAGGTGAGACCCTGGTGGTCCCCAGTACCGTAGGGGACCATATCTCAGGAGTACTGTGTCCTCAGACTCCCACATTGAACAGCAGGCCTGGTTGGCTGAGAACTATTGGGAGTGACCCCCAGGTTCCCTGAGCACTGTTTGGGAGTGCCCCTCCTTGCAATGATAATGCATGCAAAGCCACAGTTGCTGGCATATGGAAGATGACAGAGATTTAGGCAGGAGAGAAGGGGCAGGAACGAGGAGGGATCATTAACAGGCAGGTGCAGCTAAGAATGAGGGCTGGGTGTTGTTTTGACTCAAACACAGAGAAAGCAGACTCATGCTGAGGTGTGGGCTGCAGGGCCCAGGAAGCAGGCGGATGGGGGGTGGGGATAGGAGGGGGAGAGAGAGGCAACTGGGTTCCAGAAGAGGAATCTAGGGGCCCCTGAAGAGAATTGTGGAGATGAGGCTGCTAGAACAGTACCCTAGAGGCCCTTAGTGACACCAGCCAGTGAGAGGCTGTCCGCTTATCCCTGTGCCAGCAGGGCTGGAGGGACCTGTTCAAGACACCCCCAAAGGTGGACAAGTGTCACTGTCTGCAGTAGAGGGATGAGCAGCCTCTCCTGATCTGGGGCAGAAGCTCCTCCATGGTTCAGGATCATTAATTTTCCCCAGAATGGAACAAGCATTCCAATTTAGGGGGCCTGGCCCTGTCAGCCTCTAAAGAAAGCTGAGGGTGTGCCTCCCAATTCCCACCTCCAGGGTTCCTCCAGAAACCCCATTCTGATCCAAGTTTTGGCCTCATCTTCCAGCTGAGTTTACTGGGCACCAGGAGAGCCTGAGACCATCCACCTAGTTGAAAGCTGCCAGGGGTACTTAGGGACATCCCTTGGGTCAGTATACTCTGCTGACTCTTATAGGAGAGTGAAGGAGGGAGGGTCTGGTTATCTCCCTCCCTTCAAATCTTGCACCCTCTGGATAACCCAGGGTACCCTCCCCACCTCCCCATGTCCCATGTTTTACTTCCTCCTAGACTCCCCTAGCCTTGTCTCTGGGAGATACTTGGCACTTCTTTCCAATTCACAGAGAAATAATTTGAGGGACCCCCAGGCCTTTGGCTGAGAGCTCTAGTTTTCTCTTTGCAAGTGGTTTGACTCTTTTCAAGTCTCAATATCTTCATCTACGAAATGGGTTAATAATAGCAGCCAATATGGATTTATGCCCTTATGACATACCAGGTCCCCAGAACACACTTTTATGTATTACTTTACAATAAGATTTAATCATTTTTCACCACAACTCTAAGAGTAACAAGTATTCGAGTCCCATCACAGTGAGTTGACAAACCCAAATTCAGACTCGGAGCTGTAAACTAAGAGACCTGGCCTGAGCTCATGGAAGGGAGGCTATTAAGCTTCTTGGGGCTTGGCGGGTGTGTGTGTGTGTGTGTGTGTGTGTGTGTGTGCGCGCGCAGTATGTTGGAGGAATGTTTCCCTGATACAGTCTCTGAACAGCAATTCCCAGTACGTGACAGAGGCCCTTTCTTAGTCTTCGTGAAAATCTCTTCAAAGGATGTTTATAGTCCTTATTTTTTCATTCTAATACTCCACCTCCTGCCCTTCTCCCTCACCCCCACTCTGCAGTTCCCTGTCCCCACCCGCCATTCAGTACCTGGATGGAGACATCGCTGTAGGAGCCGCCAATGACTCCGGTGATGGCTGTGGGCGCATCGCCATGGGTGGCGTAAGAGCCGTCGGGGCAGATGTGGCGCGAGCCGTCGGCGCCCCTGCTGAGTGAGGCGCGCACGAAGTCGAGCGCCTGCTCCAGCGCGTATGTATCTTTGGAGCAGCTGTCCAGGATGTGCGCGCCCAGGCGCACGCCGGGCAGCAGGCGCGGGTCGCGGTTGATGCGGTCCAGTGCGAAAAGCATGGCTTCGAGCCGCTGGATACCGCGATGCTCGTTGACAGGGCCACACTCCTCGGTGGGGCTGCCTTTCTGGTGTACCGGGAACAGCCCCCCCAGCACCAGGTCCCCCTCCAGGGTCAGCACTTTCTTGGCGGGGCCCTCGGCCACAGCGCCCCACAGCAGCAGCAGTGCCAGAAGCCCCAGCGGCGACCCCATGGTCCCAAAGGGAGGATGGATGGCCCAGTAGACCTGGGCCTCCGGAGGGTCAGGGCAGAGGCAGCAAAGGCAAAGAGAGAAAACAGGAACCAGAAAAGGATAGGCAGGAAGAGAATTGAGAAAGGACGCAGTTCCTGTAGAGACAGACAGACAGACAGAAGAGAAGTGGAAGGTGAGCGAGGCTTCCCTCTGTCTCCCTAAACCCTTTCTGCAGGGACTCAGAGCTAGGAAGTAGAAGTGCTCACCAGGGCTAAGAAGCTCCTGGAAACACCCCCAATCCATCTCTCAGCCCTCCCCTGTTCTGGGTGTGGAGATGGGCCCCATGTCATTAACAATAGGGAGAGGCTAAAGGCCCAGACAATAGATGGGAGACACAATCAATCCCCTTCCCAGGGCCAGAGAGATAGGACAGCAGACAGGGTATTTGCCTTGCAGCAGACAATCCCATTCAATCATCAGCAACACATATGGTCCCCCTTGCCCCACTAGGAGTGATCCCTAAGCACACGACAAGGAGAAAGTCCTGAGCATCTCCAGATGTGGCTCCCAAACAAAAACCAAAAACAACCTTTTCCCACTATGAGTAGACAAAACCCCAGACAAATCTCCCAGGGCTTCATGTCAATCCCTCTGCAGCAGAGAGATCAGAGAAACATACTTGTTGGGGGGAGGGAGGGCAGAGACCATTATGAGCCTTGGTTTCCAGAGAGGGCTCATTGCTGCTCACCCACAGGGACAAGAGGATGAGTTTCTAAGGGGCAGTCTCTCATGCCCTGGTGAGTACCCAAGAAAATGCAAGTCTCTGATTCTTAAAAAAGCCCTCCTCAGGGGTCAGAGTGATAGTACAGTGGGTAGGGCATTTGTCTTGGACAAGGCTGACCCGGGTTCAACCCCCCTGCACATCATATGGTCCACCAGGAGTGATCCCTGAGTGCAGAGCCAGAAGTAAGACCTGAGTACCACTGGGTTTGTTTCTCTCCTTCCACAGCCCCCCCAAGAGCCATTCCCAGATTCTCCTGACTGAGACTTTAAGCCCTAAGAGCTAGCTGGCCAGAAGAGGCTTGCCCCAGTGGCAGACAACAGTGTGACCACAGGTCCTGAGGCAACAGGGAAGGAGTGAGCATATGTGTGTGATGGGGAAGGAGAGCAGATCCTCTGGAAAAAAATCTCAGAACAGGGGCCTGAGATATAGTACAGCAGATAAGGCACTTGCCTTGCACGGAGCTGATCCTGCTTCAATCTCCAGCACCACATAGGATTCCCCCAAACTCTTTCAGGAGTGATTCCTGAGTGCAGAGCCAGGAGTAAGCCCCGAGTACCATCGAGTATGGCCCCAAACCAAATCAAACCAACAAAAAAATCTTACACCAAGGCTCAGGATGAGACTTTGGTATGTGGAAAGCTGTATGAGACTTTTTGTTTGTTTTCTCCTGCTCAGAACCAAGCAGAAAATTCAGTATCTCCCTTCTCTCCATTCTCAGTCTCAGGGTTCCATCCAGCCTGTCTCCGGCCCTCAGAAACCCCTTCTTTTTTCCTTTTACTCTGTGCTCCATCATTTGTGCCCCAGACACCCACTCCACCTAGGAGAGGGAAACTGAAGCCAATGAAGAGCAGAGACTAGTTCCAGTGCTCTGTGTCCTGGCCCATCCTAGGGCTCTTTGTTTTGTCCCCTCAGTACCTTGGGGCTAATCGCCTATTAGAGCCAGGACAGGGGGTCTGGGATCCCCCAAGGGGCCATTCTACCAGGCAAACAGTAGACAGAGGCAAGCCCAAAGAAAAACAAGAGATGGAAACAGAGACCCAGATGGGGTCAAAACTACCAGCCTCCCACAAGGGCTTCTGGACCCAATTTGCGTTGGGGATAGAACTCCAGGGGAGACAGAATCCAAGAGGGTGCCATCAGAGCCTTGGGCCACAAATCCGGGCAGGGAGCAATCCAGTTCAGAGGCTGAGACAAAGACAGAGGCACAGACAGAAGGACGGACCAAAAGGACAGAGAGGCTAGAGGAACAAGGGAGAGCAAGGCAGGACGTGCATGCCCTGGGAGAGAAGGTGGAAGCCTGGGGCTGTCTTCCCCGGGCTCCTGCAGAGCGCTGCCCGGACAGCCCCGGCCAGTCCCGCCAGTCCGGCCCGGGAGCCCCGGAATTCGAGGATCCTCAGGACTCCTCGGGTCAGGATAGATGTCGGCGGCGGCCTCGGCACCACCTGCTTACCCTACCTGGCACGCCCGGCTCTGGCGCGGTGAGAACCGGAGGAGCTGGGCGCTGGGTTTCAGCTCCCGCTCTCCCGCTCGCTTGCTCGGCTCTGCGCGCTCAGTCCGCCCGCCCCGCCGCTTTCCATCGCGGCGCGGCCCTGCCCGCCCCGCCCCCGGCCCCTCCCCCGACCCCCCCACTCCGGGCTCCCGCTCGCAGCCGGGCCTCGCCCCCCTCCGCTGTCCGCTGCGCCTGGCCCGCCGCCTCCCGCGCTCCCTCGCTCGCGCTCTCCGCCAGCCGCCCGCTCGGAGCTGTCCGCCGCGTGGTGCTGAACCCTCAGGGGCCCAGTCCCGCTCGGGAGCAGGAACCTGACTGGGTCCCCTCCACCCCGCCGTTTCGACTATGTCCCAGAGAGGGGCGTGGACCACGGGCCTGGAGCACGGAGCTGGGAAGATCACTGGGTCCTGGGAGTCGTGCGTGGTGCTATGGGGGTCCCTTCTGCGAGGGCGGAAGGTCTGGCCCCAGGGTCGCAGGTACCCGTGGAGGACAGGGAAGGGCTCCTGTGGGAGATTGGAGGAGCGCTGAGCCCCGCCTGCTGCTGGAAGTCTGCCTCTGGCCTCACATCTGTTCTTCCCTCCCAGACTGCAGCTCACCTTATGCCAGGCCTGGGGTGGAAGCCTGTATCTTCAGCCCTGCATGAGAGCTAGGGCCTGAGTCACTAGGAGGAAAAGATGGGGTGGGACAGAGGGCAGAAGAAAATGGGCCCTCTTCTTCCTGCTGATGACCTTTAAAATTACCACTTCCCCACCACGCACCCAGCGCTGACCTACCCACCACCACAACCACTAACCCCCAGTATCTATACAAAGGGTATTTATAGCAGGCACCAACCTGTAATAGAGGGTGGGACCTCAGGGACCGGGGCCAGCACTGAGGGACATGCTGGGCTGGAAGGTTGGGAGGGAGGGAAGGTGAAGAGGCTCCTGAAACTGGCTGCTGCGTAGGAGGGAGCAGGAGCTGGAGCCTGAGCAAAGGGAGGACAGCTCCGAGAACATGCTCTTGATTGTCTTCCCTCCTGCAGCAGGCCAGGGAAGGATATCCCTGGTTCAGGGGTACTATGAGAGCTGCAGTACCAGTCTGTGCTTAAGGATCTGGGAAGGGGGCCTGAACCCAGACCTAGCCCCCAAGCCTGTGCTATCTACCCAGAGAATGCACACCTCCTAAGATACACACACACACACACACACACACACACACACACACACACACACACAGGTATTGTCTCTTCTACAGGTGTCAGGAGAGGGAAGGCTAGTTCAGACACACAAGTTAATAAACGCATGCCAAGCCCAGACCCCTCTGACACACACACACACACACACACACACACACTCACACACACCTACATGTGTGTGTGAGCAGCTGGAAGTGGGCTGGAGTGGACGGGCTTCCTCTCAGGCTTCCTCTCTAGACACAGAAACCTGATGCCCCACTGCTTTAGGAAGCACAGCTGTGAAACAGACAAACACATCAAACCCAAACAAACACAAACTCAGTCAGTGATGGGAGGCGAGGTGGCAGCAGGATGCGGGTTCAGAGCTGTCAGACAAGGCTGGAGGGACAGAAATGCTGTCTTCCTGCCTCTGCTGCTCTTGCTCTCCCTGGCTAGCTCAAAGGCTGCTTGTGGGTAGATGGGGGTGGGGGGGGGGTGCTGGGCCCTAGGGACAGAGGGTTTTAGAAAGTGGCAGGGTGCTGACATGGGAAGAGCAGTCCCTGCACCACAGCAGCTTCCTAAGACACAGGCTTTAAACACCATGACAGCAAGAGAGGGTTATCCCATGGCCCACAGTCAGTGGGCTATAAAGTCCCACTGCAGCACAAGGACACACAGCTTCAGCTTCTCAGCTGTCACATCCTGCTATGTACACACAGACCCAGCCTCACAGCCAGAGATGCGCATGTCAACACAGCCACAGGCACAGCAGTGTATGTAAACCACCTCACATAACTGTACACACACACACACAACTGTAATAGTTTTATATGTGGACACATAATAAGCTGCACACATGGACAAAGAACCATATACATATGCTGGGGACATATCCACTCACAGTTGTGCTGAGACAGTTACACAGGCCTATAGCTCTACATGTGGACACAAACACACAGCTCAGCATATGTATACACACACACACACACACACACACATACATACAGAGTAAGCAAAGCTATATATGGAGCAAGCTTCCATAACAACGCTCTTGGCTAGTCAGTCTCACCTATAATACAACAGACATATATTACAGCCTCACCCAGGTACATTTATATCCTGAGTCCACTAGGGTACCAGCCTCTCCCAGGCCTATGACCACCTGGTTCCATAGACAGAACCTGAGTCCCATGTCCAGGAAGGCACACACATCTGGGGCCCAGGCACTGAAGTCACAGCAGGGCTGTCTTCACCTGCTGGGCAGACACCAGCGTGAGCACAGGCATGGCAGAGCCACAGACACAAAAGGCCTCCCTTGGAAGTTCATAGAGGCAGAGCTGGGAGCTCTTACTCCTGAGCCCCAAAGGGACCCTGTGCTCAGCTCTCACACCCTTTTGCCCTATTCTGCCCGCTCCCCAAAGGCCAATGGGCATCTCTGTAATGAAGGGAAAGTCAATGGGGTCAATGGGAGTCACAGAGAAGAGGGGATGGCCTCAAATGTCCCTTTCTGTTTGCAGGGCTGCTGACTAGATGTCTTCCTTTCCTAAGCCTGGAGGTACCCCTGCCTTTCCGAGCCTGCATGCAGAGCTCCCCATGGCAGAACCAACAAACACACAGACAAATCCAAGTGAAACAAGAAAATCATTTGCTTTATTCTGGTTCCTGGAAGCTCCAATGTGAATCTGAAAAAGATGTAACAGGGTGGCAGCCCTGGGGGCTGAGTGCAGAAGACAGTTTCTGGCTCCTTTAGCCCGGGGGAGCCCAGAGGGCAGTGAGAAGAAGACTTAGCTAGAGGCCCGGGGTGGCAAAAGTCAGGTCCCCCTGGGAGCCCCGGCCCAGTCCAGGCCAGGGAAGTGAAGGAGGAAGACAGCTGGAGAGTCAGCTTAGTTCCACAGCAACTGCACCATGGGAGGGAAAGGGCCGAGTTACTCCTCGCCCTTCTCAGGGGTACTGGGTTCCCGGGGCCACTTGGCTGCTCCTAGGGGCTCAGCCTCAGGACTCAGCCTTGGCTCCCCCAAAGGCCCCTCGCCCTCCAGGTCCAGCTCCTCAAAGGATGAGCCGCTGGCGCCAGACTCGCTGTAGCTGTGCTCACTGCGGGTGTCACCATCATCCCAGCCGCGGCTGCTCACCCCAGGGGACAGCGTGGCAGCTGAAGTCTCCCGGCTGCCAGGACCCACCTCCAGGCTCACAGAACTCGTGTCACTCATGGTATCAGCTCCTGGGTCAGGAAGAGGAACACAGGTTAGCCAGAACCTCTTACCCCTCATAAAGGGAGGGGACAGAGGCTCCCCACCAGCCCTGCATAGTGTGCTCATGAATAATGTAGCAGCCCCTGGCTCAGGAGACGCATTCCAGCTGCCCTCTGCCCTGACGGGGCCACACTGACAGGGCAGAGAAGAGACCCAGGAGGGGGAGAGGGCGAGGGCAGCCTGTCCATGCTCTTCTCTATAATCTAAATTAGCTTCAGCTCCCTGCACTCCCACAAAGCCTGAACCCCTGCACCTCCCCCACCCCACCCCCGCCTCCCTGTGACAGTCCATTAAGGACAGACCACTCAACCCGAGGTGAGGAGCTGAAGGCAGAACAAAGAGACCCAACTAGTGTCCCCTCCTCCACCCCCACTTCAGCCTGGAGAAAGGCTTGTCCAAGGCCAGCCAGAGCCTTGCTCATAAGACAGGAGACTAGGACAAGAGGCCTCCCACAATACCCCTTGCAGGACTACCCACGGGAAGTCAACTGGCCTTTACCTGTGGACCATGTTGAACTCAAGCTTAAGGAGAGGACTGGGTCACGAGTAGGATGGGGTAAGTCCCAAGAAATGCCCAGTTAGGTGCACACAAGTTGGGTGGTGGGACAGAGCATTCTGAGGTTCTCTTCCCTCTGCTTGGGTCACCCACAGGACCCTTAGCCACGCCACCTACTCCCCAACCACTGGAGGCTTTGGAGCCTCAAGCAGAAGGGGATAATGGGAGCACTCCATGCTGAATGGGGCTGAGGGTCCAGATCCCTCCCAGTTTGCTCCTCCTACTCCCAATATATCCCCCACACTACAATTCCTTAATTCATCTTCACACATCAGAAGAACTGACAGCTGCTGGGGGTGGAGCAGTGCTCTGGCCACAGAGGGAAGGAATGTGGGGTGCAGGAAGGCTGGTGTCACCTCTTACACCTCCCAATGTAAGAGGGAGGGAGTCAGCAGTGGATCCTTACAGAAACTGAGGGTGGGCTAGCAGCCACAGTGGTAGTGCCCTGAGTCAAGTTGGGGGTCTGCTTGGAATTTGCACTCGGTCTGGAACTTTCACTGAACCTCAGCTTAGACTTATGAAGGGGGTGAGGTAATGGGCTTTGTTCCCTCAATCCTCTCTGTCATAAGAAGATGCCACTTTGGCAGGAGGTGAGCACTGGAAGTATCAAGTCTTTGGCCCAGGGCCCTTTTCCCTCAACTAAGGGCCCAGTACTGGCTTCCAGGTTGAAGACATTCAAGAATGAGCCCAGGCTGCACCCTGAGTTATGTGTGATGCCCTGACTCAGTGGCAGGACTTCAGCCCCATTCCTTCCTTTAACGATCGGAACTCCAGGGTCTCCAGGAGTGAGAGGAGCAGAGGAAGGCAATAGTTCTTCCCAGACCCCATTAAACTGTCACCTTCTCCCCGCCTGCCCATCCCATGGCTCTCTTGGGACCCGGACAGGAGACTCTGCCTGCTTGTCAGCCAGCTGTCTCCTCCCTCTCAGCTTGGAGGAAGGAACCAGTGTGTCCCTCAGGCCACAGCCCGGCATGCTGGAATGAGGACAGTTTCTGGAGACATATGGACATAGCTGGCAAAAGAGTCTGAGGCAGGAAGTGGCATCCCACTAGCCACCAAATCCTGCACAGGAGAAAGTCCCAGAGTTCTGGGTCTGCATCCCAGGGAAGATGTGGGTAAACCTCGAGCCCCAAACCTCTGGGGCTGCTGGGCAAGGGAATGAAACCGCCACCTTCACCCCAGTCCCTCCCTTCTCCACTGCCCACAGCCGGGGAAGGAGATCAAATATTCATCGCCTCTCTGGAGCTAAATAATACATCAATGTAATAACAGGCACAAGGCAGCTAATCACCCCCTTTCACCTCTCAGCCCAAGCTGGGCCACAGCAGGGAGGCAGGCAGGGACAGGCCAAGCCTGGGGCGGCCAGGCACCCACCCTTCACTGCTATACAAGGGCAAGCACCTGGCAGGCAGACACCCAGAGTCCGCCCCGGAGCCAGGGCAAACCCCGTCAGAGGCGGACAGACCCCTCGGCCCCCACAGCAGGGAGAGGGCGGGCAGGCTGGTAGGGAGGACAGGCCAAGGAGCTGGGGGCGTGGGAGCAAAGGCTGCAGCCAGCTGTGGCGGGTGCCAAGCAGTCCTTCACCACCCCTGGCAGGCAGTGTTTGGAGGAAAGCTGGATGGGAGGGTGGGTGGGCAAAGGAGGGGGGCACAGGCAGCAGAGGGAGGTCACAGGAGGTCGACACACAGACCAGGGAGCTGCCTGCTGACCGAGTGCCACACAAGTGTGCCCACAGCAGGAACAGTGAAGAGTGGCTGCCAGGCCCCACGGAGGTAATTAAGTGGCAGATGAAGTTAACTGTGTTGGACATGGCCCCCAGGGAGCAGAGGCTGCCTCTCCACACACTCCTCCCGATATGCCCCTCTGGGGTGACCTTGTCTGTGAAGACTGGACAGAGGGACTCTCCTAAGAGGAGACAAGGGATAGCCACTGCCTCTGCCACCTGTACCACTTTTAGTTCACGGAGCTCCAGTCACAAAAGGTCCCACGAGCGCAGACCACTGGGGCCACTTGGATGTTTATGGTAGACCACCCTGACCCAAGGACACAGCCTTGAGACACTGGAGGTGCGGGGTAGTGCTGAGAGCAGGCGAGCCCCTGGCAAGGCTGACATTGCGGAAGCATTGGGCACTCCTCATTGGGGGCCCTTTGGCGAGGAGGTCTCAGACAATGGGTGCAGGAGACGCCTTTTCCTCTCCTTACCTTGCAGATCCAGTGCCAATCTTATTTCAGGATGAGCCCCACCCAAGTGTGGCCTTTCCTGAGTGGCCTCAGCCCCCTCCCTTGAGCATCCAGCTGTCTGGGGTCTGGATTTCCAAGGCCACTCCTGCCGCATCGGGAGGGAATCCGAGGATCTCTGGATCTGTTGCCGGGGGTGACATGTATAAATCCACATCTAGGTGACACGTGTCTGGGATAGGCAACTCTACATGTAGGTCTTGGGGTAAGTGGCTCTCCATCCTCCACCTCTGCCAAATATAGCTCAGACATCCCCAGTGCCAACCCAGCCAGGGAGGTGCCTCCTCCACCATGTTTTTGTATGTGTCAGGCAGGGGCTGGGGAAAGGCCCTGCCCCAGCACTCCTGACCCTGTACCTGTGCCATCCGTCTGGGCATCACTGGCTTCCATGGGCCACCGGCTCTTTCGTTCCATCTCTTTCATCTCAGGCACATAGAAGTCCCCCTGTCGTGCCAGTGGGCACATGAAATAGATCTGGTCTTGCTGGTAGATCTCCAGCCGAGGGTGGGCACACAGCTTCCGCTCCTGGTTGGAGAGTGTATAATAAGATTATTATAGGTCTCGAACCTACTGGTCCCTGAGTGAGCCCTGCAACTGGCTCCTTTCCATGTCTGACTCTGCCTCTTGCCACAATCTGCTCCAGGTTCCCAGCCCCTGCCAAGGTAGGTACACACTCAGTACCCTAAAAGCAGCGCCCATGCCCACCCCTCACCACTTCAGAGACCAGTGGCTGAGAAACCAAGGGTTCTAGGAACACCACCCAAGGACAAGTGCTGAAAGAACCCATGATCCTTGCATGGGTTACCCATTTTTAGTGGGTAATTGCGCTGCATCACAGGAAAGGGAGCCAGGCTCCACAGCAAGATGCGTTTGGCCCCTGTTCTGATTGTTCCAGTCTCAGGGTAGCAGACAGGTCCTTGTGCCCCCCTCTGTGTCCATGCAGATCCAGAGAACTCATGTGTCTGAGACCAAAAGGTCTTCCAAAAAAGCTCTGGTCTTACAAAGCCATGAAACAAATGTTGCATGCCAGACCAGTCCAGAAGGGCTCCATCAACTGCAGCCCCATTACCCATTATCCATTACCAGGTCTGACCTGCCAGACTCCCCAACCCTGGGCCCCCTAGCACCCTATCCTACATGATGCCCACAGATACCAGGAATGGTCAATTTCCCTGGCTCTTAGGGCTCCAGGTTCTGCCCTTGTAGAGCAAATTATCATCAGACCCTGGACAGAGGATAAAGGACCCTCTTTCCTCCAGTTTCTCTGCTGCTTCTAGTTTATGCCAACTCCCCAGTGCTAGGTGTGTGGTTATTTCCCTCCCCTTCACCCATCAAGGCACCGAGTTCCATCCAATGGGGACGAGGTGACCCTCAGCTGGAGCAACAAAAATAGGTCTAGCACTGGACATTAACACAACTCCCCACCAGCTTACAGGACCCCCAGTCTGGAGACAGGCAGGCACCCCAGGCCCCCTGCATGGACACAGAGGGGGGCACAAGGACCTGTCTGCTACCCTGAGGCTGGAACAATCAGAACAGGGGTCAAATGCATCTTGCTGTGGAGCCTGGCCCCCTTTCCTGTGATGCAGCGCAATTACCCACTAAAAATGACTGCGAGGCCCCTGCCCTGTCACTGCTCACCCGCCAACCTTCACAACACGGCTATTTATAGCACCCGCCTGGCTCTCACCACGAGCTCTGAAATGAGCCTTCCACTTAGCGGTAATGAGAGACTTAGCGCCTGGTGGGGAGAAGCCACTCCAGGACTCCACTTGTCTGCCTGCCTGGTCAACCCTTGGGTTGAGGAACCCCTCCAATTAAAGTGAATGAAGAGGGGTAAGAACACTTTCCCCTGGGGGGAGAGAGGAGGAATGAGTCTGGGAAGTTAACTTGCTGAGACCCTTGCAGCCAGCCGGAGACAGGGTGCATCTAGAAGGTGCATGGCGGGGTGAGCAGGCCTGAGGTCTAGCTGGAGCTTAGCTTCTGATTCCAAAGCATGACTCATGGCTCCAGCCAAGGCCTTTCAACCTAAGTCCTGTGTGCTCAAGAGCAGAGTGGGCCTTCCTAGCCCAACACCTCCAGAGTCAGTGAAGGAAAGTCATTATTTTTTAATAGTTTGAGTCCAAATTTCACCACTTGGATGCTTTGTCGGGCCATGGCCAGGAGCTCATGTCCCCATTTGCCCTTATTTCTGCCCGCACACTCATCCCAGCTCTGGCCCTCAGGAGGAGGCTGAACAAGAACACAATACCAGGAAGCAGGGATCACTGGCTCTGGCCCCTCCAGAGGCAGCAATGGGTGGGGGGTGGGTGGGAATTTTTCACACCTGAGCTTCTCTCAGTGAACTGGACCATTCTCCCCTGTGCACCATCTGGGACCGCAGCCAAAGAAGGTCCAGATCCGTCCCAGCTGATTACTGACCTCAAGTGAACTGGGCCTGAGCTGAGGAGGGCATGTATGATGTGCTCCAAGGCAGCGGCAGGAGTGGGGGGTGGGGCTACTGCTTCTCTTATCCCCCACAGAACAAGCCGGTGGGTGAGGTACCACACAGAGTCCTGTGCCTCAGAGCAGAAGTTAGCAGGGATTCGTGCTGATGACTGAGGGTTCCAGGAAATCCCTCCACTGGGGGCAGTCCCAAGTTCCCCTTTTATTTGCTCCGAAGAGGGGTGTGGGGGTTTGGAAGTGTATCTGAGGGACTGGAACTCCTGAAGCTAGTTCCTTACTGCCTGCTGGCAGCTGGCAACACTAGCTGACTTCCTGTTAGACAGGGTGGACTGCATCACTCTTGCTGCCATTCTGTGTTAGAGTGAGTGGCTCAGTCTTGGGACCTTATCAGAGGGCCGGTGGTTTCAGTGGTCAGAGCAGGTTCCCCCATCCCAGCAACTTCTCCCTCAAGCCTCTCTGTCTGGGCTGTGGGAGTGGGTATGCCCAGTCCTTTGAAGACGACAGGCCCATCCAGGGTGCGTTTCTCAGCTGTACCAGCCCAGTGTACCATTGACTGAGTGCCATTGACTGAGTGCCCTTGGCAGTCTGTTCTCCAAGGACTCCCTAGGGGTAGCCGAGGGAGAGGCAGCTGGCCTTGCCTTCCTCCAATGATTTTCCAATATTTACCAGCTCACCGGTATGTACTGGCGCCACTGCCCCTGCTGTGCCATGAGGGCCTGAAAAGTAGCCCCTGGCTGTCCATTGCTCCCTCTGAGGCTACACCAGCTGGGAAGCAAAGAGGGCTTGTCCGCTCTGCCTGACTACTTAGTCCTGTCTTTGCCCTCCAGCCCCGACCAGACTGTTGCCCAGTGAGAAAAGCATGGAGAAGGAACTCCCAGGAGAGGTTGTGGGAGCAACTGGAAGTCCCTTTCCTGCTAAGGGCCTAGGTTAGAAGTTTGTTTCTTTGTCTTCTTCCTGTTCCTTCTCTGCCCCCTGAGTCTGAATTTTTGACAGGACCCAGCATGTGTTAAAATGATTTGGGGCTGAGCCATCAATGAGATTTTAATTAGCTCCCTGCCTCCCTCCAGCAGGGAGGGCCACGGGCCCCCAGGTGGTGGGGGACAGGACCAACTGGGCTGGGCTTGAGTAGAGGCTGCCACTCCAGGGGGCGGGGGACAGGCTTGGGCAGCTGGTGTTCCCTGTGCGGGATACTGTGAAGAGAAGACTGGGCAGGGAAGGAAAGGCTGTGTAGCCAGGCCACAGTTTTCTCTCCTTTTCCTATCTCCCTTGTTCCTCTGTTCTCCCCGATGGCTTTGAGATGAAGGCGACGGCAAGGATGGAGGATGCAGTTTCTATGGCAACGGGCTGTCCACAGCCAGGCAACTTCAGAGCTGGGCTCTCTGGAGGAGGCAGATGCGCAGAGCAGCCGCAGAGCTCCCTCCCGCCTGCCAATGAGGGGGCTGGCAGAGCAGGTGGCACAGGGTGGCTGCCTGGTGCTGCCCACCCTGTGTAGAGGAGAGTGGTGAGAGCACACGGTTTCCTTTCACCATCCCTTCAACTGCCCATCCATTACTGCTACCAGGAGCTTGGGTTCTTGAGTGTCAGCCAGAGTTTGGGGTATGTCTCTTTTGTCCCTGGAATTTCTGTATCCCTGAAAGCCAGTTCTTGACAGTCTTCGAGAGCTGACTGACAAGTAGCTGATGGCCCCTCAGTGGCTTCCCTTTGGACCCCTTTGAGTGCCTCGAGTATGGGGATGCTTGTGAAGGCCATTCCCTGAGTGGGGCATGTTTTTCTCAGCACTAAGTGGTGGTCTCAAGCTCTCCAAAGCACAAGGCAATGTGTGCATGTCAAGTCTAGACCACATATTTCCCCATGAGGTCCAGACACAGAAAGCAATGGAGTCAGCTCTGTTTCCACCCATCACAGCCCTGTACATCCTGGGTGGGGAGGATGGGCCCCTTTGCTTCCTTCGAGTCACCCAGTTCTACTCATTTCTCTATGCCAGGCTGGACAGCCAGGCAGCCACCCAGCCAGCAAACAGCTGTTGCATCCCACCCAAGGTGGTGGCATCTTCTCACTGGGTGAAGTGAGGCATGCTCATTTTTAATTACATAGACACGACATGCACCCGCCTGCACACAGCAGTGGGGGCTCAGACCCTGCAGCCAGTCGGCATCATATGTGCAAAGTGATGGGGGAGGCGCAGCAGGAGCTATGGCTGGAATGTGGCATGTTGTTATTATTCCACCCAGGAAGTTCCGTCAACTTCCCTCTCCCAGGCACCCTCTCATCCTCACTGGGCCTCCCAGCACCCTCTGGCCCAGAACCTGAATCTGCGTGTGGGGCAGAGGTGACAATAGAAGACAACCCTGTGGTGCTGGTAAGAGTGGACTCCCCCTAAAAACAAGAGAACCCAAGGTTCTGGAAATGACAAGGGAGTCAAGAAGTGAGATGGCACTGCCGGGAAAGGAAAAGGGTGCAGAAGTGGCAGAGAATTTCCAGGCAGAAGCCAGCACCCTGGTCTGATAACTGACAAACTAGAGGCTTCTCTCTGGGTCTCAATCCCCAACTGTCAAAATAAAAGAGAGTGGGACCAGAGAGGTGGTCTTGGTGTTAAGGTGCATGGCTAATACATGGGAGACCCCAGTTCGATTCTGGCCGCACATGTTTTCCCTCAATGCTGCCGAGTAATCCCTGGACTCAGGGCCTGAGTGATTCCACATCTTCAACTCTCACAGTAAACCACCAGCCTAGTTGGCTGAGAGTTGCTGGTAGAAGCCCCCTGGACTATCAATCAGTACCTGGGAGACCCCCCCAAAATATATAGAGACTGAAACAGGTGAGCTCAATAGAAATAGGAAATGGAAACGACATGTAAGAGTACTATTTAAAAACAAGACATTTAAAAACACACACACACACACACACACACACACACACACACACACACACACACACACACCATGCACCCCCCCCCCCCCCCCGGGAGAAACAACCACAGATGCTGAGGTCACAAAGCCTAGCCCTTTCTGTGTGCCAGTTAGCCCGTGAGAAGTCAAATGAAAGCAAGAGATGAGTCCCTTTTTGGGCTGGGTGTAGCCAGGCTGGTGTGGGAGCCTCTCCTGGATGGCAGAGGAGCCAAGCCTGGGAGGGAGCCTGGGGAAGACTGCAGAAAGAGGAAGGTGTGAGAGAGAGTAGAGCGGGGAGTAGTGCTGTGCCTGGCACCCCAGCCTGCTGTGCCTGCTGCTGTCGCTGCCTGAAGACTTTTCATTTTCACCTCAGAGCCGGCGGCTTGCCACACAATTTACACTTCTGCTCATATTCCTGCACACCTAGGGCCTGGCTTCCTGGGAGGCCCATACAGGGAGGCCTAGGCAGTAGTCAAGACCAGGGTGGACCATGGCACTGAGGGCCAAAGCGGGTGTTCCCTTCTATGCAAGCCCAAGGTGCATAAACCCTCAAGAACCCTGGTAGTGGGTGGACAGGGGAGCCCTGGCCCTATAGCCATGCCCAATATTCCCATTCTATAGGGCCCAAATAGCCAATACCCAACTGAGCTCATCTTTGGCCTTCTTGGGCTCTACCAGCAGGACAAGGCTCAGGTGAGTGGGGGTGAGCACCCCCAGAGAGCTCAGGCTCTCAGACCCCACCCCTATCCCTTCCAAATAGGGCAGAGCAGCTGCAGTTCACAAAGCCCCTGCTTCCTTAGCAGGGGCCAGACTCCGTACCTTCCCCAAACCCAGTCACTCTGCAGTATCTGAGCAGTCAAGGACTTTGAGTTGCATCCGGCTCGCAGGCTGATGAAAATATTACTGATTGATTATCCAGCAGCAGGCAGGCTGCTCAGCGCAGATGGAGCCACAAAGCCAAGCACCTGGGAGCCAGAGGAATTAAGACGTGCCAGAAAGGAAGGACAGGAAGGCAAGTGGAGATGGAGATGAGGAGGAGAGAAGTGAGGAAGGAAAACAAGGATAGAAGGGGAAGAGAAGACCCCGAACTTCTCATCTTCAAGGGGCACCTGACTTCTGCTCACTCCCAGAGGTGGGCTTCCAGGTGGGCAGTGAAGCTTCAGCAGTCTACAGCCTTCAGTGTCCCATCTGTATAAACAGCCAGCCAGCCTCTTCTCACATGAGGGCTCGGCAAAAGGGCAGCTGCTCTGTTCTGAAGGACAAGCCTGCTCCTCAAAATCTTTCTCTTTCCACCACACTCCCAGAATCCTAAGCTTTCTGAAGAAGAGCAACAGAATTCTTCCTTGGCAAGTTCCATCTGCCTTGGGGAGAGGCTCCCTCTAGATTGGTGACGGCCCAACCCCACAGCACTATCCAGACAAGCCTCAGCCCCCAGGGTCCTGCAGGGCTGCCAAGCTACCACATCCAAGCTGGTATTTTGAGAGCGGTGACTCCCACGCCCGCCCTAGCAAAGGCTGGCTTTGTGCTTTCAGTCCCGGGGTAGCAGAGTGGGGAAGGGGAAAGCCAGAGATGCTAGGAGCAGGTTCCAGGGCCTGGGCTGGCAGGAAGGAGCTTGTTCTCTCTTGAGCATGTCCCCACACCTTACCATCCAGCAGACACACCCTCGAGGAGATGGGATGCCAAGGCCTGGTCTGGGTGGTGTCTCCTCTTAGCTTGGCAGGTATTTGGTAATGGAGTATTCCTCCTAATCTCAGCTTACTTCTATCACCTTCATTCAGAGTTGGACTGTGGCCTCCAGCTCTTCCTCCTCATTGTTGCCTGCTCAAATTCTATTCTAAAGCCCAGCCAGAATGCTATGCCTCACCCCCTAACTCACTATCAGTGGATCCCTGGAATCTCTAAGAAACAGCTTCACCTCTAAGGTTTGTATTTTTGCTCCACCCCATGTACCCCATCTATAATGTCTATGCAAGCCATACCCAAGTCAATGCCTCTATCTGGCCTGCCTTGCCACCAAGGGAATGTTACCAGTGCTTTCAGGCTCAGCCCCGAAGCTCCCCTCACACAGAGACTGCTGTGCCCTTCCCAGTGAATCCATTCCTTCCCCACCTCCTTGGCTTGTAAATGGGGGGAGGATGTGGGGGAGAATTCCAGAGCCTGCCTCTCAGTTTCAGGTCCTGGCACTACTAACAGTGCCCTCCTCCTCAAGTGGAGCAGACCAGTTTGCAGGTGGTAAGCTGGCAGGGAATCTGGCACTGGAATGCCCAGTGAGGGAAGCCTGGGAATGTAGCTGCTGCCTTCAACTCCTTGCGGGTGAGAATGAGTTTCAATAAGGCACTTATGGCATTTGCTATCTGTGGCTGAAAAAGTCACCAAGGCCTCCCCTAATGATTTGTCCTGCTGAACAAGTGGGTAGCCAGACTCTTCCTGCCCTTTTGCCTCTGGTTCCCAAGCAGTCTCCAGACCAGGGACTCAGCCTCCAACTTTGCCCTGTAGGGCTGGAAAAGGTCTTGTGGGCATTGGTCCACAGTACTTCTATCCCAAGCCTACCCTGGGCACCATACCAAGTGTACCCCACGTTAATGACCTCTCAGACTCATGTCTACTCAAGGACTGGGCAGAGTGGTGAAAGGCACGTTAAGTTATCAGTCCTCAGCCCAGGGGACCCAGTCCAGACTAAGCTACTGCCTCATCTCTTGACCTTGGGTAACCTTCCCTTGCCCACCTCAGGCTCTCAGTCTGTAAAACAATGGGGATGCTGGCTCTGACTAAGATCGCCAGTCTATTTCCCAGCTGGTTAGCCCTTACCCTGAATAGTAAATGGTGTCCCAGCACCACCAGGGGTCACTCCTGAGCACAAAGCCACAAATAGTCTCTAAGCACTGCTGGGTGTGGTCCAAACCCACCTTCCTTCCTCTCCAGCCCCTAGCCCCAAATAGAACTCTAAAACCATTTACATTCACTCTAGCAAAGGTGACAGGCACGAAGACCAAGATGACCCCAAATGCCATGTGCCACTTGGACTCCTGATGTTGTGTCCAACTAGCGTTCTGGAGACAGGACGGAACCAAACCACCAACAACCCCCAACCCAATTCCTCTCTATCACCCAGGTAGGATAAGGGGAACAACAGGAGATCCTGAGCCACTGGATAGACCCGAGGTCCCGCTCATGCTTCTGGGAACTGACTCCCAGTCTGACCCACTCCAGCAGGCATCCTATTGTGGAGGTCCCTGATCCCACTTTACCTGTTGGCAGCTGCCAGTGTCACTGCTCCAACTCACTCCACCACTCAAGAGTCCGGTCCCAAACAGGGGTATCTTCATGCAACCTCCAGTTTTTTGTCATCATGCTCCTTCAGAAATAGGCACATCTCCTAGAGCACCTGTCCTGCCTGCAGCTCCAGGGCCTCCCGCTATACTCACACAGCAGTGATCTATATCCTTATTACCCAGCACAGAAATGTGGCTGTCCCAGGCTGAGGGAGATGCCCAGTTGTGTATACCTCAGAGCAGCAAAGTTTTCAAACTAGGTAAGCCTCAGGTATTATCCTCTTCCAGAGAGTATTATGAAGTCACCTGGTTCGGAAAACCCAAAAGCAGAGCTATTATTCCAGTCGAAGCATTAAGGGTGCAGCTCCCACCCCTGGATGTCAGCCCCTGTCAGGCTGGAGGCACAATGAAAGAGTTCGAGGCTCCTGCCCCAGAGGAGTCTGGAATCCCAGACCACTTTAAGTGCCAAAAGGACACCTTCATCAACCGAGCTGTCTCAGACCTCTAACTCCCAAGGCCCCCACTCCTCAACTGGCTCACACTATTCACTGGCATCCCGTGCTTCTCTCCAATTGTTTCTTTGGACAAAGAGCAAATGTCTAACCTTCAGAGCCTGCCTGCACCTGCCAGTCAATCAGGATGCAGACAATGCCTTATCTCTCTCTAAACTTAGGAAGAGATACCCAAACATTTCAGGGGAAGAGCCTTCTACAAACTGGAGAGCAAAGACCTGGAAAAGGGGTTTGTGGAGAAAATTATGGATCCTGTCAGAAGGAATTCAGGCACAGTGGGAATTGTTACTAAGAATCCAACACTCTGGATCCAGAGAGGTAGTATAGCTGGTATGGTGCTGCCTTGCATGTGGCCAACCCGAATTCAACCCTGGCATCCCAAACAGTCCCCTGGGTCTTGCCAGGAATGATTCTTGAGTACAGAGCCAGAGTAACCACCGAGCATTGCCAGGTGTAACCCCCAAAGCTAAAAAAAAAAGAACCTACCATCCATCTCCTTATCATCCAGGCAGGAGATGCAGCAGACAGAGAACTTACTTTACATGTGGTCAACTCAGGATTGCCGCCACCACATAAGGTCCTTCCAGCCCTACCAGGAGTGATACCTGAGCATAGGGCCAGGAGTAAGACCTGAATACCACTGGATATAGACCCAAACCAAATAAAAACAAACAAGTCTAAAAAAAGTCTACATTCTCAGTGATTGTACCCTTTCATCTACCTCACCAATTACTATAGACACATGGGCCAAGCTCTGAGTTCAGGGACCTTTCCATACAACCCCTCTCTCCCCCACCTCTGACAAGATCTCCAGATCGGGCCCTCAGTCTTGGTCTGCTGAGTACGCCCCAAAGCCTGCTGTAGACTCCCATGCAAGACTGGTTCCACCCTGTGGAGAATTTTGGGACCTTTTACTATTACCTGTGGATCCCATTTCCTCTGTGAACTTGCAATTTCAAAGAAACTCAGTTCTGTTCTAGAGTTTCTAGGGGTTCAGGAAGCACTTTCTGGGACTCTGGTAGAGTAGCCTGACTGGCCAAGCTGTTTCCGAACAGCTGTACAGTGGGATCCTCTCCACACACACACTGTCCCAGTGCGCTCCACCTAGGTCCCCCAAGGGTTTCCATGCAGAAAGGCGGAGTTCCTGACCCTGCGGCTCCATCTGCCAGGCTATCAAGCTAGTGGGGCAAGGCTGGTGGGAGAACCAAGGGCTGCCACACAGAACAATAGGTTGGGATACAATTGTTCTTTCAGAACCACCCACGTAGCTTTCCCTTGGCTCCTCCCAGCGACCCTTGCTGTCCCATGAGACGAGTCCTTCCCCAGGATCAGGCACGTGTGAAAGTGCTAGGAGAGTAGCGTTGCTCTAGAGGCCCTGGCCCTGGCCCTCACCTCAGCCCCTGGGGAGGCAGATGAGCTTGCCAAGACCTCCCTTCCCTCTTTCTGCTGCATGGTTACTGGTCTTGTTCACTCCCTCCTGAAACAGAAAGCAATGGTCACTGTCATCCCATCTGAGGCACCACAAACCTAGCCTCTGATCCAGACACACACACACACACACACACACACACACACACACACGGCAGCTGTCAGCGCTGGAAGAGTCATATGAGCCCAGAACTGTTAGCAGCCTCCCCTCTCTGGTTCTGGGCGGTAGGGAAGAGAACACATGTGGGAGGAAGCCTAGGGTTTTCTCCTTTGTTTCCTGTACTGAGAGAAGCACAGGACCACTTTCCTGTCCACTGCAGACAGAGATGAACAAAGAGAGTCCTTTCCTCTTCTTTCACTTAATTCTGTTTCCCAGGACAAAAGACCAGGCTAAAAACACAAGGGCAGAGGTGACCTCTTGCCCCAATATCCAGCAGATCACTTTGGTCTTGCCCCCACTATGGGGCACCTTTCCTACTGTCTCAGCAGGTGGCCAAGCCCACAGAAAGCCCAAGCCCAAACGTCAGTCCTAGAAAAACCTCTCTACGCTTCCTGGTACCCCTGGTTTTTTCACCCCAGGAAGGAAAGAACATGGTACTCCCCCCACTTCAGCCCCCACCTCAGAGACTTGAGCCTGGAGCACAGCTGACAGGCTCCCATGGGAGGAGGAGGAGGGAGGAAGGGCTTTCATCAAAGAGGTGACGTCAAAACCAGGCAACTTGTGAAGCTGTCAGGGGCCGGGAAATTTGGACAAAGGTGTCTAAAAATAAACCCCTGAAGCCAGGAAAAGGCTTTAGTGGCTGAGTTGCTCGCCACCACACCACATGCCATGCGATCTGTTCTGAGGACTAGAACCCAGAAAGTCTCTTCCCAAAGGGTGCTCCTCCAGATGGGCTCTCAGGCTGAGGGTGGCACAGACAGGAAAAGAGACACCACATGCCAGCCCCTCCCTGGGTGACATGGGCGAGGCCCCATCAGGAGATTCTCTGAGCAGGGCCAGGACCCATCAGGATATGCTCTGTGAAGGGCCATCCCTGCTATTTTTTTTTTGTTTGGTTTGGTTTGGTATTGGGGGGCCATACCTGACTTTCCTCATGACTCAATTCTTGCTCTTCATTCAGGGATCACTCCTGAAGGGCATGGAGGACTATATGTGGTGCCAAGGATTGGACCTGGGTCAACTGCGTGTAAGGTAAGTGCACTACCCACTGTGCTATCTTTTTGGTCCCTTGGTTTGTTTTGAGGGAAATCCCTGCTCTTGCCTTCTGCTGGCCATCCCATCTTGGCCCCTGGCCTCCAGTACAACCCCCTCCTCAGGGAAGCAATACCTCCACAGCACCCATCTGAGAAGGAAATTCTCCTCTATCCTTTCTGTGCTTTGCCCATACAAAAATTATCCCAGTTTCTTCTCTTCTGGTCTACTAAGACCACAATTGGTAACCCAGGCTTGCTCTGTTCCTCCTCAGCCATAACAACGGAGTCTGACACCTCCTCAAGCAGATTTGTCTGAGTGCTACTTCTATCATCAAGGGCGTTCCTTTCCCAAGCTGCTCTGGAGTAAAAAAGTCACAAGGTTCCCTCGACTCTGCCAAGTTCTCGTTCCTGCTAACTTTCTTCTTGTTTCCTGATACCAGATACACCGATCATGCCTCTGTTCAGTCTAAGCTGCCAAAGGACAATATAGTCTTCCAAAGACTGCCACTAGGCTTGTGTCCCCAGATATCTCAGAACTCCAGTCTACATATCACTGCTGACAGCCCCAGTTGGCTGCCTCTCAGCCATTTCAGACAGTGAATGCCATGTCAAAACCAGGCTCTCCCTTAGCTTTCCACAGATCACTGAAAAGCACCACCACAAACCCACTGATGGTGACTAGAGGGGACCAGTTCCCCTCACCATGCCTAAATTCCTATTTTCTCTCTCCTCACATCCACCTTCTACCTCTGAATCAGATGCAAAACTCCTTTCACTGTCCCACCCCAAGTCATTCCACCTCCATTCATACTGGGATTTCTGACTACCTGCTAACCACCTCAACCTGGCCCTCTTGGTCTCCACCCCAACCCATCCTGCCCAAGGAGGGGACTGCTCTTCTTGTGCAGATGTGGCTCAGATCCAGTTGCTTTCCTGGCTAGAACACATCAGTGATTTGCCACTGCCTTTAGATCAGACTCTTGCTCTCACCTTACTCTTCCCTAAACCTTTTACCCCTTCACCAAGGACACTTTTAAGATTCTGCCCAAAGGACTAGCTCCCCCAAAAGGCTGTCCCTGACTATATTGACCAGCTGGTCACACTCCAATCTTTTCTAGCAAAGAGCTCATATCGTCTGATATAAAACCCATCTCCAGCGCTTCATGATCAATGCCAATTTCATGCACCAACATCTCACATCATAGCCAGCATAATACCTGGCACACAGACATTCAACACGTACAAGCTGAACAGATAAATAAAAATAAGTACTACCAAGTCCTAACAGGGTTATTTCCCTATCACCCAGATTCAATATTGTTTTAGAAGAGAAAGGTATGCAATGGGGGCACATCTGAAAAAATATAAGCAATCACAGAGACTCACGTCAGTTCTCCTAGTAGCTGGCTCTCTTCTTCCAGACCAACTTCTCTGCCAATGGTGCCAATGGCCAGGTCAGAAATAGGAAGAGACAGGATCTACCCCGATTCCCTGGAACTGAGCTCAAGGAACCAGTCCATATGTTTACGCAGAGGCCAGGCCAGGGACAACATAAGGATCATGGGGCCTGGAAGCCTGAGGGCCACAGTCAGTTGGCCTCTAGTGTAGTGAGGAGGGGTGGGTTGGTCCCATCCCTCTGCATAGGGTACTGAGCACGAGGATGTGTTTGGTCCAAGCCAGAGTCAAACTGACAGGGTAAGGTCTCTGAACAAGCTCACCCTGCTCCTGGGAGACATTCTGGCACCCACAAGGCTCCAGACACTTGGAAGAAATGGCAGCAGCTTCTGTCCATCATCCAAGCTCCAAAGGAAGGCTCCTGGAGTATGTCCACCCCAAACCACCCTCTTTCTCCCAGCCAAGGCAATCTTCCCTGGCTGCCTCCCAGCCCACATATACTCAATCTGTGTCTCACCTTGATATAGGTGTCGAGAGCAGGATGGACCCGGCGGGCTGCCAACCAGATGGACAGGGTGGTGGTGTAGGGGAAAGTAGCTGTCACCACGTGGCTGGGTGCTGGGAAGGAGAACACCTTGAAGCCATATTTCTGGTAGAGCTGGATGAGCTCTGGGGAGGGTGACTCCTCCCCTTCACTCAGAATGCTGCCCACCGCACAGCGGCACTTCTCTGGGGGCACCTGGGGAAGCAGAGAGTAGGGTGTTAGGGCTGGGAAAAGGAAGAAGGCCCTGCAACCTCCTGGACTCCAGGCCAGCTCAGGTTCAGCTCTAGCTGGCCATGCAGACCTAGATACCAGGACAGAGCTAAAGACTCTCTCGGGAGACATTCTTGCATCCACACTCCTGGCCTCTGGTTCCTTACTAAAGGACAGACCTGTAATCCCTGAGCACAGTGCGAGGAAGAAGCCATCCTTTCATGCTGTAGTGGCAGGACTATGGGAAGCAATGGTTAGGAAGAGGGATCGTGCTGAATTCATGGCTATTGATGAACTAGTGTGAGGGATCTTCTTCCTGCCTTCAGGTAGGGTCCAACTACCATCTTTCCAACAACCCTTGCCCCATCTTGGGGCCTGCCCCACTTTCCTAGCCCCTCCCTGGCTCAATCCGAGACTGAGTCTCCTCTGAGTTTCTCTGGGTCTTAGTACCTGCATTTCAGTGTACTCTATTTCCCTCCTCAGCTCTTCTCCCTCCCCTGGGTCCTCAAACCCCAGCCAAGTGACAGGCCTATATAAGTCCTGACAATTCCTAGGTCTGACTCCAGGCCTGTGAGGCCAGGGCTCCATATTTCTCCTGCCTCAAAGCACCCCCAGTTGGTCTTACCTCCAATGTGCCCTTCTGGGTATCTGTTCCTAATTCTCAATTCTGAGTTTTCCTTGATCTGAAAGGCCCCTTTCTCCTGAGATCCAGGGCCCACTCACCCCCAAATTTAAGTTCCCTCTACCCCACTGGCTCCTCTCCTTCTTCAGTCTACAGTGCCAGAACCAGGACATCATTTCAGCTGTTCTGTTCTTGTCTCTCTTCTCCCGTTCTGGACTTCTTAAGCCCTGCCCACAACCCCTGAGAGTGGTCTCCACCTGAATCCTCACTTTGCCTGAGACTTGGACATCACCTTAGACTCTCATCTCTAGGCAGTGGTACAAGTCACCCCCAACTCTCTTCTACTCTGATCCCCTTGCACCTCAGGGCTTTGTGATATGATGATAAATATGATGCATTCACCACTACAGTGGTTGGGAATATCACCTCTGGGGGTCAATTCTGAGTCACTCCAGGAGCAATCCCTGAGTAATACAGCATGAGGAGTAAGCCTAGAAGACAACTGGACGTGCGCCCTCCCTCCCCCCCACAACCTCCCCCACCAAAAAAGGGCATATTAAGTAAGATATTTTGGGACCTGAAACATGGTTCAGATAATAGATAACATGCATTGCCATGCTCAAGCAGTGCTGGATGATCCTCGAGCAACACCCAGCCAACTGTGGCCAGAAATGCACCTTTCCACCAGTTAAATACATTCAAAATGAGGTACTTCACAAGGGCTCAGCCTGGCCAGCACTCTGAAAATGCCTGTAACTTGTCAGTTACTAGCAGCTATGACTCAGGCCAAACAAACAGCCTAGAATGTTTAGACACCAAACAACTAAATACGCTGCTCTTCCCTGACCACCCCACTGGCTCAAACACCCTCTTGGGGAAGCCTTCCGGGCTAACTTCACAACATTACACCTCTTTTTGGCTTCCAATTCATCTCTGAACACAACCCAACACTTTGCTCTGAACGTTTCCCCACCTCAAATCTCCCTCACAGCAGTCATTTTCTCTGCCTAAGATGTGACTCCTCCAGGGAGACTGTGAAGGGCATTCCTGCAGTACCAACTCTTGTCCACAGATGGTGCAATTGCCTCATTTACGCCTCAAGATTAGCCAAAGGCAAAAGGGCAGGGGATTCTGTCAGGCCCAGCCCAGTATACACCCACCTCCTTCTCCCCAACCCCTCACCCTCAAGCCCTCTCCCCACAAGGAAGGGACTGCTTCAAAGCTTGTCTTTCTTACTAGTACTTAACAACCTACACCATATTTACAACTGACATCCCTCTGGGTTAGATGTGAAATGGATGGAAGGATGCGATTTCTACAACTCCTGGCCTCCCCAAGTCTCTCGGGTGATCATTTACAGCAGCCCTCATGGGGATTCCAGCTCAACATCCTCCTCAGTGCACAAAAGGCAACAAAACACCTGTTATCATCCTATTCAGACCTCTTGTTGGCTCCCAATTCATCTCTGAATGAAAACTCCTGAGCCTGAGAGATTCCAAAACTGGTTGAGTGCACGCCTTGCATGATCCCTATACTATAAGGTCCCCTGTACACTGCTGGAAGCAACCACCAAGCACTGTTAGGGGTAAGTGCCCCCTGAGCACTCCCAAGACGTGGCCCAGAAACAAATGAAAAAACTCCAAACATTGCAGAGTCCAGCATGCAATGATTGGCCCACACAACACTGATAAGGACTGTCCAGTCCCCTGGCACTCCTTTCCCCTCTCCCCAAACCCCAGGAGAGGCCAGAACTCGGGTGGGCAGACACCCACTGAGCCTCTGAGTGGCAGAGGGAGGGACAAATCCCGGCTCTGGCCCAGCCTGCTTTGCCAGCCTCCTCTCCCACCACACCCCCCGCATACACCTACATGGAACTATTTGCAGCTCCCCAAACATGCCACGTCCTCCCAGGCTTCCTGCCTTTGCGTAAGCTACTTCCTCTGCCTGTGACAGAGGAATGCCCTTTTCCACCCTACTCCGGAGTTCCTTCTGCCTGGGAAACTCTAGCCCATCCTTCAAGACTAAAGCCTCCTCCTCAAAGCCTTCTGTCGCATCGCCAAGCAGCCCTCCTCTCTTGATTCCAAATGCCTACCAGGAGGGAGCAGTCTCTGCTGCATTGTAACTGACAGCTTTCCCGTCCCTCCTACCACTCCGAGCCATTAGGCAGATGGGTAGAAGGCCCTGTGCATATAGCAGGTTGTACTGGGCCAGAGTAAACACGTGCATTCTCATGCACAAACACGGGTACATAGCATGAGTACAGTTCTTCTCCCTGCACCTTGGGAACTCTTGTCACGGGGCAGAGAAACAGCTCATCTCCCATGATCCCAGAACTGTGCAGAACACAGGTGCTCTCTTCTGGCTTGACCGATTTCTCAATTCCATACGTGAGGACACTTCCTGCCCCCATCCCTGGCTGGCCAGGAGCAAGCTGGAGGTTATTCAGTAAGCAAACTATCTGCTAAGCAGCCCCACACTGAACTGGGAGGCAGATGAACCAGGCACCAACAGGAGGTGAAGTAGGCCCTGAGACAGGCTGGGGAGAGGCAATGGTGGTCTAGAAGCAGGGGATGGGTTCCCTTAATTCCTGGGAGACCCAAAAGCTCCCCTCCAATGTTATCAGGGGCCTAGAAAGTTAGATGTCCTATGGTTAGAAAGCTCATCTACTTGGATCAATCAGAGGTCTTTATTGTTTTTTGGGTAACCTGGAGTGTTCAGGAATCACTTTTAATGGGGACTGAGGGACCATATCCATGTCCATGGGAACTGATGCTGGGGATCGAACCCGGGTGGGCCGCATGCAAGGCAAATGCCCTACCTGCTATACTACCACTCCGGCCCCCAAAAGGTCTATATTTAGGCTCCACCCTAGGCTAGCCTAGCCTCCGAGTTGCATCTCTCTCATCTCTCTGTTCTTTCTCTACCCATTATCAGTCATTTCTCTTGTCATCTATGCTTGGCCAGATGAGCAACAGGAAGGAACTGCATAAGGAGACAGAATCTGCCACCACTCTGGGTTATGGCAGTCCAGCCAGGATTGGCCCACAAAGCAGGAGCATGAGGAGACACCAGTGAAGTTCCTGTGGACAGGGAGGCATTCTGAACCACCACACTATGAGGAGAAACAGAAGCTTCCCTGTATGAGTTGGTCACAATGCTTCTTCTGGAGGCCTCATAGCTCCTTGCTGACCCTGCTGCAGGAGGCCACATAAGAGCCACATAGTGAGTTCCTTTACTTCCC
Organism: Sorex fumeus; assembly: GCF_029834395.1. NCBI lineage: Eukaryota > Metazoa > Chordata > Mammalia > Eulipotyphla > Soricidae > Sorex > Sorex fumeus. Next base: position 52,113,634 of record NW_026606129.1, on the reverse strand, counting down.
AGTCACCGGGAGGTGCATATACAGGGCAGTGTACACAGCTGGAACACAGCACAGACCCACACTAAAGGCAAGGCTGAATCAGGGGGAGAGAGTCAGCAGGATGCCAACCTCCAAAGGGGGCTCTAGCAAACTTCTGGGAGCTCCCAACTATTGCTTCAGGATCTCCTCTTTTTACTTCTAATCATAATCTTGACAGTATCTGGCCGAACACTCACTGCTTGCCCTAGTCATTGCACTGTCCATATCAGTTCGTGAAATCCAAACAGCACTGTGTTAGTAACTTGCTCCTGAGAGCAAAACTAGTCAGTAAAGGTCACACAGCATGGCACTGTTGGAGTCAGGATTTGAACTCAGGATGATTTGACTGACTTCACTCAGGAAGCTGAGAAATGAACCCTGGCTAGGAAAGGGCTGCACAATGGTTTCTTGAACACTATCTCCTCACACGGCTCAGGTCACCTGCAGGAGGCTAGGCCAGAGGCAGACAGGGTTACCACAGCACAAAGCCCTCAGGAGCGTGGGCAGATGCCAAATGTGTCAAGGACTGATGAAAGGCCAGATTTTATTCTATTAGTTAGCTTTCCCTTAAACAAAAACCCTGAAGTTAAAGATTCTTGGAGCCTGGCTCTCAGTCATGGGCTGGTAAGCAGTAAAGCCTTATGCTGGAATGCACCTGGCAGAAAATCACCAAAGGCTGGCAGGGAGGGATGATTTGCGCCCTGAGGGAACATCCCAGCCCACATTTTCAGTGCCCATGCTGGAGGTGCAAATCCTAGAACATTTTATTCCCTCACCCCTTTCCAGATGCCATTTGTATGATGCTGGAATTTCTAGGAAAGACAGCAGAACCCCAGCCCAGTACATACTGAAGGGGAAATGAGGCCTAAACTCTTTCCTGCAGATTGAGGGCTCTCAAGGGACAAGGAGAGAAAAGAAGCTCTAATGGCAGTCTATCTCATAAAAGGTAGAACTCAAGTGTCCCCAACCCCCTCACTCTATCTGCTGGTTGATGCCATGACTGATGCAAGCATCTTGGCCTCAGCCAGGTAAACTGAACTGGCTGCTATGACCCACCAGCTTCAGCCAAGCTCCTCACAGGGGCAGGCTGGCAGGCTATTTAAGCCCTAAGCACAAGAAGAGGTAGCAGAGGCAGCGCAGGGTGGAACAGGACCTAGAGAGCAAGTCTGGCAGAGATGACAGACCCAAGGGCACAGTGACAGAATGTAACCACTAGAGTTTACAAAGGAAACTTCAATGGCAGTCTATCTCATAAAAGGCAGAAGTCAAGTGCCCTCAACTCTCTCACTCTATCTGTCAACCTATGATACGACTGGTGCAAGCCACTTGCACCTGTGGTAGGCCACTCTTCACAGGCCACTGTGCATGTGTGCATGCATACAGATGCTTGCATGTGTATGTACACTTGTATATGCACACAGGGAGATATCTGACAGACTCTGGAACTTACCTTCCACAGGACTTAGGAGAAGAAATGGTCTGCACTCTATGAATGCGGGGCCCTGTCTATAAACCACTGCCAGAATCTGTCTACTTCCTGTCACATGCCCCCCTTTTCCTCCCCAATTCCACCAAGGCCTTCCGGGACAGAAAATGAAATCCTTTCTTCTGCCCCAGAGGAACCACTTCCCCAGATCTTGTAGTTCCGTCCCACACAGGGCCCTAGGCTGATGCATGTACTTATATACATTCATATACATGTATATACATGTGTATCACCAGAACGTATGTGCTTGAGCAGCACCCGAGTTCATGGCAATCACTCCAATCCTACTGTTTTGGTGCTTTCTCTGTGTCGCTTCCTGGACCTACTATAAGAATACATGAGTTCTCACCAGGCCTTTCTCAGCTGAGGTCAGGAGCTGAAGCCTGCTGTAGGACCTTATACTGCTTAAACTGGGGGAGGCAGCTTAGGAACAGAAATCTTGGGTTATTTTCAGTGCCTGTGGAGGTGTGAATCCTAGGACATTTTATTCACACAACATCCTCTGAGTTAGCCATAGGCAAGCAAAGGGTCTAGGCCTGGGTTTAACCCCTAGCATAACCCCCAGCACAACTAATCAGTATGTATGTTTGTTCTTGCCCTTTTCTTTTCTTTTTTTTATTTATTTATTGAATCACTGTGGGAAAGGTTACAAAGCTTTCAGGTTTATGTCTCAGTCATGCAAATATCAAACACATTTCCCTTTACCAATACTTATTTTTTACCATGAAGAACTCCAATAAAACCCCACCCCCCACCCCTCCCCGTCCCTGTGAGGCAGATGAATTCTAGTTAACACTCTATTTGCTTTGATTAGATTCATTGTTTCAATAAAAGATTCACCACTATTATTTAGAGTTTACCCCCCCCCCCAAATCAGACATGCTGAAAAAGCATTGTGAAGTGATTTGCTTTCTACAGCTGGGTTCAAGAATTAAATGTTGGTTTTGGATTTCTGCTATTTTACCTATTGACCCTGGAAGTATTTCTACTGAAAGTCAGATAGTTAAGAAATTGGTTTCTGTGTTCTGGAGTCGTGGCCGTGCTGGAGATGTTCTTGCCCTTTTCTTTCGTGGTGTTGGAAGACATCTGTTGAGGGTCAGGTACTGGGGTGAATACCTTATTTAAGTCACTAACTTAACCCTTGGCAGAATCTCCTGCCCCTGCACCAGGCTGTCTTCACTGGGGCCCCCTCGGAGGGGGGGTGGGTTGAGTTTCCCTCCCTGCCCCAAGCAGAGCCCTGGCAGCTGAAAACCTCCAGAATCCAGCCACAGTCATGCTCAAGGCCACCTTCCACACACTCGGATGAGCCTCACCCATGAAGGAACTGTCAGAGGAACCCAGATATGCAGGACCCGTGGCTGAGATCTCCAAGCCTTCTCGGATTGGGACCAGACCTCCTCCACCTAGATCCCCAGTTTTCTAGTAGCTTGGCAGTCACACTCACAAACTGCCCCTGGTGCTATGTAATCTCATCAACGGCCAAGATCCAGAGACTATAAACTAAAGCTCCCATACAACAAGTCAGTCAACCAAAACCTTACATTTGGTAGACTGGGAATACCTGTAAAACTCCATCCCTTTCAAAGAGCCCGGCAAGCTACCGAGAGTATCCTACCCGCACGGCAGAGCCTGTCAAGCTACCCGTGGTGTATTCGATATGCCAAAAATAGTAACAATAACGGGTCTCATTCCCCTGAACCTGGGACGAATGGAGACATTACTGATGCCTGCTCGAGCAAGTTGATGAACAACGGGATGACAGTGTTACAGTGCTAACTTAACCCTTGCCTGCCGACATATGAAACATTATTTTTCTTCTTTTTTCATTGCTTGGGCTGGAGCGATAGCACAGCGGTAGTGCGTTCGCCTTACAATCGGCCAACATGGCCGACACGAGTTCGATTTCTCCGCCCCTCTCGGAGAGCCCGGCAAGCTACCGAGAGTATTCGATATGCCAGACACAGTAACAACAAAGTCTCCAATGGAGACGTTACTGGGCCCGCTCGAGCAAATCGACGATCAACGGGAGGGCCTTTACCTTTTACCTTTTTCATTGCTTAGGTTTTTGGGTCACAACCAGCAGTATACAGGAGTTGTGCTGGTGGTGCTTAGGAGTTCCTGTGGTGCCAGGCCTCCAGTGTGCAGAGCATGTACTCCAGCCCACTGAGCTATCTCTCTGGCCCCTGAAAGATATTTTATCACTATTCAGCAGACAAAGAAACGGAGGCTCGGAGAGGTAATGTGTTATGCCCAAGGTCACACAGTAGGACAGTGATGAGACACAATCAGAATTCAGGCCTGCTGCCCTTGAGGCTGTACTTTTAGGCCATGATCCCATAGACTGGCACCCTTGTCAGGCCAGACCAAATCAACCCAACATGCCCTATAGTAGGTTGCCTAGAGACAGTAATGAACCATGAGGCAATGGTGAGAGTGCCTCATGCCACAGTGGGGATTTTTTTGGTGGGAGGGGATTTCAGGGGTACACCTAGTGGTGCTTAGGGTTTATCTCTGGATGTGCTCAGGAGTGACCTTCGGCTGTGCTGGAAAGACCAAATTAGTGCTGCCACAGCATCAGAGTTCTCTCTCACTTTTCTCTGGATCAGTCTCCGGCACTGACCCCAAGGTACCCTGCTGTCTTGGCCCTTTCCCATTCTGAAATTGGCACCTCCAACCCCAAAGGCAATGTGCTACTTCTGGAACAGCAAACATGCTAATGAGAGCAGAGGCAAGTTCTTTCTTCTCTCCCACTGAGACCTTGCAGAGGGCTCCAGTGGGGCTAGATGTGGAAGGCGGGGAAGACACCAGGAAAGAGTTCATGTATGAAGGGAAGAAACTAACAAAATAGGCCCCACAGGGGTACAAGTCAAGTGTCTTACTTAGAAGCTTCCCACAGCCCACTAGGGTCTCAGTGCTCTTGACCCCACTCCTAGCAATTTCTAAGTCACATGACATCAAAATCTGTCTACTCATCCCTTACCTAGGTCATGTCAGTGATCATCTAGCCCCAGTCCAAACTTCTCAATGATCTCTGTGCCTCATCTCCTTTCCGCCCCACCTGCCACCCTGCCAGCACACTGAATCGCAGATGGCACACTGTGTGGCATCACTCCTCCCAACCTGCAGTGCCTCCCATCACCTGGTCCAGCAAACCCTTCTCTATGCCCACCCACATGTGCACTAGCCCATTAGCCCTACTTTCTGTCTCCCCGGGACTCCTGGTCTCTACTCTTGCTTTTTAGGCCCAAACCAGCAGAGCAAAACTCTACTCATGGGAGAAGGTCCAGCTGTAATGTAGCTCCTCTTTGAGACTTCCCTACAGATAGGAGGCGCCCCCTCTGAACCCATAGCTCAAGCTGTGTGAGTATAAAGTATGGCCCCTTATTTGAGAATCCTTTGTGGAGGGCTGGATGACTTGCCATCGAACACAACATTCCCCGAACACAGACCAGATTCATTCGTTTCGGGAGAGCAGGGTCAAGCATAAGCTAGCACAGGCAGGGAGGTCCCTTTCAGGTCTGGCCAGCAACTAGTGGGCAGTCTGTAGAACTTGTCTGTTTAAGTTCTCCAGGAAGTAAACCAGTGCTGGAGATCCCAAAACACATAAGGCTCAGCGCACAGGCTGAAGAAGCTCTGACAGAGCTTCCGGTTCATGCAGCTGTGGGCAGCACCACCTTGTGGTATGGTAGGAAGCTACATTGGTAAGTCTTGACTCACTGCAGGCTATGAGTACAGCCAGACGCCTACAGAGTGCCAGTGATGCTGGATTAGTCTCTGATTCTGGCATCTTGGACATTCTGAGCAGCTCACCTGGCTTTACTTGACTTCAGGCCCTTTCCCAAGTAGAGAACTGAACATCCAAAGAAACATCCGATCTCCAAAATGGCTAGGGAGGGAGGACTCCTACCCCCCCCCCCCCCTCACGTGGAGGAGCAGCAGCCCTAGTAGCCCTAGCAGAAGAACTGAGAGCGGGAAGGTACAGCAACAAAATAACAACCTCAAAGGGACAGCAGGATCTGAAGAACTGACCTTAGAGTACTGGCCTCAAATGGATATGGAAGAGGGATGGCCAGCAAGGGGAGGGGGTGGAGGACCAAAGCCCAGACAGGCTAGGCACTCACAGGGGCAAGGTTCCAATACTCAGAAATTCACGAACGGGTTGAAGAAATAGTACAGTGGGTAGTGCACTTGCCCTACATATGGCCCACTTGGGTTTGATCCCCAGCACCCCACAGGAGTGATTCCTGAGCACAGAGCCAGTAGTAAGACCTGAGCACAGCCAGGTATGACTCTAAAATCAAAACGCACACATATACAAACTCACAGAAATCCACAGAGATAGAGGAAAAAGACCCAGGTCTGTAAATAGAAAGCCAGTATTAAATGCTTGGACCGAAAAGAAGGGGGTCTGAAAGGCTCGTTCAAAGATTTTCCCACCCCTTCCCCAGACACTAAAATACCCCTACCCCAATAAGCCCTGCCCTTGACACACACAGGCCAGAATCCTAGCCAAGGCATGGATGGCAGCTTACCGTGTGGGGGTTGTCGTAGTAAATAGCGATGGAGCGGAGCTTGGGAGAGACACTGCAGCTCTCGGTGAAAAGTCGTCCTGTCTCGCCATAGGGCCCCTTGTGGAACTTGTAGGCCACAGTAACATTGCAGATGGGGGGTGAGCCAGCACTTACTCTTACCCCCGTCAGCAGCCCCGAGTACCCCACAAAGGCCAGCAGCGTCAGTAACAGCAGAAGAGTCAGGCCCCCAATCAGGCCCAGGAGTAGCAGGTCAGACATGGTTCTGTGCTCCCCACGCCGCACCCTGAGGCTGCTGCAAAGGAGACAGAAGGGAGAGAAGGCTGGGAGCCTGCTCTGACCAATATGCCCACCTGCCCGCCAGCTAGGTCTGGCCCAACCTCTTGGCCTTGCCTGGGGAGCTCTGGCCCAGGAGGAGGAGGGGCCAGGAGTGTTTACACACAGTGACCTAGAAGGGAGCTACAAAGGATGACTGAAGCCACAAGCCTCTTTATTTCTTAATCACAATCGTTGAAGCTCTCAGAGCTGCTCTGCCTGTCAGCCAGAAATCTTGGTTACACCTGGGGAAACTGAGTCATAGGAGGTCACAGGTATGAGTCACAACCAAGGACATACTCACACCCCTGACCAGACTCCCCAGAGATGGGTCATTCTGCCTTTTCCCCACATTGCCTCCTTCTTCCCAAGGCTGAGCCATGGTGCCAGTCCAGCCTCCCCAAGCCTCTGTGGCTCACTGCCAGCAAGAGGAGGGGCAAACAGCAGGGTCCAAATACTTATTAACAAACAGGGAAACCAGGAGAAACCAAACCCCAGGGGGAAGTTGTGCTGCAGGAAGAAACTTCATAGCAAACTCTCCTTTACTAATCACACCTGGTCCTCTAAATCTTACCACCCAGATCCAGAGGACCCCAGAGCGAGTTTAGCACTGTCCTCCCCAGACCTGAGTACCAGTGCTAAAAGTTTCACCCCACTCTGCCAGTTAATAGAAACAGCAAGGAGATGGAGGAGGAGTAAAGGCAGTGTAGATGTGAAGACAAAATAGGAGTAACAGGTAACTCGGCCTTGGCTAGAGCATTTCATTCTGTGGGGGAGAGGTGCTGGCCTATGGAAGGAACCAAGTCTCGGATCCACTGACTACCCTGTTCCTCCTCCCACCCTCACTCCACCCCCTCTGTGGTGTTTATTAGTGAATCTCTGTGGTTTTGATCTCCCCACACACCTCAGGTGCTAGTTCAAAGATAATCCCGGAGGAACGTATTTTTTTTTCCCCCTTTTGTGTGTATATGCAGTTTATCTGACAATTCTTTCTCTTCCCCACTAGCCTTTCCCCATGCCTGGTATATTTGCATGGTCTAAGCAATAAAGACAATTGTTTTAGGAAAAAAAAATCAGAAAAAGTTGAGAAGTAATCCAAGAGCAAGTTTAGGAACATAACAAATGTGGTATGTGAGCCTTTCTTTCCACAAAGATGAACAGAAGCTCCAAACCTTGCCATTTGGTTCTAGTTACCTAATTAAAAAAAAAATCAGTTTAAAGATGAAGGAAAGCAAGAAAGACCCACTGTAGGAAAATTTCCATCCGATGTATTTAGTGCTTCAGTTCCAAGAAAAATTTATCTCTGCTAAATAACTTGTTCCCTGCAGGTTCTAGTGTCAACACTTTTAGCTGAAAATTCTGTCTTTGGAGTTGATATGCAGTGTTTGACTCACAAAGAGGCAACCTAAACATCTAAAATTTGGGTGTCAATATTAAGGTGTTTTCCCATGGTGGTTTTTTTTTTTTTTTACCACTCATGTTCCTGTTGCGGTTTCACTGTTTTTGGACACATTCCCTGGCCTATTCATCTTGCCTCTGGGTAGTTTCACTCTTATTTTCTCTGGTAAGTTTTTCTCTGAGAACTGACTATGAGCTAAGTAAGCACTATCTAAATCAGTTTTCCAAAATGGGTGATACGGGGCCAGAATGACAATACAGTGGGTAGAGTGTTTGCTTTGCACATGGCCCATCCAGGTTCAATCTGCAGCACCCCATGTGTGCCAGGAGTAACCCTGAGCATTGCTGGGTGTGGCCCCCTCACCTCCAAAAGTAGAGGTTACCACCCCCACTACAAAGAAGGGAGAGGGATTGGAGGCTGGTAGTAACCTCTGATGCAACTGGGGGCACTGTTTGTGATTTTAAAGAAGGGTTTTTTTTTGGGGGGGGGGCTGAGTGACTTTTTTTTTTCTGAAAAGGGGCAGTAGGCCAAATAAGTTAGGGGGCGTCTGGTCTAAATGTTGAAACACGGTTACTTCATAATCCTCGAAACAAGGTAGGTCAGATCAGAAAACACGGGCTGGGGAGACAGTCCTGTGGGGAAGGTTGCATGCCTTGCATTTGCCTGGTTGGATCCCAGGCAGCCCACTGGTCCCCCAAGCGCTGCAAGGAGCAATTCCTGAACGCTGCTGGCCAGGAGTAACCCCTGAGCAACGCTGGGAGTGACCCCAAAACAAACAAACAAACAAAAAAAGCCCCTGGGCCATAACGCAGCTAACCTAGATAATCTGGGTCGGCACTACAACTTTCTTCTCCCTGGCAACGGGGGCTTCCAGAAGAGCCCAAGCATTTCTTCCACACGGGATCTCTCTGAACCGAGGCTCGCAGCAGAGAGCTCTCCGCCTCGGGGTGTCCCACCTGCCCTGGGGGGGCCCTCCCGTCTGGTCTGCACGCAACCAGTCCTCACCTTTCTTTTCACAACCGCTCCTCCGAAAAGGGGAGAAACGCGCCCCGGCGTCCCGGGGCTGTGGGCAACAGGGGCAGGAGGCGGGGAGACAGCGAGGAAAGAGCCGAGAAAGCTCACCTGAAAAGCCAGGCTCGCTTTTAGCAAGTCACGGCCTCCAGCGCCGCCGGGACCGAGTGCTCCAACGCTGAGGGGGCAGAGAGAAAATAACCACCGGGCCAGGCGGCGGGTCCCGACTGCCCCCTCCTCGGGGAATGCCCGTCGGCTCTCCAAGAACTCCTCCCTCCGCCAAGGCTGCACCCGACCGAGTCCTAGGGAACAACTCGGGCGCCACACGGGGGCCTCCCAATGTCAGCTCTCGCCCGGGGCTCCGCTCGGGCCCCTCCTCTCGGGGGAGCCATCCACCGCCTCCGGCCCCGAAACGGACCCTTTCGCTGACCTTGGGCAGGCAGCGGCCCCTCTCGGGCCGCGGGTGCTCCCTGGCTCGCAGGCCCGGGGGTGGTCGCCGCTGGCCGGGCGCCGGCGAGCGTCAGGGCGGGCGGCCCGCGCCGGCTTCCTGGAGCCGCTCACGTGCGCCGCGGCGGGCGGCGCGGGTCCTTAAAGGGCCCCGCCACAGGCAAAAACTTGGCAGCCGGCGCGGGGCGGGGGCGCCGCCTCCCACTCTCGGCTCCCGGCCGTTCCTCACAGCGCCTCGCCTATTCGCCCAGCCCCCTGCTTCTCAGGCACGACCTGACCGGGGCCCCCCACGCTCCTCAGCCAACTTAGAGGACGCTCAAGTTTGCAGCTACGGCGGCGGGGCGCGGCCTCGGGGACGGGGGCGGAGCCCGAGTGCGGCTCCATTCTCCGCGTCCCCCCTCCCGCCCGCCCGCCCGCCCGCCCCACGGGCCCGGGGCGTGCCCCGCGTCCGCGGCACGGGCCGGGGGGCGGCCCCGGGTGGGAGGGCCGCTCCAAGGTCGCCTTCGCGGGCGCGAAGCCAGGCCGTGGCCAGTGGTGGGCAAGACGAGACGCCAAGAGCGGCCCAGACCGGGGGCAGGGCTGGTCACGAAGGGGACGCGGGGGTCCCTGAGGTTGCGCCCGGGAGGACCGAAGTCCTGGGCCAACGGAGCGCGCGGGGCCGCCCGGCGGGGACCGCCTCTCCTCCAGCCGGGCGCTCACCTCAGCGGCCGCCCGCCGCGGACGCCGATCCGCGCAGGCGGCTCCCGGGTCGGTCGCGGAGCCTGCGCGCGCCCGCTGCGCACGCTCGCTCCGCCCCCTCTCGCGGGGGGACGTGGCCGTGGTCGTGGGCGCGTGCGCGCGGGACCCAGAGGGCGGAGGCCAGCCCCGCCCGGTCTCCATGGCCACGAGTGCGCGTCGGTGCTGCGCCCAGCCACCCATCACCGCCACCGCCACGGGAGCGAGCTGTCAAGGGCGGAGCCCTCTTGCCGCTTTCCGGCCTCCCACAAACTACGAGGCTGCAGGGGGTAACTTGGCAACCTCTTGGCATCAGGGTTGGGGAAGAGCACAACTGCCTGCCCGGGAGTGGGGGCGTGAGGGTGGGGAATGTCAGGTGGTCCACAGGTGAGAGCAAGGCTGGGGCAGGCCCAGGAAGCCAGAACCAAAGAGGACCGTTGGAAGAGTGTTGTTGGGAGTGTTGTTGCCAACAGTAAGCCTCTGGCATTTTTTCCAACCTTGGTCCAGCTACTTCCTACGGGGACTTCTCAAAAGGCTTGGAAAGAGAGCAAAGCAGAGCCACTTGCTCCCGGCAGTCTAGGCTTATGATTTGAACTTTGGATAGTACAATAAAGGCTTCCTTGCCTCCAATGCTCCATCCTGCTACCTGCCCCATCAATCAGTATAGGGGTGATTATTAATTCTCCTAACATTATTGAGTACTACTTGCAGTCAAGTCAGATGTAGGATCTGGGAAATCTGAGTGAACAAAGCCAGGGCCCCACCCTCCTGGAGCTCATTAGGGCTACATCCTCTTCCCAGGGTCCAAGATCAGAAGTCTTGTATGTGGCTGGGAACCGTTGGCTTGTCTGCACCTACAACTTAAGAGTGTAGGTAACTGCAGGTCAAATAAAAAAAAAATCTTCAAGGCAAATTCAATCATTAGCTTTTCCTTTACCCTTTGGTAGTGCTGGGCATTGAGTCCAGGGCTTCACAGATGCAGGACAAGTGCTACACTGCTGACCTACATGCCCAGTTTCAATCATCAGCTTTTATCCTGACAACCTTCAAACTAGAAAGAACCCCTTTAGGTCTCCAAAGATAAAGTCTACTTTCCAGACATTCTCTGTCTTGCAGTGGAGGACCTGGAGGAACAACTATGTGCACAAGTGGGGCTATAAGACAGGTGTACAAAGAGCTTTCAGGGAGAAATGGAAATCATCTTATGGATTCCACTTCTGTACTAACCAAGAGCAGGCTGGAGAGAGAGGCATTCAAAATCTTGGCATCCCTTCCCTGTTTCATATTGTTCCTTCTACAGAAGATTCAACCTCTTCTAGAGTTAAGGGTATGCTTCCCCTCTGAAGACTGGCAGGATGGGCAGCTGACCATGCACAGGCACTAAGGACTGGGCTGGCAGGGTTGTAGCAGTCCTGTTTTGCTTATGAACGCCAGACACATCAGCACTCTTCAGGTCCCCCAGCAAGTGGACTATACACTTGCAACATGTCTTTCCTATGACGCACGGAAAGGCCAGTACACTGGTTTAGAGACAGCCTCCGCCTGTAAGGTGTTTATGGTACAATTCTGCATCTTAAAGTTGATGGAGCTTCTTACAGGAAAAATTATCTGTAGTTGTCCTTTGTTCATCTTGTCCTCTTTGGTCACTTCCTTTAGCTTGGATGGAAAACTCCAGAGCTCCACATCAGAGTCCAGGGTGTACAAGAGCTTTAGCATCTGACTTGGAAGTCTGCCAGCATAATGGGACAGAGAGATGGCATAGAGAGTAACACATGCATGTAACTGATCTCAATTTAATGCTGGGCCCCCAACCAACATCCCCATCAAAAAATTAAGTTAGCCTGTGCTGGAGCTGCAGGTCATCAGTCTGACAGTATTTGCATTTTTTTGTATTTTTTGTGTCACACCTGGAGATGCACAGGGGTTACTCCTGGCTTTGAACTCAGGAATTACTCGAGACCATATGGGATGCTGGAAATTGAACCTGGGTCGGCCACATGCAAGGCATATGCCCTACCCGCTGTACTATTGCTCCAGCCCCAGTATTTGCCTTTAATCTCAGAGAGTAACCTCCACCATGGAAGGTTTATTTTGGGGGGGGGGGGATGAGGGGTAGCATAAAAGGGGGTACAATTGGCTGAGCTCAGTGATTACTCCTGGTGGGGCTTGGGGGATTGTATGTGGTGCCAGGTATAGAACCCAGATCAGTCACGTGTAAGGCAAATCTTAACCAACGTATTGGCCCTCTGGCCCCCACCTTGGAAAACTTCTCTCTACCAAGAGGGAACAGAAAAAGGCACTTTATTTCCCTTGTAGCATGTCTGAGTTTACCTGATCACCTAGCCATCTTCCCATTCATGCTCCATGCCTACTTTTCTATTCCAAAGACATATATATTCTCTTCCACAGCACCCAGACTTTATCTCTGGGGGATTAAATGCAGGATCTGAAACACGCCAGGCAAGTGCTTTTGGACTTCCAAGGTTCAATGGATCCCCACAGCATCCCTTCATATCCCCTAAGTAAACACTGTCAAAAACACTGTCCTCCCGTTGTTCATCGATTTGCTCGTGCGGGCCCAGTAACGTCTTCATTATGAGACTTCTTGTTACTGTGTTTGGCATATTGACTACTCTCTCGATAGCTTACCAGGCTCTCTGACAGGGGTGGAGGAATCGAACCCGGCTCAGCCGGGCTGGCTGCACGCAAGACAAATTCCCTACAGATCCCCTAAGTAAATTTCTGGACATTTCCCCAGTAATCTTCCCCGTTCATTTCCGGTTTCTGGGCGACACCCGGCAGTGCTCAGGGGCTACTCCTGGCGGTGCACAGATAATCATCTGGCACTGGGGACCAAGCAAGCCCAGGTCTCTTACATACAAAGGATGTACTCCCAACACAACAAATTCTCTCTCTACTTCATGTCCCTCTTTTAAGGGACTAAACTTGAGAAGCCAAAGAGTGATTTGTCCCTATCTCCCTCCACACTTCAAGTGTGAAAGCCCTTGTTAGTTTTCTGTGAGAACTCTAACTCAGATTATCAGAATGTACATGTAGAGTGAGATGCTCTACAAACAGAAGGGGCCAGATCTCACACCTCCTGAGAGCAATGATAGGGCACTCCTTCCCAGGTCACTCATTGCTAGTTAGGGATGTCCTTGTAGGGCCTGCCATGATTGAGAACCAGCCTCAGTCCTCTTGTGTCAACTTCACTGTTTTCTCTAGAGCAAAGGTAATTGACAAATCCTTTTTCAGAAAAAAATTACTCAGTGTTCCCCTGGAAATGTACCTTAAGTGAACAAATAGAAAGCATCTCCCAAGTTGCACCCAAGGCTATTACCACTCCCTAGATCATTCCAATAGCCCCAGAGAGCAGTATTGGCCACTCGGGGAAACAAAGTGGAAACAAAGTTCTAGAGCCTGGAATTGAGTCTCCCTAGATAAGTCAAGGCAGGAAAAGCCTAGTGAACCCTATCATAACCCTATTCTAAAAAGACTGCGAATAGTCAGCAGAAAGCTCTTTTCCAGGCTCCTTTCTCCTAATCCTCTTCATAACATCCCAGTGTCAACATGGTAAATTATGTTATATTCTTTTCACCAACGCCCAGCCAAATAGTTGTTCAGACAATTCCTTGATCAAACAACACTGCCTCCTTGAGTTTAAATTTTATTTTACAAAAAGAAATAAAGAAAACTGATAGGCAGTTATACTGACTTACAATTGTTCTGTTTGCTTTTTTTTAAAAAAGTGACATGAAACACAAGTAAAAATAAATACGTCATAGAAACAGCCAGTTGCCCAGCCTCTGGGGCAGGAGCACCTGCCCTGCTGAGAGAGGGAAGCCCATAATCACACCAGCAGCTGGAGCACCAGCCACAGATGCTCCTCAAAAGTCAGGTGCAGGTCCCAGGCCTCAGGGGGCGTCCTGAGGAAAGAAGACAGAAAACCAAAGCCAGGTGCCAGGTCCCTGGGGTCACCCCATCTTCCCCCACTACTCCTGGCAGCAGTGCGGCCTTAGTGGTTATCCATTGCGACCCCCTCAACTCACCTGGACCCCCTTCCCCTGAGCCCTCTGGAGAGGGTACAGGAAAAAAAACCAGTCTTGGGCAGGTTGAGGGGATTCTTCTGGTGAGTCCCCAGCCCACCCTGAGTAACACAACCAGATAACAGTTTACACACGTGTGCTCACACTTTCACATACACACACACACACACATACACACATATGGGCTGAGCTCTCTTCTAAGGGAGGATATTGGGTCAGGTCACAGTATGAGGTCCCCTCTCTTTTAAGTATCCCAGTGGTGGTAACACAGTACCCAAGTCTTCCCCAACCCACTGCACCACCTCTGTATCCTGCCTACCTACCTAGTCAAATGCACTGGATTACTATATCAAATATACCTATGAGAGAGGAAAAGGATAGACTCAGGTCCCTGAAAAGCAGAGAAGTTGTACACTGCCTACTCAGGAAGTTCATTGTAAGACTCATGTATTCATAAAAGGCCTAGGCCAACCTAGTAGCACAAAACAGACAGGGGTTCCAGCAGAATACACAGAAGAGTCAGTAGGATGGCATGAAATCTGAAGTTAAGAGATGGAGATGGCAGCTTTCTCAGATAGGTCCCTGGGGGTGCGAGATGCAGATGTGGTGGGGATAGTGGAGTAATATAAAATATCCCAGAGGTCACTTGTGGGGAAGGAACTCTGAAGAATTTTGGTGAGGGATTTAGCTGGGTGTACAGAAAGTCAAGGCTCAGAAAGAAGACCTACCTTCTGAGGAATTACAGGGAACTGAGAAGCAGGAGGGGAAAGACATGACTTAAGAGCCTCCACATCTCCTAGGTATGGTATGAGGCTCAGTTCTAGAACTATTCATTCCATGCTTGAAGAAACTGAGGCAGAGACTTGTTCTGTAGTGACAGCCTAACCCACATTGCTAAAGCTTGACTATACCTCAAATTGTCAATAAAAATTTATCCCAGCTATTTGCTTCATGTACCAAAATGAGAAATTTCATGTTTCACTGTGAATCACTAGTATTCACACACTAATTCCTACAGAAGAGAATTCCAACAACCAACAAAGTTATCCTAAATTAGGAGAGGCGAAGAATGATGTTTCAGTCTACCTCAAGGCTGGGGAGATAATTCAAAAGACTGGAGTATGTGTATGCAGGAGGCCTAGGTTTGATCCTTGGCACTGCATAGTTCCCCAAGCAGAGCCATGAGTGACTTCTGAGCAACTTGCTGGCAGTAGCCCTGCTCTCCACTGCACTCCCTCACCCCCTTAAAAAAAGCACAACTCAAAGGGAAAGTAGTGGTAAAGACTCCAGATAATCTGAAGGAAGGAATAGAACTGATACAGGCTGGTTCATTTACTTTCTTAAATGGTTAGTCTGTTTAATTTTTATTCACAAAGACAGTAAGAAAGTCAAGAGTCACTACAAATAGTAATCCTAAATTAATAAGTAGTAGTATACTCCCTAGACTGAGAATTTAGACAAAACCAGATGAATAGGGCTCTAGAGTCCTTGAGAATGTTCTGTGGAAGACAAGAGTGAGAGAAATGCTTAGGCCTAGTTTTCTGTTCTCTGTTATATCACCATCCTTTCCTCATTCAGGCCTTGATGACAGGTGAAGTCACCACCACGAGCTTTTGATCAAAGAAGATGTAAGACTCTGAGACATTTCCTGATTCCCTTGTACACTGCTCATGTATACTTGCCTACCAGCACATAAAAAGAGACAGAAGAAAAGTGTTTTCAGATACATTAAAAGCAAAAATAAAAACCATGGTAGCATTCTACAATTTCCCATGAGCCTATCCCCACCACCTGAACAATATAAACTGCACATATCAAAGAAAGTCTTCTTAGATGGGACAGCCTCTCCAACCAAGGCCTTTCCCTAGCTAAAGCAAGACATAGTCTCAGGAACCATAGATAGAGAGCAGGGATGTGCTGCCTTTCAGTCACTATTCCTTGTTGGGACAGTTTCTGGATAATCACAGCCCATTGCTGTGACTTCCTAGACGTGAACACAGAAACACCCCCTTCCCCCGACAAAAGATATGTACACGTATGGGCACGCATGTGCGCACACACACTCACACTCACTGCTTTGGGATCCCAATATTCAGGCCTCTAATTGTGAGCTGGATCTACAAATCAGAGATCCAGGCTAGCTCACTCCTACAATCCTCAACCTAAGAACCCACTCCAACTAAGTCCCTTCACCATTCATCCTTGGGATGCATCTGAAAGAGAAAGCACTGGCTGGAATTGCTAGTTTTAAATTATTAAAAATAATTTGCATAGCTAACTTGTAGGTCTAAGGCTTCTATGAGTAGGAGAATTGGGTGTCTGATAGGGTGCTTATGGAAAAAGTGAAAGCTCAAGTTCCAGTTTTGGAGTAACTGCAACACATAAACACACATGCATACATACCCATTAGTCATATCTCCTTCTCTCTTCTCTGGGGACAAAACCCCAGAGTGTGCTAAGGCCCTACAACAATGAAAAGGGGGTGGTCAGAAGAGTTGTAGAAGCAGCTAGTAATAATGGTGATCTGGCTAGGCTGCCTCCAAGGCTGGGGACACGGGTGCAGCAGATGCCCAGTGAGAAACCCTTGGTAAGTGACAAAGCTCAAAAGTCAGAAAGTTTATTACCATAAACCACCATTTAGCAAAATCCTATCAGGGAATGAAAAGACGAAGACAACTAAAAATCATGCTTGCTTAAAGACCAGATGCCTCCGTCCTCTCCTGGCACTGAAACTAGCTGGAATGGAGAGATCCAGAATGACTGTGGTGTTCTTTTTAGACAACAGACAAAAGCCAGGCTTAAGGCTCTCCCGGAGGAAGGGCTTTTCCATATTCCTTCAAAAAGGATAGAAAGAGTGGACACCTGGTGCAGACTGATCAGTTGATAGGCTGTGGAAGGCATTTCCCAACAGGAAATGTGGGCCTAAGTCAATAGTCTGTTCCCTCAACCCAGCAGTCACCAATTCACAACTTCACTATTCAGCAGAGAAGAGTCTGCTTCTAAGGTCATCCCAGGAGGACCCAGCTCCAAATTCTGGGTCACTTCCTTCCTAACAGCAAACTCCAGGATTCCAAGTTTTAATCTTTGTAGAATGAGTTTCTCACTCACCGACTTTTCAGTCACTGGATTCCCTTACCTTCCTGAGAGGACATCTCCTTAAAACAGCGATCTAGTGAAAAGCCTGGTCAAGCCTCTTTCTTGGTCAATTCACTATCTATCCAGGGTTATTTTCACCAGCAGCGAGGGAGTCAGACATTTTAAAATTTCCTTTCCTATCTCCTACTCTCCTTACCCCTAACTTCCCCTCCCACCCCTGCCCCACCCCCACCAAATAAGACACATGTAAAGTCCAAATAATAAATAATTGTCCACAAGAAATAAATTAACATGGAGCTCTCTAGTAGGAAGGAAAGACCACCAGGACAGGCAGCTGGGGACTCAGTTCTGTCCTTGTGAAGAATGTCTTTTCTGGCCACAATTCCATGACCTCTCACACATCTCACTGCTTCTCCCTACCACACTTCTCTAGGCAACCTCACACCCTGGACTGAGAATGAGAAATCTGCCCAGAGACAGTTACTTGGGGAAGAGGCAGAGATGGGTATAGCCCATTTTCTCTCATAATTTCTCTCCAAACCTAAAACAAACAAGGTTCTAAAAACCTGGGACTATAGTTAGCTGGGTATTCTCTTCACCCAACTAGAAGGAAACTTGTGATTTCCATGGCTCTTCTCCTGGGCTCAACCTGATGTTCATATTAATAGTTGCCATGAACCACCACACTCTGATTTCCATTTTTAAAAACATAAATTCATTTTCAGTTTCCCCCTTAGTCCCTCCCTCCCCCCTTCCCTCCCACCTTCACCCTAGCTCTGTCACATACATGTATGTACATAAACACACACACACGCACACATGCACACACATACCTGGTCTGCTTTTTTTCACCCCTTAAAAGATTCCACTCCACGTGGAGTCTTAATCTGTTTTTCCTGCCCACCATCTTTCACCCTCCCTCCCCACCCTCCCCTCCAGGTCAAGCTAAGTCACCCAGTAAGGCAGCTCTTGGGAGAGAAATATTCCCAATGACAGAAGTGGGATGTGAGCTTCTACACTCCGATGGGCAAGCAAGCAAGCAGACAGCATAAGCAAGGCAGGCAGGAAGAGAGGTAGGCTGCCCTGTCCCTCCATTCCTGTTTTGGGTCCCTGATATTTCACTATTGCTGCTCTGTTGGATATTTTTGCCTCTCTTGTTAAACAGCAAGCAACAGAGCCTTGCCACTATGGTCAACCATCTTTCTTTGTCCTCTTCCTTTCCCTCCTGCCAAGTGTCCTTTTCTCAGAAAGCCCAGAACACTGCCTTCCAGCTTAATAGGCAACCTGCTGGGAGCCCCAGAGTGAGGCAGAGAGGGGTTCCCCAGCTACTTCCCAGTGACCTCGATAACATCATCGTCCTTATCCTCATCATCATTGGAGCTGAACCCCACCTCAGCAACCTCTTGAGAGTCAAATGGAGGCACCTGGGACCGAAGAAGGCCGCCAGCTGGGTAGCCTGCATGTGGGGACATGTAGCCTGGGTAGACAGACATGCCCCGTGAAAGGTTGCTGGGTAAAACAGGGGAAGGAAAAGGCGCAAACATCCTCGGCTCGGACAGGAGTGGCTGTGAGAATGGGAGTGAGTAGCTGGGTAGTATCCCTGGTACAGAAGGGTTGAGCATGAAGGAAGGGTTGCTGGCAGTGACTGAGGTAGCCGTGGAAGAGGAACTGACGGGGCCTGCTGGCACCAGAGGGTCAGTAGTCACTGGAAACACCAGGCGGGCATCTGCCAGCAAATTGGACAGCTGGTAGTAGGAGGGGGTACTGCCCATAAATAGGGAGTTCTCCCCAGCCTGGGAGGTAAAGGGAGGGGTGAGGTTATGGTTTAAGGAGACGGGTGGCATGGCAAACCCGCCAGAAACTGGATACCCGTGTTCATACGGCTGCACGGGGGCTGGCAGATGGCCTTTCCTAGACCGCCGGCGGACTGACTCCTGGGCAACAGGTGGTGTGGCCAATTTTCGCTTGTGGCCCTTTAAGTCCATCAATGGTTGTCTGTCACCACAGGGCTGGCCAGTCACCAAGAGGGAGCTATTGAGGCAATGACCCCCATGTCGAGATTCAGTCCCAAGAGTTGTCCCAGGAACAGCACTGCTGTCCGTAAGTTGGGCCGTGGGACCAGGCAGGGTAGCATTAGAGCTTGGGGAACTCTGATGGGATTCCCGGGCAGCAGCCACGTCTGCATACTGCTGGAGCTCACTGATGATTTCTGGGCTGTCTGGAGAGACGGGTCTGGCCAGCCCCTCAGCGTCGGGGGCTTTAGGTGATGAGGCACTGTGTCTGCCATTGCTTGTAGACTCGAGAGAAGGCCCCTGCGAACCTGCAGGCAAAATTATGTATATCAGAACCAGAATAGCTAGACAGAGAAGAGTCCAAGAGAAAATTCCATGAAAAAAAAAATCCTGTCCTGCAGTTCCCAAATTCTAATAGTTTGATGTACCAAAAATTAATACCCAATTTTTTCCACTGTCCATTGTCCTCCCGTTGTTCATCGATTTGCTCGAGCGGGCCCAGTAACATCTCCATTGTGAGACTTGCTGTTACTGTGTTTGGCATATCGAATATGTCACAGCGAGCTTGCCAGGCTTTGCCGTGCGGGCGAGATACTCTCAGTAGCTTGCCGGGCTCTCCGAGAGGGGCGGAGAAATCGAACCTGGGTTGGCCGGGTCAGCCGCGTGCAAGGCAAATGCCCTACCGCTGTGCTATGGTTCCAACCTAGTACCCCAAAAAAGCACTTGGTCTAGGAAATAGATCTATCCATGACAAGACACAGAACTTCATTATCCCATCCCTGATTTCCCAATCTATAAAACTTCACTGAGGTGACTCTTCAAAAGTAATGGAGAGGAAACACTAAAAGATCACTAATGAAAATCTTTCTCTGAGGGGCCAGAGTGACAGTACAGCGGGAAGGGCGTTTGCCTTGCATGCGGCCGACATGGGTTCAATCCCCAGCATCCCATAAGGCCCTCCAAGCAGTGCCAGGAGTAATATCTGAGTGCAGTCAGGAGTAACCCCTGAGCATCACTGGGTGTGACCCCCAAAACAAAAACAAACAAACAAAAAACCAACTTTCTCTGTACAAAAAAAAAAATTTGTTGGCAGGTGGGAGAAAAGAGAAAATGAAATTTAAAAAGCAGTCCATGGGGCTGGGTTGTAGAACAGAGGATAAGGTGCTAGCTGACCTAGAATCAATCCGCAGCATCTCGAAAGGTCCCCCAAGCACAACCAGAAGTGATCCGAGTGCAGAGCCAGAAGTAAGATCTGAGCACCACTGAGTGCCCCAAATGTCCTCCCCAACCCCCTCCTCCACAAGCAGTCCATGCTCACTTAAAAACAAGACCCATAACCATAAAAAAAATATTGAGAAAATAAAGAAATCTGAATATGACCTAGATCCAGAAAATATTATGAAATTATTAACTTTTTTTAAGTATAATAATGGTGTTGAAAGAGAAGAGCATCTCCTTTGCTTTTTCTTTTTTCCTTTGTGGGTCACATCTGGTGATGCTCAGGGGTCACTCCAGTCTCTGCACTTAGGAATTACTCTTAGCAGTGCTCAGATCGAATCGGGTTTGGAAACATGCAAGGCAAATGCCCTACCCACTGTACTATCGTTCCAGCCAGAAGAGAATATCATTAAAGTTAGAATAGGCAAGCTGAAGTATTGAAGGTTTGTAATATGATGTCTTCAACTTAAAGTTAGTTCAAATAGATGACAAATTTATGAGAATAAGAACAGTCATTGGATGTACGTGCATAGTTCATGAATGCTCATAATGCTATCTATGTGTATGAACATGTCCATAATAAAACCTGGGAACAAGAGCAGTCTGGCTCACATACCTTGGTGGTGGGAAGATAAATGAGAAGAACTATTATCAGAGAATGGAACTTGGCAAGAGGTCTTCACAACATTAATGTGCCACTCATACACTCCTTGGCCTGACAAATCTACCTCTAGGATTTATCCTATAGATACAGCAACATGACTATGAACCAGTACTGTAGCAGTGAATTAAAAATCTAAACATTCAAGGGCAGAGAACCTGATTATGTGTTACATTATCTAATGGTATCCCACGCAAACCTTAAATTAGGCACATCTACAAAAAATGGTAAGAATAAAAACACTAAGATACTACTAGTGTGTTTTTAAGACAGTAAATTGGGCCAGGTTGGGGGGGAAAAGGGGGTGGGGGGAAATGGTTATATTGTTAGGATTTGTTATATGAAGAAAAATTACATATGTATTGCTTGTTTTGGGACCACACTGACAGTACTCAAGACTTACTCCTACAGACCACACACCCAAAAGGAGAGAGAGAACACAAGGGATTGCCCTGCCACAGAGGCAGGATGGGATGGGGGGGATGGGGGTGGGAGGGATATTATCCATGGTGGTGGAAAATGGGCACTGGTGGAGGGATGGGTATTTGATCATTGTATAATCGAAACCCAAGCACAAAAAATTGTAAATCTACAACTGTACCTCATGGTGTTTCACTGAAAAAATAAATAAATAAATAAATAAAATTTAAAAAAATTAAAAAAAAAAAAGACTTACTCCTGACTCAGCTCAGGGTTCACTCCTGGAGGGGCTCAATGGACCATATATGGTGCCAAGTATTGAACCAGTGTCAGGCACGTGCAAGGCAAGATATACTGCTCTACTATCACTTCAGTTCTTATAGATATATTTTTTAATACACTTAGACACACATACATGTTCTTGCATACTAGACTATATCAAGAAATATAAACAAAAAAAAAAGAGAAAAAAGAAAATAAATATAAATGAATACAGAAACTCCAGGAAGAAACAATGATGACAGGTTATGGGGGGAATACATGTTTATTTTTTACTTTATTCCTTTCTTATATCTTTTGAGCTGTGAGCCATGTACACATTAGCAAATCAAAACACTGTGTAAATCAACAGACAGTGGAAGCCACTGTACCTGAGGCAGCCATACGACCATCTTCAGGAGCCTTTGGTTTGCCAGTTGCCCTAACAGCAAAGATCCTCCCATCACTGGTACGAATATATGTCCCTAAGAAGAAACATAAGGAAGAATGTTAGGAACGTTAGAACATGCAACAAATACAGCCACCCTAGAGAACTCTAGGCATAGGGATCATGGGTTGGGAAATAGTTATACATCCTTTCTCAGGACCTCTGAAATGAGAAACACAGCAAGTGGGCTGTGGAGTTATTATTATTCATCTATTACACAAATTCGTAATCACATAACCCATGTAAGCAGTTCTAGACACTGATGTTCACAAGTGAGAAAACGGTCAACCTCATAGTCATAGAGCTTGACACGGTACTGTTATTCAGGAAATATTGTAAGAAAAGGTTACAAGCAATGGAGTTAAAACATGTAGATGAAACTACACAATATACACAAGATAGTACAGTGGTTAAGGCACATAGCTTGTGTGGCACAGAGCCCTGCTTGGTCACTGGCATCACATGACCCCCCTAAGCATTGCCAGATATAGCCTCCATGATTCCTGAGCACTGCTAGGGAGGCAAGAGAGCAAGCAAGTGACAGACAGAGAGTGATTATACAGTAACACACATTGTTACTGTATACATTATATATATCATGCAATAACCCATTCCATAGCTTTCCCCTCTACTGTCAGGTCTCCCTGTATGTAGTGTAATGCTTGATAAGTTTCTGACTGCCAAGACATTTATTTAAAAATTATAAAATACCAGGGCAAAGGTGATAGTTCAAAGAGCTGGAATGCATGCTTTGTACACAGAAATCCTGGATTTGATCTTGGTACCACAGTCCTCCAAGCACTGTTGGGAGTACCTCGAGTGACACGCTGGGCATAAGTCCCAGTACCACTTGATATGGATATGAAATAAATAAGACAGAGTTACTAGATAAATGACTAGATAAGGAACTAGGCCACCCACCCTTTCAGAAAGCTCTACATGACCTAGAAACTGACCACTTGGGTGACTCTGCCTTCTTTTTCCACATCTGAATTCCTGTTACTTTATTTTTTGAATGTAATTTGCAGTGTGAGGGACTGAATCCAGGTCTTATGCATCTTGCATGCAAGGCATACACTTTAGCACTGAACCATATCCCTAGTGAAGTTTGAACTTCAATAAAGAATGAACTCTTTTGTTGATGTTTGTTTGGTTTGTGGGGGCCATACCCATCAGTGCTCCTATGGTTCCGCAAGCCTGCCAGAACTGATCCTTCAGTGAAAAACTCTTGAGCCCTACCCAACTGACCTTTAGTCCTAATAAAGGCAGTGACCTGTTGCACTTTCTCTTGCTCTTTTTCTCCCTATCACCCAGTGTCACCTTCTTGCATGTTTTGTACACCCCAAGATCCCTTAAGTATTAAACTTTCTTTTTTAAGGTTTTCTGAGGGCTGTTGGTGAGGGGTACCTTGTAATCATGAGAATTAGGGTCCATAATAACGTCCAGTTCAGCCAGAATGTGGCGTGTGGCTTCTGGCTCTGGTATATGAGAAAGTCATCAAACAGGGACAGGAGAATGCCTCAAGCACTCCTTCCTAGCTGACGACATCCCATCAACAGACTAGACAAATACTATGTCTACTCATTCTCCATAAAAAAACCGAGATGCTGTTGGATTAACAAAATGTAAAAATAAAAATAAATAAATCAGTGCCATCCAAAAAAAATGAGATGCTTACCTTTTGTCCCACGAATGATGTGAATGCTCTCACCGGCGTTAATTCTTGCCTGTACATCTGTGGAGCTGTTAAGTCCAGGAATAACTATATCTAGTAAAGACAGACCTCAAATTTAGATTTCATGGGGACTGACTTATGGAAGAAAAGAAAATGCAGTTGATAACCCTGGTTTCCTTACTATTTTCCCTAAGAGCCTCTCAGGAGAACAGGGATCAGAATCAATGAAGGTGAAGCAAGTGTGACCTCTCTCCTAAGTCTAAATGAAGAATGCTGTAAAAATAAGAAACTTTAATTTTGTTCTGTGGCCACACCTGGCAGTACTCAGAGGCTACAGGGTCAACTACATGTAAGGCAAGCACCTTAATCTCTTACTATCTCTCTACCCTGTCCCCAAAGAAACTTATAAGAAACAGGGAACCTTCCTGATCCATTTCCTGTGATTTAAGTAAAATTTCATAATTTTTAATATGGAAAAATTTTAGTTCAATAGTATTCTTCTATGGCTTTTCTTTTCTCTCATGTTACTTGCATGTTCTATATAACTTTAGGCACCAAAAGTAGCATCATCCTGGACATTATGCCACAGCTAACTAAAGTGTATTCAAGAATTAGTAAAGAAAAATTATTATAAGAGGATCTCTCTCTCAGCATTCCTTTTTTTTGGGGGGGGGGGTCACACCTGGCGATGCTCAGAGGTTACTCCTGGCTCCACACTCAGGAATTACTGCTGGCGGTACTTGAGGGACCATATGGAATGCCGAGAATTGAACCCAGGTCAGCCCCATGCAAGGCAAATGGTCTACCCACTATATATAGTTCCAGCCCCTCACTCAATTCTTTTTATGTGGGGACATTAATCCACTTAAGAAACAAAAATCACTCGCAGAATATGAACCTTACCGACATACTGCTAAAAATATGGGTATGTGAGTTTTGTGACAGAAATCTCCAGGTTTTCTTCAGGTCGGGATGAACTGACTATCTCTCCCAACCTCCCTGTACTTACAGAAGCCCCACAGTCACGTCCACACCCCAAAGCTGCCAACCAGTGAAAAAAATTTACTTCAGTTGTACCTTACTGACAAAAATAATGAATGCCCTGAACAAACACAA
The DNA here is from genome assembly GCF_029834395.1 of Sorex fumeus. Taxonomy (NCBI): domain Eukaryota; kingdom Metazoa; phylum Chordata; class Mammalia; order Eulipotyphla; family Soricidae; genus Sorex; species Sorex fumeus. The sequence continues at coordinate 52,088,765 of NW_026606129.1, read as the reverse complement.
TGACTTTATTTTTTTTTGGCTTTTTGGGTCACACCCAGCAATGCACAGGGGTCACTCCTGGCTCTGCGCTCAGGAATTACCCCTGGCGGTGCTCAAGGAACCATATGGGATGCTAGGAATCGAACCCGGGTTGGCCGCATACAAGGCAAATGCCCTACCCGCTCTGCTATCGCTCCAGCCCCACAAACACAATGACTTCTTAGTACCTGTATTGCAAATCATAATGCACAAAAGAAGAGGGAGAGGAGAAATATGATGGCGATGGTGGTGGTGGTGGGGAGGGTATAAGAGGCTGGTGGGAGGGAAACTGGGGACACCGGTGGTGGAACATTGTATGACTAAAACTCAATCATGAATAGCTTCGTGATGGTTTATCTCACTGTGATTCAATTTAAAAAAGGAAAGAAAAATCAGGGCTGGAGCAATGTAGGGTGCTTGCCTTGCACACAGCCAACCTGGGTGCAATCCCCAACATACCATATGATCCCCTGAGCCTCTCTAGGAGTAAGATGTGACCACCTCAGAGTGTGGCCCAAAAGCAAAAAAGCAAAAAAAAAAAATCAGGGATCAGGAGATAGTACATTGGGTAGGTTTTTTGCCTTGCATAAGCCCCATCTGGGTTCAATCCCCAGCACCCCATATGGTCTCCAGAGCTCCGCTAAGCATAATTCCTGAGCACTGAGCAGAGTAAGTCCTGAGCAGTGCCAGGTGTGGCCTAAAAACAAAAACAATAAAGAAAAAACAATAAAGAAACAAATATTACATACCAGATTTATCTCTGAAACATTTCACAAATTTGCATGTCATTTGTTCAAAAGGGCCATGCTAATTTCCTCTGTCTCATTTTAATTTTAGGATATGGGTGCCAAAGCAAGCATAGGAGGCTCTCTTTCTATTGGAAAGGTTTCTTTACTCATTTCAAATTTTATAAAAAGGGCATTAATCCCAAAATGAAAAAAAAATCAGTTATTTTCATGACAACTTATATATTGCAACTATTTCTAGACAACAAATTAAAAAAGCATAATCAAACACTTTCCTTCCCTGAGCCATAAGAACCAACGGTGAGGACAGTAGGCTGCTTACCTCCTTCTACTGCCCACAGGTCCACCATGCTCAATCCACACTCACAAAGAAAGAAACAAGTGCTATTCAAGTCTATTTATGTAGAGAGAATGACAGCTGTTCTTTACGAGCAGCTGTCCTATAGACTAACCCTAAGTGTCAGTGACACTTCTAACAATCTATAGAGTGCCCATTCTACTCCACCCACCACAGTTAAGAAAACTGTTTCCGTGCTATTCTTCTTTTCAAATCTAGGGGCCACGATTAGCATGCTGCAGTAGGGGTCGGGGCTTGAGTGCTCCTCAGGGTGGTTGTAGTATGTGTGTGTGTGGGGGGGGGGGGGGGAGAATGATTAGGTCTGGCATTGTGTGGGGTCCACCAGGGCTATACACCACAGTACTTGGGGGAAGGGGGATCATTAATGCCAGAAATGGAACCCTGTTTCTCAAGCATGCAGACCATGTGCCCTACCACTTGAGCCACATGCCCAGCCCCAATTCTTAAGATATTTCATTCCAATGTAAATCCCTCAATCAGCAACTGCTATTTTCTCTATTTACTACAGTGCCAATGTATTAAGAACCCAGAACTCAAAAGGTATTAATAACTACTTCCTGAACAAATAAAGTAATTTTGAAAGGGAGAGCATTCCTAGAATGAAACCCAGAAGTTTCTAACCTGTTGTGGTGACCACCTTCTGCACAAGGACTCCTGCACGCTGCAGGTAGTTGATCGGGAAGTTCATTGCTGGATTTGTGCCAGAGGCAGAGCTTACACTGCCTCCCAATGGGACATGTCGTGGCATCATGGGAATGGGAGTGGATTGTACAGGACGAACACTGGCCACAGGCTTCTCATCACTCTTCAGTGTTGGTTGCCTGAGAAAAAAACAAATGCATTAAGGGAGTTTGGTAAAATAGCCCTTACTTAGCTTTCTGCAAATGCTGTAGTCTCTCCAATTTCCCCATTATGCACCCTTATTGATAAGTAAGTGATGAGAAGAAACTGCAGGAGACTAGAGGCAGGACTGAGACAGAGTGGCAGACAGAGAGGTAGTGAAAAATAAAGCCTCTCAAGAGTACAAATTCAGATGTCAGCAGATTAGCACCTTTCAAAAGATTGAGACTACATCTGCTCCTTCAGAATCTGAACTGTCTGTCTACATTTGGAATTAGTCCTTGCCGGATAGTTAGAAAAACACAAAAATGTAACAAGGGAGGAAAAGTTCTTCAGAACTCAGTGTATACTAAGTTGAAGAAAAGTGGGTGGAATTTTCCCACATGCCCAAGGAGAAAAGGTATATTTGCCAAAGGGCCGCGGCGCTCTATCTCCCTCGCCACCCGTGTTCAGTGGTCTCTGCTTCCCCCACCCCAGGGAGGCCGATGGCGATGGGTAAGCGAAGGAAGGAATGAGGGCCAGGCTGGTCGGTATCAACTGCAGTTTATTAATCTCCTCTGATTCCCCTTCTGTTTCTCTCTCTCTAGATCCCCCATCATTCTCCTTCCAGCTTCCCCAGCCCACTCTTACAGCCTGGTTTATATAGAAATCATGTAGGGTAGGAATACAAAGCTGGGGTTGAACATTAACAAATCAACAAAGAGATGTAAGACCACTCCTCCAGGAGATTAACTCAAGGACAAAATCTCATCTAAGGAGACTACTCCAGATTACTAGATCTGCTCAAGGGAGGGATTCCATTAAGGGTGTGTTGCTTTCTGCTTTCCCCAACTAGTAATCCATTTAAATAGTTATAGCAAATTCACTTCTAATATTTCTAGCAATGTCATTTTGTATGAGCACAGTAAAAGATATATTAAGCTTAAATTTTGGTTCTTCCTGAGAACATCTCACTAGATATTCCAAACCACAGCCCTCAGGCCAGCTTAGTCTTCCTAAGCCCAGAAAGGTCCTTATTCAGTTACCTCTTTTGGGTCATGATAGGGTTTGTCCATGAACGTGCTCTTAACTTATAGTTAAGTATTATGGCACTTGGCCTGGCCCATTTTGATGCCAGAGTAGCTCACAGCTTGCCATGGGTCCATTCAGCCCCTCGCCAGGACCCTGCTTTTGGGGTGCTAGGAACTAAGGGCAACTGAGGCTTAAGTCTACAAAGCAGATATCCGGGAGTGAATATCAATCAGAGTCATTTGACTCCCAAGTTACAAAAGCATAATATTAACTGTTTTGCTGTGTCCATATAAAAGGGACATTGCTTTAAAGTAAACTATGCAAAAGACGGAGAAAAGCAATATTTAACTTACAAGTTCAGTGTTCTTAGAAGGATCTGATCTTACAAGTAAACAGAATCTGATTAGGGAAAAAGGTGATTGGGTTGGGGAGTAGAGCACAGAGAAGAGTTTACAGATAAACATAGAGGAATGGGAGTGACTGGGGGGAGAGGGAGCACTGTGATGGGTGTAACCCGATAAACCTAAGCTCCCTGTGGCAAGGGAGAAAGGACAAACCAATGTTATCCTGCAGGGTTATATAATGCCAAGATCATGAGAGATTGACCACTGTAATTTAACCAGCATCTTTACTCTGTGAGACCACAAGTCTCAATAAGTTATGCAGATGTCTCTCCTCTGCTTTTCACTGGGCCCTTCCTGGGGTCAATTTTCAAAGAACCCTTCCAGTCATAATCACCTTACAAGTAGGAATAGTTAAAATGCTGGGCACAAAAGTCAAGTTTCTAAATGGAACACGGCCCTGACTAGCCTGAGCACCAGCTGTGTACTGTTATTACCAACATGTGAAAATGTTATCTGATGACCAAGAATGCATTCATTCCTTACTCTTCACCTTCCTTTAAACTGGATGTTGGTGACGCTCACCATAACCATGCTGCCGGAGCTAGCGCTAGGCTCTTTTACTCAGGGCGTCTCGGAGAGGGGCAGGTAAGACCCCTCTCCGCTCCAAGGGATCTAACCCTGGCAGCCAAAAACATTCAGAACCCAGCTGCCGCCATGCCTCTCTCCACACGCTTGGGCTGAGCATCACCCACAAGTGAATCTATTCCTAGACCACGCATCTGCATTCGCTACCACGGGATACTTCAAACCACACATCCTACCCATACTACAACATTACCGCACCACATCTGATAGGGCTCAAAGTAGGAAGCAACCAATCTTAGAGGGAAATATACAATTTTTCTTTCTTTTTTTTTTAAGATACATACTTAAAAAGCACACAAGGCTCAACCTTTAACAACCTTTAAGTCAGCTCTTATAAAAAGGCTAATGGCCTCTGGGTGAAATACAACAATCTTCATACTCTCTCCTCTAAAGATACTTTTTTGGTAGCATTTTCAGAGGTTTTTCATAACAAACAATACAAAATATATTATTTTGGTTCTGCTTTGGGGCAGGGATTGGGGTTCAGGATGGAAACACCCGAAATATGGTGGTGGGAAGGTGTAATGGTAGTGGGATTGGTATTTGAATATTAAATGCAATTAAATATTGTGAACTACTTTATAAAATAAAAAAAATTAAAAAAAGAGAAAATGACAACACACAAAAATAAAATGACTGAAAAAAATTAAAAATAACTAGATGTTGACACCTAGAGAAAGTTAATCCTGATTTAAGATTTTTTTAAAATTAAGACTCTGTTTCTAAGCTTTGTAACATCTATATCTTTAGTGTTTAAACCTTTGAATGAGACCTATTTTTCCTATCATACTAAAGAATAGTACATGGAAGAATACTTTCCCACCACTCTGCTCTTGGAGTTGGTCTTCAAGACTGCTCATTCACATTTCTCTCAGGTCATTGCAGGCCCCTTTGACAACTCAGGGCCCTGTAGACTTTCACGTTCCCAGACAGAACAGATCTAAGGGATGTTTCCTCAATGTGTTCCCATGTTATCTTCGTTAGAGTTAGAGGTCCTAGTCAGATGCCAATGACACCTGTCCCCAGATCAAAGTCAAAAAGTATAATAATAACTGAAGTCAACATCCTTACTCTGGAGGAGCTAGAAATTTTGATGGGAAGGCCTCCTTACATATACTTAGACAGACCAGTGATCAGCAGGCTTATGATATCATTCATCAAATGCTGTGAGAGGTCGGTGCCAGAATGGGTTAGAAAAGGGGCTGACATCCCACAGATTTGCCATCTCCCATCCACACAGCTTTCCTCCTACTAAGATCAGGCTTAATCAATTCCTACTGTTACAGAAAAAAGCCCAGAAGAAAGATAAAATATGGGTGGAGGATAAGAAATGAGAATCACCCATCTAGCAGTATCTTACAAAATGATAATGGAAAGCTGAAAAACTTGAGAGAATTATTTTCAACTTGAATGCATCTTGTATACAAAAAGTAGAAATTCACTCACCAAAAAGGTGAATCTTTTATTTGTTTTGGGGCCATACCAGCAATACTCAGAGGTTACTCCTGGCTCTCACTCACAAATTACTTCTGGTGGTGCTTTGGGCACCAAATGGGATGCAGAGAATCGAACCCAGAATGACAGTGTGCAAGGCAAATGCCCTATCCACTGTACTATCTCTCCACCCATGCACCCACCCCTCCCCCAAACCCCCCCAAAAAAGGTCTTTTTCTTTCTCTTAAGGTGCTAGGAATCAAACCCAGAATCTTACATATGCAAGACATATGCTCTACCACTAGCCACATTCCTAGCCCCAAATTAAACTGTCACTGTCCTCCCGTTGTGAGCAGGCCCAGTAACATCTCCACTGTGACACTTTTTACTATGTTTGGCATATCACGGGTAACTTGCCAGGCTTTGCCTTGCGGGTGAGATACTCTCAGCAGCTTGCCGAGCTCTCCGAGAGGGGCAGAAGAATTGAACCTGCGCCAACCTGTTGGCTCATGCAAGCTCCAAATTAAACATCTTACATAAAATGTTAAATGGTTTCAGTTCCTCAGAATCTCATTTGGTACTTTTTATTTTATGTTTCTGGGCCATATTCAGCTGTGATCAGGGCTTACTCCTGGCTCTGCATTTAGGGATTACTCCTTGGCAGTGCTCAGGAGACAGTGTGTTGTGCCAGGAATCAAACTCAGGTCAGCCACCTGCAAGGCAGGCTCCAGCCCCTCATTTGGCACTTTTTACTGTTTCATAGCACATATCGCAGAATTCAGGAGAACATGGTTGCGTGGCTCAAGTTGTTCCTTTTTAAAAACATTGAATCTAACCATAATGCCCAAAAGTAGAGAGAGAGTACAGGGGAAATTGTCCGCCATAGAGGCAGGGGAGGGTCAGAAAGGGGGGGCGTGGTATATTGGGGTGGTGGAGAATATGCACTGGTGGAAGGATGGGTGTTCGATCATTGTATGACTGAAACTCAAACATGAAAGCTTTGTAAGTGTATCTCATGGTGATTCAATAAAAAAATAATAATTGTATCTTCTTAAATTTTAACTATTCATTTTAAATATAACAATTATACTGATTTGAAGAAAAGCAATTTAGAAATGCAAACAGGGTTGGAAGAAAATACAGCAGTTCAATCCCAAGCTCAAGGCCTACTCCCAGAGAATGGCTAGGTGCAGTTTTGGAGAGCCCCAGGGTAGTCCAAATAATCCTTGGCAATACAGGATTTGTGCAGCACTGCAATCTGGGTTTTGCAGTGAACCACCAGCCCAGCTAGCCAAGAGCAGCCAGCAGGGAGTCCCCTATTCAAAAGCAAATAAATCAGTCTTGATAGCGGAACTGGTAGAAATTGTGGGGCACTTAGTTTTGAAATTTAATAAAAATTTAACTTAAAAATTAAACATAGATAACTGTGATTTCTTACAAAGAGCCTCTCTTTTATCTTGATATTTGGTTTCCATCCTATTTGTGCTCTGAACAGTTCTAAAGGATATATACTACAAAGAATAAAAATAATTTTTTCGCTCAGGCTCATGGCATCGTCATAGAATAAAATTTCAAAAGGAACAGCAGAATTTCCTTGAATACAATCCAAGACTCAAAAATCTGTCTTACACCTTTATACTTGACAGCAAAGCTAGTCCGAGGACCAAAGTTTTATAGGTATGGCGCAGCTGTCTGGGAAGGCTGGGCCTGTGTTTGGGAACCTATCCAAAAGAAATGAAGCACGAAACCAGCAATTCATTTTTCCAGCCAGGACTACTTAAAATACCAGAATTGCTGAACCACTTTGGCACCTTATCAAAAAGCAAAACCTGCCAGTTTAAAGTGGCCAAAAGACTCCAGTCAAAAAGTATGGTTCTGGCCTAGAAGCACACCTTCTTCCTCTTTCAGGGACTTACCAGTTTCTCTGACTGAAGGCAGGGATGCTGGTCAGGCTCTGGTCACTGGCAGGATAATACTGGGCATATGATGGGCGGGTGTAGGGAACTGATGTACGTTTGTCTTCTTCATAGCTTTTCTTTGCTGCCTTTTTCTCAGCCTTGGTCAGCTTGTGATCCTTTCGGTTAAGGAGCAATGACTCATGCTCAAAAGGCTCCTGGGGACACACAGGAGGATACTGATTTAATTACCACCAATCTTTGTGCCAACATGACAGATAATACAATGAGCCTCACTTTGAAACCAAAAAAGGGCTGGGCACCTCTAGCAGTAGCAAAGACCCTGCTCACAGACAAACAGGAAGGTTCACTATTTTTCTGTTAAAAATATTATCCACCATTGTAACCTAGGATCAGTGCCTGACAATCTTATGCTTTCCATATTAAAATAAAAAGTTCAGAGAATGAACAAACTATATTTAAAAATTTCCTCCCTCTTTGCTCAGAAAACTGACACTGACCAAATTAGCCCATATGGCTAAACCCAGCACTCAGAAGGACCAGGTTAGAGGTGGGCTTAGGTGGCTAGAGGTGGTTAAAGAGCCTGCGTTGGGGCAAGGAAAAGAACCCGCTGAGAGAGCGGGCATGTGACTCAAGTGTCTTGCAGTTACAGTGCCTTTCAGTTCAATTCCCAGCATCATATGCCCCTAATAAGTCCTAGGTGTGAGTTCCACACCAACATCACCATAAAGAATCAGCTAAGGTCAAGTTGCTCACATGAAACAAAACTTTAAATTAAGGACACAAATCTGCCAAACAAACCTCAAAAGAGACAGTATTAGTGAACGTACGCATGCCACTTTCTTACCTTGGTGATGAGGTGAGGGTACTTCAGACAGGCAAGTTGTAAAACTGGCTCCTTGATTCCCTTTATGTTCAAGGATGCTTGGGGAGCGGGCTCCTTCTCAACAAAATGCAGTAGGTTCTCCACCTCCTTCCGAGTAAAGTTCAGCATTGGATTGAGGTCATCTACTACCCTATCTAGAAGGGGGAAGACATGCGAAAAGTCAATATATGGAAAAGAAAACAAAAACAAAAACAACACTAAAAAAAAAATGTTGGCAGAGAGAAGGAAGGGTGCAAGGGGAGTAACCATCACTAATATCTAAATCACCTCAAGTCATTCCATATTTGAAAGTTAAAGAGGAAGGAGTAAAAGAGAATACCATTAAGAAAAACCTGCACAACTATCATGGCTCTTATCATTAAACCTACATTTAACAAGTTGAGGTCACTCTCCTCTTGAGCAATTCTTTTAGTCACAATGAGATGGGAGGAACTGTTAGCTTTCTAACACTGTAGGCGTAATGTATTTCATATTCAGTCCCTCCCTCTGACCCTTAATATTATCAGGTGCTGGCCTATACATATTATGGTGTCTCTCCTGAGCCTGCAAGATAGCCCACCTGACATGCCCTGCTTGGAAATCTGACGATCATAGATCTTCTTTTCCAGGGTGAAATCAGCCACCAGGCGATAGATGTGACAGGGTTTTTTCTGGCCATAACGGTATACACGACATACTGCCTGGGCATCATGGCAAGGGTTCCAGGAAGCATCAAACACCACTACTCGGTTGGCACCAATCAGATTCACACCTAAGCATCCAGCCCTATAAAATATAAGCCAACAATCAAAGAGCCTTAAAGTCTTAAAGATGGTTTTCAAATTGATTTTACCAAACTCTTCCATCCTGTGACTCCTAGTGTAATCTCACCCTCTTGTTAAATACTTCATACTCAAGGGTTCTGCTGTTCTCCTAATAAAGAATATGTTCTATAAGCACTGGATGCTTAAGAACTCTTGATGATGAGTAAGTCCTCCCACATCCTGCCTCAGAGTGAAGGTCCTTGGTGAAGGGAAACATCTGTACACAGCTGTTTCTGGTGTTTTTATTTTAACAACTGAGGAAAATAACCGATTCATGCCCTATCAAGAACACTCTAATGATAAAAGGCAATACAACTTTCAAATTGCGTGGTACAAGACAAACAATGCCACAAGTCCTTCTCACTTTCCCTGACATGACACTTTCAATGTTTTTCTCCTAGTTTTTATCTGCTCGGGTTTTACTCTTCAGTGTTCAGGTTTTACTCTTGGCTCCACACTCAAGGATCACTCCTAGCACAATCAGGGGATCCTCTATGGTGCTGGGGTTGAAAGCAGATCAACTGCATGCCAGGCAAGCACTAATTCATTACACTATCTCTCCGGTCCCAGTGCTTTCTACTTTGCTGGGAGGTGGAGAGAAACTGGGGGGAGCCACACCTAGCGATGCTCAGGGGTTACTCCTGGCTCCACACTCAGGAATTCTTAGTGGTGCTCAGATGACCATATGGGACATTGGGGATCAAATCTGGGTCAGCCATGTGCAAGGCAAGCACTCTGCTGTATTATTGCTCTAGCTCCAATTTCTATTTTTCAAAGCACTTTCACATTCACCATTACTCTAAGCCTCAGAACATTACTGAGAGAAAAAATTAGTAATGGTTATTGTCACTAAAATTCTCAAAGACCCTATCATAATTGCTTTTCTAATAGAACTCCTTTTGGGAATTCTTCTCTGACCTCAAAAAACCAAGTCAATCCTGAGAAAATCTCTTCTGATAGAAATTGGATTAGCCTTTGGGGTATCTGCTCAAGTGGCCAATTGCTCTAACCTCTCCTGTTAGGATCTACTCACCTCGTGGAGAGAAGGAACAACCAGGTAGTGAGGTTGCTGGGATCATTGAACTGATTAATGAGCCGCTCCCTCTCAAAGGCAGGGGTGCTTCCATCCAGCCCTAAGAAAGAAGAAAACCAAAATGGCATTATCACTCGTGTGCGTGTGGGGGGGGGGGGGGGAAGGGTGTGTATGTATGTGCTGATGGGGAGGGATACACAGTTGTGTAATGGGGTTATTCGTGACTTGTGCTCAACAGAGACCTGGCAGTGTGTGCAGAATCTAGGCAGTGCCAGGGATCAAACCAGGGTCAGCTCCATGTAAGGCAATGTATTACCTCCTATACCATTTTTGGTCCCTGGGAAAATGTGTTTTAAAAACAAAACAAACAAACAAACAACAATAAAATTACTGTGTACAGATTGTGTAAGTGAAAACTAGGCATCTACAATTTAAAAATTCCCTGGGTGATTCTCATTGACAACAAATTATTTTTTCCCTTTGTGTTTTGGGCTAATTCTAAGGATACCTTTCCTATAACTCAGTATGTATAAGAAGAATCACCCTAAATAAGGGTGCTTGGAAAACACTTATTCAGTGTGATCTCTCTGCCTTGGTGTAGAAGGACAAAGGGCTTTTATATTTTGATAGGGTGATGGTCCACCACCAAGAAGTTACACTGTTAATATAAAGTGGGATGGGAAATATGAATGAAAATGGAGAAACTCAAATGAGGCAAAAAAAAAATTAGACTTCAGTTAAGAAGTATGAATAATAAGAGGAAGAGCAAAATGTGTTATCTTTAGTAAAATAAGAGCAAAGCTAAAACCCTGAAATATCACAAGGAGAACTAAGTTACTAAGTTTTAATACTAGTTGAGTTATTTAGTATTGGAGGTCACTTAACTTAACTGATCAATCAGCATCCCAAACTGCCTTTCCAATTTGAGTTCCCACATTTTCAAAGCACAGCTCATCACTGATTCACTGAGCAAAAATACAATTAAGACAAGCCTCCAGGACAGACCCTGTTTGGGGGTCTTCTCACCATTTAGACCCTCTCTTTTCGGCTCCCTTATCAGCTCCTGACTCTTTCTTTCTTTATGGTCAGATTCTCTACATGGGCTTCGCCTCCCTCTCACTCCACAGGGAACATTTGGCAACAACGAAGGATATTTTTGGTTGTTATAATTAGGTGGATATTACTGCCATCTAGTGAGTGAAGACCAAGGATGATGCTCAACATCCTACATTCCACATGACAGTCCCCCATAAAAAGAATGATGAGATTCGAACGTTAATATGTGGGCAATGAAAGCCTGAGGTGAATACTTCTCAATTTTTTTCCATTCCCACTTTTTTTTTTTTTTTTTTGCTTTTTGGGTCACGCTCAGGGGTTACTCCTGGCTCTGCACTCAGGAATCACTCCTGGTGGTGCTCAGAGGACCACATGGGATGCTGGGAATCAAACCCGGGTAGGCTGCTTGCAAGGCAAACGCCTTACCCACTGTGCTATCATTCCAGCCTGGCATTACCACTTCTTACGGGGGTCTTTTCATATATTAACCCCTCCCATGATACCACATAGTTTTTGGGGGTTTTTTTTTTTTTTTTTTTTGCTTTTTGGGTCATACCCGGCGATGCACAGGGGTTACTCCTGGCTCTGCACTCAGGAGTTACCCCTGGCAGTGCTCAGGGGACCATATGGGATGCTGGGAATCGAACCCGGGTTGGCCGTGTGCAAGGCAAACGTCCTACCTGCTGTGCTATTGTTCCAGCCCCCACCACATATTTTAGACGTTTTTCTTCTATAGATTTGTGACTTATACTTTTAAAAAGTTAACGTTTATTGTTTTCAAAAACTAATTTTTGCCATGCCTCTGGCCGGACTCCATCTCCTCAGGACTGAGCCTCACAGAAAACCTCACGTACAGGGGTCCCTGTGACTGAAAACTCCAGGTCTTCTTAGAGTAGGGATGGGCTATCTCCCAGCACTTCCCCGTACTTCTGGAAGCCTCAGCAGTCACATCCACACCCGAAAGCCACCATCCAGTTAAAAATTCTGAATTTCCTGAAGCATGCAGTCTCTACTAACAAAAACATTAATGCAGATGGTTCAACTTTTAACAACATCTTAGTAATTCCTCAGACAAGGACTTAATGTCCCCATGGTTAGATACAACAATTTTCACTAATTTTCTTCTAAGGAAAAATTTTTTGATCATTATGTTAGCAATTTATTGGTAACAAGCAATATAAAATATATTATTGTGGGCCTGCTCTAGGGTCAGACTTGAGGGGTGGTTGGGGAAATTGGAGACAATGGTGGAGGGAAGGTGATAGTGGTGGTGGGATTGGTGCTGTAATATTGAATACCTATAACATAAAATAATCATCATGAACAACTTTGTAAACCACAGTGTTTAAATGTGTGGGTATGAGGGGAAGTGCCATGGTAGCTGTACGTCTATCTAAAGCCCAATCCCCAAAAGCTATTAATAACCCTAAAATTTAGGCAATAACCTATCAATAAGTAATAAGTAAATAAATCAAAGTATAATCAAGAAATGTAATACTGCTCAGCAATGCAGGAGAAAAAAGGTGAACCACTCCAACTGGTGAAGTGATGGGCAATGAAACACTAAGTGTCAGGAGCCTGGCACTCAAAAATGACTGAAACTCACTATACATCTCATGGTGATTCAGTAATATTTTAAAAAAATATTTGTTAAGTAGAAAAAAAGTTCACCCCCTTAGAGATGACATGTGTTAATAGAAAATGCATCATCTAGACCCCTGCTCATTCTGCCCCCTCCACCTAGGATGATCATTGGGTCATACTGGCTCAAGATATTGAAATTTTCAATTTGTAAATCTAGCGCAAGTTCTTCCCCTTCCAGAAATTCTCACTAATCATCCCCACCGTGATGGTTCTGCCCTTAAAATCCCAATTGGGGTGCACTGCATCTTGGAGTTGCTGCGTCTCAAGCGCAGGGTTCATCACTTTTCTTCCTTTTATTTCACAGCATTCCACACTGGGGTTGCCCATGCCCTATGTTAGGGTCCTAATTTCCTTTATGCTTTTTGACACTCCCATCACTCCTTCTCAGCCTACATTCTCCTCAAAATTAAGACCCCCCCTCAATAAAACTATATTACTTAAAAACATTAGCACCCTCAATTAGAGTACTCAATCAGTGTTATTTTCTGTTTTCATACTGTCTAATCTCAGATAAAGAAAGGGCCTGTCTTTTGTCTCTCCGTGTTCTCTTTTCTCACCAAGATCCCTGACACCAAGTGCAATGAGAACAGTGTTTCAAACACAGCCAATGCTCAATCTCTTCCTGTTCCTTCACTAATCATTCTTAGGCATGTGACAAAGGACAGCAGGGAGGGAGAGAAGGAGGTGGAGAGGAAGAGTATTAGGGGGAGAGGGAGGAGGAGGGGGGAAGAGAGAGAAAGAGAAGAAAAGGAAAATGGGAAAAAGGAAAGGAAACTTTTTAGCAAACCTTACTTAGTGAAGCTTCAGGAACAAAGCAACAATAAACTCACGGAAATAGCTGACGTTTCGAACCCATTTCTGTACTCCTTGTCCCTCAGCACAAGATATACAGGGTACTTCACGCTTCCCTAGGAACTCCTCGATGAGAGCCAAGGTGGAAAGACTCTGGCTGAAAGGGACAACATTTGATTGAGAAGTTGCCCAAACCCAAGGCATTCTGGTTCCCCACCAGGTCCACAGTCATGCTGTCTTCTGGAAGTAGGAACTGCCACAAACTGCCACTACTCTAAACATTGGGCTTGATTTCTAGTACTACCCACAAAGAGGTAATGCGACAGAAAGATCAAGGGTCTTCCCAGCCTACAATGAGAACAGATGCTTATTATGCTTATTATCAACAACCCCACTAGAAAATTTTCTACTCTGAAACTTTCACATTAAAAATATCCGGGGAATCAATTTAATGCATAATCTCAAATAGCATTCAGCATAAAAATCCAGCATCGTGTGAATATGTTAGAATTAATTACATGCCAGAAGCAATACCATGGGTCATACTAGGAGATAATCATTCAGAGAGATTCAAAATTATAGAGTAAATATCCTCAGAAGTAATCCATAAAAACAGATGAACACTAACAAGTGATCCATAAAAACAGCTGAACACTAGTCGCTCCCCCAAGTTGAAGTCATTACTTTCCTCTTAAGAGTATCATTTTGTGGAAACCTCTGAGGCTCTAAGCCAGGCTCCTGACACTTAGCTGTCACTGAGCATAATCTACTAAGAAAAAAGAGGGAGGGGCTGGAGAGATAGTATAGCAGGCAGGAAACCTGCCTTGCATGCTGCTGACCCAGGTTCAATCCCTGGCACCATATATGATCCCCCAGGCCCTGACAGGAGTGACTCCAAAGCACTGAGCCAGGAGTAAGTTCTGAGCACTCCTGGTCCAAAAGTAAAAAAAGAAAAAAAAAAAAAAAAAGAAGACACCAAAAATAAGAAACTCTGGCTAGATTAAAGTGTGACTCTGACTCTCTGACTCTGGAACAGATAATATTATTTAATGTTATATATAAAGCTATATGGGGAAAAAAAAGGTAGAAGTAGATCAGAATTTTTTCTTTTTGGGTCACACCCAGCGATGCACAGGGGTTACTCTTGGCTCTGAGCTTGGGAATTACTCCTGGCGGTGCTCAGGTGACCATAAGGGATGATGGGAATCGAAGCTGGGTCGGCTGCATGCAAGGTAAATGCCCTACCTGCTGTGCTATCACTCCAGCCCTTAGAAAATATTTTCAGTAAAGGTCAGACAACAAATATTTTAGATTTTGTACATTATATAGAATCTCTATGTGTGTATAGAACTTCTGTTCACTTTGGGACCACATATGTGGTCACAGGTCACTCCTGGAAGTTGTTGAGGGTGAGGGTATGGGTATAACAATGTGACGCTGAGGACAGAATCCAGGCTTCCAGCACTGTGAACTCTTTCCTTGGTGTGTGTATATATATAGTGGGTATATATATATATATATATATACACACATACATATATAGTGGGGGCAGGGAAGATCCAATCTGGTGATTCTTAAGTCAATCTGAGAACCTTAGGATGTGCTGTTGTTCAGGTCCTATGGTGATGGGGATTACCTAGACCACTCAGGCAGTGTTGGGGTTGGGGTGTTTCATTATTACACCTGGTGATATTAGGGAACTGACTACGTGGTGCTGGTGATAGAACCAGGTTCTGCTGCATGCAAGGCATATGCCTTAATTCCTGAATTATCTCTCCAGCTCCTCTCCTTTCTAAAACAAACAAAAAAAGTCTTAAAAACTAGCTTTCAGGCTATGAAAAAAGTGTGGGGGGGGGGGAGATGGACACAGATCAGATTAGTCTGTGAGCTCTGTAGTTAGTCTGGGCTTTGAAACTGTCTTCACAAAGAAAATCATATTGAGTAAAGAAACTAACCGACTATAATGCAAGAAAATGCTTACACGAAACATAAGTAACACATATAGAAGAGGGTTGGTACAACCCAGATGGTCTCACTCTAAAGGAACTGTTACTCTTTGAGACATACATACACCATCACTAGGAATGCCTCTTCATACCTGAATACAAGGATCTTGTCTCCAAGCTTCACACTTTCCTCAATCAAGTGGAAAAGTAGTACCATCTTGGGAGAGTTCTCTAAGACTCCAGTCTGATAATTAGTCAAAATGTTCTTGGCCTAAAGTAGAGAAATAAGGCAGCATGAATGGGCCAAATCTCTAGAAATAACATTCTATCCCTCCAAAACAGCAGCTTACAGCAGCCTTTAGAGTTTCTACAGCAGACCTTGGCAATGTCATAAACTGTGCACTCCACACTTAAACTCCAAACAGGTCTTCATCATCCTTTCTCAGAAGTGGCTTGCTTCTGAGTCTCAGAAGAATCTGTTTAACTCACCCATTCATATGTAACAATGTTGTTGCCTCGCTCCTGGAAAGGGTTGAAGCCAACTCCTTGTAGGAACTTGCTATTGGTTGCCTCTCCCATTGAGGAGGCCAAGGCACTGTCCTCCGCCTTGCCTTTTGCTCCTTGTGATGAGCAACGTGCACTTGTTCCTGCCGAGCCAAGCTCCTCCACATCTAGGTCCTGTTCATTGGCCAAGTTCTCTTTCTGAAGGGCTTCATACAGCACATCTGGGTGATTCCAGATCTAAGGTTCAAATTAAACGAGAAAAATGACATAGTGTAAGAAACATGCTAAGGTTGTTCCATAGATTCTGGAATTGCACTTGCTTATACAAATGCTTTTCACAGCATATACTGTCACAACCCAAATTAAAGGAAATCCCAATTCTCAAGAAATATGTATCTAGATGCTGAAGAGAATATAGTGGATAAGGCATTTGCCTTGTACATAGCATACCCAGATTTGATCCCTGGCACCTCATTTTCTTCCCCCAAGCTCCATCAGAAGCAATTGGTGAACTCAATTATCAGGAAGGTATAAGCCCTGAGTAACTCTGGTGTTGTCCTCATATTAACTATAATAACAAAGAACAAAATACATATACAAGGGTTTTTGGTTTTTTTTGTTGTTGTTGTTTGGGTCACACCTGGCGATGCACAGGGGTTACTCCTGGCTCTGCACTCAGGAGTTACTCCTGGCGGTGCTCAGGGGACCATATGGGATGATGGGAATCGAACCTGGGTTGGCCGCGTGCAAGGCAAACGCCATACCCGCTGTGCTATCTCTCCAGCCCCTATATACAAGATTTAAGGAGTGCTTTCCATTCAATTCCTCCCCCTTCTGTAGGATTTTCCACACAGTGCTCAGGAAGCAAACGAAGCCCTCTTGGCAATTCTTGGCCATTTCTCAACTGAAGGTTCAATGCAAGATCCTGAGGATGTGACGCTGCGAGGGCCCTGTGCAGTGGGTTATCCAGGCCATACTGGAGGTGTTCGAGGGTCCGCTAGGGGTACATCTGACAATGTTCA
Organism: Sorex fumeus; assembly: GCF_029834395.1. Classification (NCBI taxonomy): domain Eukaryota; kingdom Metazoa; phylum Chordata; class Mammalia; order Eulipotyphla; family Soricidae; genus Sorex; species Sorex fumeus. Next base: position 52,071,767 of record NW_026606129.1, on the reverse strand, counting down.
GTGAACCATGTGAAGCTAGACATGAACCAGGTTTGGCTGCTGGAAAGGCTTCTGCTTTAACCTATTTGACCCATGCCATCTCTCCAACCCTGATTCCTTTTTTTTTCCCTTCATATTTTTGGGTCACACCCAATGATGCTTGGGGGTGGCTCCTGGCTCTGCACTCAGGAATTACTCCTGGCAGTGCTCAGGGGCCATATGGGATGCCAGGCCTTGAACCCAGGTCAGCTGCATGTAAGGCCAATGCCCTGACTATTGCTCTGGCCCTTTTTGCAATTTTTAGGGGGCAGTGCCCAGGGCCTACTCCTAATTGTTAAGGGGGTCATATGTGGGGCCGAGGATTGAACCAGAGTCAAATGCTTTAATCCCTATATAATTTCTCTAGTCCCTTAATTCTTTTTTAAATCAAATTAAAATCTAATTAAAGATCTAATTAAAATATTTTATCCTAATAAAACTTGAGCTAGTAAAGCCCAAACTATTTTTAATACACGGCTTCATGAACAGGTACCAGGTTGTTAGAGCCTGAGTGTTCCTGGATGTGGCCAAGTGTTTCCTGCTGCTCTCTGAGGGATCTATTTCTTTTACAACTTTTAGCTGGTCTGTTGTTTCTTTTTCTTTTTTTGGGGGGGTGGGGGGAGGAGGTGGCCAACATCCCTCAGTGCTCACTCCTTACTCCTGGCTCTATGCTCGGGGCTCATCGGACTATATGTGGTTCCAGGGACCTAACCGGGATCAGCACATGCATCGCAAGTCCTACCTACTGAACTCTTTCTAGCCTACAACAATTCTGATCATGTAATCTCATCATCCCTGTATAAACTCTCCAATTCATGTGTCATGGTGATTATAGTGAAAAAGAAATTTGCAGATCTTTGATACAACAAATTTTGCAACTAAGTTGCACATCCAGAGGTATGATTTACATTATAATCAAGAAATGGCAGGGGGCTGGAGCAATAACACAGCAGGTAGGGCGTTTGCAATGCACGCAGCTGACCTAGGTTCGATTCCCAGAATCCCATATAGTCCCCCGAGCACCACCAAGAGTAATTCCTGGGTGCATGAACCAGGTGTAACTCCTGTGCATCGCTGGGTGTGACCCAAAAAGAAAAAAAAAAGAAAGAAAGAAATGGCACATCTGAAATTGTGTAGTACATAACCAGCACATCTCTCCTTACATCCCATTTCCTCAATGTGGTGATTCTAAGTGGTCCCCTCACACTTCATTTTGCCTTTGTCAAAGACTCCCAGAAGGAGTAACTCCCTTGAGAACATGCATCCTTAGTCTCTATCTCTGTCCTCTCTTATCTGCCAACGTACCTTGCAGCATACACAGAAAGCCTTGAGGGGGTTCAGTCCCAGCCAGCCACTACTGCCACAATCACGAAAGCGATCCATGAACTGTGTATATAAATCTCGCTGGATCTGAGAGAGCCGTACCAGGATCACGTTTTCTTCTTTGGCAGGGAGATGAATCTTCAGTACAGTATGGCCTCTTCTACAAAGGAGAACAGAAAGGAAGAAATGATGTAAGGATGGAAGGGAGAGAGAGAATGTGAAGACATTTGGGGAAGATAATGTGTGTGCATGAGTGCATCATTGTCCAGAGGGGTCAGCACAGGATAAAAATATAACTCTGGAAAAAAATTTTTTTAAAGGCTCAAAATTTAAGGCCAGAGCAATAGTACAGCAGGTACGGAGCTTGCCTTATATGCAGCCAACCTGAGTTTGATCCCTGGTATCCCGTATGGTCCCCTGAGGAGCACCAGGATAGATTCCTCTGTGCAGAGCTACGAGTAACCCCTGAACATTGATGGGTGTTGACCAACTCCCACCACTCAAAAACAAAACCAAACCATAACGCTGCCTTTGTGAAGATCTGAATGAACATTCACTGCAGCCCTCGACTAATAGAGATTGGTTCTAGCACCACGGAGAATAAGCTCACCTTACCAAACAATGGAGAAAGGAGAGCTTCTACAGTGAAAAGTACTAGGAAAACTATCATACTGGGGAAAAACTGAAGCTAGAGAACTGGAGAGCTAGTACAACAGGTAGGGTACTGCCTTGCATAATTACCAAAGACCTGAAGACACTTTACCACAGAAGAAATAGATTACACAGACAAAATGAAAAACTGTTATATGGGAAATGTGTATCAGAACCCAGTGAGGTTATCACCTTATACTGGTAGGAATGGCTAGTGTCAAAAGATTGGAAACAGCGCTAGAGATAGTACAGCGGGTCACAATGCTTGCCTTGCACATGGTCGAACTGGGTTCAATCCTCAGCACCCCCAATGGTCCCCTGAGCATCAGGAGTGATACCTGATGGTAGTAGTGAAAAGTAAGCCCTGAACATATCCAGGTGTGGCCCCAAAACAAATAAACATAGAAAGAATTAACTTTTGAGAAAAGTACTCCTTGGTCAAATTTTCAAAGAAAAATAAAAGTGAATATTCATCATCTGCTTGCTATTCATCTGAAGGAAAGCTTTTACTATTGCACCACAATGCAACATCTCTCCCTCATAATAGCACTGGTATTCCCATTATACCAGTGCTCTCTAAAGATTCAGAAAATCTGGTCCTGGGGATGGCTCACCTCTGCACAAAGCCCTCCAGAAGGCTATGCAGGACATGGCTCCGGTACCTCATGAGGCGGACATCCTGAGGCGTGCTGTCAATACACTGCCCGTTTAGGATGGGGCGTTCAAACATGTTGCTGAACTCCTGTCGGGTGCCAAGGAAGTCTGGGCGCACAAAGTCCACCATGCACCAGTACTCAATGAGGTTGTTCTGCAAAGGGTACCCCGTCAGCACCACCCGGCGGCGAGAGCGAATGTTCTTCAGGGCCTGCGAGGTACTGGCCTGGCAGTTTTTGATGCGGTGTCCCTCGTCACATATCACCACATCAGGGCCAGGGCGACATAAGGCCTTCTCAAACTCTAGGGAGGGAAGAGGATCCGGAGTCAGAGGGTGAGAGGGCCTGCTCTTAGTCAACAATATGAGAAGTAGGGGTGCACCCTGGAGGAGACAGAAGAAATGAAGGAAGCAGGAAAGCAAGAGTCAGCCCCCATTAGTGAAAGGGAGCCAGCCATCCAAGCTCCCGTGCATATGGTGTGACATACTAACCTGCTGTTGACTCTTGCAGTAAACATCCCTTTTCCCCCTTTTCTTTCTGATTTTTGTTTTTCAGGCAAGAGTAAACTGACTTGGTATTCCCAGGACTATATACATGCTGGGTATCAAATGGGCTACTTATTTTTAATCCTAGCTATTGCTAGGATTAAAAAATTAAAAATATGTCTGAATAAAATTGATAGGAATAAAGCACACCAGTTGGCTCTTACCACTGTTAGCATGTTGGCACCGTCTGAGGGCTGGGCCTCTGGGAGCTAACTAAAGGACAAGGTCTTGCTAGAATTACCACCAGTTATTGCTACATTGCAAATTCATCTCAAGTCTACCACAGAAACAAACCTAAAACAAACAAACTCATAGATTTGGGGTGGGGGGAGGGAGGAGGAGAGGGAGGGAAATCTATAAAATGCAACACCTTTAAATCCTTAAAACCTTTCTTTCCAAGAGCTGGGGATACATCTCAGTGGTAGAGTACTTGCCTTGCCTGTGTGAAACACTGGGTTCAATGCCCAGCATCATAAAAATAAAAAGCTAAAGACAACACTACAACTTACTTCCACTAAAGGCCCTTAGACAAAGTATCAGAAATAAAGCTCTCCAAGGAATAGCTATTCCCTAAGAACAACTGAGATAAATTCTCTTATAAAGTCACAAACAATATTACTAGTCTGCAGATTACTACTCTATTCTGTGATTTAAATACTTTATCAGAACACCTATAGGAAATGGTAAAGGGAAAGTTATTCTCTTGACTGCCCCCTGAAAACACAGGCGCAAACAGGCAGGGAAGTTTGCTGTGACCCATTTGTGCTATGGCCTAACCACAAGCCACTGCCTGCAGAGAAAGCAGCACCTTCTGAGAGCCAGCAGAGGTCATCTCCCCTATTCTGGGATCATGACTTCTAGTTTGCAACAATTTACATCAGCTAATTTGACAAAGTGCTAATGCAGACAATAGCTCTTTTGTTTTGGGGTTTTCGGGGGGGATTACTCCTGGCTCTGCCCTCAGGGATCATACCTGGCTGTGTTCAGGGGACCATACACATGCTGGGGATCAAATGGGCATTGGCTACATATAAGGCAAGCACCCTTACTAACTCTCCAGACCCAGACAATAATTTTTTTTCCCCTAAAATTCACAAAATTATTCCCTGGATAGGCTGCCCACCTCTTCGAAACTCCTGTTGTCGGTCCTCCTCATCCAGGTCAATGATAACCGGGTGAGAACGTTTCTTGGTTTTCTTCGGTCTACCTGTGGCAAAGGATTTCTTCAGGGTGAGGAGTCTGTACATTTCGTACCCCATCAGGAGCACCCCGCCCTCTGATACCCAATCGGACATCACTTTAGCACGAGCTGCCATTGTCCTACAAAAGTAAACAGAGAGAAAGCATTATTGCTTCCATGCTTCCACAGAAAGACTTCCTCATAATGAAAGCTATAATTATATTCAGAACTCCTTACTGTCAAAGACTTCATGTGACTACAGCACAAGACTGGTCAGTTGTTCACGGGTTTTCGCAGCATTATACTGAAACTAATTTACACTGAGGATAGACTGGGTCACTGATAATTATTAAACAGTAAAGTCCAAAAATTCAGTGGTACAATGCAAGTCAAGCAAAAAAAACAGACAAAAAAAATACCCACTTTGGACACATATGTGCATAATTACAATTCTACACTAGAAGTAGAATTCCAATTTATTCAACACACACACACACACACACACACACACACACACACACACACACCCCTCTCTCCAAATTCCTCAATACTGAAATTCTAGTAAGAGCACACCATATTAGATGGGAAAATATAGAAGCCAACTAAACTCAACAAACAAAAATAACACAGATGGCTCAACTAACAACAGTTTAGTAAATCTGTAGACAAAGACTTAAAAACCCACGGTGCGATATAATAATTTTCACATGAAAAATGATTTTTATACTTATAGATTTTAATATTGGTGCTTTGTTACCTAGTAAACTTCAACTCTAAAACTGTATCAACAGCTGTGACTTTTGTCTACATTAAAGGTAAAGGTAAAGGCCCTCCCGTTGATCATCGATTTGCTCGAGCGGGCCCAGTAACGTCTCCATTGGAGACTTTGTTGTTACTGTCTCTGGCATATCGAATACTCTCGGTAGCTTGCCGGGCTCTCCGAGAGGGGCGGAGGAATCGAACTCGGGTCGGCCATGTTGGCCGCTTGTAAGGCGAACGCCCTACCCGCTGTGCTTATACAAACCTAAAAAGGCAGCTTCTGCAGAGAAGAAAGTCTATCTTATAAGGTAGGTAGAGGTGACATAGGGAGAGTGGCGGAAGGTCTTGAGGCACTTTGATGGTGGTGGGATACAGTAACTTTGTTCATTAATACAATAAACACTAACACTATTATATCCATGTTACCCAAACTACAACTGGAGAGAGAGGGAGAGGAAGGGAGAGGAAGGGAGGGAGAGAGGGGGTGAGAGAGAGGGGGTGAGAGAGAAAGGGGGGGAGGGAGGAAGGGAGGGAAAAGAGAGAGAGGGAGAGAGAGGGAGAACATAGTGGGTAAGGAAGCTTGCCTTGCATGTAGCCAACCTAGGTTCCCAGGTTCAGTCCCCAGCATCTCGTAGAGTTCCCTGAATCCCCATAAGATTCATTTCTGAGTGCAGAGCCAGGAGCAAGCACTAAGCAGTACTAAAATGGCCCAAAAATAAAAACAGAAATAAAAACAAAAAGAAAAAAAAGTTTACCTTCTCAAGTAGAGCTGGCTTGTACTATGACTTAGCTTTAGCTATTTGGAAATCAGGTTTAATTTATGAAATTGAATTCTAAGTGTATTCATTTAAATCTATTTTTTAAAAAAAAAAAAGCCAAAAACCTAAGCTTTTACAACTTTCAAATCTTAGAAGTCAAACTATTCAAGGTCAACTGTATGTAAACCCATATTTTTTTAAAAGAGACTGGGCCAGAGAGATAGTACAGCGGGCAGGGTACTTGCTTTACATGCAGCTAACCCAAGTTTGATCCCTGAACCTCCATATGGTCCCCTGAGCCTGCAAGCAATATCCCAGAGTGCAGAGCCAGGAAGCAAACTCTGAGCATCACACAGTGTGGCTCAAAAACAAAACAAAACAAAACAGAACAGAACAACAACAAAAAAAACCCGTGCCTTATCATCTAGATTCCAGGAGGAAAAGGAAAGAGTCTAAGAGGAAAGGGAAAGTCACCTACTTGTGTTCATCATTCAAGATATGAACTTTAAAGAATCGAGGCTGAACTTCTTCAGGCTTATTGTCAGCTGGAAGGGCTTCAGGTGCTGGAATCCACATATTGAACTCTGCCAGCCAATTCTGAAGAGTATTAACCTATGAGAAAACCAAATTCAAAAAGAAAGATTTAAGGAACCAGCTAAGAATTGAGCTCTTTAGTCTTTTCAGCATCTGGTAAAGTATAACCCAGAGCTCTTTCAAGGGTGACCAAATAGTGCCTTCCAGACACTTACCGGCACAATGGCAAGAACAGTTTTGGCTGGTGTGTGGCGGAAGAGAACGTCAATGAAGGAGATCACCTGCAAAGTTTTCCCCAGACCCATGCTATGGGCCAGGATACAGCCAAAACCACTACTGGTCTTAAATCTCTCCAGGGACTCAACCAAGTTATCATATAGGAACCGGATCCCACCAATCTGACAAAAGAGAAACAGACAAATGTCAGGACTGGCAAAAGACCAGGGCTCGGCTTTATTCATTTTTAGAATTAGAAATAATTAACAAGATACAAGCAACTGATGTAGACAGCTACAGAAGTTTTCATTTACCCTGATTACTCTATGTGTTGATGGCAGTCTTTTGGAAAAAATACAGAAAAGTGTTCCCCTGAAACAATGGACGTCTGAGGAAACAATCTATAGGAGTAGTGCTGAGGAGATAACCCAAGTCATAACAATCATGTCAAGCCCGTACAAAGCCATATGTTCAATTCCCAGAGCAATATGTATTCCCAAAATGTGTTGAGGATGGCCTCTAAAAATTTCCAAATTCTATACTGGAGACATAGTCCAGGGGTGTTCATCTTGCATGAGGCTGATTCGGGTTCTAGCCCTGGTACCACAAATAGGTCACCAGAAGTGATCCATGAACAGACAGTCAGGAGTAAGCCCTGAGTACAGGGTGTGCCCCAACACACACACACACACACACACACACACCCCTTCAAATTTTTACAAAGAGGAGGAAAAAGAATCTGCTAGACCAAATTCCTGAGAGGAACCTACACACACACACACACACACACACACACACACACACACACACACACACACACCTACTTTCAAATTTTTACAAAAAGGGAAAAAAAAAAAAGAATCTGCAAGAGCAAATTCCTGAGAGGATCCTTCACCCAGCCAAGGCTTGGCTGCCTTTGTTGTTTACCTTTAAGTTGGCCCATGTCATGAAGAGTAATTCTTATTACTCTTATGAAGAGATCTTAGTTCGGGATCTATTATGGAAGAGTTCTTACTATTAGAGATCTCTGCCTTCACTGAACTTTCACTATTTGCTCCAAATTATGGGTGAACACAAACTACTCTGTTTCCTCCAATCATCAAGTCCCTCGAACCTCTGACTCTGCCATCTCTTCTGGAGCCAAAACACGGTAATTAAAGCACAGCTCCAGCTGTCCAAATACCATCTAATTTATTTTGCAGATCTCACATTAAGAGGTTCAAGATTATTAAGTCAAGACATCCAGTACCTTCTACTTGATAGAGTAAAACTTAAGTCCTTTCACTTCCCATTCAACAGGAATCCTGAAGCAACAATTACCCAAGGTACCAGACATGTTTTTCATAGGTTCTGTTGCTAAAAATGATAAAGAAGCTATATCCCATAATAAGGAAGCTGAAAGGAAAGCAAGAAATGAGTTATATTTGCTTACCTGATGAGGTTTTACTGCCCGGGCTAACTGTGGGGCCAGGAAGACATTCTCTTCCTCTGGAGGGTGGTTCAGATTGACAAGTACCCGCCCCAGAGCATCACGCTGATTTAAGACGTCATTCACATGGGTACCACCTTTTTCCTCTTCCTCATCCTCCTCACTGACAGACTCACTGCTATCTACAATGTGTAGAGTGTCCTCCTCTCCAGAGCTCAGTTCAATCACCTCTGAGACATACAACAAAAGGGGGTGAGGGAAAGCTTCATAGATAATGTACTGTTCATGATTAAATTAAAAAAGCATGAAAAAGAAGAATTTATTATCACTCAATATTTTTTAAATTTATTAGTTCTCTCTTCTAGCTTCAAATTAAAGGTAAGAAAAACTTACATTTAATACAGAAACTCAGGAAATTTTGTCATCATCAGTCCCCAAACTGAATGAGGAAGAACTGAATTCATCTCTATTCAAAGGTACAACTAATCTCTCAGGGCAAACACTAAATCAAGAAAAAGGAGGACTTGTTCTTACCATCTCGACTGCTTTTTTCATCCTCACTGCCACTGCTGCTGTCCAAACAAATGATTTCCTGGGTTAAGACCCGAGGAGGCAGTTGGGGACCATCGCTTGCTCTTAAGACAATTTCCTCTAGGAAAATATGGGGGGAAATGTCAAATTCTATCAAATTCAAATACATTTCAAAAAATGATTCACCATTCTCCTTCTCTGTTGCTTTCATGGGGATCATTCTCTAGGGAGAAAAGTAGAGGCATCTCAGAAACCTTAGTACCCTTTCCAAATTCCTTCTTCTATATTAGTTCTTACTTTCTGGAGTCTAATTGACTTCTAGAAAAGGTCCTAGTCCATTAGCAAATTAAAAATCAAAGATGTAGGGAAAGATGAGGGACTCTAAGTAACATCAACAAAATTCATCTACCTCAACATTTTAAAATGAGATCTTTCTGACTGATTGCATGCTTCCAAGAAGGTACATGGTTCAAAAAACTTCCCAGGAGGCCAAAATCTTACTCCAGACCTATGATCAATTTTGCTGAGGACCTCTTCTCCCTCCAGTACAGGGGATTTCCTGCCACTCCACTCCTTACCAGGAAGAAACTCCAGAGGAACAGTGGGAATGGGGGCTGCATAATCCTTTCTCTGCTGCTCCAGACGTTTCCTTCTTTCCAATTCCTCCTGCTGTGCTGCTTTGGTAACTGGCTCCAATTGATCCTCCCGGAGCAGCTTTCTAAATATTAAAATGAGAACCAGAGACAGAAAGTACAATGAGCTAGAGCACGTTTTACATGTAGGAGGCCCAGATTCAATCCCCAGCTCATCATCCCCTGAAATCTACCAGGAGTGACCTCCAAAAACCAAGCGAGGAGTAGCATTGCTGTAGCCTGAAAACCATAAATATATAAATACATAAATAAATAGTACACTGTGGTTCACCTTAAATGTGGGCAATGTAATGCCAAGTTAAAAAGGGAAAAGACCACTGAGCATTTCTGAGCACTGAGGCATGCAACAACAGGTAGTTTAAGGCTAACATAATTTTATTTTAATGTCCTGACTTACTATTAGCTTGTCAGCTCATTTCTGCACATAACAGAGTCAAATACGGTAGTATTCCATAAACTGAAAGCAGTATTAATATTGTCTTTACAAGGGAAAGTAGGATTATAGATTGATTCCACATCCTTATTTTCCAAACTGCTTCAATTAGTTATTATGTCTTTATTTAAAAAATAAAATTAAGCTGAAGGCAGAAAAAAATAAAACTTAACTTCCTTCAATGTAGATAGAAGAACTACAATGTAGGTAGAAGGAAGAACTGTTTGAGATTTGGTAAAGGAAGTTTGCATCTGCTGAAGAGAATAATCCCCCACAAACTAAAATTGTGTTCTAATAATATGAGATTTCAACTTCTTTAATTTCCTCTTTGAAATAAAAAGAAAAATAAGGGAGAAAACAGCCTAAAGAGAGTACCCTGGCACCCTTGGGACAATTCTCAGGGTTTCATAAACTGGGATATTCCCAGCAGTGGACAAGTGTCATTCCCAATCTCTCTGCATCACCTGCCAATCCAGGAATTCTAAGCTACATTTTCACTATTAGTGGGGATACACATCTTAAACTTTACCCTTTGGGTAAAAGGACTCTCCTGCTCAAAAGGACTCTGGTGCTCAAATAAATCTTGGTGCTAATTAAAGTCTTAAAATTAAAGCATTCTTTTACTTACACCTCTGTGTGTTATATTTGGGCCACTCCCAGCAATGCTCAGGGGTTACTGTTGGCTCTGCACTCAGGAATTACTCCTGGTGGTGCTCGGAGGACCACATGGAATACTTTAGATCGAACCCAGGTCAGCCATGTGTAAGGCAAGAGCCTTACCTGCTGTGCCATCTCTCCGGCTCCACCTTTATGCACTCCTCTTAACAACAACTCACCGTATGTTTCTCCTCATATGGGAAGGCTTCTGAGCTCTCTTCTTTTTGGAGTCCTCAGAGGTTAAATTCTTGGCTTGGGGGCGCCTAAGCTGCTCTGAAGGCTCAGACTGAGATGAGGTAGTTGAAGTGCACCGTGGTGGCTGCTGCCCATCTTCCCCCAGCGGGGCACAGTCAGTGCCACACATGTCTTCCAGGGATTGATCTGGAAAAACAAGGGGAAAGATGTGCCAGGGACCTCAGTGTAGGTCACTTCACTAGGAGGAAAACGGGTTATGTCAGGCACACTTTAATTCAAATCTCAATCAGCAACATATTATTATTACCCCCCCCTCTCTCTCTCTCTCCGGATTTATCTATACAATGAGAATAGTGATGCATATACGTTAGCGCTATTGTAAAGAATAAATATGGCATACTTAGAACCAACCTAGGCCCTGAGTTGTTCTAATTATAATTAGAATGAGGAAGTTTGCTCAGAAAGAGAAGGATGGATTATCAATACGGTTCACTGTGGTGAGTGCCTAACAGCAGCAACACCTGAGAAACGAATACCTAATTCAGACTTGGCTAGAGTTGGGCACTTCCCCAGGAAAGGTGAGACCTAGGTTTAATCTAAGAGAATGAAGTAGGCACTAACAAAGAAGGAAAGAACATCTAAGTCAAGATAGAGAAGCATTTAAAAAAAATAGACAGAAGCATACAGAAAAGGAACAGAAACAGTTAAACAAGATCTCAACTGGGATAAGCATTACAATTCAGTGTTGACTAAAATTAATTAAGCAAAGCAGGAGCAAACAAGGACTTGCCCATCTCTCCCCAGGAACTCCTCACAAATGCAGATTTGGGGGTTGCCAACCCAGATCTTTCATGGATGCTGGCTCAGAAGCCAATCTCTATTTCAGGAAGGGCTACTCCAAGACCGTTTCCTTCCTATAACACTCTACATTCTACTGGCTGGAGTTTGGGGTGGGAAGGGAAAACTAACGTGATCACTATAAAGTGGCTTAATGACCCAGAGTCACAAAAAAATCTCATGAGAGCCAGAAGCTGCAGAGATGCCACCTGACCCCAAAGTCACCATCCACTTAAAAATTAACTCCAGCTGTATCACCCTATTTAAAATTTTAGAATTCATATTCTACAACACCGAAGTACCAAGAGTAGTATACCGCATTTGATGGAGCGCAAAGTAAAAGACAACCAATCTCATCCTGATATTAGCACACAAAAGCTCAACCTTTAACAACATGTTAGTAATCTCTTATACAAGGGCTTAAAGGCTCCAGAGATACAACAATCCTCATACACTTTCCTCTTTTTGGATCGTTTTTAGTTATTATTATTATTATTTTTTGGTCACACCTGGAAATGCTCAGGGGTTACTCCTGGAGGTGCTCGGGGGACCAAACTACATGCTGGGAATTGAACCCGGGTAGACCGCATCCAAGGCAAATGCCCTACCCGCTGAACTATCACTCCAGCCCCTAGTTGATTATTCTTAACAAGCAGTACAAAATAAAATATTTAGGACCTGCTTTGGAGGCAGGTTGGGTGGGTGGGAAAATTCGAAATGTGGAGATGGGAAGGTGGAATGGTGGTGGGATTGGTGTTGTAATATAGAACGTAGTAAATTATTGTAAATAACTTTAAAAAATTAAATTAAAAAAATAAAATTTTAAAAGTCGCATAAAGAGGGGCTGGAGCAATAGCATAGTGGGTAGGGCGTTGCCTTGCACGAGGCCGACCTGAGTTCAATACCCAGCATCCCATATGGTCCCCTGAGCACCGCCAGGAGTAATACCTGAGTGCAGAGCCAAGAATAACCCCTGTGCATTGCCGGGTGTGACCCAAAAAGCAAAAAAAAAAAAAAAAAAAAAGTCGCATAAAGAGGAATGATTGTGAACTGATGTGCACATTTCATTTACACCCACATGCGTAAGTACAGGTGATTCACTCACTTGAAGCAGCAACAGGACCTCTTTGTTTTTTTTGTTTCTTGAAATTTTTTATTAGTGAATCACCGTGAGGTACAGTGACAGACTTACAAACTTTCGTGCTTGCATTTCAGTCACACAATGATCGAGTACCCATCCCTCCACTAGTGCCCTTTTTCTACCACCAATGGTCACAGCATCCCTCCCACCACGTCCACCCCGTCCCCTCCACCTCACCCCACCTCTGTGGCAGGGCATTCCCTTTTGAGCTCTCTCTCCTTTTGGTTGTTGTGGTTTGCAATAGAGTCATTAAGTGGCCATCATGTTCGGTCCATAGTCTACTTTCAGCACACATCTCCCACCCGGAGCAGACCCTCCCAGCACCCTTTACTTGGTGGTCCCTTCTCTATCTGAAGCTGCCCTCTCCCCCAGCATGTGAGGCCAGCTTCTAAGCTGTGGAATAATTCTCCTGGTACTTATTTCTACTATTCTTGGGTGTTAGTCTCCCATTCTATTACTTTATATTCCACAAATGAGTGCAATCTTTCTATGTCTATCCCTCTCTTTCTGACTCATTTCACTTAACATGATACTTTCCATGTCGATCCACCTATATGCAAATTTCATGACTTCATATTTTGTAACAGCTGCACAGTATTCCATTGTGTAGATGTACCAAAGTTTCTTTAGCCAGTCATCTGTTCTCGGGCACTCAGCTTTTTTCTAGATTCTGGCTATTGTAAGCAGTGCTGCAATGAACATACAAGTGCATATGTCATTTCTACTATATTTTTTTGCATCTCCAGGATATATTCCTAGAAGTGGTATTCCTGGGTCAAATGGGAGCTCAATTTCCAATGTTTTGAGAAGCGTCCATACTGTTTTCCAAAAGGACTAAACCAGTCGGCATTCCCACCAGCAGTGAAAGAGAGTTCCTTTCTCCCCACATCCACGTCAACACCAGTTGCTTTTATTCTTTTGGATGTGGGCCAGTCTCTGTGGTATGAGATGATATATCATTGTTGTTTTGACCTGCATCTCTCTGATTAGTGATGAGGAGCATTTTTCCATGTGTCTTTTGGCCATTCGGATTTCTTCATTGAGAAAGTTTCTCTTCATTTCATCGCCCCATTTTCTGATGGGGTTGGATGTTTTCTTCTTGTGGATTTCAATCAGTACCTTGTAAATCCTTGATATCAACCCCTTATCCGATGGGTATTGGGTGAATATCCTTTACCATTCTGTAGACTGTCTTTGTATTCTGGTCACTGTATGTTTGAGGTGCAGAAGCTTCTAAGTCTAAGATAGTCCCAATTTCTTATATCTGCTTCCACTTGCTTGGTCAATGGTGTGTCACCTTTAAAGATACCTTTAGCTTCAATGTCGTGGAGGGTTTTGTCTTCAATGTACCTGATGGATTCTGGTCAGCAACAGGACCTCTTTGGCACTCACACTGAGAGCAATACTAAAGGTTTCAGCAAAATTCCTGGTACTAATCTCTGCCACTCTTGGGTGTTAGTCTCCTATTTTGTTACTTTATGTTCCCCAGATGAATGCAATCTTTCTATGTCTATCCCTCTCTTTCTGTCTCATTTCGCTTAATATGATACTTTCCATGTAGTACCACTTGTATGTAAATTTCATGACTTCACCTTTTCTAACAGCTACATAGTACTCCATTGTGTAAATGTACCAAAGTTTCCTTAACCAGTCATCTGTTCTGGGCACTCAGGTTTTTTCCAGATTCTGGCTATTGTAAAGAGTGCTGCAATGAACAAACAAGTGCAGATGTCACTTCGACTATACCTTTTTGCCTCTCTGGGATATATTCCCAGGACTGGTATTGCTGGGTTAAATGAGAGCTCAATTTCTAATTTTTTGAGAATTGTCCATACTGTTTGCTCCATGACTTGGAGGACTGCCACAACATGCTAGGGGAAAAGGGAGCTCAGATAGAGAAGGGAGCACCAAATAAAGGGTGTTGGGAGGACCTCCCAGGATGGGAGAAGCATGCTGAAAGTAGACTATAGACCAAACATGATTGACACTCAATGCCTCATTTGCAAACCACAACACCCAAAAGAAGAGAACAAAAGGGAATGCCCTGCCACAGAGGCAGGGTGGGATGAGGGGGGATGGAGGGGTGGGAGGAATACTGGGACCCGTGGTGGTGGAAAATGGGCACTGGTGGAGGGATGGGTACTTGATCATTGTATAACTGAAACCCAAGCACAAAAATTTGTAAGTCTACAACTGTACTTCATGGTGTTTCACCAATAAAAATTTTTAAAAAATAAAGGTTTCAGATACATAATTTCTGCTATGAGAAGAACAAAGGGAGGGCTGGAGCAATAGTACAGTGAGTAGGGAGCTTGCCTTGTACATGGTTAACCTAGGTTTGATTCTGGCACCTCACATGATCCTGGAGACTGCTAGGGGTAATCCCTGAGTGCAGAGTCAGGAATAGGTTCTCAGCACCATGGGGTGTGGCCACAAAACAAAAGAACAAAAGAGGGGAAAAAACTAAACAAAAAAACAAGGTAAGCACCAGATAAGGAATGTTCATGAAGGGGAGCTCCTTTACCATTAATACAAAAGCAAGGCTGAAACATCAGTGTCCCCTCTCAATAACCACTAGATTCACAAAGCAGGCTCTTTACAGAAGGCTTCTCAAAGACACCAGGAAAGGAACCCTAGGGCTCACAAAGGCAAGGCTATATTCCTAGCATTCAACTTGGTGTTTTTTTGTTTTGGCTTGGTACTGACAATGACCTTTGAAGCTCCCCGTGGCTTAAAGGCCCTTTGTTTTGTTTCTATTTCACAAGGGAATTTATTGAGTAACCATTTGGAGAAACAGTTGAAGGCAAGGTTAGGGAGTAGGCAAGTAGGACAGAACAGTACAGAGGAAAGGTCCTGACTGTCAGGCCAAGGGGGCTTGAACTTAATTCTATTAGGTACTGGAAACTGGTTTGCCAACTTTGTTTCTGCCAGAAAGAGCTGTTCCTGGGATGAGGGAAGAAAAGAAACTATTGGTATTTCTGTATCACACAAATTCACCATCAAGAATTCTAACTTAAAAGGCCAGAGAAATAGCTCCAGGGTCTGAGCTCAAAATTTGCATTTGGGGGTCAAGATTCAATACCAGGCACCGGTAGCAAATCACCCTCCTCCATGCCACAGAGCTGGGAATAGCCCCCAAATAAACCAAACCAAATGAAAACAACATTCCAACTTGAAGTCAGGAGACATAGCTTAATGAGCTGCAGCACATACACATGATCTCTATCTCAACACTGCCTTGTGTGGCCCACACACAAATTCCAATTTGTGAAGCCTAGCTACCAATTCATGTCTAGCGCACATTTCTGCCTGTCATGGAACTGCATATGGCCAAATACAGTAGCAATTTATGGGGTGGAGAATAGTGCAGTGGGTGAAACGCCTGCCTTTCACACACCTGACCAGGGTTCAATCCCCAGTATCCCATATATACTCCCATGGTCCCCAGCACCGCCAGGAGTGATCTCTGAGCAATGCCAGGTGTGGCCCAAATATGAAACATACTTATAGCAGCAGTTTAAAAATAATCAGGGGGCTGGAGTGATAGCACAGAGGGTAGGGTGTTTGCCTTGCACGTGGCTAACCCGGGTTCTAATCCCAACATCCCATATGGTCCCCTGAGCACTGCCAGGGCTGTGCTCCTGAGTACAGAGCCAGGAGTAACCCCTGTGTATCGCCGGGTGTGACCCAAAAAGCAAAAATAAATAAATAAATAAATAAATAAAATTAATCAGGTGTGGGCAGTAGGATGTGGCTCAGTAGAATACCTGCCTTGTATTCATGAGGCTAAGAGTTCAATCCTAGGAACCACCCCAAACTCTGAGTGCAATCTTGGTGGCCCTGTAGTCTGTGATCCCTAGAACTACAGTGGTTGGGAACATAACTAAAATGGGATTTTTTTTTCCCAGGGCTGGGGGGCTTCCCAAATAGTATCCAAGGGGCCTAGGGGCTCCTGATGATTTCTGTTCAACTAGGCCAGCAGTTCAATGTGAGAGGGTCTAGCATATGGTGCTGCTTGCACCCTGCATTGTTAGGGATTAGCTGGGAGGAAATTGCCTTCCAACAGTGCTCAGGAACCTCCAGGACCACACCAAGAACCTCTAAGACCACTATTCCCAATGGTACTGGGGAACCATGTGATGCAGAAGGAACAGGGTCAGCCACATGCAAGCCGAGATCTTTCATTCATGTACTTTTCTCTAGCCCCAATTTGAGACTCTTAAAAATCTTAACTTGGCCAGACAGGAAGCAATTAAAAAAAACCTTAAAGATATACTGAGAGGGGTTGGAGTGATGATAGTACAACGGGTAGAGCACTAGCTTTACACACTGCTGACCTGAATTTTATTGCAGCACCCAATATGGTCCCCTAAGCCCACCTGGAGTGATCCCTGAGTGCAGAGCCAGAAGCCCTGAGTACCACCACATGTGGCCACAAACCCAAATCAGACTAAAACAAAAACCCACGCTACATGGATAATGCAGATAGCTCTAGTTATCTGGTCAAGGGACAAAAAAGCAGCTAAGTCAGTGTTTTACTTGAACTCATTGTTTATTTCTGGTTTCTATAACATTACAAGTACATGTACCAGATCTTTAGTATTATTAACAAAACCACTAAATAATTTTATAATTGAGATAGTTATTCCAAGAATGATGTAATCTTTCTCTAAACCAAAATACAATCTTTCATTATGAGCTTTTATACTTATGTGACTTCTGAATACTGAGCCACGCACATGTACACCTTATCAAAAAAATAAACTTTAAAAACAAAATCCTAGTAGCAGAGACATGTGCTTTGACAACAAAGGAAAATTAGTGTTCACCTGGACTAAAAGTCATTGATTATTACCATCCCCAAGTTCAGAATCACAGAACCAGGTCCAGTCACAAATACTTCTGAACTTTCTCCTTCACAAGCCAGCTGTGAGCAGCAATCACTAGTTATATAAACATCAATGAGCACTTACATAAGCTTCTCAGGAATGAGTTATGAACATCATCACAACAAAAATGACTAGGCAAGAGTAGCTATGAATAAAAAAAAGCCATGCACTTCATTCATTAAGGGTAGATAAAATGGACACTTCCAAGACTTTTTCGCCCAGATATTCCATATTTTTCCTCCTCATTCCCATTTGGATTCCAAGTTAATGTGTCTCTCTTAAAGTAATATGCTAGAACATACACACACACACACACACACACATACACACACACACATACATATATAATGACAAATAAAAAGTTGTATGTAATGAGAATTATGAAACTAATGACAACTAAGAAAATATAGTGGGGACTGGGAAACTGACACTGACTCCTAGGTTAAACTTGAGAAGGGAGGAAGAAGCATTCCTTTTATGACTCCAGTCAACCAAGTTAAGAGCTCACCAGCCCACCAGATTTATGGGCGCAACAGATTTAAGGGAGTGCATGGGAGATCATGCCTCATGGCTGCACCTGGCTGTTTTCTTTTGAGCCCCTAAAGGCCATATCATGTGGGAATGATGCATTGATTCTTTTTCTTTTACCTATTACCTCTGTATCCCATTTCACTGATAAGAATGTATGTAGGTTGTACCCCACCTAGAGGATAAAAGAGACCTTCCTATTCTTGATAACCTTTCAGTATCAATATTGCAAATGACAATGCCCAAAAGAGGGGGGAGTACTGACAGAGACAGACAGAGAGACACAGAGAGGGGGAAGCGCATGCTGGGTGGGGGGGGAGACAGAGAGAGAGAGAGAGAGAGCATGAAAGCACCTGCCATATAGCCATATAGGCAGGCAACGGGGTGGGGGGTGATGGGAGGGAACCTAGAGACACAGACTGCTGGGAAATGTGCACTGGAGGAGGGATGGGTGTTGGAATACTGTATGACTGAAATCCAATCATCAACAGCTTTGTAAGGATGTATTTCACAGTGATTCAATTAAAAAGTTTCCCAACAAATTAAGGGGAAAAAAAAAAAAAAGAAAGACCCTCTGAGCAAACAGGGCTCCAAGTCTCCTTCTCTTCTGAATTGCGGTCCTCAGCGCTGAACTTCTGATAAACTCACTATCCTATCCTGAGCTCGCTCGCTCTCTCTCTCCTTTCTCTCTCTGTTCATTCATGGCTCATACTAGCACAACTACATTTCACAACCTGTGAGGTATTTCAGTTCAAATGAACCTGAATCTGAACACGGCCTAATTAATTTTGCAAAACTACATGTGATAAGAGACCACATTAAATTTAAGGAAAAAAAGCAGCAGGGAGGGTGCTAACTAACTTATCTGTGGTTTATAGAATAACAGGACAAGGAAAAAGCAAAGGTATCAAAGGGGAGATTCCTAGATTAGCCTGGAACCTGGACTATAGAACTGAGCATACAAAAAGTAAAAAACTGAAGTGGGGAAAGTAAAAAGAAACAGATGGAAAGTAACAGGCATAGTGGGCAGGGGCCCTGGAGACACTGGTGGTGAAGAGGTATTATTTATCTATATATCCGAACAATAAAACCAACGAAACCGAAAGCATGATATCCAAATTACAATAACCAAATTTATAAATGTTCCTATAAAAGAGGAAGGCTGGGGGGTAGGAGGGGAAATGGGGACGCTGGTGGAGGGAAGCTAACACTGGTGATGGGATTGGTGTTGGAAAACTGTATGCCTAAAACTCAACTATGAATAACTTAGTAAATTTTAAAAAAATGAGCACAGCGGGCAGGGCGTTTGCCTTGCATGTGGCTGACCCGGGTTCAATTCCCAGAATCCCATATGGTCCCCTGAGCACCGCCAGGAGTAATTCCTGAGTACAGAACCAGGAGTAACCCCTGTGCATCACTGGGCATGACCCAAAAAGCAAAGGAGGGAAAAAATGAAATTTTTAAAATGTGGGGCTGCAGGAGAGCGATAGTACAGTGGGTAGAGCACTTCTTGCATGCACACAATTGACCCAGGTTAAATGCCATATAGTACCTCTGAACCCTGCTAGGAGTGATTCCTGAGCATAGAGTCAGGAGACAGCCCTGAGATTCACCAGGTGTGGCCCCAAAACAAACCAAAAATTCTTAATGCTGTAACATTTTTCACTATAAAAACTTGAGTGTATTAACTGTATATATTTTTTTCAGCAATAAAGGTTCAAATAAACAGCTTTAATGCAGAATACAGAGCTATCAAAAATATTTGCATATATATTTACATAGGAAACCACTTATGCTATTTTATATACCCCAAATAAATATTATCGTGCTTCCATTAGTTCATGACTTTAAGAAATGGGAGAAAGAAAATTCATTAATATATTGATGATGAATTATTCTGAATAGAATTCTATGGAGAGTGGTCTCAGCATGGTGGTGGCTGGTCCTGGCAGAGGGGCAAAGCCATGCGTGTTCCGGGGCCGAGATCTCCAAGCCTACTCAGATTGGGGCCAAGCATCCTCCACCCAGATCCTCCAAATTCCAGTAGGCGGGGGTCACACCCACCAACTGGCCCCCTGGCGCCATGTAATCCCATCAATGGCCAAGACTCAGAGACTATAAAAACCAGCTCCCAGAACCGCGCGGCCACATTTGCGGCAGCGTGACATCTTATTATGACATCTTATTATCTCATTCCTACTTTGGACAAACTGGCAGGCTACCAAATGTAGCCTGCCCACACGGCAGAGTCTGGCAAACTCCACTCCCCATGGTGTACCCAATATGCCAAATACCAGTAACAATGATGGGTCTCATTCTACTAAAGAGCCTTGAATATAATCTCAGGGCTAGGATGAAAGAGACATTACTGGGGCCTGCTCGAGGCAATCGACGAATAACAGGATGATTTGTGATTTTTGTGTTTTGTGAGAATTCTATGGCTGATTTTGTTCTTTCCCCCCTCCCCTTTTTTTTATAATTTTATTTATTGAATCACTGTGAGAGCAGTTACAAAGCTTTCGGGTTTAAGTCTCGGTCATACAATGAAACACCCGTCCCTTCACCAGTGCCCATTTTCCAACCCAAAAACCCCAGTATACCCCCATCCCACACCCTCCCCCTACCTGAGGGGCAGATGATTTCTACATTACTCTTTCTCTACTTTGATTACATTCTTTATTTCGACATCAGAACCACCATTATTATTTGGGATTTTACCCCAACACTCAGATCTGCCGAAAAGGCAACTGAAGACCATTTGTTTTCTATTGCTGGTTATGAATAACATATGATGTCACATGGCAGCAATAGTGGCTGTACGATTTTCGAATTCCGAAATTTCAACAATTAAATCTGGAGGAAATTCCTGCCAAAACCTGCTGGGTTCCGAGATTTGTTCCTGAGTCTCTTGAATCATGGCCATTAAGCAGCTTGATCAGGAGCCAGAGAGGCCATTCGTGGGCTGCGACTCAGGGTCTCGGGGCAGGGAGGAAAGGGAATGATAAAGACTGGCAAGCTCCCTGTGACGTATTCGATATGCCAAACACAGTAACAAGTCTCACAATGGAGATGTTACTGGGCCTGCTCGAACAAATCGATAAACAATGGGAGGACAGTGCTATATAAATATTGAGAGACCATCATATTAATAATTAATTTAATTTATAGGAGGATTCGCTTGTTCTATAGTCTTGCACATTTCTAGATTTTGCTGAGTGTACTCTTAGTGGTGTTTTTGTCTATTTTTTGAGGACAAACCCAGCGGTTCCCCAAAGGCAATTCAACAAAAGTATATTGATTTACAGTCTACTGCCACTGAAAAAACAGTTGGGGATTAGGTCTTTCTGAGTACATTGAAGGAGATATCCTTGAGAGAAAATTCTTCTTTGTACAAGTGAATAACTTTTTCAAAGGAAGCCTCCACCAAGATTCTGAATCTATCCCATAAAATAAACCTTTTGCCAAAGACATATTTTGACATGGCAGAGTTTTGCTCCATTACGGTTTGTTCTGTTAAGCTAACAAAGTCAGACACAAAAGACCATATATTATATGATTGTGTTCATAGAAATGCCTAGAACTTCAAAGAAAGACAGCTCCAAGGGCTAGGTATATAGTTTGCACACTAGAGTTCTGGGTTTGATGCCCAGTATCACATGGTATCCAGAGCACCACCAGGAGTCACCTCTGGGCACTAAGCCAGGAGTAGTCCCTGAGCCCTGCTTGGTTTAATTCCAAAACAAAACACACAAAATAAAACAATACCTACAACAGGTAAATCTGTATCAACAAAGTATAGGAATAATGGTTGTAAGGGACTAAGAGAGAGTAATGGAAGTTAAGTGCCTAATAACCAAGAGCGTTTCTTTTTATATTGATGAAATGTAAAATTAGTTGTGGTGTCTGTACTGTAATGTGACTATGTCAAAAACCACCACACTGTAGACATTTTTTTCTTTTTGGGGGGTCACACCCAGTGATGCACAAGGGTTACTCCTGGCTCTACACTCAGGAATTACTCCTGGCGGTGCTCAGGGGACCATATGGGATGCTGGGAATCAAACCCGGGTTGGCTGCGTGCAAGACAAACACCCTACCTGCTGTGCTATCGCTCCAGCCCTGATTTGCCATTTTAAAATTGTACAGTGGGGCTGGAGTAATTCCTGAGTGCAGAGCCAGGAGTAACCCCTGTGCATTGCCAGGTGTGACTCAAAAAGCAAAAAAATAAATAAAATGGAAAATTTTATTACAGTTCATTTACTGTTTATGTACACAGAAGTAGTATATCAGGTAAGGCACTCGCCTTGCAGATGACCAGGCTTTTATTACAACCCTCTAGTACCACCAGGACTGATCCCTAAGCACAGAACCAGATACAGGTCCTGATTATAGCGGGGAGGGGGGGAAGGGTGGAAGAAGGGGTAGGGGAGGGGGAGGGGAGGGGGGAAAGGGAGAAAGGGAGGCAAAAATTAGGACTGAAGAGATGGCTCTAAGGTCTAGAGTGCATACTTGGCACAGAAGACCCATGATTCAATTCCTGACATGTCTCTGTCCCCATGCTGCCAGGAACAATCCCCCTCATCCAGTACCTTGCAGGAAAGAGCCCTTGAACACTGTTGGATATGATTATAAAACAAAATAGGGGCTTGGAGTGATAGAACAATGGTTAGGGAATTTGCTTTTGCACATGGCCAACTGGGATTCAATCCTCGGCATCCCATATGGTCCCGTGAGCAGTGCCAGGAGTGATTCCTGAGTGCTGTCAGGAGTAATCCCTGGGCATCACTGGGTCTGGCTCAAAAATAAAAATAAAATAAAATAAATGGCAGATGAGAAGCTTGAAAAAGAGTATACAGGATTTAAGTATATGCCTTACGTGTGCCACGCCTGAAGTTTGATCCAAAGCACTGCATGGCTCCTGAATACTACCAGGGTGTCTGCACCACCAGGCCTTGAGCATTAACCATCAGGCCAGTAATGCTGATCCAGATGGCAAGTGTCACCAGGCCCTGAGGCTCCTGAACACTGCTGGGGAGAGTGTGAGTGTGTGTGTGTAGAAGAGAGTGAGAGAGTGAGTGAGAGTGAGAGTGAGAGTGAGAGATAGTGACAGCGAGAGAAAGCAACAGAGAGTGAGAAAGTGAGAGAGAGAGAGAGAGAGAGAGAGAGAGAGAGAGAGAGAGAGCGCTCAAAGGGTTAGACTACATACTTTGCATCATCCTGGATGTCTGGATTTAATCTAAAGCATTGTCAGGAAAGACTCCCAGGCAATGAGTTGGATACAGACAAAAATTGAAATAAATTAATTTAATGGCAAATTGTAGCTCAATAACTTTTAAAAAGTTGGTTAAATACTGCTTCAACTAAAATGAAAATGACTTGAGGAAAAATACTCTTTGAAGCACCAAGAATGATTAGTAATATTATCAAATTTTAAAACAACTTTAAAAATCTTTTAAAAGTGTTAAAGAGATGCTGAGAACACTTAGTGCTGAAATGCTATATATTTAAATGGAAGGCAAGTGCCTTTTCCTCATTCTATTACCTCTCTGGCCTCTCAAAAGAGATTCCTTTAGAAAAAAAACTATCTCGGACAGAAAACATAAATGTAAAAAAACAGTACAGGGATTTAAGCACTTGTCTTGCATGTGGCTGACTTCTAGTTCAATCCCTGTATCACTGTCATCCCATTGATCATCGAATTACTTGAGCAGGCGTCAGTAATGTCTCTATTCCTCCCAGCCCTGAGATTTTAGCAGTCTCTTCTTACTCGTTTTTCCCAAAGATTGGAGGCTCTTTCAGGGTCAGAGGAATGAAACCTGTTGTCAGTTACTGTATTTGGCATATCCAATACAGGAGCTTGCCAGGCTCTGCCCGTGTGGGAAGGATACTCTCAGTAGCTTGCCGGACTCTCCAAGAGGCATATATATATATACACACACACACACACACACACACACACACACACACACACTCTCTCTATGATATATTGCCTACTGTCTGAACCCCATCAAATATGGTGTAGTAATTGTGGAAAATGGGTATGAAGTGTCTTATAATGTGGTCCAGAAAGCAGCCTAGAGCGTGGCGGTGATTGAGTAGTGGAAATTGGCTGCTGGGGCTGAGTACCTTGGGGTGGGGAGGGCACTCACCTGCCCCACAGCCTGGCGTAGAGTCTGGTGGCATGGTTCTAGGAGCCTCATTTTATACTCCCATCTGGGAGGAGCATCCAGAGTTCTGGAGGGTGGCCATGAGAAGATTATCTGGTGCCGGCAGGGTGTGGCTTATGGGTGTGATCCCCGAGTAACTGGAGACTGGGGGGAGCAGGCAGAGGATCTCTGTTCTGGGGTCCTGTTGAGTTCAGAGTCCAAGGTCACAAAGTTCCGCATTATCTGGGTTCCGTGGGACTTCATGCATGAGGCTTGGCCTGTGCATCTGGAAAGCAGACTGGAGCGTGGTGGTGGTTGGGTAGTGGAGGTAGGCTGCTGGGGCTGGGTCCCTTGGGGTGGGGAGGTCTCTCACCTACCCCACAGCCTGACGCAGATTCTGGTGCCATGGTTCTGGGGGCCTCATTTTATACTCAATCCCTAACACCACATATTTTCCTCCAAGCATTGACAGGAATGGTCACTAAGCACAGAGCCAGGAGTAAGTCCTGAGCACAATGGGGTATATTATCCAAATCACATCCCCCCCAAAAAAAAAAGATAAAGTAGAAAGAATTGAAGAACATAAAAGCTGTTGATGTTAACTACTTATCTTTTGTTGATGTTATTTTTGTGTCACACCAGGCAATGCTTAGGGATTACTCCTGGCTCTGAGCTCAGGAATCACTCCTGGCACTGATGGGGAAAACCATATGGAATTCTAGGAATTGAACACAGGACAGTTGCATGCAAACAAGCACCTAACCCTCTATATTACCCCTCCAGCTGTTTCTCTTAAATCCAGTAGTAGCGGGTTTGCTGTTTAAGCAAATATCAAAGTCTTCCAGATCATTTTAAATTATCTTCTCACTTCCCAGCTGTTTAAGCACATCCAGAACAGTTAGGATTAAGTAGTATTTCTGAGCCACTGCAATGAAAAGGCTCACATTCTTAGCTGAGGTTCCACCAACCTCAGCAGGGGCTGCTATCGTGCTGACATTCAAGCCTATCCATCAGAGATCCCATTTCCTAATCATGGGACTCATGTTTTGTGTTGCATAAAAATGTACTTGACATCAGCAGGTGCCTTCAGACATCCAGATACCCCAAAACTGCTGCTGTGCCTTTGCCCAGACCCCAAAAAACTGGGGCAAAGTTTGCCAAGAAAGTAAACGGCCAAAAGTTAGGTATGTGGGAGACACACCCACAAACCACCTCCAGCTCAGCTATATAACTGGAGGCATGGCCTCTCTGGTTCCTGATCAAACTGCTTAACGACCATGATTCCAGAGACTCAAAAACAAATCTCAAAACCCAACAGCTTTTGGCAGAAATACGTCCAGTCCCTGCAGTAGGTTCCCGGCGCTGGGCCACCCCAGGTGGGAAGAGGTTTCCTGCCTTAGGAAAGGCCTATTCCCCTGGCGGCCCAATGGCTGCCACCCTCCAGAGGCCACTGGACAGTCAGGTTTGGGTCCACAGCTACGAGACATGTGGGGCCTCATGGGATAGGGGTGGAGCCGGCCTTTTCCTCCCAGTCCCAGTGAAACCCTGAGTTGTCACCCATTAATGGCCTCTCTGGCTCCTGAACAAGCTGCCTAAAGGCCATGATCCCAGAGGCTCAGGAACAAATCCCAGAACTCAGCAGGTTTTGGCAGAAATCCCTCCAGATTTAATTGTTGAAATTTCAGAATTTCAAAATCGCGTGGCCACTACTGCAGCCGCACGACATCATGGTATTCATAACCAGCAATAGAAAACAAATTGTCTACTGTTGCTTTTTCAGCAGATCTGAGTGTTGGGGTAAAATCCCAAATAATAATGGTGGGTCTGGTGTCAAAATACTGAATGTAATCAAAGTAGAGAGTAATGTAGAAATCATCTGCCCCACAGATAGGGGGAGGGTGTGGGATGAGGGTATACTTGAGTTTTTGGGGGAGAATGGGCACTGGTGAAGGTACTGGTATTTAACTGTATGACCAAAACAAACCTGAAAGCTTTGTAACTGCTCTCATGGTGATTCAATAAATACAATTATAAAAAAATGAAAAAAAAAAAAAGATGGAGTTCATGCTCAATTCAATCAGCCTAATCAGCGGTTGAATAAATAGCAATACTCCTTCATTTAAAAAAAAAAAAAAACGTACTTGACTGTGTTATGGCAAGAAACCAGGAATCAGCAGAGCTGCCTGAATCACGCTGGCACATGTGGGCTATCAGGGATTATAATTTGCAACCATGTTTGCAAGGCAAGTGCTTCAAGCAACTACAATATTCTTTAGGACCTATATCCTTTTATACAAAGTGTAATTAAGTCAAGAGAAGAAATGATAAAGAGAACAAAGATTAGCTAGAAAATAAACATCAATATAAATTTCAATATAACTGGGGGTATGGTGCCGCCAGCAGGTCAATCTGAACCTGTGAGGCGAGTGCATCAGCAGTCTGATGGCACCGTCAGACTTTCTGATACCCCAAAATTGCTGCTGTGCCTTTGGCCAGACCTCAAAAACTTGGGGCAAAGTTTACCAAGAAAGTAAAAGGCCCTCCCGTTGATCGTCGATTTGCTCGAGTGGGCCCAGTAACGTCTCCATTGGAGACTTTGTTGTTACTGTGTCTGGCATATCGAATACTCTTGGTAGCTTGCCGGGCTCTCCGAGAGGGGCGGAGGAATCGAACTCGGGTCAGCCATGTTGGCCGCTTGTAAGGCGAACGCCCTACCACTGTGCTATCACTCCAGCCCTGTACTGTCACCAATGACTGTACTGTCATTTACTGTCACCAAGAAAGTAAATGGCCAAAAGTTAGGTATGCGGGAGACACACCCGCAAACCACCTCCACCTCAGCTATATAATTGGAGGCATGGCCCCACCGGTTACTGATCAAACTGCTTAACGGCCATGATCCCAGAGACTCAGAAACGAATCTGGGAACCCAAAGCCTTTTGGCAGAAATGCGTCCTGTTCCTGCAGTAGGTTACTGGCCCTGGGCCAGTCCAGGTGGGAATAGGTTTTGTGCCTTGGCCTGTTCCCCCTGGCGGTCCGGTGACCACCATCATCCAGAGGTCACTGGACAGTCAGGTTTGGCCCTGCAGTGACGAGACTCTCGGGGCCTCACCAGATGAGGGTGGAACTGGCCCTTTCCTCTCCATCCCAATAAGACCCCGAGTTGCCGCCTACAAATGCCTCTCTGGTTCCTGATCAAGATGATTAATGGCCATGATCCCAGAGACTCAGAAACAAATCTCGAAACCCAGCGGCTTTTGGCAGAAATGCATCTGGACTGCGTACAAGGTGGCTGCTGCCTCAGAGCTTACTGGAAAACCAGGTATGAGCCAGCGGTGACGGGGCAACTGCAGTCTCATGGGAAGGGGGCAGTACCAACTCGTCCTTCACACCCTACCGAGGTCACGAGTTGCCCCCCACAAACAGCTCTCCAGCACGGCCATGGCTCTAGAGGCAAAAGGACTTAATTCAGAGCCCGGCAGCTTGCAGCAGAAAAGTGAATGGACCATGTGTTAAACTACGGTGCCATGCCTCCCCGGGAGGAAAAGGGTGTTGCTCCCTTCCGCCTTTCTCCTCCTCCCCCGCCCCCAGCAGCAAGGTGGCTGCTGCCTCAGAGCTTATTGGAAAGCCAGGTATGAGCCAGCAGTGACGGGGCAACTGCAGTCTCATGGGAAGGGGGGCAGTACCGGCTCGTCCTTCACATCCTACCGAGGTCACGAATTGGCCCCCAGAAGCGGCTCTCCAGTACAGCCATAACACCAGACGTACAGAAACCAATCTCATAATTATCTGGCTCTTTGCAGAAATCCAAAATCATTATATAATTCTCATAACCAGCTATAGAAAACAAAGTATTTCACAATGCCTTTTCAGCAATTCTGATTGTTGGGGGGGGGGGGGGGGGATTCTAAACAATAATGATGCATCTTTTGTCGAAATAATGAATGTAGTCAATGTAGAGAAGAGTTAAGTAGAAATCATCTGCCTTACAGGCATCGGGAGGGGTGGGAGGGGGGTATATTGGGGTTCTTGGTGGTGAAAAATAAGTACTGGTGAAGGGAAAGATGTTTGATCATTGTATGACCGAGACTTAAACCTGAAAGCTTTGTAACTTTTCCCACAATGATTCAATAAATAAATATAAGAAGATAAAATAAATAAAATTATGAAAAAAAAATGTAAAGTGGAGTTCATGCCCAATTCAATCAGCTAATCAGTTATGTCACAGTACTAGTCACGGTCCTCCCGTTGTTCATAGATTTGCTCGAGCGGGCCCAGTAACGTCTCCATCATGAGACTTGTTGTTACTGTGTTTGGCATATCCAATATGTCACGGGTAGCTTGCCAGGCTCTGCTGTGCGGGAGAGATACTCTCGGTAGCTTGCCCGGCTCTCAGAGAGGGGCGGAGGAATCGAATCAGTTATGAATGGATTAAATATTACAATTTAAATACTAACACAATTACACTGGATAAAAAGTAAACTATGACCACTGAGGTAGTATAGGCGGTAAGGTGCTTGCCTTGTTTATAGCCAACCCTGGTTCAATATCCCACATGTGTCACATATGGTTCCCTGAACAATGTCAAGGATCACTTCACTCCTGAGTACAGAGCCAGAAATAGCTCCTCAGTGCTCCCAGGTGTGCCTCCTCACCCCACCAAAAAATAAATAAATAAATAAACTCAATCATTTGTTGCAAGTAAGTGACAGAATATTTTGTCTTTTAAGAGCTACTTACAGCTCAGAGTTCTTGGGTCACTTACAGTGATGCTGTCAGGGATATAACTGGAGCTCCCTAATGCAAAGCATATGCTCCAGCTCTTTGAACCATCTCCCCAGACACAATCTTCCTTTGTTGGTGGTGGGCACAAGGGGACCACACCTGGCATGGCTGGGGATCATATGGGGTGCCAGGGATCAAACCCAGGTTAAATGTATGCAAGAAAACTGATCTGCCTGCTATACTATCTTCCCAGCCCCCGACAATCTTTTACTTTAAAAACAAAATACGAACCATATCCAGTGGTGCTGAGTAGGATGGGAATGGGGATTACAGTGCTGGGGGATCAAACCCAGTGCCTCACAATTTCTATGGTCCCCCTGAGTACTAACAGAAGTGATCCTCAAGACTGAGCCAGGAGACCAACCCCAAGTAAGGCCCAAAACCAAAATCATAAAAATTTTCTCCCATTCCTCTGCCCCATTACCACCAACAAAAAAGCGGGGGGACAGGGGGTTGCAGGGGGACTGGAGAGATAGTACAGTGGGTAGGGTGCTTGCCTTGCACGTGTCCGACCTGGGTTCAATTTCCCAGCATCCCATATGATATCTCAAGCAACACCAGGAGTAATTCTTAAATGCAGAGCCAGGAGTAACCCCTGAGCGTCACCAGGTGTGGCCTAAGAACCAAAACAAACAAACAAATAACAACAACAAAACAACAAATTCTGCCCCCTCTCTGTAAGACTGGCAGTCAGAGGAAGGCCAAGAATTGATAACGAAAGTGGCACTATCTCAGTAAAAAAGTAGAGGACCGCAAACATGAGTAAGGCTATTTTAAAAAGTCAATCAACAACAGGTTCAATTGTTTTAGGGGTAAAATGATATAACTTCTGGAGAATAGGATAAGGAAGACAGGACCAAAAGGGAACAAAAAGATCTGGCTTGAATCTGACCATTTGGAGTGTGTGTGTGTGTGTTGGGGGGGGGGGGAGGGGGGGGAGGAGGAAGTGCTCACAAGAAACCTTTCCTGGCTCTATGCTTGGAGGTTGTTCCCAGTAATGCTCGAGGATCACGTGGTTCCAGGGATCAAATCTGGGCCTCCACACAAGCAAAACATGCAGTCAACCCATTGAGTTATCTTTTCAGTCTCTTATTCTGTAAATTTAAGGAAAGGCTTGTCATCAAAGTTGAGAACAAAAAGCTGAAATGTAATAGAGAGCCATTAACACTGTCTAATCCATATTAGTATATTCAGTCACAGGGAGGGACTAACTCCTCCCCTCCCCGTATAGCTCACTGAAAAGTGAAAATAAGTATCTGGGGAGGGCTCAGTGGTTTAAAAATCTCTGACTTACAAACTTGAGGTTATGAGTTCGATCCCCATGCCACAGAATACAATGAACCAGGCTCTTGGTTTCTGGGTCACACACAGAGGTACCTGTCAGTATTCCTGGCTCATTTTCCAGGGGGATATTCCCTTAGACACTTGGTGGACATGTGGCACTAGGGATCAAACCAGGGCCTACTACATGTAAAAGCATGACACTAGTCCTTTGAGTCTAGCTACCCAGTTGATACTCTACTGCCTAGAACCAACACAATGAGCATAAAGTGTATGGGTCTCTGGCACCCAGCCAACTGTGTTGCATAAGCATAGCTAGACAGAGTGTGAGCCTCAGCAAGCACCACAGCTGAGTTGTGAGACCACAACAACCAGTACAAAATCCTCAGTCAGCACAATACCAAGTATGTAATTCCTGGTCACAGCAGTAATAACAAAAGGGGGGGAAAAGGGAGAAAGGTAAAGGAAAATAAAAATAAAATGACATAAATCATAAAAACTTATGGTTTTGAAAATTTTTATGTGCCACAGCAACAAAAGGACACAGAATTACTGTTTTATTTAAACAGAATACATTTGCATAGGAAAAAAACTAGAAAAATATTAACATAGCCAGAAAAAAATATAGCAGAACTCCCTTGTTTTTTGGTTTCTGGGTAACACACAGAGGTACCTCAGCAGTATTCCTGGCTCATTTTCCAGGGGGGTGATCCCTTAGACACTTGGAGGACATGTGGCACTAGGGATCAAACCAGGGCCTACTACATGTAAAAGCATGATACTAGTCCTATGAGCTAGCTACCCAGTTGATAAGCACAGCTGAGAGTCTTCAACCCTCAGCCACCACAATGTCACAACAAGAATTTAAAGGGGGGTGAGAGAGAGGAAGGAGTGGGGCGAGTGGGGGAAAAACTGGTGACTGTGGCCCAATGGTAAAGCACATGCGTAGCTTCACCTGAAAAAATAAAAGAGGAAGAAGGAGGGAGGAAGGAGCATAGGAGGGGGGAGGGCAAGGAGGAGAAGAGAAGCAAGAGGGGGAAGGGGACAAGGTGGGAGAGGAGGAGCAGCTTCAGCAACAACAGAGGTGAAAATAGTGGCAGGGTCCAGAAGACCAGGAAACAGTACCAGAGGCAAAGACACTTTCCCTGTAAGCAACTAAGGTGCCCATTGCCCTAGCTCAAATCTCAGAGCCATAGATGGTTTCCTAAGCAGAGTCAGTAATGGGTCCTGAGCACTGCCAGGTATGGCTCAAAAACTAAACTGAAAATAGTGGCAGAGATGCCAGAAACAACTAACGTTATCACTTCATTTCTAGGAAAAAAAAAAAGTTATAAGTGCAAAAAGGTAAGAGGGGAGGGGATAAGATATAGTTCTAAAACTACAGAGCGGACCTGAGAGAAAGTATGAGAGTAAAGCACTTTCCTTGCAGTGACCAGTTCAATGTCCAACACCATATATGGTTTCCGGAACATTGCCAGAAGTGATCCCTGTGAACCAGGACTCGAGTCCTGAACACTACCAGATGTGAACCCAAAACATTAATCAATAAACAAAATTTTAAACTGAAAAAATAAAACTTCAGAGAATCCTAAAAATGTTTTTTTAATCTTTTTTATTTCTCTCCCCCCCCCCCCCCCTCCCTCTCCTTTTGGGCATTGTGGTTTGCAATACTGATACTGAAAGGTAGGATAACTTTACTTTTTTTAAAAATAACTTTTTATTAATGACTAACCATGAGGTACTATTACCAATTTACATGCTTGCATTTCATACAATGATCGAGTACCCATCCTTCACCAGTGCCCCTTCTCCACCGCCAATGATCCCAGTATCCCTCCCACCACCCCCCACCTCGTCCCCCCCACCCCACCCCCGCCTCTGTGGCAGGGAATATTCCCTTCTGCGCTCTCTCTTCTTTTGGGTGTTGTGGTTTGTCATAGAGGTATTAAGTGGCCATCATGTTTGTTCTATAATCTACTTTCAGCACACATCTCCCAGACCCTCCGAGCGCCCTTTACTTGGTGGTCCCTTCTCTATCTGAGCTGCCTTTCCCCAACTAAAAATGTTCTTAAATCAAACTCCAAGAAGTTATAACCCAAGCAAAGCAACAGGAGATATTACCTAATGTGGCTTTTTTAATTTCAATTACTCTGAACTTTATAAGCAATAAGAATTAATTGTCTTCAAATTCAAAAAATCTGGGCCATGCTAGTATAAGGGTTAGGTGTTTGCCTTGCACGTAGTCAACCCAGTTAAATTCCTGGTACCACATGGGGTCCTCCAACAGCCCTTGAGCACTGCTAGGTGTGGTCCAAAACCCAAAACCACAATATTATTTTATCTGTGAATCAAAAATTCTCTTTTCTGAGGGTAAAGAAGTCTCCCAAGTGGTGCTCAAGGGATCCAGGGGCCACTCCAGACAATGCAAGGGCCTGAGGATAAGTTGCTGCTTGGGTTGTGCAGTACTGAGAGCAATCCCGGGAGCACTCAGGGTCTCCAGGGCCTGCAATACTCCACCCAATAATGCTCTGGGGACCACGTGGTACCATGAACTGAAACAAGGTCAATCACATGTCAGGCATGCATCCTAATCCCTATATACTATTTTGCTGACTCAACGTACTCTTTAAAAAAAAGCTAGGAAAATAACTCAAAGCATGTGTGAAGCCCTGAATTTATTCTAACATACTACATAACATTCCTTTAGCATCACTGGGGTGACCTTAAAAAAAGAAAAAGAAAGAGAACAAAACAGTTTAGAGCTACACTATTACAAAATAAACCATGAGAATTTTTTCCTATTTCTATATAAATAATATTAAGAAACCAAAAGTATATCATATATTTTTTAAGTAATTAAGACTCTTGAGGATTGGAGAGATAGTACAGGTTAAGACATCTGCCTTGATATGGCTTACCTTGGTACAATCTATGGACTAACTCCCAGCCATTCCCCAGTACTACATATGGTCTCCTGAGTATTGCTAGGAGTAATTCTGAAGCACTGAGTAGGGAGTAAACTCAGCACTTCAGGGCCCAAAACCCCAAAATATAAAGACTCTTGAGAGCTCATCAGCCCTGCCTTTGCTGAAGAAAATCACTGGCTCATCTGTGAGATCCACATAAGAGGCTAAGAATATTTTACATGGAGATTTCTAAAGTTCTTTATTCAAATCCCTAAAAATGCAAAATATAAACTACATTACAAATGAAAAAATAATGTGGCTAAAATAAAACCAACATATTAAAAAAATTAGAAGACCATGGCAGGAAAGACAACACAGGGAGGTTAAGGTGTATGCCTACATCCCACAAACCTTGATTCGATCCCTACCATCACATATGGTCCCTGAGAACTACCATGGGCTATTCCTGAGCAAAGAGACAAGAACCGCCCCTGACTACTGAGTGTAGTCCCCAAACCAAAAGTTACTGAAATAAAAATGCTTAGTCTGTGTCAAACTAAGCTTCAATTCTCAGCACCACATGGTCCCCCCAAGCCTTGTCAAATGCAGCCCTGGAGGACCACAGCATTTTCAGGGTGCCCAGGTAATTTCCCACACTGCAAGGGCCCAAGACCACAGGACCTGAGAAGCAATTCATCCTCAGGTCTTTGAAGAGAACTGCAGGTCTAACTGGTCAACAACAGTAGATGGGGCTCCAGGTCCATCACATCTATTTGGTTAACTAGAAGAAAAGATACTTCAGGTTGAAAATGAATTCAAGTAACAAGAAGATAGAATGCAAACCATGGGACTCTTTAATGTAAGAACCCCCTTCCAATCTATAAAAAAAAGATCAATATAATTGTTAAATTGCTTCTGTACTGATGGGAAACTGATAAAACAAATGCCTTACCAAAAAGAGAAAAATTTGAAGAAAATAAAAGAAGGGCTGGAGCAATAGCACAGCGGATAGGGCGTTTGCCTTGCACGCGGTCGATCCAGATTCGATTCCCAGCATCCCATATGATTCCCTGAGCATCACCAGGAGTAATTCCTGAGTGCAGAGTCAGGAGTAACCCCTGTGCAACGCCAGGTGTGATCCAAAAAGCAATAAATAAATAAAGTTTTAAAAAATAATAATAATAATATAAATAAATAAAAGAATTCGAAGAAGCCTAGATGGAAGACAGTATGGCTATATCTGTTATGTTCACTGGTAGCATTTAAAATTCAATACTAGGGAGATAGTACAGGAATTAAGGTGCCTGTCTTGCATTGTGGCCAATCCAGGTTTGATCCCCGACATTGCACATGATCTCCTGCACTGCCAGGAGTGAGCCCTGAACACAGCCCCTAAATACTGCAGGGTATAATCCCAATCTCCCACCTCCAAAGAGCAAAAAAGTATGAAAATTCCAAATAAAACCTGACAAAATTCTACTAGTACCTAAATATATAATTCTGATAACTTATTTAACATTATAAAAAGCGAAAGTGGGGGGAGGGAGCGCTAAAGAAGGTTCAGTGGCTTAAAGCACTTACCAAGCAAGCAAAGGTCATGAGGTCATTCACATACTACCATATGTGCTGAAGTGATCAGAACAGTACCACAGTTTTTGATCTCTAATGAGAAAGAGCTCAGAAGACTTTAAGTTAGTGACTTAAAGGCCAAGTATGTAAATTCGAACCTCAGTGACAACTGCAAGCCAGAGGTAATCCTAACAGTACTACTGTTTGGAATTTCCAGAGAAAAAGGGCCTAGAATACAACACAGTGACTTAGAAAGTGCCCAGGGCAAGTTTGAGGGGATCCTGACGGCAGCACAGTCTGAGATGCTCTGCAAGGGGAAAAATAATAGCTACCCCAAATCTAAAAAGCCATGAGAAACAAGAAAGCCTGTTGTTGTAGCCTCATGTAACTGTCTTTCATTATGTTTACTCATTCACCTGCAAAGAGGTACAAAACTATATATGAGGAGATTCAAACTAACTTATGATAGCACTGAACAGCAAACAACACGGTCAAGGGGGAAAAAGTGGAATGGCAATTTGCCTATAAAGAAATGAAGCAGGATTGGGGCTCTGAAGCAATAGTAAACCAAATAGGATGTTTGCTCTGCACATGATTGACCAGGAATCCATCCCCGGGCCTCCATTTGGTTCCCTAAGCACCACCCAGAGTGATCCCTGAGCACAAAACCTGGGTTTGACCCCCACTATCCCATATGGTACCCCAAGCAACACCAGGAGTGATTCCTGAGTGCAGAGCCAAAAGTAACTCCTGAGCATCACCAGGTATGGCCCTAAAAACAAAAGGGAAAAACAAAACCAAAGACAGCAACATCAGCAAAGAAAAACAATGGGGCTGGAGTTGATAGCACAGCGGGTAGGGCGTTTGCCTTACACGCAGCCAACATGGCCAACCTGAGTTCGATTCCTCCGCCCCTCTTGGAGAGCCTGTCAAGCTACCAAGAGTATCTCACCCGCACCGCAAAGCCTGGCAAGGTACCCGTGACGTATTCGATATGCCAAACACAGTAACAAGTCTCACAATGTTACTGGGCCTGCTCAAGCAAATGGATGAACAATGGGAGGACAGTGGCAGTGACATTGACAGTTTGATCTCCTGGAATTTGAAGAATGACAGGAGCACATTTTCTGAGGCTCCTTCACTACAATGATGATCGCACGCAATGTTCCACTAAGCTTGTCTGTTAGAAACAGACAAAAACCGGGGCTGCAGCGATAGCACTGCGGGTAGGGCGTTTGCCTTGCACGCGGCCGACCCAGGTTCGATTCCCAGCATCCCATATGGTCCCCTGAGCACCGCCAGGGGTGGTTCCTGAGCGCAGAGCCAGGAGTGGTTCCTGAGCGCAGAGCCAGGAGTGACCCCTGTGCATTGCCGGGTGTGACCCAAAAAGCAAAAAAAATAAATAAATAAAAGAAACAGACAAAAACGAATTCTTGGGAACTAGAGTGACAGTACAGCAAGCAGGGCATTTGCCTTTGCACCACAACCCAGGCTTGATCCCTGGCACCCTATGTAGTCCCAAGCCCTGCCCCCCTCCCCAAACCTTGCCAGGAGTGATCCCTGAGTGCTGGGCCATGAGTAGGTCCTGAGCACAGCCAGGTGTGGCCCCCAAATACAACAAAACAAAACTCAAAAAGCAATTCTTCCTTCAATAGGAACATGACAAACTACTGAACTGTGGTGTATTATACTACAAAGGACTGGAATTAACTGACAAGCCCTGTAGCTAGTCAGATGACCACAAAGAAAAAGATCAATGCTACTTTAACAAGCTCGGGGCAGAGGAAGGGGCAAGCCACACAAACCAAATGGGGTTGGGAATGGGAGTTTAAACTATATGCTTAAGAAGTGCAGCTCTCACAGGACATTTTCCAAAATAGACCACACGCTGGGTCACAAAACATACCTCAATAGAATCAAGAAGATAGAAATTGTATCAACTATCTTTTCAGTCTACAATGCACTTTGGATAGAAGTTAATCAAACACAGACGCAGAGAACCAAATCAAACACTTGGAAATTAAATAACTCAATGTTGAACAAGGAGTGGTAAGGAAGGAAATCAAGGAAGAAACAAGAAGATAACTGGAAACAAACGAGAACGAAGACACAAGCTACCAGAACCTGTGGGACACAGCTAAAGCCATGTTAACGGGAAATTTTATAGCTCTGCAAGCATTTCTCGGGAAGGAAGAAAGGGCCCACACAAATAACTTGACTTCACAGCTCAAGTCTTAGAAAAGGACCAACAAAAGGAGCCCAAACCAGGCAGAAGAAAAGAAATAATAAAAATCAGAGCAGAAATTAACAACATGGAAACCCAAAAAGCAATCCGAAAGATCAATGAAACCAAGAGTTGGTTCTTTGAGAAAATAAACAAAGATTGATAAACCACTAGCAAGACTCACAAAGAGAGAGAGAGAGAGAGAGAGAGAGAGAGAGAGAAACCCTAATAAACCAAATCAGAAACGAAAAGGGGGCTATCACAACAGAAACCAAAGAAATTCAAAAGATCATCAGAGACTACTTTGAAAGTCTGTATGCCACAAAACATGAGAACCTAGAAGAAGTGGGTAAATTCCTGGATTCTTATAATCTTCCAAGGCTGAACCAAGAAGATCTGAATACCTGAATAGACTTATTACTATCAAGGAAATTGAAACTGTATTCAAAAGTCTTCCCACACAAATTCTTCCAAACATTTAAAGAGGACCTATTGCCAGTTCTTCTCAAGCGTTTCCAGGAAATTGAAGAAAACAGAAACTCCCCCAAACAGTTTCTGTGAGGCACATATCTCCCTAATACCAAAAGCAAACAGAGACACCACAAAAAAAAAGAAAATTACAGGCCGATATCCCTAATGAACAGGGATGCAAAGATCCACAACAAAATATTAGCGAATAGAATCCAACAATTCATCAAAAAGATCATACACCACAACCAACTGGGATTCATCCTGGAGATGCACGGATGGTTTAACATTCGGAAATCAACATAATCCATCATATCAATAGAAGAAAAGATAAAAAAAAAAACATAAGATCATATCAATAGAAGCAGAGAAAGCATTTGACGCGATCCAACACCCGTTTATGATGAAAACTCTCACCAAAATGGGTACTGAAGGAAATTTCCTCAATATAGTCAGAGTCATCTACCATCTACCACCTATGGCAAGCATTATCCTCAAAGGGGAAAAACTTGGAGCCTTCCCTCTAAGACAGGGAACAAGATAACGATGCCCACTCTCACCACTTCTATTCAATATACTGGAAATACTTGCAATGGTGGGTAGGCAAGAAAAAGATATTAAGGGCATCCAGATAGAAAAGGAAGAAATCAAACTCCCACTATTTGCAGATGATATGATACTATATTGAGAAAACCCTAAAGCCTCTACCAAGAAGCGCCTAGAGACAATAGACTTGTATAGTAAAGTCACAGGTTATAAAAATACCCAAAAGTCCATGGCTTTCTTATATGCAAATAATGAGAGAAGAAAGTTACATAAAAAAAGCAATCCCATTCACAATCATGCCTCAGAAAATCAAATACCTTGGAATCGGCTTAACTATGGAGTTAAAGGACCTATACAAAGAAAACTACAAAATGCTACTTCACGAAATAAAAGAGGACATGAGGAAATGGAAATATATCCCCTGATCGTGGAGTGGGAGAATTAATATTGTCAAAATGGCAATACTCTCCATAGCATTATACAGATTCAATGCAATCTCTATAAGGTTACCCATGAAATTCTTCAAAGAAATGGATCAAACACTTTGAACTTCATATGGAACAACAAACCCTCACAAATAGCTAAAGTAATTCTTGGGAAAAAGAAGATGGGAGGCATCACCTTCCCCAATCTCAAACTTTACTACGAAGTGGTAATAATTAAAACACCATAGTATTGGAAAGAAGGCAGAGCCGCAGACCAATGGAACAGGGTTGAATATCCTTACATACACCCTCAAACATATGATCATCTAATCTTTGATAAGGGAGCAAGAAATGTTTAGTGGAGCAAGGAAAGCATCTTTAAAATGATGCTGGCAAAATTGAACAGCTACATGCAAAAAATGGGCTGAGACCTCTACCTAACACCATGCAAAAAAGTCAGATCAAAATGGATTAAAGACCTCAACATCAGACCAGAATCCATAAGGTACCATTGAAGAAAAGGTCCGCAAAACCCCCCATGACACTGAAGCTAAAGGTATCTTCAAAGATGACACACCACTAACCAAGCAAGTGGAAACAGAGATAAACAAATGTGCTATCTTAAAATTAGAAGCTTTTGTACCTCAAAAGAAACAGTGACCAGAATACAAAGACAGTTTACAGAATGGTAAAGGATATTCACCCAATACCCATCTGATAAGGGGTTGATATCAAGGATTTACAAGGCAATGGTTGAACTCTACTAGAAGAAAGCACCCAACCCCATCAGAAAATGGGGCGATGAAATGAACAGAAACTTTCTCAAAAAAGAAATCCAAATGGCAAAAAGACACATGAAAAAATGCTCTACATCACTAATCATCAGGGAGATGCAGATCAAAGCAACAATGATATATCATCTCATGCCACAGAGACTGGCACATAACCAAAAGAACAAAAGCAACCAGTGTTGGCATGGATGTGGGGAGAAAGGCACTCTCTTTCACTGCTGGTGATAATGTCGACTGTTTTAGCCCTTTTGGAAAACAGTATAGATGCTTCTCAAAACATTGGAAATTGAGCTCCCATTTGACCCAGCAATACCACTTCTGGGAATATATCCCGGAGATGCAAAAAAGTATAGTAGAAATGACATCTGCACGCATTTGTGGAATATAAAGTAACAGAATGGGAGACTAACACCCAAGGATAGTAGAGATAAGGACCAGGAGGATTGCTCCACAGCTTAGAAGCTGGCCTCACATGCTGGGGGGAAAGGCAGCTCAGATAGAGAAGGGGCCACCAAGTAAAGGATGCTTGGAGAGCCCACTCAGGATGGGAGATGTGTGCTGAAAGCAGACTGTAAGACAGAACGTGAGACAGGCAGGGAGGGAGATGCAGTTCTCTACCAGTAGTAGTGTTTTATAGACCCACAAGTGTTCATGAGACAGAACAGCTTTGCATAGAGGCGGCACACTTTCAGTCTAATAAGCTCTCCACAGACAATTCCCTTGTGTCCATACAAGCAGAATAAAAGAGTGTCATTTAAGGAAACTCATAAACCACACATGGTTATTCCCAAGTTTACCTATGACCACCTGATGTATCAATAACCCCAAATAGTCAGGGACTCAGTCACTGACTCTTCCAAGGGCAAGTATACACTTCTTTCAAATCTTTAACATAAATCTATATGTCTACCATAAATCTGTTAGGTCTTCCTAACTCTAAAGTGAGTTATATAAAGCAATGATTCATATATGAGGAGCACATAAAGTTCACTATCAATGTACTCCCAGTCTATCCTTCTAACAACATATGACCTAAAAACAATCCAACTACAAACAACACATGCTCCAAGCAAAAATGCCATTAGAAGGAAAGAAACT
The DNA here is from genome assembly GCF_029834395.1 of Sorex fumeus. Classification (NCBI taxonomy): domain Eukaryota; kingdom Metazoa; phylum Chordata; class Mammalia; order Eulipotyphla; family Soricidae; genus Sorex; species Sorex fumeus. Next base: position 52,031,598 of record NW_026606129.1, on the reverse strand, counting down.
AGCTTTAGCTCTCTAGAGTCACTGACCATCCAGCAGGTCTTCCTCATCATCCCTGTCATGTTCCTCCACTGCCACCTCCTCCTCCTCCTCCTCCTCTTCCGCATCCTCCAGCTCCAAGTCCGGGTCCAGGTCTGGATCGCTCCCTGAGGCGGATTCGTCTGACATGGTTCCCAGAGGTCTTCAGTGGGCATTACCGACTCATGGTCCACTGCAGGGGTCCTGAGAAGAAAAAGAGGATCAGAATTACCAAGGTATACTTAGGAACATGAATTTTTGTGTTTTGGGCCACACCACAGTGCTCAGGGTTCACTCGTGGCTCTAGGATCACTTCTGGTGGCCCAGGAATTCAGGAGCCTGCCTGACACATGGCTGATCCAGATTCAATCCCTAGTACCACATATGCTTCCCCAAACTCCATCAGGAGTGATCCCTAGGCACAAGAGAGCCAGAAATAAGTCCTGAGTACTGCCAGGTATTATAATGGAAAAAAAAAATTCTTATCCCCACCCCCTGCAAAGAAAAAACAAATTGCTCTCCAATAATCCATCTTCTAAGCACTTAAAGGAAAGGCAGATCCTATTTATCACACCGTGACTCTGCTCAACCATGCAATCATGTAAGGAGATGCCACATGGCTCAAGACCGCACCCATCATTGTTATTGAGCTTTACCTGACCTCATGGTCCAGTTCCAGATCCATTTCTTACAAGAAGCCTTTGTCAACTGCCCCAGCTTTCTAGGATTATATTACTATTCCTAAATTCTAACCTTGCTAACCATACTATTAACATCAATAAAAACTTCAGGGGTCAGAGTGACAGTACAACATGTAAGTGCTTGCCTGCATGCCTCCAACCCAGATTGCATACCCAGTACCCATATAGTCTCCCAAATGGCCACTGAACACAGAGCCATAAGTAAGCCCTGAGAACTGATGAATGTGCCCAGCCTCTGCAAAAAAAAAAAAAAAAAGTCAAATGGGATGTGGGCTACCTGGCAAAGTTGTTTGCCGCCTCTTTTCTTTTTCAGTCTCTTGCCTGAACAAGCAGTACCCAACTGATTTAGATTATTCATTCATTCACATCCATGTGCTAACCTGTTCTGTGCCAGGCATTGTGTGCACTTATGTCTGTCTGTTTCTCTTTTCTCTCTCCAACTTACTAAAAATGATTATAAAGGTCATTTCTTTCTGATTATAGGGTGTCAAATAATAAGTTAAAGATAAAACTATGTAAGTTCCCAGAGTACTGAATCAGGAGTAGCCTGGACACACCAGGTGCGCCAGTTCCCCACAAAGAAAACAAAACAAAGCAAAACAAACCCACCAGAAAGCTAGGGTAAAAATAGGGCAATAAGGATTCACTTGCCAATTATTTTCATTTTTCTGTTTATCTCAAATATTCATAACAAAATGGTAGGGGAATGGAGATAATCTTTTTTTTCAAGGGGTGAGAGGGGTAGGCCACATCTTCTGTGCTCAGGGGCTTATTCCTGGCGTGGTTCAGAGATCATATGTAATGCTGAGGGTTGAACTGGTCAGATGCATACAAGGCAAATGCCTTACCCACTGTACTATGTCTCTGGCCCCATCAACACAAAGATCATACCAGAAAATCTCTTATTAAGGTCCATCCAGACACAATTTGAGACAATGAGTATGTGCTCCGGAACAAAAAAAAAAAAAAAAAAAAAAACAGAAACAAACAATGAAAACAACATAAACAACAAAATAGTATTTAAATTTAAGCTGCTCAGTTAAAAATTCTAACTTTGGGGTCAGAAAAATACTACAGCAGTAGGCACTTACCTTGCATGCAGCCAACTCAAGTTTGATCCCCCCAGCACAAAATATAGTCAGTCCCCTGAGCACCGCTGGGTGTGGCACTATCACCACCAAAATAAAATTCTGACTGTACATCTAACCTCTCAAAGCTCAGAAAATTACTGTATCTTTAACCATTCATTTTCAGAAAGAAATGTAGTAAGCAATTAGGTACTACCAGCTTTCAAAAATACGTGTGCTGATAATTTATAAGACTTCTGTGGGTTTGGGGCTGGAGCGATGGCACAGCTGGTAGGGCACTTACCTTGCACGCAGCCGACCCAAGTTAGATTCCTCTGCCCCTCTCAGAGAGCCCAGCAAGCTACCAAGAGTATCTCGCCTGCATGGCAAAGCCTGGCAAGCTATCTGTGACGTATTCAATATGCCAAACACAGTAACAATAAGTCTCATAATGGAGATGTTACTGGGCCTGCTCAAGCAAATAGCTGAACAAGGGGAGGACAGTGCTAGTGCTAGTGACTGGGTTTGAAAACTGATGTGTAGAACCGCATGAACCCTCTGTTTCACTCTAGGTTGCTTGCATTTTTTTTTCAGTGTGCCTGGCTGGTTACAGGAGTGTCTTTTAGAGAACAATTTTTTTAAGCAAATACATTTGGTTAATCCTAATGCCAATCACTTAGTGTCAAACAGTAACAAAGTAAAGGCCCCAGTAAATTCCCAGTTAGCAAACATCTTTCAAATAATCTCTTCCCCAAGCTCTTCATAGAAGCAAATATCAATTAAACATCTAACAATCACACATACTGTTAGAATATGTGAGCAGCCCAACCCTCTACTAAAACATTTTTAAAAACAGGGACACTTGGGCCAGAGTGACAGTATAGCAGGTACAAAGCTTGCCTTGCATAAAGTCAACCAAATTTGGTCCCCAGCATCCCATATGGTCCCCAAAGTATAGCCTCCAGAGTGATCCCTGAGTGCTAAGTCAGGAGTATCCCCTGAGTTCCACCGGGTGTGGCCCCCAAAATAAAATATAGATGTAAAAACAGAGGATACCCTTTTTTTCAATTTAGGGAACATGCTAAATAAATAAAACAATGCAGAAAAGCTATCTGTACTCCTATATTCATTGCAGCACTATCACAATAGCCAGAATCTGGAAACAACCCAAGTGCCTGAGAACAGATGAGTGGATAAAGAAACTATGGTACATTTTCACAACGGAATACTATCCTGCTGTTAGGAAAAACAAAGTCATAAAATTTGCTTATACATGGATGGACATGGAAAGTATCCTACTGAGTGAAATGAGTCAGTGGGAAAAGGACAAATACACAATGATTGCATTAAAAATATGTGACTACACTTACACACGCACGCACGTGCACACACACACACACAGTATGTGAGTAACACCCAAAAAGAGTAGAAACAAGGGCCAGGAGGACTGGTCTATGGTAGGAAGCTTATTACAAAGGGGGAGGTAGGGGACCAATAGAGAAGGGAGAAGTTAGAGAAGGGACCACTATGACAATGACAGTAGGAAATGATCATTCTGAAATGATCAAAAATTTAGTGCTGGAAACCAAACCAGGGTTGGTCATATATAGGCCAAGTAATTTAACCCTGTACTCCTCTTTTGCATAAACATAGACTTTGTAAAGTATTGTTCAGAGATAGAATATTTGCTCTTTGAAATAGTTCTCTTCAGTTTCTTTAGCTAGGTCATCAGTTTTATGAAAATGGAATTTGATCCCTAGATTTTGCTTTATAGGAATATAGGTCCTCATAAATAGTTGCAGCATACCCAGAATCACCCTGCTTATTTATCTGTGATATGTGTGATACAGTAACAGTACTGAAAACCACTTTTAGTGCCTGTGTGTGTGTTTGTGAGTGGGGGGGAGGGAGAGAGAGGGAGAGAAACAGAAAGTGTGTGCCATAGAGGCAGGCTACAGGGCAGGGAAGAGCTAAGGAGATGGGAAAAAAAGGACATTCATTGGTAGCATGAAATGTGCACTGGTGAAGAGATGGGTGCTGGAACACAGTATGACTGAAAGTCAATCATAAACAATTTTTTAACTATATATCACGATAATTCAATTAAAAATTTAATTAAAATTTATTAAATAAAAACAGGACATTCTAAATAATATCCAAACTATCACAGATCCATAATAGAAACTGGAAATGATTAAGTTCTTAGGTATATTTTAATTTTTCCTCCCTTTCAAACAACTGAAATTTTTTTTACAGAAGTAACAGAATAAAATACTTTATTTAACTCTTTAGAATCACGTCATACTTAAGAGGATCTGCTATTTCTGATCTTCAAAAAAAGCAAAAGCCAGTGCACAGGAGATAACTCAGTGGTGAGATATTCATGTCTTGAGACTCAGACTAGGATCCCTGGAACTACATGGCGTCCTAGGCACCACCAGATCCCCAAACACCAGAGGGGTTGCCCTGGTGATATTTAGCATCACGGGGCCCAGCTAGCCAAGTACTGCTAGGAGTCACACTGGGGCCCTCTGAGCACCCCTTGGGAGGCAGCAGCACATTTATATTCTGTCTCTTAGAGGAAGAAGGGACAGGTGCACTCCTCCCCACTTTATCCCCCCAGATACAATACGGTTCAGCTTTTCAAAATACATACAAAGACAGACCTAATTCAGGAAAGCAGCTCTTAGTAAAATTGATAAGCACAAGGGAAAAAATAGGTAACTCCCTGATTTGCCCATTTCACTGCTTCAATTTCCAATGAAGGGTCAGAGAGGCAGCTCACCAACTGGAGCATAAGCCCTGCATGCAGAAGGCCTAGATTTGATCTCTGGTACCATTTGGTTATCCAAGCATGGCCAGGAATGACCCATAAGTACTGAGTGTGATTTCTAAAACAAAACAATTCCCAATGAAGAGGGTCTGCTTCTAATACACAGATAAATAAGCAGAGTGATTCTGGGTATGCTGCAACTATTTATGAGGACCTATATTTCTATAAAGCAAAATCTAGGAATCAAATTTCATTTTCATAAAACTGATGAACTATCTAAAGAAACTGAAGAGAACAATTTCAAAGAGCAAGTATTCTATCTCTGAACAATACTTTATGAAGTCTATGTTTATGCAAGAGTACAGGGTTAAATTACTTGCCTTATATGTGGCCAACTCCGGTTTGATTTCCAGCACTACATATAGTTTTCCTCAACACCCCACAGTGATTCCTGAGCATAAAGCAAGGAGTAAGCCCTGAGCACTGGCAGGTGTCCTATCACAGCAAAAATAAAAAGAAGTATAGTTAAATATATTGGGTTTGTTTAAAAGGAGGCTAAAATTGTAAAGCAACACAGAGCAAACGCATCTTGCCTCTCACAGCAATCTTGAGAATAAAGAGGAAAGTTTTGTCCTGATTAGTTCAAAAACAGTTAACAATTGTCTACAGAGTGGTGCTGTCCAAGAACGAGCAAACTGTTAATTCAGGGACAGCCCTTTAGATATATCCCTGAGGAAAGAATAAACAGAAGAAAATAGCTGGGGATATGGCTCCAATGGTAGAGGGCTTGCTTTGCACGTGTGAGGCCAGTGTTTTGATCCCAAACAATGCAGATAAACAAATAAGAGGAAACACACCGTGGTGCATACAAAGCCTCTGCTTTCAGAGCAGACCACACTTGATAATTCACAGGTATATCGCTATGGGGCAGCCTGTCTGATTTCAAAGACGTCTCTCTAATCATCAGCAGCACCTGAATTCTGCATCTGATTAGAATCAATTACAAACAACCAAGTTCTCATTAACTTGGTGATCCCGATTAGCATTCAATTTCTCCAAATGATCTCAAAACAATTTTACAGCAGTGCCATTCACTTTTTTCCATTAAAAATATTTATTTAGGGGAACTGGAATGATAATAGAGCAGGTAGGGTGTTTGCCTTGCCTGCTGCTGACCTGGGTTCAGTCTCCAGCATCCCATATGTTCTACTGAGCCCATCAGGAGTGATCCCTGAAGACTTGTCCATCAGGTGCGGCCCAGCCCCCTCCGCCACCAAAATATTTATTTATAGGCCAGAAACAGTTCAAAATGACTAAGGACCTGCAAAGTATGCTCTGAAATTAAAACGCCTGGGTTTGATCCCCACCATTGCATGGTCCTGTGTGAGAAACTGCCACGAGCAATTCCTTAGCACAGAGCCAGGAGTAGACTTGAGCACTGTGAAGTGTGGCACCAAAAAGAAAAAGCAAATATATATATTATAGATAGATAAGATATACATGCAGGGCTATAGATGCACTCAATGGGCTGGAGTGCAAACTTTGCTGGAGGCCTGGGTTTGATTCCACACAGGGCATTGTGTAAACACTGTCATAAACCATGCATTGTCATGAACAATCTTTGAGGACAGGGCTAGGAGTAGCTCCTGAGCACTGCAAGGTATGGGACAAAACTAAAATGAAACATGTATTGGGCATTTATAAGGGGAAGCTTATAAAGGGAAAGGAGTTTAAAGTTTGAAATCATTCTTCACAAAATGCTGGGTAAGATTTCTTCAGAGAAACCATTAGTCACATAATTTATATCATTTGAAGGGGCAGCGGGGGTAAATGTAGTTCACAGTCCACATAGTCCTCACTAGGTACCCAGAAGATTCTTCCACTCTGCTAAGATATCCACCAATGGGTCTGTCAAGTTCATTTCAAAACAGTTTATGTACTTCAAACTTCCATGTACCCAAATGCCTTCTGAATATTTGTTGCTTTGTATTTAATACATATAAAGCAGCTACAGAGCTAAGCAATACAGATCAATATAAATCAATTACAATGCTTGGCAACTTGAAACTAAAGACAACCTAAGGAAGGAAAAGTGAACAACATTCAGGACTAAGAAAACAGTCTCTAAAAGACATTCAGCACCAAGCTTAACAGAGGCACTAGAAACAAGTTTATAAATTAGTCAAAAAATCTAAATTCTAACTACAACTCTATAGGAAACTAGCTGCATGACCTTGAATGAGTGTTTGCTCAGTTTCCATTACCCTATCTACTAGGGCCTAAGAGAGATGGATCTGAGTTGATCTTAGATCCCTTCCAATTCTGAAACAATAAATATTTCTCAAAGGGTGGCGCATTTGAGAACATTTGAGACAACTGTTCTCAAACTGCTGGAAACAGAACCCAGTGTGGCTCAAACACAAAACAAAACAACGGACTGCAAAGGCAAGCAGTACACGTACCCGTATTAGAGGTAGGGGGAGGGATTGCCCACATCTCCACCTGAGATGCCTAATCAGGGCTCTGCCCTACGGAGAAGCCCTCATTCTCTCTTGAACAAGTTACTTTTTCCTTCCTCATAATTTCTAAATAAAATTTTATGAACTAAAGAAGTTTTACTTCACTATTTATCTCCTCCTGAAATTCTATTCTGTAAAGGTAGAAGTGTATCCCGGGAAAGCATCCCGGGAAAGCCTGGGCAGAATTTAGTAGGGAGTTGCCTGTAATTCCTCACTCCAGCATAAGTTCCAAGGCTCCCATAAAACTGGGTGGCAGGAATCATTTCCCAGGCCAGGGAGAACAAATGGGACTCAAGTGAAATTTGATGACCACCTTGTGGGGCTAGTGAAACCCAAGTTCTGTAACATGCAGTTGCTTATAGTACACTTATAACAAACAAACTATTCTGAGTACTTCCCTGGATGACAGTGGTACATAGAGATTGAAAAGCAGTACTCTCCCCTCTCTTCTCTCTTCTTCCCACTTTACATACGTCATCTGCAATACGATCACCAAGTCCAACCACCAAGAATGGCTCCAAAACAAAATTTTTTTTTCTCTCCCTTAAACAGTTCCATACTGTACTTAAAAATAAATAAATAAATAAATAAATAAGGGGCTGGAGCCATAGTACAGCGGATAGGGCGTTTGCCTTGCACGCGGCAGACCCCGGTTTGATTCCCAGAATCCCATATGGTCCCCTAGGCACCGCCAGGAGTAATTCCTGAGTGCAGAGCCAGGAGTAACCCCTGTGCATTGCCAGGTGTGACCCAAAAAGCAAAAATAAATAAGCCAAGCAATTTTATATATAAATGACATATACCAATGGTTTAATAAGTGAGTCAACGTGGGAAAACTTTCTTAATGACTAAAGTTAATACATTTGCAAGTCAAATTTTTATTTTACCACTGAAATCCTAACATCCTTTTAAAAGGCCAAGGACGAGGGGGCCAGAGTGATAGTAAAAGGGATAAGGCACTTGCCTTGCATGCAGCCAACCTAGGTTCAATTTCTGGCACCCCATATGGTCTCCTGACACTACCAGGAGTTGATTCCTGGGTACAGAGGCAGGATTATGCCCTGAGTACCGCTAGATGTGCCCCCCCTGCACCCTCCCCCCAAAATTAAATAAAAAAGTCAAGGACGGAGGCTCCATGTATTTCCCTACAAATTTGCCTTGGCATAATCCCTTCATTTAAGAGGTCACTGAGCAGCACATCTTAGGCAGGTCAGTTCCAGACATCTTGAATAAGTAGCATTAAAGCTCTACAAGGCCACTGCTGAGGCAAACAAATGAAAGAATCACTTTATTCTTGTGGGAGTCAGCTCGAAGAATAAAAATTTAAAAAGGAGAGGAAGGGGGCAAGTTTTCCCTGGTAAGGAAAAAAAATTAAAAACTGAGCAAGAAGATAAGAACTGAACATTTTGGGGGGTACTAAGAAGAAGCCTGTTGACTGAGAAACTTGGGCTCTGGAAATTTTTTGTCTCTCACACACATATACTCATATTAGATAAAACATTAGATCAGTGTTCTATGAGAGCATTTCAGAGAGATCGAACTCTGGTCAGTCATGTACAAGTCAAGTACCCAAACTGTTGTACTCTTTCAGGAACACATCTGATGCTGTGTTCAGGGGCCATACCTGGCAATACAGACCAGGGATGCTGCCACAGTCACAACTGTATGCTAGGAAAGCACCTTAATCTTTGTACTAGCTCACCAGCTCCAAAGATGTTTCCATTTTTGTTTTTGTTTGGAAGTCATAACCGTGATGCTTAGGGGCTACTCCCTGTACACTGCTAGGGTGAGGAGTCTGGGGACCCGTGTAGTGCTGGAGATTAAAACTCCTGCATATCAAGATACCTACCCCTTTGAATTATTTCTCTGGCCCTCTATTCTAACACTTTTATTCTTCATTCAGATGTACTGTCTTGGATAATGGTGGCCAACTGTTGGTTGGCATAATAAGAAGTGATGAGGCAGAGGTTTAGAGTTTTAATTTCATTCCCTATTGGACATCACAAAATTTAAACTTTTTGTACTAGAAATATTTTACCATTTATAATTTTATTATTTAATCAGCATTATGAATTATAATATGGTTTAATGTGGTATACATTCAAATGTTAGACTTCTTTGGTGTCCAAAGCAATATTTTTGTTGATTCGGTTTCAGAATCGTATGATTGTATTGTTTCTTATTTTACATTAGAATTTTTTATTTGATGTATGTATGTATGTATCACACAGTATCTTTATCACAGAAGGTACTTGGGCTCTGTACTGGATAAATCACTAACCTTTCTGCCTTCCTCATTCTTTCTCTGAAATAACTGTTAGCTACTCCCCTCTCCTCCAGCCTGCGTCAAGCTCACACTTTCTCTCCCTCTCTCCCTCTCCCTTCCTCTCTCTCCCCCAACCCTCCCTCCCTCTTCCCCCCTCCTCTCCCTATCTTCCTCCCTCCCTCCCACTCCCTAATTTTTTTGCATGTGCAAAGAAAGTTTTATTTAGGAGCTATAGGAGAGCAAGAAAGTCCCAAGTGCCATTTAAAAAAAGAGAAAGTGTGATTTCAGGATGGAGTACACACTGAGTAAGCTTTTTTATTTTAAGTTTTAGGGCCACACCCATCGGTGCTCAAGAACTACTTCCAGTTTGTTTCTTGGGAGTTGCTCCTAGTGATGCTCAAGGGACCATACACAGTGGCAGGGATTGGAATTGGGCCTTCAGCTAAGCTATCTCTCTGCTCAGCAAATACTTTAAATATTCTAAGGAGAAAAAAATAGCTGGGGCTGGAGAGAGAGTACAGTGAATAAAGTAATGCCTTGCACGAGGCTGAACTGGGTTCAATTCCAGACCCCATATGCCCTCTCCCTCCCCGCCAGTACTGTCCAGGAGTAATCCTTAAGTGCAGAGCCAGGAGTAATCCTTGAGCACTACCTGGCATGTACCCATCCCCCAACCAAATGTGTATGAGAAGGAAACCTGGGACACTGGTGCTAGGAAACGTATATTGGTGGAGGGATGAGTGCTGAAACACTGTATGACTGAAACTTAATTATAAACTGATTTGTAAGGGTCTAACTTACAGTGATTCAATTAAAAACTTAAAAAAAAGGAAAAGAAAAACTATTTTACATACAAAAAAATTTACTTAAGTAGCTAACCTCAGCATTTGCCCTTCATGCCCTCTACCATGGCAATATCCTCCACCCTTTTTTCATTTTAAGGCCATACAGACTGGTACATGGGGGGGAAGAAGGGTTGGTCACTACTTCAGGTGCCGTGCTCTGGACATATGTGGTGCTCCACTTGAGAAGTGGAATCAGAAGAGTTCTGCTATGTCACATCCTTTCTCTCCTTTCTCTCCCCCCTCCCTCCTTCCCTTCCTTTCGATTTCGGACCATAATTGATGGTTATTATGGTTTACTCCTGGCTCTGTGCAAAGGAATCACTCCTGGAAGTGTTTGGCTGACCAAGTGTGTGCAGAAGAGCGTGGTGCAGAAGATTAAACTGGGACTAACTCTGTGCAAGGCAAGAGATTTAACCCCTGTGCTCTCTCCAGTCATAAATTTGTTTGTAAAGGAACTGAGTGCTGAGTTCCCAAGTCACTGGCAAAGCAAAACGAAAAATCTGAGTAACCATATAAATATTAAAAGTATATTATGTTTTCTCTACAGAATATGAAAATGTAACAGTACAGATGAGAAGATAGCCATTAAAACTTTTGTTTAATTCAATAAGAGAGAGAGAACAAAAGGGAATGCCCTGCCACAGAGGCAGGGTGGGAGGGATACTGGGATCCGTGGTGGTGGAAAATGGGCACCGGTGGAGGAATGGGTATTTGATCATTGTATAATCAAAACCCAAGCGCAAAAATGTGTAAGTCTGCAACTGTACCTCAAGATGTCTCACTATTAAAAAAAATTTTAATTAAAAAAAACTTTCGTTTATAGCAATTAGGAAAAATACAAAATATAACACATACACACACACACACACACACGTAGCTATTTGTTTTTCACCTCCAGAGTGGTGCTCAGGGAGCCTGGGTGCCACTTCTGGCAAAACCTGGCCATACCCTAGGTCTAGTGTAGCTGGGACTTTTTATTGTATTTGTTTTTTGCTTTGGGGGTCACACCCAGCTCTGCTCAGGTTACTCCTAACTCTACACTCAGGAATTATTCGTGGCAATGTTGTGGCAGTGTGCGGGAGACGATATGGGATGCCAGGAATTGAACCTGGGGGATTGAACCCAGGTTGGCCATGTGCAAGGCATACGCCCTACCCACTGTACTATTATTGCTCCGGCCACAAGTGTTGCTGCTTGAAAGGAAATCATAATTGAGGGGCTACAACAGTAATCCAGCAGGTAGGGTGCTTACCTTCCACACGGCCAACCAGAATTAATCCCTGGCACCACATATGGTTCCCCTGACCTACCAAGAATAGAAATCCCCAAGGATCGAGAATCAAGCAAACTGCAAACGCAGACCAATTCTCTCTAGAGCTGGCAATATAGCAGGTGTAGGGGAAGAGGACTGAGTTAATCTTGGGGACCAGGAGGAGGAACGGCGTTTAAGAGATAATGTCTTGGACTCAAAAAAGATAAGAAAGGAGGCTGGAGCGATAGCACAGCCAGTAAGGCGTTTGCTATGCACGCAGCCGACCCAGGTTCGATTCCCAGCATCCCATATAGTTCCCTGAGCACCAATAGGAGTAATTCCTGAGTGCAAAAGCCAGGAGTAACCCCTGAGCATCGCCAGGTGTGACCCAAAAATAAAAAAAAAGGAAAAAAAAAGCTAAGAAAGAAGGTACTATGAGAAACTAGGGAGAAAGCTCAAATAGCTGCAGTGCATATTTTGTATACAGGTGTCCTGAATTTTATCCTAATATTACCTGATCCTCAAGCATCACTAGGAGTAACCCACAAACAAGCCAGGAGTAGCCCCAGAGCATTACTGGGTACGAACTAAAAAATAAACCTATAGGACTAGGCAACTAATAAAACAGAAAATCTAATGAATATTTCACCCATTCAATAAAAATTGGGGGGCCAGAGAGATAGTACAGTGGGTAGAGCACTTGTCTTCCATGTGCCAACTTGTCTTCCTGTCCCTTGTACCCTAGATGGTCCCCCAAGCACCAATAGAAGTAATCCCTGATCACAAAGCCAGGAGTAAGTATTGAGCATCACTGGGTGTGGTCTCAAAACAAAGCAAAACAAAATTAAAAAATTGGTGTCAGACAAGTAGTAGAGTACACGTCTTGCATGTTGAAGCTCTGGGTTCAAAGGTTTTGTATATTTCTATTTATTTACTTTGAGACTGAACAGACCCCCAAGAGTTCTTAAAATTCTTATCTAGCTCTCTATTTTTAACTCCTCCTTCTTGTTTACATTTGCTTATGCATCCTAGGTAACAAATTTCACATCTTAGACTATGAAATGGAGGAACCCAAACCTACTGCATTGTTAACTGTGGCCCACAGAGGCATTTGTTGTTTTACTGTGTAAGGAAAAGAGAAATTGCTTCACTGCTCCTGGCCTTGTGGATATTCTGAGTCCTTAACACCTGTTAAGGTATACCTGGCTGTACTTTAAAATACTTTAGAAGGTATTCAAAATGTATAAAACTACACAACTTATTAACACCAATATTACATTAGTCAACTTAAAACTCAAGTCTTGGCAGCTGAATCAATTATTTAAGTTTGCTTGGAAGTTGTTTCCTTCTGTGCTGCCTGCCACTTAACTTGACAATAAGAATTAATTTACTGGAGGTGGAAAGGAGTGGGGAGAGGTATTGGGTCACACCTGGTGGTGCTCAAGGTTACTCTCAGCCTAGTTCTTGGGGGTCATTCCAACCAGTGCTCAAGGGCCCATGTGGAGTCAGAGATCAAATCTGGGCCTCCAGCATGCAAAGCATTTTATCAGTCCTATGAGCTATCACTCTGTTCCAACAAATATCCATTTTTTAAAAGATATCAGGCCACAGATAGCTCAAGGGTTAAAGCACGTGTTTTGAATGTAAAAGTTCCGGGCTCAATCCTCAGCACCACATGCTATCACTGAGGACAAACTGATACTCTACTACCTATTGATTAATCCTCCCACACCTGAGCCTTTTTCAGTGTCAGAGAAAGTCAATACTTTAATTATGTGTAGATTTAATCACCAGTTACATCAGTTAAAAGTCACTAAGTGTACCACTAAGTGTGCTTAGGCACAGAAAAATGGGGGTTCTGAGGGAAGGGGCCGCCCCAGCAGTGCTTGGAGGCCTGAAGGCTAGCCCAGTGATCTCCAGCAGCATGGTTTTGGTAATTGGGCAAGTAATGGTGCACTGCCTGGACACCACTAGGGCTACACCCAGCAGTGCTGGGGCTAGAGGGGCATGCAACGCTAGGAACCAAAATCTGGGCTTCATGCATGCCAAAAAACGTTTCCCAATCCTCTGAAATAGCCTCCCAACAAGTGTTGTTTCTTATTTTTTTTAAGGAATAAACACTTTTGGTAAAATGATAAAGTCAATGATATGTATTACCACATGCTAACTGCTGGCTTTGAGGATTTTTTCCCCCACTGGTTGAAGTGAAGCCATAATCAGCAATGCAAAGGTCCACCAGGTCATGCCTGGTGGTGCTCTGGATCACAGGGTGCTGGGGGTGAAACCCAGAGCCTCACACAAAGCATGTGCTCTATCCCTTAAGCTACATTCCTAGGCCTGACTGATAATTTGATATCGGTAAGGGATATACCCAATGCTACTCAACAACACAGTGTTGCTCAAGCTAGACAGTGCTGGCAGCCACCAGAACACCAGAATGGTCTAACAATGCTAGGGAGTCAGAGAGAATGCAGAGTTAGCTATCAACCTCAAGTCAGCAAGACCCTTTGAGCTGTCTCCTAGTACCCCTTCATAACTTTGATTTAAAAAGATGGAGAGGAAAAATGAGGGGAGGCACATGAGGACTACGATGAACAAATCAAAATTTTATTAAGAGCCAGATAAAAGCCCAAATTTGATACTATTTAGGAAACATAATAAACAGGACTAGTAAAATGCCATATTTAAGCCTCAACAAAAGGAAATGACACATGAGGTTTCCCGAACCAGAAGGCCTGGTTGCTGCTCTTACCTCCTCCTCAGACACCATCCAGACAGAAGACCAGATGCTACACATCCCAGCACTTAAAATTACCCCAGCTGAAAAGACAGTAGTTATATCAGAGAGTAGGAGTAGTTCTGTGTCAGATTAAAAAACAAAAAGGTGAATTTACTCTAAATGGAGTAAATTCTTAACTTTACCACATCTGGGGTAATGACACTGACACTTTAGGTGCTATCAGGATTCATCCAGCACATGATCTGGCAATATAAGCACTCATCCAAACAAATGCTACATATAATCTGAAAGCACCTCTCCTGAACAGCCTTGACGTTCCAACCCATCTGGAAGACCCTGTAACTGACACTTCCCAGTACACACACACACACGTAAATCAGCTTTCAAGTTTCTCAATCACCAAAGATTGAGATTTTTAGTGAAATTTAAATTTTCATTTAAAGAGAGTCTGTTCTTATTTGTAAAATGTGTACATCTCCCACCATAATATGTTCTTCTGGTTGCCAAATAAAACTGGTTTGAAAGCTCATTTCTAAAGACAGCAGCTGAAATACTATATGGTTTCACCCAAAAGTTAAGTATAATCTTGGTCTCAAGCCCAGTCAAACTGATAAAACAAGTATACAAAGAGTGTAATAAACAATAGGAAATAGGGGCTGGAGCAATAGCACAGAGGGTAGGACGTTTGCCTTGCACGCAGACGACCTGGGTTCGATTCCCAGCATCCCATATGGTCCCCTGAGCACCGACAGGAGTAATTCCTGAGTGCAGAGTCAGGAGCAACCCCTGTGCATCGCCAGGTGTGACCAAAAAAAAAAAAAAATAGGAAACAGAAAAAATACAGAATAACACATACTGAAAAGCCCCTAGTCAAGAAGGGGTCTTCAGTCAGATAAGTCAAAAGCTACCAAGAACAACGCATCAAAATTACCAAATGAGGAGCCAGAGATATGGCTCAGTGGTAAAGATATGGCATAAGACCTTGATTCAATGTCTGGACCACTCCCCCACTGCAAAAAAAAAAAACAAAAAACAAAACAGAACCACCATGATAATCAAATGAAAAAAATATCTGGGACCCTGACTTGTAAATGAGAGATAAGACTTATGGGAGCACTAAGAATCAAATGCTCTACCCATAATCTTGATTCAAGATTTTTTTTGTTGGGGCCCGAGAGATACTACAAAGGGGAAGGCTGTACCACAGCTGATCTAAATTTGATCCCTGTCTCCTGAACACAGACAGGAGTAACCCCTGAACACACCTCCCCAAATCCCTCAAAAGTTTTTGTTGCTTTCTTGGGCTCTGAGCTCAGGAATACTCCTGGTGGGCTTGGGGGAACCATATGGAATGCTGGGGACTGAACCCAGGTCAGCCACATGCAAAGCAAATGTCCTATCCACTATACTATCGCCCCTGCCCTATGATTCAAGATTTCTTATGAGAGGCTAAGAAGCTGGACAGATATAACCTAGGGAAGACAGGTATCAACAGACAAAAATTAAACACATTAAAAAGCAATGATTGCCACTCACTAGGCTATTTTTTAAAAAATGTTACTATTTCACAATATTACTATTTATATTTTAAATGTTACTATTTCACAATTTCTCTTAGGAAAGGTATTGATAGTATGTATAGTCCACAAGGCATTCTTTGCTATTTTCACTGAGGCAATAGTGAAACAAAACAAAAATTCCTATAAGAGACAAACTTTAAGATAGCATTAGAAACAGAGAAAAATTGGACAAGGGAGGAAGGTAATGATCATGGGATAATGGCGGAGAAATCTTGAGACACTAGTGGAGGGTTTGGTGTCGCAGCTCTGCAATTTTCTTTTTTTCTTTTTTTTTTATCATTGTATCTTTTAGCTCTGCAATTTTCAAGAGAGAAAAAGCTTGTCGAAATACCCTTGACATGAAATTGTTTTTCAAGATGCTGCCACATGAGGCTAAAGAGAGAGTACAAGTAAGGTACTTGTTTGTCTTGCACATAGTTGACCCAGGTTGGCTCCCCAGCATCACATATGTTTCCCAAACCCACTTAGTGCTGAGCCAGGAGTAAACCCTGAGCACTGCCAGGTGTGGCTCCAAAACAAAACAAAACAAAATTTAATAAAATAATATGCTAACATAGCACATGATTTTGATTTTTTAACAAACAAGTCTTGGGAGTCAGCGAATATAGCTAAGTGGTAAAGTACTTGTTCTGTGTGCATAAGGCCCTTGGGTTCAATCACCAGCACTGAAAAAATAAAACAAAATAAAGCACATGGCCAGCATGTGCAAGGCCCTGAGCTCTCTCCCTGACTTGATATGGTACTCCTAAGTTTAGTTGGGACTTGCCCTAGTGGCCTCAGAGCACTTCTAGGTCTTAAAAACAGTTTTGTAATTCCTATTTTGAGGGGTGGGTGGGCACACACCCAACAGTTTTCAGGGATCCCTGCTCTCAGGGATCACTCCAGGCAGGAGTTGGAAGACTATATGCCGTGCCAGGGATCAAACCTGGGCTGGCCATATGCAAGAAAGTGCTGTAATACTTTAAAAAGTATTATCTTTCTTTAAACATCTTTTAGAATTTTTTTCCCCACATATAATCTTCAAAATCCACTATAGAGTCAGCAGGTTGAAAACCAAGTCTAACAGGGGTCATTTGACAGATGAGACCAAGCAACAAGTCTTGATAAAGGACTCTACTGCCTCAGTTGGGTCAATAAATTACCCTAACCAGCGATTACAAGACAGACCTGGTGAGATTTATGAAAAAATCTTCCAACATCTAAAACAGATGGCTTTGCGAAGAGGTTGGCAAAAGACCACTAGAGAAAATATCTGAGAACATAAAATAGAGCAAATTTCAAGCAAACTCCCCACCACCAACCAATCATTTCTTTTTTATGTATTTCTTTTCCTTTACATAGTTAAGCAAAATGTTAGGTGCAATGTCACTACATAATTGTGGCATCTTTGTGTTAGAAGTACAAAAAAAAAGTAGTCTATAATGTCAATGAGTTTATTGCCAATTTAGCTATGGTCAAGATTACAATTTGTCAAGTGCATAATAAATAACAGACATCCCTCCCCACCCTCAAAAGGCACCAGAGCTTAGAGAAATAGGAAACTCTGAATGTTAAATGTTATCAGAAAACTTCCTGAAAGAAGGAACTGAGAGACAGTACAGTGGGGAGGCACTTGTCTTGTATGCAGCTAACTAGAGTTAGATCCCTGGCATCCCATATGGTCCTCTGAGTCCTACAAGGAGTGATTCTGGAGCACTTTCAGGTGGTACCCCAAAACAAAACAAAACAAAAATTCCTACAAGAGACAAACTTTAAGACAGCATTAGAAGCAGAGCAAAATTAGACAAGTGAGGGAGGAAGGTAATGATCATGGGATAATGGCGGAGAAATCTTGAGACACTAGTGGAGGGTTTGGTGTAGCAGCTCTGCAACTATAAAATAACTTCATCACTACTGTAAATATAATAGATCGATAAAAATCGTAAAAATCTTAAGTGAAGAAGATTCAAACAAGTGAAAGGAGAAAATATTCCAAATAGGACTCAAGGCTTAGATATGAAGTGTGCAGAAAACGCAGAAATGTTTCCTGGAAAGGAAAATAAAATTGCCACACTAATTAAAAACATAGCACAGCGGGTAGGGCGTCTGCCTTGCACGCAGCCAACATGGCCGACCTGAGTTCGATTCCTCCGCCCCTCTCGGAGAGCCCGGCAAGCTACTGAGAGTATTCGATATGCCAGACACAGTAACAACAAAATCTCCAATGGAGACGTTACTGGGCCCGCTCGAGCAAATCGACGATCAACGGGAGGGCCTTTACCTTTACCTTTACCTTACTACTTAATAGTATTGGTGGGCAATGAAGGTATATAAAAGAAGTAACACCAATTATAAAGTGAGGATTGCTACTCTACAAGGGCTTTCCAGTCAAATGACACACAGATATGCACATATATACCATGAGGGCTGGGAATGTGGCTCAGTGGTAAAGTTCATGTTTATATGCATGATAACTAAATTCAATGCCCAGCACCACAACAAAAAATGTGTGCGTGGGCATGTACATGTGTTGAATAAGGATGTTGGTTTCTGTAGTAACTAAAATTTTCTGTAATTAGGAGGTGATGACTGTATTATCTTACTAATATACTAAAAAAAAATCACTGAATTCAGGGACTGGAAAGATAGTATGGTAGGTAGGGTGCTTGCCTTACATAATGTCAGCCTGGGTTCAATCCTTGACACCCTATATGGTCCCCTGAGTCTAGTCAGGAGTCATCACTGAGTCAGAGCCAGGTGTGCTCACCTCCCCAAAAAAAGCAAATGAAGCCACTGAACTAAATGTTTTTAAATGATTATACAAAAATTGTAATTCAAATAGAAAAAGGTGTGGGGTTGGGGAGACTAAGTTGCTATAAGGCATAAAAGAATATAATTTTCCTAAGATAATGAGGGCTTCCCAGAAGAGGAAACAAAATTGAATAGTAAAGGACAAATAGCCTTCCCTAAGCAGAGAAGGATGAAGTCATTCAAAGAGAGGGAATTAAACATGTTTTAGTAAAGTTTCACGGCATTAGAGGTTGGAAGGAATAAATGGGGAGATTGCAAGAGATGAGAAGTAAACAGGCCAGATCTGGATCCAGCATTGTCTCCTGAGGACTTTGCTAAGGACTCTGAACTTTGTTCTAAACTAGGATTGGCAAATATGTGGCATTTGGCACCACCTTACTATCTGTACCTCTGGCAGACAAATTATGGCATTTAGTCTTTCACTGCTGGGCTTAAAAGTGAACTCAATTCTGTATCTCCACCTACTCAATTTTCCCACAATTTATGTGCCTCTAATGGAAGCCATTGATTTCAATTTGGAGAGTGGTCACGGTCCTCCCGTTGTTCATCAATTTGCTCAAGCGGGCCCAGTAATGTCTCCATCGTGAGACTTGTTGTTACTGTGTTTGGCATACTGAGATACTCTCGGTAGCTTGCCGGGCTCTCCGAGAGGGGCGGAGGAATCGAACCTGGCTCTGCCGAGCCAGCTGCATGCAAGGCAAACGCCCTACCGCTGTGCTATCGCACCAGCCCTTGGAGAGTGGCATCACAGAATTCTCCATTAAAAAAGAACATCATACAGAGCCTGAGCAATAATATAATGGGTAGGGCACGTGCCTTGCAAGTGGCCATCCTAGCATCCCATATGTTCGAATGAGCAGCACTAGGCATGATTCCTGAGCGCAGAGCCAGGAATAACCACTAAGTATTGCTGGGTATGGCTAATAAAATAAAATAAATACAAATAGTCTAGGCCTGAGATAGTATAAGGTTTAAGGTGTTTGCCTTGCATGCAGCTAATGCCAGTTCGCTCACAGATACTATAAACTATCCCCAGAATGCCATCAGGAATGATCTCTGAGCATGGGGGGTGGGAGGGATACTGGGACTGCTGGGGGTGGAGAATGGGCACTGGTGGTGGGATGGGTACTCGAAACCCAAGCACAACAACTTGTAAGCCTACAACTGTACCTCATGGTATTTCACTTAATAAAACAAAACAAAACAAAACAAAAATAACTGTTGCTTCGGGACTGGAGCAATAGCACAGTGGGTAGGGCATTTGCCTTGCACGCAGCCAACCCGGGTTCGATTCCCAGCATCCCATATGGTCCCCTAAGCACCGCCAGGAATAATTCCTGAGTGCATGAGCCAGGAGTAGCCCCTGTGCATCGCTAGGTGTGACCCAAAAACCAGAAAGAAAAAAAAAAACTGTTGCTTCTATGGGCACTGACACTGCAGCCCAGCTTGGGTGCAAAAATCAGTAAGTAAATAAATAAAACAATAATAAGTATAAGGTATATGCTAAGAAATACTTAGGAGATGAAGAGATAGCTCAAGTCTTTACATGGCATTAGTCATATGCACTGCATGGTCCTCCCAAGCACACCAAGAACAATTCCAAACATAGAACCAAGAGTAGCCCCTAAGCATTGCCAGGGAGAGCCCCCAAAAAGAATAAATACTGATAATGTTCAGTACTTGTAGAGAAATATGAATTAATACAATCTTTAGATTTGCTCGAGCGGGCCCAGTAACGTCTCCATTGGAGACTTTGTTGTTACTGTGTCTGGCATATCGAATACTCTCGGTAGCTTGCCGGGCTCTCCGAGAGGGGCGGAGGAATCGAACTCGGGTCGGCCATGTTGGTCGCTTGTAAGGCGAACGCCCTACCCGCTGTGCTATCGCTCCAGCCCAAGCAATGAAAAAAGAAGAAAAATAATGTTTCATATGTAGGCAGGCAAGGGTTAAGTTAGCACTGTAACAATCTTTAGAAAACTAACAAAATTTAGGGGGGAGGACCAACAACCAGTGATGCTCAGGGGCTGCTCCTGGTGGAAACCATGTGGTGCTAGGAACTGAACACGGAGTCTAATATATGCAAGGCAAGTACTCTACAACTGAGTTCTATCTCTGGCTGTAGCAAAAATTTTAAATACGTAACTTCTCACATATACGTATTTTAAATACGTAACTTCTCACGTAACTCTATGAGAAATTTACCCTAGGAGTCAAGTATACTAAATACAGAAGAAAGTTATAAGCTAGAAAGATAGTTCAAGTGTTAAAGTGCTTGCATTGATTGCAATCAACCCTGGTTCAATCCCTGGCACTACATATAGTCCTCTGATCACTGTCCTGGAACAATCCCAAATACAAAGTCAGGAATAGGCCCCAAGCACCCTGCTGGGTGTGGCCCAAACCCCACCCCAAAAAAAACAAGAGTATAGAAAAATAATATAATAAAAAAAAAACCCGAATCGGATGATTACACTTGAATAAATGTGGCTCACTACCGGCAGTTTCTATCTTTGTTGTCTATGCACCAACATCCAGTTATGGTGAAAGAGAAACTGAGAAATTCTACATGGAGCTGGAGAAGTTCTATAAAGAAGATCACACCTTCTACAAGATCATTGTCGGTGATTTTAATGCCAAGATAGGACCAAGAAGATCAGTCGATGAACTCCACATCGGAACCCATGGCCTGGAATGGAACGAACAGGGTGACAGACTGTCTGAGTTCATCATGTCAACCAAAACCTTCCATGGTAACTCGCAATTCCAAAAGGCTGAATCTAAACGTTGGACATGGGAGTCTCCCGATGGACGGTTCCACAATGAAATAGACCACATCATATTCAATCGGCGGTTTTGCCTAACCGATGTTGCTGTTGTCCCAAAATTCCAAACGGGATCAGACCACCATCTTCTTCGTGCAAAATTCTACCTCACAGAATGAGGAGAAAAGAATACAAGGTTTAAGAAGAGGACTCCCAGAACAACCACCAACTGGGAGCTCTTTGGCTCTATTGCGGCAACATGGGAAGATGCTGTCATTGACAACATTGATGAGGAATACGATCGAATGATTCAGCACCTCCATGATTGTGCAAGGAATGCCAAGAGAGAGATAATCACAAAAAACCGTCTTTCTTCGAACACTCTTGAACTTATTCGCCAACGTGGCTTGGCACGTGCCTCAGGCAACCACAAGCGAACGTCCGAACTGGCAAAACAATGCAGAGAAGCCATCAAGGATGACCTCAAAAACAGGAGAGCAGCAGTACTGGTAGACGCAGCAGAAGCTGGGAAAAACATTCGTAATGCCCGCCTGTCCTTCACCAACTACAAAACCAAGATGACTGCCCTCCGACATCATGATGGATCTATCACATCTTCCAGAAGGGCAATGGAGAAGATTATTCATGACTTCTACTCAGATCTCTTTAATAGCCACATCCACTTGCCCACATACCACATACCACATGATGGATATGTCGTTCCCAATGTTCTCCCTTCCGAAATCCAACATGCCATCTCGTCGGTAAAGAAACAAAGAGCACCTGGCCCAGACAAGATCAGACCTGAACACCTGAAGAACTTACCATCAGTACCTGAAGAACTTACATCAATACATTGGCTCGACTCTTCACACGCTACCTGTCTGAATGCAAGGTTCCATCCCAATGGAAAACCAGCAGGACTGTACTACTATACAAGAAAGGAGACATCCACGACATTGGCAACTATCGCCCAATCTGCCTATTGTCTGTCATCTACAAACTATTCACTCGAGTCATCCTGAATAGGATTAGCAGAACACTAGATGAAGGACAACCATGTGAACAAGCTGGATTCCGAAAAGGATTCAGTACCATCGACCATATCCACACAATAACCAAGCTCATTGAGGTATCTCGGGAGTTCAAGATGCCGCTCTGTCTAACATTCATTGATTTAAAGAAGGCCTTTGATTCTGTTGAGACGGAAGCGGTCATGGAAGCCCTAGCCAATCAGGGCGTACAAACCCAATACATCAGGATCCTTCGTGAGCTCTATTGCGGATTCACTACCAAGATCTCACTATTCTACAAAGAAGTAATCATCCATATCAAGAGAGGGGTTCGGCAGGGTGATACCATTTCACCAAAACTCTTCAGTGCCACACTCGAGAACATCATGCGACAACTGGAATGGGAAAACATGGGAGTGAAGATAGATGGTCGGCAACTACACCACCTCCGCTTTGCTGATGACATCGTTCTAATAACACCAAACATCAACCAAGCGGCACAAATGCTGAACTACTTTGACCGTGAATGTGGAAAGGTCGGACTACAGCTGAATCTTACGAAGACAATGTTTATGAGAAACAGCCTCGTTCCTGACACCCCATTTGCTCTCAACAGAACGACCATCTCCGAATGCAACAGCTATGTGTACCTAGGTCGAGAAGTCAACATGACAAATGACCTGGCACCCGAGCTGCGCAGGAGGAAGAAAGCGGCTTGGAACGCCTTCAAGAGCATCAAAGAAATAGCTAAGAGGACAAAGAACCTCTGGCTCTGGGCACATCTCTTTGATTCCACTGTTCTTCCTGCATTTACATATGCCTCAGAGACCTGGGCCCTACGCAAACAGGATGAGAACGCTATTCGTGTCTCCCAAAGAGGAATTGAAAGAGCTATGCTTGGAATATCACGTTTCACTCAAATAGAGAAAGAATCCGGAGTTCCGACCTCCATCGACGACGATCAAGAATCAGAGATGCTGTCTCGTTTGCCAAGGTGTCAAAAATCAGATGGGCTGGTCACATAATGAGATTTAAAGACGACCGCTGGACTAGAGCTGTTACTGACTGGATTCCACGGGATGTCAAAAGACCGCGTGGCCGCCCACCTACCAAATGGTCAGACTTCTTCATTAAGATCATGAACGATCGGTTTGTGACTCTTTATGTTCCTAGAGCGAACAGACGCCATTGGGCCACACTAGCACACGACAGGGACAAATGGAGACGTTACTGGCACCCTCTCGAGCAAATCGACGATTAACAGGAAGTTAAGTGATTAAGTGATTATGATCCCATTTCTTTTTAAAAGATTATTTTTCACATGTTAGTATATACAGCAAAAAAATTCTGAAATAAATATACAGCAGGAGCCAGAGAGGTTAATACAGTTGGCAGGGATTTTGCCTTGCATGTGGCAGACTTGGTTCAACCCCCATCACCCAGTACGGTCTCTCAACAGGAGTAATCTCTGAGTACAGAGCCGGGAGTAAGCCCTAAGCACCACTGAGTGTGCCCCCCTCCCTCAAAAACTTTAAATTCTTTTGTAAAATAAAAATATGGAACAAAATTATTTTTGGAAACAAGGGAGGGCATCTTAAGCTGTGCTCAGGAGAAAGTGAAAGATTAGCGAACAGAAAGCTAAAGAGAAGTGACTTGTCAAGAATGAAGAAATCTTGACTGGAGAGAGAGATAGCTTAATGGGCTTAGCACATGCTTTGCATGCTGGAAGTCCACATTAAGCTCCCAGTGTCTCATGGTCCCCCAAGAACCACTGGAAGCAACACCCAAGCACAGAAGCCCCTTAATACCACCAGGTATGGCCCCAAAATGCATGCACACATACCATATACACACAGAGGAATAAAGGAGGTGAAGTAAGTCTAAGATCTGAGGGTGAACATAAATTGAGAAACAAAGCAGCTTCTGTGGGACATGAGATCCTAAGAAGGCAACCTGAGGGGTAGGAAAAACTCAATCCAAAAGAGGCTGTGGAAAGTGTAGACATTCAAGATAGCCCATATCCCTGAGTCCACAGAAATACTGGACAACCTAAGAAGAGCAAACAAAGCCAACGGAGATAACTAAATGCTGGTAACTGGCAAAACAGACAGCACAAAGTCAGGCAGGCAAGGTTCTCTCTCAGTCCAACCAAGCAACACTGAAACTGTAGACCATGGCAAACCAGCATCTAAACTAACACAGGAGGTAGATGATACAATGAAGAAAAAGGTATGAGAAGACAGTGGGACTATTAGACATAATGAGGCCAAAGAGTCTGAGTTCAATCCAGAATTATATATGTGATTCTTTTCCAAATAACCATTTTTCTTCCATTTTTGGGGGGAGGCGGGGTGGGGTCACACCAAGCAATGTTTAGGACTTACTCCTAGCTCTGCACTCATGATTACACAGGGTGCCAAGGATAGAACCTGGGTCAGCTGCACACAAGGCAAGTGCCCGACAACTGTATTATGATTCCAGCCCCTTTTCTTCTAATTTCTTTATGTCATCACAAATTACCCACTGTGTCACCTAGTCTCATTTGTAAAGCCATTACTCCTTGGTCATAGGCTTGATCTGTGAGATGAATAGAGAATTGCCTCTAGCTTCCTCACTCACCCAGCTCTTCCAGAATTACCGGTCTGCCGTTAACGGGGCAGAAGAGAAGCTATATTCCTTGTGTACCCTGCCTTCTGTGTATCCTCTATTGGCCAAAAGCCAGGAATACCATCACCCCAAATTGAAGTCCTAAAATATCCCACATATAAAAGATGTGGGATATTTTAGGATATATAAAAGATGGCACATTGCTGGAGTTTTACCTCAGTGGTAGAATGTATTCTTGAAAATAAAATATCTTTAAAGGGTACTAAGTCCACAGGTTTATTTTGTTTGGTTTTTTTTCTTCTTCTTCTTTGTTTTCTTTGCTTTTTTTTTTTTTTTTTTTTTTTTTTTTTTTTTAGTTAGGGGTGGGTGGGGAGAGTTATTTGGACCACATCAGGCAGTGTTCAAACCTTATTGCTAGCAGGACTCAAGAGACATATGGTGGTGGGAATCAAACCAAGGTTGACCTTGTGCAGGCAAGTGCCTTATCTGATGTACTCTACTATCTGTCTGGCCCAGTTTTCCTCTTACTGACCTTGTATACTGAAAAGCAAATACTTTCACCTTTTGGTACTTCCTTCCTAACCTGTAAAATGAGTGTATCTGCTGCCCATGATTGTTGGGAGAAATCAAGTACATGTATATAAACGTGTTTGAAATTTTTTAGTGAGTAAAGGTACAAGGTCAACCCTTTGAACTCTATCTTCGGTCTTGAATATATTTTATAAACTATGATATCAAATACATGTAAGGTATAAAGCAAACATTTTTCATTTTGCCTTTATTATACTATGCCTATGCTGGGGCCGGCATAAGAGTACAACAAGTAGGGTGCTTGCCTTGAGCAACAATCATGGTTCAATTCCCAGCACACCATATGGTCATCTGAATCCCAACAGGAGTTATCCACAAATGCAAAGCCAGAAGTAAGCTCTTAGCACCACTCATCTGGCCCTCCCCAAAACAAAACAGAAATAAACACTGGAGCCAGAGAGAGAGTACAATAGATAAGGCATTTAGCCAATCTGGGTTTGATTCCCAGAACCCTATACAGTTTCTCTAGATCACCAGGAGTGAGTGCAGAACCAGGAATTAGTGCTGTGCACTGCCAGGTGTGAACCAAAAACAAATAAAAATAAATAAAAAAGAACTATGCCTGGGGGTATGGTGCTGCCAGCAGGTCAATCTGTACCTGTGAGGTGAGTGCATCAGCAGCCTGATGGTGCCTTCAGACTTCCAGATATCCCAAAATTGTTGCTGTGCCTTTGGCCAGACCCCAAAAACTTGGGGCAAAGTTTACCAAGAAAGTAAAGGTAAAGGTAAAGGCCCTCCCGTTGATCATCGATTTGCTCGAGCGGGCCCAGTAACGTCTCCATTGGAGACTTTGTTGTTACTGTGTTTGGCATATCGAATACGTCACGGGGAGCTTGCCAGGCTCTGCCGTGCGGGCGAGATACTCTCGGTAGCTTGCCGGGCTCTCCGAGAGGGGCGGAGAAATCGAACTCGGGTCGGCCATGTTGGCTGCGTGCAAGGCAAACGCCCTACCACTGTGCAATCGCTCCAGCCCTACCAAGAAAGTAAACGGCCAAAAGTTAGGTATGTGGGAGACACACCCACAAAACACCTCTGGTTCAGCTATATAATTGGAGGCATGGCCTCTCTGGTTCCTGATCAAACTGCTTAATGGCCATGATCCCAGAGACTCAGAAACAAATCTCAAAACTCAATGGCTTTTGGCAGAAATGCGTGCAGTTCCTGCAGTAAGTTACAGGTACTGGGTGACCCCTGGTGGGAATAGGTTTTGTGCCTGGGCCTGTTCCCCCTGGCGGCCCGATGGCCACCATCCTCCAGAGGCCATTGGACAGTCAGGTTTGGGCCCTCAGTGATGAGACACGCGGGGCCTCACGGGATGGGGCTGGAACCAGCCCTTTCCTCCCCGTCCCAACGAGACCCTGAGTCGCCACCCATGAATGGCCTCTCTGGCTCCTGATCAAGCTGCTTAACGGCCATGATCCAAAAGACTCAGGAACAAATCTCGGAACCCAGCAGGTTTTGGCAGAAATCCCTCCAGATTTAAGTGTTAAAATTTCAGAATTTCAAAAGTGTGCAGCCACTACTGCAGCCACGCGACATCATATGTTATTCATTACCAGGAAAAGAAAACAAATTGTCTACGGTTGCCTTTCCAGCAGATCTGAGTGCTGGGGTAAAATCCCAAATAATAATGGTGGGTCTGGTGTCAAAATATTGAATGTAATCAAAGTAGAGAGAGAGTAATGTGGAAACCATCTGCCCCACAGGTAGGGGGAGGTGTGGGATGGGGGTATAACTTGAGTTTTGGGGGGTGGAGAACTGGTGAAGGTACGAGTGTTTCATTGTATGACCGAGACTTAAATCCAAAAGCTTTGTAACTGCTCTCACAGTGATTCAATAAATAAAACCATAAAAAACTTTTTAAAAAGTAAGGTGGAGTTCATGCCCAATTCAATCAGCTGATCAGTGACTGAATAAAAGCAATACTCCTATATTTAAAAAAAAAGAAAAAGAAAAAGAACTATGCCTATGTGCTATAAAAGTAGTACTAGCTACTTTCAATGTCTGTGCTAACTGAAACTATTTTTGTTTGTATTGCTTCTAACCTATAATGACTTCCTTTTCACAATCTCAACTCTGCTAACAAAGCTTCAATTTAACAGTTGCTTGCCACATATAAAATGTCTTATGCCTTGCCTCAGTTTTCCTCTCTACTTCATATCAATTTTGTCTTTAACCTAGCTATATTTCATGCTTTGCTTTTCTGTTATGTTTTCACTTGCATGAAATAAATGAACTGCTTAAAGTAGGCTTCATCATATGGGGCCAGAGAGATCGTACAGGAGGTATGGCACTTGCAGGCACTTGGTAGACCCAGGTTCATTCTTTGACTTTTCATATGGTCCCCCAAGCCCACCAACAGTGATTCCTGAGTGCAGATCCAGGAGTCATCTCTAAGCATCACCCGGTATTCCCCATCTCTCACCCACAAAAAAAGAAAAGAATATATATATATATATATATTATGTAGTATAATATATATATATTTATATATGAGCTGGAGTGATAGCACAGCGGGTAGGGCGTTTGCCTTGCATGCGGCCAACCCAGCTGACCCAGGTTCTATTCCTCCGTCCCTCTCAGAGAGCCAAGCAAGCTACCGAGAGCATCTCACCCTCACGGCAAAGCCTGGCAAGCTCCCCGTGACGTATCTGATATGTCAAACACAGTAACACGTCTCACAATGGAGATGTTACTGGGCCCGCTCGAGCAAATCGATGAACGACAGGAGGACAGTGTACTTGGGCTGGAGCGATAGCACAGCGGTAGGGCATTTGCCTTGCACACAGCCAGCCTGGCTGAGCTGGGTTCGAGTCCTCCGCCCCTCTCAGAGAGCTCGGGACAATATTAGGCTAACAAAAAACTGTACAGATAATTTCTGAGTCACTGACTTCAAATTCCTGAATAAAGTTTAGACAAGTAATATTATATTCTGAAAATGGTAACACAGAGCTCAGCGAGATCTCCGAAAAGACCTATAGCTGATCAGAGTCACATCCCACTGATAAATCCATTACCTCGCTGGAGAAATAGTACAGGGGTTTATGCACTTGGCTTGCATGCAGCTGACCCTGATTTGATCCAAAGCATTATAATATGATCCCCTGAGCACTGCCAGGAGTGATCTCTGAGCAAAGAGCAAGAAGTAAGTCCTGAGCATAGATGGGTATGTCCCCAACCCCCCAAAAATTAATAATAATCATTAGAAATCCATTACCTACTATCCAGGTGATCAATATTTGCCTGGAGACCTTGTGATCCAAACCAACTAGTTAACTCATCCTCACACATAAGGGACAAAGTGCTCAGAGAAATAAATGGTCAATGGTAGATCTAGATAATTCCAATAAAGAACTGCCAACTGAGGGCCAGAAATAATACAATGATTAAGGTCCTCATTTAGCATGCAGCTACGCTGACCATAGTTCAAAACCCAGCAAGTATATGGACCCCCCAGCACCACAATGTGTGGCCTCTAAGCATAAAGGTAGGTGTTGCCCACAATCAATTCCCAAAAACTGAACAGCCACTCAACCGCAGGATGATCTCACTAACTGTGGTATACAGAATAACTAGACAAAGGAATGCAGTGTTTAAAGAGGGATGCCTAGATCACCCTTGACCTCAGACTATAGAGAGGACAGAGAAGGAAAGAAATCGAGCGGGGGGAAAGGATGAGAAAGGAGTTAATAGGGAAACAGGGACCAGGAGAACTCAGTTATACTGGTTCTGTGGGGGAGGGAATTCAAACATGATATTCACTCGTGTATTAAGACAAACTACAACCACCAAACTTTATAACGTGCCTGTCAAGGTGGCAGGCTAGAAGGGCACAGAGGGAACATGGGAACACTGGTGGAGGGAAGTTGTCACTGGTGGAAGTATTGGTGCTCTAACATTGTAGCACTGTAGCACTGTCATCCCATTGTTCATCGATTTGCTCAAGCAGGCACCAGTAATGTCTCCATTGTGAGACTTGTTCCTGATACCCCAAAATTGCTGCTGTGCCTTTGGCCAGACCCCAACAACTTGGGAACAAGTTTACCAAGAAATTAAATAGCCAAAAGTTAGGTATGTGGGAGTCACACCCACAAATCATCTCCAGCTCAGCTATACAAGCTCACTCAGAGTTGGGATGGGCTACCGCCCCCATTTCCCAATACACATGGAAGAACTGGCAGTCATCCCCATGAACCAACTCCAGCGCCACCGTGTAAGCTCTACTATTGGCCTTACCTCAGAGACCCCTAAATAAATCTCAAAAGAGATCAAAAGCCGCAGTTAATCTCAGACCCATACATGGCTGAACAGTCTGGAGTAAAGTGGGGGGGCAGGTTGGCCTGTGCCCACCCAAGTAGAGTCTCCAGCAGCCACTTGCTTCCACAAACCAAAATTGCTGCCATACCCCAAGCCTGACTCCACCGTCTCAGAATGGACCTTACTAAGATATAATCTGCTGAAAATTTCATAATGTGGATCTTAGCTCACCAACAGCCCTGGCCAGAGACATAGCAGCAAGTCCCAAATGACACTACAGTCTCTCCGGGCCCCATACCGAGCCAATATCACCGGGACATCCCAGGTGGAGCAGGTGCAGTCTCCCCGCCTACTCCAGATGGAATTCCGGTGACCAAGAGCTTCCACAAGCAAGGCCCAGGTATGCAGGTTCCAGGACTACATCTCCAGGCTGCTTGGTGGCAGAGGATCTGGGCTGTACCTCCCTGGGTCCCTGCCCAGAAGACTGGCTGCTATGCCCACAATTAGCCTCCAGGCACCATTTTAGCACACCAACAGCCCTGGCCCACAGACATAGCAGCAAGTCCCAGATGACACCACAGCTCCAGAGATCTCTCCGGGCCCCATACCGAGCCAATATCACCAGGGCATCCCAGATGGAGCAGGTGCAATCTCCCTGCCTACTCCAGATGGAATCCCAGTGACCAAGAGCTTTCAAAACAAGGCCTAGGTATGCGGGTTCAGGACTAAATCTCCAGGCCACATGGTGGCAGAGGACCTGGGCTGTCTCTCCCCAAGTCACCACCCACTCAGAAGACTAGCTGTCATGCCCACAATTTGCCTTGGGACGCCATCTTAGTACACCAACAGATCTGGCCCAGGGACTCCCAATTGAATCCCAAAATGGATTAGTGCCATACTGAGATGTCTCTGGAACCCAACCCATTTATAATCACGCCTGCATGAGCTCTCATGATATTCAAAATGAGCTATAGAAAATATCTAGTGTCTGTCCCTGGCAGGTAGGTGTGAATGGTGGTGGGAAAATTTGAGCAAAATTAATGTCCCAAATTAGAGAGTATTGGGGAAACTGTCTGCCATAGAGGCAGGGTGAGGACTGCGATATGTATGTATTGTGAGGGGGGTGATACTTGGGACAATGGTGGTGGAAAATGTGCAGCGGTGGAGAAATGGATGTTTCATCACTGTATGGCTGAATCTCAAACATGAAAGCTTTGCAAATATCTCACAGTGATAAAATAAAAAAGTAATGTGGAGCTCATGCCCAATTCAATCAGCTTAATCAATGGCTGAACAAATAGCAGTACTCCAACATTATTTTTAAAAATTAAATTAAATTTAAAAATTTTAAATTAAAATTTTTAAAATTTAAAAATAAAAAATAAATTTAAAAAAAATTGCCAGGACAGCTCAGATAGAGAAGGGAGCACCAAGTAAAGGGTGTTGGGAAGATCCGCCCAGGATGGGAGATGCATGCTAAAAGTAGACTATAGACCGAACATGATTGCCACCCAATGCCTCTTTTGCAAACCACAGCACCCAAAAGGAGAGAGAGAACAAAAGGGAGTGCCCTGCCACAGAGGCAGGGTGGGATGAGGGGGAGGGGGGGTGGGAGGGATACTGGGATTGGTGGGGGTGGAGAATGGGCACTGGTGGAGGGATGGGTACTTGATCATTGTATAACTGAAACCCAAGCAAAAAATTTGTGAATCTACAACTGTACCTCATGGTGTTTCACTAATAAAAACAAATTAATTAATTAAAATTAAAATTTTTAAAAATTGCCAGGAAAAAAATTACCAGTGCTAGAAATGACCTTGGATTTCATAGTGTGAATTCTTACTCATCAATACTGGATCAAGACTACCTCAAATTCTCCCACCTGTCCAGAGTGCCAACAGACGCAGACAGTGAGCTGCTCTCATCAGCAGGTAAGGAAACTGAGCCTCTCATTTATGTATAAGACCCAACTAGAATCCTATTAATAATACTCAGAACAGTGTCCCTTTCACACTAGATACTGAGCAAGCACTGAACATCCATAAAGCAACAGGCCCTAACATCCAGTTTCTATTACAACCTGCAAGAAAAACCACATTTTATTGCACTGTCCTCCCGCTGTTCATCGATTTGCTCGAGCGGGCCCAGTAACGTCTTCATTGTGAGACTTGTTGTCACTGTGTTTGCATATCGAATTCGTCACAGGTAGCTTGCCAGGCTTTGCCATGCGGCGAGATACTCTCAATAAAATTTAAAATATAGCTCTAAATGGTTAAGAGTTTGCCAGATAAAAAAGTTAGCAAGATCAGGAGAGACTACTCTAAGGGCTGAACACATACTTGGCATGTGAGAAGACCCAAGTTCAATCTCCAGCACTGCAAGGTCCCCCAAAGCACCACTGGGAGAGTGGTGAGCTGAGCTAGTGACAGTCCTTAAGAATCATCAGGTAAGGCTTCTCTGTAACAAAAACAACTAGGAAAATCTAGAAATAGGCTGATTCGAAAGAATGTCCTCCAAACTTTTATGAAGAAATCTAAACTTCCCACATGCACCACCAGTGTGGCCTTGATGGTGTGACCAGCACTGCAGGGCCCAAGTAACTCTGCATCCTCCTCCATCAAGCCCAATTGGCCTAGTATTATTAGAAACGGCACCGAGCCCCTGACCACTATTTGGGAGGCCCAAAAATTAGTGACTGAATAGACAAACATTTAAAACTCTTAAGACTTTTTTCCAAGAGTTCCTGAAGTGAACTATTTGATTAAGCTGGTCTAAAACATTTCTTTCACCAATTCCATTTCCTTCGAAGCAACAATAAGCTAGCTTTTACTTTATTTTCTCAAGTGAATATTCCAGATAAAAAAATTAGAAATATTTCCTAAAAATTGTCAAAGTGCACTGATTTTTAATTCTTTGTTTCTGGTCAAATATATACAGAAAGAGATACTGACAGCAAAGAAAAGAATATGGTTTTACAAAATTAGAATGGAGATTAACAAAAATCAGTTTTACATTATTTAATGCTGTGGAAATTTAAGAGGCAAGCAACTTTAAATAAACTAAACTTTACCACAATCTTAATTCTGTTCTAAAGGACAGATACTCCCAACCAACAAACAGGCAGTATATCTGACAAAGGGGTAAACCAATACCTTCATGCTTCCCAAAACAAACTAGGAAGGAAAGTATAAAATTGAATATGCTTTCTGGGAAACATGACTAGATATAGAGTATTTGTAAATCACTGCTCTTGTAGATCACTGTTTCTTGTAGAAACAAAAATGTTTGTCTACAGGAATAAAGTTAGCAGGCAGATTTAAGTTAAGTAACAACAAAAAAAAGTGCCAATGTGAACACATAAATTTTTTTCCCACAGAAAGCATAGGAAAATAACCAATTGTCACTACTGAAAATAAATTCTTTATAAACATTTAGTTGAGTTTTATTGATTAAAAGCTTGTTTTAGGGGCTGGAAAGATAGTACTACAGGTAGGGTGCTTGTCTTGTATGTGGCAGCCAACATAGGTTCGATCCCCAGCACCCCTATGGTCCCCAGAGACCCACCAGTTGTCATCTCTAAACACAGAGGCAGGACTATGCCCTGAGTACCACAGAATACGTTCCAAAATTAAGAACAAGCTTGTTATAGGGCCAGAGAGAACTGAGATCATCCTTCGCAAGTAAGCCCAGGTTCCATCCCCAGCACATCATAGTCCCCTGAGACTCCTAGAAGAAAAGCAAAGTTAAGTGTGACTGCCCCTCCCCACCACCACACACACACAAAAAGAAAATTTGAGAAGGAGGGTGAAATTGAGACAGGAAAAAGAGAAAAAATATTTTGTGTGGGATAGAAGGGGACAGAGCTCAACAGGCTGAGCACATGTGGAAGGCTGTGGTTCAATCCCAGGACTGCGTGGTCCTGAGTAACACAGAAGTAGCCTAAGCAATGCCAGGTGTGGGTCAAACTATGCCCTCCCCAACGCCCCTCAAGCCACCCCCAGAAGAAAAAAAAAAGCAACCTCCAAAACTATTACTGGAGTAGAAGAGATAGTGTCTGCCTTGCAGCCCATAGCCAAGTTCATCCTCAGTCCTATACAGTCCCCTGAGCACCACCAAGTGTGATTCCTGAGTGTAAAGTCAGAAGTTATCCCAATGAATCACCGGGTGTGGCCCAAAAACAAAAACAAAACAAAACAAAAAAACAACTATTACTACAACTACAAATAGAAATACACATCCTATCCATACACATCCTACCCTTGGAAATTTATACTAGACTCCAACAAGATAAAACTTCCTAACACTCTGATCAGAAGGTACAATGATTCTGACAGATGTTTTTTTCAAATGCAGGAGTTGATCTCTCTTCCACAGACAGAAAATACATCAGCTTTAGCCTGAATACTCCATACATTTTTAGTGTACAGCTGTGGATTTCAGAGTTAGTCTGTATGTCACCCTTCAATTACACAGATGAGATGTGTACAACCCAAATTCACTGAAGATAGATAACACTTCTACTGAAAATAATGCCACGTGAGAGTTAAGAGGGTGCTGAAATGAGAGTCACTAAAATTTAATAATTCAACATGATTTCAGGGCAACAAGAGAAAATAAAGCTTCATGGATTTAAACAGCTTTAACAACATAAACTGTTAGGGTTTTTATTAGGTTTTTTATTATTTGTTAGAGGACACACATTAAACAGTAACACAAACTTGTGAAAAGGGACATTAGATTGAAAACCCCTGAATTAACATCAGCCATTACAATTCAGTCACAGTGCTGAAAACATGAGTCAGAATTTAAGAACAATAGAGGGAAAAAAGTTAAAGAGAGGAAAGCTTTGACTCCAAATATATGAAAATTCTTTAGTAAAAAATGTCAGGAGCAAGAGTGCATGCTTAGCATTGGGGAGGTAAGGCTCAAATTCCAGTACCATTAGAAAAGACTCTGAGCACCACAGGGTGTGCTCCCAAAACCCCAAAACACTGAAATATACATACTGTCAATTATACAATTATCACTCTGATTTGAATTAAGAATGAGCCAGTCATCTACTACGGAACACACTCTTTCTGCTCCCACACACCAAATTCACTGAAGACCTGTAAACACCCTTAGTGAAAATAACACTGGGGGAGAGTTAAGAGAGGAATGAAATGACAGTCACTAAAATTTAATAATTCAACATGACTTCATCATCATCATTATTATATTATTATTATTATTCCAGTCCTAGCCAACCAATAGAGTCAGTCAGCAGCACCTAGCAAGCTAACAGGAATTCTAAGTTGTCTCTGTCTCTCTGACACACACACACACACACACACACACACACACACACGTCTCTCTCTCTCTCTCTCTCTCTCTCTCACACACACACACACACACACACACACACACACCACACACCACACACCTGCCCGCAGTAAAACGCCATTCCTTCTGAGGAAAACCAGGCTACGAGGTTCCCCCTACTCAATCTCCCAGGCTGCCCCCGTAAAGCGATTCTGCAGCCACCAGCAGCCTCCCAGCGCGCCCCTGCGCACCTCCAACCACAGCTCCGGACACTCACCGTGCCACACTCGGGAATCCCTCCTTCCACGCCAGGATGCATCTGGGCGCCGGGAGAACTCCGCTCTCTGCGCAACTGCCCTTGCGCCTGTCTGAGCTCCAGCCTCTCCGAGACCCGGTCGGCGCCTACCCTTGAGAAACTAAAACTCTCCGCGCTCCTCCCCAGTCGGACCCCAGTTTGCCAAGTTCTCAGACCTCCGGAGAGGAGGGGCTGACGCAGACGGATGCGCCTCGGGGACCAAGCACACAAAGGCCCCTAGAATTCCAAACAGGAGCAGCCCCCTCCACACACCACCCCGCGCGCGCGCGCGCGCACACACACACACACACACCCGCTGAGACCGGCCTCCAGGGCGTCTTTATCAAGTGACGAGAGCGCACGCCGCTGGAGTTACGTCCCCGTTGCCCCTTGACTCCCTTCCTCCGCTACAAAAACCCTCACTACCAAGCCACCCGGGCCCCCGGTCAAAGCCCGAACCCCCGCCAGCCCTCAGACCGCCGGAGTTCCTCAAGCGCCCCGAGCCCCGGGCCTGCTTTGCAGCCCCCGGCTGCTGAGGACCCGGGGGCCCTGGCGGCGTCCCCACACGGCTCCCATTGTTGCGGGACCCGGCGGCCCAAGAGCCGAGCCGGGAGCCGGCCCCCGCACTCACCTCCCTCGCCGCGGCTCCGGGCCGCGCCCGGCCGGACAGGGCCGAGTGAGCGCGCGTCCAGCCGCGCCCGCCTCAGCGGTGTCTGGGGCGGCGGGGGCGGCGGCTGAGGCGGGAAGTAGCCGGCCAGGCCCCGGCGCCGCAGGCTGGCTCCGGCGGAGCGTCGGTCTTCTCCGGCGGCGGCGCTCACAGCCTCCGCTCTCGGTCCGCGCCAGAAAGCGTCCCCCTCCCGGCCCGTTTGCGCTGGTGCTCCGACGGGAACAAGCGCCGCCGACAGGAAAGTTCCGCGGAGAGTAGGGAGCGCCAAGACACTTGCGGCGCCTGGTAGACTGCGATTCTTTGCTGGGCAGAGTCATCTGTGCTAGAGATGATTGTCTTGGGAAGGAAGGTGGCACGGAAAGCCCCAGGCCGGAATCCAGGTTCCAGGGGTGGTTCCGCCTGACTGCGGTTTGCACTCCAGCAGCCCTCGGAGAAGCCTGAGCCTTGCTTCCTGCTCTTTCCTCGCGGGGTACAACCTCAGTAGGTTAGGATTTAATGAGATGATGCAAGTGCCTGGCGCGGAGATACGGGATTCATCATTGGAGCGCAGTCATTGCTGATGCTGCCACTGATAATTGCTACTACTACTATCATCGCCTCTCTTATTTATCTGTTGGTTTTGCTTTGGGGGGTATAGCTGATCTGTGCGTGTGGGATACCCCTTCCTCGTTGCTCAGGGATCGCCCTTTTTGTGTTCAAGGGACCATGCCATGAAAGGGTTCGAACTTCTATCATGAGCCCTTTGAGCCATCTGCCTCCAAAGACTGAAATACGCCTCCCCTCTCCCCACCCCCCACCCCCGTCGCCTTTTACAGAGATTGTGAGCAAGGGACCTTGAAGGGTTCCTGAAATTGATGAGCATCCAATAACTCTTGATTTTCCCTCTATTCCCGTCCTGTTTCTATCGACTGGAGCGTATTACCAGGGAAAGAACAAGAAGGTGTCTTCTCCAGCACTGACTGAGAGAGGTTAGGATGCCGAATCTCCAGTTAGCTAAGGAAAATGTGTGTTGCGTCAGCTTTCTCCATTACCGCCCCACCTCCTCCTCACTTTCTCCCAATTAATACTGGTGAGATTTTTTTTTTAAGTCTGAAAGCTTAGTTTTATAAAAATTTTGTTTTCCTACAGAATCAAGAGGTTAGGGCTGGATGGGACCGGAGAAATAGTACAGCGGATGAGAGCGTTTGTCTTTCACCTGCCAACCCAGGTTCCATCCCCAGAACCCCTTTTAATCCTCTGAGCACCGCCAGCAGTAATTCCTGAGTGCAGAGCCAGGAGTAATCCCTGAGCACTGCAGGGTAGGGCCCAAAAACCAAAATTAAATAAGCATGTAAAAAGGGGGGGGGGGGGTGTCAGGGAATAAGGCTTGAGAGATAGTACAGCTGGTAGGGTGTTTGCCTTTCACGAGGCTGATCCAGGTTCAATTCCTGGCATCCCATATAGTCTCCCGAGCACCATCCCATATGGTCCTAAGCCCAGAGATAGGAGAAATTCCTGAGCTTTGCCAGGTGTTCCTTCTTCCTCTCCTCTGTCTGCCCCCATCCTCACCCCACAAAAAAAAAAAATCAAGATCTTAGGTGCAGGAACAGAGTATAGAGATAAGGGGCTTGCCTGCCATCCTGCTCAAGCCCAGTTGGAATCTTGGGCAACACATACTGTCTGTGTGTACCCTCCCAACTCCAGCCAAGCATCGCCAGGACATTCCTGAGGACAAAGTCAAGAATAGCCCATGTGTACCCCGGTTAAAAAAAAAAAACACTAAAATCAAGATAGGGAAGAGAAAATCTTTTCTCAGACTGGAATGTGGTCAAACACATGCTTCCACATGTGAGGCCCTGGCTTCCATTCCTAGCACCAAATATCTCCTGAAGACCACTGAAGCAGCTTCAGCACTCCCACATGCAGCCCCCACCCCAAAAAAGGGTTGGTATTTTATGATTGGAGAGAAAGCTCAGTGGGCTGGAGTGCACAGAGAAGCCCAGGTTAAATCCCCAGCACTGCATGGTCTCCCAGCACAATACTGAACAGGGAGTAATCCCTGAGCTGGATGGGCAAGGAAACAAAAATCCTTTTACCCTCTCTACCTCCTTTTTCCCAAGGACCTTCACACCACTAGATATTAGTTACTTTTGGAGAAAATTAGGTTATAAAAGTACAGGTACATGTTCCCAAACTATCTATGGGAATTTAGATTTGCAAAAGATGCTCCAAAAGTTAGTTTCACATGTTCTAAATTTTCTATTCTTATTGTTCCCTTGGCTTAGGAAACTTGGGACATTCTATTTCGTTACCCTCTACCTTGTCCAAA
Organism: Sorex fumeus; assembly: GCF_029834395.1. NCBI lineage: Eukaryota > Metazoa > Chordata > Mammalia > Eulipotyphla > Soricidae > Sorex > Sorex fumeus. Next base: position 51,993,249 of record NW_026606129.1, on the reverse strand, counting down.
GAGTTTCCAGAATGGCTGTTATCAGTCTTTGATATTAATCTCACCTGAACGGGGACCAGAGAAATAGTACAGCAGGCAGGGCACTTGCCTTGTATGCAGCTGACCCAGGTTCAGTCCCAGACAACCCATATGATCCCCCTCACCTCACTAGGAGTGATCCCTGAGAATGGAGCCAGGAGTTACCCTCCCTGGCCCCTGGTTACCTTTATTACCATGTGTGTTCAGATCTAATCTCTCCCTGCTCCAGGTCTTGCATTTTCTCCAAATGACTTCTTAGCTTGAGCTTTTTGTGATATGTAAAACAGATTTGGTATCAAGGATTGAAGAAGATCCAGATGATTAAAGGGGCTCTAAAAATGACCAAAGGAGTTTGAGAGAAGATCGACAGGCTGAGCACAGACTTTGAATGTAAGACAAGGTCTGGTTCAATTCCTGGCATAACATGTTCTCCTGCCAAGAGCAACCCAGAACATTAATTGTGAGTAGTCTCTGAACACCCCAAGGTTTGGCAAAAATAATGACTAAAGGGAGAAGGAATGGGAAATTGAAGTTGGCCGGAGACTTGAAAATAAACTTCAAAAGTTTATTGTTTATAGCCCTACCCCTTCATATATACCCAGTAAACAGCCACCAAAGATACCTACACTTACCTTCCCCTGTATCAACAGGGCTGGACTTGTTCCTCTGGTAATGGATGCCTCCTTCAGAATGCTCCAGGATTCAACTGCCCTTCACTGGTTCCTTTCCCTCACAGAGCTTCCCAATTATGTGGATGATATAAAGCTCTCATAACCACCTATGGGGTTTGTGATACCTCAGGTTCACCTGTAGGAAAATGGGTTCTAACAGGAGAAAATCCCTAAGGTGATTTATACTCACCTGCCTATAAATGCCTCTGCTTTGAAGTGATTTTAAAAACCTAAGATCTGGGCTGGAGCGATAGCACAGCAGGTAGGGCGTTTGTCTTACACGCAGCCAACATGGCCGACCCATGTTCGATTCCCAGCATCCCATATGGTCCACCCAGCACCGCCAGGAGTAATTCCTGAGTGCATGAGCCAGGAGTAACCCCTGAGCATTGCCGGGTATGACCCAAAAAGCAAAAAAAAAAAAAAAACCCTAAGATCTGCGGCTAGAGAGATAGTACAGTGGGTAGGGCATTTGCCTTGCATATGGTTGGCCCAGGTTCCATTCACAGCCCACCATACAGTCCCCACCAGAAGAAATTCCTGAGGGGAGAGCCGGTAGTAACCCCTGAGCAACCTAAAAGAAAATAAATTCTGGCATTTGGGGCTGGAGAAACAGCACAGTGGGTAAGGCCTTGCACGCGGCTGACCCAGGTTCGATTCCCAGCGTCCCATATTGTCCCCCAAGCACCACCAGGGGTAATTCCTGAGTGCAGAGCCAGGACTAACCCCTGTGCATCACTGAGTGTGACCCAAAAAGCAAAAAAAAAAGAAAGAAAGAAAGAAAGAAAGAAAGAAAGAAAGAAAGACTGGTATTTGAAAGCCAGAGAATATAGTATGGGAATTTAGTACTTGCTTTGCATATGGCTACAAGTACATGCTGGTCTGATCCCCAGCACTACACATGGTTCCCCAAGCACTACCTGATCCCTGTGATCATCCCCCAAGTGATCCCTGAGCACAGTTCTGAGTGTGACCCAAAACAAAAAACAATCTGGGATGTCCTGCTGAAGTTAGATAATTCTCACCAGAGACTTGTCAATCATAAATTCAAACTAGACCTCCTCCATTCTCCATCCACCTTTCTTTAACTGTCTCACCTTTCCTTCATTCACTGGAAACCTTATAAGTGTCCCCACACCAGTCATACTTCTTGTTTACCTGGGCTTGAGTGCCTAGCCATAATCAATGTGAACCAGATTCCAAGGTCACAAATGTATTTTTTAATGTATTCCTGTTATAGGGATGTTTTGAATTTTAGGCTGAGAATCACTTATCTCTTACTAAGTAACTTATGAAAGAATTTTTAAAATATTCACACTTTAGGCTGGAGAGATAGTATGTGGGTAGGGCACTTGCCTTGCATGCAGCCGACCCAAGTTCAATCTCCAGCACCATGTGTAGTTTCCCTGAGCCCCTCAAGTAGTGATCCCTGAGAACAGAGCCAGAAGTAAGCCCTGAGCACCGTTATGTAGCCCAAGAATACCCCAAAAACTATCTATCCAATTCCAGGGATGTAGATCTGTGATTTAAAAAAATCATATCATACATATGTTAACCCTGTTCAATCGTGGATTGCAAGAATAAAATCACTCAAGGTCTAATAAAGGACCAATGGAAAATTCACTTCACAAAATTTTCCATTCAGCAACTAATTCCTGGATGGCTATCTTGTACTGTGCTTGATACTGATGAATAGTAACATACACCAAGCATTATACAGATCTCAAATCAATCAATACTCACATCAACATTATGAGGTATAGCACAGCAATAGGGCGTTTGCCTTGCACGCAGCTGGCCCGGCCAAGCCAGGTTCGATTCCTCGGCCCCTCTTGGAGAGCCCGGCAAGCTACTGAGAGTATCTCACCCGCAAGGCAAAGCCTGGCAAGCTACCTGTGGCGTATTCAATATGCCAAACACAGTAACAACAAGTCTCACAATGGAGACATTACTGGGCCCACTTGAGCAAATCGATGAACAATGGGAGGACAGTGCTACAGTGCTACCCCACTTTAAAGAGAGGAAAACTGAAATGTAAAGGAAACAAATTAGGTGGCTTTAAGTACAAGGCATTTATATCCAAAGCTCACTCATTATTTATTTTAGTTTTGGTTTTGTGTTTTGGGCCACACCCGGTAATGTTTAGGGCTTATGTCTAACTCTGTGTTCAGGGATTACTCCTGGTAATGTTTGAGGGACCATATGTGCTGCTGGAGATCTAATCTGGCTAGACTACAAATAAAATAGGCACGTTACCTGCCATTGTCTCTCTCTCTTTCTCTCTCTCTTTCCCAATGCTCACTCTTACAATTATGTCCTAAGGGAAATGAAAAACTCTACTCAAAGTCAAGCTTGGAGGATTCTGAACTGTAAAATGTGACTGACAAAAATCTGTCAGGTCTGGGGAGAGCTCATAGAAGACATGGCATGCATCTGGATTTGATCCCTCGTGCTCCATAGTCCCTGGGCACAGTTAGGAAGGAACTATTCCCAAGTACTGCTGTATTTAACCCCCAAAACAAAACAAAATCCAATAACAAAATTTATCTCCCCCCTGTGGATGTCCTTTCACCAAACATTTATTGTCTCCAACTGTATTTCAGATACTTATATAGGCTCTGGAGCACATAGTAATGAATAATAATAATAATAATAATAATAAAGTATGTAACCTATGCTAGTATACTTCTATAATGAGCACTGTCTGTCCTCCCGTTGTTCATCAATTTGTTCAAGCGGACATCAGTAACATCTCACAACAAATTGTGAGACTTGTTACTGTTTTTGGCATACTGAATACATCACGGGTAGCTTGCCAGGGTTTGCCATGCAGGTGAGATACTCTCGGTAGCTTACCGGGCTCTCCAAGAGGGGTAGAGGACTGGAACCCGGGTCAGCCACATCGGCCATGTGCAAGGCAAACTCCTTACCTGCTGACAGTGTCTTGTATATCCTGAATATTAAGCCCCTATCTGATGGTTAGCACTGTAGCACGGTCCTCCCATTGTTCATTGATTTGCTCCAGCGGGCCCAGTAACGTCTCCATTTTGAGACTTGTTGTTACTGTGTTTGGCATTTTTAATACACCACGGGTAGCTTGCCAGGCTTTGCCATGCGAGTGAGATACTCTCGGTAGCTTGCCGGGCTCTCCAAGAGGGGCGGAAGAATCTAACCCGGGTCAGCCCAGTCAGCAGTGTGTAAGGCAAACGTCCTACCCACTGTGCTGTCACTCCAGCCCATCTGATGGGTCACTGTCCTCCCGTTGTTCATCGACTTTCTGGAGCGGGCCCAGTAACGTCTCCATCGTGAGACTTTGTTGTTACTGTATTTGGCATATCGTATACATCACGGTATCTCGCCAGGCTTTGCCGTGCGGGCGAGATACTCTCGGTAGCTTGTAGCTTGCTGGGCTCTCCGAGAGGGGAGGAGGAATCGAACTCGGGTCGGCCATGTTGGCTGCGTGCAAGGCAAACACCCTACCCGCTGTACTATCGCTCCAGCCCATCTGATGGGTAATGGGAAATATTTTTTTTCCCATTCTGTGGGCTCTTTCTGTATTTTGGTCACTGTTTCTTTTGAGGTGCAGAAGCTTCTTAGTTTAATGTAGTCCCATTTGTTTATATTTATTTCCACTTGTTTGGTTAGTGGTTTTCATCCTTACAGATGCCTTTAGGGGCTGGAGAGATAGCACAGCAGGTAGGGCGTTTGCCTTGCACGCGGCCTACCCTGGTTCGATTCCCAGCATCCCATATGGTCTCCTGAGCACCGCCAGGAGTAACTCCTGAGTGCAGAGCCAGGAGTAACCCCTGTGCATCGCCAGGTGTGACACAAAAAGAAAAAAAAAAAGATGCCTTTAGCTTCAATATCATGAAGGGTTCTGCCTGCTTTTTCTCCATGTACCTGAATCCATAAGGTACATGGAGAAAAATGTACCTGAAAAAATTATAGATTATACTTTCTATAATTTTTACTTTCTATAATATTTTACTTTCTATATTATATTATAATAAAATATAAAAATATAATAATTTATACTTTCTATAATAGGGAAGACAAATACTAAAAACTTGTATACCAGAGAGATAGTAAAATGCATAAAGCAGCGGTAGGGCGTTTGCCTTGCACGCAGCCAACATGACCGACCCGAGTTCGATTCCTCCACCCCTCTCGGAGAGCCCGGCAAGCTACCAAGAGTATCTCGCCCGCACGGCAGAGCCTGGCAAGCTCCCCGTGATGTATCCGATATGCCAAAACACAGTAACAACAAAGTCTCCAATGGAGACGTTACTGGGCCCACTCGAGCAAATCGATGAACAATGGGAGGACAGTGACAGTGACAGTGACAGCACTTGATCTAGGTTTGATTCCTGGAACCTCTTATAATCATCTGGGACCTGCTAGGAGTGATCTCTGAACCCAGAATATGGAGTAAACCCTGAACACAGCCTGATATAGCCCAAATTCCCTCTCCCCAACCTCTACCCAAAAAAGTGCAAAATTTCACATTTTAATGAAAATAGATAACACTGTGGATCTGGAGCAATAGTACAGCAGGTAGGGCACTTGCATTGTATCCAACAAACCTGGGTTTGATTCCCAGCACCCTATATGGTGCCTTAAGCACTCCAGGAGTAATTCCCTAAGCAATAGCCAGAAGTAAGCCTGAGCGCACCTGGATGTGGGAGAGAAAGGAAGCAAGGAAGAAGGAAGGAAGAAAGGAAGGAAGGAAAAGAGGAAGATGAAAAGCCTTATGAACAGCTTTGTTCATTGTAGCACTTAGAAAGATAGCTAGGATATGGAATTAATGAAGATGTCCAACAACAGATGAGTGGGTAATAAAGGTGTGCTCTAAGTACATGATAGAATGCTATACAACCACAAAGAATGATAAAATCATGCAGTTCACTGTAGCTTGGATGAAACTGAAGGATATCGTATTAAGTAAAGTAAGTCAGAAGGACAAATACCAGATGTTCTCAATTACCTATAGTAAATAGAATAATATAACATGGGAATGTAAGGTATCAAAAATGAGCAAACCCTTGGTTCTGGATTACAGAGATGGAAGGGAGAGGGGAGGAGAAAAATGAAGTGGGGAGTAAGAAAAGTGGTCTGGAGGGGGCAAGGATCAGAGGCCTTAGACATATTGGTAGTATAGAGGAAAGCTATCTACATTTATCTAAAACATTAGAGCCAACAGGACTGTATGCCTGGGACCCAAATTATAATAGTTAACTTAAAAATGTGCTTGTTAAGGGGGTATGGTGCCACCAGCAGGTCAATCTGTACCTGTGAGGCGAGTGCATCAGCAGCCTCATGGCGCCTTTAGACTTCCAGATACCTCAAAATTGCTGCTGTGCATTTGGCCAGACCCCAAAAACTTGGGGCAAAGTTTACCAAGAAAGTAAACGGCCAAAAGTTAGGTATGTGGGAAACACACCCACAAACCACCTCCGGCTCAGCTATATAATTGGAGGCAAGGCCTCTTTGGTTCCTGATTGAACTGCTTAATGGACATGATCCCAGAGACTCAGAAACGAATCTCAGAACCCACTGGCTTTAGGTAGAAATGCAGTAGGTTTAGGTCTCTGCAGTAGGCTACCGGTGCTGGGCCAACCCAGGTGGGAATAGGTTTCGTGCCTTAGTCTGTTCCCCCTGGCGGCCCAGTGGCCGCCATCCGTCTGAGGCCACTGGATAGTCACATTTGGTCCCCCAGTGACGAGACACACAGGGCCTCACGGGATGGGGGTGGAGCCGGGCTTGTCCTCCCCACCCCAATGAGACCCCAAGTCATCGCCCACGAACGGCCTCTCTGGCTCCTCATCAAGCTGCTCAACCGCCATGATCCCAGAGACTCAGGAGCATATCTCTAAACCCAGTGGCTTTTGGCAGAAATCCCTCCAGATTTAAGTGTTAAAATTTCGGAATTTCAAAACCACATGTCCCTACTGCAGCCACACGACATCATATGTTAGTCATAATCAGCAATAGAATACAAATTGTCTATTGTTGCCTTTTCAGCAGATCTAAGTGTTAGGGTAAAATCTTAAATAATGATGGGTCTGGTGTCGAAATAGTGAATGTGATCAAAGTAGAGAGAGAGAGTAACGTGGAAATCATCTGCCCCACAGGCAGGGGGAGGGTGTGGGATGGGGTTATACTGGGATTTTTGGTGGTGGAGAATGGGCACTGGTGAAGGTACGGGTGTTTCATTGTATGACTGAGACTTAGACCCAAAAGCTTTGTAACTGCTTTCACGATGATTCAATAAATAAAATTATAAAAAATGGGAAAAAAAAGTAAGGTGGAGTTCATGCACAATTCAATCAGCTAATCAGTGGCTGAATAAATAGCAGTACTCCTACCAAAAAAATGTGCTTGTTAAGGAGGTGAGCTGGGGGTGGGAACCTGGGGACTTTGGTGGAAGGATGCTGGAATTGGAACATTGTATATCTAAAATTTTATTGTTGACAGCTTCGTAAATCAAGACACCTAAATTTTAAAAACTGTTTAAATAAATAAACCAAAATTAGAATCCAGAGAACTGAATCCCATTCAGTTCCACTAGCTCCATCATCTTCCTCAGGGCCATGAACCTAACCAGCCTTTCACAGTTGCACAGTCACCATGACAACACACCACTTAATCAGTATTTTCAACAAAATACAGCCTCACATTGTTTATCATTTCCCTTTCATGAGATTGGGTTTCTCAAAGACCTTGTCAGTGTGACTAATCAGGATGTCCAATACATAGAACAAGCAAGGAAAGTTCAGTTATGCTTAGGGACCAGGAACTTGACCCAGTGATAGAGAGGGTGCATGACCTGTCTGTGAGATCCTAGATTCATCCCTGTCTCTACAATTAATTAATATTCTTAATAAATATAAATGTATATTGAGCCAATCCCTGAACTTTGTTTTTTTTTTTTTGTTTTGTTTTTTGGGTTATACTCGGCGATGCACAGGGGTTACTCCTGACTCTGCACTCAGGAATTACCCCTGGCAGTGCTCAGGGGATCATATGGGATACTGGGAATTGAACCCGGGTTGGCCGCGTGCAAGGCAAACCCCCTACCTACTGTGCTATTGCTCCAGCCCCTGAACTTTGCTTTTAAGTTTTTAATTGCATTTAGAGGACGTATCTAGAATAAGTAAATACATAGAAATAAAAAGTAGATTACTGGGGGCCAGAGCAATAGTACAGTAGATAGGGTGTTTGCCTTGCACACAGCTGATCCGGGTTCTATCCCAGACATCCCTTATGGTCCCCTGACCACCACAAGGAATAAGTCCTGAGTATAGAGCCAGGAAAAAGCTCTGAACACCGCCGGGTATGACCCCCCAGAAAAATGGATTATTGTTCCCAGGACTAGAGAAGGAGTGGGGACTAGAGAGCAACTACTAAATGGATATAGGATTTTATTTTGGACAATGAAAATGTTCTGTAACTAGATAGAAATAGTGATTGTATGTCATTGTGAATATACTAAAGGTTCTGAATAGTTCAATTTAAAGGACCAATTTTATGTTACATGAATTTTGCCTCAATACAAATGAAACTAAAATTCAAAGAGGTTTGTTTATATAAGATCTCACAGCTGGTAGAGCCACAATTTGAACCCAGATCGAAGAGCTAAAATTTATTTGTCTTACAGTTAGAAGATAAGAACATTTACTTCTGGGTAAATTAGTTTAGCTGATACTCAGGGCACCCGTTTCAATAAGGCAGTTGGGTCAGTGCCTTCAAATAACATGTGCTCAAATACTGGTTTTTCTTTTGTTTTTGATTTTGGGGGCTCAGGGACTGTTCCTAGCTCAGTGCTCATAACTCTCTGCTGCCTGGGCATCATGTGGTGTCAGGGATTGAATCCAGGGCTCCTTCCTTATGCAAAGCATAGATCTTTGAGCTATTACTCTGCCAAGGCATTGCATTCTGTTTTTTTGTTTTGTTTTGTTTTTGTTCTGAACCACACCCTGAAGTACTCAGGGGCTGTTCCTTATTCTATACTCAGGGTTATCCCTCTGTGGTGATTGGGGTACCACATAATGCTTAGGATAGAACCCAGGTTTCCAGTTGGCAAAGCATGTGCTCAGCCTGTTGAGCTAGATCTTTGGCCCTGCAGTCATCACACTCAAGTTCTGGTGAGCACATATGTACTTGCTGAGTCAGGGAAGTCTAGTGGTGGTGCTCACATATACAGCTGCAGTGCTTTACAGGGGTTGCACTTTAGGTGGGGGCAGAGGGAATCTCAAAGGACCCAGGAAATACTGGGAAATTCTCAGCCAACCAGGACAGAATCCAATGTTTTGGTCAAAGATGCAGTGCTGCTGAAGCCTTACAGTGCAGGGCTTAACTGGACCATTTCTGCAGTGCTCAGAGAGACTACCACGATTACATGCAGTACTGTTTGGAGGTCTCCAGGGATATATACAGCAATGTGGTGCCAGGGATCAAACCAGAGTTGGCTACATGCAAGGCATATACCTTAACCTCTGACCTATATCTCCGACTCTGTACTTGCATCCATCTAAATGAAGTGCAGTTTAATTTAATTTTTTTGTTTGTTTTGGGGCCACACCTGGTGTTGCTCAGAGGTTACTCCTGGCTCTTCACCCAGGAATCTCTCCTGGCATTATTCAGGAGAACATATATGATGCCAGTGATTGAACCTGGGATGGTTGCTTCCAAGGCAAGCACCCTGTCTGTTGTACTCTCACTCCAGTCCCTGTAGTGCAGTTTTAAATTGCTCATGGTGGCAGGACAAAGAGCAGAGTTGTGGATTGAGTTTGGTATATGTAGGTGGTACCAAGCATTGAACTGGCAGCCTCCTATGCAAAGACAGATGTTTTAGGCACTAAGATATCTTCTGGCTCCCCGTACTTGTTTTTCTGAGTAGGGGAGTAAATAGCCCCCACTTACAAGCTCCGAGGTCTGGAGAGAATTTGAGTGTCTTGAATGGCCTGTTATTCCCCACAAGCAGTGGAGGATTCTTCCTGAAGATGATAGGGGATCAGCTTCTCTCACATGCTGTGTGGGGGTAAATAACCTCCTGAGATGTGTTTTTCATCTACAAAATAGAAATAACATGATTGCAAAAAAAGAGGTCAAAATGGGGAAATGATTATGCACACTCTAAAAAGTGTTATAAATGGGGTCAGAGAGATAGTACAGTGGGTAAGGTGATTGCTTTGCACGCGGCTAATCCAGACTCCCTCCTTGGCATCCCATATGGCCGTCCAAGCACCACCAAGAGAAAATCCTGAGTGCAGAGCCAACAGTAACCACTGAGAATAGCCAGGTGTGACCCAAAAACTAAAAAAATGCTAAATATATGTGTATGCTTTTTAGTTCAGAGAAAATTTGGTAAACATGTTTTATGTTTTAAGTCTATTTTACCATAGCCTTCTAGTGAATATTATAAGTTCTCTCTAAGCAAGGTTGGCTAAATTCCCTAGACTCTACTGCTGTTGGTTTTGGTTTGTTTGTGTTTTAGTTTTGGGGCCTCACCCAGTGATACTTAGGGATTATTTCTGGCTCTACACACAGGAATCACTACTGGTAGGCTTGGGGGATCATGTGGGATGATGGATATTGAACCCAGGTCAGTTGTGTGCAAGGCAAATGCACTATCTCTCCACCTCAGTTGCACTTTTTACCTTTATTTACTCCTCTCCCTTTCTTCTACTATTAATGATGTTGTGATGACCAAGGATCACACACTTGTTTATACTGTTACCACAACTTAAAGTTGTGGTTCTTGTTGGAGGTCAAACATTTCGGTTGTGGTGATCATGAAAACTTTCATTGTGCTTTTTTGTAGGGAGGGCCACATCTGCCAATACTTAGAGCTTACTTGTGGCTCTGTGCTCAGGGATCACTCCTGAGTGGTCAGGGGACCATATGGGGTGCCCTGAATAGAACTCAGATTGGCCACATGCAAGGCAAGCACCCTACAGGATGAACTATCTCTCTGGTTCTTTAGTTGTACTTTTACAGAATACATACTTGGTACAGTGTGCTGGAGTCTGCACACTTTATTGAGATACCAAGGACTACAAAGAGAAATGCCACCTGCTTCATACTCGGTAGGTGGGTGGTGCAGGCGATCAAATTCTTGGGCTTCACGTTTCCAGGAGAGGTGCTCTACCACTTAGTCATTCTTGGGTCTCGCAGGCAGCAGAAATATTTTGCTTTGGGGCCAAAAACTCAGCTCATGTCCTACTTCTGGCTGTGTGTTCAGAGATTATTCTCAGAAGTGCTCAGGAGACCCTGTGATGCCAGGGATCAAACCTGGACCTCCCACCTGCAAACCATGCACTCTAAGCTTACACTCTAGTTGTAAGGACAACCCTCAGAAATACTCAGGGACCACCAAGGTTATACCTAAATAGAGGGATTAGTGTGGCAGGGATCAAACTGAGAACCTCCATGTAAGGCATGTGCTCTACCCCTTGAGCCATAGCCCTTGAGCTGCAATTTTCTTGGTTATAGAACCTATCTCATTTTTAGCGAAATTGTGTAGGACTTTCCCAGATGGGATCAGGCTGGTCTATCACAGTAACCTCCAAATCTAGTATCTGATTAGATTCCCTTTAACATGGATTAGTCACATTGCCCACTTTCCAAGATGTTATTTGATTTCATTTTTAAAAAACTCAGCGGATTTTTTTTCATATAAAGATGAAAAGCACACAGACTCTGAAACTCCTGAGGGAAATGGGCTCACTAACATAATTATAATGCAAACTTGACTCCTTTGGGAACAAACTATCATCAGGGCTTCAGAGGAATAACTGTTGGGTTGAGACACTCCACAATTCTAGTCTACTACTCACCTGTATCCAGTTCTAAATAAAACAGGAGGGGAACAAGGTACCACGTGGTACCAGAGATCAAACTAGTGTCAGTTGCAAGCACCTTAACCCCTAAACTATCTCTCCAGCCCAAAACAGCTAAGAACTAACCCTATTTATTTATTCTCAAAAATGTCCAAACATTTGAAAAGGGAATACTTGCTAAATCAGTCTCTAATGCCATCAATCATTACCATGCCAAAGTCAGATTAAGATAATACAAGAAGGGCCAGAGAGATAGTACAGTGGGTAGGGCACTTTCCATGCATGCAGCTGACCTGGATTCGATCCCAGGCACTCAACATGGTACCCTGTGCACTGCCAGAAATAATTCCTGAGTGCAGAGACAGGTGTGTCCCCCAAACAAACAATATATATGTATTAATATACATACACATATATATTACAATAAAAAAAAGCTATATAATGATGTCCTTAAGAACACTCATGTGGGGGTATGGTGCCGCCAGCAGGTCAGTCTGTACCTGTGAGGCGGTTGCATCAGCAGCCTGATGGTGCCTTCAGACTTCCAGATACCCCAAAATTGTTTCTGTGCCTTTAGCCAGACCCCAAAAAATTGGAGCAAAGTTTACCAAGAAAGTAAATGGCCAAAAGCTGGGTATGTGGGAGACACATCCACAAATCACCTCCGGCTCAGCCGGAGGCATGGCCTCTCTGGTTCCTGATTGAACTGCTTAATGGCCATGATTCCAGAGACTCAGAAACAAATCTCGAAACTCAATGGCTTTTGGCAGAAATTCGTCCAGTTTCTGCAGTAAGTTACAGGCGCTGGGTCGCCACAGGTGGGAATAGGTTTTGTGCCTTGGCCTGTTCCCCCTGGAGGCCTGGTGGCCACCATCCTCCAGAGGCCACTGGACAGTCAGGTTTGGGTTCACAGTGACGAGACATGTGGGGCCTCACGGGATGGGGGTGGAGCCGGCCCTTTCCTCCCCGTCCCAACGAGACCCCAAGTCATCGCCCACAAACGGCCTCTCTGGCTCCTGATTAAGCTGCTCAATGGCCATGATCCCAGAGACTCAGAAACAAATCTCGGAACCCAGTGGCTTTTGGCAGAAATGCGTTCGGACCCTGCAGCAGATTACTGTCACCGGGCCATTACAGGGGGGAAAGGGTGCTGTCCCTCCACCTGCTCCCCCTAGGAGGCTTGGTGGACACCATCCTCCAGAGGCCATTGGACAGTTAGGTTTGGACCCTCAGTGATGAGACATGCAGGGCCTCATGGGATGGTGGCGGAGCCGGACCTTTCCTCCCCACCCCAACGAAACCCCAAGTGGCCGCCCATGAATGGCCTTTCTGGCTCCTCATCAAGCTGCTTAATGACCATAATCCAAAAGACCTCATCAAGCTGCTTAATGGCCATAATCCAAGAGACTCAGGAACAGATCTCGGAATCCAGCAGGTCTTGGCAGAAATCCCTCCAGATTTAATTGTTAAAATTTAAGAATTTCAAAACCTTGCAACCACTACTGCAGCCACACGACATCATATATAATTCATAACCAGGAATAGAAAACAAATTGTCTATTGTTGCCTTTTTGGCAGATCTGAGTGTTGGGGTAAAATCCCAAATTATAATGGTGGGTCTGGTGTCAAAATATTGAATGTAATCAAAGTAGATAGAGAGTAATGTGGACATCATCTGCCCCACAGGTAGGGGGAGGGTGTGGGATGGGGGTAGACTGGGGTTTTTGGTAGTGGAGAATGGGCACTGGTGATGGTACGGGTGTTTCATTGTATGACTGAGACTTAAACCGGAAATCTTTGTAACTGCTCTCATGGTGATTCAATAAAATTATAAAAAATGAAAAAAAAGGTGGAGTTCATGCCCAATTCAATCAGCTAATCAGTGGCTTAAAAAAATAGCAGTACTCCTACATAAAAAAATTAAAAAAAAAAACAATCATGAAAACAAACAAAAAAGAAGCCCGGGATATACCCTGAACACCACCAAGTATGGCCTCAAAGCAAAGAAGCCTGAAGAATCAGGCCCCAGCACTTTAATCCCAAAGGAGAGGAACTGGATGTTTCTTTCTCTCACACAGACAAGCTGTCTCAATAGACCAGGGGTTGCTACAAGTCCTCTAGAACGTATTATCCTCCAAGACAGTGTACTTTAGGCTTCTGAGAGAAGGGGTGAAAGCCACATGCCAAGAAGTCTTTGAGGTATTGGTTAGATGCTCACCCCTGTGCCTCCATTCCTCCTGAAAGAGAGAAGGAGCACTGACCTTAGTGCTTGAGCAATCTGGCACAGGTTAGTTCACTTCTTTAACTCACAGCTTACTTGTTGGTTAAGGTAGCGGATGATGCCTACCCTGTAAGACTGTGGAAAAAATGCTTTGTGGGGTTCTTTGCATAACATAGGTGCTCAGTGCCTGTCGTGGCCCTAAACTGAGTACTGAGCTCCAGTCACAAATAAGGGTAATTGTCATCATAGGCTCATTGACTGAGGCATCACTAGCTAAACTATGTGATTCAGCTAAGAACAATGCCGTGGGTGCCTCAGCATCCTGAGATAGAATGGGGCCTACCACCTCTCCCATGTATGGAAGCTGAGAGGGAACCATGGAACAGAGATGGCCCACCAATAGAATAAAACACAAAAGTCAATTCATAATGTGCATCATCTTTACAGTTAGATCAATCTGTTTAGGTTCATTAATTTGTCTAGTCTGTGCAAACACATGAGGGTGCTATTAGCATATCAGTTTCAGAGTTTGGTTTTGGTTTTGAGTCACACCCAGTGGTGCTCAGTGCTTACTTCTGGTTCTGTGCTCAGGGATCACTCTGAGGGTTGTGCCCATATGTTGTTGTGCTCATTTGTGGTCCCAAGGATTAAACCTAGTGTAAGTTGTACACACACTAGCAAGTGTACCCACTATACTATCCAACCCTATATTTTTATTTATTTGCAGGAGCACACCAGCAATGCGCAGGGGTTACTCCTGGTTCTGCACTGAGGACTTACTTTTGGCAAGGCTTGGGGGAACATTTGAGATGCCGGGGATTAAACCCAAGTTGGATACATTCAAAGCAAGTGCTTTACCTGCTATACTATCTCTCTGGCCCCCAGTTCTATATTTTTAATAGATGAGTTTGTTTATTTTAGAACATAGTGGTGCTTGGGGGACTCTTCCTGACTCATTGCTCAGGAGTTGCTTCAGTGGGGCTCACATGGCCAAATGGTACTGGGCTTTGAACCTGAGTCTCCTGCATGCAAAACATATACTCTAGGCCACTGACTCGCTCTCTCTCTCTGACCCTTTGCCCTCACATAAGCCTTTTACTGGTAACCATTTTGAAGTTACTGAGCATGTACCACCTCAATAAAAGTAAAATAGAGGACTGAAGTTATAGTAGAGTGGATAGAATGCTTGCTTTGAACGCAACTAACGTGGGTTAGATCCCTGGTACCCCATATGGTTCCCTGAGCATGCCTGGAGTGAGCCCTGAGCACTGCAAGGTGTGGCCCAAAAACAAAAACAAAAAAATAGTATTACATCAGAGAGATAACTCAAAGGGCAATCATAATATGTTGGGTACCCAGTTTCAATCTCTGGCACCAGCTGGTCCCCTGAGTATTGCCTGAAGCAACCTCTGAGTATTGAACTGAGAGTAGCTCCTGAACATTTTCAGGTGTATCCCCAAACAATAAGAACATGTGGGGGCCAGAGAGATAGCACAGGGGTTGACATTCACCTTTCAAGTGGCTGACTCTGGTTTGATACCTGGTACCACTTGGTTCCCAAAGAACCACCAGAAGTGGCCCCCAAGCATAGGATAGGAGTAGTCATTGAGCATCATCAGGTGTGGCTATCCATCACTGCTTTAAAAAGGCATGTGAAATCCAATCTTTTCTGCCCTCCCCACCCTTCACATCCCAAACCCAGGCCACAATGGCAGAGTGGCATCCTCCTTCTATGCTCTGCAACCTCCGGGGAACACAACCTTGGTACTGAGATAATGAATCTCTAACAATCAAAAGAGTCTAGGAACACTCAGCCCCTATCGGGCCAAATGGCAAGACTGGCTGAACAATACCCTCTGTCCAGAGGGTCAAACATGGGTCCCAAATTAAGACTTTCTAAGGACACTTTTAAAAATCCTATTCACACTGTATAAGTTTCAATAATCCTCTTTCAAGGTTTAAAAGTAAAAGTCAACCCAGAGAGATAGTATAGCAGTAAGGGTGTTTGCCTTGCCCAGGTTCCCAAAATTAAAAAAAAAATCAATTCAGAAACCCCCAAACAACAATAACAATCAGAAGCAGAAAGAAGAAAGCAAGAAAGAGAGGATGAGAGGAAGAGAAAAATAAATAAAAAGAAAGGAAGAAAGAGAGAGGAAGAGAAAGAGGGTGAGGAGTGCGAGGGAGGGAGAGAAAGATAAAGAAAAGAATAAAATAAAAAAAAGAGGGAGTGCCACTGATGTGCCAAGAGTAGCACATACAAGAGCTTAATGGCTCCAGGATGAAATACAACAATCTTCATACACTTTCATCTAAGGAAATTTTATTGGACCATTTTTACAGATTATTCATAACAAGCAATACAAAATTAATTGTTTCAGTTCTACTTCTGGGGGCACAGTTTGGGATTTGGGGAGAAACATTCGAAATGTGGTGGTTGGAAGTGCAATGGTGGTGGGATTGGTGTACGAATATTAAATGTAATGAATTATTGTGAACAACTTTATAAAAATAAAATTTAAGAAAGAAAGGAGGAGGGGGAGGGAGGGAGGAAAAGGAGGAAGAAAGTAAAGAAAGAGGGAGGGCGGGCGGGCAGGTTGGAGGGAGGGAGGGGGAGAGAGAGAAAGAGAGAGAGAGGGAGAGAGAAAACAATGAAACTCGTGCTCCATCTGTGGAGATGACTTAATTGATCTGGGATGTGGTTCTGACACTGGGAGGGCCTAAAAGCTCCATGGTAATTTAAAAGTGCCAGCTGTGTAGAGAACCTCACACTAGCCAGATTTTATCAAGGGCCTTGTTTATTCACTATGTCTAACCCTAGGGAATGTCTGCTCTACTTTGCTTCCCCAAGCATAAGGGAGAGCAACCTTTGTCCTCAGCTCCAACACATCTACCCTTCCCTGCTACAAGGCTCATAGTAACTCTCTTCTCCTAAATGTGACCCCCTTAGAGTAGCCAGGGCCATCATGCCTCACATAGATTATTTGGAACAAAGTCTCAGGAGACCAGAGCAATAGTACAGTAAGGTGTTTGCTTAGCATATGGCAGACTTGGGTATGAGCCCTGACATCCCATATGGTCCCCTGAGCCCCACCAGGAGTGATTCCTGAGTGGAGAACCAGGAGTAAGCCTTGAGCACTTCCAGGTATGCCCCCCCTCAAAAAAAAAGTTGCCAGGAATACAACTCTTGTTCACATTCCTTTAAATCTCCATCTTAGGGAAAAATTTATGGGGGTAGCAAGATTTGTTCTCTACCCACTCTGGCATGAGAATCTTTTGGCTTCTGGGTGAGGCTGGCAACCTCATTAAATCAAGTTAGCCTGTATTTTAAAAGTATAAGTACAATTCTGGAGGCTATAAGGAATTTGGGGGTGGAGGCGTAGGGGGCACATAGTGCAGTGCTCAGGGCTCTGGCTCAAACTGCATGGATTTTGAAGACAAAACTGAATCTTACCTGGAGAATTTCCTGTCTCCTGCCTAGTGAACTCAGGTCCAGAGAAGTGCCTAATAGTCTCTTCAATTAGAATCCCTATGTGGATTCAGGTCACAGAGACCTGGATGATAATTTCAGAACCAGAAGAAAGAAGCAAAGTTGGGTGTGAGTTTTCAGGAAAAGGCACTGTGGGCACACGGGAGGACTCGAGCATTTGGTGGCCAAGAGCCGCCTCCCAGGCTGGACTATGGCAGCGACGGACTGATGATGAACAAAGGATCAGGGGAAACGGAGAAACAGGAACCAGCACCCAGCCTGGTTGGCAGTCAAATTTATTTCTCTCTCCTCCCAATGTAGTCCAATCTCTCCTCTTACGGCGCAGTCATAGTCGTCGTTTTGGTTGTATATCCAGTAATCATAGTTACATCATCCTAGTCTCCTTGTAGACCTCAAAGTCCTCTCCTTTGTTATCTCCTTCCTCATCTCGTTGTAGTCTCATAGTCCCCTAATTCCAGTCATCGTTGTCATCTAGTCCTCCTTCTAGTCCCAAAGTCCCAAAGTCTCAGTTCTCCTCTTTCTAGTAGTCAACTTTCTAGTCCCCTCTTACTTCTTACCCCTTCCAGCATAGTTATATAGAAATCATGAAGGATTTATGGGATACACACAGGTGAGGGTTGAACATTATCATAACAACAGAGGTAAAGCTACTCCTTCAGATTAATTCAAGGACAAAATCTCACTGTATCACTGTATCACTGTCATCCTGTTCATCGATTTCCTCGAGCAGGCACCAGTAACATCTTCATCCTTGCCAAGATTTTAGAAAGTGCCACAGTCGAGGCTCTTTCAGTGTCAGGAGAATGAGACCCATCATTGTTACTGGTTTTTGGCATATTGAATACATCATGGGGAGTTTGTCAGACTCTGTCATGTGGGAAGGATACTTTTGGTAGTCTGCCAGGTTCTCCAGAGTAAGAACTAGATAATAAGATGTCGCACGACCGCAAATGCAGCGGTGCACTTCCAGGAGCTGGGTTTTATAGTCTCTAGGTCTTGGCTGTTGATGGGATTGCATGACGCAGGGCACATTTGGTGGGTGTAACGCCTATGTACTGGAAGATGGGGGATCTGGGTGGAGCAGGATGAGAGATCTATGCTCCGGATCTTGCACACCTGGGTTCCTCTATCGGTTCCTTCATGCGTGAGGCTCTTCCGAATGTGTGGAGAGTGGTCTTAAGCATGGCTGTGACTGGAACTGGAGACCTTCAGCTGCTGGGGCTCTGCTTGGGGTGGGGAGGGAAACTCAATCCACCCTCCTCCAAGGGGCCCCGGTGAGGATAGCCAGGCGCGAAGGCAGGAGACTCTGCGCTGTTCTCTTACGGGAGCTGGAGACTATAAAACCGAGCTCCCAGACAAAATCTCAATTGAGGAGATTATTCCAATTACTAGGAGATCCGCTCAAGGGCAGGATTCCTTCTAGGGTTTCTCCTTTCCTCAGTTAGTAATCCACTTAAACTATCACAGTAAATTTACTTCTTATAATGTTTCTAGTCATTTTGTATGAACACAGTAAGAGATATACTAAGCTTAAAGGTTGGCTCTTCCTGGGGACATCTCGCTATATATTCCAGACCAAAGTCCTCGGGCCAGGTTAGTCTTTCCCAACCCCAGCAGGGTCCTTATTCAGATACTTCTTTGTGGGTCATAACAGTTTGTCTGTGAACATGCTCTTAACATATAGTTAAGTATTTTGGTACTTGACCTGGCCCATTTCGATGCCAGGGTAGCCCACAGTTTGTCGTGGGTCCATCCAGTCCTTTGTTGGGACCCTGCTTTTGGGATGCTAAGAACTAAGGGCAACTGAGACTTAAGTCAAGTAAATATAGAGTAAATATTATTTTGGAGTCAATTAACTTCCATGTTACAAAGCATAGCATGAACTGTCTTCCTTGAACTGTCTTCCTGTGTCTATACAAAAAGGACATTGCTAAATAAATCATGCAAATAACATAAAGGAAAGAGAAAAGCAATATAGGATTAGTGCTTGATGGAATTGGGTGTGCCTCAGGGGCATTGTTGTGGGAGTGACTCAATAAATCTAAACTCCCTACTGGAGGAGCAAGGACAACTCAGTGTTATCCAACAATTGGGAATAGAGGACCAGGTAAGAGGGAGTCTGGGAGCATGCCCTGGAAGTTGTGACTAAACTGAAGTGGAACCAGTAACTGCAGACAAAGTCGGGGAAGGAACCAGGAAAGGACCCTGAGGTCCTCGAGCACTGCTGAAAATTACCCGTAAGTGTACAGTTGAAGTTGTCAGCCCAGAGTAGTCCCCAAACACTTCTAGATTGTTGGGGCCCAAAGTGAACCAAGACCCAGATCTGTACACCTAAGAGGCTATGTGAAGCTACCTTGGCTCAACCATCAGATACTCAGGATTATAGTCTGTTCTTACCTTCAGGGAAATAAAGGGCTCTGATCTGGAAGGTGGGACTCGTAGGTTTCAGGCTTACCTATCTTTCTAGGGGAGCAGATTTCTCTTTAAGGGAGGCAGCTAGGGTCACTCAGTCCTTATCCTGTGGGCCTTTGAGCATAGGCCTTCTCTACCACGTACTGCAAATGCCTCAGCCCGAGACACACCAGAGTATAGAGCACAGACACGCAGCTCTGTCTCTGTATTTAGCACCACAAAGCCATCATGGCTGCTTGTTAATTTGCACCAGATTTTGGCAACATTGTTCATAACCAGAATGAGCCTACTCCTCACACAAAAAAGAATACAACAAACTCAATAACAGATTTAGTTCCTGGCACTCAGAGGAACCCTTTTTTTTTGACATGGAACATTTCAGAACATCATAGATTAGGACCTTTATATCAATTCAGGTAGGACAGCCTCCTTCCCCTGGGTCTAAAGAAACAGGTCATGGCCAAAGACAACAGTTCCAGCCCTGATTGTTCTTACCTCCTGGCAAACCAAGTCGGGAAGCACCTCACCTAGGACAGAACCCCACCCCCACCCCCTCATCCTTTTCAACTGGAGGATAAATAAGAGCATCTTTCTTCCAGGGAACCCTTCCAGATCCTACACCTTTCCAGAACACCAAGGTCACTTTTGAACCCTTTGTCTCCTCACCCCACTCCCACCTCAAGTCATATCTACTAGTTCCTGGTTGTTCTGATCCCTGGTCCTGTGGGTAGGCAGCTAGCTTTGTGACTTCACAAAAGTTTTTCTTGTGACAAATCAGGGCTTAGTGAAGCAGGGGGGAGGCAGTAGGGTTTTTTTTTAATCAGGAACAGCATGTGACTTTTCATAGACACCTATACCTCTGAGGGAAGGAGGATAACTGCCTCATGGTAAGAGCATAGGGTACATTATATGCTTAAAAATATACCCTTGAGGGACCTAAGACATAGTCCAGCAGGAAGGATGCTTGCCTTGCAGGTGTCCAATCTGAGTTCAATCCCTGGCAATGTATGTGGTGTCCTAAAAACTGCCAGGAGGGACCCCTGAGTGCAGAGCCAGGACTAAGCCCTTAGCACAGCTGGGTGTAGCACCCAAACAAAAGCAACCAACCAACCAAAAAAAAAAAACATTCTTTTGAGGTCTTTGACTCTGGGTCTAATTGGGAGCTTCTGGAAATGTCTGGTAAAGTTTCTCAGAATCCCAGGCCCCTGAATTCATGAGTAGAGAAGGGAATGAGGAGGTTATTCTATATGGTAGTGGGTCTCTGACCACTGAATTGGGGGTTAGACCTGCTTCATCCCATTAGACAAAGCCATTCTTTTCCAGGATTTTCAGGGTGCAGGAACTGATGGAGTGGCAAGCTTTATTTGATCCGAGCCTTTATTAAGAATGGTCCTACTTATCCCCAGAGGATCTTCAGATGGGTCAGGCTAGTGATCCTCAAGCCCTATAGAAAATTATTTTAGCTATAAATAGACTTTCCCCAAATCCCACTCAAATGCTACTCTGCTCTTATTACTGGAAAGATAATTCTAGGATGCCGACTGGAGACAAGTGGTTATGGGTATCTTCTTCTAACCGTCCCTCAACTTGTTTCCCAATGTCTGGCATCTACCTGGAGCATAGCCTCTGGGGAAGACAGGGCCCCAGATGTCAGCAGATGTGATTACTAGGAATGATACTGGGTGATGGAAATAATTTTGAGAGTACTCAGAGGCATAGTTTGACCTTCTTCATGCTGCTTGTGCTGAACAGGAGGGGTAGCACAGTGTATGTGACTACTCTCTCTATCTGACCTCTATTTTGATGGTGACATTGCCATCATTCTAGAGAAATTCCTGGGAGTTATGTTAGAACCCTGGACAAAGGTTCCAGATGCAGGACATATCCAAGCAAAGAGACTGTTGCCAATGAGCTGGTTCGGGTAAATGTCTGTACATAAACGGGGCTCCTTGTCCTTGGATGTCTCTATGTTTGATAGGCTCTTAGCCCTTTCAGGCAATTGGAGGCCCAAGAGGAAATCCTCTTAAATCCATCTCTGATCCACTAAGTTTTGTGCCTGGACAAAGAATGGAAAAGTGATCCCAAGAGGTGCTGCTTCTCTAAATCCCAAGACTTTCTGAAAATATTCCCTGACTAGGAGTTTGTTTATCATATTAAATGAAAAAAGCCTGAGAACTGTAGCAGTCAGTATACTGAAGACAAAGATAAATCATCTAGGGATCAGAGAAAGTGCAGGGTGAAGGTGCTTGACTTGCATGTTCTACCCTTGGTAGCTCGTACAGTCTCTTGAACACCTCCAGGAGTGACCTCTAAGCATGGAGCCCCTGAATACTTCTGGGTATGGCCCTTAAACCATGAAAAAGAGATAAACTATCTAGGGCTAAGAGTAACTGAAAAACTTCATTCAACAGGATGCTAGTGATGACTCAGTGGACTGAGCACATGCTTTACATGTTTGAGACCTGGATTGGATCTCTGGCACCACCTGGTCCCCTAAATGAGTAACAATCCAGGAACAATCTTTAAGTCTGGAGTGGTCCCAAACCCAAAACAAAGCAACAAAATTATAAGAGTCTAGAGAGATAGTACAGTGGAAACCCAAAACAAAATATAAAACCTTTATAAGAGGAGATGGAGAGACATACAGTGGAGAGGGCACTTGCCTTACATACAGCCCATCCAGGTTTGATCCCAGGCATCATTTATGGTCTCCAGAAAACCACCAGGAGTAACCCCTGAACATTGCTGTGTTTGGCTCCAAAACAAAAAATGTAAAAACCTGCAACAGAGACAGAAAGAATCCTAAAAATGTAGTAATCACCTATTTCTTAATATGTTCCAGGTCCCAAGGTAAGCACTTTCTTTGCATTGTTGCATTTAGTCCTCACACCAGAATATGGAGAGAAAGTCAGTATTTTTTTCAGTTTTAGCTGTGGAAAGTAAAGGTGTAGAGGCAATGTCTAAATAACCAACTACTACAGGGATGCAGGTTAGTTTGCCTCCAAAGCAGCATTCAACCGCCGAATTGTTTCACCAAAACTTTTCCCAAAAAAGATGCATAGAAATGATTTTATTGGGACTGGAGTGATAGGATGATGTGTAGGTCATTTGCCTTGAACACAGCTGACTTGGGTTTGATCCTCAGCATCCCATATGGTTTCCCAGCACTACCAGGAGTAATTCCTAAGAGCAGAGCACATCTGGTTGTGGTCCAAAATAAGACAAACAAAAAGAAATGATTTTTAATTATTTCTAACTACTTATGACAGGGTTAAAGAGAGAAGGACAGAAGTAAATAATTTTAAATTTAATATCACCCAGATCATCAGCTTTGGGGTAATGAAGCTCCCCCAACTGCTGCTTTGTTTTGTGTTTTGGGGACCATACCAGGAGATGCTCAGGGCTTATACTTTTGGTTCTTCTCTCAGGGTCACTCATGGAGGTGTTGGGGGAACCATATGGGGTGCTGGGGATCAAACCAAGGTTGGTGGGGGGCAAGGCAAGTACCCTACCTGCAGTATTATCGCCCCAGCACCAGGGCAAGGAAGCTCTGACTGCTGGTCTCTCTAACCTCTAGTGAGAACTATTGAGCAGTGACTTCTAATTTGCTTCTAAGAACTGTTTGCAGACAGTTTAAATGAGGCCCTTGAGTTCAGAAGAGGGAAGTCCTTAGCGATTTTTAAAATCTGAGCAATGGTTCTGAGATAGTGCCAAAAGAGAAAACCAGAGAAATATAAAATAATCAGCTGAATTTTAATTTTAGATAAATTATAACTAAAAATACGCCTGGCCTATGGAATAGTATAGCTGTTAGATAGAGATAGTATAACTGATAAGGTGTTTGCCTTACACATATCTGACCTGGATTTGATCCCTGGCACTACATGCCCTCTCCCTGCACTCCCAAATGTATATGCTTCAGTTCAAATATTTTGTAGGGCTCCTGGATATGGGGCCTTAGTACATAGGAGCTGGGTGAGCTGGGGTTTGCAGTTCCATTTCCTATTTTCTATGAGATGGTGGGGAGGGGGCAGGAGGCAAGGATTCATTTCTGGAAATGACAGCTGGTAGTGACCCTTGGGAAAGGTAGTAGCTGAAACTGATGTCTTGTTGGAGCTTCAATTTCTCCCTCTCTAAAGGAAATTGGAGGGGTTGGAGAAATAGTTCCATAGGCTGACCCCAAACTAAACTAATGGGAAGAAAGAACAGGAGGAAAGTGGTAAATATGGAAAGAGTCCACAAGAGAAGTAATTTGTTTACCTTTTGAGCATTGGGGTAAGTGTTCCACTTTTATGTGAGTCTGGGAGGGAACATCTCAGGCAGGGAGGAGTAAATAATTGAATTTCTTCTTTGTCCAGGCTGGGGTTCCCAGAGCTTGGAAGCTCTTAAGTCTCTAGTTGATAGCTCCTGGGACTTTTTTTAAATGGGATCATAAACTTTTTCATACATAACTTGTAACCTCAACATCTCATATCAAACACTGTCAAACACTGTCCTCCCGTGTTCATCGATTTGCTTGAGTGGGCCCAGTAACGTCTCCGTTTTTGAGACTTATTACTGTGTTTGGCATATTGAATACATCACGAGTAGCTTCCCTGGCTTTGCTGTGCGGGCGAGATACTCTCAGTAGCTTGCCGGGCTCTCCGAGAGGGGCGGAGGAATGGAACCTGGCTCGGCCGGACTGGCTGTGCGCAAGACAAATGCTCTACCGCTGTGCTATCACTTCAGCCCCAACATCTCGTTATAAAGTTAATAATTATTTTTGGATCACACTTGGTAATGCTCAGGGGTTACTCCTGGCTCTGCAGTCAGGAATTACTCCTAGCGGTGCTTGGGGGACCATATAGGATGCTGGGGATCTAAACCGGGTTGGCCATGTGCAAGGAAAACATCCTACCCACTGTACTATCGCTTCAGCTCCCAAATTAACATGTTTATTAGCATATATTTTGACTTAAATGAAGAAAAAAGTGAAATCTGGCTCAGGGGACTCTTCCCTAAGTATATACATAACTGATTAGAATTTATTTTTCTTTTTTATCAAGAAGGTGATCACAGAAGTTTACAAACCACAAGAATTTCCATTGTTTCCATCTATCTCTTAATCATTTCCTACTCCTGGGTAATTCTCTTTTTTTTTATATATAATTTATTTCTTTATTGAATCACTGTGGGAAAAGTTACAGAGCTTTCGGGTTTAGGTCTCAGTCATGTAAATATCAAACACATTTCCCTTCACCAATACTTATTTTTAACCGCGAACCCCAATAGAACCCCACCTCCCACCCCTCCCAATTCCTGTGAGGCAGATGAGTTCTAGTCTCCTGGGTAATTCTCTACATTGCTTTTACTACCTCAAATTGACTTTCCTTCCTGTTCATAGGAAGTTGCAAAAGGAGATAAAGAAGCATTTGGAAATGGTTGGTACCAGGGATAGACTTGAGGAGAGCACATGGGTTGGGTGAATCTGGAGGATGATAGAAGAAAAGGGCGGTGGAAGGGTGGAGTGTTAGAAATAGGGTCAAGGGAAGAGGATCCTGAGGTCCAGAGTATTTTGTGCTATATTGATTTTCTTCAGTGAATGAACTCTCTTGGGGACAAGGGTAGGTGCTGAATGCCCAGCTATAGCTCTTAGTGTTGAGGCCAGGATTGAGTGATTCTTGTCCTTTCTCTGCCATTAGATAATCCTGAAAGCATAATTCCTTATCCTTTCGAATAGAGGCTCCCTTCTGAGGCACAGCACAGGTGTGGTAGGCACAGATAGAACACATGGAGTCCAGAAAAAATT
Source organism: Sorex fumeus (assembly GCF_029834395.1). Lineage (NCBI taxonomy): Eukaryota > Metazoa > Chordata > Mammalia > Eulipotyphla > Soricidae > Sorex > Sorex fumeus. The sequence goes on along the minus strand of NW_026606129.1, from coordinate 51,967,811 downwards.
TCCCCACTTTTGTCCTAGAGATTACATCTAGGGCATCAAACATGTGAGGCATACACTGTACCACTAAGCCACATTCTGTCTACACTTACCAGATGTTCTTTCAAAGAGGCAAGGAGTTTCTATATCTTTTTGAAGATATAAGAAAGAGAGAGAGAGTGTATAGTGTGTAGGGCACTTGCTTGGCACCTGGCCAACCTGGCACCCCATAAAGTCCACAGGAGTGATTCTTGAGTTCAGAGCCAGGAGTAACCCCTGAGCATCTATCAGTGTACTCCCCCAAAAAACAATAAAAACCAAACCAAGCCAAACCAGAACCACCGACCCCCCCCCCCCCAAAAAAAAAAGATACAGAAATAGTGTGCCAGACCAAGCTGGGTGGATCTGTGACTGGATTATCCGTGCTTTTATAATACTTAGATGTGAAAGTGCTGACTGTGAGGAATTGTGCCAATAGACTCTGTGTGTGTGCATGCTTGCTTGTATATCTAGGAAGTGTCTGCCAATGAAATGTGTCAGTGAGCATGGTTTGAATCTGTGTGTATCCCTGAAAACCTGGATCTGTTTCTTCTCCTTTCCAAAGTGGGAGTCATCTGGGAGTGTCTACCAATATGTTTGGCAGTGTTGTGTATGTGTTGGGGGAATCTGATTCATTATGCAGGAAAAATAGAATAGAGATTCTGGCAGAAGTGGCTCCTAGATAGACCTTTATAATTCCAGTTCTGCTTTAGCGTTCGGGGTCCTGGTTGCTCCACAGCGTATCATTGACCCAGGGCCCCCGTCTGGGTTTCTGAAGAAGAGCAGTGCCATCTGGTGGACAGTTAAGGCTGTGCCAGAAGTGTAAGTTGGACATCGGGTTGCCGCAAGAAAACCCACAAGAAGTCACCACTGTGTTGACTAATGCCTGAATAGAAGGATATTTAAGTCTGAACTCTATATCCTCATGCACTTTGTGTTCATGACTCAAGGAATCATGATAGAAAATTCAGCTAAATAAGTTCGAAGGACAGGAGTAAAAGTTTTTAATGGGCCTCTGCACCCATGAACCTGGGTCCTATTTTTTGGGCCACCTCTCTAGGTTTAGATTTTACATCTGCGTGGATAGCTAATAGTATCTAACCAGCGGGTGACATTGGGAGTTATGGGAAAAACATATTAAATAACTTGTTTCAGAGTCAAGCATGATAGTGAAGGGAAATGGGAGTAGTTATTTGCTACATCAAATTCCCAAAGTTTTTGAAGAACTTTGGGTAGAAGTCTTTAACCCCACAGTCTAGAATTTTATGCCTGAACAGTTGCTCCAAGTTACACACTTAGTGAAGGATGAAGTTTCTTTTCTGGAAGGAGGGGAATGGGGCTCAGTGAAGAACCGAATCAAGAGACAACCACATAAAGGATCTGGCTAGCTGCTCCTACCTTCCTTCTGTTTCCTATTTCTCTCCTTTCTCCCCTCTCTCATTTTTTGGTGGTTCCATTTGTATTATGTGTGGCTCCTGGAAATGGCAGTAGACTTGCTTTGGTCCTTGCATCTTATGTGAATATGGAGCTATGAAGACTCTAGAAATACCCAGAAACTGGCTCATGACTTCTGGAGGGAAATACAGTGAGCAGAAATTTATCAGGGAGTAGATTCGATAAAGATATTGTCACATTTATCCTTTGTTTGAGGGCCACACAGGGCAGCGTGAAGGACTTATTTCTGACTCTGGACTCTGGAATTGAAACCCTAACAGAATCATTCCATGCAGGCTTGGGGGACCATATGGGCTGTCGGGATCAAGCCTAGTCGGCCGCTTGCGACACAAAGCACCTAAACCATGTACTCACTCTGACTCTTCACATTTATCTTTGTTTTGCTTTTGGCCACACCCACCAGTAGCACTCCGGGGTTACTCCTGGCTCTGCACTCATTCTTGATGGGTACGAGGGATTATATGAGATGCCAGAAATCAAACCCAGGTTGGTCTAATGCAAGGCAAATGTATCCCTTCAGGCCTCGTCACACTTATCTTTTTAGTCTGTCAAAGGGATCTCTGAATCCTGGTTCTGCTGTTAACTGTGTGATGTTGGGCAAGTCACTCATTCTCGGTCTCCCTTTTCCCAGCTGAGAACTAAAGGAATTAGACAATATAATTCAGTTTCTCTGACTCACATGTAATACCTAAGATAAATATTTATTGGTCCCACAGCCTAAGTCTTGAATACAAAGACAAGGAAAGTTGAGTGCGATCGGTATGTGATTTCTGATTTGCTTGCGGGAAATCTTGTGTTAAATCCCGGGATGTTCTGGTCACAGGGAATCAAACGAGGCACTAACACAAAGGCATATAAGCCGGGTTAGAGAGAAGGGATAAAGCGATTGTAGTCTCACTTTTCGCTTCCGCTTCCGCAACAGCCAATGAGTGCTCCGCAGTTCTCGTTCTTGCTTTAAAAAAAAAAAAACCAAAAAACCAACAACTGCAAATCCCAGAAAGGATTGCGACAGGGACGACGTCGCTCATGCGCCAATCGAGACCGGGGTGGGGTCGGGTGCGGTGGGGTGGGCCCGCCTCCTCTGCAGCCGAACTTCACTTCCCAGACGGCTCCGGGGCTCGTTGCTCTTCGCCCCGCTCTCGCAGTCGTTCTCCTCCCGCCTCCGCTTAGCGAGCCTCGCGCCAAGTTGGGGGCGCGCGCGCGCGCGGTACGTAGCGCGCGAGTGACGCATAATGTGTGTGCCGCCCTGGAGTCGTGGTCGCGCTGTGTGTGAGTGAGGGAGAGTGAGTGCGGGACCTGAGTCGGTGTGTGGAAACTGTGGCCGCTGGCGGGGTCAGGGGGCAGCGGCGGAGCCGCCCGGGAAGGTGAGTGGGACGGGGAGCCAGGCGGCTCTCTGGGAAGGGCGCGAGTAGACCGGGCGCGAGGCCGGGCGGGCGGGAGAGTGGGCGCCGGACTGGGGGAGGGGCGGCACCTGCCTGGGCCGGCGGCGGGCAGGGGGCGGGCCGGGCGGCCGGGGAGGCTGGGCTCGGGGCCTGACAGGACTTCGCTTTCTCCAGGTTCTAGGCTCAGGGGCGGGGCCTCCACGTTCTTCCTCCAATACCCCAAAGAAGCTGCCTTCGAGTAACTCTTCCGCCCGGACTGTGGGGGGGGCGGGGGCAGCCGTGCGCCTTTCTGTACCTGCAGGAGGAGGTGCCCCTCACTTCCCGCTGCACCCTTTTCCTCCCTGCCCTCTCCGTCTCCGTTCCGTACGGGCCAGGGGGCTCCATCTTCCTTGCCGTACGGCCCCCTTTCCGGACTGTGTCTCCGCCTCCTGCTCCAGTCACCTGGGCGGGCTCTCCCCTCCCTCGGCCTCGTGCCACCTCCCCCTGCACGGCTCTGCACTTACGGGGCCGGGGCGGAGCCTTCCGGGCGCTCCTCCCACCCCGTGGTGCCCGGGAGGGCTGGAGGGAGGCGTGCGCGTCCCTGCAGCGTGGAGTCAAACCCCCAGTGCTCGCCTAGTTTCCCGGGACCTTATTTCCCGTGGTTATTTATAGTCACTTCCTACTGGGGTGTCAGGCTTTTGGCATAACTCCCTCTTCTCTTCCTAGACGGTTTATGTCTCACTTCCTCTTACTGCAGTTTTAGGGTTCGGGTTTCACCGTTGGTGGACGTAGTTTCGAAGTTTATGTTGCAGTTCTTTTGCAGTCCCAAAAGACTTTGTCCTCGTCCTTGGTCCAGTTTTTTTTTTTTAACCTGTTCTGACTTTTCAGCGAAGCCTTTTAATTACATGTTTTATTGATTCATATAAGCTTCTTCCTGTTCTGAATGCATTGTTCATGTATCGAATGAGCTGTTGATTGGTAATATCGTCCTGTAATGCTCTGCAGTTTACTGGCGTTTATATTTATACTTATATTTATTTACTCTTGTAGGGTTTTTTTTTTGGTGATTTTATGCTGTCGGATTGAGGGTTATTTTAATTTGTGGTTTTGTTTTTGTTTTTTGGGCCACACCCGGCCGTGCTCATGATGTATTCTGATTCTTCGTTCAGGGATCATTTCTGCTGGGCTGGGTAGGAGGGGCATTGAGGAACCGGGCATCGAACCTGAGTCAGCTGCGTGTAAGGCGAGCACCGTACCCACTATACTTTAACTCCAGCTCTGTCGATTTGAGTTTTGTATTTAGTAATTATCTATTTTTGAATGGTACATATGTTATATATTGAGATGATAAAGAGTTAAGGGAAGTTATAGGAAATAAATTAATGCTCAGAATCTCTTGTAGTTGCTGAACTGTTTTATCTTACTACCTTTCTAGAATTTAATAGATGAGTTGTAAAATTTAATAGATGAGGAATCTGGTAGAGTCATACATTAGTTGGAAGTGATATAAATTGACTTATTAACAATTTTTTTTATGTTTTTCATAGGTGATAAGGGACAGTAAGAAAAAATTGTTATACATCATTGTATATATGTCTCCGTAATCATTAATTTTTTTCCATGTCATCTCTCCTAACCCCATTTTGGTATTTTTTAAATAAAATTGTTTCAGCAAAGCCACTATTTCATTTCATGAAAACAGAAGGATTCATTAAATCACAGTAAGACGTTTTCAAACAAGATGACAGAACTGTTTGGTTAAGTAAAGGCATCATTACTAACCCTAGAACAGACTGCATAGTTAAACCTTAGTGATAGTCAAAGGACTTTGAAGCTGTAGTTTAAGTTCAAAATAATGAGATTTTAAAAGATTACATGAGACTACTAGTTATAATGAAAAATATTAATGTTACAGAAAATATTAGTGTGATTTTCTTTTTTTTTTTTTTGTCTTTGTATTTTGTGCCATACCTGGCGATGCTCAGGGCTTACTCCTGGCAGTGCTTGGGGGCCATGTGGGATGCCGAGGATCAAAATAGGTCCGCAATGTGCGAGGCAAGTGCCCTGTCTACTGTACCCTCTCTCTAGCCCCATGGTTTTCTTTGCTGTAGAAAATACCTTACTATGTGTGTGTGTGTGTGTTTGTGTGTATGCGTGTGTGCGCACGTGCATGTGTGTGATATTGGGGATTGACTTCAGGGCCCAAAGCAAATTCTTATTGAGCTACATCTTCAAGAAATAGCTGTAGTGTATAGGGTGTTTGCCTTGCACATGGTTGACCCAAGTTTTATTCCTGGTATCCCATGTGGTCCTCTGAGTACCATCAGAAGTAATCCCTGAGCACTGCCAGGTGTGGACTCAAAACCAAAATTAAAAAAAAAAAGAAAAAAGAGAAAAGAAATACCTTAGACCCAGAAATAGGTTTTATGTTTTTGGCTACAGCCAGCTGTTTTCAGAACCTAATCCTTGCTTTGTGCTCCTATAGATACTAGGGACCCATATTTAGTACTGGGGATCAAACCTTGTTTGGTTATGTGCAAGACAAGTGCCTTATGTAGCGTAGCGACTGCACTACATCTCACACACCTGACCCCCAAATTTTTACCTACTTTTAAATTCCTGCTCAGTGGCACCATAGCCAGGAATGCTCAGAGTAAATTTACTATTGAAAAAATACTAAATAATGTATAGTGAGCCTTTTTTCTGCCACAGACGTAGTAGACATCTGTTTGTTTATTCTTTCAGGGATATTTTATTCCAGGTAGAGAGACAAACTTTGCTTTCTCATTTTGAGACTTTGTTCAGATTAAGACAGGAAATGCTTCATAATTTTTCTACTTTTTTTGGTGGGGGGTTGGCTCACCCAGTTTTTCTCAAGATTACTCCTGGTAGTGCTCCGAGGACCACTTATAGAGTACTAAAGATTTAAATTCGGTTGACTTCTTGCAAGGCAAGCACCTTAACCTCTACTGTCTCTCCAACCTCATTTTTCCCACTATTTATTAAAAAAAAATTTATACATAGGATAGTTGAAGGCAGTAAAACAAACATGTTTGTTTATCCATCTAGATTCAACAACTGCTGATGTTTGGCCAAACTTTCCTATTTAGGAATGTGTTTGCTGATTTTAGTATAATTTAAAAATAAGTCTCAGGTGCCAGAAAGATAGTACAGCAGGTAGGGTGCTGCTTACTTTACATGTGGCCAACCTGGGTTTGATCCCTGGGGTCATGTATGGTTTGCTGAATCTTGCCAGGAGTGTTCTGTGAATGCAGAGTACAGAGCTAGGAATAAGTCCTGAGCATTGTTCAGTGTGAGGTTCCCCCCCCCCAAAAAAAAAAACAAAAACAAAAACATAAACTGCAGATATATCATCTCAACACTTTCATATACATCCTTTAGAATAAGAACATACTACATAATTTTTTTATTAGGGCTTTATATTTCATTATTATAATACTGACCAGTGGATAGTATTGTCTTCCCTTTTTTTTTGACTTACAGTTAATGGTACTCAGGGATTATTCCTGACTTTGCTCAGGGATAACTCCTGGCAGGATTCAGCAAACCATATAGTGTGCCAGGGATCGAATCTGGGTCAGCCACGTGCAAGGCAAGTACGTTTCCCACTGTACTATTTTTCTGGCCACTTCATTTAATCTTCTCAACTATTTTAATTACTTATTTTTGGTTTGTAGGCCATACCTGGTGATGCTCAGAGGTTACTCCTGGCTCTGCACTCAGGAATTACTGTTGGTGGTGCTTGTGGGACCATATGGGATCCTGAGGATCAAACCTGGGTCAGTTGTGTGCAACGAAAATGCCTTACCCTCTGTACTATCGTTTTGGCTCCCATTTTTATTTTGTAGATTATGAGACTGACACGCTGCCTACTGCGCTAAGAAGGCGTGGGTTAATGCCTTACAGAAATGTCTCTGGAACCCAACCATTTACAATCTAGGATTCCAGAAGCGTGTGGCCACAGCACCCATGATATTCAAAATGAGCAATGGACAGTAAATGATTAACATCTGCCCTTGGCAGGCAGGCTTGAATGGTGGTGGGAAAATTCGAGCAAAACATAATGCCCAAAAGTAGAGAGTATTGGGGAAATTGCCTGCCCTCGAGGCAGGGTAAGGACTGAGATCGGGAGGGGGATATACTGGGGACAGTGGTGGTGGAAAGTATCCATTGGTGGAGGGATGGGTGTTTGATCATAGTATGGCTGAATCTCAAACATGAAAGCTTTGTAATTGTATCTTGTGGAGATTTAATTAAAAAAAAAAAAGAGCTTCTTTAAAGGACAGGAGAAACTTCCCATCATGTGGTATTAAGTATGATACTACTAATGTTGTATATGGTTGTCTTTATCAAATTAAGAAAGGTTAAAAACATATCGGGCTGGAGTGATAGCACAGCGGTAGGGCGTTTGCCTTGCGCGCAGCCAGCCCGGCCAAGCTGGGTTCGATTCCTCCGGCCCTCTCGGAGAGCCTGGAAAGCTACCGAGAGTATCTCTCCCATACGGCAAAGCCTGGCAAGCTACCCGTGACGTACTCGATATGCCAAACACAGTAACAACAAGTCTCACAATGGTACGTTACTGGGCCTGCTCGAGCAAATCGATGAACAAGGGGAGGACAGTGTTTGTTTTTTTTATTTTGTAGATAAGGAAATTGAAATTTGTTATTGTTGACTTGGCTCATACCAGTAGAGCTCTGGGACTACTCCTGGCAGTTGTCTGGGGATCATATTCAGTGCTAGGGATTAAACCAGTCAGTCACATGCAAGGCAAGCTCTTTAACCCCTGTACCTACTACTCTCTGGACTCACATCACTACACCCCGTCACTGAAGTTCAGTGCAATTATATCTAAAAGATAGTTCTACTCATTCCTCCAATCCCCCTCCCCAGTAACTAATTTTTAAAATAGTTTGTAAGTATTTTTTTTGTCTTGTTTTCTTCCTTCTTTCCCTCCCTTCCACTCTCCTTTACTCTCTCCCTTCCTCCCCAGGGATGCTCAGGGGTTACTCCTGGTTCTGCATGTAGGATTCACTCCTGGCTGTTCTGGGGGACCATATGGGATGCTGGTTATTGATCCTGGCTCTCTACCTCCCTTCCTTTCCCGGATGTGCTTAGGGGTTACTCCTGGTTCTGCTCACAGGAATCATTTCTGGCTGTGCTGGAGGACCGTTTGGGGTGCCAGTAATTGATCCCGAGTCAGCCACATGCAAGGCAGTTCCTTACCCACTGTACTATCTGTCTGGCCCACTTGGTTATTTTTCACATGAGTGAAACTTACTGAGTATTTTTAATTCATTACCTGACTTTGTCTAATCTCCTCAAGTTCTATCCATGTTGTCACAGAAGCACATCTAATAGCTGAATAGTATTCCAGTGAGTATATAACCACAACCTCTTAATTCAGCTATCCATTGATGGGCATTTTTTGGTATATTGTTTTTTAATTTTTAAAAATTTTGACTTGGGGGGGCTGGAGCAATGGCATAGCGGGTAGGGTGTTTGCCTTGCACGGAGCCAACATGGCCGACACAGGTTCGATTCCCAGCATCCCATATGGTCCCCCGAGCACTGCCAGGAGCAATTCCTGAGTGCATGAGCCAGGAGTAACCCCTGAGCATCGCCGGATGTGACCCAAAAAGCAAAAAAAAAAAAAAAAATTGACTTGGGACTGGAATGATAGTACAGTGGGTAGTCATTTGCCTTGCACATGGCCGACCCAGGTTCAATCCGTGGCATCACATATGGTCTCCCAAGCACCACAGGAGTAATTCCTGAGTGCAGAGCCAGGAGTAAACTCTGAACATCGCTGGGTGTGACCCAAAAAGAAAAAAAAAATTGACTAGAGCAGTAGTGTAGTAGATAGGTCTTGCACTTGCCTTGCACACCAAACTCTGCCTTCCCTAATAGTTACTTATTTTGGTTTTTGGGCCATACTCTAGCAGTGCTCAGTCTTTACTCCTGCTCTTGTACGTAGGGATCACTCCTGGTGGTGCTGGGGAACTATATGCATTGTTGGATGAAGCCTAGGTCGTGTGTGCATGGCAAGGGTCTTACCTGCTCTGCTATTTATCTAGCCTCAATTGCCTCTCTCTCTCTCTCTCTCTCTCTCTCTTTCTCTCTCCTCTCCTCTTTCCTGTCACACCCAACTGTGCTCAGAGTTTATTCCAGACTCTGCACTCTGGGATTATTCCTGGCATTGCTCGAGGGACTATATGGGGTGCTGGAGATTGAACTCATGTGGGACATGTAAAGGCAATCACTTTATCCACTGGACTATTATTACTCTGTCCTCTATTTTCTTGAAAAATATTTTGCTTTTTGAGGCACACCTCGTGATTTTTGGGGATTACTTCCTTCCCACAGCATTAGGGGACCACGTGCTAATTTTTGAATCCAGGTCTTCCCCATGGGAAACGTGTGCTTTAGCCCTTTGAGCAATTTTGTTGGAACATGAATTGACTTTGTTTGTTGAGCCAATTCATGCATTTTTGGCGTAAACCCTATCTGGTCATGATATGAATGTCTTTCGTGTGTGTGTATATGTGTATGTGTATGTGTATGTGTATGTGTATGTGTATGTGTAGAGGGAGCCACAGTTGGCAGTGCTCAGAACTAAATCCTGACTCTCTGCTCTGGAATCACTCCTGGAGGGCTCAGGGGACTCCATGTGGTGCCAGGGATTGAACCCTGGCTGACTGTTCAAGTTAAGTGTCCTTCCCTCTGTAATATCTCTCTAGCCACCATACATATCTTACTATGCTATTATATTCTGCCTGCTACTATGTTTTAATTTTTAAATTTGTTGTTTTTTGGGCCACACCCAGTAATGCTCAGAGCTTACTCCTGGCTCTTTACTCAGGAATTACGCCTGGTGGTTCTTAGGGGACCATATGGGATGCCCAGGATCGAACCCAGACCGTGTGCAAGACACTCTGCTATATTATCACTCTGACCCCCACATGCTACTATATTGTTGAGAATTTGCATCAATGTTTGTAAAGTATATTGGTTATAGTTTTTCCAAAAATTATTAAACATTTTTATTTAATCAGGAATTGCAAAGTTACAAAGTTATTCATGTTTGGGTATCAGGTGTACAGTGTTTCAATACTAATCTCTTCATCTTTCAACAGTGTCCCCAGTTTTCTTCCCACTTCCCACCTTGCTTCTGTGATAGTCATTTTTTACTTTATTCTTTTTTTTTTTAGGCACTGTGGTTTTCTTTAGATGTCAGTATTGACTTTTGTAATAAAGAAGTGGCAACTATACTAGGATGTGTCCTATGTTTTTGGAATAATTAAAAGTATTGTGGTTAATTTTTTAATGTTGAGAGTATTTATTGAGAAAACCACCTTTTGTACCTTTTTGAATGTACTTCAGTAGATTAATTTTGCTAATATATGTTACTGTTTTGCTTAGTCTTAGGGATTTTTTCCCCCTCCCTTTTTGGGTCACACCCAGCAATGCTCGGGTTACTCCTGGCTTTGCACTCAGGAATTACTCCTGGCATTGCTCAGTGGACCCTGTGGGATGACGGGGATCGAACCTGGGTCGGCCGTGTGCAAGGCAAACACCCTACCCACTGTGTTATCGGTCCGCCCCCAGTCTTAGGTGTGTTTTACTTTTCTTATAAAGTTTTGTTAAAAAAAATGTTACATTTTATTATCTTACCCTAATTTCCTGGCTAGTATTTTTTTTTAATTAGTAAATCACTGAGGTACAGTTACATATTTACAAACTTTTGTGCTTGCGTTTCAGTCATACAGTGATCGAGTACCCATCTCTCCACCAGTGCCCATTTAGAATTTCTTTTTTTTGTTTGTTTGCTTTTCAGTCAAACCTGATGCTCAGGGGTTATTCTGGGTTCTGCATTGAGGGATCACTCTTGGTGGTGCTCAGAAGACCATATGTGGTGGATTGAACCCAGGTGAGGCACGCGCAAGGCCAGTGCCTTACCTGCTGTACTATCTCTGGACCTGACTAGTTAGTATATCTTAAGATTGTCAAGGTTGGGGTCAGAACTATAGTAATGTGGGGAAGGCACTTGCCTAGCATGCAGCTGACCCGGTTTTGATCCTTGCCTGCATCTGACCTGGGTTCAATCCCTGGCATCCCATATGGTCCCCTGAGAATCTCAGGGCATGATCCCTGAGTAGTGCCATGTGTGACCCATCCAAAAAAACAAAATTAAACAAAAATAAGTCCTGAGTTTTCTCTGATAAAGGTCAGAGTCCATGTTAATCTGTCACATGAGCAGCGTTTATTTTTTTGTGAATTTGGTTAGAAAGTCTGGATTAGATTAGAATAGAAAATGTGTAAGATTGTCTGAAGAGAAGAATCCTTTTGATTAAAAATTCTTTGGCTATATGAAGCTTAGGTGACATGAATCATTACTATTAGATTTATTTCTCCTCCTTCTTCCTCCATCTTCCCTCCCCCCCATGTTTTTATGTCATACCATGTTTTTAGGTCATACCTGGCAGTGCTCAGGGTTTACTTCTGGTTCTGTGCTCAGGGACCATTCCTGATAGGCTCAGGGAACCATATAGGGATTGAATCTGGGTTGGTTGCATGTAAGGCAAGCAACCTACCTACTGTATTGTTGTTCAATCCCCTTAAGATTTATCTTTTATTAAAACAAACATTTGTGGAGCTGGAGTGATAATATAGTGGATAGTGTGCTTGCATTGTTTGTGGCCAACCCAGGTTTGATTCCCAGTGCCCGTATAGTGCACTGAGCCCACCAGGAGTGATCTCTGAGCACTGCAGGTGTGCCTCTCCCCGCTCCCCACACCCCCTCCCCCCTCACAAAAAAAATAATAAAAACCAACCCAACAACCCAAAAGTATTTGTGTTCTAGACCTGGGGGTATCATCTTTTATATGTATTTGGGTATTTTTGGAAGAGTGAACAATAGTTGTAGGTAATCTTATCAATACCTTTCAGGTATGAAACTTATTTTCTGTAGCTGGGGATCGAACCCAGGGCCTCATAAATTCAAGGTGCATGCTCTACTGAGCTATACCTCCTGCATCAATTTATAGAATAGTATATCTGAGGAAATACATAAATACATATTTTGCATGATGGGCTATGAAGCTTTATTTCTAAGGCTATCTTTTCAAGAAGTTGGTTTATAAACTCATTTTGGTCATATCCTCTTTTAGAATTTTTTTGGTTTGGTTTTATTTTTGTGTTTCGGGTCACACAGTGATGCTCACGGGTTACTCCCGACTTTGCACTCAGGAATTACTCTTGGTGGAGCTTGGTTGGACCATATGCGATGCCTGGAATCGAAACCAGGTTGGCTGTGGGCAACGCAAATGCCCTACCTGCTATACTATGGCTTCTGACCCCCTTTAGAACTTTTCATAAAACCTCTCTTGGGGTTTAAAAGAGCACATGTAAGTGCCTAAGAGTACATGTAAGTGCCTAAATTTGATTCTTAGCACTGCATAGTGTTTTGAACTCTGCTGAGCTTAGCCCTGGTGACCCCAAAATCTCCAGGCATGGCCCTGGTGACCCCCAAACACTGAATCATCAGACCTGCACTTTTGACTGACCCTGCTGGGTATGTCCCCTGTATAAGAAATTTAAACCAACCAACCTCTGTTCTTCATGTGGATATCTGAAACATTCCAAAACCTGTCTTACTTCTTGTCCTTCTGTACCCCTGAACTGACCATTGAACTGGCAACTTTTTCTACCTTTCTGCTTACTCTCATTCCAGAAAATCAGCAGTGGAGAGGGGTGGTAGGGGCCTGAAAAATGGAAGGGGTTTATAATAGCCCTTCCCAATTTTCAGTAGTTTTGAGTTTTTGGCCTTTGTTAAGAATTAACAGGACCGGAACTATAGTAGTAGGGTGCTTGCCTTTCACATGACTTGGCATCCAATATAGTTGGTATCTCTGAGCTCCACCAGGAATGATATCTGAGTGCAGAGCCAGGAGTAAGTCCTGAACCATCTCCAGGTGTCACCCCAAAACAAAGTTAACAGCAGCATGTTTATAGAACATTCTGCCAAAACTTGCCAAAGACAAAATATTTTGGGGGAGTATTGTTACTACATTTTGCATTCAAAAACTATAGTCTTAGGGCTGGAAGGATGGTACTACTGGAATGGCACTTGCCTTGGAGGTGACTGACCCAGGTTTGATTACCAGGCATATCTGGTCCCTGAACACCACCAGGAATGATCACCTGAGTTCAAAGCTAGGAGTAGGCTCTGAGCACAGTCAGATGTAGCCCCAAAAGAAAACAGCTCTCTGACTTGTCCCACCAAAAACAAAAACAAAACATACCTAGGAATCACCAAAAAATGTGAAAGACCTATACCTAGAAAATTATGTCACTTCCAAAGAATAGCAGAGGTTCTCAGGAAAAGGAAAAATAATCCATGTTCATGGATTGAAAGAGTCAACACTGTCAAAGTGACTGTCTTCCCTAAATTACTATATAGATTCAACACAATCCCCACCAAAATTTCAATGCCATTTTTCAAGGACTTAGAACAGTCACTAAATTGATACAAAATCATAATGCATACCAAACAGCCAAAGCCATTCTGAGAAATAAGAAATTGGGAGGTCGTCCTTGGAGACAGTACAATGGGTAAGGTCTTGAGTGTGGCAGGCTCAGGTTCAATCGCTGGTGCCACAGTATTTCCATGAATACTGTCAGAAATGATCCCTGAGCACAGAGCCAGGAAGAAGCGCGCGCGCGCACACACACACACACACAGAGCAACACTGGCCCACTGAACACAATCAGGAGTAGCCCAGAGTACTGCCTTGTATTGCCCCAAAACAAAAAAAAAGAAGTATCCTCAAAGTTTTGGACATTAGATTGAAGCTTGGATTATTGATTGTATGTATGGTATATCGGTAAATACTTTCTTTTTTCCCCCTACATCTAGTGGTGCTCAGGGGTTATTCCCGGCTCTGTGCTCAGGAATTACTCCTGGCAGTATCTGAGGACCACATGGGGTGCAAGGCAAGTGCCTTCCCTGTTATACTATCTCTCTGTCCCTTATATGTAAATGCTTTTATTTAGACAGCCACACCTGGTAGTACTTCAGGTAGGTTATGCTTGGAGGCCACCAGATTCACACCTGTTGGTGCTGGTCTCTGTGCTTGGGAGTTGCTCCTGGTGGTGTTTGGGCGACAGTATGTGATACCATTGACTGAAACCAGGCCTCTTTTGTGCAGAGCACATGATCAGCCTATTGTACTCCTGCTTAGGATACTTTTGATGTCCAGTATCAAACTGAAGTACTGGGACATGGTAGATATGTACTTCACTACTTTAAAAGAATTCTTAGCCCTGAAGATAAAAGGTGCCACCTCCGTTTGGGCTCAGCTTGGTGATTTGGGCCTGAGGCTCAGTAATAAGTCTGGTGGTGGAGTGCTTGGCTGCTGGTGCTTGCTCAGAAGTCCCAGAGCCACACTTCAGTGCTTGTGGCCAGATGATCCCAGGGGTTGAACTCCGGACCTTGTGCATGATAGATGTGTGCTTTCTTTCTTTTTTTTTAAATGTAGGAGTATTGCTATTTATTCAGCCATTGATTAGGCTGATTGAATTGGGCATGAACTCCAGCTTACCTTTCTTTCCCCCCTTTTTTATAATTTTATTTATTGAATCACCATGAGAGCAGTTACAAAGCTTTCCGGTTTAAGACTTGGTCATACAATGAAACACCTGTCTCTTCACCAGTGCCCATTTTCTACCACCAAAACCCCAGTGTACCCCCCATCCCACGCCCTCCCCCACCTGTGGGGCAGACGATTTCCACATTACTCTCTCTCTACTTTGATTACATTCATTTTTCGACACCAGAACCCACCATTATTATTTGGGATTTTACCAACATTCAGATCTGGTGAAAAGGTAACAGTAGACAGTTTGTTTTCCCAATTGCTGGTTATGAATAACATATGACATAACATTGCACGGCTGCAGTAGCAGCCACACGATTTTGGAATTCCGAAATTTTCACAATTAAATCTGGAGGGATTTCTGCCAAAAACTTCTGGGTTCTGAGATTAGTTCCTGAGTCTCTTGGATCATGGTCATTAAGCAGCTTGATCAGGAGCCAGAGAGGCCATTCGTGGGTGGCAACTCGGGGTTTCGTTGGGGTTGGGGAGAAAGAGCCGGCTCCACCCCCATCCCATGAGGCCCTGTGTGTCTCGTCACTGCGGGCCCAAACCTGACTGTCCACTGGCCTCTGGAAGATGGCAGCTACCGAGCTGCCAAGGGGGAACAAGTGGAGGGACAACACCCTATCCCCCTGGGGTGGTCCAGCGCCAGTAACATATTGCGGGGACCAGATGCATCTCTGCCAAAAGTTGCTGGGTTCCGAGATTTGTCTCTTGAGACTCTGGAATCATGGCTGTTGAGCAGTTCGATCAGGAACCAGAGAAGCCTTGCCTCCAATTATATAGCTGAGCCGGAGATGGTTTGTGGGTGTCTCCCACATACCTAACTTTTGGCTGTTTACTTTCTTGGTAAACTTTGCCCCAAATTTTTGGGGTCCGGCCAAAGGCACAGCAGCAGTTTTGGGGTATCTGGAAGTCTGAAGGCGCCATCAGGCTGCTGATGCACTTACCTCACAGGTACAGATTGACCTGCTGGCGACACTGATAGCCCCCCTTTTTTTCTTATGAGAAGTTTTTGTAATTTACATTATTTATTTATTTATTTGTTGCTTTTTGTAATTACTGATTTTGGCATATTGAGTACACAACGGATAGCTTGCCAGGCTCTGCCGTGCGGGTGGAATACTCTCGGTAGCTTGCCAGTCTTTCCGAGAGGGATAGAGGCTTTTGGGGCGACCTCTAATTGCCCTGGTAGGTATTACCATATTTGAACCCTATCAAATATGGTACGGCAATTCCGGAAGATGGGTATTTAGTGTCTTATGATGTGTCGCGCAGCTGTCCGGAAAGCGACCTGGAATGTGGCGGTGGCTGGGTAGTGGAGGTAGTGTCAGTAGTGGAGGTCTGCCAGTGGTGGTCCCGGTAGGGGTAGGGTGGGTCTTCTGTGCGCAATCCGACCTGTCTTTGAAAACTTTTGAGCCTATTCGCCAACGTGGTGTGGCGCATGCCTCAGACAACCGCAAGCTAACGTCCGAGCTTGCAAAGCAGTGCAGAGATGCGATCAAGGAAGACCTCAAAGAGAGAAGAGCAGAAGTACTGGTAGAAGCGGCAGAAGCTGGGAAAAGTATTCGTAACGCCCGCCTGTCCTTCACCAACTACAAGACCAAGATGACTGCCCTCTGACGTCCTGATGGATCTATCACATCCTCCAGAACGGCAATGGAGAAGATTATCCATGACTTCTACTCAAATCTCTACTATAGCCATGTCCACTTGCCGACATACCAAATTCCACAGGATGGATATGTCGTTCCCAACGTTCTCCCTTCGGAAATCCGACACGCCATTTTGTCGGTAAAGAAACGAACAGCACCCGGCCCAGACAAGGTCAGACCTGAACACCTGAAGAACCTGCCGTCAGTTCTCATCAATACACTGGCTCGGCTCTTCACACGCTACCTGTCTGAATGCAAGGTTCCGTCCCAATGGAAAACCAGCAGGACCGTACTACTGTTCAAGAAGCTAGACATCCATCACATTGGCAACTATCGCCCGATCTGCCTATTGTCTGTCATCTACAAGTTGTTCACTCGAGTCATCCTAAATAGGATTGGCAGAACACTAGATGAAGGTCAACCATGCGAGCAAGCTGGGTTCTGCAAAGGATTCAGCACCATCGACCATATCCACACGATAACCAAGCTCATTGAGGTTTCTTGGGAGTTCAAGATGCTGCACTGTCTAAAGTTCATTGATTTAAAGAAGGCCTTTGATTCTGTTGAGACGGAAGCGGTCACTGAAGCCCTAGCCAATCAGGGCATTCAAGCCCAATACATCAAGATCCTCCATGAGCTGTATTGCGGATTCACTACCAGGATCTCACCATTCTACAAAGAAGTAATCGTTGATGTCAAGAGAGGGGTGCGGCAGGGTGATACCATTTCACCAAAACTCTTCAGTGCCACCCTCGAGAACATCATGCGACGACTGGACTGGGAAGGAATGGGAGTGAAGATAGATGGTCGGCAACTACACCACCTCCGCTTTGCTGATGACATTGTTTTAATAACACCAAACATCAGCCAAGCGGCACAAATGCTGACCGACTTTGACTGTGAGTGTGGAAAAGTAGGACTATAGCTGAATCTTACGAAGACAATGTTTATGAGAAACAGCCTTGTTCCTGATGCCCCATTCGCTCTCAATGGAATGAACATCTTCGAATGCAACAGCTATGTGTACCTAGGTCGAGAAGTCAACATGACAAATGACCTGGCATCAGAGCTGCGCAGGAGGAAGAGAGCGGCTTGGAACGCCTTCAAGAGCGTCGAAGAAATAGCTAAGAGGACTAAGAACCTCCGGCTCCGGGCACATCTCTTTGATTTCACTGTTCTTCCTGCATTAACATATGCCTCAAAGACCTGGGCCCTACGCAAACAAGATGAGAACACTATTCAGGTCTCCCAAAGAAGAATTGAAAGAGCTATGCTTGGAATATCATGTTTCACTCAAATGAGAGAAAGAATCTGGAGTTCCGACCTCCGTCGATGATCAAGAATCAGGGACGCTGTCTCATTTGCCAAGGTGTCAAAAATCAGATGGGCTGGTCACATAATGAGATTTAAAGACGACCGCTGGACTAGAGCTGTTACCGACTGGATTCCACGGGATATCAAAAGACTGTGTGGCCACCCACCTACCAGATGGTCAGACTTCTTCGTCAAGATCATGAACGATCGGTTTGAGGCTCTTCATGTTCCTAGAGCGAACAGACGCCATTGGGCTACACTAGCACGCGACAGGGACAAATGGAGACGTTACTGGCGCCCGCTCAAGCAAATGGATGATTAATGGGAAGTTAACTGATTAAGTGATTGCTTTTTGGGTCACACCTGGCGATGCACATGGGTTACTCCTGGCTCTGCACTCAGGAGTTACTCTTGGCGGTGCTCACGGGGCCATATGGTATGCTGGGAATCGAACCTGGCTTGGCTGCGTGCAAGGCAAACACCCTACCCTTTGTGCTATCTCTCCAGCTCCTGTAATTTACTTTTAATTTCTCTTGTTATGATCATCAGGGGTGGCACATTGAATTAAGGCTACAGCGGGAATCCCTGAGATTTACACTCCCTTAGATGTTTTTATGCAGTTCATGCTTGCTTGTGGTGACATTTATTTATTTTTTTTTGGTGGTGGGGCTGTATTGGGATGTGCTTGAATGCTCCTGGATCAGTTCTTGAGGTTTTGTCCCAGAGGTTATAGGTGAATCATGTATGAGGGATAGAATTGGGCAAACACTCAGCCCGCTGAGTTCTCTTAGTTTTGTATATACTTTTGTCTTTGTCTTTTTATTTATTTATTTTTTGAGCCATGCCCAACAGTGCTTGGAACTTACTCCTGACTTTGTGTTCTGAGATCATTCTTGTTGGACTCAGGGGACTGTAGGTGATACTGGGGATCAAACCAGGGTTGGTCGCATACAAGGCAAGTGCCTTACCAACTGTATTCTCAGACCTCATGCTGTCAAGTGAAAATGCCTTCTTCAGGAGAAAATTATAGTTTCCTTCAGATTCTTGGAGGGACTCCTGATCCTTAAGAAGTTAGGATTCAGAATTTGGGGGATGAAGAGATAATACAGTGAGTAGGATGCTTGCCTGGATTTGATACCTGGCATTCCATAAAGTTCTCCAAGCGATACCAGAAATAATTCCTGCATGCAGAACCAGGAGTAACCCCTTTGTATCACTGTGAACCCCCGCTCAAAAGATCAAAATTTTGACCCACTTCTTTCTTGTTTGATAATTGAGCAAACTGAAGTTGAGCAATTAAAGGAAAATTTGCTCATTATTATTCTATGTATGCAACTTTCAAAACCATATTATACTTCAAATTATCTAAAGTGTCTAAATTAAATTTCCTTTGCTACTAATTATTTGTCTGGCTTACTTATTCCCTGCCCCTCACTTTTATTTTATTGGAAATATATCAGATGTATTTGCCTGTGTTTATTTTTAAACTTTTGCTTCCTTAGGCCAAGCCATGACTACAGTTGCAGTACATGTGGACTCCAAAGCTGAGCTTACCACTCTGCTGGAGCAGTGGGAGAAAGAACATGGCAGTGGGCAGGACATGGTACCTATCCTTACTAGGTATGAACAATAATGTTATATTTTCTTTTCCTAAAAAAAGAAATTAGGAGTATAAAATAGGAACATTTCTAATCTTAACAGAATTTTAAATATACTTTTCATTTTAGAAGTAGTCTTCCTGCCTGTCTGCCTTCCTTCTGTGCTAGGGATTGAACCCAGGTCTCTTGTATACAAGGCATGCACTTAACCATTAAGCTATCTCCATGACCCTTATATCCCTCCTTCTGAAACTTTTTAAATTTCTTTTCTCCTCTCAGACCTTTTGATCCCATTCTTTATAATTTTTCTTTCATCTATGTATATTATTTTTTTGTGATATCTGGGATTAAAACTAGTTTCTCACACGAAAGCAAGTATCAACATTGAGTTACATTTCTGGCCCTGTTGTCTGTTTTAATTATTTTTTTTAGAGGGTCACGTTAGTGTTGTGTGGGGATACTCCTATCTCTGTGCTTGGGGGTCATTTCTGGTGGTGCTTATGACCTTGTGCTATTGATAGCACCTAGTCCTCCCGCATGCAAAACAGATGTTCAGCCCTTTTTAAACAGTCTTGCTAGCCCTTGCCTGTGTTTTGTTTTTGTGTTTGGGGGGCGGGGGGAGGGAGGGCTTAAACACCTCCCTCTGTTGAATCACTCCTGATGGTGCTGGGAAACTATATAGGATGCTGGTAGTCAAACCTGGGTAGGCCGTGTGCAAGGCAGATGTTTTAATAGCTGTACATTCTGTCCTGCCCCTTGCCTGTATTTTAACCCCAAGATTTTGTTTGTGATTCTTTTCTCTCTTAACCTTAAATATCCTGCCTATTTTATTTTATTCCTATCTTTAATTTAAAATCTTGCTCTCGTTCTCGCTCTCTTTCTCGCTTTCTCACTCTCTTGCTCTCTCGCTCTTGCTCTCGCTCTCTTGCTCTTGCTCTACCTCTCGCTGTCTTGCTCTCTTGTTCTCTTGCTCTCTCGCTCTCTCGCTCTTGCTCTACCTCTCGCTGTCTCGCTCTCTTGTTCTCTTGCTCTCTCGCTCTTTCGCTCTCTTGCTCTCTCACTCTAGCTCTTGTTCTCTTGCTCTCTCACTTTCTAGCTCTTGCTCTCTTGCTCTCTCATTCTCTAGCTCTTGCTCTCTTGCTCTCTCCCCCTCTCCCTCCTAGAGATGCATGGGGATTCCCCCAGTTTGGGAAGGGGGTGGAGACCATTAGATGTTGGGGGTTAAACCCTGTCCTCTGGTATGCAAAACATGTGCTTCAGCCCTTTGAGCTGTCTCTCTGGCCTAAAACATTATTTTACTAACTTTCAAACTTTTTCTTAAAAATTTAAAAAATTTTCATAGCTGCTTAATGTATCTCTTTTTACCTGATGACTCCAGGCACACTTGAAACATAACCATGTCCAAAATAGAGCTTGTCATCCTCATCCTACCTCCCTAATATACAGCTTGTGTCTTTTTGCTTTTTGGGTCACACCCGGCAATGCACAGGGGTTAACTCCTAACTCCTGACTCTGTACTCAGGAATCACTCCTGATGGTGCTTGGGAAACCATATGGGATGCTGGGGATCGAACCTGGGTCGGCCACATGCAAGGCAAATGCCCTACCCGCTATGCTATCACACCAGCCCCTAGTGTCTTTGTATTCTGTGCTGTGGTGTAAATAGTTTTAAACTAAAAACTGAAAATCACCTATCCTAGTATACTCCTCTGTCAACACAGTTTGATCACCAGGCCATAAGAACTTCTTTCTTTTCTTCATTTTCACCACTTCCTTCATAGGTATTGATCATATGTTGATTGGTACTACTATTAGGTAGTATGCATTATTCTCTTGTCTCCAGGACTGCACTCTTTAAATATACCTTCCCCCTTTGCTAAAAGATTCTTTCTCATCATACACAATCCTAATTGTTCTTTGCTCATCATTCTTTTTTGACTCCCTTCTTCTTACAGAATAAAATTTTAGGATTACCTATGAGGCCATTTAAGAATAGGCTCCTTATTTTCCTTTTTCTTTTTTAAAATTTTATTTTCTATTTGGGTCACACTGGTGATGTTAAAGGGTTAATTCCTGGCTCAACACTTAGGAATTACTCCTGGCAGTGCTCATATGCGATTGGCCACATTCAAGGCAAATTCACTTCCTGCTTGTACTATCACTCTGTTCCCTCTCTTTTTCATAGTGTTGTTTTTTCAGTAAGGAATAGTATCATATTTTCTCTATGCTTTTGCACTTGCTATTTCTTTGGCCTGAAATACCTTTCCTTGATACTTTTGTCTGGCAAGCTCTAGTCCTTTCAGGAAGCAGGTTAAGAATAAAGTTTGTAAGACCGTCTCTGTCTTTGACACTGCTAGATGGTTTGGACACTTTTTTCCCTTTAATAACCCTATTCATGTATAATTTACCCCACTTACAATTCTTTTTGCATCTGTCTTCTCACTAAATTGTAAGCTTTTAAAGACAGGTTTTATGTGCCTTTTTATTGTTTCTTTGTTTTGTTTTGTTTTGGGACCATTTTGTCGAATGCTCAGGAATTATGCCAGGCTCTGTACTCAGGAGTCACTCCTGGTGGTGTGTGGGGGATGATGTGGGATTTGGAAGTCCGGGTCAGCAGTGTGCAAGGCAAGCACCCTACTCACTCTACTCACTGTGTTATTTCTTTAGCCCTTAGTATTCTTTTCAGATAGTGACCCACTCAATCACTGATACTTAGTAATTGATTGAGACATTGATTTATTAAGTGAATGTCCTTTTTTTTTTCTTCTTTGGATCACACCTGATGATGCTCAGAGGTTACTCCTGGCTCTGCATTCAGGAATTATGCCTGATGGTGCTCAAGGAACCGTATGAAATGTTGTGGATCAAATCCAAGTCCAACACTTGAAAGACTTACTCACTGTAGTATTGCTCTGGCCCCTGAGTGAATGTACTTCTTAAAAAATTAATTTTTGTTTTTTTTTTTTTTGGTTATACCTGTGATGCTCAGGGGCTTCTCCTGGGTCTGCATTCCAGAAATTACAATTGGCAATGGTCAGGGACCATATGGGAGGCCAGGGTCGAACCTGAGTCAGCTGTGTGCAAGGCAAGCTCCCTACTGCTATACTATTTCTCTGGTCCCTAAGTGATTGTGTTAAGTAGAGAAAGTGAAACGCAAAGTTAGGGGAGGATGCTGTGGTTTTCCTAAAGTGAAAGTCGTTGGGAAATGGAAATCTTTAACATCCAATTTTTGTTAATAGCCAAAAAAACTTTTTGTTTAATTCATAATTTTGTTAATGATTTATTCAGGGAAAATGGGAACTTTAATCTTAAGAAAGAGTAAGCAGGGATGAATGTTGAAAATTAAAATAAACTTTTTAGAGGAATTGAAGAATAAGATCTATAAATGAGGGGTTTGAAAGATAGTTAAATGGTAAGGTGCTTGCCTTTCAGCCAACCTGGGTTTGATCCCCAGCATCCCATAGAGTCCACCAAAACCTTGAGCACAGAGCCAAGGAGCACTGCTGGGTATGGCCCCCAAACTAAACAAAACAAAAGAACTGTAAATAAGATACTTGAAATATAGCCTTAGTGATTTAAGGAATCAAAGTATTGTGTGGTTAATGTAAGGGTTGTGATAATTTTCATTTTATTTTTTGTGTTTCCCAACACAACTCAGGTGGTGCTTGGGGGACCATTATTAGAACCAGGGATTGAACCTTGTGGTTCTTGAATGGAGAGCATATACTCCAGCTCATTGAGCCATTTTCCTGGCCCTGGGATTACTGATAAAATTCTGAAAGGAGAGTTTAAATGAAATGAAATGTTTGTGGAGTTACTTACGTGCTAAAAAAAATGTTTATTGAGTGTACATACTAAGAGTACGTAAATTTTTCTTTCAAGATTATTACTTGTTTTTGGAATAAAGAATTTTTATTAAAAGGGAGAAACCTGAGGGTTTTTCCAGAGAGGAGAGAACCTCATAAAGTTAAAAAAAAAAACAAACCAAAAACCAAAAAAAAAAAAACACAAAACAAAACATGAATTACAGAGGTTGGGGAGGTAGTTTAAAGGGCATGCTTTTTTCATGTGGGAGAACTGGGTTTGATGCCTGGTGCCACAGTCTTTAAAACACTGCCATGAGTGATCCCCAAGCACTATAGGATGTGGTCCTAAAACAAACCAAAATAGATTTACAGACCCCTTCAAGATTATTACTCTTTTTTTGGGGAGTAGGGGGCGTCACACTTAGTGGTACTCAGGGACTATTGCTGATTTGATTCTCAGGGCTGACTTGGTGGTGCTGGGGAGACCTTGTTTCTGCGGATTAAACGAGTTGGCTGCGTGCAAAGCAAGAGCCTGTACTATCCTGTACTATCTCTCAGGCTCCAATCCATTCAAGATTATTTTATAATCACCATACTTGACCCTTAATTTTGTTAAATATACTAAGATATTCAGTAATGCAAAGCGTAAATTAAATGGGTCTTAATGATAAGGAGATAATCATCTGGGAGGCAATTAATGGATACAAAACAGCATATAATGGAGTACTTAATTGGGCAGTATGGTTAACAAATATTCTAAGGGTGATGAGACAGGGAGTAACTTAAAAGAAACCAGTTTTTTTGTTTGAACTAATTTTTGAGGATCTTTTTTTTGTCTGAACTATAGAAAATACATGTACCTCTACTTCCTTGCTTATTAGTAAGAGTTCATTGTTAAAAGAGATGTCCTCAGAGTTACTTGCAGGATTGCATAGGCAACAGTGAAAAGCTAAGTTGGACTTTTTTTTGGGCAGTTGTAGGGAATTGAACTCAAAGCCACACATGCAAAGCAAGTGCTGATCCATATCCTGAATCCTGGGTTTTAATTCCAGTTATAGTGAGATTTTCAGCACTTGATGTGGTAAAAGGTTTCTTGTAACAGGGAATTAAAAGATGGTAGAATATAGCTGGATGAAAAATGAAATATGTGACAAAAAGTGTTGAGGTGAGTAGGAAATGGGGGAATTATTTATTTATTGATTTATTTGCTTTTTGGGTCACACCCAGCGATGCTCAGGGGTTACTCCTAGCTCTGTGCTCAAGAATTAACTCCTGGTAGTGCTTGGGTGGGGGGTGAGGGGCCAGTATGGGATGCTAAGGATTGCATTCTGGTTGGCCACATGCATGGCAAATGCCTGATGTGTAGTATCTCTCTAGCTCCAGGTTTTTCTTTCTAGGGTTACTTTTACCAAGGGTTAACTGCAGTCCAGAAGTCCAGATATATAAGTAGGCGATTTTGAGAGACCGAGACCACATTCATTCTGACTTTATTAATAATCTTATAATTTATTTTATATTAGTTATTGTTGTTAATTTTATTGTGCTTAATATAAATCTTTATCATAGGAATATTAGAGAACTTGAGTATACTCCGGAAGTCTCCCTCTTGCCCCAATCCAGTTGGTATCTTCCCTGAATTATTTTGTTTTGATTTATAGCTTTGATAATAATACCTAAGTAACTTTCACATGTCAGACTTTGTTGTAAGCAGTATATTAAGAAACTTAAACGTGAAGGAAATGCCATAGTTTTTTTTTTTTTTTTTTGCTTTTTGGGTCACACCCGGCGATGCACAGGGGTTACTTCTGACTCTGCACTCAGGAGTTACTCCTGGCGGTGCCCAGGGGACCATATGGGATGCTGGGAATCGAACCTGGGTTGGCTGCGTGCAAGGCAAACGCCCTACCCGCTGTGCTATCTCTCCAGCCCCATGAAATGCCATAGTTTTAACTTGTGTTTATTTCTTATAATTAGGGTTTTTTTTTTTTTTTTTTTTTTTTTTTTAGCCAAAACCCTGGCAATGCTCAGGACTTACTTCTGACTCTGCTTACACTTAGGGGTCACTCCTGGCAGGGCTTGGGGAACCATATGGGATGCCAGGGATGGAACCTGGGTTGGCTGCGTGCAGGGCAAGCACCCAACTTACTGTACAATTACTCTGGCCTTTATTTGTTTAGTGCTTGAGTTTTGGAGGCCATGATAGGTGGTGTTCAGGGATTATTCTTGGCTCTATGCTTAGAGATCACTCCTGATGGTGCTTGGGAGCTGCCCTTCATTGGTTTTGGGGTAAGGGAGACCATGAAATTCTGGGGGTTGAAATTGGGGCCTATGCTTGCCAGGCATGAGTTCTAGTTTTTTTAGCTGTGCCCCCAGCTCCAGAATCTATACTTCATTTAGTTTTTGGTTTTTGGGTCATACCTGGCTGCTAGTGCTCCTATGTTTGTTGCTTATGGGTTACTTTTTTGTTTTTCTTTTTGGGTCACACCCGGCAATGCACAGGGGTTACTCCTGGCTCTGCACTCAGGAATTACTCCTGACGGTGCTCGGGACCATATGGGATGCTGGAACTTGAACCCAGGTTGACCACATTCAAGGCAAATGCCCTACCTATTGTGCTGTTGCTCCAGCCTCTACGGGTTACTTTTGATGGTGCTTATGGGACCATGTAGTAAAGCCTCTGTCCTCTACATGCAAAGCATGTACTATTGCCCATTGAATTATCTCACTGATCGCCTCACCCATATTTTATTGAGGGGAGTTGGTGGGGTGCTTGGGCCACAACTGGCAGTGCTCAGGACTTATTCCTTAGGGGTCACTCCCAGTAGTGCTCATGAAGACGATACGCAGTGCCAAGAATTTAACTGAGGTTGGCCATGTGCAAGGCAAAGGCATCTTATCTTAGCCTCTGTTAAATCTCGCCAACCTCAGAACTCATGTTTTTATCTAACTGCTATGCTGGATTGCACAGTTTCTACTAAAAATACTGGAAGATCTTAATAGATAGCTATATTTTGTATAGTTTTCACTTTTATGTGTATGGCAAATTTTTTTTTAGTTTATTTCCCCCCTAAAATATAGCAGGTTTTATTTGGAAGCTTTGAGTGAGGAGCGGGAGAGAAAAAGAGACAGAGTAACAAGAGAGAATATGGGCCAACTCCAGAGTAGAGAGAGCGCCACCAGAATTATTTTATGGCTAACAGTTTTCAGAGTTTTGAGGGCAAGGCAGAAGAAGGAGAAATACTTTCGAGTCATGGTAGGGAAAAATTATACGAGAGTGAGCTAGAATTTTTGCAGGTGGAGGTTGGACGGAAAGCTCAGTTGGCTGAACACATACTTTGCATGTGGAAGGACTGGATTCTATTCCTAGCACTACATGGTCCTCTGACAACCTCCAGCAGCACTACCCCTGCCAAGTGTGACCCAATCGCACAGGGGCTATTCCTGGTTCTTCTCACGAGTGACCCCTGTTTTGTTCTCATTAGACCTTATGTGGTGCCAGGGCTTAAAACTGGAAAGGGCCACATGCATAGCAAGTGCTGTACCTCCTGTACTAGCTCTGTTTTGCAGGGAGCTGGAGAGAGGTCATCAGGCTCACGTGCATAAATTGCATACAGGATGCCTGGTTTTGGTCCCTGACACTGTGTGGTTGACTGAGCACCGAGCTGGGAAAATTCCTGAGCAGTGCCTGGTCTGACCCCAAATTTGGGGAAGGGTGGGGGCTTTTTGTTTTTTGTTTGCAGGGAGTTTAATACTAGGAAATACAAAGATGTGGGATTGTGGTTCAGTGTTAGTCATGCCCTGGATATGTGAGACCTGGATTTAATCCCTGGTGCTTCAAAAGGAAAAAAAAGAAAATTATTTTGTAGAAATGTACAGTTTGAGTAAGGACAGAACATGCTAGATAGTGGAGGTATAGAAGCTCTGTAGATAAATAATCAGGTTTATTAAGTGTCACTGTCACTGTCACTGTCCTCCCGTTGTTCATCGATTTGCTCAGGCGGGCCCAGTAATGTCTCCATTGTGACAGTTGTTACTGTGTTTGGCATATCAAATACGTCACAAATAGCTTGCCAAGCTTTGCTGTGCGGGCGAGATTCTCTTGGTAGCTTGCTGGGTTCTCGGAGAGGGGCGGAAGAATTGAACCTGGGTCAGCCCAGTCGGCCGCATGCAAGGCAAATACCCTATCAGCTGGGCTACTGCTCCAGCCCATATTAAGGGCACTTGGCAAAATAAAAAAAGTACTAAGGGTACTTGGCAAGTGAGTTTTGTTTTGGGGACTCTTAAGGAATGCTCAGGTAGTATGGGCACCTCTCCTGTTGTTACTTTGCCAACTGCCCTGGACAGATCAATACTTAGGCCTGGTGTTGTGTTGCTAGGAACCATTCCCAGCAGTGCTCTGGGGTTTCCAGGGCTATACCTGGCAGTGCTTGTGGGGACCATGTGATGCTAGAGATCAAACTTGGTGCTTCATGCATATAAAACATTTGCTAACTTTGAGAACATTTGCTACTTGGCCCTTGACAAGTGGTTTTTCTGGCTTGAAAAAGAGTGCACAGAGGAGCTGGAGCTATTGTATAGCAAGTAGGGTGTTTGCCTCACGTGTGACTGACCAAGTTCAATCCCTGGTACCATGTATGGTTCCCTGAACCCTACCAGAAGTGTGATCCCTGAGTGCAGAACAAGAGTTAGCCCTTAGCACTGCTGGGTGTGACCCCAGAACAAAAAATCCAAACCAAACAAACAAAAGAATGCATGGGGACTGGAGAAGTTGTCCAGGGGTAAGACCTTGCATGTGGACAGCCCTGGTTCAGTCTTCAGCACCACTTATGTTTCCCCTGAGCATGATCAGATGTGTCCCTTGAGCATAGACCCAAGAGTAGCCCCTGAACACCATCAGTTTGTCCCCTCCAAAGAATACGTAACCTGGATTTAGCTGCATGCAAGGCAAATGACTTACCCACTGTGCTGTCTCTTTTGGTTTTGTTTTTGGGCCACACTTGGTACTTAATATCTGGGGGTCACTGGTAGTTCTTCAGGACCATGCAGTGCTGGGGACTTCTGTGTACAAAGTGTGAGCTCTACCCCTGTGAACTATTTCCCATAGCTCTTATGTACATGGTTTTAATTGTAGTTTTGGTAGTAAAGTCATTGGAAGTTGGAGAATGAATTGTGTCAGGTCAAGTATGGAAGCAAGGAAATTAGAAACAAGGTGTTGAGGTAGTCTGTATAGTCTGGGAGTTTGGTGATGATCTGGATGAGAATAAAAGTGGTTGAGATGTAGAGAAATGATCAAAATCAAGATTATGTGGCCTTTTTTTTTTTTTGGAGGGGGTAGTGGGAGAGTTTGGTGACACACACAGCAATGCTTAGGAGTTATTCCTATCTCTGCGCTCAGGAATTACTCCTGGCAGTGCATGGGGGACCATATGGTATGCCAGAAATCAGACCCAGATCAGCTTTTACCAGGCAAGTGCCCTACCCTCTGAACTATCTCTCCGACCCTAAGATTATGTTTTGTAGTTTGTACTAACAGAAATTACAGGGGATATGGAACGGAAGATTTTAATGGTTACTCTAAGGTTTTTGACTTCTGAGGGGATGCTATTTTTTAAGACATGAAAGTGGATAGATGAGTTATTGTTTAGATTTCTTTCCTTAAGAGAAAATATTCTTTAACTTTTTGCTTTCATTTTTACACCTTGTCTATTGTATTGATTGTTTTAGGTGGTGGTGCTTTTCTTTTTCTTTTTCTTTTTTTTTTTTTTTGGTATGTTTGTCTAGATTTGACCCTGTCTTCCCTTTGTGCTAGGATGTCTGAATTGATTGAAAAAGAAACTGAAGAATATCGTAAGGGGGATCCAGACCCATTTGATGATCGACATCCTGGTGAGACCTCTGTTCTCTTAAGCCTGGCTCTGTTATTCTTACAAAAGAAAATTGCTTAATGGGAGTACTTTTTAAAATTAAAATAGCATTTTATAGAAATATTACTAAAATACCTTCATAAAATACTGTGACAAGTTTGGGTCAATGAGGAAAAACCAGTTCCTAGGAAAATTGAGATAATGTGTTTATATCACACAGAATATAACTGGAACTAAATTGATAGGATTACAGAGGCATAAAAAATGAAAGAAGAAAAGCAACAATTTTTTTTTACTTAAACCAAAGACCTAAGTATTCTTTTTACTGATGGAGAAACATGGTTGGAACTACATTTATTTTTTATTTATTTTTTTTCTTTTTGGGTCACACCCAGCTATGCACAGGGGTCACTCCTGGCTCATGCACTCAGGAATTACTCCTGGTGGTGCTGGGGGACCAAATGAGATGCTGGGAATCGAACCTGGGTTGGCCGTGTGCAAGGCAAATGCCCTACCCTCTGTGCTATTGCTCCAGCCCAGGGTCTCACTCTTGACTCTGCACTCAGTGATCACTTCTGGTACGGGGTGGGAACCATATGTAGTGCCAGAAATTGAACTCTGGTAGTCTGCCTGCACAGCAATCTTTCCAGTCTGTCAGTAGTGATCCCTGAGCATAGAGCCAGGAGTAAGCCTTGAGCACAACCAAGTATAGCTTCAAAACAGAACAAAGCAAACTTCACTAAATTTACTATACTGATGCTCTGAAGAGACAGTGAAAAGATAATATATGCCTTAAAAATTAACCAGTAATTATCCCAATCATTAATTCTTTTATTTTTATTCCATGTGTTAAAGATCATAAGTCCCTGCCTCCTTTACCTAGAAGAGCTTTAAGTAAATTAAAAATAGGGGGTGGGGTAAGAAAAAAAAAAGATCGCCATGGGTACCATATCTTAGAGTTGGTGACTTCTCAGTGGGATTTTCTTCCTAGCCTAACATTACAGATTTAAGGAAGCATCTATGCTGTCCAAGTTATTTTAGTTGAAACTGAGAGGGCTAGGGAAATCTTACAGCTGGTAGGGCACTTGCCTTACACACAGGTGACTTGGGTTCTATCCCTGGGGTCCTGTATGGCTCCCTGAGCCCTACCAGGAATGACCCCAGAGCCAAGAGTCCAGGAGTAAGCCCTTGAGTACTGAAGGGTGTGGCCCAAAAACAAAACAAACAAGAAAGAAAGAAAGAGACTGGGATCTTATTTCTCCAGTACACCCATCAAAAAAAAAAGTCATGCTTCCTCCTTTTTTTTTCTCTCTTTTGGTTTTGGGCCACACTCAGTGGTGCTTAGAGGTTATTCCTGACTCTGTGGTCAGGAATCACTCCTGGTGGCGCTTGGGATCATATGGGATGCCAGGGATTGAACCTGGGTCGACTGCATGCAAGGCAAGTGCCTTGCCCATTATATTAATCTCTCCCTTCCCTAATTTTTATACTTCTTTTATAGATCTTATATACTCCTAGGGATGCCAGTCTGGGTCAAGTGCTCATTTAATTCAGCTTTGTTGGGTAGGCAGTATATTGGGATATGGAAAAGCTATAAAACAGTGTCTCAAGTTTTATATTGTCATTTTATTTTTTGGTGCTTGGGGGTTGCTTCTGGCAGTGCTTAGGGGGAACCTTTCTGTAGTGGGGTTAGAACCCAGACCTCCTGCATACCAAGCATGTGCTGTAGCTCTTTGAGCTATCTTTATGGCTGTAAAGTGGCACTTTTGTTTTTTGTTTTGGGACCATATGCACGGGTGCTCAGAGGCATCTCCCAGTTCTGTGCTTAGAGGTTGCTCCTCCTGATGTTACTCAAGTAATAATTAATGTAGCGCAAGGGATTGCAACTGGGCCTCCTGTGTATAAAGTATATGTTCAGCTTCTTGATCTATTTCTCCACTCCCTGTCACTTTTAATTTTAAGGAATATTTAAAAAAATTGATTTATCAAAAAAAATTGTTTTCTTTGTTTAGTTTTTTGGGTCATGCCTGTGGTGCTCAGAGATTACTCCTGGCTCTCTGCTCAATGACCACTCCTGACTGGGCTCGGGTAACCATGTGGGGTCCTGGGATTAAACCTGGGTCAGCCTTGTCTAAGGCTTTACCTACTTCTCTCCCCTCACTCCTCCCCCGCCCCCCCACAATAATCTTTTATCTTGGTTAGCTTTTTATTTTTGTGCCTCTGAATTGGTGCCTAGGAATCTAGGGGCCTGTCTTGGTGATTGGTGATTCTCAGCAAACTGCTGCTGCTAGTGTTTCAGTGCACCATGGAAGGGGAGGGGATTACCTGGGCTACTTTGGTCCTTGGGGACCTTCAGGGCCATACCTGGCAGTGCTTCATGGCTTCAAGGGCTATACCTGGTGTTGCTTGGAGAGGGATATTATGTGGTGCTGGGGATTGAACTGGGGTCTGGTGCATGTATGACACGCATCTTAATACCTGTACTCTCTTTCTGGCCTTGGTCATTTTTTTAATAGTACAATAGTAAGGTTTTCCCATAGGTCTGAGCTGCTTGACTGGGATGATTTACTTACTCCTTTGTTCCTTCCCTCTTCATTTGGTAGGTCGAGCTGATCCTGAGTGTATGCTGGGCCATTTGCTGAGAATACTCTTCAAGAATGATGATTTCATGAATGCAGTAGGTGTACTTCTTATTCCGATCTAGACATCAGCAGTTACTGTACCAGTAGTCCGTCTGTCCCTCCCTCCCTCCCTCCCTCCTTCCCTCCCTCCCTCTCCCTTCCTCCCTCCCTCCCTTCCTTCCTTCCACTGACAAAGTTAGGAACATGGGAACAAAGTGGGTAGACTTTAAAATTTGGTGGCATAAGAGTAATCATGGACTTCCTCTTTATTTTAGTTTCTGTTTTTGTGCCACATCCAATAGTTTTTACTCCTGGCTCTGTGCTTAGGAATCTTTCCTAGCATGACTGGGGGTAGTGCCCATACAGGGGGCCGGGGATTGAGGCTTGGCTGTGTGCAAGGCACGTGCCTTACCCATTGTGTTACTGTCTCTGCCTCGCCTGAACTTTTTTTCTTTCCAAGTCTTGCTATGGTCCTAGTATTTATTTTTGCTGTACATTTTGTTCAGTTGAATATGGGTTAGGGCTCTTTTAGCCTCTTATGTTTATCCCTGAGCAAAATAATACTGGGTTTGGGAACATAGGAATCCTCCTTGGTTTCTAACTAGAAAAATTGTAGGGCTACCATGTGGTTCTACATACATGTATGTATTGGAAATGTGCCTTTTCTAATGTTGTAATATTGGAATATTGAGTATACGAGGGAGGAAAATGTATATGTAGCACTTATAGCTTCTGAATAGAATAATTGCTCAATTAACTTTGGCGAGTATGTGTGCATGCACGCGCGCGCGCGCGCGTGTGTGTGTGTGTGTGTGTGTGTGTGTGTGTATGGTGATAGGGATGGGAAATACCTTTCCATGATCAGTGACTACTCCCAGTGCATTGCCAGGACACCATATGACTGGGTGTCAAACCTGGGTCTCCCGCATGCAAAGGTTTACACATGTACTCTGAACTATTGCCCTGGTCTTGAAGTATGTTTTTGGATACGGATTAATGTGATGCTTGATAACATGATCTGTAGGATCCATGTTCTGAACTTAAATATAGCTTCATTGTTTATTCTAGTTTGATTTATAATTTGGTTCCTCTCCTGGCTGTTTCAGTAACTGCTTATTCCTGGCTTGGTACTCAGGAGTTGTACCTGGTGGAGCTTAGTGGGGACCACACAGTGCCAGGAATCAAACCTGGGGCTCTCATATACATATCTGTGCTCTAGCACTTTTGAGTTATCTCCCTGGCACTGATAGTTTTTTTTCCCCCCAAAGGTATTTGGGCCACACCCAGCAGTGCTCAGGGGTTACTCCTGATTCTGTGCTCAGGAATTACTCCTGGTGATCCCAGGGGAACATATAGGATATTGGGAATAGAACCTGAGTTGATTGCATGCAAGGTCAACCAGTTGTACTATCACTCCATCCCCATATATATTTTATGTTTTATGTCATATTCTGGTGTGATCCTTTTTGTTTTATTGTTTGGTTTTTGGGCCACACCCGGCGATAACTCAGGGGTTACTCTAGGCTCTGCACTCAAAAATTATTTCTTGCGGTGCTTGAGGACAGTATCAGATGCTGGGAATCAGACCCAGGTTGACTGTGTGCAAGGCAAATGCCCTACCTGCTGTACTATCACTCTGGCCCCTCATTTTAATATTTTGTTTTTGGACCCACACTTAGT
This sequence comes from Sorex fumeus, assembly GCF_029834395.1. Lineage (NCBI taxonomy): Eukaryota > Metazoa > Chordata > Mammalia > Eulipotyphla > Soricidae > Sorex > Sorex fumeus. Next base: position 51,934,767 of record NW_026606129.1, on the reverse strand, counting down.
ACTCAGGTCATCTTGACTCTGCTCAGTAGTGATCCCAGGCAATCCTTAGAGGACTGTATGTACCAGGGATTCCTACCAGGATTGTAACTGCTAGAACTGCACATACAAGGCAAGTGCTTTGCTTCCTGTAATTTATCCAGCCCTTATTTTATTAATTTTTTTGGTAATCTTTTAGGCCACACCTGGCAGTGCTCAGGGAATTGCTTCCAGTGGTGCTAAGGTGACCATGCATTGCTGGGAATTGAACCCGGTCTTCTGCATGCAGAATATGTACTGAGCCAATTGAACTATCTCCAGCTCCTATTTTCTTTTTTTTTCTTTTTTTTTTTTTTTTCTTTTTTGGGTCACACCCGGCGATGCAAAGGGGTTACTCCTGGCTCTGCACTCAGGAGTTACTCCAGGCGGTGCTCAGGAGACCATATGGGATGCTGGGAATTGAACCCGGGTTGGCCGCGTGCAAGGCAAACGCCCTACCCGCTGTGCTATCTCTCCAGCCCCTCCAGCTCTTATTTTAATTTTAAAAATTTATTTCTTTTTCCTTCTTCTTGTAGTGATGACTAGGGTTGCACACATGTCTGACTGTGGTGCTTGTTTAGCTGTGATGCTCACCAGGATTCACATACCAAGTTGCAGAGCACAGAGAGTGACCCTAGAGCTCAAAGCTAGGAGTAGCCCCTAAGCCCTACCAGGTGCGGGTTTTCCCACCCTCAAATTTATATTCTGTATAATTATATAAAAACAAAATGTTTTTATTATCCATCATCATATAAGACCTGAGCACCGCTGGGTGTGTGGTCCTCCACAAGATAAGTAAAACTTTTGAAAGAAGAAATGTTATCATCATGCTCAATAGGATCATATGTATTTTGTTTTGGGGCCACACCTGGCAGTGCTCAGTATACTCCTGGCTCTATGCTCAGGGCTAATTCCTAGTGTGCTTGGAGGACCATATGGGGTGCCGGGGATCAAGCCTTGGTTAGCCACATGCAAGGCAAATGCCCTACCCGCTGTATTATCACTCTGGTCCCTACATGTATTTATAACAAGTTTATATTGTTAAAGATATTATTGGTAATTTATTAGACTTTATTAATTTGACTGGAATGTATCAACATCCTTTTCTTTATAGCTGGTAAATGCATATGTGATGACGAGCAGAGAACCCCCATTAAACACTGCTGCTTGCAGACTCCTGCTGGACATCATGCCAGGGCTGGAAACTGCTGTTGTCTTTCAAGAAAAGGTACTTACTAAAAATGTTTTACCCAGTGTAATATTTTTTTGACTCCTGTTCAGCGTTTTCTATGTGTAGGATCATGTTAAATGCAATATTACTTTCTTCTTTCATTACTAGATATTTCTTTCTTACCTAAAAAGAACTTCCACTACTGTCCTACATAGAAATGGGCAAAATTAGATGTCCTTGTCTTTTCCTTGGTATGAGGAAGCATGTTAGTCTTTTAGCCTTTTCTTTTTAAAATTTGTTTATTTAAAAAAATATTTTTTGCCCTTTAAAAAAATTACTTGTTTTAGTCAGTATCACTTCTTTTTTTCTTTTGGAGGGGGGCCATATCCAGCGGTGCTCAGGGCTCACTCCTGGTTCTGTGCTCAGGGATCACTACTTGTCACTCAGAGAACCACATAGGCTGCTGAGTATCAAATCTAGGTTGCCGGTGTTCAAGGCAGATGCCCTACCCATTGTACTGTACTGTCATTCTCATCCCTAACCCTAATCAGTATCACTTCTGATTGGTCAGTGCAGATTGCATTTATACATTTATATAGTTAAATATCTTTAATAGCCTTCAGAATTTCTATATATAGCCCCCCTCCTTTTTTTTTTTTTTTTTGGTGGTGGTGGTTTTATTTTTGGGACCATCTAGTGGTGCTTGGGTTACTCCTGACTCTGTAGTCAGGAATCTCCTGGCAGTCATCTCAGGACCATATGGGGTGTCAGAGATCAAAACCAGGTCGGCCACTTGCAAGGCAAATGCCTTAACTGCTAATCTATATCTCTGGCCCTCTGGTCCTAATTTGAAAAAAAGTTTGAACTGTTTGGAAATACGTAGTGAAATAACTCCATGACCCCAAGGAAGTGGTTTTATTTTTTTCCTTTTTGTTTTGTTTTGTGTTTGTTTTTTGGCCCATACCCTGGCTCTGCACTCAGGAATTACTTCTGGAGGTGTTGGGGTGGGGTGGGTGTGCATATATTGTACAAGAGATAGAACCTAGGTCCATGCTGTTCAAGATAAGCACCCTACCCACTTATCTTTCTGGCCCAGAAAGTGATACTTAAAATATAAAGCAAATATAATATAGAGGTTATGGGATTCTCCTTGCATGTAGCTGATCTTGGTTCTAATCCCTTGACACCTCATAAGATCCCTTGAGTACCTCCAGTGGTCATTCCTGAGCAGAGCCAAGGAATAGTTCTTAAGCATTGCTTAGTGTTCCCCCGAAACCAATATACATATTATTTTTCTACGTACATGGTTTTTTTTATATACATATATATAAAATAATATATTAAAAGAGTAGCTCAGCAAACTTAGCGGAAGAGTGCTTGCCTATGTGAGACCCAGTTTTTTTGGTATTTATGTTTTTTTTTTTTAAGATTGGTTTATTTGGTCTATGAATCTTTATGGAGAATTCCTCTTTTTTTTTTTTTTTCTGCTTTTAGGGTCATACCCAGCAATGCTCAGGCATTACTCCAGGCTCTGTGCTCAGGAATTACTCCTGGTGGTGCTCAGGGGGGACCATATGGGATGCTGGGAATCGAACCTGGGTTGGTTGGCAAATGCCCTACCCATTGTACTATCGCTCCAGCCCCTGGTATTTATTTTTCAAAAATTAAATTTTATTTTTATAAAGTTATTCACAATAATTGATTACATTTAATATCCCAACACCAATCCCACCATCATTGCACCTTAACCACCACCATTATTTTGAATTTTGCTACCACTATCCAAGCCTGCTCCAATAACAGGCTCTGAAGAATTTATTTTGTATTCCTTTTATAAACAATTCTCTAAAAATAATCAGAAAAGGGGGCTGGCGTGATAGCACAGCGGTTAAGGCATTTGCCTTGCACGCAGCCAACATGGCCGACACAGGTTCGATTCCCGGCATCCCATATGGTCCCCTGAGAACCGCCAGGAGCAATTCCTGAGTGCATGAGCCAGGAGTAACCCCTGAGCATCTGAGCATCGCCGGGTGTGACCCAAAAAGCAAAAAAAAAAAAAAAAAAAAAAAAAATCAGAAAAGGTTTCCTTTTTTTTTTTTTTAAATTTTTTTTTATTAGTAAAGCACCATGAGGTACAGTTGTAGATTGACAATATTTTGTGCTTGGGTTTGATTATACAATGATCCAGAAAAGGTTTTCTTAGAAGGAAGTGTGTGTATATTATTGTATCTCACCCTGGAGCCATTGAACCTTTGTATAAGAGATTACTAACATATTTTTGCAGGTTGAGCCTTGTATGCTAATATTTTTTTTATTGAGATTCGTTGCCTTCTACCTTACATCCTATCCACTGTGTGCTACTCTTAGTACATCAATGGTATGAGATGTCGCAGAGTTTTATCTCTAATCCCCTTCCTGCCAAGAAAATCCTTAAAAATAATTTTAGGAAGGAGAGAAAAAAAAATACTACTTGTTTGTTTTTTTGGAGGTCTTGGGAGCTGGGTTTGGACTTAGTTCTGGCTCTACAATCAGGGATCTCTGGCATTGTTCAGGAAACCATATGGAGTACTGGGAATCAAACTCAGGTCAAGTGCATCCAAGACAAACACCCGCTGTACTATCTCTCCCCAAGAAAAGAAAATATTAAGTTTAATTTAAAAATTTAAGAAAAATTAAAAACTTATCTTTATTATAAGTCATATAAAGTATTTCACAGCAGTAGAAACCTGAAGAATGGTCAGCAGACATGAAAAATTGCAGTGAACAAAGCTGTGCGTATATCTTTTTGTATTAATATTTTTATGTTTTGGGGATTAATTTTTTTTTACTTTAGGAAGGAATTGTTGAGAATCTTTTCAAATGGGCCCGAGAAGCTGATCAGCCATTAAGGACATATTCTACTGGACTATTAGGAGGTGCCATGGAAAATCAAGACATTGCTGCCAACTATAGGGATGAAAATTCACAGCTGGTAAGGACCATGACAGAATAAATTTTTGTGTTAAGTGTGGGCGAGTATTTGCAAGCTCATTTTTGTACCTAAACTAGAACAAGTAGACATAAGTAAACAATAATAACACAAAACCATGTGAAATTACTTACATTTATTTTTTTGTTTTTTGGGCTATACGCAGCGGTGAGTGCTTAGGGACTGGCTACTCCTGGCTCAGTGCTGGGGGGCGGGAGGAGGTTATGTCAGCCTTGCTGTTGCTAGGGTTCATGGAGTACTGAGGGTCAGACCCATGCCTTCTGCATGCAGAGCATGTCTATATGAACATCAAGATTACTTAGGAATTTCGAGTCTTTCTTTTTTTAATTTTTATTTATTTTGCTTTTTTGGGTCATACCTGGCAGTGCTCAGGAGTGACTCTTGGTTCTGTACTCACATGGGATGCTGGCGATTAAACCTAGGTGGGTCACATGCAAGGCAAACACCCTACCCACTGTACTATGACAGTGGCCTGAGTCTCTTTTCTTAGTATAAAATTAGTAGTTTTTTTATCTCATTAGTTTATGCCAGATTAGGGGTCAGATCCTTTCCTTTGCTACTCCAACATTTGGATTATGAGAATTTAAGAAAGGTTTTCATTTTTATTTTTTTTATTGAATCACTATGAGATACAGAATTACAGAGCTATTCCTGGTTGGGTTTCAGTCATACAGTGTTCCAACACCAATCCCTCTACCAGTGTACATTTCTCACCACTAATGTCCCCAGTTTCCCTCCTGGCCTCCAACTCCACCCCTAGCCTGTCTCTATGGCAGACATTTTCCCTTTTTTCTCTCTCTCTGTTTTTGGCATTATGGTTTGCAATACAGACACTGAGTGGTTATCATGTTTCTTCCTTTACCTATCTTCAGCATGCAGTTCTTGTCCAGAGTGATCATTTCCAGCTATCTTTGTCATATTGGTTTCTTCTCTATAGCAAATGTCCTTTCCCCCTACCTCTCAGCTTATAAATGGATGGATATGGAGAGTATTATGCTGAATGAAATGGGTTGGAAGCAGAGACAGACATAGAATCATTGCACTCATTTTTAACATATTAAAAATACATAATATGAAACTAATACCCAATGACAGTTTGAAACAATGGCCAGGAGAATTGGTTCATGGTTGAAGGATTAGAATTTTTATATAAAGAGACAAACTTAAAGAATTTTAAAGTGAAAGACTGTATATATACTACGTAAATTGATTGTGAACATTTTACTGTACTTTATTCTACACACAATTTACTTTTTTGGATAATATATTTCAAGAGGGATGTATTTCAGTGTTAGAGAACAGGTCTTGCATGTGTGAGTTACTGGCTTCCATCCCAAGTACTGTACACAAAATAATTTAGTTCTTGGAGTTAATTTCTGACACTTTGAAAAAAAAGTGTAGTCAAATTAAATTGCAGATATTATCCTCAGCCCCCTCCACCCGAGAGTCATGATTTACAAAGTTACTGAGAGTCAAATTTTAGGTATCCAATAATTCAACACCAATCCCTCCACTAGTGTCTACTTCCTTATACCATCCTCTCTTTAAGACTCAACAGGACATGACAATTTAGGGTTAGTTAAAAAAAAAGTACTTAAAAGTAAAATATAATGTATTTAAAAAATAGACTACATAATTGTAAAGTGTAACAATATTTAACTATATACTTTAAAATGGATGTAAGTTTGAGAAACCTTAATTTTGATTTTCAGCAGACCTATTTTGTTTGATTGTTTTTGGGCTACACCTGTTGGTGCTCAGGGCTTACTCTGTAGTCAGGGACCTGGTGGTTGGGGAACCATCTGGGATGCCGAACTTGGGTTGGCTGTGTGCAAGACAAGTACCCTCCTTGCTGTACTATCTTTCTGAACTTTTAGAGATACTTAAAAAGTTGTGACTATGTGTACTGTGTCTTTTTAGGCATGATGTCTAGCTCAGCTTAATTCAGGCAGATCTGTTCTGAATGTTAAACGTTTTTTGTATAAATCTCCTGGTTTGGGTTTTCTGGAAAATTTTATGTAGAATGAAATTTTTAGACACTGCTAATGTCATTAAGCTATAGGAATCTAGCCAGTATTTTTTTTTTTATCAAATCTACTGTTCGGCTGGAGAGATTAAGGAGCTTGCCTTGAATTTGGCTGATCTTGGTTCAAATCCTGGCACTAATATTGGTTCCCCGAGCACCATCAGGAGTCACTCTATTTTATTTGTTTTGGGGCCACATGGCAATGCTCAGGGTTTATTCCTGGCTCTGCATTCAGGGATTACTCTTGATGAGCTCAGGAGACCGTATGAAGTACTGGGGATTGAACCCGGGTTGGCTGCATTCAAAACACACATCCTAACCACTGTACTATTCCTCTGGACCCAGAAGTGACTTTTGAACATAGAACTATGAATAGTTTCTTGGTACTCTTGGTACTGTCAGGTGTGGCCCCAAAATCAAACCCAAGATAATAGCAATTTTTTTTTATTTTATGAAGTAGTTCACAAGTTTTTTGTTTTTTTTTTTTTTCCTTTTTGGGTCACACCTGGCGATGCACAGGGGTTACTCCAGGCTCTGCACTTAGGAATTATTCCTGGCAGTGCTCAGGGGACCATATGGAATGCTAGGAATCGAACCCGGGTCGGCCGCATGCAAGGCAAATGCCCTACCCACTGTGCTATTACTCCAGCCTCTAATTCACAATTTTTGATTACATTTAATACTCAAACATTCCCACCACCATTACACGTTCCTACCACCATATTTTGGATGTTTTCATCCTGAACCCCAATCCCTGTCCCAAAGCAGAACCGAAATAATATATTTTGTATTGTTTGTTACGAAAAAACACTGAACATGCTACAAAAAAGTATCTTTAGAGGGAAGAGTGTGAAGATTGTTGTATTTCACCCAGGGGCCATTAAGCCCTTCTCTAGGAGATCACTAACATGTTGTTAAAGTTTGAGCCTTGTGTGCTTTTATATATATATCTGTAAAAAAATATATTTCCCTCTAAGATTGGTTGCCTACTACTTTGAACCCCATCAAATGTGGTGTATTACTTTTGGAATGTGGGTAGGGTGTGTCCTGTGAACTGTCTAAGGGATAGATTCACTTGTGGGTGAGACTTGGCCCGAGCATGTGGAAAGTAGCCATGAGCATGGCAGCAATTGAGTCCTAGAGGTTCTCGGCTGCTGGGGCTGGGTCTTTAGGGGTGGGGAGGGCTCTCACCTTCCCCATTCTGGGGCGCCCTGAGTGAAACATTCTGGTGCGGGGTCCAGTGGCATGGTTATGGCGAGCGTCATGTTATGCTCTCTTCTGGGAGAGAAGGACATGTGATCTGCAACAACAAACTTTTTAAAAAGAACTTCTGTTTTTTTTGGGGTCACACCTGGCAGTACTCAAGGGCTTCTGACTCTGCACTTAGGAATCATTCCTGGTGTGCTCAGGGAACTCTATGGGATGCCAGGGATCGAATTTGGGTTGGCCACATGTAAGGCGAGCGCCCTACCTGCTGTACTATTGCTCTGACCCCTAAAAACATTTTGTTAAAAGTGTTGCAGTAGAGGGCACTGGAGCAATAGTACAGCGGATAAGGTGCTTGTTTTGTATGTGGCCAATCTGGGTTTGATCCTCGGGATCCCATAAGGTACCCTGAACACCATCGGGAATGATTCCTAAGTGCAGAGTCAGGAGTAAGCCCTGAGCACCCTGGGTGTGCCCACCCTTCCCTCCGCAAAAAAAAGTGTTGCAGTAAAGAGACGTGAATCCCATTAAAAACTGAGTTCCCCGCGTAGCTCATAAATTGTTATAGATCACCTGACTTATGGTTATCTCGCCTCAAGTATTGTAGGTTACTTGGTGGAAAGGGGAGCAAGGAAAGTAGCCGTAAGAGAAGGCTCAACCCACCTAGTCACCCAGGGACTGAGGTTCTCTTAGGACTGATAAAGTCTTGTGATAAGTTCCTGTGCAGCATGGATGCTAACATCACACACAAAAATCTTTTATTACCAGTCGTTGGGACAACTGAATAAGTATCCAGGTCTCCTTATGTGGAAGCAAGAATTAATAAAAATATTTAAATTGTAATATTAAAGAGATAATCTCTTTCATTTCATTATCTATTGATAGGTGGCAATCGTACTTCGAAGACTGAGGGAGCTACAGCTTCAAGAAGTGACTTTGCGTCAGGAAAGCAAGCGTCCTAGCCCACGGAAGCCCTCTTCTGAACCCCTTTTGCCTCTGGATGAAGAAGCTGTGGATATGGACTATGGTGACATGGCTGCCGTAGATGGAGTGGATGGAGAACATGAAGTTTCTGGAGACATGGAGCTCTCCTTTCATCTGGATTCAAGCCACAAGACTAGTAGCAGAGTGAATTCAGCAATCAAACCTGAGGAAGGAGGGCTGAGGAAAAACAAGTTAGCAAAGCAGGGTGACAGAGAAAGCTTTAGAAAAGCTAAACAGAAGTTAGGTTTTTCATCATCAGATCCAGATCGAGTATTTGTTGAATTATCTAATAGCAGCTGGTCAGAAATGTCCCCCTGGGTGATTGGCACCAATTATACCCTTTTTCCTATGACTCCTGCTATTGAGCAGCGACTTATTCTCCAGTATTTGACTCCCCTAGGAGAGTATCAGGAGGTAAGCTTATTGGGGTGAGTAATGTTCACACTTTGGAAATGTTGTGCTTGTATCTGGGGTATCTTGCAGTAGCATTCTGTACACTGATGTGTTTTTTACTCTACTACTGAAAATTTTTTGCCTCAAATTAGTACAGTCTTACGCAGGTCACTTCTGATAAAACCTGTTTGATCATCATATTTATGTTTATCTTCTTAAAGGTGTGCAGTGGAAGAGGTAAATAAAGTTAGTAATTCAGACTGTTTTGGTCTTGATTTCAGTTACTTCCCATTTTCATGCAACTTGGATCACGGGAGCTGATGATGTTCTATATTGACCTGAAACAGACCAATGATGTCCTGCTGACATTTGAAGCACTTAAGGTAAAGGTACTAAAAATAGGTCACAGCATTTTATTGACAATTATGATGATGTAACTTGGTGCATCGCATCCCTATGTGTGTGTCAGCAGTAGTAATAAGCAAAAGTTTTGCTTTTCTTCCTTTTTTGTTTTTGGGCCAGATATGGCATTGCTTGAGGGTTACTCCTGGCTTTGTGCTTGGGTATTGCTCTTGGCAGTGTGTGTGTGTGTGTGTGTTTGTGTTACCATTTGTGGTGCCTGGAAACAAATCGAAGCTTACTTCATGCCAGGTATTAACTCAGCCTGTTGAGTGACCCCTCCAGCCCCAGACACAGTTCTTGATTGTCCAGAGCTGTCTTGTCTGATAGAACTCTGGTAGTGGATATGTTCTATATGTTATTCAGTTCAGTGGCTACTAATCACTGGTGAGCACTTAAAGTGTTGCTAAGTGTTCTAAAAGCACGAAAATTTTTTGGGGGGTGGGAGTGAGGATTTGGGCCTTGCCTAGTATTGTGGTGTTTGATAATCAAGTGGTACCATGGTGTCAGCTGTATGAACTGGAGTCATCTGTATACAAGGCAAGTACTGTAACCCCTGTACTGTCTCTCCTATGGCACTGAAAATTTTTTGTGTTTCGAGGCCACACCTGGTGGTGCTCAGGGGTTACTCCCAAGTTTGTGCTCACTCCTAGGGGTGGTCTTGAGACCATATGTGATAATAGGAATTGAACTGGGGTCATCTGTGTGCAAGGCAAGTACTCTATCCTTTTTTATTTTTTGGCTTTTTGGGAGACACACCCGGATAAGCTCAGGAGTTGTTACTCCTGGCTCTACACTAAGGAATTACTCCTGGTGGTGCCCAGGAGACCATATGGGATTCCAAGGATCGAACCCAGATTGGCTGCATGCAAGGCAAACACCCTACCTCTGTGCTATTGGCTACAGCATTATGTACTCTATCCTTCGTACTATCTCCATGACCCTGGTTTTACTAATGGTAAACCTTAGTGGTTCTAACACCTTCAATAAATGCCTGAAACAGCATCCAGGTACTGGATTCCATATATGCTTTTTCCCTAATGCACATACATTTCCTGACTATAAATATCTTTATAATCTATACATACCTGTGCTAATGTTTAATTTATAAAGTAAAACAGTAATAACTAATAGGGCAATTTTGCTATAATAAAATTTAGGTGAATGTGGATTATATATCTTCCTCGGTATATCTTTTTTTTTTTTCTTTTTTGGTTTTTTTTTTTTTTTTTCTTTTCCTGGCTCTGCACTAAGGAATTACCCTGGCGGTGCTCAGAGGACTATATGGGATGCTGGGAATTGAACCCGGGTTGGCCACGTTCGAGGCAAACGCCCTACCCGCTGTGCTATTGCTCCAGCCCCACCTCAATATATCTTATTGTGCATAATATTTTTGTATTGTTCTTGATTTATTTTTGTTTTGTTTTGGGGCAACACTTCCTCAGGGCTTAGGCCTGAGCTGGGTTTGGTTTTTGGACCACACCCGGTAGAGCTTAGAGCTTACTCTCGGTAGGGATCGGGACCATATGGGGTTCTGGGAATTGATCCTGGATCAGCTGTGTGTAAGGCAAGTGCCCTGCCCTCTGTGTACAGTGTGTTTGGAATGCAGTTGACCATGGGTAACTGGAACCATGGAAAGTTAAAAGGGAGTAGTGTTTCTGTATTTGCAAATTAGTTCTCTCTCTCTCTCTCTCTCTCTCTCTCTCTCTCTCTCCCCCTCTCTCCCCCCTCTCCCCGCCTCTCTCCCTCTCCCTCTCCCCAACTCTCTCCCTCTCCCCCTCTTCCCCTCTCCCCTTCCTCCTCTCTCTCCCTCTCTCCTTTTTGTTTTGTTTTTTTGTTTTTTGAGTTGCACCCAGAAGGTGCTACAATTGGCTATTCTTAGGGACCTTAGGGCTATTCTTAGAGGATTGAACCAGGGGTTGAATGGAACTTTCTCTCATCCCAGTTCTGTTTTCTTGTCTGTACTTTTTGTGTTTGTCAGCACGTAAAAGAAACCTTGGCCTCAGAAGCAGTAGGGGGCGCTCTAGCTTTCTTGTGGTCCTTTCCACATTGCTCTGGGTTTAGTCATCAAGCAGCCTGCTGCTTGCATTGCATTCCCTACCACGAAAGTGCTCACAAGGTCAGAGATGTGGCCAAGTCATACACCTTGCATGTATGAAGTTCTGGATTTAATTTCTGACTTTACATACCCAACAACCAATGCTGCAGGAGTGTCTTTGATGGTCCTGCATTACATATGGAATGACCTTAGTGACCCTTAGTGACTGATAAGAATACCATTGCCCTCAAATCCATTCCTTCCAGGGGTCAGGGAGATAGTATAAAGTGTAGGGTGCTTGCCTTGCACACAACCAACCGTGTTTGATTCCTGGAATCCCATATAGTCTCCTGACATCCCTTATGGTCTCCTGATCTCTCCAGTAGTGAAGTCCAATTGCCAAAGCCAGGAGTAACCCTGAGCTTTGCTGGATGTGGCACAAAAATCAAACCCCACTTCCACCCTGCCAGAAAAATACCCATCCCTCCCAGTTGCCCAGGTGATGGCAGGTACCTGTAGAGACTCATGGTTAATTGAGTATGAAATTAACAAAATTTGGAAGATAAACTTTTAAATGCCTAAAGTGTTTAGTTCTAAAAGTTTTTATAATTTATTTTTTTATTGAATCACCATGAGATACAGTTACGAAGCTTTCATGTTTGAGTTTCGGTCATAAAATGATCAAATACCCATCTTTTCACCAGTGCACAAAAATCCCCAGTATCCACCCCTTCACAATCCTTCCCCAGCCTGTGTGGCAGACAATTTCCACAATACTCTCTCTCTCTCTACTTTGATTACATTCAATATTTTGATGCCAGTCCCACCTTTATTATTTGGAATTTCCCCACCACCACTCAAACCTGCCGAAAAGGCAATGCTAAACAATTTGTTTTGTATTGTTTGTTATGAATAGCATATAATGTCATGCAGCTGCAAGAGCGGCTGTGCTCTCCTGGAATTCTAAAATTTTAATAATTAGGGTCTGGAGAGATCTCTGCAGTGAGCTGCTTGATTCTAAGGTACGTTTGTGTGTCTCTGGATCACAGCCATTTAGAAGCTTAATAAGTAGCTGGGGGCAGTTCGTGGTCGTCATCTCAGAGTCCCATCAGAGCAGGGGAAGGAGAGGGACGGGCTCCTCTCCTGTCCTGTGAGGCCTGGCGTTTGCTGCTACTGTTCCCACATACCTTGGCTTTTTGTTGAGTTCTGGAAGATGGCAGCCACTGGGATTCCTGGGGGGAGGCAGAGGGACAGCACTTGTTCCTGTCTGGAGTAGCCCAATGAAAGTGACCTATCGCAAAGTCTGGAGGCATCTCTGGAGCAAGCTGCTGGGTTCCGAGATTTGTTTGTTTGTTCTCTCAGTTTTTTATAATTTTCTGAAAAAAAATTTTTTTGAGGATACTCTGAGAATTAATTTAAGAGAACACAAGGACTGAGCATGTGACTCTGTGTGACTCTGTGGTTCCTGGGAAACACAGTAGTGCCCCAAACACTTATGGAAGCAACTCCTGAGTACCACGCCAGGAGTAGTGTGAAAATACCAAGCTCTGTGTGTGTGTGTGTGTGTGTGTATTTGTGTGTGTGTCTCCCCAATACAGATGAAGTTTGAAATTCTTATTTTTGGAGGTGGGGTGGGGTGGAGGTGGGGTCATACTTAGTGTTGTTCAGGGGTTGCTTCTGACTGCTGGCAGGACTGGGGGACCATATGGGCTGCTGGGAAATGAACCCAGGTCGGCTGCATGCAAGGCAAGTGCTTTATCCATTGTACTATTTCTCTGGCTTCCTACTTTATTTTATTTTTTTGATGATGAATATGATCAGTAACTGAACTAAAGCTATAGTGTGGGGCTGATTGGAACTGATAATATTAGAAGAATTAAAATGGGAAAATTATAGTTCTTTCGGGAAACTATAATACAGTGATTGTAGCAGTCATTTCCATTTTTCACTTTTTACCTTCTTGTAAATTTTTGTGTTAGAAGGAAATGTTGTTGACTCTTAGCATATTTTTGTTTCCTTTAAGCAATATTGGTTTTACTTCTGTATAGGAGTTGTCTTTTACTGATTACTGACATTTATCTTAATTTAACATCTTGTGAAGAGATTATTGTTTCCACAGTAACACCATATTCTCTTTATTTAGCATCTAGCATCTCTCCTACTCCATAACAAGTTTGCCACAGAATTCGTTGCCCATGGGGGAGTACAGAAATTACTGGAAATTCCTCGTCCTTCTATGGCTGCAACTGGTGTGTCCATGTGCTTGTATTATCTCTCCTACAACCAGGATGCTATGGAAAGAGTAAGTTTGGTCATATTGGCGTATGGGATTGGGTGGGGGAGTGCGGTAGCATACTTACAGAATTTTTTCTTAATTAAAAAAAGGGTTTTTTTCCCCACAGCACCCAAAAGGAGAGAGAGAACAAAAGGAAATGCCCTGCCACAGAGGCAGGGTGAGATGGGGGTGAGGGTGGGAGGAATACTGGGATCAGTGGTGGTAGAGAATGGGCACTGGTGGAGGGATGGGTACTCGATCATTGTATTACTGAAACCCAAAAACAAAAATTTGTGAGTCTACAACTGTACCTCAGAGGGTTTTTTTTTTTTTTCAATATTGGGAGTTGAACCCATGCCACACACATGTAAGTTCTATCACTGAACTACATCCATGGCTCCAGAATAACTTACAGATAAGAAGAAAGAATAATGCAATTTTTTGGAAACATTATTATTATTATTATTATTATTATTATTTTTAATTGAATACCATGAGAACAGTTACAAAGCTTTCAGGTTTGAGTCTTGGTCAATGAACAAACACCCATCTCTTCACCAGTGCACTTGTTCTACCACCAAGAACCTCCCATCCCACTCCTCTCTGCCTGTGTGGCAGATGATTTTCACTTTACTCTCTCTTTACTTTGATTACATTCAGTTTTTCGACAGAAGACCCACTATTATTATTTGGAATTTTCCCCCAACAATCAGACCTCCCGAAAAGGCATCATTTGATAATTTGTTTTCTATTGCTGATAATGAAGAGTATTTGATGTCTGGATTTTGAATTTCTGGTATTTTAGTAATTAAGCCCAGAGGAATTTCTGCCAGAAGCTGCTGGGTTCCGAGATTGGTTTGTGTGCCTCTGGGATCATGGCCGTTCAGGAGCGGAGGAGCCATTTGTGGGCAGCAACTCAGGGTCTCGTCCGGTTGGGGGGTTGGAAGGGCCGGTTCCGGCCCCCTCATCCTGAGAGGCCTTGTGTGCCCCATCACTGCAAGCATGTACCTCTCTGTCCAATAGGCTCTGAAAGGTGGCAGTCACCATGCTGCCGCTGAGGGGGAAAAGGCAGAGGGACAAACACCTTTCCTCTCCCAGGGCGGCATGGGGCCATAGCTTAGTTCACAGTTCAGAAGCATTTCTGCCAGAGAATAATGCAATTTTAATGAAAGAAACAAATATCATAAAAATTCAGTTTTCACTAGACATTCTGAACATGTTGTTTAGAAAAGGTGTTGGTTATTTTGACTGAATAAAAAGATGTGAAATGGAATTGGGGAACTTTACTTTTTGCCAGCTTATTGCATTAGGATTTGATTGTAGACTTTTTTTTTCAGATGTTCTACAGTGGGGTTTTGTTTTGTGTAATTAGTCTTTTCTCAGAGACTAACTTTTTCGCTTTGTGTATGCTAACAAATAGTTTGTAGTAGAGATAGTAAAATCACTCTTGGAGTCTCAGGGCTTTGTGGTTTTTCATTTTGTTTTTCTGCTTTTCCTTAAGACTTTTAAATTTACCGAAAACACTAAATGTATTAAATTAAAGTGCCTAAATTAAAAAAAAAATTAAGATTTTTAATTTAGTCATTTTAGAAAGCATAGGTAATGGTTCTCTAGACCCCAACTTTTTGTTTGCTTTGCTTTGGGGGGATATATCCTGCAGTGCTTAAGGACCACCGTAGGTTCCTTGCCTAGGGATTGCTCCTGGCGTAGTTCTGGGAAACCATGTTGTGCCAGAGATTGAACCTGGGCCTCTTACATGCAAAAGCATGTGCTCAGTCTGTTGAGCTCTCTCTCTGGTTCTAGACTCTTCCTTCTTAAACTGTAGGTTTAAGACAACCCCATATGGTGTTGCTTAACTTAATGTGGGGTGGAGGGGTCCTGAAAATATCCTAAAAAACTTGTTTTTGAATAAATGTCTGATATATTATTAGTGTTTGATTTGTATACCTGTTTTATGGGTTGTATAAAAATTTCTCAGGCAAAATGTCTTAGAAGTACCCTAGGTACTTGTATGGAAGTTATTATTTCTGTATTTGAACATTTTTTTTTTTGGGTACTTAGTTAGTCCCCATGATACAGATTTTCCAGGAGAGTAGAGTTGGTAAGTTCACTTTGACTGCATCTTTACTAATAAGCTACTGATTTAGTTTTGTCTTAGAATTTTTTTGTTTTTTGTTTTGGGGGAATGCACTCCCACTGACATTCAGGTCCATGCAGTACTGAGGACTGAATCAAGGGTTCCTACAAGTGAAGTATGCATTCTAGTCCTTAGCCATCTTTATCTTCCCAATAAAGTCACCATTTCAGTTTTAATTATTTTCCTTCTTGAGATCAACATTGAGCCTCCTCAAAATTACTTAGGGTTCTGGGCTACTCCTGGTGATACTCAGGCAACCTGGCCAAAAAGTATATGCTTGGGCCCACTGATGAAGCATTGTTTGGTTCAGCAGTACTTAAGTATCTTCTTCTCAAGGGAATGCAGTCTTTTTTGAATAACAAACCTGGGGAATAATTTAAGAGATTTCATGATCCAACCCCTGGAAGACCTCAAAATGAATTAATCTTTGTGAATGAATTCTAAAATTATGGCCTAGAGTTCATCAGAAAGTTCAACACCACTTCTATCATACTGAAGAAGTCCCTTAATCTCTGTGAGCCTTTTCCCTTGATATTAGGTGAAAAACCTAGAATCTGCATTACAGTTTTGTCAACATAGTATGTAAATATTTAACATTTACTAAAGTGTAGGCTAGGTAAAAGGTAAAGGCCCTCCCGTTGATCGTCGATTTGCTCGAGCGGGCCCAGTAACTTCTCCATTGGAGACTTTGTTGTTACTGTGTCTGGCATATCGAATACTCTCGGTAGCTTGCCGGGCTCTCTGAGAGGGGCGGAGGAATCGAACTCAGGTCGGCCATGTTGGCTGCTTGTAAGGCGAACGCCCTACCCGCTGTGCTATCGCTCCAGCAATGCTAAAGTGTAGGCTAATTTTAATATTTACCTAATCTTAGGTTGTTTAAACTCAGATTGACTTGTAAAAGAGTGATCATTGTATTCTTCAAAGATAAGTGTCTGTACTGGTAAATTTTTCATTTTTTTCAGTCCTTTACTTTTTTTTCTTTTTTTCTTGCAGGTTTGCATGCATCCCCACAATGTTCTGTCTGATGTGGTGAACTATACCTTGTGGTTAATGGAATGTTCTCATGCCTCAGGATGCTGCCATGCTACCATGTTTTTCTCAATCTGCTTCTCCTTTCGAGCTGTGCTGGAGCTCTTTGACCGATATGATGGTCTTCGTCGTCTAGTGAACTTGGTGAGATTTTTTTCAATGACTTCTTTGCACAGTGTTTGTGTTGACTACCCTTAGGAAACCTCTGATTGGAGGAAATTTTGGAGGATCAGTGTACTTGAAAATTATACTACAATGATAAAATCTTTTTTCTCCTATAATTCAGAAGATTCTCTTAAGGGATTAGAGGTGTCATTGTGGAATTGGTAGAATCTATTCCAAGGGTGAATTGTTTTCAATAATCTTGGTCTTCTAAAAGCAAGTTTTGCATTTGTCTTCATGATTTAAAGCTATATAGTTTTTCAGTGTGAGTTTACTGTTTTGCATTTGTATGACTGTTCTTTTTTTATTATGTTCTTGCAGTTCTTGATAACATTTTCCTCCTTTAACTGTTTTCTTTGTTTTTCTCTCGATTCCCCCACTTTTACCTGTTTTACCCCTTTCTTTTGCCTCTTTCTTAATAGATAAGTACTTTGGAGATTCTAAATTTGGAAGATCAGGGTGCACTTCTGAGTGATGATGAAATATTTGCTAGCCGTCAAACTGGGAAACATACCTGCATGGCCTTGCGCAAGTACTTTGAAGCTCATCTGGCCATTAAATTGGAACAAGTGAAGCAGTCACTTCAGAGGACTGAGGGGGGTATTCTTGTTCATCCTCAACCCCCATATAAGGTGAGAGAAGCTTGTCTTGGCATCTTAGGCTTAAACTCATATGCAGATCAGTGGAGTCTATTTAGGACAGATATTGTTGGCTTTACTTCCCCAGTGAGAAGATACAGGATATTTGAAAATTAATATAGGAGGTGAAGTTTAAGGACTTGCTTCCAGTTGTACATTGCTATTAATATGAGATAGTAGAATTAAGGAACTGTATGTATGAAAGATTTTTTTGTTTTTTTGTTTTTGGGGACATAACTGGCAGTGCTCAGGGCTCTGTACTCAGGGATTGCGACTGGCGGTGTTACGGACCGTAAGTGTTGCCAGGCTTTGAAACCCTATTGGCCACATGCAAGGCAGGCATCTTACCTGCTCTATTATCTCTCTTACCCAAAGATTATATGTTTAATAAAAATCATAGATTTAAACAAGGTTTGTTTTTGTTTTTGTCTTTTGAACCACATCCAGCACTGCTCAGGGTGGCCTGGTGGCCTTGGAGGACTATATGGAGTACTGGGGATTGAACTTGGGTCAGAGCCACATGCAAGACAAGCACCCTACTTACTGTGCTATTGCTCCAGCTCCAGAAACCAGTTTTTAAATTGTGAAATAAGAACACCAACAAATTGAACATATTTATGAGGCAAAATATTGTAAACCATTATAGATAAACACAGTAACAAGAAGTCTCACAATGGAGACGTTACTGGGCCCACTCGAGCAAATCGATGAACAATGGGAGGACAGTGTTTGTTTGTTTGTATAGATAAAAGATTAAGCATTCATACTTTATTTTATTGGGCTATTGACACAAGAATTTTGATATTTGAAAGCTGTTATTATTTAAATTTGTTTAAATCTTTGACTTGTGAACAGGGCTGAAGAAATTGGTAAACTGGTGATAATTTTTAATTAGTGCATATCTCTCTTTATAGGCATGTTCATATACTCATGAGCAGATTGTGGAAATGATGGAGTTTTTGATAGAATATGGCCCAGCACAGCTATATTGGGAGCCAGCTGAAGTCTTCCTCAAACTCTCTTGTGTCCAGTTGTTGTTGCAGCTTATTTCTATTGCTTGTAATTGGAAGACCTATTATGCAAGGTAGGAATAGAGATTTCCAATGAAATTAAATTCTGCCTTTTTTTTTTTTTTTGCTGCAGTTAATGTTGCTGTGCATCTGGTATACATTTAACAAATACTTCTTGAATGGAATTGAAATTTAGAACTTGAATCTGAGAAACTAGATAAATCATGGTAATTTTGGGCAGAGGTTACTTGGTCCATACATGGCTATGCTTAGACACATCTTGCTTTGAGAAGGGAAACTTATGAGGTTCTGAGATCAGACCCAGGTCTTTGGAGTGCAAGACAAGTGTCTTCTGAACTCTCTCTAACCCTTTTTTTTTTGTTATGTGGTACCAGAGATCTAATGTGGGCCTAACACCCGGATAAAGTGCTCTACCTTTGATCTATACCCTTGGTTTGATAACAGCAATTTTAATTTGCTTTTATTTATAGTTTTAGTAATTACAAATGTTGCACTCTAAATAAAAATCATTATCAATACTCTTAAAGAAGTTACATAATAAATATTGCTACAGCTGCTGCAGTGGAGTTGAAGTCTCGTTTTCAGACTAGAGTTTAATAATTGGTACTTAAACTCATATTTTTTTCACATAAAACTTAAATTTTACATAAATCTTAAGATAGAACAATTCATTTAAAACAGTTACAGAGGAGAGCTGGTTGAGGCACAGAAAAGGAAAGCTGAAAGAATTTGGAGATTGGTAGGCTTTATTTGGGTATGTTGTAAAAAGTTAAAACTATATATATTTTTTGTTTTGTTTTTGGGCCACACCTGATAGTGCTCAGGAGTTACTCCTGGCCCTGCAGTCAGAAATCACTCCTGGAGGGTTCAGGAGACTGTATGGGATGATGGGGATTGAACCCAGATCAGCCTTCTGCAAGGCAAACCTGTTGTACTACCTATGCGGCCCCTAAAATTACTTTTAATAAGGTGGAGTCTTAAGTGACTGTTAGTAATAATGGTTATTGACTTTCACTGATATAGAGCTGAGAAAGACTTTTTATTTTAATTTCATTTTTTAATTTTTGGGCCACACTGGGCTGTATTCAGAGTTTACTCCTGGCTCTGCACTCGAATCACTCCTGGTGGACTTTTAACTCCTGTTTGATTTAGAATATTGAAGTAGGTTATTATATTTATTTGGAGAATTTTGCTTGAAAATGGATAAAATCTTCAGTTACTTAGGAGGATTATAAATCCATTTTATGTTTTGGGTTTTGGCTATACCCAGTGGTGCTCAGAGATTACTCCTGGTGGGGTTTAGTGGACCATACATGTTGCCAGGGATCAAACCTGGGTCAGTCGTTTGCGAGCAAGCACCCTACCGCTGTACTATTGCTCCAATCCTTATTCTTTGTTTTTGCTTTTTTCCCTTTCCTTTTTGGGTCATACCCAGTGATGCACAGGGGTTAATCCTGGTTTTGTACTCAGGAATTACTCCTGGTGGTACTTGGAGGACCAAGCTGGGAATCGAACCTGGCTTGGCCGCGTGCAAGGCAAACGTACTTGCTGTACTATCACTCCAGCCCCTATCATTTGTTTTTAATCTTACTATTTGATAGAAGAATATTCCATCTCTTCCCCCCTACACCCCGGGACTTGGGGGAGGAGTTTGGGCCACATAATTGGGGCATATTCCTGATGGTTCTTGGAGGGCTACTCTGTAGTGCCAATGATGGAACCCAGGTTGGCTGCATGTAAGAAAAGCACCTTAACTCACGAGTATTTCTCTGCCCTGATCTGTCCATGTTTTTTGAAAGAAGATTCAGGATGCTTTATGAATAATTTATTGATTCCAGGGATAGGAACACAGCCACACAGGTAGTAGTTCTGATCCATTTTATGTTTTGTTTTGTTATTTTTCTTAAAGCTGTTGTTTCTTGTTACTTTCCCTTCATTAATTCTTCTTTCTGTCTAGGAATGACACTGTACGCTTTGCTTTGGATGTCCTAGCAATTCTCACTGTTGTGCCAAAAATCCAGCTCCAGTTGGCGGAATCAGTGGATGTGCTAGATGAGGCTGGCTCCACTGTCTCCACTGTAGGTAGGTTGTGTTTTGCTATTTTTGTTGTTACTTCATCTGGATTATTTCTCTGTGCTGTCTTATTTATTTTATTTTATTTTCTGCTTTTTTTGGTCACAATCAGCGATGCTCAGGGATTACACCTGACTTTGCACTCAAGAATTATTCCTGAGTGCTTGGGGGATTGAACCTGGGTCAGCTGCATGCAAGGCAAACATCCTACCCGCTCTACTATCATTCTGGCCTCTCTTTGCTATTTTAGTCATAGTTCCTTACCTAATTTTATAATACACAAAATAAGGTACTAGAGGGAAGGATACTTTGTTCTTTGTGACATACAGTTTCACATAAGGGAGTGGTATTTGTGTAACTCATGTTTTTTGAGTGCTACAGGCATTTTTGTTTAGAGTACCTATATGTTCCTGAAAACCTTGTACTCTGCAGAGTTGTATGCAGAAAATAGATTTATAGGGAAAAGGGTTGAGGCACATAGTACAAAATTTAAGCATCTTTGTAGCCTGCACTCTAACCAGATAGGTCATTGTCAGATACCTCAGAATGGATACAAAAAACCAGAAAGAATTTTTCCAAAAAGGAAAATACACTAAAAATTCACTTAATTCTTAAGAATGGACGAGAGCTGCTGCTAAGATTAGCATAGAAAGAAGTGTGACTGACTATGGACGTTCCTTCTACTCTATAGAGAAACTCAAGGCACAGGTATATATTTTTAACTCTTTTATGTATAGCAAAAAGGGTTCCTACTCCTGTAGCAGCATGCCTGAGGCTTTTTCCTGCTGAAGGTTTTAATTTACTCCCACTTTTTTTTTAATTAGGAAAAATTGCTTATAAGCCTCAGTAGCTTTATACCATACTGACATTACTCCCCTTTTTAACAGTTGCATTAGTGTATGTTAAAGATACATTACATTATAGCTAATATAATGTATCTTTACAAGCAAATGCTTATACTTCAAAAAAAAAGTGGTAGTCCTAAGTGGAACAAAATCAATAAAACTTTTGACTTAAAACAGTTGTTGAAATTGACTTTTTTTTAACCCTTAATAGGTATCAGCATTATTTTGGGAGTGGCTGAGGGTGAGTTCTTTATCCATGATGCTGAAATTCAGAAGTCAGCACTTCAGATTATCATCAATTGTGTGTGTGGCCCGGATAACCGAATTTCCAGTATTGGCAAATTTATCTCTGGAACTCCTCGAAGAAAGCTGCCGCAGACTCCCAAAAGCAGTGAACATACCCTGGCAAAGATGTGGAATGTTGTTCAGTCCAATAATGGCATCAAGGTGCTCCTGTCCTTATTGTCCATCAAGATGCCCATCACAGATGCAGATCAGATCCGAGCTCTGGCCTGCAAGGCCCTAGTGGGCCTTTCTCGTAGTAGCACTGTCCGACAGATCATCAGCAAGCTGCCTCTTTTCAGTAGCTGCCAGATACAGCAGCTGATGAAGGAGCCTGTGCTACAGGACAAACGCAGTGACCATGTCAAGTTCTGCAAGTATGCTGCTGAACTCATTGAACGGGTATCAGGAAAGCCACTTCTCATTGGCACTGATGTATCCCTGGCAAGGCTGCAGAAGGCAGATGTTGTTGCCCAGTCAAGGATTTCCTTCCCTGAAAAAGAGCTGCTTTTGCTGATTCGAAACCATCTCATTTCAAAAGGGCTTGGAGAGACAGCAACTGTGTTGACAAAAGAGGCTGACCTGCCCATGACTGCTGCCTCCCATTCCTCTGCCTTCACCCCAGTTACTGCTGCTGCTTCTCCTGTGTCTCTTCCCCGAACCCCTCGAATTGCCAATGGCATTGCGACTCGACTGGGCAGCCATGCTGCTGTGGGTGCCTCTGCTCCTCCTGCCTCCACCGCCCATCCTCAACCACGGCCCCCCCAGAGTTCACTAGCTCTGCCTGGCCCATCTTATGCAGGCAATTCCCCTTTGATTGGTAGGATTAGTTTTATCAGAGAGAGGCCATCACCCTGCAATGGTAGGAAAATCAGAGTGTTGCGGCAGAAGTCGGACCATGGTGCTTACAGCCAAAGCCCAGCCATAAAAAAGCAGTTGGACAGACATCTTCCTTCCCCACCTACGTTGGACAGTATCATCACAGAGTATCTTAGAGAACAGCATGCTCGTTGCAAGAACCCTGTTGCCACCTGTCCACCTTTCTCTCTCTTTACTCCTCACCAATGTCCTGAGCCAAAACAGAGGCGGCAAGCGCCAATAAACTTTACCTCAAGGCTAAATCGCAGGGCATCATTTCCAAAGTATGGAGGGGTAGATGGCGGATGCTTTGATAGGCACCTTATCTTTAGCAGGTAAGGAAAGTCTGTTTCCTTTTGTGGGAATTGAAATAATTATTCTGTTTAAGTCAGTGTTTGATCAAAATAACTGGAGTATTTAGTTCAGAAAGCCATTCGTTGGTCTGAAATACTGATAATGATGAGTTTGTGATGAGTAACATGACTGTGCTGTCTTTTGTCAAAAATGGGTTTTCTATTCTTTTTTTTTTTTTTTTTTTTTGCTTTTTAGGGTCACACCTGGCGATGCACAGGAGTTACTCCTGGCTCATGCACTCAGGAATTACTCCTGGCGGTGCTCAGGGGACCATATGGGATGCTGGGAATCGAGCCCAGGTTGACCGTGTGGAAGGCAAACGCCTTACTCACTGTGCTATCTCTCCAGCCCGGGTTCTCTATTCTTAATGCAAGTTTTATGCATCTGGAACTCATGCAATATACTGAGCCTGGTTAGGTTATATCATTTTGTGCAGGTCTAAGTTGTCTTCTATTCTGATTATTACTATTATTTTTTCTTTGGGTGGTGCTGATTGTACCCAGGATCTCATTCTTGTAAGCCCTATGCTTTGTAACTCTGCTCAAGCCCTAGTCTTACCCTATTATTATTTTTTAATTTTATTTTTTTAATTAAAAAAATTTTTAAATTGCGTATTATTGAGCTAGACCATTACAAAGCTGGGTTTCAGTAATACAATGATCCAACACCCATCCCCTCATCTGTACATTTCCCATCACCAGTGCCCCCCATTTCCTCCCATCACCATCCAACTCCCACCCCTCA
Organism: Sorex fumeus; assembly: GCF_029834395.1. Classification (NCBI taxonomy): domain Eukaryota; kingdom Metazoa; phylum Chordata; class Mammalia; order Eulipotyphla; family Soricidae; genus Sorex; species Sorex fumeus. Next base: position 51,911,118 of record NW_026606129.1, on the reverse strand, counting down.
CCCCCAGCCTTCCTCTATTATTGTGCATTATAATTTGCAATACAGGTACTAAGAGGTCATTGTGGTTGTTCAGGACATTGATTATTTTTATCGGGACATTATGGCTGGAATAGGTTTTTAACTGGGTGACAGCTTTAGGGTGTGGACGTGACTGCTGAGGTATCTGGAAGGTTAGGGAGGTGGGGGGGGAAGTAGACCATCCCAATCCCGAGAAAACTTGGAGATTTTAGTCACAAAACCCACATACCTGAATTATCAGCAGATTATATCCCAGTGAGGTCTCTCCTGAGACAGTGGAATCAGACCAGAGGCATGTGATACTTTTGAATTGTAGAAGCAAGCAGCTGCTGGAGGCTCTGGTGCGGGGGAGGGGGGCCTCCGGACCGACACCTCCCCGTTCCCCTCTTCCCCCCAGTTTACCGTGGTCTGTTCAGCCTTGCGTGGGTCTAGGATTAACTGCAGTTTTGATCTCTTTTGAGATTTATTTATGGGTCTCTGAAGCAAGACCAAAAAATGAACTTGTATAGCTGAGCTCGGAGGTGGTTTGTGGGAATGACTCCCACATAACTAACTTTTGGCTGTCTAATATTTCAGGAAATATGGTCCCAGGTTGTTGGGGTCTGGCCAGAGGCACAGCAGCAATTTTGGGGTATCAGGATGCCTGAAGGCACTATCAGACTGCTGATGCACTTGCACTGCAAATATTGGTTGACCTGGTGGCACTATACCCCCTATTTTAATTCTTTATTGATATTACCTAAAGGTCATAAGATCACAGGTTTTAAATATGAAACTTTTTGTTTAAATTTGTAAGTGGAGGACCTTTTCTCTCATTTAAAGTGGAAATGAGAGTTTGGTCCCCAGGTCTGGTTGGTGCCCTGAGCACCACAGGGAGTGAGCTCCTAGCACTGCTTCAAAATTTTTTGAACTACCAGTGGTCACTATGATAGATTTTGAAGAAACTATTTGATTTTGTTTCATGTCTTGTTTTGGGGCCATACCTGGCAATGCTCAGGAGTTACTCCTGACTCTGCACTCAGAAATTACTCCTGGGGGTGCTCTGGGATGCCAGGGATTGATCCCAAATCTGCCCTCTCCCCACCTGCTGTATGATAACCCCCTCCCCTGATCCCAAACTATTTGAAATACAAGAGACTAATTGAAACATAAATGCTTTATGTTTTTTTTTTCTTTTGTTTTTCTAGCAGAGCTTAAAGATACTTTGTTTGGAGTCCTCACATGTTTTCTGTCTCTGACTTTTTTTTTTTTTTTTTGCTTAGGTTTCGTCCCATTTCAGTGTTTCGGGAAGCCAATGAAGATGAGAGTGGCTTTACTTGCTGTGCATTCTCAGCACGGGAGCGATTCTTGATGCTTGGTACCTGCACTGGGCAGTTGAAGCTCTACAATGTGTTTAGTGGACAGGAGGAGGCCAGCTATAACTGTCATAACTCGGCCATCACACACCTTGAGCCTTCCAGGGTAAGGGTTTTCTCTGTTTGTTTTAAGCATTCTTCTAAGATGGGTTAGTTGGTAAATGATGTGGACTGACTCGTTGATATTTGTATAATGCCCATTCCGACCTCCCACCACTCCCCCAACTATTTACTGTCTGCTCCTGTGAGTAAATTTGCAGCTATTGTTCTAAAGCCAGTTGGAGAGAGAGAGAGAGAGAGAGAGAGAGAGAGAGTGTGTGTATCAAAAACTGAGAAAACACAGGGCCGGAGCTATAGTACAGTGGGTAGGGCACTTACCTTGCATGCGGCGATTCAGGTTTGATCCCCAACATTCTATATGGTTCCCTGAGCACTGCTAGGAGTGATTCCTGAGTGCAGAGCCAGGAATAACTCCTGAGTATTCCCGGTGTGACCCAAAAAGCCATAAAAGGAAAAAACAAAACAAAAACCCTGAGAGATGTGACCATAAAAACATTTTATTTTCGGGGACCAGAGTGATAGCATAGTGGGTGGGTAGGGCGTTTGCCACCCGAGCCCACCTGGAATGATCCTTGCTCTCTGAATGCAAAGCCAGGAGTGAGCTCTAAGGTGTGGCCCTATTAGAAGAAATTGTGAAAGTTCTGAAATATTTTATTTTTTTTAGAGAAAAGATTTTTTATGATCCGCTGGATCATAGTATGTTAAGAGTGCTATTCTGTGAGTGAAATTGACCCATTAACTTTTTTTTTTTTAAGCTGGCAACAGGCCAGAGTAATAGTATAGCAGGTAGGGCGCTTGCCTTGCACATGGTTGACCCAGGGTCAATCTTCGTAATGTTCCGTATGATCGATCCCCTTAGTCTGCCAGTAGTGACCCCTTAGCGCAGCCAGGAGTAAGTCCAGAGTACCACTGAGTGTGGCCCAAAAACTAAAAAAAAAAAAAAAAAAAACCCACCAATTTTCTTGACTTTAAGGGAAGCTTACCCTTTATAATAAAGACCTTTATGAAATCTTTTTAAGAGCCCATAGTGAGGGCTGGAGCTACAGTCCAGCGGGTTGGGCATTTGCCTTGCATCTGATCCACCCATATTCAAACCCCCAGTATCCTATATTGTCCGCCAAGTACTGCCAGGAGTAATTTCTGAATGCAGAGCCAGGAGTAATCCCTGATCACCGCCCGGTATGACCCAAGAAGAAGAAGAAGAAGAAGAAAAAAAAAGCCCATCGTTATAAAATCTCACAGATACCTTCAATTGATTGAAGTTTCAGATGAGGAAATCTGAGGCATATAGCCAAATACTGAGAAACACCTATGATAATACTTTGTGGTAGAATACTTGCCTTACATGTGTGAGATCTTGGGTACAATCTCTGGCACCATCAAAAAAAAAAAGGTTAAAGAAAATACAGGCAGATGGCCCAAAGGGCTGAAATTATGTCCAGGTTCAGTCCCTGATACTGCGTGGTCCTCAGTCACCTCTGGATGTGGACCCTCATCCCCTCAGAAAAGGGAGGAATCATTGTTGATGACTTACCATTTCCCCCCCCCCTTACTTATGGAACTATTATAGTATTTTATGTTTACCAGTCCTCCGCTCCTCTCGGAGAGCCCGGCAAGCTACTGAGAGTAGCTTGCCCGCACAGCAAAGCCTGGCAAGCTACCCGTGATGTATTCAATATGCCAAACACAGTTACAATTGTCACAATGGAGACGTTACTGGGCCCACTCGAGCAAATCGATGAACAGCGGGAGGATAGTGACAGTGACAGCAATAATTACCAGCTCAGGGAGATTACTTTCTTTAACATTTAACGTATAAATACTTAAATCACAGCAACTTCTGACTATTTCTTAGTACCTGGGAATTCTTTGTTCTTTTTATCCAACAGTATCTTTTAAAGCCTGTGTTTATTTTGATATTATTTTATTTTTCTTCCCTTTTGTAGTTGTGATGACCATAGGATGCATAAATTGATTGCGGTGTTCTAGTATACTGGGTTGAAGTGCATCAGAGATGACACATTTTGTTGGGGACCAGGAATCCCAAAGTGTAGTGCTAGAATTCAGTTCATGTCTTTTGGGTGATGCTAGGTATTGAAATCCTGATCTTGTGCTTGCAGATCAGGTGATTCTTGCCATTGATCTGTCCCTATGCCCCTTAGAGTTGTTTTAGAAATGAAGATAGTGATTTTATAAGCATGTGCTTATGCATGGTTACCAACCTTGGGCCCTTTTTTAATTTTTTTTTTAGGATGGATCCTTGCTACTAACATCTGCTACTTGGAGCCAGCCTCTGTCTGCACTTTGGGGAATGAAGTCAGTATTTGATATGAAGTATGTATCTACTTTCATAACTTAGTATTTCTCTTCTTTGGGACAGGGGATGGTTTGAGCCACACCTGTTGGTGCTCAGGGTTTATTCCTGACTCTGACTCAGGCATCACTCCTCGTGGGCTCGGGATCATATGATATGGGATGCCGGGGTTAAACCCACTTTGGGAGCTGGGGATCAAATCCAGATTGGATGCATGCAAGGCATTCACCCTAATCTTGTATTGTCGCTCTGGCCCCACAATCCTTGATACTCTTAACCAAATAAATACATTCCCAGTAGATAGCAGATCCTTCATTAATCCCTGATACTGCATGGTCCTCATGGATGTGGACCTTTAGATGTGGACCCCCTCTCCCTGCTAAAAAGGGAGAAGTCATTAATCTAAAATGTGTATTTTCTTATGCTCGCATATGATAGTTGCATTCTTTTCTGCTGCAAATTTCAAAGGCATATATAAGTGATTAGCCATTTTTTTTAAGCAAGACATTTCCATTAATTATTTTAGATCTGGGGCAAACAATAGAGGGAATTTTCTTTGTGGTTGTTGGGGCACAATCTGGCTGTGCTCAGGACTTACTTCTGGCTCTGAGCTCAGAGATCACTTGAGGAAGGGCTAGTGGGACCATATGCAGTGCTAGGGATTCATTATGAGTTGACCACACGCAAGCCAAATGCTTCACCTGGATGTACTGTCACTCCAGCTCTAGGATTTTTTAATTCTGTCTGTATAATTTTTTTTGCCTTATTTGAAGCTTTCAGGTGTGTGTATATATGGTAGGGAAGAGTTGGGGGTTACCTTTAGTTTCAGTTGGTTGAATGAATAAGCCCTAATAGTCTATTAGTTTAGTCTTTCTGTTTGTCCATAGGCATTCCTTCACAGAAGATCATTATGTTGAATTCAGTAAACATTCTCAGGATCGGGTCATAGGCACAAAAGGAGACATTGCCCATGTAAGTTCTTGAGAATCTACCACTTTCAAGCTAATTCTATCCATTTGTTTTTATTACAATCTACTAAACAGAATGTGGGCAGCTGGGGTGATATTCTTTGGCTAGAGTGATATTTAATGGTATTCTTTGGAGTAAGAATCCTAGAAGTGAAATATAGTAGTTTAAAACTATATAAGAAAACTGAATATGAATTTAATCAGGCAATTTGAGAAATATGTTAATAGTGTAGCAGATATTTTCAAGGAAGTTTTAGGTGAAATGAAGTCACTACTTTTATTGAGATTTACTAGGGAGATGATAGAGAAATAAGTATGTCACGTTTCTAGATGCTGCCTAGAAAAAGTAGGATAGAAAAAAGAGGGAGGAATTTACTTGCTAGGAGTGTAATCGTTCTATCACAATTTTGTTTTATTTTAGATTTTGTTTTATTTATGATAGTCAGGGTTACTGATTGGGATATTGTTAAACAACATCCTGAAGGAAGCATGTACTTCTTATAATGTAGTACAATATTTCTATGACCAAGAAAATGGCGAGGGAGATGGGAGGAGAGGACAACGTAAGAACTGAAGTTATGTTCAGGGGATGTTTATTATATATTATTTACAGACTATTGTTAGTACTGTGCCTGAGATGATTTGGAGGTGAACAGAGCACACATGTCAGGATGTAAAATTCCTAAAGTGTGATTCTGGTTTCAGTGAGAGAGGTTAAGAGTAGGGTTTTCACTTTTTAGTTAAGTGAGTGTTACGCCAGCCCACATGTGGTTGGTGAATGGATCTGGGCCCAGAAAGTCATAGTGGAGTCAGTGAGAAGTGATGGTGGTAGGCTCTGGGATTTTAAATAAATAGAGTTTGTGTTGCTCTGAGATTTTCAAGTTTAGAATGTGTGTTTGGGAGTTAAGGAGAACAGTCTGGAATGGAGATGAATATGGGAGTTGTCTATGCTAATAGTATTTAGAGTCATGAATTTTGGGCTATAAAGGAAAACTGAGAAGTGTGGGAATAGAGCCCTGCCAATATTTTGAAGTTTCCAAGTAAGAATATGTGAAGGAAATGAAAGAGAGTGACCAATAAGTCAGAAGGAGACCCCAGGAAAACATTTTGCCCTAGAAACAAGGTAAGACAGATTTGAAGACAGATTTCTGTCTGGGTCAGAAATTACCTTTAATCTAACAATGTAGGATCATTTTTAGGAACTACTTCTGAAAAGAAGGATGAAAGAATGAGTTCATAAAATAGGAAAGAGCTCTAAGTTATAGACCTATCATTTCAAGGGTTTTGCTGCAGAGCAGTAGATGTGGATGTAGTAGCTGGGGGAGGAAGGACTGGTAAAGGATGGGTTTCTCTTGACCTTCTCACAAAAAGTTTGAAGAATAGTATGTAGACTCATGAATTTAATACTTGTCAGAAATTTTTTTGGTATAATGTGTGTTTTTCTCAGTTGTTTATTTAAAAGTAAGTTGCAAACATAACATTTTCTAAATCCTACAGTGTGTGTATCCTAGCAATAAGGACATTTTAACACATAATCATACTCAGTTGTCAAATTTAAACAAAATTATGATACCCAAATATCATCTAATAATCATTCCATACTCAGTTTTCTTGATTGTTCCTGATGTGCTTGGTTTCAAATGCTTTTGTTTTTTGTTTTTTGAACCAGGATCCAGCTAAGATTCACATACTGCATTTGGTTGTTATGTCTCACTAATGTTTTAAAGACAAGAACCATTTCTCCAGTTTTCATGACATTGACTTTTGAAGAGACCAGGCTAGTTGTCTTGTCCTGTGATCTGAATTTGTTTGATTATTTCCTTGTCATGTCTCCTTATTTGTTCCTATATTAAAGGAGGATATTTTTTTTTAAAGATTAGAAATATAACAGCATGTCTTTAAGCTGATGAGAAAACCTGGTCTTCGGGATATAAATTACAAACTTTGAAACTTTCGGTATTGTAGGGCTAAATTTTTTTTTAATATATATTGGGATATTTTTAAATATAAAATGTATTTTATTAATGCCTTTTTCCCAAAATGTAGCTCTTTAAATGTAATCTATAAATTGTTAGTTAATCCATTTAGAAAGCATCTCAGTTTTACCTGTAGAAACCTTTTGTTTCTTAAAAAGGGTGAGAGGAAGAATAGGGTTTTCTTATTTTGCTGTCTTTTTCTTGTGAGAAAGAGACTTCAAATCTAGAGCGGGGACCAGTGTTTAAACTTTGATTAAATGGGTGTGGTCTTCCTCCTTTCTAGTTTTTTTAAAATAATTAGTGCTAGAATATTAGTGGGAATGGAATGCATGAGAGTAATTTCACGTAGCTTCTTTCTCAATTTGTCAGTGAATATACTGGTCTGATTTTTTTCTTCCCACCCCTTCTTCTCTAAAGATTTATGATATTCAGACTGGCAACAAGCTGTTGACTCTGTTTAACCCAGATCTTGCCAACAACTACAAGAGGAACTCTGCCACCTTTAATCCTACAGATGATCTTGTCTTAAATGATGGCGTCCTCTGGGATGTCCGCTCTGCACAAGCCATCCACAAGTTTGACAAATTCAACATGAACATCAGTGGTGTTTTCCATCCAAATGGACTGGAGGTTATCATTAATACAGAAATTGTATCCTTTGCACCATGTCTTATTTCTTTTGTTACTTAGTTTGTAATACAGAGTTAGCTTTCTTCCTATTACCTGGTTAAGGTATTAGTTTTCAGTGATCTCTTATTGATGTTGGTAAATTACCAATGTCTTTTACTGAAATTTATTTTAGTGTTTATTTCAATAGCAAATCAATGCATTGAAAAGAGCAAGCAACCAGATTCTTGCCTCCTACTTAATCCTGCTGTTGAGTTGACATTAATCTTCACTATTGTGTTATATGAATCAGTGCCTAGACAGAGGCCACAAGCTCATGTGGCTTTCATGTATATGGTGATATCATAAGAGATTTTAGGATAGTTATTTAATAATAGTATTTTAAGTTTCTTGTTTCGTCTTGATTTCATTGCTTTCAGTGCATTTGTACCTAGTAGAGAGGAAAAGTGGTGGTTCAGAATTTCCTCCATGGGAAAAAAAATTTTGTGTAAAGTGATTTTCTTTGACTGTAACCCTTCTAGTGGGACCTTCGAACTTTTCATCTTTTACATACAGTTCCTGCTCTGGATCAGTGTCGTGTAGTTTTCAACCACACGGGGACTGTGATGTATGGAGGTATAAACCATTTTTCTTTTTTTTTTAAATTTATTTTGTTATTCTTTTTTCCTTCTTCCCTGACTTAATTTGGAACTTTCTTTATGGAAATACCTTTCAGATGTGACTTAGAAAACATTTGAAAGTAGTCACAAATACAAAATGATAATATAAATGGTTGACCAAAGAAATGTAAATGGTAGCCAGAAAAAAGATGAAAATAATGTTGATTTAATGAGGGAAGCCCACTGACTTTAAGGATAGCAAATCTTGACCTAAAAAAAAATAATGTAGGAGTTAGAGCACCTGTCCTGCAAGCCATGTGCTGACAAGTTTGAATCCCTGGTGTTTGAAATGCTCTGAGTGTGATCCAGGCAGCTCCACTGTATGAGCCTGTGGCAGTTCTGCTCTTTGATAGCACAAGCAGTTTCTGGCTGCACCATGGGCAAGCGTATGCAGGCAGCACCAAAGGGAGTGTGAACCCCTGTAAGCACTGCAACTGATGTGTTAGAGCCATGGCCAGTAGATGTAAACTCTGGCAAGCACATTGTGTGAGCACTCCAGAGACCCCTGTGTACCTAGGCTGAGAGTGTGACTCTGGTGGTGAACCGCAATGACGCATTTGTGTGATCACAACTGAAAGGGTTACAAGCCTCTTTGAACACCATAGCTAAACTTGTAAGCACACCACAACCTGATTGTGTGACCTGTGGCAAACACCACAGCTACAAAAATGTGCGAGCACCACAGCCACAGCTAGACATACTTGCATGCCCAAGTTATAGTGTTATGAGGAAGGTAATTGGGGGGTGAAGGAATCAATGAAAAAGATAGCAAGTCATTTATTAAAAGAAATTTTGTGCAATAATTTGTCATATATCATATACTTAACAGACTTTTCCTTTGTTGTCTGTGATGTAGCTTGTAATTCATTGGGAGCTAGATGAGAGGCTATAACATTGTTCATCACAGTTGTAACATGAAAGAAGGGTATTTTGAAAGGAAATACAATGCATGTGATTTTAAGAAAATTCATAATATCATGATTTTTCCATTAATATTTTCTGCACTTTCTGAATGAGAATGTTTCTGATTATAAATAGTTTTTTGCTCTTGCACCTCTTTTTCTTGTCTTCTCCCGCCTAGCTATGTTGCAGGCAGATGATGAAGATGACTTAATGGAAGAGAGGATGAAAAGCCCTTTTGGGTCATCCTTCCGAACATTTAATGCAACTGACTACAAACCTATAGGTGAGTTTAAGAGGCAGACATTAACTCTTTTGTTAATGTCTTTGAAATTCCTTATTTAAAATCCATTTTCTGGGAGGAAGTCAGAGTAATTGTTCATAAATCTGTTCTTTGCAAAACAGAGGAGTTATGAACATATCTATGAACAATTTAATTTCCTGTAGAGGGAAAACTTAAAATCATATCAATAATTAAAGCTTGGATCTTGCCATTTTGTTTTCTAGCAACCATTGATGTGAAACGGAACATCTTTGATCTGTGTACAGACACCAAAGACTGCTATCTTGCTGTTATTGAGGTAAAGGGAACCAGCAGAAATACTGCTGAGTTTTCCTGATGTTTAAGATCTTTGTTTTGTTTTTTTGTTTTTGGGCCACACCCAGCAGTGCTCAGGGCTTACTTCTGGCTCTGCACTCAGGAATCATTCTTGGCAGGCTTGGGAGACTATATGAGGTGTCAGGAATTGAACCCATTTTGACAGAGTGCAAGGCAAGTGCCCTACCTGCTGTACTATTGCTCTGACCCCTGTGTAGGATCATTTTCTTTCTTTTTTTTTTTTCCAATAAAGAGGTAAACATTTATTTCTTAAAGTTCTAAATTCTAATTTTTTACGTTACATAATCCCTCTATAGAATATAGGAGACTTAACTTCTGCCATTACCAAGCAGAAATTTTCATCATTAGTGTCCGCACACCAGTCACGTCCTGATAGTCAAGAATCGCAGCAAAATTGCATGTCATTTCTATCAGAACTAAAGACTAACGTGCAGGTATATTTATCTACAATGACGCAAGCACCTTTGACTATGTATAGGATCATTTTCAAGTTAAACTAAACATTTAGTTAAAGTGTATTCTAAATTGATATGTTCCTGATTGTAGATTATTATTAGCCTGCTCATTTTTGGGGGGGCGGGGGGGTCACAATGGGCGATGCACTGGGGTTACTCCTGGCTCTGCACTCAGGAGTTACTCCTAGTGTTGCTCAGGGGACCATATGGGATGCTGGGAATTGAACCCGGGTCGACCATGTGCAAGGCAAATGCCCTACCTGCTGTGCTATTGCTCTTGGCCCCCTCCCCCCCCCCCTTTTTTTTTTTTAAGTAGCCTATTCATTTGATACGGGATATATGGTATAAGAGTAGTAAGAAAATCCTGGTTTGAAATACTGTGTAGAGTTACATCTCTTTCCTGGACTCTCACTGTCATTCCTGCTTTCGAGGAATCTGGATTTTTTTGTTAGAGCAAGGAAAATTTGTTTCCAAGGAAGATGATCCCTTTTGTGCCTATATTGCTTAGTACTTAAGCCATATTATCTTTTTTCCCCCATTTCTCTTCTAAGGTATAATATTTTTAATGTAACTTCAAGAATTTTGTGTATTAGAAGCTTTATTTTATTTATTAGGTGCTGGGGATTGAACTCAGGGTCTCACACATGTAAGGCAAGTGTTCTGCCACTGAGCTACCTACCAGTCTTCAACTAGTATTTGAAAGTTTTTATAGTCTTATAGAGTCAAGATGCGCGGATGCTAATGAGAGCTGAAGAGTGGTTTGGACCTTCTCAAACAACTGTTTTGAACTGGGTGTTTTCTTGTAGAACCAAGGCAGCATGGATGCTCTGAACATGGACACAGTGTGTAGGCTGTATGAAGTGGGCAGGCAGCGCCTGGCAGAAGATGAGGATGAAGAGGAGGACCAGGTTAGTGTTTTTTGAGATTTTGGGTTTTTTGTTTGTTTTGCTGAACAGTATTTATATAAGTTATGCTCTTCCGCTTACTGGTATAGGGAATGTAATTTTTTAAATTTATTTATTTTTGGTGTGTGTATGCACACGTGTTGTTGCTCAGGGCTTACACATGGCTCTGTACTCAGAAATCAGTCCTGGCAGGCTTGGGGGATCGTAAGGGATACTGGGGATCAAACCCAGGTTGGTTACATGCATGGCATCCAGATATCTATTGAACTGTAATGTCTGTGGATCTGTAATTTTAATGTTATTTGGACTGCACATAGCAGTACTAGTGGGTTTGGGGTTACTACTGGCTCTCTGCTCAGGGTTGTACCCAGTGATGCTCAGGGTATCATATACTTACAGGGATTGAAACTAGGCCTCCTGCATGCTTTGCATTCATTCATTTAGTTGGTTAAGATATTTCTCTGGTCCCCCGTAGGGCATTTAAAGATCAGCCTTTGCCATCTGTTGTAATATTCTGAAGGCCAGACATGTGTTATTGTTCATTGATTTCAGGAGAAAGTTTTTGTTATTAATAATACTTTAACTTGTATCTGGTGGTTCTGTGTATTCCTTCTGTAGGTTTATGTGCAGATTACTAGTCTCAGAGTTTGTATTAGGTATCTTCTTGAGCCTATCCTTGGGATCATCATTAGGATCCTTTCTAGCTTTAGGATAACCACTTCCCACATTCCCCAATGTTAGTTAAAAACAGGAAAATATCACTCTGCTGAGATGGAGTATAGAAATGGCTTAGCTTTGAGTTTTGGTTTGACTTTTTTGGTCCTTATTTTATTTTCAGAGTCATAGAATGGAGTTTATAAATAAAGAGAGAGAAGATTTTGATGCTTTTTAAAAAGTAAGCGTTTTATAGAATGAATGGAGATATTGTGTCAAATAGTATCTTAATGATCTTGATTTTTCTTTTTCTTTCTTGGGAACTTTGTTTCGTTGTTTTTGTCTTTTGGAGCCATAACCTTTTGGCTTGGGGATTGCTTCCTAGAGGTATTCAGGATTCTATATGTTGCAGGGCATTGAACTTGGGCCTCCTGCACACAAGGCATGTGCATTAATCATCATCGGAAATTTTAATTGATGATCATATTATGGAGGTACTTGCTTGCTGTGATTTGTTAGCATCAGTTTTTTTAAAATTTATTTTTATAAAGTTGTTCTTAATAATTGATTACATTTTATATTCCAACACTAATTCCACTACCATTACACCTTCCCACCACCATATTTCAAATTATTCTACCCGATCCCTAAAGCCTGCCCCCAAAGCAGAACATAATAATTTATTTTGTATTGCTTATTATGAATAATCCACTAAGGATGATCCAAAAATAGTTTCCTTTACACTAGAGGAAAGTATATGAAAATTGTTGTATCACTGTGGAGCCATTAAGCCCTTGTATAGAGTATGAAGTATTGTGTGACTGCGAATGTGGCTGTGTGCTTCAGGAATTCGTAGACTTTAAATAAGGTGATACGGCTACAATTAAAGTTTTAACTGGATGGTGACTTTGGAGTCCGGAGGCATCTCTGTGATATGTTACTCTCTTCTTCTGAGGGTTATCTGTGAGTCTCTGGATCATGGCCATTAATAAGCTTAAATGACACCAGAGGCAGTTTGTGGGCATAACTGCCAGGTTACTGAAAGCACTGGGAGTTGGGGAGAGGTTTCCCATTTACAACTCTGTGCAAGCCTGGAGATTTCAGTCACAAGTCCCACGTATTTGGGTTTTTCAGCAAATTCCTTCATGGTTGATGCTCGTCTGAGCCTGTGGAGATTGACTGTAAGCATGGCGGCAATTGAGTTCGAAATGTTTTTGGCTACCTGGTCTCTTTTGGGGTAAGTGGTGGGACTCACTCGCCTCCCTCCACATTGCCCCGGATGAGACAACCTGGCATGGGGTCCAGTGACATCTCTGCGTTCTGTCAGCATCAGTTTTGTTGTTGTTGTTGTTGTTGTTGTTGTTTTTTCTCTCTTTGGGTCACACCTAGCAATGCACAGGGGTTACCTCCTGGCTTTGCACTTAGGAATTACACCTGGCGGTGCTCAGGGGACCACATGGGATGCTGGGAATCAAACCCAGGTTGGCCGCGTGTAAAGGAAATGCCCTACCCACTGTGCAATTGCTCCAGCTCCTGTCAGCATCAGTTTTAGAGTTTTTCAGACTTCTGAGATTCAGCAGACCTTTCCTGTCTGCTGAACTTACACCATATTTGTCTTTCAAACGTAGTCTCCTGGTCAGGTTCTCTAACCAAATCTGAGAAATACTTACTATTAAGTGGGTAATATCAAGTTGAAAGTGAATGATTAAAATTTTTGGGGGGCCACACTCAAATGGTGCTCAAGGTTTACTTCGGCTCTATACTCAGGGATCACTCCTGGCGATGCTTGGGGAACCATACAGGGTGTCAGGGATCTAAAGTGGGTCAGCTGCATGCAAGGCAAGCACCTATCTTAATGTTCTATCTCTCTGATGCTGTTTCCCTGATAATTAATGATGACGAACCCTTTTTCATATACTTACTGGTGGTTCATATGTCTTCTTTGGGGTGTCTGTTTATTTCTCTCCACTTTTGATAGGATTACTATTTTTTTGTTGTTGTTGCTGCTGAGTTTTTTGAGTGTTTATATTGGATATTAGCCCTTTATCTGATGTTATGTGTGTAGATATTTTTTCCCATTATGTTTTGTGTCTTTATTTTTGGTGTCTTTATTTTATTTTATTTTTTTAATTTAATTTTTTTTTTTAATATATTTTGGGTCACACCCGGCAATGCACAGGGGCTGCTCCTGGCTCATGCACTCAGGAATTACTCCTGGTGTTGCTCGAGGGACCATATTGGATACTGGGAATTGAACTCGGGTTAGCCACATGCAAGGCAAACGCTCTACCCGCTGTGCTATCGTTCCAGCCCCTCTTTATTTTTAAATTTTATTTTCATAAACTTGTTCGTAGTAGTTGATTATGATCAATCTTTCAACACCAGTCCCACCACCATTACATCTTCCCACCACCATTATTTTGAAGTTTCCCACCACCACTCAAGCATACCCTACAGATACATGTTAGATAACTTACTTTGTATTGCTTGTTATGAGTAGTATAAGATGCCTGTAAGTGTCTACCTCATAATGATTCATATCGTGGGGCATGAAACCGGCCAGCCACATGCTCCTGGGATTGTAAACATTTAAATAAATGGGGTCCTGGGGGCTGGAGTGATAGCACAGCAGGTACGACGTTTACCTTGCACGCGGCCGACCCGGGTTCGATTCCCAGCATCCCATATGATCCCCTGAGCACTGCCAGGGGTGATTCCTGAGTGCAGAGCCAGGAGTAACCCCTGTGCATCCGCCGGGTGTGACCCAAAAAGCAAAATAAATAAATAAATAAATAAATAAATGGGGTCCAGAGACATCCCTACAGTGAGCTGCTTGGTTCTGAGATTCATTTGTGAATCTCTGGATCATGGCTGTTACTGCGCTTACATGGCACCCAGAGGCAGTTCGTAGGCTTGACGGCCAGGACCCCAGAAGGGCGGGGAGATGGGAAGGAAGGCCCAGTCCTTATCCCATGAGGCCTGGTGTTTTCATCACTTGTCTTGCATACCTAGGTTTTTCAGTAGATTTATTCCCTTGCACGGGGGGCCCAGGTTGAGCCTGTGACGGTGACAGTGATTGGGTTCTGGAGGTTTGCAGCTCTTGGGGTTCATCTGGTGCAGGCAGAGAGAGAGGACACCTGCTCCCATCTGAGGCGCATGGTCTTGAGCCATCCCTGTAGCGAGCTGCTCAGTTCTGAGATTCATTTGTGAGTCTCAGGTGTCTTTATTTTAGCCTGAGCTTCTTTTGCCATGCAAAAACTTTATTTTGATATAGTCCAATTTGTTTATCTTTATTATCTTTACCAGTATAATTAAATTATTGGTGATTCATCTGACATCCTAGAGGGTTCTGCTTATGTTATCCTGTTTACATTATGGATCTTGATCTAAATTCAAAGTTTTTAAAAGTCATTTTGAATGGCTTTGTGAATGGTATGAGATATAGCTACAGTTCCCCTTTTTTGCATGTGGCCACATTTGTTTGAGAACTCTTTGCTACACTACTTGTAATCATCTCCACCTTTTATGAACAGTCAGTCTAAGGTGTTGTCTTTGGACCAATTCTTTTCCATTGGTCTGAGAGTCTGTCTTTAGTCTAGCACCATGTAGTTTTGATTATTATAGCTTTATGGTATAATTTAAAGTATGGATCCAATACCTTTCCTCTTATTTTATCATAAAATTGCATTGACTATTCAAGGAATTTTTGTTGTTGTTGTTATTCTTATTTTTCGACCACACTGGACAGTGCTCAGTACTCAGGGATCACTCCTGACTGTGTAGGGACTGTATGGGGTGCTGGTAATCAAACCCAGCTTAGTCTCATGCAAAGCAAGGGCCTTCCCTGCTGTATTCTCTCTCTGGCCCTTATTTAGGAAATTTTATTATTTTATGTAAACTTTAGTAGAGTTTTAAGTCCTTGAAGAAAGTCATCATAATTTTGATGAGAATTGCATTGGATCTGTATGATATTTTAAGATGATCATTTTGACAAATTCTAATACTTCCAATTCATAAACATGAACTATTGTTCCATTTTCTGGTATTTTCTGCTACTTTATTCAGTAGTGACTGTTTTTCAGTATATTAAGCCTTCCACATCCTGTGTTACATTAATTCCTATGTATTTGGTGAAAGCAGTTATTAAAAAAATTTCAAATCTATATTATGGGCAGAGGACTTAGATTTTTTTCTTTGACAGCACTTAGTCTAACTAAGGAAGGATGTTTGTGTCAGTTTGAGATTTTGATGTATGTGGACTTTTTATAGGTTTAAGCTATCCTTTAGATATCCTGTTACCAAAAATCTAAAACAGAAATTGACCTAAATGTCCTATGATCTCCATAGCCTTTGGTGGAATGTTCTCACTGGTTAAACAAGTTTTTATTACAGCTCAGAGATTATTCACTAGTCCTAGAAATGGGTTTCTGAATAAAACAGGCAAGGAAGATGCCTCTGTATTTGGGCTAGTAGATTTAGGAATAGTAAATAGAATTGGAGGAGAGCCTTTTCCTATTGCTTTTTTGTTTGTTGCATTTTAGGGGGTAGGGAGAAGAGGATCTGGGGCTCCTAAACGGAGCTAATTATTTAGTTTCTGGACTTGGTGAAGTTGTGCTGTTTAGCCTGGGAGCCCCAGGGTCATTTGCTGGAGGTCCTTTGGGGCCCTCACCAGGGATTATACCCAGGGCCTAACACAGGCAAGTCAGGTGCTCCAGCCCCCTGAGCTAATGCTCTGGCCCTTGTTATTTGTGTGAATCATTATCCCTAACTTTCCATATTGTTGCTGCTTATGAGGCTCTGGGCAAGTCTTTTATGAGAACTGTAAAAAGACTATCTTTATGAAGAAAGTCAAGAAAAAGAGAAGCTGAGCCAAGAGAAGAATAGGAGGTAAGGCCCTTGTTCTGCATGTAGCTGCGGTAGCTGCAAACCTGGTTCAAATCCCTGGCACCACATATGCCCCCTAAAATACTTCTAGGAGTCACTTCTGAGCACATTGCCAGGAATATAAGAACTGTCAGTGTGGCCCAAAATCAAAGGAAAATAAAAAAAAGAAAAGACAGTAACCATTATTTTAGTTACTTCAGTAGAGGACTATTCTAGTACTTAGTCTCAATTTTCTTGCAGACATGGAGTGAATGGTTGTGAATTTTATGTGACTACCTATGTAAGAGACCACCATAAAGGACAATTTAAATGCTACTGTCTATTTCTTTCCTTTTTTTGGGGGGCACGGATGGGGGTGGTGGAGTGGTAGTGCGGACTTGGGGGGCACATACTGAAAGCTTACTCCTGCTCTATGCTTGGGATCACTTATTGCTGTGTTTGTCAGGAATTGAATTAGGGTTGACTATGCAAGGCAAGCTCGATCCTGGTTGTACTCTCTCTCAGGTCCAAGTGCTTCTGTCTTTTTATCCTACCCTCTTCAGGGATGCTTGGGTCAGAGGAAACACTGATTTTCCTTTTGTAGGACTGTTTAATTTTCTTTTGAGAGTTTTAGCAAGATAATTAGAAGGATAGTCTCTCCAGTCTCTTCATCCCTTATCCAGTAGGACAAGGTGGTTAGGATTTCTGAGTTTTGGTACAAAGGAAGGTGCAACATTCTTGCCATGGATAGTCAAGACTTAGACAGCCCTAATGAAGGGTTGTTAGAAGAGCTTGTGAGAAGAGCTTGAGGAAGAGCTTGTGAGATTTCTAATTGGAAGAAAAATTAGGTACCTTGGTAGGGCAGTGTGGATGAGTTAGCATTGTTACTGTATTTTTCAAGATCAAGGTATGTTGCGCTGATACCATAGTCCGTAGGGATCATCTCATGCTTTTCATGTTTGATGGACATAACATTAGAGAACTGTTTTCAGCCTTAAGGGACAATTTAATTCTACTGTCTATTTCTTTCTTTTTTGGTGGGGGGGGGACAGAGGTGGGGTGGTGGAGTGGTGGTGCGGACTTGGGGAGCACACACTGGCATTTTTGGTTTGTGAGTTATTTTTATTGGGTGATTCAAACTCTAAGCCAGTTTCTTTTGTGACATCAACTCTGCTGACATGTCTTCCGAGCATCTTACAGTCATATTTAGCTATGTTTTTTTTCTCAGCGTCAGTTTTTCTTCCAACTCTTCCTATGCCAAATCAATTTGTTCCTTTAAACTTTTCTTTATTTGTTTCATCTGATATTGAAACGACTTCATTTTCATATGAGTCATTTACTATTCAAAGTTTTGTCCTGATTTAGTTATCTATTCTCAGGTCTTAGTTGTTCCTGGTGTGATTTATTTAAATTACTCAGGTATGCAGCACCTGTTACCTTTGAATTTGCCTTTTCACTTTAGCAAATTAAACCCAGAAACTTCCATCTGATTAAATGGTCCAACAATAAACTGCTTGTTAAATGGTTATTTTAAGGAGTTATGAAAGATTATTGGGGAGTCTTGATTTGTGGAAAACAATAGTTAATTGGGCGTGTAGCTATAGAACTGGGGGAAGTACACTATTTGTGAGATTTCTCATCTGATAAGTATGGAAAATTGATGCTAGGTTTAAGGTTGCTTTGAGTTCTGTTGTAGAATTAAGGGATTTTATTTATTTTTTGAATTAAGGGATTTAAAATTTTGTGACATAAAAAGATAGAGTTGTCTAGTGAAAATTCAGAACTCATGATTGAGAGCAAGTAAGGTAGAAATAAAAATTGTAAGACTCCACTGCCTGCTCAGATAGAGAAGGGAACTCCAAGTAAAGGGTGTTGGGAGGATCCTCCCAGGATGGGAGATGCATGCTGAAAGCAGACTATAGACCAAACATGATTGCCACTCAATGCCTCTTTTGCAAACCACAGCACCCAAAAGGAGAGAGAGAACAAAAAGGAATGCCCTGCCACAGAGGCGAGGGTGGGTGGTGGGGGGTAGGAGGGATACTGGGATCATTGGTAGTGGAGAATGGGCACTGGTGGGGGGATGGGTACTGGGTCATTGTGTAACTGAAACCCAAGCACAAAAACTTTTAAGTCCACAACTGTGCTTTATGGTGTTTACTAATAAAAATTTAAAAAAAAATCCGTTGCCCAGAAAAAGAGATTTTGAAGAGACGAGCAGGCTAGCAATGGAGACGAGGATTGGTCAGTTGTCAGTCATTGTAGAGAAGCTCCATGATTAGCCATACAAGTGCTTGTATTTCTTTTTTCTTTCTGTTTAATTTTAGGTTCACACCTGACAATGCTCAGGGGACATTTTTAACTCTGTGTGTAGGGTTCATTTTAGGTAGTGGTGGGCTTTGGTAGGGCAGTGTAGATGAGTTAGCATTGTTACTGTATTTTTCAAGATCAAGGTATGTTGCGCTGATACCATAGTCCCTAGGGATCATCTCATAAAATAAAATTCTGGGCTTCTGCATAATGTGTGCTCAACCCATTGATCTCTCTCTGACCCTTATAATTTGTGTGTGTGTGTGTGTGTGTGTGTGTGTGGTTTTTGTTTGTTTCTGTTTTGGGGCCACACAGCATACTTAGGAGTTACTCTTGGCTCTGCACACTCAGCGACCTCTCCTGGCAATGCTTGAGGTACCGTGTGGTATGCTGGAGATCACATCTGGGTCAACCATGTGCAAGGCAAAGTACCTTACCAGCTGTTGTACAGGCTCTCCAGTCTTGTTTTCACGCCACACCCTGTGGTGTTCAGGGCTTATTCCTGCCTCGGTGCTCAGAGGTTATTGCCCCTGCAGTGCTTGGGGGACCCTATGGGGTGCCAGGGATTAAACTGGAGTCAGCAGCACGCAAGGCAAAAACCTTAAGTCTGTATTATCTCTCTAGCCACAGACTTACATTTCTTTAGGAAGATTGTGTGTGTGTGTGTGTGTGTGTGTGTGTGTGTGTGTGTGTGTGGTGTGGTGTGTGTGTGTGTGTGGTGTGTGTGTGTGTATGTGTATGTGTGTATGTGTGTGTGTGTTGGTAGGGGTGAACACCTAGTAGTGCTCAGAGCTTACTCCTGGCTTTGTGCTTAGGGGTCACTCCTGGCAGGCTCAGGGATAGAACCTGGGTCTGCCTCATGCAAGGCAATTGCACTATTCACTGTACTATCTCTCCAGCCTCTCTTTAGTCATATTTTATTCAGTATAAAGAAATAGAAAACTTGACACTTGTTGAAATATATGCCAGCCACCTTTATTGGGGGGGGAGGGAGGCAGTGGAAATGTAAAGGGTTTGGTTTTGGGCCACACCTAGTGGTGCAAGGGCTTAATCATGGCTCTGTTTTCAGGGATCATTCCTGGACAGGCTCAGGGGACCTTATGGAGTACTAGGATCGAACCAGATCAGTTGTGTGCGAGGCAAGCACCGTATCTGATATACTGTCTCTCTGGCCTGAGTTACCTACTTTTTTAAAAAGCGCTTTTATACATGCATACATGTATACATATTATCTCTCCACACTCACATTTAAATCTTAGTATTCCTTTGAAGTTAAAACAACCAAAGTCAATCATCATGCTAATAGAGCTTGGATTTTTTTTGAGGGGGAGTTGTTTTCAGCCACATCTGGCTGCTATTGACCGTGCTCAGAGTACCATATCCAGTGCTGCAGTTCAAACCAGGATAGGCCACTGGCAAGGCACCCACCATAGAATTTGGATTTAATCGAGACAGCCTTGTTACTGAGCACTATTTATTAACAGAGGAATGGATAATATGGGCAAAAGTCAGACTAATTCTGATCAAGGCCAAGAAAATATACTTGGGGGGGTGGGGAAGGCAAAAGTTGTAATCTAACAATTTAGTTACAGAAAAAAATCATGCAGTTCACTGCAGTTTAGAGGTTATCGTGCTGAGGGAAGAACATATATCGGATGATCTTACTCACCTGTGGTATATATGAAAAATGAATAAAGGGGCTCTAGTGATAGTACAGT
Organism: Sorex fumeus; assembly: GCF_029834395.1. NCBI lineage: Eukaryota > Metazoa > Chordata > Mammalia > Eulipotyphla > Soricidae > Sorex > Sorex fumeus. Next base: position 51,890,717 of record NW_026606129.1, on the reverse strand, counting down.
GAATAGGGCGTTTGCCTTGCATATGGCTGACCCAAGTTCAACCCCTGGCATTCCATATGGTCCCCCAAGCACCACCAGGACTAATTCCTGAGTGCAGAGCCATCAGGAGTAACCTCTGAGAATCGCTGGGTGGGTGTGACCTAACAAGCAAAAAAAAAAAAAGACGACGGACATATCAGTTGATACCAGGACAATATATTCCTTGGATACTGGAATACAGACCTGGAAACGCCCAGGTTTGAGGGGGGAGGTGGTGAGGGAGATGAATAGATTGGTTGGAAGTAACATGGGAACCTAAGTTGGAGGTTCTTAGGCACATGAGTGGTACTAAGGGAGGTCACAGCATTCACGAATACCATATTGTCAGTCAACAGTGGGGAAGGGTGGTTGGGGAGAAATGTCAGCAGAGGTGACATGGTGGGGAGTGTGGGTCATGGGCATTTCAGTGACAGTAGTGTCAGTAACTTTGTAACTTCTGGTACATCAGTACCATAAAATTAACCACTATCACTATATTACCTGAACTATGATAAAAACATTTTTTTTAAAGTTGTAATCTAGGGCACCAGAGGGATAATACAGTGGGCAAAGAGCTTGCCTTACATATAGTTGACCGTGGTTCTATCCTTGCCACCCCTTAGAGTCCCCTGAGCCCTGCCAGGAGTGATCCCTGAATGCCGAGCCAGGTGTAAGTCTTGAGCACTGTGGGTGTTCCCCCTTTCAAAAAAATGTTGTAATCTAATATGTAATTTTGATTGTTTCCCTGGTCCTTATGCAGTTATTTGTATGAGATGATATGCTTGGGACTAGGTGCTATGGCAGCAGGTGCTTGGAAAGGGTTTAACCGTAGGGTTTCTGTCTTCGAGCTCTTTCAGCTCCTTTCAAGCAGGTGATGATAGCTCAGCTCTTAGACCCTAACAATGTGCTTAAGTTACTTTTTTATATTTAATTGGGCTTATTCTAACTTGACTCTCTTAGGCCAATATATTAAATTGATAGTGCAGAATTTAGAAATATTTTGCTCCTGGCAAGGCTGACAGGTAATGTGTGAGCAGAAGGATAGTGACTGGATGTTGGTCACATTTATTTGAGAACATTGTCATTCTTCTCAAAGCAAAGAGCTGTCATTGTAATCTCCCCTGCTTGAAATGAAATTGTTTGGATTCTAGTGCAAATTTGAAATCTGGCAGATAAATCAGAATGTATCAGATAGCAAACCTGGGCTACCTAGAATCAAATATTTTATTTATTTTCTTGCCTTTGGAAGGGTTTAAAGATGGAAAGATGGCTTCTTTATTTTTAAGAGTTGACTTGTAACAAATTGTGGATACCCATTGGTGTTTTATATTCTACTTGTTTTTGTTAAACATTTAAATCATTGGTGCATGTGACGGTACTCTGAGAGGTTTACTCATATCCTGGGTTATAAGAGCAAGGACATAAACTTGAATGGCTGAAGAACTGATGATTTACCAAATTGTGTTTTCCCTCTTGTTTTTAAAGCATTGCTTTTTGGATTCCAGGTGGGAGTTTTTGTTTCATTGCTTCAAATAATTTTACTTGGTTTGGTTGCAGCAGGAGAGAGAAGCACCTCCTGGAGTTAAGTCAGCAACCTAAAATATTGATGGCAGTGACCTTGAGTCAGGCCTGTGTGATCAGTAATCTTTTGTCTGAGAGTGGTGATTTTTGGAGTGTCTTGGGGGACATGTATGTGTCTATCTTAGCCATCATTGACATGATGGGTGTCCATGAAGTCTGTGTTAACTTAGACTGTTTTGTACCAACAGTTTCCTCCCCTTGGCCTTTTGGACAGGACAGATTGACCGCCTATGTGGCCCACATGGGTCAGGCCTCTGTCTTTGTCCTAATGAACCTCATTGCTCTCTTACCAGGAAGAGGAAGAACAGGAGGAAGAAGATGATGATGAAGATGATGATGACACTGATGATCTAGATGAGCTCGACACTGACCAGTTGCTAGAGGCGGAGTTGGAGGAGGATGACAACAACGAGAACGCAGGGGAGGATGGGGACAATGATTTTTCTCCCTCTGACGAGGAGCTAGCAAACCTTCTAGAGGAGGGAGAGGACGGGGATGATGAAGACTCTGATGCAGACGAGGAAGTGGAACTGATCCTGGGGGACAGTAAGTCTAGGGCTGACCTTGGGACTGAGCCATGGCACCCAGGGAAATGTTCTTTTCCTGTGCCAGCACAGCCTAGAGGGCAAAGCTACACCAGGGTTCTGTGCCCCATAACTATAGTTTCACTACTCTCACCCCTTGAGGACCAGCAATTTCACATCTCTGATAGCTGCTTTCCCATTGGACTATATATCCAAATGGCTGTTATCTCTTACCTTTAAAACAGAGATTGCCAAACTTTTTTGTAACGGCCAGATATTATCTGCTCTGTGGGCTGCATGATCTCTGTTGCAGCTATTTAACCTTACATTTGTAGTGCAAAAGCAACCAGAGATAAAGGTAAACAGTGTGGTTGTGTTCTAATGAAATTTTATTAAAAAACAAAAGTGGTGGGCTTGGGTTAGGCCTGTGGGTTGTAGTTTGTCAAGCCCTGGTTTTGAGGACTGGCCGTAGAATGGGCAGCCAAAGGGTAGTTTTTCCCAAGGGACATAGCTAGAACCATCAGATAGCTGCTGTGGGTTATCGTACCTGCTCCTTCCTAAAATGATAAATAAAAATCCTCTTGTGAGGAGCCCTTTCTTGCTGTTTGCTTTTCCTAATCCCTCTTAAAGACCAGGGAACAAAGGTTTCTCTTTTGTTTGTTCCATGCTTTACCCCTTACTCTAAGTTAATGAAAAACAAGGTCCAATTTTTCTGGTAATTCCTCAGTAGAACAGGTTTGTGAAGCTAAGTTGCCCTGACTAGGTTGTGAATTCTAAGTAGGCCATAATGGTCCTAAGGGTCTGCTTGGCTCTGCAGTTATACTCTGCATATTCAAGAAGATATACTTGGCAGCATCCCTGTGACATGTGTCACGTTGACAGAATCATGCTTGCTGTGGTCTTGGTTTTTCCTAGTGCTGCACTGCCTGATTGGGGAGTAATCCCTGTGATATCCAGCCATTTTTCATGTAGCTAACCTGGCCAACATTCATACAAACATGGTAGGTATTAAAGTTAATATGGTAGCCGCTAACTACATGTGGCTACTAGTATTTTAATAATTGGATTAAAAATTAGGTTCTTCATTTTCATGTGTGTCTACATTTCATGTCTACATTTCAAGTTCTCCGTAGTCACACGTGGCTGCCATAGTGAACTAGAGAGAATATCTATATCATTACAAAAAATTCTGTTCTGGCCTAGGTTCAACAAATCTCATGCTGCTTTATAGTAAGGGCATGGTTTTTGGAAGCATTGGTGTTTGGGAGAAGGAGAAAGAGTGTATGAGTGTGTCTGTTGGGAGGTGATGGCAGTATATATTTAAGCATACAAAAGATTCTGCTGTTCTACAGTGACTTGAATCTATATTCTTTAAGATAAATTTTCTATGTGCTTCTAAACTTTAAGATTGAGGGGCAGCTGGCTTTGGGAACATTGTTTTTTATATGTCTTTGACAAAGTTTTATTTTGGTTAAACTCAGAGGTGGGGGACACTGTGAGGAGGGGCTCATCTGTTGTTTATCAGCATAATATGGAGGTCAGGGGTGATCCAGCGGAGGACTTGCCTTATCCTTAGCCATGTTCAGACGTTAATGGACTGAAGATGAGAGAAACATGACAGTATTGATGGGAATAAGAAAGCAAGTTTCATTATTTTATTTTTGGGGTTGGGGGGGTTGAGGCCACTCCTGGCAATGGTCAGTGGTTATTCCTGGCTCAGGGATTACTCCTGGAGGGGCTCAAGGGACCATATTGGATGCTGGGAATTGAACCCAGGTTGGCTACTTGCAAGTCAAGCACCTAACCCGCTGTACTACTTCTTTGGTCCCACAAGGCAAAATTTAATGAATGTTTTTGTTCTTTGTAAATAGTAAGAGTGCAAGTTCTGTTTCCCTTCAGTTACAAATTGCAGAGGGGAGATGCAGGTTGAATTCCCGCTGGTGGTAGTGCCACTACATGAGATTATTATTTAAATTTTTCTAATTTTTTAATTTGAAAAGTCACTAATTTATACTAGACCTGTAAAATTAAAGCCTTTTTTTAAAAAACCTGTTATAGGAAGTTTCTTCTTTAAAATCCAAGTGGTATTGGAAACCTTGTTTCTATTTTAAGAGTGTTACTTTAAATTGGTGGGAATATTTATGTGATGAAAATCCCACAGTACATTGACAACTGAAGATATTCCTGTTTGGGCTGTAGAACTGAGGTGGGTGAGTAGATGTGGTATTTGTAGTGTTTGCTTCATTCCTATGTGGTTGATGTGGTACAAACTTAGGACCTACTCTATGACTGAGCCACATCCCTGGTCCTGTTTCCTGTTTTCCTAGAGACAGAGAAAAAGGTGCAGCTTAAAACAGTGGGCAAAGGGAGTGTCCACAGTCTCCTTGGTCTGCCAATATTTTGCTTCACATTAATGCTCTGCTGTATTACCTCTTCCTTTGGGGACTTATGAGCCCCTTTCAGGACATGATGAAAATCATTGACTATAAAAAGCCACATCATTTTCCCTACCTTTGTGTAGACTCTGGCCTGGATCCTACAAGGGACCCAGTGATTGATTCTAGATGCAAAGCTCCAGCCCTGAAAGAGACACCCTGACTCAGGTCTCTCTGTGTTTCTATATTTCAGTTAATAAACCTGCATGTAGTAGGGTAGAGGTTCTCAAACTTCCTGACTTAACTCCGCCTTCCTTTTTTTCTGCGGGGGGTCGGGGGAATCACTCAGTGACCCTCTGGAAATCTTTTGGTTTTGTTTTGGTGGGGAGAGCACATACAGGCAGTTCTTAGGACTTACTTCTGACTCTGCTCAGGGATCATTCTTGGTGTAGCTTGGGGATACCAGATGGGGTGCCAGGGATTGAACTCAAGTTGGCTCTGTACAAGGCAAGCACCCTACCTGCTGCACTATTGCTCTGTCTCCTCCCCACCAGAAATATTTAACTGCTTCCGCAATTTTACTTGAAGCTATTATTACCCTACTCCGGCACACATTGGGAGCACAGTTGTCACCCACTTTAAAAAACACTCTTGTAGAGCAGAAGGTTTGGCGCTTCGGGCATTGATTTAAATTGACACTGCCCTTGCCTCAGACTTTCAAAAGAGGAGATCTTGACTAGGAGCTTGGATTGCATTGCAATTGCATTCAACACTTGGATTGCATTCAACACTGAGAATGACAAAGAGCTAAGGAAAGTAGAGAACCATGAATGACCATGAGGAGTGGAGTTAGTGCTTGAAGAAGATTGTACTATAATGCTCAGTCCAGCTGCATTTACAGTCCTCTGAAGAGTTGATGCCTTTAAGTCTTAGTAATAATGGTCAGAGAAGTGCAGGCACATGGGTCTGGCATTTTTGACTCATGGAAGACATGAGCACTGCACTGGGAAATTATTTTGAGTTCTACCATAGCTCTGGGAGAAGCAGCCCTCCATAGCCCCCCTGCTGGCTTTTCTCTTGGAGCTCTTGAACCAAAGAAGCTAGTGAAGCTTATCGTGGTTTTGCTGTTTTAGGTACTAGTCCATTTAGAACCTCGAATACTCTTTTCAGCCTTTTTTTTTTTTTTTTTTTGCTAACTATACTTTTCTTGGTTTTACTGTATCTACCCTGGCTTTCCTAAAGATCATAGTGAAACAAAGCAGACAGATCCTCAGAATGTGCATTTTTCTGTTCTCTGGAGAGTTGTTACTCAGGTGTCTGCTGTAGGTGGATTCTTTGGAACCAGAGGCTGCCCCTTTCCACAGGGGAACTCCACAGCCCAGTAGTTTCCAGCTGCCCATCTGCAGACTGGTACAGGTTCATAGGTGTTGAAGGTTGGAAGCCACTGGTCTTCTCATTTGGTTATAACAGCCTGTCTGTGGACCAGTATCGGACTGTTGCTGGTGCTCAGGTGTTAAAGGTTGAAGAATGCTGCCACAGACTATAGGCATTTGCAGATCTCTAACACTGAATCTGCCTGTTAGTTACCTAGGGACCTTGTTCCTGAGCTGTGTGATCCCAGTGCAAGAAGACCTTTCCATTACCTTTATTTTATTAGATCTCTTTGCCTTTATAAACTAAATTTATCTTTCTTAACACCAGAGTCCTTATGAACTAGTTGCTGCTATATTTCTCTTGAGTTTGATCAGCCATATCCTCATTTCAAGGGTTTTCTTTTCACTCCCATCTACTTTCCCCTCTGAATCTTTCCAGAAGTGTTACTGTGGTCTGTTTCTTGCTGAGGATGGCACATGGTGGAGGAGAGGGCCCTGGATGTGTTGGTAATATGGTGCTGTGTTGGCAGGCCACCAGCTTGGAGTTTCTAGGCATTCCTTGGTTAACGCTGCAGACTGGCCTCCACCTTTTGTTTCGGTTTTTGGACCATACTTGGCTGTGCTTAGGGTTCACTCCTGGCGGGCTTGGGGGACCATATGTGGTGCTGGGGATTGAACATGGGTTGGCCACGTGCAAAGGAAAGTGTCCTACCTGTAGTTTTGCTTTGACCCAGGCCTGTACCTGTTGTTTTGTTATTGAGACCACACTTGGTGGTGCTAAAATTTTACTCCTAGTTCTGTGCTCAGGGGTTACCCCTGGCAGGGTCATGGACCATATGTGGTGCAGGAGGTTGAATTGGGGTCTGCTGCTTGCAATGCAAGCACCTTAACCTCTGTGCTTTCTCTGGCCCCTGGCCTGTACCTTTTGGAGAATCCCCCTCTCCCAGATTATAATAAAAAACTGAAATGAATGAATCCTAAATTGATTATCTCTGCCCATATGAGGTCTTCTGAAAAGAGGGACCACAAGGAGTTTAATAAGAGAAATGTCTCTTGCTGGGCTTAGCCTGTCTCTTATAGTGGTTCTAGGTGTTAGACAGGCCTTTGCCCATCTGTTAAGGGCTCCAGGTGCCAAAGGGCAATAGGCACTGCTTCCTCCCTTCAGACTTCCCTTTTGCTGCCATTCAAAGCACAGAGGTGGAAGCAGAAGGCATCTTATCCTGCCCAGGCCCTTAGAAAGGTAAGAGAGCAAAGAGGTCCCAGGGGTGACTGCCACTGGCAACAGTATGTTCTCCAGAGCCAACTCCAAGGAGTTAATTGATGTGTTTTCTTATTTCTGTAAGCTGGTGATTAACCTTGATCAGGCGTGAATATATGTGTGGGTACTTCCTTCCTGAAAGGCTTTATAATTCTTGTGCGTAATATAGTTTCTCCTTTTTCTTACCTTTCAGGCGACAGCTCTGATAACTCTGATTTGGAAGATGACATCATCTTATCGCTGAATGAGTGAGGAGCTATCATCATGTAGAAGAGATTTTGGCAGGCGAGAAACTGAGTCAAATGAATTCAGAACATTTGAAATCCCTTCCCTTTCAACCCAGGGCTTTCTGTCTTTTAAGGAACTGTATGCCCTGCATTCAGAGGATTATGGCTTGGAGAGTCTCATTGGAATCTGAGGGTCCTTCTAAAAACAGTTAACCACCACACACAAAAAAAGACAAAAGGGGTTAGGCCCCAATCTGCTTCCCCCTTCTCCAAGGATGGACATCTTTCCTCAAGGGAAAAAACAAAACGTGTCTCTGGGGTTATTTCACAATATATTTTCTTTGTATAATGTTCTTTACTTAAAGAACAAGAAATAGTTTTTTATAAAACTTAAAAAGAAAAAAAAAAACCAGGCATTTATAACTGAGGGTATGAACTTATATCCACCAAGTCTCTTGTCCCTGCACCTCATTTTCTATGGAAGAAAATGATGTCTAAAGAACAATATAGAGGCATTTTTACATACATATTTAAATGAAAAGGAAAATCGTGGTTTCTTAAATTGATAAGGATTAAGAATATTTTATTATAAATATAATATATGATTTTTTAACCTGTTTTGTTGCCTCATATGCTGTCGCAGGTTAATTTGTTTTTCTTCATGCTAGAGGTGGGGAGGAAGGCACTGCTTGTTTGCTGGGTAAATGCCTCGGTTCACCCACCTTCGTGGTTTGGGGGCAGCAAGGTCTTTGTGGATATTGGTTTTGTGGAGTTGAGGAACTTAGGATATAAGTTCACTCCCTCTATTTTTCTTTGTGATTCTTATTTTCAAAAATCCTTTTTTCTTCCCTTTCTCCCAATGTGGAAATTACAAATCAAAGGCCTTTTTCTTTAATGTAAAGTGTATTTATTTAAAAAAAAATACAAAATAAACAAGTCTGTCTGTTTGTTTATAGCCCTTCCCCCCAGCCCCCCCTTTTTTTAAACCAGAGTGGGGTCTGTCTGTTTCCTTGCAGCGCTAGCCAGGCAGTGGAGGACGCCTTTCAAGAGTGGCAGTGCAGCATGGTGGTGAGACCAATTCTGCCCAATTAAAGCATTCTCAGAGGGAGTGAACAAATAGACTGTCCAACCCTGTGTAGTTTAGGAATGGAGGAAGGAGCTCAGGACACCATTTGTTAGGACACATTTCTCGTGTTTTTGGCCTCAGAATCAAGATAGTTCCAGAGTGAAGATTTAATGGAGCTGAAAAATTAGGGGGTCCTGGGAAGCTTTTGGGGAGGAAGAAGCAAAGCCAAGAAGTATTTTTGGCCATCGGCCATCAATGTAGATGGGTAACTGGCGTTACTGTTTCTTTGAAAGGGAAATATAACTATGGACTTGAGCATGCCTTCTGTTTGGGGGCAGCTGGGTTTGCATACCCCACAGGCCTCTAAAACTGGCTTCTGGTTAAACTGCTATCAATAGGTGCTCTTAAGCTGTTAACTGCTTTTCTTTCACACTGTACATATGGGTATCTAGTTTATTCCTTGATTTTTGTCAAAAAGCTTCTCATTTTTTATCGTACAGGTATTATATAGCTAAAACAACTGCCTTTTATAGAAGAGGGATGCATTTGATTGTAAACAAGCAAGTCAAGATAGCTAAAACTCACCAGAGTCAGGGGAAATGCGACCGGGCTTCAGAGGACCAGACACTTGATCATTATGTGGCCCTGTGCCAGACAGGTCCCTCCTGGTCCTCTTGAGAGCAGAAGTCTTAACTCCTTTTTTAAAATTTAAAAAACTTCAGAGTTTTTATTGAATGAAATTTACTTAGAGCTTATCGGAAAGAAGAGGGGAATATGTGTTCAGGAGAACACGGGCTTCTCCAGAGTGGAAAAAGCAGATTCGTGTTCAAGGAGAATACAGACCAGCTTGAAATCATGCTTGTCTCAGGTCTGAGTTCATGTTTTAGCTCAAGTGAGTTGTTAACATTTAATCAGTGGAATAGTCTGATAGCTGATGCATGAGAAGAAAACAAAATCAAGAAAGAAGTGGTAAAAGCAGTATAGTCATTAAGTCACCAGAGTTGCTATCTCCCTGGACTTTACTTAAGAGCTCTTGGGAGAACCAGCTGTCTCTGAGGTGGAGATGAGGCCTCTAAAAGGAAAGCAGAATTCTGGTTGACTTGGCAACAGACCCTTGGGAAAGTGCCCTCAGGGCCTAAGGGAAACAGCACCTGGTTCTCTGGGGGCTTAAGTACAAAATAGGCAAATTTTGTCTTAGGTTGATTTTTGCCTTTAAGCAACACCTTTGGCCATGACTGAATCCCAGATGGAGGGTTCCGGATGTATGCAGTTGAGGTTTTCTTTCCGTGGGAGGGACGGCGGAGGTCTTATAAATTAGCAAGACCTCACCTACCTCCCTTGAGCCTGCCAAATCATTTGTAAGGTAACAGAACCTGCTATATTTTAAAAACCGAGGGAAGAAAGTGGTTGAGAAAAAGGATCTTAGGAAGAATGGAGGAAGGAAAAAGTTACATAACTAGACTTTTTTTTTAAATTGTTTCTTGGGGCTCAAGAACATTTATCCTTGAAGAAGGGTGGAGAAGCATGGGTTGAGATGTATACTTTCTAGCTAGTTTATTTGGACAAGGTAGGTGATACATTTTTCTGGATTTGAGCACCAGCAGCTCTCTATAGAAACTATTTAATTCTGCAAGGCAGTTTTGGCCTGTAACTCAAGCACTTGCCAAAGAACCGTAAGAACCCCTGAACTGAGCCTTCAAACCATCCCTATGTTATTTGCTCATAAGGCATAATCCTGCTTGTGGCAGTTCCAGATGCCCAGTGGTCTGCCCTCCCCCTTGCTTAGATAGTGTCAGTTGTGGCTAAGTACAAATAGGCAAATGAACATGTTTAATACTTCTGTGTTAATATTTTATAATGAATGCACTTGTTCTCTCAGAAGGCAGTTGATGTTCAGTGAACAGCATGACTCAGGTCCCATTCTGATGGGACTTTCAAACTCCATGTTTGAAAGTCTCTATGCCCTTTCAGAGCCCCAGCCTCCATCTCACAAACTGTCTCCCAAAGCATCTCAGTTGTCACTTGTGCTAAGCTGGATTTAGTAGACCGGTCTTGGAGTGGTTAGCATAGTCAGTAGAACCTGAGGTTCCAATTATTTGATGTTGGTGGTGGGGAGTAGGGGGTTCATTCTTTAGGGGGTTCAGTCTCTTAATGTAGTGTTTTAATTCTTTTGGAATATCCAAACTACCACAGAAACATTCTGAAGAATGGCATATGAACTGTGTTTTATGCTGACAGTTGCTATTTGGCTCTGGTTACCTGCCCTGTTCTCTGACAGTGGCTTCACGTGCCAGTGTAGCCATACATACTGACTTGGAAACAAGTGAAAACAGTATTGAAAAAGACCCTTTCATGCTGTATTTGTCTCAGTGATGTCTCCGTGACCTCTGCCCACCCCCAGCTCTCAAGCTTGGCTTGAGCTCCAGCATCCCCAGCAACTCGGTGGCTGTAAGCTCAACCTCCTGGCAGAAAAACCTATTTTCCCGTTGTCTCTACCTCTGAGGCAAGAGGCCTCGGGACCTGAGAAAATTAAGTCACATAAAGGCTTCTTCCTGTCACAAATGTGAGTGCTATAGCACCTCAAAAATTCTGTTCAAAGCTCCAGGAATAAATGGGCACAGGTCTCTGTGCTTATACCTTGGCCCAGACCAAGGCACAGGCCAGGATTCACACAACACTGGATCAGAATTAACCAACACCCTGCCATCAATTAGTGGGCTTCTAGTGTGCTTGATTTTGCCCTCCAGGAATCCTGGCTGAATCTGCTGCACCTAGACCCTGTGGCATCTGTATTACACCACTTGCTCATATACAAAGCTGCATGTCTGGATACTACTTATTTCCAAGTGGTGTTAGGAACTGGCACTTTACTAGCTACAGCTCAAATGAATGGACTGTGATTAGGGCAGGAAATCAAATCCCGAAATCAACTGCAGCTGCTGGCTACAGACCTCAGGCTCACCCGCCCCCATCCTTTGCATGGGCTGTGCTCAGGCTGACATTACAGGATCCAGCTCCCAGATTGAAGCCCACCTGCTCAGTCAAGATTGAAAATAAATGTGAATACCGTTCTGACAGCCCAGAGAAATGAAAGAGGGCTGGGAGCCTTGACAGGGGGCTTTTAGACCTGGCAGTGCTGGAAAGATAACCTGGGCATTTGTGCGCATTCAATGAGAAACCTTCTATTCTTTGAGGAAAAACTTGATTAAACCAGGACTCTGAACAGGATTAAAAATCCATCCTCTGACAAAAGCTTTACTGACAACTTTCCATACAGTTAGTCAAAAAAATAAAAAAATACAGAACACAGCAGACAGTATCTCTTACACTAGAAATCAACATGACAGGAGTCCCTTCTCAGCGCTGTTAAAAAAATTACACCCCAAAACTTAGTTTTGGTGATGAACAGGACTTTGGCCCCCACCAAATCAAAATAACCCAGCAGAGAATTCAAACCAAGGGGGGAGTGGGGAGGGGATGTCAGATTTTAAAGTAACTGCTTTGTGACACAAACATGGGCTGAAAAAAGACAGATTTGGGCTAGGCAGTGTCTCTTACTATAACTATCACCATATGTTCTTCTTCTAGCTTGCCCAATGTCCTTAGTGCTGACTGGAGGTACTGCTGTGAGAAATCACAGGGTGGGAAGGCATAGAGCATGCCTGTGCTATCTCTGCCCTTGGACCCACCCACTGGCAGGCTGATCACTCCTGCAGCCTGCTTCTGTTTCAAGTAGGAGACCAGGTTCCTGAGAAGCCGCCTCTGTAGGCCTGGCTCCACTGTGGGGATCCCTTCAGTGCCAGGTCCACTAGAGGTGGCCTGGGTGGCCAGAAGCACTGCATAGCCATTGGGGCTCCCCTGTTTGATGCGCCGGGTAACCTCATCAAGCTTGGGCTGGTCCAGTCGAAGGCGCTGGGCAATCTTCAGCTGCGTCAGCTTACTCCCAGAAGTGTGGTCTTTGAGGAGCCCACTAATGACCCCTTGGTCTCCTTCTAGGATGTGCATAGATGTTGGGAAGCAGCTGTTTTTCAACACTAGAAGCCCATTCCAACCCAGCTGCAGTGTCTGGGCATACTCTGAAAGATTCTTGAGCTTTTTGGTCTCGTGTTTTGGCTCTTCTAGAGGCTTGGGGTCAGCCTCAATGGTCCGGTGATTGCGCTCGCTCTCTCTTGCTTTCTTCCCATGAGAAGAGTCTGAAACCTCGTGGTGGTGGTGGTGGCTCCGCTCCTCAGCCCCATGTCTGCTGTTGCTGAGGGAGTTGCTGCTACACTCCTTGGTCCCTTCGCTGGAGTGGTTTTCCTTCCGACTGCGCTCAGGAGTGCGGTCAGAGGCTCGATCTGCCTGCTGTCCACCCCCCTTGGTCCTGCTCCGTTCTTCATAAGGGGAGTGGGTCGTCCTCCCACGGTCACTGGAAAGGCTCCTCCGCTTCCGCCTCTCCTCCCAGGGCTTGGGCAGGCCCCGGTCCCCATCTCCCCAACGCTCACCACTCCGGCTGCGTGCAGAGCGGCTGTAGCCCTCTAAGCTGTTTCGGCGGTCAGAGCTTTTACTGGGGCTGGTCCAGTCCCCTTCCAAAAAGGTCCGGTCCCGGTCTGAATACAGAAGGTGTGGAGGGGTCCTATCCCGCACCCGTAGGTCAGCATCCAGGTTTCGATGCCGGTTATATCCATCTGGAAGTAGTTCATAGTGCACAGGGAGAGGGGAGGGCTGGTACTGCTGGGGATACCGAGTCTCCTCTGCTTTGGCAAAATCCACACGCAGCCTTCGGTCTGGACCACCCAAGGGAAAGCCCCTCATTTTAGCACAGGCGGCCTGGGCTGCATCCAAGCTCTCGTACTGAATATAGGCAAAGCTATCACCTTTGACGTGATCTATGGTCCGAATGCTTCCAAAGCGGTCAAACTCGCGGGCCAACGCTGCTAGTGAGGTGTTGGGTCCCAAGCCGCCCACCCAGAGGCGAGTGGTGGGGTTAGCCTTGCCGTAGCCTATCTTAATGGGGTTGCGGCCAATCACCCGGCCTGACATGGCCACCTTGGCCCTGTGGGCCATGTCCAGGTTCTGGAACTTGAGGAAGGCATAAGCACCGCCCTGGCCTCGTGCAGGCCTTTTGATGACCACCTCCTCAATGATGCCGTACTTCTCGAAGGCCCGGCGCAGCTCCACCTCAGACACACTGTGGTCCAGGTTCCCAATGAAGAGGTTGCGCGTGGCCCGCTGGTCATCCTCAGGCATCAGGTCCTCCTCACACACGGCCGGATAGCTGTAAGGGCGCCCGCGGTCGTCATACAGCCCGTAGTAATCCAGAGCCCGCTCCCGGGACAGGCCGACAGCGGCTGCGGCAGCGGCATCCAAGGCAAAGGCTGTGGCGGTGTGGCGGGCGCGGGGCTCCCGCAGCGGCGGGGCGGCGACGGGGGACAGGGAGCGCTGCTTGTACTGGTAGCTGCTGTGCAGAGGCAGGTAGCCAAGAGGGTCGGAGGGCGTGGGCGGCCCCGGGGGCGGCGTGGAGGCGGCGGCGCTGCTGCTGCTGCTCCGCCGGCTACTCCCGCCGCCGCCGCCGCCGCGCAGGTAAACCGGCTCCACCTTGAGCGGACGGTCGTACAGCAGCAGCTGGCGGGCCAGGGCGTGCTGGCGGGCCTCGCGTGCGTCCTGGGGGTGCCGAAAGTTCACGTAGGCCACGCGGCCCAGCTCAGGGGTGTGCGACAGGCGCAGGCTGATCTCGCCGAAGCGCTTGAACTGATGGAAGAGCCGGTCCTCGAGATGCTCGGCGGGCAGCGCGGGGCTCAGGCTGCTGATGAGCAGCGTCTTGTACTCGGGCGCTGCGGCTGACGAGCCGGGACCCGCGGACTCGGCCCCGGGCGGCGGCGGCGGCGGCAGCGGGGACGCCCGTGGCGACGAGCCTGAGGCGCCCGGATCCCCCGAGGCCTTCCCGCCGCGTCCCCCGCCGCCGGCGCCGGAGCCCGAGGAGCGGCCGCTGCTGGCACGGTGGTTCGCGTCCCCGGCACCACGTCCGTCACGATGTCCACCCCCGCCGCTCCCGCGGGGCTTGTCGCGGGCCCGCGTTGGAACGGGGTGCTTGGCGCCGCCCGAGGCCTTGTGCGCCGCCCGCCGCCCGCCCGCCTCCGCCTCCCGTTCGCGCTCCCGCGGCCGCTTGGCTGACGATGACGAGCCGCGCCCGTTCGGGCTGGAGTCTCGCTCGCTCTGTCTCTTCATGGCGCCGGCGCGGCGGGCGGGCGGGCGGCCCGCAGGCCCTTCACAGCGGCGGCGGCGGCAGCCGCGGCTGAGGAGGCAGCGCCCCCGGCGCCGCCATCTTGGACAAAAGGACTCGGCACCGCGGCGTCGGCGGGGCGGGGCAGGAGTGGCGCCCAGGAGCGGGGCTTTGCGTTATCAGGCTGCGCCGGCCTCCCACGTGACCGCGTAGCGGGCGGGGCAACAACTGCGCCGGGCGTACGTCATTAGCCCGCGCCATCCTGCACACCGGCAGCCTAGACGCGGGTCAATAGCGAACTCTGTCGCCACCACGCGGCCAGTACACCTCAGAACTTAACGGAGACGCGAGCCCTCGCGAGATGGTGATCTGGGCATCTCCCACTACCCAGATCCCAGCCTAGGCCTCCCTGGGCTCAGGGTGTCACGGTAGTCTTGCTGACTGCAGCGGAAGTGGGAACTAGCGTTGAAAGGCTGCTTTATTTAACCCCAATTTCGTCTTTCCGCGATACTGTCTCCTCCAATAGATGAATCAATCATTCTCCACCAAGGCACCTCGAGACTCGGGTCTGGGATGGCCAACTCTTGAGAACCTAAGCATGCAGCTGCCCTAGGCTCTGCATACATTTCCGACTCTACTACCTGCACCTGTGCCTAAAAGGTCATAAGAACCACACACATACAGAGATAGCGCAACCTTCTGGGGGTCAGGCACAGTAATCCCAAACCAACCTGCCCTTGAGTGGAATGGGAGGTTTCTTGGCACCACCCTTTGCTGTGTTTGATTCCGGGCTGTAAGGACTGGGCCATGGAGTCATGGGCGACAAGGCCTAACAAAACAGGCTGTAGTTTGTCAGGATTAGCCCTTGCTGATCAGTATCCTCCTATCCACCTGTAGGGCAGGACCTCTTCTGAGGTGAGGGAGGGGATCATGGTCAGGTACCCATGTTCATGGGGAAACCTTTAATTCCCCAAGGGCTGCTTGAGCCATCACCCAGCTTCAGCCACTGATGCAGCTCTTCCCCAAACAGAAAATGCCTGGAGCTGCAGGGGTAGGTCTTGAAGAACCACCTTTAACGCTGCACGACCTCCTGAAGTCAGCGTCCTGAAAGGACATTAACTCTTTCATAGATAACCCTAGTGGTTCACTCTAGAATAGTCAGCATTCTTTCTTTGTTCCCAAGTGCAATGTGGCCTGGAGAACACAGGAACATAGAGCTAGGGTGGTAAGCTCAGAAACTTTCATCTTAGAAGAATCTGGCTTCAGCAGTGGATTTTCCCAGCACCTTTCAGATGTTCAGGATACTGCTTGTCAGATCTTAACAAGTCCATCTAGCAAAGAGGAAAATCATAACCTGAGAAATAGCTCAACCTTCTTATTTCTTGGTCTTGAAGAGGAACAAAATGTAGGACTGCCACACTGGATCTAATGCCCTTTACAGACACTGGATTTAGGAGTTGCACAAATGATGTGAAGTGAGGTTTCACCAATTCCTTGGACAGCAAAATTTAGTCCTTTCATCAGGCAGCATCTGTAGGTCAAAGAGCATCCATAGAGCTACAGCTCATGCGGTTAAGTACAATCTCACAGGCAACAGCTGAAAAATAAGACTCTGTGGACATCTTGGGGACAAATCCATGAGACCTCAACTGGCATATATGTCTTGAACAACGGCAATCTTTTACTGCCTCTTTGTAAAGTCAAATCCTACAGATTTTGCAAAAACTGGAAGAGGTATCAGAGATTTGGGACTGACGCTAGACTAAAATCAGATAAGCAAGTAGATGGCTAGAATTGGTCAATATTTGGTGGAGGTAGCAAGGCCAAGAGTATCATTAGAAATAGGACTGTATTAAACAAAGTCAAGTCACTTAAGTCACATCACTGAAAACCACACTAGTCATAACCTCTGTTCTCCTAGCAGAGATCTACTGTAGCCCTTTCCACCTGCGTAGTCACTGAAGGCAGGGATCTAACCCCATCTTTTCCCTGGTTGCCCTCTAGTCCCTCATCATGCTCAGCCCCTTTGTCCTGTATTTCCAACACTGGTTGTTGAGGAACAAAAAAGAATATATCTGACATCTCTTTGTAAATTGGAAGCACAAACTGGGGGGAGTCTTCATTAGAAGTAAAATCCTACCATGGACAGCTAGAAATTTTCTTCCTTTAATAAAAAAATCCCAGACACACTTTGAAGTCCTAGAGTAAACCAGCAACAGAATAGAGCGAACACCCCCAAAGGGGCTCTGGAGAGCCAGCATCAAGAAAGCTCCAGGCTTCACACCTGACACCGTCAGGAGCCTGCCTAAAAAATAAATTACAAAAGGCTGTTTTGGGAAAGATACAGACGAATTGTTTTTTGTCCCCCTCCCCTCAGGTGCAGCAGCAATCAGGCAGATTACAAATCAGTCCGTGAACTGGCTGCCTTGGGGGCATATTTAGGCATCAGTTCATTAATCTTCCGAATGAAGTCAGACTTTTCCGCACAGCCTTTACACGATTCCCCCCAGTCGTCCAGGATCTTCTTTAGCTCTTTAACTCGAAGCTTCTTCAGATCCACTGTGCTCAGGTCAATTTGCTTGTCTAGAGAAGAGAGCAGGGAGAGTAGCCAGCTGGAAGGAGTGGTCACAGACTCCCAACATTCCCATGGCAGGTCATCCCTGCATAGCCAAACCATTCCTTAAAACAGGCACCTCTTGGTGGTAGGGGAGAGACATTTCCAGATACATGCAGGCATGTCAGTGGCCTCTGTCCCTAAGAGGGGGAAAGGATCTAGGGCCTCTTTATCAGGAAGGTTTCCCTCATAACAGTACATCTCAGATATGCAGATTACCAGGACAGATGGAGATCACACAGTCTTGTTATGTAAGGAGTGGGGGCTCCCATTCCCCCAAATGCATATTAAAGTCACTGTAGCGGCAGAACAGACTTACCTCCCAATTTCCAAACACAGGCCCTAGCCAGGTCCTTGAATTGGAAACTTAATCTCCATGACCACTTTGTGACCACAGGGACCCACTGCACTTGTCCCAGTACCACCCATAGAAGACCAGGCATCCCTGATACAAGTGGGCAAAGGTCCTGGAACCTCAAGGCACAACACATGGTGTTCACGTCTTACAAAAGAAACCAACTACTTCTGGTCCTAACTCTAGGAAAACTTGTACTGTGCTTTCCACCAGAGTCCTATTCAGCAAGAGATGCTGTGGTGCCCATGACTCAGGGACCTGACTCTTTGAACACTTTATATTATTGAGTGCTAGGCCTTCCAAAACTGCAGCCAGAAAAAGACTGATATACCCAAGCAGACCACATCCCTTCTCTGCTCAAAAACAAATGCTCCCAACCTTTATTAACTTGTTAAGTGCTCTGTGATCCAACCCTGACTTTCTTTCCTTCTGGCTATCTTTGCACTGCCTATTTCCTCTGAAATGCACTTCTATTACATTAGCTGTTGCTGGATTAACAGCCATCCTATAACTGACCTCATCTGCAACCATCTCCCCACCCCACCCCTCTCACACACACACTGAGCCACAGACCACACTCAAAATATTACTAAACATATCACAATGGCTCATCGACCACCCGACTCTCCCAGCTAGAAAATAAATTTAAGGTCTAAATCCAGAGGGTGCACAGTGCTTGTTTAGTAAGGTCTGGCCACACTCACCATACTTTAGCTCACAAATCTGGCTGTCTTTCTTCTTGAGCTTCTCACAGATTTTCTCCACAGGAATGTGATGTGACAGGGGCTTAGACACTTCATTGATGATCTTTGTGGCAGCATCATCTGTGGCCCCAATGTAGTAGCACTGCAACAAGAAAGGAAAATGGCCATCAGGAGATGCCACTCAAGAGACTTTCCCCCAAATTATATAAATATCTCAAACCATCACTCCTCTCTCCGGGGTCTTATTTTTTCATGTGCTGCCTTTATAGGCAATTATAGATCCGGTCATTATAAACCCTTTGCTCTGAATATATGCTTGGTTCCAGAACTGACTAAAGGTCAGCAGAGTTCATCTTTCTTTTTTTGTTTTGGATCACACCTGGCAGTGCTCGGGATCACTTAGTACTAGAGAGCAAACACCCAAGATTCCTGCATTTAAAGCCTGTGTGTGCTCCAGCACTTTGGGTCAAGGTTTGTACCTTCATTTATCTGTTATGGTTTTTGGGTCACACTCAGGGGTGCTCGGGGGTTACTCCTGGCGATATTTGGTGCCAAGTTCATGTACCCTACCTGAAAAGCCTATGCTCCAGCTTGTTGAGCTATCTCTCTAGCCCTAAGTTCAAACCTTTTTTTTTTAAAAAAAAAAAAAAGAGTACTGCTATTTATTCAGCCATTGATTTAGCTGATTAAGTTCAAACCTTTAAGCAGAGATACAAGCTAGAAACTGCAAGGAAAACTAAGTTACAAAACTATTGATTCAATAGGGCTCTTGTCCTTAAATTGGCTCTACCACCTTTTCTACACAATTATCTTTTCGGCCTCACACATACTGAGCTCTTTCTAGCTGCTGTGGACTAACACTAGTAGTTCCCTCTGCTTGGGGAGCTTTTCTCCAAGCACATAGATTGGTTGCTGTCTGAATCAACAATCTTTGTAGTCCCTTTTCTTCATGCCAACACATTTTTGTCCAATTATTATTTATTTCCTCTAGTATTTCCAGTTCCCAGCATACAGCAGGTGTTTTATCAAGTCTTGTTAGTATAAAAGACAATCCCAACTGCAGGGATTCGGTCCCGCATAGTTCACAGAACAGCTGGCCTGCTGAATAGAGACAAGTGGGCAGGGTCACTGGCTACTTACTCACCAACCGATTCTCTTTGCTTCTTGCATCTCGGCAGAATTTTATTAGCTCTTTTTCAATTGAGGCTGGTGAGAATGTGACATCTCTATCTTTGAGGTCCTGGTAAAATCTTCCCAGATAAGAAATGCAAACTGAAAAAAAGAAGGAAGGGACATGCTCAGCAAATCAAGTTGCATCCAATCCACCAAGGCACTCCACTAGCAATTTTAACAGACACGAAGAGGTGAGTTTCTCCATCACCCATTTTTCTCAGGCAGACAGTACTCCAAGATGCTGGTGTCCCCTCTTACACCCGGACATGCAGGAACAAACATCACCCAATGACCCACAACACGGCTGGTCCCTGCTCTTTCTATAAAGTTTAAGACGAAAATGAACACGTGTCCTTGAGATAGACTCTCTGTGACCTCAGAAACGGTCAAACTGGAGACCGAGGAGAAAAACGACAAAAATGCCGCTCTTTTGCAAATACAACATCAGACCCTGGGGTGTGGCTTCGAAAACCCTACCAGACCGGGCGCGGTGCCCAAGGCCGTCCCGTCCCGAAACAGGACAGGGCCACTCTAGAGACTGATTAAAAGGGGGAGAGGACTCAAATCTCCGACGTTGTCTCAGTTTTCGGCCAAGTTTTCAGCGCCTTTCAGTTCCGACGTTGTCCCCTTGGACCAATGTTTTCATGGCCCGGCACCTGCCCCTCCTCCGGTCCGCCGCCGCCCCCACCCGCTCCAATCCGAGTCTCTCCGACACTCCGTGTTTAGGTCGGCTTCAGCGCCCCCGCCAGGCCGGCCTCCACACCCGGCCCCCAGCCCCGCCGCACCTTCGCAGTCGCCTGGCCGAAGCGCCCGGCTGCCCGGCAGCACGCTCAGAGCCAGCGCCACCGCTAGCCCGTGCGTAGCCAACATCCTCCTCCTCCTCCGCCGCCGCCGCCGCCCGACTGAACCGCGCCTGCCGACTCGCTCTGCCTCCAGATCTCGGCTGCGCGCCGTAGCTTCCCATTGGCGGGAGGCCCCAGAGCCCACCCATTCACCTCACATTCATTGGTCCACGCTCCTCGGAGCCCAGACGGGCGGCTCCACGCTGCCCATTCCTATTGGCTGGTGATGTTGCCCGCCCACGGCCCTAGACAGTTGTCGGCAGCTGATTGAGCCTGGGCGATCTGCAGGAAGCGGCTGCGGAGGCGGAGGAAGCGGCAAAGGAGGCCATCTTGGGTAGGGGCAACGGGTTTGGCCGGGGTCGCGCGCCGGGGGTTGAAGTGAGCCTCGGCTTGTACCCCGCGCCCGCCGAGTTGTTCGGCGCCCCGCTTGCCCTGGGCCACACGCCGCCCGGAAAGCTCTGTGAACTTCGCCAAGGCCCCTAATTTGTGGAGTAGGTCAGAGGTGCTGGGGTCTACCGCGAGCGAACGGGACTGCCAGGGCTCTGGAGAGCCTCCCGCTTTGACCCGTTTAGAAGTGTCAAGAACCCCACCAGACTGCTGGGGCCAGTCTTCGGGGAACCGCCACGAGCCCGGCCGACCGCGTCCGAGCCTACCCCTCTGCAGGGATGCCCGCCTGCTTGTCCCCCAGGTGTGGGACCCCTCCGGTCACGGGCGACCCGCTGTGTAGACGCAGCCCGGGCTGGATGCGAGGAGCGCGGCCAGGATCTGGGTGCCCTGGATTTGGGGGGATCAGTTTTACGGCATCACGGTGGCAGGTGGAGGTTAGGTAGTTTGTGCCCGAGTCGTGGCAGCGTTGCCCTGTGTCTCACCAGCAACTTCGGAAACCCGGCCGAGGTGGCTGGCCCCGTCCCCCGCCTGCTTCCCAACTCAGCGCCCTGGGCGCCTCCCAAGAAAAGTGACCCTCGAGTCAGGGCACGGCGCGGCGTTTCCTCCTGCCAGGGCTTCGGGGGACCGACGGGCTCTGCGGCGCTATGCTCGCTCGGGGCAGAAAGATTTCCTGGGGACCTCAACGAGCTTGGGCACAGCGCCCCGTTGGGGAGGGTGCCCGCGCCGGTCCCGCCAGTGAATTGAATGGGTCGGTATCTGGTATTCATCTTTAATTCACATCACAGCAGTCAAGGGGGTGGGGTAAGGGGAAAATCAAGTGGCAGATATTTACATCTAAAATTCACATTACTTGTTGGGTTTAGAACATGCTACCACAATATATACAGTAAAATACCTCTTGGTACAAATTTTTTTCTTTCAACTTTGCTTTCTGGCACAGGTAAGATCAATTTAAAATCACCTTTTTTAAAAACATAAATACACACAAAAGATGGTTAGAAGTTTTCTTATTTTAAATAAGCACAGAATGCCAGAGGTTAAAAACACATTTATATAGGGCTGAATACCAATTGGACATCACACTCTATACATTTTTTTTGCTCAAATTCCTGTACAAATACACAGCATTCAAATAGATATTTACAAAGAAGTTTGAAAGAATGAAAATCATTATTTCACAATCTTCAGAGGATTCTTATCTCTGGCCTCCTACTGCCCCTCAGATTGGCCGATTCTCCAATAAAAGGGGTTTTAGAACATGTCCAATATGTCCTTTTCACCCAGTTAGGAAAAATGAAGGGAAAACAAAGTGTCACCTTGCATGAAACAAGGCCAGATAAACTCACAGTCCCCTCCATATGCTACCATGTGAAGAAGGTAGACATTTTTATGTGATGACTGCCTTGTCTGGGAATGGAGATTCAAAAGTGCACTAAAATATAAAGATGCCTTCCCATGTAACATACAAAGCTAGCCATAACCCTCAAACACCTCCAACACCCGATGGTCCAAGCCTGCCTCTAAGTAAGGGGGGTTGGGGGCTGGGGTGCTGCCAGCACTGACCCAACTCTGCCTGGAGTCATCCTCACAGCATTAGAAAGGACCCTCACTGGTGGGGGGGAAAAAAAAAAGAAAGAAAACCCAGCTCTCCTGAATGTAATGTAGCTATCTATTTTTCCTGATGTTCACTCAGTGGCATTCCTATTAATAAGCTGGCATCTGCTCACAAGACAGAAATACCATTTGGAAAGAGGGTCTCTGGGGAAGGGATGAGGTGGGGTGCTGGCCATGCAGGAACTAGGGGAGAGCACACTAATTCAACAAGAAAGAAAAAAATACTTTTCTAGATTTTGTTTTTCTTTTAAAGTAACTTAGAAGCACCCTGGTGTAATACTATTGCCACTTCTACTCAACTCGCTCCACCCCAATAATGAACCAAGAGGAAAATCAGTGCCCTGATCAAAATTTCCTATAAAGACCACTGCACGTTGCCTAACAGACTGCTTTACCTAACAGGAGGCTGGAGAGTGTCCTCCTGCCTGCCTGAACCCTGAGTGGTAGTCCCGGTGGGCCTGCAGTGGAGCCCTGCATTTTCTTGCTCTCTTGAGAGAGGGTAATTCCACTTATTTAACACTCTGCTTCCAAAAGGAGGCGCTCTCTCCCTTGTCTTTAGCTTGCTGAGCCTGACCACATCCTCAAGGTTTGGAAGCCTGGCTGGGCAGCCAAACCCTCTGCTAGGAGGTAGTGCTGAAAATCCCTGATTTGGGAGCTGGATGACCGGCATTCTGGCCACCTCTGATTTAGCTCAGGATTTTCGGTCCCTGCCAAACCCCAGCATCATTACTATGACCATGCTTCACTCACCTCATATCCTCCCAGGACCTAAGGAGGAAGTAGCTGGGCCATCCTGGCTCCACATTCCCCTAACATTAGATGGTAGAGATAACTTCTATGGATCTAAGTGGGCTCTGCTGGGCATGAGGCATATAAAAAATGCTGAAGGAAGCAAGTGGTTAGAAATAAAAGTGATGGAGAAAAATCCAAGGTAGAGTAGGAGGCAGGGCTGGCCCACAGAAGCCTCTGTGCCCTGGATATACACTGACACCAGGTCACATGCCTGCACGGCAGGTTGGCTTAACCAGCCCTTTGTTCGCACATTCCTGAATGGAAGAGTGAACAGGTGGGCAAGCATTTGTGCAAAACAGCTTGTAGTCCCCTTGTCCACCTGTGACATGTAGTCCACGTTCTTGCAATCCCTGAATAACAACCATGAGCTCTTCTGTTCACACAGTAAAGGAAGAGGTCCTTAGTGCAATTCCCATTCTTCTGTGCATCTTTACCCTGGAGGGAGGACCTGAGCTCCTATCGCCTGGCCCTGCTAAGCTGCAAAGCAATTCTGTCTGTGCAATATCTCCATATAGCTCCAGTTCCATGTGCCTGGAACTGCAGGAGGAAGAAAGCATCTACTGCACAAAGAAAAGAAATACTCAGAAGTGAAATGTAGAAAATGAAATAAAAAGAGAAGCTACAAGCCTTCATGCTGCTGCAGCCTCTATATGGCAACACGAGTTCACGGCAGTAGAACATAGACTGGGATGGTTCTCTCCTGAGTGCCAGGCCTCTCTGGTTCCCTGGGTAGGGGTGTGGAACTTGGTTTTCAGACCTGGAGTGCTGGGGGAAGCTGCTTACTGTCTTAGCTGCCTCTCTGTCCCTCACTGTTCCCCTCGGCCATGCTCCCAGGCCATGCGAGCCTGCTCCTCCTTGATACTACCAGGAGGCAGCGAGGCCTTGCGGTGCAGACCCCGAGGCCTATCAGCCTCCTCACGCAGCAGCACACCCTCATCGTGCTCCAGGACTGGCAGGCGGGGGTGGTAGGGCTTGGGTGGCAGCGCAGGTGGGTCCAGCGGGTCCTGAGGGATGACACATCCTGGGGCCGAGTGGCTTCGGCATGGTTGGGCCTTGATGGAATCCAGGACGGCAGACTCAGAGAGACTGTAGTGGACAGGGAGGTAGGGTGGCTCAAGATCCTCATCAGCATTCCAGGCCTGGCTTGGCATGGAGTCCATGGTATCGGTGCGAGGTGGGGCTTCTGAGGAGTGCCCAAAGTTACTCTCACTCAAGGAAGACACGCCGCTGCTGGCACTGCCGGACAGTGTAGAGTTACTGCCATCCAGGCCTGACTGGGGGCTCGTGGGGGAAGCTGGGATAGGGTGAAGAGGAGACTGCAAAACAAAGGTGGTGGTCATGTTAGCCTTCCTCTCTCCAGAAAGGCTAACTGGCCCACCATCCGAAGAGAAGACTGAGAGTCTGCTTATTATGACCTTTAAAATAATTCATCAACAGCAAGTTTTTTGTTTATTTAGCAACCTGCCCCCCCCCCCCCCCGCCCTCAGCAAGCCAATGGAACCCCAGAGTCACCGACATTCCTCTGGGCCAAAAAAATTGCCATTCCTTGTTCTGCTGGGCATCTGTGCCCTGCGGAGGCCAGGTTTTATTCAGGCTAGTGGCTGTGGCTCTGGGGAACGGATAGATGGGTTGTGGTCATATGGGGAACAGACATGGGCTATATAAATGCATTCTGCTCCTAAATCTGTGATTTCTAGTTTCTAGTTTGCAGAAAAATGGAATCAATGGGTTTTTCACAAAGCTTTGACGCCTGATGCTTCTTGCTTTGACTGGACTCTCAAGTGCTCTATGATCCAGCACAGGTGTTTACACCTCATTAACAGTGGTGTGTTGGGACCTTGTGATGTTGTTGGCAAAGAGTACCCTCACTTCTAACTTACTGCCCACTTTTTTCTGCATACCCTGTGTTGCTGTATCCAGGCCCCTCTAATCTCCCTGCCCCCACCACGTTTGTTATAGGACATGTTTTGGCCATCTGCTGCTGTCAGCCAATTTTTGTCAGGTTGGGCTCTTGGGATAGCGAGAAAGCTTGGGCTCTTTATGTAGGCACTAGGGGTGATTCTAGAGCAGATGAGATGATTCACCTCACAGCTCAGTGCTTCAGTACATTACCTTACGTAGGGTCCGGGCAGGGAGGGCCGGGGGGTTGTCACCCAGGGGGTGGTGGAAGGCATCAAAGTGTAGGGAGTAATGACCTGCAAAGGGAACAGAACCAGAGTCTCAACCGGGGCCTTTCTTGGGCTGCATGCCACACATCTTGCTGGGCCAACTGAGAAGACGTGGGAGGAGTCTTGGGGACCCCTCAGCTTTCAAGGCATAGAAAAGCCACTTCTTGCTGTAGTGTTCCAGAACACAGGCTGCTGGAGTAGAAGATACCCATTCCACACAGCAAGTCAAGAAGGCTATGTACATCCGAGCTCTTGGGAAAGCAGGCCGCAGGCAGCAGTAACTCCGGTGCTCTGCTAGGCAGTAACAGGATAGTGATGATAGGGTCAGCAGGGTCAGTTTCATTGTCTTCAGCCTCGCTGGTTGGGAAGGCCTCACTGAGTATGTCTGCTGTACTTAGAAATATCACTGACTCCATAGCCCAGGAGGGTCCTTCCTGTGGTCCGATGGTTTATCCTTGGCTGAGTCCATCTGAAGAATAGCTCATCTTAGCCTAGCCTAGCTTTTGCCCCTGATCAGAGTCTGAGGTCAAGGACTAACTGGGGGACCTGTAAGAGGTCTTACCATGCAGAAGGCTTTGGTGAGGCACTGGGGAAGGAGCCTGGACAGGTAGGGCTGGCCTCTGGGGTTCTGCTATGCAGTTTCCAGCTGCTGCAGGCTTCTGGTACCATTGAAGGGTAGAGGCAGCAAGAAGGGGTTTACTTCCTGAGCCTACTCTGGGAGAAGCCTGTCTTACAATTCATGACTTCCCCAGCAATAGGGAGCAATATGCCAGCACCTGGGAATGATGGCCAAACAAAACACCAGCCCAGAGAGAAGTGTGGCTTAATTGGCTGAAGCCACTTAAAAGGATTGACAGCAGAGTGAGTTGATAACTGGAGTGCTCTCAGGATGAGGCAAGCTGAGGATCAATGCAGCAAGGAGGAACTTGTAGCCTCCAGGATTTGCCAGGAGGAAAAGATAACAAAGAAAGGGAGAAGAGAAGAAAGGAACAAGCTGGTGAAACAACAGAGCGTGAGTGGTGTGCTGAAGGAGAGGGGGAAAGCGAGGGTGGGGGACAGTGAGAGAGAGTGAGCGGGGCAAAGAGTTTTTCTTAAATAAGGAATGCTTCATGAATTTGTGTAATCTTTGTGCAGGGACCACGCTAATCTCTGTATTGTTCTCATTTCCATATATGTGCTGCTGAAGCAAGCACACTCCTCCCACCACCCTTTTATTTCTTTTGGGGGCAGGGGGGCATACCTGGTGGTGTCCAGGGGTTACTCCTGGCTCTGCACTCATGAATTATTCCTGGAGGTGCTTGGGGGATGATATGAAATACTGGGGATTGAACTTGGGTGGGCTACATTAAAAGCAAGTGCCCTACCCACTTGTACTATCATTCTGGTCACAGAGTTTCTTATCAAAGAGTCAGGATTACTTTACTGACAGCCTGGTGGGAAAAGCAAGGAGCTTTTCAATTATCTCTGAGAGCTGATGCATGGCCAGGGAAGACGCAAAAGCTGGTCCCCCACATTGGCCCGAGCTTTGTCTATTTGCTTTTGTGCCTACTGGCTGGTGTAGGATGCCCAGGGTTTTTCTATGCAAGCATTCATATTTACTATTTCAGCTGAATTAAAGAGCATAAAGCTCACGTGTGGCCAATGTCTAGCTGAATCTACTGCTTTCTGAGATGAGGAAGATCTGCGGAGGGACTAGGTACTTTTGGGCACCTAGACAGGCCCAGATCTTGACACCAATGCCATGGAGGCAGGGCAGAGTTGGCCCTAGACACAGAAACAGAGTGATCCCCTATGTGAAAGAAGGAGTCCTCAGTCACAGCGAATGACTAAGAAAGAGGGGAGAAGTGGAGACTAACTGGCACTAAGTGCTATTCTGTAGGAACAATGGGATGCATGGTTCCTGAGAGTCAAAAGTCAAATCTTCCTGAGAAATACTCCCTAGGCAAGCACAATCTCCCTTTTAGGTTGTCAGAAGCAAGAGATCAGCCCTTCTTACAGAGTCCTGACCATAAGCTTTGTTCTGGGGCAGACATAGGTAAAGTGAGTCTGAGGAGGCTGGGGTTTGGGTTCCTCCAGGTGCAGGCACTACACAGGGAATGTCAGAGTCTAACTGGAACTGTGAAAGCATCTCATTTGGAGTTTAGTCTTCAACGAGGGTAAGGTGAGAAGCTGGGCCTTGTGGTGATCCAGAAATAAAGGTGTACTTTCATTCTCTTCCTCCCCATTTACTTGGAAAGAGCATGTGCTTGTAGCCGAGCACAGGGTATGACTGCTATCTAAATGGCCTAATTTCTCAGAATTGCTTAATCTTGTGAGATGGTTGATGGTTGGTAGCAAGAAGGAAGGAATGAAAATGATCGGGTAGGCAGGCTGAGTTGTCACCTGAAGGAAAGGATTCTGAATCTGAAGAACAGCAAGTGCACTCCACCAGCAAGTCATCTCAGCGGTCAAGTCACCCTCTAAAATAGCCCCCCCCCCCCGCTTTTTTCTTTTTGGGTCACACCTAGTGATGCTCAGTGTTACTTCTGATTCTGCATCCAGGAATTGTTTCTGGCAGTGCTCGGGGGACCATATGGGATGCCAGGAATCGAACATAGATTGGCCACATGCAAGGCAAACACCCTACCTGCTGTACTATTGCTCTGGCCCCAATAGGCCTTCTTACCCAGGCTCTTCTAAGATGCAGGATGAGCTTCCCAGTCTTCAGCATTGAAGATCTTTCTCCTTCAAAAGTTATGTCTCCAGAAAAAGCCAGTAAGTCAGAGGGAAATCAGCTTGGAGACAGGACTGGGTAGCTCCCTTAGAAGGTTTCTGACAGTTCAAGATCTTATATACATGTGGAGGCCCTGAGAAAATTGTCAGGTTTCCAAAGTCCACTTATGTGGTCCAAAGGAACTTGTAGGCAGTTAGATTATGGGGGGGGGGGGGGGGAGAAAATAGACAAGCAATGGTTTATAAAAGGGTGCTTGCCTATGCTACAACTGAAACAGACATCAAGTTCACCCATACCTGAGTTGGTGAATAATGAGGCTGGTTAACCTTTGTTATTAAACACAAGTGCTAGAGGGGAATAGAAGACAGGATGATTCATCCAAGAAGAAAGGTAATCCCCACCATATCCCAATTATTTTTCTCTCTCTGTGTTAAGAATGGTTTGACAGTGGTCTGTGATCCCTAGTGCAGTTCATAGTGCTGAGGGCAGGCTTGCTTGTTTGGTCTGGGTGTCACTTCCTGGTAAAGAGAGATCCCTACGTACATATGAGAAGTGGGTCCTCCTGGGACTCAGGATCCTAATGATGAGAGAATGGTGATACGTATAGTCCTTGCTGTGCGGGGTCCACGTAAAGAGTTGGGAATGTATTACTTTGACCAATGTATTCTCACTAGGCAAATAACAAATTTGCTGCCCACCAAGTATTGCGACTGTGGTGTAGACTTGCTTACTCTAGGCTATCTCTATTCTCAGACAAACCTCTTTTCTTTCCAGACTTGGAGATGAGTGTGGAGTGTGTCCAGATATTTGCTGCAGCCTGTATGAGGTCTGAAATTCTCTGTCCAGTGGGTGTAGGGTTCTGTGCCGTCCACCATCAGCAATCTGAGCTCTAAGCCTGTTTGTGCTCTTAGCTAAATTCTGAGATTATTCCATCTCTAGTGAAGAAAGTCACTGCAAATTCTGGCTATTGAATATCAAATGGCTCTGTTTAAGGTCACAAGTGCAGGGGTCCAGCTGAGTAGCATGTTTGGGAATGTGCAGACTTGAGTCAAGAAGGCATCTTCAGCCAGAGTGTCCATGTTCTGTGTGGTTGAGTGCTTGGCACCAATGCCCACCAGGCACTGGAAGTAATCGTATTTGACCTCCTTCAAGAGGACAAGGAGCTCTGTCCTCTGTGAGCAGCAAGGGAGGAACAATACACTGTCAGGAAAGTTTAAAGCACTTGGTAGGGAGGTGCAATCTCAACCCGATGACAACTCTGGAGAATAGGTTCTGATGAATCAGGGTATATTACTGGGGAATGAGTGTGCCCTTAATATCAAAAGATTGAGGGGGCAGAGGTGCTGCTTTGGGTCAGGTTATCTGGGACAGGTAAGCTTAGCACAGTCTTCATATAGATAATTCTGTGTATTAAAATTAACTCTGGTGTCCATGCCAGAGCTTCAGCTCAGGTCAAATAGATCCAACCGCGGTTGTTCCATTAGCTTTCAGGTGTAGAACACAGGGTAAAACTCAATGACTAAATAGCCTCTGTTTGATAGTCTTGCAATGGGATTAATCCTGCCAGCATCTGCTGGCCAGAATGGCTAGGGGAAGTGGACTTCTCCAGAGTACCCAAAGCTTCCTTTGGAGAGGGACATCTCTGGAAAATTCACTTTTCCCTTGCCCTTGTCTGTATCCCCCACCCTCGCCTCTGTCCCCATTCTTCTTTGGGTTGCTTGGTCACAGGCTGTTTTGATATCCAGTAGAGATTCCCTGGAAGAAACAAAAGGGCTCACAAGGCCTCCTGAGTTCTGGAACTAGTGGGACCCAAGGGAGTGGTCGCCCACAGTTTGTCCACAGTAGCCTGAGTTTTCATAAAGGTGGTCTTGAGGAAGGTAGTGAGTGGAATCTCTATGAAACCTCTATGGATTCTGGGAAGGAAGAACTATCAGGACCCTGTTAGGACAAGCTAACAGGACCCAAACCATAGCATCAAGCCAGGCTTGAATAAAACACAGTGCTCAGGAATTCATCAGGACTCTGAATTGAAATTCAGGCCTAAAATGTTGAAGTGTGGCTTAGCTTTGGCCAGTGGTGCTCACAGAAAAGATTTAGATGCTCAGGATTGGGATAGACAAGGAAGAGGCCACTTGGAGTGGGGAAACAATACCTTTTTCAGCCAAAGACAGATTGGGATCACTGCAGGGTTTGCAGGTTCCAACCACTTGCTGGAACAGAGCCCGCTGGAAATTTGGCATCTGAGGGAAGGAAAAAAAACATCAAAGAGGGGAATAACAACTAGTTATACCCGAGGGACAGTGTAATGAATTACAGGAGTCAGGACATGCCAAGGTAAGACAGAGAGAAATCAAAACAGTGGTACATCCCGTGCCTGTGATGTGCTGGGAATTTCAGCAGTGTTTGGCTGTGAGTGCTGCCAATGTTTAAGGTGCTACCCTACAGGCTATGGCTGGGCTCCAGGCTATCTTTTGCACAGCCAAAGGCATCAGAGATTACGGACTGTATCTGATACTACTAGGAATCCCATCAACATAAAGGACTTAGAACTGCCTTTCACACAAGAGCAATGGGGCTTAACTTTCTGGAGATGATCCCCACAGTCCCATGTTAGCACTGAGGTTAGAGAAAGGGCATCCTGGAGCACACCATCCTCAGTCTATCTAGGGAGGTGGTGCTGAGAAAATCATGGCACTCTGGGACTAGGCAGTGGCTGCATGGAGGTCATTTGCATAGAAGGGCAACACAGACTGAACAGAGGAAGAAATTAATCCCTATAGCTTTTGTGCATGTCTCCTAGGTAGGGTATTTGAAAAGCAAATGGTTTAGAGAAGTGCCAGCAAGTAGTGCTGTAGGTGCATGGTTAAGAGGCAGAGTTTACCCCAATGAAGATGTCCTTCACACACACAGGGAGGAAGGTCAACTGGAACCATGCTCACCTCTGTCTTCTTGGCACAGGAAAAAATCAATTGCACCCGCTGCACTGGAGATGAATGCAGGAGGCCAGCCAAAAGGACAGACAATCATACCACAATGGTGGTTCTAATCCCATTGCCACTGTACCAGAGCTTCACTCTGTCCAGATTTCTGGTCCCCAGACTCACTGTAGTCCCCATCCAGGAGCCCAGCAGCTTTCTGAGGATCTTATGACAATAAGGCAGGCATATAGGATGACATAGAAAGCTTAGAAAATGCAATGAGGCCAACACACTGCTCTGCTGCACACAGCTCTATTACCTGTCCATTCTCCAGGATGGCTGTTGGGTACATGGCGCTGCTTGGGCGGTCTCGGTGTGTGGGCAACAGCAACATCATTTCTCGGGTGTGGCGATACTTATCTGGCAGAGAGGGAGAGCCTGTAACCAAGTGAGAACAATCACGCACAGATGACAAGCCACAGATGGAGGGCCCAGTGGGCAAGCATATTTAGGGCCAGGGAACCAGGATAGGTTCCCCCTGGTAGTTGGGGTGAGAATGAGCTCAGCAAGCACAGAAGGAATGAAGCAGAGCCTGGTGATTAGATGGTAGTGGAGCTTCACTTAGCATCTCAGCTGAGACAGACACACTGCAGGCCGGGGCAATGTCCGTCCACTGATAAAGTCCCCACCATGCTCAGATCCAGAATGTAAGAACAGTTGAGAACTGGAGCTGGCCCCTAGGGACCTTCTGCACCCAGCACTCTCAGAAGATGGGTGTAGCTTGGATGCTAGGGTTTGTCTCAGGCATGGGTACAGGCCAGCTTGTAATGGAGCCATCACACAGAAACAGAGACACTCACAGAACATAGCACAGTTCTGATCTGACACACGTGTCTTCACACACTTACCGTCTCTAGGTATCATTGGCCCTATTCTCAGCTGGCTCGCATCTACCTATTCCCTGAGGGTCCTTCCTCCCAGATTCCAAGCTCTGGGTTCCTGGCCTCTGCCTTCTTGGCCTCCCCACTACAGCTCTGTAGTCAGGGTATCTGGGGCCAGGCCTCTGCACCCAGGTGGTTCTCCAGGGCTTCTTACTCTGAGACTCAGTCTTAAGGGACCACAGAGCTTATCTGGGAGTGGTGGGGCTCTCAGTGAGGCTCCTGAGTTGACTTGGTTCATGTTCCTCTAAAATCTCTGTGGTTATTTCCTCGGGCTTGAGTGGCTTTCATAAAGGTCAGACCATGTAAGATGGGATATGGCCCAGTTTCTATCAATGCAGACAACAGTGACAGGTTTAGGAACCTAGAGGCTGGTGATCCTAAACTGAACCTTCCGCCGAGGTAGAATAACTTGCAGTGTTCCTGGGAAATGGGTAATCTGAAAGACTCTCCAAATATGTGTCCTTCACTGTTCCAGAGAATAGAATACCCATGAGAAACTAATGGGGTCTTCTGGATCCCTCATAGTGGTGGGTTACCTTAACCCCACTGCCCCTAGCTGTCTACTGGCAGCCTTTAGCTGGTTCGAGTTGTTGAACCCCTCTGTGTAATGTTCTCCTAGTGAAGCTCGAGGGTTGAGAATCAGCCCATGTGCTCTGTCAGTCTCTGCAACTCTAGAGGCTCTGTGCCGGTGACCCAGGATCTTGGGGCATTCATTTAAATGTGCATTTATATGCCCTGCCAAAACACATCTGAAAGGATCTTCAACAATATATCCTTAGGAATCCTTGAAAATTTTCTCTTGTACTCATTTTAGTCCAAGAAGATAAGCTTTAAATATTTATGTAACAAAAATCAGTTATAAAATTCCTAGTAATGACATTTACTTAACTTTCTCTATTATTGATGTGAGTGATGCTATTTGTAAAACTTCGGGGATGATGTTAAGACTCCATCTTAAAAATATCTTTCATTGGAGGCTGGAGCAATAGCACAGCGGGTAGGGCGTTTGCCTTGCATGCAGCCGACCTAGGTTCAATTCCCAGCATCCCATATGGTCCCCCGAGCACCTCCAGGAGTAATTCCTGAGTGCATGAAGCAGGAGTAACTCCTGTGCATCACCAGGTGTGACCCAAAAAGCAAAAAAAAAAAATCTTTCATTGGTAAGAGGATAAGGCTTCCCCCCACCCACCCCAAAGCAGGGCCTGAGCAATAGTATAATGGGTATTTGCCTTGTATAGAGTCAACCTGGGTTCGATCTCTGGCACTCCATATGGTCCCCCTAGCACTGTCAGGAGTAATTTCTGAGTGTACAGCCAGGAATAACCCCTGAGCATCGTATGGCCAAACAACCACATTTAAAAAAAAATTCTGGATTGCAACCATTTAAAAAAAACCTGATTTTAGTGTTTTCTTCTAGAATTTATGTTCTGAAGCTTACCTTACATAAAGGCTGTGTAAAGAAAAAAGAAAAAGTGCTTTTAATTCCATTAACTTCTATAGTAGGATAGAACTAAGAAACTCAATGATCCGTTCCAGTAAGAAACTCAATGCTCCTTATGCCCTACCGGCCACAGCTCTGGACAGTGCTATCCTCCCCTTAGTATGTACAGAAAAAGATACAAACCCTATTACATCAACTCACACCAAACTCTTATCTGATTAAAATTCCATACTTGGTATATGGTTGAACATGGTATAATATTGACTTGTGTAGGCTGGCCATGATCCCTGACCTCACTCACAGCCTGGCTCATGAGGTCAATCACCAATATTCACATTCAATATCCTGATGTATCTTGGGTGGGTAGAATGGGAGGATGGCAGCCAGAGGTCAAAGGAATTTTCTGAGTATTTGTGTCCATGTTATACAGTGACTTGCTATCACCTAATTTTCCAACTATACCATCTCACTTTCTTCTCAGTGCCAGCCAATCCCAAGGTAAGGGAGAGCTATAAATACTTTTCATAAAAACGTTTATATACCACAAGGGCTTCAGGACCACAAATCTTCTGAACTACTTGAGCTTGAATTCTGGTAAACCCCAGGGAAGCTATATCCAAGCATGGTTGAGTTATTTGAAGATGATCAATAATGAAAGTCATTTTCTTAGCCTCACCAGAAGAAGCACCTAAAATGCCTTGTTAGCATTGCCTTCCCCTACTGGGTACTGTAAGGAAGGCCACTTCTCTCCTGCCATCCCTGGAGATGAAGAAAGTGACTCCAGTGCAGAGGACTCTCCTGAATAATTCTCAAAAAAAAAAAAAAAGCCTTCTCTTTATTCTAACACCAGACCTAAACAGTAGAGTGAGCCACTCCCTTCCTTCCATGCCCATACTGCATCTACTGCATTTGTCTGAAAATACTGCTCTTCTTCATGACAGTGAGTATCAATCTTCCTTTTTAAATCCTAATACTATGCTTGTTATATACATGTGGGGTCACTTTTTTTTTTTTTTTTGCCCGATGGGCCTTCGTGACATCATAACCTAAAATAGACTTTTCTGTTTTCTCTTGATTATGTCCTTAGTACCATACCCTGCTCTGGACCAATTTCATTTACTTGTTATATGTATTATCTACTCCAGAAAGGGAATAGGGCTGAGTAGGAAAGGATTAATTTCAGTTTCTCTGTATGGTATGATGGAATTAGATTATTATGATTTCTCATTTCTAAAGATGACAATCACCAATGCCTTCCCTCCCAGGATGTGTATGCCACACATTATGTCATGAAATAGAATTATATCCCCCCAGCCTGAAATCTGGTTGGATGTAGTTCCTTGAATAGCCAGCAGAATGTGGTAGATCGACATTCTAAAGACTTCCAAGGCTGGGTAGTAAGAAGCCCTGCAATTCTGCCTGATTCTCTTGGGATGGTTGCTTTAGGAAGAATCAGCAGCATGCTATGAGAAGCCCAGGCCACACAGAAAGGTCACAGGTAGAGACTCTGGTTGACAGTTCTGCCAGAGCTCTGAGCTTCAGTAACTATCAACTAGACGTCTCATGAGTCTCATATTGTATATTCAACCTAAATGAATCTTTTGATGATTCTAACTCCAGGTGGTATCTGACTGGAAGTCATAGGACAATGCAAATGTGCCCTGTTAAACTACAGAAAAGTGAGAAATGTAAAGAAATTGTTCCAATTATTTCAAAAAATTAAGTTTAGAGACTGGATTCTTATGCAGTAATAGATAATCAAGTCATCTGAAATAAGAAGGAACTAGTTCCAAAAAGAAAGTAGTTTTTCTCTATTCAACTCTGCTAGTGTACGAATCATACAGATTCCTCCCTAAACATTTCGAAAAGGCATCATGAGTGGTCACATCAGATGGTTAGTGGGAAGGACATGACTGGACGGCCGACCTGTGTGGTCCCTGACCTTGTGTTCTTTTCAGGGCATTAAGGATTAGAAAGAGCCTAGAAGTGTCTGGGAAATGTCAGGGTAGATTTGAGTTACCATGTCCATCCTTTGCTGTCCTATAGATATATTTTTGAAACCAACAACCACGGTTCAAAGGTCTGCTTTTAGCAAGAATATGCAGATAAAGACTTAGATATGGCTGAGTATATCTTAGAGTTCAAGCTAAGAAAACAATAAAAATACAAGAGATTACAGAATCTGTTCCCTACAGCTCCATTCATCTGCTTATGTGGCTAACTTTTCTGTTTCCTTTCTTTTCACTACTAAAGTTATAGTTCAGAGTACCTTTTTGGGGGATGGGGGTGAGCTAGGACCATACCAGGTAGTGCTAAGAGTAGACTAACAGTTCTATGCTTATCAGTGGCCCCTGGCAATGCTCCAGGGACCATATGTGGTGCTGGCGAAGGAATCTGGGTAGGCTGAATGCAGGACAAGTACCTTAACCCCTGTGCAATCTTTTTGGCCCTCAGTGTGCTTGCTTTATAATATAAATCACTCTGCTTTTTAAAAAAAATTTTTTTTTGCAGTTTTCGCATATCTAAAAATCTTCAACATATTCCTAATTGGTAGTTAATTAGTCATCTTTTAGCCACAGAAATGCCTTCTTTCAAATGATGTCTTTCCACTTTTGGCTGCCACAGTTCATGTTAGGAAGGCAACTGCAGGGAATGGAATGTAAAATAGAAAAAGAGCTGGTGAGAGTAAAGACTTGTACTCTGATTTCAGTTGCACCATGAATTAGTTTGATGGCCTTAGGCTCTTCTCCTGTCTTATCCCAGAGGAAAAGAGGAGTTGGGCTGGATGCTTCAAGTGAAAGTCTGTAGCTGTGCCTGTTACAGCATTTATCCCCCTTCTGTCGTCAGCCAGGGATTTTTCTAGTTAGCCACTGAACCTTCCTACTTTGCCCCTTTTCTTTTCTTTTTTCTTTATGTTTTTTTTAAACTTTTAAAAAATTTATTTTAACTTTTTATTGAATCACTGTGAGATAGACCCTTAAAAAGCTGTTCATGATTGGATTTCAGTCATACAGTATTCCAACACCCATCCCTTCATCAGTGTGTATTTCCCAGCATCAGTGTCCCCAGGTTCCCTCCCATCACCCTCCTACCCCATCCCCACCCCATGCCTGTCTCTATGGCAGGTGCTTTTCTCTCTCCATCTCTTTTTCTCTCCTTTTGGACATTGTGGTTTGCAATATTAATACTGAAAAGTTAAAAAGAATATCCCTTTACCTACTTTTAGCCCTCAAATCTTGTCCAGTGTGATCATTCCCAGCTATTATTGTCATACTGGTCTTTTCTCTGTCTTACCTACCCTCAGCCCCCCACACACTTGTGGTTAGTTCCAACCACTGACCAGTCCTCCTAACCCCTGTTTTCCCTGGCCATGGATATTAGTCTTCTACTATATATATATATTTGTATATACCACAGATGAATACTTTGCCCCTTCTCTCTCCATAATACCAACTGTGGGTCAGGGAGGTATACCTTAAAAAAGATACCTATTTTTCCCTGATGATTGTTCTTGTCATAAATGTGTGTAATTTCTCTTTGTCTTTATAATTATTATAACAAAGAGCCTCTATCCCTCAAACACCTGGAAGCTACAGTGACTAGAGGACAAATTCATACTGCTCTCTTCTGCTATTATTCCATATTGCTCTTAGAGAACAATAAAAGTAAAAGTAAAGGCCCTCCCGTTGATCATCGATTTGCTTGAGCGGGCCCAGTAACGTCTCCATTGGAGACTTTGTTGTTACTGTGTCTGGCATATTGAATACGTGACGGGGAGCTTGCCAGGCTCTGCCGTGCGGGCGAGATACTCTCGGTAGCTTGCCGGGCTCTCCGAGAGGGGCGGAGGAATCGAACTCAAGTCGGCCATGTTGGCTGCGTGCAAGGCAAACGGTCTACCGCTATGCTATCGCTCCAGCCCAGATAGCTCCAGCCCAGAGAACAATATTTAACTGAAAAAGAAATCAGATAATCATCAACAAAGTAAATAAAATACTTTTTAAAAAAAAAACTATTTCTCCTGAGCAAAGACATTATGTTGGTTGTTGTTATTATTTTATTTTTTGGTTTTGGGGCCACAGCCATCAATGCACAGGGCTTACTCCTGCTTCTGCTCTCAGGGATCACTCCTGGAAGGGATCAGGGGACCACACGGGGTACACTCAGGAATTATTCCTGGCAATGCTTGGGGGACCATATGGGATGCTGGGAATCGAACCCGGGTCAGCCGTGTGCAAGGCAAATGCCCTACCTGCTGTGCTATCGCTCCAGGTCCCACGATAAGACTCACTCTAACTTAAA
The DNA here is from genome assembly GCF_029834395.1 of Sorex fumeus. Lineage (NCBI taxonomy): Eukaryota > Metazoa > Chordata > Mammalia > Eulipotyphla > Soricidae > Sorex > Sorex fumeus. The sequence goes on along the minus strand of NW_026606129.1, from coordinate 51,853,132 downwards.
CATTTCAAAAGAAAAAAAAGAGGAGGGAAGAGGGAGTGCAAAGATAGAGGAAAGGTGAGGGAAAGAGGAGAGAAAAGGAGAAGAGAGATATGAAGAGGATTATCAACCCGCCTATCTCTTTACCTAAGTAATCCTCTCTGTCACAGACATAGCCACTTTCAAAGACAAAGCCACATCAAGACAAATGGGGCTCAAGAGGCCCTTTCCTTTTCTTTCTGAAATAGCACCTTTCCATCCTTACCTCGGGCACTGGAAGGAGCAGAGGTAATCATCTGGGATGGTGCTGAGTGAGTGGAACTCAAGCTGGAGGAAGAAGGGCTTGCCTGGGACGAGGACAGAACAGAGACGTTGGTGACTGAGCCCTGGTACCTGGGGTTGGGATAAGAGAGCTGCAAAGGAAGAAAAATCAGCAGGATAGAGGTTTCATGCTTGGATTCTACAACTGGCCTAGGATTGGCTTTATGTTCTGATGTGCCCGGAATTGGTATCTGATACTAAGTCCTGTGCCCTGGAGAAATCCAGACTAGTGTCTGGCGTAAAGGTTGCCCACCACCCAAGGAACAGGGCTGTTGGCTTGGCCCTTGTGACAGTGACTCTGGAGGAAGTAGGACTTAGCCATTGGGAATGCCATAGGGGAGGACAATTTGGTAGAAGAGCTTTCCTATCGGGTCTCTATGAGTAGCCATCCAGAGCTGTGTTTTCTTTTTGGGTAATAAGACATGAGAACTGTGACATGGGCTACTGTGTAGGGAAGACAGTTTTTAATATTTCTGGGTACTCTAAATTCAGGAACCAGGGAACTAGGCAGGGTTGCCAACACTCAAAATCAGGCCAACTATCAGAGAGGTAAGCGCTCAAGATATGGTGCCCTGGCCACTCTCAGACAGCTCTTGTACCTGCATGTGGTGGTACAGATCCTCAGCAGCCTCGCCCATGGAGCTGTCACCCAACATTACCACGTTTCCTGCTTCACTAGATGCATGTGAGGAGAGAGAGGACGATGAGTGGCGACCTGTGCCCATCAAGTTCATGGGGCTGCAAACAAGTGTGGGAAAAAGGGGGGAGTCAGGTACAGAGCTGACTAGTAGCAGGTGTCAAAGTTATCTTCAGCCTTAGCTACCACCATTTGGAGGGTTCCACAGCTAATACTCATACCTGTTTGAAGCCTGAAGCACTTCTGGAACCCACCCTGCTGCTCAGGGGCTCCTGGTCTGGGAGGGCTAGTGGAAGGCCACAGAAATAGTCTCTGCCTGGAGGTAAATGGCTATAGCACCTCAGTATGATGATACCAGCAATTTCTCAATTAAAGGGAATGAGACAGACTGAATCAGGTCAAAGATCTCAGGATCCTTCCTATGTGGTTTTTAATTTCGGTCAGTTTCCACTCCCTGCTGGGTTCTGTTCCTAGGTTAGGGGTGTGTCTTCTCAGTATGGGAAACTATCAAAATAGCTGGCTATAAACAACCTGTTGGTGTTCTCCCATGACTATAGCCAAAGGCTGGCTTCTGCTAATAATATCCGTTCCTCTCTTCACTCTTTCCTTCCTCCCTTCTCCCCCCTCCCCTTTTTTTTTTTTGCTTTTTGGGTCATACCCGGCGATGCACAGGGATTACTCCTGGATCATGCACCCAGAAATTACTTCTGGTGGTGCTCAGGGAACCATATAGGATGCTGGGAATCGAACCCAGGTCGGTTGCGTGCAAGGCAAACACCCTACCCACTGTACTATCACTTCAGCCCCCCCCTTCTTCCTTTTTCATTTACTGAGTGTCTACTCTGTACTGACTTGCTGCTCACACTGAAAACAAATCTAGTGAGGGTCTTCTCTCATACACTCTGTCTATGGCCTAGTCTTCTTGCCCTAGAGGTTTTGTGTATCTTCAGTTGCGTCCAGGCAGATCAGGACTCCTGAGTTCAGAGCAATCACACCTTGACATCCATATCATCATCATGTTGTTTTCTTAAAACAGACTGTTTATCCTTATTCCTCCTGGGATCAAGTCCAAAGGTCTAAATAAACAAGTCCTTTTTAAAGTTGACCCAGGCTCCCTTTCACGTTCTCACCTTGCATTCCAGCTCAACACGACTTTACCTGTTGCATTGACTAGACTGACTCATTTTCATTCTGAGGCACCTATAAATGGCATATACTTTGCTCTGTTTCTGCATTTTATCAGTCCCCCTCCTAATCCCAATTCTTTCTTCCTGTAAAATTTATTACTTATCCTTTCCCCCCTTCTCCTAGGATTCCCATAATATCATGTATAGTCTTTAGTGACCTAGGATAGTGACTGACTGTATGCAGAGCATAAGTCCTAGGGCAGAAAGCTGTGTTATTTTAAAATACTAATTATTTCCTCTGCACATGGGTAAGAGAACATGTGGGCGAGTACACACAAGCACGAGTTAGGACTCACTTGATCTAACCTTTGACATTCAGACTTACCTCTATGGAGGAGACCCCTCAACAGCTCTATGGCCATACCTGTGCCTGTGGGTCATCTTGATGGTCTCGGGGCTCATGGGGCTATGGGATGCTAGGACATTTCCCCGTGGGGTGCTGGTGCCTGAGCATGCAGGACTTAGCTTGTCCAAACCTGGAAATTCCTGTTGAGACATGAGTGTCCCTTCATCAGAGAGTAAAGGAAAAACAGGTTTTCAAAGGATGGGGCGAATTTGGAATGGAAGACTGAGGCAGTGATGGAGGGAAGCAGACACTAATGGAGAGTGAGATGCTGGAGTGTTGTATGCATAAAACTTAATAATAGTGCTGTAAATCATGATGCTTGCAGGCTGGTGGTACAAACATAAAAACAACCAGATACTGTTGACTGAATCTAAATTACTAAATGACCCCTTCACAGCTAAAACACTTCCTAACCATAAACACAAGAAGCAGTGAGTGAGGCACTAGGTTGATTTCACTGAAAGAACATATCTGGAACAGGCTGAGATTGGTCTGAGCTCATGTAACAGTGTTAAGAGATTTGTTCACTACAGAAAAGAACAGAACAAGATCTGGGAAGCAGGAGAAGAATAGCTAATTATCAGCTGTCAGTCAGTGAATGCCTTTTACATAAGGATTGGGGTAGGGTTTTTATAGGATTGCTAAGTGGCCCAGCTCTTAGTGACCTGGGTTAAATTGTATATAGAGAACACATTTTCATAATCCAGGAACACAAGAGCAAATTTCTCAATCTACATCAGGGTTTTGTGTCCTGTGACTGAAAAGCAGCATGGTACTGTTTTAGCAGAATTAAATTCTTATTAAGTACACAGATATCTTGCCAGAAACTTTTGGTTCTAAATCCTCTTGGGTGATGACATACTGCTTTGTGTCCCTATTTGTGACTATGGAGAAACAAAGAATAACTGTTGATGTTTTCTCAAGCCCTAAGTTCAGTGGGGAAGTCCGAGCTTGGCCTGAAGAAGCAGCAAGGCCTACACCTTCTCCTTCCGAAGCATAAAGTGGAAATATGCTTCTGCTGCTGTAGGAGATACCTGCCTGCATGCACTTTGAGGTGTATGGGTGAGTATTCTGTGTTTTCTAATGCACTGACCGCAAACCTGAGTGGCAGAAACCACCTCTACAGCCTGTTCTACTGGCCAGGCTCTAGCCTGTTTTATATTGTAGAGATTAATCAAACAGGAGACAGTGAAATGGGAGGTAATAAAACATCCATTAGATTTAATGATACTACTTAAGTTCTTTATTAAGTGGACATTTTAATTCTAGGGGGGGCGGGACATAAGAATTAAAACACAAGAGTCTCTGCATATTTTACTTCAAGATACCATGGGTTAAATATTTCAGAGAGAAAAAATTTTACACTCTGAAATCTTTCCTTTGAAAATGTGTTCTCAAACTATGCATTTCCTCAAAATGTGCTCGCCAACAATAGGCTAATTTAAGTTAGTTTTGGTTTTGGGACCACACCTGACAGTGTTCAGGTTTACTCCTAGCTCTGTGTTGAGGAATCACTCCTTGTGATGCTTGGGGGAGCATATGCAAAGCCAGGGATCAAACCTGGGTTGGTTGTGTGTAAGGCAAGCAAGCACCTTACCCATGGTTCTATTTATGGCCCCTGCTAGGGTTTTTTTTTTTTTTTTTGGTTTTGTTGTTTTTTAAATCTTGGTTTACAATTCATGCTGCCCATACTTGTATAGCAAAGGACTCAGACTGTTACTGGAGATCTGGAAAGAGACTGAGATGACTAGAATATCCAGAATCCAAAAAATAGGACAAGTCAAACCCAAACAGATCCAACCTTACCAGGACCTCAGTGGTCAGTGATATCCCTGAAAGGGGAACTTTTAATTTATTATGGCCTTGCTCTACACTGAACAATTCCAGTTCCCTTGCTTCCCTCCAATTTTTCTAGTAATCCTATAAGATTACTGAGAAGTAATGAGAAGAAAGCAGCAAGTAATTGGTGCTTTTCACTCCTTGTGATTTGGCAGCCAGTTCACAGAGCAGGAGGGATTCCTTAGGAAATACTTGGGAGTCAGTTCCTTGGTTGAAAATGGGGCAAGAATATGTGAACAGGAGACTGCAGATCACCTGAACCCTATTCTTATCAGTTAGCACTTTCTGTAAGGTGCCCCTCCCCAAAGGGAAATTAGTCAACTTGTACAAAAGTCCCAGTTCTGCTTATATGTGCCAGATCCTATCAGGGTGATCTGAAGACCATATGAACTTTCTATAGCTTGGACCAAACTCTGAATGTGCTTAATCCCTCTAAGAGCAGTAGTTACTAAACTTCTGCCTGCCTAAAGATGAGATCTTGAATCATACTCTATTAGCAGAGTTTGGGTGGGAGAGGGAAAAAGGAAGGGGAGTTAGAAGGGTAAGGTTGGGGCTGGGGTGTAGCTCAGGAACAGAGTGCTTGCTTTGCATATCCGAGGCCCTTAGCAACCCTCCCAACTTCCTTCCCCCTCCCTCCATTCCTTATCCCCCTTTTCTCCCTCCCCCACGAAAAAGAAGGAAGGGCAAGTAGGAGGGATGAGGAGGGGATGAGAGCAGGGAGGGTGTGAGGACTGGCTCAGACTGTATCTTATTCCTTTAGGCTCTAGGGATGAAAACATCTCTAAAGAGATCCCTGCATGTGGGGATCTCAAATACTCAGGTATTTGAGTCAGTTTCCTCCTCATCTGGAAACCTCTCTTCATCAGCATAGGGACTGAAGAAAAAAGCTTTTTTTTTTTTTTTTTTTGAATATGACTCATTCCTTGAACAGGATCAGAGGGCCCTGGGCATCCTTTTCCTGGCAGCTTTTAAAGAAATTTGCCCTTTAGCACCATGAGAGGAGGGTGCCTTCTGCCCAAGACTGCCCACTGCTGGCTGTCACAGGGACCAGAAGCAACTCTGCACATGTGGGATGCACTTGGTGCAGCAGGAAGTCTAGTCCTACAGAGGGTAGCCTAACCAGGCCAGGACGCAGGCACGCCACTGCCTGTGCAGCAACATGAGTTGGACAGAGCCCCACACACTCTGGCTGAGACCCTTGGACTGCCTGCAGTCCCCCGAGAGGGTGATTCAGATTATAGAAGAGTGGCTATGTGAGTGACCATCTGAGTTATGAGAGCAAAACCAGGTCAAATGGGAGGAGAAGAAAGAAGTTTTAGAACAAGTCCCTGGTACTGTATCCCTACGCCTTGGAGGGATTTTAGATGCCTGAACAAAGAATTCTCACTCCAGAGAAAATGTATGGCAATCAGTAACCAAAGCAGCATAGAGGATGATCATTTACTTATAAGAATAACCTGTTATGTTTTTAAGGCTTTCTTTTCAAGGAAGGTTAGTTATTGATGTAGCACTGTAACACTATCCTCCCACTGTTCATCGATCTGCTCAAGCGAGAAGCAGTAACATCTCACAACAAATTGTGAGACTTGTTGTTACTGTTTTTGGCACACTGACTACGTCACAGGGAGCTTGCCAGGCTTTGCCTTGCGGATGAGATACTCTCGGTAGCTTGCTGGGCTCTCTGAGAGGGGTGGAGGAATCGAACCCAGGTCGGCCATCTAGGCCATGTGCAAGGCAACGCCTTACCTACTGTGCTAATTATTGATGAAACTTGAAAAAGGATCAACCTACTTATATTTAATATTATTAAAAATTTATTTTATCTGGTACTAGGGACTGAACCCAGGCTTCAAATATACAAGGCAAATAATGATCTACATCTAGCTATAGTCCTTGACCCTCAAAATATGTGTATATATACTTTTGTTTTAGGATGACACCTAGTGGTGCTAAGGGATTATGACATGCCTGAAATAAAATCTGGGACTCCTGCCTGCAAAGCATGTGGTCCAGACTTTTGAGCCAACTTCCTGGACTGGGACAGTTTTTCCTTCACATTTTTGTTCCCTTATCTGTACTTCAACCCTCACTTTTCTTCAGCTTGTTGTACCAACCTGGAGGAAGTGATACCTTGTCTATTTGAAGCAGGGGAAGGGTAGGGATCAGCTTACTTGATAAAGACTGGCCCGCATCATCTGGAACTGATCAATCAACTTCTTATGTAGAGGGCGCATTTCTGGGTGTACAAACTTCTCATGAACTGCCAGTCCAACTCCAAGGACATGGACCTACGAGAGTAACACCCAAGGCCACTCTGTTAGCCAGGAAGCAATCCCTGAGAACTGTAGCTGCCCTGTGGTGCAAGAGTCTTTCCCTCTTGGCCACAGGCCTTGAAGCCCTGTAAGACATACCTGTTCCTGCATTAGCTCCTTGAGTTGAGTGATCTTCTCAGCATCTCCTGGGTGCTTCGTAATGTAATCTTTATCAAAGAAGGCCTGTGAAAGGAAAGGCCATGTCAGGAAGACTCTTCTCAGGACTATTTGGGACTTAGGAAGCTGAAGTCTTATTTATTTATTTATTTATTTATTTATTTATTTGGGCTGGAGCAATAGGACAGTGGGTAGGGTGTTTGCCTTGCAAACAGCCAACATGGCTGACCCGAGTTCGATTCCTCCACCCCTCTCAGAAAGCCCGGCAAGCTACCGAGAGTATCTCGCCCGCACGGCAAAGCCTGGCAAGCTACCGGTGATGTACTCGATATGCCAAACACAGTAACAATTGTCACAGTGGAGACATTACTGGGCTTGCTCAAGCAAATTGATGAATAACAGGAGGGCAGTGACAGTAATTTATTTATTTATTTATTGAATCACTGTGGGAAAAGTTACAAAGCTTTCAGGTTTAAGTCTCAGTCATACAATGATCAAACACCTCTCCCTTCACCAGTACTCATTTTTCACCACCAAGAACCCAAATATACCCCCCTCCCACCCCTCCCAATGCCTGTGAGGCAGATGAATTCTACCTAACACTCTATTTTGACTACGTTCATTATTTCAACAAAAGATGCACCATTATTGTTTACAGTTTACACCCAACAATCAGAACTGCTACAAAGGCATTGTGAAATAATTTGTTTTCTACAGTTAGTTAGGAGAACCATATGAATTTGGATTTCTGATATTTTACTTATTAAGCCTGGAGGTATTTCGGCCAAGAGCCAGATAATTATGAGAATGGTATTTGTGCCTCTGGAGCCATGGCCGTGCCGGAGAGCCGCTCGTGGGGGGGCAACTCGTGACCTTGGTAGGGCGTGAAGGATGAGAAAGGAACGCCCCCCTTCCCATGAGGTTTCAGTTGCCCCGTCACCGACGGCTCATACCTGAGGAAGCTGAAGTCTTAAGGTGCTTCCAGAAAGGCAGCCAGTCTACCTTTTCATGGGTACACCACCAAAGTGCCTCTAGCCTGCTGGTTTGCATAAATCATGTACAGTTTCAGGTGGTTTTTTTTTTGGGGGGGGGGTGGCGTATAAAAGAGGACTGGAAGTTGTCAAGCCATCTAAGCCTCGTCCCAGGCCCTTATTGAGCCTGGATAGCCTGGGTTGGCAGGCAAGACTGGTGGCCACAGTACAGAGGGGAAAAGTCTTAGCTACCCCACACCTTTTTTATTTTATTTTTTTTTTTGTGAAGGGCTGGGTATGAGGGCTCCTCTTAAGAGTCCATTTAACGTCTTCCATAATCAGATGAATTACTCATCTGTTAGCATTAAGAAACTGAAAAGGCTTCCTGCCCCACCAAGACCACGAGTTGCCCTCCACGAGTGGCTCTCCGGCACGGCCATGGCCCCAGAAGCACATGGACCCAATTCAGAACCCAGCAGTTTTTGGCAGAAATGTGACTTTACTATGCATTAAGCTATGGCGGGGGGGGGGGGGAGGAGGAGGGTGTCTCTTCCACCTTTCTACCCCCCGGTGGCACAGTAGCCACTGCCTCAGAGCCTACTGGACAGCCAGGTATGAGCCGGCAGTGACGGGACAACTGTGGCCTTATGGGATGGGAGGTGGAACCGGCCCGTCCTTCCTGCTCCCCCATCCCGAGACCACGAGTTGTCCCCAACGAGCGGCTCTCCAGCACGGCCATGGCCCCAGAGGCACACAGACTCAATTTGGAACCCAGCAGCTTTTGGCAGAAATCCCTCCAGACTTAGTAAAATATCAGAAATCCAAATTTGCACGGCCGCTATTGCAGCCAAGCAACATCATATGCTCTTCATAACAAGCAATAGAAAACAAATTATTTAATGATGCCTTTTCAGCAGGTCTGATTGTTGGGGGAAATTCCAAATAATAATGGTGCATCTTTTGTCAAAATAATGAATGTAATCAAATTAGAGAGAGAGAGTCAAGTAGAAATCATCTTCCTCACAGGCAGGGGGAGGGGTGGGATGGGGGACATATTAGGATTCTTGGTGGTGGAAAATGTGCACTGGTGAAGAGATGGGTGTTTGATCATTGTATGACCAAGACTTAAACCTAAAAGCTTAGTAACTCTTCTCACAATGATTCAATAAATAAATAATAAAAAAAAGACAAAACTGAAACACAGGGGAAACAACATAAGAACCATAAAAGATATATCATATGAAACTGTACACAAAAGGAGTAGAGTGAATATGCAAAACTCTAAATAAAAAATAAACCTTTCAATCTATTAAAAAAAAGAGACTGAAAGAAAGGAAGTATCCCATCAGAGAGCTATGACACAGATACAGAGTCTAGGAGGAAGCTTTTAAAACCTCATTCCAGGACCAACCTCAGCTGAAAGGCAAGCAGGATAATCTTTTTTTTTTTTTCCATTGTGCCTCTTTTTTTTTTTTAAATTTTTATTAGTGAAAAACCATGAGGTACAGTTGTAGACTTACAAATTTTTGTGCTTGGGTTTCAGTTATACAATGATCGAGTACCCATCCCTCCACCAGTGCCCATTCTCCACCACCACTAATCCCAGTATCCCTCCCCCCCCATCCCCCAATCCCACCCTGCCTCTGTGGCAGGGCATTCCCTTTTGTTTTCTCTCTCCTTTTGGCTGCTGTGGTTTGCAAAAGAGGAATTGAGTGGCAATCATGTTCGGTCTATAGTCTACTTTCAGAATGCATCTCCCATCCTGGGCTGATCTTCCCAACACCCTTTATTTGGTGCTCCCTTCTCTATCTGAGCTGCTTTTACCCCTAGAGTGTGCGGCTGACCTCCAAGCCATGGAGTAAACCTCCTGGTACTTATCTCAGCTATTCTTGGGTGTTAGTCTCCTATTTTGTTACTTTATGTTTCCCAGATGAATGAAATCTTTCTATGTCTCTCCCTCTCTTTCTGACTCATTTCACTTAGCATGATACTTTCCATGTAGTACCATTTGTATGTAAATTTCATGACTTCATCCTTTCTAACAACTACATAGTACTCCATTGTGTAGATGTACCAAAGTTTCTTTAACCAGTCACCTGTTCTCGGGCACTCAAGTTTTTTCCAGATTCTAGCTATTGTAAACAGTGCTGCAATGAACAAACAGGGCAAGCAGGAGAATCTTAAGAGACACCAAAGGACTGCCTTTCCAGACTGGCTTTCTGCACGGGTTTGGTCTTTGCCCGGCTCACCTCTTGGTAGCGTGCAATGCCTCCATTGACTGCGGCATCAATGACACCATTCAAGCACATGCTGAGCAGATTGATGTTGCCGTGCACCTGCTTGTGTTGATACTGGCTGATCAGGGCCCGCAGCTCCTGGTTCTTATTCTCAACCACTTGGATGGCATTCTCCAGAGGGCTCACCTCCACCTAGGGGTACACAGTGTCATTACAGGCACAGTGGTAAACCTTCCCTCATTATGGTTCTGAGAGCAGGGATCTAAGACATGTGGTGCTTGTTCTCCCACCCTTATTCCAGCAAACCGGAGATTCCCTGGGCTCTTCCTAGCTTTCACTTCTGATTTTTAGGTACTTAGAAGTACAGCCAAGGGTGAAAAACACCACTTCTCAAGTCAGAGAGCACTGGTTTCATCAATCTCAGAGAATAATTTCCTCAATTGTAAACTGGGAGATTAAAAATACACACTGCGGGGCTGGAGCAATAGCACAGCGGGTAGGGCGTTTGCCTTGCATGCGGCCAACCCGGGTTCAATTCCCAGCATCCCTTATGGTCCCCTGAGCACTGCCAGGGGTGATTCCTGAGTGCAGAACCAGGAGTAACCTCTGTGCATCGCTGGGTGTGACCCAAAAAGCAAAAAAAAAAAAATACACACTGCCTAGGAGAAGTATGAAGATTAAAAATGATAGAAGATTACAAAGCCCGCAGCATAGAACAGTCTTGGGTACTCTCAGCCAGGCATGCAGCTAACACTCTCTTTAGACTAAGGTCACCAATGCCAGGGCTGAGGGAGCAACTGTGAGGACTAGCTCATTTCAAACTTGTCTCACCAGTTCCCTCCTCTCCACTTCAAACCACCGAGAGATGCCAGGTAAGCTGTGAGTCAGGGTCAGTGTGGTGCGCTCAATCCATAGGCTCTGCAAAGAGGGCAGAGGCAGGTACAGGTGATTAGACAATTTTTGCCACACCCTGTCTGCCTGAAGGATGAAACAGTGACAAGTTCTTGAAAAGGAGAACTTGCCCAGCCTTGTTATACATGGCCTGATTTCCCAGATTTGTTTACCTTAAATTCATTCTCCTTGTCCTTGGGACCTTTGTGAAAAGGTCTGTCATACCGGAACCTCCTCACATTGTTGACACGGTAGAAACTCTTGACTCGATCTGGGACTCTATCCATCTGCAGGACATCTACATAATCTGGAATGGGTGTCACCGCATAGATCTGCAAGTCTGAGCAAGAAGTAAAGGGGAAACTCGTACATGTCAGAGATGGATCTAAGTGTCTGACCACTGTCATCCCTCCAAAAATGAGAAGTCATCATAGGACTCCAATTCCTACTAGTGGCAGTAGCACCTCAAGAGTAAATCCAAATATAGTTATGTCATCCTCCCCTGCTGTACCCTATCTCTGCTCCAGCAGTGAGTCTCAGGGCACTCAGCCAAGCTGAGATGTCAATAGCCACATGTTCTCCCTGACCCTCAAGAAAGAAGGGACATGGGTTAGGAGAATGCAAGTGTGCACCTCCACAAGAGTGAGGAAGTTGTGGGTCTGGGTCTATTCATTGTAGGTAAATTATATTTAATGTAAAAAGTCCTTTTAACAGAATACTCATTTTGGTCTTTATGGTGTGACAACATGTGGAAGTCCTCCTGCCCTCCCCTCTCTGAAACAAGATTGTCACAGTTATGGTGACTTTTCCAAGGAGGCCACATAAAGGAGATAAGGGCAGCCCACTGTTTTCATTCAGACTTCCAAGTACCACCAAGGTCACAAGCACTATCCATCTCTTGCCTCACTCATTTCTACCCTGCTTCTTAGAGCTTCCTGACAAAGACTAGAGACTAAAACAGAGGGGCCTCCAAGTATGCAGAAAACAGTGCTTGTGTTTCCTTTGTGGCAAGAGTCTTTGTGGGACTCCAAATAACCCTGTACAGTGTTTTTTTTTCTTGCTTCAAAGTACCCCTCACAGGGCAGGGTGGGGAACAACGTTCTGGTCGCAGCCAGTCTCAGGATAAAGGTGTCTTAAAACCCTGATGATGACAGGTCCCAAATAGCTAAGAGAATTCTACACTTCTTCTGTGAGAATGAGTGCCCTGTCTCCTAAGTGAGGGTTTGGTGATGAGGATACACTCTGGCTTAGGACTTATGAGTAACTCATCCACAAGACCAACTTTTTATGGCAAAAAATAGTCTAGTGGGTGGATCTCAAGACCTCCCAGGGCCCCAGCCTCCTTCCCCCATAGAGTGTTGAAAGATACACTGGGCGTCACACTGCAGGATGGCGTCATCAGGATGGTTAGGGTGCTGCATGGCGACAGCTTGTGGGAACTCGCTGAGCATCCTCTGCTGGAAGGCCTCCAGCCTCTCGTAGTCATGGCCACGACACACATATTCTTTGTTCTGCCACAAACATAAGAGCACACTTTATGGCTTGCTCGTAGCCCCCACCTCCATCTACACGAATGTCAATAGACACTCATGTCTCCAAAATGTTCTAGGAGCCTCCAAGGCAGGCAAGGGTCACTGCATTTAATTCTTGCCTTAAGGGGAAATGGTAGTCAAGAATAAAGAGGGACAGAAGAAGGGAGAATTGCACTGTGATATGGCAGCCCAATGAGAGAGAGAGAGAGAGAGAGAGAGAGAGAGAGAGAGAGAGAGAGAGAGAGAATACAAAGGACGCAGGAAGCATGGAGGAGGATGGGATGCAAAGTAGAGTGGGATTTTGGAGAAAGCCACACCAGAAAAGTATCATGAAAGGTACATCTGGGTTAATTTAGTAAAAGGGTGGGAAGGGCAATCCATGTGAATACAGTGGTAACTACAATAAAGCCAAGACAGGAAAAGGTGCAGTTAGAAAAGATGCAAAGGAGAACTGCTGGCACGATGACTGCAGACATGTGCTTGCAGACATGTGCCAAGGAGTGATCACCATGGGGGCTACCGTATAGTTTTTTTAAAAGTGGGGGTGGTCAGGTGTGTGTTGTTTAAGAATCACTTTGGTCAGCTGAAAAAATGAGTTTAATATTGTCCAGTGTCCATTAGTATTCAGTAACTATTTACTATATTAATAAACCCAGTGTCATTAATTCCTTTGCAAAGGTGTCATAACAGCACTGAACATATTCTTAATAACATTTATGAAAAACTGTTATTAAATAATATTTAGTTTGGGTTAAATTTTTTGTTTTTCCTTTGAGGGCGGAATCATAACAAATCACCCTTAACTCTGTTGCACTGGTCATAGGGCTTAAAGAGTTAATTGCTGTAGAAGGTTCCTGAGTTCCCTGGTGACATCTGTCTGCCTGCCCAGTTACCTCACTCGATCCACATTGATAAAATGTCATATACTGGCAGTCTCTCCTGGCATATCTTCAGAGGAGAGGAGAGAGAGCTGGTCCATAGGGTCAGCCATCTGCTTCCTGGTACAAGGATGATACGCAGATCTCAGCCTTCCTCTGTCCATTTTTAACTGTCCTCTTACTTTGGGAGAATTCAAGACTAGGCTACATGTCCATTTATAACCAAATAGAAGGGCAGCACTAGAAGGGAAATGAGGACTAGGAAGATCAGGGTGGTACCTCCAATAGAACAGACCAGTAGTTAAAGGACAGAGGAATTTATAAGTCCAATGCTTGATAGGCAGAATTGACATAGAAAGTAATAATGCATAAAGAATTGGCCTCTTATTTTCACAAATATACAATCTTCATAATGAACTCACAAATATACAATCTTTACTACTGTGTGTTCATGAGTCAAGTGTAGAGAAAACAAAATTACCCTCAAGAAGGGAGGGCTGGATATTTTCCTGTCTCTGTGCAGATGAGTAGAAATCACATTTGTGAAGCAAGGTCGCAGCAGATGGTTCAGAGAAACCAAGCTGGCAGAGCTAAAGTAATAGATGGCCTATGTGTTCAAGGAAGTGGAGGGGAGTAGGTGGCCTTCTGGGGAAGACCCAGCAGGAGGAAGGTATATGGTATTGACCTTGAAACTGGTTGTCAGTTTCAAATTTGTTTGGCGAGTGTCCCAGCATCCCACACAAGACAGAACTGATTGCCACCACTTTCTACTTTGTTCTTGCCACACACAAGGCAAACAAGCTACCTATACTGGAACCTTTTTCACTACAGATGAAGTGAGAAGCTGATAGAAAGGAAGGCAGTACATAGTTAGGCCAGGCAGATTTGTTTGTGTGAACTATAGCACTAGAGAATCTTTTTTGGGGGGTGGGGTGTGGTGGGGTACACCTGGAGATACTCAGAGGTTACTCCTAGCTCTGCACTCAGGAATTACTCCTGGTGGTGCTTGGCGGACCATTATGGGATGCTGGGGATCGAATCCCAGGTCAACCACGTGCAGGGCAAATGCCCTACCCACTATATTACTGCTCTGGCCTTGGGACTTAATTTTATGGAGATGGGGATGGACCGATGAGTGACATTTCCTAACATTCCTTGTTCTTTTTCTTCCACTACTAGCAAAACAATGGACATTCAGATGGAGATTTGTTATTTGCCAGGTCCTACTTATCTGGCAGTTCTGAAATCCCTGGGACACTGTTGTGTCTTGTTACATGAGTCTGAGAATGTGGAATTCAGACCAGATCATGATTGACGGTCCCAGTTTGTCATAAAAAGAAATTGGGGAGGGGGAAGGATACCTGACTTTATAATATCCAAAAATGACATTTTGGAGTAAAATCTATTTATGAAGTATATATTGTGGGACCAAATAAGGAGACTAAAGTGACAGGGTTAAGTTACAATGCCAAAATAAGAAAGAAAAGAATCATTAGTCTGTCAAAGGACATTGTGGGGATTTATATATATATATATACACACACACACACACACAATTTAAATTTTTAACTTTTTTAAACGGAGATATTTTTGGCTTCTCTCTCTCTTTTTAACTGCCAACTCTTTAATTCTTCAATAGCTCTTCTGTTGTTGCTGACACATCTTCATTTCTTTTTTTTCTCCAGTTTTTTTTTTGCCACACCCAGTGTTTTCATGGCTTACTCCCATCCCGTGCTCAGGGATTACTCCTGGTGAGTTCTCTCTAAACAATGGTTCTATATGGTTGTATAGTTTACTGGGTAACTAGGGAAAAGAACCATAATCTCAGATTACAAAACCTAAGCAGCTCTTGAGAACAGGGTTCTGTTGAAATTCTGTCTGGTTGAGATAGGATTTAGGGAGCATTCTAGTCACTAGAAGTAGAAGAGGAAAGGTTTCCTAGACTTTCGTATGGAGAATTCTCAGATCTTGGTTATTTCTTGTAGGAATTCAGTTGCTTTGGGAAAAAACATCAAAAATCCATCCTAGCACATTCCAGATTGTCACAAAATAGTTGTGTAAAACAGTGCCTAAACCAGGAGGATTGGTCCACGGTTGGAAGTTTACCTCAAATGTTGGGGAGAAGGTGGTTGGGACAGAGAAGGGAACACCATGCCATGACTAAGATAGTTGGAAATGATCACTCTGGACAAGAACTACGTGCTGACACAGGTAAAGGAACAAACATGATAACCTCTCAATACTTGTATTGCTAATTATAATGCCCTAAAGGGGGGGGGCGGGGGGAGGGAGGTGTCGGAACACTATGACTGAAACTTGACCATGATCAGATTTGTAACTATCTCATGGTGATTCAAAATAAATAAATAAAAATTATAAAAAGGGGAGGAAACTCCAGAGCCCAAAGAGGGTAACCAATCCAGCCCAATAAAGCCAAATGCCTTTTGTTGAAAATATAGTCTTTCAAAAGAGAGGCATATAGGGACCGGACTGATAGCACAGAGGGTAGGACACTTGCCTTGTATTTGGCCAACCTGGGTCTTATCCCTGGTACCCCATATCATTAGGTCTTCAGTGCACTAAGCACAGAGCCAGGAGTAAGCCCCGACAGCCACCAAGTGTGTCCAAAAACCAACAAAAGAGGCATTCATTAGAACAGACAAAAAGTAAAACAACAACAAACCAAAATGCTAAAGTCATGTGTAAAATAAAATTTTTGGGACTGCTTGAATGGACTCACCCGAAGGAAAAAAGGAAACTTTCTGCCATAGAAGCCAACCCGAAAGAACTCAGGCTCCAGGCGTTGCTGCTCCATGATGTTGTCATAGTAGCTGGCTTCCATTTTCTGTGAAGAAGAAAGGTAGTCAATTTCAGGTTGTCTTGACTTACAAGGCAGGTCCCAAGACAACAATGTCTTTTGGAAAGAGAACATGGCAACTTAATCTAGACAAGATATGGGCCCCAAGCCATGTTGAGTCTCCCCCAAAGGAACTACATGACTGAGAGGAAGACTTCACTGCCATCCGTGGTGGGTGACTAGCAGTGAGACTCTGTGTCAGTGTTCTTTGCAGATGGGTGGACATAGTTCCACAGGGGCTCAGGCTTCCTACAAGTTCAGTAACAGTGTCTTGTCTTTTTTGTAGGGATGTCTAGTTTTGAGTGATACTCACTATACCAACTAACAGCTGTTTTGGCACTGTTTCACATCAATCCAATGGAAACATTCTTGTTCATGTACCATCTGACTAAAGATGCTAATAGAGGGCTGGAGCAATAGCACAGTGGGTAGGGCATTTGCCTTGTATGCGGCTGACCCGGGTTCAATTCCCAGCATCCCATATGGTCCCCTGAGCACCGCCAAGGGTAATTCCTGAGTGCAGAGCCAGGAGTAACCCCTGTGCATTGCCGAGTGTGACCTAAAAGGCAAAAAAAAAAAATGCTAACAGAGTGAGGAGAGTAACTTACTAGCACCACAGGTTCTGGTAATTTGAAACTTTCAAAGTTGGACACCCATGATGTCAGGCATTACCAAGTTTTTTTTTTTTTTAAGCTTTTAAATCATGGCTAACTTGGCTTCATGTTCAGAAAAACTTAGGGTTGTGAATGTAGCTCAACAGCGAAGTGGGTGGCTTGCATGCCTCAGACCCTGGTTTGACCTTCAGCACCACCAACAAAAAAAATCTGAAAAATGAAGTAAACAAACTTGACTGGCCAGTTAGTTCTAATGTTTTCCAGTCAAACCAGTCTGTCAGTACCTTCAAAGACTAAGAAGTTGGTGCCAGAGAATCACTTATACTAAATCACATATGTCAAACTCCCAGTCTATGTCAGAGAACAAGGTAGAGGTAACCACACTGACAAGGATACTGTCACTGTCACTGTCCTCCCATTGTTCATCATTTTGCTCGAGCAGGCACCAGTAATGTCTCCATTATGAGACTTGTTACTGTTTTTGGCATACTGAATATGTCACAGGGAGCTTGCCAGGCTTTGCTGTGTGGGTGAAATCCTCTCAGTAGCTTGCCAGGCTCTCCAAGAGGGGCTGAGGAATCGAACCCAGGTCGGCTGTGTGCAAGGCAAACACCCTACCGGCTGTGCTATCTCTCCAGCCTCCAACAAGGGTACATGAAGAGAATAAACTGAGAATATTGCCCTCTCTTTTCCAGTATAAATACCTGTTATGATTCAGAACGGACCACCAGCTGATGTAGTCAAGTGGTGGAGCACTTGCCTTGCATATAGGAGGCCTTGGGCTCACTCTCTGGTATTGCAAAACAAATAAACAACAAACAAGACAAAATCCACTCCCTCCCCCAACAAAAAAAGATTCTACCACAAACTACCAGAAAAAAAAGGTTGGATCCCTTCAAAATCCATGGAGTATTTTGCTTACTTTTAAATATTTTGCTTCTAAAAGAAAAGTAAGATAAAACATTTCATAGTAAAAGTTTATAATTTTTCAGAGGAATCATTCTTAAAGAAAACCATTTCAGGAAAACTTCATGAAGTAGAGCTGCTACCTCCTCCTTGAAACCCTCATCCTCTAATGCATATATGCTGCTTTACCCTTCTGAGTACCAGATGCTTTAAGGTAGAGATTATATAATCATTAATCTGCCCCCATGCCTGGGTGTTCCTTCCCGGGGCCCCTTGGAGGGGAGCGGGTTGAGCTTTCCTCCCCGCCCCGACCAGGGCTCCAGCAGCCGAAGACCTCCAGGACCAGCCACCACCATGCTGAGACCACTCTCCGCACACATGAAGGTACTGGCAGAGGGACAAAGCCACGCGGGTTCCGGGGCCGAGATCTCCAAGCCTACTCGAATTGGAGTCGAGCATCTTCCACCCAGATCCTCCAAATTCCAGTAGGCGGGGGTCACACCCACCACCTGGCCCCCTGGCGCCGTGTAATCCCATCAGCGGCCAAGACTCAAAGACTATAAAATCCAGATCCCAGAACCGCGCGGCCGCAAATGCGGCCGCGTGACATCTTATCAGAACTTTTTTTATGACATCTTATTGTCTCTTTCCTACTTTGGACAAACTTGCAGGCTATCGAATGTAGCCTGCCCACAGGGCAGAGTCTGGCAAACTCCCCGTGGCGTACCAAATATGCCAAATACCAGTAACAATGATGGGCCTCATTCTCCTAAAGAGCCTTGAATATAATCTCAGGGCTACGATGAAAGAGACGTTACTGGGGCCTGCTCGAGGCAATCGACGAATAACAGGATGATGAAATGAAAATGAAAAAAAAATCAGCTCTGAGTCTTGGTTCTCCAGCCAGACTATAAGCATCCTGAGAGCAGGAATACTGACTCCTTCTTCTATTCTTTTTTGCAACATTAGAGTAATGGTGCCAAGAAAGTATTGGCATTTTCTCTCAGAACTGAGGTAGGAGAATATGGAGAAAGCTCACCCGAATCCAGCTGAGGCTTTGATAATCATAGAGGCTCTCATACTGACATGCCAGCTCTCTGCACAATGGGATTCCAAACTCCCAGCTCTGCATCAAAAATAGAAATAAAATATCAGTACCTCAAGCATCCTCAGAATTGTTAAGTCTCCATCAAACAGGGCACAACAAAAGGCCTCTTGCCGTTAACATGTCACAAAGAACATATGTTCAAACCCAACTGTGTAACATAACACACATTACAGTGTTTTCCAGATCATGGTAGGATTTTCTAGCCAAATGACTATAGAGGTCTAAGAGATCTTTTTCTGATTACCATGTCAAGGACAGGCCTCTCCTACCCATTTTTGGTTCATTTCATGTTTAATATGTATTTACTTTTTGTTGTATTAGTCTCAATTAGATGATAAACTGCATGAGGGAAGAAATTGTTTAATTTATCCTCAGATTCAAGAACAGGCATGAAAAGGTACTCCATAAGGATTTATTTAGTGAGTTAATAAAGGAAACAATACCTTTAAAACTAAGATACTTTAAGCTCAAAAGTATGAAAACCAAGAAGAAAACTCCCCAAGGATTTGGTTATAGATATAACATTTTCTTATAGATGTAACAGTTCCCTTTAAAGAAAGAATTAAGTCTTTTTCATTTAAATTTATTTTAAAATTATTATAGTTTAGGTTATGGTAGTATTGTTTATGGTACTGATGTATAAAGCCAGTGCACGCCACCACCACCACCACCACCACCACCACCACCAAGGTGCCCAAGACTGTTGTTCTATATCACTTTTATTCCTGCATTCTCCCACTTCTCCCCCCACTACTTGGTAGTTTTGTAATCCAAAGCCAAGAGTTCATTATAGTTTGATATTTTCAATCCCCACTTCTCTTTCTTACCCCTGGAGATGAACAAGATCACTCAGTATTTGTCCATCTCCTTCTCACTTATTTTAGCAATAGCCTCCAGTTCCATCCATTCTGCAGCAAACTAAGTTCCATCTATTCTTACAACTGAATAGTATTCTATTGCGTATATATCACAACTCCTCTATCCATTCATCTGACATTGGAAATTTGGGTTGTTTTCATATCCTGGATATTGTACTAAATGTTTCAGTGAACACAGGTGTCCACATACCTTTTCAAGTTAATGTTTCATCTTTGGAGGTATAATTCCAGTAAGTGATGCTGCTGAGTCAAATGAAAACTCTATTCTTAACTTTTTCTGGAGATAAGTCTTCGTATTTTTTTCCATAGAGGTTGAACCAACATTCCCACCAGCAGTAACTGAGGCTTACTTTTTCATCACATCCTTGCCAAAGCTGATTATTTCATCTTTTTTGATACATATTTTTCTCACTAATGTGAGGTGTATCACAATATTATTTTAATTTGCAATTTCCCTGATAGTAAGTGATGGTGGCAACTTTTTTATGTGCCTATGGACAAATCTTAAAACAGACTCTAGGTGACCCTTTCCTAGTTTGGTCCCAAACTAGGACCTTCCACCTAAACATCTGTGTGAAATGGGCTGTAATAAAATCTGGGGAAATAGTACCCATCTCCTCCCCCTTTTAATAGAGTGCTTTATTCCTTGGCTAGACAGGGAATTGCCTCTTGGCTGGAAGCACTGGTATATTTGATCAGCTTTTCTCCCCCTCTATATATTTCTATATACTAATTAACTTATTATAGAAAAATTCAAGCATATGAAATATAGAAAATAAACTTCTAGGTACTTAACATCTAGCTACAAAGACCAACTCATGTTCTCTAATATCATTCCAACCCTTTCTATTCACTTATATTGCTTCAACTATAGGGTGTTTTTTTTTTTTTTCTTTTTGGGCCACACTCGGCGATGCACAGGAGTTATTCCTGGCTCTGCACTCAGGAGTTACTCCTGGCGGTGCTCAGGGGACCATATGAGATGCTGGGAATCGAACCCGGGTTGGCCGTGTGCAAGGCAAATGCCCTACCCGCTGTGCTATCTCTCCAGCCCCCTCATCTATAGTTTTTAACTCAACATCATATATTTTAAAGCACAAATATTTCCTTATAAATGTTTAATACTGACTGGTTTATCTTTTAATTACTATTAAAAAGTGTCAAGGAGGAAACCGTTTAATTTAGAAATGTTTTTCAAAAAGAGCATGCTAATTTCTGTCCCTTAAATAAAACAGTGCCATGTGGATGAAAACTGTAGGACCAGTAAAAAAGGATTAAAATATGAATTTTTATAGACTCAGAAACTGCCTGACCCAATTCAGTGCTTCTGCCTCAGAGAGCTAGAAAACTTCTTGCACCCTTCACTTTAAGGGGGAACATATTAGTCCTTTCTTCAGATCCAAGCACTTTTGGGGAAAGTTTTAGCAAAGAGCCAATAGAGTCTTCTAGCAGGTATGGGGGCCATGGGGGTTGGCCAAGTATCTATGTTACATACAATCTGGTCAGCCTTCCAAAATCTATTTATTTATTTATTTTTGCTCACCCCTGCTTTATTTTTATTTATTTATTTAGTTTTATTTTTTATTAGTGAATCACCATGAGGTATAGTTACAAACTTACAAACTTTCATGTTTGCTTTTAAGTCATACAATAATTGTTTACCCATCCCTTTACCAGGCCCATTCTCCTCCACCAATGTTCCCAGTATCCCTCCCACCCTCCCCACCCAACCCTGCCTCTGTGGCAGGTGATTCCCTTTTGTTCTCTATCCTTTTGAGTGTTGTGGTTTGCAACAGAGGTATAGAGTGCTCATTGTGTTCGGTCTATGGTCTACTTTTGGCATGCATCTTTCAACCCAAACGGGTCCTCCCAACATCCTTTACTTGGTGTTCCCTTCTCTATCTGAGCTGCCTTTCCCCCCTATATTTTAGGCCAGTTTCCAAGCTGTGGAGCAGACCTCCTGGTCCTTATCTCTACTACTCTTGGGTGTTAGTCTCCCATTCTGTTACTTTATATTCCACAGATGAGTGAAATCTTTCTATGCCTATCCCTCTCTTTCTAATTTCGCTTAACATGATACTTTCCATGTTGATCCACTTATATGCAAATTTCATGACTTCATCTTTTCTAATAGCTGCAGCTGCTCATTTAGGTGATGAGGATCCCATGTTTAACTAGAGACAGTGTTTGCTGACAGTTACCTCCCAGTAAACCAAACCTTTTCTCCACCCTCTTAACTACCTTTAAAATAAGGCAGGACCAAGTGCCTTTTGCTTTTTTGTTTTCATTCTTTTGCCCACTCTTGGAGGTGCTCAGGGAACCATATATTGGTACCAGCAATAGAACCTGGATTTCCTGAATGCAAAGCATGTGTTTCATCTCTTTCAGCTATCTTCCTGACCCCAGGATCGCATCTTATCTTTTCTTTTCTTTTTTGTTTTTGGGTCACACCTAGCAATACTCAGGGGTTACTCTGGCTCTGCACTCAGGAATTATTCCTGGAGGTGCTTGGGGGACCATATGGGATGCCAGGATCCCAGGTAGGCTGTGTACAAGGCAAACGCCCAACCCACTATACTATCACTCTGGCCCCTGAGAGTCACATTTTGTAAGACACTCTGTCACCTTTGAAGGACTGCTGGGATGTTGATGGATCCTGTGTTTTGAGAACTGCCTCTTAATGCAGGTAGGAAATTTACTACAGACACAGTACATTCCCATCTACATCTTTTCCATCAATTTCCTTCCATCAGGCAAAGATAACTCAATCCCCCCCAAAAACCCAAACAAACAAACAAAAAACCTTAACAATTTTAAACCCAATCATTTCTACCAACTGTGGCAGATATGTACTTTTATACACTCTTGCTATTCCTGGACGGGAATAGTACAAATGTGTCACACTGAGGGTGAAACTCATTAGACTTTTATTTTGTTTTTGGGCAATGCTAAGGGGCTACTCAGGGGTTACACCTGGCACAGTAATTACTCCTGGTCAGGTTGTGGCACTATATGGGGTGCAGGGGATTGAATGCAAGGCAAAAACCCTACCTGGTGTACTATCACTTTGGTCCCTTATCATATTTTTTTTATTTGCAATTTTTTGTGCTTTGGTTTCAATTATACAATGATCAGATACCCGTCCCTCCACCAGTGTCCATTTTCCACCACCATGGATAATATCCCTCCCACCCCCATCCCCCCATCCCCCCTGTCTCTGTGGCAGGGCAATCCCCTGTGTTCTCTCTCTCCTTTTGGGTGTTGTGGTCTGCAAAAGAGGCATTGAGTGGCAAACATGTTCAGTCCATAGTCTACTTTCGACATGCATCTCCCCTCCTGGGAGGATCCTCCAAACATCCTTTATTTGGTGCTCCCTTCTCTATCTGAACTGCCCTTTCCTCTAGGATACCCGGCTGGCCTCTAAGTTATGGAGTAATCCTCCTGGTGCTGATCTCAGCTATTCTTGGGTATTAATCTCATACTTTGTTACTTTATATCCCCCAGCCCTTATCATATTTTTAAAGTACATCACCCTTCATACTGGCAATTTTTATACACTGAAATAGAAAATTAAATTTTATTACAGTCTGGGTTTGATGGTTACATTATCATCAAAGTATGTGATATTAATCTGCAAAGTTCGTGCACCCCACAATGGCTCTCCACAACTGGCTATTTTTACATGAACTATTTTGAAGTAGCCTAAACTGGGAAGAGAGTATAAGAGAATTTTTTCCTAAGATTTACTACAAATGTTACAGAATTATTGAGAAACTGGGTTAGAGAAGGATTGTACTATTATGCTGCTGGCATGAACAGGTATTGAAGTTACTTTTTCCTCTTGGAAGAATATTCTCAGGACAAAGGAAAAGGTATGGCATTGTACACCTTTGTTTCATATCAGGAAATCTTCAGAAGCACCTCACTAGGCCAGTGTCAAACATGTGTCTTTTGAAAATACCTTTTATAAAACGGGAGGGGGAATTTTGGGTAATTAGTAGTAGGTCGTTGCCTATCATCTTTAGGAATGGAAGATTTGGTTGAGGTTATTGTATAACTTATGATTTTAGATAACCAATGCTTAAATAACTAAAATAACTAAAATAACTTAAAGAAATAAATAACTAAAGAAATAAAAAATAAAATAAAAATAAAAAATAAAAAAATAAAAAAATAACTAAAGAAATCTTAATTTTTAAGTTGACAAGGAACTCCCAATCTTAGTTTTTGTTTTTGTTTTTCTTCCTAACTTTTGGATTGTGCAGTTGGGGAAGTTCATTAAGATCTGCTGGATTCAAAGTGCACTGAGACCTGAGGGTTGGTTTTATCTACTGGGCTATAGTTAATATCTGGGAATATTTTTAAATTCTGACATTGCTTGGATATGATAGTGGTTCTCTTCTGAATTTTTCAGATTGTTTAATATATAATTAATGAATTAATACAACTAATACTTAATTTCAGATGATTTATTAGTAACATTTTAATTTTTATTAAGAATTGTTGAGGATGAAGAAGCTTCTGCACCTTAAATGAAACAATCATTATAAAAAGGCACTCCACAGACTGGGAGAAAATATTTTCCCACCACTCATCTTAAAGGATTAATATCCAAGATTTATAAAGCACTGCTAGAACTTTACAAAAGGTGGAGTGAAGAGATGAACAAAACTTCCTTAAAGAAGATTTACAAATGGCTAAAAGGCACATGAAAAAATGCATCACTTGTCATCAGAGAAATGCAAATTAAAACAACAATAAAATATCACTTCATCAAATAATGGGGGAAGACTAGGGCTGCATTGTTTCTCAAATGATGCAGATCCAGGACTAAGCTGAGAATACGACCAGGTGTGTCCCCAAAACAAAGCAATTTAAATAGAAATTTCAGGGGTGGGGGAAGGTGGTGTGTGCAGCTGAACAGAAACATCCTGAAAGAAAATATACAGATGGCCAAAAGGCATATGAAAAAAATGCCCTGTATCACTTATCATCAGGGAAATGCAAATCAAAACAACAACAATGAGATATGATTTCACACTAGTGAGACTGCACATATCACAAACAACAAAAACAGCCAATAACCAGTGTTGGTGTGGATGTGGGGAAAATAGGACCTCCGTTCACTGTTGGTGAACAACAAACTTGCAGCCCTGGTCCAGAGACATAGGAGCAAGTCCTGGAAGACACCACAGAGTCGGAGATCTCTCAGGGCCCCATACTGAGTCAATTTCACCAGGCCACTCCAGATGGAGGAGGTGCACTCTCCCTGTCTACTCCAGATGGAATCCAGCGACCAAGAGCTGCCACAAGCAAGGCCCAAGTTTATGGGTTCCAGGACTAAATCTCCACGTTACATGGCAGCAGAGGCGCCGGGCTGCCTCTTCCTGGCTCCCCACTGGCTCATAGGCCTGGCTGTCACCCACAATGTGCCTCCGGGCACCATCTTAGCACACCAACAGCCCTGGTCCAGAGAAGCCCAACTGAATCCAAAAATGGATTAGTGCCCTACAGAAATGTTTCTGGAACCCAACATTTACAATCTAGGATTCAAGAAGTGTGTAGCCGCAGCACCCATGATATTCAAAATGAGCAGTGGACAATAAATGATCTAGTATCTGCCCCTGGCAGGCAGGCTTGAATGTGGTGGGAAAATTCGAGCAAAACATAATGCCCAAAAGTAGAGAGAGAGTACTGGGGAAATTGCCTGCCATGGAGGCAAGAGTGAGGACTGGGATTGGGGTGGGGGACATACTGGGAACACAGGTGGTGGAAAGTGTGCACTGGTGAAAGGATGGGTGTTCAATCATTGTACGGCTGAATCTCGAATGTGAAAGCTTTATAACTCAATCTCATGGTAATTAAAAAAAAGTAATGTGGAATTCATGCCCAATTCAATCAGCTTAATCAAAGGCTGAATAAATAGCAGTACTCCTATATTAAAAAAAAAGAAACAAAAAAACCTTTGCATTCTTATGTACATTGTGGTACTATTAACAATAGCCACAGTCTGGAAACAACCCAAGTGTCCAGAACAGATAACTGGATAAAGAAACTAGAGTACATATATCAATGGAATACTACTTGCCATAAGAAAAGATAAAAACATGCAATCTGCTGCTACGTAGATGGATCTGGAGAGTATAATGTTGAGTGAAGTCAGTCAGAAAGAGAGACAGAAGCATAATGATCTCTCTCACATGTTGGATGTAAAGGGAAAAGGCAAGGAAATAGCAAATGCCAAAGGCAACAGAAACTGAGAAATGGTCTTTAGCATGAAGCCTATCATGAGAGTGGGGGAGAGGGGAAGCTATGGGATTGGGAATAGGAGGGGAGAACAGTGGGGATGACACTGGGACAATGGTGGAGTGAAACACATACTCTGGTGGAGCGGGTAGTGCTAGAATGTTTTTTATGCATAAAATCCTACCACTGGAAAAAAAAGGACTTTCAAGATATCAGTATCTTATGTGTACTTATAAGGTAATGTTTATAAAACTCAAAAATTTTGCTCGCACAATGTGTTAACAAGAATTAACAATTAGTTATATGCCTACCAAGTGGGTAGGCTAGGGGGTGGCAGGGATTTTGTGGACACTGGTGGTGGGATTGGTATTGCAACATTATATGTATGAAACAGTTCTATTATGAACAACTTTGTAAATCATGGTGACTTAATTACGAATCAATCAATCAATATATATATATTAAACACATGAATTAGATGTTAATCAGATAAAATTTAAATCTTGTGTTGTGATGTATATTGTGCAGAAGAACATGAAATTGTTAAAACAGTAACATTTATTAGGGGGAAAAATGAATAACTGGTTAGTCCTATCCACTGGTTCTATCATATACTGAAGAACAGAAACAGAGAAGTTGGACCTTCTATTGAGTCCGAGAGGATAAATCTAGTAAATACCACTTTGAGGATGAGATCATGGGAGGACTCCCCAAACTGTCTGCACTGAGTATAGAGCCCATCTGCCCAGCAATTCACAGCATAGGTAGGGTTGTTGGAAGAAGTAGAAGATCCCTAAGGAGAAAGCCTATGGAGGCTCCCAGTCCTTCCTTTTCGACTCATTATTACCTTGTACATCATTCTCCAAGCTTTAATCGTGCTTTTCTAAACAAGTGGTGCCTAACATTTTTGAAGCCAGCATCAGTCTGTAGATGATTTAAAGCCACTGTTCTAAATACTACTGCAGTGTGTGACTAACATTCATGTTCCCATGTCTCACAGTAGAGACAGTCAGATTGGAATTGCTCTCTACTCTGTGTGGATGGAGAGAAATGAGAACTAGCACACCAAAAATCACTCCTACATGCTTAGTCATTTTCTCTCAGCTGAAAAGACTTGCTGGGTATGTGTAATTAGTAGTGCCAAGTCGGATAGGTGACATGAAGACAGACCTGAAAGTCTGCGAGTATGGGACCATAAGGACAATCCTGGTCTAGCAAGGAGAGAAGGCTTTCAGCTGGCACTATAGAGCCACTGCATGTGTTTGGCTAAGAGCTGAGCAGTGCTTGTTTACCAAAATGGTCTGGGAAAGGTTCTTACTTACCAGGTGTAGTCCCTTAAAGGTCAAATATTTTTGACAAATACAGAAGTTGCCTATGTTATGTAAAATTAATAGATGCTTCTTATTTGTGGGCAAAAGTCGTTAACTTCTTCAGTACAGATTTATTTGAAAAAATGTGCAGATGATAAAACTGAATTTTTTAGCTCTTGAAGTTCTGAGTTAAAGCAGTATATAAGTATTTGTTGCAACTGATACTAGCATTTTAGAGTACTAAAATGAACAAAAAGGTAGATGTTAAATATTTTCTCAACTCAAAGTTAGACATTGTGCTTTTGCAAAACAAGAACATGACAAGTCTCAGTCATCAAATTTTCTCAAATTTCAATATTTTTACATAATAGAAAATGTCATTAGGGGCTGGAGCAATAGTGCAGCAGTCAGGGTGTTTGCCTCAAAAGCTGTTGGCCTAGATTTAATCCCTGGTACCACATATGGTCCCTGAGCCCCACCAGAACTGATATTTGAGCACAGATCCATGAGTACGCCACTGGCTGTGTACTACTTTCTTTCCCCAAACAAGAAAGAAAAAGCAAAAATTTCCAGGACCAACGATGTGATTTCGGTGGTAGTACACATGCCATTCATGAGGACCTGTGTTTGACCATGTGTTTGACCCCGGGGCACCACAAACTGCCCAAGAATCCTCAGGTGCAGTCATGGTGGGCCCTGGCCACTTTACAGGGCTTCCTTTTCATTGCTGTGCCTCTACAATGCTTAAAAACATCCTCAAGGACAAATTTACACTTTGGGCCTTAGCCACTATACTTCTCTGAATGATCTTACTTTGTGTTTTTTAAAAACATGGTCAAATGGACATGAACTGAGTGTGACAAGTAGGTAAAAGAATATATATGTTTAACTGTTCAGTACCTATATTGAAAACCACAATGTCCAGGAGGTGGGGAGAGGAAGGAAGGAGGAAGAAGGGATGGAGGAATAGAGAGAGAGAGAGAGAGAGAGAGAGAGAGAGAGAGTGAGAGAGAGAGAGGTGGGATAGGAGGATTGGTGGGTGGGAAACTGGAGACACTGGTAGTGGGAAGTGTACATAGGTGAAGGACGGGTGTTGGAACCAAATATGCATATCTGGACAATGAGATGATAGTTCCAACAAATTATATACTCCCAGACTTCCCAGGGTGTGAGTCAGACCTACAAGAAACTCTCCTAGAGATGGGGTAGGACAGCCAGAAAGCTTCAAGAAAACCTGGCTTATTGCTGAGAATGCTTACCCATCCCACAGAAACAAGTTGGAGAAGAACAACTCCAATGAAAAAAGCCCAGAGTGTACTGCGAGGGAAAGAAATCTAAAATAACATTAGTAAGAGATGGTACAAATCCCCCTGGCCATGACAGAAATTCATTCATTCTTACAATTCTATTTTATGTGACAGATTTAAAAAGTTCCCTCTATTCTTTAAGTAAAACTATTAACCATAAGCAGGGCCCAAAGGTTCCTGCCATAGGAGCATTAGCATTTACAGATATTCAAAGACAGTATGTAAGACTGTCTCTTATACCTCCCTTCTGGAACTCTTTTTCAGGCTGCAGTATTAACTTGCTATTCCACTCTATCCCAGAGTAAATCTGATACAAATCTGTACATCGCCTACTCTCTGCCTTACACACCACCCTTTGCAGCAGGGGCACTGCCAGAATCATGCATTATAGCAGATGCTGAGGGGCCCAAAGGCTTGCCTGATGGCACGTACCTTGCCTTTGTTAAAGTAGTGGATGATCTTGCGACATAGGTTCTCTTTCCGCTGCCACTCTGTCTGGGATGGGTAGTGGAGGAATTCCCGTAGTGGCCGTTCCTCCCACTGCAGCAGCTCACAGTAAAGGAGAAGAGTGAAAGCAGCCTCTGTGAAGATAGGCAATATGGAGGTCCAGATACTTCTCTTGAGGGGTTCTAGAACAATCTGGTGTCAGGGAACTGGGCTAAGTAAACAGCATACCAGGGCATATATGAAGCTCTAGTCAGGGACACAGAGTACCAAAAGTGAGAGAGAGGGGCTCAGTCTGCTAAAAACCCTCAACCACAGTCAGCATGAAGGAGAAAAAGTCAAAATCTTTTTTTTTTTTTTGAAAAAGTCAAAATCTTGATAGACTCCCTTCTATCACAGACTGGTTAGCTGTTATAGCTACAGATAAAGTGTGGCTAAGAGAATGCATAGGCTACCACCTTTGGAAGATACTGACATAGCAGAGAGAGCTTTTAAACTATTTTATGCTCACTTGACTAGAGACTTCCTTTCCAAAGTTCTTAGAACTGACTTATTGAGGTAAACACTAAGGCTCCTTTTGAATCTCCTTAAGTCAGTTTTAATGTCTGCAGGTGTATTTTGTGATGTCAGCCTGGCCCCAGCACTGATTCTTTCCTTTCATCTCTGAAAGGATCAGAAAAGGAGTGTGGATTATAGTAACTGCATAATGGGCCTGGAGTCAGCAGTTCTATTCATGGCAGAATCCAAAGTTGATGTTGGATCCAGGGCAGTGGTCCTGTGACACTTTACTCTTTACGTGTGAAACAGGATTATATGAAACAATACAACTGAATATTGTGGCTTCTAAATTCTAAGGAATGAGTCACATGGAATTACAGCCACGTTCCTGATTACAGAGTCTTCTCTTTTCTATTCTGTTTACTCATTCTTAGTGGGCATCTCCTATAAGCAAGTTAATTAGTTTCAGCTTCTATCTGGTCTTCACAGTTCTATTTAAGATTGCTCCCTATGACTATGAAAAATCACATTTGTAATATTTTATCTTAAACGAGAGGAGAGGCTGTTAAAATCTCAGGGCTGGCACAAATGGAGATGTTACTGGTGCCCGCTTGAGCAAGTCGATGAACAACGGGATGACAGTGCTATAGTGCAGTGCTAAACTCCCAGTTTAATCTTATTATTTTTATTTAGTTTAGTTTAGGGGTCACAATCTATGGTACTCAGGGTTTACTCCTGGCTCTGCCCTCAGGGATGAGTCCTGGTGGTACTCAGAGGACCATATGGGGTTTTGGGGATTGAACCCAAGTCAGCCACATGCAAGGTAAGTGCCCGACCCACTGGACTCTCTTTGTAGATGTTCTACCCTCACTCCCAGTTACACACAACTGTCTGTAGTCACTCTCTAGGCTTCCCTTATCTTTGCTATACTCTGGCCATTTACCCTACGGTAAACGGACATTTATTGGATTTGGAAAGCGCTTTCTCTCTGGGGATAAGCCCCTTAGGCACTCAAGGCCTCTCGGTGGAGCTTTAAAAAACTGTGTAAAATATTTTTCTTTCCTGCCTATTATTCCTTTACATGCCACTTCAAACATACGAGAAACAATTTTGTTTCCCCTGTCAATCTAAAACCCTGACTCGGCCTCTTATTTGTAGCTTGCAGGAGCTTACTACATGTTTTTCCTGATACATGGAATCTAGCTGAGCCTATCACTCTTTTCCCAAGGAGTCATGCGTAGAACAGGACATAAAGATATAATCTTTGGATGTAATTTTAGATGCCAAGTCAAGCTGTGGGTGAGGAAAGATAATATATACATCAAACACTAACATAAAGCAGTGTTTCCCAAAGTGAAAGATTCTGCTTCCCTGGGGGGGTAATGGCCTGATCTACAAGGCAGAAGTAGTGAAATTGTCTTGGGTGCAATTGGGTACTTAAAGAAATAAATTTCAGGGCACTGAGTGATTTTTGTTTTTTTCTGAAAGTGGACAGTAAGCAAAGTAACTCTGCAACTTCTGAAAGGACTCTGTTTTCACAGAGGCATTAAACTTTCTTAATATGTGTGTATGGGACATAAGTAGGTGTTCTCCCTGTTTTTCTCCATTATGTATTATAAAACAGCATTCTCCAACCACCAGCGAGTGAACTGGCATGGATTCTGATGTTTTACAAAGATCTGGGAGGCAGCACTCTAGAGTCTTGCTCTACTAGCCTGTTATACATGTCCAGTCTGTTCTCATGAGGTGTGGCTCTCCCCAACTTACCTGTGTAGTTTTCAGCTTGCAAATGCATGTCACAAAGCTTGTGAATGTAGCGGATATACATCTCTTCTTTGTTAATCTCAGATTTGTAGAAGTTCTGTAAGATAGAAGAAATACACATAAAAATAAGAGAGTTACTGGGTGAGGGTGGAAGGAGAGAAATTGGGGACACTGATGGTAGGAAATGTACACTGGTGAAGGGATGGAAAGGTGTTGGAAGATTGTATGACTGAAACCCAATTATGGCCAAATTTGTTACTGTTTATCTCAAGTGATTTAATACAAAAAAAATTTAATGTCAAAGAATGGTCATTTTAATAGGAAATTATTAAAAAAAGAGAAAACTTTCCATTTGTAGTGATCATAGCTGAGCTCTGGGCAGGTAAAGCCCTGTGTGTGCTGGGCAGGAGGGGGAAGGTGGGCTATGGAGGTACACAGCACCAGAGAAAGGACCAACTGAAAGGCACATATACTGGAGATATAAGTACTGGCAGATATGTGGGAGATGAATAATGAGAAAGAGAAAGAGTACTAGGGTAGAGAGGAAATCAGAGAATACTGAGTCTTAGGATGTATCAGGATTGGTAGACCTTGATGAGACCAGGCTAGAGTTCTGTCCAAAAAGCAGCTCATTTTACTCCTTACCCACGCAGTGAAGTAACTGATGAAGTACAGGTATCTAAGATACAGGTAAGAAAACTGACCAAAGTCTTAGACTTATAGTAATTTCTAGTACAAAGACCAAGCCAATCACAGCGAGGATCTGTAACCTTTCCTATTAGGAAAACAGGAGGAAGAGCCTATTTCCTCTTACCATCAGGTTAACAGTGCAGCCAATCTTCTTATTTTCTGTTTCCTCTCCTTTCATACAGTCTCTGGAAAGAAAAGCACAGATGAGTGTCCCTGGCAGGAAGTATAGGACAACACACTAAACTGTAGTGTCTGCATAGGCCTACATATGACCAAAGTTCAGATTAGGATGCTTGTAAACAGGAACTGCTTTCTCAGGAGGACTGTACTCTCAGTTTCTTTTGAGTCTTGGGCCCATCTCTTTAACTGAATCCTGTGTTCTGAGGACAGAAATTAGAGACCAGATGCTATCTCAGGGCATTAAATGGTACTATACCAATGTACCTGGCTTAAGGAGTGTATCGGTGAAGTAGAAGGATGAATCCTCAAGCTCCCAAAAGTGGAGGTACAGAATGTCCCATAAAGGGATGTCTGTAGTAGGACTGTGTTATATAGAAATCAAGATGTTCTTCTCCAGAAAACACCTTCAGCATATTACTGGCTTGATCACCATGTTCACCAGCACACTGGTTTATCTTTTTCTATGTTCTCCTACTATGTACAAGTCTTTGAAAACGCCTCTAACTAGAAGCACTAGGTTTTGAGTTACTTTCTAGCTTAGGAGGAGCTTCATCTACAGCTGAACTAGCTGACCCATGCCTAGAAGGACTGGTAATAGAAGGGGTCAGAGCTAGTCTATGAGTCACGGGAAGAGGGGGACTTTGCGAATGAATCCTTCCCAAAAGAGAGAAAGGGAGTGGTCAAAAAAACAAGCTCCTCAGAGTAGGAAGAGAGGTATAAAGAGTGAAGGCAAAAGAGGACTAGACTGGTACATCTAGTAAGAAGTCTCCTATATACACACATCCAGCCAGATTACCATCTGCCGGCTAGATCTCTTTCCATGGCACTCCACACTTTGGTGAGTCAGAATTCTTTATACCATATTCTTTGTACAGCTCTGGGGAAAGGTTACATAAGGGGAAAGGTTACATAAGGGGGTTTAT
This sequence comes from Sorex fumeus, assembly GCF_029834395.1. Taxonomy (NCBI): domain Eukaryota; kingdom Metazoa; phylum Chordata; class Mammalia; order Eulipotyphla; family Soricidae; genus Sorex; species Sorex fumeus. The sequence continues at coordinate 51,820,163 of NW_026606129.1, read as the reverse complement.
GGATCACTAAGGTGTGATAGAGTATATCTTGATTTTATTTCACTGACAGATACAGTTGTGATGATTATCACAGGTGAGAAGAATCGGGCGCCCTATACCAAAACCATTGATCTGTCATTTGACAGTTATTTCCCACCTTCCCAGATACATCTCAGTACACAAAAGGGTGGCTTCTTTGAAAGAGATAGTAAAAATCCACACCACTCTTTTAGTATTCTGTTAAGCCAAGTGTCCTTCATCCACAGAGATGGGAGAAAGCTTATTGTCAGAGTTGATAGCTATGTGGGGGTTCTGAACAGGTTCTTCTTTCTGGGTTTCCTCATAAGCTTATAAGGCATTTGGTTTCCTGTAGATGGAGAGGGGATCTTCTGTAACATGCCATTTTACAATCTGTCTTTTCATGCTATTATATGATGCTTCTGTGACTTTTCAAGAGGAATAAATTTAAGTACCAGCTTGTTTCAAGAAGCCCACATATGGCAGGAGGAATTTGTCTATCTGATTAAGTGGCTTAATGAAGGGAAATGGACTCTCATCTAGTTATTTTGATTTGTTCTAGAAATAATCTGAAACATTTACTAGTTACTGCTGTCTGTTTGCCCAAAACCAGAACATAATAGCCAAACCAACAAAATAGGCACTAGCTACCACACAGTGAGATGCCAGGGATACTCCCGCATGTCCCACTGCTCCACGGCTGCTTCCTCCCTGCACTGCTAAGAGCAGACTTCTCTTCTGTTAAACAGAGAAGACAATTTTAAATTCTCTGGGCTGGGCATAGCCAAGGCTTTCCTTTTCATTTCTTCTCTGGAGATCGGCATGAAGATTATCCTTGAAGAGGCATTTGGAGGATCTGGCATGGCTGTGTACAGGGGGCTGAATGTGGCCAGTATTCAAGTAGCTCTCAGTGTTAACTGGAGGGGTTTAGGAAAGGAAGTCTCCTTAACTTTCAATTGCTTCTTCCAAGTGGAGGTTCCACTTAGAACTTGAAGGGTTTAGAAGCCCTCTCTTCTCCAGTAACTGTTCTAGGGCACTAAGGAAAGGTTTTTAGGGCTCTGCTTCCTACATGGGAAATACCACTGCTACCAACGAGCACCTTTAGATCTGATAAAATGTTTGGGATTTACCCGAAAGTTAAAGACATTAACATAAAAGTTGAAGAAAAGTGTGTGGGTTTGATTCAGTGGTAGAGTACTTGCCTTACATGTGTGAGGCCAACAGACTGTTACTTTGCATCTCCCTACAAGTGCAGCCCTTGGCATACACCAACCAAGTGTGTGCAATCCCCAGCCCAACAACAGCAAAGGAAAGGAAAAAGGGAAAGAGCTTATATGAAAATAGTTGCTTAAGGTTAAAAAATGACACCTTGTTTATACAATGATCAATGTGTTGTACTCCAGAATAAACTGGACCAATAGTGTGAGACTCAATTTTAGATTGATACAAACCTTACAAACTTAGAGGAATATAATCTAAATTTAAGTTTTCCCCTACCATCCTTGAAGGCTAATTTCTTACATGAGCCTCTAAGATTTCCACAGGACATAAACACTGAAATGCCAGTAACAACATTTTAAAAAATAAAAAAAAAATTAAAAGCATCAGAAATGCTAGCAGTGTGAACTTACAGCACTGACAGTACACGGGGGCCATAGTGATAGTACAGTAGGTAGGGCATTTACCTTGTATATGGTCAAGCCAGTTCAGTCCCCAACATCCTATATACAGTCCCCCTGAGAAGTGCCAGGAGTAATTTATGAGTGAAAAGACAGGAATAGTCCTGAACATTGCCGGTGTGATTAAAAAAGCCAAAAAAAACCCTTAATTTTTAAATTGTTCTCTACTTTTTAGTTTTCTTTCTTTCCTTTCCCCATGCCTTTGTAATTTTCATTACTGTGTGCAGTCAGAAGATGCACTTTGCACTTGCTAAGGTATCTGGGGGAGGGTCGGTCTCATAGTCATAGCACTCACATCCATGCATTTTGTACATTTGGTTGTGGTGTTCATAAAGTAAATGACTCATTGTGGATCATATACTTTAGTTTCAGTGCACACATACTTGGTTGTAGTATATTGGAGATTTCATACTTTTTATTGTGGTGCCAAGAAACCCAAAGGAGAGTGATGCCAGTATCACACTTGGCATGTGAAGCAGTGTAGAGAATCAGACTTGAAAATCAGGCAGGCTATCTACCCTGGGCCTCATTTTCTTAGTAAGTTTTTATTGAACTGCATTGGGGTAGAAGATACTTCTTCCCAGTAAATTTAACCAATTAGCCAATCTGTACTGTGCCCCGTTGGGGAACATCAAATATCCATGAAGGGGTTAAGGAAGATATGGACAAGATATCCTTAAGAATCTGGCTCTCCTCTGTTTGGACTAGTCAGAAAAGTGACAAATCACCACCATCCAAATGACAAATCACCACTTTGAATAAGGTGCTCACCAAGAACCAGATAAAGTTTTTGTCTGGGAAACCTCCTTGATGCAGAGGGTTGGAAGGCCACTCTTGGGAGGACATATCATAAGAAGAAGGCTGTGAGTACTGGAAACATGGAAGGAGTCATCATTAGGCACTGCGCCTGGGCCAGATAAATTGGTGTTCAAATTTTGGAAATGGCACTTCTTATTAATGCTCTTACCTCACTGGTCAAAACAAGGACAATTCTCTAGGTCTGCTAACGGGGATGAGAGATGAGGAGAGATGAGGTTTCCAACACAGAAAACCTGGTGTATTTTAAAGAGATGATAACTTGCATAAATATCATGGTGCTTCATGATCAAAAGGATTACTGGAAGGGTGGAGTACAGGGCATGCGTATGGGAACTGGCAGGAGGTAGGCAAAGGCCTGCTTATGAAAGGCTTTGATGTACTGGGAAAGAATTTGAACTTTGTTTTGTAGGAATCACAATTAAGGTAAGAAATAGAGGAGAATGGTATAGATTTTGAGTGTGATTTTGAGTTGCATGTGCAAAGTAGATAGAGAAATCAAGTTGTAAACAGCTAGAACAAGATCTTGGAGCTTAAGAAAATGTCTGCTCTTTCTCATAGGGTCAAAATTTACTAAACATTGTAGTGAGGAGGAGTTACAGTGCTTTCTCCCTTCTTTCTCGATGTCTGAGGGCAGGTTAAGGAGAGAAAGGGGAACAAAGGATTCTTTATATTAATAATGTCCCAACAAAGGCCATGTTCATAAGATACAGGGAAAAATAAGATAAAGCTTACACAAACATAACTGTCTACAGGAAGAAAGGATGCTCAAAATGGGAACACATTTTTCAGGAATTTCAATACCATATCCAGGTCAGTACATTGGACATTTGAGTCTTCTGCAGGATAGAAATCTTGGCATACAGAACCTTCTATATGGCAGCAAGTGGAGGTGACCCAAATTTCTTCATTCTTTGACCCATGGGTTAAAAACCTTTCCAGTGGTGTTTGCATGTCTTGTAGAGAAAGGATCCAACTATGATTGTTGGTACTGTATTCTCATTATTTCTTTTTATTCCTATTATTTTTCTCTTGGCACTAAAGGACACCTAGTCATCCATCAGAAACCTACGGAGAGAATACAGCAGTAGCTTCACAGTCATTTTGGAGTAATTCAAAAGTCATAATATGACTGAGAAGGCATGGCACACTTTCATGATAAAAATAATTTCACTGAACTATCAGACTAAACATAGAATAAATATCTCTGAGCATGTAAGATTATTCTACTAATCTGCTCACGGCTAGGAAAAAAGTAAAATAATAGACTATAGGGAAAGAATAGAGGCAGGGAAAAGTGGGATCCTCAGTCTTCAAAATATTTAGCTAAAAGTCCTCCTGGTTCACCTTCTATATTAGGTTACCTTCTCCGCCCACGTTCACAAGGCTCTGAAGTCTGAACTGAGGACACGGTTGTCCTGCCTTGTTCTGGAGACAGTCTTTCTCATACTGTCTCCAGAACAAGGCAGAGGTGTCTAAGGTATGCTAATGTATGCTAAGGTGTATGGGGGGGTTCTCACAGTCATAGCACTCACATCCATGCATTTTGTACATTTGGTTGTGGTGTTCACAAAATTAACTGGTACTCATACATCTTTTGCATTTATTCTTTTGAGTCAAGAATTTTCTTACTAGAAAGTCAGCTGCAAGTTTCTGAAATGCCTACTGAATAGTTTCACTCATTTATCAAGGAGAATCACAGAAACTTTGACCTACCCCTTTGATAATGCTGTCTTCTTCTCTCCTTGGCTATCAGTAGAATCCTATAATTAGTGATGGCACCCAACACCAGATCAATTCTCCTCCTGAATGGCACTTGATCTTGGATTTAAGATCAGGAGATACCCTTTATGGGAGGGAGTATTATGACCAGAGAAGTGGTCAAGTAGGGCCTGAGGTAATACCTGTAGTCAAGAAGGCGTTCCATGAGGCGGGTGACAGAGGTCACAAAGGAAATGCCAGTTTCACGCCATGTTTCTTGTTCAACCTTCTCCAGGAGGCTATTGGGAGGGTGAGGGAAAGAAATACAATGCATAATTCTTAAGCTGTCTCTGGGCATGAGTGAGGTCCCAGAGCCCCTGGGGTCCGTGATGGATCTGGAGACAGCAGACTTACCACACTGCAGTCTTACCTGGGGTAGGGCCCAAACAGCTGGGTTCTACTCCATGCAGCAGAAAGCAAAGACAAGGTGATTATTGAACTGGCAGCAATAAATGACCGTATTTTCCTGTACATTTTTCTGTACATATTTTTCTGTACAAGTTTCTAAAGATGTAACTAGACCGAGGGAGGGATTTAAAACCTCTAGTTACTGTAGGTGTAAGCTTTACTCTGACACAGCAGCTGAGTAAAGAGCCCTTGGATGGCTGGGCCTTGCTTTTACAATGGCTTGTCTGCCACTATCACTGCTTAGACCCATCCTCCGCAAACATACAAGCCAATCTTTACCTGTAAATCAAGGGGAAAATTTCTACCAGCCTCAAGTTTCCAGAATGAGGGATAATGAGTAGCCACATTTAGTTATTTTCACTTTCAAGGGATGCTCCAAAATAAAATGTCAGAGTCAAGTGCTACATGTGCAGGTCCTTTATCAACTGCCAGCCTATTCCACTGAGAGCCTAACTTCTGATATCTCTCTTAGTGAATTAGGACTAGGCTCTTCTTGCTCTAGTTATGAGCCTAGGTTCTTTTACCTGTCTGTCAGGTATGAAAGTCTCCTGTAGGGGGGCTTTACTCCTACAGCCTTGTTGTCAATGCTGCATCTAGTCTGAACTGAGGTTTTTGGGAAAGTGAGTATCCCATGCGACTGATGATGCTGGAGAGAAGGCAGAATCTATAAAGATGAAGTCACTCTTAACATTTCTAGAAACTGTATACTAGAGGGTAATGTAGTCCTGAAGGATAGGGAGAGATGTTCTGTGAGCAAACTAGCATGGAAAGTATGGCTACTATGCTCTCCTTTTGGAGATCTTTCACATACTTCTGCGTATTAAAGACTTTGAGAAGTCCTACATTTCAGACAGCTTTCCAGATTTTTAAAATTGAATCTTCTAAATCAAGCCCATCACGTACTATTTTTTTTAAAAAAGACTACATACATCTTTTGCAAAACATAAATTGGGAAGATTATGAGTTGCTTTCAGTTGTCAGACACAATTTTAAAAGACTTTATGAAATCTGGTCAGATAATTTGTAATTAGTTATTTTTTATTTTAATTTGAAAAATTTAAAAGCTATTTTTGTATTTTTCTTTATAGTAATATCATCTGTTAGTGGCTCAGGAAGAGATACTTCTGCTTTATTTCCACAATTAGAAATATCTTGATCAAAAGATAAACACTAAGTGGTAGATTCATTTTTATAAATTTAAATTATTTAAAATTCAAGTAACTTCATACTGTGGTTCACAACCCATAAAAGAACAAACTAGGTATAGTGCAATTAAAAGATTCCCTCCTCTTGAAATGGGAAGACCTAGATCCTCCTCTCAGAGCTGCTTCTTACTGATCATGAACCTGAGAACACGTTACCACTTTGAGCTCTGTTTCATTTCTACTAACCAGAATAGGATATTCTCTATTTACCTCAAAGTATAGTGTATTAGGTAGTAACAATATATTTTATACTGTAAGGTTAGAAGCAAATGTATAGTATTATTGCTGGAACCATGTTACAGGCTTTTCTTCAAAATGGCATTAAAACAAAGAGAATATCAAAACTGGAAATAATGAAATGAGAGAACTCTAGAGCTATAAATCCCTTAAGAACTTTTTGGATGGAACTGGAGAGATAGTATAGTGGATAGGATGCTTGCATTGCACACAGCCAACCTGGTTTTGATTCATGGCATCCTATATGATCCCCCTGAGCCCACTAGGAGTTATTCTTGGTTGAAGAACCAGAAGTAATCCCTGAGCCCCATCAGGTGTGGCACCCCCCAACCAAGAAAAAAAATTGTTTAAGGGACTGGAGTGGTAGCACAGGGGGTAGGGTGCTTGCTTTGCATGCAGCTAAACTGAGTTTGATCCCTGGCACTCCATATAGTCCCTGAGCCCACCAGAACTGATCCTTGGGTGAAGAACCAGTTACTAAGCACAGCTGGTTGTAGTCCCAAAACAAAACAAAAAATGTTGCAGGTGAAGTATCCCACATTATTATATAATGGGAGAACTGTGACTCACTTGAATTTATTCTTTGTATTTATATTGTGGTATGTCCTTTTGACTCACATCAACTCGAGACAGAACACATCAATGTTGGACCTGGAAGAACCCTTGCTTTCATTCAATACAACCACCCTATTTCACAAACAGGGAAACTAACTTGGAAATGGAGTATCCCTGGTAGTCTTTATGCTTTCTGGTCTTCTTTATACCACCTTACAAAGCATGGATTTATCTGTCCCTCTTTCTAACTCACAAAAATGCTAACATTAAGTTCCCATAAACTACTTGCCCAGCTGGACAGAGTGTGTTATAAAGAAAGCCTGACCCTTTTTCTTATAAGCAAAAAACAGTAGTATAATGAACCACTTTTCTTTATCTCTTCAGACAACTATGGCAATCTTTGCCTGCTTATTGGCTTGCTACCATAGTGCCATGTTCCTGTTGATAGAAGCATGTTGCTAATGCTACCATTAGTAAGAACCAAAATTGCTCCTAAGACTCATCCTCAAGGATCTGCCAAGTGCAGACTGCACCCAAAACCATCTTAGGTCAGTTTACTCCCTCCCCCCCATGTGGTGTATCTGGGGCTGAAGCAGCTTACAGAAGACTGAAGAGCTCCCTGTAGCTCTCGTCTCCTTTCCCTTCTGACACCATGCTGTCCAATTTGTCAATCAGTTCAGCTTCCACCTAGAAGAGAGTAGAGAATTTGTAAATCCATGTTGATCTCTGAAACATGGGAAATCCAACCTCTATGAAGGTGAGGATGATGGGAAAGTGCTTTCAGATTTCGTTCTTGTACCAAATAAATTCTGTGGAAGGCAGGAACTCAACTACAACACTAAGAAACCACCTTTGGGCTGGGGAGGTATTACAGCTGGAAGGGCTTGCATGTGGTAGACCAAGGTTCGATTTCCTGAACTTCAAGGTTCCCTGAGCTCTGCCAGGAGATCTCTGAGCACAGAGCCAGAAGTAAGCCCTGAGCACCAGTGGGTGTGGCCCAAAACCAAAAAGAAACTACCTTCTCTTCTTTCTTCTGCCAGAAAGGTCTTCCAACTTTACTGAGTTATTTATTTATTTAGGGGGTTCCCAAGCAGTGCTGAGGAGGCCAGAGATCTCCTCTTGGCCAACCACTGGACTATAGTTCAATGTGAGGGCCCAGTGCTACTCAGGTCCTGTGGTGCTAGGGATTACCTGGACTATATCCATGTGGTGCTGGGGATCAGAATAGAGTTAGTCACATGCAAGGCATGAGCCTTAATTCTGTCTTATCTCTCTGTCTTCCTAGTTTACAGGTTTAAATAAGAGTTGGTTATTTTTTTTGGGAGGGGGAGGGCGGGTAATGGTAGAGCATCACATCTGGCAGTGTTGAGGGCTTAATCCTGGCTCTGGGCTCAGTGATGACTCCTGGCAGGGCTTAGAGGCCAACATGAGTTGGTGGTGGGAACTGAACTCATGTGTGCAAGGCAAATACACTACCTGCTGGACTATTGCTTCAGCCCTGAGTTGAAATTTTGTTCTAACTGTCTTTTCCCAGTCTAGGGGGAAAAGGTGAAGATTCTTTAGAGAGTTAAGTATTTTGGATACAGAAAGAGATCTTTGATGTTCACTTCTACCCCCATACCCCCTTTAAAAAAGTTTATTCAGAAGAGTTTGTGTGTATAAAACCTACTTAGTCAAAACTCTACCCTCTCTTGCCCCAGTAATGAAGGAAGTTTGCCAGGGGTTTGATCCAGTGACTCACAGAAGTCTGTATTAAGTGAGATGTATTTCCTTCAGAGATTTTTATTTGGAATAAAGTTTCCACTGTGTATTTCTACATTATATAAATCCCCAAGTGTTTCCACACTCTTACCTCTCCACTGCTTTACCATTAGTACCATCTACATTTGTTACTGTGAGGAACTTAACTGTGAGGAACAATATCACATCTGTTTCTACCCCCCACTTGTTTACAAGGTGCTTAGCAGTGCTCACTTTTCCAACAGGCCTAATTGGATTTATTCTGAGATGAGAACTCAGTTGTAACTAAGTGAGAATATATTTTTCTAAGGGAAGCTCAATGGTGCTCAGGGGCAACTACTGGCTATGTGCTCACAGACCACACCAGGTGGTATTTTAGGAGACCTTATGTAATTCCAAAGATCCAAACCAGATTTGTGGCCACAGCCTCATGCAAGGCAAATACCTTAACCTCTGTACTGTCTTTTTTGGCTCTGAGAAATTTTTTAAAACTCTTCATTAGTCTTTTTGAAATGTGTTGATATTAGTGTGGATAATTCTTAAGAACAATAAAATGCCATGGTTTCATTTAATAAAGAACTAAACAGAAGCACTTTCTTACTAGGGGTCAAAGAGTTCTAAGGCAAACTAACAATAAAAGAATTATTGAATTAGGAAATAGATGGCAGCTACAGTTTTAAGATTTCATCAGCATAAAATGAGAATGAATAAATAATCTTTTTTACAGTCTACTATATGGTCAGGATGAAGGCCATTTTTCATATATTGTTCGGTGTAATGAATCAACTGCTTAAATACACATTTCAGAGGGAACAGAAAATCTGAAACTAGGATCCATGCTGGGTCCTCTCTATGTGAAGAAACATTAGCTGGGACTTGCCTTGGGTCATGTAAAGACAAGGCAACCTCTTATCTCATTCCTATTTCAAAGCTTGTTTTGTGTTTCACTGGCTTAATCAGATGGCCAGAAGCCTTCCAAGAGAAGAAGGGTCTTTTATAACAATTAATTTCACCTCATATATAATGGCATTAGATTGTATTTCCATGAATAGGCTAAATGTGGGGAAGGGACCTGGTGCAGCAGAATACAACAGTATGAATATGAGTATAGAAGGTTCCTGGAGTTGTTTACATGGGTCACCTGGCCAGCAGAATACAGAAAAATGTACATTTATATAAGCTTCCATCAGTTAAAAATCTTGGGCATGGGGCTCAACAGTGTTTTAACAAAGCAATTCTGATGCCTATACAAGTATTAGTACTTCTGTATTAGATAAAGGATGATATGAGGGACATTACATTATAACAGCAACCATTCATAACTGATAAAGAAGTTAGGAGAAATTGAGAAATCTAAAATGGGAGACTGATGATTAATGCATACAAAATCAATATTTATAACCAAAAAAAACCCCCCAAACATTAAATTCTTCAAATGTATCATGTCATAATTGATAATATTGCAGGGCCAGAGTGACAGTACAATGGGTAAGGTACTTTGCCTTGCACGCAGCTGACCCAGGTTTGGTCCCTGGCATCTCATTTAGTCCCGTGAGCACTGTCAAGAGTAATTCCTGAGTACAGAGTCAGGAGTAACCCTTGAGCATCACCAGGTGGGTGACACATCCAACACTGATATTAACAACTTCAGATTTACTAAGGTACCTTTATTACTTAACAATAATACTGTTCATTTTTGTTTTGGGGCCACACTCAGTGGTGCTCAGAGCTTAATCCTGGCTCTGCACTCAGGGATCATGCTGACAGATGCTTTGGAGACCATATGGGGTGTCAGGGATTGAACCCAGTAGACAACTTGAAAGTCAAATATCCTATCTGCTGTACTATCTCTACAGACCCTGTTCTTGAAGTGACACGTTGTTATTAATTCATTCAACAAATATATGTCTTGACATATAATAGGTGACTACTATTCTAAACAAAATAGTTATGTCTGTAAGTCTATTACCTCATGTATGAAACAGTAATTTCTGGTAACACTGTTCTTCCTCTCTGGGCAGTACTCAATAAATTGTTAGCTTTGATTTTCATTTTCATGAACCTATCGATATGTTGGACACACCATGTTGGGTTCTATGAAACAAAGCATGAGAAATATTCCTGGTCTCTAACAACTTATCATCTTGTAGAGATGACAGGGACAATACCCAACACAATGCAGCATGGGCAGTATTGATGGAGTACACACAGAAAGGGTGGCTTGAGATCTGAAGTTACCGGACAATAAGGTTTTAAGAAACAATGCAGTTAATGCCCAGAAGGATTGAGAGAGAGAGAGAGAGAGAGAGACAGACAGACAGACAGACAGACAGACAGACAGACAGACAGAGTAAGGTTTTAAGAAACAATGCAGTTAATGCCCAGAAGGATTAATAGAGAGAGAGAGAGAGACAGACAGACAGACAGACAGACAGACAGAGACAGAGACACAGAGACACAGAGAGAGATAGGGGAGTCATTAATAAATTCAAAACTATGTAAAACACAAATGGTATCATGACTGAATAATCAATGGAGTTTGGTAATCTGTAGGTTATGGGTGATCTTTAAGAACATACTGAAGGTTGGAGAGATAGTACAGCAGGTAGGGTGTTTGCCTTGCGTGCAACTGACCCGAGTTCAATCTCCAGCATACCATATAGTCTCCAAAGCATAGCCAGAAGCAATTCCTGAGTGCAGAACCAGAAGTAACCCCTGAGCATTGCTGGATGTAACCCAAAAAGCAAAACAAAATAAAACAAAACAAAACAAATCATATTGGACAATGGGGTGGGAAGAGAAATGGGATAAAATATTTGACAGATGAGGCTGGAGAGATAGTTCTAAAGTCTGGAGCACAACCTTAGCATATACAAACCTGACATTTAACCCCTGGTACCACACAATCTTCCCTGAATTGCTAGGAGTGAGCCCCAAGTACCAAACTGGGAGTAGCTGGGAGTAGCCCGAGTACCACCTGGTGCACTCCCACCCACCTGACAGCATAAGGAAGCAGTATCAAGCACTTCTAATTAGAACAAGTTTTACAAGGTTTTCTGGATACCAATTATTTTTGACAGTTATACCAGGGGAAAAGAAAACAACTCATCAGGTGAGTCTGAAGTGTGAGAAAAATGAGCTCTGACTGAAGTCTTCCAAAAAGCTAACCTTCTTTATTCCATGTTAGTGATAGTATAATGCAACTAATTCCTCTTTTAGTAGACTCGTGATCCACAGAGAAGTTCTTTTCTGTGTATTTACTTGAAATCTAGGATTTCTGTCACTTACTTTTCTGTCATTTACTGGGTTTTCTTCTTTTTTCTTAAAGGAGTTTGATTATTTTTTTTGAATTTTATTGAATCACCGTGAGATAGTTACAAGCTTTCATGTTTGGGTAACAATCACACAATGATCAAACATCCATCCTTCCACCAGTGCACATTCCCTACCACCAATATCCCCGGTATACTCCCCTTTCCACCCTCCCCCTGCCTTCATGGCAGACAATATTCCCCATGCTCTCTCTCTACTTTTGGGTATTATGGTTTGCAATGCAGATACTGAGAGGTTATCATGTTTGGTCTATTATCTACTTTCTGCACACATCTCCCATCCCATCTGGTTTCTCGGGCCATCATTTTCTTAGTGATCCCTTTTCTATTCTAGCTGCCTTCTCACCTTTGCCCATGAGGCAGGCTTCCAGCTATGGAGCAATCTTCCTGTCTTGTTATCTACTATCCTTAGGTGTCAGTCTCATGTTATGTTATTTTATACTCCATAAATGCGTGCAGTCCTTCTATGTCTGTCCCTCTCTTTCTGACTCGTTTCATTGTACTCTCCACATCTATCCACTCATAAGCAAATTTCATGACTTCATCTCTCCTAACAGCTACATCTATACATTCCACTGTATAGATGTATCAAAGTTTCTTTAACCAGTCATCTGTTCTCGGGCACTTGGGTTGTTTCCAGATTTTGGCTATTGTGAACAGTGCTGCAATGAACATATAGGTACTGATGTCATTTCTACTTTGCTTTTTTGCATCCTCAGGATATATTCCCAGAGGTGGTATTGTGGGGTCATATGGAAGCTCAATTTCTAGTTTTTGAAGGTCTGTCCATATTGTTTTCCAGAAAGGCTGGATTACTGGGTTTTCTTATTAGGTGCTTTTGGCATTTTTTTTTTCAATTAGAAGGCACAGATTGTGACAGCATGAAAAAAACAACAGTTCTTATTCTGAAATTATTCCTCTGAAGTTCTGAAAGTATCAGATCTGTACACACCCCCAAATGTATCTTTATCTTAAATTCTATATATCTATGATAAAGAGTGTATCTATATATATATATATATAACGTAGAGATACTTAGATATTATATTTGGTTGTGAAACCTGAATGTTTTACCAAGATTAAAAATAAAGAAAGGATATTTACACTCTCATTACTCTGATTTAACATCAGACTGGAGGTTCTAGATAGTGCAATGAGGCAAGAAAAAGAAGAGGGATACAGATTAAAAAAAAATAACTTTGTCTATATCTGCAGGTAAAAGGATTACCCAAATAAAAAACCCGAAGGACCTACAAAGAAAGTTTTAAAAACTAAGATAAAAGGCTGGAGGCCCAGGAGTAAGCCCCATCCCAAGCACAGAGCATTGGGAATAGCCCTTGAGTACTGCTGGGTCCTACCAAGAGAAGTCTTTGATTTGGGTGTGACCCCAAATCAAAAATCCAATAGGTGAGTTTAGCAAGAGTGTAGGATACTAGGCATATAAAACAATTATATTTATATATACTTTTAACAAAACTTTAGAAAATTAAACTTAAACTATGAGACAAATTTATAATAGCACCAAAACCTAGGAAATAAATATAAATCTAAGAACGTATTATCAAGATATATATAGGAGCGATAGCACAGCAGTAAGGCGTTTGCCTTGCACACAGCCAACATGGCCGACCCGAGTTCGATTCCTCCGCCCCTCTCGGAGAGCCCGGCAAGCTACCGAGAGTATCTCGCCCGCACGGCAGAGCCTGGCAAGCTCCCCGCGACGTATTCGATATGCCAAACACAGTAACAACAAAGTCTCCAATGGAGACGTTACTGGGCCCGCTCGAGCAAATCGATGAACAACGGGAGGGCCTTTACTTTACTTTACTTACAAAACAGCAATGAAGGAAATCAAAGACCATGTAAAGAATTGGAGAAATATCACAGTGCATAAATAAAAATAAATTCTGGGACAGCAATAACTGGCAGTGCTCAGGACTTCCTCTTGAGTGCACTCAGGATCACTCCCAGCTATGCTTGGAGGGACCATAAGTGGTACTGGGGAATGAATCAGCATCAGCAGCATGCAAGGCAAATAACTCACCCACTGTATTCTCTCTTCACCACCCCTTACCCCAACCAAAGTTTTCAAAACTGGAGTTTTTATGGATATATTTGTATGTCTTCTTCCCAAGTTGATCTACAGATTCAACGTAACACCAATCAAAAATGCCAGGGATCAAACCTGGGTGGATATATGTAAGGCAAGCACCCTAACCTCTATACTAACCTCTAACCTCTCTGGTCCCTCAGGTATTCCTTCCTTCCCTTCCTTCTATCCTTTCTCCTTCCTTTCCCTCCCTCCATTCCTTCCCACCATCCTTCCCTTCCTCCCTCTCTCCTACTCTCCTTGCCCCGCTCCTTCCTTCCCTCCTTTCTTCCTTTTTTTTCCTTTTGTTTTTGTTGTTTGTTGTTATGTCACAGTTGGTGTTGCTCAGGGTTTACTCCTGGCTCTGCACTCAGGAATTATTCCTGGAGGTGCTCAGGGAGCATATGGGTTGCTGGGGATTGAACCCTGGTTGGCAAGTGCCTTATTCACTTCATAATCCCTCTAGTCCCTAAGTGTCATTTCTAATCACAATGATATGAGAAGAAATCAGCAACAACAACAACAAAGCCTCATACAGGAAGACTAAACAACATCCTTCTAACTAGCTTTGGGGTCACTGAAGAAATCAAGGAGAAATAACAAATTACCTGGAGTCCAATAACAACAACAAAGAAGAACTATCAAATTCTGCTAAATGGAACAAAATCAGAATTCTGAGGAAAGTTTAGAGCAATACAGGACATATCAATAAACAAGAAAAGTCTCAAAAAATAATAATTTTACACCTGAAGGAACTATAAAAATGAGGAGCAAATAGAATAAAAAAATCAGCAGAGGAAGGAATTAAAATTTTAAGTGAAAAAAAGAAATAGAAGCCAAAAAACTAACAAAAAAATCAATAAAACCAAGAGGTTTTTTTTTTCTCCTGAAAGGATCAATAAAATTGGTAAGCTCTCCTCTGTATGCTCATGAAAAGAGAAAACCCTGATGAAAATAATCTAAAATGAAAGAGGCAAAGTTATAACCAGTACTACAGAAATGCAGTTATAATAGACTATTATGAATATCTGCATGAGAACAATTTAGGAGAAAGGTGCATTTTTATAATCAGGCAGAAAACAACCAGGAAGAAATGTACAGCTTTAATAGCTCTAGAACTGCACATACCATATCTAGGGAAGGACATCACACTTCCAGGGAACTCTCCTGGGTTAGTTGGGGGTTGGAGGGTGGGGTAGGGATTTGATCTGATTTGAGGGAAACTTTGTGAAGAAATTCACAAATCAACTCTGGCCATTAAAAAAGGAAAAATCCCTGAACAGACTAGGAGAAAGCCAGGCTATCACTGATTTCCATGGAAACCATGGCCTGTTCATCTGGATAACCTGCCTGGCAAAAGGGACCTATTCTCTATTTTAGAGGACAGCACTCTGAACACTGCCAGGTGTTTCTATGACCTTACCTGCTATCCATCATCTTACCTGTTTGAAGTTGCCATTTTTCCTCTGTTCCCAGTCCATCATATCATGAAAGATGGGAATCATAATGTTCCGCACTTCTGGCTGTGGGACCAGGGTCACACCCAGAAAGGGGCCAATCATTCCAGGAATGAAGTGGATCTTATGTTCACCTGGATAACAAAATCCAACAGATATGAGTTTGTGCTTGTTTTTTACTTTACATGCAAGCTTCTGAAGTGCAATCACAGCATTTATTTGATGGTCATTGGAAGCATCGAAGAAAAAATAAAACTACAGAGACACTCCTTTATTTTTAGAGTTAATGGATAACGTTGGTTTAGTCCAATCAGAGCAAGTGTCCAAGAGGCATAAAGTAAGTGCCTTTCTAGGGCAGAGAGTATAGAGGTTAAAGCATGTGCCTTGCATGCAGCTGATTTAGGTCCAATTTCCAGTACCTCATGATCTCCTAAAAATGCCTGGAGCAATTCCTGAGCACTATGACAGGAGTAGCTCCTGTGACAAGAGCATTGCTCTGTGTCCCCCCAAATAAAAAACTAAAGTATAGAATCAAAACAAATTGTATTTTCAAAGAATTCACTATGAGGTTCCACAAGTTACCTGAAAATAATTCTGAGACCAAGAGTTCACTAATCTAGAAAGAATGATATTTTTGAGCAACCTATGAAAATTTTCTATTCATACCATTTAGTTAGCAAAGAATATCCATTTATTTCCACTTAAACACATGCAAAAGTCTTGGAAATCAGACAGTCAAATAATGTCTCCACTGTTTAGAATCCATTTCATCAGGCTCTTCACTTTGCACTCCCTGTAAATCAAAAGTGTCCTTTCTTCAAGTTGGCACTAACCACGCTTAAATCCCTACACCATGACAGACTGGTTTCAAGACTTTCTCTTTGTCTGTCATTTATCTTCATATACAAGTCTTTTTTTTTCCTTTTTGGGTCAGACCCGGCAATGCTCAAGGATTATTCCTGGCTCTGCCTGGGGGAATAAATCTGAATTACTCCTGGCGGTGCTTGGGGGACCATATGGGATGGTGGGAATCAAACCCAGGTTGGTCTCATGCAAGGCAAACGTCCTACCCGCTGTGCTATTTTACTTCAGCCCCACTATACAAGTCTTACGGCACCTCAATATCTACTTAGACAAGCTTAGCTCATTCCTCAACTTGTTTTGTGAGGCACTTTAATTAAAAACTGAGTGATGTGAGTTCTATCACAAGAATGTGTTCTATCACATTCTTGTGATGAAACAGCCATCTGGGGCAAGTTCTTAGAAGCCAGAGCCAGTACTGAGGAGTACAGGACAAAAATTTTAGCTCTTTCAAAAGAAGAAACAGTGGGTACTCTTCAACAACTTTGCTTTCAATCCTTTATAGACTAATAAGACAAACTGTAGATTTGTGTGCTATAATAAGTATCCCAGTTTTTAAGAACTAGAATATAAGATTTTAATCAAAAATACTGATGCAAGAAGGGCTTTATCAGGCAAATTCTGTGTCTTTTAAGATTTCTTTCATTTGGGGATCTGGAGAGATGGGCAATGAGCTGAGAGCATGCTCTGCATGTAGGAGACTCAGGTTTGTTCCTTGACACCACCAGCTCAGTAGCAGTGAAATCCCAAGCACAAAGCCTGGAATAGCCTCTGAGCATTACTGGCTGTGGCCTCCCTAAGTTCTCTCACTGGAATGTTTATCTAAGGAAAGAAAATTCTCCTTGGGGCCCGTGAGATAGTATAACCAGTAAAGTGCTTGCTTTGCACATGCCTGACCTGGGTTCAATCCCCAGCACCACATGTGGTCCCTCAAGCATCATCAGGAGTGATCTCTAAGTGTAGAGCCAGGAATAAGGCCTGAGCACTGCCAGGCATGGCCCCAAACCATAAAAAACAAACGAACAAACAAAACCCCCCAACTCCTTGACAGGGATTCCTAAAAAGCAGGGCTGTTAGGACCATAACAATGCAAGCAGTAGCTCTAGAGATTAAGTTTATGGCCTCAGTCTTGTCCTGGGAGCTTCCTAACCACTGAGACATCTTCTGGGTCCTTGTTTTGCAGGGATAAAAATCAAGCAAAAAAAAAAAATCAGCAAGCTCTCATTATTGCTTCAGTGCAAGTGATGGCACCGATATTTGAAATTGTGGTTATTGGGAAAGTGCTTTAAAGTCACTGAGTCATCTTCTGGATACCTAAGCAACAAATTTTGGACCTAAGGCTAATGCTGCATATTACTTTCTTGGTACTTTTAATTAAAATTGGTTATTTACTTGCTTATGTGATGAGTATATTCAATATCTATGTATTTATGCCTACAAAATCTGGACTAGGACATGAAGAGCATAAAGGTATCTTAGAGACATAAATTCTTAAGTGGAAAAAAACCCACTAGTACCCTTTCTTCTTTTGACTTCAGTTCTCAAAATAGGTAACATGCATATGTATTTCTAAGATCTCATTTTTTAGCCCAACTCTTTTTGCCAAGTGCTTTGTGCACATGTGCTACACTATCCATCTGAGGTGTTATGTTAAAGATATGTAAATATCTCTTGGATCTAAATTAACATTTTATAAAACCTGGGAGAAGTTACTAGTCTTATCTCTTTTTCTTTGGCTGTGAGATATATGAAACGGGAAAGTCTGGAAAGAAGACCTACCCAAATTCTGCCACATACTGAACAGTTCATAAGCCATCATCACGCGCATGTCCCCATACCTGGTAAAAGTAACAAAAGATACAATTATTAGCAGGAGAAGATTCAGGAAGAGGAGGCTATAAACCTCCAAGACCAATAATTTAGCAGTATTTCTGATGCTCTCCCTACCCCCTGACCAAAATGCTAAATTATTTAGACCTTAACTGAACTCTCACATTTGACTCCTTTGGAAAGCTAACTCAGTTAGAACTTTGACTTTTGCAAGAACTTCTAATGGAAACATAACCACATCTGGCCTTAAGGGTAGGGAGTTAAATAAGAAACACATGTCTTACTTATCTAGAATTTTCTTCCTCTTGGCTGAAGTGATGATTTCTAGCTGGAGACTTGGCTGGTTTATGAACAAAACTGCCAGACTAAAATAAGAATTCCACACCTAGAGATATCAGAGAAGGATGAAATGTATGACAGCTTGAGTCCTTAACCTTGGAAGGAGAGATTCTAATTATATGCATATAGTATATAATTTATTTTACCATTTAAGACTTCCACTTTTTCCTTTAATTTTTTTTTGTAAACAGGACATTTTTTTCCTTTCCTGACTCCTCTGAAGTATAGTATTGATTTCATACTAGAAAGTACACTCATAGATGTCAGGCTCCTATTCTTTCAAGAGAGGGGCTGCCAGGTCATATTCTAATCATAATCAGCTTGAAAGTTGATAACATGAATATACTAATGAAACAGAGTCCAACACGTTTACCCTCATTTCCTGGCTACCCACCTGACACTCAGGAAAAGTCACTTTCAAATTCCTGCCCTGCAAAATTATAAATACAATACAAAACTTTTTATAGGTAAAACAAAACCCCAAACAATGAACTAGTTTGACTTTATGGTTATTGCAGAGACAGTGATGGCTTTCAGCTTCTCCTACCTTAAAATCGAAGTCTGTCTCTGTGAAATTCTTGTGCAGTGCAGAAGACAAATACTGGACAGTAGTGACTATAATACTGCATCAAGGGAACAAGGTATTGGCAGAGTTAAAAGGATAACAATGGAATACAATAGCTTAGCATCAACTGTAATTGCCTATGTGAAAACTTCATGAGAAAAAACTTATTCTTATATCGTAATATGTGATTATAATGGAAGATATAGGTGGCATAAAACTCCACAGAAAACCAGTTGTAAAGAAATGCTCCATAGCTGGCAGGAGAGCCTAAGACATTGAAGGGTTCTAGACTTAGCTCTGATATTAACTGATCTTTGTAGTATTTCTCTCTGGACTTCACTTTTATTACCCATAAAAGGAAAGCAGCATGTTGGTTTTAAGGATAATTAAAGGTGTCCTCAAGTTTAGAGTTATACTAAATATTTTGGGAACCAACGGATAATGAACATACATTATGTTCATTATGTAAGCAGAGGACCTGGAGTATAATTTTATTATTTTATTTGGTAACATGGTTGTATAGTAGTAAATCCTTGTGTCATATAATACTATTGTCATTATAAGTCATTTGATTTTAGGATTTGGCCAAGAATGTTACTTTCAATTTTAGGCTGGCAATACATAAGGAGAAAAAAATGAGAGACACTCTTGCTAGAACTGAGGAAACAGGGTAAAGTGGAAAGAAAATAAAGTGGCACAGGCAGAATATAGAGTTAGGTTACCTGATAAAGCAGTTTATGCCTAACAGTGACATCTGACCTTTGGTGCAGAACAGGGGCAAACAAGAATAGTAAATTAGAGAAACTAATTTGCTAGCATAGAAAGGCAAAGCACTGAACGAAGAAGTTGCACCTACAGGATGGACTAAGGACATACTGAGATGTGTTCTGAAAAAGGAAGAGGTATAGACAAGATGAATTCTAATGAAAAAAAAATACACTATTTTATTCCCTTTTCAATTCCCTTGCTTGTTAATTTTCCTGTTCAGGTTTTCTATTTCCTGACTCAATATTGTGAGGTTGTACTTGCCATTTCTCAGTTCATTTATTTATTTAGTTTTGATTTCAGGTTTGGGGCCTCATCTAGATATTCTTAGTTCAACCCAGGCTGGCTGCGTGCAAAGCCTGGCTGGGCAAGTGCATTACCTACTGTACTTTCTCTCTCATCCCAACTTCTCCAATTTAGAGGCACTGGAGATTATAATGCCTACTATGAACCACTGTAGGTTCATAGTAGATAACAGTGGTTCACAGTAACCCTTTGTAATCTACACTATGTATTTATACAGTACCTATTATAACTTTTCATATTTTATATCTTTACAGTTTTCTCTTCTTTTTATCCTAGTTTGTCCTAGCTAAGCGTTTGTTGGTCTTATTGAAAGCAGTTCTTGCTTTCACTTATTCTTTGCACTGTATTTTTCATTTCTTTTCTGTTTATTTCAGCTCTTATTATTTCCTTCCTTCTACTTTGTTTCACTTGTTCCTTTTCTAATTCCTTGAGGGGTGAGGTTAGATTATTATTTTTACCAAAGAAGCAAAGATGAACTTCACAATACTCAGAATTCACATCGAAAAATGTCAATAATTCCTTGTATTTAAATAATTTTGCTTAAGAGTAATGGTTTGAAATTGCCAATCAAAAAGCAAAGAGTTGCCAGATGGGCCAGAAAACTTAACTCAATCTTATGCTGTTTACAAGAGGCATACCTCAATGGTAATGATAAGCATAGGTCCAAAGTAAAAGGCCAGAGAATTAACATTGTGCCTGAGAACAGATGACTGGATAAAGAAACTATGGTACATCTATACAAGGGAATATTATACAGCTGTTAGGAAGAATGAAGTCATGAAATTTGCTTATAAATGGATTGACATACATAGTATCACACTGAGGAAATGAGTCAGAAGTAGAGGGACAGGTATAGAATGACTGCACTCTTTCGTGGGACACACACACGTATATGTATATATGTATATATATGTGTATATGTGTATATAGATAGATAGATAGATAGATATTGAGAGTAATATCCAAGGTGAGAGTAAACAGGGGCCAGGAAGGCAAGTCAATGGTTGGAAGTTCCCACAAGAATATGTGTGGGGTGAAGAGCACAGGTAAAGAGCTATAACTGATAAACTTTCATTATGTGTATTGCAAACCATAAGGCTCAAAAGGAAAGAGAGAAAGAAGGAGGGAGGGAAGGAAGGAGAAAGGGAGGGAAAAGGAGGAAGAGAGGAAGAGAGAGAGAAAAAGAGAAAGAGAAAGAGAGAGATGGTGGGATGGGGGCCAGGAGGGAAACTGAGACCACTGGTAGTGGGAAAAGTATACTGGTGAAAGGACGGGTGTCGAAACATTATCTGACTGAAATCCAATCATGAACAAGTTTGTAAATGTGTGTAACACTGTTGTTAAATTTAAAAAAAAGAAAAAAATTCACAAGTTAAAAAAAAAGGCTAGAGTGAAAGCACAACGGGTAGGGCATTTGCTTTGCACACAGCCAATGTGGGTTCGATTCCCAGCATCCCATATGGTCCCTCGAGCACCGCCAGGAGTAATTCCTGAGTGCATGAGCCAGGAGTAACCCCTGTGCCTCGCTGGGTGTGACCCCAAAAAATGCGCCCCCCCCCCCAAAAAAAGGAAACAAAGTTAAAGGCCAAAAAACAATCTTATAGGGTAATTGCAGCCTAAAAAGAATGAAAAGTCATACTTACATAAGTTAGGCTTCAAAATTAAAAATGAATATAAGGGACAGGGATGAGGGACAGAGATGAACATTATAAGGAACAGGGATGAACATTATATAATGATCAAGAGATCTACATATTAATAATACTCAACACTCATTAAGATGTGTCAAATGACATATCATCACTATATTTAAAGCTACTGATAAAAGACCTGCGAGAAGATAGTGACAGTAATACAGTAGTAAGTAGATTTTAACATCTCCCACTAATCTCTGCATAGATCAATTAGGCAAAAAATAAATATGGAAAAATTTAAAGGAAGAAATGTGCTTGACAGACATTTAGAAGTCTCTTCTTTCCCAAAAGTCTGAATACACATTCTAATTCAATGCACAGGGATATTCTCCAGAGTAGAATATATATTGGAACACAAAACAAGGCTCTATAAAACCAAGAGAATAGAAATAATACAACGTAACTTCTCAGACCACAATGCTTTGAGAGTAAAAATTAACCATAAAAAGAAATCTGGGAAAAATTCAAACAGAATTTAAACAATAACAGGTAAGGTGCTTGCCTTTCTAGGAGCTGACTCAGGTTCAATCCCTGGCATCCCATATGACCCCCTGAACACTGTCAGGAGTAATTCCTGAGTGCAGAGCCAGGAATAACCTCTGAGCATTTCCGGGTATGCTCCCCCAAAACAAAAACAAAATAAAAATTAAAAGCAAACTATTTGAGAAAATATCTATGTAACTTGATTTAACTGATGCTTCTATTTTGTATAAAATGCAGTTTTGAAAAAATACAAAAGGTACAAAGTATAAAGAACAAGTTGATTCTTTGCTAATACACCTAACACATCCTGCACGGTACCAACATAAAAAGCAGAACAATGGGGCAGGGGGAGGCAGTGATCTAGAAAGTGAAGGCCAAATGGTATTCTGCTAAGTGGAGGGAGAAAGACAAATCAGAATCTTATCTCTTCTTCATTCTTCATGCCAAGAGAGAGCACATATTAGAATTATAAAAGTGGCAGGAAATCTTGGGGTACAACTTAGGATGGATTCTGTGTTTGGACTAAGAAATGGTCATAGCTTTAGAGACAGGACTCTGTTGGTAATTAGTAGTAGCCGTAGGAGGCAAGAACTGTTTGACAGAGAATACAAAGCAGAGAAAGGGATACTGTCTGAAACTAGAGAATAACAGTAGTCTATGAAACAACAAACAGAATTTTCAAAAGAATGAGCCCTTTACTAAGTTATCCTTAATATTTTATTTTTTATCTTTATCATAATATCATTTTGCAGACAATTACTCCATTTTTTGGGTCTTCCTTAGACTCTTTTCTTGAGCTTACTTTGACTAAATACTGATGAATTCACAAGGCCTTGAACTTAAGTTCTTTATGCTTTTCCTATGTGCATACAACTCTATGGATGCAGGTTCAGAGTCTTTCCATACTTACTTGCTTGTAAGAAGTCTCATTACCATCCAGTCCCGAGGAAAGACACTCATTTTCATTAGGTTCCGGAATACACAGAAAATCTTCAGCAGAAATTCCTGACCAGAGAGGAAATTGAGATGTGAGATACCGTCACTACCACTGAAGCATACATTTCTGCATTAAGTCCCCTCCTGATATCTAGACCAGAGGTTCCTAAACTTATCTAGCCTAAGCCCTCTTTCCAGAAAAACAAATATCACTTAGTGCTCCCACAACCACACACCCCTCCCACCCTCCTTACTCTCCTAAAAGTGAACTGACAGAAAGCACTCCCCAATCCCAACTGCACTTGAGGCTACTACTACCTGCTCCCTCAGCAATTATTCCAATATTCCTAGAGACTCTTATGTTCCATACTGGAAAATACTAAATCTCTAGACTAAGAGAATGGGTGGGATCAATAGATTTTGATTCTTTTTGTGAACTGATTCCCCCCCCCCCCCCGCCGCAATTTATTATTCTTATTTCATTCTTTTCAAATCCTAAACTGATTTTCTGTTAGAGTGCTACATGAGAGCTAAGTTAGGCACTTTTGTTGCACAAATGGGAGCAGATTCAAACTGGCCAGAACAAACGCAGTTCTGTATACACTGAGACCAGAGCCTAAAGCCCAGATCATGGAATGGCTAGAATCCAGAAAACTGGTATCCAACTAAGTCGGTGGGTGAATCTTTGGTACATGGCTCTTGAGAACTTACTATACAAATTGCTTACTTGGTTGTTAAAGAATACATTGAAAGGGGAAGCTAAGTTTAGGAGTGGAAGAGTAAGTCCCCTCAGAAATCTGCTTCTAATTAGAAGAGAGTAGCTTTGAAGATACAACTAGGGCTTTTAATCCTCCAAAAGCCAAATATACATTCTTCTTCACTGCACAGAAGACTTTCTCCATGATAGACCACATGCTGGACCACAAAACATACCTTCAAAAAAAGGGGCAGAAATCATATCAACTATTCTCTCTAACCATGATGCACTGAAAATAGAAGCCCACAAACAGAAACGAAGTGATAATTAAAAACACCTGGAAATTAAATAGCTCACTACTGAACAACCAGTGGGTCAGGGAGGGAATCAAAAGATTCCTGGAGGAAAACATACGTAGAACCCTCCATGACACTGAAGCTATAGGGATCTTCAAAGATGAAACACCACTGATCAAGCAAATAGAAGCAAAACAAATGGGACTACATTAAAAAAGAAGCTTCTGTACCTCAAAAGAAATAAATAGTGATCAAGATACAAACACAGACCATGGAATTGGAAAAATTATTTACCCTATACCCATCTGATAAGGGGTAAAGATCAAAGATATAGAAAGCGCTGGCAGAACTTAACAAGAAAAATACATCCAACTCCATCAAACGGTGGAGAGAAGGAATGAACGGAAACTTCCTCAAATAAGTTATACAAATGGCCAAAAGGAACATGAAAAAAAAAGCTCTCATCACTAACCAGGGAGATGCAAATCAAAACAACAATAAGGTATTAACTCACAACACAGAGACTGGCACACATCAAAAAGAACAAGAACAACCAGTGCTGGCGCAGATGTGGGGAGAAATGGACTCTCATTCATTTTTGATGGGAATGCCGAATAGTCCAGTCTTTTTCGAAAACAATATGGGCATTCCCCCAAAAACTTGAAACTGAGCTGCCATATAACCCAGCAATACCACTACCAGGAATAAACCCAGGGACGCAAAAACACACTGCAGAAAAAACAATCTGCATTCACATGTTCACTGCAGTGCTATTCAATAGCCAGAATATGGAAACAACCCAAATGCCTTAGAACAGATGTTTGGAAAAGAAACTATGGTATATCTACACAATGGAATTCTACACAGCCACCAGGAAAAATAAGGTAAAGGCCCTCCCGTTGATCATCGATTTGCTCGAGCGGGCCCAGTAACGTCTCCATTGGAGACTTTGTTGTTACTGTGTTTGGCATATCGAATACATCACGGGGAGCTTGCCAGGCTCTGCCGTGCGGGCGAGATACTCTCAGTAGCTTGCCGGGCTCTCCGAGAGGGGCGGAGGAATCGAACTCGGGTCGGCCATGTTGGCTGCGTGCAAGGCAAACGCCCTACCGCTGTGCTATCAATCTGGCTGCCAGGAAAAATAAAGTTATGAAATTTGCTTATAAATGGATGGACATGGAGACTATCACGCTGAGTGAAATGAGTCAGAAGGAGAGGGACATAGAATAGCTGTACTCATTTGTGGGATATAAAAAAACTGCATGAAACTAATACCAAAAGACAGTAGAAATAAAGCCAGGAGGACTGGTCCACAGTTGATAGCTCGCTTCAAGTGCTGGGGAGAGAAGGCAGTTGGGATAGAGCAGGGACCACTATGACAATGATATTTGGAAAAGATCATTCTGGACAAGAGCTGCATGCTGAAAGTAGGTAAAGAACAAACATGATAACCTCTCAGTACCTGTATTGAAAACCATAATGACTAAAAAGGAGGGAAGGGGGGGGGGAGAGAGAGAGAGAGAGAGAGAGAGAGAGAGAGAGAGAGAGAGAGAGAGAGAGAGAGAGAGAGAGAAGAAAAGTGCCTGCCGTGAGAAGCAGGCTGGGGTTGGGTGGGAGGGAAACTGGGACATTAGTGGTGGGAAATGTACACTGGTGGAGGGATGTGTGTTGGAACACTGTATGATTTAAAACCCAATCACAAATAGCTTTGTAACTGCGTATCTCACAGTGATTCAATAAAAAAATAAATAAAACATATAACAACAACAACAACAACAACAAAAGATTCATGGAAACAAATGGGAATGAGAACATGAACTACCAGAACTTATGAGACACAGCAAAAGTGATGTTAGGAAAACTCACAGCTATTTATTCATCAGGAAACAAGAAAGGGCCCATATATAAAATAACCTAACTGCACAGCTTAAGAAACTGGAAAACATAAACTGGAGTGATAGTACAGTGGATAGTGTATTTGCCCTGCACATGGCTGACACATTTGATCCTCGGTATCCCATATAGTCCCTGGAGCAGCAGAGCTAGGACTAACCCCTGTAACCCAAAAACAAACAAACAAACAAACAAACAACAAAAGAAATAAACTAGAAAACAACCAATAAAATAAGTCCAAAGCAGCCAGGAGAAAGAAAATAATGAAACTTTAAGCAGAAATTAATAAGTTGCAATAAAAAATCCAAAAGATTAACAAAATCTAGAGCTGGTTCTTTGGAAAAATAATATCAATACACCACTGGCAAGACTCACGAAGAGAGAACCCTAAGTAACTGGATCAGAAATGAAAGGGTGATGTTACAACAGATACCACAGAAATTCAAAGGATCAGTAGAGATTACTTTATGCCACAAAATGAGAGAACCTAGAAGAAATGGATAAATGCTTGAGCTCCTATATAGTCTTCAAGCTGAACAGAAGATATGGAACACCTAAACAGACCTGTCACTACTGAGAAAATCAAACTGATAATAAAAAGTCTCTCTCCAAACAAAAGTTACAGGAGTTCAAGAAGTTATCCACTCCTTCTAGGTTCTCTCTCCTTACACCAGAAATTGGCACTCATCAAAAACAGCAACAACCAGTGTTGATGAGGATGTTGGGGGGAGGGGAAAGGACTCACATATACTGCTGGTAAGAATGCTGATAGGTACAGTCTTTTTGGAAGAAAATATGGACATTTCTCAAAAAATAAGAATTGAGCTTCCATATCACCCAGCAATTTCACTCTTAAAAATATATCCCAAGTGCCCCAAAGTACATTGCAGTAGAAGACATCTGCACTTTTATGTTTACTGGAGCACTATTCACAATAGCCAAAATATGGAAAAAACTCAAATGTCCAAGAACAGATGACTGGATAAAGAAACTATGGTACATATATACATAACAATACTGTATGGCTGTAAGTAAAGGTGAAATCAAGCAATGTGAGCTTCATGGATGGATATGGAAAGTATCATGAGTAAAATTAGAGGGAGGTAACAGACTCAGAATGATCTTTCTCATATGTGGGATATAAGGAAACTTCGTAGGGGAAAATCAAGTGACCAAAGCCAACAGAAACAAAGAGCAGGAGAACTCATCTTCAGTAGGAAGCAACTCACTAAGGCAGGAGTTGGGGGTATAAGTTAGGGAAGGGAACATTAAGATAAAGAGGGGAAAAGTGCCTGCTCCAGAGGCAGGCTAGGGTGGGAGAGAAACTGGGTATATTGGTGAGGATTAGTGGACACTAGTGAAGGGATTGATGTTGGAACATTGTACACCTGAAACTCAATTATGAATGTCTTTGTAGCTTTATAATTTATGGTGATTCAATAAAAATATCTGCATGAATGCAATAAGAGCAGTAACAAAGCTAGCTAGACAAAGGCCTGAAGCAACCTACACAGTTTATTCAAGAAAAATAATTGAATCTCAGGAAGAACAGTAAGCTTTGTTGTGTTCCAATTCTTGTTCTTGCATTACTATCTCCATGGTAGCCTTGAATAGAAGCTGGTGTGTAACTACACTAGTAGTGAAAAAGAGTAGTTTAGTCATCATTGGAAAAGACAAAATAGTTTTGGAACTCCTAAAAAATTTTCATACCCCAAAATTTATTTTTTGATCTGTCTAGCAGATCCCTAGGAAATACCAATTCAGAGGAATTATTTCACCTGATTCAGAGCTCACTCAATGAGGAAGGCCCTATATAGGGCATTTGTTGGAAACAGTTATAATTTTGGGGGGGGACCTTCCAGCAGTAACAGGGGTCACCAGGGCTATATGTGGTGGTGTTTGAGAGTCCATATGGTAAAAGGGGCCTGTTCATGCCAGGTAGTCACTCTAGCTCTTTGACCTATATCTCTGAACCTAGTCATAATTTAACAGCTCAAATTCCCAAATCAACAATATCATCTGGGACAAACAGGTATCATGCAAATAATTAAAAGGTAAGTTTGGTAATGAGAGAAACCACAGTGGGTCTTTGAAAAGCTCTGATAGATTCCTGGAATTCTAGAAGGTCACGTCTGTATTTGGAGATATATACATTCCCAGGAAAAAATGTAAGAAGTCTAATTTTTCACATTTGGCTGACTCTGTGCAAGGAGGATGTGAAGGTTAAAGAAGAAATGTAAATATATACACTAAAAGCAAGTCTCCCAAAATAGAGTCACTTATCAGAGTGTGGAATACTTACTAATTTAAAACATTTAAGGGAATCTCTGTCTGGTTATTAGGTCATTACTAAGCTAACTGAATGGATACTTCAGTAGTTGCATACAACAAAGAATGTAGCACTGTAGCACTGTCCTCCCGCTGTTCATCAATTTGCTCAAGCAGGCCCCGTAACATCTCCTTTGTGAGACTTGTTGTTACTGTGTTTGGCATATTGAATACGTCGCGGGTAGCTTGCCAGGCTTTGCCATGTGGCGAGATACTCTCTGTAGCTTGCCGGGCTCTCTGAGAGGGACGGAGGAATCGAACCTGGGTCAGCCGGGTTAGCTGCTTGCAAGGCAAATGCCCTACCCGCTGGGCTATCTCTCTAGAATGTACACATTAAAAAATTAGTTCAGGAAAGTCAACAAATAAACATTATCAATAACAGAATGACAACTTTGGAGATGTGGGGGTAGGGAAGGTTATTGATTTCTTGAGTTTAAAATTGCCCAATTTTCAACAAAAAATTACAAGAAAAGTATGACCTATATACAGAAAAAAAAAAGTAAGTTAACAGACATTTTTCCTGAGGTTGCTCAAATGTTAGACAAACAAAAGACTAAATAAGCTAATATAAATATGTCCAGAAAATAAGGAATGTGCCAAAATAATTAAATGTCTATATAATGAAAGGCTCACTGGGGGAGAGGGGTGAGCTTGGCTGTCTCTGTCACTATCCTAGTTGGCTCTGCAAGGAGCTGACAGAAAGCAGTTGACAGTCACATCAGAGGGTCGCACTGTCAGTTCAGAGACATGAATACTGTGTGGAACCTTCAAGGTGTTTTCATTGATTCTTTCCTTTAAGACTGGATCAGATGTCTGAGTTATAGTACAGTGTGCGTAGGACACTTGCCTTGCATTCAACCAGGGTTCAATTCCTAGCATCAGATATGATGATCCCCCGAGTCCACTGGAAGTGATCCCTGAGCACAGAGCTAGGAGTAAGCCCTGAGTATAGCAGGATGCACTCCACCCCCTCAGACCCCCCCAAAATACATATATGGATCAAACTTACATATGTGCAGTTGGTAATTTAAATTTCTTTTTGTGTCATTCCAATGTAAAATTGGCTAATCTGAAAAAAAGTAGGCTATGAAAAATAAAGACCAAGGCATCAGTAAATTTTTTCTTTTGATATTCCACTTAAAATTTTCAAGAAAGCACCTCTTAAAAAATGAAAGGTAGGAAGCATTCAGCCTAAGAGAAGGACCACATGGAGGGTGCGGGAACCACAGATCCCGGAGGAAAAAAAAAAAACAGGTTCCAAAAAGAGCCGAGATCACCAGCAAGTTCCAGATGGGGTAGGTGCCGCATCCCGCCTCCCCCAGATGGAACCCCGGTGACCAGAAGCCTCTACAAACACAGCTCGAGTATGCGGGAACTAGGACTTTTTCTCAAATCTACCGGACTACAGCTCCCAGGTAACCTCTGATTCCGGAAGTCACACCCACAGCCCGCCCCCCAGCGCCATCTTTGAAGCATTCAGCCTAAGAGAAGGACCACATGGAGGGTGCGGGAACCACAGATCCCGGAGGAAAAAAAAAAAACAGGTTCCAAAAAGAGCCGAGATCACCAGCAAGTTCCAGATGGGGTAGGTGCCGCATCCCGCCTCCCCCAGATGGAACCCCGGTGACCAGAAGCCTCTACAAACACAGCTCGAGTATGCGGGAACTAGGACTTTTTCTCAAATCTACCGGACTACAGCTCCCAGGTAACCTCTGATTCCGGAAGTCACACCCACAGCCCGCCCCCCAGCGCCATCTTTGAAGCATTCAGCCTAAGAGAAGGACCACATGGAGGGTGCGGGAACCACAGATCCCGGAGGAAAAAAAAAAAAACAGGTTCCAAAAAGAGCCGAGATCACCAGCAAGTTCCAGATGGGGTAGGTGCCGCATCCCGCCTCCCCCAGATGGAACCCCGGTGACCAGAAGCCTCTACAAACACAGCTCGAGTATGCGGGAACTAGGACTTTTTCTCAAATCTACCGGACTACAGCTCCCAGGTAACCTCTGATTCCGGAAGTCACGCCCACAGCCCGCCCCCCAGCGCCATCTTTGAAGCATTCAGCCTAAGAGAAGGACCACATGGAGGGTGCGGGAACCACAGATCCCGGAGGGGAAAAAAAAAAAAACAGGTTCCAAAAAGAGCCGAGATCACCAGCAAGTTCCAGATGGGGTAGGTGCCGCATCCCGCCTCCCCCAGATGGAACCCTGGTGACCAGAAGCCTCTACAAACACAGCTCGAGTATGCGGGAATTAGGACTTTTTCTCAAAACCGCGCGTCCGCTTATGCGGCCGCGCAACATCTCTCTATATACAAAGTGACCAATGAGAAGTAAACCACCCAATCTTTCTCCCTGAAAATCAGAGTTAAGTTTGGAGCACGGCCACAGCCCCAGAAACACAAGGACTTAATGCAGAACCCAGCAGCTTGGAGCAGAAAAGTGAATGGACTATGCGTTAATCCAGGCCATCATGTCTGTCCGGAGGGGAAAGGGTGTTGCCCCATTCGCCCTCTCCTCTCTGGAAAGAAAGATGGCGGCCACATGGGAGCCTTGTGGACAGCAGGTATGAGCCGGGGGTATGGGGGCGACTAAAACCTCATGGGTCGGGGGGCGTTCCGGTCCGTCCTTCACGCCCTACCGAGGTCACCAGTTGCCCCCCGCGAGCGGCTCTCCAGCATGGCCACAGCCCCAGAAGCACAAGGATTTAATGCAGAACCCAGCAGCTTGGAGCAGAAAAGTGAACGGACTATGCGTTAATCCAGGCCATCAAGTCTGCCGGAGGGGAAAGGGTGTTGCCCCATTCGCCCTCTCTTCTCTGGAAAGAAGGATGGCGGCCGCATGGGAGCCTTGTGGACAGCAGGTATGAGCCGGGGGTGTGGGGGCGACTAAAACTTCACGAGAAGGGGGGCGTTCCGGTCCGTCCTTCACGCCCTACCGAGGTCACCAGTTGCCACCCATGAGTGGCTCTCCAGCATGGCCACAGCCCCAGAAGCACAAGGACTTAATGCAGAACCCAGCAGCTTGGAGCAGAAAAGTGAAAGGACTATGCATTAATCCAGGCCATCAAGTCTGCCGGAGGGGAAAGGGTGTTGCCCCATTTGCCCTCTCCTCTCTGGAAAGAAAGATGGCGGCCACATGGGAGCCTTGTGGACAGCAGGTATGGGCTGGGGGTGTGGAGGTGACTAGAACCTCATGGGAAGGGGGGCGTTCCGGTCCGTCCTTCACGCCCTACCGAGGTCACCAGTTGCCCCCCACGAGCGGCTCTCCAGCACGGCCTCAGCCCCAGAAGCACAAGGACTTAATGCAGAACCCAGCAGCTTGGAGCAGAAAAGTGAAAGGACTATGCGTTAATCCAGGCAATCATTTCTGCCCAGAGGGGAAAGGGTGTTGCTCCCTTCCGCCCTCCTCCCTCTGGAAAGAAAGATGGCGGCCACATGGGAGCCTTGTGGACAGCAGGTATGAGCCGGGGGTATGGGGGCGACTAAAACCTCATGGGTCGGGGGGCGTTCCGGTCCGTCCTTCACGCCCTACCGAGGTCACCAGTTGCCCCCCATGAGCGGCTCTCCAGCATGGCCACAGCCCCAGAAGCACAAGGACTTAATGCAGAACCCGGCAGCTTGGAGCAGAAAAGTGAACGGACTATGCGTTAATCCAGGCCATCAAGTCTGCCGGAGGGGAAAGGGTGTTGCCCCATTCGCCCTCTCCTCTCTGGAAAGAAAGATGGCGGCCACATGGGAGCCTTGTGGACAGCAGGTATGAGCCGGGACTGTGGGGGCGACTAAAACCTCATGGGAAGGGGGGCGTTTCGGTCCGCCCTTCACGCCCTACCGAGGCCACCAGTTGCCCCCACGAGCGGCTCTCCAGCACGGCCACGACTCCAGAACACAGAAACCAATTTCTTAACTATCTGACTTTCAGTAGAAATACTTCCAGGGTCAATAGGTAAAATAGCAGAAATCCAAAACCAACATTTAATTCTTGAACCCAGCTGTAGAAAGCAAATCACTTCACAATGCTTTTTCAGCATGTCTGATTTGGGGGGGGTAAACTCTAAATAATAGTGGTGAATCTTTTATTGAAACAATGAATCTAATCAAAGCAGATAGAGTGTTAACTAGAATTCATCTGCCTCACAGGGACGGGGAGGGGTTGGGGGTGGGGTTTTATTGGGGTTCTTCATGGTAAAAAATAAGTATTGGTAAAGGGAAATGTGTTTGATATTTGCATGACTG
Organism: Sorex fumeus; assembly: GCF_029834395.1. Classification (NCBI taxonomy): domain Eukaryota; kingdom Metazoa; phylum Chordata; class Mammalia; order Eulipotyphla; family Soricidae; genus Sorex; species Sorex fumeus. The sequence continues at coordinate 51,787,664 of NW_026606129.1, read as the reverse complement.
AGACCTAAACTTGAAAGCTTTGTAACCTTTCCCACAGTGATTCAATAAATAAAAAAAAAATGAAAGGTAAATATAGGAATAGTATCTCAAGTGTTGACAGGGTCCTGGTTAGAGAGAAACCCTCATCCACTATTCATGGGAATGTCATCTGGTTTGGCCTCTATGGAAAACAATATGGAGGTTTCTCAAAAAAAAAATAAAAAGAAAGAAGTCTCCCATAACAATCCAGAAATATACTTCTTATACATGTGCCAAACACAAAAACATTAATTGAAAGGAAATATGCATCCTTTCTTCATTGAACACCTATTTCTAATGCACCCCTGTTGGAGTTTTCCCTGACATGACCTCTTGACCACTAGAGGTCTCTGGGCCTGTAGGGAGTTCCCCAGCGCCAACTTTTTGGGAAACAGGGCTGTTGCCAGGGGAACCTACCATTTCTAAGAATAACATAGATTAATTGGTCTTAATTTGTAGTGCAGAGTTAGGTCGATGGATTGAGATGTGGGAAACATATCTTTGGGTGTCAGCAATACTTCAACCTTGCCTCTCCCTTAGAGCATCAAGGACAGTGCTCCAGCACTTCTATCTATTCATAACAATACCCTGCCTCCCTCCACCACCTGCTCATTAGTGCATGTAGGCATTCTCCCTCAACCTCAATTTAACACTGCCCTTCCGAATAAATTTGGTTATATGACTATGAGTCTATGGCTTATACGGGTGGCTCTGTCTCGGCCATGCTGGGCACATGAATCTTAGAGCATCTAATGCCTTAGACAGATGGACCATCTTCTTGTTCCCTGGGTCCCCAGGTACTTGTAGTTATAAGTACAAAGTGGTGCCTCAATCAGGGACCCTGAATCATGAAGGATTAACAAGGAGATCCCACAAAAACATGGTGAGTGGGGTAAAAAAAATGGGACAAAATCAGTGCAAAGTTAGGCCCTTTATTAGTGACCAGTCATTCCCAGATGAAGAAACTCTAGAAACTAAGATATGGTACACCATAGGGCAAGAGATGAAGTATTTCAGGAACTGAGGCAGGGCAAGAAAATAGGAGACCCCGGAAGATTGTCTGTAGTTGCTGGTCAGCTACAAAATAGATCCTGGAGGAAATAGTTAAAGAAAAGGACTTAAGGAACAAAACTGAGATCTTTCAACATGTGTATGTCCTGGTCAGGAGATTCCAGAATGGTGTGGTGGTGGTGGTGGTGGTGGTGGTGGTGGTGGTGGTGGTGGTGTGTGTGTGTGTGTCTGTGTGTGTGTAATCTCCATAGCTATGAGAATGGTTACAAAGGAACAGCAGTGGAGGAGGAAATAAAGAACAAAACTGAAGCCTCCCTGTTGGAAAATCACCTAGACCAGGAAATTCTGGAGAAGGCTTAAAAAAAGATAAAAAAGAAACTGAAAAGAATTTTGCATCTGAATACTGAAAGCTATTGTGCTTTCTCCCATTTCTAGATGGGGAGGAAGAAAAGTTTCTATTGACTACTGGTTTAAAGCCTAAAAAAACCTACTTCTGCTCCTTAGGAGCCTTCCCTGCCAACAGACATGGCAGATTTTTTATTATGATCTGGCTGAAATTGATGATCTTACTTCAGATTCATATTCAGACTCAAATTCAGACACTCCCTCGCAGGAGTCTCTAAGCCCAAAAGAACTCCTGTTGTAAAAATGCAGTTGTGTACTTACTGGTCCATCAGTGACCTGTAGTAGTCAAGGGATCATGCCAGGGAGAACTCCAACACACACCAATGTTTATTGCTACACTTAATACAATAGCCAAGATAAGGAAACAAATGCCCAACAACAGACAAATGAATTAAGAATCTGTGATATGTACACAGTAGAACACTATATACTCTAAGTAAAAACAAAATCATGCAATTTACAGCAACTTGGATGCAACTAGAGTGAAGTCAGTCAGAAGGATAGGGACAGACACAGAATGATCTCTTTCATATGTGGTATTTAACGATACATCAAAGTAGCAACAAAAGCCCAAAGGCAACATAATGGGAGAACTTGATCCACATAATTGAACTGGGGTGAGGAAGGAGAGGGAAAAGTGTTGGGATCTTTAAGGGAGAAGGAGGGTATATTTAGTGATGGGTGTGGTGTTGGAATTATGTGTATTATAATATTTATAATATTATAAGCCATAGAATCTCAGTTAAAAATGGTACCTCCTGATACTGAAATATACAACATTAATTTACTTAAAAACAAATAGAAATTTTAGAGTTGAGGACTAGCTTAAATGAAATGAAACTTTCACTAAAGGGGTTTAAGAACAGATCTTAACTAGCAGAAGGAAGAGTCAGTGAATTTAAGGATAGTTTTAAGGATAATTTAAAATATCTGGGCTGGAGCGATAGCAGAGCGGTAGGGTGTTTGCCTTGCCCGAAGCCAGCCCGGCCAAGCCGGGTTCGATTCCTCTGCCCCTCTCGGAGAGCCTGGCAAGCTACCAAGAGTATCTCGCCCTCACGGCAAAGCCTGGAAAGCTACCCGTGATGTATTCAATATGCCAAACACAGTAACAAAACGTCTCAAAAATGGAGATGTTATTGGGCCCGCTGGAACAAATTGATGAACAACGGGAGGACAGTGTTTGTTTTGTTTGTTTTTTTTTTAAAGTGTCCAGGGGAACAAAATAAAAATGAACAGCATATCAGAAACCTACGGTATACCAATCAGGTGTACAAACACAGAAATAATATGTGTCAGAAAGAGAGGAAGGTCAAAGAAAAAGCTCTATGGAACAAATATTTGAAGAAATACTGGATAAAAATACCCCAATTTTGAAGAAAAAACACTTTAATATATATACAAACAAGAAGATCAACAGGATAAAAATCAGAGAGGGGTGGGCACATCAGAGAGGAAACAAAAAAAATCAAAGAACCCTATATACATTACAGTGAAAATGTCAAATGTGAAAAACAAGTAATGCTGAAAGTGACAGGAAGAAAACAAGTCATTAGGTAAAAGTGATTCTCAATAAAATAAACAGATGACTTACCAGCAAATATAAGGGAGGCCAGAAAGAAGAAAAATGGCATACTCAAAGTACTAAAATAACACCAACCAAAAACTAAATTGAGAAACTCTTTTTCATTCATTCATTCATCATCCTGTTATTCGTTGATTGCCTCGAGCAGGCCCCAGTAACGTTGAAAAAGACGTCTTGAATATAAAGAGCCTTATATTCAAGGCTCTTTAGGAGAATGAGACCCATCATTGTTACTGGTATTTGGCATATTTGGTACGCCACGGGGAGTTTGCCAGACTCTGCCCTGTGGGCAGGCTACATTCGATAGCCTGCAAGTTTGTCCAAAGTAGGAATGAGATAATAAGATGTCATAAAAGGATGTCCTGATAAGATGTCGCGCAGCCGCGAATGCGGCCGCGCGGTTCTGGGAGCTGGATTTTATAGTCTCTGAGTCTTGGCCGTTGATGGGATTACACGGCGCCAGGGGGCCGGGTGGTGGGTGTGACCCCTGCCTACTGGAATCTGGAGGATCTGGGTGGAGGATGCTCGACTCCAATCCGAGTAGGCTTGGAGATCTTGGCCCCGGAATCCGCGTGGCTTTGTCCCTCTGCCAGTACCTTCATGTGAAGGTACTGAGAAACTCTTAGATTAAAAAAACTCTGAAAACTTGTTACTCTCTGCCAATAAATATGGCAGATTTTTTATTATGATCTGGCTGAAACTGATGATCTTACTTCAGATCCATATTCAGAGAGTCTCTCAGGTCTAGATGAGGAAATAAAGAGCACTAGGAAAGGAATTATAAAAAGAAAATATAAAAGACAAGTCTATATGCATATTGGTTTCTAACTCTGATACTTGATTTATAAGAAAACTAATTAAAGCAATAGTTATAAGGCCATTAAAATACAAAATTATACTGTATAAAAATGAAGCTTATATTGTGCACTGCACTGCACTATTCTCCCATTGTTCATTGATTTGCTCAAGCGGGCCCAGTAATGTCTCCATTGTGAGATTTGTTGTTACTGTGTTTGGCATATCGAATACTTCATGGGTAGTTTGCCAGGCTTTGGCGTGCGGGCAAGATACTCTCGGTAGCTTGCCGTGCTCTCCAAGAGGGGCGAAGGAATCGCAGAGGAATCGAACCCAGATGGGCTGACCTTGCGCAAGGCAAACGCCCTACTGCTGTGCTATCATTCCAGTCCTACATTGTGCAATAAAAGGTAAAGGTAAAAAGGTAAAGGCCCTCCTGTTGATCATCAATTTGCTCGAGCGGGCCCAGTAACGTCTCCATTGGAGACTTTGTTGTTACTGTGTCTGGCATATCGAATACTCTCGGTAGCATGCCGGGCTCTCCGAGAGGGACGGAGGAATCGAACTCGGGTCGGCCATGTTGGCCGCTTGTAAGGCGAACGCCCTACCCGCAGTGCTATCGCTCCAGCTCCATTGTGCAATAGTATCAATAAAGAGAAGAACATTGCAATATTGGAGAAAAGTGTTTTATGTTCTATTAAACCAAACTGATCTTAACCTGAATGTTTTAAGATGAACTCATAAATGAATCCTGGAAGAGAGCAGCATACTGCAGAGATGTCTCCACACCCTGGGCCATGCTGATTTCTTCCAAGCACCTCAGACGGAGACAGGTGTGTTCCTCTGCCTGCCCCAATTGAACCCTAGCAGTTGCAAACCTCCAGCATCCAAACACCGCCACACTCATGGTGGACCTCCATAGGCTGGTCCCGAGCCCCGCACGCATGAGTACGAATCCACTGAAAAACCCAGGTATGCGGGACTTGTTACTGTAAACTCCACGCTTGCACTGAGTCAGAAATGGGCTCCTCCTCCCATCCCTCCCTCTCTCCTTGCGCTTCCTGGTTTCTGGCAGTCACGCCCACAAATTGCCTCTGGACACCATTTAAGAGCATTAATAGCCATTATCCAGAGACTGACAAATGAATCTCAGAACAGAACAGCATGCTGCAGCGATGTCTCCAGATTTCAAAATCACCATGTAGTTAAAAAATTTAACTACAGCTCTAGTTTTCTATTTAAAATTTTAGAATTCCAGGGGTGCGAGGCCACTTTTGTGACAGTGTGACATCTCATACTTATACCACTGATATACCAAGAGTAGCACACTGCATTTAAAAAAAATTAGGTAAAGGTAAAGGTAAAGGCCCTCCTGTTGATCATCAATTTGCTCGAGCGGGCCCAGTAACGTCTCCATTGGAGACTTTGTTGTTACTGTGTTTGGCATATCGAATACGTCACGGGGAGCTTGCTAGGCTCTGCCGTGCAGACGAGATACTCTCGGTAGCTTGCCGGGCTCTCTGAGAGGGGCGGAGGAATCAAACTTGGGTCGGCCATGTTGGCTGCGTGCAAGGCAAACGCCCTACCGCTGTGCTATCACTCCAGGTACTTAAAAAAAATTATCTATTTATTTATTTAAATTAGTGAATCACCCTGGGGTACAGTTATAAACTTATGAACTTTTTTTTCCTTTTTTTTCTTTTTGGGTCACACCCGGCGATGCTCAGTGATTACTCCTGGCTCTGCACTCAGGAATCACTCCTGGCGGTGCTCAGGGGGACCATATGGGCTGCCATATGGAATCGAACTGGGGTCAGTCACGTGCAAGGCAAATGCCTTACCCGCTGTGCTATTGCTCCAGCCCCAAACTTATGAAATTTCATGTTTGCATTATAGTCATACAGTGATCCTTTATCCATCCCTCCACCAGTGCCCATTCTCCCCCACCAATGTTCCCAGCATTCCTCCCACCAACCCCACCCTATCCCCCACCACCCCACCCCACCTCAGCAGCAGTGCATTCTCTTTTATTCTCTCTCCTTTTAGGTGTTGTAGTTTGCAGTAGAGGTATTGAGCGGCCACCGTGTTTTGTCTATAGTCTATTTTCGGCAGGCATCTTCCAACCCGAATGGGTCCTCCCAGCATCCTATACTTGATGTTTCCTTCTCTATCTGAGCTGCCTTTTCCCCCAGCATGTGAGGCCAGTTTCCAAACCATGGAGCAGATCTCCTGGTCCTTATCTCTACTACTCTTGGGTGTTAGTTTCCCATTCTGTTACATTATATTCCACAATCTTTCTATGCCTGTCCCTCTCTTTCTGACTCATTTCACTTAACATGATACTTTCCAGTTGATCCACTTATATGCAAATTTTATGACTTCATATTTTCTAATAGCTGCATAGTATTCCATTGTGTAGATGTACCAAAGTTTCTTTAACCAGTCATCTGTTCTCGGGCACTCGGTTTTTTTCCCCCAGATTCTGGCTATTGTAAATAACAGTGCAGCAATGAACATACAAGTGAAGATGTCATTACTACTATACTTTTTACCTCTCTGGGATATATTCCCAGGAGTGGTATTGTTGGGTGAAATGGGAGCTCAATTTCCAATTTTTTGAGAATCGTCCATGCTGTTTTCCAAAAGGGCTGAACCAGTCGGCATTCCCACCAGCAGTGAAAGAGAGTCTCTTTCTCCCCACATCCATGCCAACACTGGTTGCTTTTGTTCTTTTGGATGTGGGCCAGTCTCTGTGGTGTGAGGTGATATCTCATTGTTGTTTAGATCTGCATCTCCCTGATAATTAGTGATGTAGAGCATTTTTTCATGTGCCTTTTGGCCATTCGGATTTCTTCTTTGACAAAGTTTCTGTTCATTTCATTGCCCCATTTTCTGATGGGGTTGGATGTTTTCTTCTTGTGGATTTCAACCAGTGCTTTGTATATCCTTGATATCAACCTGTTATCCAATGGTACTGGGTGAATATCCTTTCCCATTCTGTAGACTGTCTTCATATATTGGTCACTTTCTTTTGAGGTGCAGAAGCTTCTTAGTTTAAGATACTTTCATTTGTTTATCTGTTTCCACTTGCTTGGCCAGCAGCATGTTGTCTTTGAAGATACTGTTAGCTTCAATGTCGTGGAGGGTTTTGCTGACCTTGTCTTCTGATGTTGAGGTTTTTAATCCATTTTGATCTGACTTTTGTACATGGTGTTAGGTAGAGATCTGAGCCCGTTTATTTTCATATAGCAGTCCAGTTTTGCCAGCACCATTTGTTAAAGTGCATCACATTTGGTGGGGTGTAAGGCAGAAGACAAGAGATCTGAATTTTATATGTGTATATATATATATATATATGTATACACACACACACACATATATATCTATACACACACACACACACACACAGGCTCGGCTCTTCACACGCTACCTGTCTGAATGCAAGGTTTCATCCCAGTGGAAAACCAGCAGGACTCTACTACTATACAAGAAGGGAGACATTCACAACATTGGCAACTATTACCCAATCTGCCTATTGTCTGCCATCTACAAGCTGTTCACTTGAGTTATCCTGAATAGGATTGGCAGAACACTAAATGAAGGACAACCATGCGAGCAAGCCAGGTTCCGAAAAGGATTCAGCACCATCGACCATATCCACACGATAACCAAGCTCATTGAGGTTTCTCGGGAGTTCAAGATGCCGCTCTGTCTAACGTTCATTGATTTAAAGACGGCCTTTGATTCTGTTGAGACAGAAGCGGTCATCGGAGCCCTAGCCAATCAGGGCGTTCAAACTCAATACATCAGGATCCTCCGTGAGCTGTATTATGGATTCACTACCAGGATCTCACCATTCTACAAAGAAATAATCATCCATGTCAAGAGAGGGGTTCAGCAGGGTGACACCATTTCACCAAAACTATTCAGTGCCACCCTTGAGAACATCATGTGATGACTGGAATGGGAAGGAATGGGAGTGAAGATAGATGGTCGACAACTACACCACCTCCGGTTTGCTGATGACATTGTTCTAATAACACCAAACATCAGCCAAGCAGCACAAATGCTAACCAACTTCAACCGTGAGTGTGGAAAGGTCGGATTACAACTGAATCTCACAAAGACAATGTCCATGAGAAACAGTCTTGTTCCTGATGTTCCATTCACTCTCAATGGAAAGACCATCTCCGAATGCAACAGCTATGTGTACCTAGGTCGAGAAGTCAACATGACGAATGACCTGGCACCTGAGTTGCGCAGGAGGAAGAGAACGACTTGGATTGCCTTCAAGAGCGTTAAAGAAATAAATAAGAGGACAAAGAACCTCCACCTCTGAGCACATCTCTTCGATTCCACTGTTCTTCTTGCATTAACATATGCCTCAGAGACCTGGGCCCTATGAAAACAGGATGAGAACGCTATTCGGGTCTCTCAAAGAGGAATCGAAAGAGCTATGCTTAGAGTATCACGCTTCACTTAAATGAGAGATAGGATCCGGAGTTCTGATCTCCATCAATGCTCAAGAATCAGGGATGCTGTCTCATTTGCCAAGGCATCAAAAATCAGATGGGCCGGACACGTAATGAGGTTTAGAGACGACTGCTGGACTAGAGCCATTACTGACTGGATTCCACGGACGTCAAAAGATCTCGTGGATGCCCACCTACAAGATTGTCAAACTTCTTCATCTACATTGTGAGACTTGTTGTTACTGTGTTTGGCATATCAAATACATCACAGGTAGCTTGCCAGACTGCCGCGTGGGCGAGATACTCTCGGTAGCTTGCCGGGCTCTCTGAGAGGGGTGGAGGAATCGAACCCTGGTCAGCTGGGTCGGCCGCGTGCAAGGCAAACGCCCTACCACTGTGCTTTTGCTCCAACCCGAATCTGAAGTATTTCTTGTAAATAGAATATAGTTGGATCAAGTTTATTTATTAGTTTTGAACTGCACATAGTGTTACTGAGAAGCTACTCCTACTTGGTGTTCAGGATTGCTTTCAGTAGTGCTTGAGACAATGTGATGCTGGAGATCAAATCTGGCGTCCTGCATACAGAGTAGGCAGTCCAGATATGATTTGTTTTATTAATTTACATTTACTGTCATTATTAACAAGTTAGGATTTTCACCTGTTGTTTTGCTTTTATTTTTACTTCTATATGATTTTTTTCATTCCTTTATTTCTCTATTTCTGACTTCTGTTCTGTAAATATAGTGTCATTTTAATTCATTGCTTATTTGAATGTATATTTTAATGTTACTAGTTATTGCCCTGTAAATTACAATTGATTTAAAGTATTATTAATTTTTTAATTTTATTTTTATAAAGTTATTCAAAATAATTGATTACATTCAATATTTCAACACCAATCCCCACCACCATTACACCTTCCAACCACCATTATTTTTAATTTTCCCACCACTATCTAAGCCTGCCCCATGGGCGGATGCTAAATAATTTATTTTGTATTGCTTGTTATGAATAATTGACCAACAACACTGTCATCCTATTGTTCATTGATTTGCTCGAGCAGACCCAGTAATGTCTCTGTTGTGAGACTTGTTGTTACTGTGTTTGGTATACCGAATACATCATGGGTAGCTTGCCAGGTTTTGCTGTGCAGGTGAGATACTCTTGGTAACTTGCCAGGTTCTCCGAGAGGGGTGGAGGAATCGAACCTGGCTCAGCCGGGCTGGCTGCCTGCAAAGCAAACGCCCTACTGCTGTGCTATTGCTCCAGCCCAATTGACTAAAAGTGATCCAAAAAGATTTCCTTAGAGGAAAGTGTGTGAAATTGTTGTATCTCATCTTGGAGCCATTAAGCCCCTGTATGTCACTGTCACTGTCCTCCCGTTGTTCATCGATTTGCTCGACCGGGCCCAGTAATGTCTCCATTGTGAGACTTTGTTATTACTGTGTCTGGCATATCGAATACGTCACGGGGAGCTTGCCAGGCTCTGCCGTGCGGGCGAGATACTCTCGGTAGCTTGCCGGGCTCTCCGAGAGGGGCAGAGGAATTGAACTCGGGTCAGCCATGTTGGCTGCATGCAAGGTGAACGCCTTGCCCGCTGTGCTATCACTTAGTACTGTATTGCAAACCATAATGCGCCAAAGGAAGAGTGAGAGATAGAGAGAAAGAAAAAAAGTGCCTGCTATATGAAAGGCTGCAAGTGATGGAGTGGTGGGAGGAAAAAGTGGAGACATTGGTGGTGGGAAATGTATACTGGTGTTTGGAACACTGTATGAATGAAACTCAAGCATGAACAACTTTGTAACTGTGTATCTCATGGTGATTCAATTAGAAAATTCAAATAAAAAAAAATCCACCACCTTCCTCTCCAAAAACCAAACAAAATAAACCCTTTTAGGTATATGGATAGTTAATCTATAACAAAGGAGCTGAATAGAGGAAGTGGAGCTGGAACATCTCTTCAGCAAAAGGTGCTGGGCAAACAGGATAGTCACATGAAAAAAAATCAAGCTGGATCTGTATCTCTAAATCACATCATTAAAAAAATTAATTCAAAGTGGACTGAAGACCCTGTTATTAGAACAGAATCTATAAAATATATTGAGGAAAAAGGAAAAATAAAAATAAATAATTGGAAGTTACTTATTTTCAAATGAAAATGTTTATATGGCAGAGAAGCAACAGAGGCAAAGGTCAATGTACATTGGTGATGTTACGGCCATACCACCCTGAACGCGCCCGATCTCGTCTGATCTCGGAAGCTAAGCAGGGTTGGGCCTGGTTAGTACTTGGATGGAAGGAATTATAAAGCTAAATATACAGTCCATAGAGTCAACAGCACTGAAGTAAGGAGACCCAAACATTATTCAACAAACTTAAAGGGTGCCTGTTGAGATGGCAGGCTGAGTGGGTTTGGGGTGGGAGAGGGAGCCTGTGAACAATGGTTGAGGGAAAGTGAAACTGGTGGCAGGATCAGAGGTGGAATATTTTATGTCTAAAAACCAACTATACATAAATTTGTAAATCACGGTGCTTTCATAAAATAAAGTCTGGGGATAAAAGAATTCCAGGGTAAAATTAAAGGACACCCTATGAATGGATGTACACCATACATCAAATAAATAATATGCAAGTTACATAAAACACATGTAGTTCAGCAATAACAACAACAAAAACCCAATAACACCATCAAAAAAATGAAAAGACATGAATAAGATTTTTCCCTAAGAAGACATACATTAAAAAGTGTTCACCAGGACTTATTATCAGAGAAATTCAAGTCAAAATGACAAAAAAGGATCATTTTACATCAATGAAAATGATACATATAAAAAAAACCCTATAAACAAGAGCTGGGGAGATAATACAGTGGGTAGGATGCTTGCCTTAAATGCAGCCAACCTGTGTTCACACTCTGGTATGGTACAGTCGCCAGGGAGTGATCTCTCTGTGCAGAAGTAGGAGTAAGCCCTGAGCACCAGCAGGTGTGAATCCAAAACAAAACAAAAAAACTAGAAACAACTAGTGCTGATGGGGATATAGTTAAAAGGGAACCTTCGTTCACTGTGGGGATGTTATCTGGTTTAAACTCTATGGAAAAAAATGTGTGGAGACTTCTCACAAAAGAATAGAGCTTACATATAATGCAGTGATTCTACTTCTTGTCATCTATTCCCCAAAACAAAAAAATTATTTTGAATAGATATCTGCACACCTATGTTCACTGCAGCACTGAATACAATATACTAGATATGAAGGTTTGAGATACAGACAGAATAGAATATTATAAAAAGACAAAAACTTACAGTTTGTTACAATTTGGATGGAACTGGGGAGGTAAGTCAAGGGGAGAAGGACAAATACCAATTCCTCTCATTCATGTGTGGTATATGGAGAATAAAACAGGTAATACATAGTATCAAACAATGACAAACACCCTTCAAAGAACTGAGATTAGCAAGGAGTCAGGGTTGAATGGGAATAACAAAGCTGACTAGAACTGACACAGGTTGGTGGTAGAAGGTCTTGGGCTATAGTGACGTGAAGATATCATAATAAACACCATAAAAACCGTAAAAGCGAACACTACTGTAACCATGTTACACTACAAAAAAAACCCAAAATTACAGTACCAGGTAGTTACACTGGTGAAATCTGTTAAACGTTTTTATCTGCATTTTTAAATGACTACTGATGTTAAACATCTTTTTATCTATTGGGATTGAATAGCTTCTTTTGGTAAATTACAATTAATTTTTTTTTGCCCAGCATTTAACTATGTTGTTTGGATTTTTATTGTTTAGTTGTAAGAGTTATTTATACTATTAGAATATAAGAGTTTTTCTTAGATATGTAATTTTCTTCAATTCTTGGGGTTGTCTTTCACTTTGTTGATGATAACCTTTGCAATATAATTTTATTTTTAATTTTGAGGAAGTCTAGCTTATTTATCTTGTGGTTTGTGCTTTTGCTGTTTTATATTTAAAATAACTGGTTAACCCATGGAGATATAAGTACTTCTATATTTCTTCTGAGAGATTCAGCTCTTTCATTTTAAGTGCATGGTTTCTTTTGAATTAATCTTATAGGTGCTGTAAGATAGGCATACAATTTCATTCTTTGCATGAACCTATCAAGTTGTCCAGTACTTTTGTTGAAAATAGTCTTTCATTTAAGTTTCTTGATACCATTATTGAAAATCATTCAAATGTAAATAGAAACACTTCTAAGAGATTTGGCTCTTTCATTTTAAGTGCATGGTTTCTTTTGAATTACTCTTACAGGTGCTGTAAGATATGAATAAAATTTCATTCTTTTGCATAAACAATTCAAGTTGTCCAGTACTTTTGTTAAAAATAGTCTTTCATTTAATTTTCTTGGTACCATTACTGAAAATCAATCAAATGTAAATAGAAACACTTCTGAATTCTCAATCCAATTACATTTATATATCTGTCAATCTTTATGCCAGTAATAATTTTAATTACTGTTACTTAGTTGTAAGTTTTGAAATTGGTCCATGTGGACACTTATATTTTATTTTTTCAAAATTATCTAGCTATCTGAATTATTTATATTTTCACATGATATTATGGATCATATAATCTCTGCAAAAAGTTAATCAAAACTTTTTGACATATCTTGCATAAAATCTGTAGATCACTTTATTAAGTATTGAAATACTAACAACATCAAGTATTTTAATCCATGCACAGTGGGTATTAATCCATTTATCTAGGTCTTCTTTCATTTCTTTTCCTAATTATTGTTCATTTTATGGAACTGTTACTTTAATTTCATCTTTACCTATTCAACACTGTAAGGTGATAGAACTGATTTTATACTGACTACATATTCTATAACCCTGCTTGTCTAATACTTGAAAAAATATTTTTTAGAAATAGTTAAAATTTTCTGTGAGGTTAAAGATACTTTTACTTCTTCCCTTCTAATTTACATGCCTTTTATTTCTTTTTCACTCTGAGCCCCCTTTATTTTTTCATGCCTAAATTTCCTAGTTAGATCTGCAAGCATAATAAATATAAGCAGCTAGGACATTTATCTTTCTCTTGTTCCTAATCTTAATGGGAGAAGAATCCAGTCTTCTGTAATTATTAAGTATGTTAGCTGTGGGTTTTTCATAGATGTCCTTTATAGTTTGAAGAAATTTCCTTCTACTTCTAGTTTGCTGAATTAGTTTATCATGAAAGATCAGTGGATTCTTTGAAAATATTTATTGGGCTTGGGGGCAATATTACAGCAGGTAGGGTGCTTGCCTTGCACGTGACTGACCCGGGTTTAATCCACTGCACTTCATATGGTTCCCTGAACTCTTCTGGGAGTGATCCTGAACACAGCTAGGAGTAAGCTTTGGGCACTGTCAGATGTGGCCCTAAACAAACAAACAAACAAACAAACAAACAAACAAACAAAAAAACACCCCAAAATACAAGAAATAATTTTTGGGCTTGAGAAATAGCTTAAAGGAGAAGAGTACAGGCCTTGTATGTGTGAGGCCCCAAGTTCAATCCCTGGTATCACAGGCCCCTTGAGCACTGCTATACATAGCCCTAGCAGTCACACAAGCACTGCTGGGTATGACTCTGGATCCACATCATGGCTGGGGACAAAGAGTGCTGTATTATTAAACTCTGGCATTGAATCCACAGGCCTTCACTGTCAGAACTAGGAAGTATTGATAGGAGTGACCTTTGGCAACCCAATCACCACTCAGGATGCCCTCCAAATATTTATTCTATGTGTATTTTTACTATCATATTTTAAAATATTTTTAATTGTATATAGCACTGGTTGTTCATTAAATTAACAAAAATTGCATTTTGGGGATAAGGTAAGGTAAAGGTAAAGGCCCTCCCGTTGATCGTCGATTTGCTCGAGCGGGCCCAGTAACGTCTCCATTGGAGACTTTGTTGTTACTGTGTCTGGCATATTGAATACTCTCGGTAGCTTGCCGGGCTCTCCGAGAGGGGCGGAGGAATCGAACTCGGGTTGGCCATGTTGGCCGCTTGTAAGGCAAACGCCCTACCCGCTGTGCTATCGCTCCAGCCCGTAAAGGTAAAGGCCCTCCCATTGATCGTCGATTTGCTCGAGCGGGCCCAGTAACGTCTCCATTGGAGACTTTGTTGTTACTGTGTCTGGCATATCAAATACTCTCGGTAGCTTGCCCTTGGGCTGGAGCGATAGCACAGCGGTAGGGTGTTTGCCTTACACACAGCCAACATGGCCGACCCGAGTTCGATTCCTCCGCCCCTCTCGGAGAGCCCGACAAGCTACCGAGAGTATCTTGCCCTCATGGCAGAGCCTGGCAAGCTCCCTGTGACGTATTCGATATGCCAGACACATTTTGGGGATAAATTTTTATATTTTATATCTTTATATTTTAGTGGTCTAGTTTGTTAATTTGAAAAGTTTTTCATTCATGCTTTTTTTTTATTCACTTCCTACCACCAATGATCCCAGTATCCCTCCCACCAACCCCCCCACTCCCCCCCCCCCCCCCCCCCCCCCCCCCCCGGCCTCTGTGGCAGGGTATTTCCTTTTGCTCTCTCTCTCCTTTTGGGTGTTGTGGTTTGAAATATAGGTACTGAGTGGTCATCATGTTCGATCTACAGTCTACTTTCAGCTCACATCTCCCACCCCGAGCGGGCCCTCCAATCGCCCTTTACTTGGTGGTCCCTTCTCTATCTGAGCTGCCAAAAAGAGACAATTTTTAAAAACTTTTTAAGTAACTGATTTACTATACTTGAGAATGCTGAGCCAAAAGTCTCTGGAGGTGATAGCAACAGAAGCAAGAATTTGAGAAAAGTATCTTTGTAATTCACAGTGATTGAATTAAAAAATATGCATATATCTCAATAATTTTAGAAAGTGAGTTGCATCACCATGTACCTCTGTCGGATCAGGGTAAAAGAATTTGAAACAAAAAGGGTCTGTTTAAAGTCTCCAGGAGATAACCTCTGCCATTTTCACGTTCATTTCCATAAACAACTTTACCACACTCTGTCACAGGTTGACAGTCTCTGTAGTAGCTGATCACTGAGAATCTTTCATGACACAGTCCCTCCTTCCCTCCTCTCTCTCTTTCTTTCTCTCTCTCTCTCTCTCCCCCTCCCTCCCTTCCTCCTTTCCTCCCTTTTTCTCTCCTTTCTATTTCTCTCCCTTCCTCCCTTCCTCCCTCCTTGTTTTTGGGCCACACCCACCCTTCCTTCCTTCCTTCCTTCCTTCCTTCCTTCCTTCCTTCCTTCCTTCCTTCCTTCCTTCTTTGTTTCTGGGTCACACTTGGTACTGCTCAGGGCTTACTCTTACTCCTGCCTCTGTGCTCCGGAATCACTCCTGGTAGACTCAAGGGACCATATGGAGTACTCTGGGGATTGAACCTGGGTTGGGAACGTTCAAGGCAAGCATTCAATCTTCCATACTATCACTCTGCCCCCCACCCCACCCCACCCCAGTCCCTTTTTCTATTTGGCTCCCAAAACACTGGCAGTCTACCAGTCTACTACATCCCTAGGAATTATAAAGGGTTCCTCTATAGGAAAACAGAAAAGTCCAAGGATACAGGGCAACAGACAGAGGAATTAGAGGATGCCCTCACCAAATAACCAGACTTTCTTTAGTCCTCTACTGGGAAGACTGTTGGAGATAAGGTCTATATACACACAGCTCCTATAAAGTAACACAGAACCCCATTTTTAGATGCAAATAGACATACAGGAATATCCACATATAGGAGATAAGATGAAAGGGACTGAAGCAAATGAAGACAGCACTTTGGAGAAAAAGAGAAAGTATCTGACCTGATCAATTTGGTCTTGATTTGACTAAGATGAAAGCTGGAAGAATGAGTTTTTATACAGAGATGCTAGATAGAGTAGGAAATTATAAGCAGATTTGAAAACTATAAATAAATAAATAAAACCTTCAAACCCCAAAACAAACAATAATCAAAGAGGCAATTAATTCCAGGAAATACAAGAAGTTTTAAAAGAAAGGAATGAATAGCTTATAGTTTTCTATAGCATTTACCTAGCTATAGTAAAGAGTCAATTACCAATTTAATCAGACATGCATATAAATTATATTAGAAGATTGAAAAGAGGAACAAATATGGGAGGAATTATTCTAATTCTGAAAAATCATTCTAATTTTCCATGGGAAGAGGATATAGATAAAATTAATATTAAAAAATCTTGAAATAGCAACAAGAACTACTAGAAGAAAAGCAAGAGTTCAAAATGAGAAGTAGCAATTTGACATAGGTTAGACTGAACCAAGAGATGCTGCTTTATGCTACAAGCTTTGTAGCATACTTAGATAGAATTATGTATATAGATCAATGTGATGCAAACATTCAATTGAAAAGAGACAGTGCCAGCCTGAACTTCCTCTTGAGAATCAGCTAGTAGAATGCACTCTATAAATGTTCTAAACAGCCAAGACTGAAGCTTCGGACACTATATCCTAGGTCAAGCAATATTTATTGACCTGAATGTGAACTCCAGGTTCTGGACAAAGCTTTTCAATGAATTCAGTTCATCTCACTGAAATAAACAGATTTGGTTTACTATAATGAGTCAGTAATAATCTGTAGGACCAGATACCAAAACATAACCGATACTTATTAACGGCTACAATAATATGCTCATACAAGTGAATAGTAATGTCAAAAAGTGCACTACTGTATTATATAAGTGACCTGGCTCTGGGTGGAGGCAGAGTACATAACTAAAGTTTTTAATAATTTCTTTATCCAGAGATTAACTAAGTAATAGCATTTTAATGCAAACACACACAACCCCCCATCAATCTGTCAGCAGTACTATGATGCTGAGCTTGGGAATGCTCTCCTCTCATCTAGATTACAGGCCTATTTCTCTGCACTATCTGTCCCTCAGTGCTCAGATCCAGATTTGGGCAGTGTTCAGTTCTGCTGTTAATAAGTTTCTTCCAGAAATATATCTGAATGAGGAAAAACTGTCATCATTGTTATTATTTTAGTTATTAAACAGTAAATCTTGGTTTGTAGGGAACAAAATATAAAGGAACTGCTGAGTTAATGAGAAGAGGATGCATGCTGGTTTGCGATAATAAATGTAATCTAGAATATCCTCTCTCATAGAGGCACATGGCAAGAAGACTGCTACTACTTAGGGAAAACTTCCCGTTGTTACTGAGGTCTAACTATCTGGGACACTGCTGTTTTTTTAAGTTTCTAACTCAGCTATAGAAGTGATCCTGGTGAATCATACACTGTTCTCAGCACTGGTCACTTGCAATTACCTTTTATTTTAACCAGTGGTAGGTTAAAAACCTCTGAGCAGTCTCAGCCAAATTCTTTTCTTTTCTAGTAATATGTCAGCGCTTTGTTGCCTACCTTGAGTTCATCTTTGCTCTGAAAGTTGTCCAGGAGGTGTTGGTAATGGGTATCACACATTTGACGAAGCAATGAAAGAAGGCAGGACACATATTCACCCTGTGGACCAACCCAAAAAATACTTAGCACAGTCAATCACAGTGGTTGTTTCCCCAATCCACAGAGGGCAAGGAGAGAAGGAAGGGTCTGAAATGGCCCCAATGATCATGAAAAGGAAGGTGATAACTGAAAGTGAGTTTTCTTTCCTGCAAAGGGAAGCCTGATGAGCTTGAGAGTCTTGGTAAGATCTCTGCAGCTCAGGGCTAACTGAAAAATCTTAACCTACAACAACCAAGTGCTATAAAGTCAGATAGTCTACGTTTTGTTTTCACTATGAAAAGTTTTGCCAATTCTTGGTGACAATTTGTTGCTAGGGCATCATACCAAAGTGTGGAGGAGATACTTGGAATAGGGTGCTTGGCTTTCTCTGGAGAGAATTTGGAATCTGCCCATACTGTTATGCTTGAGGAGCCCCTCATCAAAAATTTCCCTGGGACTCTCCCAGAGATTATGTATAGTTATTGGATCAAGGAGATGGTGGATACTAGATCATCATAGCTGTTTGGAAAGCAGAGGAATCTGAACTGATCCTTGCCCCCCATGCTTTGCTTTTTGGAGGGGATGGTGGCGAAACACCTGGCTGTGCTCAGGACATAGTACTGGCTCCGTGATCAAGGATCACTCTTGGTAGGCCTCAGGAACCATATTACAGTGTGGGGGATCAAGCCAGATTGACTGTTTGCAAGGCAAGTATTTTACCCACTGTACTATTTCTCTGGCCCTGAACTGAGCTTCCTGAGAAAATGAGATATAGATTTTTTCTGGTATACAAACTTTTAAGACAGTAACATTTTAATGACAAAAAGGTGTTTTAAACATTTAATTTTCAACTGCGGTACATAGAAGATTTATGAATTCCAAGGAGTTTAATGATCTAATGGCAACTTCTGAAATGGAGCAGCTGAGCCTTAACTCCTCTGCTTCTTCAAAAGAGATAAATGAAATATACTTAATTTGAATAATTTTCAAATGTTTTTAAAACAAGGGGATTTGACAGGTTTTTATGGTGTCTCAAATATTTTCTATGCTAATCAAACTATTACATACATATGTCTTTACAATAGATGCATGTATGTAAATCTCAAAACAGATATTATAAACCACAATTACTAACTGTAGGGGATCAGAGGACTGATGTATATAAAATATTTCAGTAAAATGTCTAGTACACAAAAAATGCTCAATAAATTGTGGTTACTACCATCTCCATAATATAAAATTATTAGCAGGATGTTATTATTTGTAACAAGTATTAAACAGGAGTGGGTTCACAACAAGCACTAAACTATGTGGGTTAGAAGCATGGGTTTTGAGGTTTCGAGGGTGCATGTGTTTTCATCTATAGTGAGAGTAGTCTAAAGAGCAGATATTCTTTCCAAGACAAATGCTCCCCCCAAATCTCAGCTATCTTGTATCTGGGGCATAGTTTGGTCCCATAGCAGGTTTTCTTCAAAGGCATCATTGTAGTCTCTCATTTGGAAGTTTCCATGCAATCTGATGATGATATTCTAATATAGGACTACTCTGCGTAAAGGAATGAGGGCACTGAAGGCCCAGATGCTATCTCTTATCTTTCCTAAAACACTCTCCCAGTCTGCTTTCTGTTCTAATTGGATCCCAGGAGATCATTATTCTGTAAGCAAGTGTAATTCTAACTCATATTTTTCCTGATGTTTTGGTAGCATTTGGATACAAATACTATATAGACCAACATAATTTAATTTATAAACACAAGCAAATTATGAGGAAATTATTCTGCACACCATTTACAAAAACTTCTTCCTGGAATAAACAGGAAGATTATTGTTATTGTCTTCAACATCTAAGTTTCAAACCTACTTTATTTCACACTATAGAAAACATGCTGACTTAAAGGTAAAGGCCAACGGATACACTGATTCTGCTCTGGACTCTTAGAAGTATGAACTTAGAACTTTCAGAGTGAAGATAGGGGTCAAAATTGAGATGGGAAACAGCATGCTGACAACCATGCAGGAAGGGAAGCTGGCAGGAAGGTAGTGAAATGATGAGATGAGGATTGGCATGGAGGAGCCCCAGGTTAGAAAAGAAAGAAACCTGAATGTTAGTTACTAACAGTGATCTCGGCTGTACACTGCGGGCACCGCTGCCCTCTTACCGCCTCCTGAGCGTGCGATTTGCTCATGATGGTGAGCAGAGTCTGCAAGAGCACGTCTAGGAGGCTTTCCACCATCATTTCTACCTCCTCCATCACATCTGTCTCCTGGAGTGAGCAGCAAGAGAACGCAATGTTAGCACAGGTGTGGCTGACATGCAGCTGGCAGTACTTATTAAGCCAGTCACATCAAGACTGATGTTTTGACTGGATTCTCAATACTGAGCTCCCAGTCTGTAAGTATGCAGTGTCAAAAAACCTGAATGATGACTTTGAGAGAACGTGAGGCATACCTGTTTCTCTTAACATTGTTGGTCCTTACTCTAATCAGAACTACCTTAATATATCAATAATTCTGAACTTCAAGCACATATATTAATTACAATAAACAGGGTAGAAGCAAAGATCTTGAGTCAAATGTCTTCTTTGATTTCCCTAGAAAAATCAAGAGAAAGCATAGTACTACTAACTCAAACTAACTACTCACTTTGAGAAAGTGGTATTCACACCAAGAAAGTATGGTGGCATCAGTTTCACTTTTGCGAAGGTACAAAGAAATATCTCAGTATTTTTGAGGACTTTTATCCTCTGGTGATCTCAATCTTTGCAAGATTTGATGGCTGCCAATATGTATGCCTGCTCCTGAAGGAATCTGATCTCAGTACATCTTTCTCAGGAAGTTTCACTAAAACTAGAGAGAAGCATGTCTCCTTGTGAAGCACTGCTTCCCAGTGACCAGGCTCTGAATTTAGGAAGAGTCTGTGCTATCTTTTTAGAGCTTTTTCACACATTTAATTTTAGATCCTGTAGCTTGATTTTAAATATCTAACAAAGAGATTCCCATTGCTTCTTTTATAGTCTCTTTATATTATTAGTCTATATTATTACTGATTCAAATGTCTATCTGTCCTTTTATCCATTTTTCATTAAACATTTACCATATGCAAGTCATTAGGAAGCTGAGTACATATATATAAACAAGAAAGATAGTATCTCTATTCTCATGGAATTTAAAATTTGTACATCCCCTGCCCATTCAATGTAACTACACTGTATTTTATTCAATATGAAGGTTTTAAGCAAATATTGGGGTCAAAGTTGACTTTCTCATCTGTTGAATGTATCATAACACTCATATTTGTGAAGTCTCTGAGTAATCAAAAGAAAGTAATTGCATCTCATTTTCTAGCTCGGCATATAGACAGACCAATTCCTTTAGATTTATACCTTGCTATTTCTTCCCATTCTTTCTCTTCACTTTTTTCCTCTTTCAATTAATTTCATTTATTTAGTATTAAGCCCTCTGTCCATTCTCCTCCCTAGTCTGACCTTGGGCTACTGTGCTAGCAGACCTATGGGCTTGGTGCTACTTCTTGGAGACCTGATGGGAAAGAGAGTTGCCAAACTCACCTGGAGCCAAGAGTCAATAACAGGGCCACTAAAATCATCACGGTCGTTCTGCCAAACTGGGTCTGTTAGTCATCATAAGGCATTTTATTTGGTCCCTAGATCTTATTCAAACTAAGCATAATCTCTCTTCTGGCATCTCTCCATCTTCACATAGTCTTACCATGTATGTGCTCATCACCTGGATACTAGCCTTAATTTTATTTATTTATTTTTTTAAAGTCTTAATTTTAAATGCACTTAAAATTTTATTCTCTTAAAACCTAATCTCAATAAGATGTTACATATCCAAAACATATTCTTTTATGTTCAACTTTCCTACAGTTTTCAAATATTTATTTCTTCCAACAATGTAAATATATATACATATATAATAGGTTTCATTAAAATATTTTTTTATGGTTCTAACATCAAATCCAGGTCATACCATTAAGCCATATCTCCACCCCCCCCCAAATAAATTCTTTTTGTTATCTGTGCCTGAGATATGTCTTTCCTTCCCTCCTTTTTTTCTCTCTTCCTCTCCATCTCTTTTTAAAATAAAAGCAAAAGAGGAAAGGAAATAGGAAAAAGCATTACAAGTTAAATTATCTCACCCCTAAAGTACAAGTCTACCAACTCACAAAACTCAGAGCTCTTGTGAGGAAGATTTCTCTCTCATATATCCTGACCTCATCTGGCATGCTAAAGGAATGCCATATGGGTGGAATCAAGCTGCCAGAAAAGTCTGAATGAGCAAGCTGTCTCTCAGCCTGGGCTTGCCTCCTGGTACTCTTGCCTGAATATCTTCAGAATAACTTGATAGAAAGAGAACATGACACAGGATTGAGTTTTCTTATACTCCAGATGTTTCTGGGTAAATTCACGGTAACAGCTTTTAAAATTTATTTTATTTATTTACTCTGGTTTTGGGAGCCATATCCAGTGATGCTCAGGGGTTACTTCTGGATCGTCACTTAGAAATCACACCTGGTGGTACTGGGGGAACCATATGGGATGCCGGAGATTGAACCTGGGCAGTCGCCTGCAAGGCAAGCACCCTACCCACTGTACTATCACTTGAGTCCCACTCACTTTTTTTTTTGGTGAGAAAACGATTATGTTGGGAAGTCTGTTGGGAACACACCATATCCATTCACTGAGGGTACCTTACTATCACTGACAAAGTCTTCTGACTGAGAAACATGACTTGGGAAGAGTTAAAAGGGGCAAAGAGGATATGAGGCCACTACCAGAGAGCTGGTCTTGACGATGGAGAAGATGCTGCCGAGAATCCCTGAGCATATTAGCAGCTCTTTCTGCTGCCTCAGGTGAAGGTGAATGTGATGAAGGACCACTGGAAGCAGGATGCGACGAGATTCTGGGAGAGAAAAGACACAGTGAAGAAGAGCAAGTGAAGACACAAGTGAAGTGAAGAAGAGGGCTATAATATTGTGGAACCTGCAGGTCTTAAATTAGGTGGGAGGCTGAGACTGAAACTGAAGGAAATCACTTTTATCCTTATGAAGAACTTCAAGTCCATTTCATGGACACTATAAGAAATTCCAGAAATTCCATTTCTCCCATAGTTCTCATTTTAAGCCTTAGTGTCAGAGACACTTTGTGTAGTTGACGTTAGGAGACCACTTCCAAATAAAATCTCTCTGATGACTAAACTTCAAATTAAAAGCAAAACTAAGAGTGAACACCTCCCCCTATTTAAATGATATATTTAGCTCTCTGGACTATATTAAATGCAGGGTTGATATGGATTATAAGCAACCCCTTTTCCTGATGTCCTGGTTAAGTGGAATATCAGTTCTATTCAGCAAGTGATTATTTTGCTTCCTTTCCTCTCAACTGTGGGTTTCTAGAGTGTCCACAGCAATGAAGCAAATAGAATCAGGACTTCTGTCTTCTCATAAGCCTTTAAAAGTCATCTAACCTTCCCAATGCTTAAGTTCAAATGTCTCATTCGCTCCTCAGTGCTACATGAATAGCATTTTTATCAGGAGGTGATTATATTTAGAACCCTGAGTTCAAGAAGGTTGAACCCTAACTCAAACTTTTTTAAAATCTAAGACCTTACCCAAATTGCCTTTGTCTATGGGATTTATCTCCCTCCAAATCAAAATGAGGGGCCAATGACCTCTCTGCCTTTACTGTATAGTGTGGCAAGAAGATTTAAAGTGAAATACAACTATGATAATATTTCTGAATTTCTGCAACTTACATGGCCACTGATTATGCAATATTAAAGTACTATATCTGATCAAAAATTTTATTGGATTATTACAGTTATTCATAATTAGGTTTCAGGAATATAATGCTACAACACCATTTCCTTCCCCAGTGTGCACTTTCCTCTACCACCGCTCCCCTCCCACTTGCCTCCCTCATACCAGTCTACCAATCTGCTTCTACAAGAGGCTTTATATATATATATATATAATATATATGTGTGTGTGTGTGTGTATGATAGGGTTTCATAAATAACACTTTACCACCTTCCAGTACCACCTCCTCCTCCCAATTTAATGTTTTCCTCTACCACAGATATTGCCCCTCACTGTCCTGTGTAGTACTGTCCCCCAAGTGGCAAATTTCCTACTGAATACCAGTTCTCATATTCTTTGTTTCCTTTGTCTTTGGGTATTTGTTACCTCACCATTATATTTCTTTATATCCCGCATATGAGTGAGATCATTCTGTGGCACTCTCTCACTCTGACTAATTTTACTCTCTAGGTCACTTCATGTGGCAGCAAATTTCATGAGTTTATCTTATCTTATGGCTGAATAATATTCTATAGTGTATACGTATCATAGTTTCATTATCCAGTCATCTGTTCTTGAACAACTGGGTTATCTTCAAATTTTGCCTATTGTGGATAGTGCTACAAGAAACATAGGGGTGCAAGTGTTTTTTCTTCATTTCGTTTTAGGGCTTACATTAAATTAAGATGCTTCTGTACCTCAAAGGAAATGTCTCTGATACAAGGACAGCCAGTGGAAAATTATTTACCCGAAACTCAACCGGTAGGGGTTAATATCAAAGATACATAAGGGTGGAGCGATAGCACAGCGGTAGGGGTTTGCCTTGCACGCAGCCAACATGGCCGACCCGAGTTCGATTCCTCCGCCCCTCTCGGAGAGCCCGGCAAGCTACCGAGAGTATTCGATATGCCAGACACAGTAACAACAAAGTCTCCAATGGAGACGTTACTGGGCCTGCTCGAGCAAATCGACGATCAACGGGAGGGCCTTTACCTTTACCTTTACATAAGGTGCTGGTAGACTTTTATAAGAAAAAATCATCCAACCCCCATCAAAAATGGGGAGAAGAAATGAACAGAAACTTCCTCAAAGAAGAAATACAAATGACAAAGAGGCATATGAAAAAATTTTCTTATCACTAATTAGCAGGGAGATGCAAATCAAAACAACAATGAAATATCAACTCACACCATAGAGACTGGTACCTGTGCACATCAAAAAGCACAAGAACAACAAGTGATGGTGTGGATGTGGAATACTATGCAATTCTAAGAAAGAATGAAATCATGCAATTGCAGCAACATGGATGGAACTAGAGATTTTCATGCTGAGTGAAGTCAGTAAGAAAGAAAGGAACAGAGATACAGAATGATCTCACTCAGAATATGGGACTTAAAGATACACAAGGTAGCAACATAGCTCCAAAGACAACATAGTAAGAGAACACAACTGAGTCGGTGGAAGGTGGGAGGGGCATTGGGGTCTTTGAGAGAAGGAGGTAGGTACCGTGGTGATAAGGGTGTTGCTGAATTATATGTACGAGAAACTGTAGAATAACATTTGTTTGTCCTTTCTGCCTTGTCACAGAGAGTTTAGGTTTACTGTGTTACTCCCATCACAGTGGTCCCAAGACACATCCATTCCTCTGTGTTTATCTGTAACCTCTTTCTTTGTGCTCTGCTTCCCCAGTCAGTCAATTACCTTTATCTCCTAATCAGATTCTGTTAACTTGTAAGTATTGCTTTTCTCTTCTCCTTATGTCCTTTGCATAGTCAATTCAGAGCACTGTCCTTTTTGTATAGACACAGGAAGACAGGAAGACAATTAATGCTATGCCTGTGTAACTTGGGAGTTAATTGACTCCAATAATTTTCACTCCTGGGCATCTGTTTTCTCGACGTAAGCCTCAGTTGCCCTTACTTCCGAGCACCCCAAAAGCAGGGTCCCGACAAGAGACTGAATGGACCCAGGGCAAGCTGCGAGCTACCCTGGCATCAAAATGGACCAGGCCAAAGTGCCATGATACTAACTATAAGTTAAGAGCATGGTCATGGACAAATCTGTTATGATCCAAAAAGTAACAACTGGATTAAGATCCTGCTAGGGTTAGGAAAGAGTAATCTGCCCTGAGCACTGTAGTCTGGGATTTATAGCGAGATGTCCCCAGGAGAGCCACCCTACAAGCTTAATGTGTTACTTACTGTGTCCATACAAAATGACTAATATTAAGATGTAGAATTATGATGAATGTTTAAATGACTATTGTAGAATTATGATGAATGTTTAAATGATTACCTAGGTGGTATTTTTGCCCTTAAGCTGGAGCTCCTGGCTGCATACAACATACCCTCTTTTGATATGTTGATTGTGCTACCAGACCTAGGTATGGTTGCCAAGGTTGGGACATTGAGAGAGACTAGAGGAGAGACCAGGACTGCAAGCTGAAGTGCAGAGAGACCAGCAAGGGGAACAGGAGGAGGCTGGGATGGGGAGCTTAGTGAGACTGGAACAGGCGCATGGGGAGAATGGAATAAATGGCAACTGAGGTTTAAGTTGAGAAAACAGATGCCCAGGAGTGAATATTATTCAGAGTCAATTAACTCCCAGGTTACAAAAGCATAGCATTAACTGTCTTCCTGTGTCTATAAAAAAAGGACATTGCTCTGAATTGACTATGCAAAGTACACAGGGAGAAGAGTAAAGCAATATTTACAAGTTTAACAGAGTCTGATTAGGAGATAAAGTTGACTGGGGAAGTAGAGCACAAAGAAAGAGGTTACAGATAAACACAGATGAATGGGAGTGTCTCGGGAGCACTGTGATGGGAGTAACCCAATAAACCTAAGCTCCCCCTGGCAAGGCAGAAAGGACAAACCAATGTTATCCTACAGGAAACCACCATGAACATTATTATTAATCACAGTACCTAAATAAAAAATTTTTTTGCCATTGAGTATTTGGTAGCACTACAAGGCTGAATTTGAGCATGTTCAATAAAGTTTCAGGGATGAATCTGGAGATTCTTTCAGAAAGGCAACTCTGAGCTGCTGAAGATATTTGCTATACTGCCCTGATCTCTTGGGTAACATGAGGGCTCCCTACATACCTTATTGTCTAATCCTTAGAAGTTCCCTCATGGAGAAGAAATAGGATTTAGCTTTCTGGTGAGAAACAAAACTGAAAAAGTACACTGAGTCCTCAGGGCCTCTCTCTTATATATCTTTGATTTTCCTTATTTCCTTGAACTAGAACTTTCCCTATTGTTCCCTTTATTTTCTTCTGCTTTTACAACCTGGGTGTGGCAAGTCTCATTCTAAGAGGTTGGCTAAACTTGTGGGCATGGAGGGTTGCTCTGCAGCTGTCCCATGGGCATGCCCCAGGATGTGGATATCTAGGAATAAACTTAGACAACAGACCTATGATATAATTGTATTCTCTAATACAGTTAAATAAAAATTTCATTTTGTGGCTTACTGGCTTTGTGTATGATGGTTTAAATTTGATTACACCACACAGCTACCACCCTGAAAAGGAAGAGAATCTGACCCTCATCCCAAGATGATTTACCTGAGAAAGAAAAGAGGCGACTGTCCACAGTTCTGGCAATTGACTGAAGCTTTACCACATCCATAGACTGCCCAATGTGTACAGTGCTGGGCATGCTCCCCAGTGTTCCTCTCACAAACTCTGCCACTTCCTGCACAGTGAACATTTGCAACAGTTCATCGAAGATGGTTGGGAAGGAATTGAGGAGCGCAGCCTGTGCAAACAAAGTGAAACTGTGGTTAGTCAGAGTTAGGTTTGTGTCTAATTTTTTTTTGGTTTGTTTTTTGTTTTAGGTTCCATTCCCAGCGATGCTCAAGGTTTACTCCTGGATTTGCACTTAGGAATTACTCCTGGCAGTGATCAGGGGACTAAATGGGATGATGGAGATCGAACCTGGTTCAGCTGTGTGCAAAGTAAGTACCTTACCTACCATACTACTGCTTCAGCCCCCAGGTATGTGCCTAACTTTTATGCTCAGTCATTAACAGGTAGGAGTGAGAGGCTGAAAAAAAGTTTGTGGCACTCCTGTGAAGGGTGGGCTTTGTCTTATTCATTGAATCTATTCATTCTTACAGTGCTCTTTGGGCAAGAAGTGCTTCTTGGAGAAAGAAGAATAAGAAGGAAACATGACAATTTGCTGAGAGATAGGACACTTCAAATTTTTGTAAACTGCCAAGATATTTCTGGATCTCTCACAAATGATTTTGTTGAAAAGATGGATTTAATTGAAATTTTTGGAATGTGGTGTAGAGGTAGAGTGCATGCATCCTGTCTGTGAGACCCTGAATTTAGTCTCTGGACCACAAAATTAAAAATAAAACAAAAAAAGGATTTTTTTTGGTCTGTTTTTTGGGCAATGCCTTGCAGTGCTCAGGGTTTATTTTAGGCTCGGTGGTTAGGGATTACTTCTGGTGGGGTGGGGGATCATATGTAGTATCACTGTATCACGGTCATCCTGTTGTTCATTGATTTACTCAAGCGGGTGTCAGTAACGTCTCCATTTGTCCCAGCTCTAAGATTTTATTTCATTTGAAATTTTTATTAGTGAAACACCATGAGGCATAGTTATAGACATACAAATTTTGTGCTTGGATTTCAGTTATACAATGATTGAGTACCCATCCCTCCACCAGTGCCCATTTTCCACCTCCAATGCTCCCAATATCCCTCCCACCCCTCATCCCCCCATCCCACCCCACCCCTGTGGCAGGGCATCCCCTTTTGTTTTCTCTCTCCTTTTGTGTGCTGTGGTTTGCAAAAGAGGCATTGAGTGGCAATCACGTTCGGTCTATAGTCCACTTTCAGCATGCATCTCTCATCCTGGGAGGATCCTCCCAACACTCTTTATTTGGTGCTCCCTTCTCTATCTGAGCTGCCTTTTCCCCCAGCATGAGCAGCTGGCTTCTCGGCCATGGAGTGAACCTCCTGGTACTTATCTCGCCAGCCCTAAGGTTTTAGCAGCCTCTCCTTACTCATTTTTCCCAACGCTGCCGTATTGGAAGCTCTTTCAGGGTCGGGGAATGAGACCTGTTTTCGTTACTGTTTTTGGCATATCAAATACACCACGGGTAGCTTGCCAGCTCTGCCATGATCTTATGTAGTAGCACTGTTCCTCCCATTGCCCCTCGAGCGGGCACCAGTAACACCTCACAACAAATTGTGAAACGTGTTAACTGTTTTTGGCATATCAAATACGTCAAGGGTAGCCTGCCAGGCTTTACCATGCAGGCGAGATACTCTCAGTAGCTTGCCGGGCTCTCTGAGAGGGGCAGAGGAACTGAACCCGGGTCAGCTAGAGTGTGCAAGGTAAATACTACCGGCTGTGCTATCACTCATATGTAGTAGTAGGGATTAAATCCTGCTTGGTGTGTGCAACCAAGCACCCTACCTGCTGTCCTAGCTCTCTGGTCACTATTTAATTTTGTCTGTCTCCATTTTCAAGTGCTTGGCTTTCCAATCTCAGTAGGTCTGAGTTTCCAAATTCAAGCCAGATACCTCTCAAAGAACATATGGTAGAGATAGCTGAGCATGTCCAAGTAGTACTAGCTGAACTCTACTCACAGCCCTGCACAGTAATTCAGCTCTGAGACTAGACCATTACTTCAGGATAGAGACTTTAATTTGAAGTCATGAAATCTGAAGATTTTGTGAATTATTTCCTTAACATAATTCCTGGCAAATGCAAGTGTAAATCCAAAAGGACGGAGAATGTGTGGATGGAATTAGTCACAAACTCTTGATGATTATTGATAATTCTGACATAGATTAGCAGTATGGACATAGATTTGCCCAGGTAAGCAATGTAGTATGTGTGTTTGTGTTCTGTTTTAGAATCATAGCTCTGGTAGGTACATGAAGGAAGTCCCTGAGGACAAGGTGTTATTTCCAGAGCCTCTGAGAGGGAGTACCATAAAAGAAAGATAATGGGTTTTGGAATTAGGACAAATCCCACTTGAATATGAGTTCAAACAACAGCTTTACCACTTCTCTACCACATAACCCTGGGTGAGTTACTATCTAATTCTCATTTTGCTAACTGAAGAAATAAAGAATATTTAATAAATAGTCTGGTATTGATATGAGAAATATAGATATATAATTATCAAGAGAGTGTCTGATACACAGCAGGCCTTCAAAAATATTATTCTCATTCTATTTAAAAAGAAGAGGCAAATTGGAGGTCTTTTCTTGCTTCTCGGACTCTTACATCATTAACTCAAGATTCACAAAAGAAAAGGGACAAACCCTTTGACAAAGGAAGGGTTATGCATTCTTTATAATTACCTATTATGTGAGTGTGTGTGTGGCGTGTGTGTTTATGGGTGTGTGGTGAGGGGGCTGTAGGACGAGGTGGTTTTCCTTGTCCTCTTCATCAGATAGTAGATACTGATCAATATTTTATGCCATTAGGGAAGTAGGGCTGTTACACTATGTTCAGATCAGATCCAGGTATACAAAACTTGTATGATTTACAACTCCCTGAGCTATCAGTGAGATCTGTTTTGTAGTATTCAGAATCAGTACAAAATATAATAACAAAAGCAGATATATACAAAGACAAATGGGGCAAAGCAAGATTTTTATAACTAACAACAAAGAGTAGCTAATTTACTCTCTTAAATGGTAAAATTTCCCATATTTATGCACCAAGACAGATGGACACTTAAACCTTAATACTACTTAGATCTAAATCAAAAGGGCTGGAAAGATAGTATAGCAGGTAAGGCCCTTGCCTTGTAATTGGCTGACCCAGGGTTGACCCCAGCACCCCACATGGTTCCCAAAGCCCTCCTGGAGTGATTCCTGAATACAGAGCCAGGATTAAGCCCTGAGTACCTGAGCCAGGTGTAGACCAAAAACCTGTCAAAAATTAACAAGTACAAGTTATTTTTGTCTTTGTAAAAAGACAAATAAAAATAGAGACAACACAAAAAGTCTATTCTATTTCTGTTTCTCTTTTTGAGCCATAGTGTGTAGTGATATATATATATATACTCATTACACAGAGGTAAAGAGTACAGCGGTTGTGTTGGAGAGCTACTACCCAGTAATATTCTGTGCTTGGGGATCATTCCCAGAGGTGCTCAAGGGACCATGTACTGGGGATTTAACTTGGATTTCCTGCATGCAAAGAATGCACCCAGTCAAAGCTCATCGATTTTTAAATGAAATATTCAATCATACATTTGCATTAATGACAATCTTACAGTAACTGAGTGAATGGACATGAAAGAAATCTTTTTTTTTACAGGTTAGGATAAAGTAACTGACTTAAAAAAATCAGATAAATGTAATCCAATGTATAAAATTCTGAGATTAAAAAAATAAATCTCTGTTATTGGGGAAATGACTGGAACAATATTCTTGTTCCTTTGTAGATGAAGGTGCATGGAAATGGTACAGATAAGGAAGCAAATATCCCTCCCACACTGGCACTTCTAAAAGAATATCAACTTAATTCTTTGTCAAATAATTATATGAATTTCTGCTGTTTCCAAACTTTCATTCTTTTGTTTTCTTTCTGGGTCACACTCAGCAATGCTTAGAGGTTACTCCTGGCTCTGCACTCAGGACTCACTCCTTGGAGGCACTTGGAGGCACTTGGAGGACCATTTAGGATATCAGGGATTGAACCCAGGTTGGCCACGTGCAAGGCAAGCACTTTACCCATTGTATTATCTCTCTAGCCTCAAACAATTTCATTCTTAACCCCTAGAATAGACATATATTATTTAAACATTTTCTTTTTCTTTAGTTTGGGAGGGCTTCCCAGGAGGAGCTCAAAAGACCCAAAGGCCACCTCCAGTGAGCCAGGCTGGGGGTTCAGTATCAGGATCTGAGGATGCTCTTCTTGGGCTCTGTGACGGCAGAGATTACCTGGGCCATCCTGAATGTTCTTGAACACACATTCAGGTGCACACTCAGGACTGCAAGGGGTCTCCAGGGCTAAATCCAGTGATGCTGAGAGAACCATGTGGTGCTGGGGATTAATTGAGGGTTGGCTTCATGCAAGGCTTATACCTTAACTCCTGTATTACTTTGGTCCCTGTTCTAAATTTCTTAAATTAATGACTAGGAACAAAATCTCCAAGACATTTTAAATGTCTGTTATAAATCAGACATTCATAAACAATCAATAGTATGGCAGCTAAATAAAATCTGTCATTGAGTATGTTCCTGAGAACAACATTGTTCTTCATCAAAAACAAACAAAACTCGAAAGCCAACAACACTGAGCTATTTCACATTTGGTTTCAAAGGCAGAGAGGTCTTTGAAATAAAATCAGCATTTTATTCTATAAAGTTCTTAATCAGCATGCCAAAGTCTGCCGAGGCCTCACTAAGCCAGAAATAGGACAAATAAACCACTTGCTAAAACAAAAAAAACTTCCTTTCAGGCCACAAACATTCCTTGAAGCTCACAGACCTGAGTGAAAAGGAGTGTTTCTGAGTTTCTGCTGTCCAGACTGAGCACAAACCGAATGGACTGGAAAAGTTCTTGGATGCTGGACCGGAACTGCTCCTCTTCCATTCCACAGGTGGCTCGTGAGTACAAGATCCTTGACTGTACAATGAACTTGAAAAGGTACTCCAAGGCCTAGATGTGTGGGAGGAAAAGAAATTGAGAGGTTTTAAAATGGGTAGGAACCAATATGAAAGGGAATGAAAGGCAAAATAACGTCAAATTTGATACCAAAATCAGACAATGAACATTTAAAATTGTTCATTCTATAGAAATAAAAATTTTATTTAATTTTCAAACTTTTTCCTCAAAAGATCACTGGATAGAAGCTGTTGTTACTGATAATCATTAAATTGCTCGAGCAAGCGGGCCCAGTAACGTCTCCATTGGAGACTTTGTTGTTACTGTGTTTGGCATATCGAATACTCTCGGTAGCTTGCCGGGCTCTCCGAGAGGGGCGGAGGAATCGAACTCGGGTCGGCCACGTTGGCCGCTTGTAAGGCGAATGCCCTACCGCTGTGCTATCGCTCCAGCCCCAAAATTATTTCAATTTTTGATGAGGTCCTGGAGGTTAGTAACAACAGACTACAATAGAAGTAGCTTAATTCAAGAACAGGTAGGATAGAAATAAAATTAAGTTTTTCTTAACTTTTTTTGCGATGTCTGGAAAGAAGCTCCAAAGGCAAAAATATAAAACTCATTAATCTATTCCAAGAATTTATTCCAAGAATTAAGAATTATTTTTTGTTCTGTGTTTTAGACACACCCAGTCCTGATGCTCAGGATTTACTTCTGGCTCTGTGCTGAGTGAACTATTATGTTGTGCTAGGGATGGCCACATACATGGCGATTGCTTTAACTCCTGTACTATCTCTCCTGCATGAAAATTCTTTTTTTTTTTTTTTGTGGGAGGCACACCCTGTGGTATACTGGCTCTACGCTCAAGAATCACTCCTGGTGGTAGTCAGGGGACCATATGGGATGCTAGGGACTGAACCTGGATCAGTTGTGTACAATGCAAGTGCCCTACCCACTATACTTTTCCTCTGCCTCTTGCACAAAAATTCTTTAACGAGTCTTCTGTATCTATGATATATATATACGTATATATGTATGTATATATACATATAATTATATATCTTGGGCCTTACAGAGTGCCAGTCTTCTTTCCTGTGGTCAAATTCAGAGAAAACTTACTCCAGGTTGCACAACAGCTGGAAGACTGAGACACTACTCTTTGGCTTCTTGAAGACCAGAACACCAGCCAGGAACAGTTCTTGAACAATACTGAGGAAAAAGTTCCCATAAAATGTTCTGGGAGCAGAATCATATTCTAAGGAGTCCCTGCAACTTGGATCATGATAATGACTAGATTAATTCTTTTCTAAGAAAATTTAAGATCCAAGACAATGATTTCTAATTAAAGAAATAGCAGAGATTCTCATACACTAGAAAACCAGATATACTGGAACCTATCCAATGATCAAATAATGGCATCAGTTACTTGAAAAAATAAAGGGATAGATATATAGATGATAGATCATATATATATTTCTGATAGGAGACAATTTCCAAATGATCTTTCATAGCCTATTCATCTGCTAGAAGAACTAACAAAACAAAAATAAAATTTGTGGTCCTCAATTGTCATTAGAGAAAGAAAAATTGAGAAAAATATGTCTTCTAAGGCTTTTACTATAAGATTCTGTAGAAGTGCCTCATTTCCATAAATGCTCCAGCTTCTGTTATAGTATCTTTTAATTGTCTTTAATGCATAAATCTGGAAATTCTTTTTTATAGTCTAATGTTAAAAGAAAATTAATTTTCTTATCACTAAAATCTAGACCATTTTGAGTCTAGTCCACTGATGCACCTAAAGCAGCATATATGTGTTTGGTTTTAACATACTTACTTGTATTTTCTTATATACGGGCTTAACCTCCGTCCCTCTCAGAGAGCCTGGAAAGCTACCAAGAGTATCCTGACCACACAACAGAGCCCAGCAAGCTCCCCGTGACGTATTGGATACGCCCAAAACAGTAACAACAAGTCTCACAATGGAGACGTTACTGGTGCCCACTCGAGCAAATCAATGAACAATGGGAGGACAGTGCTATAGTGCACAGTTTGGCCAAGAGGACTTAAATGCTGAGATTTTGATAAAGGGGAAATGGCCTGATGAAACTTAGTACTAGATATATTTGTTATAGGTGTAAGTAAAACCTACCTTTTTTTTGGCTCGGCTCTTCACATGCTACCTGTCTGAATGCAAGGTTCCGTCCCAGTGGAAAACCAGCAGGACTCTACTACTATACAAGAAGGGAGACATCCACGACATTGGCAACTAGCACCCAATCTGCCTATTGTCTGTCATCTACAAGCTGTTCACTCGAGTCATCCTGAATAGGATTGGCAGAACACTAGATGAAGGACAACCATGCGAGCAAGCCGGGTTCCGAAAAGGATTCAGCACCATCGACCATATCCACACGATAACCAAACTTATTGAGGTTTCTCAGGAGTTCAAGATGCTGCTCTGTCTAACATTCATTGATTTAAAGAAGGCCTTTGATTCTGTTGACAGAAGCAGCCATCGAAGCCCTAGCCAGTCAGGGCGTTCAAACTCAATACATCAGGATCCTCCGTGAGCTGTGATCTCACTATTCTTCAAAGAAGTGATCATCCATGTCAAGAGAGGGGTTCGGCAGGGTGATACTATTTCACCGAAACTCTTCAGTGCCACCCTCGAGAACGTCATGTGACGACTGGAACGGGAAGGAATGGGAGTAAAGATAGATGGTCGGCAACTACACCACCTCCGCTTTGCTGATGACATCGTTCTAATAACACCAAACATAAGCCAAGCCACACAAATGCTGACCGACTTCGACCATGAGTGTGGAAAGGTCGGATTACAGCTGGATCTCACAAAGACAATGTTCATGAGAAACATTGTTCCTGACGTTCCGTTCACTCTCAATGGAACGACCATCTCCGAATACAACAGTTATGTGTACCTAGCTCAGAAGTCAACGTGACGAATGACCTGGCACCTGAGTTGCGCAGGAGGAAGAGAGCGGGTTGGAACGCCTTCAAGAACGTTGAAGAAATAGCTAAGAGGATGAAGAACCTCCAGCTCTGAGCACATCTCTTCGATTCCACTGTTCTTCCTGCATTAACATACGCCTCAGAGACCTGGGCCTCAGAGACCTGGGCCCTACGAAAACAGGATGAGAACGCTATTTGGGTCTCAAAGAGGAATGCTATGCTTGGAGTATCAAAGAGCTATGCTTGGAGTATCACGCTTCACTCAAATGAGAGAAAGAATCCGGAGTTCCGACCTCTGTCAATGCTCAAGAATCAGGGATGCCGTATCGTTTTCCAGGGCATCGAAAATCAGATGGGCTGGACATGTAATGAGATTTAGAGACAACCGCTGTACTAGAGCCATTACCAACTGGATTCCACGGGACGTCAAAAGACTTCTTCGTCAAGACCCTGAACAATCGGTTTGAAGCTCTTCATGTTCCTAGAACGAGCAGATGCCATTGAGCCACACTAGCATGCAAAAGGAATGAATGGAGACATTACTGGAGCACGCTTGAATAAATTGATGAGTAATGGGATATCAAGTGATCAAGTAAGTAAAACAGGTTGGAAGAGGGGCTGAAGCTATAGTACAGTGGGTAGGGCGTTTGGCTTGTGCGCGGCCAACCTGGGTTCGATTCCTAGTACCACATATGGTTCCTCAAGCACCGCCAGGAGTAATTCCTGAGTGCAAAGCCAGGAGTAACCCCTGAGCATCGCTGGGTGTGACATCCCCCCCAAAAAAACAGGTTGGAAGGGTAAGATCAAGAAGAAAAGTGCTCCAAACTTTCTTTTTCTCACCCAAGATTGGTCTTCTTCAGGAATTCTACACCATCATAGGTAATTTGCTATCAGCTATAATAATGAAGCCAGACCCCTTGGAAACAGCCTTTATTGTCCCTTTCCGTCACTTTCTATATCCAATCTGACTTTAGAAAGCCCCTGTGTTGGTCACATGAGGCACTTTTTTTGCTACTTGAAAACTTAAATTCTTTCTCATCCAGACTTAAACATATTTTCTCACTCTGGAATGTTTTTCTCATAGCTCTTTATACTGATTTCACTGATTTTACGGTTTTACCCTAAACTCTAGATCAAAGGTAAACATTCCTCTCCAGTCCTATGATCCTATTTATTTCTGACATAGTACTCATTTTTTCCTAATTGACTTTATGTATGTGTTTGTTTTCCACATTACATTGAAAGTGTGATGAATTAGGTTTTTTCCTCTTGGGTCCTCAAGGGCTAGTAAACATGGAAGGAATCAATATTGACTGAAAGAATGACAAAATATTGACTAAAAGAATGAATGAATGAATGAATGGTTCTTATGAAAAGCAGTTTCTTCTGTGATACTTTCTATCGTATCCTTAAATAATTTACAGATTCACACTGACTTTTGCATTCAGTGCAACTTTTATCCCCTGAAATAAACAGGACACCTGACAAATGGTGGGGCACAGAGGAGACCAGAAACCAGACCCTACCCTCACAACCTACCCAGAATGCTGTACTACAGCTGTGCTTGTGCCTGTTTACCCTTAGAACACTGGGATGGTCTTACTCCTTTTGCCATTTTAATGCCTATTCCAGATGCTGACTCCTCTGAAGACATGTATTGTATGAAGGAGCACAGAAGTGAGATTTTTGGCTTTGAAATTTTACAGAATGTGCAGAAAAGAAAAGAAGCAGGGGCAAAGAGATTTATGATCTGATTTTGCCTCTTCATCAGAAAATGCTTGAGGAAACATCACTTTTATCTGTCACCATATGGAAAAGAATAACGAAATTACAGATCCAAGAGTACTTTGCACAGATGATGTGATACCAAAAAAAAGAAGCACCACTTCTTTTTTTTTCTTTTTTTTTTTTTGCTATTACTCTACTGCTAAATAGAGGGGTAGGAAATACATCGTTTTAAAAGTTCCTTCTGTTTATTTAATCAATTAATTAATTAATTTTTGGGGCCACAACTTGTGGTGCTCAGAGCTTACTTTTAGCTCTGCACTCAGGGATCTCTCCTGTGGGTTCGGGGGATCATATGGGATACCAAGAATCAAACCTGGATCTACTGTGTGCAAGGCAAGTGCACCTGCCATATTAACTCTCTGGCTCTAAAAAAGCTATTTTTAAAGAAAGTAACTCTAGAAGTCAAAGAGATGATACAGGAGTAAAGGCATATGCCTTGTATGCAGCTGACTTCAATTCTATCCCCAACAACACATAGTCCCTTGATTATTACCGAACATAGCCTGGAAGAACACCAAGAACTACTGTGGTGGCCCAGTCAACAGTATGCACTATAAGGTAGGGACCAAGTAACACTTCATCCTTGGCCCTTGGCACTAAACATTGGAAAACTAAAAAACACTAAGAATCAAAGTTTCCTGAGAAACACCTGAGAGATACCCCCATTCCCTTTCCAAAAAAAAGGTAACTTAAGTGCAAAGAAAGACAAGGCTTAAAACAGAAAGCAAGAATTTGCTTTAAGTGAGTTGCTGATGAATACCACAAGTTTCTTCCAATAGCCATCTGGAAAACTATGGAACAAAAGACGGATGGACACTCTCAGCTGATTTCTAGAGTAGAAGTAGTCATGAAGTCACTAGAAAGCAGAGTTAATTCACTAATGAGGATAGGCCCCTATAAATTAGAGTTGCCCAACAATGTGAAGGAAGCTGGTTTAAACAGGGATATATTGCCATGGGGCACCTATGTTATCAATAAAGACCAAGGCTTTAAGATTATCTCAACATATCAACAGAGAATATTCACTCAGCTCTTTTTACTTAAAACAGTTCTTTTTTTCTTGGTGGTGGGGCTCTCCCAAGCAAAGCTTTGGGTGCTTCAGGACCACCTCCATGTACTTAAAAGACTATGAATGGTCAGAAATTTAGCCTGGAGCTTCTGCATGTTAGGCATGTGCTTAGCCCTTGAAATTAATATCCCTGTCAAATCATATTTTTTTGGTAAACAGCACTGTAGCACTGTCCTCCCGCTGTTCACTGATTTGCTCAAGCGGGCCCAGTAATGTCTCCATTGTGAGACTTGTTGTTACTGTGTTTTGGCATATTGAATACGTCATGGGTAGCTTGCCGGCTTTGCCGTGTGGGCGTGATATTCTTGGTAGCTTGCCGGGCTCTCCAAGAGGGGCAGAGAAATCGAACCCGGGTTAGCCGGGTTGGCCGCATGCAAGGCAAATGCCCTACCTGCTGTGCTATCACTCCAGCCCTTTTTGGGTAACTAATATTTTTATCAAAAAGTTTGTTTTTATTATAGTCTGTGTATAAGATTCCAACAATGTTTACATTAATAGTAATGATATACAGAGTTACAGGACAACTGTTACTGAACCTATTTTTTGTTTAAAATTTTTTTTATTGAATCACCGTGAGATAGAGCATTAGAAAATTGTTCATGATTGCGTCGCAGTCATACAATGTTCTAACACCCATACCACCATCAGTGTAATTTCTCAGCACCAGTGTCTCTACTTTCCCTTCCACCCCTTCAAGCTATCCCCTCACTCAGCTTGCCTCTATGGCAGGCACCTCTCTTCTCTCACTCTCCTCCTCTTTTTCTCTCTCATTTTAGGCATTATGGTTTGTAATACAGATGCTGAAAGATTATTATGGATATCCTTTCACCTGCTTTCAAGACTTAGTCTTGTCCAGAGTGATCATTTCCAACTAGTATAGTCATAGCAGATCCTCCTCTATCTTAACTACCATCCATCCCCCACAACACTGACCAACTAATGACCAGTCCCCCTGGCCCATTTTCCCTGGCATTGGGTATTAGTGTCATATTGTTTGGGTTTTTTTTTTATTATATTCCACAAATAAATGCAGTAATTCTATATCTGTCCCTCTCCTGACTTATTTCACTCAGCATGATACTCTCCAAATCTATCCATTTATAGGCAAATTCCATGACCTTATTTTTCCTAACAGCTGTGTAGTATTCGATTGTGTAGATGTACGATAGTTCCTTTATTCATATGTCTGTTCTCAGGCTTTCTGAACCTATTATTTTTTAAATTAAAAAAAAATATAAAGTAACTTTATTATGTGTGTAGTTGAGGCCTCTACATTTTTATATTTGTAGTGTTTATATTTATATTTATTTTTTATAAATATTTTATATTTATATTTGAGAGATTGGTAGGTTGTATATTTGAGAGT
The DNA here is from genome assembly GCF_029834395.1 of Sorex fumeus. Classification (NCBI taxonomy): domain Eukaryota; kingdom Metazoa; phylum Chordata; class Mammalia; order Eulipotyphla; family Soricidae; genus Sorex; species Sorex fumeus. Next base: position 51,748,312 of record NW_026606129.1, on the reverse strand, counting down.
TTGTTTGGAGGTTGTAGCAGGGGAATGCAGCTACTCACATACTCTTGACTGAAGAACAGTTAGTTTATATTCAGGGAAGGTTGTCTTCTTTAACCAAGCATGCAGCTTTGGGAGGGAGGCACTTGGAGTGGTGACAGAGGAAGGGTATATCCACTTAGCCAGCCAATCAGCCAAATCAACCCTGGTGATAAATGGGGTGACAGATGTCACAGCCCTCAAACCCTGGGATGGTATATTTTTTTGTGGTATAGGCATATTGTGTTTTGGCATATTGAATACGTCATGGGTAGCTTGCCGGCTTTGCTTGGTTACCATGCTTGGTTGTGGTACTGACGATCACATATGACAGTTCCAGAGATCACCTTGAGCAATGCCAGGGCTCCAGCTCACAACCTCACACAGGCAATCATGTGCTATATGTCTTATTCCACAACTCTCTTATAACTTGAAACAGTTCTAAAAACAATTATGGGTAGGGACATAACACAAAGGACTGGAGTGCAGGCTTTGCACATGGCCCAGCTTTGATTCCTAACACTCCAAGGTCACCTGAGCACTGTCATAAGCCACCCCTGAGCAATCAAGCCAGGAGTAGACCCTACTCCTGGGTATGGACCACAAATTAAATCAAAACAATGTTTAGTTGTCAACTGAAGAAGGAAAAATTATTATGATGTTGGTGCACCAACATTTGCTTGGAGGAGATATGACATTTTCGTCATAGAAGAAAAAACTGATACCTCTCATTAAAAAGGCAGGAGTGATGGCCAGGAGCTGTGTACATATCAGTTCTTTCTCCTGCTTTAACATAAAAACTACCAGGAATAGGCATCATGGGAAACATCAATGAATGAATCATTAAATAAGATGCTGTCTATTACACAATAATGTCAAGCTATTTTTTAAGAAAGATGAAGTCTTACCATTGTGACAACCTGGATAAACCAAAAAGGCATTATTCTAAGTAAAAATAAGTCATATGAAAAAAGATAAATACTGTGTACTCTATTCCTGTATTCAAGATAAAGAAAATAGATAAACAAAACCAAAGTATTAATTTATGAGAACAAAATGGTAGTTTTCATTGGGGAAGACACAGGGACTGGATAAATTGGATGAATGAAAAGCAGTCATTTAACATGAGGGTGGGTGGATATTATATTTTTGGTAGCATAATGTATTATGCAGTACATATCGATGTAAAATTATAATGCTTTATATCTTAAACCTATGTTATATTATTAACCAAAGTTACTACCATTAAAAAATTCTTCTGGAGGCAAAATCAAGGTAAGGAAAGGAGAATTACGTGAATTAGGTTTTTCTGGAAAGTTGGCCATAGTAGAGGGATGGCAATACTTGTCCTACATACTACGCCATTGAGATTATTCACAAAAAATGCAAGGTGGGCCCTTTTTTTGTATAGTGAGGTCAATAATTACCCGCATGGCTTCCTGAATGTGATCTTGACGAATCAGTTCTGCTGAGCAGTCCATGTACCACTTCAAACAGCGGATGAGCTCCCTGGGAAAGAGAACAGTTCCAGACATCCACTTTAGTCCCAAAGTAATGCAGCCTTAAGTATGTGCTATCCTGAGTTAGGCATATAAGAAATAACATCTGGTTGATGAACTCAATGGAATGATAGATCCAATACAGCTGAGGAACTATGGATCATCTGAGACCAGATGATACTACTCATTGACAAAAAAGTTGCCAAACATTAATTAGCAATTATTATAATTTTCCCCCCCATTCTTTCCAAAACTTTTTTTTTTTTTTTTGGTGTTATGGGCTAGGGGTGGGAAGCACACCTGGCACTGCACAGGGGTTGCTCTTGCTCTTGGCTCTATGCTCATGGATCACTACTAGCAGGGCTTCATGGGACGATATGGGGTGCTGAGGATTGAATTGGGGAAGGCCCGCACACAGGCAAGCATCCTAGCTGCTGAATTGTTCTGGCCCCAAATCACTTTTTAAAAAAAAATTTATTTTATTTTATTTTCATAAAGTTGTTCACAATAATTCATTTAATATTCAAACACCAATCCCACCACCATTGCACTTTCTCACCACCCCAAATCCCAAACCATGAACCCAAAGCAGAATCAAAACAATTATTTTTGTATTGCTTGTTATGAATAATCTGCTAAAAATTATCCAATAAAGTTTCCTTAGAGGAAAGTGTGTAAAGATTGTTTTATTTCACCCTGGAGCCATTAAGCCCTTGTATAAGAGATTACTAACATATTTGTTAAACCCCATCAAATGTTGTGTGCTACTCTTGGTACATCAGTGTTCCTGATAGAATTTTTTTTTTTTGCTTTTTGAGTCACACCCGGTGATGCATAAGGGTTACTCCTGGTTCTGCACTCAGAAATTACCCCTGGCGGTGCACAGGGGACCATATGGGACGCTGGGAATCAAACCCAGGTTGGCCGTGTGCAAGGCAAACACCCTACCTGCTGTGCTATTGCTCCAGCCCCAGTACAATTTTTTAAAAAAAATTTTTAAGAAAGTTTCCCCAAAGTCTTGGACATATACATTTCTGTTTTGTCTAAAATTGCTGTCTCTAGAACATGCAACAAAGATTAATAGACTGAATAATGATGCATAGTTCTATGTCTCTGCTTGTTCAATGTCCATCTCAATGATTTCATTTCTCTAGAACAAAGTCACATAAGTAGAATAGCTTGACAGTAGAATAGCTGTATTACAAGGTAATACAGCACAGAGGTCAAGAGGGAAGTTCCTAATCAGATGACAGGTGAACCTATGGTTCTAGATCTGTATCCTTGAGAAAGTTATTTACTCTCTGTGTATTTCATTCTTTTCACTCAATACATGGAGAGGGAAAGCAGTATATCTTGGTTAATGTGAATTCTACTGAGACGACACATGCAAAGCACATAGCACAGCACCTACTCTCTAGGCAGCATGTACAATGGTTCCAGTCTTGCAACATTAAAGTGTCTGTTTTTGGAGGGGGCCATACATAATGATGCTCAGGGCTTATTCCTGGTTCTGTGATCAGGGATCATTCCTGGAGGTGCTTGGGAGACTATATGTGGCACTGGGAACATAAAGCTGGGTCAGCTGAGTGCAAGGAAAGTGCCTTAACCCTGAATTACCTCTCTAACCTGACACTAGGGTTTTAATGTATGTTTTCAAATATTGTGTTAGTTCAAAAGAAGAAAGCAGACACTTTAATTGCTTTAATGATTTTTAATTTTTATTTGGGATTCACACCAGCAGTGCTCAGGGCTACTTCCAGCTTGGTGCTTGGGGTCATTTTTTGTTGTCTTGGGAACCATGTAGTACTGAGACTCAATTTTGTCTCCTGCCTCCTATGTATGCACTTAGTCTATTGAATTATTGATCTAACCTGTTTTGGAAGTTTTAGATTGATCGTGTTTACCAATCATATTTTTTTATATTGGCTAGAATTTTTTCTTTGACATTTATTTGTGTGTTATATATTTATTTATGTTTTCCATGGGAAAAGAAATATTTATTATTATTATTATTATTATTATTATTTTGATGGAAGCCATACCCAGCAGTGTTTAGGACTTACTCCTGGATCTGCACTCAGGGATTACTCCTAGCTGGGCTCGAGGACCATATGTGGTGCTGGGTGTTGAACCAGGTCAGCCATGTGTAAGGCAAGTGCTCCAACTATACTATTGCTCCAACACCAAGCAAGACATATTTAAGTCTGCCATTCTCAGAAGAAGTATGAAAATGTGTAATGTGCTATGCTTAAAATGCCAGCTGAAAATTTACAGATAGCATAAATAATGAAAAATCAAACATTTTTCTCTTAATATCAGAAATAAACAAAAACATTAAGGTTAGCTGAACAAAATATGATTGCCACTAAACTTTAAAAAAATTCTCTATATATATTGGGCCCGAGAACTACTCAAAGGGCTGATGAGTACACGATTTATATACAATAGGCTCAGATTTAATCTCTGAAATGGCATAGTCCCCTATCATCAGGTATGATCTCAGAACAAATACATTCTATCTTTATATTAAAACACAAGTCTTAATAATGATGCCAAATGCTACCTACTTGTAAGCTAGGGCTCCAGCAAAGTGCTTCTGGATGTAGGTGTCCATTACAGGTCGAAAGTGAAAATACTTGATGTCTCGAAGAAGATTGATGATGAATACCTAGGAAAGACAAAGGATACTAGTGCTCACCGAAGGTCTCAGACTTATTCCTCACATGAATCACAACTTTTACTTTTTAAAAAAATGATAAACGGTCAATGATTTCTTTAATGTTTCCCATGGGGAGTTAATGTAAAATTAAAATTGTGTGTGTGTGTGTGTGTGTGTGTGTGTGTGTATGTGAGTGTGTTTAAATTAGGCCACTGCAGAGCCAAAGCAATAGTATAGAGGGTTGAGCACTTGCTTTACATGCGACTGACCTGGGTTTGATCCCTGGAATCCCATATGGCCCCCCAAGCACCGCCAGGAGTAATTCTGGAGTGTAGAGCCAGGAGTAACCTCTAAGCATCACTGGGTGAGAAAGCCAGACCGCAGGCCCACCTTGCTGCAGCGCCCTCTTCTGCAGGATCCTAGGTCATTGAGTCCCTGGGACCGGCTGGGGGTGTGGCCTTCACGCAGGGGGCGTGGCATCCTCAAAAGTGGGCATGGCCTTCTCTTAGGCGGGTGGCCGCACTTATATTTCCCACTCCCAGCACTCTCGACTCATATACCCCATTTTGAAAATGAAAAAAGTATTTTCTTATATTAGTCTCTGGGCTTTTTGTTGGTAAAAATATCTATCACAAGGGTGAGGTATCCCTGCAATAGTGATGAAATTCAGTGTCAAAAATATAAAGTGACCTGGCTTTGATCATGCTAAAATTTTAAAACATGATCTTTATTTATTTATTTTTATTAGTGAAACACCATGAGGTACAGATATAGACTTACAAATTTTTGTGCTTGGGTTTCAGTTATACAATGATCAAGTACCCATCCCTCCACCAGTGCCCATTTTCCACCACCACGGGTCCCAGTATCCCTCCCACTCCCCATCCCCCCATCCCACCCTGCCTCTGTTGCAGGGCATTCCCTTTTGTTCTCTCTCTCTCTCTCTCCTTTTGGGTGTTGTGGTTTGCAAGAGAGGCATTGAGTGGCAATCATGTTTTGTCTATAGTCTACTTTCAGCAAAAACAGGATCTTTAGGGATCTACCTGTGTTGGTCAATCTTCCTTGGATGATACTTCTCAGCCCCATATTTATTGGAAACAGCTACATCATGTGATGATTCAGTCTAATAAATTCATTTTATTAAATCAAAACGTTATATTACAGTATAGTTAATTAAAAAAGCAGGGAAGGTAAGACTCACCAAAGACTGAAACACCAACAGTCCATATTTCTCTGTATTATCATCCAAAATCACGAAAAGTGTATCTAAGATGTCCTGCAGAAACTGCAACAGCATAGAAATCAGAGGGCTTAGGTCTTGAAACCTTGTACACATGGCCAAACTATCATACACCAATGACCAATCTTTCAGTAAATCAAACCAAAGATCTCTGATCTCAAACTACCACTTAAAAATAATAACTAGTACTCTATATCTACTCTGCTAAGGAATATCTAGGAGTTATTTTCTTACAGTCCGAAGGACCTGAAAGAGATCTAGAAAGCTCTTCTTGATGGAAAAGTGCTAACTAAATGTTTAAGAAAAGAGCAGTTATCAAAAAACAAAGGACTGAAGGACCAGGAATGTTGCTCCATGGTACTTTCACATGCATGAGGCCCTGAATTTGATTATCAACATCAAAACAGAACATTCTTATAAAATTGCAATTCTGAAATAAAAGTCAAGAGATTCTAATAAAAAAATTCTCTTAAGAAAAACAGCTTGCTCTTTTGGATCTTTATTACTAAAGAGTTTAGTAATCCTTTATTCTCTATTAGAGTTTCACTCCACAGAAGACATTAGGATTAGGAGATGGAAGCTAGGCTTTACTTACAGAAACTATTTCTTGAACTAGAAATTAGTATCCTAGGAAAAGGACAAATGCTGCTGCTGAGAACTGTAAATAAGCATAACATATCTAAAAGCATCATTTATTTTGAGCATTTTTGACGTATAACTGATTTTATTTGTAAGTTTTAAGGAGGGGAGAGAGAGAAAGAGAGAGAGATGCTCAAGAGAGAATGGGGGCTTCTCCAGAGTGGAGAGAGAGCCTTGGTACATATCCCTCAAGCATTCTTCTTTTGAAGTTACCAAAAACAAGGAAAAAATAACAAATGCTCATGACTGCTAAGTCTTTTAATATAAAATACCATTCTGTTGATCAAATGCAATTTAACGAAGCAACATTTATGCCTTATCTTAAAACAATATAAGGTGAAAGACTTCATGGAGTGATGATGGGTAGGACTAGCCATGGGTCAATAATAATTATTGCTAGTTGGGTAATGGGTACATGAGAATTTTTTTATATTATTCTGTTTATTTTGCGTATGCTTTAAATCTTCCTATGAAAACTGAAAAAATAATGCTAGCATACTCTTTTTTACATTCTTAGCTATCTGACTTGAGACAAATTATCGATAAAAAAATAAAGAAAGCTGGTACGATATTCAGTCATCAGGAACATGACACTCCAACTTGAAAAGATCAGACTTTAAAAAATACTTGGCCTGTTTACTGGTTGATATTTTATGTGGATATATATATATATAAAATATCAACCAGTATATATATATATATATATATATATATATATATATATATATGCACAATGATAAGGTGTCTGCCTTGTGCGCAGCTGGCCAGGCCGAGCCAGGTTTGATTCCTCCGCCCCTCTGGGAGAACCCGGCAAGCTACTGAGAGTATCTTGCCTGCACGGCAAAGCGTGGCACACTACCCATGACGTATTCAATATGCCAAACACAGTAACAACAAGTCTCACGATGGAGACATTACTGGGACCACTTGAGCAAATTGATGAATAATGGGAGGGCAGTGCTACAGTGCTACATTTAGAAGTAAAAAGAATCTTACTTTTTTGCTTTTTTTGGGGGGGGGAGTCTCACCCGGCGATGCTCAGGGGTTACTCCTGGCTCATGCACTCAGGAATTACTCCTGGCGGTGCTCGGGGGACCATATGGGATGCTGGGAATCGAACCTGTGTTGGCTATGTTGGCTGTGTGCAAGGCAAACGCCCTACCCACTGTGCTATAGCTCCAGCCCCCAAAAAGAATCTTAGTATTAGTTTTCTTGTATTCTTTTTAAAATGTATGATTCTTAATCAACAGATTAAAAAATTTCATACTTCCTAAACTTTAAAACTGTCCTTGATTTGATATTTGCAATGACAGAGATGAGAAGACACTTGGAGGTGCCTTTAAAGATATTTAAGGTGGGTCCACACCTTCTGCCAACAGGAAACAGTTATAGGTCATCATCCATATACCCCTTAAAGATTTAAAGTGGTGAACTTTCTCTGGGGGGATTTTGGAGGCAGTGATATTTTTCAGTCTCAAAAACTAGGGACCCTGGTAATGAGCTGTGGGGACATAATAAAACTAAGAAGAAATTCTCTAGTCCTGAACTAGCCCAAAGGCATGAGGAATAAAATTTAGCTCTTTGGAGAAATGGAAGCACCACTCATATGTATAAACTAAGGCACCATTCATACAAAGGTGGACCCCCTCATAAGTTATAGGAGAACCTAAGAATATTTAAAAATCATCAAAAGTCCATGGATTTTCTCCTGTGACAATACCCAGTTTAACTTTTATATATGAAGAAAACTACAGGCTTATTCCATTTAGAAAATCTGTATATAACTTCTTTCAAAAGCTTTTTCCACCCTGAAGAAGTCTAAGTTCTCTCTTCTCTTCTCCACTACCCTTCCCTCTCCTCCCCTCCCCCTCCCCCTCCCCCCTCCTCTCCTCTCCTCTCCTCTCCTCTCCTCTCCTCTCCTCTCCTCTCCTCTCCTCTCCTCCCCCCTCCTCTCCTCTCCTCTCCTCTCCTCTCCTCTCCTCTCCTCTCCTCTCCTCTCCTCTCCTCTCCTCTCCTCTCCTCTCCTCTCTCACTGTCCTTCCTTTCCCTAAGTAAATTTCTTTAAACTATTTACCTCCCTAGAAAACTTAAGGTAGATATTTAATCTCTATCTTACTGTCCACTGATTTGACACCTCCATTTCCTCAGGAAGAGTTCAAACTATTGTGTAGAATACACCTTTTGGCTTTTCACTACTACCAGAAAGTGCTTGAGAGTTTTCTTGAGCCTGAGAAAGTGCCTGAGAGTTTTCTCAGACAGGTGAGCAGTGTTCAGTACAAAGAAACCCCATAAGGATTGGGAGAGTGCAGCAGTCAGCTTGATAAGGCCATTCCTTATTTAGGAAATTTCACAAAGGTAACTGGAAAAAGCAATTGAGGAAGGGAGCACAAAAGGTTTCCTAAATATAGATGCTGAGAGAGAATGCACAAATCAGCAGTTACAAATTAATGGAGAGTATAATTTAGAGTACTTAGAGACAACCAAGAGAGCATCTATAGAAAGACGTCAAGCTGTGTTTGTGGTAAAGGATTCCAAAGTAAGGAAAATGAGAAATGAGAAAAAGACCAAAGAAAGCAATGAGACCTAAAGGAATGCAGACAGAAGAAAGTAATGGGATTGTTTCTAAGTGGATGTGTTTGCCACTGACATTTTCACTGTTTTGTTTTATAGAAAGAAAAACAAGTCAGAAAATAGATTTGTAACCTAAATATAGCTGCTAACATGTACTAACTAAGTCTGAGACTTTTTGAAAGGGGGAAATCCTTCATTATTATTAATAAATCCATCACAAATTTTGAGAAATGATATTAGAAGCTACTGGCAGGGACTAAGGAAAAAGTAAAGCCTTTTATCCCAAATTCCAATTCAGAAAAAATGCATAAGATGCATGAAAATTATACCTTAACAATTTCTTCGCCGCTGACATGCCGTAGTCGCCCTAGTATGTCCATGATCCGGTCTGGAAAAGCCTTCCATTTCAACAGAGCAAGGAGGTCCACTAGAAAGTAAACACAAAAGATGGGAACCCTGGCACACAAAAGACAAGAGAAGCCCAGACTCTCAGCTGAGGACAAAAGCAAACTAGAGAAAGAGAAATAGGTATAAGCATTATAAACAGCCTTTTCAGTGCTGAAACCAAGACCAAAGACACAGCTGAAAGTAGATAAAGGACAAAACATGATGGCCGCTCAGTATCTGTATTGCAAACCATAATGCTAAAAAGTAAAGAGAGACTAAGAGGTAAATTATCTGCCATAGAGGCAAGGGAAGGAGTGGGATGGGTGGGGAGGGATACTGGTGGTGGATATTGGTGGTGAAAAATGTACACTGGTGGAGGGATGGGTGTTCAATCATCCATATGGCTGAAACTCAAACATGAAAGCTTTAGCTCACAGCGGGTAGGGCATTTGCCTTGCATGCAGACCAACATGGCCGACCCAAGTTCGATTCCTCCACCCCTCTCCAAGAGTCCGGCAAGTTACCGAGAGTATCTCGCCCGCAGGGAAAATCCTGGCAAGCTACCCATAACATATTCAATATGCCAAACACAGTAACAACAAGTCTCACAATGGAGATGTTACTGGGCCCACTCGAGAAAATTGATGAACAACGGGGGGACTGTGACAGCAGTTCCTGAAATAATGTTTCAGAAAAATAAAAGACCAAAGACACATTTGTGAACTTTGGAAATGCACTCTGGTGCTGTTAAAAACATGAAAAAACTTGTAGGCTGGCTGTTACTATCAAGTAATTCCTTCAAATTCAAACAAAAAAAATTCCATAACCATAGCATAAAAATGTAGTAACTTTCGAATCCCTTAATATACATCAGGGGATGGAGAGACAGCACAGCAGGTAGGGTGTTTGCCTTGTCCGCTGCAAACCCGGCTGACCCGGGTTCGACTCCTCTGCCCCTCTCGGAGAGCCCAGCAAGCTACCGAGAGTATTTCACCCGCATGGCAAAGCCTGGCAAGCTACCCGTGACATATTCGATATGCCAAACACAGTAACAACAATTCTCACAATGGAGACGTTACTGGGCCCGCTCGAGCAAATCGATGAACAATGGGAGGACAGTGCTAATATAATCAGCAACATGTAACCAGCATGAACTGAGAAGACTGAATCATGCCACCCTTCAGCACAATCACCTACCATTCTGGGTGAGTTTGGTGGAGGAGAGTTGGGTGGAAATGAAGAAAGACTCTTTGGTGCTGCGCTGGAAGATGAGGCTAGAGGGTATATTCGGACAGCCATTGTAGTCCTCTTTGCAGCAGGGTAGGCCCAGGTACAGAGCGTGGTTGTTAAATGTGCTATTCTCATCACACTGTAGGCAAAAGTAGAGAATATATAATTTTTTCCTAAACCAGGACATATGTTACAAGGCACCAGAGAATTTCTGTGTTAATGTTTACTCTTAATTTTCTTGATGCAGGACCTTGAGTTTCAGGTGTTCCTAGAAAAGTCCTTTCAGTTCAGAAACTCCCCAGAATAGCTTGGGTGCCTCTTTTAAGAGAACATGGTATGCATATGGCCTCTACTTGATGTGCTGGCAACCTCAGAGGGCAGCAATATTGTGACTGATGACATAACATGATCTCAAATACAGGGACTCTGAACATACTGGCCAAGGACACAATGGAACACAGAGGTTGGTAGTGGATTTTCATTATTTAGTGGAGTGGAAGGTGGGAAATTATGTATTGGCATTACTTGCAAGGGGAGACCAATCACTGCATTTAGAAAACAGCAATGGCCAGTCCTGCTCTTACCCACCATCATACTACCCTGAATTTTTTGGCTCACACAATGAAAAGCAACATGGGAACAGGGGTTAGAGAGAGAGAGTCAGATTACATACCTTATACACATAGAGTTCATGGATGTCATCTGATAGAGTGGTGCCATCATCTCGCATCAAGGGTGAGAATGCAAAGCCAAAGAGTTTCTTTTCCCCTTTGTCCTTTGCTGCAATCACAGTCAAATGTCAGTTGTCTGCCCTGCCACCAACTTTGCTTTTTAACATACATTCACCTTGTAACAAACTAATATGCTCTTTATTTATTTGTCCCTTCCTTCTTTAATTAATTAGGAATTTTCATTAATTAAGGAACAAAGGACATTAATCAAGGACTGCAGGAATGATGAAAAATACACTAGAACTGGAACTGAACTGAAATTATATTTCAACGTACACAGGCTACTAGAACTAAATAGAAACTAAATTGCTGGTATTGGTAAATAAGGGGCTCTTTAAGCAGTTTAATCATTTAAGGGAAACAATCAACGATAATGTGGACTATCCAGTGTTGAGGTCAGATAGAGAAAGAGGCCTCAGGATTTTGAATCACTGTCCAAATTACAACCTCTGATCATATCCTGTCTCTGAGTACTCATTATTCACAACTCCTCACAAGAACCTCTTAATTCTGTTCCAGAGAGGACAGAATTATATTGATATCCTCAAAGGAATGTGGAGAGAAATCTCACTCACTAGAACAATGCCTGAACTCAAAGCGCAGGTGGGAGCCCCGGAACCGGTCGATGGGGATCGGCAATTTGATAATTTCTCCCCAGCGAGGACTATTACTGTGGTAGAGGACAAAGGAGTGGTAGGAACTCCTATTTGGCTCTCCTGAACCCAAGCTGATGCAATCCTGCAAGACAGAAGCAAAATAAGATGCCATCATCCTAGAGGGAGCCTCTGGATTTCTCTGTCAGTAAGACACACTACTTTCTCCCCTGAGCATGCCTCATCTTCCCACCAGGCCAAATCTATTAAATGGGAAATTTCATTTAAATTAAATTCAATACTTTTGGAAACAGTTCTGTGCAGTATAAGGAATCAGCAGGTACAATGCTTCTTTTCCCTTGGGGCAAAAGTAACCAAATATACAACTCAATGAATTGAAAGGACAAGAGTGATGCAACTGAATCACGGACTTAGGCATCATCTTCACTAAGAAAAAACCAACAAACTCCTCTGGAGAAATGAACAGTTCAAGATTCTTTATCAGATTAGAAAAATAATTAGCTATAAAGTGGAAAGGACTTGTTTTCCATTTTTCCTCAACCCAATTTGAACTAGTATTTTAGGTAGCATTTGGTTGACTGTCTTTTAATGTGAAGAAAGAAAACAAAACTTAACTCAAGTTCCCAGATATTGCCAGGAAGGGGTTGTACGTGCCCTTTTTCTAGACGGCAGAGGCTCCACTACAATCAGGAGCAGCTCCCTGTCTTCACTTGAGTGGTATGAATAGCTGACCGCTCTGCTGACCTCAGCATTATCCATAAAAAAAGGTACATGACTTAATGCAAGAAGTGGATTTAAAAATATTTATTTATTTACTTTCATGGTAACTGGGAAGAGAAGTCAGATCCTGGAGCAAACAAGGCATGCACCTCTGGTCCATAAGTTATTTCCCTGGACTTGAATTTTAAAATTATACACAAAAAATTACTTCTACTACCCTCCTAAAATTATCTTCTTTTATAGATTTGGGACATTTTTATTAATTTTATCTTTTTCCTTCTATAAAATATGAATTATTATTTGTGCTATATTTAAATGGCAAGGTTATAGTTAATATACAGAAGCAAGGTTTGTAAAAGACTTAACTGCTTCCTACCAAAGGCAAATGCTGTTTCCTACTTGCCAGAGACTTCCTTAAAACATTATTGAGGAAAAATGGAAACAATAAAAGTAGAAAAGCAGCACTTCAAGGTCTTTAATGTCAATGGAATTATAGGATCCTTGTCCTATACTGGATGGAAATAATCTTTTTTTTTAGATTCTTCTTTTATTTATTTTTTTAAATTTTTATTAGTGAAACACCATGAGGTACAGTTGTAGACTTACAAATATTTTGTGCTTGGAAATAATCTTTTAGGATCGAATCTGCAGTTCATTGTCATATAAGTTGGCATGAGCAAGTGTTTAAGTCTCACCCTTGATCAAAGAATGAATTTTTTTTAATTAGTTCAGTAAGGTAAAAGAGTGGACCTTAATAGCTATTGCCAAAAATGGACAGTGATGCTAGAAAGAGTGGCAGAAGCAATATAAAGGACATAACTATAGGAAATAGCTCTAAATTGGAACAGGAAGAGTTCGGACAAGAAACTGAAAAAGAATTTCTAGTAATAGGAAGTCATTATCAAGGTTTACAAAAGAATTTCACTAAAGAAATGAAAAGGTACTTCTATGGATGATCTGAGTTCATACTGCCTGAAGAGAATGGGTCTCTGAACAAAGTCCACAGAAATACTAAAATTATTATTGAATTAACATCCATTACAAACTGGCGAGTCTTACCTTCAAGATTTCTCCATCTGCATAAAGCACATACATGGTTACTTCAATATTCTTTTGTACACTTTTTCCCCCTCTTTCAAAATCCCCCTTCTCCAGAGTTAGATATAAGTCATTGCGGATGTCACCTGTGGGGAAAGGAATGCCATGTCTCCATGACTACAGAAACAGTATCTTTCCATTTGAATGGAGGACTAGGCTAGCATTTGGACCCTTCAGGATTCAGGTGGGGCATTCCAAGCTTGGTTAATAACAATGAACATTCTACCATTATCAGTGCAGCAGTATTTAGGCTGGTTAGTCATGTGTTTTAAAATCTGAATTCTATAGGCGTTCACTACAGTTTGTCTGGGGGTGGGACAAGACAGGGAAGAGAATCTTCTCTCAGATACTTTTTAGTCTCTCTATCTACTCTGCAGCAGAAAAATTATAATCTAAGTCTCCCAAAAATATTATATTAAAGAGGAATAATACTTTATTTTAATCATATTTATGTCTTAAGTACTAAGGATTCCTGTTTTCCTTAAAAATATAGCTTCAATTTTCTTTCATAGGTTTTTGGTTTTCAGTCCTTAGTCCTTTGAGTCTCACTGAAGGATTCACTGTTTCTTCCTTCTAGAGGCTTGACTCCAAATCTCATTCCCTGTTGGAGTGCTGGACAGAAGTCACTGCATTACCTGTCACTTTTTTCTTCTTTTTCTTGGAGGTGCTTTGGGAGCAGATGACTCTCTGGAAGCATAGATGCTAAAGCACTGGAGCAGCAATAGATTGTGTTCTCATCACTTCCCTGTGTTCTGACTCCAGTTCATTTTTCTTGAGACTAGTTTGAGATAAATCTGTGGCCTGTGACTGTAGTTTAAAAGTTTTTCTCATACTACAACTCTGAAAGGACCCTAGTTAAAACTACCTTTTTAAAAGGAGAATGGGAATGTTCATTTAAACTGCTCTAAGATTCTAAATTTGTGACTTAGCCAGTTTTCAGATATCCTAAAGAGCTTTTGCTTTGAAAAATAGGAAAGACTAAAAAAATCTTCAAAGGAAGGAAATGGCATAGGAGAAAAGGTAAGGTCAAGGGAAAGATGTGTGATGCAGTCTGGAGAAAACAAATGCAGTATGATAGAACAATTAACCTGCAAATTTACCTAGTTCTGAAGCCACACATTCTTTCTACTTCAATTTGAAGAAAATCTAGCACATGTAAATATTTTTATTACCTGAAATCCCAATGACAGAGATTGTTTTTAGTTTGCAAGTGAACTTTCTGGTTTGGTCAGCCACAGCCACATTTTTCCTGAACTGACAACTACCCTAATTGTGGCAGCATCTGAGTGTCTCTTAAGTCTGAAACAGGACTGACTAATATTTTGGAGCTTGCTTTGATCTTCATGATCAGATTTCTATTCTTCAACTCATCTTTCAATCCAATTCTATAACTGCAATCAGGATTGATTTTTTTTTCACATAATGAACTCTCAAAATACTTTACAGGAAAGAATAACCTAGCAGAAGCAATTATTCTCTGACAGTCATGAGAACTTTCTCTAATATGTGAAAGCTGTCCCATTTCTCAAACAGCCCTGATGTTATAATGAACTTTTAGAGGAAAATGTGTCCTGAAAAATCACACACAAATGCAAGTGGTAGGTAAATAGGACATCTCTGCAGTTGGGTTAAAAAGTGCATGCACAGTGAAATTGGGTGAGTTTTGAACTGTGCCTTTTGAACATTCCCAGTGTAACCCTCTTAGTAACCAGGTGTGCAGATATTATGACGGGGGTAAACAGAAAGAAAAGGCATACTCAACATTATTATTTTGCTACTGTCAGGGACAGAAGATGAACAATGTCAGTTCTGAAATTAAAATTAAAATTTAATTGGGAATTTTACTATCAGTTACTGCAATAATAATGGATAAATCAGATTTTGTTAAACCTTAACAATTGGAGCATACACCTTAGATCCTTGTTCTAACTAAAACCTTTTAGTTACACATTAGTTTTCCTATAGAATGTAAGCAATTATTCAATTTCTAGGCCAATTTGGCATAAAGTGAACAGTCCAGAGAATTTAAATGTCCGATTGAAAGAATAGACACTGTGTTTAAAAATAATCCTCGTTTAAACCAACACTCTCTGGAAGTTATTCTCTAGATAATACACATGGCTTTTTATTTATTTATTTATTTATTCATTCATTCATTTTTTTGGCTTTTTGGGTCATACCTGGCGATGCACAGGAGTTACTCCTGGCGGTGCTCAGGGGACTATCACATGGCTTTTTAAAAAGCAGTGGTTTGCTACCAGCAATAATACTTAATACTTTTTTTTTTTTTGCTTTTTGGGTCACACTTGGTGATGCCAGGGGTTACTACTGGCTCATGAACTCAGGAATCACTCCTGGAAGTGCTTGGGGAATCATATGGGATGCTGGGAATCAAAGCCGGGTCGGTCGCGTGCAAGGCAAAGGCCCTACCTGCTGTACTACTGCTCCAGCCCCACATTAATACTTTTAAGCTGTAAAAATATTGTCCATTTCTGTGGATTTACATACAAGTATGTTACAGTAAACATGTTCTCTAAGTGAAACATTCATACATTTTTCTAGCAATATATGGTATTGGATGCTAATTCAAAACTGGGTATTATGTTTTGGAAATCTATTTAGTTGGTGTTTTATAGAGGAACTAATGGTTTCTGGGCCATTTCTCTAGGGCATTTTACATACAAATGCCAATTCAAATGAAAAGGTCAGATATTCCTAAAGTTCTTAATTATTTAAAAAAATTTATTTAAACAGAATGCTTTTGGTGATGATCAAGGTAAAAAAATATTGACACAAGTAATTGCACTCTGAGATTCAGACTCACACAGCTTGGTTTCATCAGATATTTGGCTGAGAAGAGACAATGGCTGATCTCAGTAGGAAATATTAAATAGCTTTATAGGTTGACATTTTGTAAGATATGGCACCAATTTTGAGAATGAAGTTTTGTAAAAGTTAACATGGCTGGGGCCTTTCTGTCAAAAATTCTCTGGGAAATCTTTAACATTGAGCTTTTCACTAACTGGAATTTAGAAGAAAACCTAGGAAGAGAATAAAAAACTTAAGTAAAAAAAAAAAAAACAAAAGAAAACCTCTTAAGTAGTTAATGACCCAACATGCCTTACAGATAGCTTGCCAGCTTTTCCTGCTCATTGTCTGTCCCCATTGCATGTCATATGCTTACAGGGCCTACCAGCTGAGTTATACTTTTGGTTTAAGACATTGTTTCCAGAAGGTGTCTGTAAAATTTAGCATCAATCACCTGGAAATATCAAAGGGAGAGTAATAAGTATAGGCATATTGTAATGGGGATGAACAAGTCCCTCCCCCTTTGAACTATATCTGATATTCATAGCACAGCGGTAGGGCGTTTGCCTTGCACGCAGCCAACATGGCCGACCCGAGTTCGATTCCTCCGCCCCTCTCGGAGAGCCCGGCAAGCTACCGAGAGTATCTTGCCCGCACGGCAGAGCCTGGCAAGCTCCCCACGACGTATTCGATATGCCAAACACAGTAACAACAAAGTCTCCAACGGAGACGTTACTGGGCCCACTCGAGCAAATCGATGAACAACGGGAGGGCCTTTACCTTTTACCTTTTATAGTTTCGATATGAGAGTTACAATAGTACTCAAGTATATGATATTGATGTACAAAGTTATTGTACTGCACCACCACCAAAGTGCCCACAACACTCCACCATTTTTTCTATATCACCTCTAGTCTCTTCGTCATTCTGCCAGAAGGCCTACAAAAGTTAGTTTGTGGACCACTGCCTGGCTGGCTGTATTTTAATCAGTTGGTGGGGGCGGGGGGTGGGTGTTTTAAAACTAGATTTCTAGCATCTGTCCCTTGAGATTTCAGTGGGGCCTGAGTAGAGCTTGTGTACATGCATTAAATTTAAAAAAACTCAAGAGGTTATTCTGATGCTTACCAGCATTTAATTTTAAGAAATCAGAGTAAGGGAGTCTTTTGGGAACACTGGTGAAATTGGGCTGGGAGTGGGGAGCTGAGCAGTTCTCAAGCAGCATGAAGGGATGCTGTGAGGGGGTATTTTCCTTCTGGAGTAGGAACAAGGATTGTTGAGGGCAGTTATATCCCCATTTTAGGTGTCCTATCTTTCCTAAGGTTTGCAGAGCATCTTCTAGCATTAACATTTTATATCTCCTAGAGCTTAGAACTGGGTCAACATGTAACAGTTACCTGAATGTAAAGATGAATGAAGCTGAAGATGCTTTTATAAGAGGGACTCAGAATAAATAATCGCTTTTTTTTACCTTCAAGAGTTGTATACATTAGCCAGTGTTAGTTGTTGGTAAAGCTGCAGTTCAGAGAACAAGTGATAAAGTGTAGGTAGAGCAACTGAAGAATAGGCAGAGCTTAGCAAACTTTTTCTACAGGAGACCAAACAGTAGCTATTTTAGGTTTTGTGGGTCACATAGATCTGTATCACACGTTGTTTTCATAATTCTCTTAAAAACATGAAAAGTCATTTTTAGCTGGTAGGCAATACACACACACGACTAAATTTGGCTTGTGCTACACTAATATCTAGTTTTCAGTGTTTATGTCAAGAATAGCTTTACCATATTACAAATATTCACTCAAAACTTAGATTCCTATGTCTATACAAATAAATGTCGGGAAGCAGCAAGGTAATAAGCCTGAGGTTATTTTTACTATGGCAGGTATTGGCCTGAAGAGGCATTAAAACAAAATGGTGCTTTTGTACTTTTGTGTATGTGTGTGGTGTTGGGAATTAACCTGGATCTCACACACAAGATTAATATTCTACACTGAGATACATCCTAGCTCCAGAAAATACGCCTTTCAGCTATGAGGAATCATAGGGTACTGGAAGAGTCCTGTGATAGCTGCTACAAACCATGGATATGGTGTCTAGCAGTGATGGAGAACTGCATGCCTTTGTGTTCAGGAATGTTACTCCAAAGACCAGCATCCTAGTATTACTCTGGAAAGCTCATAACACATTTGCAGAACTTTTCTGAGAACAGTTTCCTTAGAGGTTTCAGAAACTCTGAGGTCTATCTCAAACACTAGAACATGTATAAGAAAATCTCCTATAAGACATTCCAGCCTGCCTTGGAGTTTTGGGGCCACATAGCTCCAATCTATGTGGAATTTTGTCCCAAGAGAAATGTTCTAGAACGCTTAAAGTTTTGGGCACTCAGTCTTGTTTGAATGTCTTACATTTTTCTTTTTGAGGGGGATGTACCATATATTGCAGTGCTCAGGGTCTACTCCTGGTTCTGTATTTCAGGGGTCACTCCTGGTTGCGCTGGGGGACCCTATGCAGTGCTGGGAATCAAACCAGGGTTGGCTGTATGCAAGGCAGGAATCTTAATCCCTGTATTTTATCTATGATCCTATAATATTTTTACTCTGTATAAAATATACCCTATTAGATGCCTTTGGATTCAAATATAACAATGTTTAATACTATTTACACCCTGTTTACTTTTAGACAGAATTAGAAAGGGTGTCTGCAAACAGAGCTTTCTCACTCTTTAAATAATATAAAGCTAGAGCTAATTTTTTCCCCAGGAGACACAGCAGTCAGCTCAGTATGTCACCAATTCTATCTGTTGACAGAATAAGAGTAAAGTTCCCTGACATGGAGATGTGGAGATGTGTGAAGGGATGCTGTGAGGGGGTATTTTTACAACCATTCAATCTAGACAAAATCAGGCATATGACATATGCTTTATTTTGGTGTAGCTCTTATTTTGAAGAAGAGACCCAAAAAGACTCTTAGGAAGACTTGGAACTTTTACTGACCTTTATTGTTACATTTTTTTTTTGCCCTATGAAGGGACTTACTGTGATATCTTCCAATTTATTTTGGTACCAGATGTGGTTACTTCAAAACCATCCCTTAGATATATTGCCATAGCCTCATTTGATACTTAAATGGAACACTATCTTCTGAATTTACTGGTTGTAAATAGCTTCCTCACCCGCTTTCTTATAAAAGTTATGGCTCTATGTGTTGGCCCTTTGTACTTGATGTATCCAACAGAACTGAAAAAAGCAGTTTTCTGACCTTTTGGTTCTTTTAAGCACTGCTATTTTATTTTTGTTTCTTTTTGTTTTTGGGGGCCATACCCAGTAGTGCTCAGGGTTTAATCCTGACTGTGCTCTGTGCTGGGGAACCATGTCAAATGCCAGGGGAAGAATCTGGGTAGACTGCATGCATGGCATGTGCCCTATCCCCTGTACTATCTCTCTGCCCCTGCCCCATCCTATTTTACTTTTAATGAGAGTAGCTAGTATGTTTTATAAGAGGGTTTCTTCTATCTACATGCCTTCGACTAATTAAGGTTAAAAGCATATCTAATGTCTTTGTTTCCTAAGATCTTAATAAACACCCAAAGTAATACATAGTTTTCTGGACTGGACTGGTAGTTTCTTTTAAAAAACGTCAATTATACCAAAGGGTGAAGCTGATGAAGGATTAATAATGTATGTGACATCCCATCCCAGTATTGAAACATTCCATGAAACAAATGAGGATGAAAACCAAGCAGGCAAAAAAGCAGACATGACACAAAAGGAAGAACTTACACCCAACTATCTTCATCTCTGCACCAGATAGAAAGGGGCGAGAATGAGGGGACAGCACAGAGAGAAATAAGAACAATTAAGAAAAACAGGAAAAGAGAAAAAAAACCCATCACTTTCAGGTCAGTGATGAAGCATGCACTTTTCATCAGGAGTCAGAGAGTCTCTAGAAGATGCCATGTGTGCATAGTTGCCTTCTCATATGTATGTTCGAGACAAACCAGAAAGAACAGTACCTGTGCCAGGGAGAGGCAAAGCACCTTTAATGCAGAGCACTTTCTAGGACATGGTTCTCAAGAGAAATCCCAAATCAGCAGCCTCACCATCAGTTGAGAGCTTGTGAATATAAACTGTTGGGTTATAGTTCAATCCTACTATGTCAACATTCTTATAATGGAAACATAATTCTCTGCTTCCAAGTCCTACAGATGATTTTGATATATACTAAACTTAGAAAAACACATCTTTAGAAAAAAGTCATCAGCTAGAAAAATGAAATCAAAGGGTAAATTTCTGACAACACAGAAGAGCATTTAACTGACATGATATTTGACTTGCATTTCCACAGTAAAAATTGAAAATTCAAGGCTTAAAATTAAAGTATTATACTTCCCACAAAAATATAGACAGAGTTATGTATTCCTACTGACTCCAGAAAACAGACTTTTCAGAAAAGCTAAGAATTAAGGCCCTAGATGGTGTGGACCATATCTCTGCTTACTTACACATGAAGAAAGGAACAGACTCTTTTTTAAGTTTTAAATAATTACTTTCAATATACAGGTTTTTTTTTAACTAAGATTTTCCTTGAAAAATTTGTTTTGGTTAGTCTTGTTAATTTCAACTTTTTCACCAAGAACACCTTTCCTGCTTCAGTCTTTATAGCCCATCTACTTGAAAATATTACTAGGGAAGAAGAGGACAGGGGCAGGGCCAAGTTGGTGGAAAGGGAGAGAAATACCTGGGGCACTACAACAAAAAACACATTAAAACGGAATTAAATACAGAATCCTGCATGGGATCCTACTGAGGAAATTCACTGGAGAACCTTGTCACCAATTTTGAAAGAAAAGCCTGGGCGTGGAACAAGGAGCAGCAGCAAATTTGAAAGCTAAAGAGCGCAATTCCACCAGGGAGCAAGGTGGAGGAGAGCAGGAACAGCAAAATCACAAAGTTGTGAAAGCATGGAACTTTTTCCTGGGAAAAGGAAGGAATGAGTTGAAAACCAGTGTCCCAGCTCTACTCTTGTAAAAAAAAAAAAAAAGAAAAAAAGACCCTCAAAAAACCAACTCTATTCTTACCAAAAAAAAAAAAAAAAAAAAAAAAAGATCTAGGGAAGAAATACAGGGAAGAAATACAATGTGCAATAAAGTTATTAGGTTTTGAATTCAACAAAATGAGTTTGAAGGGAAGGACAAACACTTACTGAAATATGGTGATAAACTAATGAAAAGTGTTCAGTTTCAAAATTAGGCCTAAATTTAGTTTAAACAAATCTATTTGTTGTCTATAATCTACTATGGCATTTTCTAGGCTGTTATACTATCTCTGGGACCTCCCTAAACACCAGCAATGATATTCTGGACTCTTGTTCATTATCATGGATTAATGAGAAGGGCCAGAAGTTTATGTAGTCAGGGTATCAGCTATGTATAGAGCTGAACATCTCTTGTTCATAGTGGTCACATGGTATGTATGTGCACATTCATGGAAACAATGGAACACAATCAGAAAGGCTTTTTTTCTAAATGGTATCTTGGATACTTGTATGGCTGAGCCTGGCTGAATGCTGTAATTGTGTGCAGAGTTATAGCTCTGTCAATACACTTTGACAAGGACCAATCTAAACAATCTTGACA
Organism: Sorex fumeus; assembly: GCF_029834395.1. Lineage (NCBI taxonomy): Eukaryota > Metazoa > Chordata > Mammalia > Eulipotyphla > Soricidae > Sorex > Sorex fumeus. The sequence continues at coordinate 51,726,469 of NW_026606129.1, read as the reverse complement.
AAAAAAAAGACTTCTCCAAATGAATGTCTGGTAATTTCTGCCAAATTCTGGTTAGCTTTAAACAGGATCACAGTTTATGAGTAATTACAATTTTTCAATTGACTCAGATTTCTTAGATATAAATGATGAGATACTCATAATTACTGGCAATTTATTTCTGTTCATTTCCCTTATGTCTGTAAGAAGAAGTTGCAACTTCTTGGGGCCAGGCAAACAGTCTAGGGGCTTAATCCCTGGCACTACAGTGCCTCCTAAGCACCACCAGAGTGCCCTGGTGATCTCTGAAAGTATAGGGTCAGAGCAGCACTACATCCTCAGGGTCTAGCACTGAGCCACCCTCCCCCGCTTCCCTCCCCCAGCTCCAGCTGGCTGAATATCCCTAGGAGTGGCCCCTGGGTTCTCTGAATTTGAGAGCTCTCCTTCCTCACCCTGCAATAAAAAGCTGCAATTTCTTGTAACCTGTTTTCATCAGCACTATTAAGATTGACAGCCTACTGCAACCCAGATGCAAAGTGACAACATACCCACAGGTGAAGGGTAGGACTGCAGGTGGTTAGAGTTTGGAAGGTTTACCAAAGAATTTCCATCCAATCATGGTTTCCCAAGACATGCTGATTTCAATATAAAAAAATCCTGCTCATTTTTCCTGCTGCTCCCCCAACAGGACCTGAGGGGCTAGTCAACCCAGTTCTCTTGCTCAATGATGACAAACACATTCTGATGATACCTTATGGTGCATTAAATGAGCTTTCGGATGTTAGCTTATAGCCCTGGAAATGACTATCTGCACCGATGACTCTTTCTTCATAGGGAAGACAAGTATGGGAGGTGACAGACTATGTACAAAACACTGCTTCCTATCTGTGACTCATCCTTGATTTCAGCCCCAGTACGCAGCTCTGCCAGCTCTTTCTAGCAAATAACCCAACAAGCAGATTTTAAAAGATAGGTAATATGTAGAGTGGTCACAATCAGTTCCATATTGTTTGTCTTTTTAAACAGAAGTAAACAAGCCTTTAAAAGAGCATAAAACAAAATGGAAAAAATAATTCAATTCTCCTGTAATCCGGGCTGGAGTAATAGCACAGCAGGTAGGGTGTTTGCCTCGTATGCAGCTGACCTTGGTTCAATTCCTCTGCCCCTCTCAGAGAGCATGGCAAGCTACTGAGAGTATCTCTTCTGCACGGCAAAGCCTGGCAAGCTACCCATGACGTATTCGACATACCAAAAAAAAGTAACAACAATTCTCACAATTTGTTTTGAGACGTTACTGGTGCCCACTCTAGCAAAATGATGAACAATGGGAGAAACAGTGCTACAATGCTCCTGTAATCCATTCAATAAATCATGTATTTACATTTTGATTTTCCTATCCTTGTATATAGTTTCTCTGATTATCCTACCACCTGTCATTCACTGGAGACAGGTTTCTACTCTTCCCCAATTCCATACAGCCCCTAGGTTCTGATAGCTTGTTTGTATCCACTTTTTCAGTTTTACTTGCATTTTCCTGACTAGAAATCATGAACACGAGATTGGTAAACTGGAACTACGTTTGAGGGTCAATGCATTCCCACTTTCTGCCTTGACTCTCCACTAGATATCAGAGGAGAGGATTGGGGTGAGATAGAACAGGCAGGCAATCACAATGTCTAATTTCTACCATTTGTCTTATCCATCTTCCTATTACATTAAATGAATCTTCTAGTATATGAATTGGTTTCATGTAGGATTCACTGATACTGCACATAATTTTGTATATTCTTCCTCTAAATGAAGCTTTTGTGAGCCAATCCTCTTCTATGAAATGTAATTGGAGAAAAGCAACTCACAGCCATGAAGAGTTACTTGTTGGCTGCCACCATCTAATCTCCATAGAAGACAACAAAGTTCGTTTGCTAACTGTCATGTTTCACGGATGAATGTGATGTGGTGGGCTTTGGAAAAAGAACAAATATCAACAGGAGTCAAAGGAGTGAAAGGCTGAAGACTCATCGGCAATGTGATTTAGAATGCAGAGGCTTTAATGACTGAAGGACTCCACAGGATAGTTCACTACCTGCTCATGAGAGTAGCACTGGATTTCATTCTCCTATCCTTTTCCTACTCCAGGCCCTAGAAATTCTACTTACCTGGCATGATAACATCAGGAAATCCCAATTTTCTTGTTATTGCCAATCCCCTACTAAATATCATGGGATTTTCTCTCCTAATCTGTTCCATGTCTCCACGAAGAAGCTGCAGAGAAATAATAAGACCTGCAAAAATAAAAAGCATTTTCTTACTCAGAACCGCACTTATAACCTGTATTATGACACGAGAAAAGACATAGTCACAGTTTTCTATGAAAAAACCAGGTATCTTAGGAGAAAATTTTTGATGAAGAAATTATACATTTATTCCAAAGAAATATTCTACAAAAGAACTTTATAAGTGCCTTATAGATTTTGTATGTTAGTTCTTTAATTTAGACATGTGTCTAAGTTAAAGTCAGCTGGGTATCTTTTTAATTTAACCCATTTCTTTTGCCATGCATAAACCTTCAATTTTATATAATCCACTTGCTAATTTTTGGTTGTGTTACCTTTGCCAATGGATCATGGAAGAACCCTATGATGTTGAGATCCTGGAGAGTTCTGCCAATGTTTTTCTCAATATAGTTTATGGTTTCTGGTCTAATATCTAGGTCTTTGGTCTTCTTTGTTTGTATGGTATGAGACAAAGATAGCTTCAGTTTTTTTATAAGTGGTATCTAGTGTTCACAACACCATTTGCTAAAGTGGTTATTATTGCTTCATTTCGTGCACCCAATGCTTTTATCACAGATTAATTGTTCATATATCTGAGGATTTATCAGTGGATGCACAATCAGAATTGACCAACAGATCAGAATCTATTGGTCTGTCATCTTATCCTTATTCCAGTATCATGTTATTTTGATTACTAGAGTAATCAAATACTTTACTATTTTTACTAAAATAAAATTCTTTACTATTATAAAGTCAGAAAGTGTGAGATCTCCAAATCTTTCCCCTAATTCCCGCCCCCCACCCCAAGATAGTTTTGGTATTTGTTGGGTTTTATGCATCTATAAAAACTTTAATGTTTAATTTTCTTAATAATGTCATGGGGGGGGACTAGAGCGACAGTACAGTGGGTAGGGCATTTGCCTTGCATGTGGACGACCCGGGTTCAATTCCCAGCATCCCATATGGTTCCCTGAGCACCGTCAGGAGTAATTTCTGAGTGCAAAGCTAGGAGTAACCCTTGTGCATCTCTGGGTGTGGCACAAAAAGGAAAAAAAGAATGTCATTGGGATTTTGAATGTCATTGGGATTTTGAGGGAATTGCATTAAATATGTATAATTTTCTGGATGAGATAGGTATTCCGACAATATTAATACCACCAATCCATGAACACAGAATATTTTTTTCCACTCCCTGTTGTCCTCTTCTATTTCTTTCATGAGTGATTACAGTCATTGTATAGCTCTTTAACATTCTTTGTTGATTCCTAAGTATTTGAATCTGGGGGCACTATTTTAAATGGGGTAGACTCTTTTTATCCTTCTCTTTTAGTTCATTATTTTCATACAGAAATGCAAAAGATTTTGTGTACTGATTTTGTAGTCTAAAAGGCATTAATTTATGCTAGGAGTATGTAAAAATATGGGAATCAATTTGCTGGGTCAACCTTGCAATGACTTGTAAAGGAAGCAACAAATCACCCATCACATCCCAATCATCCCCTTGCAAGGAACCAGTGTGGTACAAGGAAAAGGGTGCTTCTGTGAGGTTAAATTATAATGTTTTTTTCAGGCAATATGATCTCTTGTTCTTAGGATTTTTTTCATGAAGTAAAGTAATAATATCCTAGAAACCACTTTCTTCCTTGCCACATGACTCACCACTCTAACAACTGGCTAGAAGGCTGTGAAATCAAGGCTAGATGATTAAGGAGAGCCTCTGATACTACTGCATAAGATTAATGGCTAATATAATATTTAATTTAGGTGCTGATATATGAATCAGCAGGAAGCACCTTTACTGATCTAGGAACTTAGGAGATAAGAAGATAAAGATCTAGAAATGAGGGAAGGGCAATTAGAATTTATAGGACAATTGTAAAAATGTCTACAATAGAGACAGTACCATGTGGAATTGTAGAATAAGAATGGTCTGCATGACTCTGGGATGTGATTCAGTGGTAAAGTAGCTGCCTTGCATGCATGAGAACTTGTTTTATTTTATTTTTCATCATTTATTTATTTATTTTGGGGTCACACCAGGCAATGACCAGGGGTTACTCTTGGCCCTACACCCAAGAATTGCTCTTGATGATATGGGATGCCAAGGATCAAACCAGGGTTAGCTATGTGCAAGGCAAATGCCCTACCCATTGTACTATCGCTCTGGTAATAATATAATTTGTTTTCATCACTGGCACAAGAAAATAAAAAAAAATATGCAAATACATAATGAAGAGAGGATGAGGAGTGGATAATGAGAAGTCAGAGAGAGGAGTCATATACACCATTTTGGCAGATGAAAGTACTCTGGAGGACCAGGGATCAAACCCAGGGCCTCACACAAAAAGACAAGGGCTCTACTACTGAGTTACACTATAACTTCTTATCAATGTATCCCAGTGATTAAGAACAAGCATTTTCACAACTGAACCATGAAAAAAAATTCTACAAGACTCGTAGAACCTCAAGGTAACCTCTTGCTCCAGTTAAACTTATGCTGCCCCCCAACGCCCTAGAATTACACATATGATGGTCCATATATGTTATAGACTAGTTAGCTGGTTCACTGAACCACAATTGTTTTATGAGTCTGCAATCTTGAAGGGTATCTCTTTATCTCTACCACAACTCTAGTTCATTTATCTGCAATATTTTTATGCCTAATTTCATCCATTAGATGATCACAGGAATACACTGATTTAAGGGGTTAGCTATACATGTATCAGAGAGATGAGGATGGAACATTTTCTTGAATCAGAGTTGTTGGTTGGAGATGAAAGGAAAAAAATACCAATGGATGGGGCTGGAGCGATAGCACAGTGGGTAGGGCATTTGCCTTGCACACGGCCGACCCAGGTTTGATTCCCAGCATCCCATATGGTACCCTGAGCACCGCCAGGAGTAATTCCTGAGTGCGTGAGCCAGGAGTAACCCTTGTGCATTGCCGGGTGAGACCCAAAAAGCAAAAAAGAAAAAAAAATACCAATGGATACACTCAAGTCATTCTACACAGGCAAGGAATTATTTATGTGCCCACTGACTGGTCATCTCATTTTCTGGGAAAACTGTCCATTAGCGACACTTGGTGTTACCAATAATCTAGTTTTTAAGAAAAAGTACTTAAAAGTATTCAAGTCTAATGAACTATATTTTTGTTTTTATTATTTTTTTTTGCATGTGGCTGTACCAGGCTTTTCAACACACCATTTGTGGAAGTTTTTTCTTGGCTCCTTCATCATAAATTAACTGTTCATATATATGTGTGTGTTGTTTCTGGGCTTTCAATTCCATTCCATGGGTCACTATATCTTTTTTGTTCTAATACCACGCACTTTTGATTATCATCATTTTCTGGTATATTCTGAAGTTTTGGAGCATAATACCTTCATTTTTATTCTTGTTTTTTCTATAAGGACTGCTTCCCTATTTAATATCACACACAAAAGTGAACTCAAAATTGATAAAAAACTTAAATATAGGGCTTGAAACTATAAAATAAGGAAAAAACATAGGCTACACTCTTGGTCATCACTGTTAGAGATGTATTTGGGTACTTAATGTCAATGAAAGGGAAACCAAAAGAAAAATAAACAAATGGTATTTCATCAAACAACATACTTCTGTACTATGAAAAAAGCACCACTTATAGCTAAATATCTAAACCACACAAGAGATCCAAACTTCAACAATCAAATTAAAAAATGTGCCTATTAAGGTTGGAGATTGGGGGTAGGGGTATGTGGAAGGAAACCTGGGAACCCTAGTGGATGGAAGAAGAGAAAGCTTAAAAATAAAAGTGCTACCTATTAACTGAAATCAGATATTTTTACATCAAATATCCAACAAAGGATTGAATATCTGATACATATAACAACAACAAAAACCAATGAAAATGTAGGCAGAATATTTAATAGACACTCTCCAAATAAGATACACATATGGAAAATAGGCATATGAAAAAAAATTCAGTATCCTTTATTATTAAGGAACTCAAAGTCACAGTGAAATATTACCCCACAATTATAAAAATGGCCTATGAAAATTCTGGAAACAGTTTGTTTTCTCTGTTGTTGAGAATAAAAGAACTATCCACTATTGATGAAATTTTTCTATCTGACAACATGAATGGAAATTTCGGTGATCATGCTAAGTGAAAATAAGGCAGAAAGTATAAAGTAAGTGACAAAGTGGACAGTTTTAAATGAGTTAAGTGAGTAAAATTGGTGCTGGTAAATGGAACTACAACTATAATTGTGGGTGGATGTAGTATATGCATGTATCAGTGTGTGAAGTTGACCACAAAAACTCAGATAGGATTGAAAATTGTGGAAAGTGAATAAATAACTGAAAAAGAAAGCACTTAGGTCAATTTAATATTTCTCTGTTAATCTTATTCCTGATGCAAGAAAACTGTTTTCATAATGATTTCATCTCAGGTTGAAGACTACTTGATAAAAATGTGACTGAAAAAACTGACTCATGTGTAATAATGGAGGGCCAGCAACCTAGTGTTGCATCTTTCCACCCCATCTTCAGTGTAAAAGGCAGATAAGGATTAATAATACAAATTAAGATTAATCCAAGATATGTAAACAAGTCATAATAAACAGCCAATAAAAATACACACACACAGAGTATACGGGGGTTAAGGTGCTTACGTTGTATGCAGATGACCCTGTTTGATCCCCCTGCACCACATATGGTCCCCAAAGCACTAGTTCACAGAGTCAAGAGTAGCCTCTGATTACTCCGGGGTATGGCTCAAAAACTATAACCAAATCCTAAACCAAGATGTCAACTATTTTATTTGTCATCATTTGTTCTCAATATGCTACTGGGATTTCTAAAATTAGGTTTGTGGATGCAAATATAAGAGACTAAAAAGAAAATGAGCCACAAAAATTAAACCTAGGAGAGTTAGTGAGAACTCAAAAACCAATGGAGCAATTCTTTCTGCATTTTTATATGATTTTACTCAAAGGGGAAGTCTTTAAGAAACAGAACTACCAATAAAATGAACTATTTATGATGCTATCAAAATGAATGCCATTGATAACAAAGCAAATTAATGATTAATAAAACTATTTATTTTTACTGAAAGACACTAATAAATACCTGAATATTCTTTTTAGAATTTTCTTAATTCCTTGGTTCAAAATTCCTAAGTCCAGTAATGGAAACCTAACGTTTAGAATTTTGGTAATAAACTGGATGGGCCAGTTTATGGAGTTTCCAAGGTCCATCTATTAAGTCATTCAAATGTACTTCAATTTTTCTCATTTAATGAAAAGTTATTTAATTTGATCTCCAAGTCAATCGCCCTATTTTACTTCTTAGTTCTTCTGTATGTGCATGAAAACCTTTTCTCATTTGACAATTCTAACTGAGCCCTGTGAAGTCTAATACCCTTGAATCAGAGGATGAGCGCATTTCCAAACTGAATTTTCTATGGCTCCTGATTTAGGGAGTAAAACAAAACTCAACAACTTAACCCTGAGGGTGACATTTCTACCATCTGTCCATTAAGCTATTTTTTAAATATACTATTTATACCATCTCTCTTTAAAGATAGTCCTCATATTTTAATACCATGTCCCAAGAACGTATAGACAAGGGTTTCTCTTTACAAATCAAGTAAGTAAAGAAAGACCACTATAAATACTGAACAGTAGTTTTTCAAATTGGTAGTAACTTTTTTTACATTTAAAAAATAAGATTTTATTTTTCTCTTGCTTTAGTCTAGTTTTAGGAAGGAATATGAACTCCTACTTCCAAGCAACAGCATGGAGACTTGGCACATAGGCATATGCATAAGGGATTCAAAATAGTGAGAGCCATTCTAAGGATCTAAGGATCACACTGCTATAAAGAGTTTTAAAGAAATCAAATATTTCCAGCTAAGGGTCTTAACCCTTGCAGCTTCTGGTATGAAACTGCTCTGAGGAACCACTTAACGGACTACCAGCTGATCCTGAAAGAGAATAAGGATAAAGAAGTTCTCAATAACTGCAAATTTTCATGCTTTGCAGTGACTCTAAACTGTTACTGAAACGGTCTGGAATGACAGTGTAGCTGGTAGGGTGCTTGTCCACAAGACTGACCCAGGTTCCACCCTCAGCACACTATCCCCAATTCCTACCAGAAGAGATCCCCGAGCTCAAACTCAGGAGTAAGCTCTGAGGATCATCCTGAGGTGTGGCCTCCCCAAAAATTAACTAAATAAATAAACTGTTACTTAAGGCTTGCTAATATAGACAAGATCATAAACCTTAAAAAGAAGGTTATGTAAAAGAGGATAAGACATAGTTTAGAGATTAAAAATTCAGAATAACACAATTCTATGTACATTTTATAGTTATCTTCAAGGGTGTATAAAGACTCAGAGGTACTTAAATAGTTCTAATTCAATGAAAGAAATTTAGAAAACACAGTGTTTTTTGTTTGTTTGCTTTTGGCCATACCTAGTGGTCAGGACTTCTGGCTCTGTGCTTAGGGATCACTCCTGTTGGGCTCTGGGGACACACGAGGAACTGGAAGCTGAACCCAGGTTGACCACATGCAAGGCAGGGAAGCACTCTACCCACTGTACTATTATTCTGGCCCCATTGTTTTTTTTTCTTTTCCCCTTAATCCCTTTTTTGGAGTTTTGGACCACACGGGCAGCTGCTTAAGGTCTAATATTGGCTCTGTGTTCAGGTATCACTCCTGGTGGTGCTTGGGGATAATGCAGTACTGGGCTTAGAACCAGAGTTGATTGTATGCAAAGCAAGTCTCTTAACCCCTGTACTATCTCTGGCCCCCAAACAGTATTTTTTCCATGACTAATTGCATTGAGTATTTACAGATAAAATTATTTTGATAGATTACTATTTAAGCCCTGGAGCGAACATGGCCGACCCGAGTTCGATTCCTCCGCCCCTCTCGGAGAGCCCGGCAAGCTACCGAGAGTATTCGATATGCCAGACACAGTAACAACAAAGTCTCCAATGGAGATGTTACTGGGCCCGCTCGAGCAAATCGACGATCAACGGGAGGGCCTTTACCTTTACCTTTACTATTTAAGCAATTATTTAGTGTAGTAAAAAGGAAAAGGGGAAGCTGAGCTAAAATGAAAGCTGCTCAGAAACAAAGATTTTCTTCCACCCCACCCCAGTTCCCTCCCAGCTCTCTTCACCCCCAATTCTAAAATAAAGATTTCCTATTCTAGTCCATACATGACTGATACCGGCACACCACTCACTGATCTTCTCTTTAGCATCTATATTTTTTGGTGATGATACTAACACTAAACAGGAACTGAAAAATTACATCAATATCATCTTTTTAAGGGTTGGGTATTCAGTGTATAATCTTTGCTCAGGAAAGCAGAGACTTAACAATGTGTCAAACCACTTCAAATGCAACACTTTTTCATTGTAAATTCATTGTAAATTTAAACTGGAATTCAAGTTATGTATCAAAGTGCATGGAATCCATCACAGAACAGAAAATGTATTTTGGCTAGAAGCAATTAGGGACGCTCTCAAAATGGAACAAAAATAAGTAACAGGAAGTGCCTAGGCATGAGAATAAATGTCTGTAGAGAACTGAACTTTGTGTATGGCAACTAGTGACAACAAATCAACAGAGAAACATGTGACCAGCAATTGCAAATGAAACACAGAGTTTTCTATCCAGAGAAGTACATCACCATGGCTAGCACTGGGGGCAGAGTACTTGGCACTGGACTTGCGGATGATATTCTCGTGGACCTGGGACCATTCACTCTCATTGTTGCACCTGCAACAGAAGTACATAAATTAAATGACTGTTAAATATTTTAAACACAGACTTTGATATTCCAATTTTTAACACTAAGTTTGAAAGAAAACTTCAAATTATTTTTCCTACAAAGATGAACCTATATTTAACTAAAGTCTTGATTCCTGTTATGGCAAATGTAAGATTAACACTTGGGAGAAATCAGACATTCTAAATGAATCTTTACAACTATTTTAAAGTGACATTATGATAGTCTACTCTCTGAAGTAGCACTTTCCTGCCTGATGCCTTGTCTTTTGTCTTGATCTGATACAATTGCATGCATGCATATAACCCCAGAGGAAAGTTCCTGACAAAGAAAATAACACCACTTGACAAGTACTACTGTTTAGAAATCACCATACTTTGTATTGGCTTCATATTATCATATTATCATTCTACTATCATTATACTAGTCACCTGCAGAAAATTCTTTTTTTTTAATTTTATTGAATCACCGTGAGACAGTAACAAGTTTTCATGTTCGGGTTGCAATCACACAATGATCAAACACCCATCCCTGCACCAGTGCTCATTCCCCACCACCAATATCCCAGTTTACCCCCCCTCACACTCCCCCCACCTCCATGGCAGACAATATTCCCCATACTCTCTCTCTCTACTTTTGGGCATTATGGTTTGCAATACAGACACCGAGAGGCCATCATGTTTGGTCCTTTATCTACTCTCTGCACACATCTCCCATCCCGACAGATTTCTCCAGTCATCATTTTCTTAGTGATCCCTTCTCTATTCCAGCTGCCTTCTCCCCTTTGCTCATGAGGCAGGCTTCTAGCTATGGAGCAATTTACCTGTTCCGTGTATCTACTATCCTTAGGTGTCAGCCTCATGTTATATATTTTGAGAAGTGGTATTTCTTGGTCATAAGGAAGCTCAATTTCTATTTTTTGGAGGATTGTTTTTCAGAAAGCTGGATTAGTGGGCATTCCCACCAACAGTAAAAAGGTGTCCCTTTCCCCCCACATCCATGCCAACACTGGTTGCTTTTGTTCTTTTGAATGTGTGCCAGTGTCTTTGGTGTGAGATGATATCTCATTGTTATTTTAATTTGCATCTCCCTGATGGCTAGCGATGTGGACCATTTTTTCATGTGCCTTTTGGCCATTTTTATTTCTTTTTTTTGAGGAAACTTCTGTTCATTTCTTCTCCCCATTTTTTGATGGGATTGGAGGTTTTTTTCTTGTACAATTCTACTAGTGTCTTGTATATCCTGGATATTAATCCCTTATTATATGGGTATTGGGTAAATATTCTTCCCCATTCTGTGGGTTCTTTCTGTATTTTGGTCACTGTTTCCTTTGAAGTGCAGAAGCTTCTTAGTTTGATGTAGTCCCATTTGTTTATGTTTGCTTCCTCTTGCATGGTCAGTGCTGTTTCATCCTTAAAGATACTTTTAGCTTCAATGCCGTGGAGAGTTCTGCAGAAAATTCTTCATATTGCCTTTGGATCTTTGTTGCTATTTCACTGTGTATCTTACAGTTCGACATATGAGACGGATCGTAACTGTATAATAACTTGTCCCTTTCTTTCTGACTGACTTCACTCAGCATAACACTGTACAGTTTAGTTAGAAATAATGAATTCCTCATCTTAATGCTGATATATTGATAAAACAATTAGAATGAGGTCAGTGAATACTCCATTTGATGTAGAATTTCCATAGCCTGATTCTATCCCTTGCCTGTTGGATAGGTATATATGGAGCCACTGACTTCAGAAAACAGGACCCCCTTACAAAGAATAACCCCAGGGTAGTTCTATGTATACTCAGAAACGTTCAATGCAGCACAGCGACTTCCAAGTGGGGATCCCAATAATAGTACTCTCAGTTGCTGAACAGCAGTGTGAAACACATTTTTCTAAATAAAAGGGCTTGTATAGAGGCAATTCAGAGATGTTGGTCACAAACTGATTTTGTTGTTCAATCATTGGCCTTTCAACTCCATAGTATAAATAAATCCCTCTGACACAGAGATGCTACACTGAATTTTGAAAAATGAGGTTTCACATTTCAGAGCTGTGAGGATAGTTTCCTGTTTGTAGAATTTCTTCCATACAAAGAAAGGGAGAGAGTTAACTTTAAAATTTATCATTTGTGTTTTAACAGCTCAGTTCGAAATAAAAAATGAGAGGTGCTGGCAGAAGTCCATTCAGTCATTTCTGTTTGACATGCACACAGTCCCATCTCTTCCAACCAGACAACACATCAGAGAAGTAAGTGCCCAGCTGGTGAGAACTCAAAGAACTAACTTATAATCAGATTTCTGTCATGTTCTAGGTTTACAAGATCAGCAGTTACTTTCTTTAACAGAAGCCTGACTATTTGCTATGACAAATTTCCCCTTTCTTCAAAAGATGGATTTGGAGGCCTGGATGTAGTAGAGCATATGTTTCATGTTGTGAGGCTCTTGGTTCCCTCTCATGTTCCCTCTACAAGGAGACATATTCAAGCAAACAGTATCTAAAGTTAATTACATCCTTCCCATATATGATCTAATTTCAGTATTTCTCCAATAACACACTCATTGGGGGTTAAGTAGCATAAAGGGGATGGTGCTTTGTCAACCACATCAAAAGTGATAAGGCACATTATTTTATTCATATACACCTTTTCACTCAACCCATATAACTCATCGATGAGACAACCACCTTCTTCTTGCTATTCCTCTTCGTTTCCTCTTGCACAATTATGCCCTTAACAGTTGTGCCTTTAACCCACTTCTTTCTTACTCTAGAAGCTTTCCTGAGCAATTTCATCTACTCTAAGAGTTTTAATCACCACCAAAAGCTGCCAAATTCCAAATAAGTTTCTAGTCCCGAGTCATTCTGAGGAACTTTTAAGACTGCATTTTCATAAGAGAACTCTCCCCACATTGCTTCCAGAGATCCCTGGGTGAAACCCACTATGTCTCTAAACCAGAACCCTCTAGCTCTCACCACATTCTATACATTTTGCCGTATTAAAACCTGTCATATCAGACCTTCCTCTTTCCTTTTTTTTAAAGCAGTATCCTGTCTTCTAAATCAAAATAGCCATGTCTAGTTGCCTTTCATATATCTCTTTCCAAAATACAAAGAGGAGCTACTGAAATCATCTGCAACTAAGTGTATATGGTGTTGTAATCCTATATTAACTAGCCCAATCACTGGGTGTAACTTATATGGAAAAATTATAAATGTAAGCATTAGTTTGATTATAATGAAGCATGATTATGCTGCATCCAATCAAATTAATATTTAGAGCATAATTACTGATACTTATAGTTTTTCCTCAATCATAAGATGCAAGAAGGATTGTGATTGAAAGAGGCCTATTTGCCTCTATAGCAATTCACTTTCTCCACAAAGGAGCTAACAAGCAATGAAATGACACTTCAGCCACTACATGAAGGCTTTTACTTAAACAAAATGAGATTAGGGATAAAGAGTTTAGTTTTCAACATGGGATTCAGAAGCACCAGAGCAGGTGTGCTGCTTGACAAAGAGCTCGGAATATTATTCTTATTTTCTCATGTGCCAAACTTCATTCACCATTTTCATCTTTCCTCATATTTTTTGATTTCTATGCTTCTGATGGGTGTCGCTCAGTTTTATCTGTAATTCAGTTTGAAGTAAGCAATCCATATAAGCATCTAAGAAAACTTAGAGTTATTTATAAAGTTTTATGTGTGCATTCTCATAAGGATACCAATGGAAGGAAATGGCTGGGCTATTTACCATAATTTATTTCATTAAGTTCTTATAATCCTATGTGATATGTATTATGTTCATTCTACAGGTGATTATGGGAGAGACATAGGCAAAGCAGAGATATATGGTGGACCCAAAAGCAGAATAAGTGGGATGGAAATGGAGCGGCTGAACGTTACTCTAACTTACTCCTACACCCTGCTTCATGATAACTGGAAGCATTCCCATTTTGTTTGTATTTACATAGCTGCAACTGGTCTTAACTGGCTCAGAGCTTAATTTAATGCAAACACTACATATTAAAATTCTAGTTTGGGTGTGATCAGCCTTTATTTTGGCCTTTGGTTCCAAGTTATAATAAAATAGAACTGATGCACCAGCCCAGGGATTTAAAAATACTGATGCTGAGTACAGTTTCATATAGCTCTTATAGAGTACAAGAAGAAAAAGAATAAAGATGAAAAAATAGCACACATTTCTTTATTTTCATCAAGTACTAATTGAAGAAAGTCTCTAAGATGAACCTGACACAAACTATCCAATCTGATTCATTCTGGATAACTTTTAAGCTATCTTTTTATTTATTAAAAAATGTAACTTTGGAGCCAAAGAGATAGTACAGTGCATAGAGCGCTTGTTTTGCAATTCTGAGTCAGCCAGGAGTGATCTCTGAAAACAAAGCCAGGAGTGAGCCTTAATCATGACCAGGTGTGCTCCTGAAACAAACATTTAAACTTTTAAACTATTTCTTACAAGTTAAACATGATTGTTTTAGTACAATAATAAAGAAAAAAGGGGATGTATAAATTATACATAATCACAGCGGGTAGGGCGTTCGCCTTACAAGCGGCCAACATGGCCGACCCGAGTTCGATTCCTCCGCCCCTCTCGGAGAGCCCGGCAAGCTACCGAGAGTATTCGATATGCCAGACACAGTAACAACAAAGTCTCCAATGGAGACGTTACTGGGCCCGCTCGAGCAAATCGACGATCAACGGGAGGGCCTTTACCTTTACCTTTACCTTATAGTACTGTCACTGTCCTCCCGTTGTTCATCGATTTTCTCGAGAGGGCCCAGTAATGTCTCCATCGTGAGACTTTCTTATTACTGTGTTTGGCATATCGAATACATCATGGGTAGCTTGTCAGGCTTTGCCCTGCGGGTGAGATACTCTGGGTAGCTTGCTGGGCTCTCCAAGAGGGGTGGAGAAATCAAACTCGGGTTGGCCAGGTTGGCTGCATGCAAAGGAAACGCCTTACCCGCTGTGCTATCACTCCAGTCCAAGAAAGTATAAGAGTCAAAATGAAAAAGTTATTATAGTCAGAAATGACAGAAATGAAGAACGTGGTTGGTGATATCTAAAAAGTCAATAGAAGCTCTTAACAACAAAACAACAAAAGCTGAGTAAAAGATTGAAGTGTTCCATGATGAGAAGGAGGAAACTGTTAGGACCACAAAAAGCGGAAAATAGTCTGAAAAGAAATGAACTGTAGAATTATGAGATGAGTTCAAGAGGAACAATATAAGAATAATTGGAATCCCTGAAGAACAGAAAGGCAAATGTGAAGAAACAATAATTAATCACTGATAAAAACTTCCCAGAGTTGAGGATTGCAATCATTGGTAAGAATTTCCCAGAGTTGAGGATTACAGGCACCAAAATCCAAGAGGCTCAAAGGGTGCCAGGAAAACATTTCTCAATTTTACATAATATATATAATTGACTAGTATATAATACAGGCTGGAGCGATAGCACAGCGGTAGGGTGTTCGCCTTACACGCGGCCAACATGGCCGACCCGAGTTCGATTCCTCCGCCCCTCTCGGAGGGCCCGGCAAGCTACTGAGAGTATTCGATATGCCAGACACAGTAACAACAAAGTCTCCAATGGAGACGTTACTGGGCCCGCTCGAGCAAATCGACGATCAACGGGAGGGCCTTTACCTTTACCTTTACCATATAAAATGGTTTTTAATATAACTGATAAAATAGTCTATTATTGCACTAGAAATGTTTATTTGGATTTTTTCATTGTGAAGCTGGAGAGTGATCACCACACATTGAGGGAACAAAATCACATATATTTTGTTGTTTTGTTTCGTTTGGGGGGGGTCACCCCCAGTGGTGCTCAGGGATTACTCCTGGTTCTTACAGAACCATATGTGGTGCTGGGGATTGAACTGGGTTTGCGGCATGCAAGCCAAATGCCCTAACCACTATACTATCACTTTGGCCCCTCACATGGATTATTTATGAACATTTCTTAATTCTTCCCCAATGAAAGCTTTTGATCATTGGTCTTTCTTTCCTTTTGTGTTCTAGGATACAGTTCAGCAAGCTCTGGTCTGCTTGTTACTCTTGTCCCTTAAGCGAAGAGTTAACATGAGATCTATATCAGACTAAACTGCATGTAATTACTATCTGTGATTTTTAAAGGCATTTTGTTCATTAGTAAGCGACCTAATTTTCAGGTCTTGAGTACTTGCTGTGATTTTCTTAAAAGACTTTGGGGCATTCTTGTATACACATGATATTAAATAATATATATATAAATCAGTAAAAATAATAAAACATAAAGAAATTTAAATCTTCCCTGGATAAGACTGTCTCAGAATAATGAAAGTAATGATGAGATATTGCTATATTTTGCCAATTCATTATACATTTATATTTGTGGTTCTGGGAATCAGACTCAAGTCTTCACACATATGAGGCATACATATATTATATCACTGAGCCATATTCTTGACCCAATAAATGAGGCTTTCATCCTTGCACAATCCTATGCTTGCAAAGACTTAAGTGGTATAAGCAGCAGTTAGTAAACCCTGTAAGCTTTCAATTCAATATAACAAATGTGTCCCCTGAAACATACTGAAAAAAAAAATTGCTGCTTCTGAGACTGTATCACTGTGCTGATGTGCATTTAAAACACTAATCCTAGAAAAAACCCATACTACACACAAAATCAATTTCATAAACATGCAACTGGAAGCTGCTTGAAAACCTGTTAATATTTCCAAGTGGAAAATTTATTCTGCACTTTAACCCTGCTGGTTCTTAAACTTTTTTTAAAAAATATCTTCTCTATTGGCTGCGTGCAAGGCAAACGCCCTACCGCTGTGCTAGCGGTAGCACAGCGGTAGCGCTAGCACAGCAGTAGGGTGTCTGCCTTGCACGCAGCCAACATAGCCAACCTGAGTTCGATTCCTCTGCCCCTCTCGGAGAGCCCGGCAAGCTACCGAGAGTATCTCGCCCGCACGGCAGAGCCTGGCAAGCTCCCCATGACGTATTCCATATGCCAAACACAGTAACAACAAAGTCTCCAATGGAGACGTTACTGGGCCCGCTCGAGCAAATCGATGAACAACAGGAGGGTCTTTATTTTTATTATTTATCTTCTCTATAAAAACACCAGGGCTAGAGTGATAGCACAGCAGGTGGGCATTTGCCTTGACCTGGGTTTGATTCCTCTGTCCCTCTCGGAGAGCCCGGCAAGGTACCGAGAGTATCCCACCCACACGGCAGAGCCTTGGCAAGCTTCCCCTGGCATATTCGATATGCCAAAAACAGTAACAACAAGTCTCCCAATGGAGATGTTACTGGTGCCCACTCAAGCAAATCAATGAACAGTGGGAGGACAGTGCTACATAAAAACACCATTGTCTCTACAGAACTAATATTATTAGGTATAGCTCAGAGGCACAACTAAGAAAAAGCAACATATAAATACCACTTCTTGCAAAGTGACATGTTAGTATTGAAAGCGGTTGTTTTTAGAAGCAGTTAGGTCACTTAAGCCTGACAGCATGATTTCAAGAGGAATGCTGTGCAAGCCGCTATCTACAATAAGAACAGGCACTGAAGCAAAAAAAAAAAAAAAAAAGCTGATACATGCAAAAAGATGCAATCTGGAGTGCTATCTATAAATTCCTTGTTCTTGGAAAGGATAGAGTGGAATAATATAATAATAATGATGATTTTGGATTTCTTTTAGACATTTTCAAAGGGAGGAAAGTATATCAAGAAGAAGATCTTACCAGCAATAAATGCAGAGATTAGATATAGTGAGAAAGTCTGTGATTGATACACAAAAGAAAGAGAAGAACCACCGAAAAATCTGATTTATAAGTTACTATCTAAAATAAATATACTTATCCATAATGTATACAAACAGAGCTTGTCAAAAAAGGCTATGAGGAGATTTGGGATTTAGTTTTTTATTAACTGTGGTAGGCTCTATATAAAAGTCCAAATTAAGTATAATCCTGAATTAAATTAATACCTGAAATGAAGAGATCATTTAATACAAAAATATCCATTACAATACTATATTGAAGATATACCAATATCATAATTAACAATATTAGATTTTATTTGAAAAAAAACAATATTGGGTTAAAACCAAAAACTGATTAAAAATTCCCAATTAGAAATTCAGTTGTTTTCAAAACTTGCTAAATTTTCTTTTTTTCATGATTACTCTCTTCATGCCTTAAGTATTTATAAAGAGAGACAGATGTGTCAGAGAGATAGTACAGGGGGTAAGTAAGACACCTACCCTGCAATTAAATGCATCTGACCCTGGTTCAATCCTGAAGATGATAAAGGATTCTACAACTTTATTCTTTTTCTCCCTATTTGCTTTATAGGAACAAGTAACAAATATACTGCTTCTATATGGCAGATCTATTGGCTGATGAATACTAAAAATAATTCCTTGTCTGGTTGGATATAACTTAGAAGATTTGTCATACATTTGCTGCAAAAGTGAATAGTAAAACCTCAGCTCCTGAGAAAAACTGGCTTTTCTTCAAAGACAGGACACTAGACTTGAAATAAATGTCTGAAGATACCTGCATCAGTAGTCATGATCAGTATTATCAGTTACAATAGTTGGTAAAAGTATTAAATATAGAAGACTTTAAAAACTAAGACACATGAGAAATTACATTATTAGTTTTTAAGTAATGAGGCTGGTTAATCTGGAATAGAAGAGGAAATATGTACCACCAAGTTTTCCAAATTCAACCAATTCAGAATAACCTTGAGAATCCAATTGAAAACACAGGTACCTGGGTCTCACCACAGACTTCAAACTTTTGTTTTTTCACATTTTTATTAGTGAAACACCATGAGGTGCAGTTGTAAACTTACAAATTTTTGTGCTTGGATTTCAAGTATACAATGATCAAATACCCATCCCTCCCTCCACCAGTGCCCATTTTCCACCACCACGGGTCCCAGTATCCCTCCCACTGCCCATCCCTCCATCCTTCAAACTTTTGATCAGAATCTTTGCAACATCTGAAAAGCAAAACAAAATCCCACAACTGCTATCCTACATATCCTAATGATTCTGGGTACCAGAAGACATAGAGAACTGCTGCTTTTCAAGGACAGTGCTGTTATGTCTTATGTTGCTAATTATTAATATTCATGATATTACTCACGTGTAAACCTTAAGCACAAAATCCTTTTCTTCCTTTAATTCTGTGAGTGACTGTAGGACATCCAGGATGCTTAGAACAGCACATCCATATGGGCGTCTATAGTGCAGGTGAGCAGGGCCTTTCTTTGAGTCATTCAGAAGCATCCGGCCTGGGGTAGAGAAGGAAACACCAGAAAGAATGAGGACTCCTTGATCTTCATCTACTGTCATCCAAAAATGCCAGGGCTATATTAGAAGACTAATTTAGGATTGGGGGAAAGGATGCACTGAGGATGCAAAGATAATTATGTGGAGTGGGGCCAAAGCCATAAAATAGTAGGTAAAGCACTTGCCTTGTATGAGGCAGACTCAGATGTGATCCCTGGTACCCCTGAGCCTGCCTGGAGTGATCCCTGAGTATGGAGCCAAGAGTAAATCCTGAGCACTGATGGGTGTGGCCCCCAAATTAACAAACAAAGAAAATTATGCTGGAGGAATTACCAAACAGGCCTTTGAACAGGGTTCCTTCCCGGCATTTCATTTCCTTCCCAGCATTTCATTGAATCAATTTTTTTTTTTTTTTTGCTTTTTGGGTCACACTTGGCAATACACAGGGGTTACTTGGCTCTGCACTCAGGAATTACTCCTGGAGGTGCTAAGGGGACCATATGGAATGCTGGGAATTGAGCCTGGGTTGACTGCGTGCAAGGCAAACGCCCTCCCCACTGTGCTATCGCTCCAGCCCCTCAATCAACTTTTTAACCTACCCCTAAACCAATACCCATTATGGTAACCTGAGAGAAAAAAAAAACTGATTTCACGAATTTCTTAAAAAAAACAATACATACATTTATTTAAACTTCTGAGGCATATTAAGAATGCAAAGCTTAATATTTGGCTATCAGGTTAACAACTATATATGCACAGATAGAAAGAACAATGTTCTATTCTCCCAACCAAATTCTGCTGTCAAATTTGCTTCTGAACTACTGCTGGAATAAGTAGAAAGTGGGTGAGAGTTTATATTTCTTGCTTATCAAAGCTGTGCCTACTGTGGCAAGGGAAAATTGCAAATGAAAACTGGAACTCCCCAAAATTGTTTAAGTAAAGCTACACAAAACAAAAAGCAAAAGTGTGGCAAAATACTAGGCTAGTGATTTGTTGGGGAAGGATTAAAAATATTTGGGGGGCACATTACATTTGTAATAATTGCATCCCAAATATGTAACTCCCTTTTTCCTCTTTCTGTTCCTCTCCTTATCTTTTTTTATTATTATATTATTTTTGAGCCACACCGGCAATGCTCAGGAGTTATTCCTGGCTCTGCACTCAGGAATTACTCCTGGCAGTGCTCGGTGGACCATATGGGATGCTGGGGATCGAACCTGGGTCAGATGTGTACAAGGCAAATGCCTTCCTGCTGTTCTATCACTCCAGCCCTCTCCTCCTTTTCTCTCCTTCCCCTTCCCTGTCTCTTTCTCCTTTCTATTTCCTAAATAAAACAATTTTACTTCATCATGTTTTTTTTGCTTTTTGGGTCACAACCAGCAATGCACAGGGTTTACTCCTGGCTCATGTACTCAGAAATTACTCCCGGTGGTGCTTGGGGACCATATGGGATGCTGGGAATTGAACCTGGGTTGGCCGCATACAAGGTAAATGCCCTACCTGCTGTGCTATCGCTCCAGCCCCTCATCAAATATTTTTGATGAAAATATATAAGATATGACAATATATATGAAAGAATATTTGGTAAACCATACCCTATATATTATGTTATAAACTTGAAATTAAGCTGGGCAATAGCAAAAACTTTCACACTGGGTGGGATAGAGGTTAGATACCACCATCTACTATAGTAATGACTATAACTCTACTTTTGTGGAAAAAGTATAGTTACATACTTTTGGATAAAAAAAACACACTGAAGGCCATTTACTGTTAAGTTAGCAATCCAAGAAACCCTCTCTAAAAATTCTGAGGCAAAAGGCTGGTAAAACACTTGAGACATCATGATGGAGAGAATGAAAACAAAAACTGATCACTTAAGACAAAAGGTTGGGTAAATATAAATATGAAATACAATGTGTCAAGTGAGGGGAAAATAGATTCGTTTATATAAAACTCAGTTACCATAGCAGCTGAGACTAAGATAGAATTCCAACCCAAATGACACTAAACCTGGATCTGAAATAATAAAGATCATTTATAATATATAATTATCCCAAGTTGAGCTGGTCTTAGTCATGTTAGTGGATCAGGTTGTACAGTACCTATTCGTATCACATGGGCAACTATATATAAATCTCTCTTCATATCTTTGCTGCTCAGGTCCTAAGAAAAGGAACAAATAAGACAATGTAAATAATTAAACATGAAGAAAAATAATTAAAACTTCAGTTTGAACCTCATTTTGATTTGCTTTTGTCATTTTTAGCCTATATTATAAGTCACAGTGGGAGGTTTAATGAACATAACAGTATAGCATTAATAAGATCATTGCAGTGAAAGCTTGAATATCTTAAATGTCTTCAGAAGTTAATTTTATTGACAATATTCTCAGTTTTAACGTATTCATTTAAATTTGCTAGTACTTAAAGTAACATAGTTTACAACAGTGTTAATATTTATGCAGTGAAACTGACTAACAAGGTTCTTATAACATTTAAGAACATAAATATCTGCAAGAGACAGTTCAAAGCACTGGAGTCCACACTCTGCATATGGAAATGCTTCGTTCAATACATAGCACAACAAGGTCCCTCAAGTACTGCTGGGATCCTGAGCGCTAATGTACTGTCCAAACTTTTAAAATACTTGCAAGAATTTTCACATTAGAAACATTAATGATAGTCTTTTTAAAAAAATTTTTTATTAGTGAAATACCATGAGGTACAGTTGTAGACTCACAATTTTTAAAAAAAAATTTTTATTAGTGAAACACCATGAAGTTGTAGACTTACATTTTTTTGTGCTTGGGTTTCAGTCATATAATGATCGAGTACCCATCACTCCACCAGTGCCCATTCTCCACCACCACTAATCCCAGTATCCCTCTCACCCCCATCCCCCCATTCCACCCTGCCTCTGTGGCAGGGCATTCCCTTGTGTTCTCTCTCTCCTTTTGGGTGTTGTGGTTTGCAAAAGAGGCATTGAGTGGCAATCATGTTCAGTTTATAGTCTACTCTCAGCATACATCTCCCATTCTGGGAGGATCTTCCCAACACCCTTTATTTGGTGCTGCCCTCTCTATCTGAGCTGCCTTTCCCCCTATTGTGTGCGGCTGGCCTTAAAGCCATGGAGTAAACCTCCTGGTACTTATCTCGGCTATTCTTGGGTTTTAGTCTCCTATTTTGTTACTTTATGTTCCCCAGATGAATGCAATCTTTCTATGTCTGTCTCTCTCTTTATGACTCATTTCACTTAGCATGATACGTTCCATGTAGTACCACTTGTATGTAAATTTCATGACTTCATAATGATAATCTTATGCATTTTTTTACTAATGACATAAAAATGTGTTGGGTTAGAAAATTTCAGTGAAGAAAAAAACCTTAAAAGTACATTAATTCTTTAAATCTTAAAGTTTATTCTTCGACTCTGGGGGGAAAGTTGAGGCAGGGAAACCCAAGAGGGAATCCAGAGACAATGGTGCAGGGAAATCAACATATTGGTGTGAAGTTTGGCGTTGGAATGTTATAGACATAAAATCCTACCATTGGTAGTACTGTAAAACTGTAAAGCAGTGACTAAAATACATTTTTTGAAATTTTATTGTCCGCTAATTTTGAGTTTACTGTTTTCCATGAATGACTATTATATCCTAAATACATTCCCTTGAAAATAGATTGTCTTAGTAAGATAAATTTTATTGTAATTTCTAAATTTAAATATGTATTATTTGTTCTAAAGTTTAAAGTTAATAATAACCACCTGGGAAACTTTATGTTTTTTTAAATTTTTATTTATTTATTTATTTATTTATTTTGAATACCCATCCCTCCACCACTGACAGTTTTCCATCACCACGGATCCCATTATCCCTCCCACCCCCCATCCCCCCATCCCACTCTGCCTCTATGGCAGGGCATTCCCTTTTGTTCACTCTCTCCTATTGGGTATTGTGATTTTTAAAAGAGTTAACCCTGATTTTCAGGGAGAAACGTTGGATGATCTGCTTTCCATTGATCACTTTGTATATAAGGAGATGTAGCGGAGCTGCTTATGCGGCCACATGGTTTGGAATAAAAGTCCTGGTTCCCACATTCCTGAGCTACGCTTGTAGAGGCTCATGGTCACCGGGGTTCCATCCGGAGAAGGTGGGATGTGGTACCTACGCCATATGGGACTTTTAAAAATTTTTTTTATTTACCACCTGGGAAACTTTAAGGAAAATAAATCTCCAACTAAATAAATGTAATTCAGAGATTAAAAACTTTAAAACTAGAGTTACAAAGATAATTTTACACATTGAGTTATTTGCATTTTGAACACACTAAAATGTTTGACTGACACCTTCACTGTCACTGTCCTCCCATTGTTCATCGATTTGCTCGAGCAAGATACTCTCAGTAGCTTGCCGGGCTCTCCGAGAGGGGCAGAGGAATTGAACTCGGGTTGGCCATGTTGGCGCCTGCAAGGCAAATGCCCTACCAGCTGTGCTATCATATATATATATATACACATATATATGAATTTATATATATACATATATATATGAATACATAGTACTCAAAACAATAAAACATCCTTTAAGATAGAATGTTTCAGATTTTTCATCACGTCATCAATCACATCCAATGGAATGGCTGTGAATTTATTATGGTTGATGGGGCAAACTCTGTATTTAATGGAACAGGCACCCATGAATTCCCTTTTCACTTCTAGGAAAACATTCTTGAGTTACAATTTCTTCCCATTTTTCTTCTTTTTAATGGGCTCAGATACTTGTCTTATGTTCAATGGAAAAGGGACCAACAAGCAATCAAATGCAATTATGATTTTGACTGAACTTTGAGATTTAGAGTTTGCTTTACTTATTTAGGCTTTTTTTAAAATTGAAAAATAGTGACATAGATCATTACAAAGCTGTTCACGATTGGGTTTCAGACATAAAATGATCCAACACCCATCCCTCCACCAGTGTACATTTTCCACCACCAATGTTCGTCCATTTCCTTCAACCTCCAACCTCCAAACTGCCTCTATCGCAGGCACTTTTCTTCTTTCTCTCTTTTTTTTTGTGCATTGTGGTTTGCCATATAGATACTAAGAGGTCATTGTGCTTGTTCAGGGTATTCAGTACTTTTATCAGGAAGGTAAGGCTGGGACAGCTTTTTTAACTGGGTGGCAGCTTCAGGGTGTGGACATGACTGCCAAGGCTTCTGGAAGTACAGAGATGTGGGGGGAGGTAGGGATTTCAACCCCGAGAAAGCCTAGAGATTTCAGCCACAAAACCCTCATACCCAATTTTTCTGCAGATTATATCTTGGTGAGGTTATCCTGAGATGGTGGAGTCTGGCCGGGGGCAAGGTGGTGATTTTGGGTTGTGGGAGCAAGCAGCTGCCAGGGACTCTGCTTGGACATGCACCAGGCTGACCCAAGCCCCTATCCAGGCCTGTTCAGCCTTGCATGGGTCCAAGATTAACTGTGGCTTTTCATCTCTTTCGAGATTTATGGGTCTTTGAGGCAAGGCTGGCAGAAAAGCTTACATGGCAGCACTGGACTCATGGAGGTGACTGCCAGTGCTTCCTAGAGTATATGGAAGTGGGGAAGGAAGCCTAGCCTGACCTCAAGAAAGCCTGGAGATTTCAGTCACAAAACCCACATATCTGAATTTTCAACATGTTAATATCTTAAAGAGGTTTGTCCTGAGATGGTGGAGTAGGGCCGGGGCATGGTGGATATTTTGGATTGTAGGAGCAAGTGGCTGCTTAGGCATGCACCAGGCTGACCTATGCCCCTCCAATTTACCCTGGTTTGTTCAGCCTTGCATGGGCCCAAGATTAACTGTGGCTTTTGAGCTCTTTCAAGATTTACTTATGGGTCTCTGAGGTAAGACAATAAAAGAGCTTGTATAGCTGAGCCCACAGTGATTTGTGGATGTGGCTCCCACATATCTAAATTTTGACTATTTAATTTCTTGGGAAACTTGGTCCTGAGTTGTTGGGGCCTGGCTAGGGGCACAGTGGCAGTTTCGGAGTATCAGAAAGCCTGAAGTTACCATCAGGCTGCTGATGCACTTGCCCCACGGGTACAGGTTGACCTGTTGGCAGCACCACACCCCCATAAGTAGGCTTTTGAATCATACCTACTGGTGCTCAGAGATTACTCCTGGTTCAGTGCTCAAGGATCTCTCTGGTATTGCTTGAGGGACCATGCAACTTGCAAGATGTAATCCAGATGTCTTGCATGTAAAGCATGTATGCTAGCTCTTTGAGTGAGTTACTTCTCTGGCCCAAGTTTCCATTATTTAAAAATCCTATTGCAGGTTAGGGTGGGGAAAGAGAAAGGGCAAGGAAGGCATCTACAATGCAAACTGTAAGGTCTCACTCCTAGAACTTTTTTTTTTAACGGCCTCTGTAGCATAGACCAGAACAAATGAAAGGGAGGAAACCAAGTAAGGGAACAACACATATCCGAGGGGAACAGAACTTGAAAGTTGTTCTACAGAAATGAGCTTACCTGGAGGATAGATGGGAAGGATCCTGGGGACACTGGTGGAAAGAAGTGAACATTCTGGTGGTAGGTGTGGTATTAGAAAGATGTATATAGGAAATTCTACTATTAACAATGTTGTAGATTATGATATCTCAGTAAAAACCAAAATATTAGTAAAGGAAAAGGAGACTTTAGAAACTTATGGGCAATGATGAAACAGAGGCTTCTAGAATCTATTTACTTATTTCTCCAAACTCTTGATGGAGTAGTAACATATGCTTACAATGAAATAGGTTCCAAAATAATTTAATATAAAAAATGGTGTTAGGGGCCAGAGAGATAGTACAGCAGGTACTATCCAAAGGAAAGCAGGTGCTACTGTGCATGCACCTGACCTGGGTTTGATCCCCAGTATCATATATGGTCCCCTGAGCCCCAAAAGAGTGCAGAGCAAGGAGTAAACCCTATGCACAGCTAGGTTTAGTTCACCCACCCCACTTTGCCCCCAAATAAGATGATGATAATCAGTGCGAGAAAATATTATAAGTAAAATTATTTTTCTATTCCTATAAAATTTCATAGTTACTAAGCATATACTCTTTAAGACCAAGTACCAAGTATGGCTACTCATGTTAAAATACACAAAACACCTTTAAAATCAAGATATGAAGAGTGACCATTTATTCTGTAAGCAGGGTTTGAATTTAAGATTTACTCCTAAGACTATAACCATCCTCCTCTCACAATAACTAGGTAGCTGATTCCCACCCCACCCCTGTGGCAGGGCATTCCCTTTTGTTCTCTCTCTCCTTTTGGGTGCTGTGGTTTGCAAAAGAGGCATTGAGTGGCAATCAGGTTTGGTCTATAGCCTACTTTCAGCATGTATCTCTCATCCTGGTGGGATCCTCCCAACACCCTTTACTTGGTTCTCCCTTCTCTATCTGAGCTGCCTTCTCCCCCAGCATGTGCAGCTGGCCTCCAAGCCATGGACTGAACCTCCTGGTACTTATCTCAGCTATTCTTGGGTGTTAGTCTCCCATTTTGCTACTTTATATTTCCCAGATGAATGCAATCTTTGTATGTCTGTCTCTCTGACTCACTTCACTTAGCATGATACTTTCCATGTAGTACCACTTGTATAAAACAAGTTCATTCTTAATTCCAAGAAATAGCCACCTAAAATTCTAAGTTGAAATGTTAAAGAGTATAAATAAGTGTATAAAATATTGTGCCTACTAATACAGGGAATACAGCACAATTTCATTCTCTGAAATGGTTAACTTCACTAAACACATAAACATTCTTTTTTATATAACAAATAATTACTGAAACTTTGGTATCTAGCAATGAGTATATGCACAAACATCTCAAACCACTTTTTATTATAAATGTCTGCAAAACTATAACTATATTAGACAATCATACAAATATGCAATGCCTCTTTCCTAACATCATTCCCAACTAGAAAGCTTTGACATTTAATAAGGGAAACAAAATAAAACAAAAAATATAAGGTTGACTAAACAACTTCAACTCTCATTGTTATGCCATGAATAATGAGCTGTATGCCGTTCTGAAGTCTATTTGAGTGACCCCATAAAACCTAAATTTGTCTGGTCCCCTTTTTCTTGGCACTATGCGGTAGGGCGTTTGCCTTGCACGCAGCCAACATGGCCGACCCGAGTTCGATTCCTCCGCCCCTCTCGGAGAGCCCGCCCGGCAAGCTACCGAGAGTATCTCGCCCGCACGGCAGAGCCTGGCAAGCTCCCCGTGATGTATTCGATATGCCAAACACAGTAACAACAAAGTCTCCAATGGAGACGTTACTGGGCCTGCTCAAGCAAATCGATGAACAATGGGAGGACTGTGACAGTGACAGTATGGTAAACTAAAATTGGCATTGATCAAAACTATGGGGTGCCAGAGAGGTAGTACAGCAGGGAATGCTGTTGCCTTGCACACAGGTGTCCTAGGTTAGATCCCTGGCACTTCCATAGGCTCCCCAAAGCCCTGCCAGGAGTAAGCTGGGAGCACAACTGGTTGTGGCCCAACTCCCACCTGCCCCCCAAAAGAAGTGTTTTGTATCTATATTGCAAACCATAATGCCCAAAAGTAGAGAGAGAGTTGGGGGAAACTGTCTGCCACAGAGGCAGGGGGAGGGTTGGGATGGGCGGGGTGGTGGTGGTGGTGGTGGATGATGGGGACATTGGTGGTGGAAAATGTGCACTGGAAGAGGGATTGGGTGTTTGATCATTGTATGACTAAAACTCAAACATGAAAGCTTTGTAACTGTAGCTCACAGTGATTCAATAAAAACAAACAAACAACAACAACAAAAAAACTATGGCTGCATTTCTAACTTACTCTCAAAGTTTTTAGCATATATGCCAATCTGAAAAATCCCTTTTAGCCCACAAAAGGAACTCAAATCTTAAATTGAAAAACTCGAGCACGGTAGCACTGTTTTCCCATTTTCCCTTTGTTCATCGATTGCCTCGAGTGGGCACCAGTAACATCTCCATTGTGAGACTTGTTGTTACTGTTTTTGGCATATGGAATACATCATGGGTAGCTTGCTAGGCTTTGCCATGCAGGCGGGATACTTTTGGTAGCTTGCTGGGCTCTCCAAGATGGGCAGAGGAATCGAACCCGGGTCGGCTGTGTGCAAGGCAAACACCCTACCTGCTGTGCTATCGCTCCAGCCCCGATTAAAAAATAAAAACAAAAGTATGTTCAGCAAATTTATTATTTCATCAAGCTTAAAGCTTAAATACAAAAATCTTGGCCAACACAAATTTGCTACAAAATGTCTTGCTCTTTGTAAAACTTCACATTTTGTAGATCTTTATTATTATTATTTTTTAAATTGGGGAGTTTGGGCTAAGGAAAAGACTCAGAGGGTTTCAGCACTTTGGTCCTGGCAGTTCATGGTCCCCGAGCACTGCCGGAAATGGTCCCACTTGCAAACAACACCAAAAGAAGAAATATCAACTATTTCTTTTGCTGTTTTAACCAAATCATATCAGAAAATCAGGATCTAGAAAAATCTCCTAAGGTCCCTGATACATTCTAAACTGAGGGGTATCTGATCTCATTCTAATTCAGAAAGGCAGACCCAGATAATCATATTAGCATTTAGCCACTTTCATTTCAGAGACTCTTCCCTTCCACAGTTTTGAAACCTAAATCCTATAAACTGCAGTTTGGACTTTACCCCTTGTTCCTTTTCTTTTGAATAGAGAGCACGGATCTTCTTTGACTAAATAACCACAACTCTCCAAGGATCTACTTTTCCTTTTTGCTGTATTATTTCCTATGCATTTAATACTAAGCTCAAAGATGGACAAAAATCAATTTAGGTTTATATTAATATTTCTGTACATCTGGGAAGTTTTTTTTTTTCAAGCTTTTTTTTTTCTTTTTTGGGTCACATCTGGCGATGCACAGGGATTACTCCTGGCTCATGCACTCAGGAATTACTCCTGGCGGTGCTCAAGGGACCATATGGGATGCTGGGAATCGAACCCGGGTCAGCCGTGTGCAAGGCAAACACCCTACCCGCTGTGCTATCACTCCAGCCCTAGGGTTTTTTTTTTAAAGCTATCCTGTGAAAATAGTTTCTAACTGCTGTTACATTTTAAGTTTTGAAAGAAAAAGCTGCATAAAATGAATTTAAAATTTAGGCAAATAAATATAATATATCTTCCAGAGAGTTACATATCAGATATCTAGATAAATGCCATTTGTGTTTATGAGGCACAATGTAGACTTTGAGACACAAAGTCACTTATTAATCATGTACCATACCTAGAGAAGTGGATCTCTCAGGCTCCCAGACCTCCTTATATTTAATGGATTTTGACACATTTTAGTATCAGTAAAACAGTCAAAATTGGTTAAAAGTTTAATTACAGTTGTATTTCTCTTCACCACATAAGTCAAATAAAATAGGACTAGTGCTAGAAAGTTGTATGGGGTAAGGTACTTTCTTTGCACATGGCCAACCCTGGTTCCATTCTCCGTGAGCACAGTCAGGTGTGCTCCCCACACCAAAAAATAAATTAAAAAAAAACCTGTACAGATTTTTAACTCAGTAAAAAAGTTAGTCAGAATCAACTTAAGGAAAATCCAAGCCAATGTGGTTTGGTATTGTGAGATTTAACCATTTTCAATAAGCATATTACCAAGTCTTCTGTGACCTCATGAGCCTATGACCTCAAGAGACTATAACAGCACGGTTATTCAGAAAAGACTAAAGTACAGATCATAGCAGATATTCAGAACAGACTAAAGTACAGATCATAACCTCCATTTGTTATTTGAAAGAGAAGAACATTTAGTCTCTTTTTAAATGTATTTTTTAAAAAACTGCAAAAGTATCAATTCAGTGAATGCCTTTAAAGAAACTATTCATACACAACAGAATATTTCCCAATGGCTTTAAGTAAGAATTTTAAGAATTTTCTCAGATTTTCAGTATCTATCATATTTAAAATCTTGTGAAATTCATATCAATAGAGGTACTTGAAAGTCAAGAGTGGTCCCCTGTGCCCTGCCAGGAATGTTCTGTGAACAGAGTCAAGACCTGAGCACAGCTGCATGTGGCCCAAAAACTAAAAAGAAAGGAATGCAATTATTTCTTTAATAATAATTAAATGAGAACTGTAGCTAATTTCTGTTTTTCTTAAACACTTCATTAAAACTTGATAGAAACAGAAATCAAGTCACAATCTCCCAAGCACAAGAAAATAAGGAATAAATGCTTGTTTCCTGGGTGACAATATCCACATAGGAAGACCCCAAACAGAGTCAAAAGCAGAGAAGACAAAGAGAATTTACACATACTGTAAAAAGGGCACACATTCGTTCTATCTTCTCTGGGTTCCGTGGCCCACCATTCTTGTTCAGTCTCACCAGAAACCGCTCACTGAAATGTAGAAGAAACAGAGAGAAATGTAATAGACTGTTTGTTTTGGAACAAGTAAAACTGACATTGACAGATAAACCATAACGGTTTATCAGAACATCTCAAGTGACAGACAAGATCAAACTACATGTCTAGTGGAAGGACATTATATTTATCTCCAAATATCATGCAATAAATATCATTAGATGCTTAAGAAGTATCTTTCTTTACTTAATAGTTGAGGCTCTTATCTCTCTGAGAACAGCAATGAGGATTGTCTTATTCTTTCCCACCCCCCTACCAGAGTTGTAGGCATAATGATAAGCAAATAATGAGGAAATACATCTCTGATGTGAATACTCAAATCATTATAATAATATTTCTCATATTGGATCCCTAAGAATCTACATTACTCAATTTATATTTTCCTATCTTCTTATACTTTTGATACTCTAAACTCTAGAGAGTCATTTTAGGGCTAAGAAAAAAGAAAAAATGTTACATAAATTCACAAAAATTTGGGCAAAAAGTCAAAGACAAATAATATAGTTAAAGTCACACTTGAAATTTAAGGGTTAGAGAACAAGGTTAGGACTTATGTGCTACATGTGCCCGACCTAGATTTGATTCCTGGCGCTACAAGTTTCACTGGGCATAGCCCAAGCATTGCCAGGTATGGCACCAAGGCCTCCAAGCATTGGGGTGACTGAAGTGGTCCTCAGCACTGCAGGGCCCAAGTCGCAATGAATCCACAGGCAAACATCTGCCAAAATGTCTCTGTCTTCTCATATTTTTCCTGTGCCTGCCAAGGATCTTATTCATATCTCTTCATCTCAAGATTCCCTATCAACTATAACAGAAAATAACCATGGCAAAGACAAAATATATGATATCAAAAGTAGTTTACTACACCTGTGTCCACAGCCATGTACTCAGTACACATAAATGGTATCAGTCAAAGAGCCAAAATTAAATACTGTACCATATTTACAAGATGTTATAATACCAAATGTACATATTGCTTAATTTTTTATTGTTATCCTGATTTATTTTTATACTTTTTAAAAATTAAATCACTGTGGGATGATTTAATTAAAGCTGTTCATGATTAAATTTCAGTCACACAATATTCCAACACCCATCCCTTCACCTGTGTATTATTTCCCAGCACCTGTATCCCCAGTTTCCTTCCCATCACAACCTGCCTTATGGCAAGCACTTTCTCTCTCTCCCCCAAGCCCCCAATTTGGGCATTGTGGCTTGCAATACGGAAATTAAAAGGTTATCAAGTATATCCCTTTACCTACTTCTAATACTCAGTTCTTGTCCAGAGTGATTATTTCCAACTATTATTGTCATACTGGTTCCTATTGCTTAATTTATGTATCATTTGTTCATTTAGTCAACAAGTGGTTAAAAATTGTGTTAAACATGGAACTACAGAAACAAGTTGAGGTGGGGGGCAGATCCAAAATGGTAAAAAAGGAACAGTTTTGTAATTCTCCAGTATTACTGACACAAAGAACGCAAAGAAACAGACCTGAATACAGCATCATGTGTGGGGCCTCATTGGAGAAAATTCACTGGAGAACACAGCCATTGCCTTACGGAAAACTGATGCTGTGAAAAACAGAACTGTGGACAAGCCTACAGCTAAGGATCGCTGCCCTGGGTGGAGCCAACACAGGAGCAGAGACTGAAAGAGGAAAGGGACCAAAAGCTGCTAGGGGAATTAAACAGCAATCTAAAAGCAAATATTTAAAAGAACATCAGCTTTATTCTGACACTCATTGATTTGAAAACAGATTCTGTCTCATTGAACCCAGCACAGTGGATTGCTGCTCCTGGACTCAGCTGGAAGTAGCCCATTCTGAGATGGGCCTCACACAATAGAACTGTAATCTCAGCTCAACCCTGACAAACTCAATGCCTGAGTTGATGTGGCCAAGCTCTAAAGATCACTGACAGTGTTGAATTTTCTTTTTTAACATACAGAACCCAGCTTTGTAGTTAAACTCAATATGTTTGGTTTGCTTGTTTGTTTTGGCCCACACCTGGCTGTGCTCAGGGTTTACTCCTAGCTCTGCACTTGGAGAACACTCCAGGTAAGCCTGGGGAACCATTCAAGGTGCTGGAGGTCAAACCTGGTTTGCCACATGCAAAGAAAGCACCATACCCACTGTTCTATCTCTCCTGCCCCAAACTCATTATGTTGAAAGAGCTTGGGGACTTGTCAAACCTAACAAAGGTTGTGGCCACACCAGCTCAGACTGGCCCAGCCAATCCTTAGGAAAACCCTGCCCAATAGGGAAACTCTGTCCAAATAGGGTCACAGTCTTGGCCCCACATACAGGTTCATTGCTGGGTATGATCTGATAGTTTATAGCTGCAACCAGTTCAGAACTAAAGGAAACTTCTCCAATGTGGGTATACCAGACTTATTCAACAATTAAGATGGATGGCACTGAACACAAAGGAGCCAGAGAAATTCAATTTGTGTTTGCGCTTTCTGTGTCAGGAAGAGACTGGGAATTGGCAGCGTCCAGCACTAACAGTGTTAAGTCTTCCCCAACTAGGAATAGCTGATCTTAAGGCTGTCTTATTATATGCGGCAGCAGAGGCAGACAACTTGATATGGCTCACTCATTAGGCCACTGCCAGTCAGGAGCAGACAACCCTTATCCAGTGCAGAAAAATGCAAAAACATCCCTGTAGCTATGAAGCTCAATCTTCTGAACCAACTATTATTCGGTATATGTGACCACAATATACAGTAATTGCCCAAATCAGTTGGATTGCGATGTCACATCAGCTTACAGACATCAATAACTGTGAATCCTGGGCCAAACTAACATCAGTTAGTCCTAGGACTAATGCAGCTAAATGGTACAGGTGACCACAAATTCCTAGTTGCTATCCACGCATTCACAATTTGAGCCACATGTACCAATTAAATCTTATAAATAGGTAAGAAATCTTCATAAGATATCCACAACTGCTAGAAATCAGTAGGGTCACAAGGACCAGTTTGACACTGCAAACCGGAATACCAGGCTGCTGGTTAGGGAAAATGGAACTCAAAGCTCCACCGTCAGGTCCCATAATACACTAAGAATAATGAAAAAAGGGAAGGAATTCAGTAACACCAATGGAGGGGGACAGAACTCCAGGAAAAATCTCATCTACATTAGAACTTTATAAACTTCCTGAGGATGGCTTCAGAAAAAAACTCTTAATGTTCATTAAATTGAGGAAATCATTGGAAGAGAGAGTTGAGAAAGAACGATTGATGGAAAAAAAATAACAACTCATTCAAACAGAAATGAAGGAGTTGAAGAACATGGTAGCAGGGCCCAGGAGCAGAATGGAGGAAGTTAAATATTCAGTGACTGTGAAGACAAGGCACATCACATCATAAAGAAGAGGTGATAAAAAAGAAATGTTTTGAAAACTGAAGAATATTTAAGAGGTATAACTAACACTAAATAGTAAGAGGAACAACTTTAGTATCAGAGAAATTCCAGAAGGAAACGAAAGAGAGAAAGAGGAAGAAGACCTTTCAAAGAACGAATCACTGTGCTGAAAAAAAAAATAGGTACCCTTTAAAGCAGCAAGAGAAGCAAGGTTTCACTTACAAAGAAAACACTTTAAGATTCACAAAAGATTTTTAATTTTTTTTTAAATTTGGGCAACACTCAGCAGTGTTCCTGGCTCTGTGCTCAGAGATCACTACTGGTAGGGCTAAGGAAACCATATGGAATGTTGATAATTGAACCCACGTTTCCACATGCAAGGCAAGAATATGCTATATTATCCCTCTAGCCCCCACATCAGACTTCTCATGTGATACTCTATAAGCATAAAGAAAATAGAAATAATATATTCAAAATATTGAATGAAAGAAACTCCAATTATAACCCTCTACCCTACAAGATTATCACTTCTATCTGAGGGAATGGTAAACACATTTTGGAGCCAACAAGAACTGAGGGCATTTACTACATCTAAATCAGCACTGCAAAAGTAAAGAATGAGCTCCACTAAAAAGCAAATGGCAAGTGGCAAAATGCAAAATCCTCATATAAAATTACAATAAATTACTCTTAATAATTTCTCTCCTTGCGCACAGCCAGCCCGGCCGAGCCGGGTTCACTTCCTCCGCCCCTCTCAGAGAGCCTGGCAAGCTACCGAGAATATTCAATATGCCAAATACAGTAACAAGAAGTCTCACAATGGAGACGTGACTGGGACCGCTCGAGCAAATCGATGAACAACAGGAGGACAGTTGATAGTTGACAGTTGACTAATTTCTTTAAATGTTAATAGATGTGACTTGCCAATCAAAATGCACAGAGAGGGCCAGAGCAATAGTACAGTGGGCAGGGCATTTGCCTTGCACATGGCCAATCCAGGTTCAATCCCCAGCATCCTATATGGTACCTCAAGCCTGCCTGGAGTGATCCCCAGTACAGAACCAGGAGTAAGTCCTGAATATTGCTGGGCCTGGTCCAAAAACAAAGCAGAAAAAAGAGATAAAGAGAGGGCTGGAGAACAGTACAATGGGTAGGGTGTTTGATCATTGTGTGATTGTAACCTTGTACACGGCTAACTGGGGTTCAATCCCAGGCCAAATATATGGTCCCCTGAGTCCAGCCAATAATGACCCCTGAATTCAGAGCCAGGAATAAGCCCTGAGCACAGCTGGGTGTGCCTCACACACACAAAGAAAGGTACACAAGGAATAAATGGATCAAGAAACAAAAACCAACCATCTGCTGCTTACAAGAAATACACTTGAACTCTCACAATAACACAGTGAAAGGCTGGAAAACAATCCATATATGCTAACTGCAGATTAAAAATGAAAACAAAGCATAAATGAACATTACTATACACTGGTTAAGATATGAACAGACGTGCCCTAGAACAGGTTAAAAAAACTTTGGTACATTTACACAATGGAATACTATGCAGCTGTTAGGAGAGATAGGTCATGAAATTTGCTTATAAGCTGATAGACATAGGGAGTATCATGCTAACTGAAATGAGTCAGAAAGAGAGGGACAGACATAGAAGGACTGCATTCATTTGTGGAGTATAGAATAACATAACATGAGGTTGACACCCAAGGAGAGTAGATACAAGGGCCAGGAGGATTGCCCTATAGCTGGAAGCCTGCCTCATGAGCGGAGGGGAGAAGGCAGATGGAATAGAGGTGGGATCACTAAGAAAATGATGGGTGGAGGAATCAGTCGGGATGGGAAATGTGTGCTGAAAGTAGATAATGGGCCAAACATGATGACGTTTTAGTGTCTGTATTGCAAACCATAATGCCCAAAAGTAGAGGGAGAGTATGGGGAATATTGTCTTCCATGGAGGCAGTGGGAGGATGGGGAAGTGGGGTATGCTGGGGATATTGGTGGTGGGGAATGTGCACTTGTGGAGGGATAGGTGTTTGATCATTGTGTGATTGTAACCCAAACATAAAAGCTTGTAACTTTCTCACGGTGATTCAATAAATTTAAAAAAAAAAGGTATCAACAGATCAAGAGGATCTAACCTTTTTAAAAATTTAAATTAAAAAATAGTTTTGTGGAGGGATGGGTACTCGATCATTGTAAAACTGAAACCCACGCACAAAAATTTGTAAGTCTACAACTGTACCTCATAGTGTTTTTCAGCCACATCCAGTGGTATTCAGGGGCTATTCTTGGTTCTGTGATCCATGGTGGTACTCATGAGGGTATACACAGTGTTGGGGATTTGAAGAAGCTTTGCAGCTGGAGTCCTTTGCAAAGCAAATGCATTACCTCTTTTACTAACTCTTTTAAAATAACCGAAAGGTGTTTGTGACCCTGTGATCTTTATTTTTGGCACATATACGAAGAACACGAAACAATTAATTTAAAAAAATGTATGCATATCTATGTTCACTGCAGTGCTAACTACAATAGTCAGGATATGGAAACAACTCAAATACCTAATGACAGATGAATGGATAAAGAAGCTTTGGTATATATACACAATAGAATACTATGCCAATGAAAGAAAATATGAAATCTTGCAATTTTCTGTGAATGGAATTGGAGAGTATCATGTTAAATGAAGTAAGTCAGATGGAGTAAAACAAATTCCAGATCATCTCACTCATCTGTGGTATACAAAGAAACAAAATAAGAGAATACAAAATATTGAATTTGGTCAAATCCTTGGTCTTTAATCACAAAACTGATTAGTAAGCTAGCGGGGGGACGGCAGGGGTTAGTGCAGGTAAGTGGGAGACTTAGATTGTTGCATGGGAATGGGGATGGAGGGTCTTTGGCACTTCAGTGGTGATGGTGTAGTAACCATGTTCATCAAGAACATGAAAATTAACACTATAGTAATCATGTTACCTAAAGTATAACAGGTAAGGTGCTTGCCTTGCATGCTGCCAACCCATATTTTATTAGTGAAACACCATGAGGTACAGGTGTAGACTTACAAACTTTCGTGCTTGGGTTTCCGTTATACAATGATGGAGTACCCATCCCTCCACCAGTGCCTATTCTCCACCATCAATGAACCCATACCCCCCCCATACCCCTTCCATAGCCCCCACCCCGCCCCACCTCTATGGCAGGGCATTCCCTTTTGCTCTCTCTTTCCTTTAGAGCCAACCCATATTTGATCCCCAGCACTACATATGGTTTCCTGAGCCCTGCCACAAGTGATCCCTGAACACTGAGCAAGAAGTAAGTCCTAACCACAGCCAGATGTTGCCTAAAAACAAACAAAAAATGTTTTAAATGCACCCCCTACTGCCTATTTGGGGAAGCTTTTACTCCTCTACCATGCCTACACTTGCTAATGTGTGCTATCTAATAAGCTTCCATCTAGGGCTTCTAGGTTTAGTAAATTCTTTTACCTACTCACTTGTGGTACTGCTGACAGAAGCAATGTGTAACATTTACATGCTTGGCTGAAAAATACTATTATTATATATCTTCAAGCTCTTTTCCCTTCCATAGACCTGTAGTGGAGATATCCCTAGGGCAACCTTCAATCAGTCATCATGTTAAAATCATGAGTTTAGTCTGAGTTAATTCTACAATTGCATAGATAAGACTCACCCAATTTACTGCAAATTTACCCACCCAGTATGGATAAACAAGCAACAAATATACTTTTTTCTTTTTGTTATTACACACCTTTTTATTAATTAAAATAATTGATCTATCCAAATATATAACAGATACAGTTAACATTTGACAGTGAACTGTTAATAAGATAGAACTATAAAAGAAATTTTAGGAATTTTGTATCATTTCAAGATAATTTATCATTATTGCTCTACTCTTCTTTGGAAAGAAGATATATAACTACTCTTAACCAAATACTGCCACTCTATGTCTCAAGGAGAAACACACAAAGAGCCAGAAATAGCACTTGTGCACCACTGGGTGTGGCCCAAGGTCATCAACTAGAGCTATAGAGATACTATACTGTAGATAAAATACTTGCCTTGCATGTGGCCTACGCAGGTTTCAATCCCTGGTATTACATATGGTCCCATGATCCACACTAGAAATGATCCCTGAGCAGAGACAGAGGTAAACCCTGAGCACAGAAGTAATCCCTGAGTCTGTGACATCCTATTTTACCAAAAAAATCTATGCTAAGCACTTACTCCAGTTCTGCTGGTGGCACTTAGTATGAATTTCATAGCTTTACCACTTAGGAAATGGAAAGATGTTGAGGGCAGTACTTTGCCTGACTTGGAACAAAGGAAAGACTCGTGATTGATAAACATCCCAGAAAACAGAATCTTCGTTTTCTCTAAAGCAAGAGAGAATTACACAAGTAAATGTGTCATCACATAATCTCAGATAGCTATAGTAGAATTTCAATAACTACACAATCTCAATGGGGTCTTTAGAAATCATGTACTTTGCATGAAAATGAACTAGATGGTAACTTAATGATCAGTTATGTTGTAAATGATAGAAAGTTGTTTTTACCCAATGCTCTCATCCTGGGATCATGCTTCCCATTCTAATAATAAAAAGCATTTATATGAATACTGAGGAGAATAACTGAGGGGGATTACAAGTTGACAGAAAATCATAAAACCGGGTGAACTCACCTTTCCCATATCCAAAATTTAGACCATAATACTTCTAAGGAAGATATACATCTATGTGGGGAAGTTGGAAGAATGAAACTGACCCACATTTTTCTTATCATGCTTATAGGACCCAGAGAAATGTCATGGTTTTACACTATTCAGCTAAAGGTCAGTCTGATATATTATAAAAAAGTAACCATAATAGCCTTTTATGCAAAAAAAAAGTCACAACAAAGAACACTGCTGCTTTGTATTCAGGTGCAGCTCTTTTGCATGATTAGATAAATGTTTACATAGATGGGTCCTCTTTGCAACCTCCCAAGAGTATCCCAGACATAATAGTTTTGAAAAAATTTCTGAGCAAAAGAAGACTGAAAAAACTTTTTAGCTAAGACCTCTTTCACCAAGTATACAGAATGCTACTTCTTAATTTCTCTCTCTGTTAAATGTTTAATACTGATACTACCTACAGAGCTAAGAAAGTGATTTTTTGTTAAAAATATGATCAATCACAGTCACAGAAAAAAGCATTTAAGATAGAATCCATGCTGTCACTGTCACTGTCCTCCTGTTGTTCGTCAATTTTGCTCGAGCGGGCCCAGTAACGTCTCCATTGTGACACTAGTTACTGTATTTGGCATATTGAATACGCGGGCAAGATACTCTCGGTAGCCTGCTGGGCTCTCCGAGAGAGGCGGAGGAATTGAACCTGGGTTGGCCAGGTCGGCCATGTGCAAGGCAAACAAATGCCCTACCCGCTTTGCTATCACTCCAGTCCAGAATCCTTGCTAAACTGATCTGATGTTTCCATATTTATGGAAGCTTCCTGATGCATTTACTATGCAAACTGTAAAAATTTAAACAAATGCAAAAGCAACAGCCAAGATCTGGAAAGTGCCCAACAAAAGGCTAAGTGAATAATACAATGTGATATACAAACACAACGGAAAACTACTTAGTTATGAGAAAATACAAAATCTTAAAGTTTTCTGCATCTTGTATGGAAATGAAGAGTATCAAACTAAGTGAATTGAGTCAGAAAAAAGAATGATCTTGTTCATATGTAGAGTATAAGGAAACAAAGCAAGAGGATAACAACTTCCAGTGGAAACAGATCCTAAAGTATTGCCAATAAACAGTGAACGCTGGGTGCAAATTGGGTGCAGTGGATTAGGAGGAAGGAATCTTGGGGCAATGGTGGAGTGTTACTAACATTCTTTGGTGGGAGTGGAGTAGCAGCAATGCAAATATAAAACAGTAATATGGCAACTGTCATTGTTTCAGCTTGCTTCAATAAAAATAACTTAATACAATATAAAAGATAACAATAAAAAATTTAAAAATAGAAAGAATAAATAGGAAACTGTGGTACATAGTTGGTAAAAATGTAAACTGATATAGCACCAGTGGATGCTATGAAGGTTCCTTTTCGAAGTAAAAATGGATGGGCCTCAGGCGATAGTCCAAAGGGCTGGAGTCCATGCTAGGCAAGGACAGAGCCCTCTTATGAGCTCCAGATCTGTATGATCTCTTCCCGCATGGCTGCAAATGTACCCCTGGGAGTCCTCAGCATCACAAGGCCCAAGCATCAAAGGCCCAAGTTGGCTCATGCTGGCCATGTAGTATAGTTGATATGATCCCTGGGCTGCTGAGGAAGCCATCCTCCTTACCACAAAAACAAAATACAATATAACCCAGCAATACCACTTCTAAAATATAAAAATACTCAATATGATACTAAAAATAAATACCGAGGGCCAGAGAGATAGTACAACAGGTAAGGCGCTTGCCTTGTATGTGCGCAACCCAGACTAGATCCCTGAAATCCATATGGTCCCCATAACCTGAAAGGAGTGATCCCTGAACAAAGCTGGGTGTGACCAAAATTCCAAAATAAATAAAAAGAAAGTACCTATAATTTTTTTCCTGAATATAATTTTGCTTTTCC
This sequence comes from Sorex fumeus, assembly GCF_029834395.1. Lineage (NCBI taxonomy): Eukaryota > Metazoa > Chordata > Mammalia > Eulipotyphla > Soricidae > Sorex > Sorex fumeus. The sequence continues at coordinate 51,685,656 of NW_026606129.1, read as the reverse complement.
ATTACAAAAATTGAGAGCAATTTTCATATTACTGATTTCCTCTTCTATGTACTTTCGGAGAGAGTTGTTTAAAAAAGAATAGATATCACCAAGGAAATATTCTTTCCATACTGCAAGTTAAAAATGGAATTTGGGACCGGAGAAATAGTACAGAAGGTAGAGTGCTTGCCTTGTATGTGGCCAACCCAGATTCTATCCCTAGCATTCCATATGGTCTCCCAAGCACAGCCAGGAATAAGCACTGAGTGTGGAACCAGTAATAGGTTTTGAGAATAGATAGTTGTGGTCCCAAAACAAAAAGAAAAAGGCATTTGACAATTTTAAAAGAGAATATAAAAACACTAATTCTAAAGGATATTTTCACCCCTTCGTTCATAGCAATATAATGCACAACAGTCAGACATAAAATCAACATAAACATCTCATCAACCCATGACTGGACAAAGAAACTATGGTGTATGTATCATTAATAGAATATTACTCAGCTATTGAATAAGATAACATCATGTCCATTGACATAACACGGATAAATTTGAGTTGATTGTCATTATCACTGTCCTCCCATTGTTCATTGATTTGCTCGAGCGGGCCCGGTAACGCCTCCATTTTGAGACTTTTTGTTACTGTGTTTGGCATATTGAATATACTCTCGGTAGCTTCCGGGCTTTCCGAGAGGGGCGGAGGAATCGAACCCGGCTTGGCCATGCTGGCTGCGCGCAAGGCAAACACCCTACTGCTGTGCTAACGCTCCAGCTTGAGTTGATTATACTACAAGAAATAAGCAAGGAAATGGAAGACAAATACCAGATAATTTCACTCAGATGTGGAGTATGAATTATTAAAGTAAATGAATTGGGGAAAAAAACAACAAAATTAACTTTAAGGCTTAGTGAAAACTATATTGGGTTACCAGAAGGTGAAAAGAAATGAGCAGATGGGACTACTTTTAGTGGTAGTATAGCACTGGGACTTTAGTGGTGGGAGTTGTAACCAGTTGTAATACACACAGAGGAATTCAGTTGAAATTCCATCATATTGTAAACCCATGATAGGTCAATGAAAAAATTTAAATCGATAAAAAATATAAACAAAAACAAATTCCAAAGTGTTCCTACTCTCTAAGTACTCATGATAGCTAAAAAACTGATTTGGTTATAACACTATATAAAGATAATTATTTTATGAATAATCAGAAGCAACATAAATATTATCTTCCTAATGTATATTATAGTACTGGGGAAAAAAGATCGCCTCAAAAATTCACCTTCCCATAAATAGGATCCAATTGTACATTAATGAAAGAGAAAAAAACCCAACAACTTTAAATGAGAAAACACAATTCTCATCAGAAATATGATGCAACCAAGGGGGTTAGGAGATAATAGTAACTACCAACATGTATATTACACTTTTGAGTTTAATAGCATTTATCATACAATAGACCTCATCTGTTAAATGGGAAAGCTTGAATGCAGATTCTGTATATGTCCCTCTCCTTCTGATTCATTTCACTCAGCATGATACTCTCTATGTCCATCCATTTATGAGAGGTGGGGAGAGAGAGAGAGAGAGGCAGAGGGGAAAAGAGAGAGGAGGGAGAGAGGGAGAGGGGAAAAGAGAGGGGGGAGAGAGGGAGAGAGGGAGAGAGTCTGCCATATAGGCAGGGGTGGGGGTAGGAAATTGGGAACATTGGTGGTGGAAAATGTACACTGTTAAAGGGATGGGTATTGGAACATTGCATGACTAAAACCCAATCATGAACAACTTTGTAACTATATCGCATAGTGATTCAAATAAATAAATAAATAAATAAATAGGAAAGTTCCTTGCTTCCATCCTCCTTACTCTGACTTATGTTGATAACAGTTTGTTCTGTGACTTTTAGTTCTCAGTTGTGAATATCTTTTTTTAAAATTTTATTTCTCCATTCATGACATATTTTTCCAGTTCAGCATTATAAACAATATGAGGAATTCATAGATGGAATAAGAGGAATATTCATAGATAGAAGAAAACAATTATGGCATTTGTTAAAAACAGTGTTTTTGATCAACCATATAAGACAAAATCACAAATACTCCCACAGATTTAGCTTGTTATATGAAATCCAAAATCCAAATTATATTAAGCATATAGCACAGCGGGTAGGGTGTTCGCCTTACAAGCAGCCAACATGGCCGACCCGAGTTCGATTCCTCCGCCCCTCTCGGAGAGCCCGGCAAGCTACCGAGAGTATCTCGCCCACACGGCAGAGCCTGGCAAGCTCCCCGTGACGTATTCGATATGCCAGACACAGTAACAACAAAGTCTCCAAAGGAGACGTTACTGGGCCCGCTCGAGCAAATGGACGATCAACGGGAGGGCCTTTACCTTTACCTTTTATTAAGTCCTCTAGGGATATTTTATAACATTATTTATACTTTTAACTTGTCGTTGCTATTTCTAATATGAATTCTATGAGGCAAACTTTTGCCACTTAACATAGTATATGTCCTATTGAAGTCCTGACAAGTATAGAAGAGTTAACAGAAACAAAAATATAAATGTACAGAATAGAAAAATTTTAATTCTTTCTGAGTTGGAAATCAGAAAATTCAGTAACCTGAATACTAAATATTTCAGTCAGATATTTTGTTAGCTATTTTCTAGTCTTTTACAGTATTGAGCCTCAGAATTCTTATTTTAAAAAAAGTCTTAAGATTCAGCCGAAGAGAAGGACTACATGGAGGGCGGGATCCACAGATCCCGAAGGGAAAAAAAAAACAGGTTCCAAAAAGAGCTGAGAACATCGGGAAGTCCCAGATGGGGTAGGTACCACATCCCGCCTCCCCCAGATGGAACCCCGGTGACTAGAAGCCTCTACAAGCACAGCTCGAGTATGCGGGAGCTAGGACTTTTCCTCAAAACCGGCCACGTGACATCTCTCTATATACAAAGTGAACCATGGGATGTAAACCACCCAACGTTTCTCTCTGAAAATCATAGTTAAGTTTGGAGCACGGCCACAGCCCAGAAACACAAGGACTTAATGCATAACCCAGCAGCTTGGAGCAGAAAAGTGAATGGGCTATGCGTTAATCCAGGCCATCATGTCTGTCCGGAGGGGAAAGGGTGTCCGGAGGGGAAAGGGTGTTGCCCCATTCGCCCTCTCTTCTCTGGAAAGAAGGATGGCGGCCGCAAGGGGGCCTTGTGGACAGCAGGTATGAGCCAGGAGTGTGGGGGCGACTAAAACCTCATGGGAAGGGGGGCGTTCCAGTCCGTCCTTCACGCCCTACCGAGGTCACCAGGTGCCCCCCACGAGCGGCTCTCCAGCACGGCCACAGCCCCAGAAGCACAAGGACTTAATGCAGAACCCAGCAGCTTAGAGCAGAAAAGTGAAAGGACTATGCGTTAATCCAGGCCATCATGTCTGCCCAGAGGGGAAAGGGTGTTGCTCCCTTCCGCCCTCCTCCCTCTGGCAAGAAAGATGGCAGCCACATGGGAGCCTTGTGGACAGCAGGTATGAGCCGGGAGTGTGGGGGCGACTAAAACCTCATGGGAAGGGGGGCGTTCCAGTCCGTCCTTCACGCCCTACCGAGGTCACCAGCTGCTCCCCACGAGCGGCTCTCCTGCACGGCCACAGCCCCAGAAGCACAAGGACTTAATGCAGAACCCGGCAGCTTGGAGCAGAAAAGTGAAAGGACTATGCGTTAATCCAGGCCATCATGTCTGTCTGGAGGGGAAAGGGTGTTGCCCCAGTCGCCTTCTCCTCTCTGGAAAGAAAGATGGCAGCCGCATGGGAGCCTTGTGGACAGCAGGTATGAGCCGGGGGAGTGGGGGCGACTAAAACCTCATGGGAAGGGGGGCGTTTCGGTCCGCCCTTCACGCCCTACCGAGGCCACCAGTTGCCCCGCACTAGCGGCTCTCCAGCACGGCCAGGACTCCAGAACACAGAAACCAATTTCTTAACTATCTGACTTTCAGTAGAAATACTTCCAGGGTCAATAAGTAAAATAGCAGAAATCCAAAACCAACATTTAATTCTTGAACCCAGCTGTAGAAAGCAAATCAATTCACAATGCTTTTTCAGCATGTCTGATTTGGGGGGGGGGGGTAAACTCTAAATAATAGTGGTGAATCTTTTATTGAAACAATGAATCTAATCAAAGCAGATAGAGTGTTAACTAGAATTCATCTGCCCCACAGGGACTGGGAGGGGTGGGGGGTGGGGTTTTATTGGGGTTCTTCATGGTAAAAAATAAGTATTGGTAAGGGGAAATGTGTTTGATATTTGCATGACTGATACCTAAACCTGAAAGCTTTGTAACCTTTCCCACGGTGATTCAATAAATAAATAAATAAATAAATAAATAATTAAAAAAAAATAAAAATTATTAAAGGGTAAAAAAAAGTCTTAAATACAAGAACATTATCTATTGCACAATGCTAAATTATTTTTTCAATTATATTAATGTAGGAGCATTGCTATTTATTCAGCAATTGATTAGGCTGATTGAATTGGGCATGAACTCCACCTTACTTTTTTTTTCTTTTTATAAATTTATTTACTGTATCACTGTGAGAGCAGTTACAAAGCTTTCGGTCATACAATGATTAAACACCCATCCCTTCACCATTGCCTATTTCCCACCATCAAAATTCCCAATATACCCCCCATCCCACACCCTCCCCCTCCCTGTGGGGCAGATGACTTCCACATTACTCTCTCTCTACTTTGATCACATTCAATATTTCGACACCAGACCCACCATTATTATTTGGGATTTTACCCCAACACTCAGATCTGCCGAAAAGGCAACCATAGACAATTTGTTTTCTATTGCTGATTATATATAACATATGATGTCGCACGGCTGTAGTAGTGGCTGCATGATTTTGGTATTCTGAAATTTTAACAATTATGTCTGGGGGGATTTCTGCCAAAACCTGCTGGGTTCTGAGATTTGTTCCTAAGTCTCTGGGATCATGACCATTAAGCAGCTTGATAGGAGCCAGAGAGGCCATTTGTGGGTGGCGACTCGGAGTCTTGTTGGGACGGGGAGGAAAGGGCCGGCTCCACCCCCATCTCGTGAGGCCCCGCTTGTCTCGTCACTGCGGGCCCAAACCTGACTGTCCAATGGCCTCTGGAGGATGGCGGCCACCGAGCCGCCAAGGGGGAGCAGGTAGAGGGACAGCACCCTTTCCCCCCTGGGATGGCCCGGCACCAGTAACCTACTGCGGGGACCAGACTCATTTCTGCCAAAAGCTACTGGGTTCCAAGATTTATTTTTGAGTCTGGGATCATGGCTATTAAACAGTTTGATCAGGAATCAGAGAGGTATTGCCTCCAATTATATAGCTGAGCCGGAAGTGTTTTGTGGGTGTGTCTCCCAAATACCTAACTTTAGGCCATTTACTTTCTTGGTAAACTTGGCCCCAAGTTATTGGGGTCTGGACAAAGGTACAAGAGCAATTTTGGGGTATCTAGAAGTCTGAAGGCACCATCAGGCTGCGGATGCACTCACCTCACAGGTACAGATGTTAAATTCTTTACTCTTTAATGTGGAAAAATTAATCACTATCACTGTCCTCCCATTGTTCATCGATTTGCTTGAGCGTGCCCAGTAACATCTCCATTGTGAGACTTTGTTGTTACTGTATTTGGCATATCGAATACCTCACGGGTAGCTTGCCAGGTTCTGCCATGCAGGCGAGATACTCTCAGTAGCTTGCTGGGCTCTCTGAGAGGGGCAGAGGAATCAAACTCGGGTCGGCCATGTTGGCTGCATACAAGGCAAACACCCTACCTGCTGTGCTATAGCTCCAGCCCAAGTTATATGTATCTCTCTCTCTCTCTCTCTATATATATATATATATATAAAACCCACTTGTGTGTATGTGTACAAATAGATAAACACAAGAGTCAAAAAACTCTCTTAATTTTACACTACTTTCATATTTTTTTCTTGTAATAACTTGTGCACAAAAACTCTACCTCTTTTGCAATGGCCCTGCACAATCAGTTCACCAGATCACTCAGTTTTCTAGATTCTATGCTGTGCTAAACAACATGGTATCTCATAGCCTCATATAGCTACTTAAATGTACATTTATAGTTAATAACATTAGAATCTTAATTCAGCCAAACTAGATACATTTCAAATACATTTGAGTCACACCCAGCAATGCTAGTGTGAACATAATACGATGTTCTACCGTAGATAGATGATTTAGAAAATCTTATTGGACAGAGCAGCTCCGTGGGGTCTGTGGTGTGAAGCTTGTGGTGAGAAAGGGTTCTATAACTCTGTACAGCAATATTGTCCAAAAGTACAAAGTTATAATGCTGAAAACATTGCGGTCAGGATACAAAGGTGATGTTTGAGGACTGAAGAAAAGTTATTCAGAAGTTTAGGTCTAAAAATGCTTCTAAGGAACAGGCATTGGAACTGAAGTGAAAGTACAGCGGATAGAGCATTTGCTTTGCACATGGCTGACCCAATTTCAATCCCTGTCATCCCATATGGGCCCCCAAGCACCTCCAGGAATAATTCCTAAAAGCAGAGCCAGGTATAACCCCTGAGCATTGCTGGGTGTGACTCAAAAAGAAAAAAAAATTTTTAATTGAAAAAATAAGGAACAGGTATTCCTTGTCTTTAAGGCTTAGAGATATGTGAGAATCAACTTGGTATCTGAAAATCAGAAATCACAGAATAAGTGATTTCAACACAAATCTGTGTTCTTCAAAATGGGGTGGACCAAATTATGTGAGCCAGGAGATAAAGGTACAAGTGACACAGTTTGAAATATCAATGGCCAAGAATCTAGAACAAGAATACAGGGAATCAGAATATAAAGCAGTAACACCGATTAAGTCCTAGGCTTAATATGTTCCTTGGCTTCTGATCTTTAGTTGTTTCAGGCAGCTTAGAAATCCAGATGTATGTACATACAGAGTGTGTTTATAGTCTCATGAAGGAAGGTGTACTATGGTCAGAAATTTTCTTACCCATGCTTAAGGGGCTGGGATAAGACAGATAAATATTTGTGCAGACTTGGCATTTGTCATTTTATGAGTAATCAGTGCACACTGCATAAAAATTTTAAGTAAAATCAATCTCTGAAACTAGTTGGTACAAACTCATTGCACATATTAAGATAAATTCAGGAATTAAGACCTTTGGGAATATGTCTAGTTATCTTGAATGGACTTCCACTTTTATTTATAAATACTGCAACCCTTAGATCTGTCTACCTCCCTCAGATTAATTTTCTGCAAATATTATTTGAATTATATGACTTTCTTAAAATATAAATCTTCAGTGGTGCTAATGTCTTCAGATGAAATTCATAAGCACTACCTGTCATTTCAGGCTGCCCAGGATCCTCCTTTTCCTGCTTTTCTAGATTACCCTACTTCCATCTTCATATTCTTTTTCAGGCTATATAGGTCATCTCGCCTTTCCTTAAGACACTCTTCTTTGTCACTGCATCTTATCTCCCACTTCTGCTGCTGCTTAAATTCTACTTTTTAGGAATCAGTTCACAGATGGTGTCATGAAGGCTGACTGATCTCACCAATCAGAGGGAATTTATTCCTTTAACATCTTGTGCATTTATGGCAGTAATTCCGACAGGCAAGCACCAGAACTGGTTGTGTATATATGCAACTCCTTCTCTGTACCTAAGAGTTACTAGAAAAGGCCTGAGACTGCTATCCTTAGAGAGGTTATCTTGTAGACTCTGGCTAGTATCTGGGAATTTGGCACTTGGAGTGTTCCTAACAGTAAAAGCTGCATCTATACTGCTTATGTAAAAATATTTGTTCATGGTTAAGAGTTGTTTCCATAGTAGAAACCTTATTTGTTAATTTTTTTTGTTGTTGTTTTTGCTTTTTGGAGCACATCTGGCAGTATTCAGTGCTTACTCGCGGCTCTGTGCTCTAGAATCACTCCTGGCAGTGATCAGGGGATCATATGAGATGCCAGAATCAAACCTGGCTCACGCCATTCAAGGCAAGCATCTTACCCACTGTGATATCTCTCAGGTCCTAGTGGGAATTCTGTCCGTGCTAAGGAGTGGAAGTGCATGGTTGCCAATGTGCTTCCTGTGGCAGAAACACTGTGTGTGTGTGTGTGTGTGTGTGTGTGTGTGTGTGTGTCTGTATAGTTGCATTTCTACTTCTGGAGACTATGCTCTATGTGATGCCTCATGGAAGACACAGAGTTAAGGATTAAAAAGTTTGTGCTCTCCGAACAATGAGCTAGAAACGAATACCCAAGATAAAACCCTGTATTTTTGGATAGCTAATTTTTGACAAAGGAGCTAAGAATATGAAATGAAGTTAATATAGCCTCTTCAACAAATGGTGCTGGGAAAACTGGATAACTAAATGTAAAAATATAAAGCTGTATCAATATCCCACACCTTACACAAAAGTCAATTCAAAGTGGAATCAGGATCTTGAGATATGACAAAAAACTAGAAAGTACATGGAGGAAATTATGGACAAAATACTCCAAGATTTGGACCTTAAAGGGGTCTTCAATGATACCATACCACTGAAAAAATACAATCAAAAATAAACAAATGGAACTGCATCAAACAAAGAGATTCCACAGGGCAAAAGAAACACTGGCAAAAGTAAAAAGCTATCTGAATGGGAAAAAATATTCAAATTCAACATATCAGATAAAGAGTGATATCCAAAATATATAAAGTACTTAAAAAGTTCACCCCATGATCCCAAAACTTTATCAAAAAATAGGGAGAGGAAATTAACAGACACTTCTCTGAGGAAGACCAATGGGTAGCCAACATGCCCATGAAAAAATGCTCATCACCACTTATCATTAGGGGAATTCAAATCAGAAGACAATGAGATTTCATTTCACATCACTGATAATGGTACTCATCAAAAATTCTGGGAACAAACAGTGTTGGTGGAATGTGCTGTAAAAAGAACTCTCATTCACTACTGGTGGGCATGTTGTCTTGTTCAAACCCTGTGGGAAAAAGTATGAAGAGTTCTCAATAAACTTAGAATTGAGCTGTTGTATGACCAATTCCATTTTTGGGTATCTAATCCAAGGACACAAAAACATTCATTCTAAAGACATAAGCACACCATTACTCATTGCTTGAATGAGTTAGATACTGACTCAACCTAGGTGTCCAACAACAGATGAATGTATTATGAAGTGGTATATAAGAACAACAGAATACTGTGCAGCTGCAAGGAATGATGAAATCATACTTTGCTGCAACCTGGATGGAGCCGGAAGAGATCATATTATGTTGAGTGAAGGACAAACACAGGATGATCTCACTTATTTGTGGTATATAAAATAACTGGATAAGGGAACACAATACTTTAAATGGGGGATTCCTAAATCACCCTTTAAGCTCAGAGACAGGGAGAAGGACAGAGAAGGAAAAATAACTGGGTAAGAAGGATAAAGATGGCAAAGGGAAGTAAACATTAAAAGAGGGTCAGAGAGGATTTGGGTGTTACTAGTAATGCTGAACATATATATCCAAACCAGACTCAACAACACTGAAGCCACAAGATCCAAATTACAAACACAAAACTTTAATATGTGACTTTTTGGGTACCATGCTGGGGCTGGGGGTGGGAGTGGCAGGAGGGATCATGGAAACACTGGTAGAAGGAAGCTGACACCAGAGTTGGAACTGGTGACAGAACATTATAAACATATCAATAACTCTGTAAATCACAATTCTTTGTTTTAATTTTATTTAAAATTTATAAATATTATTAAAGAACCATGATTTATAAAATTAAACATAATTGAGTCTTAGACATAAAATGTTCCAGCACTGATCCCACCACCATCTCAACTTCCCTCCACCAATGTTACCAAATTCCCTCCCATTCCCGCCCCACCTGCAACAAACAATGCCAGCCTGCCCTCTTGACAGGCAACTTTTTAAGTTTGGTTATTAAAGTTTGAGTATCATAAATTTAATTTTGTTGACTAATGTTGTTTGGTATTTAGCTCTACCATTCCTTTACACCACTGATGTACCTGAACCCCCTAAGCACCTGCCCCATTGCTTCTGCTCTCATCTGTCTCTTCTACCTCTCCCCTCCATTCTTACCTCTTCCCTTTTCCTTCCTATACTCTGTGGCCAAGAGTGATCTGGGCATCCCCCTTTAAACACACTACACTTCCTCATCAAGGTATTTAAACATCAACTGTCAGTAATAACATATTATATTTATTCTTCTTCTGGCTTACTTATTTAACATGGTATTCTCAAGTTTCATCCTGTTGTCATATATTGCATGATTGCATCATTCTATACAGATACGTAGTATTCCACACAACATCTCTTATCTGTTGTTGGCCATCTAGATTCCAAATCTTAGGTACTGTACTGAGTGATGTGATGAGTAATAGCATGCACACATTCTTTTGAATGAATATTTTTCTGTCTTGGGGACAGATACCCAAAGTAGAACTGCTGGGTAGGGGAGCTCAATTTACTGAGAACCATCTATGCTGTTTTCCACAGGGGCTGGACCAGAAAACATTCCCACCAGCAGTGTATAAGAATTCCTTTTTCACCACTTCCCTGTCAACAATTTTTGATATATGTCATTTCACTGGAATGAGATAAAATCTCATTGTCATCTTGATTTGTAGTTCCCTAATGATGGGAACATGAGCATTTTTTTTTCATGTGCCTGTTGGTCACCCATTGGTCTTCCTCAGAGAAGTGTCTATTTCCTCTTCCCATTCTTTAATTTTTACCATGAAAACATCAAAAATACTTAAGAAATTGAAGAAGACCTTAAGAAACGGAAAAATATTTCATGCTCATGAATTACAATCAATATTGTAAAAAATAATCAATCTACCTAAAACTATGTAGATGAATGCAATTCCTATCGATATCCAGGAAGCATTCTTCAAGGACTTATAACAGTTAATTTAAAAGTCTGTGTGGACACTAAAAGTTTGTGTGGATGCTGAACAAGATCGGAGTGTTATGTTAGAAGGTAAAGGGATATTCCTGATAACCTTTCAGTGTCAATATTGCAAACCACAGTGCCCAAAAGGAGAGAGAAAGAGATAAATACAGAGACAGGGACAGAGACAGAAGAAAAGCCCCTGCCATAGAGGCAGGCTGGGGGGTGGGAGGCAGGGAGGGTGATAGAAAGGAACTTGGGGACACTGATGCTGGGAAATGTACAGTGGTAGAGGGATAAGTGTTGGAATATTGTGTGACTAAAATTTAATCATGAACAGCTTTGTAAGGGTTTATCTCACAGTGATTCAATAAATAAATATATTTTTTTTAAAGTTTGTGTAGAATCATAGAAGACCCTGGATAACCAAAAAATACTGAAAGATAAGAAACTGGGAGGTATCTCATTACCTAACTTGAAGCTATATTATAAATCCAGGGTGATCAAAACAGTGTGGTACTGGAACAAAAAATAAAGATTCTCTGACCAATGGGTCAGAACAGAACATCCAAAGACAAACCCCATATATATATTCAGATAATTTTTGACAAAGAAGCTAAGAACATTAAATGGAATAAAGACAGCTTCTCCAACAAATGGTGTTGGGAGAATTGGGTAACCACATGTAATAAGTTAAAGCTGGATCCATATTCCACACTTTACATAAAAATAAACTCAAAATGTATTAAAGACCCTGCAATCAGACCTGAAGCTATAAAGCATATTGAGGAAAATATAAGAAGAATGCTCCAAGACCTAGACCTCAAAGGAGTCTTCAACAATATGATGCCATTGACAGAGGCTACAGAATTCAAAATTAAACAAATGAAACTACATCAACCTAAAAAGTTCCTATGGCAAAAGAAAGAAATGTGGGCTAAAATTAAAAGACAGATGAGTGGGAGAAAATATTTGCACTCAACACATTAGGCTGAGATACAGGATATAAAAAGTACTCACAAAGATCAACAGCCAAAAAAAATCACAGTTCTTTAAATAAAAATTTAAAGACTCTGTGTGTGCATGGACTCCTCCAGACTCTTCTTACATCCTTCTTATGTTTTTTTGTACTCTTCCTTACTATGCTGATGTAAAAGTATCAGCAATGTGTGAAACTACGAAGACCTATAAGTAATAGTATCACAGTATCTTAAAAAATACCTGTTACAAAGCAACCGATGCTGGCGTGAATGTGGCGAGAAAGGGACACTCCTTCACTGTTGGTGGGAATGTCCACTGGTTCAGCCCTTCTGGAAAACAGTATGGACGATTCTCAAAAAATTAGAAATTGAGCTCCCATTTGACCCAGCAATACCACTCCTGGGAATATATCCCAGAGAGGCAAAAAGGTATAGTCGAAGTGACATCTGCACTTGTTTGTTCATTGCAGCACTCTTTACAATAGCCAGAAACTGGAAGAAACCTGAGTGCCCAAGAACAGATGACTGGTTAAAGAAACTTTGGTACATCTACACAATGGAGTACTATGTAGCTCTTAGAAAAGATGAAGTCATGAAATTTACATACAAGTGGTACAATATGGAAAGTATCATGCTAAGCGAAATGAGTCAGAAAGAGAGGGATAGACATAGAAAGATTGCATTCATCTGGGGGATATAAAGTAACAAAGTATGAGATTAATACCCAAGAATAGCTGAGATCAGCACCAGGAGGATTACTCCATAACTTAGAGGCCAGCCGGGTATCCTAGAGGAAAGGGCAGTTCAGATAGAGAAGGGAGCACCAAATAAAGGATGTTTGGAGCATCCTCCCAGGAGGGGAGATGCATGTCGAAAGTAGACTATGGACTGAACATGTTTGCCACTCAATGCCTCTTTTGCAGACCACAACACCCAAAAGGAGAGAGAGAACACAGGGGATTTCCCTGCCACAGAGACAGGGGGGATGGGGGGATGGGGGTGGGAGGGATATTATCCATGGTGGTGGAAAATGGGCACTGGTGGAGGGATGGGTATCTGATCATTGTATAATTGAAACCAAAGCACAAAAAATTGTAAATCTACAACTTTAAAAAAAATAAAATAAAGGGAAAAAAAAAATACCTGTTACAGAGACAGGTGGGGGTTGAGGGGGAAGAAAAATGGGCACACTAGTGGAGGGAAGTTGACACTGGTAATGGAATTGTTGTTGGAACACTGCATGCCTGAAACTCAATCATGAATAACTTTGTAAATCACAGTGTCTTAAAAAAATTAAACAGCAAACAAAACTATGTGTTCATTCCATGAATCTATCTAGAGAATGATCACTAATAGTTGTATTTGGGGCACTTCAGCATATCATTTAAGTCAAACGGGGTTTGTAAGAGAATAACAAGTGGCCAAAACCAGCAAGATGAGAACCAGTCTGTAGAACTGAGCTTCCTGAAGTTGGGGTATGGGGATTGGGTGGGTGTGACACAGAAAAGGGAGGAGAGAAGTGAGCACTGCTAGAGGGTACAGTGTTGGGACATCGTACACATAAAACTCTATCATTCACAGTATTGTAAATCATGGCGTCACACACAAATTTTCTCTTAAATTCAAGTGGGGCTTGTCTGTAAAGTAGCCGGAACTCTTATCTCTCATATCTCTGTAATCTTTAAAGAATCCAGCATAGAGAATAACAGGTTATTGGGATTTACTGTGTAAAAATTAACTCACCTAATAAAATATTCTTGACCTCTAATGACTTTGTTTATAAGGAAAACACAATTAAGTATCAAGGAAGCTGAGAGTGAGATGAGAAACAATAAAGGGCAGTTTTCCCCACAGAAGACTCATATCTGCACACACAGAGCTTTTTTTCCTGCTTTAAACCCTCTCAAGGGCTTCCTGGTAATAAATGAATGCTTTGAATGTGCTTGCTGCTACCACAAGGCTCTGATGACATCTCAGCTTAAGGCAATCTCCCTACTATTCTGCTGCCCAGGCAAATCTAACAAAGTGAGATCCTGTCACTTCAGGTCATAAGGGAGGATACCTGCCAGGTGCTCAGCAAATGCAAAGTCGTGGTGGGAAGAATCTTTGTAATGATGAATGACCTTTATTTGTCCTTCATGTATTTCAGAAGGCCATTTAAAATTTACATTTGGAATCAAAGACAAACTCAATTTAATATAGTATAATAATACAAGGGTAACTAAAAAATTGATATTTACTATCCGCTAGGGCCTATTTTAGAGACACAGCATTACCACTTTGATAAAGCAGACACTATTATTTATAGTTGGGGAAATGAAAGCAGTCTAGCACAAATCATGGTAAGGCAGGTAGGCCTGAGTAGATGTCCATGTTCATATGGTTTTGGACAAAGCAAGAAGATAGATTTCAGAGGTCTAACTAAAGAATCATGATGAGTCCTGACTTCCAGATCTGAGATTAGAGAATTTCAGGTATAGCTGATATTGGGTGTAGATCATAAATGGGTTGAATTATCCTCAGGGAAAGTGGGATAGAGCCATAAAATGACCCAGCAGACCACACTGCGGTCGGGAGCAGAGCGTGCAGCAAAAGTAGATGGGATGAGGTAAGTGTTAAGATACAAGTTCCAAGACAATACAGAAACTTTCCTAAAACAAATCTGTTATACCTTTAACCTGAGGTCTGACAGGTCTGAGAAGCTCTGTGCACCCACATAAGCAGAAAATAAAGGGGTAGGGTGTAAAGTGTATGTCTGTGTGCAAATGAAATCTTCCAAGGAGAAAATATTAAAAGGTCTTTGGGTTCTTCTCCCTGATGTACTTTTGGATATTCATACGTTCATAAAACTTGCAGGCCTATATCAGATTCCAGAATGCTATCATGGGCTGTGCTCACTGCAAGACAATTCATTTATTTTATCTGCAGCCGCGTGTTTGAACTTTGTCTAAAAGAAAACAAAACAAACCATTAACCAATTAAGATAAACTAATCTGACACCATTCATTGGGTGTTTAGCTTTACCAGTGTAAGCCTTAATAAAGTTCACAAAGTTCTCTTTATTTTTAGCTTTTTCCTTCCTTTTGTTGTTGTGATGACTAGTATCATATACATGCTTGATTGCAATGCCTGTGCACTTGGTTGGGGTACTCATCAGGGAACTGCACACTTTAGATGCTGTGCTTGCATACATGCCTGCCAGGAGTCATATTATTTTAGGTCTGCTGATGTACATAGTGGCTGCAGTGTTTGCCAGGGATTGCTGTGTACTCTTGCTGAGGTACTCATACATACTTTTAGGCATGGTACTCAGAAAGGGTTGGACACTTTAGCTGCAGTGTTTGCACACACCTGGGTGTGTAGTGAAGATCACATATGTTTCTGCAGTGCAGGGGTTCCAGTGTGATATGTGAGGGTTAAATTTTAGTTTTTGCTCTCCCTGTACCCTCTGAATTAAGAAATGTATTATCTTGTGTACTGTTTTAGTAGCAGGAAAGTTAGAAACATAGCAGCTGCATAAACAAGTTCCTAAATAGGTAACTAAGAGGTAGCACAAAGGTGAATAAGCCATAAAACATAAGTTATGATTCAGAACAGAAGGATCTCGACCAAACTTGAAGGGCGACAGGGACAGCTAAATAATTAGTATATCAATAAATGTCCATATGGAGCTAAAACAAAATTACTAAAGAATCCTATAACAGAGGCTTTGTGCTAGTACCCTCTATATACTCTTCCCACAGGGTAATGAATTTTGGCAAGTAACCAATCAAAAACCTCCATTTTTATGCCCTTCTACTCTTTGTCTCACATTGCTATGACTGCCAGAAAAACTCTATAAATAGTGCATTGTTCACAACAGTCAGAATCTGGAAACAATCCAAATGCCCAAGAACATACAACTGATTGGTTAAAGAAACTCTGATATCTACATGGGCTGGAGTGATAGCACAGTGGGTAGGGCATTTGCCTTGCAAGCAGCCAATATGGTGGACCCGAGTTCGATTCCTCCACCCTTCTCGGAGAGCCTGGCAAGCTACCGAGAGTATCTCGCCTGCACAGCAAAGCCTGGCAAGTTACCTGTGATGTATTCGATATGCCAAACACAGTAACAATTGTCACAATGGAGATGTTACTGGGCCTGCTTAAGCAAATCGATGAGCAATGGGAAGACAGTGACAGATATCTACACAATGGAATACAATGCAGCTGCTAAAAATATAAAGTCAGTAAATTCACTTATAAATGGATGGACAGATCATGTTAAGTGAAATGAGTCAGGAGGAGAGGGAGAAACAGAATGACTGTACTCATTTGTGGGATATAAAATAACATACTATGAAACTAACAATCCAAGGACACTAGAAACAAGGGCCAGGAGGACTGGTCCACGGTTGGAAGCCTCTGCCTCAAGTGCTGGGGGAGAGGGTAATTAGGATAGAGAAGGGACCACTAAGTCAATGATGGTTGGAGGGATCACTTGGGATGTGAGATGTGTGTTGAAAATAGACAAAGGGCAAAAAATAATGGCCCAAAGTAGAGAGAGGATAAGAAGAAAACTGCCTGCCATAGAAGCAGAGGATGGAGTGGAGTGGTGGTAGCGGGAGGGATACTGGGGACACTGGTGGTGGGAAATGTACACTGGTGGAGGGATGGGTACTGTAATATTGTAAGACTGAAACCTGATCATGAAAGCTTTGTAACTATATCTCACGGTGATTCAATAAAAAAATTTAAAAGATGAGAAGTGTTCTGAACCCTGATTTTGGGCCACAATTTCAGGTTGTTGCCTAGTTGCAGTCCATCTTAACATTAAATAATTTAATTCCCTTGTTTGCTCACCTAAAGATGATTTTGGTGTGATTAAGTGAACTCTGTTACAACACCAGAGAATAGTGTTGCAGGAATAACACTTGGTGCATATAGGCAACACTGGGGTTAGAACTGTCAACCTCATACTTGCAAGGCAGGTATTTTTGCTACTGAGGCATCCTCGGGCTCTGCTCACAAGTTTCTTAATGAAGATAAAGACATTTCAGACAGGACTGGGTGTGTTCATCTGTAGACTACAGATATTTCATGCAAAAAATTTAAAGGGCCTTTAATTTTAATTTAAATTAAAATTCCTTAAAGTATTTAAGGAATAAAATAATTCATCTCCTGGGACTTATGAAGGAGATAAATATTCATTTTTATCTAAGTATTTTTTCTTAACTTTTCTTTTAAATCTGTGTTCTTAATATGCTTTGCTTCCTGAGATTCAAATTTCTGGCATAAAAAATCCTTACCTCAGGGAATTTCTGATAACAAATATGTTCACTGGTTACAGAAAGAATCAGTAAGCAGCCATGAAGCACAGACTCATAGACTGCAGAAATTCATGACTGATTTCTACACCGTCTTAGAAGTTTCTGATTTCTGTTCTCATGCTAATCCTTCAAAATGCTTGGGTATTCTCTCATGAGTCGCAATGAAATATGATATAATAAAAATGAATCAGTGAGAAGATTTGGATTGAAACTTGGTCTAACTGCTCAACCGTGGAATTGATATAGGGACTGAACTGACATATGTAAAGCTTCTGAAATGGGATTTGGGACAAGAGATATGCTCAAGTAATGCTCATTTCTCTCACTTTCTATCTTCATTATCAGAACAGATTAAAATTTTTATACATCTATGTCTCACAGAAAAATAAAAATCATTGGATATAAATATCTTCTAAATTTATCATAGCCTAATTCAATTTATTTATGATTCTACGCATTTCTATTCTTTTCTCCAGTGGGATATAAACTATGCCCCACTGTATATCTTGTTATCATAATGCTTCTTACTAATGATTGTCATTGTTTTCACTACTCTGTAGCTTCTGGCATTAGTGTTGGCATGAAATAATGTTTCTCTCTATCTCTGATCTCGAAATGCTCCCTTTATTGGCTTTTGCTGGTTCCTCTTCTATCTAACTCCTTAACTGAATCTCTTTCCTTTTCCTTCCCTAGTACTTCAAAATTATTTCCCACTTGGTTATCTGAACTATTCTTTTGTTTCAATCATCAATGATTGTTGACAATAAATCTCTGGCATAAAGTTATTCCTCTGAAGACAAACCATTATAACCTTCAAGCAGTTTTAAAAGCTCTCTACAATACAAATCCTAATTATTCTGCATACTTATGTGGTATTTCCAGTGTTCTGGCTAAAATACCACCCTTTTCTTTGAAAACGAGTCAGGGATTCATTATCTTGCCAAATTCAGAGACTGAAAGAATTTGGAAATTAGTAACTGAGAGAGTGCTTGGTTGAGTTCCAGTTGCTGGGAGCCTATTGTGGAAAACTTTTTAGAGCCTTTACAAACTTTAATGTGAAAGTGAATATACCGTGGCCAGGAGGTGGTACCTTATACTTTGGGAATACTGATCTAGGTATGCTATATTTCAATCGCCTTAAAATGTTCTTTTGTTACTCTAACTAGTAAGTACCATCTCCACCCCAATCTGGCAGTATTCTGATCCTGACTGCAGTTTAGGTTTGCCTTTCATTGATTTTCATGACCATTTCTCATGTATACATAATTATTTTTATATTTGAGTAGTATTTAATCATAAGAACATGCTATTATTTATCCATTATGTTGTTGACGGGCTGGAGCAATAGCACAGGGGGTAGGGCATTGCCTTGCATGTGGCCACTCAGGTTCAATTCCTACATCCTTCTCGGAGAGCCTGGCAAACTACAGAGTACATCCCACCCACACGGCAGAGCCTGGCAAGCTCCCCATGGTGTATTCGATATGCCAAAAAACAGTAATAACAAATCTCACAATGGAGACATTACTGGAGCCCGCTCGAGCAAATGGATGAACAATGGGAGGACAGTGCTACAGTGCTACAGTATCTTGTTGATATCGTATCGGTGGTATTTAGATCTCAACTATTGTAAAAACAGTTTCAGTGAATAATTTTCTTTTCCTTTTTAGTGAATCAAAATAGTTTTATTAAAAGAAGTGTTAGGGGAGGTAAAAGGAGAAAGATATATGTTTAAAACAGAACACAAGATTCTCTAGAAGGGGAAAAAAAGAGAACAGCTTTTGAGAGAAAATTAATATACAATTTATCTAAATTGTCTGGGCCTGGAGTTTTCTTTCTTTCTTTTTTTAATTAGCGAAATACCATGAGGTACAGTTGTAGACTTACAAACTTTCGTGCTTGGATTTCAGTTATAAAATGATCAAGTACCCATCCCTCCACCTGCCCATTCTCCACCACCAATGAACCCAGTAGTCCGTCACCACCCCATCCCCTCCCCCACCCTGCCCCACCTCTGTGGCAGGGCTTTGCCTTTTGCTCTCTCTTTCCTTTAGGGTGTTGTGGTTTGCAATAGAGGTATTAAACGGCCATCATGTTCGGTCTATAGTCTATTTTCAGCACGCATCTGACATCCCAAGAGAATCCTCCAAACACCCTTTACTTGGTGTTCCCTTCTCTATCTGAGCTGCCTTTTCCCACAGCATGTGCTGCTGGCTTCCAAACCGTGGAGCAGAACTTCTGGTACTTATCTCAACTATTCTTTGGTGTTCATCTCCCATTCTGTTTCTTTATATTCCCCAGATGAGTGCAGTCTTTCCATGTTTGTCCCTCTCTTTTTGACTCATTTCACTTAACATGATGCTTTCCATGTAGAGCTACTTGATGCAAATTTCATGACTTCATCTTTTTCTAACAGCTGCATAGTATTCCACTGTGTAGATGTACCAAAGTTTCTTTAACCAGTCATCTGTTCTCAGGCACTCGGGTTTTTTCCAGATTTTGGCTCTTGTGAACAGTGTAGCAATGAACATAGAAGTGCAGATATCATTTGACTATACTTTTTTTGCCTCTCTGGGATATATTCCCAGGTGTGGTATTGCTGAGTCAAATGACAGCTCAATTTCTAATTTTTTGAGAATCATCCATACTGTTTTCCAAAAGGGCTGAAACGGCATTCCCACCAGCAGTGAAGGAGAGTCCCTTTCCCCCCACATCGGCGCCAACACCAGTTGCTTTTGTTCTTTTGGATGTGGGCCAATCTCTGTGGTGTGAGATGATAGCTCATTGTGGTTTTGATGTGCATCTCCCTGATGATTAGTTATGAAGAGCATTTTCTCATGTGCCTTTTAGCCACTCGGATTTCTTCTTTGACAAAGTTTCTGTTCATTTCATCACCCCATTTTTGATGGGGTTGGAGGTTTCCTTCTTGTGGAGTTCTGTGTAAACTCAAAAAAGAGTCAGCAGCAGCAGCTCTATCTCTCCCACCTCCCCTGTTCGGTAGTCTCATGCCAGTTCCCCAACCCCAGGGAGGTTGATGGCGATGGGCAGGTGAAGGAAGGAACGAGGGCCAGGCTGGTTGGTGTCAGCTGCAGTTTATTCCATTCCCATCTCCATTCTCCTCTGACTCTCCTCCTGCTTCTTCCTCCCCCATGCTACTTCATTCTCCTCCTCAATCTGGAATCTGGAATCTGGAATCTTGATTCCCTTTCTCCTTCTTCTGGAGTCTGGATTCTGATCCCGATTCCCTTTCTCCTCTTGCTCTGGAGTCTTGATTCTGATCCCCCAGACTACTTACTCTTACAGTACAGTTAAATCCCAAAGCATGAGGGGTTGGGGTAACAATTACACATAGGTGTGGTCACAATAGAGGTAAAGTTCTTTCCCTCGGGGAAAGGTGCTTCTAGGACAGATACTCTCTCAGCAGGACGACCCATCCTAGAACACAATCCCCTGGGTGTTTTTCTCCTCTCCTTGTCCAACAAACATATAAGCGTACATAATATAAACCATTTTGTATGGATACAGTAAGAAATACCTTAAAATGGTATTTTTACCATTTTAAAGTCCTATGATTGCTCTCCTAGGGCGACCTCGATCTCAGACTACAGTGCTCAGGCCAGATAGTCTTTCCTATTCCTAAGGGTCCTAGTCTCATTACCTTTGGATCATGACAGCATTAGTCTATGATCAAACTCTTAACTTATAGTTAAGAATCGTGGCACTTTGGCCTGGCCCATTTCGATGCCAGGGTAGCTCACCTCTTGCCCTGGGTCTATTCAGTCCCTCGTCGGGACCCTGCTTTTGGGGTGTTAGGAACCAAGGGAAACTGAGGCTTAAGTCGAGAAAGCAGATATCCGGGAGTGAATAATATTCAAAGCCAAATAAATCCTAAGTTACAAAGCATAATATTAATGGTCTTCCTGCATCTATACAAAAAAGACATTGCATTAAATTATTCATAAGACATAAGGAGAGGAGAAAGGCAGTATTAACTTAGAATACAATTTTAGTGTCCTGGAAGGATCTGACCTTACAAATTAACAGAGTCTGATTAGGGGGAAAAGCTGATTAACTGGTTGGGGAAGAGAGCATAGAGAAGTGGTTACAGATAAACAAAGGAATGGGAGCATTGTGATGGGTGTAATCTGATAAACCTGATAAACCTAAACTCCTGTGGCAAGGGAGAAAGGACAAAGCAATGTTATCCTACAAAGTTCAACCAGTGCTTTGTATATCCTTGATATCAACCCCCTATCAAATGAGTATTGGGGTGAATATCCTTTTCCATTCTGTAGATTCTCTTTGTATTCTGGTCACTGTATCTTTTGAGGTGCAGAAGCTTCTTAATTTAATATAGTTCCATTTGTTTATCTCTGTTTCCACTTGGTTGGTCAGTGGAGTGGCGTGTTGAAGATACCGTTAGCCTCAATATCGTGGATGGTTTTGCCGACCTTGTCTTTAATGTACCTTATGGATTTTGGCCTGATGTTGAGATCTTTAATCCATTTTGATCTGACTTTTGTGCATGGTGTTAGGTCAAGGTCTTAGCCCATCTTTTTGCATGTGGTTGTTCACTTATCCAGAACCATTTGTTGAAGAGGCTTTCCTTGCTGCACTACACATTTCTTTCTCCCTTATCAAATATTAGATGTTCATACATTTGGGGTTGTATGTACAGATATTCCACCTTGTTCCATTGGTCTGTGGCCCTGCCTTTGTTCCAGTACCATGCTGTTTTAATTATTACTACTTTGTAGTAGAGTTTGAGGTTGGGGAGGGTAATGCCTCCCCACATCTTTTTCCCAAGAATTGTTTTAAATATTTGTGGGCGTTTGTTGTTCCAAATGAATTTTAGGAGTGCTTGATCCATTTCTTTGAAGAGTTTCATGGGTATCCTTATAGGGATCGCATTGAATCTGTATAGTGCCTTGGGGAGTATTGTTATCTTGACAATGTTAATGCTTCCTATCCATGAGCAGGGGATATGTTTCCATTTCCTCATGTCCTCTTTTATTTCGTGGAGTAGCGTTTTGTAGTTTTCTTTGTAGAGGTCCTTTACCTCCTTAGTTAGGCTATTTCCGAGGTACTTGATTCTCTGGTGAATTATTGTGAACGGGATTGCTTTTTCATGTCTCTTTCCTCTGTCTCATTATTTGCATATAACAAGGCTATGGATTTTGGGGTATTGATTTTATAGCCTGTGACTTTACTGTAAAAGTCTATTGCTTCTAGTTTCTTGGTAGAGACTTTAGGATTCTTTAGATATAGTATTATATCATCTGCGAATAGTGAGAGCTTGATTTCTTCCTTTCCTATCTGGATGCCCGTAATATCTTTTTCTTGCCCAACTGCTATTGCAAGTACTTCCAGTACTATGTTGAACGGAATTGGTGAGAGTAGCCATCCTTGTCTTCTCCGTGATCTTAGAGGGAAGGCCCTTAGTTTTTCCCCATTGAGGATAATGCTTGCCATAGGTTTGTCGTAGATGGCTTTGACTATCTTGAGGAAAGTTCCTTCTAAGCCCATTTTGGTAAGAGTTTTCATCATAAACGGGTGTTGGATCTTGTCAAATGCTTTCTCTGCAACTACTGACATGATCATGTTTTTTATTTTTACTTTTGTTAATATTTTGGATTATGTTGATTGATTTCCAAATGTTAAACCATCCTTGCATCCCTGGGATGATTCCCACTTTGTCATGGTGTATGATCTTTTTGATGAGTTGTTGGATTCTATTTGCTAATATTTTGTTGAGGATCTTCACATCCGTGTTAATCAGAGATATTGGCCTGTAATTTTCTTTGTTAGTGATGTCTTTGCTTTTGGTATTAGGGAGATATGTGCTTCATAGAAACTGTTCGGGAGAGTTCCTGTTTTTTCAATTTCCTGAAAATCTTGAGGAAAACTGGCAACAGGTCTTCTTTAAATGTTTGGAAGAATTCACTAATGAATCCTTCTGGGCCTGGGCTTTTGTTTTTGGGAAGACTTCTGATTACGGTTTCAATTTTCTTTATATATTAATGGGTCTATTCAAGTATTCCAAGTCTTCTTGGTTCAGTCTTGGGAGATTATAGGAATCCAGGAATTTATCCATTTCTTCTAGGTTCTCTTGTTTGTGGCATACAGTCTCTGATGATCTTTTGAATTTCACTGGTTTCTGTTGTGATGTCCCCCTTTTCATTTCTGATTCAGTTTATTAGGGTTTTCTCTCTCTCTTTCTTTGTGAGTTTTGCTAGTGGTTTATCGATCTTGTCTATTTTCTCAAAGCGCCAGCTCTTGGTTTCACTGACCTTTTGGATTGTTTTTTGGGTTTCCATGTCGTTAATATCTGCTCTAAGTTTTATTCTTTCTTTCCTTTGGCCATGTTTGGGTTCCTTTTGTTGGTCTTTTTTCTAAGATCTTGAGCTGTGAAGTCAATTTATCCATGTAGGCCCTTTCTTCCTTTCTGAGGAATGCTTGCAAAGCTATAAATTTTCCTCTCAGCATGGCTTTAGTTGCGTCCCATAGGTTCTGGTAATTCGTGTCTTCATTCTCATTTGTTTCCAGGCATCTTTTGATTTCTTCCTTGACTTCCTTCCTGACCCACTCATTGTTCAACACTGAGTTGTTTAATTTCCTGTTGTTTGATTTGGTTCTCTGTGTCTGTATGTGATTCGCTTCTATCTTCAGCACATCATGGTCTGAAAATATAGTTGATACAATTTCTATCTTCCTGATTCTATTGAGGTGTGTTTTGTGACCCAGCACATGGTCTATTTTAAAAAATGTTCCATGTGCACTGGAAAAGAATATTCTTTCTTTTGGGGGTATAAAGCCCTGTATAAGTCTGTTAGCCCTCTCTCTTTTATTTCTTCTTTCAAAGCCAGTGTTTCCCATATTCCACCTCTTCATTCTTCTAATTAAAAGTATGGCAAGCTTCTCATTGTAGTTTGGACAGCATGTTATAATAGTGCTAACATTTATATTTTTTAATGGACAAAGTTACTCTACCTTCATCACCACCATACTGCCCCAAATCCGCCACTACTGTTCATATATTACTTCTAGCATGCCTCCCCTTCTCTTAGGCCCCACTGCTTGCTAATGTCAGGTTTGTACTCCAAGACCAAGGTTTGTACTTATGTGATACTACATTCTCGTTTCATTTTTCTATATACCACAGATTAAGTGAGATCATCTGACATTTATCCTCTCTCTGACTTATTTAACATGATACCTTCCAGTTCCTTTTAAAGTTGCCAAAACTACAGTTTCATCTTTTCTCATAGCTGAGCAGTATTCCTTGTGCATATATTCCATAATTTCTTTATTCATTGATCTGTCTTTGGACATGAGTTGTTCTCATACCATGGCTATTTTAGCAGTATGCAATAAACTGATGTGTACATATATGTGTGTGTAATAAACTGATATGTACATATATATGTGTGTGTATAAAAATATATACATATATATATTTCAAATCATTCCTTTTTTGTGTTTTAGAGATAGAAGCCAAGAAGTGGAATTTCTGGTTTAGATCAAAGTTTTACTCACTTTTTGGAGAATTCTCAAAACTGTTTTTATAGAGGTTGAACCAGATGACATTCCCACAAACAGCGAATGAGAGTTCCTTTTGTGCCACATCCTCTTTAATGCTGGTTGCTTCCAATCTTTTTATTTGGGGGCCATCCTGGTTTTATGCTCAGGGCTTGCTCCTGAATTTGTGCTTGGGGGATTATAGGCAGTTCTGAGGATCAAACTGGGGTCAGCCACATGCAAGGGAAGCACATTAACCCCTGAATTATATCTCTGGCCCTAAGTCTTTTCTGATATATGCCATTCTCAATGATATGAGATATCCCTCATTGTTTTGAATTTAATTTCCTGATAACACTTTTGATACCAATCATCTTCTATTGGAAAGTGTTTCTCCTTAGAAACACAATAAGAGCCCACTTTCTAGGGGAAACTGAATACTGCATGTTTCATAAAAGGAAAATACAGATAACTATATAAGTATGAATCTGCCTTTAAATAAGGCAAGGTAGGGGCCAGAGCAATAGTACAGAGATAGGGCACTTGCCTTGCATGTGGCTGACCCAGGTTAAATTCCAGCATCCCATATGGTCCCTTGAGTTCACCAAGAGTGACCCCTGAGTGCAGAGCCAGGGGAATGCCCTGAGTACCACCAGGCAAGGCCCAAAAACTAAAAAGAATTTTTTAAGTGAGGCAAGGTATATTTTTATCACTTGTATGAAAATATGAAAAGCACCATTTTTTGTCTTTTCCAGTAAAAAGCAAAATATTTTATTTCTCTTGAAGCAAGAACAAATTGTTGGGATTATTTAAGTTCTAAACAATAACCAGTTCAAAACATTCCAAAAATATTAAATCTAGTTTTTAATCTAAAGTGCTATACTTTTTGTTTTGTTTTGTTTTATGGAAGACCACATCCTGTGCTGCTAGTCAGGGTTTAATCCTGGCTCTGTGCTCAGGAATCACTCCTGGTATACTTGGAGGACCATATGGGGTGCCAGGAATCAAACCTAGGTCAGCCACGTACAAGGTGAATGTCCAAGCCTCTGTACTATAATTCTGGCCCCACAAAGTGTTATTAATTGTTGTAAAATGACCACTTACATTTTCAAAATGAATTTTACTTTACATTATGAAAGTCTGCATGGTTGTTCAATGACTTATTGTGTAACAAAATAAGAAGTACAAAGTATATGATAGAGCATGGATGTCAACTGACGTCTCAAGGAAGTCAAGATCTATAACTCACAATATTTGTAGTTAACCAAATAGTAGCTTGGTGGTGAATACCAAATTGACTCTTTTAATAAAAGATAATGTAGTTGGAGAGATAGTACAGCAGTTAAAGCACTTGTCTTGTACACGGCTGCTTAGATCTAATCCCCAGTATCACATTTTGTCCCCTGAGTCTTGCCAGAAGTGATCCCTAAGTGGAGAACAATGAGGTAGCACTGCACACAATTAGATGTGGCCCAAAAACCAAAATAAATAAATAAAAGATACCACCCTCGAAAACGTCATGCGATGACTGGAATGGGAAGGAATGGAAGTGAAGAAAGATGGATGGCAACTACACCACCTCCACTTCGCTGATGACATTGTTCTAATAACACCAAACATCAGCCAAGTGGCACAAATGCTGGCTGACTTCGACCATGAGTATGGGAAAGTCGGACTGCAGCTGAATCTCATGAAGATAATGTTCATGAGAAACTTACTAGTTCTTGGCATTCCATTTGCTCTCAATGAGATAAACATCTCCGAATGCAGCAGTATGTGTACCTAGGTCGAGAATCAACATGACGAACGACCTGGCACCAGCGCAGGAGGAAGAGAGCACCGTGGAACGCCATCAAGAGCGTCAAAGGAGTTGTTAAGAGGATGAAGAACCTCCGGCTCTGGGCACATTTTCCTGCACTAACATATGCCTCAGAGACCTGGCCCTACAAAAACAGGATGATAATGCTATTCGGGTCTCCCAAGGAGGAATCA
The DNA here is from genome assembly GCF_029834395.1 of Sorex fumeus. NCBI lineage: Eukaryota > Metazoa > Chordata > Mammalia > Eulipotyphla > Soricidae > Sorex > Sorex fumeus. The sequence continues at coordinate 51,658,942 of NW_026606129.1, read as the reverse complement.
AAAGAGCTATGCTTGGAATATCACATTTCACTCAAGTGAGAGAAGGAATCCGGAGTTCCAACCTCTGTCGATGATCAAGAATCAAGGACGCTATCTCATTTGCCAAGCCACCGAAAATCTGATGGGGCGAACATGTAATGCAATTTGGAGATGACCGATGGACCAGAGGTGTTACCGACTGGATTCCACAAGACATCAAAAGAACACCTGGCCACCCACCTACGAGATGGTCAGACTTCTTTGTCAAAGCCCTGAACAAACGGTTTGAGGCTCTCATGTTCCTGGAGTGAGCAGACGCCATTGGGCTACACTAGCACACAACAGGAACGAATGGAGACATTACTGGCACCCACTCGAGAAACTGATGAGCAACGGGATGACAAGTGATACAAGTGAAAAGATACCAATACTCAAATGATCTAATAAGTACACTTATAACAAAAGTAGAAAAGTCAAAATAATTGTGATAAGAACAGGGTCTTCTAAAAAGTTCACCTTAGTAATCATTCTAGGAATTTAGGTAAAAAAAAAATTGTCATTCTGTTCATTCTTCTGCCTGTCCACTGACAGTTCCTTTGAATTCCCTTCCTATCCATCTGACTCCAGAATGTCCTCCAAGAAGGGTTCCTTCTTCACTAGGATTTGCCAATGCTTCAGTAATTCAAAACGTTAAAATGTGGCCGATGGTAGTAAAGGCCCTAGACCGTCACTATTACTTTTTTTTTTTAATTTTTATTACTGAAACACCATGAGGTACAGTTGTAATCTTACAAATTTTTGTGCTTGGGTTTCAGTTATACAATGATTGAGTACCCATTCCTCCATATGCTAGCTGGTTTAGAGAGCTCTGTCAGGGCCAGATGCTATCTCAGCCTTGAGAACACAGACTAAAAAATTCAATATAATGGAAAAATCCCTTGAGAACTTGGTAGTACAAAAGAAAGGATAAATAGAACTCTAACAACCTTACAGAAGAAAAGCATCACTATAGAGCTTTGCTTGTTCTGAGACTTGTACCATCTCAGGCCCTGGAATTATAACAGCCTGGCAGGCAGAGCCTGGGATATATACTTGCCACCTTGAACAGCTTCTCTTCATCATGTTCTATTGTCAAGGATGTTCTGAGTATTGAGGTGACTCACTTTCAACACCTGCACTCGCACAACTTAAAGCTATAGTTGGCATCCTAAAAGGTGAAAATCTGCCTACTAAAAATCATTAGTAATGTTTCCAATGGTAAGTTAAAAAGTCTTGAAAGGAGAATCCAGAAGCCATTTAGGAAATTTTAGCAAACACTCCAAAGAGATTGCACACATTTATATGAAATGTCATTCTAATTCAGCCAGACATAGCCAGTGGAGTAGCATTTACCCAATCCTAAAGTTAGCAACTGTAATTCATATAAACCTTACTACAATCTGGCTGTAGTTCACACTATATCAGACTAAAATAAAACCACAAATAGTGCTGTCTGAATAAAAACATCAGGAGACAGTCTAACACAGCAAGATCACTGAGACTCCCAAGTAATACCACTGGTGGACCACTAGGGAAGAGAATAGCTTGCAGAGAACCCAGGAACATTTCTTTAAACCTTCTCCCCCCAGGAATCAGTACCACAATTCTTGTAAGCTATAAATTTTTTAAAATTATTTGTTTAAAAAGTTATTTTCTTAAGTGATAGAATAAAATATATCCAGATTCTGAAATTTTTGAAATATCTAATGTCAGGCCACAGAATTCTTCAATAGCGTGGGCATCTCTTTTCTTTCTTTTTTTTTTTTTTTTGTAGGCGTACTGCTATTTATTCAGCCACTGATTAGCTGATTGAATTGGGCATGAACTCCACTCTATTTTCTTTTTTTTTTAATTTAAAAAAATTTTTTTTATTTAAAAAAATTTTTATTTTAATGAATCACCGTGAGGTACAGTTACAGACTTACAAATTTTTGTAATTACTTTTTTTTTCTTTTTGGGTTACACCCAGTGATGTACAGGGGTTACTCCTGGCTCAAACACTCAGGAATTACTTCTGGTGGTACTCAGGGGACCACATAGGATGCTGGGAATCTAACCCAGGTCAGCCTCATGCAAGGCAAACGCCCTACCCACTGTGCTATTGCTCCAGCCCCATTTGTCATTACGTTTTAATTAAACAATGTTCGAGTACCCATCCCTCCACCAGTGCTCATTCTCCAGCACCAACGTTCCCAGTATCCCTCCCGCCACCCCCACCCCTTCCCACCCCCTGCCTCTGTGATAGACACATTCCCTCTTGCTCTCTCTCTCCCCTTTTGGGTTTTATGGTTTGTAATATAGGCATTAAGCAGCCATCACTTTTGGTCCATAGTCTACTTTCCAGCACACATCTACCATCATCAGACAAAAGCCAGAAGCAATGCCTTTTCACTAAAGTAATACAATGCTCACTATCAGAATTACCACTACAGTGACTGGCTCACAGCATCATTGTAGGCACCAAAGAGCCAGTAAGTTATTAGAATTTGATTTGTTGATGGGAACTTCATTTAATGTGCATAATGTTCTAGGGCAGGGGCGATAGCACAGCGGTAGAGCATTTGCCTTGCATGCAGCTGGCCTGGCTGAGCCAGGTTCGATTCCTCTGCCCCTCTCAGAGAGCCTGGCAAGCTACCGAGAGTATCTCACCTACACGGCAAAGCCTGGCAAGCTACCTGTGACATATTCAATATGCCAAACACAGTAACAAAAAGTCTCATGATGGAGATGTTACTGGGCCCGCTCGAGCAAATGAACAACGGGAGGACCATGACCGTGAATGTTCTAGGTAGAAATGTCATTTTGAATGTGTTCATTTGTAATCCATGAATATGGAAAATAAGTTCATTTCCTTAATAGAAGCATTTAATTTTAAAAAATTGAATCATTGTGAGATAGTTATAAAGTTGTTCATGATCTGGGTTTCAGTCATAAAATGTGACAATACTCCTCCCTTTACCAGTGTACTTTTCCCACCACCAATGTCTCTAGTTTCCTTTCTACCAAGTCACTGCCCCCAGTGTCCCCTTCCCCAGCAACATCACAGCCTGTCTCTATGGCAGGCACTTTTCTTCTCACTCTCCTCTCTCTTTTCTTTCCCCGCTCTTTCTCTTCCCCCCTTTGGGTATTATGGTATTACTGTTCGCGATATTGGAGGGACACAGCGGGTAGGGCATTTGCTTTGTACGAGGCCAGTTGGTAGACCCGAGTTCGATTCCTCCACTCCTCTCAGAGAGCCCGGCAAGCTACCAAGAGTATCTCGCCCGCATGGTAAAGCCTGGCAAGCTCCCCGTGACGTATCCGATATGCAAAACACAGTAACAAGTCTCACAATGTTATTGTGTCCGCTGGAGCAAATCGATGAACAACAGGGGGACAGTGCTCACGATACAGGTACTGAAATGTTTTCACATATATCCCCTTATTACTTTCAGCACTCTTGTCAAGAGTGATTATTTCCATCTATCATTGTCATAGTGGTTAGTGGCATACTTTTTGAGGTATGAGTCTTCACACCCTATGTTAAATTAATTCTAAGGTACTTGATATTTTGGGTCAATATTTTAAATGGAGCTTCAACTGTTCTTTTCTAGTTCATTGCTTGAATAACAACAGATACTTGTGTACTGATATCATAGCCAGATACTTTTAAACTGGTTGTTTGTAAAGAGTTCTTTTATGTGTGGGTTTTCTGCTTATGTAGGGTTTTCATTGTGCATTACTATGTGATATGAAAATAGTGACACCATAACTTTTTTAGTTTGGATGACTTTCTTTTCAAGAACTTCCAAAACTATAACTACTGAGCATGTTACCTGTTTGTTTTTTATAGGTTGCTGTCACTATCTGGAGGTGTATTTCTTCTATCCCTTTTTTGTTGGAGGTTTTAATCATTCATGGATAATGGATGTTGAATCCTGTCAAAAGTTTTACTGCATCTACTGTTATGATTTTTATCTTTAATTCTGTTAATATAGTGTATTACATGAACTGATTTACATATACATGAACCATCCTTGCATCCCTGAAATAAATCCCATCTGATCATGAGATATACTATTTCTGATATATTGTTCAATTTGGTTCTCTAAGATTTAGTTGTGCATCACTGCATCTATATTCATCAGGAATATCAACCTGTAATTAATTTTGTAGTAAAAAGATCTGATATTTGTATATTTCTGTTTTTTTCCTCCTGAGAATAATGGCTAGTCAATCTTGTTTTATTTTTCTGAAAAACTAGCTGATCTTATTTAGAGTTTGTATTTTTTCATGATTTCTGCTCTCATTTTTGTTTTTGGGGGGCACACTCAGCAGTACTTAGGGTTTACTACTTACTCTGTGCTCAAAGAATACTTCTAGTGGTGCTTGGGTAACCATAAATGGTACTGGGGAACTGAACCTGGGTCAGCCAGGTGGAAGGCAACTGCCCTACCCATTTTATTATCTCTCTGGTCCTTTGTGATTTTTATTACTTGTTTCCTTCTACTCAAATTTCAGAATCATTTGTTGCTCTTTTTTAGAGATTCTCAAGCTGTGAAGTCAGGTTATTTGAGTTTTTCCTTGCTTCCAAGTATAAGCATGCATTGTTCTGAATTCCCTCATTATTCTTTTGAAGTGTCCATAGATTCTGGCAGCATGTATCTTCATTCTCATTTGTTTCAGGGATTCTTTTCATTTCTTTGCTGATTTTTTTCTTTTTTTAATTATTTTTTATTTTATTCTTTGGCCATACCTGGTGTTGCTCAGGGCTTACTCCTGGCTCTAGGCTCAGAAATCACTCCTGGCAGTTCTCAGGGGACCATAAGGGATGCTGTATCAAACCCAGGTCAGGCACATGCAACATAAGCGCATTAACCACTGTATTGTTACTCTGGCCCCAAGATTTTTTTCTTAATTTGTTAAATTAATAGTATATACTGCTCAATTTCTGAATGTTGGAGCTTTTCTAAACTTTTCTAATTTCTATCTTTATGGCACTGTGATCCAAAACAGCACTTGATATGATTTCTATTTTCATTACTTTATGGACACTTGAATTGCATCCTAATATGTGATCCATCCTGGTAAATATGTTTGCTTTTGTGTGCGAGTGTGGGTGGGGATCCTGTATATGACTATTTATCCTCATTGTTACAATTCCTCATTTAGGGCTCTTCATTCTTTATTGTTTTCTTATTGATCTGTGATCTGTCAAATGACAAGAATGGAATGTGAAAGCCTCCTGCCACTATTGTGTTGCTATATATGTGTGTATATGTATGTACTGTATATATGCTATCACATATATGTACATATATACAAATATATGTATATGAAACTTTATAAATGAAGACTGGTTGTGTTTAAATTTTGTTGCCTCTTCATTTGGTATATTGATGTTTATCAGAGTTAATACCTCTTGATCTACTGATCCCTTAGCCTGTATGTAATGTCCATCTCAATCTCCATCCTGAAATACAGAATAAGAACATAAGTAGAAATGGTACATACTGGGGGGGGGGGACAATTTCTGACTTTCCTTTTACATATATATCGTGATTGGTGATTAAACCTAGTTTTTTAAAATCTGAGGATAGTTTTATTTTGCCTATGCCATCAGATTTTCATTCTGATGTTTCTAAACAGTATCTGTATTGGGCATATATTTAGAAACATGTTGGAATGACATGGACACTGAAACAATTCATATACTTAGTTTAAATTATACGATCATTCATACTATTTTGTGTTATATAAGAATATTATAGAAAAAACTTTTACGATACCAAGATATAAATTAATTCATTTAATATGTTGAGTTCTCCCTCCATACGGCATAGACACTAGACATTGTGTGGGATTTAATTTTTGAATTTCTTTAGGCTTTTGCCATTTCCAGCAAGGATATGAATTCTGATAATGACAGGCTATTGAGCAAGATCAGAAAATAAAATAAAACTGATTATTATTAGAGTCAAGATATGATCAATCGTCCTTTTGCTGAGACTCACCAAAAATGGCAGTTGTGGATAGTAAGCTGGCATCTATGTCCCAGACCAAGTTAAGATTGGCTAGACCACAGGATGGGACTTTGAGTATAAGGATGAGACTGAACTTCAAGTTCATTACTGACTGCCTGAGCTCTTTGAAGATATGCTTCAGTTATATTGTAAGATACGACCTCAATTGCAGAGGGAAGTAAAACTAATTAAAATTTTTCTCACCCATCATTTAAAAAGAATATTTCTCTCCACAGGCTCCTTAGATTTCCACAGAAGCAGATTTTATCATTTGGGTAGAATGCTTGACTCTGAGGAAGAGTCTCTTCTACTTCAATTATAGTAGCTGCTGATTTTCAAAGAAAAGTTTATTCTCCATAATGGTACTTTGAATACTAAATAACTCTAAGATAATAAGAAATGAGGTTTTTGTCTTTGTTTTAGGGCCACACCCAGAAGTACTAACTTCTAACTCCTGGCTATGTGCTCAGGGATCACTCATAGCAGGCTTGTGGGGGCCAGGGGTGCTGAGAATCCAACTCGAGTGGGCCACATGCAAGGCAAATACCCTACCCACTGTACAATTGTTCCGCCCCATAAGAAATGAGGCTTTTAAGCTTATTTTGAACAATATGCTTTGCACAATGAAAAGCTAGTTAACGGTAAGTATTTTCATATGATAATCAAAAGCGGTTAAGTTTTTAGGGCAATTTTATATTTCTAAAACCTAGCATAAAAACCTGGCATTGAAAGGACTCCATAGGGAAAGAGAGATGAATGATGAAATCAATTGCTGGTACCCTGAGGCTTTAGAGCACTCTGCTAAATTTGTAGAGGGCCAGTGAGAAAACAAGGCATATTAACAGACACATAATTAGTGCACATAAAATAAGTTATACAATAATATGTCTCTTGTGTGTAAGGAAGTTCACATAATGTAAGAGGTGAGTGCATTTACAGAAGCAAATATAGATCATAATGAAAATTCTATTCTAATAGTAGATTCTTTGTTATTTTTGAGAAAGTGATTATGTGATATTAGATTAAGACAATGGTTACACATCACAACCAATATGTAAACAGAATTATTTTTAATAAAGGCAATAAGTTCCATTTAAAAGAGGATCTAGGATATTAGTAAAATATGACACATGTAAAATTCTGGTCATTTATGGTCTTTTACTCAAAAGCAAAGCAGATGTTTATTTCATACTGCCAATGTGATTATTTGTAGGGAAAATATATACATTTTAGATTTTCTGGCTTATTTTTTATTTGCATAGCAAGGCCAATATTTGTTATATTTTCCACAATTTTTTAACTTTTAGCCTGTTGCTAGCTTTTTTTTTTACAAATATAAAACTGCAAATATATTGCTTCAGGAATTCTTTTTAAATACTGTCTTTAAAAAATTACTAAAGGGAGGGCTGGAGCAAAGTATAGTGGGCAGGGAGCTCGCCTTGCAAGCGACCAATGTGAGTTTGATTGCCAGCACCTCAAATGGCCCCGTGAGCCCACCAAAACTGATTCCTGAGCACAGAGAGCCAGGAGCAAGCAAATCCTAAGAATCATCAGGTATGGCACCCAATCAACAAACAAATATTAATGGGTCTTTTTATTTTTGTTTTGGGTTTTCGGGTCATTCTTGGTGGTACCTGGGGGACCCACATTTAATACTGTGGACTGAACCAGGATCAGCTGCATGCCTGGCAAGTTCCTTAATCTTGTACTCTCTTTCTGGCTCCTAAAGAATTTAATACACATGTATTATATAAATAAATGTGTATGATTTTTTTCTAATTTGAAATATTTAATTTTAAAATTACTGTTTCCTCTAAGAAATATATCATTATTTACATATTACACACATAGGATATGTGCACACAGAAATTGTCCCTGTTATAGGAAGAATTCTAAAATTATGCTCCAAATTTCCTCCCAATCCTGAAAATACATAGTCCTTGGGATTACAAATATAGTATGTGTTTTTCACTCTTGAGTTATATGCTTTATGGCATGGTAAAGCAGGGAGACTATCCAGGTGAGTCTGACCTAGTCCCATGAGTCATTTAAAAGTGTAGTTTTCTCTTGTAAAGAATTTTCTCTTCTTTCTTTTTCCCTTCAGAAAGGGAAATCACAGATTCAAAGAATGAGAAGCATTCATTAAGTGTTGTTAACCAGAAGATAGAAGAATCTGTATAGCCAAAAAAAAAAAAAAAACAGGTGGCCCTTAGGAACTAAGAGCAGCTCCCTGAGAAAGCAAAGACATGGGAACCTCAAACCCACAACCTTAAGAAAATGAATCTTACCTACAACAACCAAAGAACATCACTGTCACTGTCACTGTCCTCCCGTTGTTCATCGATTTGCTCGAGCGGGCTCAGTAACGTCTTCATTGTGAGACTTGTTGTTACTGTGTTTGGCATATCGAATACATCATGGGGAGCTTGCCAGGCTTTGCCGTGCAGGCGAGATACTCTTGGTAGCTTCCCGGGCTCTCCGAGAGGGGCGGAGGAATCAAAGCTGGGCTGGAGCTATAGCACCACAGAACACAAAAGCAAAAATTTCCCTAGAAATATCAGACTAGAACACTGATTTCAGACTTGTGATATCCTGGTCAGAGGGACCCTAGTTTTTAAATGTTTAAAAAGTTTTAAACCTTTTTTGTTTTGGTTTGGTTCTGGCCACATCTGAAAATGTCCAGGGCTTTCTCCTGGCTCTGTGCTCAGGGACCGCTTTTTTACAGGAGGGGCTCAAGAGACCATATGTAATGCCAAGAATTGAACCTGAATGGGCAGTGTATAAGACAAATTCCCTATTTTTACCATCTTTGTATGCAAAGCATATGCCCTGCTTTTACCATCTGACCACTTGATCACTTGATCACTTGACATCCCGTTACTCATAGATTTGCTCAAGCAGACACCAGTAATGTCTCCATTCATCTCTGTCATGTGCTAGTGCAGCCCAATGGCATCTGCTCATTCTAGGAACACGAAGAGCCTCAAATCAATCATTCAGGGTCTTGACAAAGAAGTCTGACCATCTTGTAGGTGGGCGGCCATGCGATCTTTTGACATCCTATAGAATCCAGTCAGTAATGGCTCTAGTCCAACAGTCATCTCCAAATCTCATTACGTGTCCAGCCCATCTGATTTTCGATGCCTTGGCAGACGAGACAGCTTCCCTGATTCTTGATCGTCAACGGAACTCCGGATTCTTTTCTCTTTTGAGTGAAGCATGATACTCCAAGCATAGCTCTTTTGATTCCTCTTTGGGAGACCCGAATAGCATTCTCATCCTGTTTTAGTAGGGCCCAGGTCTCTGAGGCGTACATTAATGCAGGAAGAACAGTGGAATTGAAGAGATGTACCTGGAGCTAGAGGTTCTTCGTCCTCTTAGCTGTTTCTTCAATGCTCTTGAGGGCATTCCAAGCCACTCTCTTCCTTCTGCGCAACTCAGGTGCCAGGTCATTCATCATGTTGACTTCTTGACCTAGGTATACGTAACTGGTGTATTCAGAGATGTTCATTTCATTGAGAGTGAATGGAGCATCAGGAATGAGACCGTTTCTCATAAACATTGTCTTTGTGAGATTCAGCTACAGTCTGACCTCTCCACACTCAGGGTCGAAGTCGGCCAGCATTTGTGTCACTTGGCTAATGCTTGGTGTTATAAGAACGATGTCATCAGAGAAGCAGAGGTGGTATAGTTGCCGACGGTCTATCTTTACTCCCATTCCTTCCCATTCTAGTCATTGCATGATGTTCTTGAGGGTGGCACTGAAGATTTTTGGTGAAATGGTATCATCCTGCCGGACCCCTCTCTTGACATGGATGATCACTTTCTTGTAGAATGGTGAGATCCTGGTAGTGAATCCATAATACAGCTCACCGAGGATCCTGGAGGATCCTGATGTATTGAGTTTGAATGCCCTGTTTGGCAAGGGTTTTGATGACTACTTCCGTCTCAACAGAATCAAAGGCCTTCTTTAAATCAATGAACGTTAGAGCGGCATCTTGAACTCCTAAGAAACCTCAATGAGCTTGGTTATCATGTGGATATGGTAGATCTTGCTGAATCCTTTTCGGAACCCAGCTTTCTCGCATGGTTGTCTTTCATCTAGTGTTCTGCCAATCCTTTTCAGAATGACTCGAGTGAACAGCTTGTAGATGACAGACAACAGGCAGATCGGGGATAGTTGACAATGCGTGGATTGTACAGTAGTACAGTCCCTTCTTGTACAGTAGTACAGTTCTGCTGGTTTTCCATTGGATCAGAACCTTGCATTCAGACAGAGAGCGTGTGAAGAGCCGAGCCAGTGTATTGATGAGTACTGACGGCAGGTTCTTCAGGTGTTAGGGTCTGACCTTGTCTGGGCCGGGTGCTGTTCGCTTCTTTACCGACGAAACGGTGTGTCAGATTATGGATGGGAGATGTTCTCCCATCTGACCACTTAATCACTTAATCACTTAACTTCCTGTTAGTTGTCGATTTGCTCGAGCGGGCGCCAGTAACGTCTCCATTTGTCCCTGTCGCATGCTAGTGTAGCCCAATGGCATCTCTTCGCTCCGGGAACATGAAGGGTCTCAAACCGATCGTTCATGATCTTGACGAAGAAGTCTGACCATCTGGTAGGTGGGCGGCCACGTGGTCTTTTGACATCCTGTGGAATCCAGTCAGTAACAGCTCTAGTCCAACGGTCGTCTTTAAATCTCATTACGTGACCAGCCCATCTGATTTTCGACACCTTGGCAAATGAGACAGCGTCCCTGATCCTTGATCGTCGACGGATGTCAGAACTCCGGATTCTTTCTCTCACTTGAGTGAAACGTGATATTCCAAGCATAGCTCTTTCTATTCTTCTTTGGGAGACCTGAATAGCGTTCTCATCTTGTTTGCGTAGGGCCCAGGTGTCTGAGGCATATGTTAATGCAGGAAGAACAGTGGAATCAAAGAGATGTGCCCGGAGCCGGAGGTTCTTCGTCCTCTTAGCTATTTCTTCGACGTTCTTGAAGGCGTTCCAAGCCGCTCTCTTCCTCCTGCGCAGCTCGGGTGCCAGGTCATTTGTCATGTTGACCTCTCGACCTAGGTACACATAGCTGTTGCATTCGGAGATGGTCGTTCCATTGAGAGTGAATGGGGCGTCAGGAACAAGGCTGTTTCTCATAAACATTGTCTTCGTAAGATTCAGCTGTAGTCCTACCTTTCCACACTCACGGTCAAAGTCGGCCAGCATTTGTGCCGCTTGGCTGATGTTTGGTGTTATTAAAACAATGTCATCAGCAAAGCGGAGGTGGTGTAGTTGCCGACCATCTATCTTCACTCCCATTCCTTCCCATTCCAGTCGTCGCATGATGTTCTCGAGGGTGGCACTGAAGAGTTTTGGTGAAATGGTATCACCCTGCCGAACCCCTCTCTTGACATCAACGATCATTTCTTTGTAGAATGGTGAGATCCTGGTAGTGAATCCGCAATACAGTTCACGGAGGATCCTGATGTATTGGGCTTGAATGCCCTGATCGGCTAGGGCTTCAATGACCGCTTCCGTCTCAACAGAATCAAAGGCCTTCTTTAAATCAATGAACGTTAAACAGAGCGGCATCTTGAACTCCCGAGAAACCTCAATGAGCTTGGTTATTGTGTGGATATGGTCGATGATGCTGAATCCTTTGTGGAACCCTGCTTGCTTGCATGGTTGTCCTTCATCTAGTGTTCTGCCAATCCTATTTAGGATGACTCGAGTGAACAACTTGTAGATGACAGACAATAGGCAGATCGGGCGATAGTTGCCAATGTCATGGATGTCTCCCTTCTTGAACAGTAGTACGGTCCTGCTGGTTTTCCATTGGGACGGAACCTTGCATTCAGACAGGTAGCGAGTGAAGAGCCGAGCCAGTGTATTGATGAGTACTGACGGCAGGTTCTTCAGGTGTTCAGGTCTGACCTTGTCTGGGCCGGGTGCTGTTTGTTTCTTTACCGACGAAATGGCGTGTCGGATTTCGGAAGGGAGAACGTTGGGAACGACATATCCATCCTGTGGAATTAGGTATGTCGGCAAGTGGACATGGCTATCGAAGAGATTTGAGTAGAAGTCATGGATAATCTTCTCCATTGCCATTCTGGAGGATGTGATGGATCCATCAGGACGTCGGAGGGCAGTCATCTTGGTCTTATAGTTGGCGAAGGACAGGCGGGCGTTACGAATACTTTTCCCGGCTTCTGCCACATCTACCAGCACTTCTGCTCTTCTCTCTTTGAGGTCTTCCTTGATCGCATCTCTGCACTGCTTTGCGAGCTCGGACTATAGCTTGCGGTTGCCTGAGGCATGCGCCAAACCACGCTGGCGAATTAGCTCATCTGACCACAGTGAGCAATATTTGGCTACTATCAACTATAGAAATATTCATGTATAGAGTCTATGTAAACTTATTTTTTCCAATCTATTGGGACATACCTAATGGTCTAAGTTATATTTTTGCTTAATTGCTTAAGAAACTATCTTATTATTGCACAAGATGTCTATCATTTTACATTTAAAATGTAAATGCAAAATTTATTTTCACACTTACACTATATAAAGGTTGATATCACCACATATCTTTATAAACACTTATTATGTAAATGGTTATTATGTGCCTAATGGATATGGAGTGGCATCTCACTGTGGTTTTATTTTTGTTTTTTTTTTGTTTTTTTTAATTTTTATCAGTGAAACACCATGAGGTACAGTTGTAGACTTACAAATTTTTGTGCTTGGGTTTCAATTATACAATGATCAAGTACCCATCCCTCCACCAGTGCCCATTCTCTACCACCAATGATCCCAGTATCCCTGCCCCCCCCACTCCCCCCCCCCCGTCCCACCCTGCCTCTGTGACAGGGCATTCCTTTTTGTTCTCTCTCTCCTTTTTGGTGCTCTGGTTTGCAAAAGAGGCACTGAGTGGCAATCATGCTTGGTCTGAAGTCTACTCTCAGCATGCATCTCCCATCCTGGGAGGATCTTCCGAACACCCTTTATTTGGTGCTCCCTTCTCTATCTGAGCTGCCTTTTCCCCTAGCGTGTGCGGCTGGCCTCCAAGCCATGGAGTAAACCTCCTGGTACTTATCTTGAGTGTTAGTCTCCAAAATAGGAGACTAACACTTTATGTTACTTTATGTTCCCGAGATGAATGTAATCTTTCTATGTCTGTCCCTCTCTTTCTGACTCATTTCACATAGCATGATACTCTCCATGTCTATCCACTTGTAAACAAAGTTCATGACTTCATCTCTCCTAACAGCTGCATTCCATTGTGTAGATGTACCAAAGTTTCTTTAACCAGTCATCTGTTCTCAGGCACTCAGGTTTTTTCCCAGATTCTGGCTATTGTAAACATCACTGTGGTTTTGATTTGTATTTTCCTGAAGATAAAGAGCCAAAATTTGTTTGTTAATTATTTGCATATTTTTAATTTTTTTTTATTAAGCAATGCTGAAGGAATTAAGGGACTTTTCTTCTGATACTTAGCTAACTGAGCCAGATGTTCAACTATGGGTACAGTAATATTTTATAACTGTTCTCTAATTTATGATGTTTTTCAGCTTCAAGTACTACTAGGGAACACCAGGGACATACTTGGCAGTGCTGGGGAGGGCGGTGTTGGGGGAGGGGGTATCCCCAGGGCAACTTCTACAGACGCTCAGGAGGACATGAGGTACTGATATTCAGGGTCTTTTCATGTGCAAGGCATGCACTCCAGTCATTTGATATTTCTTCCTGTAGCTAAAGGTAAGGTAAAGGCAAAGGCCCTCCCGTTGATCGTCGATTTGCTCGAGCGGGCCCAGTAACATCTCCATTGGAGACTTTGTTGTTACTGTGTCTGGCATATCGAATACTCTCGGTAGCTTGCCGGGCTCTCCGAGAGGGGCGGAGGAATTGAACTCGGGTTGGCCATGTTGGCCGCTTGTAAGGCGAACGCCCTACCCGCTGTGCTATTCCTGTAGCTATTCAACCTTAATTTAATTAAACTTTTAATGTTTAATTTTATTATAGTTTAGGTAACATGGTTACAACAGTATTAATATTTATGGTTTTTATGTATAGTTACTATACCTCACTACCACCAATATACCCAAGACCCTCCGTCTTATGTGACTTTTAGTCCACCTCTTCATCTCACTTGCCCCATGTACTCACTGCTTGGTAATCTCAGTTTTGTAATCCAATTTTAAGTATCTACTAAGTAATGGCCAACCCAAGTTCGATTCCTCCACCCCTCTTGGAGAGCCTGGCAAGCTACTGAGAGTATCTCGCCTGCACAGCAAAGCCTGGCAAGCTACCCATGATGTATTTGATATGCCAAACACAGTAACAACAAGTCTCACAATGAAGATGTTACTTGGCCCACTTGAGCAAATCGATGAACAATGGGAGGACAGTGCAGTACAGTGCTACTAAGTACTGGATCACCCATAATATACCAATTCTAATGCTGCTAGGGATAGAGAAGAGCAAGTATAATATCTGTGTGTCTTCTTAGAGTTTATGATCTGATGTAGAGACCAGTTCACTAGTTTAGAGATCACTAAATACATGACTCCAAGAATAAGAACATACTTTAGTGAATATTGTTAAAGTCAGGCCGAATATTTTGGATTTGACTTGAATGATGACATAACAATGTTATTATTTTTTTAAGAGGAAAAACTAGTAACTCATAATATACCAATTGTAATGCTGCTAACATCTTCCAGAGTCAGTCCACATGCAGACATAACTTATATAGTTGCAGCTGGCATTTTTACATTAAGAACATTATGTTAAGTGTATCACAATAACCTTATATAGCTTGGGTGCTGCTTGGGGATGGAAGAGAGTACAGGGTTTACAGCACATGTTTGGAATGACATGACTATCTAAGCATCATCAGCTGTTTGCCTGGAAGACTCCAAGTACCACAGGGTGATCCTGATGGTCTCCAGCACATGACCCAAGCAGCATCACATCCTCGGACCCTAGCACTGAGCCATCAGCCCAGTGTTGCTTGAAGTGGCTTTAGACCCCCTGAGCACTGCTTAGGCAGTCCAAACAAAAATCAAACAAAACAAAGACCACTTTTCATAGTCAACCTTATGATGGTAGAGAGATATGGTAATTTGAGATTAACACGGTGGCCAGAATATTTAGCAAGATATAGGTTAAAATGGAAAAAAAATATGCACTAGAAGCTATGATTAAGGGGATTGGTAGTAAGATCAGAGAAGACCATTTTATGTGATGCTACTTTACAATGTCCTTGTTATTCCCTGGATGTAGGATAACATTGGTTTGCCCTTCCTCCCTGACTGAAAGGAGCTTGGGTTTGTTGATTGCTCTCCCAACCTGTAAATTACATTTGCCTTCTGATGAGACTCTGTTGTTGACATGTAAATATTGTTTTCCTTTTCTCCTTTATGTCCTTTGCATGGTTAGTTACTTCAGAGCAATTGCTTTTTGTATGGACACAGGAAGACAGTTAAAAACCAAGTTTGTAATTTGTGAGTTAATTGACTCCAGATAATATTACCCATTGAGAGAGATATCTGCTCTCTCAACTTAGGCCTCAGTTGCCCTTACTTCCTACGTCCTCAAAAGCAGGGTTCCCACGAGGGACTGGATGGACCCAGGCCAAGCTGTGAGCTACTCTGGCATCGAAATGGGCCAGGCCAAAGTGCCATAATGCTTAACTATAAGTTAAAAGCATGGTCATAGACAAATTCTGTCATGATCGAAACAGTAATAACTAGATTCAAACACTTCTAGGGTTAGGAATGATTAATCCAGCTAGAGCACCATAGTCTGAGTCTGTGGCAAGATGTACCCAGGAGACAACAATGTAGATATCCCCCACAAGTCTAAATGTGTCTATTACTGTTATTCTACACCTTAGCACATAACATGCAACTTCTATTTTAGGGGCTGTACTTTGTCCTGTTACCAAGACATACACAGAATTTGCATCTTCACCTTTTATACATTTGACTCAAAGTTTAGTCTCTCAAAGTTTAGCCTTTTCCAGTCACCTATATAAAATTGAAACCAACTATTTGTTACCATTATTTCCATATACATATGCATTGTCTCATTCCTCATTTTAGATTTTCCATGGCACTTACTACCGCCTAGCATATTAGTTTGCATTTTTAACTTTTTTTATTCTTGTATTATACCTTTGAACCATAAGCAACAAAAGAGCAAATTTTTCTTTACCAGAAATTACTTTTTTCTCATTATGTCATGGTACCAGGGATCCCAATGGCAGAGTCCCTGTTATCATACTTAGTCATTCAAGAAATATTTACCTAATATTCCAACATATAGGCCTATACTTAGCACAGGGGAGAAAAGTTACTAAGACACACAAGGAAACTCATTAATGTGGAGGAAATATACATGCTTGTTTACAAATGTAATATCAAATTTAGTTAATAAAATAAATCTAGGTATAGGGTGTAATGAAGTCTCTGAGTCTATTCATAAATATGGAGGAGATTTAATGAAGTTGAATTTTAAGGAACAGGCAGGAGTTTATCAATCCAACAAGGGTATGGAGAAATTTAAGTGGAAATTTAAAATTAGGGAAAGTCAGATAAATCATCAGGCATAAAACAGAACACATGAAAAGAATTATAGCAGGTTGGGCTATTGTATTACATACAGTAATAGATTTAGTAAGAGATTTAGGTTAAGTGGGAACTGAATTCAATTTTGATGCACAGAGAAAGATGTGCTCAGAAACTATCACTGAACGAATCGCAAAAAAGAACATGATGCCATCAAATCTTCCCAGGCAGACTTTTGTCCAGGCTGATAACTCTGGGACCTTCTTGAAATGAGGGAAGGCAGATTCCCCTTTCTGCCTGAAGGAACGAACATCAGTCTATAGCCACACCCAACACCTTCAACACAGAAACAGCCTAGCTCCAAAACTGAACATAATCAAGCTGGCAAGCCACCAAATTATCCCACCTCCACAGTTCTTAGACAATGTGGCCCTATATGTGGCTGCACAACAGCTCCAAATTTCATAGTACTGTAATTCCAATAAGATCACAGCAAATCTGATGGGAAAGTTGCAGTGAAGACCATCAAGCTAAATAAGCAAATAATACAGAAGGCTCGGCTAGCAACAAACATTTTCTCAGACGACTTCAGTAACACTATTGTGAGATAGAACAATGATCACAAATGAACTTTTATTAATTTAAATTCTGAACATTTCATTTGCCTTTGTGTTGTAACAAACAATATGAAATAAATTTGTCTGTACCTACTAAGGGGGCAGGCTGGGGTGGTGGATGGAAAACTAGGGACCTTGGTGGAGGGGAAGTCACACTGGTAATGGGACTGGTGTTGGAACATTTAATACCTGAAACAACTGTATTATGAACAACTTGGTAAATTACAGTGTTACAATTTTTAAAAAATTAAAAAAAAAAGGCCCTCCCGTTGATCATCGATTTGCTCGAGCGGGCCCCATAACGTCTCCATTGGAGACTTTGTTGTTACTGTGTTTGGCATATCGAATACTCTCGGTAGCTTGCCGGGCTCTCCGAGAGGGGCGGAGGAATCGAACTTGGGTCGGCCATGTTGGCCGCTTGTAAGGCGAACACCCTACCCGCTGTGCTATCACTCCAGCCCAAAAAAATTAAAGGAAACTATAATTAAAATAATATACTACTGACTGGGAGAAAATATACCCATACCATGTATCTGACAGAACTAATATCCATGACAGAAAAAGGAATGACAAAAACTAAACAAGAAAACAAGCTCATCTGAAAATGGGGAGAAGAGGGCTGGAGAGAGAGAGTACAGGAGGTGGACACTTGCCTTTCATACAGCCAACCATGGTTCAACTCCAGGAATTCCACATGATCCCCTAAACCCAACCATAGTGATTCCTTAGTGCAGAGCCAGAAGTAACCCATGAGTACCATAGGGTGTCACCCAACAAACAAAAAATAGGGAGAAGAGTGGAACGAAAACTTCATTAAAGAACATATACTGGGCCAGAGTGATAATAAAGTGGTAGAACACTTGCCTTGTACACAGCAAGTTCAAACGGAGAGTATGGGGGCCAGAGAGATAGCACAGCAGGTAGAGCCCTTGCCTTTCATGTGGCTGACTGGGTTAAATCCCTGGTACCCCACAAGGTCCCCCAAGCCTACCAGAGTAGTTCTGAGTACAGAGTCAGGAGTAAGCCCTGAGAACTATTGGGTGTAGTCCGAAAACAAAACAAAAAACAAACGAAAAAGAAGATAAACCAAAAGCCAATAGGCTAATATCAAAACACTAGACACTTCAGTGGTACAACGGTGAGGTTTCTGTACACATCAAAACCACTGTAAGAGCGGGACCTAAACTACAACAATTAAAGCTGAAAATGGGTCTATTTAAAGATGAGCTGGAGTGAGGGGAACATGGGGACATTGGTGAAGAGATGATAACAATGGTGATGTGACCGAAGTTGGAATTCTATATGCCTGAAACTATTATTGATAGTTTTGAAAATCATAAATAAAAAAATAATTTTGAAATAAATATGCTTTATTAAAAACACCATTCCTTATTGCTTATTATCAAGAAATGCAAAATCAATGAGATTTTACCTCACATCAATGAGCTGGCATTTATTCTAAAAGCCTGAAGTAGTAAGTGCAGGTGGAAAGAGCAGATCAAAATAAACCCTCAATTCACTGTTCATAGGCATATAAACTGATCCAGCATCTACAGAAAATACTATGATGATTTCTCAAAAAATTAAAAATATAACTATCAGAATAGAACATTATCCAATAATTCTACTTCTATGTATTTATCAAAAGAAAAAACCACTAATTTTTAAAGATATATATATATATACACCTATATTTGTTGTATCACTATATACAGCAGTCAAGAAACAGAAACAACCAGGAGCCCAAGGACAGATGAGTAAATAAAAGGCAATGAAAACTGATGTTATGCATAAAACCTAAAATAATTTTTTAAGGATTTGAACTAGAAAATTTAAAAAAAAAGAAAAGAAAAAAAGATATGCTACATATATACAATGGAATACTACACTACTACTACATACTACTACAACTATTAGAAAAGATAAAAATCTTGCCTTTTGCTACATGAATGTACATGATAAGCAAAGGAGATCAGAAGAAAAAGACAAATATCAGATAATCTCTCTCATATGCTGTGGTATAAAAAGAAACAAAGCAAGGGAAAACAATATCAAATGAAAACTAACCCATAGACTATGACCACTGAAATAAGGTTACCAAGGTTGGATGGGGAAGGAGCTGAAAAAAACTCAATGGAATATGATGAAAAGATATTTCCACTTTGGTGATAGTAAGATGTGGTAACGCTGTAATATATAAACATTCAGTGTCTATAACACACTCAGAAAGAAAGACTTTTAAAAGCAGTATGTCTGAGAGCTGTTCAAAGGCAAGTCTGATAAGAAAAAAGAAACTGTGAGAAGGTCTCAATTGGAGATCTACTTTTCAAGGCAAAATATTTAGGGTTATGCTCACACACACAAAAGTTAACAAAAGTTACCAAGCCTGTGTCAGGTTTTTCCTTCCTGCAAAACACCTAATAATCATCAGTCAAAAAGTATTACAATGTGGGGGTATGGTGCCACCAGCAGCTCAACCTGTACCTGCAGGGTGAGAGCATCAGCAGCCTAATGGTGCCTTCAGGCTTCCTGATACCCCAAAATTGCCGATGTGCCTTTGGCCAGACCCCAACAACTTGGGCCAAGTTTACAAAGAAATTAAATGGCCAAAAGTTAGGTTTGTGGGAGCCATGCCCACAAACCATCTTCAGTTAGCTATACAAGCTCACTTGTTGGCCTTATTTCAGAGACCCAAAGATAAATCTTGGGAGAGCTCAAAGATGCAGTTAATCTCGGATGCACGCATGGATGAACAGACTGGAGTAAATTGGGGGGTGGGTTGGGCTGGCGCAGGCCCAGGCAGAGCCCATGGCGGGTACTGGCTTCCACAATCCGAAATTGCCACCATACTACCAGCCTGACTCCACTGTCTCAGGATGGATTTCACAAAGACATAATCTACTGATAATTAGGGCATGTGGGTTTTATGACTAAAATCTCCACGCTTCCTTGAAGGTGGGGTGGGCTACATCCCCCGCTTCCCAACATTCCTGGAAGCACTGGCAATCACCCCCATGAACCAATTCCAGCACTACCATGTAAGCTCTACTATTGACCTTGTTTCAGAGACCCATAAATAAATCTTGAAAGAAATCAAAAGCCACAGTTAATCTCATAACCGCACATGACTGAACAGACCGGGATAAATCAGAGGGGGTGGGTTAGTCTAGGCCTAACACAAGCAGAGTCCCTGACAGCCACTTGTTTCCATAATCCAAAATTGCCGCCATACCCCCCGGCCTGACTCCATCATCTCAGGACGGACCTCACCAAGATATAAACTGCTAAAAATTTGGGTATGTGGGTTTTGTGAAGGATGGGTGCTGGATCATTGTATGACTGAAACACAATTATGAACAGCTTTGTAATGGTCTATCTCACAGATATTCAATTAAAATTTTTCAACTAAAAAAAAAGTAATGTGGAGTTCATACCCAACTCAATCAGCTTTATCAATGGCTGAATAAATAGCAGTACTCCTACTTTAAAAAAATGTATCATGATGCATGATGTAACTCTGTAACATGTCATTCATTTTAGTCTGCTATATGCTTGCAGAATTCCAATGAAACCAAAAGTAGTGGACTATGTGGTCTCTCTTTAGCCTGTTTTCCCTGCTCATATGTGGCTTCTGGCACACAGGAGTTAGAGAGTACTCTGCTAACAATGAACATCAGATTAGCACCATTAAATTTGAAACTGAACTAGCAATATTTGAAAAGATAGTGGCTTATTTTAAGATAGTGGCTTATTTTAAGAAGAAAAAGCAATATCCAAACTGTGTGCCTGATGTAAAACACCTCTAACATTTTGTGACTTCTGACAATTGCTCATAGATGAGAAATAACCAATTGCTCATAGATGAGAAATAACCAACTTAATACCTTATCACAATAAGAGCATAATTATCTAGCACTGAGCATGGGTAATTCCAGTTCAATGATATAAACTATTTGAGGGTTTAAATAAATATGGAAAGAAGAAATAATGGAAAGAAGGAAGTGCATTTTTAAAACCCAGATTAAAGCTATCACTTAATCACTTAACTTCCCGTTAGTCGGCGATTTGCTCGAGCGGGCGCCAGTAACGTCTCCATTTGTCCCTGTCGCGTGCTAGTGTAGCCCAATGGCATCTGTTCGCCAAAACAGATTAAAGCTATCATGCTAAGAAAAGTCAGCCAGGAGAAAGATACATAACGATGGCTCTAGTATGTAGTATAAAAAGAATTATAGTAAGGGATTAACAAGTAGCACAAAACAACAGAACCTACAATCTGGTATACAAAACTGAGCTTACTATGATGGGCAGGAAAGTGCTGAGAGGTAGGCAAGGGAGCTGGAATGGGGTCTGAATGGTGGAGGGAAGCAGACACTCTTGGGGCTGGAACATCATATGCAGAAACCCTATCATTAAAAGAACTGCAAACCATGGTGACTAAAATAAAATTTTAAAAAATTCTCCTTACTAGTTCACCCTTAACACTAAAGAAAGTGGGGGTGATAGTTTCAATTAAGGACATTACATTTTCATTATGTGATGGGAAGATGGTGTAATTATCTAATGTGGATTGTAAATAACCTAAAGATTTTCTGCAACTCTACAAAAAAATGTAAAAAATACTTTTTACATTTCTATTTTCCCTCGAACACTAGTTTTATCTGTTTCATATATTGGATTTTCTCACAAAATTTAGCTAGAAGAAAGAATTCTTCCAAACATACAAAGTATAAAGCTTACATATAAAGTAAGCTTACATATAAAGCTCACATATAAAGTAAGCTTACATATAAAGTTTACAAACCTTTAGTCTAGGAGAGAAACAAAAGCAGTCAGAATCTAGACCCATGAGGACCAAGCCTCAAGTCTTGCCTGTGCGAAGCTGTCACAGCCACCACCACTGCCACTGCTACCTTCTGTACAACAACTTGCACAAAAATAAATAGTGGGAGTTACTCTGACAAGAAAACTACACATGACTCCATCAATGACCATACCATTTTATTCCTATGCCACAGAAAAGCACAATGCCTAAATTTTTCTAGTTATTATCAAGTTCAGAGGCACCATAGAACATGCAAATAAACTGTTTTTCTTTTGTACTCTAATGAAACTTTCATTTAAAATTTTTTCACATATAACTAGTGGAAAAATATTAACAGTTTTTTTTCAAATTTTAAATAAAACAGCAAAATAAAAAAGGTTGAAAAGAACTCAATACACTAAGTTTCCATGAAATACAGAAGCAATTCAAGATTCATTTTCTCTTTCCCACCTAGAAGAGAGCACAGAGAAATGCCTGACCTCCCTAAAATTCCTAGTTGGCTCTGAATTTTATCTCATTATGTTAGAGTCTAGCTGGCCATGAGAAGTCCCCTTCACTCTTCCTTAGCTTTCAAGGGAGAAGTACTGCTAAAGTTGCCTCATTGTTCTGTCTCAATCATAGTCTCATTGCTGTCACCAAGATATATAGTCTAATACATTTCAGCCACTTTCTGTTAGCTCTACTACAGTCCAAGGAAAAGAATGATTATTAGGCCAACTTTCTCTTATTCCCAGAAGATGCTCTCCCTTTTACAGGGCTAGGAAGATGGGATTGTCCTTAGAAAGTACACCATTCAACTGTTTTTATCTGAACCCTCTCTCCAAAGTATAGCAAATACAGTACCCAAGGCTTCCTGTGTTCTAGAACTGAGCTTCCCTGGTGAATTTTATGTGTTTCATATTTTCTTTTGCATTTTCCCTTACACTGAATACATGCATTTCTTTCTCTCACTGATATGACAATAGTCAGATCTAGGATTTGAGAGTCCATGTGGGGATAGATATAGGACAAAAAGGTAGCCACATACATGTTATGGTTAAGATAACATCAAGTTACACTAGGAATTGAGGCAAAGTTTACAGCTAAATAAGAGAATATTTCTCTGTAATTTTATGCCTCTCGTGTGTTATCTACTGCCTCGGAAGGCCAAAAACACCTAAGAACCAGTTTATACCATCCTAACATAGCCTCAACTTCATTAGAACTTATGGTAACATTTACCTGATCTGTTTGCCTTCCCTCATATCATACAAGGAAAAAAAGACATCAGTATCTTCCCCAATGGTATTGTAGGTGAAACTCTTCAAGTTGAGGAAGAAGTGGTGTGGTACTGGCATCCGACAAGTTTCCCCATGACGTGGGCGCATTGTATCTACCTAATGAAGAAGGTTAAAAAAAAAGTGATTTCTATTTTAATTATTTGTTACAGTCATCATAAGTAAAATAAAAACTGAATGACTAACTCATCATACACTTGAAGAGACCATTTATTTAAGAGGGAGACAAAGATATTTTCTATGCTACCAGAGAGTGCTATGTCAATATGCTTAGATAGGTAAATATGCAACTGAGAGAAGCAAACAGAGTGAAGGACGTAGAGAAACAGTGAATCCAATTTTGAGTGAACAGAATTTCTCCATTTTACCACAATTTCTCCATGAAATCCTTTTCTAAAGTCATTTCTTAGAGTCACTATCATGACCATGACACATTTGACTGCACTGTTTTTAGAAAGTTACCATTCTAAAGAACATTATAATTTTATCTCTGATTTTATTTTACCTCTCCTTTCTTTCAATTGTTCTTCTGTAAATTTGCAAGTAGACAATGGACAAATATGCTTGTAAGTCAGGGATCCTTAGAGAAAGACCATACAATCAAGAAGTAAATGCATTTCCTGAATGCATGCCTTGTGATCTCCTAAAATACAAATTTGCATTTCCTGAGTCCAAATGTTCTGATCTCTTAAAATACAAACGGAAGGAAAAGACAGAAGTCTGAATAAGTTACTTACCTGAGATGTGCTTTGCTGTACACTCTGCCGACTAGATAAATGCTATAGAAAGAAAGATAAAAAGGAAAAAAATCTCTCAACTGGGAAGGAAATTAACTTTTATTAGGTACTAGCTACACGTTAGGCATTCTGCTACCTTTCATATATATGATCTGACTTGGTTACGCTAAATACTAGGTATTTGTAGTTGATGGAGACAATAGCTTAGTGTAAGGAAATGATTTGCTAAAGGTTACACAGTAAGACAGTGGCATAAACTGCATTCAAATCTAAGTCTCTTCAGTTATGAGTACCAGCCAAACTATAAGTAGGATTTTGTTACTGCACTTTTGTCCTTTCTACATACTGTCCACACCCTGAGCTGTGTGATACACCTTCTTAAAGTTCTCCACACATGGCTTTTAACCAAAAGGAGAACTCTCCCAAACATCTCACAGTCCTGCTTTCTATCATGCTGACTAAAATTAAAAGAAGGGCTGGAACAACAGTACAAAGCGTAGGGCATTTTGCCTTACAGAGGCAGACCCAGGTATAATCCTTGGCATCCCATATGGTCCCCTAACGGCATAGATGTGTGAGACAGCACTCACTTTATGAAATTGTTCTGCAGAGACACCATGGGTAAGAAGAATGATTGCTAAGTAACACTGACTTTCTTTTCCAAACATGCTTATTTATCCCTAAATAAAACTGAAGTAAAATTATATACTTAAAAGCAAATCACTAGCAACAGCATGTTCACTACTAGATACACAGGAACACCACTAATCTATGAGATTTTTAAGTACTAATGCTCAATAATTAGATTAATATACTCTTAACTCATATGATAAATATGCGTCTTCACTTGTAGCCTCCAAGCACTCCCAGGCCTGAGTAGCACTGCAGGTCCCGGACCATGTGCTGAACCATTAGGCTCAGACTACTAATCTCAGCACTGCTGGAAGAGGCCTTCAGTATCAGGGTCAGGTCCTTGGCATGCTGACCCCAACTATCAGCTCTGCTGGGTGTGGACACTATTTATAGACAGTTCACCATTTTTCTTGAAAATCATATTAGAAATATATATGGCAGAAAAGATAATGTCAGATGTAAAATAATCCATAAAAATCTTTTACATATCAGGCTTTAAAAAAATCAGGTTCTATCTGCGCTACTTTTCCATAACCCATTGAGAAATGTCTAAAATGCCTTTCATTATTTGGTTTTACATTACTTTTATATTCAGGACTTGTTTTCTCACTCTTCTCAAGTGACACTCCTGTAAATCTAAACATAATTTCAATCTAAACATAAATTCTCAATTAAAACCATATATGAGAATTCATAGGTAATTTCAGTATGAAATAACCATGTTGACAATAGCAAATGTCATTTTACATTTAAGAGGCATAAAATTTAGCAAGAATTATTCAGCATAGTCTGAAAGTACATCATGAGAGTGGCCAGAGAAAGGATGCTATTTGGTTATGGCACTGTAAAGCATGGTCACTATCACAACCTCAGGCAGCCATCAGCTGATCAGCTGATACTTCCTTCTTCAGAGCATCATTGGTAATAGTGCTCTAGTAATTACTACCCAACTCTAGACTTTCCCGTACCAGGGAACAAAGAAACAGCCTTATTCACCTTTATATTATCAGTACTTGTCAATATATTTCAAATATATGTTACTTGAAAGTACAGCCAATATTACTGCCTCTGCCATATATTTTTCTATAGTGAAGTATTTTTCAGCTCTTGGAAAGTTCTGGCTTATTTAGACCACAAAGTCTGCCATTTATTAAATAATATAGTCAACTAATTTAAATCCAGATATGGAAGTATAAATATTGACCCATTAAAATATTAATCAGCACTGTAAATAACAGACTAACAAAGTTCCTAACAAAGGATAATGTGGAAGAATAACAATGCAGCAGGAAGCAATAATGTAATTACTATATTAAACCTTACTATCATTTGTTCTCATATTTTTAGTTTCCTTTTTGCTTAGTTTTGGTTTTTGGGACCACACTTGGTAATGCTCAGGGCTTACTCCTGGCTCTGTGTTCAAGGATCTCTAGTGGCAGGTTTCAGGGGACCGTATGTGGTCCAGAGAACCAAACCCTAGTTGGGAGTGTGCAAGGCTAGCACCTTCCCTTCTATACCACCTCTCTCTCCCCATATTTGTAGTTTTCAACTGTCCACATTTCCCAAACATGTGTGACTAAGAGTAATACAAATATTTTATTGTTGCTCTAATTTAGGCAATGCCAATTTTCTATTCTTAAACTTTCTCTTATACAGAAGAAAGTTCTTGCTATATAGAAAACTCACCTATTCCTATATAAATATTTTTTAACCTTTGGAATAAGTTTAGGTTTATTTTTAATATAGTTTAGGTAACATTTGAAACTGTTAATATTTATGGTTTTGATGCACAAAGTTACTGCACTTCACCACTACTAATATGCCCAAGATCATCCATCACTGTCCTTGTGTCATTTCGAGTACATTATTCTTCCCCTCCACCAAGTCCACCCATCGCTTTGTAAGCTCAGTTTTGTAATATAAGGATAAGTATTTGTCCTTAAATATTGGCTGTTCCCTTGTTTCATTTTACTATATGCCACAGATGAGTAAGACTATCTGGTATTTGTCCATTTTACCCTGACTTGTTTTTACTTAACATGATGCCCACTAGGTCAATTCATTTTTTTCTTATATTTGAGTAGTATTCCATTATACATGTATGTATATATGTATATACATTTTGTCTGTTATTGGATATATGGGTTCCTTCCATATCCTGGATATCATACTTAGCATTGAACATAGGTGCATGAATATATTTAAAGTGTTTATGGGGTAGATGCCAAGAAGTGAAATAACTGGAAGTTCTAGTCTTCATTTTAATTTACCGATATTATTCTTTTAAAAAAACTGAACTTTAACATCTTGCTTGTACAAGAACAATGGATAAACAAATGATTTTAATTGCAGTAGAAGAAAAGAACAAAGTCTGGCAATCCTTTGAGTTTATCAAAATTTTCAAGCCTGATCGAGGAGGACCTCAAACTAACACTCCATGCAATGCAATAAAAGTTAAGCAATCACTGAAAGAAAAATGCAATCAACTCAAAGAATTGATTCAGATATTAAAGAATCCATATAAACGAAACTGAAGAGCTAAAGAATATAAAAACAAGCCAAAGTAACAGAATTCTGACATGAAGAGCCTATCCATGAACTTGAAGAGAAAATGAAACAATAATAAAGTGGTGAAAGAAAAGAGAAGCAAAAGAATGGAAGAAAATGAAAGATACTTAAGGGGTAAAACCAAAAGGAATAATCTCCAAATTATAGAAATACTAGAAGGAGAGAAAAAATAAAAAAGGGAAGAACAACTGATAGATGAAATAATAACTCAGAAATCCCTCAGTCTCTGGAAGGAGGCTTCTGCACAGTTTTGAGGCCCAAAGACTACCAAACAAAATAAATTCAAACAGAACACCACCAAGACATCCTGTAACCAAGATGGCAAAAAGCAAAGAAAGAGAAAGACCACTTAAATCACTGAAAATAAAAATCTCAAATATTAGGCAATTAACATGACAGGATCTCCCATATAAAACCATACAAGCAAGAAAAGAATGGAAAGATATATTCAAAGTTTTGAATGAAAAAATACTTCTAACCTAGAGTCTACTATCCTGCAAAGCTGTCATTTAGCTTTTTTCTTTTTTTTAACTTTTTTAATTGAATCACTGATAACCCTTACTGAGCTGTTCATGATTGGATTTCAGTCATACAGTTCCAACACCCATTCCTCCACCAGTGTACATTTCCCAGTACCAGTGTCCCCAGGTTCCAAGGTTCCCTCCCATCAGCCCCCCACTCCCTACCCTCCTCTGTGGCAGGCACTTTTCTTCTTTCTCTATTTCCCTCCCTCCCTCCCTCCTCTCTCCCTCTCCCTCCCCTTTGTATCCTCTCTCTCTCTTTCTCTTTTTCTCTCTCCCTCCCTCCCTCCCTCCTTCCCTCCCTCCCTCCCTCCCTTTTGGGCATGCGGGATAAGAACTGAGTGTTAAAAATAGGCAAAGGGATATTCCTGATAATCTTTCAGTATCAATACAGCTTTTTATCTTTTCAAAAAAATTATTTTATTTAATCACCATGAATCACAGTTATTCATGACTTGGTTTCATGTGCACAATGCTCCAACACATTGCTATTCACCAACATTCATTTTGCTCCACCAATGTCCACAGTTTCCTTCCTGCCCCCACCTTGCCTCTATGGTAGGCACTTTTTTCTTTTTTTCCTTTTAGGCGCTGTGGTTTATAATACTATTACCGATGGTGTATCATGCATGTCACTTTACCTCCTGTCATAACCCAGTCCTCATCTAGAGAGACCACTTCCCTCTATAATTGCCATAGTAGTCTCTTCCTGATCTATTCCTGCTTTCTCCTGAGCCCCCACTGAACTCTCCCACAGTGGCAAGATTCCTACTAATGCTCTAATGCACCAGTTCTAATGCTCTTCATTTCTACTGCATTTTGGCATCATTTATATTTCTTTATATCCTGCATATGATTGAGATCATTCAGTGTTTGTCTCTCTCCCTCTATCTCACAGACATCTGCACTCCCATGTTCAATGCAGCACTACTCATAATAGCTACAATCTGGAAATAACCTTTGTGCTCAAGAACATCTGGCTAAAGAAGCTATTGTACATATACACAATGGAATACGACTCAGCTATAAGAAAAGATGAAGTCATGTGATATGCTGATATATGTATGGAGAATATCATGCTGAGGAAATGTGCTCTTCAGATTTGAGGTGGGGACTAAAACATTCTCAGACAAACAAAAGCTGGTGATATTTATTATACCTAAAACAACCCTGAAAGAATTCTTGAAAGGCCACCTATAAAAAGCAAAAGACCTATTGCAAAAGCAACTAAACCCCATACAGAAAAATGGCAGAACAGCCCTTTATATTAATAATCTTTTTGAATATCAATGAACTAAACCCTCCCCCTTGAAAGACACAGAGTGACTGGAAGGACCAGGAAACAAAATCCAACTACTTGCTGCTTACAGGAAGTATATCTAAGTTCACAGAGTAAATACAGGCTCAGAAAGAATGGATTGAAAACAATCATGTCAATGGCAGACAAAAATGCTAGGACAGCCATATTTATATCACATCAAATATTATCCAATCCAAAAAAAGTAGCGGTAAGAACAAATGCTAATTATTGGCTAAGGAAACAATAGATCAAGATGTACTCATAAATATATATTCACCAAATAAAAAGTTAGCAAAGTGCGTAAAATTTCTCACAGACCTAAGAAAACACACTGATAGAAACTATAGTACACATATGTAACAATCAATGTATCAACAAGTCTAGTCTAACTCCAATACACATTAGGAATGCAACAAATTCATATCATTTCTATTATTCTAACACTAGCCCATAATAATGAAATTAAAATCTTCTGCCTGAATAAATGTTCCAAGTTTCTGTTCCTAAACTACTCTACTCCTTTTCAAACATATCAGCTGAAGGAATCTCTTAAGATGTAAGTCCCATCCATAGAGCAAAAAGAAAAAGACTGGAAACAATTGGTGCTGGTGAGGATGTGGTGAAATCCTCATTCACTATGGTAATGACATTATCTGGTTTAGCTTTATGGAAACAGAATGCATATTCCACAGAAAAGTAAAACAAAGTTCCTTTATGACTCAAAGACCAGTGATATCACTTCTTAGCATCTACCCCTGAACACAGAAATATTATTTGACCTCATGTGGGGTTTTTTGTTTTGTTTTGGGGCCACACGAGGCTCGATGGTTTTGGACCATACCAGTGCTCAGGACTTACTCCTGGCTCTGCACTCAGAAATCACTCCTGGTGGTGCTTGGGGGACCAAACAGGCTGACATAAAAACATTAATTTGAAAAGATATATGAACGCCTGTTTGTTATAGCACATTTTACAATAGACAGGGTTTGGAAACAATGTAAATGTCAACAAAAGATGAGAATGTAAATAATTTATGGTATATGTACACAATGGAATACAATTCAGCTATAACAAAAGATGAAATACTGTAGTTTACTGTGACATGGATGGAATTAGATGGGATCATATTAAGTGAAATAAATCACAAGGAGAATGACAAATAATAGGTTATCTCACTCATCGGTGGTACAGAGACAAAGTAAGGAAAGAGAAGTATCCAATGATCAATGAACCCTTGGCCTCAGATCATAAAACTTAAATTAACAAGTATTTGGGTAAATGGATGGGGAGTGAAGATGAACTAGAAGTGACAGTAACAGAGTCATGGACATTTAGTGGTGGGTGCAAGTAATTTTGTATATCAATATCATTAACATTAAAACTACTGTAACCATATCAGTAAAATTATAATAAATAAATGATAAAAAAATAAAATATAGCCAACTCATGTGGCCCAAGGGGAGGTCTAAGCCTCAAACTTTCATTCACCATTCATTTTTCACATCTAGTTATGTCAAAATTCACGATCACGATCACGATGATCCTGTTGTTTGTCAGTTGCCTCGAGCAGGCACCAGGAACGTCTCCTTCATCCTAGCCCTGAGATTCTAAAAAGTGCCACATTCAAGGCTCTTTCAGGGTTAAAATTGTCAAAATTCATTTTCATTTAATTAATTGCCAAATTTTCTCCTGCATTTCTTGTCTATTCCAACTAGTACTAAGTCATTGCTTACCCAAAAAATGTAAGTGATTCCTTCCTCCAGCTTTTTATACTTTCTATGGATAAAATTGGCATTAATTTTTTTAATTTATTAAAAAATTTTTTCATTCCCTTCATAATTTCCTTTTGTTGCTGTTGATTATGTTTCTATTATGATTCAGGGTTGTACACATCTGGCTATAGTGTTTGCCAGTTATTTTTTAACATCAGGTTACAATAGTGATTGCGCTCAGCCGTGGTATTAACTGAGATTTACATTATTTTTTTTAATTGTAGTGCTTACACTTGCCAGGGCTCAAACTCTTAGCTGAGACAAACAAGTTATAGTTTTTTTTTTCTTTTTGGGTCACACCCAGCGATGCACAGGGGTTACTCCTGCCTCATGCACTCAAGAATTACTCCTGGCGGTGCTCGAGGGACCATATAGGATGCTGGGAATCAGACCCAGGTCGGCCGCGTGCAAGGCCCTATCCACTTTACTATCGCTCCATACCCACAAGTTATAGTTTTGGTGCTCACTAGGGGTTGCTCTGGTGCTCACACACATGCTTGTCAGAGGCTGCATCTCCTTGCCATAGTGCTTGCACATCTCTTTAGCTGAGGTATTTAAATACATTGGAAAAAGACAAATTTAGTAAAAAATGGTTTTATAACATTATTGAGGAAAGTAAACAATAAAAAATAAGTATTTTAATTAAATTAGTTAAATTAGTCATTAGATTTCTTACCATTTTATAGAGATCTGAGACACTAATCTGGTCCGAATCCACTACTTCAAAGTCTTTTCGGGGCACAAGGTCCAGCCCCAAATGCCTGGAAAGAGAAAGACCACACTCAGCATGCCATGCCTTCAGACTTCGTAGCTGCCATTACTTTTTTCAAGAGAGTTAAGATACACAGATTAACTATGTTATTAATTTAGGACAGGTGCAGCAGACATTTCAGGAAATGCTGTTTTACCTCAATCAAGCAGAATTAATCCTAATCAAAATTCAGCCTGGTGATTGGGCCTTATTAAAATCTAAACTTATCCACTAAGAGAACTGAGTTGGGCTATTTTAAATAGGACTGTTTTATGGTACTTTCATTTTACCTGTTCTCTTTATATTAAAAATTATCAATATTATAAGAGACCAGACAGACAGGGGTTAAGGCACTTGCTTCAAATATGGCTGATGCTAGTTTGCTACGGTTCCACAAACACAGCCAGTAGTAATTCCTGATGACAACTGGGTGTAGCCCCAAAGTCTCTGCCCTCAAATACTAATAGTTATAAATGATTACAACCATTCAGTCATAATTGGTTTAGAGATAACTTTAGTTACAACATTACCTTCACGAGAAGTGTAAATTAATCAAGAAGAAGGAAATTATGGGTGGGTTAAGACATGAAGATATATAAAAAAAGATATGGAAATATAATGTAGGAAGAGAACATGATAGGAAGAGAAAGAACCAGAAATTATGTGTTTATTGTACTTTGTCTTAAGTATTCATATTTCACAATAAGAAGATATAAATTTATTTAATACTGAAAAATGGGCTGGAGCAATAGCACAGCAGTAGGGAGTTTGCTTTGCATATGGCCAACTTGGCCGTCATGAGTTCAATTTCTCCGCCCCTCTCAGAGAGCCCGGCAAGCTACCGAGAGTATCTCTCCCACACGGCAAAGTCTGGCAAGCTACCCGTGACATATTTGATATGCCAAATATGGTAACAAGTCTCACAACAGAGACCTTACTAGGCCCACTCAAGCAAAGCGATGAACAACAGGACAGTGCAATATAGGAAAAACCTCATATTAAACAAAAGCCTATACATTGTGCATGTTACTCCAAACTGTGGATTCTACCTAAAGAAGAAATACCACACTGTATTATTATATTTTTATTCAGATATTCTTCTAATGCTAAGATTAATTACCCTATTGTAAACCATTGTCATATTAATGAAAAATAAGCACTAGTAAATTAAAACACAAAATAATTTCAATAAACAATTATACATTCACCAGATGATGTGTTAAATGTCAGTACTTTATGAAATTTATAAAATTATGGTGGAACCATTATTCACTACAACACTTAGCACAATAGCCAAGATACGGAATCAACCTAGGTGTCCAACAACAGATGAATGGATTATGAAGATGCCGTAAACATACACAATGGAATACTATGCAGCTTCAAGGAATGATATTTGGATGGAATTTGGATGGAATTTGAAGATACCATGTCGAGTTAAGTAAGCCACAAGAAAGACAAATAAAATGATCTCACTTATATAGATGAGGAAATACAACGTAGTAAAGGAGGATGTATAAATCACCATCTACCTCAGGGTACAGGGAAAAGAACAGGGCATAGGGGAAAAGACAGAGAAGGAGAGAGGAAGGAAGAATATGAGAAAAGGAAGTAATAGAGAACCAAGAGTTAGGTCAGGGCCTTGGATATACTGGTAATGTGGGGGAGTAATATAGCTATATATCCAAACCACAGAGTCAACAACCAAAAGACATAATTCAAACTACAACCACCAGTTCTTAAAATGTACTTGTCAAGGTGTCAGACATAGTGAGAGCAGGAAGGAACTTGGGAACACTGGTGTAGAGAAGTTGACAGTGGTGCTGGGACTGGTGTTAGAACAGTATACGTCTCATAACTTTGTAAATCATGGTTCTTTAATTAAATTTTAAAAAATTTTTAAATAAAACAAAAGTAGCGGTGGAAAAAGAAGTATGGAATAAGTCAAGTAACAGGAAAAATAAATATGGCTATATGTGCTCAAATGTAATGTGCAAAAGTGCATAATGGTATAAATGACTTCATTTTGGGAGAGGGCTCCCAGTGGTGCTTTGAGGTTCACAGTGATACTCTGATAGCCTGTGTGACCCTGACAGTTTTGGTGCTCAGAGAAGTGATGCAAAGTTGTTCAGACTGACAATGCAGGAGACCACTAGTATAAAACCCCAGTGGTAGTGCTCAGAGGGTCTGTGGTGCCAGGGATCAAATCAGAGGTTACATGTATGGAAACCACACATTTCAGTCTTTTATTTATTTCTCTAGTTTTAGCTATTTCCCTAGCTAGTTCCATTTCCAAGTCGTGACAACTTGGATGGAACTGGAGGGCATCATGCTGAGAAAAATAAGTCAGAGGCAACAGGATAAATAAGTATAATATCATGCATCTGTGGTATACAGAGAAACAAATGAAGAACATGGATAACATCAATAAATAATAAGCCCTGAATACTGGAATACAGACCTGAGAGTGCCAGATTTGGGATGAGGGGAACGAACCCGTTAACTGGAAGTAATATGGGAACATAGGTAGAAGGTGTGAGGATATGGGTGGGAAGTAACAGTATTTACTAAAACCTTAACTTTCAATTAACAAACAATGTGCAGAGGGGGTAGGAGGGAAGGAACAATGGACATGAAATGACATACAAATGGGTGGGGGAAGAATGATGGGCACTTTGGTGGCAGGAGTGTGCAGTAACTTTCTACATCAATACAAGAATACTGAACGCTATTGTAACCCTTTCATATAAACTATACAGTTTTTTTTTTACCAATTTAAAAATACATTGAGGGTTGGAGCAATAGCACAGCAGGTAGGGCATTTGCCCTGCATGGAGCTGACCCGGGTTTGATTCCCACATCCCATATGGTCCCCTGAGCACCGCCAGGAGTAATTCCTGAGTGCATGAGCCAGGAATAACCCATGTGAAATGCCAGGTGTGAACCAAAAAACAAAAAATAAAATAAAATTAAATTAAAATAAAATAAAAATACATTGGTATGTCTTCAATCCTCTTTTAACTTTTGTGAATAGTGTGCGATAGTTTCAGACTTGTTTTTGTTCTTGTTTTTATTTCACATATAGCTATCCAATTTTCCCAGCACCATTTGTAAACAAAACTTTCCTTCAAATATTTGATTAATTTATTATAGATTAACTTCCCATAAATGTGTGAGCTCATCTCAGGACTCTCAATTCTGTTCCATTGGTCTGATTGTCTACCTTTATGCCAAAACCATACAGTTTTATTATTAGTACAATTCAAAATTGGGAAATACAATAACTCCTATGTTTTTTTCCTTAGAATTGTGTTGGCTATTCAGGAAGTTTTAGGGGTCCACATAAATGTAAGTAAAGTTCTTCCAAACCCTTAAAATTGTCACCAGGATTTAAAAATTGTATTGGGATAACTGGAAAGACACATGCCACAAAAATTAACTCAACATAAATTAAAGACCACAAAAATAGATCAAAATCCATAAAAATATACTGAGAAAAATAGACATAACTTTTTAAGAAAGGCAGCAGTAGTGTCTTCAATAATTTGACTCTAGAGGCAAAAAAGGAAAAAAATAGGGACTATTTGCTCGAGGTAAGGTAAAGGCCCTCCCGTTGATCGTCGATTTGCTCGAGCGGGCCCAGTAACGTCTCCATTGGAGACTTTGTTGTTACTGTATCTGGCATATCCAATACTCTCGGTAGCTTGCCGGGCTCTCCGAGAGGGGCGGAGGAATCGAACTCGGGTCGGCCATGTTGGCCGCGTGTAAGGCGAACGCCCTACCCGCTGTGCTATCGCTCCAGCCAGGGGCTGGAGCGATAGCACAGCGGGTAGGGCGTTCGCCTTACACGCGGCCAACATGGCCGACGAGGGACTATATAAAATTAAAACAAGTCTGCATGGCAAAAGCAACTATGGTTAAAAATAAAAAGACACCAAATGAATGGGAGAAAATATTTGCACTCAATAAATCAAATAAAAGGCTAATATACAAGATTAATAAAACACAAAAGTCAACAATAAAAATACCCAATAACCCCCATCAAAAACAGGGAGAAGAGCTAGAGAGATAGTATAGAAGGTAGGATACTTGCCTTGCATGAAGTTGACTTGGGTTTGATCCCTGCACAACATATGGTTCCCTGAGCACTCTCAGGAGTGATCTCTGATTGCAGAGGCAGGAGTAAGTCCTGAGCATATTCAGGTGTGACCCCCAAAATAAAACCAAAAAAAAAAACGGGGTGGAGATAAACAGATACTTCTCCAAAGATGACATGCAAATGACTCAAAGGCATATGAAAGTGTTTATTATCACTAATTATCAGGAAAATGCAAATGAAAACAACAATGAGATCTCAGCTCACACCAGTGAGATGGCATACACCAAAAAGTCTTTGAATAACGAGTTTTGGCAGAAACATAATTAAGAAAGAAATCCTCAATCAATGGTGGGAATGTCAGCTGGCTCAAACTCTATGGAAAGCAATATGGAGATTTTTTTCAAAAAGTAAGAACAGAACTCCCATATGACCCAGTGATATCAATTCTTGGTAGTTAAACTCCAAACACTGTCCTCCCATTGTTCATCGATTTGCTCGGGGAGGCACCAGCAACGTCTCACAACAAATTATGAAACTTCTTGTTACTATTTTTGGCATATCAAATATGTCACGGGGAGCTTGCTAGGCTTTGCTGTGCAGGCGAGATACTCTCAGTAGCTCGCCGGGCTCTCCGAGATGGGCAGAGGAATCAAACCCGGGTCGGCCGCATGCAAGGCAAAAACCCCTACCTGCTGTGCTATCACTCTGGCCCAAACTCCAAACAAAAACATTAATTTGAAAGGATATATGCACACCTATGTTCATTGCAGCACTTAGTATAACAGCCAAGATATGAAAATAACCCAAATGTCCAACTAAAGATGAATGAATCAAGAAGCTACATCGTATTTACACAGTGTAATACTATGAAGCTATAATAAAAATGGAATTCATGCAATTTGCCACTACACATATGGAACTAGAGGGCATCATACTGAGTGAAGTCATTTAAGAACAAAAGGGACAGAATGATCTCTCTTATATGGATATAAAGATACACAGTAACAAATGACCAAAGACAATAGAACTGAAGACTTGGTTCAAAGGAATTGAGTTTACAGGGCTAGTGGGGAGAAGGGTGAATGGGAGAGACCTTTAAGATATTAGTGTAGCCAGGGGGAAAAGGCAGCTCAGATAGAGAAGGGAGCACCAAATAAAGGGTGTTCGGAAGATCCTCCCAGGATGGGAGATGCATGCTGAGAGTAGACTTCAGACCAAACATGATTGCCACTCAATGCCTCTTTTGCAAACCAGAGCACCAAAAAGGAGAGAACAAAAAGGAAAGCCCTGCCACAGAGACAGGGTGGGATGGGGGGGATGGGGGGGGGTGGGAGGGATACTGGGATCAGTGGTGGTGGAGAATGGGCACTGGTGGAGGAATGGGTATTCGATCACTGTATAACTGAAACCCAAGCACAAAAATTTGTAAGTCTACAACTGTACCTCATGGTGTTTCACTAATAAAAAAAATAAAAAAAGAAAAGTTGAAAAATATATTATGTAGACAAACTCTATCAATAAATACTTGTTAAATAAAAACACAAATAAAAATTAAAAAAAGATATTAGTGTAGGAACTCTGGCGTTGAGTGTGGTGTTGGAGTGATGTATGCACAAAAGTATCACAACAGTATATAAATAACAGTACCTCAATAAAATATAATGTGAAAAATATTCTTTAAATATGTATCACAGCACTTAGCACCTAATACGTATTTTTTAAAAGATAAGAAAAATACATTGATAGGTTGATTGGCAAGCTTATTTTTCTTAATATATAGAAACAATCTGATTATCTGTAAAACTTTAAATACCATGATATGGAGAGCTCTGCAGTAATGTTACAGTTCTTAATCTAGGTGCACAATTTCCTCATTGGCAATTGTTTTTTTAAGTTAATCTATAGGCATAAACACTTTGCACCCGGATCTTCTTTTCGGGGCAGTATATTATCCTATTTATGTATGTGATTTTTTGGTAAGTTTCAAAAAATACATTCCTCATGTTTCTGAGAGCATTACTTAAAGCTCTTTGACACAGGACCCCCTTATTACTAATCCTCCATCTACTTTCCAGATTCAAGGAACTGGTAATATCTCATTTACTAATTAGGTGCCTTCCATTCTCATTATTTTCTGTCCTTTCAATGACAGGAACTAATGACTTGTACTAAAGTATTCTTAAGATATCTGTTTACATTAAATACGAAGCAAACTGATCATTTTAAAGTTCAACAGAACTGGTTTTGAGATAAACACCTCAGAAGAATATCCATTATTAAATGTAAGAATAAAAAAATGTAAAGATGTAACAAACTGTAACAAGAATATAACAAAATATAACAACTTGTAACAAAAATCTGAATATTGCCTATTGCAGCATCTCATACAAAAGTCTCAGAATTTTATTTGTATAGAAAATGTAAATAATCACAGCTAATTAACCCATGTATTAAATGACAAAAGGCTTTAACATGCTAAAGTACAGATGAAGAACACTACAAGTACAGATGCAGACAACTAGAAAATAACTACAAGATGAAATCAGAGTATTCTTATCATGAAGGTCTAAAACCAATAAAACTTGAGTCACCAAAAGTGAGACACGCTCAAATGATACTCATACTTACTCATTACCCCAGTCCAGGCGCACAGTGATGTGTCGTTTAACTTCCCGCACCTGATCCTGAGTTAGGTGACCAGACAGTAGCTGCCTTCGAAGGTCAATAAGCTCATTCATCACATGGCGAAGCTTGTAGAAAAGATCTACTTTGTGTTTCTGAAAGGGTATTATTGGTGTAGGGTGAAATTAAAAAAAAAAGGTGGGGGAATAAAGAAAGAAATTGAGAAAAACAAAGTTCTAATTATTTCTCTGAATCTCTTTAAAGACAATGTGAAAAAGAACTTAATTAACTTCTATTGTCAAAAAAAGAAAAAAATAGATCATATAGATTTCCAAGAAGTGTTAAACAATGCAAAGTCATGCAAAGTACCTTTAGTTTATCTCTACTCCATTCTGAATACATTCTAACAAAATATTATTAATCTAACTCAGAATATAAAGTTTGTTACAGGTGCAGCAGCCCAACTGTAGTTACTATGTAACATCAAAGGTTTCAGCTCTTGTTTCTCCTTGAGGGATTACTTATTGAGGAAGAAAAGAACTTGTTCTATTTTGAAGAAACTTCAACATAAAGTCAAGAGTCTCTGGAGTGATATTCACTTCAGTTATCCAAACCTCATCCAGCTTTAATTAGTTTCTGAAAACTATAGGCATCTCTAGTGCCACAGATTTCCACTCTTTCCAAGATTAATTTAAAACATCACATATATAATTTAAGTGGGATAATCTTAATTAGAACATTTATTGAAAACGTTTTTAGTTATTATAAATGCCACAAAAGTAGATCCTTAAGCAAGATATTTTTACCTTTTCATTAAAATTTAAATTTTTTCTTGTATGTTAAGAAACATGGTTGCAACAGTGTTAACAATCTTATTTTTTATATAAAAAGTGGCTGCACTTTTTGGAGGATCCTCCCAGGAGGGGAGATGCAGGTTGAAAGTAGACTGGACTGAACATGTTCGCCACTCAATGCCTCTTTGGCTGATCACAGCGCCCAGGAGGAGAGAGAGAACAGGGGGGAATGCCCTGCCACAGTGGCAGGGGGGGATGGGGGGATGGGAGGATGGGGGGAGGGATATTATCCTGGTGGTGGAAAATGGGCACTGGTGGAGGGATGGGTATTTGATCGTGGTATGACCGAGATCCAAGCACAAAATTTGTAAATCTACAACTGTACCTCATGTTGTTTCACTAATAAAAAAGAAAAAAAAAGTGGCTGCACTTTTATATAAAAGTCACTGGTGATGAAGGCAAGAGTTTTTCATCATTCAGTATTGTCTTCCCTTGTTCTATCCCTATATAACACAGATGAGTAAAATCATCCAGTATTTGTCCTTTTGCTTATTTAACACAATGTCCTTCAGATCCATTCAAGTTGTAGCGAACTACAGGGTTTCATCTTTTCTTATAGCTGAGTAGCATTTTACTTCGTATATATGCCACAGCTTCTCTGTCCCTTCATCTGTCATTGGACATTTGGGTTGCTTCTATATCATGGCTTATTGTATTTAGTGCTGCAATGAACACAGGTGTGCATGTACCTTTTTGAATTAATGTTTTGCTTCTGGAAAGTAAGTAGATGTCAAAAAGTAGAATTGTTGGATCATATGCAAGTTTCATTCTTACCTTTTCAGAAATCACATGGGCAAAGTCATTTTGCCCATGTAAATTATTCCAATCTGTGAACATGAAGTATTTTTCCGTTGCATGATCTCCTTTTCTATTTTTTCAATAGTGACTTTAAATTCTCAATGTATATGCCTTTTACATCCTTTGTTAATTTTTAGTTGACATTATTTTATGGAATCTTTTATTATTTATCTCTTCTACTTTGTTATTTTCATATAGAAATGCAATGGATTTTTGCGTATTTATTTGTAGTCTGCCTCTTTTGTATTTCAGCTAAGCACAGCGGGTAGGGCATTTGCCTTGCACGCGGTCGACCTGGTTAGCCCAGGTTTGATTCCTCCAGCCCTCTCGGAGAGCCTGGCAAGCTACCTGCGACGTATTCGATATGCCAAACACAGTAACAACAAGTTTCACAATGGAGATGTTACTGGGCCTGCTCGAGTCAATTGATGAACAATGGTAGGACAGTGCTACAATGCTTTATAAAAAAATTGGTGGAGAAGCTGGTACAACAATACAGTCAATAAGGTACTTGTGTTGCATGCAGCTAAGCAGAGTTAATTCAGTTCCTGGCACCTCATATGGTCCACTGAGCACCACCAGAAGTGATCCCTTAATGCAGAACCAGGTGTAAAGTAAACACAGCACAGCTAGGTGTGCCCCCACCAAAAAAAAAAAAAAAACTTTTTAAATTACAAAACAAGGCTGTAACTTTAGGCATTCACACGTTTTCATGTGTAAATACTGACAGATTTCTTTTCAAAATGCATGTCTTTTTCTTTGATTGGTATAGCAAGAACTTTCAAAATCTATACTAAATATGGAGAAGGTGAACATCATTACCTTGTGCATGATCTCAGATGAAAGATGTTCAGTTTTTCAATAATGAGTGCTGACGGTGGGTTTGTTGTATATAGCATTGCTATCTTGAGGTACATTCCTCTATCACTTTTTCATTAAGATTTTTTAAAGAATCACAAATAAATGATAAATTTTATTTAAAGCTTTCTCTGTACCTATTGATAGACATTTTTTCTTTATTTATTTTTTTCCCCCAGCTGTGCTCAATGCTTATTCCTGCGTCTGCTCAGGGATCACTCCTAACAGGAATCAGCAGACTTTATACAGTGCAGGAATAAAACCTGAATCACCTTAGCCAGGTGATTAAGACAGGTATTACCTGTCTACCCCAATATGATAAGGTTTTAAACTTTCCTTTCATTGACATGACATTGACATGATTTCATAAACTGGCTTGTGTACAGTGAATCATCACTGAATTCCTGGAATAAATCACTTAATCAGACTATGAACCTTTTGATATACTGTTGGATATAGTCTGCTTAGATTTTATTAAAGACATTTGCATCCTTGTTTATTAAGAATATTGGCCTGTATTTCCTCTCTTTTTAGCAATGTTTCTGTCTTTTCTTGCATTAGGGTAAAGTTTACTTCATAGAAGCTATTAGGAAAGATTGTATTTCTTCAATATTTTCGAAGAACCTGAAAAGTATAGGTAGAACTTGAAGGTTCAGTAGAACTCACTAGTAAGCCAGTGCCAGTGATGAACTACATTTTTGCTATTGGAGAGCTTCTTAATTTTATCCCAGTTTTCTTTTTAAAATTGATAGACATTTGTAAATTATGAAGTTACAAAAAAATCCATGATTGAATTTCAGGCATATAATTTTCAATACCAATCCCTTTAGCAGTGCCCACTTGTTTCGATCTTTTTATTTTTTTCATTTTTTATAATTTTATTTATGGAATCACCATGAAAGCAGTTACACAGCTTTCAAGTTTAAGTCTCGGTCATACAATGTAATACCCATACCTACTCCAGTGTCCATTCTCCACCACCAAAAACCCCAGTACACCCCCATCCTTCACCCTCCCTCTACCTGTGGGGCAGATGATTTCCACATTACCCTCTCTCTACTTTGATTATACTCAATATTTTGACACCAGACCCACCATTATTATTTGGTATTTTACCCCAACACTCAGATCTACTGAAAAGGCAACAGTAGACAATTTGTTTTCCATTGCTGGTTATGAATAACATATGATGTTGCGTGGCTGCAGTAGTGGCCACGCAATTTTGAAATTTGGAAACCTTAACAATTAAATCTGGAGGGATTTCTGCTAAAACCTGCTGGGTTCAGAGATTTGTTCCTGAGTCTCTTGTATCATGACCGTTAAGCAGCTTGATCAGGAGCCAGAAAGGCCATTCGTGGGCGGCAACTCAGGGTCTTGTTGGGACGGAGAGGAAAGAGCCGGCTCCACCCTCATCCCATGAGGCCCTGTGTGTCTCGTCACTGCGGGCCCAAACCTGACTGTCCAATGGTCTCTGGCAGATGGCGGCCACCGAGCCGCCAAGGGGAAGCAGATGGAGGGACAGCACCCTTTTCCCCCTGGGGTGGCCCAGCGACAGGAACCTACTGCGCAGTTTGGACACATTTCTGCCAAAAGCCGCTGGGTTTCAAGATTTGTTTTGAGTCTCTTAGAGTTCCAATTTTCTTAATCATGGTTAGACTACTCATGTTTTTTGTTTTGTTTTGTTTTGTTGTTTGGTGGCCACACCCAGTGCTAGGGCTTACTCCTCGTTCTGTGTTTAGGAATCACTCCTAGTAGAAGACCATAAGGGGTGCTGGGAATTTAACCTGGGTCAGTTGCATGTAAGACAAATGCCCTATATTGCTTTGTTCTGTATTCAGGTTTTCTACTTTGTTCTGATACACTTTGGGGGACACATATGTTTCTAAAACACATCTAATTCTTCTGGGTATTTCAGCTTTGTGGCATAATGTCATTCATAGGAAGCTCTTGATTGTATTTCTGAAGTATCCTGTAATTTTTCTTCTTTCATATATCATCTGATTTGAGGCTTATTTCCTTGGGGTCTAGCTAGTAATTTGTCAATCTTACTTACTGACAAACCAGCTACTAGTTTTATTTATGCTCTGTTTTCCTTTTACTAGGCTGGAGCAATAGCACAGCGGTAGGGCATTTGCCTTGAGCGCAGCCAGCCCAGGCGAGCCGGGTTCGATTCCTCTGCCACTCTTGGAGAGCCCGGCAAGCTACTGAGAATATCTCGCCCACACGGCAAAGCCTGGCAAGCTACCCATGACATATTCAATATGCCAAACACAGTAACAACAAGTCTCATGATGG
Organism: Sorex fumeus; assembly: GCF_029834395.1. NCBI lineage: Eukaryota > Metazoa > Chordata > Mammalia > Eulipotyphla > Soricidae > Sorex > Sorex fumeus. Next base: position 51,615,835 of record NW_026606129.1, on the reverse strand, counting down.
AGACGTTACTGGACCCGCAACGGGAGGGCAGTGACAGTGACAGTGACAGTTCCTTTTACTATGTCACTGATTTCTGCTCTATTTTTAAAAATCATTTTCATCTATTTACTGTGGGATTTATTCACTGCTTTTTGCTAAGTTCTCAAGCTTGAGGTTATTTTTATGTGTTTTCTTGTTTCTTGGTGCAAGCTTATATTGTTTGTTTGTATGTTCTTTAATTGTGCTCATCATTTTGTTTTTGAAAAATGCTGTTTTCCAGCATGGTATTGGGCTAGAAACAGACCTGCAGACCAATGTAACAGGGTTGAATATTGTCACAGACCCCCAAATATATGGCCACTTAATTTTTGACAAAGGAGCAAGAAATGTGAAGTGGAACAAGGAAAGTCTCTTCAATAAGCGGTGCTGGGAAAACTGGATAGCTACCTGCAAAAAAATGAACTCTGACCTCTGTCTAATGCCAGGCACAAAAGTCAGATCAAAGTGGATTAAAGACCTCAATATCAGACATGAATCCATAAGGTACATAGAGGAAAATGTAAGCAGAACCCTCCATGACATTGAAGCTAAAAGCATCTTTAAGGATGAAATAGCACTGACCATGCAAGTGGAAGCAAACATAAACAAATGGGACTACATCAAACTAAGAAGCTTCTGCACTTTAAAAGAAAAAGTGACCAAAATAGAGAAAGAGCCCACAGAATGGGAAAGAATATTTACCCAATACCCATCTGATAAGGAGTTAATATCCAGGATATACACAATACTAGAATTGTACAAGAGAAAAACCTCCAACCCCATCAAAAAATGGGGAGAAGAAATGAAGAGAAGTTTCCTCAAAAAAGAAATAAAAATGGCCAAAATGCACATAAAAAATGCCCCACATCGCTAGCCATCAGAGAAATGCAAATCAAAACAACAATGAGATATCATCTCACACCACAGAGACTGACACACATTCAAAAGAACAAAAGCAGTCAGTGCTGGCGTGGATGTGGGGAGAAAGGGACGCTCTTTCACTGTTGGTGGGAATGCCGACTGGTTCTGGACTGTCCTTCAAAAACTAGAAATTGAGATTCCATATGACTCCTCAATACCACTTCTCGGAATATATACTGAGGATGCAAAAAAGCACAGTAGAAATGACATCTGTACCTATATGTTCATTGCAGCACTGTTCAAAATAGCTAAAATCTGGAAACAACCCAAGTGCCCTAGAACAGATGACTGGTTAAAGAAACTTTAGTATATCTACACAATGGAATACTATGCAGCTGTCATGAGAGATGAAGTCATGAACTTTGTTTACAAGTGAATAGACATGGAGAGTATCATGCCAAGTGAAACGAGTCAGAAAGAGAGGGACAGACATAGAAGGACTGCACTCATTTGTGGAGTACAGAATACCATAACATGAGGCTGACACCCAAGAATAGTAGATATAAGAGCCAGGAGGATTGTCCCATAGCTGGAAGCCTGCCTCGTGAGCAGAGGGGAAAAGGCAGATGGAATATAGAAGGGATCACTAAGAAAATGATGGCTGGAGGAATCAGTCAGGATGGGAGATGTGTGCCGAAAGTAGATAATGGACCAAACATGATGACCTCTAAAATCATAATGCCCAAAAGTAGAGAGAGAGTATGGGAAATATTGTCTGCCATGGAGGCAGGGGGAGGGTGGGAGGGAGGATATACTGGGGATATTAGTGGCAGGGAATGAGCACTGGTGGAGGGATGGGTGTTTGATCATTGTGTAACTGTAACCCAAAACATGAAAACTTGTAACTATCTCACGGTGATTCAATAAAAAAAATTTTTTAAAAAGAAAAAAGCTATTTTTATATTAATGTTTTATTTTTGTTTACAAAACTATTAATAATGGTTTATCATTGACATAATTCCAACATCACCCCTACTATCAGTGTACCCATCTCCATCCTCCAAGAAATCCAGCTCCCCACTCTTCTCCCCACCCAATTAAATTGTGTGGGTCGGTTTCCCATACAGTTACGCTGCTTTTGGATCTTTGTTGCTATCTCGCTGTGATCTTTAAGTCCCAAGTATGAAAGAGATCATTCTGTATCTGTCCTTTTTATTCTGGTTCAACTCAGCATGATATCCTCCAGTTCCTGAAAATCGCATGACTTTGTTCTTTCTTAGAGCTGCATAGTATTCCATTGTGTATATGCACCACAATTTCTTGATCCATTCATCTGCAGCTAGGCATTCAAGTTTGTAGGATAACACTGTTCTGTCCTTCCTGCATAACCTCAGGAATAGTTGATAGTTTATTGGACTGAGGAAAAGAGAAAAACACCTTAAGAGGTATCTTGCCTTGAGCAGTCAGGAAGGGCTTTCTTTTTTTTTTTTTTTAATTTATTTATTTATTGAATCACTGTGGGAAAAGTTACAGAGCTTTCAGGTTTAGGTCTCAGTCATGTAAATATCAAACACATTTCCCTTTACCAATACTTATTTTTTAACCGCGAACCCCAATAGAACCCCACCTCCCACCCCTCCCAATTCCTGTGAGGCAGATGAGTTCTAGTTAACACTCTATCTACTTTGACTAGATTCATTGTTTTGATAAAGGATGCACCATTATTATTTAGAGTTTATGACCTTCCCCCCCCCAAATCAGACAGGCTGAAAAAGCGTTGTGAAATGATTTGCTTTCTACAGCTGGGTTTAAGAGTTAAATGATGTCTGGATTTCTGCTATTTTACCTATTAACCCTGGAAGTAATTCTATTAAAAGTTAGATAGTTAAGAGATTGGTTTCTGTGCTCTGGAGTCATGGCCATGCCGGAGAGCCGCTCGTGGGGGGGCAACTGGTGACCTCGGTAGGGGGTAGGGCATGAAGGACAGACTGGAATGTCCCCCAGGAAGGGCTTTCTTATGTTGATTTGGCTACCTGACTGGGTGGAGTGTCAGCCCAGACTAGAAGGGAGCTGGAGAAGGAGAGAGCAGGGCTGAAAGATGGACTACCGAGAGACTAGCAAGGAGAACTTGTGCTTGAGAGAACCTAGGCCCTCCATAACATAAATTTCTTCTATGGTATAAACTTCCTGGTAATAAACTGCCACTAAGATCAACCGGCCTGGCCCTCGTCTCTTCCTTTGTCTACCCTTGGCCAACAGCCATTCCAATCCAGGCCACACACAGCGGCTCTAGGGCACCGAACGCGGGAGGTGAGCCCGTGAACACATGACCTTCAGCGTGCATAGTTTTTTACACAAGTTGTTTCCTATCTTGGCAAGGCTGTATTGTTATGAATATTACCCTTATTATGACTTTTGTCATACTCCATAGATTCAACAGCATGTACTTAAATTTTCAAATTTTTAAGCTTTCCTAAACTTTTGCTTTTATAATTAACTTCTATCTTCATGTTACTGGAATTTGAAAAGATATTTGATATAATTTTTATTTTGGTGATGTTATGGACATTCAAACTGTGCCCTACATATGTCTTTCCTATATATTCTTCCATATGTACTGAAGAACAATGTGTACCTGGCCTTTTTTTATGGCTGAAAAGTTCTATACTTGCCTATTAATCTCAGTTCTTCCAAGTCCTCGTTTAGGGCTCGTCTCCGTATTAATCTGATTGAGTTGTTAAGTATAAGAGAGAAATGTTAAAATTTTCCACTACTATTTTATTGCTGTTGATGTATCTCCTCAGCACCAATTACTTTATGAACTTCGTTGTCATTTCATTTGGTACATATATATTTATAAAAGTTAAATCCTGTTGATCCATTGATCTCGGCATGGAATGTCAAATCCTTACCTTATTTTTTTTTCAGCTTGAACACTATTTGTTCTGATACAAATATGGTCACAGTCATCTTTCTTTTCTGAACCTTTTCTGAACCTGTGTTTATTTAACTCCTATCAGGAGTTAAATCCCTTGATATGTAAATTGTAGATATGAGGTATTTGTTTATTTCTAGTTTTCTTTGAGGATTTGGCTGTTTGGCCATTTTCCACTTTTTTTTTTATAGTAGGTCATTCAGTATTAATTACAGAGCTGGTTTAGATGCAACATATTCTTTCAGCTATCATTTGTTCTAGAAGGTTTTTATCATTCCCCCAATCTAGTGATAACTTTGCAGGGTAAAGGATTCTTGGTTGGAAGAGTCTTGAATTCTTGGTTTATCTAGTACTTTGAATATATCTCAATTTTTTTCTTGCATGCAGAATTTCATTAGAAAAATCTCATGTGAATCTTATAGTTTTCATATGTCTATAAATGCTTGATTTTCTTTTGCCACTTTAAACAATAAATCATTAACTGTAGCTATGCCATTTGGTCTTAATGTGTATTAGTATTATTCTGTTTGGGTTTATTTTGTTAGGCATTCTTTGGGTCTTCTGCCTCCCTCCTTAGACTGGGAAAGTTCTCAGCTATTATTTTTTCCATTGGCCAATGATTTCCTCAGTTCAGTGATCATTGAGAAAACTGTTGCTTTAAAGTCAGACGTGGGCCCTTTAGAAACTTCTTATGTGATCTTGGGCTTTCCTGGGCTTCTATCCTCATCCACTAATACAACGGAATTCCTTCATTTTTTAATTATTCCTAGTGCTTGTTAGAGCTAAATATGGAACTCTGAGTTCCAGCTGAGCTAAACAGAAATCTGATCATCTATTTATATTATCTGGTGGGTTCTTGTGAATCTACTAATTTCTGACCATTACGAATGCCTTGAGATGATTTTTTTTAATGCTTACATGATCAAACTGATGCCTATGGTTCTTGAGTTATAACAAGGTATCCAGTGCTGGAGGATAACAGGGTAATCAGTGCTATATAGATACTCTAACACCAAAATCTAGTGTTCTCACTTGCTGGTGCCTAGTAGTTGATGCAGTATTTCAGTTCAATTGCCTTGGGCAGTGACCGATATTGTGGTCACACATTCCAATAATATTCAGCAAGTTTATCTTAGTAGCTATAAGGGAATTTTTGCATTTTTATGTAGCAGTTTTGAGATGGCTGTTCTGAACAAAGGCCTTATGGGTGGAATTCACCTCTGTGTTGCCTACAAGTTACTGTACCTCTGGGATGGTAGCTTCTATTTATAGCCTCAGGAATGGTGGCCCCCAGGTACAGCACAGGGACAATTGCACTGTCTGTGCTTGGTACTCCTAGTTCCAAGTCTCTTTCTAATACGTGGGTATAGACATAAAACTGAACCTCCAGGGAGCCTGTGTGCTCATTGTAATTCATCTTAAGCTGAAGACTAAACTCAGTAGACCAGTATGAGGGATGCTTCCTTTTGTCTTGAGATGTCTGTGGATATAAACCTTTCATATGGTACTACAGCTGTTGACCTGTAGGGGAAGACCAAGACTGTACCTCAGGAATAGCAGCCTCAGTTCGGGCCAGGGGTAATTGCACACTTGTTGGGTTTTACAAGTCCACAACTCTGACTCAGTGAGTTCAAGTATAAAAATGGGCCTTGGTTTGTTTGTTTGTTTGTTTTTAAAGTGTACTCAGCATACTGGCATCTACCTGTCAGGTAGCATAGGGCCATGTTACTAAGGCAACAAACCTGATCAGGAAGAGGTGAGACTGCCACCCTGTGGGCAATGTTCACCTTGAGAATGGCTGTATCCTGCTTGCATTAAAGGGGAAAGTAGACTGCTTTACACACAGTGAGTACTGGTAAAAAGCCAAGACTCTGTAAAACCTTTGTGTTGAGCATTTTCCTGTTCTAGGTTGATGTTTTATTCTGGCGTCTGTTTGATGGTGCCTTTCAGTATCTGCTTCGCTGTTTCTCCCCTTCCAGAAGTACTCCTTAGCTCTGAACTTATCCACAGTTTCATGATATAAAACATAAATCTCCCCTTGGCAATGGTTGTGTTCTCCGGTGCATTTTATCAGCGAGTTTCCATGTGGGGTGCTGTGTTTAGTTTTTTTATGCATCCTTTGTGGTAATGCCACAGGAGTGCTCAAAGAACTGTTCCTTTTTGGCTGTCTTGGCACAGGCCTCAAAAAATGTTCTGAAAAACGTACATTAAAAAATAGAGCCATATTTTCTCATAAGTAAAATTTGATTTGGGAAAATTTTCACTTGTTTCTGTTATAGAGAAACATAGTCTTATGACAAAAATTTCTGGATTTAATTATTAAAGAATGCTTTTATTACTTTATGCTATAGAGTATCCATGTGCAATTTCCCCTGAAAAGGCTCTTCCAAAAATGTTTTATTCAAATAGCTATAAATAAAATTATCAAGAAAACTGCCAGTATCTTTAGATGACAGTAATTTTAATGATTAAAATGGTCAGAACATCATAATACTTAGATATAGCAGATTAGTATATTATACTTTTAAAGACTCACCTTAAAAATGTTTTGAAGTAGAACACCTTAAGAATCACGTGCTCCAGCAAAAATTGTGTTAAGAGGAAAGTTTGTATTTCTACAAGCAATCCTCAGGAAGGAAGAGCAAGCCGACATAAGTAGCCTAACCTCACAACGTAAGATCTTGGAGAATGATCAACAAAAGAAGCCAAACACAGGCAGGAGGAAGGAAATAATGAAACTTACAGCAGAAATTAACAAGATGGAAGACCCCCCAAAAATCCATAAGATCAATAAAACCAAGAGCTGCTTCTTTGAGAAAATAAACAAGATCAATAAACCTCTAGCAAGACTCACAAGAAAGGGAGAGAGAAAATCCTAATAAACAGAATCAGAAACAAAAGAGGGGACATTATTGTTTTGTCCCCTTGTTTGGGGTTTTGGCCCATTTTTCTGTTGAAATTTGGTGTGTTTGAGGGGCCTGTCTTGTCTTAAAGAAGCCCATTTAGTTGCTCTTGTAACCATGGATTTGAGTCTATGAAGTTCCAGAGCTGTTGTTTGCCTGTGAAACTGTGTGTTGTTCCTTCTGTTATAAATGAGAGTCTCATTGGATAAAGTATTTTGATGAGGCATTTATTTGAGTTTTTTCACTATGTCCCACCACTGTTTTCGGGCTATGAGGGTTTCATCAGACAAATCAGCTGTGAATCTTAAGGATGTTCCATTATAGGAAATTTCTTTCTTTGATCTTGCTGCTTTCAGAATTTTGTCTCTATCTAAGGTTTTGGTCATTTTGATCAGGATGTGTCTTGGGGTATTTTTATTTGGGTTTCTTCTACCTGATACCCTTCGGGCCTCCTGAATGTGGTCGCATGTTTTCTTCAGCTCTGGGAACGTTGTAGCAATGATGTCTTTGACGGTTCCTTCTTCATCAGAGTTTTCTTCCTGTCCCTCTAGGACTCTAATAATTCTTAAGTTACTCCTCTTGGCTTCATCACGATCTCTGGCCATCTGTTCCCAAATTGTGAGTCTCTTTTCCATTTTCTGCTCTTTTCTGGAGAGTCTCTGAACTTCATCTTCGAGCTCACTGATTCTGTCCTCAGCAGCTGTTACTCTGCTGCTGAGGCCTTCCACTGAGTGGTACTGGAACAAAAGCAGAGCTGCAGACCAATGGAACAGGGTTGAATATACTAACATCTCCCCCCAAACATATGATCATCTAATCTTTGACAAGGGAGCAATAAATGTGAAGTGGAGCAAGGAAAGCCTCTTTAACAAATTGTGCTGGCAAAAACTGGACCGCTACATGCAAAAAAAAAAGGGGGGGGGCTCAGATCTCTGCCTAACACCATGTACAAAAGTGAGGTCAAATGGATTGAAGACCTCAACATCAGACCGGAATCCATAAGGTACATTGAAGACAAAGTTGGCAAAACCCTCCATGACATTGAAGCTAATGGTATCTTCAAAGATGTCACACCACTGGCCAAGCAAGCGAAAACAGAGATAGACAAATGGGACTATATTAGACTAAGAAGCTTCTATACCTCAAAAGAAATAGTGACCAAAATACAAAGACAGTGGATATTCGCCCAATACACATCTGACAAGGGGTTGATAGCAAGGATATACAAAGTACTGGTTGAACTCCACAAGAAAAAAACATCCAACCCTATCAAAAAATGGGGTGACGAAATGAACAGAAACTTTCTCAAAGAAGAAATCCTAATGGCTAAAAAGCACATGAGAAAATGCTCTACATCATTAATCATCAGGGAGACGCAGATCAAAACAACAATGAGATATCATCTCATACCACAGACTGGCCCACATCCAAAAGAACAAAAGCAACCGGTGTTGGCGTGGATGTGGCGAGAAAGGGACCCTCCTTCACTGCTGGTGGGAGTGCCAACCGGTTCAGCCCTTTTGGAAAATATTATGGAGAGATGACGTCATGAAATTTACATACAAGTGGTACTACATGGAAAGTATCATGGTAAGTGAAATGAATCAGAAAGAGAGGGACAGACATAGAAAGACTGCATTCATCTCGGGAACATAAAGTAACAAAATAGGAGACTAACACCCAAAAATAGCCGAGGTAAGTACCAGGAGGTTTACTCCATGGCTTGGAGGTCAGCCGCACATGCTAGGGGAAAAGGCAACTCAGACAGAGAAGGGAGCACCAAATAAAGGTGTTGGGAGGATTCTCCTAGGATGGGAGATGCATGTTGAAAGTAGACTATGGACCGAACATGATTGCCACTCAATGCCTCTTTTTGCAGACCACAACACCCAAATGGAGAGAGAGAACAAAAGGGAATGGGAGGGATGGGGGATGGGAGGGATACTGGGATCAGTGGTGGTACAGAATGGGCACTGGTGGAGGGACGGGTACTTGATCATTGTATAATTGAAATCCAAGCACAAAAATTTGTAAGTCTACAACTGCACCTCATGGTGTTTCACTGATAAAAATTAAAAAACAAACAAAAAAGTTTGTACAAAGTAGGAATGAGATAATAAGATGTCATAATAGGATAGCCTAGTTCTTCCTTCTAGGCATTTAAGTAAATTAAATTTAAGTAAATTAAACTTTGTACAAACTGGCAGGCTACCGAATGTGGCCTGCCCACACGGCAGAGTCTGGCAAACTCCCTGTGTCGTACCCAATATGCCAAATACCAGTAACAATGATGGGTCTCATTCTCCTAAAGAGCCTTGAATATAATCTCAGGGCTAGGATGAAGGAGACGTTACTGGGGCCTGCTCGAGGCAATCAACGATTAACAGGATGATTTGTGATTGTGATTGTGAAACAAAAAAGAGGGGCATTGGAACAGAAACTACAGAAATTCAAAGTATCATCAGAGATACTATGGGAATCTTTATGCCACAAAACAAGAAAACTACGAGAAAATGGATAAATTCCTGGATACTTATAGCCTCCTGAGGCTGAACCAAGAAGACTTGGAGTGCCTGAACAGATCTACTAGCATCAAGGAAATTGAAAAGGAAATAAAAAGTCTCCCCAAAAACGAAAGTCTTGGCCCAGCTGGGTTCACTAGTGAATTCTTCCAAATCTTTAAAGAGGACTTACTACCAATCCTTTTTAAGCTTTTCCAAGAAATCGAAGACTCAGAAACACTTCCAAACAGTTTCTATGAAGCAAATATCAAACTGATACTATAAGTAGACAGAGATACCACAAAGAAAGAAAATTGCAGGCCGATATCCCTTATGAACACAGATGCAAAGAAAATCCTAGCAAGCAGAATACAATGACTCATCAAAAAGATGATACAACATGACCAAGTAGGATTTATCCCAGGGATGCAAGGATGGTTTAACATTCACAAGTAAATCAACATAATTCACCATATCAATAAAAGAAAAGATAAAAGCCGTATGATCAGCTCGCTGGGACCTGGTACACAAGGGACACTGGAGGCTGAAGCTGCAGTCCCCGCCTATGGGCTGCTACCCTGCCCGGGGTCTCTCCTGGTCCCCTGAAGGCCCAGAGCCCTTAAGGAGGTGGCCGCAGCTGATGTGGACTCAGGAGCTGAAGAGAAGAAGCACATGAAAAAGCCTGTCCCACTTGGTCACCTGAAGTGGACCTCCTATCTTCTTGGGACCTGACCGGAAAACTCCACTGAAAGGGTTTGCAGAGAGTCTACTATCAAATTCCTTTTCAAGAGTGAAAAACAATAGAAGGCTTGACTTCCAAATCGCCATAAATGAATCCTACTCTACCGTTAGTGGGTATGATTTTAATTTTGCTCTTTCTCATTGAGCATTATCATGAGGAGGGAGACATTTACTGGTGGGTGGACTGCATCTTTCAGTGGCCCCTTGATGCTTTACTCAGCTTTGGGTTTAACTGATATTGATTGGAGCAATTGGACTGGTTACCACTAGAGTTTCCAATGGGGAAAATAATCTGCTACCCACCCTTTTTAGATACTGTAAATAAGATTTCACACTGCTTGCTTGTATTTTCACCCCTAGAAATCTCTAGGAAATCCCCCCTCCCACCTTGAGTCCATAACTACTCTAACTCCAGTCCTGCAGCCACTGTACCCAGTTGACGAATGCCCTGTTTTTTTTTTGTCACAACTTCAGATACATTCTGAAACTTCAAAAAGTTACAGCCCCTTGCAGTTGTATTTGATAATGACCTAGCTCTCGATAACTTCCTGGCTGAGGATGGAGGAGTATGTGCTATCATCACAGTTGTACATACATTAATAATTCAGGGGTGGTTGAAACAAAGAATCAAGAAAATCTGTACAGGCAAATGGCTGTACAGATTTACTCAGGGTAAGCCATCTACAGAAACTATATGAAATTAAGACTTTCACAAGCTATCTTCCTTCAATCGCTTAGTTCCTATCTTGGGACCACTGATGGCTATTCTGTAACTTCTTATCTTTGGTAAGAAGTTGCTTGTTTAACATTATTGTTAATTTTATCTTTTCCAGAATCAAGCAAGTTCATGTAAAACAGATGCATATACAAGAATTCCAACCTATTCCAGACATTGAGCCAACAACAGCACTGCATCTTGGGCCCTATATCCGACTGCCAGAGATTTTCGTTCCCATTTTAGGCAGGGACAATTGCCCTGAGTCAGCTTGAAGTAGATATAGAAGATAGACCTTCTTCCTTCAGCATCCCAATAAGAATTAGAAATGGAATTTTCTGGTAAAGGAACTATGAAAAATTACTTAAGAAAGAAATACCTTGAGAAAAGAGGAATGTGTTCAAGCATGTACTGAACCTCGGCCTTCCTCTTGCAAAGCATGTGATCTAGCCCTTAAACCTATTTGCCAGCCTTGATGTTTATTCACATCTTCGTTGACACCTTATATGCAGTTCTTCATTTTTTTAACCACCCCACAGAAATCCTCCCCGCAGACCTGATGAGCCCCATTCTCTTGCATTAACCTGAGTGTGTATTTTTGCTTTAATAAAGTTGACAGTTTCCAAAAAAAGCCATATGATCATATCAATAGATGCAGAAAAGCACTTAGCAAGATCCAGCTTCCATATACGATGAAACTCTCAGAAAAATCGGCACTGAAGGAACTTTCCTCAACATAGTCAAAACCATCTATCACAAGTCCACAGCAAACATCATTCTCAATGGGGAGAAACTAAAAGCCTTCCCTCTAAGATTGGGGATAAAACAAGGTTGCCCACTCTCACACTCTTATTCAATGTAGTACTGGAAGTTCTTGCCATAGCAATTAGGCAAGAAAAAGATATCAAAGGCATACAGATAGGAAAGGAAGAGGTCAAGCTAACACTATTTGTGGACAATATGATACTAAGAAAAATCCTAAAGACCTTACAAAAAAGCTCCTAAAAACAATGTTTGTATAGTAAAGTGGCAGGCTACAAAATCAACACCCCAAAGTCCATAGCTTTCCTATTTACAAATAATGAAAGAGAAGAAAGAGATATTTTAAAAAACCCATTCACAATAGTGCCTCAGAAAATCAAGTACCTTGGACTCAGCTTAACCAAGGAGGTGAAGGACCTATAAAATTACAAGAAATAAAATTCAAGAAATAAAAGAGGACACCAGGAAATAAAGACACATCCTCTGCACGTAGATAGGGATTATAATGTTTTATTATAATGTTTTGATAACATTATCAAAAGGGCAATACTCCCTAAAGCACTATACAGATTTAATGCATTCCCTATAAAGATACCCATAACATTCTTCAAAGAAATAGATGAAACATTCCTGAAATTCATATGGAACAACAAGCCTCCACAAATAGCTAAAGCAATCCTTGAGAAAAAGAAGATAGGTGACATCACCTTCCCCAACTTCAAACTGTACTACAAAGTAGTAGTAATTAAAACAGCATAGATTTGGAACAGAAACAGACCCGTAGACCAATGGAACAGGACGCTCAAATATATAATCACTTAATGTTTGATAAAGGAGTAAGAAATTGAAGTGGAACAAGGAAAGCCTCTTCAACAAGTGATGCTGGAAAAACTGGACAGCTACCTGCAAAAAATGAACTCTGACTTCTGTCTAATGCCAGGCACAAAAGTCAGACCAAAATGGACTAAAGAACTCAATATCAGATCTGAATCCAAAAGGTGCATTTAGGAAAATGTAGGCAGAATCCTCCATGACACTGAAGCTAAAAGCATCTTTAAGGATGAAACACCATTGACCAAGCAAGTGGAAACAAACATAAACAAATGGAACTACATTAAACAAAGAAGCTTCTGCACCTCAAAAGAAACAGTGACCAAAATACAAAGAGAGCCCACAGAATGAATATTTATCCAATACCAAATTAATAAGGGGTTAATATGAAGGATATACAAGACACTAGTAGAACTGTACAAGAAAAAATCCTCCAACCCCATCAAAAAATGGGAAGAAGAAATGAACAGAAGCTTCCTCAAAAAAGAAATACAATAGCCAAAAGGCACATGAAAAAATGCTCTACAACGCTAATCATTAGGGAGATGCAAATCAAAACAATAATGAGATATCATCTCACACCACAGAGACTGGTACATATCAAAAAGAACAAGAACCACCAGTACTGGTACGGATGTGGGGAGAAAGGTACTCTCTTTCATTGTTGGTGGGAATGCCAACTGGTCCAGCCTATTTGGAAAACAATATGGAAATTCCTTAAAGAACTAGAAATTGAGCTTCCATATGACCCATCAATACCACTTCTGGGAATATATCCTGAGGGTACAAAAAAAGCACAGTAGAAATGACATCTATACCTGCATGTTCATTGCAGCACGGTTCACAATAGTGAGAATCTGGAAACAACCCAAGTGCCCGAGAACAGATGATTGGTTAAAGAAACTTTGGTACATCTACAAAATGGAAAAATATGCAGCTGTTAGGAAAGATGAAGTGATGAAATCTGCTTATAAGTGAATGGTCACAGAGAGTATCATGCTAAGTGAAATGAGTTAGAAAGAGAGGAACTGACATAGAATAACGGCACTCAGTTGTGGAATATAAAATAACATAATAAGAGATTGACGCCCAAGGATAGCAGACACAAGGTCCAGAAATATTACTCCATAGTTGGAAGCCTGCCTCATGAGCTAGGGGAGAAGGCAGCTGGAACAGAGAAGGGATCACAAAGTCAATGATGGTTGGAGGGATTGTTCAGGATGGATGTGTGCTGAAAGCAGGTAAAAGATGAAACATGATAGACTCTCAGAATCTGTATCGCAAACCAAAATGCCCAAAAGTAGAGAGAGAGTATGGGAAAAATTGTCTGCCATAAAGGCAGGGAGAAGGTTGAGATGAGGAGGGGAGAGATACTGGGGACATTGGTGGTGGAATATGTGCACTGGTGGAGGGATGGGTATTCGATCATTGTACAACTGAAACTCAAACATGAAAGTTTTTTGGTACATCTACACAATGCAGTACTATGTAGCTGTTAGAAAAGATGAAGTCATGAAATTTACATACAAGTGGTACAACATGGAAAGTATCATGCTAAGCGAAATGAGTCAGAAAGAGAGGGATAGACATAGAAAGATTGCATTCATCTGAGGGATATAAAGTAACAAAATATGAGATTAATACCCAAGAGTAGCTGAGATCAGCACCAGGAGGATTACTCCATAGCTTAGAGGCCAGATGGGAATTCTAGGGGAAAGGGCAGCTCAGATAGAGAAGGGAGCACCAAATAAAGGGTGTTTGGAGGATCCTCCCAGGAGGGGAGATGCATGTCGAAAGTAGACTATGGACTGAACATGTTTGCCACTCAGTGCCTCTTTTGCAGACCACAACACCCAAAAGGAGAGAGAGAACACAAGGGATTGCCCTGCCACAGAGGTAGGGGGGGTGGGGGGATGGGGGTGGGAGGGATATTATCCATGGTGGTGGAAAATGGGCACTGGTGGAGGGATGGGTATTTGATCATTGTATAGTCGAAACCCAAGCACAAAAAATTGTAAATCTACAACTGTACCTCATGGTGTTTCACTAATAAAAAAAATTTAAAAATAAAAAAAATTTTTAAAAAAAATGAAAGTTTTGTAACTGTAGTTCATGGTGATTCAATTAAAAATTATTTTTAAATTAATTTTTTTCTCAGAAGTTTCTTATCTTTAAAAAATGTTTTAATAGTTTAGGTAAGGCAGTTATAATAGTGTTAAAGTTTATGGTATTGGTTTAAAAAAATCCTGCACTACACTCTCCACCACCAACAAACTATAGCTACAATCTTCTACCAATATCTCTATGTCACCTCAAGAATGGCTACATTTCCCCCAAATGATTGGTGATGAGTTTTCTAGTCCAAGACCAAGGATTTGTCATCGTGAGATAATGTCTATACCCTTTTTTTTTGTCTCTCTATATTTCACAAATGAGTAATATCATCTAGTAATTGTCTTCCCTCTGAATTATTTTGCTTAACAGATACCCTACAATAAAGGAACCAAATCATTTCATGTTTTTTAAAAGCTGCATAGTGCATATATTCCATAACTTTATCAATTAATCTGTCAATACAAGTATATGGGAGATGTGGTGACAAGAGAATTAGATTCTTCCTCTGATTATTCTCAATGAAAGAAAAATCAAGGTCATTAGGAAGGTTAAAAGTCTAAGAATAGAGGGGCTGGAGCGATAGCACAATGGGTAGGGCGTTTGCCTTTCATGTGGCCGACCGGGTTCGATCCCCAGCATCCCATATGGTCCCCTGAGCACTGCCAGGAGTAATTCCTGAGTGCAGAGCCAGGAGTAACCCCTGTGCATCGCCGGGTGTGACCCAAAAAACCAAAAAAAAAAAGTCTAAGAATAGAGATGTTAGTTTTATTAAGAGTGGTAACTGAAATTAACTCGGGAAAAGTTATTCCACAGAGAAACAGTTTTGAGATTTATCATAACTAAGTGTATCTATGCCTTTCAAAGCCAAGTATTACGAGGTATATCCATTCTGAAGCATCATATATAAGTATTTACATGTGTATAGACACACAAAACATATGCATGTACACTTAAAATAAAATATGTACAACACCATAAGCATATATACATACATATATATTATACACGCAGTAGCTATGCAAAAATATAGCAATATTCTTATTGTTTGCTTTTTGTTTCGGGGAGCCAAACTCAATGAGACTTAGGAGATCATGCAGAGCCAGAAATAGAATCCAGGGTTCCCAGACATAAAGAATGCATTCCTGCTCCTTGAGCTTCTGAAGATGTTTATGTACTTGTGTTTGTGTCAAAGGTATTTGCAGGTCTGCTCTGGAAATGGAAGTAAGATTTTGTATCACTGTATCACTGTCATCCTGTTGTTTATTGATTTCCTCGAGTAGATACCAGTAACGTCTCCTTCGTTCTAGCCCTGAAATTTTAGAAAGTGCCACATTCAAGGCTCTTTCAGGGTCAGGGGAATGAGACCTATCATTGTTACTGGGTTTGGGCATATCGAATACGCCACAGGGAGTTTGCCAGACTCTGCCATGCGGGCAAGATACTCTTGGTAGCCTGCCTGGTTCTCTAAGAGTAAGAACTAGATAACAAAATGTCACGTGACTGCAAATGTGGTCGCGCGCTTTCGGGAGCTGGGTTTTATAGTCTCTGGGTCTTGGCCGTTGATGGGATAACACAGCGCCGGGGGTAGTTGGTGGGTGTAACGCCTACCTACTGGAAGATGGGGGATCTGGATGGAGGAGGCCCAGTCCCGATCCGAGCAGGCTTGGAGATCTCAGCCCCAGGTCCCACATGCCTGGGTTCCTCTGCCGGTTCTTTCATGCGTGAGGCTTGCCTGAACGTGTGGAGAATGGTCTTAAGCATGGCTGTGGCTGGATCCGGAGGTCTTTGGCTGCTGCGACTCTGCTCAGGGCAGGGAGGGAACCTCAACCTGCCCCCCTCCAATGGGCTCCGGTGAGGACACATTAAGATTTTTGTATAAAGTATTTTAAAAGGTTCTAAACTTCTTGGATAACCATCCATATAATAATATTCTTTCAGGTATTCTCCACCTTTTGCTCTTTTCAGAGGTTAAAACGGGGTGTAGACATTGGAGAGAATCAAACAGGACTGATGAAATTAAATACGGAAAGTAAGTCAAACACTATACAGTAAATTATGAAACCCTATTGCCCTTTCTGTATTGAGCAAACAAAATCGAAAGCCACCAGGATTATACTTTCTTAGGAAAGAGAATGGAGGATTCCTTCAGGGAAAATTCAGCCTAGAGGAAAGGACAGAGAAATACTGACAACTTCAACATTTCTCCTGTGAAAATCTAGGCTCTTCTGGTCAAACTACTAAAATGTATTTCAGCTAGTAAATATTAGCCACATTAATGGTGCTTTGTGTCAACATTTTAAAGAAATTTCTTAAAGATTGATAGAAAAGAACAGCATATAATGAAGAAAGCTTTCAAAATAAAGGAAAGAGGCTGAAATGATGGGGGGGGGAGGGGAGGAAATTGCCAGAGAGAAAAATAATGCCATTAAAAAAATTATCATGCACATGTGCTGCCCAAGCCCATGTGCTGTTGCAAAGCATATGTGGTACCTGAATACATGTGTTACCTGTATCTCTCCTCTTGAGTTGCTAGCAATGTCCTCCTTAAAATCTGTTAGCAGTTGTTTTAAGTATTTAGCTGGCCCCTCATTAGGTGCGCATACATTTAAGAGTGTGATTTCTTCCTGTTGTAAGCATCCCTTGATAAATAGAAAATGGCCTTTGCTATCCCTTCTTATCTTTTTCAACCTGAAATTGATGTTGTAGGATACTAGTATGGCTACCCCAGCTTTTTTGAGGGAGCTGTTTGCTTGCAGGATTGTTTTCCATCCTTTAACTTTGAGTCTCTGTTTGCTGATTGTTCAGATGAGTTTCTTGTAGACAGCAGAATGTTGGTTTCAGTTTCTGGATCCATTTTGCCACTCTGTGTCTCTTGATTGGTGCATTTAAACCATTGACATTGAGAGAGATTATTGTCATGGGGTTTTTGTGCCATCTTTCTGTAGGGGTTGGTTGTGTTTATAAGTCTTTTCCTTCTTATCTTACAGGAGCCCCTTTAATCCTTTTAGATTTGATTTTGAGTCTATGAAGTTCCTGAGCTGTTGTTTATCTACAAAATGGTGTATCGTTCCATTGAGTGTGAGTGAGAGTTTAGCTGGATAAAGTATTCTTGGTGAGGCATTCAGTTCATTGAGCTTTTTCACTATATCCCAACATTGTCTTCGGGCTTGGAGGGTTTCTTCTGATAGGTCTGCTGTAAATCTAAGGGGTACTCCTTTGTATGTGATTTCCTTCTCTGACCTTGCTGCTTGCAGTATTGTGTCTCTATTCACAGCATCCATCATTCTGATTATGATATGCCTTGGAGTGTTTTTATTAGGGTCTCTTTTAGCTGGCACCCTTCTGGCTCCTTGGATCAGGATGTCTGCAATCTTTAACTCTGGGAACTTTCCAGCAACGATTTCTTTGACTGTGGCTTTTTCCTTGGGGTTGCCTCTCTGTCCTTCTGGTATTCCGATGACTCTAATGTTGTTCCTCTTGGCATCATCCCCTAGATCTCTAATTCTCCTTAGGGCTATTTTGAGGTCTTTCCCCATTGTTTGTTGTTCCCTATGCAATTTCTGTTGCTCATCTTCAAGCTCACTGATCCTGTCTTCAGCTGTATTCATTCTACTGCTGAGGTCATCTACTGAGCTTTTAATTTCGTTTACTGAATCCTTTCTTTGTGACACTTCTTTATTTGGGATACTTCAGACTTTCATATCTAACACTGGAATATATACTAGGGCTCCCTCTCACTCTGGAGAAGCCCATGTCCTCTGCTGAGTCCTAAGTGCATTATTCTCTCTTTACGTCTCTCTCTCTCCCCTCACCCCTCTTTCTCTCTCTCTCCTCTCTCCCTCCTCTTTCTCAAAACTTCAAAATAAAACTTGTTTAAATTTCAAAAAAATAAAATTTCAAAGAAATAAAAAAAACTGGAGAACATACCCACAAATAAGAATATGATATTGGAGCCAGAAACACAATACAGGGGTTAAGGAGGCATATCTCAGATGCCTCTTTTGTATCTGTTATAACAGAATATATATAATATATATAATATAACAGAAACATAATATATAACAGAGTAAAATATGAGTGCTGAAAGTAGAGTAAAATACCTAAATACCTATATATATGTATATACACCTATATATAATATATATAAAACAGATATTGCGAAAAATAATTCACAGTTAATCCCAAGTGAACATTGCCCTGGAGATTCTTAAGCACCACTCTGATAGCCAAGATAATTCCAAAAACCACAAAGCCCAAACAGTACCACATCCTTGGGCCCTCACATTGAATGGGTGGCTCAATTGCCTAAGGATTATTGGAAGGATTCCCTGGGCCTCCTTAGTACCAGTTCTGAGGGTGTGTGTGTGTGTGTGTGTGTGTGTGTGTGTGTGTGTGTGTGTGTGTAAGTGAGAGAGAGAGAGAGTGAGAGAGAGAATATAACAGAAACTGCAAAAGATACTCAGAGTCTTCCTCACCCTCCCCAAAAAGACTTTTGGTAGTTAGAAATAAAATAACTATAATTTACAAGAAAATCCAGTAAAAATAATAGAAGAGAAAGCTGAGGGACTCTTACCAGAAAATAGAACAAAGTAATACAATGGACAAGTGAGGGAGAAAATAGAAAATCTGTGAGTCATTCCAGGATTTCCAATTATAATAAGAGTTCTAAGATGAGGCACCAGTGAAAACAAAAGGAAAGAAACAGTAAAAGAAATAATGCAATAAATGTCTCAGGACTTAAATGGGCAGGTTGTTTGAATGAGGACTGAAGATATAATGGGTTTTACTCAGAAGTCAGAATAACCAATAAAACAAAAATACAAAAACAGAGTTAAGAAACATCTCTATAAAACCATAGAACAATGGGGACAAAAAAATGATCCTAAGACTTTTAGGGAAAATAGCTTCTCAGTATAAGAATCAGGAACTAGTATACACTGAATTTCTCAACAATAACATTGGAATTTGGAAAATAATGAAAGAATATTTTAAACTACCATGCTTTATTTTTAAGTAAAATGTTTTATATCTAGTTAAACTATCAGCTGAGGATTAGGACATAATAGAGACTTTTTAAATATCTCAGAAAAATTTCTCCTAGAAAATGGGCACTGGTGGAGGGATGGGTGTTTGATTATTGTACAACTGAAACCCAAGCACAAAAATTTGTAAATCTACAACTGTACATCATGGTGTTTCACTAACACAAATTTTTTTAAAAATGTAAATGATGGAAAATGGGCACTGATGGAGGGATGGGTACTTGATCATTGTATAACTGAAGCCCAAGCACAAAAATTTGTAAGTCTACAACTGTACCTCATGGTGTTTCACTAATAAAAATTAAAAAAAAATAAAATAGCAACACTTCTATTGATATTTCCAAAGTGTGAAACAGCATCAAATTTATAGCTACAATTAAAGATTTCACACATAAAAAAATTTCTCCTAGATATTCTTCTCAGGAATCTATGGGGAAAGGGATTTATCAAATCAGGGATCAAACAAAGAATGAATGTAACACTGACTTTATCCAAGACATAAAAAGAACCTAGGAGAGCTAACAAAAATTTTCAGATAAAACAGGAGGTTGGAGGGTTCAATACAAGATATCATGGAGGGGTTTGGGGGGGGGGGGCTGGGCGGGGGCAGTCATGGTAAAAATACATAAAGGTGTGAATATACTGCAAGGAGGTGTTTAATTTTGTCAAAAGGTTAGGACCTAGAAAACACAGGAAACCAAATTGATGAAAAAAAGACTATTAAATACATAAAAAAAAAAAGGAAAAACTACACAAGAATGGAAATGTAACTTTTATTTACTGTCCTGTCCTGTCCTGTCCTCCCATTGTTCATAGGTCTGCTCCAGCAGGCCCATTTACATCTCCATTGTGAGACTTGTTGTTACTATGTTTGGCATATAAAAACTTTTATTTACTATGTGACACAAATGTCAAGTTATTAGTTAGACACAGTAGCAACTGCATATCATTAAGAAAAAAAGGGGGGGTGATACAATGTAACTGTGTAAGTATTAAAAGAGGAAAATAATATATGTGTATAGAAAAGAACACTCAGGACTTCTCTTTTCTATAAACATTATATACAAAATAGAAAAAAAATACACTAAGGGAATATTATTTATGCTTATAAAATATCAAAATACCTCAAATAACTAAGTAAAATAAGTGTGAAGTAGTGATCAGAAATGATGAGAAATAGGGCCATTAATTACTATTTTCAAAAAAGACCTACATTACTTTAATACGTAATTTTAAAAAACATACATATAGATTACTTGTTTTTTTTATTGAATCACTGAGATAAAATTACAAAGCTTTCATGTTTGAGTTTCAGTCATACAATGATCAAACACCCATCCCTCCACCAGTGCACATTTTCCACGACCAATGTCCCTAGTATCCACCCCATCCTAACCTTCCCCCTTCCTCTATGGCAACTTCCCCATACTCTCTCTCTATTTGGGGGCATTATGGTTTTCAATACATATACTAAGAGGCTATCACATTTGGTCCTTTATATACTTTCAGCACATATCTCCCACCCTGAACAATCCCTCCAACCATTATTGATTTAGTAGTCCCTTCTCTATTTCAGCTGCCTACTCCCCCAGCTCATGAGGCAGGCTTCCAACTATGGAGCAATATTCCTGGCCCTGTGTCTACTGTCCTTGGGTATCAGTCTTA
The DNA here is from genome assembly GCF_029834395.1 of Sorex fumeus. Taxonomy (NCBI): domain Eukaryota; kingdom Metazoa; phylum Chordata; class Mammalia; order Eulipotyphla; family Soricidae; genus Sorex; species Sorex fumeus. The sequence goes on along the minus strand of NW_026606129.1, from coordinate 51,594,746 downwards.
TATTATGTTATTTTATATTCCACAAATGAGTGCAGCAAATGACTATTTTTTAAGACGAAATCACCTGCCATAAAAGGCACTCCCCTACCATACTCCATTTCTCTGGGTCAGAAAATTAAATGGAGTTTCAGTTCAGCCTCCATTGCTATTTATTACCTAAAATATTGACAAGTATTTGTTATTTAGTTGTTACACTAAAAATGTATTTTAGTTAAATTCGTACTAGTACAATTATCCAGTCAGAATTAACATAAAAGCAAAATCATTCCTTCTCAGAGCAGATGAGAAATGAAACACATTCTATACAGAATAATGCCCCGGAAAAAGTTTTATCTCTTGACTACAGCATAGCATCTTTTTGTTCTCTGTTTTCACACTCTGGTGACAGCACATACAGGGTAGAAATAATAGCAGCTACTCTGGCATCTTCAGGATATGAGTCAGACTGCTGCAGGAAAAAAAGTGAAAAGGCAAAGATACATATTCTAATCCGGCTATCTAGAGAAGCATCATGAGCAGTATTTTTTACACAATGCCATATCAAAGGCATGCATGAAAGATTTTAATATGTTAAAATCCTGCCTTGACCTGCTCCAACCCTTTTAGATGATTCTGTCTTACCTACTAAAAAACAATCAGTTGGGACTTAGACAACAATTATTCATCCCGCTATCCTGTCCTTTATCATTTGTCTTCAATTTCAACACCATTAAAACCCCTCAACCTGTAAAATTTATCCAGAATACCTACAGTCTTTCTACTATTGATTTCTGCTCTGCAGTTTCACAATTCTTTAATACAGAGATACAACAGCATAGTGAGTGCAGTTCCACTGTGCTCTGGAGTCAGAATGCTTGGTTTCCATCTAAGTTTTGCCAACTGTGACTCCTTGGACAAATTTATTAACGTCTGTGTGACTTTGCTTGACTCATTCTATTTAATACAACAAAAGTGAATTTATCTATGACTACTAACAAACTTAACCATGCCTAGAATCCATTAAGTATTGTTAAGTATATTTTCACCATGCTACAAATCTTGCCTTCCCTCCAACATACACTGCTTTGGACCTATTTCCTAAATATCACCATCATCTGGATGTGCTTCCAAACTGTGACATTCTTGTCAGGGAAGTGTGTCTGGCTTTTACCCTTGAGTCTTATTATCTGTACCTTCATAATAATAATCCTTTTTACCCTCTACATTTAATCACAGTATTGGCTGTGTCCTTGTCACTCTATATATTAACTCTCTCTTATGTACTCCTTAAAATATATTGTTTAGTTTTGCACTAAGTTCTAGATATGACTTTTTGAGCCAGTATCAGATCATTGTTCCCAATATATAAAATCAAAAATTAAAAAAATGAAAGTATGTTAATCAAGTTATTCCCATTAACCAAGTAACATAAGTCTCTAATTCTCATGTATCAACAATGACACTTGTAGGAGAAATAGTTTTTTAACACACATGCACACATATGCTTATAAACTATATTACAATGTTTGTACATAACTGAATAGAATATTGATTTTAATCAGTGATTTCCAACCTTACTACACCTACAGACTAGCACTGAATTGACATTGAAAAATACTACTATAAAGCTAGATAAAATAGGGCCTAGTCACAGGTAAGACCAGCCATAGGTCACACCACTTAGCCAGACCTGAAAGCTCCTGCTTCCCAGGAACTATTGTGTCCCCACCCACTTATCGTCTGGCAGGAAAGACCAATCATGGGTCTGTTGCCTCTCACCTCCTGCTTCCCTCCATTAACAGGTGGTATCAAGAATCTTAAGTCAAGCTCCAAAACCGATATTCCTACCAGCTGAGGTGACAAGGACTCCCTGTGATCCTGGCTGGCCCAATGTCCTGAGTTCTTATTCCTAACACCATCCCTGCTTATCTGAGAAATTATCACATAAACACCATGAAGTGACAAAGTGAAAGAATTCGTCTGTTTCAATGGATAGAATCAGAAACCAAAAAAAAAAAAAAAAAGAATCAGAATCCGAGGTCCTCAAGTAGATCAGAACTTTCAATAATGCCCAAGGCAGTATTGACAGAGAAACAACACATTTGATGTTCACTTAAATGAGCAAATCACTGGAAGATAAATTCAGGAAAAGCCAGGGGAAAAAAGGAAAAAATTGAAGAATTCACTGAAACAGAATTGAAAGAGCTATAGAATACAGTAGCAGGACTCAGCAGAATGGAAGTTGAAAATCGAGTCGGTGACCTCAAATAAAAGATTCATGACTCAAGACATATGAATAAATAAGATTTATTGGTAAAGAGGTTTTTAAGATATATAATCAACAAGAGGGAATCCCAAACAGAGAGGAAATACAGGGGAAGAACGGCTAGTAAAACAAATAGCATAGATCTTCCCTTTCCCTAGAATGAAAAGGGTGAGAGCTACATGAATCCAGGGGCCTAAAGAGTACCAAAAAAATTAAAATAAATGTGCATAAAACAAGAACAAGACACAATGTAATGGCAAGAACCAAAGAGAAATATAGATTACTTGACAAGATGGGAGCAGAGTATCACAAACAAGGGAAAGAACATTATTAAATTCGTTATATTCTCAAATGAAACTCTTCAAGCAAGAAGAGAATAGAATGATATATTCAAAAATACTGAAGGAAAGTAATCTCCAATGAAGAATTCTCTATCCTGCAAGTTTATCATTCAGATTTGGGCATTTGATTAAAAATATTATCAGACAAGCAACATTATCAGAGCCCTGTTGTATCCCAAGAGCTCTGCTCTGACATACTGAATGACCTCCTAAAAATTACATAAAATTGATATTATCATATCTGTTATTTAAATTTAGTCATATTTATTATGTTTTGTAAACACTGATAGACACCATATATGCATGCCTGTTTAACAACAACAACAACAAAAAAACCACTTTTTTTGTTATGGTTGTTTTGAAGTCACACTCATGCTCCTGGTTCTGCGCTCAGGAATCACACTCCTGGTGGTGCTTGGGGAACCTTACAGGATGTTAAGGATCAAATCTGGGTCAGCCCCATGAAAGGTGATTGCCCTAACTGCTGCACTAGTACTCTGGCTGGCCCTTAAATAACATATTTAATGGTCCCAGAAGTGATCCTTGAGTGCAAAGTCAAGAGTAAATCCTGAGCACAGCTGTGTGTGGCCCAAAAACTAAAACCAACCCCCGCCCCTCCAAAAAAGCAGAAAAATATATTTAAGAAAGTACAGACTGGATAAACCCCTTAATGTGGGGCTGTGTAAGTTCCTTTCCTGGGCTGTGTAAACACCTTTGACCCGGGTCACTCTATGAGGGATTACTAATTAAAGGATGTTCCCAGGCTCTCCAGGTGCCCATGTTCGGTGCTCTCAAACTGTTTCCCTGCCTAGGATGGCCGTTGCCTTGGGCTGAAGAAGGAGGAAAGAAGGCCAAGTTGGTTGGTGATTAGTTGCTATTTATTTCATTCTTGTCTCTCACAAACTCTCTCCACAACTCTCTCTACCTCCTGCCACAAGTCTCTCCACAATTCACAACTCTAACCCTCTAATTTGCTCCATAGTGCTCTTGCTAATGTCTCTCACTCTGCCCACAGCTCCCACTCTACCTCTTTCCAACTCTCTATCTCTCCCTTTTTTCACCAACTCTCCACTGCCACCACTTTTATCACCTCTTCTCTAACCATGCCTTCCCTCCAACATGTTTTTCAAGCCTTCCTGACCACCTGCAGCTCATGAGGACAAAGCAGCACTTAAGGTGTGTTTCTCCTCTCCTTCGACTCGCAACTTGCTCGAAAAAAAGGCCCTCCCGTTGATCATCGATTTGCTCGAGCGGGCCCAGTAACGTCTCCATTGGAGACTTTGTTGTTACTGTGTCTGGCATATCGAATACTCTCGGTAGCTTGCCGGGCTCTCCGAGAGGGGCAGAGGAATCGAACTCGGGTCGGCCATGTTGGCTGCGTGCAAGGCAGACGCCCTACCTGCTGTGCTAACTTAATCAAAATTTAATTCTACATCCTAATATTTGCCATTCTGTATGGCCACAGTAATAGACACGATTAGGCTTGTAGGATGACTCTCCTGGGAACACCTCCCCACAGACTCAGACTACAGTGCTCAGGCTGGATTAATTATTTCCTAACCCTAACAGGGTTCGAATCTAGTTATTACTTTTGGGATCATGATAGAATTTGTCCATGACCATGCTCTTAATTTATAGTTAAGCATTATGGCACTTTGGCCAGGCCCATTTTGATGTCAGGGTAGCTCACAGCTTGCCCCTGGGTCTATCCAGTCCCTCGTCGGGACCCTGCTTTGGGAATCTAGAAAGTAAGGGCAACTAAAGTTTAAGCCGAGAGAGCAAATGTCCACAAGGTAATATTATCTGGAGTCAATTAACCCCCAAGTTTAAAATTTATCTTTTTTAACCATCTTCCTGTGTCCATACAAAAAGTAACTGCTCGGAAGTTACTAACCATGCAAAGGACATTAAGGAAAAGAGAAAAACAATATTTACAAGTCAGCAGAGTCTGATCAGGAGTCAAAGGTAATTGACAGGTTGGGGGGAGCAATCAACAAACCCAAGCTCCCTGTGGCCAGGGAGGAAGGGCAAACCAATGTTATGCTACAACAGACAGATATCCTTATTGAATACTGAGGTAAAAAGCCTCAACAAAATCTTAACAAATTCAATTCAGCACTACATTCAGAGGATCATACAGCAGGAAATGTACACTAGTGAAGGGAGGATTTTTGGAATACTGCGTTACTGAAATACAATCATAAACAACTTTGTATATTTTATGGTGATTCAATTAAAAAAGACACAAATAAACAAAAGGATCAAACACTATGACCAAGTGGAATTGATTTCAAGGATGCAAGAATGGGTGACACATTGTCCCCTCTAAGATCAGGCACAAGACAAGGATTTCCATTCTCATCACTATTACTCATTATAACACTGAAGTAACAGCTGCAGCAATGAGGCAAGAAAAAGAAATAAAAGGGATACAAATGGAAAATAAATAAAACTTTCATTATTTGCTGATAACAACAATACTTTTTTAGATAAATTCATTCTAACAAGTTTTGGGTCTAGAAAGGTAGTGCTTCCCTTATATGCAATCAGCTTCAGCTCATCCTTGTCACCATTGATTGTTCCCCAGCATCACCAGGTATGAGCCCTAATCACAGACCCAGGAGTAATCTCTTAAAAAACACTTGGGTACATAAGCCTACCCTTGCCCTGACCAAAATAGTTGTGTCACTCATTTCTACAGAAAAAATATTACTTTTAATTGGGAGATGTTAACCTACTTTTTAAAATCTTCTTTTGGGTGCTAGAGAAATGGCACAGTTAAGTAAGGCACTCGCTTTGTACATGGCCAACTTGGGTCCAATCCCCAATATCACATATGGTCCCCTCAGTCCTCCAGGAGTGGTCCTTGAGCACAGACCCAGGAGTAAGCCCCAGGCACCACCAGGTGCAGTCAAAAACAAACAAACAAAAACCCGAATGTCTGTTCCTTTTTAGGGTTGTATCTAGCATTAAAATCAGAACATGAGCACTCAATTTCCTCTTACTGACATTCCCAAGAACTTGTGCTTTCTAGGTAGGTACAATTGCTCTCCTGTTCAAGTCTTTTTTTTTAATTCGCATTATACATCGTTATGAACCCCTAACTCTTATCAACATTGGTTAAACTTAATAGCTTTATGATGTAGTTCAAGAATATTGGGCAGTGATTAGAATCCACTATACTTGAAAGTTTAAAATAATTTGGAATCTGGAATTTGGTAAGATGAAATAAAATTATGTGTCATGAATCTGTTAATACAATTTGTCCTCCCATTGTTCATCAATTTGCTTGAGCAAGCACCAGTAATGTCTCACAACAAATTGTGAGGCTTGTTGTTACTGTTTTTGGCATATTGAATATGTCATGGGTAGCTTGCCAGGCTTTGACATGTGGGCGAGATACTCTTGGTAGCTTGCCAGGCTCTCCGAGAGGAGCAGAGGAATCGAACCCGGATCAGCCGCATGCAAGGCAAACGCCCTACCTACTGTGCTATCACTCCAGCCCATTAATATAATGGTACTGATAAAGATAAGAAGCAATACTATGGATACTAACAAATCTGAAATTATTATTGTTGGTATTTGTCCTTATTTCAATGATATACTTGAACATTAGAAAAATGATGCCATTGTTATGATTATCCATAAAAAGTTTAATTCATAAGCAATGTTGCTTTCAAATGTAAAATAGAAAAAAATGTATTTTGGAGTTTCACCAGGGTAAAGCTATTTCAAGGCCCAAATCCAAAGAATTAGAATATACAATGGAAATGCTCTTAATTCTCTCTTTTTTAAAAGCCTTTTCTTCCTGCATTAAGAGCTATTGTCAAAGACTAAGAATGACTAACTCCCAAACCTGTTATCACTCTACCCTGTAATTAACAATGAATCAACATATGCCCAACTTCTTAGCTCGCCTCAAATATATGGTAAGAGAAACAAAAGATCTTTGCTCATCTTTCCTCCTATCTCACATTAAAAAGCATTGCTTTTTAGCTTCAGTGGAGTTACTTTCATTTATACACACTAATTCCTTAACTTTATAAATGCTCAGTTTTGAAAATGCTTACATAGTTAAATACTGTTGTTTTGAAAAAACTCATTGATGTTTATGGACAAGAAAACAGGAACCAGAAAAACATTTGGGATAGAGAAGGGACCACTAAGTCAATGATGATTGGAGGGATTGTTCAGGATGGGAGATGTGTGCTGAAAGTAGACAAAGGACCAAACACGATGGCCTCTCAGTATCTGCATTGCAAACCATAATTTCCAAAAGTAGAGAAAAAGAAGGAAAGTGCCTGCCATAGAGGCAGGGGTGGGGTAGGGTGGGAATGGTGGGAGGGATACTGGGGACATTGGTGGTGGAAAATGTACACTGGTGGAGGGATGGGTGTTCAATCGTTGTATGACTGAAAATCATGAAAGCTTTGTAACTGAATCTCAATAAAGAAAATTTAAAAAATAAAAATATTAATACCTGTGGCTGAAAAAATAGTGTGCGAGTTAGGGCACCTAACTTACATTGGGCCAAATATAGTCTGATCCCTGAATAATACACAGTCCTCTGAACATTGCCATGTTTATCCCTAGATAACTTCAAGCACTTCCAGCTCCCAAGTGTATGCTGTAAATTACATATGCAGATTTTGTTTTTTTTTTAAACAAGTGGCTCTTGAGTTTCCCCAACACCATTTGTTGTATAGGCTTTCATTGCTCCACTTCATGCACCTAATTCCTCTGTCATAGGTTAACTACCCATATAGCTAAGGATTTATCACTGGGATCTCAGTTCTGACCCATTTACTGTGTTAACCTGTGTTTATTCCAATACCGTGCTGTTTTGATACCAAAACTATAGTATAAAGTCAGGAAATTCAATACTTCACAACTTCCTTTTGTGGAGTTTTATGCTTCCATACAAGTTTTAACGGGGTCTGTTCTAATTTCTTGAAGAATTTCATCATAATTTTGAAGGAAACTGCATTAAATCTATATAATGCTTTGGGGAGGACAGATATTTTGACAATATTAATTCTTCCAATTAATATGGAATATTTTTCCATTTCCTATTGGGGGCTTTTATCATATAGATGTTGAATGTAGGCAAAAGGTTCCTCAACATCAATTAATATTATTTTTCCATCTTTCATTTTGTTGATTTGGTTATTACATAATTGATTTTGCTCATATTGAATAATTATTTCATACATGGGCTAAACCCTATTTATAATTTATAATAATTTATTATATTTATATTAATTTATAATAATTATTTCATGCATGAGCCCTTTGGTATGTGATTGTATCTGATTTGCTAAAATTCTGTTGAGGATTTTCACATTAGTGTTCATCAGGAAAACTGGTCTGTAATTTTATTTTTTTTAGTAATTTCTCTGTGGGCTTTATGTATTAGGATTATGTTGGTTTCATGGGCTATTTGAAAGGATTCCTTTTTCTTCAATGTTTTGGAAGAGCTTGAAAAGTATAGGTAGTACGTCTTTGAAGGTTTGGTAAATACTCTAATAAACCCATCTGAACTAGGGCCTTTGATCTTGGGTAAATTTTAAATTACTGTTTCAATTTCCTTTCTTGAGATAGGTCTGTTCAGGTTTTCCACATTCTCAATACTGTACCTTTATCTCATTTTTGCTTTGATTTGCATTTCCCTGATAACAAGTGACTGCACATTTTCCTCATATCCTACTAGCTGGTCTCATTAAGAAAGTCTTCATTTCTCTCCCATTCTTGATGGGATTATCAAATACTTGTTGCTGCTGAGCTTTGTGAGTACTTTATCTTGGATATCAGTTCTTTCTATGATGCATACAATGAAAGTATTTTCTCCTATGCCATATTTCTTCTTTTAGTTTTAACTCGTTTCCTTCATCATACAAAACCTTTTTTTTATTATAGTCCCATTTGTCTATTATTTGTTTTTGTCAACTGAATAAAATCATCACAGAAAGTCCCCTCTGAGGTCCATATCCTGGAGATTTCTGTTTTCCTCAACGTATTTTATGGATTCTAGCTATTTCAATGGCTGGAGCGATAGCACAGCGGTAGGGCGTTTGCCTTGCAGGCAGCCTACATGGCCGACCCGAGTTTGATTCCTCTGCCCCTCTCGGAGAGCCCGGCAAGCTACCCAGAGTATCTCGCCTGCACCGCAGAGCCTGGCAAGCTCCCTGTGACGTATTCGATATGCCAGACACAGTAACAACAAAGTCTCCAATGGAGACGTTACTGGGCTGGCTCGAGCAAATCGATGATCAACGGGAGGGCCTTTACTTTTACTTTACTTTAGCCTATTTCAAGATCTTTAATTCACTAATGCACTAATTTTAGTGTGCTGTGTGAAACAGAATTGCAGTTTTTTTTTCTTTTTTGCCTGTGGCTATCCTGTTTTCCCAGCAACATCTACTGACAATGCTATCATTGCTACTTTTCCATGTACCCATCTCCTCTGTCATAGGCTAACTGTCCATAAATTGAAAGTATATCTGGGCTCTCAATTCTATTCTGTGGTCTGAGAATCTCTCTTTATTCCACTATCTTTTTATTTTTTGACAATTTTTTATTTTTAATGACTGTGAATTACATGCAGAGTTACAAAGTTCTTCATTACTAAATTTCTGGCATACAATGTTCCAACACCAATCCCTTCAGAGTGTCCACTTCTCTCCACCAATGTCCCCAGTTTTCCTCTCATCTCCTAGCCTTCCTCTAGAGCAAGTGTTCATTTCCATAATTTAACCCCCATCTCCAATCCCATGGCAAGCTTCCTACAGTTCTATTGCTCTTTGTTTCTATTCCTATTTGGGCTTTGTTTTTCCCTGTTTAAGTTCCTTTACACTCCATATAAGAGTGCTCATTCTCTGTCTGTCCATAACCCCTGACTAGCTTCATTCAACATGATACTCCCCAGATCCATCCATTGTAGAAAATTGCATGACTTTATCTTTTCTTACTCCTGAGTAGTATTTCATTGTGTACATGTACCATAGTTTCTTTCTCCAGTTATCTGTTTTTGAGAACTTGGGTTGTTTCCAGATTTTGGCTATTGTGAACAGTGCTGCAACAAGCAAGAAGTGCATATATTTTTTCTGGATTGTGCTTTTGGACTGGGGAGTGGGGCTTCTAGATCATATGGAAGCTCAAGTGATAGCTTTTTGAGTAATGGCCATATTGAATTCCCAAAAGTCTGATCAGTCCACATTCCTGCAAACAGAGAATGAGGGTCCATTTTCCCCACATTCTCACCAACACCAGTCGTTGTTGGTTCTTTCTGATACATGAATAATGAAATACCAGAAATAGATATTAGAAAGTCAATCCCATTTACAATTGTTCCTCAGAAAATCAAGTACTAGGAATTGGCTTAACTAATGAGGTAAAAGACCTATACAAAGAAATCTACAAAATACTTCTTAAAAAAAGACATGAGGAAATAAAAATATATGCCCTGCTCATGGATTGGAAGGATTAACATCATCAAAATGGCAATACTCCTCAAAGCATTATACAAATTCAATGCAGTTCCTATAAGGATACCCATGACATTTTCCAAATAAATCAAATACCCCTGAATTTCATATTGAACAGTAACCCCTCTGAATAGCCAACGCAATCCTTGGAAAAAAGAAGACAGGAGGCATTAGTTTTCCCAACTTCAAACTACTACAAAGCAGTAATAATTAAAACAGTATGGTACTAGAACAAAAACATAGTACCTCAGGATTTAAAGGTAACACAGTAGTTAGGATGCATAACCTAATTGACCTGGCTTCAAGCATCTCTCTGTGTAGTTCTGAAAGTCCCTAAGCACCACATGGCTGGCCTGGATAACCTGCTACACCAAAGGGTCTGAGCACTAAAGGGGCCACTAAAGAGGCTACTGGGACTCCTGAGCACTGCTTGGGAGGCCACAAGAAAACAAAAACATGTACTTGTTTCATTGTTTCTTCATTCCTAATGTCCATGTGTCCTTCCCATTAACTATGTCTTTGTATCCGATGAACTTCCTATAAATCATTTATTTTTTAAGCAATCTGTTGGTAATGAAATATTAAGTTTTCTATGATCAGAAATGGGTTCACATCTCCTTTATTTATGAAGTTTGTTTTTCATTGATGCGAAATTCTTCAATAACATGAGGTGTTTATATTTTAAGTTGCTGAAAAAAAAATTTGTGCCATTTCTTTCAGTTTTCTATAGTTTCTGATGGGAATTCTGCTGTCATTTAAATAGCCATATCCTTACCACAGGCCTTAATTTTCCAAAGTTCAGATATTTCTGAGTGTGGATTTCTTTTTTTTTCTGTTTAAAACTAATTCGACTTATTTAATCCATAGTTAAGCATTTAATTATCTTGCAAAATTTTGAGATACTTAAGGCATTATTTCTTTAAATGTTTCATTGGCTCCACATTTTGTTTTCTCTAGTATATAATGCCACAAATGTAAGGTCTTTGGCTACTGCCCCACAGTCCTTTGAACCGAAGCTTACTTTTCCTTTTTCTCAGGCAAGGGGAAACACCTGTCAGTGCTCAGAGGCCACTTCTGGGTCTGAGCTCAGGAAGCACCTCTAGTACATCCATATAAGTATTTCCATATGTAGTACACAGGAAGCACTTCCATACGTAGTGCTGAGATTCAAACCACTGTCACAGATAAAAGTCACATACAAGACAAGTGTCTGAACCTCTATACTATCTCTCCATCACCTAACACTTACTTTACCAGATTACCTTCTCTTCATTATTAGGATTAATCTTTGCAATAGTTTCCTATGTTTACATTTCTTTACAACACAATTGCTCTTTGAAAAAATTTTATAGGGGCTGGAGCCATAGTACATTGGGTAGGGCATTTGCCTTGCATAGGGTTCAATCCCCAGCAATCCACATGGTCCTCTAAACACTGCCAGGAGTAATTCCTGATCACAGAGCCAGGAGTAACCCCTGAGCATCACTGGGTATAACTCAAAAGGCAAAAACAAGTACATAAATTCTAATTAAAAATACTTTTTTAAGAATCATAGTATCATTTCAAATTTGGTATCTATTTATTGTCTTTCCTGATTTATGTTGAGGCTTTACTAATTATAATAAAAAATTTAGGCTGTATGCCACTCATTCCAAGTATTTTGCAAATAATCTACCTATATAGATTCAAAATTAAATTCCAGGCTTATTTATATAGGGCTGGAGCGATAGCACAGCGGGTAGGGCGTTCGCCTTACACGCGGCCAACATGGCCAACCCAAGTTCGATTCCTCCGCCCCTCTCGGAGAGCCCGGCAAGCTACCGAGAGTATTCGATATGCCAGACACAGTAACAACAAAGTCTCCAATGGAGACGTTACTGGGCCCGCTCGAGCAAATCGACGATCAACGGGAGGGTCTTTACTTTACTTACTTTACTTTATGTGGGCTATTATTCAAAAGTGAATTTAGTTTTAAAATTGTTTTTTCTGGTTTCCCCATCTTTGTCTTACCTAAGTAACAGAACTTCACTTTATCTTCAGATTGAATATAAGTGGAAAAAGAATTGTTTCATTTCAGCAGGGCAAAGATGAAACATAAGGTTCTATCCACAAGATGTTCCAGAAATGAGAACTGCCTCAATAATGGGGTGGGAAATATGTAGAAGTCAGGGTCCTGCCAAAAAACTCAGCTGAGCAGGGTAATTTTATTACTGGAAATCAAAACCTCTAAAAACAGACTCCCCTGGATATGGATTCTTCTTTCTTACTTCAAGGATTTTGTCCAGAGAACTCTTCAGGATAAGGGCAACACTTTCTTAATTCTACATAGTTATGAAAGCCATAGTTCAACACACAGACTTTGCTGGGTAGAGCCACCTTGCATCTGCAGGTAGTGTGAAAATCAGAGTGTTTTGAAAATCAGAGTGTTTTCCACTGTATCGACGAGATGAACTTCATTAAATTTGAGAGATTTGGAGATAAAATTCAGAGATCATCAAACAAGCTCCAGCGTGGAAAAACATATTCCTGTTACCACAGGTGCATTGGGTATAGAGTTTATGTGTACAGATGTAACTCTAATTATGATATAATGAAAACTTTGGCATTCTATTAATACAATGTCCACTAGGGTACAGAAGTGCACATCTTTAATCATGATATCTCCTAGAGAAGAATCAGGAACAGTTTGAATAGTTTCTGTCTTGCTGGGTTGTGCTTTGGCTCAAAACAACAGGCTTTACTTAGAATTATTTTTTTTTCTGCACCCACTAGCATTTCCAGGTTGTGGGGATTCCAGCTTCTCCAGTACCCAGGGAAAGACATTTGGGAGGCAAGATAATAAAAACAACAATCCATTAACTTACTCAATCCTTGAGTCCCAAGGTCCCTAGTCAGTCCATCTTCTTTTCCCTAACTTTCAGTTTTCTGGTAGGTGATTTATATTTTTTGTCCAGGATATTTGTTGCTATTAGTAGGAGGAATAAAACAGAATGTGTTTACTCCATTTTGACCAAAATCCAAATCCTGTGACTTAGTCTAGATTTTATGTGTCCTATCATTCTCCGTATGTATTGAGAATATAGAATGATTTGTTTTCTTAAACTTTGTTAATCACTGGACTAGTAAAAACTGTTGTAAATGACATATTTTCCTTTGTTTTCTTTTCTTTTTCATATTTTGGGCCACACCAGGCAATGTTCAGGGCTTACTCATGCTCAGGAGTCACTCCTAGAGGTGCTCAGGATTCATATGTGGTTCCAGGAATGAATAACAGATCAATCACATGTAAGGCAAACACCTTACCCACTATACTATCTCTCTGTCCTATTTGACATGTTCTTTAAGCTTTCATAACTGTTATTAAGAATTGCTGAAAGAGCAGGGATATAGCTCAGTGACAGAGCACATGTGTCACACACTGAGGCTCTGGTTCAATCTCTAGCATTCCCATGCCCACAAAGAAAAGGTGTTATAACTTATTGGCCTTTACCAATGAACAGATTTTTTTTCTGAATAAAACATTACTTTATAATTTACAGTTTACTATTAATTTTTCACTGTTTTGCAGTATTACAGAATGTCAAGGTTTGTCTTCACACTCTATAAGTATATATAAGACTTACTACATCATAACTAAAAAGATGACTCTACTAATCTCTCTCACTACTCTGTCCATTTTCTTTCCGTAATCACTAAAGACGTGGCTTATTTCAGTTTAAATTATAGGCAACAAATCCATAATAAAGTGCGTCAAATCCTCTGACGTGAGGATACCAATTCCTAGTTCCCTTACAATCCCTCACACTAAGTTATTAAAGCTATGCAAGATTTCAATTTATTCCAAGCTTACCATACCTACCACTCTACCCCGCCCCCCTTCATTTTTAAATACCTGCATGGGTACTGACAGCTCTCGTCTTTCATTATTTTATAGTTTTTATTATATTTGTTTTATGGTATCATAGTTAAAATGGTATCACCTATCCTGAATTTAAATCACTTTCTAAGAACTGAAAGTCTTGAGGTAAGACTTGAGAAAGAATATACAAATTGTTTTGTTTCAAAAAACAGTTTTATTTTAAAATGGTACCTTTAATGTTAAAGAAACTCTAAAGAGAAAAGCCAACAGTCAAACTCCTCATATTCCATAAGAGTATTATTTTTCACTGAGAATGAAAAGGGGTTAGGTGTTGTTCACAGTCCATGTATGTCAACCTATTTCCTCTACATGGTTCCAGAATCTTTGTATTGTTTCCTTTTTTATTTTGAGAGAACATTAATTTACATTGTATGTGCTTTTAATACAATTTAATATTTATTCAAGGTATCTGTTACCATATGACAACCATCACCAAAGTATCAATGTCCCTTCACCACAATCCAATGAACGGATCCCTAGTTAATTCCGCCTCCCTGTCTAGTAAACAAAAGATAGCATGTTTTTAAAAACAATTTTATTATTTTTTTGGTTTACAATACTATTAATAATGGTTTCTCATGGACATAATTCAAACACCACACAATTTGTTTGCACAATCATTAAGAAAATACCTGTTTTTTTTTTAAAATATGAGGGTACATGGATGAGCGAGATAGCTAAACTCATTTGCTTTCTACTGACAGGAATAAGTAGAAGAAACTGCAAGCACGTAACGAATATTTTTTCTTTAAGGTGGACAAAAGTCAATGTATGTTTCAATTAATATCAGGAACACATATTAAAAAAACTGTAATACAGGCCTAAAAACAACATTGGTTAGAACACTTTTTCCACTTGGTACATTAAAACTTTAAAACACTAGTAAACTAACTGTCAACTACTTACCACATAAAGCTGTTTCCATAGACTGGCCCATTCTTGTAGAGTTGTAGTAACTTCAGTCACAATACAATCTTCAAGTGGGACCACAGTTTCATACTGCCTAGAAGCAGAACCACAACAGTTATGTTATCTTTGAAGAAAACACTAGAATACACTCTGCTACCATTTTCACCATATTTAAATAAAATTTCAAATTCGTGGTAATTTTTTGTTGTTATTTTGGGGCCACACCTGTCAATGCTCAAGTGTTACTCCTGGCTCTAAATTCATGAATCACCCTTGGCAGCACTCCAGAGACCATATGGGATGCCAAGAATCAAACCCAAGACAACTGAGTATAAGGCCAGTGCCTTACTATCTCTACATACTGTCTCTCCAGCTCCTCATGTTGATTTAGATAGGGACATTTAACTGATTTGAAAGTTCTTTTACAAAGATATACCACAACAGTAAAATTGAACTGATTAAGGTAAAAACTTTATTTTACTTATACTATGGGCTAGAGCGATTACACAGCGGGTAGGGCGTCTGTCTTGCGCATGGCCAACACAGCCGATTCAAGTTTGATTCCTCTGCCCCTCTCGGAAAGCCTGGCAAGCTATGGAGAGTATCTCGCCCGCACGGCAAAGTCTGGCAAACTACTCATGACATATTCAATATGCCAAACACAGTAACAAGTCTGACAATGTTACTGGGCCCACTCAAGCAAATCGATGAACAATGGGAGGACAGTGACACTGACAGTGACAGTGATACTGTGTCAAATCTCAATTTTTACTTTCAGAAATACTGTCCTAAGACAAACATTTTTGGGGCCAGAGCGACAGAACAGTGGGTAGAGCATTTGCTTGCAAATGGCAGACCTAGGTTCGATCCCCAGCATCCTCTATGGTTCCCTGAATAATGCCAGGAGTGATATGCCTGGTTGTGAGTACAGAACCAGAAGTAACCCCTGAGCATCATCAGGTGTGACCCGAAAAGCACAAATAAATAAAATAAAATTTTTAAAAAACAGACTCTTTAGGAAAGGCTTAAGTTTTTTTCCGTTCATTTCTCTTGCAAGGGCAGGCCTCCCAAGCAGTGTTCAGAGGACCCATGGGCAATTCTTGGTAACACTCAGCCAATTTGGCCAGGTAGTTCAAAGCCAGTGCTCTGAACTAACTACTCAGGACCTGTAATGACAGCAACCACTAGAGCATACGCTGCGATCCTCTTTTTTCCCCCCTGCAGGAAAAGCACTTTGCCATTGAGTATGGCATTCACTCGTGGCACTCTGTTAGAGTAAGAAAGATCTGTTTACTCCTAGTTTGCTAAGTAATTTAATATTTTTAATAGTGAATTAATGTTTCATTAGCATTCATATTGAATGCTCTACATCATTTGGGTGATTTTTTTATATCCATAGTTATTTTATTGCAATATTTTACTTATTTTCCTATACTTAATAATTATAAAACTATATTTTCTAACATAAAACTAATAAAATCGTTTTATATTTTTATAGACCCATCTATATTTCCCCTTAATTTTTTATACTCTCACACCAAATTCTGTACTGTCAGATTTATCTAGTTCATATAAATTTTAATGCATTACATGGAATTACTCATACTACTAATTTTTAAATTTATAAATCTATAAATATATAGTTCTTAAAATACTTTTATTGATTTATCATTTAAATTTTGTGTAATTTCCAGTTTACCTTTATTCAATTTTATGTGTATAGTATAACAACCTCCACAATAATGTATTTTAAAGACCTCTCTTGTATTTGGGATATAAAGAAACATAAGGGAACAGCAAATGGCCAAAGTCATTGCAACTGGAGATTTTGCCTAAAAAACTGAGCTGGGAGGGACCTGTATGCGGGGTCCAGAAAAACACTGAAGGAATACTGGGCAGAAGAAAGTGGGCACTCCAGCAATGGGTGTGGTATGAAATGATGTATGTGTGAAAAGATAATTAACAGTACTGATGCACTGTAATTCTGGTAAGTTAACAAAGATAATGGGGTAAAAGTCTTCCCCAAACAAAATTCCACAGCTCTATGGTTTTACTACTAAGTTTTAACAAACTTTCAAAATTACCTATTCTTCCCAAGCTCTTCATAAGAATGAAGAAAAGGAAATTCTTTGAATAATTTCTAGATCACCATTATTCTCCCACCAAAAGAAGACACCCCCCCAAAAAAGAAAAGAAAAATACAGACAAATATTTTTGAATGAAGATTCAAGAAACATTAACACTAACATGACACTCAAATATTTTCTCTATGATAAAGCATTAAAAATGTTGTCTATTCTCACCACTATTACTCAATATTATACTAGAAATCTTGGCCAGAACAATTAGGAAAGGAAGAGATACAGAAGGCATACTAATTATAAAGTAAATTTATCATTGTAGATGACATAACATAAAGACTGTTAAAGATTCTAAATGAGAAAACATCCCTCAAAGAAGACATGCAGATAGTCAATAGGTATATGAAAAAATGTTCTATATCCCTTATCAAGGAAATGCAAATTAAAATCACACTGACAGAGGGAAGTGAACACTGATGACGGGTGTGGTGTTGAAACACGGTATGCATGAAAAGTATAATCAACTGTACTATAAGTCAAAATACCTCAGCTAAAATGGTAAAAATATAAATTTGAAAGGATTACACATAACTTGTGTCTTTTATGCTGCATTCTAGTTCTTTCATTCTCAAATCTTTTTATCTCAAAATTCTTTTTATTATCACTTTATTGCAACTGTTTATTAAAATCTTCAGGGACTAGAGCTATAGTACAGCAGATAGAGCATTTGCCTTGCATGTGGACAACCTGGGTTCCATCTTCGGCATCCCATGTGGTTCCCTGAGCACTGCCAGGTGTGATTCCTGAGTTGAGAGCCAGGAGTAACCACACCAGAGCATCACTGTGTATAACAAAAAATGTCTCCCCCAGGTAATAATAAAATAAAATAAAATCTTCAGTGTTACTCAATCTTAACATCAGACACATTTGACTAGTGTCTTCTCTAAAAATTTTCCTTATTTGGTTTCCAAAATATAACTCGATCATATCTCCATCTACCTCACTGGCCACAATTTTCAGATTCTTCTGACTGATTCTCATCCTCCTACCTAAAATACCACAAGTTATCAGGATTCTATCTTCACCTCAATAATTCTCCATTTACAGTAATACTTTAATTATTCTTACCCAGATTCATAGCTTTAAATAACATCTGAATGCTGATTAACTTAAATTTTATGTCTCTAACCACCAATACTCCCCCCAAACTCCACAATAACATAGTCAAGTGCCTACTTGATTTTCCATTTGAATATATGAACTAAACTTAACTAGTTCTAAAATGGAACTATGTTAGAGTCATTATAAATCTCTTGAAAGAGAGCATAAAACGACATGCCATAGCCATGCCACTGGACTCCTCACCAGGCTGTTTCATTCAGGGCAACCAGGATAGGAGGGGTGAAGCCCCTCCCCGCCCCAAGGAGTCAACACGGACAGCCGAAAACCTCCAGGACTCAACTGTTGCCATGTTCATGGCTGCTCTCTGCACTCCACTCACTTAGGTCAAGCCTCACCCACAAGTGAATATGCAGAAAACCCAGGTATGTGAGACTGGTGACTCAAAACTCCAGGTTCAACTCCCCCCCACCACCACCACCTCCCCCTGTTTCTGGCAACTTGGCAGTCACACCCCAAGCCACCTCTGGCTGACATCATATAATCTCATCAATGAATATGATCCAGAGATTCATTATAAATCTTTCAGAAGAAAGCATAAAATGACACGCCATAGCTATGCCACTGGACCCAACACCAGGCTGTTTCATTCAGGGCAACCCAGAGGTGGAACGGGCGAGTTCCCCACCCTGACCCTAGGAGCCAGCGCCAGCAGCTGAAAACCTCCAGAACTCAACTGCCACCATGCTCAACGGTCATTCTTCACTAGCTCAGCCAAGCCTCATTCAGAAGTGAACACATTCCTAGACCACACAACATCTCACACCTCATACCGCTAATATTTCAAGAGTAGTGTACCATATTTGATGGGATTTAAAGTATAAGGCAACGAATCTTAATGAGAAATATATTTTTACAGATATATATGTATATATATCATACATATTATATATTATATATACATTAGGCTGGAGCGATAGCACAGCAGTAGGGCATTTGCCTTGCACACAGCCAGCCCAGCCGAGCCGGGTTCAATTCCTCTGCCCTCTCGGAGAGCCTGGCAAGCTACAGACAGTATTTCGCCTGCACGGCAAAGCCTGGTAAGCTACCCGTGACGTATTCAATATGCAAAAACACAGTAAGAACAAGTTTCAAAATGGACACATTACTGGGCCCACTCGAGCAAACTGATGAACAAGGGGAGGACAGAACATCTGGACAGAACATGATATATATAAATATATAAAAGCACACAAGGGTCAATCTTTAATAACATGTTAGTAATCTCTTATAGAAGGGTTTAATGACTCCTGATTGAAATACAACAATCTTCACACACTTTCGTCTAAGGAACTTTTTTGGATGATTTTCAGAGGTGTATTCATAATAATCAATACAAAATAAATTATTTTGGTTCTGCTTTGGGGCTGGAGTTAGGGTTCGGGATGGAAACATCAGAAATATGGTGGTGGGAAGGTGTAATGATGATGGGATTGGTGTTTGAATATTAAATGTACTCAAATATTGTGAACTGCTTTATAGAAATAAAATTAAATTAAAAAAATAAATAAAATGGAACTTTGTTATTACCTCCACAAACATCTTTTTTCCCTACAACAGCCTTCCTTAATTTTTATCATTTATAAATATGGTCACGGTCATGGTCCTCCCTTTGTTCATCGATTTAATCAAGCGGGCCCAGTAACATTGTGAGACTTGTTACTGTGTTTGGCATATCAAATACATCATGGGGAGCTTGCCAGGCTTTGCCAAGCAGGTGAGATACTCTCGGTAGCTTGCCGGGCTCTCCGAGAGGGGCGGAGGAATTGAACCCGGCTCGGCTGGGCTGGCTGCATGCAAGGCAAACGCCCTACCAGCTGTGCTATCGCTCCAGCCCATCTCACCAAAAAAATTTCAAACAGGAATATAATCCCTTTGTGTTAACTTTAACATCACTGTCACTGTCCTCCCGTTGTTCATCGATTTGCTCAAGCGGGCCCAGTAACGTCTCCATTGGAGACTTATGTTGTTACTGTGTTTGGCATATCGAATACATCACAGGTAGCTTCTCAGGCTCTGCCGTGTGGGCGAGATACTCTTGGTAGCTTGCCAGGCTCTCCGAGAGGGGCGGAGGAATCGAACTTGGGTCGTCCATGTTGGCTGCATGCAAGGCAAACGCCCTACCACTGTGCTATCGCTCCAGCCCAACTTTAACATATGGGTACTTTATTTATTTTGCAGTTTGGGCTTACTCCTGGCTCTGCACTCAGGAATTAACACCTAGCAGTGCTCTAGAAAACATATGGGATACCAGGGATTGAACCTAAAAAGGCCATATGTAAGGCAAACACCCTACCCACTGAACTATGGCTCTGGCCCCGACATATTCTTTTTTTTTCTTTTTTTTTTTACATAGTTGTTCACAATTGGGTTTCAATCATACAATGTCCCGACACCCATCCTTCCACCAGTATAATTTCCCAGCAGTAGTGCCCACAGTTTCCCTTCCACTCCTTGCAAACACCCCCATCCCTGACTGTCTCTCTGGAAGGTACCTCTCTTCTCTTCTCTTCTCTTCTCTTCTCTTCTCTTCTCTTCTCTTCTCTTCTCTTCTCTTCTCTTCTCTTCTCTTCTCTTCTCTCTCATCTCTCTTTTTTTTTGCTATTTTTTG
The DNA here is from genome assembly GCF_029834395.1 of Sorex fumeus. NCBI lineage: Eukaryota > Metazoa > Chordata > Mammalia > Eulipotyphla > Soricidae > Sorex > Sorex fumeus. The sequence goes on along the minus strand of NW_026606129.1, from coordinate 51,573,977 downwards.
GGGGGTCACACCTGGCGATGCACAGGGGTTACTCCTGGCTCTGTACTCAGGAATTACTCCTGGCAGTGCTCAAGGGACCATTTGGGATGCTGGGAATCGAACCCAGGTCGGCCGCATGCAAGGCAAATGCCCCACCCGCTGTGCTATTGCTCCAACCCCTCTCTTTCTCTTTTTTAGGCATTATGGTTTGCAATACAGATGCTGAAAGGTTATCATGAATATCCCTTTGCCTACTTTCAACACTCAGCTCCTGTTCAGAGTGTTCATTTCCAACTAATGCTGTCATAATCTCTTACAGAATATCTGTATTCCAGTAAATGGCAAGTGCATCCTTACAGTTAAGACCAAAAAACCTGGAGTCATAGTTTTTTTTATCCAGTCATCTGTCCTCAGGTACTAGGGTTGTTTCCAAATTCTGGCTATTATGAATAGTACTACAATGAACATAGAAGTGCAGATGGCTTTTTTACATTGTGTTTTTGGGCCCCTAAAGTATATTCCCAGGAGCAATATTACTGGGTGGTATAGAAGTTCAATTTCTAGTATTTAGAAGAATGTCATATTGTTTTCCAGAAAGGTTAGACCAATCAGCATTCCCACTAGCAGTGAATGAGAATTTTCTCTGTATTCAAGGCAGCACTGGCTGTTCATTTTGAAGTGTGCTTGTCACTGAGGTGTGTACTACAAAGCAGTAATAATTAAAACAGTGTGGTGCTACAATAAAGACAGACTCTGAGATCAATAAAATAGAACCAAAAATTCAGAAGCAGACCCCCACCCCACCCCACCCCACCCCACCACCAAGCAAGCGAGCAAGAAATCAGTAAATCAATCCATAAATCAAAAAAAAAAAACAAATTCAGAAGCAGACCCTCAGGTATATAGTTAGTTAATCTTTGATAAAGGAACCAAAAAAAAAAGGAGTGGAACAAGGGAAAACCTTTTTTTATTTTTTAATTTATTTTTTTCATTCTTGAAGGTGTCTTCATTTTTTAAAAATTTTTATTAGTGAAACACCATGATGTATAGTTGTAGACTTACAAGTTTTTGTGTTTGGGTTTCATTTATACAATGATCGAGTACCCATCCCTCCACCAGTGCCCATTCTCCACCACCAATGATTCCAGTATCCCTCCCACCCCCCCATCCCACCCCACTTCTGACAGGGCATTCCCTTTTGTTCTCTCTCCTTTTGGGTGCTGTGATTTGCAAAAGAGGCATTGAGTGGCCATCATGTTCGGTCTATAGTCTACTTTCAGCAAGCATCTTACATCCTGGGAGGATCCTCCCAACACCTTTTACTTGGTGCTCCTTTCTCTATCTGAGCTGCCTTTTCCCCCCAGCATGTGCGGCTGGCCTTCAAGCCATGGAGTGAACCACATGGTACTTATCTCCACTATTCTTGGGTGTTAGTCTCCTATTTTGTTACTTTATATTCCACAGATGAATACAATCTATGTGTGTCCCTCTCTTTCTGACTCATTTCACTTAGCATGATACTTTCAATATAGTACCACTTGAATATAAATTTCATGACTTCATCTTTTCTAACAGTTGCATAGTAGCATAGTACTCCATTGTGTAGATGTACCAAAGTTTCTTTAACCAGTCATCTGTTCTCGGGCATTCGGTTTTTTTCCAGATTTTTACTATTGTGAACAGTACAGCAATGAACATACAAGTGCAGATGTCATTTCAAGTATACTTTTCTTTGTCTCTCCAGGATATATTCCCAGAGTGGCACTGCTGGGTTAAATGGGAGCTCAATTTCTAATTTTTTGAGAATCGTCCATACTGTTTTCCAAAAGGGCTGAACCAGTCAGCATTCCCACCAGCAGTGAAGGAGAGTCCCTTTCTCCCCACATCCGCGCCAACACTGGTTGCTTTTGTTCTTTTGGATGTGGGCCAGTCTCTGTGGTGTGAAATGATACCTCATTGTTGTTTTGATCTGCATCTCCCTGAGGATTAATGATGTAGAGCATTTTCTCATGTGCCTTTTAGCCATTCAGATTTCTTCTCTGACAAAGTTTCTGTTCATTTCATCACCCCATTTTTATGGGGTTGGATGTTTTCTTCTTGTGAAGTTCAACCAGTGCTTTGCATATCCTTGGTATCAACCCTTTAATAGATGGGTATTGGGGTGAATATCCTTTCCCATTCTGTGGATTCTCTTTGTATTCTGGTCACTGTATCTTTTGAAGAGCAGAAGCTTCTTAATTTAAGATAGTCACATTTGTTTATCTCTGTTTCCACTTGGTTGGTCAGTGGAGTATCATCTTCGAAGATACTGTTAGCCTCAATATCGTGGAAGGTTTTGCCAACCTTGTCTTCAATGTAACATGGATTTTGGCCTGATGTTGAGATCTTTAATCCATTTTGATCTGACTTTTGTGCATGGTGTTAGGTTGAGGTCTAAGACCATTTTTCGCATGTGGTTGTCCAGTTATGCCAGCACCATTTTTTGAAGAGGTTTTTCTTGCTCCACTTCACATTTCTTGCTCCTTTATCAAAGGTTAGATGTTCGTACATTTGGGTTTGTGTGCATGGGTATTCCACCCTGTTCCATTGGTCTGCAGCCCTGCCTTTGTTCCAGTACCATGCTGTTTTAATACTTACTGCTTTGTAGTAGAGCTTGAGGTTGGGGAGGGTAATACCTCCCCACGTTTTTTTCCCAAGATTTGCTTTAGCTATTCATGGGCGTTTGTTGTTCCATATGAATTTCAGGAGTGCTTGACCAATTTCTTTGAAGAATTTCATGGGTATCCTTATAGGGATCGCATTGAATTAATGCTTTGCAGAGTGTTGCAATTTTGACAATGTCAATTCTTCCTATCCATGAGCAGGGGATATGTTTCCATTTCCTCCTGTCCTCTTTTATTTCATGTAGTAGCGTTTTGTAGTTTTCTTTGTAGAAAACTCCTTAGTTAGGCTAATTCCGAGGTATCTGATTTTCTAGGGCATGATTGTGAATGGGATTGTTTTTTTTCATGTCACTATCCTGTGTCTCATTATTTGCGTACAAGAAGGCCATGGATTTGAGGGCATTAATTTTATAGCCTGCGACCTTACTGTACAAGCCATTTTTAAAAGTGGTGATGGAAAAACTAGTTGGACATGTGCAAAAAAAAAAAAACCCAAAAGACAAAAGTCTGACCTCCCTCTAATGCCATGCATCAAAGTCAAATCAAAATGAATTAAAAATCTCAAAGTCAGCCCTGAATCCTTAAGATACATAAAGGAAAATAGAACTCTCCATAACATTGAAGCTCGAGGTATCTTTAAGGATGAAATACCACTGAGAAGGCAAGTGGAAGCTTATCAAATGAAACTACATTAAATTAATAAGCTCCTGCATCTCAAAGGAAATGATACCATAATACATACTGGCAGAAACTTTTGCCCACCACTCATATAATGAAGAGTTAATAGTCAAAATATAGAAATTCTAGCACTACACTGTTTTACTTATTACTGCTTTGTAATACAGTTTAAATTCTGTAATAATGATCCCTACCATCTTTGGCTATTCTAAGGATAGAGGTACTGACTATATGACTTTCGAGAGCATTCCATTTATTTCCTTGAAAAATGCACTAGTAGAATTTTATAGGGAAAAAAAAACATCCAAATCCATCAAAAAGTGGAGAGAAGAGATAAAAAGAAAGTTCCTCAAAGATTAAATAGAAATGGTCAGAAGGCATTTATAAAGTTCTCTATATCACTACTCTTCAGGAAAATGCAAGTCAAAACAGTGAGTATCATACCAGGGAGACTGGCACTCATCAAAAAGAACAACTATTGGGGCTGGAGTGATAGTACAGTGAGCAGGGCATTTGCCTTGCACACGGCTGACCCGGGTTCAATCCCCAGCATCCCCTATGGTCCCTTGAGCACCGCCAGGAGTAATTCCTGAGTGTAAAGCCAGGAGTAACCCCTGTGCCTTGCTGGGTGCTACCCCTAGGCGGCTCATTGGCTGCCATCCTCCAGAGGCCATTGGACTGTCAGGTTTCGGCCCTCAGTGACGAGACATGTTGGGGCTCACAGGATGGGGGTGGACCCAATCCTTTTCTCCCCACCCCAACGAGACACCCAAGTCATTGCCCACGAACGGCCTCTCTGGCTCCTGATCAAGCCGCTTAACAGCCATGATCCAAGAGGCTCAGAAACATATCTCGAACCCAGTGGCTTTTGCAGAAATGCATCTGGACCCCACAGTAGGTTACTGTCACCAGGCCACCACAGGGGGGAAAGGGTGCTATCCCACTCCCTAGGTGGCTGGGTGGCCGCCATCCTCCAGAGGCCACTGGACAGTCAGGTTTGGGCCCTCAGTGACGAGACATGGGGCCTCATGGGATGGGGGTGGAGCCGGCCCTTTCCTCCCCACCCCAAAGAGACCCCGAGTCCCTGCCCACGAACGGCCTCTCTGGCTCCTGATCAAGCTGCTTAACGGCCATGATCCCTGAGATTCAGGAACAAATCTCGGAACCAAGCAGGTTTGGGCAGAAATCCCTCCACGATTTAAGTGTTAAAATTTTGGAATTTCAAAATCGCGCAGCCACTACTGCAGCCATGCGACATCCTATGTTATTCTTAACCAGCAATAGAAAACAAATTGTCTACTGTTGCCTTTTCAGCAGATCTGAGTGTTGGGGTAAAATCTCAAATAATGCTCTTCCTGGAAACGGGTCAGAGAGTCCTTGGTCACTCGGGTGAAGGACAAAGTGGGACCCCAGCGAGGAAGCGGGACTGAAGGCCGATTTTGTCTTGCTGCAGGTCGGGGGTGGCCTCCCGTGAACACCCCGCTCCTCCCTGTCTCCACACTGAGTCGTGGGACCGTGCCAGCCCAAAGCGCCTCTCCCGCTTGTTTTTCGTATGTTCCCCGATATCCAGGCGGTTCCTGAGATCCAGGTCAGCACAGCTGCTGGCTCACGACCCTGGGACCTCCATCTTTCCCTGCAGGACCCCAGGTGTCCCCCGAGATGCCTGAAGAGAAGCAGTTTTGAGCGTCTGCCCTGCCCTCTTCACTCCTGACGGCGGCGCCCATCTCATCCCAAACCTAGGGTTCTGGAGAGGCGTGGCCTACTCAAAAGTGGGCGTGGCCTCAAAGTGGGCATGGCTTATTTTCCAGTGGGCGGCCGCTTATGCGGCCCACAGGTTGTTTTCCCATACTAAGGAACCTTGTCCCCAAAGAATCTAGTTCCCAACCTACTCAGCAATATGAAGAAACAAAGAAAATCTCCAACACAAGGGGAGAACAACAAAAACAATCTAGACCATTCCGACAATACAGCTCACCTAAGGGACCTCTCTGACATAGAATTCAGATACGAAGTCATCAAGATGTTCAATCAACTCAATGAAACAGTCAGACAGACAGCCAGTAACACCACAGAAAAAATCGACAAATTACGAGAAGAAATGAGAGCAGAAATGTCACGATTAAAAGATTCCATAGATGAAATGAGAAACTCAGTTTCTTCTCTTAAAAATAGAATGACCACAGCTGAAGAGAGAATCAGTGAGCTGGAAGATCAGCTGCAACAAGCCAAAACGCAACAACAAACAGTGGCAAGGGACCTCAAAATGGCTCTACAGAGAATCAGAGTCCTAGCAGATGATTCCAAGAGGAACAATATTAGAATCATGGGACTACCTGAACCTCAGGGAAACAATCGCAATGAAACAAACACCGTCAAACAAATCATTGCTGAAAACTTTCCAGAGCTGCACAATGCAGCCATTCAGGTTCAAGGAGCCCGAAGGGTGCCAGCTAAAAGAGACCCCAACAAAAACACTCCAAGACATATCATAGTTAGAATGATTGATACTGCCGACAGAGACACAATACTGCAAGCAGCAAGAGCAAAGAAGGAAATCACATACAAAGGAGCATCCCTTAGATTCACAGCAGACCTATCAGAGGAAACCCTACAAGCCCGAAGGCAGTGGCGAGATATAGTCAAAAAACTCACGAAAATGAATGCTTCCCCAAGAATACTCTATCCGGCTAAACTCTCCCTCAAAATCGAAGGAACGGTACACTATTTTATAGATAAACAGCAGCTCAGGAACTTCATAGACTCAAAACCAAACCTAAAGCAAGACCTAAAGGGGCTACTATAAGAAAAGACAAACCCTACAACCACAACACACCCGCACAGAAAGATGACACAAAACCCCATAACCATTCTCTCTCTCAATGTCAACAGTCTAAATTCACCAGTTAAGAGACACAGAGTGGCAAAATGGATACAGAGACAGAACCCAACATTCTGCTGCCTACAAGAAACTCACCTCCACAGCCAGAGCAAACACAGACTCAAAGTCAAAGGATGGAAAACAATCCTGAAAGCACACAACTCCCTCAAAAAAGCTGGGGTGGCCATACTAGTATCCGACAACATTAATTTCACCTTGAAAAAGATTAGAAGGGACAGTGAAGGCTATTTTCTCTTCATCAAGGGATACGTACAACAGGAAGAAATCACACTCTTAAATGTATACGCACCTAATGAGGGAACAGCTAAATATTTAAAACAACTGCTAACAGATTTTAAGGAGGACATCACTACCAACACAATAGTACTTGGAGACTTCAACATCGCCTTATCACCTCTGGATAGATCAACAAGAACAAAACCCAGCAAGGAATTATTGGCTTTGAAAGAAGTAATAGAAGAGAAAGGGCTTATGGACTTATACAGGGCTTTACACCCCCAAAAGAAAGAATACACATTCTTCTCCAGCACGCACGGAACATTTTCCAAAATAGACCATGTGCTAGGACACAAAACATACCTCAACAGAATCAAGAAGATAGAAATAGTATCAGCCATCTTTTCAGACCATGATGCACTGAGGATAGAAGTGAATCACACAAAGACACGGAGAACCAAATCAAACACCTGGAAATTAAACAACTCGATGCTGAACAATGAGTGGGTCAGGAACGAAGTCAAGGATGAAATCAAAAGATACCTGGAAACAAATGAGAATGAAGACACAAACTACCAGAACTTATGGGATGCAGCGAAAGCTGTGTTAAGGGGAAAATTTATAGCTCTGCAAGCATATCTTAAGTCGATAGAAACGATGCACATAAACAATTTGACCTCACAGCTCAAGACCTTAGAAAAGGATCAACAGAAAGAGCCTAAATCAGGCAGAAGGAAAGAGATCATAAAACTTAGAGCAGAAATCAACGACATGGAAAACAAAGAAACAATCCGAAAGATCAATGAAACCAAGAGCTGGTTCTTCGAGAAAATAAATAAGATAGATAAACCACTAGCAACACTCACAAAGAAACAGAGAGAGAGAACCCTAATAAATCGAATCAGAAATAAGAATGGGGATATCACAACAGAAACTAAAGAAATTCAAGAGATCATCAGAGACTACTTTGAAAATCTGTATGCCACGAAACACGAGAACCTGGAAGAAATGGATAAATTCCTGGATTCCTACCATCTCCCAAAGCTGAATCAAGAAGATATAGAGTACCTGAATAGACCTATTCACATCAAGGAAATTGAAACTGTAATCAAAAGTCTTCCCAAAAACAAAAGCCCAGGCCCAGACGGATTTACTAGCGAATTTTTCCAAACATTTAAAGAGGACCTATTGCCAATTCTTCTCAAGCTTTTCCAGGAAATTGAAAAAACAGAAACTCTCCCAAACAGCTTCTATGAAGCCCATATCTCTCTAATACCAAAAGGAAACAAAGACACCGCAAGAAAAGAAAACTACAGGTCGATATCCCTGATGAACACGGATGCGAAGATTTTCAACAAAATACTAGCCAATAGAATACAACAACTCATCAAAAAGATCATACATCATGACCAAGTGGGATTCATCCCAGGGATGCAAGGATGGTTCAACGTTCGGAAATCAATCAACATAATCCATCATATCAACAAAAGAAAAGATAAAAATCATATGATCATATCAATAGACGCAGAGAAAGCTTTTGACAAGATCCAGCACCCATTCATGATGAAAACCCTTGCCAAAATGGGGATAGAGGGGACTTTCCTCAATATAGTTAAAGCCATCTACCACAAACCTACAGCAAACATCATCCTCAATGGGGAAAAACTGAGACCCTTCCCCCTAAGGTCAGGGACGAGACAAGGATGCCCACTCTCTCCACTACTGTTCAATATAGTACTGGAAGTACTTGCAATAGCGATTAGGCAAGAAAAAGATATTAAGGGCATCCAGATAGGGAAAGAAGAAATTAAGCTCTCACTATTCGCAGATGACATGATACTATACTTAGAGAAACCTAAAACCTCTACCAAGAAACTCCTAGAAACAATAGGCTTGTATAGTAAAGTGGCAGGCTATAAAATCAATACCCAAAAATCCATGGCATTCCTATACGCAAATAGTGAAAGAGAAGAAAGTGACATCAAGAAAACAATCCCATTCACAATTGTGCCCCAGAAAATCAAGTATCTAGGAATCAGCTTAACTAAGGAAGTAAAGGACCTGTACAAAGAAAACTACAAAACGCTACTTCAGGAAATAAAAGAGGACACGAGGAAATGGAAGAATATCCCCTGTTCATGGATGGGGAGAATCAACATCATCAAAATGGCAATACTTCCCAAAGCACTGTACAAATTCAATGCAAACCCTATAAGGATACCCATGACATTCTTCAAAGAAATGGAGCAAACACTCCTGAAATTTATATGGAACAATAAGCCCCCACGAATAACTAAAGCAACTCTTGGGAAAAAGAAAATGGGAGGAATCAACCTCCCTAACTTCAAACTCTACTACAAGGCAGTAATAATTAAAACAGCATGGTACTGGAACAAAAGCAGAGCTGCAGACCAATGGAACAGAGTTGAATATACTTACATTTCCTCCCAAACATATAATCATCTAATTTTTGATAAGGGGGCAAGAAAAGTGAAATGGAGCAGGGAAAGCCTCTTCAATAAACTGTGCTGGCAAAATTGGACGGCTACATGCAAAAAAGTGGGCTCAGATCTCTGCCTAACACCATGCACAAAAGTAAGATCAAAATGGATTTATGACCTCAACATCAGACCAGAATCCATAATGTTTATTGAAGACAAAGTCGGCAAAACTCTCCATGATATTGAAGCTAATGGTATCTTCAAAGATGTCACGCCACTGGCCGAGCAAGTAAAAACAGAGCTAGACAAATGGGACTATCTTAAACTAAGAAGCTTCTGCACCTCAAAAGAAACAGTGACCAAAATACAAAGACAGCCTACAGAATGGGAAAGGATATTCACCAAGTACACATCCGACAAGGGGTTGATATCAAGGATATACAAGGTACTGGTTAAACTCCACAAGAAAAAATCACCCAACCCCATCAAAAAATGGGGTGAGGAAATGAACAGAAACTTTTGCAAAAAAGAAATTCGAATGGCAAAAAGGTACATGAGAAAATGCTCTACATCACTAATCATCAGAGAGATGCAGATCAAAACCACAATGAGATATCATTTCACACCACAGAGACTGGTCCACATCCACAAGAACAAAAGCAACCGGTGCTGGCGTGGATGTGGCGAGAAAGGGACCCTCCTTCACTGCTGGTGGGAATGCCGGCTGGTCCAACCCTTTTGGAAAACAGTATGGACGACTCTCAAAAAATTAGAATTTGATCTGCCGTTTGACCCAGCTATAGCACTCCTGGGAATATATCCCAGAGAGGCAAAAAGGTATAGTCGAAGTGACATCTGCAATTATTTGTTCATTGCAGCACTCTTTACAATAGCCAGAATCTGGAAAAAACCTGAGTGCCCAAGAACAGATGACTGGTTAAAGAAACTTTGGTACATTTACACAATGGAGCACTATGTAGCTGTTAGAAAAGATGAAGTTATGAAATTTACATACAAGTGGTACTACATGGAAAGTATCATGTTAAGCGAAATGAGTCAGAAAGAGCGGGATAGACCCAGAAAGACTGCATTCATCTGGGGAACATAAAGCAACAAAAAGGGAGATTAACACCCAGGAATGGCTGAGATTAGTACCAGGAATTTTGCTCCATGAATGGAAGGCCAGCCACACGTTCTAGGTGAAAAGAAGCTCAGATAGAGAAGAGAGCACCAAATGAAGGGTGTTGTGAGGACCCTCCCAGGGTGGGAGAAGCATGCTAAAAGTAGTCTATAGACCAAACATGATTGCCACTCAAAGCCTCTCTTGCAAAACACAGTACCCAAAAGAAGAGAGAGAGAACAAGGGGGAATACCCTGCCACAGAGGCAGGATGGGACGGGGGGGAATGGGGGGCGGGGGGGATGCTGGGACCCGTGGTGATGGATGACGGGAACTGGTGGAGGGATGGGCACTTGATCATTGTATAACTGAAACCCAAGCACAAAATTTGTAAGCCTATAACTGTACCTCATGGTGTTTCACTAATAAAATTTTAGAAAAAAAAATCTCAAATAATAATGATGGGTCTGGTGTCAAAATATTGAATGTGATCAAAGTAGAGAGAGAGAGTAATGTGGAAATCATCTGCCCCATAGGTAGAGGGAGGGTGTGGGATGGGGGTATACTGGGTTTTTTGGAGAATGGGCACTGTTGAAGGTACGGGTGTTTCATTGTATGACCAAGACTTAAACCTGAAAGCTTTATAACTGCTCTCAAGGTGATTCAATAGATAAAACTATAAAAATTTTTTTAAAAAGTAAAATTAATGAGGAGCTGAAGAGATAGTACAGTGGATAGGCATTTGCTTTGCACACACCCACCTGGGTTCAATCTCAAACACCCCATGTGGTCCCCCAAGTACAGCTAGCATAATTCCTGAGCACTGAGCCAGAAACAACACCTGGGCATCGCCAGGTATGACCCCCAAAACAAGCAAAAGAATAAAATTTCTGTATATAAGTAGCGATATTTTATTTATTTAAAATATAAAATATTGTAGCACTTCCTATTTTACTTATTTGCCATCTAAGTTACATATTCCTGCAAGAGCAATAAATACAGCAGTCACTCCAAGGCTATCGTTACCATTTTCTATCAAGGAATTACAAATACTGATCTACTTCTTGCAGGTCATCACAAGCAATAGAGTAAATGTCTTTTGACATAAAATAAAATACAACCCATTCTTATTAACAATGTTTAAATATCTAACTGCAACTGAACATAGTATGTAACATGTATGATAAATGAATGTGTCTGTTCACTTCTAAGAAATATTTTCTGTTAATGAAAATTTTCTGTTAAATGCAATATATATTTATAATATTTTTATGAATATCCACATATGTGAATATGTATACTCCCCCTTGATTTTGGTTCAAAAGATCACATTTCACTACTGTTAACACCTTACTACATATTTTTCAAAGCAGTGTTTTTGTGATACTAATAGCATATAATAGAATATTATTCTGGGATATTCTTCAAAGTTATACCATAACTTGCAAGTACTTGAACTCTAATACTTGTCTCACCAGAACTGAGTGGCTGGTGACATCTACTAAGGTTTTTCATCCTGCCAGCTGTATTCTTTCACTAAGATTGCTGGAGTTGTACAGAGCTCAAAAAACGTTGGGAAAATTCACTCATGTAGAATAAGGTTCTAATTCTCTGCTGTTCTTTCCTCTTTAAAATTATGCCCCTTAGGTTAATATCAAGGATATACAAAGTACTGGTTGAACTCCACAAGAAGAAAACACCCAACCCATCAAAAAATGGGGCGATGAAATGAACAGAAACCTTCTCAAAGAAGAAATCCTAATGACTGAAAGGCACATGAGAAAATGCTCTACATCATTAATCATCAGGGAGATGCACATCAAAACAATAATGAGATATCATTTCACACCACAGAGACTGGCTCACACCCAAAAGAACAAAAGCAACTAGTATTGGCACGGATGTGGTGAGAAAGGGACCCTCCTTCATTGTTGGTAGGAATGCTGACTGGTTCAGCCCTGTTGGAAAACAGTATGGACGATTCTCAAAAAAATTAGAAATTGAGCTCCCATTTGACCCAGCAATATCACTCCTGGGAATATAACCTAGAGAGGCAAAAAAGTATAGTCGAAGTGACATCTGCTGCACTTGTTTGTTCACTGCGGCACTGTTCACAACAGCGAAAATCTGGAAGAAACCCGAGTGCCCGAGAACAGATGACTGGTTAAAGAACCATTGGTACATCTACACAATGGAGTATATGTAGCTGTTAGAAAAGATGAAGTCATGAAATTTACATACAAGTGGTACTACATGGAAAGTATCATGCTAAGCAAAATGAGTCAGAAAGAGAGGTACAGACATAGAAAGATTACATTCATCTGGAGAACATAAAGTAACAAAATAGGAGACTAACACCCAAGAATAGCTAAGTACCAGGAGATTTACTGCATGGCTTGGAGACCAGTCACACATGCTAGGGGAAAAGGCAGCTCAGATAGAGAAGGGAGCACCAAATAAAGGGTACTGGGAATATCCTCCCAGGATGGGAGATGCATGCTGAAAGTAGACTATAAACCGAACATGACTGCCACTCAATACCTCTTTTGCAAACCACAGCACCCAAAAGGAGAGAGAGAACAAAAGGGAATGTCCTGCCACAGAGGCAGGGGGGATGGGGGGATGGGGGTCGGGAAGGATACTGGGATCAGTGGTGGTGGAGAATGGGCACTGGTGGAGGGATGGGTACTCGATCATTGTATAACTGAAACCCAAGCACAAAAATTTGTAAGTCTAGACCTGTACTTCATGGTGTTTCACTAAATAAATTTTTTTAAAAAAATAAAACATTCATTGATTAAAAAAAATTATGCCCCTTAATTTCCAGCTTCCCAAAGAGTTACAAACTCCTAATTTGTTCCTCACCTTTAAAAGACTATCTCTTTCTGTTTACACCACATTGCAGCATACAGGGAAAAGTCACAAAAAATTCTCTGTGTGTGCACACCTCCAAAGGCTGTAGCCTTTGAAGATCCTACCTATATTGATTGTTCTTCAGAACTTGCAAGCAATCAAAAAACTTATTTTGACCCAAGAGATAGTATGGGGGTAGGGAGCTGGATAAGTTGCATGCAGCCAACCTGTGTTTGATTGCCAATACTGCATATGGTGCTCCAAGCATCACTAAGAGAGATTCCTTCATGCAAAGCCAGGAGTAATCCCTGACATAACTGGTGTAGCCTAAAAACCAAAACATATTTTTCTCAGATTTTGTCGATATTATTCTAAAAAAATCTGCAGGAGATTTGTATGCTGAAGTTGATTCTGCATAGCTTTCTAAGATTTATATTCAAAATAACCCTCGTCTTCTTGCTTCCAGAAAGAATGTATCTAACTAAAGATGAAATCTTGTAATTCCTGAAATGTGGATAAAGCTAATCAAAGAAGGGAGGAGAGGGAGAGAGACATCCAAGGGAAAATAATACTGGATGTAGCATCTATATCATTTATACATCTATGTCATCTATATACCATCAATGGTCACTGTAACTGTCTTCCCATTGTTCATCAATTTGCTCAAGTAGGCACCAGTAACGTCTCTATTTGTGAGACTTGTTACTGTTTTTGGAATATCGAATACATAATGCGTAGCTTGCCAGGCTTTGCCGCGCAGGCATGATACTCTCAGTAGCTTGCCGGGCTCTCCAAGAGGGGTGGAGGAATCGAACCGGGGTCAGCCCAGATCAGCCGCGTGCAAGACAAACATCCTACCCGCTGTGCTATTGCTCTACAGAGACAAAACAAGGGAACAGACAGTATCATATAATGACAAACTTTTGGTTCTGGATCATAAAATTCAGTGGGGAGAGAGATTGAGGGGATTAAAAGGTAGACTAGGGGTGATATAGGGACAGTGGTGTGATACAGTATATTTGCACATAATTAACATTACTATAATCATGTTACCTAAACTTTAAAAATAATTTTATTACACATGTTAAAAAAATGAACGCATCTGGGCCAGAGCGATAGTACTACAGGTAGGATGTTTGCCTGGCATGTGGCTGACCCAAGTTCAATCCCCAGCATCCCATATGGTTCCCCCAGTACCTTCAGGAGTAATTCCTGAGTGCAAAATAACTCCTGATCATCGCCAGGTGTGACCCAAAAAGCCAAGAAAACAAATGAATGCATCTATAAATACATTTGCTCTGTGTAAATCTTGATAGCTATATCTCCTCTGCTTTCCTGTAACTGAATTCAGGTAGGAATTCTTCTGCTGGGAAAACTGTTTCCCAATTACCTTTACAACTATTATAAACCGGATCTAAGGTAAATCTTTTGCTATCAGGAAGTATATTATTTTGCTGATAATTTTCAAAAGGAATTATACAGCTCCTTTTAAAATCTCACTTCTATGAATTTTCTACCTTATATCAGCCCTTATAAACTCCACTGCTGACCAAAGTATTATATATTGGGGGGGGGGTTGTATTTCAGTGTGCTAATAACATTTTCTAAAGTAAATGTCTTGCAGTTCCGACACAACTTCTACCCAGAATATTGACACTTTTGGAATGTCTTAAAACGTTGAGATTTATAAAGTACTGTTGCAAAGGTTCACTAAAAGAATCTGAAAATTTTCTTTCATCGTATTATATTTTACAAAACATACCATTTAGTTATAACTCGCACTTCCCATTCTACCCTTTTAAGCACAGATTCTAGAGTTGGGATTTGCAAACTTTGTTCCAAAGCTCCTCTGACATCTGAAAGAATTAGAAAGATATTGTGAAAAGAGATTTTAAAAGGTGCTTCTTGATACCACCAAATCTTCCCAGGTAGACTGGGCCAGGGTGAGAACTCTAAAACCTTTCAGGAATAGGGGCAGGCTGATTCACGTTTTTGCCTGAAGGCACAGCAGCCTGCAGCCATCAACATCCAACACCCTCCAACATAGAAACAGCTCAGCTTCATATCTAATTGAATGAATAAGATGAGTAGATTAATCTTCCCAGGTGGGACCAGTCTACAGGCTGAAAACACCGTGTATTTTCAGATTGGGAGGCAAATTGAATCCCCTGAAACACACCCCTGCCACCGGAAAATCCAGAAGACCCCAACTACACCTGCCATCTTGCTACCAGAGAAACAACAAACAGCCTAGCGTAGCATCTCCAAAAGGTAGACTGCTCTAGACTGATTAATCTGGGGGACCGACATTCCCAGAATGGGGGCAAGCAATTCCCTTTCTACCTGAAGGCACAGCAACACAAAGTCACACCTGACACCCTCCAAAAGAAAAACGTCCCCCAGCTCCACAACTGAACCTCATCAAATTGCCAAGTCACCAAACTGTTCCAGATCTATACCTCCTACACCATGTGGCCACATATGCGGTCACACTGCACATCCAAATTTCATATACTACTAACCCAGTAGAATCACAGCAAATCTGATTGGAAAGTTGCATAGAAGATCACCAAGCTCAATGAGCCTAAACCATAACAGAGTAGGCTCAACTAGCACTAACCAACAGTAGATCTTCACACAATTTTATTAACATCATTGTGAGATATAATAATTATCACAAATTGACTCTGATTGATCCAAGATCTGATAATTCCATTTGTCTTTGTGTTGTAACAAACAATATGAAGTAAATTTGTGCCTGCAAAGGGGAAGGCTGGGGTGGCAGGTGGGAAACTAGGGATATTGTTAGTGGGAAGGTTACACTGGTACGCAGTTGGTAGGTCTGGTGTTAGAACACTATGCCTGAAACAACTGTATGCTAAATAACTTGATAAATCACAGTTACAATATTTTTAAATAAAATGAAAGTGCTTATTTCTATTTCTGTAAACAAGAGACCATCATTACTTGGGCTACTACATAACTTTAGAGGAAAAAAAAATCACTGTGTCTCTGTGGATACCTACCATTTTAAAACAAATAAACAGAACGTGCCACCTCCATTCCCCACAACTGCAGCCAAGGCTGCCACCCATCTGTATTATTTCAGTGCTGCCCAAAAGGAAGTATACTCACTTAGAGAAGACATATAAATCACTTCTCACCAGAGAAAACTGGCTCCAGTTTGCTGTGTAAGCCCAAAATTAGTCCCACTGTCCTTTTTCAAAAATTCTGTTTGCCTAGCTATTCCTGAACAAGACATGAATAGGTTTTTTTTACAAAGCATGTTAAAAAATAGAATAAAATTCATTAATTGATAGTACTTAAGGGGCCTGAAAGAAGATCCTCAAGAAAATTCAAGCAAACCAAATCCTGCAATATATCAAAAGTATTATATGCCATAATCAAGTGGGGTTCATCCCAGGAATGTAAGGAGGGCTCAAAATACATAAGTTAATGTAATATAGCACACCAACAAAAGAAAAAATAAGAACCAAATGATCATATCAATTGACATAGAAGGATTTTGACAAAACCCATTCATAATTAAAAAAAAAACTCAAAAAACAAGAATAGAACATACCTCAAAGACTAATGGCCATTTACAACAAACTCAAAGCCAGTATCACACTCAATGGTAAAAAATATAAAGACTGCCTCATGCTATTAAGCACAAGGTGAGGATTGCCACTATCATCACCTTTACTCAAAGCAGTTTTGTAAGTCCCAGCAAAGGAATCAGACAAATATATATATATATATATATATATATATACATATATATAAACACATGCTTATATACATATATATGTGTGTGAACATATATATGTCTGTATATATGCATATACACACACACACACACACACACACATATATATATATATATTAGGGGGGGCTGGAGCGATAGCACAGTGGGGTAGGGCGTTTGCTTTGCAAGTGGCCAACATGGCCGACCTGAGTTCAATTCCTCCGCCCCTCTCTTCTCCGAGAGTATCTCACCTGCACGGCAAAGCCTGGCAAGCTACCCGTGATGTATTTGATATGCCAAACACAGTAACAATTGTCACAATGGAGACGTTACTGGGCCCGCTCAAGCAAATTGATGAATACTGGGAGGACAGTGACAGTGACAGTGATATATTAAGGATCCAGATTGGAAACAAAGAAGTCAAGCAATTGCTATTTGCAGATGACATGATATTCACTGAAAACCCTAAAGACTTCACAAAAATAACTCTGAGAAAAAATAAACCAGTATAGTAAGAAAACAGGTTATAAAATTAATACACAAAAATCTGTGACATTCCTATACACAAATAATGGACTAGAATAAAATAAAATTTTATTAATAAAATAAAATAAAATTAAAGAGGCTTACTCTTTAATCCCATATCCTCCCCTGAATGCATATTTTGCTTGCTTGTCTCTATCCTTTGCTTGTTTATTTCTATTCTGGAGAAGCCTGTGTTCTCTCTTGAACATGTACCTCTCGCTTTCTATCCCCTCACATATTTCTAAACAAGTTTTTTTTTAATTTTATTAGTGAAACACCATGAGGTACAGTTGCAGACTTACAAATTTTTGTACTTGGGTTTCAGTTATACAATGATCTAGTACCCATCCCTCCACCAGTGCCCATTCCCCACCACAATTAATCCCAGTATCCCTCCCACCCCCCATCTCCCCAACCCCCCATCTCACCCTGCCTCTGTGGCAGGGCACTCCCGTTTGTTCTCTCTCTCCTTTTCGGTGCTGTGGTTTGCAAAAGAGGAAAAACTTGAGAACTGGCAAAAGGTCCTATTTAAATGTTTGGAAAAATTCACTAGTGAATTCATCTGGACCTGGGCTTTTGTTTTTGGGAAGATTTTTGATTACAGTTTCAATTTCCTTGATGTTAATATGTCTATTCAGGTACTCTAGATCTTCTTGATTCAGCCTTGTGAGATTATACGAATCCAGAAATTTATCCATTTCTTCTAGGTTCTCTTGTTTCATGGAATACAGACTTTCAAAGTAGTCTCTGATGATCTTTTGAATTTCTTTGGTTTCTGTTGTGATATCCCCCTTCACATTTCTGATTCAGTTTATTAGGGTTCTCTCTCTCTCTCTCTTTAGCCCTTCTTTTAGGTTTGGTTTTGAGTCTATGAAGTTCCTGAGCTGCTGTTTATCTAGAAAACAGCGTACCATTCCTTTTTGAGTTTGAGTGAGAGTTTAGCCAGATAGAGTATTTTTGGTGAAACATTCATTTCAGTGAGTTTTTTCACTATGTCCCGCCATTGCCTTCAGGCTTGGAGGGTTTCCCTGATAGGTCTGCTGTGAATCTAAAGGGTGCTCCTTTCTATGTGATTTCCTTCTTTGACCTTGCTGCTTGCAGTATTGTGTCTCTATCGGTGGCATCGATCATTCTAACTATGATATGTCTTGGAGTGTTTTTGTTATGGTCTCTTTTAGCTGGCACCCTTCGGGCTCCTTGAACCTGAATGGCTGCATTGTTGAGCTCTGGGAATTTTTCAGCAATGATTTGTTTAACCGTGGCTTTTTCATTGGGATTGTTTCCCTGAGCTTCTGGTACTCCAATGATTCTAATGTTGTTCCTCTTGGAATCATCTCCTAGGACTCTGATTCTCTCTCGAGCTATTTTGAGGTCCCTTGCCATTGTTTGTTGTTGCCTGTTGGCTTGATGCAGCTGATCTTCCAGCTCACTGATTCTGTCTTCAGCTGTGGTCATTCTACTGTTAAAGGCACAGAATGAGTTTTTTATTTCATCTAGGGAATCTTTAATTTGTGTCATTTCTGTGCACAGCTTTCCAATTTCTGCTCTCATTTCATTTCTTCCTGGATTTTCTCAATTGTCCGATCCATTGTTTCTTTCATGTCCTCCTTCAATTTACTGAATATCTGTCTGTTTCACTGAGTTCATTGAACATCTTCATGACTTCATATCTGAATTCTTTGTCAGAGAGGTCCCTTAGGTGAGTAGCACCTACAAAGGATTCTGGACTCTTTTCATCGTCCTCCCCACGTGGTGGGGATTTGCGTTGTTTCTTCATGTTGGTGTGTAGATATGGGGACTAGATTTCTTGGTATGACTAAACTACCTGCAGCAGTGTGAGAGTTGGCCCGCCTAAAATTAGGCCATGCCCACTTCTACCAATGCCACGCCCACTTCTGAAGAGGCCACGGCCTCACAGGAACCTGGTGTGGGGGCAGGGGGTAAAGGCTGGGTGGAGAAGAAGACCAGCACTGCTTTGGGGATGAAGAGGAAGAGGCAGAGGCTCAGGGCTGCTTTTGTCCCAGGCTCCGAGAGGACACTTGGGATGCTTGCAAGGAGAAAGCCAGTTCCTGGGTTCAAATACCAGCGGATAAACTGACCTGGGTGGGGAAGATCAGAACAGCTTTGGGGACGAAGAGGAAGAGACAGAGGCTCAGGGCTGCTTTTGTCCCAGGCTCCAAGAGAACGCCTGGGGTGCTTGCAAGGAGAAAGCCAAGTCCCGGGTTTGAATACCAGCAGATAAACTAACCTGGGTGGGGAAGAAAACCATCACAGCTTTGGGGATGAAGAGGCTTTAAATAAGTTTTAATAAAATTTCCTTGCTTCACAAGAACAACAACAATACAAAAACAGAGAAGACTGTAGCACTGTCTTCTCACTGTTCATCAATTTACTGTTACTGTTTTTGTTGCTACTAGGTTTTTTTTTTTTTTGGTATATCGAATACGTCACAGGAAGCTTACCAGGCTTTGCCATGCGGGCGCGAGGAATAGCTTGCCGGGCTCTCTGAGAGGGGTGGAGGAATTGAACCCAGGTCCCCAGGTCAATCATGTGCAAGGCAAACACCCTACCCTCTGTGCTATCGCTCCAGACCACTGAGAAGACTATGCCATTCCAAATATTGCCTAAAACATCATATTCCCAGGAATCAACTAAACAAGAGGGATGAAAGATTTATATGGTAGAAACTACAAATCACTGCTAAGAGAAATAGAAGAAGACACCAGGAAATGGAAAGATAAGAAGAACTGGAAGAACTGTGGTCAAAAATGACCATCCTAACCAAAGTATTATACAGATTCAATGTCATACTCATTAAAATTCCAATGACATTTTTAAAGACTTGGAACTCTACTGATATGTGACTGGAACCATAAAATTTCCCAAATAGCTAATGCAATCCTAAGGGGAGGGGGAAGAATGGAGATTATGTTTCCCACCTTTGAACTATACTACAAAGCTATAATAATCAAAACTATACAGTACTTGAATAAAGCCAGATCTGCACACAATAGGACATAATGAGAGTCCTGAGTTAAGCTCCCAAATTTATGAACAGTTTATATACAACAAAGAAGCTAAGTGTATGAAGTGAAGCAAAGAAAACCTCTTCAACAAATGCTGCTGGGAAAACTGGATAGTAAAAACTGAAATTAAAACTGTACCTCACACCATACACAAAAATAAACTCAAAGGAGATTGCAAATCTGAAGATTAGCCCAAAATTTATAAGATACATTAAAGAAAATATCAGGAGAACTCTCCGGGAAATTTACCACAGAGGTATCTTCAACAAAATGAACACAATGGCAAAGACAACAGAAACTAAAATAAACAAATGGGACTACTCCAAATTAAAAAGCTGCTTATATGCAACGAGACTCAGCAATAATAAAAAGACACCCTACTGTCTTTTTGAAACATTTTCACATGATATATCAGATAAAGGGCTAATATCCAAGATCTGTAAAGCACTCACAAAACTTAACAACAATAAATCCAGTGACTCCTCCCGCCTCCACAAATGGGTTAAGAAGAAAAACAGGCACCTTCCCAAAGAAGACATACAAGTGGCCAGTAAGCATATGAAAAGTGCTCATCTTCAATAATGATCAGAGAAACATAAATCAAAACAACACAGATATATTATCTTACACCAGAGAGAGTGGCACATATCAAAAAGCCTGAAAACACCCAGTGTAGGGGGAAATGTTGTTCACTGTTAGTGGACATGTCACCTGGTTCAGTCTCTATTGAAAGCAATATGAAGATCCTTTTTAAAAATAGCAATAGGATTTCCACACAGAACAGTGATAATACTTCTTGGCATCTATCCCCAAAACACAAAAAATAGATTCAAAAGAATATATGCAGAGCTACGCTCACCACCACTCTTAGCACTACAGCCAAGATACAGAAACAACCCAAAGATCCAAATACAGATGAATGGATCAAGAAGTTGTGGCATACATCATTAATCATCAGGGAGATGCAGATCAAAACCACAATGAGGTATCATTTCACACGACAGAGACTGGCCCATATCCACAAGAACAAAAGCAACCAGTGCTGGCGCGAATGTGGCGAGAAAGGGAAACTCCTTCACTGTTGGTGGGAATGCTGACTGGTTCAGTCCTTTTGGAAAACAGTACGGACGATTCTCAAAAAATTAGAAATTGAGCTCCCATTTGATCCAGCAATACCACTCCTGGGAATATATCCCAGAGAGGCAAAAAAGTATAGTCGAAGTGACATCTGCAATTGTTTGTTCATTGCAGCACTCTTTACAATAGCCAGAATCTGGAAAAAACCTGAGTGCCCGAGAACAGATGACTGGTTAAAGAAACTTTGGTACATTTACACAATGGAGTACTATGTAGCTGTTAGAAAAGACGAAGTCATGAAATTTACATACAAGTGGTACTACATGGAAAGTATCATGTTAAGTGAAATGACTCAGAAAGAAAGGGATAGACATAGAAAGATTGCATTCATCTGGGGAACATAAAGTAACAAAATAGGAGACTAACACCCAAGAATGGCCGAGATTAGTACCAGGAATTTTACTCCATGGCTTGGAGGCCAACCACACATGCCAGGGGAAAAGGGAGCTCAGATAGAGAAGGGAACACCAAATAAAGGTTTTGGGACGATCCTCCCAGGATGGGAGAAGCATGCTGAAAGTAGACTATAGACCAAACATGATTGTCACCCATTGCCTCCTTTGCAAACCACAACACCCAATAAGAGAGAGAGAACAAAAGGGAATGCCCTGCCACAGAGGCAGGGTGGAATGGGGGGGATGGGGGTGGGAGGGATACTGGGATCCATGGTGGTGGGAAATGGACACTGGTGGAAGGATGGGTATTTGATTACTGTATAATTGAAACCCAAGCACAAAAATTTATAAGTCTACAACTGTACCTCATGATGTCTCACTAATAAAAATAAAAAATAAATAAAATTTTTTTAAAAAGTTGTGGCATATATATACAACGGAATACTATGCAGCTTTACTGAACAAAATCACGCAAATTTCTTTGAAAATCATGGTATTTAAATCAAATGGGTGAAAAACTTATGCAATCTGCTGCAACATGGATAGAACTTGATGATTGTCATTCTGAATGAAGTCAGTCAGAAGGAAACATACAGAATGATCTCTCTTATATGTCTCTCATATGGGACTTACAGATAAAGTAACAACAAAGGGTCAAAAGCACACTGATCTACACAACTGAGTTATGTGTGTACATGCGGTATGAGTGAGGAGTCTAGAAAGGAAGGGGACTGGGATCCTTGAGGGAGAAAGTTGGGTACACTGTTGATTGGTGCAGTAGTGGGATTACGTGCATGGGAAACCATTTACAGTATTATAAATCACAAAACCTCAATTAATATAAAATAAAAGTAATAATGTGTTTATTAAAGAGGCAAGTTAGAGGATGGGAAAAAACCTAGAGGTACGGAGACGCTGGTGGTGGGATTTGTTAGAACACTGTATTCCTGAAAATTATTAAAAACTTTGTAAATCATATCATGGGACCTAAATATCATTTTAATGTATAATGGTACAAAAGAGCAAATTTTTAAAAAATCACATGCCACACTGAGGTGAGCCCAGAAACAGCTGGCTTTGGTGCTGGGGGTTGAATTATTAGTCAGGATCACCATCTTGTCCCATCCCCCAAGGTCAGGGTTATCCCTGCCCACAAAGAACAAGACTGCAATGCTACACTCCACAGTCGTGCATTTCTTCACCGCTCCAAAATTTAATGTGAGCATTCAGAGACATTCTAATTGTAGTCACGTAGCCACACAAAAATCATATGCTAAATATGAAAAGACTAGAAATAGTAAGAATAAATGTTATTTTTACATTTTGTGTCTCTTCAATTCGTTTATCAAAATTATGACCAAACTACATATCTACTTCATACAAAAATAATGTCCAACTTCAATTGTTTTTGTGAAATTTACAAGTCAGGGTCAGAGAAATAATACAGCAAGGTAACATAGCGCTTGCCTTGCCAGACTGACCTGCGTTCAATCCCCAACACCCCATATGGTCCCCTAAGCCCCACCAGGAATGATTCCTGAGTGAAGAGCTAGATATCCTAAGCACAGCCAGATGTCCCCATCCCCCAAGGTCAGGGTTATCCCCCACCAAAAATAAATAAAATTTACAATTCAGGTTATCATTATAGTAATAGAAAATCAAGTAACAGTTGCCAGCATTTAAGAAAAAATATATCATCAAATTTATAGAAAAGTAAATATATTCTTGGCAGGAAAAGCAATATTTTATACCATGAAGTGAAGAGGGGAGAAATGCTCCAAATACAAAAATCTTAAATTAATAAGGCCAACTACTCACCCCCTATTACTGACAATTGCCTTTTTCAAGTGAATGTAATTTGCAGGAAAGATCCCCTGTAAAAAAGAAAGAAAAGATTTCCCATTAGTAAAAGCAATTTGTGATGAGTATTTAATGTATACTAAAATAGAAGTCAGGCTGAAGTACTGAAATACTCTACCAACAACATAGTAGCTCTCAATGTAGAAAGCACTTCATATACTAATCAAGAATGCAGACTTAACAAATAATGTATTAGATAGGAATTTTATTATCACCTGCAATCAGTGTCTATCCTCAAGGAAAAACTATGATATAAAGCAACTAATTTGGGGGAGGAAGGCTACTCCCTGTGGTCTTTAGGCGGCACAAAAACACTGCAGTGCTCAGTGGGTCACACAGTGCTAGGGGTCAAATCCAGGGCTTCAAGCCATGTACCTCCAAATAGTTTTCTGTCCATTTGTATCTATTTAAAATTTTATTTATATTTTATTTATAATTTTTTCATTTTTATTGTAGTTGAGGTAACACAGTTTATTTTTATACTTTCAGAGTACAAAGTCACAGCCCTCCACTACCATCAAAGTGCGCAGACCTCTGCCACTGTCCAAGTGTTACTTTTAATCTTTTTAAGTCACTGAAATGTTCCATCAGATCATGACCACAATACAGACATAAACCTGGCACACACCTATAATGCCACTGACATGATCTGACCAGTAACTTTTAGACTATCCAGTTCAGAGGTGAAGAAACATTTCTCTGGTTAACATAAGTAGAACAGCACAGCACAGTCCCCCCCCCCCCCCCCCGGTTGTTCATCGATTTGCTCGAGCAAGCCCAGTAATGTTTCCATTGTGAGACTTGTTGTTACTGTGTTTGGCATATCAAATACATCACGGGGAGCTTGCCAGGCTTTGCCATGCGGGTGAGATACTCTCGGTAGCCTGCCGGGCTATCACCAGCCCCATAGCCCCACCTTTTAAAAAAAAGTTTTCTTTTTAAAAAAACATAAGAAGATAAAAATGCCAAAAATGTCAGCGATCTTTCAGACATCTAAATAAACATAACATCCAAGTTACAGAGACCCCAGAAGGAGAAAAGAGAAATCTGGGGGAAGGGGGTTTTTTTTGGCAAGAAAATTACAGCCAATGGGGCTGGAGCAATAGCATAGCAGGTAGGGCGTGCACCTTGCACGCAGCCAACCCAGGTTCAATTCCCAGCATCCCATATGGTCCCCTGAGCACCACCAGGAGTAATTCCTGAGTGCAGAATTCAGGTGTAACCCCTGTGCACTGCTGGGTGTGACCCAAAAAGAAAAAAAAAGAAATTATAGCCAAAAACTTCCACAATCTGAAGATCATATTGATAAAAATTCTAGCTATCTGATTTTAATTTATATAACTTGAATCAAAAAAGCAACTGGTATTTCAACCATTTAAATTCTTGTAGTTCAAAACTTTTGAAAATCTCTTTATGTTTAATAAAATCAAGTTTTAAATTATAAAGCTAAATGTGAAAAAAGTAAACACAAACACACACCAAGATATAACATAATTAAAATGGAAGAGGCAAAGAGACAGATATTACTGCCAGCAGTGAAAACAAACCCAAGCTTTATCTAAAAGGAAGCGCCCATAAAAATCACAGCTGTTGGGGCTGGAGTGATAGTACAGTGGATAGGGTGTTTGCCTTATACACAGCCAACCCAGGTTCAATACCCAGCTTCCCATACGGTCCTCCAAGCCCTACCAAGAGTAATTCCTGAGTGCAGAGCCAGGAGTAACCCCTGGCTCTGCACTGAGCATTGCTGGGTGTGAACCAAAAAAAGCAATAACAACAAAAAAATCACAGCTGTTATTTCAAACAAAACCTTACAGACCAAAAGGTAACTGTGTAACATATATAACACACTAAAAAATAACAGCCAGTCAAACAAAATTATTTCATCTATCATTCAAATTCAATCGTGCAATATATAACTTTACTGACAAGTTATACAAAATTTTGTTCAGTAAACCAAGACTAAATGGTCATTTAAGACACACTAACTGGCCTCATATAAAAGGTTAAAGAGACAAAACTGGCTACAGAAACCACCCACACAAAGAAAGTATTAAATTCCTTTATTTCATTCATATGTTTTAATGCCAATGGCCTGAACTCCCTAACTAAAAGGGATAGGGTGGCTGTATGGATCAAAACACTAAATCCGACTTTCTTCTGCTCTCTAAAGATTCATGTGAAATGCCATGATAAACACAGATTCAAAGTAAAGGGCTGGAGAATATGATTATGATAAATACTATAAGCAAATTAAAGCAGTGATGACCATACTTCAATAGACAAAACTGACTTCAATAGAAAAGGGGTATTAATAGACAGGGACAGACATTATATAATAATCAAAGGCTCTGTACACCAAGAAGACTTAAAACTCATTAACATATATGTTGCAGCACAATCCCACCATCAGTTATCAACTTCCTTCACCAGTATTACAAAGTTCCCTTCCATTCCCCAACCGACCCAGCCCCACAGCCCGCCACCTTGACAGGCACATCTTAAAATTTAGTGCTTGTAGTTTGGATCTCATGTTTTCAGTATTGTTGAATCTGTGGTTTGAATATACAAATATACCACTCCCCCACATTACCAATGTACCTAGACACCTGTTCCTCTATTACCTTCCTTTCTCATCTTCTCCCTTCTCTCTGCTCAAGTTCTTTCTTTTTCTGTCCTCCTCCCTGTACTCTGGGGTCAAAGGTGATCTAGGAATCCTCTTTTGAAAATATTGCATTCCTTCATCCAGTTATTCCATCTACCACAAATAACTGAGACTGTCCTCTATTGGCCTTCTTCACTCAACTTGGTATCTTCCAGTTCCATCCACGTGCAGCAAAATGCATATTTCATCATTCTTTGCAGCTGCATAGTATTCTGTTGTATATACATACCACATCTTTATAATCTGTTCATCTGTCATTGGATACCAAGGTAAGTCTTTATCTTGCTATTGTACTGAGCGCTGTAATGAGTAACAGCGTGCATATTTACTTTGTAGTTTTTTTTAAATTTTTTTTATTGAATCACCATGAGATACACAGTTACAAAGTTGTTCATCACTGGGTTTCAATCATACAATGTTCAACACCAGCTCCTTCACCACTGTGCAATTCCTATCAGCAATGTATATCCCCAATATCCCTCATGTCACTCTCCACCCCCATCCCAGTCTGCCTCTATGGCAAGCACTTTTCCTCTTCCTCTCTCGTTCTCTCCTCCTTTCCTACCAATCCCCATTGGGCATTATGGTTTGCAATACAGGTACTGAAAGGTTATCATATGTATTCCTTTACCCAGATTCAGAATTCAATTCTTGTGCAGAGTAATAATTTCCAACTATTGGTGTCATCGTGGTCCCTTCTCTATCCTAACTGCCCTCTCCCTCCCCCCATTCCCCCCCACACACACACACACACTCACATACACTTGTGGCAAGCTTCTGGCATGGACCAGTTCTCCTGACCCTTGTTTCTACTGTCCTTGGGTAATAATTTCATACTACGTGTTTTATATACCACAAATGAGTGTAATCATCCTATGTCTATTCCTCTACTTGTGATTTATTTCACTCAGCATGATACTCTTCAGGCCTATCCATTTATAATCAAATTTCATTACTTCATTTTTACTGGTAGCTGCGTAGTATTCCATTGTCTACATGTACCATGGGCTGGAACGATAGCACAGCGGGTAGGGCGTCTGCCTTGCACGTGGCCGACCAGGGTTCAATTCCTCTGCCCCTCTCAGAGAGCCCAGCAAGCTACCAAGAGTATTTCGCACGCACGGCATAGCCTGCCATGCTACCCAAGACATATTTAATATGCCAAAAACAGTAACAACAAGTCTCACAATTTGTTGTGAGACATTACTGGTACCCACTCGAGCAAATCGATGAACAATGGGACGACAGTGACAGTGACATGTACCATAGTTTGTTTACTCAATTGTCTATCCTTGGACACTCAGGTTGTTTCCAGATTCTGGCAGTTATGAATAGTGCTACAATGAACCATAGACATTTAGATGACATTTCTGCCACATGTTTTTAGGCCTCTTGGGTATATTTCTAGAATTAGTATAGCTGGGTCATATGGAAGCTCAATTTCTAGTTTTTTTAAAATGTCCATATTGTTTGCCAAAAAGCTGGACCAGTCAGCATTCCCACCAACAATGAATAAGAGTTCCTTTCTCCCTGCATAAGTACCAGAACTGGTTGTGCTTGTACTTTTTGATGTATGTCAGTCTCTGTGGTGTGAGATGATATCTCATTGTTGTATTGATTTACAATAGCAAATCAATAGCAAATTATGAATAGCAATGTAGAGCATTTTTTCTTTTACCTTTTGACCATTTGTATTTCTTCTTTGAGGAAGTTTCTGTTCATTTCTCCCCATTTTTTTACGGGGCTGGATGTTTTCTTCTTGTAAAGTTCTATCCATGCCTTATATATCTTTTGATATATACCCCTTATCAGAAGAGTATTGGGTAAATAAATTTTTCCATTCCATGAGTGTCTATATCTTGATCACAATGTTTCTTTTGAGGTGCAAAAGTTTCTTAGTTTAATGTAGTCCCATTTGTTTATCTTTGCTTCTACTTACTTGGTCTGTGGTGTTTCATCTTTGAAGATGTCTTTAACTTCAATGTCATGGAGGGTTCTGCCTACATTTTCCTTCCTGTACCTTATGGATCCAGGTATGATAGTGAGGTCTTTAATCCATTTTTATCTGACTTCTGTGGATGGCATTAAAAAGAGGCCTGATGGGGGTATGGTGCCGCCAGCAGGTCAGTTTATGCTTGTGAGGCAAGTGTATCAGCAGCCTGATGGCACCGTCAAGCTTTCAGATACCCCAAAATTGCTGCTGTGCCTTTGGCCAGACCCCAAAAACTTGGGGCAAAGTTTACCAAGAAAGTAAATGGCCAAAAGTTAGGTATGTGGGAGACACACCCACAAACCACCTCTGGCTCAGCTATATAATTGGAGGCATGGCCTCTCTGGTTCTGATCGAACTGCTTACCGGCCATAATCCCAGAGACTCAGAAACGAATCTCAGAACCCAAAGGGTTTTGGCAGAAATGCATCCTGTTCCTGCAGTAGGTTACTGGCGCTGGGTCACTCCAGGTGGGAATAGGTTTCGTGCCTTGGCCTGTTCCCCTTGGTGGCCCGGTGACCACCACCCTCCAGAGGCCACTGGACAGTCAGGTTTGGGCCTGCAGTGACGAGACATGTGGGGTCTCACCAGATGGGGGTGGAACCAGCCCTTTCCTCCCCATACCAGCGAGACCCTGAGTCACCGCCTACAAATGGCCTCTCTGGCTCCTGATCAAGCTAATTAACGGCCATGATACCAGAGACTCAGAAACAAATCTCGAAACCCAGCAGCTTTTGGCAGAAATGCATCTGGACTGCATACAAGGTGGCCAGAGCTTCTTGGAAAGCCAGGTATGAGCCAGTGGTGACAGGGCAACTGCAGTCTCATGGGAAGGGGGACAGTACCGCTCGTCCTTCACACCCTATTGAGGTCATGAGTTGTCCCCCACGAGCGGCTCTTCGGTACAGCCATGGCTCCAGAGGCAAAAGGACTTAATCCTGAGCCCGGCAGCTTGCGGCAGAAAAGTGAATGGACCATGTGTTAAACTACAGCGCCATGCCTCCCTGGGAGGGAAGGGGCATTGCTCCCTTCCACTTTTTCCCCACCAGCAGCAAGGTGGCTGCCGCCTCAGAGCTTATTGGAAAGCCAGGTATGAGCCAGTGGTGACGGGGCAACTGCAGTCTCAAGGGAAAGGGGGCAGTACTGGCTCATCCTTCACACCCTACCGAGGTCACGAGTTGCCCCCTACGAGCGGCTCTCCGGCACGGCCATGGCTCCAGAGGCAAAAGGACTTAATCCAGAGCCCGGCAGCTTGCAGCAGAAAAGTGAATGGACCATGCGTTAAACCACAGCACCATGCCTCCCCGGGAGGGAAAGGCTGTTGCTCCCTTCTGCTTCTCCCCCACCCCCAGCAGCAAGGTGGCCGCCGACTTGGAACTTATAAGAAAGCCAGGTATGAGCCAGCGTTGATGGGCCAACTGCAGTCTCATGGGAAGGGGGGGGCAGTACCAGCTCGTCCTTCACGCCCTACTGAGGTCACGAGTTGTCCCCCATGAGCGGCTCTCCGGCACAGCCATAACACCAAATGCACAGAAACCAATTTCATAATTATCTGGCTCTTTGCAGAAATCCAAAATCGCGAGGCCGCTATTGCAGCCATGCGAGATTATATGATTCTCATAACCAGCTATAGAAAATGAAGTATTTCACAATGCCTTTTCAGCAATTCTGATTTTGGGGAGGTAAATTCTAAACAATAATGGTACATCTTTTGTCGAAATAATGAATGTAATCAATGTAGAGAATAGTTAAGTGGAAATCATCTGCCTCACAGGCATTGGGAGGGGTGGTAGGGGGAGTATATTGGGGTTCTTGGTGGTGAAAAATGAGTACTGATGAAGGGAGAGGTGTTTGATCATTGTATGATCGAGACTCAAACCTGAAAGCTTAGTAACTTTTCCCACAGTGATTCAATAAATAAATATAAGAAGAAAAAATAGATAAATAAAATTATGAAAAAAAAGTAAGATGGAGTTCATGCCCAATTTAATCAGCTAATCAGTGGCTGAATAAACAGCAGTACTCCTACATAAAAAAAATAAAAAGAGGCCTGAGTTCATTTTTTTGCATGTAGCTGCTGTTTTCCCAGCTTGCTGAAGAGGCTTTCCTTGCCTCCTTATCAAACATTAAAATGATCATATATTTGAATGTGTGTCAGGATACCCAATTCTATTTCCTTGATCTGTGGATCTGTCTTTATTCCAATATCATGCTGTTTTAATTGCTACCACTTTACAGTACAGCTTGACGTTGGAGAAGGTGATACCTCCCATCTTCTTTTCCCCAAGTATTGCTTTAGCTATTCGTGAGGGCTTGTTGTTCTATATGAACTCAGAAAGATTTGCTCTATTTCTTTGAAAAATGACATGAGTATCCTTATAGGGACTGGACTGAATCTGCATAATGCTTTGGGGCGTACTGTAATTTGGAAAATGTTAATCCTCCCAGTCCATGAGCAGGGAATGTGTCTCCATTTTCTTGTATTCATTTTTATTTCTTGAAGTAGTGGTCTGTTGTTTTCTTTGTATAGATAGGTTCCTCACCTGTTTAGTTAAGCTGATTCTAAGAATGTTTTTGTGTGCTGGGGGTAGATTCCACAATTGCAAAAGTGGAACTGTTGAGTCTTGTGGCAACTCAATTCTAAGTTTAATGAAAATTCTCCAAAGAAAAGTTTCCATAGAGGTTGAACCAGACAACAACATTCTCACAAGCAGTAGACGAGAGTCCCTTTTTTACCACATTCCCACCAACAGAGATTGTTCACACTATTTTTGATGTATGCAATTCTCACTGGTATGAGATATCTCATTGTGATCTTGATTTGAACATTTCAATGATAAGTGATGATGAACATTTTTTCTTGCACCAATTGGCCATCACCTGTCTTCCTCTAAGAAGTGTCTGTTCATTTCTCTCCCCATTTTTAATAAGGTTTGGGGATTTTTTTTAAATCTTTGTGTGTACTTTGTATATCTTACACAACAACCCTTTATCTGAAGTGTTCAATGTGAATAGTGTTTCCCATTCAGTTAGCTGTCTTTTAGTTTTAGCCCTTGTTTCGTTTGCCACTTCAATTTAATAAAGTCATTTTTGTTGCCTTTGCCAGTGCTATCAGATCACTGAAACTCTTAAATTTGATGGAGTCATTTTTGCTGCCTTTGCCACTGCTATCAGATCACTGAAGACACCTTTGAGGTTCAAAGTTTGGATAATTCTGCCTGTATTTTGATATTTTATAGTTTCTGGTCAGATCTCAAGGTCTTTTATGCACTTTGAACTGACTTTTGTGTAAAGTGTGAGATACAAATCCAGCTTTAATTTTTTTACATGTGGTTATCTAGTTTTCTCATCGCTATTTGTTGAAGAGGCTATATTCACTCCATTTCAAGTTCTCAGCTCCTTTGATGAAAATTAGCTGTCCAAAGATATGGGGTTTTTGTCCTTGGGTATTCAATTCTGACATGCTGGTCAGAAAGCCTATCTTTAGTTCAGTACCATGCTGTTTTGTCATTACAGTTTTAAGGTACAGATCAAAATTAGGTAATGAAATATCTCCCAGTTTCTTACTGTTCAGAATGGATTTGGCTAAGCAGCGACTCCTCTGATTCCATACAAACTTTATTATTGACTTTTCTAGGTCCTTGAAGAATGTTCTCTGAATTGGAATGGGGATTGTGTTGAATCTGTAACAATAGTTTAGGTAAGATAAGCACTTTAACATCCTTACTCTTTCAATCTACAAGCATGAAATATTTTTCCATTTCCTAAGATCTTCTATCTCCAAAGTGATTTAAATATTTAATGATAAATCTCCCACATATTTTGATATTTGATGTTTTGGGGCACTATTTTAAATGAGATATACTCCTTGATCACTATTCCTGATTCATTACTTGTATATACGAATGTGTCTGAGGACCAGATAGTACAGCCTGTAAATTGTTTGCCTTACACACAGCTAATCTAAGTTCAATCTCTGGTGATCCATATGGTCCCCACAAGCCCACCTTGAGTGATCCCTGAGCACAGAGCCAGGAGTGAGCCTTGAACACCACTGGGTGTGTCCCACCCTCCCCCCCAAAAAAGGCAACCAAATTTTGTGTACTGGTTTTGTAGCTGGCTACTTTGATTTATTGTTTCTAGGAGCTTATTTGTGGACTCTTTAGGTACTTCTATGATGTCACCTGAAAATAAGGATAATTTAACTTATTTCCAGTTTGGATCCCTTTGATTTGTTTTTCTTGAATGACTGTTGTGGATAGGACTTCTAATACTATGTTGAATAAAAGCAGAAACAGTGGAAATCCTTTCCTTGCACCTTATCTCACAGGGAATGCTTTCAGTTTTTTCAACATTAAGAAGGATACTGTCTGTGGTGGGTTTGTTACAGATGGCCATTATTGTCTTGCAGAAGTTTCCTTCCACCCCTATTTCATTAAAGTTTTTCTTTTTAATCATGAATGGATGTTGGATCTTCTCAATAGTTTTCCCATAGTGACTAATATAATCATATGATTTTTATCTTTCCTGTTACTGACATGTGTTATGTTAATTATTTGTATATGTTGAATCATCTTTACATTCCCTGGAATGAATCCCACTAGATTTTGGTATATAATTTTTTAAAATACGTTGTTGGATTTGACTTGCTAAGATTTTATTAAGGATTGCTGCATCAGTGCTCATCAGCAAGGGATTAAAAACATTTTCAAACAAACAAAAAAAGAATTGGTGGTATTTGCTACAATTAAACCCACACTTTAATGATTACTGACAGGCTGCCTATAAAAAAGCAAATAGCCAACTCCAAAAACAGCTGACCCACACACACAGAAAAATGGCAACATAGTCCCCTCACTCCACCAGGAGTGAGTGATCCTGGGCACAAAGCCAAGAGTAAGCCCTGAACACTACCAGATGTGACCCCAAACACAAAATATAAAATAAATTGATTAAAAAAATAAAATGTGCCTACCAAAGAGGCATACTGAGGGATGGAAGGGAACATGGGAACAATGATGGAGGGAAGTCAACACTGGTGGTGGTATTGATGCTGGAACACTGTACTCCTGAAACTCAACTATAAATATCAATGTGAGTCTTAATTTTTAATAGAAGTGGTTCCATAATATTTAATCCCTTGATCACTTCACCTCCCATTACTCATTGATTTGCTCAAGCGGGCACCAGTAATGTCTCCATTCGTCCCTGTCGTGTGCTAGTGTAGCCCAATGGTGTCTGCTCACTCCAGGAACACGAAGAGCCTCAAACCAATCTTTCAGGGTCTTGACGAAGAAGTCCAGCCATCTCGCAGGTGGGTGGCCACGCGATCTTTTAACATCCCATTGAATCCAGTCTGTAATGGCTCTAGTTCAGCGGTCATTTTCAAATTGCATTACGTGTCCAGCCCATCTGATTTTCAACGCCTTAGTAAACGAGACAGTATCCCTGATTCTTGATCGTCGACGGAGGTCAGAACTCCAGATTCCTTCTCTCGCTTGAGTGAAGCATGATACTCCAAGCAAAGCTCTTTTGATTCCTCTTTGGGAGACCTGAATAGCATTATCCTCCTGTTTTTCGTAGGGCCCAGATCTCTGAGACATATGTTCATGCAGGAAGAATGGTGAAGTCGAAAAGATGTGCCCAAAGCCAGAGGTTTTTAATCCTCTTAGCTATTTCTTCGACACTCTTGAAGGTGTTCCATGCTGCTCTCTTCCTCCTGTGCAACCAAGTGCCAGGTTGTTCATCATGTTTAGTTCTCACCGTAGGTACACATAACTGTTGCATTTGGAGATGTTCGTTCCATTGAGAGTGAATGGAATGTCAGGGACTAGTCCATTTCTCATAAACATTGTCTTGGTGAAATTCAGCTGCAGTCCGACCTTTCCACACTCACAGTCCAAGTCAGCCAGTATTTGTGCCACTTGACTATTTGGTGTTATTAGAAAGATGTCATCAGCGAAGTGGAGGTGGTATAGTTGCATCAGCCAGCACTGCTGCTCTTCTCCCTTTAAGGTCTTCCTTTACCGCTTCTCTGCACTGCTTTGTGAGCGAGGATGTTTGCTTGTGATTGCCTGAGGCTCGCGCCCAGCCACGCTGGCAAATGAAATCGTGAGTTTTTGAAGACAGGCGTCTTTTTGTGGCTTTCTCTCTCTCAGCGTTCCTCGCACAACCATGGAGGTACTGAACCAGTCAATTGTATTCTTCTTCAATGTTGTGAACGACGGCATCTTCCCATGTTGCCGCAATAGTGCCAAAGAGCTTCCAGTTGATAGTCACTCTGGGAGTTCTCTTCTTAAACTTTGAGCCCTTTCTCCCCGCTCCATAAAGTAAAATTTTACACGAAGGAGACAGTGGTCCAATCCCGTTTGGAATTTTGGGTCAACAGCAACATCAGTCAGGCAAAACTGTCAATTGAATATGATGTGGTCAATTTCGCTGTGGAATTGTATACCGGGAGACTCCCATGTCTAACGTTCAGATTTGGCCTTCTGGGACTGAGTTACCATGGATGGTCTTGATTGACATGACTATGAGAGACTGTCTGAGTTCATCATGTCGACCAATATTTAATATAAAAAATTTTAATTTCTTGAAACAATAAACATACAATAAAGTAGAAGGCTACAAAAATCAATGCGCAGAAGGTGCAAAAGAGATAGTTTAAGGTGCTTATCCTCTATGAGACTGGCGCCAGCTTAATCTCCAGCACCCTATGGTGCTGACTACCATCAAGTGCAGTTGTAGAGGTTCCCAAATATACAAGGTGTGCTCCTGGAGGCACCAGAGCACTACAGGTTGGTCTGGGTAATCCTGATCCAAGCAGCACTGCATCTTCAAGCCCTGGTATTATATCACAAGCTCAACTAACCAAGAATTACCTGGTGGGGTCTCCAAGACTCCTGAGAACTATTTGGATGACCCAAATAAACTATAATTAATGCATAAAAATCGACTGCACTCTTACTGTAAACAATTATAGAAGATAAATAATCCTATTTACAATCATATCCAAATATTTTCAAATATCTAGGAATCATTTTAGGAAAGGAGATAAAAATGAAAACTATAAATCACTTCTGAAATAAAATAATGCACATAAAAATGGAGACATTCCTTGTTTATGTACTGCAATAATCAGCATTCTTAAAATGGTCATCTTATTCAAAGTAACCTACAGATGCAATGAAATTCCCATGAAAATTCCCACGGCATTTTTCAAGTACATAGAACAAATATTTCAAAAATTTAAGAGGGAACCATAAAATTCCTGGATAACAAAGTACACCTGAGGAAAAAAAGATGGAAGCACTATAGTTTCAGACTTTAATCTTTACTTTAATCTTTACTGTAAAGCCACAGTAATCAGAACTATGTGGTACTGAAAAAGAGACAGTTTTCTCAGATCACAATGGAATAGAATTAAGAGCCTGGAATAAATCCTCAGATATATGGGATAATCAATTAATTAATTTCGCAATCAATAATTTAATAATTTAACAAAATTTGTTTATTTTATGATAAAGAGGTTAGATTCATGAAGTGGAGTAAGGAGAGTCTCTTCAAAAAATGGTATTTAGAACGTTCAACAGCCACGTGTAAAATATATAGAAATAAGACCCCTATCTTACATCATACACAAAGTAATTATAATTCAAAATTAATGAAAGGCCTTGATAAAATTTTTAAAGCCTGTTTCTATTAAACATATTGTATAAAATATGGAAATATCCAAGATCTTGACCCAGAGGCAACTTCAATGCTGGCAATGAAAAGGTAAAGGTAAAGGCCCTCCCGTTGATCGTCGATTTGCTCGAGCGGGCCCAGTAACGTCTCCATTGGAGACTTTGTTGTTACTGTGTTTGGCATATCGAATACTCTCAGCTTGCCCGGCTCTCCGAGAGGGGCAGAGGAATCGAACTCGGGTCAACCATGTTGGCCGCTTGTAAGGCGAACGCCCTACCACTGTGCTATCGCTCAAAATAAAAAACAAACAAGGCTAAATCAAACTAAAAAATTCTAAATTGCAGAAAAAAAGCTTAAACAGACACCTCACTAACTGTAAGAAAGCATTCACACATGATGCAAAGTACTGAAACCCAAGATATAAAAAGCATTTCAACGCTCAACAACATTAAAAATGGGGAGAGATACTTTTTAAATTATGACATGAAGTGACAGCACAGTGGGTAGGGCATTTGCCTTGCACTCGGCTGAACCGACTGACCCAGGTTCGATTCTTCCACCCCTCTCCAAGAGCCCAGCAAGCTACCGAAGAGTATCTCGCCCGCACGGCAAAAGCCTGGTAAGCTACCTGTGACATATTCAATATGCCAAACATGGTAACAAGTGTCACAATGGAGACGTTACTGGGCTCGATCAAGCAAATCGATGAACAACAGGAGGACAGTGACAGTGACAGTGACATGAATATGGCCAACAGGCATATGAAAAAATGCTCATCACCACTGATTATTGGGAAAATGAAAATCAAAATAATGAAATTTTATCTCACAAAATTTAGAATGGTCTGTATCAAAAAGTCCAGAAACAATAAGTGCTGGATGTGATAAAAAGTAATTCTTGTTCATTGCTAGTGAAACTGTGGCTTAGTTCAGCCTCACTTGACAAGTTTGGAGACTTCTCAAAAAATAAAAATATATCTTTCACATGACCTATTTATTCTACTTCTGCGCATATATCACAAAAACATTAATCTGAAAGGAATATGCACACCTATGTTCACCACAACATTATTTACAATAGCCAAGATCAGAAACAACCCAATTGCCCAACAACAAACAGATAAAAAAAAATGTGGTGTGTATAAACAATGGAACGCCACTTAGTTATGAGAAAAGATGTGATCTTGCAGTTCACTGCAACTTGGCTACAATTGAAGGAAATTATGCTTAGTGAAAAAAAGAATCAGAAAGAAAAAGACAAGTACCAGATTATCTTACTCAAATATAAAGAAACAAATAGAGACTAAACAATAACCAGTAAAAACAAACCCCTGATATGTGGTCAATAGATATATGATCCAAGGATGCCAAAGAGAACAGAAAACAAGGGAACTTTCGGAGAGTGGAGGGATCTTGGCAGATGATGGTGTGATGTAGCAATGATGCAAATATAAAGTAAAAATATCATGCATTACAAAAGGAATGGGTAACAGAATAAAAAGGTAAAGACTGGGAGAAAATATTTGTCCAGTATTCATCTGATAAAGGGTTAATATCCAAATATATAAAGCACTGGTAGAATTTTACAAGAAAAAAATCCAAAAAATGGGGGGAATAGATGAACAGAAAATTCCTCAAAGAAGACATAAAGGTGGCCAAAAGGCATATGAAAAAATACTCTGGATCACTGATCATCAGGGAAATGCAAATCAAGACAACAATAAGGTATCATCTCACACCAGTAAGATTGACACACGTTACAAAGAGTAAAAACAACCAGCACTGGTATGTATGTCAGGGCCGAGGGGGGTAAATATCCTCACTCACTCCTGGCAGAAATTCTGATTGTATGGCTCTTTTGGAAAACAACAATGACTCTTCTCCAAAAACTGAGAACTGAGCTTCCACATGACCAGCAATTCTATTTCTTGACATCTACCCCAAGGGCTCCATAACTCTATTTAGAAAGACTTCTGCTCTTCAACGTTCATTGTGAAACTATTCACCAAGAGCTAAAACCTGGAAACAACCAAGAACAGATGGATGGACAAAGAAACTCTGGTACATACACACAATAGAATACTACTTGACTTTAAGAAAAGACAAAATCATGCAATTCACTGCCACATGGATGGAGCTGGAGAGTATCATGCTGAGTGAAGTTAGTCAGAAGGAAAGTGACATACATAGAATGATCTCTCTCATAAGTGGGATAAAAAGAAACAAAGTAGGAATGTAACAAATGCCCAAAGGCAACAAAAACTGAGAACTGGGCTTCAAAAGGAAGCTTACCACAGCAGAGGGAAGGTGAGAAATAGGATGGGTAAAGAGGCAGAAACTGGGACAATAATGGAGGGAAGTAGCCACTTTGGTGGTGGGTGCGGTGCTGGAATGTATGCATGAAACCCTATCATCAACAATATTAAATGATGGCTACTAAAATAAAATTTAAAATATATACTATGGAGCGATAGCACAGCGGGTAGGGCGTTCGCCTTACAAGCGGCCAACATGGCCGACCCGAGTTCGATTCCTCCGCCCCTCTCGGAGAGCCCGGCAAGCTACCGAGAGTATTCGATATGCCAGACACAGTAACAACAAAGTCTCCAATGGAGACGTTACTGGGCCCGCTCGAGCAAATCGATGATCAACGGGAGGGCCTTTACTTTTACTTTACTTTACTATCAGTATTTATTATCGTAAAATAATAATAAAAATAGAAGTAAATAGACAGCCACTACCATGTAAACTCACCCACAGGCCCCACTCTCTCTCTAGATTCACAACTCATCTCCAAGAAACAAGTAAAGCCACTAAAATTCATGGACATAAAGGTATCCAGATGAAAAACCCATTGGGAAGTAGGGACAATGGTGGAAGGAAGGTCACTCTGGTGTTGGGATTGGTGTTGGAGCATTGAAAACCCATAACAACTATATTATGAATAGCTTTGTAAACCTCAGTGTTTAAATATTTTATTTTTAAATACATATATAAAATTGTTCATAAACACCAGGTACCTAGGATTCAATTTAGCAAAGAATGTACAAGACATACATCAAAAACTATAAATCACTATAGAAAGAAATAGAAGAGGATACCAGAAAATAAAAACAATATTTTGTTCATATATTAGAAAATTTAACATTGTCAAAATGACCACTGTATATAATGCACTATTTGGATTAAATGTACTCCACATCAAAATTCCAATGACATTCATCAAGGACTTTAGAGAACATATTTCTGAAATTTTTATGAAATCATAAAACCCTTCAAAGAGCCAAAGAAATTCTGAGAAATAAAGATTGGAGGTGTTATTTATTTTTCCTCACTTTAAATTACAATGGAAAGCTACTGTAATGAAAACTGAGGTACTTGAACAAAAAGGTTGAATCTTCAACCAACAAAGAAGAATAGAGAGCTCAGAGATAAACCCTCAAATAAATAATTTATCTAAGACAAAGGTGCTGTTGCATGAAGTTGAAAAAGGAATACAAAAAAGTCTGGGGAAAACTGGATGGACACAAGTACAAAAAAAAAAGAAAGAAAAGAAAAAAAAGCGACCTGAAAACAGGTTCTGTATCTCACATCACACATAAAAAGTAATTCAAAGTTGATTTAAAACCTTAAGAATACAACAGAATCCATAAAAGACACTGAGGAAGAGTCAGAGAGACAGTAGAGGAGTTAAGGTACTTGCCTTGAATGTGGCTGACCCCACTTTGATCCCTGGCACAACTGACAGTCCTATGAACACTGCCAGGAGCACAGTGCCATAAATAAGTCCTGAGCACAGCCAAATATAACAAAAAACTTATTAAAATATACCAAGAAATGATCAGAAGACATATGATGTAATCGCCCATTAATAAGAAAATGCAAATCAAAATGGTAACGAGATATCACCTTACACCAGTGAGAATGGCATACTTTTTTTTATATATTTATATATGTATAAATTGAAACAACCAGTGTTTGCAGGGAAGTGGTAAAAAAGAAACCCTCATGCACTACTGTAGGAATATTGTTTGATTCATTCTCTATGGAAAACAGTGTGGAGACTTCTCAAAAAAGTTCAACTAGAGATTCCATATCATCAGCAGTCCCACTTCTTGGCATCTATCCTGAAAACAAAAAAAAAATATTACCTTAAAAAGATAGATGCAATGAAATGAACAGAAACTTTCTCAAAGAAGAAATCCGGATGGCAAAAAAGCACATGAGAAAATGCTCTACATCATTAATCATCAGGGAGATGCAGATCAAAACCACAAGGAGATACCATCTCACACCTCAGAGACTGGCCCACATTCAAAAGAACAAAAGCAACCAATGCTGGCGTGGATGTGGCGAGAAAGGGACACTCCTTCACTGTTGGTGGGAATGTCCACTGGTTCAGCCCTTCTGGAAAACAGTATGGACGATTCTCAAAAAATTAGAAATTGAGCTCCCATTTGACCCAGCAATACCACTCCTGGGAATATATCCCAGAGAGGCAAAAATGTATAGTCGAAGTGACATCTGCACTTGTTTGTTCATTGCAGCACTCTTTACAATAGCCAGAAACTGGAAGAAACCTGAATGCCCAAGAACAGATGACTGGTTAAAGAAACTTTGGTACATCTACACAATGGAGTACTATGTAGCTCTTAGAAAAGATGAAGTCATGAAATTTACATACAAGTGGTACTACATGGAAAGTATCATGCTAAGCGAAATGAGTCAGAAAGAGAGGGATAGACATAGAAAGATTGCATTCATCTGGGGGATATAAAGTAATAAAGTATGAGATTAATACCCAAGAATAGCTGAGATCAGCACCAGGAGGATTACTCCATAACTTAGAGGCCAGCCGGGTATCCTAGAGGAAAGGGCAGTTCAGATAGAGAAGGGAGCACCAAATAAAGGATGTTTGGAGGATCCTCCCAGGAGGGGAGATGCATGTCGAAAGTAGACTATGGACTGAACATGTTTGCCACTCAATGCCTCTTTTGCAGACCACAACACCCAAAAGGAGAGAGAGAACACAGGGGATTGCCCTGCCACAGAGACAGGGGGGATGGGGGGATGGGGGTGGGAGGGATATTATCCATGGTGGTGGAAAATTGGGCACTGGTGGAGGGATGGGTATCTGATCATTGTATAATTGAAACCAAAGCACAAGAAATTGTAAATCTACAACTTTAAAAAAAATAAAATAAAATAAAGGGGAAAAAAAAAAAGATAGATGCACAACTATGTGCATGGCAACATTAAGAATAAGAGTCAGGATATAAAAACAACCTATGTGTCCAAAACTGGATGAATATATAAAGAGACTGTGGTATATATAGCATTGTAGCGCTGTCCTCCCATTGTTCATCGATTTGCTCAAGTAGGCACCCGTAACATCTCCATTGGAAGACTTGTCGTTACTGATTCTGGCATATTAAATATGTCACGGGTAGCTTGCCGGGCTTTGCCGTGCGGGCAGGATGGCAGAATACTCTCGGTAGCTTGCCGGGCTCTCTGAGAGGGATGGAGAAATCGAACCCGGTTCAGCCGCATGCAAGGCAAACACCCTACCCACATATGTAATAAATATTAGATAGCTAGAAGATAAAAATCTTGTTTGCTTCAACTTGACTAGAACTGATGGTGTCATGTTAAGCAAAATAAGAGGAAAGAGGACAAACACTGGATAATCTCATACATCTGTGCTATATAAACAAAACAAGGGACTGGAAAATATCAAATGATGGCAAACTCTTGGCTTTTGATTAAAAAACTGAGATGACCAAGCAGTAGGGGGGAGGGGGAGGAGGAGGAAGAAGCATACTAGAAGCGACAAGTAGTGCAGGGTATTGAGCTTTTTATGGTGGTGAAAATACAGTGATTTTGTATACCAAAATAATAAAAGTTAACATACTAAAACCATGCTACCTAGTAAACCACAATTTGTTTTTAATTTTAAGAATCATTAAAGATATTGAATTGTACTATGAAATCACATGATAATGAACTGATATTTTAGTGTCAGTCTAGACATGTACAACTAATTAGGATGCTTTTAAGGAAAAAGGTGGTACTGGGGCCGGAGAGATAGCACCGTGGGTAGGGCATTTGCCTTGCACGCAGCAGACCCCGGTTCAATTCCCAGCATCCCATATGGTCCCCTAGGCACCACCAGGAGTAATTCCTGAGTGCAGAGCCAGGAGTAACCCCTGTGCATCACCAGGTGTGACCCAAAAAAGGGGGGGGAAGGTGGTACCAAAGAGATAGTTCATGTGATGTCTAGCAAGTATGAGGTCCTGAGTTCAATTCCCAGTACAACATGGCCCTCTAAGCACCACTGGATCTAACCCTAATGCTGCCTGAACACTGAAGAGTTGGAGCAATCACTGATATCTTCTTTCTGCACACATATCTTCTTTCTGCACACATCTCCCATCCCGACTGATTCCTCCAGCCATCATTTTCTTAGTGATCCCTTCTCTATTCCAGCTGCCTTCTCCCCTTTGCTAATGAGGTAGGCTTCCAGCTATGGAGCAATCTACCTGTCCCGTGTATCTACTATCCGTAGGTGTCAGCCTCATGTTATGTTGTTTTATACTCCACAAATGAGTGCAGTCCTGAGAAGAAATTTTTTAATGAAGTCTTTTAAAGATCTACAAAACAACTGAATCTAGGTATAATCAAAAAAGTGTACAAATT
The DNA here is from genome assembly GCF_029834395.1 of Sorex fumeus. Lineage (NCBI taxonomy): Eukaryota > Metazoa > Chordata > Mammalia > Eulipotyphla > Soricidae > Sorex > Sorex fumeus. The sequence goes on along the minus strand of NW_026606129.1, from coordinate 51,531,402 downwards.
CCCAAAATCCTGAATTAAAATTATATTACTAAAATTATTACTAAAATTCCATATATTTAATAAATAATATTTAATAATATTTGGCCGGAGCAATAGCATAGCGGGTAAAGTGTTTGCCTTGCATGCAGCCAACCTGGGTTCGATTCCTTTGCCCCGCTCAGAGAGTTCAGCAAGCTACCGAGAGTATTCTGCTGCACAGCAAAACCTGGCAAGCTACCCGTGACATATTCAATATGTCAAAAACAGTAACAAGTCTCACAATGCAGACGTTACTGGTGCCCGCTTGAGAAAATCGATGAACAACAGGAGGGCAGTGCTACAGTGCTAATAACATTTAATAATATTTAATAATTATATAAATGATTTTATATATTTAATATTTTAATGTTGTTTAATATTTAATAGGCCCTCCCGTTGATCGTCGATTTGCTCGAGCGGGCCCAGTAACGTCTCCATTGGAGACTTTGTTGTTACTGTGTCTGGCATATCCAATACTCTCGGTAGCTTGCCAGGCTCTCCGAGAGGGGCGGAGGAATCGAACTCGGGTCGGCCATGTTGGCCGCTTGTAAGGCGAACGCCCTACCCGCTGTGCTATCGCTCCAGCCCCTGAATTACTTTTTATGTGTGATGTGAGATACAGAACCTGTTTTCAGGTCGCTTTTTTTTCTTTTCTTTTTTTTTTTGTACTTGTGTCCATCCAGTTTTTCCCATCCAGTTTACTATTACTTGTGTCCATCCAGTTTACTATTACTAAATAGTAAAATATTGCCAAATATTAAAATATTTTAAACCATGAGCGAGACAAATTCCTTTAGATAGAATTCTTTTTTTGGAAGAGAACTACTCTAGAGAACCACAACTAGAAGTGCTCAATGGCTCTATGCTCAGAAATGACTGCTCTGGGAAGCTACACATATATTCTCCCTACCTAGACCATGACAAACACTCTAACAATAAGATTCCTTCATGAAGTACACTAAAAATGTGGCTATCAGGTAAATTTCAATCATAAACCCACAAAATTTTAGTAATAAAAGCCAATCTTTTAAAAGGAATCATTTAGGATCATTTTTTTAGGATCATTCTTTCTGGTGATAAGTAGTGCTTTCTTAATTAAAAATATATTACATATGGCTTAGTGTTTAGCTAAGATGTATCAAAATGAACTACCACAACTAAAAAGAAAGTTGGGAAAATTAAACAGCTCTTAGAGACAATGTCAAATCATATCTTTAAGGTTTGATACATTAAACCATGATATTTTATAAACTTATTTGGAGTATAACTGATACACATATTTAAAGCATAGGATCTTTTTTTAATTCATCCATATCTTCAACACTTCTAAGAAAACTACTTGTTATAGCAATAAAGGCCTACAATAGGAAAGAAGAAAAAGATAAGATCAACAACATAAATGTACATTCCAAGCATCTGGAGAACTAACAAATGAATCGAAGACGAGCAGAAAGAAGGAAATTAAAAAAAAAAAAACAGAACTCAATAATGTAGAGACTAAGAAAGCAATACATAAAAATCAGCAAAACCAAAAGCTGGCTCTTCAAAAGAACAATAAAAATAGACAGACCTTGGGCTAGATTCACGAGGTAAAAAAGAGAAGTACTCAAATAAATAGGATCAAAAATGAAAGGAAAGAAATTACAACAGAAACCTCATAAATCCAAGACATCATGAGATTTTACTATGAACTCTAAGTTGGAGAACCTAGAAGAAACAACGTACAGATTCTTAGAAACATGAAATCTCCCAAAACTGAATGAAGAGGAAATAGGAAACCTGAACAGGCCAATCACAAGCAAGGATATTTAATCACTAATCAAGAATTTCCCCAAAAACAAAAGTCCTGGTCTAGAAAAGTTTACTGGTGAGTTCTATCAAGCCTTCAGAGAAGACTTTCTGCTGTTGTTTCTTAAGCTCTTTCAAAGTATCAAAGAAACAGAAATCCTTCCTAACATCTACTATAAAGCTAAAAACAAGCAATCTGTGGGCATGTGGTACCTCCAACAGTTCAACCTGTACCACTGGGGTGAATCTGGCTGGTCCCCAACAACAAGTTTCTCCAGAAACTAAACCACCAAAAGTTAGGTATGTGGGAGTCACACCCACAAACCACCTCCAACTCAGCTATACAAGCTCATTTATCCGTCTTGCTACAGAGACCCATAAATATATCTCAAAAGAGATCAAAAGCCACAGATAACCTTAGACCCGCACAAAGTCCAATAGATCAGGGTAAATCGGAGAAGAGCAGGTCAATCTGATGCCCACCTAAGTAGAAACCCTGGCAACCACTTGCTCCCACAATCCAAAATCACTGCCAAAACCCCAGCCAGACTCCACCATCTCAGAACAGACTTCACCAAGATATTAACCGGTTGCAAATTTGGATATAGAGATTTTGTGACTGAAATCTCCAGGCTTTCTCAGAGCTGAGATGGGCTACCCCCTCCCACCCACTTCCCTGTACTCCTGAAGGCACTGGCAGTCACCCCCACAAACCAACTCCAGCACCACCATGTAAGCTCTTCTACCAGTTTTGCTTCAGATATGTATAAATAAATATCAAAAGAGATTAAAAGCCACCGTTAATCTTGTTATGCAAGATGTAACACACCAGGGTAAATTAGAGGTGGGGGGGAGGAGAGAGGTCAGCCTGGTGCCCGCCCAAGCAGAACCCCCAGCAGCTGCTCGCTTTCACAATCCAAAATCGCCCTCATGCCCCCACTGGATTTTACTGTGTTAGGTCTAACCTCATCAAGATATAATCTGCTAAAAATTTGGATATGCAGTTTTTGTGACTGAAATCTCCAGACTTTCTCAGGGTCAGGTTGGGCTACCTTCCCCCACCTCCCTGTACTTCCAGAAGCCTCAGCAATCATGTCCATACCCCAAAACCTCCTGCTAAAAAAACTACTCCAGCCTTATCTTTCCAATAAAAATACTGAACACCCTGAAAAAACATGATGACCTCTTAGTAACTGTCTTGCAAACCATAACACACAAAAGGAGAGAGAGTAAAGAAAAGTGCCTGCCATAGAGGCAGTCTGAGAGATGGAAGGTGTTGGGAGATGGTGGGAAGGTAATGGGGAATGGGTAAATGTACATTGGTGCAGGGAAGGGTGTTGGATCACCGTATAACTCAAACCCAATCATTTCGAACAACTTTGTAATGGTCTATTTCATGGATATTCAATAAAAAAATTTAAATAAAGAATATGTGAAACAAAGAAACCTGTATACTTATAATAGCTAGTTAAACCTGTATACTTAGAATAGCTAGTTTTATAGTTTTATTAACTAGTAGCATTAACCAGCATTTTCCATAAGCCCAATTTAAAATTGGACAATTTTTATAAGTCATTTCCAACACTACCACTACAACCTGATAAGCTCTAAAGTCTATACTGATGCCTTTCCTTTCATTCAGAACCTACTATAGTAACTTCTCTGCCTTCTCTCAACCATTCATCAAATAACTAGACCTAGTTTTCTGCCACTATCGTCCTATCAAAAGAGACTTTCTTGAAAAATAAAGATATACAATACATTATAAATAATATAGGTTATTATTATAAATAATAATCACCAATATTCCTCTACTGTCAAACTCAATGGTCCCTGCTCAACACTAATCTACATGACTACTCCACAATTTTGAGTGAAAATTAATTATACACCCCTTAAAACTAATTATTTACCCCTTTTTTTTCTTTTTTTAGCTTTTTGGGTCATATCTGGTTATGCTCAGGGTTACTCCTGGCTCTACACTCAGGAAACCTCCGGGCAGTGCTCGGGGACAATATGGGTTGCTGGAGATCAAACCCAGGTTGGCTGTGTGCAAAGCAAATGCCTTACCCGCTGTACTATCACTCTGGCCCTAATTATACCCAGTTTTAAAACACTTTTTTCTCCTTAGCCAAATACAATCTCCATTTCTCAGTCTCTGTATTCCCTTTCCTGTGTTCCAAGGAGCTCACCTTTGGTAAAAGCTCTTTTTTTACCCCTACTCTACCATTATCATCATTATTATAGAAGCAGTAGCAACTATTTGTTGTGCTGTTTCACATAAACTCACTGATTCTTCAGACAATTCTATGAGCTAGTAATATAATTCTTATTCCAAGTATATACAAAATTAAAGGTTAATATATTGAACCTCTATAAACCTAGCACTAAGCTTCTTAAAGTTATCAACATTTTGCCAATATCGATTCATTAATTACTACATGTATATTTACCTACTGCAATGTATTACAGCAAATCTCAGAAATTGTCCATCAATACTTCTACTGTACATCAGTTGTATCTATCCCTCTTTTGAAAGATGAACTCCCTATGTGCCAGAGAAACATAATCCAAATTCATTAAACCCTTTGGTCTATAAAACTCCAACATAAATCCTACCTACCTTTCCTACTTTTTCATCTATCACTCTCCTCTGTTCCCCAACCAGTTTGGAGCATTTACCAGTCTCTGAAAATGTCTTGTAACTTCATGCCACCATACCTCTGCTTATGTTATTGCAGATATTTTACAGGGCTTTGTTCCTATCTGTCATGATTTCAAGTACACAGTTATAACTCTTGTACAGAGGCTAACAAGAAATGGGAGTAAGTGTTAAACTCATTTCATTGTTTTTCTCTTAAGTGTGTATTAAAAGAGAAAATTATCAAATATATAAATTTTATCCTATTTTCTTGGGTTGGAGCAATAGCAAAGCAGTAGGGCATTTGCCTTGCAAGCCACCAGCCCAGTCGAGCCAGGTTCGATTCTTCCACCCCTCTCGAAAAGTCCGGCAAGCTACTGAGAGTATTTCACCCGCATAGCAAAGCCGGCCAAGATACCCATGATGTATTAGATATGCCAAACACGGTAACAACAAGTCTCACAATGGAGATGTTACTGGGCCCACTTGAGCAAATCGATGAACAATGGGAGGACAGTGCTATGGTACTTTCTTATTAATTCTTTTGTATAATCATAAGAAAGTTAATATTTTGTTAAGCCTAACAAATATACAACATGACATTTCACTGAAGAGAACAGAATGCCTCAAAAACTTTTTGCCCCTAAAATTACAAAGCTAATAGATTTTTTAAATTTTTTTCCCAATATTTTTAAAATTTTAATTTTTATTTTTAATTTTTATCAGTCATGATTTACAAAGTTACTGACAGTTGCATTTTAGACATATAATAATTCAACATCAAGCCCTCCACCAGTGTCAACTTCCCTCCACCAGTGTCCCCAGATTTTCTCCCCATCCCAACCCCCATTCCATCCCGACCTGTAAATTTGACAGGCACACTACAAAGTTTTAGTGTTCTGTTGAATCTGTGTTTTGGGATATGGCAGTGAAGCCCTGAAACCTGTTAACCCATCACTTATTGTTCTCTTATTCCAGTCCTCCTCCTCAATTTCTCTCTTTCTCTGTTCTTCTCTCTAAACACTGTGGTCAAAGGTGATCTAGGCATCCCCCTTTATACATTTCCTCATCTAATACACAAAATTTTATTTTATTAAAGCACAGTGAGTTACAGAGTTATTCGCAGTTGGGTTTTTGATGTACAGTGTCCCATTACACTATACGGTTTAAGAATTTTTAAAGAAAATATCACTTAAATTTATAGCATAAATTTAGTAGTATATTTCCTTGATTCTCTTAAATATATAATTCAATCTCTTCAATAAAGGCTGTTATGAAAACAGGATAGCCACAAGTCTAATAATAAAATTAGAGCTTCACAACTTATCTCAGAGATGTTGGAAGCTGAGTTATTCCAGGTAGGCCTAACTGCCACCAGATCCAGATCTCTGCAACTTTGTGAAATGAAGGCAGACAAAGTCCCCACCCTGCCAAAGGCCCAGCACTCCACCAATCCACACCCAGCTTCCACCAGTTCTGAGAAATGGCTCAACTTCATCACTAATCTTAGAGAGATACCAGAGAGATGCCAGTAGCTGACTGTTCCAGCTCCAAAGCTCCTAATGCATGTAGCTGCATATGTGGCCATGCAGTTCCTTCTAACTTCACAAAGCTGGCAGTCCAGTAAAAGCATGGAAAATTAGATGGGAATATTGAGTAGAAGCCCATTACACTCAATGAGTGAAAACAGTAACACAGAACGTTCAACAATACCTAACAACTTAGTAAATCCTCAGACCATGACTTTAGCAACACCATTATGAGACATATGTGGTTAACAAGCAACACAGAGTAAATTGTTTTGAGCCAGCTAAGGAAACAGGCTTGGGCAGAGGGGGAAACTAGGGACATTGGTAGAGGGAAGGGTACACTGTTACGACTGGTGTTGAAACACGAATACCTAAAACAACTTTATTGTGAACAACTTTGTAAATCATGATGTTTAAATAAAGTTCCATGCAAAAAATGAAATTAGAATAGTATCTCACATCATGCACAAAATTAAACTCATAGTGGATTAAAGATTTTGAGATCAGACCAGAATCCATAAAATACATTTTAAAAAATCGGCAGAACTCTGTAGAAAATTGACCACAGAGATATCTTTAATAAGACTACCACAGTGGCAAAGAAAACAAAAACAAAAATGAACAAATGACTACTGTTGGGTAACACTGCTTTGTCCTTCAAGAAGCTTAGGTTTATCTGGTTACACCCATCACAGTGCTCCTGAAGCACTTCCACTTCCATTGTGTTTATCTGTAAACAGTCTTTCCTATGCTCTCCTTCCCACCCAGTTAATCAGCTTTCCCCTTAATCAGACTTTGTTAATTTGTAAGATCAGTTTCCCAGAAATCTATGATTTTATATGTATGAGTGAAATATTGCCTTTCTCCTCTCCTTATGCCTTATGAATAGTTTACCTTAAAGTAATATCCTTTTTGTATAGATACAGGAAGACCGTTAACATTATGCTTTGTAATTTAGGATTTGATTGGCCTTGAATATTATTCACTCCCGGGCATCTTTCTCGACTTAAGCCTCAGTTGCCCTTAGTTCCTAACACCCCAAAAGCAGGGTCCTGACGAGGGACTGAATGGACCCAGGGCAAGCAGTGAGCTACCCTGGCAGCGAAATGGGCCAGGCCAAAGTGCCACGATTCTTAACTATAAGTTAAGAGTTTGATCATGGACCAATGCTGTCATGATCCAAGATAACGACAAGACTAGGATCCTGCTAGGGGTGGGAAAGACGATCTGGCCTGAGCACCGTAGTCTGAGATCGAGATGGCCCTAGGAGAGCAATTCTATAAGTTTAAGATATTTCTTACTGTATCCATACAAAATGATTTATATTATATTCTTATATGCTTGTCAGACAAGGAGAGGAGAGGCACGCCCATGGGATTCTGCTCTAGGGTGGGTCCTCCTGCTGAGGGAGGATCTGTCCTAGGAGCGGTCTTCCCTGAGGCTAAGATTTCTACCCCTGTTGATTTCTACCCCTATTGATTGTGACCACACCTATGTGTAATTGTTTCCCCAATTCCTCATGGAGAGAGGATTTAACTGTACTGTAGGAGGGGGCATAAAGGGGGGGGGGCAGAAGGAAGAAGAGAGTTCAGAGAGGATCAGAACCCAGACTCCAGAGAAGGAGGATGAAGGGGAATGGAGAAGGAGAATGAAGTAGCTGGGGGAGGAAGAGGGGGGCAGAGATAGAGAGACAGATGAGGAGAGAATCAGAATAAACTACGACTAATACCTACCAGCCTGGCCCTCGTTCCTTCCTCCGCCTGACCATCGCCATTGACCTCTTCGGGGTGGTAGAAGGGTGAGACTACCGAACGCGGGTGGCGGGAGAGATAGAGCCGCCACCGTGTGGGTGCCGTGCCCCCTCTTGTGTGAGTTTACACAGACTACATCAAATTAAAAAGCTGCTGCACAGTGATAAAAACTCAAGGCATCATGATGAATGGGAAAAAATATTTTTACACAAGATATCAGATAAAGGACTGATATCCAAGATCTGTAGAGCAATCACAAAAATCAACAAAAATAAAACAAAAAAATGAACAAATCCAGAGATTCCTTCCACAAGTGGCACAAAAAGAAAAACAGACACTTTCCCAAAGAACACAGATGGCCAAAAAGTATATGAAAAAGTGCTCATCTTCACTACTATGGAAATGTAAATTAAATCAATATTGAGATATCTCACACCAGTAAGAATGGCACTTATCAAAATTTATGAAAACAATCAGTGTTGACAAGAGTGTGGTTAAAAATTATGAGTCAGAATGTCATCTAGTTGAACCTCTATTGAAATCAATATGGAGATACCTTCAAAAAAATTGAAACAGAACTCCCACATAATTCAATTCAATGATACCACTTCTTGGCATCTATCCCCCAAATACAAAATTACTAAATTCGAAATATATACACAATGGAATACTACACAGCTCTAAGAAAGAACAAAATCATGCAATTTTGCAGCAAAATAGAACTAGAGGATTTTCATGCTGACTAAAGTCAGTCAAAAAGACACGGATAGATACAGAATGATTTCACTCATATATGGAAAGCTAGACAGCAAGGTAGCAACAAAAGGTTAAAGACAAAACAAAAGGAGAACTGGTCTACAATTGAGTTATATGAGTGCAAGGAGATGGAAAGGACCTTGGGGGAGGATATATCAATACACTGGTGATGGGCATGGGGTTAGAATCATGTGCATGAGAACCACCAGGGACAGTATTATAAATTTCAGAACCTCAATCAATAAAGAAATTAATTTTTTTAAATTATAAATAGTATCATTTTAATATGAGGTCACAAAATCATTGACAAAGTACATCAGTTTTTCTTTTTGAATGTTAATTGGAAAATTTGCAGAAATCAAAACAACCTTTGAAAGTTGTTTTAAAACTTTTCATATTTTAAAAACTGTTTCATAGATATATTTTACCACTTAATAATATCTTTGCATGTTTTATTTGTTTCTAGTTCAGATATTTTATCTGGCTACTTTAAGTTTTTTTATTAGTGTATATCATACATAACAAAAGGACACCCTAGTAAAGTCTTTTTTACCACTAATAACTATTTTACAAAACCATTAAAGCATTTATTTATTGAGGCCAGACTGATTGTACAACACATAGGGCCCTTGACATCCATGCAGTGAACCAGGGTTTGATCCATGGGACCCCAATTGATCCCCTGAGCCCTGCCTGGAGTGATCTCTGAGTGGAGAACCAGAAGTAACTCCTGGCATTGCCAGGTGTAAGACGCCCCAAAAATTATTTACTGCAACCATAATCACAATGTATATGAAAACATTTTTAAATCACTTTAAGCGATTACGTTTTATAAGGGCTGGAGAGATAGCACAGCAGGTAGGGTGTTTGCCTTGCACGCAGCCAACATGGCCGACCCGAGTTGGATTCCTCCACCCCTCTCAGAGAGCCCGGAAAGCTACCGAGAGTATCTCGCCCGCTTGGCAAAGCCTGGCAAACTACCCATGACGTATTCAATATGCCAAACACAGTAATAACAAGTCTCACGATGGAGACGTTACTGGGCCCTATCGAGCAAATCGATGAACAACAGGGTGACAGTGACAGTGACAGTGATGTTTTATAAGTATTGGAGAATTTTCACTGTGGTTTCATAAAATAATACTACTACAACTTTTGATTTGTTTTGTTTTTTGAGCCACACCCAGTTATGCTTAGGGGTTACTCCTGCCTCTGCACTCAGACAGTGCACAGGGAAACATATGGGATGCTAGCTATGGAAACTGGGTCAGCCGCATGCATAGTATCTGCTGTACTATCTGTCTGATCCTTAAACTTAATTTTTAATACTATTTTTTTACTTAGTTTTAAAAGTTTAATATAATATAAATATAAGAACTAAGAGGTATGCCGCTATGTGTTGCTAATAAAGGCTACAATAATATAGGAATCTAGAATGCGGATGATATAACCAAAACACACAATATCATAAGTACCACATCAAATCAAAGGCAAGTAATTACAGAAGCTTGATCACATAAAATGAGCTCCAACATTCACTTTATGTTTGTGTAACTTGGTTCCTTTTGATTAGCTTATAAAATCACTGCTGGCATTAATCATAAAACCATCCTTCTCACACTCTAAATCTTTTGTTGTAGAAACAATCTAGAAATAGATTCTAGGCACTTTATTCTACACTAGAACTCTGAGGAAGCCGAGGAGATAGCTCAAATGGTTAGATCATATGTTTTGCCTCTGAAAAACTTGTGTGCAATTCCCTAGCACTGCATGGGTCCCTGACACTGCTGGAAGTAATCTGGTTCTGGACTAGACTAGATTAAGTTCCCTGCGTATGCTTTCCAACTCCCAACCCCAAATAACATAAAATAGAATTCTAATTAACCTGTTGGGGAAAGGAAAGGAAGTAACTTTTAGACCTGAAGGAAAAGCTATTTCAGTGGTCAGATAGGGACAGACTTCCAGCCATTCCTATCTGGATGCCAGGCATAGAAGCAAATTTTCTTGGACATTTGAATTAGTTGTGTCTCAGATGATTACAGCCACAGATAATAATGCAGTATAACTGCTAAGATGATACCAGTGAAAGCACAGGAAAAAAAAGATTTTTAAATTTCTCTAAATATTAAAGGAATCCTCTACATTGTGGAAGATTTAATTGTACAATATTAAATAATATTTTAAAGATATCATTTACATCTCATACAACATGGTTTTCAAGCCTCATACTCTACCTCTGTTTGATATTTTAATAACAATTTTAGTCAGCATCATCTCTACAGTGATGCCCAAACACTAGTATTACAATCAAGATGGTGAGGTGGCCAACAACACAATTCCCACAAGTACATGGCATGGGATATCATTAAAAAGGAGCTTTACAATTTTTAAACCATCAAAATAATTTATGCTTATGCATTCCTGAGATGGAAATAACTGAAAGTGTGATAAAACTGGACTTTTTAGTGATGAATTTAATGTAACATACAGATACCGATTTATAATAATGCATGCCTAACAGTTATGGAATATTATACAATGTTATTTTAAAATATATAGATACAAGGAATATACTCATAAGCTATGGTTCTCCAACAGGGACAATTTTACCAGCATCACCACCACACCTGTGTTTTCTGGCAATGTCTGAAGATGGTTATTCATTGTTAAAATTTGGAAAGAGGAATTACTGAAATCTATTGAATAAAGAATTTCTCTACGCTGCTACCATCCTATTATGCACAGACAGTATCCTACACAAGACAGTATCCCTGCAACACAAATTATCTGACCTAAAATATCAACAGTGGCAAAAAGCCTTGCGTTTAAGGAAGTAAATATAAAAATAATGTATTCTACAATAATTGCTCTATTAAAATAAGTAATTCTGTTGTCAAACTAATAGGTAGAATTCTAAATAGTTTTTGTTAACGTAGTAATATTCTTCTTATTCTATATAAGAAAATATAGCACTGTAGCACTATCCTCCCGCTGTTCATTGATTTGCTCGAGCAGGCCCAGTAACGTCTATTAAATATTAATTAATAATTAGTTAATTAATAATTAGTTAAATATTAATCTATAAGAAAACATTAAAGCTTTTATTATTGACATAAGCAGAAGAAACTAAGCAAAAGAAACTTTTACAAATGTATCACTGAAAAAGATAATTATGGTATTATAGTTACCAATAAAAAATATATTCTGTATACTTCATTGACCAGAAGTTAGCTAGGAGCTGATTTCTGTCATTTGGGCTGTCTATCCCTCCCCCTTGCTCCCACAGGGACCCCCGTCCACGAACACTGGGGGGCAGCTCCCGGGGACCCAGCAGGGAAGCGGCTGCTGGTCTCAGGAACCTGAACTTTATTCACTGGGGCATGTGGAACCGATACCCCAGAGAAAAGAATGAGACTATTCAGCCAACCCAAGTTCGATTCCGCCGCCCTTCTTGGAGAGCCCAGCAAGCTACCGAGAGTATCCTGCCCTCATGGCAAAGCCTGGCAAGCTCCCCGTGATATATTTGATATGCCAAACACAGTAACAACAAGTCTCACGATGTTACTGGGCCCACTCGAGCAAATCGATGAACAACAGGAGGACAGTGACAGTGACAGTGATACTTCATTGACCAAGCGGCCAATAATAACAATAAGCAAAATTTACTCTACAGCTCCGAAAATTTAAGTGTTACTTAAATTGATATTCTAACAATTATGTATAGGGAGCTGAAGAGACAGTACAGTGAGCAGGGAGCTTTACTTGCACACAGCCAACCTGGGTTCGATCCCCAGTATGACATACAGTCCCTTGAGCACTGTCAAGAGTGTTTCCTGTTCCCTGCACACAAAACCTGGAGTATGCCTTGAGCACCACCAGTGTGGCCCAAAACTTAAAAAAAAATCACAGTAGCATAAACAGATATATATATAATTGAACATTACTAAAAGTATGTAGTATGTACTTCAATTAAAAAATATCACATGGTTCAAAGGATTAGGTCTAAGAATGTGTCCATTTAATTTTTATCAAATATTAACATACATTTACAAATAAATTTTTCAGCTACAATCATATGTTCATTTTTGGGTGGGGGGGTGCCACATCTAGCTGAAGAACGATATGGTGCCAGGGATCAAACACAGAGAAACAGAGAAACACAGAATAAGGATTCATTGCAAGGCAGGTACCCTACCACCTATGGAGCACCATTAGCTCCCCTACCTTTTTAAAATTTTGTCTACTGGCTGGAAAGAGAGTATATCAAGCAACATGCAGCTGATCTGGGTTCAATCCCCAGCACTCCAGCACCACACCACTCCAGCTCCCCAGGAGTAAACCCTGAGTACTGCTGAGTATGACACAAAAACTAAACAGAAAATTTTGACTATTATTTTATTTGTACTTCATTTAACCTTCCCATGTACTAGTATAATCTGTTTTTAAAAGATTTTAATACTCCTGAAACAAAGTTTGATAAAGTTCTGTAATGGAAAGAATGAGTGGGGATATTGTAAAAAGTTAACAAAAATTTTTTTATATTTCAAAAAATACTAGGTAGCTTCCTACATTAGAAAATATAACAATAAACTTTAATTACCTTTACATTTGGTTTTTTTGTTGAAACTCCTCTGTACCAACCTAAAACAAAGCATACAAAGGTTATTAAAATCTTCATGCTGCTATTTTCTTTCAGAGACATAATAGAAGTGTTTAAGGAAGAAAATGAAAGTAAAACTTTCTAGTAAAAGCACACTAAATTTGACTTCATTGTGAGTCGCTTACTCCTAAAAGAACAGTCAGAATAAGCAAAACATTCCCAATCTTCGTGAAAGGGCACAAAATCCTTGCAACTAAATATGATATAATATTTAAAAAGAATTCAGGTCAGAGAGATAATACAGGAGGTAAGTACATGCATGCAGCAAACCCAGGTTCTATCCCCAGTAGAACTAAGTCTACTCCCAGGAATGATCAGGTGTGGTCAAAAAACCAAAAGAAAAACATAATAACTCAGAGGAAATTTAGTTCAAGAAAATTTCCAGATGGAAGATTCAGGGGCAGAAAAGTTCCAAGATATCTCTACATAAGATAGCAAATAGGGAGTGATCCAGATTTTGTCTCCTTTAATGTTCCTTGCACTTAGCTGACCTACCTTCATATCTTAACCTCACAGTTACTAAATTTGACATTCTTGTCCTATTTGGTCCCTCTTACCATTAATACAGAATTAACAAAAGGTTCAACTATACTTTATAAGTAATCTTTTCTTTCCTTCTAAGAAAGGAAAATGTACTGACTACTTCTCCCAATTTCAATCTAATTTTTCAGAGTTTTGCTATAGTTTCTCTGCTGGGATATAAAAGAAACAATTCCACACAATGTTTTAAAGTGGAGATGCCAAGATCATTCTTGACCCTAGAGTACAGGGAGGAGAAACACAAAGAAGAAAATAAATCTAGGTGGGAATGAAGAAGAGAAAGGGAAGCAACGGGGGAAGAGGGGCCAGAGGTCTTGGGTATACTGTTAATGAGTATTAGGTAGAAGGGTAGAGGGGTCGTTTTGATATGTGTGTGGGGGCGAGGGTGGGTGAGAGGGGGGCAGTGCCAGGAACTGATTCCAAGACATGTACTTATCACTGAGCCACAGTCCTGTTCCTAAGGGAATCGTTTTGATGGTGAGATGATAAAATAACTTTGATAGTGGTGGTAAGTTCTATTAAAAGTATAAAATCTTTCAGTAAAAAATGGAAAAAAAAACAAATAATAATATATACACTAGATATATATTTACATTTTGTTTTTTCTAAAATTTATGTGTAAAAAGCAATAAGTGTAATAGCCAAAACAATTTTCAAAAGAAGAAATTAAAATGAGTCAAACCACCTGATTTTATGATTATATAAGATTAAAATTATCATAACTGAGATAATTTTGATAATTTTTAAAGACAAATAAACAGATAAATTAACAAGACTGGAAAATACAGAAAGTCACACCTTTAAAGTCATATCACACTTCATTAAAATCACAAGAAAGGACCAGAAAGATAGTACAGTGGGTAATGTGCTTGCCTTTGCATAAGGTTGACCTGGGTTTAATCCCCAGCACGCCATATTGTCCCCTGAGCCCACTGAGAGTGATCCCTGAGCTCCAAGTCAGGTGTAGCCCAAAAACAAACAAAAAATTTCACTACCAAGATAATGAGAAGGCAAGCCACAGACTGGTAGAAAATATTTATGAATTATCTCATAAAGGATTATTGTCTAAAATATATAAGCCAGTTATAGATAGCACCTAGGAGACCTGTTAGTTACCATGGGATTTATATTTGTCAGCTTCTGGCCGCAACTTTATAGTGCAAGGTCAGGTAGAACTGAATAATGTCCTGTGTCGTGAGGTTACAAATGTTTGGCAAGGCCAATGCACCAAATTTAAGTATACCTGGATGGCATTTTACATGTCTGACAAAGATATAAATAAAAAGCACTCACAAAAGAGCTAGCAACAAAGCTCAAAGAATATAATAGATAGCTTGCATGCAAAGGGTCCCAGGTTCAATCCCCATCACTGCATGGTTCCCTAAGAACCACCTCGTACAGTCCTGGAAGTTCCTTAGCAATGCCAGGTATGGTCCTGGTGGTTCCTAAGCATTGCTAGAATGGGTCTAGTGGCTCCCAGCACTCTGGACCCAAGTAGTATTACCACACCAGGCCAAGCATTGAACCATTTGACCCTGTTGGTGGGTTATCACCAGAGGTGACACTTAGGTCCCTAAGCACTGTTTGGGAGTTTGCCCCTTCCCTCAAAAAAGCACTCCCAAAATCCAATTAACAAATAAAGTGAAGAATTAGGTAGTAGAAATAAATGAACATTTCAAAGAAGACATACAGTTGACCAAAAGGCACATGAAAAAATATTCATCATATATCATAATGTCAGGAACAAGTGCTGGCAAAGGTAGTAGTTCTCCACTGTCTGAGAAAACTGGCTCAACCTCTGTCAAAACACTGTGAAAATTTCTCAAAAATTAAAAATAGAATTACCATATAACTCAACAATTCCATTCACATGTAGCTATCCCAAAACAAAAATGCTAATTTTAAAAGACATATGCATACCTCTGTTTACGTAGATCTGGAAATAACTCAAGTGCCCAATAAAGAAGATATTACATAGATACACAATAGTCTATTACTCAGTTGTAAGAAAAAATGAATACTTGTCCTCTGCTGTAACATGGCTAGAACTGGAGTGGATCATGATAAGTGAAGTAGGGAGGAGAAACACATTTACTAGATGACCTTACTCATATGTGGTCCTTTTTTATTTTTTGCTTTCTGGGTCACACCCAGACATGCTCAGAGGTTACTCCTGGCTCTGCACTCAGGATTTACTCCTGGTGGTGCTCAGGGGACCATAAGGGATGCTGGGATTTGAACCCGGGTCGGCCCTTGCATTCAGACAGGTAGCGTGTGAAGAGCCGAGCCAGCGTATTGATGAGTACTGACAGTAGGTTCTTCAGGTGTCCAGGTCTGACCTTGTCTGGGCTAGGTGCTCTTTGTTTCTTTACCAACGAGACGGCGTGTCAGATTTCAAAAGGGAGAACATTGGGAATGACATATCCATCCTGCAGAATTTGGTATGTGGGCAGGTGGATGTGGCTATTAAAGAGATCTGAGTAGAAGTCATGAATAATCTCCAATGCCCTTCTTGAAGATGTGATAGATCCATCAGGACGTCGGAGGACAGTCATCTTTTCTTGTAGTGGATGAAGGATAGGCAGGCATTACAAATGCTTTTCCCGGCTTCTGCCGCATCTACCAGCACTGCTGCTCTTGTCTCCTTCAGGACTTCCTTGATCGTGTCTCTGCACTGCTTTGCAAGCTCGGATGTTCGCTTGCGGTTGCCTGAGGCATGCACCAAGCCACGTTGGCGAATAAGCTCAAGGGTTTTCCAAAAGGAAATGCCCTGCCACAGAGGCAGGGTGGGATGTGGGAGATGGGGGGTGGGAAGGATACTGGGATCCGTGGTGGTGGAAAATGGGCACTGGTGGAGGAATGGGTATTTGATCATTGTATAATTGAAACCCAAGCACAAAAAATTTGTAAGTCTACAACTATACCTCATGTTGTCTCACTAATGAAAATTTTTTTTAAAAAGTTTTCGAAGACAGGCATTTTTTTGTGGTTATCTCTCTCGGTGTTCCTCGCACGATCATGGAGGCGCTGAACCAGTTGATTGTATTCCTCATCAATGTTGTCAATGAAAGCATCTTCCCATGTTGCCACAACAGAGCCAAAGAGCTCTCAGTTGGTGGTCATTCTGGGAGTTCTCTTCTTAAACTTTGCATTCCTTTCTCCCCGCTCTGTGAAGTAGAATTTTGCACAAAGGAGATGGTGGTCCGATCCCGTTTGGAATTTTGGGATAACAGTGACATCAGTCAAGAAAAACTGTCAATTGAATATGATGTGGTCAATTTCATTGTGGAACCATCCACCAGGAGACTCCCATGTCCAACGTTTAGATTCGGCCTTCTGGAACTGTGAGTTACCATGGGTGGTCTTGGTCAACATGATAAACTCAGACAGTCTGTCACCCTGTTTGTTCCATTCTAGGCCATGCGTCCCAATGTCCCAATGATCTTCTTGGTCCTATCTTGGCATTAAAATCACCAACAATGATCTTGTAGAAGGTGTGGTCTTCTTTATAGAACTTCTCCAGATCCATGTAGAACTTCTCAATTTCTCCTTCATCATAATTGGATGTTGGTGCGTAGACAACAAAGATAGAAACTGCCGGCTGTGAGCCACATCTATTCAAGTGCAATCTTCTGATTTGTGTTGTTAGGCATTCCAATGAATCAATGCTCATGGCTCAGTTCGTGTTGACAAGAACACCAACACCACCGATGCCTCTTTTGTTGCATGTTCCAAGGAACAGTTCTCCTCCAGGGTCGAAAATGGTGTGACGTTTGATACCTTCTCATCTCAGTCAAACCAATGATGTTGTACTTGATTTTTCACGCTTGTGCCATCAGGTCCTCGACTGATGCATCAGATGCCAGCATATGTGCATTGAAAGTACAGTCAGTCATTTTTGTCTTTCTTCGTTTTGGCAGTCTAGTTCGGTCTTGAGATTTTATCAGTCTCTCCTTCCACATCCTTCTTAATGCTGCCGTATTCCAGGTCAGGAGAATGAGAACCATTGTATCTACTGGATTTGGCATATTGAATACACCACGGATAGCTTTCCAGGCTCTACCATGTGGGTGGGATATTCTCAGTAGCCTGAAAAGACAAATAAACTTTACAGGTGTTCCTATTCAGGCATATGTGCTGGTATGATACTCTCAGTAGCCTACCAGCTACTGCCGGGTTCTCTGAAAGCGAGAACTAGAGAATAAGAAGACATGTGGCTGCAAATGCGGCCGCGCACTTCTGGGAGCTTGGTGTTATAGTCTCTGGATCCTGGCCGTTGATGGGGTTACATTGTCTCACTACTGGAAGGCCCAGTCCCGAACCGAGCAGGCTTGGAGATCTCAGTCCTGTGTCCCACACACCTGAGTTCCTCTGCCAGGAAAATACTACACTACATCAATTTTTTAAACAATAAACAGAAAAATGAAATTAACATACTGTCAAAGCACTTTAATAGACACCTCACCAAAGGAAAAGATATACATACAGTAAATAAACATATGAAAAAATTATTTACATCACACGTGATTTAGCAATTTAAAACCAAAACAATAAGACTACTACTTATTGTGATCCAAATCCAAAACACCCACACCACAAAATTTAGTGAGACTCTGACATAAACTCTTATTCATTCATCCAAAATGGTAGAGCCAATTTGAAAGATAATTTGGAATTTTTTCTAAAAATTAAGTATACTGTTGGCATAAAATTCGTCAGTGTCACTCCTTATTCAATTAAGTTGTAAAAACATATATACACAAGACCTGCATACATGTTTATATCAGGTTTATTCATATTACAAGATTACAAACTATAACAAATTATCACATATTCATAAACACTGTGATATTATCCAACAATAAAAATAAGCTATCGGGATACAGAAAAAGGACTGAGGAATATTAAGTGTGTAGTACTAAATAAGTATATTTTAAAAATCAAAATACTGTATGATTCCAACAATATGACTAGAACAGGCAAAATCATGGCGATAGTGGTTGGGGCCAGAGAGATAGCACAGCAGGTAAGGAACTTGACTTGCACATAACTGACCCAGGTTTAATCCAAGGCATTACAGATGGTCCCTGGAACTCTGCCAAGAGTGATCACTGAGATGGGTGTTTGATCATTGTGTGATTGTAACCCAAACATAAAAGTTTGTAACTATCTCACAGCGATACAATAAAGTTAATATATGTATATATATGTATGTGTGTGTGTGTGTGTGTATATATATATATATACATACATAAAACCAGCAACTATAGAAAAAAAAGAGTGATCCCTGAATGTGCAGAACTAGAGGTAATCCCTGGGCACTGCCAGATGCAGGTAAAAAAAAAATTCAGTACTTGCCAGAACTTAGGAATAGTTCTGGAGTTAAAATGCTGCGGACCTGAGCCCCTTCCTGCTCGCCCGCCCCCAGTACTGCTCCGCCTGTCTCCTCTCCATCCAGGTCAGTCCGCCCGCCAGCATTCAAATTCGGGACTTGGCTTTCGTCCTGCAAGGACCCAGGCGTCCTCTCGGACGCTGGAACAAAAGCGGACCTGAGCGGACCAACGCTGCTCCGCAGGTCTCCTCCCCAACCCTTCCTTCACCACACACACACACACACACACACACACACACACACCTGGTTCCCGTGGGGGCGTGGCCTCTTCGGAAGGGGTGTGGCTTTGGTAGAAGTGGGCGTGGCCTAATTTTAGGCGGATCAACTCTCACACGGTCGCAGGTAGTTCAGTCATACCAAGAAATCTAGTCCCCATACCTACACACCAACATGAAGAAACAACACAAATCCCCACCACGTGGGGAGGACGATGAAAAGAGTCCAGAATCCTCTGTAGGTGCTACTCACCTAAGGGACCTCTCTGACAAAGAATTCAGATATTTAGTCATGAAGATGTTCAATGAGCTCAGTGAAACAGACAGATATTCAGTAAATTGAAGGAGGACATGAAAGAAACAATGGATCGGACAATCGAGAAAATCCAGGAAGAAATGAAATGAGAGCAGAAATTGGAAAGCTACGCACAGAAATGTCACGAATCATAGATTCCATAGATGAAATAAAAAACTCGGTCTGTGCCCTCAAAAGTAGGATGACCACAGCTGAAGAAAGAATCAGTGAGCTGGAAGATCAGCTGCATCAAGCCAACAGGCAACAACAAACAATGGCAAGAGACCTCAAAATAGCTCAAGAGCGAATCAGAGTCCTAGGAGATGATTCCAAGAGGAACAACATTAGAATCATAGGAGTCCCAGAAGATCAGGGAAACAATCCCAATGAAAAAGCCATGGTCAAACAAATCATTGCTGAAAAATTCTCAGAATTCAACGATGCAGCCATTTAGATTCAAGGAGCCCGAAGGGTGTCAGCTAAAAGAGACCATAACAAAAACACTCCAAGACATATCATAGTTTGAATGATCAATGCCGCCGATAGACACACAATACTGCAAGCAGCAAGGTCAAAGAAGGAAATCACATAGAAAGGAGCACCGCTTAGATTCACAGCAGACCTATCAGAGGAAACCCTCCAAGCCCGAAAGCAATGGTGGGATAGTGAAAAAACTCACTGAAATGAACGCTTCACCAAGAATACTCTATCCGGCTAAACTCTCGCTCAAACTCGAAGGAACGGTACACTATTTTCTAGATAAACAGCAGCTCAGGAACTTCACAGACTCAAAACCAAACCTAAAACAAGGGCTAAAGGGGCTACTATAAGATAAGACAAATCCTACAAGCACAACAGACCCTTACAGAAAGATAACACAAAACCCTGTAACAATAATATCTCTCAATGTCAATGGTCTAAATTCACCAATTAAGAGACACAGAGTAGCAAAATGGATTCAGAAACAGAACCCAACATTCTGCTGCCTAAAAGAAACTCATCTCAACAGTCACAGCAAACACAGACTCAAAGTCAAAGAATGGAAAACAATCCTGCAAGCAAACAGCTCCCTCAAAAAATCTGGGATCGCCATACTAGTATCTGACAACATCAATTTCAGGTTGAAAAAGTTGAGAAGGGACAGTGAAGGCCTTTTCTCTTCATCAAAGGATACGTACAACAGAAAGAAATCACACTCTTAAATGTATACGCACCTAATGAAGGAACAGCTAAATATTTAAAACAACTACTAACAAATTTTAAGGAGGACATTGCTAACAACACAATAGTAGCAAAAGACTTCAACATCGCCTTATCACCTCTGGATAGATCAACAAGAATGAAACTCAACAAGGAAACATTGGCTTTGAAAGAAGAAATAGAAAAGAAAGGGCTTATAGACCTATACAGAGATTTACATCCCAAAAAGAAAGAATACATATTCTTCTCCAGTGCACATGGAACATTTTCCAAAATAGACCATGTGCTAGGCCACAAAATATACCTCAATAGAATCAGGTAGATAGAAACAGTATCAACCATCTTTTCAGACCACAATGTACTGAGGACAGAAGTGAATCATACACAGACACAGAGAACCAAGTCAAACACCTGGAAATTAAACAACACAATTATGAACAATGAGTGGGTCAGGAACGAAGTCAAGGACGAAATCACAAGATACCTGGAAACAAATGAGAATGAAGACACGAGCTACCAGAACTTATGGGATGCAACGAAAGCTGTCTTAAGGGGAAAATTTATAGCTCTACAAGCATTTCTCAGGACAGAAGAAAGGATGCACTTAAACAACTTGACTTCAGAGCTCAAGACCTTAGAAAAGGATCAACAGAAAGAGCCCAAATCAGGCAGAACGAAAGAGATCATAAAACTTAGAGCAGAAATCAATGACATGGAAACCAAAGAAACAATCCGAAAGATCAATGAAACCAAGAGCTGGTTCTTCGAGAATATAAACAAGATAGATAAACAACTAGCAACACTCACAAAGAAAGAGAGAGAGAGAGAACCCTAATAAACCGAATCAGAAATGAGAAGGGGGATATCACAACAGAAACCAAAGAAATTCAAAAGCTCATCAGAGACTACTTTGAAAGTCTGTATGCCACGAAACAAGAGAACCTAGAAGAAATGGATAAATTTCTGGATACCTATCATCTCCCAAAGCTGAATCAAAAAGATCTAAAGTACTTGAATAGACCTATTAACATCAAGGAAATTGAAACTGTAATCAAAAGTCTTCCCAAAAACAAAAGCCCAGGTTCAGATGGATTCACTAGTGAAATTTTCCAAACATTTAAAGAGGACCTACTGCCAGTCCTTCTCAAGTTTTTCCAGGAAATTGAAAAAACAGAAACTCTCCCAAACAGTTTCTACGAAGCCCATATCTAATACCAAAAGGAAAAAAAGACACCACAAGAAAAGAAAACTGCAGGCCTCTATCCCTGATGAACATGGATATGAAGATTCTCAACAAAATACTAGCAAATAGGATTCAACTACTCATCAAAAAGATCATACACCATGACCAAGTAGGATTCATCCCGGGGATGCAAGGATGGTTTAACGTTCGGAAATCAATCAACATAATCCATCATATCAACAAAAGAAAAGATAAAAAACCATGTGGTCATATAAATAGATCCAGAGAAAGCATTTGACAAGATCCGGCACCCGTTTATGATGAAAACCCTCACCAAAATGGGGATAGAGGGGACTTTCCTCAATGTAGTTAAAGCCATCTACCACAAGCCTACAGCAAGCATCATCCTCAATGGGGGAAAATTGAGAGCCTTCCCTCTAAGATCAGGGACGAGACAAGGATGCCCACTCTCTCCACTGCTGTTCAATATAGTACTGGAAGTACTTGCAATAGCGATTAGGCAAGAAAAAGATATTAAGGGCATTCAGGTAGGAAAGGAAGAAATCAAGATCTCACTATTCGCAGATGTCATATATACTATATGTATACATATATACATATATATACATATCATATATACTATACTTAGAGAACGCTAAAATCTCTACCAAGAAACTCCTAGAAACAATAGACTTGTATAGTAACGTGGCAGGCTATAAAATCAATACCCAAAAGTCCATGGCTGTAGGAGAATTGAAAAACTCAGTGGAAGGCCTCTGCAGCAGAGTAACTGCTGCTGAGAACAGAATCAGAGAGCTCGAAGATGACGTTCAGAGACTATCCAAAAAAGAGCATAAAATGGGAAAGAGACTCACAATTCGGTAACAGATGGCAAGAGAAGATCGTGATGAAGCCACGAGGGGTAACAAAAGAATTATTGGCGTCCCAGAGGGACAGGAAGAAAACCTTACTGAAGAAGAAACTGTCAAAGACATCATTGCTACAACGATTCCAGAGCTGAAGAAAACTTGTGACCACATTCAGGAGGCCCGAAGGGTACGAGCTAGAAGAAATCCGAATAAAAATACCCCAAGACACATCCTGATCAAAATGACCAAAACCTTAGATAGAGACAAAATTCTGAAAGCAGCAAGATCAAAGAAAGAAATTTCTTACAAAGGAGCATCCTTAAAATTCACAGCTGATTTGTCTGATGAAACCCCCATGGCCCAAAAACAGTGGTGGAATATAGTGAAAAAACTCAATAAAATAAATGCCTCACCAAAAATACTTTACCCAGCGAGACTCTCATTCATAACAGAAGGAACAACACACAGTTTCACAGACAAACAACAGCTCAGGAACTTCATAGACTCAAAACTATGGTTACAAGAACAACTAAATGGGCTACTTTAAGACAAGACAGGCCCCTCAAATACACCAAATTTCAACAGAAAAATGGGACAAAACCCCATAACAATAATCTCTCTCAATGTCAATGGGCTAAACGCACCAATTAGAAGACAGAGAGTGGCAGGATGGATTAGAAAATTGAACCCAACATTCTGCTGCCTGCAAGAAACACATCTCAATAGTCAAAGCAAACACAGGCTCAGAGTCAAAGGCTGAAAAACAATCCTACAAGCAAACAGCTCCCATAAAAAAGCTGGGGTAGCCATGCTAATATCAGACCACATCGATTTCAGAGTGAAGAAGGTCACAAGAGAAGTGGAGGCCATTTCTTATAGATCAGAGGATCTGTACAACAGGAAGAACTTGCAATACTAAATGTATATGCACCTAATTAGGGATCAGCAAAGTACTTAAAACAACTACTCATAGAGTTGGAGAAAGACATCAATAGCAACACAATACTAATGGGAGACTTCAACACTGCTTTATCACCTCTTGATAGATCAACCAGACTCAAGCTTAGCAAGGACATACTTCATCTGAGGGAAACAATGGAAGAAAGGGACTTAGTAGATATATACAGGACACTTCATCCTCAAAAAGCTGAATACACATTCTTCTCAAGCGTACATGGAACATTCTCCAAGATAGACCACATGCTGAGCCGCAAAACATACCTCCATAAAATTAAGAAGATAGAGATTGTATCAACAATCTTCTCAGACCATAATGCGCTGAAATTAGAAGTAAATCACACACAAAAACAGAAAACTAAATCAAACACCTGGAAATTAAACAGTGCACTATTGAACAACGAGTGGCTTAGAGAGGAAATCAAAAGATTCCTAGAAACGAATGAAAATGAGGGCACGAGTTACCAAAACTGATGGGACACAGCAAAAGTTGTGTGAAGAGGAAAGTTTATAGCTCGACAAGCATTCCTCAGGAAGGAGGAGCGAGCACACATAAATAACCTAACCTCACAGCTTAAGAGCATGGAGAAGAACCAATAAAAGGAGCACGATCTGAACAGAAGGAAGGAAATAATAAAACTCAGAGTGGATATTAACAAGATGGAAACCCAAAAAACAATCCGAAAGATCAATGAAACGAAGAGCTGGTTCTTCAGGAAAATTAACAAGATTGATAAGCCTCTAGCAAAACTCATAAAGAAAGGGAGAGAGAAAACCCTAATAAACTGAATCAGAAATGAAAAGGGGGTCATTACAACAAAAACTACAGAAATTCAAAGGACCCTCAGGGAGTACTTTGAGAAGCTTTAAGCCACGGAACATGAAAACCTCGAGAAAATGGATAAATTCCTAGACTCCTACAGTCTCCCAAGGCTAAACCAAGAAGACCTGAAATACCTGAACAGACCTATCACCATCAAGGAAATTGAAATGGTAATAAAAAGTCTCCCCAAGCACAAAAGTCCCGGCCCAGATGGATTCACTAGTGAATTCTTCCAAATCTTTAAAGAGGACTTACTCCCAATCCTCTTTAAGCTTTTCCACGAAATTGAAATATCAAAAACACTTCCGAACAGTTTCTACGAAGCAAATATTTTACCCTGATACCAAAAGCAGACAGAGATACCACAAAGAAAGAGAATTACAGGCCGATATCCCTGATGAACACAGATGCAAAAATCCTGAACAAACTACTAGGAAACAGAATCGAACTACTCATCAAAAAAGATCATACACCATGACTAAGTAGGATTCATCCCAGGGATGCAAGGATGGTTTAACGTTCGGAAATCAATCAACATAATCCATCATATCAACAAAAGAAAAGATGAAAACCATATGGTCATATAAATAGATCCAGAGAAAGCATTTGACAAGATCCAGCACCCATTCATGATGAAAACCCTCACCAAAATGGGGATAGAGGGGACTTTCCTCAATGTAGTTAAAGCCATCTACCGCAAGCCTACAGCAAGCATCATCCTCAATGGGGAAAAACTGAGAGCCTTCCCTCTAAGATCAGGGACGAGACAAGGATGCCCACTCTCTCCACTGCTGTTCAATATAGTACTGGAAGTACTTGCAATAGCGATTAGGCAAGAAAAAGATACTAAGGGCATCCAGTTAGGAAAGAAGAAATCAAGATCTCACTATTCGCAGATGATATGATACTATACATAGAGAACCCTATAACCTCCACCAAGAAATTCCTTTTTTTTTAATTTTTATTTATTTATTTTTTTACAGTTGTAGATTTACAATTTTTTTTGTGCTTGGGTTTCAATTATACAATGATCAGATACCCATCCCTCCACCAGTGCCCGTTTTTCACCACCATGGATAATATCCCTCCCACCCCCATCCCCCCATCCCCCCCTGCCTCTGTGGCAGGACAATCCCCTGTGTTCTCTCTCTCCGTTTGGGTGTTGTGGTCTGCAAAAGAGGCATTGAACCACCAAGAAATTCTTAGAAACAATAGACTTGTATAGTAAAGTTGCAGGCTATAAATCAATACCCAAAAGTTCATGGCTTTCCTATACACAAACAGTGAGAGAGAAGAAAGTGACATGAAAAAAACAATCCCGTTCACAATTGTGCCCCAGAAAATCAAGTACCTAGGAATCAGCTTAACTAAGGAAGTAAAGGACCTGTACAAAGAAAACTACAAAACGCTATTTCAGGAAATAAAAGAGGACATGAGAAAATGGGAAGATCTCCCCTGCTCATGGGTCGGGAGAGTTAACATTGTCAAAATGGCAATACTTCCCAAAGCATTGTACAAATTCAATGCAATCCCTATATGACAACCATGACATTCTTCAAAGAAATGGAGCTAACACTCCTGAAATTCATATGGAACAATAAGTTCCCACGAATAGCTGAAGCAATTCTTGGGAAAAAGAAAATGGGAGGAATTAACCTCCCTAAATTCAAACTCTACTACAAAGCAATAATAATTAAAACAGCATGATACTGGAACAAAGGCAGAGCTGCAGACCAGTGGAACAGGATTGAATATACTGACATCTCCCCTCAATCATACGATCATCTAATCTTTGATAAAGGTGCAAGAAATGTGAAATGGAGTAAGGAAAGACTCTTTCTGGATGGCTACATGCCAAAAAATGGGCTCCGAACTCTGCCTAACATCATGTACAAAAGTAAGATCAAAATGGATTAAAGACCTCAACATCAGACCGGAAACCATAAGGTACATTGAAGACAAAGTTGGCAAAACCCTCCATGACATTGAAGCTAATGGTATCTTCAAAGATGTCATGCCACTGGCTGAGCAAGTGAAAACAGAGATATATAAATGGGACTATCTTAAACTAAGAAGCTTCTGCACCTCCAAAGAAACAATGACCAAAATACAAAGACAGTCTACAGAATGGGAAAGGATATTCACCCAATACACATCTGACAAGGTGTTGATATCAAGAATATATAAAGTACTGGTTGAACTCCACAAGAAGAAAATATCCAACCCCACAAAAAATGGGCCAATGAAATGAACAGAAACTTTCTCAAAGAAGAAACCCGAATGGCAAAAAAGCACATGAGAAAATGCTCTACATCATTAATCATCAGGGAGATGCAGATCAAAACCACAATGAGATACCATCTCACACCTCAGAGACTGGCCCACATCCAAAAGAACAAAAGCAACCAGTGTTGGCATGGATGTGGCGAGAAAGGGACCCTTCTTCACTGTTGGTGGGAATGCCGACTGGTTCAGCCCTTTTGGAAAACAGTATGGACAATTCTCAAAAAATCAGAAATTGAGCTCCCATTTGACCCAGCAATACCACTCCTGGGAATATATCCCAGAGAGGCAAAAATGTATAGTCGAAGTGACATCTGCACTTGTTTGTTCATTGCAGTACTGTTTACAATAGCCAGAATCTGGAAAAAACCTGAGTGCCCGAGAACAGATGACTGGTTAAAGAAACTTTGGTACATCTACACAATGGAGTACTATGTAGCTCTTAGAAAAGATGAAGTCATGAAATTTACATACAAGTGGTACTACATGGAAAGTATCATGCTAAGCGAAATGAGTCAAAAAGAGAGGGATAGACATAAAAAGTTCGTATTCATCTGGGGGACATAAAGTAACAAAATAGGAGATTAATACCCAAGAATAGCCGAGATCAGTATCAGGAGGATTACTCCATGGCTTAGAGGCCAGCCGGTCATTCTAGGGGAAAGGGCAGCTCAGATAGAGTAGGGACCACCAAATAAAGGGTGTTTGGAGGATCATCCCAGGATGGGAGATGCATATTGAAAGTAGACTATGGACCGTACATGATTGCCACTCAATGCCTTTTTTGCAGACCACAATACCCAAAAAGAGAGAGAAAACAAAAGGGAATGCCCTGCCAAAGAGACAGGGTGGGATGGGGGGGATGGGCGTGGGAGGGATACTGGGATCCATGGTAGTGGAAAATGGGCACTGGTCAAGGGATGGGTGTTTGATCATTGTATAATCGAAACCAAAGCACAAAAATTTGTAAGTCTACAACTGTACCTCATGGTGTTTCACTAATAAAAATATTTAAATAATAATAATAAATAATAAAATAAATAAAATGCTGCTTTATATGCAGCTCACCCAGTTAGATACCCAGCACCACATCTGGTGTCCTAAGCACAAAGTCGAAGTACTGAGTAAGTACTCATAAGTACTGAGCACCACAAGGTGTTGTTCAAAAGGGGGGGGGAGGGGGAAGAAGAAAGAATAAGTGGAATATATCCCGAGGGTGAAAAAATGCATAGGAGAAATTACATCTGTATCTGTATGTTCATTACAGCACTGTTCACAATAGCCAGAATCTGGAAACAACCAAGTGCCCCAGAACAGATGACTGGTTAAAAAAACGTTAGTACACCTATACAATAGGTTAAAAAAACGTTAAAAAAATCGTTAGTACACCTATACAATATACACCTATGCAGCTGTTAGGGAAGATGAAGTCGTGAAATATGCTTTTAAATTGATGGTCATGGAGAGTATTATGCTAAGTGAAATGAATCTGAAAGAGAGAAACAGACATAGAATGACTGCACTCATTTGTCAAATATAAAGTAACATAATATTAGACTAACATCCAAGGACAGTAGACACGAGGGCCAGGAATATTGTTCCATAGTTGGAAGCCTGCCTCATGAGCCGGGGAAGAAGGCAGCTGAAATAGAAAAGGGATCACTAATTCAATGATGGTTGGAAGAATCATTCAGGACGGGAGATGTGTGCTGAAAGTAGATATAGGACCAAGTGTGATAGCCTCTCAGTATCTGTATTGCAAACCATAATGAGCAAAAGTAGAGAGAGAGTATGGGGGAAATTGTCTGCCATACAGGCAGGAGGAGGGGTGGGGTGGGGGGTGGAAGATGTGTACTGGTTGGGAGGGATGGGTGTTCGATCATTGTATGACTGAAACTCAAACATGAAAGCTTTGTAACTGTATCTCATGGTGATTCAATTTTAAAGAAAATAAGTGGAAAAGACAAATAGGTAAAGGAACTCTTCTTTTCTGGTACTATATTGTAGATGTCAATCAACAGTTATACAAAGCTACATAAAGCACAAAACCAAAAGTAAACCCTACAATACACTACAAATGTTGGACAATACTGGCACCTGCCAATGTGAGTTGAACAATCATAACAAATACACTCCTCTGGTGTGAAATATTAATAATGACAGAAGCTATATTGGGGCCAGATAAGGAATACATAGAAACTCTGTCTTCTTTAAATTTTTTATTGAATCATTGTTGAGTGACAAAGATATAAAGTTATTTATGACTGAGTTTCAGGTATACAATTTTCCAAAACCAATTGCTTCACCAGCATCTACATTCCTCCACCAATGTCCCCAGTTTCCCGCCCACCCCAAACCTGCCTCTATGGCAGACACTTTTTATTTTGTTTGTATTTCACCTTTTAGACACTGTGGTTTACAATACTGTTAATCATTCATATCACCGTGACCACTTCCTTCTATCATAGTCTTAGTGGTCCCTTTCCCTGACTTATTCCCCATTTCCCTCAGAGGCAAGCTTCCTGCTAAGTACTAGTTCTCCTTTCCTTACTATTGCTGCTGAACATTAGTTACTCCCCTACTATGGCTCTTTATATCCCGCAATATAAGTGAGATCATTTTGTATCTGTCCTTCTCCCTTTGACTCATTTCACTCAGCATGATACTCTTTAGATCACCATACAACTAAAAATTGCATGACCTCTTTTCTTAAAGCCAATCCTGTTTTTGGAATCTTGTGTTGTTTGCAGATTTTGGCTATTGTCAATAGTGCTGCAATGAACATAGAATTGCAGGTATCTGTATTGCAGGTATCTGTATTTTCTGTACTGTTTTTGGGCCCTCAGGACGGAAATTGTTTGGTTATAGTTTTTTGAGGAATATTCATATTGTTTTACATAAAGGATAAACCAGTAGGCATTCCCCCTAGTAGTGAATGATGTCCCTTTTACACATCCATACCAACACTAGTTGTTCTTCTCTTTGATTAATTTCAGTCTCTGGTGTAAGGTGACATCTCATTGTTTTGATTTTCATTTCCCTAATGATTAGTGATGCATAGAATTTTTATACCTTTTATCCATTTCTATATCTTCTTTGAGGAACTTTCCGTTCATCTCTTATTCCCACTTTTTGATGGGGCTGGATTTCTTTTCCCCGTAAAGTTCTACCAGTGTTTTATATATTTTGGATAGTGACCCCTTATTGCATAAGTGGTGGGTAAGCTCTTTAATCAATTTTTATTTGACTTATGTGCATACACATCATTAGATAAAAGTCTGAGTTTATTTTCTTGTATATGGCCAACCAGTTTTTCTAACACCACTAACTGAAGAGGCTTTCCTTGCTCCACTTTGTATGTTTTGCTTTCTTACTGAGGTTTAACTGACCACGACCCCATACCTGAGGGTATGTGCCTGGATTTTTCAATTCTATTTCATTAATCGGAAGATCTGTCTTTATTCCAGTAGTACGTTGTTTTATTTACTACTCTTCCTAGTTAAGTTTGAAGTTGGGGAAAATGATGCCTCCCATTTTCTTTTTTCCCAAGAATTATTTTGGCAACTCCAGGATGGGGAGGAATAGTTGTTTCAGGGGTGTTTGATCTATTTCTTTGTAATATGTCATGGGTACCCTTATGGTAGCTAACAGTTGTTTTAAATATTTTGCTCTTACTTTATTAGGTGCATATATGTTTAGGAGTTCTTCCTAATGTGCATATTCTTTGATCATTAAGAAATGACTCTGTCTCTTACAACATTTTTTAATACTGAAGTCAGTGTTGTCTGATACAAGTATAGCCACCCAGCCCTTTGTGTGGGAGTTTTTTGCTTGAAACACTGTCTTCCAATCTTTGTCTTTGAGTCTATGTTTGCCCATACTGTTCAAATGTTTCTTGTAGGCAGCAGATGGTCGGATTCAATTTCTAATCCATCCTGCCAGTCTGTGTCTCTTAATTGATGCATTTAGGCCACTGAAATTGAGTGAGATTATTATCATGGAATTTTGTACCATCTTTCCATAGAAGTTTGGCATGTTTGTGAGATTCATCTTGTCTTAAAGTAACTTCTACAGTTCTTTGTGTAAAGTTGATTTCAAGTTTATGAAGTTCCCAAGCTGTTTATGCATGAAGTTTCTACATCATTTCTTCAAATCTGAATCAAAGTCTGGCTGAGTAAAGTATTCTTGGTGAGGTATTTATTTCACTTTTTTACTATATTCCACCGGTATCTTCAGACCCAAAGGGTCTCATTTGATAAATCTTCAAGTTCTACATAGTGAAAAACTAAAAGTATTCCCAATGAGATTAGGTACAAGGCAAAGATGTCACTTTCCTTGTTCAACACTGTACAAGAAGTTCTGGCAGAAGTAATCAGGCAAGAAAAGGAAATCAAAGAGGTAAAAATTGGAAAAGAAGAAGTAAAATTAATCTCTATCTGCAGGTGACATGATATTATACATAGAAGACTCAAAAGAATCCTCCAATTTTTTAAAAAACAATACAATACAGAAAAGTGGCCGGCTACAAAGTCAATACGAAAAGACAGGTCAAATTCTTATCTATAAAAAAATGAATCAGAGAAGAAAGAAATCAAAGAATTGGAGTGATAGCACAGCGGGTAGGGCGTTCGCCTCACAAGCGGCCAACATGGCTGACCCAAGTTCGATTCCTCCGCCCCTCTCGGAGAGCCCGGCAAGCTACCGAGAGTATTCGATATGCCAGACACAGTAACAACAAAGTCTCCAATGGAGACGTTACTGGGCCCGCTCGAGCAAATCGACGATCAACGGGTGGGCCTTATCCCATTCAAAACACTGTCCACAAATAAATCTTGAAAAAGAGCAACAAGCTGCAGAGATGCCTCCAGACTTCATGCGAGGCTGAATGTCATCCAGGTATCCCAGAGGGGGGCAGGTGAGTCCACCACCTGCCCCAACAAAGCCCTGGCAGTCGAAATTCTCCAGAACCAAATTACCTCTATGCTCATGGTCTCCACAGGGATGACACTCATCCATGGGAGTGAATCTGCTGAAATACTCAGGTATAAGAATTTTGTAACCAAAATCTCCAGGCTTGCACAGAGTTGGGAATGAGCAACCTCCCTCCATCTCCCTATTGTTCTGGGAGCCTGGCAGTCACTCCCATGAATTCCATCTGGTATCATTTAAGCTCATTAATGGCCATGATCCAGAAACTCACAAATAAATCTAGGAAGAGAGCAACAAGCTGCAGAGATGCCTCCAAACTCCAAAGTCATCACCCAGTTAAAAATGTAACTGTATCACCCTATTTAAAATTTTAGAATTACTGGACATCTCATTCTAAACAGAATATCCAAGAACAAACCCTTACATAAATGGTCAGCTAATTTTTGACAAAGGTGCTTAGAGCATGAAATGGAGTAAAGACAGCCTCTTCAAGAAACACTGCCGGCAAAACTGGATAACCACATGCAAAAAATTGAAACTGGATCCATATCACACACCTTACACAAAAGAAATTCAAAATGGATCAAAGACTTTGAGATCAGACCAGATCTTTAAAATAAAAGGTAAAAGGTAAAGGCCCTCCCGTTGTCCACTGATTTGCTCGAGCGGGCCCAGTAACGTCTCCATTGGAGACTTTTGTTGTTACTGTGTCTGGCATATCGAATACGTCATGGGGAGCTTGCCAGGCTCTGCTGTGCAGGCGAGATACTCTCGGTAGCTTGCCAGGCTCTCCGAGAGGGGCGGAGGAATCGAACTCCGGTCGGCCATGTTGGCTGCGTGCAAGGCAAACGCCCTACTGCTGTGCTATCGCTCCAGCCCCAAGGTAAAGGCCCTCCCGTTGTTCATCGATTTGCTCGAGCGGGCCCAGTAACGTCTCCATTGGAGACTTTGGTGTTACTGTGTCTGGCATATCGAATATGTCACGGGGAGTTTGCCAAGCTCTGCCGTGCGGTAGCTTGCCGGGCTCTCCGAGAGGGGCGGAGGAATCGAACTCGGGTCAGCCATGTTGGCTGCGTGCAAGGCAAACGCCCTACCACTGTGCTATCGCTCCAGTCCTTTAAAATACAGATCTTTAAAATACATCAAGGAAATAATTAAAAAATTTTAAGCTGATTTATAAAGCTTGTATCTTTTTATTTTGTCCTTGTTCGCATAGTAATTGTGATAGTCGAGAGGGTAGGGTGTTTGCCTTGCATAAGACCAAGCCAAGTTTAATCCCTGGTACCCTGTATTGTCCCCAAAGAGCATCACAAGGAGCATAGTCAGGTCTGGCCCCAAAGTCAAAAAAGAAATGGTCCATATAGGGTAATCTTTCACCCAGATTTTATAATCCTAGCAAAAATCAATGAAAAACTGATACATTTGCATTTAATCAACTTAAACTTTATTAATTATATTTATTAAACTGGTTATCTCACTTAAAATATTTTAAAATAATACATTCATAAAGCTAAAAATCTGATAATGCATAGCACACAAAAAAATTACACTAAAAATATCATATAAGGACTGGAGAGATAGTATAGTGGATTAAGGATCTTGCTTATCATGCTGCTTATCTTAGTTTTGATCCCCAGCATTGCATATGGTCCTCTAAGCATCAGCAGGAGTGATGTGAGCACAGAGCCAAAAAAGAACTCCTGAACACTGCTGAGTGTGGCCCCAAACAAAAAAATCATATGGGTTAAGCATCATTGGCAGGAATCATAAACTCCCTATGTACCACCAGATCACTTGATCACTTGACTTCCCGTTAATCATCGATTTGTTCGAGCGGGCGCCAGTAATGTCTCCATTTGTCCCTGTCACGTGCTGGTGTAACCCAATGGCGCCTGTTCGTTCTAGGAACACGAAGAGCCTCAAACCGATCGTTCATGATCTTGATGAAGAAGTCTGACCATCTGGTAGGTGGGTGGTCTTATGACATCCCGTGGAATCCAGTCAGTAACAGCTCTAGTCCAGCGGTCATCTCTAAATCTCATTATGTGACCAACCCATCTGATTTTTGACACCTTGGCAAACTAGACAGCGTCCCATCAGATGCAGCTCTTATAAAAATAATGATAAAAATATATCATAAATCTAGACTAAAAATGCATTTGTTGCTTGCTTTTATTTTGTAACCAGGCCTGTCAGTTCTCAGGGTGTACTCCTGGCTCTGCACTCAACTATTACTTCTAGCAGTACTCGGGGTACAATATGGAGTGCCGGGAATCAAACCAGGGTAGGCAGATGCAAGTTAAGTTCCTTACTTGCTGTACTAAATAGATATACACATATACTCATTGTTTTGATTGTTTCTGGTGCTAAAGGTGGTACTCAGTTGAGGAGCTCAGGGAATCATCTGGAATGATTTGCCCACTGTGCTATCTCTCTGGCCCCTGACAATATTCTTTTATAAAATGCAATTTAAAATAAAATGAGCAAATGAGTAATGAGCAAAATGAAATTTCCACTAATATTGAACATTAAATACTACCTTATACTAAAATCACTAAGTATTTCCTAGGAATTAGTGTAACTAAGGAAGTAAAGAAACTGTACAAAGAAAACTACAAAACACTACTTCAGGAAATATAAGAGGACACGAGAAAATGGCAAGATATCCCCTGCTCATGGATTGGGAGAATTAACAGTGTCAAAATGGCAATACTTCCCAAAGCATTGTACAAATTCAATGTGAACCTATAACGATATCCATGACATTCTTCAAAAAAAATGGAGCAAACACTCCTGAAATCCATAGGAACAATAAGCCCCCACAAATAGCTAAAGCAATTCTTGGAAAAAAGAAAATGGGAGGAATCAACCTCCCTAAATTCAAACTCTACTACAAAGCAGTAATAATTAAAACAGCATAGTACTGGAACAATGGCAGAGCTGCAGACCAATGGAACAGGGTTGAATATACTGACATCTCCCACCAAACAAATGATCACCTAATCTTTGACAAGGGAGCAAGAAATGTGAAGTGGAGCAAGGAAAGCCTTTTTAACAAAATATGCTGGCAAAACTGGACAGCTACATGCAAGAAAAAATGGGCTCAGATCTCTGCCTAACACCATGTACAAAAGTAAGATCAAAATGGATTAAAGACCTCAACATCAGACCGGAATCCATAATGTACACTGAAGACAAAGTTGGCAAAACCCTCCATGACATTGAAGCTTATGGTATCTTCAAAGATGTTACACCACTAGTCAAGCAAGTGAAAACAGAGATAGACAAATGGGACTATCTTAAACTAAGAAGTTTCTGCACCTCAAAAGAAACAGTGACCAAAATACAAAGACAGTCTACAGAATGGGAAAGGATATTCGCCCAATACACATCCAACAAGGGGTTGATATCAAGGATATATAAGGTACTGGTTGAACTCCACAAGAAGAAAACATCCAACCCCATCAAAAAATGTGGCAACTAAATGAACAGAAACTTTCTCAAAGAAGAAATCCAAATGGCTAAAAGGCACATGAGAAAAAGCTCTACATCATTAATCATCAGGGAGATGCAGACCAAAACAACAATGAGATATCATTTCACACTTCAGAGACTGGCCCACATCCAAAAGAACAAAAGCAACTGGTGTTGGCACAGATGTGGCAAGAAAGGGACCCTCCTTCACTGCGGGTGGGAATGCCGACTGGTTCAGCCCTTTTGGAAAACAGTATGGACAATTCTCAAAAAATCAGAAATTGAGCTCCCATTTGACCCAGCAATACCACTCCTGGGAATATATCCCAGAGAGGCAAAAATGTATAAGTCAAAGTGGCATCTGCAATTGTTTATTCATTGCAGCACTGTTTACAATAGCCAGAATCTGGATAAAACCTGAGTGCCTGAGAACAGATGACTGTTTAATAAAACATTGGTATATCTACACAATGGAGTACTATGCAGCTGTTAGAAAAGATGAAGTCATGAAATTTACATACAAGTGGTACTACATGGAAAGTATCATGTTAAGTGAAATGAGTCAGAAAGAGAGGGACAGACATAGAAAGATTGCATTCATCTGGGGAACATAAAGTGACAAAATAGGAGACTAACACCCAAGAATAGCTGAGACAAGTACCAGGAGGTTTACTCCATGGCTTGGAGGCCAGTCGCACATGCTAGGGGAAAAGGCAGCTCAGACAGAGAAGGGAGCACCAAATAAAGGGTGTTGGGAAGATACTCCCAGGATGGGAGATGCATGCTGAAAGTAGACTGTAGACCGAACATGACTGCTACTCAATGCCTCTTTTTGCAAACCACAGCACTCAAAAGGAGAGAGAGAACAAAAGGGAATGTCCTGCCACAGAGGCAGAGTGGGGTGGGGGGGTTGGGGAATGGAGAGATACTGAGATCCATGGTGGTGGAAAAATGGGCACTGGTGGAGGGATGGGTACTCGATCATTGTACAACTGAAACCCAAGCACAAAAATTTGTAAGACTACAATTGTACCTCATGGTATTTCACTAATAAAAAATTTTTTAAAAAATAATCAAAAAAATAAAATCACTAGATATTTGAAAATGAGTTAGTCAAAATGCATTTTCTTCGGGTTTTGAATGTGGCTCGGTGGTAGAGTACATTTTTCACATGTATAAAATACTGAATTCAGTGTCTGGCACCAAAAAAAGTATATATGTTTATATAATAACACCTAGTTCAAATGTTTTATAAATTTAGCAATTAGCTGACAAGAAAATATATGGAAATATTGAACATTTAATATAACACTATACTGAAGAGAAAGAAGAATATTTCAGAAAGAGGAATTCACTGTATTTTCAAAGCTAATACAACTTAAATATAAAATCCTTAAAGATGATTAATAAAAGTTTCATAGAAACTAAAAATTTTAAATAACTTACAGATAATTTCAAACCGTGACCCCTGCCTACTGGAAGATGGAGGATCTGGATGGAGGATGCTCACACCCACCAACTGACCCCCTGGCACCATGTAATCCCATCAACGGCCAAGACCCAGAGACTACAAAACCCAGTTCCCGGAAGCGCACGGCTGCATTCGCGGCCCCGCAACATCTCATTATCTCATTTTTACTTTGGACAACCTGGCAGGCTACCGAATGTAACCTGCCCACACGGCAGAGTCTGGAAAACTCCCTGTGGTGTACCCAATATGCCAAATACCAGTAACAATGATGGGTTTCATTCTCCTAACCCTGAAAGAGCCTTGAATATGGCACTTTTTTAAATCTCAGGGCTAGGACGAAGGAGACATTACTGGTGCCTGCTCGAGGCAATCGACGAACAGGATGATCGTGATCGTGAATTTAAAAATATAGCATGATTATGTGTTTGGGTGTTTTCTGTCACTAAGGATTCAGTAATAATAATGTGTAAAACAAATGAGTTCAGTGTAAGAATTTATATTGGTCAACTTAATCTGGATTATACCCTCCATGACTGATCACAACAAACATACTTTGTAAAAATTTTAAAATCAAAATCAAAATTGTTTAAAGGAAAACAAATATGGGAAAAAATATATAGAAAGGCTATCTGAGAAGATATTCTGAGTGTGTAAATATGTGTGTGATTCACTTGAGACCTATAATTATTTAAACATAAAAACAGTAGTCCTTGCCTCTGTACTAGGTTTTGTGCTGTTTTTATATTTATTAGAATGTGAAATACTAATAGAATTTATAGACACATATAGAATACTAATCTCTTAAATGCACACTATGATGATGATAATGATGATGATGATGATGATAATTCTGACATGTCCTTGCCAGTCATTCAAGTGCAAGTGAGGTTATACTACTGTAAAGAGACAACAGTACACTACAATTGCTGGTGACAGAGAGAGAGCAGAACAGTATCAGCAGTGTTAACCCAAAAGAATAATGCCTCTATATAGATCAGGCCATGTGACAGTAAACAATCTGTAATTCTTTATTAAGATTCAGGGTACAAACCAATCAAGTCAGATTAGAAGTACCAAATGTAATCCAACAAAAAGCATCCTTCATCAATAAATTTCAAATTTTTCATTTCAAAGACATAACATACTCTACTGACAACAGGGGGGGAAATCCCAAATAAATTTAACACCAATCATAACCCATGCTAAAAAGCTACACAGGAAATAGATACAGATAGAGGACAAGCATGATTTATATTCCATTCCTTATCATAATGGAAAGGTTTTATTTTAAAAAAAATCATGGTTCAAGAATCAGAAGTTCCCAAAGCTTCACAGGTTAAGCACGTGATCTGCATGCAGGAGATCCATGTTTATTTCCCAGATGACCCTCCCAGATAATACCAAGAAATGTGAGCCTTTGGGCACATATTGGAGACTAGCAGCTGGCACTGCCCAGTGTGGCCCCCAACATTCTCCACAGAAAAAGTCATGGTTCATTGTGAAGGGCATATCTGCATGTCACTGTCACTGTCACTGTCCTCCTGTTGTTCATCAATTTGCTCAAGCGGGCCCAGTAAGGTCTCCATTTGAGACTTTGTTGTTACTGTGTTTGACATATCGAATACATCACGGGGAGTTTGCCAGGCTCTGCCGTGAGAGCGAGATACTCTCGGTAGCTTGCCGGGCTCTCCGAGAGGGGCGGAGGAATCGAACTTGGGTCAGCCATGTTGACTGCGTGCAAGGCAAACGCCCTACCACTGTGCTATCACTCCAGCCCATCTGCATGTAGACTCACTTTAAGAGACTTCTTTAAGTAACCAATTATAAAATCAAAGATCAAAGCACAAACCAACAGTCTTAAGTCTGTTTCTTAAACAGACGCCATATAAACCCTTTTGGGCAACCAGGATGTTCCAAGAATAGCAGAGGTGAAAAAATATGTAAAACAGGAACCACCGCATGAGACCAGGTGGCCAACTGGCAGGACAGGGTCAAGAAGGATACAAAGTAGAAAGGTGACATAATCTGAAAGCACTGTTCTATAGAACTGTCCTCCCATTGTTCTTCATCGATTTGCTCGAGCAGGCCCAGTAACGTCTCCATTGTGAGACTTGTTGTTACTGTGTCTGGCTATTGAATATGTCACAGGTAGCTTGCCAGGCTTTGCCGTGAGGGCGAGATACTCTCAGTAGCTTGCTGGGCTCTCCAAGAGGGGCAGAGGAATTGAACCTGGGTCAGCAACGTGCAAGGCAAATGCCCTATCCACTGTGCTATCACTCTATAGTCTGAAAAAGGCTGAGAAATAATGTTCTAAACCATGAATTTTTTCCTTTGGTACAACAGTAAAAGCATGTACATTCCAACCAATTTTTAGCCTACTAATATAACTAAGAAGCAGGAAATAAAATGACAACCTACTTTAAAAAAATACTTATAGGGAATTCAGCACCCAAATGGGGGGAAATAATTATTCAAAATTCTCCTTTCATTAGTCTCACTGCAAACTGTCAAAGAGCAATTTCATATATATAATTTCCTGTGTGTGCATATATATAGAGAGAGAAAAACATAGTTTTAAACCTTCATTTATGAACACTAAATATAAAAAGATAACAGTTGAAAAGTTTCAATGTGTATTTAAAACTTGAAAACTTTTGGGCAGGGGTGTGACTCAAGAGATGGAGCAAATCAATGCATTGAATGTATGAAGCTCTAGATTTAATCCCTGGAACTGTTGAGCCTCCAGCACTGGTGGGTGTAGCACCCAAAAACAAATCTTTAAATGAGTTACTGTTCTCTCTAAATTTGCCACTCCCAGGAGCCTGCCAGGAGTTATCCCTGAGCACATACCCAGGAGTCCTCAGCATGGCCAGGTATTCTCCCTACCCACAAAACAGTGAAATAAATTAGCTACTTGAAAGAGCCACCAACAAATTTCAATGATTAAGATCCTTTAAGAACTCATTTAGGATTGAAATATATATATATATATATACACACACACATATATATATAGGAGCGATAGCACAGCAGTAGGGCGTTTGCCTTGCACGCAGCCAACATGGCCGACCCGAGTTCAATTCCTCCGCCCCTCTCGGAGAGCCCAGCAAGCTACCGAGAGTACCTTGCCCACACGGCAGAGCCTGGCAAGCTCCCCGTGACGTATTCGATATGCCAAACACAGTAACAACAAAGTCTCCAATGGAGACGTTACTGGGCCCGCTCGAGCAAATCGATGATCAATGGGAGGGCCTTTACTTTATATATATATATATATATATATATATACACACATATGCAATAAACTGACCAACTTCTACTCCTAATAAACATTTTACAGTGAACAAAATAAACATAAAAATTTCCTGAAACAATATAATGGGGGGGAAATAAAAGAAGAATTTAATAGTGTGAGAGAACTGGTAACCAATTATCATCAAAAATACATTAGGAGCCATTTTAAGATAAGCTCTATGGTCACTCCAGCCTATTCCTTGAACTGTACACACACACTGACATTGGCTGAAAAAGTATTACCAACTGATAGGAACATCAGTATATGTAAAAGAGGAGGCATTTTGTCTAAACAAGTACACATGAAATTCTGGAGCAAGCTGAGTTGGTCATTATGTCCTCAAATTTTAGAAATATAATGGCAGCAAGAAATAGTGACAATATTTGTAATAAATATCTTGACAATGCAAAATAGGCATACCTTGTTTTATCATGCTTCACTTTGGGAATCACAGGTAGTACATTTTTTCACAAAGATTTATGGCATCCTGAGTTAAGTAAACTTTGCAGTACCATTTTCCAATAGCATAAACTTTTCATATTTCTGCCACATTTGGTAATTCTCACAGCATTTTTCAAGTTTTTGTTATTATGGGTTATGGTGATCTATATTTGATCAGTATTGGGAGGCTGGGGGGGGGGGCTAAATCTGGCTGTGTTCAGGGCTTACCCCTGGCTCTGAGCTCGGAATCACTCTGGGAAGGGTCCTGAGTCCACAAGTGGTGCCAAACAAAACCCAGATCAGCCATGTACAAGACAAGTGCCCTACCAACTATACCACTGCTTCAGCCCCTATGGTGAGTACTCTTTTATGCTGCTATTATAATTGTTTGGGGAACCATAAGCCATGTCCAAGTAAGATACAAAATTTAATATATGTGCTCATATGTGTGTACTTAGTA
Organism: Sorex fumeus; assembly: GCF_029834395.1. Taxonomy (NCBI): domain Eukaryota; kingdom Metazoa; phylum Chordata; class Mammalia; order Eulipotyphla; family Soricidae; genus Sorex; species Sorex fumeus. The sequence continues at coordinate 51,490,432 of NW_026606129.1, read as the reverse complement.
CTGATACAGAGAAAGTTTTAGTTTCCTGGTTAGAAAATCAAACTAGCTACAATAGTTCTTAATTCATAGCATAATATAGAACAATGCCCTAATTCCCTTTAATTCTCTGAAGATGAGAAGTGAGGAAGCCGCAGAATAAAAGCTTAAAGCCAGAAGACATTAAGTCATGGAATTTAAGGAAAGATGACAACTCCATAAATATAAATATATAAGTGATAAGGAGAGTCATAGAGATAGCAGAAGGAATAAGGCAATCGCCTTTCATGTGACCAACCCAGTTCAATTCCCATTACTGCATATGTTCTCATAAGCACCACCAGGAGGGATCTCTAGTACAGAGAAGGAGAAATCCCTGACCACTTCTGGGTGTGACCCAAAAATTCCCCCCAACAAATAAAAGTGGTAAAGGAGAGTAGCAAATTACACATTACTCAGAAAATCTAACTAAGATCATTGATGAAGGTGGTTACACTAAAAGATTTCCGATTTCCAGTGGTACAGTGGGTCCGGTCCTCCCGTTGTTCATCGATTTGCTCGAGCGGGCCCAGTAACGTCTCCATCATGAGACTTGTTGTTACTGTGTTTGGCATATCGAATATGTCACGGGTAGCTTGCCAGGCTCTGCCGTGCAGGCGAGATACTCTCGGTAGCTTGCCAGGCTCTCCGAGAGGGGCGGAGGAATCGAACTTGGGTCAGCCATGTTGGCTGTGTGCAAGGCAAACGCCCTACCGCTGTGCTATCACTCCAGCCCAAGTGGGTAGGGCATTTGCATTGCATACAGCCAATGTGGGTTCAATCCCCAGCAACTCATATGGTGCCCTCAGGATCACCAGGAGTAATTCCTAAGTGCAAAGCCAGGAATAAGCCCTGAGCACTGCCAGAAGTGGTTAAAAAAAAAAAAAGTCTTATAATTGAAGAAGATCTCATCTAGAGTAGTGGACTTCAACCACCAGTTCACAGACCTGTGTCAGTTCACAGGTGTATAAAGTTTGAAAATCACTGCTCCACGACTCTGGTTATAACTTCCAATCTATGATCAGTATATAGGACAGGTGCTAGTCTGCAAGTGTGGAAAGTTTGAAGAATACTGGTCTAAACTTTTATAGCTAGAAATAAGTTAATGCTTGAAAACTTAAAAAAACAGCTGTCTCAAATTAGGGGCTGGCTATGCAGCTGGTGACTTGAAGTTAAATTCAATATTCATTTACTATTCTGAAAATCCTAAGCACTTAAGTCTACTCTGTGCTCTATAAATGGAACAATGCCTCGATGACAGCACATCTGTTTACAACGTGGTTTACTGAATATTCTAAGTCCACTGTTAAGGATCACTTTTAGAAAAAAAAATCATTTTAAGAGTATATTCATCGGCAATGAATCTGGTAACCCCCAGAGTTCTAAAAGAAATGTGCAAGACTAATGTTCCTGTGCCTGCTAACACAACATCCAATTTACAGACCATGGAGTGAGGGATAATTTCTACTTTAAAGTATTAGTCAGAAACACATTTCATAAGGCTATTCCACCATAGTGATTCCTCTGATAATTCTGGAAAAAGTAAATAAAAAATCTTCTGGAAACAATTCTCCACTCCAGATACCATTAAGGACATTCCAAATTTATGGGAAGATATCAAAATTATCAACATTAACAAGAGTTTAGCTTACTTCAACCCTTATGGAGAACTTTGTGGGGTTCCTGACTTCAGCTGAGGAACAACTAATGGAAAAAATAGCACAATTATATTTGGAGCATAAGACGTGACTAAATTACTAGAGTTTCATGATAGAACTATAATGAGAAACTACTTATTCTGGATGAACAAAAGGAATCTATTTGTACTGAAAATGCTGTGAACATTGTTCAAATGACAACAAAGAATTTAGAGTATAACAATGCATAGTTGATAAAGCAATATAAGAATTTGAAAGGATTAACTGCAATTTTGAAAAAAATATTTATTTCATATTTTTTAGTGGGCTGGAGCAATAGCACAGCAGGTAGGGCATTTGCCTTGCACGCGGCCAACAGAGCCAACCCAAATTCAATTCCTTTGCCACTCTCAGAGAGCCTGGCAAGCTGCTGAGAGTATCTTGCCTGCACTTCAAAGCCTGGCAAGTTCCCCGCGACGTACTTGATATGCCAAACACAGTAATAACAAGTCTCACAATATTACTGGGCCCGCTCAAGCAAATCGATAAACAACAGGAGAACAGTGCTACAGTGCTATTTTTAGTGGGGGTGGGCAGGTCAGGGCCACACCCAGTGCTATGGACTTAGTACTGGCTCCACGCTCAAGGATCACTTCTTGCAGGCTCAAGGGACCACCCTGGGATCCACCCTAGGTCGGCTACTTTCAAGGCAAATTCCCTACCCACTGTCCTATCACTCCAGTCTTTGAAAGAAATTTTAATATTACAAAAATGATATCAAAACAGCACTACATGAAAGTTTCTGAGTATTTTGAAGCTACCTATGCATGAAACTCTTATGAATCACGATGCCTCAATAAAATGGGGGTGGGGGGCAAAAAACAGCATAAAAAGCAATTGCCACCACGACTCCCTGCCCCTTTCACCACATCACTCTAACTTGTCTTGATTATTTTCTGCATATACTCATTCTCATACTAATTATCACACTTCAATCTAATCTGGGGATTGCTTTCAAGTCTGTCCAGCACTGGATTCTCCTGTCTTTCCTATTTCCTGAATCCTATGTCTTCCTATTCTCTTATTTTGTTTCAGATGACACATCCCTGGTAGTTTCTAGAGAAAAGCTGTATGTGCGAAAATTTGAGATATTTACATGTCAAAAAATAGCAATAGTTTTATCTCAAATCTAATTTGTAGTATTTCTAGAATTCTAGATAATCTTAGAAATAATTTTCCTCAACATTCTGAAGACACTGCTTCAACTGTCTTTTAGCTTTCAGAGTTTTATGGCTTCCATAATTCTAATTCACAAAATTAAATTCAGTCCATAATTTTTTAGGCCATAATTTTTTTCTGTCTATAAATGCTTGTTGAGGGGGCGGCGTGCCCAGCTATCAGACCCTGGGAACCTGAAAAGTCCCCTTCTCGGCCGAGGTGTCCTCTGAGCACCTGACCAAAAGGGGTCCCCACAAGTCTTAGGAGTGCCTCAGAAGTGAACTGCAAGTTCCACGCAGGCACCGAGCATCTCCTCCCCGCACAGGTACAGTGGTGCAGTGGGCATGGCATCCACAGTGCCCAGCGCAGTTATTCTTCCCTTATTTAGCACTTTGGACTCACCGCTCAGGTTCCATTACCTAATTCTGAAGAGGAGAGCCTGGCTATCCCAAACACATTAGGTCAATAGTCCACTAACCTATTCCAATCACCATACTCCAAAACTCTCCAAAATAATGGTGAAAACAAGAATCTGAACAAGCCTAATATAAAAGAACACATCTGCTGAAGCTGCACTAGTGCCATCACATAAGGCACAGAGGAGCACCAAACAGGTAGTATTCTTAAAGGGGAACAAGGAGAACATCATTGACCAAGTCCATCTAGAATCCTGCCTTTCAGCAAGAGGGAGATCACTGATAGTGAACTGGAGGGACCCGCCTCCATACTACCATAGCAACATGAAGAAACAGCGCAGATCCCTACCACGAGGAGTGGATGAAGAAAAGAGCCGTGAAGCCCCAACAGGGAATACCCACAAATACAATCTCTCCAATTAAGAATTCAGAGATGAAATGTTGACAATGTTCAATGAGTTCAAAGAAATAGTGGAACAGGTATCCAGTAAATTAAAGGAAGACATGAAAGAAACAATGGAACAGAGAGTCAACAAAATACAGGAAGAAATGAGAGCAGAAATAAGAAACCTACAGACAGAGGTATCACTAATAAAAGATTCAGTAGATTAAATTAAAAACTCAATGGGCACACTCAACAGTAGAATGACAACAGCTGAAGACAGAAACAGTGAACTTGAAGATGAACTGCAGAAAGCATACAAGAAACAAGATACAATGGAAAAAAGACATCAAAATAGCACTCAGGTGAATAACAGACCTAGGGGATGAATTCAAGAGGAACAGCAAAGAATCACTGGAGTACCAAAAGGACAGGGAGGCAACACCAGTGAAGTAGCAATAGTAAAAGATATCACTGCTGAGAAGTTCCCAGAGCTGGAAATGCAAGCATCCAAGTCCAAGGAGCCTGACGGGTGCCAGCTAAAAGAGACCCTACTAAAAAGACTCCAATACACATCATATTCAGAATGACGAATACCACAGATAGAGACACAATACAGTCAGCAGCAAGGTCAAAATAGAAAATCACATACGAAGGAGCATCCCTTAGATTTACACAGACTTATCAGAGGAAACCGCCCAAGCCCAAAGAGAATGGTGGGATACAGTGAAAAAACTCACTGAAATGAACGCTTCACCAAGAATATTTTATCTAGCTAAACTTTCACTCAAAGGAATAGTACACTATTTTCTGGATAAACAACAGCTCAGGAAATTCATAAACTCAAAACCAAACCTAAAAGAGGGCTACCGGGGCTACTGTAAGGCAATTCAAATCCCTACAAGCACAACAAACCCTTACAGAAAGATGACACAAAACCCCATAACAATAGTCTCTCTCAATGTCAATGGTCTAAACTCACCAATTAAGAGACACAGAATGGCAAAATAGATTCAGAGACAGAACCCAACATTCTGCTACTTACAAGAAACACATCTGAACAGTCAAAACAAACACAGGCTCAAAGTCAAAGGATGGAAAACAATCCTGCAAGCAAACAAGACTCTCAAAAAAGCTGCGATGGCCTTACTAGTATTGGACAACATACATTTCAGGTTGAAAAAGATTAGAAGGGATAGTGAAGGCCATTTTTTAATATCAAGGGATATGTACAGCAGGAAGAAATCACACTCCTGAACATATACACACCCAATGAGGGGCCAGCCAAGTACCTACCACAACTGCTAACAGACCTTAAGAAGGACATTGCGAGCAACACAATAGTAGTTGGAGACTTCAACACCGCTTTATCACCTCTGGATAGATCAAGGAGATTAAAACTCGTCAAGGAAGAAATAGGAGAGGGCTAATAGATATATATAGGACTGTATATCCCCCCAAAAAAGAATACACATTCTTTTCCAGTGAACATGGAACATTTTCCAGAGATTTTAACAAAGGTATTGCTAGCACACAACAGTAGTGGGAGACTTCAACAATGCCCTGTCACCTCTAGATAGATCAACAAGATTAAAACTCAGCAAGGAAACATTGGCTTGGAAGGAAGGGATAGAAGAAAGAGGGCTAATAGATCTATACAGGGTTCTGCATCTCAAAAAGAAAGAATACACATTTTTTTCCAGTGCACATGGAACATTTTCCAAAATAGACCACATGCTGGGTCACAGAACATACCTCAATAGAATCAGAAATAGAAATGTATCAACTATCTTTTCAGACCACAACACACTGAAGATAGAAGTTAATCATGCACAGACACAGAGGACCAAATAAAAAAAATAGAAATTGAGCTCCCATTTGACCCAGCAATACCATTTCTGGGAATATATCCCGGAGATGCCAAAAGCATAGTAGAACTAACATCTGCACTTATATGTTCATCGCAGCACTGTTTACAATAGCCAAAATCTGGAAAAAACCCAAGTGCCCGAGAACAGATGACTGGTTAAAAAAAACTTTGCTACATCTACACAATGGAATACTATGCAGCGGTTAGAAAAGATGAAGTCATGAAATTTGCATATAGGTGGTCCAACATGGAAAGTATCATGTTAAGTGAAATGAGTCAGAAAGAGAGGGACAGACGTAGAAAGATTGCACTCACTTGTGAAATATAAGGTAATAGAATAGGAGACTTACACCCAAGAATAGCAGAGATAAGTACCAGGAGGATCACTCCACAGACTAGAAGCCGGCCTCGCATGCTGGGGGAAATGGCAGCTCAGATAGAGACGGGACCACCAAGTAAAGGGTGCTAGGAGGGCCCAATTGGGATGGGAGATGCAGGCTAAAAGTAGACTATGGACCGAACATGATAGTCACTTACTACCTCTATTGCAAACTACAACACCCAAAAGGAGAGAAAGAGCAAAAGGGAATGTCCTACCACAGAGACGGGATGGGGTGGAGGGAAGAGATGGGGTGGGGGTGATGGGAGGGATACGGGGATCATTGGTGGTGGAGAATGGGCACTGGTATAGGGATGGGTACTCAATCATTGTATAACTGAAACGCAAGCATGAAAGTTTGTACCTCATGATGTTTCACTAATAAAAAACATGTGAAAAATAAAATGTAAGCAAGAATGTCCCCCCAAAAAATCAATTTGTGGCTGCTATATGATTTTAACCTATGTAAATAGAAATTAAAACTATTTAATACAATATAATAAAATGCCTATCTCATTTACATAAGTAAAATATCAATTCTGGAATCTAAAATATATTGCATTAAATTTTATTTTGTATTTGGGAAAAAAACAAGATTTTAGAAAATGACCAACAAAAGGAGCCAAAACCAGGCAGGAGAAAAGAAATAATAAATCTTAGAGCACAAATTAACAACATGTAAACCCAAAAACCAATCCGAAAGATCAATGAAACCAAGAGGTAGTTGTCTGAGAAAATAAGCAAGATTGATAAACCACTAGCAAGACTCACAAAGAAAGAGAGGGAACCCTAATAAACCAAATCAGAAATGAAAAGAGGGACATCACAACAGAAACCAAAGAAATTCTGGGGCTGGAGTGATTGCACAGCAGGTAGGGCATTTGCCTTGAACATGGCCAACCCAGGTTAGATTCCCAGCATCCCATATGGTCCCCCAAGTACCCCCAGGGTAATTTCTGAGTGCATGAGCCAGGAGTAACCCGTGCATCTCCCATTCTTTTGACTTCCCCTTCTTTTGAATGGTAGCAAATGTCCATTATTTTAGAATTCACAAGCTTACTCTGAAAAGGCATTTCAAATAATAGAAAGTGATCAGTACTGTTAGAACATAGACATAATATGCTAATGTGAATACCCTCAGGGCAATATTCATAGTTACAAGCTGTAACATTTGATTTAGGGGTTTTGGTTTTGGTGGTGTAAGGGACCTAAGCATGCAAGGCAGGGACTTTACCCGAGAAACATTCTAATGCCAACATTTCTTTTTAAACTGCTCATTTTGGTCATATTTAAAACTAAAATCAGAATGCAGATAAAGACCTGATACAAGGACACAAATTTTAAGTGCTAGAAGTAAATAAAACATAAAGAAAAAGTCGTGAAGAAAAACATCCAAGACCCACTTCAATAAAAACTGTTAACTCCTGGTAAAGGTTCAAAAATATTAGTACACATATCCATTTAAATTTCTATGAGACGGGGCTGGAGCGATAGCACAGCGGGTACGGCGTTTGCCTTGCACGCAGCCGATCCGGGTTCGATTCCCAGTATCCCATATGGTACCCCGAGCACCACCAGGAGTGATTCCTGAGTGCATGAGCCAGGAGTAACCTCTATGCATCGCCGAGTGTGACCCAAAAAGAAAAAAAAACATTTCTATGAGAAAATAATTTTCATGTATCTCTTTTAAGGGGAAACTTGAGGTCATCGCAAGGTCATCCTCATTGTAATATATCAACCACAACAATTGAGCTCCCATTTGATCCAGCAATACCACTCCTGGGAATATATTCCAGAGAGGCAAAAAAAGTATAGTCGAAGTGACATCTGCACTGGTTTGTTCATTGCTGCACTCTTTACAATAGCCAGAATCTGGAAAAAACCTGAGTGCCCGAGAACAGATGACTGGTTAAAGAAACTCTGGTACATTTACACAATGGAGTACTATGTAGCTGTTAGAAAAGAGGAAGTCATGAAATTTACATACAAGTGGTACTACATGGAAAGTATCATGTTAAGTGAAATGAGTCAGAAAGAGAGGTACAGACATAGAAAGATTGCATTCATCTGGGGAACATAAAGTAACAAAATAGGAGACTAACACCCAAGAATGGCTGAGATTAGTACCAGGAATTTTACTCCATGGCTTGGAGGGCAACCACACATGCCAGGGGAAAAGGGAGCTCAGATAGAGATGGGAACACCAAATAAAGGTGTTGGGACAATCCTCCCAGGATGGGAGAAGCATGCTGAAAGTAGACTATAGACCAAACATGATTGTCATCCATTGCCTCTTTTGCAAACCACAACACCCAATAAGAGATAGAGAACAAAAGGGAATGCCCTGCCACAGAGGCAGGGTGGGATGGGGGGATGGGGGGTGGGAGGGATACTGGAATTCGTGGTGGTGAGAAATGGGCACTGGTGGAGGGATGGGTATTTGATCATTGTATAATTGAAACCCAAGCACAAAAATTTGTAAGTTTGCAACTGTACCTCATGATGTCTCACTAATAAAAATTAATAAATAAATAAATAAATAAAGTTCAAACAGAATCCTAGTCTCCCAAGAACTATTCCACTATCTATCTTCTTCACAAAAATCAATACTCCTCTGCCCACCACAAGGAGGTCTTCAATATCCCAGGGGAAACATATACATATCTATTACTAAAAGATATATCTATATAGATATAAAGAGATATAGATATAGAGAGATATAGAGAGATATATAGATATAGATATCTATTACTGGTATAGTTTCTCTGGGGACTCTAATATAGTCTAAACAGTTCTCCTTTGCAAATTCACTTCATTTTAGGATTAGTGCCTCTGCTAAAGTGTATTAATGAACTCAGTGACCTTCTCACCCTGAAGTGAGCATAAAATGACACTGCCATAACTGGACCCCACGCCAGGCTGTTTCAGGGCACCTCGGAGGGGGGCAGATGAGGCCCTTCCCCACCCTAAGGGACCCAGCCCTGGCAGCCAAAAACCTCCAGAACTCAACCTCCATCATGCTCACAGCCAATCTCCACACGCTCAGGCCAAGCCTCACTCACTCACTCAATCTATTTCTGGACATCTCATACTTCACACGACACATACTCCAACTCATACTCCAAGAGTAGCGCACCACATCTGATGGGGTTTAAAGTAGAAGGCAACCAATCTTAGAGGGAAATGTATTTTTACAAATGTGCATATGTGTGTGTGTGTGTGTGTGCATAAGCATACAAGGCTCAACCCTTAACACAGTATTAGTAATCTCTTATAGAAGGGCTTAATGGCCCCTGGGTGAAATACAACAATCTTCACACACGCTTCTCTAAGGAAAGTTTTCTGGAGCATTTTCTGTGGTTTATTTATAACAAATAATGGAAAATAAATTACCTCAGTTCTGCTTTGGGGCAGGGGTTGGGGTTCGGGACGGAAACATCAAAATATGGTGGGGAGTAGGTGTATTAATGGTGGGATTGGTGTTCCAATATTAAATGTAATCAAATATTGTGAACTACTTTATAAAAATAAAATAAAATTTTAAAAATATTTTTAAAATAAAGGGTATTAATGGGACACTGTAAAATCACAGGGGGAAAAAAGACCTTCCCTGTATTGTCTGGTGTGCTATTGTTTTATTGTCAGTACCCAAACTGACTGACTGGCATGTCGGAGACCCAATTCATACCTACCTACCTCTGCCACTTTGACAACGCAGCTATAGTTCTTATTTTCTTGCAAATATCTCCACTACCTGGGGATGAGCTAATGATCCAGTAAACCAAATTCAGTACCGGTTCACTCATGCTATCCCTATAAGTTTTCTGCTATGCAGAAAACTTAAAACTTATAAAAATAACTACAATTTCTATAAATAATTTCAAATATATTACCTCCAGCAAGTTTACTCATGTTATTACAGACACCATACTATTTCTAAAAGTATTTTATATAGAATCTTGAAGCAGAAAATGTTCTTTAAATTCTTAGTATCTTGCTTGGGGCTCTTCTTCAGCCCTAAATGTAGAAGCTGATTCTGCATTTATGATTCATATAGCCCTTTGAGTAGTCAACTACTTTTTACTAGTTAAAATTTATTTATATTAAATATGACTCAATGTTCAGTGTGGCTGTCTCCTTACAGGATCATGACTGATGCAGCACTATATTCATTTTATTCTTTTAATTCTGACAGTGAGTCACTGAATGAAATTTATGATCACCTGAAGATTTGACGAGGATACTTTAAAAGTACTTCTTTTGGGCCCAAAAAGACAGCTTAATGGTCAGGGGTGCACACTAGATTCCAAACTTAACTCTAGCATTACATGGCCCCTAAGCACCACTGAGAATAGTCTGGAGGCACCTGAGCATGACTGGTCTTTTAGTGCCAGCACTGCAGGGCCCAAGTAGCTCTGAACCCTCTGGTCACAGCACTGAACTGCCATAGCCCAACTGGCCTATATCAAAAATTACAATATATTATCATTAAATAATATCTATTTAGATACTAGATCTATCTATAGATCCAGATCTACGTCTATATAGATCATCATGTCTACATAGATCTATATAGATCATCAGTATCTAGATCAATACATATCTATATTTATCTGCACTATAAATACAATATCTCTAGGCATTGTAGCATCATTAAAAGTGAACTCAGGCAAAAAAAAGGGACACTCTTTCACTGTTGGTGGGAATGCCCACTAGTCCACCCTTTCTGGAAAACAATATGGACAGTCCTTCAAACACTAGAAATTGAGCTTCCATATGACCCTGCAATACCACATCTCGAAATATATCCCAAGGATAAAAAGCACAGTAGAAATGACATCTGTACCTATATGTTCATTGCAGCACTGCTCACAATAGCCAAAATCTGGAAATAACCCAAGTGCCCTAGAACAGATGACTGGTTAAAGAAACTTTGGTATATCTACACAATAGAATATTATGCAGCTGTCACAAGAGATGAAGTCATGAACTTTGCTTATAAATGGATAGACATGAAGAGTATCATGCTAAGTGAAATGAGTCAGAAAGAGAGGAATAGACACAGAAGGACTGCACTAATTTGTGAAGTATGAAACAACATAACATGAGGCTGATACCTATACACGGGACAGGTAGATTGCTCCATAGCCTCATGAGCAGAGGGGAGAAGGCAGCTGGAACAGATAAGGGATCACTAAGAAAATGATGGCTGGAGGAACCAGTCGGGATGGGAGATGTGTGCAGAAAGTAGATAAAGGACCAAACATGATAACCTCTCAGTGTCTGTATTGCAAAACATAATGCCCAAAAGTAGAGAGAGATTATGGGGAATAATGTCTGCCATGGAGGCAGAGAGAGGGTGGGAAAGGGGGGGTATGGTGGTGGGGAATGTGCACTGGTGGAGAAATGGGTGTTTGATCATTGTGTGATTGTAACCCAAACATGAAAGCTAGTAACTATCTCATGGTGATTCAATAAAATTTTTTTTAAAAAAGTGAACCCCAGCTTGGGGAGTCACTCCCATAAAAAAAAGCTTTTTCATGAATAAATTTAGGATTTAAAGTGATAGATCAGGGGCTGGAGCGATAGCATAGCGGGTGGGGCGTTTGCCTTGCACAAAGCCAACCCAGGTTCGATTCCCAGCATTCCATATGGTCCCCCGAGCACCACCAAGAGTAATTCCTGAGTGCATGGGCCAGGAGTCACCCCTATGCATCACCAGGTTTGACCCAAAAAGTAAAACTAAATAAATAAAGTGATAGATCACAGAAAATGCACATGTAACTTCCCAAGGTGTAAGTTTATTTCCAATGAAATATATCTGTGCCAACATTTAGATATACCAAATTTCAGCCTTCTCATTCTAGTACCTGCAGAAATGTAGGTTCATCATTCTGTCTTTAAACTGTAATTTCTTGACTACTGCAAGATAGAGCATTTTTGTGAAATTCCTAGTGAAATACTTTTTTTTATATTTTGTGAAATACTTCTGCACATTCCTCTATTCATCTGTTACTAGACTATAAGTGTTTTTCTATACTGTGGATTTTTATGTCAAGTAAATATCACTCAAAAAATGTTTCTCCGGTCTCTAATCTTTAATTTTATTTTACTAAACAACTGTCAGCTCTTAACTGAAAGGCTGGTGGTTCGTGCCCACCTAGGGACACCAGCTGTATAAAATCTCTGGCCAGGTCAGCTAGGGAGAGGCCCTGATACCTCTTACCCTAGCTGCCCAGGTTCAGGTGGGCCCAAGCCGCTCCCTGAGCCAGGGTGGCCCAGGCATGGGGTAGACGGTGGAAGAAACGAGGGCCAAGCTGGCTGATTGATCAATTGCTGTTTATTCCATTCTCCCCACACGCCTGCCCCAGTATCTCTGGGCCTCCCATTCTAGTCTCACACTGCCCCTCATTCCCGTCTCCTCTCCCGCTCATCTCTCTGTGCTCCATCTCGCAGTCTGGGTGCTCGCACGTGCTCTCCCTCTCTCTCTCTCTCTCTCTCTATCTATCTATCTATCTATCTATCTCTGTGCTTGCTCCTGTATTCTTCTTCTACATTCTTTTCTCTCTGTCCCCCTTGCTAGCCTCCCAGTCCATCTTGACACCCTTCTCTTTCTCACTCTCTCCCCAGCTCTCTTCTTTCTCCAACTCCCCAGCATACTGGGCTGAAACTGCACCCAGTCATGTAGCAAAATCAACATAAGAAAGCCCTTCCTGAAAATTCCAAATAACAATGTTGGGTCTTCTGTCGTAATATTGAATGTGACCAACTTAGAGAGACAGTAAAGTGTAAATCTGCCACACAGGTGGGGGGGTGTGGGGGAGGGTGGGTATACTGAGGTTCTTGGTGGTAGAAAATGTGCACTGGTGAAGGGACGGGTGTATGATCATTGTATATCCAACCTAGACTTGAACTGAAAGGCTTTGTGACTGTTCTCATGGTGAGAAAGAAAGAAAGAAAGAAAGAAAGAAAGAAAGAAAGAAAGAAAGAAAGAAAGAAAGAGAGAAAGAAAGAGAGAGAGAAAGAAAGAGAGAGAGAAAGGAAAGACGGAAAGAAGGAAGGAAGGAAGGAAGGAAGGAAGGAAGGAAGGAAAGAAAGAGAAAGAGAGAAAGGAAAGAAGGAAAGAAGGAAAGAAGGAAAGAAGGAAGGAAGGAAAGAAAGAAAGAAAGAAAGAAAGAAAGAAAGAAAGAAAGAAAGAAAGAAAGAAAGAAAGAAAGAGGAAAGCCCTTCTTGAGGGCCCACCAAGTTCAAAGGGAACACCACCTAAGAGGTATTCCAAAGCCCTTCCTGACTGCCTCAGGCAAAATACCTCTTAAGGTGTTTTTCTCCTATCCTCAGTCCAATAACTCTATCAACATCTTAATACTAGTTATTTTTGTATGGATACAGTAAGAGATACATGGAGGCTTGTAGGGCAGCTCTCCTGGGAACATCTTGCCACAGACTCAGACTACAGAGCTCAGGCCAGATTAATCTTTCCTAACCCTAGCAGGGTCCGAATCTACTTACTACTTTTTGGATCATGACAGCATTTGTCCATGACCAAGCTCTTAACTTAGAGTTAAGCATTATGGCAATTTGGCCAGGCCCATCTCGATGCCAGGGTAGCACATTGCTTACCGCTTGCCCTGGTTCCATCCAGTTCCTTGTCAGGACCCTGCTTTGGGGGGCGCTAGGAAGTAAAGGCAGCTGAGGCTTAGGAAAGAGAACAAATGCCCAGGAGGAAAATATCACTGAGAGTCACATTACAAAAGCATAGCATATACTGTCTTCTTGTGTCCATACAAAAAGGACATTGCTCTGAATAAACTATACAAAGGACTTAGGGAGAAGAGAAAAACAATATTTATAAGTCAACAGAGCACAAAGAAAGAAGTTACAAATAAACACAGAGAAATGGGAGTACTGTGATGGGAGCAACCCAATAAACCTAAACTACCTGAGGCTATGCAAGAGGGACAAAACAGTGTTACACTACAAACTGCGATTTAAAAAACTATTGATAGTTGAGTTTTAGTAATATAATATTTCAATACCAATTCCACCACACCAGTGTCAACCAGTGTGAAATTTAAGCTGCAACCACCAAACTCTGTGATATACCTATCAAGGTGGCATGTTGGACATTGAGTGGGTGGAAGGAATAGAATATGGGAACACCGGTTGAGGGAAGTTGACACTGGTGGTAGGATTAGTGTTGAAATATTATATGCTAAAAACTCAGCTATCAATAATCTTGTAAATCATGATTCTTTTTTTTTAATTTTTTAAATGTCATACTCTGCACTCAGTCATGTGACAGCCACCACATTCCAACCAGCCATGGTGCCTTCCAGCCATGGCAATGACTACCAGTCACAGATGTACCCCCAGTCACCACAAAGACCAGCTGCCATGACCCCAGCTGCCTAAAAGGGACGGGAGTGACAGGGGAGCAGATAGTCTCTCTGTGTGGCAGGTGAGCCATGTGATCCCACATGCCAGGTCAAGAAATTCCTAAGAAATACAAAAACATCCCTCCTACATAACCAACACAACACAGTACTTCCTAAAACCAACATAAAAAAATCTAAACAAAAGTACCAACAACCTGAGTTAGATAGCTTCTACAGAGAACAAAGAAAGCATCACCAGCTAATCCACCTCTTGACACTGGAGGAGTGAAAGTGGTGAGTTGAAGAGATTCACCCCCAGGATGCAAGAGGCACAGTAGGAAAGCAACACAGAAACCAACCATGCTTAGTGAATGAAGATAGCAGCCCAGAAGATTAAACCAGCACTAACCATCTATATTGGTTTCTCTGATAAGGACTGTAGAGAAGAAATGGTGAAGCTGTTCACTAACCTAAAAGAAACAGTGGTACAGAGCCAAGAAAACACAAGAAATTGTGAGAAAAATAGAATCAGAAATGACAGAACTAAAGAATTTGTTAAGTGAAATGGAAAAAAAAACCTCAATGGAAGAGTTTAGTAGCAGAGAAATAACAGTGAAGATAAAATCAGTGAGCTCCAAGACAATATGCAGAAAACCTCTAGACAGCACAAAACAAAAAAATGCCTCAAATGAGTCACAGCAGAGAGAACGTTGGACGAATTCAAGAGGAGCAACAAAAGAATCACTGATGTCCCAGAGGGCCTAGGAAGTAACTCCAATGAAAAACAAAAAAAGGTTCTCAAAGAAATCATTGCTGAGAAGTTCCCAGGTGTGGGTATACACATACACCCACATACAAGAGGCCACAAGGGTACCAGCTAAAAGATACACACACACACACACACACACACACACACACACAAATACAAAGACACATCCTAATCAGAATGATAAAACCCAAAGATAGAAGTAGAATATTGAAAAGCACCAGGATCAGAGAAGGAAATTACAATAAAAGAGAATCATTGAGATTCACAACAGATTTAACAAGACCTTGTAGCCCAAAGTCAAAAGTGTAAAGTTTAAAAAAAAAATTAATCAGTGAAATGAATGCTTCTCTAAGAATACATTAACCAATCAGACTTCCATAAAGATCTGAAGGAATAATAAGAGTTTCACAAATAAATAACCCAGGGATTTCACAGACTTGAAACCAACTTTACAAAAAGTACTAATAAGGTTTCTAAGACAACATAAATCTTACAACATGCCAAACTTCTACTGAAAGGTGAAACAAAATTGTGACAAGGATCTCACTCAATGTCAATGGTATAAATGTATTTATTGACACAGAGTAGCAGAATAAATTAGAAAATTGAATCCAACCTCCTGCTGCCTATAGAAAACACATTTGAATATTCAGGGCAAACACAGACTCAAAGTCAAAGTTCAGAACACAATATTTCAAGCAAACAACTCCCTCAAAAGGACAGGGGTGACCACACTTGTACAAGACAACGTAGACCCTTTTGACAACAGTTTTTTTTAAGTTTTAAGGGACAGAGAAGGTCATTTCTTAATGATCAAGGAATATGTACAGGAATAATTCACACTCCTAAAAATATATGCATTTAATGAGGGGCCAACAAACATCTGCTCACCCATAACTCTCAATCAGAGAGAGGGACAGAGTACAGGGTGCGGGGGGTGGGGTGGGGGGAGAGAGACAGAGAGATACCAAGACAAAGAAGGAAACAGAGAGAGACAGAGAGAGAGAGAGAGAGAGAGAGAGAGAGAGAGAGAGAGAGAGAAAGTACCTGTCACAGAGAGGTAGACTGGAGGTGGTGGTGGCAAGAGGGAAACTAGAGACATTGGGACACTGGTGGTGGGAAATATACACTGGTGAAAGGAAGGGTGTTGGAACACTGTATGACTGAAACCCAACTGTGAACAACTTTGTAACTTGTATCTTACAGTGATTTAATTTAAAAAAAAAAAAAATTTAAACCCATCTGCTCAGACTCGAAAGAAAACACTGATAGCAGCATAATAATAGGAGAATTTAACATCACTCTATCACTTTTGGATAGATAAACTAGAGTTAAATTTACTAATGAAATACTAGCCTAAAGGAAGAAATGGAAGAGAAGGGCTTAGCAGATATTATAAATTTTTTTATCCCTAGAAATCCAAATACACATTATTTTCCAATGCACATGGGAAACTTTTCAAAATAAACCACATGCTGGGTCTCAAAAAATACATTCATAAAGAAGATAGAAATCATATCAACTATCATCTCAGACCATGATGCATAGAAAATAGAAGAAAATTACAAAGTGAAATTAATAAATAACTCAAAAACCTGGAAATTAAACAGGTCACTACAATCAGTGGGTCAAAGAGAAAATTAGTGAAGAAAACAGATATTCCTGGAAACAAGCAAGAACAAGGGCAAAAGATACCAGAACATATGGGACACAGCAAAAGCAGTGCTAAGAAAAAAGTTCTAAGCAGTGCTAAGTTCTAGCTGTGCAAGTATTCACAAGAAAAGAAAAAAAGACCCATGAAAGTAATCTAACCACAGAGTTTAAAAAACTGGGAAAGGACCAACAAAGGGAGTCCAAAGCAGGTAGGAGGAAATCATAAAACAGAGCAGAAATTAACAAATTTAAATTTAAAAAATTCAAAATATTAATGAAACTAAGAGATGATTCTCTGAAAAATAAACAAGATCAATAAACTACTACAAAACTCACAAAGAAAGGACCCTGATAACCAAATTAGAAGTGTAAGGGGAGACATCACAATAGATGCCACATGCTTCAAAGGATCATTTAAGGGATTACTTTGAAAATCTATATGCACAAAACAAGAGAG
Organism: Sorex fumeus; assembly: GCF_029834395.1. Classification (NCBI taxonomy): domain Eukaryota; kingdom Metazoa; phylum Chordata; class Mammalia; order Eulipotyphla; family Soricidae; genus Sorex; species Sorex fumeus. The sequence goes on along the minus strand of NW_026606129.1, from coordinate 51,473,261 downwards.
CATGACAAAATGGGAAGATTCTTGGACTCTTATAACCTCCCAAAGCTGAATCAAGAAGTTAAAGAATACCTGACCTGACCGAGAAAATAAAAAAGACAATCAAAAATCCTGCTAAAAATAAAAGCTCAGACCCAGTTGTGTTTCCTAATGAGTACTTCCAAACTTTAAAGAAGAGCTATGACTAATCCTTTTCAAGCTATTTCAAGAAATCAAGTAAACAGAAACACTCCAAGTTTCTATGAAGAAAATATTACCCTGATTAAAAAAAGAAAGAAAAATTACAGATCAATAACCCTGATGAAAACAGATGCAAAGAATACTTACAAAGTAAAAGGGAGAGAGACAGACACAGAATGATCTCTCTCAGAGTAAAAGGGACTGTGCCTGCCACAGAGGTGGTGGGGGAGGGAAGGGCAGGGGTGACAGGAGGTTTACTGGGAACACTGATGGTAGCGAATGGGCACTGGTGGAGGTATGGGTACTGGATCACTGTATGACTGAAACATAATCACGAAAGTTTGTAAGACTGTAACTATCTCATGGCAATTCATTAAAAAATAAAATAAATTTAAAAAACTAAAATAAAAAGAATGATCTCTCTCATATGTGGACTATAAAGAAACAGAGGGGAATGACAAACTTCAAAAAGCAATAGAAACAAAAAACATAAGAACTGGTAACTAGTAGGAAGCTTTCCACTGGCGGGTGGGGGGGGGAGGATCAGGTCAGAAAAGGGTACACTATGAAATTGGTGGAGGGAAGTGGTCTGGAAGTAAAGAGAGTGCTGAAAGGAGGTATATAGTGCCTCCCACAGGCACAGAAGGCACAGACTGAGGGGTAGAAGGGAAACAGGGACACTGGTGGAGGGAAGTGGACACTGGTGATGGGACTGGTATTGGACACCATATGCCTGAAACTCAATCATGAATAACTTTGTAACTTCATAATTTACACGATTCAATTTTTTTTTTTTTGCTTTTTGGGTCACACCTGGCTATGCACAGGGGTTGCTCCTGGCTCTGCACTCAGAAACTACTCCTGGCTCAGGGAACCATATGGGATGCTGGGAATCGAACCCGGGTTGGCCGCGTGCAAGGCAAACGTCCTACCCACTGTGCTATCACTCCAGCCCCATACACAATTCAATTTTTTAAAGAAGTTTAGGGGCTGGAGCAATAATAAAGTGAATAGGGCGTTTGCCTTGCACACAGTCAACACTGATTCTATCCCCAGCACCTGACTGAGCCCACCAGAAGTGATCCCTGAGCATAGAACCAGAAATAAGCCTGAGCACAGCCAAGTGTGGCCCCAAAAACACAAAACAAAAATCAAAAAAGTAACACCAACTGAATTCACATTTCATTGAAACACAGAAATTTCCAATCACCCTGAAAGTTCTCTAATGTCTCTTTTAAGTCAATCTTTGCCAAAGCAACCACTTCTGATTTCTACCACCAAGGATTTATAAAGTAGCTTATTTAATTTCATATAAGTGAGTATATGATACAAGATATAAGATATAAGATACAAGTATATGAGACAAGACGTAATCTCTTATATATGACAATAGGTCAATCTATTTCATCAATTCAGTCTTGTTGCCTCTCAAAAATTTTATTAACTTTTTACAAAGTTCTTTAAATATATTTGTTATTGATATTTAATGTGCTGAAGTGATAGCACAGCAGGTAGGGTGTTTGCCTTGCATGTGGCCAACTCAGGTTCAATTCCTCAGCCCCTCTTGGAGAGCCCGGCAAGCTAACAAGAGTATCTCGCCCGCACAGTAAAGCCTGGCAAGCTCCCCGTGACGTATTTGATATGCCAAAAACAGTACCAACAAGTCTCACAATTTGTTGTGAGACATTACTAGTGCCCGCTCAATAAAATCGATGAACAAAGGGAGGGCAGTGCTACAGTGCTACAGTGCAAATCATTAGTTTACAGCTAACTAAGTTTTCAAAGAGTACACACGTTTGTCTATTGCTCTAAGTAAAACATTAGCAATAACCCACAAGTCACTGGAGGCTCTTTCAGCCACTAACACACATGCCCTTTTCCTCATTCTGTGCCTGTACCATATTCCTTCAGACCCACCAAATCTTAGCTTGCTTTTCTTGTCTATACATGCACATACAAGCTGAATGTGCCACAGATAGGAAAAGTAATAAGCACTGCTACAAACAGTACCAAAGATACAACACACTTTTGCTAAATGAAGCTAGATCTAAGTCTATCTAATGCCATTTTTTTTAATTTTTATTAGTGAGACACCATGAGGTACAGTTGTAAACTTACAAATTTTGTTATCTAATGCAATTTTGACAAATATATCCAGATGTTAGTTTTGCCCTGTCTGCACTTTGCATACCTAGAACAAGAACAGCATGAACTCTTCCATCTTGCTTCTTCTGTCTAGAGTATAAGACTCTTCTGCATTGATCTCTGCAGAAAACTTCATTTTCATCTATGTATTATATTCAATTTATGAATATCCCATAATTCATTTATTCTATCACTGACATTTTGTTCCTTTCCAGTTTGTAGTAATCTGAACGAAGCTTCTCTAACATTTTTCTCTCATGATTCATCTTTTTATTGATAACAAATATTTGAATTCCAAATCAAAAGGCTTTTAAGACTTTATACAAAAGTTATCTCCATTTAACTCAACTTCTAACTAATCTTGCAAGTTTTTTCCAATTTTTTAATTAAATACCATGATTTACAATACTGCTAATAATTGTTTTATTGTATACAATGTTCCAACACCACACCCCACCAGAATTTCAACTTATCTCCACCAATGGCCCAAGTTCCCCTCCAATTCACTTCCTGCCTCTCCTCTGGTAAGCTCAGATCTGTAGACCAGTTCTCATGTTCTTATTAGCCTTTGGCCTTTTTGTTCCCTTATTATGTTTCTTCAGGTCCCACATATGAGAGAGATCATCAGTCCCTCTCCTTCTGACTGGCTACACTCAGTATGAAGTTGACCATTTAGTTCCATCCACACAGCAGCAGAATGTATTATTTCATCTTACTATTTTTGATATGAGTCATTCTCACTAGTGTGAAATGATATCTCCTTATCATCTTGATTTAGATTTCCCTAATGCTAAGTGAAGATGAACATTTTTTCATATGCCTATTGGTCACCCACCTATCTTCCTCTGAGAAGTGTCTATTTACTTCCTATTTTTTGATAAGGCCTGGGAAATTTTTTTATCTTTGTGAATACCTTATATGTCCTGGATATCAACCCTTTATCTGATGAATGTAAATATTATTTCCCATTCAGCTAGTTGTCTTTCAGTTTTAGCCCTTGTTTCTTTTGCATGCAGAAACTCTTTAATTTGATATAGCCCCATTTGTTTATATTTGATTTTGTTCTCTTTACCAGTGATATCAGATCACTGAAGACACCTTTGAGATCAAAATCTCAAAGCGCTCTACCTATATTTTCCTCAAAGTACTTTACAGTTTCTGATCAGATCTCAAAGTCTTTGGTCCATTTTGAATTTACTTTTGTGTAAGGTGTGAGATATGGATCTAGCTTTAATTTCTTACACATAGTTATCCAGTTTTCCCAGCAACATTTGTTGAAGAGGCTATATTTATTCCATTTCATGTTCTCAGCTCCTTTGTCAAAAATAAACTGTCCATATATGTGTTGTTTTTGTCCTTGGGTATTTGATTCTGACCCATTGATCAAATAGCCTATCATTATTCCAGTACTACGCAGTTTTGATTACCATAGATTTATAATGCACTGTAGCACTGTCATCCCATTGTTTATTGATTTGCTCGAGCAGGCACCAGTAACGTCTCCATTCGTCTCTGTCGCATGCTAGTGTAGCCCAATGGCATCTGCAGGCTCCACGAACACAAAGTGAGACTTCTTGTTACTGTTTTTGGCATATCAAATGGTAGCTTGCCAGGCTCTGCCATGAGGGCGGGATACTCTTGGTAGCTTGCTGGGCTATCCAAGAGGGAGATCCGTATCTCACACCTTACACAAAAGTCAATTCAAAATTGAGAGGGACGGAGGAATAGAACCCATGTCGGCCGCATGCAAGGCAACGCCCTACCCACTGTGCGATGAGATACCTCCCAATTTCTTATTTTTCAATATGGATTTGGCTATTTGTAGTCCCTTCTGATTCCATAAAAACCTTTCTTAGGTCTGTAAAAAATGTCAACTAAATTTGGATGGGGATTGCATTGAATCTACATAATAGCTTAGGTAAGATAAGTTATTTTAACAATATTGATTCTTCCAATCCAAAGTATGGAATATTTTATCCTTTTCTTTTTTTCTTGAGTGACTTAAAATTACCATAGTACTTGGGAGGGAAAGGGTGTCGCTCCTTTCTGCCTCTCCCCCCCACTCTTTGGCAGCAAGGTGGCTGCCACCTCAGAGCTTATTGGAAAGCCAGGTATGAGCCAGCAGTGACGGGGCAACTGCAGTCTCATGGGAAGGAAGGCGGTACCAGCTCGTTCTTCACACCCTACCGAGGTCACGAGTTGCCCCCCACAAGCGGCTCTCTAGCACGGCCATAACATCAGACGCACAGAAACCAATCTCATAATTATCTGGCTCTTGGCAGAAATCCCTCCAGACTTACCTAGTAAAATATCAAAAATCCAACAGCATGGCCGCTATTGTGGCTGCATGACATCATATGGTTCTCATAACCAGCTATAGAAAACAAATTATTTCACAATGTCTTTTCAGCAGTTCTGATTGTTGGGGGGAAATTCTAAACAATAATGGTGCATCTTTTGTTGAAATAATGAATGTAATCAAAGTAGAGAGAGAGTTAAGTAGAAATCATCTGCCTCACAGGCATTGGGAGGGTTGGGACTGGGGTATATTGGGGTTCTTGGTGGTGAAAAATAAGTACTGAAGGGAAAGGTGTTTGATCATTGTATGACCAAGACTTAATCTTGAAAGCTTTGTAACTTTTCCCACAGTCATTCAATAAATAAATATAACAAAAAAATTACCATAGTATAATCTTCTGGATATTTTGCTAAGCTGATTCCTAGATATTTGATGTTTTGGGATACTGCTTTAAACAGGATAGATTCCTTGACTGCTTTTTCCTCTTATTTATTCGTTGTATATAAGAATGAGACCAGTTTTTGTATATTCACTTTGTAGCCACTACTTTGCTGCACTGGTTTATTGTTTCTAGGAGCTTTTTAAGGAATTCTTTAGGGTCCTCTACATATATTATTATGTCATCTGCAAATAGTGATAATTTGTCTTCTTTTCCAACTTGGATCTCTCTGAATTTTCTTGCCTGACTGTACTACAGCCAGGACAACTAATACTACATTGAATAAAGGGGAGACAGTGGTTATCCTTGCCTTATTCTTGATCTCAGTGGGAATGCATTCAGTTTTTCACCATTCAGAATGATACTGACATTGGACTTGTTATAGATGACCATTACTATCTTAAGGAAGGTTCCTTCCATTCCCATTTTATTGAGGATGTTCTATGTCAACTATATGTAATAGAGCAGAAATCCTCTTATAAGCACCCAAACAGGACCAATAGTCAAGTGAAACTTCATTTGAGCATACTGAATATCTCATTTTCATTTTGACAGACCATGTTCATCAAAGTACATAGAAATATATAAATGAACTAATTATAGTAAATGCACAGTTAAGTCTACGTACATTGTCTATTTGTTTGTAAGACAAAAACATTTGACATAGAATATAAAATTCAAATTCTGAGAGCCAACAATTAGTTATTTATTACTAGAGTTATAACTTTATGCTGAACATAAACCAGTTTTTATAAAAGTATATCATAATACAATTATGGCTTCAAAGTGATTCTTAAAATCTGTTACAAAAGATTGTATGTTTGTGTGTATAGATATACATATATTTATATAATACTGACTGAAATTACTCACCTTCACATTTTTCAAGAATCTGGACTGTTTCTCCTATTTCTAAAATTAACCCTTGGGGGACAGATCCTCGAAAGCTGCATATCACTGAAAAAAATAAAAGAAACAAGTAAATTAGCACTTTTAAGTACTGAGTCAGGGAATTACTGAAATTAAACATAACTTTGGAGGGAGACACCACACCAGTTGGTGCTCAGGAACTACTCCAAGCTTGGCACTTAGAGATCACTCCAAATGGTGGCTGGGAGACCATGTAGAACTGGAAATAAAATCATGAACTCCCATGTGTAAAGCATGTAGTCCTGCCCTTTATGCCACCCACTCCGTTGGTAATATTTTTTTCCTTCTCCTTTTTGCAATGCTAGGGATAGAATCCAAAGCATCACACTTGCAAGACAAGTGCTACCACTGAGTTACATCCAAGTCCACCCCATCCCCATTTTTTTATAAAAGGCAGGGGCTTCACCCTCAGTACTGCATATTCTCCCAAACACCACCAGGAGCAACTTCCAAGCATAAATCCAGTAGTCCCTGAGCACCACTGGGTGAGGGTCCCTCTCACACACACACACACACACACACACACACACACACACACACACACACAATGAGCTGGAGTAATAGTGCAGTGAATAGGGCTGCACAGACTTTGTGCCTTGCACAAAGTCACCCCGGGGGGTCCCAAGTATGCCAGGAGTGATCCCTGAGCATAGAGTTAGGTGGGTGTGGCAAAAAAAATCCAAAAAAATTAAACTTAAAAATATATCTGTCCAGGAGTCAGGTTGAGGGTTGGAGAGAACCTGCGGCCACAGGTGGAAGAATGGTCACAGTGTGATGGGATTGGAGGTGGGAACATTATATGTCTGAAAACTTTGTTGTCTCAAAGTTGTCAACTTTGTAAATCATGCTGTCTAATTTTTTAAGGTTAAAAAAATTGTTTTAATAAAAATTAAAAGGAGAAAAGGAACTTGATATTCTTTGGCAGCAAAAGATAGAGTGCAGAGATGCAGCTTGATCTGAGTTCCAACAGAGAAAATTACTAGAAATGGGGTCCATCTGAAAAATTATCTCTACAGTGGTAGTGATAATAGCAGCAGAAAGATGGGTTTCTGTTGTCTCCTCTAACTGCACTGGAAGTTTCCATGCCTAGATGAGGCATGCCCATGAAGTACATTACTAAGATCTCTAAATATTGACACTTGTTTAACCAAGCCTGGTAACTCAGCTCTGCCCAGCCTACCATGGTGGACTGAACAAATAGCAGTAGAACAAACTTCAGAATAGAAGAGTATTCAAGTATGATATTTTTTAAAAGGTGAAAATATACCAGTGATATGCCTTAGTTCATGAGGAGTAAACATATATTCAAAGAGACCAATTCAAGTCTGAAGTTGCTGAACAAGTTGAGACAACACTAAATAACTCAGTATAATCTGAAGTAAAATAAATAGAATCAGAAGTGGAATAAGTACAATCTAAATGAAATGAGTACAGCCTGAATAAGTACAACACTAAATAACTCAGTACAATCTGAGGTAGAATAAGTACAGTCTAAAGTGGAATCACACCACTAACATGTGTGATTAATCGTGGTAAAATGATAGAAAAAGTATAGATGAAAAGGTGAAAGAAAAAAGTATAGATGGATAAATTTACAAAAAATTATAAAGACAATGCTTAAATCTATGGCTATTCATTGTATTATTCATCAGCAAGTACTTGGCTGAAATTTCATGAATAATCATGTGTTACTCTACCATTAATAACAATTTTATTTGTTCTCACAGATTTTCCCATCAGTCTTCACTTTTCATTAATTTCTATGAGAAACAAAAAACTATCCTGACTTGCTCAATACACAGCAGCAAGATAGCTTGAGTAGTGTTACACATTAGTGAAATTTTATTTAGCAAGCATAATGCTATGGCTGAAATCTCCCTGAATGAAAACTTCACTCAACCACTGTAATCAAATAATAAATACTTTAGAAATTAGCTTTTTTGACTGGAGCAATAGCACAGCGGTAGAGCGTTTGCCTTGCACACGGCTGACCCAACCAACCTGGGTTCAATTCCTCTGCCCCTCTTGGGAGAGCCCAGCAAGCTACTGAGAGTATCTCACCTGCACGGCAAGGTCTGGCAAGCTACTCATGACGTATTGGACACGGCAAACACAGTAACAACAAGTCTCACAATGGAGACATTACTGGGCCCACTCAAGCAAATCGATGAACACCGGGGGGACCGTGACAGTGACAGTAATTGATGATCTTCTTTATAAAATTTAGTGTCATGCTTACACATGAAACAACCTATAGTGAAGTCATTTCAAGAACCTCTTCAATTACAATCCTCAAACAGCTTTATACATTTCCATACTATCAAAGTAGACTGTCCAGTGTAACTCAAATTGGCAGCACTAACATTTTGGGGCTCACCATTTGGTTGCTTGATATTTTTGTTCATATTTGGAGCCACATCCAGAGGCACTTAGGGCTTAATTCTGGCTCTGAGCTCAAGGATCACTCCTAGCATACTCAGAGGACCATATGGTATGTCAGCAATCAAACGCAGGTCAGTCGCATGACAGGCATGAGCCCTACCCTCTGTGATCACATGAGTTGTTTAAGCCTTGATGTAATTGCCAAATTTTAAAAAATCCATATTTTAAATGCATGCATGAAATCTGGATTCCAAATCTGGCCCCACATTTGAAAACAGTCAGATTTGAAGCCAGAGAAAAAGTCCAAGGGTTAAGGTGTTTGTCCAATATATGGTCAACCCTGGATCAATCACCAATACTGCATATGATCCCCTGAGCAATGCCAGGTGTGGTCCCTAAAAAATCCAAAAGTCCCATTTCAAGACCCATTTGACAATGTAAGAAACTTTCACCTAATCATCAATATAAGTACTTTACTCTGCAATCAATAAGCTTCTTTTGGAAACTTTCAGGGTAGAAGTGGGACCTAGAAACACAGAATTCCAGAGAGTGGTTATTTCCACTTGTCTACTCTCGCCAACCTGAACTGCCTTTAGAATCTGGTAATCCAGCTCTAGAAAGTGGTTAAAATAATAACATTAAATGAAAAACATTGAGGACATATATGTATATTCAATTTTTATCTATATTTTTCACTTGAAACAATATTGTGACTATCTATATCTTCAATAATTTATTCTGCATAAATATTTTAACAGTGTAAAAAAATAAAGAAATGCTAATAAACTTCATAATTACCATGACTATGACAAAAATTCCTAAATTAAAATATTTTTCCATAGCCTGACATCAGTTCTTAGCAATAACTGTCTGAAAGTATTTATAAGGAGGAAGTATATAAAAACTCATTACAAGTCATTAACAAATAAATATTTGCAAATGATCATTGGGAACATTAACTTTGGATACCAATGAAACTAAAAGATAACCTAAAATGTTCTATTCTTCTCATTAAATGTATATTACCAGGGCTGGAGAGACAGTACAGAGGCACTTACCACGCACATGGCAACCCAGATTTGATAATCCAGCATTCCATGTGATCCCCCAATCCCTATCAGAAGTAATCCCTGACTGCAGAGCCAGGAGCAAGTCATAAGTACCAAGTGTGCCACCCCAAAAAAGTAGTATCACTGTATCACTGTTATCACTGTCATCCCGTTGTTTGTCAATTTACTCGAGCGGGCACCAGTAACATCTCTATTCGTCCCAGCCCTGAGATTTTAGCAGCCTCTCCTTACTCGTCTTTCCCAACGATTGGAGGCTCTTTCAGGGTCAGGGGAATGAGACCCGTTATAGTTACTGGTTTTGGCATATCAAATACAACACGGGTAGCTTGCCACACTCTGGCCTTGCAGGCGGGCGGGATATTCTCAGTAGCTCTCAGTAGTTTGCAGGGCACTCTGATATATATATATATATATGTATGTATGTATATACGTATACATATATATGCATATACATATACACACACACATACATGTATTTCTCTCTATGATCTGTTGCCTATTGTCTGAACTCCATCAAACATGGTGTGGTAATAATGGACAATGGGTAGGAAGTGTCCATGGCCACGCAGTCCAGAAAGTGGCCTGGAATGTGGCGGTGGCTGGGTAGTGGAGTTTGGCTGCTGGGGCTGGGTCCCTTGGGGTTTGGAGGGCTCTCACCCACCCCCCTCTGGGGCTCCCCGAGTGGAAACAGCCTGGTGCGGAGTCTAAGCAGTATATTGCAAAAATAATTATAATTATATTTTAAATTTCATCAATATGTGGTAATTTTCTTTCTCCTTTATATTAGTTCCTATATAATATCAAATTTTCATCTTGCCTCAAAAGTTTAAATATTACCTGATTCTTAAAATAGTTACTGATTCCCAATCAAAGCAAAAGTGGTACCAATATGAAATTATTTACAGTATTTGAAAATTAAACTGTGTGACAGAAGTATTGCACCAAATCTGAAAGAAATTTAAAATTATAATTATAAATTTTATAAGTAAAATTATAATTATAAACTTTATAAATAGAATTATAAATTTTATAAATTAATTTAAATTTATGTCATTTCTCCAGAAGGGAATTAGTTGTTAATATTTTTTCACTGACTTCCTCTATAAACATTGAGTTTATTACCTCTTTACAAGTATACTTTAAAACTACATAACACTTTTCTCATTAATCAAAAAGACTTCTATAAATTATACCTTCCATTTGACAGCTTCCCTATGAAATGAGAAAGAAAAGCTAAAAGAGCATTATGTGCACTTGAGTTTATTTCAAACCATTAAGTTATCAAGAATGAGCATTTATGTTCACTACAACTACTATGCGTGTAATTAATTGATGCTATTTTGTTATAGCAATAATCTCAAAATTATTATGACTTTTATTTAACATTTACAAAAACATAATGCCTATACATGCATGCACTACAACCGCTTTTGAAAAAACTCAAATATTTTTAATCCCCCTATAGCTATCATGTTACAAGACCAAAGACACAGGGAAAAGTTACCACATGGGCTTTTTCCTTAAAAATAGTTTTAATGCATTTCGGTTGGGCATTATCTTTTGCTCAGATTTTCCCACCACCATTCAAGCCTGATTTTCAGGGAGAAATGTTGGATGATTTACTTTCCATTGATCACTTTGCATATAAGGAAATGTTGTGCGGCCGCTTAAGCAGCCCCACAGTTCGGAAAAATGTCCTGGTACTCTTATGGCGGCGACATGGTATCCTGCATTTTTTAGAGCCTAATGAACAGCCAGGTCTGAACGTTGGGGAAAATTCCAAATAACAGAGGTGGGTCTTTTGTTGTAATATTGAATGTGATCAACGTAGAGAGAGCGAGCGAGCGAGCGAGAGAGAGAGAGAGAGAGAGAGAGTGTGTGTGTAAAGTGGAAATCTGCCACACAGGTGGGAGGTGGGTGGGAGAGGGGTGTATATTGGGGTTCTTGGTGGTGGAAAATGTGCATTGGCATTGTATGACCGACTGAGACTTGAACTGAAAGGCTTTGTTACTGTCCTCACAGTGATTCAACAAGTAAAAAAAAAAGTTTTAATGCAACAAATGTACCTCAGTATCACCTGAGCACTGCTTCAGAAGCCCCACACAATTATTAAATATCTTAAGTTCTTTTATTATAATTTATATGTTAAAATAGCAAAATTCTACATTTAAGGATTATTGCACTGCTGTATCAAACTTAAATGATTTTTATGTAGGCAGGCAGATAGGGAAGGCCCCTTCCCAAGGCAATGGCAGTAAATCTCCTGAGAACTAACAAGGCAATGGCAGTAAATCTCCTGAGAACTAACAGCCCTGACCTCATGGAGAACTGGTGCCAGTCTGTAACAGACCCTGAGGAGGCTGGACCAACCCCCTCCAAAAGAAGCTCCTGCAGAGACAAAAGTCAGGAAAGGAATTTTAGAGAAGACCATCATCGCTCCCAACCCACCTGGTAACTTCCCAAACAACCCAAACAACAGACTTTTACCTAGGTAGAAGCACCACATGGGGGCAGGTTGGAGAAACCCTATAAAGGCCATCTTGAACAAAGGAAGCGTGCGCATATGCTGCCTGAGCCCATGTGCTGCCTGCACCCATGTGGTCGAACACATGTGATGCCTGAGCACATGTGTTGCCCACATCTCCCCCCAACTTGAGATGTGTACTTTCATGCTTTCCTGTCTAATGCTGGGATGTGTGTATAAGGACTCTCTCTACCCTTGGAGAAACCCAGGCTCTCTCTTGAGGTTACTCTCCACTCTCTCCCACTTTCTCTTCCTCCTTCCCTTCAAAACCTTCAAATAAAAACTGTAATTTTCACTACTCGTCTACTACTGAAATTTCTTTCTGCAAGGCAAGACAAGAACCCAGTAACCTTGGGTCCTGGGTGGCAGAGGCAGATTGGGAGAAAGTGACCGTCTTTCTCCTCTCCATTATACATGAGCCACCCCTGGGGCCCACTGACATCAATTTGATTAAGAAGCCATGCCAACAAAAGTTCATTTTTGTATTATCCTTACTAATGAAAGGAAAAATTATAGTTCAAGCAAAACAATTTGTTTCATTTTACAACAGAAAATATCCTAGGCCTATTTGTTTTCTCAGTTACAAGTCTACTTTGAGACTTGTTACTGTGTTTGGCTTTGTCCTGTAGGCGAGATACTCTCAGTAGCTTGCCGGGCTCTCCAAGAGGAGTGAAGAAATCGAACCTGGCTCGGCCAGGTTGGCTGCGCACAAGGCAAATGCCCTACCGCTGTGCTATGCTCTGGTTTCTCTTCAGATCGTATAAATCTTTTGAAAATTATAAAAAATGAAAAGAAAAGTAAGGTAGAGTTCAGGCACAATTCAATCAGCTAATCAGTGGCTGAATAAATAGCCGTGCTCCTACATAAAAAAAAAATGAAATGCAAAGAAACTACTTTTGTTTTGGTTTTAGGGTCATACCTGGTGGTGCTGTCAGGGCTTATTTCTGATTCTTTGCTCAGAGCTCATTTCTGGGCCCCCCCCGGAGGTATCTGGAAGTAGTGCTTCCTACAAGCAAGACAAGCACCTTAACCCCCATACTCTATCAGATAACAAAAAATTTTTCCTTCTCATTATTATTTTGGTGAGTGATATTTGCATATTTGATTGTGGTACTCACTAAGAACCATACACAAGAGGTACAAGAAGTCAAACGATACCGGCACAAGATTATAATAGCAACAGCAGTACCAGTACCACTCTCTCAGTGATGGGGATGATGCCAGAGAACAAATCTATAGCCTCAAGCATGCAAGGCAAATGGCTCTTCTACTAAATCACATCCTCAAGTCCTTAAAGAACATAAAAGTTTGCATGAATAATTTCAAAATAATCTGTACCTCTTTCTCAAATGATAATTAATGAATATATTAGCACTATCTTATGCAAAACAAGTGGAGCACTGCAATACAAAATAAAGAGTACATTTTACATTAGAAACTGGGCAAATTACAGCTTGCTCTTCAATCCTGTGTTCTCCATTGAATATCTATCTCACTTGCTTGTCGATGTTTCTTTGTTTGCCTATTTCTACTCTGGAGAAACCTGTGTTCTCTCCTGAGCACATATTTTCCCTCTTTTTCTCCTCTCACATCTTTCTAAGCAAGTTTCATTCAATAAAATCTATTCTTGCTGAACAGGTCAGGACAGGACCAGACAGGACAGGAAAGGAGAGGAGAGGCTGGGCAAATTCCAGTGTGTATAATGGACCGAAAACAGAAATGAAAATAAGATAACTATGAAATGTGGCTCCAAAGAAAACAGTATCAGTTAAATGCCACCTTAGTGAATTTGGAATAATTAAGTTTATATCTGGACCAAGATTTTAATCAAATCTTTAACTATAAAAGAAATACACCAACTGATATTTGCTCTACATAGACTTACCTACTCTATTTTTTTAAGAGTGTTTATCAGATCATAAGGGGTCCCTGAAATTGGATTTTTCTATATGATTACCCACAGAGATGATCAAAGATGTCTACTTATACAACGAAATCAACATAAAAACAAATCTAGAGATGAAAAAGCCTAGGTTTTTCCCAGTGCCCCTACACACGCCCACATAAAGCATAAGAGGATACATCCCCAAGGACCACAGTTGATGGGAGAGCAGATTCCTGGCCCCACCCATCGAGTCAGAAAAACTTTGACTCTGAAGTACCACAAGATTCTCCCCTTCCTTCGTATCCCACAGGGGACTTTCTTTGGCCTCTTGTATTGGAATAACAGCTACTCCCAACCACACTGTGCTAAATACCCCAAGACATATCATAATCAGAATGATAAAGATAAAGCTAGAATATTGAAAGAAGCAATATCAAAGAAGTAAACAGTAAACAAAGCAGTGTCCTTAAGATTCACAGCAGTGTTATCAAGTGAGACCCTATGGGATTGAAGACTATGGTGGGGTAGAGTAAAAAAATAAAATCCTCAATAAAGTGAATGTCTCCCCCAGGAATATTTTATCCAGTAAAACTGTAATTCAATTTCAAGAAAAATTATACAGGGCTTCACAGTCAAACAATAGCTCGTGAACTTCATCACCTTGAAACCAAATTTCCAAGAAGTGCTAACGAGGCTTTTTAATACAAAACAAATTTCACAAGTATACCTAATTTCTACAAGATAGTTTAAAAAAAAACTCCAAGGCAATTTCACTCAATGCCAATAGCCTAAATGCACCAATTAAGAGATACAGTATGTCACTATGGATTAAAAATCTGAATCTTTCTTCTGCCTACAAGAAAGACATCTAAACAATCAGGATAACACACAAACTCAAAGTCAAGGGTTGGAAGGCAGTATTTCAAGCTAACAATTTTCTTTAAAAGGTCAGGATAACCACACATATAAGACTTCAAACTTTAAAAAGTTATGAGACAGATGGTCATTTCTTAATTATCAAATTAACATTCAAGAAGATCTCACACACCTAAATATTTATAAACCTAATTAAATTAAAATTAGGGATCATCAAAATACATAACTGTTAACAGACCTGAAGAAAGCTATTGACAGCAACACAGTGGTTGTTGGATACTTAACACCACTCTATCACCTCTAGATAGATTAACTGGAATTAACAAGAAACACTGACTTGGGGGGGGCGGGGAATGGAAGAGATGGGCCTGGTAGATACGGCTTTTTATCCCCCAAAAGTTAAATACACACTCTTCTCCAATGTCCATTGAACACCATCCAGGGTGGAACCATATGCTGGGTCACAAACATACCTCCATAAAGTCAAGAGGACAGAAACTGTATCAACTATCCTCTCAACCTTGATGCAGTGAAAATAGAGTACAACACAAACAGAAATGGTGGGGGGGACCTCAAACACTTGGAAGTTAAACAGTTCACTGATGAACAATCAGTGGGGGTCAAAGAAATCAGAGAAGAAATTTTAAAAAATCCTAGAAACAAACGAGAATGATGATACAAGTTCCAAGAACTTACTGGAAAAAGTGATGCTAAAAATAAAGTTCATAGCAATAAAAGCAATCATTAGAGAAAAAAATGTCTACATAAATAATCTAACCACACAATTTAAGAAACTAGAAAAGGATCAACAAAAGGAATTCAAAGCAAGCAGAAGGAAATAATACAATTTAGAAGAAAATTAATTTAAATTTTAAAAAAAAGAAAAATCCAAATTATCAATTAAACCAAAAGTTGGCTCTTTGAAAAACTAAACAAGATCAACAAACTAGTAGTAAAATTCACAAAGAAAGAAACAGAACCCTAGTAATCAAATCTGAAATGAAAGGTGTGAGACATCACAACAGATACTACCTATATTCAAAGGATTATCCGGGATTACTTTGAAATATCTTTATGCCATGAAATGAGAGAACATAAAATAGATACATTTTTGTATCTATAAATGCACAGGGGCTGGAGCGATAGCACAGCGGGTAGGGCATTTGCCTTGCATGCAGCCAACATGGCCGACACAGGTTCAATTCCCAGCACCCCATATGGTCCTCTGAGTACCGCCAGGAGCAATTCCTGAGTGCATGAGCCAGGAGTAACCCCTGAGCATCGCCGGGCGTGACCCAAAAGGCAAAAGAAATAAATAAAAATAAATAAATGTATAGATACATTTTGTACCTTTAATCTCCCAAAATTGAAACAAGAAACAAAACATCTGAACAGACCAATTACTATGGAGAAAATTGGAATGGTAATCAAGTTCCCCTAAAAACAAAAGCACAGGCCCAAATGAGTTCACCAGCAAGATCTTCCAACCTTTAATGAAGACATATTGCCAATCTTTTTCAGGATCTTGCAGGAAATAAAAGAAACAGAAACACTCCCAGCTTCTCTGAGGCAAATACTACCTGAAGACCAAAAGCAGACAAAGATGTTACAAAAGGAGAACTATAGAGCTATATCCCTGATGAACATAGATGCAAAGATCCTGCAAAAAATGAACACCAGAAATTTGAATCCAACAACACATCAGAAAGATAAAATACCATGATCAAGTGGGAATCATCCTGGAGATATAAGAATGATTTAACATATGCAAACTGAAAAATAAATCACATCAATTCAAGAAAAAATCAATAGATGCAGAGAAAGCATTAGACAAGATCTAGCTTCTAGCAATCTTTATGTTGAGGGAAATTCATTTAGTTCCTATTAAAACTTTCAATAAAAATAGGAGCGAAAGGAACAAAATAAAGTCACTGTCCTCCCGTTGTTCATTGACCCGCTCAAGCGGGCACCAGCAACGTCTCACAACAAATTGTTAGACTTGTTGTTACTGTTTTTGGCATATCAAATATGCCACGGGTAGCTTGCCAGGCTTTGCTGTGCGGGTAAGATACTCTTGGTAGCTTGCTGGACTCTCTGAGAGGGGCAGAAGAATTGAACCTGAGTTGACCGCATGCAAGGCAAACGCCCTACCCACTGTGCTATCACTCCAGCCCCCCACATTATAAAAATAAATAAATCACTTGATCACTTGACATCCTATTACTCATCGATTTGCTCGAGCGGGTGCCAGTAATGTCTCCATTCGTCCCTGTTGAGTGCCAGTGTAGCCCAATGGCATCTGCTCACTCCAGGAACACAAACAGCCTCAAAACGATCATTTAGGATGTTGACGAAGAAGTGTGACCATCTCGTATGTGGGCGGCCACACGATCTTTTGACATCCCGTGGAATCCAGTTGGTAATGGCTCTAGTCCAGTGGTCATCTCCAAATCGCATTGTGTCCAGTCCATCTGATTTTCGATGCCTTGGCAAATGAGACAGTGTCTCTGATTCTTGATTGTCGACAGAGGTCAGAACTCCAGATTCTTTCTCTCACTTGAGTGAAGTGTAATACTCCAAGCATAGCTCTTTCAATTCCTCTTTGGGAGACCCAAATAGCGTTCTCATCCTGTTTTCGTAGGGCCCAGGTCTCTGAGGCGTAGGTTAATGCAGGTAGAACAGTGGAGTTGAAGAGATGTGCCCAGAGCAGGAGGTTCTTCGTCCTCTTAGCTATGTCTTTGACACTCTTTAAGGCGTTCTAAGCTGCTCTCTTCCTCTTATGCAACTCAGGTCGTCCATCATGTTGAGTTCTCGACCTAGGTACACATAACTGTTGCATTTGGAGATGTTCATTCCTTTGAGAGTGAATGGAACATCAGGAACAAATCCGTTTCTCATAAACATTGTTTTCGTGAGATTCTGCTGCAGTCCTTCTTAAGCATCGTGTCTTCTCAGATACTCTTCCCGGAAACTAAACCAATGAAGCATCCTTGAGCCCGGTCAAGTGTTTCTAGGCCAGTGAACTGACAGCATTTCAGAACGGGAGACAGCAGCAGCGGCAGCAAGGTGCTCACTTGGGCCTTGAAAGTGCTCCGCTCACCCCGGAAGGTCTCCTCGGGAGAGCAGATCTGCAGCAGGCGCAGGTAGCTTTGGTCTCTGACCTCTGGTGCCTCGACCTCCCGCTTCCACACCATCACAACGATCTTGGCCTTGTGCGTCCCAGGGGGCAGCCTGTCCAGGGAAATGGTGAGTGGGAAAATGACTTCATCCAGGGACACAATCGGCAGCTCCACCGGCAGCGTGTTCGCTGTTCCCAAGGCAGCCTGCCGGGGCCATAAGTGAGCAAGGGGCTGCACCCGCGAAACAATGCGCCCCCGTCGGGGTCCCTGGCCCAGGGAGCTCGGCCTCAGGCTCGCCAGCACCGCCCGCGCTGACCAAGGCCAGGTCGGCCAGGGCACTGGCCAGCTTGGCCCAGACCCTGCGGGTGCCCAGGTCAGCGCCGGCGCCAACAACATTAAGTCATTTACCACAAACCCACAGAAAATATTATACTCAATGGTGAAAAACAGAAAGCCTTTCCTCTAAGATCAGTTACCATCTTAGAAGGTTTTCCACCCCGACTGCTGCTATTCAATCAGAAGTTTTAGCCATAGCAATTAGGCAAGAATACTGAAAAAGAAATAGTCTTTCACTTTTGGCAAATGACATAACAATATACTTAGAAAACCTAAAAACCTACACACATACACACAACCTTTCAGAAACAATACATTTGTAAGTGGCAAACTACAAAATCAACATGCCAAAATCCATGGCTTTTCTATATGCAAGTAATAAAGTAGGAGAGAGAGAAATTTTTTAAATGGTCCTTGTCAATCTTCACACTGTTTCCTCTAAGGAAATTTTTTGGAGCATTTTCAGCGGTTTTTCAGAACATGCAATATAAAATAAATAATTCCAGGTCTGCTTTGGGGCAGGGGATGCGATTCAGGATGAAAACATCCGAAATATGGTGGTGGGAAGGTGTAATGGTGGTGGGATAGGTGTACAAATATTAAATGTAATCAAATATTGTTAACTACATTATAAAATAAAAAATAAACATAAAAAATGGTCCTTGTCACAGTTGTGCTCAAGAAAATCAGCTTAACAAAAGAGGTGAAAGGCCTACACAAAGTAAACTATAGACTACTATCAAAAGAAATAAGAGAATAGAAGGAAATAAAAACACATTCTCAGACTGGAGCGATAGCACAGCGGGTAGGGAGTTTGCCTTGTACACAAGTTCTATTTCCAGCATTTCATATGGTCCCCTAGCACCGCCAGTGGTAATTCCTGAGTGCAGAGCCAGGAGTGACCCCTGTGCATTGCTGGGTGTGACCCAAAAAGCCAAAAAAAAAAAATTCTCTGCCCACAAACTGGGAGAATTAACATTATCATATTGGCAATATTTTCCAAGCCATTGTACAGATTAAATGCAGCCCCTAAAAAAATGCCCATGACATTTTCAAAGAAATAGATTTATGTATTTATATAAATAAATCCCAAAAATATCTATATGAAGTAATAAATCCCCAAAATAGTGAAAGCAGTTCACTAGGGGGAAAAAAAAGAATACAGAAAACTTCACTTTCCCCAATTTCAAACTATACTATAAAGCTGTAGTAATCAAAATAGTGTGGTGCTGAAATAAGGACAGACTCTAGGTCACTGGAATAGAATCAAGAGCCCAGAGACAGATCGGCAGGTATATGGACAGTTAATCCTCAGTTAAAAAAAAAAGTATTAAGTGGAATAAGGAAAGCCACTTCAACAAATGGTGTTGGGAAAACAAAGTCGCATGTTAAAATAATAATAATAATAATAATAATTCAGCCTCCATTATAACGCCATGCACAAAAATCAAATCAAAATGGAATAAAGACCTCAATATCAGACCTGCATCCATATGTAGAAAACATACTGAAGAAAACATACGCAGCACATGCCATGACATTGAAGCTAAAGGTATCTTCAAAGATTCGATAGCACTGGCTAAGCAAACAAAAACAAAGGTAAACAAATGAGATTATATTAAATTTAAGTTACTGCACCCCAAAGGAAATGACAACTAGAATACAAAGACACCCCACAGACTGGTAAAAATACCAGCCTTACCAGTCTTCTGATAAAAGTAACCCTTTATCCAAGATACATAAAGCACTGGTAGTACTTCAGTGGAAGAAAAAAAAAGTCAATTCCATCAAAAAATAGAAGGAAGAGATAAACAGCAATTTCCTCAAAGATGAAATACAAATGGTCAAAGGGCATATGAAAAAATGCTCTGCATCACTGATCATAAGGGAAACAAAAATCAAAACAATAATGAGATATCTCATACCACAGAGACTGACTCACATCAAAATAAAAACAAACAGTGCTGGCATGGATATGGGGAAAAGGGCAACATTCCTCATTCAATTCACTGCTGGTATATATGTGGAGTAGTTCAGTCTTTTTGGAAAATAATATTGACATTTCTCAAAAAAAAAAAATCTAGGAATTGAGTTTCCATACAACCAAGCAATTCCACTCTTTGGAAACTGAAGACACTGGTGGAAGAGAAGTTAACACTCGTGATGGGATTAGTGTTGGAATATTGTATGCCTAAAACTATGGTTCATTTATACAATGTAATACTATGCAGACATTATGAAAAATGAAGTTATAAAATTTGCTTATACATGAACGGACATGGAGAATATCATGCTGAGAAATGAATCAGAGGGAGAGGGACAGATATATAGGTCATTGTAAAAATTAAAAAGCACAATAATACTTTTAAAAACTGAGAAAGATATTAAAGAAAACTACAGTTCAGTGATATTTTTTAATCTACTGTATCTAAATCTAAATAACCCACCAAAATCAAATTTAACTTAAAAAAATTGGTAATTATTATAGTATGCAATCTCAATGTACTATTTAGCTGGAAAATTGTCATCATGTAGTAACATAGTTAGAAAGAAGGTTACTGCCTGAAAATACAAAAGGAATTGTCTGCTTAGAGTTTATCAACGGTCACGGTCCTCCCGTTGTTCATCGATTTGCTTGAGCGGGCCCAGTAACGTCTCCATCATGAGACTTGTTGTTACTGTGTTTGGCATATCGAATACATCACGGGTAGCTTGTCAGGCTCTGCCTCGCGGGCGAGATACTCCCGGTAGCTTGCCAGGCTCGCCAAGAGGGGCAAAGGAATCAAACTCGGGTCGGCCATGTTGGCCGCTTGTAAGGCAAATGCCCTACCACTGTGCTATCACTCCAGCCAACTAAAATCACCACTTTCTCTACTCCAAAATACAGCTGCACCATAAAATTTTAAATTTTTAATTTTAAAGGAACATGGTCAAATATAAGGATCTAAATATAGGCAGGGAGTAATAATTTTTTTTTAACTTTTGGGTCAAACTCAGCATCGCTCAGAACCTACCCTTGATTCAGGGATCACTCCTTGCAGAGATCAAGGGACCATATGGGGAGTAACAGATAGAACCCAGGTCATTCACAAAACACTGCTTTATTTCTATAATACATAGGCTAAAGCAAATTGAGAAAATGTAAATGAAGCAAAAGTCTTAAGATTAAAATTCAGGGCCAGAGTGATAGTACAACAGTTAAGGATACTACAACAGATAGTATACTTTTTTTTTTAATGAATCATCGTGAGGTACAGTTACAGACTTACAAACTTTCGCTCTTACATTTCAGTCATACAATGATCAAGTACCCAACCCTCCACCAGTGCCCATTCTCTACCACCAATGTTCCCGATATCTCTCTCCCTCCATCCTCCCCCCCCCCCGCCCCAGCCTCTGTGGCAGGCACATTCCCTTTTACTCTCTCTCACTTTTTGAGTGTTATGGTTTTCAATACAGGTATTAAGTGGCCATCATGTTTGGTCTATAGTCTATTTTCAGCACACATCTCCCATCCTGAGCAAGCCCTCCAAGCATCCTTTACTTGGTGGTCCCTTCTCTATCTCAGCTGCCTTTCCCTCCAGCATGGAAGCTGGCTTCCAGATAGTATACTCTTGAACATGAACCTCAGAGATGTCATTGGAAACCTGATTCCACTGCCAAAGGAAAAACAAAAGCAAAAATAAATATGACTACACCAAATTAGGAATATTTCCAATAACAAAAGAAACTAATTAACGAGAAAAGATCTTTGCACATCAGACATCTGACAAGTGTCTACATTATGTAAGAACTTAACCAACAGTGACCAAAAAAAGAGGGGTAGGAAGACTTGAATCAATACTTTTCAACCAACAGCCCTGGTTCAGAGATGCAGCAACCAGTCCCGGACAGCATCACAGCACCAGAGATACTTCCGGGCCCCATACCAAGCTAATTTTGGGGGGAACCCCAGATGGAGCAGGTGCAATCTCCTCATCTATTCCAGATATAACCCTGGCAACCAACAGCTTCCAAAAGTAAGGCCCAAGTATGCAGGTACCAGGACTATATCTCCAGGCAGCATGGTGGCAGAGGCTCCAGGCAGTTCCTACCTGGCTCTCTGCCTGCTCCGGGGCCTAGCTGTCACACTCACAAGCTTCCACTGGGCGCCATCTTGGCACACCAACAGCCTTGGTCTGGAGGCTCCCAATTGAATCCCAAAATAGATTAATTCCCTACAGAGGATGTAGGGCACTAATGTCTCTGAAACCTAACCATCTACAATCTAGGATCCCAAAAGCGCACGGCCACTTTACTCTTGTGATATTCAAAATGAGCAATGGAAAATAAATTATCTAGCATCTGCCCCTGGCAGGCAGGCTTGAATGATGGGAAAATTCTGGGAAAAACATAATGCCCAAAAGTAGAGAGAGAATATTGGGGAAATTGTCACAGAGGCAGGATGAGGACTGGGATGGGGGGGTGGGAGGAGGATACTGGGGACATTGGTGGTGAAAAAGGTGCATTTGTGGAGGATGGGTGTTCAATCATAGTATGGCTGAATCTGAAACACGAAAGTTTTGTAACTATATCTCACCGTGATTCAATAAAATAATAACAATAATAATAAACATAGCAACATAGAGGCCCAAAATCATACAATTTGCAGCAACAAGAT
Organism: Sorex fumeus; assembly: GCF_029834395.1. Lineage (NCBI taxonomy): Eukaryota > Metazoa > Chordata > Mammalia > Eulipotyphla > Soricidae > Sorex > Sorex fumeus. The sequence continues at coordinate 51,450,419 of NW_026606129.1, read as the reverse complement.
GGGGACTAGAAAATATTATGCTGAGTAAAGTCAGTTTTGCAACAAAGTCTCCAATGGAGACGTTACTGGGCCCGCTCGAGCAAATCGAGGATCAACGGGAGGGCCTTTACCTTTACCTTTAAAGTCAGTTTTAAAGAAAAGGATAGATACAAAATGGTTTCTCTCATATGTGGGACTTAGAGATACACAGCAAGATAGCAACACCATAGCTAGAAGCCTGCCTCATGAGCAAAGGGGAGAAGACAGCCGGAATAGAGAAGGGATCACTAAGGAAATGATGGCTGGAGGAATTGGTCAGGATGGGAGATGTGTGCAGAAAGTAGATAAAGGACCAAACATGATAACCTCTCAGTGTCTGTACTGCAAACCATAAGCCCAAAATTAGAGAGAGATTATGGGGAATAATGTCTGCCATGGAGGCCGGGGAGGGTGGGAAAGGTGGGGGGGGGGGGGGTATACCAGGCATATTGGTGGTGCGGAATGTGCACTGGCGGAGGGGCAGGTGTTTGATCATTGTGTGATTGTAACACAAACATGAAAGCTTGTAATTATCTCACGGTGATTCAATAAAATTAAAAAATTTTTTTTAAATTTAAAAAAAAATAAAGAAAGGGATAGATACAAAATGGTTTCTCTCATATGTGGGACTTAGAGATACACAACAAGATAGCAACAAAGGGCCAAAGGCACATAATGCAAGAATTATCCATACTATTGGGCTGAAGTTGGGCTGGAGCGATAGCACAGCAGGTACGGTGTTTGCCTTGCAGACAGCCAACCCGGATTCAATTCCTCCATCCCTCTACAAGAGCCCAACAATCTACCAAGTATCCTGCCCGCACAGCAGAGCCTGGCAAGCTCCCTGTGACGTATTCAATATGCCAAAAACAATAACAAAGTCTCACAATGGAGACATTACCGGTGCCCATTCAAGCAAATTGATGAATAACGGGAGGACAGTGTTATGGTGATTGAGTTGGTTTGGGGAGATTGGAAGCAGGGAGATTTGGGCGAGGAAGGGGATATATTGGTAATGGGTTTGGTGTTGGAATTATGTGCACTAAAAACTATTATTGCATTTTTGGGTCACAGCCAGTGAGGCTCAGAGGTTACTCCTGGCTCTGCACTCAAGAATTATTCCTGGCAGTGCTTAGGGGACCATATAGGATGCCAGGGATCGAACTGAGTCGACCACGTGCAAGGCAAATGCCCTACCTGCTGTATTATCGTTCTGGCCCCGAGAAACCATTATTAATAGCATTGTAAATCACAGAATCTCAGGGCTTTTTTAATTTTAAAATATTTTTAATATATGCTATTCTCAAGGCTGAAGAGATGGTATAAGATGGTACAAAGGTTAGGACATATGTCTGGCAGGCACCCAACCCAGGGTAGTTCCCTGGCACCACATGTTCCCCTAAAGCATTGTCCTGTACAGCCCTGAAGGTCCCAGCACCACTGGGGTAACCTTTGTGGATCCTGGCATGACAAGTACTGAGCAGCATTGTATCCTCAGGCCCTCACAATGAACAACCTACCTAGTTCACCAAAAATTGCAGGGAGTGGCACCCAGGCCCCCTGAGCAAGGCAGAAACATCATCCCTTGTCCCTGCCAAAAAATGAATTAATTAAACTGTGCTTTCTCAAAATTGCTAAAATAAAACACTATTCTAATTATCTAAAAAAAAAATAATCAACACTTTTCAAATGGCATACACATGGTCAATTTACCCATTTAAAAAAACTGTTCATCTTTACTCATTATTAAGGAACTGCAAATTAAACCCATAATGAGATATTAATTCACATCTGTGGGGGATGCCAATATACTCACAGGTGAAATACAACATGTGTTTACTAGAGTATGGGAAAAAATAACTCTCATACACTGTTGGTAAAAGTGGTACAAATTCAACAGAAAACAGTATAGAGATTCCTTAAAAAGCTAAAAATATGCTTGCTTTTCAGGCCTCTGTTCTCCCTTGAACACATATCTCATTGCTTCTCTCTGTCTCTGCTTGCTAATTTTCACTCTGGAGAAGTCTGTGTTCTCTCTCAAACATGTACTTCTCCCAAAAAGAAAGGGGAAAAAATGCTAAAAAAGAATCTGGAATGATTCTGAGTTTGGTAGAGTACCTGACTTACATACATGACTTTGGTTCCCACCTTACAGCAGCACTAATCAGTAGGCACCCAGCAACACAACAAAGAATGCAACCCCTGAAAGCCCCACAACTAGGCATGCAAGAGCCAAAATCACACATTCAATCTGATGCAAGCACTACAACCAAAGTGCCCTTGAACACAACAAAAGGCTGTGACCCTAGCAACCACTGCAACCGAAGCTATGAGTTCTGGCATCCACTTCAAGTAATGGGCAAGTAACACAACAAAGTATGCACAACCCCCAGCCATTACAAAAACAAATAAACGGGGAATAAATTAATATATATACATATATATGTGTGTGTGTGTGTGTGTGTGTGTGTGTGTGTGTGTACCCATAAACCACTCCCTGCCGGCACCAGATAATCTCATCGGCCACCCTCCAGAACTCATGGTGCCTTTTCCTGGAAGAGAGCATAAAATGAGGCTCCCATAACCATGCCATAGGACTCTGCGTCAGGCTATTTTCACTCGGGGTGCCCCAGAGTGGGGCGGGTGAGTGCCCTCGCCTCCCCAATGGACCCAGACCCAGCAGCCAACCTCCACTACCCAATGGCTGCCACACTCCAGGTCACATTCCAGACCACGTGGCCGCTTTGCATCATAAGATACTTCCTACCCATTTTCCATAATTACCACACCATATTTGATGGGGTTCAGGCAGTAGGCAACAAATCATAGAGACAAATAAAAAAAAAAAAATATATATATATATATATATTCCTCTCAGAGAATCTGGCAAGCTACCAAGAGTATCCCACCCACACGGGCAGAGCCTGGCAAGCTCCCCTTGGCATATTCGATATGCCAAAAACAGTAACAATAACAGGTCTCATTGCCCTGACCCTGAAAGAGCCACCAATCATTGGGAAAGACTAATAAGGAGAGGCTGCTAAAATCTCAGGGCTGGGAGGAATAGAGACATTACTGGCACCTGCTCAAGCAAATCGACGAATAATGGGATGACAGTGATACAGTGAGATATATACACACACACACACACACACAGACACACACACACACACACACACACACACAGGACAGACCAAATTGAAAAATTCTAATAGAAATACCATTATTTTTAATAGATTCAGCAATATCATTCTTAGTTATTTATCTAAAGAATATGAAAACATTTTTTAAAATAATTCAATGTCTCACCTCCCCCCAGATGGAACCCCAGTGACCAGAAGCCTCTACAAGCATAGCTCGAGTATGTGGGAACTAGGAATTTTCCTCCAAACTGCCAGGACCATCCCAGCTCCCAGGTAACTTCTGATTCCGGAAGTCATGCCCACAACCCGCCCCCCAGCGCCATCTTTACAGCACACAGCCGCAGAGAAGAAATGCCACGTGGGGGGCTGGCTCCATAGCTCCCGGAGAAGACACCAGGTTCCAAAAAGAGCCAAGATCACCGGGAGGTCCCAGATGGGGTAGGTGCCGCATCCCGCCTCCCCCAGATGGAACCCCGTGACCAGAAGCCTCTACAAGCATAGCTCAAGTATGCGGGAACTAGGACTTTTCCTCCAAACTGCCAGGACCATCCCAGCTCCCAGGTAACCTCTGATTCCAGAAGTCATGCCCACAACCCGCCCCCCCAGCGCCATCTTTACAGCACACAGCCGCAGAGAAGAAAGGCCACGTGGGGGGCTGGCTCCACAGCTCCCGGAGAAGACACCAGGTTCCAAAAAGAACCAAGATCACCGGGAGGTCCCAGATGGGGTAGGTGCCGCATCCCGCCTCCCCCAGATGGAAACCCAGTGACCAGAAGCCTCTACAAGTATAGCTCAAGTATGCGGGAACTAGGACTTTTCCTCCAAACCGCGCGGCCGCTGATCAATGGGAAGTAAATCATCCAACGTTTCTCCCTGAAAATCAGGCTTAAGCTTGGAGCAGAAAAGTGAATGGACTATGCGTTAATCCAGGCCACCATGTCTGCCCGGAGGGGAAAGGGTGTTGCTCCCTTTCGCCCTCCCCGCTCTGGAAAGAAAGATGGCAGCCGCATGGGAGCCTTGTGGAGAGCAGGTATGAGCCAGGGGTGTGGGGGCGACTAAAACCTCATGGGAAGGGGGCATTCCAGTCCGTCCTTCAGGTCCTACCGAGGTCACCAGTTGCCCCCCACGAGCGGCTCTCCAGCACGGCCACGACTCCAGAGCACAGAAACCAATCTCTTAATTATCTGACTTTCGGTAGAAATACTTCCAGGGTTAATAAGTAAATAGCAGAAATCCAAAACCACGCGGCCGCTATCGCAGCCTCGAGACATCATTTAATTCTTGAACCCAGCTGTAGAAAGCAAATCATTTCACAATGCTTTTTTAGCACGTCTGATTTGGGGGTGGGGGGTAAACTCTAAATAATAATGGTGCATCTTTTATCGAAGCAATGAATGTAATCAAAGTAGATAGAGTGTTAACTAGAATTCATCTGCCTCACAGGCACTGGGAGGGGTGGGGGGTGGGGTTTTATTGGGGTTCTTCGTGGTAAAAAATAAGTATTGGTAAGGGAAATGTGTTTGATATTTGCATGACTGAGACCTAAACCTGAAAGCTTTGTAACTTTTCCCACAGTGATTCAATAAATAAATAAATTATAAAAAAAATAATTCAATGTCTCACCCTAATTTTTATAGTAACACTATTAGCAGCTAAGGCATGACAATAAACAAGATATCATAGATGGGTAATTAAATAGAGGAGTTGTGGTATACATAAAGGCCCTCCCGTTGTTCATCGATTTGCTCGAGCGAGCCCAGTAACGTCTCCATTGGAGACTTTGTTGTTACTGTGTTTGGCATATCGAATACGTCACAGGGAGCTTGCCAGGCTCTGCCGTGCAGGCGAGATACTCTCGGTAGCTTGCCGGGCTCTCCGAGAGGGGCGGAGGAATCATAACTCGGGTCGGTCATGTTGGCTGCGTGCAAGGCAAACGCCCTACCGCTGTGCTATCGCTCATGAAATATTATTCAACTACTTATAAAAGACAAAATAGAAACAGGAGGGCTATTAGAGTGGAAAGGCGTTTGCCTTGGGTGCAGCTGATGCAGATTCAATCCTCTGTACCACATATGGACCCCTGAGCACTGCCAGAAGCTATCCGTGAGCATGAGTCATAAGTAAGACACTGCTGGATATACCCCTCCCCAAAAAAACTAATCAATAAACAAAATACTGCTTTATGTGACATGATTGGAACTTGAAATGATTATCAAATTGAAATCAATATGAGACAATAGCCAAAATCTGGAAAAAACCCAAGTGCCCTAGAACAGATAACTGGTTAAAGAAACTTTGGTACATCTACACAATGGAATACTATGCAGCTGTCACAAGAGATGAAGTCATGAACTTTGCTTATAAATGGATAGACATAGAGAGTATCATGCTAAGTGAAATGAGTCAGAAAGAAAGGGACAGACATAGAAGGACTGCACTCATTTGTGGAGTATAAAACAACATAACATGAGGCTAACATCTAAGGATAGTAGATTAACGGGACAGGAAGATTGCTCCATAGCTGGAAGCCTACCTCATGAGCAAAGGGGAGAAGACAGCTGGAATAGAGAAGGAATCGCAAAGAAAATGATGGCTTGAGGAACCGGTCGGGATGGGAGATGTGTGCAGAAAGTAGATAAAGGACCAAACATGATAACCTCTCAGTGTCTAAATTGCAAACCATAATGCCCAAAAGTAGAGAGAGAGTATGGGGAATATTGTCTGCAATGGAGGCAGGGGGAGGGTTGAAAAAGGGGGAATTATACCGGGGATATTGGTGGTGGGGAATGTGCACTGGTGGAGGGATGGGTGTTTGATCATTGTGTGATTGCAACCCAAACATGAAAGCTTGTAACTATCTCACGGTGATTCAATAAAATTTATTTAAAAAAAAAAGAAATCTATGTGAGAGACAAATCATATCTCTCTTACATCAAATATAAACTAAGCAAGAAAACAGCACACAACAAAAATAACTTCTCAAACTAAAAAATAGTTACCAGAAATAAGGGATAGTTTTGGAAAGTAACAAAAAAGCCAACAAAATTCAACAAACAAAAATAACACAGAAGAAAAGTGCCTGCTGTAAAGGCAGGCTGGGAACCGGGGGTGGGGTGTTGGGGGATGGTGGGAAGGAAATGGGGGACATTGGTGGTGGGAAATGTACACTGGCGGTGGGATAGGTGTTGTATGATTGTATGGCTGAAAACCAATCATGAACAGCTTTGTAATGATCTATCTCACAGATATTCAATAAAAACTTTTATAAACAAATACATACCACCCACGGGTCAAAGCAATAGTACAGTGGGGGAAAGAAAGATGTGCTTTCATACTTTAATATTGGGGTACATACTGGCTCTCTCCACTCTGGGAAATCCATGTTGAGCACATATCTTACCTCTCCTCACCTCCCTTTATTTCCCAATAAACTTGTTATATTCCACTGTTCATCTCCTCCTGGAATTTTTTCTGTGAGTGCAGGCAACAGACCCAAACAGCCTGAGGTAGGACTAGTACTGACCTTCCTTTCCAACAAAAAGCAAGTACTCACTCCACAGCTCCCTGAGAGATCAAGTGGTAGGGATTACCTCCCCCGCCACACAGAACAAGTGGCTATCAGGTGCTGTTGGGACATGAAGAGGGGCTCATAGCAGACTTTCTCCAATCCTAGATCTCCCAGGTATTTCCAGGGTGACAGAGGTAGGTAGGTAGAGAAAAAGAGGTAGATTTCCTTCTCAAGGCTGTGCTCTCCCCTCCCCACTTCATATAAGTCACCTGAGGGAGCCTCCAACATCAACAAAACTATGGTTACCAAATTTTTTAATAGAAACATTAGTATTATTGGTGGCAGGAAATGTGCAGGTGAAGGTATGTGTGTTGGAACATTGTATAACTGAAACCCAATCATAAACAACTTTGCAACTGTACATCTTACAATGATTCAAAACATTTAATTTTTTTTAAAAAGCCTTTACAACAGAATTCTGTGTCTCCACTTTAAGAAGAAATACAAATCCTAGAACTTTTTTATTTGGGGGTGGAGGGAGGGAGGCACACCTAGTGGTGATCAGAGCTTACTCCCAGCTCTGTGCTCAGAGTTCACTCCTGGCAGGACTTGGGGGGACCTATGGGATGCCTAGAATCAAACCTGGGACATGTGCAAGGCAAATTCCCTACCCATTGTACTGTCTCTCAAGCCCCTAGAAATTGTATTATCTTTCTTATTTCTAAATAAGAGCCCTTCATATTACAGCCCTTCATATTCTTTAACACTGTGTCTCACACTAAGACAAGGTGAATTTTTTAAAAGAATTTTTAATTTTATTTATTTTGCTTTTTTGAGGACGGGTCATACCCAGCAATGCTTCTGGCTCTGCACTCAGGAATTACTCCTGGCAGTGCTCGAGGGACCATATAGGATGCTGGGACTGAACCAGGGTCAGCCACATACATGGCAAATACCCTTCCTACTGTACTATTAATCTGACCCCAAAGTGATTTTTTTTTTAATGGTGGGTAAGGAAGAGCAACTAGAAAGTAGTGGAGAAGCTGCACTTAGAACTTGCCATCTTGCCCTGTGGTGAGGACCCTGCAAAATGCACAGGCACCTCACTGGGACCCAGCTTGGCCTGGGGAGGCCCCCAAATGCCCCAAGAGGCACAAGAGGGCCCACCAGGCCTCAAAAGGCCCGGTTCAGTCCTGCAAACTCAAAATGTCTAGGAAGTATCTGGAAAGTTGTACTTAGAACTTGCCATCAAGACCCCAGGTCAGGAATCCCGCGAAACATTCAGGCACTAATGAAGCCATACATTCCTTCACTTCTTCATACCCTGACATCCTAACTCTAGTCGTATATCCACATAACACAGAAATAATACCTCCACATTACAAAAGTCTCAATGCCTAAGCAACACAGAACCCCACCACACAAAGTAAGTGATGATAGTAGCCTTGAAGACCCAACCAGTGTTGACCAACAATATAACCTTTCTGATAGTCTTTTTTTTCTTTTTGGGTCACACCCAGTGATGCACAGAGGTTACTCCTGGCTCTGCACTCAGGATTTACTCCTGGCAGTGCTCGGGGAACCATATGGAATGCTGGGAATTGAACCCGGGTCAGTCGAGTGAAAGGCAAATGCCCTACCTGCTGTGCTATTGCTCCAGCTCCTCTGATAAAAGACTTTACACAAGAAATATTGATGTTCAAAGAGCTCAAAGAAACAATAGAGGGGCTGGAGCAATAGCACAGTGGATAGGACGTTTGCCTTGCACACAGCCAACCCAGGTTCAATTCCCAGCATCCCATATGGTCCCCTGAGCCAGGAGTAATTCCTGTAATTCCTGAGTGCATGATTCAGGAGTAACCCCTGTGCATTGCCAGGTGTGAAAGAAAGAAAGAAAGAGAGAAAGAAAGAAAGAAAGAAAGAAAGAAAGAAAGAAAGAAAGAAAGAAAGAAGGAAGCAGTCAGTAAAACACAAGAGAATATTAGAGAATAAATTAGAAAACTACAAGAAGAAATGACAGAACTACATCATGCCAATGACCCAACTCCACTGATTTCAACTAATCTCTATAGAGACACCAAACTGACGACAATTCCAGGCACATAGGTTTTTCAGACTAAGAAGTTTGGGATCATCTTGGGAGTGGGGGAAGACAGCCTCCCCAAAATCATGGCCATACTTTATGAAGCACCAGAAGCCATGACAGCCATACCCACATCCCAGAGTCACCATCATGCAGCCCAGGGCTTCAAATCCTGTAGTTCCTGAAGTGCACAGTCAACATCTTCAAATTCCATAATATGGACACCCCAGTAGGAGCACACCAAATTAGACAAAAGTCAAATAAGCGTAATAAAAACAAGAACACAGAAGGCTTCTAGCAGCAAAAAGCTTAGTAAACCCTCAGACAAAAACTTAAATGACCCCATGGTGACATAACAATTTTCACAAATTTTCTTTGACAGAAGTATTTTTGATAACTCTATTAGTCATTTAGTTGTACTAAGCAATATAAAATAAATTACTTTGTGCTTGGTAAGGAGGCAGGCTTCGGGGAGTGGGGGTGGGAAACTGGGGACAATTGTGGAGGGAAGGTCGGTCTCACTGGTAGTGGGATTGGTATTGGAACACTGAGTGCCTATAACAGCTGTATTGCAAAAAAAAAAAAAAAAAGACAAACCACCTTTGTAAATCATAGTGTTTAAATAAGGTAATAATAATATAAAAGTGACAACTAAAGAATTTGACAGGCGAAATTAAAAAGTCACTGGAAGGCCTCAGCAGCACAGTAACACTAGCTGGGGACAAAAATCAAGATGAGATGCAGAAAACCTCCAGATAATAGTAGAAGATCAGGGAAAAGTAGCCCCAAATAAAATGAACAGCTGATAAGAGAACTGTGGAATGCATTCAATACAAACAACTTAAGAATCATCAGAGTCTGTGATGGCCAGGAAGACAGCTCTGATATAGAAGCAACAGTCAGAACAACAACTCAATGAGATGTTCTCAGAACTGAAAACTGCTTGCAAGCAGATCCAGGAGGCTTAAAGGTACCATCTAAGAGAGATCAAAATAAAAATATTCCAAGACACTAATGAAAATGACAAAAACCACAGATGTGCTACTGAAAGCAGCAAGATCACTTGATCACTTGACTTCCCGTTAATCGTCAATTTGCTCGAGCAGGCACCAGTAACATCTCCATTTGTCCCTGTCATGTGCTAGTGTAGCCCAATGGCATCTGTTCGCTCTAGGAACACGAAGAGCCTCAAACCGATCGTTCATGATATTGATGAAGAAGTCTGACCATCTGGTAGGTGGGCGGCCACGCGATCTTTTGACATCCTGTGGAATCCAGTCAGTAACGGCTCTAGTCCAGCAGTCATCTCTAAATCTCATTACATGACCAGCCCATCTGATTTTTGACACCATGGCAAACGAGACAGCGTCCCTGATTCTTGATCGTTGAGGTAGGTCGGAACTCCAAATTCTTTCTCCCATTTGAATGAAACGTGATATTCCAAGCATAGCTCTTTCAATTTCTCTTTGGGAGACCCGAATAGAGTTCTCATCCTGTTTGCGTAGGGACCAGGTCTCCGAGGCATATGTTAATGCAGGAAGAACAGTGGAATCAAAGAGATGTGCCAGGAGCCGGAGGTTCTTCATTCTCTTAGCTATTTCTTCGACGTTCTTGAAGACGTTCCAAGCCGCTCTCTTCCCCCTGTGCAGCTCGGGTGCCAGGTCATTTGTCAAATTGACTTCTCAACCTAGGTACACATAGCTGTTGCATTCGGAGATGGTCGTTCCGTTGAGAGCCAATGGGGCATCAGGAATGAGGCTGTTTCTCATAAACATTGTCTTCGTGAGATTCAGCTGTAGTCCGACCTTCCCACACTCACGGTCGAAATCGGCCAGCATTTGTGTCACTTGGCTAATGTTTGGTGTTATTAAAACAATGTCATCAGCAAAGCGGAGGTGGTGTAATTGCCGACCATCTATCTTCACTCCCATTCCTTCCCATTCCAGTCGTCGCATGATGTTCTCGAGGGTGACACTGAAGAGTTTCGGTGAAATGGTATCACCCTGCCAAACCCCTCTCTTGACATCAATGATTACTTCTTTGTAGAATGGTGAGATCCTGTTAGTGAATCCATAATACAGAAAGCAGCAAGATCAAAGAAGGAAATTATATACAAAGGAACATCCTTAAGATTTACAGCAGATTTACCAAACAAAACTCTCCAGGACCAAAGACAATGGTAGGGCTCTCTGGCACGACCATGGCTCCAGAGGCACAAGGATATAATGTAGAGCCCGGCAGCTTGCGGCAGAAAAGTGAATGGACTATGTGTTAATCCACGGTACCACACCTCCCCAGGAGGGAAAGAGTGTCACTCCCTTCCACCTCTCCCCCCTCTATGCCCCCCGCCCCGGGGCAGCAAGGTGGCTGCTGCCTCAGAGCTTATTGGAAAGCCAGGTATGAGCCAGCACTGACGGGGCAACTGCAGTCTCATGGGAAGGGGGACAGTACCGGCTCGTCCTTCACACCCCACCGAGGTCACAAGTTGCCCCCCAAAAGCGGCTCTCTGGCACGGCCATGGCTCAAGAGCCACAGAAATCTCGTAATTATCTGGCTCTTAGCAGAAATCCCTCCAGACTTAATAAGTAAAACATCAGAAATCCAAAACAGACATCATCATATGCTCCTCATAACCAGCTATAGAAAACAAATTATTTCACTATGCCTTCTCAGTAGTTCTGATTGTTGGGTGGAAACTCTAAACAATAATGGCAAATCTTTTGTCGAAGTGATGAATGTAATCAAAGTAGAGAGAGAGTTAAGTAGAAATCGTCTGCCTCATAGGCATTGGGAGGGGTGGGAGAGGGGTATATTGGGATTCTTGGTGGTGAAAAATAAGTACTGGTGAAGGGTGTTTGATCATTGTATGACCGAGACTTAAACCTGAAATCTCTGTAACTATTCCCATAGTGATTCAATAAGTAAATATATTTTTAAAAAGACAATGGTAGGATACAGTTTTTAAAAAAAACTCAATTTTTTTTAACTCAATCAATTTATGTCTCACCAAGAATACTTTGCCTAGCAAGATTCTCACTAGGATTGAAGGAACAATACGCAACTTCCTGGATAAACAGCAGGTCAGAAACTTTATAGACTCGAAACCAATTTTAAAAGAACTAGATGGGACTACTTTATTTTTTTTTATTTTATCACTTTTTTTATTAGTGAAACACCATGAAGTACACTTATAGACTTATAAATTTTTGTGCTTGGGTTTCAGTTATACAATGATCAAGTACCCATCCCTCCACCAGTGCCCATCCTCCCCCACCACGGGTCCTAGCATCCCTCCCACCCCCCATCCCCCCCCCCCCGTCCCACCCTGCCGCTATGGCAGGGCATTCCCCCCTGTTCTCTCTCTCTTCTTTTGGGTACTGTGTTTTGCCAGAGAGGCATTGAGTGGCAATCATGTTTGGTCTATAGACTACTTTTAGCATGTCTCTCCCACCCTGGGAGGGTCTTCACAACACCCTTTATTTGGTGCTCTCTTCTCTATCTGAGCTTCCTTCTCACCTAGCACATGTGGCTGGCCTTCAAGTCATGGAGCAAAATTCCTGGTACTAATCTGAGCCCTTCCTGGGTGTTAGTCTCCCGTTTTGTTGCTTTATGTTCCCCAGATGAATGCAATCTTTCTGTGTCTATCCCGCTCTTTCTGACTCATTTCGCTTAACATGATACTTTCCATGTAGTACCACTTGTATGTAAATTTCATAACTTCATCTTTTCTAACAGCTACATAGTACTCCATTGTGTAAATGTACCAAAGTTTCTTTAACCAGACATCTGTTCTCGGGCACTCAGGTTTTTTCCAGATTCTGGCTATTGTAAAGAGTGCTGCAATGAACAAACAATTGCAGATGTCACTTCGACTATACCTTTTTGCCTCTCTGGGATATATTCCCAGGAGTGCTATAGCTGGGTCGAATGGGAGATCGAATTCTAATTTTTTGAGAATCGTCCATACTGTTTTCCAAAAGGGTTGGACCAGCCTGCATTCCCACCAGCAGTGAAGGAGGGTCCCTTTCTCGCCACATCTGCGCCAGCACCTGTTGCTTTTGTTCTTGTGGATGTGGGCCAGTCTCGGTGGTGTGAAATGATATCTCATTGTGGTTTTGATCTGCATCTCTCTGATGATTAGTGATGTAGAGCATTTTCTCATGTGCCTTTTTGCCATTCGGATTTCTTCTTTGCGAAAGTTTCTGTTCATTTCCTCGCCCCATTTTTTGATGGGGTTGGGTGATTTCTTCTTGTGTAGTTTAACCAGTACCTTGTATATCCTTGAAATCAACCCCTTGTCGGATGTATATTTGGTGAATATTCTTTCCCATTCTGTAGGCTGTCTTTGTATTTTGGTCACTGTTTCTTTTGAGGTGCAGAAGCTTCTTAGTTTAAGATAGTCCCATTTGTCTATCTCTGTTTTCACTTGCTCGGCCAGTGGCATGACATCTTTGAAGATACCACTAACTTCAATATCGTGGAGAGTTTTGCCAACTTTGTCCTCAATAAACATTATGGATTCTGGTCTGATGTTGAGGTCATAAATCCATTTCGATCTTACTTTTGTGCATGGCGTTAGGCAGAGATCTGAGCCCACTTTTTTGCATGTAGCCGTCCAGTTTTGCCAGCACAATTTATTAAAGAGGCTTTCCCTGCTCCATTTCACTTTTCTTGCCCCCTTATCGAAGATTAGATGATTATATGTTTGGGAGGAGATGTCAGTATATTCAACTCTATTCCATTGGTCTGCAACTCTGCCTTTGTTCCAGTACCATGCTGTTTTGATTATTACTGCTTTGTAGTAGAGCTTGAAGTTAGGTAGGTTGATTCCTCCCATTTTCTTTTTCCCAAGAATTGCTTTAGCTATTCGTGGGGGCTTATTGTTCCATATAAATTTCAGGAGTGATTGCTCCATTTCTTTGAAGAATGTCGTGGGTATCCTTATAGGGATTGCATTGAATTTGTACAGTGCCTTGGGAAGTATTGCCATTTTGACAATGTTGATTCTCCCCATCCATGAACAGGGGATATTTTTCCATTTCCTCGTGTCCTCTTTTATTTCCCGAAGTAGCGTTTTGTAGTTTTCTTTGTACAGATCCTTTACTTCCTTAGTTAAGGCGATTCCTAGGTACTTGATTGTCTGGGGCACAATTGTGAATGGAATTGTTTTCTTCATGTCACTTTCTTCTCTTTCATTATTTGCATATAGGAAAGCCATGGATTTTTGGGTATTGATTTTATAGCCTGCCACTTTACTATACAAGCCTATTGTTTCTAGGAGTTTCTTGGTAGAGGTTTTAGGGTTCTCTAAGTATAGTATCATGTCATCTGCGAATAGTGCGAGCTTAATTTCTTCTTTCCCTATCTGGATGCCCTTAATATCGTTTTCTTGCCTAATCGCTATTGCAAGTACTTCCAGTACTATAGTGAACAGCAGTGGAGAGAGTGGGCATCCTTGTCTCGTCCCTGACCTTAGGGGGAAGGCTCTCAGTTTTTCCCCATTGAGGATGATGTTTGCTGTAGGTTTGTGGTAGATGGCTTTAACTATATTGAGGAAAGTCCCCTCTATCCCCATTTTGGCAAGGGTTTTCATCATGAATGGGTGCTGGATCTTGTCAAATGCTTTTTCTGCATCTATTGATATGATCATATGATTTTTATCTTTTCTTTTGTTGATATGATGGATTATGTTGATTGATTTCCGAATGTTGAACCATCCTTGCATCCCTGGGATGAATCCTACTTGGTCATGATGTATGATCTTTTTGATGAGTTGTTGAATTCTATTGGCTAGTATTTTGTTGAGAATCTTCGCATCCGTGTTCATCAGGGATATCGGCCTGTAGTTTTCTTTTCTTGTGGTGTCTTTGTTTCCTTTTGGTATTAGAGAGATATGGGCTTCATAGAAACTGTTTGGGAGAGTTTCCGTTTTTTCAATTTCCTGGAAAAGCTTGAGAAGAACTGGCAATAGGTCCTCTTTAAATGTTTGGAAAAAATCGCTAGTAAATCCATCTGGACCTGGGCTTTTGTTTTTGGGAAGACTTTTGATTACAGTTTCAATTTCCTTGATGTGAATAGGTCTATTCAGGTACTCTATATCTTCTTGCTTCAGCTTTGGGAGATGATAGGAATCCAGGAATTTATCCATTTCTTCTAGGTTCTCTTGTTTCGTGGCATACAGACTTTCAAAGTAGTCTCTGATGATCTCTTGAATTTCTTTAGTTTCTGTTGTGATATCCCCATTCCTATTTCTGATTCGATTGATTAAGGCTCTCTCTCTCTCTGTTTCTTTGTGAGTGTTGCTAGTGGTTTATCTATCTTATTTATTTTCTCGAAGAACCAGCTCTTGGTTTTATTGATCTTTCGGATTGTTTCTTTGTTTCATTGATTTCTGCTCTAAGTTTTATGATCTCTTTCCTTCTGCCTGATTTAGGCTCTTTCTGTTGATCCTTTTCTAAGGTCTTGAGCTGTGAGGTCAAGTTGTTTATGTGCATCGTTTCTACAGTCCTAAGATATGCTTGCAGAGCTATAAATTTTCCCCTTAATACAGCTTTCGCTGCATCCCATAAGTTCTGGTAGTTTGTGTCTTCATTCTCATTTGTTTCCAGGTATCTTTTGATTTCGACCTTGATTTCGTTCTTGACCCACTCATTGTTCAGCATCGAGTTGTTTAATTTGCAGGTGTTTGATTTTGTTCTCCGTGTCAGTGTGTGATTCACTTCTATCTTCAGTGTGTCATGGTCTGAAAAGATGGCTGATACTATTTCTATCTTCCTGATTCTGTTGAGGTATGTTTTGTGTCCTAGGACATGGTCTATTTTGGAAAATGTTCCGTGCGCACTGGAGAAGAATGTGTATTCTTTCTTTTGGGGGTGTAAAGCTCTGTATAGGTCTATTAGCCCTTTCTCTTCTACTTCTTCTTTCAAAGCCAATATTTCCTTGCTGGGTTTTGTTCTTGTTGATCTATCCAGAGTTGATAAGGCAATGTTGAAGTCTCCAAGTACTACTGTGTTGGTAGCGATGTCCTCCTTAAAATCTGTTAACAGTTGTTTTAGATATTTAGCTGTTCCCTCATTAGGTGCGTATACATTTAAGAGTGTGATTTCTTCCTGCTGTATGTATCCCTTGATGAAGAGAAAATAGCCTTCACTGTCCCTTCTAATCTTTTTCGATGTGAAATTAATGTTGTCGGATACTAGTATGGCCACCGATGGGACTACTTTAAAGCAAGATAAAAACCTCTTACAAAAACTTCAAAACTCCTACAGAAAGATGACACAAAACTCCATGACAATAATCTGTTTCAATATCAATGGTCTAAACACACCAATAGAGTGGCTAATGGATGAGAAAATTGAATCCATCATTCTGCTGTCAGCAAGAAACACATTTGAATAATCAGAGTAATTTCTGATTTTTTATCCCCAAAAATCTGAATACACATTCTCTCCAATGCACATGGGACATTCTCCAATACATACTGGGCCACAAAACAAAAAGTCAAAAGAGGATAGAAATTACATCAACTATCTTCTCAGACCATGACATGCAGAAAACAGAAGTTAATCACAAACAAAAATGGAGAAATAACTCAAAACACCTATAAATTGAACAGCTCACTATTAAACAACCAGTAGGTCCAAAAATAAATCAAAAGATTCTTGGAAACTTGGGCCAGAGAGATAATACTTGCCATAGCAATTAGGCAAGAAAAAGATATTAAGGGCATCCATGCTCTATTTGCAAATTACATGATTCTTTTTTTTTAAGAAAACCCTAAAGACCTTAAAAAGCTCCTATAGACAACAGGTTTGTATAGTACAGTGACAGCCTACAAAATTAACATACAAAATTCCATGGCTTTTGCACATGTAAACAATAGAGAGAAATCCAAAAAAATCAACCCATTCACAACTGTGCCTCAATAAAGCAAATACATAGGAATCAGCTTAACCAAAGAAGTGAATGACTGATGCAAAAAAAATCTATAAAACACAACTTCAAGAAAAGAAATATAAAAGGACATGAGGAAATAGAGATATACCCCTTGCTCATGGGCTGAGAGGATTAACACTGTCAAAAAAGGCAATGCTCCCTTTATACAGATTCAATGCAGTGCCTATAAGGATACTGATGACATTTTTCAAAGAAACAGAACAAAATCTTCTGAAATTTGTGCAGAACAATAAACCTCCACAAATAGCTAAAGCAATCTTGGGGGAAAGAAGACGGGAGGCATCACCTTCCCTAACTTCAAACTGTACTACAAAAAGGTAGTAATTAAAAACAGCATGGTATTGGAATAAAGACAAACCCACAGACCATTGGAATAGAATTAAATATTCTGATACAAACATTCAAATATATGATCATTTCAATCTTTGATAAAGGAGCAAGCAATATGCAGTGGAGCAAAGAAACCCTCTTCAACAAGGAAAACTGAGCAGCAACGTGCAAAAAAGAAAGTACTCATACCTCTTTTTAACGCCATGCACAAAAGTCAGATCAAAATGGATTAAAGACTTCAATATCAAATTTGAATCTATAAGGTTCATGAAGAAAAATATAGACATAACCCTCCATGACATTTAAGCTAAAGGAACCTTCAAAGATAAAACAACACTGACAAAGCAAGTGGAAGAAATGATATACAAATGGGACCACATTAAACTAAGAAACTTCTGCACCTCAAAAAAAAATGATGACCAAGATATAAAGAGAGCCCACTGAATGGGAAAAATTATTTATCAAATACCCACCTGATAGGGGGTTGATATCAAAGAGATATAAGGCACTGATAGAATTTTACAAGGAAAAAGATATCCAATCACATGAAAAAAAAATGGGGAGAAGAAATGAACAAATATTTCCTTAAAGAAGAACTATAAATGGTGAGGGAGGTTTGCCCAGCTTCCAGACCCCGGGACCCTACAAAATCCCCACCCTGGCCGAGGCCTCCGTGGAATGCCTGGCCAAATGAGAGCCCCACAAGCCTCATGAGCATACCCGCAAGGAACACAAGGCCCCAAGCAGGCATCAAAGCGGTCCCTCCACCAAGAGGTACTGTGAGTGCTATGGTGGGTGCGGCCTCCAGGGTGGTGACCAAGGTTATTTTTCTCTTTCCCAGCACTTTGGGCTCACAGCTCAGCCTCCATTACCTAATTCAAAAGAGAACATCCTGGCTATCCCTAACACAAAAGGCAATATAGACCTATTCCAATCAAAATATTCCCAAAACTCTCCAAAATAACAGTGAATCTAAGAATCTAAATAAGCCTTATGTAAAAGAACACATCCACTGAAGCTGCACTACTGGACCAACATAAGGCACAGAGGAGCACCAAAGAGGTAGTATTCTTAAAGATGAAAAAGGAAACCACCATCAACTGAGTCCATCTAGAATCCTGTCTTGCAGCAAGAGGGAGGTCACTGAGAGTGAACTGGAGGGACCAACCTCCATACTACCACAGCAACATGAAGAAACAGAGCGCTGATCCCCATCACGAGGAGTGGATGAAGAAAACAGTCGAGAAGCTTCAACAGGGAATACCCACAAATAAAATCTCTTCAATTAAGAATTCAGAATTCAGAGATGAAATGTTGATGATGTTCAATGATTTCAAAGAAATGGTGGAACAGGTATCCAGTAAATTAAAGGAAGACATGAAAGAAACTGTGGAACAGACACTCAACAAAATACAGGAAGAAATGAGAGCAGATATAAGCTATAAACAGAAGATAAATAAATAATTCAGTAGATTAAATTAAAAACTCAGTGGGCACACTCAACAGTAGAATGACAACAGCTGAAGACGGAAACACTGAACTTGAAGATGAGCTGCAGAAAGCATACAAGAAACAAGATACAATGGGAAAAAAACATCAAAATAGTGCTCAGGTGAATAACAGATCCAGGGGATGAATTCAAGAGGAACAGCATAAGAATCATCGGAGTACCAAAAGGACAGGGAGGCAACACCAGTGAAGTAGCAACAGTAAAAGATATCACTGCTGAGAAGTTCCCAGAGCTGGAGAATGCAAGCATCTAGATCCAAGGAGCCCGAAGGGTGCCAGCTAAAAGAGACCCTAATAAAAAAGATTCCAAGACATATCATAATCAGAATGACGAATACCACAGGTAGAGACACAATACTGCAAGCAGCAAGGTCAAAAAAGAAAATCACATACAAAGGAGCAGCCCTTAGATTTACAGCAGACTTATCAGAGGAAACCGCCCAAGCCCAAAGACAATGGTAGGATGTAGTGAAAAAACTCAATGAAATTAATGCCTCACCAAGAATACTTTATCCAGCCAAACTCTCACTCAGACTCAAAAGAACAATATACTATTTCATGGATAAACAACAGGTCAGGAATTTCACAGACTCAAAATCAACCTTAAAAGAAGGACTGAAGGGGCTGGAGAGATAGCACAGTGGGTAGGGCGTTTTCCCTTGCACGCGGCTGACCCGGGTTCAATTCTGATGTCTCATATTGTCCCCTCAGCACTGCCAGGAGGAACTCCTGAGTTCAGAGCCAGGAGTAACCCCTGTGCATCGCCAGGTGTGACCCAAAAAGCAAACAAAGAAAAAGGACTGAAGGGGCTACTGTAAGACAAGATAAACCCCTCCAAGCACAACAAACCTCTACAGGAAGATGGCACAAAATCCTATGACATTAATCTCTCTCAATGTCAATGATCTAAATGTACCAATTAAGAGACACAGAGTGACAAAATGGATTTAAAACCTGACCCCAACATTCTGCTGCCTAGAAGAAACACATCTGAACAGTCAGAGCAAACACAGACTCAAAGTTAAAGGATAGAAAACAATTCTTCAAGCAAACACTCCCTCAAAAAAGCTGGGGTGGCCATACTAGTAACTGACAATAAAAATTTCAGGCTGAAAAAGATTAGAAGGGACAGCAAAGATCATTTTTTAATAATCAAGGGATATGTACATCAGGAAGAAATCACATCCCTAAATATACATTCACCCAATAAGGGGCCAGCAAAATACTTAAAACTTCTAACAGACTTCAAGGGGACACTGGTAGCAACACAATAGTAGTCAGAGACTTCAACACTACCCTATCACCTTTTGATAGATCAACAAGACTAAAACTCAGCAAGGAAGTGCTGGCTTTGAAGGAAGAAATGGAAAAGAGGACTGAGAGATGTATACAGGGCTTTTCATCCCCAAAGTATCAAATACAGTGCTCACTTCGGTAGCACATATACTAAAGTTGGAACAAAAATATTAAATACACATTCTTTTCCAGTGCACATGTAGCATTTTCCAAGGTAGACCACATGCTGGGCCACAAAACATATCTCAATAGAATCAGGAAGATAGAAATTGTGGGACTGGAGCGATAGCACAGCGGGTAGGGCATTTGCCTTTCACACGGCCCACCCGGGTTCAATTCCCAGCATCCCATATGGTCCCCTGAGCACTGCCAGGAGTAACCCCTGTATATTGCTGGTTGTGACCCAAAAAGCAGGAAAAAAAGAGAGATAGAAAGTGCATCAACTCTTTTCAGACGATGATGCACCGAAGATAGAAGTTAATCACATACAAAAACGGAGAATCAAATCAAACACCTGGAAACTAAACAACTCAATGTTGAAGGAGTGGGTCAGAGAGGAAATCAAGGAAGAAATCAAGATTCCTGTAAACAAATGAGGATGAAGAGACGAGCTACCAGAACTTGTGGAACACAGCTAAAGCAGTGCTAAGAGGAAAATTAATAGCTCTACAAGCATTTCTCGGGAAGGAAGAAAGGGCTTACATAAATAACTTGACATCACAGCTTAAGACTGTACAAAATGACCAGCAAAGGGAGCCAAAACCAGGCAGGAGAAAAGAAATAATAAAACTCAGAGGAGAGGGGCTGGAGTGATAGCACAGTGGGTAGGGTGTTTGCCTTGCACACAGCCAGACCTGGGTTCGATTCCCAGCATTCCATGTGGTCCCCCGAGCACGGCCGGGAGTAATTTCTGAGTGCATGAACCAGGAATAACCCCTGTGCATTGCTGGGTGTGACCCAAAAAAAAGCAAACAAAAAAAAACTCAGAGCAGATATTAACAACATAGAAACCCAAAAAACAATCTGAAAGATCAATGGAACCAAGAGCTGGTTCTTTGAGAAAATAAACAAGATTGTTAAACCACTAGCAAAACTCACAAAGAAAGAGAGAGAACCCAAATAAACCAAAGCAGAAATGAAAAGGGAGACATCACAACAGAAACCAAAGAATTTCTGGGGCTTGAGCGATTGTACAGCGGGTAGGGCATTTGCCTTGCACGTAGCTGACTCGAGTTCGATTCCCAGCATCCCATATGGTCCCCCAAGCACGCCCAGGAGTAATTCCTTAGTGCAGAGCCAAGAGTAACCCCTGTGCATCATTGGGTGTGACCCAGAAAGCCAAAAAAAATCAAAAGATCGTCAATGATTACTTTGAAAGGCTGTGTGACACGAAACAAGAGAAACCAAGAAGAAATAGATAAATTCCTGGATTCCTATAACCTGCAAGGCTGAGCCAAGAAGATATGGACTACCTGAATATACCTATCACCATCAAGAAAATTTAAACAGTTATCAAAAGTCTTCCCAAAAACAAAAGCCCAAAGTCAGATGGATTCACTAGCGAATTCTTTCAAACACTTAAGAGGACATATTACCAGTCCTTTTCAAGCTTTTTCTGGAAAATGAAGAAACAAAAACTCTCCCAAACAGTTTCTATGACATACATATCAACCTAATAGCAAAAGCAAACAGAGACACCACAAAAAAAAGAAAATTACAGGCCAATATCCCTGATGAACACAGATACAAAGATTCTCAACAAAATATTAGCAAATAGAATCCAACAATTCATCAAAAAGATCATACACCACGATCAAGTGGGATTTATTCGGGGGATGCAAGGATGGTTTAACATTCACAAGTCAATTAATATAATCCATCATATCAGTAAAATATAAAAAACCATATGATTAGATCAGTAAACGCAGAGAAAGCATTTGACAAGATCCAGCACCCGTTTACGATGAAAACTCTCAGTAAAATGGAAATTGAAGGAACTTTCCTTAATATAGTCAAAGCCATCTACCACAAGCCCATGGCAAGCATTATCGTTAATGGGGAAAAACTAAAAGCCTTCCCTCTAAAATCAGGGACAAGACAAGGATGCCCACTCTCACCAAATACTATTCAATATAGTACTGGAAGTACTCGCCGCAGCAGTTAGGCAAGAAAAAGGCATTAAGGGTATCCAAATAGAAAAGGAAGAAATCAAACTCTCACTATTTGCAGATGACATGATACTGTATTTAGAGAACTCTAAAACCTTTTTTTTTTAATTTTTATTAGTGAAACACCATGAAGTACAGTTGTAGACTTACAATTTTTTTAAATTTTTATTAGTGAAACACCATGAGGTACAGTTGTAGATTTACAAATTTTTGTGCTTGGGTTTCGATTATACAGTGATCAAATACCCATTCCTCCACCAGTGCCCATCTTGCACCACCACGGATCCCAGTATCCCCCATCCCCCCCATCCCACCCTACCTCTGTGGCAGGGCATTCCCCCTTGGAGAACTCTAAAACCTTTACCAAGAAGCTCCTAGACTTGGGGCTGGAGTGACAGCACAGAGGGTAGGACGTTTGTCTTGCAAGCAGCCAACCCGGGTTTGATTCCCACCATCACATATGGTCCCCTGAGCACCTACAGGGGTAATTCCTGAGTGCAAAGCCAAGAGTAACTCCTGTGCATCACCGGGTGTGACCCAAAAAAGCAAAAAAAGAAGAAAAAAGCTCCTAGACTTGTATAGTCGCAGACTATAAAATCAATACCCCAAAATCCCTGTCTTTCCTATACACAAATAATGAGAGAAGAAAGTGGTATGGAAAAGGCAATCCCATTCACAATCATGCCTCAGAAAATCAAGTACCTTGGAATCAACTTAACCAAGGAGGTAAAGGACCTATACAAAGAAAACTACAAAATACTACTTCAAAGGACACGAGGCAATGGAAACACATCCCCTGCTCATGGACCGGGAGAACTGACATTGTCAAAATGTCCCCAAAGCATTATACAGATTCAGTGCAATCCTATAAGGGTACCCATGACTCTCATCTAAGAAACTGATCAAACACTCCTGGAATTCATATGGAACAACAACTCCCCACCCTGAAGAGCTAAAGCAATCCTTGGGGGGAAATAGATGGGGGCATCACCTTCCCCAACTTCAAACTGCACTACACTGTCACTGTCCTTCCATTTTTCCTCAATTTGCTCGAGCAGGCCCAGTAACGTCTCCATTGTGACAATTATTACTGTGTTTGGCATATCAAAAACATCACGGGGAGCTTGCCAGGCTTTGCTGTGTGGGTGAGATACTCTCGGTAGCTTGCTGGGCTCTCCAGAAGGGGTGGAGGAATCAAACTCAGGTCGGCCATGTTGGCTGCATGCAAGGCACAAACACCCTACCCACTATGCTATCGCTCCATCCCAAGCTGTACTACAAAGCAGTAGCAACTAAAACAGCATGGTATAGGAACAAAAGCAGATCCACAGACCAGTAGAATAGGGTGAATATCCTTACACACACCCTCAAATATATGATCATCTAATCTTTGATAAGGTAGCAAGAAATGTGGAGCAAGGAAAGCCTTGCTCCACTTAACAAATGGTGCTGGCAAAAATTGGCAGCTACAAGCAAAAAAATGGGCTCAGACCTCTACCTAACACCATGTACAAAAGTCAGATCAAAGTGTATTAAAGACCTCAACATCAGACCAGAATCCATAGGTACACTGAAGAAAAGGTCAGCAAAACCAACTACAATACTGAAGCTAAAGGTATCTCCAAGGACGAAACGCCATTGACTAAGCAAGTGGAAACAGAGATAAGCAAATGGGACTATCTTAAACTAAGAAGCTTCTGCACCTCAAAAGAAACAGTGGCCAGAACACAAAGACAGTCTACAGAATGGGAAAGGATATTTACCCAATACCCCTCCGATAAGGGGTTAATATCAAGGATATACAAGGCCTGGTTGAACTTTACAAGAAGAAAACATCCAATGCCATCAGAAAATGGGGCGATAAAAAAAAAAAAAGAAACTGCCGCAAAGAAGAAGTCAGAAAGGCCAAAAGACACACGAAAAAATGCTCTTCATCACTAATCATTAGGGAGATACAGATCAAAACAACAATGATGTATCATCTCACACCACAGACACTGGCACATATCCAAAAGAACAACAGCAACTGTGCTGTCAGGGATGTGGGGAGAAAGGGACTCTCTTTCACCGCTGGTGGGAATGCCAACTGGTCCAGTCTTTTTGGAAAACAATATAGGCGTTTCTCAAAAACCTGGAAATTGAGCTCACATTTGACTCAGCAATAGCACTTCTGGGAATATATTCCGGAAATGCAAAAAAGTACAGTAAAAATGACATCTGCACTTGATGTAAATGCAGCACTATTTCCAATAGCCAGAATCTGGGGAAAAAAAAACCCAAGTGCTTGAGAACAGATGACTGGTTAAAGAATCTTTGGTATATCTATACAATGGAATACTATGCAGCTGCTAGAAAATATGAAATTATGAAATTTGCATATAAGTGGATCAACATGGAGAGTATCATGCTAAGTGAAATGAGTCAGAAAGAGAGGGACAGACATAGAATGACCACACCCATTTGTGGAATATAAAGTAACATAATAGGACAATAAAACCTAAGGATAGTAGAGATAAGGGCCAGGAGAATTGCTCCACTGTTTGGAAGCCGATCTCATGTGCTGGAGGAGGAAAAGGCAGGTGGGATGGAGAAGAGACTACTAAGTAAATGATGGTTGAGGGGATCACTCGGAATGGTAGATGCATGCTGAAAGTAGACTATGGACCAAACATGATGGCCACTTAGTACCTATACTGCAAACCATAACACCCCAAAGGAAAGAGCAAGTAAGAGGGATTGTGTCTGCCACAGAGGCAGGGGGTGAGAAGGGGTAGGGGTGGTCAGAGGGACACTGGGAACATAGGTGGTGGAGATTGGGCACTGGTGGAGGAATGGGTACGCGAACATTGTTTGATTGAAACATAATCATGAAAACTTGTAAGTCTCTACTGTATCTCATGGTGATTCGTAAAAAAAATTTTAAATCAATAAATAAGTCTTAAAAAAGAAATATAAATGGCCAAAAGGCACACGAAAAATGCTCTACATCACAAATCATCAGGAATATGCAAATCAAAACAATGATGTATCATCTCACACCACAGAGACTGGCACACATCAAAAAGAATAACCAGTGCTGGCAAGGATGAAGGGAAAAGGGGAATTCTTATTCATTGTTGGTGGGAATGCTGACTGTCCTTACTGGACCAGCCCCAGCAGCCGAAAACCTCCACAACCCAACCACCGCTGTGTTCAATGCCTCTCCCCACATGCTCGGGCCAGGCCTCACGCATGAGTGAAGTCCAACAAAACCCAAGTACATGGAACTTTGTAACTTGGGACTCGGAGTTCAAGGGGACTGGGAGCAGAGATCCTCGTCCCATTTCCCCCTGTCTCAGGCAACCCAGGTGGCCCATAAGCCACCTCCTGCCAGCACCAGATAATCTCGTCATCAGTCACCATCCAGATCACAAGACTTTTTCTCCCAGAAAGGAGAAACATGTGCCTGTCATAGCCATGCCACCAGACCCAGCACCATACTGTTTCACTTGGAGTGCCTCAGAGGGGGGTGGGTGAGAGCCCTCCCAGCCCCAAGGGACCCAGCCCTGGAAGCCAAAAACCTCCACAACCCAAATGCCACCATGGTCAAGGCCACTCCCCACATACTCAGGCCAAGCCGCACACACAAATGAATGTATTCCTGGACCATGCAGCTGCATCCACGCCTCATCACACATCATAAGACATTCCCTACCCATTCTTCAAAAGTACCACACCACATTTGATGGGTTCAAATAGTAGGCAATCAATCATAGAGAGAAATATATATGCATATATACATATTTTCAGATATATATATATATGAAAGCTCACATCACTCAAACTTTAACAACATGTTAGTGATGTCCTAAAATTGTCTTAATGGCCCTTCTAAAATAGAACACTCTTCACACTGTTTTCTCTATGGATACTTTTTTGTAGCATTTTCAGCGGTTTTTCATAACAAACAATACAAAATATATTATTTCGGTTGTGCTTTGGGACAAGGATTGGGGCTTGGAATGGAAACATCCCAAATATGGTGGTGGGAAGGTGTAATGTAGTGGGATTGGTGTTTGAATATTAAATGTAATCAAATATTGAGAAGTACCTTATAAAATAAAAAAATTAAATGAAAACAATATGGGCCTTCCTGAAAAAAACTAGAAATTGAGTTTCCATATGACCCAGCTATACTACTTCTGAAAAATATACCCTGGGAGTCTGAAAATATGCAGCAGAAATGCCATTTGTACTTCTATGTTCATTGCAGCACTATTCACAATAGCCAGAATATGGAGACAACCCAAGTGTTCAAGGAGAGACAACTGGATAAAGAAATAATGGTACTACATCTACACAATTAAAATACTACTCAGCCATCAGGAAAAATAAAATCATGAAATCTGCTTATAAATGAATGGTCCCGGAGAGTATCATACTGAGTCAAATAAGTCAGGAGAAGATAAACAGACAAAGAATTATTGCACACATTTGTGGGATATTAAAAAAAAAGTATGAGACTATTACCCAAAGGCAGTGGAAACTAGGGCTAGAAGGACAACTGGAAGCTTGCCTCCAGCATTGGTGAGAGGGCAATTAAGACAGAGAAGACACTGATAATTGGAAATGATTACTCTGGACAAGAATTGAGTGCTGACTCAATGCCTCTTTTGCAAACCACAGCACCCAAAAGGAGAGAGAGAACAAAAGAGAATGCCCTGCCATAAAGGCAGGGTGGGATGGGTGGGGGGGGCGGGATAGGGGGTGGGAGGGATACTAGGATCCTTGGTGGTGGAAAATGGGCACTGGTGAAGGGATGGGTACTTGATCATTGTATAATTGAAACCCAAGCCAAAAATTTGTAAATCTGTACCTCATGGTGTTTCACTAAAATTTAAAAAAAAAGAATTGAGTGCTGAAAGTAGGTAAAGGGATATAGATGATAACCTGTCACTACCTGTATTGCAAACCATAAAGCCCAAAAGGAAAGAGAGAGAGAGCAAGCAAAAGAGAGAGAGAGAGAGAGAGAGAATAAAAGTGCCAGCCATAGAATAGACTGGGGGTGGATGTGGAAGAAGGAAAACTGGGGACATTGGTAGTAGAACTGGTGTTGGAACATTGTATGATGGAAACCCAATAATGAACAACTTTGTAATTATATATCTCATGGTGATTTAATAAGAGGAGAGGGGAGGGGAGGGAAGGGGAGGGGAGGAGAGGGGAGGGGAGGGGAGGAGAGGAGGAGAAAAAAGAGAAAAAAGGAGGGAGGAAGGGAGGAAGGGGGGAGGAAGGAAGGAAGGAAGGAAGGAAGGAAGGAAGGAAGGAAGGAAGGAAGGAAGGAAGGTGCTTCAATTGATAAGAGGATACAAAAAAATGGAAACACATCCCCTGCCTATGGATTGGGTGGATTAAAGGTAAAGGTAAAGGCCCTCCCGTTGATCGTCGATTTGCTCGAGCGGGCCCAGTAACGTCTCCATTGGAGACTTTGTTGTTACTGTGTCTGGCATATCAAATACTCTCGGTAGCTTGCCGGGCTCTCCGAGAGGGGCGGAGGAATCGAACTCGGGTCGGCCATGTTGGCCGCTTGTAAGGCGAACGCCCTACCCGCTGTGCTATCGCTCCTGGCAATACTCCCAAAGCATTATACAGATTCAGTGCAATCCCTATAAGGATACCCATGACATTTTTTCAAAGAAATAGATCAATCACTCTTGAAATTCATATGGAACAGTACCATCTCCCTCCCTGAAGAGCCAAAGCAATCCTTGGCAAAGAAAGAAACTGGGAGACTTCACTTTTCCCAACTTCAAACTGAATTACAAAGCCGTAGTAACTAAAACAGGATGGTACTGGAATAAAGACAGACACTGCAATCAGTGTAATAGAATCAAAAGTCCAGAGACAGATCCTCAAGTATATGTTCAGTTAACCTTCGATAAAAGAGCAAAAAATATAAAGAGGAGCAAGAAAATCTCTGGGGCTGCAGAGATAGCACAGCAGGTAGGGCATTTGCCTTGCATGCAGCCGACCCAGGTTCAATTCCCAGCGTCCCATATAGTCCCCTGAGCACCGCCAGGAGTAACTCCTGAGTGCAAAGCAAGAAGTAACCCCTGTGCATCGCTGGGTGTGACCCATAATGAAAAAAAAATCTCTTCAACAAGTGCTGCTGGGAAAATTGGTTAGCTACATGCAAAAGAAATTAACTTAGAACTCTTCCTGATGCCATGCACAAAAGTCAAACCAAAATGGATTAAATAACTCAATATCAGACCTAAATTCATAAGGCACATAGAGGAAAACACAGGCATATCTCTCCATGACATTGAAACTAAAGATGAAATACTACTGACCAAGCAAGCAAAAACAAACATGAACAAAAGGAACTACATTAAATTCAGCAACTTCTGCACCTCAAAGAAAACAATGACCATAATACAAAGACAGCCCACAGACTGGGAGAAATTGTCCACCATTTATCCAATTAAAGGTTAATATCCAAGATATATAAATTACTGGTAGAATTTTACAAGAAAAAATAATCCAACCCCATCTAAAAACAGGTAGATAAACAGAAACTTCCTCAAATAAAGCATTCGAATGGCCAAAAGGCATATGAAAAAATGCTCTATATCACTAATAATGAGGGAAATGTGAATAAAAACAATGATATCTGATATCACCTCAGTTACACCAAAGAGTCTGGCACTCATCACAAAGAACAAAAACCAGTGTTGGTGTAGATAAGGGGGAAAGATATCATTGCTTATTCACTGCTGGTGGGATGCTGACAGGTCCAGTCTTCCTGGAAAATGATATAGACATTCTTAAAAAAACTAGGAATTGAAAAAAAACTAGGAATTGAGCTTCCATTACAAACAAGCAATTCTGCTCCTGGGAATATACTCTGACAGCCCTAAAACACAACGTAGAAAAGGCATCTTCACTCATGTTTCACTGCAGCACTATTCACAAAATCTGGAAACACCCCAAGTTCCTAAGAAAAGATGAGTCAATAAAGAAGCTATGGTACATCTATACAATGGAATACTATGCAGCTGTTAGAAAAAAAATGAAGTCATGAAGTTTGCTGATACATGGAGATGGACATGGAGAGTATCATGCTGAGTGAAATGAGTCAGAGGGAGAGGAACAGACATAGAATGATCACACTCATTTGTGAGATATAAAGAAACAGTAGAAAAATAACACCCAAAGGCAATAAAAACAAAGGCCAGGAAGACTGGTCCTTAGTAGTAAACTTTCCAAAATACGGGTATGGCGGTTAGGTCAGAGGACCAGTATGACACTACGAGTGAAAAGTGATCATTTGAAACAGAACTGGGTGCTGAAAGGAGGTAAGAATGATATGTATTATACCATTTCAGTAACAGTATTGCAAACCACAGTGCCTAAAAGGAGAAAAGAAAAGTGTTTGCCATAGAGGCAGGCTTGGGAGCAGAAGGGAAATTGGGGACATTGGTGGAATGAAGTAATACTTAAACATTGTAGAAGTGAAAATCATGAATAACTTCGTAACTTGGTATCTTATGGTGATTTAATTTTTTAGAAAATTAAGATGAATATATATGCCTTAATGTGAAAGATAAACTATTATCTCGACTGAATCCCAAGTGAATTTTAGTCATCAGGTCAGGAAAGGGTCATGTCATGTCTGATGATTCTAAAAAATAAACCAAGATCTCAAATAAGTGGTTTGCACAGAGGGAAAGGTGAAACTAAGGCTAAAGAGATGGAAGAGGAGAGAAAGGAATCTCTCTTCCATCCTCGCCTTAGAGACATCAAACAATTAGAGAAATATGTAGAGAAGTTGAAGCCATTTTCTCTCCAAAAATCTTTTCTTGGAGCAGAAATAATGCACACAGTTTTTCTAGAACTGTTACAAGGTAAAGGTGTCCAAAATCCCAATTACAAAAAGTTTTGAAAATCTTATTAACTTTAAAAACATTAAGACTGGAAAGAAAAAGATATAGCATTTAAGTTTAGTTCCAGATTGTTTTGGTCATTGACCTAACAGAAGAAATGCTTAAAAGAAAATATAGCCCTGTCACTGTCACTGTCCTCCCGTTGTTCATCAATTTGCTCGAGCAGGCCCAGTAACGTCTCCACTGTGACAATTGTTACTGTGTTTGGCATATCGAATATGTCACGGCTAGCTGCTAGGCTTTGCTGTGCGGGCGAGATACTCTCGGTAGCTTGCTGGGCTCTCCAGGAGGGGTGGAGGAATCGAACAAAGGTCGGGCATGTTGGCTGCGTGCTCAAGGCAACAGCCCTACCCGCTGTGCTATCGCTCCAGGCCAAAGATAGCCCAAGGTATTAATTTCATCTACTTTATGAACTCCCGTTGATCGATTTGCACGAGCGGGCCCAGTAACGTCTCTATTGGAGACTTTGTTGTTACTGTGTTTGCCATATCGAATACTCTCGGTAGCTTGCCAGGCTCTCCGAACTTTATGAACTAATAAAATATAATTATCATCTCTTTATCTATTTCCAACTTATAATCTCCAAATGCCACAAATATATTTGCATGTATCAAAGTTGGGCTGGAGCGATAGCACAGCAGGTAGGGC
Source organism: Sorex fumeus (assembly GCF_029834395.1). NCBI lineage: Eukaryota > Metazoa > Chordata > Mammalia > Eulipotyphla > Soricidae > Sorex > Sorex fumeus. Next base: position 51,419,835 of record NW_026606129.1, on the reverse strand, counting down.
GTTTGCCTTGCATGCAGCCAACATGGCAGACCCAAGTTCAATTCCTCAGCCCCTCTCCAAGAGCCCGGCAAGCTACCGAGAGTATCTCGCCCGCATGGCAAAGCCTGGCAAGCTCCCTGTGATGTATTCGATATGCCAAACACAGTAACAATTGTCACAGTGGAGACATTACTGGGCCCGCTCGAGCAAATCGATGAACAACGGGAGAACTGTGGCCGTGACCGTATCAAAGTTAGTAATATCATCTACTAAGCAATAAAGCCTAGTACAACATGTTTTCTTACTGAAATTATACATAACTTCCATTCTCATGTGAGGAAAAATAAGTATATTAATCTGAAGAGGCGAACAGAGGGTATTTAAGTGATTTGTTCACAACCCTTAAAATATTTTTTCATGTAAGAAACAGTATTGCCTAGTTACTCTAAAAATAAATCCCACTATTCTTTCATTTTATTTTTCTAATATTAAAACCATTCTTATGGGCTCAGGGATATAGCTCAGAGTGCAAGCACTTGCATTCCTTGTATAAGGTTCCAAGTTCAATCTCCAATATTTCCCCACATACTGGGTATAATCCTGGCAGCCCTGCCATTTGTAATCCCCCATGCCCGGCAAGCTACCAACAGTGAAGTGTGAAGTGTGTAAACCCCCATGCAGCAATGAAGTGTGAAGACTACACCACAACCAAGTGTGCAAACACAACTAAGTGTGCAACCCCGGCAAACACAACCAAATATGTGAAAGCATGGAAACCAATTATGTGAGCTCTGCAACCAAGTTTGTCATAGCAACAAAAAGGACAAGAAATGAGTCAGTTCAACTTTTTATACTCTGATCAACCAGTTTCCCCTGAACTGAATCAATGCAGGTCTACCTTGCAAATATATGGCTGAGGAGAGAAGCAAAGAGCAATAAGTGGCTAGCAAATAGGAAAAAGGTAAATGATGATGCTAAAAATAACCACAGAGGGAGAAAAAAAAAACATACCCAGAGGGACAGTAAAGTACATGGCCTTGTACATGACCAAACCAAATTCAATCCCCAAAACAACATATGGTCCCCTGAACACTGTCAGGAGTGACTCCTGAGCACAGAGTCTAAAGCAGCCCCTGGGCACCAATGGGTGTGACCAAACCCCACCCCTGGGAAAAAAAAGAAAAGAGACATAGAAATAGGGCTGGGATAACGCACAGTGCTTCAAGTTTGCCTTGAAGTGTAAGGTCCAACTTTCAATCACTGGCATTCACCACATACTAGAGAATGAGGCCTTCATTGTAATTTTTTTATCTTTATGCTTTTTTCAAAAGTTGCACTATAGTTAGGGTAACATGGTTACAATAGTATTCAGGTTTATGGCTGTGATTTGCAAATGGACTGCATCTGTACCAACACAAAGTGCCCAGTACTCCACCACAGTCCTAATGACAGCTCTAGTAACCTTTTCTCCTCTGTCCTCAATTCCTAAGGCCACCCCTATTGCTTGGTAATCTCAGTTTGATAGTCAAATGACAGGGGTTGTCATCATTTACCTTATTGGTTTGTCACCATTTATTTTTTATAAAGTTGTTCATAATAATTTATTACATTCAATATTACAACACTAATCCACCACTTTTGCACCTTCCCAGCACCATTATTTCAAATATTCCCACCACCCCCAAAGCCTGCCCCTAAATAATTTATTTTGTATTGCTTGTTATAAGTAATCCACTAAAAATGATCCCAAAAAGTTTCTTTAAAGGAAAGTGTATGAGGATTTTTATATCTCACCCTGGAGCCATTAAGCCCTTGTACAAGAGATTACTAGCATGTTGTCACAGGTTGAGCCTGTATGCAAATTTTTTTATCGTGATTGGCTGCCTTTTTACTTTACACCCTCATCAAATGTGGTGTGTGACTCTTAGTACATCAGTGGCATAGAGGATGAGATGTTGCTCCAAGAATTCTAAAATTTTAAATAGGGTGATACAGCTGGAGTTAAATTTTTAACTGAATGGTGACTTTGGGGTCCAAGGCATCTCTGCAGTTTGTGGCTCTCTTCCGATGTTTATTTGAGAGTCACTAGAAGCTATAAATGAGTTTAAAAGGCACCAGGGGCAGTTTGTGGGTGTGACTGCCAGGCTCCCAGAAGGGTTTGTTATCATTTGATTCTATTTCCTTCTTTAGTTTCTCTATGTACCACAAATGAGTAAGATATTCTTGCATTCATCCGCCTCCCCTGATTTCACTTAGCAGGAAGTTCTCCAGTTCCATTCAAGTAACACCAATCTTCAACATTCTATCTTTTCTTATAGCTGAGTGGCATTTTGTTGTATATGTATACCACAACTTCTTTATCCATTTATTTATCACTAGACATTTGGGTTGTTTCCATATCTGGCTATTGTTCTTAATACTACAATGAACACAGATATATAGTAAAGTTCTTGGGGGTAGATGCAAAGAAGTGGAATGGCTGAGTAGTATGGAGTTCTATTCTTACCTTCTTGAGATACTCAATATTGTTTCCCCCCAGAGGATGAACCAGACAACATTCTCACTATGAGTGAAAGAAATTCACCATGAATTAGGGCTCCTTTTTCACCCTCCAACGCAGATTGCTTCCAGTCTTTCTGGGGTTTTGTTGTTGTTTTTGTTTTGGCGGTACACAGAGGACTGTATGTGGTGCCAAGGACTGAACTCTGGTGTACCATCATGCAAAACAAGCACACTACCTGTGTACTACCTCTTCGTTCCTCTAGACTTTCTAACATACACCATTCTCAGTGAGGTGAAAATATATCTCATTGTTGTTCTGATTTTAATTTCCCCAATAATAAGTATCAATGAATACTTCTTCATAAGCCTACTGACATCTGTATATCTTCTTCATGGAAGTATCTATTCCTCTCCTTTCCCCATTTTTTGATACAATTATGGTGTTTTGTTGTTTGTGAGTGCTTTATATGTGGTGGTTACTAGTTCTTTATCTTATTTAAGGTGTAAAAATATTTTCTTCAGTTCACTAAAATTTCCTTTTTATTTCAGCCCAAGTTGCATCGATGATCAACAGGGATACTGGTCTGAAATTTTCTTTTTCATTAATATAGCATTTAGCATTTGGGTAATGTTGGTTTCATAGAGGCTGTTAGAAAGAATTCCTGTTTTGGGGGAGCCAGAGCAACAGTACAGCTGTAGGGCACCTGCCTTGCAAGTAGCCAAACCGCTGGGTTCAGTCCCTAGCATCCTATATGGACCCACATGCAGAACCAGGAATAACCCCTGAGCATCTCCAGATGTGGCCCAACAACAAAGGGGGGGGGGGGAAAGAAAGGAGGAAGGAAGGAAGGAAGGAAGGAAGGAAGGAAGGAAGGAAGGAAGGATTCCTCGGTTTTTTTTTTGTTTTTGCATAGTTCACAAAATTTGAGAAGTAGTCTTTTTTAAAGATTTGGTAGAACTCACTAGTGAACCTGTCTGGAACTGGCCTTTTGTCCTTTAAGAAATTTTTAATTGGGGGCCGGAGCAATAGCCCAGCTGGTAGGGCGTTTGCCTTGTATGTGGCTGACCTGGGTTCGATCCCTGGCATCCCCATATGGTCCCCCAGCACTGCCAGGAGTGATTCCTGAGTGCAGAGCCAGGAGTAACCCCTGAGCATTGTTGGGTGTGACCCAAAAAGAAAAAAAAATTAATTACTATTTCTATTTCCTTATTTTTTATTGGTCTGTTCAGTTTTTCTACTTCCTCCAGGTTCAGTCTTGGGAGCTTGTATGTTTCTGAAACTTAATCCACTTTGTCCAGGTTATCCAGCTTAGTGGCAAAAAAAAAAAAAAAAAGAAAAATGGAAAAATGTACATAGTAACTTTTTATGATCTTTTGTATTTCTGAGGTATCTTGTATTTCTCCCCTTTCATCTATGATCCAATTTATTTGGGTTTCTCTCTTTTTCCTTGTTAGTCTAGCTATAAATTTGTTTAATCTTATTTATTCTTTTGAAAAGCTAGCTCTTGGTATCATATACCATTTATACTGTTTACTTAACTTCTGTCATTGATTATATTTTTTTATTTCCTTCTACTTCAACAATCACTTATTGTTCCTCTTATAATTTCTCAAGATGTCAGATTAGGTAATTTAGTAGGTTTTTTTCTTGTTTCTGATATAAGCCAATTTTGCTATGAATACCTCTCCTCAGTACTGCTTTTGCTATATCCCATAAGTTCTGATAGTTTGTGTCTTCATTCTCATTAATTTGGAAGAAACCTTTTATTTCTTCTTGATTTCCCTTTTAACCAGTGGTTATTTAATAATGTTTTTCAACGTTCCAATATTAGAACTTTCCCAGATTTACTTTGTATCATTAACTTCTATCCTCATGGCATTGTGTGAAAAGGCACTTGGTATTTCTATTTTTATAATTTTTATGGACACTGGGCTGGAGCGATAGCACAGCGGTAGGGTGTTCGCCTTACAAGCGGCCAACATGGCCGATCCGAGTTCGATTCCTCCGCCCCTCTCGGAGAGCCCAGCAAGCTACCAAGAGTATTCGATATGCCAAACACAGTAACAACAAAGTCTCCAATGGAGACGTTACTGGGCCCGCTCGAGCAAATCGACGATCAACGGGAGGGCCTTTACCTTTACCTTTACACATTGTGTTCCAGCAGGTTGTCTATCCTGGAGCAAGTTCCATATGCACCGGAGAAGGGGTTGAAAATGATGATTCTGCTATTTGAACCTAGCAGCTTTGCTGAGATACCAGGGCGACTTCTGACCACACTATTGCTAGATGTGTGAACAATACCACTCCCGAGGGTGTGGGAAGGAAGACATAGAACTAATACAAAGGGAAGAAGATGCCTTTGGCACAATCCGGAGTGGGAAGGAATTGCAGGGGAGAGTTGTAACTCTCCATTCACTTAAAACAGATTTTGAGGGAGGTGCTGAGCATTCAGGCATACTGTAAGAACCTGAGCGAAGGGATGAAGTTACAAAAGTTCCAGGTGTGCCTGGAAAAGAAAAAAAACTTACTTGTACGTATATGTAGATATTGATATACATAGATAAATGAGGAAAGAGAGGTAGGGGTGTGTGTGTGTGTGTGTGTGTGTGTGTGTGTGTGTTTAGGAAATGTGAATAAGACATTAGAAAAATTCAAGTAGAGTTTTGTGCCTACCTTCTCCCTGTACATAAAGATTAAAGTGGATTTAACATATTTTCAACACTAATATTTTGTCACTACTCACACTTAAAATTAATCAACTCAGCACAAATCTCTCAGCAGTATCTATTCTCCTTTGCCATGGACTGCATCTGGTCAGGAGCCCATGAAAATTCCACACACTGACAAATGTAGCATAGTCGGCAGTGTCATAGACTGCTAAGTAAGTCATCCACATCATCTTCATGCAAAACAGCAAAATCTACTTTTTTTATAAACTAGGTATTTCCCCCTAGGTAATATTTTTGGCTCCTGTTCAATACTTTTATCAGATATTTGAAAGAAGATTAATTTATGAATTGCACAAAAAAAGTTCAAGGAAATGACAGAAGTATATGGGATTATAAATTCAAGCTTAAAAATTTTTAACAAGTTATAGTAATGAGCAAAATACAACTGAATTGTAATGGAAATAAAATATTTTAAATGAGCCAAATTCATATTTATGATTATTATCCAATGTACAAGTTCAGGATAGAGATCTAGCCTGACTTCAGTTTGAGGTAATAAAACCTAGAGTTTAGTTATTATAAATTCAGTAGGGCTCACACCAATGCAATAAAATAGAAAGCCGGAGGTAAACCCTCAGATTTACTGACAACCTGTAATAAAAGAGTTCAGAGTGTATAACAGAACAAGGAAAATCTCTTCAACAAATGGTGTTGGTAAAACTGAATAGTCACATGCAAATAAATAAATATAACTGGGGGGTCAGGGATATAGTACAGTGGGCAGGGTGCTTGTCTTGCATGCAGTCGACCCAGGTTCAATCACCAGCCCTCTATACTGTCCCTCAAGTTCCACCAGGAATGACCTCTGAGAAAAAGTTCTGAGCACTGCTGGGTGTGGCCCAAAAACCAAATAAATAAATTTATGAGATCTGTACTGCAAAAAGACAGGAAGACAAGGGTAAATCTAGTAATAGAAATTTATCAAAATAGTAAGGAGCCTTAACAGAAAGAAGAGAAGCAGGAGGTAAAGAACTCCATGTAGAAGATAAAATACAATGACAAAAACAAAGACAAGATGCAGAAAATAGTATATGTTTAGTATGTGTTGCCAAATAGAACCCCAGCACATGTCTACTAAACATGACAAGATCCTGGCACACGGCATCATGTATGAAGTTCACATGAAAGGACTTGGGGAAAAGTTCCTTTTAGCTACATATAAAGTAAACAAAGGTGAGCAGTTAGGATTTAACCCTTCAATCCAATCTTTTTCTTTTATTTTTTGTTTGTTTGGTTTTTTGGGTCACACCCGGCGATGCTCAGGGGTTACTCCTGGCTTTGCACTCAGGAGTTACTCCTGGAGGTGTTCAGGGGACCATATGGGATGCTGGGAATCAAACCCAGGTCGGCCGCATGCAAGGCAAACGCCCTACCCGCTATGCTATCGCTCCAGCCCCCCAATCTTTTTCTGAAAGATTAAATCATATTACCTTTAAGATCCCTTACAATTTTAAAACTATGTATTTCTAAAAGGTTGTGGTATAGATTATTAATATGGAGAGGCAGAAAATAAACAACTTATAGGGAATCTGCTTAAGAAAAAAAAATGTTCCACATCCTTACACACACCCTCAAATATATGATCATCTATAAGGAAGCAAGAAATGTGAAGTGGAGCAAGGAAAGCCTCTTTAACAAATGGTGCTGGAAAAACTTGACAGCTACAAGCAAAAAAAAAAGGGGGGGCTCAGACCTCTACTTAATACCATGCACAAAAGTCAGATCAAAGTAGATTAAAGACCTCAACATCAGACCAGAATCCATAAGGTACACTGAAGAAAAGGTCGGCAAAACCCTCTGCCTTTTTGGAAAACAATATGGACATTTCTCAAAAAACTGGAAATTGAGCTCCCATTTGACCCAGAATACCAGTTCTGGGAATATAACCCAGAGATGCAAAAAAGTACAGTAGAAATGACATCTGCACTTGATGTTTATTGCAGCACTATTTCCAATAGGCAGAATCTGGAAAAAACCTGAGTGCTTGAGAACAGATGACTGGTTGAAGAATCTCTGGTCAGGGTGGAATATCCTTACACACTATCCCAAATGTATGAACATCTAATCTTTGATAAGGGAGCAAGAAATGTGAAATGGAGCAAGGAAAGCTCTTCAACAAATGGTGCTGGCATAATTGGACATAACTGGACAACCACATGCAAAAAAATGTGCTTAGACCTCGACCTAACACCATGCACAAAAGTCAGATCAAAATGGATTGAAGATCTCAACAACAGGCCCAAATCCATAAGATACATTGAAGACAAGGTCGGCCTCCACAATATTGAAGCTAACGGTATCTTCAAAGATGACACTCCACTGACCAACCACGTGGAAACAGAGATAAACAAATGGGACTATCTTAAATTAAGAAGCCTCTGGACCTCAAAAGATATAGTAACCAGAATAAAAAGACAATCTACAGAATGAGAAAGGATACTCACCCAATACCCATCCAATAAGGGATTGATACCAAGGATATACAAAGCACTGGTTGAATTCCACAAGAAGAAAACAACCAACCCCATCAAAAAATGGGGTGAATAGAAAATTTCTGAAAGAAGAAATCCAAATGGCTAAAAGGCACATGAGAAAATGCTCTACATCACTAATCATCAGGAAGATGCAGATCAAAACAACAATGAGATATCATCTTACACCACAGAAACTGGCCAACATCCAAAAGAACAAAAGTCCCAGATGCATCGAGAAAGGGACTTTACTGCTGGTGGGAATGTCAACTGGTTCAGCCCTTTTGGAAAACAGTATGCACAATTCTCAAAAATTTAGAAATTGAGCTCCCATTTGACCTAATAATATCCCTCCTGGGAGTATATCCCAGAGAGGCAAAAAAGTTTAGTCAAAATGACATCTGCACTTCTATGTTCATTGCTACACTGTTCCCAATAGCCAAAATCTGGAAAAAAAAACCCGAGTGCCTAAGAACAGATGGCTTGTTAAAGAAACTTTGGTACATCTACAAAATGGAGTACTATGCAGCTGTTAGAAAAGATGAAGTCATGAAATTTACATACAGGTGGTACTACATGGAAAGTATCATGCTAAGTGAAATGAGTCAGAAAGAGAGAGACAGACATAGAAAGACTGCATTCATCTGGGGAATATGAAGTAACAAACTGGGAGATTAACACCCAAGAATAGCCGAGATAAGTACCAGGAGGTTCACTCCATGGCTTGGAGACCAGCCACACAAGCTGGGGAAGAAGGCAGCTCAGACAGAGAAGGGAGTACCAAAGAAAGGGTTTTGGGAGGATCCTCCCAGGATGAGAGATGCATGCTGAAAGTAGACTATAGACCAAACATGATTGCCACTCAATGCCTCTTTTGCAAACCACAGCACACAAAAGGAGAGAGAGAGAACAAAAGGGAATGCCCTGCCACAGGGGTGGGGTGGGATGGGGGGGTGGGGAGGTGGGAGGGATTCCGGAAGCATTGCAGGTGGGGAATGGGCACTGGTGGAGGGATGGGTACTCGATCATTGTATAACTGAAACCCAAGCACAAAAATCTGTAAGTCTACAACTGTACCTCATGGTTTTCACTAATAAAAATTTTTTAAAAAATAAAAGTAAAAAAAAAAGAATCTTTGGTGTATCTACACAATGGAATACTATGCAGCTGTTAGAAAAGATGAAATCATAAAATTTGCATATAAGGGAATCAACATGGAAAGTATCATGCTAAGTGAAATGAGTCAGAAAGAGAGGGACAGACACAGAATGACTGCACCCATTTGTGGAATATAAAGTAACAGAATAGGACAATAAAACCTAAGGATTGTAGAGATAGGGCCAGGAGGATTGCTCCACGACTTGGAAGCCGATCTCATGTGCTGGGGGAAAAGGCAAGTGGGATGGAGAAGGGACCACTAAGTAAATGAAGGTTGGAAGGACCACTCAGGACGGTAGATGCATGCTGAAAGTAGTCTATGGACCAAACATGATGGCCGCTTAGTACCTATATTGCAAACTATAACACCCAAAAGGAGAGACAGAGAGAGAGTAAGAAGGAATGTGTCTGCCACAGAGGCAGCGGGTAGGAAGGAGTTGGTGTGGCAGGAGGGACAGTGGAAACATTGGTGGTGGAGAATGGACACTGGTGAAGGGATGGGTACTCATTGTTTGACTAAAACATAATCATGAAAACTTGTAAGTCTGTAAATGTATCTCATGGTGACTCATTAAAATTTTTTTTAAGTTTTAAAAATACAACAAAATAAAATAAATATAGAATCCTATAATTCTAATCAAGATAGGTAGGCTGGAGGTCCAAAACACTGGAGCATGATTTCATCGATATGTGTTACATAAACAATACAAATCAATGATCTAAAAATAAATAAATCCTGAGCATGTAAGACCAAATTGTTGGTTATCAGAAGGGAAGGGGCAAAGGGTAGAAATGAAGTAAATGAGAACAACTGTATGCCAAAGGACTTCATGCAGTAAATATAATTTAGTTCATATGGATGTTGATTTATAATAATGTGCAACTGTAAGGTTACAGAATGTTACCAATTTAATATTACTTCAATAAATCATAAAATATTTTTTAAAAGTTCTGATCACAATTGTCTAACAAAATATGTGGACTCAAAAAGTGGTAAGAGCACTGTCAGCATATATATCTGAATAATAATCAATTGCATATCTTTTTGGGGCATGATACCAAGTCTACAATATAAAGTTCTATATTTACCATATGCTAATTTTTCACCAATTTTGGTTCTCACTTGTCAACTATTAAGAGCTCATGAATGAGCTTTGGGAAGGAAAAAAACAGATGGGAAGCAGGGGGTTGAGATTTTATTCCATTGTAGACATGAACGGAAACAGGAAGTCCTTGAACAGCATTTTCCAATGTCTAGTAATCATCCTTACTAGCGTATGTATTCTGTATAACATAGCAAATCAAGTACTTGGGCCACAGCTAAAATAATTTGGCAACATACTTATGAGATTTTTAGTTTCCAGAGACTTTATGTGAAATTTTTCATGTAAAAATCTGTGGAGAGTGGATATACAAGAAACTTGAGAGCATAATCACAAATAGGTTTTGCTCATTAAGTAAAGGCATAACACTGGATTTAAAACCCCAATATAATATATACAATAAAGCATAAACATTGAGAACTTCAGATCACTCTTATTAAGAATAAAGAAACAACAACCCTGGGAACAAGGTGGAATGACTCAAAGTCCTTGCAAATGTGGAGCTGTAAGTTCAGTCCTGAGTGGTGGCCAAGTGCAGCTCTGCTGTCTGGGACTCCTGATGCCACAACAGAGTGTGAGAACAACAGAGCTGAATCAAGTGTATGCAAACACCACAGCCAGAGTGAGAGCCTTTGTTGAGTCCTACAACTAAAGATGTGAGAGCATCACCACCAAGAATGTCACCTTCACTTAGCACGTGTGTGAGCACCACAGCAAACTCCAGTGGTACAATCAGAGTGTGTTTAAAAAGCAAAACTAAACAGGTACAACCCCCCCCAATGAGTATCTGAACACCACAACCATGCAATGTGAGATCCCCCAGGCATCTCAACAGCAAAACCAAAAAAAGGAAGGATTTTTTTGTTGTTGTTGGTTGGTTGGTTGGTTTCTGTTTTTTTATTTATTTTGTTTTGGGACCATACCCAGCAGTACTCAGGGATCACTCCTGATTGGCTCAGGGGACCATATGGGGTGCCACAGATCAAACCCAGGTTTGTCACATGCACTACAAGCATCCTAAAGCACCCTACCCACTGTACTATCTCTGGGGCCACAAATAAGGTATTTTTAAAATAACTGACACAAGAATTTTTTTAAGATTCAAAATATAAATGATTAAAATTCAGCAGTAATATAAAAATATAGTATGACTATAAAGTACTTTCAAACTTAATGATCATTCTTTTGAGACTGTTGTGCTTTAGAGCTCATATTTTTTTAAAAAATGCTATCCAGAAAATGGCACCATGTTCACAATTTGCTTAGTGTTTCTTAAGCAACTTCTCATAACAGTGTATAATAAAATTAACCAACATTTCAATCATCTATAGTACTGTATGCTGAATTTTTATTCACAATGTTGATGAGGCCTGGATAGTACCGTGGATAAGGTGCTTGCCTTGTACAGAGCCAACCTGGGTTTGATCCTGGTGACCCATATGGTCTTCTGGGCACCACCAGATGTGGCCCCCACAAAAAAATTAAATATGTTGGTCATTTCCTTTCCTGTTTATGAAAATGACAGACCAAAACAAATCCTCAAGGCGAGAGTGCTCACAGGGTGTAAATCTGGGCAGAGAGGCAGAAGTAAGTCATAAGCACTCCAAGATGTGGTGGGGGGAAAATGTTTTAAAGAAGTAAGATACTTCCAAGCAAGTCGCTAACCTTGATCCAATCCCCAGCTCTGCCAGGAATGATCCCTTAGGGTAGAGCCAAGAGTAAGTCCTGAGCTTAGCTGAGTGTGGTCAAAAAAAGAGGGCAACAATGCACAACCAAAGTCCTCAGAACCGTGGCTGGAGTAATAGCACAGCGGGTAGTGTGTTTGCCTTGCTCCTGGCCAACCCAGCTTCGATTTCCAGCATCCCACACAGTCCCCTGAGCACTGTCAGGAGTAATTCCTGAGTGCAGAGCCAGGAGTAACCCTTGTGCATTGTTGGGTGTGACCCAAAAAGAAAAAAAAAATACTCAAAACCTTTTAAAAATCTGTCTTCTGCCTTGTCGTGTCCTAAATCTGTACTCACTATAATGAAAACAATATATATTATATAGTCTAATAAAAACATTTACTATAAAATTAATAGAGTATGACTAGTTTCATTTTAAAGGTTTAAGGAAACAGAGAGATAGTTCAGTGGGCAGGATGCTTGCCCTGCACGAGGCCAACACAGATTTATTCCCCAGAGTTCCTCATGGTACCTGTGCAACACAAGGAGACAGTCCTGAATATGGAGCCAGGAGTAAGCCCTGACCACTGCTGGATGTGACCAAAAAAACCAAATGAACAAAAGTCTGTACATAAAGCATGCCCTAACATGCTATATACATACACTACTGACAAATTCCCTTTGGGAGTCACATGATACAATGAAAGAAGCTGTAGTTTGAGAATTCCATAGTCCTAGATTCAAACCTGAAGTCAACACTCTCTTACGAATCTTAGAACATCATTTCTCTTAAGTCATTTCTTCTCTTCTGTTTATAAAAGAGGAGAAAGATGACATTGTGCTATAAGACTCAGTATGATAATGAATGTGGGAGTTTCTGTAAACACTAAACCCAAAACCACTATTTGTCAGCACATTCTCATTTTTCTGAACTTAACTAAGAGGCATATAAAATATTCTCAACCCCTTGATATCTCTACCTCTAAGGAGTGATTACTGAATACAGAGCAAGGGATAACCAAAACAAAAACAAACAAAAAAAAACATCTACGACACTCAGGAGTAAGATCAAGACCTCATGCTTGCCCTAAGCACTTTCACATCATTATTTTTGTTTGGGTTTTTTGTTTGGTTTGGTTTTGTTTTTTTAGTCACCATGAAATAGTTACAAAGTTGTTCATAACTGAGTTTCAATCCTACAATGTTCCAACACCCATCCCTTCATCAGTGTACATTTCCCACCACCAAAGTCCCTGTTTCCCTTCCTCCCTCCCTCCTTCTCTCATGTCTCTCCCACTCCCTCCCCGCACTCCTTCCCTCCAACCTCCCCTTCCCTCCCCCTCCCCTTTTTCTTTTAATGGTTTGCAACATGGTTACTGAAGGGTTATGCATATCACTTTACCTCCTTTCAGTACCCAGTTCTTGACAAGCATGATCATTTCCTACCATCATTGTCATGGTGGTCCCTTCTCTGTCCTAACTATACTACCTGGCCCCCACCACCCCTTTGTGCCCTGTGGCAAGCTTCCTACCATGGACCAGTCCTCCTGGTACCTCATTTCTATTGTCTTTGGTTGATATTTTCCTACTATATTTTTTTATATATTCTGTAAGTGAGTGCAACCATTCTATCTGTCCCTCTCCCTCTGACTGATTTCACTCAGCATGATACTCTCCATGTGCATCCATGTATAAGCAAATTTCATGATTGCATTTCTTCTAAAGACTACATAATATTCCACTGTGTAGATGTACATTTCCTTATTGATCATCTGTTCTTGGGCACTTGGGTTGTCTCCAGATTTGGGCTATTGTGGATAATACGCACTTTCTACATCTTAGAATTCTCTTCCTGACCCTTTCCCACTGGAGATCTTAGAGGGAGACACTGGGTTTGAACAACCTTGGGCACGCCAAGAAAAAGCTTTATGTCACTAAGTCATCTTCTGGGCTCCTTCACTGTTGTTTTGTTTTGTTTAGTTATTAATCCCCACCTGGGGAAATTTTTTAAAAAGGAAACTGGGTCAAAGATAGGTAAAGGTAAAAGGTAAAGGCCCTCCCGTTGACCTTCGATTTGCTCGAGCAGGCCCAGTAACGTCTCCATTGGAGACTTTGTTGTTACTGTGTTTGGCATATCGAATACGTCGCGGGGAGCTTGCCAGGCTCTGCCGTGCGGGCGAGATACTCTCGGTAGCTTGCCGGGCTCTCCGAGAGGGGCGGAGGAATCGAACTCGGGTCGGCCATGTTGGCCGCTTGTAAGGCGAACGCCCTACCCGCTGTGCTATCGTTCCTGCGGGTCAAAGATAAGCACAAAATATACATTACTTTTTTTTCAGTTTGAGAGTCACACCCAGTGGTGTTGGATGCTACTCCTGGCTCATGCTCAGGGGTCATTCCCAATAGTGCTCAGGGGACCATGAGGTGCCAGGGATTGAACTCAGTCCTCCTAATGCTCAACCACTTATGCTATTTCTACAGCCTTGCAATGCTTTTTGAAATTATTTTAAAAGCTTATATAGTACAATAAAACTAAAACATAAAGGTATTCCAATTGGTAATGAGGAAAAGAATTTTTAAAAATCCACTGTCCACTGTCCTCCCATTGTTCATCGATTTACTCGAGCGGGCACCAGTAATGTCTCCATTGTAAGACTTCTTGTTACTGTTTTTGGCATATCGAATATGCCATAGGGAGCTTGCCAGGCTCTGCCGTGCGGGCAGGATACCCTCAGTCATTTGCCGAGCTCTCCGAGAGGGATGGAGGAATCGAACATGGGTCGACCGCATACAAGGCAAAGGCCTACCCACTATGCTATTGCTCCAGCCCCCCCATTGCTTTATGTTATGAAGCAATAAAATAAACAAAATGGGTTTTAAGACAGCATCCACTTCTGAAATATCAAACTAATACACATGTGCTCAAATGATTGGTACTCCACTGAATAAGAGTTTAAACCACAAATATTCTTGTTTTATTGGTTGGTAGTGATGTTGTTGCTATTTTAGAAGACAGGAAATGCATTTTCTTGGTTTTGGTTTCTATATTTAGTAATCTGGGTGCAATCAAAATGGGAAAAGGCAAGATGTCTCACAAAAATAATTGGGATTTTCCTATCCAACTGATGTAATTAGTTTCTTAGGTAAAATAATAACAGAATGCAGGGATTTCCAGGCATTTACAACAAAAGGAAAGCAAAGCTTCTTTAAAAGGAAAGAGATATGAAAATTCAAAATATGGGGCTGGAGCGATAGCAGAGCGGTAGGGCGTTTGCCTTGCACGCAGCCAACATGGCCGACCCAAGTTCAATTCCTCCGCCCCTCTCAGAGAGCCCGGCAAGCTACTGAGAGTATCTCGCCCGCACGGCAGAGCCTGGCAAGCTCCCCGTGACGTATTCGATATGCCAAACACAGTAACAACAAGTCTCCAATGGAGACGTTACTGGGCTCACTCGAGCAAATCGATGATCAACGGGAGGGCTTTACCTTTACCTTTATGAGCTAAAAAGTTCAGAAAAAAAGTCCCTTCTGACACTAGAGAAGGATAGTAGAGATGTGACCTAAATATATCATAAACTATTGCCTACTAGCAAGATAATTTAGAATGTTTAAATGTTGAAGTACAAAAAGCAACAACAACAACAAAAAGGATTAATAATCTGAGATGCAGCTTCTTCAATTCCATAGTAAAGATAACATTAAGATTCCTCTGAGAATCTACATGTATAACAGGAGTTAGAATCCCCAGAACAATGACTGGCCCACCACCATCTTCAGAAAACCTGGACTGGGGAGATAGTTCAAAGGGTCGGAGTGCATGCACTGAATGCTCAAGGCCCCAAAATCAATCCCAGAACTCCAAGGGCCACCAAGCATCACCAGGGTGACCCTGATGGTCTCAGTTACTCCAAAACGGAGGAGTATCATCAGGCCCATACCATCAGGCCAAATATCACCTGGAGCGATGCCTACAGGTGGCTGTAAACACACAGCCCTAAGAATTCAATATTTTTATTCTATCTTCCTTAATAATCACACCAAATCCCAGGGCTTTGAGAGTGACATATGCATATCCCGACTACCTCTGCAATGCCTCCTCCTCAGAACTATCACTGAGAAGATACCTAGTGTTTATTACCCTGAAGTACTAAACCACAATAGGCAGCCCCTATTCTTGAAAGATATACTTTACTCTCTCTAAATTCAATCATAATATCTAAATTCAACTATAATTCCCATATCATTAAAATGTTAGTAAGGGAAATAACTCAATATTACAGCACATGCCTCACATGTATAAGGCCCTAGGTTTGATCCATGGTGTACACACACACAAAATTTTAAAATATTCAATATTACTACAGAATCTCAAAAATCTTACCAATGTCAAACACAGATAAACAGCTGCAGTGGTTGGGGGGGTGGGGGAATGACTTCTTCAATGTTACAACAGAGCACTCCTTCCCTCACCAATATCCCAGAAATTTCTCTAAATTGGTGGGAATTGGGTATGTTTTCCTTCCCTGCTATGCAAATTAAGGATGTGCACACAGAAACAGAAATCGGTGCTCCCAGCTGGCCATAAAAGTCAAGACTGAAACTCAAAACATTTATCTTATGAGTAATAATAATGGTTCAATCTTCCAAACAGAAATTAAATAATGCAAGTGAAATATTATTAAATTACTATTTGTCTAATTCCAACTATAACATATAAGCTACTTTACAGATTTAACTGAATTTTATAAAAAAAAAAAAAACTGGGAAGTTAGCCCTAACATGTTTATTGGCAGGGCAGGAGGAGCAGGGAAATCTGAATTTTGAGGAAGCTATATTTATATAAGAACGTTTAGAAGCTAACTAAAACAAAAAAAAGGAGGGATAGTGAGATTAGAAAATATGTGAAGGAGAATGTTGTCTTGCTAGGCAAAAAAAAAAAAATCTATCTACATGACATTGCAGTTGCTAATGTTTTCAGAGTAACTATCTCTCTCATTTAATGTGTATTCTAAGTCCTGTCCTCTACCCAAAGCTCTGCCCTCCACAGGAAAATAAAGTAAAAACACAGCCCTAAGAATTCAATATTTTTATTCTATCTTACTTAATAATCACACCAAATCCCAGGGCTTTGAGAGTGACATATGCATATCCCGACTACCTCTGCAATGCCTCCTCCTCAGAACTATCACTGAGAAGATACCTAGTGTTTATTACCCTGAAGTACTAAAAAGGGAAAGGGAAAATTAACTTTTAGGGAACACTAGTTATACTCTTGATTTTTCACAAACCTATAAAATAGGTAAATATTATCCCCAATTTACGCATTACGGAAATAATGTTAAGTTACTTGCCAACAACACCAGAAAGAAAAGAGGAAGAGGGACTCATAACTGCAACACTGGTAATCAAGGGTTCCTCCCCAGAAACTATCACACAGGTGCCACTGAACAGCTGACCACTTTGACATATTGTTATTCTAGTTAAGCAGTTCTTAAAACGGTTATAGAGAAGATAAACCACCAAATTCTTCATTTTACAGAATCTATTAAGTATTAAGGCAATTCTCTAAGAGAAAAAGTAAGTGTTCCCAGAAGTGAATTTTGACTATTCACATTTCCCAATTCCCTCTCAACAGTCTCTAGCTCTAGGAATAATTCGATCACTTCCATTCTAGTATATGCTGTCATACCACTGTAGCATAGTTAATAAAAAAAAAAAAATTCAGAAAGTTACATTTCAAAACAAGATTTTCTATTAGCCTATAAAATCTTTCTGCAGGTCCATACATCTAAACTAATTTAATGAGCATTTGGTAATTTACCTGAAATTGTTGTTACCCCTATTAGTTTAAAAAGTTATTTTGTAGTCAGTTGTGAACTAAGTCTTGACTGAAGTGGGGGGGGGGGGGCAGGAGGGGGGGAGGTCCTAAACACATGTTAAATCTTTTAACTGAACTGGCTGGCGGGTCTCTGACAAAAATGAATGTGCTTGCATCATGAAATTGCCACAAAATGCCAAACATTTATTAAAACTAAAATACTCAGACCTGTAAATGAATATATCTTTTCAAACGGAAGTAGAATGTCCGAAAAATTAGCTTCTGGAGTTTTAATACTTGTGACAGTTCTTAAGGACCTCCGGAAACTACAAAATCACACCAAACTGAGCAGAGAGGCCTGCTCCAGCAACACTGGCGAGCTGTGGCTCTGCGCTAAGGCAGTCTTGCAAGTGTGAAGCCCTGGGCTTGATTCCCGCGCAAGCACCGCAAACCAGCCGAAAACACTCCTTTTTGTAAAGCAAAAATTCCTAACGCGGCAGGCAAAAAAATAAAAGCCCGCGACCGGACAGACATGTGCAGTCACTGGACGACTGCAAAATTCTGAACAGCGAAAACGTTATCGCGGCGCTTCCCTTTCTCGTGAAGGGTCCGAGCCAAAAATCACTCTTCGGACTCTAGGATTCAGGTGCGGAAACTCAACGAAAATCGCCGTCAGAGGATGTGGAAAACGAGACTCCCAGAACTGGGCCTCTGAGGTGAAAACTGCCCGGAGTTGGGGGGGGGGGGCACCAGAACCCTCGGGCGGCCGCGGGCCGGCCCGCCCCTCCCGCCGCCGCACCTGCCGAGGCCGCGCCGCCAGCGCCCCCTGCCGCCCTCCCCGCGGCCCGAGCCCGCTCCCACCCCCGCGCCCGCGCCGCCCCCAGCCCGCGCTCGCCCCGCAACGAGGCCGTGCCGCCTGCGGGCAGGGGCGGGGGCGCGCGGGCGCGCGGCAAGGCGGGGCCCTGCTGCCCGGCGCGGCCCCCGAGCTCCCGCCGCGGCCAGGCCGGAGCCTCACCTACCTACGCCGTATTTCTCTTCCTCCGTGGGGGTCCACATGGCCGGACCGGGCGCGGACCCGCGGGCTCCGGGGCCGGGCGGGAGCGCGGCAGGGGCGGCCGCGAGCCCGGCTGTGGCGCACCGCGAGCCGAGGCGGGGGCGGTCAGGCGGCGCGGGGCAGTAGGCGGCGCATCCCTCACAGGCCGTCCGGGATGCCGCCGCCGCCACGTCTAGACCGAGAGGCTCCGCGGGCGGCCCCGCACTCCCGGAATGCGCGGAGGAGGACTCGCCACCTGTCCGCGGCCGCCGCTCCCGCGCCGCCGCTCGCTTCCTCACAGCTCCGCTGCTCGGCTCCCGGCGCCGCCGCGCTCGGCTTGCCTCAGCGGGCTCGCAAAACGCCCGCGCATGCGCCACTCCCCGGCGCGCGGGGGCTCGCGCCGCCCGGGCTCGCGCCGCCCGAGCCCGCGCCGCGCGAACCCACGCGCCGCCGCCGCCGCCGCCGCCGCGCACCGGCGGAGGGAAATTCGCGAGAGGCGATTGGGTGTCCCGGTGGGCTATCGGGGTGGACCCGGGGTCCTGGACGGCAGCAGACGCTGGAGCAGAGGGAGTCGGGGACGACCGGTTCCCGCGTCCTGTGCCTCCTGCCACGCGCTCCAAAATCGCCGCGCGTCCCGTGTAGAGAAGGAGAGAGCATGAGCCAGGAAGGGGGGGCTGGGGGCGGGGGCAACGATGCCCTTTCTAGAACGATCCCAGTCTCTCCCACAGGCTTGTCATGGCCACAGCCCCTGAAAGAGCTCCAGAACTGCTCTGCCTCTCTATGACCCACAGCTTGGAGTCTGAATAGGAGAGCTGCAGATTGGCGTCCGTCCGTAGTCCTTCGTGAGAGAGCTCTGGGGTGCCTCAAGGCCCGAGGCCGCTGACGTCTCCTGGCTGGTCTCTGCGGTAGTTGTCTGGGACCTGAAAAACGAAAACCTGCCTTCCTAGCAAGGGAGTACTTCATCGTTAGGGTGCCATCCCGGGACACGGCCTCCTGCTTCCACAGCCATTCTGAATCTCTGACTAGGTTCCCCAATTTTTCCTTCTTTTTCTCACCCCGCTAAGAATCCGATGACTGTAATGCCTGAACCCCGGACAACCACTCATAAAAGACCAGGACAGATGTCTATCCACCTACATCTGGATCTCATGATGTTCCTCGCCCCAGTCCCTGCAGATCCCTTCATCTCTGTTACCAGTGCTGCGGAAACAAACCCTTCTGTAGTCCCTCACACACTTTCCCAGGCGAAGACAGTCCTCGTCCATGGCTGCACACTTCAGTTCAAGAGTGGGGGAGTTTCTAATCCGAACACGCCAAGGGAAAAAAGATCAAGGTGAGAAGGCCATATGATAAGTCTGGGCTCCTACGGTCCTGCTGCTTGTACTAAATTTAGTTCAAGCAAAGACATCGCCACTGTCTTGAAGAATCAAACTTCAACAAAACTGCTCCCGCTCTGTTATACCCGCAGCCTCTGCAGTGAGGCGTTTCTGAGGCTTTTGGTTCACACAATTGACAGCATCTCAAGACTCATGTACACACCCTCCCAGCATGGGAGCTGCCTCCCCTTCTCTCTACCGCTCTTGCTGCCTACTTCTTCTCATGATACCGCATCATAGCTGCTCCCTTTCATCTTGTTCTGGTCTACAGGTTCATTCCCTAATTCCAGGAACACACACTTTATCAATATTCTCATCTCCCATTCTCTCTCCTTTCTCAGTCTGAATTTGATTGAGTCATTCATTCCAAATCCCTTATTTCAACACAATTTGGAGACTTTCAGCCTTCAATAGTCTGGTTTGTGTCCTGTCACCTCAGAGAAAGGAGAAACTGTAAGCCCCGAAGTTCCTCAGACCATCATGACTCCAGACACAAAAATCAGCTATTTCCTGGTTTAAACTGGTCGTTTGTATACAGTATCTCGAAGCCTACCATCCTCTCTTGAAATTCATGGCTTCTCACCTTCCCAGGACCACTTTTCTTAGGAAAGAACCCCTGGTTAAAGCGATTTTTTCTCTCCAATGGAACAAAGAAATCAAATGTTTCCACGGTACACATTTTAAAAGCCCTGTTCCCTTTTTCAGAGACAAAGATCACCCTTCATTTAATTTTGTCCCCCACAGAGTCTAATATAGTGCCTGCCACCTAATAGCTCTTCAGTATATACTCTTGGGTAAATGGTCTGCCTGTTTAGCTTGAGACCAGAATGAAATAGGTTGGAGAAGAGAACTGGAAGATTTACTCCAGCAAATTACAAATCTCCAAATTTGGAAATGATTTTAATTAAAGTAAATTTACTTGATATAGGGCACACTGGCTTTAATTTAAAATCCACTGAGATGTGTTATTTTGTAGCTATATCAAAGATAAACATGATGGAACAATTTATCTAAAAATCAAAGATGTTTTCGGTTTGACTTAACATGTCACTATTTTGGGTTAAACTCATTACCTCAGATAATAAATTCAAACCTGATGAATGAGGAAGGAATTACGTTTTAAGCATGATATGACTGGCGTTTATTGAAAGTAGTCCATAATCAAACAGATTTTTATATAATGTACAAGACATGCAGACAGTATCATTTTTTTCTCTTAAATGAAACCTAAATTAATCAATTTTTAATAGAAACAAGCTCTGTCATGATAAATACCCTACAGCTCCTTTGGCAAATGAGACTGGCCCTTTACAAAGCCCAACGAGCTACATTTCATATCTTCTATCTTTGTCTTCTGCTGCCTGGAGAATCAGAGAGCAGCATTTTAAGAGACAGCCAGTCTGATGACTCAGCTCATAAAACAATGTGTGGCCACAAAGATGATGTTTATCCAGGAGCATCCTGGAGGCTCATGCTTCTGAAGTCAGCAAGCAGTGGGCAAATAACACAAGATGCTCATTTGACTCCCAGGAGTTTTTGGCCATGTTGCCAAAGCAGTGGTAACTTCCCTCTCCCAGCAATTAATCTTATCTGATGTTTGTTGAAGCAGAGTGTTAGGGAAGCTTCAGAGGAAAGTTGCGGTATAATGATAATCCATGCAATATTACGTGAATGTGCTGACATTGTACTTCTCTTGATCAGGAGGCACATGCAGCAAGAGCGTATGGCCATATGCATCCCAAGGGCAGGAGAACAGGAGAATTAAAAAAAAAGTGTTCCCTAGCAAGGGTCCTCTAGTACTTTTTTGTTTTAGTTAATAAAACATGTACAAAGCTACTTTTCCCAAATGCAGAGAGATACCAAAACTAGTCTCACTTCACCACCATTTCTTATGTTTCTCCAAAGCAACTTCTTTTAGGAAAATTCCTCTCAGGAGGCAGCATTAGTATAAACGGCTAACAAAGTAGATTAGCAAAGAGATGGCTGACAAAGTTAGGGTCTTTTCAGGTGAAAAGACCTAAGTGACTAAGAAGATATTATTAGAATTTTGCTTTAAAATTTGTTGCATCTGAATATCTTTGCAGTGGGGAGGAGTTAAGGAAGAGTGTGAAAAAGAGACAGATTAAGCAGTGAAATATTTCATTATTTTCTCTCGAATGACAAACTTTAGCCATCTGTTCTTATTTTATCAACCCATTCAAAATATTATTAAAATGCACACTCCTTATAGTTAGCCAGGGTCTTTCAATAGAAAAAAGACCAAAGGATCCCCGATTTCAACCCCTGAAGACTGATTTGGCATTTTTGCATGGGCTGTATGCCACCACGAAAAGATACGTCATAGACGCTGCAGCACATCCTTCCTGCCCACTCAAGACTGTTAGCTACCTGGAGACAGTACGAAGCTACATTTGTATATACTTAAATGGGGTTTGTTTTTGCTGCTGGTTTTGGGTTTTTGATTTTTGGAGTTTGGGGTGTTTTGTTTTGTTTTGCATCTTCAGTGCCTAGCCTAAAAAAGGATCTGACAAAAGATCTAATACATAGTAGGTGCTCACTAAATATTGCTTGAATAAATTATTTAGCAAATGATTACTTTCATTTTATTTCTAGAAAGTCGTGTCTTTATCCCAACAAAACTTTGTTTATCTGTTTTCTGGTCAAGAAAATGGGAAGTAATAAATTGAAAAACAGAAACAAGGTATCTCCTAGAAGGAAGGGCAAGTAGATACAAACTTGGCGTTACTTAGTTCTCTTTTCCCTTTGGGGGAAATAACTGTGCCCTTGAATTTCTATACTAAGTCACCAAGGAGGAATTGAAATTAAAAACCTTGGAGAGTAATTAGCAACAAAACGTTCTAATGTCAAGAAGTGAATTTTATGGGACCATATTTGTAATATTAATTGGGCCTCTGTGTAGCCAAATGGTGAAATTATTGCTCCAATAAAAATAGACTCAAAAGATAAAAACAGCCCAAAATAGCACAGATATTGCAAAGCAGGACAGAGGTAATTTCTCTACACATAAAAAGCAACCAATTGAAATGCCTTCACTGATTCACTTGAGTTAAATGCAAAATAAAGCCTGTTTGTTTGGTGTAGCACTACCTACCCCATGTTTGAATTAGAATGGGTATGGGGATAGAGAAGGAACTGAGACTTTATGCCCATAGTCTCATTATTGTCACCTTGAAATGTGAGATATATTAATTATTTCTTCATTGAATATTTATTGAGCACTTATTATGGACCAGATCATCGAAGAGGTTCACATTCTTTCCTGTCAGAGTTTGCCATCTAGCTGAGATGGGGATGAGAGGAGACACATTAAACCAATTATCACACAAGCAAATCTCTAATTAGAGACATAAGTACTAGGACAGGAGTACAGCAGACAAAGGGAGCATCTGCCAAGGGGCCTGACCTAATTTGGTATGTCAGGGAAGACTTCCTGGAAGAAATGATATTTGAACTGGAACCTGATGATGCAGACAAATGAGCCAAATAAAGAAGGAGAGAAGGTGCTCTAGGCAGAGGAAGCAGCATTAGGGGAGATAAACCTGGAGAGGAAGGAGCCTGATAAAGTTAAAGGAATAGAAATGCTGTAACCAGGATGACATAATGAGTGAGCAAGTAAGCAGCAAGTGGAGAAGATGGAGCTGGAGTGGGACACAGTACTAGGTCAAGAGGCCTTTCTGGATCTATGATGTTAGGAACCAACAACTATTATCAGGATGTGGGTTATAGCAGAGATGAGAAACTGTGTGAAAATCACACCCCTCAAGGATCCAGAGCAATAGTACAGCAGGTAGAGCACTTGTCTTCTATGCAACCTACCTGGCTTTAATCCCTGACACCCCATATGGCACCCTGAGCACCACAAGGAGTGATACCTGAGAGTAGAGCAAGGAGTAAGCCCTGAACACAGTGGGGTGTGGCCCCAAAATAGAACAAAATAAATAAATAAAATCACATTCCTCAGAGAGATCTTGGGCTTTAGGGGGAGTCTATCTAGGCAAAGGCTGCCATCTCTTGAGTCCTGAGATCAGAGGCACCATTGCACATGTCCCATGTTCAAAGCATTCTACAAAGGACATGCAGAGTCACACCTCATCAGAACCACTCCAGTCTTCTCTCTATTCCTCCTGACTCCTGATTTTCCTTGATTTTTAAGAATGGCCATAGACTTAACCCTCAATTCCCAGGATCAGAGCAGAAGGGCAACTTAATACTTGATGGAGCCAACTCTTCTGGGCTCCACTGCTTCATCTGAGATCTCAACAATTGCTTATCAACCCAAAGACTCGGATCCAGGGGAAGAACATCACCAACTATGCCAAAAAACAACTGGTCTTTAAACCAATTGGAAAAAGGAACATTTAATAAAGGATATATTTTCTTTTAAAACATTTTGTTGGTGGTGGTTGTGGCTTTTTTTCTTTTTGTTTTGGGGGCACAGTCAGCAATGCTCAGGAGTTACTCCTGGCTCTGCACTCAGGGATTTCCTCCTGGTGGTACTCAGAGGACTATATGGGATGCTGGGAATCAAAATCCAGATTGGCCACATGCAAGAAAAGTACCTTTTCTGCTGTACTATCTCTCCTGCCCATTTTCTCTTAAGTCTTAAAAGGGGCCAGAGAGATAGTAAAAGGGGTAAAGCCCTTGCCTTGCATGCAAATGACCCCAGTTTGATCCCTGACACAGCATATGGTCCCTGGAACATTGCCAAGAGTCACTCCTGAACATAGATCACAGCCCCTGAGCACTGCCAGGCACAACCCAACACCATTTCCAATCTTCAGAGCCCTTCTCACAAAAACCTACCTTGTATGCATACTTAGAACATTCAGGACCCTGACCTGCAGAGCAGCAAGATCATTGCTTCTTGTCATCACTTGTCACCCTAAGAATAACCCTAAGAATGAAGACTATTTTGTTCTCCAATTATCACTGAGAATGATAGACCAGAATTTATAATGTGCTATCATGAATTATAGAATGATGAGGGAAGTGATCCTGATATGGAAACTTGTAATGACAGGAGCTTTAGAAATTTTTCATAAGAATTCAACATAGGTGGCCCCCACCAAAACCACACTGATTCAACTGGCACATACCCACCCCCCCATCTCTTCCTCCTGCCGATTGACAATCCGTTGAAGTTTTAAGTAGTCTAACAACAGCAAATAGGACTTGAAGGTTCTGAGTCATATCTAGCTATAGACATTTCCCAACTGGATAACTCATGTCAATTAACTTATCCTCTCTGACCCTCTGTCTAGTGCAGATAATGTTTTCATATCAGGGATGTTTATAAGGATAATGCCTGTAAAGTTCTCAGCACAGAGCCCAGCACTGGATAAAGGTTCACTCAACACTGGAACTCAGTCCCTTCCCCACACAGGCTAAGGTTGCTTTCCAGAAATACTGGGTCTCTTTGTACTTGGGGAACCTGCTTCTCTTCCAAGCAGATCTGTAAGAGCTGGTCGGTTGCCCTCATTCAGCTACACAGGCTTTCTGCTTCTATCTCTCCCCAGCCAGCACTTAGCTCTGCACCAGTCCCTTCTTTCTATTTAACACCAAAAGGTATTGATTTCCCTGAGCTATTTCCATGATGCAACACCCCTGAGAACTACATTTCCCATCAGTTTTTCTTCATGACCATCCTCTCCACTGTTAATAGCCATACCCCCACAGGATCCTCAGCTACCAAGGCTTAGATCTGTTTCATTTTGCACTAGTTTAAAGGTCATCCATGAATTTCTCCCCATTATTGTACTGGGTCTTGTCACACAGACACTCTCTCTTTCTGTGTGTGTGTGTTTTTCATGCATTAGTCACAGTCTTGCTCTCAAATTAAATATTCCGCGGTGGTTATTTTTAGAGAAAGCTTTTCTAAATCTCTGCGGTGCAATGATGTGTGCGCACCCACAGCTCTGGAATCCAGGCATTACCAGGTGGGCTCCAAATTATGTGAGAACTCGAATTCTTCTAGAAAGTGGCATCCTATGTGGAACAGTGGAGTGTGCAACCTGGTTATGTCTGAAGAATCTCCTTCCCAGTCAAAAATAATGAATCCCCCAGGCCTTGGATGTTCTGATCATTCACCAATAAGTCTCATAAAGGCCTGAAGAAGGCTCTTGGATCAATTGTGAGTTAAGGAAAGTATGTCTGTGCCATCCCAACTATTTGTTTGACTTTCTCCTCATTCCTAGTACAAGGACACCAAGAGTAATTGTACCCCCACCACACCCCCTAGGAAGCCAGCTCTCAAGAGGCTTATTCCCTTCCTGATTGATGTCTAGTGAATGGTCATGGTAACATCCCTGTCTGGTCCCACTGGGTGTCTGTCTTCCCAGGTGACCATCAATAAAGAAATGAGGTCTTAAGAACAAATTTGCAGGGACTGGAGAAAGACTACAATAGGTAAGGTGCTTGCCTTGCTCACAGTTGACGCGAGTTCAATTCCCATACCACACATGGTCCCCTGAGCGGTGCCGTGAATAACCCCTAAATACAGAGTCAGATGTAAGTCCTAATTACCACCAAGTATGACTCAAAAATATAAATAAGTAAATAAAAGGAACAAAATTTCAGACTTAGGGGCTGGAGCAACAGTAAGCTGGTTGGATATTTGCCTTGCACATGGCTGACCTGGATTCAATCCTCAGCACCCCATATGGTCCCGAAACCTACCAGAAATGATCTCTGAGAGCATATATTGCTAAAAAAATTGTTTGTTTTTTTAATTTAAAAAAATACTCCCAGATATGGCCTACCCCCCAAAAAACAAAAAATAAATATTGCAGACTTAGTTGGGGTGGGTATGCATAGAGAAGGTGAGATTTGCTAAGAATAAGTCCTCTTCACCTACACAAGCTCTATGCATATAAAAAAAAAACTGTGCATGCCTTAGTTTCAAGGAGCTCACATAGATTGCAGCAACAAAGCCCACAGAAAATAATGAGACAGGATTTCTCTACAGAGTTGGGGGTAGATTTCTCGCATCCTTATGCTTTTCTCCACCGTCTATAATACCATTCACCCCAAGCAAGTGATAGTGGATGGCAGGGAGGGGAGGGAGGAAGGGTGATGGGGAGGGGGAGGAACCTAATCCTGAGATACTATGTTCAGTTTACTTAGTTTTATTTTTATTTATTTACTCATTTATTTATTTTGGTTTGGGGCCATATTGCTCTGCTCTCAGAGCTCACTGCTGGCTCAGGGGAGCCAGGAATTGAACACAGGTCAGGTGTGTGTAAGGTAAGTGCCCTACTTGCTTATCTCTTCAACCCCCCCAAGAACTTAAATGATGATATTCAGATCATTATACATACAAGAGTAGACTTTTTGTGTGGCATTTCCCAGAAAAGTGGTTCTATCTGACCCCTGCCAACAACTTGGCAAGTAGATGTCACTAATCCCCGAAAATGTGAAGTTCTGTGAAAAGAGATGGAGAGAAAATTCCATTCACGTAGATATTCAAAATAACCTGATAGCCAGTCATAGTGGATGAATTGTTTGAATATGAAATGTTATGTCAGGCAGTTTTATGCAAACAGCAACAATAAATGCTATAAATCAACTTGGAGAATGTCTCTTATGTAACATTCAGTAAAAATAATCAGGTCTAAAACTGTTGACAGCATGGTTCTAATCGTGTGA
Source organism: Sorex fumeus (assembly GCF_029834395.1). Taxonomy (NCBI): domain Eukaryota; kingdom Metazoa; phylum Chordata; class Mammalia; order Eulipotyphla; family Soricidae; genus Sorex; species Sorex fumeus. The sequence continues at coordinate 51,392,339 of NW_026606129.1, read as the reverse complement.
AAATAGCTGCATGTGGAAACAAACCAGTGTAGAATAAACCAAGAAGTGCAACCTGCCCTCTCCTTTTCAAATTCCCAATGAGTATGTATTGTTTTTATGACACTTGCCACTATAAAGCAGCGCAGCTCTCTCATGAAAATAACACATATATGGAGATGGAACTGGGCTGTATTGATTTCCCAACACTCCGGAATTCACCCTCTCACCTTCCTTGGAGCTCATCCCTCCTGGGATAAACATGGAGGATTTTTGAGATCTTGTGATAGAGAGCCAGAGACAGCATTGGGCATGGATTTTTGTGCCTTCTGTTCTTTCACTCCCTCTCTTTCTCACCCACCTTGTCATGGGTATCATGTATACTCATGTCTATTCAAGCCCTGGCTGGTCTGAGGCCTAACTTCTAGAGGAAAGACACACTTTTCTTTTTCACCAACATCAATGAGGACATTGATCCTTCACAGACGCCTTGAACTCCTTAAGACTCTTCACTAAGTGTGTAGAGAAAGGCTCTCCTTCATGCACTCACTGCTCCCACCACAGCTCCCTCCTCTTTAAGTGGGCTTTCAGTTCTATCATTCCACTGAAATGCCCATTTTAAAGCCTGTATGAATAAGTGTTTATGATGCAAAATCTAGTGTTTGTTACTCTATCCTGCTCCACAGCATCACACATTGGTAGCAACTCCTTTCTTGGAACATTGCTTCAAGAGACTTCTGAGAAATCGTGGTATCTTGGTTTTCCTCCTATCTCACTGTTCCCTCTTAGAATGCTTTCCTAATTCCTTCATATCTCCCCAGTATATGCCCCAGAACTGAGACACCCTCCCACTTCACACTGCACCATCTGCCCTCTTGTTGGATTGTATGACTTTGGATTCATGCCGCCTTCCCAATACCCTGGGTGTCTAATATTATCTTTAAACTGATCAAAGCCATTCCTCTCCACCTAATCTTTTCATCTCAAGAGACATCACCTCCATCTCCCCAGCAGTCCAAATCAGTACTCTTGATGTCTCTCTCCTTTCCCCATGTCCGTTCCACAATGTTTTCTGTGATTCTCCAACTCCAAATACCTCCCATACCTCCCCTCATCCCAAGTCAAACCACCTCACTCCATCACTGAGACTCTGCAACTTCCTAGTTCGTGTCTGCTTTCACTTTGGCCCCTACAGTTCTTCCTGGGTAGCCAGAGGAAAACTTTCCTTTCCCTTCCCCTTTATGGTTGCTATTATTGTTCATGTTCTGGTTGCTACAATGACTGAGTCACACACACTTGGTTACGATGCTCAGCACTTGACTGTGGTGCCATCTGGAGATGGCATTTTTTTTCTTGTGATGCCAGGGATCCCAAATGATGATGCCGCCAGGATGGCTTTTGATGTGAAGAGTGGTGTCAGGGATCATGTAAGCATGGCCTCATACTTACAAGTTAGGTGTTTTACCACTGGGCAATTTCAGGCCACAGAGGATTTTTTGTTTAGTTTTGTGGCTACACCCACTGATGTCCAGGACTTACTCCTGGCTCTACACTCAGTAATTACTCCTGGCCTCCTTTGGGGACCTTATGGGATGCAGGGGATTGAACCTAGTTTGGCTGCAAGGAAGACAAGTGACCTACCCACTATACTATTGCTTCAGCCCCCAGAGGATTTTTAGAAGTGTGCATTACAGTATGTCATTCCTCCAGCCCCAAGAAACAAAGCCCCAGGCATTCACTCAGTCTTACTCTGCTCTTATCGCTGCTATTCCACATTGTCCCAGTCAGTGCACAGGCAGAAAAATAAAGGAATAAAGATTGAAGAGGAAAAAGTGACAAAGTCTTTATTCACAGATAACATTATTGTGAAAATTGTAAAAAAATTATAGAGTCAAAAAGTCAGTTTAGCAAAGTCATAAATGTAGATTCCATATAAAAATAAATTATATTTTCAGAAACCGGTAATAAGCTATTATAAAATTTGCATCTAGAACTAAAAATACTAGGGATTAATGTAATGCAAGATGTGTAAGATCACAAAATATTGGAGAGAAAAATTAAAGAAGACCTAAATAAACAAAAATATATGCCACATGTTCATGGATTGAATGTAATAAAGACAACATGATACTGGCAAATACATAGACAACCAGTGAGCCAATGGAAGGTAAAAAATTCCAGAACTGGAACCACAGATATTAAAGCAAGCGTTTTTTTTAATGGGTGCCTTGGCACTCCAAATTTAGGACCACCTCCAGGGATCCTTCTTTTGTTCACTCTCCAGCTACTAACATTCTATATGACCTTGGATGAGTCAGGTGACCTTTGACCACCTTATTCCCAGAGAGCAGAGCCTAGCTGCCTGCTCCTTCCCTCAGCTTCCTCCTACCCACTGCAACCTTGCCTCTGGGCAACCCTCCCAGCTTCAGGTCTGCAATGCTTGCTTCACAGAGTTACATCTCTAAAGAAACCAACCTCATTTCCGCCCAAAACTGAAGGAAGAAAACCTGAAGACCAGGCATGAAGGATGCCTGTTCCAGGAAGAACATTTAGGGTCCTGTCATCATCTATTGCAGTACTCCCAACCCTGGCACCAGGCCTTACATTGACTCCTGGGCTGATGTGAGCAGACTCTGACTCCTTTCAGCTGAGATTAACATGTGTGACAGTTGCTAAGAATCTTTGCACTACTCCCATTTCAGGCTCTCCTGCTGAAACATTCACATAACTCCAGTCAGACTGAACCCCAGTTAGGAGCTAAGAAGAATCAAATTCCTTGGGCCTATCTCTCTAGTATCTTCCTTCAGAGGTGAGTTATGACTTCCTGTCTGTTCTCAGTGTGGAAACAGACTTGCTCACTGACTGTGCTGATGTTAACAGCTCAAGTTTTACATCCAGTTTAATGGGTCCAACTTATTACCAACAACAATATGTTAAAAAAAACCGTCTCTAGAACCAGAAAGATAGTAGAATGGGTAGGGCATTTTCCATGTACACAGGTTCAATTCCCAGCATGCCATATGGTTCCCTGAGCACTGCCAGGAGTAATCCCTGAACACAGAGCTAGGGGTTATCCCTGAGCGTTGCCGGTTGTGGCCCCCTTTGAGGAGGGGTTTCCTAAATCTGTCTTACTGTTGTTGACCAGATCCTCCTCTGTCTTACCTGTATCCTCTAACAGTCTTTGCCTGCTCCATTGCACTGCCCATGAGGCCCTGCTTGGCAGGTGCCAGAGAGAAGAGTGACCACGTGAGGAGGTGATGAGCTAAATCAAACCAGCTCTCTGACTGCAGCTTTCCTCCAAAAGATAGCCTTGTTTCTGGAAGCACTCAGCCTGTAACTCAATACTTCCATGCAAACAGTCCTTTCCCTGTCTCTTGAAGGAGGTGACATTTTCAGAACCCACAGCATGCTGAGAGCTCTGTGGGGTGCAGTGCCTCACCTTTCATGGTCTCATAGTCTGGGGTACGGTGGGGGGAGATGCCAGTCTATGAATAGGTTCCAAACTCATCTACAGGAAAATGCTCTGTCCTTGAACTATTCTTAGAGGTATCTGGCACTCCCTCGCAGAGGGTTGGAAGATCACCCAAAGAGCCCTTTCTCTGGAAACCAGAGGCATAGAAAACCTGGGGATATATTTGTGACACCTTGGCCATGCTAGCGCAGCCAAGGGGTCAGAAAGGTTTAGTACACTTTGGGCAGAGAAAACTTCCTATTGGGGTGGAAATTATAGGTCCACATATTCCAGGTTCAGACCCTTGCCTAGCTCTGTACTACATGCAGGCAGCTGAACACTTACAGCTGCCTGCATGAATACTACATGCAAGCAATTGATATTCTGGTATCATCCAAACCTCAGTGACCTCATCTGCAATATGGGAATAACCCTTGCCTATGAAATCTGTTGAAAGCACAGAAATATAAATAAGATCATATACAAACTAACCCAAGTTCACACTAGGTAGTGCTCAAACATGCCCTCCAAGGGAGGCCAGCCTCAGAACCAAGCACTCATTTGACCTTTCTTTAGTGAGCTCTTAGCCCCAGCATCTCAACAAGGGAGACATGACCCATGAATCTCGGTCCCATCATCTGGAAGTGAGACACTACCTCCCCACCGCAGACAGTGAAGGAGCTGCTCTCTGCCCTGTTCTCAGGGCAGAGTCAGTGGAAAAAGAATAGTCTTGAAGCCATTTCACTATGACAAAGCCCTGTCATGGACTTTGGCAAACCATGTAGCCATTCTTTTTTGGGGGGATGGGGTGGGGTGGGGCGGGGGTGACACACTCAGTGCTCAGTGGTGCTCAGGGCTTACTCCTGGCTCTGTGCTCAGAGACCACTCCTGGTAGAACTTGGGGGACCATACAGGGTGCTGGGGATCAAACCTAGGTCAGCTGCATGCAATACCCTACCTACATGTAATCTTCAACCCCAAGCTATACTACATTCTGAGCCTTGGTTTTCCAGTGCTTACCAACAGGATTTGTCTGGTGAAGTGATCTGCAAACTTTTGAAAGTGCTTAAACTCTTGTTCAAATTAAAAATCAGGAGATAGATAAAATAACTCTGTTGGAAGTAGAATTGGGGTGTTCTAAGATTCTACAACCACGTCCTAGGGGCCTGGAGAGTCCAGTGCTAAAATATCTGGCCCTTGAGTTGGACTCTGACACTATAGGAGTCAAAGACACTGAGAGTATGAGGAAATAGTGCCTATATATTACCATTTTTGAAATAAAATAGTATGTAATGGCAGGAGTATGGACATATTCAATGATTCCAAAGACAGAAGGTATAGATAAAAGAGGTCAAAGTGGTAGAGAATAGTGTGTTGATCTTACTAAAATACAATGACTTGTGAATTACCCCTTGGAGATTTCCAGAGACAACTGGAATGGAACTAAGTAGGACGCATCCTAAGTAAGGCGCAGATAAAATAATAACTTGTTTGTTACTGAAAACTGATTTCATATCGAAAGTTTTCTTAGAGGGGCCCAATAAGATCTAAGTCACAGGAATAAGAATACTGAAGTGCTTATGTAGGTATAATTAAGGGGGAAAGTACAGCTTATCTGATTTAAAGTATCAATCTTGTGCTTTCATTACTTATCTGACAATAAATAATGTGATATTTCCTAACAAATTTATTTTCAGATGAGAAAAAAATTGATATCCAATTCAGGCCCTGATCTCCAACTCAGGCCACCTGAAAATAAAGGCCAAAGCAACAAGTACAAGGCAGTCAGATTGTTTGAAAAGCTGAACCATAAACCTGTTATTATCTCCAATAGAGTGAGTGATCTTCATGGGCACAGGGGACTGCATCTACCATACAGAAGACTGCCCTTAGGCATGATGAGAGGGGCTGTCATGGGCACCCCACCCTGACTTACTGCAGAGGAAGGGACAAGGCAATCTGACACCTCCTTACCAGGCGCCTCTCCCCATCTTTTAGACCAACCTGTTGTCCCTGCTTCACAAGGGCCATTTCTTCTCTTCCTCTGTGTCTTGTTTCACTCTGTACCTGCCAGCAGGAATGTCCTTTCCCCAAATCTCTGTCTATTCAATGCGACTTGCCCTTCAAATTCATGCTGTCACCTGCAGGAAGCTTTCTGTGATTTTCCCCAGCCAAGCGCAGCCTTCTTCCTTCAGCCCTCGGGAGAGAAGGTAGCTCAGAATTGTGCACTGTGTCTCCAGCTACGTGAAGGCCATATGAAGACTAAATGAGTTGATCCAGCAAAGTGCCAGAACCATAAAAGCCCACAGCAGGCACTCAGGAAGCAGCAGCTATTGATTTTACTGTGACCTCCCGCATTACTGAGCAGCACAGCACGTTGGTTCCCCCACCCCCTGCTCAGGCACACAGTAGGTAGCGAGTGCTCACCCCACTGACCAGCAGGTGGCCCCACACCCCAATTAACCTGCCCTGAGCTGGTCTGAAAGCCAGGAAGGTGGTTTTCTTGACTCACCAGCTGCCTCTTCTTGGTCAGGGGAGACAAAGCTGGCAGAATTGACCAAGTCCCAGCAGACACTTAAGCTGCATTGATAGCCAAGACTTAAGAGAATAACAGCCTTTCTTCCTTCTCTACCCAGCTCCATTTTGTGACGCATAGCCCATTTAAGAGATAAGAAAACTGAGGTCCAGCAAAATGCATCATCTGCTTGGAACTGTAGAGCATGCTCACAGTGAATCAACTACTGGTAGCTTGCCTACCAAGAGTGCCAGCAGATCTGGCCCTGCTTAATCAGTGTCTCACTTTATTAAAGGAAACCTCAAAAAGTGGAATAGCCTTCCCCAAGTCCTCATGTAAACTAAAGTACAGCTCTCCCATCTCTAAATGAAATAAACTCACTACATACAGGGTAGGAGGAGGGTTTCCCAGACCCTTTCCTGCCTGCTGGCCTAGATTCCAAGCACTGAACTTGCTGACTGCCCCATCAGACAAAGGGTAGAATCTGAGTGTAGGGGCAGCTATAAAAACCCACTGGAAATACCAGGCTCAACCCAAAGCAGTCAAATTGGGAAGAGAGTCAGCCAGGGTCTATGTCTCCTGCCCACGCCTGTCAGAGAGCACTTAAGCAGACGGGGGAGCTCGGAGACCCCTGCAGAGGTTGCAGCAGGCTGCATTCTGAGGCTCAATTCTGATGCTGCAGTGGAGGGGCGGAATCGAGGGCGGAGAGGGGCTGGTGTGGAATAGCAATGAGCCAGGCCACTGGAAGCCTGCCAGCACCAGGTTTGCAAGACAGAGAACTCTGCTGTTGACTGGGTCAGGGGTGCATCACTAGGAATAAACGCTTCACATACACATCTGCACAGGCACTAACACACCATACATGTGACTTACACATGTGCATTTGTTTGTATATCTCTGAAGGAATTTTAGTTCCCATCAAAGCTCCCAAGGAAGCTCCATATACCCATGCCTGTAACTGAAAATGCTGCTGTGAACGTATGGCCACTTGATTTCTTAGCTCACTGACACCAGTGAATTACCAGATGCTTGCTCCCATTGCACAGTCAAACTGAGACCCAAAGAATGTGAGTTGGCCAGACTCCTCCCAGTTCTGGCTTTAGAGAGCTCCATGAAGCCAGATATGAGAGGCCAGACACATGGTTCGGTTGTCACTGGGCCGAGCACTCATGGGTTCTTGGAAGGGGTCAAGCCAACGTGGGAGATTGGGAGTCAGCCCGTCTATCTCTCCTCTACTGAATACTGAGCAGTAACTTTCTACACACACACACATACACAGAGAGAGACAGACAGACAGAGACTGAGACTGAGATAGATACAGAGAAGAGAGAGAGAGAGAGAGAGAGAGAGAGAGAGAGAGAGTCACAGAAAAAGGAACTCACCACCCCTGAAATAGCAATGTGCCAAATACAGCAAGTAGAAATTCTTTCCTGGGACTGACATGCACCTGAGACACCCCAGCAAGTACCCCTGCTAAGTATTACTGTAGTTATGGTCTTGCATGTGGAGGAGGCCATGAAGGCAGATCAAGTACAGCCCCTAACAGAAAGAATTTAGGGTTACACAAATTTCCTAAAAGCTTTGATCCCTACAGTTCTGCTTCCAAGCCTATAAGCATCAGGCACCCTTCCCAGGCCCTGGAATTGGGCAATTTTCTTTGGCCTAAACTGCACCATAATTCCTCAAGCCAACATCATTCCTTCATAGGCCACATCAAGGTCTGAGAGTGAACAGGGACTTGTGTGAAGTTTCGTCCTCTTGAGTGTAAATTCCCTGAGGTGAAATCCTTGTCCACAGCTTGCACTGCTGTCTTCCTAGCACTGGTCTCAGGCCTGGAGGCTGCACAGAAGTCCTATGAAGGAATCTGTCTACCCCCAGGAAGAATCTCTGCCAGTCTGAGTACAGCACAAGGGTCAGTCTAAACCACAGGCTCTTAAGGTCCCAGGAGTCATTTGTGGAGCCCAGGGGTCCCTTCAGGAGGCCCAGGGCTAAAACCAAGGTCCCAGAAGCCCATATGATACTGGTGTGGAGAATGTCACCCTATGGGTAGAAAAGGCTTAGTTTTGTGGGGTGGGAAAGTTCCAGAACAGCATTTGGGGCTAAATGACTTTTCCTTTGAGCAACTTCTTCACTAAGGATTAAGGATTCTGGAGTGGCAAATGGGTGCTGGGCTTGAATCCTGCACCAACCAAGGACTCACATAACAGCCTGGATCCCCAGGGTGGTTTCACAGGGTGGGCACTGTCATTCCCCACAGCATAGTTAGAAAACCAAGCTGGGAAAGCCTGGAGGCTGGTCCAAGGTCCCAAGCTGGGAAGCAGCACACAGCTCAGCACTTGCCTGCTGCTGCCTCCCAGAATCTCACACCTTCCCCCCCACCTGGAGGAGGCAGCATTGCGGGTGCCAGATGAGCTCTTGAAAAACTAGGAGGTGTGGAGATTGGAGCTGAAAGAATATGCCACTGTCAAGGCCCCCTCAAGGCTGCCCGCAAGGGTTCCTGCGGCTGAGGGTGCGCCGTTGCCGGAGTAGTCAAAAGACAGTCTCCCAGCGTCCCGCCCCCTCCACTCCCCAACATTCTTGCTGCCAAATGAAATCTGGCAGCTTCTGAAAATAGCACAGCGCTGCAGCAGGAACTCTGCCCGCCCTTCAGCAGGCTGGCACGCAGCTGGGGGTGGCCACTGTGGGCAGATGCTGGCGCACGCGGGCCTGGGGGTGGGTGTCACACACACAGGGCACCAGGGCAGCACTGAGCTGGAGGCTGGGGGCCACCATCCGCCCTCAGCTCCTCTGACCTTGCCGCACCTGGTCTCAGACTGGCAAATGTCCCAGGCACACTTTCCAGGAGGGGAGTACCCACTATTAGACGCTAGCAGCTGCCCTTGAGCCACTTTCATTCACTCATTCAGATAAAGAGAAACCTAGGAAGCAGGGGGGCAACAAATGCCAAAATGGCATTTTTTAATTTATTAATATCTGAAGGTAAAGCCCAGCAATATCCTTCGTGACAGGGTCTAGAGTTTCCCAGTCAGTAAGAGAAAGGGCAGGAAGCAGGCACCAGGCCGAGTGTCAGGCACTTGTCAGGCCCACTCTGGGCCCTCAGCACCCTGAAGTTACTCTCTGGACAGTGAAGGGCTGGGTAAGCCCAGAGGATCAAGAAATGAGCCCTTCCTGCTTCCGACTCAGGTTACAGCTAGGAGCAGATCTCCGGAGCTTCACTCAGAGGCCCTCCACCATCGCAGGTCGAACCCAGAGTATAGGAAAACAACCCAGATTAATAGGGAGGCTCTCCCCCTGCCAACAGCCATCTACTCCCAGAAATATGTACCCAGATCCAGCCCTGTGGCTCAGACATCAGGGAGAGGGGCTCTCCTGCCTGAATGAGGGGAGCAGGGAGAACAGAGGAACTGTGTGAGCTTTTATAACAGTAAGACTTTCCAGCGTGAAAAAGGATGAAAAATACTTTCCACTCTCAGCAAAGAGAGGACACTGATTGAAGATAGAAGGGGAATGGCTGAATCTCTGTGGAAGAAGAGTTCCCAGGCTCTGAAGGATGAGACTGCGGCAAGATAGGCTTGAAAAACTTAGCTCCCACCACCACCAGCACCGTGCCACCCCAAGGAGGTGAACGGACTGGATGCTGTGACCTCAGAAAAAACAGAGAGGCATGCTGAGAGGGGAGGGCTGAGGCCTGGGTGGAGGGGCAGGTTATGTGCAGGAGACTGGCCTCCCAGCAAAGATACAGGCAGAACCTCAATGGTCCTTCTCCATCCTCAGCTCACTCACTTGGCATTCGGAGATGGCAACACGCCTTTCTGGTTACCATAGCAACCAATGTCTGATGCCTTTCCCAAGGCCAGGCCCAGCTGCCCACCCTATAGTGGGAGGGAGGTTACTCTGACTTCCCAGTGACCAGGATGGCCACAGGTGGACAGAGCTGCCAACATTCAGCCTCTGGTCAAAGGTGTAGAACTGCAGTAAGTGGGTCTCCCACTTGTATGCTTTGAGCCCTTCTGGCTGGGGCTCTGAGGGCTTGGGGCAGGGTCCCACACCCTGAAGACCCAAGGGATAAGTTAAACACAACAAAATAACCTTTTTGGTTTTTTTTTTTTAAAAAAAAGCCCTGGACCCTCCACTCAGGGTCTCGGAGCTCTCCAGGCCAAGGAGAGGCTCCACTGAAGTTCACAAGCTACTGGTTGCTGCAGCCCTGGGAGGCCAAGGAGCCACCTGACTGCTTCTTCCTCCGCTTGTTGAGGAGCCGGTTATTAGAGGTCTTCAGGTCCTTGATCTTCACCTGGTCATAGTCTACCCGCATGGTTGCCAAGGCACTGGTCATCTCCTCCTGGGGACGAAGCCAGAGGGGGCATAGGTCATCATACTCAAACCTGGGAGCCCTTCAGTGACGACAGTGTCCATGGGCATGGGGACCCATGACTTTGTGACACCTAACCCTCATAACCCTGAACTTCTCTGACAAGGCACAGAAAGGACAAAATGACTGCCTGAGATCTGGGTAAGTAGGACAGGGGCCTGGACTAATGTTGCCTGCTCAGACCCATCAGGCCTATAGGGAATACCATCCTGCAATGCTCAGACCCAGTCTTTCAGGACCACCTAGCTGATCACGCTCCCAAATGCTGGCTTTGAGAGAGATTTATGGCCAAAGCTTGGGGTTAATGTTTCCTCACTGAGCCTCCGGCCCACAACTCCCTTTCACTGAGGATGCAAATTAGGAGCTGAGCTCCCACAGGGCCAGGAGACATCAGTGCTCCAAGTGCCACAGTGAGATATTGGTGCCATGAGGGCATCCAAAGGCTCTGAGGCATGTGTGGAGGATCAAAGGAAGGCCTCCGCTCCAGAAACCCATCACTCTATCAGCCCTTAATCTCAAACCTGGGATCTACAGGAAGACTGAGGTCTAGTGCACCCACCTTGACATCATCCCAGTGTTCTTTGTCCTCCTGCAGCACTCGGGCCGTGTGGAGTGGGGTCTGTGGCACCACCATGGATTGCTGGAAGGAGTTCCAAGTCCACGTATTAGAACCTGCAGACATCTGGAACAACTTGCACCCCTCCCCCACCACAACCCCTTTCTTTTAGTCTTAGATGGGGAAAAGAGTGAAAGAGTCAGACAGGAGAAGTGGCAAAGTCAGGTTGTAGGCAGGGCATGCCCTCATATCTGTAGCTCCTAGCAGCTCCTCCAGAACCTGCTCAGGCCAGTGATCTGAGGCCCCAACAGCAGCATCAGATACTCACGTTGATCCAGGGATGGTTCATGAACTGTATGATGTTTAGTCTCTCGGTGGGATCTGTCTTTAGCAAGAGGCGGATCAGCTGCTTGGCTAGGAAAGAAAGGAGAAAAAGAGGTTGCAGAGTTTCTCAGAGCAGTTCCCCCTCATTTCTCTGTGAACCAGAGGCCCTGTGGGTGTGGTAACTGCTTGAGCACCCTACCCCACAGAGACTAATAACCGTTTGGGTCAAACCACTGTGTTTACAGTAATTCATGAAGAAACACAGAACAGATTAAGGTTCAGGAAGGTTAAGTAAGGGCCAAGCAGAAAGCTCAGTGGGCTGGAGCACAAATGTAGCATGCAGAAGGTCCAAGTTCAATCCCCAGCACTGCGTGGTCTCCCAAGCACTGCTGGAGTTACCACAAGCACTGAGCCATGAATAGACCTTGAGAACTGCTGGGTGTGGCCCCAAAACAAAATGGAAAATTAAAACAAAGAAAGTTCAGTGACTTGTCTCTGGTATCACAGCTGAGATGTGAGGGAGCCAGAATTTGAACCCAGGTAGGTTTGACACCACTGGTGTGCCCAAAATGAGGCTGAAGGGGCCCTGTCTTGAAAGCGTGGGTTCACTCACCATCCTCAGAGACCTCCGACCATTCAGGATGTGGAAAGCCATATTGGCCCAGACGGATCCTCTTCTTCATCCCTGGGGATATGGCTTGGCCCGTGTTGGAGTAGAAGGGTGGGAAGCCACACAGGCTGGGGGAGGATGGAGGTCATTGGGCACAGGGTTGGGGGCAGTGCCAACGTGGGTGCCTTCTCTTCCCCAAGTCCCTGACTCCATGGCAATGACAGTATCTTCTGGATTCTGAGACATGTCCAGGACAGCTTGGGCAGAGGACAGCCTTCCTGAGTGGGGGCCACTCAAGTCCCACCCCAATATGTGTAGGGTACTGAGGACACAAACAGGAAGGAGAATTTGAGCTGGAGGTGGGGGTACTCACAGTATGTACATGATGACGCCCAGGGACCACATGTCGCATGACTTGTCATACTTCTCTGGACCCAGCACCTCGGGGGCTACCAGGGCAGAGGGCACAGAAGGGCTCTCAGCCCCAGGATCTTGGAGCCCTGGTGGGAGTCTGAGCCAGGGCAAGGTGGGGAGCAGGTGCCAAGCGGAGAGGCGGGGGAGGGGCAGTGCAGACTGGTGTCTGGCACCTTCGGGGAAGGCAGCCTGTGTGTGAAGTTGAGGAAGGAAGCCAGCTCCCAAAGGGGGAAAAAATAGCTCTGCTTGAAGGCACAGCTGAGAGGAGGGTGGGTCCCCTGAGTCCTTTGGGCCCTGAGTCGCTCTCAAGGCTGGCCTCAGCCTTTCCCTCTCCTCAGTCGGGAGGGAAGAAAAAGAAGGAGTCAGAGTCTGGCTGATGGGGCTACCCTGCCGCCCTGAATGCACAGCTTGCCCAGCAGGAGGCAGAGGTGGTCTCAGGGGTTCTAGGGCTCATGCAAGCTTGTCCACCATCCCCTAGGGTCTTGACCTCTTCCCATCTAAGGGGTAGTCAAAAAATTTCCCAGATTTCTCTGTCAAATTACTGTAGAAACATCCTGGCAAATAGAATGCCACTCAGTCACCTCTGGGACTCCCCACCTCTTAAGCAGTTTTCTTGAAAGGCCTCTCTCTCCTAAGGGAGACAAAACCTCAGTGAGGTGAGTTATCACCCCCCTTTTAGGTAAGGCACTTTCCGCCAGGATCTCCAGATCTGCGGACTTCCCTTCACAGGGGAACAGGGAACCTTTCCAGAAAGCAGGAGTATGTGCACACCCCAGGTGCTACTCAGACCCTGGCCTAAGGTAGCCTCTCCCCTGCGGCAGGGGGGCTGGTGCCCTGTATCCCCCAAATGTAGGAGGAAAGACCTGCCCACTTTCTGAATATGAATCCAGGAAGATAAGAGTTGGAGGAAAACCAGCACGGCTGGCTCCATCCCGAGCTGACGGCAGCCTTTTATCACATATATATTTAGAGCTGCTGTGATGTCACTCAGCTCGCAGGCCACAGCCAAAATTTTCCTGGATCTATTTTCAAAAGCAGAAGCTCAAGTTTGGGAGAATATTTTTGCAGCCTCCGCCTGCCCCCTCCTCCCCCCACATCACTGCCTGCACACAGACAGAATCCTCCCCTACCCTCCTCACCGGGCTTTAACCCTTTGACTTCTGCAACCCACAGCAGGGCCCGGTGCAACAACCATATCCTCAACAACTCACCCACATAATAAGGAGTGTAGCAGGGCGTCCGCAGAGCATTTTGGGTGGTCTCCTTGGCAAAACCAAAGTCAGTGAGCTTGAGTACTGCATCTCTCTCCTTTGAGGTGTAGAGCAGGTTTTCAGGCTGGACAAGGAAAAGAAAGCATTGTCTGGAGTCAAGCATCATGTAGATCACCCAAAGTGATCTTTAGCCAGATTCCTCTCTCACTTGCCCCAGAACATGGGAATCAGGTCTATCTCATGAACAATGCCTGGGCTGGGTAGGGGTGGGGGCTCAGAGTCCTGGGTACCATCCCTAGCACTGTGTCACATGGTCTCACAGACATTGCCAGAAACACTCCTCTGAGCTGGGAATAGCCACTGGCTACCACCAAGTATGACCCCAGATCAAAAACAAAAGTCAAAAAAAAGACCTGGACCTTGGCTACCAACCACATGGGTCAAATATGGAGAAGATGAAGGTGAAAATGAGGCTTTCAGTCAAGTAGTGATAACCAAGTATAGCTGTGAGTACAGGGCAGGAACCAAATTTGCAATTGCTAGGAAATGCCAAAATGGGGGGTTGGTGGGGAGGTTGGCTGCCCACTAGTCACATGAGTGTCAAATACATAGCCTGCCCACACGAACCAGCAGGATAGATAGGCCCACCTGAGGGTGCTCAAGAAAGTCTCTTCTGAGGCCAAAGAGCTACAGAGGGGCTGTTCTTGCTGGTTATTGAGCAGAAAGAGGATTGGAGAGGGATGGGCAGTGGAGCCCTCATGGACAAGGCAGCTCTGAGGCTAGTTCTTAATGAATGAGCAGGACCTAAGCCCATGGAGAGGAGCAGGAAGGATCCCCAATCAGGAATGGGCAAGAAGATGAGCTGTTAGATGAAGTTTCAATGTGGAGCTAGTGAAAGTTATTTCTCAGATTCTATTTGAGACCATCTGACTTTGGACTGGTATAAAACCAGGAAAGTAGGTTTAGTCTGTACAAGCTTATTTCCCTGCAGAAGACTTCTCTGCCCTTGAGACTAAAGGAAATGACAACCAAAGTAAAACCAGGACTCAGAAGATGTTTCTGGCAGTTACAGCTAAAGATATGACTTGGGAAGTCCTCAGCCAGAGGGAAGAACAATGCAGCAGCTGAACCTTCTGTCTGTTTCAGATGAGAATAAGCAAAGGGGTGAAGGAGAGTTCAGTATCAGGCTCTTCGCCTGGGGCAGTGGACCCAGGTAGTGCAGACTCTTCTCCTATGGTTGCTGGCACATGTGTGTGCACAAGTGAGCATGCAAGTGCATGTGTGAGTGTGTGTGTACACATGTGAGAGTAGGAGTGCATGAGCATGTGTAAGGAAAAGAGCATGGATAAGTGTTTGTGTGTGTGCATGAATAGGTATGAGGTCATCTGTGAGCGTGGGTGGCACAGGCATTAGTACAAGCGCATGCATGAGTGTGCATGAATGTGCACAAAAGTAGATATAAGTGCATGTGTGAGTGTGTGGGTTCACATGTATGGGTATAAGTGCATATAAGGCTGTACTGGATGGCATTTCACTACTGACCCTAAGACCCCATTCTTTCTTGATAAGAAATTTCAATAGTCAAATCTCTAGAATGTCTCTCAAGTCCATTGACTGAAGAAGCAAACATCCCTCACTGGGACTACTCTGCTCCTAACTCCAGTGCCCAGTTTATGGTTCTTCATATGCTGGCATTAGAGGCCCTCTTTTGTTGAAACTATGGCCATTCCCACACTGAAGCCCCAACTATGCCAGGGAGTTCCTGCCTAAGGCCAGGCATATTATTGTTCACAAAAATCCTTGCTGAAACAGTAAACAAATGAATGAACAAATCCCAGCACAGCAGCTGCATAGCCCTGGGCAAGAAAATTAATCTCTCTGAGCCTCACTCTACTTATCTGTAAAATGAGTAAAGCTACCAGTTACAAGGCTGGGTAAGGATTAAACTAGGTACTTGTCAGGGCTTAGTGGCTGGAGGTCAGCACTTGGCTACTCTTCTTGCTATGTGGAGTAATTCAGAAGAAACAGAATTCAGAAGAAACAGGAGACCCTTGAGGCTAGAGTGGAATGAGGATGTTAGGCTCATCAGCGAAGAGGCAGAGAAGAGTCTGTCTAGGATCTAAATGCCCACCAAGGCACTTGGCTGAATCCAGCCCAGGTACTGGAGCCTCACCTTGACATCTCGGTGGGCGATGTTCTGGCTGTGCAGGAACTGGATGGCGGTGCCAATATCTCTCATGATCTCTGCAGCTTCTGCATCGAATGGATGAGGACAGTGATGCCAGTCAAAGGTCAGAGCCTGGGGCCCCCACACTAACTGTCCTCCTTAGGCTATCACAACAGAGGGTAGCACTCCCGTCCCCCAGAGTCCCTGTGCCATCCTCTAACCCTAGGCATTCTAGCCACTGCGGGGGCACCCCCAGCCCACCTGGACTTCCTTCCTCAGACCTAGACTATCTCTCCCCAGATCAACTGCTGGTTGGTGCCAAGAATGCTTGAGACCTCAACTGTCACAGAGCAATGTGGAGGAAGATGCTCTGTCAATGCCTCTCTGGCCTCGAGGACACTGAGACAGAGGACTGGCACCTTGCCTGACATTTCAGAGCAAAACCATCCAGTCCAGCCCATTTTTTGCACTGGCCCAGCTGCATGAACATACCTCTCTCAGTGAATGCCTGGTCCCCACGTTCCTGGATTCTGCTGAACAACTCACCACCTTCCATGCTGTAAGAGAAGGAAGCAGGAATCAAGCTGGAATCGGCGTCATACCCCTGGCCCATAGCAGGGGCCACAGAACATGTTGTTCTTCCCCTGAAAACAATCACTCTCGACCTTCTTGTGCCCTGCAGAGCCTAGTGCCTGGTGGGCTACTGGATTGGATGGGCTTCACTGAGATCTTGGAACTAGGAGAGGGGACTTAGATCCTGCCAGGGAGCCCATGTTATCGCACTGGGATAAGGCTTGGGCAGTTCCACCCCTGTTCAATTTCTCAGTTTTCCCAAACATGGATTAAGATCCCAATTATCATCAGGGCCACAGTGTTCTAAGCACCAGCCACCATATACTCTGGGTGAACCCCTTGGAGTGCTTTCCTGTGTGGCCCTGGACTGGTGCCTTGGCCTCTCTGTGCCTCAGCCTTCCTCTTTGTAAGATGTGGATTATAACACCAATGTCACAGATCTCTGAAGACTGAAAAAAAGAACACACATGGAGTCCCTAAGAAAGGGGCCAGGCCAAAAGGAGAGAGAGAAAAAGGGAATACCCTGCCACAGAGGCAGGGTGGCATGGGGGGATGAGGGGTAGGAGGGATACTGAGACCCCTGGTGGTGGAAAATGGGCACTGGTAGAGAGATGGGTGTTTGATCATTGTATAACTGAAACCCAAACACAAAAATTTGTAAATCTACAACTGTACCTCATGGTGATTCACTAACAAAAAAATTTTTTTAAAAATGTAAATGATGGAGAATGGGCATTGGTGGAGGGATGGGTACTGGATCACTGTATAACTGAAATCCAAGCACAAAAATTTGTAAGTCTACAACTGTTCCTAATGGTATTTCACTAATAAAAATTTAAAAAAAAAAAAGAAAAAGAAAAACAAAGGGGCCAGGCAAGGGGTAGATGCTTTGTGAAGATCTGCCTCTACATTTTACACAAGAATACAGATTCAGAGAGGTTAACAGCTGCCCAGGTCACGTAGCTACTGGGCAACAGAGTCAGAATCTGAACTTCAAATCTGTCTAAAGGGCTGGCGAGCCCAGGAGTAAGGGAGACTTAAAAGGCAGAGAGGGAGGGTTGAAAGCCAAAGCCCACGGGCTGGAAATATGTTGGCTGGGCCATGGGGCTGGTGGGAAAGGCCCCTGGTGAAAGATGCAGTGGTGCTGGCGGGGGGGGGGGGGGGGGGGGGGCGGGAGGGTGTCTATGAATGTCCTGTGTCTCCCAGACCTCCCCACCTCCACATTCAGGGCGTGACGGCCTCCTCTGTCTCCCTCCCTGCTCCTTACAGAAGGTAAAGCACAGCCAGGAAGCCACATCCCAGCACCGGAATGTTGTCACCCTGTGGGAATGCAGCGTAACCCCGAGAGCAGGACCTACAAGGCCCCCACTCTGGCCCTTGGGCTGGCACATCTCTTGGAGCAGCTAGCTGAAGAGCTGAGAGGGCCACTGCTGGCCCTCTTGGAGGGGCCCCTGGACCTCCTGAGCACCCCTTAGGAGTCCTCCCCTCACTCCCGCCCCCCAAAATAAAGAAGAACAGAGAGGGCCTAGAGAAGAAGAGTGCCCAGAAGCCAGAGGCCCAGGAGTCCCAACGAGGGGCCCAGGCGGGTGACCCGACATACCATTCCATGACGATGAGGAGACAGCGCTTGTTGTGATGCATGTTCTCATACACATCAAGGATGCGCACGATGTGGGGGCCATTTGAGGCCTGCCAGTGGTGCTCTACCTCCTGCCGGGCCTTGGGACTGTCATACAGGAGCTGAGGGTGGGTGGGCACAGGCATGTCAGGCTCACTCTGAACTCACTCCTGTGGCCACCCAATGTCCCTGCCCTCACAAGATCACAGAAGAAGCTTAAAGAGGTCTGTGACCTCCCTGAGATGACACAGCTTACAAGAGCTGAGTTTGGCTATCTCTCCAACTGAGGCTCTATAAGCCTCTGCACCTGATAGGGGGATGTGGTAGGCGGGGGTGGGCAGCCTCACACAGTTTGATGACCCGGGGAGGTCTTGGAGGTGGCTGACAGCTGGCTGTTTCCAGAGGCTAGAGAAGCCCCTACTGCCCTTCTTGAGGGGCACAAGAGAATTGGGAATTGACTGGGCTTTGTCATCAAATCCCACATTCAGGCCAGAGACCACACACCCTTTGAACCCCAGTCTTACAGTGGGGTGACACAGTGGTGGCCAGGTTTGCGAATGGCGCATGTAAGGATGGCACAGGATGGCACCTATCACATAAGGAACCCTGGTCCAGTCCCTCTCTGACACAGAGGGGCAGAGACACATGGAAAGGGGTGCTGACATGACAGGAGGCCCCGCAGTTAGTATACAGCAGGGCCAGGACGTTGCTGAGGTAAGGAGAGACTTCCTGTCACCAAAGACCTCCAGGTCACTAGGCCTGGAAAAGATGAAGTCAAGGCTACACGCCAGCAGGTGAAAACTTTACCTCTCCAGGAGCGAGGACAGGAAGGAAACTGTCACTATCAAGCAAACTGCTTCTAATGTGAGCTGTCCGGGCAGGGATACCAGTCAAAGCCCAGCTCCTGGGGGATTCTGCATCCTCTCTGGGGCTGCCATGCAGGGCGGAACCATATGCCACCTCCTTGCTGAAGGGAGGTGACAGTCTCAGGGAGGCACCACTGCCCAGGCATATAGCCCTTAGCATAAGGGGTGTGGACAGAGAGGCAGAGTCTGGGCCCAGGGAGGACCCCAGTTCAGATGATAGCCTGAAGGAGTGAAACCGTTTGGGGACTAAATTCTTCCCATGACTCAGAAAAACCCTCACAACCCCAGAAGTCTGTGGAATGGAGTCATCAGAGCACCCCATCACCACTGCCACACCCACACCCCCACCCCAACACAGGATGCATCACAGCAAAGCAGGCAACAGGTGGGCGGCCTCAGGATGATCCTGGCACAGGTTTACTCCGCCCTGGTCTATGGCTGCCCACCATATGGCCAGTCCCAGGAATGAGCGAGGCCCTGCAGTGTCCTGCCTGGAGGAGGTGGTGTGTAGGTGGAGAAATCAGCACGCAGGAGGAGGTAAGTAATCTGAAAATGGGGGAAAGCAGAAATGAGCCATCTCCCTACCACACACACACACACACACACACACACACAATCACTCACAATCACACACACATATATGCACACACAATCACAGACACACATACATGCACACACAATCACATACATGAGAGAGAGAGAGAGAAGAGAGAGAGAGAGAGAGAGAGAGAGAGAGAGAGAGAGAGAGAGAGAGAGCGCCATTCAGCTGAGGCCCAAACACATTTGTACATTTGTTTCCTCTGGCTGTGGACCAAGATGGCTGATGCCCAACACTGAGGCTCGAGTCAGCCCCATCCTGTCAGCACCTGCTGGACCCCAGGCTGCCCTAGCCTGGTACTCCTCCTCTGTGGATGGGGAATGCCAAGCACAATTTGAGGGTGGCTCTGGGGCCACGTTCTCAAGGCAAAAGTAAACCAGGGCAGGCCAGTGTCTTAGAGCAATGTTATTTCTCAATAGGAGACCCAGGATATTCCAAGAGGAACAGAAGTGAAAGATAGATAAATGGGGGGCCATGAGATTAGGGTGTCCACTAGGAAATCTAGGCCAGGGACAAGGGGTAATGGGACCTTTAAGGGAAAAGTCAGAAGGGGGCCACAGTTGGGAAAAGGCTGAGAAACACAGTCTCAGAGATGGGAGAGGAAGGCATGAATTTCACATCGGCTGCCCCTTGGCTGATCCTCTGCTCTGGAGTTGTTCCACCCTAGCCTGGGAATGTGAGAAGCTGGGTGAGCCCCCAAACTTAGGGACTCCTCTTTGATCATCCAGGCCAAGCTGGGCGTGTGCACAGAGGCTGTTGTGGACATACACCCCAAACCTGAACCTATAGTGCCAGCTTCTGCTGCCTCTGCCTCCCAGGAACCCCTCAGTTCCATGCCCACATGCCCCTGAGTAGTGGCCTCCTGCTCACAACACTGGGGCAGTCTCAATCATTCTCAAGCCTGGCCCCTTGCGTGCTGCAGTGATTCCAGCCCAATCTTCAACCAAGATGCAATATTCTCCCTCGGCCTCCTCAGCCCTCCGCCCACTCCTCCAGCCTACCCCAGCGGCCTCCTGCCTGGCTTTTTCTGGGGGTTTCAGTTACACTTTCCCCTCTGGCTCTTTTGTTCTCCCCTACTTTAAATCACACACACACACACACACACACACACACACACACACACACACACACACACATTCCACTACCGCCCTCCTCCAGATAATGACTACCTCCTCCTTTGGTATTCAGAGCTTTCCTTTCTCTTCCAATTCATTTTCTGTCACATTGGACGACCAAACCTCCTTCTGCTCTGGCCAGATGATACATTCCGGTCCTAAAGAAACCACAGTCTCAAATCCCTATGCTGAGGTCACATGTGCTTTTGCCCTGCCTCCTTCTCCATCAGGTCCAATTTTTTTTTTGGAGGAATATTCTGGGCTCAGTTCAGATGCTTCCTCCTCTGGATAGTCCTCCCAGCATCTTCCCCAGTGGTTTTTGTCTCTGGACCTCCCCTCAGGCTGAAAGCAGCTTAAGGGGTATAGGCTGGGCTGGTCAGTATGGTGGCTGGCTCAAGCAGAAACCAATGAGCTTCTGAGCAAAAGGGATCTGGAGATGTGCGAGGGGCTGGAGGGAGCCCGAAAGAGTGGAAGGGAGAGGAGATGGTGGAGGAGGGGCCACGGGGCCTATGGCTGGGCCTGCGCCCTGGGCTTAGCTGAAGTGGAGGAGCAGGTGGCACCACCCTGAGCTGGAGCCTTGCAGTGCCTCCCACAACACACAGTCCATATTTAGGAACATTTCTCACGCAGATTAAAATAGCCCTTCTCTGAGTGCCAGGACCCCGGGAACAGGCACAGGGGCAGGAAAGGGCTGCCCTCAGGAAACACAAGAGCCCCACCGGTCCCTAGCAGGGAAGATTGGTCCAGTTGCCAAGCAATCTCTGGGTTGTCATTCTCGATCCCTCCTGTTGACCAGAAATGTGTCCCCAAACCTTTTGAGAGCCTCAGTTTCCTCATCTTTCTACCCCATCGCTTCCTCCTCTTTCACCTTCTCTCACAAGTCTTCCAAGCTAGCCTGTCTCAAAAGGCCCTCAAGGGGCCCTCACTCTCCCTCACCCTTGACTTGTCTGTTTATGATCTTGGTATTCACTGAGGGGCACTTTCTATACAGGAAGCTGCACAGGTCTAAGTTTTGACTCAGCTCAAGAGTTTTAACACCCCCACAGTCACCCCCCCAACCAAGACAGAAAACATTTCCAGCTCCCCAGAAAGCTCTCACGTCATCACCCATTTCCCTCCCGTGCAGTGCTTGCTCAAAACCTACAATTAGCTTGTTCCTTTGATAACTCTTCAAGCAAACACACATATATAGATATTGTATTTTCAATGTGCTGGCTTTGTGCTGAGCACTTGATAAATATTAGCAGCAGAGGACGTTCTTATCAGCATTCATATTTTTTAATAGGGGCCACACACAGCACTGGGAAGGAGGTGTGTACCAGGGTCACTCCCAGGGACCCTCAGCTAGCAATGCAGCTTAACAACTTGGTCCTTGAGCCCAGTGCTATAGTCTCAGGGGTGGCAGTGCTAGAGACCACCAGGGCTTCGCCTGATGGTACTAGGGTGCCAAGCGATGCTAGGGATCACACTGAGGACTTTGCACATTCTAAGCATGTGCTCTACCACTCAAGCAACTTCCCTGACCCCTCACAACCACCATTCTTTAACTAAGAAACTGAGGCACAGAGAGAGAAAATGACTGCTCCCAGATCATTCAGCTGTCCCCCTAAGCAGAGTTCCAGGACTAGGGTCCAGGAGTTGGTACACAAGCTCAGATAATATCTGCATCTGTAATGGAAAAGTGTATAAAGGGCAAGGGAGATAAGCCCATCATGAGGCCAGAATAAGATTAAATTGAGGAAGTCCCAGGAAGACTCAACAAATGAAACATGACAACCTGGTCAAACCTGCTCCCCACGGGATCCCTCATCCACCACTCTGGAGAGCCAGACTTTATCTCCTCTTCTAAGGAACTCATCCTGACTGCTGCAGTCCATAGGCCAGAGCTAACATTCTGGCCAGTACATATTTGTATTATCTACCACAAAGACATGTCCCCAAGCAAGGGCCCCTCCTTCCAGCAGGGACTCAGCACAGGCCTGCATAAGGACATAAGGACATGAGTGATCTGGGGGCAGTCACATAATTGACCAGTTTCAATTCCCATCCTTGGTGTGACTTTGAGTTAGACCTTGCTTTTCTGGGGCTCTGCTCTCCCCAAGTTTACCTGCAGGCTGGAATTAGATGGGGTGAGGCGGCATCTGGAGCGGGGTTCCCTAAAAATCACTCTCGTCCACATCACTACTCCATGGAGCTGCTCCCAGATTTCCATGAGCTTCAGTCCCTTGAATCCATCAGGAACCACATGGTACTTTGGTCCCCAGTCACAACAGGGAGGAACAGATATGAGAACTCACAAACTCCCACCCTTGCCTCACTCCCACGCTACATTACAGGAGGGGTGCAGGGATTCACCCAAGCAGGAGGGTCTATTTATGACCTAAGGGACACTCTATGACTCTTGCTGGTGCCGAATCAAGTCTCACACATACAGCATGGGATTCTCCAAAGGGAGTGGGCTCCAGGCTGTACTGAAGTGGGACCTGAACTCGAGCTAGACAAATCACCTTGAAGGCAATTTGATTCCTTGAACACATTACACTGTGTGAGCCTCAGGCTTTGAGGAAGTGGTTTTTGACCTCTCCCTTTTCCCCTCACTCTTCTTTGCCAAATTCTCGTAGCAACCCACAGAATTCAAGGCCAGAAGCAGAGACCCCTGGGAGCCCCACCAATATACCCCAGCAAAGACTGAGGGCCATGACACCAAACAGATGGCATGGCCCTAAGCCTGGTGCCACTCCCACAACACCAGTCGGAAGGAGAGCCCTGGAACCTGCCAGGCCACCCCACAGCCTCTGAGCTGTGTCCCCTCCCTTCCCACCCACCAGAGGGTTTTCACAGAGGTGGAGGAATTCTTGAGTTCAGGAACTAGGAAAACAACAGAAGCACTTGCCTATCTGGAAAACAATTTTCAGTTTACAAAACACTTTCCTTTCCCTTATCTCATGGGAATGCCAAGAGTGCCACCCAGTGAGGCAAACAGGGAGGGGACCTCAGGCCCAATTTACAGATTGAGGACAGACTCCTGGGATGAAGTCATTGCCCTGGGGCCACCAGGATGGACGATGGCAAGGCTGAAACAGGGAGAGCAGGGCTTTTGAAAGAGGATCCAGACAACCCTCCTCCCTAAGGGGAAATGAGAGGAGGGGGTGGCTCCCAGATAGAGAGGCACTGGCCAAAACCACATTTTACACAAGACTCGGGAAACTTGTTCTGAAATAAATGTGAGCATAGAGGCAGAGGTATGTGTGTGTGAGCAGGGGCATGTGTGGGGGTGTGGATGCAGGGGAATATGGGTACATGTATGTGGAGGGGTGTGTGCATGGGTGTGGATGGGTATAGGAAGTATGGGGGTGGTGGGAGTGTGTGCTGAGCCTGGGAGAGGTGAGCAAGCATGTGTCTCCAGCCTTTGCGAGGCAGGCTTCCTCTGAGGGTGTAGGAACCCCCTTTTGTCTGTCCATTCTTTCCTTCTGTATTTTCTAACTTCTCTGGAGTCAGTTACAGAAAACTATGGCAGAAGGAAGGGTACACAAGAAAGACCGAGGAGGTTGGCTGCCACCCCTCTTCCTATGTTTGCATTGCCGAAGGAGTAGAGCAGGTCCATATCCCTCCACTCAGACCTCCTCTCCCGCCGAGACCTAGTCAGAACACGTTGGGCCGACCTCCAAAGGCACACTGCCTGCCTTCTCTGAGCATCAGATAGAGCTCGGCTGCTGCAGCTATTCTGTAAGGACACGGCCCTGGGAACCTGACACCCTTCCCCAGGCACCTCCCAGTCCAGGAAGGCTGACATGCCCACCTACAAGCCCGGCTCATGTTAAAGTGTTCATAGTATCTCCATCTGCCTCAAACACATGCAAAGTCCCAAGGCCAACAGCCTGGTCAGGCAGCCTCCCCCTCATCACTCCCAGCCAATTAGTCTGCAGCCTGGCCTCTTCTGGGACACCCACTCCTTCCGGGGGAAGAGAGCTGACTTATCCTCTCTCTCTCTCCTTTGAGGCAGTAGCAATTTAAGAAATATGAATGCTGAATTTCATAGAGCCCACAGCCTAAGTAATACCAGTCCCAAAGCAAAGGGAACCTCCGGAGGCCAGAGATCTAGTTCATCTAACTATCCTACAGGCAACTCCATACATGCCCTGCTCACTGACCAAAGGATTTCTGGCATCTTTGAATTTTAATGTGTGACAGAAGTCAAATAAAACACACATCAGGGGCTGGAAAGATAGTACAGTGGGTAGGGTGCTTGCCTTGCACTTGTCCAACCTAGGTTCAATCCCTGGCACCCTAGATGGTCCCCCAAGCTCCACCAGAAGTGATCCCTGAGCACTGCTGGATGTGGACCAAAATCCAAACACACACACACACAGACACACACACATACACCAGGGTTTCTTTAGGATGAAGAGAATGGGGGCTAGAGAAATAGTACAGCCTTGTATAGGACCAATCTGATATAATCCTTGGCATCTCATATAGTTCCCTGAGTCTGTCAGGAATGATTCCTTAGTGCAGAGCCAAGAATAACCCCAGAGCATTGCCAGGTATAGCCCAAATACCAAATATTAATTAATTAAAATAGAATGAAGAGAAAGATAAAATGTACCAGAAATGGAGCTTTTAATCCTAAACTTCCTGGGAATCTCCATAAAGAAGAAAATGAGGGGGCTGGGAAGATGGCTCAAAGGACATACTAGGTTTAGATCCCTGCCACCACCTACTCCTCCAAGTCCCATTGGGAAAGACCCCCAAGCACTGCCAGGTGTTGTTTGCCCCCCCCTTCACAAAAAAGAAAGAAAGAAAGAAAGAAAGAAAGAAAGAAAGAAAGAAAGAAAGAAAGAGAGAGAAAGAAAGAAAGAGAGGAAGGAGGAAGGAAGGAAGGAAGGAAGGAAGGAAGGAAGGAAGGAAGGGAGGGAGGAAGGAAATTAGGTCAGCTCTGCTGATTTTATCACACCATGAAGGGACACAGAGACATTCATGGAAAAAACTTCAAGACTAGCTCCATGGCTTGGAAGCTGGCAGCACATGCTGGGGGAAAAGGTAGCTCAGAAAGGGAAGGGAAAACCAAGTAAAGGATGTTTGGAGAATTCACATGGGATGTGTGTTGAAAGTAGACTACAGACCGAACACAATGGCGACTCAATACCTCTATTGCAAAGCACAACACCCTAAAGGAAAGAGCAAAAGGGAATGCCCTGCCACAAAGGTGGGGCGGGGGGGGGGCGGGGGGGGGAAGGGCTTCTGGGATCAGTGGTGGTGGAGAATGGGCACTGGTGGAGGGATGGGTACTCAATCATTGTATAACTGAAACCCAAGCACAACAGTTTGTAAGTCTACAACTGTATCTCATGGTGTTTCACTAATAAAAAATAATAATAAAATAAAAGGGTATGGTATAGATTATACTTTAAAAAAAACTTCAAAATCATATATTTTAAAAGGAGTTTTGTTTCAGACCTTACATGAAGGAAAAGTATAACATTCTGGCAACATCTTCAGCAGTAATTTTGCAAACAATGCCAAGACTCCAATAAGTCTAGATGGATTTGCCATAAGAACTCAGCCCATCCAGAGGCTCTGCAGTGTGGCTCTCCATCCAGCAGTGTGAGACGAAGCATCATCAGGGTTCTGACTTCCTGGGGTTCCCAGTTTGCTCTGTGCCACAGGAGAGAGGCAAGGACTATGATGGCTACACCTTGTGAGAGCAGGGTTCTAACCCCAGCCTTGAGCAGGGCAGGCCAGAATGCTGGCCAGAGACATTTCTGGCCGGATGTTTAAGCTGCAGTGCCTGTGCTCAATGCCAAACACTCAGGCAGCAAAACCAAACAGAATGCTATGTTATAGAAAAACACGGATTCTATAGCTCTTATGTGCTATTTCATTAAAAAAAAAAAGATTTGGCAGGAGGGCACCACACCCAACAGTGTCCAGAGTCCATATATGGAATCTGAGATTGAACCCAAGTTGGTCACATGTAAGGCAAGCACCTTAACCTCAGTACTGTTTCTCTGGCCCCCAACTATTTATGCTTTTGTTTTTGGGCCGCAGGGAATCAAACCCAGGTCAGCTGCATGTAAGGCAAATGCCCAACCCCCTGTATTATAGTTCCTGCCTCCCAACTGCTCCATTTTAAGGAACCTCATCTCTACAGAAGAAGGCTGAAAATGAGAAAAAGAAGTCTGAAGCTACTCCAGTCCCTCTTTGACAAGCATTTTCAACCCAGCCTTACTAAGATCCCTTCAGGCTTCCTGTCCTGTAATACTTGGGACTGTTTTCCCCTAGGGACATTGCTCTATTTTTTTTTGAGATACTACAAGTATAGAAAGAATCATTTGATGACTGGTGTGAAGACCATCCTGCTATGGCCAGGAGTTGCCAAGAGGCAGGTTCACCGGAGGCCTTGGCTGGTTTCTCTGTCCCCTCAGAACAGAGGCCAAAGGCTCAGCCTTGCCTCTGGAAGCAGATGTCAGGGATGGATTGCTGTAGACAAAACTGGAGTTCTGGGCCTGAGAAGCAGGAATCTCCTTCAAGCCTTGATATCTTCCAATAGAGCCAGCCCCTGCCTCACTGCCTTCAGCCCTTAGCTCGCCACAGGAGCACTGGTGCTATTTGGAGAGCTGCCGGAAGTGTCAAATCTTAGTTTTTAGCCACAGTTTCAAATTAGAACCTCAGACATGTGCCATTATTCTCTCACACACTCATTTTCCAGCTTTTGTAGCTCATTAAGGGAGCTAATGGAACCAATTTTGCAGCTATGGATTAGTGGGCATCGCGCCAGATCAAAGCTCACTTCATTAAGGTCTGACCAGATCCTGTCCTTCATCTCATGCTGTCCATTTACCTCTCCCTCCTCAGAGGCGATGCTCCAGGGAGATCTGACACCACTCACACATAGCCGCCCCCACCATGCCCAGGCCCCAGCTATATGTTCAGAACTGCTGGCATGAGGTCCAAGGTAGTGTCCCCCTCTGGTGCTAGGCCAGAGCTGTGCTGGCCTCAGGACTGAATCCCAGATGCTACATCAAACATGCTCCCTCAGGAAGAAGTAACACATTCTTCTCCTGTGGAGAAACTGACTCTGAGAGGCTAAGTGACTTGCCAAAAGTCCCTGGGCTGGCTCAGAGACAAGTCTGAATCCAGATCAACTGACTTCTAGACTCTGGGGGCCATGAGGACAGCTGCATAGCCTCTCATCTGTACAGTTGTGGGGTTTGGTGTAGCATTCCTCATGGCAAAGTGGGAAGGCCCAGTCAAGCCTCCAGAATCTGTAGCTAGAGCGACAGTACAGAGGGTAGGGTGCCTGCCTTGCACACATCCCACCTGGGTTCATTCTCCAGCTCCCCATATAGTCCCCCAAGTGATCCCTGAGCTCAGAACCAGGAATAAGCCCTGAGCACCACTGGGTGTGACCCAAAATATAAATAAATAAATAAATAAATAAATAATAAAATAAAATAAATAAAAGGTCTCCCGGAATCTGGCACGACACTGTAAGTCCAGGCCAAGATCTACCACTGGGGGGTTATTGCAACAACGGAGCCTGCTCACTGAGTTCCTGCTGTGCATCAGGCAAATTATACCAATTAGCTACTGCCTTCCAACAGCCACCATTTTCAGATAAAGGGATGGCAGCTTAGAGAGGACTTATGGCTTCTCCAGGTCACATGGTTCACATGTGGGCCCACACCAAGCCGAGGAGTCCTTTGGGAACCAAGATCCAGCCCTCAGGTCCAGGAGGGCGCCTAAGCCACACAATTCTTCCTGACTCCTGCAAATGTCTGCCTGGGGGTCAGACTCCTGCCAGAGGCACTCTGGCCTCAAGGATTTGGGGGTTTGTGGGTGAGTTACTTCTCACTGGGGTGCTTGATAAGGACATAGAGCTCTAGGGAAGTGGTCTTGGTGCTTCTTCCCAACATTCTTTTCAGAGCAGGCAAGCTGGGGGAGTCCAGCTCTCCAAAGAGAATTCAGGAACAAGAATAACCCCAAACAGCTGCTTCCCTTCTGAGCTGATCCAGGACACCTGCTTCCCTGGTATTGGTGGAGTAAGGCACAGCAGGTAGGTTGGGAGCCTCACTAACCACTTTTCGTCAGAACCCTAGGAGGAGATTGAGCAGCTGTGCTCCCAGCCCACTGTCATCCTGGGAAGGCCTGCAGACAAGGGGGGCCAGAACACATTTTGAAACTGATATCTCAGGGACATAAGATTCCTTCAATCTTCTTCCACCAGTCCCAGACAACCTGGGATTGGAGGCAAAAATATCAGGTCTGGGAGCGAGGGTAGGGGATACAGGGTAGGGATAAAGAGAACCTTCCAGAAAGAAACCAAGGTGCATTCCCAGGCAGTGAAGGAGAGGGACAACCTGCCAATGAATATAGCCAGGGCTGGGTTGGGAGTAGGATGTCCTGGCCTTGGTACATGTATAGATCCAGCAGTGGCCACAGGACTTTGGGTCACACAGACCAAGATGCCAACGCAGAGGCCAGCCCTAGTCCCCACCCACCTGTGGCTTTGGGCAGGCCCTTCAACCTCTCTGAGTTTTATTGGCACATTCTGGGAATGCAGAAAATGTCCCTAGGGGGCCATGAGGATGGAATGAAAACAAAGAACTCAGATCAAACCTGTGCCAAATGCATCCTGAGTCTACTGAGAGGTTACTGAATTATCCATGAAAATGACCTTCAAGGTTTACTTAGGGATGCTTGGCTTCAAGATTCTCCTGAGTCTGGCCCTTAAGTGACTTTCCTGTTCTAAAACTTGGGTAAGTACAGAGGCAGCCTTGGGACCCCACAAATGCTACTCCACCTGGCCCAGCAGGTCACAGGATACGGTCTCAGGTCCTGAGAGAGGCAGGGTCAGACTGGGCTTTATAAATACCAATCAAGAATCTGTGGGATCCTATTTTCCTATGAAAGGCTTTGAGCCTCCAGGGTAGGGAGAAAGTACTGAACTCAAGTTCAAGGAAGGGACACTGGAGAGGGAAGCAGAGCTAAAAGAGACCCAGGGACCAGGAGAATAAACCAGCTCTCAGCTCTGGTGCACTGCAGGAGACATATCCCTGTTGCCCACAGTGGCCCAACTTCCGCAGGGAGCAGATAGTTTCATAAGCTCTAATCCTCCATACATCCTGCTGAACAATGCTCCCTACTGTAAAGTGTTTGTAAGGCCCTACAGATCCTGACCTTCCTGAGCCCCAGACTCTCCTCCGTGCGATGGGCCTGCATTCTCCTCCCTAAGGGCAGGCATGTGTGGAACCATAAGCACTTCTTTACCAGTGGGAAGCAAGGCCCTGAGAGCACTAACTCTCCCTTAAGCCAGAGACCAAAAAGAACAAAAGAACAACTAGTGTTGGAATGTATGGGGGATAGGGAGGGAAGAAGAGACCCTCACTCATTGCTTGTGGGACAGTCGATTGGTCTAGCCTTTTGGGAAGACTATACAGACATTCCTCAAAACACTAGAGATTGAGCTTCTGAAGGACCCAGTAATTCAATTTCTGAGAATTTACCCCAAAAACATGATACAGAGAAGACATTTACTTTCCTACGTTCATTGCAGCACTATTCACAATAGCCAAAATCTGGAAATAATCCAAGTGTCCAAGAGCAGATAACTGGATAAAGAAGCTATGGTACATTTATTCAGTAGAATACTACTCAGCTCTAAGAAAAGATGAAGTCATGCAATTTGCATACATGGATGGGTCTGAGAGTACCATGCTGAGTAAAGTTAATCAGAGGGAAAGGGACAGACACAGAATGATATCACTCATATGCAGAATATAAAGAGACACAGTAGGAGAATAACTGATGCCCAAAGGCAATAGAAACGAAGAGCAGGAGAACAGGTTCTTAGTAGGAAGTTTGCCATTAAGGTGGTGTGAGGGTGGGGGGGCGTGGTTTAGGTCATTTTTGTAGTGATGGTAACACTACAAAAATGTTAGAGAGAAGTAGTCACTTAGGACAAGAATTGGATAAAAGGAGGTAAAGTGATACGTATGATGCCCTATCAGCAATACTATTATAAACCACAAAAAGAAAAAAAAGAAAAAAAGAACCTGCCATAGAGCCTGGCTGGGGGAGGCAAGAAGGAAACACAGGACATTAGTGGAGGGAAGTGGAACTGGCGAGAGGATTGGTGTTAGAACATTTCAAGCCTAAGACTCAATCATGAATAACTTTGTAACTCTGATTCATGGTGATTCCATTTTAAAATTGTAATTTTTAAAAGGTACATAAGTGAGTGGGGCCAGAGCCCAACACTCTTCCCACATGTAGCCCTCATGCAGAGGCCAGGGTAAGGCTACACACGTGCCCTGTGTGCCCCTGAGTGCCTCTCAGAGCGTTCAGCTTCTGTTATTCCCCTTTAACTTCTTAGAGTGGAAAATAGGGCTTTTTCTGTCAAAATTAGCTACATAATTGGAGAAACATTCCCTGGTTGTGTTTCTTCTATGACAGTGTAAAAATAGGACATTTTCATCATATGATTGGAAGATTTTAGCAAATACAAGCGTTTTATTCTAATCTCGGAAAGATCTTCTTTCAGTGGCTCCTCCTCCTGAGGAGACCACACCTCAGCCTCAGAGTCTGTGTCCAGCTCACCTACTATGCCCCAGTGACACCCACACAGGTAGCACAGAGTCACGGGAGGCTAGGGACACCTTTCTTAAGCAAAGGGTGCGCAGGCCAGAAGAGCCGTGGCCGGGCTCATGAGTGTTGTGGAACGCCCCTATGGCAGCTCTGTGGAGAGGCGTCCCACACTTCCAGCTCCCAGAATGGCAGCCAGTCTATCACTCCCTGGAGGAGACATCACAAAGAAGACAAAGGAGTAAGACATGGAGCTTGTGGGGCAGAGGGACCCCCATAAACCATCGTCAGAGGCAGGGTACAGAGAGCTCAGGGAATCCTGACACTATGCCCTCATCCCACAGAGCCATTCTTCCCAAAGCCACCATTTCCACATCTCTCCACTTCCCATGGCTCCGTCCCCATCCTGCAACTTCCCTTGCGGGCAGCCATCACTTTGCTCAGGCCTCTCCCTGGAGAGGCGGGACACCAGTTCTGGGCTCCCTTGTCCCCTGGCCCCCTCACACTCCAAGGCCCCAACACTTAGCCAGCATCTGGGGAACTTTCCTAGTCTCTGATCCTGCCCTAGAGCCAGAGCCATAAGGAAGGGGAGACTGGAGAGAGGAAGGTCTTATCCTTTGGGAGAAGAAACTGGCAGTCTGGCAGCACTGAGGGGCATCTCTGCCATGGGGATGGGCTGTGGTGACTCATCTTCCTCCAGTAAAGGCACAGCCTGGTACAGACTCCACCCAACTCAAACGCTCAGCCAGGAAATGGAACACAGAACCGAGGGGACTTCAGAGCTGAGTCCAAATCCCTGGGCACTGGTCCAGCAGAACACAGACCCCAGTGGGCTGTTCCCCTGGTAACACAGTTTGCTCTCTGGCTTAGTAGAGCCACCATGGGCCACCCTCTAGCCAGTCTCCAGGTAACCGGCTTCCAAGAGTAGAGTAGCCCCAGCAAGAAGCCAGATGGGCCTGCTCCCCAGCACCATCCGCAGTTACAGCCCACCCAGAGTCTTCACAGCCACCAAGGGACCCCTTGGCTGGCAGAGCAAATACCTCAGATAACCAGGAAGCAGACTGGGACCTGGGGAAGGAGAGAGACTGAGCCTGTTAGAGTGTGAGTGATGGCTGCAGGACCGGCCTAGGCATGTCCCTGCCCTGTGGCCCTGAGACAGAACCTCTGCCTTCATGACACACAGGTGATGACAGGCCACTCTCAGATCATGCTGCTTTGTGCTCGGCATGGAGAAAGCACTCAGGGAGTGAGTGGGTGTTCTTATCCCCACCCTACCCCCACCCTGGCAGAGAGTGTAGAGGGTAGCCTTCGTTCGGCCTTTCTGTCACATTCAAGAGAAGGGGGCAGGAAGGAGGGTGTTGGGACATCCTCAAAACAAGCTATGAATCCCTCATGGAGCCCAAGCCCTTAGGAAGGGGGTGGCGGGTATGGAAGGCCAAGTCCTGGGCCCTCATGTACCTGAAAATAGCCTCTAAACTGCACTGAGGCACAGGTGTGGTAAAGGGGTGCAGGATAGAATTGACTACTCAGCTAGTGGGGGGTCAGTGCAGAGTCAGTTCTGCCTGGGTCAGATGGAGGCAGGTACTCAGGCTGGCCCAGAGGTCCCTTGCTCAAGTCAGACTCCAGCCTCTTCTCTCCCCACCATAGCCAGGGCACCCCTGGGAGTCCTGATGCTCCTAGTCCCTCACTGTTTCCCCAGAAAAAGCCTTAGAACACTGAGCCATAAAAGGAGAACAGACTGCACAGGCGACAGTCACACACCACAGGGGATTCCTCAGGTTACAGCTTGGCCCAAATGCTCCTGACACCACTGCTCTCACTGCCAAGGCTGCCTGTAGCAAGCGGGGACACAGTGAGTGACATGGTTATGACCAGACACCTGCTCAGGTCCCATCTCTTCCGTGTCCCATTCCCACCTTAGCCGGGGCCTGGGGGTAATTTCAGGGTGATAAGGTGAATCCTGAGCACCTAGCCAGCCCCGAATATCCTCCACCTGGTCTCAGCCTGCCAGGCTGCAAAGAGGGGACATAGCCATCCCTAAAACCCATGAGACAGGCAGAGAGCGCCAAAGCTGCAGAGGAGAGACTGAATGACACCATGAGAAACAATGGCAGGAAAGAAGAAATGAGGACAGGAAGCAGAAGAGACAGAGAGAAAGTACTTCAAAGTGAAGACAGCCAGAGGGCTCCCCTGTCAACAGAAAAAAAGGCATCTCTAATAGCCAAAGTCTATCCAAATCAATACTTGGGAAGTCTCTGGCCTGTTCAGTGGTAAAAAGGCTCCTTGTTCCCCCCAGACAGAGCCTACATACTCTACTCTAGGCATAACCACCACGGTTCTCACACCACAGAATTATAATCACAATTACACAGGCCTAATCCACTCAGTTCCAAAAGAGAAGGAAGGTGGGCAAGAGCTCAGGCCCCAAACATGCCCCAAAGAAGGGGCGGAAGCTCCATTCCTTTCCCAAATACAGAAAAAGCCCAAGTATCGGTCCTCATCACTGTCACTGTCACTGTCCTCCCGTTGTTCATTGATTTGCTTGAGCAGGCCCAGTAACGTCTCCATTGTGAGACTTGTTGTTACTGTGTTTGGCATATCAAATACGTCACAGGTAGCTTGTCAGGCTTTGCCATGCAGGCTAGATACTCTCGGTAGCTTGCCAGGCTCTCCAAGAGGGACGGAGGGATCGAACTCAGGTCAGCCATGTTGGCCGCTTGCAAGGCAAATGCCCTACCGCTGTGCTATCACTCCAACCATATAGATCAATATTGTGCCATGGGGGCAAAGAGGGCATCTAGACCACCCCAAAATGAGAACTCCAACCTTGGAGGTTGTCTGCTGACTGTGCTGTCTCAAAGCACAAACAAGGGGACAGCTATGACCACCGAGGCTGGATCCTGCTCCTTGTCACATGTTCAAATACAGGGTTCAACTGCAACCCCAACACAATGCTTTGGTGAAAGATCTGGAAAATGCCTTCTGTTTGAGACCACTCAGGAGAAAAGTGGCAGGAAGAAGCTCTGAGCACTGCTCCTTTTGAATCTCAGGCTGTCTCTCCTATGGGGCCACATCAGATCTCCAAAAGGTGGCAGTAAGGGCAGCAGAATGATGTTCCCCTGAGAATACCTGGAAGCCCTGGAAGCAACCGAGCTGCTGTGCAGGAAGGACTCTGGCCCACTCTTGCTTTTAGGGCATGAGTGCGCTGGGAACATCCCCTCACTTAGGGATGGCATAATCTTCAGCCCTTTCTGGCTAACCATCACCTCCCAACACACAGCAGTCAGTCACCAGACCAAGGGAGGCCGGAGCGCTGCAGAGCCAGATGTCCCACGTGTGGCTCTTCACACGCACCGCCCCTGGTGACGTCCTGGGATGTCAGTGAGAATGTCATATTCCAAGCAGGAAAAGAGCAAAGTTTTTCATAAAACAGCAGCCCCCAAGTGCAAACCTCAGCAGAGACACACCAGACCTCCCTGAACAATCTGAACAATGACTGCCTGGGGAAACCAGATGTCCTCAGCACCCCAAGCAACAGTGCTTCACCTGGGGTCGAGTGATGTTATGAAAGAAAGCTCTGGAGGAAAAAGGGAGTAACTTTTACCTCTAGTGCAAGAGGGTACCAAAGCCAGAGAGAAGCCTCTGATGGGGTGACACATGAACCTCAGCTGTGGCCAAGTGGAGAGGGGGAATCATGGCCCACCTTTTCTCCTTGTCCTTCAAGTTCCTACACAACATTTGTGTAGAACTCTTCCTCCTCAGAGCTCTTCTTTCCTTCTGGGGTCCCCCAGGTTTGTCCCCTAGCCCGAAGCCTGGCCAGTAGGTCCACCGAGGTCACCTTCTAGGACATTGGACTGAAGTGAGGGAATGAGCTCACAGCTGGTGCTGAGCTCTCCAAACCTCACCTGGGCCGCCTGTCCAGCACACATACTTGGACTGGGTTAAAGCTGCAGTCTTTTAGGAAGACTCCATGGCTCTGAGCCCAGATACAACTTCCTCTCACCATGCTGACCTCCTGCTTGTGGCACTCCAGACACTGCAGGAAGGACTAGATGGACCCCAGATTATAAGGCTTACTACGGTACACACAGCCTTTCTAGGTGGCCCGCTGTTATCAGGATCCTTGAATGCTGGCCTCAGAAACCACCACCTGTCCACTCTCAGGCACAGAGTCCCAGAAAATGAGAGGAGCTGGGGGGAGAAGGCATGGGGGCAACTGCCAGCAGGTTCATTGGGGGCTGAGCTGGGTGAGCATCCTTCTGAAGCCCAAATCTCAAAGACCCTCTCATGTCCCATAGACTTTGCCTTCCTGGGGATTTACTGGTTTCCCTTTAAAGGGGAATGCCCACCCCTGGCTGTGGAATATAATGCAGGAGCACCTGAGCTCCCCAGATTCTTTCCTTTGAGGAGGAAAGAATAGGGGTACTAGACATAAGTTGGGGCACTGTGAAACCACTACTGGGGACTCCTTTTCAGGGGGCCATGAGTCCCTCCACATTTTCTGCTGTGTTAACTCAAAACCAGGTGGCCCTGTGAAGGCTGATCTGACCGGTCTGGAGACAAGTGAGGGGTGGTAGCTGCCAAACGAGAAAGTACTTGGTCTGCTGGCAGCCCCACCCGAGCCTGAAATCCAGCTCAGCGACGGCAGCACCCGCTCTAACAGGTCAGCCCCACCCATGGAGCCAGGCAGAGAGCTCTGCGGCATGTGTACCCAAACCAACCACTCCACTTTCTTTGTTTAATAATGGAAGAAGGGGCACTGAGGATCCCACAGGCCTCTTAGCTACCCCAGAAACTAGTGGGGGAAGGGTCCCAGCTCCAGAGTGCAGAGAGCAGGGACAGGAAGACTCCATCGGCCTGCCAATGTCTCCACAAGGCCTTATATGGCACTTGCTTATCTTAGTACCATGGTGGTGTCTGCCTGCCAGGAAGCTAAGGACCACAAGCAGGCTGGGTAGAAAGTCATAAGGGACTGGGACTCTGGGACTCTGGCCTCAGTTACAATCCCCATCCCACATGACAATCAAGTCACTTGACTCTGACCCCTAATTCTGGGTTCAACTATGAGATAAGGAGAAGGAGCTGGGTCTCAGATGAGGTTTTGGGAACAGATCTGCAGGGCTGTACCCAGTAAGAAATGAAGCTGAGGGGTGCCAATTAACCAGTTAGGCCTGGGAGGGGACAGCTCCCTGCCTCCTGTACTTGGCAGGCTGTTCTCTAGTTCCTGCCAAGGGCACAGCAGCAAGTGCTTACAGTGGAGAATGGAAGGATTCTATTCACTGTGGAAGCTGGCTTAGGGAGGGAGCTGCTGACTGAGTGAGGCCATGCCAGTGGTCAGTAGCTGAGGGAAAGGGGAAGAGGCCCAGTTCCTTTGGAAAGAGAGAACTGCTCCTTTAGGGCTTTCATCAAATAGTGATAGCTACGGAACAGCAACCACAGTTCTTCCTGCTCTATGAGTGTCTGCTGCATTCCAGGCTTCATGCTTAGCATTCTCTAACTGGGGAAACAGAACTGAGAGGATGGGCAAGAAAAGTGGCCAGGACACTAGACTTGGACCACCGAGCAAAGCAGAAATGACCTGAACAAGTCTAGGCTATCAGGATAAGAAGGCCTGGGAACCTGGAGATACAGAACTCAGGCCTCCACATAGGCTGACCTTGGGCAGGTCAGGAGAGAGCAGACAAAGGCCAAGATCAACTCATGAACTGGTAGAGCTACCTGAACACAGCCCCACCTTGTGTCAAGGCCCCCAGGTCCTGTGCCTCCTGGAAAGGGTCCAGAGGCTGGAAGCAGAAATATGCTGCCTTCCTCCTCATGGTGAAAGCCACCACCACCATCACCACCATGGTGAAAGAAGATTGGGCTCCTCCCATCTTGGAAGATGGTGAGGACCTGCCAGGCTAGGTTCGTATTTCCGGGCATGGTTATTTGGAGGCAGGACACACACACACGCGCGTGCGCACACACACACACACACACACACACACACAGAGGGTCAGGGAGTGGGGTTATTAGACTCTGTGTCCTTAGAGGGCTAATTTAGGGCAGGTTCTGAAGGTCCCAAGCAAGTAGTGCTCGCCACACTCACCTAAAAGCTGAGTGGGGCACCAAGGGGGATCTGTTCTAGGATTGCCCCACTTTCCAGTTGGCACTGAAGGTCTAGATTCAGAGGATGCACTCTGGGAAGTTGATACAATCACTTGTCAGACACAGAACCTACAGAGAAGACCTAGGCATGGCCCTTCTAGAAGTTAGTGCCACCAGTTCTGAACTCTGGCCTCCCACTCCCTTCTGCCTCACTCATGGCAACTAGAGCAAAAGCTGGTGGCAGCTTAGCCCTGGTCACAGGGCACAAGTCTTGTTTTTACGAAGAAATCCTCTGGGAGCTAGAGGAAGAGCTCAACAGGTGAGAGCACTTACTTTGCATGTAGAAGGTCCAGATTTGCCACGATATGGTCCCCCAAACACTGTCAACACAGAGCCAGGAGCAACCCCTGAACACCACAGGAAGTGCTTTCCAAACCCCTCTCACCCACCCCCCTACACACAGAGACTTCTTGGCTTCAGTTGCCCCCAGGTTCAAGCACAGGAGAAGAGGTCACTCAGAGGAGGCTTAAGAGGGTCAAGAGTCTCACTTGTATCCTTTTAGCCCTGTTCTCCCTAAGAAGATAAATGACTCAGGAAATTCCATTTTTTATGGATCCCCTAACTCCACTCCACTATAGTGTTAGAAGATAGAAAAGTTGAATCTGAGAACCAGCCTCACCAGCCGAGCCTGAACCTCCTCCAGACCCAACCTCATGATTCCCTCCAAGACCACCTGAGGACATGACCTCCCTCCCATCAGTCCACATACCTCTGGGAAAGATACAGGCCCTGCTAATAGTCTACAGATATTGGGTCCTTCTCCCAGTGTGGACCATCTTCTTCTTATCACTCTACATGTATCATTCATTCTTACCAAGTACACATCAAGCCTCTTTCCTCCCTGAACAGAGATAAACCTGGTTTCAACGTTCTGATTTCAAAGAGCTGGCAAATGCAGACAGGAAATTAGACTCATATCTATAAAACTCTACATAAAGGGTCATAATTGTAATATCTGTAAAATGGGAAGATCTTTTGCTCTACAATAACTTTCAAAAGTCATTCTCCTTGCTTTGTCCATCCAGATTGCCACTGATAAAAGTTGCAGTTAAGTTCCCAGTGATGAGAGATTCAAGGGACTGTGGGCATGGGACCTGGTTTGAACCCAGAATGATGTGACTCCAGGCAGAACTACACGGCTAGATCAGCCACCCTCAAAATTTCCTGATTCCAGTGAATCAGGGAAGGACCCCCTGGATCAGCCAGGCTCCAGGTATCCTGTGGTGTGACCCAGCTAGATGATGGGCCTGTCCTCTGCCCAGGAACAAGGGTGGATCATGCTTGAAACAGGGCCTGTCCCGTTCAACAAGGGGTCAGTGACTCAGAAGGACCCATTAGCAGTCTCCTGTGCCAGCCATGATGGGTACCAGCCTTGCCCCCCAATCAGCCTCGCGATTCCTGCCCAGGGAGGCAAGAGCCCAAAGAGCCACAAGAGGAAGCAGCCTCAACCTTTCTACTCCCAAAGTCTCAGTGGGATTCAGCCTGGGCCAGAAAGAACTCCAGCCCAGACCTTTTAGAAGAGCTTCTTACCGAAGAGTCAGCCAAGCTGAGTAAGCCACTCCCACCTTGGGCCTAAACATTCGTCCCAGCCAGAACCTCAGTTGGGAATTACTCCTCTCCTGCTTCCGTGTAGGGCTGGCGGTCCCCATACCGACCCCGCCCCCTTGCTCCCTGGGACACTCAGAATTTGACTAGGCTAAGCCTCAGTTTCTCCCCTCGTAAAGTAGAGAGGACCAGAAACCTGCCTTTAGAAGGAACTCGTGGGTGGAACTTGGTGTTCAGAGTAAGCAGCTGAGCAGTACACAAGGTCCAAAGACAATGCCATCACCCACAGACCTTTACTGTGGGGCCCTCTGCTCACCCACGTGGCAAAGATGGTCACTGACCTTCAGGGCACACTTCTGCCCAGTGCGCAGGTGGAAACACTCCAGCACCTTGCCATTCACACCCAGACCCAGCACTTGTTTGGACAACTGGTAATCATCCGTCACTGCGTACTTCTTGGGCTCACACCGCCCACCGTAGGATGGAGCACCGGTAGGGCCAGGTCCGCAGGGTGCACCTGCCCGGGGCGCGGGGACCCCCTGTTCCTCAGCGGTCTCCACCTCCATGGGCCCCGCGGGGCTCTCAGAAGCGCCCCCAGCCTGGCGCGTCCAGGGCCACCTGGGGGAGAGGGAAAGAAAGTCAGCTCAGCTCAGGCTTCTCCAACACACCCAGCCTAAGAGCGGACTGGTTCTCCGGTCCGCATCAGTGCCTGGACAGGGCACGCAGGGGGAACTGCTGGAGAGAACCCGCCGGTCGCAGAGGGCCACGGCGGTCGCGGACCGAGCACCAGAGAGTCCGGTCGGGACACCTGTCAGAAGTGAAGAGTCCAGGAGCCTGGGAGCGGGAGGCGGAAGGGTCCCAGGAGCGCGTACCTGGCGGCGGTGCACCTGGAGTCTCTGGCGGGGTCAGCGAGAGGCAGGGGCGGCGCTCGCGGAAGTCCTGGGCCGCTAAGCGCCCTGAGCCGAGAGTTGCACCGCCTGGGACCCACGTGACCGCCCCCCCCCCCCGCCCCCGCGCGCGTCGGGGACTCGGGCAGGGCTGGGTCAGCCTTAAAGGGCCAGGCGGGACCCAGAAGCCGGGACAGCCTTAGAGGCGGAGCTTCCGGAGGCCCAGACCCGGGCCCACGCTCAGCTGAGTCTCGAGTGGGCAGTGTGAGCGCAGGAGTTTATTACAAGCGATCAAAGAACTGACAGAATGGGAAGTCTTGTTTCTCTTGGAGCCACAGGTGTCTTCTCTGTGCCCTGCCTGGTAACCCTCCAGCATCACTTGTCTGACTTCAGACCTTCTTAGGGGTGACCCACCGCCAGAGTACCTAAGTCTCAGTTTTTGCCAACATGCCCAAAGTGGCATCTCATGATTCATGTTTCTCGACCCCGGAGCATCTGAGCATCTTTCTCCTTCTACATCTCCTGCTTATATACTTAAGGATTCCCCCAGTCTCTGCCCCCCAACACATACACACACACACACACACACACACACACACACACACACACACACCCTTCGTACACAGCATCCTTACACACCAGAAACCCTAAGTACCCATCTGGTCATATCCATCAACTTTTCCTCTTAACATTTGGGCAGTTGTTCTCCTACCCTAGAGAGAGATGCTCTCTATTAGCTTTGCGGTTTTGCCTCCCACACTGTCTCTAGTCTACGCCCTCCATAGACTTTGAGCCAGTTTTCCATCACGGGCTGTTAAAGAACTTATTTAACAAATGTGGAAAATGAGAGTCTGTGAAGAAACAATTTGTCGAGAGCTTCAGGACGGTATTACTGTCTCCATGGAAAAATCTGTGCTACTCCTGCAATCCCCCACCTCCACCCCCAACCCTAGACTGCAGGCTACAGAAATGGAACTGAAAAGATGTAAATTGTGTGGGGAAGTTCCTTGCGGGCCTCTGTCGCCATCTAGAGACTACACTCAGGACTGCAGGCACTGCAGCCTACATGCCACCGTGTTTCAATTTTTTTCTCCTAGTTTCTCCGGTGGGGTCTAGGAATGTCTCGCCCTCTCCCACGACCCAACAAGCACAGGGATATTCGGGATATATGGACAGGCTCTTGCAGCAGTTTCTGTAAAGTGGAAACTTTCTGTATTAGTGCACCGTATCTCCTTGAGATGACCTTCAAACTAGCATCATTCAAAGAGGCCCTAATGAGAGCCGCAGCTGACTGTACTGAACCCTTCTCTCAAACTAAACTCTTGAAGGGCATCCTGTGACCTCACTGGACTGGAGGATAGAGGGCCACTCCCATCCTGTGTCCCACATATACACACAAGCCCTTAGAGGTCAAGCAAGTCACGGAAGATCTTCCTGTCATGAACAAGTCCCCACCTCAGTCCCTGAAGAATGACTCTAGGGATCATCTCTCACATTCAAGCATTGCCTCCTCTCATGTACTTCCCTGATCCTCTTCAAATCCACGGAGAGAAATATGCTTTCACATACATTCACATACAAACACAATATTTATTTATATGCAAAGATACATGTGTGCATTCCCATGTACAACACATACCTCTTTATATACATCTGGACCTAAAACCTCTGTCTTAGCCCCATCTGAAATCTGATCCAAGATCTCATCACTGGGGCCAGGGCAATAGTACAGCGGGTACAGCATTTACCTTGCATGCGGCCAACCCAGGTTGATCCTCGGCATCCCATATGGTTCCTCGAACACCGCCAGGAGTGATTCCTGAGTGCAGAGGTAGGAATAACCCCTGAGCATCACCAGTGTGACCCAAAAAGTAAAAAAAAAAGATCTCATCACCTTGGAGAAAGCCTGTATCTGGAAACTTCTACTGCTTGGGCAAAGGAGAAGCCACTGGCTTAGACCAGGTAAATGAAGCTAAACCTCTTTCTGGACTGATAGGCTCACACTCAAAAGCAGAAGACCAGACCACAGATGATGCAGGCTAGCTTCTCACCACAACCAAAGTATGCTGTGGTTTCTAAAGATACTTCATTTTCTAAAATAGACTTAGATTACAACAATTCTATTATATTTACATGCTCCCCTGAGCACCATCAGGATGACCCCTGAGCATAGAATCGGGAGTATCCTCCAAACACTTCTGGGTGCGGCCCCCAAACCCTCAAGCAATTTTTTAAATTAAAAAATTTAAATTGTATCTTTGAACTGAACCCTTTTATTACAAATTTTAGTTATAAGGGTTAGAGAGATAATATAGGGGGTAAAGCATTTGCATTGCATGCAGCTGACCCAGTTAGATCCCTGTACCACATGGTGATCATTCAACCTCTAACAGGGGAGTTCTTCTGGGGACTATATCATAGAGATCATCCTCAGTGGCTTTGGAATAACTTATAATGTCAAAGAGGTCCAGTGAGTACCTGGGGCTTGCTGAATCCTCCCTTGAGCATGCACTCGCAAGCACGTGTGCACACACATACACACACACACACACACGTATAAGCCACACTTGTGTGAACTGTCCTTTGGGGAGAGGAGAGCCTGTTCTTGGTAACAATATAGGAACCAAATGAGTGGTTGAGAAAAACCATGATTTAGAGTCTTCTAACTTTTCTAGGTGGATGATGGCAGAGGGGCCCCTTGTTCAATCTGGGGGAGAGATTAATCTAAAAGGAAGAATCTGGAAACTTGCCTCTGGGTGGCAGTGTGGGCCACAAGTCAGATTTAGGGTTACCGTGGAGCAGCCTGGTCAGGAGTGATGATAACGAGATGGCCTGGAGGATCCAAAGCCTAGAGCAGGCAGGCATGGGGGGTGGGGGGAAGAAGCAGTGTTCTCTCTTCAACACATTTCTCTGTTTCTTCCCCCTCACATTTCTCTAAGCAAACTTCTTTAAATGAAAAATTATTTTGCTTCATTAAATGGCTGGAGAGATAGCACAGCAGGTAGGGTGTTTGCCTTGCACACAGCCGACTCGGGTTTGATTCCTCCATCCCTCTCAGAGAGCCCGGCAAGCTACTGAGAGTATCCCATCGCACGGAAGAGCCTGGCAAGCTCCCCGTGGCATATTCAAAATGCCAAAACCAGTAACAACAAGTCTCACAATGGAGATGTTACTGGTGCCTGCTCAAGGAAATCGATGAACAATGGGACGACAGTGCTACAGTGCTTCATCAAAAAAAAAAAAAAGCACACTACTGTACCCACAAGGCAGGTGAGGTGCATAGGCTCTCAGATTCACAAAGCCTGGAGGCTCAGAACCTTGAGAGAGTTAAGTTTACACACAGAATGTCACACTTTCTAGGGAAAGCTGGCAGTGTTGACACTGCCTGTACTGAGAGTGGGAAGCTTCACTACTTCCCAGAAGAATCTGGATAATTCTTAGCAGTTGTGCAGTTGTCATGTTAGCTCTAGCTGTGAGGGTTAAGTGATGTGAGTGGGGTTTTGGGGAGCCAGACAGATAGTAACCTCAGTGGAGATGCTACCGTCCTGCTTAATCTACCTCAGTCTCCCCAGGAAAGTGCCTGAGAGTTGAGGAATGGTAAATCTACCCTAAGTGCCTGGGCATGGACACTAGGGTCCCTCCTGCCCCACAAGGTAGTGGTCAAACTGCATCTGAGGTCCACTTGATCTATGCAAGATGGAAACCGGTCCCCGCCACCTGAGTTTTGGGGGAGCTGCTGCCTCAGGCAGGAGGAAGGGAATGCTCTTTGCAGGAGAGGAAAGTCAGTCCTGACTTTTCACCCAGGTTTCTTAAGTTTGTCACCTACTCTCAAAAGAAACTCACTAGAAGGGCTTCAAGATAGCACAGGAGGTAAGGCACTTGTGGACTCTGGCTCCATCCCTGGCTCAGCATATGGTCCCCTAAGCACCAAGAGAAGTAATC
The DNA here is from genome assembly GCF_029834395.1 of Sorex fumeus. Lineage (NCBI taxonomy): Eukaryota > Metazoa > Chordata > Mammalia > Eulipotyphla > Soricidae > Sorex > Sorex fumeus. The sequence goes on along the minus strand of NW_026606129.1, from coordinate 51,348,871 downwards.
CCTGAGCATGGTCATATATAACCCAATCCCCTCCAAAAAGCAAATTTCCAGAGAAGACAATAGTGAATTAAAGTAGCTCTATTTATGAGTGAGAAAAGAGGAACTCTCAGAAAGTAAAAGAAGGAAGTTACACATTCCAAATAGAAAGATTGGCAATCCTGAAAGTCGGTGGGCCCCCACGAGTGGTTTATGTGAGGCCGAGAGGAGAGATGATCACTTTTCCCAGATCCACCTCTGCCACCCAGGGATCAGCTAGGAAGACTAGGACTCATGATGAAACAAGGAATTGCTCTTTGCAAGAAAGGAGAGTCAGTCGTAGGCCTTACTAAAAATTTATAGGCCCTTGTCTTCCTCACAGACAGGAATTTCAGGAGTAGATGAGTAGTGAAGTAAAAACAGATTTTATTTGGCAGTTTTTAGGAAGGGGAAGGAAGGAGAGAAAGTGAGAGAGTAACGTGCTCAAGGAAGAAGATGGTTTTTTCCAAAGGTGGAGAGAGCCTAAACACACATCTCAAAATGGGAGATGCAGGAGACATGATACATGTGCTTAGGCACCACATGTGCTTGGCCATGTGGGTATAAGCAGCACATGGACTCGGGCAGCATATGCACACTCTTCCTTCGTTCAAAGTGGCTTTTATAGAGTTTCTCTAACTCACCCCCACGTGGGATTTTTAGTTAGGTAAGAGATTATTGCTAGGGTTGTTGCTAAGGGAGGATGCCTTGGTATGGAGTTTCTCTGGCAGAGGTGGAGGTCATTCGGTGTCATAAATCTCCTTCGGGTCCTTAATTGCAGTCTCCATCTCTGCTGAAGTTTGTGTCTCCGTGGGGTCCAGCTTCCAAAAGATCTGCCACTGGTGCCAGGAAGATCTTATCAGGCCTAGGCCTTAATTTTTACAGCTTCAGTGTTATTGGACTTATTACTTCTCAAAAATTCCATTGCCATGGGCCTTCTCTTATCCATCCCTGGCACAGTATATGGTCCTCTAAGCACCAATAGGAGTAACCCCTGAGCATGGTCAGATGTAATCCAATCCCTGCCAGAAAACCAAATTTCCAGAGAAGACAATAGTAAATTAGTTTTATTTATGTTTGAGAAGAGAAAAGAGGAACTCTCAGAAAGTAAAAAAAGGAAGTTACACATTCCAAATTCAAATACTGGCAATCCCAGAATGGGAATGCCCTGACTTGCTTTTGCAAAGGTGAATTTTATAGGGTTTTTCAGAACTGTCTCTGCTTTTAGGACTTTTTATAATGATAAAATTTGTCAGAATGGTGTCAAAAGGAAGAACTTTGAATTTTTAGAGCCTTTCATAGTTTTTTTTTAAATTTAAAGTGTTTTGGAGAGATCAAACTGGGTTAGCCTGGTGCAAGGCAAGTGCCCTACCCACTCTCCAGCCTCCCTTTTTTTCATATTCTTTTTTTTTCCTTTTTGGGTCACACCTGGCAATACACAGGGGTTACCTCCTGGCTTTGCAGTCAGAAATTACTCCTGGCGGTGCTCAGGGGCCCATATGGGATGCTGGGAATCGAACCCGGGTCGGCCGCGTGCAAGGCAAACACCCTACTGTACTATCACTCCAGCCCCCTTTTCATATTCTTAAGCCGGATTTTTGTTCCTGCTGATGTTTCTCCTCCCACAGGGGATCCAGCCATCTCTGGTCAGGTGCTAACGTTCTTCAGTGAATTATTGGACCTTAATTCCTGCCGCTCCAGAGGAGTACAATCTTCCTGCTTGCTTCACAGTCCTTTAAGCTGGCAACAAAGTTAACTTCTTTAGAGCAGATCTTGGCTTTGTTACTTCCTGAAACCATTGCCAGGGGCCCTCTATCTGCCTGCCTGCCTTTTTCAGTAAGCTGTCCCACTCAGGCTAGAGAGATTAATTATACAAAGGATAAGTATAGGGCACTTGCCTTGCATGCAACCAACCTAGGTTCGATCCCTAGCACCAGAGGTGGTCCCCCAAGCCCTGCCAGGAGTGATCCCTGAGTCAGAACCAGAAGTAAGGCCTGATAACTAGTGGGTGTAGATCCATCTCTATGCCTGTTTCCTTACCTGTATAAAGGGAACAACATGTGATAGGTAAACAGTGAAATAGGGCTAGAAATTCCTGAATGACTAACACACAGCAAAGTAATCACAGAGGAAAGCGGTAGTCTTGGATTGCTTAGGATTTGTTTCACAGAGACCAATATCCAAATTCTACCTCTGTTGTATGGCAGCTGTGAAGCTCCTTTACCTTCAGAGTAGCGAGGCCCCTCTGGTGAGAGAGCACCAGACAGAAGGATCCCATGCTAGGTTCTCTAGGTGCCTATCAGTGGATCATGAGGTCACACCTGTTCCCGCCCCCTCCCCCAACCCCCATCTCAAGAAACCAGGTTTACTCAGATGGAAAAGGGCTATAGTAAAGCTGGACTTCCCTTCAGGAAATTTATAGAGAAGTGAGTCTCTGAAGTCACTTCTCATATTAACCTTTTTTTTTCAGTGTTTTGCTTTGGGATCTTTTATTTTGTCCCAGGCCGGGCAAACTCAGCCCTGTGTGCTCTGTGTAAAATCTGGATACTATCATCCAGGACTGTATTATACCCTGGGAAGAAGGTGGGAGGTGGACTCTAGCACTTCTCTAATTCTCCCATGACCTCCACATCTGCCCCAAAGGTTTGGACAAATATGTACAGCCCCTGTGGTCTTTCAAGATGCTGCTACCTGGTGATCAGAAAGGTAGCTCAATGGACTGAGCACATGCTCTGCATGAGGGAGGCCTGGTAAGCACTATCAGGATTATTCTAGAACAAAGAGCCAGGAATGGCCCCCTGTCACAAGGCGTATCCCAACAAACAATTTAAAAATGCTCCGGATGAGAAAGGGTTAAAAAGCATAGGGAAAGGAGTTTGAGTTTTGACTCAGTTGAAATCAAACTCTGGCCCTGCTATTCCCTAGCAAGGTATTTTGTTGTCTAGGATTTAGTCCTCTTGTCTGCATAAAGAGAGCAATAACTGTTTCATGCAGACAGGAGCAGGTATCCCTGTTTTTATCATCTGTGCCCCTCTACTTTGTGTATTTTGTCCCTCTGTCTTTGGGGTATGTGGAGTTCCAATTGTTTCTCCTGCATTTTTTGAAACTCTGCCAACTCATATGTGGACCTTTTTGTGGCGTCAGCAGAGGGCTGGCCATCCCTCCCAGCCCGTCCGAGTAGGTCATCATTTCTCTAACTGACCAGTCAGCGAGGGGGCTCTCACTGGTGTACAAAGAGGAGATGTGCTTCCCCCCAACTACCCCCCCCCCAACTCTTTCAGAAAAAGAAAAAAAAAACCCTTTTCTGCGGATTCTTTTGACTGGTGACCGACCACAAGCTTAACTCCCGAAAACCTGATGGGATCCACACCCCATCCCCGCCCCAAACCATCTCCAACCACTCAACCCACAGGAGTCCGAGGTTTAAGTGCGGACCACAGGAGGGCGCTTGCACCTCGGAGAGAACGCTTAGAGCAATGGCTTGCTGGAGGATAGGATAGGATCCTGCTCACGCTCTGCCACCACGCCACACAAACACTGGGGGAACCTATCCCCATAAAAGCTGAGTACCGGAAGGAAGTCTGGCTTCTGGTAGGCAGAGCCCTTAGTCCCTCCCTGACCTTCTCCAACCAGCTGTTCCCACTGCTCCTTCGCCCCAGCCCAATCCTGCTTGATCTCGTCAGCTTCGCGTCTTCGCGCTGCAATTGGCCGGCCCCGGCCATTTAGCTCCGCCCCCTGCGCTGCGATTGGCCTGCACGTTGGGCCCCGCCCTTTTTTCCTGGAAAGTTCCTGGAAATCTGTCAAAGGCGGTTCCTTTAGCGGCTCCTAATTCCAGACACTGGAGCGGTCGCCCCTGGCCGCGCCCCACCGGGGCTCCACGCGCGCACAGTTCGCGGTTCTAGGAAGACGACGCTTCCAGGAAGGGCTGGGACACAGAGGACAAAAGATTAGGCGGCTTGCCCCGCCCCTCCGTCCCGTCCCGCCCCCAGTGCCCTCCTCACCCGCCCGCGCCGCGGCTCTCACTCTCTGCCCGCAACGAGGGCGCCGCTGGGGTATCCCGATCCACGTCCACGGGCGCTTCCAGCTGCCGCCGTCCCGCCGAGCCCTAGCCCCAGAGCTGCTTCCGCCGCTGCCGGGACATGGTCCTCTGCGTTCAGGGGTAAGCACGACTCCCCGCTCCGCGTCTCCCCTGTGCACCTCGAGCGCTGCACAGTAACCAGCTGGGGCCAGCGGCAGGGTTTTGAGAGATTTGTGGGCCGGAGTGACCGAGCGCAGGATTGACACGATGATATTACCACCTCTGTTCACTCCGTGGGTAGGGGAGCTGGGGATAGTCGGAAAGGACACGGGTTAGGCTAAGTCTGGATTCCGACTGGGACAGAGCCGCTTGCCAACGCACCCCCTGTGTCCTGGCTTACCTACCCAGTTCCGCTCTGGGCCAGGAGTTCTCTTTAGCTCTTGGCAGTAGGGTCGACGGGTGACCTTGGACCAGTCCCTACCCCTCTCTATCCTGCTTCTACTCTCCTGCACTAGGCTAGCAATTTCTCTGTTCCTAGGAAGCCAGCCTGAAACCCTGTCTCTCCAGGAAGGTACCAGATGACCAACAGCTCTTGAAAAAGTCTGGTTTGGGGAGTTTGGGGGGCCTGGGGCACCTCCACATTCTCCTCTAGGTATGATCTGGGATGCCAATGTGAGAAGGGCCTTGACTCCTACCTTCCTTCTTTAAGTTTCCCAAAGACCTGCCAGGATAAGTGATAAGACAGTGTTGGTGTCAGCCAAGCATTCTCAGCTCATTCCTTGGCCCTGAGTGACTCTATGTCCTCTTCAACCAAGGAGTCTAATGCCCATCAGACAGCTCTAACAAGAATCTAAAAGCTCTAGGGAGAGATGTAAATGGGCACTGCACACCCAAGGGGAGCTTGGGTAGCACAGCAGCTGCTATCATCAAAATTGGCATGGTACCAAGTGAGGAAGTTTGTGAAAGGGGGGACAAGCCTGAAGCACCCCCTGCTCTGAGCTTTCCTGTTCCAAAGGAGGAGACCTAGAATGCTAGGAGTATTCTCATTTAATATGTCTCCCCCATTGTCTCTTACATATACATCCTCTGAATTTTGGAACACTTACCAAGTGCTTTTCATTGCCTTCCCCTCATTACTACCCTGATTCTGGGATTCCATATTCCCTTTCATTTTCTTCCAGCTGAAAACCCCTACTGGAGCCTCAGGGTCAGCATTGGTTATCAAAGAGCAAGATTTGTGTGGTGTATGTTGGGGGGTGGGGCGGGGGGAGGGGATTGGGCACTATCTAGAGATGCTCATGGCTTTATCCTGGTTCTGTGCTCAAGGATCATTCCTGGTGGTGCTGGGGGGGTGCATATAGAGTGCCAGGGGATCGAACCCAGATTGCCCACTTAAAGGCAAGTGCCCTACCTTCTGTACTATCTCTCTGACTCAGAGAGCAAGATTTTTAAGACTTACACATATACAGCCATTATACATACAGAGACCAGCTGCACCTCACAGTCCAGCTGATGACCTCCAGGCAGAGAGCAACGATTCCCAGCTATTGGTCTGGGCTATGAGCTTTGCTCCAGGGCTGAATTTGCCCCATTGGCATGTGTTCCTAGTTGAGACTCATAGGTTGGGTTCTGCGGCAGGCACACACATGTACCTGGAACATATAGTCTCTATCCCCACCATGATGATGACACAGCCATGGACACACCCCTCTTCAGAAACAGTCTCCCACTAGGAGTCATTGGGGACCAGTGCAGAGACATCCATGCATCCTGATGTATCATGTCACCCCCAGCATGCTCATGGACACACGGACTAAGTTGTCAGAAGCAATCATCCCAGAGGCTCTGTCCTCACCTCCCAGCGGCCTGCTGTGTGCTTGGAAGTTTCCTGGGCCTGTGCTGAGCTCAGGCCCCAGCAGGCAGCCGGTACTTGAAACTCTCCCCGCTGCTCTCCTGCTCCTGGAGTGGGATTCCGGAGCTCTCTAATGCAGCCAGAGTGAATGGGAGGAACTATCAGGTTGGCTGGAGTGTGCCAGGGGTCTGTGGCCTCTTCTCCTGAGTGAGGTTTCTTATGAAACCCTGATGTGTAAATATTTTTTTTTGCTTTTTGAGTCACACCTGGTGATGCACAGGGGTTACTCCTGGCTCTGCACTCAGGAGTTACTCCTGAGGGTGCTCAGGGCACCATATGGGATGCTGGGAATAGAACCCGTGTCGGCCACGGGCAAGGCAAATGCCCTACCCGCTGCGCTATCTCTCCAGCCCCAATATTTTCTTCTTTTTGAAGTCACCTATAACCCTTACTGTCAGTGGCTCTTAACCACTTTTTTTTTTTTTTTTGCTACTCCTGCACTCAGGAATTATTCTTGGCGGGGGTCAGGGGACCACATGGGAGGTGGTTCACAGGGGAGCGAACACAGATTGGCCATGTGCAAGGCAAAAGTCCTACCCATTGTACTATTGGCCCCACTTGCCCACTTCTTTCTGCCTCGTAAGCAGTACCTAGGACTGCTTACCTGTGCTTAATGCTGTAATCCTTTTGTGGGGTGCCTTCCTCCACTCCTTGCACTGATTTAGCAGATTCAGAGTGGGAACACGCAGATCCTGGCTCCCTTGTAGCATATATGTTTATGTGATTTGGGGTTAAAACTTCTTCTTAAGAGGAGAGCCAATTTTTTCATTATCTTGGTGTCCTAAGGTCCAGTAGGGCCTTAGAGTTGGAAGTGAGTTCAGAGTATTTTTTGAGAAGGGAGGGAGGACCAAAAGTCCCTCTTTTCAGAATCCTACTTTGCCCCTCTGCTCCTCTCACCCATAAAGCCCTGGGACCACCATGCCAGGTGGGCCTCCTCTAGAGGGAAGGTACTATTCAGATCAGGGCTGACTCAGCAAACCCATCCTAACTATCCAGGAGTATGGTGTGGATGAGGAGTCAGGGAAATGGAGCCCCAGATTCAATTCCCTGCACCTCATGGGCCTTGAGCACTGCCAGGAGCAACTCCAGAACGATAAGTTAGGAGGAGCCCCAAGCACTAGATAGTATGGCCCAAAACAAAACAGAACATAGTGTGTCTGAAGTGCTCAGTATCTGATTGCTAGGATCCCTTCTTTGGAGGCAGGGAGCTAAAGCCTGGTGAGGAGCAAGGTTTGTTTAATATATCATAGAGCCTAGTAGTCTTATAGAACCTAGCTTTACCAAGTGAGGATCTAGAATTGGAATGAGTGTCTGGTGCTTTTCTGGGAGTTCATATTTATGCCAGCACCTTTATGAATCATTATCCACCCTAGCTTATCAGCGAGAAGGAACAGAGAACAGGATGGGAGTTCAATTTATTTGGGAAAAAAATGTTCCAGTCCCTAAGCCCTGGCAGTATGAACCTAGGTCCATTCAACAAATGTTTTTATCCACAAGAAGGTAGCGTGTAACCTCAGGCCACCCACCAATATCTTGGTGCCTCTCTGGAGGAGTCCATACAGGCCATGTCTCAACAAGAGCAATGCCACTTCCTCAGCCTGCCTCAGCCAAGAGGACACCGGTGTGATACATTTTTTGCAGTGAACCTCCAGAACGTTGTGGGGATACCAACTAGTGAATGAAAACTAAAAAGTTCATGATCACTAATCTGAGGTTTGGGTTGTTGCAAAGTGAAGAATGAGAATAATTACTGGTTAAAAAAATGAAGGAGGTTGGAGACGCCTCTTCTGAGAGCGAGTCTACAATAAGGGGAAGCAATCAAAGGGCCGTTTATAATGACAAGTGGAGGGTGGTAGGCAGAGAAGAAATGGGCTTAGTGAAATGAACTGGCCAAAGGTCATGTAACTAGTCAGAGGAGAAGGAAATCCCTGGAAATGTGGGGAAAACAGGGCCTTAACTCACTGTCTACCCCACCCCCTTTAGACCTTGTCCTTTGCTGGCTGTGGAGCGGATTGGGCAGCTGCCCCACTGGGCCCAGTCCCTGGAGCTGCCTGAGCCAGCAATGCAACCTTTACCTGCTGGGACTTTGTTGGAAGAGGTGGCAGAGGAGACTCCAGCCCAGCCGGAGAACGAGCCCAAAGAGCTAGACCCTGAGGAGGATCTGCTGTGCATAGCTAAGACCTTTTCCTACCTTCGAGAATCTGGTGAGTCTGAGGAGGGAGGCAGGCCTTGTCCTGGGAAGTCTGATGGGGGAAGCACTGTTCTGCCTCTTGATTCTGATTTGAGAGGCATGGCCATGCCCAGGAAAGTCGGATGGGAGAGGTACAGCTGTCCCCAGGAAGAAACTGTCCTGCCGGGTATCCCTAGCTCATTTCTATGGTGACCAGTCTCTCTGCCCCCATCCACTTGCCTAGGCTGGTATTGGGGCTCTATTACAGCCAGTGAGGCCCGGCAACACCTGCAGAAGATGCCAGAGGGCACATTCTTGGTCCGAGACAGCACTCACCCCAGCTACCTGTTCACACTGTCAGTCAAAACCACCCGAGGCCCCACCAACGTCCGCATCGAGTACGCTGACTCCAGCTTCCGCCTGGATTCCAACTGCCTGTCCAGGCCACGTATCCTGGCCTTCCCGGATGTGGTCAGTCTCGTGCAGCATTATGTGGCCTCCTGTGCTGCGGACACCCGAAGTGACAGCCCTGACCCTGCACCCACCCCGGCCCTGCCTGCCCCTAAAGAAGATGTTCCTGGCGACACAGCACTGCCTGCACCAGGGGCCACTGCTGTGCACCTCAAACTTGTGCAGCCTTTTGTGCGCAGAAGTAGCGCCCGCAGCCTGCAGCACCTATGCCGCCTGGTCATTAACCGTCTGGCAGCCGACGTGGACTGTCTGCCCCTGCCCCGGCGCATGGCTGACTACCTCCGACAGTATCCTTTCCAGCTCTGACCACGCCTGACATCCCGGGAGCCTCACCCAGACAGACCCTGGAGGCAGCAGGGGCCCCGGCTGGACTTGCACTCAGCCGTTCCTCCTGCAGCCATCCTGATATCCAGCAGCTGCGCCAGGAAGAGCCAGAAGGAGCAAGGCTGGGATGGGGAAGAAGCAGGAGAAAAAAGTGTCACAACTTGGAAGCTGCACCCCGCAGCTCCCATCTGGCTCCATTTATGTGAGCAGTGTCAGAGGAGAGGGGGTCAGGCAGGCCCTGGTCTCATCTGTGAGCTGCGTCCACCCGTGCTCCTAAGCTGCAGACTTCGCCAGCCTGTGTTTCTCAGTCATCAGGGTGGGGCAGGCCCCCTCCTGCCACCAGACTGTCTCAGGGAGAATAATGGCCAGAGACTTGAAGCTGACAATGGCAGACCCCAAGAGGGGAGCAGGCCAGATGGGGATTGCACAGTTCTACGGTATTTATTTATTTATTCTCCTTGTGGCTGGTCTCAGGATGAGCCAGTCCCACCTCTGCTTGGAGCGCTGTGTGCTCTAGAACCCCCAGTTTCTCTGGTTCCTCCCTGCAGAGAGCCGTGTCCTGAGATGTATGGGTAGACCAAGGCAGCCCTATGTGTCCTGGCACTGATCCACTCACCTGTGAATAGGTCCATCATCTTCTGTCCGCAGCCCTGGCTTTGGGATGGGGGGTGGCCTAATGAACAAGACACTTGAGTCAAAGCATTGACCCCACAGAACCCGCTGCTCCCCAGTTGTAGGACAGACCTCTGTCTGCACACAGCTGGCCTTGACCCTACTGCACTCCTGTACATGTACAAGAAGGGGTGCTAATTTCAGGATTGTCATCAATGCTTCTGGGTCATCTTACTGCCCAAGAAGATGCCTACACATGAGAGAATAAAATACAGCTCAGATAAGATTTTATAAAATTATTAGAATCCCCAACAGTTTGGTTGTTCTTTTTGTTCCAATGATCTTTACTGTCATGACAATAAAGTTGTACCTTTTGTTTATGAAACCCTTAGTGGGGCCTCTTTTGGAGTTCTGTCGACCATTTGGCCCCTTGGACCTCATCATGATCCCCCACTTTCCATCTGGGCCAGCTGAGGCCCAGACATCCTTGACGGCTGGACAGGTGCTATGGGGCACAGTGAAGATTGGCGGGGACAGGGAGCAGCCCTTCTCATCTCATTCCCCCTTGCTCCCTTCAAAGCCTGGTAGGAAGGAGGTGAAGGTCAGTAAGACTGCCTGCAGGTCACTGCCCAGAGGGGAAGGCTGGCAGAGCACCAAATAATGCTCATGGAGAGCCTGATGAAGCCTGGTGGGTGGAGGATTCCAGGAAGCGTGCTATCATGCACCCCCCACGCAGCATCTTTGAGCTGAGGAGTCCAATGGCCTTAGAAGTCAGGGGAGGTCAAGAGGGAGCAGGTACAGAAACCAGAGCGATAGTATAGTGGGAAGGGTGATTGCTTTGCACATGTCCAACTTGGGTTCAATCCCCGGTACCCAAATGATCTACCAGTAGTGGTCTCTAAGTGTAGAGCCAAGAGTAAATCCTAAACACCTCCAGGTATGCCCCTCCCTCAAAAAAAGAGGGAGCAGGTACAGGGAGTACAGAAGCAGCAGGGTAGGATGGAAAGTTTGTACCCCAATCACAGGAGGCCCATTGGGTGTGGAAGAACAAGACTTGGGAATAGCGGTCAGTACAATGCCTGAAGTAGGGATTGGTTGGGTTTAGGGTTCCTTTCTTTTACTTAGGGTCCTATACATCAGAAGTATGTAAGTATGGGGGTTGTGGGGGAACAATTAAAATGAAACTCTCCATGTTCTGACAGCCTGAAGCTTCTGGCATCTGCTGTCTGGAAATTGTCTGCTTCTCTCTTGAACACCTCCCAGGAAAGTTCCTGTAGACCTTGTTCAGAGCCAGCCGTACCTAATTTTGGAAACAGTTCTAACTTTTCCAAAATTTCTTAGCCCTGGGATAGTTAGAAGTTGCAGGTGAGAAAAGCCGATGCTCACAGGAGGGAGCAGGAGAGTATGAGAAGGGATGTAGGGACAAAAGAGGCAGGGAAAGATAAAAAATAAGAACTGGGCCAGGGAGACAGTTCAGGGGCAGGAACAAATGCTTCACATGAGGGAAACTCAGTCCCATCACCAGCGTGGTCCCCCAGCCACCACCAGATGCGCTCCCCTCCACCTCCCAACCCCCAGACAAGATAAAAGAAACAAGAACTGTGGAGACCCCACATTCATGGGGCATGGAGAATTGTAGCAAAGAACTAAGTAAAAAGTGGGTGAGGAAGGAAAGGGCTACCTTATTGGCATGGTGCCCTGGCCCAGGTGTCTAGCCTGGCACTTTCTCTGTGCTGGCGGAAATACCTGACAGCCTTCCCCAGGTCACCATGCCCTTGCCAGAGATGTCTATGGTTCCTCTTCCTCATTCCTTCAGCCTGGATCCCTGCCTCATTCTGACTCCCAACGGCTCTGAAGTGGCCCCTCAGTCTGTTCCAGTCCCCAGGTCTGTCACTCAGTGAGTGGGCAGAGGACATGGAGGGGTGCCAGGGGTCAACTGTTCACCACCCAAACAGAAGGTTGCTGGGTCAGAGAAAGTGCAAAGAGCTTATTGTTGCAGAGAGAAAGATAGCTCAGAGTGCCCCTGGGTGCTGCTGTAGTGTTTACCAAAGCCCTGGGCGTAGGTCTAAATATTTTCTTAATGCAAAAATGAGGACATTGAGACCGAGGGGACAAGTGCTAATCCCTGGTGGGTGCAACCCTGTCTGCTGCCAGCTGAGGAGCTAAAAGAAGCAGCCCTGTCAGGATGGCGCATGAAGCACAAACACTAGTAAGACCTTGTTTATGTAACTGCCTCTCTGCTCTCTGCCATGGGCACCCATAAGAGGCTGAGGCAGGGATGGAGTACAGGAGGGCTTTCTGGAGGAAGGTTAGGGACTGGATCCTGGAGAATTCTTCCAGACTCCAGCGAAGTGGATTCCCTCCCATGGCCCTCTCTGGGCTCAAAACACTTGGGGACAGGGAGGCCTCTAGGCCAATGAGGTCTCTCTTAATAGTGGGAGGCCTTGTAGGAATGTTTGCCTATGACCACCACATGCCCTACAATATTTGGGACTCCAAAAGCTATCCATTGAGCAGCTGTCCGTAGCTAAATTGGGCTAAATCTGGGGCCTGAATGGGACTGGGCAGGGCAGAGGGGATGATAGGGGCCTGGCTCCTCTCCCAGATAAGAACCTACCACCTGTTCAGTGGCTCACAGGGAAGTGGAGGGGCACAGGGGAGTTGCTCAAGTAGGCAGAAGGGTTCTGGGCACTCACAGAGTCTCCCTTCAGATGAAGAGAGCCTGTGCAAGCCTGGGCAGCATTTTCCCTGCAGCCTGTTGGACCAGTTTTGGTTTTGGTGGCTTTTTTTTTTTTTGGTTTTGTTTTGTTTTGTTTTGTTTTGGGGGATAGGGAAGCCACAACCAGTGATGCGCAGGGGTTACTCCTGGCTCTGTGCCCAGGGGACCATATGGAATGAATGCTTGGGGTCTATCCCGGGTCAGCCACATTCAGTGCAAACATGCTACCCACTGTCCTATCTCATCCCCCGCATTGGATCAGTTTTAACAGAAAGCACGTTAGAGCTTTGCCAGAAATCCATCCACCTCTCCTGTGCTGATATCAGGCCCACAAGCAGCAGCAGTGTCCAGGCCCTCCTTGACTTAGGCAGATCACAGAGTCACTTATCCAAGGGATCATTCTGGTGGTCACTCAGAGCAACAGGCTGGGGCTCCTGTATCTGAGAGTCAAGACAGAGGAGGTCCCTGAGAATGAAGGCAGCTTGCATGCATGCACTGCATATGTGCGCGCAAGTGCACGCTCACACACACACACACACACACACACACGCACGCACACACACGCACACAGCCTCCTTTGACAGGTCTCCCCTCCAGTCTGGATTATATGCTGTGTACTTACTTGGTTCTGAAGTGTTTCCATCAGCCTCACAGAGCCTTAGTGGATCCTTCAACTATGGAATGGGACAGAGACACACCTGGGCCCCAGTGTCCAGACTAGAACTCTTTATTTCCTCCTAGACATGCCTCTACCCTCTCCTTACATCTTGGAGACAACTCATTTCATACCTAACCTATTGATCTCTGAGTTCATCACTCACTCACCTGACTGGACCATTCTGATGCCTCTCGTTGGCTCCGCCCTTTAGGGGTTCACATGCCCTGTCTTCCTGTCTTCCTTACCTAGTGATACTCACAGACTCCCCCATACCTTTTTAGTGCCTTACCCCAGATTCCAGAAAATGGTTTTCCAAGCTTCTGGACCATTCCATTCTGCTCTTCTCAAACAGCCCAGTGCAACAGTTGGTCACCTAGGATGTCCTCCTTCACACCCACCATGGCAAGCTCTTATCCTTCCAAGTCCAACCCCGTTGCTCCTTCTTTGAGAAACCTTTCTTAATGTCTTCATTTCTTCATGCCCATTTATTTATTTTTATGGAGTCACCAAGAGTTAAAAAGTTCATTTTTATTGAGTTCCAGTTTCACAATGTTCCAGCAACATGTGTCTATTCCCCTCTACCAATGTCCCCAGTTTCCCTCCCACCCTCCAGCCTGCCTTTATGTCAGGCACTTTTCCCCTCCACCATTATTGAAGCACTCCCTTCCCTGACCTATTCCCCACCCCACCCAACTCCAACAGCAAGCTTCCTTATTCAAATCTAATTTAGACACTGATTGTATTCTGGGGAATCTCCCTAGAACCTGAGTCTTCCCAGTTCTCTCCAGCCTAGAGAGGAGAAAATATACTTCCTGAAAACAATCATTCTTTGACTTCTTATGAAGCTTCACAGGAGATTCTTTTGGCTTTAGTCAGTTTGCTTGTCTGTTTGTCTGTCTGTCTGTCTGTCTCTCTCTCTCTCTCTCTCTCTCTCTCTCTCACACACACACACACACACACACTAAGCATCCCATGACAGTCCCTAGGGGTCTTTGACTCATCAACTCAGCCAAGTAAAAGAACACAGACAGAGTTCAGAGTTCAAATCTCAGCACCGCATCCCCCTTCCCCACATCACTCTGGGACCTCAGGCAAGCACTTTAACTTCTTGGATCTTCCATTTCTTCCTATGTCTAGTAGAAATAGAGGCTGTGTCCATGTCACAGGGTGGCTGGAAAGTTACTGGCTCTGACTTTGGGGAAACAGAGTGAATGGAAGCTGGCACTCTGAGCAGGAGAAGCTGCAAGCCAAGGACGGCAGGAACCTTTCCGTTGTGACCAAAGCTTTCTGCTCTGTGGAAAGTCAGTTTTTCCCATGAGCCAGGACTGGTTGAATCAGGCAGGTCAAATTCTTTCTGAAGGCTAAGAGAACTTGGGACTGCCACAATTTTTCCAGGAAGTCCTTTGGGACTATTCTACCACTAATTTCCACTATTAAGACCCTACTTGGTGTAGCAAGAGGGCGAATGGTCCCCAGTAAACACTGCCCCTGGAGAACTCTTGTCCAGGGATTTTACCCACATCCCAGTGGACCAGATTGAGCCATTCCTGTGCACAAGCAGGACTTCTCCAGCAGAGCTAAGGATTTCACTCACAGACTGGGTTGAACCAAAACTTTATTTTTAAAAAAATACTTCTCAGGGTCCAAGTGATATAACAGTGGGTAGGGCACTTGCCTTGCATGAGGCCAACGTGGGTCCAATTCCTCAGAATCTGTATGGCTCCTGAGCATGCCAGGTGTGACACCTGAGTGAAGAGCCAGGCTCCTGAGCATCACCAGGTGTGACCTGCAAACAAATAAATAAAATTAACATACTTCTCAATTCCTGGGTTCAACCCTGGAGTGGGTGGGGATAGAAGTACATCTCAGCCCTCAGTCTCCTGAGAACCTTACAACTTCCCTCCTCCCTTACATTCACTGAACCTCTGTGTGAGTGTGTGTGTGTGTGAGAGAGAGAGAGAGAGAGAGTGCATGTATGTGTGTATGTGTGAGTGTGTGAGTGATTGTGAGAGAGAGAGTGCATGTGTGTGTATGTGTGAGTATGTGTGTGTTTGTTGACCTTTCCACTTGGCCAATATTCCTTTTGTTTTTCAGAGCTCCGCGGGATGGGGACTGGCCACAGGAGCAGCTTCAGGGAGAGTGGCCTCTCAGGGCCAAGAGCCTGCACCCAGCAAGAGGGCCCATGGGACTTGCCCCTGGTCATCCTTGCCCAGTCAGCAGTGGTGCCTGGTAGCAGGCAGGAGGGCTAAGCTTCAGCAGAACTAGCAGGATGACCTGGACAGGCAGCCACATGGGGTTCAGAGTGCTACATTTGATGTGAGTGCTATTCGCTTGCTCTCCCCCTGACCCCAGAGGTGCCCATAGGGCACTCCAGTCCTTCATTTCTTCACCTGAGGGTGCCAGACTTGGAATACTGGGGCCAAGACCTTGGTAGTTTCCCCCTTTGTCCTCTGGGTCTCTTGTAGTATAGCAGCAGGCGCAAGGCTGGAGAAGGTTCTGGGCCCTGCAGAGGGCAGAAGGCACTACATGGGCACCCACCCCCCGTGGGTGAGGTGTTTTCACTAGAATTGGCAGCAGCTGCCGAGAGGCTCTTCCCAGGAAGAGCAAAGCGCCTCTTCCAAGAACTCAGAGGAGGCCGCAGGCAGGGGAGGGGGCATGGGGGAGTTAATTTTAAACCAAACAGCTTTCAACGCTTCTCAGGAACTGGTTGCTCAACTTGATCTGGCAGGTCCCATGCGAGTGGACAGGCTTGGTGCCAAGTCAGAGATGGCGGGGGTGGCAGACACACCCGAGAGGGAGGCCTAGTGACCTTGAGGGAAGTTGTACCCTGTCCTTACTCATGAATCAGGGCCTGACTCCCACTGACCCAAACTGGCTTGTCGTGGGCTGAGGAGGGGTCCTCTGTCACAGCCCATAGCTAGGTGAGATAATTAGATGAGGAACACAAGTGTCCCATCCTTCAGAGGACCCCATATTGACTGTCCAGTCCCCTTTCCTGTTCCAGACGTGCCATTCCTATCCCTGGAGTTTCCCTCCGAAGTTACCTAAGCAAGCCCTGGTCTGAGGACAGGGAAAAGTCTGTGCACCGTGCCTCAGGGGGCTGCCAGAGAAGGGCAGAAGGAGAGGCAGCGGGCAGCAGGCCGGTGAGAGCCCTGGGCCCACCAAGTGAGTCTCCCGTGGGACCTGGGTCCTCTCTGGGCCTGGCCTCATGGCTGAGCAGGAGCTGCAGCGCCTTCATGCACACTGACTCCTGGCCTCCACCTTCTCCCATGCCAAAAGCTTGGGCAACGTCCTTGTCCCTACCAGCCCCACCCAGGCACTCATTCGTCTTCCTCTGCCTCCGCTGGCTGCACAGTGAGACCCCAGCAGCCTGGGTGGGGTGAGGCCTGCATTCCAAGAAAGGGTCTGGGCAAGACCTGCTGGGAGCTACAGTTCTTGGAACCAGGCCTGTAGAGTAAGGGGATGCTTCATGGACCCTGCAGCCACTCCAGGGAGAGAAGCTCGAGGGCAGGGCAATGACCTCAGTGACGGAAAAGGGGTGCCGAGGTCTCCCCTACGTTCTTGCTTCTAGGCTACAGAGACCTCCTTAGACTCCCCCATTTTGCACCAAATCTGCGGCCCCTTAAGAGGGTAGACTGGTCAGCCCAGGTCTGGCACAGCCCCTGTGGGCCCAGTGTCCAGTCCAGGGATAGGCACAGAGTAGACAAGCAGACACAGCAGGGGAAGAGAGAGCACTGTGAGAGGAGCAGAGGGCAGGGTAAGTTTGCTGAGAAAGCGGGGTACTGGGTTTGAGAAGGGGGCAGTGAGGGCTAGCTGCCAGACAGGGAGCAGCCGTCTCACTCGCTTGCTGAGCCTCCTGTGGCAGGAAAGGCAGCCTCTGGCTGAACTTTTCCCTTCTGAGACTTTCCTGGAGATCACTCCTCTCTGTCTCAGTGGGCCTGGAGGGCTCCCTTTTGTTGGTGTTAGTTGTGGGAACACACAGGGCTCCAGGTGGTTCTCTGGTTGAACCCAGGGCCTACCTATGAAAGGCATTTGCTCTAGTACTTGAGCTGTGTCCTTGGCCCCTTGGGGCATCTTTGTAACACTTGAAACCTGTTTGCCTTCAGAAGAACAAAGGCCTCCTTAGCCAAAGCTGGACAGAGTTCTGGGCAGGCTCTGACCTCTGCCCTATGCCCTCAACCCATTCCCTGGGTCTCATGAGCGTGGCTTTCCACTGGCTACCCAGCCTCCTGGTACCTACGACCTGTTCTTTGTAATCCAACCGGTGTCAAGGAAGCAGGCCCCAGTCTGTTCTCCAGGGGCCAATCTAGGGTTGAGAAGGGCTGACACTGCCTTGATGGGGGGCTATGACAGATCCGGTGACCCATGCAGGACAGTAGTGGGGCAACATAGGGTTATAGTCGGTCCAGGCACTGGGTTAGGGATTCACAAGTCCACAGAGTGAATGGGAAGATCATGTTCTCACTGACTTGACACCTGCAAAATACACCATGAAAGCACTGGAACCTGCAAGGGTGCTTCTTCCAGGATGCAGGGCATGCTGTATCCCAACAGAGGTGGTCAGAACCAGACAGCCCATGCTACTCAACAGGTGAGTGATTCCCATTGAGCTCCTCTGTAAAGGGAGACCAAAATACCCTTTAACCTAGTGGAGCTATGGGGAGCATATGTGCAGCTTGCTGATCTCCCTTCTTTTCAGAGTCTCCTCCAAGTCCTTCCCACCCTAAGCCCTCTAACCATGAGCTCTTACAGAGTCCCAGGAACACATTTTCTCTAACCCTTATTGCAGCAGAAAGTACCTTGCTGTGGATTGGGCACCTCTGTTTTCCCCACCAGCACTGGCCCCTGAGGCACACAGGGCTCCTGGCAGAGGAAGTCCCCCACTACAGACTCTAATGATTTAATTATCATATGTTACCTACTTCCAACAAAAAAATACATTCTCCTCCCACTCAACAAGTATACTTTCATAATGATAAAGTCTGTATGTCTGTGGTTTTTATGTGTCTGAAAATCATTTTTAAATGTCAGAAAGTCAGATGTAAAAGATGATTGAACTTAATGATTACTGCTCATGTCCAGGTATCAAAGGATAGGCCTGAAATTTAAGTGAGAAAGAAATAAAAACACACCTCATTAAATGGCACTGTGTACTTATTCTGCAGTATGTACTGTTCTTGTTGTTACTCCAGCATTGATTGTGTTGTTATAATTTTTGGTTTCTTTTTGGGTCACACCTGCTGGTACTCAGGGCTTAACTCCTGCCTCTGTGTTCAGGAATCACTGTTGGTGGTGCTCAGGGAAACTATATGGTGCTGGGGATCAAGTCAGGTCAGCATCAATGAGCAAGGCAAAGTACCTTAACCTGTACTAACTCTTCAAAATTTTCACTTAAGCACAATTCTTTGTTTATTTGTTTGTTTGGTTGTTTTCTAAGTACAATTCTCTTGATAGGATTTAAAATACTAAAATATACAAAAAGCCTCCTTCCTTCCCTTCCTTTCTTCCTTCTTGAATTATTCCTCTCCAAATTAATTTATGCAAGGAGCACAAAGATGCATTTAAATGGAATATACTTTAAATTTAAAGAATAGGGGCCAGGGAGATAGTATAGTGGATACACTGTTTGCCTTGCATGTGGCCAACCCAAGTTCAATCCCCAGCATCCCATATGGTAAAAAAATAAATATTTATCTATGTCTCTATATAAATATATATTGTGTGGGCCACTCCCAAAAGTACTTGGGAACACAGGGTCATTTCCAGCTATGCTCTGCACAGTAATGTGGGCCTGAGGGTTCAGTGCTCTTTTACCTCACAGTGCTCAGGCCACGCCCATAGATGATGGATGGGTGTGCCAGTACTCTGGGCATCAAATTCAGGGACTTGCACATGCTTACACATGTCCACCATTTGAGTAATTTCCCCAATCCTGAAATTAGTTTAAATATATTCTAAAAGATTATTTTTTTAATCAAAATTAGTAAAACTGGGGCCAAAGAGATAGTCCATTGGGTAGGGTGTTTGCCTGCTTGCAGCCTACCCAGGTCCAATTTCTGACACCCCATATGGTTCCCCCAAGCCCTGCCAAGACTGATCCCTGAGCAAAGTATGAGGAGTAAGTCTAGAGCACTGCCAGGTATGGCCTCAAAACAAGCAAACAAAAATTAGAAAAATTAAAAGAAAAATGTCAACTGAACTGTCAAAATTTAATGCAGAAATACTTAAGACCAAATTGTATCTAACTCTCTCATAAATTTTTAAAATTTTCATTAGCTGCTAAATGCTTCCCAATTCACAGTCAAATCCTATGTTACCTCTAAGGCAGATTCGCAACCTGCCTTCATCTCCCTGTGGTCTGAGTGGTGTCAAGAGTGGGGTAGGGCTTGTCACACTGTCAGCAGTGTATCGATCCCCACTGATGGGACAGCCACATGTTTTTAGGACATTTATTATCAACTAAGCACGTATGTGTTTGTAATCAATTCTAAGTAACAGATTCAGGTTCCCAGCAGATTAGAAGAGAGTAAGGCCAGGGAGATAGCTGGAAGGCTGCGCACATGCTCTGTATATCAGAGCTATGGGTTCGAGTCTCTATATTTCTTGGTTCCTGAGGCACCACCAAAAGTGACCCCCAAGCACCACCAGGTCTGGCCCCTCCTCATCCCCAAAAAGAATAAAAGAATGGTAACAGACCAGGTACACTTTGCAATAAATGGTATTGGAACAATGGCGGGGGGGGGGGGGGTGTTGGGGGGGAGGGAAATACAGACTAATGTCTATTTCAGTAGGCAACTACCTCAAACTCTGGATGGGCTAAATGCTGAGATCTGAACTAGGAAAGCCTCCGAGTCCTTTAGAGGAGTCAACTGGGGGCCATATGGCCCCTTTGGACCCTCTGGATAGTCCAAAGGAGTCACAGATGAGAATTTCATAAATGACAGGCCACTCCACAAAACCAGTGAAACAGGGGAGCCAAGAGAGGGAATGAAGATCAGAAGGGAGCCACGTGAGGAAAAGGCTGGGAAATGAAGCTCTCTAGCATGTCCCTGAAGTCACAGCCGCGGTCCTGGGCGAGGAAGCCTAGGCTTCCTTCCCACAGCTCCTGCCTCCCACATAGGGCGGGTCTAAGAATTGAATCAAAATCCATACACACCCATTTAGTGTCATCTTCCATCTGGACAGGTTTCCCCAGAAGTGGGCTCTGGGACAAGAGTCCAAACACAGCTTGTTTATTGAGGAGGTGAGGCTCACAAGCCAATAGAAATTTGGAAGACACCCTGAGGGAGGCCCTGACCATACCCACCCACAAACCTTTCAAGGGGATCATGTCATGAAAAGCCTTAGAAAATAGAGGTAGGGTTGCCCTCCAGGAAAAAAGGGCAGGTTTGCTTTATTGTCCATTGTAAAAAAGATACTGTCTCTTTCTGAGGCAAAGGTTGGGTGTTTACTTATGGTGTATCATGAAAGATCTAGGTTCCTGAATCCAGGGTTCTCCTGAAGTACAACCCAGAGATATGAAGGAATCACCACAGCTGGTCGGGCATTTGCCTTGCACGCGGCCGACACGGTCGACCTAAGTTCGATTCCTCCGCCCCTCTCGGAGAGCCCGGTAAGTTACCAAGAGTATCTCGCCCACACGGCAAAGCTGGCAAGCTACCTATGTCATCTTTGATATGCCAAACACAGTAACAACAAGTCTCACAGTGAAGACATTACTGGGCCCGCTTGAGCAAATCGATGAACAGCGGAAGGACAGTGACAGTGACACCCACCTCTTACTGATTCACTTTGGGACTTGGGGAGGAAATAGTGCAAGAAAATGCTGATACTCCACCTACTGTTGTTTCTTTGTCTATGATCTGCGCTTCCAGAATAGAAGTCTTGTGCTCTGCGCTGACACCCTTGAGAATATGACAGGTTAAGTTGCTAGTTTGGGGGCTGGGGAAGTAGCTCAGCAGGTAGGGCATTTGCCTTGCAAGCAGCCAACCTAGGTTCAATTCCCAGCATCCCATATGGTCCCCCGAACACCGCCAGGAGTAATTCCTGAGTGCATGAACCAGGAGTAACTCCTGTGCACTGCCGGTGTGACCCAAAAAGGAAAAAAAAAAGTTGCTAGTTTGCAAGTTGTATAAAATCTGAGTCTTCCCCACCCCTGACATCACTAAGAGGGGAAGTGAACCAGGGAAGGAGAAGGAAGCCAAAGCAGGTGTGGTAACCAGTGTCTTCCCTCTGCCTGCAGCTGAGTCTGCCTCACAGAAGCAGCCTTCGGGTTGCCATCACACATACACACACCCCCACCCCCCACCAAGAGACTTGTATCATTAACCCCCACCCCTGAATGGCTTAGCGCTATTCCAGGGGGTGAGATCACCGGGGGTTTTGGTCACTTGCCTCCCTGGCCTCTGCCCCAAGTGCACTAGGAAGAGCATCAGAACTGACTGTTGTATGGGCACTTGAATGCCAGGGAATGGAGCTGCTTGGGCCCCACCAGACAGTGGGCTCCATGTGGGCAGGGCCTTATCTGAATACACTAAGCCCCAGTGCCCGGCACAATGCCAAGCAAACAGTGACCGAATGAACAACACACAGCCCAAGGTTAAAAGTCTATTTTCCTGCCTCTCTCCTCTGCCAGGCCAAGAACAGTGACTGAGTCCATTTTTCCCTTCATATTTTAATACCGAGACTAGGTCTGGCTGCCAGTAAACACTCACTAAAAGTTTGTTCCAAGAGTGATGTAAACAAAAAAAAAGTCTTCTAAAATAAATGAACAAAACTCTGAGTCAGCTAGGACTAAACTGGGTCATCTGTAGGGGAAAATCTATTGATCTAAGATTCATAACAAATGTGCCAAAGTGGAGCACCAGAGGCATCCGAGGCACATGAAAGTAAGATATAAATACTCAACTATCACCATTTATCAATAGTATAGGAGGGACCTATTGCAAACTACAATACCCTGAAGGAAAGAGTGAGCAAAAGGGAATGCCCTGCCACAGAGGCGGGGTGGGGTGGGGGGAACTGGGTGTGGGGGTGGGAGGTCTACTAGGATCATTGGTGGTGCAGAATGGGTACTGGTGGAGGGATGGGTACTCACTCATTGTATAACTGAAACCCAAGCACGAAAGTTTATAAGTCTACAACTGTACCTCACGGTGTTTCACTGATAAAAAAAAAAAGTATAGGAGGGAGGCTCTTAGGAAAATAAATTAGAGCTACAAGACCAGGAAAATAAATTAGAGCTAAGAATATTAGAGAGGAAAAGACAGTGTTGTTATTATTTTCAGTGAAAAAAAGTCAATGTGGAAAATCCAAGGGAAGCAATGAACAACAAATCTAAGAGAAACCACCAAAGAGGCCAGTGATAGGATAAACCACATAAATCAACAGCATTCTCAGGCAGCAGCAAAAACCAGTTAGGCCATCTCTCTGCAGGATAAACAACAATAAACTCTGTATAACAACTGAGGAAGACAAGCAGCTGTGCCCAGGGCCTGTGCTGGGGCCACCGGAGGAGAAGAAAATGTGACGTAGGGAGCTAGCAGAAAGGCACCTCCTCACATGAGGCTGACACCCAAGGATAATAGATACAAGGGCCAGGAGGATTGCCCCATAGCTGGAAGCCTGCCTCATGAGTGGAGGGGAGAAGGCAGATGAAATAGAGAAGAGACCACTAATAAAATGGTTTGCTGGAGGAATCAGTCGAATGGGAGATGTGTGCCGAAAGTAGATAATGGACGAAACATGATGACCGCTCAGAGTCTGTACTGCAAACCATAATGTCCAAAAGTAGAGAGAAGAGTATGGGGAATATTGTCTGCCATGGAGGCGGGTGGGGGGAGGGTGGAAGGGGGATATACTGGGGAGATTGGTGGTGGGGAATGTGCACTGGTGGAGGGATGAGTGTTTGATCATTGTGTCATTGTAACCCAAACATGAAAGCTGGTAACTTCCTCACGGTGATTCAATAAAATTTTTTAAAAAAAGGAAAAGAAAGCCACCTCCTCTTGTTACCTACCAAAATTATTTTATTGGGGGCTGGAGTGATAGCACAGAGGGTAGGGCGTTTGCCTTTCATGCAGCCAACCCAGGTTCGATTCCCAGCATCACATATGGGCCCCTGAGCACTGCTAGAAGTAATTCCTAAGTGCAGAGCCAGGAGTAAACCCTGTGCATTGCCGGGTGTGACCCAAAAAAGGCAAAAATATTATTTAAATTGTTTTGTAAGTTAAAATTATTGATATATTTAAAAATATCACTTAATTAAGGACAGCAACACCCTCGTAGCTAAAAAGTTTAAGATAGAATCAATAAGCTGTCAGGTCCTTCGCAATAAGGAGTCACAGCGTGGTGCTGTCTAAAGGATTTAAGGCAAACATCTGTGCTGATAAGGCTGGGGAAAGTGTGCCATGACCCTGAGCAGTGGAAAGGACCATTTGCTCCTTGTGTGAACTATGTCTAGTTTACCCTTCTGATGTATCTCATCCTTGAACATCTGTGCTGATAAGGTTGAGAGAAATTGCGCCTTGACCCTGAACGGGGTAAAGGACCATTAGCTCAGTGTGAACTATGTCTGGTTCTCCCCTTTGGCGAAATTTTATCTCATCCTCCCTTTCTCTGATGCCTTGGCTTGCTTGCTGTAACTGTATCTTGCTCTCGCTTTTGATATATGGATGTAACTGTATCTCATTTTACTCACAAATCCTTAGGATGATGGGAAGTTGCTTTGTTTCTGATAAAAACATAATTAAAATTTGCAGTTAATAGAGTATGACTTTATTGACACTTTGAAATGTAGTTTACTTATTTATATTTTTATTTTTTTGTTTTGGGGCCACACCTGGCAGTGCTCAGGGGGTAATCCTGGCTCTGCACTCAGGAATCACTTCAGTGGGCTTGGGGGACCATGTGGAATGCTGGAAATCAAACCTGGGTTGACCACAAGCCATTCAAGTGCCCTATCTTCTGTCCTATTGCTCTGGCCCTGAAATGTAGCTTAGAGTATAAGTGAAAGTATATTCTGCAACTTGGGGTTCAGGTGTCTGGTAAGACCCACTGCAGTGAATACACCTCCAGATGTACTCTTCCTTGGTCTTGGCAACTCTTATGAGAGTGAGTGAGCTCTGGGAATAACACTTTCACCTGTGAGTTGTAAGCATCTGCCCCTCACAGAGTTCCAAACATTCTCTGAGACTCCAAGTCATGTACCCTAGCAAGTCCTTCCCCAAACTGATTGTTCCAGAGTGTGTGTTTGTTGTGTTTGTTCCGTCACTACCTGGCATGATGAGGCTGGAGAAGGTTCTGCAGCTTCTGGTCAGGGGTGGGGAGGAAAAGAGGAGGGAATCTCATAGCAATGGGGATCAGGACCTCGTGGTGTAGAGGCCTCTCCATCTCCCTTCCTGCGGCCAGGTGAGAGGGAGGAGGTCTGCGAGGAATGGAGGATGATGTCCTATGCTTGGCACTCTCTGCCAGAGACTGCTGCTCCATAGTTATCAGGGGGTTCCAAGCCCCAAGTGCCAGGCCAGAAGGGGGACAAGATGCCAAGTCTGTCTCATTCCCCTCCCAGATCTACTCCACCCTCCTGTGGAACCCTGAGAAAATCATGGCCCCTTTCTATGCTCAGCTTCCTTTTCCATGAAATGGGGGTACAGTACTCAAGTTCCCATGACGCAGAGGAAGTGGTTAGGCCTCTGGGACAGGGTGGCACCACCCCCGCCCACATACATGGTCCTGACCTGGTTCCCAGAGCCTGGGGCTCCCCCATCCAGGGAGGCCCCAAGCAAACCCCGGTGATCCTGGTAATGATGTACTCTGTCCCAACCTGTGCACCTGCATATTCTTAGGGTGCCTGAGCCTCAAGAGGGGTGTGAGTCTTTGTAAGATCCATTTGAGGTGTAACCCGACTTTCAGGGCCTAAAGCCTCCATGGATGGCACTGCTATGCAGAACAAGTTCAAGGCCACAGCACAGGAGGTGAGGGGCCAGCAGGAGTCTGTATCCAAGTGCACGATCTCCCCCTTCCACCCTCAGGCCTGGCCGAACATTACTGCCAATGTCTGTGGGTGGACCATGGGCCTGGGGACAAGACAAGACACCTCAGTCATCCCTTTTCTGTGCTTAGGAAAGCAGTGGAGGCTGAAACAACCTGGAGCCCCTCAGAATGGATGTCGCAGGGAGAGAAGGGCCTGTCCCAGACGCTGTGTCCTCGAATGACCCGGATTCCACCCCACCCAGCTGCCCAGGAGGAGGCTGAGATACTGGGCTTTTGGCTGTGACTCAGCGGAAGAAAGACAGGAAGGGGGGCGGGGAGGCGCTCTAGGGTTTTGCTTCTCATTTCTCCCTTTCCAAAGCATAGCAATTTCCCAGAAATGGAGGTGCCCAGAACTAAAGAAACCCCAAATTTTCAGAAGCATCAGATTCCCCTATTCTCCCTGAGTACCCTTAGGAGGCCCGAGGAAGCCCCATTGTCATCTATATCCCCTACTAATACCCTCCTCCCAGCTCCAGGATCAGGGATGGAGTATCTGCTCTCTCTCTCTCTCTCTCTCTCTCTCTCTCTCTCTCTCTCTCTGTGTGTGTGGGGGGGTGGAGGGGATGGTCATGATTGAGACCTTTTCGGAGCATGTGTCCTGGACCCACAATAAGGGAGATGCCAGATGAGGCAACTCTGGAGACTCCAGTGGAGCGTGGGGAGGATGCAGGGGAGCCTCAGAACAGAGTCACTCACACCAAGAACCCCAGGGAGCTTTTCCTCCCCTTTCTCTCCCCTCCCCTCCCCTTCCCTCTCCTTTCTCTCTCTTTACTCCTGCTTATCCTTTTATGAGTGGGAGGGTTGTGCCATAACCGGCAGTGCTCGGGGCTGACTCCTGGCTCTGTGCTCAGGAATCATTCCTGGTGGGCTCAGGAGAACATATATGGTTCCGGGGATTGAACCTGGGTCATCAGTGTGCAAGACAAGCACCCTGCCCACTGAACTATCTCTCCAGCGCTACCTTTCATTTCTTTCATATGTTGATCATTTTTTGAAACCCACCTTAAAACCCTCACACTCAAGTTAAATAGCTGTGACCCCCAGATCCTGCAGTCCAGTTTGTGTGAGAACAGGGTATTCATTCATTGGGTTCTCACAGGCTCCTCCTGCTGTTCTCTCTAAAAGGGCTTGAGACAGCAGAGAGACTTCAAAAACAACGTCAGGACCTTTGACCACTTCTCCAATCAGAGCTTGGTCCTTTGTCCTGAAATCAAGTACTAAGAAATTGATACAGTTGCCATCCAGCCCCTGGGTCAAACGTCTGCATGCCGTCATTTGCCCTGAGCCCTTCATGCTAAGAAAAGCTGAGTATGTGTAGTTTGTTTTGTTGTTTGAGTCTCATTTTTTTATATTTACAATACTGTTAACATGTACTTTTTTGATATATAAACTTACTGCCCCTTCACCACCACTGAAGTGCCAAAGACTCCAGGTTGAGAATTTGAACTCATAGATCAGTCGTGTTAAGATGCTGTTTGTCTTTTGTGAAATACCCACTTGTGTTCCACATGAAAGCTGTTTTGAAAGAACAAGCCTCACAGCTGGGGGGTGGGGTGGGGAGATGGTGAAATGAGGAAGAGACGTGGATTCGGGTGCAGGCAGGAGCAGAACCCTGGCTGCTGCCTTCAAGAAGGGTTTCAGACCCCTACATCCTGCACCTCCTCCCGGGCCCTCCCAGACCTGAGGACCCAAAGGGCTGCTTCCGCCCCTTGTAGACTCCTTGAAGCTAAGAACCAGAATTTGGGCGTCTTTCAGCCCAACCCCACATCCGGGGTACATCAGAGTCTCCTTTCAGTTATGGCCACTTTCACTGTCCCCCATCCCCCCAGTGCTGAGCTCCCAGGGCTCTTCTGCTAAGGGGTGAAAGTTTGGCATCTGAATGCACCTGCATGCGGAGGAAGCTCAGTCCACAGCCGGTACTTTCTGTTTGATTCACCACTTTGCCTTGGAAGCCCATATCAGCCCGAGTGACTCCCCACCAGGTGTGGGACCCCTCTAGGAGTTGAGGCACTGGCAGCAGAGCTTCCTGTGGTTCACCATGTGGGAGGACCCTAGTCCCCAGAAATGCATCTGGAGTTCACTCAAGGGCACCATTGTCCTCAAGGATTTTGCCCACATTGTAGCCATTGCTTATGGGATTCCTCCTGTGTATGACTGCTGACTCCCGGGAGAAAAGCAAGAACTGGTGGCTGAAAGGAGTTGAGCCCTCCCTCCACAGCCTACAGAGACAGGCCTCTCCACTAGCTTGGAGTCAGAAGTTGTGGCAACAGCTTCAAATACATGGTAGAGGCCAGAGAGATAGTACAAGAGTTTTTGGCACTTGCCTTACATGTGGTTAATCCCCAAGCCTGCATATGATCCCCAAACACTCCCAGGAGTGATCCTTGAGCTCAGAATGAGAAGTAAACCCTAAGCATCACTGAGTGTGGTTCAAAAAAAAAAAAGAAAAATATTAAATATATGGTACCTGCAATCCAGAGAGTGCAGGGCACCTGTTTGTACTTATGCACCTGAGAGGTACAGGGTCAGGCTTGGATCCTGACTCAAAGATTCTTTTTAAAGTTTCTATTTATTGTGTGGGCAGTGGGGGAGACACATCCGGCAGTGCTCAGGGCTCACTCCTGGCTCTGTTCAAAGACCATCCCGGCCAGGCCCTGGGACCATACATCAAACCAGGTTGCTGCTTACAAGGCAAGTACCCTACCTGCTGCACGATCTCTGAGGTCCTTCCTGAAAGCTTCAGGGGCTTACTTGCTACTGAAGATGAACAATGGCAGACTTGCTCCCTCTCCCCTGACCCTGTTCCATTTCCCACTGCCTCCCTGCTCCAGCTGGCCTCTGTGAGGTTCCTCCAGAGCTGCATTCTGCCTCTCATTCCCATGTGAGACCATTCAGCTCCCATTCCCCATCACAGTCACACTGCCTCCCAGTGGGGAGCTATTCAAAGTCATCCATCATGCACCTCAACATTCTTGTAACCTCTGCTCATTTACAAATTTCAATTCTAAAAACACTCCCAGTTCTAACTATTTGTTACAGCAATACTCTACCTAAAATCAATATCAAAATCTATATAAGTTGCTGAAACAGATGACTACAAATGTGGAGACTTTAAACAACAAAATTTACAATTTGTATCTCTGGATTAGGAATCCAAAAATCAGGGTTCAAGGGTAGAGCATATATCTTGCATGCATAGGCACCCAAGTTCAAATTCTGGTACCACCAGATATATAGGCCTGGAATCCCCCAAGCAGTAAAAGGTGTGACCATGGTAGCCCCTAGCACTTCCAGGTCTGAGTGACACTACATCACTGAGTCCAAGCATTGGACTATCTGGGTCTGTTGACCGAGTATCAACGGGAATGGCCCCTGGATCCTCTGAGCTGTTTGGGAGACTAGAAATCAAACAAAACCAAAACTAAAAATCAGTTTCATTCGTGGCCAGAGCCACAGTGAAAAGTACAGCGGGTAGGGTGCTTGCCTTGCACAGGGGCAAGCTGGTTTCATCCCAGCACCATATATGGTCCCCTAAACCCAACAGGAACAACCCCTGAGTGCAGAGCCAGGAGTAAGTCCTGAAATCAAAAACAGACATTAAAAATCAGTTTCACTGGGGGACTGAAGCAATAGTACAGCAGGTAGGATGTTTGCCTTGCACTCAGCTGACCCAGGTTCAATCCCTGGCATCCCATATGGATCCCCAAACACTGCCAGGAGTAATCCTTGAGTGTAGGAGCCAGGAGTAACCCCTGAATATTGCCAAGTGTGACCCAAAATCCAAAACAAACAAAAAATCCATTTCATTGGGCTGAAATTAAGGTGTTGGCAGGATTGCATTCTTTCTTGAGGCTCTAAGGGAAAATCTGTTTCCTTGTCTTTTCCAGTTTCTAGAAGCTGTCTGCATTTGCTGGCTTCTGGCCCCTTCGTCCAGCAAAATGCATCACTCTGACTTCTACTTCCATCATCACATCTCTCTCCCCCCTCTTTGTTTTTTTTTTGGCGGGGGGAGGTTGTTTCGGGGTCATACTTGGCATTGGGCTTTGAGGACTGCTGGTTAAGGGAACAACCCTTTTTCCCTATGGACTGCCATGCCCTTCCTGTCCACCTTTGGCTTCTTTTCTCCCCTTTGAAATCACTCTTGTTGGGACTCAAGGGACTATATGGGTGCCAGGAATAGAACCTGGGCTGGCCACGTACAAGGCAAGCACCCCATCTGCTATACTATCTCTCTGCCACACCCCCCATCCTATTCCCCCTTCTAAGGATGCTTGTAATTACACTGAGCCTAGATGGATAATCTAGGATAATCTTTCCAGTTCAAGATCCTTAACTTAATCACATCCACAGAGGCTCTTTTGCTATGTAAAATTCATAGGTTTGGAGGATTAGATGCTGAGCATCTAACGGAATCATTCTTCTGTTTACCAGAAGGGGTGGTATTGCTTCACCAAGTTCAGCCCAAAAGGTTTGTCTAAGACTGAGGGGTTACTTTGGGAGGGAGGGCAAGGACGGAGGCATTATTTTTGACTGATACTCTGGCTGGGGCTGGCGGGGGTCCAGAGTTCCAGGAAACCTAGTGCCTGGCCCTGCTGCTGCCAGGAACAGCCTGTTCTCCCGATGTGGCCACCATGCAGAGGTCAGGTGCATTTGAGGCCTTGCAGCAGCTGCAGCTCCACTTAAACAGCTGCTGTCTTGGGGAGGGAGTCTGGCCCCCACAGCTTCCTTGCCCTTCTGACCAGAATAGATGAGTGCCGCTGCCAGGTCAAAGTACAGGGGAAATACAGCACAATTTTAGAAACTGTATGCACTGGTGGATATTTTCTGAGCTCGACTGAGCTACAACAGACAAGCACAGGGCCCCAGAGACATAAAGAAGGCAGGTCAGTTTCCAAATGCCCAAGGTAGAATGCCACTGGTGCTGGCAGAGGTATGGGCAAGGGCATATGAGGTGAGCACAGGAATCAGGGTGGGTCTTTCACAAGAGGCAGCCTTGCCAGCCACACATGCTAGGGGAAAAGGCAGCTCAGATACAGAAGGGAGCACCAAATAAAGGGTGTTGGGAGGATCCTCCCAGGATGGGAGAAGCATGCTGAAAGTAGACTATAGACCAAACATGATTGCCACTCAATGCCTCTTTTGCAAACCACAGCACCCAAAAGGAGAGAGAGAAAAAAAGGGAATGCCCTGCCACAGGGGTGGGTGCGATGGGGGGATGGGGGGTGGGAGGGACACTGGGATCTGTGGTGGTGGAAAATGGGCACTGGTGGAGGGATGGGTATTTGATCATTGTATAATTGAAACCCAAGCACAAAAATCTGTAAGTCTACCACGGTACCTCATGGTGTTTCACTAATTAAAAAAAAAAATAAAATAAAAGAGGCAGTCTTGGGGCTGGAGAGACAGTCAGACCTAAGGTGCTTTCCTTAAGGACAGTCAACCCAGTTTCAATCCCCAGCACCCTATAGGGCTCCCTGAGCCCCTCGAGGAGTGATCCCTGAATGCAGAGCCAGGAGTAAACCCCACTCACTGCTGGGAGTGGCCAAAAACAAACAAACAAACAAACAAAAACCAAGCCAAAAAAAAAAATATATATATATATATCAGGCAGTCGTTATGCTGCAGCTTGAAAGGGAGTATGATTTGAACTGGCACTGGTGAGCAAGAGTTTTCACTGCCAGGGCAAAGGGAAGGACAAGTGTTTAGGGAATCGAGAGTTCCATGGGGAGACTGAGATTCCAGGACAGAGGAGAAAAGAAGCCAGAGGTGGGCAGGAGGGACATGCCAGTATGCAGGGTAAAAGGGTTGTTCCCTCAGCCAGCAGTTCTCAAAGCTCATCAGCAGTTTGTTCCCATTCAAGCGTTCTCAGAGCACTATGGGGGCCTTGGGGAGGGTCCCCAAAGCCTACCCATCACCATAGTCCCCCAGTTCTGCAGAGCAGAGACCACTCAGGTCATGGGGAGCCAGCTAACAGTTTAGGGCAGGGATTGGAAGAATGCATGGTCCAGTATCCAAATGGAGGGGTAGCGGGTAGGGCAGGAAAAGGCCTATTTCTTTTTAGGTTAGGGGATTGAAGGGGGGACACATTTCAATAAAGCAGCTCAATGAGAAACTCCTGAAGAAACCCATGGGCAGCTGGAAAACGTGTAACAGTGAGGTGATGCTTTCTTAACTGTCAGCAGGGGGATGGAAATGCTCTTCTGGATCACCGTGAATCAGACTCCTGTACCCTCCACCATGCAGAGGTGGGCTGTGGGAGCTGAGGCCGCTGTCTGAGGAGCCAGCAGAGCCTGGACGCTGTTCACTAATTCCACATTCTCTGGCTGCTCTGCCTTCCGCCCAGGGAGAGGAGAGAGAAGGGCAGGCAAGCCCAGCTTTCCCTAGATGGCTCCAGAAAACATACTGACTACCCTGACCTGAATCTTGTTATGCTCAGGCCCTGGCAAGGAGGGAGAGAAGGGGCTGAGGAGAAGTGGCGGCCACCAGGCTACAGCCTTCAGGTGGCTCCATTTCCAGAGAGCCTTCCCTCCCTCTGGGACTGCAGTGTCTCTCCGGTCTTGGTGCGAAGCAGCAGACAGTACAAAAGGGGGCCTTCCATACACCTGCCCTCTGCCACAGGCAAGAAAAATGCTTGTCAGGCCACAAATGGTGCTTCCCAATTGGCTTGCCACGCCCTCCTAGAAGAAAAAGCACTTGGTCCCATTTCTCAGCCTTGGAAACCAAGGTCGAAGGAGGTAAGGTCATCTGCCCATGTTGAGATCCTGGGAAGGGCCAGATGACAGGATCTGCCCTGGTGCAGGCTGATGTCACCCCAGCACCATAGCCCAATACTCATGGCCCAGAACAGACCATGGCTGCAGGCCTGGCAGTAACTAGTGCCCCAGCCCCGCTAGTCTCCTTGGCCTGGATCTTTCTCCCAAGGGGTTAAGCCCCAGAGTTTTCTGAGAAGCTGTCTCCAAGGACAGCTCCTGCTCTAGTTACCCCAGCTGCCTCTCCATCATTACACACTCCCGGGGAACCATACCCTCATGCCTGCCAAGGCTTTTCCTCGGAAATGCATCTGAGGCCAGTATTCTGCGTCCAGCGAAACTGGCACTGGTTGAGATGCAGCCTAGGAGGCCAAGGGGGCAGAGACACCTGTGAGGTCAGGATAATACCCATGGGGACCCAGGCAAAGGTCAGAAAGCTTTATCTGGGTCCAATAAAGCAACCCTCACCCCCGCCGGTCCCCCTGTGATTCCAGGTTCTTCAGCAGTAGCCATGGGGTGAAGCTCTTGGCTCCTCCTCAAGGAAGCCAGAGGTAATCAGGAATCTGAGCAGCTGGGCAGGGCCAGACTTGGGGGATGGGGGCCCAAGGAGCGGCAGCACAGCCTCTGCTAAGGTAAAGGCAAGCCCCAGGCACAGTGAGGGCATCACTCAGACCAGGCATGATTCCCCAAAAGCAGGGACCCTCAGTCCCATTCCCTGCCCACAGTCAGTCCTGAGATCAGACCCTGTGCTCAGAATGAGATGTGGGAAGCATACCCAAGGCAGCAGCAGGTAGGCGGACCCTTGGGGTGAGCTCAGTGCCACACCCCCTGGCATTGAAATGAGGAGCACCCACACACTTTCCTCCACACTGCTTCATACTGCGTTCCCTCAATCCCCCAGCCCTGCTTAATCCAAGAAGTACCTTGGTGTGAGGGGCCAGGGAACCCACAAACATCAACAATACCTTAGATCACTGTCAGTCTCTTGACACTTTATTGTCACAACCCCTAATGTCGCCAAAGCAATTTCACGCACTGAGTCCGGAGTCACCGGCATGGAATGCTCTGAAGCGATGGAGCCACACTGGGCTCCTGTGTAGCTGAAAAGCCAGATCCTGGCTCTTTGCTGCCCCACGGAGACCTCTGTCCTTGCTTCTCCCCACAAGTCTCCTAGAAACATAAGGGCACAGTAAATCACAGCGTGACGGGAAATGCCGCAAGCATCTTGGGTTCTGGATGATGCCATCCACCTCCTTCCAAGTAGCATTCCAGGAAGATGAGTCAGCCAGGCACTGCGACAGTCTGGGGCCCTGGCCAGGCATCTGGAGGGCACCCACGCTGCGTCCCAGACCTCTGGATATGCAGGAACCGGGGCCTAAGAGACAGGGACAGAGGGCCAGTTATGCCTGGGCTCATGCATCCTGGAGTGGCATGGCTCCAGCCTGAGCTCATGTGAGTTAGGATCAGCAAGGATACTGGGTGGGGCAGATGGCGGTAGGGTCTCACCTCCCACAAAAGTCTTTGCGTACGGCAACAAGATCAAGGGACAGGTCAGGCCGGGTCTGAAGCCAGCTGTGAACAAGCTCTGGGTGTCTTGGGTCGACTTCTAAGAAGATGCTTCTACACAGGGGAGAGACAGGTCTGCTCAACATGGCAGGGCTGATACCTGGACTCTGGGGGTGACAGGTTGGAGGGGTGGGAATAGGATGATGGCCAGGACAGGCTCAGAGCACATTGGGAGGGCTGGAGAAGGATGCAGGGATAGACCAGAGAAACCCACTACACCATACCCGGAGTCCTTCAGGAGCTGAGGTGCCAGGGCTAGGATGTGGGCAATGACGTCCATGCCATCCTCCCCACCATCCAGGGCTTCCAAGTCTTCATAACTAAAGAAGGACAATGGGAGGGGAGAATCTGGAACGGGTGGCATCCACAAACTCTGGAGGAGCTGAGCAGTATCTCCTTGAAAGGGGCCCCTTGGGAGCGACAGTACAGCAGGTAGGGCATTTGTTCAATCCCCTGCATCCCATATGAGATTTGCCATGGGAATTGCCAGGAATTACTTCTGAGTGCAGAGTCAGGAGTAACCCCTGAGCATCACCAGGTGTGATCCAAAAAGGAAAGAAAAGAAAAGATAGGGAGGAAGGAAGGAAGGAAGGAGGGAGGGAGGGAGGGAGGGAGGGAGGGGGAGAGGGGGGAGAGGGGAAGAAAGGAAGGAAGGAAGGAAGGAAGGAAGGAAGGAAGGAAGGAAGGAAGGAAGGAAGGAAGTAAGTTAGTTCCTCAGGAGCTCTGCTCTGTATTGCAAACAAAACTGAGAAAGCAGCACCCACCAGGCTATTCCACTGGCCTGATATGGCTGCTCCTGTTCTTTGTCTGGGGAAGACCCGGAATTGGCCCTGACCACTCCTGAGACCCTAGAAATAGGAGCCAACATCCTGAGCCCCACTACTATAGCCTCATGTGGGGCTCTCCTGCCTCTGACTGTTCATGAGCAGAAACAGCTTCCTGGCTCCCCAACTAGGCCCAATAGGACCTTCTTCAAGGCGCCTTCCCTTTCTGGGCTTGTCTCCTCTGTAGAAAAATCGGCCCATCTGAGTACTTTCTCTGGACTCTGTAAGGTGTCTGCTGCTTTCAAACTGTTGCTAAGTCTGCCTGTGGCCCTGCAAAGCTCTTCCTCTTTCAGAGGTGGGAGCTGAAGGCTCAGAGAGGTTTCATGGTCATTCAGTGCTCCTGAACTGGACGGCTGAAGGAGCCCAAATGGGTCTGTGGAATCCAGAGCAAGCATCTCTCATCAACCCTGACCCTTGCAGCCTTCCCATCCTCCCTGCCCCTCCAGTGGTGCAATCTTCAGGGTACACCCATCCCACCAGGTCTTCCAGACCATTCTTGGGCCATTCTAGGCTCCCTGGTTCATCCTACCCTATACCTGCGAATTTCTGGAGCCAGCTGCTCCATGTCCTTGTGAAAGACGTAGGGAGGGTTGCTGACAACCAGGTCCAGAGGGCCCCAAGGCAAGAGCTGCATCCAACACCCCTCTATGGTCAAAGGGAACACACAACAGAGAAAGGAGACAGGGAAGTAGGTGAGAAGTTGCTCTCTGCAAGTCACACCCTCGTCTGATCTCTGGATGTGGTTGTCCACACACACGAATCAGTGCCTCGCTGGACGTGTGTGCACTGACACGGCAGGTCTGCACCTGATGTTCTGGCCTCTCTTTTTTCCTGTCGAAATCTCCTTAATAAGCCAGAATCAGAGGGACTGCCATCTTAGGCAGTCCTCCCTGATTGCCGAGGCAAAGCAAGCACCTATGTCCTCTGCAGTGAGTGAGCATGGGCCGAGCATATGCAGAGCAGGCCTGACTTCTCCGACCTGATTTCTAGCATCTCTATTTACAGATCTCGGCCTGTGCCAGGGGCTACTCCAGATTCATCACATTCCTAGGGGGGCCGGAGAGGGCAGCTGAGGCCCAGGGATCCACAGTCATGTGACAGAGTCAGAACTGGAACCAGAACCCTGAAGCAGCCTGGAAAGGTTCCAGTGAGCCAAGCAGGGCCCAGGCCAGGCAGGAGCTCCAGTACTTTGGTCCTAAGGACTTTCTTTAGACTTTTGCTTCTCTCTAGCCAAAAGTAGCTACTAGAATTACACTTACTAGCTACGGGAGACACAGATGGTAAGAGAGACCTTGTGGGTAGTCCCTTCCTGGATTAGGCAGCCCAGGAAGCAAGAGGGATTTGCTCATCCTCAGCAAAGTTTGGTCTGAGACACTCTGTGTGTGTGTGTGTGTGTGTGTGAGCGCGCGCACACGCGTGTGTGCACGTGTACTTGTGCGTGCTCACGTGGCTGTGTATTCTAGCAAGGTTTGGTCTGAGACACTCTCTGTGTGCATCTGCATATGTGTGGTACCTATACCTAGAAACCCCCTCCCAGGAAAGGTACCTAAGGTCACATCGAGGGGGATGATACGAATCCTGTCTTGCAACCGCAGCCTGGAGAGAAGAGAAACAATAGTGAGAAAGGGACAGGACCTACCCTCTGCTACAGGGACTGGCAGTGACCCTTTCCTGGACTGGTGAAATTCACGGAACCCTCCAACTATTCAAAACCCTGCAGGACCGCGCCAGGAACCCCAGTTTCTCCACATTCAAGAAAGTGGGCTTGCTGCCGCATAGGGGAAGAGGTCAGGCCCCACAGGGCAGCTCTGTCCTCGCTGACCCTGCAGCCCCCCAGCCTGCCTACCTCTCAGCATTCTCTCGGGTCAGGCGGATGGCGGCTTCTCCCTTCTCCACAGCAATGACTCGGCTCTGCCCAAGGGCAAAGTGGGGTAAGGAGGCAGCCAGGAGGGTCTGGGAGAGCCAGGCCTGGGGCCAAAGCCCTCCTCCAACCTTCTACCAGAAGAAAATGGAAACTCCCAACAGCCTTCCTCTCTGTGGCCAGGGTCTGACCATACAGAAGGGGACAGAATTAGAGGTTGTGACCACAGGGGGCTGGAGGTGCTCCCAGCAGGGACAGTAGGGGAGGAATGCAAAGGCTCACCTGGGGAAGCTGGCTCAGCAGGCTGAGGGCGATGGCTCCTGACCCACAGCCCACCTCCAGGATGAGGGGGCCACCTGGGCTTCCCACAGCACAGGCCCTCTGGCTCACCTCCAACACCCATTCGACCAGCTCCTGCAGGGCAGAGGGGTCTGACTCAGAGAGGCGCCCACCTGGTGGCACAGTCAGTTCCTGTGCTAGTACCCAGGGACCAGCTAAAGTCAGACCAACTCGTCTGCCAGGCCCTGCCAAATCATTCCTCATCTTCTTGCCTATTTCTCCTGGTTAACTGAGTACAAGTCAAACTAGCCTACTTTACCAGGATGTGGTAGGGAATAGGGGGCCCATGCCCAGGAAGCACTAATCTATGCTGGTACCGAGCCCCCAACAAGTCTTCTGTCACTGAGCAATGTGAACAACTATATCTGAGGCTTCCAAGCGATCTCCTTTGTGCCTGGGCCAGCTTCTAGATCTTTCCCTGTATTAATGTATTGGCATCTCACTTCTGAACCATGAGAAAACTGAGGCCCTGCCTTAAGCCTGGCCTATAACTCATGATAGCCAAGAATCAAGAGCTTAGGGACTAGAGAGATAGTACAGTGGATAAGGCGTTTGCCTTGCTCGTGGCCAACCCGGGTTTGATCCCCAGTATCCAATATGATCCCGAGTACCACTAGGAGTGATTTCTGAGTGCAAAGCCAGGAATAACCCCTGAGCACTGCTGGGTGTGGCCCCAAAACAAAACAAAAAAGAATCAGGGGTTTGTATGTTTCAGTTTCCTCAAAACTGAATCTGCCCTTGGGGAAGATCCTAGACTAAAGGGACAGAAAAGTCCCTCCATGAATAGGGCAGAATATGGTCCTGCCTGAACCCCGTACCTGAAGGGGGTTGTGGCACAACAGGCCCACAAAAAGTGGGCATGGAGTGGCGGGTGGTGCCTCATACACTGCACACACTGTGGCAAAGGCAGCAAGGGGATACTCCCAGACAGTATCACTTTATTAACAGAAGGGTCTTGCCTAGCCGCCCACCCCTGGCAGGATCTGTGCATGGAAGTCCATCAGGGTTAGGATTGATACTTCCCAACCAGTAGAGTGGCAGGCAACTGAGCAGCCAGGGAGGAGGCCATGAAAGGCCTGAGTAGACCCCTAGAGATTGGAGACCACTGAGGCCCCAAGCTGGGCAGGCTCCAGAAACCAGAGGCATGAGTGAACAAACGCCTAGAGCCTTTCCCCCAAACACACACACACACACACACACACACACACACACCCTGCTCCCTCACCCACACACGCAGGCCCAGTCATTTACTCCGCAGCTTCTTCTATGAGTTCAGGGCCTAGGTTGGGGTTTACCAATCCCTAGGAAAGCCAGGCCCTAACCCATTAGTGTTACCCACATCACAGAGGCCTCCTGGCTGTTTCCCCAGTGCTGGGCAAGCTCTGGGTGGTTATGGGATGCTACTCTGAGTCCCAGGTCCCCCAGGCCCCCAAAATCCCCACACCAATTGTCCAAGTGGCTCCAGGCCACTTGGATCCAATTTTCCATTCAAGATGCTCTGTCCTTAGTCCCTAGAAGAAGTATTTTCTTCTGAGCACCCCACAACTGCAGGAGCAAAGCACACCTGTCCCCAGTGAAACAAGTTCTAGGTAAACTTGACCTCTGAGTCTAATCCTGTCCAAGCCCCTTCAGCACCAAGCAACTACCTACAGGTGAGACATGGCTCCAGCCAGAGAAATCTTCTCTCACACTCCCACAGGCTCTGTAACCAGGCACTGGTGGAGACTCCAGGGTGCTGGCCACAAAGCAGAGCCCACAGGCCCGGCACAGAGCTAGCAGTGTAGGCTGTGGCTGAGCCTGTGGTCTCACTGGTGAGGCCGCGTGCCGGGCTGCTGGCGGCCCGCTGAGACCTGTCAGGGGTGTGGGCTTCTCTTGGTTTCCTGACCACAGACAGATCTACCCTGACTGGAGAATGACCCCTCAGCCAGCACCAAGGCCAGGCACCCCACAGAGATCCCCACAGTCTCAGAGACACACACAGAGGTGAACGGCCATGGCCATCACGAGCGAGGTACAGAGCTGAGAGACTGGGGCAAGCAGCGTCTCCCTTATAGTCCAGACCACAAAAAGGATCATCTTTGGCAGAGGGAACCCTCTTGGGGGTTTTAGTGGAGGCCATTCTTGAAGTTCAAAAGCTTCTGCATCCAGGGAAGAGCCTTTCTCAGTCTAAAGCTGTTGACTTGGAGGCTGGAGAGGGAGGACAACTGGTAGGGCACTTGCCTTGCACATGGCCAACCCAGGTACAATCACTAACATCCTATAATGTCCCCTGAGCACTGCCAGAAGTGATTCCTGAGTGCAGAGCCAGGAGCACCCCTGAGTATCGCTGGGTATGGCCCAAATACCAAAAATTAAATAATTAATTGAAATAGAATGAAGAGAAAGTTAGTGTATCAGAAATGGAACTGAATGTAACTTCTGATCCTGAACTTCTGGGAGTCTCTATAAAGAAGAAAATGAGGGCCAGGATGATAGCTCAAAGGAGTAGAGTACATGTTAGGATTAGATCCCTGCCACCACCTGCTTCCCCAAGCCCCACTGGGAGAGACTCCTAAGCATTGCCACGTGTGGCCCATCTCTACTTCCCACCCTGCACACATCCAAAACAAGAGGGAAATTTAAGGATGGGTGTGGCCCAAAAACACTGAAAAAAATTAAAAAGCTGTGGCTCTTTGGGGGAGGTCATAGAAAAGACGGTCAGTCCCATCCTCCCGAGGGACAAGGGAGAAGCCAGCATGATGCAGAGCTGGAGGAGCATTCAGGAAGGAGGCAAGGAGCAGGCGGCCCAGACCACCACCCACGTTCAGAGACAAGTGAAGACCAGCATTTCGAGAACCTTCCCTTCAGATCACCTCTGGCTGGCAGCCCCAGGATGGTGCTTTTGCCTCCTTCAAGCTAGTGTCAAATGATACGCTGAGACTCCCCATCAGGCTGCGGGAAATGGCTCACGCTTTCAAGCTTGGGTTTCCCACTGTACACATGTTGGGACCCAGCCCCGAACGCCCCCAGGGAAAACCCCACTTGCTAGGCCACATGCTGCCTATGGCTTCACACTTCAGCCTTTGGCCTCCGCGATCAGAAACCACCCTCCAATGGGTGAGGTGCCAGGCACCACGATCCCTCCCCTGCACCCATTCTCCCCACTCTCTGCCACAGGCCACGTCCTCTTAAGTTCTTGGTAATACTCCCCCAATGTGGTTTATATTGGGGTGAACCTGGCAAATTCTCAGAAATGCATGTACCGTGAAGCAAGAACCCAGCCTCCAACCGCAGCCTCCCCCTCGCAGCAGAGCTGCTCTCCTGGCCCACACCCACCCAGGAAAGAGGGGACCACACAGGAGCCGGAAGACCACACCCACCTCTCAGAACTCCCAAACACACCGCTGGTGCTGGGTCAGCTCTAAGGAGACACGAAGGTCACTGCGGTTGCTTCCCTCCCCTGCCCTACCCTGCTCTACCCTGAGCAGCCTCGGTGAGTGGCCGCCTGGCCAGAGGTCACACACCCAGGGCAGTGCCACAGTGGCCTCCCAAGAGCCTGCAGGTGGCAGGCCAGATCCTGAGCTGGGACTCTGCAGCTGGTTTAAACTCATCCCAAACTGGGTAGGCAGCCCCACGGGAGAATCAGAACCCTGACCTAGAGTCAACAAGTCTCAGTGCCGCCCCCATAACCCCCACCCTTGACTGCAGCAAGGCCACAGACTCCCTACAGCCCCTTTCCTGGGCAGTGAGGTGAGGACCTAGGTTCCTAAACACATGATAATGAGGTGAATGGGACCAGAGGGTTTCTTGGTTGAGGGAGAGACAGAAAGTGATGAGGAGCTCTGGGCCCATGGCTGGAGCAGGCACTCGAGGACAGTCTTTCCCTGGAATGCTTCTTTCCAGAAATACCCTTTCTCAGAATCTGGAGCCCTCTGACTTGCCCACTGGTCCCCACCCAGCCCCATCCACTTGTTCTGTCTCCCACCTCTGCTCCCTATGAGATCAGGAACGTCCAAGAAAGGCTATGGAAAGCCAGGGTCAAGAGGCTTCCGCAAAGGACAGCAGTCTGGAGTCCACATCTCCGAGCCCTAGTAACCTGAAGCAACTCCCTGACTGGATCCTGGATCCGAGAGGCCTACCAAGGCACACACTTCCTGATCTGAAAGTCTATCCTTTTCATCATCCAAGTCTGGAGAAGGTTGTGACCTGATTGAGTCACATGGCTACACTGCCCCCACTGTCTCCTGAGAGAATCTCTGTCTGCGATGAGCCGGCTAGGCCATAGTTCTAGGGGACAGATCCTAGGGAAATGCTAGGAATAGGCTGAGCAGTTAGTGAGCAACACTAGTTGGGGCACCTGAGACCTGGGGTGATACTCTGGAATGTGAAGACAGTCAAAAAAGACAGAATCTTGAATCAGAGTGACAGTACAGAGGAGAGGGCGTTTGCCTTGCACGCAGCTGACCAGGGTTCAATCCCTGGCATCCCATGTGGTTCCCCGAGCACCGCCAAGAATAATTCTTGAGTATAGAGCCAGGAATAATCTCTAAGCATCACTGGCAATGACCAAAATAAAATTTAAAAAGTAAATTAAAAGAATTTTTCTGAGAGATTTGGGACCTGAGAAGTAACTCAAGTATCAAGTCTGGAGTAGCCCCTGAGCACCGTCAGATGTCAAAAGACCCAAATAAATAAATAAATAGACAGCAAGAGACCTCTGCCCTCTTGGCCCCATCTGCACAGAAGTTAGAAAACACCAGTATGAAAGGGCACAATCTCAGAGGAAGCAGTCATGTGGCCCCAGCGCCCCCTGAAGGAAGTCTAGGGTAAAGCAAGTATTCTGAATCCCTAGACTCATCCCCAGTGAGCCTTGCCCGTGGCCGACCTACCTCTGTTTCTGGCCGAGGGATGAACACTGGGGGTGCCATCTTCAGAGTGAGCCCTTGAAAGTCCCACTCACCGAGAATGTACTGCACAGGCATCCTGCGTAGGGAACAGCTGGTCATCAGTACTAGAGCCTGGACAGGGCTACACCAAGGGCATCCGGGAAGGGCCAGTCCTCCAGAACTAGAAAAGCCCCTTTCCTTCCCTCCTTCCCGTTACCTGGATTCAGCCCTCCTTCCATCTTTTCCTAATCCCAATACTTGGCACATCTCCTCTCTGATCATGAACTTGGTAGGACTAGGGGGAAGTTGGACCCTTACTCCCCACATAGGACCCTCAGATTTGGCTCATGCTCACCTTTGCAACCGGCGGCTACTCAGCTCCTGAATGCACTGTACCTGCCCAGGCGTCAGGGGCTGGGTGTAAAGTACTGGCTTCAGACTCTGAAACTAGCCCACAGAGAATGTGAATGGCTGGCTCCCCTGGCCCAAGGACCTGCTCCAGCTTTCTTACGTGGACACTGCTTGTGGAATCAGCACTTATTTTTTCTGTTTTTGGGTCACACCTGGCAGTGCTTAGGGGACCATATGTGGTGCTGGGGATCAAACTAGCGTTGGCCACATGCAGATGAGCACTTTAACCCCTGTACTTTCTCCATAACCCAGCCCAGCCTAAGACATTTCTTCAGAGAAATCTCACCACCCCTCAGCTGTCTGGGCAGAGTGGAAAAGCCTGTCTCTCCCCCAGGCCCTCCCCCCCACTCCTGTCCTCTTGAAAATACCACACTTAACTGTTTTGGCTCCGAGGACATGAGCCACGATGTACTCACTGGATTCCCGAGCCTCGGGAATACCTCTTTTTTCAAAGACTGCCGTCCAGTGGTTAACCACCTCTGTGGCAGTCACAGGTAGATGGGGTAGCCATGAGCTGAAGCTTCGGGTACTTCTCCAACCCCCTGGGACAGATAGGAGAGCCCGGAGCATTCGGCCCCCAAGTTTCATGTCTCAGGGAAAGGTTCCCCTGAGTGCTTAAAGATCCCCAAGTCTTCCCTGTGATGTGTAGAGAGGAACAGAGGCAGACGGGGATGGAAAGGCAACGGGCGCTGGCCACCAACCTGGAAGACAGAATGTGGAGAACAGCTGATCGAGTGACCCACTGTCCCCTGACCTGCTGCTGCTTGAGATGCACCCTCTGGCTCTACCAACTTCTTTACTCCATTTTCGGCCCTCGCTTGCTATCTGGTTCTTTTTATCTTGAAACTTATTTAGAAAGAAGTGAGGGGAGAGAAAGAGAGAAGTACTTGCTCAAGAGAGAACAGAGGCTTCTCCAAAGTGGAAATGGGCAAAGAAACAGAGACAAATGGGATATGTGTTCCAGGGAGAACATGGGCTTGAATCTTGGATATTTATGTTTTCATCATGATCTTAGCTCAGCACCATTCCTGGTGCTGGGTCACAACTTAGGGAGCTGGATAAATCTGTTTGACCCACTCACTGAACCCAGTTACCTCAATCATAAAACAGGGGAAACACATCAACCCAATGGTGAGCAGTAAATTGGCCCTCGCATGAATACCTAGGACCTGGGAGGCAGCTCAACACATAGAAGAAACTCAAGTATTACCTGCTTTTAACTAATGTTACAACGCGGAAGAGACTGTGTTATCCAGGAAACTAGCTTTTGAGGTTTTACAGAACTCTCTCACGTGCATGCGCAAACCCCCCACCCTCACCCCCACTGAACCAATAATCTAAACTCAGCATACAACTGCCAACTGTAGCACTTGTAGCACTGTCCTCCCGTTGTATCGATTTGCTCCAGCAGGCCCAGTAACGTCTCCATTGTGAGACTTGTTGTTTACTGTGTTTGGCATATTGAATAAGTCACGGGTAGCTTGCCAGGCTTTGCTGTGCAGGCTAAATACTCTCAGTAGTTTGCAGGGCTCTCCAAGAGGGGCAGAGGAATTGAACCCGGCTCAGCCAGGCAGGCGGCTTGCAAGCAGAACGCCCTACCGTTGTGCTATCGCTCCAGCCCCACTGCCAACAATTATCACCAAATAGTTAAACTGAAGGTTTTCCGTTCCCCTTTCCTTTCACACAGACCAAGGTCCACACGAGCGTTTATTTGGGGTGCCACATCTTCAGAAGCAAAGGAGGGAGCATCTTGTGCCCATGTCACCCGGCCAGGCACTGTCCCACATGCGAACTCAGGTCCTCTGCATCCCAGAAGCAGCGCCCCAGCTGCAAGTCAAGGGTGCTGCTTCCCTGGCTCTGCGCACACGGCGCGGCCGATGGTGCAGGGCTGGTGGCCGCTCCCCAAGTCCATTTCCCCATCGAACAAAAAAAGGCAGAGAGGGGTCCCGAGGATACTGAGATCCAGCGGTCCCCTCCCCGGCCCTCCCCGGCTCTAGCACATACCTGCCCGAGAGGCTGACCCACCCGCCCAGCGCCCGGGTGGAAAAGCCTGACTCTCGGCTTCCGGCCGCACGGGCGCACCCTCGCACGCGCGGCTTCCGGAGCCGGCGCGGCTGAGAAACGGCTCGGGCGGAGCCCGCGGCCCGGCTCTAAGGTTCCTTAGGACCACTGACGGCCACGCGGGGCGGCTCCTGCCGGCTGAGGCTGGGCGGGGCGTGGGGGAAAGGTAGCGAACGCCAGGCTGACCGCACACTAGCGGGGCTGTGCGTGGGAGCGTACGAGGCTGTCCCGTGGGCTCCCAGGACCCAGCAGTCTGGGTGAAGGTCAGCGCGGAGATGGGCTGCGCGCGGACGTTGGCGTAACGGGAGGGCTTGTGGCCTGGTCCCCGAGGGGGCGTGTCAGCAGCCGGCCAGGGGGCGGTCACTGAATTGGGGGAGCGAAGTCCAGAGGCAGGATCTCGTGCAGCCAGAGCGCTGGGCCCAGCCCCTGAGCTGCCAGGGCTGGTCCCAGAGTTGGGGGCGGTTCCAGTTCGGGGGCTGGGACCCAATGTCCCGGATCCGGTCGAGCCAATGACCCGAGCGGCACTGGAGGGTCAGTCTCTTGACCGCCTCCCTTGCATTTTAGGGTTCGGATTAAAAAGCCTTGACACTCAACTTTGGACACCTGGATTCCAATCTTGACTCTGGTCAACCCAAGACTTCGTTCACGTGCCGGTCCTCTGTGGACACCCTCAACCGGAACTTATTGTTAACTAGATCACTGTGTTTTTTAAAACTTGGGGTGTGTTTTTTTCTTCTT
This sequence comes from Sorex fumeus, assembly GCF_029834395.1. Lineage (NCBI taxonomy): Eukaryota > Metazoa > Chordata > Mammalia > Eulipotyphla > Soricidae > Sorex > Sorex fumeus. The sequence continues at coordinate 51,304,528 of NW_026606129.1, read as the reverse complement.
CTTTTTTTTTTTTCAGTTCCTGGCTCTGCGCTCGGAGATCACCCGGGGTCGGGGGGACTTGAAGTCCCGGGGATTGAAATCGGATCATCAGCGTGCAAGGCTATCTCGCTGGTTCCAGCGAGATGATTCTTGACCATTTAAAACTTTCCTTTTCTCGGGCTCTGGCTCAGACCCGTGGAGCCACAGGAATCTTTATTTGTTAAATAAACAAATTTAACGAATAAATCCTTGTTAACTTTTCCTTGTACCTTGTTGGCTATTCCTACTCCCAGAGTCTTCAAAATCTCGTTCAAAAACCCGAGGATTAGAAGGGCTCTGATCTTCTGAGATGATCGGCCCTGTATGGTTGTTATTGTGGAGGGTTAAAAGGGGGGATGTATATGTAGGCTTTCGAGTGTCAGGGTGCCAATAATAGTACCACTCTGATAATCAAGTTTCTCTGGCTCCCAATTTTTCCGAACCCGCATGGACATTCTCCTATTCTAGCCTAGGGTCATTGTCGATTTGTCAAAAGCTCACACAGCAGACTCCATCTGGACGGGAGGGCGACACTCAGGGACTGGGGGTGTTTTTCTTTAGGTCACAAAACCTGGAGAGCGTCGAACCAGAGCTCAATGCAGGCTCAAGGACTCCCAGTCTAGTGCTCTCCCCAAGCCTCCTCTTTCCTCTGGGTTTTGGCAGGACAAATCTGTCTCGGGGGAGGTGGAGTCCCGGCAGGGCCTGCCTACCTACAGCGTGAGTGGCCCACCCGACTTCAGCGTAGAGCGCTGGATGAGAAGGGGTGGTCCCCAAGAGCCGCGACCCAGTACTACGCTTATGCTAAGGGCGGAGCCAGATCCAAGCGACAGGCGAGCGGACCAATGCCGAGCGCACTCGGTGCCTGACAGCCAATCGGAGACCGGGGGCGCGGAGCGGGCAGGGAGGCGAGACTCTGTTGCAAAGCGGACCCGCGAGGTTGCACGCTTCGACCCCACCCCCGTGGTGGGTCCTGACCGGGACGGTCCGGGACTCGTTAGCCGCTGCCGGCCGTGAGTGATTAGCGGGCCAGGTCCCCGGCTCGGCGCACGCCGGGAGAGCGAAGCACCGGTCGGACCCGCCGCCCCCACCGCGGGCCTGGCTGGTAGCCAACCACCCCTAGCCTCTTCGCCTGAGCTCGGCGCCCCAGAGAGGATTAAGTAAGTGCTGAGGTCGCTGCTTCTTTGCAAAAGAACAGAGGAATAGCGGAGGCGGGATGGGGATTGGGGCTCGGAGGACACAGGGACCTGGCGGAGAACGGTAGGCGGGATCTGGGAGGTCGCAGTTCAAGAATTCCCTCTCGTCCAGATCCTGAGACAGTCCCAGAAAGTGATGAGAAGGGTGTTTTCTCTGCTTTGGATGGTGAAGTAAACAGAGCCCTGGAGAGCGCGTTAAGGGTCTAGCCCAAGGTCAGTGACAGAGCCAAGACTCCTTACATGCCCAGAACACCGGACTCCTGAACTGCGCCTCGCCTGGCCAGAGAGACAGGGCAGAGATGGATGAGCCACTCTCCTTCCCTGTCCCTCTGCCGCCCTTGCACCCCAGGACGGATTCACTGTGGGGCTGCCGATACCTCACACACATACACTACACTGGACCACCCGCCTTTGCCCATGAGCTGGCAAGGGGAGGCATGTGCCATGTAGACATGGGCCATGTAGCACCTCCTGTCCCTAACTTGGCCCTTCTGTCACTTGCTAGGTCCCTCCAGTGCTGTCTTCCCCAGGGGCCCCTGGTTTGGGAAAGCCTGCCTGTGCCACACTCTGAGCTTGCAGTCTCCACACCTTCTTCTGTTCCCACAGAAGGAGGGAAGAGGGGAGGGCTGAACCACCTACACACACACACACACACACACACACACACACACACACACACAGTGGATGGCGGTGGTGCTGAGTTGAGTTTCCAGGGGACTGTTTCATTCTGACATTTCAGTGACCCTATAAGAGCTTCTTACTATCCCCTCCTAAGACCCACGAAAACCAACCCAGAGAGGTACAGACTTCCCCAAGGGTAGTCCGGGTGAGTGGTTGAATGGGACTTCAAGGACAGGCCCTTTGACTCTTGGGTTAGTATTTCCCTCCAGGAAAGGAAATACCTCCAGTATTTTTCCTCTAAGCAGGAGGTGAGGGTTGCTTATTGCAGGGGGTAAGGCGATTGGGGGCACCGGGAGTGGAGGGCAGGCATTACAAAGGGGAGAGACTTTTCCCTTCCAAGTCTTCCAGGTTTGATTGCTCTGATCATCTTGTCCACAAAAAGGTGGCAGGTTTCATTTTCATGCTTCTAAATTCCCATGTCCCCTGAATTTGCTTTTGCCTTCAAATTTATTTCCTTTTTATCTTCAAAGCTTAGAGAGTCTTTAATTCATCCCCGAGTCCCTGTCCTCAGCCTGATGGCTTTTCTTCTTTCTTTTCCAGAAACTATTTTCCAAGGAGGTGGCCACTTGCCCAGGTCGGGGGGGGGGCCCTTGCTGAGATCGTCCTGATGTCAGGAGTGAGTGGACAGGTTGACTGACTCCAGGCTGTCCCTTGGTTGGGCATTTCCTGTGTCAGCATGAACTCCAGGATCCCATCTGGCCGGGACTGGTTCAGCAGTCGCCCACCCACGCCTGAGTCTGACCTGGAACCTCCCACCGATGGGCCAACCTCCGAGACCACCACCCTCAGTCCGGAATCTACCAGCTTTAATGACACCAGAGTCCCTGATGTGGATGGAGGCCCTGGAGGTGTGGCCACAATGCTTCTGTCCTTTGGGATCATCACGGTGATTGGCCTGGCCGTAGCCATGGTGAGAGATGGGGTTGAGAGAGGGATCTTAGAGGGGAAGGGAGAAGGTTGGGCATTTAGAAGACAGAAGCAGATGGCAGTTGTCTTAACAATTGGGCAATTCTCCCTCTCCCCAGCGATTTGGCTTTTGCAGTTGAAGAGAAGCTGCCCTCGGTTGAGAGCACCAGAGCAAGTTCCGAGGAATTTGTGGCATTTTGAGCTGGGTCACAAAGGCCACATAGGAGTAGGGGAAGGGGGAGTGCCATGTGGATAGCTCTGAAGGCAAAAGTTTGGAGACAAACTGATTTCTGTGAGCAGCAAGCAGGATGAGGCAAGGGAGTCTGGGGAGTGTAGTAAGAATAGAGGCCAGAAGGAAGTCGGGATCACTTGTGGGGAGTCTAGATGGGTTACCCCAGATATGTCAGACAGTGGTCATTCATTTGCTCACTTGACAATTATTTACTGAACACCTGTTCTGGGCCAAACCTTGTGGCCTCAAGGATGGGGGAGAAAGTCCTGTGCTGGGCTGTTATGGAGAGGGGGGACAGATAAACCAGAGGTTCCCAGGAAAGCCATGGGGACTGGTCTGGAGGCTGAAGCAGAGGCCTTCTGAGGCTGTGTTAGCACTGAGACCTCAGGGAGGCAGCCTGACCCTAGCTCATGAGAAGGGCAGGGATAGAGGTGAATGGGGGTAGGCGTTGTAAGTCCCTGATCGTGGCTATGGTATGTCCAGATTTGGGGATCACTGTCCCTGAAGTGATGGTCTGTCCTGGAGGATGATATATGGACATTCAGAGGTCCCTCAGATTGTGCCACCTGAGACCAAAGAGCAGAGAGCACAGTGCCCAGGGCCCTCACAGCTTTGATAGCCAGGATCATAGCATGTTGCATGAACACAAAGGGCCAAGCTGGTCCCTCCAAGGCCTGGCTGGAGCTTCTGGTAAGCCAGGGTCGCCATATGGGCCCTGCAGGCTCAGGATTGCTGCCAGGGAACAGCTGCTGGCCAGGCTGCCGCACAGAGTGAGGCTGGGGCCTCAGCACTGTCCTGCAGTGGGGGTGGGCCCTCTGCGAGGGGGTCCCTATAATGCTCTGCGGCAGTTACACACACTACGACACTCCCATCCTCAGGGGCAAAGCAGGCCCTAGAATCTTCCCATGTGACCCACTGAAAGACTTTTGTCCTGGGAACTTGCGACAAGATTTTAGCCTCTGGAACTCTGTTACTCTTCAATCTGGTGGCAGATGACTCACCAAAAGCAGTATGGTGAAGAGATTACAGTGGTTATAGTGGTAGTGGAGCCAGAGGTGGAGGGGGCAAGGAACAGCTCGTGGGCACCAGGCACAGGTCCAGAGTTGCTCCCTAAGAGCTGCTGCCCCTCACCTCTAGCCCAACTCTTGTTGGATTGTGCTGGGTGCAAGGAGGCACACCTCAGTGCTGACCTGTGAGCATCACACTGGAGAACCAGGGTGAGGGGATGGGCAGGGGTCCTGGAGGAGGTGGGAGGGACTGCAGCTGGACAGTGAGGGATAGGAAAGATTTTAGAAAAGAGGGTGGATAGCTAGGGATAAAAATGATAAAGCACGTGCCTTGTATGTACGAGGTTCTAGGTTTTATCCCTAATCCTCAGTAATGTGCGCACACACACACACACACACACACACACACACACACACAGAGGCACAGAGAGAGGCACAGGCATGCACACACACGATGTGTTTGTAGGGGTAGGTTAGTGTCAGAAACCTCTCCAGAGTGAGCAGCAAGGATGAGGAGTGGAAATTGGGTAGAGGTTCTGGCCTCTCTTAAAGGTTCTTCTGTATCAAAGGCCACAGGCAAGGAGGGGCTTGGGGCCATTGAGGGGGAGTGTAGGCTACTGGGGCTGGAGCCACTGGCCCAGGCTGGAGCATCTGGAGCAGAAGGCCTGAAGCGCCATTGCATCCCGCTCAGCAAGAGAGCGAAGGTCGCCACCTGCACATGATGCCTGGATCAGGGAGCAGTGAGAGGCACCTCAGTCTTTTCCCAGGCCTTGCTTCCCAGGGAGTGAGAGCAGGATGGGCATCGAGTCTGCCTGGTGACCAGAATTTAGGGGTGTTGGCACCACTCAGGGCTGAGATGGCATGCTCCTGGCGGTGGGGAGCAGGTAGGAGATGTCCTGGAGCTCCTGCCCAGGGGCCAGTGTCCTCTCCCCGTTCTCCCTCCCTCCATGCTTCCTGCTCTAGCCCCAGCCCTCGCATCCTAGCGCTTTCCTCGGGCTGCCTACGCCTTTGTCTTCGCAGCTGCACCGAAGGGGCAGGACACGGGAACTTCTGAGTTTCCTTCTGCATCAGGGTTTTGCTTTTTGGGTCACACCTGGCGATGCACAGGGGTTACTCCTGGCTCTGCACTCAGGAGTTACTCCTGGCGGTGCTCAGGAGACCATATGGGATGCTGGGAATCGAACCCGGGTCGCCGCATGCAAGGCAAATGCCCTACCCGCTGTGCTATCTCTCTAGCCCCCTGCAACAGGGTTTTGGATTTGTCCTCCTCCCCAGGCTCTGTCCGCTGAGGCCATCTGCCTCCCTCAGAAATCAGGGGAGCAGATTCCTGGTTATGAGAGCCCCTGCGCTGGATGCGCCTCTGCCTGTGCCCGGGACTTCTGCTCAAACATGCCTTTGGGCCTGGAGAGAACTGAGGGGCCCTAAGGTCTTTGTTTCCCACTTCTTCCCTGGGGAGGCCAGGGAAGGTGCTAAGCAAAGGAGTTTTGTCATTATTGGCAAGAGGTGTGTCCCACCAGACCCAGGCCTGCACTGACTGTGTGGCCCTCCTCCATGGCATTTCTTTTTTTTTTTTTTTTTTGGCGGGGCGTCCACACCTGGCTGTGCTCAGGCCAACTCCTGGTATTGCACTCAGGAATTGCTCCTGGCAGTGCTCAGGGAATCATAGAGGATGCAGAGTGCCAAGGATCCAACCAGGGCCAGCTGTGTGCAAGGCAAATGTTTTACCCACTCCAGCTTCCATCCATGGGCCTTCTTGAGGTCAGGCCCTCCCCACCAAATGTCAGAGGAAGGCACAGATGCAGATGGTGTGTGTCCCTTGGATTTTTGAGACGATGTGCGGTCTCGGAGGAATCCCCTGACTTAACCTGGGCTGACTAGGGTCTCCCTTTCTGGGTCTTTGATGCTGCTCCTTTTCTTGCAGGTTTTGTACATCAGGAAGAAGAGGAGGTAACTCTCAGCTGCCACTCAAAACTTGGGCCCAAGCAGCACTGGGATGAACTCCAGGAAACGGGGGTGGGAAAGGAGATTCCCCCGCCATCAGGGGCCCCCAGTCTGGTCAGGGAGTCAGAGACGCTTCTACCCACTGAGGTTTGGGGTGACTCTTGCCCTCAAGGAGCATTGAACCCCCATTTTTGGCTGCCCCCCACCACCCTCACCCCTCCAAACTGTACCTCTCACGGGCCTAACCCAGGCAGTCCCCGGGGCCCTGCAGATGGCAGCTCCAGAGCCAGAGAGCAAGGCCCTCTCTGGTCCCCAGGGAACTCGTCCTCCCATCTAAGGGTAGAGCTGGAACAGTGGAGACAGTGTCTTTCACTAAATCCAAGGGAGACCCAGCCCTGCCCCCTGACCCCAGTGTGTGTTCTCTGGCTCAGTCAGACCTCCAGGGCTGGTGGGAGGGAAACGCTTGCCCGGCCTCCACAGCCCCTGCCTGCCCCCAGGTTGGAGAAGCTCCGCCACCAGCTCATGCCCATGTATAACTTCGACCCCACGGAGGAACAAGATGAACTGGAGCAGGAACTGCTGGAGCATGGGCGGGATGCAGCCTCCGTGCAGGCCCTGCAGGCCAAGGTAGGCACTGACCAGCCACAACCCCCCTCCCCCTCCCTCTCCCTGCAGCAGGACAGAGGCTCTTCCACCCCAGGCTTCCTCCTCTCCCGTGTGGCCAGTGGGTGGCAGCTTCAGTTGGTTCAGAGATCTGGAATTGCTCATTGGCCCCTGGGAGAGCCACTGTGCGCGGCCCCGGAGTTTGGGGACCCAGACAGGCTCTCACCTGCTCACCAGTAACTTCAGAAGTCTGCTGGCTTCCTGGGCCATGGGTTTCTTGTTTGTAAGTGACAGATCAGCCAGAGAAATAGTGCAAGGGGTAACATGCTGCTAACCAGCATAAGGTCTTCTGAGCACTACCAGGTCTGATCCCTGAGCACAGAGCCAGGAGCAAGCCCTGAGCACTGCTAGGTATGGCCCAGAAACAAACAAACAAACAAAAGAAAGAAAGAAAAAGAAAATATAAGTGGATAATTTTTGCTCTGTATCCCCCCATACACTGATGAGGCAAACAGTATGGTAAGATTGGTAAGATAACCGGGGATTAAGACCTCAGGTCCTCTGTTGAGGTCTGTAGTTTTAGGAGTTTGAAGTTAAATTTGGGGATGGGGCACCTCTAAGTAGTCTGATTTGGATTAGATCCCTAGTAATAGATAGTTCCCAGGCAGGTGGTGATCCCACCCAAACTTATTTCTGAGTTGAAAAGGCAGGCACCCCATGCGGCCATTCTCTCAGACCCTGTGCCCCCAACCTGAGACCACTAAGAGCCCAAGCACCCTGAGGGGGCCTGGTAGATTGCCCCTTTACACCTGTCCTCCCCTCCATGCGCAGGTGCAGGGGGGGCCAGGCCCTACAGGGGCAGAACTAAGAGTCTGGACTCAGGAAGAGTCCAGGCCAGTTGTCCAGAGAACCATGGTTATGCCACCAGTTCTGCGTGACTGGCTCAGTTCCTGCATCCCCCACCCCCACTCAGTGCTACTCAGGAAATCAGGCTGAGAACCTTGGCCCTGCCAGCCCAGGGGACTATGGACCACTTGACAGTAGTTCTTTTGTGCACCTCCCCGCTGCATGATTAACCAGCACAGGGGTTCATAGGATGAGTGCCAAGCACTGGAGGGCGGGCAGGGAGGAGCCATCTGTCCCAGATCATATTTCTAGGCTGTGCTTGCAGGGAAGGAATTCCAGGCAGAAGGCATGGTGAGTGCCAAGCACAAGCCTGCACCCGGAGGCGGGGTGTGGGGTAAGGCACAGCCTTAGTCAGGGGCTCTGACGCCCTGCCTCTCTGTCTGCAGGTCCCGCGCCCCTCTCAGGGCCCAGTGCAGAGGCCCAGCCGGCTGGTGTTCACCGACGTAGCCAACGCCATCCACGCTTGAGTGACCCCTGATGAGGACGCAGTGCCCGCAGCGCCCAGAGCTCCCACTCCACGACTGTTAAGACCTTCTCTTGGGACTTGTCCCGCTGAAGCCCCAGCTATTCCTCGGCCTGCAGCCCATGTGCCGGCTCAGCGACAGGCCCCTGAGCAGGCCAGGCCCCTCTGTGCTTGGATCTGAGGCCCCAGGATAGAGGCCGTCCCTTGGGTCAGCAGGGTTGAGAGGTGCTGGCTACATCATCTCCTGCCCAGACCCCTCAAATCAGGGTCTGCTCCTCTGATGTGGCAGAGAAGGTGGGAGAGAAGGAGCTTCCCTTAGTCAGGGGAAGATGCTTTGGGGATCAGTAGCTTCCCCTGGAGAGGCCACAGGTGGCACAGGTCTCAGAACCAGGGTAAGGTGGCACCCGGGAGAGGCCCTGGGATGCAGGTGAAATGCCTCAGGCCTAGGGCCCTGGAAGAGGGGTGCCAGTCCCCGAGGACCATCTCTATCACAGAGCATCCCAGGGGTATCCCAGCCATTATCCCTGGAAGCGGGGATCTGAAGAGGGAGGAGAGGGGCAGCAGGGATGAGGGATGCAGCCCCCAGATCTAACACGCCTCATTCACCAATGTGCAAAAGTGGGCCAGCCAGAGGGTCGGAGAGAGCCGGGCTGCCTGTGCAGTATGGGGTAGACCACCCTACCCTCTGTGTCCAGGGCAGGGTGAGAGGGCCACCCTGGCATCTGTTTGTTCGGGTAACCTGCTTCAGAAATCAGGTTCCTGTTTTGGTCAACTTGTGGATCTGGGGCAGCGGGAGAGGCTGCTACGGAAGGGTGGTGGTCCAGAGCTGTGGAAAATTTCTGAGCATCGGAAGCCAGGTCGCGACAGCCCCCTAGAAACAGGCCTGAGCATCCCAGGCTGTTCTTTGGTCCACCCAGCCCACCCCCAGCCCCCACCTTTTCACCCTCAGGCTTCTGACAATCTGTGGCATCTGGGCAAGTCTTGGGCCAAGCCCCAGAAGGGGGGGGAGGTTCTCCTGGGCCTGCTAGCACACTAGAGCCTGCTCAGAAGTACCCCTGGCCTAGTTCGTGCCAGCGGATGGCAGGACTGGAGGGGGTACGGGGGCGGCCTGTGTGGATCTTCTGTTGACAAATGCCACATGTCAGGATGTGAGGGTGCAGGAGGCCCGCGCAGCGAAGGTTCTGGATTTATTCCTTCCTCTGGATGCTATAAATACGTTAGCACTTGAGCCGACTGGAGGGCTGTGGGTAATTTAGGATGCATAGAAGCTGTAATTTAGCTCGCAACATCTCCAAGTGAGCACATTAAAGATGTAATTAAGATGTTTACACGAAGAGAACGTGAGCCTGTGACACACGGGGCGCGAAATCCCAGAGGGGGGCGGCCCGGTGAGGGGCTGGGGGAGGCGCCCCAGCTCTGAGGCGGCCGTCCAGCTGGTTTCCCTCCATCTCACCAATGACACGCCTCTGCCCCAAGTCTCGGGTCGTGCCAGACCTCAAGCCTTCACTGTGGAATGGGGACACCATACCTACATCCCTTAGGGTGAAGGGGGCCTCGTGGACAGGACCTTGTAGCACCAGAAGAGGAGGGAAATTGGGTCCTCAGGGCCAATGTGTGCGTGGCACCTCAGGATCCATCCTGGCTGGGTCTCAAACAAGAGGAACAAAACTGGTGCGGGCAGAGGGCGGCCGGGGGAGACCAGAGAGGAATGTGTGCGTGGGGTGTGTGGGAATGTGCATCTGCGTGTTCGTGCATGTATGTGTATGTCCATGTGTGTAACTCACCTGCAGTGCTCAGAGGGGTTGGGGAAAAGACACTGGGGTGACCAGTTGGCTCGGAGCATTGTTAACAAGCCAAGACCCTCCGTGACATCCAGGGAATCGGTTCTTCAGGCTCGAGTAAGTGGAAATAGGTGTCAGTAAGATCCCGTTCCACAGGGCGAGATGGGTTGGAAAGGGCCTTGGGCAAAGGTGAGGGTCTCCAAGTACCTGCTGACCCCCCAACTAGAGTCAAAAAGCAAGGTCAGGCTGGGGAGAGAGTCCGGTGGCTTGGGTGTTTGCCTTGCACTCACCTGACCCTGGCATCCTATATGGTTCCCTGGGTACCTCCAGGAGTGATCCCTGAGTGCAGAGCCAGGAGTAAGCCCTGTGCACAGCCAGGTGTACCCCCGCCCCTGCAAAAAAAAAAAAAGCAGGTTGTGTCAGTGACAGCCCTGGATTTCTGATGGGCACGGGGTGAGGAGGAGATAGATATAAGTGGGCTGTAAGGCACCACAGGCTGCCCGAGAATGTGAGTCGCAGAAGACCCTGTTTCTGGGGTGCCCTAACAATGGCAGTCTGTAGCATAAACCTGGCATCCTGGCAAGACGGTACCAGGAGGATCCTGTCCACCATTGCTACCCCCTTGAGGCCACTGGGGGGAGGCACAGAGATGCAGAGCCACATCCTGCTTTCTTGTTCCCTCTTCCCGTCCACTCTGCTTTGTATCTTTCCCAGTCGTGGAGGAAAATCAAATGCCCTGCAAGTGTCCAGGTCTCCCACAGAGTGCTGGGTCAATAATTACTGGGGTGAAAGGTTCCAGTTGAGTCCTTGTGACCTTGGCCTGGTGGACAGCTCAGAAGTCTCTGCATCCTCAGCCAGGCAGAGAGAGAGAGAGAGAGAGAGAGAGAGAGAGAGAGAGAGAGAGAGAGAGAGAGAGAGAGAGAGAAGAGGGAAGGAGAGAGAGAGGAACGGGGAGAGGGAGAGAGAGGAAAAGAAGGAGAGAGATAGAGGGGACTGAGGCCTTGCTGCCACTCTTGCTCTAGATGATTAAAGGGGCTTAATGGGACTTCCTGTACAGCTGCCCCCCCCCTCAGTGTATGCCCAATAGTGAAACCCTAGGGAGTAGCAGCCTGGCTCCGGCTGGGATTGATCAGCAGTCCCTGGTATGAGGGTAAGCAGATAGGTGCCCTCAAAGCAGGCTGTCCTTGGGTCTGGAAGTGAAGTGTCACCTCTAGCTGAATAGCTCTGCTACAGGCAGACAGTGGGATGGCTTCAGAATGCAAAGGACCGTTCTGGTCGGGTCTAATCAGGAACTCCAGCAGAGCAAACCAACGACCTCAAATCCCTTCCAGAAACTTCTCTGAACCCCACAGATGCAGGCCTGTCAGTGATACCTCCATTCATGATGGGGTGGGGTGGGACTGGAGAGATAGTACAGTGGGTAGGGCGCTTACCTTGTACATGGTTGGCCTGGGTTTAATACCTGGCACCTCAGCGGGTCCCCCAAGCTCCTCCAAGAGTGAACCTTGAGTACAGAACCAGGATTAAACCCTGAGCACTTCAGGGTGTGATCCCCTTCCCCCCAAAATAGATGTGAGAAGACAGGTGAGAAAGGATAAATGCTGTCATTGTCTACGCGTCTGTGTCTGTCCATGTTACCCAAAAGAAGGTGGAGTCTAGGTGTGTCCAGAGGCCAGGGACAGGCACCCCACTCTACCATGTTCACCATGTTCATCCCTCAATATACCTTGGTGTGGAGGGCCTTGTTTTAGGAAGTGTTTGAGGGAGGTCCCCAAAACTGCTGGTCTGGCATCCCCACCCTGCCCCCGGCTCTGAGGGTTCAGGGTGGAGGAGGGCACCTGTTTGCTGGGATCTCTAGCAAGAAGAATTTGAAAATGCTGAGAAATGAGCGAGAGTGGGAGAGGCAAGAGACAGTGAAGAGCCCTTACCAGCAGCCACGCAGCGTGAGACAAGGTTGTCGTCCCAGATAGGCCTGGACTGGGCCTCACTCTCCCCCATCCCCACCCAGAGCCCCCCCACCCCAGCTGTTTGGGTTCTGCAGGATGTAGGTTGGGCAGGTGTCTTGGCTCTGCAGGGGTTCCTGGACACTGCCACATCTTCAAGAGCTAGCAGAAGGGCAGCTGGTGGAGAAAAAAAAAAAACAGGTGTAGTTATAATCAGGGAAGTGAGCTGTAGGGGGTGCCTGGGAAGAGACACCTTCTAGCTGGGGAGCATGTGGAGCCCTGGTGCTGGGTGAGGAGGGGCTGCTTCTAGGGCTTCCCTCAGTGTTCAATGGGAGGAGCCCCTTCCCTCTCAGCTGAAACTTGAAAGAGGGGCCAGAGAGTTCATCCGGAAGGCCCTTGCCTTTCAAGTGATGAACCTGAATTCGACCTGGCAACCCACTTCTGAATCCCACCAGGAGTGACCCATGAGCACAGAGCCAGGAGTAAGTCCTGAGCACCACCAGGTGTGGCCCTAAAACCAAAAGAAACAAAAAGCAACGAACAAAAGCGCCTATGGAAGTCTTCCAACTTTCAATGCCGGGCTTTGCTGCCACCTGCTGGCAACTATAGGCACTGCCATGATTGTGCCACCCTGAGTCTGATCATCTATCAGGAGACCACGGAGGTCTTGGACCAATCCTCAGATTCTTTGCCTACATTCAGCATCTCCCCATATAGCAAGAATAGCCTCTCCTTCAAGTGACAGACCTTGGCCTGGGGATCACCTGGCAGGACCAGGACTAGGGTGAGGGTGGGGGAGCTAAGGTTGTAGTCGCTTGGCTCTGAGACGCCATACTCACACCAACTGCATGGTAATACCCCCTCACCCACATCAGTCATCTGGGAGCACCCTCTCACCCACACCAACTGCATGGGAGCACCCCCTCCCCCACACCAGCCTCATGGAAGCATCTCCTTAGATGTATGCGCAAGGAGCCTCAATCCTCAGCCTAGTCCTGATCCTGCTCCTTGGGCCCCTCTTGACCAGGGCCCAGCAGGCAGGCACTGAGCTCCAGGATGCGAGGCCCTGGAGGCTAAGCACTGAGGGCAGGGGCCGAGCCCTGGCCTGAGCTCACTGGAGACAATCGTTACCAAGAAGAATTGAAGAACAGCAGATAATCAAAGACTTAAGGGACTTTTCAGTGGCTCAAAAACAGGTCAATATGGAGACACTGAAGCCCCAGATGAGGAAGGAGGGTGGGATTGTGGCTCTAAATCCCTGCTGTGGCTCAAACCCTGACTGTAAACCTGCAGACAGAATAAGCCCCTCTGGCTCCCCTGAAAGTCCAAAGAACAGGCACTGGTGTGCCCACAACTACACATGGAGAAGTTGAGGCACGGGACTATCCAACACGTAGCTTGCAGCAGGGCTTGGTCTGAACCCCTGTGGGTGCAGAGCTCACTTGAGACCCCCACAGGAGGAAAGACGTGCCCGCGCCCCTCACCACCATGTGTCTTCTCATGCTTCCCCTCCCCAAGGCCTTCCCAGCTCTCCTGCAAACACCTGGCTGGGTTCTGGAATTGAGGGGTACCCATATGGGGCTGGGCCTGGAAGAGTCCTGTCCTCTGGGAATGCCAGGACGGCATTCACCAGGAATGATAAGAGGGTCTAGAATTCAGAGGAACCATCGCTGCTGACTGGGGGCAAGACAGGGCCTTCCTGGCTCTGGACCCCATGTTGGGTTTGGGCATGAGGTAATGAGACATTTCAGCTGGGTGGGGGACAGAGGGGTAAGGGTGGGTGGGCTTCTTCACAGTTGAACATGGACACAGAGCTCTCACCAGGGACCCCTGACAACATGCAGGCCTCCCCTTGTCAAGGCCAGACCCACGTCGTACCCCGATGTCCCGGCTGAGTGCCCTCTTGTCTTCTGTGCCAGCGTGGGGCTGGAGGAGCAGTCAGACGCTGTACTGTAAGAATCACCAGGCCAACGGAATGCTGAACGATTCCCAGGGAGACGCTGCATCCGCCCATGCTGCCTCTAGAGGGCCTCCGAGGCTGAGCCCACCAGCAGTACTTTTCCCTGGAGGAGGGAGGCTAACCAGGGCGGTCAGTTCTGAATCATTCCCCAAGTGACCGCCTGGGGGCGATGCAGGCCCAGATGGGGGGTGGGGCAAGGCTTGGGAGGCGCCTCAGGGGAAATTTGACCTTGATGTCTTTTCCCAGTCTGGAAAAGCGAAGCCTGGGTGACCGGTGTTCCCAGAAAGCTGGTTCCTCCCTGCTGGGAAGCCCCAGAACAGAGCTCGGTGGTGCAGTGGGTGCTCAGGGCTGTCTGGGGATGGAGGCTCGCTGACAGGTCCTGCCGGCCTGGGAGAAAAGCGAGGGCACGCGGAGAGGCAGTGTCAGGGGATAGTGCTGTTTGTGCATGAATGTGGAGATCACAGAGGGCCCTTCTTAGAGGGTCTCAGCTGTGGGCTGCCCCCTGGGATCTAGACAGCCTTTCCCAGAAGGGGATGAAGATCGCACCCCAAGGCCCCGCTCAATACGGCAGCCCTGGAGGGTGTTTGAAGACCTGAGAGCACTGGGGTGTGCCCAGATACAGTCTCCTCAGCCCCACTGGTAGTGTCCTCGGTCACGGAGAGAGACCTCCACTGCATCCAGACAGGGCTGGAGGTCGGGAAAGAGACAGGTTTCCACAGCTCCCCCCCCCCCCCCCCCCCCCCCGCCGCACATGACCCATCCCGGGCATCTTTACAGCTGCCCAGGGACTACCATAGAAATGCCTGGCCCCCTCTTTCCCTGGAACCCAGGAAGCCAGTGAGCAAATGTTTCTTCCTCCCCCATTAAGGAGGAGCCTTCCTTTCCAGGAACTCTCACAGATCCATCAGCTGCTCCGCCTACAGTGAGGACCCACCAGGTGATGGGCTTGTCCTCCATCACACGGCCTGCAACCCCTGCTCCCTCGGACTGCTCAGGGGGCTCTGCACCAACCTCCCTCTTCCCTGCACCCCTCAGAGCAGCCCACTCAGGTTCCCCTTCTTTAATCCCTGTATCCCTTGAACTCCTGCTCAAGCGAACGCAGGGGATGGGACATTTGCCGTCGCCAGCAGCCAAACTGTGTGGCTGGTGGGCAGGAGTGCCACCTTCTCCCCAGAGTCATCTCCAAAACACAGAGAGCCTGGAAGACACTTGCACAGCATGGTGGGCTAGGCACTGGCAGGAGCAGCCTGGCCACAGGAGGGAGAAAGGGGGGAGGGAGGGAGGGAGGGAGGGAGGGAGAGAGGGAGGGAAGGAAGAATGGAATGGAAGGAGGTGAGGAGGAGCAACTAGTCCCAAGTCCTCATCCCAACCAGGGGTGCTGGTCTCAGAAAATCCTCCCTAAATACCCTGGAGTAATAGACCCTCCTAGATGCTCCCTGCTGAACTCTCTCTCTCTCTCTCTCTCTCTCTCTCTCTCTCTCTCTCTCTCTCACACACACACACACACACACACACACAAACACTCACACCTACAAACTTTGACCATACCTACAAACACACAACACACACACTTACACACATACATACATTGATGAACACACCCATACACACACTCGCACATCTATACACACATCCATACACTCACACCTACTCCTCCACACTCATGCACACACTCACACACACATACCCATGCACACATTCACACACCCATACACACACCCATAGACTCATACCCATACACATACACACACACACAGCGTCTCTGCTGCCCAGGTATGCGCCCTCATCTGCTGCGTACGGCTTCCCCAGACCCCAAAGAACATCTGAGATGGGAGAAGGTGTGGACAGTGCCTAGACAGATGACACGCTGGGGGGGGGGGGGTCCCAGGGGTGGCCCAGAGAGCACCGGGTTCTGCAGAGGAGCCTCTGTGTGCCTTGGGGCTCCTGCCTCAGCAGCACTGGGCCCACAGAGGTGTCACTCCTCTGGCTCAGCCTCAGGCCTTTCCCTCGAAGCCCTCCTGAGTGACCTGTGCCCAGCTGTGCCAGGAAGATGGGACTATGGGGCAGCCGCTGCTCCTACCTGGGCCTCCCAGAGATCCAGCAGGTGGGATCTGGGAGTCAGCTGGGTCTCTGGGAGCCAGAAGTGAGAGCCACAGGGCAGGTGATGAATGGGAACTCTGAGCTCAGGGACCTGAGCACCCTCTGCCTACTTGGGGCAGCTGATTGGAGAGTTCGTGCATGGGTTGCTGATGGTACCTGTGAGGGGCCCATCTAAGAGTCAAGGGACTCCAGGCTGCAGGGACAGACTGGGCCATTTCATTCTCTGTGGAACCAAAGCACGCCCAATGCTTTTCCAGTCCACTGCCCCCCAGCCTCCCACTGTGCGTGCCCCTTCTCCGTGCCTCGCCAGCACACCCACACAGACTTCCTGCCTCTCTTTCCCTGGGCCTACCTGACTCTCAGCTGGGCTGGGCCTGCCGCTGTCCCCTTGCCCCTCTGTCATCCTCCGTGACCTGTGAGCTTCCATGGAACTTGGGCAGCTCCAGGCAGGGTCTTCGAGGCACTCTTTCTGCTGCCCCCATTCTGCCCACACCACCTGCCCACACGGCCTGGGCCAGGCTTACACCCCAGCTGCCCCTGGCCCGGCCTTCCTTGCCCCCCCCCCGCCCTCCAGGCAGCAGCCTCCTTCCCACCGTCCTCCCAGCTCCCTGGCAATTACCCAAGTGATTAATTTGGCAGTTAATCATGCTCAGGATGAATCTCTGCCACTGGCCTGGCCTGGAATATAGATCTGCTCAGTCTGAGGCTTCCTGGGTTGGGGGTGGGGGCTGGAGGCAACTGGCCCCTGAGGTAGGAGGAACAGAATCAGCTGCAGATCCCATTGGATGAGGCATGCAGGGGCTGCTGGAAGATACGGCAAGTATGAGAGAGAGAGAGAGAGAGAATTAGAGAGAGAGAGAGAATGAGAGAGAGAGAGAGAGAGAGAGAGAGAGAGAGAGAGAGAGAGAGAGAGAGAGAACCCAGGCTGAGCCTCTGGGGAGGCCTGTCTCTGAGGCTGTTCACAGCAGGCCTTTCAGAAGGCTGACCTCTGGCCACAGAGGGTTTCACTGTCCTCACAGTGGCCCTCACCTGCTCCCCTTCTCTCTCCTCCTCCCTGGCTCCTGGGATCTGTCCCCAAGTGCTGGAGTCACAGGCCTCGCCTTGCCTCTAACGGAGCCCTCCTCCCTCCTCCTGCTGCTCCAGGTGAGCACTGACCAGGACTGGCTTTGGGGACCCAGGTAAGTCCTGGTGGGCAGTGGGTGTGGGAGCAGGTCAACCCAGGTGGCCTGACCCTGCCAGGGCTGCAGGGGACCTTGCCACCAGGTGTGTGGCCCCGAAAGTAGAGCTGCCAGATGCACCTCCAGGACGAAGTCCCAGTGGAGTCAGGCCTATGGCAGTGATTGAAATGCCCCCCTGCCAATTAAGATTTTTTTTAAGAAATGTATAATGATTCCTAATTGGCATCCTCATTAGGTGCCAATTAAACACTTAAGCATTTCTTACAAGTTTAACACATTAATAAGGCAGCTCATTACATGGTAAGAGATTTATTTCTCATATTTATTATATTGTTTCACCACTGATGACAGCAGAGTTATTTTTGAAAACATGGCTTTTCCCGATGCCACACGGCCCCCTTCCTCCTGGATTCCTCCAGGGGCTGGTCCCACCAGGGGCCTCTCCTCATCCTGGCTCTCCAGCCCCCTGGCTCCCTCCAACCTTCCAGAGGCAAGTTGAGTGGGTGCCTTCTGTCCAGAACCTGGAGGACCAACATGGAGCCCAACAATAAAATACAGGCTCCGGAGGGCCTCAGAGGCCCAGAGGCCCTGGAGACCACTGTCTTGTAGCCAAACCTTCCACATTCCAGGAGTGGGAATAGTGATGAAAGAGAAGAGCATTCCCTGTTCTCAGCCACCACCTCCCCTGAAGAAGTCCAGCTGGGTAGCAGGTGGGGATGGGCGTTGTGAGGGCAGGAGCACAGCAGCCAGCCGAGGACAAAGAAGTCTTTTGAGGGTGCTCCTCACCCCATGTCAGGGAAGCAAGTTGCAGATGGAGAGAGCTGTGTGGAGACCAAGGGACTGGGAGAGGTTAAAAGTACGGAAAGTGGAAGACTGGCAGGCACATCCTCGAAAGCCCTGGAAGAGGCCTTATGGTCTGTGGTGGGGATTCAGCTTTTTGTTTGTTTGGGGGGCCACATCTGGTAGTGCTCAAGTCTTACTCCTCGCTCTGTGCTCAGGGATCACTGCTGGCAGTCACTGGGAACCATGTGGGATGCTGAGGATTGAACATGGGTGGGCCACATGCAAGACAAGCGCCCTAAACACTGTTCTACGGCTCCAGCCTGGGATCCAGCTTCTTATCTTATCTTACCTTATCCAGAGGGTAATGGGGAGCCACAGAGAATTTTGAACAGGGGAGAGGTGACCAGATGGCTGTTTGTAAAAACCTAGAGGCAGAGGCAGATGTGCTAAGCGGCTCAAGGGACTAAGCACAACTTCTGCCTTCTGCCTGTTGAGCACCCGCCTGCCAAACAGCAGAGACAGAGCCGGACAGTGGCTGTGGTAAGGCTGGCTCGTGCACAGGGCAGGGAGGGGTTCTTCGAGGGCTGGAGGCCACTGGCAGTGTTCCAGAACACTTACTCTTCTGAAAAACCACGGCGTGCACATCCTGTCGTATCCTACACCTTGTCTCTGAGTCCCACTGATGATGCCCCTCATCCGTCTTAATAGCCGCCAAGCACCTACAGGAGGAAGCGCCGCGTCCTTTCTGCCAGGCTCCTCCCGGGGAGGCCGTTTCCGATCGATTAGCTGAGAAACATCACACAGTTTCACATCACGCCCTGGGCCATCAGCTCACGTGCGCGTAAGGTTGTCCATTGGGTAAATTCCTGGAAGTGGCCAGTGCTAGGTCAAACGACGCACCTTTTCAGCTGTGCTTGGAACTGCCCAGTTGCTGGCATGGAGCCCCCCCCACAACGCCTGTTCTCTCGGGCGGCTTCCTGCTCCCTAGCTCTCCGAGGAGCCCAGCTCTCCACCTGCATTTCTCTAAGGGGAGTTAAGAAGACATGTGCTTGATTCCTTCACATTTCCTTCTCTGTGCACTGGAAATTCATCTCCCCTACTCCTTTTCTAGCCAAATCCTTGGTCTTTTCTTTCTATATTGAGAGGACCTTGTTAATTGCTATAAGGTTTTTTCTGTTTTTGTTTGCGTTTTAACTGTGTGTGTGTGTGTGTGTGTGTGTGTGCTTTACTTCATGTGGATTTGGTCTTTTGGTCTTTATATAGTCATATATATTCTTTCTCCTCTCTCTTGTGGTTATTTCTGTGTGTGTATGTGTGTGTGTGTGTGTGTGTGTGTGTGTGTGTGTGTTGTACCTAGAAAAGGCTATATCAAATTAAATCTATGCAGAAGACTTCCATGGTTGAGGCTCAGAAATAATACAGCAGTTAAGGCACTTGCTTTGCATGCAGCAGAAGCTAGTTCGATCCCCAGCACCACAGTCCCAAGCCCAGAGCAGGGTAGCAGCACCTGAGTATCCCAGAGTGTGACTCTAAAACAAAACCAAAACAAAACCCTTGTTTACTTCTAGGAATTGTTTTTGTACATTCCTTAGTTCCTCTGGATTTGACTCAACAGGAAATTGTGTTTTACTTTTTAAGGTACAAAGTAGGGGATTCTACTTAGTCCTCCATCCAATTAACAACTAGCGATTTTCACATCTTTTCCGGAGATTATTCTTTCAGTTTGTTCTGTTTTATTTTGTTTGCGTGTTTAGGCCACACTAGGCGGTAATCAGGGCTTACTCCTGTCTCAGTGTTCAGAAATAACTTCTGGCAGAGCTTAGGGAATCAAACCTTGTCTGGGGAACTGGGGATTGAACCCAGGTCAGCAGCATGCAAGGCAAGCACAGTACCAGCAATTCTATCTCTCCAGCCCCCTGGATATGGTTTATTTTGAATTAAATTTTGGTTATTGCACCTTCAGAAACCTTTTTCTGTTGCTAGAGTTTTTGCAATCCCCACATTTGTTAGGTGGCCCTGTCTCGCTGGTAACCCACAGTTTAAGAAGCTGGTGCTAGTGGCTGGAGAAATAGTATACTGGGTAAGTCACTTGCCTCGCATGTAGCTTACCTAGTTGAATTCAATCCCCAGTACCCCAAGTGGTACTGGGGATTGAACCTGATTTGAGCCTGCCAGGAATGGTTCCTGAGCAACATTGGGTGTGGGCCAAAAAATAAACTAAATAAGAAGCCAGATGCTAGGAAAATCACCTGCCCTGTTTTCCTGGGGCCAGAGGGAGAACGTGGTATGGGGAGACCAGCCTCGAAGCACAGGATGACTGGGTGGGATTGTGACCCCTAGTGCTTGAGAAAAGGAAAATGAAAGTCCACATGGGCTGCAGGTGGCACTGAATTTTGCCTTGGACTCCGGGGACAGTCCTTTTGGGTACATGTTTTTCACTGTCTGCCTTGCCAAATTCCTTCCAGATATTCTGTGACCTTGATATAACCTTGAGGCAGTAACTGGGAGAGAATTCAGGTAAGCTCTCACCTTTCTGATCCACTGCTGGACCCACTGACCAAAGGCCAGAAGGTCCTGTGCAAGCAAGCCCCTGATCCTCATTAGAGTGGGTGGGGGGATATTATTGACACAAGTGGAGATTTTAGGGTGCTGAGGAGTGCCTTGGCGGACTCACTCCAGGCCCTCCAAGAGAGGGTTGTATGTATTGTAGTAAGACAATGATGGGTGGGCAGGGTCAGTGGGCCTGCAACACCACACACACACACACACACACACACACACACACACACACACACAGTACTTCTCCTTCAGCTCCCTGTCCTCTCCCTCTTCTCTGCCACCAATTCTACTAGGTACAGCCCTGGATTTCACTGGGGCCTCTTGGGGATTGCTCCTGATCATGCTTGGGGGATAATGCAGTGCTGGAGGTCAAACAGGACCTCTCTAGTGCAAGCTTGCACTCATCCCTCAAGGCTATGGGGGCCGACAAGCCATCCCCAATGCCAAATCTACTTTGAAGATATACCGAAATTTTCTGATGGGTACATGTATGATGAAACCTGTGACTCCAAGCCAAGGCAAGTGGATACCCAGATTTGGGGTCAGGATGCTAGCTCGGGGTGGGGGAAAGCCCATATTGTATCCCTGTGCCTCAGTCCCCAGCTGCCTTTCGCCATCTCCAGGAATTGCAAGGATCGGTGCTTTTCCCTCTTCAGCCACCAGGTGGCGGCAGTGGAAGCCTTGTTCTGACTTGCTCCATTACAGCAGTGGTCTTGACCTCTCTCTAAGAGACCACCAGGTGACTAGTGGCCCTGGTGGCTCTGACCTCCAAAGAGTTGAGAAAAGACCACGTGGATATTCTGTCCAAGGTAACACGCCTCCTTTCCCCCCTTTTTCTTTCTTCTCCTTTTTTAGTTACACCTGTGTAAGTGCTCAGGAACTGCTCCTGTTTGGTGCTGGGGGGTTGCTCTTGGTCGTGCTTGGGGGATCATGCAGTTCTGGGGATCGCACAGGACCCCTCTCAGGCAAGCTTGCACCCAGCCTGCTGAGCCATCTTTCTGGCCGAAACACTTCCTTTCATCTCAGAGGCGTGAGGGGCTGGTGGTCTTGACTCCTTTTGTAGAACTGTGGAGGTGGCCAGGGGAGTGGGGTGTGGGGGAGGAGGAGAAGTGGTGACTATGGTGGGGAGCAGGGCATGAGATGGCCACAGTCACACCCTGAACAGGCCCAGGTGAGTCCCAGGAGATCATCAGAGAGGCCCCTTTCTGGAGCTCGAGGATGCTATGAGGGTGTGGGAAAGGAGAGCAGGGCAGGCAGGAGGAGCCGGACACTGGGGAGCACTTCCACTGCTCTTGCCCAGTGCCCCTGAGCCCACATCTTAGCATTGGGCAGTAAAGATCCTGGCCTTGGCCCCCTGTGGACACAGACAGAACTGATGCCCAGAGCCATGTACCCCACCCCAATCTATGAAGCAGTGACGGGACCGAAGGTGCCTGGACAGAGGCTGGTCCTCAGGTGGAAAGAGTCTGAACCCTGTCCTTTCCCTTCTCCCAAATTCCCTGTCCCTACTCCCAAGCCCCCCTCACTCAGGATGCACCATCTCCCCAGTCTCCTGTCAGCTCCACCAGGAGGGGGCAGTAGTGTCCAGGCTGGTGCCAAGCTTGTAAGTACCTTGTTAGGCAAGGCTTGGGGAGTTGGATGTCTGAGTATGGAGGGTCCTTGGGGTCCTGGTCAATCAGAGCCTCTCTGACGCCTGTCATTGAACGTTGGAGTGGGTGTTTCAGAAGGGCAGCCCAGGCCATGCTCCTGCTACTGGGCTACCTTGCAGTGACCTGAATGGCTATGTAGACCTGGATATTTGTGGGCTGGAAGGAGAAGCAGGCAGGGTCTTGGTCCCTGGAAGAGTTTGGTAAGGCCCTTGCCTTTGGGCTCCCAGTGCCGGAGAGATTGTTGATCATTGATGAACCAATTGACAAGATGTTTTTTAGGCTTTACAGGGTGGAACAAGCCAGCTGCTTGTCTTGACCCACCAAAATGGACAGACAAGACTGACGGACAGTCAAGGAGGAGAAGGCACCCAAGCTGAAACATCAAAAGCAGAAGTTCAGAGGCTTGTTGGAGACCACCCCAGGGACAGATGTGGTGGGAGGGGAAGCAGGGCATGAGAAAGGAGATGCGGGGAGGAGTGAGTGGTGTGTGCCTGCTGTAAAGCAGAAGGGCACCAGGGATAAGATAGAGAAATGAATGAATTAATGAGTGTGGAAACAAAAGGCCTGGACCAGTCTGCCTCAGCACCTAACCCTGAAGACTTTGTCAGGAAGGTTTTGGTCCTCTTGACGATAAGATCAGGAAAACCCACCCCTCCTGCCCTGGCAGGGGCTTGTCCCACTGGGCAGTTGCGGGCCCAGAGGAACACTTCTGCGGTGTGCCAGCCCCCCAGTCCCATCCCCTCAGCCCCTCTGGTGTGGCCTGGAAATCATCACTGAGATCACAGTCGAGATTTCCCCAGTTTCTGCCCAACCTGGTCATCTGTCAGACCTAGGCCACCTTCCTGCCCTGCCACTGCCCCGGACAGGACCTATTTTGTCTCCGTCAGTGCTCCCAGCCAGAGGCTCAAAGCCAGCCAGTCCTACCTCGGCTTGGCCCTGACTCAGTTTCCTCCTTGGAGCTCCTGGCTCTGCAGGTCAGGCAAGATCCTCATTTTTTGTTAGGGCTCCTTCTGAGAAACACCCACACATACACACAGGCACTGCGAATCCCTCCCACCACACACACACACACACACACACACACACACACACACACACACAAGACCCAGATTATGACAACTCAGGAGTCCTATATCCCAGATCCCTGAGTGCCCACTGATGCCCACACATGTGGATACTGAGAACAGCCCAGTGAACAGATCAGACAGATCAGGACCCTCGCCCCGTCCAGATGGTTGGATTCTCCATGGGGCAGGAGGAGTGAGATCCCAAGGTCACTCCATGAGCAGTGCAAATTCAGGGGGCCTCAGGCTAGGCTCCCTGGCAAGGGGCCCTGGCTGCCTCAAGAGAGCATGGGAGGTGTGTTCAGGACATGAACCCTAAGAGTGACACCCTTCCATGCTTCCTGCTTGCTGGTGTAAGCTGTCTTCTTCTGCCCACGTGAGAGGTCAGAGCACCAGTGGTGTGGAAATCCCTGAGGCCGCACTTGGCTGGGCTGTGAAGACACAGCTGTGTCCTCCATGAGCTGGCACATGCATGAACACACACACACACACACACACCTATACACATGCACGTGTACACACACACAAACATGCACATGCACTTGCCTGCCAGTGTTCAGTGTGCAGGCAGGCGTGAAGAGACAGGCTCTGCAATCACCGCTCGTCTGATCGGGGAGAACGCACAGAGCTCAGCAAGAATTAATGAATGGATGGATGAATGAATGAATGAATGAATGAATGTGTGTACAAATGATCATGCTAACCTCCTCGGCTTGAAGAGTTCACTGAGCAGCAAGGTCTGGAGTGACAGTAGGGGCCTTGTTTACTTCCCCCGTGGACACAGGGTCCTCACTAGCAACATCTCTCTTCTCTCTCCCCCGGCTTTCCCTAGTCTCCACCCACGGCCCAGGACAGAGGGGGCCCCTAATCCCTGCATTCCCAGCAGACACCCCAGCTTTCTCCCCAACCTTATCTGTCTCTTGCAGTCACAGAGGACTCCCCCGAGGCCGCCTCTCCCTCCTGCCTTCCGTGGGCCAGCTGCTGTGTCCTCCAGCCCTGCGCCTCTTCCCCCTTCTCCTGGTCCCCCTGGTCCTTCTCTTCCATCCTTTTCTTGCCCTTTTCTTCCTCCCAAGGACCTCTTCGGGGGCTGTGGACTGGGTCACTTTATTCTCTCACCCAAGTCAGTCTCCCAGAGCCCCCAGACAAAGACTCCCTGGCTGCTGCCCTCAGGTAAGAGAGGATCCTTGGGGTGTTTTTTTATTAATGAAAATAGAAGGGTTTTTTGGTGGAGGTGGAGGTGGGCCCACCCAGCAATGTTCACGGCTTAGTCTTGGCTCTGTGCTCAATGATCACTCCTGGTGATCCTCCTGGTTCTGTGCTCATGGATCACTCCTGGCACGTGGGGAACCACATGCAGTGCTGGAAATCAACCTGAGCTGGCCACATTCAAGGCCACTTTGCATGTCCCTAAAGGAGGGGTGAACATCGTCCCTGAGAGACCTGGCAATCCTGCCTTTGCCGCTTCCTACCCACGAGCTCCCTCACAAGTTACTTGACTTCTCAGTCTCAGCACCCTCTGTAAGAGGCTGAGGTGGCTGAAGCCACTGTGTGCAAGGCCTCAGCCACACGTCTGCAAGGGCCATGGTGTTCTTCCCTTATCCCGAAGGAGAGATGCCACTGAGACAGAGCCCTGACATGCAAGAACAGCTCAAGAGCCCTGCAAAGTGGTTTTCAGACTAGGGGGGACATTTGAGTGTGGGGGGCACACATCGAGGGACCCATTTCCCATCTGTGAAGAGGGGGTGGACAGGGCTAGTCAGAAAGCTGGTTACATTCTGGGACCTCCATGTAGAGTGGGGACTTGTGAGGCCTGTGGGAGGTAGCCTCCCTGTCACCCCATCTCCCCAGGGCCCAAGCCTGGCCATGCAGGTGGAGCCAGGGGCTGCTCAGGGCAGGTGAGGGCAAGAGACATGCAGAAAGACTGATGGACGGAGAGACAGAAAGACAGACAGAGAGGTGGAGACGTAAAGAGGCAGAGGGACAGGGAGGTGGAAACACGAGAAGGAAAGACATCCCCCAGTCTCAGATCAGAGCTAGTGTGTATAGGGGGTTCTGGGGAGGAGGGGATTGGCAGGATGGTGAAGACATTGAATATTGGTCAGGAGAAATGGTGGCTATAGCCGGAAGTGGGAATCCACAGTGGGTGCTGGGGCAATGGTGGGGACACAGCCATATGGGCTTAGGGGCACGTGCTGTCGGGGGAGGCAACAAGGAGTGTGTGAAGGGTGAGGGCTTGGGAGAGTGTGGGATATGAAGGAGTGTGGAGGCATGGGAGTGAGGGTGCAGAGTGGGGCGTGGGGGTATGTGGGGATGTGGGAAGTGGGGGTGTGGAGTTAGTATGGGTATAAGGGGCTGTGAGCATGTATGGGTATGTGGGGATTGTGGGGTGAGGGGCATGAGGGATGTGTATGGGGGACTGTGGGGTATTTAGTCATGTGTGGGTGTGTGGGGGCATGAGGGGTGTGTGACTGATATGGGGTATATGTGAGCAGAGCAGGGGTGCAGTGGAGAGCAGAGCAAGGGTGAAGCAGGGAGCAGTCACTGGGCAGCGACAGCTGTGGGTGGGTGAGCTGGTGGCACCCCTACTGCCGGCTTGAAGTGATCCTGGAAAGGTGCTCCCGCAGAGTTTGGGGGCTGACAGGAGGAACCTGGAGACAGAGAGACACATGGGCAAAGTTGAGGCCACTTGCCAGAATGAGAATGGTTTGGGGTTCCAGGAGGGGGGTGAGGACAGGGCTTGGTGGGAGGATTAATGAAGACATGAGGAGGAGCAGAGCCTAGTGCACCCCCACGTGAATAAGGGTGTGTGATTTGGGCCAAACCCATGCCTCTGTTTCTCCATATGTAACATGAGTGGCCCCGCCCCCTAGCTGGGCATTGCTGACCCCGTGGAAAGTATGTCAAACTGGCTCCTGTCTCTGAGCTCACAACATAGAGTGGAACCAGACAAGAAGCAACTCCTTGGAGACTGGAGAAACAGCACAGTAGGTGACGCGCTTACCTTGCAGGTGGCTGAACTGGGTTTGATCCCCGCATCCCATATGGTCCTCTGAGCACTGCCAGAAGTGAGCCCTGAGCACAGAGCTACCCATAAACCCTGAGCATCACTGGGTGTGTTCCCACCCCCAAAAAGAAGTGACTCCTTGGGAAGTTGTCTGTGTTGTTGTCCCTGGGGAAATCTCTGACACTCCCCGCAAGTATTCTCTCTCCAGGCATCGGGGACAACAAACGTGTGCTCTCCCCACTCACCTGCTCTGCACAGGCCCAGACCAGCAGCTAGAGCAATTTTCCGGGATGTGCATTCCCTGCAGAAGTGACAGGGAATGAAGATGAGGGAACCAGAGGGCATAGCATATGGTGGGAGGCGCTGAAAAATAGCCTGCCGGGCTCAGGGCTTACCCTCAGGGAAGCATGCCATCCAGGGGCTGAGTTCTGGCAGCCTGTTGCCGCTGTGCCTGAAGCTCAGAGGTCTGGACTCCTCAGTTTCTTGTGCCAATAAATTGTTTGGGAGTCACAGTTTCTGTCTCCCAGTTGATGACCAGAAGGGAGACGGTGTCTCTCGTGCTTGACCAGACCCAGTGAGGGGGTAATCTTTCTCAGCAGAGAGAAGGGCATGAGTGAAGGCTTGAGGGCTGAGAAAAGCCCAATGCTGGCAAGGAATCAAAAGAAGTTTCCAGG
This sequence comes from Sorex fumeus, assembly GCF_029834395.1. Lineage (NCBI taxonomy): Eukaryota > Metazoa > Chordata > Mammalia > Eulipotyphla > Soricidae > Sorex > Sorex fumeus. The sequence continues at coordinate 51,277,883 of NW_026606129.1, read as the reverse complement.
GTAGTGAGCGCAAGAAGGGAGGCTTGAGGCAGGGATCTGAGGGTGCTGCGGTCTCAGTGAGGGGAGAAGGCTTTATGGAATTGTAGAATGGATGGGTCAGGGGACATGGGTGGAGCCCTGAACAGTCATAACCAGCCATCAGAGGTTCAGCAGGGAGGCTGAGAGACCCTAGGAAGACTTGAGCCTTGAAGAGGTCTTGAAGAAAAAGGGATACAGGAGTAGGTCTAGTATGGTACCCCCAGGTGTGAGCAGGGGAGAGCAGTAGGATCTGAAGAGGCCGGTCACCTCATCCCTGTGTCGTCAGTCAGTGAGGTCTTTGGGGGTCTTGAGCGGAGTCATTCCAGGTAAGGAAGGTCCCACCCTGGGCGTGGGAGGCGAAGGGAGGGGGAAGGGTTGAGTCTGCAGACTCCTCGGAGGGGCTCCTCTGGCACCTTCTGGGCAGGGGACTCTACCCAGCTCTCTGCCCCACTGAGGAGAGGAGATGTGTGTGTACATGAATATGTGTGTGCATGGTTGTGTGTGCACGCATGCGTGTGTACATGTGTGCATGTGTGCACATGTATGTTTGTGCCTGTATGTGTGCATGCATGTGTGTGCGTGCATGTGAGTTTGTGTGTGCATGTGCAGGTGTGCTTATGTGCATGTATGCATGCATGTGTGTGCATGTTTATGTCCGTGTGTGTATGTGTATGTGTGCATGTGCGTGTGCATGTGTAAGTGCACGTAGTGTTTGTGTGTGTGTCTGTGCATTGCCTGAGGTCCCTCAACCCTTTGCTGCTGAACGGGAGACACAGTCCAATCATGCCCCACCAGGAAATGCCAAGTGCAGCATCCTGAGATGGGCGAGAGGGGGCTCCCAGCACACCCCCAGACTGTGAGGGGAAGGGGCATTTCTGCAAAGAGGAGGACCCTTCCTGGATGTCCAGACCTCAGAACCCCCCAGGCCTTATCCCCCCTAGCGTCTGTGAGTTTGGGGGTCTGGGAAATTCTAGGGGGAGGGGCAGGAGGTCCAAGTCCCACCCTGAAACAAAGCTCCCAAAGGTCCAACCCCACCCCACTGACTGGCTAAAAATAAAAGCGCCGATAATTTCCCTAAATGAAACCTCCACTTAAACACTTAAAAAGCAATAAAAACTCAATTTTCTTTCTCTCAATTATTTTACTTATTCCATTTTCCAAAAGGTTCACCCTGTTATGAAGATGTATTTTTCCCCATCAGCAGCCACGTTCTCCGCCATTACTCAAACTGACTCAGCCTCCCTGCGCGGGAGGGTCCCCGTCTCCGCGGCAACGCGACCAGCGACCTGGGGGGGAACACACCTCACTGCCCTGCCCGTGGGTGGGGACTCCAAGGGGGCCCTACCCACCTCCACCCACCTAGCATCTGCCTTGGTTTCTCAAGCTTCCCAAGCCTCCCAGGTCCCAGGCCCCTGAGGCCCCTGCCAGGTGAGGTGTGTGGAGAGACCAGGTGCCCCTGCCCTCAGCAGCAGCAGGATTCAGGGGAGCAGACCCAGCGCTCCATCACCCACCCTGACACTGTAGAAATGAGGTTTCCCTGTGTCATTAGCAGTTTGTGATGGGCTCCATTTGTAGCCCGACACCCTGTTGCCTCATCTGCTAATTGTTCCCCTCACTCCTTCCATTTTTATTCTGCCTTCTTGTTGGCTTTTAATTTTTAATTATCGCAGCCTCCCCCATTCTTTCCTAATTGGCCCAGGCCCACGGAGGCTCCCTGGGTTGTGGCTACAGCTGGCTGGGCAGGGTGGGGAGGTCAACCCATCCCCTGTCCCCCTGGGTCCCAACGGGAGTTGCATGCTCCAGGAATGGTCCTGCCCCCATCCCTGCTGGTGGGAATGACTGCACCCATGCCCCAGGTATCTTCTTCCTCTTGTGGAAGGGCTCCAGCTTTGGCACAGCTGGAGGGGGAGGCATCACTTCCTGTCCCATTTCCCCGTCCCGGTCACATCAGCTATGCTTTCCTCATGGCCCTGCCTGAGATTGACCCTCAGGAGGCCCAGTCTGGTGGCCGCTTCCCAGGCCCCGCAGTGCTGCCCTTGCAGCTGCACCTGGGTCTTTGCTCACACGGGGCTGCTGCCCCAGTGCGCTCCTACCTGGTCTGTGAGCCGCCCTCAGTGCTATTTGCACTGATCAATCCATCATCTGTCCTCTCTGTGCACCATGTCTACCCATCTTTGTGTCTGTCTGTCTACCAGTCTGTCACAGGGCATGCCACCTGATTTTTACCTCCTCCAAGTCGACCCAGGCCCCTCTTTACATCTGCCCAAGCCCCAGTTCTTCCCTCTGTATCTGTCCTGAGCCCTCCCTGGCATCCTGGGAAGCATCTCCCAGATTTAACTTGGCTATAGACAAGCTAGAGTCAAGTTTCCAGCAAATGTCAGACTTGAACCTGATCCCCAGCTTCCCTCAGCCTGGATCACACCCTTGCCTGTGTGCTCTCACGCTTGCTTCACCCCAAAACCACACACACCCCACACCTGGAGTCTGTTCTGGGCTGGTCTCTCTGGCATGTGACTCGGGCAAGGCCCTTCCCCTTCTCTGTGCTGCCACGTTTCTCACCTTTCAGGGGGAATCACCGTTTCCTCACAGTCCCTCAGAGGATATCGTGAGGTTCAGAGAGGCTCTGGGTAGGTGCCCAGGGAGGCCAGGACCCCATTTCACCCCTGCTTTGGGGCTTCTCCCCCCACCCTCCTCCCCTCTCTGCCCCTGGACTGTTGCACACAGAGACAGTGCTGGCTTTCAGGAGCAGGGGTCCAGGTTGAGACCCAGCACCTCCCTATGAGAGTTGACTCGGTGAGGGGGGCGCAGTGCTCCAGGAAGAAGGGGCTGTGTCCAAAGCACTCCCAGCTAATAAGGGTCAGTGGAAAGAGCACCCAGAACTGTGGCTGCTTGTCAGGGTGAATCAGTCAAGTGGGTGTTGCTGAGGGGATGGATGGCCAGCACCAGCCTCAGCCTGTGGGGTCAGCTCGCCTGGGTACCCAACTCGTTCCAGTCAGAGAAATTGAAGTGTAGAGAGAAAAGAGACTTGCCAAGGTCACACGAATCCTGTCTAGGAGGGGATCCTTGGGGATAAAAGGATACCCCACCACCACCACACACACACACACACACACACACACACTTGCAGGAAAGAGCCGGCACTGTCCACTGGTTCTGGGGAGCCCGGGATCAGACAGTGTCCACAGACCACCAGGTGTTAGTCTCCATCCTCCCTCCCTGCCCTGGTCTGTGTGTTCGTCCTGAGGGTGGAGTGGGGGGAAGAAACCGTTTGTGAGCACCTGGTGCAGGCACAATGCTGGGGGCCACGCTGCATCCACGAAGCCTGTGTTCCCAAAGAGCTCTCACCATCCTGCTTGGGGGAAGAGCCTGGGAGCCTGGGGTGAGGCTGAGGGGGGTAGTGACTTGTCCAGCGTCACTCTAGCCCCAATTGGGGCTCCATTCAGCCCTGCCGGAGCTGCTCCGCTGCTTGAGGACGGAATGTTCCTTCTGAGGAGAAAACTGGGGGTTGGAGGGTGCATGGTTGGAGTCCCTGGAGCAGGACGCCCCCTCTCCCCGGGAGCCGCTTCCTGCCTTATTCCTCCTCCAGGCCAAGCACCCATCACAGAGTCCAGCTTAGCGTGGGTACCCTGACTCCTTTGTAAACTGGAGGTGTGAAGAAGGAATGACTGACTGTCCCGGGGTCACCGGGCCTCGGCACTAAGGGGCCCTCCCCTAGAAGCTCCAGGGCTCCAGAAGGCACCGGAACCGCCCAGGCAGCCCCCAGCGCAGTCCCACCCTTGCCGTCCCGCAGCCCGCGGAGGGCAGGGCCACCTGGCCAGGCGCACATGCGCGGAGTCGCCGCCGGGCCCTGCCGCAGCCGCCTGCGCCCTGAACGCGCGCGAGAAAAGCAAACAAAGACGTATAGGTTTCTGCTCTATTAGGGGCGCAGGAGGGGGGAAATCAATGTTTAGTAAATGGGAAAAGAGAAAATCGTTCAGGAAAGACAGTCTATTTCCAAGCCGGAGAGGGGTTCGTAAACAGCACAGGCCATTGCGGAGGACGCACCGCGGGTCATAAAACTCCGCGCGGCGAGCGAGCGAGCGAGCGCACGCGATCACTTAGCGCCCCGCGCTCGGCGCCCGGCGCCTCCCCCAGGCCCCTCCGGACAGGCGTCCCGGGCCACAGCCCCCGAACTGGGCCCAGCTGGAGAGGGGAGGCTTCCCTACAGCTGAACTGGACCTTGATTTAAGCAGCAGTTTAGGGTTAAGACGAGAAGGAATAGAGATTTGGGGTGGAGAACAGCTTATGCAAATATCCTGGGTACTTGGGAAGAGGTTTCAGGCTCTAAGGATCAGCGGTTGGGAGGACAGGGCACTGTCTGTCCGCAGCACTGTCCTCCCGTTGTTCATCGATTTACTCTAGTGGGCCCAGTAACGTCTCCATTGTGAGACTTGTTGTTACTGTGTTTTGCATATCGAATACTTCACGGGTAGCTTGCCAGACTTTGCCGTGGGGGTGAGATACTCTCTGTAGCTTGCCGGGCTCTCCAAGAGGGGCGGAGGAATTGAACCTGGGTCGGCTGCGTAGACCACGTGCAAGGCAAATGCCCTACCCGCTGGGCTATCGCTCCAGTTTGTTTTGGGGGGGGGGTCACAGCTGGCGGTGCTCAGGGCTTAACTCCTGGTTCTGCACTCAGCGATCATTCCTGGAGGGCTCTGGGGTCCATATGGGGTGCCAGGGACCCAATCCGGGTCAGCCACGTACAAAGCAATGTTTTACCCACTGTACTATGCCTCTGGTCCAGGAAAAGCTTGATTTCAAAGGGTGAAAGAGGGGAAGGGGTTAGGGGCTGATATCCTGGTAGCTGGAGAGGTCTGAGCTTCCCCTGGTAAGGCTGCACTTCCAGGGTGACTTCTGGACCGGGGAGACTTGAACCAGCAGTCCCCTCTTGGGCTGCTTAAGCAGTCACGGCGCAGGAGGGCTAACCTGCTGTCTAGCAGAGGCTCCTGGTGGCCAGCATTGTTGTTCCAGAGTTGGGCAAGAATGAGGAAAGGAGCTTCTTCCCTTCCATTCATCAGGCCCTTGGATCACTCTGGGAAATAATAAATTCCAGTCTAAGATAGAGGGCACAATTGGCATCTCCTTTACAAAAGAGTTATGTTCTGTTTACCATTTGTGTGTGCGTGTGAACCAGGAGGTGTGTGGATGTGGGGCCTGTCCCTTTGAGGGGCATGCTCTTTGGAGTCTGTGCAGGATGGCCTTGAGAAGGAGCTGGGTGAGAGATACAAGGAGACAGGCACACATTTGGTGGGGGGTGTCCAACTCAGAGGAGAGCAGGGGTTTCAGAAGGAATGTGAAAGAACGGGTGGCTCGGAAGGAATGTGGGACTCTGTCGAAGGGTCCGAGCCCATGATGAGGCAGGTGCTCCCACAGCAGAGGGGGCATCTGAAGGTTCCACTGTGTCAGCGCAACCCAGCGTGAGAGGGTGAGTGAGGGCATGAGCTGCTCATGAGCTGCTCATTGGGGTAGACCCAACTGGGGTGTGAGGTTGGGGTGGGGATAGGATCTAGGACTTGGACCTCAGGATTTAAATACCACCTACCACTGTCCACTCCAGTGTCCACTCTGCATCCCACACCTCAGGGCAGGCACAGAGAAACCAATTTTTCTCCAGCTAAAGCAGAGCAGGAGATGGAGATGGTGATAAGAAAGCCTGAAAGTGAAATTAGCTGACATGGCCTCTGGGCTGGATAGGGAAGGAAGAAGTGGGTCAGGGGTAAGAGGAAGAGTCTCGGAGAGATCCTGGGGTGAGGAACCCTTAAAAATGCCTTTGCTATGGGAGCCTTCAGAGTAGAAAGGGAGCCTGCCAGGTCTAAGCTGCAAGACCCTCCTCCATGGCTCTGGAAGGGAGTGAAGGGCCCAGAGGTTGTTGCCTTTGAGCGTGTTTGTCTCAGTGAAGGAACAAACAAGGTTCCAGACCAAGGTCTAGGAACCTCTAGAAAAATAGCTGGAGCCCCAATACTATTCTACTCTCTCCAGAGACCTCCAGAAGACTCGATCAATGTGAGGGGAGGGACGGGGCTTTCTGCTGCTCTAACCCCTGAGGCTGGCCCCATGAGTCTAGCACCTCCATGTCAAATCTCTCTCCTGCCCAGTTCCCTGTACACGAACTCAGAGGGCCTGGCCTTGACCTCGGCAGACATGCCGCCCACTATGGAGACATGACTGCAGACATGCTCCATCCTCCAGGTAGCCAGGGCCTCTGTCCATATTTCTGTTTGTCCTTCTAACACGTCTTCCCAGACTGAGCCCTCTTGGGGAATCTCCCTGCCTTTCGGAGATGCAGAGGAGGAAGAGGGTGAGAAGAGTTTGCGGAGGAGAAACGGGGTAGGAGGGGGCCAGCTGGACTCAGACCCAAGTGGAGGTGGCTCTGCCCTGCGTGCTCCGGGGAAGGGAGGGCAGGCTGGAGGCGCTAGTGGACTTCAGCACCACGGACAGCTCCTATTCTGCAGCGCTCTGCCCAGAGTCCAGATCTGGATCCCTTGCCAGCTCCCAGGTAGGTGCTGGTGCATCTCGCCTGTCTCTCCACATGGACCAGGACACTCAGGCTACAGGCAGCATTCTGAGGACCAACGAGACTATGATTTTCCAGGATACTGCCACACCCCAGGCTTCCCTCAGGTCATGGGTCTTCCTCACCACGTTCTCCTTCCTCTCCAACTTTCCATTTAGCCAAGCCATCGTTTCTTCTCCGGAAGAATCAATATTTTCTCTGTCTTTTGACACTTATTTTATTTTATTTTTACATGCGGCCTCCCAAAGGCTGTAATTTACGGCTAATACCGTGCAATCAGAGACAATGGCTGGGCGTCTGTGCCGCGAGCAAGCAGGCTTCCTGCCAGGTGCCCCCAGCACCCCCCCGCCCCCACCCGCTCATGGGGGTGCCCATGATTGTGAGGCCCCTGGGTGCAGGGCCCATGGGGAGGTGGGCAGAGGCCTGAGCCATCTCTGCAGGGCACAAAGGGCAGGTCTTGGATGGGGAGGGGCATTAGAGCAGCTTAGGGCTCGGTGACTTGCCTGTGAGGAGGGGCCGGCAGGGTGCTCAGGGGTACCCTGCTGGGCCAACCGCAGCTGCGGACAGGCCTCCACAGGGGTGCTGGGGCGCTGCCTCTCTGCCCGGCACCTCCCCCCCTCTTCCTCTCCGCTACCGCGCTGTGCCCGCGTGGCTCCCGCGCTGTAATCTACGGCACTGCTCCTCTGTGTCAGTGATTTAAATCCTCTGATGGAGCTGGTGACAGCTTAAATGGCTGCCATCCCCTCCCCAACCCCTCCGGGCCCTGACGAGGCACGGGGTGGGGGGAGGGCGCTTGTGGAGGTGGGATACAGACAGTATTTTCCAAGCTCCAGGGTGGCCCCCCTGCTGCTCCCCAGCCGTCTGGCGGGGAGGGAGCCAAGCGTGCCCTCTCCTTCCCCTCACTGGTGATCAAGAAGGGAAGATAAAACCCTCCATAAATTGCAGGGAAATGGAGTGTCTGAAGCGCGTTCAATTCCACCTGCCCGCAGGTAAGCGATACAGGGAGGGGCGGAGGGTGCAGTGTCCAGCTGTGGTCTTATGGACAGCAGAAAATTGGCCAGTCCTGGCATGTGACCCTGTGCTGCAGGCCCCACCTCACCAGTATTGCCAAACTCCAGCACTGATACCAGGTCCCCTTCCCTACCCTGGTCTTCCCTCCCATTCAGATATTTGACTCCCAGTTCCATCTGTTTAGCTAATGGGGTGAGACCCATTACATAGAGGAAGGGAGATTGAGGCTCATAGTGTAACTGGAAGTCAGAAACAGTGACAGTCCTTGCCCCAGACCCTCTCTCATCTTGGTGCTGGGATCAGCATCCTGACATCTTTGCCATCTCTACCCCTCTCCTAGGAAACAGGGCAAAGTGGCCCCTAGGGCGGAGCTAGAGAACAGTACTGAGGAACGGGGATCAAGAGAGCCTACGAGGGGGGCCAGAGTGATAGTACTTTGCAATAGGTGTTCTCTTGCACACCGCTGACCTGAGCTCAGTCCCTAAACCCCAGGTGGTCCCCTGAGCACTGCCAAGAGTGATTCCTGAGTTCAGAAGCCAGGAGTAACTCCTGAACATTGATGGGTGGGGGACCCCCAAAAAAGAATCTAGGAGGGGTCCAGAAAGATAGTACAATGGGTAAGGTGCCTGCCTTGCATGCAACCAACTGAATTTGATCCCTGGAATCCCATAAGTCCCCTGAGCCCCACCAGGTGTGATTCCTGACTTCAGAGCCAGGAGTAAGCTCTGAGCACTGCTAGCTGTGGCCCCGGCTCTCCTTCCCCAAAAGAGAGAGTCTCTGAGAGGCTAGAGTGATAGTACAGTGGGTAGGGCATTTGCCTTGCATGCGGCCAACTCAGGTTCAATTCCCAGCATCTCAGATGGTCACCTGAGCACTGCCAGGAGTGATTCCTGAATGCAGAGTCGGGAATAAACCCTGAGGGTCACTGGGTGTGACCCAAAGAGAGAGAGAGAGAGAGAGAGAGAGAGAGAGAGAGAGAGAGAGAGAGAGAGAGTCCCCGAGGGTTATTAATGTCTGATCCTTGTTTCACCCTCACAACATAGTCCCCCAAGAAAATAGGCCAGCCAGGCCCAGTAGGTGTAAGTTCTGGTCTCTAAGTTCCTCTGGGGGCCATTAGGAATAGCATTGGCCCTCGGAGAGCCCATGGCTAGGGAAGAAGAGCAGGCTGGGCCCAGGGCCCATGAATCACCCAGGCCCCATTTAGATTTGGGGGGATTTAGGCTGAGGGAGAGTGGAAAAAGTCAATAATCCAGCCAGAAGAAACATGGATGCAGGAGCCCCTGAGGAGGAGCCAGCTATAGCACAGGGACAGGCGATGTGACGGGGACAGCCAGATCTCGTGATAACCCTCATCCTGATGAGGAGACAGGTACCCCTTTCTCCAGGTACTGGGGTGCAACGAGGTTAACTGATTTGTTTAAAGATAGTGGTCAGTATGTGGCCAAGCAATGGCTGAAGACCAGGCCTCTGGCTGCCCCTCTGCTCCTGACCCGGTCAGGACTCAGGCTGAGCTGGGCTTGTCGCTGACCAGTCTCCTAAAGCCCTGCAAATCCCTCCTGGGAGTAGAAGTGTCAGAGGAGTAATTAAATGATTGAGTGAGCAGGGCCAGCGACTGGAACAAGGCACCGACCACAGCAGGTGTCCTTCCAATAGGCCAGCCGCCTGGCCCAAGCTGGGGATTCCCAAGGCCTGCACTGGCCAAGGAGGAGCCAGTTTCCCTGTCTGCCAAGGGGGGTGGTCAGGTCGATGCCCCACTGTCTGCACAACCACTGGAAAGTGGGCTCAGGGCTCAGGAGGGCAAATTGTTCCCAGCAGTCACTTTCCCACTGTGCCACAGTCCACGGTGCTCCATGACACTGACTGCCTGGCTGGGCAGATCCTGCGGGGCGGAATGGCCATGGGGGAGGGGCAGGATGGCCGTGGGTGGAATAGCTCTGACTGGGCAGAGGGCTGACTTCTCGGGTCCTGCTTTGCCTACATGATCTCCTCCGACAGGAGTATTTTCAATGAGACAGACCTGTAGGCTCTTCCTGCCTACAGCGTCCCCTTCCCTTGCTCCACCGCCAGCCCCCACCCTCCAAGTTCCACACCCTGACTCAGCGGCTTAGCCCAGCTCCCCTGCCTCCCATCCCAGCTGCCTTAATGACTTTTTAATAAACTGAAAAATTGTTTCAATACCAAATGCGATCCTGGGACATTGTTCGTGACTGTAGTGAGCTTAAGTCCAACGCTTTGCATCCCCAAATCTGACTGATTAATAATTACAAGGAGCAAGTCTGTCTTTACTGTAATGTGTTTAGGAAAACTGATGGATTTAATTTTTTTATCGGCCAAAGTAAGAAAATGTAATCTTTCTGAAAGTATCTAATACAACAATGCACCATAATTAGTTTCTCTGGAAACAGGCATAATGGAATAGAATAATAAATCACTTCTCTTTTTCGTCCCTTCCCTCTGATGGGGAGAGATTTCCCATCGTGGGGCTGGAATAGGACAGGAACAACTGGGGGTGGGGTGGACCTTGCTGTGACTTAGTATATCTGACTCTCAGTGTGAGTGCACTGACCTTGGGCCTGCCCCACCCTTCAGGAGCCCTGAGCAAGGGTCTCCACTCACAGTCCAGAAACTGAGTGACTCTCAGGAAGTAGGTCCAGAAGATTCTGAAGTAGTAGCTGCAGCCAGATCCAAGCCTACCGCCTGGACACTCGCCTGCCTGGGTGGCCAAGACCAGGTGCCTGGAGTAGGGCAAGAAGCAGCGATGACAATGAATTTGATGGTTTGGGGCTGAATGTTTAGGAATCCTGAGATATGAGAAGTGCACTAGGTAGGTAGAGGTTTTTCTTCTTGTTCCTGTGGGTGCCAGGGTGAGGTGTGTGGTGCCAGGGACTGAACCCAGAGCATTACTTATGCAAGGCATGTGCTCTGCGACTTGAGTCATCCGCTTACCCAAAGGAGGTTTCTTCATTTGTGGCTGAGATTGCTCAGTTATCCTCACCCTGACGTGTCCCTTCCCCAGGCTTAGGCTGCTCTGCTGGGGAGGAGGGGAGAGAGATGGGAAGGAAGAGCAGGGAGAGGGGGTCTGGCAGCCCACTCACAGCTGTTGGTCTGGCCAGACTGGAACTTGCCTGCCTGAGCTCAGTCTCTGCTGCTTTGCAGTCCTGGGCCCCACCCGCACTCGCCAATCCTCATCCCTGTACCCCCAACCTGGGCCAGTCCCCTAGCGGTGGATTGTTCTCATCAGAAGCTCCCCCACACCCCAAGTGCTCCCCGCTGTGCTGCTGCTCCCACCCCTGGCTCTCCCTCAGGATCACAGTTCCTCCCATTGACCATCACAGCCTCTGGCATTCTGTGGTAGACAGCACGGGAAGAGCCACACTCTCCCTGGTATGGACACTGTGGCGCCAGGACACCATTTGGCCCAGGCAGATCTCCCCACCACACCCCTCTGGCCGAGGCCAAGGCAGGGGAGCAAAAGGAACACTACATTAGGGATCCAGAGCCTGAAGCTAAGCCCCAGGACCACACATATGATTCCCAGAGCAACCCCCAAGCACGCCTTCTCCCTTCTGGGGTCTCAGATTATCCCTTGCTGCTTAACCTCTGGGAGGTCAGGCTGTGAGCAAGCATTGGAGTGTCAGCAGACAGTTCCTGGCAGTACTCTGCCCAGGGATTTAGCCCTGAAGATTTTGGTGCTCAGGCCCGGTTATGCCGTGCTCCTCAGGCCTGGTGGTGGTGGGGACCAAACCTGGAGCTGCTACGTGCCAGTCAGGCCCCCAGAGCATCAACGATATTGACCCTGCCTTGAATTCTCCTTCCCTAGAGAATCTTCTCCTGGAATAGGAACTCCAGCCTAATGCCTCCCAGTGAGGAAGTACCGTCTCAAAACTCACAATTCTGCTGGCCCAGAAGTCTAAGAAATTGTGTATGGGCCTGGGAGGTGGAAACAGAGGAGAGAGGAAGGAGAAATTCAGCAGATACTGCATTTCCAAAGGCACCTGGTTCTGCGCTAAAACTGCACCTTCCCGCCCCCTGGCGGTCAGAGGGCAGGTGTCGGCTTCAGTGGATGAGTGACAAGCAGAGCAGCACTTCCAGGCCAGAGCATTTAATTGCTGGTGTGAGACCTTTCAGGTTCCTCGCAGACTTTGCCATGACAATTTTACAGGCTTCAGCTATCTGGGCTCAGAGATAGCATGAGAGAATGACATAAAGCAGAGAGACTGAGCGGATGACATGAAGCAGAGCTTCAGCCAACCTATGGAGGGCATGTCGCAATGAGAAGAAACTTGGCATTATTTTAAACCATGAAAGAGTTGGAGGTGGTTGTCTTTGCAGACTGAGCCCAGTCTGACTGACTCCCAAGGGTGGATATGCTCAGTGTGCAGGTGGCCCTGAGGAAGGGAAGGGGTAGTTATCTTGAAAGTTGCCGCCAGGGCCGTACCCTCTCTGTGTCATTATACGTCTCTATACCTCACTTTTGAGACTTGGGGGACTTGAGTGAGGAGACGGTGTGAGTGTGGGTGGGGATGGGGATAGCAGGTTCCTCGTGGGACGTGGAGGAGATGGGGAGAACCACAATGAGGTGGCTGTGAGTGACAGGGGCACTGAGCTGCAAGGAGCAGGGTCAGTAATGGTGACTGCAAGGGCCATGGGGATCCTGACAGCCGTCGAGTCCCTTCCCTTCTGCTGTCCAGGCTCCGACTACCACCAGGGCACAGGTGCAGCCGTGACCATGGCAGAAGAGCCTGGAAGACCTCGGACAGTGATTAATTGCCTCCACTGGGGCTGGTTAATTGGCCGCTGATCCCTGCTCATCACACCCCGCCTGCCTGACCGGGAGGACCCTCTAGAGAAGCGCTGCCTAGACTCAGGCAGAGTTTCCCAGATATGCCAACCCCAAAGGCCTCTTCATTTGCTTCAGCTAAGCCCCCACCGGGAGCAATACGGCTCCTCCCGGGGAGTTGGGTGCTGGGCTGGGCAGCTGTACAAGGCATCAGATGGTGTTTTCCTGACTCTTGATGAGTACAATATGGAGTTGCCATGTGTCAGTGATGGTGCGGGGGGTGGGGGCAGAGCTGCTGGGGACTCAGGCATTTCGCTAACCAGCCCCTGGTACATGTCAAGCACGGAAGGAGCCCTGAGTCCATCGGCAAACCTGTCCTTTCCATGCAGGTCTTATAACTGACCACTGGGGGTGCCACCAACTCAATGATGACTGTGCCCAGGTTTGCCCTTTGGAGACCAGGATGGAAAACAGGGAAATTCTGAACCCAGACATATGCACTGTGACAAAGTCTGACCTGGGAATCTGGATGAGTGCCAGGGTAAAGCAGCTCCAGTCCATCTCTCTCCTGCACCTGGTGGCAAGCTGAGGTCAGGAATGTGTAAGGTAGGTCTCAGGTCCCACATGGATTTCAGATATAGGCTGGACCAGCAAAGCTGTGTTCTGTCTCTAGGCCTGGATTCCTCCCACCACACCCCAGTTCCTCCTTCTAAGCTCTATTTTTGCTGGAAGGCTCAGAGAAAGACGTAAAAAAAAAAAAATTATCCTTTTTTTGTTTTTGCTGAGTCGGCACTTCTGTCATTCCCAATCTGAGGGGTTTGGCTTGTCTGCTACCAGCGGGGGGAGGCGCCTCCGTTTAAAAGCAGAACTAAAAGCAAAACATGCACAGGCCCCATTTCATTGCAGCAGACATGATGAGCACACCATGGTCGTTAACATGATAAAAGTCACTTTGTCTGGGTGTAAAATTCATTTTTCCCCATTTAGCACATGGTGCATTTGCATCACACTGCAGTTCCTGGGCTGTGGTCTCCTCCTAAGTATGCCCCCCAGTTGTTCCCACTCCTCAAGTAGTGACCCCAAGACCAGGACCACAGCCCTGGGAGGGGGTCTTGTAAAGGAGTTCCCTAGGCCAGGAGGCTGCTCTTTCCAGTTGCTAAGAAGGAAGCCTTAGACCTTCACCTCCTTAGTGAGGCCTAAAGAGGTTAGCAGGGTGGGTGAGTGGGGCATCTAAGGACCCCTAAGGAGCCCTCCTTGGCCCAAGCCCTTGCCCTGGACTTGGCGCAGAGTCCCTAGCAGTTTGCCCACTTTGGGCATCAGTCTGTTGCCACCTCCTCCAAGGAGCCCACCTGTTCTGTGTGGTGAGGAACTGACCAGGGCTAGCTGGGGAGGACCAGGAAAGGGAGAGGAATCTGGAGAGAAGGAAAGCAGGAGCTGTGGAAGGGAGGGAGCCGGTTTCAAAGGGGTGACAAGTGACCCCAGAAAGAAGTTGCCCAGACATAGATTAAATGCTCAGTGGGCCTGGGTGCAGTGGACTCAAAAGTAACCCTACTAGGGGTCCAGGCAACCCAGATAAACTGAACTGCAGAGAGTCCCATCACACTGAGGACTTCATCCTGGTCACCAACAACAGGGAGCACTGGAAGCCCCTCAGAGGTGGTACAAGGGTGTCCACCTAGGCTTTCCCAGGAAACACAGGACTCCAGCCAGACTATTCTGTCTCCGGGAAGGTCTAAATGGCCCCTCTTCTCTGACTCAGTACACGGGGTACCGTACTGGCCCACCGCACCACACCGCTTCCACCCTGCTGCCAGAAGAAGGGTCCCTAACTGCCAGCACGAGCAGAGTTCGCAGGGACACTGGGGCGTCTGTGGAGGAGAGCGAGGCCCCCCTGGTGATCGGGTGCGGGAGGCACAGTGCGCATGGCGGGAGGGGCCCAGCAACAGCTGTTCACTTACTGAAGCTATTTTATAATATTGCTGGAGCTTTTAAAATAATCCCATTTCTGCAGAATATTCCCAGCTAATTGGAGCTGTCTCTTTCTTATTAAACAGAAAGGTTATAAAAATGTGTGTTGAGGGTTTAAGAGCAATACCTCTCGGCTGCTCTGATTGTTATGACAAGGATAACGTACCGGAAGCCGGTACGTGGCGCGTGCGGCAGCCAGCTCGGTGGCGGGTGGCCCAGGGCAGGGGTAGGGGCCCGGTTGGCTGGGGCCTGGCTGCCTGGGCAGGGCTGGCTCTCCCCGTGGCGCCTCGCACTGCGCAGGCTAGAGGAATCAGCCTTCCCCGAACAATTGCTCTCTAAACACTTAGGCTGCTGTGACAGGGCTGTCCATCACCCAGGCCTCTGACTGGGGGAATTCGCATAATTTACAGAGCGGCAGGAGGAGGGGTGGGGGAGCCATTCCAATTAGCCGAGCCAGGAGGCAGATGAGTTCGCTAAGTCCTCAGAGCTGCGGAGGATGAATAAATACCCCCCTCTCCGTAACTGGAGAGGGTGGAGGTGCAACCTGGGAGAAAGAGTCCCCAGCTGTGTTCTGGCAACTGAGGGGCAAGCAGGAGGGGGGTACTGTGAGCACTTTTCTACAGAGGGAGGGGAGGGCCCGGGCACAGAAGCCCAAGGTCACACAAGGTGGGTTGAAACCCCTTTGGAACCGAAGCCTTGAACCTAGCACCTGTCTCAACACGTGCCCACATTGGGGTGGGGACTCACTCTGTCCCGGGAGCCTCAGGGCCCTAGAGAACAGCCTGCCTGCCATCCTCCCTCAGAACAGCCCACCGAGATCTATTGTTTATTGACAATCTGCATCAAATTTAGCTTCACATGAAATCCCCATTGCTTAAAAGTAGATTGCCACCAGGTTGTGACCATCCGACCTATTTAATGGACAAATGTGGTTAGCCCCAGGGCTCCTTCCCGGGACCTAACAGCAGAGAGAATTCCAGATGAGCTTGGATTACCACCCGTCGCCCCCCCCCCCCCGCCCCACCGCTTTTGTCCTCGTTTGTCACATGGCTCCACAGGCCACCCCACTCTCCTATAGACACTTTAGTAGTGGGCAGAGGGGGCCTGTGTCTTGTGTCTTCACTGACCTCCACTCTGAAGTGCTCTGAGTCCCATCCTACTCACTTCTAAGCTCTCTGCAGCAGTCTGGGGAAGGTGTGCACAGAGATGGAGGAAAATTTTCTGCCCTTCTCTATCCCTGAGCCAGCGAGGTCGGAGGGGTGCAGCCTTTGCATCAGCTCGTAGGTCTTAGCTCAGAGTTAAGTGCCCTGAGCCTCCCAGGAGTTCTGAGGGCCCTCCTGCACCCATTTCACCTTCAGGGAGACTAAGGTGCAGTGTCAGTGGGGAATGAGATCAAGGTCAAAAGGGTCCGGTGGATGGCCGCTGCCTCCCAGACTATGAATCAGGCCACGGCGCTGAGATGACTGTCCTTTCCACCCTGTGCTCAGGGGACATTTCTCCCATGATTTGCGACTGCAGCTTGTATCCATGCCACCACCCGCCGCTCGGCCTCCTGGCCCGCCTGCTCCGTGCTTTCATCATGGAGACACCGCCTCGCCTCTGCCACAGAGCAGCCCTGCCCGCTTCACTGGCTCGCCCTGAAGCGGAGCCTCCCTCCACCCCTCTTACAGTTCCCCAGCATTCCCTTCACCTTTCTACCTGCAGAGAGGAATGCCCCTCCCGCAGCAGGAAGCAGGGCCTACCCCTGTCCAGAGCTGAGCAAAGTGCAGGTGGTGGAGGCAACTCTGCCTCATCTAGGTCCTGGAAGGAAAGAGGGCTGGGCCAGAGGGTTCCTGCCATGCCTATGGAAACCCCAGGCCTGCTCAACAACCAAGTGGGGACAGGTCCCCAGTTGCTTTCTGCTAAGCCCAGAGGTTGCTTGGGTGGCATCAGCAGAAGAGACATTTGATTCAGTTCAACAAGGAAAAAGGAGGTGCCCCCTCAGGATTTGCTCAGACACAAAGGCTGCTCTGTGGTCCCGGGAGAGCAGGGCAGCTAATGTGCATAGCAGGTGCACAGTTTTTTGTATGGAGAGAAGCATTGAATTATGAAACCTTTTGGAGGTGGATTTGGGGCCTCATCAAGAGGAGCTCAGTGGCTATTCCTGGCGCTGTGCTCGGGAGTGGCCCCGGCAATGCTCACGGGAACCATATGTAGTGTCAGGGATCAAACTAGCTCAGCTGCATGCAAGGCAAGCACTTGTACTAATCCCTGTACTATCTCTTCAGCCCCCAAATCTTTTTTTTTAATTATAATATGGCCCTCATGCCTCGACCCAAGAGCTGGACTGGGACTCAGACCTCAGCTCCACTGTTTCCAGTCAGACGGAACTCACTTAGCACTCCTGGGGCCTCACCTGCCCCATGGGGAAACACGACCACTCTGAAGGAGAATCCATTTCCTTCAGCCAGTACCTGGTCCGCAGTGGGATCGGAAGGGCTGAAGGCATGGAGGGATTCTTATGAGGGGACTGATTCTCTTTTATTCTCAGGAGGAAACCTCAAGAATTTCTCACTGAAAAAAAAAAACACAGGATAACATAACTTTGGGCTAGTCCTTTTCCTGTGTTCCCAGGGGAAATTCGAAGTTGGGGTTCCCAGAGGGGGCTCCAGGGCCCGAGTGTATCTTTACCTAGAATCTGCAGTAAGACTCAGTAAGGAGAAAGAAGGGTGTTTAGTCTCTGCCAAGGTGGCTGAGGAGGACTGGTGGAGGAGACCAGACCAGTGCAACTTTCTAGAAGGTCTTTGCGGGCCACACTTGATTGGGCAGGGAGTCTCTGAGTGGCCAGGAGAATTGCTAGAGTGTGCATTTGGGGCAATGGGGACAGGGAGATGCCAGAGCAATAGCACAGTGGGTAGGGCATTTGCCTTGCACGTGGCCAACCCAGGTTTGATTCCCAGCATCTCATATGCACTGCCAGGAATAATTCCTGAGTGCAGAGCCAGGAGTAACCCCTGTGCATGACCAGGTGTGACCCAAAAAGAAAAAAATGGGGACAGGCAATAACTGGAGCTCGTGAGGAACCCTCTGTCCCATCAGAAACAGGCTGCTGGGAAAGAACAACGCAGGGAAATGCAGGGAGCTACAGGGGCCCTTGAGGGCAGGACCTGACCTGCAGAAGAGTGGGGCGGGGGGAGGGGTGTCACATAGCTTCATCCCAGATGCCCGTAAAACGGAGGGGAGAGAGAATTCATAGCCGCAGACTCGCTGGTCAATCCTGACAGCACCCTCCCTCCCTGGGCCCAAAGGCCTCCTGCTGCCCTGTCTAAGCACCAGCCCCCCTCCAACCCCGCTCCTGACTCATGCCTGCCTTTCCTCTCCCTGGCCTGCTCCCAACCACCCAGACGCAGCTGGCTTGGATTTTCAGGCAAGACCTGAGTGGTTTGTCGCAAACTGCTGAATCCACATCCTGATCCTCCCGAGGTCTCTCTGTGTCTCTCTCAGCATGTCTCTCCCTCTCCCTCTGCCTTGCCAAGGCTCCTCCTCCCTCATTTAGAAATTAAGACCTCAGCAAGATGGTGCTTAGGAGCTGCCAGGCTTGGCTTGGGGAGGCTACATGGTGGTAGGTGGGGGAGAGTCCCACCAGCTGGTGGGGACATAGCAGCAGAGGCCTCTCACCCCGTCCAGACTTTCGGTGGCCTGCCCCTGTGTAGCTTGCCAAGCCCCCTCTCACTGCCAGGAACCCCGAAAGGGCCCCTCTGCAGAGAGAGGGTCTGGCTGGACCCAGGCTTTCTAGACATCCAAGGAGGCCTCTGCTGGCCCCTAGTCAGCGTGTGGAAAGCAGAAAGCTAAAACTGGCCACAAGAGAGGTTCCCGGAGAGTCCCAGGCAAGGGCTAGGGAGGCGCCAGTGTTCATGAGGTGACTTTGGGCCCAGACCAGAGCATCTCCACGCTCCATTGGCCCATTAGAGGAACAGAGTGAGGGATCTTAGAGGTCCTACAGTCCGTGAAAGGCCCCCTGAGGCCTGACCGTCTCCAGAACAGCCATGTGGGATCTCACCTGCCAGATTTGGAGCTTATTTGAGAAGGGGTCCAGAATCCCTGCAGCCATGGTTTCTCCACTGTGCCCAGGTGCACCTTCCTCACTCCCATGTTTGGGCAGTGATGCCACCACCTAACTCCCATCCCTGCCCCACTTCCTGCCCCGCCACACAGGTAGTGCTATCCATCAAGACTATTGCTCCTTTCAGGGCTGGAGAGATAGCACAGAGGGTAGGGCATTTGCCTTGCACGCAGCCGACCCGGGTTCAATTCCCAGCATCCCATATGGTCCCCTAGCACTGCCAGGAGTAACTCCTGAGTGCAGAGCCAGGAGTAACCCCTGTGCATCGCCGGGTGTGACCCAAAAAGCAAACAAAAAAAGACTATTGCTCCTTTCACTTACTTTCCCCATGACTACTTCATGCTGGCAGAGGAAAGAGTGTTCTACCCAGGAAACCCTGGTTGGGCTGGTTGGGGGGGGTGGAGGGACAACCCCCCAACTCAGTCCCTCTGTAGGGAGTAGGTCCAAGGAGTAGGCATTCAATTCTGTGCCCCTCCCCAACCTGGGGGACTACTGTCTTGGTGTCCAGCCTTCACCGTGACCCCAGGTAGCAGATTCCATCTTATATTTTTAAGGCCACACCAGCAGTACTCAGAAACCGTTTCCAGCTCTGTGTTCAGGGGTCCATGCATTGTCAGTGTTTGAACCTGGGCCCCCTGCATTCTAACATGTATTATCTCTCCAAGCCCCTCCTCATTGATATTAATGTCTCATTTGCTCCCCCTGTGTCAGAGCCATTGTAGAATCCATAGGGGACTGGGCTGGGAAACACCATTCTCCTCCAAGGACCTGGACAACTTAAGTGCGCTTGGGTGGTGTTTGAGGGGAATGACCTTACTTCTGAACCAACAGAGGGAGGCTGAGGGAGAATCATCACCCTCCCCCGGTCACTACCATTAATGGGATAGTTTCTATCCTTACTCCCTGCCCCACACCACTGAAGTCCTGGGAACAGAAGTTTCGAGGGCCCCGGCTCCTGGGAGAGCAGCGAGGGCTGTAATGGCGCCGGCACTAGGTACGGAGGAGCCCATGCAGATGGCGTGAAGAGGAGATCTGACTGTTTCCTGGCAGAAAGGCTCCCTCTTCTCTTTGTGGCAAGGGACTCAGGGGGAGGTTCCAGAGTGGCAGCACCACCTGAGGGGTTCATGAAATGGGCCTCCTGGGGACCATCCAGCCCCTCAGAGCAGACACACTCGGACTCTTCAGGAACCAAAGCACAGACTCCTTCTGTTTTCCAGAGGCAGCAGACCACAAGCTCACTGCCCCTCTAAGGAACTTCAAGCCATCAGCTAGACAAAGGGATGGACCGGCCAGGTTCTGCCCTTGCCCCGACCCCCTAATGCCCCGCAGAGGCAAATCCACACCAGGGTTGATGAGCAAAAATCAAGAGATGCAGGTTTGGAGTGATAGTACAAGGGGTAGGGTGCTTGCCTTGCACACGGCCGACCCGGGTTCGATCCCCAGCATCCCATATGGTCCCCCAAGCACGGCCAGGAGAGATTCCTGAGTGCAGGGCCAGGTAATAGCATTGCCTGATGTGGCCCCCAAAACAAAACAATAACAACAAAACCATGCAAAAATGTCAAGGGATGCCTGCAGCAGAAACAGCAGGTTCCAGGACCTTCCTCAGTCCATTGCTCGGTACTTCCTGTGGTCTGACCTTGACCTCTCTGAGCCCTTTCCTGTCCATCAGTATTCACAATGTGCCCTCTTGAGAGGAAGAAGGATGGAGCTGTGGACCTGCCCCTGGAGAGAGCTCTCCCCCTGCATCGTCTCAGGGAGCAGCTGACCTCACACGGCAGACATGGCCCTGGACTGCTGCTTTTACTCACCATGCCACAAAACCCTCTGTACCTTAGTTTCCTTACTTGCAAATAAGCAAGTTAGGGACAGGTGGTTTCTGTCTTCATCTGTCGCCACACACAACAAATGAAGGGCAAGAAGCGGCCAGGAAGCCCTTCCCAGGCCTGGATGGGGAGGCCAGTGCCCGCTCCTCTCCTCCACAGAGGGCTGGGGGGTGCCTATCAGAGGAGGCAATTTGCCGTGGCCATTCCACTGAGACGCTGTTGGGCGTTAGGGGGTGATGGAAGGCCGCCTCTGCCTCGCCCCCCGACACTCTCCCCTTCCACCTGGAGGCAGAAAAGCACGGCTGGTGGCGGAGAGTTAGAGCTGCTGTCAGTGCAGGCCCGAGGCTCTGAGGAGACTTGTATTTATTTGGAAGCCGTTCAGACACCTAATGCTCTTCTGAGGGGGGAATTGCTCTCCTTTATTTGTTCTCATTTTCTTTTGCCAGAATGAAAGAGAAAGCCTAGGGCGAGGGCAAACCCTGAGTCGGGGCCTTAGCGCCACCTACCACCTGCACACGGGAGGCAGAGGGGCTCATAAGGGGCCTCCCACCCCCTTGGCCAGATATTCAGGTTAGGTTCTACCTGAAGATCTGAGGCCTCTAACAGCCTCAAGGCTGGGAAGGGTGGGGCACAGAGGAAGGAGTGAGCTAGAGTCTCAGGATTTACGACACCCCTGAGTGAGACTCACCCTGCCCTGCCCTGCCCTGCCCTGCCCTGCCCAGCTGGGTCCTCCATTTCTGCTTCTGGAAAACAAGCAGCTCTGATGAGAACTCTGGGAAACTCCAGATTCTCCTGATCCGCGCTTGGTGGGAATGTGGCTCAAGGTGGGCTCCAGTGGGAGCAGCTCTCTGGCTGGGCACCCGTGGACATGTCCATTATGTCTGAGCTGGAAGGACTTAATCAGGGCAGCTGAGGTGGGGAAGGTGACCCTAGAGTCCCCGTCCTCATGCAACTGAGGGTCCTTCTCCAGGATACAAGTCTCCTGGGCTCCCAGAATCTGGGGTGCAGGAGCAGGCAGGCAGTACTGGCATCCGACACTTCGTGACCTCTGAGGACACAGGCACTGTCGCCCTCTCTCTGCTAGAAGCCCCCAGATCTGTGTTTCCCAGGAAGAGTTCCAACAAGGCAAAGTACAACCTGGACAGACATTTCCTCAGTTTTCTGTAATTCTGGTCAGGCCTTAGCCCAGACCCCAGGGTGCTCTTCCCCACACCTCCAGCCACTAAACCCTCCCTGTCCTTCTACATCAGGTTCAAGGTCCCTTCTTTCAGCACGTCCTCCCTGACCATCCAGGTGTCACAGCGAGGGGCCACCAAAATGGTCAGTGATTGTGCAGAAGCTCCTGGAAGTACTTTGATGCGTTGGGAGATGGGGTGTCCTTACACTTGGGAGCCACACTGCATCTATACACATGCTCAGGCAGGGGCATTTGTAGGAACATTTCACCCCAGCCGTGGGTGTCCCCAAGGAAAAAGCAGGTCATCGGAGCCCCTGGCATCAGCTTATATGTGAATTGTAGCCTAACACAGTGACCATGGAGTTCAGCCCCAAGGGGGGGGGGGAGAATATGCACATCAGAGGGGACAAATTATAGCCTTCTCATCCAGAAAGACACTTGACAACCCTGGTACCAACTCAGCCGCCCCAAAATGGTGCAGGAAAGGGCAGACTCAGGTTATGTTTGGCCTCAGTGCTTCTCTCCTTGATGTGTCCACTCCATCCTGCTTGTTTTACAAAGCCAAGCTGGAATCCTTCTTCCTTTCCCAGGAAGCCTCCCCTGACTGCCACTATGAGGGACCTGTACCTCCTGGAGATGCCTGAGCATATCTCTGGCTTCACTCCAGTAAGTTCGTACCAGGCACTGAATCCTGCCCTCAGGATATGGCATGCATTGGGACTTCAAGACCACCTCTGCCAAGTGGGTACCATGTCTCTCATACAGCCAAAGGAGGAAAACAGGATGACTTCCTGCACAACCTGTGATATGTGATGCCAACACTTCCTGTGCCCAGGACAGACCCCTCTGGTTATCTCCCAGCCTCCTGGAGCCACTCTTCAATCATCCCTGTGCCCATCAGTGACCAGGCTGTGTGGAAGCCCTGAGGGGACACTGGGTCCTAGTTTGACAAGAGTTTCTGAACCCATGGCAGAGGCAGCTGTGTGTGGATGGCAGAGTGGTGGAGACAAGAAGTGGGGGTTAGGTCTGGGGAGGCCTGCATAGTTGAGTGGGAAGGTCCAAGAAAGTTTACTAGGATAAGTGGCATTTATGCCCATAACTACTCTGGATTCTACGGTGGAGGAGAAAGAAGGGATTCTAGGTGGCACTGCAGGGGAAACCCTGAGATGACAAGGAACTGTCCAGCCCCTGGGTTTGTGGAAGGGCAAAAGGGTCACTCATCAGAGATGGGTACTCTAGGGTGTATCTGATGTCCCTAAGTAGGTCTCCAACCTCTGCCGTTACTATGCAGCATAAGGACTTGCTTATTCCTTGCTTACGTCCAAGACCTGCTTGGCACATAGTAGGTTTTCCGTGAAGATCTGTCCATCTCTTCCAGATCCCCTAGCTGCCTCTAAGTCCACAGGCAGAAGTGACATCTGCCTAGCCCCCTCCAGGCAGGGTCCCTCCCACAGTCTGCAATCTTCCCGCTCCCTCCCCTCAGACAGGCCCCATGGACCACACAGGCCTTGTGGGTCAGCCCTGGCTGCTGAACCCATAAACGTGCCTGCCAGGAAGTCCCCTATGCCTGAGAAACTTCTATTTTTCTCCCTTGATCTGAACCTGTGCGGGAGCAGCCACCAGGAACTGGGATGTTGCGAGCCTCAGAAGTTGGAATGTGTAAACTCTTACTACCCATTTACTCTTAATTACCTCCCTCCTTATTTGTCTTCCTTTAACGGCCTGTCAACCCAAATCTCCCGCCTCTCCCTCAGCGCCAGTGGCCTCAATTAGGTGCACATCTGTGGAGGCTGGAACCGTTATGCCCAACAACAAATGCCCACTTGCTGCATCGTGCTTGGACGATCCAACTGCCCCCTGGCCTGGGCACCTTGAGGGATAGTACTGTTGTCCAGGTATCAAAGGACAGGAGACTGCCCCTGAGTCTTCCCAGGGAGGCACAATTACCCCAAAGTACACCCAAGAGCATGGTTCCCCAGGGTCAGGTGCGCAGGCAGTGTCTAGCAGACACATGGGGGGCTCCCGCAGCCCTGGTAAGGAGAGAGCTATGAAAGGGGCTAGGGAGGGGCTTCTTAGCCCAGGTTTGTAGAGTCTTCCACTTAGGACACCCAACCCCCATTCTGTCCAGCCTGGATTAATCACCTTGCTCAGATGCTCAGAGATTTGGGGTGGGGGACACAAATGCAACTGATGGACCCTGCCTGCTTCCTGCCAACCGAATTGATCTGGCACCTGCCAGTGTCCATTAGACCTGATTTTCACCAGACCCATCCTGTCAGGGGTTCAGGGCTCAGGGTCCCATCCTGCCCTGTCCTCCTCCAGTAATGAGCAGGGTTCATAGTTTGGAATCCCTTGGCAAACTTCAGTCTGGCTCCTGATGACTTAGGTCAGGACAGCAGGAAGCTCTAAAGTGGTTTGCTGGGCCAGCGAGATAGAAAAGGGGTTAAGGCACTTGCCTTGTACACAGCTGACTCTGGTTCAATTCCCAGCACCTCATATGGGCCCCTGAGCACTGCCCTGCAGGAGTGATCCTTGAGCAGAGCCTGGGACAACCCTGGGCACTGCTGGGTGTAGCCTAAAAATGAAACAAAGTGTGATTTCCTGCTCAAACAATAGCTAGAGTGTAGAGCAGGGTAGAGGGGTACAGCTCAGGCTGCACTGCAGAGCAAGTGAGGTTTGTCCTAAACCCTGTTTGCAGCCCACAAACTCTGTTCCCCTGAGTCTAATCTAGGGGGTCGCCACTCTTGTCTTGTGGCTGCCTTGTGAGGGACAGGAGGGAACCTGTCCTGAAGTCTGTGGTGGGGCCTTCTGCCCAGGTAGATGTCCCTCATTCCCTGTGCCAAGCTCAGAACCTGTGGACAGACACTGTGGCACTGCCCTGTACCATGCTGGTGGGACGCAGCACCTCTTCCATCTCAAAGGCTCTCAGGGATACTCTATTCCGGCAAGAGTCTCACTTTACCTAGCAACTGCTCCCATTCTCACTTCTTCCTGGAAAGGGGGGTAAGTAGCACTCGCCTAGGCATTCACAAGGGCAGAAACGAAGCTCTGAGAGGCCCCAATAAGCCGCAGCATTCAGAGCCAATACCCACACACATGCCTTTTGCCCACCAGCAGCAGAGGGGTGTCCAGCCCCTCCAGGTCAGAGCAGATGGGCTTGTGCAGGAGGAGATTCCTGTCACGAGAGTGTACAGGGAGGCTGTGCGAGTCCTGGGCACTGAAGTTGGGATGAGCTGCTGAGGGTGCCTGCTTAGCTAGGGACAGAATGGCCGGGCTGCTGGGCTGCGGGGGGTCCGTCTCTGTCGTCTGGCGGTTGCCGCACCGGGGAGCTAGGAAGGAGATCCCAGCCCCTTCTTTCTGCGGGCACCCAAGCTCCCTCGAGAGGACTCTTGGAGGGTAGGAGCCACTGGCGTGGGGCTTCAAATCCCTCCCCTCTCTCCCGTCTCCAGTGAAGCCTGTCTTTCCACCAACGCAGCCCGTGACTCTCCAGGCCTTAAGCTCCTTGAAGGTCGAGCCCGCAGCAGGGTCACCGGGGGCTGGACCCCGGGGCAGCGGGGTCCGGGAACTCTTAAGGGCGGGCGGCGCAGAGGAGCCCCGGGTGGCAGAGGCGGGGGCTGGGGCGCACAGCGGGGAGCAGCTCCGCAGCTGGGGCGCAGGGCGCGCGCGCTCGCGGGCCGGCAGGGCAGGCTCGGGGCTGCGCGGGGCCGAGGTGCGCGCAGGCCCGGGTGGGCGCGTGGCCGCGGCGGGGGCGCGCGGGGGCGGGCCGGCCGAGGGGAGGGCGGCGCCGGCGGGCTGGCGGCGGCCGCTATTTGAGCGCCGGTCCCGGGCCGGGCGCGCACAGCGCTTCGAGCCAGCGCGGCGGAGACCTCGCGACGCGCGAGCCGCAGCGGCGCCGCGGCCGGTGCAGCCCCGAGCGAGGCCCCGCGCGCGGGAGCGGAGGCGGCGGCGAGGCCGGATCGCCGCCCGCCGCCGCCGCGCCCCCCCGCCCCGCCGCCGCCGCCGCCGCCGCCGCCGCCGCCGCCGTCCCCCCTCCCCGCGGCGCCGCGTCTTGAATGGAAACATGGCGGTGCCGGCTCGGACCTGCGGCGCCCGCCGGCCGGCGGGGCCCCCGCGCCCGCTCTGGCTGCTGCTGCCCGCGCTGCTGCTGCCCGCGCCGCTCGCCGCCCCCGGCGCCGCTGCCTACAGCTTTCCCCAGCAGCACACGTAAGTGGCCTCGGCCGGCCGCACGACCTGCCCCCGGCCGAGCCCCGCGCCCCGGCGGCCAGCCCCGGGCCCGCCGCGAGCCCCACGCCGGGCGGGGGCGCCGGGTCCCGCCGCCCGCTGCGCCCGGGGGCGGTGGCAGCGCCCGGCGCTTCTGGCTGCGTCGCGAAACTTCCCCGCGGTGCCCCTTTCTCCCCATCCCACCCCCGCCCCCGAGACGGGGCAGAGCCCGAGCTCCCGACCGCGGGATGGGGTGAGGGTCCGAGCTTGCCTGTTGAGTCCCCTGACGCGGTCCGGGTGAGGTGAGGGGCGGGGGGCGGCCAGCGACCCCTGTCCTGGGGAGTTGGAGCTGCGCCTCTGCCCCACGTTTCCTCGCCGGTGGGAAGCGGGCGCTTGAGAGCCGGCGTGGGGGGCACCTCCACACCTGTCTTGATCGGCCTTTTCCTGGGAGGCGAGGGTCGGATGCGGAGGAGGCGAGCCCCTTTTGATGACACGGGCACGCAGACCGCAGACCGGGTCGGTGTTCCCAGCTCCGGGGCGGAGGGTCCCTTCTGGAGAGGCAGAAGTGCAGGGGTGGGGGCCCCCTACTGCGCCGCCCACCGCGTGTCCTGGCTCTGCCAGCAGCTGTCTCCCCACCCCCGCCCCTCCCCAAGACTCGGGAACTCAGGGACTTCTCCCCTCTGGGTTGCCTGGCCACATGTGTCCACTGGCCTTTAGGATGGCAGTTAGCTCCGCGTGCCCCCGCTTTATATCAGTGTCCAGATTCAACCCCCTCAACACACCCCATGGCTTTGGGGAGTCCAAAGCAAGCATCCCCCTTGCTCTGACCTATCTGCAGGTCTCAGGAGCCACCTGTCCTTGCACTCACTTCCCCCCGGGCCAGGCCTGGGGTTTGGGAAATGTGGATCAGAGCTGCTGGTGCCCGGAGGAAGGGGCTGAGCTCAGGGGAGGGGAGAAACTGGCTCTGCGTCACTGGGCCGCTTCTACCCACGGGTGGGAGCCCCTGGTTGTGCCTTAAAACCTGCCAACTCCAGCTTTGCAGGTTCTGCCCATGAGGGGAAAAGCAAACTCGGGAACGGCGCAGAGTGGCTCCGTCTTGTCATCGCTCTCCTTGCAGTCTGGCTGTGCTCAGACGGGTGATCAGTTGGCAAATTACAGGTGCCGCACGGACGTGTCCTCTCTCAGCCGTCTGGATTTTTTGCGTGTGTCTGTGTGCGTGTGTGGAGGGTGGGGGCGGTGGCGTGCAGGGAGAAGAGAATCGAATCCTGTGGAAGTTCAGGGCTCGTGGGCGCGAGATTGTCTTTCATCTGCCACGATGAAAATGGACTTAAGCCACGATGTTTCAAAAGCGCAAAAGCATTATGTTGTTGTTCCTTTCTCCTCCAAGCACCGACTGCCACGATTCTTTTCCCTGCCACTTCAGAGCTCCTTGGGTGAAGGTTTAAGGAGCAGTCTCGCCTCTTTCCATCTCGTCCCTCCTCGTGTCCTCTCCTTGCCGTCTTCAGTAGGTCACTGGCTGCCAGGTCTGCCCTGGAGGGCCTTCGCGAGTCCCGAGGGTGGACACCTGTCCCTCAGTCCCCAGCCAGAAGATGGTGAGGCGGGTGTGATGGCAGCGGCACATTTCCAGCTGGACGCGCTTCTCTTGTCGATAGAGTTGGAGCTAATTTGAGGGTTTGGGACATGTCTTGCAAACCGTAATTAGACAGTGGGGGTGGGATGGGGGCTGCGCAGCTCTGAGGGTCCAGGGGGAGGTGACTCATGTTGCGACGACACGCAGGGTTTGCCGTGTCAGCCAGCGCCCTTCAGCTGCCCTGTTCCCGCAGACGCGGACGCCCATTGATCCTGGAGGGAAGCAGGGGAGGGGGGGACATTTCCCGTCCCTCAGTGGCTCCTTGGAGTTGGGTTTTTTTGTTGTTGTTGAACTGAGGTGAAGAACTGAGGTGGCCTGGGGTGAGCTGTGGCCTCCCTGAACTCTCCTGGGCCGCTAGGGCTGGGCTCGGCGGAGACATGGACACAGGTGGCTTTATGCAGTGGGAAGTGGGACCCTCCACCCTATGGCAGTGGGTGACTCTTTCCCCTCCCCCCCAGGGCGGGGAGGGTCCTTGATGGGAAAGTCATTTCCTCATTAGTGTCTGGCAGAGTGACAGGCCCAGCCTCCCGCACCGCTGGTTTTGAAACCAATGTGGTTTGGCGTCCACAGACCACACTGTCTCTGTAGTGGCCCAACCCCCGGGCAAGGGAGGAGGACAGAGGACTTCAGGGGCTTAGATTTGCGGGAGGCAGAGTGGGTGGGGGGAGGCTCACCTTCCTCCCTGGACCAAACAGGGAGGAAGCCATGTGTGTGCAGGGACATGCGTGTGCTTGTGGTGTCTGCGGGTGAGTTGGCAGGGACGCCACATGCTCCGCGCCACACACTGCTCCTCTTTTCTCCCTCAGCCTCAGCCCTAGCCATCAGCCCTGCCACCGTGGCCCCCCCACCCCCATCCCCTGGGTCTCTTTGCTCTCCCCCTGGCATCCCGCTCCCCCTCCCCCCCCCCACCCTTCTTCGTCTCTGCCTTGCTCCCTGCTCCAGCATGCCTCTCGTGCGCCTTTGCGCCCGCCCTGCCCGGCCCACCTCTTTGTCGTCTCCCTGGACCTCTGGCCCCTGTTCTCTGGCCTCCTAGGTTTCTCCATCCCCTGCTCGGTGGGGATCCAGCCGAGTGTGGGGTGGAGCCCTTGGCTACGGGCACCCTTTTTGTCCCTGTCTGCCCCAGTGGGGGCTCTGGCCCGTGCCTCTCTTCCTTTGAGAGAGGTGTTGGGGGGGCGGGGAGCAGAGAGGAGCCTGAGGGCCCCCCAGTAGATTAACGACAGCTGAGTCTTTGCTCCTTTTTTCTCAGTGCCCATGACGGGGCATGCGTCAGTCTAGCTACGGTTAATGGTGGGTGACGTGTGTCTGTCTGGGCCTGTGAGCCCACATCTTTAGCTCCCCGTGCCTCTCCATCTTGGGGGGGAGACAGCATCACTAATCTGAGCCCCCCATTTCCCCAACAACCTGCCGCAGCTCTTGCAGGAGGGAGGGGTGAGGCTTGGCCGCCTGCTGCTGCCACTGCCGCCACCACATAGAGCTGCCAGGTGCTCATGACCCCCAGAGTGGAGGATTGGGGAGGGCGCCCTCGGCTGCCCCACCCCCGCAAGCTTTATTGGGCACTCCCTCCTGAGACGGGGTCAGTCCATTTTAAACTGAGGTCCCTAATTGTGAGGGAGTGTCCCTCGGATTCAAAGTCACACTCTGCCCCTCAGGAGGGTCTGACTCACCAGTGTGGGGAGCCTTCTACACCCTGCCTCCCTCTCAGCCCCCCCCCCCCGACCGTGTGCAGGGCACTGCTCATTCCACCCCGCTGGTGTGGCTGGGAGATCCTGCCAGCTCTCAGGAAGAGGCACCCATCAGGTATAGATGGGTGAGAACTCAAGCTTTTGTTTCCAGAGGATGCCTTTCTCCATTGAAGGGGGGTGCGGGAAGGGACACTTTGCCTGCCTCGGTTTCCCCAAATGTGATCAACTGCTCCGTGGAAGAAATTAATGGGGGAAGATGCCTCTGGAGAACCAATAGGACCCTGGTAGCTGTGTTCAACCTTAGCATTGACCCTGAGCTGTGGCCTCATGGCCCCTGCCCGCCAGTCTTCACATTGCCCAAGGGCCAAGCACCTTTTGGACTTCCTCCTGTTCTGCGTGTCCTCCTTCAAGACCTTGTCCTGCATCTTCAGCCACCTCCGCTCAAGTTGTACCCTCCACATGGTGTATCAGTGCCATGAGTGGCACCTCCCTCCTTCACAAACCCTGATGCTCAGCTGACTGATGGGGGGAAAATCTCCAGACTGGTATGACCAGACCCCTGCTCACCTAAGTCCTTGAGCTCAGAGCCCAGAAACATGCCCACTCCACAGACAGGGAGACTGAGACCAGAAAGGCTTAAGGGACTAACCCATAACCCCACATATATGCAGACTCTCAGCTAGGCCCATGTTCTCAGGGGGTCCAGGAGTTTGGTAATAAAGACTCAAGCCTGTGTCTTTGTGGTTTGTTATTTATTTATTTAGTTGCAAACTCAGGGCCTCACATATAAGGTATGCCTGTGCGTGTCTACCACTGAACCACCTCCCTGGCCCCCAACCCAGCTCTGTGGAAGAGAATGGGGAGTCGTGGCTGTGGGAGGCCCTCCAGCTGTCACCCTCCCCGCTCAGTTTTCTAGATCAGAGTCCTGGTGGGGGACCCCTGCCCAGTGCTTTCCCCTCGTTGAGACTTTCACTCCTGGGCCTGGCCCTTGTGAAGGGGGCAGGCAGACCAGTGCTCAGATGCCCTGTCCTGTCCCAGTGGAGATGAAGGTCATGGGGTAGCGACTTTGAGTGGAGGCGGAAGGCTGCATCTCTCAGCAGTTTACCAGGCCAGAGGGGACTTCAGACCACCTAGTCCAGGCCTTGGGTTGTCAAGCTGTGTGGACGGTGGGTGGAAGGTGGGGAGGAGGGCGAGGGGGTGCTGGGTACCCATATTCTCATTGTTAGTTGGGGGTTAGGGAAAGCAGGCAGGCCCGTGGCCCATGTGCATGATGAGGGTGGTCTCTTCCCACTCCCCTTTCAGCAGCCCACTCCCCCCAACTGCTGTTATCCTTGCAGGCACTTGGGATGAAGATGGGTCCCAGGAAAAGGGGAGGAACGTGGAACCGTGTCTCCCAGGGGGTGGTCACAGAGCTTCACAGAGGGGAGGGGGCACTTCAGTGTGGGGGGAGGGGGTGGGGGGATTTTCCCCTTTTGCCCTCAGCCCTCCAGCCAGCTGGCCTGCTTCTCTGGTGTCAGGTTGGGTTTTTCCCTGGTGCCTCTTGTCTAAACAAGAAGCTACAGAATCGATATTCATATTCCCAGAGGAAGGTGTGTGTGGTTTTTGCTCTCTTCCTTTCCCTCTCTTATCCCCAGTAACCTGAGGAGCCTCTGCCTGTGGCTATAGGGAGTTGGCAGGCAGGTGACCCTGTGGATAGGGATGTGCCTGGGGGACTGGTTAGGTCCCCACAGGGATCTCTTTGAGCCATTGCAAGGAGCTATGGGTGCATGGTGGGAGCTGCCTCCTGGGGCTGACCCTGGGCTATCACGCCTGGGGTCACCCTGGTCCTACTCAGGGGCCATCAGCCTCTCTCCCACCCCTACTGCTGGTGCCATTGACGGAGCCCCCAGGGGTAATGGGGATGGGGTCTCAGTGTAGGGTCTTCAGGTTGGGACCCAGAGAGCACCCACTTGGGTTGTCTTGGTCCCAGGGGTCTCTATCAAAGGTGAGCTCTGCCCAGTGCTCTCAGCTGCACCTTAGTTAATGGTGACCTTGGACCAGGTGCCTCCTGCCCCGGGCCTTAGTTTCCTCCCTCAGCGCTTCCTGCGGCCCTGACATCCCCAGGTCCCCTGCTCCCCTCACTGTCCTGCTCCAGCCTCCTGCACTGGGCTCTGACCACGCCTTGGGGGCCTCCAAGCTGCTCTTAGACTGACCCATTTTGCGCTCTGATCAGCCTAATTGCTGAGCAGAGAGGGAGGGGCATGGGAGGTCTTACCTGCTGATTCATAATCCTCCCTAGCCTAGGGAATGGCTCTCCTTACACAGGGAGGCAAAGGGGAGAGAAGCCACCCCCACCCCCACAGCCCCTGGATGCTGTACTCCCCCCACCCCATGCTCCCTCCCTGCCTTCCCTGCACCCCTATCTTTCTGGACCAGCTGCTCTGGGTGCATATGAAGGCTTTGCGACACCTCTCACCAGTTGATGACCTTGGGGGACTTCCTCATCTTCTCTTGGTGTTGGGGTCATTCTCAAAGCCAGGATTCCTTTGATGGAAAGTTGAAGTGTAGACAGTGACGTGGGACAGGTTGGCACAGTAAGGGCTTGTGGCCCCTGACCTGATCTCTAAAGGGTCTCTGTCTAACAGTGTCTGCACCCTCAAACCCCCACCCACTTCTCAGGAATTACTCCTAGCGGTACGCAGGGAACTATATGGGGTGCTGGGAATCAAACCTGGAGCAGCCTTGTGCAAGAAAAGCTCTCTACCTGCTGTACTGTCTCTCCAGCCACCCAATCCCCCTCTCTGTCCAGCATAGCACCTACCTCCAGCCTGGCCCTCCAGGCACCCAAGACCCAGTTATTCTTTCTGGGTCTTTCCTCCTGGGCCTCTGTGCACATGTTTGATGTGTGTGTTGGCATGCTTTGTGTCCCTTTGTCTTTGCAGACCTGTGTGTGTGGGTGGGAGTGGAAGTGTGTGCTGTGCGTGTTCACTGTGTTCTATTACCTGCGGGCGCATGTGGACGCATGTTCCCACATGCATTACATTCACATGTTGTTTATGTGCAGGGACCATGTCTGCACGTACCCAGCACTCAGGTGATGCGCGCTGTGTGTGGATGAAGGCAGCCGCGGGCTTGTGTGCACAGCTTATCGCTCTGTCCCAGAATGTGCTTCCAGTGTCCACCTTTTGCACCTGCCTTTAAAGTTAGTGCCAGGACTCGGCTGGGTAGTTGCTGGCAGTGGGAAATAAAGATGCCTGGTTGTTAGGACCAGTGTTTTGCAAACTTTCATGTCAGGAACAGCCTGAGTTAAGGCTGAGCTGGAAAGTTTGATCACCTACCAACTGGCTCACTGACAGTCTGCAAAGGAAACACGGAGGCTGCATCCTTGTAATTCAAATTTTTGCAAATTGGATGGTATTTAGATGCCGTGGAAGGATGGGACTCTGAGGCACTTGGGGAGTCCTTTGTGAAGGAAAGCAGATACTTTCTCCTTCACTTGGAGAGATCCAGAGCCTGGGCCTGGAGGTCTGGACTCAGGCAGCGTGGGAACTCCGCTGTGTGACCTTGACTTGACATTTCCCTCTGAGTGGGGTGCTTCTCGTCAGTTGCTTGCCGACTAGCATCCCACGGAGCATCTGCTATCGGCTTGGGGGGTTTGCTCCCACAAGACACTTATGCTGTCAGTTGTACAATTTGGAATTGAGAGCCATGACTGCCAGGACGTGGGGTGGGGGCGGGGGGAGGACTGAGGATACAGTTCAGAGATAGAGTGTACGCTTTGGGTTCAATCCCCAGCACCCCTCCTCCAAACTTTTGTGTTGATGATTCCTGCATGTCTCTGTATTGGGGGTACCTCCAGCAAAGCCTCTTCCTTTCAAGGAGAAATTTTTGTCTGCTGGGACCTTCACTTGTGAAGCTCTTTGGGCTCAGGGCTGGCTGTCAGGGCTGCGCTGTGAGCCCCGATCTGATGGGTTCTGATGTCTGAGAGACTGGATGTCTTTCTGTTCTGTCATTCTCAGAGTGTGTGTGTTGTCAGTGCTGGGATGGCCCTGTGGCCTCTGCATTTCAAGAAGGGACTTGTGCAAAGGGCAGAGGTGACTGAAGAACTTGGGCGGTGGGCAGAGCCCCCATAGGGAAGGGTGCCTGTGCCATCTGGACCCTCAGGGTACCCTAACCAGGAAAGGACACATCCAGGTACAGGAAACCGTGTGCCATCAAGCACCTCACAGTACGGCCAGGGAAACTGAGTCTGTCATGGTCAAGAGGAGCCTCAGGCCCCCACTTTTGCTGCCTGCACACAGTGGCGGGACCCCATTGTCAGTGCTCAACACAGGCTGCTCGGCCTTCCTTGCCGTATGCCCTATGTCGTTACATCTCGTTCTTTTTAATAAAAATAGGCTGGCATGGGATGCAGGAGCAATCTGAGTCCTCCTCTGACACCCGTTGCAGGGCAAGGTGCCTATGTGGTAGCCCCCGCCCCTTTCTGGTGTACCACTGGGCTAGCCCCCCGGAGGCCTCTGCAGCTCTGGAGTCAGCGAGGCTGGTGGGTACCCTTCAAGGGCCTCCTTTGTCCATGGAGGAGGGCACGAATGGGCGGTGTGTTCCCCACATACGTGGGCCCTCTCCCCGCAGCTCCCAGCCTGACGTGGCATTTCAGCCCTGCTCACTCCCCTCGCAGCCCGCACTCTCCTGCTACAGGCGCTGCCTGAAATGCTGCATTTGAAGCCTTAAAGGTCAGGCCTAGAGCTGCCACCAGTTCCAACCAACAAACACAAAACACAAAACACCCCACCGCTGCCCTGCCCCCAGCGTTGTTATTAGAAAAGGGAAAAGGCGACGTCTCCCTTCTGCTGCAGTGTTGCACACTGAGGCTAGTGATGACCTCCTCCCCCCGAGTGTGCCGTGGACAGAACTCACGTCTCAGCCCAGCCTCTGAACTCACGTCTCAGCCCTGCTGGGGTTGTCTCTAGCACCCCTGTCCCACCCTGTCCCACATGCGGGTCCCACAGCAGCGCTGGCCCCGCTGCCTCCAGCCTTTGCTTACTCTAGCTGGCTGGCTCCCCACACTCTGGGGCTTCTTCTCCAATGCTGTGCCCTCTCCCCAGCTCGAGACCCAGTGCCCAAGGGCCTTCAGGAGGCAGCCCAGAGCTGAGTGCTTATAAGCTGGTAACGGGAAGTGTGTTGGTCTGTATGGAGAAGAGGCTCAGTCTGCAGAGTCCTTGGCAGCCCAGTGTGACACTTTTCGTCATGGTAAGGCCATTTCTTCTCTGACAGGAAGGCCAGAGGTGGGGAGGAGAAGTCGTCATCGAGGACCAAGTTCTCCCCTGCACTTTGGCTGACCTCACTTTTGATGCCACTGTATATCCTTGGCTGAATTCCCTTGTGGCAACAAGAGGGCTGCCACAGCTCCAGACATCACATGTACTGGACATTTGAAATAAAAGAAGAGATATGTTCTCCGGGTTCTGCTTTAGAGGCCAAGAAACCTTGCTCAGAAACCCCTCCAAGTTCCCCTCTAACCACATTGGCTAGCGCTGGGTCACATGTCTACTTGAAACCAATCACTGGCTAGTAGGAAGGTGTATTATGATTGGCTCGGGCTAATCAGGATTTACCCTTGAGCTACAGATGGGGTCACCTTGGGGCTGGAAGGAGGAAAAATTCTTGCAGACTTGGATGTTGTTAGCAAGAAGGCAGGAGAGGCTGGAGAATGGGGGGCGTTGTTACTGTAGAGTCAGATCAGAGCCCTGAGTGTCGAGGTTGGGTCTGAGAAGGAAGGGGGGAGTTAAGGTTGATGGAAACATGGAAGGGCATGAGCAGACCTTTGTAAAACCTCCGGCATTGTGATCTAGGGTGAGGGTCCTATTGCACACACGCCGGCGGGTGAGTTCGCCCATTTTAATTCCCGTTTTCCAGATGAGAGAAATGGAGTCTCTGCTGGACTAGGTGAGACTGAACTCAAGGGACAGGAGTGGAGGGGGCAGGACAGTCACCCAACCTGGGGTCTGAGCATTTAGCTGCTGCCCCTACAGCTCTTCTGCAGTTCAGAAGGTACTTTTCCAGATAGCCCCTGACCACTGACACTTGAGCAGGGCTGCCTTTTTCTCAGAGGAGGTCCTTGGAGCATGTTCCCAGGACGCTGGCTTTCTTGTGGAGCATGTGGCCCCCTGGTTGCCTTGGGGAGCCCAAGAGGGCTGAGAAGATGCTTACAGGGCTAGAGAATGTAGCTGACATGGCCTTACAGGGGCACAGCTGAGGAAGTGACCCCTCAGGGAGGTGTGGCCAAGGGGGGACATAGCTAACTGGGGGCTGCTTGTGAGAGCTCACTCTCCCGGGCTTGCTCACCGCCACAGTGAGAGGCTGGGAGCCCCCAGCAGGCTTCTCCTCACTGACCTGTGATCAATCCTGGCCCTTCCCGTGTGTGGGCTCTGTGCACTGTCCCAGCTCTGGGTCCAGGCTGGTCATCCTGTGGAGGCATCAGTCCCCATGGGCACAGGTGGCAGAAGCCCTGGGCTCTGTCTACTGCTGCATGGGACTCCCCCCACACACACACACCGGCCACTGTTCCCCATTGTCACCTAGGGGAGAGGGCTGGCTGGGGCTGAGTCGCCCCGTGACTCTTCCAGTCAACCCTGTCAGCTGGCCTATGGAGGAAGGAGGTGTACCCCACCCAGTCCCCTTACAGTCCTCCCAGCCTCCTACCTCCACACCCCCGCCATGCCTCGAGGCATGAGGCAGGATACTTGGGGCAGAAGGCGGCAGTGCAAGTATGTCACCAGACCTTGGCTGGTGCACACCCCAAACTTAGGGGCCTGCTCTGAGGGCTTGGCCGCTCCAGTGTGCTTTCTGGCCCAGGCTCCAGTCTCCTTACCCCCACCCCAGTTGTGGCCCTACTCCCACTCACTGTGGGAGTCTTGATCAGCCCCCTCCCCCTCTGCTCCCCCTGATTCTGTGCCCTCACCATTTCCCGAGAATTATCCTTCACAGCTGTAGGACTGTTCCCTGCCACCCCTCTGTCGAGCTGCCATCTCTGACTGCCCCGCACATGGGTGCTCAGGAACCCACTGGGTAGGTCCACTGGGCATAGGGGCAGCACAAGGCAGGCCCCTGCCCCTCAGAACTGTCTGCCCATCAGGGAACAGCATCTCCTGCGGGGGGTTGGGGGGATGTGCAGGTGGAGCTTCAGAACCCTGGAGTGGCCCTAAGCTGGAGGAAGCTGCTGGGGCAGGCCAGGTGGGCCACCAGGGCCTGCTCCAGTGAGAGCCGCACCGAGTCCAGTTGCCCTCTGAGTGCCCCTGGGACCTGGAGCCTCCTCAAGGGCACCCTAGGCTGCCCCGCAGTTCCCATGCCTGGCCTGCCCTAAACCTCACCTCGTCCCTTGCAGAGATGTGTCTGCTGCAGAGGGTGAGGGCCAGCCTGGAAGCTGCAGGCCTGTGGAGCTCAGAGTTCTCGAGCAGCGGGCAGCGAGGCTGTGCTGGTGTCTCAGCCCAGGGGATGCACCTAGAGGACGAGGGACTTTGACCTGATCTGGGATAGGCCCCCATACAGGGCACTGTTTGCTGGAGCCATGGGGGGAGGGCAGCCCCCAACCCCCTTCTGTGGCCTGGCTCCTGAGGGATGAAGCAGGCTCTTGAACCCCCTGAGGTTATGTATATAATCCGGGGGAGGAGGGAGCAGAGCAAATCACTCCATTCCCCCTCCTCCTTTCTCCCTCCCTCCACTCTCCCCCTTGCAAGACAGTGAAGAAACAGAAATGAAGTTGAATAGCTATGGTGCATGGCTGTGGGGTGTGTGTGTGTGTGTGTGTGTGTGTGTGTGTGTATGCATGTGTGTGAAGTGGGACCCCTACATCTCACCGTGTTCTGATCTACACTTCCAGCGTCCCTTCCCCATAGTCTCTGCTGCCCCCAGTCAGGACTGAGGAGATGCTGAGAGAGTCCCCCACCCCTTCCTGTGGGTAATTCTCTGATGGGGGCACAGGGCAAGGGGCCAGGGTATGGAAGGGAAAAAAATCAGCCATGTTGTAGCCCCAGGCCGGCCCCATCCCCCCCCTCTGCACCCCTGTGCAGTCCCTCCTGGCATCCACAATGCATGAGTTATCTACAGTTTTCCCTAGGCGCCCCAAGACCTGGTACCTTGCCACCCGAGATTCCCTGGCACAGAGTAGAGGTGAGCAGGGGATAATCCAAGAGGCCATTAGCTCATTAGCAGGTGATTTAGATGGTTCCTGACCAGCCCAGGGCAAATCTGTCTCCTGGTGACTCCTAAAGCAGTGCCTTCTAGAAGCACCATCTTCTAAATGAGGGGGTGGGGAGAGGGTGGTGGGTGAATAGAGCACAGCTCAAAGTGCTGGGCACATGCCTTGCACCAATTAGTCCCCAGGTTTGATCCCCAGTACAGCATGGCACCCTTGTCCCCAAACTGGGCCTGAGTAGCTCTGCATTGCCTGGCCAATCCCTCAACTGTCTTACCTACAGAGCCAGGCCAAATAAGAGTGCCCCCCCCCCCCAGCCCCCTTAAGAACTGCTTGGGTCAGCCCAAAATTAAAAAATATAAGCACACTAAGAAAAAAATATAATAGGGGGCTGGAGAGATAGTACAGTGGGTAAGGCTCTTGCAAACATGGGTTTGAGCCTCAGCCCACAAGTCTGCCAGGAGTAACCCTGAGGACAGAGCCAGAGTTAAGCCCTGAGCACTGCTGGGTGTGGCTCTCCGCCTCCACCTCCCCAAAAAAACAAAAGAAAACTGTTGAAAAAATTGAGGAGAAGGGTGGGGAGTGCATGACCCCTTGGAAAGACCCAGAACCCTGTGCTTGCACTGTCTTGCTATGTCCATTCAGCCTTCTGGGAAACCTGGGTCTCTCGGGGCCTGAGGAACTGGGATCAGAGGTGAGCCATCTGGCCTCATTAGAGTCATTTGTGCCTTAGTTTCCTAATAGTTTTTGTTTTAGGGGTGACTGTGCTCAGGACCCACTCCTGGTCCTGTGCTCAGGGATCAGAACCAGGAATTCTGATGGGAGACCATATGTGGTGCAGCGGATCAACCCCAGGTTGGTCTCACACAAGGCAAGAAGTCTTCCTGCTGTACCATCTCTATAGCCCCTTGGTTTCCTGATCCTTTAGTTGAGCCCTTTTGCGTCCATGCTTGTGGGCAGCTGCTGTTTGAGCATACGCCCCTGTGTGACCAACCCTGTACCAGGAGATGCTGCACCATTGGCAACATCTGTCACTATCAGGAGACTGTTGAGTGCTACACTTGTGGGCTCCTCTCGGCAGAGTGAGGGTCTGACTGCTGGGGGGTCTTGATGGTGGGGGGAGATACTAGGTCCACCTCTGAGGCTGCCAGCTGGTGACCCAGTGCTGCTGCTGCCCTCCCCCCGGGGCTGGAGATCAGTCACCGGTCAGCTGACCGGTGGCCTGACAGCTGTGCTGGACACCAGATGTGTGGGTGCCCCCAGGCCTCCTCCCAGATGCTCAGCCCCTCGAGTCAAGGGCCCATGTGTGAAGTGAGGCCACACTTGGTAACTTCATTTAAACAAAACTGGCAAGTGCTGCTGGCAGCCAGGTGGATCTCTGCTCCCCATCTGAGGAGTGGGACGAAGTGGCTCCTTTCCTCCTTGCTTCTCTGTGAGCCTTGGGGGCTGGTGAGCGAGGCTGAGAAGCCCAAGCCAAACTCCATGGTAGAAATCACCCCCCATGCTACTCAGTGCTGAGGGGTGTACGGGCCTGGGGACAGGGGCTGTTGGACTGCCCTTAGATGTCCTTATATGTGGAACAACTTAGAGGATGGGCCACACAGACTGTTCCCAGGGAGATCCTGGGCCAGCCTGAGACTCTTACTCCATTCATACTCTTTCCAACTGGGGTCTCCTTTCTTCCACCACACCCCCAACATCTGGCACAAGTGTGCGCTGGAGGTACAGGTCAACCACAGATAGTACAGTGGGTAGGGCGCTTGCTTTGTATCACATAGGGTTCCTTGAGCCCTGCCAGGAGTGATCCTGAGCTCAGAGCCAACTGAAGGTGGCCCCCAAACAACTGTTGCTGGGGGGGAGGGGTACACATACAGAGGAATGCAGGGTTGGAGAGGGAGAAGTGGCATGGAGAAGGGACAGGATGATGAATTGGGGAGAGGTTATAGGTTTAACTGGGATAGGATGAAGTAAGCCTCTGTAATATGGAATCATTTGAGCAAGATCTGGGAGGAGCAGAGGATGGGAGCCATGTGGATATGTAGGGGAAGAGAGTGCCAAGCAGAGCAGCCAGTGCAAATGCCCTGGGGTGGAAAGTATTCCAGGTAGGAAGAGCAGAGGCAAGTGGAATAGAGTGGACAGAGGGCAGCAGCCATGAAGAAAGTCACCTGAGGCTTTGGCAGTTGTTTGGTTTTGATTTGGGGCCCATGCACTTGGCTATACTCAGGACTTACTCCTTGCTCAGAGCTCAGAGGTCACTTTTGGCAGGTCTCAGGGGACCCAAGGGTGCCTCAGGGCACCTTGTCTGAACTTGAACCCAAGGGGATTGTGTGCAAGGCAAGCACCATTCCCACTCTACCTTTGCTCTTGTCCTGCTGGTTATCCAGAACAAGGTGGGAGGCATGGGTGGGAGTGGGGCACAGGCAGAGGAGGAAGGTAGTGGCTGTGGTGCAGCACTCACTTCCTGGGTGTCAGGAAGGGGGAAGGGTCCCAGGGGATTTGGCTTGAGTGGCTGGCAGGACCAGGTTGTTTGTGTCTCGCAGCCCCAGAGGAGGAAGGATTGGGTACCAGGATGACCAGGTATGGTACAAAAGGAACTTGTGAGGCAGCCGGGTATGGGAGTTGCTGGCAGAGCTGTTTGTGTTCTCTGGAGCAGACCTAGCAGACCTGTGCCTGTCCAGCTTGGGTGCCGAGCACTGAGCAGAGAGCCCTGCCCTAGAAACCCTTGGTTTCTCATCCACTGTCTGTACTCACTTTCCTCTTCTCCTCAAACCTCTCTGCCATCCTTCACAAAGTGGTGTGTGTGTGTGTGTGTGTGTGTGTGTTTGAGGCTGGAGCTCTTTAGGTCTCAGTGTGGGAACAGGTCTCAGTGCCTCTGGCTGCTGGTTGGTGGTGTCCAGGAGGTGTTTATGGGCAGAGCTCCCCCTTGCGTGTGCTGTATCCTGTGTCATGGCGTCCTTTTAACTCTGCAGTACCAGATCCCTAGGCTGGGTCAGCCCCCCCACTCCCACGCCTGCCCACCTCCAAGGCTCTAGGACTCCTCAGGTCTGGATTGGATCAGATGTCTGCTCTGCTGAAATTTCCAACTCCCCACGGCAGGTCTGTGTCTGCCCTGCTCACCTCTCTATCCCTCTCCAGTGCATACTGGGGGCCTGGCTTGAGGGGTGCTCAGTAACCTGGATAGATGGACGGACGGACAAGTGTTCGGAAAAAAGGATGGATGGATGGATGGATGGATGGATGGATGGATGGATGGATGGAAGGAATTGAGCTATTTGGGGATTCACAGATGGTTGGGCAGCCCTACGGAGTATTTTGTCAGTGCCTTGCTGGGTTGAGAACTGGCACTCACTAAGCAGCTGTGGCTGCTCTTGCCTGGCCACCACAAGGTTACCTCACGAGGAGGTGAAGCCCCTAGGGGGTGGGGGTCACCTGAAGCCTCCTCCTCCATGCAGCTCTGGTTCCCACACCACCAGTGGAGGGATTTGCATTTCTGAAGGATTCACCGGTCAGCAGAGGAGCTGCCTCTGCCTGGGTCTAGGAGGGTTCAACAC
Organism: Sorex fumeus; assembly: GCF_029834395.1. Taxonomy (NCBI): domain Eukaryota; kingdom Metazoa; phylum Chordata; class Mammalia; order Eulipotyphla; family Soricidae; genus Sorex; species Sorex fumeus. The sequence goes on along the minus strand of NW_026606129.1, from coordinate 51,237,212 downwards.
TCACCTTAGGTTCGCAGCTTGGCTCTCTGAGATGATGCCAGAGGCTAGGAAAAAGCACATTCCAGAGGAAGTGGGCAGTGGGCATTCTCCCCTACCTGCTCCAGGCTCCCAAGTGGAAGCACAGGTGGGCTGGGGGGCAGGTGAGGGCTCTTGGGTGCTTCACTGCTGAGATGGCATTCCTAGCAGTGAGCTCTGGGCTAGGAATGGGGTGTGAGGAAGGCCTTCCCCTTTGTACTCAGCTTGGGGAGGCAGTATGGACCCTGATAGAGGACGGGTTTCTTCTCAAAGCAAAAAGAATATAAATGAGGCACTGGAGAGGTAGTCCAGGGCATGAGGTGCATGCCTTGCATGCAGTTCCATCCCTGGCACTGCATATGGTTCCCTGAAACCTTCCAGTAACGATCCCTAAGCACAGAGCCAGGAGTTAGATCCTGAACACAGCTGGATATGGGCCCCCACCCCAATTTCTTTTTGAAGAGTGAAGGGGCCAGAGAGAGAGAGTACAGGGGTTAAGGTGCTTGCCTTGCACATGGCAGATTCTGTTTCTATCCCTGGCACCACAAATGGTTTCCCGACCACGGCCGGCAGCACAGAACCAGGAATAAGCCCTGAGCACAGTCTTCTATGGTCCCCAAACCAAATAAATTTAAAAAGACCTTATCTGCACTCTATTTCATAAATCTTGGGATCAGGGTGTCTTATGGCCAAGGGGACAGGACCTGGGTTCTCATGCTAGCCTTTGCTGGCTTCAAATTCTGGTTCAGCACAGATGGTCTCTGCAGCTCTGGGAGTGACTTTAGACCCTGGGTGTCAGAGTCTTCATCCCTGAAGCAGACCAAGTCAGTCCGCCCCTCGGTGGGGCTGCTGTGGGCCTCCGGGTGACTGCAGCACCCCCACACAGAGCCTTTCTCTCACTCTGCTGCCTGTTGAGGTGGCAGCTCCTTCCCCAGCCCTATCTGCCGGGTGGGCGTCGCTCCCTGCCGGCTCTCCTCTGGTGGATGTATACCAGGCTGTTTCCAGAAGACACTGCAGGCTGCAAGAAAGTTCTGTAAGGAGCTGGAGCCAGGCTCGGGGTCAGTGAGGAGGGCTCCCAGTGGCAAGGAGGCCAAGAACACAGCTGGCCCTGGTGCACTGAGTGCCCAAGTCTTGCTCCTCCCCTCCTGAATCTGGTTTCCTCTGGGGGGTGGGGTGGGGGGTGCTGGCCTATCCCAGGGCGGTCCCTGCGGGGGAGCAGAGGGTCCTGAGGGGGTCTCTGTCCTTCTCAAGGCAGGAAGCCAAGTTGAGGACACACACAGAGGACGGCTATTTGTGGATCAGCGAGGATTTGACTCATTCTGGGGGGTGGGGAGGATGAGCCGGAGGGGAGATGGGGACATGTGAATCAGAATCTGACCAGAGAGCCGGGTGGCACATGCACAGGCCCTGGCTTGTCCCCTCCACTGTAGCTCCCGCTATTGGTGTGGGGCAGGAACCGGCCACTGTGACTCCCCACCTGCCCCGACACCTCTGGATCCCGTCCTCTCCTATTCTGCAGCCCCGAAACCAGGCTTGGCTGGACCCCTTCGCCTCTCACAGCACCCACATATGTGTCTTAGGGCCAGACTCTCTGAAGCTCTGTGGATCCCTTGGCCCAGTAGGCCCAGGGAAGGATCCCTTACCCAGTGTGCCTGACATTCTGGGCAGAGAAAGATGCTGCAGACCCCAAAATGCCACGAAGTATGTCTGTGACTGGGGCAGGTGGTCCTGGACCTAGGGAGCAGCTGAGTGGATGGCAGGGACCCAGGAACCTGGCTAGGTCCTTTGCTTTGCCCAGAGAGGCTTTAGCTGGCTCCTGGACGCCTCCTGTTCATGGCCAAGGCCCAGCTCTGGACTGCTGGGAGGTTTGCCAGACACCTGGGGTGGACACTTTGGAGGCCCCACGACGACTAGGAGAGATGAGAGGGAAGAACCCTGGGCCATGATAGTCTGAAAATCGCCTATCACATGCTGTGTGGGGGAAACTGAGGCACAAAGGGATGCTGGCCCCCAAGTCCACATGTTTTAGGGGCAGGAGGAGGTGTAGGGACAGAGTGACAGGGGAGGCCCAGGACGGAGCACGCCTGCCTGCACTGTGGCCTTGCTTCTTGAAAGTGGTGGCGCGCCAGCACCGGAGAGCCATGAATTATGCAGGGAAGCCACAGCCGGGCAGGCCGTCATAAGTGAGCTTTAATAATTCATCTGCGAGGAGCTCAGGAAAGGGAGGGCCTCCTGGGCCATCCCTGGGGCTGTGTGCACATCCCCAACCCCTCCACAGGCTTCCCCTGGCCAGCCCTCCACCTGGCCCTGTGGCCAGCCACACGCTGACCAGGGAGGGCATCTGACTGGGGATGCGTTCCCTCAGCGGATGGCCTGTTCTTCCAAGCTGGAGACCAGGAACCTCCTCCCTCGGGCTCCTGGCCAGGCAGGGAGATCTGAAGGTGTCCGGGCTAAAAGAGCAATCCCAGGAGGACAAGAGACCCATTGCTGCTGGGGGTGCAGCTTACCATTGGGGCCTGCAAGGTGATTTCACCTGAGGAGGTGAGAGGGGCCATGGGAGGGTCATCTGGGCTGGGCGGTGCTGGTGACAGGTTAGGGTTGGTATTGGGGTTGGAGTTGTGCTTAGGGTTAGAAATAGGGATAGGATTAGGGGATGTATTGTGTTTTTCGTTTGAGGTCATACACGGCGGTGCTCAGGGTTACCCTGGCTCTGTGCTCAGGGATCACTCCTGGCTGGAGTCGGAGGACCAAGTGTGGGACCAGGGATACAAACTGGGGCTGGCTGCATGCAAGGTAGGTGCCTAACCCCCTGTCCTCCCTCTCTGCCCGCCTCTGGAGCCAGATGAAAGCACCAGGGTGTCAGGAGGGACGTAGCCCTGACAGGACACAGGCTCCTTGTGGGATAGAAGCCAGAGGCCAGTGAGCTGGCGGGTCACTTGTCCCTGGAGAAGTGTTGGAGGGCAGAAGGGTGGCAGGTCGAGGCTGATTCAGGCTCACGGGAAGAGGTTGCCAGGCTTGCTTGTAGGTTGGATGTGGGTGTGAGAGACGCTTCTGCTCCAAACCAAGGAGCTGTTAGCTGAGCCCTCAAAGGGAAGTGAGGTTGGGAGAAGGAGGGGTGAGGGCTCGGGTGCAGTGGGGTATCAGTGTTGGGCATCTTTGGTCCAGGCAGCCATCCTATGTGACATGGGGCACACAGGCCTACCTCCTGAGGAGGGCATGCTGGTGCAAACTGGTGTTCAGGGCTGCTGCCTCAGTTTCCACTCTGAGGCTTAGACGTGCTCATGTGGCGACTGTGGAGATGACCATGCTCATCTCCCTGTGGGTCCCTGGGGGACAGGCTCTGGGGTGCCGCCCAAGCACGATGGCCACCATCAGCCCTCCTGGGAAGCAGGACATCACGTGACCTGGCCAAGAGGAAACTGAGAGCTGGGGGCTGGGCCAGTGAGCAGGCCAGGGAATGAGGTCAGCAGCTCCAGTGAGCCCCCCACACCGGCTCTTTCTGTTACCTTCAGCCCCCCTCACAGCCTCCAGAGACCCCAGGACAAACTGTGCCCAAGGGAGCTGGAGTGACCATCCTTAGGGGCTTCTCCTTGCTTCTGGGAAACCCCAGAGCAGTGTCCGTCAGGGCCTTGGTGCCTCAGCGGCTAGAATGGGCCCATGTGCACGTCCTTTGCGGCCTCCGTTCACTTTCTAGACTGTTCCCTGAGGTCCAGAGACGTCACAGGCCTGATCCAGGTCATAGGCCTGCCTTGGGAGCGACTAAAGCCAGGCTCTTGTGGGCCTTCTACACTGTCCACACACGGCCAAGAAACGTCATCCTCATTTGGCTTTCTCCAGGCAGTCCTCCCTGATTGCCCACTCACCTGCACTGTCAATGGGGTGGGCTGCCAGCCCAGGGGGAGGCGGACTCCTATCTCCAGGCCTTCTTCCCTCCACTTGCCCTCTGCCGCCCTCTGCCGTCAGCCCCTCAGGAGTAAACACTGGGCTGGAAGGTGCCCTGATCAGAGCCAGGTAGTCTGAGGGAGGAGGCATAGACTTGCTCCTCCTGACTAGAGCTGACTAGAGAGTGGGCCAGGGGCCCAGGATGCATGCCTGGAGGCTAGTGGATTTGGATTTTTTCAGCTTCTGCTGCTCCAGCCTCTCCTCAGGTCCTGGGGTCCTGTGATAAGGGCGCTGGCTTCCTCCCTGCCTGCTTTGGAGGGGAGGGTGCATGTGGAAGCTGCTTCAGGGTGTCTTGTTCCTTACACCAGGGTCCCCTTAGTGAATCACAAGTCAGTCGAAAATGGCCCCCTTTGGGGGCCAGAGCAATAGTACAGTGGGTAGGGCATTAGCCTTGCATGCGGCCGACCTGGGTTTGATCCCCAGCATCCCATATGGTCTCCCGAGCCTGCCAAGAGTGTTCTCTGAGCACAGAGCTAGGAGTAAGCCCTGAGCACCGCTGGGTGAGGCCCTAAAACGAACAAACAAAAAGGCAGAGGGAAGGGGCCCCTTTAAATCCTGTTTCTGCTGGCGGAAGGGTGGGTGGCTCTTGTGACCAGGAGAGCCTGGATCTCATGAGTCAACCGTGCAAGCATATCCCCCTCACCTGGGCCCGGGCCCCTCCTGCGAGTCCACATGCCCCTTTGGGATCTATGTGGGCTGATACGTCTCTGAGCCCCAGCTCTGATCTCCATGACACTTAGTGGCTCTCAGGAGCATGTGACCTTGACCAGATTTTGCCCCCTGCAGCCCGTTCATCCCATGATCAAACTGGGGCCAGGGAGCCATACCCTATAGGCTTTGAGTCCCAAAGATACTGTGGCTTGATCCATGGAAGCAGGCCATTGTCGTGTGACCAGGGAAGTATGGGGAGGGGCAAGGTCCTGCCCTGCCCAGGGCTTCTCCTGGGCATGGGATCTCAGCGGCAGTGTGATGCGGTGCTGTAGCATCCTCGGATGCACCAGCGTGGTGTGTGTGTGTGTGGGGGGGGAGTTCCCACTAGTGCTGTAGCCCAGGGGGAGTTTCTAACCTCCTGGCCTCCTCGGGACCTTTCTGTCTCCACTTGGCAGGTGGGAAAACTGAGGCCTCAGAGCAGATCTGGTACAAGGTCTCAGAGGAGCCAGGCCTGATGTAGGCACTGACGGCTGTATGGTCAGGGAAGTGGCTCTGAAATGTCCTCACCCTTCAGGGTAGCCACTCACCTGGGGGCTGGGGTCTAGGGGAGGGACTGACCCTGCCCCACACCTTTTTGACAGTGTCCAGATTGCTGAACCCTAGGTTTGTAGCATGCGTCCTCTGGCCGGGATAAGGTAGAGGCCTCCTGACCCTCAGCCCGTTATCTCCGCTGGTGGGGGTCAGTCTAGCACAGGGTACCCTCTAGCCCAGGGCACACACTCTCTCTCTCTCTCACTCTCTTTCTCTTTAACTCTCCCTCCCTCCCTCTCCTCTTCCCCCACCCCCCTCTATTTTTTTTCTTTTTGGGTCACACCCGGTGATGCTCAGGGATTAGTCCTGGCTTTGTACACAGGAATTACTCCTGGCGGTGCTCAGGGGACCATATAGGATGCTGGGAGTCAAACCCGGGTTGGTCGCGTGCAAGGCAGACGCCCTACCCGCTGTGCTATCACTCCAGCTCCCCCTCTCTATTTTTTAATAAAGGCCCTCCCGTTGATCATCGATTTGCTCGAGCGGGCCCAGTAACGTCTCCATTGGAGACTTTGTTGTTACTGTGTCTGGCATATCGAATACGTCGCGGGGAGCTTGCCAGGCTCTGCCGTGCGGGCGAGATACTCTCGTAGCTTGCCGGGTTCTCCGAGAGGGGCGGAGGAATCGAACTCGGGTCGGCCATGTTGGCTGCGTGCAAGGCAAATGCCCTACCGCTGTGCTATCGCTCCAGCCCTATTTTTTAATTTTGGTTTTTTATTATGTGTGTGTCTACACCTGGTGGTGCTCAAGAGTTTCTCCTGGCTCTGTGCTCAGGGATCAGTCCCGGCATTGCTCTTGGAACCGTAGTGATGCCGGGACTTGAACCTGGGTGGCTGCCGTGCAAGGCAAGTGCCCTACCCGCTGTACTATGGCTCCGACCCCCGCCCCGGCTCTCCTGGGCTTGTTTCACGCCCTGTCTGTCTCTCCAGCCCACCACCCCCTCCTGGTTCCTCTTTCTTTCTTTCTCCTTCAGAAGACTGAGAAGGTACCAAGGTGGGAGGTGGCAGGCCAGCTGAAAAATAATCGGAATAATTAAATAGCACTTTATTTTAAACCCAGAGTTGCCTCCCCCAGAGCTGGGAGAGTGATTGGCCCAACTTGTCGCAAGAGTAGCAAGAGATCCATGGCCCCCCACCTCCATTGCCAATTTGGGTCTCTGTGCCCTTGGAAGGAAGTGGCCACCCCACACTGTGTCTCCACCCCCCCTCCCCTGCCCCAGCCTCGCCCTGTGCCACCCCCGGCCCCCACCTCACCTGCTGTTCTGTCCCAGCACCCCCACGCACGTACACGGGTGGCCCCGCAGAGCCGAGGGCAGCCGTCAGCCCTGCCCTGTGGAACGGGTTGGTTCAGGTAGGCTCCGGTGGAGGCAGGAGGGGAGGAGAGGGGTAGGAGGCCCCTCGTGCAGGGCATTTATGGCAAAAGTACCTCAGGGCAGAGGTTGTGGTGGGGGTCTTGGAACCTTTGCACTCCCAAGCTTGGCCTCTCTTGGGCCTCACCTGTCGCCTCGTGAGCAAACCCCTCCCCCACCCCTCCTGTCCGGCTGTGCCTGCCCCTCTGCAGGGTCCAGCCACCCACACCCACCCGTGCCCTCTGAGGGGGCGCCTGCAGTGTCACCTGTCTCTGGTTTTTTGATTTGTTTAATTATAGATGAGTTTTCTGCATAATTTATTCCAAAAGCCTGGATTATACTGTACAATTAAATCACATTCTGATCAACAACTTCACATATAAAATTAACAACTGGCAACAGTTTAATCTATGCCACTGCATCTGCCTGCAGATTCTCTTTCCCCCCCTCCCTCCCTGGCCCCCTCCCTGCCTGTCCCCCCACCCCCCCCCCCAGCCCTCTCTCTTTTCTGGGCCCCCAGGTGAGCCTGCGCTGCTGTGTCCTGTCACCTCCCCACACTCCATGGCTGCCCCGGCGCTATGGTGACGCCCCCTCTTGCCTCCTGTCCTCCTCTTAGTCCTCTAGTTTCTGAAGGTGCCCTGCGGGCCAAGGCCTGGTGGCTCCACACTAGGTAGGGGTCACCTGTGCAGGGCTGCCCTCCTCCCAACGAGACCCCAGACTCAGCGCAGACCGGGAGCAAGGGGTGAAAAGGGGCATTGGGGAACCTCAGCATTCTGCCCTCAACTGCAGGACTCCCGGGGAACCTGACCACTGGCCGGACTGTGCCCGGAAACTCCCAGCCCACGGGGAAGGTCCAGGCTAAGCTGACCTTCACTGTGTCCCTGGAGTTGTCTGTGACCCCACTGGCCACTGCTGCCCCGCTGGTCACTGTTAGCCTGTCGGTCACTGTCACCCCACTGGTCACTGTCATCCTGTCGGTCACTTTCACCGTCGCTCACTTTCACCCCACTGATCACTGTCATTCCACTGGTCTCTTTCACCCCACAGGTCACTGTTACCCCACTGGTCACTGTCACCCTGCTGGTCACTGTCACCCTGCTGGTCTCTCTCACCCTGCCAATCACTGTCACCCGCTGGAAAGCCCAGGGGCTAGGGGTCTCAGGGTCCCCAAGCTCACCCAGCTGGCAGCACTGGCTTCTCCCCTGAGGCTCCCTGGAGTCCACATATTCTTGAAGTTGGGGTCAGGAGACCAGGTTTAGTGCCCCGGCTGACTTTGCCACACACCCCTTGCCCAGGCCCTGAGTTTCCCAGGGTCAGGACCTGTACCCCCCAGGTCGGGCATGCTGGGTGACTGGTGATGCGGAACTCATTCAGCTGTATGTCCTACCAGACGCCTGTTCCCTTGGTCCTCAGGACACTTGGAGACAAGCTGTGTCCTCTCAGTGCAAAATTCAGAAACCCTCCAGGGGGTGGGGGTGTCTGTGGATGGGTGGGCCTTACGTCACAGCACCACCTGAGCTGGCCTAGGCTGATGGGCACCCCGCCAACGTTTCATCACCTTGCCTTTAACGCCATAGGGTCACGCATCTTGATGCCACCCCATGTTTTAACCCGCCCTCACCCTCCCACCCCCAACCTCTGACCTGACTCCACCAGGCCGCGGTATGGGGGGCCTTCTCGGGCCCCAGGGCTGGAGGCTGTAGGGGGCTCCTGGACCCCTGTTCTCTCAGCTCCCACATGCCACCCCTTGGGAGCCTGTGCTGGGACACCAGCCAAACCCTGGAACCCACCGAGTCATGTCCTTGTGATGATAAAGCGATTTATCTGTCATGTTCTTTTAGCTCTTGGACACACATGCTGCCTTCCTAATTGGGGTTGGGGGAAGTGAAGGCTCAGAGCATCTCCTCCCTGGGCAGTGCACAGGGCTGAGAGCCACCCACCCCCAGAATGTATCCTAAAGCGCATGAACCCCCTCAGCTGGGGTGGGAGTAGAGAAACTGGAGCAGGTGGAGAGAGTGTTTGTGTGTAAGGAAGAAATGGACTTTATGCTGAGAGTTGAAAATAGCCCAGATGAAACGATGGCCCTCATGAAAATAATGTGTTGTCTGAGCAAAATGAAAAGTTGGCATCCGTGTCTCTTCTCCCAATTAATTTACTTTGACTTCTCTGAAATCCTTAAGCAGAGCTTCAGAGCTACTCTGGAAGGAGACAGCGGCTTGGGGTTGAATCGGTGATGTGCTGGCAAGTGTTTCCAGTCCATGCTCCAGAGGGGAAACCGGGCTTTTTGTCTGAGCCTGCATTTTCCTCTCTGGTCCATTTCACATTTCCAGGGCAAGGACCCCAGCACGCTCCGGGGGCCCTGCTCTGGGCTCAACTACTCCCCCAGCTGCAACCTGGAATCTTTCTTTGTGCCTCTGTTTTCTTGTGTAAATTGGGGGTGAATGGTTTGCCTCTTTGTGACTGAACCGAGAGGGCAGGTGAATGCTGGCACCACGGCACCACACCTGGAGTGCGGTGGGTGCCCTAGTTGTCCCAGGCAGCTTTGTGATCAGCCCGTTTCCCAGAGCAGAGAATGGCCAAGGTCTGCTTTAGGGCCAGGGCAGTGCTAATGGTTTGCTGGAAATCAGCTCCTCGTCCTTGCCCATTCATATGCCACCTGCCCTGCTGGATGTGGGGTGGTGTGGCAACCCACCTGGGCTCTGTCTCGGGAGCACAAAACCACCACCTGTCACAGTCCTCCGAAGCCAGGGCCCATCATCACTGCCCGGTGGCCAGGAGCCGGGGCTAAGCAGGCTCTTCGTTTGTCCTCCTGCAGCTGGTGGATGAGGGCTCCTGGCCCCTCAGAGTCTGACCTGCTGCCTGACCTCTGCCCCGGCTAGGGGTCTGCATTTCTCTGTGATGGGGAACAGAGGTGGGCCTCCGCGTGTGGCTCAGCCAGCAACAAACTGAAGCCACTTCCTCTTTCTTTTGATGTTGTTTTTTTTCCCCCATCACGGTCCTGACATTCAGCTTGGCAAATTGCAATTAGTGATCCGCCCGCCTCCTGCTCTGAGTTCCCATGCCAACCATCCAGGGCACATACAATGGCACAGGCCCAGCCCCCAACCCCAGGCCTGAAAAGGGGAAGGTGGGCCAGGGACCAGAGGAGAGGCTTGGGTTCTTCTGACCCTGGAGCAAGCCAAGTCCTGGCTCCAACGGGCCCCCGGGGGGACAGGGCGGGTTGTAGGCCCAGGCCAGGTGTTGGGGCCAAACACAATCCCTGAGACCCGTGGTTCCTCACTCCAGACTGGGGGACTGGCATTCCCCCACGCCCCTGCCCTGTGGCTGTGTCTTTGCATTTGGTGGTGCTCCTCCAAGAGCCCTGCTGTGCATCAGGCAGCGGTGGGGACAGCACGGTGCCTTTTCAGGTGTGGGGGCAGAGCCGCTGGTCACAGCAAAGCACCTGTGGCAGCATGGCAGTGTTCCAACCAGCTCCCGGCAAGTGGGCATGCGACTGTGCTCACCTGCACCGGCATGACCTGAAGTTAGAGGGGGTGTCATAGGTCAGGACTCTGCGGCCCCTTCCCAGACACTGGCCAGTTTAAGGGTGCAGGCTGAGCACCCAGAGCTCATGTCCTCCCTGCCCGCTTGCAAAGAACCCTGGGCAGCCCCCTGGAGCCCCCTGCTCTGTGCCCCGTGAGGTGGGCCTAGAAGACACTGAGATGGGGGGAAGCGGAGCCTAGGGAGCATCCTTGGAAGGACCTGCTCATGGGGCGACTGGAGGGGGCGATGGGTGGGGGCTCACACCAGGCGTCCGCGGTGTCTGTCTTCCAGGAAGGGCGCTGCCGGTGAGCTCTCACCGCAGCGTAAATGAGGCGAGGCACTGAGGGGCGGAGGGGAAGGGCCACGCCTGGCAGTGGCAGCAAGGCTGCCTGCCTTCTCCCCCACCCTCCTCCCCGTCCCCAGCAGCCCTCCACCTGCTTCACTCACACGCCCTCCTCCCTGCCTCCGGCGTCCCCCTGTGCAGGGCAGCAGCATCAAGGACTGGCTGCTCACGCTGAAATAGAGGCTCCCTGCAGGCTGCTCGCAGCCGCCACTCTGGGTGCCTTTAAACCCAGTCCTCTGTCCTCGAGGCCCGAGGGGACCAGCTGCGGGGTCACCGCTTCAAGGGGAACCCCGGTGCACGGCCTTTGTCCCCTCTTGAGTGGAAACCGCACCCTTCCAGGCCTGCTGCTCCACTCACCCCAGGGTGGCCTGGCTGGGCTGTTCCCGTGCTTGGTGGGTCCCCTGACTCCTCTCTCCTCTCTGCATGCAGGATGCAGCACTGGGCCCGGCGCCTGGAGCAGGAGATCGACGGCGTGATGCGGATCTTCGGGGGCGTCCAGCAGCTCCGTGAGGTAAGTCTGCCTTCCGCCACTTCCCTTCCCTTCCGGGACCCTCTTGTGAGTGGCTCTGGGGCCAGGGCTGCTGGAGAAGGAGCCAGGAAGGGTTGGCATTGTTCAAGCCCCCACCTGTTGGACAGGGAGGTGGGGAAATGAGGGGTGCCCCCCTTCGGGGCTCGGCCTGCTCTTCCAGAGCGGTCGTGTTGAAGCCGTCCCCCAGGCAGTTGGCATCAAGACCAGTGGCTTCCTCAGGCTTTGGGGAGGTGGGGGTCGGTGTTGGAGGTGCTGTGTCCAGTGGTTGCCGCATGGAACCTGATGCTCTGCCCACACAGAAGCGGAGGAAGCAGGGTCGCCGCTAGGGTGCTGGAGCTGGAGCCTGTGGAAAGCCCGTGTTGGAGGATGAGGGATCAGGGGGCGGGATGGGTGATTGATTAGGCACGAGCAGCCACATTCATCCTGGGAGATTATGTTAATGTTTGAAATAGTGATGTGAAGAGCAGGCCATCCGTCACCCCCAGAGGCTGCAAAATGTGTCTCTGTCAGGACAAGAGCTCCTGAGCCGTCACTTGCTCAGAGGGTTGAGTGGTGGGGGTGAGACGGCCATGGGGCCCGGAACGTGTGGTCAGGGACTCTGGCCAGTAGGTACTGGCCAGAGGATCTCGCCGGACTGATGGGCCCCAGAGCATCAAACGGTGTTAGCGTTCTGGTTCAGCTATGACCCAGGGCTCTGTGACTAGACACTCCATTCTGCCACTGTGTCCCTCTTGGTCAGGGTCATAAAATATTATCAGGGGGAGGGGAGGTGGGCAGATACCCTGGTGTTGCCTCAGACTTTTTTCCAGGTTCTGCTTATAGCAGGTAGGGAATGGGGTACAACGAGTGTGTTGTTACTGGAAGTGGGTGTAGGCACACGTTGGGGCTGGCACTGAGGTTGGGAGGGGCGGTCTGGACCCCGGAACCTCTCTTACTGGGGGCTCTCCCATCACTGACCCAGCCTCTTCGAACCTCCCTTCTCTGGCTGCGGGGCTTGAATCGTGGTAACCCCCATCCCACTCCCTTCCTGCGAACTCCCCGTGACTCAGCGGCACTGGAGGCCGGCAGAGCTTTCCAGAGAAGGCACGGTAGGAAATGCTGTTCCGGAACAGAAGTCAATTTGTGCTCAGGAATAGCACCCGGCATCAGCAAGGCTCTGAGTGGGCACTGCCAGGCGCAGCCGCGTAGGTTAATGAAGAAGAAGCGAGAGCTTCTGGGATGTTCGTTGTGTGCCTGTCCAGATTCTGGGGGTCTGAAAATGGAGTTCATGCCAGTAGGGATGCAGGTACCTTCAAGAATCTCCCTCTTAAGCTCCAGCACATTTTTAAAAATAGTTGTCAGGGACTGCTCAGAGCCTGGAGCTCCCCAGTGAGGAAAGGCTGAACGCTTTGCTGGCTGAGGGATGAATCCACCTCAGGTGGGTTTCCTCCCAACTCCCTGCCACAGGCTCCTCTCTCACGCTCAGCTGTGGCCCAGGCACAGGCTGGAGGGCTGCCTGGAGGAAGAGGTGGTGAGAATGGCAGTGGAGTGGAATGGAGTGCATAGACCTTTTCTAGGAATCGGAGCTGGATTGGTGGTTTCTCCCCCTTAGGGTGTCTTGTCCCCTTCTGACCTGTGGGGAGTTGAGTGATCCCAGGGACTTTCAGCCATGAGCACATCCTGCCGAGCCCAGTGGCCCAGTAGTCAGTAGGGGTGGGGGGAGGTGTGGATCTGGGCTCTGGCTCCTGCCCAGGGCGCTGCTCCTCCTCCTCGGGCTGTTTCCTCCCTGCGAGCCTGAGCTCAGGATGAGCCTGTGGGTGAGGATCTGGGCCAGAGCAGGGCTGTCCAGCGCAGGCCAGAGAAGTGCTAAGCTGGCATTCCGGGCCCTCCTGGCACCCTTTTGCCTGCTCCCCGGCAGCTCTGTCCTGCTCCAGTTTCTCTCGCCTGCTCCCTCAGCCTCTTTCTTCCCCTGGACAGCTCTGGGGATGCTTCCTGACCCAAGGTGCTGGGGGGGGAGGGGGGCGGGAGCAGAGAGCAGGAGGAGTTCTAGGATGACCCCGTGGGAGTAGGAGGCGCCTCACCTAGCTTTTGGGTGAAAGTAGCAGGAGGGGGCCGTGTGCCAGCCTGAGCCCAGCACTGGTGGATCAGTGGAGGGTCGCTGTCATGACCCCTGGCATTAGCTCTACCTGGCTGCTGCGGCTCCTTCCTAGGGTCCTTCCTAGGGTGTCCTGAGCAGATTAGAACTGTCCCCCATTACCTTGCAGCTGGGATGACGCTGGCGTCCAGGACCCCACGGGCGTCTTTCCCTGCCCGGCTGCCCCCTCCATCTGCTCCACCCCCCTCAGGGAGGGAGCGTTTCCTGAGACATTTCCCTCCTCCACTGGACCCTCTACAGCCCTGCGGAGAGATACAAACAGTAGCCCCTTCATAGGTTGGAAATGCATATCAGTGCTGTGGGGGGCTGTCCATAAAGACCCCTTCCCAGAGTCCCTACATGGGAAGTGCTCCCAGTGGCCCAGTACTCATGTGCTGTCTCCACCCCCTTACGTAGGCAGATACTGAGCCAGCCCTCCTGGTGACCCCGATCCTGGCCCACTCCTGCCTCAAATAGACCACAGAAGTGTGGGTCTCTACTGAAGTCTGCCCCTCACCCCAGAGCCCCCGGAAGCTGAGTGAGGTCTTCCGCCCCCCTTCTCTCCCCTCCCCCACCAACACCATATTGTTCCCATCCTGGGGGGGAGAGCGGGGAGCATATGCTTGGGTTCCGAGCTCATCTGCATAATGAGGCTGATCAGGGATGAATAATTCATCAGGTGCCTGGGGGCGGGGGGCGCATCATGGATGCTGTGGCAATGGGCTCATCTCTCTACGCTGGATCCCAGGTCACCTCACAAGCTAGAGCCAAGGACCTACCCCTTCTGGGCAGGTGTCCAGGAAGCAGGGGAGTGGCTCTGGGAGCTGTGGGGAGGCCACACAGTGGAGGGAGACAGGAGTAAGAAGTGAGGGGATTCAGAGACTTGTCAGGTGTCCCAGTCCCACCTTGGGTAGCTGGTGTGGGTGAGGCCCCATCTTGTGGGACCCTGCAGAGGGAAGGAGGGAATCCTCTGCAGGGACCAGTTCAGGGCAGGGTGGGAGCATGGGCCTGGGTGGTATCCTAGAAGGCTCAATTCCAGACTGGACCTTCTGCACCTTCCCCAGTCTGCATTAATGGCCCCCCAACGACCCCCCACCCCAACTTTGCTGCTGGAGAACCTGCCCACAGCCCGGCGACCCCAACTCCCAGGCGAGTGTGTGTCCAGCTGCAGCCCGGGGTGGGGGACTCCTTTGGTCCTGTCAGACAAAGGGAAAAGAGGGTCCACACTGCCCCTCAGCTCTGACAGACCCACCCACCTGGGTTGGGTGAGGAGAAGAATGGAGCAGTCCCTGGAGCCCCTCTCTGGAGCAGCCATGCTGATCCTCCAGCCACAGAGTGGAACCCTGAGATGGTTCTGGAGATGTCCCGGACCCCGCATGGTTTTCTCCTATGCTCTCTGGACCATCATGGGGGCTCGGTGGCTGCGTCTGTGCTGGCAGGAGTGGCGTTTCTGAACCAGCCCCAGCCCATCTTGTCTGCCCCCAGCCATCCCCGCGCGCCGTCTGCTCGGCGCTCCCCGGGAATGTGTAATTAATATTTTCGGAGCGCCGCATCTGGAGCGGGCTCCCGCGAGGACCAGTCTGGTCTCGTGGAGGGACCCGCTCCTGAGGGCTTCCCGGCCTCTCTCAGGGCCCGTCCACTCGGCCTCCCTGCCCCGTACCGCCAGGCATGGACACACTCACCCTGGCTCTGCTGCTGGGCAAGGGCAGGGTCTGCCCCCATTTGAAAAGGGGCCTCTCTGGGCACTGGGGCTTCTCACGAGGGGCTGCCAGGAGAGCACATAGTGAGTGTGCCGAGGTGCCAGGGACAGAAGCAGCAGAGAAAGGGCCAGAACACAGTACCTGCACCATTGACTGCTCCCCTCTACGGCTCCCGGAGAGGTGACCTGGGGCTCCTGCAAATACCCCCCACCCCACCATGGGACCAGCATGGCCATGCCAGCTGATGAGCTTGCTCAGATGAGGGGGATGCCCTCCCCCCGGCCTGACCCAGCCCTTCCCAGAGTCCCCCAAAGCTTCAGAGTCAGTGACTCAGGAACCAGGGACTCTGCATTTCCTCATGGTGCTGCCCTATCCTCCCCCTCAACATCTCCCAGGAGTCCCGGGTTGCCCTCTGCCCCCCCTGAGGAAGTGATGGGGGTGGGGTGCATTGGGGTGGAGTGGGAGTAAAATGGGGGCTCTGGTGTGAAATATGCCGCGGGGGGGGGGGGGATTGCTGCCGCCCGCGTCCCTTAAAAACCCACATATATTATTCTTTAATGGAAAGTTAATTGTCTTATTATTCCCTCCATATGGTCCTCTTGCTCGGCACCCAGCGGGGATGCAGGGGGCTGCGCGGGGGCTCCTGGGAGGGCGTCTGAGACGTGGGGAGGCCGCTGCTTGATTATAATTGGGTACAAAGAGGTGCGTGCAAGGGGTCCTGCCCAAAGCCTGGGCCAGACCCCCTTTGTGTACCCCCTGTCCCTTACCTCTTTCCTTCTCAGGCCCTGTCCCGGGGCAGACACTACTGGCACCTCTCTTCTTTCTCCCGACACTGTGGGGAGACAGGGCTGGAGGGGCGCACTCATCAGCCTGCTCGCCCCTCCCCACCACTTGCTTCCTTGTCGCCCATGGGAGAAAATCCCATTTTTGAGACGCCTTTCACAAGGCATTTCATCTGTGGCAGGAGCTCCTGCCCGAGGCCAGCCAACTGTCTGGGGTCTCCCGCACCTCTCTCCCCCCCCTCCCCCTCCCCAGAGAGGGATGCAGGAGGTTGGTGCAGTCTGTGTGTGTGTTGGTGGGGTGGGGTGGAGAAGCACCATGCAGAGGGTTGTCCCGAGACCCCTGACCCGCATCAACCCTGGGCATGGCACCAGCCCCGGAGCCTGCTTCTTCCTGAGGTGAGCCAGCAGCTGCACTTCCCAGCCCTCTGAGCCCCAGTACCCCCTCTGCCTGCCTCGCAGCCACAGGAAAGTCCCCCACCTCAAACCCCCCCCCCCCCCCCCGTCCCTATTTTGAGCTCTCTGCTCAGGAGTCCATCAGTCTGGGGAGTGGGTGCAGTCCGCAGCAGGGAGCCTGCCGGGCTTTGAAATAGTCTCAGTAAGGAGCTGCTCCCCGACCCCTGTGGATGTTGAGGGGCACACTCTGCCTCTCTGAGTCGCCCCAGCACAGCTGGGGATCGGCTCTGACAGGGCCCAGTGTGATAGGTTGCCTGGCAGATGCCAGAACCAGCTTCCATCCCCGACTTCTCGTGAGTGGGGTGGCTGCTGTGGCTGGGGTTCAGAGCAGGAGTGAACTTGGGGTTCAAGGTGGGAGGTGGGGGATGGCAACGGAGGATGTGTTTCTCCCCGCTCCTCCACCCCAGTCTGGGGCTGGATCTTTGGCGGCCACGGGGTCGTTTGTCTGAGATTCATGAAGCCCCAGGCATTCAGCAGAGGCAGAGAACTAATTGGTTCTGACAAACCACAGCGGCCCCAGGGGCTGCCCAAGCAGCATTTACCAAGACAAGGCAGGCAAGGAAGGCAGCATCCAGACATCCGGGCATCCCGGCATCCAGGCCTGGCCCAGCCTCCCACCACTGCCTCCAGGCATGGCTCCCTGTCCATGTCCAGTGGACAGTTGGTGTCCAGACAAGGTTTGAGCCTCAAATTTGCTGTGCCTTCTATGCATTTCTTAGCTTTGGCATGGTCTAGGGGGGATCCTGGGCAGAATCCCCAGACCCCACCCTGACCCTTGGGCTTTAGGAATCAGAGAACCCCAGGAAAGGCCCTCCTGACTGCAGTGCCCTAGTCTTAGGATATCAGGTCAGGAACTGGGCCCCTACCCAAGAGGAGGTGAGACTGAGTGGAAAAGCAGGCAGCACATGCAGACAGATAGACACACACACACACACACACACACACACACACACACACTTGCCCATACTCAGGACTGCGCGCAGTCCACACCATTCAGCAAATAGATAATCAAAGGGACACAGTCTGAGGCCCAGGGTAGGTCCGACAGAACCATGGAGACCACCCCACAGAACCATGGAGACCTTGGGCAGCTGAGACAAGCTGGGCTTCAGTCCAGGTGTCCTGGAAGGGAGGGCCCAGCCCCCCCAGGAGCTCTTTGTGAGGGTCAGAGAGGATGGGGGCTGTGGAGAGAGAGCCAGGAGAGCCACTCCACAGCCTCAGCAGTTATTCCTAGAGGGCTTCTGGGGCCTAGCCAAGGGGCACAGCCTGAGCCTCCCACCTCCAACGGGCTTCTGTTTCCTGCTCCCGGTTCACTGCCGCTCTGCTTACTAACCCACCTCTCCAGGCCAGCCCACAGCCCACTTCCCCAGGAAACCCTACTTCTCTCACCCAAGGCACTCCCTCCTGTTTCTGCTTCGAAGGCAGGGGCTCCCCAGAATCTCTGCATCCTGTGGGGAGATGAGGCCAGGAGAGTCACAGGCCATGGGCAGACCCAAAGGCCTCCGGCCCTTGGCGATGGTTGATCCCATGGCTTTAGGGAGACACTGGCTCTGACCTGCATGGCATGTGTGTGGTAGCATGAAAGTGAGGAGAGATGTGTGGTCTCATATGGGAATGTGAGTGTACTTGTGTGTACATGCAGAGAGAGAAGGTGAGTGCATGTGTGCATGGGAGCCTGAGAGCGCTTACTGCAGAGGGGCATGGACAGTGATCCTCTGTGTCTCTCTAAAGAAGGGAGTGGTCAGGTGCTGGAGCAATAGCACAGCGGGTAGGGCGTTTGCCTTGTACGCGGCTGACCCGGGTTCGATTCCCAGTATCCCATATGGTCCCCCGAGCACCGCCAGAAGTAATTTCTGAGTGAAGAGCCAGAAGTAACCCCTGTGCATCGCCGGGTGTGACCCAAAAAAGAAAAAAAAAAGAAGGGTGCGGTGTGAGTGTGACCAGGTGTGCATGCATGTGTATAGGAAAGCAAGTGTGGTGTGAGTGTGTGCTGTGTGTGTGTGTGTATATATGAGATCATGTGGTCCCTGTTTGTGTGTGCTGGGTAGGTATGACCAGGCGAGTATGTGCATGCATGTGCATGCGTGTGCATGCGTGTGCATGGGGCTGAGTGCACTGGTCTCCATGCCACATGTGGGGTGTGAACAGGCACAATTAGGATCTGGGTGGGACTGCAAGGAGGCAGGAGCTGGTGCTCTGTCACCTGAAGAGGCGAGAACTACTTAATTGATTAATTAGTGAAGCTGAGAAATCTCAGTTGTGGAAGCTCTCTCTCTCTCTCTCTCTCTCTCTCTCACACACACACACACACACACACACCATGTCCTGTGCAATGGGAACACCTCCCTAGTCTCTCTGCCTGACTCCGTAGCCCTGACATCAGTTTGATTGTTTTATCTGTGTCTCATGCCTCTGTGTGTCAGTGTCCCTGGGTAGCAACTCCAGATGACCCCACTGTGAGGAGGACAGGCCTGGTGCAGGCCGTCCTCATTGTCCCCAGTCCAGTGCTCACAGCGGCTGGGTGGGGAGCCCCTATTTCCCACAAGAGTGGAAGCTAGGCAGGGGCTCCGGGCAGGAGCTTTGTTCCCAGGCTTCTTGGCCAGGGCCAGTGCTTCCTGCCCTGGGCTGAGAACTAGCCTCTGAAGGGGGCAGGTCAGGGGGCCTCTGGCTTAGAATAGAGCTGGAGTTCCCAGGAGTTTCCTTTGCCCCTGGCAGGCTGCTCCTTGTCACCTGCCACCCTCTCTCCCCTGCTGCTCCTGTTTCAGCCCTCCTTTCCCTCGCAAGGAGGGTCTCCATGCTTCCCAACTCCCCCAGCCCTGACCTGCCCCCCACCATGGGGTTGGGAGCACCCCCTGTTCCATATCCTCCATGTGATCGTGGCCAGGGTCCACTCCAGATTCATGCTGAACCTGGAAGGCAGGTCTGCGCCTGCTTACAGCACCCCACGCAGACCCCTGAGCCCCATAACTGCCTCTCGTCGTGCAAAAGCCCCGGGAGCTGGGTCAAGTGACAGCCACTTGCTCGCGATCAGGTGTTGACGGAGGAGCCTTCATTATGCTCCATCTACAGGCGCGGAATAAATTGGTGTGCGGCGAATTTATTCTTTTTTAAAAGAGGGACTTTCACACTGGGGAAAACTTTTAAAAAGAACATTTATATAAAAAGCAATTACCGTGGCAGTAATTTTTCTGTATTCTCCCCCTTCCGTCGTCGCCTTTGTGTTTGAACGTGACCGCCTCCCGGGCAGCTGCAGCCTGGCCTGGGCTACAGCTTCCCGCCTGCTGGAGCGCCGCCTCCTCCGGGAAGGCTCGGGATGCAGCACCCAGCAGGGGCTCTGGAGCACGGCTGGAGTGGGGGTGGGGGGATTATGTTCGCACCTCTGGTGCTTTGGAAATTTCCTCCCATTTGGTCTCTCCCATTGCCGGGTCTGGCGTGGCCTTTCCCAGCCCCTCTGGCAGTGACCAAGCACTTAGAGGCCCCTGATTCCCGGCAGCCTCGCAGCTCTTGCTGTGCGGGGAGGAGGTGATGGTGTGGGAGCAGGTATTTTTCCTCCAGAGGAGCCACTGACGGGCACCCTGCTTCCCCAGCCGTCACTGCTCTCACACTCGATGCATTATGTAAATTGTCTCCGTTGCTAAGTGGTGGAGGAGCTCAGGGAGAACCGAGGTCTGGAGTCTGGGGGAGGGGCGGGGGGGGTGGCGAGCCTAGCCCTGAAAACTCACTGCTCTGTATCGAGGAGGGTCTGGCAGTCGCCCAACTCCGCCAGGACCCCTGAGGTTTGCACACGCTCAGCCTCAGACCACAGCTTTGTGACAGCAGCAGCATAGCCCCAGCAGACGGGGGCGGGGGTGGAGGTGGGGCTCCCAGCACAGCGACCCTCTCATTGCATGGGGCTGCCCAGGGGGTGGGGGGAGTGGTGCTTTTGCCTCCCACCTCAGACTCAAACGGGGGTAGGACACTGCCTGTCTGCTGCCCGAGAAGGCGAGTTTCTCCCACCTGCCTTAGTGGTGCCTCCTTACACACTATGGCAGAGCTGGGGAAGGACGTGTCCATCCTGAGGGGTGGCGGGACCTGCAGTCCGTCCTCAGGAGGCTCAGGCCTTCTGCAGAGAGCACACAATGAACTTGGGCAATTGGTGGGCGAGTTGGGAACAGCCCCTCACCACAGGTCAGCGGCATGGTCTTGGTTTGGGGATCTGGGCTCTCCACCAGCGTGTCGGGACATGAAAGAGCCTAGGCCAGAGCAGGGCCTGGGCAGAGAGGGGGCTCTCCTGGGTCACCCCAGCTTTCCCTCTTCCCCTATAAGACATGAGAGCTCCCAAGGGGGCCCATTCCGTGGGGGGAGGGTGGCCCCAATACCCCACTCTCAGGAGCCCTGGCCTCTCCCGGCCTCTCCCACACCTAACTCGCCTCTCACCGGCGCTCCCTCTGCGTGCAGCTCAGGGGCACGGGGCAGACCCTTCCAGTCCCCTGGAAGACAGCCCTGTCCAGTAAGGAACCCAGAGGGTTGAGCAGTCATGGGTCTGTGTTTCCTGGAACTGACACTGGGATTTTGGGATTCCAGGGAGGGTGTTAGTGAGCAAAGCCATTTGCAGCCCACCTGGTCCTCTCCGCCTGTGGACTCAGGGAGCCTGGAAGCCCCACCCCGCGCAGGCTGAAGCAGGGGGGATTGCAGAGTCAGGAGGATGCCAGCCCTGCCTGGACATGGGGGAGGGTGGAGGCTCAGAGATTCTTCCTCCCCACTGTGCCCGCAGCCCCAGGGCATGGAACATTATCTCTCAGCCACGTGTGGACTATTGTCCCCCAATCTGATTTATGATTAATCCCAAATTTGGGTAAATTCAGGAGTGGGAACACAGAGCCACTCAGATCAGCGGCCACCAATTCCAGTGGGATGTTGGGGTCCGTGGCATGTGGTCTGTGTTCTTGGGAGAAGCCAACGACTATCTTCATCTGCCCCAAGAGTGGGCAGAGATGCCGGTGATGTCCCTGGTGTCACTGGGGGGTCCCCAACTGGAGGTCAGAGGCTGGGATCCCCATCCCCAACCCTGCCATCTACATTGTTCTCGCTCTGTGCCTCTCCCCGTCTTTGCTTTCTCTTACATTTCTAGATGGATTTTTTAAGTTAGGGGTTTTAAATCAGCATCTCGCAGGCGCACGGTGTAAAGTCATCGTTCTACCAGGCGTGTTGTGTTGAGCTCATTTCCAGCTCCCCAGAGGCTGTCCCCTCCCGTCTCTGAGCTCCATATCTCTAAGTGACATACTTAAGTCTGCTCCGTGATTGTCGCTGGTAGCAACTCTGCACACAGAAGGGCTGGGGGAGGAGAATCCAGCACCTCCCCACCCTTCCCTCTCCAGTCCTACCCCAGCCCTACCTGTGTCATGATATGGTGAGTGAGACTCGGGGTTGTCATTGTTCCCATCAGGCAAATGCTATTCAGAACTGGAACCCATTAGACACATATCAGGGTTCAAGCAGCAGACTGCTTTTCTGGTCATTGCCCTGCAACTATCTGGTCCATTTGCTTAGTTTTCTAGGACCCCCTTGCTACTCTCAGCCCTGCTTTCCACACAAATGCATCAGGGGCTCGTCCCCAGAGGAGTCTTGTTCCTGTTGCAGCCACATGCCTGCAGTTCCCCTCGGGTCTCTTTCAGGATGCTGTCCCTGTCCCTGGATTCCTCCTATTCCTCGGGCCCTGGTGTTCTCCCTCATGCAGCTGGAGAACATTTTCTTTCTTTCTTTCTTTCTTTCTTTCTTTCTTTCTGTCTGTCTTTTTTTTTCTTTTTGGGCCACACCTGACGATGCAGGTTAGTCCTGATTCTATACTCAAGAGTTACTCCTGATGGTGCTTGGGGGACCATATAGGATGCCGAGGATCAAACCCGGTTGTGCAAGGCAAATGCCCTATCCGCTGTACTATCTCTCCGGCCCCTGGAGAACATTTTCATTTAGCTTCTGAGCAAGGGTACATGGGAGCTGGATTTGAGGATAGGAGGAAATGGTGGAACCGTTGGCTTCCAAATTGTCATGGCAGAACTCCACTGCCTGTGGCCCTGAGTTGAGGAGATGTTTCTTGCATTATTAGTCTTGGTTCATTGCACAGGACCAAATTTTCCTCTCTAGAAGCATGTCCATCTCCCTGTGTCCCATGCTGAGAAACCCCTCACTGGGAGACCTTAGTGAGGTTTGTTTTTCTCTGCTTAACTCTTAGTAGATGCTTGTAAACCTTCAGCTCTTAGAGATCTAAGTTAAAGGTTCTAGAAAGTAACTTGTCTTGCATGAAGCTGACCCCCTAGTTTAAATTCCAGGCATTCCATATGCTCCCCAAGTTCCACCAGAGATTATTCCTGATCACAGAACCAGAATAGTCCCTAAGCACTTTTGGGTAAGTGGTTTTCCACCGTGGCCCCATCCTACCAGAAAGGAGAAAATAATGAAAAATGATCTCTCCATTAGATTTTTTTTCCAGTTTTGGGGCCCCACCCACTGGTGCCCAGGGGCTGTTCCTGAATTGGTGCTCAGAGGTTACCCTTGATGGTGCTCAGAGGAGCATACAGTGCCAGTGATTAATCTCGGGGCCCCACCAAGCAAAGTCTGCCTTCAGTGCTTTAAGCCATATCCCTGTTGTTCTCTGTATCTTTTTCTTTTGGGGGCGGGGGCACCCAAGTGATGCTCAGGGCGTCCTGTGGTATTAGGATCAAAACAGAGTCGGCTGCATGCAAGGCCAGTACCTTTACCCCTCTCCTATTTCCTCCCCCTCCCCCCTTTTTAAAATAGGGGCCATACCCAGCAGTGCTGCCTGGGTGTCCCACTCTGATCCTTGGTATGGGCCAGCAGATCAGAATTCAGCTGTTGATGCTCAGAGGCCTCCAGGGCCACCTCTGTCTCAGAGTTGGGTTGGTCAGAGGTGTTGGCACCCAGAGCCTCCTGTGTCAGACGTGTGTTCTACCACCTGAGCTGCAGACCCTCCCCCTCCATATCTGTGTCAGGAGGTTTCAGGATTTTTATCTTCCAGCCTTTCGATCAAGTTTTTCATTTTGCTACCATATTTTTAATTTCCAGGATCTCTTTTTGGTCCTTTTATAAAAATAACATCTTGTTCTTGTTTCAATATTGTTATGATGTCTCTTAGCGCTCTGATAGTATTATAGCTTTTTTTTTATAAAAGAAAAAAACCTTTTTTATTTTGAATAATTTTAGACTTAGAGAGATTTTAATAATAGTACAGAAATTCCCTAACCTCCCCCCAGTTTTCTCTACAGTTATCATCGTGGGACTGAGAATATAGCTTGAGTGGTAAAGCACATGCTCTGTATGTGCTAGGCTGTGCGTTCCCCAGGGCTGTGTACCCCCACTCCCGCCCTACTCGGCTGGGTGTGGCCCTGGTGCTGCACTGTGGGTGTGTCTCCTATTAAAAATAGCATTATAAAGGGCTGGAGCTATAGTACAAAAGAAAAAAGATAGGGCGCTTGCCTAGCACGTGGCCGATCTGGGTTTGGTCCCCAGAATCCTATATGGTCCCCCAAGCCCACCAGGAGTGACCCCCAAGCACAGAGCCAGGAGTAAGCACTGAGCACAGCCAGGTGTGGCCTCCAAACCAATAATAATAATAATTCAAAATGAAGTTATTATCTTGCAGAGCCACAGAGCAAATATCAAAACTAAGAAATCAACATGGATACGTAACTGGTAACCTAAGTGAAGACTCCATTTGGATGCTTCAGTTTTCCTACTGACAGCCTTTTTCTATGCTCAGATTCAACCCAGGACACCCCATTGTATTTTGTTAACAAGTTTTCATAGTCTTCTGGGTGGGATCTGTGACAGTTTCCTGTATCTTTCCTTGTTCTTTATGGCCTTAATATCTTCTGTGGGTGCCAGAGCCCAAACTGATGATCCTACACATTGGAATCACATGTTCCATGGCTGATCCACACCACTGACCCAGACTTAAAGGTCATGTGAAGTGCTGGCCAGTGATATTGCTTAAAATGCTGGCACCAAGGGCTGGAGCAGTAGTATAGTAGGATTACTTGCCTTGCTCACAGCTGACCTGGGTTTGATTCCTAGCACCCCATTTGGTCCCCTGAGCACAGAACCAGGAGTAAGCCCTGAACACAACGGGGTGTGGCCCCAAACCAAAACAACAACAACAACAAACCACAGCACTCACTTGATGCCTCACACTTGGATGTAGTTCCAGTAACACAACTTGCAGCACCAGTAGCAGTGTGCTCATCACTATTCGGGTTGTTTTTTGGGGGGGATTGCTTGGTGTTTTCCCGGGACAGTTGAGAGTAACCATTTTTAAGGAAGATATAGAAGTGATGTTTCCTCTGGGCCTCACATCAGGGGCATAGGATGCCAGAGTCTTATTATCGGTGATGTTCACCTTGATCATTCAGTTCATTCAGTTAAGGTGCTGTCTGCTCAGTTCCTCCACTGTAAAGCAGCTTATTTTCCCCTTTGTTGCGAATACATTTTGGGAGATATTTTGAGACTATGCAAATGTTCTGGTTCTCCTCAGGCTTTGCCCATTAAATTTAGCATCTATTGGTGGATCTTGCCTACTGCAATTAGTACCATAGTGTACTAATGGTGCCTTTCTATACCGCTCTTTCCGTCTATGTCTATTAATTGAAATTCTCTTGGAATGAAAAAACTATCCCTTCTTTGTCTATTGAATTATTTATTGCTATAAGTTTGGAATCATGGGTTCCTATTGTATTTTGTGGGTCACTTTTCAATGTTATAGGCTTTGTTTCGGAGCCCACCTTTGGCCATTGGGAGGTCTGTCAGGTTGGATCCTTTTGATATGTCCTGTCCTCCTCTGAGCACTGCCCACAAAATACCCCCAGCATATTTGATATTTTCCCTGGAATCAGACACTTTCCCAAGGAGTTTTGGTTCCATTCATTGGATAGTGGTGATTGGAATTCAAGCACTGGAGGATGAGAGTCCAGAAAGAAAGCCCAAGGGGCTGGAGTACATACTTTGCATCTGGGATGCCCAGGTTTGATCCCTGGCACCATGTGAACCCCTGAGCACTAAGCTAGGAGTTGCTCCCGAGCACTTCTGAGTATACTCCTCCAGAAAAGCTGGGGGCTGCATATGATTTTTTTTTTCATGGGGGCTCGCTCTTGGTCATACTTAGGGACCATATGTGGTGCTGGGAATTGAACCCGGGTCAACCACAAGCAAGGCACGTGCCCTACCTACTGTGCCATCTCTCTGGCCCACTGAGTATGCTCATTCCTACTGGGGAGAGTTGCTTCCAGCCTCTCTCACCAGAACCAGCAAATCCATGTCCAGCTGCTAGCCCGTTAGTCTTCCTCTAAAGATAGATTCAAAACTGCGGGTGCACACAGAAACCTCTGACACTTGCACTCCAGGACTTTCCCATCCTCCTCTTCTCTCCTTCCCAACAGGGAGAAACCCAGCTCTCATTACCCACATCCTTTAGCGTATTTCTTTGGTCCTGGTTATACACAGTGGATAGCCATTTCCACACTCTTATTTTCATGTTTAACTAGTTTCCTTCCCGTTTTGAGTATCTGTTTTGCTGTCTGACTCTTGTGCCGTGCCTCTCCACCTGCTCCATCCAGGCTTTGAGCCGCCACGTCATCCCCTCATATCTAAGCAAATGAAAAGAGTGTGTGCCAGGTGCTGAGGATGAGAACTAACGGCCCTCTGGACCTCAAAGTCAGTTGAGCGTAGAGGTGGGGATTTGGGTGTGCCGGGGGACCTTGGGGTTCATCGTGGGTGATGTGGCCAGGGTTGGGGGTGGGCAATAAGGGATACATAAATTGCCCTCCTGGGCTGCAGCTTCTCCAGAGAAGAGTCTTTATTTTTTAACCTGGGGCTCAGCTCTGGTTATTCCCAGCAGAGACAAGCACTCCATCGCTTCCGTTGCTGACTCAATCGCCTGCCATCCTCTGCTTCCAGCTCTCTACACAATGGTGTTCTGGTGCCTCCTCCATGTTTTGGTTTTGGGTTTTTGTTGTTGTTTGTTTGTTTTGTGGCGATGCTCAGAAATTACTCCTGGCTCTGTGCTCAGGAATTACTCCTGACAGTGCTCCGGGGACCATACGGAATGCCGGGGATTGAACCCAGGTCAGCGGTGTGCAAGGCAAGCACCCTACCCTCTGTACTATTACTCCGACCCTGGCCTCCATGTTTGTTTGTTTGTTTGTTTTTAGTCCCTTGGCGTTTTGCCTTCTAAATAGCCCTTTACTGTTGTGTCAGGGAGCTTTGATAAAGAGTGAAAGTTCAATCCACCAGGCATCATTGCTTCACGCCTTTGTAGCAGCTGAGCCCTATTTGTTTAAGTGAAATCCATGCGGTGACTGAAAGAGCAGGAGCGTCTGCTGAGGGAGGAGGCGTGCCTGGGCTGGCATGCTGGCCTTCCTCTTGCTCTGTTCGAGACCTCCTGGGTCCTGCCTGGGCTTCCGGAACTGACCTGGTGGCAGACAAACTGTCAGCCCAGGTCTGGGCTTAGGCTGGGCAGTGGGGAGCCTCTGAGAACAGTGGAGGGGGTTAGAGAGGTGGGCCTTTCTACAAGTAGGCCCAAAGGCTTTTTTAAAATCAAACAAACACTCATGGCATGGGGATTTTTTTCTAGGCAGTTGCTGATTATGAGGAAAGATATTTGGTGGGAAAAGAGGTTTTAGTTCCAGTCTCCTGGGTGGCATTTCCAGAGACTGGGCGAGCTGGACCAACTCCCAGAGCCCAGTGTATTTGTATTGTTTCCTGTGCTGGTTTCCTTCTGGAGGGTGGGGGAAGGGAACGGAAGGCACTTCCGTCCACAGGGATGTACAGTTCTTGGTCACACGAGGGGTCTGGATGTGCCTCCTCTGAGCTCTGTGTGTAACCTTAGGGACATGACCTTCCCCTCCCTGCTTTGGAGTACTCTCTTGTGAAACCAAGTGGGGGACAAGGACACTGTCCTCGCTCCTAGGCTGAAGCAGGCGGGCGCAGAGGAAAGGCAGGTAGGGAAAGGTTGGGCGACAGGCCCCTGTGGGGAGGGGAACCCTGAAAGGGCAGTGGGCTTCCCTGGTGGAGCCTCCATCTCAGATCATCTTGGCCAATCTCAAAATCACGGCCAAGAGATGGATGAGGTAAACCCTCCACCATACAGACAGCTGGTAGGAGAAGTGGGGTCCAAACACAGGACTCTGGACCCCAGGCCAGGCCAGCAGGTGAAAAGGGAGACACCCCAGCGCTGTCCCAGCTGTATGAACTACAACTGCCTGTGCCCCTTGGCCTGCCTGTGCCCCACAAGTGTGCGCCTCACCCAGCCCTCGCCTAGCCTACCTCCTTCCACTCCTTCCGCCCCGGGCTGCTTTGATGTCTCAGAATCCAACCAGAAAGACAGCGTGAATAGGAAGCCAGCTGCCCCCTCCTTTGCAGAGGAGAGCCCCTCCGGCCAGCGCACAGCTCAGCTAGGGATCAGACTTGCATCCTTCCCTAGCCTAGGCAGGTCATGCCACCTCTCTTCCTCAGTTTCCTCATCTGTAGAGCAGGATCACACGCCCTGCCTTCCTCTTGGAGGGGAGGGGGGTGCCACCAGGTTTAAAGGACATGTGTCCTGCATGTGAAGTGGTCCAAAGCTGCAAAACGCGGAAGTCCTGGGCAGTGGGCCAGAGATGCCTTCCTGGGGGCTTGCAGGACGCTGGCCAGGGTGAGGCAGGAGTTGATGATGCCAGGAGCTGGGGCGAGGCCCGGATGGATGGGGCAGAGCATGGTGAGGACCGCGGGGGGAGCGGGGAGCGTGCGGGCCCCAGTGTCTGTTTTGCTGATTGCTCCTTTTGCTTTCAAGGAGATTAAACTATTTTTAGTCTGCGCCACTGCTGGTGAGACGCCGGAGGAAGCCTTTCCATCGCTGAGATTTTCTGGAAGCTGCCAAGTGTGGTCTTCAATTCGATTCTGGGAGGCTCCTCATGCAGGGAGGGGATGTCACATCTGGGGGCTGTGGGGACAGGCTGGCGTGTCGCTGCCCCCTGAGGTCCTTGCTTGCGCTGGCCTCTGGAGCTGGGCGGCCCTGGGCCTCGGAGAGCAGTAATCTGATGCGCCTGATGTTTGTAACTCTGTGTTTAAAAAAAGTAATTTATTTTCTAATTATTCCTTGTCTTGCATAACCGTGCATCGCCAAAGTGTCGCTATTTAAAATATTTATCTCTCTACGCCGCAGGAGCAGCTCTGGAGCGTGGAGGGGGAAGAAATAAAAGTCCGCGAGCTGGTCGCAGGCATATTACTTTGACTCGTCCTGGCAGCTCTGACGTCTCCCTGTAAATACATTTATTTTTCATTAGGACGTTTCTGAGCTTGTGGCCCCCGGAGAGCCCAAGTGATTACGCCGCTCATCTGTGAGAGATGAGGAGCCGTGCGGGCGCCTCAGCTCCTCCTCCCTCAAGCCTCTGCATCCTGGCGGGGTGGGCGCAGTGCGTGGGGCCTGGGGTCAGTCTCAGGGGTTCAGTTCTGGACCGCAGGGTACTAGAGAGACCCAATTGGGGGGGATATTGGATGGGGAAACCAAGGCCCAAAGAGTCTGCTGTGGAGTGGAATGGGCCTCCCGCAGTGTGGGCGGCGCCTGTTCCATCCAGGGGTTCAAAGCCACCTCTCAGCAGGCTTTGGGGTGGAGGTCATGGGACTCCTGGGTAACTTTAAGGGGTCCTTAGACCGTGCAACTCAGGCTGGGTTTTTTGCACATTTTCACTCTTCCCTTGTCCCCCCTCCCTAGGCAGCTGTGGCTCTAGCCCTGCCTCAGGGGCTGTAGCAGAGGTGGGGGTGGAGGGCTGGCACAGCACCCCTCCTCCAACCCCTCGCCCAGAGGAGCAGGCACCAGATCTGGCTCCTCCCTCACTAACAGGCCCTTTTCCAATCAAAAAATCTTTTTTTTCTTCTTTTTTTTAGCTCACTGAGCCTGAGTTTTATGCTGAATTTTAAAATACCTTATTTTTTCCAGTCTCTAAACTACTAATCTCTCGGGCTGTGGGATTCTGGGACAAAGGCGAGGCCTCGAAGTGGAAATCTGTAAAATTAGCTTCAGCAGTATTAGTGTTTGCAGTTGGAGATTGAAAAATTGCTTTCCCAGGGTCTGATTGGAGGCTCCGCTCTCCTCCTCCGGGGAAGAGGCAGAAACTGGGCACAGAGACACCAGGGAGGGAGGGCAGGCGGTCTGCAGGGGGAGGGGGCCAGGGCCAGGGCGGGGTTCAGTAAAGCTCGGCTGGTGCCTCTTTCCCGGTCACTGGGCAAGACTCTGTCTCTGCCAGGGTCCCCTCAGCATGCGCCAAGTAAATGCCTGGAGCCCAGCTGTGCTCCTTCTGAGACCTCCTGGACTCAGTTCCCCTGGCCCCCACCCCAAGACATAAGGTAGGGGGAGGGGAGAGAAGCTTCTGGAACCTGACTGAAGGGCTAGCTGGTGCCTGTGGGTGCGCCCATCAGGTCTCTTGTGTGCTTGATTGCCTCTGATTGGCTGCAGCTGAATTCAGCAAAAGCTATTATTTGCCCTTGATGAGCCAATCAGATGGCCTCATTGGCCATTCAGAGCAGGCACCAGAACCCCGGGGGGAGATGGGACACTGCCAGGCAGGGGCCGGCAAAACAGATGTAGGACCAGAGCCTGGTCTGTGGCCACACCGACCTTCACCCGCCTCAAACCCCTTCCCTGAAGGATCTCCCGGACCAGGGCTTGGTACCCCCGCCCCCAGGCCTGCCTCCCCCTGGAGCGCCTTCCCTGGCACCTGTGCCTGCCCCAGCCCTCTCGGCCTTCTGTCTGGAGCCTGTGTCCAGGGGAGCTGTCACCTCCCACTCCCAGACCTGTTGTCACTGCACAGTCTTCCCCTGAGGGGGTGAGGCCCGCTCCTTGGTGGGGGTTGGAGGTGGGAGGCAGTCCCCAAGACAAGGCTGCTTGGGCCTCAGAGACCAGCAGGGTTTGACACTGGTGGGGGTGGCCAGCGGCCTCTTTGGGCTCTGGATCCTGAAACTAGACTCGTGAGAGGCATGCACAGGTGTCCTGCAGGGGAGGCTGTGACCTGAGGCGCCCCTCTTGGTGAGGGGATGCATGAAACAGGGCAGAGAGGGAAAAGCCTAGCAGCATTTGACTGGTGGGCTCAGCAGCCTCAGACGTGGCTCTTTAGAGAAGTCCTGATAGGGGCGGGGAGGGAGCACCAAGGCCCGGAGCCCAGCTTTAGCATGTGGGAGGCCTGGTCTTGAGCCCCATCACCACGGGGGCCCGCAAGCACCTTCACAAATAATCCTCAAGCAAATGCTGGGTGCAGCGCCCAAACAAACACAGGGAAGAGGCTCTACATCTGGTTCTACGGTCAGAGCTCCTGGTCTGTCTCTTGCTCTCCCCCCTTGGCTGAATGTAGGCTGCTGCTCAGAAGAGACCTGGGGTGAGGCAGCTCCCTTGGCTTAGGGGAGAGTCCCAGAGATAGACTCAGCTACTCAGGAGATAGAACAGGGGTTACGGCACTGGCCTGGCATGCAGCTGATCCAGGGTGGATCCCTGACACCACATATAGTTCCCCAGGCACTGCTGGGAGTGATGTCCAAGTGTAACGCCAGGGGTAAGCCCTGAGTACCACGGGTTGTGGCCCCCAAACTAAAAGCAAAACAAAAAGACTCAACCTGTCAGGAAGTTGAGGAATGGGAGCTGATTCTACAGGACTTTCAGTATCCTACAGAGCAGCCCACCTCTGGAGTCATCAAGACCCATTTGTTCCATGGAGTTCAGTTGTCTCCTTGTGACACTCAGCTGCTTTAAATTCTGGTTGGCCCCTTGCCTGGGACACTTTCGAGAGGAAACCAACATTGCCCAAATGGGAGACTGGGAGTGACGGGAATGAGATTGCTACAACCTCTCTTTGGTCGCTGAACCCGTGTGTTCCTCCCAGAGGGACTTGAAACTTGCAATGGGCCTAGGCTCATAGTAGCACTGTGCCTGAGGGGCCGTGCCTCATTCTCGCTGGATGGCTGCTCCCTCCTGATGGTGACCTTGCTGTGTTTTATTTAAAAAGAAAGTCCACTTGAGAAGATTGAAAACGTGTGCCCATACAGAAGGCTTCACACTAATATTGTTTTTAGCAACAGTATTTGTAATATTCTGTTGTTTTTGTTGTTGTTGTTGTTCAGGTTTTGATTTGAGGGGACACACCCAAAAAGTGGTACCCAGGACTCTGTGCTTAGGGGCCACTCCTGGTGGTGCTCAAAGGACCGTATGTGGTGCTGGGATTCAAATTGGGATTGGCCACGTGCAAGGCAAGTGTCTCAGCACCCGTGGCATTACCTTTCCCGTGCCTCATAATGCTTTTCAAAGTGAAAACAACACAAATGTCCACCAAGTGAATGAATAAGAAAATGTGGTGTATTTATATGATGTAATATTCTTCATTAATAAAACAAAAGAAGATACTTATATTGTGCTACGAATGTAGGTGAACCTTGAAAGTATTGTGCCAAGTGAAAGAAGCCTGCAAGAGGGCATATATTGTATGATTCCATTTATACGAAATGTTTGGAATAAATAAATCCCACAAAACACAGAGCAGATTAGAGATTTCCAGGGACTCAAGGGAGCCAGAGTTTCTTCTGTAGGTGACAGAAATGTTCTAAAATTAAAGTGTTAATGGTAGCCCAACTTTGTACATAGATAAACAGGCACTGAACTGTACGTGCCACAAAGGTGAATTTGAAGATACAGGAATCATATCTCTATAAAGCTTTATTAAGGGGGGAAAGTTATCCCAACACTGGCAGGCTGATAGTTCAGAGTGGTGCAATAAGTGATAGGACAGAAACACTTCCTTTTTTATAAAATGGGGTGCTCCTACCAGTGAGTTAAACCCTTAGGTCTAGGCTAGCCAATGCCCTGTCTGTTGTCAAACGAGACGACAGAGGTGCTGAGCCTCACTGATATAAATCAACCCTTCGAAGGCTGAAGAGGTGTGGTAAAGTCAGCTTGTCACCAGAGGGCTGGCTGGTCTTCTTGACAAATCATGCCATGAGGGCGTTCAGGATTCACCTATGTTTCTTGCAGGTTAGGCATCCGGCGGCAGCAGGAGCTACATTCACCTTGGTCTTGGGTCCATGCAGAATCTCTGCTTTTGCCTCGGGGCTGCTCTGTGCGCGTGCACAAGTTGTACCAGCCCAGGGAGTGTCTGATGAGAGAGGCTGACTAATGGCAAGTAGCTGAGTGTTTCATCTGATAATTTGGTGACTCCTCCTGGGTACCACTCTCTGATACGTATTAACACACACACAGCTTCACATTTTGTGCCTGTGCTCAAAAGTCTATCCACATGACTCTTTACCAAGCTTCTTTGTCCCCAATCCTTCAGACATCATCCTGATAAACAGCCAGTTCATCTGTCACTTTCCAAAAGTCTACACACTCGCCTCTCTGAATACCAAATGGGTGACCAGGTGTACGGTCCAAAGCTTTGCTGTTTGGGAGGATTTCTCCTTAGCACTATCTCACAGAGCCAGCCCCTAGTGAGACTGGAATATAGTTGCTGTCTGCTTTCCGCTCACATCAGCAGGCCAAGCTGACCCATATGAGAATAAGCTCCGTCTCATTCCCCTGCATCAGCTAATCATGAGTCGCCTCCCCCGCTCCCTGTGCAGTCATAGTTGAGAGAGGGGCACTCATGCGACAGTCGTGAATGAATGAGAGCCATTCAGACCACCTGCTCCTGGAGCTTTCTTGTGCCCTCAGATCGTGCCCATACTTGATCAAGGATGCATTATTTCTTTCTCACGATGGATTGCTCTTGGCTTCACAAGACCTCATGATTTGAGGGGTTAGATAGAAACCAAATCTTTTTTAATACACCATGGCCATTTAATCATGTGCAACCTCTACCAAGGCCCAGAGACAACCAGAATTTACCCTTTGCATGATGCATAGTTTTCTGTTGAAAACCATCTGGGCTCTAGAGCTATCTAAACTACAGTTTTTCTATTAAAATCTGGCATAAATGCCACACACAGCATCTTTCCCCAAAACAGATATCTCACTGGGCTGGCCAGGTCATGTGGCCTGAGCTGGCCACTTTCATCTTGGCTTGATCCAGCTGCAGTGCCCAGAGCTGAGATCCTTCTGTGTCCCTTAGGATATGAGTTGAAGCAATATTCCCAGGCTGACAGAGACAGTCCTCTCTGACTCTTTCTCTCTTTTTCTCATCGCCTGCTCCCTAACACATTCCTTTCCCCCTAATTAAAAAAGAAGTGTCCTCTGAGCCCTTCCGTGGAATATAGTCATGACAGGTTTTCCGATTCTATGGTAAGACCCTATGGTAGATCCGCTAGTCTGACTCTTTATTTAGAGAACCTTAGACCCTTTATTTTTTTTTAATTTTTTTTTTATTTTGGGGTCACGCCCGGCTATGCACAGGGGTTTCTCCTGGCTCTGCACTCAGGAATGACTCCTGGTGGTTTTCAGGGGACCATATGGGATGCTGGGAATCGAACCCGGGTCGGCCGCGTGCAAGACAAACGCCCTACCCACTGTGCTATCACTCCAGCCCCAGATCCTTTATTTTCAATGATTTTCTCTAGAAGTTCTGGCATTTCAACTTTTCTTAACATGGGCCACTGCACGTCTCTGGCTTCCACTACCTTCCATGCTCCTTGCTGTGGTGTTAGATCCTACATCATGGGAAAGTGCTCTCGTATCAGTCATCTCTTCCATCTCCAATTTGATCTTTTGCCATCCTTGATCCAGCAACCCTGGATTCAGCAATCCCAGGATCCAGCCAATTGGTTTGATCCTCCAACTCCTTCAAAAATGGTCCCGTTTCTCCCTGAGCATGCCCAGCACTTCCTAGGTGGGTCTTGCTGTAAACTAGCCCTAATTTGAGGTCTGGTCACTAGAAAGGAGAGGTACAGATCTTGAGAGGAGCAAATTATCTTGTAATAGAGGAATGGAGGGCGACCACTTCTATAAGGTCAGAGCGTTTAGGGGGGCTCTGGGATTCGAGGTTCTTGAATGCAGTGGCCCACATGTCCCCAACCCATAATTCAGGAACCAAATCAGGGTCTGACCTGAGTAGCCAACCTGCTGGGATTGAGACTGTTACCCTTACTAGATCTTTGCCACTTTTCTAATTAAGTCTTGGCGCTTCATTCTCAGCTTTTTCTGCCTCTGGCTGCAGGAGATGAGAGTCTTTATATCCTGCCAAGGGGCCTTCTGACTTTTACACTTCACCTTAAATTCATGATTAATCACACTCAGCCTTTCATTGTCTCTCTCCAGAGCATCCATAGCCCTCAGCAACAACTGTCCCATTCCATAGTCCCTCAAATAACACTGCTGTGAACTCCTCAAACTCCTGAAATATTGCACCAACCCCGGGTCTGCCGCCTCAGTTGGTGATGGGTGAGCAGCTGATGGATTGTACCTCGGCCCTGACCCACTAGGGTTGTGGGCACTCATCCTCCCAAGGCTCTCCAAGACAGCAGGGTCGTGCCCACTTTAGAACCAGCCTTCTGGGGCCACCCCCAGCACGGGCCATAACAGTTATGGTAGTGTGGTTCTGTGGCACCAGATGCTAAGATGCACTTTATTGGGGTATGGGAATAAAGGTACCCCCACTTGGGAGGCACAAAGGATACAGGACTGAGCAGAGGCAGATCTGGCCAAGAAGCGTCAGAGCAGAAGCCTCCGGGTTCCACACAGAAGGCTGGACTCAGCATCTCCCCGAGAACCGTGTGCAGCTGAGACCAGGCCTTTGTTTCTCCCACCCCTGCATGCTGACCAGAGTATAACTTGGCATTTCCTATTTGCCCAGGGCATTGCCTGGGTAGGAACCCAGCCAGGAACAGTGCTCAGGCAGGGTCATGGAAGCCAGAAGAATGTTGGGTCTGGGGGCTCTGACTCAGTACCCATAGTGTCCCCATTGTGGAGCCCCTGATTGTGCCTCCTCCCAAGAGTCCTCGGAGCCAGTGTCTCAGCTGTGAGATGGGGTGCTGCCAAGCCGTCACCCCACAGCACTCTCAGGGCATGGGTCTGAAAAACACTCGTGTGGGGCAGGGCCAGGTGGGGATTTGGGGCTCAGAGCCAGCATGCCTCTGTCCTCTCCTGGCAAAGCAGCCCAGAGCTGGGGTAGCCCAGGTTACAAGAAACAGGAAACCTGGGCCAGGCTACACTATCAGCTGGCTCCTGGCAGTGATGACCCCCTTACGTCCGGCTGTGAGGTCAGGGTGGAAAATGTTCACTGTGGATGGACAAGCAGAGGGTGCTGGTCATCCTGCCAAGGGACTGATGAGTCCTAGCACCTGGAGACAGGCGGGCTTCATGAGCCCAGACTCCCAGGTGGCTGGTGGTATTCAACAAAGTGGCCAAAAAGTGGGGGTTACACAGGTCCAGTGGCAGAGATGTAAGTGACAATGGCACACATAGACAGGGTGGCTGTCCGTGGCAGGGCCCTGACAACCTACAGAGGCAGGCGGGGGCCTTGTGGGCTGGGCTTTGGTTGAGGCCTCGAAGCAAGAGGTTTCTGGGTCTTTGCCCCCATGACCCCTTACTTGTAAGGACGCCATGCAGGTAGGAAGGCAGAGCAGAGTCAGACCCCATGTCCAGGGCTAGCCCAGGGTAGGAGGCTGGGTCATACACACCAGCGTTCAGCCCATGCAGTTGGTGTAAGGGGCCTGATGGTGGGATCAGGCACCCAGGGGTGCGGCTGTGGGCAGAGAAGAGGCAGCAAGTAGAGGGGATGGGAGTGCTCAGATGGGCATGCGCGTGGCGGGCCTGCATTTTCAAACAATCGTCAGCCTTGGTGTTCCAACAGCCTCTTTCACTTTGTAAAAGCCTTTTCTTTCGAAAAATAAAAGAAGATTGGAGGCAAGTACAATATTTGGCTGTGGCGGCTGCTCATTTGGCACGGAATGTCACCTCCGCCTTTCTCTTTCCCGATGCCAAGTGCTCCTTCCCTGCCTCTGGGTGGGCGGGCGGGGTGCAGGGCGGGCTCCCCGAGCCTCTTAAGATGCGAGAATCATTTCCTTAAACACACATTGTCTCACTCCAATTTCACGTCCGAGCAGTTCTGGTGAGGAATTAGCAGCCCCTGGGAGAGAGCGGGCGGGTTCTGTTTACTCGGGGTGGGGGTGGGGGTGCCTGTGTAAGCAGGGGGCTTGGGGCTGTTTGGAGTGGGAGTCCACAGGGGACCTGGGCAGGGGCTACCACACCTAGCTGGACCCCTCTCACGGGGGCTGCCCCGCGTCTGTCTGGCTCTAAGCCCTGCTCCATGTTCACATCCAAAACCGTGGCCGAGCAGCCACATAAGGACTTTCGGGGACTGGAGAGATAGTAAAGTGGGCAGGGCACTTGCCTTCAGGTGGTCAGCCAGGTTTGATCTCCATCACCCTATATCATCCCCTGAGCACCGCCAGGAATGATCCCTGAGCACAGAGCTAGGAGTAGCCCCTAAACATTGCAAGTTGTGACCCAAACCTACCTTCTCCCCAAAAGGACTTGGGGGCAAATAGAGGTTATTGTGCTCTTAGATAAGTAAAGGAAACTGAAGACCTTTGCTCCCCACCCCTCTCTGCCCATACCCACGCTGACACCATCTCCTACTCCTGCTGAGTGTCAGGGCTAGGCACCCCCTAGAGGCCAAGTTAGGGCTGAGGCTAAGGTAGGGGAGGGGCTGTCCCCCAGCTGTCTTGGGCGCCTTCTCATTCATCACCTCCTGGAGGGGAGACCTTCTCATTTGTCAGCCCATTAGCCAGGCCCGGGCAGCATATGGACCCACTTTGCGTTGCCGTCCCCGCCTGGCTCCCGTGGCACCGTGGCCCACTGCGCCGGCTGCTGAGGGCCAGGCTCAGATCGGGAGGAGTGGTGTCTTGCCCAGAAGCCGAGCCATGGTGAAGCGCTGAGAGTTCTCTAGCAAATCTACACTGGGAGTTGGACGAAGCCTCATTAAGCTGTGGGCCGGGGAGGGCCCTGCTTCAGGAGGTGGGGCTTTACTCTTAGTGTTCAGAGAATCCTTGGGCTCCCCCCAACAAGCACATGTCAGAGGAAGCTGTGCACTGAGGCACTCTGCTAACTGGCACCATAGAGAGGTATACGCACTGAGGCCAGAAAGGGGCCCCCACCCATGCCTGCCTAGAGTCTTCATGTGTCACCACAGCAGGGTCCTGGTCCACTGAGGTGATGCTCAAAGGGACCAACTTGTGTTATATCTGAGCAAGGACACAGATACTCAGATCTGTGATCGAGGAAGGATGCATCCCACCTCATTTACCCTGAGATTCCCCCCATGAGTACCTGTGAGCCTGATCTCACTCCTGAGATACACACACAGACCTGGGGATATACTTGCTGGGACACACACACACACACACACACACACACACACACACACATCTGGGACACAGGCACATACAGACCTGGGGACACGCTCACAGGGACATAGGCACATACACACCTGGGCACATACTTGCTGGGAAACCTGTCTGTGTGTGTGTCATGTACTCATCAAGCCATGTACATAGACCAGCTCCCCACACATGCTCAGGTCCACTCTTGGCCGCAGGACAAGCTGAAGGGGCAGTTGGCAGCCCTGACCTGGCCGCCCTTGCCCGGAGGTCTTAGCAAGTGGCCCGAGCACGGCGTGGGAGGGCCTTCCAAGCCCACCTTGCAGGCTGGGCACTGGGCAGGGCAGAGTCACTGCCTGGAAGTTTTTTGACCTGGGGCATTTCCATTGCCCCCAGGTGTCTGAAAGGGGTGGGCATCCAGAAGATTCCTGGAGTCGGGGGCAGATGGAAGCTCAGCCTTCTGTGGCAGGGCCTGTGTGGGGGCTGTGCTGGAGGGGACTTTCTGCTCAGACTCCTGTGAGGCACTGGGAAGAATTGACCAAATTGGGGCACGACAAAAGGGCCGGAGTTGGTTTCTGCAGGGACTCAGAGTGCCCGAGCTCTGTGGCGACCAGGGCAGGCAAGGACCTGGGATCTAGAGTATTGCCGGAAACCCAGAGTTGCCCGGCCGTGCTCACACACCCTCGAGGGATCTCCTGATAAGGACTGAACCTGGGCTCCTGTCTGCATCCTACCCTGTCAGTCTCCACAAAGGGCCTTTCTGGGGTCCATCACAAGACCCCACAGCTCCAGCCTGGGGACTCCTGAGACCGGGCAGGTCCACATGGAGGTTTTCCCAGTAGAGCCCCCCTGGCATGGGTGGGGGGTTCCCGGTTCTCTTCTCCCTGCCTAGGAGGAAGTAGGGCTGCCTTACATAATTGGGGCAATTTGTTCCACTCTCGTCCTCCTGGCATCCTTGCCCTCACCGCCTCCTTGCTCAGGGAGCCCTGATGAGGCTGGAAGCTCAGACGTCCCTCCCTCCTGCTGTAGGTCACTGAGCAGAGGACGCAGGGCCCAGCGTTGCCCAGCTGCTGAGCTCTGGCGCCGCTGCAGGGGAGAGTGAGGCCAAGAGTGTGGTCCCTGTGCTGCCTTCAGCCTGCCATAGGACACCCTAGGTTCTCGGACCCTCCCCCAGATCCCCAGGGAAGCGTGAGGGTCCCTCGCTGCTCTCTCCCACTGGCCTCGCTTCCCCTGCACAATCCCTCAAGCCTTTGTGGATTCCCCTCTCACGACCCCTCTTCCAGAAGCCTTACCACACCCTCCCCACACAGTAGGATGTGCCACAGCTGGAGCAGAATTTTCCTGACCCTGCCCTACTGCTCATCCCTCCTCTGGGACCTCGGTTTACCCATCTGTATCCTGGGGGTCTGGACTCACAGCTGAGGCCAAGATAGGTTTCTTTGAGTAGAAACAAACTTCTCAGGCCGGGCCCACGTGTTGTACCCTACACTGTGCTGGGTGTGTCCTCTCATAATCCACTGGGCAGAGGTTGGGCTAATGAACCCCTGGGCCTGGTGAGTTTGTAGGGTGCCCACAGAGCCACCGAGCATGGTGAGGGCTCGATAGGCTTGAGAAGAGGAGCTGAGGGATGACCCTAGCAGGCAGGAGCCTGTTGTCCCAACAGAGTAACCTTCTATATAACCTCAGAGAGCCAGCGGAGAGGGGCATGAGCTCTCCAGGGTCACACCAGACAGGGTGAGGCTTGCAGACACCACCAGCTCTGTGGCATAGACCTTCAGAGCCTTGGGATGAGTGGCCCTTGGGGGCTGGGTTTAGAATTACAGGACCCCATGGGAGGGGTCCGGAAGGGGTCTGGATCGCCACTGAATCCCAGACCTGCTGGTTCCTGAGCAATGGGGACCTCCAGGCTTGGGCGTGGGTCTGGCCAGTATGCAGGCTCGCTGGAGCATCTTCTGTGGTAATCACCCCCAGATCAAGTAGCCCCCAAAGCAGGACTGTGAGGAGGCAGCCTGCCATAAGTGGGGGCCTGGGACAGCATCTGCCTCTCACCCCATCCCTGAACACAGCTCTCTGCTGTTGATGTATGTGGCTGTCAGGCCAGAGGTCCTCACGATGTTTGCTGCGTGGGTGGGTCTGGGCAGTGGGTGCTGTCTGCACAGTTGGTGGCATGGCAGACTTACAGCATGGCTCAGGGAAGGCAGTGTGGTTGCAGCAGTTGGTGTGCTGGCATTCACGGGAGAGCCTGAGCCTATGTAGGGGTCCTGAGGCTGGCCCTCTCTGCGTGCAGGAAAGGGGGACTAGGGCCTGTTCAGAGCACCCTGATAGGACTGGGTGTGGCAGTCCCTGAGCTCCTAACTTTATGGAACTGCAGTGTGGTGACCACCTGCATTTCCTACTTTCCTCTGCGGGCCCATGAGAACCTGGCATGATGGATGAGCACAGAGCTGGTGGGCACAGACATCCCTTCTGAGTGTTTGTCCTTAGAACGTGCATCTCTAGAACGTGCATCCTCGTGCTGGCTTCCCTGATGTGTGCTGTTCCTCGGGTGATGTCCGCTCAGCCAGCGTCTCAGTCCCCTTTGTTTATTTTATGCTTCCAACTTGTTCTCTGAAAGATTTAAGGGCACTTACAAGAATCCATAAAATTCAAGATGAGCTTGTAAATTGCAAGTAGGAGAAAAATCAAAGAAAATCTATGGGAAGGACCCAGAAGGAGCAGGGAGATACTAACAGGAAGATGGCCAGCATGTGGTTAGCTGGACTCA
Organism: Sorex fumeus; assembly: GCF_029834395.1. Taxonomy (NCBI): domain Eukaryota; kingdom Metazoa; phylum Chordata; class Mammalia; order Eulipotyphla; family Soricidae; genus Sorex; species Sorex fumeus. The sequence continues at coordinate 51,197,141 of NW_026606129.1, read as the reverse complement.
GAGGAGCGGGTCATCCTGGAGATCCTGGTCCAGAAGTTAGTTGTCAGCCAGGCCAGGTCATTGCCCCCAGTTCCAGACTCCGAGCTGCTCCAAGCTTTCCCTGGCCCTGTCCACCAGGATGTAGACTCAGGGCCTTCAAATTGTCGAGTATCTAGGCCCGAAAATTTGCTCTTCCAGGACTCAGAGAGATAGTATAGAGTAGGTTTGGTACTCTCCTTGCATACAAATGACCCAGGTTCAATCCCTGGCACCCCATGTAGCTCCCAGAGCCCAACCAGGAGTGACCTCTGGGCGCAAAGCCAGGAATAATCCCTGATCACCACAAGGTGTGGTCCAAAAAAACAAACAAAAGTTCCAGTACTGGGGGGCCAGAGCGATAGCATAGGGGGTAGGGCATTTGCCTTACACACGGCTGACCTGAGTTCCATCCCTGGCATCCCATATGGTCCCCCAAGCACCGCCAGGAGTAATTCCTGAGTGCAGAGCCAGGAATAACCCCTGAGCATCGCTGGGTGTGACCCAGAAAGAAAAAAAGAGTTCCAGAACTGAAAAAACTTTGGAGAGGCTGTGTGTGATGCCCTGCAGAGACCCGGGGCTGCTGGGTGTCTGGCCCATCCCAGAGTTGGTGCTTTATCTGAGAGTCTGAGTATGAGACAGGACAGGATCTGGGAGCAGCTGCCTGGGTCTTTCCTCACTGTGAACCCAGTGGAGAGTGGGGTTTGTATGTATGAGCCAATTAGCTGCAGTGGGTACACGCGGACAGGACAGGACTGTGGGGTGACCTGGCCTGAAAAGGACTAGCTCACCTCCATCTCTGTCTTTACCGGCCACTGATAGGCCTGGATCTCACATTTCCACCAAGCAGCAGAAGAGGGCTCATGCTAGGATCGCAGGTCCTTCAGGCCTGTCAAGGAAAGGAGGTCCTGGAGAACCAGGTGAGGTGAGGGCCACTCCTGGACCCTCAGGGTCACTGGAGGGAGCTCAGGGAGAGCCAATGCGTTTGGCCTCTCACCACAAAGAACACCCCAAAAGCTCGCTAAGCAGCTGAGGGCTGTGCACATGCCGGATGAAGGTTCGCGGCTGGAGGAGCAGGTGGGGACACACAAACCCTGGAGCTTGGGCTGTTCTTGACTGGGATTACAATGGACCTCAGGGTGACAGGATGGTCACCCTGCTGGCAACTGCGTGTTCTCATCTATAAGAAGCCAGCGAGCTGCTGAGCCCCTGCTGGTTCTATGTCACAGGTTAGGAACAAGTGGATATAGTTAGACCAGGTGACACCCCCACATACACAAAGTCCAACTGGGCACTGTTGGGGCAGGGTCCATTTCTGGCCATTCTCAGGTCCCTGAAAGAGTGTGCCCAGCTCCTGAAGACAGTGGTCCTCCAAACTGTCAGTGCTAGGAAAAGGTGGTGATGGTTCAACCATGGCAGATAAAGCCCACTCCACCCTCAGCTCCTGGACATCACTCCATGGGAGTTGACAGAGAAGGTTTCTGCAGGAAAACGGATGGGGAGTCCACCCTGGCCCACCACAGGCCGCTCCCAAGCTCTTGTCCTGTTCCTGCCAGTCCTCTTGCCCCTGGGAGACAGCAACAGGACCTCACTTAAACTGCCAGGTGACAGCTCCCAAGATGGAGACTCAGAACTGCAAAGTATCAAGGTTGGACACAGGCCAATAGCAGGTTGTTCTGTGGGAGCTGTGAAGGCAGAGCCCCTATCTGGGTGTCTTAGAGCCGGACTGCTCGGGTGGCCACCCAGAGAGACAGAAGACTGGGCTTGTCCGGGGTGAGGGCACACCGAGGACCCCAGGACCTAGCACTGATGATAGGGTCAGGGACCCAGATTCCCAGCTCCCCCACTCACTACTAGCTATCTCCAGCCCATTTCCACCCTCCCAGAGCCTTGGTATCTTCTGCTGTAAAGGGGGGACAGTGGCCGACCTGGCCCAAGGAGGATCGGCCCAGCAGCCCAGGGGTCATGCTGAGCCCCGTCTAGCCCTGTCAGTGCTCCCCTGCTTATCTGCAGTGGACAGGCTGCAGGGTTTGGGGGGACGGAAGGCGGGCTGGGACTGGGTGGGGAGGCGGCAGAGTCAGTTGAGAGAGGAGCCAGGCTGGGCGGCAAGAGGGCCCAGTCGCCGGCACAAACAATCTGTTTCCCATAAACACGGGCGCCCACACCAGCCGGCCGCCACCCGGAGACTTGTGCGAGTTGGGGAAGTGCGGGTGTGTTTACTCACACTCCCCCGTGCCAGCTGGTATGCTGGGCACAGCTTCTCTCCCAGCTGCCTCGACAGCCGGTGGCTCCCAGCTCAGGGAGGGGGAGCAGGCAGAGGCCCCCAGATCTTGCCTGCAGTTTGGTTGAGTTCAGGCTCCAATTCCCTATTTCTGCTGCCCTCCTGGACCAAATGGAGAGGACGGGGCCCCTGGAGAGTCTCCATGGCTGGGGTGTGCCAGCAGGGCCGGTCCCATTGTCCAGTTCTCCAGGGTCTCCTGTGGAGCCAATGGCCTGGAGGTGGAACCATTCGGGAACCCCAGTGCCTTCGTCAGAGGCAACAGGTGTCCCTCCAGTGGGTCCAGACTCCCTCACCCCCCACAACCCAGCTGTCTTCTCAGTGAATGCTTTCCACTGGGGTGGATAGCACCTAGAAGCCTCAGCACCCCCAAAATGGATGGATGTACCTGCAGATGGAAGTGGCGGCCGAGGCTCGGGGGCCCCCACAGGCTCCAGGTCCTGGGTTCTCTGCCCAGGGTGCACCTTGCCTGGCTGCACGGTGACAGCTGCCAGAGGGTAGCATCAACTCTGGAGGTCAGGCCAAGCCTTGGCGGGGACATCACCCACCACTGGACCTGGACAAGAATCCTGGGCTCTTGGGGTGGCAACAGCTGTGAGGAAGGGGTTCAGGGGAGGTCTTCTTAGGCTAGACTAAGTGTGGCAGGTAAAAGCAGCCCCTGCTGGAGCTGTAACTCAGGACCTAGTGTGGGGGCATGACTGACGAGACCTGGCCCTGGCATCATGTTGTTGAGTACAGAAGTGTGCCCAGTGCCCACGTGGGCACTCAGGAATGCTGGATGGTTGTCACTTCCATGGAATCTTTCAGATTCCTGTCTCACCTCCCACCCATCCCCTTGCGTATCCTGGAGAAGATAGTCACGACCAAACTTCACATCAGTACAGCGTGGGAATGCTGTAATCTTGGGCCAGAGAGAGAGAGTGCAGCAGGTAAGGTTCAATCTGGGATCAACCTGGGTTCAACCCTATCACTCATGGTTCCCCTAGGCTGCCAGAGGTGAGCATGGAGCCAGGGTTAAGCCCCAAGCACAGCTGATGATGGCAACAAAACAAACCCAAAAAAACGTTATTGCCAAATGATGGCAGCCAAGAGTCCCGCTACCAAACTGGAAGATTCCCTGCTCCTCCCACCAGTGGGAGCCTCAGAATTCTGCCTTGGGGAACCCCGGGGAGGGCCCCCAGCCCCCACACACTTGAAGCAGGGTGGGGCTACCCCATGACTGCTCCCACCTGAAACAGGGGCTTTCATGAGGGGGGCCGGCTCCTAAGCAGGTCTGGATTAAGGGATGGAAAAATCAGGATTCATGATTGCCAACCAATTAGGTTTTAAGTCTGTTTAGAAAGTCACATTCCAGGGGCGGTGGAGATGTCTTAGAACAGTGGTCTTCAACCTCCAGTCATGGACCGGTGCTGGCCTGCAGGTGGAGAAAGGTGAAAAACCTTTGGTCAGCTGCCTTGGTTGTAGCTGCTGGTCCATGGACGTGTACCACAGGTCTCTGTCTGCAAGTGCAGAAAGGCTGAAGAGTACCAGCATGGAGAGCTGAGCACTGGCTCTGGTTGGGGCTTGGCTTCCAGCCCCATACCACGTGGTTCCCTGTGCACCACTAGACACCCCTCTCAAAAAAGGGTGAAAACAGCAGTGAATTCACACTTCAGGGGAGCAGAGATGGGTCATCCCTACATTGGGCCTCAGTCATTCAGCGTCCTTCAGGGCAGCGCCCACATGCCCTTCACTGTGTGGGAGTTGGCCTTGCAGGGCTTCGTGGGGATAGGCACAGAAAGGTTGGCACAGACTGGTCCTCGCTCAACTGGGAGGATTTAGTTTATTGTTTTGTGTTGGGTTTTGTGTCTTTTGAAAAACAAGAAATTGAGCCTTTTTATGACATGGATTTTACAGCGTAACGAGGCAGCGTAATTTCCCATTCTCAGCAGCAAGTGCACTTTTTACACTAATTGCATAATTAGACATAATGTACTAATTGCGGTAATGGATGACAGTCAACTAAACTTTAACTTTAAAAACAGGGAGGCGTTGCTGGGGGTGGCGGCAGGGGCGTGGGGCCCCTGTGTATGCTGCAGAGGGAACCTGGTGGTGGGCGCGCCTGGCTGCTGCCTCCCAGACCTCCCCAGCCTGTACTCTAAACCACACCCCTCCCTCCGTCCCAGTCTGTCCCTGGCCTCCAACTGCCCCCTGCACACCACTTGCTGGGGTCACTGAGCCACCCATGAACTCTCCCCTCTGCTGGTCTTTGCACAGGCCGTGACTCCTGCTTAGGGCTCCTTAGTCCCGTCCACCCCTGCATGGCCTAAGTGGCCAGCTGTTCAGAACCTGCTCAGACGGACTCACTAACCCCAACCCCCCCATCCCCTGTCTTCCTCAATACCACACCCCCCTCCCCGGCCCTAGCCAAGCAGGGCAGTCCCCAGCATCTCAGCACACTCTGAAGCCATCCCTGTGTGGCCACTGTTGATCTGGATCTCTGAACCCTGAGATGGGGTGTCCTCCAAGTGCAGGAGCAACATCTGGCCCATCTCCACTGCCCCGGGCTCAAGAGCCCACATGACACTGTGGCGTGAATGTAGAAGGCCCAGGTGGGAGGTGGGGAGAAGGGACCACACCTTCACGTGCTCCTGCCTCCATGTCCCCTGTCAGAGCCCACATTGCAATGACCTGGGCAGTTCTGCCCTCTGTAAACAGCCTAAATGGTGTGTTCCAAGAAGTCTCCTCTTGATGGGAAGGTTAGTCATTAATGATGTGACAGGCAGCGTCCCACCATCCAAAGCCCTGGGTGTGGCCTGATGCACAGCTGCTCGTGACGGGGCCAACCCCTCACAGGGTAGTGGCCACATGGCATGGCCACGTGGGAGCCAGTGTGGCAGCTGCCAGATGTCAGAGCTGATGTAGCCGGGAACTAAGTGGCACACATTCCCACCCAGCTCTCTCCTGATGTACCAGGGAAGGAGGATCCCTCCTGTGCTCAGGCAAGGGCACTCTGCGGCACATGTCTGCTGGACGCTACGTCAGGGGGTGTGGGGATATGGCCCCTGCCCCACAGCCATTCTGTACCCTTGGCCCAGAAGTGTCCGAGCAGCTGGTGTCAGGCTTTCACACTCGTGAGGGCAGTCCCTTGGTCCTGTTGGAGCGAATGCTGTTTGGTTGGAGGGCAGGTCGGGGGTGCATCCTGTCCTGGAGCTGTCCTAGATGCTATTGGTGAGTGGGGTCCCCCGCCCCAGACCCCCATCGATCCCATGCCCTTACAGCCTGAATGGCAGCTAGATCCTTACCCTTGACTTTTCCAAAAAAGGCAAGAGAAGGGGAAAGTAGCCAGGTAGGGGTGAGTGAGGGCAGGGCCCTGGCCCCAATGTTTCTGACTGTCTGGGGTTCCTGAGCTGATCACTGCCTGTCCCCACCACCCTCCTGGTCTGGGTCACCATGAGCCCCCAACTTTCCCTCCCAGGGCTGCTCCAATTCCTTGTGCACCTGGGTCCCGCCTCCAAGTGCTTGCCCATGCAAACCAGTCCGGGAGCCCCCTGCACTACCCTTAGTCCTCTCACCACTTTCTCAGGACCCTCAGGCTCGAGGGCTAGAGGTGAAGCCCACACTCATGGCTTCACGTCCGGTATGCTCAGGGCTAACTTCCGGCAGTGCTCAGGGAACCCTGTACAGTGCCCGGGATTGAACCGGGTTTGGCCACATGCAGGCAGGAACCTTACCCGCTGCACTGTTTCTCTGCCTCGCTCTCTCCCTTTGCATGACCAGAGACCAGACACCAGTGAAGACAGGGTGAGAGGGGACTGAGGAGGGCAAGTTCCCTGGGTCCAATTGTTGCACTCATTCCACCAGCCCTGCCTTGTGCCCTGCCCCATCATCCCAACAGGGGGAGGAGGCCGCGGTGCTGAAACTGCCAGCTGAACCCCCAGCTGGGCCGGCCTTTGAAAAGAAAGCCAGCAAGAGGACCCAGACTGCGTCAAATCTTTCTCGTTCCATTTTCTTTCTGATTTAATTTTCCAGAGATTAGGGCCCGTTCCCCTTCACTGCAGAGCATGCTTCAAGCACACACCTGTTTTCATTCCCAGGGCTGGAGGCGGGGGCTCTGCCTGCCTTCCCACCCCCTCCTGGGGCTGAGAGATAGTACAGCAGAGCCGTTCGAGTGCTTGCCTTGCACACAGCCAACCTGGCTCAACCCCTGGTACCCCATTTAGGCCCCCAAACCCCACCAGGAGTGATCCCTGACTGCAGAGCCAGGAGTAAGCCCTGAGCATTGCTGGGCATGACCCAATTTTTTTCTTAAGGAAAGAAAGAAAAAAAAAGTGAAAAAGAACACGACCCCCTGCCCTGATTTCCTTGGACTTTGGATATTCAGCTTCATCTGCGGTCCAGTCCAGGCCCCTTTCAGACCCACCACACCCCCAGCTCCCTGCTGCATGCTCCCCTCTGCCAAAGACCCCACCTTTCCCTTCTGTGATAAATGCGGGGATGGGATTATCTAGTGAACCCAGTGTGGGGGCTTCAGGTTCAACAGACCCAGCTGGGTCCTCTGTCCCGTGCATCTGTACCTCTCCGTCGTGTCCTACCTGCTAGGGGGCCTAGTTACCATGGTCCCCCACCCCGGGGTGGTGAGAGGGCAAATGGGTAAATCTCCTGCACCTGCAGGGTGGCCAGGACCACCCCTGCAGCCTCCTGCTGCCCCTTCTGCCATCCCCTTTCCTCTCATCACCTTCCTCTTCTCTGAGCCGGGTTGGGTGCTGGCCTGAAGCTGGGGGTTTGGCAAGTGCAGACCCCACTGCTGCCGGCCTCCCAGCCTGCCCAGCACTCAGGCTCTGAGGGACAGCTGTTGGGAGCTGTGGGGCAGAGGCTGGTCTGTCGCTGGCGTCCTGTCCAAGGTGACCGTTCCTCGAGTGCCCTTCAGGCTCCCCCCACCTTCCTGTGGAGTCCCAGGGAAGCAGCAGGCTGGCCGGACAAGCCGCCAGACAAAGTGGGACTGAGAAGCTGGGGTGGGGTGAGGGAAGAAGTGAGGGGGCAGATGGGGGGGCAGGTCTCCATAACTGGGGTGGGGGCCAGGCGTTCTGACCTTTCCCTCAGGCCTCAGTCGCTTCTCGCCCCTGCCCCTCCGTCACCAGTCCTCCCAGTGCCCGCCTGCTCCCTCAGCCTATCCCCTCCTCTGCCACCCTGCCCCTTCCATTGTCATATTCTCTACCCCCACTATGGCCAGCGGGAGTGGAACTCTGGGACGCATGCTGGCCCCTCACACGCAGAGATGGGGGCCTGGAAGCGTGGCTGGGGGCACTGCAGGTTCTCCCAACCAACTCACGGGGCCAACGACGCCAGTGGGCGTGCCTGCTGCTCTGTCTGGGGGCTCCCACACCCAGTGTGCCCTGACCTTTTGTTGCTTCCAAGCTGACCTGGGGACCAGAGCTAGAGGCCGAGGCCCAAGTAAGTCAGGTCTGGGCAAGTCCGGGGCTCCCCCTAGGCTTCCTGCCCCCACATCCACATGGGAAGACCGCCCGGGCGCCATCAAGAGATGTACCATTTCTCCAAGGTGGGACATCTGCCAGTGAGGGGCAGGCTTGGCTGGGAACTGCATTGTCCCTGCAGTTCTAGGATTCTGCCCTCAACAGCCCCAGCAAGTCCTTCTATCCCCTCCCCAGCCCCGCTCTAGGGAGGAATCAGACAGGCAGGAAAAGGCGGGAGAGCAGGAGAAGAGTGAGCAAAGGTGTGTGGGGGTATGCCTGGTCGTGGGCTCCAGGTACCAGCTGAAGAGCAGCATGGTGGGTAGAGGCAGGACCAGAAACAGCCACATACAGGTGGTCCTAAGCTCCCTGCAGAACTCAGGTGTGGGTGGAAGGGGAATGGAGGGGGAGAGTCATTCCTGGGCCCACCAGCCTGAGCTCTGCTCTCAGATGTGAACGTGGCATCCACACCCTCCCGCTGGTAGTGGTGTCCCCGAGTCTGGGCACTCTTGTTATCACTTCCAGGGCCAAGACTCAGGTGTCAGGGACAAGCGGCAAGACAGCTGGGGGAGTGACTCAAGCAGCTCTGCAGGGACTGTGACTCCCATGCATCCCAGGGACCCTGAACTACAGCTATGGTGACAGTAACAGAGGTTCCTCTGCAGTCCCCGTCCACCAGTGAGGCGGGCACTGCTGCTCCCTCATTTACTAGATCGGTCACCACGGTTCAGAGACAGGGGGACTGGACATGGTTCTCTCTTCTGGGGAGAGAGTATCATCGTGTGACCCTGTTCCCAGGAAGTAAGCCCTCAGACCCTGGCCCAGCTTTGTGACAGTCTGCCTGGGGCACACAGGTCCCGAGGAAAGCTGGCAGGAACGCTTGGTCCAGCCTTGGGTACGGGGTCTGCTACTGTGGACAGGCAATCAGGATGCCCGGAATGACCTTGGCAGAGGAGTAGGCACCAGAACTCCTTCCCTGACGAGAAGGCAAGTGGCTGCACCCCCTGCTGGTGCATGTGGCCTCCTCGCAGCCGTGGGGGCATTGTCCCGAGCCCTGGAGTCTGAGGAAAAGGACTCTGAGAGGATGGGGAGCCCTGCTTGGCCGCTGACCTTGAGCTGTCCTCTGCTGTTTCCCTAGTGTTGGGTATTGGACTTTAGTCTATTTTGGGGTTCTTTGTTTTTTGAGGGGGAGGGTTGTTTGGTTTTTGGTTTTAGGGCCATACCCAGCGGTGCTCAGAACTTAACTCCTGGCTCTGTGACCAGGAATCACTCCTGGCAGTGCTTGGGAGACCACATGTGTTCCTGAGGATGGAGCCCCGGGCATCTGTGTAGAACACAAGTGCCTTACCCGCTGTACCATCTCTCCTACCACTTCATAGTCCAGCATTTTTGTTTGTTTGGTCCATATCCAGCTGTGCTCAGGGTTTAGGCTTGATGCTCAAACCCCCACTCCTAATGGGCTTAAGGAGACCATGGCTGGTGCTGGGAATAGAACCTGGGTCAGTCTCACACAAGGCAAGCACCTTGCCAATCAATGACCCTGGGCATTAGGCTCTAGGATCCCTGCATTTCCAGACTCTGAACCTGTAGACCTTTGTCTCCAGCACACTTTGCCACTGGGAAGGGGGTGCCTGACCTGCAGCCTGACCTGATGCCCACTTGGGGCCTCCATTGCCCCTGGCAGTGCCACCAGCACTCACTGCTCTCGCTTCTGGGGAAAGAGCAACTTTACCACAAATTATTTTGTTCTAAGAGAAGGACAAAAAGGGAAAAAGAAGCAGGGAGGGACAGAGGGCTGGGGAGTGTTGGGGGGGGGGGAGGTTGCCTAAGCTGCTTTGTTGCTTTAACCCTTGGACTGCCAGGCTGGGGTGAGGGGCAGGCCAGGGGCTATGGAGGCGCAGGTCCCCCATCCCTGTCCTATGCCTTATCTCCCATCTTGCTGTCACTCTGCGACCTTATCTCTCCCGCCTGTTTTGTGTTCCCCACACACACTCCTTTATCTCCTCTCCTCACCCCTGTCCCCACAGCCCTCGGCTCTGTGCAGGGAGATGGCACAGGCTGGTGGCTGCCCACCCAGTGACCTCCAGTGAAGGAGCCTGCTGGGGTCACTGGATTGATCCACAGTGTGTGACGCTCAGGCACACACATGCACACACATGTGTGCACTCAGGACCCCAGCCAGGAACAAAGGCTGCCTGCAGGAATCTGCGGCTCACAGGCGAGCCCCTGGCGTGGTGTGGAGGCCCTCACTTACCCCTCCCCACACTCAGCCTTCTGCAGGCAAACGTGTGTGTTGAGCCATCGCGTGCATACCCACACGCTCACAAACACGCACACATATGCACATGCAGATATTATGGGATTTATACACCATCAGCACATGTGCACAGACCCACCCACGAAGGAATGGGGGAGGTATATTTGTTCCCCCCACCAGCCTTCTTCCTGCTCCCTGCCCCCAGATCTGTGCCCTGAGTGACAGGAGAGGCCCAGGGGGCACCCAGAGCTCTCATTTCTGCAAATACCCTAGAGGTAGCAGCCGTTAAAAGCAGTGCTGCCGCAGGACCCACCGTGGAGGGCGGCTGAGAGATACGTGTGCAGGGGCCGCGTGCAGACACGGGCGGCTTTGAGAGCATCCTTGTGGGGGTGTGGGGTGCAATGTGCCTGGCGGGTCATCTCCCTGATGCCCACCCTCGCTGCAGCCCACGCCTTACCTCTGCTGTGTCCAGCCCCCCAGAGTTAGTGGGGAGCGATAGTGTGGCCAGTCCCAATGGGGCAGCGATGGCCCTGCTTTGTTCCCCGGGAGCACTGTATCTCCCCACCCCCAGACCGCTGAGCTGTCTCTGCAGTCAAAGCCATGGTTGGGTGGGGGGCGAGAACTTCGTGGGTAGTTTGTGCAGAGAGCAGGTGGGTGCCAGGGCCCAAGAAGGTGGGGCGCTCCTATCTTCACCCCAGCTTCTGCTTTTTTCCAGATCTATAAGGAAAACCGGAATCTGTTTGAGGTCCAGGAGAACGAGCCACAGAAGTTGGTGGAGAAGGTGGCTGGGGACATTGAGAGCCTGCTGGACAGGAAGGTGCAGGCCCTGAAGGTGGGTGCTCTTCATTGTCTGGGGGAGGGGTGGGCAGGCAGAGGGCCAGGCTCTGTGAGTCACATCTCCTAGCCCGTGGTACCCTCCTAGCCCTGCATGCAGCTGTTCTCTGTGGATGAGGCAACTGGGTGACCCATCACACTAGCTCCTCCTGGGCTGTCAGTGATCTGGGTAAGTGCCTAGCCCTGACAGTGACGACTGGGAGGGTCAGGTTTGTGGAGGGACCCCGAATGTACCCCAGAGAGGGCTGTGGTCATCTGGTGCTGGGGGGCTGGAGCCCCTGCCGGCCTGTGTCTTGGAACATACTTCTGTTTCTCTCTGGGCCTCAGCCTCCCCATCTACCCTCAGTCGGGGGTCTCTGTCAGCTTCCTGGCTCTGTGGTTCCACGAGGGGACAGAACCTGCCAGGCAGCTGTGACTAGGTCTGCAAAGCCACAGCCCCTAGGACTTGGCCCACCCCCAGGCGCAGGTGGGGAGGGATGTGGAACTTCAGATCCCAGGGCAGGCTGTGCAGTAATGGGGCAGGGGGGAGGGTGTTCAAGCTGCCCCCAGATCAGAGGAACGTGCCACAGATGTATGGTACAATGAAGAGGAAGGCAGTGCTGATCCACAGGCTGGCATGGCTAAGCTTGGAAAGGTCGGACAGAGGAAGAGGCCAGTCACCAGAGACCACCACTTGTGTGATCCCCGTTCTGCAAAATGTCCACACTAGGCAAATCCATAGAAATGAAAAGTCCATTAGTGGTTGCTTAGGGCTGGAAGATGTGGGACAATGAGTGTTTGCTAATGGGTATGGGGTTTCTTTTTGGGGTGATGAGAATATCCTAAAATTAGATCGCAGTGATGGTTGTACAACTCCAAATATGCCTACTAGCCACCCACTTGTATGCTTTATATGGGTTAATTTTTACAGATGTAAACAGTAGCTCAATAAAGCCAATTTGAAGCGGGGGAAAAAGAAGAAGAGCAGGGGCCAGGTATGCGGCTCCCCTCTAAGATTCTCCCCAGCGTGCATGAGATCCCTGGGTTCCATCCCCAGCAATGCAAAAGAGATTTTAACAAGAGCACATGAGCCATGCTCAGGGTCCCACTAGGGACCTGCAGGATCAGGTCAGGGTGGCTACTTGGCCCAAATGTCCACTGAGCCCCTCCCCCCAGAAGCTGTCACCATTGTCACTGGTGGGTCTCCTGCCTTCCCTTGTGTGATGGGGGATCAGGGCAAGGCTGGTGTCCAGGGGCCCAGAAGAGATAGCCCCTGAAGATACCCACTTGGTATGACCCCAAGGACCCAGAACCAGGCTCTGCTCAGCCTGACCTTCAGGGGCTCTTAATCACAGTTGGGGACCATGAAATGTCATGGAGAGCGGGCCAAGGCCACCTTGAGCTGGGATGACAGTCCCCCAGGTGCACACTGGCCTCTCCCAAAGCTGAGCTTGCACTCCTGCTTTGCTGGCTCTCATCCCAGTTTGCAGCCCTTGGTCCCACTCCCCATAGGTTTGCCCCTGGGGGTGCTGTGGTGATGGGTGTCCCTCCCACCTCGCAGCCGGAGCCAGGACCCAGACCTGGCCATTCGCTCTGGGCTCTTGGGCTGGAGTCCCTCCCCAGCTCTTCTCCCACTGCTGAAGGAACTGTCCACCCTGACAGCATGGGGTGTGGCTGCCCAGGGCCAGGGAGGCTGATCTAACCCTCCTGCACCCATGAGGCACGTGTGTGTCCCTCCTCTCTTGCCTCTATGTCCAGCCCACGGCCTGGCATGGGCCCTAATTCTCAGTGAAAGATGATGGGAGAGGCCCTCCTCCCTGGCCCAACTGACCGCATTCTGAGTTACCCCATGCAGAGGCCACGTCCCAGACACAGACACAGACTTTGTGCAGCCATGCAGCTGCCAGCAAAGGCGGAGTCGGGGCTCGAACCCAGGCAGCTCTGATGCTCAATGCGATGGCTCCCAGCTCTCTACTCCCAAGGCGGGCATGGCCCCCTCGCCCTGCCCGGCCCTCCCTGCAGCTCCCTCTCCCGCTGCTGCCCCCTGGCTCCAGGCCACAAATCCTCAGCGAAAGCGGGGCCTGCCGGTCCCCCTCCCCTTGGTCCTGATCATCGAAGAGAAATTGGGCCTTAATTGTGCTTTTAATCAAGTTCTGGCCCTTTTCTCCTCTACCAATTGCTTGTGACCAGAGTGCTAATGCAGAGGGGACTGTTGGGGGATTGGACCCCCACCAACTCCCCACTCCTCTGTCCCTCTCCAGTAATTCAACCAAGCCCCCATGGTCTGACCTGGAGTCCTCATTTGGGGCCGGCAGGGCAGACCTGTGAGCAGCGCGAGGTGGGAGTGCCCAGCCTTGTGTGATTAGCACCCCTCAGTGGTTTTCTCAACGTTCTCTAGTTGTACAGGGCAAGGTTCATGGGGCCAGGAGCAGGCCAGGGAGGCGGGTGATGGCTCAGCCACTGAAATATGGGGGACCCTGTCTGGACTGCAGCTCCCAGGGGAGAAGGCCCGCTGAACGAAACCAGGTCCTCTCTCTCCAGGTCTCAGCCCAGGAGGGAGCAGATGTCTAAGTTCTTATCGCACCTTGGGGGTGAAGCTGGACCCCAGTCAGGACTCTTGTCCACCCAGCCCAGCCTTGGACACGCCCCTCAGGCAGGCTTGTCTCTTTGGGGTGCTCCCTTCTGTCTGCTCATCAGCACTCCCTGTGGCCTGTGTGCTGGGCAGTGGGGAAGGACCGCCATCCCGCCTTCATGCACTCTCAGCCCATCCTGGGTCAGGCCTCCTGTTTCCCCGACCCGTGAAAGGACCCAGGGCCCTCTCTAGCCAGAAGTTCTGCCTTTACACTTGGTAATTCACAAAGGCCCCTGTGACCTCAGCATCCATCCGTGGAGGGGATGTCTCTGCCAGCACCGTCCCTGACGCCTGTGGTGTGACTCAGAGGAAAGGTCCCTGCCTGAGCTAAGCTGAGGGGTGACTCCCGAGGGGCTCTCTACCTCCTTCACGACAAGGGCACTGCAGCTTCCGGAAAATGGTTGCCCGGGGCAGGGGGGCCAGTGCTAGTGGGAAATTCTAAAGGCTGTGAGTGGTAACTAAGACCTTCTGGGAGAGTGGTCACTAAACCCTCCCCTGCTTCGTGCTTCTCTCTTTCCCTTAACCAGGCAGCTGGGCGCTGACTGGGGGACCAGGAATTAAACTGGGCCTTGAGCTCTGCCCTTCCTCCACGTCCTGTTCCCCATGCAGGTACTTTTTGCTGTCAGGAGAGCAAGACCTTTCCAGATGCCTCACCTTTGTACCTTTTCCTCCAGGAAGTATCATTTTTAGTTGTCTTCACTTTTTGGTTTTTGGGTCAGCCTGGCTGTACTCAACCTGGCAGTGCTCAGGGGACCATATGTGGTGCCAGGGTTCCATTCCCAGTTGGCTACATGCAAGACAGGTGTCTCTCCAGCCCCTTCAGACAGTATCTTCAACCTACCTGCACCTTGGCGTTACTGAGGAACCCAGGGTTTACACAGGGCAGGGAATCAAACTCAGGACCTCATGCATGTGCTCCAACCCTTTATGCTATCTCTCCAGCCCCTCTGAAGGAGATTTTATTTGCAGGGGGCACACCCAACAGTGCTGGGGATAGGGGTGGGTGGGGGTGTTTTCTGACTCTGTGCTCCAGAGTGCCCCCTGGTGGTATTCAGGGGACCATTTGCTTTGCAGAATCGAACTGGGATCCATAGCATGCAAGGACCTTAACCCCTGCACTATCTCTCCGGCTGCCCCCCCGCCCCGCCCCCCCCCCACACACACATACACAAGGAACTTTTAAGTTGAGATGCCCACCCTCCTTCCTCAAAGCACCAAGTGCATCAGATTCTTCAGTGGCAGGGCTGGGCCCCAGTATTTCTCATTATTCTTCAGACAGTTCTGTGAAAACTCAGGGCACCGTCCCTAAAATGGCAGAAATAAATCCTCCCTATACTCTGGCCTCTTTCTGTGGGCCTGCCAAGCCGATGAGCCAGGCACTCCGGGTCCCCCCACCGCCCACCTCACTACAAGCTAGATTCTGCCTCTTCTCAGCTTACATTTGAGGAAACTCAGGCCTAGAAAGGCTAAATCAAATGCCCCATAGCTCACAGCAAAACCATATGATAAGCCCAGGCCACTGGGCTCCAGCCCCCACAAACTGCTGCCCCGTCCCCATTGCCCTCCATGTTGCTACCAGTGGCCAGTGACATTGGCTGTCCCCGGGGATCATGCCAAGGGAAGAGGGGTTGGGTCTGTCCAAGCACCATTGGACGCATTCCTGTCTACAGTGTCCCTCCAGGGAGATGAGACTCTAGACCCAACCTGTCCACTAGGACGAAGGAGGTGCAGGTGTTATGGGGGCTCCAGTGGGCAGCATTCCCACCATCAGTGCCTCTCTGGGGAGCAAGCATCATTTAAAAAGCAAAATTAAAAACCCTTCTGCACATAGCCGCCCTGCTTTTGCCGCTAATGGCCACTTAACCCAATTAAACTGATGCATTGTTGGCAGTGTGGCCAGGCCTGTTCAGGAACTGGGCTGGGTGTTCAGAGGACCAGGAGATGGAGCCGGGGGCAGGGCCGGTGGGACTGACCTCCCTCATCAAGAAGAGAACTGTCTGCCCAGTGCCACGAATGTGGATGCGCACACTCCCCTTTGGTCCTGGGCTTCCTCTCGTGCAGGTGTTCTCGGCCTCAGCCCTGCTGACACTGAGCTAGATGAATCTTTGCTGGGGGTCGCTGGGGCATTGTCCCTGCAGCAGCTTTGCCCTCTACCCACTGTGTGGCCAGTGGCATGCCACCCCCTGAGTTGTAACAGCCAAAATTGCCTCCGAAGGGCCAGAGTGATAGTATAGCATGTAAGACATTTGCCTTGCACGTGGCCGACTTGGGCTCGATCCCCAGCACCACATGATGGTCCCCTGAGCCTGCCAACAGTGATCCCTGAACACAGAAGCAGGAGTAAGTCCTGAGCATGGCTGGATGTGGCCCAAAACTCCTTTCCCACCAAAAATAAAGAGCCTCTAGATCTTGCCAAATGTCCCTGGGGGGCAAAAGCCCCGAGTTGAGAAACCCCATAAGCAGAGTGCTCTCTGGGACATCAGGGAGGTGGAGATCTGAAAGGAGGAGTTTCCTGTGGTTCAAGGGGGTAAGCTGGTGATAGGGGCTGCATGGAAGAGGCAGCAAGGGTGGGGGAGAAAAATGTCAGCGTTAACAAGTTTGCATACCACCGGTGGCTCACACTTGAATGTGGTTTAATTAACACAAATTGTGGTGGCCATGTCAGCTTGCTGAGGGAGCGTGAAACCAGTTCAGAGCGAGGTTAGGGGCTGGGGTGTGGTTCAAAGGATAGAGTGTGTGCTTTGAGTGCAGGAACCCTCCCTGGCACTGCAGAGTCCCCGAGCACAGCTCCAGCCCCTGCCAGGCGTGGCCCAGAAACAAAGCAAAGAACAGCTGGGTCCACTCACTGCTCTCACTGATGGGGGCTGGACAGGCTGAGGGGCCCTGGGTGTCCCAACTGCCAGGATGGCCAGGACTGTGACTCTGGACCTCCCAAAGGTCAGCCCCTGGGTTCCGCTGCAGCCCAGGGCAGCTGGGGGGGTGGAGTGGGGGGGGGGGATGAATGCCCTCCGTAGCTGCTGCTGCCCCCGCCCAGCCTGCTCTGAGCAATTAAAAGGTGTTTACGCAGAGCTAGCAGTGGCTTCTGCCTCCCCTCCATTACCAACATTAAGCGATCTTGACCTTCCACTTCCCGCTCTCCAGAGGAGCCTCACACATGGCGCCAATTAGGCACAGGCGTGGGCGCCAAGCGGGCTCCCAGATTGCGCTGGCGGCTGATTATGTGCCCCGCGCCCAGACGCTGCCTGCGTCCTGGCAAGGTGCCACTGCTGCCCAGAGGAGCCCCCAGCTGGGCGGGGGGCCCGGGTGCCAAATCAGTGAGCAGGTCCGTTGTATGGGTGCCTCTGGGGAGCAGCTCTGCCAGGAAACAAGGAAGAGGAAAGAGCCACAGACAGACAGACAATCAGCTGCGTCCAGAGGCTGAGAAGCCTCTCTGATGTGGGGCTCAGAGGGCACACCTTGGCGCAGGGCGCTGTGTGTTGCCGTGAGTCGCACCAGGCTGTGCCGTGCCCAGCAGCCAACGAACACGGGTGTGGAGGCACATCCCACCAACCACCGGGAACCCCAAGACCCCTGAAGACCTCCAGGCTGTGGCGGCCCTGACAGTGAAGAGGGAGGGAGATAGTGCAGGTGGTGAGACCTGAGCAGCACCGGGCCAAAGATCCTGGGGAACAGCCTCCCTTCCTTGGAGACCCGCCTGCAGCGCTGTGCTGCTCAGCTCAGGAAAGGCAGCATAGGCTGGGGGGTGGGCTTCCCTGGCCCCTGGGATCAGCCCTGTGGCAGGTGCCTTGAGAGGCTCAGGGGACTGGGGTCACTCTTCTGCAGCCACGAGGCCTCTCCCAGAGTGGCTAGTACTACTCCCTGATGGGCCTGGAATAGCCTTGGGTGGATGCTTGGGGTGGGGGGACACTCTGTTCAGTCATTTACAGAAGGTAGACTTCTTTGGGGGAGATGGTGAGAAGCAGTTGGGCCAGACCCTGCAGTATTCAGGGTTTCCTCCTGGCTCTTCGTACCTAGTGGTGCTTGGGGTGCTGGGGATCAAACCCAGGTTAGCCACGTGCAAGGCCTTATCCACTGTACTATCTGGGCCAAGAAGGTAGATTTCTAGGTGGACCTCCCTTTTATTTCTGCAAAGGGGGCAGTAGCTTAGTCAAGCTTAGGAAACCAGGTACTAGGCAAAGGGAGGTCCTAAGAGCCCGGGATGTGATGTCCCTGGGTCTGTGGCCTGGTGGAACCCCCCACGCCCCATGCCCGCTACTGGGCTCTCCTCAAGACTGGTTTCTGCAGGAAAGAACTGGATGTAGCCACATGTCAGGCCATGGAACTCACCGTCTCCCGCTTCCTGAGGCATCTCACGACCAACCCTCACCCCAAGAGGGTATTTCTGTCCTCAAGGACTCTGCTCAGGATAGCAGGGGCCCCTCTGGGAGCCGCCAGAAGCTGGGGTGAGGGAAGGAAAGTGCGGGCTGCAGACGGAGGGCAGAGCACCGGCAGGGACCTGGGACAGGCCCTGGATTGCAAGTCCTGGGGATAGCTGGAGAGGGGGGCTGCGGTGGAGAAGCTCCAGATGCAGACTGGAGGCCATAGTGCTGGGTTCCCCTTAGCACCCCTACATCCCAACCAACAGAGGCACAGAAATCTAGGGCATGGCAGGGGCTGGGAGGATAGCGACAACGAGAAGTGAAGAAAACCGCATGGTGGAGGTTGGAGGGATAGCGACCATGAAAAGTGAAGAAAACCCCATCTGGGTGTGAGGGAGATGCAGGGGAGATGCAGGGCTCCGTGCCCCAGGGAAGGCGCACATTCAGGGAGGGGGTCCTGGCTGGCAGTGGGGGGAGGCAGAGGCTAGGAGGCAGAATAAAAGGGCCCACAAGTGCCACAGGGACAAACCAGTCTAATTCAGGATCAGAGATGTGAGAAATTTAATTGAGTTTTAATAGCATCTGGCCCTTTGTTCTGAAATCCTTGTGTTTGAGGGCTGGGGGAGGGAGGGGTACATCTAAGGCTCGGCCAGCCAGCAGCCTGGAGTGTTCCTGTCCCTGGGACACCCAGACTTCAGACTGACAGGCTGTGGGCTCCCCACGTGCAGAGCAGCTGACCCGGAGGTCTGAAAGGACAGCTTGGAGGTGGTGGTGTTTGGGCCTTGGAAGGAGAGTGGAATTTTCAACGGCAGGAGAGGGAAGAAGGAAAGTGCAGATTCCTGACAGTGAGGGAGACACGAGTGACCCAGGCTGAGCGCTGAGTGTCGGTGGGAGGGGCAGCCAGTGCAGCGCTGCGTCCCCTGAGAGGACAGGAAGGTGACAGTCACAGAAGGGTGAGATGGCTTTCCTTGCTCCAGGCTGGGAACTGTGCATGAGCAAACCCGACTCCTTTGCAGAGCAGGTGGCGCTGGGAGCAGCCAGGTGCCTCTCACCCCATTTTCTGTGATTTAAAAGACTCTGCCTCCTGCATAGCAGTGGACCAAGGGGGAGGAGTGAGCCCCAGGGGTGCTGAGGAGGGCACACAGTGCCAAGGGCCCAGCCCCTGGGGGAATGGTGGAAGGCCCTCTGAAACCCTCACCTCTCTTCTCCAAGCCTGGAGCACCCCAGGCACCAGGCTTACCTTGGATGGGACCCCCAGGTTTTCTATCATGCCCTTGCTTGCCTCGACCTCTGTTCACTAGCACTGCGCACCGTACAGAGGCAGACTATGTGGCCGGACAGATAGTACAGGGTTAAGGTGCTTGTTTTGCATGAGCCAACCCAAGGTTAGATCCCTAGTACCCCATATGGTCCCCTAAGAACTGCCAGAAGTGATCCCTGAGCACAGAGCCAGGAGTAAGCCTATATATATATATATATATATATATATATATATATGTGTGTGTGTGTGTGTGTGTGTATATATATATATATATATATATATGTATCACTGTCCTGTTGTTCATCGATTTGCTCGAGCGGGCCCAGTAACGTCTCCATTGGAGACTTTGTTATTACTGTGTTTGGCATATCGAATACGCCACAGGTAGCTTGCCAGGCTTTGCCGTGTGGGCGAGGTACTCTCGGTAGCTTGCTGGGCTCTCCGAGAGGGGCAGAGGAATCGAACTCGGGTTGGCCATGTTGGCTGCATGCAAGGCAAACACCCTACAGCTGTGCTATCACTCCAGCCTATATATATATAAAACCCCAAGGGGCCAGAAGGTTGTTGAGTGGTTAGAATGCACTGACTCTGCTCAGTGTCCAACACAACAGGCCCCTGAGCATAGCCAAGTGCAGCCTGGAGCTGGGCACTCTGTGTGCTTCCTGGCAGCACAACCTCGTCCCCAAGCATTGAACCAGTGCCTAAGGTGGCCAAGCACTGTATGGGTGGGAGAAAGGCTGAGCACCACTTAAGAAGAAAAAGCTCATGGCCAGGAGCCCCTTCAAAAGATGGAACATGGGGGCTGGAGCGATAGCACGCAGGTAGGGCATTTGCCTTGCATGTGGCCAACCCCGGTTCGATTCCCAGCATCCCATATGGTCCTCTGAGCACTGCCAGGAGTAATTCCTGAATGCATGAGCCAGAAATAACCCCTGTGCATAGTGCATAGCCGGATATGACCCAAAGAGCAAAAACAAAACAAAAGAAGAGATAGGACATGGTGCCTGTCATACATGGCCAGGCCCAGAGCCAGAAGGTCACCAAGAGTTAGGGATTCAGGGGCTGGAGAGATAGTACACAGGTAGGGCATTTGCCTTGCATGCAGCCGACCCAGGTTTGAGCCCCGTTATCCCATAGGGTCCCCCAAGCACCACCAGGAGTCATTCCTGAGTGCAGAGCCAGGAGTAACCCCTGAGCATCGCTGGGTGTGACTCAAAAAGCAAAAAAACAAACAAGAATCCGGGGCTTCACTCTCTGTATAGTGAGCCCCACTCAGCATTTCAGTAGCCCGGGGAAATCTCACATTCTCTGTGCCTTGGTTTCCCTACCTGTGCAGTAGGAACACATGGAGCCTCACTGTTCTGTTATCAGGACTTTACGCCTGGACCTTGGAGGCACCAGTTCAAGAAAGAGTATGCCGCGGGTAGGCCCCAGGGAGGAGACTGTGCCACTTCAGTTAGGGCATGGACCCAGGACCCAGCCATATTTCATACTTCTGCGGCTGCACAGTCCGGCTGCTCCATGCTGCCTACCTCTTGGCACACGCCGCAGTTCCATGTTTGAGAAGCTGGTCACGGTTGCCGGCCCTTTATTCCAGCCTTCCTGTATTTGCCCACTCTGTGCCTCAGCAAAAGGGAGACGCAGTCTGTTTGCTGTGTCAACACCAGCTGGAGCGCTGTGAGCAGGAGAGCCAGGGCTGTGAGGCCTCGCCACCAGCTTCCCAAGGCCCTGGGGGTCCAGCCCATCCTGGGTGACTGGACTTACAGGGATGAGTGGGCACATCCCCGTCTCTCACCCACACGTTCACCCCCTGGCTGCTAGGTGCCCTGAGCAGGTGCCCAGAAGCAGGCCAGGAGCAGGCCAGACTAGGGAGGACCAGTATACTCTCCCCTTGGCCCAGCCCAGGGGAACTTCCTTCAAGCCTTTTAAGATTGGAGTCAGAGAGACAGCACAGCAGGTCGGGTGCATTCCTTGCACATGGGTTCAATTCCTGGCACCCCATATTGTGCGCCAAGCCCCACCAGGAGAGATTCCTGAGCACAGAGCCAGGAGTGAGCCCTGAGCACTGCCAGGTATAGCTCAAAGCCAGAAACAAGCAAAAAAGATGGTACCCCCCACCATCCCCCTGCACAACCACACCCCTGCAGAAGCACCTTGACGTGTCAGCCCCAGCCTCACCTTCCCTGGGCCCCAGTCAGCGTCATCCAAAAGAGGCAGCCTGAGCAACCAGGCAGGGACGGATGGAGAGAGAGACAGCGAGGCAGAGCCAGGCCCAGGGAGCAGAACTATAGCAAGTGATGGACATGTGTGGGTGTGGGTGGCGGGTGGCTGTGCAGGCCACAGCCCGGGGGAGGATAGAAAGGGCAGCTCTGGGCAGCGGCTGGTACTGAGGGGCGAGTGTCAGTGATAGATTGGGGAGCAGAAGCATGGGGAGGGATGGTGGGTGGGGTTAGACTTACCCTGAACTGGAGACAGTTTAGGTACCAGCCCTGCGGCCAGGGCTGTTGCATCATTTGGAGCTGGCGCTGGCTGGCCACACGGCAGAGCCGAGCTCCACACCCTGCTTCCCTGTGTAATGAGACCTTAGTCCTTCCTCAGTGGGACTTCTGGAGAAGAAGCTGTGGGGGTGACTCACCCAGGTGATTGAGGACTCAAGGAAGGGTAGACAGGTGGAGGGGGATGTTGAGCAGGTGAGGGGAGCTGGGCAGGTGAGGGGGGAGCAGACAAGGAAGCAGGGGTACAGTTTTCTTCAGTGCTGCAGCTCGGGCAAGTTCCTTTTTTTTTTTTTTTTGCTTTTCTTTTTTTGCTTTTTTTGGATCACACCCAGCGATGCACAGGGGTTACTCCTGGCTCTGTACTCAGGAATTACTCCTGGCGGTGCTCAGGGGACCATATGGGATGCTGAGAATTGAACCCGGGTCGGCCGTGTGCAAGGCAAACGCCCTACCCGCTGTGCTATCACTCCAGCCCGTGGCAAGTTCCTTTCTCTGGGTTTGTTTTCCTCACTGCAAAACAGGTGGTCAGAGGCCACCTGTCAGGCAGGAGTGACCCAGAAGAAGGCAGGAGCCGAGTCCTGGCCAGGTCCATCACACAGGTGCCGAGGTCTGATTACTGTCACCAGAAGTGTGTGGGGCCATGGGGAAGATGCCCCTCACCAGACCTCATTTTGGGATTTGGTGGAAAACTGTTCCATTTGCCTGAAAGTTGTGCAGAGACTACAGGGGAAGGTGGGAAAGAACATTCAGAGAAGCGCAGCTTGGAGGGGTGGGGGTGGGGGCAGAGGATCAGAGGGGGGCAGGGGCGAGCAGGTCTGGACCCTCTGAGTTCCGGGTATGGGTGGGAACTGTGCCCCAGCCCACAGGAAGTGCGGTGGTCAGGGCGGTGGGGGGGGGGGGGGGGCTGGGCAGATTAGCATAGCAGGTTAAGGGTAGGGGAGACAGACCCCAGTGCTGAGGAGGGGCTGGGTGAAGGTGACACTTAGGGACAGGAGCCAAGTGGAGTAAAAAGGCTGAAGGCCCAGGACTCTTCCTGCCTTCCCTCCTCGAGTACGGGGGGGAGGATGGACACCCTCCCCAAAAGGGAAGTCCAGCAAGCTGGCAGGATCAGCGAACAGGGAGGCCACTGGGCAGTGCCTGGACCCTCTGCACTAAGGGTTCCTATGCAAATTGATTTTAGCCCCACACCTTCCTGCCCGGATCACGCTTGTCTGAGCTTGGACTCACGACTCCAGGCCCTGAGCCCCTCAGAGCCCTTCGGTTTGGGGCAATGAGTGGGGCCTCCCAGTAGTGCTCAGGTGCCCAGGTCACTCAATGCTCAGCCCAGAGGTGCAAGTGATAGCCTCGACACTCAGACCCAGCAAAGAGGTGCAGGGCTCCACCGGACAGTGCTTGGCAGGCAGAGGCATGTGGTGACAGGGATCAGGGTTGGGGTCTTGTACCTTCTGGATGGCTCTGTGCTCGAGAGTAGCTTTCTGCACACCCGGGTGCCAAGTGTGGCATTTAGTTGGGCATCGCAGGCTGGGAGGGGTGGGCTGATGCGAGCCGCTGTCTCCAGAGCCAGCAGACAAGTGGTGGCATCTGAACAGAGCACATGAACCCACCTGTGCCATGCACATGGGTCAGACACAGCTGTACTGCAGGGAGGGGAGGGGAGAGTGTTGTGAATGTGGGGGTGTCTGTGTGTTCCTGTGTACCTGTACACACCTGCTCGCTCCCCCAGATGGTGATTCCAGGCCTCACCGTGTGATACGGCCTGAGTGAGGGGTGCCGCCTGTCCTCACGGCAGCACTGCCATGTCCCTGCCACCGTGTGTCCACCGGAACCACCTTTTATCGATATTCTTCTGCTCGCATCATATCTCAGTGTGGCTGCCATATAATTAGTTCATTTTGCAAAATATTGCATCTGTCATATTTCCCCTAGCATTTCTCTTCTCCCAAGTAAAGGTAAGAGAGGAAGGAATAGAGGAAAATTGCTGCTTACGCGGCTCCCTCCTAGGGCGGCTCTGGCCCTGCCCCCGGGCACACCTGTCCCCCGGGCATGTGATCAGGGCCTTTCCTGGACTCAGGGCCCAGACCCAGGGCCTCAGGCATCGTGACCAGGTGGAAGTCGTGGGCAGGAGCCTGCAGGGGACATAGGAGAAAGGAATCATGTGGGCTCAGCCATGCCCTGGGAGCATCTATACACGACCGCTCCCAAGGTGGGCACATGTGCAGAGAGGCTGGAGGTGGGTGGAAAGGCAGGGCGGCCGGGAGGCTGGGTGAGCAGGAACTGTTGCACCAAATGCTTGGTCAGTGGGAAATCTGATGATCTCCAATATGCACATCCCCTCTGGACAAGGTCCCACAGGGCCTGGGCTTCCCGCCACCTGCCCCCTTCATCACCAGAATCTGGTCCTGCTGTGTGGTAAGGCTGTTCCGGACAGCAGGCCCTAGACAGAACACCTGCAGACCCCTGAGTAGGACAGCCCGCAGGTAGCGGGCTTCATCCTCCTCCCCACGATAGAACATTTGCCCCCACCCCCGCCATGTCCAGAGGGGACCGGGCAGCAGGGGCATCACAGCTGGGCGCTGCTCCCACCCAGCTGTCATTTGCTGAGGGCACCCCTACCCCCACCCATGCCCTGCTGGATCAACCAGAGGCTGCAGGGCCTGTTTCACAGGGAGCCCCGGCGGGACGGATTGGGCTGGAGCCCTCAGCGGCGTGGCCTACTTTCCCTCCCGCCCCACTGTCTCTACCTTCTCCGGCTTCAGCTCCCTTAGGACCTGATACTTTGAAACTTAATTAAAAGCAGTCTCCATGTGCCCCCCGCCCCAGGTTTGTACCCTGTGATTTTCTTCCAGAAGAGGTGGGAGGAGTGGGCCCCAGGTGAAGGGGTCACTCCGGGGAACAGGCCCCAGGAGGCTGCTGGCTCTGCCCCATGTCCACCTTTTGTGGTGTCCTGGCTTTCCTGGGGGGTCAGTGGGGGCATTACTGCGGTCACCCACTCTGGGTATCGCTGGGGAGGGGGGGCAGCTGTGCACCCCCCCAGACTCATGCAAGCTTGCAGTGCGTGCCCAAGGGGACAGACCCCTGATTCCCCATGAGGCTGCTGTTAGTACCAGCAGTGGCAGGTCCCAAGTCTCACCTGACTCTTCAGGAGAGATGCCAAAGGGGCTGGTGTTGGGGGCCTCAAGGTCACCTCTGGGTCGCTGGTACCTCCCATGCACAGTTCCCAGCTCAGTTCAGGGGCTCAGGACCAGACCTGGCTCACGGTTCAGGGCCCCTTGACTCTGGAGGAATAGGTTCTTGACTTGGGGAACCAAGTTGCTGTTCCAATCATGAGCCCAAGCGAGGCCAGCCCCTGACTGTGGAGAGCCAGCCCTCCTGCTGACGGTCCGAGTGATCCCCCTTGGGTTAAGCCCCCCTTGCTGAGGCCGAAGCCAGTTTCCTAGCCACCCCCCAAGTCAGGGCTGCTTCCGTCTCCCTCCTTGCAGCCCCTTTTCACAGCTCAGGCGAGTACCTCAGAAGCACCTCAGATTCCTGACGCATTTCATTTTGAATTAATTTTTTGGCTATGGTGCCTTCAGAGGCCTTCACTGCTGCCAAGACCCCCACGTGCAATGATGTGATCCCATGTGGGGGTCTCCGCCTGCAGATTCAGAACCCAGCTCTGGAGAAATGGGGCTTCCCAGCTCCACCTGCCGGGCCCTCCCAGAGAGTCACCATCCTCACCTCCTATTTTCCCCATTTTTCTGAGACTGAGCAGCAGAAGCCTGGGAGCACCCCCAAACTCACAGTCTCATTCAGGCATATCCCCATGCCCCACCCTGAGAGACACCCCTCCAACTCTACCTCTCCCACCGAGAAGCCCGACCCTCTCAGACTTACCCCAAGGCTCGGGGATCAAGACACCAACCAGACGCAGGGGGAGGAGAGGAACATAATGAATGGGCCCAGCCCCCAAACCCGCCTCTCACCTCTCCACCTCTTTCCATTCCAGCCTGCAGCAGAGGGTGAGCGGCACAGCCACCTCCTGGGAGCCTCGGGATGTCCCAGTAAAGGGGCTGCCAAGGAAGAACTGGCCCCAAGGGGCCAAAACAAAGGGATTCTGGGCGGGACTGGTTGGAGGTGGGGGTAGGGGGACAGTACTGAAGGGGGACATGGAAGTGGGAGGCCTGAGCCTGAGCACAGGAATTTAGACCCCAGTGTGGGACACGCAGGCGACCCCAGAAAAGCAGGGGCGGCAGGTTTCTGCCGGCCAGTGTTAGCGCCTGCTATGTGCTGGTGTCTGCTATGTGCTGGCCCAGCCCCCGGCAGATGCTCTGGAATTCTGGGGCGGGCTCGGGAGGTGATGGAGGGGAGCCTTGTGCATCCTCCTCAGGGAAGGGGAACGCAGCTGCTTGTGGCTGGCTCCTCCTGGCTGCCCCTTAATCCCTTAAATGAGAGCAGCCAGGTGGGGCTGGGATGGGGCTCTCTTCCTCTCAGCACTCTGAGTCCCCTGGGCAAGACCCTACCCACCATGACCCAGGTACACACTGAGTGTTCCCTGTCTGCCAGCAGGGACCTGCAGACGGGCAGGCCTGTAGACAAGCGGTCGGGCAAAGCTGTGTGTGTGGTGTTGGGGTGTGAGGGAGGCCAGTAGGCGAGCTGGGAATGTGCCAAGTGCACCCCCACACCATCCACAAGTGCAGAGCTAATGGGTCGGGGAGCTGGTGCGAGAGTTGGTGCCATGCTCTCACGCGTAGGATCCACGTCCAGTCCCCAGTGCCACATGACCTGCCTAACCCTGCCTCCAGCCCCCAAAAACAAAAAACCCACATGTGCAGAAACCTAGGTGGGGTGAAGGGTGGAAAGGAGACAGCTCCTTCCAGTGCACGCCAGACCCCCTCCCCGGACTTGGGACCTGAGACAGGACAGCCTGAGGGTCTGTGGGGTCTCCCCTGCCCCTGTTAGGAGCCACAGGAGGCAAGAACACACCCAGACTCTGCAGATGACCACCTGTGCCCAGCAGGACACTGAGCAGAGCCTCCAAAAGATGGTAAGACTCGGGCAGAGGTGAGGTCTTTGGCCAGCAGGAGAGAACTTCAACTGCCCTTTAGAGTTCATGGTTCAAGCCGGGGAGGTGACTCAATGGTCGAGCACCTGCCTTGCATGTGTGAGACCCTGGGTTCCATCCCCAGCAACTAAAAAATTAAAAAAATAATAAAAATTAGACTTCGGGGGGCCAGAGTGATAGCACAGCGGGTAGGGCGTTTGCCTTGCATGCAGCCAACCCAGATTTGATCCCCGGCATTCTATATGGTCCCCTGAGTACCGCCAGGAGTAATTCCTGAGTGCAGAGCCAGGAGTGACCCCTGAGCATCGTTGGGTGTGACCCGAAAAGCAAAAACAAAATAAATAAATAAATAAATAAATAAAATTTAAAAATTAGAGTTCATGGTTTGTGGGGCCCACCTGAGGCTAAAAAAACATATAGATATTGGAGCCAGGGAGATAGTTCAAAGATAGGGCACCTATCACACACGTGCATGAGCCTGGGTTCGAACCCTGTAGCCCTGGCACCTCTGAGTTTGGCCCTCAAAAGGCCCTGGTGGTCTCAGGCACCATAGGGCCCAGGTGCACAGCATCCATCCTGGGATCCTTGCATTCAGCTGTCTGGCCCAGTTGACAGATTCACCAGGAGTGTCCTCACACAGGCCCGAGTGCTACTTGGGAGCCCCGTGCCCTTAAAAAACAGTCATGGGGGCCGGAGCGATAATACAAAGGGTAGGGCATTTGCCTTGTAAGTGGCTGACCCAGGTTCAATCCCCAGCATTCCATATGGTTCCCCGAGCACCACCAGGAGTAATTCCTGAGTGCAAAGCCAGGAGTAAGCCCTGAGCATCGCTGGGTCTGACCCAAAAAAGAAAAAAAAAAGATAATCATGTGCCCTTTCCCACCCATCTCTAATCTCCCACGTCCAGATGAGCACCTCCAGACACATAGCAGAACCGCACATTGTACGACCACGCACCACCTCAGCGGGCCACAGGTGCCAGCCCATGCAATTCGCTCCTGCTCACACGCCCCTCCTGCTTGCACACGTGTTCCTGCTTCCACATGCCTCTTTGGTGCACACGCCTCCTGGTGCACACGCTCTCCTGCTCACACGCCTCCTGGTATACATGTGCTCTCTCTCCTTCCTGCTGCGCTGCTGGTCCCACTCACTCCTCTCCACACAGAAAGGAAAGGTCTTACCTAAGACCCTTCCATAGCACCAGCTCCCATGCATGGAACCTGTCTGCATCGGAAGTGGCCTCCCTGCCCGAGCAGCGGCCCACATTCCTCTGCCGTCTCTTCCAAGACAATCAGTTGGGGCTTTGAGTCACCCCCGTTTCTGTGTGCTTGCCCCTTGTCTGGTGCTCCCTGAACCGCTGGATCAGCCAACACATCCAGGACCGCCTGCAGGCCCCCGCAATCAGCAGTTCAGGGAAGAGAAACATTTCCTGGCACCTCCTGCATGAAGGTGACCCAAGGAGAAATTAAGGTCTCAGCCGAGCCTCTGCGGATGCCCCCAACCCTCCCAGCGCAGTTTCCCCTCCTCCTGCCTTCCTGGGAGTCTCCCCTCTCCCACGCAGCCCTCCATGCTCCTATCTCCTGTTTTTTTGTCACCTCCCAAGCCACCAGAACCCTCCACCTCCTGGAGCATTTCTGGATTTACTTCAGCAGTTCCTGATGTTCCCAGGCAGGAAACTCTCGGCAGGGTGGGCCATGCCCTCAGCCCCCCACTAACCAGCCCTGGCCCTAGAAGGCACTGGGAGCTCAGAACTGGTCCAGGGTCACCAGCCTTGTCATCCAGCCTGGGACCTGCCCCATGGTGACCACAGCTCTGAGAAGCTTTGTGGGAAGGTGTTCACACTGGAATGCCACTGAGCTGGGCATGAAGAGGCAAAGACACAGAGGTGCTGGGGTCCTGTCTCACGCATGGAGTGTCTGCGGCAGATACCTGTGGGTTCACTCACTAGCTGCTGATTTGGGCACTGGGGCTCGTGTAGGGAGGGAGTCTACTCAGAGGCTTAGGGGTGCCATCTCAGTGGTCCCTGCCCACAGGGCACAGAATGCTGAGAAACTCTAGGACAGCAGAGGAAGGCTCCATGTTCCCTGAGGGAGCCTGAGGCAGAGGGATGTGGGCACAGTGGGAACCCACAGTCGAGCTGGCCAAGGTGGAGCCTTATTCATCTACCTTTTTTTTTTTTTTAACTTACCAGTATTTATTCCCTAGTTTTTAGAGACTTTCCTAGCTGGGAAGGTCCTTAGATAATATAATAGAGTATAGTAAAGGGGCTGGAGCTATAGCATAGCGGGGGGTGGGGGATATTTGCCTTGCACGCGGCCGATCCGGGTTCGATTCCCAGCATCCCATATGGTCCCCCAAGCACTGCCAGGAGTAATTCCTGAGTGCATGAGCCAGGAATAACCCCTGTGCATCGCCAGGTGTGACCCAAAAGGAAAAAAAAAAAAGGTAGAGTAAAAGATGTAGTAAAGCACTTCAGGCTTACATCCTTTAATACATAATCTGAGGCCCTGGGCCTGGAAATCAAGTCTCCAGGGCTCCCTGAGAATTATAGTCCTGTTTGGGACCAGAGATGCAGTACAATGGGTAGGGTGTTTGTCTTGAACATGGCTGACCCGGCTTAATCCCACACCCATATGGTCCTCCACGACCCACCAGGCATGAATGATCCCTGAACATGGACAGGAGTAAGCCCCAAGCATTGTAGGGTATAGCCAAAAAAAATTATACCCCTGCTTAAGAATATGATTGTGTTGAATAAAGCCAGTATTACCCATCAGCCAGTATTACCCATCACTGTATCACTGTATCACTGTCATCCCATTGTTCATCGATTTACTCGAGCGGGCACCAGTAACATCGTTGATCGTCTCAGCCTTGAGATTTTAGCAGCCTCTTCTTCCTCATATTTCCCCAATGCTGCCATATTGGAGGCTCTTTCAGGGTCAGAGAAATGAGACCTGTTATTGTTTTTGTTTTTGGCGTATCGAATACGCCACGGGTAGCTTGCCAGGCTCTGCACTCGAGGTTCTGTGCACAGCACCTCCTATGGCCCAAATGTGGGATTGCAGGCTAGCCAGGTTGCTTTGCTGGCAGAGCCCCACAGGGCTGGAGCTCCCTCAGAGCAGGCCTTGTGTCTTTCTCAGGTCAACAGAGCAACTAAAGCCCTGGAGCATTTCATGGAGCCTCAGCTCCCCCCCATAGAAATGGCATAGTGTTTCCTGGCCAGGCTGCCTCTCACGGGGCAGCCAGAGGGTGCTGGCTCCCCAGCAGAACCCTCCAGGAGGCCTTTCTTCTAGGGGACAGCAGACTCTTTGCCAACACAGCAAGAGGCTGGTGGACGTCTTCCCCTCCTCCATGGCACTGAAGCCACCCGCCACTTACACATTCTCTTCACTTCTAAATAAAATGATTTGTTAATTTGAGTGAGTGATCACCACTCGTCGGTGCCTCTTTGCAAGCCTGAGAACAGCTTGTGGGCTCCCGGAGCCCGGTGCCACCGGCCTGGCGCAGACTTGGAGGGGCTGTTTTCGATTTAAATGTGAATTGAATGAGGAGAAAAATGTTTCTCTTGGCAATTCCATAGGAGCTCGCTCTTCTGACAGATGTTGGAGTTTATTATCCCATCGGGCCGGCGTTTTGTCGCGCAGAATTGCTAATTATTTCAGAGGCCCGGCCA
The DNA here is from genome assembly GCF_029834395.1 of Sorex fumeus. Lineage (NCBI taxonomy): Eukaryota > Metazoa > Chordata > Mammalia > Eulipotyphla > Soricidae > Sorex > Sorex fumeus. The sequence goes on along the minus strand of NW_026606129.1, from coordinate 51,166,865 downwards.
CAGCCTCGGAGGGAAGGGAGGCGGCGGCCGGGCTTGGGGCAATGTCGGTCAACAGATGGGCAGTGGGACATAGGACCCAGTCTGACACTTCTCACCTGCCCTGCGGGCCTGGGGACATGTCCCTCTGGGGTCCTGCTTTTGGAAGTTCCCCTGTGGAGCAAAGGGAGCTGTCCTTGCCACTCCTTTTGCTGCTTGGGTTTTTTCTGTTTGTTTGTTTCTTTTGATTTATTTATTTTGGGGCCAACTCACTAATGCTCAGGGGTTACTCCTGGTTCTGCACTCAGGAATCACTCCTGGTGGTGCTTGAGGGACCATATGGGATGCCAGGGATCGAACTCCAGTCAGCCACATACAAGGCAAGCGCCCCACCCGCTGTTCTATCACTCGGATTCCTCCTGTGCTGCTTTGACCCCATGTTGAGTAGCTTGGATGGATATTGAGGCTTAGTGGGCCTGTGGGCGGTGCAGGGAAAAGGCACTTGTGTTCTTCTCACCATTCAGAGGCAAGTCATGGACAAAGACCCTACCAAGCGAGCAGGCTGGTGTCAGACACGTGGCTGCTGTCTTCATGACTATGGACTCCACCAGCACTTGGGGTTTGGCGTGAGGGTTTGCAGGACATGGCCGCCTGGGTGACCGCATCTCTGTGCGAAGGTGTCGGGCTGAGCTGCTGGCCTTTGAAGGATCTCTCTTAAGTCTTTTTGCCCCCCACCCCCCAGTCTCTGTCCTTCAAGGTGAGGACAACCTGGGAAGACAGATGATGGAGGGACTAGAAATGGGAGACGTGAGACAGCCAGGGAGCCGCTCAGCCATGGGGAGGGGGTGTGGGGCTACCCAGGTTTCTGTGCTCATGGTGGGATTCCTGGTGGAAATGTAGCCCTGGCAGCCAGATCAGGCCCCGTAGTCCCTCCAGCCTAGGAACCAACCTGAACCTCACTGGGCAGCTTAAAACCAGGGAGCTGGCCAGAAACTCCCGCAGGACCCAGCAGGAGGCTGAGGTTCCCTCAGCACCACCTCCTGGCCCACACACCCCTGCATCCCCAGAGCGGCACAATTCCATCTGCCTGCAATAACCCATCTCCCCTGAGACCTTCCCATCCCTGCCTCCTGCACCCCACAGCCAAGAGCTCTGTGAATCTGGTCAGCTCCAGATTCAGCACTTCCCACTCCCCGTGTTGGGGTGCCCGCCCCTCCCCTCCCCTCAGCCGCCCCCACCTTGCTCCTCCAGCACTGGCTTCAGGCTTCCAAGGTTCCACACAAAGGCACGGCAGCTGGACAGCATTTTATACTCCTGATTACCTGGGGATTCCCTGGGGTCCCGGCTCCCGTGTCCTGATGCAGGCAGAGCCAGAGAGCCAGGAGCGCAAAGCAGGAGGGTCCACCCTGCTGTCAGGACAGGGAAGAGAGTCTGTCCACAGAGGGCATGGGGAAAGGCCATGGAAACCCGAAGCCTCGTCTCTCCCCTCTGTAAGGGCTGCCCTGGGGGAGGGATGCCCAGCCGCACCCCCACCCCCACCCCAGCCTGCGGTATCTCTGATTGACCATATGTCCCTGGGAACCAGGCCTTCTCTCTCTGGATAAAGCTCCACTGTGACATCCTTCCATTAAATAGGGCATGTTCAGAGGAGAAAATTGCTACTATTTTCCCCTTTTACTTCACTGTCATCAAAAATTGATCCCATATTGCATCCTTATTTCAAAGAATGAGCTGAAAAAAAATAAAATAAAAATTCCCTCTCCTTAGAGGAGCAGCTGCATCAAGCTTCCCCGTCTCCGCCCACCTCAGCCCTCTCCCCCACCCTCCAAAAAAGGGGAAGTGTGGCCCCCTTGCCAGCCCTTCTGGGCCTAATGGATGCACAGGGTCAGGCGGAGCAGAGGGTCTGGGCGCATGACCGCGGGCAGAGGGGATTTCGATCTGGTGAAATGTGGTAGAAAATGGGGTAATTGGGGGAGGTTAATTTGGATCTAAATGGAGCGATTCGTTATCTCAGTAAGAAGCATCTCGTTTTCCGGGGAGACGGCTGTGCCTGCCAGATGCTGGCCAAGCAGGCCCGGCGGGGCTGTGCTGGGAGCAGGGTGCCCTGCTGACCTCGGTCAGTCTAGCCAGGGAGCAGCCCGGGGATACAGGGAGGGATGAGACAGCTGCTCAGGAAGGAGGAAAGGCAGTGGGGGCGTCACTAGCCTGCCCCCCCCCCGCATGAAGCAACAGGGCTCTCTCCTGCCTAGTGCAGCTCCACTGGGGTCAGCAGGGTAGGGAGTCCAGTTTAATTCTGTTAATTCCCCTAATTTGTTCAGTAAAACAGCAGCTTCTCACAAAAGCACATGTAGTGAAACAGACGAGTGATAATAAAGATGAGACCAAAGAGCCGTGGTCAGCGGCCTCAGGACCCACAACTGGTCTCATGGAGCCCCCTGGTAAGCAAAGGAGAAAGGGAGATTCGAGCTTTCTAGTCTGCCCCGAAGTCTTGGAGGGAGATGTTTGGACCAAGACCCCTAAATGGAGCAATTCATTATCTCAGTAAGAAGCATCTCGTTTTCGGGACCCAATCTGGCTTCCATGGAGGGGTGTTGGGAGGCCTTCACAGCAGTGCCCCCAGACTCTCAGGCAGGCTCTGGCATGTTCTTTCACAACCCTGGCATGTTCTTTCTCCCCAGACCCCAAAGCCCCATCTTTGAGGGCGCCATAGGCTGGGACTGACAGAGCACTGAATTCTTGCTGTCCTGGGCGCAGCCAGTGGGAGATGCAGAGCTGAAGGGGCTCGGGGGTGCTCCTGGCTGCTCCAGCCAGTGTTGCACTGGAGCAGCCGTCATGTTATCCTGAGGCTCCTTCTGAAGAAGTGGCAGAAGTGCCAGCCGCACTCTCCGTGGTTGGGTGGGTCACGTGCAGGCCTTGAACGATAACTATGACACAAAGGTGCCCAGTGGGCATTGCTCTGGACCCGTGCACAGGCTTCCTGTCCAAGGTGTTGACCAGCCTGGTGCTGCAGTTCTGTGACTACAACTGGGAGGGTGAGCTTGGACATCAGCGGACTCCGCGAGAGGGTGGGGCTGCATCTGGTTCCGTTTGTGTCTGGAACAAAGCACTGGCCACCAGCATACTTACAGATAAAAGAATAAAGGGCTCTGGGGCCCCTTCCCAGCTCTTCCATACTGCAATGTCAGTAGGGGAAAGAACCTCAAACAAAGTCATCACTGGCTGGGAAGAACATAAAGCCAAGGGCAAATTGAGGGGACATTTGAGAGGGGACCACTGGGTGTGACCAAGCCGGAAAGGTCTGTGTTGCCTGGCACAGATGGACAGGCAGTGGGAGCTGTAGGCCACCCTCAGCCAGCCACAGCAGGAAGCTTCTCAGTTCCCCCCTTAGGAGGTAGCGCTGGACCCCAAAGTGAGAACCCACCCACATGTGCAGATGCACCTGAGCCCGTGCTGGCGTGCATGTATGCATGTTCACACCACGTCTGTCTGGCTTGTTCGCATGTTTACATGTTTCTTATACTGCCATGTACACATGTGCACCCATTTTTCCTTCTCTTCTGCCAAGCCCTTCACCCCAGAATTCCAAAGCTGTCAAACACAAAGAAAGGCATCCATCTCGTGGCCATCTCCCACCCAAAGCCAAACATACCTCTACTGCCTTCCTGTCTGACAGATCTCCCCCATTGGAGGCCCAAAGGGGCCTGGGGAGGGTAAACCTACTCTGAGGATGCTCTGGGTGCGTGGGCCAGCTAGGGCAGTGGACTAGAAGGCAGGTGGCCCAGAAGCCTGAAATCTTTGGTGCCCTACGATTGAACTGGCACTGGGAAGCAAAGACCTTTCCCTCCTCAGATAGCACCTGGCCTGTGGGTTCGGGGAAGAGAACAGACCCAGGGGTACTGGGCATGTTCTATAGCGAACTCCACTGCTCAGCCCTCCCAGGGGAATCTCACCTCTGCTTTGATTTTCCCATTGTGAAAGAAATGGGGTGAGGATAACCTTGGGGTCTCCCCTAGTGATTCCAGGAGCCTAGGGTCTTCCTTCGGGAATGGACGGGCTGGCAGGCCTCATCAGTCCCTTCTCGCAGGTATTAGAGGTGGAGACCGAGGCAGAGCCACATGCAGCCGCCCCAGAGGGTCACTAGAGTCTACACCAGTGTTTGCCAGAGCGGGTGATACCATGCACAGGATCCTGGAACCATGGAGGGTAGCAGTCTCGAGCACAATTGCAGGGCAGTGGGTGGAGGGGAGGGCTACTTTCTGTTAAAGAGCAGGGGAAAGATAATACAAAGTTCTTTAAAGAAGATAGGAGTCGACTGACATACTGAGTGATTTTTGTTTGATTGTTTTTTTTCCTTTGTTTTATTTTGTTCTGGAGTCATACCCAACAGTGCTCAGGGCTTACTCCTGACTTTGTGCTCAGGGTTCACTCCTGGCAGAGCTCTGCGGACCATATGAGTGGGTTGCTGGGGATCGAACCTAGGTCAGCCGTGTGCAAGGCAAGTTCCCTACCCACTGTACTATTGCTCCAGCTCCTGAGTGATTATTTTTTTAAGAGGGGACCAGAGAGATGGTACAGGGATTAAGGTGCTTGCCTTGCATGCAGCTGACCCGGGTTCAATCTCCAGCTCTGCATCGCCCCCCAAGCACAGGGCCCGATGTAGCTCCTGATACCGCCAGCTGTGATCAACTGCAAATAGAAGTTCCCAAGTAAAAACAAAGCCCCACAGCAGAGCCCCAGCCCCAGCCTGAAGCTGTGAGGGTGCCAGATTGGATCTGGCAACAGGTGAGAGAGGGCACTTGGGAGCCAGCGCTTACCTGGAAGTGGGACACAACTCCCCACTTTGTTCAGGGACCCTCTTACCTCCACCAGCCTGGGCCCTGGGAAAGGATCAGGACTCCCAAACTCAGGGTTTCCCAGGATGGCAGTACTGTGAGGGCCTGCAGCAAAGGCTGAGGGCTATGTCCAGTTCCATCTAGGTCTCCCCTTGCCCCCAAGAGCCCCCGACCCCACTCAGCCCCACCAGGTCCCCATCCCATGCTCTGTGACTCCAGGCAGACCTAGTCTCGTTCCTCCTCAGAGAGGGCTTTGTGTCTCGCCTGTAAATCAGCCTGAAAGGGGTTTAGTTACATAGCCCAGGGACAGTCCCTGCTACCCTCATTAGGCTGTGAGACACTGAGTAACCACCGCCCAACCTCAGTTTCTTCATCTGCACATGGGACCTGTTTTGTAGGTGCTGCCCTGGGAATTGATGACCCCTCTGGGGCACAGTGGAGTCGGCCTGTCAACACGAGAGGCTGGAACAGTGACAGCTGATGTCCTGCAGACACATGTCAGGGACACTCCTTCCTCCCGCCTTGGACACTTTAGGAATCCTCCTCACTCCAGGTCCTGACCACCTGGGTGGGCTTCTCACCTCCCCTGCAGCTGCCCCTTCTCCAGGCACGACCCCTCTTCAGGCAGTCCTGGAGTCTGCATTCCCTCACCGTCTGACCTTCCTAAGGACCCCAGATGTCACAGGGCTCCCTGTGGCCAACACTTCTGTGTGCTCTTATTTTCTCCTGGGTGGAAAGTGTCCTTTCCCCCATTGCCCAGGAAGGAACATCAAGGCCAGGACTGCTGGAAACTCCACCGAGACCCCTCTCCCCGCTGAGAAACCCCCTTACTCCCAGTCCCACCCCACACACCCCGCAGCTTTGTGGAGCTGAGGCTCCCTCCCCTGCCATCTGAATCCCGGGAAGGTCTCTCACTCGAGGGGTCTCTCCCCCACAGTGTCTGCTCTAGGGGGTTTGCCAGCATAGTGGACCCTCATCCCAGGAGGGCCTGAGAGGGTTCAGAAGGCGCAGAGATGCCCAAAGAAGGCCAGCCATGTGCTCTGTGACCGCTGCCCCACCCTCCCCACCTGGTGCCATTGCTCTGTGGCCGTTGCTAGGCATCTGGAAGGCTCAGGTGGGCCCTACCTGCCTTAGCGCAGCCGCACAGCATGAGGTGGGCACAAGGCCCGGGCAGGAGCAAGGCCGCCCCCGCCTGCCCGCCCTCCTCTCACTTGGCAGCAGCGAGCAGAAGCCATTAGCGCCTGGCAGCCCGTGTCCCACGGCTCTGACAAACGCCTTGAATGTTGTCGCCAAGGCTCCAGCTGTCCCGCCGGCCGCCTTTACTCCTCGTAATAACCAAGTGTCGAGGCTGATTGCAGCAGCGGGAGGGGGCCGATTCAGAGCAGCTTTTACCCTGGGCGTTGCCACCTGGCCGCCAGGCTGTGCAGACCCCGCCCCCCGCCTCCAGGCCTTTGTCTGCTTGTCGCCTCTGGCCAGCTGAGGCTCCCCTGCTCCTCCGTGTCCCCGTTGGCACCCATGCTGCTGCCACCAAAGCCAGCAGGTAGCCATGGGGTGGCATGACCAGCATCGACAGCCCATGGCGTGACTGCCTAGGTGAAAAGATGAGGTTCCATGCCTACTTTTTTGGGTGACTGGGTGGGGGAGCGCCTACCCCTTTTTTTTTTTTTTGCTTTTTGGGTCACACCTGACGATGCACAGGGGTCAGGAGTTACTCCTGGCGGTGCTCAGGGAACCATATGGGATGCTGGGAAAAACCCAGGTCGGCCACGTGCAAGGCAAATGCCCTACCCACTGTGCTATCTCTCCAGCCCCGCACCTACCCTTCTTGGGTCTGCCTTCTCTCAGCCTTGCCGTCCTAGTCAGCAGAATGGGAATAAGGTCTGGGTGCCCTGCAGAGGGAGCGTGTACAAGGCAAAGCGCGACCCATGACAAGCTGGGAAGAGACATGGCTGTCCATTGAGCAGAGTCTGGGATGGAGGGCGCTGGGCTGAGCCAGACCTGGCCCTGAGGATCCCTCTCCCTGCTGAGAAACCCCCTCACTCCCAGTCCTACCCCACAACTTTGTGGGGTTCAGGCTCCCCTCCCCTACCACCTGACCTCGTTCCTCAGGTTTAGTCTGTTTCCTCTTCCTGGGAGCCCCCACCCCCGCCCTTCTCGATCTAACCACAGTTCTCTGCCACAGGTTTTATGAGTGCCCCCCTTGTCATCTGCCCCCATCCCCACTCCCAGCTCCCTGTAGTCAACACTAGAAAAAAATCCCACTTACTTTTTTCTTTGTTTGGGGGTCACACCCAACAGTGTTCAGGGCTTACTCCTGGCTCTGTATTCAGGGTTCACTCCTAGCAGACTCAGGGGACCATATGGGGTGCTGGAGATTGAACCCGTGCAAGGCAACATGCAAGGAAAACACCTGACTCACTGTATTTCTCCAGTCTTAAGAAACCCCCTATAGAGATGAAACAGTCAAGGTTGAGAGAAGGATGTCAGTGTTATACACACAGCTTCCTAGCTCTGTCCCACTGGGCCGGAAGTCAGCTAACCCCACTGTCCCCAGGACTCACCCAGCCTAGCTTTGCAGACTCCCTTCCTGAGACACCCAGAGATGCGCACCAGTTCCCAGGCCAGATCCAAGGAGGTAGATTTTTGAGGTCTCTGATCAACCGCATCATTTGTTTACAGGTTCCCCGGCCTTTCAGTGATTCTGGGGATTGGTGTTAGTGATTGATGCTGGAAATGGAGGTAGTGATAGGGATGGGGTACCGCTGGGGCTAATAGTGGGGGTGGTGATGATAAGAACACCGACCGTGAGGCTGGAACAAAGCTGGCAGACACCCCAGGGTTGACAGTGATGAGGTTGGCAGTGATGACAGGGGTGACGAATGTGGTGATGGGAAATACTGGCAGTGGCCATGAGAATGTTGGTGGTTATAACGGGGCACTCTAATGTTGGGGGGAGGTAACAATGATGGGGACTTACATTCTGGTGACGGTGGGGTGGCAAACCTGGCAGGGCTCCCTGTGGAGTACGTCTCACAGGGCCGCCCACTGAGCAGCCCTGTCCCAAGGCAAGACACAGTGGGGCCTTCTTGATGCTCTTTTTCTTTTAACCTCCAGTGAGCACAGCCTTCTGGGTAATGAGATGCAAATTGACAGAAAAGACAATGAGGCAGCCAGCGGCCGGTGGGGCAGCTTTTAGAGTCAGGCTGATTGCCTTCGTGCCAATTTGCATGGCATTAGCTGTGCATGTCTCCTCCAGCACACTCATGCATTGCATCAGAGGTCACCTGGAGGGTTCCCTCCCTCAGGGGTGGTGACCTGTGGTCCACACCGGGCTCAGGCAGTTCCTCTCCACATTGACCTGACCAGAGCTTCAGAAAGTGATTCCAAGGAGGTGAGGCTTGGTGAAAGGACAGAATCTGGGGGTTTGGAAGATTTGTGCCCGGCCAGGACCTGGGGTAGGTGGGGTAGGGATCTTGTGTAGTGGGCCCAGAAGAGCTAGTCTGGCTCACGGTTCGATCAAAGCACTTGTTGCTAAGAGAACAAGAAGCCCCTCCATGGAGAGGGCCTGGCCCTGGCCTGGACATCCCAGCTCAGCTTCTAACTCACTGCTGCCTGGGGACCCCTCCGGCCTCCTTCTCTAACACTGAAGATGAGATTCATTGGGCCGGGCTGTTAGTGGTGCGCTCACAGAGGCCAAGGCCAGCTCCATGTGAGCACCACACCTGCCATGCTCTGAGCAGACCTGTCCTGGCTGCGAAAGTCAGTTGCACAGCAGGTGGGGCTCTACCTTGCACACAGTTGGCCCAGGTTTGATCTCTGGTATTCCAGATAGTCTTCTGTACACTGCCAGGAGTAATACCTGAAGGTGGAATCAGGAATAACCACCAGGTGTGGCCCAAAACGCGAAAAATATTTTTTTTAATTTTAAGAAACAGGAACTGGAGCGATAGTACAGCAGGCAGGGTGTTTGCCTTGCACATGGGCGACCCAGGTTCAATCCCCGACATCCCACATGGTCCCCTGATCACTGCCAGAAGCGATTCCGAAGTGTAGAGTCAGGAGTAATCTCTGGGCATCGCTGGGTATAGAAAGAAAGAGACGAGGGGGGGGGGGGGGAGGAAGGGAAAGAAGAAGGGGGGAAGGAAGGAAGGAAGGAAGGAAGGAAGGAAGGAAGGAAGGAAGGAAGGAAGGGGAAGAGAAAGGAAGGAAGGAAGGGGAAGAGAAAGAAAGAAAGAAAAAGAAAGAAAGAAAGAAAGAAAGAAAGAAAGAAAGAAAGAAAGAAAGAAAGAAAGAAGAAAGAGTGTACTTAGGACCTTCCACACGGACCAAGGGAACCCTCTCCAGTCTGGGGTCCCATTTGATTTCCAAGCCCTGTCCGTGGTGCTGACCATTCCTCTCACCCTCTCTTCTGCCTTTGCCGGCTCCTCTGACCCCTGGAAGCCTCTCACCCAACAGAGCCACCCACACTCTTCCCCAGGACAGACACAGTGTGATCAGGGCTCCTTCCCTCTACCCCAGGCCCGGCCCACGCGCTGTCCCTCAGCCACATCCCTGCGCCCCTCTAGCCCCGCCTCCCTCCTCCCTGTCCCACTCCCTCTCCCCCACCCCCCGAAGTTGGGCCTAATCAGAGCTAATCAGAAAATTATGAGCTGCCTGATTACTGATTAGATTCCTAATGTTAATAGAGTCGAGAAGGGCCTGCTCAGGCTGTGTTTTAGGAAAAAGTATAAAAATAACATCATGGGAAGAGAGTATGGTGCTGGGCGGGGCTTTGGTGCTGCTGTCCTCATGGACAGGGCTCAGGCTGACGGGGTGCTCAGGCCAGCTTTCTGGGGGACACATTTCATAGCATAGCATATTTAATGACACCCCTAGGTTCTGCCAATGAATTTGCTGCCCCAGGTGGCTCTTCCTATGAAGGCCTTAATCTGCTTTATCAGGACAGTGCAACTGAATCACAACAGGAAGAGGGAGATAAGAAAGAACTCACTGAGGGCACAGGGTGTGGAGAAGGTATGTCTACACTGACAGCACAGAGTGTAGGAGGAGGACACTGTCTACACTGACAGTGTAGGGGCCTGTCCACACCGACAGTACGGGGTATGGGAACAGGGTCTGTCTACACTGACAGTGTGGGGTGTGGGAGCACAGTCCTGTCTACAAATGCAGAGTCCTGTCTACACTGACAGTGCAGGGTGCGGAATCAGGGCTATGTCTGTACACACAGTATTGGGTGTGGGACTAGGGTCTGTCTACACTGATGATATAGGGTGGGTTGTGGGAGCCGGGCCATGTCTACACTGACAGTGTGGGCTGTGGAGCAGGGTCTGTCTACACTGATGGTATGGGGTGGGTGTGGGAGCAGGATCCCGTCAATGCTGACAGTGTGGGTTATGGGCAAGGGCCCAAAGTCTTGACTGACCTGACCTAATGAGGGTCCATTCCACCATCCCTGTCCTCTCCCTCCAATAACCAGGACTGCTGCTTCCAGGCCATTCCATCTCTGCACAGCAGTGGCAGGTGGGGATGCTAGTGATGTGCTTCACACAGTTCTGGATGGAGTCAGGTCCTGGTGAGAGGCAGTACCAGTCAAACTCCTGGAGCACCCTCAGGCCCTCTGCCTGGGGAGCACGAAGACCCGGGTATGGAATCTGTTTTGCCCCACCCACTTCACTCTGTCCCGTCTCACAGACCCATGGCCTATCACCAGCTGTCCAGCCTGGTGCCTGTTGCCACTTGTGTCCCACAGGAAACCTGGGACCAGCAAGCCTCTCAGAGCCCTCCTGAGCCACCTGCCCATTGACCTAAGTAGCATGGGGCACTTGTGGGTAAATGGCCCAACCCCAGGGCCGCCAGCTGCAGGAGCAAACCCCTGCACTAGGACCTGAAGTGAGACTCCAAAGCGCTGAGGTTACCCAGGTTAAATTGCCAGATGGAGGAGGCCAAGGAGGAGAGCAGGGGCCCAGGAGGACAGCAGGACAGAGTTAGCACGGTGGACAGTGGTCTAGTGGACTATTGGCAGAGGCAGGCCACACAGGGCCCTGGCAGCAAGCAAGGGAGGCATGGTGGGGGCATCCAGGTAGTGTTGGGTGGGGGCACAGGAGCCCCAGGAAAGGCCTGAAAGTCTGGAGGTGCCAGGCAGCTGAGCTTGGGTTGGGGACGCTCTGGAAAGGTCGGGTCGAGAAGGGTGAAGGATAGCACAGGAATAGGGAGTTTGGAGGGGAGCAGCTTCCGAGAGGTGACCTTGGGGAAGTGATATCCCAGTGTGGGGCGGTTTATTGAGTAGAACACTCTGATGGGCTAGAGCAGAGCCAAAGCCAGGCCAGGGTGTTGGGGATAGTGGACAAAGGCAGTGCCCAAGAGAAGGACAGCCTATGGCATGAGCTGAGGGAGCCAGATCAGACCAAGGCCAGAGAGGCTTCCGGTTTCAACCAGAAGCAATAGGTCAGGAGGTCCTTGGTGAGAGGTTGAAAGCAGAGGCAGCCCAGAACCTAGGGCTTCTCTCCAGTGAGTCCACACCTTGCTCTCAGCCCATGCACCCAGGCCCCCATGCGGGTGGGGGCAGAGGTAGGAAACAGGAGGTCTGAAGCAGTATGTGCTGGCTCAGTGGCCCAGCCACAGGGCCAAAGGGCTGGGCATCTTCACACACAAGCACCCCACATACACGTGAGTCTCTGGAACTGGCCTGGGACAGCAGTGCCATGTTTCCTGGTCCCCCTTAGACAAATGTAGGGGCCCGCTCCTCTAACCACTAAGAAATCTGCATGGCTTTTCTAAAGGATAAATGACACCAGGTCAGAATTCAGAGAGATGAGGCCCTCTACTTGGCTCCCAGAGTCCAGTCACTGAAGCGCCATGCGGGTTTGATGCTGGAGCCAAGTGGTGCCAACAGGACTGGGCTCCCAGGATGTTCTGGGCAGGGTAGGGCCTCGGGATGAGCTGCCTGGATTCCCACAAGTCTCCTCCTTCAGCTTAAGCTGCCTCAAGGCTAGGCACTGGTGCTACCTCCTGAAGGATTGTTTGCAGAGGGGGCGGTGCATTGGGGAGGACCACACCCAGCAGTGCTCAGGGGCTCAGGAGCAATTCCTAGCTCTTTGCTCAGGAGTGACCCCTGGAAGTGCTAAAGGAACCAGATATGGTGCTGGGGATTCCCACTAGGGTCACACACAGGCAAGGCAAACTCCGTAATACCTGTACTGTCTCTCTGGCCCTAGACTTTATTCTTACCAGGGCACCTCTCACAGGTGCTCACTGAGGAGCAGCTGCAGTGGCCAGGCAAACTACCCTACCGCCTCAGCCCAGGATGAAGGGGCCACACTCACCTCATGAAAGCAGCCCTGCCTGGAGATGAAATCTCCGGGGGTGAATTCCATCTACAAGTTCTGGAAACTGCCCTGAATATCTGAGCTGGCCACAGTGCCCCTCTCCTTGCCCCTTGCCCTCCAGTCCGGGCACATGCTCCATCCAGGGCAGGATTCTCCTTCTGAGAGTAGAAGCCAGGGGGGTGGGATGGGGCAGCTGCATCCTTAACAAGGACTGCTTTGGGGCGAGTAAGGCATTTGCCATGCACGTGACCAACCCGGGTTCATTCCCCAGCATCCTATGTGGTCTCCTGAGCACCGCCAGGAGTGATCCCTGAATGCAGAACCATGAGTAATCCCTGAGCATTGCCAGGTGTGGTGAGCAAAAAAAAATCAGGGCCTGCTTCACTTCAGAGCATGCATCCCTCCTGCTGACAGGAGCCCCATTGGTGTGACAGCCTGCAGTGGGAGAATGTCTTTCAAAAGGTGTTTCATGACCAGAGCCCAGAATATTCTAGACTGTCCTGTCTCTGAAACCGAAGTCTCTGGGACTTCATCTTCATCACCAGTCACCCCTCACCTCTTCATATTTTTCCTGGGAAATTAAAACACAGGTTGGGCTGGGGGAGGGCCGGGAATCGATACCGGAGCCCTGATGGCCGCAGGGAGGGAATGAGCCAGAGCCCCCGGACTGGAGAGGCAGGTGCTTCCCCGCCAGCAGGGACCTCCACCACGAATGAGTTTTTCCCTGTTACATGCATTCTGACCTTTTTTGAACAAAAAAAATCCATTTTACTAATTTTTTTTTATCAGCTCACCAAGGACGCCGTGCAGCCGGGGAGGGAAAGGTCAGGGAGCCTGTCGTGCCCACAGCGGCAATGCGGCCCCCTCACGTGACAGCCCTTGGCGGCAGCCCAGGCAGCAATGGGGGTGTTTGTTTGTTTGGTTCCAGTGATGTTTTTTTCTTTTTAATCTAGAAGCACAGTTAATATCAAAAGGGTGGGTCAGCAAAAGACAGTCACTATGCAGGAGGGAGGGGGAAGGGGATAGAAGTTATTAAAGCCAAAGGAATTGGCATCCAGCAGCAGAACTTGGAGACCCAGCCAAAACCATGGTGGTGATCCAAGACGGCTCTGGTCAGTGTGGGGAGTCCATACAGAAAGGTGCTAACCTGTACCGCTGAAATTTTAAGGTCTTAAAATCTAGGAGGGCTTAGCATAAGTGGTAAAGCACATGACTTGCATTGCATGAGTCTCTGAATTCAATCCCGGGCACCACATGCCCCGCTGAGCACCTCTGGACTTGGTTCTTAAGCCCCTGAGGCTCAGTCCATCAGGCCCGCAAGTATCAGGCCAAGTGTCCAGCAGGAGGGGCCTCAGACCTCCTCAAGCACCACTGGGCATGACCTGTATGAAAGTATATTATTAGATACAGGTTGTACTTGCCTTTCATATGACTGACCCCAGTATGATCCCTGACAACATAAGTGGTCACCCCTGAGCACAGAGCCAGGAATAGACCCTGAGCACTGCCAGGTGTGGCTCAAACACCCCACAATTATAAACCAATGTTATATTAGTATAAAGGGGAGGGGATTGAATGGATCATAGCAGGAGCTTAGGGTGTGCAGCATGATACAGGAAGGGGTACAAGAAGGTGCCTCAAAAGAAGGGAGGGGCTGGAGCAATAATACAGTGGGAAGGGCATTTGCCTTGCACATGGCCGACCCAGGTTCAATCCCTGGCACTCCATGTGGTCCCCCGAGCACAATCAGGAGTAATTCCTTAGTGAAGAGCCAAGACTAAGCACTACTGGGTTGGCCCAAAAGCTAAAAAGAGAGAGGGGGGTGGGGGAGAGACCCAAAGGGCAAGGCCAAGTGGCAGTGTCCAGGAGACCTGGTAATGGGCAAGTGCCCAGTGTGCCTGGCAGGAAGTCAGGACCCCAGGCAGTCTGCCACATGTCCTGTGCAAGTCACATGTTCTGCTCAGCCTCTCTGTCCGGCCCCTTTGGTCCTGCCCATCAGGGAGCAGAGTTACCTGCCAGAGAGTCCAGGTGGGGGGAGGGGGGGCGGCGGGGCACCTGGCTATGTGGCTCCCCGCCCCCCCCCCCCCGCCCGTCCTTGCAGGGTCAGAGCCAAACTGGGAATCTTGTGGTCCCTGATGCCGTGGCACCTGCCTGGAGCAGATATCGGATAGACAGACACAAGCCCCCTCAGGTGGAGATGGTAGGAAGGAGGCCTTACGAGATCAGCCCTCACCCCCACCTGCATGCCTTGCTCTATTGTCAGCCCTGGGGCCTCCAGCTCCCTACTTGCTAAGCTGCATCTTGCTTCATTATTATGCAGATATTTTAATTATGCAGATATGTTTTTAGACAGTTTTAAATATGTATATTATTTACTCATTAGACCATAACAGCTCTGGAAATTGGAAATCTGTATTTAGTATCTATCAGTGCACAATACAGAGCTAATACAGGACCCGCGGGGTGGGGGGGAGACGGGTGCAGGAGGAAGCGATGGCGGCAAAGATGGGGCGGGGCAGAGGCTTTAGGGCACTCTGGTGCTAATCCCTGCTAGGGTCTAGGCCCAGTGACACCAGCGTTGGGGAGTGGGCTCTGAGCATCATCCGTGAAGACCTGAGTGATGGATACCCTCTCCTGGAGAAGAGCCAGAGCCCAACCCAGTGGACCCAGTGGACCCACAGCCCAATAGCCTGGGCAGACCTGAATTGTTTTGAGGTTTTACTATTTTTCACAGGCTGGGTGCTCAGTGGTGCCCCCTGGGGGCATTGTGTGAGGTAGGCCTGAATTTGTTGCCTCTCCACTGCTTCTTCATCAGCGGCCTGGGACAGTGGCATGAATGTCCTGAACCCCAGTCCTTGCACTGTGATTTAGGGAAATGAAGGTTCCCATCTGTCATCACTGCTGTGAGAAGGGCAGGAAGGACTCCGTGTTGGACGGGCAGTACCCAGGCAGGTGCTAGCCCACATCTGGTGTCTCCCCATCCTCCTTGTAGCCCCTTGGGGAGTGTTCTCGGGGCTGGGACTCACCGCCTCTGGCTTCCACCATCAAGCCCCCAACACAGCTGCAGATCTCAGTATCCCCAGCCCAGATCTCAATATCCGGCGCCCCACAGGTTCAGCGCCTTTCATCCTAAGCCTCTCCTGTCCTCTTGGAAGAGGGAGTAGCTTCCACTAATTAAGTCCCAAACAGCCGTAACAGCCCTTCCCTCTGGACAGCATCGAGCAAATCCTGATTGATGGGTCATTGCTGTCCAGGCCCGGCCAGGCTTGGCTGGTGGGGAGGAGCGGTCAGGTGGAAGGGGGCAGAAGTTGGGGGACGGGGGTGGCAAAGGAAAGTGAGGGCCCCCTGCCTGGGTAAGTGTGGTCTCAAAGAGGATGGAGAAATCAAGGATTCCAGCCCCCGCTCTAGCCCTACCCCTCCCGGCATGCAGAGCCCCTCCCCAGGATCTGGCCTTTGAGGGGCCCCCACTGTGGCCCCAGGTCCCTCATTTCAGGTTCATCGTCTGCCTCTCAGCTCCACAGCAATTTAACTTAGTGAAATTTGAAGGAGTCTGTGGGGAGCTGCTCCCCGGGGGAGCTTTGTCCCTCGCCCAGCACACTACCAGCCCTCCTCTTTCTTGCCTTTTCCTCTAAGAACAGTTCGCAGAGCTGAGAGAAATTGATTGTTAAGTGAAACTCCTGATAATTGCATCTGAAATGCCCGCTGTTCTCGTGATGGACCTGGCCGCGAGCAGCCCGGCTCAGCCATTCCACCATGGTTCCACTGCCGGGCCTAGACGGGTGAACCACCCTCCCCTCCCAGGCAGCCCAAACCCCTGGGAGAGGAGGAGAAGAGACCCAGAGGGATTCGGGGTTCATTCGCACACCTGGGGGTCACACCACGCTGCTCCCAGGTCACAGACACTGACCTCAATTGAGCAGACATTCCTTTATGCACCTACTGTGTGCCTGGCCCTGGCTCTCAGCTCAGCAATTAGCAGAGAAGGCCACGCCCAGCACAGAGCTCTAGGGAGAGAGAAGGCTTGGTTGAGGGTTCCCTTGTACTGTGATGGGAAAGATGGGGCGTGGCAGGAGTCAGGGTGTGGGAGGAAGAGAGGAGCGGTTTAAGTGAAGATGTCCTGGATGGGGGCAATAAACCAGGCCAGAGGTGAGTGGCAAGAAACCACGGAAGTGGGGGACTTGGGGGGCCAGAATGAGAAAGGTCTTCAGAGCAGAACCAGACTGGAGGGCGGGGAGCCGGGGGTTTCGGGAACAGGCATTTGGGGTCAAGAACAGGAAGGAAGAGCATTTTCCCCCAGCCAGGCAGGGCCCTGGGGTGTTCTTTCTTCATCTCTGGGCCTCAGTTTTCTCTTCCACCCAGACCTTCAGGGACCCCCGCCCCCACAGGAGAGGCAGGAGCTGCAGGGCACAGGCCACTATGGGCAGCTTCCCAGGTTTGGAGTTATGGGGCTGCCTAAGATCCTCCCTCCCCCTCATCCTCCCCATCCCCTGAGGGGGATGGTCACTCTCCAATCAAAGGCAGAAAGTTGAGGCCCAGCGTGGTATCTGTGGGGAGAGAGGGGGGCATGTGCTCAAGGAAGTCAGACTTGAATCTAGGCCAGGCTCACAACTTAAGCCTTTGAGTAGGGGGTTCCCAATCCCCCACCTCTTGTCCCACCCGCCTCCCCCCACCCCACCCCCAGCCTGCCTTGGCCTGCTCCCTCCAGCCCCATCCAGCTGCCGCTGCCCTTCCCCCGCACCACCAGGCTGCGTGTTTAGCAGTTTCCACACGTCCAGCGCCCGGGGATGGACTGATTGATCTGTAACACCGAAAAAATAATAATGGCTTGATCGTTACTGAGGATTAAAAGTAATCCTTTCGCTGTGGCTATTGCAACTCCGTTATTCACGAGTCAGCGGGCTGACCCAGGCCTTGGAACCCTCAGGGGCGCCTCTATGAGTTCAAGGAGCTGGGAAGGGGGGTGATGCCTGGAAGCTGGCGGGGCCAGCAGCCCCCATGTTCATGGGGCCTGGGAATCCCAGGGTCAGAAGCAAGCTCTGAGAGCAGGAAGTTGTCGGTACTCCCAGGCCAGGGCAGAGGCGGGGCAGGAGAGCTCCTCAAGGCCCTGGCCCAGTTGCAGCCTTATAAGGCCGTTTTAATGTGGCAAGGGAACACCCTTGGGGGGGTGCACTGATTGCCCAGGGCTCACCCCTCAAAGTTCGTCAACACTGTGGCAGGAAATGTCACTGAGGACACGGCTGCAGGTACATCCCCAGGTCTGAGGTCAGGGTGCAGTGTCGAAGTCCCTGCTGAGAGTTCCAGGGTGCACGTAGAGGGACAGAGCAAGGCACAGGTAGGCCTGGGGGTTCAGGAAAGCTTCACTCTTTATGTGCAGAGCAGCTGGTGAGTTTGGGGGGCACAGAATTCGGCCCATGTTTTGAAAGTCCAAATGCCATGTGGAGGATAAGTAGATGGCAAAGGACAACGGTGAGGCGGGAGCTACATGGAGAGCGGCTGACAGGGTGGAACAGGAGGTGGTCTGCATGGAAGCAGGCTGGAACTGTGGGCACAGCAGTCCCAGGCACCAGGATCCATGCCAGTATAGTGAGCTCAGGTGGGCCTGAGGGTCACCCCGGGAAGGTAGCCAGGAGCTCCGAAGGGGCCAGAATTAGAGAAATTATGTGGGAGGCAACCAGGAATAGCTGGCCCTGAGGTCCTGTGGTGAGGCCAGAGATTGGGGGTGAGTAGACCCAGGAGCAAACCGGGTGGAATCAGGCAGAGAATGGAACCCAGAAAAGCAGGTGCGGGGGCCAGAGCAATAGTACAGTGGGTAAGGTGCTTGCTTGCCAACCCTGTCTGATCTCCATGGCATATGGTCCCTGAACCCCACCGGGAGTGATCCTGAGCACAGAGCCAGGAGTAATCCCTGAGGACAGCAGGGTATGGCCCAACTCCCCCCGCCCCATGCACAAATGATAATAAAAGGGGCTGGGACAGAGCCATAGTACAGAGGGTAGGGAGCTTGCCTTACACACGGCCAAACCGGGTTCGATCCTCAGCACCCCATATGTTTCCCCAACACCACCAGGAGTGATCCCTGAATGCAGAGCTAGGAGTAAGCCCTGAGCACAGCTGGGTGTGGCCCCAAAATAAAATAATAATAATAATAATAATAATAATATAAAAGGCTTAGGGATAGGCATGGGACTCAGCTAGACAGTGTGGGAGGTACTGAGTTTGATTCCTACAAAGCAAATAATAATAATAATAACACAATGAAAATAATAAAAGGCTTCGGGGCAGACATTGGCCCTCCTCATGACTCTCTTCCTTGTGCTCTCTCCCTCAGAACTTGGCTGATGCTGCTGAGAACTTCCAGAAATCCCACCGCTGGCAGGACAACATCAAAGTAAGAATCACAGGACCCTTCCCGGTCCCCTGCGAGTGGGGAGTGGGTGTGTGTGTGTGTGGGCGGGGGGGGGGGGGGGTGATGCACTGCCCTGACCCGCTGAGGGGCACCAAGGTCTGTCTGGAATGGAGCTAGGAACCCAACACTCAGTGTACCTTTCAGGCTCCCCTATCTGCTGGGATCGGGGAACGTCTTGTTCTGCCCTAGAGGAGCCACAGTGTTCCCCGACAGGCTACTTTAAGGAGTGTTCCCCAAAGCTGGTGTCCCTTGGCAGTGAAGGAGAGGTCCTGGGGTGAAGTTCAGCATGCTGGCCTGGAGGGGCACTGGAGAGGGCACCCCCTCTCCGCTCCTCTGCAGCCAGAATCAGGTTTATTAGTATGTTCCTGCAGGTCTGAGTTGAGCCTTTCCCCTCTCCGAGGGCTGCAGGCTCCTGGCAGGAGGGCAGAGAGGCTAAGATGCCAAGGTAAGAAGCCTGTTATCAGACTGGGACCGGAGAGATAGCCCAGCAGGTAGGGTGCTTGCCTTGCACTTGGCCAATCCGGGTTCAATCCCTGGAACCCCGTATGGTCCCCTGAGCCTGCCAGGAGTGAGCACTGCTGGGTGAGGGCAGGGAGGTGGGGAGAAAGAAGAAGAAAGAAGAAGCCTCTCGTCTGGTTTGATGAGGAAGCAGATACTCTAAGGCCATGGAGGTAGCTCGGGGCCTGAGCACAGACTTTTCATGGGCTGGATCCCTGCCACCACATGGCCCCCCAGGACAACCCCTCAAGCACAATGCCTGAAGTAGCCCCCAACACTGCCAGGCATGTCCCAAAAAAAGAGATATTTAAAAGCTGCTGACTCTAGCTTTTAAAAAAAAGTCAGACTCTCAGGGCCCGTGAGAGCGAGAGATGTAGCATGCCACGCCGCACCCTTCCTCGCCCACGCTGGGCTGCCCCCCCAACCCTGAGCTGCAGGCAGGTGCGTCCTCAGTGAGGACATGGTTAAGGGGAAGAATAGGCCTGAGTGGATCCCAGCATTTGGCTCTCCCTCCCCCCACCCCCCGCTCAGAAGAAGTGGGGACACGAGCTTGGCTTTCCAGCTCCAAGGACAAGTGGGGAGGAAGCACCATGGAATGTGGGGGCCCCATCCTCCCCCCACCCCGGGAGGCCCCCAGACTGGGATCAGGCCTGCACAGCCACAGAACTGAGGGGACCAGCTGCCACTGCCACAGAATCCTCACCTCCCCGCAGTGGAGCGGAGGCGTGAGTACTGATATAGTTGGAACCGTCTGGAGAGTGAGTAGCGTGGCCAGACGTGCAGGAGGGAAGCTGAGCCACTGACCCCCAGCCCGCACCCCAGGCATCCCTCACAAACTCAGGTCGCTGCATTTGCTGTGGGCAGTGGCTGCAAAGGTTTCTGCACCCTTTCTCTTTGAATTTTGATTTATTTATTTATTGCTTTTTGGGTCACACCCGGCGATGCACAGGCATTACTCCTGACTCTGCACTCAGGAATTACTCCTGGCAGTGCTCGGGGGACCATATGGGATGCTGGGAATCGAACCCGGGTCAACCACATGCAAGGCAAACGCCTTACAACACTGTACTATCGCTCCAGCTCTGCACCCTTTCTCTTTGGCCACATCTCAGAGTCACAGTAAGCTAAAAGGGAAACTGAGGCAGGTTTCTCCAAGACTTACTACCAACGGTGATGGAACCCCAGGACCAAACCCCTTGGCAGGACCCACTGTTCTCCACAGCAGCAGTCCTGCCACTTGGGGGCGCAGACAGTCTCTGCTCAAGCCAGGACAAAACACTCCCAGTGCCAGGACTCCAGAGCCCAACAAAGGGGCAGGGGCAGACCCTGATTGGCTCTCGGCCTGGCATCAAGAGATGATGAGATTTCATCCTGTTTAACTGACAAGCACATGGGGACAGAGTGGTAGACCCCCCCTCTTACCTGAGCTTACCTGTTGGGAACAGGCACTTACCAGCAGGCTCTCAGGTGTGGGAAGTTCATGCCTATGATCCAGACCCCCATCAGTTTGTTCAAACCTCAGGCCAGCCTGGACTCAGCACACCTTGCCGATGTGGCTCTCTCTGCTGCCTGCAGAGCACAGTTGGCCTGGGTTGCTCGAGTATTCCCAAGAGCACAGGACTCCCTAAGCCATCGCCCACCCCAGAGCCTTGCCCTTTTTCCTCCTTACAACAGAGGCCCATCACTGGGTCTTGTGCCTCATCAGCCCCTTGCCCAGAGCCAGGGATGGCAGCCGCCAGCTCATCCATGTTCCTGCCTGCAGGTAACCCCTGCCGGGCTCCTCAGCTGCAGAGCCCTAGTTCTGGCTGTTCTTCCTCTTGTGCATCCCTCCCCGCCCCCTAGGCTCCACACAGCACCATCCCTCCACCCTGTCTCTCCTGAGCCCGACTGGTCCCAGTGAGGCTATGCCCTGCCCAGCCCATCAGCTCCTCCCTCTCTAGACCTTGAGGACCTCCCTCACCCACCTTCCCAGGACAAGGGTGCAGAGCAAGTACAGGAACTAGAAAATAGGAGATAGAGCAAGCTGGAGAGGTAGTGCAAAAGGTAAGGTGCTTGCCTGGCATGCCGCGGACCCAGGTTCAATACCCCATATGGTACCCCAAACACCACTCGGAGTGATCCCTGAGCACAGACCCAAGAGTAAGTCGTGTGCACCACTGAGTGTGACCCAACACCCCCCAAAATAAAAACATATTGGAAAGAAAAAACTATCATCCACCTAGCTTTCCTGCCCTTTCCATTTCAGCCCCTCCTGTTGGCCCGTGTCCCCCAGGCTCCACCAGAGATGCCCCAGCCCTGCTGCCCTTGCTCAGTCCGTCAGTGGCCTCCCTGTCATCAGTCCCTCCGGCTGCTTAGGCAGGGTGGAGCCATAACCAGCCCCCTTCCCAGCACAGGGTCAGCTGTGGCATCCACGCTGCCGGCTGGAGGCATTGTGCGAATGGCCTGGCAGCCCAGCAAGAGGAGAGCTGGCGGCAGCCGCCCTTGGGGACTGTCCAGACTGGGGAAAGGGGAATGACGACTTAGGACTGGGAAGGGAAGTTGTCTTTCTCCCTGGCACACCCCCCTTGAAAGCAAGTCTTTCCCTGTGACCTTCAGGGACCTTGAGTACCTCCCTCGCCCACCTTCCCAGGACAAGGATAAAGAGCAGGTACAGGATACGAGGCCCACATTCCTCCCCAACCAGGGAGACAAACCCTTGCTCCCTCCCCAGACTCCACAGCGGGCCCGTCCTCTGGGCGCTCTCTCCCAGGAATGCCCTAGATACCACCCTCTGCCAGAGGGCTGGGCCTCTGCCCTCCTTTCTCTGGCCCACACTATCCAAAATACCCACCTTTGTGGCCTCCGTGGTGAACAGTGTCCAGGTAAGGTGCTTGCCTGGCATCCCTTGCCCTGGCCGGCTCAAGGCTCCTCTAGCCTGACTTAGTTGCCCATCACCCAACTGTGTGCCCTGCCAGGGGTCCAGAGGACAGAGTGACCAGCAGATGCTGACTTCTTACTTCTGAGAGTTGCCCCAGAATTCCAAACACAGAGGAGACAGATGGCCATGGGGCCAGGCTGTTGGGTTCTGCTGCTTGGTTGACAGGAAGCGTCCCCACCTTCACCCAGATTCCCTCAGCACCAGGCTGGGACTTGGGGGTCCTGGAGCCCACAGGCCCCAGGTAGGGGTAGGAAAGCAAGGCACTGTCTGGATATGAAGTTCCAGGCCAAGACCCCAGACCTCTGGCATGGCAGAGCAGGGAGCCAGTGACCACAGGCCGTGGTCCCCAGGCAAAGGGACATCTGGGAAGCACAGAGAGGCAGCAGGTATCCTGATGCCTGGACAGTTAGAGTAGGTGGAGATGCTCACCTGCTGGACACAGCCTGATGCCGGCTCTCCGTCATGCCAGCATTATCTGACCCCAGCAGTGTCCCCAGGAGGAGCTGGGCCAGATCAGGGCTGGGAGATGCAAGGGAAGCCATTGCCCCCAGCCTCTGCGTCAATGCTGGAGCTTCGGGAAGGGTAAGGAGGGAGGTGGTCCCATACCAGGAGCATGCAAGGGGAGACTGAGGCTGTGGGGAGAAGGGGCTCTGCCAGGAACTCCAGAGCAGGCAGTGGAGGCCAGGCCAGAGGTGATGGCCCAGCAGACCCTGGACTAAGGTCTGCAGCCAGACAGCTCTCTCAGAAAACATACTCTGAAGCCGGCTAGTGCTGGCCTTGTGCAAAGTCTGGTCACCCCTCCGGAGTCACCTTCCCTTCTCTCCCCCCACTCACCCCATGTCATTAACCCCCCAAGCCCCAACTGTCAACACTGTCTCCCACTGTTCTGGCTACAGAGAGACTGTGTCATCTGACTCAGCCCTTCCGCCCATGTCCCCAGGGGCAGGTGTGCATTGGGGGCTAGGGGGGGTGTTCCTCTTCCTCAGCTTGGGAAAATTGAGGCTAAAGTGTCAGGCAGCTGGAGCAAGGGTCTGTGGTGTGCCCCCACTCAGCGGGACGCCCTCCCACCCCAGCCCTGCCATTGGGTTGTGGGGGGAGGGGGGTGCACACACAGAGACCCCACTGGGGATAGGCTACAGTCCCCAGGAAAGCCCTGTCCTCTTCATACCCCCTCTTCCTGATTGGATAAGGGGAGTCCAGGTCCCCAGGTCCCTCCTCTTGAGGGCTGCAGGAAATGTCCTTGCCTCCTGAGAGATGGAGTTACCTCCAGGCATCCCCATGTGAATGGGGTCTTCACTCCGTGCTCAGCATCCCAGTATCTGTAGGTTCCAGTCAGGATTTGAGGCCAGGACCCACTGCCAAGCCCCTCCCACGGCCTGCAGGTGGCACAGGACCCTGTCCATCCAGTGGGCGGGGCCCTGGTATAGATACTGGGCACTGCAGAGGCCAAAGCACACACAAGGTAGCCTCTGCAGGGACCCTGCGTCCCAAGTGTGCTGGCCCCATCCTGCCACCACCGCCAGCTGCTGACAATGGGCTTCCGTGCTGTGGCCGTGCACCCTCCCAGGCTGCTCTCCCTGCCAAGGAGGGGCTGGGCCAGGTCTCTAGAGATCAGTGCAGCCATGTGTACCTGAGCCCCTGAAGAGCAAGGAGCTGAATCCTGAGCCGTCCCACAGTCTGCAGGACGCAGAAAAGCCTCCTGTGAGGCACGAGCCACGCTCTCCATATTCCCCCTGTCCCAGTATCTGACCCTCAGCTGAGCTCCTGAGATGGCAGGACGGATAGAGGAAGCAGGGGAGCCGCAGGGCTGTCAGGGGCGTTGGAGGCCTGTATGAGTTCCAGGTGCCCCAGGGACAGCCCACTGCAGGCAGGACACCACCACCCACCCCCACCCGCACCCTTTCGCGTCCTTGCAGAAGGCCTGCCCCCAAAGTTGGGGGATGCAGCCCCGCGTTCTCATTCTCATCTGCAGTCCTCCCACCACGCCCGCCTGTTTTCATTATGAAGGGAAAGAGCATCAGAACCATGTTTATAACCCCCTTTTAGATAACAAATCACATTTTCTTTTCGCCAGCGAGTGTGTTGAATTGATATTTCTCCCCCTCGGTTTAATGGGTTTGTGTGTTCAGGAATGATCTTCATCAACCGAAACTCCTTATTGTGTTTGATGTGATGTCAGCTTTCATTACGTACTTTGGTCAGAGGCGCGCGCAGGGGAAGGCCAAGCACCCCAGAGCCGGGCCCTGCTCAGCCCCTTCCCGGGTGCCCACCTGAGCTCCAGCCCTCTGGGACTAGAGGGTGGTGGTGGGGGTGGAGATGAGTCTGGCAAGCAGCCAGAGCGAGGGTGCCAAGTCTCTCATCCCCCTGGGACTGGGGTTGCGGGCTGTCAACCCAGATGTGGGCACAGAAGATGACCCCAGGGACCAAAACTGGCCTTTGACCCTTGGTTCAGCAAGAAGTTGTGGTCTTGGGGCCCCTGAGGGCTGAAAGCGCTGGAGCCTTTGCCTGCGGGAGCTCCGGGTTCTACCGCAGCACCAGACGGGGAATAAGAGGTTGTTATCTCTGCGAGCCTATTGCCAGACAGTGTTGCAGGGCTTGAGCAATAGCACAGCAGGTAGGGCGTCTGCCTTGCGCGCAGCCAACCCGGGTTTGATTCCCAGCATCCCATATGGTCCCCCGAGCACCGCCAGGAGTAACTCCTGAGTGCATAAGTCAGCAGTAACCCCTGAGCATCGCCAGGTGTGACCCAAAAAGAAAAAAAAATAAAGAAGAATTCAGTGTCGTAGAATGCGAGGACTATGCATCCAGGTACAGCCAAAGACCCACACCCCAGATCTCTGAGGGAGACCATCTGGGACCCATGCCTCAGGCCCAGTGGGGCACTGTGGCCAGCTCCTCCCAGCAGCAGGAGGAGGCCGGGCTCAAGAGAGGGAACAGCACCGCCCTGAGGTCACACAGAACCTGGGGCCCAGCCAGGCTGAGACAGTGGGTGACCAAGACAGCTTTGTCCACTGTGCTGTGGCCTCTCTGCTCACCATGTGCCAGGCCTTGGAGGTTCCACTTGGTCATCACCCCATTTGGCAACCACAAAGAAACAGAGCACAGGGTCGCCAGCTCCGCGCCGCAGGTCTGGCGTGGGAACCCTGCTGTGGCACCCCAGGAGTGACTCAGATCCTGGGCCTGGCCCCCCTACTGGCCACGGGGCCATGGGGGCCAGCACAGGGCGGCCTCTGCTGAGCGGACGGCACTTGATGCCACCAGGTTCACCTTCTGGCGGCCTCTGTCAGCCGTGCTCAGTTCTGATTAAAGATCATTAAACAGGAAATTAGCCCGTTTGTGTTACGGGTCCCTGGGGTGGCCGGTGATTATGACGTGCAGATGGCCCAGAACCCAGGCGGGCAGCAGGGCTGGGGGGAGGGGGAGGGGCAGCGCCGGCAGCCGAGGGCCTGAGGCGGCGCGGGGGCCGGGTTCTGTTGTCTGCCGCTCCTGTTGTGTAAACCCCCTTGTATTTCACAACAAATCACAGATAATTAATAAGTACATGCCCGTAATGAGCAGGCTTTTTAATAGAAGAAATTGGAAGATGCAGTGTCGAGTCATTATTTCACTCTTCCCCACACTCGGATGCTTCCGTCTTCCTCATCCTGGTCCCGCCTCTGCACACAGGACGCCTCACAGCAGTCTCCCAGTGGGCCGTGAGCCAGGGACCCCGGCACTGGACTCTGGGAGGCCCCCCATATGATCCTGGCGGGGTGCAAGGGGGGCACTGCAGGTGTGACTCATACAGCTCTCCCTGGTGGCAGCCCAGGGTGCGGGGTCAGGCTGCCGGAGACCGTGAAGTAAGGGCTGAGGTCTCTCTCTTGCCCACCAGGAGGAAGACATCTTATACTACGATGCCAAGGCTGACGCTGAGCTGGTGAGTGTCCCCACCTGGCAAAGACACACTCCCCAGTCCTTAGCCATAAAGGGGTGTTCAGACTCAGAGCCCAGTCCTGCAGAACTGGGGTGGCCCACCCCCCCACAACCTCCAGCCCACACCACCCACGATTCCCTTGAGGCCTCACCCCTCCAGGCTGGGGCACTCCCAGCCCCCACCCTCCTCCTCCAGGTCAGCTGGGGTGTAGGAAGGACAAGGGGAGGGAGCAATGTGGGGTCAGGGCAGGAAGCCAAGGGCAGCGTTGTCCAGGTGTCTCTGAGGTGGGGAAGGGAGCCCCAGTCTCACACGTGCCCTCCCACCCCACCCCTGCTGGCCCTGAGCGTCCGTGCACCCCAGGCAGCAGAGGCAGTGGCAGCCCGGCCCTGTGCCCACTCCTCAGATGGAGGGGAGGGCCCTGCTGCAGCTGAGGGGTCCCACACGGAGCCCAGAGTGGCGCTGCCCTCCCGCCTGTGTCGCTGATGGACTTGAGCCTCCCAGGGAAGTCCCTTAACCAGAGGACTCAGGTGAACCATGTGTGATATCTTGGGGAGTGGGGGCACCAGCTGAGGCAATAGGAACCTCCCGAGGTGCAGGACCCTCGGAGTAGGCTGTGGCCCCCACAGACAGAACAGTAGACCACTGGACCTGCACTGGCTGGTGCGAAACCCCCCCCCGCAGACCTGTCTTCTCCCATCAACCAGCGATTGAGGGTGGGGGACCTCTTGGGGTGAGCAGAGCATGCAGCGACCGCAGAAGCCAGGCAGACTTGAGCAGAATCCCTCTAGGGGCCCCTGGCACTAGGCTAGCTTGGAGGACCCTAGGGGAGGGGGTGGAGGGGCAGGGCCCTGAGGAGGAGGGGCGGGGCTAAAGCAGGTGTGCGTCGGCCTAGCTGAGCCTCCATGGCTCCCAGAGAAGTTGCTAAAATTAAAGCTGGAATCTGAAATTCAAATGAAGAGCGAACCTTTAATTAGACCCTGAATCTAATTCCTTACCCCCCTCAGCAGCGGGCTGTAATTTTAGCAATCAGTGCATTAAATATAAACCAGGAGACTGCGGCTGCCCGCTCATAAAGCCTCTGAGTCTGGGGGTGGCTTCGGCCCACTGGGGGGCTCCTTGGCCAAGCTGTGCCCAGCCTCCTACCAGGACATCCTGAATTCCTGCTCCCAGCAGCCCCAAACTAGATCCAGATCCCCAACCCCTGACTCCTTGCACCCCCTCCGCTTGCAGCACCCCCCCCGTGCCCCTCCCTGCCCCCCTCCAGCACGTGGTGGGCTTTGGTCAGGGCTGGAGGTCTTGGAGCCAGGCCTGGATATAAGTAGCATCAGGAACACATTTGCCGACTCCCCTGCTTGTTGTGTTGTTTTTTGGGTTTTTTGTTTTTTGTTTTTTAATCTTTGCCAGAGGTACAGTTAGAGATCTTTCTAGACCATTTACTTTTAAATTGCCAGCCAGAAGGTGGGGGTGGGGGGGAAGAGAAGGAAAGAAAAAGTTCGCCAGCTGATAGCTTATCAGAACGGAATCCAAATGTCACATTAGTTGGGAAAGTTGGGAGATTAAATTTCCCACCGCCCTTCATGTGCCGCTGACATTTCGAGGCTTTCTTCTCCCGCGCCTCCTGCTCCTCCAGAACGTGAGTGGCGCCACGCAGAGGTGGCGGCTCCCTGCTCCATCCGGCCCCGGCCTCCGTGCTTGGTGGCTGCCCCCACCCCACCCCCAGCTTTTTCCCAAATCCAAGGGCTTTGGCGGGGTCCCCGGGGCCGAGGGCTGGGGCGGTCAGAGCAGCGGATGGCAAGGGGTTGCTGTAGAACATCGCCCAGAGGTGGAGAGGGTATTTGCTGCAGGCCCCTCTGAGCTCCCAAGCGGCAAGAATCCCCCCACCTCCCCCAGGCTGAGTGAACCCAGAGCCCTCCTGGGGAAGGGAGAGCACTGCTGGCTGGGTGGGGGGACCATCCTGTACAGTCACCCAGGCAAGACGGGCTGAGCAGTGCCTGGAGGCAGAAACAAGGGCAGGACCCAAAGGAGCCTGGGGTGAAGCATAAGTCACTGGCGTGGGGGGGTGGGCAGTGAGGGAGCCTGTGGCGGGTTCCACTGCTTCTGTCCCTTCCTCCCAGGGCACAAAGCCGCCAGGTTCTGTCTGCTTCAGGCTCCGCGTCTCCTTCCTCCCGTACCTCTCTTCCCTTCCCCCTTGCACACCTGCACTGGGCCTGCCCACCCCACTCGGCTGCGGCATCCGCCACTGTAGTGGCAGACCTGCTCCTGCCAGCCGTGGTGGTGGGCGGGGGCACACGGCGCATGCCTAGCCTGCCCAGCCGAGAGACGCCGTAATTGGCACCTGTCAGACGGCTGCAGCTCGTTTTAGAAAGTCAACGGGGCCTTTCAGTCCTGCTGCTGCAGGGCTGCTGCCCCTCCCCCGCGCTGGGTCAGGGTGCCCAGTTCTGATCCCAAAGGGCTCCCTGCAGGGGCTGGGCAGGGCCCATGGGAACAAGGGGGTCTGGAGCGAGGCCTGTGTGCCCGCTGCTCCCCACCAGTGGCCTGGCCTCCTTCCCTAACTGGTTTCCAAGGAGGTGGGGAAGGGGTGGTTCAGATTTGGCTCTGGAGTTTGGGTTCAGCATCTGTGAGTATGGAAGGTGGGGTGAGGAGACCCCCTGGGCGCTCTCTCTCTCCCTGTCTCTCTCTCTCTCTCTCTCTCTCTCTCTCTCTCTCTCTCTCTCTCTCTCTCTCTCTCTCTCTCCCTCTCCTTTCCCCTCTCTGCAACAGTCTCAAAATGCCCCGTCACCTTGATTCCAGCACTCCCTGCTGGAGCCTTAACATTGCTACTGGGGCGGGGACTCCCTTTCCACAGGATGACCCTGAAACTGAGGATATGGAGAGGGGGTCCAAGGCCAGCACCCTCAGGCTGGACTTCATTGAAGACCCAAACTTCAAGAACAAGGTCAACTATTCCTACACAGCCGTGCAGATCCCCACGGACATCTACAAAGGCTGTGAGTGCAGCCCCATGGACCGGAGCAGCTCTTCCCACCTCCGGGGGCTGCCCCCCACTGCCCAGTATGGCTGTACCCCAGTGTCAGGCCAGTGCCACCCACCTGCACCCAAGGTCATACATGCTCACCTTGGGTCTGGACAGATCCGACAGGGGTTAAGACACTTGCTTTGCATGTGGCCAACCCCAGTTTGATCCTTGGCATCATAAGGTGCCCCAGCACTGCCAGGTGTGACTAAAAGCAAAATTTAAAAAAAGAAGGCTTACCTAATAGCACAGCGGTAGGGCGTTCGCCTTACAAGCGGCCAACATGGTCGACCCGAGTTCGATTCCTCCGCCCCTCTCGGAGAGCCCGGCAAGCTACCGAGAGTATTCAATATGCCAAACACAGTAACAACAAAGTCTCCAATGGAGACGTTACTGGGCCCGCTCGAGCAAATCGACGATCAACGGGAGGGCCTTTACCTTTACCTAATACTTGCCCACCCCCCCCCCCCACGCTGGCATCCAGACACTCATGGGCACAGTCTAATGCTAATTCTCTGCGGGTGAAAAAGCCCAGCCAAGCCCTGTGCACACGCATGCCTGTGGTGGATGCATCAGACACACACACACACACACACAAACACACGCACACACGCATGTGGGCACACACACACGTGGGACTCACACACATACACACGCACATGCACACGCACACACACATACACACACACACACACACACACACACACACACACACACACATGCTGCTCTGCCCTCACTGGCGCGTCCCTGCCTGCTCCTGCAGCTGCTCCCTCCCTGCCCCCAGCTCTATAGACAGAATCCCCCTTCTACCCCCCTCTACCCACTCAGGCTGGGAGGGAGTGGGGAGGTAAGAATGGGATTACTTTAGACTTCAAGCTCTAGCAACTAGGCAGCTTTGCACAAAGGGGTAACCCCGGTCACTCCAGCCAGAAGGATGTGAGTCCAGCAAGAGGAGGCACTTCCTAGGTGGGGGATGCAGAGCTGGTAAGTCAGGCACCACGCAGGAGTGCAGGCAGCAGCACTGAAGGCCCTGGGATCGGTGGCTACGTGTCAGAATTCCGGGGAGCGGAGAGATAGTCCAGAGGGTGATGCGCTTGCCTTGCATGTAGTCCTAAGCACAACAATGGTGTGAATTCCAGCACTGTATATGGTCCGCTGAGCACTACCAGGTGTGCCCCCCACCCAATAAAAAAAAAAAGAATCCAAAGAGCCCACAAGGTGAAGGGGGCTGCAGGGGGAGGCCCCAGGGCTACTGGGAAGACTCCAGCACACAAGGAATCTTCTAGGGTCCTGAGGGAGGCCCCGCCCTGGTCCCCTCTGCAGCCTCCCGCAGGCCACCTGCCCTCTCAGCCAAGGGGCGCTATCACAGGCAGGCACGCTAATTAAAACAGGAGCCACGCCGCCCTCCCCAGTCACCCCTCGCTACCCACACAAATTACATTTTATATGTTTTTTATTTACTGTGTCACTTTTAATTAAATCTGTAATCGCCTGCCTGAGGGGGCATGGTCCCCGTTTCCCAAGTCTGATGGTGTGTGCGTGGATGCATGGGTGCATGAGTGTGTGGGGTTGGGCGTCCACACCTGCGTGGCCAGCAGCTAGTGCTCAGGGCAGAGCTGCAGCCTACAGGTCACCCCCGCCAGGTCCAGCTTCTCTCTGGACTCTTAAAGCTGAGTCAGGAACATCCTACAGCAGCTGGAGGGGCTTCTGGGGCAATTGGCTCTTAGTCTCCTGTGTAGATGGGGAAACTGAGGCCAGGGAAGGTTGGGGTGGGGTCATACTAAGCAGGCAGCACTATGTATATGATAGTTCAGAGCACAATTTTATTTTTCTCTTAAAGAGAAAATCAGTCATAGCTAGAGTACAGGGAGTTGGGTGCTTGTCTAGCACACAGCCAACCCAGATTCAATCCCCAGCATCCCATATGGCCCTCTGAGCACCACCAGGAGTAATTCCTGAGTGCCAAGCCAGGAGTAACCCCTGAGCATTTCCGGGTTTGTTCCACCTCGTCTCCTCCCCCTCCCCAAACAAAAAAAGAAATGAAATGGCTCAGTGCCTTTTCTAAATTAGGAACAGAACCATCACATACCGTTCAATAGGCACAGCCAAGGCTAGGAATGAGGCTTGTTTTTACTTTATGGTCATCTGAGGAAAACCAAACCTCAGGGCCAGAGAGGAGCAAACAGGGGCTCAGGGGACAAAGAGGGCAAACAAGGCAGCAGAAACCTCACACTTGTAGACAGGAGCCCAGGACTGTGTGGGCACCCTCTAGGCTGGCTTTCCCAAAGTTGGTGCTAGACTCATCCAAGAGTTAGTCAGAGTCTCAGGTACAATTAGGGTGTACTTTCTTTTCGTTTGCTAAAGAAGGTAGATTTCCAGGGAAGCACTTAGTGACTTTTGCTGAAATGGGGGAAGCAGGTGAGAAAGTTTGGAAATCTTTTTTTTTTTACTTTTTGGGTCACACCTAGCGATGCTCAAGGGTTACTCCTGGCTCTGCATTCAGGAATTACTCCTGGCTGTGCTCGGGGGACCATATGGGATGCCAGAATCGAACCTAGGTCAGCCGTGTGCAAGGCAAATGCCCTATCCAGCCCTTCAAGTCTGGGAATCTTGACCATCTCTACCCACAACCCGTCATCTGCTCTGGAAGTTTCCATGTGCAGAGAATCACACAGGGCCTCTGGAAGGCCTTCTCCAGCTTGCACTGGTTAGGGGCACCTTCGCTAGGAATGGGGGTGATGTCAGCAGAGCACCTAGAAGAAAGAAAGAAACCAGAGGCAGAGATAACAGTGTGGGGGCTAATGGGGGCACAGAGCCGGGTGAGCACAAAGCACAGGTGAGCTGTGCCAGGCACAGCAGGGAGGATTAGGGCTGTCCCAGACAAGGTGGGGAAAGGGTGAGGTTCTGGTGGGTGCCTCTGGCCACCCCAAGTCTCCCCAGGTGTGGGATCTGCAGGCTGGATCCATTCACTGAAGGAAGTTGGCCTTGTGGCTGCCCAGGTTTTCCCAGGGAACTCAGACCTGCAGTTCCAGAAGTCAGTGAAAGGGAGGCTGGGTAACTGGTGTGGGGCGACCCCATGGAGGGGTCTCATGTCATGTCCACAGGGGTGCCTGTGCCCACAGGAGAGTCTGCTGGGCAGCTTGACCTGAGCCAAGGGGGAGCATCCCTGGTTTGAGACAGGGAGAGGAGCTGAGGTGTTCCTGTGCAATGTGTGTACGCATGCACGTGTGCGTGCATGTGTGCGTGTATGCCTGTGTGTGCGTGTGTGTGCGCGCCGGTATTGAGTAGGATCTTGGCATAGCCGCTGCCCCTCTGAGAACCCCTACGCCCGCCCCTGCCCGCTCCTGGCCCCAGTTGATTAATCATGGAGCTGAGTGGCTTCCAGCTTATCAGGTACCTTAATAGCTGAATAATTCCAGCCCCATCATCGGGCCCTTAATTGCTTTCTTGTGGCTACGGCCTGGAGTGCATGCTGAGTGGGTGAGCTCCCTGGCGCAGTGGCAGGCTCCACAGAGCACAGACCTCCCAGTCGCAGCTCCCTGCCACTAGGGGAGGCTCCTCACTGGGGGCCACAGCCACAGCTGCCCTGCCTGTCCTGTGGGAGTTGGCGGAAGTGCCGGCCAAGCTGTTTCTTTGGTAACTTCAGGGGACAGAGGGTAATGACCAGGAAGACCTCCTAATGGAGCTGGTGAGCCCTGGGCAGGAGGCTGAGCACCGCTGAGGCTGTCTGGGGACACATGTGGGGCCAGGCCAGTACTTCCCACTCCAGCCACATGCGTCCCCCACAGCCACAGTCATCCTCAACGAGCTCAACTGGACGGAGGCCCTGGAGAACGTGTTCATCGAGAACCGCAGGCAGGACCCCACGCTGCTGTGGCAGGTCTTCGGCAGCGCCACAGGGGTCACGCGCTACTATCCAGGTGGGCACTGGCCCCTGCCCCCACTCTCAGCATGGGGGGCATGGGGTGGCAGGGGTCCTGTGCTCTCTCCTGCGGAGCCCCTCAGCTGCCAGAGCGGCCCCTCACCCCCTTTCTTCCCACAGCTACTCCGTGGCGAGCCCCCAAGAAAATAGACCTATACGATGTCCGAAGGAGACCCTGGTGAGCCGCCCAGGAGGGGCGGGACAGGGCCACCCCCTGCTCCCCCTCCTGCCTGCCCCCTCCCTCCCGTCTCCAGGCCTCCAAGCAGGGCGCAGTCAGCTCTGTCCAATTTTCATTTCACACATCGTTGCCACTGGAAAATGGATCCCATCACCCGGGCAGGCCTCCCAGCTGCCTCTGCCCCCGTCCGCTGCCCCACACACCACCCTTTCGGGGCTGAGGGAATTGGGCCAGGAGAGAGGGGGAGGGGGGAAGGTTCCCAAGAGTGGGGGTCTGCCCTGTGGGGTTGACCCACTCTTGTCCTACCCATCTGCACCCTCAGCAGCCCGGCCCTCCTGTGGTACCCCCACCCCGACCTCTGCTCCTCTGCCAACTCAGTCCCCACATGGCCCAGACTGGCCTCTCTCTTGCCCTCTCTGGGTCACCTGCCCAGTGCTCCTTGGGGTTCATCTGCTATAGGACCTGATCCCGTGGGCCATGGGGAGGAACTGTTTTTGGACATGGAGTCCTTGGTGCAAAAAATAGCATCTGGCCGGGCACTAGGCACTGAGCGTTTATCAGCCAGCCTTACCGAGGCTCCCCCACAGGTACATCCAGGGGGCCTCGTCGCCCAAGGACATGGTCATCATTGTGGACGTGTGAGTGAGCAATGCTGGCGGGCGGGGGGCAGGGCAGGGGGTAGAGCTGACTGCCAAGCAGCAGGAGGGCAGAAGGCAGAGCAGCTGCCGCCCCGACCTGGCATCTCCATGGCCCCCGCAGCAGTGGCAGCGTAAGCGGCCTGACCCTGAAGCTGATGAAGACGTCCGTCTGCGAGATGCTGGACACACTCTCTGACGATGACTACGTGAACGTGGCCTCGGTGAGTGCAGCGGGCTTGAGGGCCCGCCCCACCCCCTGCCCCTGGGTGGCCTCACACACCCCTCACCAGCCTCCACTGGCCCTGCAGTTCAACGAGAAGGCCCAACCTGTGTCATGCTTCACCCACCTGGTACAAGCCAACGTGCGGAATAAGAAGGTGTTCAAGGAAGCCGTGCAGGGCATGGTGGCCAAGGGCACCACAGGCTACAAGGCCGGCTTTGAGTACGCCTTCGACCAGCTGCAGAACGTGAGCCCTGGGGTGGCAAGTGGGCAGCCAGGGGTGGGCAAGGGCCTGGCTGGGTGACACTCAGCAGATCGAGACAGACAGGCCGTGTTAGAGCCCACAAGGCTAGCAGGCCGCCCGTGTGTGGTAGCAGCAGGGTGGCAAGGGCCAGGCTTGCCTACAGAGGGGAACTGGCCCTCAAATGAAGGTGCTGAGGGCCCCTGACCACCTCCCCCCCAGTCCAACATCACTCGCGCCAACTGCAACAAGATGATCATGATGTTCACGGACGGTGGTGAGGACCGTGTGCAGGATGTCTTTGAGAAATACAATTGGCCCAACCGGACGGTGAGGCGCAGCCGGGGCGGGGGTGGTCTAGCGGAGGGGAGGGCTGTCCGGGCCCACCGGGGCAGTGACCTCAAGCTACACACAGGTGCGTGTGTTCACCTTCTCCGTGGGGCAGCACAACTACGACGTGACACCGCTGCAGTGGATGGCCTGCACAAACAAAGGTACCGTGGGTCCTGCAGGGCATGCCCTGGTGGCCCAGTTGCCCATCCCTTCAGGCGGTGTCCAGCTGCTGGCCCGGCAATGTCTGTCCCTCTCTCTGGCCGACTAGCTTCCATCTAAATAAACAGTTTCTGCCCATCTGTCTGTTGTCCATCTGTCACCTGGTTTACCTGCTCCTCCATCTGTTTCCTGGTCATTCCATCCCCCTCTGCACAGGGCCTGTTCCTGGGTGGGCCCTGAGTGCCACTGTCATCCTAGAATAGGGACTTCCGGCCTCAGGCTCCTTCCTTCCCCCCAGCTCTGCTTCCTGGACCCCTGGACTCATGGTCCCTCTCAGACCTTCGTTCCCACTTGCCAGGGTCATGGCAGGCAGCTCTGAGGACATGAGCCAGGGAGGAGTGAGTGACATCTTAAAGAGAAGGAGCCCCAAGGGCCAAGTTAGGGCTGCAGACACATCCAGAGGTACAAGTCTGCCTCTGTGTCCCCTTTCCTCACAGGTTACTATTTTGAGATTCCTTCCATTGGTGCCATCCGCATCAACACTCAGGTGAGAATGGGGTGGGGGGAGGAGGGATGGGGAGTGTCCTCCCAAGCCCCCTCTTGCTTCTGCTGGATACCTGGGACGTAGGCTCCTGTGTGGTGAGAGCGCCCCCTGGTGGCGAGATGGCAAATGGGCGGGCAGAATGGAACCTTGGGTGGGAGAGGCCAAGCTCCTGACCGCCACCCTCGACCCCCTCCCTAGGAATATCTAGACGTGTTGGGACGGCCCATGGTGCTGGCAGGCAAGGAGGCCAAGCAGGTGCAATGGACCAACGTGTATGAGGATGCGCTGGTAAGGCCTCTAGGCAAGGAACAGGTGGGGCTGGCTGCCATCCCCCAGGTACCTACAGGACTAGACTCCCTGAGGCCCCTTCTGAGGAGGGGCCACACAGGTGAACCCTGATCCAAACTTGAGTCAGATACACTGCTGGCTACAGACTGACCCATCCTCCTCTCCCTTCAGGGGCTGGGGTTAGTGGTGACCGGGACCCTCCCTGTTTTCAACCTGACACAGGATGGCCCAGGGGAAAAGAAGGTAAGAGTTCCCCTACAGGATGGGGGGGATGGGGGGTGGGAGGGATACTGGGATCCATGGTGGTGGAAAATGGGCACTGGTGGAGGGATGGGTACTTGATCATTGTATAATTGAAACCGAAGCACAAAAATTTGTAAGTCTACAACTGTACCTCATGGTGTTTCACTAATAAAAATTTTAAAAAAAAAGAGTTCCCCTAAAGGGTGGGGGTGCATGCCATCCTGGGCCAGACAAGCCTGCTGCGGCTCGTGAGAGCAGCTTGAGGCCTAAAGCTAGGAGGCTGTCGGGGCTTCCATGGCACAGAGCACACGGCAGACCACCATGCCTCTGCCTCTGCTCCTAGAACCAGCTGATCCTGGGCGTGATGGGCATTGATGTGGCTCTGAATGACATCAAGAGGCTGACGCCCAACTACACGGTGAGTGTCTGCCTGGACGCAGGCCAGGCTCAGAGGACAGTCCTGATGTGGATGACACTGCCTCATAGGCACCTCTGAGTTCAGGCTATCAGAGATGGCATCCAGAGGCAGTGACCTTGGGCCTAAAGCTGGGGCCAGCAAACTCTCCACAAAGAGCCGGACTGTGAGGCTCTGCCAACCTAAACTCGTAGCCAAACTCAATTCTGCTGTTGTATGAAAAAGACAGCCACAGACAAAACAAATAAGTGGGCCTGGCTGTGTTCCAATACAGTTTTATTTGTGGATACTGAAATTTGAATTTCAGGTCATTTTCACATCATGAAATATAATTATTCTTTCAATCATTTCCTGCTACTTTAAAAAAAAAACTGGTGAGGCTGGAGCAATAGCACAGCGGGTATGGTTTTTGCCTAACACAGGCTGACCCAGGTTCAACCCCTGGCATCACATATGGTCCCAAGAGCTCACCAGGCGTGATCTCTGAGCTCAGAGCCAGGAATAACCCCTGAGCACTGCCAGGTGTGGCCCCCAAAACAAAAACAACTGAATTGGGCTGTGGCTCAGTGGTAGAGTAAACAAATGTACAAGGCCATGGGCTTATGCCCTGGCCCACAAGCCCCCACCCCAATAGACCGTGTGGCCTTGGCAGCCACCCACGGCACTGTGTGTGTGACGCTGGTTCCTCCCAAGTACCACCTGGTGCACCCCACCACCAGGGCCTAAAACATATGTAAAAAAAAACTTGGGGGGATTTGTGGTGGTGATACTCAGGAACCACCGGAGTCACACCCCACAGTGCTGGAGGAGGAGGAGGGATTCACAACTGTGCTGAGGACAGAACTCAAGGCTTCATACGCCCAAGGACTGCACTCTGCTGCTGAGCCAGTTCCCATCTATGAAAAGTACAGAGGTTAAAACACTTGCCTTGCAACCATAGTGCCTAAAAGGAGAGAGAAAGGGGGGTGGGGAGGGAGAGAGAGAGAGAGAGAGAGAGAGAGAGAGGAGGAGGAGAGAAGTGTCTGCCATAGAGGCAGACTGAGGTGGGGGGACGGGAGGGAAACTGGGGACACTGTGGTGGGAAATGCACACTGTTGAAGGGACAGATGTTGGAACACTTTATGACTGAAACCCAATCATGAACAACTTTGTAACTATGTATCTCATAGTGATTCAATATTTTTAAAAAGATCATGATGATACATAAAAAAAAAAAAAGGATAACAAAAGCACTTGCCTTGCATATAAAGCTGACCCTGGTTCCATCCCTGACACTGCCGGGCACAGTCCCTAAGCCCAAGACTGCACTCCTAAGCACTACTAAGTGACCCAAAATCCTCAAAAAATGATATTAAAAATAAAAAAACAGGGAAGGAGTATAAGGTATTTGCCTTGCAAGCTGCTGACCCAGGTTCCATCCCCAGCACCCCATACGGTCCCCTGAGCACCAGGAATGACCTCTGAGTGCAGAGCCAGGAGTAAGCTCTGAGAACTGCTGGTTGTGGCCCAAAACAACAACAACAATGCAGAATACAAGGCTATTCTCAGCTCACAGCCACACAGTAACAGGGTAGGCCAAACATGTGCCATGGGGTGAACTGCGGAAAGAGCAGGAGTGCCTGGGGAAAAAGAAAGGGAGGGATAACTTAGAAGCAGAGGGAACTCTCTGGGCCAAGGCCTAAGGACGAAAGACGGGGGAGGGTTTCTAAACTAACCTTTGCAGGTAAATAGCATATGACTTATTTAGTCATTGCTGTCAGTCACCTTCAGACAAAAAAAAAAAAAATAAAGGCCCAAGCAATAAATAGTACAGTGGGTAGCATGTTTGCCTTGCATGCAGCTGACCCGGTTCAAGTCCCAGTACCCAATATGGTCCCCTGAGTCTGCCAAGAGTGATCCCTGAGTGCAGAACCAGGAATAAGCCCCGAGCCCTGCTGGATGTGGCCCCCAAAAAAGCAGGGAAGGGCCCCAGTGGAGAAGAGGCAGATGGGGCAGCACTCTAACCCTGGGCCCCATGAGGGCCTATCCTTGGCTCCTGTAAGCTACGAGAAGCAGGCTCAGAGGTAAGGGCTGAATGTATGCAGGGTCCTGCCTCTTGCCTTCTCTTCCATCCAGAAAGGATGCCCCAGGCCTCAGGCTTCCCAGGATCTGCCGTGCTCTGCTGAAATGGCATGGTTAGCCACCTTCCTGTGGGGCACTCCAACAGACCAGCAGTTCCGTTAAGAACTGGGACTGAGGGGCTGGAGCGATAGCACAGCGGGTAGGGCATTTGCCTTGCACGCAGCCAGCCCAGGTTCAATTCCCAGCATCCCATATGGTCCCCTGAGCACCGCCAGGAGTGATTCCTGAGTGCAGAGCCAGGAGTAACCCCTGAGCATCGCTGGGTGTGACCCAAAAAGAAAAAAAAAAAAAAAGAAAGAACCGGAACTGAGTGCCAGTAAACCCCACAGCAACGCTGGTCATCCTCGGCCAGGGCCAGTGCTGTGCCTGGCAACAGAGGCAAGCCTGCTTCACGGGGCATGTGAGCATGTGGAGGCCTCAGAAAGGTAGGCACCGCATCCGTGAAAGCCAATCAGGACAAGGAGGAGCACTGGGGGTCTGCCCAGCCGTCTGGCCCTGAGTCCCAATCTCCCCCACAGCTTGGTGCCAACGGCTACGTGTTTGCCATTGACCTGAACGGCTATGTGCTGCTTCACCCCAACCTTAAGCCCCAGGTGAGCATGGAGGAGGGGGGGTGGGGAGGAGCAGGAAGGGCAGGCTGTGCCAGATGGGGACCCCTGACTTCCTGCCCCACCTCCCCTAGACCACCAACTTCCGGGAGCCTGTGACTCTGGACTTCCTGGATGCAGAGCTGGAGGACGAGAATAAGGAGGAGGTAGGGAGAAGTGAGTAGGGATGGGGGGCACCCAGCGCAGAGGAGGAAAGGGGTCGCACCCCTCCTGTCTTGCCCTCCCAGATCCGTCGGAGTATGATCGACGGCAACAAGGGCCACAGGCAGATCCGAGCCTTGGTCAAGTCCCTGGATGAGGTGAGAAAATGGGGTGGGGGACCCTCCTGCCCCCCAGCCGCTCCTTCCTGCCACAGTACCTCACCCTGCCTCTTCTCGCAGCGGTACATCGATGAAGTGATGCGGAACTACACTTGGGTACCTATACGGAGCACCAACTACAGGTGAGCAGGCCAGGGATGGGGGGTTGGGGGCCACCCCAGAGCCAAAGCCTGAGCCCTGCTGTCCCCCCTTCTTTCCCACGCCAGCCTGCCAGCGGTAGGACTCTGCACTATGGGGCACCAGTCACCGGCTGCTCACCCTGAACTCAGTGCTTGGGGGTCTCCTGCTGGCTCTTTAGGAGCCATCGCCACCTTCTGGGCACACAGGACACCCTGGCTCTCCCTTGGCAGCTGCTAAAGTTTCCCCATGGCCATCTCTTGAGTCCTGCCCCCCGGGGTGTCCATCCCTGGATAGCATCCTCAGTATGTGCATTTGCAGGCAGCAGGCCTGCCCAGTAGGGAAGGCCAGTCAGTTGCAGGCTTTCTTTCGTGCACTCATGGAATGCCCCCATCACCCCTCCAGAACCAGCCTGAGTTAGTGCTGGCATCTCTGGGGACTCGGATCCTTCTCCCAGGCAGCACCCACCCGCCCAGCTCACTCACTGGGATTTTCCAGCCCCTGGGAGCTGCTGCCAGCCAGATGGAGGAAGCTGTGTGGGCAGGTGGTGTGCTGGGAGAGGCTGCTGGGAGTGAGGGGTGGAGCAGGGGTTGGGGGAGCCCTGGAAGGCCTCCAGAAGAGTTGGGGGGGAGTACCAGGCCCTGGTGTGTGCCCAGGGTGCTGGCCTCTAGGCCATGAGCCCCCTTCCTCCCCCAGCTACTGGGACATTGTCCTTGTGTTCAGGAAGTGCCACAGCCCAGGCCTGTCCACCCGGCTTCAAGGCCCTGGGGAGAGGCCTGTGGCCAGCCTCCTTCCAGTACTGACCAGCTCCTCCTCTCCCTCCTCCCCAGCCTCGGGCTAGTGCTCCCACCCTACAGCACCTTCTACCTCCAGGCCAAC
The DNA here is from genome assembly GCF_029834395.1 of Sorex fumeus. Classification (NCBI taxonomy): domain Eukaryota; kingdom Metazoa; phylum Chordata; class Mammalia; order Eulipotyphla; family Soricidae; genus Sorex; species Sorex fumeus. The sequence continues at coordinate 51,126,759 of NW_026606129.1, read as the reverse complement.
CTCAGCGACCAGATCCTGCAGGTCAAGTGTAAGTGGCCCAGCCCCTGCCTGCGCCCTGCACCCCTGCCTCCGCCCGCACCCTGGCCGTCCCCAGGCAGCAGAACCAGCCGCTTGCGGCAAGACAGCCCCTCCTGCCCCATCTGCCCAGCCCCCAGGTGCCCGCAGGCTGGGGCACCGGCCATGGCCATCGGAAAGTCTGTGGAAATCTGCATGCTCGCCTTTTCTCAGATTTGGTTCCAGACCATTCTCTCATGGTTTCCGTTGAGGTTTCTGTTTTTGGTTTCTCCTGCTCCGTGTCTTCCCGCCTTAGCCTGCCTCCTCCGCACATCCCTGGGGGCTGCACTCCTGGAAGACACCCCCTCCTCTTATCTCTCCTTCCCCACTCCCCACAGCCCTCTCCGTCCCCTGTCTGTTGCCCCCTGATCCTCCTCCTCCCCTCTGCCCTCTCCTGCCTCTCCCCTCCCTCTGGCCCACCACCCTCCCTCCTTCTTCTTCCTCCTGCTCCTCCTTTCCCTCCCTCCCCCCTTCCCTCCTTCCCTCAGCCCTGTACCACCCCCACCCCCCTGCCCTGCCCTCCTCTCCCCTCTTCCTGCCCCCTTCTCTGCCTGCAGCTCCTCCCTGCATGCCCAACTCACCCTGGGTCTTCCCCAAGAGGCCTCCGGAGCCTGCGGTCGCCTGCCACCACCAGAGGTCACTGGGAGGGAGGCTGGGGCTCTGGCCGCACCAGGCGCCCCCCACCTGCCTGGCCGACTGGGGCTCATCTCTTTGATTTTTCTCGCTCTCTCTTTCTCTCTCATGTCGTTTTTGCAAGAAGTTTCCTTTCGGTATGATGATGAGACACAATATTTTCATTCAAACAGCCATTGAATAAAATATTGTTTGTGCCCCTCCCCCTCCCCCTTTTCGTTTGTTTTTGTGTTTGTGTTGTTTTTGTTTTCCTCGCTTTCTCTCTTGGTGGACTGTCCCAGTGCCAATCAGCAAACTGAAGGGCAAGTATATTCAGAACCAGTGCACCCTCCTCCTCCCCCACCCGCCCTCACACCCCTGCTTGCCCCCCTCCCTGCCCAGGATGAGCCAAATCCCCGCTCTCCAGGAACCCCACCCAGCATCCCCTTGGTTCCTCTAGTTCTCGCCTTTCCTCTGACCCCTGAGCCCCGTTAGCGACAGGGGCCCTTGACCCCAGCTCTGCCTGCAGGGTCCTGTGTCCTGAGAGCTCACGCCCCCTCCTCATCCTCCTCCACCCACAGGGCAGGCCCCCGCCTGCTCCCCGTTCTCTGTCCCTCCAAGACAACTCAACAGTGGGGCCAGAGCTGGAGACTTCTCACCCCTGAGCTACTAATGGGGAGACCGGCCCCCGAGGGGCTGCGGCGAGGTTACGGGAAAGCGCCCGCAGCTCAAGCGCTCCTCTGGGGTCATTCTCCCTCCTCTGATCTCCAGCAGCGGCTCCAGAGTGAGCATCCCACAAAGCCGGGCAGAGAGGGCTGTGAGACCTCAGGCCCTCCTCCAAGGCAGTGGCAGGAGAGGGGCAGCCTGTGGCCTACAGAGCAAGGCCTAAGACACATCCTGGATGATGCCCCGGGCCCCCTTCCTGCAACTCCTGCAGACAGCCCCTTTGGAAGAAAGGCAGACTGGAGTGTGGGCCGGCCGACAATAGGAGGGGATCTGTCTGGACCCTAAGAGCAAGCAGAAAACTTAGAGGGAAGTAGGGTGCGTGTAAAGGAAGGGCTCCAGGCCTCAGAGAGACGTCGGGAAAGGGAGGCAGTGAGTCCCAAAGCAGGCTGCATAGCCAGGTGGTGAGAACACAGCACATGCGGGGTGCTGCACAGTGCACAGGGACCCCCAGCACACAGAGGACCTGCAGAGTCATGAGGGGTGCCCCATCTCGGAACCCATGGCTGGAAGCAGACTCCACACCGAGCTCCAGGGTCCTGCCAGCTCAGTCCAGCAAAGGGGAGAGAGAAGCCCACACTGGCCTAGATGGGGGTGGGGGTCGTGCCCTGCTCCCACTGGCTTGAGTTGTCTTTTCTCCCCCTCCCAACTCCCCCCCAGTGACCCCAGAAATGCAGGGCCCTGGGAGGAAGCCAGCCATAGCCTAGCCTCCCCCCTCCTCCCTACCTCCTCTTCTCTCTCCCTCTCCCTGTCGGCTTGTGTCCAGACCCTGCCTCACAGTCCCATCAGAAAGCAACGGTCCAACCAGTGACTGCCCAGCCTGCCGGCCACCCCGAATGCCCCCTCCCAGAATCTTGCAGTGCATTGTGGGAGTATTTGGAAAGAGGAAAGACGGCCCACCCCACCCCCCATCCCCCCACCACCACTAACCCCTGCCTTGAGAGGGCAGAGGAAGAAAGTTTGCAGTCAGGATACACTAGGAAGGCAGAACAACCTGTGGACAATGGCTGAGCATGGGGGACCCCTCCCAAATGTAGGCCAGTCCATTAGGCAAGGAAAGGCCATAGAAGCACTCCAAGGGCTACATGACCAGATCCCAATACCCACATTACCATCACTCACACACACACAAAAACACACACACGTTCCAACGTGCACCTCCACGCACACATAAACATGCTCACCTCCACACACACCCAGATCACAAGCTCCAGTCAGAGGCCCAATGGGAAACTTTCCCTCAAGAGCACCCCACAGCCCTGGAGCTCCTACACTCCTCCCTGCTAGGAAGGAAGCTAGCAGAGAGTGCTAGGAAGAAACCCCACTCTAGCCCCCCCACATATCCCCCATCCAGAGAGTAGCTGTGCAGTTTTGAGCAATGTCCCTACCCCTCCCAGCCCCCTCCCCCAGCCTCCTGCCCCAGGGAGGGTCATGGGACTCCCCCACGCCCCACAATGCACTGCAGCCCACCCCCAGCTGCCCACACCGTCTCTGGTTGGACTGTCTCTGCCCGTGAGAAACCCCCTCGGTTTGGCCATGTTGATGCCTGACACAGAATAAAAGCAAGACCTACCAAAATGCAAACAGCTGCAGCAAAGAAAGAGAGATACAATCCGCTGCCAAAAGCCAATTCCCTTCCTCAAAGTCTCTTTGGAGGCAAAGGAAGCTCAGCATGCGGTTTTTTTCCATTATGGATGTGATAAGAGCGAGACTGGCGCCTCCCCCAGACCATGCATATATATAGCAGTGTGTGTATATATATATGTGTGTGTGTGTGTCCGTGTATATGTGCTATACAGCCGTATGGGAGCATATACAGCCACGCCAAGGGACTCACTGCCGACAGAGGACCGGCCCGGGCAACATATTGGCTATAACTGCCCTCCTCCTGCCATGCTCTAGTCTCCACAGGCCCTCCCCTCCCCACCTGCCCCTTCTCTCTTGGCTCGAACTTGAACGTGGAAGTGGCGGGTTCCCTCTTTGCTGGTGCCTTCCCCCTCCCACCCCAGACACCCTCTTCCCCGTCCCTCCAGCCCCTTCAGCTCTGAGCCCCCTGGCCTCCTGCCTCCCCAGCCCTCGCCGGATAACCCCCCGTTTCTGTTGCAGATTTTGAGTTCCTGCTCCCCAGCAGCTTTGAGTCTGAAGGACATGTTTTCATTGCTCCCAGGTAGCTTGCGTGTGGCCTTGCTGAGGTGTCCTCCCCCACCCCGACCGCCCTGGCCCGCTTCCTGCACTGCTACCCGGAGCTCTGTGTGTCTGTCCTGTGCAGTGTCGCCACCCCCATGCATAGCCCCACCGTGCGTGCGGCCGTGTGCACACCGGGGGCCATGCAGCCGCCCCAGGCAGCTGTGACCGCCACTCTGGCTCCGCCCTGGCCTGGGGTGGGAGGGCTCTGAACTCCACACCTTCCCGCCCTCCCAGGTCCCCAGGAAGGAGCCCCCCTCTGCCTTGGGCTGGCTGTCTGCAGTCCACTCCGCACTGGGCAGCTGTTGGTCTGGTTTGTGGTGCCCTCCCACTGCCCCCTCAACCCGCACTCCATACTTGTCCTGTGTCAGTCAGTGTTTGCTGAGCCAGCCAGAGCCCCTGTGGGCAGTGCCAAGTCTAGCGGTGGTGGCTCACTGAGGGGGTGGGGGGCAGACACTCGGAGGAGCTGCTCGGGCAGGGTGGGCCCAGATCTTCAGCGCCTGCTGGGCGTCGCACACACCCTCTCATGCACCCTCTGCCTGCAGACTTGTCGGCCGCCCTGTGGCCCAGCCTGGGCTGAGGGCAGGTGGGTGCAGCGACAGAGACCCAAGGGCACCCTGAGGCACCGCACGGGCTCTGGACACACCTCCCCTCCGCGTGTGTGCACGTGGTGCATGCACCGAGTTCTCTGTGACCATGTAGATGTGCGTTCGTGCTTGTGAGTCTGTGTGTGTGTTCGGGAGTCCCGCGTGGGAATACAAAGCAGGCTGTGTGCATCGGTGGCTGTGGGGACGAGTGACCAGGCTGGGGGGAGCACAGAAGCCCTGAGGGCAGGGACCGCTCCTGCCACCGCCGTATCTTTGGCTCAGGACAGCTCAATAAATTGTGTTGGTGAGTGAATGAAGTAATCCACTAATGTCAGCGTATATACTGGGGGGAGACTGCAGATGACGGATCTCAACTGCAGGCGAGTGCCACTCCGGGTGTATCAGCTGTGGCCTCCACATGTAGGTGGGCAGGGTGGGCACTCCACAGAAGGTCTAGGGGCCAGAGAGCAGTGGGGACTGGCAACCAAGTCATGGGCCCGGCCAGCCTGGGGAGGCAGCAAGGGGTCACTGGAGCTGTGCAGGTCACTGCCACCCTGGCCATGGGGGAGTTCTGGTGGAAAGCCAGGACAGGAGCGAGCTCTGCAAGACAGCCAAGAGGACCTTCCTGTCCACCTCGCCCTTGCCTGACGAGGGTTCTGAGGAGGAACTGGACCTGTCCGCCTCAGGGAAGAGCACCCCTGCCAGAGAGCACCAGTCTCAGGGCCCCGGTTCCCTGACACCTGTCACCTCTGGGTGTGATGGGAAGGGCTGAGGCTCCAGGTGCTTGTGCTAGGGCCAGAAAGCAGCAAGATAAAGTCGTAGACTCAGCTCCCGGGGCCCCGCTCCATACTTGGTACCCACAGGCCTGATCCTGGACTCCCACACACAGGTAGATGTGACAGCCAGGGGCAAAGTTGAACCGACTGGGAGGGGGCGTGTTCCATGCGCAGTCCTATCTTCATGTGCCAACTGGGACCATGGACCCACACCAGGCACATGGATCCAGGGACACGGATGGTGGGCGTTCGGCCAACTCTTATTTGTGGCAAGAGAACATGGCAGGTCTTCACTCTGACATCAGCCATCACCTATCCAGGACCAGCAGCCTGGCCAGCAGAATGGCTGCCACCTGTAAGAATATATATGATCCATGGGGCTGAAGAGATCGTACAATGGGTAGGGCACTTGCTTTACACACTCCTGACCTGGGTTTAATCCCCAGCATCCCATATGGCCCCTCGAGCATTGCCGGGAGTAATTCTGAGTAATCACCAAGTATGACCCCCCCAAATACACACACAAACACACACACACACACACATACACACACACAAGACCCTACCCCCGCACTGCTGGGGTGGTCCCAATTAAAATGTGAATCATGGGTTCAGAGAGGTAGTACAGAAGGTAGTTGCCTTGCACAAAGCTGACCTGGGTTCAGTTCCTGGCATCCCATACAATTCCCTGAGTCCTGCCAGGAGTAATCCCTGAGTACCGCTGGATATGATCCCAAAAAAGAAAAGAAAATGTGAGTCATGCTCACACCTTACCCATGCCTAGGCTTCTCAGCACCTGGCCAGGCAGGCCTGCGGGAAACCTATACCTCACTGATCTGTCCAGCCCCCCAAGCCCATTCTTCTTACCCCTCCCCACCCCAGAGAGTACTGCAAGGACCTGAATGCCTCAGACAACAACACCGAGTTCCTGAAAAACTTCATTGAGCTCATGGAGAAAGTGACTCCAGACTCAAAGCAATGTGAGTGCCAGAGCAGCCCAGGAGAACCCAACCCCAGGCAGACCCAAGCCAAGCAGATGGCCTGGGCCAGGCCAGGAGGAAGATTCTAGTGGGACCTTGGACTTGGGAAGCAGGTGGGTCAGGAATCTTGAGAAGACACCCCCGCACCCCGCCCTCCCGTTTCAGGTAACAACTTCCTCCTGCACAATCTGATTCTGGACACAGGCATCACGCAACAGCTGGTGGAGCGAGTGTGGCGGGACCAGGATCTGAACACGTAGGCACTGCTCTGCCGAGGGGGACAGGAAATTGGGGTAGGCCCCAGATCCTGGTCCCATCTGGCAGACAGCAAATCTATGACCTCACCTCCCTCCTCCCCCCAGGTACAGCCTCCTGGCGGTGTTTGCCTCCACGGATGGTGGCATCACACGTGTCTTCCCCAACAAGTAAGAGCTACCCCATGGGGGCCAGGGTGATAGTACAGCAGGTAGGGCATTTGCCTTGCACACAGCCACCAACCCAGGTTCAATCCCTGGCATCCCATATTACTGAGCACCGCCAGGAGTAATTCCTAAGTGCAGAGCCCGGACTACCCCCGGGCATTGTTGGATGTGACCCAAACAGAAAAAAAAAAAAAGAATCACCCATGACCTGATGTCCTGCCCCAGCCCAGCCCCACCTGTCTTGCTGCCACACCCCTGTGGGCCCCCGCTGCCATCAGACTCTGCCTGTCTCTGAGCAGGGCAGCTGAGGACTGGACAGAGAACCCTGAACCTTTCAATGCCAGCTTCTACCGCCGCAGCCTGGATAACCAGGGCTACATCTTCAAACCCCCACACCAGGATGGTGAGTGAGCACCCAGGAAACACACCACTGCAACCCTGTCTATGTCAGCACATCAGTGCTGTGCTCTGAGGCCACCACTCAAGGGCGGACTGAGACAGGGACGGACAAGAAGAACCACACCCTACAAAATACCGGGCTGGGAGTGGGCACTTAGACTGGGCGCGGACTCTGGCTCCGGTGCCCCGGTCCACAGAGCCCATCTGGGAGTGATCAGGGTGACCACCCGCTCCTGACTGACCACCCCACCCCCAGCCCTGATGAGGCCTGTGGAGCTGGAGAATGACACGGTGGGCATCCTTGTCAGCACAGCTGTGGAGCTCAGCCTGGGCGGGCGCACACTGAGGCCAGCAGGTAAATGCCCAGGATGGAGATGAGCAGAGACAGTGGGCAGATGCTGTCCAGGTAGACAGGCATTGATGCCCCCTACTCTCCCTCCAGTGGTAGGTGTTAAACTGGACCTAGAAGCCTGGGCTGAGAAGTTCAAGGTGCTGGCCAGCAACCGAACCCATCAGGACCAACCTCAGAAGGTACTTAAGGAGGCCAGAGCGATAGTACAGTGGGTAGGGCATTTGCCTTGCACGAGGCCGACCCAGGTTTGATTCCGGCATCCCATATGGTCCCCCAGCACCTCCAGGAGTAATTCCTGAGTACATAGCCAGGACTAACCCCAGGGCATCCCTGGGTGTGATTCAAAAAGAAAAAAAAAAAGGTACTTGAGTAGTCTGGGGACAGAAAGCCCAGCAGTACCCCTTCTGGGGAGCCCAGGAAACCCTACCAAGGCTCCCAGGTGGCTCTGGCCCCTAGAGGAGGGCAGGATGTTATAGTTGGCTCAGGAGCCCCGATGTATGAAGGGTATGGAGGGATGGGAGGGAACCTGAAGGACACCTCATGGTCCTTGCTCTCTGCCCAGCAGTGCGGCCCCAGCAGCCACTGTGAGATGGACTGCGAGGTTAACAACGAGGTATGTGTTCCCCGAGCCTAGCTGACCCCATCCCTTGGCCTGAAGCTCCCCCATCATCTTCACCAGAACTAGGGTGATGGTGCCCCCTGCACCCCAGCCTTGGCCTGCCAGGCCCTGGGGAGGGATGTCTGGGCCTGAACCCTCTTCCCCCTCAGGACCTGCTGTGTGTGCTCATTGATGACGGGGGTTTCCTGGTGCTGTCAAACCAGAACCACCAGTGGGACCAGGTGAGGGCCGGAGAGCAGGTAGAAGGGCAGGACGGGAGCCCTCTCGGAGCCTTCTGGGGGTTGACAAGGCTCCCTCTCGGAATCCCCAGGTGGGCAGGTTCTTCAGTGAGGTGGATGCCAACCTGATGCTGGCCCTCTACAATAATTCTTTCTACGCCCGAAAAGAGTCCTATGACTACCAGGCGGCCTGTGCCCCCCAACCTCCTGGCAACCTGGGTGCTGCACCCCGCGGTGTTTTTGTGGTGAGTGGCAATGACTCCTGTAGACGTAGGGATCAGGAGACAGATGGCACCTGCCGTCTCTTGACTAGAGAGCTGGGGGCAATTGGGGGGCGGGGTGCAGCAGTCACAGCCCTGGCCCCTCTCTCTCTCCGCTGCAGCCCACCATTGCAGATTTCCTTAACCTGGCCTGGTGGACCTCTGCTGCCGCCTGGTGAGTCCGCAAGAGGGTGGCCAGGAAGGCTCAGAAGTAGTACGGGGTACTGACCACAGGCTCCCTGCCCTGCAGGTCCCTGTTCCAGCAGCTTCTCTATGGGCTCATCTACCACAGCTGGTTCCAAGCAGGTAGGTAGGGGTGTGGCGGCCCCTCCCCTCTCTAGGTCGAAGGCGGCGCGGAGCTACACGCCACGGGTGGAGGGCTAAGATGCTCTGCGCCTTCGCAGACCCCGCGGAGGCCGAGGGGAGCCCCGAGGGGCGAGAGAGCAGCTGTGTCATGAAACAGACCCAGTACTACTTCGGATCAGTGAACGTCTCCTACAATGCCATCATCGACTGCGGCAACTGTTCCAGGTGCGGGCGCCCGGGATGGGGTGGGGCGGGGCCTTACGCTGATATGGGGGCGTGGCTCTGGGGCTGAAGCAGGGGCGGGGCCCGGAGGGCGGAGCCCTGGGCTGGTGTGGGGCGTCCTGAGGGCGGGGCCCTGGGCCGATGTAGGGGCGCCCTGAGGGCGGGGCCCTGAGGGCGAGGCCCTGGGGCGGGTGTAGGGGTGGGGCTTTGGGGGTGGGGTCCTTGCTGATATGGGGGCGGCAGTGGGCGGGGATAGTGCGAAGGCGGAGCTACTCAACGCCCCGCCTTCGGGGGGGCTGCCGCAGGCTGTTCCACGCTCAGAGGTTGACCAACACCAACCTGCTCTTCGTGGTGGCCGAGAAGCCGTTGTGCAGCCAGTGCGAGGCGGGCCGGCTGCTGCAGAAGGAGACACACTGTATCCTACCCCGCCTCTCCCCGCCCCGCCCTGCGCGCCGCCCCCTCCCGCCCCGCGCGCCCTCCCCGCGCCGCCGCCTCCTTGACTCCCCACCCATGCCCAGCGGACGGCCCGGAGCAGTGTGAGTTGGTGCAGAGACCGCGGTACCGGAGAGGCCCGCACATCTGCTTCGACTACAACGCGACGGTAAGGAAGAGGTCGCGGGGCTGCGCGTCCCGACCCAGGACTGATCCTGCCCGACCCGCCCGCCCGCCCGCCCGCCCGGGCCAACCTGCGCCCGTTCTGTCTCTGCCCGCAGGAAGATACCTCAGACTGTGGCCGCGGAGCGTCCTTCCCGCCGTCGCTAGGCGTCCTGGTCTCCCTGCAGCTGCTGCTGCTCCTGGGCCTGCCTCCCCGGCCGCAGCCTCAAGTCCACGCCCACGCCCACGCCTCGCGCCGCCGCTGAGCGCCCCCGCCCCTCCCCCGCCCCCGCCCCCACCCCGCAGGCCTCCCCGCCTCTTCCCAGCTCCCCCCCACCCCCCGACACCCGCCCCTCACTCTCTGCTGCCACCCGCCGCCGTAGAGCCTCGCCCCTCCCTTAGCAAGGATCTGAGCTCGCCAGACCCCACCCCAGATCTGCACCTAGGAGTTGGGGGGGTTCCAAAGGAAGGCCTGCAGGTCTTAGGCTTCCCAAGCCACCTGTCACCACAGAACTGACAAAATGCCCTCAGAACCTCCCTGTCCCTTTGGACTCATCCCCCACAGCTGGGACAGGAAGGCGCAGTGGTTGACAAACCAGGCCTCGCAGCTTGCTTGCCTGAGGTCCCCTTTGTGGGGAGACTTAGGCCCAACTGGACTCCAGCTTCACCCTTCTAGCCCACCCAATCCAAATCCTGATCCTCTGGGAGTTTTGGAGGAATTTGAGATGGGCAGTTTGGGGCTCTGCGATCCCAGGTTAAGTCAGAGCATGAGAGAGGTCCTGGGGTAGCCTGTTGGGGGGGGGCTTCTGGCCCTCTCATGCTACGGCCACATCCCAGCACCACAGGTGTCAGGACAGTGACAGGAACACTGGCTCAGATACCACCGCCCACATCTGGAGCCCTGAGGACAGAAAGTGACTTCTGGTCAGAAAAGCCCAGGAGGGCACACGGTGGTGTGGGATCGGGGCTCACAAAGCCTTACACAGGGCAAAAGGTTGGCGGGAGGGTTGGCATGTGCACACTCCATCTCCTGCTCACTGCCCACCGCAAATTTGACCTGCAGCCCGCTGGTCCTCTGCCTCTAAAGCTGAATGTCAAACAGTGCCAAATGCTGGGGCAGGGGGTAAAGAGCCCTCTGTGCCTCCCTAGCCGCCAGTGTCCCCCAAAGGCCCTCTCACCCCGCAGGTGCTCATTGTAACCATTTCTCACTAGTGTCAGGCCCCCGGTGGGACTGCGTGCCCCTGCCCGCACCCTTTGGCAGAGGATCCCTCACCAGATGTTGCCCTTTGCCTTAGCAGGGGTATCTTGATCTCTCCTAGCTGGACTGTCCCACCCTAATCTGGCCTATGCTCACCCCCATCTCCCATTCATACACTTCCTGCCTCCAGGAAGCCAAACTGCTCTTCCCTGCTGAACACACTTGCGCGCACGCACACACGCACACACACACATACACACACACGCACACACACACATACACACACACGGACACACTCTGTGCACAGAGAGGCTGGGCCCAGGCACATCCTTTCACACCATTCATTCGGGTCATTTCCCCCAAAGGCACCCCAGCTTGGGGCTGGCGGGGGACTAAGGACAGGGGGATGTGGCCAGGGGGCTTAGATGGACTGGGAGGAGGGGGGAGGGTGATGCATTAATTAATGGCTCCGTTAATTAATGTCATGTTGCTTGTCGCTTTCTCAGTGTGTGTGTATGGTCCGTGCCCGCTGCTGGTGCCGGGGTGGCCGCCCATGCTGCACACCCAGCCTAGATGCCAGCCGTGTCTTGCGGGGGCGTGTGTGTAACTGTAGTGTAGTCAGGTGCTCAATGGAGAATATAAAAATAAAAAAGAATCAAACATATACAGAATAACATATATTTTAAGTTTTAAAAAATCAAAAAAAAAAACAGGCAAAACAATCCCCATCAGGTAGTTGTCCAACAAGCCCCAGCTGGGTCTGATTCCGCTTATCACCCACCCGACCTGGCTGCCCCTCACCTCGGGCTTGGGGGGATCTGTGCGGGACTGGGGGGCCATTTCCTTTTCTCTGCCCTTTTTTTGGTTGTTGTTCTATTTTGTACAGACAAGTCGGAAAAACAACAGCAACAAAAAAGTCAAGAAACTTTGTAAATTATTGTGTGTGTGATTCCTTGTAAAATATTTTCAAATGGTTTATTACAGAAGATCAGTTATTAAATAATGTTCATATTTTCACTTCAAATGATTCCCATCCACTGTGTCCGCATTGGAATGAGGGTTGGGTAGTTGGAAACAGTGTTCATGATTTAATCCACTTATTGCTCCACTGGGAAAGAAAACATAGCAACTTTGGTCTTCAGGGCTATGTGGGCCATGCTATTGCTAAGGCCATGCTCCTCAGTGCCAGCCAGCTTTTGTCTTGTGTAACTGTCTCAAAGTCAAAGACTCAGGAAAAACTATTCTTTGGTGGATATGGAACTCCCAATGGTGGGAGGGATAACTCCTGGCTCTGTGCTTAGGGGACCATGTCATACTGGGGATCAAACCCAGGGTTTCCACATGCAATCTCTAGAGGCTAGAGAGTTAGTACAGCAGGTAGGGCATTTGCCTTGCACACAGCTGACCCAAATACAATCCCTAGCACTACACAGGATCTCCTGAGCATACATATATATGTATATGTATATATATATGTGTTAATACATATAAGTGTGTGTAGAGAGAGATATATACACATACTCTAGCCCTTTGAGTTAACTTCCTGGGACTGAAAAAAATCTCTCTTTAAAAATTTCCTAGGGGTGGGGCTAGAGCGATAGCACAGTGGATAGGGAATTTTCCTTGCATCCGACCAACCCGGGTTCCATTTCCAGCATCCCATATGTTCCCCCAAGCACCGCCAGGGGTAATTCCTGAGTGCATAAGCCAGGAGTAACCCCTGAGCAATAGGGGTGTTTGCCTTCCGTCCCTTTCGGAGAGGCCGGCAAGCTACCGAGAGTATCCCGCCTGCACGGCAGAACCTGGCAAGCTCCCCGTGTTGTATTCGATATGCCAAAAACAGTAACAAGTCTCACAATGGAGACGTTACTGGTGCCCGCTCGAGCAAATCGATGAACAACAGGAGGACAGGACAGTGGACAGGGGTGGCCAGAGCAATAGTACAGCAGGATAGGATGTTTGTTTGCCCTCCATGCAGCCGATGCGGGTTCGATTCCCCGACATCCCATATGGTCCCCCAGCACTGCCAGGAGTAATTCCTGAGTGCAGTGCCAGAAGTAACCCCTGAGCATTGCCTGGGTGTGGTTTTCCCCTCAAAAGTAAAGAAAAATTTCCTAGGACTGAACCGACAGTGCATGTGGGATGCTTGCCTTACACATGGCCAACCAGGATTTGACCCCCAGCACCACATATGATCCCTTGAGCTCCACAAAGAGTGATCCCTGCACACAGAGTCAGGAATAAGCCCTGAGCACTGTTAAGTGCGGTCCAAAAAGAAACAGAAAAAGTATTCTGAATCAAAGCCAGGTGGATAGAGAAAAGAAGAGAGGGGAGAGGGACCAGGAGATAGCTCAAAGGGCTTGAGCACATGTTTGTTTGTTGGAAATTAGAAACATTAAAGCAGGTTTCCTGGTGCTACTGACACTTGTTCTCTTCATACAGTACACACACTGCATTCACCTGGTGAGCAGCCAGCAGTCCTCAGCACAATCTTTGATTTGGATACTAGTTCCATACCACAGATGAGAGGAATAAGACTCCTATGCAGATGGGGGAAAACTGAGAAATTCTTTCTCCCCAGATGAGAAGGGCAAGAAGTTAGCAACAATTTCAGAAATGAGGTCTAGAAAGATAATTGAGGTGTTAAAGCTTTTGCCTTACACACAGCTGATCCATGTTCAATATGACCCCTGTTCATATCATATGGTCCCTCAAGCACTGCCAGGAATAGCCCCTGAGCAGCACTGCATGTGGCTCAAACCCCTCTCCAACGCCCAAAATATTTCAGAAATGAGTTGGCCTGTGGCTGAGGGAATCTTAAATACTAAACAGCAGAAGGTATCCTAGGCCTTGGCAATGACACCTCTCTTTCTTCACAACTCCACAGAAGTTGACCACAGAGCAAAACCTAACTAATATCCCCTAAAAGTTCCCCTGCCTCAACATAGCTCCAGAAGTCTTGGTATAGAGATGCCAAGATAAAATACATCCAGTTATATTTTTTTGTTTTTATTTTGGGTCTAGCAATACTCAGGGTTTAATCCCTGCTCTGTGCTCAGGGATCATTCCTTGTGGGGACCATATTCAGTGTCTGGGATTGAGGTCAGGTCAGCTGCGAATAAGGCAAGTGCCTTACCTGCTGTATTATCTCTCCAGTCCCTTCACTATACTTGCAACATGGGCAGCCTGCGCTGAGTATCCAGACTCGATTGATTTTACATCTTAACCCCTTTTGGTTCTCATAGTAGATTTGACTTTCAATAAAATTGAATTTCAAAAAAGTACAGAAACTAGGCCAGAGACATAGTACAGAGGGAAGGGGCTTGTCCTGCATGCGGCCAACCCAAGTTTAATTCCCAGCACCCTGAGCACCGGCAGAAGTGATCCCTGAGCAAACAGCCAGAAGGAAGGTCTGATCACTGCCAGGTGTGGCCTCAAAATAACAACAAAAAGTTCAGGAACTTGGCCGATGTCACCATAACAGCCACGCAAAATTTCCTTAGACCTGGCACACCCCATACAATATGAGCCAGGTATACCCCAACTTTGTAAATTCCAAGAGTAAGCGCACCAGAACCAGCCATACAACTGACCTCAAGGAAACACCCACTCAAGTTGCTCATACATAAGAAGTGCCCTTCTTTCCCGGAGAATGAGCAAGAGTGTGCGCTGAGGTCGTGCTACCTCTATTTGAACGGACTCCCGGCCAGTGGCACCCCAGCAGGTCGTTGTTCCCAGCCGAGAACCCGCCCGGCGGAAACAGTCCTGAGAACTACAACTCCCAGGCACACCCGCCTAGTACCACCGGCATCACCAGGAATGGCGCGGGCGCACAGCCTCCTGGGCCTTGTAGTTCTACTTGGAACCCTCGCTTCGGCCTGGGACTGCGTGTCCCGGCATGCCGCGGAGCCGGAAGACCTGCGCTCACCGCCTCCTGGGACGCGCAGGCGCAGCGCCGCTGTTTGTCGGCGCCTGAGTAGGGAGGAGGTACGGGTCGTAGCCAAGCCCAAGACCCAGACCCGGAGCTGGCTAGGATTGACTCAGTCCCCAAACTCGGCTCCGTTCCCGCGCGGATTGCAGGCCCGGAGCGAATGGAGGAAGCCGAGTCCTGAGATCAGCGCCAGCCCGGTCGGCGGGGGGCCACAGGGCGGGCAGGCAGGCGTGCTGAAGCCGCCTCGGGCCTTCTTTCAGGTCCCCGCGAGGGGCCAACTTCGGGCCCCGCGACCACACTCGGCCCTGTGTGACTGGAGCCGCCCCAACCGGAAGTGGAGCCTTCACCGGGGCCATAGGCCAGTGACTAGGCCGAGCCCGGGCCTCCCGACGGGGCCGGACTGGAACAAGGCCCCGGGGAGGCCCCGAGCCCACTAAACCCTTCCCGCAAATCGACTCGCCGGGAAGATGCAGCGCGCCTTGCCGGGCGCTCGCCAGCACTTGGGGGCCATCCTGGCCAGCGCCAGCGTGGTGGTGAAAGCCCTGTGCACAGCGGTACTAGTCCTCTACCTGCTGTCCTTCGCCGTGGACACAGGCTGCCTGGCGGTCACCCCAGGCTACCTCTTTCCACCCAACTTCTGGATCTGGACCCTGGCCACCCATGGGCTGATGGAGCAGCATGTGTGGGATGTGGCCATCAGTCTGGCCACAGTGGTGGTAGCAGGACGTTTGCTGGAGCCTCTCTGGGGGGCCTTGGAGCTGCTCATCTTCTTCTCGGTGGTGAATGTATCTGTGGGGCTGCTGGGGGCCTTTGCCTACCTCCTCACCTACATGGCTTCCTTCAACCTGGTCTACCTTTTCACTATCCGCATCCACGGTGCCCTGGGCTTCCTTGGGGGAGTCCTAGTGGCACTCAAGCAAACCATGGGGGATTGCGTGGTCCTACGAGTGCCCCAGGTGCGGGTCAGTGTGGTGCCCATGCTGCTGCTGGGGCTGCTGCTGCTGTTGCGGCTAGCCACTCTGCTTCAGAGTCCAGCCCTGGCCTCCTACGGCTTCGGGCTGCTGTCCAGCTGGGTGTACCTTCGCTTCTACCAGCGCCATAGCCGAGGCCGAGGGGACATGGCTGACCACTTTGCATTCGCCACCTTCTTCCCTGAGATCCTGCAGCCCGTGGTGGGGCTGTTGGCGAACTTGGTGCATGGCCTCCTGGTGAAGGTGAAGCTCTGCCAGAAGACAGTGAAGCGCTATGATGTGGGCGCCCCGTCCTCCATCACCATCAGCCTCCCGGGCACAGACCCTCAGGACGCAGAGCGGAGAAGGTACTGTGGAATCTCGTGCATCCTTGTCAAGCTAGGAGAGTGTTGCTTGTTCGAGTCACATTCTGACAGTTGAGATGCTTGCTGTGCGTAGGTGGCAGCCAGGGTTCAGGTGTTAGGTAGATTCAGGAAGAGATCAAGTCTGGTTTGTGTGTCTTGAGAAATAGCATCTAGTATTTTCCAACACTAGGAAGTAAAAGTTGCCTTCCTGTGCCCAGGCCACTTAAGATATCTCAAGGAATGCCCAGTTTCCTTTGATGCTTTTTGAGACACCAAAAGGAAGCATGGTACACATAACCCTGGCCTTTTCTCACACCGTTGGGATCCTAGAGCCTAATCTTGTGGTAGCCAGAAACCACCTGCTGAATCATTTCACCCCAATAGGGAAGGAATAACAGAGGAGACTTGGAAACCTTTAGAAGCCATCTGGAGTACCCCCAATTTCCAAGTGTCTCAGTTTAGATGTTGTATTTCTCTGCCTCTTACTTGGGTACTACTAGGGTTAGCCACCACATGGAGTATATGTACCCCAAAACCAGGACACAGGATTGAGGGAGTCTGCTGACCACACCTTGGGATAGAAACCACCCTTCTTTTATCTGTAAACCAAGCCATCAGGCAACCTGGCTGAATTATTCACTGGATACACCTTGGCCAGGGCAAGACACCTCTTTTTTTTTAAGCTAGCTCAGCTCTGTAGACTGAGAGTGGTCATAGCTCCATTTCCAGCCTTCTTGAAGGTATGTGTTTACTTGAATATTGAAATCTAGAACAGGCACTTTGTCAAAGCTCTGCTTTTGCTCACCTAAGGAACAAGTTCTTGGCTTGGTCACTTTATAAATTCTGAAGTTAGCCCTCTGTGTGCTCTCCAGTGAGCTGTGGGTTTGAGGTCAATCCCTTTGTTGTTTTATTTTGGGGTTCACCATGGATATACTGGCAATGCTTGGGAGGCCAGGCAGTGCCACATCAGACCCGAGACCCCCAGCATGCCAGGTCTGTGTTCCATGCCTTTGAGTTGTTTTCCAAGCTCCATGTCCCATTGTTCATAGTTTCTAGCTGGAAAGGGTGACAGGTTACTGTGGTCCAAGATGGTGGGTGTCAAAGATACACATGTTACCCAAGCGCCAGGGCCTAATTCTGTAGCCTATATTTGTCTCTGGCTAATAAATCCTAAAATTAAAAAAAAAATGTCTTAACCTTATCTAGTGGAGATGGAGCCAGAGAGCTTTTATACTAACTGCCCTCAAAGCACTTGAGGTGGAGTTAGCCAGAGTTCACTGACAGTGAACTCTGTCGATGAGAGTTCTTGGATTGTTAGGGTTGGCTGATATTCACAATATCCTTGCCTAGATCAAAGGAGATTAACAGGTGGATGGGGTGGGGCGGGGTCTGTGTGTGTGTGTGTAGGATGCAGCAAGCCTAATGGTTATTAGCTTACTAGGGGTGCAAGTTTCTCCAATCTGTTTGAGATCTAACTGCATACAGCTCCCACACCCCAATGGTTCTGAGTAGAAGGAAGCAGTTTCTCATCCTTGACCCTTATAAGGAAATCATTAACAGGCCACTGCTTTGGCATTTTAAGAGAACTGACAAGGGATTCCATGGGGCAGGTGTCTGGGTCGGTAGCAGCAGGGGGAAAAAACATTTTGACTGCCAACTTGCTGTGTGTTACGCTAAAGGACAGGTTGGAAATATGCTGGGACTTCCTGTACCTGTGTCCTTGTTATCTTTCCTGTCACACACCCTGGCATGATGGAGATGTTGGTTCTTTGCCGGATCTGGAAACCTCCACAGGCGGTCTCCAGGCTGAGGCATCAAGGAGCCACAGTAGTGCTCCCAGAAGCTATCACTGGCAGCAAGAGTCTTGCATGGCTCTTTAGCAGGACCCTCAAGGGTTGCCCTTTGGAGCCAGGGGGCTTAAGTTCTAGGCCATGACCTACTCACTGGCGATTTTTCCTTTATCTCTTCTACAAAGGCTAAGTATGACCCTGCAGTCTGCTGTGGTCCTGGTATTTCTGGGAAGAATATTAACAGTCAGGTAGGAGGGGTGGGCAGCCCAAGCTGGCCTGTTTCCCAGGCTGAGAGCTGAGGCAGGTGTTTGAATTTCAGCTTTCCCCACACAGTCACGCCAAAGGACTCATGACACCCTAATAAAGAGAGGGGAGAAGTAACAACCCTCTCCTTGGGTATGGTGTCTGTTGCCCAATCAGAAAGTTCTGTCCAAGGGTTTGCCCTGCCACCCATCTGCCCAGAACACCAGTTCTGCCCACTCTGTAGTACCACTCTCAGAATCAGTCTTTGGGCTGCCAGGTGGGTGGTCTGGCAGATCCCAAACTGGCCTTTTCAATCTGTTGGTACCCCAGTTATAAAGGGAAGGCTTTAGCCTTTGAGTCCTCATTCTGATGATATAGTGAGTCCAAATCTCTGTGAGTCCAGAGCCTGCACGGAGACAGGGATACAGGGAGCCTGAGCAGAAACAGGTGTCAGCTTCCTGAGACAGCCAGGCAGGGGCCTAGTCCAGACCCAGAGTGACCTGCCATCTTTCCTCTGACCAGGCAACTGGCCCTGAAGGCCCTGAATGAGCGGCTGAAGAGAGTGGAGGACCAGTCTGTCTGGCCCAGCATGGACGACGACGAAGAGGAGGCTGGGGCCAAGGTGGAAAACTCGCTGCCTTCAGACAAGGCTCCCACACTACCAGGAAAGGGGGCTCTCCCAGAGTCCAGCCTAATCACCTTTGAGGCAGCTCCCCAAAAGCTGTAACTCCAGACCACCTCAAGTGTAACGCCTCTTCGCCCATGCTCCCCTTGACACCCTCTCCGCTACTCCAGAGCTTTGACTGCTCTGAGGAGAGGGAAGAAGGCCCACTGGAGATTTTCACAGTCTTCTGTTTCTTGCCAACACTACCCAGGATTCTTGTTACCTGGTTCCAACTCCAGACAACCACTATGCCAGGAACGGGACTTCTAAGGCATCAGACAGTCCCAGGCCATCTGAGGTAAGACTGTATTCCAGCAGGCAGCCCCAAACAAGGGACAACAGGTGCCACAACTCCCAAGTCAGCCTTCACACCTGAGACTGGTTGCCGAGAGCCTAGAGCCAAGGCAGGAAATTGCCAAAAGAAAAACGACATTTTATGGCGAAGCAGGAGCAAGCCCGCAACATTTTGTGCAGGAGCAAGCCCTGAGTTGCACATCCCTGCCCACCCCAGAAAGACTATGTTCATGTCAAGATTTGATTCCCTGTACTGTGGCGGTGACTGCTTCTGGGCCAGAGCAGCCATGGTCCCCAGGTATTTTCTACAGGACCACTTGATCGGGCGGCTAAGCCCAGCCTCGCAGTATCAATAAAGCAGTTCTTTGAGGTATGGCTCCTCGGCTCTGTAAGACCACCTTGTGCAGCCCCCTTACTTTGCTCAGCTTTGGGGGTGTTTCCATTTAGGGGACTTGGTCCCTCCCTAGGGAAATTCCAACTAGGATCAGCAACCCATGTCCACTGCTCCCACCATTAACTCTATGCCTACTGCCAATATCCTCCAGAGCTGCCACCTCAGCCTTAATGTATTCTTTCCTCCGTTCCCCAGTCAAGGGAGGCCCTGGTCACAGACCAACGATTAAGGGGTTCTTATCACAGCCTTTTTTTTTCCTTTTGGTTTTGGGCCCATCAGCAGTTTTCAGGGCTAACTCCTGAAAACTCCTGGATTCACCGCTGGTGGGCTCAAGAGACCATATGTAGTGCCAGGGATCAAACTTAATTATCTGCATCCAAGGAAAATGGCTTAGCTGCTCTACTATCTTCCAGTCTCTATCAAAGCCCTTTTTTTGGTGTTAAGGATTAAGCCTAGAAAAAGACAACTGTTCTGCACCTGAGCTTCCTCCCTAACCCAGGAACTGGTCTTATCCTTGGCCTACCTCAAAGGCAGAGCGCTTGGTGCATGACACTTAGGAAGACAGCCCATCCCCAGCTCCCATCCAGGCATTTTTGAGATCTGACCACCAGTCTGGAGACCCCAGCATAGCAGGCAGGTGGGAGGCTTACAGGACACAGCTGTTCCTTTCAGTGACAGCCTAGGGCCTGCATGCTTGTCAGTGAGCAATCCGGGACAAGGGATGACCATCTTACCCAGCTGCCCAACATTTCGTGCTGACAGCAGTTGCAAGAACTACCCTCAACTCTGGGCTCTGCCTCCCAGTTAGTCTTTTCAGTCATTTATTTTACTTTTTTTTTCCTCCTGTAATTTCTGGACATACCAACGTGAACTGAATTTCTGGGGAAGCACTCTTACAATCCCAGCTTTATCCAGACATAATTCATATATATCCTCCTCTGACAAAGGAGAGGAAAGGGGGCACACTCATGGGGGGGAGGGAGCAAGCAGGAATGTTGCACACAGGACTCCTCCTCTGATTGCTCCAGTGCCTGAGGTGGCCCCATGACCTAGTCAACTGAGAGAATCCAGCCCAGCTGGAGCAAACCCAGGATTCCCCTAAATTGGGAAGAGCTTATGGCTGGATCCTTTTGCGGTACAAGTAGGCATTGCTCACCTGGTTCATGATGACTAAGCTTGTGATAATGGGGCAGAGCACAGCCAGGTACCAGAACCCACCAGTGACTGTGGCAGTGAACCAGAGTGAACACATGCCCAGCAAAAGGCTGGCACTACCCAAGAGGTAGCACACTAGACCAGAAGTGGCATGATACAGCTTAAGCTTGGCCAGGGGCCATCGGGGCAACAGTTTGGGGTAGAGTAGCCCCACCCCACCTGAGCACTGCAGCCCGGCCCACAGCACAGCTAAAAGCCCAGCCTGCCCATGCCACGTGGCCAAGTGGGCTTTGCCCAGCTGTTCCTTGTGGAGGATGACAAGGCCCAAACCCAGCAGTGCACACAGCAGGGCCAGCAGCTGCAGTACCCAGTGACAGCGTGTCCGGCCCTTCCGAGAGAGGGAGCGCAGCAACGAACTCTCAGGAGAGAATACCAGCAGGGCCTCGGTCATCAGGAAAGAGAACTGGGAAGACAGGAATGGGACACAAAGTGAGGAGAAGAGGGCTTTAGGTAACAAGCTGCCAGTAAATGCCAGCAGTCCCCCCTCTTCATTCTCTCACCACCGACAACAGTATCCATTATGAGGGGCAAGCCTGGAGAACTCCTGGATATAACATCCAGCCTGAGGAACCAGCAAGGTGCCTCTCCAAGCTTCTTCCTGGATGCTTTTCTAAAATGCTATCTCTGTTACCCAGCACACAAGGTTTGAGATGTGAGAGTCATAAATGATTCACAAGATCTGTTTCTTTGACACAGAATGGATACAGTTTCTTGGCAAGCACTAGCTGCATAGGTGTACTGTTACAGGGAAAACTAGATGTGTCACTATAGATTAAGGTATAAAGGAACACATTCACCCAGATGCATTCCTTTTTTCTTTTTCTTTTTTCCTTTTTTCTTGTTTTGGACCATACCTGTTCATGACTCAGGGTGCTACTCCCAGTTCTGGTGGGTGGTTGGGTGGGGATTACCCAGAAGTACTCAGGGAACCATGCAGTGCCAGGCTTCCTACATGCAAAGCATGCTTTCAGCCCACTGTCCTCCAACCCATCATCCAAATGCATTCCTAAGCTTCCTGCATGGAGGTGAGTGAAGCCTCATTTTGTGCTTAAAATGAGCTCAACCAACTTGTACTTGGTCTTAAACATCCTGGGGTTCAAGTCAGAGATGGAGTTGGGCAAAAGATGACACAGGCAATTCTTCCAATCCCATATCCCATCCAAACAGATACTGAGTGTAAGGATTAAAAGGCCTCAGGGCCACTGCCCATACCTATACTACCTCCCGCATCTCCCCTAATCCCCTAAGATCTGGTCAGACCCACTACTTACAGCCAGAGACATAAGCACAGGGTGCCAGGAGAACAAACCTGGAATGAGAAGAGGAGGCTTTTTGGGGCTGAAGCAAGAAGAACCCAGCCAGCCATACCATCCCTGACAGGCTAAGGGAAACGGCAGTTCACGGCCCAAAGCAGTGTTGTCAGATTGTGAACCACTTCTTTTTGCAAGCTGACCCAATACCTATTGTCTCTTCCCAGTTCCTCCCTGGGTTAGAGGCCATGCTTGGCGACTTTTCTGTCAGTCCTCCTTCCTTTCTGCAGCACACTGCAAAGGCAGTCAACTAAAGCACCAAGACAAAGAAAGAATCCAGGTACTCTGGGGCAGGGCCAAGTTGGCAGAGCTCCCATATCCACCTGCTCTGTCCTACTTATCCCTCCAACATTCTGTGGTTCGTTCATGCCCAGTCATCCAGGTCTGTTCCAGGAGATGGATACAAGGATTCCTACTGCCCTTGCTGCCCAGAAAAGGCGTAACTTTTCTTTCCCAGATGTCAACCATGAATTTTACTTACTGGAGCCAGGTCTGGCAAGCACAGTCACAAAGATGGTGAAGCCCAAGGCCACAAGGTGGGCAGCAGCTCCAGAGGCAGTGCGTAGAACTCTGTAGATGTGTGATTCGGTTTCCACAGAAAGGGCCATGGTCATCCAGGCCGGTACCTGTAGCCTGAAAACATGACAGAGGGGCAAGAGTCTCAGGTACCCTATATCAGTTCCTCACTGGAGAAAGGGCTAGACAGGAATATCAGTCTCTTTCAAGAAATTAAGATAGAAGTTAAGGTAGAGAGGCAAAGTAGCAAGCCAAGTACCAGGAGTAGTTACTATAAAGCTGCCGTGATCGGTGGCCTATCAGCATGTACCCATATGCGAACTGGAAATGATCACTGACCCACCTTCCAGGTAGGATGCGCAAGACCGTGTATTAAGACTACAAGTACCAGAGTGCACCACGCCGTCTCCTGCCAAGAGCGCCAGCAGGAAGAATATGGAGCACTAGGGGAGTTGTAGTTCCCGGCTGCATCCGTACGACAGCGTGAATGCATTAGTGCACAGCACCCGCCTGTGCGGCTCTCATGCAGCCTCTACCGCTAGGGACCAGCCTGCCTCACCTGCAACACCGGCCGTCCGCGGTGACTTCTTCCCGAGAAAACGGGATACTCGGGGGCCGGCCGTGCGCGCCGCCGCTCCGTCTCCTCACTTCCGGGTGCGACGTACCCGCCCGGGACTTCCTGGATGAGCCCCACCCACCCTCAGCCACACCTCTGAGCCGCAGTGCGCAGGCGCCCGTGAGCAGCTGGCCGCTCGCGCGCAGGAGCGCGCAGGCCTGCGCGATCCCAAGACGCGGGGCTTTGGGCTGCTTCTGGCAGGTGTGTTTCCAGTATCTGGGCACCTGGGAACTGCCCATTCTCGCCCGTTGGAGCCATGGGCAGCGGCTGCCGCATCGAATGTATTTTCTTCAGCGAATTCCACCCCACGCTGGGACCCAAGATCACCTATCAGGTACCACCCAGGTTCGCGGGGAGGCGGTGTGGATCCCCGTGCTGCACGCAGACACGGCGGCACGCCACTCTCGTTCGCAGACAGTATCGGAGAGGATACTCTAATGCTGGCCCTGGCTCCCGGGGTGTTGGGGCCGATAATCATCACATGGGCAGTGATTGCGGGAGATCACGACTTGGGGGGCAGAGGAGAGCAGAGGGGCCACAGTGGACGATCCACTCTGCATGCACAGGAATTTAAATAAGGGGAGTAGAGCTGAAGGGTATAGTATATACGCAAAAGCCAGGAGACATAAAAACATAAAACATGGCCAATGAAAACAAAAACATAGCCAATGACTAGAAACAACAGTAGAGGCAGGGGCTGGAGAGAGAATACAGCGGGTAGGGCGTTTGTCTGGCATACAGCTGACCAGGGTTCAATCCCTGGAACCCCATACGGTCAACAGTAATAAGCCCTGAGAGGGCCGGAGAGATAGTACAGCGGGTAGGGTGTTAGCCTTACACCCAGCTGACCCAGGTTCCATCCCCAGCATCTCATATGGTATCCCAAGCACCGCCAGGAGTAATTCCTGAGCTCAGAGCCAGGAGTAAGGCACCACCGGGTGTGGCCCAAAAGCCTAATAATAACAGCAACAATAATAGCCTGGAGGAAAGAAGAAAAGCGAGAGAAGCAGTTTTCTGCTTTTTAGGTCACCCTGACTCTTCAGCTCCATGGTCCTCTAAGGCAGTGTTTTTCAACCACTGAACATTCCAAGGGGCCACAGGTGAGATCAGATAAATGAAGCATTTAGAGCACAAGACTAGGGGGCCGGTAGACTGGGGGGAGTCACAGGAAAGGAATGAGGTTGGAAGGGGCCACAGTTGGACAAAGTTGAGAAACGGGCTGGAATGATAGCACAGCAGATAGGGCATTTGTCTTGCACTGGCCGACCCGGGTTCGATTCCCAGCATTCCATATGGTCCCCCGAGCACTGCCAAGAGTAATTCCTGAGTGCATGAGCCAGGAGTAACCCCTGAGCATTGCCAGGTGTGACCCAAAAAGCAAAAAAAAAAAAAAAGTTGAGAAACAGTTCTAAGGTGCCTCTTATCACTCTGCTCCCCTCTCCAGGTCCCTGAGGATTTCATCTCCCGGGAGTTGTTTGACACAGTCCAGGTGTACATCATCACCAAGCCAGAGCTGCAGAACAAGCTTATCACTGTGTGAGACCCTTGGACAGGAGAGGATGGAGGGGTTCGCAGGAAATGTGGATAGGCCTGGAGACTAAAGGAATTAACTGTTTGCATCTTTTCACCCCGTCTAGCACAGCTATGGAGAAGAAACTCATTGGCTGCCCGGTGTGCATTGAGCACAAGAAGTACAGCCGCAATGCCCTGCTCTTCAACCTAGGCTTCGTGTGTGATGCCCAAGCCAAGACCTGTGCCCTTGAGCCCATTGTCAAAAAACTGGCTGGCTACCTTACCACACTGGAGGTCCACAAAATGATGGGCTTGAGTGGGTGGGCAGGCTGAGCTGGGGAAGGTGTCCCCAGACTAGGGATAGGGTGCTAGCCATGCATCCTGAGAGGTATACCCACCATGCTGTCCATGCCCCTTCCAGCTGGAGAGCAGCTTTGTGTCATCTGAGGAGAGTAAGCAGAAGTTGGTGCCCATCATGACCATCTTACTGGAGGAGCTAAATGCCTCAGGCCGGTGCACTCTGCCCATTGGTAAGGCCCAGCCTCTGCAAAGACAGCAGAAGGGTAGATAGGAAAGTATCAGGGGAAGATGACTCCAAGCAAGGATGAGACTCATGCACCAGTGGCTAGGAAATAGTCAAGAATGGGGCTGATGATGCCAGCGTCCAGTGCATTGTGGGAAGGAGGTTAGAGAAATGAGAGGCCAACAAGACCTCCCCAGCTCTGCTCTTTGCATGTTCTTTGCCGTCTCTGGTTCTCCTCTTACTCCATAAAAGGAGGTAATTAGCTCATTCAGAAATGCCTGCTTACCTCAAGGGTGAATGAGAGGGATGAATGAAAATTAAGGGTCTCTTTGTGGGCCAGAAATATAGTACAGTGGTTAAGACACTTGTCTTGCACATAGCTGACCCAAGTTCAATTCCTGGCACCCCATGCCTCCCCAAGCCCCACCCAGGAATGATCCCTGAGCACAGAGCCAGGAATATGCTCTGAATACTGCTGGGTGTGGCCAAAAACTAAAAAACAAGAAAAAGCCCCTTAGAAGAAATGGTGGGTATGGAGAGATAGTATAATGAGTAGGCTACTTGCCTTGCCTTGCACATGGCTAACCTATGTTCAGTCCTAGAACCCCATTAGTCCCATAGGCTCCAGCAGGAGTCATTCCTGAACACAGAGCTAGGACTAACTCCTGACCATCACCAGGTGTGGCTCAGAAACAAACAAAAAAGGGGCTGGGGAGGAATGGCACTAAGGATATGAATGGGGGCCCCTACAGATGAGTCCAACACCATCCACTTGAAGGTGATTGAGCAGCGGCCTGACCCCCCTGTGGCCCAGGAATATGATGTGCCTGTCTTTACCAAGGACAAGGAGGATTTCTTCAACTCACAGTGGGACCTCACCACACAACAGGTGTGCAGGCCTTCCTCCTAATCACCACAACCTTGGCCTCATCCCGCCCTTCCTTACCCTGTCCTGCCCTGCCTAGATCCTGCCCTACATTGATGGTTTTCGCCACGTCCAGAAGATTTCAGCTGAGGCAGACGTGGAGCTCAACCTGGTGCGCATCGCCATCCAGAACCTTCTGTGAGTGAGGTGGCCATTGGCTTAGGACAGTGAAGGGCCAAGGCTGAGTGGGGCCTGGGAAGGCATGACTCTCAAAAGCTGAGCGCCTCTGTCTCCCCAGGTACTACGGTGTGGTGACACTGGTGTCCATCCTCCAGGTAGGTGAGTCAGGCTTCTCCCTGGAGACAGCATGTGACTGGGCCAAATGGGCCCTGTGTAAGGCTTCCCAGCCCTCACTCTGGCCCTTGTGCCTCTTGTTACCTTCTAGTACTCCAACGTGTACTGCCCAACACCTAAGGTCCAGGACCTGGTAGATGACAAGTCCCTGCAGGAGGCGTGTCTGTCTTACGTGACCAAGCAAGGTAAGGACAGGCTCTGGAGGCAGCTGTATGGGGGAGAGGAGGGCCACCTTGAGAGCTGACCCCTGGCACCTACAGGGCACAAGAGGGCCAGTCTCCGGGATGTGTTCCAGCTATACTGCAGCCTCAGCCCTGGCACTACTGTGAGAGATCTCATTGGCCGCCATCCCCAGCAGCTGCAACGTGTAGATGAAAGGTCAGAGGGGGCTCTGTAGGGGCATGGGGGGAGGGGGTTTCCTGAGGCACTCCATTTTGTATTTCTTTGGGAAGCTTTGGGGATCCGAGAGAATGCAAGTAATGACTGAGCAGAAGCATATGGTACTGCTAGTCCATGCAGGCTTCCTGAAGGTGATGACTTGGTGGGCAATGCTGGAAGGGGTTGACCAGACTGTAAAGAGTTCTGGCCAGGGCATCACTCCTCTCTCTTGCAACCCCACCCACCCCAGGAAACTGATCCAGTTTGGACTTATGAAGAACCTCATCCGGCGGTTACAGAAGTATCCTGTGCGTGTGTCCCGTGAAGAACGGAGCCCGGCCCGACTTTACACAGGCTGCCACAGCTATGATGAGATCTGCTGCAAGACAGGTAGAGGCAGGGTGGGCAGTTGGGGTGGGGTCAGGGAAGGGTGGCCAAGCTAAGGCTGCTGACCTCACCTCCACCCCCACGCCCAGGCATGAGCTACCATGAGCTAGATGAACGGCTGGAAAATGACCCCAACATCATCATCTGCTGGAAGTGAAACTAGTGGAGATTCTTGCCTACCCTACCCTGCCTGCTACAAAGGGACAGAGCAGCAGACTGCTCTGGCCCACCTCAAGGTTGACCCAGACTTCTGTAAATAAAGTCATTCATTTCTGCCTACCTGCCTTGAGTACTTCCTCTGAGCAGTCCGCGCAGATGCTACAGTGAGTGGAGCGGCCTTGGTGCAAGCGCTCAGGAGCGCCATCTGCTGAGTAGGATGGCGCTAGTAAGCCCGCTAATAAGAAACTGAAAGAAAAATCAGGGAGAGGAAGCTTTAAGAGTGATGTGGGATCAGAGTTGGAGCAGCAACCCATTACAGGGCTGGGAAGGGCCCTTGGAGGTAGCATAAGTTGAGGCCTGAAGGAGGGAAAAGAGGAAGCCTCTGGTGGGGAGATAGCTCCAATGAAGAGCACTGCCAGAAGCAGGCTCTGAGCACAGGGTGACCCAAAAATAAAAACTGCCTGATGGGGGAGATAGTTCAGAGAGCTAGCACACATGAAGACTTTGCAAGCTGGTGGCCTGAATTGGGGCCCCTGACATCACCTGAGCATAGGGCCAGGAGTAGGTCCCGAGCATCTTTGACTATGGCCCCAAACTCAAAGAATAAGAAGAAATGAAGTTCCAGGCAAGAGACATAGTACAAGGGGTAAGACACTTTCATGTGGTAGACCTAACTTCCATCCTCCCTTATGGTCTCCTCAAGTATGGACTGGACTGAACACCACTGGGTGTGGCCTCCAAATCAAAAAGAAAAAAATGAAGTCCCAAGGCAGGAGAGGGGCAAAAGCTGAAGCTGCAGCGCTGCTAGCAACCTGGTTAGACAAAATTTTGAGGGAAAGAATCACCCTCGGGCCAGAGAGCAACGTCTAATATGCACCTTTAAGAAACCTTGGCTGAATCTTGAAACACAGCGGCTTTTGGCAGAAATGCGTCCTGACCCCACAGTAGGTTACTGTAGCCGGGCCACCCCCAGGGGGGAAAGGGTATTGTCCCTCTGCCTGCTCCCCCTAGGCGGCTCGGTGGCCATCACCCTCCAGAGGCCATTGGACAGTCAGGTCTGGGCCCGCAGTGATGAAACTTGTTGGGCCTCACAGGATGGGGGTGAAGCTGGTCCTGGTCTCCCCGTCCCAACGAGATCCCGAGTCATTGCTCACGAATGGCCTCTCTGGCTCCTGATGAAGCTGCTCAACGGCCATGATCCCAGAGACTCAGGAGCAAATCTCAAAACCCAGTGGCTTTTGGCAGAAATCCCTCCAGATTTAAGTGTTAAAATCTCAGAATTTCAAAATTGTGCAGCCACTATTGCAGCCACATGACATCATATGTTATTCATAACCAGCAATAGAACACAAATTGTCTACTGTTGCCTTTTCAGCAGATCTGAGTGTTGGGGTAAAATCTCAAATAATAATGGTGGGTCTGGTGTCAAAATATTGAATGTGATCAAAGTGGAGAGAGAGAGTAATGTGGAAATCATCTGCCCCACAGGTAGGGGGAGGGTGTGGGATGGGGGTATATTGGGTTTTTTGGTGGTGGTGAAGGTACAGGTGTTTCATTGCATGACCGAGACAGACCTGAAAGCTCTGTAACTGCTCTCACAGTGATTCAATAAATAAAATTATAAAAAATGAAAAAAAAATGGAGGTTTTTTTCTGCCAAAAATGAAAAAAAAACGGAGTTCATGCACAATTCAATCAGCTAATCAGTGGCTGAATAAATAGCAGTACTTATACATAAAAAAAATTTTTTTAATTAAAAAAAATTAACAAGGCGCGCATTTGCTGCCCGAGCCCATGTGCTGCTTGTGCCCACGTGGCCGAGCACATGTGGTGCCCGAGCACATGTGTCGCCCGCATCTCCCCTCTTGAGATGTGTACTTTCATGCTTTCGTGTCAACTTTACTCTCTCACTCTCTCTCCCTCCCTCCATACCTAAAAATCCTCCAAATAAAATCTATTTTAAAAAAAAATTAACAAAAGAAACCTTGGCTGGGGCCCCAGCAATACTACAGTGGGTAGGGTCTTTGCCTTACAGATGACCAGGGTTCAATTCCTGGCAATTCCATATGGTCCTCTGAGTCCTGCAGGAGTGATCCCTGAGCACAGAGCGGAACCAAGAGCAAACTCTGAACACAGCCCGAGGGGGGTAAGGGATAGGGGAGACCCATTTCCTGACTTCAGGGGAGGTGCGCAGCCCAGAGTAGATGGGAGAATTAGTATTAAGCGGGTAGAGCCACCAGATGGCGCTGGGCAGCCGGGAGAAGCGCCTCCACGGGGCTGGAAAGGAGCCGTGCAAGCGGGGCTGGGGAGGCCGTGGGGACCCACCCTGTGCGGGTCGACTTGACGTCCAAGCAGAAAGTTTAGGTCACGGGCGTCTGGAAGTTACGAGAGCCTCGTAAGCCATAGCTACAGCCTTGCCGCCTGCAGCCGGAGAAGCGAGTCACGGCCAGCGAGTGCGGACCACGCCGGACAAGAGCAGGGGCGGGTCAGGCGTCATTGCGCAGGCGCCCCGCTGTTTCCGTGGCAACGAGGACCGACTCACACCAACTGTTCGGCAACCGTCGGTCCCAGACTTTGGCTCGGCGGGAAATTATCTTCCCTAGCCTGTCTGCACCCTCACCCCAGTGCTGCTACCTAGAGTCAACTGGACCCGTTCTCCACGCTCGCTGACTTCGGCACAGACATGAGCGACCTGGAGCTGCTTCTACCCGGGGAGGCTGATGTGCTGGTGCGGGGATTGCAAAGCTTCCCGCTGCTCGAGATGGGCTCCGGAGGGTGAGGCAGCACCCGACCGAGGGTCAGCGGGGTACCTGGGAGATGGCCGCAAGGATTGTGGAGCGCAGCCCCGGGTTTCATCCTGACACTGCCGGGTGTTTCTCTCCTCTTATACACACACACACACGGGGAGGTCAGGGAAGTTATGGGATTAGGGTCTTCAGAAGGGTGGAATGCAGCCCTGATATTAGGCGGAGAGATTGCCCAGAGCGGAGGAGCCCCCAGCTGGGGAGGCAAAACTTTCTGGAATAAGGGAATATAGTCGTTTAGTGGGACCCCATCGCCTACTCAGACCACACACATCTGCACCCAAATACTTATAACTCTGGGGCAGGTGGAACCAGCAGCACGAGAACCTGGAGAAGCTGAACATGCAGGCCATTCTTGATGCCACCGCCAGCCAGGGCGAGCCCATTCAGGAGCTGCTGGTCACCCATGGGAAGGTATATTGGGGTCACAGTCAGGCTTCTTACCTTCAATCCCCTCCACCGCTACTCTATCTCTCAGGAACACTCTGGATACCTGTTCTTCCCTCTGGCTGGTCTGTAGCCTCCCCAAAGGAGAAGTATAATAAACATTTGCTTTTGCACCCCTGTTGAACAGGACCTTGGTACCCCAGACCAGCTTTGGGGCATGGGTTGATTAGGATATGGTGATCTTAAGATAGCCCAAGCTACAGGGGAGGACCATTCTTGGATCCAAGAGAGAGCTTAATAGGCTTGAGTTCTTGACTTGCTTTACATACAGGAGACCCAGGCTCCATCCCAACACTGCATGATCCTCATGCACTACTGGAGAAATCTGAAAAGTCAAGAGTATGGGGCCAGAGAGATAGTACAGAAGGATAGGCACTTGCCTTGCATGTGATTCCAAAGACTACAGCCCCAATTTGAATCCCTGGCACCACAATTTGAATCCCTGGTACCACATATAGTCCCCTGAGTATTGCCAGGGGTCATTTCCTGAGCACAGAATCAGGAATAGCCTCTAAGTACTGCCAGATATGGAGTAAAACACCCTCCCCCCCGCCAGGAATAATCCCTGAGCACTGCCAGGAATTGCCCCACAAAAAGCCCTAAATAAATGCCTTCCTGAATATAAGGTAAGGCCAGAGGGTCCGCCACTGAAATTGAGACTAGGATTTTACAATGGAAGAAGGAATCTGTTCTTTAAGGAAGTTAGAAGTCAGGAATTAGGGCAAAGAGATTAAGTTCTTGCCTTGTATTCAGCCAACCCCAGCTCAATCCTAGGATGGTCCCCCAAGCACTATTGGGAGTTTTTCCTATGCACAGAGCTAGGAGTAGCCTCTCCACAAAAAAAAAAAAAAGCCAGAGATATAGTACAGCAGGTAAGTTGCTTGACTTGCAACAAACCCAGGTTCAATCCCTGGCATCTCATAGCATCCCATATGGTTCCCTGAGCACTGCCAGGAGTGATTCCTGAGCACAGAGCCAGGAGTAACCCCTGAGCAATGCCAGGTGTGGCCCCAAATTTTAAAAAAAAATCATAAATTAGAGATTAGCCTTGCTGGATCAGGATCTAATAGATAACTTGACATATTATTCAACAAAAATGTTCCTCTGCAAGGAAAAAGGGTAAGGTGGCGGCACACAAGATCTCAGAAACCAGAGGCCAGGAAGAAGACAGGGCAGGAGCAGGAAGGCTGGCCTAAGAGGGACACCTGAATTGGGAGGAGAGATTCCATAGAGGGGAACCGGCAACCTGGGAACAAGACAAGGACGTGGAGCATGGGGGATGGGAAACAGGAGGAAGCTGGCCCCCACAGATGTCAGGAATAGCTGGAAGGTAAAACCAGCAAGAGAGAGGCAAAAAAGGTGGGCACGGAGCATGGATGAAGATGTGGGCAGAGCCAAAGTGATAATACAGCAAGAAGAGCACTTTCCTTGCATGTGACCAACCCGGTTCCATCTCCGGCACCACGTATGGTCCCCTGAGCCCTGCCAGGAGTCTCATTTCTAAGCATAGAGCCAGGAGTAAGACTGAGCACCACTGTCTCCCCATCTCCCCCACCAAAAAAGAAGAAGATGTGGGCAGAGCAGTGTGAGTCTGTGCCAGGGATAGGAGGGTTGCCAGGCCCAAAAAAGACTCCTCCTTGTCCCTGGTCCCTGCCCTTCCCCTGTGCTGCTCAGATCCCAACACTGGTGGAGGAGCTGATTACTGTGGAGATATGGAAGCAGAAGGTGTTCCCGGTTCTGTGCAAGCTGGAGGACTTCAAGCCTCAGAACACCTTCCCCATATACATGGTGGTGAGCTGCACCCTTGATTCCCTCCCTAGCTGCCCCTCCAGTGGGTGCTGGACTAGAAGGGAGAGTTGGCAGCCCCTGCAGCAGCTCCAGTCTGTGTCTGTCAGGTTCACCATGAGGCCTCCATCATCAACCTCCTGGAGACGGTTTTCTTCCATAAGGTGAGGCCCACCCTCCTCACACAACTCCTGTCCTGCCAGGGACCTGTTTTCTATGTGGGAAGCAACAGACAGAATGTCGTCCATTCTCTCTCCCCATCCTCTCCCTGCCGCCCCTCCCCGGCCCACTCCCCAGGAGGTGTGTGAGTCAGCAGAGGACTCTGTCTTGGACCTGCTGGACTACTGCCATCGCAAACTGACTCTGTTGGTGGCCCGGAGTGGCCATGGTAGCCCCCTGGAAAAAGAGGTGAAGGAGGAGGAGGAGGGGGAGTCCCAGTACAGCAACCCCATGCAGGTGGGTTGAGCTTCCCTGGGCCTGATGAAGGCTGGAAGCAGCAGGGGTGGCCCTGCCTAAGCACCCTGTGCCCCCCCCCCCCAGGAGCTGCAGAAGCAGGCAGAGTTGATGGAGTTTGAGATCGCACTGAAAGCCCTCTCCGTGCTGCGCTACATTACAGACTGCGTGGATAGGTGGGCAGCCTGCTGTGGAGGGCTGGGAGCTGGGCCTGCGGCCTGTTCTCAGCGGCTTCATTCCCCACTCCTAGCCTTTCTCTGAGCACCCTGAACCGCATGCTCAGCACCCACAACCTGCCTTGCCTCTTGGTGGAGCTGCTGGAGCACAGTCCCTGGAGCCGGCAGGGGGAAGGAGGTAAGGCCTCCCCGTCAGCCTAAGCTCCAGCTCTCTGCTTCTAGGCCAGCCTCCAGAATTGAGGGAAGTGAGGCCCACAGAGAGCCGCAGGCCACCTTGCCCAGTATGAGCCTATGCTTGGGCTTGGTAGTAGCCCATGTGTCCATCCGGAGGACTTGCAGTGCTCTGGATTGAACAGCACCCTAGCCTAGACTGGTCCAGAGACCTCCTCTGCTTCCTCTCCCTAGGCACACTGCAGCGGTTTGAGGCAGGCTGCTGGAAGACAGTGGCCCCCTCAGAGCAGCAAAAGCTGAGCAAGTTGGATGGGCAGGTGTGGCTCGCCCTGTACAACCTGTTGCTGAGCCCTGAAGCCCGGGACCGCTACTGCCTCACCAACTTTGCCAAGGGACAGCTACTCAAGGTGAAATCTTCCCATACTGCCCAAGCCCCACTCACCCCAGCCCTCTACCTATGGGCCTCAGGAGACACAGCCACTAATGCAGAGTTAGGTCAAATGTGTCTGGCCTATCAAATAGCCCTTTATTTCTTTGTTGTTGTTGTTGTTTTTGTTTGCCACGCCCTAGGTGTGCTCCTGATTCTCAGAGTTCTCCTGGCAGGGCTCAGGCAACTATATGCTGCAGTGCTAGGAATGGTGTTCAGGAGCCATATGGAGTTCTAGGGATTGAATCTGGGTCAGCCATGTGCAGGGCAAGCACCCGACCTACTGATAGCACAGCGAGTAGGGCGTTCGCCTTACAAGCGGCCAACATGGCCGACCCAAGTTCGATCCCTCCGCCCCTCTCGGAGAGCCCGGCAAGCTACCGAGAGTATTCGATATGCCAGACACAGTAACAACAAAGTCTCCAATGGAGACGTTACTGGGCCCGCTCGAGCAAATCGACGATCAACGGGAGGGCCTTTACCTTTACCTTTTATTTCTCAAGTCCCAGTAAATGCTTTCTCAGGGGGAAAGAAAAATTGTGCGCTACCCCACCAAATTTTTCTTCTTTTTTATTTTTTGGTTTTGGGCCACACTCTGCAATGCTCAGGGTTCCTCCTGTTTCTGCATTCAGGGATTACTTCTGGGAGTGCTTGGGTAACCATATGGGGTACAGGGATCAAACCCAAATCAACTGTGTACAAGGAAAAAACCCTACCCACTGTACTATCTCTCTGGCCCAAAATCTACCTACCTACCTAACTTCTTTTTTCTTTGGTTTTGATGTTTTTGGGTGACACTGGTGATGCTCCAGGTTTACTCCTGGCAGTGCTCAGGGAACCAAATCAGATGCTAGGGGTGGAACCTGGGTCAGCTGTGTGCAAGGCAAAGCGTACCATCACTCCAGTCTCCTAAATCTACCTTCTTTGAGGCAAAACAGAAAGTGGCCCCTAGTTACCCTCAAGGTCACTACAAGCCCCATTAGATCGTTGCAGTGTAGTGGCCCACTTGGAAAACTCGGCAGTAGTGGGATGTGGGCCCTGCGAGCACCTTTAGCCCAGCCTTGATCTGTTCTTTGGTCCTCGGGTCAGCATGATACTGACTTCCCCTCAACACCCTTCCAGCTTCGGGCCTTCCTCACAGACACTCTAGTGGACCAGCTGCCCAATCTAACGGACCTGCAGGCCTTCCTGGCCCACCTGGCCCTGACTGAAGCCCAGTCCCCGAAAAAAGACCTGGTGTTGGAGCAGGTAGGCACTAGGAAGTCCGCACTTCAGGAACGCTGTCGCCTATATCCATTTCTCCATGCTCCTTGCCACTTTCCTACCCCAGATCCCAGAAATCTGGGCGCGTCTGGAGCAAGAGAACAGAGGCAAGTGGCGGGCTATCGCCAAACACCAGCTGCGAACCGTGTTCAGTCCCTCTGAGCGGGACTTGCGACTGCAGGCAAGGAGGTGCGGACAGCTGCTGCGGCCGGCAGGGGGGAAGGGGTGCTCCGGTGTCCCCTGCCAGGTCCAGTCAGGCCCCCCTGACCCTTTCCCAGGTGGGCTGAGACCTACAGGCTGGACGTGCTACAGGCAATTGCTCCAGAGAAGCCCCGTTGCGCCTACTGCAGCGCAGAGGCCTCCAAGCGCTGCTCTCGGTGCCAGAAGGAATGGTACTGCTGCAGGTGAGGTGGGGGAGGGGGGTCTTAGAACCTGGGACTCAGAACCCCACTCCCACATAGGCCACCAGCTCACCGTCCATCTGCTTGCAGGGAGTGCCAGGTCAAGCACTGGGAGAAGCACAGGAATGTTTGCAAACTGGCCGACCAGAGTGACAGAGCCAAGTGAAGGCTGAGGAGCCTGCGGGCCATCCGCTATACATACAGGCCGTCCAAAGTGCTCCCCTGAACCTCTGCCCAGCACAGCCTCCGAGGTGGCGAGCACAGTCGGGTGGTGACAAGCCGCTGCGCCTCCTCCCCCTCCGCGGAGCAGCCCCCGCTTCCTGCCTCACCCGACCATCGGCTGACACAGGAGGCCCGGGCGGGTGGGGGTTGAGGGGCAAGGGCCGGATGTGGGGACCCTCTTCCTCTAAGCACAGTAGTAAAGCTGGCCTCCAGAAACATGTGTCTCTGAGCGGCCTTCTGTGGTTGCTGTCGTTCGGGGGAGGGAAGGAAGGGAAGGCGGGGACTCTGTGGGAACGTCCCCCACCCCCTCCACCCCCACCCCCGTCGCCCCACACTGCCTGCGGGCCGCCACAGCCGGGGGCCCAGGTTTCCATTGCGCGGCGCGACTCGGCCCCACCGACCAGGCCAGCATCCCGGGGGGCGGCGCCGCATCGGGCCCGCCCCGCAGCCGCGCCCGCCCGGCGCTCACTCGCTCGCGCCCGGCGCGGGTCGGGAGTCCCGAGTCCCGGCCCGCCCGGGCCATGTCAGCGGAGCCTGAGCTCATTGAGCTACGAGAACTGTCCCCTGCGCGGCGCCCAGGCCCTGGCCGCACCCGGCTGGAGCGCGCCAACGCGCTGCGCATCGCTCCGGGCACCGCGCGCGACCCCGCACGGCAGCTGGCCCCCGGCCGCGGCCACCGCTTCCAGCCCGCGGGGCCTGCCACACACACGTGGTGCGACCTCTGCGGCGACTTCATCTGGGGCGTCGTGCGAAAGGGCCTACAGTGCGCGCGTGAGTAGCGGCCCCGCACGCTGGCGAGAGCCAAACAGGCGGCAGAGGGGTAGCTCGTGTCGCTGTGGGTCAAGTTGTGATGGAGGGGGTAGGTGGGGACGACCCCAAGGACCAGGTCCGTTACTGTTGCCCCAGGTGAGAGTTCAGACAAATGGTTTTCGTCCTTGCCTCCGACCTGTCGGGGGTGTTGGGCAGAGACTGCCAGTATGTAACCAGGCATGGATTTCAAGTTTTAACCTTGGCCCTTGAGAAAGACTTTAATAGGCACCTACTAGTCTTTTAAACCCATATTCCCAGGTGTACCCTCAATCGAAGATCACTTATCTGTCCCTCACTCCAGAATCCCTGGGGTGAAGAGGACTTATGTACCTATGGAAGGCCAGGAAAAAGAAGGTTTTTTTGTTTTTTGTTTTTTTGCGGGGGGGGGGGGGGCGTGCCCTGCAAGCAGGAATTTATGTTGAGGTTTTATTTAGCCAATACCCATTGCAGACCCCATGAGCCGGGTGCTAAACGATGAAACCCAGCCATTTTGCCCTTTCAGGAATCACCAGACAAGCAGAGAGGTTAGGTTGCTCTCCCACTTGCTTATGTCAGATCACTGGGAATGTTTCAGTTCTCCATCTGCTCTTCCTGAAGCTCACCTCAGGCTTGTTGAATCCGTCATTGGAAGTGTATCAGATTTAAAAAAAAAATGATGCTAACGGGCCTCCAAGGATAAGAATCATTCCTCTAGCCCATAAAGATATTTCGCTTCCTTGTGCCCCAGGTCAGAGTGCGTAGGGAGACTCTGGTTCCGTATAGGAGTCTGTCCTGACTTCAGCTGCAGGAAAATTAACAAGGGCTGGGACACTGCAGTGTTTGCAGGGGGAAATAAAGTGATCCTAACAAGGAAAAACAGGACAATGTGTGCATCAGAGGCAGAAAGGGAAGAATCAAAGATGAGTTTTGGGGTTAGAGAGATAGCACAGCAGGTAGGGCACTTGCCTGGCATGGCACCAACCCAAGTTCAGTCCCCGCACACCATGTGGTTCCCCAACCCCCTCCAGGAGTGATTCCTGAGCACAGAACTAGTAGTAAACCCTGAGCACAGCCAGGTATGTCCACAGCTCAATATTTTTTTTAATAAAAAGAAAAAAGGATGAATTTGTGTGTGGGTTTCTTGGGGGTGGGGAGGGAGTTCTTTTGCCTCAAACTGGGAAAGTAGTAGCTATCATTGCTGGGATAAGAAAAAAAAATTCAGTTAAATTTTGAAGCTGTCAGTTTGAAATGAGGAGGCATTCAAGTGGAGATAAGGACACCACAATAGCATTTGATTGGGGATATGATGGAAGCCTTGGGTCTGGGACCTGTGAGTGTGCACAGTGCAGGGGGAGATCAGGACCAAACCCAGGACCCTGTGCCATTAAGGGCTGTGATCTGAAACAACTAACAAAATAGCTGCAGTGGAAGTGGGAGGGAAACTGAGAGTATGGGCTCCTGGGCAATCATGGGAGCCAGCAGTGCTCAGGAGGTGAATGTGCCTTCCAAGGAGCACTGGATGAGGCAGTGCATCAGATGCTAAGGACCCTAAACCAATTAAGTTTCCTGTGGGGAGAGACAAGCTGATAGGTAGTGAAGGCAGGACAGAGATAGTACAGCAGGTAGGGCACTTGCTTTACACATAGCTCACCCAGATTTGATCCCTGTATTCCATATGGTTCCCCAAGCACTACCAGGAGTGATTCCTGAGTGCAGAGCCAGGAGTAAACCCTGAGCATCACCAGGTGCAGGTGTATCCTCCTCCCCCCACACCAAAAAATAAAGGAGTGAAGGCGAGGAATCAGTGTGTATAGACCAGTGCTGATAAATTTTGGTGTGAATAGAGACCAATGACAACTAAAGGGAGACCAATGGCAATTAAAGGGTTTGTTTGTTTTTTTAATGCCTTTAAGTAAATGGGCGAGGGGGAGTTAATTCATCAGTTCTGCGGCAGGCACTAGCAATTCAAAGGTGGAGCAAACCCGGATCCAATTCAAAGATGGAGCAAACCCGGATCCGTAATGCCTGAGGACTTCCCAACAGTTTCCTGAAGCTGAGGGACCAATACTAAGGGGCTATAGCAATAGTGATAAACACCACTGAGTGATCAGCAGTGAACCCAGCAGGCAGTCTTCACCCCGGGGCTTCTTTTCCATTCTTGAAACGACTTTCCGAGCTGGAGAAGGGGCTTCTCCGCCTCACAGCCAGACTTCTCTGCAGATTGCAAGTTCACCTGCCACTACCGTTGCCGCGCGCTCGTCTGCTTGGACTGCTGCGGACCCCGGGACCTGGGCTGGGAGCCGGCGCTGGAACGGGACACGAATGTGGTGAGCGCGGGATGGGGAGGCGCACGGGCAAGGCCGGGATACACAAAGGAACCAGCCACATTACAGGCATTCTGGAGGGTCGCCCGGGTGTTTCACACAATGACCATTCCAAGAAAAGAGTAATGCGGCAGGAGAGAGGGGCAAACTCAGCACAACGGCCTGAAGGGGTGCCAGGTGCTCGGAGCGGCTGAGGTCCCGCGCACGCGCGACTCCGGTACCCTCCCACATCCGCCGTGGGCCTTGTGGCCACGCTGGTGCACATGCGCACTCGCTCCGACGCGTTCCCCGCCGGAGTGGGGGGCCTGCGAGGTGGAGCTTAGCGAGCTGCTTGGGCGATTAAGTCATTGCTGAAGGCGGGGCGTAAGCGGCCCCGCCCTCCGACGTTGTTTCCCTGACTGGTCTAGATCTGGGTCCGGGCTGTCGACGTTTCAGTGTTAACGGTTGCGGCGCGTACGCGGGGCCTGGTGCACGCGCGCACTGACAACGCACGCGCACACGCGCCCGGGTTGGTGGTTGTAGGTCCAGGCGCACGGGGGTAGGAGATCTGGCGGGTGGCAAGGTAATGGGCGAGACGGACGCGGGGACGCCCTCTTTCGAGATGACCTGGAGCAGCACGACCAGCAGTGGTTACTGCAGCCAAGAAGACTCGGATTCGGAGCTCGAACAGTACTTCACAGCGCGCACCTCGCTGGCGCGCAAGCCGCG
Organism: Sorex fumeus; assembly: GCF_029834395.1. Taxonomy (NCBI): domain Eukaryota; kingdom Metazoa; phylum Chordata; class Mammalia; order Eulipotyphla; family Soricidae; genus Sorex; species Sorex fumeus. The sequence continues at coordinate 51,087,818 of NW_026606129.1, read as the reverse complement.
CCGAGACCAGGTGGGGGGCCGGAGGTGGCGGGCGGGGGTGGGGGTGGTCGGCGGGGACCCCGCCCTCCCCGTAAGTTGCCGGGTCGAGAGTGTGCGTAGGCCCGCCTTTTGTGTCTGCGTGGATCCGGCCCGGCTCGGGGCCAGCCTGCAGAACTGTCGGATTCAGCCCCTTGGTTGTGTGCGCCAGGGACGCCTTGTGCTGCCTGCCACAGACTGGTTGAACCAGGGGACGCAGCCTCGTGGTTTTGGGTTAGAGCAGGGAAGGGCATTATCCATCTATGAGTAAAGCCAGCTGCGGGGTCTGGACCAATACCTCCATTTCCGCGTTGGAGCGCACCCACCCCCTCTTCTGGGGGACCGGGAGGAGGAAGTGGAGAGGGAGGAGTCCTCGCCGGGAATTGAAATGTATGCTTAGGAGAGAGGCGAAGGAAAGCACTCTTGTTGGTCGCCCCACCCCAGCAACGTTCACCAGCGAATGGAATGTGGGAGATTCTGGGCTCCTTTCTGAAGCAGACGGAGAGTGCTTGGTCTATATACTTAGTATATACGCACATGTATACCAAGATCGGTTGATTTCAGAAAGGGGATTTGGGAATGGCTAGGTAGGAAACATTATTTTAAACCGTAAGCATCCGGGCGCACTTTACCACACCAGGGTGGAGAGAGCTAGATTGTAAAATGGCCTGGAAGGCGTCAAGAGAGAGGAGGCTCCTAATCTGGACTCAGTGGTGTGGAGCAGCCGAACATGCAGTCGCCGAGGTGTCTCCCTTGTCAGACATTTCTGTGCTGTGTGTTTTCAGTGTGACAGCCAGCATCAGATAACATCTGGAAAGTGAGATAGGATGGGGAAACGTAATATAACTAGCAGCAGTGGGATAGCATTCCTTACATAGATCATGAAAAGGAGTGGTGGGTGATTTTCAGAAGAAAGTTCTATACTCTGTTCTTTTGTGTTTTAGTTTTGGGGTCACACCCATCAATGCTCAGGTGTGTGGCCCAGAACTCTAGGCTGTGAGCTCAGGAATCATTCCTGGCAGAGCTCAGGAAATTGAATATATATGCAGTGCTGGAAATTGAACTTGGGTCACCTGCATTTAAAGCAAGCACCTGGGGTGGGGGGCGGCTTGAAGGTGTGTGTGTGGGGGGAAAACTGGGGACACCAGTACACTGGTGCTGGGAAATTACACAGGTGGAGGGATGGGTGTTGGAACAATGTATGACTGGAAGGCTCTATCTCATGGTGATTTCATTAAAAAAAAACACACACACACACACACCAAGCACCCTACCTGCTGTACTATTGCACCAGCCCCAAAATTCTATAATTTAGAAACTCAGTCCTGGATGGCTGGAGCACATGCCATGCATTCAGGAACCCCAGCACTACAGAGCAACAAGTCAGCTCAGGGTTTGGATACAGGGTTTGAGTGTCGCTCCCTGGGACTGTCTTTGTTACTGGGGCCTGGATCTTTTCCACTGTGGGAAAGATGAGAAAACTAAAAGATAGTAACCTGTTGGGGTAGGAGCGATAGCACATTGGGTAGAGCACACGACCAACCCAGGTTCAATCCCTGGCATTCTTGACCACCACCAAGACTGTGACCCTTGAGCACAGAGCCAGGAGTAAATCCTGAGTACAACCTGGTGTGACCTCCTCCCTCCCCCCCAAAAAAAAGGAGGGAAATAAGATTATGTCATCTCTGTGCCTAGCCTGTTCTGCAAACAGAATTGTCTTACCCCTTGCCCCGGTGCTGGTCTGCTTGGCTTTCCTCCCATAGCACCCCACCCATCCTGGCACTCCTTCCTTTTGGGCATTCCTTCCTGCCCCACGCCCTCGGGGCCTGCACAACACATACACCCTTTATGCACAGCCTTCTATAAACACCTCTGTCAGATCTCCCATTTTCCAGATCTACAGCATGTGTTTTTTTTAGGCTTGCTGAGTGTCTCAGTGTCCCCAACACATTTTGGGAGAATTTTCACTTCTTACTGCTCAACTCCATCCAGAAGAAACTTGAAGCAAATGGGCTTTAGTTTCCCCAGTATCCCAGTACCTCCTATCTCAGTTGGATTTTCCTGTGAGGTTGAGCTTTTGAATTCTACCCTCTGCCCCTTAATCTGTCCTTCTACCCCAGTCTTTCTCATCAGATGGTTTAAGTTTAGGGAGTCTCCAGACAGCTGTTAGGGAAAAGCCTGGGCACAGAGCTGGGCACAAGTTTATTCTGCAGAGACTTTTGCGTGGGGACTCCCCTGGAACTAAGCCATTGGTCAGCAGTGATCTCAGTTCTATCTGTGACACTCCCATTCCAGCTTGAGCCAGTCTGACGTCAACAGGAAGTAAGGCTGATGCAATGGGCCCAGAGAGGTCTACAGAAATAAACCAGAACCCTGCCTGCCCATCCTTTAAACCAGAATCATCCAGTCCTGGGAGAATGGAGCAAGTGCTGAGTGATGGAGCTAAAATCTTTGGGCTAAGCTGCCAGGCAGAAGGGAGGAGATGTAGAAGCCACTTGCTTGGCTCTGGGGGACAGATTGTCCCAGGAGACTGCCTGGCAGCCTGTACATCTCTGGGAGATTGTAGCCAAGCCTGAAGTTGCCTTTTGTTTATGCAGTATGGGTCAAAGTTGAATTACTTGTCTGAGTGGTTTCCTCACTAGGTCTGACACAGACAAGGCTGGCCCCGCGTCCCCTACTAAGGCTGTTAATATTGTAGAGTTTGCCCTTCCCCTCCTGTCCTGGGCAGGCGGGCTCCAGGCTCCAGATCTCCCATGACCCTTTTCTGAGGCTGAGAAGCAAAGTGCGTGCCTTCTCCAGGACATACCTTCCTACAAGGCTGGGTCAGCTGTGCTGTTTAGAAGTGGTTTTACACTAAAGGAGTTCAGTCATCCTTTTCTGGCCCTTGTCTTGGGCCTTCAGTTGCCTTTTATGTCCCATTAAAGCCACACCCAGTGCTGGGTAGGTCCCAGACAGGCGGCAGAAGAAAGCAAAGTGTCTCTTCTAGCAGGACCAGGAGCAGTGCTGGGCTCTTCTCATCAGGCCTGGCACTTGGTTATATGTTTCTAAAAGCTACCCCACATGGCCCCTGGGACTCGCCTTTTAGTATGATGATTTCCTCAAGGGCTCTGTCTGTACCTGTGGTCATCTTCTTTCAGGATGAGCCTGTGGAGTGGGAGACTCCTGACCTTTCTCAGGCTGAGATTGAGCAGAAGATCAAGGACTACAATGGCCAGATCAACAGCAACCTCTTCATGAGCCTGGTGAGTTAAAGCCATTGGGGTTGAGGAGGGAGGGGCGGGGTCACAGTGCTGGAGAGATAGTACAGCAGGTAGAGCACTTGCCTTGCATGCAGCCAGGCCAGGGTGGGGCAGGAACACAATCATGTACCTGGTTCCCACGCAGAGGTAACCTTGGCTGAACCCAAGCAGTGACTTTTCACACTCAGCTGGACTAAGTGCTGTGAGGAATCTGTTGCAGTTCACCTGATCATAGCTGAGTCTCTCCCTCTCTTCAGAACAAGGATGGCTCCTTCACAGGCTTCATCAAGGTGCAGCTAAAACTCGTGCGTCCTGTCTCGGTGCCCGCCAGCAAGAAGCCGCCCTCCTTGCAAGATGCCCGGCGGGGCACGGGGCGGAGCACAGCAGTGAGGCGTCGCACCTCCTTCTACTTGCCCAAGGATGCTGTCAAGCACCTGCACGTGCTGTCCCGCACACGTGCTCGTGAGGTCATTGAAGCCCTGCTGCGCAAGTTCTTGGTGGTGGACGATCCCCGCAAGTTTGCCCTCTTTGAACGGGCTGAGCGCCATGGCCAAGGTGGGCTTCCCACTCACCTTGCTGTGTGTGATGTTTGTAATGCACATACACGTGCCTGGAAGGGCTGAGGAGACTCTCCTGACTAACCAGACATTTCTTTCCCCTGCCTGGCCCTCAGTGTACCTCCGGAAGCTGTCCGATGATGAGCAGCCTCTGCGACTGCGTCTCCTCGCTGGGCCCAGTGAGAAGGCCCTAAGCTTTGTCCTGAAGGAAAATGACTCTGGGGAGGTGAATGTGAGTACATAACCATCATGTTTTTCTTTCGGTTTATTTATTTTATTTTATTGTGGGGGAATCACTCTTGGCAGTGCTCAGAGGACCGACCATATGAGGTGCTGGGGATTGAGCCCAGGTTGGCAATATGCAAAGCAGGTGCTCTATTCACTGTATGATTGCTCTGGCCGCAGACATCCTGTTTCTTTTTTCCTTTTTTTTTTTTTTTTTTTTGCTTCTTGGGTCACACCTGGCGATGCACAGAGGTTACTTCTGGCTCTGCACTCAGGAATTACTCCTGGTGGTGCTCAGGGGGACCATATGGGATGCTGGGAATCAAACCCAGGTCGGCTGCGTGGAAAGCAAAGACCCTACCTGCTGTACTACCACTCCAGCCGCAACACCCTGTTTCTTTTAACTGTTTGAGGATAGAGGACAAGTCCTGTAGAATCCTCTCCAGAGGACTACAGAAAAGTGAAGGTTTCTAGGCCACTCATGACCAGGTGTAAGGCATGTTCCTTCTTGTTTCCCAAAAACCCAGAAGGAGGGGCTGGAAAAATAATTACAGGGGTTAAGCCACCTGTTTTGCTTGCGACTGTCTCTACTTGTTCCTTTACACCGCATATGGTTCCCCAGCACTGCTGGGAGTGACCTCTGAGCAAGTAACCAGCAAAATCAGGTGTAATTCAAGTCCTCCATGCCCCCCCCCAAAAAAAAAGAAACACACACACACACAGAACCCAAGAGAACCTGTCTTTACTATTTGTCAGTGCAAAAAGTCCTCAGATGAGTCTGAAGGCATGGGGCTCCCTGGCTAGGTCAGAGCCACACAGATGGACCCAGGATGTCGTGGCAGCTCCCCTTAAGCATCAAGGCTTTTTAATGGACGCTTTCTGGTTCTAAGGTATTAAGTCTTGGAACCAGAAGTGGAAATAGACTCTGTTGGCATGATTTGTCCTCAGGAAACTAGACATGTAATGTGGTTTCCTCTCCAGAATATAATTTCCTTATTTTGTGGAACCCATTTTATCTTCGGAATACTAGCAGATAATTTAGGCAAGAATCTAACACCAGCTAGAGAGATAATACAGTGCATGCAACCAACTCAGATTTGATCCCCGGAACAGTATATGGTCCCCTGAGCCACCATCAAGAGTGGTCCTGAGTGAAGAGCCTTGTGTAAGTCCTGAGTACCACCAGGTGTGGCCAAAAATGAAGAATAAAAAGAACCTGACATCTGTAAACCCCCATCCTATTGTGTAACCATAATGCACTGCAACCTATTTCCCTCCCGCCCTCCCCTGCAGTGGGACGCCTTCAGCATGCCTGAACTGCACAACTTTCTGCGTATCCTGCAGCGGGAGGAGGAGGAACACCTTCGACAGATCCTGCAGAAGTATTCCTATTGCCGACAGAAGATCCAAGAGGCCCTACATGCCTGCCCCCTGGGATGACCTCTTGTACCCCTGGTGGAAGGAGGGGAGTAGGCAACGCCAAGGGCATGCCGTGTGAATGTGACAGGGCCTGTGTGGCCTGAAGAATGAGTGTGCATGGAGGCCCTCTCACTGGGGAACAAGCCCAGAGAACAGAAGGAGTTGGCCCTGTGTCCACCAGTGGGTATAGCAGAGCAAGGCTCTGCACTCTTTGGCCCTTTGTGTACTGGGTCAGGGTGGACCAGGGTTGCCCTGGGAAGCTGCTCCAGGCAGCAGGGGTAGTGCAGACAGAAATATCCTTAATTTGGATCTCAGATACAACATTCTTGGAGAACCTACAACAATAGGGTCATGTTTGCCAGGAGCAGGGCCTTCATCTGTGGGAAAAGGTTGTATGTTTTGGGTCTTGGATGAGGGGTCAGGACGGTAGAACCAAGAGTCAGAGAGTAGAACCAAGGAGTCAGGGTAAGGCAATCATCAAGAAGAGTCTCACTGGGCCAGAGAGATAGTGCAGGGGTTAAGGTGTTTGGCTTGCCTGCAGCCAACCCTACTTTGATCCCTGGAACAGCATGGTCCCCCAAGCATTGCTAGGAAAGACTGAGCACCACTGGGTGTGGCCCCAATTTTTTTTTTTTTTTTTAAGAAAAGTGTCTTGGTTTCCCTCTGCAATGTCCTGACTCCTGCTAAGGTCTAGGTGCCACAGCCTTGGGCCAGGGAATACTGGCTCAAAGTGCAGCAACAGTGCCTAAGTGCCTCCTCCCAAGAGGATGTCCTGGGTCAGGTTTTGAGTGTGAGCACTGACCCAGATCTGTGCCTTGCTTGCCAGCCAAAGCCGTGGTTTTTCCCTCAAGTATTTTTGATGATGTGTGCGAATGTATGTAATAGTTTGTGGCCTCAGCTGAATGCCTCCTGTGGGGGAAGGGGTGGGGGTAACAGTCATCATCAGGGCACGGGGCCTGAGAGATTTGGCTAAATAAAACTTTAACAGTTCTCCTGCCTTTGTAGTCTTCTTAAGGACACTCGGGTGCTGTTTCCCCTTCATGCCAGTTACTGCCAGGACAGCATCCCTGCAGTCACCACAGGACTAATTTATGAGGAATGTGGGGTAGGAGGGGTATTCAGTCTTCACTCAGTCATTGGGAGCTCAGTGCATAGAGGGCACAAGGGTAGCTCGAGCTTAGGAAAACACACAGACACACCTGAATTGTGTCTCTCAGCAATTCACATACCACTGTGGACCAGACATTGCTCATGGCACTTGATTATTCCTCTCCCCACGTTCTGAGCACTGCTGGGAGTGACTAAGTCTATGAGTGTTAATTATGTACGGGTGTTAATTCCTGCTTTCAAGAAGCATTCACTTTGGTGATCTTGGAAAGGACACTGAATTTGGTTTCTTTTGGGTATCAGAGACTGAATTCAGGATTTTATATATTTTAAGAATATACTTTTTTTTTTATTAGTGAAACACCAAGAATATACTCTTAATAGTGACCGATGGGCTGGAGCAATAGCACAGTGGTAGGGCATTTGCCTTGCACACAGCCGGCCCGGCCGAGCCGGGTTTGATTCCTTCGCCCATCTCAGAGAGCCTGGCAAGCTACTGAAAGTATCTCACCCGCACGGCAAAGCCTGGCAAGCTACCCATGACGTATTCAATATGTTAAACATAGTAACAACAAATCTCATGGTGGAGATGTTACTGGGCCCGCTCGAGCAAATCTATGAACCACAGGAGGACAGTGACAGTGACCAATATTTCCTGCCCAAGGCCACTGAATTTCAAGTTTTTAGATTTGAATGTAGCTATACAATATTTGATCAATTCCTTAACTTTGGGGCTGAGGTGGAAACTTTGTGCTGTATACTGTAGAGCTCAGGACCTACTCTTAGATCTGTGCTTAGGGGTCACTCCTAGTGGTGTCAGGGCAGGAGTGGGGGGGGCATATATGCAGTGCTGGGGACTGAACCAGAGCCAGGAATGAAACTATAGACAGCCACATGGAAGGTAAGCCCCTTAATTCCTACACTCTTGCCTCCCAATTTTTAAAATTTTCTTTAGGTTTGGTTTGAAGGAGGTAGTGTGATAAGGGGCCCCTTGGCAATACATTTGTCATAAATACATGACGTAAACTGTCATAAAAGGAACTGGAGCAATAGCACAGTGAATAAAAGCAAAAAAAAAAAAAAAAAGTCATAAAATCAAGATGGAGTTCCCGCCATTATCCCAGACACCCTGCCTCCTGAGGATGCAATAGAAACAAAGATGTTGGGGTCAAAGAGATAGTAGGTAAAGTGCTGGCCTTGCATGTGGCAGAGCTGTTCAATCCCTGGCATTGCCTATGGTCCATTGACCACTACCAGGAGTGATCCCTAAGTGCAGGGCTAGGGGTAAGTCCTGAGCACAACTGAGTGTAGTCTAAACCACCACCCCCCAAAAAACAAAACAAAAAACCTGGAAAAGGCCTGGATAAGACTATAAAATGAGGGTCAAAGATAGTAAAAGGTTTACAGCATCCTACCAAACCCATTCTGAATGTTCAGCACAACATATGGTCCCCTGTATGCTACCAGAGGTCACACCTGAGGACAAAGCCAGAAGTGAAGGGTGTAGCCCAACCCACCCCTCACCATTAAAAAAAAAGTAAATGAGGAGAGGTAGCTTAATTGGCAGAGTGCATGCTTTGCTTTCAGAAAGCTTGGGATCAGTCCCTGATGCCCCATTGTTACCAGAGTGCAGTAAGAGCTGACCCCCAAAGGCAGCCAGATCAAGACGTAGCCACACACACACACACACACACACACACACACACACACACACAACCCATCGTCCCCTTCCCCCCCCCCCACACACACACACACAAAAGACTAAATGAAGAGACCATCAGAACTCAGATCTTTTCCCTTGACTAAGCCCTAGTTTTTCATTGGAACTAGCCTGGGGTGGCTTGGAAAAGGCCTATAAAATCAGCTAACCATCAGTGCTACATTGAACCTGGGGGCTTCCATATGCAAAACACCCATTAATAAAGCCCTTTAAGCCATCTTTCTGTCTGGGTTTGGTTTTGAGGCCACACCCAGCGGCGATGCTCAGGGATTAGTTCTGGTTCTCTGCTCTGGGATCACTCCTGGCAGTGGCTGCTCAACCAAGCGTGGTGCTGGGGTTTGAAACCACTTTTGCCACATGCAAGGCAGACGCCTAACCCGCTGTATTACCCTTGAACCACTTCTTTGACCCCTTTAACTTTACGGAATTCTCTCCTGCCATATTCCCCTAAATTAAATGTATTTTGATTTAATGACATCTCCTGAAATTCTTTATGGAAGAATAAGAAATGAAATTAGGAACCTGAGTTCAGGACTTTACTGCCCATCCAATGTCATAAAAAGAGTTTATGCAGACTTCTTCCCGGAACGTATCAGGTAAGGTGGTTGTGGGCCGAAACAGGACACTGTCAGCTGGGTCAGCACCACCCAGCTTTCTTCTCCACACGTGACTGGGCGATCGCAAAAAAAAAAAAAAAAAATGGAGTTTGAGTAGAATGAGGTCAGAATCTATCAAGCGGCCGGTCCTGCAGTGAAACCCTAAAATACTGACTTGTCCACAAGGTATTTGGCCCACACACGCGACCGCAAATCTGGTGGTGGGAGAGCTCAGCAGCCCCACGACCCGCCGTAAACGCTACGATGCACCCGGGGGTGGCAGCGCCCCACCAAGAAAGTGCGTGGCCTGCTGGGACCTGAAGTCTCGCTGTGCCTGGTGGGATGCTTAGCATCGAGAGCGGTTATTGGTCCTGCCTTGCGAACCGACAAGCGAAGCAGCCAATCCAAGAGGGGAGCGTGCGGAAGCGGAAGTGAAGTTTCCGTGGAGACAGAGGAGCCTGCGGAAGGTGGCGGCGGCGGCGGCGCACCTGTGAGCGGAGGCCGAGGCGGGGCATGGCGGCGCCCACGGCCCTGTGAGAGCGTAGCGGCCGCGGGGCCCGCCATGCGCCGGCGGCCCTGACATGGGCGCCAGCGGCTCCAAAGCTCGGGGCCTGTGGCCCTTCGCTTCGGCGGCAGGGGGCGGCGGCCCGGAGGCAGCGGTCACTGAGCAGGCTTTGGTGCGGCCGCGAAGCCGAGTCGTGCCCCCGTTCGTATTCACGCGCCGCGGGTAAGGGCGCGGGTTCCGCCCCGGGGAGGACAGTGGGCGGGCGGCCGGGAACCCTGTGTCTTGGAAAGCTTACACCACCGTCCGCAACCCCCCAGCCCCCCGCACCCCAGGAGACTCCCATTATTTTAGGCCCCCATAGTAACAAGAGATTGGGAGTCGTGCTGTTGCTTCCTGGTGCCCTGCCTGCACTGACGGACTCCCTAGGGGAAGGGGCTTGTCCGGGCAGGCCCTCCGCACTGTTAGCTAGAGTAGGCCTCCCTGAGACCTCAGGACCCTCACAGTCGGCAGCATGCAAGGTGAAGCCTCCCAACTCCCTCTCCAAGTCTTTGAGTGGAGATGACCCACAGTTGGGGCTGTTCCAGTTCCTCACTGTGGAGGGATCGGGCTGCTGAGAGTGTTGGGGACGAGGCCTGGGGGGAAACCTCAGCATCCAGGCGTGTTCTGATCCTGAGTGCTGACCGCCCTCTCCCGCAGCACCCCAAACAGGAGCACTAGATTGGCCTGTCCCGGGTGGGGCCCTGGGGACTGGTACTCAGGCGATGCTGGAGATTTGGCTCTCCATATCAGAGAAACCAAATAGAGGCAGTTTGGCTGCACCAGCCACCCCTGGGTGGGTGCAGGGAAAATGCAGCTTTTTCCCTGTTAGTTTTCCTAGTTCTAATTCAGGTATCTGCTGTCTCAGACTTTGGCCCTGGAACAGTAATCTCTGTCCTTGTTTGCCATGCTGGAGATCGATCCCAGGGCCTGACACATGCTAGTCAAGCGCTCTGTCATTGAGTTCCATCAGAGGTTCCTGAGCCAGTGGTTACTTCTGGAACAGGACCAACATGCCCAGGCCACCATCCTTTGCACTCTAGAAGTCTTGGGTGAAGGCATGGGTGTGATGTTGGAACAATTACTTTTTTATATTTGGGCCACACCCAGCAGTGCTTAGGGATCCTGCCTGGCAAGGCTCAGGGGACCATATGTGGGGCAGGGGGTGGGGAAGGAAGGAGTGAACCTTGGCTCTATGCAGGGCAAGCACCTTAACCCCTGTACCCTCTCTAGCCCTGTTTTTTGTTTGTTTGCTTTTGGGCCACACCCAGCAATGCTAAGGGGTTTACTCCTAGCAGTGCTCAAGGCTTTGATGCGTGGGAAACGAGGTTGGCCACATGCAACGTTAACATCCTACTCCGCTGTGCTATTGCTCCGGTCCCACTGGAGTGACTGCATTGGCAGAACAAATCAGTGAAGAGAATTGATCTTGATTGCTTGGACAGTGGGCTCTGATATGGCTTCTCTTGGGGGTTGATAGCCACTATCCCTTTCCTACTTTCTTCTCAAAGACCCCCGACTTATGCAGGAGATTATCCAGACTTATCATTCATCCTTCCTTCAAGTGGGTATATTGTTCTCTGGTCTTTGGTATTTGCTATGTCGAGGTGTGGGTCTCCAGCCCAACCTTTTCCCCCTCTCCCTCTGCACAGCTCCATGTTCTATGATGAGGATGGAGATTTGGCTCACGAGTTCTATGAGGAGACAATCGTCACCAAGAATGGGCAGAAGCGGGCCAAGCTAAGGCGGGTGCATAAGAACTTGATTCCTCAGGTGAGGGGCTGGATAATGGTTACTGATCCTATGTTGACTGTATGGAGGTAGACTGAGATGGGATATGCTGTCATGGGGGGGCTGTTGGGAGAGGAGCTGGGAGGAACATTAAGACTTCCTCACATTGGAGCCCTGAGCAGTCCCTTACTGGCCTCTGTTTCCATGGCAGGGCATCGTGAAGTTGGATACACCCCGCATCCACGTGGATTTTCCTGTGATCCTCTATGAAGTGTGAGCCTGGGGGGATGGCAGGAATAAGCTTCCCCTGTCCCAACAAGAAACCCCCAGGCTCAAATGTGGCTTCCATTAAGAAACCTAGGCTGGGGCTACAACCCTGAATAAACTCCACTGGCCTGGAACCTTCAGCTATGAGCGGGATGGTCCTGCAATGTTGGTTGGGTGTTGGCTTCCGTGCGGGAAAGAGGTAGCTGGCATGGGCTACTGGTGGAATTACCAGCTCACCTTCCCCAGCAATCCCTGCAAGGAGCATGGTAGGGCTGATGAGAAATACCTGGTTTCTGGGCCCTTGCCTAGCCTGCTTTCTTCCAAATTTGCCTAGGGTCTAGCCCTGCTAAGGGCTACAGCACTTTACAAGCAAGGTCTGCCTTCTTCCAGCCCCAGGGCTGTGGGAGCTGTATGCAAGTGGGAACTTCCTTTCCCTTGCTTTCCTTACCCCTTTGTCAGAGCGTTTCAGCCGTTTGCTACCTCGATTCCTCCTGTGATGGACAGATGCTGGAGGCAGTGCAAGCCTGATTTTGCCTGTCTGCCTGCCTGTTCCCACCTCCAGATGGACGGACAGTTTACTGGCTGTAAAAGGAGTAGACACTGTTGTGGAAGAGACTTTTCCTCCCACCCAGGGCAGGGCTGTGGATGCCCATACCTATGGACCGCTGCCCCAGCCCATCTACTCTGACCCACTTTGCGTCAGGTCTTCACCCCCCCTCCCCCCAAACACCCTACCCCTGTTGGCAGGAGACCATCTACCACCCTGTGAAAGAAAGCACCCTAGGATTGATGCCAGTAACACTGAGGAGCCCACCACTCCTTTCCCTACAGTCTCCCCACCCCTTCAGGATCAGTCAAGGAAAAGTTCTGCAGTCACTGGGTAAGGACAGAAAGGAAAGAACAACCATAAAAGGATATTTCAAATGTGAAAGTTTGTAAATAGTCTAGTCCATGATGTTGTTGGGGCAGAGTCTGATTTCTACATTGAAATGACTTTTTTTTTATATATATATATATAATTTCCTTATTGTGCAAGCTCTGTGCTTTAAGAGTGTGGAAAGTGGCTTGGGGAGGGTGGCCCCCCACCTAGGAAGACTGTTGTGTTCTATGTTCAGTTTCAATAAAATGATTTGTAGACCCTGCATACAAAGTGGCATCCTCTGAGACTGTGACACCTGGAACCTGACTCCCTTTGGCAAACTAGGGAGGCCTGCGCCAGGAGCCCTGAGGGTAAACCTGCGGCCATCCCAGCTGTGACCAGCATGTGGCAGTATAGTCACGCAGACCTCACTGCAGCCCCCTCACCTCAGGATGGGAGGGGGCATTCACTTGCCTATTGTGTTCAATAGGTAAGAAAAGAACCCCTGGAATTGTTAAGGCCTTGAGATTCCTCTGTAGGAATTGACCCCACCTCTCCTGATCACAGGTGAGAATGTTACCTCCAGTAGGGAATGGAGCAGCTCTCTGGCCTCTACATCAGCTGACTTACGAGGTCACAGACTGAGCTCCATAGATCTCGAAGGCCCAGCTATATGTGGACAGCAGCCAGGTGGGTGCCGCTACACCTTGTTGCCCTCTGCCAGGCTCTGCAACCCAAACCCTCCCAGGCTGCCTGTGGACACCACGGAGAGAGCAGACTGCTGTAGAGGACAAAGCTCAGCTACCACTATTTCCTGTTTCCTGCTGCCTATCTTCTCACCTGCACCCCACCTAACCCCACCCCACCCCATCCTGCCTCATGGATATTGGACCCACACTTCAGGGCCTGCTGATGAGCTGGTTCTTTGCCTAACCCTTAGCAATCTGCTCAACTCCCAAGTTGGAAGGAGGGAATTCAGGGAGACAGACTCTGGGGTCTGAGAAGCTGACCTGCCAGTCTTTTGGAGACCTAAACTTGAAACACTGCTGCCTGAACTTTGTTTCTTCTGTGGGGGCACCTTCTATCCTGGTAAGATGCTAGACATAAGGCCCTGTCATCCTCCACTGTCCCCCTATATTGTCTTTTTTTGTTTCTGTTTTGTGGCTACACCCAGTCATGCTCAGGGGTTACTCCTAACTGCACTCTTGGTGGTGCTCGGGGACCATATGGGATGCTGAGAATCAAACCTGGGTTGGCCAAGTGCAAGGCAAACACAACTCTCTCCAGCTCCCGGTCCCCCTCTATTGGCTGCCTCATTGCCAGGGTTCTCTGCGTCAGATGGCATCCCATCTCCTGTCACCACTGTCCCAGTATGGGGAACTCCCTGTGTTGGGCCTGGCCCAGCTGACCCCAAATCTGGAAACAATGGGGGTCAGGGTAGTGCTTCCACACTCCCTCCCAGTGGGTTGTGCTCACTTCCTTCCTGCTGACTGCCTGAGGAAGTTCCCTGCCCTGGGACAGTCTGGCCTAGCCTTTGTTTCCCCAGGGGCCCCACCCTTGGAGTGTCCAAGGCCTGTCCATGTGACACAGGAAGGCCACCCTCCTATGCTATGTCCAGACACACCAGGGTGTGTCCCACTACTAACTGGTCTTCCAATAGCCTTCTGTGAAGAGACCCCTGCATCAGGCTAGTAGGGTCTGGAGGGTGCAATTCTGTCTACGCCTCTGGAGGAACCTGCTGTGATCTTGCAGCCCTCCCCAGGACAAGCAAAGTTACAGGCACCCCTTTCCTCACCCGGTTTATAAGAAGCCCCCTACTCTGCAATGACTTGGTGAAATTCACTGGGGAATATCGACTAGCAGAAATCCTGTCCCACCCCCTACCCTGTAGTCACATCCATCAACACTGTCCACTCAGCTACACTGGGGACACTTCCGCTCTCACTGGAAAAGTTGACTCAGTTCCTGAAGTTGCCCCAACCCCCTCTCCAGTGCTCAGTCTTTTCTTTCACCACCTGCTGTGGGGGGGACTTCAACCATCAGCATTCCTTCCATCCCCCAGGGGAAGCAGAGAAGCCCAGCTTCTCCACTCCCCATGGGGAAGGAATGGTTGGAGAGAAGAGCTAACCCTTAATTAAGGACGCTGTGGGCAAGGGGAATGCTGGCACCTGAGCCAAAGTCCCACAGCCTTCCTGTCACCTGAGGTGGTGCACCAGACGGCCTACTGGGAAGGGTGGGGAGGGCAGTCAGCCAACAGGGCATGCAGGAGGGAAGCAGGGTCAAGGCGGTCCCCTCCCCCGCGCCTGTTTCAGGCCCTTTCTTCTCCGAGGGGCAGCAGGAAGTGAGGAGAAAGGGCTGGGATGGGAGGCGGGAACGGGTGGGAGGGGATGGGGTTTATCAAGTCGGCGGTGGCTGCCCAGCGGGCAGCAGCTGGTGCAGACAGCTTGGCAGGAAAGTCATATCCCGGCAGGAGGGAGGCCGCGGGGGCCGCCGACCTCCAGGACAGACGGAGTCCCACACAGGTGAGCCCAAGGCAGGCTGGCTGACGACTCCTATATGCTTTCATTGCCGCGCCCCGCACCCCGCCCCATCTCTCTTCTCCCATCTGCCGCCAGCTCGGACCCCTGTTCTCTGGGGAGCTGAGCCCCACGCGGAGGAGCGCGTCTAGGAAGATGTGTAGGATTCAGCTGCCTGAAGGGGCTTTCGGGGTGGAATGGTTTAGGATACTGCGTGGAAGGCCCCGAGGAGCCTCTGGCTGGCCGGCTTTTTCCACAGTCGGGCCAGGAACTTACGCATGGGCGGCAGCTCCCACTGTGCCCCGCACCCCAGAGTGGGCAGAGTGGACAGCAGTCCAGGGCTCTCCCAGATCAGAGGCAGCGGGGGTGCCCTTAGCCCTGGCTGGGCTTACCGAGGTCAGCTGGCCACGCTGAGACCCAGGGCTCTCGTGTTGCCAAGACAACCAAAAGCCTGGCCCTACCCGGGGAGGGCTCAGGCGGACGCTCGCCCCCTCCCCTAGTCTGGGAGGCGGCCGTGCTTCCCTTCTGGCCCGGGACAGGTTCGGGGGGAGGGGAGCCGGGATCAGTTAGGGGGCGGGGCATTCCTGTGCTGGGAGGCCGGAGGTCGGTACCTCTTTCCACGCCAAGAGGCACCAGGGACTAGGGGCCACCCTGGGGTATAGAGCCACATCCGCCGCTGCCCCCAAACAAGGCCTGGGAGTCCCACAGCACCTCCTTACGGCTGTGAGGGCGAGCGCCGCCTCCTTTATTCTCTCCCCTACCACGTCTCTTTTGCGGTTCCTTTAAGGGGCTGGCCGCGGCGCGGAGCGAATCGGGCCGTACCACCGGCCGCAAGCGGCGGGGGCGAAATCTCAGGCTTGCTGACTCTGGCGGCTGAGACGGCGAGGGGAAGCCCGGTGCGGGGGGGTCCCCAGGTTTCACATGGGTATCCCTGTCATCGACGGAGAGCTGGGGGCCCCGAGTCGCAACATGCGGCGCAGGCAGCGTGAAAGGGGGGCATGTATTTCCCCCTGGGTCGCAAGTCCGGACCCGGGCCCGCCTCCGCGCTGGATTCTTAAAGGGCCCGAAGACTGGGGGGGCGGAGCCAGCCAAGGCGCCGAGCCGAGCTGGGACCGGTCCGGGGCCGAGCCGGGGCGAGCGGCCGGAGCGGGCCGGGCTGGGCCGCGGTTGGTGATGGCCATGGCGCGAGTCCCGGCGGCGCCCCGAGCGAGGTGAGGGCGGGCAGTGCAGACCTGATGGTCCTCTACCCGCAGGCTGGGTTCTGAGTCCCGGGGACGCGCTCTAAGAAGCAGACACCCACCCCACCCCACCCCACTGTCCCCAGCCGGGCTTAAGCCCCACGTGCGGGGCGGAGGCGGGGTCCCGCACAAAGGCCAGAGGGAAGGCGCTGGCTGGCGAGTGCGCGCTTTTAGGGTGGCTGGGAAGGGAAGGACTGCGGGCGCCACTGTGGGAGGTCCTGGTGTCCTTTGTCCTGGCGAAGCCTCCACCAAGCCCGGGAGAGCGTCTGCGCTCCAAAGTGCTGACAGCCACACTCTTGCCGGGCGGTGCTACACAGATACCAGCACCGTGGCTTCGTTCCAGCTTGCCAACTATTTCATGAGATTGCTGTGCCCAGCCTTATCCGAATGCCCTTTTATTTTTTTCTCTGTCTCAAAAGTTCTTCACAGAATGGAGTGGGTCGCGAATTCAGGGCTCAGAAATCTTGTGCTGGGTGGTATGCAGGCATGCATGTGATTGGGCAGTGAGCCCTTAGTTCAGTTGGTTCTATCCTTAGAGGGCACCCAGACTTAACAGCCATCACTGCCCTGCCATAGACCACCTGCTTCAGGAAAGAACCCTGTGTTCTTGGCAGTGAGGCCCCAGGTCTTGCCCCTCCGTGGCCTGTGGTTACAGCCATGAAAGAGATTTGCAGCTCTGGGCACAGTGCCCCATTCAGCTTGGCCTTTGGGAGTGTGGGTGGGTTTGTGGTGGGCACCTTCAGGACTCTCTAGACTGACTTGCTCTCTCCCACCTTTCTCCCAGTTCCTGAGTTGCTATCAGGCAGGTGACACAGTCTTCCTGCAATTCCCAGCATGTGGGCAAGCCTGGGTCCTGCTGTCACATTGGCCCTCGTGTTGGCAGTGGTATGGGCCTCAGAGCTCAAACCCACAGCACCACCCATCTTCACAGGCCGGCCCTTTGTGGTAGCATGGGACGTGCCCACACAGGACTGTGGCCCACGCCTCAAGGTGCCACTAGACCGGAAGGACCTGATGGACTTTGACGTGCAGGCCTCACCGAATGAGGGTTTTGTGAACCAGAACATCACCATCTTCTACCGTGACCGTTTGGGCTTGTATCCACGCTTCGATGCAGCAGGGAAGCCTGTGCATGGAGGTGTGCCACAGAATGGCAGCCTCTGGGCACACCTAAAGATGCTGCAGGAACACGTGGAGCACTACATTCGCACCCCGGAGCCCGCAGGCCTGGCAGTCATCGACTGGGAAGACTGGAGGCCTGTGTGGGTGCGCAACTGGCAGGACAAGGACGTATACCGCCGCTTCTCACGCCAGTTGGTGGCCCGTCAGCACCCTGACTGGTCGTCAGATCGTGTGGTCAAGGAGGCTCAGTACGAGTTTGAGATTGCTGCCCGGGAGTTCATGCTGGAGACTCTGCGCTTTGTCAAGGCAGTGCGGCCTCAGCACCTCTGGGGCTTCTACCTCTTCCCTGACTGTTACAACCACGATTATGTGCAGAACTGGGAGAGCTACACAGGCCGCTGCCCTGATGTAGAGGTTTCTCGAAACGACCAGCTGGCCTGGCTGTGGGCCGAGAGCACGGCCCTCTTCCCCTCCGTCTACCTAGATGAGACTCTTGCTTCCTCTGTCCAGGGTCGCAACTTTGTCAGCTTCCGCGTTCAGGAGGCCCTTCGCGTGGCACACACCCACCATGCCAACCATGCGCTCCCCGTCTATGTCTTCACTAGGCCTACCTATAGCCGCACGCTCACGGGGCTTAGCCAGGTATGTGTTCCCCCCACCCCCACCCCTGTAGGGCCTCCTACCTTCTTCCTCAGGGAACCACTGCAGGTTTGGCTTTCTGGGGCCTTCACCCTGTTGTTTACCAGCTGTCTGACCCCTCTCCACATTCTCTAGGCATATGAACAGATAGCGCCCTTATCCCTGTTTTGCAGATAAAAGAATTGAGGCTAAAGCAAGCTAGAAACGTATATATGAGCTAAGATCAGTTGGCTTGCAAATATGAGGCCCTGGATTCTTTCATCCTCAGTACCAAAACAAAAAGAAGAAAATGAAAAGGGCTGGAGAAATAGAGTAAGGGGGTGGGGTGGGTTTGGCTTATGCTTTGCATGCAGCAGGCCTGGGTTTAATCCCTAGTATTCCAGGGTCCCTAAACACTGTTGAGTGTGTCCTGCAAACCAAACACACACACACACACACACACACACACACACACACACACACAAAAAGACAAAAAAAAATGAGACTGAGGGGCCGGAGCAATAGCACAGTGGATAGGGTGTTTGCCTTGCACGCGGCCGACCCAGCTTCAATCCCTGGCATCCCATATGTCCCCCAAGCACAGCCAGGAGTAATTCCTGAGTGCAAAGCCAGGAGTAACCCCTGAGCATTGCTGGGTGTGACCCAAAAAGCAAAACAAAAAAAAAAATTGAGACTGAACTATGCTGAGACTTTTGCTCAAAAACTTCCTGGCAAACCCAGGATAGAGTGTGGATTTAGTTCATCCTGATAGGCCCGAGACTCCAACTGACCCTCACTTGGCAAACTAGGGCCCATAGTGGATATGGAAAGGGCTTCACCATTTCAGGGGAAAGTGAAACAGCCTCTCTGCCTGGTGGTGGGGAGGAGCTGCAAGGTCCACAGGTCAGAAGAGCTGAGGCCTGCCCATCTGTCCTCCCTCGGCCCTCTGGTCATCCCCTCTTCCCTTTCTTTTCTCACACAGATGGATCTCATCTCCACTATTGGCGAGAGTGCAGCCCTGGGTGCAGCTGGTGTTATCCTCTGGGGCGATGCTGGGTACACCACCAGCAATGTAAGTAAGACTTAGGCAACCTGCTGGGACTGAGTTGACAGGGACAGTGACGGACTTTGGGCTTGAAACATCAAGGTGGACAGAATCATAAAGGTAGTAGAGAGGGTAGGACACTGGTTCTGTATGTAGTCAGCCAGTCTGTCCTTGGCACCACATATGATCCTCCCAACACCACCAGGGTGTCTCTCAAAAATTCAAATAAAATACATAAAAAGACCTCAAGATGGGCATCCTAGTGTGACCTACTGGTTTGTCTCCCATCCATTGTGTCCCCAGACCCATCAGAGAACTTAGGACCCCTCTCCCGTTCACAGCAAAGGACATGCTGTGAACGGGAGAGGGCTTCTTAGCTTTGTTCCAATTGTGACCCCTTTCACTGACAAATGAGCAAAGACAAACACTGCCAGAAACAACTCAGATTCATTCCCTGTTTGATTTTGAAATCATTTTTACTTCTTGCACATTCAGAAACCCTTTATTTTTGCCATATTTGATGAGCTTGTGACCCACAGTTTAAGAGGCTAGGGTCTGGGCTTGGAGAGATAGGACAGAGCTAGCGGCGAAGCTAGTTTATTCCCCGGAACTATATATGGCCTTAAAAGCTAGAGCTGGGAGGAGTGCCCAGCACCGCCTGGTGTGGCTCAAACCGCTCCCCCAGCCCCCACAAAATACTTGCGTCTAGAAGAGCTTGTGCGTTTCCTCAGCAAGTGAGATTGCAGCCACAGATGTGTTACTCTCACATGTGTGCTGCTAAAAGCGTATGTGCTCACCTGAGCGTGAACACAAAACTACCATCTGGGCTGGGCTGAGGCAGCTAACCCTGATTCCTGATCTCTGCCCACAGAAGACGTGCCAGTACCTCAAGGACTACCTGACGCAGCTGCTGGTACCCTACATTGCCAACGTGTCCTGGGCGGCCCATTACTGCAGCTGGTCCCAGTGCCACAGCCACGGGCGCTGTGTGCGCCGTGATCCCAGTGCCAGTGCCTTCCTGCACCTCAGTGCCAGCAGCTTCCGGCTGGTGCCTGGCCACACCCCTGGTGAACCCCAGCTGCATCCAGAGGGGGAGCTCAGCCGTGCTGATCGCATCCACCTGCAAACACACTTTCGATGCCAGTGCTATCTAGGCTGGGGCGGCGAGCAGTGCCAGTGGGATCGCAGGGGGACTGCGGGAGGTGCCAGTCGGGCCTGGGCTGGGTCCCATGCCACTGGCCTGCTGGCATTAGCAGCACTGGTCTTCCCCTGGACTTTGTAGGGGTCTTTCACCAGGCAGCTGGTCAAACTGGCCTCTGCCGCAAGGGCTCTGCCAAGCTTACAGCAGCTTGTAGAGGGTGAACAAGCTGAAGTTGGGAGGGGGCAGTGCCCCTGAGATGTCCAGTGCAGTACTCACACCAGCACCCACCCCCCTGTTCTAAGGGGGAGGGGTAGTCCCGCAGAGGGGAAGAGGGGCAAAGGAGGGCCAGGGAACTTGACTGTACTCCCTGTACCTGGATAGTTTCTTATTATTATTGTTATTATTATTGTTATTATTGTTATTATTATTATTATTGGGGTGGTCTCTTTTGTAAATTAAATATAAAACAACTGCTTCTGCTCTTGAACTCTCAGGACCCGGGTCAGGGCATGTGTGAGATTCCAGGGTTTTCTATGCGTTTCGTGATATCTTGCTGGTGTCGGTTCTGTAAAGTGTGCTCCCTGGGAGCCACAGCTTTGCTGCTGGGCCCGCCCTGGGAGTGGAAGGACTCACATTCTGTCCCAGCACCACATACTTTGCTTCCTCCGTGTGGATCACACAGGCATTGGGTCCACTGTGTGTGTGCGTGAGGGGTGGGGCCCTTTGTGTTTCTCCCACTGCCCCTCTGCCCCCAGCTGGCCCAGTGCCAGTGCCTCGCCTTGCCCACCCAAGGAGAAAGGGGGAGTGATGTTTGATCTTCTGGCTGGGCAGGCGGCCAGCCCAGTTCTCCCTGCTGTTCGCACAGGCAGGGGCGCCTCCTCCGCTCTGCTCTCCCCTCTGGGCAGTGCGCCCCAGCCACGCACACCTCCCCCATTCTGGTTCATAGTCCTGCACTGGCTAAGATGGGAAAGAGGCAAGCTGGGAATTGGCGTCTGAACCTGTGGTTTTTGGCGTCACACCCGGCGATGCTCAGGGGTTACTCCTGGCTCTGCACTCAGGAATTACTCCTGGTGGTGTTCAGAGGACCATATGGGATGCTAGGAATCGAACCCGGGTCGGCCGAGTACAAGGCAAATGCCCTACCCACTGTGCTATCACTCCAGCCCCATGGTTTTTGTTTTCTAAAGCGGGGGGGGGGGGGGGGGGGGCAGGGGTGGGGAGGAACAGGGTGTTTTCTAAGCAGTGCTTGAGGTCACTCAGGCAATGCTCAGCCTAGTACTACTCAGGCCCCAGCAGTGCTGGCGACCACCAAGGTCTGGTAATAATGGGGTGATTGGGGGGCCATGCAATTCCAGGGACAAAACCCAGGACCTCCTCATGGTGGGCACATTCTCCAGTCCTCTGAGATGTCTTTCCAGCCTGAGGTCTTAGTCTTAGCATCAAGTCCACACCCGGCGCAGGGACGCCTGATAGGGCAAAGGAAGGGATCCTGAGCTGGGGCAGAGGTTCTCAAAGATCAGCTCTGTATTGGTCATGAGGTCCAGGGGTCAACTCCCCTGCTTCTGTGCCTCTGCCCATTTCTCCAGCCAAAATACCCACCCCATGCCCTCGGTCCCCCAAACCATACCAGTGTGGATTCGGCTTCTACTCAGGAATCTCTGGCTCGGGAACAGCCTGCTGAGTTGGGCAGCCCTCTGGGACTGCCAGCACACAAGGTATCCTGGAAGAAGTGTCACACTGAATAGGTGAGAAGAACCCTACAATGGGAACTAAAGGTGATAGAGGCGTCGGAGCACAGCTGGGGACTAAGGTGGAGACTGGGTGTCACAGGGCCAGAAAGAGAATACAGCAGGTAGAGTATTTGCCTTGCACACAGCCAACCCGGGCTCGATTTCCAGCACCCCACATGGTCCCTGAGCCTGCCAGAGTGACCCTGAGCACCACCAGGTGCAGGCCAAGAAAAACAGCATCAAAGTAGGGGTCATTGCAGGCAGAGGCAGGAGGTCAGTGATGGTGGTGATGTCGAACCCAATCCACAAACACTGTTGCATGTGTGGCAACACTGAGCTGGGTGCTGGGGAAAGATCAGGAAAAGTTAAAAATAAACTCACGGTATTAGGGATGCTCACAGGAACAATGATAAGCTTCTCTGGGAAGAAGAAAGGGGGAGGGCTGGAGCCATAGCACAGCAGGTTTGCCTTGCACACGGCCAACCGGGTTCAATCCCCAGCATCCCATATGGTCCCCTGAGCACCCCCAGGAGTAATTTCTGAGTACAGAGCCAGGAGTAACCCCTGTACATTGCTGGGTGCAAAAACAAAAGAAGAAAAGGAGCAATTCACTGATAAAGCCTAAAACGCTTAGGGTTAATATCCAGCAGTCATCCAGACATACCTGTGACCTTTTCTCCTAGCACTGACCCCTCCATGCCTGTAATGACCTGTGCATAGACCTGTAATCTCCCACTTGTCACTGACACAGTTATACACCACACTGTGGCTCACAGAAATCTGGGAGCCTGGAAGGGAATCGGGAAAGTGCAAGTTGGGGGCAGCCGAGCTGTATTTTGGGTAGCCAAGGACATGAAGTCATACAACCAGAAGAAGCAGGCTGAGTTTGGCCATAAAGCTGGTTTGCCCCAGACATGTCAGGTGCCAAGCCAGCCTGCCTGGTCTGGCAAGAGCTGGCTGGGTCTGAGCTGGTGGCTTATGGGCTCCAGGACCTGCTCTCTGTGCCCTCAGTGCCCTCAACTTCTTCCTGCTGTTTCTCCCGTGGACTGAGGCCAGCTGGATTGTGGGCAGTCTGGACTGTGCCAGTTGTATCATGTAGCATCTGGGGGAAGGTGTCCTTGTCTGATGTTCTCTCTCTGCACCCGGGAGACTTGTGCCAGACTCTCTTGACCAGTCTCTGCAGCCATCACCACCACAGCTGGTCCTGGGCTCCGGCTGTGATGGACACATCCCAGACCCTGGGGCCAAATCTTATTTAGCCCTGCCAGTTTCTCCAACCTCACCATCCTGAAAGACCAAACCCCAATGTTAGCCACTGTGACACTGCTCCAGTGGCCACCAGGCTGATGGGCGGGAGGACACAGTGGGAGTCCATGCCACAGACTCTAGCTCTGACCTGCTGTAAACCCAGTTGGCACTTTCTCTTGGGCCAGAGACAAGATGTTCCTTCAGCCCATCCTGGGACTAGCCTGATCCTGAGCTTGCCGGAACTTTGCCCGTCTCAGTTACCAGCTTCTGGATCAACAAACATATGAAACCACAAGAAGGTGAATAAGCATGAGCTCATGGTGCTCCGTGCACATGCCTGAAGTCATGTGACCACGGGGTCTTGTCAGCAGACAACAGGGTCTCACACCTTCATCCCGACACTGTTTCCCACACAGCACTGACAACCAGTAATTTGGGCATCACAGTCACTAACCCAGTTCAGCTACAAAGTAGCACCATGTTTCTGTTTGTCAAACATAGTACCTCTCAGAAACATGCTTAAAGTGGGGGTGCCTCTGATCCACTGGGCTCAGTTACTACAGGGCCACAGGCCACAGAACAAAGAAGTTTTTGTTCCTCATCGACTGCTTGCTATAAAGTCCCCTCAAGCTTTGACTTGAGAGCTGTTCCTAGCAGTGCTCAGTGGACCATTTGGTGTCAGAACCTGTGCTGTTCCCATGCAAAGCATGTACTCAGCTGATTGAACCATCTCCTTAGCCCCAACAAGAATGTTACAGGTTTTGGATGTGAGGTTACGCTACACCCAGTATGGCATAAGGGCTGCTTCTGGCTTTATTGAAGGCTACGTGAACCCAAGACTTCTGCATGCAACTCACGCAGTCCAACCCCTTAAGTTATCACCTTGCCTCCCACTAAATGTTTTAATTTGAGCTGTGGAGATAATTCTAGCTCTGGAGCTGAGGTCTGGCATGAATAGGGCCCTGGTTTGAGCCCCAGCAACAAGGGCCTCTTGAGCTCCACCTGGTGTAACCCTGGTTACCTCCAGCACTGTTGGGGAGATAGGAAAAAAGCGATAATGCAAGGTTTCATTTTGTCTTTTTTAATCAGAAGGAAAGCATACTAATGAATATATATACACACATGCACACACATGTTAATAAACTCAATCTGGATTCTATTTGGGAATTTTGGGGTGAAGGGGAGCTGACCTCCCAAACCATGCTCAAGGAGCCTGGTGAGACACTTCCAGCGATGCTGGTCTGGCTGTGTGGACTGGACAGTTCAATGCTCAGACCCAGTTACTCTGCAAAAAGCACTGAGCACCTCTAGAGTCACAGCTGGTGGTGCTGGAAGTGCTTTGAGCACTCTCCTGGCCCCTACATTTGTCTTTATTCCAACATAATTTTTTAAAAGGGTTTTGTATGTGTGTGAAAAAAATTATTATGCACTCTTATGAAACAGATATAGCACATCAGGTAGGGCATTTGCCTTGCATGCGGCCGACCCGGGTTCAATTCCCAGCATCCCACATGGCCCCCTGAGCACCGCCAGGAGTGATTCCTGAGTTCAGAGCCAGGAATAACCCCTAAGCATCGCCGGGTGTAACCCAAAAAGCAAAATAATAATAATAATAAAAAGTAAATAAGAGAACCCTTTAAAAATGTTTCTGAGGAAGAGGTCCACAAAGGCCACAGGACCCCAGACGTCCAGACAAGTCCTAAAGCAATCTGAGTACACAGTTCGTGGGTACACTCCCTGGGTACCCGCATTCCAATACAAACAGGCCTGCCACCAGACGGCCCCCCTCCGCCCCCACCCTGGCCCAAATCCAACCACAAAGTCTGGCCCAGTGCTAACCAGGCAGGAGAGGCCTCATCCGCCTGGCCCCTCTCCATCCCCACCCCACCCCAACAGGGCACTTGACTGGGTCTGCAGGAGGCTCAACTGCTGACCCAGCCCTCTAGCCCAAGGCCCACCCCTCACCCGCCCTAGACTGGGTGGGGCCACCCTTTAAAAAGCTCTGATTTACAGTCAACATTTAGTTCCTCTCTGAGTCTCTGGGGCTTGGAGTTCAGAAGGAAGCTGAGAATCTTGCTGAACCCTGACTCACCCTTGCTGGTCCTGGGGTCTGGAAGATTGAAGGAGGGGACCCTTCAGCTCTGAGGTCAGCAGGGTGAAGTGGGGAGGCTGGTGGGGTGGACAGGGGGACCGGGTCCCCTTATCCTTGAACACTGAGCATCCTTTGAGCAGGGCTGGAAGGATTCCTGAGGGAGGACAGCAAAGGCCTCTTGACACCTGCCTCAGGGCAGTCTAGATGCACAGCGCCTAGGACTACACTTCTCAAAACAGATCCCCAAATTTCCCCTTTAGGGAGTGGGGTGAGCTGAAGTCAGGGTAAGGCATGTGGGGGGCAGAGAGCAGGGACCCAGCCCAGAAGTAACTAGGATCTGCCCCCAGAAGCAGGGCCCTCTCCACGCCTCTCTTTGGCCCTCGGACAGGCCTGAACACAGCAGGTCACTGCTAACCTGAAGCCAGGTGGCTTCATGAACTCTGATGGTGACTGAAGCCAGGCAGCTTCAGGATTCCCCCAGGCCTGCCCCAGCTAACCTCAGAGGGAAGGCCTGTTCTCAACGTCCCCTGTACCCCAGGTTTCCCTAGAGCAGCCCGGTGCCATGGCAACCCACCTGCTACCCATCTGCGCTCTCTTGCTGACCTTGTCCACCGCCACAGCCCGAGGATCCAGGGACTCTGTGGTCCTCAACCAGCCCTTCTCCACCATCTGGAACGCCGACACCCAGGGGTGCCTGGAGGATCACAACATAGATGTGGATGTCAGTGTCTTTGATGTGACAGTGAACCCAAATCAGGCCTTCCGTGGCCCTGACATGACCATTTTCTACAGCTCCCAGCTGGGCACCTACCCCTACTACACATCCAAGGGGGAGCCAGTGTTCGGTGGCCTGCCCCAGAATGCCAGCCTGGATACCCACTTGGCCCGCGCATTCCAGGACATCCTGGCTGCCATTCCTGAGTGCAATTTCTCTGGGCTGGGTGTCATTGACTGGGAGTCGTGGCGCCCACGCTGGGCCTTCAACTGGGACAGCAAGGACATTTACCGGCAGCGATCCAGAGCACTGGTCCGGGCAAAGCACCCCCACTGGTCGACTAGCCAGGTGGAAGAGGCAGCCAGGAAACAGTTCCAGGCAGCTGCACAGGCCTGGATGGGGGACACGCTTAAGCTGGGGCAGACACTGCGACCCGGTGGCCTCTGGGGCTTCTATCAATTCCCTGAATGCTTCAACTATTACGATCATAGCCCTCACTACACAGGCGAGTGCCCACTGAACATCCGTGATGAAAATGACCAGATGGGGTGGCTGTGGAACCAGAGCAGTGCTCTCTACCCAAGTATCTACCTGTCTGCCTCGCTGAAGGGCACTGGGAAGTCACAGCTGTTTGTGCGGCACAGAGTGGGCGAGGCATTCCGAGTGGCCAGGGGTGTTGGGAAGCCGCATCTGCCTGTGCTGCCGTACCTTGAGATCTTCTATGAAATGACAAAAACCTTTCTGCCCCTGGTGAGTGTCCTCCTTTGGTCCCAACTACCTCATAGCAAACCAGGCACCTGACTTAGTCTCTGAGGACGCAGAGACCTGGGATACTTTTATCCAGTCTTTCTCATGCCCTTTGGGTACCTATTCTATATGGGCACAGCACAGCCAATTCCACATTCATCAGAAAGATGCAGCTTCCACCTGCTTCTGGCACTCACTGGCTGGATTGGGGACAGGATTGGCTGTTCCCAGGGAAGGGGACTGCGTAAACTAGTGTCTTCATCGTCCCAGCAATGTGTTGTGAGCAGGGAGACCCCATAGCGCTCTGCCATCCCCTTCTTCAGGAAGAACTGGAGCACAGCCTTGGAGAGAGTGCAGCCCAAGGAGCGGCAGGAGTGGTGTTCTGGGTGAGCTGGGAGGACACAAGAACCAAGGTAAGGGGCTGCAGGTGAAAATAGGTGGTAGGGCCACCACTGAATAGGGAGTCCCTGGTGCCTACCCCCACCCCCTGCTTTCTATCATGCTCTTCCGGCTACTCCATGACCTAGGGAGAGTCTTGGCCATGCTGTCCCTGACACGCTCTCTCACACTCAGGAATCATGCGAGGGCATCAAGAGATATGTGGACACCATGCTGGGGCCCTTCATCCTCAACGTGACAAGTGGGGCTCGTCTGTGCAGTGAGGCCCTGTGCTCCAGCCATGGACGCTGTGTCCGGCGCCCCAGCCACCCTGATGCCCTCCTCATCCTCAACCCTGCCAGTTTCTCCATCAACCGCCAGCCTGGTGGTGGGCCCCTCACCGTGGAAGGGGACCTCTCACCTGAGGATCTGGAGCAGATGGCTACAGAATTCGAATGTCGCTGCTACCAAGGATGGAGTGGCGCAGGTTGTGAGCAGCAGGGCACATGGTAACTGGCCACAAGTCTCTCATACACACACACACACACACACACACACACACACACACACTCATTGGAGTACCTAATGCACTTAGCTTGCCCAGACTCAACAGTCTGCTCAGGGTCAGGGAAATGGCTCAAAGGGCTACAGTACATGATCAGGAGGCCAAAGGCCTCAGTTTCATACCTGATTCAGGACCTGGTGCCATCTTGCTCTTGAGCACAGAGCCCAAGGTAAGCCCTGAGCATGGGGTTGGTGTGGCCCAATAATGAAAATCAAAGAAGAGAATAAAAAGAAAGCACAAACAGGAAGAAGAGCTCTGGAGCTCCTAAGGTGTGATGGTCAGGCCAACAGCCCAGGATGACACCTAATTCACTCAGAAGCACCAGCCCCTGACACTAGAGCATGCATGTTTCTTGTTTGGAAAGCTAATTTTTGAGCACCAAAAATGATCGCAGCACAACCGATGGCTGGTTATGGGCATCTATATACAAACTTAAGCACTAATGTAACCCTTGCACATAAACTACTGCTACTAAGTTTCAATAACGTGTGTTCTAAAGTGTCCTCTCTGGGACTCGGGGCCAGGAAAGGCTGACTTCCCTCAGATCCAGTGCCTCTTCCGAAGTGGCTGCTTCCTAGCTCTTAGGAGGCTCCATCTAACGGTCTCACACTGGGTGTGGCGGGGGACCAGGCAGAAGCCAGGGCCGGGGACCTGGACAAAAACGAAGCTCAGTCCGAGCTGGGTGTTGTGTCGTCCCCGGCCGGGCCTCCCGGGGCGGAAATGAAGCAGGACCTAAAAAGGGGGACTCCGGAAGCCAGAAACCTGCCTGGCTGGCACCTGGCGGCGAGGAGCCTGAGGCCACGAGACGTGGCGCCTAAACTTAGGAGGGCAGAGTCTGAGGTTCACTGAGCGCCGGCGGCAGCTGTTGGCCGGGTCTGGCACGCAGAGGGCGCCGCCGGCCTCAACGGCTGCAGTGCGTCCGCCGCGTCGCTAGGGGTCAGCGCGGGCGGAGGCGCCTGCGCTCCAGACCCAGCTCGATGGCCCTCCGTGCCGAGTGAGGATGCGGAGCATCTCGGAGCGCAGCTTCGAACATGTCAATGTTGTACCGGCGGGAGCCGCGAATGAACATAGAGAGACAGCTCAGGATAGGCTAGTGAGTTTATTAGCGGCTCGGCGCTGAGGACCCCAAGTCAGAAGAAAAAGAGACTTGGAGCCCCGTTCGCTGAGAGGGTCTCTTTTATCCTCTAAAGGTGGGCTACAATCTATTTACATTCTTATCAGTGAAACAGGGGATACAGAGGTAATAAGTAAAAGGAAAACAATCAGTGCATGGTTGCCACATGGTATGGCCTTCAGGTGCTCAAAGAAAAACAGTCAGTGTCTTTATATTTTGCTCAATTCTGGTGCGGCCTTCAGGTACCATCTCTTGTGCACACCCATAAATCTGTTGGGCTCAGTGTGCTCCCATCAATCTGGTGGCTGCTGAGCCCTGAACTCCGTTAATTGGGGTCATAAAAGGAATGCTTCTTCCTCCCTTCTCTTGTTTAACTTAGGGGGCTAGTTTCAGTTTCCCAATCCCAATCACATTTTCTTAATTTTCATTACAGTTTCATAATCCCCATTACATATAGCTTCTTATTATTTGTCATTGTAACTTAGGTAGGTCATCAGACCTCCCCATCTAGGTCATTCGCTCTATCCAGAATCACATAGTGCTGCCTTAACCACCATCAATTTTATGGTGTCAATTCTTTCAGATACGAAAGTACCAGCCTGTTAAAAACACAAGGCCGTATAAGCAGGAGGATGATGGTTGCTAGGGGGTCCAACAAAGGCAGTAAATAGAGCACCCAAAACCTTAGCCCTGAGTAGGAAAAGCCTTGACCATTCTCCAGATGCCTCAGCTTCTTTACAGTCCTTCCTATAACTGTCAGATCTTAACTTTAACTATTCCAGACCTGTTAGTATAAAAACAGAATTCCTCCTGAAGAAAAACATATATCCCCCCCATTCTTTAGCAGTGAACAAATCTAGTCCCCCTCCTATTTTGTAATACCACACCCACCAGGGAGTCCATTTTGAGCTTGTAAATCCAAGGTGGTGTCAGCCAACTGTGGCATGTTTCCCCCGGCTTGAGCCAACAGCTCCTGTAGAAAGGGACGGATGTTCTGAGTCCTGCCATTCCCATGTCCAGGCTCATAGAAACTCTGAGGCTCATGCGTAGTGGCAAGATGATGACCCTCTTTCTCCGGCTCAAGTCGGTGGCAGTCTCTGTCTCTGGAATTGGATAGCTCTGGTTCCCTGGGGTGGCACCTATCTGTGGGAACCCCACAATGACGGCCCAGGTGCAGCTCCAGTTTGCAGAAAAGAAATATAAGCAGTGCCTCCGCACAGAAAAGCAATGCCATTTACCAGCGGGCAAATTTGAGATTCCCCTGATGGCATCCCTGGTATAGGAACCCTCTGTTTGCAAATCTCACCCACTTTCTCCCACTCCCAGCCTGCCCTCTCAGAGGAGAGCCTGGAACCTCCACTCACTCAATCATGCCAGGGGGTGGCATTCCCTGGGAAGTGCCAATCCTGGCTCCCACTTATAATCAACATAAGAAGCTGAGAAGCTTAAAGGGCCTTCTCTTAGGCACAACCAACAGTCTCCAGCTAGCCCAGAATTGGTGTTGTTTAGAAGCCCAGGAGGGGCTGGAGAGATAGCACAGCGGGTAGAGCATTTGCCTTGCATGAGGCCGACCTGGGTTCGAATCCCAGCATCCCATATGGTCCTCTGAGCACTGCCAGGAGTAATTCCTGAGTGCAGACCTAAGAGTAAGCCCTGTGGATTGCCGGGTGTGACCCCCCCCCCCCCAGAAAAAAGCCCAGGAATTTTCAGGGAGTCAAAAATGTAGGCTGGGGCAGCCAAAAGTGGGACAGCTCACTGCAGCTGGCAAGGGTAAATTGAGACCTCCTTTTTCATTCCCCCACTCAGAGATGAAGCCCTGACTGCAGTTAGGAAATGGGGTGTCAAGTTTCTCTGGCATTTCTGTTCTGAGTTTGGGCCTAGTTCACATAGGGGACCTATGCAGTCAGGGAGTCTTAGGAAGAGGAAAGCCTGGAATTCTGTAATACCATGCCTCAATTGCCTGCATCCATGGTTCCGCATTAATCACCATCTGTAATGTGATGGACTTAAGCTTAGAGGAAATAAACCTGACAAGAATGTTAAGGCCAGGTGCTGTCAGCTATGATAAGCCGAGGCCTGCCATGGGGCGAGAAGAGCAGGACCCAAACAAGCCATGTTCCCTTCCAAGCATGCTGACGTGGCCTTGCGTCTTTCTTAAGACCATTTTCTGAGCTTGCCCTGTCTGTTCCCCTTGTCATGTTGCTTATGGAGTGGGACAAGGGTGTGGATATCTATTAGGGAAAAATAAGGAGACAGTAAGAGACTGAAGGTTATTAGAGGTTATTCTTGGCTTTTTGAGGGGGTACTTTCTGGTAAAGCAATTACAGATTAGCAAGACCCCAATTAAAACAACTTTGAACAGAGCCTAAATTCCTAGTGCCAAACCCATTGTGTGCCTTAAAGGGTGTGGCTGATTTTGCTCTGGATTCTAACTGTAAGTTTTATTTCCCTCCATGGACCAAGAATATGACTTTTGCTCCTACATAAAAAAAAAAGTCTTTATTAAAAAAAAAAAAAAAAGAATATGACTTTTGCACCAAAACCATGTCCCTTGGAATGAAGCGTGGCTTTCTCTCCACCTTTATGATTAAATTTTCGAGGTGACTTAATAAACTGGACTTGTTCTTTTGCATAAACACCACAGGATCGAAGAACTTTCCATCTGGGGAACCCCATTAGTTACTGAGAATTCCGAGGATTTGGCTAAGACAGAGCAGAGACACCAATAAAGGCATTTATATTTCACATCGGGGCTACCTCAGGCCCAGCCATTGTAAAGATATGAAGATCAGATCCCACAATGGGCTGAAGGTGGCCTCGGGTCTGCAGGTTGAGCTGGAGGTAGCCATGGGCTTCTCACTTTCTGTAGGAGTGTCCTGGCAAAAAGGAGTCCATCCCATCCCTTCCCTTCTTCAAGGCTGGGAGAGAGATCCTGGTTTCCAGGTTTTTCTTGATGCTGAGAGCAGAGCCCAGGCTGAGTCAGTCATTGCATATCTGCAGATTCCTCATTTTCCATAGCAGAAACGATTTCCAGTGCTTTCTTGAGCTGGCCTGCCTCTACTGTGTTCCTGAGGTTTGTAGGGTACTTGAAGTAGTACCTGTTAAATATCTGCTCCTGTCATTTAGAGCAATCCCTTGACTCCATTTCCCTGGACAAGGGCTTTGGGGTCCTATAGATGGTTTCCTGTCTGCATGAGGGGTAGACACTATTACAGTAAGGAAACTCTTCCTATCTGAAGTTATGCAAACCAACATAGTTCATGAAGCATCAAAAACTTACTGAAGGTACAAAGGAGAGAAAAGCAAATACTTTACTCACAGTGAGATGCAATATACCCTTTGCTGTGGGTGCTAGTCAAAAGATGGTTCTTCGGGACATATAGAGCTAAAGCATACAGTTTAACAGCATCATGTCTGACTCATTTAGTTCCATGTTGAAAACTTTAATTTCTAATTATTGAAGAGCACTTTAACAGGAGTCCAGACTACCTGTTTAATAACTTTTCCATATATCTTGCCAAGAACAGTTCTGCGGATGAAAGGAGATATTTAGGGGGCTGGAGCAATAGCACAGTGGGTAGGATGTTTGCCTTGCACATGGCCGACCTGGGTTCAATTCCCAGCATCCCATATGGTCCCCTGAGTACCACCAGGAGTAATTCCTGAGTGCATAAACTAGGAGTAACCCTGTGCAATGCCAGGTGTGACCCAAAAAGCAAAAAAAAAAAAAAGGATATTTAAATAACAGTCCAGTTTGATTAGTTCCTTTCCTTAAAGTGCAACCTCTAAATTTCTACACATTTCTTTACAATCTCAAACCTTCTGCACATTCTTTTACATTCATTAAGTCTAAATGTAAGTCTGTAACTGTACCTCAAAATAAACTTTTTTTATTCCATTTATTTCTTATAGTCACATCTCACAGTTTTAACCTCCTTATTTTACTGAACTCAAATACAGCTTGATCTCCCAAGAAATTTGGAAACAAGTTGCTAATCATTATCTCATTTAGCATGACAAAACTGTACTCTGCAGTACTCTTTCAAAAGCATTATATCAGTTCTATAGATATTCAAAAGGTTTATAATACAATTAAAGTTGTCTTGGCAAAAGTTCACGTCACATTAGGAATTAAGCAGAACATAGTAAAAGTTTTATCTTTAGAATTCTAATTTCTAGGAAAACATATAAGAAAATTAAAACACTCACAGATTACCATGAAACAGTTATGGATGTTACACTTGTAGAGAAAGCTCTCTTAAGATCAAGACTAGGTTGATACCTGGTGACAAAGCTTACATGAAACAAAGTTATCCTAACATTAGTATGCATTTTCATGTACTGGGCATTTTCACGTACTGAAAAAGAGTGACTACTGTAATTGGTGGGCAAGAGCAATAGCATAGCGGGTAGGGCATTTGCCTTGCATGCGGCCGACCCAGGTTCAATTCCTTGGCCCCCTCTCAGAAAGTCCGGCAAGCTACCAAGAGTATTCTGCCCACATGGCAAAGCCTCGAAAGCTCCCCATGACATATTCGATATGCCAAAAACAGTAACAAGTCTCACAATGGAGACATTACTGGTGCCCACTCGAGCAAATTGAGGACAGTACAGCACAGTACTACTGTAATTGGTGGTGGAGAATGGGCACTAGTGGAGGGATGGGTAGTCAATCATTGTGTGACTGAAATGTAAGCACGAAAGTTTGTAAGTCTGTAACTGTACCTCTTGGTGATTCGCTAAAAAAAAAAAAAGAAAAGAAAAAGGGAAAAAATAATAAAAGATATCAGATATCAGAAAGCCAGGGGGAAATAGAAAGAAATGCATGCAGCATATTAAAAAAAAAAAGACTGACTACTGTAATTTCCCACATTTTCACCCAAATCCTTATATTCAGAAGCCACCATAGCCAAAGGTGCTCTCCCTGCACTGTAGCTCTGTCCTCCCGTTGTTCATCGATTTGCTCAAGCGGGCACCAGTAACATCTCCATTGTTGCTACTGTTTTTGGCATATCGAATACGTCATGTGTAGCTTGCCAGGCTTTGCGTGTGGGCAGGATACTCTCGGTAGCTTGCTGGGTTCTCCGAGAGGGACAGAGGAATCAAACCCAGGTTGACTGCGTGAATGCAAGGCAAATGCCCTATCCACTGTGCTATCACTCCAGCCCATTGCTCCCTAGCTGCTTCAATATAAAGTGGATTACTTTTTTTTTCTCTTTTCTTCAATACAAAGTCCTGAGGCCGTTGTATTAGAATTTCAGCAGGAAAGTCTGATATCCTTAAAACTTTTATTAATGCAATATGCTTCAGATAATCAGGCTGAAGTCTGAGATTACTAGTTATTAACTCTTTGCTAAGTAGTACTAGAAATTTAAGTAACCAAAAGTCTCAGATATCAGGTAAAACACTAGTAGGATAAAAGTCTTTCAACCAGGGGGCTGGAGTGATAGCACAGTAGGTAGGGCATTTGCCTTGCACGTGACGAACCCGGGTTCAATTCCCAGCATCCCCTATGGTCCCCCAAGCACCACCAGGAGTGATTCCTGAGTGCATGAGCCAGGAGTAACCCCTGTGCATCTCTGGGTGTGACCCAAAAAGCAAAAAAGAAGTCTTTCAACCAATTATATAACTCTAGAAACTAATGTTTTAAATTAAACCATTACTCTTTAAACCTATTTTTAGGTACCACAATTATTTCAACTCACAAGATTCCCTAGGTCAGATATTCTAACAATCTAAATGCAGATACAAACAAATACACTCATTTAGACATACCAGCATAAGAAAACCTTCTTTGGCTTAATTTCAATAGTTCTTGTACCTTAGTTATTTCAAATCATGAGCTTCTCCACCAGATACTTTAACAATTCCACAGAGAACAAATACAAACATGCTTTCAGACACAGAAAAAGGTCCTTGGTTCTTACCTAAGTTTTGGGTATCAGCATAAGAAAACACTTGAACTGCCAGTGTTTATGAAAACATGAGAAAACTTTCTCCATTTAATTTTGATGGCTTCTATACAGCTGTTTTAAAAGGGCCTAATTTCTCATTCAAGTTATCTCTGCATTGTCTCACAAAGTTCTTATCTCCCTTCTGCTTTTGGTTCTAGCTCCCAACCCTTTCTAAACTACAGGTTCTGGAGCTGAGAGAATTTCAGGAATCAGGAACCCTTTAACCTTTACAATAAGATATAGATTGAGAATTTCAATTTCTCCTCATTCTCAACACTCAATTTGGAGGCCTTTCAGTTTAATCCTGTCTAACAAGGTCCAAAAGCACCTAAATCTTAAAAATGTTGAGTTGCATATCACTCTGACCTCTAATGGTGATGCAGCTTGTGCAGGTCTAAGGATTTCTACTTCTGATTTCAACCTGGCTCTGACATTCAAGTGTTCCACACTCAGATGGACAGACAGACGAGCTGACTACAAATATCACATACATGTGCACACATATGCAGTTGTTCGATCGATCCAATCCTTCGAGAATGGCAGGGAGGGAGCCGGATTGATAGCACAGCGGGTAGGGCATTTGCCTTGCACGCGGTCAACCTGGGTTCAATCCCCGGCATCCCATATAGTCCCCCAAGCACTACCAGGAGTAATTCCTGAGTGCAGAGCCAGGAGTAACCCTAGGTATGACCCAAAAAGAAAAAAAAATGGCAGGGAGAAAAACTGATGGACTGAGAAAGGGAAGGGCAGTCCCCAGGGCAAAATTAGCCCTGTCAGCTGGTTGGGAATCTTGTCCCTCCCATTTTCCATCCTGACCAGCCTGTTTCCTGCTTGCTAACATGAGTCAAGGAAGCACTTTTGTTAATATAAAGCTGGCAGAATAAACTATGACAAAATTATTTGTAAGCCTAAGGTGGTCAGAAGTTACCATTTTTGGCTTTTCTAGTTCTGAGGAAGAGAGTTAGAATAAGCTGCCTTAGCAACACACATTTAATCATACAATCTTGCATTTTTCTGCCTCCTCTGCTTTGATAATCCTATTCTTCTGTTTCCTGTGCAAGATCTAACTGCAAAATGGTCTGGTAATGCAAGCTTCTATTCACTGACCATCTTTCCCTGTGTTCTAGTTTATACTCAGGCCATACAGTGTTACAAAGGCCAGCTAGATGCTCCTAATTTAAACTAATTGGAAACTCTTTCAATGTTTTAATAAGCAACCCAAAGGGGAATCTTTGGGTATAGAAATAGAATTGCCCATGTTTTCTGAGTGCCAGCAATAACCTAAGAAAAGAGAAGAAAACCTAAAACAAGATGGTTTCTTGGCAAAACTTTTCTTCAGATCTCTCACCTTGGCCTCTCCCGAGGGGACTCACACCCTCTTATATTGGCCTCTCACCTTGGCCTCTCTCTACTCCCAGTGAGAAAAATGCATAGAACATAGCAAGGACTGTGAGTAAGGTCCTGTGGGATGCTTCAAGAGCTCTCTTGCTGTCCCAGCAGGAGGGGAGCCAGTGAGTGCAACAGGGCCTGAAGCCCTGAGTTGCCTTAAAGAAAGGAGGAGCCAGCAAGCTAGCAGCTTTTAGGCAGAGGCACTGGAGGTCGCTGAGCGACCTCAGAGGGAGGCAGCACCAGTGCCTCTATAAGGTTAAACTGACCTAAGTCTGACCCCAAAGCCTGCCCTGTCTTCCCCACAAGTTCCAATGATCAATCACTGTGACATTCTTGGATGTACGGTTGTCTATAGTTGATCTGGTGGAAGAAGACCTCTCACTGTGCAAGAGAATGAGAGTTAGGCAGCCAAGGAAAATACAAGGAATAGAGAAACAGAGGGCGTTGGCCTTTGAGGACCAACAACCCAAATATCCAGAGGATTCCATGGATGTCTGTGGGTAATCTGACCTCCAGGAACTTCCACTGCGTCCAGCGTTCCCAGTTTTAGGTCCCAAGAGATGAGATCTCACAGATTTACAGCCCTTAGTATCTATCACCTGAGTTCTTGTGATCCAGTTCTGGTCTTATGTTTTGTGGAGCCCAAAGAGGAAAGGATTGGCTTTTATGCAGACTGAACAGAATGGGCCAGAGAGAGAGAGAGAGCAGATGGACATCAGTCTGGTACTTACCCAGCTGGGGAACTCGACTGTACTCCTCTGTGCCTAGATAGTTTCTTCTTATTATTTTTATTATTGAGGTGGTCTCTTTTGTAAATTAAATATAAAACAACTGCTTCTGCGCTTGAACTCTCAGGACCCGGGTCAGGACATGTGTGAGATTCCAGGGTTTTCTATGTGTTTCGTGATATCTTGCTGGTGTCGGTTCTGTAAAGTGTGCTCCCTGGGAGCCACAGCTTTGCTGCTGGGCCCGCCCTGGGAGTGGAAGGACTCACATTCTGTCCCAGCACCACATACTTTGCTTCCTCCGTGTGGATCACACAGGCATTGGGTCCACTGTGTGTGTGCGTGAGGGGTGGGGCCCTTTGTATTTCTCCCACTGCCCCTCTGCCCCCAGCTGGCCCAGTGCCAGTGCCTCGCCTTGCCCACCCAAGGAGAAAGGGGGAGTGATGTTTGATCTTCTGGCTGGGCAGGCGGCCAGCCCAGTTCTCCCTGCTGTTCGCACAGGCAGGGGCGCCTCCTCCGCTCTGCTCTCCCCTCTGGGCAGTGCGCCCCAGCCACGCACACCTCCCCCATTCTGGTTCATAGTCCTGCACTGGCTATGATGGGAAGGAGGCAGGCCGGGAATTGGTGTCTGAACCTGTGGTTTTTGGGGTCACACCCGGCGATGCTCAGGGGTTACTCCTGGCTCTGCACTCAGGAATTACTCCTGGTGGTGCTCAGAGGACCATATGGGATGCTGGGACTCGAACCCGGGTCGGCAGAGCACAAGGCAGTGCCCTACCCACTGTGCTATCACTCCAGCCCCATGGTTTTTGTTTTCTAAAGCGGGGGGAGGGGGGCCAGGGTGTTTTCTAAGCAGTGCTTGAGGCTCCAGGTCACTCAGACAATGCTCAGCTAGTACTGCTCAGGCCCCAGCAGTGCTCGCGACCACCAAGGTCTGGTAATAATGTTGTGATTGAGGGGCCATGTAGTTCCAGGGACAAAACCCAGGACCTCCTAATGGTGGGCACATACTCCAGCCCTCTAAACTGTCTCTCCAGCCTGAGGTCTTAGTCTTAGCATCAAGTCCACACCCGGCGCAGGGACGCCTGATAGGGCAAAGGAAGGGATCCTGAGCTGGGGCAGAGGTTCTCAAAGATCAGCTCTGTATTGGTCATGAGGTCCAGGGGTCAATTCTCCTGCTTCTGTGCCTCTGCCCCTTTCTCCAGCCACAACACCCACCCCATGCCCTCGGTCCCCCAAACCATACCAGTGAGGATTCGGCTTCTACTCAGGAATCTCTGGCTCGGGAACAGCCTGCTGAGTTGGGCAGCCCTCTGGGACTGCCAGCACACAAGGTGTCCTGGAAGAAGTGTCACACTGAATAGGTGAGAAGAACCCTACAGTGAGAACTAAAGGTGATAGACGCATTGGAGCACAGCTGGGGACTAAGGTGGAGACTGGGTGTCACAGGGCCAGAAAGAGAATATAGCAGGTAGAGTATTTACCTTGCACACAGCCAACCTGGGTTCGATTTCCAGCACCCCACATGGTCCCTGAGCCTGCCAGAGTGACCCTGAGTACCACCAGGCAGATGGCCACCCTGAGCAGGCCAAGAAAAACAGCATCAAAGTAGGGGATCATTGCAGGCAAAGGCAGGAGGTCAGTGTTGGTGGTGATGTCGCACCCACTCCACAAACACTGTTGCATGTGTGGCAACACTGAGCTGGGTGCTGGGGAAAGATCAGGAAAGGTTAAAGATAAACTCACGGTATTAGGGATGCTCACAGGAACAATGATAAGCTTCTCTGGGAAGAAGAAAAGGGGCAGTTCACTGATGAAGCCTAAAACACTTAGGGTTAATATCCAACAGTCATCCAGACATACCTGTGACCTTTTCTCCTAGCACTGACCTCTCCATGCCTGTAATGACCTGTGCATAGACTTGTAATCTCCCACCTGTCACTAACACAGTTACACACCAACTGTGGCTCACAGAAATCTGGGAGCCTGGAAGGGAATTGGGAAAGTGCAAGTTGGGGGCAGCCGAGCTGTGTTTTGGGTAGCCAAGGACATGAAGTCGTACAACCAGAAGAAGCAGGCTGAGTTTGGCCATAAAGCTGGTTTGCCCCAGACATGTCAGGTGCCAAGCCAGCCTGCCTGGTCTGGCAAGAGCTGGCTGGGTCTGAGCTGGTGGCTTATGGGCTCCAGGACCTGCTCTCTGTGCCCTCAGTGCCCTCAACTTCTTCCTGCCATTTTTCCCTTGGACTGAGGCCACCTGAATTGTGGGCAGGCTGAACCGTGCTGGTTGTATTGGGTGGGATGTGTCATGTAGCTTCTGGGGGACGGTGTCCTTGTCTGATGTTCTCTCTCTGCACCCTGGAGACTTGTGCCAGACTCTCTTGACCAGTCTCTGCAGCCATCACCACCACAGCTGGTCCTGGGCTCCGGCTGTGATGGACACATCCCAGACCCTGGGGCCAAATCTTATTTAGCCCTGCCAGTTTCTCCAACCTCACCATCCTGAAAGACCAAACCCCAATGTTAGCCACTGTGACACTGCTCCAGTGGCCACCAGGCTGAGGGGTGGGAGGACATAGTGGGAGTCCATGCCACAGGCTCCAACTCTGATTTGCTGTAAACCCAGGTGGCACTTTCTTTGGGCCAGAGACGAGATGTTCCTTCAGCCCATCCTGGGACTAGCCTGATCCTGAGCTTGCTGGAAACTTGCCCATCTCTATTTCCAGCTTCTGGATCAACAAACATGTGAAATCACAAGAGGGTGAACAAGCATGAGCTCATGGTGCTCCGTGCACATGCTTGGAGTCACGCAACCACGGGGTCTTGTCAGCAGAGAATAGGGTCTCACACCCCCGTCCAGGCACTGGTTCCTACTTAGTATTCACCATGGGCTAGGAGAAGCCCATGGCTTACTCTTGCTGCCTGTGTTTGGTGGTCTCGGGCCACTTCCCCACCCAGGATGGCCAATGCCATTGTTGGACAAAGGAGGAAACGAGGGCCAAGCTGGTTGGTGATCAGTTGCCGTTCATTCCATTGTTCCCACGCACCTGTTCCAGCCTCACTGAGCCCCTCATTCCAGTCTCACACTGCCCCTCATTCCCTTCTCCTTCTGTCTCTCCCGCTCATCTCTCAGCGCTCCCTCTCGAAGCCTGGTCTCTCTAGTTTCTCACCGACTTTCAACCTTGGTGGTAGCACATCAGTGTATCAAAGCCCTTCCTGATTTTGGATCAGGCTCCAGGGCAAAATACCACTTAGGGGCTTTTCTCTTTTCCTTAGTCCAATAACTTAATTAACATCTTAATATCTTCATTCAACTTCTTAATATTAGTTATTTTGTATGGACATAGTAAGAGATACATTAAGTTTGTAAGGTGGCTCTCCTGAGGACATCTTGCTATCGATCTCAGACTACAGTGCTCAGGCCAGATTAATCTTTCCTAACCCTAGCAGGGTCCTAATCCAGCTGTTACTTTTTGGATCATGACAGAATTTGTCCATGACTATACTCTTAACTTATAGTTCAGTATTATGGCGTTTTGGCCTGGCCCATTTTGATGTCAAAGTAGCTCACAGCTTTCCCTGGGTCCATCCATTCTCTGTTTGGAACGCTACTTTTGGGGTGCTTGGAAGTAAGAGCAACTGAGACTTAAGTCGAGAGAACGGATGTCCAGGAGTGAATATCATTTGGAGTCAATTAACTACCAAGTTACAAAAGCATAGCATTAACTGTTTTCCTGTATCTATGCAAAAAGGACATTGCTCTGAATTAACTATGCAAAGGACTTAAGGAGAAGAAAAAAAGCAATATTTACAAGTTAACAGAGTCTGATTAGGAGATAAAGGTGATTGGGGAAGCAGAGCACAAAGAAAGAGTTTACAAATAAACACAGAGGAATGGGAGCACTGTGATGGGAGTAACCCAATAAACCTAAGCTTCCTGTGGCAAGGCAGAAAGGACAAACCAATGTTATCCTACACCAACACTGCCCTGACAACCAGTAACTTGGGCATCACAGTCACTAACCCAGTGCAGCAACAAAGTAGCACTATAGTTCTGTTTGATGAACACAGTACCTCTCAGAAAAATGCGTAAAGTGGGGGTGACTCTGATCTACTGGGCTCAGTTACTACAGGGCCACAGGCTACAGAACGAAAAGTTTTTGTGTTTGTGCCACATGAACTATACTTGCTACAAAGTCCCTTCCATGCTTTTGCTTGAGATTGCTTCCAGCAATCGGGACCACGTGGTACCATATAGAACCTGGGCCTTTTACAGGCGAAGCATGTATTCAGCTGATTGAACCATCTCACTAGCCCCCACAAAAATGTGGGTTTTTTTTAGGGGGGGGTTTGAGGAGGCTGGGCTATATCCACTACTGCATATGGACTGTTTCTGGCTTCACTTGAACCCAAGATTCCTGCAAGCAAATTATGCACTGTATTATCACCTTAGCTCTCACAAAAATGTTTTAATCTGGGCTGTGGAGATGACTCAGCCTTGGATCCCAGGTCTGGCATGAATAGGGCCCTGGTTTGAGCCCCAGCAACAAGGGCCTCCTGAGCTCCACCTGGTGTAGCCCTGGTTGCCTCCAGCACTATTGGGGAGATGAGGGGAAAAAGCAATAATACAAGGTTTCATTTTGTCTTTTTTAATCAGAAGGAATGCATACTAATTAATACACATATACATACATATATACATCTACACACACACACACACATATATAAAATGAACTCAGTCTGGATTCCATATGAAAAAAATTGGGGGGGGCAGATGAGGGTGACCTCCCAAGCCATGCTCAAGGGGTCTGGTGGGACACTCACAGTGATGCTTACCTGTTTGTGTGGACTAGACAGTTCAACACTCAGACCCAGCTACTCTGCAGACAGCACTAGACACCTCCAGAGGCACGGCTGGTGGTGCTGGAAGGTTTGTGTAGTCAGAGATCAAATTCCCAAGCTTGTGCATGCCAAGCTATGTTCGTGTTCAAGTCCTCTGAGTTATCTTCTGGCCCCTACATTTGTCTTTATACCAACATGACTTTTTTTTTTTTTTGAGCTGCTTGTGTTACATCCAGTGATGCTTAAGGTTACTCTGGCTCTGCGCTCAGGAATCACTCTGGAGGTGCTCGGGGGTCCATATTGAATGCTGGGGATGAATTCAGGCGGGCCATGTTCAAGGAAAACACTCAACCTGCTGTACTATGGCTCTGCCACCAACACCAAAATAATTTTTGAAAAAGTTTTCTTAGGTGTAGAAAAAAAATTAAACATTGTATTATGCACACTTTGAAACGGATACAAAATAAACAATCCTTTAAAAATGTTTCTGAGGAAGATGCTCACAAAGGCAACAGAACCCGGGGAGTCCAGGCATGTCTTAAAACAGTCTGAAGTATACAGTTCATGGGCACACTCCCCAGGTACCCAGATTCCAGCATAAATATACCTGACACCAGATGGGTCCCTGCACTTCCTCCACCCCTACCCAGGCCCAAATCCAACCACAAAGTCTGTCCCAGTGCTAACTAAGCAGGAGAGTCCTCATCTGCCTGGCCCCACTCCATCCCCACCCCACCCCATCCCAACAGGGCACTTGACTGGGTCTGCAGAAGGCTCAGCTGCTGGCCCAGCCCTCTAGCCCAGGGCCCACACCCTCAATCCTCCCCAAGACTTGCAGGGGTTGGGGCGTGACCCTTTTTAGAAAGCTCTGATTTAGAGGCAACAGTTAGTTCCTTTCTCAGTCTCTGGGGCTTGGAGTTCAGAAGGAAGCTGAGAATCTTGCTGAACCCTGAATCACCCTTGCTGGCACTTGAGTCTGGAAAATTGGAGGATGGGACCCTTTAACCCTGAGTTCAGCAGGGTGAAGTGGGAAGACTGGCGGGTGAACAAGGGGATCGGGTCCCCTTATCCTTGAACACTGAGCATCTTCAGCCACTCTGATGCCCTCCTCATCCTCAACCCTGTCAGTTTCTTCATCAACCACCAGCGTGGTAGTGCCCCCATCCCCCACCCCCGGCACTGTGGAAAGGGCCCTTTCACCTGAGGATCTGGAGCAGATGGCTACAGAATTCAAATGTCGCTGCTACCAAGGGTGGAGTAGCACAGGTTGTGAGCAGCAGGGCACATGCCACAAGTCACACACACACACACACACACACACACACTCATTGAGTGCCTAATGCACTCAGCTTGTCCAGAGTCAACAGTATGCTCAGGGTCAGGGAAATGGCTCAAAGGGCTACAGTACATGATCAGGAGGCCAAAGGTCTCAGTTTCATACCTGATCCAGGACCTGGAGCCACCTTGCTCTGAGCACAGAGCTGATAGTAGTCCCTGGGTACTGCTGGGTATGGTCCAAAAGCAAAGAGTTCTCTCTGCCATGGTCATTCCTACACATGCACATTTGTCTGAAGGTGTTGCACAAGAGACTTAGAGGCTCAGGCAGGTGCTGTTCTCTCTCCCCAAGCACCCAGCAGCAGGATCATGCACATCTTCAGGTGACTCTGACCCTGTCTTGATTACTGTCTTCACAGGGGCCTCCCCAGCATTGCTGGGCCACAAGATGTGGGGGGCAGGTCAGGTGCTGGGGATGAAACTCAGGGCATCATGAATGGAAGGCATATTCCCAGCCCAAGAGCTATCTCCCTCTTGGAACTGCAGCAGTTACAAGAACTCACTCACGTTCAGTGGTGCCAACCCATCATCAAATTCTATACTGAGCATCTTAACCAACCTATTTCATTCACTCCTACCACCAACACTCTGAGGCAACTAGGACACAGGAAGGTGTCAGAAAAGGGAGACATGAGAGGGGCTGGAATGATAAGTGGGTAGGCCATGAGGCCAGCCAGGATCTCATATGGTCCCTTGAACCTGCCTGGAATAATCCTTGAGCACAGAGTCCAAGGTAAACCCTGAGCATGGGGTTGGTGTGGCCCAGTAATGAAAAACAAAGAAGAGAATTAAAAAGAAAGCGCAAAAAGAAAGAAGAGCTCAGGAGCTCCTAAGGTGTGATGGTCAGGCCAACAGCCCAGGACTTAAGCACTAATGTAACTACTATTTATGTAAGCACATAAACTACTGCTACTAAGTTTCAACAACGTGTCTGTCCTAAAGTGTCGTCTCTGGGACTCGGGGCCAGGAAAGGCTGGCTTCCCTCAGATCCAATGCCTGTTCCGAAGTGGCTGCTTCCTAGCTCCTAGGAGGCTCCATCTAACGGTGGCGGGGGACCGGGCAGAGGACAAGGCTGGGAACCTGGACAAAAACGAAGCTCAGTCCGAGCTGGGTGTTGTGTCGTCACCGGTTGGGCCTCCCGGGGGGGAAATGAAGGAGGACCCAAAAGGAGACTCAAGAATCCTGCCAGAGATCCGGCCTGGCTGGCACCTGGCGACGAGGAGCCAGAGGCCACGGGACGTGGCGCCTAAACTTGGGAGGGCAGAGGCCGAGTCTCGGGGTCACCGAGCGCCGCGGGCCGCCAGGGCGGGGCCTGTTGGCCGGGTCTGACTCGGGCACGCAGAGGGCGCCGCGGGCCTCAACGGCTGCAGTGCGTCCGCCGCGTCGCTAGGGGTCAGCGCGGGCGGAGGCGTCTGCGCTCGAGACGCAGCTCGATGGCCATCCGTGCCGAGTGAGGACGCGGAGCATCTCGGAGCGCAGCTTGGAACATGTCAGTACCACCCCCTCCCCACGCGCG
Organism: Sorex fumeus; assembly: GCF_029834395.1. NCBI lineage: Eukaryota > Metazoa > Chordata > Mammalia > Eulipotyphla > Soricidae > Sorex > Sorex fumeus. Next base: position 51,043,515 of record NW_026606129.1, on the reverse strand, counting down.
GCGTGTTCGTCTTTTCCGCGACTCTTGTCCGCTTCGCGTGGTCCTTAGGCAGCTGTGCCGCCCCGCGCGCCCTGCCTGCGTCTGTCGTTTCCTCCCCGAGCATGCCGTGCCGCACTACCCAGGGTCCAGCCCCCTAACTTCCCATCCCCCCTCGCTCCGCGGTTTGGGACTGGCAGGAGGGCACGGGAAACTGAGGGACTGGAAGAGACTGGCCCCCCTCGGAGCACTCAGGAGCCCCGCCCCGTGTGGGTGGGGTCGATGCGAAAGAGGTTGAACCGGCGGGAAGACTTGGGTCTTCAGACTTCCCCGCTGCGGGGCAGGGCTGCGATTGACTGCCAGGGAGGTGACCTATGCAGGTGAGGGGCTTAGGGAGGGCCGTCTCGAGTGGGAGGGGGTCTGCGGGAGCGACCATCTGGAACCAACTTGTGTGGAAGTGACCTGAAGCTCAGGGGACCTGCCTGGGGAAGCGGCAGGGGGAGCCAGGACACCCCATGGGGAGCAGGTGAGTCGAAAGGTGGGCCCTGGGGCCCTCTTCTCTAGAGATGCCCCAACATAGGATGTCTCAACAGGGCCTGGGGTAAGATAGACTAACGTCAAGGTGTTGGAAGTCAGGTCTGGACCCCCAGCCCTGTGGCAGTTGGACACCCCTGTAGAAGTAGGAAGGAAGTCTTGGGGCTTATCTAGGGTGGTTAAGAAACTGCCCCATGCAGAACTAGGTGATCCCAGGCCCCTCTGGAAGGATGGCTGGGTCCTCCATGCCCAGTGAAATGCTCTGGGCTGGGCATCATTGGGAAGGGAAGCGCTTCGGAGAGCAGTCTAGGGAGAGCAAGATGAAGCCTTATGGCTGGATGAGTAATATTGTTAGTGTGAAAGCGGGTTTTCCTGGGCTGGTGGTTCTTGAGAATTGTATGAAATGTTTGCATACAAAACTTGAAAATTGAAAATTAGTTTATTGTACAGAAAGGATGTCCAGGTTCCTCCCAACTTGTCCAGGCTCTTTATTTGTGAACAATGACCAGGTCCTGTCCCCAGGTTCTGTGAATGACTTCCCTGTCTGTCCCACGTTGTCTACTCACCTCCTGTGAAGGATATCACTCGTCTTGTCTCTGCGCTGCTCTCTTGCCATGTGCGCCTTCCCAGTCTTGGGCCACAGTGACCTATGCTCTGGGTCACTGGGGCCTCCCAGCTGTACCATAGCAGTTCCTGTTGTCTAGTCTCAGGTTTTCTACTTTCCAATCACAGCCATATGCTTGTGGGTGACAGTCCCAGACTCAGCACTCTATGCCCTCTTGGGCATCCAAACCCTGTCTGTGTTCAGCCTGTTTGGCCCCGAGATGCCCACATGTATTTAGGCCCTGTCCAGTCTAACACTGCCCTACCTGACCTGGGGTCCCTTTAAGAGAGTTAGGTCCAGAGAATGTATATTCTGTAATGGAGAAGGGATGAGTGATATGAGACGCCTCCTTTTATCTGTAGCCAAATCCCACCCCCACCCCCACCCCCAGCCATCCCATTTTACCTTCCGATTGGCTACCTGTTCTAGGGGTGGAGATTTAAAGTGACCTGACTCTCTACACCTCAACTCTTGCTTTATCAATATGCGTAGACGGAGGCCTAATGGATTGGATACAGGGGTAGGATAACATGACTGTGTGTTCATAAAATCTGCATCCTGGGACAGGAGGAGAAGCAGGGGCAGAATCGGGAGCTCCTAGTGATCCCATACCCACTGGAGGTTGCCTTGCATGGGCTTAAGTGGAGTGTCCAGGTATCTTCTTTGCTTGTTCTGCTGATGCTGGCCAGCTGCAGTGGTGTGGGGAAGGACATTGCTGAACCGAGAGAAGGCCGGGGCCCAGGCTCTCAGGCTCCACCCGAGCCTTCAGCAGCAAAGCATTGCCTGAGACACTGTCCCGTGCTGGGCAAGGCACCCCTGGCTCTCCATTAGCGCCAGCTTCCCCAGAGGCAGGGAGTTGCTCATTTCTGGTCCCCTCTTTGTGCCATCAGGTGAGTATGGGCAGGTGCCTCCACTCCTGTTTCAGCATGCATGGCAGTCCTTGCACTCTTGATTCTTCCTTCCCCGACTCTGTCCTCCCTCCTCACACAGCCCAGCATGGCTGTTGTCCATCAGAAGAGCTCTGCTGTGGGCTGACGAGATGCCACTGCCTGGAAACCATGGCCTTAACCTGCAGCCTGGCACCGAGGCACCTGCAGCCCGGCAGATGACCTTGGCTCCCAGCCTGACTCAACTGAGCCTGGATCCTGAGCGCCTGCCAGAGCTGACCCTGAGCCCCAGACTAGCTGAGCTGACCCCATGTTCTGCATGCCAGCCAGAGATGAGCCTCAGTCCTGGCTTGAGTGAGCTGGCCCTGGATCCTGCACGGCAGCCAGAGGAGCTCCCCATCCCCAGTGTGGCTGAGCTGACCCTGGAGCCTGTGCACTGCCGACCAGAGCTCCTGGATGCCTGTGCCGACCTCATCAATGAGCAGTGGCCCCGCAGCCGCGCCTCCCGCCTGCACTCCTTGGGCCAGTCCTCGGATGCCTTCCCCCTCTGCCTCATGCTGCTGGGTCCTTGCCCCACACCCAAGGCAGCTCCCATTGTGGTGGGCCATGCCCGCCTGTCCCGGGTGCTGAACCGGCCTGAGAGTCTCCTGGTGGAGACAGTGGTGGTGGCCCGGGCCTTGAGGGGCCGTGGCTTTGGCCGCCGCCTGATGGAAGGCCTGGAGGACTTCGCTCAGGCCCGGGGCTTCCACCGGCTCCACCTCACCACCCAGGACCAGCTGCACTTCTACACCCACCTGGGCTACAGGCCAGGTGAGCCCGTGCAGGGTCTGGTGTTTGCCAGCCGCCGACTGCCCACCGCCCTGCTCAGTGGCTTCTCCAAGGCCCCCTGCCTGACTGTCCATGCTGCCCTGGAAGCCCCCAGGGAGCCGCCATCATTGCTGCCTCCCCCTGCACCACCCCTGCCTGAGCCTGTGACTACCTGTCCCCCACCTCCAACAAGGCCACTGCCACAAAGCCTGCTGGAAACACAGTATCACAACCTGAGAGGATGCCCCGTGTTCTGGATGGAGAAGGATATATGAGGCCCCCAGGGCAAGACCCGATGAACTGGCCAAGACTGTCAGCGTGAGCACTCCAGCTGTACTTTAGCCCATAGTTCCTGGTTCAGCTTGAGCCCAGGTCTGTTTTCTGGGCACTAAGTGGGCTAGGTATGGTTCCGTGGCTCTGAGCTCTGAGCGGCTGAATAAAGGCTTCTTTTGGGGGGTGGCTGTGGTCATTTATTTGTTGAGCCCCTCTGGCACTTCCCCTTCTTGCCTTTGTTCTCTCCCCGCAGAAGGCCCGCAGGTTCAAAGGCCCCTGCACGTGCCCTTCCTCTTCTGCCAGGCGAAGAGGCAGCATGTCTGTTTCCCCGGCACAGAAACTCATCCCTGTTTCTGAGCACTGGCTGTGGCCAGACCTTGGACTGGGCACAGGCATGGAGAAGCCAGATAAAGGCCTCGATCCTAGGATTTGGACAGGAATGCAGTGGCTGCATCCATGCTGGGATACTTGGTGCCCAAGTACCCATTCCCTAGAGATCCAAGAGTCCTTTCAGGGAAGGTATCATCACCGCAGGGACCTGAGTGCTGAATAGGAATTAAGCCAGGCTAGGCGGGGACCAAGAGCAGTTGGGGGGTATAATGCCTGTAAGATGGGGGATCTGGGTGGAGGAAGCCCCAGTCCCAATCCGAGCAGGCTTGGAGATCTACACCCTGGGTCCCGCACACCTGGGTTCCTCTGCTGGTTCCTTCATGCATGAGGCTCGTCTGAACGTGTGGAGAGTGGTCTTAAGTATGGCTGTGGCAGGAACCGGAGGTCTTCAGCTGCCAGGGCTCTGCTCGGGGTGGGGAGGGAAACTCAACCCACCCTTCTCCAAGGGGCCCTGGTGAGGACAGCCAGGCGCGGAGGCAGGTGTGCGGGACCTGGGGTGTAGAATTCCAAACCTGCTCGGATTGGAACTGGGGCCTCCTCCACCCAGATCCCCCATCTTCCAGGCGTTATACCCACCAACTGCCCCCGGCACTATGTAATCCCATCAACAGCCAAGATCCAGAGACTATAAAACCCTGCTCCCGAAGCGGCCGCATTTGCGGCTGCACAACATCTTATTTCTAGGTCTTACTCTGGCGAACCTGGTGGTAGGCTACCAAAAGTATCCTGCCCACACGGCAGAGTCTGGCATACTCCCCGTGACGTATTCAGTATGCCAAAAACCAGTAACAATGATGGGTCTCATTCTCCTGACCCTGAAAGAACCTCGAATGTGGCACTTTTTAAAATCTCAGGGCTAGGATGATGGAGACGTTACTGGGGCCTGCTCGAGGCCATCGATGACCAACAGGATGACTGATACAGGCAGGGACCATGTGCTCCTGGGGCTGGTGAAGATGGGCAGGGGAAGGAAGGGCACTTGTGAGGGCTGTGGATTGTCACAGGGCACAGTGCTGTCAGCACAACGGCAGACACGGAGGGAAGCGTCGACCCTCTTGCAGTGCCTTTCCCGCTCCCCAGCAGGTGGGGAGGCATGGGGGTCGTTTCCCCGGCTTTCCCTGCAGTAGGCCATGACTCTGGCCTCTAAGTGCACTCCCTCTCTCCTGCAGGTCTCCGGCCCTGTGGCATGACCATGCAGCTAGGCCTGGTCCTAGGGCTGGGCCTGTGCCTAGGGTATGGTCTGTCGCTGCTGCAGGTTCTTGAACGACCCTTCATAGTGCTGTGGAACGTTCCCTCAGCACCTTGTAACACCCAGTATGGGGTGCAACTGCCGCTAGATTCTCTGGGCATCATAGCCAACCATAAACAGAAATTCCATGGTCAGAACATCACCATCTTCTACAAGAACCACTTCGGCCTCTATCCCTACATAGGACCCGAGGGCAAAGTTCACCATGGGGGCATTCCCCAAGCTGTGGCCCTGGACCACCACCTTTCCAAAGCCAGTTCCCAGATCCAACACAGGCTGAAACCTGGTTTTTTTGGCCTGGCAGTGCTGGACTGGGAGCAGTGGTATCCACTCTGGGATGGAAACTGGGGCCACCGTCAAGTTTATCAAGAGGCCTCATTGGCATGGATACACAAGTTATACCCCCAGCTAGACTCCAAGGAGCTGATGCTTAAGGCCAAGACTAGCTTTGAGAAGGCAGCCCAGTCACTGATGGAGATCACCCTGTGGCTGGGCAAGGCACTGAAGCCCCAGGGACACTGGGGCTTCTATGGCTTCCCAGCCTGCGGCAATGCTTGGAACAAGGAGGATTTCGGTTACTCAGGCGAGTGCCACCCGCAAACCATCGACCGCAACAGCCAGCTTCAGTGGCTCTGGACTGCCTCCACGGCTCTCTTCCCCAGCATCTACCTCCCAGCCGGTCTGCCGCCTACCCACTACCAGGCATTTGTTCGACACCGTCTGGAGGAGGCCTTTCGGGTGGCCTTTATTGGACACACACACCCGCTGCCTGTTTTTGCCTATTCCCGCCTCACACACCGAGACTCTGAAAAGTTCCTCTCCCGGGTGAGTGAAGGGTGAGGTCTAGGGGTGTCTGCCTGGGAAAGGGTGGCCCTGTCCTAAGATGGTCTGAGGAGAGGATATTGCCTGGTGGGGTTTTGGGAAAGAGACTCTGATTTAGTTCTGAGGAGGGTGGCCCTAGCATGGAGCATTGGAGGAGGAGGTTTGTCCACCCTGGACATATTCATGGGGGGAGGCAAGGCTCAGCCTTTGAGACCTGGTTTGAGGTGAAACATCTGAGTGGAGAGACCCTAAGATGCCATTTGGAGGCTTGGCACCCACAGGTTCTGCTCTCAAGTGCGATCAGCGGGCTATCAATGAGCTGGCAAAGGTTTTTTTGTTTTTGTTTTGGAGCCACAACCAGCAGTGCTCAGGAGTTACTTCCAGCTCTGTGCTCAGGAATTATTCCTGGTCGTGCTTGGGAGGTCACAGGGAATACTGGATCGAACCTGGGTCAGCTGTGCGCAAGACAAGCGCCCTACCTGTTGTACTATTTCTTCAGCCCTGGGAAAGTCTTTTTTTAACAAATTTTGGTTTTGGGCAACTCCTGGCACTGCTCAGGGCTTACTCCTGGCTTAGTGCTCTGGGATCACTCCTGGCAGGCTCAAGAGGACCATATGGGTTGCTCGGGATGGAACCCCTTGTCTGTACAAGTCTAGCACCTTATCCACTGTACTATTGCTCCGGCCCATGGGAACTTTTCTTGAAGGTGGGGGTGGCCTGGCCAGCTCCACCCTGGCTTAGCCGTTCTCTACCTCCAGGATGACCTTGTGCAGACCATAGGTGTGAGTGCAGCACTGGGGGCAGCCGGCGTGGTGCTCTGGGGGGACCGGAACATCTCCGATTCTCAGGTGATTGTTTCCTTCTCCTGCATGCCATGGCCCATTCTAGGGTCTGATGGAAAGACATCATAGTAGGACTGTGGAGCGGGTGCACTGATGCACTGATTCCCCTCTCTTTAGGAGGAATGCTGGACTCTCTCTGAATACCTGGTGGACACCCTTGGTCCCTACGTGATCAACGTGACCAGTGCAGCCATGGCCTGCAGCCACCAGCTATGCTTTGGCCATGGGCGCTGTGTCAGGCGAGAACCAAACCAAATGGAAGCCTTTCTGCATGTGCTGCCAGATGGCAGCCCTCAAGCTTGGACATCCTTCATCTGCCACTGTTACAAGGGCTGGGATGGCCCTACCTGCCAGGATCAAGGGTCTGAACCTGAGTTTAAAGAGGAAGCCTAAAAGCAGGAGTTACCTGCCCCTGTGCCTCTTGTCCCTGCTGCCATTTTCCAGTCCTGGAAGGGAGGGCTCATTGTTGGCCTTTTCAGCTTACAGTACGTTCTCCCATGCACACATACCACTTGCCATGGGATCCTGGGGGAAAGGGACAGGATGGGTGGGGGGAGAACCTTTAGGCCCTTTTAGAACCCAAGTGCAATATCACCTCATTCCTCCAGACCAGGAAACAGCCTCAGGTAAGAGAGTGCCTTCCAGTTAGGGTTGCCACAGTGCTCCATGCCTACACCTCTGTGAATCCATAAAAAGATCATAGGAAAGTGTTCAGGGACAGGTGGGTCCCAAGATTCTTAGCTGAGGTCTGAAAGTGCCAAGCTGTTGCCTGTATTCTGCTTTCATCATAAAGTCACTTATTCTTTCACTGTCTGAGGTTTGGCTGATCCTCTCTCCCATCCTACCTACCGAGTGCCTCGTTCTCTCCTCCGTCAGCCCTTCCCCTACCCCGTGCAACACACACACACACACACACACACACACACACGGAAAATGCCCAGAGAAGCTGGTTCTGCAGTGACTGGCAGCTTCCAGTTCCCAACTTGGTGGTCAGTCTGTGTGCACGTGGGGGACGGCGGTGCGGGGTGGGGGCGGGGGGCCTCGGGCATTGTGGGTGCATAGTTCAGCTAGAGCGCCGCGGGCTCCCAGGTCCCCGGAGTAAACTACAGCCCCCAGCATGCCCCGTGCCTCGCGGGCCGGCGGAGACTGCGCGCGCAGGCCCCCGGGAATCGTAGTCTCGGTCACGTGCACGCGGGGCCGCGCTGCAGCGACCGGAACTCGCCTTCCCGGCGACCCGTCTAGCTGGGCCGGGCGCTAAAACACGCCTGGCTGGGCGGGGCGCCTCGCGAAGATGGTGGCGCGCTCGGAGTGTGGCTCCCACCGTCTGCCCAAGTGTCAGCTCGACGCAGCGGCTGCCGTGTCGCCGGCCTGGAGCCCCCGGCCGCCCGGGCCCTGACCCTGCGCCTCCGCGCCCGGGTCCCGACATGCCGCGTGCCCGTAAGGGCAGCAGCGCGCCCCGCAAGGGCGGCCAGCACCGCAGAGCGGGTAAGTCGGGGGCATGGGCGAATCCTGGGCAGTGATCCGGGACCCAACGGGGGGTGGTTGGCGGTGTCCCCCAGGGCCCTGGGTTGCCGGCTCCTGCCTCGACCCGCCCGGAGGCAGTGCTGGCCGCCGCCCGCCCGCACCGACCCCAGCAGACAGCGGCCACGTGCGCGCCCAACTTGAGCGCACCACACGCCAGGTCTGCAGGGAGAGGGAGGGTCGCCGCTACCGACGCCACGCGGCTACGCCGCGACCCCCACACCCTCTCCGGCCGCGGGTTCCCCGTTGGCCCTGTACTTCACTCGTCCTCAGTGGTGAGACAACTCGCTGAACAGAACCAACTCGCTGCCCAGCCCCCGGAGCCAAGTGTTCCTTAAGTCTCCGGAGTGGGGGGACAGAGTCGGGTGGGTGGTGGGCGCTGGTGCCGGCCTCACGCTTGGAAGGCAGCCGCCCTGCCGCTGTGCTCTGTACCCGTGGCTTCCTGGTTTTATACCCGGAGCCTTAGTTCTTTTCCTGGATTAGACTAGGAAGTTGAAGGGAGGCCTTGCCTGCCCTGGGCACTGAGGAAGAAGCTGGGGGAAAACCGCAAGGTCCAGTTCTTGGTGGCTCTAGACTGAGGAAGAATTCCCAGGAGCTCATGGTAGGCCCCAGACTCTCTTATCAGAGTCTACCAGGAACTTGTCTGTTACTGTCAACACATGTTTACTCTGCAAGGCTGGGATATCTGCTAGACACTGGCTGGCAACCGCCCTAATAGGTTAACTTGTGTGGGGGACACCTAAGGCTTGGGATAAACCAGGGTAGCTCTTGGGAGCTTCAAGCCTGGGATACTTTGCCCTGGGAAACTAGGAGCTTCTGGGGCTTGAGTGGCAGGATTGCAGGTGAGCTTGTTGACCCCCCCCCCCATAAAAAAGATAGTCACTTGTTTAGTCAGTTACCCTTCCCGAAAGAGGTGTTTTTGCAGATGAAAAACCAGGCCTTGAAGGCTACTCATATGACCTTTATACTCCTGTTATGATATGGAACTGAGATTTGAATGCTGGCTCTGACTCTCTCATCTAAGCCCTGACCCTTACCCTGGCGACTGGAGGCAGCCCACATTACTGGTTGGTGACTGTGCTCCCTCAGGATCTGCCTGGATTCCTCCTCGCTCCAAGCTGGGTCATAAGCCTACCTGGAACTGGGAGCAGGCTCTAGTCTCAGAGAAACTGCTTCCCTGGCCTGCTAGGTTTTCCCAGCCTGGGCCTGATGTTCCCTTTCTCCTGCTTCCTGGCTCAGCTGCCCTTGTACCAATCCCTGCACTTCCCTCGTCGGCCTCAGTGTTCCCATGTCAAAGAGCTGCAACGTTTTGTGGGCCTGGTGAGGGAACCCAACAATGGAGGCAGTCCAGGCTGGAGCAGTAGTATAGTGGGTAAGGTGCTTGCTCTGCACACGGCTGACCTGGGTTCAATCCCCAGCATTCTATATGGTCCCCCAAGCCCCATCAGGAGTGATCCCTGAGTGTAGAGACAGAAGTAAACTCTGAGCATCTCAGGGGGTAACCAAAAAACCAAAGGGGGCAAGAGAAATAGTACAGCTGGTAGAGCGCTTGCCTTGCATGTGAATGACCCAGGTTCAATCCCCAGCACCCCATGTGGTCCCCCGAGCCCCTGCCAGGAGCCAGGAATGATCCCTGAGCTCAAAGCCAGGAATAAACCCTAAGTACTACCAGGTGTGGCCCCAAAACAAACAAGCCAAAAAACAGTGAAGGCAGAACAAGTGCCTCTGCTTCCCCTCAGGTGCCCGGAGCAGTACCCAGGCTGACTCAGGTTCCAGTGAAGATGAGGCTGCCAGCGAGGCCCGCAGCACCACCAGTGACTGCCCCAGTCTTCTGAGCACCACTGGGGAGGACAACCTTGGTGAGAGAGGGTGGGCGTTTGACAGGGACCCACAGGGTTCAATGGACTGGGGCTGGAAGCGAGACTGACCGGCTAGCTGGCCTTGCAGGCGGGGATGCCGTGGATGAGCAGGGCCAGCAGGAAGACCTTGAGGAGAAGCTGAAGGAGTATGTGGACTGCCTTACAGACAAGAGGTACCCTTGACTGCCAGGCCACCCTTCCACCCATGTCCCTGCTCAGCCCAGGCCAAACGTGACTCGGGTAGGGCTGGACCCCATGACCCCTCCCTCCACTCCCTCTACGTCCCCCAGTGCCAAGACCCGGCAAGGTGCTCTTGAGAACCTGCGCCTGGCCCTGGCATCCCGCCTCCTCCCTGACTTCTTGCTGGAGCGCAGCTTTACACTGGCCGATGCCTTGGAAAAGTGCCTCAAGAAAGGTTGGGCCCAGGGGCACACGGGGGACCTGAACTGGCTGGGTGCTGACCTTTGCTGACTGGACTAACTGCAAAGCATCCCTGCAGGGAAGGGCGACGAGCAGGCGCGGGCGGCTGCCGTGCTGGGCCTGCTCTGTGTGCAGCTGGGCCCCGGACCCAAGGGCGAGGAATTATTCCGTAGCCTGCAGCCCCTGCTGGTCTCTGTGCTCAGCGATACCACAGCTAGTCCCGCTGCCCGGCTCCATGTAAGTGACCCCTTGTCCCACGACACCTGTCCCTCTCCTCGTCTCAAACAGACGGGGTATTCCCATGAGCCTGGGACCCATCTCGACCTGACTGCCTGGCTCTGCCCTCCTCCAACAGTGTGCTTCTGCTCTTGGCTTGGGCTGTTACGTTGCTGCCGCTGATGTCCAGGTAAGTTATTTTGGATGCAGGTAGTAGAGCCCCAAGGCCCTCACCGGGCATCTGAAGTCTTTTTCTCCTGCCTCTCTATGCCTCTAGGATCTGGTTTCTTGCCTCACATGCTTAGAAGGTGTCTTCAGCCGGTCCTGTGGTGCAGGTGGCTCCACAGCCCCTGCGGCCCCCGCCGGCCTGCATGGCCTGCTCTGTGCTGCCCTACAGGCCTGGGCATTGCTACTGACCATCTGCCCCAGCACCCACATCAGCCACATCCTGGACAGGTAGGGGCAGCTGCCCCCTGGGAAAGGCCTGGGGGTGGGGGTGTCAAGAATCTCAGGACCGACTTGCAGCCCAGCCTGCCCTCTTACCAGGCAGCTGCCGCAGCTGACCCTGCTGTTGTCCAGCGACAGTGTGACCCTGCGGATGGCTGCGGGCGAGACCATCGCTCTACTCTTTGAGCTCGCCCAGGACCTGGAGGTGTGCAGGGCTGCAGGGCGGCTACTACTGAAGCCACTGGCCCGTCAGGGTGGAGGCTGGGGCTGCTACAGCAAACAGGGCAGCCTTCGGCTGTCATGGCGGGAAGTAACCCCCAGCCTGACTTGTGGGCGCTGTGGCGGACTCCCTTGTGCTGAGAGCTGCTTGCCTCCGCGGCAGGAGGACTTCATTTACGAGGACATGGAGACACTCTGTGAGGCCCTGCGCACTCTGGCCACCGACAGCAACAAGTTCCGGGCCAAGGCCGACCGCCGGCGGCAGCGCTCCACCTTCCGTGCCGTGCTACACTTTGTGGAGGTGCGTGGGGGCCGTGTCTCTGTCCTAGAGGGTGCCCCTCCTCCCCCTTGCCCCCAGACACAGCCCCCAAGCCTGGTCATGTGGACACCCCCCATCCCACTGCAGGGTGGCGAGTGTGAGGAAGAGACGATCCGTTTTGGGCTCGAGGTGCTCTATGTGGACAGCTGGGCACGGCGCCGGGTCTACGCCGCTTTCAAGGATGTGCTGGGTTCCGGCTTGCATTATCACCTGCAGGTGGGGTGGTGGGCGAGACGGGGACCGGGGGTAGCCAGCAGCTGCCTCTGGCCAGCCCGAGCTCAGCTCCCTCTGCCCGCAGAACAATGAGCTCCTGCGGGACATCTTCGGCCTGGGCCCCGTGCTGGTGCTGGACCCCACTGCTCTCAGGGCCTGCAAGGCCTCACGCTTCGAGAAGGTTGGCACCTGGCTCGCCCTTCCCCTCCCTTTGCTTCCTGGGGCTGGGGGCTGGAGGAGTGGAGGGGAGCCTCCCACGTTGTCACTGTCGTTTCCCCACCCCTAGCACCTGTACAATGCCGCTGCCTTCAAAGCCAGGACCAAGGCGCGCAGCCGTGTGCGGGACAAGCGGGCAGATGTCCTGTGAGGCGTGGCCCGCGAGAGACCATCAGCGCCCTCAGCTGCATTCATAACAGAAGACAGTGCCACAGCTGGTCTCTGCTGTGAATTGTTGTTTTATATTTTTAATGACAAAAAACAAAAAACCAGAGGGGTAGAGGCCAGCTCAGGGGGACTCGGACCCTTTGCCTCTGCACTCAGCTGTGAGGCCCCTTCCTGCCCCCTCCCAGGCTGTGGCACGGGCAGTGGGGCACTTTCCCTTTCCTTTCTCAGGTCTTCTCCCCTGGGATGAATCACTTCCTCGGGGCTTCAGCGTTTTGGACACTTGCCATATTAGGGAGGCGAGACTACTGGAATGAATTCATGTGCTGATTTATAGCTTACTAGAGATCATTAAACTGAATGCTCTGCTTTGAAGGGTCTCAGCTCCTTGCTCCTTCTGCCTGCCTGCCCCTGCCACATCCACCACCCCTGACCACCCCACCGGCTTCCCTCAGTCTCCCTGTCACCTATGCCCTTCAGGGCAGGCTCCCCATGGTGACCCCGCTCTGTGTGAGCAGCGGCTCTAACCCCCTGCTGGGAGGCTCAGGCGGCGCCTGGATGACCGGGAGGGGACAGCTATTTCTGGACTTGGGGGCCTGTTGTCTGGGGGAGGCCAGAGGGTGCTGACAGGCCACAGGAGGAGCCAAGGGGGCTGGGTTACTTCCTGGGGCTTTGGCACCCTAAAGCTTGACTGCCCACTGGCCTGCAGAGGTCAGAAGTGGGCAACTGTAGGGGTCAGATCACTCAGACAACGGCCTGACCAAGCAAGTGGTATGGCCAGGGGGCAGGGAGAGGAGAGACCTGCCAGCGGTCACTTGATTCGTACTCTCGCCCCCGAGGAGCAGCCGCCTCTCAGCTGGGTGCTCGGGCCTCGCTGTTGTTGAGCCTGCGCAGTTGGCTGAGGCTGGCCAGCCGCAGCTTGAGCAGTACCTCCTCCTGCGTGCGCAGTGTGTGTGCCAGGACACGGAGGGACTCACTCTGTAGCACTGCCAAGAGGAGGGCACGGGGGTATCAGACGCCGGCCACCCTGACTCGCCCCACTCCGCACCACACCCTCCCCGCCGTGGCCTCTGCAGCTGCTCCCCGCAGCCACCTCTGATGGCTCATGGGTGGCCTTACCACTCAGGTAGACGGCGAGGATGGCAAGAGCCAGGCAGGTGAGCACCAGCAGCGCCAGCAGCAACAAGAAGCCCAAGCGGCCCTGCAGAGGGCTGCAGCCGGCCTGGGCACACAGCGAGGGTGGCAGGATGCCCAACAGCTCGTCCCAGGACTGCGCCTCGGCCAAATAGGGCCTCAGGGAACCTGTGGGCAGACGAGTGGGTGTTGGAAGGGTGGTGGGTGTGCCCCCTTCCCTCCCTATCCATGTGCGTCCCACGTTCCTGCCCCCCTCACCTCCACCGTGGAGGTCGCTGATGGACTCCACTGGGTGCAGGCGCACTTCCTGTACGTGGTTGGGGGCCAGCGGGACCCTGTTCCTTGGGCTCGGCGTTGGTGCCACTGTGTCTGTAGGGACAGCAGGAGGAGGATTCAATTGGGGGTCACCCTCCTTATTCCTGGCAGCAGAGACTCAGACAAGGGCGGGACAAAGGGACATTTGACTCTTGATCCCCTAAAACCTACTCAGGAATGACCCTTGAGCCCCAGCTGCAGAGATCAGTTTCTGTGCATTGACTCTGCCACTTTGCTGTTTCCCTCCCATAGCCTCAGGGACTCAGGTGTTCACTTCTAGGGGTGTTTCTGAGAGCCATGGAGAAATTTAGTCCAACCCCTGTTCTGTGAGTCAGCCTCCAGGCCAGGAAGAAGGCTAGGCTCTGCCCTGCACCCTGCCATCAGACTGCCATGACCTGAATCAGCGTGATTCAGCGGGCCTGTGTGAACCCGCTGCTAGCACTCCCACTCTGCGCCAAGGCAGAAGACCTGCCTTCCTTATCAGACTCACACAGTGTGCCCAGGAAGGCCTGTGAGGGAGCCCGGGCCGGCAGTGTTTCAGTTCCCTTTGGAAATTAGTAAACCCTAGGAACGGGACTAAGGATGTCCATCACTGGGCAGGGAAGGTGTTACCACTCTCCTGATAGTTTCCTTCCCCCCGCCCCCCTCTCCCCATCTACACCTGGCTCTGTCAGGGATCACTCTGGAGGTGCTCAGGGGACCATATGGGATGCCAGGGATTGAAACCAGGTGAGCCTTGTGCAAGGCAATGGCTCTACCCCACTGTACTGTCTCACTTTCTCCCCAAGAAGGTCTTAGCCAATACACACACACCACCCCCTATCCCAGTGCTAAGGATCAAATACAGGGCATCACATTTGCAAGGCAAGTGCTCTGGCACTCATCAAAGTGCCCTGGAGACCATACAGCGCTGGAGATCAAATCTGGGGCTCCCACAGGCAAAGTACGTGTGCCAGCCCTACACACATTCCAGCATTAGACATAAAACTACACATCTTAAGAGGGAGATGTGAACCCACATGTGCTTGGTCAATGTGGGCATTAGCTGCACATGGGCTCGGGCAGCATATGAGCTAAATGTTTCTTTTATATCTGTTTTTTAATTTTATTTATTATTTAGATCTTAGCTCTGTCAGACCTCCTGATGTGCAGGAAGGAACGAGGTAGCAAAGTGGAAAGTGGGAGGTTTTAAAGGAATGCCCCCTGTGAGGGGCAAGTGTGATCGCACTCTGGGTCTGTCATCTTCAGAACAGTAACAACCTTCATGATTTCCTTGAAACTTGCTCTTGACATGCTCAAGTAAATAAAAGCAGTGGTTGCCTGCTTGCCATCTGTATGGATGGTGGGAGGGGGCTCCCATTAAATTGCCCCCTTTTTTTTTTGCATGTGGCCAAGTTTACCTCATACTTTCTAAACTGAATCTATTTTATTTTTTTTATAATGTAGGAGCACTGCTATTTATTCAGCCATTGATTAAGCTGATTAAGTTGGGCATGAACTCCACATTACTTTTTTTTTAATCTTTAAATTTTATAAGTTAGTTCACAATGTTAGATTACATTCAATATTCAAACACCAATTCCACCACCATTACACCTTCCCACCACCAAATTTGGGATATTTCCATCCCAAACGCCAATCCCTGCCCCAAAACACAACCAAAATAACATTTTGTATTATCTGTCTAAACTGAATTTAGATTGGGTTTCAAGCCTTGGACAAGGCTAGAGAGATAGTACAGTGGGTAAGGTGCTGGCCTTGCATGCAGCTGACCCATGTTCAATCCCTGGTTCCCATAGGGTCCCCTGAGTCCTGTCAGGGGTGACTGCTGAGTGCAAAGCCAGGGGTAGGCCCTGTGTGCCCAGGTGTGGCCCCAAAACAAAATCAACACATGTGTATGCACACACCCAGAGCAGGCCCCTCCTAATGAGGCAGGCTGCTGGGTTGAAGTGTAGGGTGCAGGGTGGAGCCACTGGGGCAATTTCATGAATGACCACTGAAGTCTGCACAAGCAAAGCCAGTATGTCTGGACCAAACTGCCCTCCCCGCTACACACACACACACACACACACACACACACACACACACACACTTTTGCCAGTTGCGGGCACTGGGGTATAGGTTGGAGATGTCCAGAAGCCTGTTCACTTCATCAGGGCCATTTACCCAAACACTTCCTGAAACCATGACCACCACTAATCCCAGCTTCCTCCCTGAAGGCAGGACCGGCCTGGCCAGACCACTGGCCAGCTCACACACACAATGGCACAACCCAAAGTACCTCCTCCTTTGCTCCCCCAAATCCCTCCCTGCTGCCCTGAGGTGGAGGTAGGGCCTGAGTGAGGAGGGATCCAGCCTGACTGTGTGAGTTCCTCCTCAGGCAGAGACACGGGGACGGACTGGTCCAGGAAGGAGGACAGCAGCTTTCAGGAAACAGGCAGCTTTCTCCGTGTCCATGGTGTGGAAGGCCGGCCTGCCCTCCCTCCCTGCCTCTCTTACCTTCTTGGGTCTCCTCAGGCATGGTGGCACTCAGGCCGATGACAGTGCCCAGCAGCAGGATGGCAGGATGGGGGCAGCAGTGGCTTCTCTGAGCCCAGAAGGCCTGGCCACCTCCCAGTCGGGGCCTAAAATTAGGCCTGAGCTCAGCACCCAGGGCTATATTTAGAGGGGGCAGCTCTTAGCCATGGAAAGGGGCAGAGAATCACAGGGGCTGGCCTGGATTAATTCTCCGGTGATGGAGCCCAGACAAAAGTACATATGTCCAGGGGAAGCCTGGGGAACCCCTACATATGCATGGGTGCCTTCATCTAGAAAAGCCACCTCAGGCTCAGTCTCCAGAATGTTCAGCATGGCAAGACAGGCTGTGTGCCCCACACTGCACCCTCAAGCGATCATTCCTCCTCCAAGCAAAGGGAAGACGAGAACCCATTACTGTGACCTACCTGCTAGTACCAGGGACTGGGGCGGGGGGACAGAAACCTACTGCACAGGGCCAGGCAGGCAGAGACACCCCATAAAACACATGCACCTATGCAGGTCAGTGGACTGGTACTTCCGTTATAATGCTAATAAACTGGGGGAAGATTTACTCTAATATTTACTCACACCTATTAACCAGTACTAGCAATGCAAGGTGTTTTTGTTTCTTCTTCTATTTTTTTTTTTGGTATTTGGGTCAGGTGATGTTCAGGTGATGTTCAGAACTTACTTTTGGTTCTAAGTCCTGGAGGGTTTGGGGAACCTTAAGGAGAGTAAGGGATTGAACCTGGCTCTGCTGCATGCAGGGCAGATGCTCTGCCCGCTGTACTACCACTTTAGCCTCGGGGTTTTAATTCATTTCTGCAGTGCTAAGGATTGAACCCAGGGCCTCATATGGGCTTCCTGGCACCAATTACCCCTGAAGGGGAGACATGCTCCAGCTAAGGGTCCACACTCTGCTGTTGACCCCTGTGCCCCTCCTAATAAATTGGACAAATAAGACAGGGTAAGGGGAGGGCTGTACCTTCTAGAACATCCCAAACCCACTAGGACACCATAACACTCTGGCCCCCTTGATGTTCAACAAACATGGCAAGCATATGCCCATGTCAGGGTCCTGGGTCCTTGGCCGTGGCACTTCTTCCTGGAACCTGCCTCCAGATAGTTCCACGGCTCACACCTCATCATTTATGTCACCAGTGAGGCCTTCTGCACGTCATTTTCCGTAGCACCCAGTTTTATTTTCTTCACAGCATCAGCCCACAAACTGGATTACTCAGAACATACTATGCACGTGCGCATGCCCAAAAGTCCTGCAGAATCCACCCGGTGGCATAAAAAACAGCCACCGTTAGTCTCATCCGAAGCATCGCAGACACAAGAAACCGAGGTCCCAAGACTGCTAGGAAAGTGCCCCAGGCCACACGGCAAGACCTCGGAGCAGCGGTTGTCTGCTGTGGCCATTGCAGTGCAGGGAACAGTTTATTGCGTTAGTACAGTTGGCCCACCCCGCCCGCCCGCCCAGCCTCTTCACAGCTTCTGCTCTTTGCCAGGGGAAGGAGGTTCGTCCCGGGAGGGCGCCCTTGGCACCTCCCTGCCCTGTCGTTCCTGGGAGCTCTGCTTCTCTGCCCTGTGCCTGGCTTGGGCTGCCCCTCCTGGGGCTACATTCAAGGGTTATCCTCTGTTAATAAATAAGCCGGAGCGGCTGCCCCTCGGCCAGGGCCTGTCGTCGGTGTCTCTGTTGCCGGGGACCACAGTGCGCCTGGCCCCTAGCGGTCAGTCTCCCAGGGTCTATCCGCCCCTTCGCCCCTGTCGTCTCCTGCCCAGTCCCTGGCGTGGGAATGCCGCGTCACCAGTGCGCGGCGCTGCGCGGCCCCCGCTCAGCTCGCGGCTCCGGGGCGTGCGTCCGCCGGTTGCGGCCCTTCCTCCGCGCATCGGGGGACGCCTCGGGGGGCGCCTCGGGGGGCGGGGGGCGCGGCGCGGGAGGCGGCCGGCACATTCGCAGGGAGCTCGCGCCGCCACCGCCGCCGCCACCGCCGCCCGGCTCCACCAACTGCAGGAAGTCCCGGTACCAGAGCTTGGGGCCCGGCGGCGCGGCGGGCGCGGCGTCCTCGCTCCGTGCCAGCCTGTCGGCCTGCGCCGCGCTCAGCACGTGCAGCGCCAGGCGGCGCAGCGGCTGCGAGAAGCCCTGCTCCACGGCGGCGCACAGGTACGCGCCCGAGTCCCCGCGCCGCAGCCGGCGCAGCAGCAGCCCCGCCGGGGTGCGCTCAGCGCGGTCCTCCGCCGCCACCTGCGGGCCGGGTCAACGGAGACCGGGCGTCAAGGACCAAGGGTCTTCAGAGGGAACCCCAACCGGGAGGGGAGCCCCTGGAAGTGGAGGGGGGCGGGGTTAGGACGCGTTAGGCTCCCTCGGTGTGGGGCAGGGGCAGTCGGCTAGATGGGTCCGGGTAGCCTCATCCCGGGGGAGTTAGGGACCAAAGGCGATGTGATGGGGCAGAGAGTACAGTTTGGGCTGGACGCGTCTAGATACACGAAGCCAGCGTGGGGCCCCGTTAGTCAGGTCAGGACCTCTCCGGATGTAGGGGGGCCCACCTGGGTGCCGGTTTGCTCCCCCGCGCGCTGGACGGTCCACTCTAGGCGCGCCTGCAGTGAGCGGGGCTCACACTCCAGGAAGACGCTGCCGCCCTCCACGCCAAACACCTTCCGCTCCAGCAGCACGGGACGGGATGAGTCTGGGGACCCGAGGAATATCAGATGGGGCCCAGCGGGGCGGGATGGGGTCTGGGGAAAGACGGGGCACTCACCCCCGGAGCACAGCGTGCTGGGGTCTCCATTCCTGACATCTTGTCTCCGGAATCGCCTGGGGATAGGTAACAGTGGAGCCCTCTGGAGCCAAGAGGCTTTCTTTTCGCCCAGGACAGCCAAAGAGCCTTAGCCTCCCCCCCTCCCCGCAGCCTGCCCCACCCCTGCCCACCTCTTGGCGCTCGGCTGGAAGCGTGTACACGCGGCACCGTCCCAGGCGCAGTAGGGGTCCCGTGCCAGGCAGCACTCGGCGCAGGCGCGGCCATGGGCAGCGCAGCGGTACAGCGGGATCTGGGCCACCCCGCTCCTCGAGGCTATGTACAGCTGGTGCTAAGGGGCAGAAGTGGAGGTGGGGGCGTCAGAGAGTTAACGGATGGGAATATTGGGGTCTTGGATCACAGTCTTTGGCAGAGCCTGAACTCCAATCCGGGCTGGAACTATGAATGGACCGCTGGGAGTGGGGGCCAGGGTGTTCCAGAATGTGCTGGGTTCACTCCATCCCCAAAGCTCCTAGTCACTTACCCTCTTGGAGGAGATTTGCATACTGGTGACAGCAGATGAATCCTGAAAGGAAAAAAAAGTTGCTGAAGTCTGGGCTCAGGAGGGTGGGAGCACCCCAGGTGCCAGGGAATGGAGGGGAGGCCTCACCTCAAAAACCTGCAGCTCCTCCAGAAGCAGCCCCTCTGCGCTGGGTCTCCCGCCCTTGGGCACAGAGATCACCTTCAGCACTGTGCCCACGTCTGCAGGGGTGAGAAGGGACGGGTGATCCAGAGTTCCCTGCCACTCAAGGTGGGGGGCTCCTCGCCTCTGGGGTCTATGTCCTCAGCATGGTTGGGTCTCTAAAGATTATGGGCTGAGGGGCTGAGACATGGCCCCATGGTAGAGCACACCCCTCCAATGAATGAGACCCTGGATTTGATTCTTGGTATCCCAAAAAACGGATGTGGTTGGGGGGTGGTCAGGGTTTCTTCAGAGCAGCAGCTTTCCAGGCCAGGGGTCTGATCCTGGTAGCACCGCTACTGGGAGCCTCAGGGCCACAGCCACGTTTGTGATTTCTGGCACACTGCAACCAATGTGCAATCCTGGGTTACCCCAACAAAAGGAAGGGAAGTGGGCGGCAGGTAGGTGGATTCATTAGGGAGATATCCAGCTGGGAAGGGGCAAAGCTGAGGCAAACCATGGAAATAAGTCTGCACGGGGGGGGGGGGGGGGGGTTCCTACTAACAGGTCAAAGACTGGACATGTGGGTCATGAGCGGACTCACCGGTGCCAATGAAGAGGACGTCGTAGTGTCCATCAGCAGCTGCCACCCGGTCCGCAGTGATTTGAGTGAAGGTGTACCCAGCGCCCACTTGTAAAAAGAGAGGCCGCCCCCCCACGGGCAGGACAGAGTTATACATAAGGGGGTGGTTGCGGGCAAACTGGATGACATCATCAGGAAAGTCCTTGGTGGAGCTGAAGGTGCCAAACGTTTTGCTGGGGCACTGGGGGTGGGGAGGAAAGGAGACATGCCAGGGATGTGGGCCTGGGGGTCCAAGGGGCAGCCCCTCAGAAGAGACCTCCAGGAACCAGGAGTGTGTGCATGTGTGCAGGACAGACCTTACCCAGGGGCTCCGAGTGAGGAGGCCCAGCCTTGCCCTGGGGAATCTGAGTGGGGGCACACAAGCCTCCCCCCGAGGAGCCCTGTCTCAAGAGAGTGACTTTCCCCACCAGAAAACAAAGCATGTCACCACCAGGACCCCGGGCTGAGTTCTCCACCCCAAACTCTGTAGAGGGTATCAGGACGGGGGGGACAAGGCTACGCACCATACCAGGCCGGGGGTAGGGGACCCGGCCCTGGTAGGACACCCACTGGTGCAAGGGCCCCTCTTTGTGTGCAAAAGGTCCAAGGAAGGCCCGGCGCACATCATTCATGCTGTACACGCACACTGCCGAGCCCTGGAAGATGTCACTGCAGATGGAGACAGGAGTGGAGTGAGGGTCCCAGGGGAGTCAGCCCTGTCCTCTCCCCCCACTCCCACACATCCCTAACCTGGAGGTGGAGAAAATGGCATAGAGCAGCGGGCTCCAGCGGTCCCGGGAAGTCAGCAGGAACACGTCCTCTGTGGGAAAGGGGCCTGGATAAGAGCGGACACACAGCCCTTCGGGGGCCCCCAGCTGCCCGGTCTCTGCACTGGGCGCCCCCTCCAGCCCTCCAGTCTCATCCACCCCTCTGTGCTCACGCAGCTGGTCGAAGTGCGTGTCTCCCTCCACGCCAGGCACTGAGCACACGAGTCGCGCCTTCAGAAACGTGGTCCACTTGTTGACCAGGCTGCGCTGGCCACCCACATCATTCTGTGGGGTCAATCAGATGAGATTACGAGAAGGGCAGGCAGGCAAAGGGCCAGGGGTGGGGTGGTGGATGTGCCCCGGAGTCTCCTCACCCGGCAGATCTGGCCGACACGAGACACAGACCGGCGTCCCAGAGCCGGGGAGGCCTCCACTGCCAACTCCCGAAAGAAGAAGTAGATCTTGTCATCATCTGGGTTCTCGTTCTCCGGGATCCAAAACACCTTGATGAATTTTGGCTCTGGCCATACATAGCAGGGGACTTGGAGTCAGGGTCTACCACCCCACCCCAAGATCCATGCTTCGCTTCCACTTCTGTTAGAGCTTTGACTATAATGGGGTATATCTGACCACTGATGAACCCATCAGTGCTGACACAATCCAGAGAATCAGGGGTTGTGAGTCCCAAAGCAGCCGCGAGAGGGCAGCAGAGACCATAGCTACCTGGGCATGCAGGCCATTGAGGTTGGGGGGACCCAGGCTGAAGGCAGTCCTCTGACCTCACTCCTTACATTTTCTGAGGCCAGTGGGCCGAGAAAGATGGTACAGTGGTTAAGGCATTTTCCTGGGATACAACTGACCTGGGTTTGATTCCTAGCAACCCATATGGTCTCCTGAGCACCAGAAGTAAACCTTGGGTACAGCCAAGAGTGGCCCAAAAACCAAAAAGGAAAAGGAGGGAGACTGGGTGTCTGGTGGTGTTTATTTTGGTTTTGTGGCTTTGGGGGTCACACTTGGTGCTTAGGGGTTGCTCTCCATGGTGCACAGGGGACCATGCTATGCCAGAATTGAATCTGAAGCCCCTCTATTTTAGACAGAATAAATTAACTGTAAGGTGAACGTGTGAATGTCTAATCCCCAAATATGCATGTACTCCTGTTTTTGTGGGGGGCAGCATGCTCAGGGAACCAGGTACCATATGTTGTAAGGAACTAAGCTGGGGTCTACTGTATGCCAGGTGAGCACCTTAATCTCTACTCCATCGCTCTTGCCATGGATTGGTTCTTTTTTATTTTCTTTGCTTTTTGGGTCACACCTGGCTCTGCACTCAGGAATTACTTCTGGCAATGCTCAGGGGACTATATGGGATGCTGGGAATCAAACCCGGGTCGGCTGCGTGCAAGGCAAACACCCTACCCGCTGTGCTATCACTCCAGCCCTGCCATGGATTGAGTCTTGATGTGGGTGACTGAACTGAGGGTCTCCTATTTGCAAAGCAAACACTACCACTGAGCTACCTCCCTACCCTTACGGAGTTGTGCCAGACCTCCTGAATTTTCTTCCTTAGCAGGAAACATGCCCCTTACTCCAGCCTCAAGCACTGCTGGTCTCAACACTCAGAACGGTTCCTGCCAGTGCAGCTCCCCATTCTTGCACCCTTCAGAAATCCCTTCTTGGACTTCTTCCTGCCTGAGGACCTTTTCACTAGTTTGCTCTTCCCTCAATCTGTTGGGCTTTGGGAATTATCTCACACCTGCCTTTCTATTCCCAACCCTCTCACCCTCCCACCAAGTCCGTGGTCCCCCTTCCCCATTCCTCTCTACTCTCTCATTGACCTCCTGGCCATTGGAATTGATCTTACTGTGAATTCGTTCTGAGGTCTGTCAGGTGTGTGCGTGTGTGTGTGTCTGTGTGTCTGTGTCTGTGTGTGTACGTGTACGTGTACGTATGCGTGTATGTGTGTATGCGTGTATGCGTGTGTGGTGCGTGTATGTACCTTCCTTTCAGGGGCCTTCCTCAGCACCTGCCCACCAGCCCACCAGCCCTCCAGCCTCTCACCGTTCAGCCAGCGAGAGTCATGTGGCTCTGTTCGAAGACCAGGGCGACGGCCCAGGCTGCGGAAGATGGTGAAATCTCGGCCCATGAGGTCCGCTGCCACCCCCGAGTACAGCTCTTCCCCTGCAGACAGGGAAGGGCTGTAAGGCCAAGCACAAGGCTTGGGGTGTGGGGTGCAGGGCGGGGGGTGCTGTGGAGCTCCAGGCTGCTCAGGAGAAACACTGTGAGGGTGTGGGGCCCTGAGGGGCCCAGCCTCCAGACTCACCCACCAGCACGGAGGCAGCCCTGTGGCTGGGGTCGTAAGGGCTCTTCCCCTTGCCGTCCTCCAGCCTTCGGAGGTTCAGCCGCAGCACGGGGTCCTGAGGGGCGACAGTTACTCCCGGGCCTGGCCTCAGGCACCCGACCTCCTTCCCTGCCTGGACTGGCCTTACCTCCAGCCGCTGGCCCACTTCCACGAAGGCGCAGGTGGGATGGAAGGCGCCCGTGCCACAGGCCAGCAGGTGGGTGCGGTTGTAGGCATGTAGCAGCTTCACAAAGTTCATGCACTCCGTCTGAGGTGGGGGGCAGGGCCCGTGAACCCCAGCAGCAGCACCCCAGCCCTTCCCTTTCTCCTCACCAGCCCATGCCCCTGGGTCACAAGCCCAGCCCATCTCTACCCAGAAAGGGTCTGGGAAAGCAGCTCCCCCCACCCCCGCCCACCCCTCTCCCGTGACCCGGAGCCCCAAGAAGAAACCCATGAGTCCCTATTCTGACTCACTACCTTCGGCCCTCAGCCGCTTGGACCCACTGCCATCCCAGCAGAACAGACAGGCCTCTGTCTCAGCACTGGCCCCCAGAGAGTGAGGGGCCCCCGCCCCCACCCACCCAGCAGCCCACACTCACCCCAATGTCCTTGCCCGCCCAGTTGCACTCTTCTCGCCATTCCACTGGAGCCGGCCAGGCCAGCTGGGGGTGGGGAGGACATGGTCAGACCCTTGGGGCACTCTCCCCTGGGTCTTCTCAGGCCAGCAAGAGTGAGGTTCTGGGGCGTGCTGGGGTACCTTTTTGGCCCGCCTGCTGATGTTGTCCAGGTTGAGGGAGGCCACATGGTTCTCGGCGCCCACGAACAGCCGTCCACGCTCCTCATCCACCAGCAAAGCATCATAGCAGCAGGTCCGCTCTAGCCTGAATGTCCGCAGCCCATGGCGGGCCTGAAGCTCTGCAAGGTGTATTGGGGAGGTGGGGGGAACACCGCTGAAGGATCACAGGTCTCATGTTGGAAGTTTCCCTAAGCCCCCCTGCTGGGACTCGCACAGGCCCAGGTGTGTGCCAAGCTGGCCCCGCACACACAAACTCACTTCATGCGCAGAGAGACAGGCTCCCCCTCTGTGTGCAGCCCCCTCCCTGCACCCCGGGGGGGAAGCAGGTGGAGCTTGGCGTGCTGGGACAGGCAGGACCTCCAGGTGGGCACCCTGGGAGGCCAGGATTGTGGGTGCCCGGTTCCGGAAGGACACTGGGCAGTGCAGTAACAGGGAACCCCCCATCCCCCCTACCCGTCAGGCTGAGAGGCTCAGGGTGAGGCCACTGTCTAGTCACCCAGGGGGTGCTGCTGGTGGGGCCCCACGCTGTAGCTTGCCCCTTGCTCCGCTGCAGGGGCGTGGCCTGATGGGGGAGGGAACGGGACAGAGGCACAATCTGTTGCCATGGGGACAGGAAGGGTCTTCCTGGGAAAGCATGAGGGAAATGTGGGCAGAGAAGCTGGAGGCGGAGGCGGCAAGGGCAGGGTTAACCGGAGATGGTGGCCTGGGACCCCCAATGCAGTCCAGTCCAGGCCCCTTGGCACACACACCCTCGCACACACTCTTCCACTCACAGGCTCATAGCAAGCCAAGTCCCCTTCCCGCCCTGCCCCGCAGTGGAGTCCTCTCACCTGCAAAGCTCACCTACCTCGGAAGGAGAGTCGAAGGCGTGGGGAGCTGGGGGTGGCACCCCCCAGCACTGCTACCCCAAGCAGGGCCAGGCCCTGGATCATGGCGGCGGCCTCCGCCCGCCCCATCCCTGCGACTCAGGGCACTCAGGGTTCAGCGGGCATGTGTGGAGGAGCCAGGAGCCGCCCTGGACTCTGCCCCGGGATCTGGAAGAGAAGGAGCTGCAGTGAGGGCGAGGGCGGGCGGGGAGGCTGGGGGGAGTCCCCAGGGATCAGATTACAGCCCCTAGGGGAAAGAAGCTGGGGGTCGCATTCTGCTTCCGAGCCCTCCCCTCCCTCAGAGGGTGCCCAGCCTGGCCACAATCACAGACACACCCACGCTGGGCACAGCCTCCCTCGGGGTCACCCCCACACTGCCAAGCACCCGCCCCACCACGTCACCCTCCCCAGTACCCGCCCTCCCGGCATAGACATTAATTCATAAACTATGTGCTCCGCTTAGGGCCAGCCTGGGACTGGCCTGGGGATAGCGGAGGACTAGACTGGGTCTCCCTGTACACGAGGGGGCAGAGTGACTCAGTCATGCCCGTGGTGGCCAGGGCAGGGGCAAAACAAACTGACCAGTGAGCGTGAATGACACAGACCACAGAGAAACGGGTAGCTTTGGGCCTGCAGCCAGTGGTGTGTGCGCTTGTGCGTGCAAGACTGCTGGGGGTGGCTTTGTGCACACAAAGTGTGCATCTGTGTTGTGTGTGTGTGTCTGGGAGACCACATGGCATTGGCATCGAGTGCAGAATGTGTGCATGCCTGTGTGGCACGTGTGCTTTGAGACATGTGACATGCATGCACACACCAGCGACTGTGTGTCCCTCTGGATGGGCAGGTGAGCACACGCTGTGCAACAGCAAACACTGCCTGGCCTGGGGGCAGCCCTGAAACCTCTTCTCAGGGGGAGAGAAGCACTGACCAGGAGCCCTGGAGACCCCTGGGCCGGGCAGAAACCTCTGACCCGCCACCAGGGGTTGCCCCTGTAACCTGATTTAGCAGCCCAGCGTCACGCTTGACCTCACTCGCTCCCCACCCCAGATGGTGGCCCTAAGGTCACACAGAAATTCTCTGAGCTCTGACTTCAGAGGAATCCAAGAGGCACCAAGTGGGGAGAGGCAAAGATCTGAGGCCGCCTCTCACGCGGGGTGCCGCCTCCCCTCCCCACTCATGTCCCCAGCCCTGGATCTCGGAGTTTCCCCTTCCCTGAGCTCCTCCAGTGCCCTTTCTTCCACCCTTCAGAAGGGGCAGGGGTGCTGCAGTGCCAGGAAGGAGCTAGGGGGCAGGTGCCAGGCAAGTCCTGGTTGAGACCAAGTGAGGCATAGCAGGAATGTGGCCATGCTGAGTGGAGACCCTGGGCTGGGGCAGGAGCGGGGTACAGACCCCAGTCTGCAGACCCCCACCTTCCCGGCCCCTCCCAGGTCACCTTCCTCGGTCCCTCTGCTGACACTTGCCGTGATCCTCCACACAACAGCGCTGCTGTCTTGTGCACAAGCCACCAAGCGCTCCCCACCCCAGCCCTGCTGGGCCCCTGACAAGCTGGGGGCACAGGACACAGGACACCCTCAAATGGCGCCTTTAAGGAGCAGCCCCCGCCCCCACCGAGCCAGCCACCGCCCCGCATGCCGTCAAGTTTATGGGGCGGGCAGATCTGGTGACCCAGCGGGGCAGCAGGGACCGGCTGGAAGTGGTGGCTGGACCAGAGTGGAGCTGCCACTAGGGAGGGGTGTGGAGGGATGTCCCTTCCTGTCCAGGGACAGAGAGCACCCCCTGAGCAGTCCAGAAGTGGGTGAGTGGCCACTCCAAGCAAAGGAGGAAGAAGCAGGAGACACCCCCACCCCCTCCTCCAGTCCCAAGTGACTCTCACAGAGGGAGCAGCTGGGTTGGGGGCACCCCCTCCCCAGGGACTCACCTGTCCCTCCACAAATGGGGAGCTTGAGGGGGTAACAAGACCTTCACCTCCCGCGCTGCAGAGACGGAGGGAGGGCAGGATTCTGAGGGGCCCCAGGCCCCAGCCCCGTCTTCAGCACTTGGGCCCCTGCAGGGTTTCTGCCACCTGGTTGGCAGGGCTGCGAGATACCATCACGGGGGCGGGCAGAGAGGAGGCAGGCGGGGCGCTTGCCCAGCTGCTCCCCCTTCCACACTGAGGGGTGTGGGCGCCTCCAGAGACCCGCGGGGGAGGGCTTCCTCGGCCACCTACCTCCTTCACCCTGTTTCTCCCTGAAGGTGGGAGACCAGTTCCAGCAAATACCGCATGGAACGGACACAGACTGGACCCCGGGGGTCCCCAAACTACCCTTATCTGTTGGGAGGCTCTGGGGCCTGATCTGGGTCTCCAGCAGATCCAGGGGGTCTTGTGGTGCCAGGCTGGGCTGGGGGGGCAGCCATGGCTCAGAGGGCTTTAGTTCCATGGGGTAAGCGCCTGAGAGTTGAGGATGGGCTTCTCCTCCTCCCTGGTGCCCTCCGCACCCCCCCCCCCCCCGCAGTATCTTCCTGCACTCCCCGGGCGGGGGGCAGAGATGTGATACCAGGCCCCGTGCCCTGTCCCTCACTCTGAGCCTCTGCAAGTGGACTTCCGGCTGGGCTGGCAGGCAAAGGGTGGGGGGCAGGGTGCTGGAAGGGGGACGCAGCCCCTCTTGCTCTTGCCTCCGGACGGACGGACTTGGGCAGCCTCCCCCGACTCCACGCGCGAGCAAACAAAATTCTTTGGCTGTTTACAATTTTCCACCCAAGCGGCCAAGATCAGCAAATGCCTTGGAGCCCCCCCCACCCCCCACCCCTGAGCCCCCTACCTGCCCCTGCCTTCTCTTCCTCAGGCCCCAGGTTTCAACCCACCTCTTCCTGGAGCCAACCCAGAATCCCTCCTGGGATGTGGGCCAGGACCTCCACCATCTGTCGGACACCCCGAGACTCACCCCCACCCCCTCCAGGTCCAAGTGCATGCCAGGGCCACGGCCAAAGCCAGGCGGGGGTGGGAGGGGGCGTGGAGCCAGCGGAGCAGCCACTGGCTGTGGGTCACACCAGGTACCCGGCAGCCTGGGGTGGCTCTCAGCACAGTGGAATAGACCGAAGGAGACACTTGGTCCCTGCTCCTGCACCCACTCTGCCTGGGGCACCCTGATTCCTAGGTCTGCACCCCTGTCCAGGAAGCCCTGGGCAGAAGCCGCCTGGGGTGAATGTCCTGGAGTCACCTGCCAAGGCCTTGGCTTTTCTTTCTGGAAATGACTGCCTCATGGTGCCAAGCCCCAGCACCTGCCTAGCCACCCCACTGCAAGCCAGCCTGCCCCTGCCGCCTCAGACTGTCTTGGCTGGGGTGCCAAGCGAGCCCTCCTGGTGCCCACTCACACCTGCTTTAGCCATCAAGGCAAGTGGCACCAAAGCCACGTGCTCCTGGCACCTGCGGCCACCTGGAGCCTAGGATGTTCCCCCCCCCCCCCGCACGTGGCCGGGTAGGGGCAGTGGCAAATGGGCCCTGGAGGCTCACGGACACCCAAAGGTCCTGGCCACACATCTGCCACCAAGCTCAGGGGGGCCCCCCGGGAAGGAGTGGTCAGAGCCCTTCCTCCCCCGCCCCCAGCCTGGTCTTCCTGCTCGGGGGACCCCTGGCCCACCTTTGTGAAAAGATCAGCTCCTCCCCTCCTTGCTGCTTCCCTTCCCTTCTGTGGGCCATGGCAGTGAGGTGGAGGGGCTGCGGGAGGGGCGGCGGCGGGGAACCCTGGGCCTCTAACAGCGGCCCTACCCCCCACGGCCCCGCCCCTGCCCTCCCCTCCCGCACATTCCTCCCGGACTGAGGTCAGCCCCTCTGGGATGGGGAGCCCCCCCACAGCCACATCACAGCTCGGCACTCACTTCTGTTTTCTTCATTGCCCAGCAGGGGCGGGCGGGGAGTGGGGAAAGGAGGGGGCCGGAGGTGGGGCCTCCCTCTCCCCTTCTTCTCTGAAGCCTGGGGGAGGGGGGTGGCAGGAATGCAGAGAAGTCAACTCCAGTAGCTCGGTGCTCATTAACATACATTAACATAATACCACAGCCCCCTGCCCCCTCCCCTTTGAGAATCACCCGCCGGGAGGCGGCTGGGGAAGGGGGAATCCTGCCGGTGGCTCAGTCCCTCACCAGCTGTGCCTCTCTGATCCTTCCTTGCGCTGGGACTGGCACGATGCGGGTAAGCAGGTGTACTCGCGAGTTGCCACGTCAGCACCGGGCATCGGGGCCTCCCAGGGGCTAGGGCAGCCTGCGCCTGACTCTGGCCCCAGTCCTCCAGCCCTCCAGTCCGTGACTTCCTCAGCCTCAGCCTGAACCTCCCCAGTGACAGAGGGTAGGGCGTTTGCCTTGCACGTGACCAACCAGGGTTCGATCCCGGACACCATCTGGTTCCCCCAGCATCCCTCAAACTGACTTCTGAGCTCAGAGCCAGGAGTAAACCATGCATACTGCTGGGTGTAACCCCCAAACAGAAACAAAACAAAACACCTGAGCCTCCTCAGGCTCTGGGAATGCCTCAGTCCTTTTATGTTGGGGGTGGGATTGGGGGGGCGGTCACACCTGGCGATGCTCAGGGGTTACTCCTGCCTCTGCACTCAGGGATCACTCCTAACAGTGCTTGGTGATCATAGGAGATAGATGCATGCCGAGGATCACACAGGGGTGGGCTGGGTACAAGGCAAACCTGCTATGCTCCCGGGCCTTGCCTTAACATACCCAGCACTGCTGGAGGCCTTCCTGTCAGGTTTAAGACAGGAAAGGGGGCACATGTCATAGCTCCCTGCATGCAGGCACCCAGGGCTTCTTGAGCAGCACCGGGATGGCCTGGTGGTCTCTGGCACCCAGAGCCCGAGCAGCACTGCATCCTCAGGCCTACTATTGAACTGGCGGCCCAGTATTGCTGGGAGTGGGCCCCAAGTGCCCTGAGCCTGCCCCCAGAATCGCTTGGGGAACAAAAGGCCTGCCTGGAGAAGTTGCCCGGCTGTGCCCTGCATCCTGTCTCTCCTCTCTGCGCCTGCCAGCACCCCTTCTGGGAGGTGTTGCTCTTCCTTTGCCAGGACTTGGGACTGTTCCTTCCCTTACTCTCTCCCCCTCCCCCCATTTGCCAGTCACGCTTCCTCTAGGATCCCATCCTTCTCTAGGACTTGGGGTCCCCATGAGAGAGGATAGAAACGGGACGGCCGGTGAGAGCCTTCTGGGCCTGAGATGGCTGACCTAGGTTCTGGGGTGGACGGAAAGGAACCCCCACATCTTCAGAAAGCGGTTGGGTGGTGATTGCCTCCTGAACAAGCTCACAGAGGTCTGTGCCTGAGGCAGGGAGAAGAATGGGCAGGGGCTGTCCCCTTGGACACTAGTGTGACCCCCCCAGGGTTGCCGAGTGGCATGGACATGGAACCAACAGTGCTGTCTTAACACAGACGGCTCAAGGCCCTGCTGGGTACATGATGGGCCCGACACCCTCTGGGTGTCTAAAGCAGGGTGGTGGCCATTGATGAGGGGACAAGCAGCCCACAGCAGGAAGGAAGACCTTGGGACCTTTTAGTTTGGCTTGTTTGGGGGACCACACCCAGCAGTACTGAGGATGGTCACTCCCTTCAGTGGTGGGGGACGCCGGTGGGGGTGGAACCCAGCCTACAGCCAGTTCCAGCCTGAATTATCCCTCAGGAGCATTTTTCTCCCTTCCAGCTCTTTGGGACAAAAGGCAAGAATGGGGGGGTAGTACATCTGGACCCCAAAACTCCACCAGAAACTGCAGTGTTGTCCCTGCCCCTCCCCTTTCCCAGGGCCTGCAGGATATGGCTGGTCAGGCCAGAGGTTGGCCATGGGGTCTGGGGTCTCCCACATCTGGATGAGCAGACCTGCCTACAGGGAAAGTTTCTTTCTGGTTTTTTTTTTTTCTGTTTGTTTTTTGAACCACACCCACCGATGCTCAGGGGTTACTCCAGGCTCTGCACTCAGGAATCACTCCTGAAGGATTTGGGGAACCATATGGGATGCCAGGGATGGAACCCGGGTCAGCCACGTGCAAGGTAAGTGTCCTACCTGCTGTACCCCAACAGAGAAAGTTTTCTTCCAGGACCTGGCAGGCCCCCTGGAGCCTCAGGTTCCAGGGTTCTCTATGCTGTAGCTGAGCGTGGGGCCCCCTGGCAGCTAGAAGTGGCTGCTTGCTCCTCCCCACCCCCTCCCTCTTTGGGCTTGATTCTCAGCCCTTGTCTCTCCCCAGCTGTTTCTCCCACCCCCAGATGGGTTAAAAATACCAAAGCTGCCACCACACCAGGAGCCTCCTCGAATCTGAGTGGCATGGACCAGCCTCACGGCGGTCCCCCCTGGGTGGGACTCAGCCCCCTGCTCTGGGACCCACAGCCTTGGTCTGGAGCTGAGCCTGGGCCTCATTGCCTGAGGCTCATGGGCCTCACAGCTGTGCTGTTGGGGTGTGAGGAGGAAGGCAGGGGGATGGGGGCCTTCTCTGGTTGGGAGAGGTTTGGGGAGCCAGCACTAAATCCTTGGCACCCAGCACCCAGAGGCTGAGGGGTGGCTGGGCTCCAGGCCTGGACAGCTCCCGGCAATGGGAGAGTCCCAGGAGACAACACCATGGAGTCCCTCCAGTTGGGGTGCAGGACACCTGGGGATCCCCCCTGTTGCCTGCTGCTTGAAAATGCCTGGGAATTTCCCAACTGCCAGAGACAAGGACAATTGAGGGCCACCCCCACCAGCGCTGGGACAATGGAGCCTTATGCCCCACATTTGGGGCGGAGGGAGTAGAGCCAGGCAAGTGGGGGCCCAGCTACCTGCACCCAGTGAAGCCCCCGTAGCCTGGCTCCCCCTCATTCCCCAGGCGCCACCAGAGAACCCTGAACCCTGCCGCTGAGCTCCCACAGACACTGGGCGTGTCAGGGGACAATGCAACCCCTCAATGGCCCCTCTGTGCAAGGATCCCCCTGGGAGGGGAGGCACCATCTCCGGTGTCCCTTCCTGCCGGGTGGGCATCAGGGCCCCGGAGCTCCCGCCCCACCCGCGAATCTGGGGCTCAGCGGGCCCAGGCCTATGCGCGGAAGGAAGGAAGGCAGAGATCCTGGGCTGGGCACCGGATCCGGTCCTCCCCGAGCCGGCCCGCTGCCCGGCCCCGAGGGAGAGCAGGAAGGGCCCGCGGATCTGGGGCGGGGACGGAGGCTGCGGCGGTGATCTCCTTCCGACGGGGCGGCCGCGGCCTCTCATCTGCTGCCAGCGCGGGGACGGCAGGTGTGCGGGGGCGGAGCCCCGGTCCCCGGCTCCCTCCTCCTCACCCGACCGCGCGCCCTCCCCGCCTCCGCGGCGCCGACCCCGGCCCGGGCCGCTTTGTCCGGTCGCGCCCGCCGTCGCCCCACAAAGCTGCCTTTGTGCCCCGCGGCCTGGGCCGGACCCGCTGACGTCAGCCTCCGTGACCAGCGCGGCGGGGCCGAGCGAGGGCTGCGGCGCCCCCTGGCGGCCAGAGACGGAGGCGCCCGGCCCCGCCCCGTCCCGCCCCGCCGACTCCTTGTCCTGGGTTCTACACGTGCGCTGAGCACCGTGCGCGGGCCTGGGGCTCAGGCCCCGGCCGGCTGCGGGCACCCGAGCCCCCAGCTTCAATGTGTGTGCGCTCTCGCGCAAGGCCCGGGGAAGCCTCTGCATTCAGAGCCGTCCTTGTGCAACCAAGCCCAGGGCGCTCCTCACTTGAGGCCTTGCTCCAGGCCTGCCCGCCCCCGCTGAGCTCAGGTTTGCGGGATGTCTGGAACTCTAGAGACCCGTATGAGCGCGAGCTCTCTGCACGAAAATCTTTCTGAAGAACACCCCCTACTTTATGCTTGGTCAAGCCTATGGGGGCTGAATTCTGGACGGGGCTCTGGGAAGCATCCTGGACTAGGAGGGTAGTGTGTGTGTCGGGGGCGGGGCAGGAGAGGGGGGACATGTGTGCAAGAGGCTGTGGGCTGGGAAGAGAGGTCAAGTCTCCTCTGCACTGGCCTCCCCTGACGCCCCTCCTCTGTGTGGAGGAAGACCACCTGGCATCAGACTTCAGGTGCTGGGGAGGCCCAGGAACTACCAGGTAAGAGTGGTCTGGAACCAGAGAGACAATACAGCGGGTAGGGCACTTGCCTTATTTTGCACCTGACACAGGTTCGATCCCCAGCATCCAGTATGGTCCCTGAGCCCCGCCAGGAGTAATCCCTGAGCACCTCCAGGTGTGGCCCCCAAACAAAGGCTAGTCAAAGCAGATATACGGGGCACCGAGAGCAGGACTCGAGTGTCACTGGGAGAGCCTCACACATCACCCCAAACTTCTGTGCCCCCATGAGGATTAGGGGCACTCTGGCACTTCTAGACTTAGGTCTCTGCCCCTGGGGAAGAAGAAGGCGGAGATTTCTTTCTACATTTTATTATTTCAAACCAGATGGACAATTCCATAAAACGTGAAAAAAGCAAGGAAGTGTTCTACGCTGAAGGATCCGGACCTTGAGCGAGGGCGGGTGGGGCGGGGCCCCTCAGCAGGCAGCGGTGGTTCCTAGGTTAGCGCTAAGGAGCTACATTTAGGTTAATGGAGTCAGGGCCCGGGGGCCCACTGGGATGGGGACCCTCAGTGACATTGGCAGTTGTCTGGAACAGCCCTTGGAACCCGATTCTGTGGAGGGCGGGAAGGTTGTCACCCCACAGAGGGCAGCCAGCGAGGGGACGGGTGTAAACACGCAGACACACTCAAGGCACGGCATCACTGGAAGGAGCAGGGCACTGGTTAGATCCGAGCATTGAAATAGTTTGTCTAAAAATAGTTTGTCTTGGTCTGAGTCTGTTTCCCTTGGTGTGAGTTTCTTTTTTTCTTGGTCTGAGTCTTTTTTTTTCCTTTCCTTTTCTTTTTTTAAAAAGCCAGGTGAAAGAGCAAGTGACCTGTACGCGTGGTTTCTCAAGGTTCTTGTGCTTTTACCTTTGGGGCCTCCGCGCGGCTGGAAGGATGAGTGGGGAGGAGGCCCCTGTAAACATTTGGACTTGGGCTGGTCAGGGGCTGGTGTTAGGCAAAACCAGGGGGTGGGTCCCAGGCTGGAGAAGTGGGTGGCCCTGCAGACAGGCCTTGGGAGACTAGCTTACGTGTCCCTTTCCCATCGCCAAACACAACAATGGCAAACACCGGGATGGGACCGCAGTCATTCCCAGCACCCGGGATGAGGCGAGCTTCAGATAGGGGGACCTGTGGCAACCCCTCCCTGGGCCACTGCAGCTGAGAGAGGGGCAGGGGGACCAAGAACAGAGGAGGGGAGGGGAAAAGCGGCCAGGGCACAGGCGGGGAGCGTGGTCCTCTTGGTCCCATCTTCCTCAGGGGCTGGGGGAGCAGAGTCGGCGGTGGCCCTGCAGGGGGAGGGGGGAGAGGGATGAGTCAGGGTGTGGGTGGAGAGAATCTGGGGCATCTGTCCTCCAGCTGCCCTAGACAACCACCACGCTCTCCTGGGAGCTGTGACCCAGAGGCGGGTGCCAGGAGCTGGCTAAGTCAGGGCAGGGGTTGTTGGCCCTGGCAGAGTCCCCCCACCTCCCCAAGGATGATGGGAGAGCTTCAATCCATACCCCCCAGGTGGTAGGGGACTCATGGCCTCCTCAGGCCAATAGGTGGTGGGCAGGGGAGTGGAGGCGCAGAAAGGGAAGAGTGTGAGAAGAGAAGGGGTGAGTGGGAAGGGGAGGAGGGGGATATGGAGGAACACAGGGCCAGGGATGGGCTTTCTCCAAGGCAGGGCAGGATGGCCCAAGTGCGGACCCAGGGCCTGGCCTGGCACATGTACTGCCTGAGCAGAACTGAGCCTACCAGTGCTATCCTGCCATGCTGCCCTGAACCTGTGTCCCCAGAACCCCACCGTCCTCTAACCTAAATGGGTGCCGGAGCTCAACACCCACTGCCAGGCCCCACCCTGCTCCAGCCCGCACCCACTCTGGGCTCACCATCCTGCCAGGCCCCACCGCGCTCAGAAGAGGCCACAGTCCTTCAGGTTGTTCTTGATGATGACGTCAGTGACGGCGTCAAACACGAACTGCACGTTCTTGGTGTCGGTGGCGCACGTGAAGTGCGTGTAGATCTCCTTGGTGTCCTTGCGCTTGTTCAGGTCCTCAAACTTACTCTGGATGTAACTGGCTGCCTCCTCGTACTTGCTGGCCCCTGTGGGAGATAGAGAGTGAGGCTGCAGGGGACACGTGGGTCCCTGTGGGCAGCGAGTGCAGGCATGGCCAATCCAGTGGAGCAGGCCGGCAGCACCAGGAGGGACCCAGTCCCAGGGTTACCCGTCTGGCCAGCAGGGGGCGTCCGCGGGCCACTGGGTCATGACTATCTCCCCGAGGCCAGTGCCCCACCTGTGTACTCCGGGAAGCAGATGGTCAGGGGGCTGTGTGTGATCTTCTCCTCGAACAGGTCCTTCTTGTTGAGGAAGAGGATGATGGACGTGTCCGTGAACCACTTATTGTTGCAGATGCTGTCAAACAGCTTCATGCTCTCGTGCATTCGATTCTAGGCGTGGTGGGGGGGAAATAGCAGGACAGCCCGGTCAGCACCAGACAGTACCACCACCCCCGCCCCCGCTCCTGCCCATGGCCTCTTGGCCGCTCACCATCTCCTCGTCCTCAGCGAGCACCAGGTCGTAGGCGCTCAGAGCTACGCAGAAGATGATGGCGGTGACCCCCTCAAAGCAATGGATCCACTTCTTCCGCTCCGACCTCTGCCCGCCTACATCGAACATCCTGTGGACAAAGGGGCCCCTGAGCTCCAGAAACGGAGGTTTCCAGACAGAACCCCACCCTGCCCCACTGCACAGCCCACTGAGATCAGGCCACTTGGAGGGGTAGCGTCCTCCAAGGCTTGTGCAACACCAGCCTCGAGGGGGCTCGGCGAGGGGAGCCAAACCGTCCCCCCGCCTCCAGCCGCACTTGACGGGCGCTGCCTCCACCCGGACGTGTCCTCACTTGAAGTGGAGATCCTTGAAGGTGAAGTGTGTTTCCACGATGCCCGTGGTCTTCACGCGGGTCCGCAGCACGTCCTGCTGTGTGGGGATGTAGTCGCTCTGCGCAATTCGTTCCAGGTCATTCAGGTAGCTGGGAACAGAGTGGGGCAGGGCGTCATACGAGCCAGCAGGGGCCTCCTGACATGGGCCAAGGACAGCAGCACTAGGTCCCTTTCCCTCCTGTCCCCTCACTCCTCAGGCCAGGCCCTGCCTGCATTAGTCCTTGCTCAGGAGAGAAACCCTGACCTCTGAGGTCACAGCTGCAGTGGCGATGGGCGAGGGAGGGGGAACACGACATGGACTGCGATGCTAACAGGTCCAATTCCGGCTCCGCTGCAGAGCCCTCTGCATCCCTCAGGTCCCTCGGTGCCGGGCAGGGGCAGGATGGGTCGAGGCCTGCAGGCGCATTGGGCCCTCTGCCCAGCGCGTACTAAAATTCAGGCTCCTCAGAGGGAAGGCAGGGACACCTGCTGGCAGAAGTCCCAGGGGCTCCTCATTATCAGTTCCTGTAATCAGTATCTGGGTCACTCTGCCAGGTCCTGGGACCAGCCCTGCCCCTTCCTCAGTTTCCCTGCTGCCTTGGCACTGTGGGCAGGCCCCGAGCCACTGTCCAGTGCATTCTAGTTCATTCCTGGGGAGGGCTTCTGGGCCAGCCTTTGGCTCCCACCAGTAGTTGGGCCAGAGGGAAATGACCTCAGAGACACAGGGACAGAACAGAAAAACAGGAAGGGCCATGCGGGAGCGTGACGCATGTGCCGTGACCTGCAGACCGAGGCCCGCCCCTACGGCAGGCTCCACCGTGGGCTCCCCACGGCCCCTCCTCTTTCCCGGTGGTGGGGCTCATTGCTGCCCCACAGGAGTCTCGGGGCAATGGAAGGATCCCTGCCCCCGGGTCGGGGGGCTCTCCATCCCCTACCCTGGGTGATCTTATTGGAGTGACAGTCATGCAGGAGAGTGTGGCCTGTGTCTGTACACCAGCGAGCAGTGTTGGGCACACAGCAGAAGCCCCTCATGTGGGAATGGGAGGAGACTGGGCACGCCAGGCACTGAGGTAGCACCTGCTGGTAGGACTGACAAGCTCTGTGGGCCCACACTTCCCTGACCTCTGGAAGGGGCAGTGCTCAGGCCAGGCCTGGCGCTGCCCCTGGCTTTCCCCGGGGCGTTTGGCTGCAATGCCATAGCTCCTACACGGACTTGCTGCAAGGAGAGTGGGGAGGCTGTCCGTGCATCTGGGGTTCGGGAGCCAGGACTAGGCAAGACCCACATTCCTGGGCAGGCATGGGCTCGAGGGCTGAGGGGGCGGGCAGAGGAGGGTGCAGGCCCCCGGGCGGCCCCAGGCCTGTGGAGTTGCACACAGCTCTGTAGCTATCAGCATCACCCTCCGGCCTGGTCCTGTCACCCAGGGATGCTTAGCATTGCACTGCAGGCCTGGCACTTGCGGGCTATTTGGAGCTTAACCCAGAGGGCTGCGCAGCTCATGATTCTCCAGCTGCGTCGAGGCTCAGCCCACACACATCTGTGCCCACATCCACCACCTCACCCCCTGCTCAGCCAGTCACAGCCCTCTCTGCAACCCCAGCATCCGGAGTATGCTGTGCCCCTGCTTGGAACCCCATCCCCGTCCCCACCAGGCCCTGACCCCCTGCGAGTCGCCTGCCCAACTCATCACTGCTGCAGAGAATGACAGTGTCCAGGATGGCCTGCAGGGAAGGTGCTCTCTAGGCTGCCCGGCCCGGCCCGCCCAGCCCTCACAGCACTCACTAGGCGGCAGAGTCATTGAGCTGGTACTCCCGAGAGCGGCCAAAGCACGCCTGCACGCCGTGGTCAGCCCAGAGCCTCCGAATGACGCCGGACAGGTCCTCTGGGAGCAAGCCCTGCTCCTCGGCCGTGCACGACAGCGCAAACAGCTGTCTGGCATCGTCCTGGACACAGCAGAAGGGGGCGCCCATTAGATAGATCGACACGCACCCGTCGGGGAAAGGGCCCAGGCTGGGGGGGGCGGGTCACGTACCGCGCGGGAGGAGTCGGCAAAGTCAATCTGCAGATTGCCCATGGCTTTGACGATGGCCATGATGGACTGGATGGTGTTGCTGTAGACGACCGCCCGGTACTGCCGGCATTCCTCCTCGGAGTAGCCATCCTCGTGGATAATCCTAGTCACCAGGGGTTAAGGGTTAGGAGCCACAGAGTACAGAGGTCTTGCCCTACTGCTCGGGGATGCTGGTACCTGCAGAAACCTCCCAGAAGAGGCAGACAACTGGCCCGGCCCACGGAGACCCGAGGCACCGCTGGAAAGGGCCCAGCCTGGGCAGTGCAGGCCCATAGGAAGGGGATACAGAGGGTGGTGGTCCGGATTGGAGCTGTCTCGCCCCTGCAACACTTACTTCATCTGCTTGACAATGGTGCTCTTCCCCGACTCCCCGGCACCTGGAACAGAGGGTGCGAGCAGTCATGGGAAGGCTGGTCCAGGGAACCCTGGAGACCCAAGTCCCCTCCCCATGGCTTCCCAGTGGCAACACGGAGGTGGTCAGGGCAGCGGAGCCATGAAGGCTGGTGGGGTACCGCTGCCAGAGTGCCAAGCTGCCCATGGGGGCGCTTTCCAAGCCTTCGCATCCTGCACACACCACAGCCCATGTGGATCCCCACTGCCCTGGCTGGAGTCTTGCAGGCCGCCCTGCAGGAGGCAGCTTGTGAGTCCATGCACCGCCGTGGGCCAGCACAGCCCTCTCCTCGCTGCCATGATGAGGCAGGGCTGGAGCCGAGTCCTGCTCCACCCACAGGGCCATGCACAGGCCCTCTACTGTCACAGAAGCTTCTCTGGCCTGAGAGTCCCACCTGCCTTCCGCCTGGGCACCTCACATGCCCTTCTGTGACTGTCCTGACACCCCAAAAACAGGTACTGCTTCTGTTCTCACTTTAGGACTGGGGTCACTGGATACCGAAAATTCAAGGTCCATGATTCCAGCCAGGGTTCAGAAGGACAAGGGCTGGACAAGCAGCCCAGCGATGCCTGGGCTCCCAAGCTTGGCCAAGTGTGGTTCAGCCACGAGACGATGCTCTAAATGGTGCAGACAAGCACATTCTCAGGCCTGGAGGAGCAGCACCCAGCCTGGGAGCACCTACACTGCAGCATGTGGTCAGGAGTTCGAACCCCAGGTGCCCCACATGTGCCAAGCAAGGTGCTGGCAGCTGCCTGAGATTCCTGGCACTACCAGCCGTTTCCACCACAGCCCAATGTGTGAGGAACACAAACAGAGGCTCAGCCCCCGGTGAGCACCACAGCAATGGCTCACATCTCAGAGCTGACTGGGAGCCTGGGGAGCACATGTACCGGCCATGTGACCTGATGTGTGAGCCCCTGTGGGCAGCCACAGTCAGGCGTGTGCTGAGCCCCACCAGCACATCCACGATGAAGGGTGGGAGAGGGAATAAATACAAATAATTAGCAAGGGCCACATCCAGCAGTTCTTGAGGGCCACCCCCAGGTGGGGGGCGTGGGACTGAATGCTGGGCTCCTTTGTGTACATGCTCTGGCCTGAGCTCTCTCCTGGAACATTACTATTATTTATTTATTTGCTTTTGGGGTCACACCCGGCGATGTACAGGGGATACTCCTGGCTCTGCACTGAGGAATTACTCCTGGTGGTGCTCGGGGGACCATAGGGGATGCTGGGGATCGAACCTGGGTCGGCAGCGTGCAAGAAAAATGCCCTACCTGCTGTGCAATCGATCCAGCCCCTATTTATTTTTTTAAGGGCCAGGAATTGCTCAGGGATTAGGCCCTGCGTGCACATGACCCAAGTTCCACCCCTATCCCTGCACGCCTCCAGCACCACTGGGTCCAAACAGTGCTGCACTGTCCAGTCCAAGCATGGACCCATGGGCACACCTGACCAAGTATCACAGGGGAGTGACCCCAAAACCTTCTGGGTGCTATTTGAAAGACACCAAAAATATTAGAAGGGGAAAAAAAAAGCTAGGGCCGAAGAGATAGTACAGTGGGTAGGGTGCTTGCACTGCACATGGCCAACCCAAACAAACTGGCTTTGATCCTAAGCACTGCCAGGAGTGATCCCTGAGAGCAGAGCCAAGAGTAACCGCTGAGCATTGCGGGGTATGGCCCAAAACACAACAAGGGGGGAAAAAAAAGAGAGCTCAATACAAGAGAAAAGAAAAAAAAAAAAGCTGCAGATTCCCAGGATCAGGGAGGTATGGCTCAGGGCAGAGGTGTGAAGCCTGAGTTTGACCCCACACCACATGCTCTGCCCCTGGCACGCCAGGAGTCACCCAAGGCTTCCAGCAGTACTGGGAGTGATCCCTACGACAAAGCAGATTCCTTGGTTCCACCCCAGACAGAGGCAGATCTGCAGTCAGCCCCGCAAGCTCCATTTCCCGGTGTCCGTGAGACGGGACAGTGCACCCCCTCTCCCCTTTCCTGAGCGGCTCCTGGCCCCAGCTGCAGGGAGATGGGCCCCCAGGCCCAGCTTGTCCACAGCCTCAGCCCAGATGACCCAGTCACACCTGCACCAACTCTCAGCCGTCTCTCTGGGCTGGGCACCCCTGCTCTGGCCACTTACATGTCCCAAAACTCCGTCACCATGGCAGATCAGGGTGGGGGAGGGGCAGCTTTGAGCACTCTGGCCCCCACACCCTTCAGGGTCAGTCATGACCACCTCAGAGCTCTAAGGTTCACCAACACGAGCGGCAGGAATCAAGCTGTGGGCAGAGGCCACATGCTCTGCCCTCACTCCAGCCCCCACCTGAGAGCAAGGACAGAGGCCGCAGTCCACTCAGTCCCTGGAGGAACTCCAGCACATGCAGGGCACACCAGGGAGAGGCAGACCTGACCTGGCACCTCCCACACCCTGCAACCCACAGCTCCCTGGGAGATATACACATTTCCCCTGACGCATAGCTGTGGCCCTCAGAGGGGTGGGGCGGGCAGTCACTGGGCAGGCTGCGGAGGGCGGTGGTGAGCCAGGGGTTTAGAGCATCCCTGGCAGTGGGTTGTGGTCAAGTGGCAAGGGCCCCCACTGACACCGCCACCTCAGAGTGGGGTCATGAGGAGAGGGCCTTGAGCGACAGCTACTGAGACACATTCCTGGAGACGGCCGTAGTGCAGGGAAACAGAGTACTGGCCAGGCTCGCCCCCAGGCTGCTGTGTCCACAGACCTGTGGTGTCTGTCCTCCCAGGCCCCAGCTTCTGTCACAGAGGCTGAGGACGCAAAGGAGGGGCAGTGCTGGGGTTAAGGCACTTGCTTTACATGCAGCCAACCTGAGTTTGATCCTTGACACCACATTTGGTCCCCTGAGCTGTGCCAGGAGTGATCCCTGAGCAGAGTCAGGAGTAAGCCCGGAGCACTGCTGGGTATGGCCCCTCCAAAGAAACAAAACCCAGAAAGACCCAAATCAACAAGGATGTGTATTTGCTGGTGGATGAGGGAGCTGACTGGCATTCCGGCTGGGGGGCTGAAACTCAACAGATGGCTTTCCTGACCTGAGGTTTAGGAAAAGGGCCACGCCCTCTAGCATGACTCTGTGACCCCTGTCCACCTGAAGGGTCAATGTCTGTCCGGCTGGTCAATCACTTTCATTTTTTTTGTGGGGGAAGAGTTTGGGGCTACACTCAGTGATGCTCAGGGGTAACTCCTGGCTCTGCACTCAAGACTTATCTAATTATCCCTAGCAGGCTTGGGGGACCATATGGGATGCCGGTGATGGGACCCAGGTCGGCCGCATGCCAGGCAGGAGCTCTACCCTTGTACTATCACTTGGGTTCCACCCATCACTTTCTTGGTAGGTGGCGAAAGCGCCCTGGCAACCTTGCCCAGTCATGGAGATGGTGACACCGAGTCCCTCTGCATCTCACTTCCCCAGTGGGATGGCACCACATGCAGCAGACATGAGGTGGGC
The DNA here is from genome assembly GCF_029834395.1 of Sorex fumeus. Classification (NCBI taxonomy): domain Eukaryota; kingdom Metazoa; phylum Chordata; class Mammalia; order Eulipotyphla; family Soricidae; genus Sorex; species Sorex fumeus. The sequence continues at coordinate 51,001,878 of NW_026606129.1, read as the reverse complement.
AGGCGATGGGGTGCCCCTCACTCTGGGCCATCTCTGCCCAGAAGGCCCCCTGCAGAAAGACTCCCACTGAATAGGTGGACAAATCAAGGACACAGACCCCATCCCTGCACTTGGAGCTGTCCCTCTGTCCTGCCAGCGGCTCTGACTCACGCAGGGAAGGTGTGAGGGGCGGCCAAGGGTGTGGTGCTAGTGGCCAGGCAAGAAGTCAGGGCATGCCGAGGGGCACCGAGAGCAGGGCAGGGGCCAGAGGTGGAGAGAGACCAGTACTGCACCTGCAGGAACGCGGTGGGGCCCGGGGGGGCTTGGCCTCCCTCTGCACCTCTGCAGACAGCCCCCTTTCAGCCAGGCTGCTTGGCTCGAGTTCACCACATTCGAGTGGCCCCCCCACCCCTGCACCTGGGCTTGGGATCAGTGCCGAGACGCTGAGATGGGGACCAGTGGCCCGATTCTCCTGCCCGCTGAGGCTGCCCTCTCCAGCTGAGGGAGACCAAAGAGGCCCACAGAGGCTCCCTGCGCTCACACCGCTTCCCACTGGGGAAGAGCCTCTATCACCTGTGGAGCAGCTGTGGGCTCCGGCAGGCGCTGGTGTGTCAGGGTGCGCCCCGGTGTTAGCAGGTGGCTGCTCAGCACCAAGACATCTGCTCCTGCTCCCAGGAGCTCAGCAATGCCCAGGAGGGGGGCAATAGGGCACCGCCTCCCTGAGCAGCCCCCCTCACTGCTGGCCGTCCCTCCTGGGCTCTCTATCCCAGGGACACGGGTTTCTGTAGGGCCTGTTTCTCCTCTGCCAAGGCGACTGAGCCTTGAGAAGCCCCAAGCACCCCAAACCTGGTGCAGACTCTGATCCTTCCTGAGCTCTCCAGGTGCCGCAGCCCTGCTGCCTGGCCCCCGCCTGGCCCCTCATCTGTGAAACAGGACACCCCCTTGTCTCCTCCAGGGAGGGGCTGCAGAGTCAACAGCAAGTTCTTCCTGCAGGGCAGGGCAGGGCAGGGCAGGGCTGAGCAAAGTCATTACTGTTCCTCTGGATGCCCTGGGGAATAGCCCCTGGCCCTCATTTCCTGCAGCCCACCATGCCCTTGAAACCTGCTGTACCCTTGAAGCCAGAGGCTGCAGGGGCGCGTGGAGATGGGCAGAGACCAGAGCTGGCTCTCGGCCCTGCTGGAACTTGGAGCCCGGGGTCCTGGGATGGAACAGCTCACTCTTCTGTGGGAGTTGAGCCCCAATACCCTTCCACACACCCAGTGCCCCACAATGCCCGGGCTGGTCTCCTGCCCACGAGCACCGCCACAGACGTTGCCGCCTGGGCGAAGATTCCAGAGCTGGTGGGCTCCCCCATACACGTGGGGCTGGGGAGAGCAGCCAGCTGACGTGGCGGGCCCAGCCTGCTGATGAGAAGCAGAGCCGTGGGGAGCCTGGGCCGACTTGGGCGGTAGCCCGGCTCAGACCCACGGCACCAGGCCCGCCCCGCCACTGATCCCGCCTGCTCTAGGGGGGTACTGGGGAGAAGGTGGGGATGAGCCAGGGGAAGCCCACCCCAGGAAGGTGCCACGTGGCAGACCAGTCAGTGGTTGTGGGTGAGGGCCCAAATGGGCTGCTGCTCCCTTGGGTCTCTGGGCCCCAGATCTGGCGGCCACCAGGGGGAGCCCAGTAGCCAGACACGATTGGGGGGTGGGGGGAGCTGGGCCACAGCGGGGTGCATTTGTTTCTGTAAAGCAGCCTCAGTTCCAGCAGCTGGGGGAGGGGCTGGACCCTCACCCCTTACCCCACAGAGCCTGGGAAGTCTGGGGCCTGGGAAGAGGCGGCACACAAATGAACAATGGAACAGGAGGGAGGGGGAGGCCACACAAAGACCCTCCGAGCCCCGCCCCGGCGGCTCTTCCTTCCTCCAGGTGCTCCCTGCACGGAGCCTCTCTGTGGCAGAGACCGGAGGTCCCAGATGGACCCTGAGACGCCCACACACCTGGTGCCTAGCCTGCACCAGGTCACCTCCCCTCCGCCAGGCTCTGCCCCTCCGCACAGCAGCTCCAGCAGCTTCAAAGGCTCATGATGACCCACAGGGAAGCAGCACTGGCCACCAGGGCCTGCCCGCTGCTGCCAAATTAGCCCTGTGCCAGGGAGGGCCTCTGTGCCAGCAGGCAGACGGGCAGCTCTGCCCGCACCAGGAAGGCCCGCCTGGAGGGGACGGGCGCTGAGCTGGGCACACTGTTGGCTCCTCAGGCGCAAGTCCCACCCTCCGCGGGAGCCACCTGCCACCAAGCCAGGTCGCCCCAAGAACCAGGCCACTGGTCATGTCCTCTTCATGGAAGCCCCTTCCTTTAAGAATCCCTTGGCTGCTTTCGAAGACTCTGAATAACCCCCTTCAACCCCATTTCTGATTCCTTCGGGTGGGTCCAGCCTGTGAAATGCACCAAGACAAGGCTGGCCCTGCGTAGCCTCTCTTACATTCCCCAAACTAGGAAATCCAGCCCGGCTGGCCATTCATTTGTGCCTACATGGGCTCATACTGAGAATCGGGGCATTATTACGCAGATGCCAGCACCAGAGATGTCACCGAGGAAAAAGGGCACAAAGAGTTGGGAAGGGGGTTCCCGAGAGGCTCGAGGGGCCACCAGCTACATAGGCTGTGGTGTCCCTGACTCACAGCCCAGAGCTGGCTGCATATCTCTGATCTCTTGTCCTTGACGATTCACTCAGGCTCCTGAGCCCCCCACCCCAGCCTGACCACACAGAGCAGCGGGAACCTCTATGGGGGACAGGGTCACCTGACTCAGACTCAGAGGTCCATCCAGCCTGCCACAGACGCCCTCAGACCCACACGCGGTGCCAATGCCCACTGCAGTCTGGACCTGCCCGGTTAAGTCCTTAACGGAACAAGTGTAGAGCTGGGGACGATAAGTGGCCTGACCTTGGCCTGAGAGGGATGGTGAGGAGGGCAAAAGCAGGGGCAGCTGCCTAGAACAGCATGAGGTCGCCTGAGAGACAAGGATCCCCATGCCAGAGCAGACAGTCTGCTTCGAGCCCTGACCCACCCAGGGACCCCAGCAGTTGGGTCAGAGCTCTGAGCCACCGTCTGGGTCACATCTTGGTGTTCCCACCTACTGGGTAAGTCACATCAGCCTCAGTTTCCTCATCAGTCCCAGCCTCAAAGGAGCAGTCATGAGAATCCAGTCCCCCTCAGCTGGAAACAGATGCCATTTGGAGCCCACACCTGGCAGTGCTCAGGGAACCCTGCGGTGCCAGGGTGCTGAGGACAGAATCGGCTTCGTGCACTCAAGACCGTTGAGCTATCTCTCTGCCCGCCAGTTACTGCTCTCACCAGAGGGGAAACTAAGGCCAGCCCCAGGTCCACAGGTAGTAGCAGGGGAACATGGAGGCTGGGCCGAGACCCCCTCTGACCATCCTTGAGCAGGGAAAACCCAGTGAGCTAATCCTGGGGCTGCTGCTCCATTTCCGGGCATTCATCTCCGCCTGCCGCCGCGGCCTTCCGGCTTTGGAGGGCAATGGCCGCTGGGGAACACAGGAGCAGCCTCTGCTTTCCTGCAGGCCCTCCCACTGGCGTCCCTCTCCCAGCCGCCACTTCCTGTGGACAAAGGAGGGGCTGAAATCCTTCTCAAAGCCGCCACCTTCTCGGGGGGCCTAGGGCCAGGGGTGGCTGGGGCAGGGCAGGGCACAGCTACTGGTCAGTAAAGTGGCCCCTGGGGTTATGCAGATAAGTCTGAGCAGGTGAGTTTCACCTTCTAGATACTTCTGCACAGGGTTCACAGCCACCACCCCGGGAGAAGGGGGGGCCAAGCAGGAGTGGCCCTCCGTTCTCTTCCTCTTTTGGGCTCCTCCTCCTCCAGCTGCTTCCTCCTTTTTCCTCTGGTGTGGACACCACTTCCCCGAGGGGCCCAGCTCTGCCACGCAGACTTCACGGCCCCTCCTCCCTGGCACCCACCGCCACCCCCGTGGACTCTAGGAGGATGGAGTTGCCTATCTCCCCCACCATCCAGTCAGTGAAGTCTCACACCAGCCTTAGCCAGCCCCACCTCCGGCTGCTCAGGTGCTGGGCACTGGCTGTGGAACCCCAGGCAGCGAACTCAGGAGGGCCAGTCGGCCACACAAATGCTCAGTTCTTCCTCTCAGACCACCAGCCTGTCCCAGACCCCAGGAGCGAGAGTGGGGTTGGGGGTTAGTAAGAACAAGAGTGTTAGGTTAGAGGGAGCTCGGTGGGACTGGGCAGAGGGAGCCCCCACCCTGCACTGGTGGTGCCAGGAGGGGCTACCTGTTAGCATGGGTCCCTGGGGTCCCTGCCCTGGGAATCTCGTCATCTGCCCTGCCCTGTAAGGCAGACAGGGCCTGTGTTGGTGACCCTTTCCCGTTACTGACAGATTCTGGACTAAACTTCCTGCCCCAGGATCCTGGGAAAATGGGCCGGTGCCACCACGGGCCCTCCTCTACCCATCCTGACCCTCAGCAGTCCCCACGGGGCTCAGGGTGACAGTCACATGAGGCTCTGGGCCAGGCTGGGATATGGTGGGGCTCAGTGGCTAAGAACTTTTATGGACAAACCCTTCCTCATGCCAAAAGAACAGGGTTCAGGGAACAGAGATAGCACACGGGTTAAAGGCACTTTCCTCGCAAGCAGCTGACCCTGGTTCAATCCCTAACTGTATGGGGTCCCCCAAGCACCACCAGGAGTGATCCCTGAGCACAGAGCTAGGAGAAGCCCCTGAGCGCTGCCAGGTGGGGTCCCAACTCCCCCCTTCCAGCCCCCTCCCCAAGAATGTGGCTCCAAGGCTGAAGAGACAGCCCGAAGGGCGAGAGCACTTGCTTTGTGTTCTGGAGCCTCAGATTCATCCCTGGCACCACATGGTCCTCTTAGCACCGAGAGTGGCCCCAACAGGAGAAAAAAATAAATAACGAGGCTCAGGAAGTAACTCAGTGGTAGAGCACGTGCTTGGCTTGTGTGAGGCCTTGGGTTTGGGCCATGGCTACAAAACAAAGCAAAACAGAATAAAGAATGGGTGGATTTTAGAGATAGCGACCAAGAGATACAGCCAGAGACTGAGCTCCAGTACAAGGTGTTCAGAACCGATGTGCACCCTGCCTTGTTCGACAGAGCCGTGCTGCCAAGTGCTCACCCCGTGCGAGAGAGGCCGGGGGACTTCACTGGGCCTATCAGCCTCCCCCTCCCCAGCACTACCTGCTGCTACTGGCTGGACAGCCACTTGCTGGTGTTGGGCAGAATTCTGTGCCCAGGCCCAACGACTGACACACTGCCTGGGCCCCATCTGGCAGCCGAGGCTACGGCCACCCAAACCCATGCTCCCTAGCTGGTCAGGCTTCCGGTCCCCTCTGTCCACTGTCCACGCCACCTGCTTTGCTCTCTACCCTCACCCGTCCTGGGGGTGGCCCTTCCTTGCACAGGTACCCTGCGGGGGAGTTACACCCCGCAGGAAGAGGTCTATGAAGGCCGGCGCTTGCTCCTGCCTCAGCAGGCGTATGTCTTAACTCAGTTGCACCAATGTGGGGCACGAGCAGGATGCAGACTGAGGGGGTCAGAAAAGGCAGCGACGACCCCCAGCTCCCACACAGGCGTGGGAGCTCGGCAGGGCGGCAGCCCGGGAAGACAAAGCCTGGCCCGGCCTGGGGGAGGGGTGGGAAGAAGCAAGTCCCCCACCCTGCTGCCCCGCCCCCCATTCAAGTGCTAATGAGCTCCAGCCCCTTTGAGGGCTGGGAAGAGCCAGGAGGGCGGAGGCTGATGGGCAACCAGCCCACCGGTGCCCAGGGTCTGCCACAGTCCCACCCGAGACCCCCCAGAGGTTGGGCTGTTAGCCCCCAGGACAGTCAGTCGCTCCAGCTGGCACTGGGACCTCCCACCATCCTTTGAGCAGCTGGGGGCAAGGGAGAGATTCCCCAGTGCCCGGGCACAGGGGCCAGGCTGTCTTTCTCAAGCCTCTGCTGGGGTGTCCCAGTCTCACACCTGTGGCTGCCGACAGCGGCAGCGGGCCCCAGTCAGGAAGTTCTGGGTGGAGTGGGGCTTTGAAGCCAGGCCTGTGGGATCCCTTCTCCCCGCTACCAGGAAACACCCCCCAAGAGCCTTCCGACCCCAGTGCCCTTGCTGGGTTAGTCTCCAGTCCCCAGGGCCTGTGAATTTTTCAAAGCCATCAAGAGGAACATTTCCCGCCCCCCTCCCCTTTCTCAGGCACCACTACTCCCCACATTCCCCAGCCAGGGTCCCAGGCCAGCCCTTCCCATTCCCTCCAGCTGGACTAGGGCCCAAGCAGGCGTCCCAGAACAGCTTATTCCTGTTTTTTTGGTGGTTCCCAATTGTTTCATTCCTTCCATACCGTACACACTTAATAGGCACCTACGGTATCCCAGGGCCTTTGCTAGAGACAAAGTTAGACAAAGACCACAAACTCGTTCCTTCTCTTTGGGCAAACCAAAATTGAACCCTCACATGTCCACTCGCTACTGGCCAGGCCAGGAATGCCTGCAGCACTGTTCTGGGCTGAGGTCCGTGGCTGTGGGGCAGCCTAACCACTTGGGCAGGACAGGCCTTGGTGGAGCTGTAGAGGCCTCAGGCTGGACCTGTGGCTGGCCCCAGACAGCCTGCACTGCAGGGAAGAAAGCAAAGCGTCTGCTGCATTTCAACAGAGGCCCAGCTGGCCGGCTGTGGAGATGGGAAACAGGCTGCAGACCCTCAGAAGATCCTTACGAAACGGGCCAAGATGTCAGTGCTCCGCGATGAGACCAGGAGGAAACGGCCTGAAGAACTTCTCCCAGTATCTGCCCAAACCCTGAACTGGACAGAGCCTGACCACCTCCACCGTCAGCCAGGCTGTATGCAGCGTTCGTGCCGACCACCTTATTCGACCATCCACCCACTGCCAGGACCCAAGTTCACAGGAGGTGCTGTTCACTTGACACACGGTTGGACCCATTAGGTGCCAGCACAGGAAGCTCAGAAATGAACTGGGCACAGCACAGCCCTTGTCAGCAGCCAGTCTCTGAGGCCCGGGGAAACGCATCTCTGGAAGTGGTGTCGGAAGGCAGAAGAGGGGCTTCACCAGCCTAGTGGGGGTGGGAGGGTTGTGTCAAGGAAGGTTCCTGGGTGGTGACCCCTGAGCAGAGTCTTGAACCTGATGATTATCAGGCAGGAGTGAGTGAGATGGAAGCAGGAAGAGCACACGCTGAGGGAACAGCAACTGCAAAGTCCTGTGGGCAAGAGCGCCGGAGAGTGTGCACAGAGCTGCGGAGGGGTGGAAGCCGCCTCTCCTTCCTTTGCAGGATGCCCACAGAAGCACATCCCAAATTCAAGATACCCCAGCTCACATGAGGGCTTCCATTCTCCTTAAGTACCCAGCCCATGACCCTGGGGATGACTGGTGTGTCCACTGAACTGGGTCGGGGCGCCGAGTATCCCGTAGTCCCCCTGGTACTAGCCACTCTGTTCCCGCCCCCAAATCATGGGGAAAACCTCCCTCACTCCCATGGGTGACATCTGCCTCTGCCCCAGTGACAGTGACTGTCCCTGCCCGCCGCCGCTGGCTGGCTGGTTGGCAACGGAAGCAGGGAAGGAGCCAGTATGCGGGCGGGGCAGCAGGCGTGGTTCTGGCTGAGAGCAAAGGCTGGCACCTGCCCAGCCTGAGTCCCGCTGCCTGGAAAGAGTCCTATCCGCTACGTGGGACAGGCGCCCGGCAGGTGAACCTGCTCTGGCCTCCCATCACTTCCTAAGACCTGGCTATGGAGAGACCTACCCGTGGAGCTTACCGACCCCCCACCCCCACTTCCTGCAGGAGACTCCCAGGCACTCTCTGGCCCCAACCCAGGAAGCCCATTTTACAGAGGACACCAAGCCAGGGGGACAAGATGCTGAGAAGGTCTCGTGGGCCGAGAGGGACCTGCCAGCCAGGCATGGGAGGGGGTTGCCAAAGTCCCGAAGCTGAGCCAGACTCCAGTGGGTAGGCCTGGAGGGCTGGGGTGGGGATCCAGAACAGGTCGGGGGCCCTGTTGACCCTAGGTGCCCCAGCTCAGCCCCCGTCCTGTCATCCTCATGGCTACCACAATAACTGCACTCAAGTCTGGGGAGGAGCTGGCTGGAGACCCCAGGCCGAGCACTGGGAGGTGGCCGAGCGGAAGCACCCTCCCCAGGCCCAGCGGGTGGCAGCCACGGGCATTTCACTGCGGCGACACCCACTCACAGCCGCTGCCGCACTCGCAGCTGAGACAGGAAGAGGCAAGCGCCCAACGCAAAACAGCCCAGGAGGCTGGGCCGCCGCCCCTTCCCGCCCCTTCTCTTCCTCCCGCAGCGGCAGAGGAGCGGATGCCATTTTGAAACCTCCGGGGCTGTGTCCCTGAGGCCAGGCCCCGGGGTGGGGTGGGGGGGCAGTCAACAGATGGGCCTGGGAGGGAAGGTAAAACTGGTCCCGGGCTCTGGGCCCAGCAGGAAAAGCCCCACTTTCCCAGTCTGTGGACCCCATAGCAGCTGTGGGGCTGAGGGACCACACCCCCCACATACACTGTCCAGCCTCCAACGCTGCTGCGAGGTCCTCCCTCCCCCCCCCAACTCTAAAACCCCCTCAAATCAGGCAGCCACCCTGCACCACACCTGCTCCCAGTTGGAGGCAGCGGAGACCCACAGTCTTTGTAAAAGTCCACCTCTGTTGCCCACCCCCAACTCTCCCCCCCAGCTGGTCCATCACATCCCCTGCCAGGACTGTAAGATCCCATCCGACCAGCTCTCAAGCCGACTCACTCCCCCTAGGCCTCTGGGTCCAGAAGGGGTGCGGGAAGCCCAGCCCCCGTCAGCAGATTTCCTTGGCCTGCCCGCCGGGCAGCAATATGTCGGCTTACCACTTCCACTTCCCCCCACCCTGGAGCAGCCACCATCTTCCCCGGCCTTGGAGGCGCTACAACCCCAACTCCTCCACACTCCCTCCTGCTCCCCAGATGTCCCTCCCTTTGGTCTGGACCTGACTGGGAAACTGGGAGGCGTTCAGCCAGCAGAACCTCCCTGGGCAGCTTGGAGACCCTGCCCCCTCCCCCGGCACCACCAGTGGCATCTCAGCGCAACCCCTGGCTCCCTCCTCGCAGCCCAGCCATCCAGTGCGGCACAGAAGGGGGTGGGGGAGGCTGGAAAGGCAGAGTGCGGGAGGGGGCTCAGGGGTCTGCAGAGCGAGGCCTGCAGAGAGGCGCCTAAGTGGGCTAGAAGCAAAGGCCCGAAGGTTCCAGCTGGAGGGTGGAGGAGGTTTCCCACCAAGAAGTCCCTGGGGTCAGGGTGCACAGGTGTGGGATATAAGGTCTAGTTAGGGATGGGGCACAGAAGAGAGAAGAGGGAATGGGTGGGGGCGAGGCGGATCGTCCTGCCCAATAGGAATGGAGGAAACAGGTGGTGGCTGACGTTGGAGGGTGAGTGGGGCTGGGGGAGGGGGGGAATAGGGAATGATGGAAGAACCAGGTAGGAGCTCTTGGGCCTGTGAGGTTGATCTGCAGGTCAGATGCCGTTGGGCCGAGGAGACTGGGCTTAGCTAGGTCTGGGATATGTTGGGGTGTGTGCGTGGGGGGGGGGTCTCAGAGACCTAAGCCAAACCCAGAGTTTCCAACCATTATTTAGGTTCCCGGCCAGGCTAGAAGTGATGGTCCAGAGGGAGTTTGGCAGTTCGAAACCCTTGTCTGAGGGTGCGGGCCAGGGGCTTGGGAGACCCCGGCGCAGGGCGCGGCCTCACCCAACAGCAGCAACTTCACCTCCCGCGCCGCCTTCTCGCCGTCTTCCCGCAGGTTCTTGTCGATCATCTTGGAGCGCTCGGCCGCCGCCTTGTCCTCGGCGCTCACGGTGCAGCCCATCCCGCCGTCCGCCGGCCCGGACACGGCCCCCGGCCCGGCTCGGCCCCGCCCGACCCACTCCGCTCCCGCCGCCTACCCTCCACGAGCAGCTCTCGGATCGGCAGTTCCAAGCGTCTACCGGGCGGCGCCTTGTAGGCAGCCGCGCACCGAGGGCTGGGCGGGCCCGGGGGTGGGGCCGGAGCGGAACAAGCCCGGGACTGGGCAGGGGCGGGGCGGGGGCGGGGCCTGAGCAATCCCGGTACCGTGATTGGCTGGGAGGCGGAGTGAGGGCGCAGTCAGGCACCGCCCAACTCGGCCGGGCTGGAGGCGGAGCCAGGCGGAGGGCCGGGGCTCGGGGGCGGGTCTCCGTCGGAGCCCGGCTCTGATTGGATGCGAAGAGCCCGGGGCTCCGCGGCCCGGCGGGATCTCGTAGTCCGAGGGTGGGGATGGGGGCATCTCGCGGTCTGAGCAGGAACAAACCCTCTCAGCTTGGGCTGCCCGCGAGTCGGGCGAGCTGGGTGAAGGAGGCGTGTCTTCCTCTCCTAACTAAAGTTAATGAACCCAATAAACTTGTTTCGGGATCTGTGGAGCCCTGGGTCCTATTTCTCCGTCCGGAGACGGCGTAGCCTCCTTCTCTGTAATGATACGACAAACAGATCACCTTTGCCCCAGGGTTGTCTCCCTCAGCTGGGGTGGCTTGTCTAATCATTCAAGGCATATCCATCTTACTCGGGGATATCTTCCTGCAAGTAGCTATCCCGGACTTCAGCCTGGACCTGAGAAGCCAGCACGAAACATAAATGGCTACAATCTTACCTCCTGTCCCCACTGGACAACGGATGCAATCCCATGACTGGGTCAAGGGTGGGTGGAGACAGCAGAGTTTCTCTAGAAAATTATTTCACTACTATCCTTTTCTCCAGTAAGAGTCTCAACCTCAGTGGACATTTAAAGACTTTCCCCAGAGTGACCCAGGAAGGTAGTCTGCGAAACCCCAAAACCAGAAGCCCAGGAGGTCTAACCCAAAGACAAGGAAGGTCCACAAAGCCAGAAAGGTTGGCTACCAATGCCTTGTCGCCAATGCTTGTCTCTCCCCATTGCCTCGTCTGTCCACACTCCCTCCTTACTGCATATCTAGTTTCAGCTCCTCAGGCTCACAGTTCTCCCTGCAGTGTGAGTATAGCCCTATCTGAATGTTTCCCATATAGGGGAGCCATTGACCTGCAAGTCCTACAAAGGTTCCTCCTGTCTGGAGCCAACGCTTAGTCAGGCTCCATGCACGCAGCAAAAATATGGTGAAATCACACAGAACCCACCCAGGGTCAGACGCTCACACATGCAATCCACTCACAGACCCGCCGCCTCCGCTAATCTACAGAACATATTGTAAAAAGGGCAGACCAATCCAAGCAGCGACAGCAAACCCGAGGCGGGCCCCTTCCCTCGGCAGCCCCGCCAGCCCCGCCCCCAGCCTGAGAGCCCATCCTCCCTCCACGGGCCTCCCCAGCCTGCTCCTAGCAACAGCCAACAGCTCTTGCAGTTGCCGGGCAACAGGGAGAACCTGTCAGCCCCTCGGAGGCCAGCTCGCCAGAGGTGGGCACAATGCATATCTCAGTCCATGGAGGCAGGGCATGGTGGGGCCACTGAGACTCTCAGTCGGGCCAAGTCCTGTGATTCTCTCCACCTGTTAACCACACCCTCTCAGTTCCGTGTTTTTGTTTTTGGGTTTTTTTTTTTACTTTTCTTTTCTTTTTAGCTTTTTGGGGCACACCTGGCTATGCTCAGGGTTTACTCCTGGCTCTGCACTCAGGAATTACTCAGGTGCTCAGGCCATTTGACATGCCCAGGATCGAATCCAGGCTGGCTGCCTGTAGGGCAAATGCCCTACTCCCTGTATTAGACCCAGTTTTGTGGGTTTTTTTTCTGCAGAGTCCAGCAACCTCTTTTTCCACCTGTCCTGGCTGCTCCCTCTCCATGTCCCTCTGTCTCCATGGGGGTCCGCAGGGTTATGTCAAGGCATCAGTTTGCTACCCCAGTCACATACCTTCCCACCACAAGGGCTGAAAGCTGAATGGTTATTACCCACTATGTCTGCCCCAGTTGCCAGCCCATGTCCACCATTTCCCTGAAGTCTCCCCTGGATGCTTGGTGCATCCCCAGTGGCCTGCTGCCCTAGAATTCTTCCTGGTCATCCTTTCCCTGTCAAATGGTAATCCTCTGGGGCCAGAGAGATAGTATACCAGGCAGAGTGCTTGCCTTGCGTGTGTCTAGCCTTGGTTTTATCCCTGTCACCATATATGGTTCCCTGAGCACCGCCAGGAGTGATCCCTGAGTATAGAGTCAGGAGTAAGCCCTGAGCACAACCAAGTATGCCCCTCCCAAAATATATATGTATAATTTTGTTTAACTATCCACATAATAAAAATAAAATATGGGGGGATAAGGGGGTGGGAGGGATACTGGGACCCATGGTGGTGGAAAATGGGCACTGGTGGAGGGATGGGTACTGGATCATTGTATAACTGAAACCCAAGCACAAAAATTTGTAAATCTACAACTGTACCTCATGGTGTTTCACTAATAAAAATTAAAAAAAAATGTAAATGATGGAGAATGGGCACTGGTGGAGGGATGGGTACTGGATCATTGTATAACTGAAACCCAAGCACAAAAATTTGTAAGTCTACAACTGTACCTCATAGTGTTTCACTAATAAAAATTTAAAAATATAAATAAAATAAAATAAAATAAATCTTGGGGCCGGAGTAGCAGTACAGTAGGGAGGGCATTTGCCTTGCATGCAGCTGACCCAGGTTCAATCCTGGATATCCCAAGCACTGCCAGGAGTAATTTCTGAGTACAGAGCCAGGAGTAGCCCCTGAGCATCCCTGGGTGTGACCTAAAAAGCGAAATAAAACAAAATAAATCTTGTACATGGTAGCCAAGGAAGTCCTACTAAAAGATATCACATCACTCATGGGTATTGGGGATGAGGTCTCTCCAGCCCTGGCACCACATGGTCCTTGAAGCACTTCCAGGTGTGGCCCTGGTGCTCTTTTAGTACTGGTGGGCAGGGACTGGAGCCAGAGCCTGCTGAGTACCTCAAGGCGTCATCAGCCCAAGTACCCATGGGAGTAGCCTCCATGAAAAAAATAATAAGATAGAAGATATCACACTATTCTTGTGTTCACAAACCCTTTATGGCTCCCCAGTGCCCTGAGGATAAAGCCCACACACACTGCTTTGAACTGTGCTGGAGGCAGAGGTATTAGTAGTGGTTGACAGCAAGGAGGACTCTGGGGAGCAATTTGCAAACCAGTTTTCTGCATATTACTTTGGATAAGAACCAGAAACTCCCTGTGCTTCCATTTTCTTTTCTTTTTTATTTTTGGGCCATACTTTGGCCCAGAGAGGCTACTCAAGGCTGAGTGCTCAGGAGACCATGTGATGCTGGGGACTGAATCCAGGCCTCCTACTTGCAAACTACATGCTCAGCCCATTAAGCACACAGTTTGTGTCTCATCGTTTTATTTATCTGCCCAGCCCCCTATGCCTCAGTCATTTTCCTTTTATTTTGTGGGTGGGGAGTGGAAAGACTTCCCAAACAAAGTTCAGGAATCCCAGGGGCCCCATCAGCAATACTTGGTCAACCAGATTGCTGTTCCAAAGGTTCAAGGAGTGAGGATGTGGTGGAGGGAGTGAGGATGTGATGCTGGGAGATTCCAGGGCTGCATCCAGAGATGCTCAGGGGATCAGACCATGTGGTACTGGGAATCAAACCTGGGTGGGGTACGTGCTAGGCATGCATCCCAGTAGCTACTGGCCCTCATCCCATCCTCAGGTTTCTTTTCAGTACAATAGGCCCAAGAGTAATACAGCCCCAGCACACTGGCTGAGGTCAGGGCTAAGGGAGCAAGCAGGTAAGATGCTCAGAACATTCATGTTCTTGGAATCCCTCAATAGACATTAGTTGTTATAACACTTGTTTCTGTAGGGCCCAGAAGCACTGACCCCATCTCATCTCTCATCACTCACTACACACCAGCACTGAAGCCATCTGATCAGTTTTGTTCTCCCACCCCCCAGCATCTCCCTAACCCCTGCCCTCCGCTGTCTCCTCCCTTCCCCCTCCCTTCATTCCCTGATAGATTACCCTCATTCTCCCCTGCCAGAGACCACTATGATAGTAGTAAGTCTATCTTATCTGGGGTTCTTTCCACACCCCTTGCAACACTGTCCTTGAGAGTGGCAGGTAAATCTTTGTCAAACTAGATGAATGGATAAATAAATCACGCAAACTCTACCTAGCCCATCCTTCCCTCATCCTGGAGCAGGCAGAGATGTAAACAACAAATCCAACAGGTACCCCAGAGATAGTTGCCACAGTCCTGTGTGTGGAAAGGGAAGAAACTCTTGGTGAGGGGCCTGGGGAGGAGGTCAGGGAGCCTCAGAGGAAGAAGGGGGGCCATGGGGAGCACTAAGGAACAAGAGCATCTAGGAAGAGTGATCAGGGAGAGGGTACAGCAAGTAGGCATGGGAAGGTGTTGGGACAGACCTGGGAGAAAATCAAGAGGCAGAGCTGAAAAACCCCCTTGTCTTGCAGCTCAGGTGAGGCAGGAGCTAGGACACACCCATGTTTGGTCACCTAGTGGGAGACATCACAGGCAGCCGGTACCCCTCCTCCTCTCCTCAGGCCCCAGGACCTCTCAGAAGAGATGTTCTGAGGGATGGGGTGGTACCGAGCTGGACCCCACAGGAGACACGACGTGTCCTGTGCACAGGTGCCAGTACCACCTGAACTAGGCCCTGGAAGACAGTGAAATGCCACCAGTAGAACTCAGGACCACACCCAACTCTAATAGAGAAGTGGTAGCCTCAGGGTCAGAGAGAGGCAGAGCCACCTGGGTGCTGGCTACAGGCCATACAGCAGCTCCCAGTTGCCTGAGTTCCCTCCTGCACCTTGCACTGGAATGAGCAGGGTGAGGAACTGGGGACCCTCTCAGAGAGGTGCTGCTTATGACACCCCCGCCCACGGGCTCCAGGAAGCGGAAGCTGCCAGTACTTCCCTAAAGACAGTTTCAGGGTTGATATGTCTGGTCCTGCCCAGAGTCCAGGAACAGGCAGTGCCCTTCAGAGATACCCAGATGCCAAGGTCCTGACCACCCCACCTCTGTGGTTCTCCTGTGGCAGGGAGTCCCTGGCAAGGCTTTCTAGGGACCAAACCCAGCCTGGCACCCCCAGCCTAGGCAGCTTCTGCTTCTAAATCTCAGTGGTCAGAGCAAAGCCTGTGCCCTCCCCCTCCCTGCAGCTCTGAGCCAGGCTCCGCCTCCTGGTCCAAGCCCGACTTCCCCCTTTCTGCTTCTCAGCCTCTCAGTCATTCTGAGATTGCAGTCCCCAACCTGGCCCTCTCTGCCCCTTCCTTCCAGACTCATTTTTCCAAGTTTCTCTTCCCTTCTCCCTCTGGGAGGAACAGTCCCACACCCCAAACCCTGGATGCCTTCCTTGTCATCCACCTCCTTTGGAGACAGTTGGGGAACCATACTCCTGGCCAAAAGCTGCTGAACAGGTGAGGGGCTCCACCGATGGGAGAAGAATGGAGGGAGAAGTCATATGTTCGGTCCAGCTTCTGTGACGTTGCTGTGGATCACAGCACTGAAAGCCCAAAGCAAGGGAGGCCACTGAGGGCTCTGAGCTCCAGGAGCACATCACATGCCCAAGACAGGGAACAGGAAATGAACTCACAGTGGCAGGGAAATGCATGGCATGAGGAGCTGGAGCAATAGTACAGTGGGGAGAGCACTTACTCTGCACATGGCAACCTGGGTTTGATCCCTGGCATCCCCTATGGTCCCCCAATCATCCCCAGGAGTAATTCCTAAGTGCAGAGCCAGGAGTAAACCCAGAGAATCTCTGGGTATGACTTCAAAAAAAAAGTCTACCTGGGGCTGCACTCAGGGTGTTGCTTCGATGACTAGGGCCTCACTGTCCTGTGCCTTAGTACCTTGGCAGGGATTCAGGGAGCCCTCAGGGCTTTGGAGCCCAGGCCTGAGCAGTGAGCCCCCTGCTATCCCTGAAGAACTCACAGGCTGCCTGCCACATATACTCTCTAGAGACCACCTCCCCCAGGAAACCAGGGTCCTCCAGGGGTCTCAGGGAATGATAATCAGCTCGAGCCCCAGGAGCCGCTGGTCTGCTCAGTTGCTGCCTGGCTTCCCTGTCATGCTGTCCAAAAGCTGGGTGGGAGCCTCTCTCGCGACTCGTTAGGGCCCTTATTAGCACTGCTTCCTGGAATTAATTTAATGAAGGAGCAAAAACAGCCTTAATGAAGGTGATGCAATAGCAAGCAGTCCATGGGTGCTTCCAAGGCCAGCATCCTGGGCTGGGGGTTTCCTGCACTTGGATATCTGTGGACGGAGACTGTGAGGAGAGGGGAAGAGAAGCAAGAAGACTTGCTCTGGGAGGTGTGCTGGTTGCTAGGCCCTGAGAGCAGAGAACAGACTGCGGAAAGAAAATGCTTCGGCCAAACCAATTAGAGAGGAAACGGCCTGGTTGAGGTCAGCTTTAGGCTGCTGGAGAAAGTTTCTGAGATGTGATCAGATGGTGTAAAGGCCAAGGTGAGGATCAACATGGTGTGTCCTACCTAGCTTGAGTAAGGTCATGAGCATGTGACCTCCCAATTTAGAAATGAGGGTAGAAAAGAGTTCGAATTAGTTTTTTGTTTTTGAGCCATACACAGAGGTGCTCAAGACTTACTCCTTGCTTTGCACTCAGGGATCATTTCTGGCCGTAGTCCCTGAGCACTGCCAGGTGTGATCCAAAAATCTAAATAAAATTTATTTGCATGTGATGGAAGCAACTGAAGGATTTTTAAATTAGGGTGATGTATTTTACTTTATGGCTTTTGTTTGTTTGAGGGCCACACCCAGCAGTATTCAGGGCTTATTCCTGGCTATCTTCAGGGATCACTCCTGGCAGTTCTTGGCAGACCATATGCTGGGAATCAAACTGGGGTCAACTATGGGCAAGGTATGTACCTTAATCCCTGTACTATCTTCTCTGACCCTTCTGTTTTGTTTGGGGGCTACACCTGGCAGTGCTCCAGCGACTGTTCTGGGTTGTAAGGATAGAACCTGGGTCTCCCACATGTAAGCCATGCTCTTCAGCTTTTTGAGCCACCTCCCTGGTCTTTGCTATAGTTTTTGTTGCTGTGTTGGGGCTCATACCTGCGGCCTCACATGCACAGAATATGTGCTCTACCACTAAGTCACATCCAGGACTCTGATCTGCTTCTAATAAAGTTCTGTCTTGCTGCTGTGAAAGTAGGTCCTGTGGACATGAGAGAAGCAGGGACGGAGAAGGGGGGTGGCACCAAAGAGGTGGAGGCAATGAGGGTGATGGAGGGAAACTGGGTAAGTCCCATGTCCCCTAGGAGTAGGGAATTTTCTGGGGATATGAGCTGAGCTTCTTTCCTACTGCTGCTTAGGGCTTGTAAGGTCCCCTTTCAGCTTTCTCCACAGGCTTGGCCTCTTCTCCACAAGAACATCAAAACGAGGAAATGTGTTTAAAGGAGCGATAGCACAGTGGGTAGGGCGTTTGCCTTGCACGCAGCCAACATGGCCGACCGGAGTTCGATTCCTCCGCCCCTCCCGGAGAGCCCGGCAAGCTCCCGAGAGTATCTCCCCCACAGGGCAGAGCCTGGCAAGCTAGCCGTGATATATTCAATATGCCAAACACAATAACAACAAAGTCTCCAATGGAGACGTTACTGGGCCCGCTCGAGCAAATCGATGAACAACGGGAGGGCAGTGACTGACTGACTGACTGACTGACTGACTGACTGTGCTCCCTTACCTGCTTCACAACCTTTGCGCACCTCTCCCTCCACCTTGGAGTTCCCTCCCATTTCTCCGAAGCCTTCCTAGCTCTGCTGGGATCTGGCCCAGCGCCAATCTCCCCCAGGAACCCCAGGACTGAAACTCACAAGGGGGAGGGTCCGGGAAGGGGGCGCTTGGCTTGCACTCGGCCAACACGGATTCGATCCCCAGCTCACATATGGTCCCTGGAGGACCACCAGGAGTGGTCCCTGAGTGCAGGGCCAGGAGTAAACGCTGAGCATCGCCAGGTGTGACCCAAAAACAAAAGACAAACAAGGAAAAAAAATTCACAAGGCGGAAAGGTTCAGAATGTGCTGGGGTGTTAAGTCCTCACAGACTAGGGCCATTCCTTCCGCTTTCAGCCTCCCTCTCCTCTCCCTTCTCCTGCCCCAGGACTCCAGCCCACTGCAGCCTCCCGCCTCCTCCCAGTTCCTGACGGCCCCCTTCAGCTCCCGACGCGCTCGCACACGCCCCGCCCACCACGGCCAGCCTCCCCCGGCCGCTAGCCGCAGAGAAGCCGGAAGCGGCCCGAACGCAGCCCCCGCCCCTTCCGGGCCCGCTCTAGGCCGGAACGCGGAATTTCAGTGGCACCGGGGACCCAGACGGCTCCGCGGGGCAGCAGCGCCTCCTGGTGGGAGGCAGGCGCAGCGCGGGAGCCGAGGAGGTCCGACACTCCCACCGGCTCTCTCTCTGCTCCTTCCGCCCTTTCGAGATTACCTGCAAAGGGGCCTTGCCTGCTCACTCGCTGGGTTCCGGCCTTGACCTTCAGCTCCGCGGAGCCGCCTCTCTTTACAGGGCAGCAACCACTCGGATGTCCTTGTTCGGAGAACTCCGTGGCACCCTAGGGCCGTCGCCAGACCGTCGGATGCAACCCTCGGTTCATCCTCCCAACATCCCAACCTCCCTTGACACCCGCCTTTATCTTTCCCGGATCTCGGCATCTTTACACGGTCCGTTCCAGGACGCTCTCGCCTCCACCTCCTCACCTCGCTGTGGAGATTAGGCGCTGATTGGGGCGATTATCCCTGTGGGTATTTCCCCTGCTTTGCTGAAGGTGGCACAGCTCCTTGCGTCACCTGTGCCCAGCTAGAGTCGGGGTGCCTAGCTGAGTTTAACCAGAAAGAGGTGGGCAGAATAAGCAAAGGGACCGAGTGACACTCGGAGGGACCCCGACACGCTTAGTCAAAGCTGGGTCCTTTCCTCTGCTCCCGTTACCTCTCCAAGGTAGGCAGCCAGCGGAGACCCCCAAGCCCGACTCCACAGACACGGCCAACCTAGTGTGGTGACACCCCTGTCCCTCACCTACCCAGGATGCCCAGCGCCGAGGCCCCTACCTCTCCCCGCGCCTCTCCCCTTCTGCCTCCTTTTGCGTCTCCTACAACACGTCTTTCTGGATCTCCGAGTCTGGGACGCAGGGCCCTTCTGTACAAACGTGTTTGACTCTTGGGCCACCTGGCTAGCAACGTGCAGAAGGTGGTCGCCTCGCAGCCCAGGCTCCCAGACTGACCGCCAGGGGGCAGCAGAGGCCGCCTTCTACTGCAGAGTTGGGGTGCGGGGCTGGGCGGTGACGTGAGGGGGGGTGCGGAAGATTAGGTCGCTGTCTAATCCGGTCCAGGCCCTGCTGTGCCTGGCATGGCAACTCTGCGTTTGTTGGAAAGCAGTTTTATTCTTTCACTTTTTTTTTTTTTTTTGGCATTTCAGGCCACACCCGGCGATGCTCAGGGGATATTCCTGGCTCTGCACTCAGGAATTACTCCTGGCGGTGCTCGGAGAAACATATGGGACGCCGAAGATAGAACCTGGGTTGGACTTGTGCAAGATTAATGCCTTGCCCACTGTACTATCGCCCCGGCCCCCTCTTTCAGACTTTCCCAGTTATATTTTCCTTTCCCCCCTCC
Source organism: Sorex fumeus (assembly GCF_029834395.1). Taxonomy (NCBI): domain Eukaryota; kingdom Metazoa; phylum Chordata; class Mammalia; order Eulipotyphla; family Soricidae; genus Sorex; species Sorex fumeus. The sequence continues at coordinate 50,982,299 of NW_026606129.1, read as the reverse complement.
CCTTTTTTCACTCTTAGGTCACACCCAGCATTGCAAGCGGCCAGGCTCATCCCCTGAACCCCACATTTGGTACCCCAAGCACTACTTAGGCCCCTTGAACATTTCAGTTGGTTATTACTGCTCCTACTTATTTGCAAGTTGCTGGATGCGTTGACAAGGAGGTCAGGAAAGAGATCTGGATGAGTCAGGGCTGAGTCTGGCTGCGTCTTGGACCCAGGATGTTCCTAACTAATTACCTGCTCTCTGCCCACCCAGGCAGGGACCACCCTGTCTTCTCTGATGCCAACAGCCCTGTTTAGCTGTTGTTTTTGAGCTCAGGGCCTGACCTGGAAGTCTTCCACTGCCTTCCAAATTACCATCTTACCAGCTTCTGGTTGCTTCCCCTCAACCACTTCTGCTTCCCAGTCTTTTTTTTTTTTTTTTTGTGAGCATCCCCAGCGATGCTCAGGGGATTCTCCTGGCTCTGCACTCAGAAATTACTCCTGGTGGTGCTTGGAGGACCATATCGGATGTCAGGGATCTAACCGGGGTTGGTTGCGTGCAAGGCAAATGCCTTCCCCGCTGTACTATTGCTCTGGCCCCTTCCAAGTCTCTCTACCCTTCCCTGTCTCTCTAAGCACCCTCTGTGGCAGGCTTCTCTCAGTCACACAAGCTGGCTGCTCTTGCTTTCTCCAGTTCCTTCCCCTCTCTTCTCCATTCTCCTTCTACTTGCCCCTTCCCTTGGCAGAACAGTCCCCATGGAGGGAGCCCCCAGTGTTTTTTCCTTCCTGACTGCTCCTCTCTAATTCTTTGTCATCTCTGTCTCCTAACAGGCATTGTTCAGGGCTGTCTTGTCCTCTTTTCTCATCTCATTAGGACCTGAGACCCTTTATAAGGCCTTCAAGACCCAGACTCCAGCACTAGCCTCTCTACGAACTCGACTCTACACAGCAGCATGCTTGGCCTCTTTGCTTTGACGTGTTTTTTTTTTTTCCCCTCTCCCCTTTCCTTCCTCCCCTTTCTCTTTCCTTCATTGTTGATATTGTGCTGATGATGACTGGAGGGTCTCTCTCTCTCTCTCTCTCTCTCTCTCTCTTTCTCTCTCTCTCTCTCACACACACACACCTGGCTACAGTGCTAATTAGCATTCACACATCAGGTCATGGTGCTCACACATGTACTGTGGTCCTTTAGTTGTGGTGCTTGCATGTGTGCTCACTGGGGTTGCAGTCTTAGTTGGGGTGCACAAATTCTGATCATGATGCTTGTGGCAGCCTGCTATACTCACCAGGAGTCATACCACAGCAGCTGCAGCCCTTTATGTGGCACGCACGCACACACACACACACACACACACACACACACACACACACCTGGCTGTGGTTTGGCAGAAATTTGCAATGCCAGGAATCGTAGACAGTAGAGCTGCTGGATTCATACCTGGTGCATGTGGGACACTAGGGACTTGGACTCATGACCATATACTTGGAAGGCAGATGCTCAAAGTCCCTGTGCTAGTTCTCTGGGCCCTCCTTTCATTTTTGTTTTTGGGTCACACCTCGAAGTGCCCGCTAAGTGTTCAGGGTTCACTATGGAAGTGCCCAGTGGATTACACAGTATGAAGGAATAAAATCTGGCCTCCTGCATTCAGAGCATGTGTTCAGCCCATTGAGCTCTGTACTCTAGTGTTGCTGTTGTTGGTTTGGGGCCTATTCCTGACTCTGATTTGGGAGCTTATTCCTGACACTGGGGTCAGGCGTTACCCTGGTGGTGCTTGGGGGACCATATTTGGTGCCAGAGATCAAACTAGGATCAGCTGCATGCAAAGCAAATGCCTTACCTTTCCAGTATTATTTCTCTGCCCCGTTCTCTTGCTCTTTTTTTTGTTGTTTGTTTGTTTGGGTTCTTAGGGTCACACCTGGCAATGCTCAGGGTTTAATCCTGGCTCTGCACTCAGGAGTTACTCCTAGCATTGTTTGGGGACCATATGGGATGCCAGGGATTGAACCGGGTTGGCTGTGAGCAAGGCAAATGCCTTACCCACTAGACTATCACTCCAGCCCCTTTGCTCCTTTCTCTTTTGGGATCACTCCCAGCTGTGTTTGGGGCTTACTCCTGGCTCTGTGCTCAGGGGTCACTCCTGATGAGCCTTGGGGACCAAATGTAGTGCCAAGGATTAAACCAGGGTTTGCTGAGTGTAGGGCAAGCACCTTAGCCTCTGTACTATCAGTCCAGCTTCCCTTTTTTAAAATTAAAAACATTTTTTGGGGCCGAGATTTAATACAGTGGTCAAGATGTTTGATTTTCACGTGGCAGACCCAGTTATGACACCCCGCATTGCATATGGTTTCCTGAGCACAGAGCTAGGAGAAAGCCCTGAGTACAGCTAGGCATGACTCCCAAACAAAATTATACAAAATAATAATAAAATAAAAATTAAATTAAAATAATAATAACTTGGGGGGTTGTGGTAGTCTGAGTCATACCTAGTGAGTGCTCATGGCCTATTTCTCCTCAGAAGAGACCCCAGCAGAGCTCAGGGGACCATCTGTGGTGTAGGCTCAAACTAGGGTCAGCTGCCTGCTAGGCAAGCACCTTACCTTCTGCCTTATCTCTTTGCACCTCCTGTTTTGGGTGGGTGGCACACCTGATGATGCTCAGGGCTTACTCCTGGCCGACTCAAGAATTACTCCTTGAGATGCCTAGGGAACAATATAGGATGCTGGAGATCCAACCCCCAGCTTAGCCACGTGCGAGGCAAGAGCCTTACTCTGTGTTCTCCTTCCCTCTGCCCCTCCTTTCCAGTAGGGAATTCCCTGGGGGAGGAATGATAGTACAGCAAGTACAGATTTGATTTATGGTGCCCCATAAGGTTCCCCAAAGCCCCACCAGGAGTGACCATTGAGGGAAGAGCCAGGAGTAACCTCTGAGCATTGTTGGCTGTGGTTCCCCAAAAATAGGGCCTTCCCATAGTGCTTGGAGCCCTGGGGATGATGATACTCAGCCAGTAATGCTGCTTGAGTCCAGCAGTGCTTGGCGGCTACTGGGACCATAGCTAGCAGAGCGCGGGGAGATACTGCGCCTACAACTGGCAGTGCTCAGAGGGGTTAACACAAGGCCCCTGTGTCCCGTGCTCTCTCCTGGCCTGATTCTCTCCCCTTCAGTGTCTGGGACATTCCAGTCTTCATGAAGGGCAAGAGCACCTCCGTCTGAAATCTCTTTGCCAGCTTCCCGCAGGGACGCCCTGGCAGCTCCATCTCTAGCTTTGGCATCACAGGACTTGCCTTTGTCCCACGACAGTCCCAAATCATCGGGGAATCCTCCCTCCTTTACCCTCAGGATCAGCCCAGGGTGTCGCCGACTGTTCCATTACCTGAGCTGACCCCTCTATGTGGAACAACAGTATTCTCAAGTCTATGTCACCCTTGGTTCTCCGGCTCCCTCCCCAGTTCTTAGTCTCAATTCATCAGCTAGAATGTGTTTCAATCTTAGTTACAGGTCTGGAGAGACTCAATGGGCTGTGTACATATTTTGCATGCAGGAGGCCCAGGTTCGATTCCCTGCACAACCCGGTCCCCTAAGCACCACTGGGAGCCACTCCCAAACTCTGCGCTGAGAGTGGCCACTGATCGCTGCTGGGTGAGGCCCCCAAATCCAAAATAAATAAGTAATAAATCAATAAGGGCAGAGATAGAAGCAGGGTTAATGCACTTGCTTCACACACAGCTAACCACGTTTTTACCCCAGGCACCCTGTATGGTCCTTTGACCATTGCCAGGAGTGAGTCAGAGCACAGAGCCAAGAGTAGCCCTTGAGCACTATTGAATATGGCACGAAAAACTAAAATCAATGAAGGAATCAATAAATCAATCAGGCTTAGTTGCTGCAAATCAGACCTTGCCCGTCCTTTTGCTGAGAGCCCAGCATTGACTTTCTCATCTTTCCCAGAGAAAATGACAAGATTTGTGGAGGGCTAAAATCTGCTCTTTGTTTGTACCACTCCCCCCTTCTCCCCTCTCTGGCCACAAGCTACCTGTACCGGCCACTTCCTGTCCTTCTGCTTTGCATGGACCGGATCCCTCTGTCTGCGGTACTCCCCGTAGGTATCCTCATGGCTTCCTCCTCCAGTTCTCAGAACTATCCCTGATAGTTCTCTCAGGGAGGTCCACACCACCCAACTCCTGAGTCCCTGTTCCTATGATCCGTACTTTGCCTTTCTTTCTGTTTAGTTTTTGGTGGTACTCAGCATCAAGGTCTGGCCCTCACACATTTGAGGCATGTTCTCTGCTGCAGAGCCGCATCCAGGATCTTTTGTTATGCTTTCCCCTATGGCACTGAATGTCTTCTAGCGAAGGGTGGAACTTGCTGATTGCATCTTGTTTTGGGCCTGAACTTAGTCTTCCACTCAGAAAATAAGCTCTAGGGGCTGGAGCCATAATACAGCAGGTAGGGAATTTGCCTTGCACACAGCTGAACCTGGTTTGATCCCTGGCATCTCATATGGGCCCCTAAGCAATGGCAGGTGTAATTTTTTTTCAAAGTCGATTTAATATTTAATGTTTTATATCATTTACAATTTTAAAGGAAAAATGACACTATCATCTTAGTAGAAGGAGAAAAATGAATAATAGTAAAAATTCTTAAGAAATTCAGAGTAGAAACATCCTTAAATGAAAAAAGTTGTTGCTAGAAACCTAGAACAAATATTATTCTTAAAAGATTAAATAGTAGAGGGGCTGGAGTGATAGCACAACAGGTAGGGCGTTTGCCTTGCATGCGGCCGACCTGGGTTCGATTCCCAGCATCCGATATGGTCCCCCAGGCACCGCCAGGGGTAATTCCTGAGTGCATGAGCCAGGAGTAACCCTTGTGCATTGCAGGGTGTGACCCAAAAAGCAAAAAAAATAAAAAAAATAACAAGATTAAATAGTAGAGAGTGCAGAGCCAGGAGAAAGCTCTGAGCACTGCTGGGTGTGACCCAGAAAGCAAAATAAATAAATAAATAAATAAATAAACTCTAGAGGGGTATGGTCTTCATTCTGTTCACTAAAGTATGAAATCTTTTGTGTGTGGGGGGGGACTTAGGATCAAACCTGGTGGTGGTGGTACTCAGGAGCTGCAGCTGGCTTTGTGCTTAGGAATGACCACTGGCAGTGCTCAGAGACCATATTTCATGCTAGGGATTAAACTGTGGTTGGATGTTTGCAAGACAAACACTTTAGGGGCTGGAGACATAGTCTAGAAATAAGGAACTTGCCTTGCATAGGGTAAACACAGATTAGATCCCCAGTACCCCATATAGACCCCCGAGTCTTGCCAGGAGAGATCCCTGAGCACAGACCCTGGAGAAAGCTTGAGCACCGCTATGTATAGCCCCCAAACCAAAACCAAAGCAAGCAAATGAAAAACAACAACCAAATATGCCCCAAGAACAAGTGCCTTAAAACCTGTACTATCTCTCCCTGAAGTGTCAATAAAAGCTTTCTTTTTGTTTTATTTTTTGGGGTGGCCACACCTGTCTGTGCTCAGGGCTTACTTCTGGCTCTGCTCCAGCATCACTCCTGGCTGGGGTCAGGAGACCATATGGGGTGCCAGGAATCAAATTTGGATAAGAAAAGTAGCTTCCCTACTGTATGATCTCTCCAGCTTGCAGTAAATTCTTGTTGAGTGATGAATGAACCCCTTTTTAGTTGAAGGTAAGTGTGAGCGTGGGTCTTGGTCTCTTTTCCTGGTGTGTGTGTGTGTGTGTGTGTGTGTGTGTGTGTGTGTGTATTATAAACATATAATTTTTTCAACAGTCAGTCATAGGAAAAGCAGTGGAAAGAAATCTAGAAAGGTTCTGTGCGCTGGAATTTCTGGCTGTTCTATCTTTGTCATTGTTCCAAGCAGAAATAAAAACCATTTTTTTAGAGCAATTTTTTTATTTTATTGTGCAGCCATAAATGGGGCCAACACCCTGCTGTGCTGCTAGGGGGACCTGGGACTACTCCTTGCCACCAGGGTCGTGGCCTGCATGTGTGTGTGTGTGTGTGTGTGTGTGTGTGTGTGTGTGTGTGTGTATTGGCATCATGGGGTGCTGTGATAAGGATCAAAGGCAGGGCCTTACATATATATGGAAGGCATGTGCTGTACCACTCGAGCCACTTCCCTAGCTCTTTAGAACAGGTTTTTTTTTGTGTGTGTATGTGGGGGTGGTGTTGAAGGTCATATCCATTATTATTCAGGGGCTATTCCTGGCTCTTTGTTCAGAGCTTGGGAGACCATACATGGTGCTATAGAATTTGAACTGGGATCAGCGGGGTACAAAGCAAACACCTGAACCTCTGTACTATCTCTTTGGCTCACACAGAAAAAAATTTTTTTTCTTTTAGAGGGGCCACACCAGTGGTGTTTAGGGCTTAGTCTTGTTGGCTGCCCAGGGAACCATAAGTGGTCCTGGGGATTGAGCCAGGGTCAGCTGTGCCCAAGGCACAGTTTTTAAAAAAATTTTAATTGAATTTAAGTTTTTTTGGTCATGGTCCTGGCTCTCCACTTAGGGATAACTCCTGGCAAATTCAGGGGACCATATGGGATGCCAGGGCTGAACCCAGGTAAGCAGAATGCAAAACAAGTGTCTTACCCATTGTACTTTCACTCCCGCCCCTATTTTTAATTTTTTTTCTTTTTGGGTCACACCCAGAGATGCTCAGGGGTTACTTCTGGCTCAAGCACTCAGGAATTACTCCTGGCAGTGCTCGGGGGACCATATGGGATGCTGGGAATCGAACCTGGGTTGACTGCATGCAAGGCAAATGCCCTATTCACTGTACTATTGCTCCAGAACCACTACTTTTATTTTTAAATGGGGCTAGAGAGATAGTCCAAGGATAACGCATTTTCCTTGCACACTATGAGCCCCAGTTCTGATCCCTGAGGACTGCCAGGAGCAACCCCAGAACACAGAGCTGGGAGTAGCCCCACATGGCCGGGAGCGGCTCCCAAAATTCCTCCCAAAAGAGAGAGAGAAAAAAAGTGGGAAATTCTTCAAAACATATAAAAATGGGGGTCAGAAAAGTAGTACAATGAGTAAGCTGCTTGCCTTGCACAGAGCTGACTCAGGTTCAATCCCTGGAACTGCATATGATCCCTGAGCAGAGTCTATGCACAGTGGATGGGACCCCAAACCCAACAAAACAAAACAGATCAGGCCAAAGTGAAGATGGCTCAAAGGGCTGGAGCCTATGTTTTGTAGGCAGGACGCCTGGGTCTGACCCTCAGCACCACATCGTTCCCCTAAGCACTGCCTGAGCACCAAGCTGGGAGTAGCATCGGAGCACCCCAGATCTGGCCCCCAAACCATTAAAAAATACTACAGAGCTATTTAGTGATGACCAATAGCACCTTACAGAGGCCGAGTGGCCAGACATTGACATGTACTCAATCACTTGGGCATTTGGCTTTTGGGTTTGGTGTAATGAACTCCTCACCACTCCAGACCTCACCAGTCTGCTGCCCACTGGTCAGGCTGGAGGAGACCTTGCTGGGCAGACAGAGGAGGCTCCAGGGCTCAGGGACTTTCTTCCACCTCCTCTCTGTGCGTGGATACAGCTGGACAGAACTAGCATCAGCACGTCCCCCCTGCACTGAAACCAGACTTGGGCTCTCCACGACTCCATGCAGCCACCCTGGGCGAGTGTGAGAAAAGATCCCAAGTCCTATCCACAGGTGGCCCCTGTCCTTGGCCACCTTAACCTCACAGGAGCCTGGGTCTCAGGAGGGCTATGGATCCATCTGATGAAGACCCAGAGACCTCCCAGAGGTTGTGCCAAGGCACGCCAGGCTGTGACCACCTCTAGGCCAATGTCCAATTCCTTTTCTGGGACCACAGGACTCTTGGGTGAGTCCCCAGGCTGGAGTCAGGCGCCTGGGGTTGATGAGAACCAGACTCAGGAAGCCCCCCTCTGACTAGCTGGCACTGCTCTGGGCCTCACAGCCACCAGCTTGAGGAAGTTCTTTCTTCAGGGGTTTCCCAAGCCGGCCGCTTCCTTGCAAGTTCAAACTGGATTTTTCTTGCTGCCCTTTCCCCCAGCAGCCTCGCCTGTGCGGGGTCTCTCCTAATGAGGCTTTGGTGCCAATGCCTGGGCAGCTCCATCCCGCTGGGCCCCAGCTGGTTCAGGTCTGCCGCGGGCAATGGGCAGCTTCCCAGTTCCACCCAGCCCAGGGCACCTGGGGCCGCCCTGCACCTTGGCAGTCCCCGCCCTGCCTCAGATGCCCCCATTCAACACGCAGTGTCCCCTGTCAGGACTGCACCTTTATTCAGAGTGCCTTTTACTATCGATAAAAAGATCAGTCCGAAGGGCCCAGGATCCCCGGACTTTTGTTCCCAGGCTTGAGGCATTGACAGTAGGTTGATGTGGCAGCCCCAGGAGGCCAGGGGGGCCCCCCGCACAGGCTTCGGGGGGGCTTGACTGCCCCCAGCTCAGACCCTCCCCAAAGCTGCTGGGGATGCACCTCACGTTGCCTCCTTCCGGAGGCCTCGCTCTGTCCCATTTCCTGGGGCCTCATTAATTCTTCCCCACCTCACCCCGTGAGAAAGCAGGTCTGTGTTAAGCTTGGCTCAGGCCCAAAGCTGGATCTGACATTGCCACTAGCTGGTTTGGGAGGCAGGGGCCAGCGGGGTGGGGACTCTGTTCCTACCTCATGCCCGGAGAGAGGGGGGAGGGGCACCATGACCAGCCACAGACTCCCTCCCACCCTGTGGTCAGGAGCCCAGGGACCATGGAGATGGAGAAGATAAAACACAGCTGGTCTGACATATCATATTTATAAAAGGGGGCCACCAGTCTCTCCTCCCTCACCTCAGGCTGGACCCTGGGGTCTTAGGCCCCCCAGAGCAGAGACACTCTTTTCTCCCCGGTAGTGGAATGTGAGCTACAGGCCAGGATTGAGGGCGGTGGAGGCCCAGCCTCCCCAGGACTGGTGGCGGAAGCAAGGCAGACTCCCTTAGGGGCACCCACATCAGCCTCCCCTTCAGAAGGACCTGTTAATTCCAAGTGTCCAGTCTGCTCCTGGTGGGGGTGGGGCTGCTTCTGCGGGGGAGGGGAGATGGGCACAGGGACAAGAGTATCTGAGGGCTGACAGGGGCTGAGGGGAGAGAGGGAAAGCAGCTGGGGAGGGGGCGGGCAGGGGTTCAGGGTGCAGACCTTGTTCCAGCTCTGCATGCCCCAGCAGGAGATATGGCCCCCTCCCACCCCCAGAGGCCGCTGCTGGGCCTCAGTGCATGCAACTGAGCAGAAAGACAGGGGTTTGGGGGGAGGGGCAGTGGCTGAGACAAGAGGATGGGAGTGGGGCTGCAGGCCCACCCTGCTTCCGGCTCGGGAAGCCCCTGCACCCAAGGAGCCCAGCAGGGTCATGGCCCAAAGGCCTTGGTCCTGGTTCCCTAACAAAAGCCTTCCACAGAGAGGACGTGGGCTGGGCCGGGTGCATGGTGCTGACCATGTCTCCCCACCCCCTTGGCCCCTGGCTGCAGGGGCTGAGGAGCTGGCAGGGCTGTGAGGACCAGTAGATGGAACAGAAGGGGCCGTCCTAGTGGCTTCCTCCTTGCCGGCTAGTTCCTGAGGCCCAGTCAATGATGATGAAACTCAAGCTCATGGTCATCAGCAAGAGGCCAAACACAGCAAAGCACAGGGCCTGCAGGGGCAGAAGTCAAGGTCAAACCGGAGGCCAGGATAGCCCCTAGGTCGCCATGCCTCCCACCGACCTCCAGGCCCCTCGCACCAGGATCTTGGGGGTGGACTTTGCAGGTTCCTTCTCAGTGGGCACAATGCGGAAGTAGAAGCTGGCAGGGAAGATGAAGATGAGGCATGGGGCTGACGTGGCACCTGCAACAGAGGAGGCGCGTGTCTTAGCAAAGGGTCACTGACGTCTTCGTATTTTGGTGGGAGGCACACTCGGAGGGGCTGAGGGCTTACTCCTGGCTTGTGCACAGGGCACAAGTGGTTGAGGGACCCTACGTGGCGTCAGGAATGGATCTTGGGTCAGCCACATAAAAGACAGGTGCCTTAACCCTTGTGCTTTCTCTCCCACTAAGGTCAAACAATCTTTTTTTTTTTTTTTTGCTTTTTGGGTCACACCTGGCGATGCTCAGGGGTTATTCCTGGCTCTGCTCTCCTGGTGTTGCTCGGGGGACCATATGGGATGCTGGAATTGAACCCGGGGAGTCGATTGCATGTGAGGCAAATGCCCTACCCGCTGTGCTATCACTTCAGCTCCTCAAACAATCTTTTTGGGGGACCAACTCATCTTGCTGTTTCATTGAGTGCACTGCCTGTTTCTAGAGCATTTACCTGCCCATCCTCTTATTTCCTGTCAACCATGATGGGAATATAGTGCTGCTGGAATGAGAGAAACTGTCAGTGAATGAAGTTGGCAAAGAGGAAAGGCGGAAAGGCAGGCAAGAGATGGGGACAGAGTTATTGAACTCCTGGATAGCTATTGAGGCTAATGGATTCCCGAAGGCCTCTCAATTCTTTAAGCCAATGTATTCCTTTCTGCTTAAATTATTTTGATTCAGGCTTCAGACATCTTGAATTAAGATAATTGACCTGTGATATTCAGTACCAATGCTGGTTGTTGGTTTCTGCAGAGTTGAGTTGGGGAGTCAGTCTCCTGAACTGGAGCCCTCAGAGATGTCTCTGAGTTGTCTGATCTTCTCTCTCAGAGCCCCGATCAGGATGGAACAGAGGCCAGAATACCAAACCTGTCTCTGCCAGATTCTGGAGCCTAATAAATTTTCCCCATTTGTCAGAAGAACAGGATCTGCCATCAGAAGAGCTTCAGGGGCGGTACCCCTTCCTCCACACACCACAGTGTCAGGCCCTTACCGATGACCCCAAAGATGCCCAGGATGTTGGGGGCGAAGATGACCAGCAAGTTGATGCCAGTCAGCAGGCCAGTGGCGATGATCACGTGCCGTAGCCAGCTGAAGTCCCGGTTGGGGAAGAGCATTTGCTGGATGGCGCGACGCACCTGTGGGCCGCAGGGGCCGTGAGTGAGCAGTCAGGTCTGACAGTTCCCCGCCCCCCAGGCTCTGGGCACTGGCCTACGGGCTCACCGGAAACAGAACGATGGGCACCGTGAGCGTGACAGCTGTCAGCACAGCCACACGCACACAAAGGATCAACACGTCAAAGGGGTCCACCTTGCTGTAGGTGTGCAGGAGCTCCGACTCCACCCCATCTGCATGGGCAGGGAGGGGGTCAGAGGCAGCCCCGCCCGCCCCAGCACTGAGGGGCAAGGCCACTGGGCACCCTTTGGCGGGCACTCCCGTGCAGGGCCCCAGGGAGCCTCTGGCCCCCACAGCCTGGCCTCTGCCCCACCCCCTCCTGCATCCAGCCGTACCATAGAAGGTGAGGTAGCCGAAGAGGGCGGCCAGGAAGTACATGACGTACATGACAGCGATGGAGAGGTTGGAGATTTGCTGCATCTTCCCCTTGGAGGGGCTGGGGGGAGGGGATAGTGCCAACCTGGGTCACAAGGGAGATCCCACCCGCACAGTCCCCACCCTTGGCAGTGGAGGGAGCCTCACTCTCACTCCCAATTCCTCCTCATAGCAATTCAGGAGATTGTTAGGAAGTTTTTTTTTCTTTTTTTTTGCAGGAGGTAGATTCAGGGGAAATGCTCCCAAGCAGTGCTCAGGAGGTCTAGGGGGCCTTCCTGGAAACAGTTGGCCTGACGGTGATGCTGGGGGTCACAAGGGACACTCTGCCGTGCTGGGGGTATCACGTGGGTCTGGGCCTCCATATGCCAGACATGTTCTTCCGTGCTCTGAGCTGTCTCTGGGTTCCCTGGGGTTCCCACTCCCATGGTCAGGGCCACTTTCATCTCGAGGCAGTGCTGCCCCCTTCCCACGGCCACCTACTCCTTGAGCTCAGTGTAGATGGGCAGCACCTCGGGGTGGCAGACGAAGGCAAAGGCCATGATGGGGATGGTATACGCCGTCTGGGGAAACGAGGGAGCATGTCAGGGCAGCCCCCACGGCCCTCCTGGGCTCCAGCACCGCCCTCCGTCCCTGTGGATGGGAACCTGCGTGTTGAGCATGAAGTATCGGGGGCTGCAGGAGGCGGCGGCCTCAGCTCCATGCAGCCGCGATGCTGTCTCCTCCTCGGCGCTGTCCGTGAGGCTGAAGTTGCCAGTGACGTTGGCAGCGTGCAGAGGCAGCGGGCAGGGCACTTGGAACTTTTTGTAAATGACCTGTTTCGGGGAGAGGAGGACAATGGTTCAGGGCCAGCCGGGCCACAGGGGAGGTGGGGGGTGAGATGGAAGCTATGTGTAGATCAGGGCTGGCGGGGGCTACTCACCTACCCAGGCTGCCCAGGGAGACCCCCCCTCCAGTGGAGCATGTCCCCAGGGACACCTGTCCCCCACTTGAGCAGCCCCGAGGTGACTCACTGCAATGAGAAAGAACACCATGCAGCTGAGGGAGAAGCCGCTGGAGTAGCCTAGGTAGCCTGCAAAGTGGAGGGCATCGTGAGGTCAGGGGGTCCCTCCCACACTGCCCTCTAGGACCCTGGCCCCGCCTCGCCGTGCTCACCAAGCTGCCGCATGAGCGCCAGAGGGAGGATGATGGTGATGGAGACCAGGATCACCAGGTAGTTCCCGTTCATGTACCAGTCCCTGTGGGACAGGAGTTGTCACCACTACTCACGATTGAGTATATTGGGGCTGTTCCCACCTCCACACCCCATGGAGGTCACACTGGTCTTTGACCCCATCTGTCAAGGACACCCAGGGCACAGGGTATGCATGCTCATCAGACCCCACAGTCACCAACGGAATGGACCTCAGACTGTGGGTGTGTGTGTGTCGGGGGGGTGCCAACTCACCACGAAGTGACCGGTGAGGGGTACATGGAGGTGGATGGGATAGAAAACCTGCCTCTGGGGATGGACTCTTCTCCATGGGGGCTTAGGGAGTTACCAAACAGGCCAGATGCCCTGTGCTGCCCCGGGGGGGGGGTTGCGGTGGGGAGACTACAGGATGAGGCTGGCATTCTGGGGAAGGCCCAGTGACACAGGGGGCCCCCCAGATCCTACCTGTTTCCCACCTTCTGGAGCTCAGCCTCAACTATACTTCTGGGCCCTGTGCCAGGGCAGTGCCCAACTGTCTTCTCCATCCCACCCCAAACATGGGAGGTACCATTGGTCTCGCTAATGTGACAGGCAGCCTGGGGCTTAAAGGGGAGCAGCGCTGAGGGGTGGTCAGGAATAACAGGTGTTGGATCTTCCAGCTTCACAGGCGGCACCCCACTTCCTCAGGCCCGCCCCACCCTGCCTTTACTGTCCTTCTTGGGGGTGCTCCCCTAGCATTAGCTCTTCTGGTCACTCTACCTGCCCCGCCCAACCCATCTCCTAGGTGGACACTGAGGGGGGTCTCCCACCCTTCCCCACTCCCCTCGACCCTGAGGCTCACGAGGTTTGCTCCTCCAGGTTCAGGAAGGTCTGTATAACCAGGGGCAGCTCGGACTTGATGATGTACAGGTAGCTGGACATGGCTGAGTGGGGAGAGGGGTGGGCCAGAGTGGGGTTCAGCTGAAGCACTCAGCCCGGGGGTCCCCACCGACCCCTGTTGCCTGGCTCACCTCCGATGTTCTGCAGTGTGATAGCGAGGGCCGCCGCCAGCTTTCCTGGGGTCCCGAAGGCACGGTAGCCCAGCTGCTCGTAGGCACGGATGCCTGCGGGATGGAAGTCAGGACTGCTCCCCAGGCCCCCCACCCCTGCTATAGGCCGGTCTGAGGCTCACCCACGATCCCTGAGGACTTGAGTAACAGGTGGATGGAGTAGCTGGAGAGCAGGGCCACAGCTGTCAGCAGGAACCTGGGAGATGGACGAGACAGGCCGCTGGGCACCCCCGGCAGGCAGGGGGTGATGAGCTCTGGGAGTCTGTGACGGGGTGTTGTTTGTTCCCTAACAGGGTGTGTGTGGGATCAGCAGGGCCCAGGAAGGCTAAGACCAGAACGGTCCCTGGAGCTCTTGGGATAGGAGGTGGCAAGACATAGTCCTGGCGGGGCCATGTGGGGGATGTGGTAGAGGCACAGGTTTGGAGCTGTCAGGCTGGCGCCGGCTGCAACCCCCCAGGGTCCATGGGAAGTGAGGCCCGTTTGTCTGGCCATGGTGGGTGTTTACAGCTATGATTTGGGCTGAGGACAAGTGCCCATGCCGTCAGCTGTGTAGCAGGCCAGGAAAGTGGCAGGGCACGGGAGGTCATGTTTGGTGTCCCGTCAAAGCACTTGGGGTCATGGCAGGCACTCACAGGAAGAGGATGATGCCCGTGTTGGCCATGGCATAGGCGAGCCCCAGGATGCCACTGCCCATGATGGCATTGCTGAGGTTGAACACCGACATCCCGAACGACGTCTTCCCCTCAAACTGCGGGCATGGGGGAGGAGCATCAGCAGGGGGTTGAGGAGCCCCCATCTCCGCCCCTCAGCCTCCCACCGCAGCCCTGGAGCACCTCGTGACTGCACCCAAGCTCCCGTGGGTGCCCCCGATCCTCCCTTGCTGCCCCGGCTCACGTCAGTGAACTGCGGCTCCTTGCTGGGGCCTTTCTGCAGGAAGCCTTCACCTTCCACGCAGCTGCGCCGGGGGCCCTCCACCCTGTGGGCATGGCCGGGCAAAGCTCTCAGCTGCGTCCCTCGCACACACCCGTCCCTGCCCCCAGCCCAGGTGCCCACGCCCTCCTGCTCACCTCTGGCTTCCTGCTGAGGGGCTGCTGACCCGGAGTAGCCCCTCTGCATGCTTGCCGTTGGGCACCAGCTCCACCATCTCGGTCTGCAGAGGCGCCTCCATGGCTCAGGGACCCGATCCCAGGAGCAGTGGCCACACGCTGACACAAGCCTGCAGAGGGGCAGCCCCACCCCAGTTATTCCCAGGCCCCCCAACAGTGTTAACCAAAGCACACGTGGGGTCGCTCTGGGGACACATGGAGCTCAGCCTGCTGCCGCCTCCCTGGGACCTGTCTTGTGGGTGTCTGTGTGTTTGTAGGAAAAAACGCTTCCCAGGCAGAGCTGAGGGAACCCGGGGCCACTCCCAGACAATCCTAACCAGCTCGGCCTCACGGTTCAAGGACCTGGGGATGCTCTTGCTCTGTTGTGCTGGGAACCACCTGCGCTCACTAGGAGGTGAT
The DNA here is from genome assembly GCF_029834395.1 of Sorex fumeus. NCBI lineage: Eukaryota > Metazoa > Chordata > Mammalia > Eulipotyphla > Soricidae > Sorex > Sorex fumeus. The sequence goes on along the minus strand of NW_026606129.1, from coordinate 50,967,158 downwards.
CAGGAGCCCCTAGGGTCACACCTAGGGTATTGGGGTGGGGTCTGTGATGCTGGAAGCGAGGCCAGGCACAAGCCCGGAGTGCTCTGCCCTCTGCCTAACTCTCAGGATCCAGTCCCAGTCCTGGCTTTGGGGACACAGGTCTCAGACTCTTGAGTTCTCCAGGAGTCCCAGTGAGACACCCCGCTCAGAACAGTATACCCCCCATGGTACCAGCCAGTGAAGGCCCGGGGAGCACTGCAGTTTCCCTGCTGTGGAGAGAGGACCGTTAGCAGGATGACCCGAGTTCAAGGCCAGTTGCCAGGCCCTGGGATGCTGGGCCCAGTCTCTAGGCCCCACTCTGCAGGGAGGCCCTGGACCAACTCCCCATCCCTGATATTAACACTGGGAGACAGTTTCCTGTGCTCGCCCTGTGTGCCAGGGGCCTCCTAGCCAACCTAGAATGGCACTGCCCGACGACTGGAGGCCTCGGGAGAGGGTGAGGGCTGTGGGCCCCGTTCCCAGCCGCCCGGCGGGCACTGTTGGCACTCGGAACAAAGAGCCCTCTGTAGGCTGAGCGCTGGCCCTGGGATCGGCAGGCGCACGGCCTCCCCCCCCACCCCCCAGGAGGCCCGAGGCGGCACTGGTGGCTGACACCTGGACCCTTCCCACCCGGCTGCGAAGGGCCCTCGGGGGCCTTCCAGGAAATTGGTGCCCCGGGGCCCAGTTTTCTGGGCCACACAAGCCTCGCTCAGGGCTCTGTTCTCCCTCAAGCGCCTCCTTCTCTGCTGGGGAGCCCTGGCCCTGGGGTGCTGGCTTTCAGGAGTGGACTCTGAGTAGCCCCCACCCTTCTTACCCCAATATCCCCTCTCCACTTCATAGAGCCTCAGGCCAGGAGCTGGGGCCTTGGTGGCTAGAGAGGGACCCGCCCCTGGACTCACTGTCCCACTCCTCTGTCCTCTCCCCAACCCAACCCTGCCTGGTGTCTAGACGATGCACTTTTCTGTCCCCAGGACCCCATCTGTGAAGACTTTCTGAAGGCCACCAGGCCAAGGACCACTAAGGTGAGGGGGAGACAGAGAGGGGTTGTGCTGGCTGGTGGGTCAGCCAGAGCCTGGGCCTGAAACACCAGAACCCCCCTGCCTGGAAACGGATGGTCACTTCTCTGCACAGCCCCCCATGTGCCCAGGAGCCTGGGGTACCGGGTCCCACTCCTACACAGGCCGGGAGCTGCCCAGGTGTCCTGACGGCAGTGACCACAAGAGTGCAGCCCCAGGCACCTGATCCTGGGGATCCCATCCCCGGCACTCTGTAGCCCCTCAACCTGCCTGTCCTTCCTCGGGGGCCGGCCTGGGAATTCTGTTCTCCTCCATCCTGCCCACTCGGACCCACCAACGTGAGACCAGCTCCCTCCTCAGGACCAGCCTATTCTCATGTGTGTGCTGAGCCACGCCTCTGTACCTGCTCCAAGGGTCTCAGTGAGCCATGGGGGTGTGAGCATCTCATCTCCAGAGTCACTCTGGTGGGTCCCTTGGCACTTGCTACCTTGCTCTTGCCGGTCCTCCGGCCCTGGGCAGGCTGGGACAGGCCCTTTGAGTGTGCTGAGTCGGCAGCCGGACAAAGCACCCTTCTTGACCCTAACAGCCTTCCCTAGCAGCCGGGCCACCTCCAGGGAGACCACAGTCATGGTGCCATGACCAAAGTGCCCAAGGTCCTGGCTCCAGGGTCCCCGGCCCCCCAGCAAGACCCGGGCTGGCACCCTCAGATCTGTTAGTCACCACCAGTTCCTGCTGGGGCTCAGGCTGACCTGAGACCTTCAGTCTCTAGTGACAAAACCCCAAACACACGTGCCCTCTCCACACTCTAAGCCTTCTATTATGGGAGCCTCATAGTCCTGGGACACAAAGAAGGAGCGAGAGAAGTTGCATCAAGGAAAGCTTCCTGGAGGGGAGTCGACCCTAAAGTCCTTAGCAGGAATCCTCAGGGTGTGGAAACAGAAAAGAGGACCATGGGAAGAGGCACTAAAAAGGGTGGGATGAAGATTTCAGGCCCGCAGAGATGCTTGAAGGCCACCAGGTCAGACTCTGGCCTTCAGTCTGGCACAGGGAGGGGGCTGAGGGTCAGGGAGACCAGCTGTGGGACCTCAGACATTGTCTGAGCCTAGCTTCTGTCCTCCCCTGCCACCCCACCCCCCATTTTTTTGTTTTTAGAACACACCTGGCAGTGCTCAGGGGTTACTTCTGGCTCTGCATTCAAGAATCACTTCTGGTAGGTCTCAGGGGACCATATGGCATGCTGGGGGTGGAATCTGGATTGGCTGTGTGCCAGGCAAGTGCCCTACCTGCTATATTATTGCTACAGCTCCACCCTCTCCTTTTGGGGGAGGGGACCTGATGGTGCTCAGGTGACCATGTGGTGCCACACATGTTCCATGCAAGTAAGAACTCCACTTCTCTGAACCATCTCTCCAACACCTAGGAGACCCCCCCTTTTTTTTTAGAGGGGCGGCACACCCATGGTGCTTAGGGATTATTTAAAGTTCTGTGCTGGGGTCACTCCTGGTAGAGGGCAGGGGCCATGTGAAACTGAGGGTAGGATCCGGGCCTCCAGTATGCACGGCATGCACTCAGCCAGTTGAACTTGCTCTCTGACCCTTGAGAGGCTCATTTTTGACAGTTGACCTTTCTCAGGCCTACCTCCTGTGGAGCTCCTGTGGATTAGGGAGTCCGGGAGCTCAGTGATGTAATAGCTATGGCCCCAAGAAAACCCAGAGTGGACACACTGATCTGAGGCCGGGCCTGGTCTTGCCTTGTCATGTGACCCTGGGCAAAGAACTCCCCATCTCGCAGACCTGCGTTCCAGGCATGCGTGGAAGCTGGGGATGGAGCTAGGAGCCTCCCTGAGGCCTGGGACTCCCAGAAAGAGAGGTCAGGGGTTGAGGTGGAAAGAGCACTGCGACCTTGGCCAAGCCGTCAGGATGACATCTGCCTTGGGTGCCACATGGGCCGGGGCAATCAATGGATGACCAGGCCGCTGCCCCAGGCCTGTTTGCTCTGCTGGGAGATAAGGGCAGGGGCAGGAGCGGGCAGGAAGCCGGGGTGCAGGTAACGCCCGCCCACGCAAGCATCACGGGGTGAGAATTCGGCAGGCACACCTCGGCAGGTGTTGAGTTTGGCTAATTAAAGATTCCCAGGCCCAGGAATCCAGGCCGTGGTGGGGCAGCTGCTTGCGTCAGCCACTGTGGGACGCATGTCCCTCGGCCCAGGATTGAGGTCCTTGAAACTTCCGGGGCTCTGAGCTCCACTCTCTGTGCTCCCATGCTCGGGGACCTGGCTGTGCCTCAGAGCATGCCGGTGATGGCCATGCTGTCCCTCTCCCCACCCTTACAGTCACACGCACAGTGGAGGCACAGACCCCATCCCCGCCCAGAAGCTTGCTACCATGGCGCCCCAGCTCCTCGTGCCTGACACCCTCACTGAAGTCCAGGTCTCAAGCACAGGGAAGGTGGCCGGCTGCAGGCCTGGCTGCGGGGCTTCTCCTGGTGGCTCAAGGGTGTGGGCCCCAGCTCCTGCCTCCTTACTGTTCTCTTCCTTGGCTAAGACAAGGTGCCTCTCTGAGCCTGCACCCCTCGGCCCTGTTGGGTCAGGCTGTCCATGGGGACACCGGATTTGGAGCGGAGCTGAGTGGCAGCCCCCACGGGCGTGGCCACAGGAGCAGCTGGCAGCGGTCAGGGAATAGGGGCCGGGCGTGTGAGAGGGGGAGTTTGGACCAGCGGGTAGGGTGCTTGCCTCGCACATATGTGTCTGACCCGGTTTGAGCCCCAGCACCACATAGAGTCCCCCAAATACTGCCGGGAGTGATCTTTGAACTCCAAGCTAGGGAGCCAGGAGGAGTAATCCCTGAGCATTGCCCAAAAATATAAAAGAGAGGGGGAAGTGGAGGACTAAAACACCCCTTCCGCCTCGCCCTGACTGTCCAGTCCCAGGGATCCAGACTTGTGTGTGTCCAGCAGGCCTCATCCCCAGCTCCCTGGCGTCTGTGTTCTGGGCATGCGGAAGCGTCTAGGAGGATCTGAAGGGCCCAGCGGTGGCCGGAAAGTAGACTTTCCTGTCGGGGGTACATTTTCTAGACACCCGGCAGATGCTTAGAGCTAGGTCCAGCCCAGCCACCTCGGCCTCTCCTTACAGCCGTCCTGGACCCTCCTCGCTCCGCTGCCCCAGGGGAGGCTGCAGCTGGGACCTGGGCTCAGGGCTGGGCCAGAGCCAGCTGCAGTCTCCTCCCTCGTTTGCCAGCCTGCTGAGAGGGACGTGCGGCCCAAGACCCAGCTGAGGCGAAGGACAGGACATCACGTGTCCATGGCCCCCCGGGGGCAGGGGAGACCCCGAGCCAGCCAGTCCATTCTCCTCCCTGCTGACCCGGAATCCCCTGGAGGCGGCCAAATATTTGGACAGCCGGACTTCTGGCCCCAAAGAGAGCTGGAGCAGGGGCCTAGGGCAACTCAGGACTCTTCGGAGACCCCGATGGCGGGGGCGGGTGGGGGGGAACGCGCTAAAGAGGTCAGCCTGAGAGGCAGGCGCCATCCCACACCGGGAAGAGGCAGAGGGAGGGGAGCTAGGCAGGGAGAGCAAACACTCTCGTGCAGGCAGACTAATCCAGGCAGACTGACAGAGGCCCAGGGAGAGATGCCGAGGGAGAGAGCAGGGCAGAGGAAAATAGCCAGAGAGAGAGAGAGAGAGGAAGACACTTCACCCAGCAGCAGCAGCTACACAGAGAGGGGCAAGGCAAGGGGAGGCAAGAGAGGCCACATCTGACAGAGTCCTGGAGGAGCAGGGAAGAGAGAGCCAGAGAGGTGAGGGGCCAGTCAGCAAGGGGACCTTGAGGGGTGGCCAGGCAGACGATGGGAGAACCCTTCAAGAAGACTGCCCCGGCATTTCCAGATCCTCTTTGGCAGGTCTGGCTCCTTCCTCAGGGACTGGGACATGTAACGGGTAGGGCCCCTGACCCCAGCGTGTGTCTACCAAAGGACGGGAAAGGCAGATGGAGCTGGTGGCCGCTGGGCTGAGCCCTGCCCTCAGCGCCAGGCGCCAGTGCAGACGTGCCGGCCGAGAGGCTGTGTACAGGACGTAGCCTGCAGAGCGGAAATTCAAAGCCAAGCCACCCCAGGCCACTGACCGGAAAGCCCCTCCTGCCCCGGCAGCTGGCCCTTCCCTTGAGCCCCCATAAGTCTCACCTGGTCCCCCCGAGCCCCCTCCCCCCATCTGTCCTCTTATCTAGAGTCAAAGGCCTACCCTCTGCCCACCAGCCAGAGTACATCCAGGGCAGCGCAGGTGCTCAACGAATGTTTATGGGGTGTGTTCGGACCCTACGCAGACCCCACTCAGGCTCTAAGTGGACCTGTGCCCTGTAGGGGCTGCCTGAGGCCCTGGGGGACCCCCTGGCCTACGGTAGCATAGGGACATGCATGGCTCCAGTTTGCTTGTGTGTGTGTCTCTGTGTGTGTGTGTGTAGTGCTAAGGCTCAAACCCAAGGCTTCACATGCAAGTCAAGTGCTCTACCACTGAGTCACATCGCTGGCCCCACCCCTGCTTTTCTGTGCACACAGATACCAAGGCTCCAGAACTCTACCTCCCCTGTAGCTCACGGCTCCCCTAAAACATGCTTTCCCCTTATACTGAGCCCCCAGGCTCACGACCAGCCCCGATTCCAGGAGGTGCTCCTTGCAGCTCAGAGCCCTTCCTGCCCCTAATCCAGAGTCCATGTGCCACCAGCTGGCTGCTCCCTTGCTTCTCCATGTACCCAAGCCCCCTGCCTTGGACAGGAGTCACCAACTGGCATGGACCGGTCACCCAGAGGCCTGGGCTGGGCGAGGTGAGGGAAGGGCCTGAAGAACCAACACTCATTAGAGTGGCGCTGGGTAGTCGGTAAGGAAAAGGCTCCGTGGGCCACTCAGAAAGCAGGTCTGAGACACAGAGCCCCAAGCTCCCCGAGGCGCGGGGCGCCTTGCGGCCCTGCCCTCCCCCAGGAGGAAGGATTCTCAGTCTTGACCTAGGCTCATTGGTGAGGGTCGGACCAGGCCGCCTGCACCTCCATGCCGCAGGAAGCCGTGGAGGCTCAGAACCCTCACAGCACTCTCCTAACGGAACTCTCTGAATCTGGCCAGCTTTCCATACTCCGGGCTGAGGCCCTCGAAGGTTCTGAGTTTCTGAGCCCACAGCGCGAACCATGTTCCAGAGGACATGTGTGTGGTGGAGGGTGGTCCCTCTTCCTGGGTCAGCAGTGGCCCAAGGCCGGCATGGGCAGTCCTGGCAGGCCCAAGGGCGGATGGACCTGAGTGGAGAAGTCCCCCACGGCGCAGGCACCGGGGCCTTCGCGTCCCTCAGCCTTGTCCTGGAGCCGTACCTGGGCTCAGGTCACCGCGGGGGAGGGGCGGATTGGCATAGGCCCCGCCCCTCGCCTCCCCCTCCCCCGGTGTAAACAAACGCACGCAGCAGTCGCGGCCAATGAAAGGGGCCAGGCAGGCAGGGGCGGGCTCCTGCAAACTGAGTGGCGTCCACTCCCTCGGCGCGTGCCCGGGGTCCGCGCTGCCCCCGCGCGGGCCAGCGAGAGGCGCACGCGGAACCGCGCCCGCAGCCCCGGGAGCCCGGCGAACCCGGGACAATCGTGTCCACGGCGTCGCTGCCACGAACAAGGGCGCAAGGACCCACCAGGACCCCGCGGGCGCTGGGCATCCGGGCCCTGTGCCCCCAAGCCCCTGCCCCGAGCTGGGATAAATATACCCGGATTCCGGGCGTGCCAGCGCACCGATTGCCCGTCATGCGCCCGTCGGGGCAGCGCTCCAGGACCAGCACTCCCGCTCCCTCCGAACCTCCGCGTACGGACCCTCTGCAGCCGGACCCTCAGGACCTGCCTCGGGGAGCACATCGGGGACCAGCAAAGTGTCCTGTGGCCGCAGGCTCGCGTGGCCAGGCCTTCTGCTGCCCCGCCACCTCCTGCCGTGAGACACCTCCCACACCACCACCGCCACCGCCGCCAGGAGACCAGATGTCTCTCCCGGCCCCCAGCTCAAGTTGTGCCGCCTGTCGCGTTCCCAGACACCCAGCGCGCGTGGCTCTGGCTTGCGGGGAAACTGGGGCTCCTGCCTGAGGCTGCGGGGCGCGGGGAGCTGCCCAGAGCCCGCTGCCGACGGGAGGGCGCACGGGGGGCTCGCGCCCGCAGCCGTACCTGGCCTTGGATGGGGACTCGGGCGCTCCGCTCCGCCGGGGCCGTCAGCTCTGCCTGCAGCCGAGCGCAGCGGCGGGGGATGAAGGGCGCCCGGCCCCGCCCCCGGCCCGCCCCCCGCCCGCCAATCCCCGGCGGCCCGCGGGAGGAGGGGCTGGTCCCCGGGAGGCGGGGGACACCCGGCAGCCGGCAGAGGGGCGGCGGGGCGTGGAGGGGTCCCCCGGGAGGAGGCCGGTGCTGCAGCACGGGCTCCATGGGGGTCTGGTGGGCGCTGAGGTCTAAAGCCCAGTCTGAGATCTCTGGGTACCCGCTTCACACCCTGCACCGCCCGCATCGGCTCGAAGCCTGGGGGAGGAGTAGGAGAAGGGGGAGGAGGAGAAGGAGGAGGAGGAAAAGGAGGTCTTCAGCTCCGAGGAGTGGGACCGGGCAAAGCTTAACCTGAGCGAAGGGCGCTTTGGGCGGGGACGCTCGTCTCTCGCTCCGCTCCGGCTCAACGTGCGGTCCCTGGGCAGACCCAGTGCTCTGGAGAGGGGGTTCGCATCCCTGAGTCCCCCACCCCAAGAGAAGATTCTAGGGCTGAAACAGAGGGGCGGGCAGTGAGAGCAAGCGGGGGACTTGCCTGAAAGTTCCCGCTCAGGTTCCTTTTCTTGACTTCCAAGGAGCCTCAGCAGCTGGCCCCTGGCAGGGACCGGAGGACTTGGTCCCTGGGGAGAGGCTTTTAAGGTGACCCGGTGCGGATTCCAAGTCCACCCCTTCGGGCTTCCCTTCCAATGCCTTGTTGGAAGAGGAAGGTGGTGGGGGTTAAGGTCCCCCAGGCCCGGCCAGAAGGGGCCTTGACCCTGCAAAGGCCTGGGGGCAGGGGTTCCCAGAACAGCTCTGCCTCCTGCCTCTCAGCTACTGATCCGATTAATCCCTTGGCCTCTGATCCTCCACCACACTGGGGTGTCTTTGGGTCTTGTCTCCCAGTTCTCCCCTGCCCCGTTCTGGGGGGAACTGACCTCAGAGCCCCACCTCACCCTCCCCTGCCTAGGAGTTGGGATTCCTTCTGTTGACTGACTGCTCCACCATGGTGGAGGCCCAGCATGCCTCAGTTTCCCTTTATGCTACCAGAAAATGGTTCTTTTCCCTTACCTGTGAGGAGTGGGGGAAGGGTAAACTGTGAAGCAAGGACAGGAGGACTCTCGGCTGAGGAGTAAAGAGAAAAGCCGGGCTGGAGCAATAGTACATACAACGTGTAGGGCGTTTGTCTTGCACGCGGTCAACCGAGGTTTGATCCCCAGCATCCCATATGGTCCCCCGAGCACCGCTAGGAGTAATTCCTGAGTGCAAAGCCAGGAGTAACCCAGTAATCGCTGGGTATGACCCAAAAAGCAAAAAAAAAAAAAAAAAAAAAAAAAGCCAACAGAATGGTGACAGTCCCCCAAACCTCTAAGCACCCCTGGATGGTTGGGAAGGAAGGAGGGGTCAGCTTTTCCTCTAGGCCCAGGCCCGGTGTGTCCCCAGAGTACAGCTTACTTAGATCTTCAGGGGTCTCAAACTCCCACTCTCCAAAGGGCCTTGAGGACTGGTGTGGGCACTGTCAGATAGGAGGGGTGCTATCCAGAGGGGAGGAGTGCTCAGCACCAGGATAATGTAGACATCCCACAGATCACTGGAGCCGTTGGCAAAGGGCTGGGTGTTCCCACTGGCTGTTTCCAAGGGGCCTGGCCTGGCTTCAAGGTCACCCTTGTAGGGTGTCTTCATGTAGGGTCTTCAGTCCAGACTGGAGGGAGCAGGGACTGGCTGGGCTGGGCGGCTGTGGGAGGTCCTGGGCAGCGGGATGCAGGGTCCCGGACTGGCGGGGGAGGGGTTGGGTTTTGTTGATGCTAGACCTGGGCCAGAGCCAGAACAAACACAGCTCCCAGGCCTTTCCCGCCACCTGCCCAATCTCCCAACCCGGACTGCGGTGGCCGGACAGCTGGCAGCGGCTGGGGCTATGACAGCCGCCCCGTGTCTTCTCCCTGTGGCCGGAGGGGATGTTACTCCTGCAGCTGAGCCCAGGGCAGCTGCAGGGAGTGGGGGTGCGAGGGTCTTTATCTCAGCCTCCAGCCTGCCCCCTCCCCTCATCTCTGGAAACCGAGACCTGAGCCTAGAGACTTCCAGGCACAGGAGTTGCCTGGAGCGTCCCGGCTCTCGCTTTGCTCTCTGGCTCTATTTCAGTCACATCATTTGTTTAGTTTAGTTTTGTTTTGTTGGACCGCACCCCGCGATGCTCAAGGGTTACCCCTGGTACTCAGGAATTACTCCTGGTGGTCTCAGGGGACCATAGGGGATGTTGGGGACCAGACCCAGGGGCGGTGGCTTGCAAGGGAAGCGTCCTTCCACTGCACTTTCGCTCTGGTCCGTCTGTCAGTCATTTCACGCTCTAGAAGGGTGCCTGGCTCGCATATCCCCTTCAGCCCTGACACACCAGCCCCCTGGTGCTAAGACCCTCCACAAGGCTGTTCACCTCCCACCTAGACCCCCAAGCTCAGAGCCAGGGTCTTTGTGCCCCTCAGCCACCTACCTACAGCCTCACACATCTGCTTCACTTGTGAGTCCCCCCAGTGGCATGTAGCAGATTAGCCACACACATGCACACATATAAATACATGTGCACAGACTTATGCTCCTGCTGCCCACAGAACTCGCCACCTTTGCCCCACTGGGCCCTTGCCCACCTGGTTCTCCGAGTCCCACCTTCCTAGAAACTCTTCCTTCCCCCATCCTGCAACACCCAAACTCACCCTCAGAACCCTGTCAGGCCACTGTTCCCTCATGCAACCGCTGGTCCTTTTGTCATTCCACCTCAGGACATCCCTGGGGTCTCCAGCACTTTCTGGATGTCTGGACCGAAAGTCCCTGCCAGGCAGGAGGGTGTGACTCAGGAAGAGCCTGGGGAGAAGTGACCTGTGGGCTGGGCTTTGCCAAGGGGAAGGAAGACACGTGTCCACTTGAGAAGGGGAGAGGGGCTCTGGTGTAAGGTGGGGTGAGCCTGCAGGGGGAGGGCTGTGTGCAGCACAGGGGGACAGCCTGGAGGGGTCCTCCCCCACCGACCCTGGACAGAGCCCCACTGCACTCAGCACGGTGCACGGGGGGCTTCTCTGTGAGAACACATAGGAATAGGGTCGGGATGAGTCAAGGTGTGCAGGACAGAGGGACCCTCTTGTTGAGTCCGTCCCTGGCCTGGGGCCCCAAGAGCTAGTGATCCCTTGGCCGAGGACTGCCCCCGCCACCTCCCCCTCCCGCTCCAGCTCCCGGGATCTGGCTCCCAGCGTCCCTGGCCACTGAAGCGGCTTAATGAGCCGGGTCACATGGGCCATACTCCTGCCTGGGGGGAGGGCCCAAGCCCCTGGTGGCCACCCGGCCAGGCCCTGACGTCAGCAGCATTAACTGGCCACTGGCCTTGTCTAATCTCTGCTCAGTGGCCGGCCAGGTTAGTCCCGCCAGAGCTAGAGTGGAAGGCCGGCCATGAGGGCCCTCAGGGGCACCTTGAAGTAATGGTCAGGCAGGGATGGTGGCAGCTAGAAGTGCCCCCAGTGAATGCCCCTCGCACCACGCCAGGGCGTCAGCTTAGGGCCGGCTCTCTCTGATCCTCTGCCCTGGGCTGTGAATCAGGCATGGGGCGCCCGTGGCGCCTGCTTCTCAGGGTGTAATTATGCCTGTGTATGGGGCGGGGCTGGGCACTCTGTAGCCCCATGGACGGGGCAGCCGGGAGCCAGGTGGTGAAGCTGTGCACAGGCTTTAGGAATGTCAACCCCGAGCCCCAGAGCCTGTCTGAGCTGTGCACGGGGTGGGCCTCCCTCCGTATTGGGGCTTCCCTCACCCAGGAAGAGGGCGGGAGCTGCTTGCTCCCACAAACTTCTCAGATAGAGAGTTCTGAGTAGACAGGAGCAACCCCAACTGGGCCAGGCCCGCCCAAGACCACCCCAGTGTGGGCCCTGAATCCACTGAGGCCTCTGGGCAGCCCCAGAGCAGCTGCCCACATGAGGTCCCAGGGGGCCCCTTCTCTGGTCCCCAAGCTCAGCATTCCCCCGCCCCCGACTGGATTCTGAGATGTGCCCTCCACCCAGCCCAACTCTCTGTATTGCAAATCCCCCAAGGGGCCACTAGTATGGAATATTCTGTCCCCCACCAACACTCCTCCGTCACCTGAAGGCCATCAGAGGCCTGTGTGCAGCTTCACAGAGTCAGGACACCTGCTCCCATGGAGTAACGATGCCTATAACCTTCCTTAGGGATGCCCCAGCACACAGACCCCCGCCTCACACAGACCCCTTCTCTGCATGTATTTCACACAAAATGCTACTGATTGATTTTTCCAGAGTTTTGAAAATGATGATTTGTGTTTCTATCAAAGCTAGGAAGAGAAAATGAAAAAATTCTGTTTTAGGTATTTGAAAAGGAGTTAAGTTTAAAATGATGTCATGAGTTTTATATACCTACTTTTGACTTTTTTCAACTACCTTAATATTCTGTTTAAAAAAAAAAGTTAATTGTAGGGCTGGAGTGATAGTACAGCAGGTAGGGCACTTGCCTTAGTACTGCCAGGAATCGTCCCTGAGTACAGCTGAGTGTGACCCAAACCCCCTTCCCACCACATCAAAAGGAAAAAAAGCTAAAAAAAAAATAGCTCTACAGGCTCAGCACATACTTTGCATGGGGAAGGCTTGAGTTTGATCCCCAGCATCATCACATGTTCCTCTGAGCAACACTTGAGCACTGAGCCTAAAATAGTCCCTGAGCACAGTCAAACATAGCTCAGAAACACCCAAAAGTTGGGGATGGAGAGATGGCACAGCAGGTAAGGAGCTTGCTTTGTATGCAGCTGACCTGAATTCAATCCCTGGCATCCCATATGGTCCCCTGAGTGCTGCCAGGAGTGACTCTTGCATGCAGAGCTAGGAGTAACCCCTGAGCATCACCAAGTGTGGCCTAAACCACCTCCGCTCCCCAAAATTAAAATTAACTCTGTAGGGCCAGAGGCAATAGTATAGCAGATAGTATGTTTTCCTAGCATGTGGTCAGTCAATCCCCAGCACCCCATATGGTTCTCTGGGCCCCACCAGAAGTGATCTCTGAATGCAGAGCCAAGAGTAAGTCCTGAGCACCGCCGAGTGTGGCCCAAAAGCCAAAACCAAACAAAATAAAAAATGCACCTACGAAATGGAATAGGGGGTTAAGGTTCTCCCCTTGCAAGAAGCTGACCCAGGTTTGATCCCAGGTACCACAAACGGTCCCTTGAGCCTGCCAGCAGTGATTCCTGAGCACAGAGCCAGGAGTAAGCCCTGAGCACCACCCAATGTAGGGGAAAGAAAAAAAAGGAGTGAACATTTTTCCATTTTCAGTTGCGTGAACATTTTACCAACACACTTTGGCAGGATTCCCTTGGATCTTATCTTTACTTAAATTTTTTTCATTAAATTCTTCATAGAAATTGTTTTATTTATTCATGATATTTTCCCCCAAACTGTGAATTTTAAAAACACTGCATTTATTTATCATGGTGACGTTTTTGACTCTACCTAACTGGCTCCTGAGATGATCATCTCATTCTTCTCACCCTAATCTCAGCCCTGCAATGATGCCCCAGTTTCTGGGGCTCTGAGCACTGTCATCTTCAGAAGAAGCCCAAGCCCTCAGGCTGACTCCTGCCCGCTGCCTCCCACCCACTGTGTGCCTTCCCTGCCCTTTGGCCCGCCTGTGGTCTGCAAACCCGAGTTCCTGGGCCTTAAGCATCTCCTGTCCCTGCCAGAAAGATCCTCCACCTCAGACCTGTGTCTTGATCCCTGGCCAACCCTGCAAACGTCGACCTTGGCTTCTTCCACTGCAACCTGCCTTCCGAGACACATGTGGGTCTCATGCCCCCCAAGAGAGCCCCCCCACTGTGGGATGGACACAGATGCTTCTTCTGGAAAGGAACCATCTCATCACTCATATCCAGCCCAACGCTGGGCACTAAATGCCCATGACTCGTGTTAATTAAAGCTTCCCTGAGCCCCCAAGAAAGGTCAGCTGGGGCTTGACGCAGAGTTTTATTGCTGAGTCTGTGCCTCTAGCTGAGGGAGGGTGAGCCGGGCCCGGCCCAGCCTAGCAGGCAGAAGCTCCTCGTTCTCACTATGGAAGAGGCGGCAGCCTGCTGGCATCAGCAGAGACTCGGTGCTTGAAGAGAAAGGGAGGAGCAGCGATAGCGGGACACAGGCCTTTGTCCCGGGCGCTTCAGGGAGAGCCCTCAGGTTTTCCTGCCAGGCTCTGAATGGAAAAGGTGAGAAGAAACTGATGGCCTGGAGCAGAGGGTCACTGGGCTTACATGTGACCTCACCTGGGCTGCATCCTGTTGGGCACAACCCGGATTTCCATCCTGTCCCAAATCCTGCCTGAGGCTGATCGATGGGAGCCGGACTCTGCCCCCAGCCACCCCTCAGGATAGTTTGACCATTGGCCATGGCAGGTGCCAACAGCACCCTCCCTCACACACCGTCCCCTTGGCTGGCCGGCCTGACGCACCACGGGTGGGTGGCTGGAGCTGGCAGGGATCTGGTGTCCAAGGACGCCGGGACAGAGCCTGCGGGGGATGGGCCCAAGGGCTACTCTGAGGGGAAGGGCCAGTCTGAGTCTTCTCCCAGCAGCTGGGGCTCCCAGGCCTGCCCTCGTCATTAATTCGTCTATGGAGAAGCTAGGAGGCCAGAGCTGGCTTGGACTTTGGACGCCTGACGTCCTGAGAGGGACAGTCACTGCTACTGGGTTGGCAGGTGTCTGACTTGTCACATGGAGGTGGCAAGGTTGGAATGGACTGACGGCCAGCAGCCTGCCCCCTGCCCTTCATGAGACTCGGGGAGGGGGGGCTGTTTGCTGAGCCCAGGCCCGAAGGTGAGCCACAGCCTCCTGGGGCGGGGAGCCACAGGAGACTGGTCAGTGGCCTGCTGAGTCACCGTACTCACTGCCCCAGGTCCTGCCCGCTCCTGGCCGGGGCTGGCTGGGGTGGCTTCTGGAGGCCAGTGCTGCCAGGCCGTGAAGGCGTGAAGGGCAGCACCCGGGTGGGGGGGCCACTGAGAAGGGGAGGGCCTCAACGTTAGTGGTGCTCAGGGCTGTGGGTCTGTAGCTGCTGGGGCCACAGACTGGTGCCCAGGAGTCTGGGGGTGCTGATGGGAGCTGGGCTTCAAGTCAGCTAAGACTACAGGGCTTCAGGATGAGAGACACAGAAGTTCAGGTGCCTGTGAAGAGAAAAGGGAACCAAGTCAGCAGTGACATCAGAACAGGTGTCAAGATATCATTCTTGGGCACAGAATCCCAGAGCACCATTGGGAGTTGGGAGTGGCGCACACACACACACACACACACACACACACACACACACACACACACACAAAATGGGTGGGGCTTGGGGCCCAGAGAGATAATGCAGTGGGCAGGGCGCTTGCTTTAAACACAGCCAATCTGGGTTCAAAGCTCGGCATCGCATATGGTCCCTCAAAGCAGCACCAGGAGTGATTCCTGAGTACAGAGCCAGAAGTAAGACCTGAGCATTGCTGGGTGTGGTCCCCACAAAACAAAATGGGTGGGGCTGGGAAGCTGGGGGTGAGTGTTGGGTGGAGGGGGTGGAGGAAGGGTGAGGCAGTTGGGAGAAGCAGGGGTGGGGCCTGAGAGGAGAAGGGTTTGGAGGTTGGGAGCTGGGCTGTAAGTGGTGTGTGTTTGAGTGGGGAGGTGGGGCCCAGAGGGGCCGGGAAGCAGGATGGGTGGTTCAGGGCAGGGTGTCAGAAAGAGTGGCAGTGGTGGGAGAGGGAGTAAGGTGTTTGCCTTGCTTGAGCAGACCTGGCTTCAATCCCCAGCATCCCATATGGTCCCTTGAGCCCCACCAGGAATGATTTCTGAATGCAGAGCCAGGAGTAACCCCTGAGCATCTCAGGGGGGTGGCGGGAACAGAACCACACCGAGAGCTAGGGCAGGTGACCGTCTGGGGCTGGGAGCTGCGGCTGCTGCTCGGCGTACTGAATCAGGGGACACCACCCTAACGTCCCACCTCAGAAGAGGCCGCAGTCTTTGAGGTTCTCCTTGATGATGATATCAGTGACAGCATCGAAGACAAACTTGACGTTCTGCGTGTCGGTGGCGCACGTCATGTGGGAGTAGATCTCCTTCACGTCGCGGCGCATGTTGAGTTCCAGGAACTGCACTTTGATGTAGTTGCCGGCGTCCTCATACGTGTTGGGGCCTGGGGAAGGGACGCGGGGAGGGGGAGAGCTGCTCTCACTCAGCGGCCCCAGCCTGCAGGCAGCGCGGCAAGCTGCGCAGGCCGCGAGCGTGGGGCGAGGGCGCCGCCTGGTGGCCGGGCTGGGCTCTGACCGTCGTAGTCCGGGAAGCAGATGTTGAGGTGCGCCTTCTTGATCTTCTCGGTGAAAACATCCTTCTTGTTGAGGAAGAGAACGATGGACGTGGTGGCAAAGTAGCGGTGGTTGCAGATGCTGTTGAACAGGTGCAGGCTCTCGTGCATGCGATTCTAGAGGAGGGCGGCGGAGATCACACCCGGGCGGGCTCCACGTGTTAAGCCTGCCTCCGGGGCATTTGGGCGCACCCACCTGGGGCCTCCCTCATTGCTCCCATCGGGAAGGCTATTTGCCTTCACCTGTATACCGCATTTTTCTCGGGGTGGGGGGGATCACACCTGGGGATGCTCAGGAACTACTCTTGTCTCTGCATTCAGGAATCACTCCTGGCGGAGATGGAATATGGGATGTGGGATGCGGGGGATCAAACCCTGGACCGGCTACGTGCAAGGCCAGTGCCCCACTCACTGTCCCCTGACCCCCTTTCCTTCCTGAACCCCCTGCTTCCCGGACCCCCACCTCTGCTCTCAAACACACACCACTTCGTCGTCCTCCACCAGGACCATGTCGTAGGCGCTGAGCGCCGCGATGAAGATGATGCAGGTCACGCCCTCAAAGCAGTGGATCCACTTCTTCCGCTCGGAGCGCTGCCCGCCCACGTCGAACATCCTGCGGAACCCCTGCAGCCTGTGTCCACGTCCAGAGCAATCCCCTCCCCCTCGGTCGCCCATTGCTGCAAGGAGGCTCTCCCAGCCCTTTCTGGGATGGGAGACGGGGCAGCGTGTCCTAGCGCCCAGGGACCCCCGAGGGTGCTGAGCTGGGCGCGGGTCCTACGGGGTCCAGAGACTCCCTCCCGTCCCACTGCTGCTGGGGGAGGGGGGCTCTCCTGGAGGGGACAACTCTTTCTGGGATGGGAGAAGGCGCCCAGAGACCCCAGGGAGCGGCAGGGGCGCGGGTCCTACCGGAAGTGGAGGTCCTTGAAGGAGAACTGCGTCTCGATGATGCCGGTGGTCTTGACCCGTGAGCGCAGCACGTCCTGCTCCGTGGGTACGTAGCCGGGGGTGACCAGGCGCTCCAGGTCCGAGAGGTAGCTGCAGAGACGCGGGGGGTGAGGGTGGGGTGGGCGGGGGCAGCAGGCCCCGCGCCCACCCGCGCCCCGCGCTCACTAGCCCGCCGAGTCGTTGAGCTGGTACTCCGAGGCGCGTTCGAAGCAGGCCTGGATCCCCGAGTCCTTCCACAGCCGCTGGATGATGTCCGACATCTCCTTGGGCATCGTGCCCTCCTCTATGGTGTCCGCCATGTGCATCAGCTTCCGCGCGTCGTCCTGGGGATCGGGGTGGGACTGGGTTGCTGTTGATCCTGGACGTGGACCCGAGCGCCCCCAACCCAGCCAGAGGACCTCCCCACCCCCTGCCCCCACTCTCAACCCCGCTCCCCGCGCACCTGGCGCGCAGAGTCTCCGTACTGGATGTTGAGGGTGGTCATGGCGCGCACGATGGCCAGGATGGACTGCAGGGTGTTTCCGTAGATGATGGCGATGAACTCGAGACACTCTTCCAGCGAGTACCCATCCTGGTGGATAATCCTATGGGCCCGGGGCAAGCCAGGTCAGATCCTCATGGGCCAGTGGTGGGGACTGACAGGTCCCCTGCGCACCCTCTCCCCAGGGGTCTCCGAATGGACAGGGCACTCACTTCATCTGCTTGACAATGGTGCTTTTCCCCGACTCGCCGGCACCTGGAAAGAATGACCCTCCTCAGAGCCACTGACCCAACAGACACCCCCCCCCCCCCACCACCACACACACACGGTGGGCTCAGGGCACCAGGTCAGCCCCAGGCACACCTCTGCCTTCCATCCTCCAAAGAAACGTGCCACACCCTGGCAGAAAGTCACGTTTGTAAACGCTCAGAGTGGTCAAAGGGCTGCAGAGGGAAATCAAGGCCATGGTCCCCAGACAGGTTAATGGGAGAACAAAATTCGCAAACCCTGGAGCGCCACCTTGTGGACGGAAGCGGTATTGCTTGCTGGGGATTACTCAGCCCGGCTGCGTGTCTTCCAGAGAGGGTCAGAGGGAATCAGCGCCTTCAGGTGAGGGAAAGGCAGAACTGGCAGCTCCTCTGACCTGCCCTTATGAGGATGGTGAGTACAGTGAAATATCTGACTTAGCTTCTCTGTCTTGTCTGGTGGTACTCTGTTTTGGTCCCTTTGGAACTTCTAACATCCTGACCGTGGAGAGTACCCTTTGCCCAGCCCCAGCTCTCTGCAGGGGTGGGACCATACTAGCAGTGCTGGGGTTACTCCTGGCTCAGTGCTTATGTGTAGTACTAAATCAGGGCCTCCTGCATGACCAGCCTTTCTCGCATACAGACCTCTCTCTAGCTCTGTACAGCCCCCACTCTTTCTGGAGCCGGAACACACCCTGGGATCGCTCCTGGCCGACTCGGGGGACCACAGAGGACACTGAAGACCAAATCCAGGTAGGCTGCGTGCAAGGAAGGTGATGTGCTATCACTCTACCCCCTGTACTGCCTCTTATTTTTTGCTTTTGGGGTCACACCCAGCGATGCTCAGGGGTTACTTCTGATCTGATTCTACACTCAGGAATTACTCCTGGCAATGCTTGGGGGACCATATGGGTTGCCAGGGATTGAAGTCAGGTCAGCCACGTGCAGGGCAAATGCCCTACCTGCTGTACTATTGCTCTGGCCCCTGTACTGCCTCTTTTTTTTTTTTTTGCTTTTTGGGTCACACCTGGCAATGCACAGGGGTTACTCCTGGCTCTGTGCTCAGGAATTACCCCTGGCGGTGCTCAGGGGACCATACGGGATGCTGGGAATCGAACCTCAGTCGACCACATGCAAGGCAAACGCCCTACCCGCTGTGCTCCAGCCCCTGTACTGCCTCTTAAAGCAGCTCCTTCCCCCACTTTGGGGAAGGCAGTAACTTGGAGACTCTGGATTACCCCCACATCCCTCCCCACCCATGACACCCCGGACTATTCCCTGCCGGGCTTCAGTACTCCCCTAAGAGTCACACTCCTCCACTCCCCTAAGAGTCACATAGATCTGTCAGCAGTAAAGTTCTGGCACCTGAGGGCCAGTTTCTCTGCTTCTGAGTAGTCCTGCAGCTATCCACTCCCAGAACAACAGTGACCTTCTTCCCAAGAGTGCAGCCCCATAGAGGGGCTCCCAAGGAGACCCCTGGTTCCTGCTCCTTGCTTCACAGACCCATCACGTGGAAAGCCAGAAGTTAAGGCAGTTCAGCCAGGGGAAATGTGTGTTGCACACACTTGCAAGGAGGTTTTGCATCCCCTCTCTGCAGAGGGACCCCAGCCTTGGGGAGCGAGGACTGGCTGGGACTGCCAGGCCTTCCTCTCTGTTTCCTGCCCTATTATAGATTCGCTGGCTCCCCAAAGCACTTCACAGAAGGTCACCTGTCTGCCTGTGCTCAGGCTGCTAACCTGGTGGCATTGGCCATGCCTGAGCCCAGGCCCCTACCCAGAAGCAGCAGTTTCACGGTCCGAGCGTCCTTCTCGGCATCTTCTTTCAGCTTCTTTTCCAGCTCCCTGGAGTGCTTCTCCTCGGCACTGGCCCCAGCCCCCATGGCCTCGGCCGCAGGTGAGGAACGTGTGTGGTCAGTGGGCTCTTCTGGATGGAGAGGATCCCCAAAGCCAGTCACCCTGTCTCAGGCCCCCCACCCCCGGAATAGCAAGCAACCAGCTCTGCACAAGCCTGTGCGGGCCCCGGTGGGCTGCTTAGTGGGATTTGGAGACTGGGGTGCCCCAGAGCCAATTGGAGACAAGGACAGGAGAATCCCGCTCAGCCCCCTGCCCTTCTAATCAGGCTGCTGTGGCCCCAATCCCTCAACTGCTGACTGGGCGCCTCCAGGAGAGGCCCGGCACGGTCCCGCCCCTCGCCACAGTGGAAGGGAGCAGGGTGGTACGTGCTGTGGGATTGTGGGGGGGGGGATGTGACCGGGACAGGGCCTCCACATGTGTCTGTCACTGGCACCAAGCAAGGCAATGCCACAATGCATCTGTCCGTGAGCGTCCGTGTGCCTGGACAGTCAAGCACATGCGTGTGCAAAGGTTCTTGTGCGGCTCTTCCTTTGCAGCTGCGTGCTCTGCAGCACTGGTGTGGTGTCCCGGTGCATGTACTTGCCTGTGCGTTTGTTCACGTGTGCCTGTGTGTGTGAGCACGTGGCTGTGCACACGTATGCCTGAGTGTACCTGTGCTGTCCCACTGAGGGGAGCGACCCCTGAGCACCCAAACGTACACACGCCTCTGCTTCTATACATGGGGACCTCTGACCGCACGAGGCAGCCAGGGCTTCCAGTGTTCAGGGTTGGAACAAACTGGGAAAATGAGCCCTAGGACAAGTCTGGTCTCCCCAGGGGCATGGGAAGCGAGATTGGGCCCTGCAGTTGTTCTGCAGCATTGAGGAGTATCTGTAGGGTACTTTGGCCTCAGTGGAAGGATCTGGGCTCAGTGTGGGCTCGGCAGAGCTGGGCAGATACAGGGCCTGCCACTGGGTTGAAGTCACTCATGTGGCACAATCCGCCTCAGAGACCCCCACTCCCCAGGGCATCAGATTCCTGGGCAACTGGGCAACTGGCTTCAACTTCAATGTCACAGCCCCAAGTGACCACAAGGGGGCCCCAGACACCGAGTGTTGCTTCTGTCCCTAAGCAGGACGTGTGGGACGTGAACACTTCCCTCATGGGGGGCTTCCACATCCACCCTAGGGTAAGGGGGAATCCTTCCAGGTGCCTTGGACCATTTGCACCACTCTCAGCCAGATGTGCGCCCATGCCAACCTCAGGGCCCTCCCTCCCCCCACACGTCAGTGGCGGGGGACTCTGCAGCTCTTCATAAACCATTCCGGTATGGGATGGTGCAGGAGTCCTAATTTGGGGTTTTTTGTTTGATTTTGGGCCTCTGCACCTGGCGGTCCTCAGGAGGGTATATGCGGTGCCAGGGATGGAACCAGGGCTGCAGCAGAGGGAGCTGCATGCAAGGCAGCCCCTTGGCTCCTGCATTCTCTCTCCAAGCTCCATTTTTTGTTTTTGGGCCAACCTGGTGATGATGAGGGGTTACTCTTGGCTCCGCACTCAGGGACGGCTCCTGGCATGCTTATCTCTCTGGCCCCTGAGAACCCCATTTTTAAAACTCAGGTCTGCTCCATTCCCAGTCCCCCACTTGCTCCCCTTGTCCAGCGGGATCCACGGGCCTCTGGCTCTCAGCCCTCCCCTGCTGGGGCTGGGGTTAAGGCTTCTGACCCTACTTCTCTGTGCAGTGACCCCCACCTCCGCTTATGCTGCAGCCCCTCCTCCCCCAAAGCTGACTGGAAAGGAGCCAGGATTGCAATTTTTGTCAGTGGGAGGTGGTCAGTCGGACCATGAGGGTAGTTGGCTTCTTCTTGCCAATTCTCAGTCGCTGGTGCCCAGGACAAGGCTGGGCAAAGTCAGGTGAGACGGTGACAGGCAAATGAGCAAACCACTAAAGGAGCAGAGGAGCCCGGCCGCCGGAGGAGCACCAGAGGAAGAGAATCTGGCTGCGCCCGCCCTCCGCCAAGGAGAAGAGCCAGTCCATTCCCAGAGGCTGTTTATTAACAAGATGGAACCCAAGGGGGGCTGCGGAGTGGGCAGAGGAGGGCCATCAGGAGCCTCTACCTACTGGCCCAGAGCTATTTACACCCATGCCTGAAGTGGTGGGCCGAGGGAAGCCTCACCCCCACCACGGCCCCTCTCCCCCCCTGCTATTCTGGCCCGAGTCCCAGAAAAAGCTAAGAGGAGGTAGAGGGGGGCAGCCCTGCTGGCCCAGGCAGGGGGGAAAGGGGTGGAGGTGCTGCCTCCCCACCCAGGGCTTCTCTCCTGCCCCCAATAGAGGAGAAAGGCCCGGAGGGAGGGCCCCAATGAGGCCACCCCACCCCCACTCCGGGCCCCGGCATCCTGTAGGCGCCCTTTCTCTAGAAGCATCTGCACCCCACCCTTGCCCTGCTCCCAGCAGTCTTTGCACCCCGGGGTGCACATGCCGCTGGTACAGGGGACAGTCTGTGCCTTGCTCCGGTGGCGCGCGTCCCTCCCGTGTAGATCCTGCGGAGGTCCTGGAGATCCCGGTGGGCGAGGGTGATCCAGAAGCCGACTCCCAGCTGAGTGTGGGGACTGCTCGGTCTGGCCCGGTCCCCCCCGCTGTCGCCTGCCATCAGGCCAGCAAGGGTCTGAGCTGTGGGTGCTGCCGCCGCTGAGGTGGGCTGGGTACAACCCACCAATAAATACTGTCTTTGCAGGGGTGGGTGTGTATAGAATATAGATATTTTTTATATTTATATATTTATATATATATATATAGATCTTTATATTAAAGGGATGGGCCCAGCTGGCCTGTGGCGGGGCTCCCACGGCTGGGCCTCAAGTGTCCGGTGGATGGTGGCGGCGGTTCCGGGGTTTTTTCGGGTCCTGGAGTTCGGGAGGCCGGGGAGCCCCTGGTGCCTCCCTGGGACTGGGGGGCACGTGGCGCCAGTAGCCCTGGCAGTACTGGTGGATGAGGCCCACTTCTGGCTGGGCCAGCAACTGGGCCAGCTCCTGGTAGGGAGGTGTGGGGTGGCCTGCGCCTGGAGGTGGTGGGGCGCTCACAGCCGGCGGTGGGAAGAGGGCGGCATGGACGGCCTCCCGGCCCAGGACGTGCAGCTGGACCCGCGTGACCACGTGCTTGAAGTTGTTCTCGGTGGCTGTGCAGGAGTAGAGACCTCGGTCCCCGAGCTGCAGGGCGCGTAGCAGTAAGCCCTGCTCTGTGCGCAGGAAGCGGTCCTCGGCGCGGATCTGGGGAGCAGAGGGTGCTCAGGGGCTGCGGTGCCACACAGCTGTCCCCACCAGCGCCCAGATCGAATCACCTTTGTGGCCGCTGCTGGGAGGGGCAGCGATGTGGTATTTCCAGACACCCCGAGAAACCCACATGAACTTCCCACAGAACATCTGACATGCGTTTGCACTTGAGGGGATTCTGCACGGCGTGAGACTGGGAGCAACAGACTCCCAGAATTATTTAGCGGGAATGCCTTGAGGGGCCCCCACAGAGAATTCCCCTGGAAGGCGGGAGGCTCGAAGGCATTTCCTAAGAGGGGGGCTACTCCATGGAATTTTCCTCGCCCTGATGCTCGCCTGCATGATGGTTTCATAGAGCAGAGCGTGCCGAAGCAATTTTCATGTAAGTATGATTTCCACGTGGATTTTAGTTTCTACATAATTGGACACGCCCGATGACTGCTGTGTTGGGCAGGGAACCCGGAAGGGTTTTCTTAGAACGAGCGCTGCGCCCCAGACTGG
The DNA here is from genome assembly GCF_029834395.1 of Sorex fumeus. NCBI lineage: Eukaryota > Metazoa > Chordata > Mammalia > Eulipotyphla > Soricidae > Sorex > Sorex fumeus. The sequence continues at coordinate 50,944,295 of NW_026606129.1, read as the reverse complement.
CTCCGGTCCCAGGCTCCACACCCACGGACTCTTCTCTCTTTTCAGGGACCCCCAGGTCCACAGCAAAGCTCATGGGGCACAGGAACTCACCTCTCGGCGACGGTCGCTGGCATCTCGCTGGAACAGCCACTTCACGGTGGCCTGGGGCGAGCGGGGCTGGCACTCAAGGAAGGCGGCACTGCCCGCCACGCCGTACTGCACGGCCTCCACGGCATTCTTGTTGGCTGTGGAATGAGGCTATGTAAACGCAGCCCGTCTTCGGGCAGACGCTGAGCCACACGGAGAGGGACCCCCAGACACCTGCCTGTCTCCATGGAGGCAGGGCCGTGTCCCTGGGCATCTGTTGTGTCAAAGGGATGAAGAGGCAGAGGACAGCCCCGTCGCCATATACCCTGGCCCCTCCCCCCTCGGACCCGGTGACGCTCTATCCAGCAGGGGTCCCCGCCATACCCAGGAGTGGGGAACAGTCACTCACCATTGGAGTTGAACCCACGGCACTGCCTGATGGGGTTTCCGTGTCGGATGTCCTGCCGACGGCTCCGCCTGGGGGAACAGCACCTCTAAAGGCAAACTCCCCAGAAACCTGCCCTGCACACAAGACCCGGCCCCCCAGAGCCCTGTAGTGGGACCCCATCCGCCTCTAGCCCCCGGGGGCGACCCTGGTCAGGGTGTGGCTACCTCTTGGAGGATGCAGTGTAGCGTGAGCAGGCCTGGCCATCCCAGGCGCAGTAGGGGTCCCGGGCGAGGCAGCAGTCGGCACAGGCTGCCCCATACGCCTGGCAGCGGTGCAGGCTCAGGTGCGTGACCCCCACTGCTGAGGCCACGTACAGTTGTTGCTAGGGGCAGGAGGAGGTAGTGGTCGGTCAGGTCCCTTCCCGTCACCAGCCCCCAAAAGTTGCCCTTTTTGTTATTTGTTTTGGGGCCACACCTGACGGTGTTCTGGATTTACTCCTGGCTCTGTGCTCAGGGATCACTCCTGGTGGCTTACGGGATATGTGGGGTGCCAGGGATCAAACCCAGGTCTGCCACATGTAAGGGAAGTGCTTTATCCACTGTACTATCGCTCTGGCCCCTCCAGCTCCCATGAGGAGCCAGCTCCTTCCTTCCTGCTGCTGTTTTGTGCCTCAGTTTCCCCATCTCTGTGTCAAAGTTGTGACCCCCCCAGCAGATGCAGGCTCCATCCCTGCCCCAGGCCCATCCTGCTTAAACTCACCCGCTTGGAAGAGATGGTCATGGTCTTCACAGGTGCTGGTTCCTAGGAGACACATCAACTTGGGACCCCAGGTCTGCCTGCCCAGCCAGGCCCTGAGCTCCACGGGGAGGAGCTGGCACTGGGGAGGGGCCCAGGGACACACACCCACCTTGAACACCTCCACCTCTTCCAGCATGAGCTCCTCCATCTCCTGGTCATCCTTGGGCAGCACAATGACCTTCTGAACTGTCCCGCGGTCTGGAACGGGCCGGGCAGGGCCTCAGTGGGGCTGAGGATGCGGGGGAAGGGCACCGGCCTCAGCCCCTTCCCCCGCCAGGGCCCAAACCCCCAGGGCAGTGGAGTGAGAACTCTGGGCCGAAGGTGAGGCGTCTCCCCACTTGGGGGTCACTACCAGACTCTTCCCGTCCCACCCAGGCTCTCGCCATGGGCACTGCGGAGAAGAGGGCGGCAGGGGTGTTCCCTGGGGGGAGGCCGCTGGAACTATGGGGGCGCGGGCACGAGTGTCAGTGTTGGGACTCGTGGACCCAAGAGCTGCCTATAACCACCCTCCCTTTCCTGCTCAGACACAGGTTCTCCAGGACGGGGAGGAGAACGGGGCCCACGGCCCCCTGGCCAAGGCTGAGGGTGGCAGGATGCCCCTGGCCCACCTGGAGCCCCCTAGCAGGGGAGGGCCCAGCCCCATGATCTGTGCTCTCCCCCCAGCGGGCCCCGCGGGACAGGGGCCGGGAACAGCAGCGGGTACCTGTGCCCAGGAAAAGCACCTCATAGCGCCCGTCGGCTGCGTCCACCTGGTCCACGGCGACGGTGGTGAGGCGGTAGGGCGCGCCCGTGCGGACCACCAGGGGACGTCGCTGCAGGGGGTACACGGCCTGGTACATGAGGGGGTGGCTGCGCATGAAGTTGATCACCTCGTCAGGGTAGTCCTTGGTGGACTTCATGGACGGCGTGAAGGTCCCTCCAGGGCACTGTGGGTGGGCGGCAGGTCAGGTCCAGCGGCCAGCTCCCCATCCCACCGATCCCCACTCCCTCAACCTGCTCCCCCTCACCCAGGAAGCCCTGACCAGCCCCGTCAGTCCCTGTCCAGCCCAGGTCTCTCACGGCCACTTCCCGGGCCTCGTAGGCCGTGACCCTGTGGCAGCGCTTGGCGGAGCTGCTGCCCCTGATCCCTAGCACCGTCCTCCCCCACCCGCCCGCTCCTCCCTCCTGGCTGTTCCTCCAGCCCTTGCCCTGGTGTTCAGCAGTCACTAGGCCTGAGTTCCTGGAGCCCACTAGCCTACCCACCCCCTCTGACACTGTCTGGGAGTCTGCTGGCTCCCTACCCTGCAGCCTTCTAGCCTGCCTGTCCCCTCTGCGGGGCGGCCGGATGCTCCCTGACCTCTGCCACATGCGGCCAACCTCCTGCTGACCGCAGGGCGCCATGCCGGCCCGCTGTGCTGGGTCAGGTGGCATCCCTCCCCTGCCCACATGAGATTCAGTGAGCTGCCCACGCTGCCTTGCCTGCTCCTCCCTGCTGGGCCTTCTGACTGCATCTCCAAAACGGGATTCCTGACTCCTTGGCGGTCTTATGCTGCGTACACAGTGGGTTTCCTGCTTTCTACAGTTTCATTCTTTTTATCTGTTTTGCTTTTGTTTTCTGTTTTATTTTTGCGACACCCGGCAGTGCTCCTTGATCATTCCTGGCAATGCCTGGGGGGACCATATGGGGTGCCAGGATCAAACTAGGGGTTAGCTACATACAAGACAAGTGCCCTCCCCATTGTACCATTCCTCTGACCCCCACATTTTTTTTTGGGGGGGGTCACACCCGGCGATGAACTGGAGTTACTCCTGGCTCATGCACTCAGGAATTACTCCTGGCGGTGCTCGGGGCATCATATGGGATGCTGGGAATCAAACCCGGGTTGGCCACGTGCAAGGCAAATGCCATACCCGCTGTGCTATTACTCCAGCCCCAGACCCCCACATTTTAATTTCCCACTGAGCCATGTCCCTGGCCCTCTACCCCTTTGATTCCAACATTATGGAGGGCACAGGATGGATTTTTGCGTGAGCATGGCCCAGATCCCCGCATCCAGGAGTTCCATGATGGATGATGGTGGGCCCCCGAGTGTAGACCTGAGCTGGAGCAGGCCTGGAGGGGTGGGGTGGGGGTCCTCACCGTGCCAGGCCGTGGGTAGGGCATCTTCCCTGAAAAGGGCATCCACTGGTAGTTGGGGCCCTCTTTGTGGGCAAAAGGCCCATTGAAGACCATGCGGATGTCAGCCATGGAGTAGACACAGACAGCGGAACCTCGGAACACGGAGCTGCGAACCAGGCAGAGCTGCTACAGTGGGGGACATGGGAGGCAGGCCCAGGCCTGCCCCCTCCCCCAGCGGCCCCCCCAGCTTGCCACTGGACTGGGCTCTGGTGCCCCCCGCAACGCCGATCCAGCCCCAGCCTCACCCTGAAGAGGTGAAGACCGCATAGATGACAGGGTTCCTCACGTCCTGCGTCTGCTGGACAAACACGTCCTCTGGGGACAGAAGGAAAAGATGCTGGCCAGGTGGGCTAGGACACCTCCCTGGCACAGCACCCCCATGGTGGTCCCTCCTCCGCACCACCCACCCACCCACCCACCAGGCACTCACGGAGTTCATCGAAGTGGGTCTCGATACCATCCTCCCCAGGCACCGAGCACACCAGGCGTGCCTTCAGGAACGTGCTCCACTTGTTGACCAGGCAGCAGTGGCCGCCATCATCATTCTGGGGCAAACAATAGGGAGTCAGGGCAGCGGCTCTGCACCACCACGCTGGGCCCCTGCCAGAGCAAGGCCAGCAGAAGCAGGACCAGAGGGGAGTGGTGGGGCAGGGGCAGGGGCAGCTGCGGGGGTGCCTACCAGGCAGATCCGCCCGATGCGGGCGTACACGGCGGGGCTCTGCGGCGCCTCGGCAGAGCGCTCCCGGAAGAAGAAGTAGAGTTTGTCGTCATTGCGCTCGGCGCTGTCAGGGATGAGCTCGGCGTGGATGAAGGAAGGATCTACAGGAGGGCAGGGGGCAGCTGGGCACACCCTCTCTCAGGCCTCTCTCCCAGCAGACCCCCACGAGGTGCAGGAACATCCTGATGCCAATGTTGCCCCAGGCTAGAGCACCCCCTGCCAGCCAGTCTCAGGGGAGAAGCCCTCACTCCAAATGCTTCTTTCTGGGCCTCCCCAGAAAGCTCAGGTCTAAGGGCCACTCCTGGTGATGTGTGGCTTGACTGTGTGGGCTGGGCAGTTCATGGTGATGCGGTCACTAGGGCGACCCCAACAGTGCCGACCAGCAAGGCCACACCCAGTGGTGCTGGGGGACCGGCAATAAATCCAGGGCTCCAGCCCCTTGAGCTCTCTCCCAGCCCCTGCACTGCCACACCCCAGGCAGTCTGCCCCCCACCCCCCCATGCGCTCACCATTGAGCCACCGAGAGTTGTACTGGTCAGTGCGCATGGCTGTTTGCTTCCCCAGCGTGCGGAAGATGGCTGCGTCGGTGCCCATGAAATCGATGTACACACCGGCATAGAGCTCCTCATCTGTTGGGGGTCAGTGGGTCAGTAGGGGAGCCACCTCTGCTAGGGTCAAGGCAGAGCCCAGATGGCCTCCACGGTAGGGTTCTGTGTGCCCCCCCCCCCAAGCTCTGGGAGGGCTGGGATGGGCAGCACCAGCTCTGAGAGCAGCAAGGCCCTTTCTCGGTGCCGGACCTCCCACCGCAGCTGATGTCAAGCTACAAGCAGGGGCCGTGGGATGCAACTGCCAATACCCCGACACTCACAAGACGTGAGTGACCGCAAGAAGGCGGGTCACGGTCCACTACAGCAGAATCATCAGGAAGTGGCACATTCTGAGTGTTTACCTTCATTGGAAAGTAATTCATTTCCTTGTAAGTGTGTGTGATTTAGTTCTCATCAACGGTTGCGTTTCACCGCTGGCTCACAAAAAAACTCAACACTTCACTGTAAGCTTCCGGGAGCTGGAGCTTAGTCACCTCGGGGCAGGCCCTGGTTTGGACTGCCTAGGCTGGGCTGGGCAGCCAGGAAACAGGCAGAGGATGGGGGCCAGGGATGGCACAAACTTGGGAGGGGTAGTAGCTGCCCCTGAAATCCTGGGTCTCAGGACCCCAGTTCTCCCAGACACTGGCCAAGCTGCCACATTCCCTGCAGCCAGCGCCTGTGTGTGGGCTCAGCCAGCCTTACAGATGACCCTGGGACATGCCATGGGCACCCCACAGGTTACCCCAGTGTGGTATCGTGAGGCAGCCTGTGGCTGATGGCCTCTGGCCTGCGGCAGGATGGCTATGTGGGTCTCGGGATAGCCCCCAAACAGGGGCTGCAGAGGGGGTTCACAGCACCCTGTCTCTGCACCCCCTGACCTAGGGGGGCAGTTACGGACAGCATGTTTATGGTCTTCCCCCCAGGAGCACATATCACTGACCCCCCACCCCCCCATGGACATTAGACACATTACGGTGGTGGAAGGGGGAACTCACTGATGAGAGCTGAGGCCGTGTCCAGCTTGGGGTCGTACGGACACTTGCCCTTCCCGGACTCGAGTCTCTCTGGCTCCAGGTAGAAGATGTACTCCTGCAGGGCAGAGGCTGCCTCAGCACCGTCAGGAGATGCACCCGAGGCTCCCGGGGGTACACCCTAGGTCCCCCCGTCAGAGCCAGGCAGTGGGCCCCTGTGGCCAGAGGCTCTGCTCTGGGGACCGTCCACACCAGCAGGCTCAGAAGAATGGCCCGTGGGCAGATACACTCTGCCACCGGCTGGTCCAGGGCAGGGGCTGCTGGCCTGGCCTCCGTCACTGCTGGTTTGGAGGTCACTTGTCCCCAGCATGGTGCCTTACTTGTGATCCTTGGACCAGACTAAAGGGCCGTGGCCTTTGCCCTGCCCTTCAACAGTGTCCCCAGTGACACTTAGGGAGCTAGGATTTGCAGGGTCTTAGCCCAGATCCCCCCGAAGCGGCGCGGAGGCTGGCTGCTGAGGGTGCAGGAACAGAGGCGGGTGCGGGGGCAGCAGCAGCAGGCGGGGGCAGCGGGCGGCAGGGATGATGTGTCACAGGCCGCTTCCAGTCACACTTGCACACACAGCACGTGGCACGCACCGCTCTCACGCCGGCACATGCACACACACTTGAGCAGGCCGACTCGCACCACTCTGTGCCGGACACACAAGCTCAAGTGACCACTTGCTCTTTTCGTTCACCCACTGGCAGCCCCTGACCCCGGCCCGCCCCAGCCCAGCCCCAGCCCTCCCAGCCCAGTTCTAGGTTGTGATGGGTGGACAGATGACTTTGCCCACCCCACCCCCCACAGGGAAGGATACTCTGAGACCAATGATCTCTGGGAATCAGGGGCACAGATGCCCCCTCGGACTGCTTGGGAAGGGGTGGGGTGACGGTGCACAATATGTGTGGCCCCGTCCACATCAGGTCCTCAGGCATGCCCACGCAAGTGTCCCCAGGGCTGATGCACAGCTCTGCCCATGGCTCCCGTCTTCCCCACCTGGACCTTCACGATTTCCTGCCTGCAGTGGTCACACTGCGGCTCACGCGAGTCCAGCCCGAGGGCGCTGCAGAGGAGGAGGGGGGAGAGAGGGGAAGACCCTGGGGAGGCTGGCCTGGGGGGGGCGCTCCTGGTGGGAAGGCCGGCTCCAGAGCGAGCTCAGTTCAGGCCCAGAGGGAGGAGCCCACCTGGCGTGGGGCTGTGGGCGTCGGGCGTAGGGCGCCATCCGTGGCTCTGCTGCCGCGGCCTCTGACCGCCTGCGTCTGGGTCCAGGGCGTGGCCTGAGAAGATGAGGAACAGGGGTTAGAGCCAGGGGTGGCCGGGGCTGGGGGAGCGGGCTCGGGCTGCCAGTCACTCACACCACACATGCTGGGACCCCTGAGCGGAAAAGGGTGTGCGCACGCACACGCATGCACGCACACGCACACACCACAGCCTGCCACACGCCTGCACACCCAGGTGCCCCACAGGCCCAGTCACACCCATGCACGCCCTACAAGGCCACACCAACTCGTACACAGGCCCACATGGAAATGGAAGCAGGCAGAAGCAGGCGGGGGCAGGGCAGAGCTGGGGAAGGGGCAGCTCCTTCCCCAGACCACTCGGCCCAGGTCAGCCCCAGCATCTCCAACCTCCTGACGCTGAGGCCCCTGCCAGGCCCTCTTGTTGGGCTGCAGGGGCACGGTCCACAGGCATGGCCACGAGAACTGTTGCCACGTATGGAGCAAGCACTCACTACGTGCCTGGCACAGTGCTAAGAGCCTGTGAGAAAGGCAGCTATCAGCCCTGTTGGGGGGCGGGGGACAGAGTTGAGGTACAAGGAATCACTCACCCCTAGTCTCAGGGCTGGGGCTCAGGCCCACACTCCCTCAGGGCCCTGCGGTTGCAGCCACCAGTGGGGGCGGCCGGGGCTCACCTGTGCGCGGCGGCCACGGTTCACGTAGGTGCACACGGGGTTGTAGGCGCCAGTCCCACACACGTACAGGTGTGTTCGGTTCCAGGGCTGAATAAGCCTGACGAAGTTCCCGCACTCACCCTGAGGTCAGAGGGAAAGCTGCAGAGCTGCCTCGGGGGCTGCCCTCCCACCCGCTGCCCCCCCCCACTCACGTTGCCGTCCTTGCCCGAGAGCACACACTCCTCAATGCGCTGTGGGGAGGCTGCCCAGTGGATCTGCCAGAGACGGGAGAGTCAGGGGGGGGCATCTGCTGGACAGCGTCCCTGTCCCTTGGCCCCCATGATGGCCCAGCCAGGCGGGCGCTTACAATGAGGGGCTCCCGGTTGATGTCGTGCAGGTCCAGCGACAGAACGTAGTCCTTGCTGCCCACATACATGCGGTCATGGTCCTCGTCCTTGAGCAGGATGCGGTAGTCAGTTGTGTTGAGCAGGAAGTTGAAGAAATGGGCAGTGCCCGTGGCCTTGAGCTCTGCAGGCAGAGAGCAGGAGGCATGAGGGCCCTGGAGATCAGCCCGCCAAACCCTGGAACAGGGTGGGAACCCCGGCACACCTGTCCCAGACCCCCAGCTCCCTCTCCTGGACTCAACAAATTGGGGGCAGGGGGCCGGAGTGACAGTACAGCAGGTAAGGTGCTTGCCTGGCACACAGCCAACCTGGGTCTGATCCCCGACATCCCATGTGTTCCCCCAAGCCCTGCCAAGAGTGATCCCTGAGCACAGAGATCAGAGCAAACCCTGAGAACCACCAAGTATGCCTCAAAAACAAACAAACAAAAAACAAGTTGGGGGGAGAAAGTGGGGCAGGCGGGCATGCCAGGGAAGGGCCCACACCCACCACTCCAGGCCTGATTCATCAGCAGCCCAACCAGACTCTGGGTCCCAATGACAAGGGTGTGGGTGCAGGCTGGCATCAAAGAGTCTGTGCTCTGATGGGGGTTAATGCTCCCACGCCTCGGGTGTGGCCTTTAAAGGGTTAATGAGTGAGAAGGTGGGGGCTCGGTGTCTGGGGTGGGGGACAGCCCGCACAAGCTGGTTCAGAGCCTGGTTGTCCTGTGCTCACCCCAGCTGCCCACCAGTGAAACAGCAAAGCTGGCACGCAGCAGGGTGCCTACCTGGCTAACATGGATCAGACAGGACCCCGGGGGCCACAGCGCCCTCCCCAGACCCCACTGCTTCTGGTCCTGCTGGAGCCTCAGGTCACTTTGTTTGAAGAAAGGAGGGGGGCGCACACCAGCTGAGCTCAGGGCTTACTCCTGGCTCTGAACTCAGGGATCACTCCAAGGGGCTCATGGGACCATATGGGGTGCCAGGGTAAGGTGGGGATGGGGACTGAATGGGGGTCAGCACCTGCAAGGCAAGTGCCTTAACCACTGTACTATCTCTCCAGCAACCTCAGAATACTTTGTTTTCTTTTGCTCTGGGTCATACCCAGTGGTACTCAGGGTTTACTCCTGGCTCTGCGCTCAGGGATCACTCCTAGTGGGGTTCAGAGATGCTATGGATAGAAACCAGGTCGGCCCCATGCAAGGTAAACAAACACCCTACCTGCTATACTCTCGCTCCAGCCCCTCAGAACTTTTTTTTTTTTTTGCTCTGGGACATACCCAGTGGTACCCAGGGCTTATTCCTGGCTCTGTGCTCAAGTGTGGCTCAGGGGATTGAAACTGGGTCACTTGTGGCAAGTGCCCCCCCCCCCCCACACACACACACATACACGGTACTGTCTGTCACTGTGGCCCTCCCTCAGATCACTCTGAACGTACAGGCTCACTCAGTCCCAAGGAAGATCCTCTCGCTCACTCCCCCCTGTAGGCCACAGTGTCCAGGCTGGGGCCTAGAGATCCTTTTGAAGGCCCCGCTTCTCTGTGGGGTGAGCCAGAGTCCCCAATCCTACCCATCCCAGTGCAGGGGCTGGCGGAGTCCTTCTCCCTGGGGAAGCAGAGCAGGAAGGGGCTCAGCCAACGACGTATCAGGGATAGACCCAGGACGCCAGGAAACTTGGGATCCCTCGTCTGGGACTGGGAGAGCCGAGGGGTCCCCGTGAGCCCCATCTCCTAGCTATTTTACAAGTGGCAACAGGAGGGGCCTGTGGAGAAGGTGCAGAATATCCCGAGCATGGGAACTTGGGCAGCCAGCGGCAACCGTGCATGTGGCACATGGTCCACGTGCCATGACAGATGTGTTTGCCGTGGGCGTGCAGGTGGCAGTGGGGAACCCATTTCACAGGTGAGGGCAGGTCTGCAGAGGGAGGACAGCTGGGCCCCGAGGCTCCCTGCTGCCTCCCGGGGAGACCAGCAGGTGGCCCAGCCCATTCATCAAGGTCACCCGTGCTCGGGCAGCTGTCCGGCCCGGCTAACCCCGGCCCTGCTGTGCCGGGGGCTGGGGCACAGCTGGAGGGGCTGTGCTTGGGAGCAGCCCGGGACAGGAGCTGACCCAGAGTCCCTGCTCAAGGGCTCAGCCCTGCCCGGCCTGACTGTGGCGACAAGAGAATACAGGTGACGACCTTGTCGGGCGCTGGGACGCAGGGACGCCGCGGGATCAAAGGGCCGATCCCTGCCTGGCTGTGGCCGCGCCCGCCTGTCCAGCGGCGCCTCTGAAGTCCTGGGCAGGGCAGCCCGGGCACCTGTCCTGCACCTGTTGTTCGGCCACTCGGAGTCCCCCGCCTGGCCATCCAGCCATAGTGACAACAGGAAAGTAAACACCCCCCACCGCCAGGATCAGGAAGTGGCCAGAGAGGAAGTGGGGTTGCCAGCAGAGCGCCCCCAGGCAGGCACGGCCCGCCAGTGGTTATTTATACCCTGGCTGGGGGCATGGCCTTGGTGGTGCCCTTCCCTGTCCTGTTGGCCTAGGCTAGGGGGCACCTGGGGAGCACCAGAAAGGAAGGAGGAAACCAGGTGGGCAACCAGACCAAGGCACTGTGTGTCTCCTAGGGCCTGACATAGGAAACAGCCTTCGAATCCATCCAAACCTGGGCTCCCAGTGTAGACAGAGTCCTGTCCCTTCACAGCTCCTGTTTCCAAGGCCCCAGCCATGATCCCCCGAGTGCAAAGCTCCAGCCAGAAGAGGGAGAGAGCCAGGCAGAGCAGGAGAGCAGCTGGATCAGACAGCCTGCCCCTCCTCCACCCTGGAGCTCCCAGGCACCCCAGCTGGAGGGTCCCAATTGTCCCTGGGGATCTCTCACCCAGGTACTAGCGGGGCCTCCCCGGCAACCCAATCACAGGAGACTGGTGATGGGCCACAAGGGTTGGGCGAGTCCCATCCCGGCCCATGGCCTTCAGCTGGGAGAGGCGGAGGCCAGAGAGCCCGTCCAGGTGGTCCGTCCAGCTGGGAGGCACTGGGCCGGAAGGGAACTCACCTCCCTTGACAGGGCAGATGACTCAGGACCCTCGGGACCCCTCCCGGCAGCCACGGGATATGGCGTCAATGGCTGGCGTGTCACAGGATGGGATGTTTCAGTCACTGTGGAAACTGGTGGGAGAGGGAAAGCCCTAGGAGGCTGTATGTGGTGGGGGGGAGACCGGGGACGCACTCTCTGCTCTGACAGGACGGAGTGACGCCAGTCAGGGCATTCTGGCTCCTGAGTCCCATTGTTCTATGTAAACATCACTTGGGGTCTCTTAGTACTGACCTGTAATGGCCCTGGGGTGGGGGTCCTGTTCTGCTATCAGGGATTCTAAGTGACCCCAGGACCCTGGGACTGGGACTGCCTGAGATGGGGTATGGGGGGGCGGTCCCACGGAGGCAACACCTAGATGTCACCTCCAACCTTAGTCACAAGCCCACTGCTCAAATTCCTCATGCTGGGATGAGGAGCAGGGGACAGCAAAAGGCTTCCTTTCTGTCTCAGCCCTGACCCTCTACCAGACCCCTCCCAGCACACAGGATAAGAACCAAACCCCACACCTGTCATTCAATCCTGGCCTCCAGAAAGGGAAACTGAGGTGGGGGAGGGGGTTCCCGCTCCCAGGGTGAATGGGGAGTAAGCCTCTGGCCTCATCAGGCCCCCACCCTCACCAGGGGGTCCTCTCACTCAAGGAGACGGTATCCACACAGGCCTCCGCATGAGAACTGAGCCTGGGATCCTGTTCCCCCAAGGCAATGGAACTGGGAGTCGCCATTCCTCCCAGAAGGCCGGGCAGACAGAGCAGGGAGCCCAAGCGTCCACCTATGGCGGCAGCCGCTCCTCCAAGCTTTCAGCGGAGAGCAGGGACCAGGACCAAGGGACCGAGTGGCAGCTGCATGCGGCCCGGGGCCAGCCTGGCCTTGTGCCCCTGTCCCCTCTGTGCCCTACTCTTCCTCAGGCTCTGCTCTGACAGGCGTGCCTCCTTCCTGTCCCCGTGACACCACTGAGGGGGGCTGGGGACACACCCCTGGCTCTCTGGGTGCCAAGACCAAGCTGGGGTTTGACCTTGGGCTGGGAGGGTGGTGTGTGGGGAAGGTGACTCCTGGGAAGGCCTGTCCACCCCCATTCCCTCACCCAGGCTGGGCACACAGATCGGGTGGAGTGACATCCGGGAAGGCTTTTCCCGTCAGGGGGAAGGAAGAGCCTTTTCTGGCATCAGACACCTCATTTCCGCAGCGTTCCCGGCGTTCTGCATCCTCAAGGCCGTCAGACACTCAGGTCCTGGCCCAGAATGGCCTGGAGAACAATTCAGAGGTAGTAGGAACCATTTCTGTGTGCAGAGCCTGAGCCCTGGGCCCCCCTTCCCTACTTCCCTTCTGCCTGTCAGAGCAACTGAGGACACTTCACCTTAAAGACTGGGAGAGAAGCGCCAAGGAGGCTTGTTTGTGACTGTCCTCCCACAGACCCCAAGGGGCTGGCCTGACCCCAGCTGCCCACCACCAGGACAGCAGGTCTATGAGCAGACAGGCAGAGGCTGCTGCCAACAGGGGGGGTCGTGGAGGAGTTCCTCTGACTGCGTACCCCACCCCCTTAGTTACAGCCCCACAAAGCCGTGGGCGTTGACTGACAGTGTCACTCCTCTCTGTGCTGGTACTGCACTGTGATAGACAGGTTCCTATAGCCTAACCCTGACCCCCTGACCCCTGATCCCTGACCTTTGCAGGCTGGTGCAGCCCTAATGCCTGAGCTGAAGAGAAATGAAGCTGGGGGAGAGTGGAGGGCGGCTGGCCAGGCAGGGTCTTTGTCAGAGACTCATCTGCCAAGAAGATGGAGGTCCTGCCTTTCAGAGGGAAACTGAGGGAAAAGGCTACCAGGACAGTGGCAAGAGCAGGAGCAGCAGCCTCCGGCACTCCCAGGTGCTTGGGGCAGGGGTGGCTTCCAGACCCTTCTCTCCCCCAAAGCTGCAAGAGGCCCCAGAGGCAGGCCCGGGGACTGGGCTGGCCCCCTGGCTCCTGGCCTAATCCTCTTTTAATGAGCGGCCAGCCGGAAGGCCGCAGGCCCTGGCCACAGCCCTGGGAGCCCCAAATGGACTGAGCTGGGGGCAGGGCAGCCCCCAGCCTTTGCAGACACCTTTCCTCCTGCTCAGCACCCAACCTCACATGGACCTCAACGCCAAAACCCACATCCCTCGCTGTGGTCCTACAGGGACAGGTCAGGATGATGCCCACCTCCTGCTGCCACCAACCCTCTCTGGGGCCGGGCAGGGGTGCGGTCATTGCCGATTCACCCAGCTCTCCCAGTCCTTTCCTCCTGGCTGTCCTGGGCTGGCGGGAAGCCCTGCCAGACCCATGGCTCAGCCTTGGGCTGACGCTGCCTCAGCTCTGAGGGTCAGGGCTAGGTTCCTCTGGCTGCGAACCCCCCAATCTGTCTCCTCCAATCACAGCCCTGGGTCAGGCCCTCTTGATTGGAGACTCCAGAGCCTCCCCAGGAGCTATCCCCCACTCCCCTAGGCAGGTGAGCCAGGTCTTGCCAACAAAACCAATTACAGCAGCTCTCACCCAATTAGCAACTAATTATGGCCTCCTAGTCCATTCAACATAATTAACATGTAAATGACTCTGCGTGTTTATATTCAATAACTGCTCTGATTGAATTTAATTTAAATGTCTGAACTGGGGTCCCAGATACCGTATTTCACCACAGAGAGCTGTGACTTCCTGAGGGTGCCTGCTCCTCCAGGGAACAGAGACCCAAGGCCAGAGGAGGGCAGAGGGGCAGGAGCCGTGATGCTGGCCCAGGCCCATGAGGGGGAGGACAGTCGCACCCCGATATGTCTAGGCTGAGAGTACAGGGAGGTGGTGAGGTCAGGAGAGTCCCCAGGGGACCCTCACGATGGGAAATCCTCTGAAACAAGGACCTCTTCTTAAGGGCTACTGTAAACATCCCAGCTGTTCAGTAAACACCAGGCCGGGCAGGGTCTGAGCCGCCCAGCTGGGCCAGGGCTCGGCTGTGGGCCTCCCTTCCATTTCGGGGGCTGGGGGTTGAGGGCTGGGGGTTGGGGCCCGCGAGCCCAGCATCTGTTCCCACGCCCGTTCCGCCCCAGTGCCCACCTGCTCCGCCCAGGAGAGGACAGGCTGGGGCCACAGTTCATCCTGGACCCAGGAAAAGCCAGGCAGGGAGGTCACTGCCCAGCTCCCCCCCCCCCCGCCCACACACAGGCACCTTGGCGATGTCCAGTGACTTTTGACCATTTTGTCCCTGCAGAAAGGGGGCTCCCTCCACTGCCCATGGGGCAGTACCATTTTAGATCTGGGGTAGAGGCTCAGGGGCCCAGTCGGTCCCCCAGTCCCTTCAGGCACTGACTGAGCAGCCAGGCCGAGGCGGACTCCAGCCTGTCCGGACGCGAGAGGAAGGGCAGTCGGGTCAGGAGGCGGCGGCTCAGCAGGAATGCGTGAGGGCTGGCGGGCGGCACGGGCAGCTCGGCTCCGTTTCTCAGGTGGGGAGAGTGAAATGGCCATCCAAGGCCTCTGGCTCCGCAGGCTGGGGGCCCCCTCCTCCCACATTCCAGACATGGCCCGGAAACCCCTCACTCCTTCCTCTACCACCTCCTCCTCCCTGTGACTGCAAAAGACAACAAACTCTCCACGGCTCATTTACTCCGATAAATCACCCAGACGGACAGGCCAGGAGGAGACCGACAGGCCGGTGGGTGTCGGGACCCTCCCCCTGCCCTGGCCCAGCCCCCAACTCTGCAGTGCTCCTCAGACTCCCGGGGTCCCTGCAGGCCCTGCACGGTACCCACCCAGAGATTTCAGGAGGTGTAGAGTCTTATAGCTCCCTCCCCAATATTCCCGTGGGGAAACTGAGACACAGGTGTGCTCTGGGTCAGCAGCCTAGGGGATGTGAAGGCCGAGTCAGGATTCAGTGGCCAGGAGCTGGGACAAAACGGGTCAGAGCCCCCAGAGTGCCATCCACATGATATAGGGAGCCCCCCCCCGCCCCCCCCCCGCATGAGGCCCCCAGGTTCTGGCCATTGCTCTAGCAACTGAGGTGTGTGCCCCTCAGGACAAACCGGATCACAAAGGAGCTGACTCACGGGCAGTACAGGGACCTGCCCTTGGTGGGGCTGAAGGCCGGAGCCGGCCCCCAGGGGGAAGAAGCAGGACTCTTGGCTGGGCATGTGGGCCGCAAAGGAAAGAACACATCCCAGTAGGAAGGAGGTGATGGGTGGGGTAGAGGCAAGGGGGAAGGAAGGAAGGAAGGAAGGAAGGAAGGAAGGAAGGAAGGAAGGAAGGAAGGAAGGAGGGAGGGAGGGAGGGAGGGAAGGAAGGAGGGAGGGAGGGAGGGAGGGAGGGAAGGAAGGAAGGAAGGAAGGGAGGGAGGGAGGGAGGGAGGGAGGGAGGGAGGGAGGGAGCCCAGGGATGAAGCCGCAGGCTCAAGAACCTCCCCGCCTCTTCTGCACTGGCCCTCCCCAGGCCCTGCGCCCGGCTGTGTGGGGGCCGGGGTCAGAGGCTGGAGTTCCTGAGGCCTCCACCCTCTCCCTGGGGCTGCTCAGCAGTCCCGGTGGGTGCGGGGACGAGGGGGCTGCGGCGCTGCCAAGCTCCACGGCACCCACGTGAGCAGAGCTGGGGATTTAGACCGGAGCCTTCTGGCGTCCAGGCCTCTGGCAAGGGCCCTCTTGCTATTTCTAAGAAAAATGCAGCAGGAATCTTTTCTGCTTTTCCAAAGCTCCAAGGGCTCCCTGGAGGCAGGGCTCAGATTCCCAGGCCAGCACTGGGCCAGGCCTGGCAAGCATATGCTCTTAGCCCAGTCATGGCGATGCCCAAGTGAGCAGCCCTGGCCTGGGCGCTACTCAGGGACGCCAAGATAATGCTGGAGGAAAGGCCACTGTGCTGACCAGGGCCAGGACAGACTGGGGAGCTCTTCTGGGGTGCAGAAGGCCCCCCTCCCCCAGGGCACCTCTATTGCTGACAACTATTGTAGATACACTATTGTAGCAGATACAATAAAGTATTTGGTACTCTGGCTGTGAGGAAAAGCACTGGGGCTTGGGGAAGGCAATCTGGACACATCCTTAGCACCAGAGGATTCCCCCCTAAGCACCACCAGGAGCAGCCCCCCAGCCAGGAGCAGCCCCCGCTAGCACCTCAGGTGTGCCCCCTACCAAACTAGTTCAAACTACAAGGAGAAAACACAAACGCCACACGCTAGCAGGAAACTCACGCCCTCTCTTTTTGTTTGTTTTGGGGTCACACCTGCCAGTGCTCAGAGTTTACACCTGGCTCTGCACTCAGAAATCACTACTAGCGGTGCTCAGGGGACGATATGGATGCTAGGGATCAAACCCAGGTCAGCTGTGTGCAAGGCAAGTGCCCTGTCCACTGTACGGTCATCTTTCTGGACCCTCCCTGGCTTGCTTTGTTTATTTGGTTTTGGGCCCCACCAGCAGTGCTCAAGCCTCACTCCTGGTGGGGTCAGGTTTGAACTATGGTCGGCTGCATACCAGGCAAGCACCTTACCCACTGTACTGTCTTTCTGAATCGCTCCTGCCCTTTCTCTATACGCCTCCTCTAACCTGGCTCTCCCCTCTGTCACTTGAGACACAAGATAACTTGAGATGATCTCAAGAGGTCACCTGTATGCGTATGGTTAAATCCTCCTCCTCACTCCACTCTACCTTTGGGGCTCAGGGTCCCTCCTCCAGTCCTTTCCAAACACTATGTCCAGGAACAATCCCGAGTTTGATCGCTGGAACCACAGCAGATGGTCCCCAGAGCACCATACATGACCTTCGAGCACTGAGCCAGGAGTAGCCTCTGAGCAACTGCTGGTGTGGGCCTCCCCGAAACAAACCAAACCAAACCAAACACCATACTCTTTGCCCAGAGTTACCTCACCTGTCCAGCCCCTTGACGCAGCTCAGATTTCCTTCACAGGGGCCAGGCTACAGAGTGAACCCTCCCACCACCCAATAAGCTCAGTGCCTCTCTTGCCCGGTTTTACAGCCCAGGCAGAAGGGGGCTTGCTGCCCAAGATTGACCCTGGTCAGACTGCAAGCCAGGCTGGGGGTGGGTGGGGAAAGATGCTGGTACCCCTGTATGGTGGCGGGAACCTGGGGCCCATGGAGGCTCAGCTGCAAAGGGAATATACCCCGGGCTTCGTCAGCCCACAGGACCAGCCTTGCCACCCCTGCCTCTGCCAAATGCCAAGCCCCTCACTGCCCTAGGGAGGAGCTGGAGGTTTCTTCCCAGGCAGGAGCCAGGTACCCACACTCTGCATACCCCGCTGCCCCCTCCCCCAGGGGTTCCACACGTGTAGACAGCTAGGGGCCCACTCCAAGGACCCTGCTTCCTGGCCATGGGTTGAGATGCCCGTAAGGGCTGGGGATAAGGTTTTTATCTGGCGGTTTCTCTTTAAATTCTTTACGATTACGAAGCAGCGGGGGCTGCCAAGGAACATGATTTACTCCTTGAGCACGCACCAGCTCCTCGCTCAGTGCCAAGGGAAGCTGGAGCCAGGGAGGGAGGGGCGGGCATGGTGCCAGGGAGCCGAGACAAGGCCTGCGCTGCTGAGGCCGTCGGTGGCGGTCCCCGTCGCAGCTCAGCTGGACCTGGCTGGGCCTCAGGCAGGTTCTCAGTGGAACCACTTCCTGGTGAGTGGATGAAGGGACACCCTGTCCCAGGCCCTCCCACTGGCCACATCCAAGTCCCTGTCAGGAGGGAGGTAGTACCCCATTTCCAGGAAAACCGAGCTCCCAAATGTAGGCATCTGGGCTCAAGTTCACACTTAGGTCTTCCTGCCTCTGCCTGGATACCCCACCCCCCTTGATTTGCTTCCAATCCCACCTGACCCTGCCCACCCTGCCTCCAAGCTCCAGGGACCCACCCGCTTGCTCCCCTCCTGCCTCCTCTGCAGTCTGAAGCTCCAGGCGAGCCAGTACACTGGGGGTCCAAGGGTCCTCTGCCTCCCCCACCCTGCTCTGTAAAGTGGAGCCTGGCAGTGGGTGGGGCGATTCTTGCCAGTGACATCCCTACCCCCCACCCACATTTACCCGCAGTCCCCCTTCAGGGGACCCGGACTGAGGCCCCCCTAACCTCCAAATCTCATGATTTCCTAACCTAGAAACCCAGGACTTGGGTTCTTTGGTGCTACTTGCCAGCGGGAATGCTGGCCACTATGTCCGATCGCTCAGAGGCGGGGCCGAGTGTGGGTGGGGAGCAGTAACCAGTACTTGCCCACCCACCCTGGCCCTGCAGAGCAAGGTCCCCACTGAGCAAGCAGACCTTGAGGCTGAAGTCAGAGGAGGTGGAAACAAGCGGGCAAGCCTTTCCTCTCTGGAGCCTGCGCAGTGGCAGGGCGAGGGCGCTGGCCAGGGGCTGCATGGATGCCCATCCCTAGAGCTTCTGCTTCAGCAGACAGGAGGGCCCCAGCAGGCGGCCCGGCGCCGGCCCAGGCATCCCCTGGGCCATGAGTCCGGGAAGGCTGGCACGCAGTGTTCTGGAAGCCTCGCCCAGCCCCATGCCCGCATTTCCCAGTCTTGGACCAGGCTGCTCCTGGGTGGCCAGGAGCCTCAGGTCTGCCACCCCATCCCCCGGCCTCCCAGGAACCTAAGGGAGACCCCATCTCAGGACCCAAGGGGGCCACTGCTTGGTTTCCTCACGGGCACATCTGCCATTTTCAGTTTTGGGCCACATGCGGTGATGCTCAGGGTTCTGCATACAGGAATCACTCCTCAGGGGAATCACACAGGACACCGAGGATGCAACCTGGGTCGGTCACCTGCAAGGCAAATGCCTGAACTGCTGTACTAACTCTCTGGCCCCAACATCTGCCACTTTATCTTCCCCGATCTCGCCTGGCAAGGTAATGTGCCCCATCTCCCTACTCTTACTCCTGCCTCCATTTCCCTAGGATCCCAGTCACCTCATGTCATCACAAGATCCCTTCTCTCACCCTACACCTCTCAAGGCCTCCATCCCCCAGGTCGCGGCCAGAGTCAGTCCAGGCAGCAGTGTATATAGTGGGGGCGGCTTCCTGGGAAAAAGTAAACATTCCCCCAGCCGAACAGAACAAAGGACTTGGCGAGGCCCTCAGACCTTGCCTGCCACAGCAGACGGGATGCCCCAGAGCTTAGGGCTTCTGGGCTGGGGGGAAGAAGTTTTCCTTCCAGACCTGGCCAGTGCCTGGGGCTGAGGCAGCTCCAGGTCAGGCAAGGAAAGGGCACAGGTTCTCTGGCCTCAAGGCTCTTGGGGCTGGAGTGATATAAGCAGGGCAGGGGCTTGCCCTGCATGAGGCTGACCCAGGTTCAATCCCCAGCATCCCATATGGTTCCCCAAGCACCACCAGGAGTAATTCCTGAGTGTGGAGACAGGAGTAACCCCATGACATTGCCAGGTGTGCTTCCCACCAAAAGAGAGAGAGAGAGAGAGAGAGAGAGAGAGAGAGAGAGAGAGAGAGAGAGAGAAGAAACTACCGGCTCTGGAGCCAGCTCTGAAAGAATGTCCCACAACTCTGCAACACCACTGCAGGAAAGCTTCTTCACCTGGCCCTCACCTCTGCTTGATCCTGGTGAGCTGCTGATAGAGGCTCAGGGGAGGGTCCGAGGAGGAACCCCTGGCACCTTTTCCCTTACCCCTGTTGGCTTTACGCCCAGCTGGGGTGCCCAGGCGGATGGGCAGGCAGCAAGCCCAGGCCTGGCCCAGTTCCTGCCTTTGTTCCTTTATCTGCCCCAGGCAGCGTGGCCCCTCAGGCCAGACCCTCTAGCCCAACCAGACAGGAACTAGCACCTCCCAACAGCAGCTGGACCTGGGACAGGGAGGCTAGGTTTTGAGAACTGAAGGCCAGCTGCTAGTCATCCAAGGCACAGATGAAGAAACTAAGGCATGCACCCCGGAACCCCAGTATAAGGAGAAAGCAATCTTCAGGGAGGCCCTTGTGTGTACCAAGGGAGATGCCCCTTCCCTCAGTCCCTGGGCTGTGGGACCCAGTCTGGCCTCATGTCCACTTCTCACCAAGGGTCACTTCCTCCAGATCTGCCTGAGACCACCCAGTATAGGAACACACTCAGGGCTGGGAACATAGTATTAAGTGCTGGCACTGGTCAGCTGGGAGTCCATTGTATGTTTTGTGTTGGTTTTTTTTGAAGGGGGGCATATCTGGCACTTGGTGGCTTGGTGGTCACTCCTGGCAGTATCCCAGGAAACATGTGGTGCTGAAGATTGACCGTTGGCCTCCGACTCCAGACTACTGAACTATCTCTCTAGGGTGTTTGGGGGTTTTGTTTGTTTGTTTTGGGGCCATACCTGGCAATGCTCAGGGTTACTCCAGGCTCTGCACTCAGGGATCACTCCTGGTGGTCCTCCTTGGAGGACCAAATGGGATGCTGGGGACCAAACCCAGGTCAGCTGCCTTTTAGAGCGTCTCCCTGGCCCCAGGATTGTCGGTCTTTCAACCAGTTTGACTAGGAACACCCAGTCCATCCTATTTGGTGCAAAGCCCCCATGACGGGGCCCCACAGGTTCTCAAGTATCTGCTAAACCAAAGGGAAATCGAAGCGTAAAAGGAGGCCATGAGATCAAGTGGGAAACAGAAAAGGTCAGTGCGAACAGGGTGACCCGCTGGGGTGCGGGCACAGGCAGAGCTTGGTGGCCGCACCCATTAGCGCCACGGGCTGCCTGCCAACAAGCTGGTCTTTTAGTCACGGTGGGTGTTGGCTTCAGAGCTCATCAAGAGGAATCAACCTGACTGCTGTGGGCGTCGGGCACAGACCGGCCCGGGACTCTGGGCTCTATTTCTGGCCTCTCCTCTGTCTCCTACCTGACCTTGGCTCTGCGTGGGCCCCAGCCTCGGTTTCTCACTCTGGAAAAGGGAACAAAAGCCCTGGAGGTCTGAGGCTTCAAAGGACCTCCTCACTCACACCTCACCCCTCCCACTTCCCCTCGCGGATCCCCAGGGAGCTGACAAAAATAACACCCAGAGTGGATGACTGGGCTCCAGGTCTGGGGCAGGCGGGGGGCACTGTGGACAGCAGTAAGAGGAAGGACCAGCCCCTTCAAGATTTAATTGGCTCCTCTGAGGAGTCCCAGCAGTGAAGGGCAGGGGCATCGCACAATAAATAACTCTGGCTGAAGGGCACGGTGAGCTTTTGCAACACAAACTGGCCATAGCAGGCCCTGTCCAGGACTTCTTCCAGACACAGGCTCAGAAACTCAGCCCTGACTTCCATCAAGCTGGGAGGTGAGATGAGGCCAGGCGAGGGGCTCTGCCAGGGGTCATGAGAACAGGGGCTGGGGGGGAGTCTGGGCCTCAGCCAAGCTTGAGGAAAGGAAGGTCAGCACAGTCTTCCACCCCAATATGTGTGCCCGGAAATCTGGCCAGTCAGGGCAGAGCCCACTCCACCCAAGGCAGGCGGCTGGACAAAGTAAACTCTGGCCAGCAGAGGTTAGGCTGAGCACGCAGCAGCCCTGTGCCTCCTGCCTTCCCCTCCCCCCTCTCCTGCAGGACCTACAGCGCAGGACCCACAGCTATGCCTCACCCCAGCCAGGGGTCGACTCTTCCTACGCAAGCACACAACCATACCCACCCCCCCAACCCCCCCACCCCACCCCCCACACCTTCATGGCGTCTACTACTGCCAGAGCCACCCATGTACAGGGTGTGTCCTGCGTGCTCCCTGCCCAGTGGGTTAGGGTCAAGATGATGGTGTGAGGGGACTAGTCCCTCAGTGTGTGGGTCCCCAACCCATTACTAACACCCTCTGGTGACTTCCAAGGCAGCGAGCTCATTGGTGAGTTCAGGCCTCTCACAAAGCAAAGCTCTCCTTAAAGTGGGACACACACTCTCTCTCTCTCTCTTTCTCTCCCTCCACTCAAAACCAACGGCTCACTCCCCAAGCCCCTCAGTCCCTCACACCAAGAGACACTAACCCCTCCCCACGATTCACCCCCAAAGCAGACCTCACTCCTGCAGCTTCCTGTGGCCACCAGTGCCTGCCCTCTCCCTGCACCCCAGGACTGTGGCAGGAGCAGACCTGGACCAGGAAGGGCCTTCACACCCCTCAACCTCCCAGAGGCCACACAAAGCACTCAGTTCCCGAGACCCCCAGGCCCAGACCCCTGTTCGGACTCTAGAAGGCCCAGAGTTGGGGTGTGCCCTGGAGCTCGGTGGTCTCAACTCCAGCCCTTCCCAGCCTCCCCTGTCTCTCCCTCCTTGCCCAACAGCCAAGACTGTCCAAGCGCCTGCGAGAGTTATCTGTCTTGTTCTCTGCCCTGATCTCTCTTCTCTCTCCTGGACGACAAGCCCAAATGCTGTGAACAGAAAATGACGCAGGGAAGCAAGAAAGCAGCCACTTACCTTTGAATGAGAGCCGTACCCGGGGTGTGGCCAGGAGGTGATCCTGCAGGGGGGTGGCTGGCCAAGCTCCGGTCAGCAGGGAAGCCCAGAGGAGGAGGCCAGCAGCAGGCATTGTGGCAGGGGCCTGGGGCCCAGAGGGCGGGATCCGCTGTCTGGACACCTGGGCAAGGAAACCAAGATTCCAGTGTGAGACGGAAGAGGACATTCTGCCTTCCTGCCGACCCCCCGCAGCTGGGTCCCCGGTGCCTAAGGGAGGCTGCTGGGTATCTCTTGCTCCCATCCACAGCCTGGGTCAAGAATGCCCCATGGACAGGTCTCATCCACCTTCCCATGCCTGCCTGAGGCTGGGAGGTGCAATCGATAAGCCTGAAGGCCCAGCAGCCAGAGGTTCCCACAGCTCGCAGGAGCCCCTGGAGGCTCACCCCTTCTCTGTCCACAGCACCCTAAGTCTCAAGAGTGCAGCGCAAGCAGGTGAGCCAGTGCCCTCCTCCAGGCCTCAGCAGGCCCATCCCTCTGCACCTCCCCACACGGCCTGGGGACTGTGCCTTCCTTCCCCCATGACAAGGAAGGAGGGAGAGATGGGCCCAAGCCTGTCTCCTCTCGTCAAACTTCCCTTCCACGAACAGGGGAACCTGGAGCTGATGAGTGGGGTGCAGGGCATGGAAGAGAGTAGGGGATGAGTACGACATGCACAGACAGCCCAGAGCAGACTACAGACAATAAGGAAAGGAGTGCATAGAAAAGCTTTCCCGGAAATCAAAGCAGGAAGGATCCAAGTAAGACAAATGGCAGGACTTCCTGCCTGGACAAGCTGCAGTTCTCTGCCTCTAGAGGGCGAAGAAGGGGAGTGAGGAGGGCCAGGGGGCACAGGCAGGGGCTGAGGCAGCAGCAGGGGCCCCAGCAGAAATCCCACGCACCTCCATGGCAGGTCCAACTTTCAGTGCTATGTTTTTCAAATATTGTCTCCCCAGGCAGGCTGGCTGTTGGGTAAACGCAGCCCAGCACCAGTTGTCAGAACATATTGCTCCCTCCCGGCAAAAACCGGCGCCAACTCCCCCCCCCCAACATCAGAGCCTGGGAGTGGGGGCCTCAAGAATGATGATGTCCCCTAATCACCCCCTTCTCCCCAGGATGGAGAGGCAGGCCAGCTGAGGAGCCTCCTCAGGAGGAGGTGAGGGGGACTGTTTGGGACGAGTCCCTTGTTGTGGCCGACACATGCTGGGGCCAAGCCCAGGTCCCCTCACCCCTTGGGGCCACACCCTCAGTCCAGAGGTTCCTGACAGGGGTGCAGCTTCCCATGCTGGGAACACTCTCTGTGCCTGATCCATCTCTCTGGTTCCTTCAAGATCCCCCATCACAGATGCTCCCTCCTGGGGAGGCTGGCAGGGGGAGGGGAGATGCAGAACCAGCCGCTCCCCTCAGACTCGTGGGGCACAAAGCTAATGCTGGCTGAGCACGGGCTCTGGTGAGGGGCCAGCAGGGAGTGCATCCTCGCACCCTCAGCACCCTGGGGTGCACCTGGGAGGCCCCACTGATAGTGGTGACTCCACACACACACGTCCACACTCGCCGGCCCGCACACACACCCTCAGAAGCGTGTGTTTGCTCAAGAACTTGACCTGCGTGCATGTGGGGTGGGGCTCCAGGAAGTAGGGAGACAGGGTCCTGGCTTGGGGAGGGCAAGACGCCGTCCGGGTCCCCTGGAGGACTGTGATGCTGCGTGTCAGGGGGCTCAGGCTGACTCACCTCCCCACTTCTCTTCCCTATGACCTCATTTCTCCTGCATCCATCTGTAGGGTGGCCGGTCAGAGTCACCAGCCACAAGCACCTGAGTATTCCAAGGTGTCCAGGAGAGTGGCAGTCCCCCAGTCCCCTCCAGAGACCTCCCCCTGTGCTCTGGCCCTTTAAAGGGGTGGAGGGGGGATGTTCAAGTCAGTTAGAGCCTCAGGACCAAGTCCAGTCCCCCTCTTTAGCAGCAAGGAGGTGAATGGAGAGAGGGATAAGGAAGAGGAGGAAAAGGGGGAAAGAAGGATGTTTCTAAACTCACTTCCCCTCTGCCAGGCCCTAAACGCCTTCTACTCAGCCCCAGTCCCAAAGAAACCCCCGGTGGAGCAGAGCCCCGGTGGGTGGATAGAGAAGGAACAGCCTCTGCTACTGCCACCGCCACCTGGGAGCCCACCAGGAAGGAGAGGAGGAGGAAAGAAGGCTGCCGGGAGGGAGCGAGGGAGGGAGGCAGGCGGGAGGGAGGAGAGAGGGAGGAGAAAGGGAGGGACGGAGGAGAGTCGCTGGAACAAAGAAACGAGGAGCTGGGGCTGGCAAGGGGTACAGGGAAGGGGCGGCCAGCGGAGGGGGTCTGGCGGCACCTGGGCACGGAGCAGGGGGCTAGGTGGTCCGATTGTCCGGCTTGATCCAGACCTTTTAGGCTTGGAGTGGGGGGCTGGGGTGGCGGGAGGACAGCCTGCAGGGCCAGGAGGAAGGCTGTGAGGCAGGGGCAGGCGCTTGGGGGAGCCCGGAAAGGGATGAGAAAGGAATGATGGAGAGGCATTCGGTCCCTACCCAGACCCCCACCGACGCCCCCCAACTCCGTACCCACCCCCCCACTCCTTCCTCGCTCCTGGCTGCCCCCTCCCCGAAGAACACCCCATGGACCAGGAAGCAGATCTGGGGTTGAAAACCCCCCTTTTGTGGTGGGGGTTTCCCAGTCAAGGTCACTTGGGCTTGGCTCCATTCTCCCCTTCAAGGTCTGCCCACTAGGGCAGGGCTGGGGCCCTCTCTCCCGCCACCAGCACCTCACGTTGCTGGGCCTGGCTCCTTGGAAGGAAGGGGAACAGAGGTACGGTGGGCCCCCGTGCGCCCTCCCCCCCTCACAGCGCACTGCTCCAGGCACGCTCCCTGTGCAGACTGAGGAGAGATCCCACTCCATCCCACCTCCCTGCAGGGGTCAGAGCCCCCAGCAGGGCCCGCTGCTCCCCCGCCCCTGTGCAGTTTTCCCTCTGTGCACAGAAGAGGGGCTGCTGAGACCTGCAGGGTTAATTTGGGAGGAGGGAGCCCCCGCACCCCAACCCCTGGCTCAGCTCCTGGAGGGCTCAGGAGTGCCTCAGCTCACCTCCCTCTCCCTGGTGTTCCTGGACTGGTATGAGCAGCACAGTTATGTCAAGAATTAGAGAAGTTATTCAGCCAGCCAGCCCTCTGTGGCTCCTGGGGAGCTCCAGCTGACCCCTCCTGCCAGCCCGGCCTCATTCCTGAGCCACCTTGACAATCTTGGGTCCTTCCCGCTCTAGGGGAGCTCATCAAGCCCTGAGGATCCCTGCCTGCACCGCCAACGGAGCCCCAGCCTGCCCCAGGTCGGTGCCAGCTCACGTCCACCGCACGTAGGCTGGGCCCCTAGCCCAAGCAAAGCACCCTGCTGGAGAAGCAGCCCCAAGCTGGCCCTGGGGCCAAGGGGCTGTCACAGAGTGGGGAGCAAGGGGGCGGCGGGGGGGGGGGCTGCAATATTGCAATCTTCCAGCCCTGTTGATCTAGGAGAGCTTCCACGTGGAGGGACACTGAGGCAGAGCAGGCGCACCTACCCCTGGGAAGAGCGCCGCCCGAGGCGTTAGTGGGAGAGAGTGCTGGGTGAGAAGGCGGACCGGAGCTCCAGCTCCGGAACGTGGGGTGGGGGTGTCTGGAAGCACCCACCCAAACCCTTAAGGGAAAAAGTTGCTTTGCACACTGCTGACCACACAGGTCACATCAGACCGTCAAGCCCGCGTGTCGCCCCGGAGCCGCTGGAACAGGTACAGTGCCCACTCCGGTGCGCTGGCCCCTGCGTCCGCGGGCAGCCCCCCGGCTCCCCGCGCCCCGCCACTTGCGCAGAGTTGCAGTGCCGCGGGTCTTCCCCGAGGGATCGCGGGGTGGCCCGGCCGCCGGCCCGCTCGCGCCCGGTTCCCGCCGCACTCACCTCTTCCGCGGCGACGGGGCCTGGGCGCCCGGGCGGCGGCGACTGCACGTTGGCTCCGGGTCGGGCCGACCCGCGCTAGCGAACCCCCGGGGCCATGGCCCTGCCCGCGCCCTCTCGCCGCTGCGCCTGAGCCGGGGTGGGCGCCGCGGCCCCGGCTTCCCCGGTTCCGCGGGCTTCGAGCGCGTTAGCAGCCGAGGCCCCGGGCCCTCGCCCGGGCCATGGGAAGGTTCAGGGGCGCTTGGGGCCGCCTCCCCCCGGGTGGGCTGCGGGCGCCCCCTGGCCGGCGCGCCGAGGGCGCATTCCCCGGCGCGCGGTGCGGGCGACGGCGCGCGCTCGGCTCCCGAGAGCTGCGCTCGCCTCGGCCCGATGGCGCGGAGCTCGGCTGCGTGCTGGAGCGGGCCGGGCGGCCGCGCGGGGCTGTGCCGCTCCTCCAGGCGCGCCCTGGCCCTGCGCGGCGCGGCGCTGCGCTCGGACTCGCCGGACCGCGGCCGCCCGCTTGCTCGCTCGCTCGGGTCTCGCGGCCGCCGGCGGGACGGGGCGCTGGGAGCCGCGCGGGGAGCGCCCGCAATTGGCCGCCCGTGGGCGACATTTGCATAGCGCGGCCCCGCCCCGCCCGCCCCGCCCGGCCCCACCCCCGGGGCGGGACCCGCCCGGCCACCGCCCCGCCCTCGCTCCACCTGTCCACGGCGCGGGGCGCGGGGCTCCCGGGCTGTGGGACAGCCCGCGCCGGGGGAGGCCACTCTGCACCCTGCGCCCCCGCCCGGCGTTGCGGGCGGCGCCCCCGCCCCGCCCCGGCTTTGTCTCTCCGTGGATACACCGCGCACACCGCGCCTGGTGTTTACCCGGGCACTCAACTCCCTGGCGGGAAGGGCAGGCGCGCCGGGGAGCAACGAGCCTGCGCTCACCTGCGCACCCCCAGCCGTGTCCTTCCTTTCCACGCGCTGCTGGAGGCGCCTGGCCCCGCGCGTGAACCCCGCAGCGCGGGACCCAGGACTGCCCTAGCCGCTCAGCAGGTGGCGGTGCAGCCCCTGGGACGGCCGGCACGGCTGGACCTGTCCGCTGCCTCCAACCCAAGCCAGGTCTCCGCAGCCCAGCCTCACCGTTCTGTCCAGCCAATCAACTTCCCGTGATCTCCTCAACCGCCAGCCTTATTTCAAGCCAGCATCCCTAGAGAGCCACCGACTGTAGCTCCATACCTCAGAGAAACCAATAGGCTGGCCTCTGCTTCTAAAAGAGACATTTGCTAAATGGCCTCTTATGAGCCCAGGGCAAAGCAACTGAGTTAAACGTCCACCTTGACCTCGGGAAGGCACCTGCCACTCAACCCAATCCCCAGGGCTCCGACTGGCCAGTCAAGATCTCTTGGCCCTGCCCCCCTCTCCAGCATTCCTCTGAGGTCCCAAGGGACTTGGCTCTCTTCTCTCCCCCCACCAACCCCTCCCCTTCCTGCTCTTCCCTCCTATCTCATCTCCCTCTTCCTTCTCTCTCTTTCCCCTCTCCCTTCCTATCCTCCCCCTCTTACTCCTCTGTCCCCCTACCTTCCTTTTTTCCTCCTTTTTCCCATCACTCTTTCCCAACCCCCTCTCTTCCATTTCTTCCTCTTCCCTCCTCTCTTCCTTCTTTTTTTTGGGGGGTGGGGAGTGGTTTCGGCCACACCCCATGTGCTCAGAGCTTACTCCTGGCTCTGCACTCAGAAAGTACACCTGGCAGAGCTCAGGGACCATATGGGGTGCCGGGATCAAACCCAGGTCAGCTGTGTGCAAGGCAAACACTCTGCTATACTATTGCTCCAGCCCCCCTCCTCTTTCCTTTCTTCCTTCTCTCCCTCCCCTCTTCCTGGCTAACAGAATTGCTCCCCCAGAAGACGTCTGTCAGTGGGCTAGCCCACTAGTGGGTGCTTGCTTCAATGTAGGCCTATTGGGGATCCTGTGTCCTGACTCATGTGGAGTGAGTGCAATGGCCAAGCAAAAGCTACGCATTTGCAGTGAGGAGCCCTCAGCCTGGAGTGACAGCTCCTCTCCTTCACAACTCACTTGAAATGGAAAATCCTCCCTCTATACCCCCCTCCTCTGTACTACATCACCCCTGAGCTCCCTGTCATCACCAGAGCATGGTAGGCCAATATCACGAAGGCTCCAGTATCTTCCTTTCCACCACTCTACCCCAGACCTACAGTCTCCTCATAACTCAGTCGCTGTCAGTACCTCAAACCCCATAACCCAGACGGTCACTAAAGCAGAACTTCCAGGACCTGGCTGGGTGCTGGGTTGGATAGGAAAGACACTCCCTGGATTTGCCCACGCAGCTCCGCGCAGACACACAGGGTAGGCCCAGACCCCAGGGACCCTCTGTCTTTTCTTCCCTGTCAAGAGGATGGGGAAGGAGACAGGGAGGGGGGAGAGAATTGGAGCAGAGCCTGACTACACCCAGCAAAATGCCATTTCTGTCCTAAACAATTTGAGGAGGTTGAATAATCAATAGAACTAAAGTCATTGTCACCGCAGCAATGAATCCATCCTGCACCAAAGCCTAGATCTTGGAAAACTGAGAATTTTGTAGATTTGAGGGTTAGACAGGAGTCTGGGGGTTACAAGACCAGAAGTGTTGGAGTCTAGGAGCTACTCTTGGTTCTGTGTTTGGGAGTCATTGCTTGGAATTGTATTGAGGTGAGTTGTAGGAAAGGCCCTTAGCACCTGTACCATCTCTCCGACCTTGAGCTGAGAATTTTGAGGCATCGTATACATGTTATTAGATATAATTATTGAGAAAAATAGTGCCTGACTTCCCTGAGTTTTGACTTCAATTTCAAGAGTCCAGAGACCCTTTGATGACCAGGGAGATGACTCAAAGTGGGCAGGAACACACTCTTTCTTTCTTTCTTTCTTTCTTTCTTTCTTTCTGTTTTTCAGTTTATAAAATCCTTTAGACTTATTTTTTGTCATTTTTTCTCCTTTATTTAAACACCACACTTTACAAGGTTGTTCATGATGTGTCTGTTACAGGCATTCAACATACCAACAACCAATCCCACCACCAGTGTCACCTACCTTCCACTATTGTCCCCATTTTCCCAACCACCCCCCAATCCTGCCCTCTTAGCAGGCACAAAATAATTTATTTTATATTGCTTGTTACAACTAAATGGCTAATGGAAGTCTTGAAAAATACTTCAGTAAAAGAAAATTTGTGAGTTCATGAAGTCCTTGTCTGAGGGTTTCCTAAGTTGTTGTTGCTAGTTGAGCCTTCTGTGTTAATGTTGTGTTTATTGTGCTTACTTAGCTTCTATGTTATGTTCCCATCTAATTTGGTGAGGAGCTCATACTTTTCATGCAAGAATCCTGGACCCATCCCTGCTACTGTATAAGGTCCCCAACTACTGCCAGTTAGAACTCCCAGTACATGAGAGAGCCCGCTGAGCACTGAACCAGGGATTGTCCATGAGTACCTCTATGCCTCCCCCACCAAATTCAAAGAAATCAAAACCAAACAAAAATAAATACCCCCTTGAAACTAGGGTCATTCCTCGATGTCCTGGGTGCTGGGTCGGGAGCCTGGCATAGCTGCAGGATTTATGGTTAGTCACAGCCAGGCATTTCACAATCATGCGAAGACACACACCCTCTGTCCCCATTGCACGGAGGAGGAAGAGGAGAGTGAGTGGTGAGCTGAGAACTGTCACGTCCAGACCAGCATCCCTTCTGTAGAAGAATCAGCGGGAAGGGCCAGGCCACAGGGTCCACGTGGAGCTGAGAGTTAGGGGGTGCTGGGCACTGGCTAGAAGTGCAGGAGGCTCACAGGATGCTTACGGAGCTCAGAAAATCTTTATTGAATGAATAAGAGAGCAAATCCCCATAGTGCTAGATGCAACAGGGAACGCAGCCAAGAGCCCAGAGAGCTGACTCCCAGGCCTACTCTATTTCTAGGCTCCTCTGACCTGTCTACGAGCTCCCAATACTCCTGGCTGCCCTGAGTCCTCCGTCTTCCCTTGCAAAGCCACAGAGTCCTGGGGCTGGAGCAATAGGTAGGGGGCTTGCCTTGCACGTTGTATGGCTGTCAATTCCCAGCACCAAGAATGGTTCCCCCAACCCCTGCCCACCCAAACCTTGCCAGGCATACTCCCTGAACCAGGAAACCCTGAGTGAGCTCAGCTGCTGTGCCCTTGCTGCACCAAAATGTCACAGGGCTCCATCCCTGCTGAGTCCCAGGCAGCCTCTGCTTCAGATGGCCTGCAGCCTCCTGGGTGCAAAGCACCCTGGGGGAAGAATGGTCAGGCCCAGGTCTGTTTCCCCTAGACCCTGCCTCTGGGTGCCCCTCCCCAGGCAGCCCCATCTCCATTCCCAGAGGGGTTCTGAGCACCTAAAAGACAGGCCCTTGAATGACATCCTGACAGTGAAACCTTGGGCTGGTGCTTGGGTGCATGGCTCCATCTTCCAGAGCTTCAGAGAGACCGCAAAGTCCAACATGGGGTGATAGGAAGGAGGGGCCCCCTTTGTCCTGGCCAGCACCCTGGATGAAGATGCTGGATGCAGCTCCAGCCCCGCACCGGGTCAGCCTGTCTCTGGTCGTGCTCTTGATGTTTCCTTTCCTTCTGGCTCTTGCAGGCTGTGCGTGGGGGGTGTGGGGGACAGCAGTGTGGCCCCGAAACCCTGCTGCCTGTCACTCTTTAGCTGTCCACCCCCTTCACTTCTGTCCAGTGATCAGGCTGAGATGGGGACGCCAGTTCAAAAGATAACTTTGAGAAACTGCTCTTCTGACCTGTGCATCCTGTGGGATTTTGAGAGCCGAGCCCCACCGTGCCCCCGATGAAGGTGGGGACTAAGGCAGCAAGCCGCGGGGCTCAGGCGGTCTCTCGGGGGACCGGTTTCCCGGGCCTCACAGGCAGAGCAAGCCTGGGCCAGCCCAGCCTCAGCGTTGCTGGCTCAGGTTTCCCCACTTTCTGGTTTTCTCATCTCCCCTGCCCCAGGCGCTGCCTGCTCTCCAGCCCAGCCCCCACCCACCCGGAACTGGATCCCAGAGAGGGGGAGTGTTGGCAGGGGGTGGCGAGGAGGGCTGGTAGGGTGACGGCTCAGGCAGCGCCAAGAAGGGGTGAGCAAAACCGAGTAGTTACCCCAAAGCCCAAGCTTAGGATGGGGTTTAGCTCAACCTCCTCCTGCCCGGCCAGCCTCAGGGGCTGGCTCTGAGCCGATCAAAAGCTGGAACAGCCCACCTCCCTGGCAGATTCCCAAAATTGCCTCCAGGCCTGTTGTCCCCTAGACCAGGAATGCTCTTCCCAGAATCCAACACCAGTGTGAGCCCTGCCTTTGCTCTGGGCACCCTCACCCAGCAGCTCTGTCCCCTTCCCAGCATGGGGCAGCCTCATACCCCGCCACCTCCCCCAAGCCTTGCAGGAGCTCTGCCCTCATTCATCTCTACCTCTGTGCACAGGCTCTTCCCTGGTGCCTGATGCCTTTTCTATTTCCTTCTAGATCCTTCGAGCCTCTAGAGGATGGTACCTCCCAGTGAGCCAATCCTAATGGCTAGAGGAGAAGTTTCCTTGAGCCCCTGCGGGTTCTGCTCTTCATCCAGACACTAGATCCTGTCTGGGACCAGGCCCCTTAGTTTCTTTTCCTGCTGGGCCCCACCTAGTCCCATTGCAACTGTTTCTCATGTTAGGGTGAACAGAGAAGGGACAGGGGCTCTGAGATCCTTATGTTAGTTCACACCATCACACCACCTCATTCCCTGTGTTTAGTGGGGTGGGGGGGGTGTGTGAGGGAGGGTCCAGTGGGCCCTAGTTTGGCTGACTTCCAAGTGACCCATGACCGTCGGCCAGCCAGAGCATATCCTGTTTAGACAAGAGGCCAGATAGCCATTCTTCAGCCATTTGCGCCTGCAGGGGAGCCCAGGTCTTGGCCTGAGAACTGGCTCAAATCTTCTCCTGAAAGGCCTCCTGAGTTTCTGACTTTCGTCAGGGGTCCACGCCGGCTCAGCCGTGCTTGGGCAACCCTAGCCACTGAGGTAGGGGTGGGGTGCCAAGTCTAATGGTGAGTGAAGACAGGATCTATGTGGAAAAGATTTTCAGTCTTAAGCCCTCTCTGGGATTCTCTTACCCCGACCCCA
Organism: Sorex fumeus; assembly: GCF_029834395.1. Classification (NCBI taxonomy): domain Eukaryota; kingdom Metazoa; phylum Chordata; class Mammalia; order Eulipotyphla; family Soricidae; genus Sorex; species Sorex fumeus. The sequence goes on along the minus strand of NW_026606129.1, from coordinate 50,911,884 downwards.
GCAACTCCTTGGCCTTGACCTACTCAATTGGGGCAGCTCCATCCTTCCAACTTCTTGAGTCAAAAAGTCTTAGGGTCAGGCTGTTCTCTCATCCACCTCTGTCCAGTCACCAGTACTACTTACAGCTTTATGGTCACAATGGGCAAAGGAGCAGGTGACACTTTCAAACTCTGGCCAGAGGGTCTGTAGCCATCACCCAGCACCCAACTCTATAGGTGACCCTGTTCTCCCCTGACAAACACAGATGCTCCCATCTTCTGCTCTTGCTAATAATCGAGCCAGCCAGGATTGGGGTACATTGTAAAAGGGAAGCCAGAAGCCAGAGTGATTGTAAAGGTGGTAGGACTCTCGCCTTGCATGTGGCCTATCCGGGTCCGGTCCCTAGCATCCTGTATAGTCCTCCAAGCATCGCCAGGAGTGATCCCTGAGCATCGCCATTGTGACCCAAAAAAAAAAAAAAAGGAAATGAAAGGGGAGCCAGATCATGTCTCTTTCTTGCTCAGTTCCTGAGGCCCCCATTCAGTCAAAGCCACAACTTTAGTGGCCATTGCTCCCCCAGTCTCCTTCCATGTCTCTAACTCCTGTCCATTTTCTTGTACAGGGGGTCTATGTCCATCCTCCCGTATCCTCCTCAGCCTCCCTCCAATGCCAGACATGTCTGCCTCAGGGCCTTTGCAATGACCACTCCCTTTGCCTGGATACCCTTCCCCTAAATACCTACATAGCTGCTCTCTCCCCTCCTTCAGGCTATTGCCCAGGTGTGACCTTCTTAGTAATAGCTGACCACCCAGCATTCCTAACTTCCCCTCTGTCCTCTTCCCCCCCACCCCCCCTTCTTGGGAAGCACCCAGCACCACTGAAGAGGTCATTCCCTGGTGGTGTTCAAGGGACCATGTAATGCCAAGGACTAAGCCAGGGGCTTCTACATACAAACATATGTATGCTCCAGCCCTATTAGCCATCTCCCTGGTCCCTCCAGTTTTCTCTTATTCTCCTCCCAACATACTACATCATTCATTTTTTTTTTGCTTATTTTTTGTAGGGACACCTGGTAGCTGGAGGGCAGACTATTCCCAGCTAGGTGCTGGGAATGTCCAACAGTGTCCAACAGTGTTCAGGGGAGCAGATCTGGCCTCCACTACTCAAAGCATATGCACTAGCCCTTGAACTATCTCCCTGGCCATTACTATTGTTATTATTTTGGTTTTTTGGGTCACGTTCAGATGTGCTCAGGTTTTATTTCTGGCTCTGAGATAAGGGATCACTCCTGGCAGGGCTCAGGGGACCATATGTGGTGCTGAGACTGGAACCCAGCTTGGCCGTGTGCAAGGCAAGTACTTTATCCTTTGTACTCTCTCTGGTCCGTTGCTTATTTTTATGCTTGTTTATTGTTCATTTCCCACCTTGCTTGATCATCAACTCAGGGAGGGCAGGAACATTCTTTTTTTTTTTTTTTTCAGCAGCAGAGGCAAGAGGGGCATGCCCAGTGGTGCTCAGGGGTTCCTCCTGGCTCTGCACTCAGGAATTACCCCTGGTGGGGCCTGGAGGACCACATAGGATGTCAGAGATCAAACCTGAATTGGCCATGTTCAAGGCAAGCTCCCTGCCTGCTCCGCTATCACTCCAGTCCCAGGAATGTTCATCTTGTCTGTGGTTGCTTGCCCGGCACCTACACAGGGACTGGTACATTCTAGGACTGACAGTCTAGACAGGAGGAAGGCTTGGCCCCTGGACAGGACTTCTCTGTCCTCTGATGAGGGCCCAGGAGCTGCTTTTCACTCCCCACGATAGAGCTGAGGTAGGAGCAGTGATGGGGACCCATCTGGTGGACTCCTCTACTTGAGAGCTGGACTGATGCCGTGACCTGAGATGAAGCAGAGGGACCCACAGTTGGCTGGGCCTTGTCTGGAAAGGCTGTGAGACTCCGGCCAAGCCGTCGCCCGTGGGAGTCAGTCCCGGGCCCCGTCAGTCAGGGGAGTACCTCAGAACTGGGGCGACCTGGGCAGCGCTGACAGAGCTGACTGTGCCGGCCCTGGCCGGCGAGGCTGCTGGCGGCCTCCCAGGCCCACATCTGCTGCACACACTCCCTCCATGTGGTGTGGCCGCAGTCCTGGGGGCGGGGGCCCAAGGAGGGTCGTGGAGCCAGGCAGCAAGCTGGGATCTGGACTTACTTAGTTCCAAATGACTGGGGAATGTCCCTTCCGTGACAGCCTCGGCATGGCCTCCCGGGCCCCTCACTCCAGGCAGGGAAGTGAGCCCAGATGAAGGCAGTCCCCTGCCGGAAGTAGGATGGCCGGGGCAGAGCGGGCACCCTGTGTCCTGGCCTGCTTCCCCGCGCTGCTCCAGGTCGGCCCCGAGGAAAGGCTGGAGGGTTTCCTCTATCTGCACAGCAGATATCTAAGACCTGGGACTGCGTCCTCTGTGAGGCAGAGAGGGGCTTGAATGCCCTGGGGTGGGGGGAGTGCGAGGTATCTGGGACTTGGGGCAGCGGCTGTGAGACTGGCCAGGGAGAAAAGCACTTTCCAGGCACTCTCCCACTGCACCCAAAGTCCCAGGCCCTCGGAGTATCAGGTAGTGGAACTGATGCAGTGGGTCTGCCCTGGCAGTCTGGTGCTCGTGAAGTGACTTCATACAGTGTGTGAGCTGCTTTTCTCCGGGAGCTGAGGTGAGCAGGGCTGTGGGACCTAATCTGGGCTCACTCCTTTTTTTATTTTTTTGCTTTTTGGGTCACACCTGATGATGCACAGGGGATACTCCTGGCTCTGCACTCAGGAATTACTCCTGGTGGTACTCAGAGGACCATATGGGATGCTGGGAATGAATTGAACCCGGGTCAGCTGCGTGCAAGGCAAACGCCCTACCCGCTGTGCTATTGCTCCAGTCCCTAATCTGGGCTCACTCCTGCCAGGATTTGACCTCCATGTGATTGGACAGAGCAACTGCCTTGGCCGTAGCTGTCCTTGGACCCAGAACTTTCTTCGAGTGTCTGTAGGGTCACTCGCAGCCATGCAGGGGAAATGCCTCTGACCCTCAGCAGGCATGTTCTGCCAGAGTTCAGACTCTGTGCCTTGGGGGCTGGGCTGATAATACAACGAACGGGTAGGGCGCTTGCCTCGCACATGCCCAACCTGGGTTCCATCATATATGGTCTCCTGAGCACTGCCAGCAGTGATCTCTGAGTGCAGAGCCAGGAGTAAGCCCTGAGCACCACCAGATGTGGCCCACCAACAAACAAACTGAGAGCTGATTTAGCCAACTGAGCACATACTTTATACGTAGGAGTACCAGGTTCAAGCCCTAGCCCCACATGGTCCCCTGAGCACTGCCACAAGTCATCCCCTAACGAGACCTAGGAGAAGGCCTGGACACCACTAGGTGTGGTTCAAAAGCAAAACTAAGGGCATGCTATGTATGTGTATTACTTCAGCTGCCTTACCATCCCTCATGGACCCATTTAATAGAAGGGAACTCAGAGGATTAAGGAGAAAAGGCCTAGGCAGCCTGGTCAGGAGATTTTTGGATTATGGCCCCCTTGAACATTGGGGCACAGCCTCTGATTGAGGAAAAATTAGAACTGGGGGCTGGAGCGATAGCACAGCGGGTAGGGCGTTTGCCTTGCACGCAGCCAATATGGCCGACACAGGTTCCATTCCCAGCACCCCATATGGTCCCCTGAGCACCGCCAGGAGCAATTCCTGAGTGCAAGAGCCAGGAGTAACCCCTAAGCATCACTGGGTGTGACCCCCCAAAAAAATTAGAACTGACCAGAGGACAGTAAGACAAGGCATAGTATGATTTAAGGTTTTAAAGAAGAAGCAATGAGATGATACAGGGGTTAAGGCATTTGCCCTGTATGTGGCTGATCCTAGGTTGATCCCTAGCCCCACATGGCCCCTGAACATAAATCCAGGAATAGCCCCTGAGCACTGCTGGATGTGCCACAACGCCAGCCCCCCCAAAAAACTTTTTTTTGGAAGGTCCCCCTGACTCCTCAGAGAGTACAAAGTTAGCTGTGGGGGCCCAGGAGAGAGGATAGGAGCCTGATCAGATGACCGGGGTGCTGCTTAGTACCCCCAGACTTGGCTGGGGTCCCCTCAGCCTCCCAGGAGCTCTCACTTGGGGTGCAGAGAGAGCCTGCTCCCTCCACATATGGTTTGACTGACTGGCCTCCCTGCCCCCCTATCCCGAGAAGATGGTTTAAGCTTTAATCCCAGGACAAGTTTCTGCAAAGCTCATGTTTGCTGCCGGAAGGAGCGGGGACTGGCCTAGATGGAGGGATAAGGGGGGTGAGGGAGGAAGGAGGGGCCGGGCGGCCCCACACTCCGCCTGCTCTGCTGGCTCCAGGCTAAGCTGAGCAGACCTTGTCCTTGATACCCAGAAGAACAGGCTCCTATGTCCCCAGCATGTGCATCTACTGTGGTCCTGTCCCCCAGCCATGGCCACACCACCCATGGCTGACCAAGTCCTGGACCCATCCTGACTACCCAGAGGGGCAGTTCCTCCCACTCTTGTCTCCTCGTGTCCCCCCATTTCTTCTCTAGTTCACGTCACCCCAACTTCTCTCCAACCCGCCCCTCGCACAGACCTCCCACACCCCGAGTCCTGAAGCTGCCTTCTCTCAATCCAAAGGAGGCCCAATGGGAGCTGGAACCAGGGAACCTCCTCTCCTTTCTGCTGGCTCCCCTACTCGGTGTCTGCCTTCTGGAGGTAGCGATGGACTGAGCCGGCCTCTGATACCCTGGAAGACACCCCAAGCCCCTCTCAGCTCCCTCCCTGACAATTCACTTTCTCCAGCCCTTGCTGCAGCTGCCCCCGTGAGAGCACCCCCAACAATCAGTGCTCTTGCCACAGAAATCTGCACCCAAGCCTGGAGGGGTCCTAACCTCTCTAAGGGATCTTAGGGAGTGATCCGAGGCCAGAGGCCAGAGTCAACAGGAAGCCTACCTCTTCCAGCAGGGGTTTGGCTGGGTGCGGCCCAGACCATGGGCCCTTGGTGCCCAGGGCAGAGACTGTTCCTGAGTATAGCTTGTTTCCCTGAAGGTTGCTACCCAAGCGGGGACCTGTCCTAGGGCACTAGCTAGCTCAGCTCTCAGGACTGCGGCAGTGGGGACATAGGGTGATACAACCTCACCCCCATCACCCTAAGTCTTCCACTGGGGCAGGGGCCATGACAAGGAGGAACAGACTCAGCTGGAAGGACTGAGCACCTGCTCCCCAGCATGCACCACCTGAGAGAGATTTCTTTCTTTTCTTTTCTTTTTTTTTGCTTTTTGAGTCACACCTGGCAGTGCACAGGGGTTACTCCTGACTCATGCACTCAGGAATTACTCCTGGTGGTGCCCAGGGGACCATATGGGATGCTGGGAATTGAACTTGGATTGGCTGCATGCAAGGCAAATGCCCTACCCTCTGTGCTGTTACTCCAGCCCCACCTGAGAGATTTCTGACTGCGTGGAACCCCCTGAGCACCTCTACATCTGTGCTGCATGTTTCTCATGATGGATCCATACATGGCTGCTTGGGACCCCCAGTCTCCTGGCAGTGCCAGTTCCCGCTGCTTTGTCAATGAGGGCACAGGCCACTTCTCCTGGCAGACACATTGCAGGGATTCTGAGTTCCAGGTGACTCACCTGGAGGCCCCAGGGCGAGCACCACCAGCCCCACTGGGACCCCTCACTCCAGATGGCCATAGACCCCTCACCCCAGACCCCTCACTCCTATAGAGAGAGTGTGAGTTAGGGCTCAGAGCCCCAGTGCTGGTGGGGCACCCTTGTAGATGATCAGGGGCTGCAGAGGGTCCCTGATAAGCTTTAGTGGCCCTACGATGGCCTGTAGGTGCTCAGGTCCTTGTGTGTGGCCTTGCAGGCCTTGCCCAGACTGTGTCCCCCTCCCCCCAGGGACAGCTTCCGGTGACCTTCAGGGACATTCTCTTGCTCCTTCCACCTGGTTCAAACGTGTCTTCATCACACCAGTTGCCCAGTTTCTGTTCTGAGCTTCCAGGGAACACTCTCACTTAGGCCTTGTGTCTTAGTCAAGTGAGGTGGAAAGGAGGCTCTTCCCAGCCTGGACCCTCCTGAGTCCCCAGCATGGAGTCACCCCTGGGCAGTCCAGAGCTGCTTCTGGATAGATAGACCTGGCTACTTGGCCTGGCTCCTATTCCCTGGGAGAGAAATGTCCCTGCCCTGCAGAATCCGCAGCAAACATGCCCAGAGTGCAGGGTTAAGGGACTCGCCCTGAATGCAGCTGGCATCATATATAGTCTCCAGAGCATTGCCAGGGGTGGCCCCAAATCTCCCAAACAAAAACCTCTCCACATGCACAGCTCATTGGGCAGGTCATGATGACCGAAGCAGGAAAGAAAGGATCTACTGATAAAGGGTCCAGGGAAGGGTGAGCTGGGCACAGCCTGGCAGCGGCAGACAATTCAATAGCCACTGCACAAGGAGCCAGGGGGAGCACTGGGCTTTCGACCTCTCTCTCCCCATCAGGCACACAGGCTGGACCTTGTGCACATGCACTGGGGAAGGACCACGCAAGCCCTTCAAGGACCACAAGCCTGGCTCTGAGGACCATAAACAGAGCATTGCCCCCTCTCTGGGTCCCAGTCCCCTCATCTATAAACTCAGGGCAAATCTCTGTGTCCCAGGGTTCAGGCAGGATGACACAGAACCCCAAGAATGATGGACTGGAACCATAGTACAGCAGGTAAGGCGTTTGCCTTGCACGTAACTGAGTCAGGTTTGATCCCCGGCATCCCATATGGTCCTGAGAGCATCACCATGAGTAATTCCTGAGCGCAGAGCCAGGAGTAACCCCTGAGCATCACCGGTATAGCACCCCCCTCCCAAAAAAAGAGATCCTAAGGACAACTAACATGACCCCCCCCCCACCCAGTGGTAACTTGCTGCCCTGCCCCAGGGTGGACAGAGATGGCATTGTCAGGCAGTGAGTAGGGGAGCTGGAATGCCAGCAGGAGGTCCCCCCCCCCCGCCCCGGGATAGAGCACCTTGCCCCATCTACTGCTTCAGGTACCAGGACCCAAGGCAGCTTTCCAAGCTTGCCTCACTGAGGCCTGGCAGCAAGGACTGCCTCCAGGTCCTCCCAGGCGGGGCTGGCTGGGGCGTGGGCACAGGAAGGTGGAGAGATGGCGGGGCAGCACCAGGGAGTTGGGGCACTCCTGCCTCCTCCTTCAGCCCCACACAGGGCCCCGCTCCCGGGGCCGCCCACAACTGCTCCCAGCATGTGTGAAGCAGGAGCTGCGGGCTCTGGCAGGTGAGTGGGGGCACCCGCAGGGCTAGAAGGGTGACTGAGGGAAGGTGGGTGGCCTGGAAGAGATGCCAGTCTCACGAGGCCCAAAGGAAGCAGAAATCTCCCAATAGCTGAGGCAGAGCCAGACCAGGCTGTCCCGGAGGCTGTTTTATTGTTGCTCATTTTCTGGGTCACATCTGGCAGTGCTCAAGGGCTACTCCTAGTGTAGCACTTGGGGGTCACTCCTGGCATTGCTCAGAGGACCATGTGGTGTCAGTATCGAAGCTGGGCCAAAGTGTACATGCTCTCTTTGTAGCCATCTCTGGGCCCTGGGGGACACCTATGTGACACTCACACTAGGGTTAGACTCAGAGATGGGGGTGGGGTCCCCTTACTCTGAGGGCAGGAGTCTTGACTCAGCAAAGGGGAGAGTCAAGTCAGGTGGGCCTGGGACAGCCCTGGGGAAGAGGTGTAAGGAGGGGACATCTCTCAAAGGGGAAGTGGTGTTTAGGGGCTCCTGGAGACCCCTGACTTGCTAGGTCTTGGCGGTCTATTTTAGTTTTTTGGTTTTGGGGCCATATATCATGGTACTCAGGACTTGTTCCTGGCTCTGTGCTCAGGGATTACTCTTGAGATGGGGTTTGGGGTTCTAGGGATGGAACCCGAATCGGCCGCAGCAAGGAAAACACCCTACCCGCTGTACTATCGTTCTGGCCCCCGACAGGCTATTCTGTGAGATGTGTTGGTCCCCAGAAGAATGAATACCCCCCTGAAGAACAGCCTGCCTTTATGAGCGGGGAGCTGGGGCGCTCCTGCTAGGAGTCATACACTGTGTCCCTCAGATCTCCACCCCCTCGCTTCTGAGTGTCCTCTCTCTACCCCAGTCCATGGTGTCACTGGGAATGACTGCTGGACCAGGGCAGGCTCCCTGCTTCCAGGTGGCAAAACTGACCCTTGGGGGCCCTGCCCCAGCTTCCTGGGCCCTGCACTTTCTCCCCAGCACCCCAATCTTGTGGATTGTGCTCCTCTGGGGTTCCGGGAGGGATGAGGGAGAGAGGAGAGAGGCCCAGTGGGTTGCAGGACAAGTCTTTAGAGGGCGCCCAGCCTCAGTCTCCCCCAGGAGTCCTCTGTGTCCTGGGTGTCAGCAGAGCCCCAAAGCTGCACCGCCCCCACCAGGTGTGTGGCTTCCGCCAGCTCAGAGGCCCCTTTGTCCCTTATCTTCTCTGCCTCCTTGGTGGCTGTATCCAGATAAGCATCCCATTCGGCTGAAATTCCAACCCGGATGCCCACTCCAGCAGCTGAGGGTCCGGGGATCTGCCCACTGCACACTCTCCTCTCCCGAACCACCAGAACTCACAAGCCTCCAGGACCCTGCCGACCGCACACTCCCCCATACCCTCCCCAGCCTGCTCTCCAACCTGCACCCCCACACCACACCCCGGGTGTGCAGAGGCCTCAGAATGAACACACACATGCACGCACACATGCACAGGCACACACAGGGACATGCACATGCAGGCATGTTCGGGTGCATGTTTACATATGCACACATGCATGCATACAAGCGTGCATACATGCCCTCCCCTCGCAGACGCCCCTACTTCGTTGAGGCCTCTCCCCTCCCCTCCTCCCCCCCTTCCCGTCCATAGAGCTGGGGGTGGGGAGATGGGCCCTGACCTGCCAGTGGGATCCTGTCACTGAAGAGCTGACCCCTGTGTCATTCCAACCCCACCCCAGACAGCCCCCTCCCAAGCCTCAGCTTCCTGGACCACCCCTCCCAGGGACGCTATTTCCAGCTCCCAGCCCCGCTCAGCCTCGATTCTTCCCGGCTCCCCCCTCCCCCCTCATTAAGCCTCCTAAACCCGCCAGCTCCCTGAAGCAGGAAATTGCATTCTGCCAAGATTAAATGGACTTGAACGCCCTGCCTCTGCCCGCCAGGGAGGGGCTGAGAGGAGCCAAGTTTGCAGGGGTGGGGGCCGCGACCCAGGTTCCCAGGTCGGAAGGAGGATCCTCTGGGGTGGGGGGATGGGGGGGCTTCCCTGGGCCAAGCGGAGAGGACAGGGACGGGAGGGCAGCAGGGGGCCGAGGTGATGGCCTCTCCGCTGCTGTAGAATGACGCTGGGAGAGGAAGCCGCACTGTGGGGGTGGGGGCGCCCTCTGATTAGGGAGGGGGTGGGGAGCAGCGGGGGAGGGGCGGGCGCGTGGTGATTGGGAGGTGAGAGGGGACGCCTGTCAGGTTGAGACCCGACCGACAGGAAATGGGAAATGAACCTTGAGGGGTGCACTAACTGCTTTCTGGAGTGCCCAAAGGGCGGGGGAGGGGGTGGCAAGGGGGGGCATCTCATGCTCCCCACCAGCCCCAGGGACCACTGGTGGCCTTGGAACTTTACAGCCCCCCCACCCTCTCTGGGGGTCTCCAGTCAGTGTCTTCTCAGAAAAGACAAAAGGAAGGTCATCAGGGCCCTGGCCCGGCAGCCCCCAGAGCAGGCAGAGTGGAGGGAGGGTGGGCTGAGGTCTTCTGGGGGAGCAGGCAGGATGGGCGACCCTCGATAGAGCAGACTCACACCCCAAAGGAGGGGCCTCCTCCCCGTTCCCCCTTCCAGGCGCCCCCACTCTGGGCAGTGGGGAGGGTCATGCATGCCCTCTTTCCTGGAAACAGGGCACCGATAGCTGGGGCAAATGGGCCTCAGTGGCAGCTCCCACCAGGGGGTCCCACTCAGCTGTGTCCCCGTTAGGTTCTCAAGGCCTGGTAAAGTGGCACAGGCAGGAGGCGCAGCAGGAGACTCCGAGGGCCCCCACACTGAGGCCTGGCGGGTGGGCAGTCGCTCTTGGTCTGTCACAGGGAGAAGAGCCAGGAAGAGTTCAGACAAGCAGGAGCTCCTGCTGGGCCACTTGGGGAGGGGAGGGGGCCGGGGAGGCTGGGACCAGCCGACGAGGGACTCAGCGGACCTGAGGCTGCCACTTGCTCATACAGACTTGGGGTGGGGGGGACGCATTTCAGCAACCCAGCAGGGCGCCTGGCTTCTGGGAAGGTGCTGGCTCTGTTCTAGCCACTGGTGAATGGGGCCTCACGGGTTCAGATGTTGGGGAGCCCTTCATGGGCATGTGGTACCCCCAGCATCCCTGGGGACAGGGTCCACACTTTGGACATCCCTGCTGGGTAGGAACCCAGAGACCAGAGAGGGGCGTGACCGGATCCTCTCTCGCTGCTCCCCATTTCCCTGACCCCAGTGTTCCCGGTCACTTGCTATTCTGGGTCTCATTCTCAGGGGGTCAACAGAGCTAAGAGCCAGTAAGAGGGGGAGGGTCTTGGCTTATCCTTCAGGTTCCCTATGGGCAGCGACCTGAGGCCTGCACTGCCTTTTTGCCATGCCCAGGCTATCCATGTGAACAAAGGGGATACCCCAAATCTCCCTCCCCTGAGGCCTGTCAGACAGCTCAGCCTGGAGGGGTTGTTGAGTCCTGCCTCTCCTTGCCTCTAGGTTGCAGCTTGGATGCCCCACATTGACCTGAGTCAGCTCAGGACAGGCTGTCTCCCCTAGGGCCCCTCTCCCCTTGCTCTCCCTCAGCCCCTGTGGCCCCCGGACCTTTCTCTGCAGTGCCCCCTCATGTGTGTTCCTCATCACACTGCCCGGGTCCACTTGGGTGGCAGCATTGGGGTGACTGACCACAGCAGCAGGTGCCTCTTGAGGCCCAGAACAGCATGGGGCCCCCCTCTTTTCTGGGCTTTAAGAGTGGGGCACAGGGATGGATGTTGAAGAGTTCTGCCTGTGGGGAGCTCTGCATGCCCTGCAGGATGGGTCTGGGACTAAGCAAGTGGACGTGAGGAGAGGCTGTCAGAGCACTAGAGCAGAGAGGCACACGGGGTGGGAGCTCCCAGCTGGTTCCAGGGAGGACCCGCCTCAGTCATCACTCTGTTCCCTGCTGGGTCCCAGGTCACCAGCTGACAGGCCATTCCTATGCTCTACTTCTTCCTTTTTTTCCACACCTGGCGGAGTCCAGGGAATATTCCTGGCTTTGTGATCAGGGATCACAAAAAAGGCCATATGGGCTTTCAGGAACGAAACCAAATATGCTGTGTGCAAAGCAAATGCCTAACCTGTTGTATTATCGCTCTGGCCCTTGTCCTTCACTTCTTAGCAAGCACACCCCTGGCCTCCCACTGCAGGGCGCGGCACCCGTTGGGGCTGCACCTCACTTCCCTCCATGAGGCTTACACAGCTCCTGTCCTCGATGACCAGCCCGCTATGTCCTAGCGGGGAGCCTGGAGTAAATGCCTGTCCTGCACCCCACTGCACTGCGCCAGATTACATACTACCCTGCCTGTGCTGTAGGGGGTTCAGGTCAGTTTGGGCCCCTGATGGAGGACGGGGTCCCATCTCCAGCAGCACATGGTCCCCAAGCACCATGAACAACCCATGAGCTCAGAGCAAGAGTAGACCTTGAGCACTTCCAGGTATAACAACCCTGCATCACCTACCGAGTCCCCTTTGCCCAAATAAAAAGTGCCTCCACGGGGAGGTAGGCATTAGGGCCCTGATTCCTAGTCCTAGAGTCCCAGAAACCTGCCTGCATGGAAACAGGGGTGTCTTTTTCAGGGATCAGGCTGGTCGGTGCGGGGTGGGGGGAAGTGGGGAGTTGGGGGGGGGTGGTGGGAAGGGCTAGTCTAAGTCTGCTCCTGAACACAGTGCTCTATGTGCCAGGGACAGGGGCACTTGGGCAGGTACACTTGAGAGGATGTATAGGCCTCAGTGTCCCGGTCTCAACAGACTGTCTCTGTCCCCACCTCGCTAACATACTCCTGCCCCTGGAAGGTTTGGTCAGGCCTGCTGGGCCCTCTCTCACCTACAGCCCCTTCCTAATGGGGGCTCAGCTCTGCCTCAGACTGCTGGGGCCAGCAGATAACTGCTCAAGTTGAAAGCCAAGCACCCCTAAGCACCTTTCTCTGTGTGAGGTCCACCAGACATTGTCAGGGTCACTTGCAGAGCCTTTCCGACTGTCCCCAGCACCTCAGGCCCAAGAGCTCTGCAGAGCAATATGATACGAGGACACAGATTGTTGAGAGAAAGATGAAAATGGCCCTCTGGGTCCCCATGATTCCTCAGGGCTCAAGTTGGAATGAACCCTCCCACCCCCATCCCCGGTCACTGGTCACTGTCACCTGGCTGTCAGCCTGCTAGGGAGTTTGCCACCTACTGTGGAGAAGCATCAGGACCGGTGCTGGTGGGGACAGCAGTCCCTGGGCAGCATCACTCAGGACTCCCTCAGGGGCTGCAGATCCCAGGGGCAGCACTTTGGGGTCCTGGGAGGTCCTAGGGGTCCTTGGATGGGAGGGCAGCAGAAAGCTCCCCTGCAAGTAGAATGGACTCTGAGGCAGGGCTGTTATTTCGGGGGGCACACCAGCTGTGTTCAGGGATGATTTCTGGTTCCGTGTGTCGGGATCATTCCTGGTAGTGCTAAGGGACTACATGGAGTGTCAGGGGTCAAACCCAGATCAGCCTCACACAAGGCAGTACTGACTTTACCCTCTGTACTTTCTCTCTGGCCCTGGGCTGCTACTCAAAGAGGAGATTGGGAGGCTGGAGCGATAGCACAGCCGGTAGGGCGTTTGCCTTGCATGTGGCCAACCTGAGTTTGAGTCCCAGCATCCTATGCGGTCCCCTGAGCACCACCAGGGGTAATTCCTGAGTGCATGAGCCAGGAGTAACCCTTGTGCATCACCGGGTATGACCCAAAAAGCAAAACAAACAAACAAACAAAAAAAAGGAGATTGGGAGCTGGAGAGATAATACGGGGGTCAAAGCACTTGTCATCTTGGGTTTGATCCCGGGTGCCCCATATGATCCTCTGAGAGCTGCCGGGAGGGACCTTGAACACAGAACTAGGAGTAGTCCTCAAGTACCACTGGACTTGACCCAGCCTCACCAAAAACTAGAGATTTGGGGAAGGTTGTCCTTACCCCCACAAACTGGTCTCTGGGACTAAGGGGGAGGAGTGGGAGGGCCTTGAGCTGCCAAGGCCTCAACATGACCTGGAGCTTCTGTGACCCCCAGGGTCAGGCTTCCAGGAGCTGTTGCTGGAGGGACTTAGTTTTTAGCCCATGGGAACCAGACACTGGAAATAGCTTGGCACGTGTGGATAGCCCTGTGGGTCCCTAGATTTGGGGAAGTGATGGACTGTGAAAATGTTCAGGGACTGGGACGATGGCTGGAAGGGCTGGAACTCATGGTTTGCATGCGGGAAACCCAGGTTCCATCTCCAATACTGCATGGTCCCACAGCACCACCGGGAATAGCACAGCACCCGTGGGAGTAACCCTCAAGCAATGAGATGGGAGTAGCCCCTGAGCACTGCTTGGTGGTGGCCCCCAAACCCGAAATTGTCACTATTAGGGTAGGAGCGTTAGCAAGTAGGTAAGGTGTTTGCCTTGTATGCAGCCTACATGGGTGCAATCTCTTGTATCCCATATAATCCCCTAAACCTGCCAGGAAGGATTCCTGAATGCAGAGACAGGAGTAACCCTGAGCATCACCGGATGTGAACTACCCCCCCAAAAAATTGTCACTGTCTTTACAGTGACATTCCACACCTGTCCTGGAGCAGAAGGGTCTTTTACCTAAATGGCTGATAGAATGGAGAATGGAGGGATAGGTGAGACAGGAGCCTCCCTAAAACTCTTCTTTACGAGAGGCCCCAACTGGGAAGCACCAGCCAGATAGGGAGAAGTCACAGAAGAAAGAATTATCACATATGATACCAGGCTGGTCAGGGCGCAGAATGGGGATTCCATCACTCCTAGGCCCCTAGGCCCACTCACTTTCCTCGGGACCTCTGCCTGTGTGTGTGTGGGCCTGCCAGGAGCAGTGGGCAGGGGTTTACAGCGAGCAGACTCCTGAAGAAGTTCTAAGGAGGAGAGAACACCAGGGGAGCTGGCGGTATTGGCACCTCCTTCCTCCATCTTCAGCCAGCCAACCCAGGCTCTCCTGAGCTAAGCTCCTTAGTAGTGGGACAAGAGTTAACACCAGCTGCCTGGGATCTGGACCTTGGGGCTTTAGAATCTCCAGCTCTAAAGGAGGGTCCCTTGCCTGGCACTTGCAGGTGCGCTGTTTCACCTGCTCAGCAGAGAAGCTCGAAGTTCTGCAGATCTGGGCTGGAGAGGTAATGGGGAGGAGACAGGGCTGGAGTCCAGGGGCCAGTCTGGGTGAACACAGGGAGGAAGGGGGCCCCAATAGCTCCTATGACCCTCCAGCTCTGACTGGTGTTTGTGGGCCACTCCCCCCAGCCCCTATCCTTCTAAGATTCAGAGAAGAAAAGGGAAGAATGAAGTGTCTGAGGATGAGGATTGAGGGGTGGAAATTACCTCAACTGAATTTTAAAAACCCCTGGCTGGTTGCCATGGTAACAGAAAGGTGCATCCCATTGCCATGGCAACTGGCAAACACCAGGTCTGCTGCTGGGATTGGGGATTTGGGATGTGGCCGGAGGGGGTGGGCAGAGGAGTCTGGGCCCAGGCTAGGGCAGTTGGGGGAGTGTTCAATCTGGGATCAGTCACCTCCATGTTCCCAGAGGTCCAGAGGGCCAGATAGGGCACTCCTGCCCTGACAGTGGGGTCAGAGGGGAGGAACTAGCGTGGGGTCATTCGGTAGCCACTGCCACCCACCTCGCTCCCACTCTCCAGACCAGGAGCTCCAAGGGGATACAGGACTGGGAAGCCTGCTGGAACAAGCTCCTCTCTGGGGCCTGGAGACCACCCAAATGCGCTCCTGGCCTCAGCACTGCAAACGGGGGTCACTAGACGGTCAGGGAGCAGTGCGTGGCCATAAGTCAGTGTTGCAAGACCTGGGGGACAAGGAGGGACCCCCCCACCACAGTGACACATGCCAGAGGCCGAAATCTGACCATGGAGGATCATATTCTTACCCCTCATCGGCCTCGCCAACCACCCTGCTTGGCGTCAGGACAGAGAGGACAATCAACTCCTATTCTGTCAACTGCAAAACAGAGGACGGCCTGCAGACTGAGGCCCAGGTCACACTGGACAGGTCCTGAGCACAATCCAGGCCTGGAGACCCTCTCAGCCTTGGGCTTCATGCCAGGGGCTAGGTTCCCAGCTCCACCACCCCTACCTCGACTACCACACTAGGTCTCTGGGGTTCCTGGTGATGCCCCTGCTATCCCGGAGACACACTTGGGGTGCATTGGCTTGAGTCTTGGACTTTTCTGTGCAGGCAGATGTGGGATGAGGCCCTGAGACAAGCGGGACCGTCTGTGGTGTTGGGAACTGGGCAGATGTGAATGTCAGCTAGAAGTGGGGGTGTTCACCTCCCAGCTGATAGTCCCAGACCCAGAACTTCCTTCCCTAAGAATGAGGCCTGGGCCAGGTGTTCCACCAAGGAGACCCCAGAGTGTGGGGCAGCTATGGGGTGGCCTGTGATATTCTATGGGGCTGTGTATCATGGGGCTCCAAGGGGTGGATGGAGAGAGAAGCAATCGGGGGAAGGGAAAATCTGCTCCTGGACAGGTGAGTGGTGCCTCTGCAGAAGAAAGAAGTCAGATGGAGAGAGCTTAAGGCTGGAGCTCATGCTTTGCATGTGGGAAACCCAGGTTTGATCCCTAGCACCATAGGGTCTCCTGAGCCAGGAATAGTCCCTGAGCACCCTTGGATGTGCCACTCTGCCCAAGACCCCAAGAATGCTGAGGGCCCACCCCTCTTTAAGGTGGCCCCAGCCTACCACCAAGTTAGGGCTCAGGTCAGGTTCCCCAGCCCAACCCCTTTCAGATAAGGAAACTGAGTCCAAAGGGAGTCACCTCCACTCAGCTTCTCCCCATACCCAGGAGAGGGGGTTCTGGGCCAGAGGTACCCCCAGTGATCCCTTTCCACAAGCTCAGGTTATCTATCCCAGGCTACTGATCGGATTGATTCCGGGTCCTGGAGACCCTGGGCAACAGTAATTCCGAAAGAAAGAATGATTCTGGAGTTGGGGAGATGGGAGATGGGTGGATCCCTTTGCATGCAGGAGACCTGGGTTCTTTCTCTGATACTGTAGGGTCCCTAGAGGACCTCCATGGACCCCCAGCACCCAGCCAGGAGTAGCACCTGCACACCTCTGAGTATGGCCCCAAAACAAAACAAAAAGAACCATCCTGGCAAAGACCGCACATATTCCAGACCCACCACCTACACGTCCCCTGGCCCTACCAGAAGTAGCACTCAGCCTGGGGCATGAGGGGGTGTTTATCCCCCGGGGTCCAAAGGCCTCTCCTCTACTGGGGCTGGAGTCTCTGTTAAGGCAAGTCCTGAAGGGGGTACCTCAGATACACACCTTCTCACCAAGTGCGTACACATGCACAGACCCCCAGAGATGGAGGCGGACCTTGGTTTCCATCCTCACCTTGCTGGGGGCCATGGCGCAGCCCTCACAGCTGTAACTGAGACAAAGGGAGTAGAGCAGAGGATCCCCCAGCCCAAACAGGTTCCTCTGGCCTCCACTATGCACCAAAAAGAACCTGGCTTACTGTCAGAGGGCTGCACCCGACACACCCAGGTTCCCAGGGACTGGCGGGGTGAGGTAAAAAGGACTAGGACCTGGTTCCACTAGGCAGGAATAGGGGTGGGTGGAACCACCTCCCCAGGCCTCTGAGGCACCCCATCCCCATTACCAGCCTTGAGCCCAGCTTAGATGCACCTGCCCTGCCCCCTACACCTGGGATCCCTTGAATGCCTCATCCACTGACTTCACTGCTAATGACACTTTTCTAATTCAAGGCGGCTTTATTTTTCAATTTTTAAAGTATGTTTTCCACTTATTTTACATGATCTGAGGTTTAGGGTTCCTAAATTAAAATGAAAAGGTTGTCCTGAGAAAATTTCCACTTCATAGGAATATGCAGGAACAGTAACCAGCAGGAGGACAGCCTCATCCTTCCAGCCACGCTCGTAGACTATCGTGCTGTGCCTCTGGCCCAGGTATGTTGGCTTCTTTTTCAATGTTCAGTTTTTGTTTGTTTGTGGGCCACACTCAGTTCAGGGGGTGCGTCAGGGTCACCTGGTGGTGGGGGGACACCACACGGAGCTGGGACCTAAGCTGCTGCGCCCACATGTGAAGAACAAGCACAGGCTCTGCCTGTGGCTCCCCCACCCCCAGGGCTGATTCAAGACCAAGTGAGGGATGCCCCAAACTAGCTCCAATGCCATCTTGGTCACAGCAGGAACTGTGTCTCCGTGTCCCCAATACAAGACCTGCACTGGCTAGGGAGAGCAGGAGAGCAGCTGCCTCGGCCAGTGGTGCCTTGGGGACAGCCTCCCCCTCACTCCTATTGCCACCCCCACGCCCATTCCCAGATTCTTACTAGTCCAGGAAGTCACTGCAATCAACAGAACTACCCAGAACAGAACCCACAAACTCCCGCACCCATTTCTTACCCCCAGAGCTCCAGTCCTGTGGTTTCATGGCGCCCCTCCCTCGGGCTCTCCTGACAAAGGTTTGGGCTGGACCTGGCAGATCTGCTTATCTTGTCATAAATATTTATCAGGCTCTGGAGGCCGAGCCTGCAGCTGGCCTGGGAGTGGGGGTGGGGAAGGTGCTTTCAGAGGCCCTCCCACCCCTTCCCTAATGAGGGTGCTGGAAAGGGTGCCACCTGGGCCTGCAGAGCCTTAGGGAGGTCAGGACAGATGGACAGCGGGACCGAATCAGGGGTGCCTGGGGGACTTGGGCGTGCTCCAGCAGCCAGACGCTCCATGCACCCCAGGAATGTGGGGGAGGAGGAGCGAGAGGCGCCTAGGTGCCTGGAGACAGTCCTCCCTGAGTGTCCCTGAAACAGTGCTCCCCATAGCCCCCACAGCCTCTCCATGTCTCTCAGAGCTCCTGAGATCCCTGCCCTGTATCCTGGTGCTCCTTGGTGCTCTGTCCCTACCACCGGTGTCCCATCAGCTCCCCCCCAATGCCACACCTTCGCCTGTGCTCCCCACACCTACGCCCCATTTTCAA
Organism: Sorex fumeus; assembly: GCF_029834395.1. NCBI lineage: Eukaryota > Metazoa > Chordata > Mammalia > Eulipotyphla > Soricidae > Sorex > Sorex fumeus. Next base: position 50,893,648 of record NW_026606129.1, on the reverse strand, counting down.
ACCCGCTCCCTCCTTCCCAGGCAGTGCTCGAGCCCCCCCTTCACCCACCACGGGGCGGGGGCGGAGCAGCGCCCCACGTCCCAGGGGTGCCCGGCGCCTTAGTTGCTGCTCTGCTGCGCCTGCGCCTCCTCATTGGCATGCTGGTGGGACCCACAGGTGGAACGAGCCGCTCACTCAGCCGCAGGAAGCGGGGCGCCTTTGTCTCCCGGCCCCGGGGGAGCAGGGGAGCTAGGGGCAGAGGAGACACATTTGGGGCCCACATCCGCCTCCTCACGACCACTGACAGGCACTCCTGCAACAAAGGGGGCAACCTGAGCCAGCCGGCACCCCCAGCTCGATAATGAGGGACCGAGGGGGAAGGGAGCGCCTCCGGCACAGCCTTGGGGGGAAGCTGCCTCCCGAGGCCCAGAGCATTCATTAGTGGAAACCCGGGAGGGGAGGCAGCTAAGTGGGTCAGCCCCCTCCCCCCGCCTGACAGGTGTGGGTAGGAGCCGGCAGCCTATTGTCCCCCACTGAGGCCAGCCCCTCGCCCTACCGCTCTCCCTTAATCCCCTCCAGCCCCGCCTTCTCCCCGCCGGTGCCCCCTCTCCAGCACCGAGACCCCCTCCGTGGCTGGCCGCCTCCCCTTCCGGAGCCCCTCTCGCGCCCCTCCCCCGCACCGCATTCCCCCCTCAGGTGCGGCCCCTCAGCCCGCCTCCCCGGCTGCTGCAGACGGAGCCACACCTGGGAGAAATTGAAATCTTAGACGCCCCCGCCGCGCTGCCGGCTCCCCGCTCCCGGCGGCGGTGCCCGAGCAGGCCTCCCCCGCCAGCCGAGCGCTCTGGGGCGTCCCCTGGGCTCTCCAGCGCCCCGTCTTAGCCCCCACAGTTATGCAGATGATGGTCCTGGCAGATGTCTCCGGAGTGAGGTGGGGGAAGGGCGGTTTCCGAGAGCAGGGGCTGCTGCGGGTGTGATGGGGACCCCACCCCCAACTCCGGGAGAGCCCCAGGACAGGGTGGGCAGCTGTCTCCACCCCCGGCCCCTCCTTGCTCCTCCAGTTTGCTCGGTCACTTGGCTCTGAGAGGTTCCAGGGCCCTCTGCTTCCTGTCAAGGCCCCTCTCAGGCTCTGAGAAGCAGCTTCTGTCCCTTCACCAGCTGGGCCCTGCAAGGCCGGGAGTACCCAGGGGCTTTGCCCCTCCTTACTGTACTAGCACCCCGTTCTGAGAGGGGCTGAGTGCTGGTCCTCAAGCTTCAGCCAGGCACAGCAAGAATTGCAGCCCGGGAAACTAGGTCTGAGTCTGGCTGCACAAGAGTTAATCTTAGGGTACCCACCCCCCCACCACCACGTGTGCAGTCAAATTCCAGGAACGCTTTCCATTAAGGACGCTGGGAGCAGATTTCATTTACATTAATAAGAACCAGAAAAATCTCTGTGTTGGGGGGGGGGGGGGCGCGATGGTGTGTGGTGGCTGCTCACGTTTTGCATCAGTCTGGTGGAGCCCCAGGCTCCGGCCCAACCAGGGCCCCTCATCTTGTCAGGCCCTTGACCAGTGCACCCAGTTGTAGTAGGAGCTCTTGTCTGAGGGAGGAGGATGCCCTGCTACTGGGATTCCTAGTCTGAGGGGACAGGCAGAGCTAACCTGGCCCTTGGTTCATCTGGTCTAAGATGGCAGAGCCTGGAATTGGGCGGGACAGGACAGGGCAGACTTCTAATGGCTCAGAGTACTGAGATACTTTGGGTTTCTCTGGGCTGTGGGACTCTCAGTTTCTTTGAGCCTCAGTTTACCAGTCTGTGTAAGCCATTCCTTCTCCTCCCCTTCCCACCAGATGTAGCTGTAGGTGTTAAAAAATTCTGAGGCCTTTTTGGGGGAGGGCACACCCAGCAGTTCTCAGGACTTGCTCCTGGTTCTGCACTTGCGGATCACTCCTGGCAAGGCTGGCTGAGGGGGCGGGGGACGTATGTGGTGCAGGGGAGTAAATCTGGGTTGGCCCTGTGCAAGGCGCTACCCTCTGTACTATTACTCTGGCCTATCAGTTTTCATTTTCTGATGCTCCGGGGCCTTTCTTCAGCTAGTTTACAAATCTAGATCTGAGCAGTGGGTCCTGTTGTAGGTGGAGACCCCCAAGATCCATCCTCTGGGTTAGGGTGGAGCTGCAGAGTGGTGGCCGTGGGCATGGGAGCAGTGGGGATGGAGGTCCTGATGGACCTGGCATTAGTGAGGCTACATGCATGTGCTGATGGGGGGGGGGAATCAGTCGGGAGAGGGGGGTCAGTAGAGACTTGCATGTGTCTGAGAGTCTGACCCCCTCGGCTGAGGGTGCCAGAGAAGCATGCCTGCTGCCAACTGACTCCTGAGCCTGTGTGAGCATGCGCTTGCATACTCAAAGCATGTTTGGCAGTGCAAGGGCTGCATCACAACCATCAAGGAAAAGGGGAGGAAATCCCACCTCATTGCTACTCAAGACTTGTTCAGTCCTTAAGTCAAGACTGGGCATCTTGGGGCACCTGCTATACTGAATCCATGCCATGCACGGCTGACTCCCACATGTTACATCCCCTGCCCCACCCAAGGGGATAGTGGGGGGGAGGATACTTGATTACATCCATGAATCATTCTCAAATTGCTCCTGTCCAACTGGACTTGAAGGTGCCTCCTAGAGCTGGGATTCTGGTGGGTGTGCCAGGCTCTCTGGGCCTCAATCTAGCTGGAAAGCCAGTAGGGGGCTCAGCCAGGCCTCCAGGCCCCTCCTTTCTCCCCCGCCTACTGCAGCCAAGCCTCCCCCATCAGTGCGCAGAATTTGCTGGCTGCTGCTTGGCTGTCTTATCTCAGCGGAACCCACTCCCCCAGACCCAGCGCCCCCACCCCGCGTTATCTTGCCCTGCAGCCTCCTCCCACCCTTTGCAGCCTCTGCAGACCTCTCCCGCTCTTCTCTTCCCAGCATCCTCTAGGTCTTGCTTTGTCTGCAGTTGTCTTTTTTCCTGCCTCTCCCTGTCTCTTCTCTTCCCCTGGAGCACTGGAGGACTTAGTACACACACAATACTTCGAGCTGAAGCTTGATCGGGTTTCTGCTGCCAGGGACCCATCTCCATAGCCTCGTTGGTCCACGGAACTAGCTGTGCTTAGTCCTGGGGTGATATCCAGGCTCAAAATTTGCTCGTCCGGTAATCTCCAGCAACTGTTCTGCTTTGAACCTGTTTCCTCTTTAAACCAGATGAGAGTGATGCAGAGAGGAAGCTGGATGGGAGAGTCATGACCCTGGCTGTGCCTCCTGATGCAGAGCTTCTCTCTTGTCCCTTTCTGGGGGCTGCATGAAAGCACAAGGGCATCTTAGCCTCTTTGAGAGCCCCGAGAAATCTTGGCCTCAACTCCCCTTGGCTGGGGAGAGGTGGGTCTGCAAGAGTATTTCTGTGAAGTCAATAATCAGGCAGATGGGTAAAGTAGCGTGAGGCAGATAAGCATTTTATCGACCACAGAAGTAACTTACCTGGGTTGGAAAGGACTGCTGATACTAACACTATGAGCTCCCCTGTAGCTGGGCACGAATTTCCTTTTAGTGGGGATCCCTGCAGCAAGGGACCCATTGAGAACCTGCAGGGCTGGCAAACCTGGTGCCTGCCTTGCTTCACTCTGAGCTCAGAGACCCGAGTTCTAGCATGTTTTGAGTATATGTCCTAGGACCCTGCAGTGCCCCTCACATCACCAGCACATAGCCAATTTGGCTGGATAGGTGATGAGGTGATGCCATCTGGCGGCCATGAGCAGCAGTGACCTCCTCCTGAGTCTACTATGCAGGTCAGTCTTCCCCAGAGGGCACTTGTCCCTCTGCAATCAGGGAGGCTGGTGACTGTGCTCTTGGTGCCCTTGAGCCCCCCAGCCAGACTGTGATGCTTGGGGAGCTTAGCTCAGGCCTGGCTGCTCATCTGGGTTTTGAAACTCCTTTGATGCACGGCCATGACAGCTGCTCCTGGCCAGCCCTCAAAGCCCAGCACATTGCAGCAGCTGTCCCAGCCAAGGGCAGGCTGCACTGTGTGGTTCAGCAAGAGACCCAGATTTGGAATCTGGGTTTCCCTGATTGGTAAGTTTGAGCAGCTCTTGCAGTACCCAAAGTCTTGGTTAGGAGGGTCAAGTGGCCCTGGGAGCAAGGTGGCAGCATTCAGGTTTAGGATTGCAGCTCAATGGGCTGGTCAGGGATACATGGGTTTTGGCAGCTGCAGTCTTGGGTCCTGAGGGGATGAGAGCCATAGTAACAGGTAAGGTCTTTTATGATTGCCAAGCCAAATTGTTTGCTAAGGGGGCTGGCACATGCCTTGTATCCTTCTGATTGTCCCCTGAGCCTGCCAGGTATTGTCCCATGTACATTCCCTCTCCCCCAAATAGTCTGTCAACTCTCAATCAATGGTCATTAGTAAAGTGGCCAAGTGAGGGTTAGTAGTCACCTGGCTAAGCTGGCTGGTGATGGGTGTGGTAGTAGACCGAGTTGGAAAGTTGAGGGAGCACGCCAGCCTCTGAGGGGCTGGCTCAAACCCAGGACAGACAGGAAAAATGACAGTGAGAACGGAGATCCAGCGATTCTTCATGGGAGCCTTGCGCAGCTACTTAAAGCAAGACTGCACCAAATTGCCCAGGAGCAATTCTAGTCCCTTCCAGCATAAGCCATCCAAGGTTCAAACGGATTATGAAGGTTCGGCTTTGTCAGTGCTCGGCTGGGATTTCCCAGAGTAGAGGCTTCCTTTTTATTGGGCACGGGGCAGATCTCACCAAGCATTGTTTAGAGCTTACTCCTGGCTCTACACTCAAGATCATTCCTGGTAGTCTGGAGATCACTATGAGGTGCCAGGGATCAAACCTGATTTGGCCATGTGTGAGGCAAATGTTCTACCCACTATACTATTGCTCCTGCCCCTTCCTTGCTTTTTGACAAGTTGGGTTCCTGCAATTAAGAGTCCCAAACCCTATACTTTGCTTGCTCCTCTGGAAGGGATTCTAGGCTAGTATTGGATGGGACTAATGAGGCTGAATACTATATTGCACAGCGTCAGCTTCTATAGGATGCTGGATATTGATGTGGGGCTGGTCACCGTTCCCCAGGTTAGATCTGGAGGCTGAGTTTCACTGCCCCTTATTTTTATCAGGTTCTCCTATTCCTCCCATAGCAGTCTGGATTTGGGGCTCCTGCAAATGTCTTCACATTTCCTGAGCAAAAACGGTCAGGCTCATCCTTCTCCAAAAGTGCTTGCTGAGAGCCTGGGATAAAGGCTGGTGTCCTCGAAGTTCCTCCTGAGCACTTTGCACATCAACTTCAAAAGGACCAGGACTACTGGTAAGCAGCAAAATATCTGTTTCATATTTCCTACCTGTCAAAGCTGTAATATTTGAGCTGTGAGGAATACTACCATTCTTTGACTCTATGCCAAATACGGAGCCCAAGTGCTCAGTGCTCAGGTCAGCCAAGCTAGCAGCCTGGGTATTCACACCACCACCCATCTGGTTTGGGAACCACTGCAGACCCAGGCATACTTTTAAGCTTGCCAACAAGACTAGACAAAGATGGGATGATACCTGTCAGAACAAACGCTCCTGCACCCTGAGCAACAGATACAGCAAGACGCATAGTGATAGAACCTGGAAGCTCCTACTTCAACAGAGGGTGGGCTAGTTATCTCCTGAATCAGGATCAATGCAGGGAGATCCTATCCTGTAGGATGGTTAAAAACCCTGTACCCAAACAGGCCTGGAACAGTCTGTGAAAACTGGAGCAATAGAAGGCTCACACTCCCTTTGATGTTTTGAAATGGGAAGTGAAAAAGCTGGCTTAGTTATGTTGAGTTTCCATAAAGCTGTTCAATGCCTGAGTCACTGGGTCACCCAAGAATAGAGAGACATAGACACTCATTTTTCAAGGTATTTCTTTTGTAAAGGAGCCAGATTTGGCAACTAGACTGAAAATCTTCCAAAATTCTGTACAAATGTGTAATATACAAATATACACAAGGCTTTTGCCAAGAAAAGACAGCACAACAACAAATGACAGAGGCGGCTTTGGTATCACATACCACCTATGGCATCTCAACACCCCTAAGAATGAGCGGGGTTGATGGAGCACAACATAGGCTACACATGTAAAACACACTACATTACACTATGTACATTTAAGTATAAAAGACCCACTGTCCCCTCGCCAGCTCAGAAGCCCTCTGGCAGGAAGGAAGGGTATTCACCAAACAACCCATAGGTAGGGAACTCCTTTACGTGGGAGGGAAACCTTGCAGAATGAAGTGTTCACCCTAAACACTTAACAGGACAAGGCATGCCCTTGAAGAACCAGGTGTGAGTGAATTCAGGAGATGGACGTCATTCGGAGCTTGTCGTCATTTCTCTCCCCCTTTGAGTCTCACTCCATCTCAGTGAACCGGGCAAACATGGCTTTCCGGACAGCATCTTTGTAGGAATCTGCACCAGACAATCCGTATGCACTGCCTTTGGCTCCCAGGCCAGCTCCTTTTAGCCGGACTTGGGCCTGGGAAAACAAAACTGCTGTCAGCAGTGGGCAAAAAGGATGTGGAATACTCCCACTCCCCAGCTCACTCCCTTCTAAGCAGGAGCACCCAGTCAGCAGAGAAGAGAAGAGGAAGTTTTTTCCAAATTGTTGGCATTTGGGTGACATCTGGCAGTGCTAAGGGTGAGGTGTTGGGGATAAAACCTGGGTCTCTTGCATGCAAAGCAGGAGCACGAGCTCCAGCCCACTAAGCGACCCCCTTGGCCTGAGAGCAGGAAGCTTTTTGTAATGATGGATTTCAACCTACAGCGTGTCTCAAAGAATGAGGGAAAAAAATGGACACAAACAATGGGAGGCACACCTATTCCTACCCTGCATACCTGCTTAGCAAGCACCTGCGCCTAGTAAGGGGCCCAAAGGACTCAAATGAAGCCCAGGGAAGACCCAGAACACAAGACAACCCAATGTCAGAACTCACATGCACAGAATAAACAGTCTGATCCAGGGCTGGAGCAATAGCACAGCGGGTAGGTAGGGTAGGTAGCCTTGCACGTGGCCGACCCAGGTTTGATTCCTCCGCCCCTCTTGGAGAGCCTGGCAAGCTACTTGTGACATATTCGATACGCCAAAAACAGTAACATCAAGTCTCACAATTCGTTGAGACGTTATTGGTGTCTATTTGAGGATATTGATGAACGAGAGGACAGTACTACAGTGCTATAGAGTCTGACCCAAGCTGTGTTACCAGGTTGGAAAGGGAGCAATCACTGGCTACATACTCCTTTAGCTGTATTTGCACAGGGCATATTTAGGGTATTTAGGGTTTAATTCTGGGATCATCTCTCAATCTGGTATTTGATCAATTAGGGAATCATGAATAAAAATCCTGGGCCGGAGGCTGGTAAGAACTCCATAGTTTGACTGCAGGCTTTGCATGCAGGCGGCCTGGGTTCAATACCTAATACTCTAAGACCCCCTGAGTACCACCTGTGCACTGCCGACAAATCCTGGTCTGGGTTCAGGAAGATATCAAGAGACTAGAGCAAATTTCATCTCTGGCTCCATATGACCTCTTAAGTACCATCGGGTTTGGGTTTGGCCACCCCAATAATCATCACAGTGCTGGGCCTAAACACTGAAATCTGTGGCATTCCCTGTTAGCTAAATACTGCTAAGTATTCAGTACTGCCACCTGAGCATGTCCTGAGAGCCCCCTTGATTCTCTTAAGTGGTAGTACACATGCCTTGTATGTTCAAAGCCTTGGTATGATCCCTTGAACTTCCACTACCCCCAAGAAATGATGGGAGCAGCCCCATTTGGAGGCCCTATAGCACTCAGGGCCCACTCCTGGCTCTGTTCTCAAGAGTGCAGGTTCCCATGGAGGTACTCAGGAACCTGTGGTACTGGGGACTGAACTTGATCTGGCTGCATGCAAAGCAAATATTCTACGGTTCGCCCCCACAAAATTTTTTTGGAGACACACTCATTGGGGTTCAGGAAATACTCCTGGAGAGACTGGGGGACTATATGGAGTGCTGGGGAACAAACCTGGTCTGACCACGTGCCAGGCAACTACCCTACCTGCTGTAATATCTCTCTGGCCCCTATTTTAATTAATTTTTCATTTGGTTACACCAGGTGGTGTTCAGGGGGCCACGTGTGGTGGTGGGGATTGAAACAGAATTGGTCAGCGCAAGGCAAGCTCCCTACCCATTGTATTCTCTGATCCTTAAAAGTAAAACCTATTAAATTACAATCTGCTTTCTACACACTCGAAATTAAAAGCAGGCCAGGGAATAGCTCAGCAGTAGAACACATGTACAAGGTTGGATCCCCAGCACAGAAAAATCATAAACACATAGGACCTTAGAAACAAAACCAAAAAACAAACAAAAAACCCAAATCCTAATCTGGGGCTAAAGTGACAGCACAGCAAGTATGGCTGACTCAGTTTCCATCCCTGGCATCCCATATGGTCTCCTGAGCATCGCCAGGAGTAATTCCTGAGTGCAGAGCCAAGAGTAACCCCTGAGCATCACCAGGTGTGAACCAAAAAGCCCCCCCCCAAAAAAAACCCACAAAGAACAAACAAAAACAACCCCATAAAAAATAAAAACAAAACCTAATCTAAGCTACTCAGGTCTGAGTGGATGTTAAGTATTTGTTTACAGCAGGATATAGAAAAATACGGTCTTTAGGGAAGGCAGGTTTTTCCTAAAGATAGCAAAGACCAGAAGAGTCAAGTAGGGTGGCTCAAACCCATTCCTCCCAACTGATGTCTTAAGAGGATAGAGGGAGGACTGTAAGAAACAAATCCCCAATGAGCAGTGATGACATGATTTAGCTGGACACTAGCCTTTGCGGCAAGGTAGCTGCCTGAGACCCCGGCACTTCGATCTCATCTCATCTTTGAGATGTACCTACAGGCCATGAAGCCCCTTCCTACTGCTTACCTCAATGGGGGCTGTGATGCCTTGACACTTCCTTCCCAAACCTGAGCCTTCCCTCCAACCCATGGCCTGCAGCATCTTGTTGCCAATGTTACTGTGGTCAATGCCATCTTTGGTAGGCTGCTCATAATTCCTGCCAGTGACAAACACACAGTTAATTAAAACAGTCAAGAGTCCCAGCAAGCGAAGGGAAAAATGTGTGTAACACATACACAGTGCCAGCATCAAACTGCTTCTTGCGCTTGGGCTCTGGAGGTTCAGGAATGCCGTACTTCTCCCGTCTTTCTGCAGCTCGATCTCGGTATTTCATCTATGCGGGAGAACAAACAATGCTAAAGGTATCAGACTTCAATCCCTAACCGTCTACGTATCTACACTTTTAGATTATCACCTCAAATATTTTCTTAATCTAGAACTTGTTTTTTGGAGTGGACTGAAATACCAACTGTCCTTGTTTCTCCCAAGGCCCTTAATCATAGCTAAAATGGCAGTTTGTAAATTGTGTATGGGGCAAACTGTCTCCAACAGGCAATTTTATTTAATTAGCCATCACTTGTTGAACTCTTTCTTCAACTGGCCTGCTGAGCCGTGGAGAAAGCCTGCCAATGAGCCTGCAAATGTCCAAGAGAAGGCAGTCAGAGCCGCCATTTCCCTACAGCATCTGGACAGAGGTCCCCTCTAGGGACAGTGCCCATGAGGTTTCCTGAGACCTGCTTACTGCAATCCCTGGGTAGCTGGCACCATAAACAGTGGAAAATAATAGGAATGTAAACCCTTAACTACAGATACTTCAGATTTATCCTAAGGCAGGTAATTTCAAAGAACTTGCCCCTGGTTTATTTCTAATCTAGAGGCCTATTTTTGTACTGATAATCCTCAACCAACCAACCAACCAACCAACCCCATTACCAAATGCCTGCTCATTCGTGGTTTCATAGATTGCTCTGCTCCTGTCGTTCTCCACAACCCTGCTGTCCCCTGAGCCTAATTTAAAGCCTGTTTGCTCATGAAAGGCCTTCCTGGCCAGGCCAAACAAGAGCATGCTTTCCTTAGTAAAATCTGGTATACTTCACCAGCCAGTGTTTGCCAGTCAGGTCTGAGGATGTGTTTGTGCAATCTCAAAAAACAAATAATGTAGGGGTCACAAAACACTCAGAGCCTGAGTTCAGCCTACTTGATAAAAAATAATGGATAGGTGACAAATATGTAATAAATCTTACCTTGCCTAGCACCTGTACTAAGCACCACAAATAAAAGTTAATGGCAAATACTCTAGTGACACAATGATTCTTATTCACCTCTCGCTCCCTCAGCTCCAATGCTTCCAGCTCCTGCTCACTTAGCCTGGATCTTCGATAGATGTCCATGTTTTGCTAAAGAAAAGAGACACAGAGACACAGTAAGAATTCATTATCAAAATCTACTGTATAATAAAAGTCAAAGCTCAATTCATGCCACTAAGACATGAAAAGCAGAGTTAGGGGTTTAGGATGTTGTTATGTTTCTTTTGTTCTCCATAATCTGAACATGTTATGGATAAAACAGACTTCTAAAGGGCAATCATTTGGATTTACTATGCCTCTGCCTGTTTGAGCATGTGCATTCAGCTGCCTTGCCCCCTCCCCGCCTCTGAATAGATGAGAAGCCTGGGCACCTTGTGCAGGTCTGACAGCTGCTGATGTCTGACCAGGGCGTCTTTGTTTGGGAATTGGCGCCGGCACAGCAGGCAGGCCATTTTCTTCCAGTCAGCCAACTTCTCTTCCTCACTCTCGAGTCTCTCCACCAACTCCTCTTCATTATCACTGTCACCACTGTAAGCAGCAACCAGGCCCCGCTAGGGATAAAAAGATGGGTCATTAAAAATATGTAACGAGAAGATAGCAATATCCCTGTACCTTAATATATAATCCAAGAAGTCAGAGAACTTCAATTCTGATGTTCAAGGTAACGCATCACCTTTTACCCAAATACATGGACCTATCAGATTCTCTAGTCCTTTGTTTGACAGCCTTCCTTGTACCACACCCCTTGGTAGAGTTCCTAGATGGATGATCAGGTAGGAAAACCCCAAACAACAGATCACAGTAATACTCCACATGGCTTAGTACATATTAAGTATGGTGTTTCTGGTTTCTCTGATTAACTTTTGGGTTATACTCTCTTGGCTGGCTTAAAGGACCATATGGGATTAACAGGGATCAAAACCAGGTCAGCTATGTGTAAGGCATTTAAGTGCCTTACCCACTCTATATTGCTTCAGCCTCTAAGTATGGCATTTTTTTTTTTTTTTGCATTTTGGGTCATAGCTGGCGATGCTCAGGGGTTACTCCTGGCTTTGTACTCAGGAATCACTCCTGGTGGTGCTCAGGGGACCATATGGGATGCTGGGAATCGAACCCGGGCCGGCCATGTGCAAGGCAAACGCCCTACCCATTGTGTTATTGCTCCAGCCCTTAAGTATAGTACTTTTGATCCTGGTTTTTTATTTCCAGACTATTAAAGTTTTCTATTTAATGTGCTTAGGAATTCAAATTTCTTTTACTCCCCACTATCTCATTTGCTTTCACACAAAGGTGTTGGAAGGATGGAAATCAAGTCCTGAACATAGATCCTATCTATGTTCAGATGTTCCTTATACCCTCCAACTATGACTAGATCCAGTTTTTTTTTTTTTTGGCTTTTTGGGTCACACCTGGTGAAGCAAAGGGGTTACTCCTGTCTCTGCACTCAGGAATTACTCCTGGCGGTAGCTCAGAGGACTATATGGAATGCTGGGAATCAAACCCGGGTCGGCCGTGTGCAAGGCAAATGCCCTACCTGCTGTGCTATCACTCCAGCCCCATGAGTAGATATATTATTAACAAAGAAACACTTGAAAGTCAAGCTTGAAATCTGACTTTCAGAGACAGACCAGTGATACAATCTCCCCCCCCCCCCCAAATCTTTAAACACAAGTAGGATTTCCTTACTTTGAGGGGGTTCTCTTCATCTCCATTTCGTACCAATTCTGGGATGAGTTGCTGCCGTTCAGCTAAAGTTCCCTGGGAAACAGAGAATAAATGAGTCACCGGCCTCCAGTTTTCCTTATTCACATTCTGAAGTATGGCCATTCTGGCTCCTGTTACCTTCTTCTCAAAGAGCGCAAAGCCAGCATCTGCTGCTGCAGATTCTCTTCTTTCCTCTTCTCTTAAGGAATTGACAGGTTGAAAGCTGTTTTTGAAGTTTTCCTTCTGCTTGTTTAAACTCTTAGCCCAGCGTTCCATGTCTTTGGCGATCTAATGTTAAGGAAGGACCACCAAAAATCACTTAGGTAAAGCAGAAGTTCCTAACTTATGTGACCTACTGCATTCCTTTCAGAAAAAAATCACGAAGTTCCTCTCTGGAAATCTATTTTCTTTAAGCAAACAACCCTCTATGGCAACTCCACCTGCAAAACTCTAAGACTGAGACCTAGAAGTCTCCAGAGCCAAGACCATAAACCAAAATGGATCTTACACGTGCTTTGTTTTTAGGCTACACTCAGCAATGCTCTTTTACTCCTGGCTCCTGCACTCAAGAATTACTCCTCGTGGTGCTTGGGTGATCATATGAGATGTGATGTCACAGACTGAATCAGGGTCAGCCAGGTGCAAGCAAATACCCTACCTCTTTTACTATTGCTCTGGCCCCCTAAACATGTACTTTCTGACCAAACTCTTTAGCTCTTACTTTTACCTACAATTATATTGATAATATAATTGTATAAAAAGCTATTTATGGATACTGGGGGAAAAACCTATAGTCCTCCAGATTTTTTTTCTCCACCAAGTATAAAGGCAATTGATAATGTACATTCACTAAAAAGCCAACATAGTGTTCTATTAATTTAATGCAAAGAACACATTTTATTAAACCAAAATAAGGTGACATGAATAACTTCCAAAATACTTTAAGTTAGGCTTAATACCCAAGAGAGAAATGATGCCCTAGATGGATCATGTTCTCACCTGTTGGGCTGTTTTGCTCTTAGGTTTCTCCTTCTTTTCTTTCCCCTCTTTTGTAGAAGGTAAACCTGTCTGTTGGTGGGAGCTAGATTCAGCAGCTGGCACGTATGTCTCCTTCTCTCCATCCCAGTATAGATACTGCTGGGTTAAGGAATTGTAGTAGTACTAGAAAAACAAAACAAATGTAGGCTTAATGCAGGCTTTCTGTCATGTCAAACTATTACTTTATTTTGTTTCTGGTCACAATTGGAGGTGCTAAGAGTATCATGCGGTAGCAAGGAGTTAACCTCGACCTCCCACATGCTTCCACACCAACCCTTGAGTTATCCACTAGCCATCAAACTATTATTATTATTATTATTATTTTTTGCTTTTTGGGTCACACCTGGACATGCGCAGGGGTTATTTGTGGCTCTGCACTCAGGAATTACCTCTGGCGGTGCTCAGGGGACCATATGGGATGCTGGGATTCAAACCTGGGTTGGCTCTGTACAAGGCAAACACCCTACCCGCAGTGCTATTGCTCCAGCCCCATTTTTTTTGGCTAACACCTGGTAGTGCTTCCGGCTTACTCCTGGCTGTGCCTAGGAATCACTCCTGGCAATATTGGAGGGACATTATGAGGCGCCAGGAATCAAACCAGGTCAGTCATGTGCAACTGCACTATCATCTTTCTGCCTCCACTTCAGACCATTATCTTACAAGAGCAACTTGTCCAAAGGGCAGGTCAAAGTTGTTTCGCCAGAAAACTTCCCAACTATTCTCATTCGGGCTTATTTGCATCAATCCTTGGTTAAGCCTCCCACATACAAAGAAAGCAAGTACCCCACCTACTGTACTATCACTCTGGCCCGTATACTATCATTAAGTGATAGATTTTCAACATAGTGACTTATTTACAGAGAATTTAGTAATTTCTACTAGGCTTAAACATGAATTAACAGCAACCTATTAACTTTAAGTTTTAAGTCACAGTGGGTGTGACTCAAAAGGCCAAAAGGGCAGAAAAAAAAGAGGTGCGGCACTTTCAATGCAATAGGCACTATGGTGGTGATTTTCTGTAGGGGGAGGGGAAAGAAAGGGGAAAATGACTTTTTTGTTTTTTTTGGTCACACTGGCTATGCTCAGAAATTACTCCTGGCAGAACTTGGGGGACCAAATGGCATACTGGGAATCAAACCCAGATCAGCCAAGTGCAAGGCAGCCTTAACTACTCTCTGGCATGGCAATAAGCACGGTAGACATACACAAATATAGTATTTCAAATAACTGCACTTTTGTTGTGCACATTTTTTCTTGATTTTTGGACCATAGCCGGCAGCGCTCAGAACTTAATCCTGGCCCTCTGTTCAGGGGTTATTCCTGGCAGGGGGACCATATGAGGTGCTGGGGATTGAATCCAGGTCTGCTATGAGCAAGAAAAGCATCTTACCTACTATACTCTTACTGGCACCAATGTATATACCTTTTCTGTCTACCCATTATACCTCAAAATGTTTTTTAGGACTCCAAAATTTAACTCCAGGGCCAAAGAGATACTACAGTAGGTATGGAACTTGCCTAGCATACAGCCTACCTGGGTTTGATTCCCAGTATTACAATAGTCCCAAACTCTATCAGGAATGATCCCTGAGCTCAGTCAGAAGTAAGCCCTGAGTATAGCTAGATGTGACCCCAAAATTAAAGAAAACCAAAACACCAAACCGCCCAAAAATTAAATCCAGAAGTAAAAATTTTAATGTGATGGTTTTGAACAAGTTATAACTTATCCGTCATTTGCTCCTTTGTAGAGTATATTTCCCTTCATATCTCACAAATGGATTAAATGAAACTAGAACATTTCTAGTGAAACTGGGGAAGAAAACAATGCATTTACTTGTGAGTTGGGGTCATAGTAGAGACCTGTTGTTGGATCATAGTAATATCCTGAAGATTCATCATATTGGTAAGTGGATGTATCAGGCACAGCTGTAAAAACAAAATCCATCATACAGTTATTCCAAGGAAGAAACTGGGTTCATTTGAAATTCTAAACCACTAAGATGCAGCAGGTCTTAATGGTCTTCTTTCACATCCCCAAGTGTCCCTTTGACACCCACAAAGGGAGAGGAACTCTCATTAAACAAAGACAACTAGGACCTTCCAACTGTCAACATCCCCATGAGGTTTGGCTTACCATATTTGGTACCAGGAACTACACCAGTGGGGGAAGCGGCTGGGGCCTGTGTACTTGTGCTAGTGCTAGGCTGTGCTTCCTCAGTCTGGAAAGAACAGCAGCTTCAATATAATTTCAACTGTAAAGCCTCTTAAGAGAACTAAATCACTGCAATCATCCAGGAGGAAGACTCCCCTGACAGACACACTGTAGCAACAATCTAAGGCAATCCTTGAGCAAAGCACATGCTGACTATTTTCTTCCTAAAGTTGGTCAAGTCAAAGCATGCAGAAAATAGAAATACAACCTATTTGGAATCTTTTGTTTAAAATATAGTTATCATCTACCAGACAAGGAAAAATAAGGTCGGAATGGGTGCTATTATTCAATCCTAGCTCAGACAACAGGAAAGGATAATACTTGTGTAGCTAAAATTTCCCCAACAATCACCATAACTGTGTTTATGACAACAGGATTACCGGAGAGCTGGGTGGATTGGAGGTTTGATTATATAGCTGGGGACTCTGGGATACAACAGCTGCTGATGTGGTGGTCACCGCTGTGCCTGATGATAAACACAGGTTGGTTATGAAGAGTCAAGGCAAGGCACTGAACTCAAAGCCAAATATCTTTATCTTGTCTTTGTATATGTAAGGTCTTAATACCGAATTCCTGATGAAAGTTATCTTTATACCAATGGTATTTTCATTCTTTTAGTACATGAAGAGAAACATTTTGTATGATGGTCAAGAAGCGAAGAAAAGAATCCTCATATATGAATAAAAAAATAACATAATATATATTTAAGCTACTCTTCGCAATGCTGTGATTACTCATGGCTTTGAACTTAGGGTTCCATAACTATGCCACTGGACTCCACACGCCAGGCTGCTTAGCTGGGGCGCCCCAGAAGGGGGTGGGTAAGACCCCACCCTATCCCAAGGGACCAAGTCCCCGACAGCCGAGGCACTCTCTACACCCATGAGTGAACTTTTTCCTGGACTGCGTGGCCACATTTATTGCTGCATGACACTAGATAGTATACACCCTACCCATACTGCAAGAGTACTGCGTACCACATTTATTGGCACTCAAAGTAGGAGGCAACCAACCTTAGAGGGAAATACTCTATAAATACGTTATTTCGGTTCTGCTTTGGAGCAGGGATTGGGTTTAGGGATGGAAAAACCGAAATATGGTGGTACAAGGTGTAATGGGTGGGGGGATTGGTGTTTGAATATTAAATGTAACCAAATATTTTGAACTACTTTATAAAATAAAAAAATTAAAAAAGAAAAAAAAAGAACTTAGGGTTCACTCCTGCTGGGCTCAGAGGACCATACGAGATAGTCGGGATTGAACCTCAGTTGGCAAGTGCAAGGAAAGCATCCTACCTGCAATATTCTCTCTCCAGCCCCAAGTAAAGATTTAGCTTTAAAAAACTTATAATTATGAAACCTGTAATTATGCAAAGGCTGCTACCTTTATTTTGTATATTTTACAGTACCAGGGAGTCAACCTAGGACCTCACACATGCAAGGCAAGTACTTTTCTACTGAGCCACACCCGAGTCCAGCAAAAGCTTCTTAAAACTGACCCTACCAGGGGTCAGGGAGAGTACAGGAGGTAAGGTGTACACAGTGATCCTCCAGGGCCAGGTAAAGTGCATGTGTCCATGCAGGAGACTTGGATTCAATACCGAGAACACCAAAAACCAACAAACAAAAACACCAACAAGCACAACCCTTCTGATTGAAATTTTAGTACAGGACTCTTGGGCCACACCCTGTCTGCTCACTTGAGTCCATGTGGGTACTCAAAATTCCTAACAGAGAACAAAGCTGAATCCCAAGAAAGAATATTCATGCCATTTTTATGAGGTTAACAGCCCTTGGTATATACAAACGACCTGAAACGACAAGTCTTTAGTCATGTAGGAAAATGATTTTGTAGCTTAGCATTCTTAGAACTAGCCATACTCTTTGAACTATAATTGCTTAAAAGATAAAAGGGAAGGCCATGTAGATAGCTCAAAAGGCTGGAGTATATGCTTTCCAAGCAGGAGGCCGTTCTTTTTATGTTTGGTTTTGGTTTGGGGGCCACTACTGGCTTCTCCTGGCTGTGTTCAGGGATCTCTCATGGTGGGGTTTGGGGGACAACATGGGTGCATGGGGTTGACTCTGTATCGGCTGCATGCAAGGCAAGAGCCTATCCACTGTATTAATACCCTGGCACCATCTGTGGTCTATATGGTTCTGAGTACTGCTGAGAAGAACCAGCAAAAGAACACCAAACCAATCTGGGAGCAGTGCTCAAGCAAAACGGGGTGTTGCTCAAAATCAAAAAGATAAAAAAAAAAAAGAGATGAAGCTATTACCTGTTGCAGATGATGCATCAGATTCTAGTCCTCCAGGCTGCTGCTGATAAAACTGCTGGTAATCCTGTGAGTACTGAAGAAAAGTTCTTGTTAAAGCTGCTACTCTTAAGGTCAGGGATATGGCTCAACTGGTAGTGCACATGTCTGTGGTGGGGTCCTCAGTTTGATTTCCAACACTTCATGCCTCAACCCCCACCCCATGCCAATAAAGTATACCAAGCATGAAGTTGGTAGCCCACAAATTCCGCTGCATGTTCATGCCCCCACCTTGCGGCCCCACAACAAAAAATACAGGTGTAATATTCTTGATGTCAGAAGCTGCCTACTAGTGAGATCACCTACCTGAGCATACTGTGCGTAACCATCTTGGCCTGGCTGCAAGTAACTATAGTCAACATTTCCTCCTTCACCACTTTGAGACTACAAAATAGCAAAAGAGAGAATACAGGCTCAGTGAACATCAAAGAAGCCATAAAGCATTCCCTAAAAATGCCTTTGCTCCTAAAATCAGTACCACAGGAGAAGTCCTTTTTTGTGAATTTGGACGTCACCACCACACTATTTTCAGCAAGAAGACCCCCCATCTTACCTGGGTGGATGACCACTGAGCAGCAGCAATGGCTGTACTAGCCACAGAGAAGGCGCTGACCCGGTTACCATCTGGGAGGACCAAGTCTCTGAAACCACAAAGACCTAATCATTCAATTCTAAATCATTACATTCCACATCAGTGCCTCTGCATAACCAAATGAAAAACAATTAATTCCGGCCTTAGTTAGGAGGTCTCAAATTCACAAGACTATATTTAGAGAAGGGCAAGTTCTCAAAATTTGCCAAGGCAAGTTCTATGGACAAATCCCTCAATGGGCAAGCACCCCATCAATGTTCAATGACACCAGGTATGGGAAATGTGTATTACTAGACTTAAGTTCTAGCTAGCTTGCCGGGCTCTCCGAGAGGGACGGAGGAATCGAACTCGGGTTGGCCATGTTAGCTGCGTGCAAGGCAAACACCCTACCGCTGTGCTACCGCTCCAGCCCCGGCTACCGAGAGTATCTTGCCCACATGGCAGAGCCTGGCAAGCTCCCCATGACGTATTCAATATGCCAGACACAGTAACAACAAAGTCTCCAATGGAGACGTTACTGGGCCCGCTCGAGCAAATCGATGATCAACGGGAGGGCCTTTACTTTACTTACTTTAAGTTCTAGCTATAGAAAGTAATCAGCAGGCTGGGGGCCGGAGCGATAGCACAGCGGGTAGGGCGTTTGCCTTGCACGCGGCTGACCTGGGTTTGATCCCCGGCATCCCATATGGTCCCCTGAGCACTGCCAGGAGTAATTCCTGAGTGCAAAGCCAGTAGTAACCCCTGAGCATTGCTGGGTGTGACCCAAAAAGGAAGAAAAATAAATAAATATATAATCTGGGTGTGACTCAGAAACAAAAATATATAAAATTTAATTAAAAAAAAAAGTAATCACCAGGGTATTCTAAATGGAACATTGTTTCTACACTATTTGCAATAAGAAGGGCACATCCTCAAAAACATCTGCCAATCTGCATTTTTTATCTGATCTAAAATTTTCTGGCAACTGTTTATTAAGGATAAGAGAAAGGTGTCGGAGAAAGTGTCTCCTGGTTTGATAACTAAGGAGAAAAGTTTCAGTGCAGGGATGATAGGATTCAAGTTGAATTAACAAAGCAGCATAGGTATGCAGATGCAGCAGAGTGAACTAAGGATGACAATAAAGCCACTCACTTTCTGGCACTTTTTGCAAAATCAACCCCAATAGTTTTGCCATCAATTTTCAAAGGAGGGTGGAGACTCTGTAATATCTGAAGCAGCTGAGAAGCATCCTGGAAAATATGAGAAAAAAAAATCCCCCCTTTATAATTAAAATATCACATACCTCTGGCATTCAAATATAGCTTTATATTAAACAACAACAACAACCACAAATTCAATTTTGTAAATATAAAACCTTGAGAAACTTACATCCCCTAGGACATAAAAGTATCCAACATTGTTTGTGTGTGCGCGTGTGCGTGTATGTGTGTATGTGACCAACACCAGCAGTGCACTGAGGTTATACACTTGGTCAATGTGGTCAAGTTGCTTCCACCCAGCTGTGCCTGGAAGTTTTTCTGGGGCAGTGCTTTGGGGGAATATATGGGATGTCTGGGATCTAACATGATGGGCTGCATACAAGGCAAGTGCCCTGCCCACTGTACTATCTCTCAGGCCCCAAAAGAACTTAACCCAGGGCCTCCCACTCACAGATGTATAGCAGGTGCTCTACAACTAAGCTACATCCCTGATCCCAGGCAATATCCAGTATTATCAAATGAGTAAAAATTAAAGCAATCTACAACAGCACAAAGGAAGCAGATTAAACTCCTTAGTATTTTTATAACTAAAAAAAAACTTTAGCACTGCAACATGAGTTCTGAACTTCAGGCTCCAAGAGCCCTATGGCATCACAATTTTGGTTTTAGGCTACACTGTGCTGTGCTCAGGGCTTACTCTTGGCTCTTAGCTCAGCAGTAGGGGTTATAGTGGGGTCATATGGATTGTAAGGGATGAAACCCAGGTTAGTCACATGCAAGCAAGTGACTTGCAATTTGTAGGTGCTACAAATTTTTCTATTGCTCTGGCCCTACATCACAATTTGTGAACAAATTTTCCTTAAAAAAAAAAAAAATTCGGGGCTAGAGCAATAGCACAGTGGGTAGGGCATTTGCCTTGCACGCAGCCAACCTGGGTTCAATTCCCAGCATCCCATACGGTCCCGAGCACCGGCAGGGGTAATTCCTGAGTTCAGAGCCAGGAGTAACCCCTGTGCATTGCCAGGTGTGACCCAAAAAGCCAAAAAAAAAAAAAAAAAAAGGGGGGGGTGGGAAGAGTCCTGGGGAGCAAACCAGGAACTTCAAACATGTGATGCATGTGCTGCAACACTGAACCACATTATGCTTGAGTCCCTACATTTAGATTAAAAGGAGAAAAAAAAAAAAACAGTAAAATGTCAGACACTCCATTCTGAAATCACCTGCAACCTAGCTCGGGGTGTGTGATTTCACTTTCTCTGCCCACCTGCCTCCTCTCCTATCTCTCATATTTCCTAAATGAGAATATTTACTATTCCACAACTACCACCAGCCCCCACCCCAATAATACACAATGATTCAAAGAGCAACTTACCATTGCAGAAGACAGCTGCACAAAGGCAAAACCTCTGTTCTGTTGGGTCTGTTTGTCTTTTATGAGGCGAATGTTATTGACTGCTAAGGATGCATAGGGCGACAGCGCTGTCATGATGGAATCCACCACAGTGTGTGGCGCAATGTTTCGAAGTATGATTGCTGGGAGCAAGGGGAGGGGGAGGAAAGAAGAAAACAAGTCAACATATTTACACATTCCACCACTACAACGAGTACTTTCTGAGGCAATTTCAAATACAAAATCAAATTCTTTTTGGGAAGTTCCCAATGTACCTATCTTTCACTAGGACATGGAGGAAATAGGAAAAAAAAAAATTTTATTTTCAGGGTGGGGGTGGGAGAGGCTATATCTTCTTGTACTTGTGAGCCAGTCCAGGGTAGAAGTCTCTCCCTAAGGCGCTCAGGGGACCTGAGAGGTAGTGGGGGAGATTACCTGGGCTTCCTTCATGCAGAGCATGTGGCTCAGGCCACCGAACTATTTCTCCAACCCTAAAAACCTATCTTTTTTTGTTTTTGGGCCACGCCCAGCCATGCTCAGTGGTTACTCCTGGCAGTGCACAGGGGATCATATGGGATGTCAAAAATCTAACCTGGGTTGGCTGTGTGCAAGGCAAGCATCCTATCCCCTGCACTCTCTTTCTGGCCTCTAACAACCAATATTTTTGGGATAAACTGACATACTCATTTGAAGAAGAGCAAGTTGCAACTGAATTCAACCTCCAAAAAAAAAAAAAAGTCGAAACTTGAACTTACTATCACAGTAGTAATCCACAGACTGAACTGATTCTGTGGTTCCAGGGGGCACTTCTTGTTCAGAGTCTGTAAGAGAAAGGGGGAGATTCAGAATTGCAAATAACTAAAAATGCACTGTTAGCAAAATAATACACCAAAGTCCCCACTTGTACAGTAAGTGAAGCTGTCTTCAAACAATATTTTTGCTTTTGGGTCATACCTAGTGGTGCGTAGGGCTTACTCCTGGCTGTGCTCAGGAATCATTCCTGGCAAGGTTGGGGGACCATATTGGGTACCAAGGATAGAACCCAGGTTGGTTATGTGCAACTCTAACTCCCTGCCTGCTGTGCTATCCCTCTGGTTCCTTTGAAATAATTTTGGTTTTGGGGCCACACTTAGCTGAGTACTTGCGGGGCAGCGGGGGAATTATCCCTGGGTGGGGCAGGGCAGACGAACATGACCAAATGATGCCACAGCTTGATCTTAGGGTTCCTACAAGAAGAGCATGTGTGCCAGCCCTTTGAACTATCTTCCCCGGAAGTGCTCTGGGGATGATATGGGGTGCCAGTGAGTGAACCGGGTTCAGCTGTGTGCAAGGCAAGTACCCTATCCCCTGCACTATCTCTCCAATCTCTTTTGGGGGGTGGGCTGGGGTGGTAGTGGTTTGGGCCACAGCTAGAGAAGATCAGGAGTTTGCTGAGCTCCTGTCTGTTCTTAGGACTTACTCCTGGCAGTGCTTGGGGAATCATATGGCATGCTAGGGACTGAACCTAGTCATTCATGTCAAGGCAAGCACTCTACTTGCTGAATGATTCACT
This sequence comes from Sorex fumeus, assembly GCF_029834395.1. Lineage (NCBI taxonomy): Eukaryota > Metazoa > Chordata > Mammalia > Eulipotyphla > Soricidae > Sorex > Sorex fumeus. The sequence continues at coordinate 50,871,436 of NW_026606129.1, read as the reverse complement.
CCAGCATTGTCTCCATTTCTATTTAAGTTTTAATTAAAAAGAAAACTTTTTAATTAAAAAATTTATTGTAGAAAACTATTTTATCTATAGCAAACCTCATCAGCTTTTTTTTTTGCTTTTTGGGTAACACCTGGCGATACACAGGGGTTACTCCTGGCTCATGCACTCAGGAATTAGTCCCGGGGGTGCTCAGAAAAAATGGGATGCTGGGAATCGAATCTGGGTCGGTCGCGTGCAAGGCAAATGTCCTACCTGCTGTGCTATCACTCCAGCCCCCCTCATTAATTTTGATGTGATACATATGAAATGCAAAAATCTGGAACATGAAAGACTGCTTTTATTTTTGTGCTGAAGAAAATAAGATGCAAAATGCAAACCAGGTGAGCATACTTTGAAAAATAACTTTCCCCAATTTTAAGTAATATCAGCAGCAGCAACTACCTAAACTAAGATAAAAGAAGGCTTAAGGGAAATATACAAGTTACTGTTTAAATGACCTATAATCTACACTTAAGCTCAAATTTATCAACAAGCCAATATGTTAGGGGGTGGAGGTTCAGTCTCTATACACAGTTCTCAGGGTCACATCAGGTGGTGTTTAGGGAAATCAATGTGGTGCCAGGGATTTAAGGAGGGCTGGCCTCAAGCAAGCCAAGAACTTTAACCCTAGACTATCTCTCTGCCCCTGCTCCCACCCGCCCATTAGTCAGGTTTTAATGTATATTCCAAACAGGTGAATCTGGGCTTACCAAACTTGTCTGCTCCACATCGAAAACATTTTAGTCTTTTCCTGAAATTGTTAAGGCAGCACTGGAAAACAAAAATTTACAATTATTTCTCACAGTAAGCCAGGCTTACTAGTAACAATATGGGTTAAAGCAATAGGGCCAGGAGAAGGGCTAGAAAGCAAGATAAAAAGCAGAAAGTGGGTGGGCTGGAGTGATAGCACAGCGGGTAGGGCATTTGCCTTGCACGCGGCCGACCCGGGTTTGATTCCCAGCATCCCATATGGTCTTACAAGCACGGCCAGGAGTAATTCCTGAGCGCATGAACCAGGAGTAACCCCTGTGCATTGCTGGGTATGACCCAAAAAAGCAAAAAAAAAAAAAAAAAAAAAAAAAAAAAAACAAACCCACAAAAACCCAACCAAAAAACACACCAGGAAGTGGGGCCTGAGCAATAGCACAGCAGGTAGGGCGTTTGCCTTGCACGTGGCCGACCTGGGTTCGATCCCTGGCATCCCATATGGTCCCCCAAGCACCGCCAGGAGTGATTCCTGAGTGCAGAGCCAGGAATGACCCCTGAGCATTGCTGGGTGTGACCCAAAAAGCAAAAAAAAAAACCCAAAAAGGCAGAAAGTGGCATGTATCTAAGACAAAGGGATATGTATTTAAGACATTTCACTATATCAATTTTTTTCAAGAAACACAACTCGTATATATTTTATTTTTTTTAAGGAGACAACATCCAGCAGTGTTCAGGGGACCACATATAGTGTCAGAGATCAAACTGGAGTCAGCTGAATACAATACTACAAGGGTACTATCCCTGTACTATCTCTCTTGTCTTTTGATGCATTCTGAAGTAGAATATAACTTTTATCAAGTTGATAAAAATCTATACAAACAAATCACTGATAAAGTTACAAGCAATATATAAACCATTCTAAATACACACATTCTAAACACAAACACAATATAAAGGAAATACTATCTATTTTCTACTAGACATTGGATAGATGCCTAGGTGTATGGGCACTTTTAAAATGTCAATAGCAACATTCAATTCAAAATGCTCATTGGTGACAGGACAATAAACTTTAATACAGGATTTTTGTTAATACATTTAACAGACCACACCAACCATAGAATTAAAAATATAGCAAAGTGACACAAATGCAGCATCTTAACCAAAATACTGGGCTAAATATTTCTAGTGTTCTATGTATTTTTTTGGGTTGTCTTTGGGCCACACAAGGTGGTGCTCTGAGCCTACTCTTCGGAATTACACCTGGCAGTCTCAGGGAATCATAAGGGGTGTTGGGGATTGAAGCTGTGGTCAGTCATGTGCAAAAAGCAAGCACCCTACCTGCTGTACTATTGCTCCAGCCCCCTGTTCTATATATTTTGTGCTCTAATTATGTAGGAGGATCCAAAGAAAGCAAAAGCATAAAAATTACCTTAGGTTAAAAGCTGGTGATTATATAACCTATTAGTTCCTTTTCATGGTTAAAAAAAAAATGCTCACCTTGTTACAAAGCCAATCTTCAAACTTAGGCCTGGGATTGCTATAATGCATTGCAATGTGCTTTCCTTGAATCACCAACTTTTTCTGTGAAAAAAAAGTTAATTAGTTATTCCTATTGTGAGGAACATGTGTCCATTTTCCCAGGGCAGAGCACACTTCGGAAAAATCAGTGCTCTGGAATTAAATGGACAACATACGGGGAGGACCAACCACCGCCACCTATACTCTGCCCATCCAATCCTTCAGATAGGCAGTAAGAGAATGGGATGCGGAGTAAAGGTAAACGGAGTCAGGGAGTGCTGAGAAAGCTGCCAAACACTAAACGCTGACATGCACCAGGCCGTGTCTCCAGCAGAGACAGAAGTCCTAATATTCAGCATTGACAGGCTGCCTGAGAGTGACAGTCTATTTCAAAAAGCAGAAGATACAACTCTCCCAGTTCTGAGATTGCCTCCTACTTTAGTCCTTAGCAGTTTCCTTGGGCTTCGCTTCACTTTTCCCCCCATCCTTACACCGAGTAAAAGCTTTTTCATTTCCCCCTTCCCCAAACTCTTGCTTCAGGATATGTCCAGTCACAGACATAGAGGACAACTCATTTAAAAAGGGAATCTGGTTACAAGTTTTTCCTCAGGAGGGACTGTTCTGAATGCCATCGACTCTTACAATGGTTAAGTGAGATTTGTTCCTGTCAACTGCAACCATGTAATGTCCTAAGTGACAGATGCGTTTTTTCACTGAAATTGATGGTACTCTCTTCAAGATGAGTAACCAGAAGGCCAATGAAGTTTCTTCAGGGGGTTAGGGAACGTTCATTCACCAACATCTTTAAGTCATTCATGTGACTTAAAGGAATTTAACTTTAAAATGTCAAATCTCCAAGATGAATCAATGTAGCCAAAAGTATACCCAGCACCTGTCCCCAAAGAGCCTTCATTAAACAGAAGCACTATTTTTATCCCCCCCTTTGCAGGAGAGGGTTAGGGAGGGAGCAGGGTATTCTGACACTATCAGAATAGATTTAAGTAGGTTAGATTATCCAAGTTTTTAAAAGGAGTCTAACCCCTCTACATATACATACTGTTAACAATTTGTTTCTTGCAAATCCTGGAAGTTAAGACATGCTGTGAATGTTGTCACTGCAATATCTAAGTGCAAGACTGCATGTCTGGTCAAGAGGGAAAGAGCTGAAGGGCCAACCACTCACTGTGATGTACAGAAGCAAAAATAAAGAAGCTGGGCTATATGTCAATAAACCATCCCACTAGGAGGGATGTGTGCTGGGGGAGACTCCAAACTATCACTGAGTCCCTAATCCTACAGGCCTTTTATTTCTGGAGTGAATTTGAACTGTAATGAAATATTACATATTTAATACAGCTTTGTATACATTAAAATTGTGGTGTTTTAAAAATGCCTCACAGGATTTAATTTCTTAGGAGTTTTACACTCCTAGGCAAGTCGTTCTGACATTTATACTGCATCAAAACAAGCACTCATATGAAGCTTGTCAGTTATGAATTCATTACTAGGATGGTACCCAGAGTATGCAACAGATGAAGCTCTACTTTAATAAGTTGTCTGTCACCTTTGGGTTAAGAAAATAAGAGGCTCAAAATCTAACAAATTAAAATGATACTCTCATTAATGAGTGTTATTATAAATGTCAACATATTGCCAAGACTCTTATTTATAGGTGACAAAACATAATGCTGCTTTTTAACACAATATAATGAGTTGAGTTTAGTCAACTTCCCAGAATGCACTTGATTAAAGCATTCAGTAATGCATGGGAGTTCGGGCAAAAAATATTATTTAAATGCCAAGTTCTAAACATTACTGACAAACTGAAGAACATTTCAGTCAATGCTAAAGAATTAGCAATGATTTGCTCCAAACAGACTATAAAAGGTATTCTTGGGGAGATTAGTTCCCACACCAATCTCATGAAATGTATTATTTATAAATTCTTCCAGGTCCCAGGTAAGCAGTTATGCTTTTGGGAAGCTTGTGCTCTCCACAATAAGGAGTTACCGATAAAATGCCCGTAACTGATTTCATTAATTCTCTTCACTGTAAAACTGAGAGTTGGGTATTCTAAAATCACTCTCAATAGGCATAATGAACAGGAACATAATCAGATAGAAAAAAGGGAACATCAAGGTGTCCTGGTAATCACCACAGGTACTCACAGTGGTTAACAAAGTCCTGCAAGGTAGTCATGTTTAAAAACAGAGCAAATTCTGCAATGCAATTCTTGGTATAGTACTTATTGTGTAGTATCAATTTTAATATATACAAAGCTTTTCTTTTTAAAAGTCACTCCTTTGGAACAAACCACTCCTTCAACCTTTTTTTAAATTGTACAGACTTGTTCCATTTTCATGAATATCTAGACTTGGTGAGTGAAGCAACCTGATTGGCTTCCATCCAGCTGGTAGCATCTTGCAAGTGATAAAACTCCACGAAGGCGAAACCACGGCTTACACCTAGAGACAGCATTCAGATATAGACGGGATACTCGTGTTAGTCAGTTCCTTTATAACAGGTGAATCTCTCTCCCACTGCTTCAACACTGCGTGACAAAGCCAATTGGGAAGCAGCTTTATAAATGTGACTTGACTTGGGGATCTTCTTGATACTTTGCCATGGCAAGGAACCAAGCCGCCTGAACTAAATGTCACTTGATTTGATTCCACGTTTAAAAAGTAACCATGCAACCGACTACAGTCAAACAAGGAGTTTATAAATCACTACTTACCGAAGGAAAAAAAGTCCCTAAAAACAAAGTTAAAAAAAAAAAAGTCCTCAGATGCTCTCTAACATCGGTTTCAAAGAGTCACATTCCTTAGCCATGGCAAACCTTTCATTCTGAATTCATGTGCTTGAAGATTGGGGGTATCAGGATGTTCTTTAGGGACTGAGGTGGGAATGGGGAAGAGAACCAGAACAGCAGAACTAAGCAAGCTCTCACCTGTTTTCCTTTTCATCAGCCTCACGTCTGCAGGCTGAGGACCTTCAAAGGACTCCATCATTTCTCGAATCTGCACAGGGTTTTACACATTAAGAGTTAAGGTTTCAGCCACAAAAAATCTCAAAGAAAATTCAAAGTCTGAAAATCATATAAACTGACAAAATAGCCAAATTTTAAACTTTCATCATCAAAGTGCAAAAAGGGAACAAAACAAGTAATTCCAGGGGGTAGGGCATTTGCCTTGCACGCAGCCAACATGGCCGACACGGGTTCGATTCCCAGCATCCCACATGGTCCCCCGAGCACCGCCAGGAGTGATTCCTGAGTGCATGAGCCAGGAGTAACCCCTGAGCATCGCCAGGTGTGACCCAAAAAGCAAAAAAAAAAAAAAAAAAAAAAAAGTAATTCCAGAGAATTTATATAACAATCCTGTAGGCATAATTTGTATGATAAAAACATCCTTTGAGCATAAATAAAAGATTTAAATGAGGACAAAGATTTCACGTCATTTTTGAAAATTAACAAATCTTATATCGTACTTAAGAATGTGATAAGCTTTAATGAATAAATATGAGCTGAACCCAGAATTCTTGCTAGGTGATATGAGACAAAAAACCCTATTACAATAGGCAACGGTAAAAAACACTAGAGGTTGGAAGTGGGTAAGATGCTTGCCATATATGCCCTTGACCTGACTTTGATCCCTGGCATCAAAGAGATTACTCCTTGCCAGAAGTAATCCCTAAGCACAGCTGGTTATGGCCCCCAAACCAAAAACACAAAACACACACACAAAACACCCACACTAGTTTATCAATCGTACTCGATAGTGATCTTGGGAACATAAAACAGTAGGAAGATTCTCAGCGACCCCCATTTTTCTAATTATGTGCAAAGACTGCAGATTATAGGTAATAATTCGGAACTTCAAGTCAATACTTGCAGTGCTTTTATAGTCATTTGTGGATGTGTGCTGAGTACTAAAAAATTTGGGTCACTTATACAACACTTTATTATTTTTTTGGGCAAGGGGAGTGTTTGTTTTTAGGCCACAACTGGCCGTGCTCATGGAACCATATGAAATTCTGGGGACTGAATTTGGATCAATCAGAAGCAAAGCAAGTGCCTTACCTGCTAGTCTATTTCTCTAGCGCTACAACTTCTTCTCCTGGCTCCTTTTGTTTTGAGTTACATCCGTAAGTGCTCAGGGCTTATTCCTGGCTCTGCACTTTGGAATCAGTCCTGGTACACTCAGGGAATCATATAGGATAACAGGCATTGTGCAAGGCAAATAGTACCCTGTCCCTTACTATTACTCTGGCCCCAACAACTTAGCTGATACAATGTTCTGCTTTGTTTCTGGTTTCATAATGTCTAGTTTCTTTTATTTTGGGGGTCCCTGTCACCAATTGGAGATCCAACCATAGGAACCGGCAGATTGAAGATATGCACTTTATCACAGAGTCACATCCATAGCCCTTAGCCATCATAATTTAAAGTGTCCTTAGTGCAAAGTTTTTCATTCTTGAACTTTCTGTTGGTGACTTTTCTGGTGAAAACTCTCCAGGGGCAGGGCTGGAGAGATAGTACAGAGGATAAGGCACTTGCCTGCATGCGTAAGACCCAGGTTTGATCCCTGGCACCCCTATGATCACCCAAACACCATCAGGGGTATTTCCTGAGTGCAGAGCCAGGAGTAACCCCTGAGCACCTCCAGGTGTGGCCCAGAACAAAAACAAAAAGGACGCTTTAAGGCACTACAGCGATAAATCAAAGAGCTGAACCACTGTTTCCATGTGCAAGTCTGTATTCAATCCCTGGCACTGTACTATACCTGAGCACCTAATGATTTTCAAAACCAGAGTAACCCACAGAGCACTGTTGGATATAGCCTCTGCCCCTCCACCCTTACCTCCTCAAAAGGCTCCAAATACTAGCTATTACTCCTAAGCACAGGAAAGTTGAGATTTCCCTTACAGAGAAAATATGTCTTAAAATAACTTTAGGATTGCTGGCTGCGAGTTCAATAGGTCACTGATTCAACCATAAGTATTAAAGAAGTTGTCTCTAGTTATATAACACACAAAATAAGATTTGCATTGTTAGTTGATGAAAATACTGAAACTATGGGTTCATAGGAACCTAACAAGACAATTGTTTTCTTTTTTTAGAGCAATTTTTCGATATTTTTAACAACCACTTTTTTTTTTTTTTTGCTTTTTGGGTCACACCTGGCGATGCACAGGGGTTACTCCTGGCTCTGCACTCAGGAGACAATATGGGATGCTGGGAATCGAACCCGGGTCGGCTGCGTGCAAGGCAAACGCCCTACCTGCTGTGCTATCTCTCCAGCCCCCCTACAACCACTCTTTTATATTATTATATCCATATATAATAAGTAGTCTATTACATCTATTTTTAAAAAGTATGAGAAACACTGCTTGTAACTACACCATGTGATTCAATTTCATGTTTAGCAACAGTGTAACCACAAAGTTAGTCACCAGAGTAAAGAAAGATGTGTAGGCCTAGAACAGCACAGTGGTTTAGAGTTAAGTGAATGATCATGAGGTATCTGGGCTGAGGAGATCGCTCAACGTGCTGGATCACATGCTTTGCATGCAGTGACTGGGTTCTGACCCCAGTACTGTAACATCCCCTGAGTGTTGCTGGAATGATTCCTGCCCACTGGGCCAGGAGTAGCCAAGATAAATACTGGGTTTGCCCCCAAAACAACTTTGGGGCCAGAGTGATAGATAGTACAACAGGTAGGGTGGTTTGCCTTCTACACAGCTGACCTGCGTTAGATCCCTAGCATCAACATAAGGTGCCAGAGCCCATTGGGAGTGATCCCTTAGCCTAGAGCCAGGATACTTCACTAGGTGTGGTGGCCCAAAACGCAAAAACAAAACAAAAACTACACAGTCTCAAAGTATGAGGACAAGAGTGACTCTAGCAGCTCTGCTATCTATAATTGCTGGTGCCACAAGTCCTGGACCACTGCAGTCAACTGTGGCCAGGGATGTTATCCCCCAGCTCTTACTGCAATTAAAGAGGTGCTAACAACATGGACAGGAAGTGTGACCCCCCCGCTCCCAAGAGCACTGTGCAATAACTGCACCTAAAGGAAAGCAAACCATGGTGAGCACTGCAATCTCAAGTGTGATCCCAGGCCTATACCATGGCCATGCAAGCATGAAACTCCCAGTCACCTCAACAGTAACATAAGAGACAATTATGTAGTTCAGTGGTAAAGAATATGCATTAAGTGGATCAACAGCTTCCTCCACCCCCAAATAAAGGGTAAAGATACAATAACACAAAAGCTGTTAATACGTGACAACTGGGAGGCATAAACTAAAAAGGCAAATAATGGAAATCACTTCAAAGAATGCATAAATACTACATTTTAAAGTAGGGTCTGGAGAGGCCAGAGTAGTAGTACAATGGGTAAGATGTCTTCCTAGTACATGGCCAATCCGGGTTCAATCTCTAGCACCCTTTACGGTCCCCAGAGTACCTCTAGGAGTGACACTTTATTAGTCTCCTCTATTTCATTAAAGAAACCTGAAGTAGGAATGGACAGATAATACACATAGGTAGGGTGTTTGCCTTGCACATAGCTGACCTGGCTTTGATCCTGAGAACCCCATATGGTTCTCCAAGCACTGCCAGGAGTCATTCCTGAATCCTGAGAGTGCAAAGATCGGAGTAGCCTCCATATCACCAGGTGTGCCCTCCAACCACTTCAGGCGAGGGGAAGAGAGAAGAAAAAAAACAAACAAACCTGAGGCCAGAGTGATAATACAAAGTGTAGGGGTTTTGCTTTGCACATGACCAACCTAGGTTCGATTTCTGGTATTCAATAAGGTTCCCCAAGCATTGACAGAGGTAATTTCTGAGTGTAGAGCCAGGAGTAACCCCTGTGCACTGCCAGGTTAGGGTTTGGGAGAAACCTGAAATACTTAAGCATAATCTTGTTTCATTACCAGGAGGCAGACTCCCAAGGGTAAGGGAATACACCTATCTCCCAAGCTGCCCACTTCCTCTCAGGGCTCCCAGAGTCACCATCCTTAGATAGATTTATTTATTTATTTTTGCAGCACACTTGGAAGTGCTCAGGAATTACTCTTGGCGGTGCTTGTAGGACTATAGGATGCCTAGGATCAAAGCCAGATCTGCCTCAATTTGCAAGATAAATGCCCTACTTGGATACTTCAGGTCCATCCATCAAAGATCATTCTGATCTACTAGGCCACACTGGGCTGGGGAAGTAGATCAAAGGGCTAGCTAGAGTACATGTCTTGTATGAGCAAAATGCTGGGTTAGATCCTGGTACTCTATGGTCACCCTAGCACCATAGGTGTAGACTGGAGGCTCCCAGCAAAGTTGGGGAGGCTCAAAAGCAAGTCCATGCAAAAAACAACTGAATCCTTTGACTTCCAGCAAGTTTCCTGCATCCTTTACTTGACAAGCATATTACTATTAATACCTAAGCTGTATTTTGGACCACAACTAATACTGGCTACACTTGGGAAATCCTTGGGGATCATAAGATGCCAGAGTGGACTGGATCAGGGCTCCTGAATGCAAACATGCACTCTAGACCTTTAAGTCATTTCTTCAGGCCCCCACCATTTTTTTTTTTTTGCTTTTTGGGTCACACCCGGCGATGCTCAGGGGTTACTCCTGGCTCATGCACTCAGGAATTACTCCTGGCGGTGCTCGGGGGACCATGTGGGATGCTGGGAATCGAACCCGGGTCGGCCATGTTGGCTGCGTGCAAGGCAAACGCCCTACCCGCTGTGCTATCGCTCCAGCCCTCTGGGCCCCCATTTTTATCCTTCAACTAGTTTCTCTATGGAACCTTTCCTCAATCTCTATTAGTAACAACTGCCCTGAAACTTCAAGTCTTTGTTCAAAGGGCCCCTTCAATACTGACCGCTCCCTTTTACATGAATGTCTTCATCATTTGCTGACCTATAAGTAGCATATAAACTATAAGCATTATGTAGGCAGAATTCATCCATAAGCTTTTTCTAGGCAAAATTCATTGGTCTGAACTACTGGACCATAGCAGTGCATAGTGGAGCAGGTGTGCAGCAGGTCATAAAAAATAAGATCTTTTTTTGGGGAGAAGTGCGGTGGAGGGGGTGGTTAGTGGTGCTATTCGGAACACACTCAGAGGAGCACAGTGCTTACTCTTGGTTCTATACTCAGGGGACCACATGGGATGTCAGAAACTGAACCCAGGCTGGCACTGTACAAGGCCAACACCTTCCTATACTATTGCTCCAACCTCAGGATAATACACTATTAACTCAAACATTCCATCTTATGTGCCACTTCCAATGTTTTTGGGTTGAAGCTGTAGAAATCCAATACTTGCTTTCAGTTTTATCTAAAATTCATGAAATCGTAGTTAGAAAATACTCTGAATATTTAAAGATACTAGATGCTAATATATACAATGCTGTTCATTACATCCTTCAAAAGCACACTTTATTTCTGAGCCATACCCAGTGGTACTCAGGGCTTACTCCTGGTTCTTTGTTCACTGCTGGCAGGGTTGGAGGACTACATGGGGTGGTAGGGCACGAACCCAAAACCAGCTGCATGCAAGAAAAGAATCCTACCCACTCCTCAAAAGCATATTTTAAAACCTCACATTCATGTCAACAATATTTACTGAATAGTTTCCTGCATTCGAGGATAGCGAATCAGTTATGATCACTTTACCCAGAAGCCTGTTTTCACGTATTTTATGGTGCTGGGGATAAAATCCAAGGTCTCACACAAACCAAGAAGGAATCTCTAGTTCTAAATCTATATTATGGGAGGAAAATAAAATGCATGTTGATAACCACAGAGAAAACACATAGAAGTCATGAATAGTGTTTTGGACAACAAGTGGTGATGCTTAGGTATCACTCCTGGTGCTTGGAGAACCAAATACAGTGCCAGGGATCTAGCCAGGATTGGCCACATGCAAGGCAAGCGCTTTAACTCCTGTACTATTTCTCCAGCCCTAAATATAGCTTTTTAGAATATAGTTCAGTAGAATGAAGACATCAAAAGTGGTCTAAGGGGCAAAGATGTGAGGGGAAAGAATGGGTGAGGGCCTGAGAAGCTGATGGAAACCAGGCAAAGCCTAGTATATATACCAAGGCCCTATCTGGTCAGTCTGAAGAGTGGAGATCAGGAAAGAAGTACCGTTTCAACAAGCTTCTCAGAAGTTTTAAATGCATAATTTTCATCAAATCAAATGGAGGACAAATTATGGTGAGTTGTTTTTGTTTTGGAACTTCCTAAATTATGCTCAGTGGGGCCTGGAGACACTCCTGGCAGTATTTGGCTAACCTGGTCAGACAGTTCAATGTGAGAACTTAGTTATGACATGGTACAGATCAGGTCTAGAGGTGCTGGGGGCCACCAGGATCATACTGGTGGTGTTTGGGAAGGGATTGGATCACCTGGTGTTAGGCATCAACTTGGCTCAGCTCAAGACTCCTGAACTAATCTCTCAGTGTTTTAATGGGTATATCTGTAACAATCAGTAACCAATTTATACAAATGAACATCTAAAGCCAACGGAAAGAAAAAAACCTGTACCTGATATTTAAGGATCTTCTACATTGCATTTCAAAGCCTAAATATAAATTCACCTCTACAAGTTTCAAGAACTCTACCCAAAAGACCAGTGTGAGAAAATACTAAGTTTAAAGTTTGCTGTGTCTACTGAGCTGTTCAAGAGTACTGTTTCTCCTTACATCGCTCTCTGTGATGGTGATAGGAAGGCCGCGCAGCATGATGGTCTTACTCTCCCTCTCATCACTGATGTCATGTCTGTAATCATGTTCGCCATAATCACCATCTGAATGGTAGCCATCTTCAGATCGGTCACTGTTTCTTCTTTCCCGTTCTCTCTAATTTATAATAAACAAAATTACAATTAAACACCCAGATGCTTTTCACTGTAGTGTTTTCTAAAGAAGAAAAAAAAGGCAGAAATCATTTCATTTTAAAGAACTCATCATACTTCAACAATGAAAGATTACCTGTTATAATATAAAGATTATGCACAAGGGTGAGGGAAACCATGCAAAATTATATAGGTAGCACAAGTTTCCCTAACTAAAGCTGTTTATGTATATGGAAAGAAATGTGGGGGAATAAAAACCTCACCATAATCTAACTAATTTTATTTAAAATTTTTGTTTTTGGGTCACACCTGGTGGGTCTCACTCAATACAGGGTGCTGGGGATCAAGTCTGGGAAAGCTGCATGAAGGCAAATGTCCTATCTACTGTACTATCACTCTGGCCCTCTACTTGGCTTTAGTGGATGATTTATGAATTTGGCAGTATCCTATCTAGTAAGCATAAAAAAGTAACCAAAACTATTTTCAAAAACACTGTCCAAGTCTTATGGATGATATATTAATATACCCCATCGTCTCTGGGAAGAATACTTGTTTTCTGAGTTGTATTGAGAACTAAATGAGGTCACATATTTGAGTGCTTAAAGGAGGGCCTAGTGCATGGTGTATGTACATACATATTACTATATCCCTCGACAAAATATTTTCAAACAGGGGTCAGAGAGACAGTACAGCAGGTAAAGCACTTGCCTTGCATGTGACCAACCCAGGTTCAATCTCTTGAACCCAGTCCAACCCAGGTACTTCATTTGGTCATTAGAGCCCACCAAGAATGATCCCTGAAGGGCTGGAGCAACAGCATAATGGGTAGGGCATTTGCCTTGCACGCGGCCAGCCTGGGTTCGATTCCCAGCATCCCATATGGTCCCCTGAGCACCGCCAGGGGTGATTCCTGAGTGCAGAGCCAGGGTAACCCCTGTGCACTGCATTACCGGGTATGACCCAAAACGAAAAAAAAAAAAAAAGGATCCCTGAGAACAGAGCTAGGAGTCCTGTGCACGGTGGGTGTGACTGCGTGACTGCCAAACCAACCAAAACTTGGGGCTGGAGCAATAGTACAGAGGGCAGGGTGCTTTCCTTGCACGCAGCCAATCTGGGTTCAATCCAAGGAACACTATATGGTACTCTTTGCGCTCTAGCAGTGATTCCTGACTGCAGACCCAGGAGAATACTGCCTGCTGTAAAAGGAGACTGTGTGTGTGTGGGACGATGATGATGAGAGGGAAACAGGCACACTGGTGGTGGGAAATGTATACTGGTGGAGGGATGGCTGTTAGATCATTGTGTGAGTGAAACCCAATCATGAACAGCTTTGTAATGGTCTATCTCCCGGATATTAAAAAAAAAAGGGGGGGTTTGAGTAAAATATCCCAAATTTCCATATCTGATATACTTATCAAGCATCTTGGAGGTTATATGCAACAACTTATATTTTAACTAACAGTTAAATAGCTACTGATTACTCACCTCTGGACTATCATAATCCCGGTAGTCATCATATCTATCGCCCCTCCGATCATCACTAGATCTTTTGTAATCTGAGTCCCTCCGTCTGCTTCTGGAGTCACGTTCATCACGGTCATCTCTGTCTATGATGGAACCGTACCTTCCACTACGTTCTGTTCTACTCACTCTGCCAAGGGAAACAACTTTTATTAACTCGAGTAAACCACACACTGTTCCTTAAAAAAATGTGTAAATACACTCCCAGTCCAATTTATTAGCTACCCCAATAGCTCAACGTGGGACCAAAGAGTAATAGTAGAGTGTATAGGGAGCATGTCTTGCACGCAACAAACCCACACCCGATCTCCAGCAACGTAGCATATGCTGTCCCCCAAACAACAACAAAAACTGAGACAAAATAGTTCATGTCCTTTAAAATCTATTGCCAAATTCCAGTATACAAGGTAATTTTTGGGAATTCATGAAAATGTAAAAATACAAAAATACAGCAACCAAATATTTGAGTTTAATAGTTTCCAAAAGGTTCAGGTTGTCCAAGTACATTCTGCATTTTCTCAAGTCTATGATATACGTATATTTTCATCCCCAATTCAGTACTTAGTAAAGATAAAAAGATACAGCATTTCTCACAATTTCAAAACACACCTGTGGTGCTCAGGGCTTACTACTGGCTCAGAACTTAGGGATGACTCCTAGTAGAGCTCATGGGACCAGACTGGGTGCCAAGATTGAATCTGGGTTGACTGTATACAAATGCAAGTAGCCAAACCATTGTACTTTCACTTGGGCTCTGGAAAATGCATTTTAACTCATCGATTCTTTAGAGTCTCACACTTAGAACCCAGATGAATTAAATTAGTTGTGTGTCCAAACTCACTCCTCCAATCCACCACCAATTAACGATAAATAGTTCTTAGATATTAGTAGTATAAGTAGCATTGTCATAGGACTGTTACTTATAAAAACACCTGGTTTATTTTTGATTACTGGACAGCAGTGATTTGTTTGGGGGCCACACCTGGCTGTGCTCAGGGCTTACTGCCAGCTTTACACTGAGGGATCACTCTTGGTTAGACCATATGGTATACTGGAGATTAAACCCAGGTCAGCAGCATGCAAAGCCAGTACTTCAACTGCTGTACTCTCTCTGGCCCTAATTAACAGATTGGGCTTCATCTAATAAGAAGAGAGATTTAAACTCAATTGCTCAGAGATATATTTTTACTGGGCTTCTAAAACAAAGAAAAGACATATAAGGTGTCGTTCCCCTCCCCCCCACCGTTTTAGTTTTCTGGGCCACATCCACTGGTACTCAGGGGCTATTCCTGGCTCTGTGCTCTTAGGAACAAACCTAGGCTTCCCTAAAAGTACTGTCAGGGGACTGGAGTGATAGCACAGCGGGTAGGGCGTTTGCCTTGCACGCGGCCGACCCGGGTTCGATTCCCAGCATCCCATACGGTTCCCGAGCACCGCCAGGAGTAATCCCTGAGTGCAGAGCCAGGAGCAACCAACCCCTGTGCATGGCCGGGTGTGACCCCCCGCCCCCAAGAAAAGAAAACCACTCTCATCTATAAATTATCTCTAGTCCCAAGGACCTTTTAGTATATACAAATAATAAAAAGCAAAGAATAAAACAAGGAATCAAGAACTGCTCCAATGGGAATAGAGATCCTTCATTTAAGATAAATGTTAAATCTTAAGGCTTTATTTTTTTTTTAACGACAGAATGCTGACAGCATGAGAGAGTGAGAGTGAGAGAGAGTGAGTGAGAGAGAGAGAGAGAGAGAGAGAGAGAGAGAGAGAACACAAGCGTTTCCTTAAGTCTCTTTTAGGTTTATCAATCTGATTCTCACTAGAACTGGTCTTAGTAACTAAGGAGACATTAAGTTTATTTTTAAAAAGTAAAGATTACGTGTTTAAATCAAATGTTTGAGTGGCAGAATTCATGGACAACACCACAAACATGCTAATCTTAATTCTCCAAATTCTTCTGTTTTTCTATTCATTTAATATAACACATGAGAAGCCAAAGCGATAATGCACAGCAGGTAGGGTGATCCCTGGCATCCCATACAGCCCCTGAGCAATGCCAGGAGTAATTCTGAGTGCAGAGCCTGGAGTAACCGAGGAGCGTCACCAGGTGTAACCCAACCCATCTTCCCCCCAAAACCCGAAACACGCTCAAACTCATTCATGTAACTCATGATCCAAAACTGCTTGGCTCTACAGATCTGGATCATTTCACTAGAGGGCAATAGTAACAGAAATTTATGGACAATTTGCTATAGGCAGGGATTGTGCAAAGTGGCAGACCATGTACTCCGATGGCTTCTGAACAGACTGTTATGCACCCAGCAATCTTCAGTAACCATTCCACTCTGTCAGCTTTTGCCTAATACATATTTTCTGGACTTGACCTTAAGAGAATACTTTCTCCAGGAAGTGTTCCTGGCTGTCTGGAAAAGCAACAAGCTTCCAGTGTGTTCTAACAGTACCTCTATTTCCTATATCACTGAATGGTTCACTTGCATGATGGTAAGGGCAAGGAAGTGCTGAGAGCAATAAGACACCAAAGTATTTGTTTGATAAATACTAAATAGTTCACTACTCAGTATAATACCAGGATAAAAGGCAGGTACAGAAGTAACTTACCGCTTGTCCGAACCCATTTTCTTACTGAAGATCTCGCACGCTGCTCCAAAGGTTCAAATTTTGGATTTTTGTCCCCCTAGGAGACAAAGGAGATCCCATAAATCTATCTGGGACAAGCTGAAGCAGTTAAGATCGAAATTTCATCAAACCATGAATATGGTGGGAGGGAAGGGGGTGGGGACCAACTGTCAACATTAAAATCATGTCAACTTTTGGTAGAAAGCATACTGGAAATGGCTGGATTCCATATTCCATAACCAATCCACAAAAGGCCCTAAGCATGAGACCACTTCCCGGCTTTTTAACCTTATGATTATAAAGATAAAAAGGGGAGACCCGCAATCAGCACCCTGTGTCGTGGGCCAAAGCAACGCCACCGGGGGAGCTGACCGTTAACACAGTAATCACAATGTCTTTTTTGTTAATGCAAGGAGCAACCTGAAATGAACAGACGCCGCAAGGAAAGCTAAGAACCTTCTAGAAGCTAGATGCTGAATGGCTTAAAATGGACTCCATGTCTAAAGGCAACGGCTGCTCCGAAGCTATCTCCATCAGGCCCATTTCACACAGAGCAAAAACTCCACACGACGTCACTCTTCGGGAACAATCACCACCACTCTCGAGCCTGGGGCCGGCCTCGCAGCGCCTGGCGGGGCCCAAACATCGCCCCCCCCCCCCGCCCCGGAATCGCGCCCCGCATCCGCTCCCTCCGACCTAACAGCCGTCCCCGGCGCCCGTTCTACCTACCGGCAGGCGCTCGGCCAACCTTTTCGGGAGCGAACACGGGGACGAGAACCATCTGGGCTAAAACCAGGCCGTGGGCAAAAGCGATTCCTCGGGGCAGTGCCCTGACCCACCTCCGTGGGGTGTCGCAGCCGAGATGGCGGCGCTTACGGTCTGCGCCACTGGCCGGCGCGCCCGGCTCTTTCCCCGTCTCCCCGCACCGGCCCCTCGCTTCCTCCGAGCTTCCCAGCCTGGCCTCCCCGAAAAGAGACATTCAGGGGCGGCTGCGGAGCGATGGCGGCTGCAAACGGCCAAGCCGGACCCGTGGCGTCTCCGAGGGAGGGACGACGGTTCCCGGCGCCGTTAGTGGCGCGGTGGGAAACGCGTCCTGGCAGGGACAAACCCAGAGCCCGAAAGGAGCGGGCCTGGCGCTGGGCGAGAGGACACCCCTTCTGAAAGTTGACAGGGCAGAAGAGGAGCGGCGCGGCCCAATGCCTGGGGTGGCTGAGCCCCTTGGAGAGCAATGGCTGGCACGGATGGGCCACCGACCGCGGCGACAAGGAGGCTTCTACGGGGGCTGTTTCAAAAGCAAGAGCCGCTATCTGCTGCTGGCGGCCGCGGCACTTACCCTCAAGAGGGACGGAAGCAGCAGCAGTGGCGGTTTAAGGTCCCAGAACCTCCAACAGGGTACGGCCGCTTCACAAAATGGCGCCTCCGCCGACGGCCGTCTCCTACCCACAGTACCTCGCGCCTCTCCCCTCCCCCGCCACTCGGCTCGAGGCCGCGTCCAATCAGCGGAGGCACCGGGCTGCGCGAGGCCTGCTGGGAAGTGTGGTCGCTAGGGCAGCCTGTCACACTCTCCAGGACTCTGTTCATTTCCTGTGTGTTTTCCTTTCTTCAAAACTACCGGCAAAAAAAAAAGTAACCAAACAAACAAACAAAAAACCTACCAGAAAATCGCCAATTTGCAGACTTGGGTTAAAGCTCTTTGCTACTGGAATTCTTTGCCACCAGGGTCTTAGGGAATAGGTTGCTGTCGCTAACGCGATGTAAAACATCTCGTTTAATACGACTTTTAAGAGAAGGAACGTTAGCTGATCTCCTATTGCCTTTTCTTTGGGCATAAGATTATTGGGTTAGATGCTTTCCAAGTATATATTTGTATACCCATAAATCAATAAGATGTCAAACTCACTTCGCAGGTGAGGAAACGGATACTAATAAAAATTGAGAACTTTTTAAGGCAGGTCTTCTGAGTATCTTCGATATGCTCGCGCATAAGGGAAGGGCTCAAAAATAGCTTTTCCAAAGTTATTTTTTATTGCTTGGTAGTTCCACAGTATCTCAAAGTTACAAACACCCACCCACATCCTTCACAACCTTCCCCAACTCATAAAAGGAACTTGCTGTTCTCATCCATGACAAAAACCTCACTCTATTCACTTTTCTCTCAATCAGTCAGCAAATCTTGCTGACTCTGCCTTCAAAACCTATCTAGGATCTGACTGCTTTTAGCTGCCTCAAGTCACAATTTTGTTTTCCAGACAACAGTAGGTCATGCAGAACCAACCATGAAACTGGATATCAACTAGTAAGTTTTGGGGCCAAGAGGTAGTACAGTGAGCAGGGCACTTTTTGTGCAGCCAACCAGGGTTCAGTAGGGTTCAAACACAGGGTCTCTAAACCAGAGCCAGGAGTAAGCCCTGAGCTCTGCCAGGTGTGGTTCAAAAGCAAACAAAAAACTAGTTAAGTTTTTCATTACAGCATAAACTCGAAAAAGGAGTACTGGAGTGATAGTACAGTCAGGCTTGTGTTTCATGCAGTCAGCCTGGGTTTGAACCCTAGCATTCCATAAGGTTCCCAAGTACTACCAGGATTAATTCTTGAGCACAAAGCCGGGATTAAACCCTGAGAATTGTTGCCAGGTGTGGCCTCCTTAAAAATAATGTGCCAAACCATTAACTCTAGAAAGGATGGGACTTTTTCCTTTTTGTTTACTGCTGTGTTTCCTCAGTGTCCCTACTGGTGCCATGGCTATTAGTAGTTGACCACCTTATTCCCAAAGCAGCTTAACAGTTACTTTTACTTTTTTCTTTTATTTTGGTGGGAGTAAGTATTTGGAACCATACCCAGCTGTGCTCAGAAATCACTATTGGTAGACTATATGTGCACAATAGGCTCTCTGGAAAATGTATATGGTGCTAGGGAAGGGATTGAACTGGAGCTGGCCACTATCAAGGCAAGAGTCTCAACTACTGTACTATCTCACCAGCCCCACTTCTGAATATCCCTAGGGTTACTGCCTGAGTTCATCACTAGGTTTAAAAGTTATGTGGTTATTCAGAAGTGACATAAAATTATTCCTTTAAAATTATTTTTGTGTCATACATGGCTGTTACTGTTTTTGGCACATCGAATACGTCACGGGTAGCTTGCCAGGCTTTGCCATGCGGGTGAGATACTCTTGGTGGCTTGCTGGACTCTCCGAGAGGGGCTGAGGAATTGAACCTTGGGTCAGCCAGGTTGGCCGCATGCAAGGCAAAAGCCCTACCCGCTGTGCTATCACTCCAGCCCAAACTGATGAACAATGAGAGGACAGTGAGAGTGACAGTGACAGTCTTACTTGGCTATGTTCAGGGCTTACACCTACCTCCACACTCAGGGATCACTCATGGCAGTATTCAAAGAAACTTAATGTGGTGCCAGGATCTAACCAGAGAAGACAGCTTATAAGGCAAGAAACTTAACCCCTGTATTATCTCTCCAGCCCACAAAATCACTGTCAGGAGGAGGAGCTGGGCCACACCTAACTGTGATTAGGGCTTACTCCTGATTGTACTCAGGGATCACATCTGTCTGTACCATCTGTACTGTGGAGTGATGTATTGCTAGGGATGGAACCCAGGTCGACAGCATACAGGGCAAGTACCTTACCTGCTGTACTATCACTCCAGCCCAAGAAAGTAACGTTTAAACTAAGTAACTTAGTTATGTCTAGGAAAACAGATGGATTTCATCCAAAGGAAAGTGCCACTATTAAAAATGTCTCTTGTAGCTGACTTTGTGAACCACAGCACTGTCTCCAAAGTCCTGATTGATAGTTAATATGGGTATGGAAGTTTTCCAAGTCTCAGCTAAGGAAGACAATTTTTTTTTTTTTCTTTTTTGGGGTCACACCCGGCGATGCTCAGGAATCACTCCTGGCGGTGCTCGGGGGACCATATGGGATGCTGGGAATTGAACCCGGGTCGGCTGTGTGCTAGGCAAACACCCTACCCGCTGTGCTATTACTCCAGCCCCAACAAATTATATTTTTGTTAAAACAAAACAGGGGAATAGTACAGTGGGTGAGGCACTTGCCTTATGCACACCCAGCCCACATTCAATTGTCAGCATCTCATGTGCTAACCTGAGCCCTGCCTGGAGTGACCCCTGAGCATAGAGCCAGGAGTAAGCCCCGAGCACCAGTAGATAGGGCGGCCCAAATACCAAACCACTACATATGTCAATATAAAAAATAGACCTGGGAGAGAGAATACAGGGGGTAAGATGCTTGCTTGTCTTGCAGGTAGCTGGCCCCAACATGATCTCTGGTATCCAACCCCAAGCCAGGAACAGCCCTGAGCACCTCTGGGCATGCCTTAAACCACCCCTCTCCCCAAATAAACTACAAAGAAAAAGGATATAACTTTAAGATGGTTGGTCTTTCCTACCTTTTTGATATTAAGAGTTCTTATTCTTTCTTAGGTGTTTTTATCTTCATCTTGGAAAAATGAAACACTAGTTCACATTTTGGTCTCAAACTAGGAATTGCTTCTCTAGATTATAAAGCAAGAAAGATTTATGTGAGCTCTCTTGCCTATATAAAGAAATCAAAGGCTTTGCTAAACTGAGATACAGGCAATCAGCATTAGTCACCGTGTTTGGACCTGAGCCTAGCCCGAGGTTTTAAACTGTCACTGTCCTCCCATTGTTCATCGATTTGCTCGAGCGGGCCCAGTAACGTCTCCATTGTGACAACTGCTACTGTGCTTGGTATATTGAATACGCCACGAGTAGCTTGCCAGGCTCTGCTGTGCAGGCGAGATACTCTTGGTAGCTTGCCAGGCTCTCTGAGAGGGGCGGAGGAATCGAACCTTGGTCGGCCAGGCAAATGCCCTACCTGCTGTGCCCCAGCCTCAGGATGCTTAGTAAAAATAATTGCCCAAGATCCTCAGGCTCATGTAGCTTGCACTCTTTTTTTTTTTTTTTTTTTTTGCTTTTTGGGTCACACCCGGCGATGCTCAGGGGTTACTCCTGGCTCATGCACTCAGGAATTGCCCCTGGCGGTGCTCAGGGGACCATATGGGGTGCTGGGAATTGAACCTGTGTCGGTCATGTTGGCTGCGTGCAAGGCAAACGCCCTACCCGCTGTGCTATTGCTCCAGCCCCGTAGCTTGCACTCTTATCAAAGGCCTCTGGGATCTTCCCAAGGAGATCATATAACACCTTTTACATCTTTTTCTACTTTCATCAATATTTTGAACAATGCTTTAAAAACATATTAAATACTTTAGGGTCCTGAGCAGTAGTATGGCAGTAGGGCACTTGCCTTGCATGCAGCTTATCTGGGTTCTATCCTGGCACCAATTATTATTGACTCCAAAGAGTCCCCTGAGCCTGCCAGGAATGATCCCTGAGCAGAGTAGTCAGAAGTAACCCCTGACAGGAGTTAACTAACACTGTCAGGAGTGTCCTTCACGCCCCCCCTTTCATATTCTAATGCTGAGATGTGTACTGGGGCTCCCCCGCAAAATAAAGCTTAGACTTTAATTTCAATAGCAAAATCTCCACCAAAGAGGCAAAATGAAACTAAAAAACAAAATGATGTAAATGGCCAAACTAGTCTCTGAGAGCTGAGCTTAAACACTTCCTTCAGGGAAGACGATAATGTTTTGTGGGGGCATGGGGTGCACTTGGATGTGCTCAGGGATCATCACTCCTGGAGGGCTCTGGGGACCCTATGAGGTGCTAGAGATAGAATCTGGAACTGCTCCAGGTAAGGCAAGAGTTCTGGCCCCAAAGGAAGATACTATCACTACCAAATGAGAAAGAAGTCCCTGTCATACCATCTAGTTGCTTACTATACTTCTCCAGAGTTGTTCATCACAATAGTAATTGGTTAATAATTATCTTTTCCATTGGGCCATCTTATTGGCTCAGAGACCTATGCTGGTCTTGCCTGAGTGTTAGGGGACTCAAACATTCATAGACTGACCACTTAATAACTTGATGATGTTTTTGCTGGATAATCTAAGTTGCCGGGGATGCCTGAGCAAGTCATCTACATTTCCCTCATGATATATATAAAAAGCATATATATGTTTTATATATAAAAAGTATATATATACACTTTATATGTTAAAAGTATATATATATATATATATATATATATATATACTTTTTATTGGGGGTGGGGAGGAGTACACCTAGTGATGCTCAAGGGTTACTCTTGGCTCTGCACTCAGAAACTAACTCCTGGTGGTGCTTAGGGGACCATATGGGATGTCGATGATCAAACCTGGGTCGGCCCCTTGCAAGGCCGACACCCTACCCGCTGTGCTATCGCTCTGGTTCTGAGATATGTACTTCCATAACTTTCATACTCTAATGCTGAGATGTGTACTAGGGCTCCCTCTGCACTCTGGAAAATCTCATGTTCTCTTTTGAGCATGTTACTCTCTTTTCCTCAGAACTTCTAAGTGGTCACAGTCCTCCCGTTGTTCATCGATTTGCTCGAGCGGGCCCAGTAACATCTCCGTCATGAGACTTGTTGTTACTGTGTTTGGCATATTGAATACGTCACGGGGAGCTTGTCAGGCTCTGCCGTGCAGGCGAGATACTCTCGGTAGCTTGCCGGGCTCTCTGAGAGGGGCGGAGGAATCGAACTCGGGTCGGCCATGTTGGCTGCGTGCAAGGCAAACGCCCTACCACTGTGCTATCGCTCCAGCCCCAGAACTTCTAAATAAAATGTTTTTTTCTTCACTGCTCATCTCCAGAAATTCTTTACTGTGAGGGAAAGGCAAGGACTCAAAAGGCCTGGGTATGGTTTAGGACTGACTTCCTACAAGGAGAAAGGTTCACAGCTGACTTATGAGTCCTAGATTTCCCAAGTCATTCCTGAGGTAGCAGAGGTGGCGAGATAGAAAGCGGCAGATTCCTTTCTCGAGATTGCCACTTCCCTCCTTCCCACTTCACATAAGTCACCTGGGAACTACACCAGAATCCTAGAGATGTCACAAAGGGATGATGCAGTGAAGATCTTTAAAAAAAAAGTCTTCAGCAGTGAAGTATTTAGGGACTGGAGCCATAGTACAGAGGGTAGGGGGCTTGCCTCACATGCAGGGTACCACATATGATCCTGTGATCACCATCAGGGGTGACCCCTGAGCACAATGCCAGGAGTAAGCCCCCTCCCCCATCACAATTAAAACAGTGAAGTATTTAAATTATGTGTTCCACAGCTTACTCTTCATCTGAAAAGATGACTCAAAAGAAGAAAATCTTGATTTGTTCAGATCAGGAAAAAGCTGAGTCAGCTTTCAACAGGCATTTGACCTACTCGGCAAAGGAGGTTGGGAAGCACTGAGATGCAACACCGTGGTACTGCAGTCCATTAGGCAGAGATCAGGAGGACTCATGAAGTGCATCAGCCTAGAGCTGAGAAGGTTTAAATGGTCCATTTTTTATAATATAGAAACTGGGCCTCTCAATATTTAAATCAATGTGCTCCAGATGTTTTTCCACTTGAATGGACAAAATCTTTTTTTTTTTTCTGGGGAGGTTTTTTTGCTACTCTAGGTGTTGTACTTGCTGTATTCAGGTTCTTCTGGCAGTTACTTAAAGGATGTGGTATCTGGGACCGAAACAGGCTTTCCTATATGCACAGCATGTGTTCCAGACCTTTAAAACATATTAAAGATTGGGGTTGGAGAGACAGTACAGAAGGCAGGGCACTTGCCTTGCATGCAGCTGATCTGTGTTTGATCCCCGAACACAAAGTAAGGGGTTAAGTCCTGAGCTCTACCAAAGGTGACCTCAAACCCCCCTAATAAAACAAAAAGACTAAGATTTATCTGGACACAACATATTAAATAATTTGAATATATTTTATTCCTGTTGTCGAATAAGTTGTCTCCTTGGCATATTCCCATCTGCCCTTACATCTCCCATCTATTACTGCTCATTTCCTCCCAAAAACCAATTCTCCCCATTACTTTTATAAAATCCTTCTTGATCATGTTTATATTCCCAGACAACGTCTTTAGATCAGTGATTGGAAAATCACAACTCTGTGGGCCAATTCTGTGACCTGATTCTGTAAAGAAGTTTCATTGTTTTTGGGCACATCTGGCAATACTCAGGGCTTTCTCCTGACTTGGTGGTCAGGTGTCAGTCACTCGAGGTGGATCTCAGAGGACAATACGTGGTGCCAGGGCTAGAACCCTGGTCAGCCATGTGCAAGGCAATAGTCTTACCACTGTACTCTCTCTCTGGCTCACCAAAGTTTTATTAGAACACAGCCTAGTCATCTATGGCTTGCCAGTGGCTGTTTTCTCACAACAGGGTAACTGGAACAGAAACCGCTCAACCACACCTGACTGTGCATTGGTGACTGCACATCTGTATTAAAAAAAATTGTTGGGTGACACCCAGCCGTACTGAGGGGCTATTCCGGGCTTTGTGCTCAGGGGCCCAGATGCAGTGCCAGGGACTGAACCAGGGTCAGTTTTTTGGTTTGTTTTGGGTCATACCTGGCGGTTTACGGGGTTTATTCCTGGCTCATGCACTCAGGAATTACTTCTGGCGGTGCTCAGGGACCATATGGTATGCTGGGAATCGAACCCAGGTCGGGGGCGTGCAAGGCAAACGCCCTACCTGCTGTGCTATTGCTCCAGCCCCCAGGGTCAGATTTTGAGTGAGACAAATATCTTAAAACTTTACAACCTCTCCCATGGTCTGCTTTTTAATTGGTTTTGGGGCCACAACTGGCAGTGCTCAGGAAACTGGTCCCCAGTCACACCTGTTTAATGTTTTTTAGGGCGGGGGTCGGACCCGGTGGTACTTAGGGCTTATTCCAGGCTCTGAACTTAGTAACTATCACTTTTGGTAGGGCTCAGGGGATTATATAGAGTGCTGGGGATTGAACTCAGGTCAGCTGTGTGTAAGGCAAGTGAATAACCCATGATTGTGCCATATCCACCTGCTTTTTTTGGGATGGGGGAAGGGGGGTGCCAGAGAAATAGTACACGGATTAATGTGCTTTGCAAGCAGCCTGGCCCTGGTTCGATCCTTGGTACTGCATATGGTCCTTGGAATTCCACCAGGAGTAATCCTGAGGACAGAGCCAGAAGTTAGCCCTGAACACCATAGGTGTGGCCTAAAAAAAAGAAAACAATAACAGATAAACAATATAGGATAGTTATTTGACCTCACCCAAAAAGGCTTTTTTTTCTTTTTGGGGCACATCCGGCGATACACAGGGGTTACTCCTGGCTCAGGCACTCAGGAATTACTCCTGGCGGTGCTTGGGGGACCATATTTATGGGATGCTGGGAATCGAACCCGGGTTGACCGCATGCAAGGCATATGCCCTACCTGCTGTGCTATCACTCCAGTCCCTAGGCTTTTGAGTCAAACCTAGAAGTGCTAGGGGGCCATGTGGCGAGGGGACTTGACACGGGCTCTAGCACATAAGGTACGCTTCTAGCAATTTAAGCTATCTCTTGAGCTCCAGGTCACCCATCTGTTGCCATGCTGGGGATCCCAGACAGCAAAACTGGAACCAAGTTCAGCATGTATTGGAAGCACCAGGGAACAAACTCATGGCCTTATGTTAGCCAGACAGGTGTTTTAACCATGGAGCCATGTCTCAGGCCTGGAAGTAGTACATCTTACTATACTAGCACGTGGCGGTTATTTAATGTGCTTCAGCACAGAGCACCTAGCAGTCACTTAAGGAGCTATCACACTGTGTCTCCCTCCCCTTCGCCTCAACTTCCTTTAACAATGCAGTCAGTAGTCAGAAGAGAACTACATAGGTTTAATGAGTAGTAAATATATAGAAAGGTCCAGCTTTTTATTTTTTGGCTGTTTTTGTCACACCCAATGATGCACAGGGGTTATTCTTGGCTCTGTACTCAGGAATTATTCTTGGTGGTGCTGGGGGACCATATGGGATGCTGGGGATCGAATCCAGGTCAGCCACGTGCAAGGCAAATGCCCTAACCACTCTACTATAGCTCCAGTCCCTAGAAAGGTCTAGCTTTATAGTTATCAGAGACATAGGAACAGTAATGAGATGCTAGTTATTTAGATTAAAAAAACTGGGGGGAACCACACTGGTGGTATTCAGGGCTTACTCCTAGCTCTGTGCTCAGGGATCACTTCTGTTGAGCTTGGGGTCCTTATGGGGTGATAGGGATTAAACCCAGGTCATCTTATGTGCAAGGAAAGCACCCTGCCTTGCACTACTGCTTCAGCCCCTGGTTTTTAGATTCGGATTAGAAAATACAGACTCTGCAGCATTCACATAAGCTTGAGTTCAAAAACCACTGCCTCTTACCCACTGACACTGAAAACAGGCAATTTTGAACGGCTCACTGAAGCGACTGCTGCCATGTCAGCACCAGCTCAAAGGGGTCCACAACTGAGTACCCTCATCCTCCTACCACTATACCCCTCTTTATGGGAAAAAAATTAATAATAAAAAAATCACATTGAAAAAAAGTTTATTTAAAAAAGTTCTAGCAGCAAGAACAGTAACAAAACAAGAGGAGAGACGGACAAACAAAACAAGGAGGAGGTTGTGTCTGAGATGGCATTGTCTCCATTCTTTAATCAAGTTCTTTATACCGAGCAAACATGACTCTTCGAACAGCATCTCGGTAAGTCTCGTTGGACTGTCTCTTGCTGGTTCTTCCTGGAGTTCCCACATTGGGCCCCCTCATCCGGCCTTCAGTCTGCAAAAGAAAGAAAAAACAATGCAGCAGACTCCATGGAACTAGATTCAGGGCTAGCTGGATGCTATAAGCATTTCTAGATCAATAAGGAGTAAAATGTACGCAAATTCTGGTGAATGTTAAAAATAAAAACCAGAATTATCTTTATTATCACCACGACATATTTTAAAGGGGCCATACCCAGCGATGGCTTGCGCTGTGGACCTGACAATTTGGTACCACGCTTTGGAGGCCCATTTGGTGTCAGTGATTAAATTTAGTGCATTAAGCATATGGTCTATCTTTTGAGCTTCTCCCAGCTTCTGGGCATGTTTAATTTTTTTTTTCTTTTTTAGGTCACACCCGGCGATGCACAGGGGTTACTCCTGGCTCTGCACTCAGGAGTTACTCCTGGCAGTGCTCAGGGGACCATATGGGATGCTGGGAATCAAACCCGGGTCGGCAGTGTGCAAGGCCAAAGCCCTACCCACTGTGCTATCTCTCTAGCTCCCGGGGCATGTTTAATTATTAAAGAAATACTCAACATGAATAAAGAAGGTGAAATCATGAGTTCAGGATATGGAATTTAACACCAGAGATAGGAAAGCGCTAGAGAAAGAGAAAAGGCAATTTCCTATAGTTGGCATTTTCAGAGGGGGCCAAGCCAACACAAAATGGGCAATGTTCCTTTTTATTGCCTTCTCTTTCTGAAATATGAGACAAGCATGGAACCAGTTCTAACTTCATATTCAAATTTCAGTTACAAATAACTTCGACCTCTAATCATAACGTCTCTCAGAGATATTTCTGCACTTTTTTTTTTTTCTAGTGGGAGGTTTCTAGGTTACACCTGTCAGAGCTCATCATACATTCCTGGCTCTGTGCTCAGGAGTTACCCCTGCTGGTAGTTGGGGACCATATGTGGTGTGGGAAATTTGAATCAGGGTCTGCAGGATGCAAGGAAAACATCTTAACCCTATACCATCTCTACATTTTATTGCTTACTATTTGTTTTTTCACCTAATGAATTTCAGTTTTAAATTGCCTGATATCCACACACTTCCATGTAACAATAAGATGATCCCTATTCCAACTCTCCCCTCCCTTTCACATTACCAACTGAATTGCAAAGGGTTTAGCATCCCCAGCTATAAACCAGTTATCCAGATCTTATGTGTTCCACAGTGCTCATGTCCTCTACCAGCAGTGGAGAAAGACAGAGTGAAAGTCAAGTATATTTTATGTTCGTTACAACATGATAGAAACCACTTCACCTCCTCTGCTGAAGCCAATCCAGGGTTTCCATATCCAAGACCTGCCCCTTTCCTCCAGCCAGTGGCCTGTTGGACACAGTCGCCTTTGCTAATATTGTCCAGACCTTCTTTGCCAACAGGTTTACGATCACTGCAAAAGAAGCAGACACACTTTAGACAGTTGCTTTCCAGCTTTACATTTACTTACTTGTATTTACTTACAATTGTGAACCTAATAAAAAGCTTTGCCCTAATGATTCAGAATTGCTACCTCTTATACATATTAAATGATTTCTGAGTACTTACTATGTATGCAATAGGCTTTGTCCTGGGGATAAATAGTCAAGAGAGATTTGGTCCTCACTCATAAATGGGAAAGGGCATGAGAAGAACAACATGTCAACTGGTACTCAGTGCATGAAAGTCAGTAGATGGCTGCTACGGAAATTAAGTCGAGGAACACAAAGTCCGAGTGGTAAGGCCAACAAAGATAGGATCTGTACCAAAAGGGGACATGTGAACTGGGATGCAACAAAAGGAGCATTAGTGATAAGAAAACACACGGGAGAAAAGGACATAAACAAAGAAAAGAGGAAAAAAATAATCTGTCCAGGCGAGGAAAGGTGAGCTAGAATGAAGGCTTTTTTTTTTTTAACTTTTTGGATCACACCCAGTAATGCACAGGGGTTACTTCTGGCTTTGCACTCAGGAATCACTCCCGGCAGTGCTCAGGGGACCATATGGGATGATGGGAATCGAACCCGGGTCGGCCACGTGCAAGGCAAATGCCCTACCCACTGTGCTATAGCTCCAGCTCCTAAAGAAAAGGCTGAATTAGAGAAACAGTCACAATGGATATAGAAGATAAAGAAGGAAGATGGGATCAGACCAGGTAGCTTTCATTCTTCTTCGTCTTCTTTCCTCCTGATTTTTTTTTTCTGGATAATTCCAGATATTCTATTGCACTTTACCCTCAGTGCTTTTTTGTTTGGTTGTTTTTTATTTGGGGGCTACAGCCAGCAATGCTCAGGGTTTACTCCTGGCTCTGCACTCAGAATCTCTCCTGGCAGTGCTCAGGGGAACATGTGGGATGCTGAGGATGGAACCTGGGTTGGCTGTGTGCAAAGCAAATGCCCTACCTGATGTACATTCTCTCTGGCCCCATTCAATGCTTCTTTATTGGTGTTCCACTCTTGACCCAGGACTGAGGTACCCAGCATCATAGCCACCACTAACAAGATTGTCAAATTCTATGGCTCCATCCTGATCAATTCTGTTTTCTGAGCTCTCCAACACTATTTTCATTTATCTCCTGGGCATGTGCTTTTCTACTGACAGAGGAGTAGGGGGTTCCTGTGATGATTGGGAGATACCGTGCTGCTGCTACATATGTGGGCCTGCTCTCTTTTTTTCTGGAGGGGAGTGGTGTTGGAGGCCTTACCCTATGATGCTCAGGGGTTATTCCTGACTGTGCTTGGAGTAACCTCTGTTGGTACACAATATGTGACAGTTCAGTGGAAGGGTGCTTAGCTTGCATACAGCTGAACCCATGTTCAATCCCTGGTATTCTACATGGTCCCCTGTGCCCACCAAAAGTGATCCCTCAGTGCAGAGCCAGGAGTAACCCCTGAGCACCACTGGGTGTGGCCCAAAAACAAAACAAAAGGCGCTTCTTTACCCCGTTCTACTGACTCAGAGCTAAGGGGCTCTCCCTCCCTTTCCAGGCTGATTCCTTCACCTTTGTTCTATTCTACAGTCCTAAACATTCAAAACTGCTGATGAATTAAAAAAAAAAAAAAAACGAAAGCAGAGAATAATCCTTTGGTGCTACATTAAGTGATCTCACCTTAGTCTTAAAAAAGCAAGCAACTTAAAAATATGAGTGTTTTTCACGCAGACTTCTTTCTCAGTTATGCATTCTGCCCCTACTTCAGCTCATCTAGCCTCCTCATGGTCTTTTTCCACCAATCACATCCTATTCCCTACAAACACAAGCTACCCCACTATCTTGTTTTTTGCTCACCAACACAAAACTTATTTAAGGTTCACTAGATCAGAGATTGGGAAGGTAGCTCAAAGGGCTAGAGCAAATACTTTGCATGTGGAAACACTGGGGTTTGACCCCCCAGAACCTAGCACTGCATAGTTTCTCAAGCATCACCAGAAGTAGCCCCTGAGCACTGCTGGTTGTGGTCCCCTCAATCAAACCAAACCCTCACTAATCAATATCCTGCTGAAAATCATTTCATGACCTCTCAATACTTTTTTTTTTTTATTTTTGGGTTACACCCGGCGTTGCACTGGGGTTACTCCTGGCTCATGCACTCAGGAATTACTTCTGGCGGTGCTCGAGGGACCATATGGGATGCTGGGAATCGAACCCCAGTGAGCCGCATGCAAGTCAAACACCCTATCCGCTGTGCTACATACAGCTCTAGCCCCACCTCCCGATACTTTTTGTTTTGTTTTGTTTTCTATTGCTGGTTATGAATAACATATGATATCATGAGGTTGCAGTAGTGGCCGCGTGATTTTGGAATTCCGAAATTTTAACAATTAAATCTGGAGGGATTTCTGCCAAAACCTGCTGGGTTCTGAGAGTTGTTCCTTAGTCTCTTGGATCATGGCCATTAAGCAGCTTGATCAGGAGCCAGAGAGGCCGTTCGTGAGCTGCAAACTAGGGATCTTGTTGGGGCGGGGAGGAATGGGCTGGCTCCACCCCTATCCCGTGAGGCCTCGCATGTCTTATCACTGTGGGCCTAAACCTGACTGTCCAATGGCCTCTGGAAGATGGCGGCCACCGGGGAGCAGGCAGAGGGACAACACTCTATCCCCCTGGGGTGGTCCAGCACCGATAACCCATTGCAGGAACCGGACACATCTCTGCCAAAAGCTGCTGGATTCCGAGATTTGTCTGAGTCTCTGGGATCATGGCCATTAATCAGTTTGATCAGAAACCAGAGAGTCCTTGCCTCCAACTATATAGCTGAGCCGGAGGTGGTTTGTGGGTGTGTCTCCCACATACCTAACTTTTAACCATTTACTTTCTTGGTAAACTTTGCCCCAAGTTTTTGGGGTCTGGCCAAAGGCACAGCAGTAATTATGGGGTATCTGGAAGTCTGAAAGCGCCATCAGGCTGCTGATGCATTCGCCTCACAGGTACAGATTGACCTGCTGGTGGCACCATACCTCCTCCCAATACTGTTAAGACAAAGTCATAGCATGATATTCAGGTATGAATCTCTCAAACTTCTCTGGTATCACAACCTTGCTTCCTGTCAACAATGGAGCCCAATGTTCAGTTCCATTACACTACTAAGAACTTCTCAAGTGCACTATGACCTTCTCTCTCACAAAAGCTCTATAGATCCCTCCAACTGATATGCCCCCTTTTTTCTCCATATTTCTATATCTGCTCTATAAGACAAAATATCACCTAAGTTCCTGAGTCTAGACAGTCATAGATCATATATGTATTTACCAATTCTTCTTTTTTTTTTTTTTTGCGCGGGGGGGGCGGGCAGTGCACACCTGGAGATGGGGTTACTCCTGAGATGGGATGGGGCGCTTACCAAGGGCTATCCTGGTTAAGCATGTTGTTTACTATTTTCCTTTAATTCTTTTTTTCTTTTGCTTTTTGGGTCACACCTGGCAATGCTCAGGGGTTACTCCTGGCGGTGCTCAGGGGACCATATGGGATGCTGGGGATCGAACACGGGTCGGCTGCATGCAAGGCAACTGCCCTACCCGCTGTGCTATCGCTCCTATTTTCCTTTAATTCTAGACTCATGACTTGAGAATTATAAGCACAGGCAGCTGGAGATCACATGAGTAATTATATCACAGCTGGAGAAACAGTATAGGGGTTAAGAGCTTGCCTTGCATACGTCAGAACCTGGTTCAAATCCCTGGCACCACATATGGACCCCCAAGAACCACAATGGTCACTCCCAAGCAGAGTCCTTATCACCACTGGGTATGGCCCCAAACATGTTCATCCCCCTATCCCGATTGTTTTGGAGATGGCTGGAGGATGGCACACCTGGTCACAGTATTTGCATTCTCGGCCCTGGTGCTCGCCAGGAATGCATTCCCTTGGCTATGGTGCTCAAGCACTTTCTAGTCATGGTGTTTGCAGGGGGTTGTACACTTTAGTCATAGTGCTCTCATACTCTTGCATGCTGGAGGCTGAATACTTTGATGAGGCACTGAGGTCCAAAAGCAAGTCTGCCAGTACCGCCTTGGCATATATGAGTAGCATCAGGGGTTAAACTTCTAGCCTCAAAATTTGCAACACAGGTGCCTTAAGCCACTGAGCCACCCTCTAGTCCTAGCAAACTGTTCATTTAACATACAATAAAAGAACGAAGAGAAAAAGCCAAAGAGAGTTACAGCATTACTGAGGAGAAGAAAAAGGGTCCTACCCATGGAATTCTAGCTCTGGCTTTGAGATAGTGGAAGCAATCAATCTTCCTTGCAAATACACATGTTTCCTATGTAAAGATAGGGGGCCAAAGAAGGGATAAACCTCACATTCAAGGAGTTCAGACAGAACTTGCAGTCAATAACCTCACCTCACTGAAAGGAATAAACAGCAGAATGCTGGAGATGGTTTCATAAGCCTAAAGAGTAGACCAATCAAAAGGGTCTGGACTTACCTGTCAGTTTCCCTGGAGTATTTACTTCGTTTTCTTTCAGGAGAGTCAGAAGTTTGGAGCTTTTCCCTGCGATCAGTCCCTCTTTCTTTAAATCTTCCCTGTTGTTAGGTAGTAAAACAGATTTGAAATTTTTATCTAAGAGATTTGGGGAATGGGGAAACCTCACTTTATTCCTGGTATTTCTTCTGACCTGGAAGCTCAACTACTAACTCCTAGTTACCTCTGGCTCTTTCACTCATCCTTCTTGAAAACCAAAGGCTTCTCTGATGGCACATTTGGGAGGAACACAATTTTATGCCTGGTTTAACCATTACTTCCTCTTCAGAGAGAGTAAATTCTCTAATAGACCTCTAAAGGAGGTTTCTTTCTTTACTTTTATTTGGACATGCCCAGCAATGCTCAGGGATTACTTCTGGCTCTGCACTCTGGGTTCACTCCTGATGGTACTGAGACGACAATATGGGGTGCCAGTATCAAACCTGAATAGGTTGTAGGCAAGGCAAATGCCTTACTATATTATCACTCTGATCCCTACAGGTGGATTTCTAACCACACATCAACAAGACTGTAAAGTCAGTGATGAGCAGGTGAGATCTGCCTAGATAGCAAGATCTATCTAGATCTATCTAGTCTACCAAGCTTTTCACATGAAGCTACTTCCTCCAGCTTAGTAAAAGATACCACAAACTCTGTTCAACACTCCCCTGATTCTGTTTTTGGGCCACACCCGGTGGTGCACAGGGCTTACTCCTGGCTCTACATTCAGAGATAACTTCTGGCAGGCTTAGGACCGTATGCTGGTGCTAGGAATTGATCCCAGGTCAGCTGTGTGCAAGGAAGTACCATGCATGCTGTACTATTGCTCTGGCCCTTCGTCACTAATTTTTAAGCTGGGCAGCAAGGAGTATAGATATTTATTTGATCTATTGAAGACCCTAACATCCTTTTTTTCATTTTTTTTTTTAAAAGAAGCTAAGGTGCTGAAACAGTACAGGTTTAAGGTGCATGCTTTACATGCAGTTGACCCCAATTCTACTCTTGTACATGATCCCCTGAGCATCACTGGTGGTTTCTAACTATCACTGGGGTGGCCTGAGTAATCCTTGGCACCACCAGGTTTGAGGTTGCAGGCAGCACATCCTCAGGCCTGAACACTAACCACAAGGCTCAATATTCCAAGAATTATTGGAATGGTTCTTGGAATCCTTGAGAACTGCTTGGGAGGGAGTCGTCCCGCCCGCCTCCACCTCCCCCTCCCAAAAAAAACCACC
Source organism: Sorex fumeus (assembly GCF_029834395.1). NCBI lineage: Eukaryota > Metazoa > Chordata > Mammalia > Eulipotyphla > Soricidae > Sorex > Sorex fumeus. The sequence continues at coordinate 50,837,274 of NW_026606129.1, read as the reverse complement.
AAACCCCCCCTCGAAGGTTTAACTTGAGCCATAACTGACTAAAGTGTACTAATTTCAATGTACTTTTGAGAAATGTGAACATATCTTTTAGGGTCTTATTTCCTTTATTCTTGTAAGGAGGGACCAGTACATTCCACAAATACTGAATCACAAAGTGAAGAGAAAAAAGTTATGTTGAGGAATATCAAGTCACCAGTCTCACCTCCCGTTCTCTCCTCTCCAAGTAGGCGAGTTCCTGCTCAGACTGCTTTATCTTTCGATGGATTTCCAGGTTTTGCTGAGAAGAGAGAGAGTTCTATGAGTGTGTGTTAAAGAAATAATAATTTACCTTAGAAATGCCTTAAATTGTAGGTTGTTGGCTGAATGTGGAAGATGTGCAGGTGCATCTGCACAATCAGTGCAGCCTAAAATGAACAATTCCTACCTCTACTTGCTTCCAAGTTCTAATGCAAACCTGTCACACAGATTAGCGCCGTGGTGTGGCAGAAGAGAGAACTTTATTCTATTTTATTCAAAATATAGAAGACACAATTTTTTTTCATCTCTAAGGTAGTAATTATAGGAAAGGGGAATCAGAACAAACAAGAAAACCAAATGTCTACATGCTCTATTACTCTGCCCCCCCCATCATTCTCACATATTACTCATCTTTCAAGCTCCAGAGAAATATGAAAAGGGACTCAAATCCTGAAAGAACAAACAGACTGAGAGTTTGCTACTTTTCGTTTTTGGGCCACAGCTGACTATGTTCAAGGGTTACTCTTGGCTTTGCATTCAGGAAGTTATTCCTGGTGGTGGTTGGGGCCCTATGGGGTGGTAGGGATTGAACCTGGTTCAGCCACGTTCAAGGCAAGAGCTCTGTCCTCTCTGACTCCAGTGCTCTACTCTGAAGGCATGACACTTCTACACACTGCCCTTAAACATAAATTAGAAATGTAACGTGGGGCCGGAGAGACAGTACAGCGGATGGAGCTCCTTGCACACAGCCGACTTAGGTTTGATTCCTGGCACCCCATGTGGTTCCCTGAGCCCTGCTAGGAGATGATGCTGAGCACCACTGGGTGTGGCCTAAAATTAAACAAACAAAAGAAATGTAATGCATGCATTTTTATTAGTGCAGCTCTAGTACCAAAAGAAGTATCACTACACAGTATCACTGCAAAGAAAGAGACAGTATTACAGTCCACAATCCACTGTCCCGGGTTCAGTTTTATTTCTCGGTTCAACAGCCTCGAGACCCTTTTCCCTGACAACTACATTTTAATCTCACTAACCATTAATTATATTTTCATCAGAGCTGTATTTTATATGTGTTGGAGGAAGCAGAATTCCATAAGTTTGAAAGGACTGTGCAGACAGTCTATTGCAGAGATTATTAGGAGGCGTGTCTCAGAATCCGAGAAATTTTGCAGACTCGCCAGAGGCAGCTGGGAATCAGAAGGACATATCATCACAGCAGAAATCAGCTTTTAGCTACGAAGACGTTGGTTTTTTTTTCTTTTTTTCCCTTTTTGGGTCACATGCAGTGATGCTCAGGGTACTCCTGGCTCTGCACTCAGAAATTACTCCTCACGGTGCTTGGGGGAACACATGGGATGTTGAGGATTGAACCCTGGTCGGTTGCATGCAAAGCAAATGCCCTATCCACTGTACTATGGCTTTGGCCCCTGGTGTTGGGTTCTATACTGAAAGACTAATTCCTCTCCCCTTACTAGTTCTTGCAGCATTTACTAGAGGAGTGTAAGTAAACCTCTTTATACTAAGTCCACTAGGAGGATTTATTTGTTCAGAATTTGGCTCCTTGGTCAATAAACATAAATGGGAAGAATAAGGGAAGGCTCACTATTTCAGCTTAACACTCTAAGAAGCTGCTGTCATGTCTTTAAGAAGAGATGACAAAATGAGATACACCTTTGGGGAAAATTGCACATTGTCAGATCTAGATGCAATCAAGTGAAGTCACCATATATATAAGAAAAGGAGGAGAGCTGAGGCCCAAGTTCAAGACTACCGGCAGAACTAAACCAAGAAACCCAGCAAGTGTGTTTTCTAACCCATGCCCCCTTCTCTTATATATTCAGCAGTTTGTGTCTGGTGCTTCACTTGTCCAGTTGTGCTGTTTGCTTAGGTCCATACACAACTTCTTCTCTTTTTTTGATGCTGCACTTTTTAAATGCAATGGAACTTGCAAATGAAAGGTACAGAGGCAATTTATTATTGCACTGGACTTTATTTCATTGTGGTAATGGGGATCAAACCAAATGACTCACATTGCAAATGATCTACCACTGAGCGACATCCCTGGCCACACTGAATTGATTTAATTATAGAACTGGGAATGTTACAGAAATGCTCTAACATTCTGTAAGAAAGTCAGCACGAACTTCTGTACTTCTTGCAAGGCTCACTAATAAGAGTAAATAATCTGAAATGTCAAGGCCCCTTCCTAATACCTTGTGCAGGTCTGAGAGTTGCTGGTGTTTAAGGAGAACTTCTTTATTGGGAAACTGCCTTCTGCAGAGCAGACAAGCCAGTTTATTCCAGTCAGTGAGTTTGTCTTCTTCGTTTTCCTTCTTGGTCAGCTCCTCTCGCTGTTGAAGCTGTGCTGCGCGGGGTGGTGGAGGAGGGGTCTGCTCCTCTTCCTCTTCCTCCTCATAGTCACTGTCTCCTCCATATTCACCCAGGAGGCCGATCAGTGGGTTTACTACCTTAGGCTAGAAGAAGGGCAAGATTATTAGCACCAAACTCAATTTTGCAGATAGTCTGATAACAGCTATCTCACTCATTTAGTTTCTTGGGCCATATCTGATGATTTTCAGGGGTTACTCCTGATTGTATACTTATGAATTAATTATTCCTGGTGGTGCTCAGGGAACCATATGGGATGCCAGGGATTAACCCCACGTGGACTGCAGGCAAAGCAAATGCCCTAACCGCTGTACTGTTATTCTTCCCCCTCATTCCTTTGCTTTTAGTTGGAATAATGATCAGGGTTCAAAATAGGACCACTGAAGAAAATGAATAGTTTAGGGGATAAGTTGCTTGCCTTGCATGGTGCTATCCCAGTTTAATCCCTGGCACTACACATGGTGCCCCGAGCACCACTGGAAGTGGTTTCTCAGCAGAGAGTCAGAGTAAGCCCAGACCACTGTTGGGCATTGTGCAATCCTTCCCCAACTCCACCTCTACACCCGCCAAATTAGGTCCTCAGCACTGCAGGGCCTTTGCTGCACTGCATAGAGGGCCCACACAGTGAACCATTTGCAAGGTAGGCTGAGAATTGCTGAAAGACGCTGAGGGTTTCCTGAGTATCATGTAGGATATCCCCTCCTCCTCAAAATGGCTGGAATGGTACATGGTAGAGAAAGAACAGGTAAGTGTTTCTGTTCTGTAACAGGCCTATTAATAGAGAAAAGTTTACCTCATGCTTAAAATTAAGAGGACTCCTTGTTTGGGACACACAGAACTAAAGGACCAGTGCCAAAATGAGGCATCAACCTGTAAAACTTCCCTTCCCATTTGGAAGCAGTCCCAGCCTAGCCCAGGGTGCTGGCTTCGCCTTACTGGTGGAGGACTCTCTTCCTTCTTCACAGTGGGAGGCAGAGGCTTCTTAAAGACATCCTCTGGGGGGGCTGGCCCCTCGTTGGCATTTTCCTGAAACTGAGCAAACCAAAGGTCATTTTCATGATTCTTAATGGTACTCATAAAAGCTAAGAATTAGCCCTACTGAAATTAGCTTTTCACAAATTACTTACAGTATATTTGTAATGTTGCTATACTAGTTCCAAAACAAAACCTTAAAAACGTTTGTCAGGCACCAGATGAGGTATAAGAAGGATTATTTCCTCCAACCTTTACTAAAACCCACTTAGGAATTATTTTACGAAAATGACTGGAAATACAGTTAAAAAGAATAACTGGCAGAAATAATCCATGTATAAACCAGTATGACTCAAGGAATGTTGTAAATTGAGGCACAGATTCATCCATTCTTACTAATGCATAATTAGTATCAGGATAAGTCAATGTAATTGGAAAATAATTTATGTCAGGAAATTAAAAAAATGTTCATCTTTGATCTTAAGAATTTATCCTAAGGAATTAATTTTAAAAGAAATAGGGGCTGGAGCGATAGCACAGCGGGTAGGGTGTTTGCCTTGCACGCAGCTGACCCAGGTTTGATTCCCAGCATCCCATATGGTCCCCTGAGCACTGCCAGGAGTAATTCCTCAGTGCATGAGCCAGGAGTAACCACTGTGCATTTGTGCATTGCCAGGTGTGACCCAAAAAGCAAAAAAAAAAAAGAAAAAGCTGATACATTCATGATAGTAAAAAATTAGATAAAGGAAGGAATGAAAAAAAAAAAGGAATTCAGTCTTACTGTAAATTTTTATTACAAAGGCTTTACAATACTTAAAGTATGACAAAAACATGAAAAATACATATAATCAAATGTAGGAGAACAGAGTACAAAATGTTAACAATTACACCTACAGAACTGTGTCTACAGAAGAAAGCATTGAAAGGGCAAAGACAAGCAGAATTGTATAGTGTGGAGGGTTTGGGCTGTGCCACATGGTTACCATTTGGCTTTTGTCTCATTTGTGAAAGAGAGTTACACCCTTCTCCCACCCACCCTCCTCCCCTCTTTCAATCTTATAAGAAGACAGCAGATCTGTAAGTCCTCTAACCTTTGTTGTGCCTCTGTCTTTTTTCTCCTTGTTATCTCTTTTAGAGGTCTCCTTTTTGCTACTTGACTTCCCTTGGCTGGTCACTTTCTTCTCCTTAATTTCTTCTTCCTCAGGAGACCCAGGGTCCGGGGGCACGTAGACTTCTTGCTGCAGTACAGTGACACACTGTTAGGTCTATAGACTGCTTCTCCTTGCGCATGGTTCATTTTCAGGTGACCCACTCAGGGGTTCTGGCTCACTGTTCAGAGGTTAACCCTGGCTTTACTCAGGGCAGCATATAGTGCTACAACTGGACCTGGGAAGCGCCAACACTTTGAGCTATCTCCCAGCCCTCAGAATGTTTTACTTTTCCAGTTAGTCCAGGTCTCAGGAGTGTAATGCCTTTCTAGGGAAAAGAACATTGTAAAGACTCACTCCAGGGGTCAGGACATATCCAGACCACTCAATGTCAATTTTTCCTAGAGCAGCCCTGTCCATATCTGTAAGACCAAAAAGCATTATTTATTCATAAAGACAACAGTTAACACAAAATTTGCCTGAATAAAAACAACTCAATGTAAGATATGAATCTTTTAAATGGTTCACTGAAAGTCTGTTCTCTACATTGGAGAGCCTAGATTCAATATCCAGCACATTGCATCCTCCCAACCCCCAAATAAACAAATTCAAACAAAAAGAAAACACCAGACTAAACATGAAGCACAGAGAGTAAAACTGTCAAAATAGCTAGTATAGGGACTGGAGAAATAGTACATGGGTAAGCCATTTGCCTTGCACACAGCTGACCCTAGTTTGTTCCCTAGCACTGCCAGAAATGACCCCTGAATATAGACTCAGAATAGTCACAGAACAACAACAGGTATGGCCCAACTCCCCACCCCCCTCAAAAAAAAAAAAAAGGAACAAAATTCCCCAAAGCACCTCTGAAAGAGCTTGTACAACAGTTAAACAGCTGCCTAGAATAAAGAAATATTTAGTTTTTATACATTAAAATGTTTCTACTTTTCAAGTGATGAACATTCAAATTGCTAAGAAATAAAATTTTTAACATTAAAAAAAGATTTTTTTACCATTACTATTTAAGAAAAAAAATAGAGTCAAAGCAAGACAAGTTGCAGAAAAAAAAAAGATAAATCCAAGCATCTAACACAACCTACAATAGTAAGGCATCATATCTTTTAAGTATTTTTCTCAAAAGGATCATTAACAAAATAAAAAGGGACAAAACCTCACCTGGGTGTTGGGGTCATAGTAAGTTCCTGCCAAGGGATCATAATAGTAGCCAGTAGCAGAGTCATATATATAGCAGTCAGAGGATGCTGGAAGGAATAAAACCAGAGCCTACATTAGTCCCTATCCAGTGAAACCCTCATTAAGGACTTTCTAAGAACAAGGTAGGAAATACAATAGGTACAGAACTCTATTCCAATAACATCTTTTATTAACTTTGTGACCACAAAGATTTTAACCGAGAAGACCAGCACAAAGAAACACAGACATTTAAAAAAGGTTACTTACACTGTTGTCCATGTCGATTTGCATCCGAAGACCAGTCTGAATTTCTGTCACCTCCTCTCCTATCTCGGAAATATTTTTTACCCTGTCACAGAAAGCAAATTAAAATTACAGAACTCTGAATAGTCATTCACTGTGAAAGCCATAGAGAAGAGATCAAGGCTCTTTCAGCCAAGATCCTCAGTTTAGCTTTTTTTTTGCTTTTTGGGTCACACCCGGCGGTGCTCAAGGGTTATTCCTGGCTCTACACTTACGAATCACTCCTGGCGGTGCTTGGGGGACCATATGGGATGCTGGAAATAGAACTTGGGTCGGCCACGTGCAAGGCAAATGCCCTACCCCCTGTGCTATCGCTCCAGTCCCAATTCAGTAAGATTTTAACAGTGCTCTCCACCACTGCCGACACCTACCTGATAATAGCGCATGTGGTCAGAATGGTCCCCAGAATCATTTCTGCAACAAATAATAATATGTCACAAGCCAAACGACACATGAAGAATGACTGTCCCTACATATCTTCCAAGAAAATCTCTTCCTTATCTTGCAGGGAAAAGATCTGCTCAAAGTGGGGGTGCAGAGATGCCTAAGGAGAACAGTAGTAATACTACCAAGCTGTGTTCTAGACCAAAAGAGCACGTGAGTTTCGGGTACACAATAAAATCTGCCCTACTCCATCTTTCTGTACTCCCCTAGCTGATGGGCCTTGCTCCCAATACCACTCCTGGGAGACAATGAGCAAAGGTAAAGAGAAAAAAAGTGGGAAGCAAAGCCCTTCCTTCCTCCCTTCCTTCTTTCCTTCCTCCCTTCCTTCCTTCCTGTCTTCCTTCCTTCCTTCCTTTTGGGTCACACCTGGCTATGCACAGGGGTTACTCCTGGCTCTGCACTCATGAATTACTCCTGGCGGTGCTCAGGGGACCATATGAGATGCTGGGAATCGAACCTGGATCAGCTGCGTGCAAGGCAAACACCCTATCCTCTGTGCTATTGCTCCAGCCTCTCTCATTTTCTTTTTTCTTGGTTTTACTACATCTGCTATTGTTCAAGATTTATGTCTACATCTGACTCAGGGCTCAATCCTGGTGGAGCTCAGGGGATCAGAAGCTGTGGTGGGGATCGAACCAAAGTTGTGACTGACAAGGGTACCTTTGGAGCTGGGATGCAATGTTTCAACTTTGTATAATGATAATATAAAATTGATTATTGTAGCCATGTTAACTAAAATAAAAATGTTGTAAGAAAAAAAAAAGTTGTGACTGAAGCAGCCGCACACCTCCTGTATTCTCTCTCCAGTTCCAAGATCTTGCTTTCTTTTTTTTTTTTTTTTTTTGGTGTCACACCTGATGGTGTTCAAGGATCCATATGCAGTGTCAAAAATTAAACCAGGGTCCTGGCCAAAGTGGCCACATGCAAATTAAGTGCCTCATTCCCTGTACCCTCTCTCCAGTCTCAAGACCGTATTTTCTTAGAACTGCAAGGAATAAGAATGTATCAAAACTTCTGTATATGCAAGACAGTACCATGATTTGGGTACCAAAGATAACTAAGCAGTTAAGTGGAAAAGGAGAGAAGTACCTATCATTACTATTAAAAATAAATAAATAAGAGTCAGAAGTAGGCAAGTTGCAGGAAAAAGACATATCCAAGCATCTAACATAACCTATACTAGCAAGGCATCATATCTTACTATCTCTCTTTTCAGCCAGGAGTAGGTGTCTCCCCCCACAAAATTGGTGATGCAGCATAAGGGAGCCACACCACTGTGCCTTACCTTCGTTTTCCAGTAGCGAGGTTTACAGCTACCATCTTCCCATCAATGCTAAACGGTGGATCAAGGTTCTGCAAAATCTTAACCACACGAAGAGCTTCCTGGGAAACAAAAATTTTAATGAGAAATAATATATATATATATATATTTATAACTGTATAAGTTTAAACCATCTAGCATGATGGTTTGATTTGAGTAATTATGAAATTACCATAGCAGGTCCAGCTAACATTCATCTTCTCACAGGGATATAACAACAACAACAACAACAACAACAAGAAACCTTATGATGAGATTTTTAGAATTTCTCTCTAACTTTTCTGTAAGTAACATGGTAGTGGCATGTCATCTTAGCTAACTGGAAGTTCACACCTTCCTCCAATAACCCACACCCAATTCTCTTTTTGGACCACACCTGGTGGTGCTCAGGGGTTACTCCTGGCTCTGCACTCAGCGATGATTCCAGGGTCAGCCACATGCAAGGCTCCCCAATCCTCCATAGCTTTGGTAGCCACATGTCTAATCACTTTTTCTTGTTACTGGGATTTTGAGGTTCTGGGGATGGATTCTAGTACCTCACACAGGCAAGGGAAGTGTTCTACCACCGAGCTACATTCCAGACCCTAGAGTTTGGTTTTATTTCTTGTTTTGTCATTCAGTTGTGTTCAGGGAACACCATGGATGATATACTACACTCCTGGAATCAAAGCATGAGTTTCAGTCCTTTGAGTTATTTTTTATTTCCCTGGATCTTAAATCAGTAGCTTTGTTTCCTTCAGATATTTTGAGAATTGAAACTGTAAAAGCATACTATACCTAGCTTTATTTTTTTAAAATTTGTTTTAAGGATTCTTGCCATTTTCCAGTGTTTATACCAACACATATTCTACACAAGAATGTACCTGCATTAGTACACAAGAATTTCTGGGGTGGGGGTGTTTCAGGACAGTACAGCAGGTAGGGTGCTTGCCTTTTATGTAGTCAACAGGGCACCCCAGAATTCCCGAGCCTGACATGAGTGATCCCTAGTGCAGAGTCTGAACTAAGTCCCAACATAGCCAGATAGGAACACTCTTACCCCAAGAAAAAGAATTTCCTCCTTTCCACATTCCAGGCAGCATGTATTAGGTGATTTCATCTTTTTCTTTTTTAAGGGGGAAAGAAGTCTCCCAAGTGGTATGTGAGACCCCTCTGGCAATTCTTAGACAACTAAGGGGCTTTAAGGTTGTACCCAGAGATACTCAGGGGGATGATGTGGTATAACGGATCAAACTGAAGTCAATTGCATGCAAGTAAAATTCTCGTTTATTTTTTTCCAATTGGTAAACCATAAATCACAAAGACAAAAATGGATCTGGAAAACCACTGTAGAGTTCCAACATTAGAGGGCCATCGCTTGACCTGAATTCTACAAGCTGGGTAATTATACGAGGTAGCACATTGAGAATTCCAATGACAAAGAAATCCTTTGAGCCTTTTTTCCCCCCTGGACATACCCCAATTGTGCTAAGGGTTTTCTGTGTTCAGGGATTACTCCTTGTGGGGCTCAGGGGGCCATTTGGGGTGCTAGGGATGAAACCTGAGTTAGCCGCATGCAAGGCAAGCACCTTATCCTCTGTAGTATTTTTCCAGCTCCTACTTTAAACCTTCTTTCTGTTTTTGGACCACACATTTTGGTGCTTAGAGACCATATGGGATGCTGTGGATCAAACCTGGGTTGGCTGCCTGGAAGGCAAGTGCCCTACCTGCTCTACTATCACTCTGGCAGTTTAAACCTTCTTTTTTTCTTTTTGGGTCACACCTGGCTTTGCACAGGGATTACTCCTGGCTCATGCACTCAGGAATTATTCCTGGCAGTGCTCAGGGGACCATATTGGATGCTGGGAATCGAACTCAGGTTGGCCGCGTGCAGGGCAAATGCCCTACCCGCTGTGCTATCGCTCCAGCCCCAACGTTTAAACCATCTTGTAGTTTCTCTAGCCAAGTATCCGTAGGGCACTGCAATGTGGGAAAAACTTACTGCATGGGAGTCAAGGTCAATAAAGCCATAGGTGTGGCCCATAGGGCCTGTTCTGTTCTTGATGATACGAACATTGGCAGTAGTAAGTCGAACATAAGGCTCCAATACTTCCACAATCACCTCCGGTGGAGTGGAACGATAAATGCGTTTGAGCATGATTGCTGAGCAAAGCCAATCACAAATTGAAGAGGAGGAAAGAGAAAAAGGTTAATTTTTGGAAGTCCTCAGAGCCTGACCATGTCCCCCACCACCCTTTTATAAACTACAGATGACTGCAGATGCTACTGTCCTCTAGCAAGACTTGTTCCTTCTATAATGAAATGCCTTTATATTTTTCTTTACTAATACTTGGAAACCTAAAATTAAACTGCTGCTTAGAGAAAGCAGATTCCTTCAACACAATGGCTGAGGAGTTTCATGAAGGCATGAGAAGCAGAAGTTGGTCCCTACTTATGTAACATTGACCATCCATTCTCTAAATTTGGTCAGAGTTGGCTGCATGGCCTGCGAAGCACCTTACTTTTGCTTTCTCCATCCTGGCGGTTCTCCCCAGCCCACGAATCCTTCTCTCGGTCTCTTCGGAAGGTAGATCCTTCCCTTCGAGGAGGCAGATATCTTTCTGCTTCTCTCTTTTGATGTCCCAAGCGTGACTCTTGTCCTTCTTCCCGCTTCTTGGATTCAGATTCCTTATCACTTGTCCTTGGAGGCTGATTGGATTGTTTTTCTGATGTTAGTGGTAGAGATGTTTTCTGAGGTTGAGGGTAAGTTATTAATTCTTGCTTGGTGTCTGTGATCATAGAAACAAAACAGAAAGAAGATCTCTATCAAGTTTTATCCAAAGAAACACTAACATAGTGATTCTGCTTGACCTGGCAACAAGTGAATAGTACAGAATGCACTATTTTCTTTTTTTTTCAAACCCAGTGGTTAGGACCTTAGTGCTCATTCCTAGCAGTGCTCAGGAAGATCATTTTAGTGCCAGGGTTTCAACTTGAGGCTCCTACATGCAAAGCATGCACATATCTTTTTATTTTAATTTTTTAAAATGTAGGAGTACTGCTATTTATTCAGCCTTTATTCAGCCATTGATTAAGTCGATGGAATTGGGCATGAATTCCACATATTTAAAACATAATTTTTTGAAATTGAATATCCGTGAGATAGATCATTACAAAGCTGGTCATAAATGGGTTTCAGTCATACAATGATCCAGTACCCATCCCTCCACCAGTGTACATTTCCCACCACCAATGAATGTCCCCTCCCACCATCCCCCCACCGCCCCACCCCCAACCCCTTTCTGGGAGGCACTTTCCTTCTTGTTCTCTCTCTTTTCTTTTGAAAGCATGCATGTTAGCCCTCTAAGCTATCTCCTTGATCTTAGAATGTCTTTATTATTATTATTATTATTATTTGGCTTTGGGGTTATACCTGGCAATTCTCAGGGGTTATTCCTGTCTCTGCATTCAGGAATTACTCCTGTCAGCGCTCAGGGGACCATACAGGATGCCAGAGACTGAACCCCGGTTGGTCACGTGCAAAGTAAATGCCCTACCTGCTGTACTAACACTCTGGTCCTATTAATTTTTTTGTAACAGGAACTGATAAAGTATGCACTCCACCATGAATTACATCCTAGATCTGGATTGTTTTTAACATCAGAAATACCTACAAATAAATCCTTTGAAAGAATTTAAGCCAAGCGACACAGTACATGAAAGGAGTTCACAGAAGAGGGGCTGGAGAGACAGAGCAAGGGGTAGGGCACACTGTTTTGCATGTGACAGACTGGTTTGATCCCCAGCACCACATATGGATCCTCCAAGCACTACTAGGAGTGATCTCTGTGTGTGGGACCAGGAGTAAGCCCTGAACACTGTCAGGTGTGGCCCCAAAACAAAATAAAAAGAGTCCACAAAAGAAACTATCCAAATAGTAAAGAATACATAATCTTAGTAACTTTCTATTTCTTCCTAAGTTTGAGAGTTGGTCTGTGGGTTCCTTCACGAGATCCTGACCTGGGAGATTTGGGCACAAAATTTCCTCAGGTATGGTCTTTGCAGGAGCTAGGGATGTAGTTAAGAGAACACACGCCTTGCAAATGTGAGGCCATGAATTTGATCCCCAGCACTTTGTTTTGCTTTTCTTTTTTTGGTCACACCTGGAAGTGCTCAGGCCTTACTTCTGGTTCTGAGCTCAGGGATCACTCCAGACAGGGTTCAGGGTGGTACTGGGGATTGATCCCAGGTTGGGTGTATGCAAGGCACATAAGTGCCTGACCTGCTGTACTAGCTCCCCAGCCCTGATCCCCAGCACTTTGGTAGAAACATACACCCCAAATGAATGTGTCTAGGAGACTTGCTACTTACAGAGTTATGAGACTAAGTTGTCGGAAATTCTCTTAGACTAGAACCAGAGAAATAATAGAAGCAATGAAGGGACTTGCTTTACAAGAGGCTGACAACAATTCAATCCCTAGCACTTCATTTGGTCCCCTGGGCCCCACCAGAAATGTGGTCCCTGAGCACAGAGCCAGGTATAAGCCCTAGAAGACCTGGATATGGACCCAAAAGAAAATCTATAAAACAAAACCCAAATAAAGAAAAGAACTCCAATTCTCTATAGACTCACTCTGTCTAGTAAAGCTAACTAGAGTTAGATGCTGGAGAAAATAGCACAAGGGGTAAGCTGCTGCCAATCCAGGTTCAATTCCCCCAGCACTAATATGGTCTCCTGAGTACCACTATGAATGAACCCTAAGGACTGCGGGGTATGAATTCCTGCACACACACACCCCACACACGGGGAAAAAGAAGAAGAAGGAAAAAAAAAAGGAATGGCTCTATCAGGGGCTCAGGATAGAATTCAATGGTAGACTGCATGCCACTTTCCTCCACAAAAAAAAAAACAAAACACAAAAAGAAAACCCCTTAGGGCCCAGAGAGTTAGTCAAGTGGGTAGGGTGTTTGCCTTGCATGCAACTGACCTGGGTTCAACCCCCAGTACACCATATGGTCCCCCAAGCTGGCCAGGAGTAAGCCCTGGGCACTGCCACATGTAACCCAAAAACTCAAGAAAAAAATTTAAAGAAAACAATAAAAGATACCTAACTGCACACTGCAAATATTTATACTGGAATAAATACTTCAAAATATTTACTTGTCAACTCTTTAAATAGGACTTTTTTTTTCTGACAATTTTGTTTGGGGGCCATACTAAGTGGTGCTCAGAATTTCTGGGCTCCATGCTTAGTGATCACTCCTGGCAGGTGCTCAGGAGACGAGATAGAGTGCCAGGGGATTGAATCCAGGTAAGTCTTGAGCAGAGCAAGTATACTACCTACTAAACTATAACTCTTAAACAGGACAGTTTGTCTAGTTATTTAGGGGCATATTTTAAAAAAATTAGTTTATTCTGGAGTGATGTGACTGAAAATGAGATAAGTCTATAGATCAGGACTATAGCTTGGTGGTAAAGTTCATGTCTCATATGTGTGAGGCCCTGGATTCAATGCCTGGTACAGGAGAAAAAAGGGGAGGGGGGAGGGAAAGAAGAATCACTGCATATGAGCAACTGAAAGAATATTTAACAACACTAGGCGACAAGTACCTTGTGGACATTTACCTCATATGTTTCCAGCCACTTTAATGGAATGGTGCCTAAGGGCTTTTGTAAACCATCTATTAGAGCACGCAGAAAAAGTTATTCTTGAGAAAAAACAAACACAATTTTGCCTAACTGGAAGAAATTCTATTGATTAGTTACCTTTCCAAAATGATTTGGTCTCCAGAGACTACAGAATCTTCCCCAAGATTTTCAGAACACATACTTCGCAGTCCTCACAGACCTCCACTACAGGCCAAAAGCCCAGCTGAGATAGACATTCTTTACAGGCATAGTAAGTTCTAACCTTGGAATATACCTTCCTTCTGAAAACAACCTGAATTCCTGTGCTCATACCCCTGCCTTCTTTATATATTAAATATAAATGACGTAGGGCTTGGGAGAGATACTGAGTGGGCTGAGTGCATGCTTTGCATGCAGGAAACCCAGGTTCAATCCCTGGCGCTACATGGTCCTCTGAACACTCTTGGGAATGACCCCTGAGCACAGTCAAGAATAGTTCCTGAGTCCCCAGTGCTTTTCTAAGATCCTAACTTATTTAGATGAGTATTAATGAGAAAACAACAGCAATACAGAGCACCTCTCTCTCCTTCTGGGCCATAATGAGCAGAACGTGGCGCAGTTAAGAGCCCTAGTTGCTGGACACTCAGACTTTTTTTTGAGTCACACCTGGAGATGCTCAGGGGTTACTCCTGGCTCTGCACCCAGGAATTACTCCTGTTGGTGCTTGGGGACCATATGGAATGCCAGGGATCAAACCTTGGTTGGCTGCATGCAAGGCAAACGCCCTACCCACTGTACTACTGCTCTGGCCCCCACCCAGACACTCTTAGCCTAAACTGGAGTTAACCAAGACTAACCTTACTATGAAGAATCCAAATTCTTCTTTTCCCCAAACTGATCTGAGGCCCAAAATACTTAACCAACAGTTCACTTAAATTAGATGTTACGATAAACTCTTTTTAAGAGGGACTTCCCAGTGGTGCTATATAGTCTATTGAGTTCACAATAGCTCAAGAGATCATGCAGTGCTGGGGATTGAATCCAGAGTCGTGCATGTCAGGCACATGTCCAGCCCTTTAGGCTCTCTCTATATGGGCCTATCCCAGGGCAGCTTAAACAATTTTGCAGTGGGGCTAGAGAGAATAAGGGATAAGATGGTTGCTGTGCATTTTTGTCGACCCTGGTTCAAATCCATGGTAGCACATGATATGGTCCCTGAGTACAGAGCTATGAACAGCCCTTGAGTATCTTCAATGTGGCCCATATCACCCAATCTTCTGCAATGTGGGAGGCCCAGGTTTGGTCCATGGCACTAATATGATCCCCTAAGAGAGCTGAAACTTGCCACTGAATAACCCCAGCTGTGTTCCAAAATAAGAACAAAAATTATTTTATAGATCTGGGGCCAGAGAGTTCATCATGCTGGAAAACATGCTTTGCAAGCAGAAGGCCTGTGTTTGATACCTGGCACTGCATGGCTTCCCAGAACCAAGTGGAATGACTCCTGAGTACCACTAGAATGATCCCCAACCACCACAGGGTGTAGCCCACAAACAAATAATTATAGATCTGGAGGCTGGGGAGACAATTTAAAGGGCTAGAGAGTATGTGTTCCATGCAGGAGTCCTGGGTTTAATCCCGAGTATCGCGTGGTCCCCTGAGCCCCATGACTGACTCTTGAGCAATATGCCAGCAGTAGCCGCTGAGTAATAAAGAGTGCCCTCCACCCCAAATGTATAGCTCTGGACCCTGATGGGCTCAGTAGCTCATGCCTTGCAAGTATATGGTCTTAAGGTGTCATCGCATGGCAGCTCTCCTCTTCTGTAGTGCTGCTGCTAAGATCCCCAAATGCTACAAGCAATTTCTAGCAGCACTGTGGCCAGATATATGTGAGAACCACCAACTGTAAGCCCTATGAGCACTTGTGCAAACACCAGAACTAAAGGAGAGCAATCGTGAAGTACTGAGGCTAAGTGTACAAGTACAACAGCAAGGCTTATATTGGAGGTCCAGTCATTAACATCACACAAAGGAGGGCAAGGAGGTGGCTCAAAGGGATAGTGCATATGCTTTGCATGCAGGAGATTCTGGTTCAATCCTTGGTTCCCCAAACACCACTGGGAATGACCCCTGAGCAACACGCTGAAAGTAGCCCAAGTATTCCCAGGTATGGCCCAGAAAGTAAAAATACAGATGGACCTATACAGATGGACCTCTATCTTAGGGATGATCATTCTTTTGTTGTTGTTTGTTTTGTTTTTAGGCTATATCCAGTGGTGCTCAGGGCTTACTTCTGGCTCTGTGCTTAGGGATAACTCCTCATGGAACTTGGAGAACCAAAATGGGTGCCAGGGATCACACCTGGGTTTGCCATATGCAGTGCAACCTCCCCGATCTGCTGTATGACCTCTCTGGCCCCAAGATGACCATTCTTTAAAGGCCATGGAAAGATAAATTTTGTGTTGCAAAGTACATAAAATAAAAACCACAACCATCATCACCACCACTTACCTTCCCTTGGGGACTTGCAGAATGGACATGAAGATCGCTGTCCACCAATGCTGGTCTTACACTACAAGGGAAGGGGGAAAATTTCAATTTGTCAAGAACCATTTCACAGATCTTCTTTATATCCAACATACTTATTACACCTGCCAAAAATAAAATGTTGGAAGCTTGATCATCTTGAAACTGTACAAATTTAAGGTCCCCCTCATTCAGTTGAGTCTACAAAGTCTGATGAGTTACTGTTTGAGAAAACCTTTTAACAGGACCTGTGGACTTTGGAGCAGTCCCAAGCATCTTATCCCTGAACATGGATTTCTGTCAGAAATGAGCTTAAGAAAACTAGATCACCAAAGTCTATGTAATTTACAGTGTACACTACAAATTTAGTCCTAAACTATTGTGACAGCCCCATTCAGGCTTGAGAAGAATTCAATGATCAACTTCTTCCTCAAATACAAATTAAAAAAAAAGAGAGAGACCCTTTACAATATGAATATAGTTCTTGTTTGAACCCATGATCAAAATGGCAAGCACATTCCCTTTCGCAAAGCCCCTCAACTTTCACCACTGAGCTTCCAAGTGCCAAGAGAGACAGAGCTGTCAGGAAACTGAAGGGCTGGCACAGACAGCAGAATACTGTCTGGCCTCACATGGAGGGTATGCCAGCCAGACAGGAGAGAACAATAAAGATAATAGTGGCACCTACTGATGATTAAATATCAAACACCATGTTATTATACCCACTTTGCATGTCATTACATTGGGACAACCATAATTATCTCCCTATTTCAAAGATGATAAAAGTAAAATTTAGGGAGATTATGTAACTTGAGGACAGTCACAGCCCTGTCACCATGAGGTGAGTGTGCTTTCTCCAGTCTTGGTCATGCGCCTTTCTTTTTCTTTTATTTTGGGCCACACCCAGGGATGCTTAGGGGTTACAACTGGCTCTGTGCTCAGGAACCACTCCTGGTGGTGCTCAAGGGGACCATATGGGATGCTGAGGGTTGAACCTGGGGTGGCCATGTGCAAGGCAAGCACCTTATCTGTTGTACTATCTCCCCAGCCCTGCTCATGTGCCTTTCTTTGGCCAATGAAGTGTAAGTGAATGTATAAGTCTGAAGTTTTTTTCTGGGGTAGCCCATAGTGCTCAAGGGTGACTCCTTGTGGTGCTCAGGGAGTCATATGTAATGTTAGGGATTGAACTGGGGTTAGCTGAAAGCAAGGCAAGCACCTTAACGCCTGTATTATTTTCCAAGCCATGGCAGAAGTTTTAAGAGCCACTGCTTGTGTAAATGAGTCTTACTTTTCTCTAAGAGAACAGTAGTCTGACTACCCTACCTGCTGGAGTCTCTCTCCATTCCCTACTCTGATGCTTTTATCATCTCCAGAAGATACCTAAAGATCATATGTAGCACAATTTCACTGAACTGAGAAATAAGATTTTTTTTTCTTTTTTGCTTTTTTGGATCACACCCAGCGATGCTGGAGCGATAGCACAGCGGGTAGGGCGTTCGCCTTACACGTGGCCAACGTGGCCGACCCGAGTTCGGTTCCTCCGCCCCTCTCGGAGAGCCCGGCAAGCTACCGAGAGTATCTCGCCCGCACGGCAGAGCCTGGCAAGCTCCCCGTGACGTATTCGATATGCCAAACACAGTAACAACAAGTCTCCAATGGAGACGTTACTGGGCCCGCTTGAGCAAATCGACGATCAACGGGAGGGCCTTTACCTTTACCCAGCGATGCACAGGGGTTACTCTTGGCTCTGCACTCAGGAGTTACTCCTAGTGGTGCTCCGGGGACCATATGGGATGCTGGGAATCGAACCCGGGTCGGCCGCATACAAGGCAAACGCCCTACCTGCTGTGCTATCTCTCCAGCCCCAAACTGAGATTTACAAATCATTCTGTCCCTTCTTTCTTCCCTACCTCCCTTTTCTTTTTTCATTCTTTCTTCCATCCTTTCTCTAAAGATAGAACTCAATGCTTCTACAAAGTATGCAAGGCACGCATCTATCACAAGTCATATCCCCAATAGTCCTTCTACTTGGTCTCTTCACCATAACAAAACTTAGGTCGACTCAAAATAGGTCAGAGATCTAGATATAAAAGTCAAAATTACAAAACTCTCAGAAGGAAACATTGTAGAAGGTAATATTACTTACCTTGGTCTGGGCAAGTTTCATGATACCAAAGGATAAGCAATAACAACAAAAAGATATGAACTGAATTCTATAAAAATTGTGACATTTTCAGGGATCAGAGAGATTAGTATGGGGGCTAAGCACTTGCTAGGCATGCAGCTAACCCCGGTTCAATCTCTGGCACCACATAGTCCCTCTAGGCTCCTTGAGTACCACCAGGAACAACCCCTTGGCATAGAGCTAGGAGTAGCCCCTGAGCATTGCTGGATGTGGCCCCACAACCAAATTAAATTAAATAAAAAAATCTGAACTTTTGGTTATTAGAGGACACTGTTAAGAAAGTTAAAGGCTCAGGTTCTGCATCCAGCACTGCACGGTCATATGAACACTGCTGTGGGGGCACAACCACAGCACCAATGGATTTGGCCAAAAATAAAAGCAAGCCCAAGCCATACCAAATGGGAGAAAATATTCACAAATTCATTTGTTAAAGGAATAACACCATAATAGCTAATACAAAGGCCAGGGATGTGGCTCAAGTAGTACAGCACATGGCCTATATGCAAGAGGCCCTAGGTTTGATTCTTGGCAGCTCATGCCCACCCCAGCCCTGACAGTAAAATCCTCCTCTGCCTCCCTCCAATAAGAACATCTCAAGAATTCTTAC
The DNA here is from genome assembly GCF_029834395.1 of Sorex fumeus. Taxonomy (NCBI): domain Eukaryota; kingdom Metazoa; phylum Chordata; class Mammalia; order Eulipotyphla; family Soricidae; genus Sorex; species Sorex fumeus. The sequence goes on along the minus strand of NW_026606129.1, from coordinate 50,818,338 downwards.
AGGGGCAGGAGTGAGGCACAGCAGTAGAGTGCCTGCCTTGCATGTGAGAGATTGTGAGCTCAGTCCCAGGAACCCCCTAAAACACTGCTGTCCATGGAAATCCCTAGCTCAGCCTGCAAGGTTCTCGGAGCTACATCTCAGTGTGGGGCCCCCTGGTGCACTGCAACAACAAAGGGAAGGAAAAAAATAATTAAAAAGGATAAAAAGGAAAGAGCTCATAACTTAATAGAAAAAGGAAAACATCAGCACCACAATTACAAATGAGTCCAGGCTGAGAATATAGCTCAGTGTTAAAGCACACATGTGAGGCCCCACAAGTAGTCCCTGGTACCAACAAAATAAAAGCACCTGCCTTGTATGTGACCCACCCCAGTTCAATTCCTAGCACCACAGATGGTTTCCTGAAAACTGCCAGGGGCAATCCTTAACACAGACCCTGGAGTAAGCCTTCAGCATAGCTGGGTGTGGCTTAATGCACATACCTGCCTGACCACCAACCACCAAAGTATAAAGTAAAATGGGGTGGGGGGAAAGTGTTAAAGGACTTAAGGACTGGAATGTCCCATGGTGTGGGGCAGGAGCAATAGTACAGCAGGTAAACACTTGCTGTGCATGTGGCAGACCCAGGTTCAATCTCTGGCATCCCATGTGATCCCTTGAGCACTGCCAGGAGTGATTCCTGAGTGCAGAGCCAGGAGTAACCCTTAAGCATCACTGGGTGTGACCCCAAATCAAACAATCAAATGTCTATCAACTAACAGATGGAAAAACAAAATGTGATATAGGCATAAAATTCTACCTGATCCTAAAAATGAATCACAGATTGACACATACTATAACATGGATGAATCTTACAGACATGCAAAGTGAAGGAAAGCTGACAAATAAGGTAAGATGTTATATGATTATACTCTTTTGTTTGTTTTTTGGGGGCCATGCCCAGCAATGCTCCAGAGTTACTCCTGGTGGTGCTTGGGGTAATCACATGAGGATGGAATCAGACTGGCTGCATCCAAGACAAGTGCCCTATCTGCTGTACTATCTCTCTGGCCCCTTATATGATTATACTTATATAGAATATGTCTAGACCAGGCAAATCCACAGAGATAGAAAAAAAAACAAAACCAAAACTAAATTAACTGGAAAAAAAAAAAAAACCAAAACAAACCCAAAACTAAATTAACTGAATTCAGGCACTAAGTGCAAGATGAATAAAAAGATACTGAACAAATAGTTTACTTTTGGGGTGATGAATTAAACAGTGCTGATGGTTGTATAATAAGAGAATATACCTGGGGCCAGAGGGTGTTTGCCTTGCAGGTGGCCAACCAGGATTTAATCCCTGGCATCCCATATGGTGTCCCAAGCACTGCCAGGAGTAATTCTTGAGTGCAGAACCAGGAGTTACCCCTGAGCATTGCCGGGTATGAGGCAAAGAGAAGAGAAGAGAAGAGAAGAGAAGAGAAGAGAAGAGAAGAGAAGAGAAGAGAAGAGAAGAGAAGAGAAGAGAAGAGAGAGAGAGATAATATCTAATGCTACTTAAGTATATGCTTTAAGAGGGCTAAAATGGTAAATACACTACTATGTGTATTTTACCACAAAGTAAAAAAAGTTAAATGTCTTCCTAAATCGATACCTTAACATAGTTTATCATGAAATATGAGTGGTTTGGCTAATGACAACAGTTATACAAATTGAGATGAGGATCAAGGAGATAGCTCAAAGAGGTAGAGTGAATGCTTTGCATGTAGGCCAGGGTTCAATCCTTGGTTTTGCATTCACTTGGAGTGAAACAAAGTACCTGAAATAGTCCCTGAGTACCACTGGGCTTGCCTCCCCCCTCAAAAAAAAAAAAGTCCAAACAAAACAAAAAACCCCCAAACACTGAGACTATTGATATGCTTGCCTTGCTTGCAAGAGGCTAACCTAGGTTCAACCTCTGATACTGTGTGTGATCCCCCAAGTCCTGCTAAAACTGATGCCCGAGCACACAGCCAGGAGTAAGCCTTAGGAACTACTGGGTATGCTCCTCATACCACTCCCTCCCACCCCCGCCGCTGTCAAAAGGTAAAATTTCCCTGATTTATAAAAACCGTTTATAGTCAGAAGTATAATTTTCCCATAATTATTACTAAAATTGAGTAGTACCAGTAGAAAAAGACAGATTATATTTTTATGCTCAATTAGACTTCTAAAATCCCTCAGTGATTGAATATGCCATTCAAGGAAGGGAATGTGATTCAATGGTGGATCGCATGCTTTATATGTGTGAGGGTTCAACCAGCAGCACCACTGGGTGTGATCTTGGGTATCACAATCAAAAAAGGAAAAAAAACCAACTTCCAATAAATATATCATTTTAAAATAGTTTAACAAAGGAAGAATGCCCCAGCACCTGAAGTTCTATATCCTTGGAAATCCCTGTTAGCCATAAAACATACTCTTCTCAAAATTAACTTCTCTAAATAAACTTTTTCAATAGCACAGAGGGTAGGGTATTTGCCTTGCATGCGGCCAACCCAGGTTCGATTCCTCCATCCCTCTTGGAGAGCCCGGCAAGTGACAGAGAGTATCCTGCCCACACGACAGCCTGGCAAGCTCCCTGTGGTGTATTCAATATGCCAAAAACAGTAACAACAAGCCTCACAATGGAGATGTGACTGGTGCCCGCTAGAGCAAATTGATGAACAACGGGAGGACAGTGCTGACAGTGCTGAGATAAACAATAGGGTTTTTTAAAAAATTTTTTTAACCTTTTTCTTTTTGGGTCACACCCAGCATTGCACAGGGGTTACTCCTAGCTCATGCACTCAGGAATTACTCCTGGCGGTGCCCAGGGGACCATATGGGATGCTGGGATTTGAACTCAGATTGGCCGCATGCAAGGCAAACACCCTACCCACTGTGATATCGCTCCAGCCCCAATTTTAACCAATTTTTTAATATTTATTCAACAAACATTTATACAACTGCAGGTATCTCTTACTTCTTAATTTCTTGGTCTGGAGTGATAGCACAGTGGGTAGGCCATTTATTTGCCTTGCACTTTGCTGACCTGGGTTTGATTCCTCTGTCCCTCTTGGAGAGCCTGGCAAGCAACCAAGAGTATCCGACCCGCATGGCAGAGCCTGGCAAGATCCCTGTGGCGTATTCAATATGCTAAAAACAGTAACAAGTCTCACAATGGAGACAACAATAGGGGGTTTTAAGTCAAGGAACCATTCATCTTTCAGTTCAAAACAAAAAGCACTGGGGCTGAATTGATGGTACAGCGAGTAGAGTACTTACTGACTATGCATGTGGCTGACCCGAGTTTGATTCCCAGTACCCCATATGGTCCCCTGAATACTGCCAGGAATGGACACTGAGTGCAAAGCCAGGAGTAACCCCTAAGCATAACCAGGTGTGACTAAACACACAAACCCACACAAAATATGTAAACAGCCTGACATATGTTCTTGGAAAAGTATCTAAAACTCAGGCCCAGAACCCAAGGATTATGGGTGACTTGCCCTCATCTCTGGTTCTTCTGAAGTGAACCATGAAAGAAAAGCTCTAAATGTTGATTACTCTCTTGTGCTCTAACTCTTTCTCACCTTTTCCTTTTGTCATATCCTTGAATACAGAAAAATATTAATATGTAATTGAGTCATTGTAAAATAAATGTTTATGAATATACAAAAAAAAGAAAGAAAGAAATTATCCCAATGACATAATTATCACATAACACTATTGGGGATGTAAAAGAATTGTGATGCTAAACCCTTACATTTAAGGAAATAAATTCCTGGCACTTACCCGTTTGCAGTACCAAAAATCCAGGCTTGGTACATACTCAAGGGTGACCTCTTTGTCATGGATCATTAGCGTTCCCTGTGAAGACAACAACAGAAGTCTATCAGCATTAGTACTGGAAGAACTGAGAGAGACAGAAAGGCATAGAGAGCCTTTCCAGTCCCCAAGCTGAAATATTTACAAAGAGTGAACTTACTCACTGATAAAAGGAAATGGCTGTTTTAAGCCACAGTCTGGGGGCAGTGTAGCAGAATAAGCAAGTTTAAGGAAAGGGGGTAGAGAAAAATTAAATCAGTCTTCAGCTCTGGCTCCTGTGGGGTGGAGCGTGTCCTTGAGAGGTTAGGCCCATTCTCCTCCAGAAGGCTTATAGTACATTCTCACATGAGTCCACCGCAAGGTCCCCAACCTAGTTCCAGAACTAGCCCGCTCTCGAAGAAGCGAACTCGTTTTCCCCCTGCAGCACAAGGCACAGAAGCCCTCTAAGAATCTTCTTTCCCATGGCTAACACATCTCCTTGAAGAGGTAGTAAGGGCTCTTAACTCTGGTGCCTTAATTTCTGGTGAAATTTTTCTTTGGAACGCTGGCTGCAGGCAAAAGCACCAGAAGAAAGAAGTATAACACTGGAGACGGTTCTAAGAAAGGAGGAAGGTAATGCTTCACGGCAGGTCACATATTTAGATCAGGAAACTGAACGTCTGGTGGCTGGTGGTGGCAGCAGTGGCGGCGATGGCAGTGACATCACTCTGGCTGGGAGCCTACAGAGTGAGCCAGCCATGAGAACTGAGAGGCAACCACTGGCTAACAAACACTTTCAAAAAGTCTGGCACAGGAACGGGTAGAAAAAGGGGCTCAACAAACTTGCAGTTACAGAGCTCCTTTGTCTCTACATTTGAACAAGCCATAAATCCCATTTTAACAAACACCAGTCAGCAGATACATATGAGAGTTGTGGGGAAGGCTCCGCCAGTTACTGACAAGGGACATCACCCACGCTTGTAAGTGAATGAACCGAAGATGCGACTCTGGAACTAGCCCCTGTGCTGTGTTCAGTCTCCGCCCTCTAGGGTCCTCTATGTCTCCTCAGACAGGGCTCTGAGTTATACAAGGCATTTCTTTGCAATTGGACCTCCGTTTCATGCTTGAATCCATACATCTGTCAAATAATGCTTTACCTCTCTGCTTTTCACACCAAGAGAGTCCAGAGAAATACACAGAATAAAATTGTCTTGTCACAACCAAGAGAACTGCCCACCTACCTATCCTAGCACCTGGCAGTTGACAAATTATTAGCTGGCCTTTTCTCAAGGCTAGAGGTGGACCATAATAAAAAGTCGGTAACTTTTTTTATTAATTTATTAATTTTATTAATCAGTTACTCAGAGCAAAAAACTGTATCTTACTTAATCCTCTAAAGGATCCCAGGGAGTAACATTATATCTACTTTATAGTTGAGGCTCTGTGCCTGGTAAAGGGAAGTGACACACTGGATTAGAAACAAGCTACTTGCCTTTAAAAGCCAGTCCCAAAAGAGGAAAGCCTGGTAGACTGGGTCAGGCGAAGACCACTCTACCCATACAGGAGATGTGTCAAAATGGAATCCTTCTACCCAGAAGCAGTATTTCACATCCTTTTAAGAAATGGACTCTTGGTCAGGGTCCCTGAGTTTGAACCCTACCTCCCTTCTTTGACCTTTAGCAAAGTCCTCTCTGCTTCAGTTTCCTCGTCTGCAGAGAAAGATAATCAGTTCTATTTCATAAGGCCACTACAAAAGGTAAGTAAACGCACAGAAAGAGCCTAGCATGGAACACAGTGAAGCTTATATAAATGTATTTGAAACTGTAAAGGTAAAGGTAAAGGCCCTCGCGTTGATCGTCGATTTGCTCGAGCGGGCCCAGTAACGTCTCCATTGGAGACTTTGTTGTTACTGTGTTTGGCATATCAAATACTCTCGGTAGCTTGCCGGGCTCCTGTAAGTGTTAGAAAATACTAGTATCAGGAGGTGAGTCAGGCAAAGCTGACAACTGCTCCCGTAGCATATCACTTGTCAGAAATATTTCATAGCCCATTTCAATTTTCTGAAAATACAAAGGTATTATAGGGAATGCTTAATCTATGACAGAACTTCGATCTTTACAACAGTAAAGATAAATTGCTGGGATACATCTTTCTGGACATTTATTTCAACAGCAAGAGTAGTACCTAGTAGAGAAAAGAAACAACACTTGAGAAATGAACAAAAGACTGGCTGGCTCCAACTATTCTTAGAAGACTGGGGTGTTGCGCACACAGTGGTTCCGTAGAGAGGTTCTGCTCTTGTGAGTGTTATGTCTATAGTCCAATCCCTAGAATTTGTGGGCTGCTCTTCTTTAAACAGTGACATCAAAACAAGATAATGCTATAAACTGCAGTCAATTGCCTCTGATGCCTCTGGCCATTTAGAGACACCAACAGAGTGAAGAATTTTTTTTTGGCCACACCCTGTGGTGTTCAGGGCTTACTCATGCAAGGGGTTGGGGGAAGACATGGGGGCACGAGGAAACTGAACCCAGGTCAGTCTCATGCAAGGTAAATGCCCAACCAGCTATACTATCTCTCTGGTCTACTAGGGTGAGGAATGTTAGGGTCAGAAGGATGTTCTATATCTCAGGCAACAAATACATTATTTCAAAAGCCCATTGGTGATTTTTTGCCAACGGCAGGGAACTACCCCTGCTTAGAGTACTTGTCAACTTCTCAACTTTGAGGTCACCTTCATCTCACAAACCAGAATAGAGGCAATGATTCCTTATTCTTAACCCCCCTACAACTAAGGAGGCACTTTCTGTTCAAACTGTGCATGGTTAGACAGAAGGCTACCAGAGATTGCTAAACAATCTGAAGTGGTTTTAACATCTCTGCTGAAGAATAGCCAGTTGTTCTAAGAATAGACAAAGAACATAAAGAAGATTTTTTCTATTATTTGATTTCCCAGATGCAATCATATGTAGGTAGCCTAAATATACCACATATAGGCATGAGATATACTATATCCTCCTTACCCTTCCAGGCCCTTTCTTTTGATTTCATAAAGATTCATCTATATTTTCTATGGAAGTAACCTATGCAAAATTGAATTAATAAGAGGATAGGAAATTTTATCACTTTATCATTGTCTGCCTTGGAGGGAGGCGGGTTGAGTTTCCCTCCCCACCCTAAGGAGAGCCCCGGCAGCCAAAGACCTCCTGAACCAGTCACAGCCATGCTAAGACCACGCTCCACACGTCCGGACAAACCTCATGCATGAAGGAACCTGCAGAAGAACCAAGGCATGCAGTTCCCGGGGCTGAGATCTCCAAGCCTGCTCGGATCGGGACTGGGCCTTCTCCACCCAGATCCCCCATCTTCCAGTAGGTAGGCGTAACACCCACCATCTGCTGCTGGCGCCAGGTGGTCCCATCAATGCCCAAAACCCAGAGACTATAAATCCCAGCTCCCGGAAGCATCCATGGCATCTTATTACCTCATTTTTACTTTGGAGAACCCGGCAGGTTACCAAAAGTATCCTGCCCATACGGCAGAGTCTGGCAAACTTCCCGTGTCGTACTCAATGTACCAAATACCAGTAACAAGGATAAGTCTCATTCTCCTAGCCCTGAAAGAGCATTGAATATGGCTGTTTTAAAATCTCAGGGCTAAGAAGAAGGAGACGTTACTGGTGCCTGCTCGAGGCAATCAACAAACAACATGATGATCATGATCATGATCACTGTCACTGTCCTCCCATTGTTCATCAATTTCCTCAAGCGGGCCCAGTAACATTGTGAGACTTGTTACTATGTTTGGCATATCAAATACGTCACAGGTAGCTTGTCAGGCTTTGCCATGCGGGTGAGATACTCTCAGTAGCTTGCCGGGCTCTCTGAGAGGGGCGGAGGAATTGAACTCAGCCGGCTGTGTCGGCGGTATGCAAGGCAAATGCCCTATCTGTTGTGCTATTGCTTCAGCCATAATCACTTTATCATTTTCCGAAAATCCACTATTGTCTGTTATCTATCAACTTCATACAGAATTTTTACACATCATTTGAATTGCTGAGCTATATATTGAACTATTAAAACAAAAGTACCACAAATGACCAGAATCCTGATTAAGTAAGTCTAACTCCTAAAGAGGCACCATACATTTGAATATAAAACCAAAGACATCACTTTTCTTAGAAGCATTACATTATATTTAAACAAACACTAAAATCTTTACATGTCTAAAGCCCTTATTTGGTCAGGTTACATGTGGGTTCTCCTAAGTACATCTGAAGGAATCTTAACATAAAGTTGCAAAATCTAGAGATTACTGCCCTTACTCTCTGTTGCAGGGGCACAAGAACATGGGAGCACTCTCTGGGCTTGAGTGATTTTAAACTCAACACCTACATTTTCATCTCCCCGCTGCTCTTGGAGATTTTGTATCTCCACTTATGGCTGTCAACCTGTGAGAAATACTTGGGTGAGAACTGAGACTCACCATATGTTCCAACTGACTTTGAACCAAGCCCCAAAGATTTTTTTTTTAGGCAGGTTTTGGGCCACACCTGGTGATGCTCAGTGTTAACTCCTGGCTCTGTGCTAAAAATCACTGCTGGCAGTGCATGGGGGAACCTGTATGCCAGGGACTGAAGCTGGTGGGGGGGGGGGCTGCATGGAAGAAAAGTGACCTACCTCCTTTACCATCTCTCTAACCCCAACTCCCAAAGATTCTTAAGGCAATGGAGAAGTACCAGAGAGAATGGAAAAGGAAGAACTTTACTGGCTAGCAGCTTTGCATCCTTGTTGAAGATCTCCAACACAAGCATACAATTAGTTAATACTTTGTACTGAGAATATAGTTGGTGTATCAAAAAAAAAAAAGATCACCCACTAAAGCACTGAGAGAAAAAGACAAACAGGATCAAAACATAGGAGAAAAAGTAAACAATTCACTGTAGCATTGCACTGTCCTAGCACTGTCTTCCTGTTGTTCATCGATTTGCTCGAGTCGACACCAGTAACATCTCCATTGTGAGATTTGTTACTGTTTTGGGCATATTGAATACGTCATAGGTAGCGTGCTAGGCTTTGCCGTGCAGGCGGGATACTCTCGGTAGCTTGCCGGGCTCTCCGAGAGTAACAAGTCTCACAATGGAGACATTACTGGGCCCGCTCGAACAATTCACTGAAAAAAAATCAGCAATCCCTCTTCGAAGATTCTTACTTCTTTCAAACACAGTATGAAAGTATTAGGTAACTGGTGACTGAGAACTGGCAATGTTTGTCAGAGATAATCTTTATTCACAAAGCAATTACAGTTTATAACGGTATTCTTCACAATACTCATCTCTCAATATTCACAAGCAAAGCACATTTAAAACCTATTTCTATCTGGAAGAATATGGTTTAGATCTATGTAGCAGCTTAACCAAGATTACATACAGGTCGCAGCACAAAAGGAACTAAAATTCAAGTTTTCTTTTCAACATATTGCTTTTCTTTGTTTTAAACTTCAAGGGAGTCAACCAACTCATAGTATTTGCCACATCACATATGTAGTTTCTGATTTAAGAGAAAAAAAGGGGAAGAAGGCACAAGGTAATATCTAAATAAATCCACAGGCCACAAAGAAATCTTCAGAGAGGGACTGCCATAAAGATTCTACTCTTCATAGCATTGCGAATCCCTAAAACTGCCCAGTACAAGGTGGTATTTATGTTTTTGTTTTGGGGGACAGACCGGCAATGCTCAGGGCTTGCTCAGGGATCACTTCTGGCAGGCTCAGGGGACCATATAGGGGGTTGGGAATCGAACTTGGGTTTGCCACGTGCAAGCCAAGTACCCTACCCACTGTACTATATCTCTCTGGTTCTGATATTTATGTTCTTTTCTTTTCTTTTGGCATTTTGGGTCACACCCGGCAATGCTCAGAGGTTATACCTGGCTTTGCACCCAAGAATTACTCCTGGCAGTGCTCGGGGAACCATATGGGATGCTGGGAATCGAACCCAGGTAGGCTGCATGCAAAGCAAACGCCCTACCCACTGTACTATAGTTCCAGCTCCTAGTATTTATGTTCTTAAAGTACCTAACAATACTTTAAATGCAGTGCCTATGACAGACTGGACTGTTAACAGATAGTTACTACCTGGAGTTTCAACAACCATAATAATCAAAATGAACCTATAGAAAATAAAAGAAGGGGAACAGGGGCTGGAGCAATAGCACAGCGGGTAGGGCATTTGCCTTGCACGCAGCCGACCTAGGTTTGATTCCCAGCATCCCATATGGTCCCCCGAGCATCGCCAGGAGTAATTCCTGAGTGCATGAGCCAGGAGCAACCCCTGTGCATTGCCGAGTGTGACCCAAAAAGAAAAGGAAAAAAAAAAAAGAACAGAAGACCTGGTTTAAAACATACCTATCAGTCCTCTTAGGGTAGCATTTTATAAAAATCTTTTTCAAAGCAGCCAGGTTCAATCTTTCTGAGGCAAGCACACATTTTAATTCATGTATTCTGTAAAATTCAATATTCCTGAAGGCCAAAACAATGAGAAAGAGGAAAGGAAGGAAGGAAGGTGGCACCCCCACAATGCCTGTCCATGATGCCAAGGATCTGTTCAACAAGCTTCCCACACCTTCTGTTTACACAGGCCTTTCACCAGGGTTGAGTTCCTTTTCATATGAAAGCGCAACAAAAACTTTTCCTTAAATGCTCCCTAGCAACAATGTTCACTGCCTGACCAGTCTGTCATTTCCTAAAAGGACACAGCCAGGCTCTTACTTTCACTTTGTGTTCTATGAAGCAATATGGTTGGTTGGCTTGTGCTCGAACAACACCGACCAGGCTTAGAGCTAGCTAAAGCCAAGAATGCAAATGAACTCAGCTCCAGGAACTGAATATATTCTACACCAGGCCTTGACATATGGCAACTTGATTATCTTGAAGATATCTGGTGCTAAAATTATATTCCACTAACTTTGCTGCAATTCCCTACAAATCCTTTGTGTATTTTATTTAATAGTTTTGAGCCTCCCCTGCAGTGCTTGAGCCACCAGGGTTTTAACCAGTGGTGCTAGGAAGGGCGGATTACTGGGAAACAAACCTGGGACCCTAAGAAAGTCAGACAAGCACTCCGGTCCTTTCAACTACTCCCCAGAAACCCTCAGATACACACACACACACACACACACACACACACTTAGCTTTTTGGGCCACATCCAGCGATGCTCTGGGCTTATTCCTGGCTCCGAGCTAGAGATCACAGCTGGCAGGGTTTGGGAGACCATATGGGGTTCTAGGATTGAACCCACGTTGGTCACGTGTAAAGCAAGTGCCCTGTCTGCTGTACTATAGCTCTGGTACAAGCCCTCAGTTTTTTTTGTTTTATTTTTTGGATATACCGGCTGTGCTCAGAGCTTGTTCTAGGCACTATTATATAATATTCAAAACTTCCTTCCAGAATTTAGGCTTCTGAAGCCAGAGAGATAGTACAGTGGGTAAGGTGCTTGCCTTATATGTGGCTAACCCAAGTTTGATCCCCGGCACCCCATATAGTCCCCTAAACCCACCAGAAGTGATCCCTAACTTCAGAGCCAGGAGTAAGCCCTGAGCACTGCAAGATGTGGCCTCAAAACAAAACAAAATTCAACAACAACCAAAAAACCTTCTATCTTGGGGGCTGGAGAGATACTACAGGGGATAAGGCACTTTTTTTTTTTGCATCAGCTGACCCCAGTTAGATCCCAGGCTATTCCCCAGCAATGTATAAGGTCTCCCAAGTCAACCAGAAGTAACTCCTCAGCAGAATTAGGAGTAGGTCCTAAGTGCCACCAGGTGTGGCTGTAAAACCCAAAATAAATATAGAAATAAATAAAAACATCTAATTTTGTTTTCTCAACTTTCAGTTTCAAAGACACTGTAATAACAGAATACTATACAGCTCTAAGAAAGAACAAAATCATGCAATCTGGATAGATCTCAAGGATATCATGCTGAGTGAAGTCATCAGAATGAAAGGGAAAGTTATCAGAGGTAGGATTTAAAGATAAACCAAGGGACTGAAGCAATAGTACAGCAGTAGGGTATCTGCCTTGCACTAGGTTGACCCAGGTTTGATCCCCAATATCCCATATGATTCCCCCGAGCACCGCCAGGAGTAATTCCTGAGTGCAGAGCCAGAAGTAACTCCTGAGTGTCGTCAGATGTGACCCAAAAAGCTAAATGAATAAGTAAATAAAAGATAAACCAAGATGGGGCTGGAGAGATAGCACAGCGGGTAGGCCGTTTGCCTTGCATGCGGCCGACCCGGGTTCGGATCCCAGCATCCCATATGGTCCCCTGAGCACCGCCAGGAGTAACTCCTGAGTGCAGAGCCAGGTGTGACCCAAAAAAGCAAAAAAAAGATAAACCAAGACAGCAACAAAGATCCAAATACAATGCAATGGGGGAACTGTTCCACACAATTGAATTGGGGGTACTGAGAAGGAAGGGGGGTTAGGGTCCTTCGGAGAGGGCACTAGGTACAATGGTGATGGGTCTGATGTTGGAATTACATCTATGAGAAACCATTATTAATACTACTGTGAACCAAAAAACATTTTTTTCTCTTTTTGGGTCACACCCAGTGATGCACAGGGGTTCCTCCTGGCAGTGCTCAGGGGACCATAGGGGATGCTGGGAATCGAACCCGGGTCGGCCGCATGCAAGGCAAATGCCCTACTCGCTGTGCTATCTCTCCAGCCCCACCAAAAAACATTTTAAAAATAATAAAACGGGGGTTGGAGCAATAGCACAGTGGGTAGGGCGTTTGCTTTGCACGCAGCCGACCTGAGTTCGATTCCCAGCATCCCATATGGTCTCCTGAGTGCCGCCAGGAGTAATTTCTGAGTGCAGAGCCAGGAATAACCCCTGTGCATTGCCGGTGTGACCCAAAAAGCAAACAAACAAACAAACAAACAAACAAAAAAAACCCCTCAAAAATAACAAAGACATTGTAATAAAAGTATTCATAAAGCACAACAGATACAGAAACAAGATAAAGCTTTTTTTTTTCCTAAAAATCTTCTCAGTTACTAAAAGGTAAAGGTAAAGGCCCTCCCGTTGATCGTCGATTTGCTCGAGCGGGCCCAAGTAACGTCTCCATTGGAGACTTTGTTGTTACTGTGTCTGGCATATCGAATACTCTCGGTAGCTTGCCGGGCTCTCCGAGAGGGGCGGAGGAATCGAACTCGGGTCGGCCATGTTGGCCGCTTGTAAGGCGAACGCCCTACCCGCTGTGCCCTCCCGTTGATCGTCGATTTGCTCAAGCGGGCCCAGTAACATCTCCATTGGAGACTTTGTTGTTACTGTGTCTGGCATATCGAATACTCTCGGTAGCTTGCCGGGCTCTCCGAGAGGGGCGGAGGAATCGAACTCGGGTCGGCCATGCTGGCCGCTTGTAAGGCGAACGCCCTACCCGCTGTGCTATCGCTCTCAGTTACTATAAAATAATTATGAAATATGGAGGACAGAGATAAGACTCTCTACTATGGGAATCAAAGTCACTTCCTCTCCTCGGTCTCTGACCCCATACCCCTTCCATATCCTGAGATGACTGCTGTGAAGCTCCTTTGGCTCTTTTTTTTCCTGAAAAAATAAAAAAAAAAAAGTGGACCTATAATTCAACATATAAGCATGTTTCATTGTCAGTTTGAAACATACATATGTTTCAAACTATCCACTAGGTTTCTAAATAAGGTCATTGTAGGGGAATGAAAAAGGAGCTTCCAAAATCAGTGTGGAAAATGTAGTTTCTCATTTTACTGAATAACAAAATCAAACTATTTTCCTTTCATTTCTTCTTACGGATCTGATGAAGGGAGGTGGTAGGAAGATCTGAGGACCAGATGAGACCCACACTTCTTAAGACTACAGAGGCCACCCCGCTGAGTATACCACAAAGGCTGTGTTCGCCAGGCACCCTTAAAAGAACCAGCACCTATATTGTAGCCTCACCACTGAAAAGAATTTATTTCTATTGGCTCTTAGGTCTATGATCTCCTACCAACAACCTTAGTTCTTTTGAAGGTTGTCTCCATTATGAAGGTTGTCTCTATTAGACTCTTGGCTTCAATGTCTTTAATCACTGTTTCAAAAAGCCCTGCTGATTCACTTCCTGAAAAGAGGGTATAATACAGGGCAGTCCAACTTCTGAACACACACCACTGTTCCATTACCAATTCAGCGACATGATCGCCACCCTTTTCCCCCTCTCCCCCCGGTAGACAAAAAGTTAACAACCAATGCCACTCTCACAGAAGTCACAAGACAAATACAGGAAGCTTCAAGTCAGAAAAAATTATGACAGGAGATTATGACAGGAGATTAAGTATGTGATTCATTTAGGTCAACCCATTTTTACATTCAAATAATTCAGAATAGTGAAACTTTAGTTGCAAATGAAAATAATGACAAAGGGAAGGAAGGGGACTGGGAAATGGTTCTCTAGGTTCAAGTGGCTGCCGTGTAAGAGGCAGACCAGCACTAACACTATTCTAGAAGCTCAGCACTCTGCAGCTGGGTGAAGGGATTAGTGCAGTGATATACCTGGTAGGTACCACAAGCAATCTCTACCTGCTCTGAGGCCAGGTGTAAGCAAGCACCACAACCAAAGACTGTGATGCCAAGTGAGTACAACTTGAAGGTTGTTCAAACACGGCGGGTGGAAGAGTGACCTAAGCCAAGAACAAGTGTGAGCACTACAGTGATCCCTGGCAAGCACTGTAGCTAAAGAGTGCGAACTCAGAAAAGTGCCACAGTCAAGTGTATGCATAAACTCGGTTATTGCAACAACAGAGAAGGGGAAAGGGAAACTTTAATAAAAAAACAAAGGATAATGGCAGAGGTAAGTGGACACTTTGGCAAAGGATGTGGTGGTGGAATGCTATATGTAGGAACCACTAGCATAAACAGTGTTATGAATATGGAGTCTCAAATGAAAATTTTTTATTTTGCTTTTTGGGTCACACTCAGTGATGCACAGGGGTTACTCCTGGCTCATGCACTCAGGATGAGCCTGATGGTGGTGCTCCTGGCGGTGCTCAGGGGACCATATGGGATGCTGGGAATCAAACCCGGGTCGGCCGCGTGCAAGGCAAACACCCTATTGCTCCAGCCTCTCAAATAAAATTTTTAAAAAAAATATAAAGAAAAGGCAAGGGAATTTTAAAAATTAAATGCATTACTCAGTATTAAAAAACACCAAAGATGGAAAGTAGAGGGGAAAAAGGAGATAGTCTCTAGCCAGGCAAGAACTTAATACAGGACTAAGTTTTTTATTTTGTTTTTGTACTTTTGGAGCCATATCTGGTGATGCTCAGGAGTTACTTCTTGCTCTGCTCTCAGGAACCACTCCCGGGGACCACATGGTATGCTGGGGATTGAATCCAGGTTATATGCGTGTAAGGCATGGACCTTAACCACGGTACCATCTCTCCAGTCCCAGGACGAAGCTCTAAAATAAAAATACTTTTGGAAAAAAGAGAGATAGCACAGGGGTTAAGACGCTTTCTTTGCATATGGCCCACCCAAGTTCAATCAATGGGATGTGGTCCCCTGAGTCCCTCCAGAATAATCCCTAAGCACAGCTGCATGTGGCCCAAACACACCCGACAAACAATTTTTTTAAAAAAATTAAAATTCCATTGTACTTTTTCTTTGGTTCTGGGGCCACACCAATTGGTGCTGAGGGCCTCTGCATTCAGGAATCACTCCTGGTGGGCTTGGTAGACTATATGGGGTGCCAGGAATCAAACCCAGGTTGGCAACATGCAAGGCAAATGCTATCACTCTGGTCCCTCCCATTAGACTCTGTACCACTATTTCATACTCTTAAACAATTAGCCAGAACAAGATAAAAAATTCCCCCAACCTTCCGGGGGCTGGGGTGAGTAGTGGTAGACTCCCATGCAGTACTCAGGGGCACTAGGGATCAGGGTGGGACTTGGCTAACTAGACAAGCAGTTGTATGCTTCATCCTTAGGATGCACGGCTATACTCAGACCCTATGGTATCCTAACCAGAGCCACCCTCAGTGCTTGGGGTCTTTCAGGGCTATGCATGGTGATGCTTAGGAGGACATGTGGTGCTGGGGAACGAGTATGGGTCAGGGACATCCTGGTATCACATAACTGCTATTATCTCCCTGTCCAGCACATGCATTCTTTATTCAACAACAATATTTTTTCTAAGCATCAGGGGTTCAGCAGTGAACAAAATCTAGTGATGCTTTGATGGAGATTATGTATTAAAGCTAAAGGACAATACGTAAGAACATAGTTAAACAAGCAGCAATTAATTCTATACAGAATAGAAAGAACCTTTTACACTGTCAGAAGACAAAGAGAGCAGAGAAAATTTATGCTGAGGGTAAACTATGTTGATGGTTCACCAGGTATAAAGTGCCTTGGGAGCCGCTTAAAAATGAACAAGGTTGGGTGTGACATAGGTTGGGCGTGTCTCGTCACTGCGGGCCCAAACCTGACTGTCTAATGGCCTCTGGCGGATGGCAGCCACCAAGCCACCAAAGGGGAGCAGGTGGAAGAATAGCACCCTGTCCTGCCTGGGGTGGCCCGGCGACAGTAACCTACTGTGGGGTCCGGATTCATTTCTGCCAAAAGCCGCTGGGTTTCAAGATTTGTTTCTGAGTCTCTGAGATCATGGCTATTAGGCAACTTGCTCAGGAGCCAGAGAGGCCGTTCGTGGGCGACGACTCGAGGTCTTGTTGGGATGGGGAGGAAAACAGGTTCATTTTCTGACACCACCTCACATAATGAGTGTGATCTTGACAGCCTACCATTTGGGGACCGTGGCACAACAAAGACAATCTGTCTCTCTTTCTTTTTGGGTCACACCCGGTGATGCTCACGGGTTAATCCTGATACATGCACTCAGAAATTACTCCTGGCAGTGCTCAGGGGACCATATAGGATGCTGGGAATTGAACCTGGGTTGGCTGCATGCAAGGCAAATGCCCTACCCACTGTGCTATTGCTCCAGCCAAACAAAGGCTATCTCTTAACGCTGCAAACAAGTATGTGCAACCCCAGTCATCACAGTAATACAAGTGGGGGCGGGGGGGGGGGTGTCAAGAGAACAGTACACCGGGCAGGACAGTTTTGAGGGCAGGGCGCTTGCCTTTGGCTTAAATTAGAAACTCACTTCTTTCACTGGTCCTATAAGTGATTTGATTGTTTAGAGGTAACGTTGGTTTATAAGTTTCAGATATACAATCTTACATCTGGAGAAAGGTACAGACCATACCAAAATGTTAGTTGCCATCTAATCCCAAACCTTTCTCCTCATACTATATCACTTTGTCATCAATATCCAAGGATTTGCTCTGGCATGATTTTTTTTTAATATTCTGCATATACGTGAAATATCACAAAGGACATTTCTCTGTCTGCCATATTTTATTTCACTTTTTGGGTCACACCCAGCAATGCTCAGGGGTTACTCCTGGCTTTGCACTCAGGAATTACTCCTGGCAGTGCTCAGGGGACCATATGGGATGCCGGGGATTGAATCTGGGTCAGCCGCATGCAAGGCAAACGCCCTACCCCCTGTACTATTGCTCCAGCCCTCTGTCTGCCATTTAAAAATTTAGAATAATTCCATGGGCTGGAGTGATAGCATAGCGGGTAGGGCGTTTGCCTTGCACGCAGCCAACATGGCCAACCCGAGTTCGATTCCTCTGCCCCTCTCGGAGAGCCCAGCAAGCTACCAGGAGTATCTCACCCACACGGCAAAGCCTGGCAAGCTACCCGTGATGTATTCGATATGCCAAACACAATAACAAGAAGTCTCAAAATGGAGATGTTACTGGGTCCACTCGAGCAAATCGATGAACAACGGGAGGACAGTGACAGTGACAGTATAATTCCATAAGATCCATTCATATTATTGCAAGTGGCATTTCTTCTTACTGCGAATATGCAATTGAGCATAAGTACCACTTTTTTGAGGTGGTGGTGGTGGCTGTGGGTGGCAGAGCACACCTGAAGATACTTAGGGCTTATTCCTGACTCTGCACTCAGGTATTACTTCTGGCGGTGCCCGGGGGACCATAGGAAATGTCAGGGTTCAAACCCAGGTAGGACATGCGCAAGACAAATATTCTATCTGCTTTACTATATAGCTCTGCCCCCACATCTTTATTCATCCATAGGACACTTAGGTCATTTAGTTTGTTTCCACTATTTTCACTACAGTGAATAGTGCTGCAATAACCACAGATGTGTGGAACCCACCCCCCCAAATTATTATCATCACATTTTTCTAATACCCGGAGCGATAGCACAGCGGGTAGGGCGTTCGCCTTACAAGCGGCCAACATGGCTGACCCGAGTTCGATTCCTCCGCCCCTCTTGGAGAGCCCGGCAAGCTACCGAGAGTATTGGATATGCCAGACACAGTAACAACAAAGTCTCCAATGGAGACGTTACTGGGCCCACTCGAGCAAATCGACGATCAACGGGAGGGCCTTTACCTTTACCTTTACCTCTTCTAATACCCAAATTTTTAATTGATGGGTCCTATGAGAGTACTGTTTTTGATTTTTTGAGATTCTATTGAAAGGATCAGTAAAATAAACTGCAACAAAGTATATTCTCACCAGCAAGTGCTGACAGTTCCTTTGTCTCAACAAGGCTTATTTCTTTTTTTAATAATCATGGGGGAAGGGCAGAGTGAAACTACAGCGGGCAGGTCTCTTGCCTTGCATGTGACCACCAGGGTTTGGCACCTTATCATATGGGCCCTTAATGCCTGCCTGGCATCCTATCATATGGTCCTGGCACCTATCATATGATCCCTTAATGCCTGCCAAGGAATGACCCCTGAGCGCAGACCTAGGAGTAGGGCCTGAGTACCTCCAATCATAGCACAGAAACAAAAACCAAAAAATCATTCTAGCACGCATGCGATGAGATCTCTGTGGTTTTCAGTTTTTATTCCCCATGATAAGCAATAAAAGAACCTTTGTATTTGCCTGCTGACTTTCTGCCTATCTGCTTTGACAAATACTTGTTTTCTTTAAAATGTCATTCAACCACTGATCCCTGAGCATGAACAGGTGTGGGCAAATAAAACAAACAAAAAAAAGTCATTCAACATTTTTGGGTAAGATTTAACTCTAGCACAAACACAGAAACTGTCATTTTAAAAAAAGAAAATTCAGGTTCTATTAGTTGAACCCTACAACTATCCCAAACTAGCACAGAGTAAGATGGCTACTGCATTTTCCTCAAACAACATTTTGTGGTTCAAAGAAATAACTGAGAAAATAACTCAAAACACCAGATTCTGAGAGAGAACTTTTTTTTTTTTTTTGCTTTTTGGGTCACACCCAACGATGCACAGGGGTTACTCCTGGCTCATGCACTCAGGAATTACTCCTGGCAGTGCTCAGCGGACCATATGGGATGTTGGGGATTGAACCCTAGTTGGCCACATGCAAAGCAAATGCCCTACCCACTGAACTATCACTCCAGCCCCTGAGGGATAAATTCTTAGGAAACTATCTCACAATCAGGTACTTATTTTTAATATTTCAAAAAATCTAATAAAAATCTTACACGTATTTGAGACAAGTAACTAAGATTTTCTTTTTCCTTTTTTATTATTAGCCGAATATACATATACATATACATATATTAAAAAAAACTACAAAAGAAATACAAAAACTAGCAAACAACTCTTAAAAGTAATGCCTGGGACAAGAGTGATAGTACAGCGGTGCTTGCTTTTCATGTGGCAGACCTGGGTTCAATCTCTAGCAATCTACATGGTCCCTGGAGCTCAACCAGCAGTGATTCTTAAACAAAGAGCCAGGAGGAAGCCCTGGGTGTCACTGGGTGTGGCTAAAAAAAAAAAGTCTTACTAATAATAATGTTCTATCTTACTACTTTACTAATAATCTAAAACAAGAAAATCAGACTATGCCCTTATTTGCTACACTAAGCAACATCATTTTCCCCACTTTTTTCTTTTTATGTTATCTAAACAAGGTAGTTTACAAAGTTGTTCATAAAACAATTGTTTTGGGCACTCAATATTCCAACACCAATCCCATTACCAGAGTGACCTTCCCTCCACTATTGTTTCCAGTCCCCGCATTCCCAAGCAGGCCCCCTTCCTTTGGCAGGCACAAAAATATTGAATTTTATAATGAAGTGGAATTACCAAGAAATTGCTTAGTAAAATAAAATTTGTGGATATAGTAATATCACATAATGAGGTTATTACTAGTATGTGTCTGATGATTTACTGAGCTGTATGCTGCTAGCTCAGCATTTTGTGTTATCGCTTTTGCTTATTGAGCTCAGTGGGTAGATTTCTATGCTACTTTCCCATCTAATTTGCTGTGCTCCTATGGGGCTGTCAGTATTATAGAATTTGAAAGTGTGTGGCAACATGCCCTAGGAGCTCCAGGATCTGTGGAACTGGGGTGATTCGCAGCCTCCCCTTCCTCTCGAGGAGGAGCCACTGTTTTCAGCCCAAAGTCCAGTGTACTTGTGTCTTTTAACTGCTTGGTCGCTTGGTGATTTAGATTAGCTGAGAAGTACACCAGCAATATCTATTTTAAAATTATGATATATTTTAAATAGAAAATTAGAGAATCACACACATTTGTGTACCCATTACCCGTGCACAACTATTTTGGTATTTAATGCTTGGCACTAAATGGATGTGAGGAAGACACTGTTGGCAAAATAGAGATATTTCTGGATGGCAATTTAACCACATTTCTGAAATTATAAAATACATTTTACCCCTAAATCTGGCAAGTCTGCTCTAAGGAACGAAATAAAAGATGTGAAACAACTTATCTACAAGGATACATAGTATAGAATGAAATAATCTCAAAATGTCAAGAGAACTAGCAAAATCACTGTGACCTAAACTCTTAAGTAGATTTCTAGAGTATTAGAAATGTGATAAAAATGTATTTCAAGGACCAGAAAATAGTACAGTGGGTAGGGCACTTACATAGCATGCAGCTGACCTGGGTTCGATCCCCAGCATCCCATATGGTTCCACCCAAGCCTACTAGGAATGATTCCTCAGTGCAGAGCCAGAAGAAACTCTGAGCACTACTGGGTGTGATCCCCACAAATGTATTTCATTACAAAGAAATCTGTCTATAATAAAAGGTTATGAAATCACATGTACAAGACTACCTGATTTTGTGAAAAGAAAGACTGCATATGATTATGTATACAGGAAAATCTGGAAGGGAATACGGTAAGACAGCACCAATTATTTATTTATTTATTTATTTTTTTGCTTTTTGAGTCACATCCAGCAATGCTCAGGGGTTACTCCTGGCTCTGCACTCAGGAATTATTCCTGGCGGTGGCTGAAGGACCATGTAGGATGCTGGGGATTGAACCCAGGTGGGCTGCATGCAAGGCAAACGTCCTACTCGCTGTATTATCACTCCAGTCCCAATACTTTAATTTTTTCATACTTCTTTTTGGGTCACACCTGAGTGGGGTTACTCCTGGCTCTGCACTCAGGAATCATTCCTGGTGGTGCTTGGGGGACCATATGGGATGCCGGGGATTGAACCCAGGTTGGCTGTTTGCAAGGCAAATGCCCTACCTACTGTTCTATCACTGTGGCCCCAATAGCAGCTATTTTTGACAAATGCTATTTGTCATAACTATGTCACATGACAACAGAAGCTCAAAGATCACATAATGTTCAATTTATAGACAACATAATGGATCATAAATACCTTAATAAATTAAAAAAATTAAAATTATGGGCAGGGAAAAGCTCAAAGGGTCAACATACCTTGGCCACCCCATCTTCAACACTGGTGGGTCTAGTCGTGTTGGCTCTAGCAACACTGCGCCCACATACTGCATTGTAAGGCCCACACAGAGCCATCAGGCCTACTCTGCCAGGCCAAGTCTCACTTCAAACAGTCACCAGGCTCCATCAAACAAGTTTAACAAACACTTATGGAAGAAAACACCAAAATTCTACATTTTGTTTTAGAAGATAAAAACATACTATATCTGGTTTCGACCTCAAACCCCTCCACAAAAACAGACTATTTCCTAAATCATTCTATGAAACGTGCATTGCCCTAATATTCAAATTACACGAACTTTACTTTTTTTTTATTTTTGCTTTTTGTATCACACCTGGCGATCCTCAGGGTTTACTCCTGGTTCTGCACTCAGGAATTACTCCTGGCAGTGCTCAAGGGACCATATGGGATGCTGGAAATCAAACCCAGGTTGGCTGCATGCAAGACAAACGCCCTACCCACTGTGCTATCACTCCAGCCCCAAATTACATGAACTTTAGACTGGTATCTTACATGTACATATAGATGCAAAAAATCCTCAACAAAATATTAGCAAATCAAATGTAACTATGATATACATATGCTTATTTTTTTATTTTGGGACACACCTGGAGGTGCCCAGAGCTTACTGATAGCTCTGTTCTCAGGGGTCACTCCTGGAAATGATCAGGGTACCATATGTGGTACTGGGAGTGAATTGTATACAATTCCAGGTGGATTGTATACAAGGTAAGCATCTTTTTCTTGGGGGTGGGGGGGGCACACCTGAAAATGCTCAGGGATTACTTCTAGCTCTGCACTTAGGAATTACTCCTGGTGCTCAGGAGACCATATAGGATGCCAACCCAGGCCAGCACATGCAAGAAAAATGCACCCCCTGCTGTATTATTGCTCTGGCCCCAACATCTTAATTCTTATATTATCTCCATGGTCCCAACAGTGCTATTATAAGGGATTATAAACTACAACAAACTGAGGTTTGCTGTAGGTATGCAAAGCTGATTCTACTTAAAAAAAAAAATCAAGGCCAAGGGTTTGTGGTGCCATCAGCAGGTCAACCTGTATGGGGTGAGTGAGGCACCTGAAGGCACCCCAAAATCAGATACCCCAAAATCATCTCTGTGCCTCTGGCCGGACCCCATAAACACAGGACCAAGTTTCCCAAAAAATTAAACAGCCAAATGTTAGGTATGTGGGAGCCATGCTCACAAACCACTTCCAGCTCAGCTATACAAGCTCATGTATTGGCCTTGCTTCAGAGACCCATAAATAAATCTCAAGAGATCAAAAGCTGCAGTTAATCTTGGACCTACACAAGACTGAACAGACCAGGGTAAGTTGGAGGGGAGTGGGTCAGCCTGGTGCCCACCCAAGCAGAGACCCTGGCAGCCACTTGCTCCCACAATCCAAAATAGCCACCATGCCCCTGGTCAGACTCCATGGTCTCAGGACAGACTTCACCAAGATACTGACTTGTTGAAAATTCAGATATGTGGGTTTTGTGACTGGAATCTCCAGATTTTCTTGGGGTTGGACTGGCTACCTCCCCCCTGTTGGATAACACTTTGCTACTCCCACAGGGAGCTTAAAGTTTATTAAGCCACTCCTACAACACAGCAACTGAGGTGCAACTAATAATCCTATATTGCTTTTTTCTTTTCTTTATGTCATTTGTATGGTTTATTTAGCAATGTCCTTTTGTATAGACACAGGAAGACAATTGATGCTATGGTATGTAACATGGGAGTTAATTGACTCCAAAATAATATTTACTCCCGAGCATCTGTACTTACTTGACTTAGCCTCAAATGCCCTTAATTCCTAGCCCTCCAAGAGCAAGGCCCCAATGAGGGACTGATGGCTCAGGGCAAGCTGTGAGCCACCCTGGCATCGAAATGGGCCAGGCCAAGTGCCATAATACTTAACTATAAGTTAAGAGCACAGTCATGGACAAACTCTGTCATGACCCAAAAGAGGTAACTAAATAAGGACCCTGTTGGGGTTAGGACGACTAACCTAGCCTGAGGACTGTGGTCTGGGATATATTGTGAGATGTCCTCAGGAAGAACCAAACTTGAAGCTTGATATCTCTTATTGTGCTCATACAGAATGACAATGTTAGAAATATTATTAGAAGTAAATTTACTACAACTATTTAAGTGGATTACTAGTTGAGGAAAGAAGAAAGCAACATACCCTGGATGGACTCCCCCACTTGAGTGGATCTTGTAGTAATCTGGAGTAATCTCCTTAGATGAGATTTTGTCTCTGAGTTGATCTCTTGGAGGAGTGGCCTTACCTCTCTTTTTTGATTTGTTAATGTTCACCGCCCCCCCCATGTATACCCACCCTACAAGATTTCTATATAAACTACGCTGAAAGGGTCTAGGGGGAAGTCAGAGAGTTAGGTGAGATCAGATGGTCAGAAGGCAAGTTGGATCAGATCAAAGAGTTGGAAGGTCGTCATCAGGAAGTTCCAAAGTTACAAGGTCACAGGGTTAGAAGAGGTCAGAAGAAGAGACCAGAGACTGAAGAAGAAGACAATGACAGCAGACTGGAGACCATGAGACAGAGGGTGAAGACAGAGACAGAAAAGAGCACAACATAGAAGCAGAGCACAAAGGAAGAAGATAGAGAGCACAGCAATGAAGAGAAGACAAGACAAGGAGGAAAACTGGGACTTTGGAGACTTTGAGGTCCCAGAAGAGATGATGATGGAACTCTGATAACCAAGACTACGGCTGTAACGATGATTACGAATGTGCCGTAAAGGGAGAGACTGGACAAGATTGGACAACACCAGTGAGTCCGCCCGTCACCCATCTTTCGCCCCTTGTCCTGGAAGAGCCTTGGGAGGCCAATCTCCCCATCCTCTGAACGCCACCTCCGCGTCCTGCCTGTGCACGGGCCTGCCTTCGCCACAGCCCACTGTTCTGTTTATCTTCTTATGTATCAGTGTTGTTGAGTTGAGGTCAGACAAAACACTCCACACCCCCCACTTCCCTATACTCCTGAAAGTACTGGCAGTCACCCCTGTGAACCAACTTCAGTGCTGTTGGATATTAACCCTAAGTACTTTAGGCTTCATCAGTGAATTGCCCCTTTCCTCCTCCCAGAGAAGCCTACAGCACTCTTATTTATTTATTTTTTTGCTTTTTAGGTCACACCCAGTGATGCTCAGGGGTTTCTCCTGGCTCATGCACTCAGGAATTGCTCCTGGCAGTGCTCAGGGGACCATATCGGATGCTGGGAATTGAACCTGTGTTGGCCATGTTGGCTGCGTGCAAGGCAAACGCCCTACCCGCTGTACTATCACTCCAGTCCCGCCTACAGTACTCTTACAAGCACCACTAATCCCAATTTATTTTTAACCTTTCCTTTGTGCTTTACTTCTCATTGTTACAATTCCAAGTCAGTCTTGGTTACTTATAAGACAAAACTTTCTGGTAATTCTGGACTTTGGATTTTCAGTGAATTACTTGCTTTCCTAGTTCCCCTATAGCCTTCATACTTTACTATAGAAAAACCACTGATGCTATGCTCCTAATATTTGGGAACTGACTGACTCTGAAATGTATCTACTCCCAGGCATCCATCATGATTACTTGACTCAGGCTCTGGTTGCCATCTTCCTAACACGTCACAAAGGGAGGTCCCACCATGGGACTGGGATGGACCCAGGATGAACAGCAAAGCTACCTTAGCTTTAGAACAGTCTAGAAAGCATAAAAGCATGGTCTTGATACAAGTATGACTTTACAACAGGACCTCTATGGGGAAGGACTGGCCTTAGGACTAGTCTGGGATTTATGGTAAGAGTTGTTTGCCCTCAGAGCTCATAAAACAAAGTTTTGGAATCTGTATCTCTTAATGTGTTTACCCAAATAAATGCAAGTATTAATAAGTAATTGTAATTGTTTATTATGTACAATTAAGGGAGAGAAAAGCAATATAGATGTCCCTGGGAGACAGTGTCTCCTTGAGTTAATCCCCTCAAGAGAATTGCCTTTGCTAAAATTCTTTATCTCCATAAATGATCAATCACACCTATGTGCAGTCCTATACTTCAAACCCCTTCAGATGTTCTATCAGTATGCTAACAGCTCTGCATTAAAAGGACCATTTTGACCATTAATCCGTGGTATCCTGTCTCTGTTCCTCTGCTGAGGAGGCCTGGGCAGGACAGGGAGGCGGCTCTCAGCCAAATGATGCATCATACACCCCCACACTTTGTGAACTCACAAAGTGCCACCATGTACGATCTTTTACTGGCCTTGCTTCAGAGACACATAAATAAATCTCGAAAGAGATCAAAAGCCACAGTTAATCTCAGACCCACATAAGGCCCAAGCAGAGCCCCAGCAGCCACTTGCTTCCACAATCCAAAATCACTGCCATGCCCCTGTCCAGACTCCACCGTCTTGGGACACACATCACCGAGATTTAATCTGCTGAAAATTCGGGTATGTGGGTTTTGTGACTGAATTCTCCAGGCTTTCTCGGGGTTGGGATGGGCTACCACCCTCCACCTCCCTGTGCTTCCGGAAGCCTCGACAGTCATGTCCACACCCCAAGCTGCCACAGTTAAATAAGCTACTCCAGCCTTACCTTAGTCATGATAAAATTACTGAATGCCCTGAATAAACATGATGACCATTTGTATTGCAAACCATAATACACAAAAGAAAAGAAAGAAGAAAAGTGTCTGCCACAGAGGGAGGCTGGGGAGAGGGGTGTTGAGGGATGGTGGGAGGGAAATGAGGACACTGGCAGTGGGAACTCTACACTGGTGGAGGGATGGGTGCTGGATCATTATATGACTAAAACCCAAGCATGAACAGTTTCATAATGTTCTATCTCAGGGATACTTAAAAATTAAAAAAAAAATATCAAGGCTAGGAACGTGGCTCAGTTCACATGCCTTACATGCGCAAGACACTGAATTAAATTCCCAGCACTATGGGCTGGTTTGTAGCTTGGTGGTGGAGTGGCATACCTTGCACCTGAAAAATTTGGGTTTGATCCCAACACAAATGAAAAAGTTCCTTTTTCCCAAAAACTTGCTAATAAAATGGGTGTCAAAACTGATTGGATCCAGAAGAATAGCTCAGGAGCTTAGAATGCCTCCCTTTTAAGCACCTGGTCATAAGTCCAAATTCCCAGTTTCCAACAGGTGCTAATCACAATCCTGGCAGTTCTGCTAAGTCTGGGAGCTCTGCTGCCTATGATCTTACCACTACAAGTGACTTCCTGAAGCACCACAGCCAGCTATGTGTAAGCATCACAAAGCAGGGCAAAGCTCAGTGAGCACCATAACCAATTAGGAGTACAACATTTAGGCCTGAGACACAGTATATGGAGTTAGTCTTGCAAGGCAAGCAGCCGACCGAGGTTCAATCTCCAGCAATGCATGGTAACCTGAGCATCTCTAGGAGCAATCTCTGAGCAGAGAGCTGATAAAAGCCACGAGCACCATCAGGTGTGCCCTGACTCCCCCCCCACACCCTGCAAAAAGTGTGGTAACAGTGGCATCCATTACCACAGAGCCAACGTTGGAAAACATCACTCCAGTGACTTTGGGGAAGCTGGGATGAGGCATAATCACATAAAAGAAATCACAGCTGCTGTCCACTGTCAATCTTGGTAAACAGTGGGCCAATTAGTGAGCAGTCAACAAGTAAATGTTGCCAAAAAACAAGGCTGCAGCTGTGCCTTCCGTGAGTGTGGTGAAATCTGGTTCCTAAAAAGTTCTGGGGATGGGGCTGGAGCGATAGCACAGTGGGGAGGGTGTTTGCCTTGCACGCGGCTGACCTGGGTTCTATTCCCAGCATCCCATATGGTCCCCCGAGCACCGTCAGGGGTAATTCCTGAGTGCAGAGACAGAAGGAACCCCTTAGCATCGCCGGGTTTAACCCAAAAAGGAAAAAAAAAAAAGTTCTGGGGAAGGGAAAGCTTCCAAAGTAGTAGAAGACCTGAAAAGATTAAGGGTATGGGAGGGGTCGGCTTCCAGGTAGCATAAAGCCATTTATTTATTTTTTTAATTATTATTATTTTTTAGCATAAAGCCATTTAAAAGGTTCATTAAAGGGGCCAGAGTGATGGAATAGTGGGGAGGGTGCTTGCTTTGCACATGGCTGACTGGGTTCGATTCCTGGCATCCCAGAGGGTCCTCCAAACACCGCCAGGCGTGTTTCTGAGCTCAGAGGCAGCAGCAACCCTTGAGCATCACCAGGTGTGGCTTTCCCCCACACACCAAAAAATAATTTACATTAAATGCTGAGTGATTTTCAAATAAAAAAAGGTGGGGGGAAGGATGCAGAGAGTACAAGGTTCAGGCACATGATATGTGTCTTGCACCATGGTCAAGCACGCAAGCACCACAGCCTGATGTCGACCCCCAGTGAGGAACTCAGACAAGGATTTGCAATTCCTGGTCATCCCTCAAGGAAAGGGGATGGGAATAAAAATAAATGTAGGGGCTACAGCAGGTATCCTGCCTAGCAGGTGGCTGACCTGGGTACAATCTGGAGCACACCAAATGGTTCCCTGAGCACTGGCAGGAGTGATCCCTAAGCGCAGAGGCAGGAATAAGCCCTGAGCACTGCTTGGTGTGGCCCAAAACCTAATAAAAATTTTTAAAAAATCAAAATTTAAGGCTGGGGAATTGGGCGATTGCTCAAAGGGCTGGAAACTTTGGGCCTGATCTCCAGCAATGAGCACTGCACTATGAGTAGCTGATAAGCACCACCATGTAACCAGGAAAAAAGAAAAGAAAAGAAAAAACATAATCAAGGCATTGAAGAGATTGCTTATCAGGTTGGAACATATCCTTTGAGCTAATCTTTGAACCCTAGAATCACATAGCCCCCCAAGTAACACCAGGAACAATGTGTAAGCAACAAATTGAGAAGTAGACCCTGAGCACCACAAAGTGTGGTACAAAAACTGAAGAAGAATTACAAGTCAGAGAAACAGGCTGGGCATGTGCAGGACACTGTACAGCTTTCCCAGCACTGCTGGGTGTAGTCACAGTGGCCGCTCGCACCCGAGGAGACACCTCACACCCAAAGAAAATCAGTAACATTCTTAATTCAATCAACATAATTTATCAGATGAGCAAGTTTTTAGGAAGTCACACAAACATACTCAGAGGTGCAAAAGAACACACTTGATAAATCTAAAACTCACTCATAATTTTGAAACACTCAGTAAATGAGGAATAGATGGAACTCACCAACCTGATATAAAACACAGGAAAGGGGAATCCTATAAATGGGGAAAAAAAGCCACATAAAAGATCTCCTACATCATCTGTTATCAGCAGAGTGCAAATTAAAGGAGGGCCAGAGATATAGTACAGGGATTAAAGTATTTATCTAGCATGTGTCTTACCCTGGATCAATCCCAAACACAGTAACACTGCCAGGAGAGATCCCTAAGCATAAAGCCAGGTGTAAGCCAAGAGCATTGCCAGGTATGGATCAAAAACCCGCACTAGCCTCTCCCTTCTTTCCCAAGGCCACAAGATAGCAGGCCCAGTGGTAGAGTGCCTGCCTTACTGGCATACAGACAGACTCAAGTTCCTAGCACTACTTGACAAACACCTATATCCCTGGAAAAAAAGAGATGAAGAAAACGTAAATGAATTTTACTAAATTAAAGAAGCCATTCAATCTATAAAGTCTTGAGTGCATAGACAGAAGTCCTGAGCATTACCAGGTATGGCCCAGAAATGAACACAAAAACACATTTTAAAGAGGAAAACAAAAAAACTTCACTAATTAAAAAGCAATAATAAATGACAGCAGTATAGATGTTAATAGAGACGTTAACTTTTCCTCTTTACACTGTATTCTCCACTTCTCTGCAATAGAATGACTAACAAGCACAGTCAAAAGTGAGTTTATGTGTGTTGGGGGAAGGGCCAGAGTCAGTACAGCAGGTAGGGCGCTTGCCTTGCACACAGCAGACTTGGGTGAATCCAAACCTCGCGTCTGTCCCCTGAGCCTATCAGGAGTGCTATCTGAGTGCAGAATCAGGAGCAAGCCCTGAGCCCAATTGGATATGGACCAGAAACAAAAAAAAAAGTCTCACAAATAAAAAATAGGACACAGGGGGCTGGAGCCGAGTGCCGGGGATCAAACCCAGGTTGGCCTCACGCAAGGCAAATGCCCTACCCACTGTACTATTGCCACAACACCCAATGGAAGAAATGTTTAATAAAATAAGAAAGTATAATTCATAATAAAAATACCTAGTGAATCTTTTCTTATCAAAATGAAATGGGCGGCTGGAGAGGTAGAAGAAGTAGGTAGGGTGCTTGCCATGCAAGCAGCAGACCAGGGTTTGATCAGGAGTGATCTCTGAGCACAGAGCCAGAAGTAAGCACAGAGCACTGTGTAGTGTGGCCCCAAACCCAAAATAAATAAAAATAAATATTTAAAATAAATAAATAGCACTGCACTGTAGCACTGTCCTCCCGTTGTTCATCGATTTGCTCGAGCGGGCCCAGTAATGTCTCCATCATGAGACTTGCTGTTACTGTGTTTGGCATATTGAATACGTCACGGGGAGCTTGCCAGGCTCTGCCATGCGGGCGAGATACTCTCGGTAGCTTGTCGGGCTCTCCGAGAGGGGCGGAGGAATTGAACTCGGGTCGGCTATTACCTTAACCAATGGTCAAAATTAACATACGAGTACAAAACAATGGCTACTACTATTAATTAGAAACTCAGTTCATTTTTTTGTTGTTGTTTTGGTTTTGGCTTCTGGCCCACACCTGGCAGTGTTCAGGTGTTACTCATGGCTCTGTACTTAAGAATTACTACTGCTGGTGCTCAGGGGGTCCGGGGATTGAACCCGGGTTGGCTGTGTGAAAAGAAAGTGCCTTACCCACTGTACTATGTCTCTGGCCCTCATTTATTCTTAAATAAATATATAATATCTAGTCTACATCCCTGTATGAAATTGCTCAGTATTCATTATGCCAATAAAAGTTTGAATAAATTACTTCTAATATTCCTACTGTGATTCAAGACTGACCAGAATTATGCAGCAGAGTAGGTCCCATTTACAATAAAATACTATTATGTTAAGATAAATATAAATATCTTTTACTCTTTTTTTTAAAAAAAAAAGAAGAGTAAAAACTTTGATAGGGATTATATTATTTATTTTATAAAGTAGTTCACAACATTTGATTACATTTTCTATTAAAACACCAGTCCCACCACCATTACACCTTCCCACCACCATATTTCGAGTGTTTCCACCCTGAACCCCAATCTCTGTCCCAAAGCAGAACCGAAATATAGCATTTCACCATAAGGTTGGTTGCCTCCTACTTTGATTCGCATCAAATGTGGTGTGGTACTCTTGGACTATGAGAGAGTGTGTCTCGTTAGCCACAAATGCATGATTCAGGGAAAGGTTCACTCATACCTGAGACTTGGCCCAAACATGTGGAGAGGAGCCGTGAACAGGGCAGTGGCTGGGTTCTGGAGGTTTTCGGCTGCAGGGGCTGGGTCCCTTGGGGCAGGGAGGAGTCCCACCCAGCCCCTTCTGGGGCACCTCGAGTGAAACAACCTGGTGTGGGCACCTTTTACTTTCAGTTTAGCCTCTCAAGCTATTTGATCACTCTGGTCTCAGGTACATGGCTTTGTAAAGTTATATTACTTTTCTTCAGAAAGAAAGCCTGACTGCAAAAACTATGAAAATCAACAGTAGTATTCTATTTATCTTTATCATTTATGTGGGCTGTAGCGATAGCACAGCGAATAGGGCGTTTGCCTTGTACAAGGCCGACCTGGTCGACCGGAGTTCGATTCTTCTGCCCCTCTTCGAGAGCCTGGCAAGCTACCAAGAGAATCTCGCCCGCACAGCAAAGCCTGGCAAGCTACCCGTGATGTATTCGATATGCCAAACACAGTAACAAGTCTCACAATGTTACTGGACCTGCTCGAGCAAACTGATGAACAACGGGAGAATAATGACAGTGACAGTGATCATGTATGTATGTATGAATGTATGATTTGGTTGGGGCTGGAGTGATAGCACAGCGGTAAGGCATTTGCCTTACAAGCAGCCAACATGGCCGACCCGAGTTCGATTCCTCCGCCCCTCTAGGAGAGCCCGACAAGCTACCGAGAGTATCTTGCCCACACAGCAGAGCCTGGCAAGCTACCCGTGACATATTCAATATGCCAAACACAGTAACAACAAGTCTCATGATGGAGACGTTACTGGGCCCGCTCGACCAAATCGATGAACAACGGGAGGACCGTGACCGTGACCGATGATTTGGTTTGTTTTGGACACACCCAGTGGTGCTCTGCACACAGAAATTACCCCTGGCAGTGTTCAGGTGAACATAAGGAATGTCAGGAATCAAAGCTAGGTCAGCTGTGTGCCAGGCAATCACCCTACCCACTAAATTATTGCCCCAGTACCTCAGCAGCAATATTTTTTTTAAATTTATTTATTTATTTATTGAATCGCTGTGGGAAAAATTACAAAGCTTTCAAGTTTAAGTCTCAGTCATGCAAATATCAATCACAATTCCCTTTACCAATACTTATTTTTCACCACGAAGAACCCCATTAAGCCCCCCCCAACCCCCCCCAATGTCTGTGGGGTAGATGAATTCTAGTTAACACTCTACTTTGACTAGCTTCATTGTTTTGATAAAAGTTGCACCATTATTATTTAGACTCCCCCCCCAAAACTCAGCCATGCTGAAAAAGCATTGTGAAATGATCTCAGCAGCAATATTTTAATGTTCTTGAAAAGCCACCTGATGTGGGGGCGACTAAAACCTCATGGGAAGGGGGGCGTTCCAGTCCGTCCTTCACGCCCTACCGAGGTCACCAGTCACCCCCCACGAGCGGCTCTCCAGCACAGCCACGGCCCCAGAAGCACAAGGACTTAATGCAGAACCCCGCAGCTTGGAGCAGAAAAGTGAACGGACTATGCGTTGATCCAGGCCATCAAGTCTGCCGGAGGGGAAAGGGTGTTGCTCCATTCGCCCTCTCCTCTCTGGAAAGAAAGATGGCGGCCACATGGGAGCCTTGTGGACAGCAGGTATGAGCCGGGAGTGTGGGGGCGACTAAAACCTCATGGGAAGGGGGGCGTTCCGGTCCGTCCTTCACGCCCTACCGAGGTCACCAGTTGCCCCCCACGAGCGGCTCTCCAGCACAGCCACAGCCCCAGAAGCACAAGGGCTTAATGCAGAACCCAGCAGCTTGGAGCAGAAAAGTGAAAGGACTACGCGTTAATCCAGGCAATCATTTCTGCCCAGAGGGGAAAGGGTGTTGCTCCCTTCCGCCGTCCTCCCTCTGGAAAGAAAGATGGCGGCCACATGGGAGCCTTGTGGACAGCAGGTATGAGCTGGGGGTTGGGGGCGACTAAAACCTCATGGGAAGGGGGGCGTTCCGGTCCGTCCTTCACGCCCTACCGAGGTCACCAGTTGCCCCCCACGAGCGGCTCTCCAGCACAGCCACAGCCCCAGAAGCACAAGGACTTAATGCAGAACCCAGCAGCTTGGAGCAGAAAAGTGAACGGACTATGCATTGATCCAGGCCATCAAGTCTGCCGGAGGGGAAAGGGTGTTGCTCCATTCGCCCTCTCCTCTCTGGAAAGAAAGATGGCGGCCACATGGGAGCCTTGTGGACAGCAGGTATGAGCCGGGAGTGTGGGGGCGACTAAAACCTCATGGGAAGGGGGGCGTTTCGGTCCGCCCTTCACGCCCTACCGAGGCCACCAGTTGCCCCCACGAGCGGCTCTCCAGCACGGCCACAGCCCCAGAAGCACAATGACCTAATGCAGAACCCAGCAGCTTGTAGCAGAAAAGTGAAAGGACTACGCGTTAATCCAGGCAATCATTTCTGCCCAGAGGGGAAAGGGTGTTGCTCCCTTCCGCCGTCCTCCCTCTGGAAAGAAAGATGGCGGCCACATGGGAGCCTTGTGGACAGCAGGTATGAGCCGGGAGTGTGGGGGCGACTAAAACCTCATGGGAAGGGGGGCGTTTCGCTCCGCCCTTCACGCCCTACCGAGGCCACCGGTTGCCCCCCGCGAGCGGCTCTCCAGCACGGCCACGACTCCAGAACACAGAAACCAATTTCTTAACTATCTGACTTTCAGTAGAAATACTTCCAGGGTCAATAGGTAAAATAGCAGAAATCCAAAACCAACATTTAATTCTTGAACCCAGCTGTAGAAAGCAAATCACTTCACAATGCTTTTTCAGCATGTCTGATTTGGGGGGGGGTAAACTCTAAATAATAGTGGTGAATCTTTTATTGAAACAATGAATCTAATCAAAGCAGATAGAGTGTTAACTAGAATTCATCTGCCTCACAGGGACGGGGAGGGGTGGGGGGTGGGGTTTTATTGGGGTTCTTCATGGTTAAAAATAAGTATTGGTAAAGGGAAATGTGTTTGATATTTGCATGACTGAGACATAAACCTGAAAGCTTTGTAACCTTTCCCACAGTGATTCAATAAATAAAAAAAAAAAAAGGAAAAAAAAAAAAAAAGAAAAGCCACCTGATACGTGAGGTATAATCCATTTAGAGAAATCTCAACTTGTCTATTTCTTTTTTCCAGAATCTGCTACCAAATGTATTATCTACTGGTCCCTTTCCCTGCCTGTCCCCTCACCCCTCCAACCCACCGCCTCCAACTCACAGGTTCGTCTGTTAGAAAACAGTACCCTTTAGCCAGATCTCACGCTGATTCCAAAAATCGTCTTTGATTATTTAAGGAACTTATTCTGGTCAATACATTAAATAAGTCTAGTTCTAAAGCTTCCATCTCAGACTGGGAAAGTGCCCTGCATGTGGTTTTCATCCCTGGTACCTGAGGCACTACTAGGTGTGGTCCCTCATGAGGCAGGAGAGCATTTAAGAGTTCAGGGAATCACAAGTTACCCTGAGCACCACAGGGAGCAACCCCCAGAGCGTACAGCCGAGAGTAGCTCCCAAGTCCAACAGAATATGCACCCCCCCCAAGTAAATAAAAACTAAAAACCAGTAACAACAACAAAAAAACCGCAAGCCAAAAAAATCAACCATCCTATCCCCAAATTACAGGTCTAGTTAAACAGAAGCTGAGCCTACATTCTCAGTGTTCTTACCTTCACTTTCAACTTCTCACTTTGTTAGGACTGGGAGGAAGGGAAAGAGAAAGATAATTCATTTTAAGCCAACCCAGTGCAAGATCTCTTTAGCTAAACCCAAGTCAATCGAGGGCTTCTCAACCTAAACACTACTGACATTTTGGGTAGGTGATGTTCATTATGGGTGGTGGTATGGTGATGTTCATTATGCAAGGCCAAGCCTGGCAAACTAGCTGTGGTGTATTCGATATGCCAAAAACAGTAACAATAATAGGTCAATAATAGGTCTCATTCCCGACCCTGAAAGAGCCTCCAATAAGTTGGGAAAGACGAGTTCAGAGAGGCTGCTAAAATCTCAGGGCTGGAATGAATGGAGACTGGCGCTCACTTGAGTAAATTGATGAGTGATACAGTGATGGGGCTTTATGTGTACTGTAGACTATTGAGCAGCACCCATGGCCTCTACCCACTATCATTATCAACAACCCAAAATGCCTCCAAACACTGACAATTGTTCAATGACTGAAAAGAGAAGGTGTTAAAATCACCTCTTCTATACCATTAAGGCCTGAGGACTGTCTTACAATAATTGTTATCAGGTCAGTAGAAGCAACTTTTCCTTTTGTCCTCCCCACAGCCTGCCATCCTCCCCCCAACCCCGCTGCTGTACTTGTTGATCAAATGCCGATTAGTATGTAATTAATTTATTTGTGTATCAGGGATCCAAATGGCAGCTGTCACACGAATCCATCTTTGTTGGAGCTCCAACACTTCACAGCCTGCAAGAATGAAGAGTTTGAATCTGGCTCTATTACCCACCTCTCAGTCCCAAACTCAGTCCCAGGAGAGATCCTGTCCAATGCCATTTGTTTAGCAAGGAATCCTCTTAGAAACATGGTCAGATAGCATACACACCAATCACTTGCCAAGGCAACCACTCAACCCACCAAAAATTAATACATCTTCCTCCACCAAAGAGCACCTTGAACCACTGAGGGGAGGCACGACAGAATATAAGTTAAATAACTCTTTTTAGGACACGGGAATCACTGTTATTCAAAAATCCTCCACATTTCAGACAGGTGTGTGTGAACACTGCATCTTAAGGGTGTGATGAAAAAACAAGCACAGTGATGAAGAAACAGTGCACAACCATGGCCAGATTGTGAACCCAGGAGACAAGTGGGAGTACTATGATAAACCCTGTAGAACACCTTAATCAGAGTGCGCATATGTACCAAAATGAACTACAGGAGTGTGACTTTGGTGAGCATATGTGTAGCCTTGAAGAGATGCTCAAAGGATTGAAGACAAGCTCTGCGTTTGCTTTTTTGTTTTGGGGTCACACCCAGTGGTGTTCAGGAGACCATATGTGATACTGGGGACTGACCTGGGTCAGCTGCGTGCAAGGCAAGTGCCCTACTCACTGTAGTATCTTTTCTGGCCCTGGGCCACATGTTTTGTATGCAGGAGGCCCAGGTTGAATCCCAAGCACTACCTGGTCACCCAAGCACAGAGCCAGGACTAGCCCCTGAACATCCGGGTATGGTTCCCAAAAACAAAAGAACCACCACCACCACCACCAACAAAAACCCAACCTAAAACAATATGCAATCCATAGTGAGCGTCACAACTAAATATGTGAGCCCTACAAGCAAGCTTGTGGATGACTCTTGGTTAATGCAACATCGACTAAGGAAGGGAAGGAGGGCTAATAGTTCAGCAATAGAAAATAGTAATATTTTAACATATGGGGAAACTGGGTACAATGCAGGAAATCTCTGTGCTTTTATAACTCTGTAGCTAAAATAGTGTTTTGTTTTTTTTGCTTTTGCTTTTTGGGTCACACCCAGCAATACTCAGGGGTTACTCCTGGTTCTGCACTCAGGAATGACTCCTGGCGGTGCTTGGGGGGTCCATATGGGATGCTGAGAATCGAACCTGGGTCGGACACATGCAAGGCAAACACTCTATCCGCTGTGTTATTGCTAAAGTCCCTAAAATAGTTTAAAAATAATGAAATGTACAGAAACACATATCCCAACTCTCATGTATTTATAATGATTGAGAACTGCCTACCCAGATTTTTTTAGTGACTTGTGATTCTCTAGACTTCATTTTATTACTTACTAAAAGTTTCAAAGACCGGAGTGAATGTTGGTTTTTTACAACCTGAATTTTTTATACAACCCAGGAAAGCTGTGACTTCATAGTTTTTAAGTCCAGGCTCCTGTTTTTGTCCATAATTAGAGAAATAATCAACTATAAGCATTGCAATTACCAGAGTTGTATGAATTGGCCTGCTGATAATTATAGAAATAAAAGGAAACTACACATAAGCTGGCTGATAAATTCAGTTCTCAGATGCTAAGTTCTAGGATCATCCTGGAAAGAAAGCCAAAGGTGAGAGCTTTTACATTCTGAATCTACACACTTTACATATTCAGTTATTTCAGATTTTCAGTTGAGTAGTAAAGTCAGTAGAGCTAAGTGTTACCTTATCATTTAATGTATTTTATTACATTATTATCTTATTAATACATCTTATTATCTCGTTCTTACTTTGGAGAATCCAGCAGGCTACCAAGGGTGTCCTGCTCGCACAGCAGAGTCTGGCAAACTTCCCACGTCATACTCAATATGCTAAATACCAGTAACAATGATGGGTCTCATTCTCCTAACCCTGAAAGAGCATTGAATATAGCTCTTTTAAAATCCCAGGGCTAGAAAGAAGGAGACGTTACTGGTGCCTGCTCGAGGCAATCGACGAACAACAGGATGATCGTGATCATGATCCCTGAATAGTGAATTTTATGGGAGTAATGAACATGTTCTCAAAATTAGATGAGAGTTGTATCCATTGGTAAATTTAGTAAAAAGTCATTGACTAGTACATGTGTTCATCCTGATTCAATCCTGGCACAATACGTGTCCCTCAAGTACTGCCCAAGCACAGAGTCAGGAATATCCACCAAATGACAACTGCGTATAGCCTCTAAATAATCACTGGATGAATTTTATGACATTACCAAAACTGGCAGGAGGAAAGCTTGGGCCACCCAAATTATGAACCCAGTGGTGCTCAGGGCTTACTGCTGGCTCCATGCTCAGGGATCACTTCTGGCAAGGCTTGGGTGATAATATGAGGTACCAAGGATTAAACCTGGGTCAGCTCCATGCAAGACAAACACCTTACCTGCTGTATTAGCCCTCTGGCTTTTATAATTTTCTTTTACTTTCCTTATTTCTGGAGATACCAGGGATCAAATGCAGGGCTTCACACATGTAAGACAGGTAAAAATTACTGAACCACAACCCCTGGTTAATAATTTTTATTAGAAGCGGGGGTGCTAGAGAGATGGTGGAGTGGGTCTTGCGTGTGGCTGACCTGGATTTGATCCCTGGCACCCCATATAGTCCCCTGAGCACTGTCAGGATTGATTCCTGAACACCAAGCGAAGAGTAAGTCCTGAACACTGGTGGGTGTGGCCCCCAAACACAACTAAGAGTGGGGGGAGGAAGGGCCAAGGAGATAGTTCAAAGGGCTACAGCACATGGTTTGCATATGGAAGCCCCATGTTTTTCACCACCACATGGTCCCCCAAGCACCTCTGGAAGACTAGCCCCTAGAACGAGCCTCTGTCCCCGTCAACTCCCCAGCTTTGAGCTTTATGTAACAAATCCAGAAAACCAGGAAGATTCATTCCAGCACCTGCAAATAGTTCAGTGACAGAAATACCACTGTTAAAAAACAGCATATTTGCTTTAAAATAACCCTTCATTGCTAACTTATGAATACTAAAGCAGAACGCTCACTGAACCACACTGTGCAACCACAGTGGGCACTGACTTCAGATGTGGTTATTATCACCTTCCAGATTAATACCTGAGGGCTGTCAGAACAGTACTAGCCAACCCTGTTCAGGTTCAGTCCAGACATTCCAGTCTCTTGGGAGAGCATCAAGTCATGGAACAGTGTGAACCAGCAGCCACTCAAATCAGAACTATCACTCTCCTAGGAGATGGCTGAGAAAGCAAGGAAAAGAACCTCCACCAAGCACTGTACTCTTTGAGAACATTCCAGAGAACATTCCAGATGTCAGCCCCTTTACATGCATGACAGACTCTAAGGTTGGCACAGCAGCTCTGAAGTGGGCAATATGATTTTTCCTCCTCTGGGGGTGCTGCTCAGGTTTACTCCTGGCTCTGTGCTCAGGGATCAGTGCTGGCAGTCTCAGGGGAGTATACGGGGAGAACTGAGTGGGCAAATGCCCTACCTCCAGTACTATCATCTCTCAGCTCTACTCCTCCATGCAATCCGCAAACATCAAGGGGAGGTGAAGCAGAGGAAGCGTTCATTGGGCTAGAGTGCTGCACTGTACAGAGGAGCTCTGGGTTTGATTCCTGACACATACCCCCGATCACTGCCAAATGTGGCCCCAAAACAAAAATAAAAACAAAATAAAAATCAAACGTTGAAAAATAAGGGCCGAGAGAATCCAGGAAGGTAAGGCACTTGCCTTGCAGTGGCCAACTCCAATTTGATTCCTGCGTATTCATACAGTTCCCAAACTCACCAGGAGTGATCCCCTGAGTGCAGAGCCAGGAGTAAGAACAACACTGAACTCTGGTGTGACCCCAAAACAAACAAAAAACTGAGGCACTAGATAGACAGTACTGCTGATAAAGCACGTGTCTTGCATGATGCCGATCTGGGTTTGATTCCTGCAACCCTTATGGTGCCCTGAGCACTGCGAGGGTGATTCCCTGAGCACTGCTAAGTGTGGTCAAAAAACAAAAACAATTTTTTTTGAAAAAAAAATTAAGTCAAATATTAACTAAACATACAAACCAGAAGAAATTATGGGAATATAAAAGTAGAAGGCTGAAATATACGGCACATTCCCAACTTAAGACTAATTAAGAACTGGGGCTGAAGCAATAATACAGCAGGTAGGTCATTTGCCTTGCATGCAGCAAACCCAGGTTCAAGCCCCAGCATCCCACAAGGTCCTCCAAGCACTGCCAGGAATAATTCTTGAGAGTAGGGCCAGGAGTAACCCTTGAGGAACACTGAGTGTGATCCAAAAAGCCAAAAAAAAAAATAGACACATTAAGAACTAATTACTTCAATACAAAGCAACCATGATATACAACAAAAATAAGTATCTAAGTATAAAGGCTAGACAGGTAACTCAACTGAGAAGACACAGTGTGAGACTATAAGGTTCCCTGAGCACAACTACAA
Source organism: Sorex fumeus (assembly GCF_029834395.1). NCBI lineage: Eukaryota > Metazoa > Chordata > Mammalia > Eulipotyphla > Soricidae > Sorex > Sorex fumeus. The sequence goes on along the minus strand of NW_026606129.1, from coordinate 50,778,318 downwards.
GCAATCTGAGAGCACTGAGCCAGGAATAGCCCCTTAACATCACAGGTATGGCTCCCAACAAAACTATATCTATATCTATATGCACCTCATCAGAGTAGACATATTAGAAGTTCTCATTAAAATTGCCAAATGGGGAACTGGTGATACAGTACATTGGGTAGGGTTGCCTTGCATATAGCCAACCCAAGTTTGATCTCTGACATCCCATATGGTCCGGTCCTACAAGCCCAGAGGCAGAGCCAGGAGCAACCCCTGAGCATTGCCAGTTGTGGCCAAGAAAACAAAAACAAAACAAACAAAAAAGTCTGCCAAATGGGGTCAGAGCAATTGTACAGTGGGCAGGGCAATTGTATTGCACAGAGCTGATCAGGGTTCAATCCTGACAAGACATGGTCCCTCCAACCCTGCCAGGAGAGATTCCCTCAGTAGAGCCAAGAGTTAGCCCTGAGCAATGCCAGGTGTGGCCCCAAAACAAAACAAAACTTGCCAAATGAGTACTAACATGTGACTCAAACCCCATTCAATTTTTAAATCCTTCTGAAAACACCAAGTCCCAGAGAACAGGAATCTTCAATAACTGTTGATTCAGAATTGGTGAGATAGTTCACAAACTGAAGTGGATGCAGGAGGTCTTAGGCTTGGTCCCAAGAATAGTATAGTGTCCTGAGCCCGGCTGGTGGTGATCATCCCTTTATCCTTATTGTGTTTGGCCATCATTCCCAGCAGAACTCAGAGAATCATGCAGAGTTGGGGATCAAACCTGGTTCTCCAGTTCCAAAGCATATTACATGTGCTCAGTCCTTTGAACTATCTTCCAGCCTATAACCCCATCAAAAGAATTTTTCTTCTTGGTTCAGAGACAGTACAGAGGTTAATAGGTGCTTGCCTTGCATATCACTGATGCTGGCACAATCCCCAGAACTGCATATGGTCCCCAAAGCACAGTTAGTAAAGAATCCGGAGCACTGGTGGGTATGGCCAACTCTCTCACCCAACTAAAAACCTTTATTGCTTTATATTCATTTTATTTATTTGGAAGAAGGGATTTGGAGGCCATATCCAGGCACTCATGACTTACTGCTCCTCGCTCCATTCTCAGAAATTACTTTTTTTTTCTTTTTGGGTCACACCTGGCGATGCTCAGGGGTCACTCCTGGCTCTGCACTCAGGAATTACCCCTGGCAGTGCTCAGGGGACCAGATAGGATGCTGGGAATTGAACCTAGGTCGGCGGCGTGCAAGGCAAACGCCCTACCCACTGTGCTATCGCTCTAGCCCCTCAGGAATTACTTCTGGTGGTGCTTGGGAAACCACATATAGTACTAGGGATCGAATTGGGGTTGGCCACATGCAAGGCCAAGTGCATTAACCCCTATATTATTTCTCTGATCCTGTCCTCTTTTTTTCATTTTTGGGGCCACACCCAGCAGTGCTCAGGGTTTATTCCTGGCTCTGCACCCAGGGAGGACTCCTGGCAGTGCTTGAAACCATATGTGGTGCACAGATCAAACCCAGGTTGGCCACATGCAAGGCACGCAGCCTACCCACTGTTCTATCACTCTTGCTCTGACAGTGGCATTTTAGAATGAATTTTCCTTTCTCATTCCCTCCAACATCTAAACTGAAATCCAACAGTGGAAGTGAAGTGGAAGTTTTGAGGAAGAGCAGCATGACTAAAGTCACAAGTTTTAAAGCTAAGCTCTGGTCAGGATGCCACATTCTTCTAAGTAGTTTTAGGGTTGGGTACAGACCAGCGTATTTGGTATTTCCCAAAGCAAGCAAAACTGCTCCCGCAGAGGGTGCTGGAATAAGAGGGGGAGGGAAGGCTGAGGTAACCCCTAGTTGTGTGGCATTTTCTTATTTATTCTCTAAAGATAAGGAAAATAGATTTCTAGGGGTTGGGAGGTACAGGGTGCTGAGTGACTTTTTCTAAAAAGGGGACTGAAAGCCAGAAGTTGGGAACCTCTGGTTTAGACAAAATTACAACCTTGCAGGAATTTATAAAGATTATTTTTTAATTGCTTAGAATGCAAATAATTTAAATATTGATGTCTTTTATTCAGTTTTATCTCATTGCTACAAACATATATGATTAAGCAAATTGGGTCTTCACTTCCCTCCCACCCACCCACCCCCTGGCAACCTCATTGCATAAATTATCTTCCCATTCCATAAAATCTAAGCTTCTCCTATTGATTTCATTTCATTTTATTTGGTTTTAGCTTATTTTTGGTTCCTAAGGCAGAGTCCACTGTGCTCAGGGATCGGCCCTGGGTCAGTCAGGTACAAAGCAAGCATCTTACGCGTATACTACCTCTCTGGTTATTGACCATTTAAGTCAAAAGTGCATATACCATGTAAGATTTGGTTTCATCACAATATATTCACAAATATCGTGGCCATTCTATTTGAAAATCCAAATTCTCAAATTTTGTGACACAAAAACACTACAATTTTCACTTTCCACACAAGAAAAAGTCAATCTCTAGAGAAATTTTCCTGTTTTGTGAAGCATCCTTCTTGCATTTTATAAAGCAACTTTGTCACACAGAGGGATAATCTTCACCTAAAGGTGATGCTAAGAAAGATGAATAGGGTCTGGAGCGACAGCACAGCGGGTACGGCGTCTGCCTTGCATGCGGCCGAGCCGGGTTCGATTCCCAGCATCCCATTTGGTCCCCCGAGCACCGCCAGGAGTAATTCCTGAGTGCAGAGCCAGGAGTAAACCCTGAGCATTCCCCGGTGTGACCCAAAAAGTGGGAAAAAAAAAAGAGAGAAAGATGAATAAAAAACTCCAGACAGGGATTTGTCTCCCAGGCATTTCAGTGACTATTTGACTATAAAGAAACAAGTAACAAATATCACATCTACAAACTCCAGAATATAAAAACGTTAATTTCAACAGACCCAGTGCCAACAGTCTGAGAGAGCAAGTCTCAGCACTGGGTGCCCCTAAGAAGATAGATATTTTAACAGAACCGCCCATTCCCTTCTCCAAGGTTCACACAGTGGCACATGCCACAGAGAGGAGAATCACCTCCATCCACAGGGGCCAGGACAACACAAATAGGCATGAAAAACACTGCAAGAAATACCATCCACAAAAGAAGTGAAATAAAAGGTGTCTGTAAAGTATGAGTGACAGACCTCAATTGGAAATTACTGTCTCGACAAGGCCCTGAGGAGTGCCAGCCCAGGGCACTGCTGCAGTGCAACAGCAGAAACAAGAAAAGGGTTATCGGGGTCCAGGTTATCATCTAAATAAGTTCTCTATAGAATCTATTCCCCTCAATATTTGACAAAGCTGGCATAAAGCACATCCATTCCCTATTGTGGTCTTAAGTATTAGTCAAAGATAAATAAATGGCATTTTGGGGCTGGAGTGATAATACAGCAGGTGGGGCGCTTGCTTTGCATGTGGCCACATGGGTTTGATCCTCAGCGTCTCATATGGTGCCCTGAGCACTGCCAGGTGTGACTACCCCCTCAAAAATCAAACAAACAAAAAAACCTAATCTCCAAGTACAGTCAGATGTGACCCCAAAACTAAACAAAATATAAATCTCAGTAAAATGCATTTCAAAGAAACTTCTGAAGCAGCACGCACAAGCATAAGCACACACACAAATGCACATATCATCAGAGGTGCCCAGTAAGTGGCAACCCAATTTGGCAAGTAAAAATTGAAGTGAGGTAGAAAGGCTCAGCAGACAGAGATATTTATCTTCCATAAACCGTGCTTAATGCTCTCTGAAGATAAGGCCTTCTCTCATCACGTTCCTCTCTTTCCTAGGATTCTAAATGACACTGCCTTTTCAAGCTTGACAGAGCCACACATCCATTTTCTTTTAAAAATAGTTTTAATAAGCTCCAGATAGAAAAATAAATTATTCTGACTGGAAATTACTTGGCATGAAGAAGAGGAGCGGTGATATCTGCCTAATCTTAAATGCTTACTAGTTATCAAATGCTACACTAAGTATTCTGCATGCAATATTCACCTGGAGCCACTGCTCAAATGTAGTAGCGCTCTGTTCAAAAAGCTTTCCTGAGGACCCCGAATGAAACTGTCCTCATCAGAGATAGCTGAGGGGACAGGGGCACATGCCTTGTATGTACAAGGAGTCAAGTTCAATTCCTCACATGGCCCCCAGCATCAACAGGGGCAGCCATGGAGGCCCCCCTACCCCCAGCGGTACCAAGATACTGGCCCTGAGAATTAGACCATTTGGCCCAGGTCAAGGATAGCCAGCAATAGTCCTGGGAGTCTTCTGAGCACTGTTGCAAAGACCCCAAAACAGACAACTGCCCCCGTAAAGCATTTTCTCAATACCACACTTATCCTTAGAGTACTCAGCAGTAATATAGAGTAATTTAAACTTTCCTACTTGCTTATGCTTTATCCTATCACTAAGACAGAAGTTACATAGTCTGGCTTGTTTATGGAAGCATCTTTACCATCTGGCAGTCATGAATGTATATCATTTAATCCACTCCAGAATCTGATGCACTGGTAACAAAGGGACAGTGACTGAGGGAAGTCAAGATACTTGCCAAATAACCCAATAGGAAGCAGTAAAATATATGACTGAAGGACCCACATTCTTTTCTATGCCATACTGCCAAATAAACACATTTCATGCTCAGAATTCTTTCCATGAAATTACTAGCATTCACCCTGAGTCCTAAAAATGAATGCTAACTGGACCTGAGGAGAGTGCCAGGGCTTACAGTGCCTGTCACGCAAGCATATGGCCACGACTTGAACTCCCATGTCCCACATGTGCTAATAAGCCTGGTCCTGACTGGTCTCGGTCTCACAGCACCTGGCAGCTCTGTTGTTTGTGATCTCCAGCACCACAAGCCATAAGCGATTTTCAGCCACGCCCCAGTCAGGTGTCTGAAAACACCACATAAAGGGGTGTAACCACTGGCGAGTACTACAGGGACAAGGTGTATGAGCAGCAGGACCAGGGAGTATGACCACTGACTGCTCTGTGAGCACTGCAGTGACTCCTGGCAAACACAACAGCTAAAAACATAAGACCATCATACCAGGATGTCCATAATGCTGACTCACTGCAGCAGCAGCAACAAAAACAAAGGACAAGGGTGAGAAGAAGAAAATTATTATTTTTTTTTTGCTTTTTGGGTCACATCCTGCGATGCTCAGGGGTTACTCCTGGCTCATGCACTCAGGAATCACTCCTGGTGGTGCTCGGGGGACCATATGGGATGCTGGGAATTGAACCTGTATCGGCCATGTTGGCTGCGTGCAAGGCAAACGCCCTACCCGCTGTGCTATCATTCCAGTACCAGAAGAAGAAAATGTTTTTAAAAAGAGTTGCACTCCTTTCACAGTCACCTGTACCATAGATCAGGATACTCACTTCTCTCCTTGTCATTTTCAGTTTTGGGTCATAACAGGGGCACTCAGGGATCACTCTTAGTGGGACTCAGGTGACTATATGGGGTGTCGGGGATCAAACCCAATTCAGCACCATGCAAGGCACGTGCCTTATCTGCTATACTATCTCTCCAGCCCCATAATTTCTCCCCCTTTTTTTTTTTGCTTTTTGGGTCACACCTGGCCATGCTCAGGGGTTACTCCTGACTCTGCACTCAGGAATTGTTCCTGGCAGTGCTTGGGGACCATACTGGATGCTAAGGATTGAACCTGGGTCTGCTGTGTGCAAGGCAAATGCCCTACTTGCTGTACTGTATCTCCAGCCCCGTAATTTATCTTCTTATGAGTCTACCCCATCCTTACTCACATTTCTTAATTAAAACTATTACATTTGTTTATTTTGTCACACCTGGCCATGCTCAATGCTTACTCCTGACTCTGGGATCACTCTTGACAGTGCTCTGGAAATCATATATGGTACTGAAACCAGGTCAGCTACATGCAAGGCAAGGTGCCTTAAGGTATGATCTCATTTTCAGTATTCTGGTCCAAACAAATTTTTCTTTTTTTTTGCTTTTTGGGTCACACCCGGCAATGCACAGGGGTCACTCCTGGCTCTGCACTCAGGAATTATACCTGGCAGTGCTCAGGGGACCATATGGGATGCTGGGAATCGAAGCTGGGTTGGCCGTGTGCAAGGCAAACGCCCTACCCGCTGTGCTATCACTCCAGCCCCCACAAAATTATTTTAATAAAAATGAAATACATGGAAACACATGCTAATTTGGGGGGTGTGTGTGTGTCTGTGTGGTGCTAGGGATTGAATTTGGGGGTCTTGCACAACAAGACATGCGTCCTACCACTGAGCCATATCACCAGCCCTAAAAATGAACTGAGTCATGAAGTCTGTGCAGATCTGCAAGAAAGGATTCTGCTTGTGACAAGGAGGTAGTTTCGAGGGGTAGAGTGCATACTTCATGTGTAAGAGGAACTGGGTTCAGTCCCCAGCACCCAACTCCACTCCAACCAAAAAAAATTCAAAATAAAAATGTCTGCTCTTGGGGCTGGAGTGATAGCACAGCGCGTAGGGTGTTTGCCTTGCACACGGCCAACGCGCGTTTGATTCCCAGCATCCCATATGGTCCCCTGAGCATCGCCAGGAGTGATTCCTGAGTGCAGAGCCAGGAGGAACCCCTGTGCATTGCCAGGTGTGACCCAAAAAGAAAAAATAAATAAATAAAATGCCTGCTCTAGTTCTATTTTACATTTCACCCTTTTGGGGGGTTGGATAATTTAGAAAGGATTTTATTTGGGAATGGAGGGAAGAGCAAGTTAAAACACAATAGTGTTATTTTCAAGATCAAACATTAAGTGACATACGGGTGTTAAAAATAACACCCAAATGGGGGAGATAATTCAAAGAACTGAAGTACTTGTTTTGTTTGCATGCTAGAGCCCTGGAGTCTGACCACCTGAGCACTACTGGATGTAGCCAAACTAATGGGTGGGGGGTAGAGCAACACATTCCCCCATTTCTACTAAAAATACAGAACTGGGAGAATAGGTTAAAAAAAAAAAGCTTTGCTATGACCTTTCTATGTTTTTTCATTGACAAAATAATTTAGTAGAGTGGAAAAAGAATTAATGACTATTTACTGGTAAGATCTAGATGCTTATGAAATGACTGAGTGTTCTCAAATGAGTACAGGCTGTCAGAATGAAATCAACCATAAGCACAGAGAATGAGACCTTCTTCTTCTCTCCAAATACTGGCAGGCAGCACAGCATTCTGATGCTTAATTAGTATGTGTTAAATGACTGATTCAAGGGATACTGAACAAGTCAGAAAGTAAGAACTGTACATAGTTCTGATCCAGTCATTCTCTAAGGACCTGGCAATATGACTAATAGGTAGGTAAGCTATATCATAACTTCCCCCAATTATTGCTTGCTCCCAAAACATAGCCAACAAAGGGAAAAGGTTACATGTAAACAGCTATGTTGTATGGAACAAAATTGAAAAAACGGCATTAGGTTATGTAAGAAGAATTCTCATGTGAGAGAACTCTTTTCCGATCATCCTTAAGAGTCTGGTGAAACGAGTGGGTACAAAAAAAATGAAACTACATTGCTAAGTTTCTTTTTCCCACTCTTCAGATGGAGGAACTAAAAACCAAGGAAAATAAATCCTCCCAAGGAAATATGACAAGAAGGAGTCTACCCATATCATAATTTCACCCAGAAATATCAGACAGGATTCATTTACAATCTCACATTGTTCTTAGATGGAAAGCTGAAAATATATGGATGAATCAGCTCAGGCGATAAGCAGTCAAACACTTGAGAATGACACTCCAATTTGCAGAGAACAATGACAAATGCAACAAATTTTAACACATCTCTTTCCTCCCTGATGGCCCTCTTGGAAAAATCAGCATGTGCAGGCGAGTCTGCATGCCATAGGTCCTGGCCACCAGTGGAACTGCCATTACTTTAGATATGAATCTTAAGCATTGGCCTAGAATTGTTGTGTCAGGCAGATCCTTGGAATAATCAAGGTTCATCCCTTGCATCAGGATCCCCATCTCAGTCACACACCAAAGAAAAGAACTCCAGGTCTATCATTTTTTTCAGTCTCTTCTCAGAATCTAATCCAACTACGACTGGATGCTAGTTTTGAAAATGCACTTTCTGCCTACTCACTTGTCGAGAGAAACTTCCCAGTATACTGCTTTTTGGCTGAAGTGTGGTATGCTCCAAATATAGATTTCTGGCACCTTCCCGACGCTTAAAACCCTCCCTCCCCATACATGAAAAATATATCCTTTCAGCATCATTTGACCGAAGTATAAAGCAACCTGGTTGGCCTCCATGCATCCGATGGCATCTTCCAAGAGTGAAAACTCCACGCAGACATAGCCATAGTCGTAACCTGGGGACAGCATTTAAATACAGACGGGAGTGGTGTTAGTGCCTTGCAAACACAAAAGACACACTTAAATCCCCTGTTCCTGCACCCCTTAAACATAAGCCCTCCCATCTAATCCCTCTCTCCCCTAAGCTAGGCAAAGCTACTACCCCAAACAGAAAAAAGTGCTCAAAGAGATGTTTCTGAGAAATCCCCAAATGGCTTTTATATTAATCAAGAAGATCCTTAGCTGGCTTTACCACAGGTGATCTGGCAAGGGTGCCCCAGAATTGGGTAATCCCACAGAAAGTTCAAGTGGGGACCCGAAACATTTTAACCACAGGCCGAATCTGCTGGAAAAATCAAGTCAGTAGAACTGAAAAGCATCTGAGGGGAAAAATAAAAAAGGTATCCCGAGAAAGGAAGGAGAAGCAGTTATCCCAAAACTATGCTAATAGTCACCACTTTTCAAGCAGAAACCACCTTCAAAGACAGAAGTGCTGACAGACTGAGGAAACTATTCTGTTTGGATACCACAGGAAGCTTCTGGTTGGCAGGGGACAGACCATTTCAGGTCTCCTCTTTTTTCCTTGTTTCAACTCAAGTCATAAAACAGCTAAAATCTTTATGAAAGGAAGAAGGTGTAAAAGCACAAATGAGTACAAATAGTTGGGTAAAAAACTGTGCGTATGCACGGGTGGGTGGTGGAGTAGGCTGAGGGAGAGATAGCAGTTGTTAGCAATCAACATGTGTTCAAGAACTATATATTATTAGAGTTCTAAATCGCATGTACCCTTCCACCCTTTTCCTGAGCAGGTATCATCTGTGGCACTAAGACCCATGAAATTAGGAAATCATGGGATTTACAGGCTACTAAAATCTAACAACAACTCCTACTATAATTTTCCCAGATACTGTCACCATACAGTTACAAAAAATATATTTTCCTCAAAACAACACTCAACAAGTTGCTTCCATGGTTCCTCCACAACCTGATACGATAAAGAAATGCATACTTAGAATCAACATCACGCAAGTGAAGTAAGACAAAGGGGTTCTGATGAGAAAAAACACAAAATCCATAAAACCTACAAAAATTCTGAACAAGAGATAATACATAATAACAGGAAATGAGTATCTCTAAATCAAGGTTTCTATCAAAGCCTCCTCCCACCCAAAAAAAGCACCAAAAACAAAAACAACAAAAATGGAGGCTGGAGAGATAGTACAGTGGGAAGGGCACTTGTCTCGCACGAAGTCAACTAAGGTACCATCTCCAGAACCCCATATGGTCCCCCAGCCCACTGGGAGTTATTCTTGAGTTCAAAGCCACAAGTAAGCCCTGAGCACTGACAGTATGGCCCCCCAAACGAACCCACCCCCACCTCCAAGCACAATAGAAAAAAAATTTTTAAAGACTAAACTTGAAGTAAATTACATTCTTTGCTATAGTGTATGAAACATTCCTTGTTTCTGATAAAATGTTATAATGTATAGGAAGATTCTTGCTCTGAATTTTAGAAAATTACTTGAAAGGTCCTCGAAACGTGAGCTATGACCACAGACTGAGAGATACATTCTCTACCTAGTTTGACCACTTTGATCAACAGATTAAGACCTGAAATCACTATTTAAACTTACCATAAAAATCAATGGTGTCTCAGACTTTATATGAAAAAATAAGACTACTTTAAAGAGAAGCATATTACTTAAAGACATTCCTTAATTCCTTTAAAGCGGGCTCTCTTTTTCTTTTTTCTTTTTGAAAGGAAGCCCCCAAGCAGTTCTCAGGCACTGGGAACAATACTCCCAGTGAGACTTAGCCAACTGTTCGGGCTCAGCCGGGGATGACGGAGGCCAGCAGGGACATCTGGGCAGTGCTGGGGAAAAGCGAGGTTTTGTTTGGGGGCCACACCTGGCAGTGCTCAGGGCTAACTTCTGGTGCTGCACTCAGGAATCACTCCTCACCATGCTCAGGGACTATATGTGGTGCCAGGAAACAAACCCAAGTCTGCTGCATACAAAGCAAGTGCCGTATCTGCCATATCAATCCATGTACTGTCTCTCCTTCAGTCACACAAATGGAAATTTCTTTCTCCTTCCTTTTTAAAGAAAAAAATTTTTTTTCCTACATACACCTGGTGGTGCTCAGGGGATCATATGTAGTATCAGAGATCAAACTGGGGTTGATTACTGGATTCAAGGCAAGAGTCAACCTCCGCACAGTGTCTCCAGACTCCTCAAGTGAATTCTCTTATTCAAAATCAGTGTCTACATCAAACATGAAGCATTTCATATTTGGGGATGGGAAGTGTGGCTCAGAAGCAGAGTACATGTCACAAATGTGTGTGAGGCCCTGGCTTTGATGTACAGCAGCACACAAAAGAAAATCCCATATTTATCAAAGGGTTCTAATGTTCTTAGTCAGTAACCATAGATGCAACTAATATGACCTTTGGTGTCCATGAAACAAGTGGCTGTATTCTCAAGTGTGCCGATTACCTCGACAGAACAACTCAAACAAACCAACAGGTGTGTGGAAAGCAACCTTCTCTATAGCTACCAAAAAGAAACAACAACAAGCAAAGTTCTGAGTTTCTTTTTTTGTGCTTAAAAAAGCACTACTGTGACCCAGAGGAATCACAGAATCTGTGGAGAAAGACGAATCATGACAACACTTGTACTTGCACAAGAATAAACTACGATACTAAAGTAATTGAAAAAGATATAATCTGCAAGAAACTTCATGAGAACCTAACAGAATCTTTACACATCAACTCTGTAATACTATATATCCATAATCTGCATCAAATTTAACATAAAATTCACAAATTAGCGTAAAAATAAAAACAAAACAATTCCTTCCACCTAAAATTTTTGCTATCAAGAACAGAAACTTGAAGTTTAATTATGGCTCTTATTTAATCCCCAGCATCCCATATGGTCCCCCAAGCACCGCCAGGAGTAATTCCTGAGTGCAGAGCCAGGAATAACCCCTGAGTATCCCTGGGTGTGACCCAAAAAGCAAAAAAATATATATATGTATATATATTTAATTGCCCAGGTGCTAGAGAAATATTACAGAAAGAAAGGAGCTCGCCTTGCACTACTTATGGGATCCCTAGCCCCATGAAGAATAAGCCCTGAGCACAGCCCCGTGTGGTCCCAAAACAAAAAATTTAACTGTCCGAAGTTCAGGTATGCGTCCAAGATATGTGGTTGAGGGGCTGGAGAGAGAGCACAGAGAGTAGGGCACTTGTCTGTGTGTTGCTGGCCCGGGCTCCATCCCCAGCATCTTATATGATCCCTCATGCAACCCCAAGGGTAATTCCTGAGTGCAGAGTCAGGAGTAACCCCTACGCATTGATGGATGTGGCCCCCAAACAAACACAAAAACAAAATTAAATTTAAAAAAGCCCTCAAGGTTGTAGTAAAACTCAGGAATTGCCAAACTACACAATGATACTAAATATTATTTACACAAAGCAATTATCAGTGTAAGGTTGTATCCGGAACAACTTGTATATACCAATTAAATCCTACAAGACTGCCCTAATGAGGCAGATATTATTAGCCTTATATAATCCCTGGAAAAACAGGCAAAGAAGAAATAATTTACTCAAAATCACCTCATTCCTAGTAGCTATACCAAGTTTCAAACACAGACAGTTCAGATTTAATCAATGCATTGACCACTACACTATTTCCTGGACTGATGCAAGTCATCTGAATCCCTAACTCTTCAAAGTTGAAAGGCCCCCACCTATCTGAGCATGGATAAGACCATGGTTACAGGCAAGAAACAATGAAGGGGGGCCAGAGCAACAGTACAGTGCGTAGGGCATCTGCTTTGCATGAAGTCAGCCCAGATTCTATTCCCGGCATACCCCAAGCCCACCAGGAGTGAACCCTGAGCACAGAGCCAGAAGTTCTGTACCATCGTGTGTGTCCCCCGAAAGAAAGGCAAACATGGAAAGGTCAGGAGATAGCTTAAAGGATCTGACTGTAAGTCTTGCATGATTGAGACCTTGAGAGTAATCCCCAAAACTTTACTTGCCCCCACCCCTTCCCAAGAACTACCAGGTAAAGTTCAGTAACTACGAGGCCCAAGCACTGAACCATCTGACCCTGCTGACCACAATTCATAAGACAGAGACCAAGAGGTAGTACAATGGGTAAGCTGCTTGCCCTGTACAGGCCCAACCCAGGGTTCAATTCTTGGCACCCCAAAGGGTCCCCTGAGCACCATCAAGAAAGTCCTGAGCACAAAAATAGGAGTAAGCCCTGAGTAATGCCCAGTTTGGGGGTAGGGGGCACTCACCAAGAATATCCCTGGATCCCTAAGCACAGCTTTGGGCAGCCCGCCTCCCTCCACCAGCCCCCCCCAAAAAAGAAGAAAAGAACTGCCATACAGCAGTTGCTCCCATTCTAAAATATCTATGGTAGAATTATTATGAGTTCAAGAATACAAGTCAGAAAGCATTCAATTTGCTTGCATTGACTGGCTGTACTGAAAACCAACTCTACTGAAGAGACAATTCCCTCAAAGTCTTATTTTTGATAGCTGTAAAAATTAAAATATGGTAAGATTCAAGTGACAGTATATTTATCTTCTCTTCCTGTGCCAGGGATCAAACCCTGGATCTCACACATGCAAAGAACGTAATCTATCACTCAGTCACAACTCCACTCAGTAGAGTATATTTTAAAAGCTTTAAAAACGAGCACAGATATATAAAGTGTGGATAGGAAAAAGGACAAAATTAAATACAAAGTCCCACCTAACTCAGAGGTTCAAGACAAAACGCAACATACTACCATGCATTGTCAAAATCACCTTCAGACACCCCAAGATGAGGAAGGACATACCATCTTCCAATACAGATTAAGTCCAATACTGCCAGTCTTTCCTCCAGCGTCGCAACAGATCACTTTTCTTTTGGCTGACACCAGATGAAGAGGTTAGCTTGCATTTAAGGTCATGACGTATGAAAAATACATCACCTTAAACAGGATCACAGCTGGCACAATGAAGACTCACCCTCAGAGAAACTTGAAAACGGACCAACTGAAGCCTTAGCTGAGTCACCTCTCATACTCACCCCATGAAAGGGGTTGAGAAGAGGGATTGAGCAAGCACAGAAATTTGAAAACATTTAAAGCAAGGCAATTGTCTACAAAAATGGTTACATTGGATATATATTACATAGCAATAACTGTGGACTGTTTCCTCAAATGTAATCTAATAATTCACTGGAGAGGTTGCAGTAGACGCAGGATATTCTATCCAGAGATCTAAACATACACACTTCCTGAAGTCAATGGTAAACTCAGTGTCAACAGCCCCACAGATAGATTACCCAAAAATTATAACAGAAAGTGTCTCTCTCTCTCTTTTTCAAATGTCACATGATGGGAAGAAGTCTGGTGGGTCGATCAGTCTTTGTTTTCATGCAAAATGACCATTAAAAATGTACCTTCCTTGGGGTCGGAGAGAGTACAGTGGGGGGGGGGGGGGGTTATTTGCCTTGAACACCCTGACTCAGGTTCAATCTCCAGCATCCCATATGGTTCCCCAAGTATTGCCAGGAATAATTCCTGAGTGTAGAGCGAGGAGTCAGCCCTGAGCACATCTGGGTGTGCCCCCACCCCTTGGAAGAAAAAATACCTTTCTCCATTTTCTAACCTTAATGTACAGATTTCTCAAAGAAATATGAAAACCCTTACACTTATTTGTTCCACTCCCCACCCCTGCCCCCCTGCCACCTGCTGCCAGCAGAGACGGATCAAATAAGGCCAAAATTAAAAGTCACACTAAAATTTTAACTTTTAAATTTTAAATTTGGGCCTGAGAGATAGTACAGCAGGGAAGGTGCTTACTGACTTGGGTTCAATCCCAGGCATCTCACATGGTCTCCCAAGCACAACCAGGAGTGATCCCTGATTGCAGAGCCATGAAATACATTCAGTCCCGGAAACAATCTTCTTTGGGAAGAGGGCTGTCCCGAAGTTCATGGAGCCTGCAGATCACAGCTGAAGATAGTTGGGTGTGCAACCCATGTTGCAGTACTGGTCAGGCCCAGTGGTACTGGAGGCCACCCGGGCCACATCCAGTGGGACTCAGAGGGTCATGTGGTATCAGGGTCAATCAGGCCAGGTTACACACGCTAATCCTTTGAGCTATCTCCAGAACTAATCTTTAGACTCTGTCCCAAAGAAAAACTGATTCAGGGGCTATAGTGATAGTACATCAGGTAAGGCGTTCGTTTGCCTTGCACATGGAAGACCCAGGTTTGGTCCCCATAATCCCACACAGTTCCCCAAGTACCACCAAAAGTAATTCTTGAGTGCAGAGCCAGAAGCAACTCCTAAGCATTGCTGGGTGTGGCCCCAAAACAAAAAAAAATTAAATTAAAAAAAAGAAAAAAGAAAAACTGATTTAGTGATACCAACATGACTTATGGCCATTCAATTTTTTTTTTTGCGAAGGGTGGGGCAGTGAGGGCACACCTGGTAATGCTCAGTGGTTACTCCTGGATTTGCACTCAGGAATTACTCCTGGAGGTGTTCAAGAGACCAGATTGGAAGCCGAGGATTAAACCCAGGTTGGCTGCATATAAGGCAAATGCCCTACCCACTGTATTATTTCTCTGGCCCCTCAAGTCAATTATTTTGGGGATTTTTGGTTTTGTTTTTCTTGGGTTTGTGGATAGTCACACCTGACAGTGCTCAGGGCCTACTTTTGACTCTGTGCTCAAGAAATGCCATGTGATGCCAGGGATATAACCCAGAACAGGTGCATGCAAGACAAGCATGTGTATCTCTCCAGTCCTCAAGTCAACTGTTAACTTATACCAGAGCACCATAAACTTCTTCCTCTGTGGAGCCAGCAAGACAGTACAGTGGCTAAGGTGCTTGCTTTGCATGCAGCCAACCTTGGTTTTATCCCCGGCACCTCATATGGTCCCCTAAGCCCTACCAGGAGTGACCCCTGAGCACTGCTGGATGTGCCCCTAAAACAAAGAAATGCAACACAGGTGACAGCAGCCAGAAACAACTTAATTTAGGGCTGGAGAGATAGTACTGTGGGCAGAGTGCTTGCCTTCCATGCAGTCAACATGAATTCAATCCCCGACACACCATATGATCTCCTGTAACTCCATCAGCAGTGATCCTGAGTGCAGAGCCAGGAGTAAACCTTCAGCACTACTGGGTATGACCCCCAAACTAAAATATAATGAAAATACAGAACGGAGCATCCATAAAAACTTCTAAATGACAAGATCTAGAAAGCTTCTATTCAGGTTGGTGGGTACATCCTCATCTGTGAGGGTCATGAGCCTCACCACCAGAGAACAGAGACTCTGACCCTAAAGAGCAATGCAGGCAACATTAGGTGATGGTGTTTGCACACAGAGGATCAGAGTTTAATGAGATGAGCATCTCGTGTTCATCAGGGTTACACTCTTTAGTTGAGACAAACAAGTTTCTTTGTATAGGCATTCAAAAGTTCAAAGAAAAAATGTTTGACTCTCTGAGAATACATAATTACAAAGAACTTACTATTACACTGACAAGAGAACAGAAATCTCCCCTCAACATTACACCACTGAATAGTTGAAAAAATTGAAATTAAGGGGTCAAAGAGTTAGTACAACAGGTGTAGTGCTTTGTCTCACACACGACTGAACAAGGTTCCATCCCTGACTCTACATAGCACTTCCCAGAGGAAGCCCTGAGCACAGCTGGATGTGGGCCCTCCCCACCCAAAAAGAAGGGTGGTGAAATTAATCCTGTGAATACCTTTTTGCTCTGCTTCTTTTTTGATCATTTTCTCTTTGGCCTTGTGAACTTGGGAGACGGCTCAATGGCAGAGCTCATGCTTTGCATATTGGAGCCCCAGGTTTGATCCCCAGCACCGCCTGGTTCTCTGAGCACCCCCCAAGCACTGAGCTGGCAGAACTCCCATGAGCACCACTAGGTGTGGATCCTCAAAATAAAAAGGAATAAATAATAAAAATTCAAAAGAACTTTATTTTCCCTTTCTCAGGGAACAAACATTACTATTATTTGCTGATAATTTGGACCAATGATAAACTAAGCTTTCACACAGATATTATTTCTTTCTGTTCTGATTTTGATGCCATAATCAGTGGCACCCAGAGGCCACTCACAGCTTGGTGTCTAGGGGGACCATGGACCATGATGCTGGGGATCAAATCGGGACCCTGGCACGCAAACTTGTAATCAAGTCCTTTAGTTTATTTATCTTGGTTTTGGGGCCACATGCAGTAGTCCTCAGGGTTTGCTCCTGGCTCTACACAATTATCACTCCTGCTGGTGGGGCCTGGGGAGCCATCTGGGGCACTGTGGATCAAACCAAGATCAGCTGTGTGTAAGGCAAGCACATTACCGGCTATACTATCTCTCTAGTCGCAGCTTTCTAAAATTTATTTATTTATTTAGGTTTTGGGACCACACCTAGCAGTGCTCAGGGGACATATAGGGCCTACACATTTTCTTTAGTTTTCAATTTTATATTCCCCTTACACTTTATATAACCACTGTAGTTTACAAACATCATTTCTTTGATGTTTGGGTCACACCTGGCACTGCTCAGGACCCCCATGCAATCTGTACTTAAGAAAAAAACAGAAACGAAACACAGTAAACCAGGGCAAAGGGTTGGAAGGATAGTAAAAACAAAGTAGGGCACTTATATTTCATGGGGTGACCTGGGTCTGATCCCTGGCATCCCATGATGGGTTCCCAAGCACTGCCAGGAGTAATTTCTGAGTGCAGAGCCAGGAGTTAGCCCTGATCATTGTCAGGTGTGGCCCCCAAACAAAAAACAAAACAAAAACCCACACACACACAAAAATAAAATAAAAAGTAAAAAAATAAATTAAAAAAAATTTAAAAATAAAGTAAAAAAATAAAAAGTAAAATACATATACAAAAAACAGTGCCAGAGGGGCTGGAGTGACAGCACAGTGGGTAGGGCGTTTGCCTTGCACGCGGCCAACCTGGTTCGATTCCCAGCATCCCATATGGTCCCCCAAGCACCGCCAGGAGTAACTCCTGAGTGCAGAGCCAGGAGTAACCCCTGAGCATTGCTGGGCATGACTTACAGTCACAGTCACAGTCTTCCTATTGTTCATCGATTTGCTCGAGTGGGCCTAGTAACTAATATTTTGAGACTTGTTGCTACTGTGTTTGGCATATTGAATACGTCACAGGTAGCTTGCCAGGCTCTGCCCTGCGGGCGAGATACTCCTGGTAGCTTGCCAGGCTCTCCGAGAGGGGCGGAGGAATCGAACCTGGCTCGGTCAGGTTGGCTGTGCACAAGGCAAAAGCCCTACGCTGTGCTATAGCTCCAGCCCGGGTGTGACCCAAAAAGAAAAAAAGGAAAAAAATAAAACAGTGCCAGGGCCAGAGGGATAGTACAGTAGGAAGGTCCACTTGTTTATCAAATCTTTTTTTAACTTGTGCAAAATAATCTAGAATTCAATAGTCAATCTATGGCAGTGCATCTCATAATTTTTCAAAATGAATCAAAATTACATGGAAGAAGGGGTTGGAGAGATAGTACAGAGGTTAGAATGTTTGCCTTACACATGGATGACCCAGATACAATCTCCGACATCCCTGAGCACTGCCAGGAGTGATCCCTGAGCAGAGCCAGGAGTAAGCCCTGAGCACTGCCAGGTGTGGCCCAAAACCAGCAAACAAAAAACCCCCCCCCAAAATATTACATGGAGGAATCTTAAAAGTTGAGACTGATGGTTCCACTCATTGAGTTTCTCTTTCAATAGATATATGGTGGGGCCTGAGAATTTTTATTTGTAAAAAATTCTAAGCAGGCTGGAATAATAGCACAGTGGGTAGGGCGCATTTGCCTTGCATGTGGCCGACCCAGGTTCGATTCCTCCATCCCTCTCAGAGAGCCCAGCAAGCTACTGAGAGTATCCCGCCCACACGGCAGAGCCTGGCAAGCTCCCTGTGGAGTATTCGATATGCCAAAAACAGTAACAACAAGTCTCACGATGGAGACATTACTGGTACCCACTCGAGCAAATTGATGAATAACAGGAGGACAGTGCTACAGTGCTACACAAATTCTAAGCAGTGCTGGCACTCTGATCCAGGGTTCACTTTGAAAAATCTGCTCCAGTTTTTTTTTTTTTGCTAAGTATCTTTGGGAGTAGACCCCAAGCCCCTTGAGCACCACATGGGAGGCCTCCCCACCAAAAAATTTTAATGCTCCAAATACAGTATAAGCAACACATCATATATGTCCTTTACCCAGAATCATCAATTGATATACTGTCTTATTGTATTATTCTTTTCCTCCCTTCTCCAAGTATTTGTTTTTTTCTAAATCATATAAAAGAAAACAACACGATGTCTTTTACTCTAAAACTTCACTAGATGTTTCTTAATAAAAATGTTCTCAAAAAAGCAAAAAATAAATAAAAATAAAAATGCTCTCTTGGGGCTGGAGCAATAGCACAGCGGGTAGGGCGTTTGCCTTGCACGCAGCCAACCCGCGTTCGATTCCCAGCATCCCATATGGTCCCCTGAGCACTGCCAGGAGTAATTCCTAAGTGCAGAGCCAGGAGGAACCCCTGTGCATTGCTGAGTGTGACCCAAAAAGAAAAAAAAAAAGCTCTCTTACATAAGAAACATAATTGGAGGCCAGAGTACAGTACAATAGTACAGCAGGTACAGCATTTGCCTTGCCCACCAGGAGTGATCCTTGAGCACAGAGCCAGTAGTAAGTGCTAAGCACTGTTGGGTATGGCAGAAAAACAAAACGAACGTTAATTGAGGACAAAGAGATAGTTAAACAGGTAATGCATCTGCCTTGCATGAAGCTGACCTGGGTTCAATACAGATCCCATATGGCCCCCAAGCACCATCAGGAGTGATCTCTGAGCACAGAGCCAGGAGTAAGCCCTGAACATTGGTGGGTGTGACTTATAAAACAAAAAAACAGGGCTGGAGAGATAGAACAGTGTACAGGCCATTTGCCTTGGATGTGGCGGACCTGGGTTCAATCTCTGACACCACATATGGTTCGCCAAGCCATGAGCACTGCTGAGTGTACAACCCCACCCTCACACGCCTTCTCCCCAAAGAGAGAGGTATTCAAGTGGCACTAAATACATTCATGTTACATAATCATCAATACTGTGTAGTTCCAGAAAATTTTTATCATCCCAAAAAGAAATTTTGCATGCTTTAAATCGCTTCCCTCTTCTCCTTGCTAGTTCTCTTTGGTAGTTCTGGCAACTACCAAAGTAATCAATCTGTTTCCTGTCTCTATAGAAGTTCCACTTTTAGATATTCCATATAAGTGAATATATATAGGGCTGGGAAGCTGGCTCAGTGGCAGTCTTTATGCTTTGCATGTGTGAGGCAAGAGGCCATGGGTTCCAACCCTAGTAGGGTCCCAGGAAGGAAGGGAAGGAAGAAAGGGAGGAAGGGAGGGAGGGAGGGAGGGAGAAAGGAAGAAAGAGAAAGAGAAAGAGAAAAAGGAAGGAAATGAAAATATACTAACATACAGTATGTGGTGCTTTCTAACTGGGTTCTTTCACTTTGCATCCTTTCATCCAATTTTTATTTGGTTTGCTTTTGGAGTCACACCTAGAAGTGCTCAGGAGCAATTTCTGGCTCTGTGCTCAAGGAGCCACTCCTGGTCCTAGTGACATTCAGGGGACCATATGTAGTGCCAGGGATTGAACCTGTTCCTCCAGAATGCAAAATATTGACTCAACCCATTGAGTTCTCTCTGGCCTCTGTAACAGGATTATTATTTCCTTTTTAATGACAGCCTCCTTTGGGGGCTGAGTTCTTTTACTCAGCCTAATGCCTTTAAGATTCATTCATTTTCTTGGGCCCAGAAAGATGGTACAGTAAGTAGGGTACTTGCTTTGCACACAACTCACCTGGGTTTGATTCCCGGCACCCCATATGGTCCCCCAAGCCCCAGGAATGATCTCTGAGTGCAGAGCCAGGAGTGAGCTCTGAGCATTGCTAGGTGTGGCCCAAAGCAATTTCATTTCATTTCATTTCATCATCCTGTTATTCGTCGATTGCCTCGAGCAGGCCCCAGTAACGTCTCTTTCATCCTAGCCCTGAGATTATATTCAAGGCTCTTTAGGAGAATGAGACCCATCATTGTTACTGGTATTTGGCATATTTGGTACGCCACGGGGAGTTTGCCAGACTCTGCCCTGTGGGTAGGCTACATTCGATAGCCTGCAAATTTGTCCAAAGTAGGAATGAGATAATAAGATGTCATAAAAAAAAAAGTTCTGATAAGATGTCGCGTGGCCGCAAATGCAGCCGCGCGGTTCCGGAATCTGGATTTTATAGTCTCTGAGTCTTGGCCGCTGATGGGATTACACGGTGCCAGGGGGCCAGGTGGTGGGTGTGACCCCCGCCTACTGGAATTTGGAGGATCTGGATGGAAGATGCTCGACTCCAATCCGAGTAGGCTCAGAGACTATAAAATCCAGATCCCGGACGAGAACAGTGCAGTCTTCTGCCCCGCGCCTGGGTGTTCCTCGCCGGGACCCCTTGGAGGGGAGCGGGTTGTATATATATACATATATATATATGTATATATATATACATATATATATGTATATATATATATATACATATATATATACACATACACACACACACACTGAACACACACAAACCTATATAATACATGTAGGTTTATAGCCCCATGTCTGCAATTCCAAACTTCAAAATTTCCTTTAGCATCAAATTTTGAAAATAATAATTTTCACTGAAGTCATCTGAAGACAAAGTATTATTAGGCCAAATACATTTTACTGGGAAAAATAATCTTATATATATGCATATATATATGCACCAGCATTATCTTTTGATATTCAGAAAAATGTATAAACTCATGTGAGTTTTCAAAATTTTTTAGAGAAAATTTTGGAGCTTTAGGCTGGAGAGAGAATACAGAGGAGTAAGGTGCTTGTCTTTCATGGGGCTGACCCAGGTTGCGTCCCTGGCACTATGTAGAGTTCCCCCATACACTACCAGGAGTGATCCCAGAGCACAGAGCAAACCCTGAGCACCTTTTGTCATAGGGTATGACAAAAGCCAGCTCAAAAAAAAAAAAAAAGAACTATTCTTGCAAAGTTCTAAATGAAACATTGAATTGATATGAGAGTCAATGAATAGGCAAACATCTTTTCTCTGCTACATATTAGATCCCCATATATCATCTAAAAGAACAAATTACCCCTCAACTCCCCTCTTAATAACAAAATCAAGTCTGTATGGCCTTTGCGTGTTACAGAGAGCCTAAAAAAATATAGTGACATGTATAAAAGTCAGCTTTTATCTCAAATTCACAACATTTTAATGAGTAAATGCTACGAGTTTGAGATACCTGAGATGCATTCTGCAGCATATATGTGAGACAGTACTGCGCTGCTGTGAAATCTAAATCCCTTTTCTGCTCCTCACCCAAGAAAATTCACAGCTGCACTCCACACTTACTCATTCCCTGCATACTGGGAGACCATTGGTGCCAGGTAGTGTGGAAATGAGGGAACAAGAGAAAGAAGGCTGCTCCTGTTAAGAGTTAACTCCATGATGGAAATAAGAAGAAACACAAATCCACTCAGAAAGATCCTACAACAACAAACTGGTATATGATGAAAAATGGGGGGCTGGAGAGATAGTATAGCAGGTAAGGTGCTTGCTTTATCAAGAAATTCCATTTGGTCCCCAGAGCCCCCCCAAGCGTTTATTACTAAGCACAGAGCCAGGAGTAACCCTTGAGCAGCACCAGGTGCAGCCCCCCACCCAACCCAAAAAAAGGATTAAAAACTGACTTATATTAGAGGTTGAGAGGCAAGGCTTCTAAGAGGTGAAACGAAAGCAGAAACTGAACCCAGAAGTGAGGAGCAGAGGGAAGAAGAGCTGTGCAAAGGCACAGATATAGATGCCTGTGTTGGTCAGGAAGTAGAGAAAGGGTCAGAGAGGTTACAACATAGTAAGAAAGGTAGAATTGGGAATAGGATGTGGTCAAACAGCACATTCACAGTTTATAAGTCGGAATACAGAGTTTGAAATTTCTTTCAAGTGAGATGGAAGGTCACATAGAGGGTTTCAGGTATGGGATTACGAGACCTGACTAATATTTTCAAAAGTTCATTCTACTTACCATACAGGAATATAAAGTATACAATATGAGGCTGGTAACCAAGCTTTTCATGAAAAAATATACACATATATAAAATAGACCATCACAGCATATTCTCTGCTGCCCCCAATAGAACCAGTGATGTGTACTATCTCTCTCTGCCACTCCATGTATTTCTCTCTCTCTCTCTCTCTCTCTCTCTCTCTCACTCACACACACACACACACACACACAGAGTTATTACAACAAGCAAACTTAAGAACTTACTTGTGAATGCTATACATTAATGTTTCACTTTGCTAATAAGTTTGGCACTGAAAATACAAAGTCATGCTTACTAAAGAAATGAAGGATTTAAATTACTGCTATTGAGACTGAACACAATGCAGTGTGTTGGGCACTTGCCTTGCAAGTGGCAGACCCAGACTCCATCCCCAGCACCCATATGGTCCCCAAGCCCCATCAGGAGTGATCCCTAGTACAGATCCAGGAGTAACTCCTGAGCACAACAGGATATGACTAAAAAACAAATAAATTGTAGCTATTTAAATATTGAAGTATCTCTTCTTTCCTAAACATTGATATTTAAGGAAAGCAGTCATGAGACAAGGTTACTGACCTCTGAGGTAAAGAATATTTCAATCTATAAATTTTTCTTTTAGTTCTCAAAGGTAACAGTATATTAAGAAATAATGACAGGGGTAAAAACAAAAAACTGAAAAGTGAAGGGTGTAAGAGCAACATAACTACTAAGTCATATTTCCACAAATAGAGTTGATACTTTTAAAAGTAAAACAATTAGATGAAAAATAATACTTCTACATTTGTTCTCAAATTACAAGAAAAATTATTTCTGAACATAATTGACTAAATTTTTTTTTAAAAATGATCTTTGTTCATAATTTCCCACTGCAAAACCAATCTTTTGGTTAACATAAAAATTTGACTACATGGTAAAATGTTTAAAAGTAAACTGTATCCTCAAAAATACAGCATGTTCTTAAAGAGTACTTTAACTTGGAAGTATGAAATTCTAAATTCTGTAAAAAGATTCTATTTTCTTCTATTTAAAATTGGCAAGATAATCACTTAAGCATCACCTTTATTGTTAAACCAATTCATGTTATCATAGTCCTAAAAATAATGGTCAATCCTTAAGTAATTGAGATTTCATTTTTAACTACTTTTTTTCTATATCAGACTTGATCAAACTTGGCATTGTAAAATACAAAAAGGGTATTCTGTGAATCTGATAGTCATTTGCAGGACTCTGTATTCAGAGCAAGACTGAAAATTCAAGAAAACACTTAATTTGTAAAATTTCTCTGAAGTTGGGAATTTGATGCTGAAGCAAAAAGTAAAATTTAACATAATTTATTAAACAAAATCAGATTCAAAATCAAACATTCCACCACTATGAATGACATAGACAGAAAATTTAATGATTTAACTCTATGAAATACACTCAGTGGCAAATGTTACAGCACTAACTTCGTATCTTATAGGCACCCAGCACTGGAACATGTGTCCTTATTGATCACATGTGGACAAACATCCACAAAGAAACACAGTTATGACTAAAGGTGGCTATTTTTGAAGGCAAAAAACAGGAGATTTCCGGAAATGTTAACTGTTGCTTCTTAATTAGAAGAAACTTCAGTGCACAATGCGGAGATTTGACAAAGATCCATCGAAACCCAAGACCACATATACACTGAGAAACTCACCTGTGTTATACCCCTTCAACTGCAAGTCCTTTATAGGCATGCCATCAGGAGTCCGAAAGGCATTAAGGATCTGCAAGAACACGGTATTTATACTAGTAACACAAATCATAATCAAATAGTGAGTACTGCATAATCCCTACTGATTTTTATTGTACAGAATTTAAAGCTATGACTATTTTATAAGGCAAGATAACTTTTCAGAGACTCAAAAAATGCTGAATGAGAACATGAGTATTCAAGTTCCCAATTATATTTAAAAAAGAAAAAAGGCAGAGAGGCATAACCATTAAGTTCGAAAATCAGTCTGCCTGCATTCCAAACATCTCCTGTTTACCTGCTATGTGACCTTTCGGTGTTCAGTCTCTTGTGCTCTCATGTGTTAAACTGATGCACTGAGCTCATTCCAACCCAAACCACAGCACTTGAACTCCTTCACAGAAACTGATCTCTCAGTGCACTCCGACCTGAGTTCCAATGTCACCTCTTACATGATGAAGTCCCAAACCAGCTGATCAAAGCAGCCATACTTCCAGAGATGCTCAAAACCAGCATTTCTCAACAGGACCCTTTTTACCTGTATTCCCGGGACCTGTATTCCCGGGACCCTTTTTACCTGTATTCCCGGGGAATACAGGTAGTAATAATAATAATAATAATAATAATAATAATAATAATAATAAAATCACAAAAACAGGAGGCCACTGCACAAGACTACATGACCAACTGATAGGACAAGGGAGTCACAGGAAGGGAACAAGGTCAGAAGAGGGCCATGGTTGGAAAAAGGTTGAGAAACACAACACTATACCAGTTATTTTCAACCTTCTTTACATGTAGGCCACACTGGCCCACACACCACAGCTGAAAAGCAATGACCTACACAGAATGAGACTGCTTTCATTTTCTTCAGAGCATTTATCACTATGTGAAACTACAAGGGGCTATGTTTGCTTTGCTCACTTTTTTTTTTATCATTTGTGAAGGTAGAATCTTTATGTTCACAACTGTCGCTACGAGCCGAGTGCACACAGTAGTACTTAATATTTGGAGTGAATGAATAAAAAGTGCTTACAATATATTGTAATAATTAATTACAGAATGGTTTTTATGTATCACAGAATGCTGGCACAGAGTAAGCACCAAGTCTTTATTTTCCCCAACATTGTATTTTAACATTATGTAAGTTTTAGGTATGCATTATTTAAAAATTAACATGTGTGTTCACTCAGTGCTGCAATATCCCGACCAAGTTTTTCTGCAAACTAATTCACAATATTCAGTCAATCCTCTACACTGAGAAGTTATGCAGCTTCCCTTTTCACCACTGTACCTAATCAGCATCCTCCCAAGGGCCACTCTGCAATACTCAGTCAACTGGGCAGGACAGTTCAATGCTCGGGCGAGAAAATGAAGAGCTGCTTAGACCTGCAGGGTAGGACCACAGTAGCCACATCCAGTGTGGTGCCAGGGTTTGAACTTAGGTCCCAGTAGCCCTGGCTGCTGAGCTGTCTCCTGAGCCCCAATATTGCATCTTTATGTACGTACTCTAGAATATTCCCTCTTGGATTATTCAAATCTTAAGACAGCAATCTTTGACCATAAGTTTTGCAAACATTACCCCCAAAGAATGAATAATTAATGAAATCTGAATAGGCTCTATAAATTGTAGCAATGTTTTTAGTTTAATTTTTGTACTATAGTGTTATACAATGTCAATAAGTGGGGAAGGTACATAAAAGACACCCAAGTCTTCCCTGTACATTTCTTTGCACTGTCTGTGATCTATAATGTTTTAAAATACAAAGATTTTGGGACTGGAGTGATAGCACAGCAGGTAGGGCATTTGCCTGGCACGCGGCCGACCCAGGTTTGATTCCCAGCATCCCACGTGGTCCCCTAAGCACCGCCAGGAGTAACTCCTGAGTGCAGAACCAGGAGTAACCCCTGTGCATCTTAAAGTGTGACCCAAAAAGCAAAATAAATAAATAAAATACAAAGCTTTTTAGGGCTGAAGTGATATTATAGTGGGTAAGATGCTTGCCGTGCACACGGCAGACCTGGGTTTAATCCCCTGAGCACCACCAGAAGTGATCTGTGAGTGACAGAGGAAGTAAGCCCTAAGCGCTGCTGGGAGTGCCCCCTGCAAAAAAAATTAAATAAATAAAATACAAAGGTTTTTTTTTTTAAATGCTTTACACTGACCAAAAAATAAAGAAATAAAAACCTTACCTCTTCTTTAGTAGTATTTTCAGGTATCCCACTTAATCGAATAAGTTTGCTTGGTTTCTCCTCACTTGGGCCTGTCCTATAATCTTGATCCTTAAATTCAGAATAAAAAAAATTATTTCAAAATGTATTAGCTTACAAAATAATTCTGAACATGAAATATAGGTACTCAAAATAAAAAATAAAAATAAGCTGAACCAGAACAATAGTATAGCAGGTAGGGTGCTTGCCTTGCACTGGGCTGACCTGAATTCCTGCTTAGGCACCCCATATGGTCCCCTGAAACCCACCAGGAGTGATCCCTGAGCACAGAGCAAGGAGTAAGTTCTGAGAATCACTGAATGTGACCTCCCACACAGATGCATCATGGGCCAGAGAAAGAGCTCAACAGGCTGAAGACATGCTCGGCATAAGAGGCCCAGGTTTGTCCCCTGTCGCAACATAATCCCCCAAGCACAGAGGTGGGAATCACCTCTCAACCCTGCCAGGCTTGGCCCCAAAACTAACAGCAAATGAGAACAACAAAAAAAAAAAACTTGCATCATATGAAGACAGAAAAATCCACACAGTTTTCCCTATATTTCTACACTCCAAAATTTTAGTTCACATAATTAGAACACAAATATACTAAAACCCACACTCACCGAGGGTATTTTGAAATAGTAGAGAAGGGCATTAAGAGAAAGAACATTGAAAAGAACTTTCAATCAAGATGAGGGCTTTTAGTGCCAGGTAAATGGCTCAAAGGTTGGATGCTCATTTTTGCATAGGGGAGGCCACAGTTCTATTTCCAGCACCACATGGCCCCTAGCAACAATCAAGGAATAGCCCTCAAGCCCTACCTGGGTGTAAGCCAGGAAAAAAAAAGAAAAAAAGAAAAAGCCAATAATTATATACCATAAATTATAAGCTCTACGTTTCTTGTCCTGAATGAGAAAACAGAAATAAAATAATAAATTTTAACTAGATATCATCTATCAATAAACAGGAGAAGAGTCAAGAGATGTCAGAGTGTATACTGTACAACAGTGTATCTCCGAGGAAGAGGCATTTTCCATATCCACCATAATCAGTTCCAGGGCCAGGAAAATAGCTCAGAGATCTGGGGTATTTGCTTTGCATGTGGGAGCCCAAGGTTTCATTCCTGGCAACACCAGCCTCCTGAGTACCACTGGAAACAACAGCCACAGAAACTGCTGGGTCTGATCCAAAAATCAAACTTTGTTTAACAGTCATTCCTGACATATCTCTCTCCTTTCTCATTTTTTTCCTGTCTATAGGCCAAGCCCAGTGATGCTCAGGGATTACTCCTGGCTCTGTGCTCAGAATTCACTCCGGGCCATGCTCAGGGGACCGTATGGAATACCAAGGATTGAAGCAGAGTTGACTGTTTACAGGGCAAGTACCGTACCTGTTGTATTATCTCTACAGTTTCATTTTTCTCATTTTTGTCTTAAAAAGGATTTAACATTTATTTATTTTTGAGTTTTAGGCACATCCAGAAGTGCTTAGGGCTTACTCCTGGCTCTGTGCTCAGGGATTACTCTTGGTGAAGCTTCTACTATGTGAGGTGGCAGGTATCAAACCTGGGATGGAAGCATGCAAGGCAAGGGCTCTACCCATTGTACTATCATCTTTCTGGTCACATGACCCATCCACCCCACTCCTTTTGGTTTTTTTTCTGGGGATTAAGCTCAGGGTCCGAGAGATTGCAAGCAAATACTCTATCACTCCACCACTGCATTAAATGTCATCAATACTTTTTTTTTTTTGGTTCTTGGGCCATATTCCAGACTTGGAGAGTAGAGGTGTAGCTACTGGTTGTGCTAGTAGGTGAAGTCCAGGATAGAGGCGCATGCTAGCATGCAAACCATGCATTCTAGCCCTTGAGCTAACTCCCAGGCCCACACATTTTACTTTTTAATAGTCGTGTAATACTAATGACTGATGGTCCTAAACTCCATACTATATCTTTTGGAAAATCTTATCAAAATGCAAAAAGCAAAACCAAAAGCAAATACAACCCTTCCCCACTAGCACCCAACCATCCCCTCAATTCACTCTATTCACATACCTGAAGATCCCGTTGGCTATCTCGGGAACTTCTGCCCTCTGGAAAAGACTTGTTATGACCATAAGCAAATAACTGGCTTCCTGGCATCCTGTGATCCACGTCACGGTACTCCATGCTTCTGTAATCAGTATCTTGCGGTCCAAGAAAGTCCAGATCACTTTCTTCTTTATACAGATCAGCCTCGGAACTCTGTTGTTCACCTCCAGAAAGCTGTGACTTGTCTTGGTCTTGAAGTGGACTTCGACTATTCTGAAAATCTGATGGAGACTTGTGCTCAAAGGTTTCTCCTTCTCTTGTTTCTGAATGCTCAAATTCTCCTTTCTGAATGCTAAAGGCAGATCTTTCTGCTGTACGGTCATGGGTGGATTCTTCTCTCTTGTTCATCACATTCATACCAGGATGTTCTCTATCTTGTGCAGAGGACTGAACGTAATCCAACGTATTTGGATCCACAGAGGGCATCTCCCTATCTTTAAATTCCATACAAGGTCCCACCTCTCTACCCCTAAAATCCTGATCAGTCCTAGACCGATGTCTACCTCTGAAATCTGAATGTGGTGTATCCCTGTCCCTAAAGTCTAGATCACTAGAACCTGAACCTCGACCTCTAAAATCCACCTGTGCCCCATCTTTGTCCCTGAAGTCCAAATCAGATACATCTCTATTCCTAAAATCAGAACGGGCTTGATCTCTGGCCCTGAAATTCATATCTGATAAATCCCTTCCCCTGAAATCTGCATGGGCTCCATCCCGACCTCTAAAATCTAAATCGTATGTGCCCCGGCCCCTGAAGTCAGCTGGAGGGGCATCCCTCCCTCTGAAGTCAACAGTGTCTCTGTAGTTCATGTGAGAGGTCTCCCTGCCTCTATAGTCCATGGAGGTACCATCTCCACCCCTATAGTCCAGAGGTGGGCCTTCTCGTTCCCGAAAATCCCCAGAATGTATATCCCTACCCCTATAGTCCAACTGTAATGAATCTCTGCTCTGGAAATCAGAAGATGAATATTCTCCCCCCCTGAAATCATGTCCAGGTCCCTCCCCTCCTCGATAGTCACCATGAGGTCCATCTCTAGCTCCATAGCTGAAAGAATGCTCCTCTACATTTGCAAAGGGAGGCCCCGAATGCCCCTGGAAATCAAAGGGAAGTGAATCTCTGCCAGGAAAGTTGCCAGAGTGTCTCTCTTGAGCATGACTCTTAAGGGGAGGAGGAGGATAATCCCTGTTCCACCCGGGAGCAAACCTTTCTTCTTGGCTCCCACTGTAGAAACAAAGACAGTGTTACTCATATTGTCCAGAGAGTTTGAAATCTACACACCAGCATATTCTTCTCTATCACAGCACATTCTTCTGTAAACATTTTTTTTTTTTGGCAGAGTTCTGTAACAAGTTCCTAGATCTGCAGAAAGCAGCAGTGTTTTGCTATTTTAAGACGAAGTGGTGGAGTAAACTTTTATGCTCCCATTTCAGAACACGAGGAAAGTCAACACATGACTGCTGCAGAAAAAGCTTTCACCCAGTCCTGCAACAGGGAAAATCCGCAACACCAGATAAGCTAGCAATGGTGACACACTACAAAAATTTCCATTTCCTACAGCCAGGGAACTTAGAATTCCAAGATCACATGAGGACACCTACACATCAGAAAAATCAATTTACTGTAAATTTTATATGATATGTTTCAGGAGATATTTTTCTGTTGCTGTGTACACGGATAATATTTCAACATATTTTATTACAGATATTTATGGACACCACCCAATCAAAATGGATGTGGGCCCAAAACAAACAATAGTGTAAAGAAGCACTAGGTGTAACCAGTAGGAGCACACTAGTGTTCACCAGCTAAGCATCAGTTCTGGCTGCTTCTGAATCTGATTTTACAGAGGTCCCAGTTAGAAGCTCTATGTCCTATTATGGTGCTACCCAAGGGGACAGCACGCAACATGAATCATGTCACAAGCAAGTGTAAGTTGACTAAGTCAAGCTATAACATCCAGGAGCTTACTACTGAAAGGGACCTCAAAGAGTATCATATTTTCAACTATCCTTGGGGCCAAAATTAAGAAGTTGATACTGCAGAATCCAGTAGTTGATGCTACTTCTTCCTGGCAGTTAATTATACTTAAAAATAAGCACAGTATCAACACTTAACTCATTGAACTCAAAAGGTAGCCAAGAACTGACTCAATCTTTCATACTACCCTGTTTCTTCCCCTTGTCTAACAGGTTAATTTACTGGTTTGGCTTTAATAAAAAAAATTAAGGAATTTCAATCGACAATGAAAAAACTAGAATCCTAAGCTTAAGGGTGAGGGAAGAGCAGAAAACATGAAATGATGCAAAGGGTTATTTCCAACTTAGAAAAGAAAAATTTCAGGCCTTTAAGAGATCAAGTGAAAATCAGTAATTTTCTCTCAAATATACAGGTTCTATTACATGAACCTTCTGAGCTCAGACTACACCACTGTAGAAAAGATTCAAAGGACAACTGCACCTGGGTAACTCAGTTCAAGACAGTTACATGCCAAATGCTTTCTTAAAGTAATAGGTATCTGACAACAGTAACCTAAACATTAGACTGATGCATATTTAACAGGTTTTCAGAACATGATGCTTATTATTACTAGCTCCCATTAAAGATAGCTTTGTCTATTTGGTTCATCATAAGAGGAGCAAAATTTAATATTCTGTGAAGCAAAATAATTTAATGCTAAGATTTAAGACACTGCCACCAGTTATATAGTGTTGCCCATATTTAAAAGAATTTGAAGAATCCAAAAGCAAGCTTATAGGATGACTTAAACCTCAACAATTGGGGCTGGAGCGATAGCAGAGCAGGTAGGGTGTTTGCGTTGTATGCAACTGACCCGGGTTCAATCCCAGCATCCCATATGGTCCCCTGAGCACTGCTAGGAGTAGTTCCTGAGTGCATGAGCCATGAGTAACCCCTGTACATCGCCAGGTATGACCCAAAAAGCAAAACTAACAAAAAAAAGAACCTCAACAATTGTGGAATGAGTCTCTACATCTATGTATGTTCCAAGCAGAACACACACAATACCTTTGAATGCTAATGATCATCTTACTTTCATAACTTGAAGAGATCAAGCAGATTTAGAGTAATCTATTGTACAAGGGTGCTTAGCACACAAATTATATAAGAAATAGGTCCAGTGACATAAAATAGTAGTGCAGAAAGTAATTTTCAACCAAATGAAAAAAAATCTTTTTTTCCAAATGAAAAATTTTTAAGAGGGCCAAGTATAAGGACCAGAGGGGATAGTACAGTGGACAGGATGCTTGCCTTAATATACATGCAACCAGAGTTCTATACCAGGCACCATATATGGACCCCTCCCTAGGAGTGATCCCTGAACACAGAGCCAGAAGTCAGTCCAGAGTACCAATGATGAGGCATTAAAAAAATAATAATAATAATAGGCCAGGGATGTATCTCAACAGTAAAACATTTATTATCTAACATGTATGAGGCCCTGAATTCAGCTAGCACCACAAAATAATTTTTTTCTTTGAGTTTTCGGGTGAAACCCAGCAGCTCCAAGCTATTCCTGGCTCCATGCTCAGTCAGCAGTCAGAGGTTGCTCCGGACAGTGTTCATGTGGTGCTGGAACTGAACTCAGGCCTCCTGCAGTCAATGCATGCATTCAGCTTATTGAGCTATCTCTCTGTCCCCCACCTCATTTTTTTTTCGGGGATGTCCACACCGGTAGATATTCAGGCCTTACTCTCCTGGCTCTGCATTCAGGATTCACTCCTAGCAAGCTTAGCAGACAACATGGGTTGCTGGGAATTGAACCAGAGCCGGCTGTGAACAAGACAAGCAGTTCTACCTGCTGCACTATTGCTCTGGCACCCAAATAACATTTTTAAGAAAAGTGAAAACAAAAACCAAAGTCATTTAACTACAAAATGCCCTTTAAAATCAAATTAGCTGTCTCACATTATGCCATATAAATTATATCTTCCTTTGGTTAAGTATCTTGAAAGACCATATGCAATGACATACTTAAAACTAGAGTTGATATGAAGGCAAAACTTTGAGGATGACTCACTGGGGACCACAAGTGGCAATGCTCAGGAACTACTCCTGGTTCTGTGCTTGGGGTTTGCTCCCAATGGTGCTCAGGAGAACATGAGGTGCTGAAGATTAAATCAGGGTTAGCCATATACAAGGCAATTAACCCCTGTACCACATCTTCAGACTCAGAGAAAACGTTTTTGGTTTCTTTTTTTTTTTTTTTTTTTTAGTGGTGGAGGGGTGACCACAACTGGTGGTGCTCAGGGTTTACACACGGCTCTGCTCAGGGATCTCTCTTGGCAGGCTTGGGGTACATTATGGGATGCCAGGGATTGAACCCAGGACAACTGCATGCAAGGCAAGCACCTTACCCACTGCATTTATCTTTTCAGCCCTCAAAAAAGCTTTTTATTTGGGGAATTGAGGGGGTGAGTGAGTTAGGGCTTTACTCAGTTGTGTTCAGAGTTTACTCCTGGCTCTGTTCTTAGGGATCACTTCTGGCAGGCGTGGGAGACTGTATGGGGTGCTGGGGATTGAACTCGGGTTGGCCATATGCAAGGCAAATGCCCTAACCGCTTATTCTCTCCATCCGCAGAAAAAAAAAATTTAAGTTATGTAATACAACTAAACTTTACCTACCATTTCTAAAGGCTTCCCAAAGTCTACAAAAAGCATCCTAACTAGAAAATAATTATCCATAAATTTAAAGACAGATTATAATCAAAATACCTTCAAATCTTAAATTACAAGTGTACTGATCTTGACTAGAAATCAACAAAATTCTTTTCTTTTTCCTTTTTGGGTTACACCAAACAATGCACAGGGGATACTCCTGGCTTTGCACTCAGGAATTACTCCTGGCTGTGCTTGGGAGACCATATGGGATGCTGGGAATTGAACCCAGGCCACAAGCAAGGCAAATGCCCTACCCGCTGTACTATCACTCCAGCCCCAGCAAAATTCTCCTTCAAGAGCCAGATGATAATAATATTATACTTGGAAGTCCATAACAACCATTTAACTCTGCCATAAGAGCATGAAAGAAATGAAGCTAGAGAGTATTGTACGATTGCTCCAACCCAAAACTTTTTAATGTACATATAATTTTAAAGATCAGATTTCTTTGGCATGTCAAAAAAGCATAAAAAGTACATTCCTATCACATTTTATTAAATGTAAACAATGCAAAACTTTAAAAAATATTATTACTTTATCAAGTTAGATTCTTACAAGTCTAAAATATAACCTAAGTCTAAATAATACCACATACTCCAGTAACTCCTAAAAGTGGAAATGAAGTTTAAAAAGGCATTTTTTTCTTTTCATAGCTATTTATGGAAGCGGCAAGACAACATGCCATGGGCAAGACACAGCTCTAGATTCTAGACATCACATCGCAAACTTAATAAAACATTTGTGAGCATTTGTAAATGTTTATGTTTCTGCTATCTTTCCTTATCAGCAGGTATAAAATACTTTGCTAAAAGAGACAATAAATATAAGTTAAAATGGGGGATAGTGGGCTGGAGCGATAGTACAGTGAAGAGCTCTTGCCTTGCACGCAGCTGACCCGGGTTCAATCCCAGCACTCCATATGGTCCCCTGAGCTCACCAGGAGTGATTCCTTAGTGCAGAGCCTGGAGTAAGCCCTAAGCAATGTCTGATGTGGCTCAAATAAAAACAAAAAAGATTGGGAAATGCTTTTTAATGTTTAAAAAAATGTTGGGGGGGGAGTAGCAGAGAGACGGATCAATGGGCTGAGCACATACTTTGTATATGGGAAGTTCATGATAGATCCCTGGCACTGCACTGTCCGCAAAGCAGTGAAGAGATTCCCCAAGCCAGAGAGAGGGGCATAGCCCAACTACTGACAAATGTGGCCCCAAAATAAATATTAAAGGGAAAAACGTGAAAATGAAAAAAATGGTAGGTTCAAAGAGACAGTTGAAAGAACTGGAATGATAATACAGCAGGTAAGGAGCCTGCCTTACATGTGGTTGACCTCGGTTGGATCCCTGGCAACCCATATGGTCTCACAAGACCCACCAGGAGTGATCCCTGAGCTCAGAGCCAGGAAAAAGCCCCGAGCACAGCCCAAATCCTCCCCCACCAAATAAACAAATAAATAAATGGACAGAGCATATGCTTTCCATGAGATAATCATAAATGCCATCACCAGCACCACATGGTTCCTAAAGCACCACCAAAAGTGACACGAAGCATAATAACTATTTCTGCTAGGAGCAGATCATAAACTGTGGGGCAGAGTCAAAAATAAAATAAATATATTGAAGGCAAGAGAGATAGTACAGCCGGTAGGGTATTTGCCTTGCACTT
Source organism: Sorex fumeus (assembly GCF_029834395.1). Classification (NCBI taxonomy): domain Eukaryota; kingdom Metazoa; phylum Chordata; class Mammalia; order Eulipotyphla; family Soricidae; genus Sorex; species Sorex fumeus. The sequence continues at coordinate 50,743,416 of NW_026606129.1, read as the reverse complement.
AGCCAACCGAGATTCAATCCCTGGCGACCATTATAGCATCCCAAGTAATTCCTAAGTACAAAACCAGGCAGTAAGCCCGGAGCATGGCCAGGTGTGGCTCAACAAACAAAACGAACAAAAAGAATAGGGCTGAGAAAAAGAGTATAGGAGGTTAGGTATTTGCTCTGCATGCATTTGAGCCTGGTTGGATCCTGCACTTGTTCATGCACCCCTGAGCACTGCCAGGAGTCACTCAGTGCATGGTGGTCCTGAGCACTGCCAGGTACAGTCCAAACCCACCCCCCATCCCACCAAAATATACACATACGTAAAAATTAAACCACAAAACATCTGATATGTTGATACTGTCTCACAATCAACTAGCAAAATGTTTATCTTCCAGTTTTGTTTTGTTTTGTTTTGCTTTTGGGTCCATACCTGGTAGTGCTTAGAGGCAGCTGCTGGCTCTCTGCTCAAAAGTGACCCCTGGTAGCGTTCAGGGGACTATCTGTAGCTGCTAGGAATTGAACTAGTGTCAGCTGCATTGCAAAACAAGCACCTTAACTTCTGTACTATCTACCCTCAGTGTTTTTTTTTTTATTACAACCATTTCCATATAAATAAAAACTATCCTTCAGAGTATTAAACTAAGTCATTATATTAAATATGTAGGCAATTTCAATACACAAACTTTCAAGACTTACCGATAAGGTCCGGCTCTGTTAGCAGTCCGAGAATCCCCCCACATTTCTCTTAGTCAAGAGGGCTCCGATAGTAGATCCCTTTGCTATCAAAGCCTGGTTTTGATATCTGTATAAAAATAACAATAGCTACATTAGAACATGAAGTAAAGGCTAAATGAATTTCCTCTTGCCCAGCTTATCAGGGATCATCATATCAGCAGGTGTAGATTAAAAATTAATTTTGGGGGCTGGAGTGATAGTACAGTGGGCAGGGCATGTGCCTTGCATGCGGCTGACCCCCCAGTTCAATCCCCAGCACCCCATATGGTTTCCTGAGCACTGCCAGGAGTGACTGCTGAGTGCAGAGTCAGGAGTAAGCCCTGAGGACCACTGGGAGTGGCCCAAAAAACAAAAAATAAAATAACTTTTAAACACATACTAACTGGTAACAAGAAAACTTTTTTTTTTTTAATTTGGGGAAGGGTTTCTGGATTACAACTGGCAGTGCTCAGAGACTGTTCCTGGCTCTGTGCTCAGACCCCAGCAGTGCTCATGGACCACAGGCAGTGCCAGGGATCCAAACCAGAATCACATCTGATACAGCCACATGCAATGTAGTGCCGTAGCTCCTATATTATCTCTCCAGCCTCCAATTTATTTTTTAATTTGGGTTCCCCAAGCAGTGCTCAGGGGACCTGAAGGCAACTCTCAGAAACATTTGGCCCCTTGTTAGGACCTAGCGAAGCAGCACTGCTAACGGCCAGCATGACCAGCCAGAGCAACTCTGGCAGTGCTTAGGAGTTACCACGGACACACCAGCAGAAATGAGGTGGCAGTGGTCAGAGTTAGAATAAGCACCATGCAGGGAATGAGCTTCTGAGTTAGCTCCCCAAGATTAATACTTTCATTTGAGGTGGGAAGAGACAAAACAGGCAGCACCCAGGGCTTGTCCTATACTCAGGCGTCATTCCCAGTGGTAATGGGGAAATATGCAGTGCCAAGAACTAAAATTGGACCTCCTGCATGCAAGGCCTGTGTTCCAACTGACTGAGCTTTCATTACAGCCCCATTACAACTGAGCACATATGAAAAAGGGATCACTCCTGGTAATCAGGGATGCTGGGGATTGAACCCAAACCTGAGTCAGCCACATGCAGGAGGCCTGGATTCTAATCTTGGTACAAGCCCTGAGGGATACTACAGCAAGCAGGGCACTTGCCTTGCATGTGGCTAACCTGAGTTGATGCCTGAGTTCAATTTCCAGCATCCCATATAGTTCCCCCGAGCCCCACCAGGAATGATCCCTGAGCAAAGAGCCAGGAATTAGCCTGAATATAGCCCGATGTGGCCCCAAAACAAATTAAAAAAATCAATATGGCCCCCCATCAAGAGCAACCCCTGAGTACATACCCAAGAGTAGCCCCCAGCACTGCTGTGTGTGGGTCCCCCCCCAAAAAAATACCGTAGAAGGTAATTATGAAAGAAATAAAGATACCACACAAAGCACTTTAACCAAGAAGATGAAGCTAGAAATGAGTAACAAGGAAAACTAAAATTGTCTTTTTTCATTTTGGGGCCAAACCTGGTGATGCTTAGGGGTTACTTCTGGCTCTGCACTCAGGGATCACTCCCGGCAGTACTCAGTTTGCTGGAGATTGAACCCAAACCTGAGTTGGCCACGTGCAAGACACATGCTACCCACTGAACTATCTCTCCAGCCCCAAAAATTTCTCTAAATTTTAAAATGCACATTACCCTTGACTTTTCATTTTCTCTTATAAGAATTTATTCTGAAGCACTCAGTGTGAAGTGATATATATACAAAAGAAGAGAGTGCAGTACTCTTCATAATACAACTCTCAAAAACTGATGTAACTAACTGATGAGAGAACAGAGGTTAAGGTGCCTGCCAACTCCAGTTCGATCCCTGGTACAGCATATTGTTCCCCGAGCAAGGCCAGGGGTCAATCTGGGAATACAAATCAGGTAGTCCCTAAGCAACACTGAATGTCACTCCATAATAAGATAAACTGGCCAGAATACAAAGAAATTAGAACCCTCATACATTGCTAGTATGAATAAGAAAAAGATTTCCAACCTATCTACAGTGGGTTTATAGTGGTACTCCTCAGAATACCTATAGTTGCTACAATCACACAGTTTAACCAGGTATAGGTTCTTGGGGTTGAAAGACCTCAAAACTATTTTCTACTTATATATTCCAATGCTGAGATCACTGAACTCTGGGTACACACATGCAAGGCATGTGCTCTGGCACTGAGCCACTTTCCCAGCTCAATCATTCTCAAACTTTAAATGGGGGGTGGGGGGGAGAGGACACCTCTGAATTGCTGCCAAGGCTATATCTGATAAACAGAACTGGCAAGAAGACATGAACCAACTGCCCCTACTGCTCAATGAAACCCCGATGGATAGTCAGAGAAAGAAAAATCTCAAGAATTTTTCTTGGGCACCCAGGGCTAGAGCTCAGTGAAAGAGTATGTGCCACTAGCACATATGAGGCCGTGAGTTCAATCCACTACACTGCCACTAGTCTGCAAGTCGCAGCTCACCAAAACTAAGTGTGTGCAGGTACCACAGAATGCAAGCAGGAACTGGAGTGAAAATACAGAGGGTAAGGTGCTTGCTTTTCATGAGGCCAACTTGGGTTCAATCCCTAGCATCACATATGGTCCCCCAAACACCTTCAGGAGTAATTCCTGTGCAGAGCCAGGAGTAACCCCTGAGCATCACTGGGCAAAACTTCAAAACAAAAAAGAGTGCAAGCAGCCCAAAAAATGCAACCTCTAGACACTGCAACCACAACAAAGTGAAGGGAAGGGGAAAAGTTGTAATCTAAAGGAGTATATGACAAGTCACCCACTAAGTGGCACTAAAATATCAATTTCAGGGCCGGAGAGGTGGTGCAATGGGTCAGGTACTTGCCTTGCATGCACCTGACCCAGATTGGTTCCCTGACCCCTCATATGGTCCCCCTTAACCCTTCCAGGAGTGATCGCTGAGAGCAAAGCCAGGAACAAACCCTCAGCATTGCCAGGTGTGACCCAAAAAGCAATTAATAAAGTTCCACAAATAACTGTATCTGGCAGTGAAATGTAAGCATGATGACCTGGAGTGGCTAAGAAGTCCTGCCACCCACACATATGGCCACAAATTCAAATTTCCCATGTCCTACATATCAAGTGCAATCCTGGTAGCTCTGCTGGCTGTGACTCCTGGTGACACAAGCTACTTGACCACACAGCCAGGTACAGGGAGTGCCACAAAAAAGGGGTGTAACACTCAGCAAACACCACAATAAAAACAAAATTGTGCGAGCACCATGGCCAGGAACTGTGAATGTTGATGAGCTTGTGTGCAAGCACTAAGCAATGCCAGTAAGCACAAGCAAGCCTAACTCATGTGCCTCAACTCAAGAGTGTAAAGTCATGGGAACTATGTCCATGCAAGCCCCACAACTAACCAAATATGAATGAGGACCATGGCTAAATGTGTGAGCACTGCAAGCTCTTGGGTGACCTTCAGAGAGCACCACAGCTAATAACGTGTTAGCCAACAGCCAGCTTAAGGGTGCTACTCCTACTCCTCACCCCCAAGGTCATCACAAAATAACAAGACCTCTGTTCTTCACAACAATGAGGGAAGGGTGAAATAGAATAATAAATAATTTGGGTTTTTTGGATGACACCCAGCTGTGTTCAGGGCTTACTCCTGGCTCTGTGCTCAGCAGAGATCACTCCAGGCTGGGTTGGGGGGGGGCATATAGGGTGCCAGGGATCAAACCAGGTTGGCCACATGCAAGGCAAGTACCCCAACTGCTGTACCATCACTCCAGCCCCTGACTGTAGAACTTTTGCTGATCACCAGTGCTGAGGATTACCAGATATTTAATTTTTAAGTTCCAAGTGATTTGATATCATCAAATATATGCCAGAACATACTGGTGCAAAGTAATCACTGGGAAGTTTTCTGTAACAAAATTATAAAGATTGGCCAGAAAGATAGTACAGCAGGTAGGGTACCTGCTTTGCATGTAGCCAACTGGACTCGATCCCTGGCATGCCATGGTCTCCGGAGCACTGCAAGGAGTAATTCCTAAGTGCAGAGCCAGGAGTACACTCCGAGCACTGCCAGATATGACCCAAAAGCTTAACAAAAGAAAAACTGCAGAGTTTGTTTTTAGAAAAAAAGAAAGAAAACTCAAGTGTGAGCTAGAGAGGAACTGCCACCTCAGCTGCTTGGATCTACCCCAACCCCCAGATAATAACAAGCAATGAAGCAGAAGAACCCTTAGGTGAATGCTGAAGATGAAGAGGAAGCTACAAGTAGTGCAGATCTTAGTAGAAGCAATAAAGAAATCAATTGAGAAAAAAAAAAAAAGATGAGTAAGTGAAGACTAAGCAAGTACAAATAAGAGAAAATAGAAACCCTTGTAAAATACAATGATTCTTTGCTGGGGGTGGGGGAGAGTCAAAGGAGTGTTTTAAAGGTTGAAATAGAAAGCACTGTTTAGACAGTAGTAAACAGGGGTAAGCTGGGCCTGAGGGATGGCAAACATCACATTAAGCTCCAGCCTACTCTCCTGATGATACTGTTTTATTGATTCCTTTTAAGTTTCTGCTCTGCTTTCACACTCGCCCAGAACTAAGATTATTCATGAGTTACAAACACAGATCAGCACCCTTTATGGTTGAAACTTGGATGGAATTTTTTTTCACTATTTTTTTTTTTTACACAGTTACAAAGCTGTTTATGGCTTCGGTCATACAACCTGGATGGCATATGATTACTTACAAGTCTCCTCTAGCTTTTATTCTTGATTAATAATAATATTTTTGTAAAATGTTTTCCTTGAGCTAGCTCAACCAGCTGGAGCACAGATTCTGCTGCAGGGAGCCTGTGTTCAATCTCCAAAAGCATTTGAGCCCAGGGAACACACCTGGCTATGCTTGAGCAACACACATATACCCTGAATAGCCTCTGAATATCTCCAGATGTGAACCCCCCCCCCCAAAAAAAAAAAACTGAACCTGTAGCAACATGAAACCAATACCCAGGGCAATCCCTTTTAAAGTCTCAGTTTAATTTCAAAACCAAAAAAGCAGAACCAGGAATGTTAATCATTTTAGTGGTGATATGGCAGTAGTTTAATCATGTTTTATATACTCTAATTTTTTCCAAAGTAAACGTTTAGGGATTCAGGATAGTCAGCAAAGAGCACCAAGGGGACACTAACAAACAAGGGTTGATTTGGGGATCTACCCAAACTTTATCTTATAATTAAAATTTAACTACAAGTTTCTAAACAGTAACAACTTATGGAGGTTTTTTATTGGGGGGGGTGTTGGAGGGTGGTTTCTAGGTCACATCCTGCAGTGCCAGGGAACCATGTGTGATACCAAGGAAAAAACATACAAGGCAAATGTTTTAACCTCTACTCTCTCTCTAGCTACTCTGTAGCAACTTTAATACTATTGGAGGTGAAATTAGTGGCTACTGGTAGCACCCTTGCCCCTACAAAAATTCATTGCTTCTGTGTTTTTTGAGAGGCGGAGCATACCCAGCTGTGCTCAAGCTAACTTCTGGCTCTCTGAGCTCAGGAACTGCTCATAGAGGGGTTGGGGGGACCCAATCAAACCTAGGTCAGCTGCATGCAAGGTAAGTACCATAACCGCTGTATTCTCTTTGGCCTCACAAAAAAAAAAAAATTAGTTTTTAAGTAACATTCCAAACAGTCCTTTCTTCAAATCTACAGTAGAAAATCTATATGCCTATTTTCCCAAGATGTGGTAACAAGTTTTAAGGGTTTCTCTCTACAGTCATACCTTGATTCCCAGTTGATGGCAATAACATCAAGGATGACAAATCAAATATTGCTTGCCTATCATCACACCAAAGTCAAAAGATAAGTAAAAATGAATCAGACTGGGGCCGAGGCAAAAGTACAGTGGATCGGGTGCTTGCTTTGCACTTGGCCGAGCCAGGTTCAAAGCCCAGTATCTCATTATGGTCCCAGAAACCATACCAGGAGTGATCGCTGAGTACAGAGCAAGGAGTAAAACCTAAGCAAAACCGGGTGTGGCCCCCCCCCCCAAAAAAAAATCCCCTTCAAGACCTGTACAACCAAGGACACTTAGTTATTTGTGGTCCCAGGGAATGAATCCTAGGCTTCATAGCTAAGGCAATGACCTCTAGGACTGAGCCACATCCCTAGTCTCAAAAGACACTTCCTTAAGGGGGCAGGAGTGAGGGGGAGCACCACACCAGATGGCCCTTAGGGCTCCAGCCAGGTGTGAGAATGGGCCTCCTTCATGCAAAGCAGGAGCTCTAGCCATTTGAGTCATTTCCCCAGTCTCTGCCTAATCACTTTTAAAAAGTGTATCTCAAAAGAACCACACTTTTTTTTTTTGAACCACACTTTCAATCTTGTACCTCACTTAATTCCCCAAGCACGGCCAGGTGTGGTCTACAGAGACGGGGGATAAAAGAAAAAACACAAAGCCAGGGAAAGAGCTCAAAGGGCTGGAGTCAGGCATAATTGAGGGTAGCTCTTGTACCCCTGAGCACTGCTGGGTTGAATAGTGGTCAGGAATGACCCCAGGGGCCCCAAGAAGCTGTGGGGAAATTACCCTGAGAAACTTTATAAGCAAATATAAAAGGAAGTGTATATTTACAACACATATCTGAGAAATGTTCAATATTAGTCAGGAGGAAAACAGATTAAAACCACAATGATACATACACACACACGCATATACCCGGCAAGTTACCGAGAGTATTCGATATGCCAGACACAGTAACAACAAAGTCTCCAATGGAGACGTTACTGGGCCCGCTCGAGCACATACATATATATATGTGTATATATATGTGTGTGTATATATGTATATATATACACACACGCACACATATAGTGATATATGTATCACTACATAGCCACAACTGTTAAAAGCTTCATGGGTCAGAGATAGGTCAATGGGCTGGAGCACATGCTTTGCATTCAAGAAGCCCTGGTTTAATCTCTGACACTACATGGTCCCCCAAGCACCACAAGGAGTGACCTGAGCACCACCAGATGTGACCCCCCAAAGAAAATCATTTAAAAAATTAGAAACCCACCAAGTCAAATATACAAGTATTTCCAGCAATCAAACTTCTCTTCAAAAACTGGTCTAGCAAATGCTTTCCTATGACCCATCAATTACACTTTTATATATCTAAGATAAATAAAAACAAGACTGTACAAAAAATGTTTCATGACACCTTTATTAGTAATAGTTAAAAATGGATACAATCCAAATATCCTTCGATAGAAGATGAGACAACGTTTGGTGCTCTAAAGGCTTTTCCTCTCTGGGACAGGATACTCGGATTAGATTTAAAATGAAGAGGTGCCTTTTTGGTTAAAGTTGGAAAAGGGGCAATAAGAAAAGGGAGGTGAAAAAATGAACCATTCTCTGCACCCCATTCCTGTCTGGTATTTTGCTGTTGTTGAGCCACACATTGCAGTGCTCAAGGGCTACTCTCTGCTGAATGTTCAGGGGATCATGCAGTATAGGGCATGCAAAATATGCACCTCATGTCATTTTCTCTTTTTTTTTGGGGGGGGGAGGGTTGGGAGGCTCATACCAGGCAGTCCTCAGAGGCCATTTGCAGCACTGTGTGCTTGGGGGTCACTCCCGAGTGGTGTTCAGAGGATCAATGTGATAAAACAAATCGAACTCAGGCCTCCTGCATGCAAAGGACACACTCAGCCCATTGAGCTCTTTTTTCAGCCGCCCCTTTTTACATGTCACTTTCTAAAATTGTGATATAGACGTACACACACACAAAAAACATAATGATAAAGGTCTGGGGCTAGAAGACAGTACATGGGTACAGTGCTGGCCTTGCACTCAACTAACCTGAGTTCAATTTCCGGCATCCCATATGGACCTCTGAGACCTCTGAGCACAAAGCCAGAAGTCAGACCCAAGCACTGCCAAATATGACCCAAAGTTAAGTTTGTGGAATTTTTATTTTGGGGGCCACACTATGAGAATTCAAGGGCTATTCAGAGGACAGTGTAATGGTGGGTATCAAACACCAGTCTCCTAGATTCAAAGCATGTGCTAATTCTTTGGCGCAGTAAAAATGGCCATTTTAATTTGGGGGGGGGGGGGGGGAGGCTGGAGAAGTTTTGGGCCACAACAAGTGCTCAGGCACCATTCCTGTTCAGGTCACTCATGGCAGAGCTCAAAGGACCATGTAATCTGAGGCAGGGATTCAACCAGGGTCTCTGACGTGCAAACCATGCACTCAGCCCTTTGAACAGTCTTTGGTCCCATCACTTTTAAGTGTCAAATTCAGCATTTAATCATATTAACATTATTAAGCTAGCATCATCCCCATCTACCCCACAGAACTTTCATCCTGCAAAACTAAATTCAGTATCCATTAAACAGTAATTCCCATTTTGTTCTTAACCCAGCCCTTGGCAAGCACTACTCTACTTTTTATCCCTGACTCTACTTTAAGTATCTCATAATAACTAGCGAAATCATGAGAAATTTTACTACCTAAGTAGCTTATTTTGCTCTGTAAAGTTTCTTTGGGATTGATCCATACTGAAGGATCTGTCCTATTTCATTAAGTAATTCATCCTCTGACTTAAGTTTGTTCATCCTTTGGCCACGGTAAATAAAGCTACAAAGAACATGGATGTACAAGTATCTCATGTCCTGAGCAGAGGAAAATGGATCAAAGGACCAGAATTCATATTTTGCATACAAGAGCCCCACGGCTGAGTCCTGGTAACACATGACACTATGTATATATGTACACATATCAAATCTCTGCTGTCAATCGATTTTATGTTGGGGGGGAAGTGGGAGCGTTGGTCACACCCAGCAGTACTCACTTCTTTCAGGGATCACTCCTGGAGGTAATCTGGGGACCAAGTGCAGTGCAAAGGATCAAACCAGGGTTGGCAGCAAGCAAGGCAAGAGATTTAACCCCTGTACCATCTCTCTAGCCCTTTTGCTAAGTGTCTAACAAATAAACAAGAAAAACAAACATTTTTTATTTGTTTGGGGTTCACATCAGCAGGGCCTGGGGGCTATTCCAGACTCTGTGTCAGAATGTTACACCATACAGTGCTCGGGGACCATGTGGCATCAGGGACTTAAACCTGCAACTTAAACCTTAAACTTAAAATGCACTCAGCCTACTGAACTATCTCTGCAGTCCCTCTATCTTCAATTTTTTAAGACAATATCTTTTTCTCTCTCTTTTTTTTTAAGTACACTGGCAGTGCTCAGGCTTACTCATAGCTTGTGCTCAGAAATCACTCCTTTCAGTGCTCATTGGGCCTGATACAGTGCTTGAGTTAGCTGCATGCAAGGCAAGTACCTTACCTCCAGTACTATTTCTCCAGACCCCACTGTTATCAACAACTGCATTTTACATTTCTAGCAAAAAAATATGTATCTGTTTAGGATGAAATTGTACCCACCCCAAACCCAATTCCTATGCTGAAGGCAGAGCCCTCAATAACTCCCAATATTTAGAGACAGTGCCTAGAAGGAGGTAAATAAGGTTAATGAAAAGGTGGTAGCCCAGATCTAACAGGACTGACAGAAGCAGACACCAGGACTGCATGCAGAGAAAAGGCCATGTAAGGACTTGGCCAAAGGTAGCCACGATGGGCTCACCAAACAGTAACAGTACTGGTGACCTGGCTGTGGCCCTCAGTCCCCAGGCTGAGAAAATTTATTTCTGTGGCTTAACTCATTAATCTATGATGCTTTATTATGGTAATCCCAGTAGATGGCAATTTCCAATTTCTCCATATTCTCACCAACATTTACTTTTGCTTCTATTTTTAATAGTCATGGCACATCACTGTGGTTTGGTTTACATTTCCCTCATCATTATCTTGAATATCATTTCATGTGAATGCTGGTCATTTACTTACATATCTTATTATGACTCTTACTAAAACTGGTTTAACTCCTTCCCTCCCACAGCTGTTTCTATGACCAATGGTCCAGTTCTTAGTTGTGGCGATCACACGTCATTTTAACATTTTTTTCTTTACGGTTTTGGGCCACACTATACTCAGTTTAGGGGGGCTGTCACTCTCAGCAGTCACAAGGTAGTAAAGGGATCCAGTCTGGGTCTCCCACATGCCAAGCATGCCCTCCAGTCCTTGAACGATCTCCTCCCCACCAACAGTTTAGTAGTTTTCCATATACTCCAAACATTAATTCTTTATTAGATTATCTTTTCAAAATATTTTCTCAGGACAGAGCAATAGTAAAGATGGCAGAGTCTTACATGCAGTCAACCCAGGTTTGATCCCCGGCATCCCATATGATCCCCTTAGCACCACCAGGTACCAAAAAAAGATAAAAAGAAAGAAAAAAAAGAAAACTAATTTCCCCTATTCTGTGGGTTGCTATTTTGGGGTTTGAGTCTAAACCTGGCAATGCTCAGGCAATACTCATGGCTCTGCACTCAGAAATTACTCCTGACAGTGCCCTAGGGACCAAACGCGATGCCTGGGACTGGGTTGGATGCATGCACAGCAAGTGCCTTACCTGTTGCTGTACCATTGCCCAGGCCCCCAGGGTTTCCTTTTCATACTGTTAATACTGTTCTTTGATGCACAAAAAATTTGTATCAAGTCCAAATTGCCTATTTTTCTTTTGTGGACTGTCTTTGGTGCCATATCTAAGAAATTAATGATATATCTAATGCATGAATCGTTTTAGTTATTACACTTAGGAGCCGGTGAATTCCTTTTTGGGGGGCCATGAGACCTCCCAAGCAGTGTAGGTGGAGCTCACTGGGTCAGAGAACTCAATCCTTAGGTCCAGCGATGAATGCTCAGGGGTCACCAGGGCAACACTGTTGACTATGAGGTGCAGGGTTCAAATTTAAATCCCTGAGGGTTGGAGCAATAGTACAGCGGTTATGGTAGCTGATCCAGGTTCAACCCCAGGTATCCTAGATGGCTCCCTGAATACCTCCAGGATTCAAACAACAAAACCTCAGGTCCTAGAATAAGCAAACTATGTTCTCCTCCCACAGAACTATAATCCCAATTCATGACAGAACAGACCCATTTTGGGATCTTTTTGCTTTTTTTTGGTTCCAAACTGGCTCAAGGGACCAAAGATGTAGTGCTGGAGATAGAACCCAAGACCCCTGCATGCAAAGCAAGTCCTCTGACCCGCTGAGTCCTGAATGTCTCAGGAGTGCAGATCCATTCCTTTTTGGGGGAAAAAAAACGGGGTGGGATGAGGAATTCTAGACACAACCAGGATGCTTAGAGGCTATTCCCAGCTCTACTGGACAGTGCTGGGGGGGGAGGGGGGGGAGGGCATTCTCAGTGTTAGGCATTGCCATGGCTCCTGCATACAAAACATGAACCCCAGCCCTTTGAACCATCTCCCCAGGCCCCATCATTTTTTTCTGGGGGATGGGGGGAGTCATACCCAGAAATGCTCAGGGATAACTTCTCATAGTGCTCATGGAACTTTATATGGTGCCAGGTATTGAACACAAGTTATCCAAATGCAAGTCAAGCATAAACACCTTCCCACAGTATTACCTCTCTGGCCCAAATTTTGAGAGACGACAGAAAAGAGAGAGGAGAGAGAGGAGAGAGAGGGAGAGGGAGAGAGAGAGGGAGAGGGAGAGGGAGCGAGCGAGAGAGAGAGAGAGAGAGAGAGAGAGAGAGAGAGAGACAGCAGAGAAGAATTCAAAGGGTCAGCTCCAATGCATGCTTTGCATGAGTGAAGCCCAGATTCAATCACCAGCACTGAAGATTCCTCAGAGTCACCCACAGCAATGCACCTGGACACCATAGGATGTGGCCCCAAAACTAAAGAATAAGGAAGAGGCCTGAGACAGTACAAGAGATAGGGTGCTTGCTTTGCATACAGCTAACCTGGGTTTAATCCCAGCACCCCATATAGTCCCTTGAGCCCTGCCATAAGTAATTTCTGGGCAAAGAGCCAGGAATAAGCCAGGAGCACAACTATGTAAGGCCCCAAAACAAAAGAACAAATGAAAAGTAAAATTATACACACACATTAGACTGCAGTTTTAAGAAATTACCTTTATCTTAATCATCACAACTCCCTTTATTTTATCAGAACTGAGCACACTGATTCATTGATTTTTAGTTTCTAAAGATAAAAACATACTCCAGTCTTTTATACAAAACACATAAACACTAAGTTTATCTGAGTGAGTATTCAAATACTGTGAATCTCCCAAGACTCCACTATTTATTTCCCAGTACTGTTCTTAATCTACATGTCATCCCTGGGTGATACAAATTTAAATGTTTATATACCACTCACCCATTCATAAATTCAAGCCCTGATCTCAATCTTCTAATTTCCAGTAATTACATTATATCATGGCATTAGCGCCTTTATTAAAGGAGATAAAATAGAGGACAGGACTAGGGAGATGGTACAGGGGTTAAGGTACTTGTTTTCCATCCAATCCATTGCAAATTTCCAGCACCACATATGGTCCCCCAACACCACTAGGGGTCACCCCTGAGCACAGAGCCAGGACTAGCCCTTAAGCACTGCTGGGTGTGGTCCAAAAACTGAAAGAGAAAAAAGAGACTGAAAAAAAAGAAAGAGGAGAAGCCAGTAAGTGAGAGAAAGAGATACAAAGACAAGGAGAGGGTGAGAGTGAGAACACAGGAAGAAAGGCAAGTATACAAACCAAGAGGTTCTCACCATTGGCTGGTACCTTAATCTTGAATTTCCCTGCATCTAGAACTGTGAGAAATAAATATGTACTGGTTAAACCACCAGTCTATGGTATTGTTGTGGGAGTCCAAGTTAACTGAAACAGCAGATAATTCTCATCCATTCCCAATTTAACCAGCATAATCCATTTCTTGTGTAGATGTCCTCTGTAAAGCCAACGCCCAGACACATGCCAAAAACTGACATTTGGCATTCGCAGGTAATTTATCTCAGAAAAATTACATATCACAGTAGAGAGACATTCAAATACTTTATTAAATAATCTCCTGAATAGGTCCATTATTACGTTCTACAATGATAAATGCAAGCATAGCTGAGCACTTACTCTGACAGGTATTTCACATGGGTTCCCTAATCATCACAAGATGTCCAGGTTAAGTTCTGCAACTATCCCAACTTCACAGATTATAAAACTGAAACTCAATTGATACTTGTCCCTAAAAAAAAAATAACTAATATAAGGAAGAGTCAACCAATAGGCAAAATCAGATCAACTGATTCCAAAGCACTCTGAATTCATTCTAAAATTCACATGAAATTTCAAAGGATATAGCTAGAGAGACAGTACAGCAGGTTACGCACTTGTCTTGCACATGGCAGACACAGATTCAATCCCCAGCACTCTATATTGTCCCCCAAGCACCGCCAAGAGTGATTCTTGAGTGGGAGCCAAGAGTAATCCCTTGGCATCTCCAAGAAAAAGAAAAGAAATTTCAAAGGACTCTTGAATAACCAAGCATTACTAAGTATATATTGAATATTAGCTGAAGAATACAGCTCTCACTTATTTCAAAACTTACTTTTGAAATCACTGAATATAGCTTTTGGAAATATTGAATATAGCTCTTTGAATATAGCTCTCATTTCAAAAACTACAACTGGAGCTGAAGTGATAGCCCAGCGGGTAGGGTGTTTGCCTTGCATGAGGCCGACCCGGGTTCGATTCCTAGCATCCCATATGGTCCCCTGAGCACCGCCAGGAGTAACTCCTGAGTGCAGAGCCAGGAGCAACCCCTGTGCATCGCCGGGTATAAATCAAAAAGCAAAAAAAATAAATAAATAAATTTTTTAAAAAACTACTACAATGCTATATAAGTATTCTGGGGCTGCAAAGAGTACAACAATCAGGCAGAGCACTTGTCATGCACATGGCACAACGCACCCGAGTTCAATATTTGTTTCTAGTTAGCTACTGGGGGCTAGAGAGATAAACAAGGGTTAAGGCATTTGCCTTGCATAAGACCAATCTTAGTTCAAGCCCAAGAACCACATGGTCTTCAGAGCACTGCTAGGTGCAAGCCTGGAGCATAGAACCAGGAGCCCTCAGCACCACTGGGTATAACCCAACTCCCCCTGTTCCCCCCCCCAAAAAAAAAGATGTAGGTTCAGGGATATGGTTTGGTAGTAAAGCACTTGACTGGGTGAGGTTCAATCCCCAGCACAACATATACAAACACACACAAAATAAAGAGCAGGGAATACTATAAAGGTTAGGACATATGCACCCAACTCATCCTTAAAAAGGAATGAAGATGTCAATTACATGTCAGTGAAGTTTTTCTAATTTCTGGGCAACACCTAGATGTGCACAGCACTTACTCCTGCTCTGTGCTCAAGGGTCACTCCTAGCAGTAGTTGGGGGATCATATGTGGTGCCAGGGATCAAGCCTAGGTTAGTCACATGCAAGGAAAATGCTCTTTGCACTGTACTATCTCTTCAATCCAACTTTTTGTTTTTATTTAAAAAAAGAAAATAAAAGGGGCAGCGAAGGGCTGAGTACATTCTTTGCATAAGGGAGGGCCAGATTCAATCCTCAGTACATGATCCCTCAAGCACTCCAGGGTGGTTCAAAAACCAAAAGAAAAATGAAAAACAACATTAAAAAGAGGGGTCAAAGAGATAGTACAGCAGGTAAGGCACTTGCCTTGCACACAGTCAGCCTGGGTTTGAGCCCCAGTGTCCCATATGTTCCCCTGGAGCTTCACCAAGAGTGATCCCTGAGTAGAGGCAGGAGTAATAGCTGAGCAGTGCCAGGTATGGCTCAACATCTCCCCCTCCCACCCCAGAATAAGTAGTGCATACTACAATATGAATCTTTTAACTATTAAGTAAAAAAAGAAAGACATGAAAGAATAATTATACAATTCCACTTACCTAGAATAGGCAAATTTATAAAAATAGAATGTAAATTAGAAGCTACCAGGGAAGGATAGAATAAGGAGCATTACTTGATTAATAGTGGTAGTGATGAGCCTGGAATGTGCCTCAGTGATAAAGCACTCACCTTGCATGAAGCTCTGGGTTCAATTCTTAACACCACATGATCCCCCCCAGGCAGAGATAGGGAAAGACCCTTGAGCAATGAGTTAGGAGTACTGCCCAAGGAAAGTAAAGTGTGAGCACTTCCCCAAAAAGTCAGTGGTAATGGTTTTTTGAATCATAATGTATATGATTCAACGCACTGAATTCGACATTTAAAAATAGTGGGGCTAGAGCAATAGCACAGCGGGTAGGGCATTTGCCTTGCACGCGGCCGACCCGGGTTCAATTCCCAGCATCCCATATGGTCCCCTGAGCACCCACCGCCAGGGGTAATTCCTAAGCGCAGAGCCAGGAGTAACCCCTGTGCATTGCCCGGTGTGACCCAAAAAGCAAAAAAAAAAAAAAAATAGTTAAGAGCATATTTTGAGAGGCCAAGATCATCACTAAAAGGTCTACAGCAGGTGCTTTGCATATAGGATTCCTGAGTTCAATCCCCACCACACAATCTGCAAGATCACCACAGGAAGTAAGTCTTAAGGACCCCTGATCACCACCAAAAACAACAAGGTGTGGCCATAAACAACAGAACACAAAAACTCACAATTTGTTACAATATATGTAACAATATTACCACAATATTTTTAAAAATTAGGGCCAGAGAGGTCACAGAAATAGTATAGTGGATAATGGGATTGCCTTGCCCATGGCCAACACAGATTCCATCCCAGACATTCCACAAGGTCCCCCATGCACCACCAGGAATGATTCCTGACCAAAGAGCAATCCCTGACCACTGCCAAGTGTATACCCAAAAGCAAAACATAAATAAAAATAGGGCCGGAGAGATAGCACAGCAGGTATGGTGCTTGCCTTACACAAGGCCAACCTGGGTTTGATCCTTGGAATCCCATAAGGTTCCCCAAGAATAACCAGAAACCATTCCTGAGCACAGAACCATGAGTAACATGAACATTGCCGTGTGTGACCCAAAAACAAAAACCCAAACAAAACCGAAAAAAAAAAAATTTTTAATAACAATTTTAAACCTTGAAGCCAGAAAGATAGTACAAAGGTTTAGTGCTTGCTTTGCACATAGCCAATCCTGGTTCAATTTCCAGCAAAACATGATCCCTTAAGCACTGCATGGAGTGGTCCCCCAAGCACTAGGCTGGGAGTAAACCTAAGCACTACCACATGTAGCCAAAAATCCTCCCGTGCAAATTTAATAATGTGGAGGATGGGGAAGTAGTTCAGTGCCAGAGCACAGGCTGCCAAGTCACTAAATTCAATCCCCCACAATCCTCCCCTAATTTGAGGGGTTCAAGAGACAGCACAGGGATTAAAGCACTTACTATGTTAATGCCAGTTCAACCCTCAGGTCCCCAGCAATGCACGGTACCTCAAGTAGCACCCCCCCCAGCCCCAAGCACAGAGCCGAGCATTACTAAATGTGAGGGGAAAAAATTTATAATGTAATATACAAAAATACACTGAATTACACACCTTAAAAGGGTGAATCACACAGTGTGAATCATATTTTAACAAAGCTATTAAAAGAAAAAGTTGATAATAGTCTCAACCATTTGGTGAACACTTCCCGCATACAAGACACTTACACATATTCCATAAGTCTCACAAAAACCTTTAAATTGTTAACTGATTAACGTTAGCTAATTTGTCCAACTTCACTGAGTGGAGAAATCAGGAACTCAAACCACATCAGATTCTGAGCTCCTACCCACCCTGTTATGTCTTGTCCAAGATTCTTAAACTGTGCATCATGACCCCATAAGAAGTTAAGAAGTTTCGGGGCCGGAGCGATGGCCAACCCAGGTTCGATCCCCAGCATCCCATATGGTCCCCCAAGCACCGCCAGGAGTAATTCCTGAGTGCAAAGCCAGGAGTAACCCCTGAGCATTGCTGGGTGTGACCCAAAAAGCAAAATAAATAAATTTTTTAAAAAAAGTTAACCAGTTTCAAGTAGGGGTCTTGAAAAATTTGACAACTGTCAAAGCTTCCTTTAAAACACAAATACACTCACACAAATACACACAGTCAAGTTTTTGAATGCATGCATGAAAGTACCAAAATTAATTCTGGGCAAGGGAAATAGGTCAAGGGACTGAACATATGGGAAGTCCAGGTTTGATCTCTGGCACACATGGTCCAAGAAGAGCAATTTCAGACAACATTCTAAGTAGCTCCTGAGCACTGCAGGATGTGGCCCAAAAATAAACCAAAAACAATCCCAACTTATTCAAATACATAACCAATTGAGGCATTCCATTTCTTGGGCAAAAAGTTCACAAGGACCAGAAAGACAGAACATGGGTCAAGGTGCAAACCTTGCATGTGGCTGACCCAGTTCAATCTCTGGCACTACATGATCCGGGAACACAGCAGGCTTAAAGACCTGGAGGCTCCTCTCCCCACCCTACCCACCACCTCCAGAGTAGCCTGGATGACAACCAGCATGACAGGGCCTGAGCATCCTCAAGTCAAAAAACTGCCAGGAGGGAATCCTGAGACTTCTAAGCACTACTTGGAAGGGTCACCTCTCCTACCCCACCCCAAGAAATAGGTCATAAGTGAAAAAGCTTAAAGAACCCTACACTTTACTGAGCCCCATAGTGCAATAGAAGGATTATAAAAGGCACTCAGGGAATTCTACTCAGGAAATTCTCTGCGAGACTATTTTCTCCTTCCATTCATTCTTTCAAATAATAGCACTGTCCTCCCGTTGTTCATCAATTTGCTCGAGAGGGTCCAGTAATGTCTGCATCATGAGACTTGTTGTTAACTGTGTTTGCATATCAAATACATCAGTAGCTTGCCAGGCTTTGCCGTGCAGGCAAGATACTCTCGGTAGCTTGCCGGGCTCTCCGGGAGGGGCAGAGGAATCAAACTCAGGTCGGCTGTGTGGGCTGCATGCAAGGCAAACACACCCTACCCGCTGTGCTATAGCTTTCAAATAATATCGCCTCTAAATTTAGCAAAAATAAAATTAAATTGAAAAATGGGACCAGACGCAGAGTTCAGTGAGTGGGGCATTTGCCTTGCATGCAGCGAACCTAGGTTCACCCTGGTACTCTGTACAATCCTGATTCCCATCAGGAGCTATCTCTGAACACAAAGCCAAAAGCACCACAGGGTGTACCCCGCCAAAAAATTTTTTAAATAGGGGCCGGAGAGAGAATATAGTGGATAGGGCACTTGCCTTGCACACAGCCGACCCAGGTTCATTCCCCAGTATCCCATATGGTCCCCCATGCATCATCAAGAGCAATTCCTGAATGCAGAGCCAGGAGTATCTCCTGAGCACTGACAGATGTGGCCCCAAAACAAAAAAAATAAATAAATAAAGGGCACTAAATGCCCTTCAATATATAAAGCACGTGGGAGAAAATTTTGCAGAAAAATTAATTTCAAGTGCTAGGTATGTTTCTAGAGGAATCCACCAAAGAATTATGTATGATTTTTTTGGGGGGTGAAGAGGCAGTGCTCAGGAGTTACTTATGGCTCAGTGGACCCAATGAATGCCAGGGATCAAACCTGGATTGGCCACATGCCCTACCCACCCACTGTCCTATCTCTCCAGCCCCAGAATTATGTATGATCCTTAAAATTTTTCACAGTTTGGTGGCTGGAGAAATAGTACTGCAGGTAGGGCACTTGCCTTGCACCAGGCGGACCATATTATATCCCCAGCATCCCATATAATCCCCAAGTCTGCCAAGAGTGATCCCTGAGCTGAGTGAGGCCAGAAATAAGCCCTGAACACCATCAGGTGTGGCTGGAGAGAGTATAGAGGAAAACACAATTGCCTTGCATTCAGCACACCTGGTCTAGAATCCCAGCACTGCACATGGTTCCCTGAGTGATAATAACAGGGAGTCAGGAGTGAACCCTGGGCATCGCTGGGAGTGGCTATCATCCAAAAACAGTACCAAAACTTTCATAACTTTCCAACAGTTTTAATCTTAACACAGAGCTGAATCAAATCAACACACCTGTTTATACATCATAAACCCTGGAAAAGAGTATTCTCCGCAAAACTGCATGAATATGAGTCACAGGAGCCAGGTATATGGCTCAGAGGCAAAACACATGGGGGGAGACACACACACACACACACATGCACGCACGCACGCAGCCAGTCTGTGGCTCAAGCACAGAGCACGAGGGTCTCAACACACACACACTCCCAAACCAGAAGAGCTTTTTTTAGTAACCTCTCCCTTGACAATTCTCTGGACCACAAGAACCTAGACCCTAAAAGCAACAAGTAAGCTTAAGTCTGGTAACAGTATCCTACAGAGTGCTAACATGTATCCACTACACTTAGGGCTTAGGTATCTAGAAGTCAAATGCTAGGCTCAGGTCCAAATTGTTTCACCAAATTCTGCATCTTTTATTTCTTTAACTCTTTCCAGTCCTACTGGAGTTCTTAATAGCTTTCCCTACAGTCCTCTCAAGTTGGCTGAAGTTGACATAATCAAACCATTCACATTGCTGGCATTACTCAACAGGAAGTTGAAAACTAACAAACCTAGGGCACAATCCAGAGTTCAGAAAATGAACCAGGTGACCAGATGCATCAGAGTCTACTGAATTCCTTCACATCCAGCAACTCTGACCTTCACAAAGCAAACCTGAAATATGCAAAAAAAAAAAAAAAAATTACCCTTTACAGTTTATGCAATTTACGAAACAAGCTCCTTTTTAATTAGAAGTTGAACCTAAGTTAAAGCGACACACACACTCACACCCACCCACCCCCCCAAACGGAATCCAAAGAGTAAACACGGGAAAAACATCCCTCTCCTCCCACATTCGCCCAACGGGCGTGGGGCCCATCAGACCACCCCCCACTTGCACAGGTTCTACAGCCCCGCGTGCCCCGCTGAGTTCCCGCGCCCTCGGGTCTTCCCGAGCCCACTCGTGTCTGTCCGGGTCGCAGCTACGTGCCAGGCACAGGCAAGAATCCCTCTGGGGTGAAAGCTCAGGTCCCTGCAAAGAACAAGGTGCAAGGAAGAAGGGCGGCCCGAGGAGGCTCCCGGGCCGGGGACCACCGGACCGCAGCCACGCGCCAGCCCCTAAAAGCAGCCAGCGAGCCCGGAGGGGGGGGGGGCTGGGGAGGTTGGAGGGGGGGGTGACCAGTAATTCTACCGCTGCGCGGGGCCCCGCCCCGGGCCCGCGACCGTTCCGGGGCGTTCCTGCCGTGGGCGGCGCCTCCCTCCACACACCGCACTGGGCTCCCCCGCTCTCCGTGCGAGGCCGCGGCCGCCCCGCGACACCCAAGCCGCAGCTTCCAAGCCGCGCGGGGCCGCGGCGTCCGGGGCGGCTCGGTGGGGCCGGCTTCTCCCCTGCAAGGCTCCGGCACGCCCTCGCTACCGCCCCATACCCTTACCGAGGCAGCGCGGCCTCCACGGCCCGCGCCTCCTAATCCTCAGCCTCTGCCACCGACCCAGCGCCGCGGAAACCGGAACTTCCTCCGCGCCGAGCCGCTGCCTCCACAAAGGCGCCGCGCCGCCGCCTTCAGCGCTCGGCCCGCCGGGAGATGAAGTACGGCGGCGGCTCTCGCCGACTCCACTCCCGCCGTGCTCCGCGCAGGGAGGGCTCGGGAGTGTGGCCAGCGGGGGCGAGGCCAGAGGGTGTCCAATGGGAGGGCGCGCACCCCACCCCCACCCACCCCAACCCCACCCCGCTCCAGTCCGCGGGGCCTGCTGGGGCTTGTGGTCCAGCCGCTGGTAGCCGGGCCACTCTTCTTCCGGCTCTGTCTAGGAGTAGAGCAGAGGGTATTTTCTCCTGGCCACGAGCGTGAATGACGGCCCTGGCTTACATACATTCGCTTTCTTGTATGAGTGAAATGGAATTGAGCTTTCGCTTGACCCACACAAGTACCTAAACACCCCGCACCCCCTTCCCCGTCTGAGACTTTAGTGTGGAATGAACTATTAAGAGAAGCAATTGAATTAGAGAACGGGTAGTTTGGATTTTTGATGTCTTCTGTGATTTTCCAAGTTAGGCGTCCACACCTCATGAACGCCAGGCAGATAGGTTTCTGTTGAAGATTCTGTATCATTGTGAAGGAAAATCCACCCAGTTTCCCCAGGACCTTTCTTGCTCCCGGATAAATTTGGACATGAAGGACCAGAGTGACAGTACAGGCAGTTAGTCGCTTGTCTTGTATGCGACTGACCCGGATCCCAATTCCTGGCATCCCATGTTGCCCCCTGAGCACAGCTAGGAGTAACCCTTGAGGATAGATGGGTGTAGCAAAAAAGAGATAGGAGTGTGTGTGTGTGTGTGTGTGTGTGTGTGTGTGTGTGTGTAAGAGAGAGAAAGAGAGAGAGAGAGAGAGAGAGAGAGAAAATCTGCTTATGGTCACAGAGGAGCTGAGAGGTACTGGTTAATTAGGGAAAACAGGGTAGTACAGCTTTCAGTTTACAGCCCTCTTCCAAAATTTCCTTGCAGATAATCTTCAGATGGCTTTTCCAGGCTTCCAGGCTTCCAGGCTTGAGTCTATTGAAATTCTGTTTCTATCCACCAGTTGCACCTTTTATTAGACCATTTAGGAAGGTAACCTGATTTTAAAACCTAAATTCAGGGACTGGAGAGATAGCACGACAGACTGGAGTGTATGCTTTGTGTGCAGAAGGTCTGATTAAATCCCAGAATGATCTTGAAGCTCCAAGCCAGGAATGATCCTGAGCACCAACAGATGTGGCTCAAAAACCAAGAGGAAAAATCTGATGAAATTACTTTAATTTTTCTTTTTTTTTTGGGGGGGGGGGCTTACCCAGTGATGCTTAGGACTTACTCCTGGCTCTGCACTCAGGGATCACTACTGGTAGGCTCAGGGGACCATATGAGATGCCAGGGGTCAAACCCATGTCAGCTTTGCACAAGGCAAGCATGCTACACACTATACTATTTTTAATTTTTTTATGGAAATGGAAAACCACCAGTCTCTGAGTAATATCATGACCTGATTTCCATGTTGGCTTTTGCTCTGCCAGGAATCAAACTCAGGACTTCACATGTGCAAGGCAGGCATTCTAACACTTTGCCACATCCCCAGCCTTGATTTCCACATTAATAGGATATCTCTGGCAGCTATGTGGAGAGTAGGCTGAAAGGGAGAAAGGGAGAAGCTGAACAACTGGTTAAAAGATTGTTGCAATAGAACAAAAGGATGATACTTGTACCTGTATGGCTCAGAGAAAATAGTAGATATGAAGAGAGATGAAGAATGTGGAAGAAGCGGTTTTAGTAGTAAGAGTAGAAATTCAGTTTGGGGTAGTTTGGTTTTTTTTTTTATGTGGAGGGGTTTAGGACTAACTTGACAGGGCTAACTCCTGCTCTGTATGTAGGGATTATTCCCAGCAGCCTCAGGCTACCATATGGGTTACCAGGGATTGAACTGGGGTCAGCCACATTCAAGGCAAGTGCCTTACCTGCTAACATATGTAGTTTGGATTTTTAATGCCTAGTATATAAATGAAAGTTTAAATTGGGAATTGGATACATCAGTTAGGGGTCCAAGTCAGGAGTAGAGATTCAAGTCTGGGAGATTTCAGCATATCACTATTACTTGTGAAGCCTATTGGATAAGGTTACCAAGGGAAAGATGGAGTTGGTCTAGATGGAGATCCATCACACACCTGGACACACATCATCACATAAGCCTTACAGAGAAGAGAAACTATGAATTCTTTGGTTGGTTGGTTGGTTGGTTGGTTGGTTGGTTTTGGTTTTGGTTTTGGGGAGACACACAGCAGTGTTCAGGCCTTACTCCTGACTCTACACTCACAGACCACTCCTGGTAGTCCTCGGGGGATCATATGGGGTGCCAAGGATCAAACTGGGTTGGTCGCATGTAAGGCAAGCATCCTATGCACTGTACTATATCACCCTGGCCTATGGATTCTCTGGATTTGTTTTCCAAACCGGGCTCTTATTGATGAGTCTCTCTCTCTCTCTCTGTCTCTCTCTCTCTCTCTCTATCTATCTATCTCTCTTCCCCTCCCTTCCTCCCTCACTCTCCTCCCTCTCTCCCTCTCTCTCATCAGATAATATTTTATTTGGAGGTCAGAAATACAGCAGGAATGGCCCTTGCATTGCATGCAGCCGACTTGGGATTGATCCCCAGCATTCCATATGATCCCCAAGCACTGTTAGAAGTAATCTGAGTGCAAAGCAAGGAGTAACCCCTGACCATTGCCAGATCTAACTCAAAAACAACAAAACAAAACAAACAAACATACAAAAAGATAGTACTTAAGTATAATAAGGTCCCAAGTCACAAAAACATTCATGGTCATTTGCAATACCAATAATTTACTGCATCACTTAGCACAATAGCTAGGATATGGAATCAACCTAGGTGTTCAATGATGAGTGTGTAATGAAGATGTGGAATACTATGTAGCTCTGAAGAATCATGCAGTTCACTAAAACGTGGTTGGTATTGGAGGATATCATGTTAAGTGAAGTCAGGAAAAGGACAAATATCTGATATCTCACTTTTCTGTGGCATATAGAATAACAGGATGAAGGAATGCAAGATATGAAAAGAGGAAATACCTAGATTACACTTGACCCTAGATTATAAAAACGAGAAGCACAAGGAAGAGAAAAAATTGAGTTAATACGAAGAGGAAAATAGGAGGTAACAGGGACAGGTTTTAGGGTCCTCAGGCACATCGGTGATAAGTGATGTAGGGGTGGGGCATATGAATATATCTAAATGAAAATGTCAACAACACTGAAAACAGGAGATCCAAATCACAACAACCAAAATTAAAAGTGTGCCTGTTAAGGAGGCAGGCTGGGGGGTAGGAAGGAACCCCGGTTCATGGGTGGAGGGAGGTTGATACAGTGGTGAGACTGGTGTTGGAACATTGTATCCCTGAAACTCAACTATGAACAACTTTGTAAATAATGGTGCCTTAATTTAAAAAATAATTTAAACAGTTTGCATTTAGGGCCAGAGCAATAGTACAATGAGTGGTATCTTTACCTTGCAAGTGGCCAACCCAGATTTGATCCCCAGCATCCCATATGGCCCACATGGCTAACCCTGGTTTGATCTCCAGCTTCCTATATGGTCCACCAAGCCCATCAAGATGATTCCTGAGTGCAGAGCCAGGAATAATCCCTGAGCACCACCAGGTGTGGCCCAAGACAAAAAAAAATGAAGGCTTTTAATTTAAAAATAAAATTAAATTGGCACATATTGCTGCCTGAGCCCGTGTGCTGCTTGCGCCTGCGTGGCCAAGCACATGTGGTGCCTGAGCACATGTGTCACCCACATCTCCCCTCTTGAGATGTGTACTTTTATGCTTTCCTATCTAATGCTTGGGCTATGTGTAGGGGCTGTCTTCTCCATTGGAGAAGCCTATGTTCTCTCTCTCTCTCTCTCTCTCTCTCTCTCTCTCTCTCTCTCTCTCTCTCTCTTTTCTTTTTGGATCAAACCTGGCCATGCACAGGGGTTACTCCTGGCTCTGCACTCAGAAATTACTCCTGGCGGTACTCGGGGAACCATATGGGATGCTGGGAATTGAACCCGGGTTGGCCGCGTGCAAGTCAAACGCCCTACCCGCTGTGCTATCGCTCCAGCCCCTCGTGTTCTCTCTTGAGCTGTCTCTCTTACTCTCCACTCTCTCCCACTTTCCCTCTCCTTCCCTTCAAAAACCCTCTAAATAAAATCCGTTTACTTAAAAAAGTTAAATTATAATTTTTTTTTAATATAGCAAGAAAGTAATAATTCTTGGGCCAGGGTGTTAGCACAGGATCATGTGCTTATCTTTCATACAGCTGACCGAGTTCAATCCCTGCCACTGTTTTTGGTCCCAACACTTCTGGAGATTCCCCAACCCTCAGAAAAAAAAAGAGGAACTAATTATTTTTTCTTTATGCCCCCCCCCCCTTCCTGGGTGATATTAATTGCAGTCCTTGGGTTAAGAAACAACTTTGAGGACTAGAGCACACACTTTGTCGGCAGGAGCATGGGTTCAATCTTCAGATACATGGTTCCCTGAGTCCTGTGCCGGGAGTAGCTCCCACCATGCTACTCTCTTAACACATATGTGTGGTATTATTCATTTCATTTCATTTCATCATCCTGTTAATCGTCGATTGCCTCGAGCAGGCCCCAGTAACGTCTCTTTCATCCTAGCCCTGAGATTATATTCACAGCTCTTTAGGAGAATGAGACCCATCATTGTTACTGTTATTGTTACTGGTATTGTTACTGGTATTTGGCATATTTGGTAGGCCACGGGGAGTTTGCCAGACTCTGCCCTGTGGGCAGGCTACATTTGTATTATTATAATTCTTTATTTGTATTATTTATTCTTTATTTGTATTATTCTTCATTTGTATTATTATAATTCTTTATCTCCTTTCATCTCCAGAATAACTGATACAGCAGGTAGAACGTTTGTCCTGCACATGGTCAACCTGGGCTCGTTCCCCAGCATCCCATATATTACCCTGTGCACCACCAGGGATAGGTCCTGAGGACAGAGCCAGGTAACCCCTGAGTATCATCAGCTGTGCTCCCACCCAAATAATCTCCACAATAACTATATATATCTCTTTTTATAGTTTAAAGAAATCAATACCTAGAGAGATCAACTTGCCACCAAAGAGGCAGGGGATATCTACCCAGGCTAGCCTTACTCCAGGCCTCTCAGTCAAGTCTACTTTACACTTTTCCTTATGATGACTGTCAAGGATTTTCAGAGAAAATAGCTGAACATTTCTCTTCAAATTATGCGGGCCTGGGGCTGGAGCAATAGCACAGCAGGTAGGGCACTGCCAGGAGCCAGGAGTGATTTGAGTGCAGAGCCAGGAGTAACCCCTATGCATCACCGGGTGTGACCCAAAAAGCCAAAAAAAAAAAAAACAAATTATGCGGGCCTGTAGTTTTTTTCATTGCCTTAGACCAGAAAGTAAGAGCTGTTTAATAGAGCCAAAACACAGTAGAGACCTCAGCTGGAATGGGGATTATAGGAAGGTCTATTTATTTTCAGCTCTTAAATCCTCACTGGCGAAGACCCAGAAAATAGAGAAACATCATTCTGCTTCAGGGGACCATTTGGGATGCCCTGGATGGAACCCGGCTTGGCCACATGCAAAGCAAATGCCCAACCCACTGTACTATTGCTCCAGCCCCAAGGAGGCCATGGCTCTTTAGCACTAAAAGCAAAGATTTTTCTCATGCTTTGCATGCTATGGTCCTGATATTATCCCCAGCACCACCAGGAATGACCCCTCAGCACCACCAGTTGTGGCCCCAAAACCAAAATCCAAACAAAATAAAATAGATTTAGGAGTTAGTGATAGGAATATGGTTCAAATGGTAGAACACATTGTATGTAGGAGGTCCTGGGTTCGATTTCCAATATTGTGCTGCCTCTGCCTGCTAGCACTGGGACCTCACAACAACAACAACAGAGTAGGGATTTGGTCAAAAATAAGAGAAACCCATATCTGGAGCAATAGTACAGGGGCGTAGGGTTTGCCTTGCATGCAGCAGACCTGGGTTCAACCATGGCATCCCATATGGTCTCTAGAGCCTGCCAGGAGTAATCCCTGAATGAAGAGTCAGGAGCCCCACACACTGCCAGGTGAGGCCCCCCCAAAAAAAAGAACAAAAACCAAAAAAAAAAAGAACAAAAACCAAAAAAACACTGGAGCCTGAAGAGATAGTACAACTAGTAAGGTGCCTGTCTTGCACCTGGTCAACCTGAGTTCAATCATGGCATCCCATATGAATCCACCAGGAGAGATTCCTGAGCACAGAGCCAGGAGAAATCCCTGAGCACTGCTGGGTGGGCCCCTAAACAAAAACAAAAACACCACAAATAAAATGAGAGAAACCCAGATGGAAACAAAACAGATGACACAGGACCATAAATGAAAATTTCCAGCTGCCATGGCAGGAGTTATAAATAGTAAACAGAAGAAGAAGAAACTTCAGAATTTCCAATGAAGGAGTGTGGATAGCTCAGCTGGTAATGCGCCGACCACACGGGTAGGAGGCCACAGTTCAATCCCTGGCACTGATCCCTGATCCACACTGCATAAGATCCCGGCAGTCTTCAGTGAACCATGTTGCCACGTGCCACACAGAGGGTAAGATCAGTGCATCCCAATCAAGTATATTTCACCACAGCCACCCAGCATGCTACGCATCCAGTAAGTACCACAACCAAGTATAGAATCCCTGGTCATCACAATAGTAAGAATAGGAAAGGGAAGAGAATGTTTAAAAAAACAAAAAAATAATAATAACAAGTCATTTTCAGGGCTTTGCCTTGTGCACTACTAACCCTGATTCATATCCCCAGCACCACACACGGTCCCCGATCACTGTTAGTTTGACTCCTGAGTACAGAATCAAGAATAGCCCTTAAGCACCGCTGAGTATGGCCCAACCACTCCTCTACCAATAAAAGACAAATTATGGGGTCAGACTGATAGTATGGTGGATAAGACATTTGTCTTGGATTCCTCCACCCTCTCGGAGAGCCCAGAAAGCTACCGAGAGTGTCTCGCCCGCACGGCAAAGCCTGGCAAGCTACCCATGACATATTCGATATGCCAAACACAGTAAAAACAAGTCTCACGATGGAGACATTACTGGGCCCTCTTGAGCAAATCGATGAACAGTGGGAGGACAGTGCTGCAGTGCTGCAGTGACCAACCAGGGTTCCATATGTGGAGCTCTGAGCTTGTCAGGAGTGACTAATTCCTTTTTTTTCTCTTTTTGGGTTCTTTTTGGGTTAATATACTTAACTAGTACACTGTGGGCTCTGGGTTGAACTCAGAATTTCTTTGCTTTGAAGCACATTTGCTTCACAAGATAGCACCAGTTATTTGGAACTATTGCATCTATACAGACAACCAATCATATACTGCAAGTCCTAAAATAAACTTCTTTCACCCAGTGTCAAGAGAGGTTCTTCCCTCATCAGTCTTAGAACAAAATTACTTTGAAAGAAGTAACGTTTGAGAACCATGTGTCTCTGCCCAAGATCTGTGGGTACAATACTTTTACACAACAAATTGTTGTAACTAATTACTGATAAAAACTTTAAGGGGCCAGAGCAATAGTATAGTAGGTAGGGAGTTAGCTTTGCATGTAGCTGACCCACGTTCAATTCCCAGCATCTTGTATGGTCCAGCACCACCAGGAGCAATTCCTGAGTGCAGAGCCAGGAGTAACTCCTGAACATCTTTGGGTATGACCAAAACACAAAAGAATTTTTTTTTCTTTTTGGATCACACCCGGCAATGCACAGAGGTAATTCCTGGCTCTGCACTCAGGAACTACCCCTGTCGGTGCTGAGGGGACCATCTGGGATGCTGGAAATCGAACCCGGGTCGGATGCGTGCAAAGCAAACACCCTACCCGCTGTGCTATCACTCCAGCCCCTCACAAAAGAAATTTTTTAAGATTGTTATTTATAAGTTCATTTTAATCTACCTACTTATATTTTGGGATTTATTTATTTATTTTTTTGCAGTGCCAAGGATAGAACCCAGAGCCTCACACATACAAGGCAAGTGTTCTACCACTGAGAAACATCCAGCCCCAAAACAAGGAAGACATGCTGTGCAGTATTTGTTGTTGGTTTTTTTTTGGGGGGGATGTTTGAGGGGGTGGGCCACAACTGGTTGTATCTTTGAAATACTCTGGCTTATAACTCCCAGGACTGTTCCATTTAATACTCAAGGGACTGTGTGATACTGGAAATAGACCTGAGGCTCCTGTAAGCAAAGCATGCATTTTACCCCTTTGAGCTATCTCCTTGGTCCATGACTTATATTTGAAGTTTTAGGTGACCCAATTCTACAGATCACTTGTTCACAGAATTTCGAAGAAGTAAATCTAGGCTGCTTGGAGTAGCAATGTTAATCCTTTGTTCTCTCCATTGCACTGTATAATTTAACTTCAAACTTTGGGCTTTGCTACAAACAGGCTATAAGCATCTTCTTTTGACCTCTAGGTTAAAAGCTCCTCAAAACCTCAGCTGTCTATTTAATCTTGCCCCCCCCCCCCCCATGGTTTTCACAGACTCAGCACAGTATCTCCACAATGGGCTTGGACCACACCCATCTATGCTCAGGACTCACCCGGTTCTATCTCAGGAATAACTTCTAGTGGGGCTCAAGGAACCAAATACAGTGCCAGGGTTAGCTGCATGCAAGACAAATACTTAACCCCAGTAATATCTCTCTGGGCCCCCCGGTGTCTTTTCTTTAGTTTACCTTTTAGAACCTGAGGTGCTGTGAAGAGATTACGGCCTTAATGACAAGGCCTGATTGTATCCAGAGGCAGGAATCTCTATCCAGTTTATATTCTCTTGTTTATGTGACTCTGAGAAAATTCCTTAATGACTCTTTCAACCTCGGGAATTTTCAATCTCACACAAAGACACACTACCTAATGTGTAATATTCTGAGCTAGTAAGAATAGTCCTTCCCGGGGGCGTTTCGGTCCGCCCTTCACGCCCTACCGAGGCCACCAGTTGCCCCCACGAGCGGCTCTCCAGCATGGCCACGACTCCAGAACACAAAAACCAATTTCTTAACTATCTGACTTTCAGTAGAAATACTTCCAGGGTCAATAGGTAAAATAGCAGAAATCCAAAACCAACATTTAATTCTTGAACCCAGCTGTAGAAAGCAAACCACTTCACAATGCTTTTTCAACATGTCTGATTTGGGGGGGGGGGGTAAACTCTAAATAATAGTGGTGAATCTTTTATTGAAACAATGAATCTAATCAAAGCAGATAGAGTGTTAACTAGAATTCATCTGCCTCACAGGGACGGGGAGGGGTGGGGGGTGGGGTTTTATTGGGGTTCTTCATGGTAAAAAATAAGTATTGGTAAAGGGAAATGTGTTTGATATTTGCATGACTGAGACCTAAACCTGAAAGCTTTGTAACCTTTCCCACAGTGATTCAATAAATAAATAAATTTAAAAAAAAAAAAGAATAGTCCTTCCCTGGAATTTTCCCCCTTCACTCCCCCAGTTTCTGCAATGACCAAAAGTTCCACATTTGGTTGTGGTACTCACACACATTTATTTATTTACTTATTTATTTAGCTTTTTTTTTCTTTTTGGGTCACACCCAGCCATGCACAGGGGTTACTCCTGTTTCATGCACTCAGGAATTACTCCTGTCCATGCTCGGGGGACTATATGGGATGCTGGGAATTGAACCCAGGTCGGGCCGCGTGCAAGGCAAACACCCTACCTGCTGTGCTATCACTCCAGCCCATAATTTTGCTTTTTGGGTCACACCCTGCGATGCTCAGGGGTTACTCCTGGCTTTGCACTCAGGAATTACTCCTGGTGTGCTTGGGGGACCATATGGGATGCTGGGGATTGTACCCAGGTCGGCCACATGCAAGGCAAATGCCCTACCTGCTGTACTATTGCTCCAGCTGCCTCACACACTTTTAGTTGTGACGTTTCCAATAGTCACACACTTTAGTCATGATGTCACACACTTTGGTTGCATTGGTTGCCTAAGGCCATATGCTTAATGCTGTACTAGATTACACTGGGTTGCAGTGTACATGTGATCTCATCAGCAGTGCCATTGATTGAATCACATAGATTGAATTAAGCCTCATTCTGTAAGGTGTCCTACTATTGAGTCACATCCTTGAGTTCAGTGGAATGCAATTTTGGGTTTAATATGAGAACTTTGGAGTTTAAACTCATATATACAGTGGGATTAATGAGAAAAAAAACTAAAGCTGATGGTTGTCAAAAGAAGACCTTTACTCCAAGAAAGGTGAATATTTGCCCAGTTCTCTCCCTAAGCTGTGTATTTCCTTTCTCATACCCTGTGGCCTCTTAGGCTTCCATCTTCCTGAGATGTGTACCTCCTCCCTTTCTTTTTCCTTTTTCCTCTCTGATTTTTGGGCCATACCCGGCTATGTTCAGGATTTACTCCTGGCTCTGTGCTCAGATATAACTCCTGGTGGGGCTCAGGAGACCATTATGTGGTTCCAGGGATCAAACCCAGGTTGCCCACATGGAAGGCACATATCTTACTTATTATACTATCACTCCAGTTCCAAATTTTACTTCTTTAAACTATTCTAAAATAAAATTGTTTGGGAAAGTGTTATTTTTTTTTGAAAATGTTATTTTTTAAATTTTGTTTACTTTGTATCTCTCGGAGAGCCCAGCAAGCTACCAAGAGTATCCTGCCCATATGGCAGAGCCTGGCAAGATCCCCATGTCGTATTCAATATGCCAAAAACAGTAACAACAAGTCTCACAATGGAGACTTACTGGTGCCCGCTTGAGCAAATTGATGAACAACTGGATGACAGTGCTACATTGCTAATTTGTATCTAAGAAATAATAAATGTCCCTAACAGTGCATCCTTGCCCTGGCAAATACTCTGGAAAAGATTTAAGAATACATTTCTGTGCGTCTGGTCTCTGCAGTAGGCTACCGGTGCTGGGCCAACCCAAGTGGGAATAGGTTTCGTGCCTTGGCCTGTTCCCCCTGGTGGCCCAGTGGCCGCCATCCATCTGAGGCCACTGGATAGTCACATTTGGGCCCCCAGTGACGAGACACACAGGGCCTCATGGGATGGGAGTGGAGCCGGGCTTGTCCTCCCCACCCCAATGAGACCCCAAGTCATCGCCCACGAATGGCCTCTCTGGCTCCTGATCAAGCTGCTTAACGGCCATGATCCCAGAGACTCAGAAACAAATCTCAAAACCCAGTGGCTTTTGTGAGAAATGCATCCGGACTCCACAGTACGTTACTGTCGCCGGGCCATCCCAGGGAGGAAAGGGTGTTGTCCCTCCGCCTGCTCCCTCTTGGCGACTTGGTGGCTGTCATCCTCCAGAGGCCATTGGACAGTCAGGCTTGGGCCTGCAGTGACGAAACTTGTTGGGCCTCACGGGATGGGCGGGTGGAGCCGGGCCTGTCCTCCCCACCCCAACGAGACCCCAAGTCATCACCCACGAACGGCCTCTCTGGCTCCTCATCAAGCTGCTTGACGGCCTTGATCCCAGAGACTCAGAAACAAATCTCGAAACCCAGCGGCTTTTGGCAGAAATGTGTCCGGACCCCGCAGTAGGTTACTGTCGCCGGGCCACCCCAGGGGGGGAATGGATGTTGTCCCTCCGCCTGCTCCCTCTTGGCGACTTGGTGGCTGTCATCCTCCAGAGGCCATTGGACAGTCAGGCTTGGGCCCGCAGTGACGAAACTTGTTGGGCCTCACGGGATGGGGGGGTGGAGCCGGGCCTGTCCTCCCCACCCCAACGAGACCCCAAGTCATCGCCCACGAATGCCCTCTCTGGCTCCTCATCAAGCTGCTCAACGGCCATGATCCCAGAGACTCAGGAGCAGATCTCTAAACCCAGTGGCTTTTGGCAGAAATCCCTCCAGATTTAAGTGTTAAAATTTCGGAATTTCAAAACCACATGGCCCTACTGCAGCCACACGATATCATATGTTATTCATAACCAGCAATAGAACACAAATTGTCTATTGTTGCCTTTTCAGCAGATCTGAGTGTTGGGGTAAAATCTCAAATAATGGTGGGTCTGGTGTCGAAATATTGAATGTGATCAAAGTAGAGAGAGAGTAATGTGGAAATCATCTGCCCCACAGGCAGGGGGAGGGTGTGGAATGGGGATATACTGGGATTTTTGGTAGTGGAGAATGGGCACTGGTGAAGGTATGGGTGTTTCATTGTATGACTGAGACTTAGACCCAAAAGCTTTGTAACTGCTCTCACGGGGATGCAATAAATAAAATTATAAAAAATTGGAAAAAAAAGTAAGGTGGAGTTCATGCACAATTCAATCAGCTAATCAAGGGCTGGAGCGATAGCACAAGGGCTGGAGCGATAGCACAGTGGTAGGGCATTCGCCTTAGAAGCGGCCAACATGGCCGACCCGAGTTCGATTCCTCCGCCCCTCTCGGAGAGCCCGGCAAGCTACCGAGAGTATTCGATATGCCAGACACAGTAACAACAAAATCTCCAATGGAGACGTTACTGGGCCCGCTCGAGCAAATCGACGATCAACGGGAGGGCCTTTACCTTTACCTTTACCTAATCAATGGCTGAATAAATAGCAGTACTCCTACCAAGGACTGGAGTGATAGCACAGCGGTAGGGCGTTCGCCTTACAAGCGGCCAACATGGCCGACCCGAGTTCGATTCCTCCGCCCCTCTCGGAGAGCCCGGCAAGCTACCGAGAGTATTCGATATGCCAGACACAGTAACAACAAAGTCTCCAAGGGAGACGTTATTGGGCCCGCTCGAGCAAATCGACGATCAATGGGAGGGCCTTTACCTTTTACCTTTACTCCTACCAAAAAAAAAAAAAGAATACATTTCTGTCTAAGAACTGTTGCAGGCAGTTAGGTAGGGGAGGCCCCTCGTAATGCAGTATTGAGAAATAATAAAAGTCAAGAAGACACTGCTTAGTCCTGAAGTAGCCCAAGGCATGAAGATTTATCCCTTTGAATATAAAATATGAGCACTTTGGAGAGGAGAAACTGAGGCACCACTCATATATAGAAATCCAGGGGCCAGAGTGATAGTATAGAAGGTAGGTCATTTGCCTTGCATGCAGCCAACCCAGGTTTAATCCCTGGCATCTCATATGGTCACCCAACCCCTGCCAGGAGTAATTCCTGAGACAAAAAAAAAAAAAATCCAAGGTCCCACTAAGAGAAGGGTGGATCCCCTCAGGAAAGGATAAGCTGCAGAAGAGTTTTGGTTGTTTATTTGTTTTGAGGTCACACCTGGAAATGCTAAGGCAATGCTTTCCAGTCCACAGAATCTACAAGATTATGAAGAGAGCATCAATAATGTAAGAGATGAGATTATGAGAAGAGCATCAACAGTGCAAGGCTTTCCTGTGACAATGCCCAGATTAACTTCTTTGTGTGCAGAAAAATCTAAGGGAAAAATTTTTTTGAAAAAATTATATAAAACCTCCCAAAAGCATTCAAGGAGGCTAGAAAGATAGTAAAGCAGGTAGGGCACTTGCTTTGTCAGTAGCCAATCTGGATTCAATTCTTGGCATATCATATGGACCCCTGAGCCTGTCAAAGAGTGATTCCTGAATGCAGAGTCAGTAGTAAATCCTGAACACTGCCAGGTGTGGCCCCAAAACCCAAAAACAAAAGGAAAAAGACATTCAGGGCTTGCTCTTCAAACCCATGTTCTCCCTTGGACATGTATCTTGCTTACTCGTCTCTTTCCTTGCTTACTATTTCAAGCTCCTCTTTTCTCTTGAACTCTATTACTTTCCTTCTCTGCCCTACCACTCACATCTTTCTGAGTAAGTTAAAAGCTATCTTGCTTCACTATTTCAACTCCTCCTGAATTTCTGTTCTGCAAGGGAAGATGATAGACCCAGAACACTAGTGACTAGGTTAGGACTAACTTTTCTTTCCTGCAAAGAGCAATTTCTCAGTTCAGCCTGAGTCCACAGTTTCCCAGGAAATCAGGAAGCAGGGAATCATCTCTCACCTTGTAAATAACAACTGGGCTCCAGAACTGCTTGATTCTTGCCTTTTGGGGCTGACAAGACATGACTATCAATGCCATGTAGGTCCACAGTGAACTTTATCAATTCTGACCCAAATCTGCCACCCAGGTGGATTCAGCAAAGACACAGAGACACTTTTCTTTAGTCTACATCCCTCACTCCCCACTTTACCCAGCCACTGGCAACAGACCCCCTCCCTGCCCAATTAAACTAAATTCTCTAGGGGTGGTGTTCACACATGTGTATATGTGTATGTGTGTGTTGATATGTGTTATAAATTCCTCAGGTCAGGGTGGGAGAGATAGTACAGTGGGTAGGGTATTTGCCTTGCATGCAGTCAACTTGGGCTCGATCCCCAGCATCCCATATGGTCCCCTGAGCAATGCCAGGAGTCATTTCTGAGTGCAGAGCCAGGAGTGACCCCTAAGCATCGCCAGGTATGACCCAAGAACAACAAACAAACAAAACTAACAAAAATTCCCCAGGTCATTCATTCCATGACACATCAGCCTTAAGCACTGTTTTTATAGTCATACATAAAATGTGGCTAAAAATATTTTTTAAAGCAACAATGAGTGTAACTTTTGCACTAGCATACATCTTTTACAGTGTGGTCTCGCCTCACTAAAGACATTTATCCAGCCCGCAACCTTGAGCAACCTTCCACAATCAGTGCAGGACACCCGAGTGCGTCTTTCTCTAAACTGAGATAAATCTCTATCTAGTTGGCTCAGACAGAAGGTCTGAAGAATCTGGTCTGGGATCTTCCCTGGCTCTGGGCTCCGGCGGGGTACAGGTCGGAGGCCGCCTGGCCTGGACTGGACAAAGAAGGCTGCGCGGGGCGAGGCTACACCTGGCCGGATCAGGCCCCGCCCCGGCTCTGCCAGAACCAGTTCACCAGCGCCACTGGAGACCGTGCGCTGAGAACTACAGTTCCCATAATGCATCCCGGGCCGGGCCGGGCAGAGCCGCTGGAAGCCGGGCCTCCGCCGCTAGAGGCTGGCGAGGACTGTCTTCCTGGGCCGGCGACAGGGCAAGGGGCGGAGGGAGGGTGCGGTACACCGCGCTGTGGCCATGTCTGCGTCCCCGGGGGGCTGTGACCCCGCCAACCTGTGCCCTCAATCCTGGCCCTGTCGGACACCCGCGCCCTTCTGGGGGTCCGACAGAGGGCAGTGACCGGCAATTTCTGTGCATCCTGGGACCCCCAGAGAAATAGGTAAGTCCGACTCTCAACCCACGTGGCCTGGGGGCGCTAAAAGACTGGAGAGCTGTCATCTTTGGAGGGAGGGGCTTGGAGACTGGGGCCCCTGCCATCTACGCTAGTATTTGCAGTGGGAGGATTGGGTCCGGGGGCCCTTTAGCCTGCTGCCCCCTCCCCCCAGCTGGGGAAGCTGCATGGCCAGGCCTAGAACGCATCCTTTCGCTGGGTGGGTGAAGTCCTGTAGGGGGCAGTGTCCAGGTAGGATGCCAGTTCCTGCCCACTCTCCCTAAAGTACACACAGGTCGCAGAGTCCTTTCAAAGATGGCAGAGGTGATTGTGGAGGCAACTGGGCAGCTCCTGGCAGTGTCTGGAGGCTTGGGACTTTGCTCTCGAGGGTGCCTTTGCTCCAACAAGGGGGCTGCCCCTTGTACTGGGTGAGGCGCCCTCTGTGGGCCCCAGTTTGCACCGGGAGGGTGAGCAGCCTTTGTCATGGAGGGGAGTGGCCGCCAGTGCAGGTTAGTACCTGGCCACACTCTCAGTGTGGAGTAGACTTCTTCCAGCCGCCTCACCTGGGCCTGTTCCTCAGCCACACATCCGCCGTCCTGGCACCACCCTCCCAGGGAGGTCACTCCCCTGACGGGTCAGCCGGATGGAGAGCTAAGCAGGAAGGAGAGTCCTAGGAAGAGAGGAATGCTTGCTAGGACAGATTAACTTGTGGCTTGTTTGGTGAAATTGCCCCTAAGCACAAAAGGGCTCTCCCAGGAAAAGTAGCAAGCCCTGGGGGCTTCTGGAGGCTGACTGAGAAGGTACCTGGGACTGGAGCTTAAGTTTTTCAGCCTTTGTTGTCCAGGAGTTTCAGCCACACAGGTTTAAAACTTCATCAAGCATTGGGGTGGGTTTTGTTGTGAGTCACTCACCCTCTGTCTAGTTTCCAGAGTGAGTGTCCAGAGAGCTATCTGCTTCATCAGGGACTAGTCTTGGATATGCTGAGATGCTGCATGGACTAGAGGCAAGGGAACTGTTGTACAGGTGTCCGGCAGCTCTAGCTGCTGACCCTGCCCCCACTCCATGCAAGCACCATGCTGGCTTCCATTTACCAATGCTGGACTTGGTCACTGAAGCCCACAAGGTGGAAGAGGGATGGGGGTCCTCATGACAGCAGGTAAATTGCTATCTTGATGCTGGACATTCAGGACACAGAGCAGGGGCATGTGGCAAAGAATTTTAACTTAGGGGAGAATTCCAGAAAACCCAATCTGTTTCTGCAATTCCAATGCCAGTGGTGAATAATCAGTCGGCCTGGAGGAATATAGCTAGTTTGAGGCCCACAGACAGCACTTTGGCTCAACATCACAGGTGGATCGCTTTAAGCTAGAGCTACCTGGCCTCATGAGAATAGGTGTGTATTTCCGGGACTGGTTCAGGGTGTGCAAACTCTCAAATTTATCTGGCAGGGGCTGGGAGACTAATCAGAGCTTGGAATACTGGCTATGCATGTGGAGGCCCTGGGTTCCATCCCTTGTATCCTTGTATCCTTATTCCATCCATAGTCTCCCTGAAGACTGCCAGGTGTGGATCTGGTGACCCCTGAGCACTGCCTGGTAGGCCCCTCCATAACAGATTATATACCAGTTCTACATGCTAAGTAAGAATAATCAGGGGCTGGAGCAATAGTACAGTGGGTAGGGTGCTTGCCTTGTATATGGCTGACCTGGGTTCAATCCTTGGCATCCCATATGGTGCCCTGCGCACCGCCAGGAGTAATTCCTGAGTACAGAGCCAGGAGTAAGCATTGCTGGGTATGGCCCAAAAACCATAAAAAAAAAAATTCATGATAGGCTGGGGCTGGAGAGATAAGATAGTACAGAGGGTAGGGTACTTGCCATACACGGGGCAGATCAAGGTTTGATCCCTGGCATCCCCAAGCCTTGCGAGAAATGATACCTGAGTTAAGAGCCAGGAGTAAACCTTGAGAACTGCTGGATGTGGCCCCCAAACAAACAAACAAACAAACAAACAAATCCAGCAACAACAGGATGTGTTAGTGGAGCAGCAGAGTGTGTATACAAGTATACCCACTCTATCCCAGGGTAACCAAATTGGGACTATCCCTTTTCATCCTACAGCTCAATAAATTGGTACTATCATCTTCTTGTTGGTAAGAAAAATTAAGACAAAAAGCCAATCCAGCACTGGAAAGAGAGTGCCGGAGCTAAGGGACTTGCTTGTATGCAGTGGACCCTGGTTTGATCCCTGGTTACTAGAGCATGCATGGAGTGATTTCTGAGCACAGAGCCAGGAATAGTCCCACTATGTGGTATGGCCCCTAATCACCTCCCTAAAAAAATAACTAAAATATTGGTTTTAAAAATCCAAGCCAGGTTTGGGGATGTGACTCAGTGGCAAAGCTCATACCTTACGTGCATGAATGCCTGAGTTCAGTCTCTCATACCACCTGCTGAAATTAACAAATAAATCAGCCTGGCTCTTCCAGCTTCCTCTGACTCCATTGTTCTGGAACACTGTTACCAAGGACAAATCTTCCCCACAGCAGGGATCTCCAAAGACCCAGCTAGGTAGCTAGATATTCTTTAAGGATCTCTTACCTTATCCATTCCGGATTATTTATCTAGGAAATATTGATTACATTTTTCCTGTGTGTGAAGGTGACATTCTACAATTGGGTAAAGTCACCGTTCAACTTTCAATGTAGAAATATCTAGCCAGGGGCAACCCAGGTTGGATTCCCAGCATCCCATATGGTCCCCTGAGCACCGCCAGGGGTAATTCCTGAGCGCAGAGCCAGGAGTAACCCCTGTGCATTGCTGGGTGGACCCAAAAAGCAAAAAAAAAAAAAAAAAAAAAAAAGAAATATAAAGCCAGGGCAGTAGGGAGTTGATAAGAATTAGGATTATTGGGTTGGAGATGTGAATCAGTGGTAGAGCATTTGTGTTAAATTTATGAGATCCTGGGTTTGATCTCTGAAAGTGCAAAAAAGAAAGAAGGAAAGAATCAGGGTTATTGCCTGAAGGGTTCCTAATAAGATACCACTTGAGTAGCTCCCTGAAGGAAGAGAGAGAACTAGACAAGATCTGAAAGACCAGGCCCCCAGGTCATGATTTAGGGGCCTGGAGGGGAGGCAGGGACATGTGGTCCAGAAGAAAGTTCTTCAAGGGGAACCAGAGAGATAGTAGAGGGGTAAGGCATTTGCCTTGCATGTGGCCACACAGGTGTGAGTCCCAAGCACAACTGAATGTGACCCCAAAACCCAATATGCCCCTTATTTTTATTATTATTATTTCTTTTACTTTTTAGGTCATACCCAGCAGTGCTCAGGGGTTACTCCTGGCTTTTAGGAATTACTCATGGTGGTGCTCGAGGAATCATATGGGATGCTGGGGATTGAACCAGGGTTGGTTATGTGCAAGGCAAACACCCTACCAGCTGTACCATCACTCTGGCCCCTCAATCCACCCCTTAAAGTAATAATTTAAAAAAAGCTCTTAGGGATGGGTACTTGATCATTGTATAACTGAAACCCAAGCACAAAAATCTGTAAATCTATAACTGTACCTCATGGTGTTTCACTAATAAAAATAAATAAATAAATAATAAAATAAAATATTAAAAAAAAAAAGCTCTTTAAGGGAAAAGTTCAAAAGAGGAGTGCTCAGAATTTACATTTATTCATGCCTTGCCTTGTTTTACTTTTTTTTTTTAAATTAAAACACCATGATTTGCAAAAGTTATTCATCGATGAGTTTCAGACATATTGTGTCCCAGTACCGATCCCACCACCGTTGTGATCTTCCCTCCACCAGGTACCCAGTTTCCCTCCCACCCTTCCACGGCCCCCATCTGCCGCCTGCCACCTTGGCAAGTACATTTTGAAGTTTGGATCTCCTGTTTTTATTGTCCTTGACTCTCTGGTTTGTGTTTTTGGCTGGTTTGTTTGTTTTCATTTTTGTTTTGGGAACACACCAGGCTGTGCTCAGGGCTCACTTCTTGCTCTGCACTCAGGGATTATTCCTGGCAGTCTTGGGGGACCATAGGGAATGATGGGAATTGAGCTCAGGTTAGCTATGTGCAAGGCAAGTGCCATACCCGCTGTACTGTCACTTTAGCCTGACTCTGGTTTGGATATTTCACTATACCATGACTCCTTTACACCACTGGTGTACTTGGATCCCCTTGCTTCCCATCTATCTCTTATCACCCTCCTGGTTTCTTTCCTCCTCTGCCTTTCTCCTCCCTAGTCTGGGGCCAAGGGTTTTTTACTTATCTTTTTACGTGGGACACCAAGACTCTACCTAGCAGTGCCAGGTGGAAGTGTGCTGTGGCAAGGTCAACTTAGGGTCTCCCACATGCTAGTCATGAGCTCGAACACTTGTGCTATCTTCTTGGCCCAACATTTGCATTATACTTAAGATTAAGTCATAGTGTCAATGTGACTGGACTGAAGCAAAACAAGAAGAGGGGAAGAGTAGATGAGGTAAGAGTAGTGGGGTG
Organism: Sorex fumeus; assembly: GCF_029834395.1. Taxonomy (NCBI): domain Eukaryota; kingdom Metazoa; phylum Chordata; class Mammalia; order Eulipotyphla; family Soricidae; genus Sorex; species Sorex fumeus. The sequence continues at coordinate 50,702,415 of NW_026606129.1, read as the reverse complement.
AGGATAGATTGGCTTTCTTGTTTTGGGGGGGGAGTCTTGGGCCACACCTTGTGATGATGAGGATTTACTTTTGGCTCTTCTCAGGGATCCTTCTGCTGATGCTTGGGGGACCATATGTGATGCTGGGGATTGAACCCAGGTGGGGCACATGCAAGCCAAGGGCCCTGGCCCTGGTACCACTTCTTCAGCCCTAGATTGACTTTCTTGTTGAGTGGAGTGGAATCATTACAGAACTGTGAGTAGAGGAATTATACAATCTGACTTCTGTTTTGAGGATCACTTTGAGTGAAGGGAAAATAGTGCAGGACAAAGTCAGAAGTAGGGAGATGGTTAGAAGACTTCAGCCAAAGTAGTATTGGGGTAATGGGATGTGGTCAGATTCTAGATAGGAGTATTTCCCACTTAGCATCAGTATTAGGGTGCACAAAAGCTGGATACTCTATGGAATCACTAGATGAGAAAAGTTATAATTCTTCCCTCATAAACCCTAAACCCCAAATTTTCTAAAATGGTACATAAAGAAAATATTGCAGCTGTGCCCAATAAATTAGTGTCGGAATATGAAATGCTTAAAACTTCTACATGGTTACCAAAAACTATTACTTTGTCACAGTATCATGGCTACCTGTAGCTGCCATGGCACTATTAAATTCCTTTTGGTGAACCTCAATTCAATGATCAAATAGTTCTATTTGGAATGTCATTTAAGGTAACTTTTGTTTCATTTTGCTTTGTTTGCTTTTTTTGGAGAGACATCTGGCAGTGCTCAGGGTCCACATCTGGCTCTGTGCCAGGGACTACTCCTGACTCTGTGCTCAAGGACCACACATGCCTATGAAGTGGCTACTGTAGCTGCAAACAAAGCTTAAAAGTTTTACAAGCTACATAGCACAGCGGGTAGGGCGTTTGCCTTACAAGCGGCCAACATGGCCGACCTGAGTTCGATTCCTCCGCCCCTCTCGGAGAGCCCGGCAAGCTACCGAGAGTATTCGATATGCCAGACACAGTAACAACAAAGTCTCCAATGGAGACGTTACTGGGCCCGCTCGAGCAAATCGACGATCAACGGGAGGGCCTTTACCTTTACCTTTATACTCCTTTTAACCTTTGCATTATCTCTTCAGCCCAGGAGATTCTCTCTCTCTCTCTCTTTCTCTCTCTCTCTCTCTCTCTCTCTCTCTCTCTCATGTTTGTTCATTTTTAAGCTAGGGGTTTGGGGTTTTGGGAACACACCTGGCAAAAACAGGGATTACTTTTAGCTTTGTGCTCAGGGATCATTCCTAGCAGTGCTGGTGAACCATATGTGGTACCTGGGATCGAACTGGGGTTGGCCACATCCCAAGTGCTTTAAGCCGTGCACTGTCTCTTGTTTTGTTTTACTTTGTTTTTGTTTGGGGGTGACACCTGGTGGTGCTCAGAGGCTACTCCCTGCTCTGTGCTTGGGGGTCAGTCCTGGCATTGTTCGGGGTGCCATCTGGTGCCAGTGATCAAACTTGGGCCTCTTGACACAAAGCATACACCTTAAGCCTATTGAACTAGCTCTCTGGTACTGTAAATATATATTTTTAAAAATTATATAAATAGGGCTGGAGTGATAGCACAGCGAGTAGGGGGTTTGCATTGCACGTGGTTGACCCCGTTCAATTCCCAGCATCCCATATGGTCTCCCGAGCACCGCTAGGAATAATTCCTGAGTGCATGAACCAGGAGTAACCCCTGTGCAACACTGGTTGTGACCCAAAAAGCAAAATTAAAAAATATATATACATAAATAATCTGAATTAATATAAGTTTGTTATATTGTCTATTGCTATGAGACAAATCATGCCAAAATTTAGCATTAAAATAACAGTAAATATTTATTTCAGACAGGTCAGTCTATTAGCTAGGTGGTCTGGGCTCAGACCTACACTGGAATTGAAGGTTTAACCTGGGCTAGATGATTTTTTCCAAGATAGGTCAGTCATTTGCTGACACATTGGTACTGACTGTTTGCAGGCTTCAGTTTTGGGGCCTGGCAGGAGGGTGTGTGTAGGGTTGGGGGCTATACTAATGGTACTCAGCAGCGACTCCTGATTCTGTGCTTAGGTCACTCCTGGTAGTGGATCATATGTGGTATCAGGGATAAAACTAGGGTAGGCTGCATGCAAGGCCAGTGCCTTAAACCCTACACTGTCTCTCTGACCTTGGCCTCAGTTTTTTGCCATGAGGTTACCTCTGTAGGGTTACATGAGTGTCTTTACACTGTAACTAATGATTGGGGACTAGAGGTTAGCTGAGTGCACACTTGCTTTGCAGGTATGAGGCCCTGAGTTCATATCGGGCGCTACCAACATCCAAACAAACCATGGCTTAGATCCCTCCCTATGGAGTGGTCCAAGAGAACAGAACAGAAGCCACATTATTTGTGACTCAGAAACATACATTATTATTTTCACATCCTGTTGATTATTTAGATCAGCCCTGCACTGTGGGAATGGGAGTACACAGAGGCACAAATACCAAGAGTTTAGGATCACAGGGGACCATCTTGAAGGATGTCTAATACAGTTATTACAAACCAAGGGGCAGGGGCCGGAACGATAGCACAGCGGGTAGGGCGTTTGCCTTGCACGCGGCTGACCTGGGTTCAATCCCTGGCATCCCATATGGTCCCCCAAGCACTGCCAGGAGTGATTCCTGAGTGCAGAGCCAGGAATAACCCCTGAGCATCGCTGGGTGTGACCCAAAAAGCAAAAAAAAAAAAAAAAACCCAAGGGGCATCCTTGGGGGAAGGTATTACTACCAAGAAAGACATTTTGCCGGATGTGCCTTTATTTTGCAGTATGGCTGACTTGATTTGCCAATATTTTTGATAAATGAGATATGGGGGAAAGAGAGGCAAAAAGGTTTAACTCCAGAAGTTTTTTACCAAATAACTAAAAGGATGAAATTGTCTTTAATTGAGATGGAGAAAATTCTGGGAGAAGCAATTTTATAAGGGTATGATCAGGATCTGTTTTGGAGATATAATTGTAAGATACTGTAAAAGATCCATAGCAGAAATTAAGTCGTTTAATGTGTGTCCCAGGGTGAGAGAGAGCTCAGTGGACTGGAGGGCATACTTGTTTTTGTGTTTGTTAGTTTGGTTTTTGGGCTACAACCAGTGGTGGGCTGTAAACAGCCTCCTGGCTCTGTGCTCCAGCAGTGCTTGGGGATCATATCAAGATCAGGCAGGATCAGCTCCAGGCAAGAAAAGTGCCTTAACTCCTGTACTATTTCTTTGGCCCCTGTAATGCACACTTAACATTTCAGACAGAGACCAGAGTTCAATTCCTGGCACCTCATGGTCTCTGCCAGGGGTTACCCTCGGGCATAGAACTGGGAGTAGCACACCTCTCTTTAACACTGCCTGGTGTGGCCCGAAGACCAAAAACAAATAAATAAATCTGTTCCTTTAGGAGTCAGAGAGAGATTAGGGCTAGAAATACACATTCAAATAATGTTTTTTTTCGGGGGGGGGGGTTTGTGTATTTGTTTTGGTGTTATATCCAGCAATAATCCGGAGTTGGGGGATCGCACATAGGGGATCATATTTAGTGCCAGGGGTTAAACCAGTTTGGCTGCATAAAAGACAAGCACTTTACTTCCTGTGCTGTCTTTCTAACCCAGAGAGACTTCTAAATTATTAGAGTAAGTCAGTGTACGACTCCCTTTGTTGCTAGGCTCCTCTAGTCTCCTAGTTCTAGCCAATCTTTGATGTGTTTACAGTTGGTCCATAACCCTCCAGCTCTGTCTTTCACCAGCTGGGGTGGAAAGAATGCCACCTCCTGATACCAACCATATCCTCGGGCTGGAGCTATAGCACAGCAGGTAGGGTGTTTGCCTTGCATGCGGTCGACCTGGCTGACCCAGGTTCTATTCCTCCGCCCCTCTCAGAGAGCCTGGCAAGCTACCGAGAGTATCTCGCCCGCAAAGCCTGGCAAGCTACCCGTGATGTATTCAATCTGCCAAACACAGTAACAATTGTCACAATGGAGACATTACTGGGCCCACTCAAGCAAAGCCTCACTGGGACCTGGGAACCACACTTTTCTTCTGTTTGGCTTGGCTTTGGTTTTGGTTTTGGCACTAGAGATGCCCAGGGGCTACACCTAACTGTGCTCAGGAGTGGGCCCCTGGCAGTGCTTGAAGGAACTATATGTAGTGCTAAAGATTCAAACAGGGGCTGGTTTGCAAAGCAAGCACCTTAAACCCTGTACTACCTCCATCCCCACCCCCTGTTTTTTTTGAGGCCCACACCCCGCAGAGTTTGAGAGCTATTCTTTTCTCTGTGTTGGACAGGGAGGTCCCTTCTGAGAGTGCTTGAGGAATCATGAGGTGCTGAGGATTGGACGAAGGCTTTCCACATGCAGAGACCCTCTCAGGGCCTGAGGGACTGACCCTAATTAACTTGTTCAACTTTGATGCCCCTAGAATCCCCTGGTAGCTACCTCCACCTGACCTTGAGGCTGCAGAAGGACTAGGAGATCAGGCTGAGCCTGTCCTGGCCATCAGATACACACTGCGAACTGGCAGGCTAGGCAAGCCATGGAAACAAATTCAAAGGTACAAAGGTACAAAGTCTACTCAGAAAAGAAAGATTCCAGGGGCTAGAACAATAGTACAATGGTTAGGGCCCTTGCCTTATATGTGGCCAACCTGGGTTCTATCTTCAGCATCTCATATGGTTCCTGGAGCACCTCCAGGAGTAATCTCTGAGTGCAGAGCCAGAAGTAACCTTTCATCATCAGAGGTGTGGCCCAAAATCCAAAAGGAAAAAAAATCAAAAGAAAAGCAAGATTCCAGGCAGAAGGGGCTGGAACGATAGCACAGCAGGTAGGGCGTTTGCCTTGCACATGGTTGACCCGGGTTCGATTCTCAGCATCCCATAGCATCCCCTGAGCACCACCAGAAGTAATTCCTGAGTGCAGAGCCAGGAGTAATTCCCTGTGCATCACCAAGTATGACCCAAAAAGCTTAAAAAAAAAAATTCCAGGCAGAAGACAAGACTGTTTGTTCTGACTCATTTCTTTTGCAAATGCCTAAATATCCTAAGGAACTATTGGTCAAATTCAGTTTTCAATGGTGAAATGTTTGTGGTAGGTTGCGCAGGACACACGAGTCTTTCAGTTCCAGCGCCAGTGCTTGCTTTCTAGAGAGACTTTGGACCAGGCATTTAGCCTCTGTTTCTTTCTCTCGAAATTTAACCTGATAGGAATACCTGCCTCAAAGTAATAATCTGAATTAGATAACCAAATCCAGATAAACTTGATTTCTTCAACCTTTTACACCTGCCCTGCTAACTAGTCCACAGATAGGCAGTTAGAACCAAGGCGGATAGAGTGTGGTTTTTAGCCTTTCCACATCTGCAAGCAAGCACTGGCCCATGGACTGGTGGTTGAACACCACTGGTAGAAACCTCATAGTGTGTTATCTTGACACTCAGTTACTGTTAAGTTTGTTTTAAAAATTATTATAAGTATTGGGGGTGGGGGTTGCAGGGTGGAAACTGGGGTCATTGGTGATGGGAAATGGACACTTGGTGGAGGGATGCGTGTTGGATCATTGTATGACTGAAACCAGATCATGAACAGCTTGGTAACTGTTACTCTCATGGTCACTCTATTAAAAAAAATTATTATTACAAGACTGGGGTGATAGTACAATGGGTAGGGCACTTGCCTGGCACACAGTCAACTGGGTTCAATCCCCTGCATTACATATGGTCTCCAATCCCTGCCAGGAATCTCCCTGAGTGAAGAGCTAGGAGTCAGCCCTGAGCTAGCTTCATGTGGCTACAAAACAAAACAAAAATAATTACATCTGGGGGCCATAAAGTACAGAATGCATCTTTCTTGCATGTAGCTGACCTGGGTTCAATCCCTAGCACCAGACATAATCTTCTGAGCACCACCAGTAGTGACCTATGAGCACAGAGCCAGACGTAAGCCCTGAGCAAGTCTGAGTATACCCCAAAAAATTATTAAATTTCATGTGCCAGAGCAAGAACTCAAAAAAACTGACCAAGCACAGAACACATTCAATGCATGTGGGAGCCCAGGTCAAACTCCCAGTATGGCAAGGTCCCCCAAATGGCACCAGGAGCCCGGGCACCAAGCCAGGAACAACCCCCAAATACTGACAGATGTGACCAAAAATATTATATACTTAAATTTTTTTAACTTTATTCTTCTATTTTTTTTAGTGAAGCAACATAGCTTTTATTTAAAGAAATTCACTTAAGAGAAGTGTGAGAAGAGAGAAAGAGAAATAAATGTTCAAGAGAACATGAGGGGGCCAGAGGATAGTCCAGCTGGTTGCGCATTTGCCTTGCACGCAGCAAACCCAGGTTCGATTCCCAGTATTCAGTGTAATCCCCAGAGCACTATCAGGAGTGATCCCTGAGCACAGAGCCAGGAGTAACACTTGAACATCTCTGGGTGTGGCCCCAAAACAAAAACAAACAAAACCCAAACATAAACAAAAAAAAATTAGAAAACCATGAGCATTTAAGAGTGGCCCAAATTTTTAGACTTTTAAGAAAAATACTGGGCTGGAGCGATAGCACAGCGGGTAGGGCGTTCGCCTTACAAGCGGCCAACATGGCCGACCCGAGTTCGATTCCTCCGCCCCTCTCGGAGAGCCTGGCAAGCTACCAAGAGTATTCGATATGCCAGACACAGTAACAACAAAGTCTCCAATGGAGACGTTACTGGGCCCGCTCGACGATCAACGGGAGGGCCTTTACCTTTACCTTACCTTTAAGAAAAATACTAACATGTGACTTGTGAGGGGATTCTGAGTGGTGGGAAATAATGGACTCCTTTCTTTGTCTTTTTTATAGTTTCCAAGTTTTCTACAGTCAATAGACACAATACCTCCTTTCATAATTGGAAAAAAAGTCCAATATATCTAATTATGTATTTCTTTTTTAAATAGACACATTTTAAATTTTATTACAAATGGGGCAGTAGCTTCTCTAGAGAGTCCTCCGTGTAATAAAAGAAGGGAATTACACACTCCTCTTAATTTTTCAGAGGGGAATTCTCAAAACCCATTCTGCAGGATCTGTAGCAATAGTTCACTTGCCTTGCACATGGCCAACCCAGGTTCAATCCCCAGCACTCCATTAGCGTTCCACAAGCCTCCCAGGAGTAACTCCTGAGTACAGGCCTAGGAGTAAGCACAGAGCACCACCAGGTGTGCCACCAAAAAAAAAAAAACATTCTGCAGATGTATGAGTTAGCTGAGTGCTGGTAAGGAACATAGTCGTGAGTTTCCCACTCTAACTTTTGCCCATGGCCCATGCCAGTAGCACCTTTGCCTTGTCCCTCAGTGATGCCTTTGTTTCCCACAGGAGAGCCCAAGGATGGCAGCCGACATGCAGAGGAAGAGGAGCAGTGAATGCCCTGATGGCACATTGGCTCCTTCTGATGGGCAGAGTGTGGAGAGAGCTGAGAGCCCCACACCAGGACTGGCCCAGGGAATGGAGCCAGGTACGAGCTGGGCGTGTAGCCCCAGGCAGCTGAGGAGCCGCTGGGGTGATGGGGATTCCCCCCACTCTTCCTTCCGCTCTGCTGTGCTTGTTCGGTTCTTCACTGAATATCAGTCAGGTGCTGGGGATACTGCAGGGAAAGGGCTCAGCTTGCCTCTACCCACCTCTCCTACTTGCCCTGTGCTGGCTGGCTGCCAGGGTGCTCCTGCTCTCTGTATCTACAAGGAGGACCCTGGCTCCTTCTCCCCTCCTCGGTTCTTGGCTTAAATGTCACCTCCTTGCAAGTTAGGCCTGCTCTGCCCAGGACACATTATCTGTTGATATATGTAATACCCTCTCTGTCAGATAGATTGGGAGCTTCTGCAGCACGGAGAGGTTAAATCCCTAATACCCAGTACAGTGCTGAACTTGTCATTGGGACTCAAAATATGTCTGTGAACTATTCTGTTAAAAATAACCCCAAAAAAAGATAGAAACTGCCATGGTCCAAGAAGGGACCCATTCCAATGCGGTGACCAGGCTTTATGACTCAGTGGGGCTGGGTGGGCTCTCAGTGGAAGACTCCTGAGCACACACATATCCCAACAACCAGGGGGCCCCCTCAGTGTGTGTGTGTGTGTGTCTGTGTGTGTGTGTGTGTGTGTGGTGGCGGCAGGGACAGGGACTGACATGCCTTCAAGGAGGGTGATATACTAAGTGCTGGGTTGGAGGTCAGGTAAGGAGGTGACTGTCTTTGCTGAAACTGAAGAGTGACAAGGAGCCAGCTATCGGAAAGGTGACTGTGCCTTCCAGGCAGAGGGACCAGCAGCTTCAAAAGCCCTGGGATATGTAGGGGGCTTGTGAGGATGTCCAAAGAGCCAATAGACAAAGGCCAGTGTGTCTGGGATGGGTAAGGGAGAAAACTTGGTGGAGGGGAGGGAGTATGAGAGAGGCAGGTCCCAGCTGCCCCGCCAGGATCCAGCCATGCAGCTTTGGGTCCAGCCATGCAGCGTGATGGTCCGACGCCAGTGGGGCTGCCTGTGACACTCAGGAGGAGGGAAGAGTGGTTTGCCTCGTCGGACAGTCAAGCTAGTGCCATGCTGTGCGCCTCACCGCTGAGGCGTCTGCTGGCAGCCGCTGTTCTAAGCACCAGTGCTTTTGGCCGGCAGGTGCTGGGCAGGAGGGTGCCATGTTTGTCCATGCCCGTTCCTATGAGGATCTGACTGAATCAGAGGACGGGGCGGCTTCTGGGAACAGCCCCAAGCAGGGTGCTGGGGTTCCCTCACCCCTGCCAGCAGACATGCGTCAGATCAGCCAGGACTTCAGTGAGCTGAGCACCCAGCTGACGGGGGTGGCCCGAGACCTGCAGGAGGAGATGCTGCCTGGAAGCTCTGAGGACTGGCCAGAGCCGTCAGGGGCAGCTGGGAGACCAGCCACAGAGTCCCCCCATGAGGGCACAGGTGAGGAGGAGGAGGAGGAGGCTGCCGAGGCCTGGCGTCAGCACCAGAAGCACGTGTTTGTGCTGAGTGAGGCGGGAAAGCCTGTGTACTCCCGCTACGGATCGGAGGAGGCACTTTCCAGCACCATGGGGGTCATGGTGGCATTGGTGTCCTTCCTGGAGGCAGACAAGAACGCCATCCGCTCCATCCATGCAGGTGAGCCACCTGGGAAGGGGTGTGGAGAGGGCTTCCCCCAGCCAGAGCTCATTCTTAGCAGGTTTTGGACCACAGTGGACTAGAAGGCTGGGTTGGCTGTTGTGAACCCCATGGTCCTCATCTGAGCAGGGCTAACAACGCTGATGGCCTCATAGAGACAGCCACATGAGGCTCTGAGATGGGCTTTCCCCCTGAAGAGGCTGGGAAACTGGGGAGGGACCCCAAAACACACCCCAGGGCCTGGCCCCACGTAGATCTTTCCCAGAGCACAAGAATGTGTGTTTTTCTGAAATAACTTCTGCTTCGAAGGGTGCCACTTTTTTGTTTTTTTGGGCCACACCCAGCAATACTCGGGTCACTCCAGACTCTGCACTCAGGAACCACTCCTGGTGGTGCTAGAGGGATCTGAGCCCAGGTTGGCCGCGCGCAAGCAAGCGCCCTACCTGCTGTCACTCTGGCCATGCTGCCACTTTTGCGAAGCAAGTGAAAAGGACCATCCGGCGCCCTGCTGGAAAGGGGGCCAGGGGCTGCCGTTTATTTTTTATCCTCCTCCTCCTTAGCCCCTACTGTGTGTAGAGCTCTGAGGGAGGGAGGGGGAGAGGGTGCAGAAGATAACAAGCTGTGCGAGGAGGACGCTGGGTTGGGGGGGGGGGGCGGCCAGACCAGTTGCAGCTGACACACACACCCCCTCACCGTCCCCACCCTCAGATGGCTACAAAGTAGTATTCGTGCGCCGGAGTCCCCTGGTGCTGGTGGCGGTGGCCCGCACGCGGCAGTCGGCTCAAGAACTGGCGCAGGAGCTGCTCTACATCTACTACCAGATCCTCAGCCTCCTCACGGGCGCGCAGCTGAGCCACATCTTCCAGCAGAAACAGAACTACGACCTGCGGCGCCTGCTCTCGGGCTCCGAGCGCATCACCGACAACCTGCTGCAACTCATGGCGCGAGACCCCAGCTTCCTGATGGGGGCGGCGCGCTGTCTGCCCCTGGCGGCGACCGTGCGCGACGCCGTGAGCTCCAGCTTGCAGCAGGCGCGCGCACGCAGCCTCGTCTTCTCCATCCTGCTGGCGCGCAACCAGCTCGTGGCGCTCGTGCGCCGCAAGGACCAGTTTTTACACCCCATCGACCTCCACCTGCTGTTCAACCTCATCAGTTCCTCGTCATCCTTCCGCGAGGGGGAGGCCTGGACGCCTGTGTGCCTACCCAAATTCAACGCCGCCGGCTTCTTCCACGCCCACATTTCCTATCTGGAGCCCGACACGGATCTCTGCCTGCTGCTGGTCTCCACCGACCGCGAGGACTTCTTTGCGGTCTCCGACTGTCGCCGCCGCTTTCAGGAGCGCCTGCGCAAGCGCGGAACCAACCTGGCGCTGCGGGAGGCGCTGCGCACGCCTTACTACAGTGTGGCCCAAGTGGGCATCCCCGACCTGCGCCACTTCCTCTACAAGTCAAAGAGCTCGGGACTCTTCACCAGGTGAGTGCTGTTGGCAGCATGGGGACGTGATGCTTTCCTGATGTTGATGACCCCTCTGGAATGAACCTGCAGGTTGGATCCTGTTTTATTCTGACACCAGGGGCACCGACGCCCTGTGTCCGTGTTTCTCCCAGGCATATGCCTGTCTGCGGCGTTGCCCAGAAGACCTCTGATGCCCGCTGTATCTAGAGAAGGAAGTTGGAGAGATGTGGGTTGCTTGCTTAGGACCTTCTGGTCACTGTGGCTGCTTCCCCTTTTAGCTCTGTTAGGTCCAAAGGGTCTCCAGCTCACCTCTTCTTCTCTTCAGATCCATCAGCTGTGGACTCCCCAACACACAGTGACTCCTCCAGGGAAGGGTCACTAAAAACGGGGAGAACTTGGGACAAGAACAGGATCCTAGTCTACATGGCCCCCACTCTCTCCAGGGGAGTCTCCTGTGGTGGAAAGAGTCTGTCCTGCAGAGGGTAGGGAGGGCACTGGGATGATGGACACATGGCAGAGTCAGGGCCGGGTTTCTAGGACCCCAGGGGAGGCCACGGAAGGCATGCCTTTCTGAACCCACTTCCCCATCTCCAGCCCTGAGATTGAGGCGCCCTACACCAGTGATGAGGAGCAGGAGCGGCTGCTTGGGCTCTACCAGTACCTGCACAGCCGGGCCCACAATGCCTCCCGCCCACTCAAGACCATCTACTACACGGGTCCCAACGAGAACCTCTTGGCCTGGGTAAGGGGGCCCTGCGACAATGGGGACGGGCTTCATCAGGACCAGGGGCAGGGCCCATGCCCGAATGTCTGACCTGGATCATCACCCTGTGACCCCCCCCCCCCCCTCCAGGTGACTGGTGCCTTTGAGCTCTACATGTGCTACAGCCCTCTGGGGACCAAGGCGTCCGCTGTCAATGCCATCCATAAGTTGATGCGCTGGATCCGCAAAGAAGAAGACCGCCTTTTCATCCTCACACCCCTTACCTACTGAGGAGAATGTGGTGTGCTGCAACTCCCCTTGGCCCACTGGGCCATAGAGCCATGGGAGCCTCCAGGTGGGGCAGCCTTTCTTGCCCAGACAGGGACTGTGGGCCAGTGAGTGCATTAAAGTGCTCCAAGAAGATTCTCTCAGGCCTTGTCACTGATTCCTTTGTGCATACCCTCACACTAACACAAACACTAGATCCTGGCAGGCCTCTCATGTGTGTGATCCTAGCAAAATACAAGACCGGGAAGGTAACCCAAAGGGCTGGTGTGCATGCAAGAGGCCTGGATTCATTCCTCATGATTTCCTGAGCACTGACAAGGAATAGTCCTCAGCAACTCCCGGTGCAGATCAGAAGCCAGAAAGAAAGTTCCTAAAAAACCCAAATTACACACATTCAAAAACAGGGCTGGGGGGACTGGGGCGATAGCACAATGGGTAGGGCGTTTGCCTTGCACGTGGCCGACCTGGGTTCGATTCCCAGCATCCCATATGGTCCCCTGAGCACCGCCAGGAGTAATTCCTGAGTGCAGAGCCAGGACTAACCCCTGTACATCGCCAGGTGTGACCGAAAAAGCAAAAATAAATAAATTTAGAAAAAAAAAAAACAGGGCTGGGTATATAGCCCAGAGGGATGGGGCCCATGCCCAGCATGCACTAGGCCCTGAGTTCAGGCACTGTATGGCCCCTGGAGCATTACTGCATGTCATCCTGCTGGCTCTGGGCCCAACCACAACCATCAGGCCTGCACAACTGAGTCAAATATCACCAAGAGTGCCCCCTAGGACTGCCAAAGCACTGCCTAGATATCCCCCCACCCCAGTTTTTTTTTTAAAGGATAAGAAGATTCCAGTCCTTTTTTCTAGCCCCTGTTGCTCTCCTGCACACAGGGGTACACACACACTTTACCCCTTCTCCTCCATTCCATACACATGAGTCAGACCCTAAACTGGGACTGTCCTCATTCAGCTGAAGGCCTAACAGGTATAAAGACTTTCCCTGTGGGCTGGAAAAATTACACAGGGAATAAGGCACTTGCCCTGTACACAGCCAATCCAGGTTCAAATCTCTGGGACCACCTATACTCCACTGAGCACTCCAGAAGTGATCCCTGAGCACAGACCAGAAGTAAACCCAAGTATGGCTGGGTATAATCCAACACTTCTCAAAATGAAAAAAAAAAAATAAGAGTTCTCTAGAATTCCAGTCTTGACTAACACACAACACACACACGTACGCAAGCACAGTCCCACTCCCATTCTCAGTTGGAGCCCCTGGTGGCCTCCCTTTTAGGTGGGAGTCCTAGCCATGTGCCCAGCTGCTCTGAGAACCCTTACCATGGCTCTGCCAAACAGGAGCCTCGGTCCATGAGCTCATCACTGCTGAGTAAGATGGGGACAGTCCATAGGAGAGACTGAATTCGGATTTGGGCAGGTGGAGCCGTTGGTGCAATGGCCAACTCAAATTCAAGTTTAACTCAAACTCACTCGGCCTTTAGTACCTGGGAAGATTGTCAAAGCTTATGCCTTCCCTCGAACGGCTGGCACCTCAGTGCCCCAGCCAGCACATTCTTAGGAATGACCCACAGGAGGGACCTGAGAGAAGACCCAGAGGTAACAGGCATGCACCTTGTCCTCAGAGGGGTTGACGCCAAGAGGTCAGCTTTGGTGGACCCCTGCTGTCACACCTTCCCTGTTATGCAGAGCCTATATGGATCACTATAAACAGTGAAGACTCAGCCCCTTTCCCTGGGGCCAAAGACCTGATCCTCTTTGGATAAAGTCCAGGCCACAGTTCAGGAAACCCAGTCCTGCTACATTGTAACCATGAGGTCCTCCAAAGATTTAGCCAATCCAGGTTCATGGGAGATATTTAACCATATCTGGTCTTCCGGCTATAAAGTGAATGAATCCCCTCCATGCAGTCTCCGAGCCCGACCAAAGTATTTTGAAGCTAAAAGGAATCCGCGTTGGAAAATGTTGCTGTGTGGGTGGGCAAAGGACATCCTGGAATGGTTCTTACTGTCCCAGGAAATGGCAGCTTCGCCCCTGCTCTTGGCTTCCCGCATCACATTAGAACAGGCACAGCAGCAGGCCACCTTGGTGGCAGGTTGCAGCTGCAGCTTTTCCTGAGCACAGCTCTGTGTCTCGTTTCTGCCTGTTTTCTGCTTCTGTTCCTCTCCTTGCTCCTGGCCAGGGCACCAAACCAATTTCTGGCAGTGCCAGCTCAATTGTTCCTGGATGCTGCTGGTATTCAAGCCAAACGTCAGCCACATGGCCCTCGTGACTGCCTGGTCCCTGTTGGGTTCTTGGCTCCTCTGCAATTCCACACCTATCCTGGATGGGGGTGGGAAGGGCAATCACAATGTGTACCTAGGAGAGCAGGCGCCTTGGCTTGTGAAGTTTATCTGTACAGGGATCTGGGAAGGGTTAAGGGTCAAGGATTAATGGGAAGGTGTCCATGGAGGAGGAACCAGCATGTGCCATGGAGAGTCCCTGGTAACCTGCTCAGACTTTTTCTACTTTTCTCCCCTCCTTTTCCTTTTTGTTGTTAAGTCACTCCTGGCTTTGCGCTCAGGGTTACTTCTGGAAGACTTGGGGGACCATATGGGGTGCTGGGGATTGAATGTGGGTGAGCTGCATGCAAGACAAGTACCTTACCTCTACACACTATCTCTCCAGCCCCTTTCTTTTCCTTTTTGTCTTTGTTGTGATGACAGTTCACCAGTTGTTCATACCTGGGTGTAGTACTTACATACTTTCTTAGTTTCGTTGCACAACTGGAGTCTCCCCTCTATATGTGGTGTACAGAAAAGCAAATGCTTACTGTGGTAGTGCCTCTGGGAGCATCCCAGCAAATGCACTGGGGCCCAGATTGAACTCAAGTCCTCATGCTTCTACCAACACAAGGGCCCCAAGACTAGGGCTGGAGCAATAGCACAGCAGGTAGGGCATTTTCCTTGTACGCGGCCGACCTGGGTTTGAATCCCAGCATCCCATATGGTCCCCTGAGCACCGCCAGGGGTGATTCCTGAGTGCAGAACCAGGAGTAACCTCTGTGCATCGCCAGGTGTGACCCAATAAATAAATAAATAAATAAATAAATAAAAAGTTAAAAAAAAAAGAGCCCCAAGACTGATTTACAGTGAAGTTGGGAGCAAGAGCACTAACTCAGTAGCAGAGTGCATGCTTAAGTGTTGGAGGCCCAGGGCTCAATGCCTGGCACCACACAAAAGTGAAAAACTAAAGGCGATGAAACTTGAATCTTCCAGTCCTAGGTTCTTAAATTCCAGGTATAAAATCTGGCAGGGGTTAAACATTGAATTACTATTATTATTATTATTATTATTATTATTATTATTTTGGAGTCATATCCAGTGGTGGTCAGGGCTTACAACTAGCATTGTGTTCAGGGATCACTCTTGGCAGTTCTAAGGATTGAAAATTATCAGGATTGGTCATGAGCAAAGCAAGTGCTTATCCCCTGTACTATATTTCTGTCCCTAAGCATTGTATATTTTATTTTTATTTTACTTAAAAATTTAATCACCATGAGCTATACTGGTACAAAGTTGTTCATGATTGAGTTTCTAGTCATACATATTCCAACACCCATCTCTTTACTAGTGTGCATTTCCCACCACTAATATCCCCCATTTCCCTCCTGTGCCCCCTCCCCACACACAGCCACACAGCCTGCCTCTCTCTCTCTCTCTCTCTCTCTCTCTCTCTCTCTCTCATTTTCCTTTTAGGCATTGTGCTTTGCAATATTGTTACTGAGAGGTTACATGCATATCTCTATACCTTCTAACATAGAATATTTTAAAGTTATTGAGTGACATGATCCTATTGTGGTTAGAGTGATCCTGCTGCTGCCACCGAGATGATCTCTGGGTTGAAGACAGAGGCTGGTGCTTGTTCTCTGGAACAGTGTTCAGAGGGAAGTGAAAAAGGTGAGGAGACCAGAGAGCTCGGGCTCAGGCCCCGAGTTCTGTCCTTGTACTGCATGACCTTCTGAAACACTGTCAGTTGAAGCCCTGGTGACTCTCAGCATCACTGGGGAGGACCCTCTTCTAATCAATTAACAAACAAAAACAGAGGGGATTGGGACCAACGAGAGCACAGTGGCTAGCTCTGCTTAAGGTCGCACAGCAAGTGTGTGGCTCCTACACTGGGTTTGGGTCAGACCTGAGTTCACCTGTGTACTTGTACGCTGCACTCAGCATTCCACTACTTGACCTCTTCCATTTGGCTTGCCTGACCCCCACCCCACTCTAACCCATCCCACCCCCGCTCCCGCCTGCAGAGCCAGCAGACAAGAAGGAAGGGGTGCTCCTGTAGGCTGCCTGCTAGGAACTCAGGCTGTGGGCAACTATCAGCTTGGTCACGGAGCCGCAGCAGCAAAGGAACCAATTGTTGCAACACCTACTCTCACAGAAGGTGGGTGATTAAGGAGGGCCTCAGAAGTCTCCACCCCCCCCCCCCCCCACACACACACACAGAAAGTTTCTGCAGAGGCAAGTGGGGGGCAGGGCATAAGCTTCCACACTGCCAGGCCAGGCAGAGTGTTTTGTTTCAGTTTTGCCCTATGTGACTATCTAAGGACATGTTGATTGGAACACGGGAAATTTGCCAGAATTTTCTAAGGAGATAGGTGTTTATGGATGGGTGTTTTTTGGGCAATTCCTTTTAGAGAAGGGAGTGCTGTTTACATTGCCTCAGGCCTGGCAGCTTCTGAACTCAGGCGGGGTGGAGCCACCTTCAAGCTGTTTCCTCTCTTTGTCACCAGGTACTCATCCCTCTCCTGGTTTGGGGAGCTGTGGGGAGGTTTGAACCACAAATAGGAGTTAAGGGGAGCCAGTTATCAAGAGAGAACAGTGCTGGGGTGGGTGTGGCACAGAATCTGTGGAACTAGCAAATGAACCTGGTACTGCTTGGATCAGGAGAGCTTCCTGGGGGAGGTGCCCATCTAAGTTCCAAGAAAGAGGTGGGAATAAACAGGTTGCCTCTTAAATGGAGAACAGTATGAACTAGGCTGGAGAGGTAGATCAGCATACAGGAGGTTTGGTGCCAGCACTTCCTGGTAGACCAAGCACTGAGCTGGGTGTCGCTCCTGAGCACCACCAGGTGGCTCCAAAACCAAACGAGAACGCTAAAAAGGAGCAGTGTGAACTGCATTGGAGAGGAGCTAGAGCTCTGTGGCCAGGCTGAATTCTGTTGGTCCCAGGGCTTCTTCCCAGCCCCAACCGCCTCACCACCCAGAGTCCTGGGATCCATTGTTCAAAGATGCCACAGATCAGGTTTCTGAAAAGTTTTCCCACTTGTGACCCTTTTTCATCTGAGAAATGTTTATACAATCCTAAGAGTATAGGTGTTGTAATAACCTACCTAACCTACCACATACTTACATTCTTAGGATACCACACCATGTGTAATAGAGAAATATATATATCTTGGAGAGCCCGGCAAGCTACTGAGAGTATCCCTGGCAAGTATGCCTGGCAAGCTAGCCATGGCATATTCGATATGCCCAAAGCAGTAATAACAACAGGTCTCATTTCCCTGACCCTGAAAGAGCCTCCAATACGTTGGGAAAGACGAGTAAGGATTGCCTGCTAAAATCTCAGGGCTGGGAATGAATGGAGACGTTACTGGTGCCCGCTTGAGTAAATCAAAGAATGATGACAGTGATAAAGTGACAGTGATAGTGATACAGAAGAATATAGGTATATAAGATATACAAATGAGACATTTACTGATATTAATTATAATAAACTTTATTTTAAAACAAAGTTTAAAGATTTTCATAGCTGGTGCTGGAGAGATAGTGTAAGGAGTAGGCTCACGCCTTGCCTGCAGCTGGTCCCAGTTCTATTCCCAGCACCATGGGGTCCCTTCAGCATCACCAGAAGCAGCTGTGTGGGCCCCAGAGCAAATCAGAGTCCAAGCAGTACTGCATCCTCAGGTCCTCATACTGAGCTGCTTTGGTTGGTTGAGAATGTTAGAGAGATTGTACAAAGGTTAAGGTGCTTGCCTTGCATGGTGTCAATCCTGTTAAATCCCTGGTAGCATGTATGGTCCCTAAGCACTGCCAGGAGTGACCCCAGGCAGAGACATAGTAGCCCCTAAGCACAGATGGGTGTGCCCCAAAAACAAAACGAAACAAAACAAAGGCTAGACCTTAGATTTCAGCCCAGGGCCACACTGTGAAGCTTCCCCTCCCTCAAGGGCCCACCTGTTTGGAAGGCTGTTAGGCTGAAGATGTCCCCTATCCCTATCGCCCCTCTCTGGTATTAAGTGGGACTAGTCATCAAGAAGCAGCCACTAAGATCCAGGTGTGAGATGGCAAAAGCAGATCAGAGCTAGAGATCTCTAGCCACCACGAACTCAGAATTAACATCCTCTTTTCACAGCCTGGAGACTGAGGCCTAGCAAAACTTACCTTGCAGGTTGGGGTGCCCTGACAGCCAAAGTCCAAGTTTCTCCGGGCTGTCAAAAGGAAACTGGAGCAGAGCCAGGAAGGAAGGCCTGTATTGTGAGCTTTGTATCTCCAACACACACACACACACACACACACACAGATCTCACATGCTGAGGCAGCAGTGTATAGACCAGACTAGGGTCCCTTCATATAAGGGTCCCTTCATATAAGATGCCTTTTGGGGAGGGGAGAGAGATCAAATGGCTGGAGCACAGCACATGTTTTTCATGTTGGAGACCAGGGTATAATCCCTAGCACCACAAACACCTCTCTGACTGTAGAACTCTCATACCCAGACCAGGGCAGGGTCAAGGGGAGGAGGGGGGAACACTCACCTCTGAGTGATCAGTGACTGTCAACCCAGTGCTGGGGAAAACCCCACCTGTTAAGCGCACCTCGCCGTGCTCCCTCCTGGGGTGCACACAATCATCTACCCTCGGTCCTCCCCACAGCCCTTGGTTCTATGCCCCACGTGGTGGGTTCCCGGGAGGGAACCAGTGTCCCTGGCTGTTGCTGTAAGCCAGGCTAAGGGAAGTGATGAACTGGGGTTCTCGAACCATCCTCACCTGGGCCTCCTCCAGTCTTGTGCGGGGTTGTCGGCGCAGGCCCACTCACCTTCTCCAGACCACTCCACACACATTCGCCCACGTATTACGGAGAAAGTGGTCCCCAAGGAAGGGTGTCAGAATCTGGCTTCCCACCCCGGTCTCCCTCACGGCCGTGCCCAATGCGAGACCCCGCCCGTCTATACCCCGCCCACGGCTCCTCGGACCCCGCCCACCCGCCCACAGCTCCGCCCGCGCCCCGGCCCTGAGGCCGCGCCCGGCGCCCTAAAGCTGACTGCTCCAGGCTCACACTAGGAGCGGCTGCCCGGGCTGCAGGTGAGACGGACACCCATTTCCTTCTGGGGTGTGTGGAGCCGCACGCTTAGACCCGAGGGCAGGGGACGGGGCGTGGGCATCTCAGGTCTCCCGTGGGCTCTCAGGACCACTGCTGGACACCGTCCCAGTCCAGACCTGAGACCGCTAGCAGCCAGGCTCCGGCTGCGGCAGCCCCGCGCGGCCCGGGCTGGACCGCGATGGAATTCCCCCCTCCGCCGTCGCGGCGCTCCCTGTTGATGCTGTTGCCGCTGCTCTGGGCGGTGCCGGTGGCTGGCAGCAACTGGCAGTGCCCGCGCACCCCCTACGCCGCTTCCCGCGATTTTGACGTGGAGTACGTGATGCCCCGCGCCTCGGCCGGTGGTCCCATACAGGCCATGACGACCTATGGCGGCGACGGGAACGGGGGCGCCGTGTTCGTGGCCACACGCAACCGCCTACATGTGTTTGGGCCTGACTTGCAGCCTGTCCAGAGCCTGGTCACTGGCCCTGCCGGGGACCCTGGCTGCCAGATGTGCGCTACCTGTGGCCCGGAGCTCCGTGGCCCGCCGGGAGACACTGATATGCAAGTGCTCGTGCTGGAACCGGCGCTGCCCGCACTTATCAGCTGCGGCACGAGCATGCATGGCCGATGTTTTCTGCATGAGCTAGAGGCCAATGGGACAGCCCTGCACCTGATGTCACCTGCCTGCCTCTTCTCAGCTCCCAACAACCGGCCCGAGGACTGCCCGGACTGCGTGGCCAGTCCACTGGGCACCCTCGTGACCGTGGTTGAGCAGGGCCATGCCTCCTACTTCTATGTGGCTTCCTCACTGGATGCAGTGGTGGCCTCCAGATTCAGTCCACGCTCAGTGTCCATCCGACGCCTCAAGGCTGATGCCTCAGGATTCGAACCCGTCTTTCCCGGGCTGTCGGTGCTGCCCACTTTCGTCACTTCCTACCGCATAGAATACGTGTACAGCTTTCACTCCGGAGATTTCGTCTATTTCCTGACCGTGCAGCCTGTCGTCAATTTGAATTCCTCACCTGTAGCTTGGCACACGCGCGTGGCACGGCTCAGCGCCGAGGCTACGGAAGCGGAGCTGGGCGAGTACCGTGAGCTCAATCTCCACTGTCAATTCGCCCCCAAACGCCGGCGCCGGGGGGTTGCTGCAGGCACTCAGAGCTACCCTGAGCTGCAGGCTGCCCATGTCGCTCCGGTGGGCGGCCGATTGGCAACGGAGCTAAACGTCGCAGAAGGTCAGGAAGTGCTATTTGGGGTTTTTAAGGCTAACAGAGGCAGCAGCCCAGGTGTGATCCCCAGCTCTGTGGTCTGTGCATTTCCCGTCGACCAGATAAACACCCTTATTGACGAGGGTGTGAAACGCTGCTGCGAGCCTCCAGTCCACCCCGAAGTTCCCCGAGGCCTCATCTTCTTCCAGCCGCCCAGTTTGTGCCCTAACCCGGTGAGCAGAAGGGAGCCTTCACCAGAGCAGTCTGGGGTGGAGGGGAGGCGTGTCCCCACTGCTTCCCTTTCACATTTGACAGAAGGGTTGGGAGAAGATTTTCCTTCCACCCAATTTCTTAGTGCAAGGTGGGGTGTCCAGTCAGGGAGTCCAAAACAAAGGCCACATGGGAGTCCCAGCAGTGGAGCCCCTATGGCTGTCCCACTTTGCAGTTGCACCCTTCATGGGTCATGGCTGCTGATAATTTAGGTCCTTTCCCTGGCTATGTGAGTACTGGATTGCACCAGGTCTCTCTTCCCTACGAGACGCACTGCGAAGAATGATGGGCATCCCCTCCACCCTTCAACCACCTGTATTTCTGGGCCACACATACAGCAGAGGTTCAGAGAGACACAGCATCTCACTGCTCACCAGTGGTTTGTTTCCCCCAGGGAATGCTTCTCTCTCTCTCTCTCTCTCTCTCTCTCTCTCTCTCTTGCTTTGAGAGGTTAAGGCGGGTTGTCGGAGAAAGCCCCTGTCCATCCATCCGCATTCCAGAGAATTCCTGGGGCATAGCAGTTTGGCCATTTGTCAGAGAGCCTACATAGCTTGGGCTTCATTGACCCGTTCATCTCTGATTCATTTCGGGAATATTGCAGGAGGACCTGGGACCAAGGGGGAAACATGGCTTGATTAATAGTAAATTTGAGAAGGTTTGTCCAGGATTGTGCAAGCAGCTTTAAACATCTGGGGATGAGTAAAACCTAGGAGGGGCTGGTTGGAAGTGGTTCAGCACACAGGAGTCCAAGATTTTCTTCCATCGTAGCCAGAGCCCCACCCCAGTGACCCCTCTTTATCCATGGCAGGAGGTCTTCTAGGTTGTGCTGAACTGGGGTTCCTTCCAGCAGACCCTACCCAGGTTCTCTTAGTCACTGTGTTAGGGAGCTGGGGTAGATACAAGAAAGAGGAGATTCCTTAAAATGCTTCCCTGAGGACAAAACAAAAGCTGACCCATTCAAAATGTCTCATTCTGGATTACAAGAGATTAAACTAAGGAAATGGGACAAGCACTTTCCCTTTTCAGGGAGTTGACCCACAGATACTGCTCTGTGTTTTGGACTGCCCAGTGGCCATGATCCTGCTGTGCCATTGCCCACCTTTCCAGTTCCTGTTAATGCCTCAGTGATGGAAGAATTTACAGCCAGTGGCGGGGGGGGAGGGGGGGGAGCGCCTGCCTGCCTCCCTCTGGTGGCCTGGGTAACCCAGTCTCTACCCTCCTCCCTTTTCCACCTGGGAGTCCAACCTATTTCCGACCTGATATTGGGTCAATGGGTCAGACATGACTTAGCAGAGCTAGAGTAGAGGAATGATCTCAAACCTTGCCCAGAGGCTAGCCAGGCCTCTGTGAAGTGTGGGAAGTAGTCTGGACGGTGTTTGTCCACCAACTAGGCTGCACCTTTTGCAGCAACATCCATGGTGTGCTACTGGGGGCTGGCCTCAGAGAGTGGCTCCAAGGGACTCCATGCTGCTCTCCTCAGGCTCGGGCAGGGTTCAAGTCTTAGGGGCTCACCTTCTCTTGTGGGTCATTGAACCCTTCCATATTTCAGATAAATCTGGAAATCCAGAGGTAAGCAGTTGGGGTGCGGCCCAAGCTAGGGTAGGGCCTCTTTCCCACTCCACAGCCCCACCTAACCCTGAGTCACTCTGCACACCTGGCTGACTTCCTGCTAGAGAGGACAGAGTCTCTGTCCCCACCCATGCCTGCTACAGACTAGAGGATGGCATTTCTGGGCTCGTCACTCCACATGCTCTTCCCCCAGGGCTCCTGATCACCACTGAGGGCTCAGAATTGAATTAAGCAAGCCTGGGGTGAGGCAGGACCTGGCAAGCTCATTCAACTATGAAGAATGCCCTTGGGGTTGGTGAGGGAGGTTCCCAAGTAGCTAGGGCTCCAAGGTCTCCTGTTTATGTCCTGTTTTGTAGTTTTCCAGAACTTCTGCTATGTCCAGACATCCTCCTATTAAGAGCAGGGTTCAGTGTTTCCTGTCAATGGGCCTTGTCTGGAACTCAGATCTTCAGGCCCTGGTTTATCCCTTTTGGACCCAGAGAGAAGTGCAGGTAGCAGCTGCCAGCAGAAAGGCCTTTAGATGTTACTACTCTTTGCTCTCCAATTTAACCTCAGAGTCCAAACCCATTTGCTGATGGGGAAAGTGAAACCCAAAGTGCAAGAGGGGTGTGTGTGTGTGTGTGTGTGTGTGTGTGTGTGTGCGCGCGCGCGCACGTGCGCGTGCACGCGCCACACTCAACAGTGCTGCAGGGTTACTCCTGGTAGGCTCAGGGGACCATATAAGATGTCAGGGATTGACTTGAGTTAGCCCTGTGCAAGGCAGGCACCCCACCCACTCTACTACAGCTCCAGCCCAAGAGAAGCTTTTTTTTTTTTAATGGAAGAAAAGCAGTTTTTTTCTTTGCTTTTTTTTTCTTTTTGGGTCACACTTGGCGATGCTCAGGGGGTTATTTCTGGTTCTGCACTCAGGAATTACTCCTGGCGGTGCTTGGGGGACCATATGGGATGCCGGGGATCGAAACCAGGTCCGCCGCGTGCAAGGCAAACACCCTACCCGCTGTGTTATGGCTCCAGCCCCTTTCTTTGCTTTCTTGGGTCAAACCCAGTGATTGCTCAGGGGTTCCTCCTGGCTCTGTACTCAGGAGTTACTCCTGGTGGTGCTCGGGTGACCATATGGGATGCCAGGGATTGAACCCGGGTCGGCTGTGAGCAAGGCAAACTCCCTACGCCCTGTACTATCACTCTGACCTGAAAAGCAGTCTTTTTAAGCAAAAAAAAAAGTTTTTTATTGAAAGAAACTTATTTAGATATGAAGGGAGAGATGGAAACATGCTCGACAGAAACCGGCAGACAGGATTTGCTGAAGAGCAAGGCACAACCAGCAGGGGGCAGGAGAGGACTCTGGCTAAACTCTGAGGCGTCCACATAGACTTCTCTCTTGAGTGTCTCTAAGGACTCAGATCAGTGACCACACCTCTCGGTGGAGCTTATTCATTTCCTTTGGTGAAAAGTGTGTGGCCAGATCACCCCCTCCAGAGGATGGTGTGGATAGGATGGGTTTGAGCCTGTAAGATTCTAATTTATTTTCAGAAGGAAAGCAGGGTAGGGCAAGAATAGGGGAGTGCCTTTCCCACCTGGGCCTCTTTCCTGGGCTTGCTACCTCTCAGAGGCCTCTGGAGTTTCCCAACTAACAGGCCTGGAGCCTTCTCCAGCCATGCTAGGAGTTCAGGCAGCTGTGATCATGCAGAGCCCCTGGGAGCTCAGTGTGTGAGGCTGAGCCCTGACTTCCTTCCTGACCCTCCCCAGCCTAGCTCAGCGGCCCACAGCTCCAACAGCAGCTGCTACCACTTTCCCCTCGGGGTCAGCACCGTCTTCTCACGTGTGGACCTGTTCAATGGACTCTTGGGACCTGTGCAGGTGACTGCGCTGTATGTGACACCTCTCGGTAATGTCACAGTGGCCCATATGGGCACAGCTGATGGACGCATCCTGCAGGTATGTCTTTCATCTTCAGAGCCCTTCATTCCTTGATCCCTGTCCCCCTCGTCATTTTTCTGACAGTTGATCTATTCCAGGTGGAACTGGCCAGGTCTCTCAGTTACTTGCTGTTTGTATCCAACTTCTCACTGGGCAACCATGGGCAGCCTTTGGAACGCCATGTCAGTCGCCTTGGAGACCACCTGCTCTTTGCCTCTGGGGACCAGGTGAAGTGGGCCAGGGTTTGGGGACCAAGGAAGTAGAAAGGGGGCTCCCCTCCAATCCAGGGAGGTATTGACATGGGTCTCCCTATGCTGATCTACAATGGGACCAGGAGTCTCAGGGGCCTAGATCCACCCCTGAGCCTCCTGTCCACTACTTTAAGGTCTTCAAGGTACCTATCCGGGGCCCTGGCTGCCGTCACTTCCTCACCTGTTTTCGTTGCCTGAGGGCACAGCGTTTCATGGGCTGTGGTTGGTGTGGGGGCATGTGTGGCCAGCAGAAGGAATGTCCGGACTCCTGGCAACAAGACCATTGCCCACCAGAGCTTACTGAGGTATGTCTAACCTGGCGGGGCCCAGGGAGGAAGGAAGGAGCTAGATAGACCTGGGATGGGATCAGCAGGTCTTTACCACCATCTTCCTCTGGCTCAGGATGTCCTCAGAAGTCCAAGGAGGGATTCTTTTTCTTTTCCTCTTTTCTTTTTTTTTTGGGGGGGGGGTTACACCCAGAAACGCTCAGGGATTACTCCTGGCTCTGCACTCAGGAATTACTCCTGGTGGTACTTGGGGGACCATATGGGATGCTGGAGATTGAACCTTGCTGGGCTGCATGCAAGGCAAATGCCCTAGCTGCTGTCACTCTGGCCCCGGGATTCTTTTCTATGAGAAGGCACATACCTGCTATGCTGGGGGTTATTCCTGACTCTGTGCTTGGGGATTGTTCCCAGTGGGATTCAGGGGACCCTATGGTGCTGGGCATCAAACCTGGGTCTCCAGCAATACCAAGCATGTTTGCCATGTTCTCTGCCTGTTGAGCCACCTCTTCAGCTCAAGGAGGCCATTCTTGGCAGAGGGTAGGGTACATGTAAAGGCTTGGAGGCAGAAGAGTGTTTGAACAGGCAAAATAAAACTGGAATAACTGAAGTGTGGGGTAAGTAAAGGGGTGCGGCAGCTAACTCTGGGAAGAACAAATGGGCTAAGTGCCTGGGCCAACAAGAGGACTCAGGTCTCTGCAACCTTTGCCCACAGTTCTACCCCCGCAGAGGACCCTTGAGAGGCAGTATGAGGCTGACCTTGTGTGGCTCCAACTTCTATCTACGTTCTTCCAATTTGCTGCCTAATGGTACCCATCAAGTCACCGTGGGCCAGAGTCCCTGCCGCCTACTGCCCAGGGGCAGCTCAAACCTCAGGTACAGCCTCTTCCTGCCTTCCCTGTCCCTGATGGTGGCAGTGAGCAGCCCCTTCTCTGGGAGACCCTGCCCTATGCTTGTCGGGGTGGGCTGAGCATCGGTGCTCAGGAGATATTTGTGTCTAGTGGACAGTTCTGTCCATTTCCAAGCCAGCATGTCCCATGTATCAGTGTTATCATGGAGCTGGCAAGGTTAAGCCCTGCCCCATCCCGCCAGCCCTGGAGGAAGGTATGGGTGGAAAGATGTAGCCTCAGGCTCAGAGAAGACCTGTGAATGCCACAGGCAGGCACCCAGCCTGGAAAGACCCTTGCTGACCTTGGGTTCCCCCTAGCCCAGTGCCCCAGAAGGACTTTGGAGAAGAGCTTGAGTGTGAACTGGAGCCCTTGGATGTGCAGGAAGCCGGAGCTGCCAACGTCAGCCTCACCATCACCAACATGACACTGAACAAATACTTTCGGATCGACGGCACCGCTGCACTGCCAGGCTTCTCTTTCCTAGTGAGTCACGTGATTGTCTGTGCCCTCCCAGTCAGCCAGTCTGGAGAGGGAGAGGCTGGCAGGGCGGCTCCCCCACTCCCAGCTTAACCCCCTTCATCCCCTCTTAGGAGCCAGTGCTGACGGCAATCTACCCCCTCTTTGGCCCACAAGCAGGGGGCACTCGCCTCACCCTTGAAGGCCACAGCCTGTCCGTGGGCACCAGCCGGGCTGTGTTGGTCAATGGAACTGAGTGCCTGCTGGAAAAGTAAGTACCAGGAACCTCCCAGAGGGGAGCCCACAGGGGAGTGTGTGGGACACCCCAGCAGGGCACTGTCACGTGTAAAAGCAGGGAGCAGGCCCAGGGAGGAGGGTCTGCTGCTCCCCACCCAGAGGCAATGTGCGGTCGAGCCCATCACAGCATCTGTAGCCTCAGGTGGGGAGCATACTTCTGGTCTGCCTTCTTAGAGATTTTACTGGGGAGTCCCCCACCAGACAGACCCATAGGATATGGGCGGGTGTGAGAATGAGTCACAGAAGAGCTAGGCGGGACTGGTGGAGCCCTCAGGAGATAGGCCTGACTGTACCCTGGAGGACCCCTGATTCCGATCCCTGTTCTTCAGAGTCAGCGAGGGGCAGCTGGTATGTACCATGCCCCCTGGGGCTGCCGTGGCCAGCGTTCCCATTCACCTGCAGGTGGGGGGTGCCACGGTGCCCAGCTCCTGGACCTTCCGCTACCGGGAAGACCCCATCATGCTGGGCATCAGCCCCAACTGTGGCTACACGTGAGTGCTACCACCCGCCTCTGTGCTCTCGGAGGGACCTGGAGCCAGCCCCAGAGAGCACACTGAAGCCACCCCTGACATCCATCCACAGGGGCTCACACGTGACTATCCGGGGCCAACACCTGACCTCGGCTTCACACCTCATGCTGTCATTCGATGATGGGCTGGGGGTCGTGGAGAGCAGGGTAAGAAGGAGTTGCGCAGAAGAGGGGCTGGCTGTCCCATCCTCAGGGTCCCAAGGGCAGACAACAGGCTAACCACTCTCCCACGGGCCCTGGCAGTGTGAGAGGCAGCTCCCTGAGCAGCAGCGGTGCCGCCTGCCTGAATATGTGGTCCGGAGCCCACGAGGGTGGGTGCCTGGGAACCTGAGTGCACAGCTGGATGGAGCTGCTGCCTTCACGCTGCCTGACTTTCGAGTCCTGCCCCAACCTCTCCCACCCACCATTGACCTTGCCTCACTGAAGCCTGAGGAGCACACGGTTAAGTTTGAGGTAGGTAGGTCTGGGAGGAGGTGGGAAGAGAGGTGGCTGGGGTTCAAAGCTGCCTGGAGGATATGGGCATCCCGGCCAGTCCTCATGACAATCTCTGCAGTATATCGGACTGGGCGCTGTGGCCGACTGTATGGATGTAAATGTGACTGTGGATGGCAAGAGCTGCCAATATGAGTTCCGCGGGGATGTGGTCATCTGCCCACTACCCTCCTCCTCCCTGCAACGTGGCCGCTCTGGGGCCCTACTGGAGGTAAGCAGCTCGGCTGGCCTTCCACAGGAGGCATGGGTCAAGGCTCAGAGGCTGGGCCTGAGCTGCCACCCATCCCCAGGTCTGCGTGGATGACCAGTGTCATATCCTGGGCAGGGTGGTGCGGCCAGACCCAGTGGGGGTTCCACAAAGGATGCTCATCTTGGCCTTGTTGGCCTTGCTCCTGCTTATAGCCATACTGGTCACCGTGCTGGTGGTCATGTACCGGCGGAGGAAGAAGCTAGGTGAGCCCTTCAGTCTCATCCTAACTCACCCCCTACCCCAACAATGGCCTCTCCCCATTTCTGTGGCCTCTTTGCCCAGGCTTGCGGGTCTGTTCACACCTCCCGTGTAGGAGCTGGCCTCTAGCAACCTGGAGAAACTGGCCACTAGGGGGTCATCTTTCCACAGTTCTATCTTCCAATCCGAGTGACCTGGACCGGAGCACTGGAGCCGTGTCTCTGCCACTGCTCAGCTCAGGCTTTGACTCCCAAACCGGCCTTGGTGAGAGAGAGAAGGTGCTCGAAGATGAGGCTGGGCAGACCCTCTGCTCTACAAGCCCCTCACTTCCTCTTTTCCACCACAGCTTCTGACAGTCTGGATACCAGCTCTCGGGTCCATAGAGTGTTCTCAGACTCTGGAGATGGGGCTCCTGTCCCGCTGGTGCAGACCATGTCCATCCAGCCCGGGAATCTGGATCCAGCGCTCCTGGCTGAGGTCAAGGACATGCTAATTCCCCAAGAGCGGGTCATCACCCACAGTGACCGCGTCATTGGCAAAGGTGTGCGGGCCAGAACAGGACAGGGATGAAGTTGGGACATGACGTGGGCTCAGGGGATACTTGAGTAGGTCTCTGCTCTTGGTCTTCTCCCCAAAGTTAGGAATGTCTCTGAGCCCCTCTAAGCCTCCATCTGCTCATATGTGATTAGTTAATTCCATCTTTTTTGGGTTCGTGTGCAGACTTAAGGTCATGGGGCAGGGGCTGGACTGATAGTATAGTGGGCATGGTACTTGCCTCACATGGAGCTGACCTGGGTTTGATCCCTCCTCCCCACCCCCCATAGTCCCCTGAACTCTGCCAGGAGTGATACCTGAATAGAGAGCCAGGAGTAAGCTGTGAGCACAGCCAGGTATGACCCCCAAACCAAAATAAAATAAAAGGTCATGGGGGATTTTCAGCTCTGCCATATATGGCCTTTATTTGGGGGGGGGGACTCACAAGCAATGCTCATAGGGCCTTAGGGCCACTCCTGGTGATAATCAGCTAACTGGGATGAATGTTCAATGTTCTGACCCAATGATGCTGAGAATCTCAAGGGCTGCACACAGCAATGCTTGGGGCCATTTGGTCTAGTGACCCTAGGACCTCGTACGTACATTCTGGCCCTTTGAACTTTCTCTCTGGCCCTGTTTCCGTGGTGCAGGATTGAACCCAGGTCTCACACATGGCAGGCATGACACCTCCTCAACCCTAATGTTAGTTTCTTGCTATTTTGGTTTTTAGCACACTCCCCATGGTGCTCAGGGGATCATGTGGTGCAGGGGTCTCAAACCTGGGGTTCCACATGCAAAGCACAGCCTGGTGAGCCACCTCCCAGCCCTATTGCCACTTTTTAAATGTTCTATTGGCCAGTTGATACTTTTTATTACTTTTCAGTGAAGCAAGGAAGATTTTGCTTTTGTTTTTGAGCCACACCTGGTGATGTTCAGTGTCAATTCCTGGCTCTGCACTCAGTGATCAGCCTTGGTAGGCTCAGGGGACGGTATTGAGTGCCAGAGATCGAACCTGGGTCAGACCAGCACAAGGCAAATGTCCTTCCTGCTCTACAATAGCTCTGGCTCCAATAGTTTTTTTTTTTTCAATTGGACAAAATTTACTTAGGAAAATGTGAGGGGAAGGAAAGAGAGGAGAGAACCAGGTACTTCTCCAGAATGGGGGGAAAAAAAGCAGAAAGAGAGAGATGTAGGGGCTGGAGTGATGGTACAGCAGGTGGGGCATTTGCCCTGCACGCGGCCGACCCAGGTTCGATTCCCAGCATCCCGTATAGTCCCCTGAGCACTGCCAGGAGTAATTCCTGAGTGCAGAGCCAAGAGGTACTCCTGTGCATCACTTGGTGTGACCCTAAAAGCGGGGGAAAAAAGAGAGAGAGAGAGATCTGTGTTCAAAGGAGAACACAGGCTTGAGTGAGCTGGCTGGTTGATACTTGAGGTTTGGTTGCCAATGACTGTGTGGTAAGCACTGACTTCTGGGGTTCATCTCTCCATATCCCTCTCACCAGGTCACTTTGGGGTTGTCTACCATGGAGACTACACAGATGAGGCCCAGAATCAAGTGCACTGTGCCATCAAGTCTCTGAGCCGTGAGTCAGGCAGAGGCTGGGAGAGGTCTCATCCCTGTGTGTATCCCCCATCCCGGTGACCCTGAGCAATCCCGAGGTTGTTCCTCCCGTGACTCAGATCTTTCTGCAGGCATCACAGAGGTGCAGGAGGTAGAGGCCTTCCTGCGAGAGGGGCTGCTCATGCGGGGGCTGCACCACCCAAACGTCCTGGCGCTCATCGGCATCGTGCTGCCCACAGAGGGGCTGCCCCTAGTACTGCTGCCCTACATGCACCACGGAGACCTGCTCCACTTCATCCGCTCACCCCAGCGGGTCAGTACTCCGCTGCTCCTGGGCCAGGGGCTGGGTCAGCTGCCAAAGAGAAAACTGCCCTGCCCCTGGCTGACCAGCCCACCTGTATCCCCAGAACCCCACGGTGAAGGACCTTGTCAGCTTTGGCCTGCAGGTTGCCCGTGGCATGGAGTACCTGGCAGAGCAGAAGTTTGTGCACAGAGACTTGGCGGCTCGAAACTGCATGTGAGTTGGGGTGAATCAAGCAGGGAAGGCACCAGGGTGTTGTTCTGCTTCAAAGGGCCACTGAAAAGGGCATTTGCTGTGAAGCTCTGGGCCTGTCCTCAGTTTTCCCGGCCCCCTGTTGCTCTGAAATCCATGAGACCTGGGACATGTGGCGTCAGGGTGTGCAGAGGCCCAATCTGAGAGTCACCCCTGTCCCAGGCTGGATGACTCATTCACGGTCAAGGTGGCTGACTTTGGTCTGGCCCGCTACATCCTGGACAAGGAGTACTACAGCGTCCAACAGCAGCGCCACGCTCGCCTGCCTATCAAATGGATGGCCCTGGAGAGTCTGCAGACCTACAAATTCACCACCAAGTCTGACGTGGTGCGTACCCCAGAGCTGGGAGAACACTGGACCTACCCCCGCCCCTCCCATCTCTGAGCTGTGAACGGTGCCCAGGGGATTCCTAAGGCAGGCAGCCCCCAAGCCCATGGGCCCATGTCTTAGGTAGGAGGAACTGTTTGGCTTCTCACAATCAGGCCCTGCCCAGTCCCAGCTGAGCCCAGACTCAGGTGGTGGGAGGAGACAAGGACTGAGGAATGGGGTCTGTACCCCTGAAGGCTTCAAGGAATGAAGACTCGGGGTGCCCAGCTGCTCCAGATTTGGGATGAGAGTTGAGTCCACTTCTCCCTTCTTCCCACAGTGGTCATTTGGTGTGCTGCTATGGGAGTTGCTTACACGGGGAGCCCCACCTTATCCCCATGTTGATCCTTTTGACCTCACTCACTTCCTGGTGCAGGGCCGGCGCCTGCCCCAGCCCGAGTACTGCCCTGATTCTCTGTGAGTATGTGCAGACCTCAATGGGGAGGAAGGGGAGGGCCTCTGCTCTCAAACCGCTTCTCGGGATGACCTGGAAAGAGACCCTCTCTGGGCCTATTTCCTTATCTGTGGACTGGCTCTGCCCCCATTCAGGGCTGAGTGCTGGGAGGATATCACAGTTGCCATGGTAACAGCATTCCCAACTCAGAGTCTGGGTTGAGGCCAGTGATTTGATTTCCCAGCACTCCTCTGCCCACCCCCGCCAAGGGGGGCTGTTTTCCATCTTTTCCACTCACTTAACCCCAAGGAAAGGTTCTATTAGCTCCCACACTAGCCCCCTCCACATCTCGAGATCAGATATTTTCCCCACTGGATGCGGATCCAGGCTCCCCGTTTCCGGAAGCCTGGCAGCAGCTGTGCTAGCATCAGTGCCTGTGGGGTGGCTTTGGTCCCGAGGTTCGGTTTCATATTCAGCTCACATGTCTCGGCCGTGCCAGGCTCTTTGTGGTCAGAACACGAAGAGCCAGGTCCCAGGTAAAGGTGGCGGATGATTCCTTCAGCTCCCACTGTGCTCCAGAAGCGATGAGTAACCCTTTCTCCCCACTTCTCCCCCCCACCCCCCGCCTTGGGTTTGATCTTTATTAGTCACTTCACTAAAGCATCTGGTCTGAAGTAGGAACATTCACTCATAGCCGATCTGCCTCCTGGGCAGGCTCCCTGAGACAGACTGAGCTGGAGATGACGTGCAGTGGGGTAGTGGTAGGCTGGGGGCTTGGGGAACAGGACCGGGCAGGGGGAGAGGTTGGGCTGGAATACGGATGCATCTGAGGCTGCAGCCCACCCCACGGGAACTCTGGGACTGCAAGGGCCCTTCGACCCAGACATGACTCATATACTGGTCACAGCTGACCCTGAGGAGGAAAGAAGTTATCATTTTGAGGGCGGGGGTGGGCAATTCTCTTCCAAGCAGTGCGTGGCGTGCAGTGCCAGGGATTGAACTGAGGGCTTTCATGCGCCAGGTAAATGCTACAGTCTTTTGTGCCTTCTCTTCAGGGAGGAGATACTTTTCTCTCTTAGATCTCAGTCACAAGTCACCAGCATCCCCTGAGAGAATAAAGGGGCAATCCAGGTGATGTCATATTATCCATGTTACTAGGCAAGTCCCAATTCCCCTCTGAGCCTCAGTTTCCCCATCTTTAAAGTTGGGGTAATAGCATGCCACTCTCAGTGAGCCTAAGAATTAAGAAATTACTGTGTGGGTGACACTGGGAGGGTTATTTAAATCAGGGATGATCATCCCCAAGAATGGGGTAGGATTAGGACTGACCAGATAAATCCAGAGAAACTGACTGGGAACTAACTAGGAACCCTGGGGCTACTGGTGCTCCCACGTGTCCTTGTCTTAGGCCCTTTTCTTCTCCTTTTTTGTTTGGGGGTCAAACTCAGGACTCATAGGTGCTTTTTATGACTGAACTACATCCCCTATCCCAGTATTTTAACCCCCATTTCCCTAGACCTGGGTTTCTTTCCTGGCTGACATCTGATAACCCTGGAGGCCTGGGAGCTGGGCACTAAGTGAAGCACTTCATGGGCACCTTCATACCTTCTGCCCCATGGGTCTGCAATTAGAGGATCCAGAGGCACAGGGAGGTTAAGAAACTTATCTAAGATGACACAGCCGTGATCACAGGACACAGGAATCCCAACCCTTTTTTTTTTTTTTTTTTTTGGCTCTTGGGCCATGCCCTGTGGTGTTCAAGGCTCACTCCTTGTTCTGTGCTCATTGTGCTCAAGGATCACTCCTGGCGGGGCTTGGGAAATTATTTGGGATGCTTCGACTCAAATCCAGGTTGACCACACATAAGGCAAGCAGTCTACCCCCTGTACTACCACTGTTGCCTGCCCTAGCTCTTAACACCAGAGGCCTTTCAAACTTTGCCAGGTCCTCTGCCAGGGTGGACAGGCAGGACTGGGACAGCATCGCAATGACAGAAAAGCAGCCCTGGTGGGTGATGCAGGTCCCTGAACTGGCCATCTGTCCATTCCCCATGTGGCTTGCCAAGTGGTTCACGGAGCTGGGCAGCTGTTTCTCTCTAGGTGTGTGTGGGTAGTGACATTGTCCCCTCTTCGCAGGTACACAGTGATGCAGCGCTGCTGGGTGGCAGACCCTGCAGCACGCCCCACGTTTGGAGTGCTAGCAAGGGAAGTTGAGAGGGTGGTGAGTGTGCTGCGTGGGGACCACTACGTGCAGCTGCCCGCCACCTATGTGAATCTGGGCCCTGGGGCCTCGGCTGAGGAAGACGTGGCGACAGAACAATCACCATCCCCACCTGTGTGCAGGCTCACAGAGCAAGCCCGGCCTCTTTCAGAACCACCTCAGCCTTTGTGACTTCTGCCCTAGCCAGGCCACACAGGGTCAGATATGGACCCCAAACTACCTCTGGGGTGTGTATAGGGGGAATCAAGATGGCCTCTACCCATCCCTGTGCCTTAGCCTGCTGGGGCAATTAGAGAGGAACAGAGTACATTCCCCACCTCCTCCATGTTCCACGGAAGAATCTGGTGAGGGCTATCTTTGATGCATGAGAACTTATGGAACATCTGCTGTCTGCCTGTCCTGCGGGCCACAGGACTCAACAAACTCCTTGTCTAGTACATGAGCAAATGACCACCTAAGTACAAGTTGTGATAAATGCTAAAGGCAGGCTGTCCTGAGGGGATGGACGAGAGCTTTAAGCAGAGAGAGGTGAGGGGAGATTCTCCAGAAAGTAGTTTGTTTATGGCTAATACCCAGTAGTAGCCAGGGGCTACTCTTGGAACAGAGTTCAGAGGTCACTCTCAGGAATGCCCAGGGGAACATGAAGTGCTGGGGATTGAACTTGAGGCCCTTGCACGAGAAGTGTGCTCTAGCCCTCTGAGCTACCTCCTTAGCCCTAAGATTAGATTTTATTTTTTTAGTTGACTTACAATTTTGTGGGACTGGAACGATAGCACAGCGGTAGGGGTGTTTGCCTTGCACACGGCTGACCTGGGTTCGATTCCTCTATTCCTCTTGGAGAGCCTGGCAAGCTACTTAGAGTATCCCGCCCGCACAGCAGAACCTGGCAAGCTCCCTGTGATGTATTCGATATGCCAAAAACAGTAACAAGATTCACAATGGAGACATTACTGGTGCCTGCTCGAGCAAATCAATGAACAGTGGGACAACAGTGCTACAGTGCTACGATTTACAATTTTGGTTTTGTTTTAGGGTCACACTCAGTGGTGCTTAAGGTTATTCCTGGCTCTATATTCAGGAATTATTCCTACTGGGTTTTGGGGACCTTATGGGATGCTGGGAATTGAACCCAGGTTGACTGCATGCAACCCACTGTACTAGTGCTTGGCTCATGTGATTTATTATATTGTTGATGGTGCTTATGTAGACAATTCCAACAACACACCCATCACCACTGTTCCTGTATCCTTCCCCCAAGGACCACAATGGCCCTCCCTTTTAACCCTATCCCTTTTTTTCTACCCCCTTTTTTATGGTGCTAGGGTTCAAACCCAGAGCCTCACACATACAAGTAAATACAATTGGGCTACAGTCCCAGACCAACTTTTTGGGTTTTTTTGTTTTGTTTTGGGGGCACATCCAGCAATACTCAGTACTTACTCCGGGGTCTGTATTCAGGGGTCACTCCTGGCCAGTTCAGGGACCATAAGAGGAGTTGGGGACTGAACCTGGGCTAGTTGTATAGAAGACAAGTGCCCTACCTGCTGTGCTCTCTCTCCAATACCCCAAGCCTAACTTAAAAAAAATTTTTTTACTTTTTTTTTTGTTTTGGGGCCACGCCTAGCAGTGCTCAGTACTTACTACTGGGTCCTCACAGGAATCATTCCTGGTGATGTTTGGGGGACCATATGGGATGTCAGGGGTTGAACCGGGGCTCTCAGTGTACAAGGGAAGCACTCTACCTGTTTTTTTGTGTTGTTTTGTTTTTGGGCCACAGGTGGCAGTCTCAGGTTACTCCTGGCTCTGCACTCAGCAATTACTCCTGGTGGTGCTCAGGGGCCCATATGGGATGCCAGGGATTGAATTCAGGCTAGCTGCGTGCAAGGCAAATCCCTACCTGCTGTACTATCATTCTGGCCCCTACCTGTTGTACTATGGTCTGACTCAAGGATTCTTGGCAGCACCAGGTGTTGCCCTGAGGAACCCACTGGGTCCAGGCAGCATCACATTCCAGTATAGCATTGCAAGGAATGGTCTCATGTCCCCTATGTATTTTACTTGGAAGGTCCCCAAAATGAAAAAATAAAATAACTTTGTCACTCTATTTTATGTACTTTCCTCTTTGCTGTTGTGGTGACACAGTGCTTAGTCATGTGTTCATTGTGACGTGCTTGGGTGTGGTGCTCTTATCTGACTGTGGCACACCTGAGATAGCACACTTCATTGCAATGCTGGGGTCTCCAAAAGCAGAGGCATCTTGCTCAGTGCACATGGGCAGCATCACGGATTGAATTTGCAGCCTCACATTTGGAAAGCAGGTGCCTTTTGCTGCCAAGCCACCCCTGAGGCCCTGAGGGGGGTGACATTTTTGCTGGCACTTGGTCAGGTGTGAAGTGAGCCAGAAAGTGTCGGGGAAAGTTTGGTACAGAGCGGGGCAGCATATCACAGACTTTGAGGCTAGAAAAGGGCTGTGGGTCAGCAAAACAGTGCCAGGGAAGGGTGGACAGGGTTCATATCCCGATGATCGGGACCCAGGGACTTCGGGATGGAGCCCAGAGGCATGGGTTGACTTGCCTTGGTCTGTACCAGCTAGAGGGTTCTCCCACTGCCCAGCCCTAGTCCCTCTGCAAGGCTCCCTGCTCCACCTGCAGCACCTCACTTGCACACACTCACATGCACTCATGTGCAAGTGTACACAAACACAAGTATGCATGCAGACATGCACACACAATCATTCACATACATTCATGCACACGTACAGAGTCAGGGCATAGACTTGCTTCCCTCCTCCTAAGTGCTGCCAGCTCTGAGATGAGCCAGCATCTCAAAGGCCGCTGTTCTACGTTTTCAAGGCACCAGCTTAGAGGTGCCGACTGTGGGGCTATTTATACTCGTCAAGGCCACTGTACAATAGTCCCTGGAGAGGGAGAACAGCTCCTCCTTATGCTCCCCGCCCCTGCACCTTGATGCTGCAGGGCCGCTGGGTCATGGCTGTGTGGATGGTGGGTTTCACGGGATCTAGGCCCAGAATGCACATCAGGATGACTTCTTGCTTAGAAGCCCCATTGCTTCTATCCTGCCAACTGGGAGATCCCCAGGACTCTCCCCAGTAACCAACTCCTTGCTCGGTCACACGCAGCACCTGGGTTTAGGGCCAGCCAAGTGAGGGGCTCCCTGAAGTCAGAGCTGCCCAGTTCTCTCCCAGATTACTGTTCACTGTCACCTCAGGATAGGCCCAACCGGGAGACCCTAAGACTCTCAAGGACAGGGAGGTAAAGTGTGAAAGTGCGTCTCTGGCTCAAGCACAGGATTGTGGGAATGGAGTACTGGTGGGGTGCAGAGACCATTCTGCATTTCCACTTCTTGTACTGTCAACTCAGTGCAGCACAGAGGTGGTGTCACCTGGCATGCTCAGCCAGAGGCCCCTGTTATGTGTGTGGAGGGGGGATGGGGGATGGGGCAGTTGTGTCACCCGGAGGGTAGGAGAGAGGAGGGTAGAATATCCTGGAGGATCTCGCAACTCACCAGTTGAAAGGATTGTTCTCATTCTAATTCAGTCTTTTTGATTTGATTTAATTTTTTTCAGTACTGGCAACTCACCCCAGGGACCTCATGCTGCCAGTTAAGCCACTCCTCAGCCCCAACTTGCAGTCCTTAGTCCCTAACTTCACCCTGGTGATTTCTGGTAACCTCGGGGCTCTAAGGTAGCATGGTGAGTAAGGAGAAAACCTAGTGGCTCCTCTGCAGTTGGACGACTAAGGCTTCTTCCCCAGAGCCGCTGGGGCTCATGGATCACCGGCTCATCAGGAGTCCAGACTGACAAAGCCCTTGTGTCTCAGCTCCAGCCACTAATTTTTGTTTTCTTTGATGGGGGTGGGGGGTTGGGGGGAAACCAGGTGATGCCCAGGGGCTACTCCTGGCTTTGCACTCAGAAATCCTGGCTGTGCTCAGGGGACTGTATGGGATGCCAGGAATCAAACTTGGATTGGTGGCACACAAAGCAAGCACCTTGCCTACTGTACTATGACTCCAGTCACGGCCCCAGACTTTGAGAGAAATAATCAGGGGCCTGGAGGTGGGGCGTTAGCCCATTTCAAATGTTGGGAGCTTCCGGGAACAGTGACCTTGCCTATCACTTCTTTTCTTTTCTTTTTGGGTCACACCCAGTGATGCACAGGGGTTACTCCTGGTTCTGCACTCAGAAATTACTCCTGGCAGTGCTCGGGGGACCATATGGGATGCTGGGAATCGAACCCAGGTTGGCCGCATATAAGGCAAATGCCCTAGCCACTGTGCCATCGCTCCAGCATACCTGTCACTTCTCTAGGTGCTGCCTGTAGCACCCCCAGCCCCCCTCTGGTGCTAGTTCACAAATGAGTCTTTTCCTGAAGAAAGGAGCAGGACTCCTCAGTGCTGGGGTGTGGTGAGGTACAGTGCAGGGGGCGGGGGACGTGGCTGGAGAGTCCATTGCTCACAGAAGCTGGGTCTGCAACCCTGACACATATTCTGCCTGGGAGGGTGGCAGCAGCCTTGAGCCTCCGTCCAGGCAGCTCTGACGAAAACCTCTCATTCCCTGCTGGGCTAGAGAGCTGAGCTGGGAAACTGCAGAGCCACGAACCTCTTCACTCGGAGCCTCCCTGAGCATGTGAGAGTCAGAGGCGGGGCTGCGCGGGCCTGAAGCAATGGGAGTGACTCAGTGAAGCCCCCCTACCGTGCATGCTGGGGGTGAGTTCAGCTGAACCTCTCCTTCCCCCTCCACACTTTCAGGGTTTCTTCCAGTTGTTTTTTGTTTTGTTACTTATGGGGACCATACCCACCATCCCCCCCTCCCCCGGGGTCACCAAGACCACTGCTTTGGGTCATGCCATGATGGCAATGGATCTCAGGGTCTCATACCTGCAGTCATGGATACTACCATTTAAGCCACATTATTGTGGTGTTTTGTTTGGGGCCTGCCCCTGATAGTGCTCAAGGCTTACTCCTGAATCTGCATTTGGAGATCACTCCTGGTGGGCCTCAGTGTCCCCTCCAGGATATTGGCAATAGAACCTGGGTCACCATGTGCAAGGCAAGCACCATTCCCACTGTGCTTTCCCCTAGGGTTTCTGGGGTTTCTGACTCAGTGAGTATAAATGCAGGCTGCCCTGAGCAGCTGTGGCAGCCCCCAGGGCAGGAGGCTTGTTTCAAGTCTCAGGAAGGTGACCTGGAGCCTGGCCTTCACCTGCTCCTCCTGCCCGGCATGTTGTCCTCATTGTAAAGCAGCATGTACCCAGTGGGTTGCAGATCAAAGTCTCTTGACCAGCTCAGTCCAGAGGTGTGTCATCTGGAACCCTCTCCCCCTCAGACACCCTCAGAACCACTCCTCCCGACCTCCATCCTGTGGGTCCAGCCCAACATGTGAGGAAGGTTCTTACTGATGCTCTGCAGGGAGGGCCTCGCTCTCTTCCACTAGCACCCTCTGAGCAACTCTGGCCCTGGATGCAGGACACTGAGGCCCAGGAGAGGCTGTTGAGCTGCCCCTCAGGAGGGCAATACTGTTCTCCTGCTCCAATAAGGGACCAGGACCAGCTCCTCCCTGTGGCTATCTGTTCCCCTAAATAGGTGCTCCAGCCTCTGCTAGCCCTGAGGTTCTCCCTAAAGGCCCTGGTGACCTGCCTGCTGGGCAGTGGCAGGAGCCAACGGTATTTGACCCTCATGGGGTCTCCTGGCTGCTTTGTAGGAGCTCAAGGCCGGGCTCCTGGGAGTTTCTCGGTGATGGGAGCAGGGACACTGCTGACTCTCTGGGTCTCTGCATGGCAGAGGTGGCAGGAGAAGCCGGGGCTGGGGGGAAGGAGTGGCATTCATATACCTTCTCTCCTCTCTGCCCCCTTTAATAATGCTTTAGCTGCCTCCTCTGCACTTGTGCCACTCATGTGGCCAGGCTTGGCTGGGCCCTTGAGATGTGTGACTGATCCGGGAAGGCCGGGAACTCGAAGCAGCTGGTGACCAGGATCATGGGATTCAAGCAGCTTTGAAGCCAGCGCTTTCTCCCTCAGAGCTTGTATCCTACTTGGGAAGTTTCAGCTCAAACCCAGGCACCTTCGGGCCACCAAATAGGTCAGCTCCACTCGGCTCCTGTGCTGTGGTAGCAAGCAGGGCTGCAGCCCAGTGCTGGTCTGAGCACATTTCCTCAACCTGGGAAGTCCCTCTTCAAGGGGGTGCAGTCATCACCCTTCCCTGGTCACTCAAACCCCTAACTATTCTTCCAGTTGTCCCCACTCCACCTGGGCCCAGATCCCTCTCCTCACAACTCTGCAGGGGCTGGAGGTCTCCTGTTGCGGGGCAGAGAGTCATGTATGCTCCCACTTGTGCTTCCTTTGCCCTCCCCTGCATCAGTTCCCAGAATGGGGCTTAGGAGGCTGCTTCCAGGGAAGGTGGGGAGCTCGGGCCAGCCCCTCAGCTGTGGGCAGCAGGCAGGGTGGCTGAGCTGGTGCCCTCTCTCCAGGCTGCTGCGGCTAGCCATCTTTCACGCCGAGTTACGTAAGCTTGAGTCAATTGGAGCTCGGAGCGGTTCATTGTGGGCTATTTTTAAGCTGTAACACATCACAGCAGAGGGGTCACCGCACCAGGCTTGCAGGGAAGGTTGTTTAAACATCTGTTATTTAAATTTCCCTGGGCCTTACAGCTTAAAAACCACATCCCTCGGCAGGCTTGGCTTCTTGTCTTGCACATCCCCTCTGAGGAGAGGAGGGTCCCCCCTCGCACCCTGCACCCTACTCCCCTAGGACTAGCTCCTCTGCCCCAACTGTCTCCCTTTGGAGGCAGGCAGCAGGAGGTGTCAGCTTCTTCAGGACAGGGTGCTACCTTGCTGTAATGGGGGCACCCTGGACGAGAGACTTGAGGAGCAGGAGTTAGGGCTCACTGCTCACGTGACTAGCTCCAGGAAGGGTGGGAAGGGGGCGGGTGGGTGGGTGGTGGTGGTGAATAGAGTGAGACAGAGCTGGGTGAGGTGCAGCGACTTTCCCCCATAGAGGGTCTCAGTTGTCCTTTGGTACCCACCAAAGCTTGGGCCACATGGTTCTGGCAGCATTTCCAGAAGCCACATTGGCTTGCACTAGTCTCTTCCAGAACACAAAGATGCTTCCATCTGCAGCTTCTAGGGCAGACGATGGGCTGGTGCATGAGCCCCTGGGAAGCAGGCAGGGTGAGCCTCTGGGAAAATGGGGTTGATTCCCTCCTAATATTAGCAAGTAAGGTTGACTGTGCTGGGAGCCCTTTCTTCTGAGCCCCCATGTTCGGAGTTGTCTCAAGTCTTGCCAGGACTGGAAACACACAGGACCAGGATACGACAGAGCTGCCGCAAAGAACACTATGTAGTGGGAAATTGGCTTATTTGGGCTGGGGGGAGGAAGCACACCTGGTGATGCTCAGGGGTTACTCCTGACCTGCACTGAGGAATTACTCCTAGTGGTGCTCACGATCCACAGAGGATGTTGGGGATGGAACCTGGGTTATCTGAATGCAAGGCAAAAAGGCCTGTCTGCTGCCAGCCCAGAAATTGGCCTGTGTTGGACAAAGGAACCTTCTGTGTCTTTCCCCTGGATGCCCATCCTACCACCCTCCCCACTATCCTCACGGTCTGCTAGGGGAGGGGTCCAGTCTGACCACACACGACTTTCTAGCACTCTAGGTGTTACTGTCCGTCTCCTGAACTGACCTCCCAGAGGGCTGGGGTCTTCCTCCTGGGCCTGCCCAGAGGGGACTAGGTGAGGTGAGAAGGGAAGCCAGGTCTGGACCAGATCTCCCAGAGGAGATGCCCTATGGCCTCACCCTCAGACTGAACTTCCTGAACCTTCTTGGCCCCTTCATCAGGGATTGCCCTTAGCCTGGGGAATGGGCTCAGACTGGGGGAGGGGGGGATCTCTGGTTGCCATGACAACAAGTTGGCCCTCCTCACTTCCCAGAATCAGAAATAGAATTGGATGCCCTTCTTCCTGGTGAGAAACTATTTAAAAACACGTAGGGGGAGGGGTATAGGGACCATGTCTCTGTCCAATCCCTGGGGCCTGGGAAGAGGGGCTCTTCCTCCTTAGCACCCCTTTCCTCAGCTGAATGAGATGAAATGAGTTTTGACCAGCCGAGAATGTTGAACAAAGGACTCAGATGGGTCCCACAGAGGGTGGTTTGCACTAGGTAACCCCAGGTGTCTGGGAGGGCACTGGTTTAGGAGTCCCAGAAAGAAAATGTGCTCTCCACAGGGCTGAGGCAGCTCTCAGCTCCTGGGAGGAACAAGCGGAGGTACCAGCTTGGGTGGGAGTTGTGGCTGCAGCACACCCAGGAGGCTATTGCCTCCCTCCAGCATGGACCTGGCACCCAGTAGTGGCCCCACGGGCACCTGACAGCCACACTTTAGGTCCCCATGATCAGCTGCATCAGCTGAATTCTCTTGCTTCTCTGCCTCTATTTCCTC
Organism: Sorex fumeus; assembly: GCF_029834395.1. Taxonomy (NCBI): domain Eukaryota; kingdom Metazoa; phylum Chordata; class Mammalia; order Eulipotyphla; family Soricidae; genus Sorex; species Sorex fumeus. The sequence goes on along the minus strand of NW_026606129.1, from coordinate 50,660,767 downwards.
ATTTGTGATATAAAGCTGACAGTGCCCGCTGCCTCTGATTGCTGAGATGCGGGGTTCTCTGTGCATGGCGCGTTCCCATACAGAAAGGCCCCTTCTGCACAGCGAGCTGGAAGCCACTCCTTCAGGACACTGACTTGGTGGTGTTGGCCTGAGGGTTGTGTGCCCTGGCCCAGGGATGTAGTGATTTGGGGGCCCAAGGGGGAAGGGGACCCCCAGGGCTATACCCAGTGTTGCTCAGGGGGCTATGCAGTGCCAGAAATCTAAGTCAGGGTCTCATGTCTCCTGAGCACTCACTGCTCCAGGGCTGTTTGCTTCTGGGGGTGACCGTGGGGGGTGGGGAGGAGCAGCTGTCTTCTCTGGGCTTCTTCAGGGCTCGTACTTTTCAGTCAGCTCTGTTCTCTCCCAGGATATCACACAAAGGACACTCCCCCCCTGCCCCCCGACTCAAGGAGTCTTACATCTCATTTGTGGGGGAGTAGGGGGATGGCTCAGCAGTCAGACGTAGGGGACTCTGGGGGAGCCCCTCTATGCTTCCCTGTGCTCCCAGAAGCAGTCCCCGTCTAGTGCTGTGCAGGCAGAAGAGATTATGTGCTGCCTCTCTGAGGTAGGGGGAGAAAAAACAAAGCTCAATTTGCTGAGAGATTAATGAAGTTAATAGTGTTCAACTGCGTATGTTGCAAGCACACATGCACAGGCAAGATCTGTGAGCTCTGGGGTGGGGGGAGCAGCTACTCCTTGGTGTCCAGTGCTTTCTGCCCCTATTCTTAACAGAGGGTAGCAGCATCGGGGAGGGGAGGCCCCGGGGGCCTGTGCCAGGGCTGACTCAGGCTTTGCCTAGACCCGACCCAGGAAGGTGCAGACACAGCGCTCGCCTTGGTCCCCGGTCACATCGCTTCACACCCCTTGGCCAACTGTAAGCACTATTTTTAACCTCTGTGAAAACACGCTGTTCCCAAGGATAAGCCTACAGCTGCATTCTCCACAGACCTGTTTACCGGGTGGGAACACTGAGGCCTGAAGGGACACAGTCCTGGAGGACCGAGGGAGAAGGCCCCTCTCTCAGGGTCTGGAGGATGTCCACCTTCAGCCTCCACTCAGGTTCACAACCTCCAGACTCAGTCTTGAGGCTACAGGCAGGTCCCCTCATTGCCACTTGGGCCTGTCCTTGTGCCTAGGGAGCATGTCTGGCTCTGGGCCAGTGGTCCAGACAAGCCCCACTCCTCCCTGCCCTGTTATTTTGGAGCCACACCCGGTGATGCTCAGAGGTTACTCCTGGCTCTGTACTCAGAAATCACTCCTGGCAGTGCTTGGGCTATCATAGGGATGCGGAGGATCAAACTGGGGTCTGCCAAGAGCAAGGCAAGCATCCTAGCCACTGTATCTTTCTGGCCCTTTATTTCTGCCGTTTGCCCATCCGAGAAATGCCCACCAGGTCTCTGAGCTTACATTTTCTATATGCCATCCCTGTAGCCGGTCCTTCATCCTACTTGTCATCAGTCTATACTCAGCTGTGCCCACTGCGTACCCACACGTGTAGCCACCACATCCCTGTCCTGTAGCCAGCTCTGTTTTCACGGGGTGTGAAGCCCTGCTTGTAATGGACACGTGGCTAGCCTAGCCCTATCTCTAGAGCCCTGCCCCCCTTCTGGCCAAGGTGAAGTTAACAGTGTGATAAGAGCTAGAACATTCTGCCTTGAGGATTCTGAACAGTTGCCCCACCCCCCACCTCTGTGGGATACTGGCCCTGGGCTTCAAGGACATGTGGCTCTGAGGAGGGGGCTCTGTGAGGCACAGGCAGAGGAGAACCATCTGGAGCAGCAAAGACTGCCAAGGAGTTGCTGTCCCTAGAGTGGGAGCCGGGAACATGGGGGAGGGGAGCGTGGGTCTGAGCATGGGTCCCTCATCCTTCCAGAACTAAGGAGTAAAGGGACTCTGGCTCCCAAATGCCCTCATGCCACCTACCTGGAACATCATCTGTGGGTCACAGCTTGCTTGAGTCTCAAGCTAACACATGGGAAATGGAAAGAGCCAGGAGATGGGGAGCCCAGAGACTCTCCAAGGATCTTCCCGGCACTGTTCTCCCTTGACCTCACACTGCCCCCACTTCCAAGATGCTGGGTGCTGCCCCCTTCACTCACACCAGCCCCATAATGGTCACCTGGCTGGTAAAGGGTGAGGAGGTTGGTAGATATGACCTGGGTCCCTGGATCTCTCTGTCTCCCAAGATTCCCTGAGTAGGCCCCCATTCCTCAAGGGGGTGGGGCCCCTAGTTTCTCACTCTGTCACCCTCCCCCTAGGTCATTGAGGGCTGTGATGTGTGGGGTCACCATGGCAATTAAGTGGGGGCAGGGCGCCTAGGGCATGGAGCAGGACTATGGAGACCACGAGGAAGGTGGGGGACCCTGATCCATCGTGCCCCCAGGGCTACCCCTCAGTTAGCATCCAGCAGCTGAGGGGTGGCCTTGCAGAGTCTCAGGGACAATGGATAAGCTCAGGATCCAAGTTCTTCAAGCAGAGGTTGCCATTGTTCACCGAAGCTGTCACTGACGGGGCCTATGCCTCAGCTGCCCAGGCCCAAGCTCCTCACTCCACTCAGCAGCCACTCCAGGACTTTGCTGAGGTTAGTTGCCAGGCTGGCTATAAGCAGGACTACCTAGATGCCCTGAGAGTCTTCTCTAGTAGCCAGTTCACAAGCCCCGTCGAGGTCACCCTTGAGCATGGCATCCTGGAGAGAGAGACCCTGACCTTCCCTGTGTACAAGTACAGTGATCCCACCAGTAACATGGCCCAGAAAAGATCATACCGCTCCCGACTCCAGGAGCTTGTTGCAGGACAGAGCAAGACTCCAGCCAAAGTCTTGGTAGGCTGTGGCAGAGCGTCATACAGTGCTGCCCAGACACCCGCCCTGGGCATCAGGAAGAGCCGATGGCCATCTGGTTTCCCTCCAGGGGAGGACTCAGCTGTAGATCAAGCGCCTCTTCCAGCTATAGCCCGAGATGAGGACCAGGGCAAGGGCCCAGACCTGATTCAGCCTCCTTCAACTCTAACCCAGGCAGACACCCCAGCTCCAGAGAAAACCCCACCAGCAGCAGTTAATCCTTATACCTCTAATCTTGACCACGAGACTAATACCATCTCTCAGGCATCACGGTCCCAAGATTGCCAGGTCAATTGTGACAGCCACGGGGCCGACTTCAGGGAATCTTCCAAAGCAGTCACAGCTGGCCAGAACAATTCCTATCCTCAGGAAGAGCCTCCGCCACCACCGCCCGATCAAGGAAAGCAGGATTCACACTTAGACACTGCCCTGGAGCCTGTCAAGGCCAACAGAAGCCAGGAGTTACCCACGCAGCCTGGGAAGCCAGCAGAGAAGGTTGGTCCCTCTACAACCATTAGCCCAATGTCATGGTCAGAACACCCAGGAAGACACGAGACAGAGAGGGATAGCAAGAAGGTTAGCAGCTCTCTGCCAGAGACGCAGCCCCTCACTCCTAGTGATAACACCCGCTCCAGTGTGCAATTGTCCAGCCTCCACCAGCGCCCTGGGCAGCCTCCTGGAACAGCTGTGCACGTTTCTGCTTCCAGAGCCCCCTCCTGCCTGCTCCAGAATGCCGTGGAAGACCAGGTATTGGTGTTTGACATGGCCACTGGCAACACCAGGATGGGGCTGCTGTGCCATGACCCCATGGGCTCACGGGCAGTGCTGGTAGGCTTGGTTCCCAACTACCCAGCCAATGATGCCCCTGAAACTGTGCTGCCTGACCAGCAAATGCCTGTGCCCACCTTCTCCCCTAAAAACTGTCACTCTAACTTCTGGTCCAACTTACCCACAAAGAACCTCAAGTCCTCCGGCCTCTCATCTGGCAGTTACCCAGAGGCGGTCCTGGTTCATAAAGAGTCAACATTACACCTGGAGGAAAAGGATGCCCCCCAACCTGGATCACCCCAGAGGGTGAGGATGTTCAGGGGTCCTGTTCCAATGGAGGTGCCCCTCCAGTTTGGAGAGAGGCTACAAGATCCTGGCTGGTCTAAACCTGATGCTGATAGAAATGAAGCTGATAGCGCCATCTGGATGCTGGATCCCCCCAAGACGCAGAGCCCCCCTGAGGTCCCCACCAAGAGGATGAGCTCAGAGCGGCCCCCTGAGCCTGCTACATCCACCCAAATCGAGGACAGAATCAGCCATGAGCAGAAGGAGGGTGTTACTACCCCGCCTGACAACCCCCAGGCGGAAGGGGCTGGGCCTGCCCCCGTCGATGCTAACCCCCCGCCTGTGGAGCCGCACCCCCAAGCGGAGAAGTCTCTCCTTGCCACACAGCCAAATTACCAGCTTCCTGCTGTGGAGCAGCCTCCCTTCAACAACCAGTCCAGCTTTCTGTCTTTGCACTCTCTTCCTGGAACCCCTCTGGACCAGCAGCAAAAGCTCACTGGGGAGCCTCCCTTACCCCAGGAACCCTCTGCTCCCCAGGAGTCTGTCCTTTCAAAAGCATCCTACATCACTGGGGAGAGTGTCCAGGCCCCTGCTCTGCACCAGGAAAGTGAGATCAAGGAACTATCCGACCATGGGAGCACCCTGAGGGTGTCCCCAAGCTCTGAGGAGGCCGGGGTCCATCTGAACAGAGAAAAGGGGTCTCTCAATGATATTCAAAACTCCAAATCAGACAGGGGCTCCTGGAAACCTGGCAACTCTGCTGTGGTACAGAAGGAAACCCCTTCTCAGTTCACGCTCCCCACACCTAGCCGTAGCTGCAAGGTTTTGCCCATGATGGGCACTAACTCCCAGAATACCCGGTTCAAGCTGACAGCTGAGGACGTCACGCACTCCCCAATGGTGTCACACCTCGGCCTGCTCCGTGGGACCTGCTATGAGGTGGTATCACCCACAACTGTGCTGCCAGTGCACTCTCCAGTGCTCTGCCACCAGTCAGCGAGTCCCTACCAGAACATGGCAGCCGTGGTGATCGACACAGGTTCCGGCTTCACTAAGTGTGGACTGGCTGGAGAGGACCATGTCCTCAGTGTGGTGTCGTCATGCATCCAGCTGCTACAGCAGCCAGCCCAGGGCCAACCCCGGTATGTGGTGCCCGAGAACGGAAAGGGCTCCTACTCGGTGCTGAACCGAGGCGTGGTCTCCGACTGGGATGCCCTGGAGGTGCTGTGGCAGCACCTGTTCTACTGTCGGCTGGGTATGCGGCCCGAGGAGCTGGCTGTGCTTGTGGCTGACTCGCCCATCTCCCCACGCACCAACCGAGAGAAGGTGGCTGAGATCCTCTTTGAGCGTTTCCACGTGCCCGCCATGCAGACTGTGCATCAGGCCCTGCTGGCGCTCTATGCTTATGGGAGAACCACCGGACTGGTACTGGGCAGTGGCCACGGAACCTCCTACGTGGCACCCGTTCTCACTGGAGACCTGGCCCCAATGGATACTTACCGGTTGGATGTGGCTGGTTGTGACCTCACTGACTACCTGGCTCAGCTGTTGTTAGCAAGTGGCCAATCACTGCCTGGGGCAGAGCTGGTCAACCAGATTAAAGAGGCCTGCTGCTATGTAGCCATGGATATGGCAGCTGAGTGGGCTCGCACCGAGGGCCAGGCCCAGGTGAACTTTGTGCTTCCAGATAAGCAGGTCATCAACGTGGGCTCTGAGCGCTTCTCTTGCACCGAGGCCCTCTTCCAGCCCCATCTGCTAGGGCTCAACCAGCCTGGCCTCCCACAATTAGCCCTCTTAAGCATTAGCAGGCTGGAGGCCAAGCAACAGGAGCAGCTGCTGGCCAATGTGGTGCTGGAAGGTGGCACAACGCTGGTGAGAGGCTTTCCTGAGCGTGTGCGGCAGGAGCTGAGCCCCCGTGCCACAGTGCTGGGCTCTCCTCACCGAGCTGTCGCTGCTTGGCTTGGAGGCTCCATCATGGCCTCCCGGGAGGCTTTCCAGAGCCTCTGGCTCAGCCGCCGTGAGTATGAGGAGGAGGGCCCCTGGGCTATCTACAAGTACCAATTGTGAGCACATAAAAGTTCTGGTTCTGCTTGCTTGAGCATCGTGGCTTGTTCGAGACACAGGGTGGTGCAGGGCAGAACGGGGCATGTGGTCAGGGATGGGGGCCCTAGACACTCCTGAGCATAAGACAGCTACCCTTCCCTTCCCAGAGAGCCCCTAATCTCTTGGCTGGCATTGGCTCTAGTCTAACCTGACCTTTACTGCACCCCAAGGGCAACCACAGAGAGTGGCTGCTGTGGGTTTTGCCCCGTTGCCCTGGTGACAAGTGCAATTACCCTTGATTGCCAGCTGGTTGCCATGGTAATTTCAAACATAATGTAATAACCCACACAGCCTAGAATGAGTCATGAAGGGGGAGCAGCCCCCTCCCCTAGCTCCAAAGGAAAAGATTGCTTGCACTCCCCCTTCTTGGGCCCTCTATGGGGGGCTGAGTTCCACAACTTGGGTAATAGCCCAACAATTCCAAAGATGATTGGGGGCCTGAAGGACTTCTTGCCTCCAAGGGAGGATCCCTGTCAGTTTCTAAGGAGAAACGACCTCGTGATGCTGGTACCTCCTAAAGTCTGCCTTGATTGGAGCTCTGGCTTGTTGGACAATGAGGATGTGAGGGTACTGGAGTGAGGGCCTTTGGTTGTCTGGGCAGGGCTTTGGCATGGGTGGGAATAAAATGTGGAACGGGAAGGAAAGAACTGGACTCTGGGTGGGAGGTACCTGTGGTTTCTTTCCCACTTTTTTTGGGTGAGCAAGATGTGGCCTGCTTTGTAGGTGCAGACACAGAGGTGCTCACGTCCTCCTCTCTGACTGTATAGATTTGGTTATAGCCAGAGCTATGACCTTGGCCTCTCTTTTCCTTCTCAGCCTCCTGACCTAGAGAGTCCCTAGCCAGAGGGTGGCGAGGACACAGGCCTTTTCAGGAGATCCTCAAAGACACTAATAGACAGTGTCAATGTCCACTACTCTGGTCTTGTTTCAACTGCCCTGTGCTTAAGGGCCACTGCCATGTGCCATCTGTGGCTAGGTAGGTGACTGGAAGCCATGGCCCTTACTTGACTTCATCTTCCCAGGACAAGCTGAGACTGTGGCGTTCTGTTAGTGTTGTACCTTCCTTCCTGGAAGGCAGCTAGAAGTTGAAGCTGAAACATTAAAATGAACCCCACTCTGACTCCCTGCTGGGGGCTGCAGAACAAGTTGCCCCCGGTTACCGCCACTGAGACTTGAGAGTCAGAGGCTGCCGCAGGTGGAGAGTCTAGAAATAGCCAATGATCTAGGGCCGTCACAGTCTCTGTGTCCTGTTCTCTTTCACCCCTGAACATACACAGTCCAGTCTCCTGCTCTCATACCGCAACTGAGCCTTTACAGTTCTGTGTCAGACATGAAGGGAATCATGGCTTCAGGGAGCAGCCACAGTATCTATGTGTACATGCAAGCAAACACGCCTAGATGCACACAGAACGCAGATGCTGTGCCCCTGGACACCTCTGCACACTCTGCTGTTGTCATCTCCTTCGGCATAAGAGCCCGCACAAGCACGTGCGTGCACACACACACACACACACACACACACGTGCACATGTATCCTGCCACGTGCTCTCTCCCACAGGCACATGGAACGTGCACAGGACCAAGAAGAGGTGCAGCAGCAGCTGCAGGGCTCTGGCAAACCGCCTCTCCCCTGCCACTCGGTCCCCATTCCAGCTCCGCCTCGGCCCTCCAGCCTGGACTGTCATGAACTTCAGTAACGACAGAAAATATGACATGTGTGGGATCAGAGTCTCATCAGTCACTGGCACCATATAATCAGAGAATCATCTTTTCTTTCCCACTTTTTTTGGGGTGTTTTATGCCACACCCTGTGGTGTTCAGAGATAACTCCTGGTTCTGAACTCAAAAATTACTCCTGGCAGTGCTTAGGGGACCATATGGGATGCCAGGGATTGAACTCTGGGTTGGCCATATGTAAGATAAGCATTTTATCTGCTGTACTATTGCTCAAGCCCCAGAGTATCATATTTTTGGGTTATTTTTTTGTTTTTTATTTTTTGTTAGTTTTTTTGCTTTTTGGGTCACAACCAGTGATGCTCAGGGGATACTCCTGGCTCTGCACTCAGTAATTACTCCTGGCGGTACTTCAGGGACTATATGGGATGCTGAGGATCAAACCCCAGTCGGCTGCATGCAAGACAAATGTCCTACGTGCTGTACTATTGCTCTTGTCCCAAATATCATTTTACAGACCACTGAGAGGGCTGAGAGCCACACCATTTATTTTTTTTGCTTTGTTTTGGACCACTCCTGGAATCAGTCCTGGAAAGCTCAGTGGGGTGTCTGGAATCAAACCTGGATCAGCTGCACGCAAAGCAAACACCTTACCCCTGTACTATATCTTAAGTCTCCTCATTTTTCTTTTAACCTCCCAAGCAGTGCCTGATGGTTCAGTGCTCAGGTTCAGTGATGTGGTGCTGCTCAGGTCTCCATTGCTACTTGGGTGCTCAGGGGGCCATGTAGTGCCAGAAACTGAATGCAGGGCTGAGCGCAGGCAAGGTAAGTGTCCCAGCTCTTTGAGCAATCCCCTTGTGCCCATTCAATTGTTCTTTAGACATGAAGTGAACATACTGAGGTGAGACTCAGGCTCTGCTCTGCAGATACTTTGCCTAACAGGAGACCCTGATCCAGCAGTGGGTTTGGGATCATGACTGAGACTACCCAGAGTCCAGGGAGCCCAGAGGTGGCAACAATTTGGCCCGTGAAAGGCAACCCAAAGCCAGGAAAAGAGGGGAAGAACTCCTTGATGGCCCCTCTGGAGGAAGGCATGGAGGGGCCTTGTCTGAACAAGCATTTCCCAGGTGAGTTTGCCAGCTGCAGCGCCAGGCTCCTCACGTGAACAGTCATTCCTGACAGCAGCTGTGGAAGCTTCAGGGCGGTTCTCACCGAAGGAATAACCCTTCCCTTGATGGAAAAGTTTCACTAGGAGGGTCGGGTTGGGTGGGGCCCACATCTGGGCCCTGAGAAGTTGGAGTCGGGCCTTCAGACACTAGCCTCAAGGTGATCCTCAAGACTTGTGACGCAGGTAAGTCTAATACTAGGCCCACAAGCCTCCCTGACAAGAGACAAGGCAGTGACCAATGAGAGCTCTGCTTCAAAGCTTCGTCTTGCCAGTTCTTTGTTACCTAGTCAGGGGATAGGGCAGGTGGGAGGCTTCGAGGCTCTGTTTCTCTCGGACCCCCACAGCCCAGCCCACTGAGGAGGAGGCTGCTCAGAGTGTTTTGAGGACATTAAGCTGGGAAGAGAACAGAGTCCACATCATCCTGGATGACAGTTACAGCCTGGAAACTTCAGTGCCACATGGGGAGTGGGACAGATTGGGTCAGTGGCCGTGGCTGGGACTTGAACATGGGGAAGGCATCCACTCTTCAGGCTGTTAGCTCTGCCACCATGGGGTGCTGGGGGTCTCATCCTCACCACATACCCTTTTCCCCTTGCTGCTGCTGACGGAAAGGGTGAGGGAATGCCAGTCTGTAGTCCAATTTGCTTTGGGGGCTGCCCACTTATTTCTTCTAAGTGGGTTCCAGCATTTGAGTCAGGTTTGGGAAGCTAGACAGAGCCTGGATCCCTGGGAACTACTAGAGACTCCAGTGCAGCCCGGGGATATGCCTTTTCACATTCCTCCTCCTCTCACTCCCTACAGTGGGCATAGACTCCCCGCTTCCCCTCCTCCCACCCCCTCCCCCCCAACACACACACACACACACACACACACACACACACACACACACACACACTGTCCCCGTGTTGCTCTGTCTAGGCCTGGGGGAGGCTGAGAGCCGAGCGTGGGCCAGTGTGGCTCTGGGGGCCCAGCGGACTCGGATTCTAGCCTCAGGCTCCGCGGGGGGTGGGGCGGGGCCGGTTGCGGGAGGCCCCGCCCCCGAACCGCCCCCGGCTCGGGGTGCGAATCCGGTGCTGGCTAGCGGCGGGAGATGCTGGAGGTTCGCGAGCCGGAGCGGCTGCAGCAGGCGCCGCGTCTGCCACGCGTGTGCCCGGAGCGGATTCTGCCCGCTGCCCCTGGAGCCCTCGGCGTCCCCACCGAACCCGCAATCGCTTCCTCCCAGTGACGGACCGGCGCTGCAGGTGCGGATCGTGTCGGGCTAGGGGATGGCCCCAGGACGCACGTTGCAGGGTCTTAGGGGAATTGGGTCTCAGGCTCCAGGTTCTGGGCGCGGAGTGCAAGGGGCACATCGAAAGCTTGGGGTCCTTGTGGGTGCAAAACACGCGGGCTCTGTAGGTCCGGGAGGTCAGTGTGTTGGGTTGGGTTAAAGTTCCCGTCACCGCGATTTTGTGTGTGTGTGGGGGGGGGTCCCAGGGGGAGCCTCTGAGATTCAAGTCCAGGCGAATTTCCTCTCCTTGCACCCATCCCCTGCCTTTTCTCTGGGCTGCTAATTGTGAGAATAGAACCCTCCAATATTCGTGGTGCTTCCCGGGGGGCCGGGGCGGAGGGCTGAGCTGTCCCTTCAGACTCCCGGAGCATCCTCCAGCCCCTCCCAACTGCCCCCAGGGCCCCCCCTCCCCCTAAGCAGTCACTAATTTCCATGACAACGGAGAGTTCTTTATGGGCGACAACCTGAAGGGGGCTGGGCGGGGCTGCTGCGGGATGGGGGAGGAGGCTGGAAGCCCCCAGGGACCTGAAACCCCCTTAGTAGAGAGCGGGCGCTGAACTGTTCCCGCCGCTGTGGCCAGCCGGGGCCCAGGACCCTGACCCCGCGGCGTGCGTTGCGGGTGGGGGCGCACATGTTTCTGCTGGGAGGTGCGGGGCTGGAGGCTCACACGTGTGCCTTCCGCATGTGTGTGCCTGTGCCAGCGGGGGCGAGTCAGCCGCACTGAGGAAGGGGTCAGGGTAGCACCACCGTCCGGAGGGGACCCTGAGCTAGAAATGGGGTTTAGGGTGGACAATGAGCCGGTGAGTTTCTGCCTTCCCCAGTCTTTAGTGTCTCGCTGAGACCCTGGGCGCTCCTTCCCCCCTCCCACCCCTTACCCCCTCGTGGTTCTGCCAAGCTTCTTTTGTCCACCCCCTAGACAGAGCCCTTTCCACCAGGTTCCAGGGAGAGAGCAGGGTCCTCTGCCCCTCTCCCAGAGCTCTGTCTGCAGTAGCTCACCCCCTATCTTGTCACCACCTTCTAGGACCCAGTCTGAATCCCCTAGGATCACCTGCAGAGACCTCCTATACCCACCTACCCAAATGATTCTTACCAGCTTCAGCCACCTGCTGGACCCCAATTTCCTCTGCACAGAAATTAGGAAATTAGTGGGTCCACTCCCCCAGGTCTGATTTTGTGGTGAGGCACAGGTTTCTCTCTGTCTCTGTCTGTCTGTCTGTCTGTCTGTCTGTCTGTCTGTCTCTATCTCTTGTTTACAGCTTTTGGTGAGAACACTCAGGTGGCATAGAGAGACTTCCCAGGTCACAATGGGTCCGCCTGTCCAGACCCTGCCCTGGTGGCATCTCCCTAGCAGGTTGGCAGGCCTTGCCTGGGGAGAGACAGCTACAGGGTTGACCCTTTCCATCCAGGGAAACTGAGGGACGAAGGCCTGTGCTGTTGTGATCCTGTTTCGAGGGTGTATGAGTTGCTGCTTCTGGCCTTCCTGACAGGATCTATTCCCAGGAAGGCAGGTGGTGGCAGGGGATTAGGCTGAGGTGCGAGAGGGGCCACAGGGACCCAGGGCTGGAAAAAGAGAGCAAGCTGGGGGGTGGTGGGTGTGTGTGGTTGGGGAGTCTAGGCAGGGGGAGGGGTGGGAGGACAGGAAGCAGCCAGGTCTCCAAGCTTTATTTCCATCCCCCAGGCTGTGCTTCAACATGCTGGAATTGCCTCACCTAAGCATCGCGACAGCAGGGAAAAGGGGCTGAGGCTGTTTTGGGGGACTGCTACAGCTGGTCCTTTCCCTAGGGCTTTGGCTGTGCCTCCCACACCAATGCAGTGCCTAGCTGGGGGACACAGAAGGTTCTAGTCACCCAGGGAAGCTCTTGGTTCATGTGTCCAGAGCACATGTCCATGGAGGCTTTTGGGCACTGGGCACCCTTCAGAAGCCGGCACACTCTTCCTGCCTGCAGCCTTGCATTGCATCCCTTTTACTCAAGCCTTCTTTTCTCCCTCCATCATAGGTTCTCTTTGTCTTTGGACCCCTAGCCCTCTTTTTGGGGGTCTAAAGTTCTTCCATCTCCTCTGCATTGACGGAGACCAGGGTTATAAAACCTTTGGGGAAGGAACCAGGTCTGGGTCCCAGGGAACTCCCAGATAAGGGGTCTGGACAATATCTCTGCCCCCTTCACCACCACCTTCTTTTAAAACTTCCATCATCACCCTGGCAACCCTTTACTCTGGAGCCTTCCCCTGTATTTCTCCATCCACAGGGATGCAATAAATTCTCCTTCAGGGGTGTAGAGATTGGGACTCTAGTCCCTAGCAGGAGCCAGTTGGCTCTACCTAAATGTTCTGGAGGCAGAACAGGACTGTGCCCACCCCAGAGACTGGAGACACTTATTACTGTCCCTCCTTATTTCCTCTCATTAGAGGGAAGGGTCAGTATTGGCCCAGCCAGTGGAGTCTCCTGTCCTGTTCCCTGAAGCAGTTGTCTGGGTGGCTAGAAGCTTTGCGCTGCATCCTACTTCCAGCCCTTGAGAGTAAGATGTCTCCATCCTCCCATCCTAACCCGTCCTGCAGGTGAGGCCTGAGCTAGACCCAGACCAGGTGAGACTAGGATCGAGACATGTCCATGGAAGCAGGAAGCCTAGTCCCTGAGAGAGAATGGGGTGGCGGTGGGGGGGGGGTTACAGCGCCTCTAGGCTGGTGTTCACAGCTGCCACTAAATCGGGAGGTGTTGCCCACAGTTGTTGGGAGACATCTGGAGGCCTCCTGGGCCCCTGCTGGTCTCCCTAGATTTCCTACAAGCTCTAGAGCCTTCCGAGATGGACATCCAGGGCAGCAGGAAACCCCTGTGCATTATGGCTACAAGATTTGAAGTTTGAATCAGGGTGACCCCCATGGAGGAGGGGACAGGACTCTAAAGTGGACCTCTGATCTTCTGGAGATGGCCTTTATCTTGCCTCAGGATACAGAGGATATCCCCTGGGCCAGACATGCCCAAAGCTGCAGTAGGGTCTTTGGGGCATCCCTATTATCAGGACACCATAGGCAAGACTCCCATAGGGCTACCTGAGCTCAGGGGTCAGCCCTGAGGAGCTGGCAGGAACCAGGCTGGAAGTCAGTGGCAGTGCCCACGCTCTGCACTTCCCCCAGACTTCCTCTGGTAACCCCCCACCTTGGTTGGGGCTGTAAGTGATTCAACAGACAATGGAAGGTAAAGCTGTGAGGCCCCTTGCCTGCTGTGGCCCAGTGTGGGCCTGAGGCATCGCCCTTGTCTTTCCAACTTTCCTCAAACTCCCCTTAGCTGCACCTCCCAATTTTGTTGTTTTTTGTTTGTTTGTTTGGGTTTTTTTTTTTTTGCTTTTTCGACCACACCCCTAGATGCTCAGGGGTTACTCCTGTCTCTGCACTCAGAAATTACTCCTGGTGGTGCTCAGGGGACCATATGGGATGCCGGGGATCAAACCCACGTCAGCTGTGTGCAAGGCAAACGCCCTACCCACGGTACTGTCTTTCCAGCCCCTTAACTCCCAACTTTGGGACCAGGGCCCCCTTTGTTTCCTAGCAGGTGTCACAGGCTTGGTGCACATACCAGGCAGCCTCCAAAGCAGCAGCAGTGGGGAGCAGATGGTGGAGTGGGTGGGAGTAGAGGGGACCATGGCACTAGTCGGAAGCACGCCCCCCACCCCCCTGCTCTCTCCTTTCTTCACCCTGGGGCCAGGCTGGTGAGGGAGGAAGTGAGTGCTGTGAGAGTGGCAAGGGAGGAAAAGCCAGGACTGGTCCAGATCTGGGCATCCAGGTGCCGGGTAGGTCTATCCCGGCCTCAAGCCATGAGGCTTCAGGGCCTGACTCCAAGCAGATGGGACTAGGGACAAAGGCCCAGATTTCTGATTCCACGATGTGACAAACCCCAAGAGAAGTCCTGGGTGCCTGTGGGCATGAGGGCGCTTGAGGGTGTGTGCATGAAGGAAAAGCTGCGACAGGATAAACAAACCCCCCCACCTGGAGGCAGGGCAGGGTGGGTGGGGAGAAGAGAGGGGAGGTTATGTCAGAAGGGCCATTTTGAGCCTGGTTTTGACACCTCGGGATTGTTTTAGACAATCTGTGGTATAAACCACCTTAAAATGTCAGAAATGACAATGAGCAAAGGAATTCAGCCCTGGTCTTGGCACCCTGGACACTCTTCCACATGGGGGCCAAGGCAGCAGTGCCCTTGCCGGTGCTCACGCTTCCTGCCATGGAGTGGACACTGTGGACATGGCGAGTCACCTGTTGTTGGATGTTTAGGTAGTTGCTGATATATTTTTTTTAATGTTATAAATAACTCTGCCGTGACAAATAGGATGCTGATGGGAGGCCCTGGGGGAAGGGCATTCCTGCAGAGGGAATGGTGTGAGCGAAGCAGCAGAGCTGGGGCACAGGTCTCTGCCAGCCCTTCTGGGGGACCTGCCAGCTGAGGGACCACCCTCCCACCGAGGATGAGCCCTAAGATCACAGGCTGGGAAGGGAGGGAACTGCTGCAGACCCCCTCCCCCAGGCTGTCAGGGCGCCGAGTGAGGTGGCCGGCGGTGGTGGGTGGCTGTGCCTCTGCTCTCAGCTGTGAGAGTGGGATTCCAGCCACATGCTCTCCCTAAAAGACACAGGAGCAGGGCTGTGACCATGTGGCAAAGACGCAGTCGGGAAGATCTTCAAAGCATCTCTTGTTTGCCTCTGCAGTGCCTCAAGACAAGATGGCTTAAGCCCTGGCTTAAATCACGCTGATGAAATGTATTTGCATTCCCTCAGCCCCAAAACCCAGATGAGGAAAGAATGGGATTTGTATCTTAATGCTGAGGAGACATGGGGGGAGGGAGCATCCAGGAATGTGACCCCTGGGATGGGCTCCATCTGGGAGGGACGGAGCAACAAGCAGGGCCAGCCAAGGGGCTTGTGTGGGTTCAGGTCACTGTGCTGGGGAGAGAGTTCTTCAACTCAAACTGCTTCTGGGGGTGGCTTTCTCCCTGTGTCTGAGTGGATCTCAGTTTGGGGATGGCTAGTCAAGACCCCAGCACCACAGTCCTAATAAACAGGCAGAGCTGTTATCCCGGTGTGCCGGGGACCAGGCATTCTGGAGACAAACTCCTCATCAGATCTGCAAAGGTCCAGATGTGTCATAAGTTTGCTTCTCGAAGCTCACCTCTAAACAATGGCTGCTAGAAACTTTTTCCTTTTTCCTTTTTAATTTTATTTTTGGGTTTTGGGGCTATACCTGGAGATACTTAGGAATCTTCCCTGGCTGTGTTCTGGAGATGATTCACAGTTCTGGGGATTGAACCAGAGTTGGGGTGATACAAAGCAAGTACCTTAACCCCTGTGTTATCACTCAGCCCTGGGAGTGCTATAGGAGTACCTACACTCAGGAGTATCCACATCCAGGAGTACCTATAACCAGAAGTTCATATTTCTAACACTGAAAGTAAGGGCTGGATGGACATTGTTGCAGACCAGTGAGGCACAGCTCTAGGTACCTGAGTGTGTGGGGCCTCTGCAACCAGCTGCAAGTGGTCATCCTTGTGTCCGGAAGGCCCATTCCTGGCCAGTGACCTCGCCTTTGGACCCGAGTGTCCAGGTCTCCCTAGGATGCTGGCAGTGAGGGCACAAGGCAGGCTTGTCTTGCTTTTCTAGGTCATTTTCCTGTGTGCCTCCTGTCAAATCTTTTCCTTTTAAAGCCAGTCCTTCATCCTTAAAGTCATTCCTTGCCTCTCCACCCAGAGAGGTTTTTCTTCTGAGAAATCTCCCAAAGACTACACCTAAATAATATTTATTTATTTATTTACTTATTTATTTATGGTAGGGCCTCCCAAGCCATGCTCAGGGGACAAGAGGTCAGTGTTCAATGCTAAGGGCCCAAGGATACAGTGTTGCTTGGGGCCTAAAGTTTGGGGACCACCAGATCACACGATTGGTGCTTAGGGGCCATCAGGGCCATACCTGGCAATGCTCAGGAGGTCAAATAGTGTCAGGGATTGAACTGGAGATGGGCTCATGCTATGCAGAGACCACCTAACCTTGGTGATGTCTGTCTTCCCAGCCCTGAATGCAATATTTATTCAACCAAGAAAAGTAACCATAGTAAAAATTCTCTGAAAAAACAATAAACAAAATATAATCTGTTCTTCTGACACCTGATTTTTGTGGCAAAGAGAACTCTTTTTGGTTGATTGTTTTAGTTTTGGTTTTGGGGCCAAAAACCTCAGTAATGCTCTGAGGCTATTTGGGCTCGATGCTCAAAGGGCACTCCTTCTAAGGGAAACATATGCTACCACTATCAAAATGGGTTCCTGCATTCAAAGTATGTGCTCAAGACCATTGTGCTATCTCTCTGGATCCCCTTCTTTTTGGGGGATGGATGCATATCCAACAGCGCTTGGAGGACCATGTGGTGCCAGGAGTTGAACCTGGGTCAGATGCTTGCAAGGCAAAAGCATAAGCTATATTATTGCTCTGACTTGCTCCTTCCTTCCTTCCTTCCTTCCTTCCTTCCTTCCTTCCTTCCTTCCTTCTTTCCTACCTCCTTTCCTTTCTTTCTTTCCTCCCTAAACTGACCTAAATACCAGTACCATTTTTCTTTTCATTGTATTTATAATTTTTTGATATTCGGCCACACCTAGCAATTCTTTGGTGTTACCACTGGCTCTGCACACAGGGATCACTCTTGGCACAGCTTGGGGTATCATACAGGATACCAGAGATCAAACCTGGGTTGGCTGTGTGCAAGGCAAGTGCCTTACCTTCTGGACTATCACTCTGGCCCCAAGTAGCACTCTTTACCCACCACTCTGTCCCTGGCTTTTCCCCTAGCAGCGCATCTCAGAGACAGGTTGACAACAGTATTTTTCTATCTTCTCTTTTATCTTAAGAATGACCAATTAGCGGGCTGGAGTGATAGCACAGCAGGTAGGGCGTTTGCCTTGCACACGGCCGACCCGGGTTCAATTCCCAACATCCCATATGGTCCCCTGAGCTGCTGCCAGGAGTAATTCCTGAGTGCAGAGCCAAGAGTAACCCCTGTGCATCTCCAGATGTGACCAAAAAAGCCAAAAAAAATGACCAATTGTTATTTAGTGTGATGGTAATTTATTTGCTGGTGGTACTTGGGGGACCAGGACCATTCCAGATAGTTCTCAGAGTGCCAATAGAATCACAGCTGACAGTGCAGGGGACCAGTAGACCAGTCATTCTCTGAAGTACTGGGATATGCTGGGGATTTATCACACATGCAAAGACATCATCACTGCCATTCAAGTCACATCTCTGCCTTCCATCATTTTAATATTAATATTGTTATTGTAAAGAATAGCAAAAATATTGCTAAAAGTAGGTTCTTTATTTATTTATTTATTTTTTTGCTTTTTGGGTCACACCCGGCAATGCACAGGAGTTACACCTGGCTCTGCACTCAGGAGTTAACTCCTGGCGGTGCTCATGGGACCATCTGGGATGCTGGGAATCGAACCCGGGTCAGCCGCGTGCAAGGCAAACGCCCTACCCGCTGTGCTATCGCTCCAGCCCAAAGTAGGCTCATTTTAAACAAATTATAAAGCATGGGGGCTGGAGCGATAGCACAGCGGGCAGGGCGTTTGCCTTGCACGCGGCCTACCCGAGTTCGATTCCTCTGCCTTCAATTCCTTCGCTCCTCTCGGAGAGCCTGGCAAGCTACTGAGAGTATCTCACCCGCTTGGCAAAGCCTGGCAAGCTACCCGTGACATATTCAATATGCCAAACACAGTAGCAACAAGTCTCACAATGTTACTGGGCCCGCTCAAGCAAATCAATGAACAACGGGAGGACAGTGATAGTGACAGTGATAAAGCATGGGGCTTGGAGTACTGAGATTAAGGAACTTGCTTTGCATGGGGGCTGACTCAGATTTAATACCTGGTACTTAGGATGGTCCTCCAAGCACCACAAAGAGCGACCCCTGAGCACAGCCAGCAGAAGCCTGCTGAATGTAGACCAAACTCCATCAAAAAGAAAAGAGCAACCCCCTGTAAAGGTATCCTCAGATTGAGAATTGGGCTCTCAGACTGACTCTATCACAGTCTCTCTCTCTTAGGACTCATGATGCTTACTTCCTAGATTTTCTCCATAGTTTCACTTGCACATTTGTGTTCTCAAGCAAGTTAGTTCAGCCTGCTTTGGTTTGGTTTGGGGCCCACACCTGCTGGTGTTTAGGGTTTACTCCTGCCTCTGTGCTCAGGACTCACTCCTGGCATTGCTTGGGGGACCATTATGGTACTGGGGATTGAATCAGTGTAGGTTGCTTGCAGGATGCCTAACCGCCGACTATCTCTAACCCCAGTTCTGCCTGTTTTGAACTTGAAATTAAAAAAATCCATTACATGTGTTCTATTTTGGGGGGTTGCCCCAGGCTACTGCCTGACTCCACAGTCCTGCTTGTTCTGTGCTTGGGCCCAGAGGTACTAGGGACCATCAGACCACATTCATCAATATTGCACAAACTCAAATGCCAAGTGGACACAAGATAGCTTTGTGCCATGGTCCTGGCCTATTCTATGTGTGTTCTATTGTCTCTTTTGTACTCAGCACCGTGTTTGTGAGAGTCACCAGGTAACTGGGTAAAACTACAGTTTCTTCATTTCTATTGCTATGTCACATTCTATTGTTATGTTCCATACCACAATCTAGTCTACTGTGTGTGTTGGGTCGTGTGTGTGTACGTGTGTGTGTGTGTGTGGTCCCAGCCAGGAGTCCTGACATATGTGAGGCATCCCCTCTACCATTGACTCATATCCCCAGAGTCCCCTAACCCACTATTGATATTAAGACTATTTATAGTTTATCTTTTTTTGGGGGGGGGGATGGAGGTGTTTGGGCCACCCCCAGTGATACTCAGGGATCACTCCTGGCAGTGTTCAGGGCATCATATGTGGTGCCAGGATTCATACTGCAGTCAGCCACATAAAAGGCAAGAGCCTTAACCTTTGTACTATACCTTGGGTCCCTGTTTCTGATTATTGACAATTATGAACATTGTCACTGCAAGCATTCTTGTGTGAGTGTCCTGTGGAACATATGTTTAGCAGTGCCATTATTGGTTCAAGGGGTATTTTTGACATTAGTAGTTTTACCACATTGTTTTGTAAACAGGAGAGCTTCCCTCCCCTGGCAATACTCATGTTCTCTACATCTCTGACTTCGAGAGATGCCTATCTTGGTGGTTGGGTGGATATAGCTCCTTTCATCTTTGAAATAGTGGAAATATTTAGGTAGGTATGTAGCTCAGCTACCAAAAACAATAATTTATTTCTTAATGTAATTAAAATTATTTTGTCAGTGCCAGGAATTGAACCTAGGACCTCACACATATAAGTCAACTGTTCTACCACTAAGTCTCATGCCTGGCCCAATTAAAACAAATATTTTTGGCTTTGTTTTGGGGCCACACCTGATGGTGCTTAGGACTTACTCCTGCTCTGTGCTCAGGGATCACTTCTTTTTTTTTGTTTTGTTTTGTTTTGTTTTTGGATCACACCGGGTGATGCACAGGGGTTACTCCTGGCTCTTGCACTCAGGAATCACTCCTGGCAGTGCTCGGGGGGACCATATGGGATGCTGGGAATCAAATCCTGGTCTGCTGTGTGCAAGGCAAATGCCCTACCCCCTGTGCTATCGCTCCAGCCCCCAGGGATCACTTCTTGAAGTGCTCAGGGTACCATATGTGGTGCTGTGAATCAAACCTGGGTTGGCCATATGCAAAGTAAGCACCCTAATTGCTGTACTCTCTCTTGCACCAATAGAAAAATATTTTTGAGTGACAGGAGTAGAAGAACAGTGGGTAGGGCATTTGCCTTGCATGCGACCAACCCAGGTTCAATCCCCAGCATCCCATAAATTCCTCTAAGCCCTACCAAGAATTATTCCTGAGTATAGAGCCAGAAGTAAGTCCTGAGCACCACTAGGTATGACACAAAAACAAAAAAAATTTTTTTTGAATGCATAAAATGCAAAACAGCTACTCAATATTTTGATTTAATATACTTTAGGGGTTTCTTTTTGTTTGTTTTGGGGCAATACCTGGGGTGCCCAGGGACTATACCCAGCTCAGTGCTTGGGGGTTGCTCATGGCAGTGCTTAGGGGACCATGTCGTGCCAGGGATTAAATCTGGTGCTCCTCCTTGCAGGGCATGTGCTCCAGCCCACTGAGCACCCCCATCTCCTCACACTTTTTTTTTTTCATAAGCAGGAGCCGTTCTAGTTCAGGTCATTAAGCTGAGTGGCTAGAGGTATGGCCAGCAAAGTAGGGGTAGAATTCTGATCCTCCTCAAGCCTTTCTGGGGCTGTTGTTGAGCCAGGTTGGGGTCTCTCAGAGGCCTCCTCTCAGATGCTAGGGAGAAGTGGAGAGCATTTTAGTTGAGCCAGATCCTGTTCTGCCTTCTGCCTGCAGCTCAGAGTCCGGCAATGCCGTTTGGGTGTGTGACTCTGGGCGACAAGAAGAACTATAACCAGCCATCGGAGGTGACAGACAGATATGATTTGGGCCAGGTCATCAAGACGTGAGTACTGGGGTTTGGGATGCCAGGGTGTGGGTGAGCAAGTGCTGGGGAAAGGCGAGTGGGAGGCTGGGGGTGCGGGGGTCACTCACTCTGGGGCCAGAGCTGAGTGCATGCCCCACCTACCACAGTGAGGAGTTCTGCGAGATCTTTCGGGCCAAGGACAAGACAACGGGCAAGTTACACACCTGCAAGAAGTTCCAGAAGCGAGATGGCCGCAAAGTGCGGAAGGCAGCCAAGAATGAGATAGGCATCCTAAAGATGTGAGTGTGAGACTTGGGGGTGCAGGGGCCAGCCATCAGGGAGCAGTGAAAGAATGAACAGGCTTGGGGGCAGGAGATCTCAAGCAGTATAGGCCTCTGACCTAATTAGTCTGCTGTGGCCCGCAGTGGCAACCAGAGCCTCTCTTAGGAAGTCACATAATTAAGAGGTCTTAATTAAGGCCCTTTCTCTGCTGCCAGGGTGAAGCACCCTAATATCCTGCAACTGGTGGATGTGTTTGTGACCCGCAAGGAGTACTTCATCTTCCTGGAGCTGTGAGTGTGGGTCTGGGGTCCTAGGATTCCTCGGTCCCTAGGGCCTTTACCCCTTGCAGCCAGGGAAAGACCCCTTTCTGGACCTTTGGGGTCCTGTGTCCCTGTGCCTTACCCAGCCAGCAGCCTGGTGTCAGCAGCCTGCCCAAGTATTCCTGCCCTACCCCCAATCCTGCCACGCCGGGCTCAGGGGCTGGTGTCTCTCAGGGCCACGGGGAGGGAGGTGTTTGACTGGATCCTGGACCAGGGCTACTACTCGGAGCGAGACACGAGCAACGTGGTGCGGCAGGTCCTGGAGGCCGTGGCCTACCTGCACTCACTCAAGATTGTGCATAGAAACCTCAAGGTAAGCTCAGGAGTGGGGCTGAAGGCAGCAGCTGGGCCACTCGGGGTGCAGTCAGGGAGATTCTCACGGAGTCTTTCTCTGCCCATTTACATGCCCTTCCTGGCCGGAGCAGCTGGAGAACTTGGTTTACTACAACCGGCTGAAGAACTCCAAGATCGTTATCAGTGACTTTCACTTGGCTAAGCTAGAGAATGGCCTCATCAAGGAACCCTGTGGAACCCCTGAGTACCTGGGCAAGCATGGGGTGGGCAGGGACTGGGTGGGGTCTGCCTTCCAGGAGTGGCTCTAGGGAATGAAAAAGGGATTTCCCATTCCCAGAAGTGGGTGTCGGGGATAGCCGGTAGTCAGGTTTGGCACTGACCGGCAGATGGACATTTTGTTTGCAGCCCCGGAGGTGGTAGGCCGGCAGCGGTATGGACGCCCTGTGGACTGCTGGGCCATTGGTGTCATCATGTACATCCTGTGAGTGGATGGGCAGACAAACAAGTTGACAACCAGGAGGGGTGGGGGCTTGTGTCTGTGGCCTTCCAGGGTGATCCTGTCTTTTGGTCCCTCTACAGACTTTCAGGAAACCCTCCTTTCTATGAGGAGGTGGAGGAAGATGACTATGAGGACCATGACAAGAATCTCTTCCGCAAGATCCTAGCTGGCGACTATGAGTTCGATTCTCCATATTGGGATGATATTTCACAAGCAGGTGTGGTGGTGCCCAGCATGCTATTGCTCTCAGCTGCCTATTCCCCAGCCCATTCATCACTGCAAGGTGGTGAGAGGGCATCTATGCCTAGCCTCTCCTTGACTTTGTCTCCAGCCAAAGACCTGGTCACAAGGCTGATGGAGGTGGAGCAAGACCAGAGGATAACTGCAGAAGAGGCAATCTCTCATGAATGGTGAGTGGAACATGGGAGAAGAGACCAGTTTCTCTGAGTCTTCATCTTCCTCTTACCCAGGAGCCGCCACTCGTTGAGGCCGAGTGGGGCTTGGGGACACCCAGAACATCTGCCCTGGTGCTTACAAAGAAAGGCTGGGTACAGCCTCCAGGAAGTCTCTTATCCGCTGAGATCCAGATGCATTTGCATCCTTTCCAGGATTTCTGGCAATGCTGCTTCTGATAAGAACATTAAGGATGGTGTCTGTGCCCAGATTGAAAAGAACTTTGCCAGGGCTAAATGGAAGGTAAGGATCCAACTGGCTCCCTTCCCTGAACTGATTCCAAGTGCTCCTTGTGGCATTATTGTTTTGCCTGCAGTCACATACCCCTGCAGTCACACACAGCTCTGCCTGGCCCTCGGGCATAGCCAGAACCCCTGTCACTCCCTTGAGCAGGTGTGTTGCGCAGTTGATGCTCAGATCGGGGTGGGAGGAAGCGCGGGGGGAGTCTGGGCCAGCCAGGGGCATAGCAGAATGGTTTGAGTGTGGACTTTGCCAAAGAGCAGATCCAGCATCTGTGCCTCTTACGCTGAGCCTCTCTAATTGCCCTCTTCCAGAAGGCCGTCCGAGTGACCACCCTCATGAAACGACTGCGGGCGCCAGAGCAGGCCAGCACGGCTGCAGCCACAGACACTGCCGCCGCCGCTGGGGCTACAGGCGGGGCGACAGCCACAAGTGGAGCTGCCCCGGCCCCTGGGAGCAGTGCCACCCCAGCCACGACGGGTGATGGAAAGAGCGATAGTGCAGCCCCCGCAGACCGCAGTGTCACCCCAGCCACAGATGGCAGTACCACCCCAGCTACTGATGGAAGTGTCACCCCAGCCACAGATGGCAGCATCACCCCAGCCACAGATGGGAGCGTCACTCCAGCCACTGACAGGAGTGCCACTCCAGCCACGGATGGGAGAGCCACACCAGCCACAGAAGAGAGCACCATGCCCACCACCCAAAGCAGTGCCACACCGGCCACCACCAAGGCAGCTGCCACCCCTGAGCCGGCTTTGGCCCAGCCGGACAGCACAGCCCCAGGGGGCACAACAGGCCAGGCTCCACCCTCTAGTAAAGGGGATGAGGCTGCTGGCCAGGCCCAGGAGTCTCGGAGGGAGGAGAGCAGCTGAGAGGGCAGGCTGGTGTGGGGGGGGGGGGGGTGGGAGATGGGGCAGGAGGGTGGGAGAGTGGATGAGGGGCTTCTCACTGTACATAGAGTCATTGGCATGATGCCCTCACTCCCCCACCTCTGCCTCCCAATGTGGGGCATGCCTGGGGGCTGCAGGAGAGCTGTGGCTTCTCCTGTGTGTATGTGCGTGCGTGGTGGGCAGGCCAGAGGCAGGGCCAGCCCCAGCCCCTGCATGGATTCCTTGTGGCTTTTCTGTCTTTTGCTAGCTTTACCAGTTACTGTTCCTTGTGGGATGCTGCTCTAGGGATACTCAGGAGGTCCCTACTCCCCTTTCCCTCCCCTTTTTGCCTCATAATTTCCCCAGGCAGGCCCTGCAGGTCCCATCCTCCCCCAGGTCCTAAACTTGGGTGGCCTTGCCCTGAGAGCTGGTCCTCCAGCGAGGCCCTGTCAGTGGTCTTAGGCTCCTGCATTGAAGGTATGTGCCTGGGATGTGTCAGCTCCTCTAGTAGACACTGGCAGGTACAGAGAATGCAAACTAGGACACTGTGCTTCAAGATAAGACTGATTGCATGGCCCTGCTTGGTAGTTCTGGGAGTCCTCAGAAGTATAGGAGAATGGGAAGGGGGTAGAAGCTTTCATCTTGTCCCTGAAAAGTCCTTCCCAAGGATTTAGAGAGAGGTCCTAGAGCTATTTCTCACCCTCCTAGGGCTCCTGCAGTAGGTTGCTCTGTGCCTGGAGCTTGTAATAGGAGGGAAGGAGGAGCAATTAGCATCTGGCAGTGTGAACTGGAAAGGCAGAGAGTAGCCCAATACTTAATGTCCCAGCTTGGCCAACTTCTCGCATGGAAGACAGGGAAAGGCTGACATCCCTTGGTCTTCCCAGCTGGCCCTCCTTAGTCTCAGCCTACAGTTCTCTCGATCCCAGGGCGCCTGCCACATAGCAGTGTTCCATAGTCTAGTTTGGGGGTTTGCCCTACAAAGGGGCAGATCTTCTCTTCTAGTTCAACAAAACGAAGGAAAACTTCTCGTTATTTATGGCCCACTTCCCTTTTCGTCAGGGCATAGAGAGAGGCCCAGGTGCTTCAAAGCCATGCTGAGTTGCTTTTGGTGAGGGAGTAGAATAAGGCTCCTGGTTGCTGATGGAGGCTCCTGGCAGGTGCCCCTTGTCAGACCCCATTACAGCTGGGCAGGCAGCCACGCTGGTCCCAGCCCTTGCTTGGCACTCTGGGCAGTCTTGCCCTTCTTCCTGCATGCCTGTGGGTCTGCTCTGGTGTATGAAGGTCAGTGGGCTGTGTGCCTGCTGAACCTGGCAAATAAATGTCACCCTGCCAAAGCCTCTGACCACCCTCTTGCTGTTGCTTCCTCTGTCTTACTGGGGAGGGGCCCCTGGAAAGTGATGGGGAGGGGAGCCTAGTGAGTTGTTCCAGCTGGGAGTGCAGATCACCTGACTTTAGCGTACACCTTGAAGGTGGTGGGGTTCTCTGGACTCTAGAAACCCAAGTATGTGACAGGTCCTATTCTGGGCTCGCATCAAGAATTAAGCTCTGGGCTACTTTTCTGACAAGACCAAAGGCATTGAGCCCTTGACTTAGAAATGGAAGCCGCTAACACCAGCCACCATAGAAATCCTGCCTGTGGCCAGAGCAGCCTTCCCTGAACTGGGGAGAGGGTGCATGGTGGGCAGTGCCACAAGTTCTCTACTACTGTATTGATTCTTCCTTCCTGTGGTCCATGCCTGTATTTTCTACAACTGGTCCAAAGGATTTTGCCCTGGTTCTACTTCATACTAACTTATATTTGGGGGCTATGAGTAAGGTTTCTTCTGGAGAAAGGTCGAGGGGAGGTAATGCTGCTAAAAATAGTATAAGTGAAAACTCCTAGAAAGACTTTCAGCTCTATCTGCTCAGGTGAGTTCCCTCTTCCTTGGGGAGGATCCCAAAGGTAACTTAGCTGATGTGTGTTTTCTTTATATTTTTTAAAACAAACTTTTCAGGGCAGAGAAAATTTTCTTGATAATGTCTTGTATCTGCTTAATTTATGCTCACTGTTGGTGGACATCTTTTTTCAATGGAATAAATCTAGATATCCATGGGAAAATATTTTTTAATTGTGCAGAAAGGGATTTGGTTACAATAGCAATCGTGTGTGTGTGCATATATATGCACATATATATGCATATATATATATATATATATATATATATATATACATTTTAGCTTGTTTTGGGGCCACTCAGTGGTGTGGTGCTGAGGATGGCTCTCTGCAGTGCTGGGACCATGCAATACGGGGCCTCAAGCCCAGTTATCCTGTATCAAAGTATGCACTCAGTCCCTTGGGCTATTTTTCTCCTCCCCAAGCATTTATCTTTGGGGGGGTTACTGGGCTTTTTTTCCCCCTCCAGGGGTCCACACTGCAGTGGTGTTAAGAGTGACTTTGATTCCCCCACTGGTGTTTGGGGGAGGGGGAAACCATGTGGTGCTGGTGATCAAACTCGGCAAGCATCTAGACCCCATACTCTCTGGCCCCCCCATGTGTATATATTGAAAAAGAAAGAGGAAGAGAAAGGGCTTGTTAGTCACTTTCCTTTGAAGCATGTAGCGCTCACAGATGCCAACCCTACTTCAATCCGGAGGCACAACTGATCTTCCCGGGAACTGAGAAAGTCAGGGCACTGGCCCCGCTGCCTCCAAACTTGGGGAACGACATGCTATAAAGCCAGGGTGAGCTTGGGATGCCCTGAGGGGCTAGGCCCTGAGTCCACCTTTCTAAGACCACTCAGCCATGGTATGAAAGGGTGGAATATCTTCTTGGTCTGTGGGAACCACGGCTGCCAGAACGCAAGCGACCCACTCTCTACTGGGTCACAGTCCCATTGCCCCACTTCCACGGCCTTCTCGCCTCTCCCTGAATTCAGAGAAGGCTGCCCTGAGAGCACGGGGTTAAGGAACCTGGGAACCTCTCAGCAGGGCCGGGACAGCGCAGCTGAAGCTCCAACCCAAAGATACGCGTTGGCGGTACCCGCTGCTGGGGGGGATGGCTACAAGCTCTGATGCGCACTCCGCCCCGGATTCTCCACGGCCCCCGCGGACGTTAGTCCCGCCTGAGATGGTTGTCCAATCCGGAGTCAGCATGCAGGCCCCGCCTCCGTGCTAGTGACGCCACATCCGGTCCGCCGCCGGAAGTCGCGCTTTGTAACCGAATTTGAAGTGAGCCGAGCGGCGAGAGCCGGGTTTCTGGGGCTCTTAGAGCCACAGTCACGATGCCTATCCGTGCGCTCTGCACCATTTGCTCCGATTTCTTCGACCATTCCCGCGATGTGGCCGCCATCCACTGCGGCCACACCTTCCACCTGCAGTGGTGAGTGAAGTGACCGCGCTCCCGGGGCGAGGCGGGACGGCTAAACGACCGCAGGGTGTCGGAGTCTCCAGGAGGCCGGCCCTAGTCCGAGCCCCCTACGGGAAGTTCCAGGCTGGGCAGCGGCGGGTCAGGGCAGGCTTCGCCCAGGGACCTGGACAGCTGAGTTGAATTCAGGGTAAATAAATTCCGCCATTGGCGGCGGCGCAAAGGATGGATTTTCAACTATTAGCCCGGGCGGAAGGTGCTTTTCCCGAGTTCGTGAGCCTTCTCATGGCCTCTGACTGCCAGAGGATCCGTTGTGGTTTGCCGGATGGTTCGGGTGAGTTCTGGATAGACGCTCCGACTCCGCCAAACCCAAGCTGAAAACCTGAAGGGCGAGGAAATACTCCCCGATCAAGCCCTGCTGACCCAGTAAGGTCGTTCGGTTGAGTATTCAGCTGGTGGAGAAAGGAACCAGGTCGCCTGATTAGGTTAATCCTCGCAGGGCTGGCGCGGTTGCCAGGAATCAGGCCCCTAAGTAGGATTCCCCACCCCCATCCCAACACCTGCGGTGTAACGGTCCCCACTCCTCTTCGCCAGAGCTGTCCAGCATCGCGCGCAGACCTATCGTTCACCCGCCTGACGGGCCAGGCCAGTTGAGCCTCGCCGACACCCTAGTGCGGTGCTTGGGAGGCACACAATAGGTGAACACAACATATAAATTTTACCGTTTTAACCAATTTTAAGTATAAAAATAAGCGGAATTATGTATGTTCATAATGTGCAGTCATCCCCTTAATCTGCTTACAGAATTTTTCTAACATTCCAGACATAAACACTGCCCTCGGAATTACCTACCTCCGGTGCTATTGCTCCAGCCCGCTATGTTAACATAGAAAAAAAAATTTAAGTTTTTTGAGAAACCACTTACTGTTTCCCACAGTGTACCCATAATTTTGCATTCCTACCAGCTATGCACAATCCTGCCAACATTTGCTGTGTCATTGTCACTGTATCACTGTCATCCCATTGTTCATCGATTTATTCGAGCAGGCGCCAGCAACGTCTCTATTCGTCCCAGCCCTGAGATTTTAGCAGCCTCTCCTTACTCGTATTTCCCAACGCTGCCAAATTGGAGGCTCTTTCAGGGTCAGGGGAATGAGACCCGCTCATGGGGAACCCAAGTCCTTCTGATCAAGGCCCAGCCCAACATTTGCTATCTTGTATTATTATTTTTCTAATAATAGACATTCCCTAAGTGGTAATTTTTGCTTGCTTTTATTTTGGGGCCACACTCAGCTGTGCTCAGGGCTTACTCCTGGCTCTGCACTCAGGGATCACTCCTGGTGGGGCGACTTGGACTCTATGGGGTGCTGAGGATTAAACCCCTTTGGCTGAGTGCAGGACAAGAGCCCTGTGCTTTGTACTATCCCTGCGGCACTACTGTTTTTCCTTTTGTGTCACAGTGCTTGGAAGCCCTAGGGTGTGAGGGATGACCTCAGCCTCACTCATGAAAGGCCTGTGCTCTACCACTTGAGCCATCGCCCCAAATCTTGTATTTTAACTTTGTTGTAACTAATGTATTTGTATATAAATTTATTTTAAATATTTGAATACTAATGTTTAACTATTGTTTATTTTGGGGTTGGGGGGATCACACACAACATAGCTCAGGAGTTACTCCCAGCTCACTGCTCTGAACAGAACTCAGAGGGTTGTGCAGTGCTTCTATAAGCAAAGCATGTACTCCAGCCCTCTGAGTCATCTCCCAGCCCCTGTGTTTCTTAGTTTAGTTCATCTCAGGGTATTTTCTCATTTTCCTTGGGATTTCTTCTTTGAGTGCTTGGTTAAGAATCAGTTGTTTAATTTCCATGTTTGTCAATTTTCTGCTTTTGTGTGTGCGTGATTAACCTTTAGTTTCACTTATGATTAGATACTTTGCTGATTTTAGTCTTTTACAACTTCTTAAAACTTGCTATGACCAAACTTAGTTGTCTGACTTGGAGAATATCTGAGTACCCTTGAGAAAAATATTTATTCTGCCTTTTGGGGTATAGTAATTGTTAAGTCTGTTAGGATTTTAGTGTTGAGTCATCTGTCTTCTCATCTGACACGTGTCTAGTTGTTGTATTCTTCACTGAAGCTGTGAGGCAGTGATGTCTCCAATTTTTATTGTGGAATGATTTATTTCTCTCTCTCTCTTTTTTTTTTTGGTTTGTTTATAGGCCATACCTTGCTATGCTCCGGGCTTATTCTTGGCTTTGCACTCAGGGACCACTCCTGGTAGGCTTAGGTGCCAGAGATTGAACCTAGGTCTGTGCGTGCAAGGAAAGCACTTTATCTGCTATGCTATTGCTCTGGCCTGTAGAATGATTTCTTCCCTTTAATTCTGACCAGCTTTCTTTTATATATTTTTTGGCTCTTTTGTTGGGTGCATATATTTTTATAATTGTTGTTTCTTGTTGTTTTTGTTTTGTTTTTGTTTTTTGGCCACACCCAGCTATGTTCAGGGCTGACTCCTGACTCTGTGCTCAGGGATCATTCCTGGCAGATTTGGGGAACTATATAAGGTAGCAAGGATTGAACCCAGGTCTGCCTTATGCAAGACAAGCACCCTAACCACATTACTATCTCTCTGCCCCTGTTCTTTCTTTTTGTTTTGTTTTATTTTGAGGGGGGTGGTTCTTACTTGTGGAGGAGCCACACCCAACAATGTTAAGGGTTTTCTTCTGGCTCTGCACTCAGAAATTACTTCTGGCATTTCTTGGGGCACTATGGGATGTCAGGGATTGAATTGACTGCATGCAAAGCAAGTGCCTTATCTGCTGTACTATCTCTCCAGCCCCTGTCCCTGCCCCTGTTATTTTTTTGTTGGTGTGAAGCTTTATAATCAATATATAAAATCCTTTGTGTCTTGTAATCTTTTTACTTAATTTTTTTTTTCCTTTTTGGGTAATACCCAGCAATGCTCAAGGTTGCTCCTGGCTCTGCATTCAGTAATAACTCCTGGTAGTGCTCAGGGGATCATATAGGATGCTGGGGATTGAACCCAGGTTGGCCGTGTGCAAGACAAATGCCCTACCTGCTGTACTGTCGCTCCAGTCCCTACTTAACTGTCACTGTCCTTTTGTTGTTCATCGATTTGCTCGAGCGGGCACCAGTAACATCTCCATTGTGAGACTTATTGTTACTGTTTTTAGCATATTGAATACGTCATGGGTAGCTTGCCAGGCTTTGCAGTGCAGGCGAGATACTCTCGGTAGCTTGCCGGGCTCTTTGAGAGAGGTGAAGGAATCCAACCTGGGTCGGCTGCATGCAAGGCAAACGCCCTATCAGCTGTGCTATCTCTCCAGCCCCCTACTTAACTACTTTTTTTTTTTTTTTTGCTTTTTGGGTCACACCCAGCAATGCACAGGGGTTATTCCTGGCTCTGCACTCAGGAGTTACTCCTGGCGGTGCTCAGGGGACCATATGGGATGCTGGGAATCGAACCTGGGTCAGCCACATGCAAGGCAAATGCCCTACCCGCTGTGCTATTGCTCCAGCCCACTACTTAACTACTTTTATAACAATAATATAGCTACCTCAACTCTTGTTTTGATTTTATTTTTCTTTTTGGTGTTTGGGTCATACTCAACTGTGCTCAGGACTTACTCTTGACTTTTTATTCAGGGATCACTCCTGGCAATGCTTGGGCTACTAGGGATGTACCAGGGTTGACCTCATGCAAGACAAGTGCTTTATCCCCTGTTATTACATCTCTGGCCCTTGACTAACTTTTTTTTTTTTTTAATGTAGGAGTACTGCTATTTGTTCAGCCACTGATTAGCTGATTGAATTGGGCATGAACTTCACTTGACTAACTTCTTGTATTGTTCCTCATTTTACTTTTCCTATGTGGAATTTGCTGGCTTTCTTTAACTTGTAGATTAGTTTTCAGTTCTGGGAAATTGTTCAACCATAATATCTGTAATTACTATTATGGGGGAAGAATTTAGGCCATATCTAGCATATCTAGTAGTGTACAGAACTAATCTGGTTTTGTCCTCAGGAATCACTCCTGGGAGTGTTCAGGGTTGCATATGCACTGCTGAGCATCCAACTCGGGTCAGCCACATGCAAAACAGCACTTTAACCCCCTCAACGACTCTCTGGAGTCATTCACCTATCTCTGTAATTGTCACCTCCAATCCCATTACTTCTTTTTTTTTTCTATATTGATTTCTCTTTTTTGTTACAGCAAATTAACACTAATTTTGGATATTTTGTTTTGTTTTGTTTTGTGTTTTTTGGCTGTTTGGGTCACACCCAGCAATGCTCAGGTGTTATTCCTGGCTCTGCACTCAGGAATTACCCCTGTGGTGCTCAGAGGACCATATGGAATGCCAGGGATCAAATCCGGTCCACTGCATGCAAGGCAAATGCCCTACCCACTGTACTACAGCTTTGGCCCCTATTTTAGATTTAAAACAACACAAATTTACTCTTGTAATTTCAGAGATCCAGAAGTTCAAAATGAGTTAAAATCAAAGGGTGAGTAGTGCTGTACTTTGGTTCCTGGCATCTTTTCCAATCTTGAAAGCCAATTGTTAATTTTCCTTCATGACAGACACCAGGTTCACATACCTTGGGATTATAAGGGACAGCTGAAAAATCTCTCTCTCTCTCTCTCAAGATCCATAGTTTACATCTGCGGAATTATTCTTTTGATATGAGATCATATATTCTCGGGTTTCAGAAAGTAGAGTGTGAATTTTTGTTTGTTTATTTTTGGGCCATACCCAGCAGTGCTCGGCTTACTTCTGATGTTCTCAGGGATAACTCCTTGTGGAGTTTGGGGACCATATGGTGTTACCAGGAACTGAAACCTAGGTGTGCAAAGCAAGTGGCTTACCTGTTATACAATCTCTGAGGCCCAGCTGTGAATTTTTTTTTAGAGGAGGGCATTCTACCTAATTCTTTCCAAAACTCCTAATACAATAATACAGATGTTGGACCTTTCATAAGATCTGTGTCCCTTATTTATGTTTTTGTTTTGGGGCCACACCTTGTGATGCTCAGGGGTTACTCCTGGCTCTGTACTCGGGAATTACTCCCGCCAGTGACCAGGGTACCATAAGAGATACTGGTGATTGAACCTGGGTTAGCCTCATGCAAAGCAAGGGCCCTATCTGCTATCTATCTCTTTGGCCTCATCATTTCATTTATATATATTTGGGGAGAGGCTACACGTTGTGCTCAGAAATTAGCCTTGGCTAAGTGGTCACTCCTGGTGGTTCTTGAGGGGACCAAATGCAGTGCTGGGTTTAGAGAAGGGAACCAGGGTCTTTTGCACGCTAGGCAAATGCCTTACTCCCTGTACTCTCTGACCTCTATATAATTTTCAGTTTCTCTTCTGACTGATATTTCACTTTAGTAATTCTTCAACTATGTCTGAACTGCTATTAAATTCACCAATAAAGGGGCCTGAAAAGATAGTATGCACTCGTCTTGCATGTGGCCAACCCTGGCACCAGGACCAGGTATGGTCCCCTGGATACTGCCAGGACTCCTGAGCATTGCTTGAACCCAAATTCCCTCCACACCCTCCCCCCCCCAAAAAAAAAAACCTCACCCATAGAATTCCTAATTGGACCATCTTTTGTGATTCCCTTTTTTTTTTAAATGCTTTTTGGGTCACACCTGGCGATGCACAGAGGTTACTCCTGGCTCTGCACTCAGGAATTACTCTTGGCAGTGCTCAGGGGACCATATGGGATGCTGGGAATGGAACCCAGTCGGCCGTGTGCAAGGCAAATGCCCTACCCACTATATTATTGCTCCAGCCCCATAGGGCTATGATTCTTTTTGTGATTTTGTTATGTAACCTTTAATTTTCTTATTCTCAACTCATTTTCTCCATTTTGATTTATATTACTTCAGCATAACGTGTTATGAATCTAGATCTGACAGTTCCAGTATCTGCACTGGATATGTCCTTGATTTCATTTTTGCTTTTTTTCCTTGCACAGCTACTTTGTAAACAGTTTTTATTAAAATATATTGCATAAAACTATGTATGTAATAAGTATACAAATTATATAATTAAAATTTTCACACCCATATGTATCATACTCTCAAGAAACAGGATTTTAAGGGCTGGAGGGAGAGCTCAGTAGGCTGACCTACTGAGCTTTACTGCAGGAGGCCCAGGTTTGATGCTAGATCCCACATCCCCAAACACAGATCTGGGAGTAGCTCTGAACACTGGTAAGTGTGTCCCAAAAACCAAAAAAGAAAAAAACGAAAGAGAGATTAGCACTCTAGGAACATCCTCTTAAACTCTGCCTAATGCTCCCACCAATCCCCTTTTCTCCCTGACACATAGGCTCATTAATGTCATAACCTCCCAAACAGTGCTCCGGGGGACATTCCCAGTTATTCTTGGTCTACTAAGCTGGACAGTTCAGTGCTAGTGCCTGGCAATGTGGTGGTTTTGGGGGCCACCAGGTTAGCCTGGTGGTCTTAGTGATTGAGCTGGAGGCCTTGCGCATACAAGATGAGCACCTCCACCCCTGAGCTATCTCCCAAGCCCTTATTTTTGCCTATGTTTTTTTAACACTAATTTTTTAAGAGTTTTTGCAGATGTTTTTTCTTCCTCAATATTATTTATTTATTGAGTTTGGTTTGGGGGCCATACTTGGCTCTGCACTCAGGAATCACTCCTGGCAGTGCTTTAGGGAATCATATGGGGTGCTGGGGATCAAACCCAGGTTGACTGCATGCAAGGCTAGCACTTACTTTCCAATATATATATATATATTTATTATTATTATTATTGTTATTTTGCTTTTTGGGTCACACCCGGTGATGCTCAGGGGTTACTCCTGGCTCTGTACTCAGAAATTACTCTGGCGGTGCTCAGGGGACCATATGGAATACTGGGAATTGAACCCGGGTTGGCCTCGTGCAAGGCAAACACCCTACCTGCTGTGCTATGCTCCAGCCCCTGGCCCTTATTTTTATACTATTGTTTATTTAAAATATTATTCATTCATAGTGAATGTTGACTCTCATTCATTCTCTTGCTTTTTCCATTGTGTTTGCTTTGATTATATGTTAAATATGAGAATGGGGGAAAATTCCTAATTTTCTCATTCTTATCAAATCTTCCTTTTTATCTGTGTTTTGTGGTGTTCCTTTTATCAGTTTCCCACTGGACATCTGATAGTCAGTAAGTGTACCTTTGAGATAAATTTACCTGGGGGATCAGATGATGTGGTATTGAGGATTGGACCCAGGCATCATTCATGCCAAGCAGTGCTCAGCCTATTCCACTATCTCAGGGCCCCTGAGTTTTGTTTTTTTTTTTTTGTTCATGCTGAAAACTTTTATTTATATTAAGTAAATTGCTTCTTTTTTAAATTTATATATATATTTTCCTCTCTCTCTCTCGCTCTCTTTTTCCTCTCTTCTCTCTTCTCTCTCTCTTTTTTTTATTGAATCACTGTGAGATAACCCCTGGGCTTTGACTGTTGCTTGAAGTCAAAGTCTGGAAGGCTGACAAAAAAAGCAGTGCAGGAGGATTGGCTAACTGGTAGAGCACGTGCCGTATGTGTGTACCCTGAAATCAATTCTCTGCCCTTCGAAAGAAAAAAAAGAGTAAAAGAAAAGAGAAAGAAGGTGCAGGGGTCGGGAGGGCCAAATCACAAATCAACAGAGTCTGAAAAAGGACCAGTTAGTTGGTCACGTGCTTATAACAGTCAGACCTTGTGGGCTGTGCTCTGTGGACAGACCAGGACAGACCAACCCTGCATGTTCAGAGGAATGTTTTGGCCAGTATGTGCCCACTCAAGCCAGGACTCACCAGTCTATTTTTCTACTTCTTATTTCAGCCTCTTCCAGTGGTTCGAGACAGCACCAAGTCGGACTTGCCCTCAGTGCCGAATCCAGGTAAGGGTGGTAGAATGGAACCACGTCAGTTGAAAGACACCTGCTTATTGGGAAGCAGGAATGAGAAATGAACTCTGAAAATGGCCTAAATCTTTTTGTGTTTGTTTGTTTTGTTTTGGGGCCACACCTGGTGGTGCTCAGGGTTTACGCCTTGCTCTGTACTTAGGTGTCACTCTTGGTGGTGCTCAAGGGACCATATGGGGTGCTGGGGATTGTACCCGTGTCAGCTGCATGCAAGAGGGGCTGACCTTATGTGCCATACTATCTCTCCGGCCCCGGCCTACGTCTCTGACCTTCTGGGTTCCTCAGGCTTATGGAGCCCACTTATACTTTTGAGTGAATTGAGAGGTCTAGTTATGCCCTGACAGAGGGAACATATTGCCTCAGCTAGTCTTTTATTTCTTTATTTTAATTCTCCTTCCCTTTTGTTTTTTCTTTGTTTTGTTGTTGTTTGGGGGACACACCTGCCTTTGCTCCAGGCTTAGTCCTGGTTCTGCACTCAAGAATCACTCCTGGCAGAACTCAGGGAGCCACATCGGGTGCCAGGAATGCACACGGGTTGGGTGCATGCAAGGCAAATTTTAGCCCCCTTTATTGACATTTTTTGGGGGGCGGTCATACTCGGCGATGCACAGGGGTTACTTCTGGCTCATGCACTCAGGAATTACTCCTGGCAGTGCTTGGGGGACCATATGGGATGCTGGGAATTGAACCTGGGTCAGTTGCGTGCAAGGCAAATGCCCTACCTGCTGTGCTATCGCTCCAGCCCCTATTTTTTCCTCTTTTGCTAACCAGAGGTGTTTACTTGGTAACAGTGCTAGCTAAGGTCCCATAGTTGATTGGGATGCTTCCATATGCCCTTGCTGGGGAAGTCAGAGGTCACATACTTGGTTGCAGTGCCTGCTCACTTATATGGCACACTGTATTGTGGTACCAGAGGTCCCAAAGAGCAGACCGCCAGGGATCGCACTCAAGCAGGTGGGGTGGTGCCAAGGGGTTGAATATGTTGAATATGAAGCCCAACTAACCTTGGGCATGCCAGGGTTGTGGACGCTTTGGTTACAGAGCTAGCCCCAGGCCCCCTGAGTCTGTCTTCACGTGGTAAATTTGACCTCTTTGCTCGCTTTTTCTCTATTCCTCAATGCCCAGCACTTAGACTTAAAGTATCTTTTGAGCAGTCGCCATGTGGGTCTGTGGTGATCTGACTTCAGTAACCATAAAATTACAGATCCAGATCCCAGCTTGGGGTGTTTGCAGGCTGCAGTGGTTGTCTGACTCCAGGGGATAATGGGAGGTTAGAGCTGAGAACAGTCTACTGTTCTCAGCTGCCTATTAGGCAGCACATCAGCCCCTGATCTGCTTGTCCTTGAACCCGGCTATTCATTTACATTCTTTCTTGTTCTCCCATCCAGGTTGGCAAAAAA
Source organism: Sorex fumeus (assembly GCF_029834395.1). Taxonomy (NCBI): domain Eukaryota; kingdom Metazoa; phylum Chordata; class Mammalia; order Eulipotyphla; family Soricidae; genus Sorex; species Sorex fumeus. The sequence goes on along the minus strand of NW_026606129.1, from coordinate 50,624,475 downwards.
TCTATTATCAACAAACTCTTCTTTGACCTTGCCCAGGAGGAGGAGACTGTCTTAGATGCAGAATTCTTAAAGGTACCTAGAATTTATCTTATTACTGTACCTCTAGCCCCCTGGGATTTCACTTTCTCTCCTCACCCAGAGAGGAAATCTCCAGTATGCAGAAGGACTGCTCCAGGGAATAGAGGTGTAGCTCAGTGAAGCTGTGCCTGTGTGTGTGTGAGGCCCCAGATTCCAACCCCAGAACCAGCAGGAATTTTTCAAGGCATGAACTAGGAGAACACGGAGGACCAGTGATGATAAGGCAGTTATTGGAGAAACATACGATTGAGAAGAAGAAACAGCTCTGCTCTGAGTCCTCTCCGGGCTTCAGTGTACTGTTGTTCATTTTGGATTTGTGTTTAGGTCACACTCAGCAGTGCTCAGAGCTTACTGCTGACTCTGTGCTCAGAGGATCAATCCTCGTGGTGCTGGGGGTGGGGGTGGGGAACCGTATGTGGTGCTGGGGATCCAACAGGAATTGGCCATATGCACAGCAAGTTTCTTAACCCCTGTACTATCTCTCTGGCCCCAGAATACTTCTGACTCATGAGCAGTGTGGTATCTTGGTTTTGTTTTATTTTCTGTTTTTTTGTGCTACATGTGGTGGTGCTTAAGGCTTAGTTACTTGTGATCAGGGATCACTCCTAGTAGGGCAGACTTGGAGGATCATATGGGGTGCAAGGATTTGAATCCTGGTCGACTGCATGCAAAACAATTGCATTACCCACAGGTATCTCTCCATCCCCCAGAGTATCTCTCTCAAGACTCACTCACCTCACAAAAGGATCTACAACCATCTTTCCCAGGCCACTTTTTTGCTGGGGCAGTAAAAAACAGATTAGAAAATTCTTGCCCTCAGCCAGGGAAGATGTGTGGACCGAGTGTTCACAGGACCGAGTGTTCACAGAGCTGGTTCTACCTCAGATATTGCCAGGAAACCTGTTAATGGGCCTGCATCTCCCCCAGGCCAGGATTAGAGGGTGGTGCCTCTGGAATCTGGAGATGTGTAGCTGGGATGGAGCCCCATACTGCAGGGAAGATGAGAGGGTCGCTTCTCCTACACTGCTGCTCCCCACAGCCTGTGATTTCACTCTCTTGGTACACAAGTAGCTGACGTGGCAAAAACCTCCTGAGGAAGTGTTATTGGGGTTCCCAGGGAACCTGGATTCTGAGAGCTCAGTTATCAGGCATGACAAATCAGGGTTCCTTTGGCCCTTGCTCAAGGGTGCAGTGATGTCCTTGGAATCTCGATGCTTCAAAAACGTGGAGCTTTTGTGCTTGGAGCCAACTTGTTCATTGTCATGGTAACTGTTCCCTGTTTAAGCTTGTCTTCCTGGAGACAAAGGCAACAAAAGCAGCTTCATTTCTTTCCTTTCTTCCTTTTCTTTCCCAGCAGTGCTAGGGATCTGAGGGCACCCTGGCATTTCTTGGCTCTGAAGTGTGGGCCTAATGATATTGGTGCTTGAGCCTGTTGGTACTGGAGACCACCAGGGACACACACTTCTGCTGCTTTTGGGGGCCCATGCAGTCCTGGGGATTGAACTAAGTGCCTCAAGTATGCCAGGTATATGCACCAGCCCTTAGAACGTGTCTATTTGATTCGTAATGTGATAGCTTGTATAATTTTTGTTTTGCTTTGTTTTGGGGCCACACCAGCGATGTTCAGGGGTTACTTCTGGTTCTACAGTGAGGAATTACTCCTGGGGATCCATTTGGGATGCCTGGGAATCGAACCTGGGTTAGCTGAGTGCAAGGCAAATGCATACTCACTGTACTATCTCTCTGGCCCCCAATTATAGTTTTTTTGTTTGTTTGCTTCTTTTTTATTCTTTTTTATTCTCTTGCCAGAGACCAAACCAAAACTTCACACAGGCAAGCCAAGTGCTCTACTGCTGATCTACATCCCTAGCCTTCATTTCGTTCCAGCTTTCAAAACCAGATTGGTGGACAGAGTAGGTGGGGACATGGACTTGAAAGGAGCCTGGGCTTGGTGTCTGTTTACAGGAAACCCATGGGTGTCTTTTTTCACCCCTCACCTAGATATTGTGTCTACACTGGCCAACCCAGCCCCCCAAATCTCCTGCCCTCAGAATTCTGGGCAGAGAGTTGCATGGGAGAGGACTTCCTTTTGGTCACATGGGGGATTCTATGTCTGGTAATGACTTGGAAAGATCCTTTTGAAGAAGGATCTGCCTGGATTCCACCCAACTCCCACTGCAGACCCTTGCCCCACCTTCTAGTTCTGCAGAGCCTGTTTTCTCTGCATACTGATGAGGCGCCTCTCTTGTCCACAGGGCTATTGAGGACTCTGGACCCCTGGGTGGGAGATGGGCATAGTTATGGAGTCTCTCAGTTCTGTGAGAGTGATCTAGAATGCATGCTTTGATTTTTCTTTCCAGTGATGCTGGGGACCTCTAGGGCTATCCCTGGTGGTGGTTGAAAAACCATTCAGTGCCAGGGGTTGAACCCAGGGTCCTGTGTATGCCAGGCATGTACTCCAGATCTCAAGGGCTAAGGATGTGATTCAGTAGTAGAGAGCTGGCCTCATATATGAGGCTCTGGGTTTGGTTCCTGGTGACACACACACAAACAAGCATACAGAGGTAAAGCAAGACTTTTTTCCACAGGTGGTTTAACTTGACTTTGAGGTATAACAGAGATGATGCCTCTCTGAATCTACAGTTCTCATTTTCCCCTTGTGAGCCAGCTTGTGAGCCAAGGTTTCCCCAAACCTTATGGGAAGCTATGTGATGCTTGCTATGATGGTTTTTATTATTTATTTATTTATTTGCTGCTTATTGTGGATATTTCCTTACAGAATGAATTGGATAATACCAGAGCCCAGCTTTCCCAAAAAGGTGAGTTAATAAGAGAAAAGGGGCCATGGGAAATTCCTGTCTTGGGTGTTGGAGGGAGAAGCCCTGGGAAGAAAGACCTTCAACCTTCTGACAGCTGGGGACTCTGCTGTGTATGTCCACGAGTTTTGACAGCTCTTGTGATTGACAGAAAAGGAGAGTAAAGGTAACTGAAGATACCCGCCCCCAGCTATGTCAGACTCTTCTCTGTAGCCAAGGCTTCTCTCCCAGGGAGAGAGCTACCTGGTGGGACAGAATGTTCTTGGACAGCTTCTGAGTCTGAAAGGAATCTGTTTGGAACCTGAAATCTGGGATGATGATCTAACTGCAGCCACAGGAGTGGGGAGCAGTGAAATCTTTTGTAGTTCTAAGCAGTAGGAAGAAGGTTTCATCCTCTGAATGAAAAGACTCTGGCTCCGCTTCTCTGACTTGGTGAAGCTGGGAGAGAATCAGGCAACCCACGTTTCTGGCTGAGAGTTGTTCCTTGCATGGCTCAGGATGTCAGAGTGGGTTGAGCGGGGAGGAGGCGTGCCAGCGCCCTAGTGCCTTGGTTCTCATGCTGATGGGGAGATGCAATGGGTCTTGCCTTCCCTCCACCTTCTGCCCCTGCTCCAGAGAAAGAGAAACGAGACTGCCAGGCCATCATTGACACTCTGAGGAACATGCTGGAAGAGCGCAATGCCACCGTGGATTCTCTGCAGCAGGCCTTAGACCAGGCTGAAATGTTGTGCTCCACCCTCAAGGTGGGTCCCCAAGTCCTTTGGGAACAGTTTTGTGGCAAGTGATACCCCACATTCCTGCATTCACCACTCTGGACTTCTGATTCTGCCCAGGTCAATATGTTGGTTTTCAGAATTGTGAGTGAAAGCAGATTTCTTCCCCAGGTCTCCCATGCTATATTCACCAGTTTGTGAGCCAAGGGCCACAGTGAATGCCTTAGGGAATTTGTTGTAGATAGTCTGAGTGGCAAGGCCTTCCCAACACTTGTTGGAGGGGCTGCTCAGCAAGACCTCAGTGAGGTGGGACCATGTTTTCAAGAGTGATTTGTACTCCACTGATGAACCGGCCTAAAGGACCTTTCCTGAGCACTCTATTCCTTAATGGGGTGCTCTCTGGAGCCAGATCAAATAGCATCCCAGGGAGGTGCATGGGGCCTTTGAAGTTGGCGGTGCTGAGCTGACCAGGCAGATCAAAGCCTGCAGAGCTAGCAGCCTGAGACCCAGATTAATTTTGTATTAGCCTGGCATGGTGAGCCTCTTGCTCTCCAAGGATATGAGGTGATTGATCTGAGACCCAGTTGATATTCTGGCCTTGTTGGAAGGACCAGTCATTTCTGATGCCATTTGAAAAGGAAAGAGAGCATCCTCCTGAACTGAAAGAGCCCAGAATGTTTGTTGCCTCTGCTCCTGCCTGGTTTCTGGTCTGGCCATCAGGAGGGAAAGAGCAAGCAAGCCCTTGGCTGCAGGGAAGGCCCTGTGAGGGCCTTTCCAGCTTCAAGCTGAGTGGCTTTTTTTTCCTTTTGGGTCACCCGGCGATGCTCAGGGGTTACTCCTTGCTTTGCACTTAGGAATCACTCCTGGCGGTGCTCGGGGGACCATATGGGAATTGAACCCGGGTCGGCCACATGCAAGGCAAACGCCCTACCCACTGTGCTATTACTCCAGCCCCTGAGTGGCTTTTTTGCTAAGGGTGTCTGCCCAGTCTGGCTTCACTCGCCTCGCCTGGCAATTGCTTGTGGGTCTGGATTTGTGCTCTGAGTATCTTCAAGGTGCTGTACAGCATGTGCTATGGCACTCAGGCCATAGCATAGGAACTTGGCAGCCCCCAGTGGGCCTGTAGATATTGCCAGTGAACTCTGCACATGTTCTCAAAATGAAGTAGGTAGAGGACTAAGGAAGCAGTTGGTCTCAGCCCTCTTAGAAAAATTATGACCCAGGGAGTCACCCTTCTCTCCTAGGTCTTGGGAGTTGTGGTCACCAGCTTTATTAAAAGCGAGCAATTCTAGGGCGAAGCTCTCCTAATGGTTTTTGCAGTGGCCCTGGCTGGGCTGGCTGCAACAGTAGGTGTGGGTGTGTTTGCTCTTCAGAAGCAGATGAAATTCTTAGAGCAGCAGCAGGATGAGACCAAACAAGCACGGGAGGAGGCCCGCCGACTCAGGAGCAAAATGAAGACCATGGAGCGGTGAGCTTGGAAATGGGGCCTGCCCTGTGCTCTTGCACCCAAGGCCTCCAGATTACCCACTTGGACCGCAGCAGAGGTTGGGTTACTTCTGTAGTATCCCCTGTTGTTCGTGTAGCTGGAGTTGGGATACAGCCTCCATTAACTCACTGGGGCCCCTTGCCAAACTCCTCCCTCTCCCTGTTGACTGTGGCCAGAGGACTTGGCGATTCTTTTACACTAAGAACCTCTTTCCTGATCTCCTTGGCCTGAGTCTCTGTCAGCACCCCTACAACCCATAGCATCCCTGCAGCTGTGCTCATCTCTGCTGTGGGGCCTTTCATTGGGCAGGCCCGCCTGCTGAAGCATCCTAGCAGCCAGGCTGTCACCATGGCAACGACAGCAAAGGGAGGCAGAGCTGCACTTGGTACCTACCCGTCAGCCTCCAGATTTTAAATGTCGTGGGCTGGGTGTTTTTCAGGATTGAGCTTCTACTCCAGAGCCAGCGACCTGAGGTGGAGGAAATGATCCGAGACATGGGAGTAGGGCAGTCAGCGGTGGAGCAGCTGGCTGTGTACTGCGTGTCCCTTAAGAAGTGTGTACTGCCCCCCCCCCCCCACCAGCCTAGGAGCTAAGTCATGGCACCCGGCTATGTCTCTTTCTCCTGGCCATCTTGTATGGTAGAGCAAGTGATCTTGAGGGCCAAGATCTGGAGACCTGCTTAGTTTGAACTCATCTTTCACTTTGTGTCCTGGAGCCAGCTCCTCCCTTCTCCTTTTCCCCCTCCTCCCCTCTCTTTTCTCTTCTCTTCCCTCTCTCCTCTCCCCTCCCCTCTTCTCTCCCCTCTGCTCTTCTTTCCCTTCCCCTCTCCTTCATTTTTTTGGGTCACACCAGCTGTGCTCAGGGCTTATTCCTGGCTCTGTGCTCAAGGGTCATTCTTGATAGGACTTAAGGGACCATATGGGGTGCTGGGAATTGAACCTGCGTTGCTGTGTGCAAAACAAGCATCTTACTCATCTCATTGTACTATCTCTTTTGACCCCAGAAGCCAGTTCCTTCTATTTTCCTTTTTTTTTTTTTTGGTTTGTTTTTGGGCCGCACCTGTCTATGTTCTGGGCGTATTCCTATCTCTGCTCAGGGGTTACTCTTGGTGGGGCTCATATGTGGTGCTAGATTGGCTTCATGCAAGGCAAGTGCACTCCCTGCTACACCCTGTCCGCTGTACTATCTCTCCAGCCCTAAGAGCCGGTTTATTATCCTCTCTTACCCCTTGAATTCTGGACTGAAAATAGTAATTAACATGCTTTTTAGGGTTATTGAGAGATTTGAGTGTAAATTCTTAGTGTTTTTTGTTTTTTTCTTTTTTGGAACGATGGGCATCCCTAGTGGTGCTCTGAAGGCCTGGAGACCACTTCCAGTGATAATTCAGCCAACCAGGCTGAGCAGTTCAGTCCTGAATCCCAGTGGTGCTTGGAGGGGAGGGGGGTTGTCACTGAGGCCGTATTTGGTGGTGCTCAGGAGATCATATGATTCCAGGGATTAAACTTATTTCTTTGGCCTCTGCAAGGCATGTGCTCTGGACTACCTCCCTAGCTCCTCTATGTGTAATTTTTGGTGTGTGTGTGTGTGTGTGTGTGTGTGTGTGTGTGTGTTGTGGTGCTGATCATTGAACTCAGGCCCAGCCTTTGAGATACATTCCTGGCCCTCCTGAGTTTTTTTGCTTTCCTTTCCTTTTCCTCTCTTCTCTTCTCTCCCCACCACCCTCCTTTTTCCTTCCTTCCTTCCTTCCTTCCTTCCTTCCTTCCTTCCTTCCTTCCTTCCTTCCTTCCTTCCTTCCTTTTGTTTTTGCGTAACACCCTATGGTGCTCAAGGCTTGCTCTTGGCTCTCTGCTCAGGGATCACTCCTGGTGGTGCCGGGGACCAAACCAGGGTCAGCCATGTGCAAGGCAAATGCCTTACCCCTGTACTGTCTCTGCGCCCCTTAAGTGTTATTTCTAAAGAGATTGGCTCTCTGAGCCATAAGTGTCATCAGATCTGAAGCCTGTTTCCCAGGAGCACTGCCCCTTACTCTGCCTGGCCGGCATTAGAAACTGCTCAGATTTGCAGTACTGTGGTATATGATTTGGGAAAAGAGGACACAACTGACAGACATGTAAGTTTCCAGGTGTCACCTCTCTTGGGTTCTGGGGTGTTGGTGGTCTCCTCAAAGGATCAGGCATTCCTGCATATCCTCAGAAACCCCTAGTTTCTACAGGAAACAGAAGTCCCCGGCTCTTTGTTATGGGAATAGAACCCTTCCCAGTGCCATCTGGTCCCTGTTGGGTTCATGTATATCAGAGAGGAGTGAAAATGACTGAGGGGCTGGCCTGAGGTTTTTGGTCATGGGTTGGTGCCATGACTCAGTCTAGCCTGTTTTTGACATCACTTCCATGGCCCCTTGACAGAGAGTATGAGAATCTTAAAGAATCACGGAAGACCTCGGGAGAGCTAACTGACAAGCTGAAGAAAGACTTGTTTTCCTCTAAAAGCAAGGTAACAGAGAGAAGAGGGAAAAGAGAGATGACTATTTTTTTGTCATGTACAGTTATGTCTCCTAAGCAAGGCCTTAGAAATGGATGGTGCAGCTGCTTCCATGAAGCCGTTGGGTGATTTGGAGAGTCTGGCTACTGGTGCTTACTTACAGGGCATTCACCCAAAACATGCATAGGCTTCCTCTGCTCTGTGCTTCCTTTACTCATCCTCACTAAACCTCTGGCTGGGGAGAGCACAGCTTTCAAATGTGATGACTTTATTTATTTATTTTTTATTTTTATTAGTGAAACACCATGAGGTACAGTTGTAGACTTACAGATTTTTGTGCTTGGATTTCAGTTATACAGTGATCAAATACCCATCCCTCCACCAGTGCCAATTTTCTACCACCACGGGTCCCAGTATCCCTCCCACCCCCCCGTTCCCCCCCCATCCCACCCTGCCTCTGTGGCAGGGCATTCCCTTTTGTTCTCTCTCTCCTTTTGGGTGTTGTGGTTTGCAAAAGAGGCATTGAGTGTCAATCATGTTTGGTCTATAGTCTACTTTCAGCATGCTTCTTCCATCCTGGGAGGATCCTCCCAACACCCTTTATTTGGTGCTCCCTTCTCTGTCTGAGCTCCCTTTTCCCCTAGCATGTGTGGCTAACCTCCAAGCCATGGAGCAAACCTCCTGGTACTAATCTCGGCCACTCTTGGGTATTAGTCTCCCATTTTGTTACTTTATGTTCCCCAGATGAATGCAGTCTTTCTATGTCTATCCCTCTCTTTCTGACTCATTTTGCTTAACATGATACTTTCCATGTAGTACCACTTGTATGTAAATTTCATGACTTTATCTTTTCTAACAGCTACTTAGTACTCCATTGTGTTAGATGTACCAAAGTTTCTTTAACCAGTCATCTGTTCTTGAGCACTCAGGTTTTTTCCAGTTTCTGACTATTGTAAAGAGTGCTGCAATGAACAAACAAGTGCAGATGTCACTTCGACTATACATTTTTGCCTTTCTGGGATATATTCCCAGGAGTGGTATTGCTGGGTCAAATGGGAGCTCAATTTCTAATTTTTTGAGAATCATCCATACTGTTTTCCAAAAGGGCTCAACCAGTTGGCATTCCCACCAGCAGTGAAGGAGAGTCCCTTTCTCACCACATCCGCGCCAGCATCGGTTGCTTTTGTTCTTTTGCATGTGGACCAGTCTCTGTGGTGTGAAATGATATCTCATTGTTGTTTTGATCTGCATCTCCCTGATGATTAATGATGTGGAGCATTTTCTCATGAGCCTTTTAGCCATTCGGATTTCTTCTTTGAGAAAGTTTCTGTTCATTTCGTCGCCCCATTTTTTGATGGGGTTGGATATTTTCTTCTTGTGGAGTTCAACCAGTACTTTGTATACCCTTGGTATCAACCCCTTGTCAGATATGTATTCGGCAAATATCCTTTCCCATTCTGTAGACTATCTTTGTATTTTGTTCACTGTTTCTTTTGAGGTGCAAAGGCTTCTTAGTTTAAGATAGTCCCATTTATCTATCTCTGTTTTCACTTGCTTGGCCAGTGGCATGACATCTTTGAAGATACCTTTAGCTTCAATATCATGGAGGGTTTTGCCAACTTTGTCTTCAATGTACCTTATGGATTCCGGTCTGATGTTGAGGTCTTTAATCCATTTTGATCTTACTTTTGTACATGGCATTAGTCAGAAATCCGAGCCCACTTTTTTGCATGTAGCCGTCCAGTTTTGCCAGCACAATTTGATAAAGAGGCTTTCCTTGTTCCACTTCTCTTGCCCCCTTATCAAAGATTAGATGATCATATGCTTGTGGGGAGATGTCAGTATATTCTACCCTGTTCCATTGGTCTATTGCTCTGCCTTTGTTCCAGTACCATGCTGTTTTAATTATTACTGCTTTGTAGTAGAGTTTGAAGTTAGGGAGGTTGATTCCTCCCATTTTCTTTTTCCCCAGAATTGCTTTAGCTATTCGTGGGGGCTTATTGTTCCATATAAATTTCAGGAGTGTTTGCTCCATTTCTTTGAAGAATGTCATGGGTATTGTAATAGGGATCGCATTGAATTTGTACAGTGCTTTGGGAAGTATTGCCATTTTGACGATGTTAATTCTCCTGATCCATGTACAGGGGATATTTTTCCATTTTCTCGTGTCCTCTTTTATTTCCTGAAGTAGCATTTTGCAGTTTTCTTTGTACAGGTCCTTTACTTCCTTAGTTAAGCTGATTCCTAGGTACTTGATTTTCTGAGGCACAATTGTGAACGGTATTGTTTTCTTCATTTCACTTTCTTCTCTTTCACTATTTGCATATAGGAAAGCCACGAACTTTTGGGTATTTTATAACCTTCCACTTTACTATACAAGGCTATTGTTTCTAGGAGTTTCTTGGTAGAGGTTTTTGGATTCTCTAAGTATAGTATCATATCATCTGTGAATAGTGAGAGCTTGATTTCTTCCTTTTCCACCTGGATGCCCTTAATATCTTTTTCTTGCCTAATCGCTATTGCAAGTACTTCCAGTACTATGTTGAACAGTAGTGGAAAGAGTGGGCATCCTTGTCTCGTTGCTGATCTTAGGGGGAAGGCTCTCAGTTTTTCTCCATTGAGGATGATGCTTGCTGTAGGCTTGTGGTAGATGGCTTTAACTATATTGAGGAAAGTCTCCTCCATCCCCATTTTGCCGAGGGTTTTCATCTTAAACGGGTGCTGGATCTTGTCAAATGCTTTATCTGCATCTATTGATATGATCATATGGTTTTTGTCTTTTCTTTTGTTGATATGATGGATTATGTTGATTGATTTCCGAATGTTAAACCATCCTTGCATCCCCGGGATGAATCCCACTTGGTCATGGTGTATGATCTTTTTGATGAGTTGTTGAATTCTATTTGCTAGTTCAAATGTGATGACTTTAGAAGCCTGTTCTTCTACTAGGTCAGCAAAGGAAGACCCTTGGAACCTGAGTCAGTCATCTACACAGCTGCTTTCATTTCTGGGCATGTGTATCCGTGGGCTTGCTCCTGGGAAGCTCCAGAGGGATACTGCCACATGAGAGCCCTGTCACATAGAGCTAGGCCCCTGAGCTACCTGACTATTGTGGGAGCAGGGCACATGGTGACCTTTAGGCTCATCCTTTAATCCCTCTCCATTTTTGTTGTTTTGTTTTGGGTTATTTTTTTTGGGGGGGGGAGCGTGTGTGTGTGTGGGGGGGGTCACATCCAGCAATGCTCAGGGGTTACTCCTCACTCTGCACTCAGGAATCACTCCTGGTGGTGCTCAGGGGAACATATGGGATGCTGGGCATTGAACCCTGGTCAGCTGTGTGCAAGGCAAGCGCCCTCCCCTGTCTCTCTAGCCCCTTTTGTTGGTTTTTTTTTTTTTTTTTTTGCTTACTCCTGACTCTGCTCTCAGGATTCACTCCTGGCAGGTCTTGGGGGAGTATATGGGGTACCAGGGATCAAACAACTCAGGTCAGTCATGTACAAGGCAAGCACCCTACATGCTGTACTGTTGTTCCGGCCCCCTACCCGTTTTTATAGTTGCAGGCAGCCTACTGTGATCTGGACCAGGCCAAGTTGGAGCTTAAGTCAGCCCAGAAGGACTTACAGAGTGCTGACAAGGAAATCACGGTGAGAGACTTTCTTAGCCAGGTGGGAAATGGATGATTTGGGGGCCTTCATATGGGAGAGCTACTGTGGCCAGAGTGATAGTATGGTGGGCAGGGCACTTGTACTGGGTTTGATCCCCAGCACCCTACATGATGCCCCAAGCCCTCCAGCAGTGGTTTCTGAGCACAGGGCCAGGAGTGAGCCCAGAACACTACTGTTTGTGGCTCAAAAGCATAAACAAGCTTAAAAATGGCAGAACAGGACTCTGCTGGGAACCTGAGCACCAGAGAGTGATGTTCATGTTGAACTTCCTCTGCCCCCTGGATCACGGTAGGTCAGGAGCCCAGTCCTTCGTAACAGAGGGTGGCAGCATCACAGGTCATCCCTGGTTTGTCCTGGCCTTCTGATCCTGCTCTTGGACTTTCAGACCTTGCTCTGTTCCGAGGGGAGGGTGGAGGGGCAGAGTGGCTTGCCCTTTGTGGTACTGCTCATGTCCCTGGTAGTCTCTCTGAACTTGATGGCACCAGCTTTTCTTTTACACTTTTCTTTTAATTCCCCCTAGAGCCTAAAAAAAAAACTAACGATGCTGCAGGAAACACTGAACCTCCCGCCAGCAGATAGAGAGACTGTGGACCGCCTGGTTTTGGAAAGGTTTGTTGGCCCTCTGGAGTAGTAGCAGGGCCACACACTGGACACTGCCTTAACTCCCCCTAGCTTTGGTGGAGGGGCCTGCCCTGGATAATAGCTGAGGTTTAGCAGTAGCAGGAAGCAGTCTGGAGACAAGTATTGGACTCTGACCAGGAAAAGCTAGGGCAGACCAGACAGGCCTGTTGTGAGATAGGTAAGAGCACTGACTGTCTTGGGGCTGCCTGTGGATGCAACGACTTGCTCAATTCATCTGGCTCCCAAATTCTGCACTCTTGTTTCTTTCTTTTTTGCTTTTTGGGTCATACCTGGCGATGCACAGGGTTTACTCCTGGCTCTGCACTCAGGAATTACCCCTGGCAGTGCTCAGGGGACCATATGGGCCATATGGGATGCTGGGAATCGAACCTGGGTCGGCCACGTGCAAGGCAAACTCCCTACCTGCTGTGCTAAAACATTTTTTTTTAATAAATAATCATTATTTATTTATTTATTTACTGCTTTCTGGATCACACCCGGCGATGCACAGGGGTTACTCCTGGAATCTGCACTCAGGAATCACCCCTGGAGGTGCTCAGGGGACCATATGGGATGCTGGGAATCGAACCTGGGTCAGCTGCGTGCAAGACAAACGCTCTACCCACTGTGCTATCTCTCCAGCCCCATGTGCTAAAACATTTTACTTATTTTTTTTTTCTTTTTTGGGTCACACCCGGCAATGCATATGGGTTACTCCTGACTCTGCACTCAGGAATTACTCCCGGCAGTGCTCAGGGAACCATATGGGATGCTGGGAATCAAACCCAGGTCGGCCACGTGCAAGGCAAACACCCTACCCGCTGTGCTATTGCTCCAGCCCCTAAATTCTGAAGCAAAACAAAAACCATCTACACAAGAATCCCCCATTCCTGGAATGTGCAGTCAAGTCGCCAGCAGAGGGAGCCAAGAGGCAGAGGGAAGTGTGTCCCTGCATGGTGAAATGGTGCTGCTATTTCTTTTTTTTTTTTTTTTTTTTTTTTTAGTGAAACACCATGAGGTACAGTTGTAGATTTACAATTTTTTGTGCTTGGGTTTCGATTATACAATGATCAGATACCCATCCCTCCACCAGTGCCCATTTTCCACCACCATGGATAATATCCCCTACCCCCATTCCCCCATCCCCGCCTGCCTCTGTGGCAGGGCAATCCCCTGTGTTCTCTCTCTCCTTTTGGGTGTTGTGGTCTGCAAAAGAGGCATTGAGTGGCAAACATGTTCAGTCCATAGTCTACTTTCGACATGCATCTCCCCTCCTGGGAGGATCCTCCCAACACCCTTTATTTGGTGCTCCCTTCTCTATCTGAGCTGCCGTTTCCCCTAGAATGCCCGGCTGGCCTCTAAACTATGGAGTAATCCTCCTGGTGCTGATCTCAGCTATTCTTGGGTGTTAATCTCATATTTTGTTACTTTATATCCCCCAGATGAATGCAATCTTTCTATGTCTATCCCTCTTTCTACTCATTTCGCTTAGCATGATACTTTCCATGTTGTACCACTTGTATGTAAATTTCATGACTTCATCTTTTCTAACAGCTACATAGTACTCCGAAGTTTCTTTAACCAGTCATCTGTTCTTCGGCACTCAGGTTTCTTCCAGTTTCTGGCTATTGTAAAGAGTGCTGCAATGAACAAACAAGTGCAGATGTCACTTCGACTATACATTTTTGCCTCTCTGGGATATATTCCCAGGAGTGGTATTGCTGGGTCAAATGGGAGCTCAATTTCTAATTTTTTGAGAATCGTCCATACTGTTTTCCAAAAGGGCTGAACCAGTCGACATTCCCACCAACAGTGAAGAAGTGTCCCTTTCTCGCCACATCCGCGCCAGCATTGGTTGCTTTTGTTCTTTTGAATGTGGGCCAGTCTCTGAGGTGTGAGATGGTATCTCATTGTGGTTCTTTTTGGATCTACCTGGTGATGCATAGGGGTTACTCCTGGCTCTGCACTCAGGAATTACCCCTGGTGGTGCTTGGGGGACCATATGGGATACTGGGAATTGAACCCGGGTCGGCCGCGTGCAAGGCAAATGCACTACCGCTGTGCTATTGCTCCAGCCCCCAATGGTGCTGCTTTCTCCCCAAGTGGCTCCCTGCAGCCAGCCAGCTTGGGACTGCGCCTACCCTGCTGTCCAGCAAAAGGCAAGGCCTTTTATTTGAGCGTCTTCAGTATCTATGGAAAGATCATTATGTTCTCTATTTCCCACTTCCAGTTGTTGGTATCTGCCCAGGTAAACTGGGGTGCCTCCTTGTACCACATCCACGTGAGGCTCATGACCCATCTGTCCTACCGCTAATTCCGCTCTGCCCAGATATACAAGCTCCTCAACAGCCTGTTTAGACACCCCAAACTCACACCCTTAGCACTGTACCTAAGGGCTCACGGGCCGTCCTTATGAGCTGCAGTGGCTTTGGGTGCATCATCCTGGCATGCAGGGCACTCCTTGCCTTCCTCTTCTGTGCCTTTTTGTGTTCTTCATGCTGCAGAGTCAGCAGGAATGAGCATCCTCTCCTCTGCGCAGGCATCACTTGTTATCCAGAGATCACAGTGGCACTCTTGCTGGCACCTGGCTCACCCACCAGGTGTGAGCCATGCTGAGACCAGGAATCACATCTGTGGCCCTCTTCCCTAGCTGTTTTTACCGTGCACGCCTTTTCCCATCGTATTGTGCTGGCGTCCTCTCATGTCTATTGTACCTTTTCTTTTTCAGTTCCACTCTTTCTTTCTTGCTCTGCATCCTCCAGCACCTCTTTAGGGAATCAGCAGCCTCCTCGCCTGCCCTGGTTTGGTCTGCACTGGCAGAGGACTACATAACTGATAACTGTGTGACTCTCTGAGATCCAGTGTGTGGTCAATTTTGACAAACTAAGCTTGGTTGTGATCCTTCTTCCCCACCCTCTGGTCACACCAGCCATGCTGCGTTGAGGCCCCAGGAACATGAGGGCTCTGTCAGGCGCTGGACATACAGTGCCCACTCTCAAGGAGCTGGCAGAAGACATGTAGACCTCACCATATCTACACTTGGTCTGAAAGCTTCTAATGGGGGATTAACCCTTTTACCTGAGTCAGTCTGATTTTACCCCATGCAGGGACCTGCATCCCACATGAGGTTGAGAATGGAGCCCTGAAGCTGTGGTGGTGCTGCGGGGGTTGGTGCTGCCCCCCTGGGCACTGGGGCAAGAGGGGGCCATTTCTACAAATCTTTGGAGAAATACCTTACCTGTCCAAGCCTTTTGCTGCTTTTGAATGAGCATTTTGTTGATGTTGTCTTAGAAGTTCTCTATATATTCTGGATATTGGTCCATTACAGATAAATGGTTTGAAAATATTTTCTCCTGTAATTGTCTTAAAAGTCTTTGGATTGTTGCACTTTTGATGCTTATAATTTTACTTTTTTTATTAATTTTTTTAATAGAAGTACTATTTATTTATTTATTTATTTGCTTTTTGGGTCACACCCAGCGATGCACAGGGGTTATTCCTGGCTCTGCACTCAGGAATTACCCCTGGCGGTGCTCTGAGAACCATATGGGATGCTGGGAATCGAACCCAGGTTGGCCACGTGCAAGGCAAATGCCCTACCTGCTGTGCTATTCCCCCAGCCCCTTATTAATCTTTTTAAAAATTTTATATTAAGCAGAAATTCTACAAAAAATAAAGTTTACAAGGTCTGAAGATTGCACAAGGGTTAACATGCCTGCCTTGTATCCTGCCTATCCCAGTTTGTATTCCTGGCACCACATATGGTCCCTTAATACTTCTCAGAGTGACCCCTAAGCACTACCATGCATGGCCCAACCTCCCTCTCCCCAATTAACTACTTAAAATTATGAGCATTTCCGACTTTTCTTTTTCTTTTTTGATACTTGGGCCACACACAGCAATGCTCAGGGCTGTGCTCAGAAGTCTTTCCTGGTGGTGCTTGGGAGACTATAAATGGTGCCAGGATTGAACCATGTTTGGCTGCTTACAAGGCAGACACCTTCACCCCTGTACTGCTTCACCAGCCCAAACACTTTTCTTTCCCACATTAGTGGTTCTCCGGAACCACTAATGTCTGTAGCAGATTCAAACTGTGAAAGTGCCAGTTCTGCCTGGGATCATTTTGGCAGCATCTCAGATTCTGCTGTTTGTCATGACTAGTAGCACTAGAGGGACATTCCTCTACACAAGCCTGTGGTCACCTCTCTGGCTCCTTGTATGGCATTTCTCAGTCTGAGAAATGAGACAATTCGGTCCACAGGTCTTTTGTTCATGCATTTGGACTTGTGTGAGTTCATTTGGACTTGTGTCCTTCTTTCCTCCATGCCTTTCAGACTTTTTCTGGTGCCATGATTGTGTGAAAGACTTAACCAAGTGTTTTGTTTTGTTTTCTTTTTTCCTTTAGAAATAATGGCTTCCTTGTAGGGTTCCCCTAAGCCAGGCTTCTGGTGCTTAGAGGACAGCTGTCCTCGAGGCTGCCTCTGTGGCCCTGAGTAACCAGCCCATCTCTGCCTACAGTCCAGCCCCTCTGGGTATGCTGAACCTGAAGCTTCGCCGACCAATCTTCAATGATGAAATTAACCTCAATGCTACCTTTGATGTGGACACCCCCTCAGACCGATCCTCTGGCATCCACTGTGGTCTTGCCAAGAAGCACTGCTTAGAGAAGGCATAGTAAGTGGTCTGCTCTGAACCTGCCCATAGCCTAGAAGGAGGCTGCCTTAGAGATATCTGCATATAACTCCTTCCCCAAGAGTTCTTTGTGCCTCATAGGGTGCTAAGTATCCCTTGGGCTTAGACAAGACTTTGGTTCCAGCTATTTGAGTACCAACCCGGCTTTGATTCCTCCGCCCCTCTCGGAGAGTATCTTTTTTTTTTTTTTTTTTTTTTTCTTTTTGGGTCACACCTGGCAATGCACAGGGGTTACTCCTGGCTCTGCACTCAGGAGTTACTCCTGGCGGTGCTCAGAGGACCATATGGGATGCTGGGAATCAAACCCGGGTTGGCCGCATGCAAGGCAAACGCCCTACCCGCTGTGCTATCTCTCCAGCCCCATCTCAGAGAGTATCTTGCCCAACCGCAAAGCCTGGCAAGCTACCCGTATTCAGTATGCCAAACATAGTAACAACAAGACTCACAATGGAGACGTTACTGGGCCCGCTCGAGCAAATCAATGAGCAATGGGAGGACAGTGCTACTCTGTGCAAAGCTTATTTTTGCTTGTCTTATTAATCTTTATTATCTTTCAAGTAAAAAGTGATGGAACATAGATTAGAAAGGACACAGAGTGGGCCGGAGCAATAGTACAGCAGGTAGGGCATTTGCCTTGCACGTGGCTGACCCAGGATCGATCCCCAGCGTTCCATATGGTTCCCTGAGCACCACTAGGAGTAATTCCCGAACACAGAGCCAAGAGTAAGCCCCGAGTATCACCAAGTGTGGCCCAAAAACAAAAGGAAAGGATACTATAAGCAGCTCTGGGGGAGGAAGAGTTTTCTTCTAAGTCTCTAAGAAGAACCAGCTCTAACCATGGGTCCCCACTCCCATAGTTAGAGATGGGGTGGCTTGCAGGGGCAGGCATAAGAGCATATGGAACCACACTCAGGGTGCAGGGCTAGAAATGGGGAAGCTGTCTCCATGGCCAGGGTAGCCAAGTATGTTCATTTTTGTGTTTTTGTTTTGGGACTGTACCCTGTGGTGCAGCGGGGTTGTTCCTGGCCCTGTGCTCAGAGCTCATTCCTGGAAGTACTCGAAGGACCATATGCAGTGCTGGGTTTGGATTAGGGTCAGCCACATCAAGACAAGTGCCTTAGTCCTGGTACTGTGTCTCTGGCCCAAGTATGTTCTTCATAGAGAGAAGCATTCCCCTATACACACATAGGTGTCTACTGTTTTGGTAGAGGATTTTAGGGGCTGGGCAGCTTTCCTTTCAGTTAAAGACTTTGCACAGGACAATGAGAAACTGAGATTAGGCAGTAGAGGAAGCCCAAGAAATGGACAAGAGAAGGAGCTCACTGAATTCTTTGTGCCTTCCTGTGCTACTCAAGGCCAGCCCTGTAGAAAAGAAACTGAAGACCTGGGCTATAGTCATGCTGCTGCCGCCTGCTGCATACTCTGGCTTCTCACATTGCCGCCTCTTTAGCTATAAGTATGAATATGAGCTCCTGTGACCTGTTGGCTGCCAGGCTTTTAAAACTTTTCTGCCCTCTTCAGGGGGGAAAGAGGAAACTCAGGATGTCCCCAAATCAGGTCAGCCTCCCCAGGGCCAGACACAAAAGCAGATGGAGGATCTTGTCCTAGTTGTCCAGAGTCAGCAGGCTCTGATCCAGCACCTGTCACATGGCTTGAGGAGCCACCGTGCCAGCATCCTCCCACCTACCTGGGAACTAACAGGAAAGAGTAGCAAGCTGCTGGGGTCCCCAGAAATTGGAAATAGTGTTCAGCTTTGGAGCTGGGAGAGGGAACCCAGAGCCTGTTCTTTTCTGCCCCAGTCCCTGTCTACACAGATGATTTAGGGAGATGACCTTGCCCTGAAGTCCACAAACATTTAATAGACTCTCCAGTTTATAGAGTCCCTTGGACATACCCCTCTCTAGAGAGTTTGGGCCAGGTCTGGGCTGGGGAAAGTGCTCAGAGGGCTAGAGTTCATGCTTTGCATGTGGAGACACAGGTTTGGTTGTAATATTTTTGTTCTGTTTTGTGGCCACACCTGGTGGTGGTCAGGGATCACTCCTGGTGGTGCTCAGGGGACCATATGCAGTGCGAGGGATAGAACATGGATCAGCTGCATGCAAGGCAAATGCCTTACCCACTATACTATCTGATACTCTGGCCCCAGAGATTCACATTTGATCTCCAATACTGTGTGGTTCCTGAAGTACCACCAAATGTGGCCCAAAAACAATCAGACTGGACTAGGATGGCACCTAACTGATTTCTGCTATGGGTTGGGAATCAGCTGGGCTCTTGCCCTACATAGACCCTGGAGCAGGTGTCATAACCATAGCCTTGGGGTCATTCAATGGGTTTGGCCTGAGTAGGAGTCACAAGACAGGGACATGATCCAGAGTTCCCTGCCTTGACCACTCTCGCAGCTGTGGCAGCTGTCCAGCTGTTCATAGACCTGCAGTTGGAATAGGATCACTGAGTGCCTGTCCCAGCACACAGATGTGACAGCAGTCCTGCCACATGGGCTTCCTAACTAGCATGTCCCTGTGTCTGCCTCTGGCCTGCGTGCAAACTCCTCCCTCTTTTGCAGCAATTCAGTTGAGGACATCTCCAAGAAGATGCCCAGCAACGCCATGCAGGTAAGGCTTGCAGAAGAAGCACAGTCACTGTCCAACCCCTGCCAAGTCTGCCTCTGAAGCTGGACTACAGCAGGCAGGGTCCTGCCATCACCCTCTCTCCTGACTCAAGACTGAGGCACTGTGGAGCCACTCTTGGACCCTGATCCTGTTTCATCACCACTTCCCATCTTCCCACCCCCACCCCTTGCCATCTAACTCATCAGATCTGCCCTGGGGGTCTTCCCTGCAGGAGTCCCCACTCCCTCTGAGCAGCCAGCACCGCCTGCAAGAGCCAGATGAGGAGCTGGGTAGTGCCTTCCCTGTCTTCATCCGGAATTCAGTCCTGGGCCGGAAGCAACCCCTGAAGAAGAGAATTGAGTCGAGTCGCAGCACAGATGGGGTGAGTGTGGTTTTTGGCCAGTGACAAGGGCCAGCCCTCACAGTTGGATGGGGTGGCCAACTCCCTAAACCATTAGCCTGGCACTCTTCCTTCTTCCTTCTTCCTTAGATAAGGACAGGCTTCGATGGATTTGGAGGCCGGACAAAATTCATCCAACCTGTATCCTTGTTTGTGAGCAGGGCCATGGAGCTCATACATTCCCTCACCTGAACCCCATCTCTAGCCTGCCAGTGACTGCAGCCTCAGGTGCAGAGGCAGACCTCATTCATGTAGCAGGACTGTCCACCCCGCAGCCAGAGCCTTGCCTGCATCCCAGTTTCTTTTTTTATTTTTTTAATTGCCTCTTCCTTGACACCTTGTTCAGAGTGACAGTCCTGTCATCCGTTCACGTCCACTGCTTGTGAGGCCTAAGGCCAAGGCTAAATCAAGAGTGAGGGCAAAGACAACGCTCCCTGCCTCCCAGGCCAAGCTGGACACGTACCTGTGGTAGCAAGAACACTTGAATCTTATCAGTGGTCAGATAAACCTCCAATGTAGAGGCTGAAGACTGGTCTTGAGGACATGACTCTTCGTGGAGCCACTGTGACCCACGCACTACTCTGCCAGCCAGGCAGGCTAATAGAGGTCCCACTTATAGTCATGATCAGACGTGGGTTGACTGTTTCTCATTCTCCACACCAGAGTCTTGACTGTATAAAGTGTTTGAGGCTTCCTGGGCAACTCCAGCCTGCCTAGGCTTCCATCTGCCCCTGATTTGCTGCTAGGCATTCCCTACCAAACAGAGTAGGGAATAGGGTGTGGTGGGGGAGGGTTTATATGTAAAATAATAAGGAATTTCTTCCTACCTTTGAGTGTCTACGTTTAAAATAATAAAGAATTTCTTCTTCTAGCTCTGAGTGTCTACATTTGTACACAAACTGTGGGAAAGTCTTTGGCATGACTTTCTAAAGCACAACCTAGACTCAGATTCAGAGGTTTCACACAGAGGCATGTGCTCTAATCAGCTTTAAAAACTTATGAAAGATCACTAAAAGTACAAGAAATAAGTATGGATCAAGACTTAGTGACTAAAAGTACCTGCTATGCAAACATGAGGCCATGAGTACAATCCCAGTGCCACCTACATGCAGTGAGTAGTCCTGGCAATTCTGTCTGGGTTACACACACAGCACAACAGTACATAGCCAGGTGTGTGCCCCCACTTCCACTGCAAGCATCATAGCTAAAGGTATGCTAGTAATGGCCATGAGTGTGACCCCAGGAGAGCATGTGTGAGGACCACAGTGACTCTTGGCAGGCATGCTGGTGCCCCACAACTGGCATGAGTGCAACCTTGCCTGCATGTGCAAGTGTACAGCTAGTGTATAACCCCAGTGAGCACACAACCTGATGTGCAAGCCCCAGCAAATGCCACAACTAAGCATGTGTGACTGACCCCTGGTTGGCACCAAAAACAAAGGGAAGTGGGGGGCAAAAGTCCAGTATGATTACACGAAGTGTCTAAAGTGGGCAAAATCAGAGACGGGAGATTAGAGGTTCCTAGACCTGGAATGAGAGGAAAACAGTTTCTGGAGTGACACAAAGGCTTTACATATAGATGGTGATGCTTAGCAAATACTAAATTTATTGTAAGCCTAAATACATGTAACTCTTAAGAGTGATTGTAATCATGGGCTGGAGAGATTACAGTGGGTATGGCGTTTGCCTTGCAGGTGGCCAACCCAGGTTCAATCCTTGGCATTCCATATCATCTCCTGAAATGCCACCAGGAGTAGTTCCTGAGTGCAGAGCCAGGACTAACCCCTGAGTATTGCCAGGTGTGGCCCCAAAACAAGAGTGATTGTGATCAACTATTTCAAAACTTGGAAACTGTGGGCCTGAGCAGTGTACAGTAGTAAAGCATTTGCTTTGCACAATGACCAACCCAGGTTCAATCCCAGCATCCATATGGTCACCAAAACAAGTTAGGAGTCAACCCTAAGTACTGCCATGTCTGTCTGTCCTCTCGTTGTTCATTGATTTGCTCGAGCTGACCCAGTATCGTCTCCATTGTGAGACTTGTTACTGTTTCTGGCATATCAAATATGCCACGGGTAGCTTGCCAGGCTTTGCCATGCGGGCGAGATACTCTCGGTAGTTTGCCAGGCTCTCCGAGAGGGGAGGAGGAATCGAACCTGGGTCGGCTGCTTGCAAGACAAACGCCCTACCCGCTGTGCTATGTGTGGCCTCAAAACAAACTTGGACCTGTTCAGGGAACAAGGAGACTGTTGGATGAAGGGAGAGCCTGTACCTGAAGTAAGTCCTGTCCCCATTTCCTCAGCCGCACTGGTTGCGAATATCAGCTCCGGTTCCCAAAGTAGCTGCCTGGTTCCAGGTTGGCAGTAGGGATCTTGCTTATTAAAACACTTTGATGGGTCTGGCAGGCCTTTGAGGTGTTTGCCTTGGCTTTGGCCCTCTGCAGCAATGGCTCACCTGCTGGAAGCATTTATTAAATGTATAGGGTACCAGCACAATGCCCGGCACCTTTGTATTTGAGGAGGCAGCCTCTCTAGCAGTTATCATGGGGCCTGGGGGGCTCAGTGATAGTCCAGTTGTGCAGGCTGACGGTGCTCAGGGGACTATTGTGCCATGACTTATGCATGCCAGGCATGCGCTCCAGTCCTTTCATCTATCTCCCACGTGGGCCAGACAGCTCAATTCGAGGGCTCAAGGATGCAGAACTAACTAGGCCCTGTGGTGCAAGGGCCCACGAGGAGCACCCTGGAAGTGCTCAGGAGCCTTCAGGGATACACCCACTGATGCTCAAGTGGCCATATGGTTCAGGGTTCTAGCTCAGGTTCCAGCACATGCAAAGCTCCATTCTCAGTTGAGCTATCTCCCAAGCCCCAAAAGATCTGTTTATTTACTTTTTTTTTTTAACTTTTGTGTCATGCCAGGTGGTTCTTAGTGATTTCTCCCAGCTGTGCTCAGAAGAGCTAGAAAAAAGGACTCACCTGCTTTCCTTGCATGTGGAAGCCCCAGGTTTGATTCCAGGCATCACACATGGGCCCCTGAACCTTACCAGGTGTGATCCCTGAAAACAGAGTAAAGAGCCATGAGTACAACTGAGTGTGGCCCCCCAGAACCAAAACCAATAAATCTATAGAATCAGAATAGAACCCAGAAATAGGGCAGCACAAACATTTTGTGTGTGCTTTGTTTTGGGGGCACAACTGGAAGTGCTCAAGGCTCTCGGCTTAATTCTGCCTCTGCACTTAGGGATTACTGCTGACGGAACTCGGGATCATGTGGGGTGCAGGGAATTCAATCTGCACCCCATATGATGGAAGGCAAGCACCCTAGCCCTGCTGTATTATCTATCCAGCCCCATACAAACTAATCTTTGACAGAGGAGTAAAGTAATTCAGTGAAGAAATAATAGAAGAGCTGCACGTGCAAAAAGAAGAAAAATGGGATGCCGGAAGAATAGTGTAGTGGCATAACAAGGCTTCTTCAAGGGCCAGAGGCCAGACAGCAGGTTGGATGCTTGTCTTGCACAAAGCCAATCTGGGGTTCAATCCCTGCACTCCATATAGCGCCCCAAGCCCAGCCAGGAGTGATCCCTGCATGAAAAGCCAGTAGTAAACCATGAACACTGCTGGGTATGGCCCCAACAACAACAAAAGTCGCCTTTAACTTTCCACTCGTGACCCCTTTTGTCCAAAAAGTGCAACAGGGGCAGAAACACCTCAGATTCATGATGTGGTAGATTTTTGAATTAATTTCTGGTCATTACACATTCATAAACTTTGGGCAATTTTTGTCACCCCCCCTCACCATTCAGTTATGTGACCCCATAAGCATGCAGTCAAAGAAGTTAGGACTTAGAACTCCTGTCTTGTAAGCAATATGTTCACAAGTTCAAATTCTCAGTGTCCCATATGGGCCCAGTCTGATTCTGGCAGCTCTGAGCCTGTCAGTTCTGCTGTCTGTGATCCCTGGTGCTTTGAGCAGTTTTCTGCTGTTCTGCACCCAGCTGTGGGTCACCAACCCAGAACATGTGATCCCTGGCAAGTTCTGACCTAGAAAGATGCGTGAACAGACAAGGTCAGGAAATGTGTGAGCACTGTGGTCACCATGGACATGTGCATTCCGGACATCACAACGTCAATAAACAATGAGGGGGAGGGGCAGAGGGAATATGCAAATAAAAATAACTCTTTTTTTTTTAATTGAGTCACCATGAATTACAAACTTACAAATATACTCATGATTGAGTTTCAGGCATTAATTACTTAAAGGTAAAGCTTTCAATAAGACATGTGTTTGTGGCTGTCTCTCCCCCTCAGGTCAGATGGGCAGAGGCCTGCTGCTCACCTTCCTTGAGTCCTTTGAGTCCTGGGACTCATCACAGTGTAGTGCCCTGACTGGCTACCGAGTGCTGCCATGTGTCAGGTCTGGCAATCTAGGGCAGGAAGGAAGGCGTCATCATTCTCTGAGAAGTTGGTGGAAGGCTTCTTTTTTTTTAAGAGACCATTATGATAAGAATGATCACGCTGGACAAGATCTGAGGGTTAAAAGTAGATAAGGGATATTTTCGATATTCTTTCAGTATCAGTATTGCAAACCACAATGCCCAAAAGAGAGAAAAAGAGAGAGACAGAGAGAAAAGAGAAGAGCCTGCCATAGAGGCAGGTGGAGGGTGGATGGCAGGAATGGGGGTGATGGAAGGGAACCTGGGAACATTGGTGCTGGGAAATGTGCACTGGTGGAGGGTTGGGTGTTGGAATACTGTATGACTGAAATCCAATCACAAACAGCTTTGCAATGGTCTATCTCACAGTGTGATTCAATAAAAAATGTTTTAAAAAAATTAAAAAATAATTTGAAAAAAGAAGTAAGATGTCTCCTCCTGGTGTCTGTGATCCAGATCCTGGAGGTGGGATGGTGTAATCTGTTAAATTCCCCCAGCCTTTCAGGCAACTCAGCCTCTGGGAGGTGGACAGTAGAGCAGGCATCTTCTGCAGACAAGGGAGACCCTCCCAGGCAGCACGCTGCCAGGAAGCACATTCAGTCTAAAGCCGCTGGGGAGGCCCTTGGGAGACCATTGTCCTGCCCACTTCCTGGACTCGTGTCCCTGCTCCCCAGGGTAACATACACTGACCTTCCTCCTTCCCCACCTGTGCTGCCAGGACTCACTCTGGTCAGGGCTATGCAGTAGGCTGTCGGCAGGACCTGGACCCTGCCACCTTTAGTTTTACTTTCGCTTTTGTTTTCCTTACACTGAGGAGCCTGAATGGAAACGAAAGCAGCTCCATCTGTCACTCCCTTAGCCTTGACAGCCCCGGGGGCGGGCACTGGCCTCTGCCAGTGTCACTTTCCCTCAGACTCCCTGTGTGTGTCCACTGCAGCAGCTCAGGATGGACGAACAGGACACAGGCCCGCAGCTGAATGAGCAGCTGTACTCTCGGCAGTTGTGAGGCTCAGGCAGGAAGGGGCTGGGGGCGCCTGCAGGGGGACCTCCTCTCCTAGGAGGATGCCTCCCGTCTGTTTCTTCCTCCCCACAGGTATGTTCTGGGCTTGCCGGCCATGAAGAGTGTTCGGAAAGCCAAGATCCTGCTGTCGGGCCTCCAGGGCCTGGGGGCGGAGGTGGCCAAAAACCTGGTCCTGATGGGCGTGGGAAGCCTCACGCTGCACGATCCCCACCCTACCCAGTGGGCTGACCTTGCTGCCCAGGTGAGGGCTTCCCCTGCCAGGTGGAGATGGGCCCCCCAAAGAACCTCCGGACTCTAGCCTCCTGGCTCTCTCCCCAGTTTTTCCTTTCAGAGCAGGATTTGCAGAAAAACAGGGCTGAGGCATGTCAGAAGTCTGTGGCTGAGCTCAACAGCGAGGTGCAGGTGTCTGTCCACGAAGGGGACCTCACCGAGGACCTGCTGAAGTCTTTCCAGGTAACCCCCCAACCCACCTGTCTTCAGCAGCAGGGTGCTTGCTGTGGCCCTGCTGACCACAGTGTCCCTGCCCCCAGGTGGTGGTGCTGACCAATGTGGGGCTGAAGGAGCAGCTGAGTGTGGGCACCTTCTGCCATGATCATGGAATCTACTTCCTGGTGGCTGACACCCGGGGCCTTGTGGGGTAGGTGATCTGCCTAGCTCCCTGCCCCGTCCCAGCAGCCTCTCCTGGTTCTGGTCGTAGTTGCACCCTCTGTTTCCTCCACACCCCCGACTGTGACCCTGCTCCAGTAACTCCCTCAGACTTTCAAACCACTTCCACCTCCCTTTCCCAATTGTCAATAGGACTCCCTCCCCTTCATCACCCCCAGGGGGACAAACCCCAATCCCCGGGGAGGGGCATATCCAAGACCCCTACTGCCCTCCTCAGGCATTTGTTCTGTGACTTTGGCGAGAACTTCATCACTGTGGAGGACCCCACCGAGGCGGAACCCCTGAAAGCTTCCATCCAGCACATCTCCCAGGTGGGGGCTCAGATGTGGACCATTCACTGCAACTCCGGAGGGGTGACCCAAGTCCAGGAAAGTCCTTTCTAAGCCCCAACCCCTTATTATCCAGGGGAACCCCGGCATCCTCACTCTGCAGGCTGATTCCCACCATTTCCGAGAGGTACACTGGGTGACCTTTGCTGATGTTGAGGGCATGGTGGAACTCAACGGCTGTGAGCCCCGACCCCTCCATGTGCAGGGTGAGCCAACCCCACTCCAGCTCTCGGTGCCCAGGTACCCCAGCAGCGAGTACAGCTGGGTCCTTGCCGATAGCTTCTCCCTCCACCTTCCTTGGGGTGGCGCAAGTTTGGGGACAGCGATGGCAGCCAGGTGGGGTGTGGGGGGCCGCTCAGATGCAGGGGTCACACTCACTTGGCTGGATCTCTTCCAGAGGATGGGACCTTCGAGATCGGGGACACATCCTTTTGTTCCCAATACTTACGTGGTGGGTTCGTCATTGAAGTTAGAGCCCAGACTGTGAGCCACGTGAGTTTGGTGCTCTGCGATGGTGGGTTGGACACACCTCAAGGGGCCCATACTGTTCTGTCTCTGACCCTGAATTGAATGGCCCCGCAGAAGCCCTTGAATGTGGCCCTGCTGCAGCCCCAGGTGGTGGCCGAGGACACTCAGCGTGCACGCTGCCTGCATCAGGCCTTCCGGGCCCTGCACAAGTTCCAGGACAAGTATGGCCAATCACCTCAGTCCTGGGATCCTGTAAGTGGCCCCTGGTGTCACCCCAACCACTGTTTTACTAGGAGGTTTTACCTGCTAGGAGGCAGCAGTGACCATCTGACCACCAATCCAAGTTGTCCTCCCAGTGGCAGTTTCCCCACCTGGAAAATGGAGATAACACACCAGAAGTCAGGTGTAGGAAAGCCTCCCCACTCCTCACACCCCAGCTAGAAGCTGTTCCCAGCTTGGTGAAGCCTCCTGGGAGAGTGTCCCTTGGGGCCACTACATAGTCTGGCCACAAGGCCTTTCCCACAGGTTTCAACTGCTCTTTGTAGACCTGGGTATGTGGTGTCCAGGAGCATGGAGTGGGGGTGGGGGCTCAGGCCAGAGTGGCCGAGCTCCCAGTTCTACCCACACAGACTGATGCAGAGACGGTGGTGGACCTGCTCCAGACTCTGGAACCACTAAAGGGGTCACAGGGTGAGCCCCTACAAGAGCCCTGGGATGAGGGCCTGGTGCGGAGAGTCGCTCTGAGTAGTGCCGGCATCCTGAGCCCCATGGCAGCTGTTCTGGGTGCACTGACTTCCCAAGAAGTGCTGAAGGTAGGCACAGGCAGGGTAAGCAGGGAAGGGTGCAAAGGTGAGTGTGGGTGCCAGAGGGGGCCAGGGTACATCCCCCAGCCCCAGGGGGTGGGGAGTTGCAGGAGCCCCAGTCTGAAGTGCTGGCTTTCAGGCAATCACCAGGAAGTTTAAACCGCTGGACCAGTGGCTGTACTTTGATGCACTCGACTGCCTTCCAGAAGATGAGGCGGCTTTTCCCAAACCCGAGGACTGCACCCCAGTGAGAACCCGATCGGGTGACATCCTTATTCAGAAACCAAGCAAGGGAGGTTGGAGTGATAGCAAAGCGGGTAGGGCGTTTGCCTTGCACGCGGCCAATCCGGGTTTGATTCCCAGCATCCCGTATGGTCCCCTGAGCACCGACAGGAGTAATTTCTGAGTGCAAAGCCAGGAGTAACCGCTGAGCATCGCCGGGTGTGACTCAAAAAGAAAAAAGAAAAAGAAGAAACCAAGCAAGGGAGGAGGGAAGGAAACCTGGGACCAAGGTCATCCCTGCTGGAGGGGCCAGCACAGGGAAATGACCAACCCTGATTACTGTCTGTCCCCTAGAGAGAGTGTCGCTACGATGGGCAAACTGCAGTGTTTGGGGCTGGGTTTCAGGAGAAGCTGAGGGACCAGCGCTACCTCCTGGTGAGCTTTCAGGGAGGCTGGGCATGCTTGTGGGAGGGCCAAGCACATCCTCTCGTGACACAGATCATGTTGGCAGGTGGGTGCTGGTGCCATAGGCTGCGAGCTGCTCAAAGGTTTTGCCCTAATGGGCCTGGGCACTGGGGACTGCGGGGGCGTGACTGTCGCCGACCCGGACAACGTGGAGCTGTCCAACCTCAGCCGACAGTTTCTCTTCAGATCCCAGCATATTTCTGTGAGACCATCCCCTCCCCACACCTGGTCTGGGCTCCCCTCATATCCCACCCTCCGCAACTGTTTCTCTCACCTCCAGTCCCCTACCTTGCCCTGCTCTCTTCTCAGAGGCCAAAGGCAGAGGTGGCTGCAGAGGCTGCACACCGTCTGAACCCACACTTGAAGGTGACCCCCTACACCCATCCACTGAACTCGTCCACAGAGCACATCTTTGGGGACTGTTTCTTCTCAGGCCTGGATGGCGTGGCTGCCGCCTTGGACAGTTTCGAGGCTCGTGAGTATACCCACCGCCCTGGAGCTCATACCCATGACAGAGCCAGCGCACTTCTGACCCTGCTCCCTGTCCCCTCAACAGGGCACTACGTGGCAGCTCGCTGCACCCACAACCTGAAGCCACTGCTGGAAGCGGGCACACTGGGCACCCTGGGAAGTGCTTCGGTGTTCGTGCCACATGTGACCAAGCAGTACACAGGACCCAGCTCAGATACACACGCGGAGGCGGGCCCCTACCCTGTGTGCACTGTCAAGCACTTCCCCAGCAGGACAGAGCATACTGTAGTGGTAAGGACGCCCTAACACCCCCTGACCTGGCTCAGTCTTCAGCTGCACCCCTGTGCCCCACCTGACCCCTCATGGCTACCCCTCCCCCACAGTGGGCCCGGGAGCTGTTTGAGAAGCTCTTTCATCCTGCTGCCAAGACCATCAACCAACAACAACTGTGAGCACCTTAGTGCAGATGGACGGAAGCCCCGGGCCCCTCGCAGCGGACTGAGGGACCTCAAGTTTCCTTCTCTCACCAGGGCAGACACCCAGAGGCCACAAGAGGTGCAGGCAGTGGTGGGAGAACTGAGGCAGCAGCCACAGACCTGGAAGGACTGTGTGATGTGGGCCCTTGGCCACTGGCACCTGCACTTCCACTCGGACATCCAGCAGCTGCTGAAACTCTACCCACCAGATAAAGTGGGTGCCAGTGCCAGAGGCTGAGGGCTCCAGGGACCGAACTGAACCTCATGGTCTCCACTTCCCCAGGTGTCTCCTGATGGAATGCCCTTCTGGTCACCTCCCAAAGAGTGTCCCCAGCCCTTGAGGTTCGATGCCAGCCAAGTGAGTGAGGTCCCGTGGGAACTGTGAAGGTGGGGAGGTTTCCAGAGCAGAGATGGGACAGTCTATGTGAGATACCAAGAAAGCCATTGAGGCATTGTGGATGCCCACAGCAAGGCAGAAGCAGGCAGAGACCCCCACCCCCATCCCCAGACCTCTGCCCCTACTTGTGTCGCAGGATACACACCTGCTCTTCGTGCTGGCAGCGGCCAACCTATATGCCCAGGTGCACGGGTGGTCTGACTCACTGAACCAGGCTGCACTCAAGGATCTGCTAAAGACATTGCTACTGCCTGACCCTCAGCACCAAGCCCGCCTCTTCACTAGTGCCCTGGAGCTGGCTCAGGCATCCAGTGAACTTGGTGAGATCCCTGGATTATCTGTGGTCCCCTGAAGGATTGGCCCTACCCTGTGCCACAGACAAAAAATAGGGACTGGGAGCCCTCAACTAGCCTCTCTCACCTGCTCATCTAGGTTTAGGCCCATCTCTACAATACTTTATTTTTTGTTTGCATTTTGGGTCACACCTGGTGATGCACAGGCATTACTCCTGGCTCTACCTTTAGGAATTACTCCTGGAGATGCTGGAGGGATCATTTGGGATGCTGGGAATCGAACTTATGTTGACCTTGGGCAACACAAACACCCTACCCCCCGTGCTATCACTCCAACCCCCTCTACAGTACTTTAGTTTGTTTGGTTTTTTGCTTTTTGGTTTTTGGACCATACCCAGGGGTGCTCAGGGATTACTCCTGGATCTGTGCTCAAGAATCACTCCTGACAGTCATCAGGGGACTGTATGGGGTGCTGGGAACTGAGTCTGGGTTGCCTGCATGCAAAAGGCAAGCACCCTACCCGCTTTATGAACTCTCTGGCCCCTCTATCCTATCTCTGACACCTCTGAGCCCTCTACCTGTTCCCCTGGTAGATCCTCCAGGGAACAAACCCACACAACCACTGGGCCCTGGGGAATGCCAACCTGTGCCCTCAGCTGGAGGGCAAACTTATACAGGCATATACCAGGGCAGGATCTGCTGGATAGGGGATGGCAGCATCAATGAGGAGTCTCCTGGAAAATGACCCTGAGGACAGGCAGCAGGTACAGGGTGAAGACAAACTGTGCCAACAATCTCCTGCCAGGAACTGTGCAGCCAAGGAGGAAGCCGAGCAAAGCCTATGAAGACTGTAGTCAGGGCCCTTCCTTGAAGCCCCTGATGTTTGACAAGGTGGGTGCCCGGATCATGGTGGAGGAAGGGCTGGGCTCGGATACTGATGCAGAAAGTCAAGAGCTAAGAAGGAAGGTGGGGCCCCTTGGCCGGAGTTCTACTAGGAGCGTGGAAGCAGCTCAGCTCTCCAGAACTGATAAATGTGTTTGTGCCTGATAAATGCGGGGAGGTGGCACAGGGTTGCCTGCTGAGGGATTTGGGGCCCTCAGGACAGCAACTTCCATGTGGACTTTGTGACGGCAGCAGCCAGCTTGCGAGCACAGAACTACAAGATCCAACCGACCAACCAGGCCCAGGTAACCCTGCTGCTTGGGATTCAGCTGGGAGATGGTGGTTGGGGGCTGAGGGGGAGGCATCAGCCCTTTGCCACACACCTTAGGTCCAGACCAAATCTCATCCTTGGCAGAGCAAGCAAATCTTGGGCCAGATCATCCCAGCCATTGCCACCACCACAGCAGCTGTGGCCGGCCTGCTGGGCCTGGAGTTGTACAAATTGGTAGATGGGCCTCGGCCCCTTCATGCCTTTCGCAACAGCTACCTACATATGGCTGAAAACAGTTTGTGTCGTCAGGTACCCTTTGCCCCAGCCATCCAAATGGTGAGTCCTTGACACTGGGCTTCTCCTGCACCTATATAAAGAGGCTCTCCTCTTGCCAGGCCCCAGACTCTGGGGGAGTCCTCAAGACATCCTCCAGCCCACTTCCTGCGCTGAAGCCAGGCTGGGACCTGTCAGACACAGGAAGCCGCCCGTCAGCCACCCCACCCCCAACTCTCTGCTCTCCTGGGTCTGGGGGAGCTGCAGCTTTAACTCATTAGTGGAGCCAGACATCCCCCACAGTCCCCTCCTTCCCAGGAGTGCCCCTGATGAGGGGGGAGGGAGGGAGCCAGGGTTCTATCTGCAAACACAGTCTCGCCTCCAACTTGGGCATGGGCCCACCCGCTCCCAGCTGAGGAAAACACTGAACTCATGGGGTGGGGGCTGCAGTCAGAATTATTGTGTGCAGGGGGTCACCAGTGGAGGCCCTGGGAGCCGCCACATCTGTGTGCCAGATGTAGCACAGGGCTCTGCAGGCTTCGTGGGGATGCACAGGGACACATGTAGTATTCCTGAGTTATGTGCATGTATGAGTCTCTGAGTGCAGAACCGTGGTGCCCCTGGCCATGAGCCCAGGCTCTGAGGGGTTACTATGTCCTTGGAGCACAGGAAAGAGGTCCTAGGGAATGCCATCTCTGGGGGAAGAGGGGAGAGGTCAGGGGCCAACACTGGAGTTTTGCTGAGCAGCCATGGGGTCCCTCAGGGTGCAGCATACAGAGCCCCTTTGTCAGGGTTGTGCCTCTAACAAGCACACAGCTGCCTTTGTCAACAGTGGAGGGAGAGGGAGGGGGAGCCCCCATCTCACCTCTCTGGCCTCATCTCAGCTTGACTCCACTGTGTTTCGGGGGCTAGCCAGGTCCTCTGTCCTGGCCTCCAACTTCCTGCCACTCCTCTGGGCACCAGAACCCCCAGTGTCCTGAAACTAGGAAGGAAAGGGGACAGGAAAGACGCTTCTGTGGACCGGATCTCTGAGCTAGGAGGCCTCTGGTGGTCACCGTGCCTTTGCCCCAAGTGCCTGTGAGTGATCCAAGGCCCTAGTGACACAAGGATAAGGGGACAGGATGAGCCCCTCCTTGGCTCCCAGCCTTGCATTTGAGGAGCAATAAGTTTATCAAAGACTGCAGGGGCCCTGCTCCAGCTTCCTCAGGAAGCCCCGCCCCTACACACACACACACACACACACACACACACACACACACACACACACAGTGCCTGTATGATGGATCGCCTGTTTCCCTGTGCAGGGGGGCCCCTAGCCCCATTTCCTGTGCTGGCCCCATGGGCGGGAGGGTACTGAGACGATTCTGGGCTCAGATCCCACCTTCTACCCCCACCCCCTGGCTTCTGCTTCCTGCCTGGAGTCCAGTTCTCCCCTAGAAAGGGGCCATCAGCTGCTGGGCCTGGGCAGCTTTGTGTGTGTGTGTGTGTGTGTGTGTGTGTGTGTGTGTGTGTGTGTGAGAGAGAGAGAGAGAGAGAGAGAGAGAGAGAGAGAGAGAGAGAGAGAGAAAGAGAGAAAAAAGAGAGAGAGAAGGGGGAGGGAGGGAGAGAGAAAGGAAGGAGAGACATGCTTCTCCCTCCTCCTCTCCCTCTTCAGTTCCAGAACTGGAGATGGACCTGTTGGGACCGCCTGGAGGTGTCTGCAGGACAGCCTGAGAGGACCCTGGAGTCACTACTGACCCACCTCCAGGTGTGTCCCCTTCCTGACTCTCACCGCCAGCCTGGCCCAGCCTGGCCCAGCTGACACTGACCTCTCTCTAGGAACATCACGGGCTGAGGGTGCGCATGCTCCTGCATGACACAGCCTACGTATACTCAGCACGATGGCCGTCTGAAAAGAGGGACCAGTACCTGTCCCGCAGGTGAGGCCACCCCTGGCCGCTCCTGGAAGTGAAGACAAGCTGGCTTCCCCCTTCCCATCCCCTTCTGGGCCTCTCACACCTTCCTGTGGTTTGACCAAATGGAGCCAACAAATGGGCTGGGGGGTGGGGCAAGGGCCAAGAGTCTGCCTAGGGGTGTCCAGCAGCTGCTACTCCCTGCCAGCCTCCCCGCCAGCCTCCACCCCTGCTTCAGCTCCCCTTTCCGCAGTCCTCTCCCAGGGGACTTGCAGTTTCCTGCCTCCTGCCCTCCCCGCCCGCTGCTCTGAAAATAGTTTCAGATGTTTCCTGTCTTGAGCCGCTCCTGCTTCTGCCTTGGGCGCTTTCTGGCCCAGCAGCACCCTCTAGCCCAGGCCAGGTTATGCTCTGTGTTCTGCAGGCTACCGCTCACTCCTATTTCCCCTTCCCCCTGGCGCAGCTTGACTGAAGTGATGAGGGAGATGGGCTGGGAGCCTAAGCCTGGACAGCGGGTGCTGGTGCTGGAGCTGAGCTGTGAGGGGGAAGAGGACGACACCACCTTCCCCCCACTGCACTACCAACTGTGACCAGGCTGCAGCGCCGCCCCCAACGCCCCCTTCCACCCGCCCCTGTCCTGCATGCCAAGCCAAGCCCAGGAAGCCCTCAATAAACAGAGAAGGAAGGTGTGAGCGGAGAGGCTGGACTCCTGGGCAGCGGGCAGGTGGGGTGTGTCCTGACATGGGCACCCCAGGGACCCCTGCAGGGTGAGAAAAGACTATTTCCATTCATGCGTCTGGACTGTGCCTTGGAGGGTGGGGCGGGGGGGGGGCAAGGGGCTGCCTCCTGCAGCCTCAGGGCTATGAACCAAGACTGAGCAGAGAAAGGCTTTTATTGTCCCTGACTGAGGGAGATGAAGAGAGCGTTCAGAGGTAGCTGACAACATCATTGCAGATGATGGGCTGGCGGCTGCGGCAGCTCATGAGGGCTGCGAAGCGTGAGACATCTGCAGGCAGTTCAGGCTCTGAGCGAGGTGGGCATGAGAGCCGCTTGCCTGCCATGGCTGCCCGCCGTGCCCTGGACAGCTGGCGCCGCAACTGCTCAGAGAGGCCAAGTAGGAACTGCGGGGGGCGAGTACGGGCTCGGGACCCACCTTCAGGGTCCCCCTCACCTGCTGCCTCGGGCAGCTCCATCCAGTTGTGTACCAAGTCTGCAAAGCAGTTGTCCCCCAGCACCAGGGGCTGCCGGCTGCGCCCTCTGCTTAGCAGCGCTGCTGTCCAGTCCTCGGAGTCCAGCCCCCGCCAGTGCTCCAAGCAGGCGTCGGGGGTGGACTTGGGCCTTGGGCGGCGGGTTGGTGGTACCCTGGCCACAGGTACACTGGGCACGGGGAGGCCACTGGTGGAGAGGCGCTGTCTCCGCAGGCGTGCTGGGGGCACTGGGAGGGCCGGGTGCTGGGGTACAGGCAGCTCTTCCTCCCTCCATGTGCTGCCCGACACCTCGGAGAAGCCAGAGTCCCAGTCCAGGGCATTCTCCCTGGGTCCCCCCAAGGCTATACTTCTGTGTCCTGTCCCCACTGCTTCTTCCTCCTCTTCCTCCACACAGCAGACAGAGTCCTCCTCCAAGGCAGCATCCGAAGCCCTGAGTCGGTGTCGCAGCTGCACACCTGTGCTGGGTTTGGGAGGCGGTGGGAGGGGGCCAGGCATGGGCGGTGAGCCCGAGTCCCGGCCGCACAACTGCAGAGGAAGAGAGGGCAGCGCTTGTCACTCCCGCCTGCGTGGCCATCGCAGTCCAGAACACAAGGCTAAGAGGGCTGCAGGGACCCGCAGGCAGCGGCAGCACTGCCTGCAGTGGGCACGGGCTTGCATGAGGGTGCTGGCACACGCAGCTCGTGTGGCTCCCATCAGCCGACCTGGTGGCAGTCCTGCAGGCTGCGGCACGCAGAGCCGGGCAAGTCGGCACCCGCCAGCAGGGCGGGAGGTAGGGTTGCGGGCCTGGATGGGGAAGTAGGTGCAACCCAGGGCCCGGAACGCATCCGTGTTCTTGGGGGCGTCGCTTACCCCAAGTGTTTGCTAGGTGAGGGACAGAGGAAGGAGACACAGGCCGTTCTAACAGCTCTATAGCCCCTCGCTGCTCCCCAGCCCCCGCCTCCCCCCCCTCCCCATCCACTTCCAAAGACTTTTCTTCCCCTCCAACTTGCTTGGCGGCCCCAAGCAGCACAGCCAGCTGGGTGCCTGTTACTTGATGCCCAGCGAAGTCCCAACCGTCCGAAACCCGAGGAGGGCCAGCTGGGCCATCTGCGCCACCCCGCCCCCATCCCGCCAGTGCTGGCACTCGGAACGGCCTCCACCCCCCGTGTGCGGCGTGGCCGGACGGCAGCGAGCACCCCACACACGTCCTCCCCAGCCACACCCGCTCCCCAACCTCACCAGTTCCCAGCGGAGCTGGCCCAAGAAGCTGTCAAGCCGAGTGCTGTGCATGCCCGTGCCGAGCTCCCGCCAGACCTCCGGGACGACTCGGACTTCTGCGAGCGCGGCGCCGAGAGGGCCAGGCGGGCCGGCCAGCGGCGCCCTGGCCCAGCTCCTGGCGCGGCCGCTGCTGGCTCTCCGCGGCTCCCGCGGCCGCCCCAACATCTGGCAGCTGCGCCCCGCCCCTGGCGCGGCAGCCAATGGGGCCTGGGTGGGGCTGAAGTGGCCCAGCCCCTGGCGGGCCGGCCGGGTGGGGGTGCCAACCGCCCACTCCCCACCGGCTGGGGGCGGGGCTGTAGCTGGAACCCTGGAGGGGTCTGGCCAGGGTCTTCCCGACTCCCCGGGAGGTGGAGCTGAGTCCGGATTCACTGCATGAACCCGCACAAGTCACTTCCCCGCGCTAGCCTCGGTTTCCCCTTTCTCCCCAGGACAGAAGTCGGGGACATAGGGAACCCCGGCTGTGCTCACGTGCGCCCCCTCACTGGCAGGACCCCATAACGAGGAGGGGGCACCTGGGACCCGAGCTTCAGGATCTGCTCCTGGAGCGGCCTCCACAATCCCTGGAAGTGTGCAGGGGTGGGGCCCCTCCGAGATCTGCCGGAGCGCGGGGCGTCGCGACAGCACGGGGGAGGGTGCAGCCCGAGCCTCTGCACGGAGCGAGGCGACGCTGCCCTCTAGTGGGGAGCGGGCCGTTAACGTTCGTTCCTCGAGGACACCCCAGCTCTACTGGGCGCCACGTGCAGGCTCAGAGCGTCCGGTGACAGGGCGGCGACCTCGAAGCAAACGGTCTGAGCCTGCGCCCTGAAGCCTCTCCACGACCCCCCCACTGTCCCCCGAGTCTTGGTTATTGCGGCGTTCAAGGAGACTAGAAAGTCAGAAAAACACCTGCTCCGTTAAGTGTTAGCGTTAAGAAGGCCTAGCTAGATAAGGGGCCAGAAAGATCATATAGCAGGTTGCCTTGCACACAGCCAATCCGGGTTCCATTCCTGACACCCCATATGGTACTCCAAGCACAGCCAAGAGTGATTCCTGAATGCAGAGTCAGGAATAACCCCCAAGCTTTCCTGGTGTAGCCAAAAATCTTTAAAAATAATAATTATAATATAGACACAGAGGATGAATTAGTGTCTTAAAGCACTTCCCAGGCAAGCAGCAAGGCCAAACCCTGGTGTCCAGCATGCCTCAAGGTGATCAGAACAGCCCAGCTGTTTGTGATCCTCTGGTAGGGTCTCACTACAATGACTCCACAGATAGCCAATTCCCCACCCCTTCTTCCAGAGCAGCTCCCAGGACCGTGTCTGATCCTTCCCTGAGGCTGATCAAGATCAAAAATAGCCTGTGAAGTGACTGGTCACATAAAAGTGATGTGTGAAAAAGAAGCCAAGAAGAGGCTGAAAAGATGAAAGCTGAAAATGGTAAAAATTAAATCACTGAACAAGAGACTGAGTTTCTGGTCCTAGACTACCAGCGCAGACTGATATACTGATCTGTAGCTATTGGAGAGTTAAACAGACCAGCAGAAAAAAACCATGGAACAGAAAGAAGCATGCTTTGTGACTCAATAAAAAATTTTAAAAAAATTTGAAGAAGCATGCTTAGTACTAGATTCAGTGGAATTAGAAGCGTGAAATTTTTTATACATTCACTTGATCACTTGATACCCCGTTACTCATTGATTTACTCGAGCGGGTGCCAGTAGCGTCTCCATTCATCCCTGTTGTGTGCTAGCGTAGCCCAATGGCATCTGCTCGTTCTAGGAACATGCAGAGCCTCAAACCGATCATTCAGGGTCTTGACGAAGAAGTCTGACCATCTTGTAGGTGGGTGTCACGCGATCTTTTGACATCCCGTGGAATCCAGTCAGTGGTGGCTCTAGTCCAGCGGTTGTCTCTAAACCTCATTACGTGTCTAGCCCATCTGATTTTTGATACCTTGGCAAATGAGACAGCATCCCTGATTCTTGAGCATTGATGGAGATCGGAACTCTGGATTCTATCTTTCATTTGAGTGAAACGTGATACTCCAAGCATAGCTCTTTCGATTCCTCTTTGAGAGACCCGAATAGCATTCTCATCCTGTTTTCGTAGGGCCCAGGTCTCTGAGGCATATGTTATTGCAGGAAGAACAGTGGAATCGAAGAGATGTGCTCGGAGCTGGAGGTTCTTTGTCCTCTTAGTTATTTCTTCAACGCTCTTGAAGGCATTCTAAGCCGCCCTCTTCCTCCTGCGTAACTCAGGTGCCAGGTCATTCATCATGTTGATTTCTCGACCTAGGTATATATAACTGTTGCATTTGGAGATGGTGGTTCCGTTGAGAGTGAATGGAACAAGACTGTTTCTCATGAACATTGTCTTTGTGAGATTCAGTTATAATCCGACCTTTCCATACTCACGGTCAAAGTCGGTTAGCATTTGTGCTGCTTGGCTGATGTTTGGTGTTATTAGAACGATGTCATCAGCAAAGTGAAGGTGGTGTAGTTGCTGACCATCTATCTTCACTCCCATTCCTTCCCATTCCAGTCATCGCATGATGTTCTCAAGGGTGGCACTGAAGAGTTTTGGTGAAATGGTATCACCCTGCCAAATCCCTCTCTTGACATGGATGATTACTTCTTTGTAGAATGGTGAGATCCTGGTAGTGAATCCATAATAGAGTTCACAGAGGATCCTGATGTATTGAGTTTGTACGCCCTGATTGGCTAGGGCTTCTATGACCACTTCCATCTCAATAGAATCAAAGGTAAAGGTAAAGGCCCTCCCGTTGATCGTCGATTTGCTCGAGCGGGCCCAGTAACGTCTCCATTGGAGACTTTGTTGTTACTGTGTTTGGCATATTGAATACGTCACAGGGAGCTTGCCAGGCTCTGCCGTGCGGGCGAGATACTCTCGGTAGCTTGCCAGGCTCTCCGAGAGGGGCGGAGGAATCGAACTTGGGTCGGCCATGTTGGCTGCGTGCAAGGCAAACGCCCTGCTGCTATGCTATCGCTCCAGCCCTGCATATAGCACAGCGGGTAGGGCGTTCGCCTTACAAGCGGCCAACATGGCCGACCCGAGTTCGATTCCTCCGCCCCTCTCGGAGAGCCCGGCAAGCTACCGAGAGTATTCGATATGCCAGACACAGTAACAACAAAGTCTCCAATGGAGACGTTACTGCGCCCGCTCGAGCAAAATCGACGATCAACGGGAGGGCCTTTATGTATAGAATCAAAGACCGTCTCTAAATCAATGAATGTTAGACAGAACAGCATCTTGAACTCCTGAGAAACCTCAATGAGCTGAGTAATCGTGTGGATATGGTCGATGGTGCTGAATCCTTTTTGGAACCCAGCTTGTTCGCATGATTGTCCTTCATCTAGTGTTCTGTCAATCCTATTCAGGATGACTCGAGTGAACAGCTTGTAGATGACAGACAATAGGCAGATCGGGCGATAGTTGCCAATGTCGTGGATGTCTCCCTTCTTGTATAGTAGTACAGTCCTGCTGGTTTTCCACTGGGATGGAAGCTTGCATTCAGACAGGTAGTGTGTGAAGAGCCGAGCCAGTGTATTGTTGAGTACTGACGGTAAGTTCTTCAGGTGTTCAGGTCTGACCTTGTCTGGGCCAGGTGCTCTTTGTTTCTTTACCTATGAGATGGCGTGTTGGATTTTGGAAGGGAGAACATTGGGAACGACATATCCATCCTGCGGAATTTGGTATGTGGGCAAGTGGACGTGGTTATTAAAGAGATCTGAGTAGAAGTCATAAATAATCTTCTCCATTGCCCTTCTGGAAGATGTGATAGATCCATCCGGATGTCGGAGGGCAGTCATCTTGGTCTTGTGATTGGTGAAGGACAGGTGGGCCTTACGAATGCTTTTCCCGGCTTCTGCCGCATCTACCAGCACTGCTGCTCTCCTGTCTTTGAAGTCATCCTTGATGGCTTCTCTGCATTGTTTTGCCAGCTCGGATGTTCGTTCGCTTGCGGTTGCCTGAGGCATGTGCCAAGCCACGTTGGCGTATAAGTTCAAGAGTGTTCAAAGAAAGGCGTTTTTTTTTTTTTTGTGGTTATCTCTCTCTTGGCATTCCTCGCACAATCATGGAGGTGCTGAATCATTCGATTTTATGCATTAATTTCTAGAATCTATTCCACAATTTTTGGGGGAAGGTGCACACCCATCGTGCTCTAGGCTTACTTTTGGCTCTGAACTGAGGGATCACTCCTCACTCCTGGCAATGCTCTAGGGACCATATGGTATGCCTGAGATCCAATTTGAGTTGGCCATTTTCTGGGCAAGCACCCTACCTGCTATACTACCTCTCTAGTCCCACAATTCATTATTTTGATCACTGTGTGTGTTCAGTAGTATGAGAATATGATTTTTTGGGGGAGGGTAAGGAAGCAGGCTACCCCTGGCGGTGCTCAGGGCTTACTTCTGGCTCTGTGGTCAGAGATCACTGCTAGTAATTTGGGGGATAATATGAGGTGCCAGGGACTAAACCCAGGTTAGCCAAATGCAAGGGAAATAACCTGTCTGGTTCTTGAGGGTCCGAGTGATAGTACAGAGGGCAGGGTGTTTGCTTTACACATGGCCAACCCAGGTTCAATCCCTGGCATCCCATATTGTCCCCTGAGCACCGCGAGGAGTAATTTCTGAGTGCAGAGCCAGAAGTAATGCCCCTGAGCATTGCTGGGTGTGACCCAAAATGCCAAAACAAAAACAAAAAAACACGATTCTTTTTATGCAGTTGCCTAGATTTTTATTTGCCTAATTTATTGTGCCAAATAAATTAATCTAATAAAGCAAAATTCCACACACTGAAGCAGTTCTGACAACTCTGCTGTTAGGGATTCCCGATGGAGAAGCCACTGGATGATGGCACAGTGACTAAGAAAGTGTCCAGGGTGAGTGTAAAGTCCTAAGTGTAAACCCTGGTTATTGACACCACAGAGGTGATTTGATCATTACTAGAGAAAAAAAGGTGGTTGGGGGTCCAGGGCCAAAGAGATAGTATGGCAGGTAAGGCACATTCCTTGCAAGAGGCTAATGTGTATTTGATTAAATGGCATCCCAAATGGTCCCCTAAACCCTGCCAGGGGTGATCCCCGAGCACTGACAGGACTCAGCACTGAGCAACACTGAATTTGGCCCAAAAGGAAAAAAATGGGGGCAAAAATATATAGCTATGATGGTGGTAGTTGGAGTTCTTAGGAAAGTACATGATATAATGGAGAACACTGAGGAGTTTTAAGTGGAAAACTCAATGGCCTGGCTACTATTTCAATAATTCCACTACTTTGGGAGAAGCACTTCATCAGAGTGCCGGCTCCTGCCCTTATCCAGGATGCACAGATGGAGCTTCCTTTATTGTAGGTCTTAGAACTAAATTTAATTCTTGCAGATGCATGAATATGGGTTGGAAAGGGAGGCATCAAACATGAGTTCTGGGCCAGACAGACAGTACAGCAGGTAAGGTGCTTTCCTTGCACATGCCCGACCTGGGTTTGATCCCTGGAACCCAGATGGTCCCCTGAGCAAGACCAGGAGTAATTACTGAGTGCAGAGCCAGAAGTAACCCTGAACACTGCTGGGTGTGGATTCCCCCATTCCCCACCCCCCAAAAAAATGTCTGTAACATATGCATCATGAAGAGCTTTATAAACCACGGTGTTTAGATCCCTGTTATCACTGTACTACTGTCATACCCTTGTCATCAATTTACTCAAGAGGGCACCAGTAACGTCTCCATTTGTCCCAGTCCTGAGATTTTAGCAGCCTTTCCTTACTCTTAATCTTTAATCTTTCCCAATGATTGGAGGCTCTTTTAGGGTAAAGGGAGTGAAACCTGTTATTGTTACTGTTTTTGGCATATTGAATAGGGCACAGGGAGCTTGCAGCCTCTCCCATGTGGGTGGGATACTCCCAGTAGCTTGCCAGGCTGCTATATATATATATATATACATATATATATATATATATATTTCCCGGCAGGAGGTGGCTTCTGGGTGTGATGCCCAGGTCGCCAGAGACCAGGGGAAGTAGGCAGAGGATTTCTGCTCCTGGGTCCCATTGAGCCCAGAGTTCAAGATCACAAGGTTCTGCATTACCAGGGTTTCGTGGGACTTCGCTCATGTGTGAGGCTTGGCCTGAGCGTGTGGAAAGTGGCCTGGAGCATGGCGGCAGTTGGGTAGTGGAGGTTGGCTGCTGGGGCTGGGTCCCTTGGGGTAGGGAGGGCTCTCGCCCAACCCCTCTGGGGCGCCCCAAATGAAAATAGCCTGGCATGGAATCCAGTGGCATGGTTATGGGAGCCTCATTTTATGCTCCCTTCCAGGAGAAGCAGCTGTGAGTTCTGGAGGGTGGTCGATGAGGAGATTATCTGGTGCCAGTGTTTAAATAAAGGGGAGAAATTTTATTTTGTCTTTTTGGGTCATACCCAGTGATGCTCATGAGTTACTCCAGGCTCTGTATCAGAAATTACTCCTGAAGGTGCTCGGGATGCTGGGGATCACACTCAGGTCAGTCATGTGCAAGGCAAATGCCCTACCCACTGTACTATCACTCTGATTAAAGGGGAGAACTTGTTTTAAAAAGATTTCTAATATTTTTTTTTCTTTTTGTGTCACACCCAGCAATTCTCAGGGGTTACTCCTGGCTCTGCACTCAGACGTTACTCCTGGCGGTGCTTGGGGGACCATATGGGATGTCAGGGATTGAACCCAGGTTGGCCATGTGCAAGGCAAAGATTTCTAATATTTTCAAGCTTTTATTTCTGACTTTCCAGTTTTCATTTTTTTGTTTTGTTTTGTTGTTGTTTGTTTTGTGTTGTGGGCTGTAACCAGCACTCGGGATCCTGCCAGCATGTTGCTCGGGGTCACTCCCGGTGATGCTTGGGACACCATGCAGTCCTGGGGATTGAAATCAGGGCCTCTCGTGTGCAAAGGCATTGAGCTATCTCTGGACTCTAAATTTAATTCATTTTTTATTTGTTTTTGTTTTGTTTTTTGACAATAACTGGTGGTCCTCAGGGCTTATTCCTAGCTCTGGGCTCAGAGATCTCACCTACAGTGCCAGGGAACCATGTGGGATGCTGGGGATCAAATCCAGGTCAGATGCATACAAGACAAGCACCCAACCTGCTGAACTACTGCTCCATACCCCCTCCTCATAAACTTAATTATTAAAAAACTAAATAGGAAATCAGAGAGATAGCAGGTATGGCACTTGCCTAGCATGTGGCTGACCTGGGTTTGATCCCTAGAACCCTATATATCCAAGCCCTTTCAGGAGTAATCCCTGAGCATAGAGTTAGGATTGAGCCCTGAGCATTGCTAGGTATAGCCCCCAAACAAAATACACAAACAAGAAACGTGTCTTACATTTCTTTATTGAACAAGAGGTCAGATGGAATTGCCCTGAATAAATTCATGAAAGAGTGGAGAAATGAATTTGTGAAGAAAATTGGGTGATCAATTGCAGACATGGGATTCTTGAGGTGCCTATAAACAGCCAAGAGGAGCCAAAGGGTCCCACAGTGGGTTCATGTCTGGGCTTTGGGAGAGAGATCAGCACCGAAGCCCTGGGTCTGGATGGTATTGTGAACCTGGGTGTGATGGAGGAGTGGGTTTGATAAAGGAAGGCAGCAGCCAGGACTGAGATCTGTAACATTTCATTGGTTGGAGGTAGGGAAGATGGTGCAGGATCAGCAAATGAATTAAGCAGAAGCAGCCAGGGAGGTGAGAGGAAATTTGGGAGAGGGCAGGCACTTAAAAGCCATGGGGAGCAAGTGTCAAATGCTGGATAGAAGGTGAGAAAGTGGAGAATGAAGTGCTGACCCCACCAGCCTGCAAGTCTCTGAGGACCTGACAAGGGCGGCATCATGGGGAGAGACACTTCACTGCAGAGGGAGAGGGAGGCAAAGAACTGGGGAGAGCAAGGCGAGGCAACTTGGGAACTGTGTCATATCAGTGAAAGATGATGAATGGATAAATCTCAGCAGCAGAACTCAATAAATGTTAAAAGCTATAGACATTTGTTCAGCTGTGGCATAAATGTCAAAGTCAGGCCATAGAATATTCCTGGCCACTTTGTAAATCTACTAGTTGGATTTCTATCACCAAGAATTCTTGCTTTTCTTTTAAATTTTCTTTTCTTTTTATTTTTGGTTTTGGGTCCCTACCCAGCAGTTATCAGGGCTAACTACAGGCTCTGCACTTAAGGATAACTCCTGGAGACTAGGGAATCTTACGGGGTGCCAAAAATTCAGTCTGGGTCAGCTACATGCAAGGCAAGTGTCTTACACACTGTACTATCTCTCCAGCCCCAGATTCCTCCTCCTTGTTAAATGGAGACTACTTAGGAGAGATTTTATTGATGAATGGGCTTAGATTTTATAGGCAAATAATGTCCTAATGCGCAAGTTCTGAGTTCAGTTTTCCTGAGTGCTGGGCTTACTTAGTCTCCGTGGACTTTGTGATTTAAGACTTTCCTGAGACTCAGTTTCCTCACATGCAGTTTGACTCATTCCCCATCATATCTCCTTTGAGGTATAGTCATGCATGGGGATATTCATTAAGGCATTAAAAAAAAAGTTTTCAAGGCCTCTTGATTGATATCTAGGGTCTAGAGCTCAGGTACCAGGGAGAGGCCAAGGAGGCCCAGAGGCCCTCCCCCTGGTGTGTTTGAACAACTGACCTAGCAACGGTGAACTGACAAACACACCTGGTCTCCTGGAGCTGCCTCTGTTGTCTGTCTCCCAGCCATGACGGTACTGCTCAAGTCCACAGCACTTCTTGCTCTGGCTGTCTCTGGTAAGGAGTTGGTGGGGCGGGGGGGGGGGGGCGGGGGAAGGACCCTATGAAATAGAGAGTAGCTTATCAGATGAGCTACCATGTGGGGAGGGGTGGGAGTCAGAGAAGGGCCAGTATTGGAACACACAATCTTCATCCATTCCCTTGAATCACATTCTCATTTCACCAATTTTTCATTCCTCATTTGTGAAGTGAACCAGTTGGCTATGAGGGTGAAGGAGAACTTTGGTGGTTTGGCCCTAAGATGTGGCCCAGCCCCAAGGTGGAAAGGCAGGAGTGTGCTAATGCATGGTGTTCCATGAGCAGGGAAGCTTCTAGCCTGAGTCCTTTCTCCTTTAGGACTCCACTGCCTACCCTGGTTCATAAAAATCTCTGAGAACCATGATCCCAACATTGAACTTCAGTCTTTCACCTTCAACTGCTCTTA
This sequence comes from Sorex fumeus, assembly GCF_029834395.1. NCBI lineage: Eukaryota > Metazoa > Chordata > Mammalia > Eulipotyphla > Soricidae > Sorex > Sorex fumeus. Next base: position 50,579,877 of record NW_026606129.1, on the reverse strand, counting down.
TTATACCCCCACCATGAAGTTGCTATATGTGCAGCCGCCCACCACCTTTTTCAACACCCTAAGCCAGAAACTGTGGAATGGAATACTCACAGTCAAGGTAAGGTTGTGAGCACAGCTAAGGCTTGTGGCATAAACCAAGGAAGATCCAAAATTCACAGAGCCAGAGATGGGGGTGAGGGTGGTACTCTAAGCCCCACAAAACACTGCCCACCTGCATAGGTGACCTTGAGCAGCTCAGCCCGGCTGGATGCCCTGGAAGTGAACCATTATGAGCTGCATTTCCAGTACACGTGCGGCAGTTTTGTGAAGGAGGCGCCACTCTTTGTGGACGTGATACGGGATCCTAGCCGGATCCAGTGTGTTGGCCGATTTGCTAGCCCAGGTGAGGTCTGAACAATAGGTTGGGGTGGGGATGAGGTTGGCCTGAAAAAAAAAAAAAGCTTTTCTGCTGTTATCTCTGCCCAGCGGGGGAAATCATTCAGGTGCCTGAGACAGTCACCCCTGGGGCTCGGCTCTACACTCTGCTGCTCCCAGGCCTGGAATTTCAGAAAGCCAAGGTAAGCCTAGCACATTTGCAGTGAGAGGGAAGGATAATGGTCTAGGGTGAGGAAAATCAGTTTCCTCCTGGCTAAGCCCAACCTGCCAAAAGCCCCTTTGTGCACAATTGAGCTTCTATTGAGCTTCTTCCTGACCCAGGTCCTTTGACCGTGGCTCTTCATATAGGCACATTTCTCAGCAAAGGAGCTGAGTCGTTTTCTTTCTTTCTTTCTTTCTTTCTTTCTTTCTTTCTTTCTTTCTTTCTTTCTTCTTCTTCTTCTTCTTCTTCTTCTTCTTCTTCTTCTTCTTCTTCTTCTTCTTCTTCTTCTTCTTCTTCTTCTCCTCCACCTCCTCCTCCTCCTCCTCCTCCTTCTCCTCCTTCTCCTCATTCTTCTCCTTCTTCTCCTCCTTCTCCTTCTCCTCCTCCTTCTTTTTTTTTTTTCTTGTTGCTTCTGAAGCTCCTCCATGACAGTTTTCTATCACTTCTGTAATCCAAAAAGAAATGAAGGGCCCAGAATGCGGTTCTGTTGTAGACTCGACATTTGAGTTCACTCACTGGCACGTGCTGAGTGCGGTCCTGGTAGCCATAAGTATGGGGTCCCTGTTGGACACCACAATGAGTGTGTGATTTTCATTAACTGCAGCAAAGACTGCAACAAATGGAAAGGGGAAGAAAACAAAAAAGACATGTTAAACAAGAAACCACAAAATAGTTGGTTTAAACAGAAAAAAAATTGAGGCTCAGTGCTAGGAGTCAGGGTAGAAGTGTTGGGGAGACCAGATTAGGGTGTCAGTTATAGGATACGGGAGAATTAGGCATGGATAGGAAATTGCTGGGTTGTGGGGGTAATATTGACAGATATTTGGGTACTAGGGGTTGAGCAGAGGCCTCCTGGAATCTCAAGTGTCTCTTTTCTATCAGATAAGCATCACCAATGCTCAGGACCCTCCACTTTTCCCTGGAGTTTTCTCCATTGATAGGTCGGGTTCACTACGAGCACCATCACAGGGACTCAACGGGCAGGCTGAGAAGGTGAGCATGGTTTACACCTGGGACTGTCCATGGGTAGGGTCAAACACCTCCTGGCTTGTTTTTTCTTGGCCTTCTTGACTATGTGCTACCTGCTACTCCATGGGCTCTGGAATTCCAGAAAGAAAAAGAATCCCAAGGGGTCGGAGAAATATTACAACAGGTAAATTGTTTGCCTTGCCTGCCGCCAACCTACATTTGATCCCTGGCATCCCATATGGTCTCCTGAGGCCTACCAGGAGTGATTCCTAAATGAAGAGCCAGGAGTATCCCCTAAGCATCATTGGTGTGGCCTCAAACCAAAAAACAAAAAGTAAAAGAATTCCATGGCTGGATAGATATTGAAGAGGATAAAGTACTTGCATTGCACACAACTGACCCAGGCTAAATTTCAGCACCCCATATGTCCCCTGAGTCCACCCAGGAGTGATTCCTGAGTGCAAAGCCGGAAGTAAAACCTGAGCACTCCTGGGTGTGACTCAAAAGCTAAAAGAAAAATAAAAAATTATTAGAAAAAGAATACCTGGTTCTGGAAATTCACAATGCTTATAATTGAAAAGAGGCATTGGGGTTAGAGCCATAATACAGTGGGTAAAGCATTCGCCTTGTATGTGGCTGACCCAGGTTTGATTGCTGGTACCACATACAGTAGCCCAAGCACCACTAGGAGTGATCCCTGAATGCAGGACCAAGAGTAAGCCCTGAAAACTGCCCGATGTGCCCCCCCCCAAAAAAAAACAAACAAATGAAAAACACCACCAAATACAAAACTTCCCTGACTTGATCCAGAGAGATAGTATAGCAGATAAGGCATTTGCTCTGCACAATGGTCAACCTGAGTTCAGTCCCCAGCACCACATGTGGTCCTCCAAGCCCTCCCAGGAGTGATTCCTGATTGCAAGAGTCAGGAGTAAGCCTTGAGCACTGCGCTGCCTGATTTGGCCTCTAAACCCAAACCCCAAACTAAACGAACACTTTTACATTTTAAGCTGGAGAAATAGCTCAAAGATTTAGCATACCTGCCTGATAGGGCCTCAAAACCAAACCAAATAAACAATGTTCGTGTCTTAGTTTATTGTTTTTTAGCAAATCAAAGAAGGCAATTCACATCCTGAATGTTTCAGATATCACTCTGTGTGTGTATGTGTGTGTGTGTGGGGGGAAGATCTCTTTGTATCCTTATGTACTTACTAATAGAAAAATATATTGTCTTAGTAATATCTGTCAGTAGAGACAGGTCATAAGGAGTGAGTGTTGGGGTTCCTTGTGGAGTCTGAGGCGGCTGCTTATTTGAGAAGATTAGTCAGAGACACAGGTGACACACACTGGCTCTCCTTCCGGTGCTCAGGTCTTCCCTCTCAAGATCTTGGTGACCTTTGGAACGAATGGAAGCTGTCATGGGCTGCTGGTGGTGAAAGTTTTGCCTGTCCCCTCCAGCCACCTCTCCTTCCTGTAAGGCTCCCTGCACTAGAAGCGCTGGGGAAGGCAGCATCCAGCACCAAGGAAGTAGGAGTAGAGTGAAGGTGGGGGGCTGTTGGGGTGTCCTAAGCTAGCTCCTCTATGAGGAAAGCTTCAGGGGGTCTTTTGAAGGGAAGCCAGTTTCCTTCTTAAGGCCAAATCCCCTGTTTTGGTGCAGGGAACAGAACCGGAGTATCATAATCCGGGAGGATGTGGACCCCGGAAGTGAGGTGGTTCAGGTCCAAGCCCAGGGCTCTGATGTGCGCTATGAAATCCTCTCTCCAGTGCCCTGCCCACTCTTCTCCATTGGATATGGTAAGGGAGGGCGAGGGTACAGGCATGCACTATCTTCTCACCCTCCTGAGAATAAGTCTGAAAAATTGGAGCTAGGGAAACTTGGTAGGCTGGATAGAGTTTGAGGTCAGCCTTGCAAGAGATAACCAAAATGGCTGGGTTCAGTCCTGCACTGGATCCTGTGTGGGGAGGAGACGGGAAGGGATTAAGCTCATGAGTGATCATGCCCATGTTTTGTATCCACCCACCCTCCCTCCTTGCTCAGTTGATGGTGTGATCAGGACCACTGCACCCCTAGAGTTGGCACAGGCCCCAAGCACAATGGTCACCAGGCTGCAGGTGAAGGCTTTTGAGCGACTCCAGCCATGGACCAGTGGAGAGCTCAATATCACAGTGAAAGTACAGCTGGTCAACCGCTGGCCCCCACGCTGCCTCCCAGCACAGCTGCTGTGAGTCTGTGGGACCCTCACCTATGCTACTAGTACAAGAGCCACATCTGCAAAGCCTGGCCTGACTCCTGCCCTCTGCTCCCAGGACTCAAATTCCTGAAAACATGCCTGTGGGCACAGTCCTGAGCACCTTCACTTGCAATGACCCTGATGCTCCCGGCTCTACCCTCCACTACCAGTTGCTGCTCCATGGCCCTCCTGGCGCCACCAGCCTCTTTCTTTGGGACAGAACATTGGAGGTGCCCAGTCTCTGCTCCCAGATCTAAGAGCAGGAAAGGAAGGGAAGGGAGCCAAGGGGCTGTGGGTATAAGATCACACAGGTGGTGGTGGGGTCATTCTGCTGAAAAGAGTCAGCTAATCCCCGGAAAACCAGGCTGCAGGTGGGTTCTCTGTGGAAACCAGGACTGAAGCAGTCCCATGCGGTACAAGGCTGTTTGGGCATTGACTGGGCTTCACCCTCCCGCCTTTCTGGCCAGGTGAATGACACACTGGACTGTGATGCTCCCGGAGGCTGCTTGCAGCATGCTGCCTCCATCTTGGTGCTCGACAGGGGGCAGCCCCAAATGCGCAGTGAGTGAACATGCCCAGGACTGGGTATGTGATCTGTACTTCTCTTCCCAACATCTGCATGATCCTCGATCCTTGATCCTCCCTCAAAAAATCCTTAGGGCAAAGGCACGTATTTTTCTTCTAAATGAATCCCCATTGGGGGAAGATTATTGCTCTCCCTCTCCCCCAGGGCTTCCCCATCTTAGAACATCAGGGCAGGGCTGGGTACCCAAGGTCAGCTCTTTGATTGTCAAATGGTTCCCAGCTGAGGTGCCAGTCTTGGTGAAGGTGACACCTGTCAACGAATTCTCCCCAACCTGTGTCTCACGCTCACTTCGGGTCCCTGAGGATGTAAGACCACCCACTGTGCTGGGCTCTGTGGAGGGTACAGACATGGACTACCCACATGACAGCATTGAGTACTACATCTCTGGAGGATCCCCCACCTTCGTTGTGGATCGTCTTAGTGGTACTCCGTGCCAGGTTTAGGGTGGAGGTGGGAGGCAGAGTTAACTCTGCAGGCTGAGGCTGTGATCTCTCCTTCTAGGGAAGGTTCACCTCCTGCGGCCTCTGGACTATGAGGTGCAGCGGCTGTACAGGCTCACTGTTCTGCTAGTCGATTATGGCCAAGACCAGAACCCTGACCACCACCGAACGGGCTCCTGCACCATTACCATCGAGGTTGAGGTCATTGAGCCCTGAAACCTTGGAAAAAATTAAAGGAGTTAATTTATTATTTGGGCTGGAGCGATAGCACAGCGGGTAGGGCATTTGTCTTGCAAGTGGCCAACATGGCTGACACGAGTTTGATTCCTCCACCCCTCTCAGAGAGCCCAGCAAGCTACCAAGAGTATCTTGCCTGCATGACAAAGCCTGGCAAGCTACCCATGACGTATTCGATATGCCAAACACAGTAATAATTGTCACAATGGAGATGTTACTGGGCCTGCTCGAGCAAATCAATGAACAACGGGAGGACAATGACAGTGAATTTATTATTTATTATTATTATTATTATTATTATTATTATTATTATTAGGCTTTTGAGCCAAAAAACTTAGTGATGGCTTTGCACTCTGGAATTACTCCTGGTGGTACTTAGAGAGGCCATATGGAGTACTGGGAATTGAACCCAAGTCGACCATGTGCAAGGTCTCTCTCTCCAGCCTATCTCCATGTACTATCTCTCCAGCCCCACGTTGAAGTTTAAATCTCCCTCTGGTCTTGTTTTTCATACTCTTCCCCATTTCCTCTCTGTCTGGGGCCTATTACCTGACATGTAGGCCCTGGCCTATGTGGGAGGAGACTGAGAGGCTGACCTGGGTGCCTTCCTATAGGATGTGAACGATCATGCCCCGGAGTGTGAACCCCCATTTCAGGAACTTACCATCCACATCTCCCCGGGTCATAGTGTAGAGGTGACCAAGGTGTCATGTTGGATTCCCCAGGAGCCACAACACCTGGCCTTCTCCTACAGTATCGTGAGAGGTAAGGGCAACAGAAATCTCCAGGCTGTTAAGGAAGTTTGGCCCGGGCCAGAAAGGACCTCCTTCTTCTGTTACTTTGTTTTCAGGGAATAGTCAGAACCAATTCAGCCTGCAAGGGGCCATCCTAGTGCACAAAGGTCTCGGATTGCAGCCCTCCTGGCCAGAGCAGCCGCACACTTATGAACTATTGGTCCGTGTGGCTGATGTGGGTCCCTCCATCTCCCACCTCAGCACCACAGCCACCATCATTGTGCATCTAGTTCCATGGAGGCCCAGCACAATCGCTACAACTACAGTAAGTGAACCACAGTAAGTGACTACAGGATCTTAGGCAGGAAGGGGAGAAATATGGTAACAAAGACTTTTTTTTACTTTATTTAAACATCTTAATTTACAAAGTTGCTCATAATATAGCTGTTTCAGGCATTCAATGTTCCAATGCCAATACCACCATCAGTGTGATCAGTGTGACCTTCCCTCCATCATTGTCCCCAGTTTCCCATCTATCCCCAAGCCTGCACCCTAGGCAGGCACAAGATTGTTTAGTTTTTACTGCCATAACAAAGACTTTTGGAGAGTGGAGCTATTTTCAACGTGGAACTATAGACGATGGTGTTCTAGAAGGAACCTTTGAGGAGAGAGAACTTGGAAATATGGAAGAGCAAATGTGGGGTTTGGGGTGGCTGATCTTTGAAGGCTGGATGGTCCGTCTATTTTGGCAGAGCAGTGATAGACTGTGGCTCCCATTTCAGGTATCTTCATCGATGACACCTCTGGTTGTGAGAGTCACGGAGGCTTTCTGGCAGCCAGAGCCCTGGTTTGTAGTGGTGCTAACAGTAACAAGTGCCCTCCTCCTCCTGGTTCTGGGATGGCTCCTGCACAGGCTCCTGAAGAGGTAGGATTTCTATTTCTGGGGCCTCTGCCTCCCATACAGCCCCCAGAGATCCCCACTGATATTTTTTATTTAAAATTTGATGGCAATGCCCAAGTCAGTGGGCAGACAAACTGACATTAAGGAGAGTCACCCTTCCTCTGGAGATCAAGAGGTTAGAACCAGAAAGACCCTGGCAGGACACACTCTATCTTTGTCAGTGTTGGAGGAGCCCAGAACCTGCTCCCAGATCTAAGACAGGGGCAGCCATAAGTATAGGGTCCCTGATGGATACTACAAACAAGTGTGTGACCTCCATTCACTCTAAGTCTTAAAGCAGACATGAGTAAGGAGGAGGCTCAGGCTTTCATGAGCTGGGCATTTGCCTTCTTCCTGTCTCCCCACTTGAAACCTTACCTGACACTTTCTAGTAGGCACAGACGGAATCCAAGGAAGGTGCGGTAAAAACGCGAGTGCTAAGTTTGAACTCTTTCCTGATCTAAAAAGGCAAATGAAGGGGCTGATGCCTGGAGCCCACAGCTGCCTCACTTCTCCGTCCATTCTCCTGGTATTTCAGGTTGACCCAAGTGTTACAGGCACCAAACAAACCAGACCAGGCCCTGCTGCTAAACAGGTCAGCGACCTTTGTATGACTCTCTGCTTGGGATCTGTCTCAAACCCACGCTAGGACCTACAACCTTATCTCTCCTTCCTATACCTGCTTTGCCCTAGAATCCAAGGAACTGAAGGTTCCACTGAGGGCTTGATGGAGCCACTGAAGAGGGAGATGTCCCAGGCACCCCAGAAAGACACGAGCCTGGTAAGGCAATCCACCATCCTATTTAATAGGCACAGAGTCTTCTCCAGAGTACTCTGCTCCCCACCACCCTTGTCCCTGTGGACAGTTAAAGGAGGTGGGTGGGCTCCAGACCCAGTCAGAGGCAGGCATCCATTTGCTCCCTGTGGGTAAGAATCAATCAGTGAACCCTTTCTTCCCCTCAGCAGCATTTTGATGGCAGAGCACAGGATGCCCGTGAGTTGTTCTCTTCCTAAACCATCCTAAACCATTCTTCATACTCTTCATCTGGGCCCATTTCCTCTCCTTACCCTACCTCAGTATCTCCTCCTGCTATCACGCACCCATTATCTTTTTTCTCTGTATGGGATCTGTTGTCCTTCCTACTCCCACTTCAGCTGTTTGTCAAAAACCTGTGTGACTTGGAGGTGGTACGAACAGGGCCTGCTTTCTATCCAGGGTTGGGATGGGGATAGTGATGAGATGTATTTTGTTTTTGAGCCACACTCAGCAGAACTTAGGGCTTATTCCTGGCTCTTTGCTCGGGATCACTCCAGGCAGGACTCACAGATTCATATGTAGTGCCTGGAATTGAACCGAGGTGGGTCGTGTGCAAGACAAACGACCTACCTACTATACTGTCACTCTGGTTCCTCCTCCAGTGCATTTGGTCTTTACCTAAGCAAATTTACTGAGAAAGGAGGTAGGGACTAGCAGAATTGGGGCGGGGAGTCACACCAAGGGTCCTAGAAAGTCTTTCTTCAGCAGTGTCCTCTTTCCCCTGACCTTCTGAGCTCCTAGGTACCGGAAGAGCATACCTGTTCAACACAAGCACTGGAGCCCGGCGCTGGCTCTGAAACCAAGAAATTCCTTCCTTCACTGTGTTAGTAAGTTCTTCATAGGACCTGTTTTCAAGCCGCTTCAGTAATAAAATTACAAGAATGGTCCTGGATCTGTAACCTACATATGAGAGCTGTGAGATCTTGCTTCCTAATGTTCCTTGGAGAAAACACCCAACCCTTGTGGGCTCTTAGGAGCTGCAAAGCTAATAATCTTTTTTTTTTTTTTTAGCTTTTGGGCCACACTTGGCAGTGCTCAGGGGTTATGCCTGGCTCTGCACTCAGGAATCACTCCCGGCAGGCAAATGGGACCAAATGGTATGCTGGGTATTGAACCTAGGTCAGCCACATGCAAGGCAAATGCCCTGCCTGCTGTATTATTGCTCTGCCTTGCTACTTTTCTTTTTAGGAAGTGTTGTATAATACTCTAGCAGTGTAAAAGGTGGTTACTCTTTTACAGAGTAGCAGGGTCAGTGACTGAAGGTGCCTTTAGTCAGTCTGTCCCCTCAGTGATCACCTTCTTACTGAGTTCGGAGGATCCTGGAACCTTCTTTCTTTCATTCTTAAATGGAGAACTTTGAAGGCCCCGCTAACTTTTAGAGCACTTTGATGACTAGTGTAGAAGTTTTCTTGGAAAGGATCTGGAGGTTCTACACTAACATTGGTGTAGACTTGAGAATCCTGTAGTTGAGCTGGTCACCCGTGGGACTAGTCAACGTGGATAATCGGGAAAGGGTGCATGAGTGGGAAAAAAGAGAGACAGAAGAATGGGAGCAAGACAAGACTCTGATCAAGCTCCAAATTTATTTCTCCCAAGCTAGCTTTTTATAATTGATTACACGAGGAAGTGGGAAAAATGGGGAATTAACAAAGCATAAAAATATTCAGTGAATCAGGGTGTGCGCTCATGGCAGTTATCTCGGGCGTAGCTCAGAAACTTACACAACGTATTTTAACATTTTTCCAAGAGATTAGTTCCTAAATTGCAGGTCAGACTGTACTGACATTTTGGCTCCTGGCATCTCCTCCCTTTTTATTTTTAAAATAGGCAATTAAGTATCTTATAGAGAGCCTTAATTTTTATTTTTAAAATAGGCAATTAAGTATTGGCAGTACAGTGGGCCTGTTCTTACATCTCCAGAGATAGCTCAACCTGTATCACAGAAGGCAAGCTTTCTTCATGGAAAGAAGGGCATTAACCATTAGGGGAAGTAGGGGCCTATCCCTCAGTCACTATTAAGGATCCTTTAAGTGGGGAGAGGAATATTGTTCATATCCAACCTCTATGCAGATAGGCATGCTTCTACGAGCTCAGGACGGCCTTTGAAGGCTCCTTGTCAGTGGATACCGCCTGGTTCCATCCCCCTGGAGGTGCCCATAGTATCATTTCAACTGCCCTGAGATGCAGCTGCCCTAGTTCGGGTGCAAGGAGCCAGTAGCTGCACAAGGAGCAGGGGTACAGTTCCATCCAGGCACCTCTAGCCCTTGATCAGCAAGATCCAATAGATGGTAATGAATTTGGATGGGTTTTGATGCCAGGGAGTCAATCTGCCTTTTTATAAAAAAAAAAAAAAGCCATAACACTATTAAACAAAAACGGAGCCAGGGATATTACAATCAGGATACCAAAAAGGGGCACATAAGGTGATATTCCTCTCACCCCTCACCACCCTTGTGAGGCGTCAATGGGTCGTCTCCGCTTCTCGAGGTCTTCTTGGAGCTGTCTTATTCGATCTTGGACAACCACTCTGGTTGACGAAGAAGCAGCATTCTTCTTGCAAAAAAAAACCACAAAGGCCACCCTGTTTGGCAGTAAGGAGGTCCAGACCACTTTGATTCTGCAATACAACTTGGGCAAGAGAATTTAATTGCTCCTGAACAGTCAAAATTATTTGGGATACCTCTTGGATGTCCCCTATCAGCTGATTCTGCAAGGAATCATACAAGGAGACAGCAGTGGTGATGCCCGCTGTGCCAGTGGCAATCCCAGCTGCCACTCCCAGGCCAAGAAGAAAAGGGATGAAGGCAGGAGAGCGGGGTGTACAAGTATGTTCTTTCAAAAGTATTGGGATGGGTTCGGATGCGGGGAGTATACTAAGGAGTGGGAAAACAAAGACAATGGTACAAATTCCAGTCCAATTTCCATACAGAAAGGGGCAAATACCCGTACCACAAAGAAACAAGACATTATATGGAGGGCAATACTTCACGGCAGCATCCATTACTGGGGGTTCCAGGAACTTTTTACAATCAAGGGAAAGTTTCCGAGTAGGAATACCGGCTAAATTGACTTATTTTAGCAAGTAAGATTCTCTGGAACTGTAAACAGCACATAATGGGGAAAATAATACAAAGGTCTATTATCATGACAGGGCTTAATTACTTCAGAGGAATTAAGGGTATCATTAATCAGCAAACTGGAAGCATCTAGGGGGACCTCATAGGAGGGGTGCATACACAACCAGTACCCTTGAGTGTACCCAACCTGAGTAGCATTAAGCAATTGATAGGAGTATTTCAACAGTTCAAGTAAAAGGGCAAAGATCCAAGAATGTACTGGGTTAACTTGTTGTACAAGAGCTTGTAAAGCCTGGGATGTATGAGTCAACTGTTCGCGAACAATCTCTGCAGGTGAAGGGGTGGGTGCCTGAACCCAGACCTTCTGAACCATAATTAAACCCATGGGGTCAGTCCCTTTTCCATCCACTCTGATCCCGGCACAGGTCTTGGAGCTCCAACGGGCATTGGAGGGATCAGAGATTCTATATTTTACTGGATTACATTGGCCCGACTGACAGTTCTTAGGAGGGGAAAGAAGTATCAAAGCGCTCCCCATAAAGCCGGTATGGTCATAAGGACAAGACCAATATGGGCAAAATTCATGCTGGGCTTGCGAACAGGATGAAATACTGCCGGTATTTCCAGCAAATATATTTCTGGTCAGTGGAATAAGTTTTCTCCCAAGAGCCGCAGGAGTCAGCATCCCTTGTGGGGTGGCAGGCATCAAAGTACAAATCTACATGGTTATCTGCTGGGGGACCATGTCGTGACTTATAAAGAAGCAAGGGTGGGTTCAAACCCAACAGCAAGAATCTGAAATTCCCAGTGCGCGTCTCCTTTTTTACTGTAGATTGTCTGTGTCAGTGCCATCAGGAAGGGAAGTATGATTTTCATTTCCATCTGTGGTAAAAGAAAGGAAGCTATTCTCAGGGATTTGAATCTTCCTGGATTCTTTGGTGTTAGGAGGTATATCACTTAATCACTTAATCCCGTATCGATTTACTCGAGCGGGTGCCAGTAACGTCTCCATTCATCCCGGTTGCGTGCTAGCGTAGCCCAATGGTATCTGTTCGTTCTAGGAACATGCAGAACCTCAAACCAATCATTCAGGGTCTTGACGAAGAAGTCTGACCATCTTGTAGGTGGGCGTCCACGTGATCTTTTGATGTCCCGTGGAATCCAATCAGTAATGGCTCTAGTCCAGCGGTTGTCTGTAAACCTCATTACGTGTCCAGCCCATTTGATTTTTGATGTCTTGGCAAATGAGACAGCGTCCCTGATTCTTGAGCGTTGACGAAGATCAGAACTCCGGATTCTATCTCTCATTTGAGTGAATCGTGATATTCCAAGCATAGCTCTTTCGATTCCTCTTTGAGAAACCCGAATAGAGTTCTCATCCTGTTTTCGTAGGGTCCAGGTCTCTGAGGCATATGTTAATGCAGGAAGAAGTTAGGAGGTATATGCACAGGCTTAATCAACCATTCAGGGAGCGAGCGAGCTGCACCTTCTTGGCTGTCAAAAATACAAGCGGACCCTCGTCCCCAGATAAGCACGGGGTCTGGGCCTCTCCATTGACAGGTAAGAGGCAAGGACATGGTTATTTTGAGTAGATGGGTGCCAGAGGCGGTCTGCTGCTGAACGTCCTTGTAAATCTGTTAAAAAAATTTAGAAAAGGGCATGACTCAAAAGGTTTCTAGGAGTGCCCAAGGTTGAGTAAATAGTTCCTTGTTTCAGTTTTTGAAGGTAGGCCTTCAAGGTTTGGTTGAGCACGCTCCACTATGCCTTGGCCTTGTGGGTTGTAGGGGATGCCCGTTATGTGTTTTATTTGGAACTGATGATAGAAGGTCTGGAAATTCTTACCTACATAACCTGGGCCATTGTCAGTTTTAATTATCCTGGGCTTCCCCATAAGGGCAAGGCAGGTTAAGACATGGGTGATAACATTCTTGGAAGCCTCCCCAGATTGTAATGAGGCATGGATAAAGCCGCTGTAAGTATCAATAGTAACATGAATATATTTAAGTTTCCCAAACTGATTATAGTGAGTGACATCCATTTGCCAAATATCATTAGGTACCAATCCTCGGGGGTTAACCCTCAGATGTGGTGAGGGCAACATAACGCATCCAGGACAATTTTTAACTATCTGCCAGGCTTGGACTCGGTTGAGTTTGTAAAGGAGCCTAAGAGTATTGGCATTCACATGATGAAGGGCATGAGCCTGCTGAGCTTGGGTAACTGAGCCAATGAGAACCAGGAAGGTTGACTGAGTGGTGGCTTCGGCTAAGGCATTCCCTGCAGCTAAAGGTCCAGGAAGAACAGAGTGAGCGTGAAGATGACCTACATAAAATGGCTGGCATCATAAATAAATCAATTCTTGCAACTGAGCAAAAAGAGGGGAGGCATTTGTGGAAGGTTTAATAAGGGGGACAGTTTCCAAAAGAGGAAGGGCAAAGGCAATATAGGAGCTGTCTGTATATAAATTAAAGGGTACGGTGGGTAACTACTGAAAAACTTGAATGATGGCAAACAATTCAATCAATTGGGCAGAGGTATAGGGGGATTTCTTATGCTGGGGGGTGCCATTAATCACACAGGCGGCCTAGCCATTAGAGGGTCCGTCTGTAAAAAGTGTGAAAGCACCCTGTATGGGAGTAAAGGAGGTAACTTTTGGAAAAACAAAAGAATGCACTCTAGCAAACTGAAAAAGCTTATTAGCAGGGAAATGATTATCTATTATGCCCGTAAAGGAAAGGCAAGCAATTGACCAATCATCTGAGGCACATAGAAGCCAGTTTAACTGCTCTTGAGTATAGGGGATAATCAGGGTATCAGATTCCTTCCTGAAATACTGAAGTCTGCGCTCCCTCCTGAGCAGTATACGCTTGGCCACCAATAATGGATAAGAAGTCAGGACTCTTGTTGGAGTGGAGGCAAGGTGTACCCCAAAAATCGGGGCCCCTTGCCAAAACACCCCAGTGGGTGCATGAAACGTGGCACAGATAACAGAAGGGGCTTTTCATAGGAGACAAAGGAAACATTTTGGTCCTGAATGGCCGAACTGACCAACTGCAAGGCAGCTAGGGCAGGGGGCGTAAGCTTCCTAGGGGAAGAGGGGCCAGGGTCTCCTTTAAGGATGTCAAAGAGGGGCTTAAGATCACCGGTAGTCAAACGCAAATAAGGGCGAATCCAGTTTATGTCCCCAAGCAATTTCTGGAAATCATTAAGTGTCTTCAAGTGAGTAGTCTGAAGTTGCATTTTTTGTGTTAAAATTTTGGTGCCTCTTAATTCAAAACCCAAATAAAAATACAGGTCCTTTAGCTGAATTTTATCAAGCGCAACCTGAAGGCCAAATGCAGACAGATTCAGAACTAAGTCCTTGTAGCATGCAAGGAGTTGGGAGCCATCAGGAGCTGCCAAGAATGTATCATCCATATAGTGGAGGATATAAATAGCAGGCCAATGGCACCTTATGAGATCAACAACTTGAGCCACAAATTTTTGGCACAAGGTGGGACTTATTGGCCATTCCTTGTGATAGGACCTTCCACTGATATCTAGGCATGGGGCCTGCAAAATTTACAACTGGTAAGCTGAAGCAAAGCGTTCCTTATCCAAGGGATGAAGAGGTCACGGTCACGGTCACAGTCCTCCCGTTGTTCATCGATTTGCTCGAGCGGGCCCAGTAAAGTCTCCAATGTGAGACTTGTTGTTACTGTGTTTGCCATATTGAATCCGTCACGAGTAGCTTGCCAGGCTTTGCCGTGCGAGATACTCTAGGTAGCTTGCTGGGCTCTCCCGAGAGGGGTGGAGGAATCGAAGTCCAGTCAGCCATGATGGCTTTGTGCAAGGCAAACTCCCTACCCACTGTGCTATATGGTAAAAACAAACAAACAAAAGAAAAAAAACAGTCCTTCAAGTCTGTAACAATTTTAATGGGCCCCGTGGGAATGGCCACAGAAGGTAGGACAGGCTGCAAGGGCTTGACAGGCCCATTTCCTATTTCCCCCAGATGTACCTGGTACTGTGGTCCTGGACTCTGTGCTCAGCAGAGTTGAGCTGTTGCAGGTAGACAGGTGGCCAATGAAACCTGAGGAAAGGCAGGTTCATGTGGGTGCATTGTTGGCCCCAAGACCAAGCCTGGCAGTGGATCTCAGGTTACTGCTGATGCTCCTAGAAGACCTGCTGTCCTAGGTGGAGTCAACTTTTCTGTGGTCAAATTTTCCCCTCTACTAAGCAAAATCTAACCCCCTGCAGGGCACTGGAGGAGCTCTGCTGCACTAGTTATGCTGTCCTAGGGCTGAATGTCTGCATGGGGAAAACATACGTCATCTCTCAATAACGTGAGGCCTAGAGCCGGCTTCTGATGGCAACCTGAGAGCAAGGTTCCTGGAGTGGTTCCAGGATGACGTTTCCTGAGCACGAATCTTGCTTCAGGCGCTCATTAAATCTTCATTTGTTGAGGAGCTCGTCTGTTATCTTATTTATATAAATGGAGCAATAGAGGCCAGGGATGTGGCTCAGCGGTAGAGCGCCTGTCTTGTCCGAATTCACACTCAGGAACGTATACACGCGGGTGTGGGGCGATGGGATAGGCGACCAAGACAACGGCAGCGAAGGCAACCAAGGCTCTGGAAAGCCTGCGAGTCTGCTAGAACCGGCATTGGATGTTGGTCCAGGGAGAACTGTATTCCCAGTATTCCCAGGATCAGAGTCAGCCTCTGAGACAGATCATGACTGTCCAGAGTGAAGGTGTTGGAGAGGAGCTCAAGGCAAGATGCTCTAGGGCAGGAAGAGATAGAGAGAGCTAATTGCCAGGGCTTGTGCAGCCAGATCGGACTCCAAGCAAAATTTGGACAGATGCGGCCAAAGGACCAGAGATGATTCCTCTCAGGGCTGGGTGAGGTACGCCGGGTAAGCAGCTAGGAGAGGGCATTAGACCTGGATGCCAGTCGGCGGTAAGAGACCCTGCGCCTCCGCTTCCAGAGGTTGCGTGACCTTGGCACTGGGCCTTTCCCTCCAAGCCTCAGTTTCCTCACAGCTGAACCGGAGAAAACAACGCCTCCCTTCGAAAGAGGATAACGAAAACAGAAAAAAAAAATTAGAAAAGGGCAAAGCACAGAAAGCCGACACTTTCTCCTGGTGCGCGGACGTGTGAAAAGATGCTGCGGGTTCAAGGAAAAGGCCGCGCCGGCCGAGAAGCCAAGGGCGCGACGGCCCCAGAAACCGCCAGCCAGCGCTCAGGCGCCAGCCGCCAGGGGAACGGCACGCATGCGCCAACCGTGCCGTCACAGTCACGTGCCCAGGCGTTCGGCCGGAGCCGTGAGAGGCGGACTCTGACTGCCAAGCCGGCCGCCCTGTCAACGGGAAGCACACTCCTGGGCGTCGGGCTGAGAGGCATTTGATTGGGGATAACGGCAGTCGGGGGCGGGTTCTTCACCATCCTGGTTACTATGACGCCCGGCCCCCGCCCCCTCGGCTGGTCGCCATCTTGTTGTTGATCCGTACCCAGTGGGCAGCGCCGGGAGCTGGACCGAGCGGCCGCTGCGGGGCCGCTGCTGCGGGGCTCAGCCACCTGCGCTGCCTGCCCAGGGGCGGGCCGAAGCCTGGAGGCCCGGGGGGCCCAGCTCCCGTGGGGGAGCCGTGGGCGCCCGCAGCCGGGGCTGGGCCGGTGAGTGACAGGAGCGGGGCGGTGAGGCCGGCCTTTCCGCGGCAGCGCGGGGTGGGAGCGGGCACGCGCAGGGCCGGGGCCTCGGCCGAGCCCGGCTCGAACACCGCTGGAGCGTCTCGATTTCGGGGATGCTGCCGCTCGGCGGGGGCCGGCCAGAGGGTAAAAAGGTCCGAGAGCCGGGCACCCGCGGCGGGCGTCTCCCTCTCGGGTCGTGGGCTCTGCTGACCCGCGGCGCCGAAACGTGTCCAGTGCCCGCCTGGGGCTCTCTGATGTGTCCCGCTGTTTCCTCTTACGTTGTGGGACAATGCACGGACCTCTGTCGTAGGTCCCTTCTGCGAGTAATTTTCCGGCGCTGGAGACGTAAGGCCAGACGAGACGGGCGCGAGCCTTGGCGACCTGGGCTGGCCAGTAGCAATAGCCCTGTGATGCCCGCGGGCAAAACCCTCCCCCCCACACCCCCAGACCCCCGCACCTGCCACCGGGGGCTTCTCGGAGGTCGCTGTCGGCTGCTGCTCTTAGGCCGAGTGTGATGCTCGGATTGTCTTTTGGAACGTGGTTTTTTGGTTTGCTGTCCGCTTGCCAACGCGTTTAGAGTGGTGGGAAGGGCGTCCCCTTTTTTGCTCTTAGGAGAAAATGAATTTATTGAGGTGGCGACCGGGTTGGTGTTTACTCCTGCCATTTTAATCTGCCAGTTTAATCTGTTAGAGGAAATCGTGGTGTGTATTAGACTCTGAAAATGAAACTTTTCTTTGGGGGGGCGGTCTTTGGGGATAGAGTGAACTTGCTACATGAACTTTTCACAGCCCTCAATGAATTTTGCCCAGTGAAAACACGGAGCGGGGTGGGGGTGGGATGCCCTGTCCTGAGGCCTGGGCTGGGAGGGTGTGAGAGGCACGGGGCAAGGTGTGCAGGAAGGGAGAGTTCTGGACTTCCCCAGACTCTTCCTGTGCTCGCTGACTTCTGAGGCGCTCACGCCTGAAGCCTGAAGGAATCAAGCTGAGCTGTACTTTGTGTACGACTTGTATCAGGCTGTTCTCACCTCGGTTTGTTATTCAGAGAAACCAGCTCCTGCTTTTGGGGAGCACAGACGCTGCTGACCGAGGAGGAGGCAGCCGCTTGGTTGCCATTTGCTTATTTGCAAGAAGAGAGAATTTTCCACGTCGGCTCTTCTTCCCAGTGCCTTCCCTCCTACTGATGCTTGAATTCCTGGATGACTTGTGACCTTGGGGGGTGGGGGGGATGGAGGTGGGAGACACGACCAGTTCCTTGGGCAGTTCTTTCTAAGAAAGGATGGAGGTGATCAACTCTTAGAACTCCAGATTGCTGCAAGCTAACCTCCACTCCCTCTCTGAGGAACACTTTAGAAAGTAAAGATTGAATTCTTGTTGGTTTCTGCGAATCCTACTTAAGGGTTTGGGTGTTGACCTGTTTTGAATATTGAACCTCTTTGAGTTGTAAAGACAGATTCTAGTCCAGTTTCTGAGCAGTACACGATTTTAGGGATTATAAAAGTTCATCCATCTTCCAGCTCAAAGGTTCCCAGAGATTCCCAAACTTATTTTGGCCTACTGCCTCCTGTTCAGAAAAAAAATTGCTTTGTGCTCCTGAAAACCCAATCCGGCCACATGCAAGGCAAGCACCCTACCCTCTGTACTATCCCTCCAGCTCTGATAGCTTCATCCTCTTGTCTTTTTGCAGTTTACCTATAACTCTATAACTGTCAGCACTTTCCCCTATTTTAGTCTTAGGGATCTGGGGATCTATGCTGGATTTTATACATAGAAGGTGAAGTAGTTACTCTACCACTGAGTTACATCCCAAGCTAAATGTCAGAAGCTACAATGAAGTCAGAAACTGCTGCAGGCTTTTGAGATCTGGTGCCTTAAAGTGTGGCGTTCATCGCCCTGTGCCCATCTATCCCTTGGCTACTTCTCCAGGGTTAGTTTTGCAGTAAACAAATGGTTTTGCCAAATAGTCCATACAGGTTACTTTCCTGTACAAATCCTCTTGCCAGTTGAATGCAAAGAATTTGGCCCCATTTTTTTTTTCCTTTTGGGTCACACCCAGCGATGCTCAGGGGTTACTCCTGGCTCATGCACTCAGCAATCACTCCTGGCGGTGCTGGGGGACCACATGGGATGCTGGGAATCGAACCTGTGTTGGCCATGTTGGCTGCACGCAAGGCAAACGCCCTACCCGCTGTGCTATCGCTCCAGCCCCAATTTTGCCCCATTTTGGAGACAAACTTTTTCTTCAAAACTTTCTTCTCTCCTGAGTGCAAATCAGATTTTGAACAGTCCCAAAGCATTCCAGTCTTTGGGTTAACTCTGTGGTCTCTGAACTGTGTAGCAGTATTGCCTTTATTTAATTAATTAATTTTTGATTTTGGGGCCACACCTGGTCTTGCTCAGAGGTTATTCCTGGCTTTGTGTTCAGGAATTACTCCTGGTGGTGCTTGGGAGACCATTGAGATGCCTGGGATGGAACCTGTGTTTGCTACATGCAAGGCAAATGCCTTATCTTCTGTAGTGTCACTGCAGCCCCAAGTATTGCCTTTAAACATAATCTTTGCAGGATGATTTTTGCATAATCTTGGGGGCTGGAGGTGGTGGGACTATTCTTAGCTCTGCTTGGGGGGGGGGGGTCATTTCTGGTGGTGCTCTTGGACCATCTGGTGCCAGAATTATACCTGGGTCTCCTGCATGACTCTAGTCTGTTGAGCTCTCTGTTCAACCCAATAATAATATTTGCTTTTTTATTTTTTGGGGGTCCACACTGGCGGTTTTCTGGGCTTAATCCTTATGGTCAGTATTTGTGCCTCCTTATACTTGCCTGTAGTAGATGGGAACTAAGAATTTTTTTAATGTGCTGAATTTGAATTGAAAACACTTTTTTTTTTTTTGCTTTTTGGGTCACACCCGGAGATGCACAGGGGTTACTCCTGGCTCATGCACTCAGGAATTACTCTTGGTGGTGCTCAGGGGACCATATGAGATGCTGGGGATCGAATTTGGGTCGGCCCCATGCAAAGCAAATGCCCTACCTGCTGTGCTATTGCTCCAGCCTCTGGAGACACTCTTAAGCAGGGAAGTGGATGGAACATGTAAGTAGAAATGTCAGTTCAGTGATGGAGGATCGCTACTGCCTGTTTGAAGTGCTGGTATATGTTGATTGGAATCCCACGCTCAGTGCTGCAGAACAGAGTTGCAGAACTTGTTCAGAATGCAGAACTGAGGGGCTGGAATGATAGTGTACTGAGTAGGGTGCTTGCCTTGCACATGGTCCACCTGTGTTCGATCCTTGTCATCCTGTATAGTGCTCTGAGCATTGCCAGGAGTCACCCCTGAGCAGATGGGTGTGGTCCTCCCCTCATAAAAAGGGGATCAGAATGTAGAACTGCTTTCTAGAAACAGAGTGTGTGACTTCCTGGCTAAGATACCAGTTTTTTGTTACTTTTGTTTTGTTTTGCTTCTGTTTTTTGGCCATACCTAGTGATATTCAAAGGTTGTTCCTGGAGGAAGAAAGAAGGAAAGTACCTGCCATAGAGACAAGGTTGGGGGGAGGGTGGCAGGAGGGAAACTGAACATAGGTGGTGGGAAATGTACAATGGTGGAGGGTTGGGTGTTAGAATGCTAGTCAGCCAGACCAGGAACAGCTTTGTAGCTTTGTTTCCCACCACGGAGGAAAAGCTTTATTCCTTGCTTTGCACTCAGAAATAACTCCCTAGAGGTGCTTGGGGGACCATATGGAATGTGAGGGGATTGGACCCTACCTCTTATTGCTACAGCCCAAGATTTCACTTTTGAGTCTTGAAAAACATGCTTGGTGAGCACAGCATTTGCCATTTTATTGGTCTTCCTCCACTCTGAGCTGTTGTAAACATGTTAGTAGTATCTGTCTGCCCTTATCCCAGGTTGTATAAGGAACACTGATGGATAGGAGCCGGGGAAAGATTGCACACTGCATTGTGCCCCCTGACTTGGACCAAGGAGCAGTTGGGCATTTTGTATATTCCAATGGGTCTGGGCTTTTGCTTGATTTTTTTTAATGTTACTTTATTATTTTTTAATTTGGGGGAGGTATAACACCCAGTGTTGCTCAGGGACCATGAAAAATAGGGATTGTAGCTACTGCTCCTCTAGGCAAAGCATGCCTTGCTGAGCTATATCTCTCTGGCCCCTTTGCCTCTGATTTTAAATTAAACTTCTTTTTTCTCTTCCCCTACTACAGTAGGATTTGAACAGTGGTTTCTTTTTCTTTTTTTTTTTTTTCTTTCTGGGTCACACCCAGCAATGCTCAGGAGTTACTCCTGGCTCTGCATTCAGACATTACTCCTGGCGGTGCTTGGGGGACTATATGGGATGCTGGGTATCGAACCCAGGTTGGCCGCATGCAAGGCAAATGCCCTATCACTCCAGCCCCAAGAACAGTGGTTTCTGAGTTAACACTTGAGACTAATTCCTTCCTTCCTTCCTTTCTTCCTTCCCTCCCTCCCTCCCTTTTTCCCTCTCCTCTTCCCCCTCTCCTTCCTGTACTGGTTGATAGTGCAGTGGATAGGGCACTTGCACATGGACTACCCAGGTTCGATTCTAGGCATCTCATAAAACCCCCTAAGCCTACCAGGAGTGATCCCTTAGCTCAGAGCCAAGAAAGTCTTGAGCACAATGTGGGTATGGCCCAAAAACAAACCAAAAGAATTTAAAAAAAATTAAAATGCTGTGATTATCAAGTTGTTCACAGTATAATTGTTTCAGGCATTAAATGTTAAACTATTAGTCCCACCACCAGTGTGCTCTTCCCTCCACCAGTGTTCCCATTTACAACCCACAACCCTAGGGGCAAAGGGGCAGGCACAAATAAATTTAATTAATATTGTTTGTTACAACACAAAGGCAAGTGGAATTTTCAAAGCTTAGATTAATCATAATCAATTTGTGATAATTGTTGCACCTCAATATGATATTACTGCTGTCACTGTCTGAGGATTTACTGTGCCGGTTAGTGCTAGTCAAACCTACTGTGTTGTGTTTAATGCGCATTGAACTTGGTAGTGTTCTATGCAGTTTTCCCATCAGATTTGCTGTGATCCTACTGGGTTGACAGTGCTATGAAATTTCGGGGTATGTAGCTATAGTTCTGGAACAATTCAGTGGTTTGGCAGTTTGATGAGATTCAGTTGCAGAATTGGGCAATTTCTATGACAGGGTTTCAGGTATGGCTTTGGGCTGCTGTTCCTTCAAGCAGAAAGGGGACTCTGTCCGCCCCCATTTTGAGAATGGCCCCAGAGTTCTCAACCCGGGCCCTATCTTCCTGGGAAGATACTGGGGTATGTTCTTTTGGAGATGTGATGCTAGGTCATTTCTCTCCCAACAAAATTGCCCCAAGAAATTTCATTTGTGTTTCTTTTTTTAGGGCCCAACCCAGCAGTGCTCAGAGGTTAGTCCTGGCTTTGTGCTCAGGAATTACTCCTGGTGGTGCTCAGGGTACCATAGAGGATGCCAGGAATTGAACCCGGGTTGGCTTGCATGCAAGGCAAGTGTCCTTACCCTCTTTACTGTGGCTCTGGCCCCTGATGAGGGCAACTTTGGAAAACAGTGGCAGTTATGTGGCTAAACGCAGAATAACCATGTTGTCAACAAACATGTTTATGCAGAAACCTGCATGTGAATGCACAGTAGGGTTATAAATGTCTGTCAGTTGAGAAAATGGATAAATAAAATGTGCTATCAGGACTGGAGGGATAGTACAGCGAGCAGGGCGCTTTCCTTGCATGCGGCTGGCTTGGGTTAGATCTCCAGCACCAATTATGGTCCCCCCAGCCTGCTGGGAGTGATTCCTGAGCATTTCCAGGTATGACCCCGAAATAAACAAAACGTCCTTAGAGTTTAAAACCTGAGCTGGTCTCAGTCCTGTTATAGGAGTAGCAGCAAGTTCTGAAAGAGCAAAACTCTGTGGGGTTGTATGTTGTGGTAGACACTTTACTTCCAGCTTCCAGTTATAGCTGCGTACAACCCAATGGTCGTGTCTGAGGAATTTGTTATGATTATATTTTCAGATAACTTGCAGAATAGTTTAGTGTCAAGGCAATTAAATTAATACATGATTTTACCATCAGAGCAAGAGTCATGGATTGTAGCCATATCTGATCACTTTGTTGTTACTGTTTTGATGACTCGGTATTCAGGCACATGCTTGGTGTGAACACTCAGCTTTGGTGTTCACTGGGGATTACACACTTTTTTTTTCCTTTTCTTTTTAGGTCACACCCAGCAACGCTCAGGGGTTACTCCTGGTTCTGCACTCAGAAATTACTCCTGCCAGTGCTTGGGGGATCATATGGGATGCCGGGTAACAAACCCTGGTTGGCAGCATGCAAGGCAAACTCCTTACCCACTGTACTATCATGCCCTAACCCTGGTTTACACATTTGTGTTGCTTTCATGTATTCTCACTGGGGTTCACAAAGCAGTTGTGGTGCTATCATACCCGGTATAGTGTTTCTAGGGCTTACTTTGGAGCTTGCACATTTTATTTGCGTTTGTGTACACCTGGCTGCAGTATGCTGGAGATTGCAAACTGTTGTCGTGCCTGGAGGCCCAAATAGCAGAGCAGGGATGTGCTTGGCACATGTGGGTGGCACCAGGGATTGGATGTGCAGGCGTCATTTGGTGTGGGAGGTGTGTTTTGCTACTGAGCCACCTCCAAGCCCTCCATATTTGATTTTAAGCAGTGTATATGATACTTCTTGGTACCTCCCCCCCCCCCCCCAAACACACACACTTGGCAGTGCTCAGGGCTGATCCTGTTTAGGTGCTCAGGAATCATCCCTGGTGGAGTTCAGGGGACCATATGCAGTGTTGGGGGATTGAACCTGGTTTGGCTGTGTGCAAGAAAAATATCTTAGCTGCTGTACTATATATTTAGCTTTTCTTGTCACCTCTTTTTGTTTGTTTGTTTTTTGGGCCACACTCAGTGATGCTCAGGAATTACTCCAGTTGCTCAGGAATTATTCCTGGTGGTGCTCAGGGGACCATATAGGATGATGGGGATCAAACCAGGTTGGCTCCATGCCGGCTAAGTAGGATGATGGGGATCAAACCAGATTGGCTCCATGCCGGGTAAGTGACTTATCTACTGTATTGTCTCTGGCTCCTCTTACTACCTCTTTTAAAGTAGTACCAAATTTGGTGATTTTAAACTCCAATTGGAGGGGCCAGAGTGACAGTACAGCCGTTAGAGCATTTGCTTTGCACACAGCCGACCCAGGTTCTACCCCAGCATCCCTTATATGGTCCCCCAAGCACTGCCAGGAGTAATTCCTGAGTGCAGAGCCGGGAGTAGCCCCTGAGCACTGCTGGATATGACCCCTACTTCCCTCCCTCCCTTTCTCTTTCCCTCCCTCCTCCCCCCTGCCCCTCATCACCCCTTCCCTCTTCTCCTTCCCCACACCCAGCAGTGCTCAGGGCTTAATCCTGGATATGTGCTCAAGAATCATTCCTGGTAGGCTTGGGGACATGTAGGCTGCTGGGGATTAAACCTGGCTCAGCCATGTGCACAGCATGTACCTTGCCAGATGACTTCTCTCTCCAGCCCTAGTCTTTTCCTTCATATCTGGGGAAACGCAGCATCTTAAATTTTTAAAATTTTAATTTTTTGTCTTTTGGGTTACACCTAATGGTTCTTAGAGCTTCCTCCTGGCTCTGCACTAACGGCTCACTCCTGGAAGAGCTCTGGGGACCGTTTTGAGGCGCTGGGGATAGAACCTAGTCCAGCCCTGTGCAAGGCAAGCACCCTGCCTGCTTTACTATTATTCCAACCCATCTTTTTGGGCCATACCCATTTGTGCTCAGGGCTTATTCCTGGCTCTGTGCTCAGGAATCAAATTCATGGCAACCTTGGGGGACTGTATGAGATGCTAGGGATTGAACCTAGGTCAGCCGCATGCAAGGCAAACACCCTACCATTGCTCCAGCCTCCCATCTTTTTTATTTTTTTAATATGGGCTACACCCAGGGTCACTCCTGGTCATGCTTGGCACAGTAGTGCTGGCCTGATGGTTAGTGGTTGGGGTTTACCAGGAGCCATACCTAGTGGGGCTCTGGGGCTACCAGGGGCCATACTGGGAGGTGCTGGTGGGGCCATGTGGTGCAGGGGATTTTACCATTTGATATACTCCCCTGTTTTACTGTAATTGCTTTACTAATGAATTTAAGGATATTTCAGTGTCTTCTTATCTAACTCTAAATCAGCTTATTTTTTTCTGAAATTAGTTATGAGTTATTTTTTCATAAAGTCTAAGCTGAGTTAACTTTTGTGTTTTTTTTTCTTAGAGTGACCACATAGTAGTATTATTTCTGTGTGTGTGTGTGTGTGTGTGTGTGTGTATAAATAGTGCTAGGGACTGGGACCCAGGGGCTCAAACACATCACATGGCAAGTGCTCTGCTGCTTAGCTATGTTCCCTGCCTCATTTGTGTTCCTTTCAGTTGAATAATTTGCTGTTCCTTCTCTTGGGTTACATAGGACAGTAAACTAAAGATTTTTAATATTGGGGGGTGATTGGGAAAATGGGGATAATGGTAGGGGGAAGGTCACACTGTGGATTGGTGTTGGAATATTGAATGCCCCTAACAATACATCATGAACAATTTTGTGAACCATGGTGTTTAAATAAAAGGGAAAAATTTAAAGAGATTTATAATGTTTTCAAAATTTTACTTTATTTCTGACTTTGTTTTTGATTCTTTTTTGTTTTGTGTTATGGGCTGTAACCAGCACTTGGGATCCTGCCAGCATGTTGCTCATGGGTCACTCCGGTGATGCTTGGGAGACCATGCAGTGCTGGGATTGAAATATCAGGGCCTCTTAAGTGTAAAGGCTTTGCGCTATCTCTGGACCCTACATTTAATTCTTTTGTTCATTTGTTCGTTTTTGTTTGTTTTGGGGCCATACCTAGTGGTGCTCAGGGCTTACTCCTGGCTCTATACTCAGAGATCTCACCTAGTGGTGCTGGGGGACCATATGGGAATCCAGGGATCGAATCCAGGTCAGCTACGTACAAGGCAAGCACCCAACCTGCCGTACTGTTTTCCCACCCACAGTAAATTTAATTCTTAAAAGACTAGGGGGACCAGAGAGATAGCACAGCAGATAAGGCACTTGCCTAGCATGCAGCCAACCTGGATTTGATCCCCAGCACCCATATGGACCACAAGCCCTGTCAGGAGTGATCCCTGAGCACAGAGCCAGGAATAAGCAGCACCACTGGTTGTAACCCCAAAGCAGAAACAAAAAACAAGAAAGATAAATAAGGTGGTAGCCAGAGAGATAGTACAGGGGTTTGCCTTGCACACAGCTAACTAACCCTGATTCCATTCTTGACACGGTCAGGTATAACTCTGAACACAGAGCCAGGCATTGCATATCTCCACATGCAGGCAAACACCTGTTCAATCACCTGTACTATCTTTATGCAGGCCTTGAGAGTGTGGTTAGGCTTACAGTTTAAATTTAGGGAAGTAGAGGACTGTAACTGGATGTAACTGGAGAGAGCTACATTGCCTTCAATGTGTAGGACCCTCCTTGATTTGATTCCTGGCACAAAGGGGTAAAAAAGGAAAATTTTTTAGGAAGCTAGAATGAAAACTAACAGGTATCCCTGAACACAACCTACGGAAGCTATAGGAGCAGATATCAACCAATTTTGCTCCCTTCCCCCTATAAAGTCTTTTTTTTTTTTTTAATGATTTTTGGGCCACACCTGGCAGAGGTCAGGGGTTACTTCTGACTCTGCTCTCACAAATCATCAGGGAGTGCTTGAGGGACCATATGGGATGTAAAGGATCGAACCCAGATTGGTTGCAAGGCAAACGCCTTACCTGCTGTACTATCGCTCCAGCCCCTTCCCCCCGAAGTCTTAAACTTCAGAGTTTGGCAATAAAGGTTCTGCCTAGAGAAAAAAATGTTCCCCTACCATTGAACTGAGGCTGTGAGGGAAGTTCCCACCCCTGCTCATGCATTGTCTCCTATATTTTGCCAGGTGGTTCACATCCCTTTTCCTCTTTACTTCCAATTGAATAATTATATGCCAATTATAATGAGAATTTCCCACCCCAGTAAAATTATTCATGATTTAAAATAAGTAAAATAGGGAGGTTAGGATAAACCTCAGAGAGAAAGAAATATTTATACAAAAACTTTGGAAGAAGGGTGAGGAAAGGCTTTGGAAGGAGGTTAGCCAAGTAGTTATATTGGGGAGAAGAAAATTTTAAGCAGAGAAAAAGCCCTTTAGGTACACAGCCCTTAAAATGGCAATAGGCCTTTGTGTCTATTTGATTAGAGTGATGTAATAAGCAGTGCGGCAAAGAGGGGTTTGAAATTAGAAAGAAAATAGGATTGGGGAAGAATGCAGATCTTGGTTATGAGTTGCAATTTTACTCTGGGTTAGATGGGAAAGGTTGCAAACCTTTGAACAGATAAGTCAGTTATTCTCAGTTTACACTGTCACTGTTGCATTGAGAACAGACTGCAGGAAGACCATGGTGGGAAGTAGGAATACCAGTTTGAAAGTGTGGCATAGTGCTGGAGAGATAGTTAGGTTTTAAGGCACTTGCCTTGTACATGGTTGATCCCAGTTCAATCCCAGGCACAGCATATGGTCTTCGAGCACTTCCTTGAGTGATTCTTGAGCCACAGAGCCAGGAGTAAGCCCTGAGCATCTTCAAGTGTTTCCCCAAAATAAACGAAAGAGATGTTGGTGATTATGTCAGGAATTAGCACATTTGGTGGTGAGAGGTGGTTGAATTTGGGTATATTCTGAAAACAGATATAGTAGTATTACTTAAGGACATGAAAGAGGAATAAAAAGGACAAGATAATCGTTTTCTAGTTCACAAGCATGATGATTGGTTTTTCACATCCAATTTGTGTGATGTGCCTCTCTTAAATCTTATTATGACATCCAGCACATTACCTATATGTGTGTTTAAAAAAAAAAAAGGCAAGTTTTTGGCTTGTGCAGTGTGACACTAGTAATTGTGGGTGGGGAAGACTGCAGGTTCAGTAGTTTTTGGCAGGGGAAGATAAATTTTGTTTTGACCATTTAAATTTAGACTTCTAGGTCTAACGGGGTCGTTAAGGTAATTATGTTAATTTTTGGTATTCAGGAGAGGACTGAAGTGAATATAGTTGGACAAGAGAAAATTAACGTATGAGCCCTGAGGCCTTCAGCTATAAGAGATTGGAGAGAAATCTCCCAAGCATCACTAGAGTATACTGAATAACGGGAAGATAAAGTGAGTGCAGTATTTGAAAGACAGACTACATCAGGGGCCTGAGAGATGACTTGAACACATGCTTCGCATGCTGGAGCCTCAGGTTTAGAAAAAAGCAAACCCAAAAAACGAAGCAAAACAAAAATCAAACCACCCCACCTCACAGCCCACAAGAGAAAATACTATAGAGCTGAAGTTGCCTTTTCTTCCTAGGTATTAATCCCTTTCTTTCCTCCTCTAAATTGGTGTACATCCTTTCATTCCATATCATTATCTTACTAATATGTGTTTATATAATGTTCATTTTTGTTTTTAAAGTTTTATAACAGGGGCTAGGGATAGAGAGGACTAAAGTGTAGAGTGCCTATTTGGCATATGTGAGGCCCAGCTACATGCCCTGTCCCCCTGCCCTCAGCACCAGTGGATGTGACCCTTGCCTTCTGAGCACTGCTGGGTTGGTCTCCACAGCAGTAGCAACAACTAATAAAATAGCACTATAGCACTGTAGCACTGTTCATCGATTTGCTCAAGCCGGCACCAGTAACGTCTCCATTGTGTGACTTGTTACTGTTTTTGGCATATCGAATACGACATGGGTAGCTTGCCAGGCTTTGCCGTGCCGGCGAGATACTCCCGGTAGCTTGCCGGGCTCTCTGAGAGGGGTGGAGGGATCGAACCCGGGTCGACTGTGTGCAAGGCAAACACCATACCCACTGTGCTATCGCTTCAGCCCAACTAATAAAATAATGAGTTAAAATTAAATAAAGTAAAAATTCACAATGACATCAGGTTTCCAAAGTGCTTTTTTCCAAATTGGTTGGTTGGTTGGGGATATTACCTAGTGGTGCTCAGGGCTTACTCCTCCCTCTGCTCAGGGATCACTATTGGCAGTGCCTGGGGAGACCATGTAGTGCTGGGAATTGAACCCAAGGCCTCAAAATTGCAAGTCAAAGGCTCTACAGTTGAGCCATATTCCCAGTCTAAACATTTAAAAGTTAGGAAAGGGGCTAGGAGAGATAGTACAGATTAAAGCACTTGCCTCGCATGTACATGACCTGGGTTCATTCATGACCTGGCATTGCACATGATCCTCTGAGCCTCCCCAGGAGTGGTCTCTGAGAGCAGGGAGAGATAGTACAGTGAAAAAAAAAAGTGCGTTGCACGTACACCACCCAGCTTCAATCTTCAGTACTGCACATAATCCCACGAGCCTTGCCATAAGTGATCCCTGAGAGCAGTCAGGAGTAAGCCCCCTGAAATGTTTCTGATTTATTAGTGTATGCTACTGTATGCCAGTCTATTGCATGCTGTTACTGTAACCCAAATATTAAGGTGGTTGGTATCCCTAAATCCTAAGGATAGTCTTCCTTTTAGATACTTTCAATACTCCTTAATGTCCCAAAGAGGAGAAATGCACTACTTCAGTCAGACAAAGGGAAAAGGAATATGGCAATGACTTGGGGATATAGAAAAAGTAATAACAAATTTCCTGTCAACTCTGAATCTGGGCAAATGCCACTTTTAGACTATAGGATTAAATACTAATTGTTGACAATTTTCACTTTGAATTTTGTTAATCATAGCGAAGGGCAACTAAAATGATTGGGAAAAGTGGGGATGTTTGTTTT
The DNA here is from genome assembly GCF_029834395.1 of Sorex fumeus. Classification (NCBI taxonomy): domain Eukaryota; kingdom Metazoa; phylum Chordata; class Mammalia; order Eulipotyphla; family Soricidae; genus Sorex; species Sorex fumeus. The sequence continues at coordinate 50,550,716 of NW_026606129.1, read as the reverse complement.
TTTGAGATGCTGTTGTGTGTGTGTGTGTGTGTGTGTGTGTGTGTGTGTGTGTTACTCAGGATAGAATTCAGGGCTTCATATATGAGATGTATACGCTCATTAAACTACATTCCCACCCCAAGAGATGATTTAAATAAGCAACTTTTTGCCAATCTTAGAAGGTGACAGTCAGAAATTTCTTCATACCTATGGTGTCTGTCCCAGATCCAGCTGGGCAGTGAAATAAAGTGGCTACTTTGTAATACTTAGTATTTTAGTATATATTTTCATATATTAAGTATATAAAATACTCAATTTATATTTTGATAGCACAGCGGGTAGGGTGTTTGCCTTGCATGTGACCGACCTGTGTTCGATTCCTTCGTTCCTCCCGGAGAGCCCGGCAAGCTACTGAGAGTATCCCACACACACGGCAGAGCCTGGCAAGCTCGCCGTGGCGTATGTGATATGCCAAAACAGTAACAAGTCTCACAATGGAGACATTACTGGTGCTCGCTCGAGCAAATCGATGAACAACGGGAGGACAGTGCTATAGTGCCACAATACTCAGTATACAATGTTTTATATTACTCCAACACCATTAGTGTCCTTTCTTTTTTTTGGCGTTTTGGGTCACACCTGGCGATGCACAGGGGTTACTCCTGGCTCTGCACTCAGGAGTTACTGCTGGGAATCGAACCCGGGTCGGCCGCGCGCAAGGCAAACGCCCTACCCGCTGTGCTATCTCTCCAGCCCCAAGTGTCTTTTCTTTACACTAAATCATCTCTTGCTGTCTAGAGGTCTGTACATGGATCCCACCTTTCCAGAGAAAATCTTTTAAAAAAAACTTTACTTAAATCCAGTGACTTACAAAGTTGTTCATAATATAGTTGTTCAGGGCATTCAATATTTGGACACCAACCCCACCACTGGCATGATCTTCCCTCTACCATTGTTTCCAGTTTCCCACCCTCCTCTCCAAACCTGCCCCCTTAGCAGGTATAAAATAATTGTTTTATATTGCTTGTTACATGATGGCTAATGAAATTATAAAAAAAATACTTAAGTAAAAGAAAATTTATGAAAATTGTTATCTCACAATGGGGTCGTTAAAGTGTTGAGGATTTATTGTTTGCTGTAGTTGAGTCTTCTGCATTTATATTTTTATTTATTGTGCTCAGTTAGCTTCTGTGCTACTATCCCATCTAATTTGGTGTGCTCCTACTGGGCCCAACAATATTGTGGAATTTGGAAGTGTTGCCTGACTGCATATGTGGCTGTGTGCTCTAGGAACCCTAGGGCCTGTAAAACTCCCTTCTCTGTCTGAGCTCCTTTTTCCCCTAGCATGTGTGAACTAACACCAAAAGGAGAGAGAAAACAAAAGGGAATGCCCTGCCACAGAGGCAGGGTGGGATGGGGAGGATGGGGGGTGGGAGGGATACTGGGACCCGTGGTGGTAGAAAATGGGCACTGGTGGAGGGATGGGTACTTGATCATTGTATAACTGAAACCCAAGCACAAAAATTTGTAAGTCTACAACTGTACCTCATGGTGTTTCGCTAATAAATATTAAAAAATAAAAATAAATAAATTTAAAAAAACTGAACTGATACCAGTTTAAGTGTCTTAGTTTGGCATGCATCTCTTTTGAGATTTGTCTTCAAGCTGTGTAATTGGGCTGTTGTTTTCATGGCAGCAGCTTTCTCAGAGAAAATTTAATGGCACTTGGAAAGTAGTAAGACTGGTAACTTGGTAACAATGAGTGATATGGGACTGATTTTATACAGAAAGTGAAACTTGGCTGTGATTTTAGTAGTGGCACAACCCTCAGACAACACACTCGGAAGAAACACTTCATTTAGATACTTCTTTGCTTGAATAATGTGCACCTTCCCTTCACTTGGGCTTAGAGCAGGGTCAGAAAAGAGTAGTGCTGGGAGATAGTGGTAGTACAGAAAAGTTTCTGACAAGTTTGAATAGCTCTTACTCTAGCCTTAGTAGTTGTAGTCTCTGTAGTGGGATGAAATTAATGTGTTTTTTTTCCAGGTGTTCTGATAATTCTTACCATTCATGATAGGAAAAATCTAGATTGCTGCCATGATTGGTTGGCATTGTACTTGGTTACTTAAAGATCCCTAGAAATGCTTTTGTCATCTCCCCAGTGTTAGTGCTGGGGAATGATACTGCATAGCTTTGTCCCAGATTTCTATGGTTACTGTGATTCTCTTGGTAGCACTATCATCTGAATTGCTCAGAGAGCTGATAATGTTGAAGATGCTGAAGGCTCTGGTATTGTGGCAGAAACTGCAGAAGCCTGTGACAACATCAGCCATGAGTAGGAACTTCTAGGGCACTACTTGATGCAGTTGATTTATGCCTATTGCAGAATCAAAGTTGTGAAATTATCTAGAAGCTTTCTAATTGGCAGTGTTTGAGAGACTGGTTATGCAGTGCTGCTCAGGCCCTGTGGTGCTAGGTTCGACTCTGGCTATACTTGCTCGACAATGTTTGTGGTGCTGAGGATCAAACTGAGGGCCCTGTGAATGCAAGGCATGTGTGCCAGCCCTTTGAATGATTTCCCCAACCCCACAATTTGATTCATGATTGATCTTTGCGGGGAGTGCCTGCATTCGGTAGTTCTCAATGGGTCGCTTGCATTGCTGTCCACAAGGGCCTCTTGGTGCTCTGGGGACCTTATGCAGTGTTGGCATTCAAACCAGAGTTGCAACTGGGGCTGGAGCGATAGCACAGCGGGTAGGGCGTTTGCTTTGCAAGCAGCCAACCCGGGTTCGATTCCCAGCATCCCATATGGTCCCCCGAGCACCACCAGGAGTAACCCCTGAGCATCACTGTGTGTGACCCCCCCAAAAAACAAAACAAAACAAAAAACAGTTGCAACCAGTCACAGGGTAGGCAAGTGCCTTAACCTTTGTACTATTTCTGTGGTTCTCTCTGATTGATCTTTTTCTTGATGCTTGGCCTTTTGTTTTGTTTTAGGATCATGCCCAGTGGTGCCTATAGACTATTCCCGGCTCAGTGTTTGGGAATTGCTCCTTGTGGCATGACTGTGTGTGATGCCAAGGATTGAACTCAGGACACAGACATACGAAGCATAGGCTCCATCCCTTTGAGGGCTCCATCCCTTTGAGCTATCTCCCTAGCCCTTATCTGGCCTTTTATTTCCTCCTTGTTAAGCTTAGCAATGACTCCAGGAAATGGATCCAACTTTGCTCTTTCTTTCCTCCTAGTATAAATTGTTAGATTTCTTTCTGTTCCAATTGTATATATACATGCTTCCACGGTGTGGGCTTGGGGGAGTGTGTAGAGGGAATATATGCCTTAGAAGTTCGGGGGGGGAGGGGGCAAGGGAAGGTAAGGTTACACAGGAAGGAAAAGATTCTATTTTCTCCTATAGCTCTGGTGTATAACAAGTGTAACTGCAGGGTGAATATTCATGAGGGAGTGAACAGCAACTTTTAAGCAGAAATGAGCTTGTAAGGTCCTTAAAATATGTACATTCACGTACGTGCATATCCTTATGTATGCAGACATTGGCTTTTTTCCCCTACTGAATAAGATTTTATGATATGTGCAAAGAAAAATAGTTTTTTGTTTGTTTGTTTTTAACAATTAGGCATTTTATTTTATATTTTTGGTTTTGGGGTCACACCCAGCACTGATCAGAGCTTATTCGTTTATTCCTTATTCCTGGCTGTGCACTCAGGAGTCACGCCTAGTGGGCTCAGGAGACCATATGGTGTGCTGAGGATCCAGCGGGTTGTCTGCTTGCAAGACACCCTGTACCATCACTCTGGCCCCTCCCTCTGAAATCAAATCTTTGTGAAGTAAGCAGGACTAGTTATCTTCCCCGTAGATGATTACTGTAACTTGCTGTAGTTCTAAAAACAAAAATTTAGAAGAGATCTGAGAACTAAGAGAATGTGGGGTTCTGTGAATAAAAGAATGGATGAAGGTAGCATGTTTCCAAGGTCTGTGACTTAATAGTGCTGAGATCTCCAACTATGTGTGAGAGCAACCTGGAGAGACTTCGGTAGTGCAGGTCGCCAGTACTGCCACTTACTTTTGTAAACTTCAGGATCTTTGCTGGAAGTCTTTGACTTGGAGTTTGTGTGTTAGCAACACATTTCACGTAGACAGGTGTATTGGATCAACTGTTAATAAACCTTTCACATTTTTTTCTATAGGTTGCCATCAGGTTTTCTTACAGCATCTGATACTAAATCTGAATATGACAGCTTGTCAGTGAAGCTGTTCTTTTTAAGATCTTAGCTCAGTAAAGCTCCCACTGATGAGGGATTTATGCTATTAGGTGTGAAAACAAAGAGACAAGCTGAAAGACAACAGAATATATATGAATTCTGTAGCTTATCCTATAACTCCTGTTGTCGGGGACCAGGGGTTACAGGCCAACTGATCAATTTTGGTGGTGGTGGGGCGGGCAGTGCAGGATGTTAATGCTGGTAGCTGGCTTTAATGTAACCAAATAGAGCTTTGAAAGATTTTTTGTTTTTGTTTTGTTTTAAAAGAAAGACACGGAATGTATGTTGCATAATACAATAAAAATTTACCAATTCATGAGGCAGGCAGTTTTGAACATTCTGGGCTAGCACATAGCAGGAAACAAACCCAAAATTCTCTTTATCCTTGATTATGGGATAGATTGGTATTTCCCAAAGCTGTTGATACTGTTCTCTTTGGGGTGGAGGGTAGAGGAGTGCTAGAACAGTGAGGAGGCGGGCAGTAGTTAATAGCCTTGTTTGTAATTGGGGGGGGGCACTATTTGCTTCAGGAAATAGATTTCGGGGGCTGGAGAAATAGTACAATATGTAGGGCGCTTGTCATGCACTCAGCTGAGTCGGGTTCAATACCTGCTACCACATATGGACCCCTGAGTACTGCCAGGAGTGATTCCAGAGCACAGAACCAGGAGTAAACCTTGGACACATCAGGGTGTGGCCCGCAAACCAAAATAAATACATTTCCAGGAGGTCGAGGAATAATTTCTTTTTCTAAAATGGGAGTAGTACACCAAGTATGTTTGGGAAGCTCAGAGTATATAGTCTGAACTCTAAGGAAGTTGTATCTTATCAGGTGTTTCTTTTTTTTCTTTTTTCTCTCGTCTCCTCCCTCCCTCCCTCCCTTCGTCCACCCTTCTGCTCCCTCTGTCTTTCTCTTTTTCAGGAAAAAATAGGTTGAATAGACTCTTGACTACTGGCCTCAGCTGGCAAGGACCTTCCTTCTACCTAGCTCTCCTTTTGTGGCCCATGTGCTGCATCCTCTGCCCTCAGTGTGCAACCGGCCCCCAACGCAATGTGTGTTTGTCAAACCATGGAGGTGGGGCAGTATGGCAAGAACGCAAGTCGGGCCGGAGACCGGGGAGTCCTCCTGGAGCCCTTTATCCATCAGGTGGGCGGACACAGCAGCATGATGCGCTACGACGACCACACTGTGTGCAAACCCCTCATCTCCCGGGAGCAGCGCTTCTACGAATCCCTCCCTCCCGAAATGAAGGAGTTCACCCCTGAATACAAAGGTCAGTCACTGTCCAGTTTCTGGAGAGAGCAGCTGCCATGGGCTTGTAGGTTCTTAGTAGTTTTTATGTTTCGTTGACCATGTAATGTGGTGACAGGTCTCAAAGCATCTCATCACTCTCTGAAAGAAGATTAAGAAGTTGAAAGCATCAGTAAGGTCTTTAGATCTTGAAAATTAAATACACTGATAGGTAACCTGGGAATAATTCACAGTATTAAACCCTATTGGTGAAGAAGAGCATGCTGTCAGGGAGGTTTCCTTGGTTTGCTGGGGTAACTTAGGCTTGAAGGAGCAGCAGTTTTCTGTTTCCAAAGTAAGAAGAATGTATGCTTCCAGGCTAAGACAGTGAGATCAGTGGCAGGAGGTCTGTCTCTGTGCTAAAGTATTGGTGGTTCTGGGCTTCCAATGCTCTAGCACTTTGCATCCTCTTCCAGTACCCTGGAAATTCTAAGTTCCATGGTAAAAAAGGCACCAGGGTTAAACCATAAGGCCTGCACCTCAGAGCTGAGCACTCCTGGGTGTGATTATAAAAATAGGTTTAAAAAGGAAGAGGTGGGGGAAAATAGACAGGGTCAGGGATCATTCAGAATCAGGATAGTGCCCATCGAGTGAAGGAGATTGGCAAAAAGAAACATTTTTCTCAGTCTCACACATGCTTTTCCAGGTTAGAGAGTCAGTTGTACCACACCAAGAACATAAAAGGAGATGTTCTACTCAGGTTTGATACCTGGCACCACACATAGCCTCCTGAGCACCACCAGGAGTGAACCCTGAGCACAGAGCTAGGAGAAAGCCCTTAGCACAGTTCATGTGGCCCAAAACCAAATAAAAAATACTAAAAGTATAAAAAGAAAACTGAAGAAATGTAGTTGAAGGTTGGATGTATAGTTAAAGGGCAGACTGTATGTTTTATTAAAATACTACTTTGGGGGCTGTAGTGATAGTACAGCGGGTAGGGCGTTTGCCTTGCGCTGAGGCTGAGCCCAGTTGATTCCTAGCATCCCATATGGTCCCCCGAGCACTGCCAGGAGTCATTCCTGAGTACAAGCCAAGAGTACCCCTGTGCATCACCGACTGGGACCCAAGAAGAAAAAAAAATTAAAAGAAAATAAAATACTACCTTTGAGGTAGATTTCTAGGTACTGTAATTTCTTTCTGAGTGACCCAAAAATACTGCTAGTACAACTTAGGAGGGTTTTTTTTTTTCTTTTAACCTGGGGTTTTTTGTTTTTGTTATGGGGCCACAACTGATGTATTTAGGGTCTCCTTCTGCTTTGGTGCTCTGATTTCTCCTTGTGGTTTTTGGGGGACCACATGGATTAAACACAGGCCTCCTGCCTGCAAAGCATGCACTCACCCCTTGAGCTATCTCTCTGGTTCTCCACACGTTTTTTTGAAAGAGATGTAATGGGGGCCTGAGTGATAGGACAAAAGGTAGGATGTTTGCCTTTCACAAAGCTGACCCAAGTTTGATCCCTGGCACCACATTTAGTTCCCTGAGCCCTGCCAGGAGTAATTATGAGTACAGAGCCAGAAATAAGTCCTGAGCTGTGTCAAGTGGAAGTTCTCTGTGATGAAGCTAGAATAGTCTAATGCTCACTGTGGCATAAGACATTATTTGGGAACTGTTTTAGAGGGAAAAGTCTTGGAAACTTTCCGGGTGATGCTGGCAGGCAGAAGGAAATAGAATATATAGAAGGACTCAGGAAATAGTAGCATCAAAGCAGCAGAGATAGAGGACTAAATGATGTCAGTTGGGCCTTGGAGATAGCTTAGAGGGCTTAAGAACAAATGCATTGCATGTGATCTGTCTAGGTTCAATCACTGGCACCAAACTGGAAGCCCTTGAACATTGATAGATGTGCTCCTCCACAAGTTATATGACTTGTGGATATGTAAGGAGCATGTAGTTCTTTTAAATGGGAAAGATTCAGTTAAAAGAGGGCTAGATAAGAAAGTCGAATATACGTATAGATTGAGATGTAAATGGCAGACTTACAGAGGAATGAATAGTAGACGCATGTGGTGCTGATGATCTACAGTTGTTCAGGATTGATGGTGCTGTGCGCTGGGAGATAGCACATGTCTGTACTCTACTGCATGGATCTAGCCTGTGTTAACATTAAGTGACTAGTACCTTTTTCAACAGGCGTGGTGTCTGTCTGTTTTGAGGGGGACAGTGATGGTTACATCAACTTAGTGGCTTACCCTTATGTGGAAAGTGAGATCATGGAACAGGATGACACACCAGAGCGGGAGCAACCTCGGCGCAAACATTCCCGCCGGAGCCTGCACCGGTCAGGCAGTGGCAGTGACCATAAGGAAGAGAAAGCCAGCCTGTCCCTTGAGACCACTGAAAGGTAAGAGGGTACTGAGGGGATCAAAGGTGTGTGTCTAGTCTTGGTCACCACAGATTCGTGAGTCATCTCTAGATTTTTATATATATAATGGGAAAGTGGGGTACTAGGTGAGGAAATATGTTTGGTGATCTTGGATCACCAAAATAGGTGTAGCCTACCTGTGTGTCACATTTCTCTAGTGCTCTCTACACCTGTTCTCTTAGGTGAGAACAGAATTTCCTGTGTTCTGCAGCTTGCTGTCTTCTACCCCCAAGATAGGAAGTTGTGTACATTGTCCACAAGGAGACTAGCTTCTTCTTGACCTGCATGCAATATGATAAAGCACCAGGGCAATGAGGTATCATCTACACTAATATTCTTTTTTATTTTGTTTTATGTTTTGGCCACAACTGACAATTCTTGGCTTGCTCCTGGCTCTGCATTCAGGGATCACTCTTGGTGGTTCTTGGGGACCATATGGGATTCCAGGAATTGAACCCGGGTCACTTGTGTGCAGAGCAAGCACCTTACCTACTGTACTATCTCTCTGGCTCCTAGATTATTATTATTAATGAGTTTTAAGTGTCAAGACTTTCCTGAGACCCTGATAGCATCTTTAATCCTTTCCTTGTACCTAGAGTTTAGTTTGTTGCATTAAATAATATATACACACACAGATTATATATATATACATACATACATACATATATATATATGTAGCCTGTGAAGAATTATGTTTCTTGATACTTCATATAATGAAGTATAAGTTCAGGACTGAGAAGGTAGCTCAAAGGTCTGGTACTAGGCCTTTGTGTGATAATGTGCTAGGCCACTGTGTACTACTATGTGTGCTAGGCCTGAGTTTGGTCTCTGGCACTGCCTGGTAAAGCCCTGGTGGCCTCTGAGCACCGAGGGGAGGTTCCCTCCAATCATCCCCCAAAAGGAAATTCTTTAGGTGGTTATAATGAAAAGAACAGACTATTAAAAGTGTTATGGGGATAGAAAGAAATTAGAACTTCTCTGCATTTGCTTAAAGGGTTATGAAATTTTTAGTTTCTTTGAAAAACAGCTTGGTAGTTCTTGAAAAAGTTAAATCCAGAAGTATGGGTTGACTCACCAACAAGCACTTGCCTTGAAACGGTGAGTCCACAGGTCCAAGACTCAGTATTGCCCGCATGTGCAAAGTGTGGTCATGGGGCTCTCTGTCTGGGATCACAGATGCTGCAGCAGTGTCTGTGACTCCTGTGTGTGCACGCACCACAGCTAAAGATGCGTGAGCACCCTGGCCAAGAGTGTGACCCCAGGAGGACACTTTTTTGAGCACCTCAGCAGCCCCTACCCTGGTGAGTCCAGGCAAGCACCACAACTAATAGTATGTGGCCCCAGGGAATAAGACAACCAAGCATATGATCCCTGATCATCCCAGCAACAAGGTTGGGGGAAAGGTAAATCCAGAAGTTGCAAGCTCAGAGAGGAGAACTCAGCTAACTGAGTGCATGCTTTGCACGTGAGAGACCCAGTTTAATCCCCAGTACCTCATGGTTCCCTGAGCACTGCCAGGAGTGACTCCTCCCCTTATATTCCAAACTCATAGCTGGGAGTAGACTCTGATCATTGCTGGATGTGGTTAGATATACCCTTTACCCCCACCTAAAAATGCAGCAGTGGCATAGGTAATTCAAAAAAGGACCGATCACATACTTTGCATGCTGTTTTTGTTTCTGTGTTGTTGCACCTAGCGATGCTCGGGATATTCCTGGCAATGTTGTCAGGGATCATTCCTGGTGGGACTCAGGGAATCATGCTGTGCTGGGGATCAGATCTGGGTTGGCCACTTACAAGGCAAGTGCTTTTCCCACTGTACTATTTCTCCAGTTCCTTCAGTTTCTGAACATCCTCAACAATACTTGTTCCAGTTTACCTTTTATCATAGCTATTGTAATGAATATGAAATAGTATATCTTCATATAACACGATGAATTTTTTAGACAGTTTTTAGGAACACAGGAGGTACATTATACCATTTAGTCACTTTGTGTTTTCATGCCTCTGGAGCCTTCCCACCCATTAGCAGGGTCTATGGGCAGCAACCTTGGCTGGATCCAGTGAGTTTCTGAGGTCCTTAATGATATGTGTGTTCTTTCTTCCTTAGCTCCCAGGAGGCAAAGAGTCCAAAGGTTGAGCTCCACAGCCACTCAGATGTCCCTTTCCAGATGCTGGATGGCAACAGCGGTCTGAGTTCTGAGAAGATTAGCCACAACCCCTGGAGCCTGCGCTGTCACAAGCAGCAACTGAGCCGAATGCGCTCTGAGTCCAAGGACCGAAAACTCTACAGTATCCTTGTGTCTTGCTCTTTCAGCAGTGACCGCTACTGTACCCACTGCACCTGTGTCTAGGGACCTGCTCAGGTCATGGAAGAGACCCTCTCTGTTGAAGAGTTCCTCTGTGTCGCATTTTCTTTTTTCATATGTGTTTCTTCTCTTCCTTTTTCATTCCCTTATCACCATATTTTTTCTACCTTTTGAGACTGGCAAGGCAGAAGTAAAAGCTGGCAATCTAGAACTTAACTTTATCTCCTTGAGGTGTTTTTTTTTTTTTCTTACTATATTTGGCAGTATTCAGAGCTTAACTACTGGTGGTGCTGGGAGGGGCATGGGGAATGGGGTTGGGGGGCATGCTACAGCGTATGCAATGCAAGGCAACTATCTCCTGGCCCCTGTATCTGTTTTTCTAGTATAACAGTAGCACTGAAGTGTCACTACTGTGACTTGGTTTTAAATTTATTTTTATTGCAATTTAAATAGCTGAAGAGATAGTACAGCAGGTAGGGTGTTGCCTTGCATGTGGCTGACCCAGGCTTGATCCTGACACTCCATACTGTCTCCAAGCCCGTCTAGGAGTGATTCCTGAGTGCAGAGCCAAGAGTAAGCCCTGAGCGCCTACTGGGTGTGGGCCCCAAGCCAAAACAGACAAAAGGTAGCCAATATAGCTGATGGTTACCCTTCATCAGTGCATGTCAAGAATTGTGTCTGTGTGCATGTACATCCATGTGCACAGATACATTTTTGTCCCCTCCCTTTCCAAATGATGATAATTAAAAATTAATATTTGGTTTTGACTGTTTTGGTCTAAAGATAAATATTGTACTTGTACAAAAGTTTTAAGATGTGCGAGATACGGGACCGGAGCCATAGTAAGTGGGTCGAGCGCTTACCTTTTACGTGGTCAGCTGAGTCTGATCCTGGCATCCCATATGGTTGCTAAGCCGCACCAGGAGTGATCTGAGCTTCAGAATTAAGCCCTGAGTACTGCTTGATGTGCCTAAAAGCCAAAAACAAAAACATGTGAAAGATAGCGTATTACTGTGCTCTTTTCAGTAACACATGCACTAAAATTGGAATGCTATCGCATGGCCCCTGCGCCTGGAGAAAAAGTGTTATAAAATGGAACTTCTTATATTCATGTAGTGTTTTTGAAAATAGATAAGCATTACTGAGAAAAAGGATGTGTGCCGAGCACTTCATAGATAATCAGTATTTGGTTATAAGCTGTCTATCATGAGCACACCAAGTGGCACTCTGTGGGGCTGAGGTTGCTCCCTGTGGCCTGGCATTAGATGGGGCTATACTTGGTGGTACTTTAGAGGGCCACAGATGTTAGGAATTGAATTTATGATCTTGCATATGATGGGCATGTGATCTCCCACTTGAACTTTCTCCCCAGTTGACTTTGGTTGGCTTTGCTTTGTAATTTTTTTGGGTTTTGGTGTGGCCTGGCATTAGTTACAATGTCAGGAGTAATTTATTAGGAGTAAATCTTGGTGGTGCTCAGGACTTTACTCCTAGTGTTGCTCAGGAGACCTTATGTGGTGCTGGCCACCAAACCGGATTCCTCCCTGTGGAGGGCAAGTTTCTTTCCCCCTACTCTGTATCTCTGGCCTCCCTTCCTTTCGGTGAACATTGAAACCAGGCCTTTATACATGTGTGGCATGAGCTCTACCACTGAACTGCGTCCTAGCCCTAGTTGTCCTTATTAGGCGTAGGTAAGGATTTATTTGTTTCTGTTTTTGGCCACAGCTAGTGGTGCTCAGGGATTATTCCTGGGTCTGTGCTTAGGTATCACTACTTGTGGGACTTAGGTGGACAACGTGAGGTGCCAAGTTCGAACCTGGATTAGCTGCTTACAAGGAGAGTACCTTACCCTTTATACTATCTGTATGAGGATCCATGAGGATCCTTTTTTTTTTTTCCCCTTTTGGCTTTTTGGGTCACACCTGGCGATGCTCAGGGTTTGCTCCTGGCTCTGCACTCAGGAATTAACTCCTAGCGCTGCTTGGGGGACCATATAGGGATGCCAGGAATTAAACCCTGGTCAGCTGTGTGCAAGGCAAGTGCCCAATCCACTATGCTGTCACTCCAACCCATGGGGATCTATTTTGATATGTTTGTTGCTAGCAGTGTACACAAATCCTTCTGTAAGACATCAGATATCTGTAGGACTCATCTAAAGAATAAAATACTTGAGGCCAGACAGAGTACAGCGGGCACTTGCCTTGAACACAACTGACCTAGGTTCGATTCCCAGTAACCCATATGGTTCCCTGAGGACTGTCAGGAGTGATCCCAGAGCACAGAGTCAAGAGTAAGCCCTGAGCACCACCAGGTGTGGCCCCTCCAAAAAATGAAATCATATGTAATAATAATAATAATATAATTGACTTACAATCTGCTAGTCTATCAAGATAATATTTAAAAATTTTGGGGCTGGAGTGATAGCACAGTGGGTAGTAGGGCGTTTGCCTTGCACGTGGCCTGAGCTGGGATCGATTCCCAGCATCTCATATGGTCCCCTGAGCACAGCCAGGAGTAATCCCTGAGTGCATGAACCCGGAGTAACCCCTGTGCATCGCTGGGTGTGACCCAAAAAGCAAAAAAAAAAAAAATTTATCAGGGCTGGTAAGGTGACTCAAAGGGCTGTATTGCATACTTTGCATGTGGAAACTGGATTTGATTCCTGATGTCATGTGGTCTCCTGAGCATCAAGCCAGAAGTTGGCTTCAAGCACTGGTGGGTGAGGTCTACAAACTAAGAAAAACAAAAGTAAAAAAAAAAGACATTCACAGATGTGATACACCCCCCACACACACACATACGCACTTCTTCACTGATACAAAGAATTTCTGTCACATGCAGTATAAACATTTTTGTAAGTGAATTAGCCAGTTACAATGGACAAATGTCACATGATTTTATTATATGAAGTACTTAGAATAGACAAATTTATAGAGACAGTAGAGGAATGATTGCCAGGAGCTTTGGGGAAGAGGAATGGGAATTGTTTTTAATGGGTAGAATTTCTTTTTTGTGGGAAAAAGTTTTGGAGATGATAGATAACACTAGTCATTGCACTACTGTGCAATGTATTTATTTAAATGTATTTATTTTTTCTTTTTTGGGTCACACCCGGCGATGCACAGGAGTTACTCCTGGCTCTGCTCTCAGGAATTGCCCCTGGCAGTGCTCAGGGGACCATAATGGGATGCTGGGACTCACACCCGGGTTGGCCGCTTGCAAGGCAAATGCCCTACCCACTGTGCTATTGCTCCAGCCCCAGTTTAAATGTATTTAATGCCTTGGAACTGCACACTTAAAAATGGTTAATGAGGGCTAGAGATAAGGTGCTTGCCTTGCATGTGACCAACACTGGCTTTGATGCCTGGTACTGCATATGGTTACTCTTGAGCACAGAGCTAGGAGTAGACTCGGAGCTCAGCTGGGTTTGTCCCTGGGGGAAAAAAAAAACGGAAAAAAGAAGGAAAAGATTAGTATAAAAGCACAGAGATGGCTGAAAGGGCTACATGCTTTACATGTAGAATTCAAATCCCAGCACTTCGTGATCCACTGAGCATTGCTGGGAATAAGCTCCAAGCACCAATCCAGGAGTGTCCCCAAGCATTGCCAAGTGTGGCCCCGAAACAATGAAATTGTCAAGTTTTTTGGTGGGGGGGAACATGTGGCTGTGCTCAGGACATATTCAGGGTCAGCAGTGTGTAAGGCAAGGTCCCTGGCTTTTGTACCATCTCTCGGATGACTACAATAGTAAATTTTATGTTATTATATTTTATCATAGAAAAAACATTTGTTAATTTTTGGGGGGTGGGGGATTTGTGCTATACCTGGCAGTACTCAGGGCTTACTCCTGGTTCTGCACTCAGGAATCACTCCTGGCAGGCCCAGGGTACTTTGTGGGATGCCGGGAATTGAACCCGGGTTGGCCACATGCAAGGTAAGCACATACCCACCGTACTATCATTTTGGCTCCACATTTGTTCATTTTTAATTTTTCCTTTGTTCTTAGGCCACTCCCCTGTTAGTGCTTGGGGATCATCCTGGCAGTTCTTAGGGGAGCATGAGAAGCTGGGGATTGAAACCGTGAAAGGCATGTACTCCATCCCTTTGAGCTGTCTCCAGTTCCTCCACTGTTATTTTGGGGAGACCACACCTAGCAGTGTGTCTACTCCAAGCTGTTTTCAGGAAACCATATGGGCGCTAGGTCACTCTAGTTCTCTGACCATCTCTCCTATCATAATAAAAGGAATTTTTCTTTTCGTATGGGGGGGTGGGGCATGATCCATACCTGGCAGTGCCCAGCTCTGTTTTTTGAGGATTCTTCCCTGCTGTAAGGCAATTATCTTAACCCCCTATCCTGTCTTTCCAGTCCCAGTAAAAATAATTTTCTAAGGAAATAAGCCATAGGTTTAGAGGGATGGTACAGGAAGTAAAGCAGTTGCTTCACATGTGACCAACCCAGGTTTGAATTCCTCGTACCACAGCCCCCTGGACACCGCCAGAGATCACTCCCAAGCACAGAACCAGAAAAAACCTAACCACTGCCAGGTGTGGCCCCAAAAAGAACAAAAGCCTCAGGGCCAGGGAGATAGTACAAGCCTTGCTTGGGAAAAGTGTTTGCCTTGCAGACAGCCTACTTAGCTTTGATCTCCAGCACCTCGGCACACTCTGAGCCATCCCCCCCTCTTTCTCCTCAGGACTGATTCCTGGGCACAGAGCCAGGACTAAGCCCTGAGCAGAGCCAAGTGTGACCCATAGGAGCATATATGCTTCCTATAGGAGCATGTATGGTCATATTTTCCATCACCAGTACCCACTTACACCCTCCTTCCCCTAAAAAAATGAAGATATCAATAAAATTTTTAAAAGGGGCTGGAGAAATGGCATAGCATGTAGGCCTTGCCTTGCACGCAGCTGACCCAGGTTCAATCCCTGGGGCCTCATATGGTCCTCCAAACTTGGGAGGAGTGATGCCTGAGCGCAGAGCCAGTAGTAAGCCCTGAACACTGCCAGGTATGGCCCCCAAACAAAATAAAAATGAAGCCGGTGTATAAAATCCAAAGTTGAGAGTATATGAGATGAACACAGATTACTTTCAAAGAGATTGCCCTTTTAAAATTTAATTTTTAAACAGTTCTGGGACCTAAGGGATAATACAGCTGTTAGGGTGCTTGCTTTCCACATGGCCGACCCAGGTTTGATCCCTGACCATTTATATGGTCCCCAGAGGACCACCAGGAGTAATTTATTTATTTATTTTTTGCTTTTTGGGTCACACCTAGCGATGCACAAGGGTTACTCCTGGCTCTGCACTCAGGAATTACCCCTGGCAGTGCTCAGGGGACCATATGGATGCTGGGAATTGAACCCGGGTCAGCTGCGTGCAAGGCAAACGCCCTGCCACTGTGCTATTGCTCTAGCTCCAGGAGTAATTCTTGATTGCAGAGCCAGGAGTGGCCCTTGCTGAACATCAACCAGTGTGGCCCCAAAACCAAAAAAAAAAAAACCCAAACTCCCAAAGATTCAGTAGTTTATTTCCTGTGCACTAGTTTAAAATTTTTGAACAGATTTTCACCTTTAAATAGTGATACACTGAATTTTATAAATTAATCATTGTAAACCCTAGTGTGATATATCAACATGATTTCATGCATTAAAGGCAAAATATTTCCTAATTAAATGTAAAATTGTACAGATAACTTCTGGAAGACTTCCATTTTGCAGCTTTACAGTAAAACATTTTGTTGACCTCCTCATTTCAGTTTGCTGTTCTGTTCATTCACTGAGTGGAACTTGTACTGATTTGAGCCCAGTTTGTTCCAGGGTTCTGGGTTATTCTTTCTGTCTTAGAGGACATCTATTTTGAACAGTGGGATGGGTAGCAGAGAATGCTGCTCCAGGACCTCCAGCTTCAGTAAATATGAAAAGGACATTCAGGCTCAGGTGCTTCTTAGCCTGATAGCTGATCTGGCAGAACATGTTGCAGCAGAGGCTTGAGTCAGGAAGGAGAGGAGGGAAAATCTGCAAGGTCCAGGACAAACTATTCTCTCCTACCTTTATTTTCCTCTGTCCCACATGAAAAAAAATGTGTTGGGTCTGGATGGATAATAGCAGCGCCTGCCTTGTACCCTTGTTTGATCCTCAGCACTCCATATCATCCTCCAAGCTACCAGGAGTGATCCCTGAGTACGGAACCAGGAGTAAACCCTGAGCACTGCCAGGTGTTTCCCCCAAACATTTCTAGTTTGCCTCTCCCTTTCTCAGCCTCAGCTCCCCTTCACTTGCTCCTTTTTCTAGGAAAATTTGGTTGTGTCACCCTGGCTGGGGCTGATGGTGAGCATGGCTGTCATTCTCCTTGACTGTGGCCTAGAGTTTCTCCTGCTTGAGAATGTTGTGCACCACTTTAAGTATCCCTGTGTGCTGGACCTGAAGATGGGTACCCGGCAGCATGGAGATGACGCATCAGCCGAGAAGGCAGCACGGCAGATGAGAAAGTGCGAGCAGAGCACGTCAGCTACCCTGGGTGTCAGGGTCTGTGGCATGCAGGTGAGTCACTTCTAGTGAGAGCCTGAGTACTACTGCTTGTATGTTCTGGGGTTGTGTAGGGGCCTGCCTGCCAGCCTATCAACTGTCCTTTTAGCCCATATTGGTCTAGAATCTTCTCAGAGGTAGGTGACCTGCCCACTGTGTGCTGTCTGTCCTTAAAGGGTCTCTCTTTTTTTTTGAATGGGGGCTGAGGAGCATACCTGTTAGTGCTCAGGGATTACTCTTGAGATGACCCAGATGACCCTGGTGGGCTCAGGACCATGTGTGGTGCCAAGAATCAAACCGATGTCAACCTCATACCAGGCAAGTGCCTCGCCCGCTATATTATTACTCTGGCCCAATTCTTTGTTTGTGTTTTAGGCCACACGCAGCGATGCTCAGGGGTTTCTCCTGGCTCCACACTCAGGAATTACTTGTAGTGGTTCTTGGGGGATCATATGGGATGCCAGAGATCCAGAATTGGCCTTTTTTAAGGCAAGCGCCATACCAGCTTTATTATCCTGTCCTGGTCCTTCCTTATTGACCCTGATCTGGACTCCAGGCCAAAGACTATTGTCAAAGCCCGTTGCCTTTGCTGTAGGGCCAAGACAGACTTATTTTTTAGCGAAATGTTCCTAGTTTGAGTCTAGGGAGCTTGCAGAACTGGCAGTTGGGGAGAGAACCTATCAGGTTATTCTTTAGTACCCTGGCTTTATCCAGGGTAAACCTGGCCTTCCCACTCTGGTTAGGTAGGGGGCAGGCAGAAAAGCAGATTGGTCATAAATACTTTCTAGGCTCACTCTCTTTTGTCTTCTGGGATTTCAGGTGTACCAACTGGACACGGGGCATTACCTCTGCAGAAACAAATACTATGGCCGTGGGCTCTCCATTGAAGGCTTCCGCAATGCTCTCTATCAATACCTCCACAATGGCTTGGACCTGCGACGTGACCTTTTTGAGCCTGTCCTGAGCAAACTTCGGGGCCTAAAAGCCGTGCTGGAGCGGCAGGCTTCCTACCGCTTCTACTCCAGTTCCCTGCTTGTCATTTATGATGGCAAGGAGTGCCGTCCTGACTCCTACCTAGACCGCCGGTCCGAGATGCGTCTCAAGCACCTGGACACAGGGCTTTCTGAGGTGGCCTCATCCTGTGGCCCCAGCACCAGCCCCAGCACTAGTCCTGAGGCAGGCCCCTCCTCTCCACCAAAGGTGGATGTCCGCATGATCGACTTTGCACACAGCACATTCAAGGGCTTCCGGGATGATCCCACTGTGCATGATGGGCCAGACAGAGGCTATGTGTTTGGCTTGGAGAACCTCATCAGCATCATGGAACAGATGCGGGACGAGAACCAGTAGGCCCTGTGTGGGCCCCCAGAACCCCTTCCTCTCCACCCGCAGGCAGGGACCATTACTCTGAACTCGCCGTGAGGACACACAGACTTGCTTTAAAAGGGTTATATTTCTCTTTGGTGTAAACTAAAAGAAATGTATTTAGCTGTAGCCTGGAATCCATATATATAAAGTGGAGGGCAGAACACATTCCCTCAGCCAGGCTCCTTAGCTTTGTGCTCTGACTGCTGTGTCCGGGCTAACTTCCTTTAGAAATGGAGAGCTGCCCCCTGGTGGGCTTGGCAGTAGGGACAGGGTACCCTTGGACATTGGTGTCTCTTGCCTAGGTCTTTGGTTGCAGGGCCTTGCTGGTTGTAGGGTAAAGCCTTGGGCTGACACATGTTCCCTCCATATATATTGAAGTTGAGGGGATTCGGGTGCCCATTTCTTTGGGGGACTTTTCGATCTTGTGTCAACCAGCTCTTTTACAGATTCCTCCAGGGCCAGCTGCACATGGCTGGGCCCATCTTTGCTTCTGACCTTGGTGTGAGGCTAGATTGATAAAGCTGGGCTAAAGCCAGCTCATGGTAGAGGGCTATCCATGGGGTCCCCAGGCTCTTTGGCACTTGAACCTGCCCCCGCTCCTGCCTGCACAACCCAGCTAGCCTTCCTTACCAAGATTTCTTGCTTGAGGCAGCCACCCTCTTCTTCCACTGAAGGGGCCCTGCTCTATTTGCTAAGAGTTAATGCCCCCGTAGGCATCAGAGCCTTTGGTGGCTCTGGTCCAGACAGTATTTGCACTTCTTGTGCTGTGGATAGGGTTCCTTTTCCTCTAGCTTGGGCAGCTGTGCTGCCCTGAATGAACAGCTCTTCCCAGGGCTCCCGGGCTTTGGTCTGCTCAGGGTCTCCTCTTCCCCCAGGCCAGGCTCCATGCAGCAGTCCAGGTGAGGAGCCTCCAAGCTTATGAGAAAGAACTTGAAGCTTGTTTGCTTGTAGGGAAATGGTCTGAGTCCTGGGTGCAGTTGCCTAGATTTTGCTAATGAGAGTTTTGTCTCAGTTCTGATGTGTCCATTTGTCCATATGCCAGCTCCTGTCTCTTGGGATTATGTCACTGGGTTGTAGCCTTGCTCACTAGTAAATACTGATTTTCTTATGCTTTCCTCAGCAAAATACTCTTTCCCATTTCTGAGGTGAGCTTTGTGCCCCTTAGCAGGTGTTGTTGGTTTGATTTTTTTTTTATAAACAGCTGGTAGCAAAATGAATTGTAGGGGGGGTGTTTTTCCTGCTGACCCAGCACCCTTCTCCCCCTGATCCCCAACACTGACAGTGGTACAGTAAAGCTCATGGGGAAACTCCTTTCTCTTGGTTTTAGTAGTTCTTGCTGCCTGTCTTAGTGACTCAGAGACTTGTGTCCTCTAATACATGACACCAGGAGCTGATACCACTTACCTTGCCATTGCCAAGGTTCGTGCTTTAACCTTTGAGCCTAGGCCCACTGTCTTTGTCACTTTGGGGATGTCCCTGTTTGGGCATTAAAGGTAAGCCTACCAGCCTGTATCTGTGAGAAGCCTGGGAAACCAGTGAACTATGTTTCAGGCCCTTACAGGTGTAGCCTCATGTCCCACGTGGACTCCTTTGTGGATTCCATCTCTTGTGGCCCTCAGACCCTGGTGCCAGTTGTGGGCAGGTTCCCATTGCTTGGGGCTAGAGGTGCAGCTTGCCTGTTATGGTCGGTAACGACCATCTTCTCTCCTCTGCCATTCTGTGGCGTTCGCCATAGGAGCAGTGGCGCTTTATTAGAATATTCAGTCATTTTCTGTCAGGGCAGAGGCTAAGACAAAGGGCCTGGGACCACTGAGGACCCCATGGTTGACTCTCCAGCCTGAGGGATGTGCTTGTGGCTTGAGTTCCTACAGTCTGGAGCAGTTGCTCCGCTCCGTTTTGTTGCTCCTCATAGTGAGGGGCTGTATCCAATTATATTAAGTGTTTTCTTGGCACTATAAAGAGCAGAAGGACCTGAGATTTTGCTGCTTCTCTACCGGGGAAGGGTCCGCCTTTTTAGTATTTTAACACTTGGGACACCCAGTCTTGTTACCAGATGGGTGGTGGACATGTGCGCACACACATGGTCACTATTTGCTGCTGCTCCAGTGCCAGAGGGCCCTCCCTGCCAGGTCCTGCCTTCCCAGCCTCAACTTGGGACCAAAATGCAATGTGGGATCACGGGTTGGGGCGCTCCAGTGACCCCTTAATAGTGCTTCCCTGGGCCAAGTCAACACCAGCGCCCTGGAATTGGAGGGAGGGATGGGTGGTGCTTAAAGAGGAAGGGGACCAGTGTAGCAACTTGTCAGGGACCCCCCACCCCTCCATCACACTGGGGCCTGTGTAGTGGGCAAGGGTCCCCACCCCCAAGGAGCCCAAGGCGTGGGCTCTCAGTAGCCGTTGTGTACTGACTCACACTTGGCCACCCCCACGTCCTCGATATTGCTTTGAACTCTAAAGCTATTTTGGTTTTGTTGTTTTGTGCCGGTTCAAAAATGTTTTCAAACAAAAATAAAACACCGCGAAGGACTCGGTTCCTCTGCTTCTCGGAGGGGAACTGTAAGGCCTCGCCTCTGGGTATCGCGCTCCACTTCACCCTCCTGGAAGCTGCCGAAACGCGCCCGAGGCCGCGCCGGACATCACACGGGCTTCCTTCCGCCACTTGGCACAGTGGCCAATTCTCCGGGTCTTACGTGAGGGGTGAGGGATGCTCGGGCTTTGACCCGTCCCCTCCCCTTTCTGTACACCTTGCGCTTTCCGCCCCGCTTGTGTCTGAGGTCGTGTATGTCAAAATAAAGCCGCTAGAATCTGAGGCGTGTCTGAATCTCTGTGAGCAGCGGGCAGTGGCGGTCAGCTCCTGCCCTTCGTGGCTCTACCCGCGGGTGGGTGGGGTAGGAGGGGGCCGGGAGGGGCGGGGCCGGAAGCGGCTGGGAGGCCGCAGACCCGGGCGCGGGGAGCGGAGGAAGCCCGCCCTTGGCGCCAGTTCCGCCTTTGGATCCACCAATGGGCGCCCGACCCGCAGGTGCCGGCGTGGTCCCCATGGCAGCCCCGCGCGCTCGGGCCCTGATTGGCTGCGTCTGCGGAGGGGGCTGCTCCCCGGCGTCCCGACGCCAGCAGGCCTGCCACGTACGCGGCTGTTGATTGGCCCGCCCAGGGACACGTCACTGCCCGCTGGGTCCGGCCTGAGTTCCGGACCGCAGCCCTCCGTCCTGCCGCGTCTCGTCCGGGAGTGTGACGGCCCTCAAACCGGCATCTGGGTGGACTGGGCGGACCAAGCAGAGCCAGAGTTCGCCGGTCTGGCAGGTGAAGGGCTTGGGTCTGGGCACGGCGGCGTCGCAGCGCTGCAGGCGGCCAGGAGGGTCGCGGAACCCTTGGAGCCCGTGACTCGCTCTTGCGCCGCCCTCAAACGCGATGAAGGCACTGATCTTGGTGGGCGGCTATGGGACGCGGCTCCGGCCCTTGACGCTGAGCATCCCGAAGCCACTGGTGGACTTCTGCAATAAGCCCATTTTGCTGCACCAAGTGGAGGCGCTGGCCGCGGTAAGGCTGGGTCTGGGGGTCCGAGCGTAGTAGGCACCTGACTAGATGAGGGACGGCTTGTGACTGGGGGGTGGGGAGGCTCCTGGCTTCCGAGTGAGCCCTGCACTATTCTGACAGGCAGGTGTGGACCACGTGATTCTGGCAGTGAGCTACATGTCTCAGGTGCTGGAGAAGGAAATGAAGGCGCAGGAGCAAAGGGTGAGGCTGACTCTTGGCCCTTTATCTTGGTCCCGCCCAGCCTCCTGTCCTTTGTAGCCTGGTGGGAGTAACCTGACGGGTGGCTTCTCCCTTCCAGCTGGGAATCCGAATCTCCATGTCCCATGAAGAGGAGCCCTTGGGGACAGGTCAGTAGTACAGGCATGGCAGCTGAAAAGGGTCTGTGGCCAGGAAAGGCCAGGGACCACCTGAATGGGGCCCGCAGTGCCTGGCCCAGGGGTTTGGGACCTGCCTGCATGAAGAGGACTTCTCGCCCAACTGCAGCTGGGCCCCTGGCCCTGGCCCGTGACCTGCTCTCAGAGACTGAGGAGCCGTTCTTCGTCCTCAACAGTGATGTGATTTGCGACTTCCCCTTCCAAGCTATGGTGCAGTTCCACCGGCACCATGGTCAGGAGGGCTCCATCTTGGTAAGGGACTGGTTCTTCTCTGACACCCCCACCCCCCATCCCATGCCACCCATCCCAGCCTTGAACTTTCCCCTCATGTTGTAACTTTAAGCAAGCGGGGCACAGCCTGTAGCATTTGGGACTGGACTAGGCTTGAGGTCTCTGCATTCAGGTGACCAAAGTGGAAGAACCTTCTAAGTATGGTGTGGTGGTGTGTGAGGCCGATACGGGCCGTATTCACCGGTTCGTGGAGAAGCCCCAGGTGTTTGTGTCCAACAAGATCAATGCGGGCATGTACATCCTGAGCCCTGCAGTGCTGCAGCGCATCCAGGTGTGTAACCGCCTCTCAGGGTGGGCCTGGGGGCAGACTAAGCCACTGCCACTACCGACCTGCTCACCAGCCGCCCACTCCCACAGCTGCGGCCCACATCCATTGAGAAGGAGGTCTTCCCTGTCATGGCCAAGGAGGGGCAGCTGTATGCCATGGAGCTGCAGGGTGAGGCTGAGGCCATTGGGCGGGGGTGGTCGGTGACTGGGCTGAGCCCCCTGATGCATTCCCTCCTTACAGGCTTCTGGATGGATATTGGGCAGCCCAAGGATTTCCTCACTGGCATGTGCCTCTTTCTCCAGTCACTCCGACAGAAGCAACCTGAGCAGCTATGTTCAGGCCCTGGCATTGTGGGCAACGTGTTGGTGGTGAGATTCTTGCCCAGCCCCTCATAAATCCTCTGTCTAGGAGTGGGAGGGTGGGAGACAAAAGGCGATTCACTTGAATTTGCCCTTTTGTTCCCAGGACCCAAGTGCCCGTATTGGCCAAAACTGTAGCATCGGCCCCAACGTGAGTCTGGGTCCTGGCGTGGTGGTAGAGGACGGCGTGTGTATCCGGCGGTGCACAGTGCTGCGGGATGCCCACATCCGCTCTCACTCCTGGCTTGAGTCTTGCATTGTGGGCTGGCGCTGCCGCGTGGGCCAGTGGGTAAGGCTATGGGCTGGGCCAGATGGGGAGAGAGGGGCAGGGAATGTTCTTGCCTCACTGACCAGGACTGCCCCCTCCCTTCGAGGTGCGCATGGAGAACGTGACAGTGCTGGGTGAGGATGTCATAGTTAATGATGAACTCTACCTCAATGGGGCCAGCGTGCTGCCCCACAAGTCCATTGGCGAGTCGGTGCCGGAACCTCGCATCATCATGTAACGGCCTTGGGGCTGAGCCTCCCTTTCTCCATCGACAAGTGGAGCACTGGCCTGAGACCTCCGAAAGCCCCGGACTCACTGCCATTTGAGGGGGCTGAAGCTGCTGGACACCTGCCTTCTCCTGGGGACATAATCCGGCAGGATCCTTGCTGGGTGTGCCCCTCTAAAGCCTACTCCCTCAAGAAGGGGCAGGCCAGGGCTGTATGGAATAATAATTTAATGTTCACTGTGGCCCTGACTGAGAGTCAAGCTCAGGCACAATTAGGGCATGGCTGGGCTCCTGCCAAAGAGGTTACACAGGCAAGGAGGTTGCACGTGGCTGGGGGTAGGGGCACACACACAGGAGATGGGAACTCATAAATAGGGCCCAGTCTGGGTTCAGGGGTGCAGCTTCCTGCTGTGTGGGCTAGGAAGGCCTAGGTGGCTGAGGAAGTGGCACTTGCGTTGGTGGCTTTCTCCCAGTCCTCTACAGACACGATGGTGGCTTTGCAGAAGAAGCAGTCCTTGTTGTTCATCAGGTGCTGGTTGATGCAGGCTCTGCCATGGGGGAGGGCAGGAGGAAGGCCTGGGTCTCCCTGTCATTTCCTCCAGCCAGTCCCCGCACCACCGCACATGCCGGGGGACCCACTTACTTGCAGGACTTGTGGCCACAGGGTTGGAACACAGCAGAAATGGGGTGTGCATAACAGATGGGGCAGAGGTCCTCCTCACTGGTGGGCTGTAGGGGGCAGAGCATAGGTCTGGGGTTGGGTGGTCAGACCCTGCCTCTGTGGTAAGCAGTTTTGCCTGTGTGTATGTGGGGGTGGGGGTGCCTGTGTGCTGTGGCTCCACTCACCAGGGATGCAGCCGCCGCCTGGGCAGATGCAGAAGTCAGGTGTGTCAGCATCTGTTCCACTTGCACCAGCTCCTCAGCACTGATGTAATCTGTGTCTGGGGTGGGAGGGGCGGCAGGTGTTGGGTCAGATGGGGCCTTAGAACCAGGTGTCATCCTGAGAACCCCTGCCTGAGAATTTGCTCTTGAGATTCCGCCCCAAGTCCTTCTCTCCCCAAACACCACCCCCCCTCCACTCACAGCTCTGCAGGGAGAAGCGCTTCCGGTCAGGGGCAGGCAGGGCAGTTCCAGGGGCAGGGGGCTCCGGCTGTCCCAGGAGGTAACAAATAGACCGCAGCTGGAAGCAGGGGTCAGCCAGAAGCACTGATGTGGCTCGCTCTTTCCTGGGTGGGACGGGACAGGGCAGTTGAAAGGCTTTGTGAGGCCTGCACCGTCTCTCTTGCAGGGGTGGGAAGTAGCAGTCTGCTAGCACAACTGCCCCAAGTCTTCCATCCCATTGAAGACCACACCGCCTAGGAGCCAGCTTAAGGGAGCTCAGGGAGTCACCCAAAAGATTGAAAAAACTAGCTGTCCCATATTAGTCTTTTAAACAAAACAAATACACACATTAGTGAAAGATAAGGGGTGGGGGGGAGGAGCATTAGTGGCTTTGAAGCATGCATCCCAGGCTCCCTTCTACGTCTTGGGAGATATTTGCTCTGCTGCAGGTTTGGGGAGCATCAGGGGTCAGACTTGGGCCCCCTCTGGTGGCCACGTAGGGCCCTGACTCTTGGCGCTGCAGCTGCCCCGCCCCTCCAGCAGGAGCCAATGGTGGCCCCGAGGCCCGCCCCCTGGGTCCCGCCCCCTGGGAGAGCATTTAGAGAGCGGATGGCCCGCTCTCAGTGCCTGGAGAGCAGAGCGGGGGAAGCTGCAAGGAGCCGAGCAGCGAGAGGTTGGCTGTTGGGGCGGAGCCCTCATCTCCCCTCCCCAGGGTAGAGCCTCTTCCACAAGCCGAGCGGAAGTGGGTGAGTCCCGGAGCTGCGTCCCGCGGTCCCCACCATGGCTTGGCTGGTGCTGTTAAGTACCGCGCTGTGCATGCTGCACCTGGGGTCCAGCAACCTGGACTCTGAGGACTTCGTGCCCCGCACAACACATAACTGCCCTGAGAGATGCATCTGCTCCGCAGACCTGCTGAGCTGTGCCGGTCAGGGGCTGCAGGGGGTGCCAACCCCTTTACCCAACACTACTGCAGACCTCGACCTGAGCCACAACGAGCTCCAGCGCCTGCAGCCGGGCTGGCTGGCACCCCTCTACCGGCTGCACACCCTGCGTCTGGGTCACAACAAGCTGGACATGCTGGGTCGTGGGGTGTTTGCCAATGCCAGTGGCCTCCGGCTGCTCGATCTGTCATCCAACTCCCTTCGCGCATTGGGCCGCCACGACCTGGAGGGGCTGGGGGCGCTGGAGACCCTGCTGCTGTTCAA
Source organism: Sorex fumeus (assembly GCF_029834395.1). Taxonomy (NCBI): domain Eukaryota; kingdom Metazoa; phylum Chordata; class Mammalia; order Eulipotyphla; family Soricidae; genus Sorex; species Sorex fumeus. The sequence continues at coordinate 50,524,972 of NW_026606129.1, read as the reverse complement.
TAACAGCCTGGCCCGCCTGCACGAGCGCGCCTTCCACGGCCTGGCCGCGCTCAACTGTCTCTACCTGGGCTACAACGAGCTCTCATCCTTCTCCTTCCACCACCTGCACGGCCTGGGCACAACGCACCTACGGACCCTGGACCTCTCTTCCAACCGCCTGAGACGCCTCCCTGTGCCTGACCTGGCCGTGCTGCCAGCCTTCCTCAAGAACGGCCTCTACCTGCACGGCAACCCTCTGCTCTGTGACTGCCACCTCTACCACCTGCTGCAGCGCTGGCAGCAGCGGGGACTGAGCGCTGTCACCAGCTTTGCCCGTGAGTACACGTGCCTGGCCTTCAAGGTCCCTGCATCCGGTGTGCGCTTCTTTGAGCACAGCCGCATCTTCGAGAACTGCTCGGCTGCCCCCGCCCATGGTCTGGAGCGGCCCGAAGAGCAGCTGCAGGTGCAGGTGGGGCGGTCTCTGCGGCTGCACTGCAACACCAGTGCCCCCGCCGTGCGCATTGCCTGGGTCTCCCCTCAGCAAGAGCTGCTCGTGGCGCCGGGATCCCGCAACGGCAGCATCTTGGTGCTGGCGGACGGCAGCCTGGCCATCAGTCACGTGCAGCCGTGGCACGAGGGGGTCTTCGTGTGCTTGGCCACTGGGCCCCTCCTGTACCATGACCAGACACACGAGTACAACGTGAGCGTGCACTTCCCACACCCCGAGACTGAGGCCTTCAACACGGGCTTCACCACCCTGCTGGGCTGTGTCGTGGGCCTCGTGCTGGTGCTGCTCTACCTCTTCGCACCGCCCTGCCCGGGCTGCCACCGCTGCTACCACCGCACCCGCCGCTGCTGCTGCTGGCCTCGAGCGCCCAGCCCGCTCCAGGAGCTGAGTGCCCAGTCCTCGGTGCTCAGCACCACGCCGCCTGACACGCTCAGCCGGAAGGCCAGTGTCCACAAGCATGTGGTCTTCCTGGAGCCGGGCAGGAGGGGTCTCAATGGTCGGGTGCAGCTGGCGGTGGCCGAGGACTTCGATCTCTACAACCCTGTAGGCCTGCGATTCAAGGCAGGCTCGGAGTCGGCCAGCTCCACGGGCTCCGAGGCTGTGGTGATGACCTAGGCCGCCCAGCGCCCCACCTGCCTGCTCCCTGCTCTGCGTCTTCCCTGCTGCCATCCACAATAGCTGCCCGAACCGGTGGGAAGTGTTGGCTTGGTCCTCCACCACTGGGTGGGCCTCAGCCACCTGCTCACTGGTGGTAGGGAGCTGGAGTTCCCAACTTCTCCACCGCAGCCTAGGACCCCAAAGCTCCCAGAGCCTGTCTGTGCCCGCTAACCCTGCAGCCTCCTCTGGGGAGGACTTCACAAGCCCACCTGGAAGAGGCTGCCTGAGGGTCCCAGCAGCATCCTCGGGTGGGGTAGTCTCAGAGGAACATTCCAGAGGAAGCCCTGCCCACCCTGTGCAGAAGGAAAGCCAGAGCAAGGGAGAAGTGACACTCGGTCACCAACATCAACCTGCCGTTAAGCTTCAGGACGAGGCTGGTGGGGAGGCCTGAGGGGTTTGGTCTGAGCCCCGCCAGGGCCGCCCTGTCTGGTCACAGACATCCACAGGCCACTGTGGGCGGAGCCTCACTCAGGGACCCCGGAGACAGCAGCAAGAGGCTCATAGCCTGGGCCCCTGGGCAGTGAGTGAGAAGCTGAACAGGGCCAAGATGGGAGGGCCAAGCCGGAACTCGCGGTCTCTGGGGGAAGATGCCGCTTACGGGCTGGCACTGGTCTCAGACTAATGGCTGAGGCAGGCTCTGCAGGGAATCGGGGCTGGGAGCCCTTCCTGGCTGGGCACCGAGTGTCTGAAGTTTCTTAATAAAGGTGATGAACGCTCATGGCTGGAGCCTTTGCAGGTGCAGGGAGTGAGATGCGTTCTTAGCACTGGATATCCGATAGGCCAGCACCCCACCCTACCCCCAAGTCCTGCTTCCTCTGCCCTGGCCTGAGGCCCAGTCAGCAGCAGCTGGTAGCCTTGACTGGCGGCCGCTGGGCATCCAGAGATGCAGATGCCACCAGTCCCGTCCTGCGCCCAGGCGCCGGGGGTCTCCCACTCACCCTGAGGCCGGGCCGTGCACCAGCAACCGCACCAAGATGCCCGTCACTGCCACCAGGATAGGGTAGTGGTCTACGCTCTCTAGGCCTGAGGGGAGAGGGAAGGAGGTGAGCTAGCCACACACCCTTCCCACTGCCCCTCCCCATAGCAGGGGTGGTCTCAGCCTGGAAGGGCTATGTCTCACGGAGCCCGCGCAGAATGGACACTCAGCCTCGCTGCTCCTGCAAAGGACCCTGGGCCTGAGGTGTAGGGTACAGGGCACCGAGGTCCTCACCAGGCAACCGCAGAGTGACGACGCGATCAAACAGGTTCCTCTCTGCTGTCACCCGATTCAGCACCTGGTTCAGCAGCTGTGAGAGCAGGAGCCCGTTGGCGGGTGGAAGGACTCTCTTGAGGGGTGACCCCCCAGGGCACTACCCTTCTTGCCCAGACAGACACACCTGTGCAAGACGCTGAAGCAGCATCTCAGATGTAGGCTGGGTGGCGTCCAGGAATATCTCGGGCACTAGCGTGATAGTCATCTCCAGGACCCGCAGCAGGCTGACCGAGAGGTCAAAGCAGGTGGCACAAACCTTGAGCTGCCGGCTGTCCACGAAGTTCCGCTCCAGGCGCTCAGCGGCCTGCTGTATCTGCGTCACCGACAGGGGCACGGGCAGGGGTCAGTCCAGACTTGTCCCGCACAGACTGGGCCCCGGGGTCCCACCCCACTCACCTCCTGGATCATGCCGATGAACTCCGAAAAGGCCCAGTTGAGCTGGTTGAGGACGCTGTTGAGGAAGCTGGGGGCCACGTCAGGGCCCTGGCGCAGCAGGTCGGCCATGTGCTGCTGCAGCAGCGTGGAGGGGCAGGGCTCTGCGGATGGGGTGTGTGTCAGCCGGGAGCCACTGCCTGGGCACGTCAGGGTCCTGCCTGGGGCTTGGGCTGAATCCCTCTCTCTGCTGGCCTGGGCTGCGGGACTGTCGACCCTGACACACCAGCCCTCGCTGTCTCCCCACAGGTACGGCACGCCCCTTGGGGAAGGCTAGATCTTGGACCACCTCACTTGGTAAGGCTGGCACCCCCCAGAGCCGATACTGGGCCCTGCTGTCCTCATGGGCCTCTGCTGTCCTTGGTCTGGCCTTGGCATATGGCCGAGATGGTGGGCGCCAAGTCTGGGCTGAGAGGCCGCAGTAACTGGAGCCGTCAGCCACAGCCGGGCTGGCACCCCCAGCCCCCATGCAAATCAATAGTTCTGCAGCAGGAGGACGCGACTCTGCGGCTCAATTTCACCCTGGAGGCGAGACCAAGACAACTGGCCGGGGATTGCTGTGCGACTTTGCACAGGACACCAGGCTTCCAGGGGCACTCCAGGCCCAAGCACTGCGTGCAGGGATAGAAACGGACCGTGTGGGCCAAGGGGAACCACCATGTGAGGGCAGGACAGCCTCAGCAAGCTGGACGGTTCCAGTGCTGGACCAGGCCTCGTGAAGGGCCAGTGCTCCCATGCCTCTAAATTGAGGGTGTGACCTCTGACTCTACCACATGCCCCTTCCTAGAAGTCCCAGGTACACCCTGTGGGGCTCTGTGCCTCCCTCCGCACTTGGTGGCATGGGGGAGGGCAGGGTCCCAGGGAGGGCAGGGAGCTGACTAAGAGGGCAAGGGCCGGGGGCCAGGAGGGCTGGGAGCAACGTGCCTGGAAGCTGCTGCCCAGCCCGGCCATGCAGGGCTCCCAGCTGAATAACCACAGAAGTGGGGAACAAGGGGAGCAGTTCCAGAGGGACCCTCAGCTAAAAGGAAGCAGGTTAACGGGAAGCCCAGGAGACAGACGGGGAGTCTGGGCCTCCCCAACAGGCCAGGAGAGGCACAGCTCAGGTGGGAAGGCTCCCGGCCTGGGCTCCCGGGACACTCACTCTGGAGGCTAGGCAAGTTGGCGTCCTCAGGTTTGGTTTTCAGCAGGTGTGGCAGCCGGGTATAGCGGTACCCGAACCCGCAGCCCTGGGGACAGTGTCAGTGGGAGGTGAGCGAGGTGGGCGGTCCTTTCCCTCCAGCCTGCTGGGGGGCCACCTTTCACCTGCTTACCCGCCAGAGCCGCACCAAGATCCAGTTGGTCTGGGCCCAGGGCCGCTGCTCGTAGGGAGCCAGAAGACTCCGTACCATGGCAATGCGCCTACAAGGGCAAGGGTCGCGGTGTGGGGTGGGGGCAGCGCGGTGCCTTGCAGGCAGGCACCTGCCCCAGCCCCCGACCCTACTCACTGCTCCTCAGGGATCCGCTCCACGGCCCGCAGGGAGTGCGGGTAGCACACATAACTGGCCAGGGCCTGCATCAGCGAGTCCCGGATGTCTGTCGGGAAAGGTCAGAGGGTCTCAGCACAGGTCAGCTGTGTGTCCTGGCCCCGCCCCACCCCCCAACCCTTGCGGGACCTCACCAGTGCCCACGATGCGGGTGTCAGCAAAATGTTTGGCGAGGATGGCAGCCAGGCGGGTCAGAGTCTCCTCGTAGCCTGCAGGGTGAGGGAGGACTTGGTGGCTGGGAGTTGGGGGGCCCAGAAGTAGGCTTGTCCCCCTGCCATCACCCTCCCCTGGGAGTGGGCTTGGGATATGAGCTCCAGAACTTGCTTCAAGGGCCAGTCTGGGCCCAGACAGCATGAAACTTCGGTACATGCATTTGCTGGTATCCATGGGAGGACTGGGAAGATTCACTGGGGTGAAGGCAGATCCCATAGGAGCCCCAAGAGCATGAGAACCCATTCAAGCACAGCGCTCCCCACAGACAAAACTTACTCCTCGGTCCATTGTGGGTAAGGGCTGACAGACCCCCTGGCCTGCCCAGTCAGCCGGGAGCCAGGGTCACCGAGGAGTTTGGGGGCCCCAGGAGACCACGTAACTCACCCCTGGACCATGGTAGCACCATAAAGAATGTGGAAGTGGGTTCCCCACCCTCTATGCCCTCTGATTCCCTCAGGGATCATGGAAAAACATTAGTTCTGGGGCTGTCAGTACCACAGCAGGACACTGTACCAGGTGGGGCTGCTGAGCAGTGTTGTTTGATGGGAACAGAGCAGACAACTGCCTGCCCATGCCAGGACTGACCACGGGGTCCTAATTTACACTCTCCCCTGGCCTCACGGTGCCATCACCTGGAAGCTCCTCCATACTATGCACGGGGCCAAAGTAGTTCTTGAGGGCGCTGTAGCTGTTGATGGCCACGCTCAGGTAGAACTCGGGCATGAAGGCGAAGAGAGACCCTGTGCGGTCGCCGTGTTCAATGGTCCGCAGGCAGACACGAAGCAGCCAATAGATGTCTAGCATCTTCTCCTGCAAGGAGCATGGAATTGTGAGCTGGTCTGGGGATCAGGCAAGGTCTCCCCCAGAAAACAGCATGAGAAAAGGATCCCAAGGGAGAGTGTGATGGGGCCGGAGAGAGAGCACAGCAGGGAGGGTGCTTGCCTTGCACATGGCCGACCCGGGTTTGATCCCAGACATACCATATGGTCCCTCGAGCATCACCAGGAGTGAATCCTGAGTGTAGAGCCAGGAGGAACCCCTGACACTGCCAGGTGTGGCAGGGGGCTAGAATACACAGCAGGCCAGAGGGCACATCCAGCCTGAGGGGGGCCCCCAACACAGCCCAGACTCTGGGCCAGAACCCTGCTCAGAGCAAAGGGCTGCAAGGGCAGGTGGACCAGGGCGGAAAGAATCTGCAACTCCACCTTGGCCCCAGACAGCAGTCACAGTAGCTGGATGTTCAGGACTGGGGAGGCAGAGAGGGCTGTGGGGGGCAGGGAAGGGCACCCTCATTTCAAGGGTGAGAGAGCCTCCACAGAGGTCAGAAGGGAGAAGCAGGGCACAGGACACAGGCACAGACGAGGAGCACGAGCTGCTTAGTGATGCCCCCAAAGAGGAGGTGCTGAGGAGGAACGAGGCGCTGGGGTCCGGCTCACGAGGGGAGGAAGGAGAAGGCCAAACTGCTGGAGGCGCAGCGGCCACAAGAAGCAAACGAGACCTGAGAAGCAGCCTGGCCACCACTATGGGTCCAGACAGCCCACAGGAGGCCCCAGGAAGGGTCACTGCCCAGGACCAAGCTCCAGGCTCCACCTCAAGGCGTGGAGCTGGACTGCATAGACTTCCCACAGGCCCCGCTGTCCAGCATGGGAGAGAGTGCAGGGGTTAAGGTACTTGCCTTGCCTCCCACTGACCCTAGTTCAATTCCTGGCACCCACACATGGTCCCCCAAGCACCGCGGAGAGTCACTGCCGAGCACTGCTGGGTGTGACCCAAAAAGCAATCAATCAATAAAACCCAAGAAGCTCAGCAGGTGTAAGCTAGAAATATTAAATAAATTTAGGAAATCTGCAGGATACAAAATGAACACAAAAATCATTTGTATGTCTTGGGGCTGGAGTGATAGTACCGCAGGCAAGGGTCTAGCTTTGCCCGTGGATGACCCAGGTTTGATCCCTGGCACCTCATACGGTCTCCCTAGCCCACCAGGAGTGATCCCTGAGGCACAGAGCCAGGAGTAAGCTCTGAGCATTGCCAGGTGTGGCCCCAATACCCCCTTGCCCCAATCATTTTTTATTTCTATACACTAGTAATGAGCAATTCAAAAAAGAAAATTAAGAAAATAATTTCACTGATGCCAGAATGAGAAAGAATAAAACATCTAACCATAAATTTAACCAAATGGGGGCTGGAGAGACAGTACAGTGGGTCAGGCACTTGACTTGCATGTGACCTATTCAGCTTCAATCTCGAGCACTCCTTAAGTCCATGATAGAAATGACCTCTAAGCGCAGAGCCAGGAGAGCTGGGAGTAAGCCCTGAGCACCACTGGGTGTGGTCCCCAAGCAAACAACAACAAAACCGAGAAATATTAAAAGGTACAAATAAATAAAAAGACATCCCCTGCTCACAGACATTTAACGGGGTTAAGATGGCCATAGTATCCAAGGCAAGCTACAGAGTCAATGCAATTCCTATATAAATACCAAAGACATTTCTTGCAGAAACAAAACTCTATCCTAAAATTCATATGGGTCTCAAGGGATCCCCCAAACAGCTTTTCAGAACAAAGTCTGAGATTTCACACTTTGATTTCAAGGCATATTGCAGGGTCCAGAGCTCATAACTGGTCTGGGTTCGAACCCAAGCACCCCACGTGGTCTTCTGAGCACTGCCAGGACAGATTCCTGAGTATAGAGCCAGGACTAAACTCTGAGCACTGCTGGAGTATCCCAGAAACAAAGCCAAAACAAAAATTTTTATTGCAAAGTCTTAATAATTAAAAGTATGCATTTGCATAGGGCTGGAGCGATAGCACAGCGGGTAGGGCGTTCGCCTTACAAGCGGCCAACATGGCCGACCCGAGTTCGATTCCTCCGCCCCTCTCGGAGAGCCTGGCAAGCTACCGAGAGTATTCGATATGCCAAACACAGTAACAACAAAGTCTCCAATGGAGACGTTACTGGGCCCGCTCGAGCAAATCGACGATCAACGGGAGGGCCTTTTTTATGCATTTGCATGAAAATAAGATATGCAGGGGCTTGAGAGGGAGTTCAGCAGGGGAGCCTTTGCAGACGGGAAGCCCAGGCTTGATCTCTGGCATTGCAAGGTCCCCTGAGCACCACAAGAAGAGATCCCTGAGCACAGAGTTTCGAGTAATGTCAGGTATACCCCAGAACAAAGCACTGCACTGTCTTTCCGTTGTTCATGGATTTGCTAGAGCGGGCCCAGTAACGTCTCCGTTGTGAGACTTTGTTTTTACTGTTTTTGGCATATCAAATACGTCACAGGTAGATTTCCCGGCTTTGCCGTTCGGGCGAGATACTCTCGGTAGCTTGCCGGGCTCTCCGAGAGGGGCGGAGGAATTGAACTCGGTTTGGCCATGTTGGCCACATGCAAGGCAAACGCCCTACCTGCTGTGCTATCCCGGAACAAAAACAAACAAAATATATGCAGGGAAAGCTGGTGATCCACATGCAAAGGAGCAAAGTTTGACCCTTACTACACATTAAATGCTGAAATTAGCTCATAGTGAACCAAAAGTTTAAACTTAGTTGTTCAAACTATAGAGCTCTTGAAGAAAACATAAAAAATCTGAGGACCTGGTTCTGGCCATGATTTCTGGAATATAACAACAAAGCACAGACAAGGAAAGAAAATAAGGTTAAAATCTGCATCAAAGGAAAGAGCATGGTGAAAAGACAGCCCACCACAGAACGGGAGGAAACATTAGTAAAATATAATCCAGTAAAGAATTAATAGTCAGTGGGGACTGGAGCCATAGCACAGCGGGGAGGGCGTTTGCCTTGCACACGCCGACCCGGGTTAGATTCCCAGCATCCCATATGGTCCCCCGAGCTCCGCCAGGAGTAATTCCTGAGTGCATGAGCCAGAAGTAGTCCCTGTGCATTGCCAGGAGTGACCCAAAAAAGAAAAAAAAAAATTAATAGAAAATATACAGAACTCTACAAATTAATTACCTAAAAAATAAAGAACACAAAACCTAGAAACCCAGTTTTTTTTTCAAATGGGCTTGAATTGGCATTTCTCCAGAGAAGATATAAAAATGGCCACTGAGCACATGAAAAGGTTTTCAACTCTCAATTGGAAACGGAATCAAAACTACAATGAAATACTACCTCACACCCATTAGAATGGCTACTATCAAAAAAGAAAAGAAGAAAAAGAGGCAAGTGAAGAAAAGAAGGGAGGGGGCTGGAGTGGGTAGGGCATTTGTTTTCCATGCGGCAGGTCCGGGTTCAATTCCCAGCATCCCATATGGTCCCCTGAGCACCGCCAGGAGTAATTCCTGAGTGAAGAGCCAGGAGTAACCCCTGTGCATCGCTGGGTGTGACCCAAAAAAGCTAATAAATAAATAAATAAAAAAGAAAAGAAATTAAAGAAGGGAGGACGGGAAGGAAATGGAGCCCACATGCCCTGCGGTTGGGGATGTGGCCAGCACTGCCACAGGGGAAAGGGTGGGGATAAACACCCAATACACGGAGAGCATCCTCGGAGTGAAAACGAGTCAGAGGGAAGGGGCAGACAGACATAGGATGGCTGTGCTCATTTATGGGATATTTTCAAAAAATATGAAAATAATGCACAAAGATAGCAGAAATGAGGGCCGTGAGGACTGGTACATGGTTGGAAACTTGCCACAAGTTGTGGGGGAGTGTCGTTAGGACAGAGAAAGGCCCACTCTAACAACCTAATTGGAAATTATCACTCTGGACAAGAACTGAGTGCTGAAAGGAGATAAAGTGATACACATGATAACCTTTCAGTATTGCAAACCACCGTGCCCGAAGGGAGGGAGGAGGAGAGGAGGAGGGGGAGGTGAGAGAGAGAGAAAGAAAAAGAGAGAGAGAGTGTGTGTGTGGGGAAGAAAATGTGTGAGAAGGGGAGAGAAAGAGAGTGAGGGGGGAGGGAGGAAGACAGAGAGGGAGGGGAAGAGAGAGAGAAAAGAGAGAGAAAGAGAGCGAGAAAGGAGAAGGAAAGTATCTGTCATAGAGGCAGGACGGGGGAGTGAACCTGGGGACACTGGTGGTGGGAATGTACACTGCTGAAGAAACCAGGTGTTGGACTGAAACACAATCATGAACTTTGTAATTTTGTATCTCATAGCGAATCAAGTTTTAAGTCCAAGGTTACTAGAAAGATATTACAAGGTGTTTTTCCTGAAATCACCAAACCAAAAAAAAAAAAAAATCTAATAGTTCTGCTTCTGGGTGTGGACCCAAAATAATTGAAAACCAGATAGTGGAAAGACACTTGCACACCTGCGTTCACAGCAGGCGACCCTGCAGACAGTGAGAGATGGAAGCAATTCAAGCAGCCGCTGACCGCTAGGCGCGGTCTCAGCAGAGTGGAACGTTATTCAGTCTTTATTTCTGAGCCACACCCAGCTTGCTCTGAGCTCAGGGACCTCTCCTGGCGGGGCTCAGGGGACCATATGGGGCGCTGGGACTGAAGCCAGGTTGCCACCTGCATGGAAGGTACCCTACCCGCTGTGCTATTTCTCTAGCTTGTTATTCAGTCTTTCAAGGGCACATGTCACCACCCGGTTAACTGTGCAGCTGATAAAGGGACACATCAGGGGCAAAGGCCAAGTGCCATGGGTGTCCTATGCCATGCAGGCTGGACTAGGGAGTCGGACTAGGAGCCTGGTGGCGCCGGAACTGAGGTGAGAGAGCAAAGAGCTGCTTCATGAAACTTGCTGGAGTTCTGTGTAGCAGGAGGACGAGCCCTGCAGACTGACCGCTCAAGTTGCGGATGCGCTTGACACCACTGACCTCCCTGGAGAACGCTGAGCTGGGGAGTCAGTATTTTACCACAACTTAAAACACGGTCAAGATGGTAACTGACATTAGGGCTGTTTCACCGCGATGGTGCCGGGAGGGCAGCGTTTCTCAGATGGTGCAAGGGAAGGGCAGGCTGCGTCCTGATGGAGCAAGCTGGGCCCCAGGCCAACCAGGCAGCAGCTCGAGGCAGGAGGGGACGCAGGGGCTGCCCTGGCCTGGATGCCGGGCAGGGAGGCGATGAGGGGCAGTAAAGAAAGAACCCCAGGGTGGACCTGGGGGTCGAGTCTGACCGCCACACTACATGGTCTAGGGTAACTCCAAGGACAATTGCTCTGGGAGGGCCAGGGACCATCTGCCTGGAGTCATCAGTGACAGGAGGGATCTTGAGGGTACCTTGGTGACCCAGGAGTGAGGTGGGGGACCATAGCCCCTTGCCCTGGCCACCTGCACTCACCTGAGAGTAGACAGTGGCGTGAACCCAGGCAAGACGGCGACTCAGGTGGTCCAGTTTTTCTGAGAAAACCTTCTGGCTCTTGGTCAACTCTGCAAGGATGTCCTTCCTCTGCCAGGGAAGGAGAGACTCAGAGGACACGGCCCTGCTCAGACCCACTGCCCCCCAAGACAGCCCCGGTGCCTGGGCTGTAGAATAGGGTCAGAGTCACCCCACGAAATGTGCAAGTGAGAATGCTGTGGGTCAGAGGGCCCAGGCCACGGCAGGGACTGATGACAGATGGGACAGGGGTTCAGCCTGGACATGCCTGGCCCTGCTCCCCAGGCTAGAACAGTCAGGGAAGGGGGTGTCCAAAGGAGTGGGGGAGCCAGGTCCTGCTTCCTGTTGACTCTGCCCACGGGTTGAGGAAGCACTCAGAAGGAATCCATAATTGATGAGCCGGGCGGGTGTCAGCACTTAGGGCGGGGGAGGGGCTGAGGGAGGGGGGTGCGGGGATCACCTGGGCACAGGCTGTGCCAGGGACAGCCCTAGAAGCAGAGAGTCAGTCCAGGCTCTCTGTGCTTTGGGGGTCCCGGTGGGCTGCTGACCTTTTGCAACACTCCTCTACCAGAGACACACCCGCCTGTCCAAGTCTTACCCGCTTGGGGCAGCGGCGGAGCTTGTCCTCTGTGTCCCTCAGAGCCATGGCGTACTCGTTTACGTCATCGGAAACACCCACCATCTAGAGTATCAGATGCCACACATCCAGGGTGATGCCTGGGCACCGCGCCAGGCTGCTCCAGACCCAGTCTGGATTCCCCCAGCCCCGCCGGACTCCAACCTTAGACCCAGGCCCCACCCATAAGAGTCTGCGAGGCCCTGTCTGCGCAGCATGTTTCTATACAGACACCAGCCCAGCAGAGCATGTGCTCAGGTTATAGGTACACGCACACACACGAACGCACGTATGTAGGCATGCAGACATACACACAGTACATAAACACAAGTACCAACACGGCATGCACAGCACACACATACACACAAACCAATATGCATGTACACACAGCACATACACACACGTACCAACACATGCATGCACACACAGCGCAGACACATACACATGCGCACAGATACACAACACATACACACGTACCAGCATGGGCATGCACACACAGAGCAGACACGTACATGCCAACACATGCGCACACACAGCGCATAAACTCATGTACCAACATGTGCGCGCACATACACACATACCAATACCTGCATGAACACACAGAGCATACACACATACACCAACATTGGCATATACACAGAGTGCACACACGCGTATACACAACACACATGCAGGAGCAAAAAGGTACATGCACACATGTGAGTGCGAACCTTGCCCAGTTGCTGGTGGACGCTGAGGTTGTACATCATGACGGCGCCGTCAAGTACTTCCAGCAGCGAGTTCTCGGTGAGGGGCTGCTCGGGCTCCTCGGGGGGCCTCCCCAGCAGCAGACCCTCGTTCCAGTGGCCACCCTCAACTAGAAGGGGGAGAGGCGGCCTCTGGGGCAGGTTCCAGTCCTGCAGCTCTGGGGCCTGTTTCTGTGCTCTGGATCTCTTGCCCCGGAGAGCAACCCCCCACTCCCGCCCCCGAGGGAAGGGGTGCGCCTGCTGTGCTGCGGGCCAGCCGGGCCGCCGCCACCTACTGTCCTCGCGCGTCCGCTGCTCTGCGCTCAGCGTGCGGACCTTCACTTTCTCCGAGGTGCTCAGGGGCCGCCGAGGGGTCATCAGGCTCACGGCTGCTGTGCTAAGGAAGCGGTTGGCTCGGCCCAGGGTTGGAGAACTGAGCCAGCCAGGCCGGGGCAGGGGCAGCGCGCCCCCCATGGCCAGGGCCTGCATGGGGCGCTGTGGGAGAGAGGAGGCCAGACGCCACTCAGCTCCCCGGGACCGGGGCCCACGCGGGACTTGCTGGGTTCACGGGGCTGGGAAGGGCAGGGGTGGGCCTCCCTCCACCTCCAGCAAGGGGGCCTGCCTGGGAGAACCCCCGTTGTGCAGGAATAGGGGGTGGGTCCTGGCCGATCCCTCCCAACCCCCACCCCTTACAACAGAGGAAAGGCCCCAGAGTGGGCCCCCTGCCTGCCCCTACCGCGGCACCTGGGCCGCAGCTGGCGCCGGCTCCTCGTCCTCGTCCAGGTCATCCATGGTGGCCGCCTGAAGCTCCAGCGGGTCAATCAGAATGTTGGCCTTGGATGCAAGGTCATCTGGGGAGGGAAGGAGGGTGCTCAGGTTGACGAGGGGAGAGGGGCCCAGGCACAGAGCAGCAGGGGGTGAGGCACAGGCCTTGCTGGACCCATTTTTCACTGCCCCTGCCTTACTGTCCGGTGTCTGTGCCTGACCTGCCCCCCCCATCCCGGGCTCTGGCAGAGGAACACTCTCTGCAAGTTCCCCAGCCACAGGGCCCTTCCAGCCCGGCCTGCCCTGCGTCCTGTCCCACAGATAAAAGAGGCTCCCAAAGCTGTCGATGCATTTTTCCGCCCCACTCTGCACTCTCTTCTGGGGCCATGTCCATGCCTGTCACTACCTCAGACTTTTCCCTGCAGCACCCCAACTGCCTTCCATCCCTGGGCCGTGCTGGGCTATTCCTAGGTACCCTGCCTCGGCTTACACTGCTCCGGAGCAGTCGGCGCTCACCCTGGAAGGAAGCACAACACCCTTCCATCCCCACTGAGACACGATGGCTCCCTCCAGTCAGCTCAAGGCAAGGAGAGGGGCTCTGGCCTCAGGCTGCAGGAATGGAGCAGCCAGCGGCCCACTCGGCCTAGCAGGCAAGGGCTCTGGCGCCCTCTGGTGGACACACGGCAGCTAAACACCAGAGTACGGAGGCAGGCGGCCCTCCCGGCCCAAGACAAGGTCTCTGGCGCCCTCTGGTGGGCACACGGCAGCAAAACATGGGCGTGGAGCAGTCTGCGGACTTTTCTCCACAGACTGCTCCCCCGAGCACCCCAGCCCTGCGTGCACCTTTCAGGGTCTTCCGCAGATGCGAGAGGAGGCCTCCAAGACGCTGCAGGTCAAAGTAGTCCACCTTGCCATTATAGAAGATCTGGGGCGGGATGTAGGCCTCTGCGAGGAGTGGGAGGCCACAGGCCTGCAGTGAGCCAGCAGAAGACCTCCCCAGGTGCCCCCCCCTCTGTTATGAGTGGACACAGGGGGCTCCTGGTCAGAGCCCTCGGACTGAGTAGGCACACTGCTCGGCCCCCTCCAGTCATCTACCATCTGGCCAGTGCCAGCAGCAGCAGAAGCAAGGACAAAGGGGCCACTCTCTGCTGTGGGGGCTCATGAGGCTACAGAGAGCACTGACCCGGCCCTGTGGAATGTCCCCCAGGACAGAAGAGAAGAGGCTCTTACTGGCCCTTCTGTCCTTCAACACCCACGGTCCAGACAAGGGACTCCTTACAAAGGACTGCAGAGAGGGCTCAGTGGGTTTGCCCTGGGTGACCAGGCACCTGTCCCCTGGAAACATACACGGAGGGAGGGTGGGACTCGACCAGCCAGGCCATGGGCCAGCTCCACACCCGCAGCAGGGGCTGCCCTGTGCTGCTCTGTCCAGCCCACTCACCCTCACTGAGGGAGGCGCGGGGGTTGGAAGCCTTGTGCTCATCCCAGTAGAAGCGCAGGGCAGAGATGAGCCGGTGCAAGAAGCAGACCATGTACTCCGGAGGGCAGAGCACGGGCAGGTTCTGCAGGCACAGGGCAAAGGCTGTTGGTGCCAGGCTGTGGCTCAGCTGCCCCCTCCCCGCCCCCCAGGCCCTGTCTTCGGCCCTAGGGCTGGGTGTGGAGGTGAGGGGAGCAGCGGGGGGCCGGGCTGGGCTGAGGCAGGCAGGCAGGGAGGTGCCAGAAATCAGGGTGCTGATTCTGAGACACAGGGTCCATGTGGGTGGCCTGGTGGTCACCTACCCCCCGGCTGCTGGCATTCTCCTGCAGAAACTTCCGGAACTTGGTCAGGAAGATGTACCTCGAAGCCTCACCCTTCGGGGGTAGAAGAAATGAGGCTGCAATGAGCTAAGGGTGCCGGCCTGGTCCACTTGGACCTGCCATGGGAACCTGAGCCGGCCCCTGCCCTGAGTTCCCCGCACCCCCTGGAGGGGGCGAGCCACTCACCCCATTGTCATCCTTGTTGTCCAACAGCAGCTTCAGGATCTGAACCTGTAGCTCCTCCACCACTGGGGTTGGGGACAAAGGGGCGCCAAGCTCAGGCTCTCAGAAGTGGGAGGGCTGGGGCCACCCATCCAGATCGGGGTCAAGGCTCCACCAACAGGATTCCCTGGGCCCAACAGAGGCCTGATCCCCAAGTTCAGAAGCACACAAAGTCCCTTTCTTTTTTTGGGGGGGGGGGGGAGGTCACACTTGGCAATACAATGGGTTACTCCTGGTATTGCTCAGGGATGCTGGGATTCGAACCAGGGTTGGCCACGTGCAAGGCAAACACCCTACCCGCTGTGCTATCGCTCCAGCCCCCACAAAGCCCCTTTGAACCCCTCGCACACACTGAGCGCACAGGGCCCAGGCCGACCTTCGATGCGTTTCTTGAGCCTCTGGCAGCCCCGCTCGTAGGCACGCCGCCGCAGCCGCTCCTCGGCCGTCTCGTCCCTCACCTCCTTACTCTCTCGGGCCTAGACAGGGGCAGAGGATAGAAAACAAGGCTCAGCCAGGCTGCACGGGGACAGTGCCGAGCTCCCGCTGGGTGGGCAGTCCAAGCCCACCTCCTTGCTGGAGCGGTGAGGCCACCAGGTGGTGGGGATGAGCTCCTGCAGGCCTGCCTCCTCCACGCGCAGGGGACTCTTGATGTAAAAGAAGACGACGGAGCGGAGCACGTCGAAGCTGATGGTCGTCAAGGCCATGCACCAAAGGGCGGCCCCACCCCCACCCGTGTTCCCCAGGCTGGATGGGGCCTGCCCACCACAGCTCTCCCCCCTGTCGGACCCTGACAAGAGGTGGAGGTCGACAAGCAACGTGACTGTCAGAGCCACAGGCGAGGCGGCCCAGGTGCGAACAGGCTGGAAAGCCTCTCTGAGCGCCCACTTCTGGCGATGCCTCGTGGAGGCTGGAGGCCCCATAGTGAGGATGGCCACGGCACAGACTTGTGGCCAGGGGCCCAGCGCTAGGCTCCCTCCCACGTGTGCCCTTCTCTGGGAAGCAGGAAGAGCTCCTGAAAGACTTCGGAGGAACTCATTACAAGGAAGGTGGGCATCTCCCTGGTCAGAGAGGGTGGGCCCTAGTGGCCCCACACCAGCAAGGCCCCACATCAGCAAGACACCAGCCTGCAGAGCCCCCCGGGGCTGGCCGCTTTGTCCTCAGCTCGGCAGGGCCCTGGGTCAAGGCGACACACACTCTGCTCCTCCTTAGCCTCCCTGGGGCCCCTGGCCACGGGGCAGAGCCCACCCAGGGGCCGCTGTGGGACCTGCCTGGCAGCAAGGGGGGATACAGGACATTGCTGAGCAGAAACTTGCGTGACTTCTTGTGCTTCAGGATGGCGATGGTGAGCCGTAGGTAGTGGATCTGTGGGGAGGGGGTGCTCAGAGCAGGCTGGGGAGGCCCAGGGGCGCAGGGTGCAGATGGGCGGGGCTCCCACCTGCAGGCTCAGGTCTGGGACAATGGGCGAGAAACGGTACAGCCTCAGCAGGGACATCAGCAACTGCTTGAGACAATCGTGGACCTCGTAGTCCTGGGGAAAGATGCCAGACTGTGCGTCTACCGGCTGGGGGCCTCTCCCAACAGCCCCTGTCAGTCCGCTCCACCAGGCAGGGGTCGAAACCCAGCCCAGAAGGGGGCGTCTCACCTCCATGAAGAGCCACAGCAGGTCCAGGACTTGGTGTACCAGGGCCTCTGCCTTGGCGGGGCTGCCCGCCTCCACGATGTCCAGCAGGAAGCTCATGAGCACGGCCTCCACCAGGTAAACCTGGCGCTGCAGCGGGTGGCACGGGTGAGGCAGGGGCTGCCGTGCCCCTGCTGGGGCCACCCAGGCATAAACTAACGGCTCGGAGCCCATAAGCAACCGGAGACAGATGCCCCTGCTGGGGTCTGGATGATGTCCAAGAGTCACCAGCCCACAGCCCCTCTGGGGCTGGGACACGCTGAGGTTACACCCCTGCCATCTTTCTCGGACACTTTGACACCCTCAGGAGGACACATCACCTCCTCCACTGCTGCCACCCTTCAGGGCTGAGGTGCTGGATGGGTCTGCTCCCCCCACCCGCCACGCCCCACCCCGGGTGCTCACCAGGAGTGGGGCAAAATGGTGGAAGATGTGGGCCAGTGTGAGCAGGACCGTGGGCTGGCCCTGCAGCTGCCACTCGGAGCTCTCCTTCTCCACCAGCCGGCCCTCCTGTCGGGGGCAGGGGCAAGACGATGAGGGGCAGAAGGATGCAGGAGGCACCCAGCTCCACCCTGCACAGAGCCCAGCTCACCACAGGGTCCAGTTCCACGCTGAGCACGGCCCGGAAGCAGCCCAGCAGCTTCTGTGCCCGAACCAGGTCGGCCTGCGGGGGGTCCTGCAGCGGTCGGTAGCCTGGCACTGGGTAGGTGCCACCGAGTTAAGCCGGAAATAACCTGATCCGTGACACACAGGTTCCTTCCTCCAGAGAGCCCTGCCCTGGACCTCAGGGCTGCAGAGACGGCTCGGGGTCCACCCGCACTTTTAGGCCCCCACTCCACGGCGTTCCCGAGCCACTCCAGGCAGGTAGACCAGGTTTGATGGAGACGGCAGTGGAACCCACCAGCCAGGCTGCGGAACTGCCTGCCACCAGGCCGCCGGACTGCTGGGACAGGTAACCCCATTCCGGTGCCCCCAAAAGCTTCCAGGCAGCCACCACACACTTTTCCAGAAGGATATCGCAGGGGGCGGCTGCCAAAGTTGAAGGCCACGGACTCCTTGAAGGAAAGGCTGATGGCGGGGAAGTAGGCCATGCCCACGCCCCTGGACAGGTTCTCGAAGGCAGTGCCCAGTGACACACCATTCCTGGGGTGGAAGGGAGGACTCGTGAGCCAGTGGCCAGAGGGAGGTGGCCGAGAGCGGGGGCTGTTCTCTAAGCTATCAAACCTGGCCCGGCCTGCCTGCAGGGACCGGAAACTGAATGCAGTCCAGGAGGCCCAGAGGCCAGGCCTTCAGGCAGGCACAGGACACTCACAGGCAAAAGGACAGAGTACCATCATCCAGGTCGATCAGGCAGCTGACGATGTCCCCCGCCGCCCACGCCTGCCGGGGAAGAGGGGTTACAGGCGTCCGGGAGGCCCTTCTGGACACCCCCTCCCCGAGTCCCTCAGGGATGCCCAGATGGCTGATGGGCAGGGGTGGTGGGCCACAGGGGACCTGACCTCACCTTGCCGTAGTTTGTCGTGGTCACGTTCCACTTGCGCACCCGATTGCCGTCGTAAGCATAAGAGTTGTGAGTGTCGCCGACCCCTTCCTGGAGAGGAAGCCCTCAGGTCTGAGCGAGTCAGGGGAAAGGCCAGATCAACCTGCCACCCACTGTGGGGGGGGTTCCCACAGGCACCAGGACAGGGGGTAGAGGGGAGGCCGGTTTTCTGGGCTGGTCTGCCATAGACCAGACAGCGAATGCAGAGGGCTTGGGGGAAGGCGGGTGACCGGGAGGGCCCGCCCCACACACCTCCTGATTGAAGCGGCAGTTGATGGTGCACCAGCCGATCTGCATCAGGCCCTGGGAGGAGATGAGCACCTCGTAGACCCACTTCCCTGCAGAGAGTCGAGTCAGGCGCAGCAGAGGGCGGAAGGCTGCCGGCAGCCTCAGCTGTGGGCCCCACACCTCTCCCGCAGCCTGGGCCCTGACTCACCTTTGTACACACACGTGGTGGAGCGGATGGTACCGAAGTTGCTATGTCCAATCACCTGAGCGAAGAGCAGAGGGGTGAGCCTCTCCCAGGGGACGTGGCCACGCAGAGGGTGGTGGTCTGGCCTGACCACCCAGCTGGCCAGCCGGCAGCAAGCAGGATGGAAAGAGCTCAGGGCTTTGGTCCCACCAAGAGGCCTTCAAGGCCGTGTCAGGAGGTTTGGAGGATCGGGGACTCCCAGTGCAGGTTTGGGGCTGCAGTTTCACCAGACCCCTGGCCAGAGGAGTTTGGGGGAGGTGCTTGGGCCAGGATTGAGGGTGGGGGAACACCTTGCTTTTACTCACCCCCAGGAGGTCATCATCCACCAAAAGCAGCCCCTCGAAGCCACTGGTGTGGTCTAGGACCACGGTAGAGGGACCCAGGCGCCCTTCAACCTGTCCTAAAAGGGAGACAGGTGGGTGTGGGATCGGGCCGGGTTGGACAGGAAGTGCAGAATGCACGAAGATTCCCCAGGGCAGGCCCGCAGAATCCCTGGGCCCAGCCCTGGCTCCCCCAGGTCCATTCCAGAAGCCACCACATACCCTGGCTCTCCTCATCCTCACTGTCCACCTGCAAGAGCTGGTCCAGATGCCCTGGCAGGTTCTGGAAGGTCAGGGGTTTCCTGGGGAGAGCGAAAGGCTGCGAGGGGCCCAAATGTCCTTGAAACCGGCCGAGAACACTGAGCCCCGCCCCACGCCCTCTCCTGAGGCTTGGTGCCTCAGTTCCTGCAGGAGTCCCACCGAGCCCGCGCATGCCTGGGTCGGGGGGCAGGACTGCCAGGGTGCCCTGAGATCTAACACTCCTCAGAACTAAATCCTCCTCCCTCACCTGTGAGAGGGACAGTGTGTAGCCAGAGAGATGGCTCAGGACTGCACGCATGCCCCATGTGCGCGATCCCTTGTACCAGGCACTGCTGGGAGCAGCCACTAAGTACCAAGCTGGAAGTAGCCCCGGGGCACCCCCCAGGCATGGCCCCAAACCCAACTAGAAGGGCCTGCAGTATCCATAGCCTGTCTGCTCTCCACACGGCTGTGCTGACTCTGCCTGGGAGAAGCGCCAACCCCGGCCAGGTCTGTGCCCAGGACAGCGAGTCCAGTCCCTGACTCCAGACCCAGGGCCTCAGCCAGGAGAGTCTGTGAGAGTCTGTCACACGTGTCCCCATGGCAGCAGGGCTCCAAGCCTCTCGGCCCACCCGGCAGTTGGCCAGTTCCATCCCAGACCCACGTCTGCCGGTCAGGAGAGTGCAGGGTCACCTATCTACCACCTGTCCTGACCAGAGCGACTTGAAAACGAATCTGTCTGTCTGGCCACCTCATCTTCCCAGTACGCATGCCCGGAGGAGACAGTGTCCCATCTGAGGCTGGCTGGCCCTGTCCCGAGTCCAGCTGCTAAGAATAGCAGGCGAGGGGTGGTGGGAAAGATCGGGGCTTGGGGAGCGCCAAGGCGCAATGCCCAGCCGGATCCAGCAGCCTGCCCGCACCTGCTTCTCCCCCTTAGATGCCAGTTCCGGCCCCAACTGTCCTCTCTGAGAGCAAGCGCAGGGAGGGGACTCGGACGGGCCAAAGCACCAAACCTCCGGGGAGGCAGCTGGAGGCCAGGCTCAGGACCACAGCTGCCCCTGGGTTGGAGGTGGTGAAGCCTGAAGCCTCGTGCTAGGGCTGAGTCCAGTCTTGGAGCGGGGTGCCCCACTGGCAACACCGAAAGCTGTGGCTGCCCCTGTCTGTGAGCACCCTAATGGCCCAGAGGCACAGTTCTTCCTGCCCGACACCTGGGAAGGCTCTTCCTGCCTCACACCTGCTCCAAGAGCAGCTGTGGGCCCCGAGTACCTGCAGTGCTGCCCACCTGGCCAGACCCACTCTTTTCCCACCTACCCGGAGTCCCCCGGTCCCAGCCTGAGGCTTGGAATCTGCACCACCACTGAGGTTCCCTGCCACTAGCTCTCCTCCTGGCAGCCATGGCACCAGTGGTGCTGGGGCCATTTCTGGCACCAGAGGAAGTAGGGAGAAGGCCCTGGGACAGGCCAGGGCTCGGGCTGAGGTGGACAGAGCACTAGCCCTCCAGAAGTAGGAAGCCTTTGGCAACTACACAGGCAACACCGCTGTCCTCGTGCCTTCCTGGAGAGCAGAGTAGGGACAAGTGATGAAGTCAGGTGGGCACACAGCTGAGACACAGGAAGACAGACTGCAGGGAGGGAATCTATGTGACACTCAACAGAAGCAGTTCAGTGGGAGTCTTCAAAGTGCAGTTTGAACGTGCCAGCCACACAATTGTGTCCCTGGGCATGACCTCACCACTTGTTTATGGAAGCAAAAGCCCCTCTGAACCACAGCAGTGTTCAGGGCTATAGCAGAGCCTTGGCAATATAGGATACCCTATATCTGCAATGTAGAAAAACATCCCAGGGATAACGCTGTGTGACAAAAAAGAGGTTCTCAATCCCACATGTCCATATATAGAACGTTTGTGTTGTGGCAGCTACACCCAGTGGTGTGTGGGGGTGGGGGGAAGAATTTGGCCTTGTACATGCAAAGGCATGAGTGTCAACCCCTCGAACCCCACCTCTGGCCCTCACAAGGTTTGGGAGTGCAAGTTGTGCTTATCATTTTCACGGCAGCAATGGTTTCACAGGTTATTCATTTAGGACTTACTGAATGATACACTTTTAAATACATGTATATAGGGGCCAGAGAGACAGTACAGCAGATAGGGCTCACGCCTCGACGTGGCCAACCCACACATCCTATATGGTCCCTTAACCCTGCCAGTAGTGATCCCTGAGCTCAGAGCCAGAGCCAGGAGTATGTTCTGATCACTGCTGGTTGTGGCCCAAAATAAATAAATACATACATACATACATACATGCATGTGTTTAACAACGAAATACTATGCAGCTCTAAAAAAGAACAAAATCATGAAATCTGCGACACAGATGGAACTGGAGCATATCACACTGAGTGAAGTTAGAAAGAAAGGGGCAAATACAAAGATATCTCTCAGATGTGGGACTTAAAGATCCACAGCCAGATAGCAACAAAGGGCCAACGGCAATGCAATGGGAGTGTTGGGAGAGGAAGGTGGGTTCACTGGTGAGATGCTGGAATTATGTACCTGGGAAACCGCCATTAACAGTATTGTAAATCACAGAGCCTCAATCAATGAAAGTTTTACATAAATAAATATATGTATTTATTACATGTCAGTTATTCCTGAATAAAATTCTGTGTCTTTATTTTTTTTCCCCTATAGTACCAGGGCTTGGGCCCAGGGCTCACACATGCAAGGCGAGTGCTCTATTGCTAAACCACATTTTTGACCCTGAAAAAAATTACTTTCTACAAAAAAGCATAAATTTTAATGTATGATAAAAACAGTTTAAGCTACCCATGACGTATTCGATCTGCCAAACACAGTAACAACAAGTCTCACAATGGAGACATTACTGGGCCCACTCGACCAAATCGATGAACAACGGGAGAACAGCGCTACAGTGCTAAAAACAAATGACATAAAGTTTTTAAAAAATGTTTTACATGGCCTAGCCCAAACAATACACAGTATAAGACAGGCAAGAGAGGAGGATCAAGCATGCAGTTCAGCAGCTGAACATCATACTTGCAAGTGTGAGGCCCTGGGTCTGAGTCTGGTATCACCAACAAAACAGAAAGAGCTGCAATCCTGGTTCCGTCACTGAACTGCATAAGGTCCCTTGAGTACCTGAGCACTATTAGATGTACATCCTGCTCCCCCACCCCCTCCCCCAAAAAAAAGAGAGAAAGAGGAAAAAAAACCAGGAGGGGCCAAGGACAAAGTTCTTTGGTAGAGCTCATGCCTCACATGAACAGGATTCTGGGTCCAATCCCAGCAACCCGCTACCCCCACCACCAAAAAAGAAAAAGAAAAACACTCAACATGGTCTTGCTAATGATCTTTCATCTATCTGGTTCTAATTTTCTGCTAAAATGCGGTTATCATTTGGGAGACATAATAAATTTGCAAGGAAAAATGGTATGTGCACATGGCAAATTCAGGCAGAGGTGAGAGAAAGCCAGGCTGCACACTGAGCACGGAGCGAGTGTGAAGGGCTAAGCTAAACGCTGGGTCCCTGACCAAGGAAAAGAGGTGCCAGCTGCCAGGGAAGGGGAAGAAGTGGGGTCTGGAAGACAGACTCGCTGCCCAAGGTCTTACACACAGGCGCTCTCCTTTCTCATCCTTCCACAGAGAGAATGCAGCCAGCGAGCTATGGAGGGGCTGGTCCCATGAGGGGGAAATCCACTCCACATACCTGCTGGCGGCGGCTGTGGCAGGGGCCTGGTCGGGTGAAGAGAAGATGCGGTGTAGGTAATCATTCAGCAGCTTCTCGGGCACAATGCCTGAATGACAAGTCAGGAGAAGGGTGACACGGTGTGTGTGGTGCCCAGCAGGGTGACCCTAGACACCTCTCCTTCCCAGGGGTCAGCCACGAGGTGAGAAGTTGGGCTGACTCCTCCCTGCAAGGTTGTTGGTGAACAGAGCTGGCTGGAGGCTCATGGTATGCAGGATTCTGCCACCGCCTCGATCTCTTCCTTCCATGTCTCAACACAAGATGCCTCCCCGCAACCCTGCCAGCCCATACCTGTGACCCTGGATTTCTCAGCATCGGATGTCAGCCTATAGCTCTTGCGGGGGAAAGACACGCCAGACCCCTTAGATGCCATCCTTCATTTCTTGCAGGCAGTCAGTGGTCCTGGGGGCTGGACCAGAGAAGAGCTTGTCTCAGGATCCCCAAACTCACAGGGCTCTCAGGCAGGTGGGGTCAGGTGCACACTCACACCAACCCTCTGGGAAGAGGCAAGCAGCGGCCCTCAGCTTCCCACACAGCGAGGCCCACGTGGCAGGTTTCACCAAGTTCCAGTGTTCAGCAGGGGGTCTGACCGGAAGCAGGTGCCAGGGAATGATGTTTGTTGAACCAAACTAAATGCTTCAGTCCTGGGGAAACCAGACCAAGGTATCCTATGCGAATGACCCAGAGGCAGAGACCCTGTCGCCCCCCAGGAGGCACCAAGTGTCCAGTTTGGACCAGAAGTGAGAGCCTCTGCCCCACCCCCGGAGGGCGGTCCACCTCCGGGTCCTGTGTTCCCCCTCGCTCACAGCCTTGCAGTCCATCAGGGCACAGCACCCCGAGACTCACTGATAGTTCATCCCTCTTCCATGGGGAGGTGCCCAAGCTCCCGAGAGCCCAAGGTTGGCACTGGCCTAGCGCTGCCGTCACCATGGTCCTCTGTGGCCACAGGTGGCTTCTTAAGTTTGAATTCAAGTTTGAAACATGAACATTTCAAGTCTCACTTCTCTTGGCCCTATTTGAAGGAATCAGTGGCCACAAGCGGCCCGCGATGACAGCATGGAACATTTCCCCAGCGCCAAAAGTTCTATCACCCGTTGTGGCTCGCCACACTCACTGGGGCTCGCTGCCCTATGGTCTTATCTCACCTCACAGTCCTCCGATCGCGCCACACCCCCGTCCCCCGTCCCCCCCACGCGCCCGCCACCAGCCTCGCAGCCCCGACGCGGGGAGACTGTCCCTACCCGGTCCCCCATCCCTGGCCCGCAGCGGGGTCCGGGCCCCGCGGCACCCCTCACACTGGCGCAGGTGCCGGGCGGATGGGACGCGGCCGACACTCATTTGATCGCTATCTGTCGGACAGCCAGCCACTCCGGTGGGGGGGGGGGGGGGTGGAGCAGAGGCTGCGCACCCAGGAGACAGGTGCCCATCCCGTCCACGTCCATCCCGTGCAGCCTCGCGGAGGCGTGCGGGCTGCGATCTCACAGGTCCCACCTGGGAGCCCAAGGACGCGGAGGGCAGCGCCTGTCCCCCCCCCAGCTCGTCCCCACCCGGCCCCACGCTCGGGAGGCTCCTCCAGGCCGGCTCCAGCCGGAGCCCCGCACCGCGGGGCTGAGTCCCGCACAGAGAGCACCCTCGCACCGGACCAGCGAAGGCCGCGAGGGGGAGCCGCGGGGACCCGCCCCGCTCCGAGCCCGGCCGCCCCTCACTCACCCCCAGCTCCGGCCGCCTTGTCCGGGCTCACGATATCCGCCCGGCCTCTCGGCTACGGCGCCCGGCCGGGGCCAAACTGCGCGCCCGCCGCGCACGCGCACGCGCTCACCCCGCGCCCGGCCGCCGCTAGGGGGCGCCTCCGGCTGCTTCTAGGGCTCGGCCTCCCCGCGGTCTCGGGGCCTGCAGGTCCTAACGCAGGTTCCTGCCTGAGAACCGCAGGCCGCCGAGCACAGCTCCTAACCCGTCCCTGCGTCCCGGGCCACAGATTCCCCCTGCAAGTCTGAAAGGCCGCCCCTGCCGGGATCCCTGCTAACCTGTCACCCCCACTTTCACGCCGCAGATGGCCTTGCTCACCTGCCGCGGAAAGGCACCTCTGGCAGGACTAGGGGAGCCCCTCTGGGCTCCGCTGCCTGGGCGTGGGCAGATCTGACAGCTGGCCCCGATAAGTCCGCGGGGTTGAGGGCGGGAGCTGCTCTGGGGACTGGGGCAGAAACGGCCTCACTTTGCCGGGAATTGCTGAGGCTCAGTCAAGTTTAATGTAGCCGCCTAGGCATGGGCACCCCAGTTCCTGGTAGTTCCACTGCCCTTTGGTTGTGCAGCCTCTTCTGCTAGGCTGTTCCTTCTTCAGGGCGCCTCAAGTGGAACCCCCAGTACCCAGTGTATTGGGCAGCCTGGGAGGGAGTTAGATGTTCCTTTCTCTCGCTCTGAGGGCGAAGGCCGAGCCCCACCCCCATTCCTGCCCCTGGGTCTGAGATCAGGCTCCAGAGCCCAGGGGGGAGGTGGGAAGCCAGAGTCACCCAATCCCATTGGGACAGGTTTCACAATGTCCCGGATGGGGCTGCGGTGGGTCACAGTACAACCTCCAGAACGGAGGATGGGGTGGTTCTTGCTGCTGGTGCTGACACAGTTCTCAGGGGTTCCTGGTGAGTGCCCCCCACCCCGAGTTCCCCACCTGTGCCTGGGAAAGGGTTCAGCCCTGGACCCCTCCTGCTGTTTGCACCAGGAGCTCCTGGGCACGGACTAGTCAGTGACCTTGGCTTCTAGCTGGGAGCTGGCGTTCCTAGAGCAGATGCGCGCTGCCTCCCGGGGCCTGCATGCAGGGCTGCTGCAGTGAGACGCAGGCAAACTTAGCAAACAGCCTTGGGCTGGTAAGAGCTGGAACTCAAGTCAGAAGTGCTGGGGGTGGTGGGGGAGGGGGCGGCGCACTGCTCTGCTGGGTAGTGTGATAACTTCCCAGCTGAGATAAGAGGGGACCAATTCCATGGGGCCAGTACCATCACTCACTGTTCTCCTAGACTGTGTGATTGAGACTGAGCCTCATGCTTTGCCCACTAAACAGGGACACACACTGGTGACAACTGCCATCTGGTGGGGGTGGCTGTCCACACTCTTTCATAGGGGACTAACTATTGACTGTGCCCATAGGGTCCATGCCAGAGGCCTTGTAGCTTTGATCCCCTGAATGAATGACTTGTGGACATGCTGGCATATGTGTGCTGACATGCACCCACCCCCATCCCCTTGCAGGGCAGCGCTCGCCTTTGAATGATTTCCAGGTACTTCGGGGTACGAAGCTGCAGCACCTGCTACACTCAGGGAGCTCCAAACCTTGGCAAGAAAATGTGGCAGATGCAGAGGAGTGTGCAAAATATTGCAAGGACCTGCTGGACTGCAGGTAAATCACCACAGGACCTAGAACAGATTGAGGATGGGGGTGGTCTGGGCCCTGGGTAACTGCCTGTTCCCCACCCACCCACCCAGGGCCTTCCACTACAATGTGAGCAGCCAAGGTTGCCAGATGCTGCCCTGGACCCAATACTCACCTCATACACGGCTGCAGCGATCTGGGGGCTGTGACCTCTTCCAAAAAAAAGGCAAGTGATGATAGAAGGGATGCCTTGCAGAGAGAGGGGTTTTGGGCCATGGTGACTGTCTCCTGCTTTCAGATTATGTACGGAACTGCATTGTAGACATCGGGATCCAGTACCGGGGAACTGCAGCAGTCACCAAGGAGGGCCTACCTTGTCAGCACTGGAGACACAAGTTCCCCAATGACCACAAGTGAGATAGACATCCTTCCTCTGTCCCTTGGTGTCCCCAGGCTGTCCCATGGTGCCATTGTTTGGCCGGTTCTCTGCCCACAGGTACACACCCACCCCACAGAATGGCTTGGAAGAGAACTTCTGTCGAAACCCTGACAGGGACCCTGGAGGTCCCTGGTGCTACACGACAGACCCTGCCAAACGTTACCAAAGCTGCGGCCTTAAGTCCTGCAAGGAGGGTAAATGGATGAGTAGGAGGAATCAGGCTTGCATGGTCCAGCAATTGAACCTACTTCAGCCCTGTGCTCCTGTGTCTCCAGTAACCTGCTTTTTTTTTTGTTTTTGGGCCACACCCAACTGTGCTCAGGGCTTACTTCTGGCAGTGCTGGGGGGACCATAGTGGGTACGAGGAAGCAAACCACAGTCAGCTGCATGCAAGCAGGCACCTTACCCGCTGTCCTGTCTCTCTGGCCTTCCAGCAGCCTGCTTTTGGTGCAATGGTGAAGATTATCGCGGGGCCGTGGACCATACTGAGTCAGGGCGCGAGTGTCAGCGTTGGGACCTGCAGCACCCACACCCGCACCCCTTCGAACCCGGCAAGTACGCATGGTGGGCTTGACCAACCTGCTGCCCTGAGGGTGGGCCCAGGGTTCTAGGGGTGAGATCGTATGGAAGGCGGTAGACGGTCTGAATCCGATGGGGCCGGAGTCCAGGGGTCTTGTTCAGGCCCCACTACCGTTTCCAGGTTCCTAGACAAACACCTGGACGACAACTATTGCCGGAATCCGGATGGTTCCGAGCGTCCGTGGTGCTATACCACTGATCCACAGCTCAAGCGGGAGTTCTGCAACCTTCCTCGTTGCGGTAGGGGAACCAGGCGTGGTGGGGGTGGGGCATACATGGGAAGGGTGTGTGTGTGTGTGTGTGTGTGTGTGTGTGTGCGCGCGCGCGCGCGCACGCGTGGCCGCACCAGGGAAAGCAGTGACTGTGGGGTGGCTGGGGATGAATCGATGGCTGTCAAAGGACCATAGGGACCAGAAAGAACGGGATTCGGGCCCTCCCATCCTTGGGGTCTCAGTCTCTGGCGTCCATCCAAGGGACCAACACACATCAGCACAAGGAGGCCACGACACTCAATTGCTTCCGTGGGAAGGGCGAGGGCTACCGGGGCACGGCCAACACCACCGCCGCGGGAGTACCCTGTCAGCGCTGGGACGCGCAGTATCCGCATCAGCACCTCTTCGCGCCGGAGAAATACGCTTGCAAGTGAGCGCTCGCTCGTGGGCGGGGCCACACTCGTGGGCGGGGCTTTGAGAGGGCGGGGCTGCCCGGCCCACAGCGCGTCCCTCGGCACTGAGGGGTCGCTCCTGCAGGGACCTTCGCGAGAATTTCTGCCGGAATCCCGACGGTTCGGAGGCACCCTGGTGCTTCACCTCGCGGCCTGGAATGCGCATGGCCTTCTGCTACCAGATCCGGCGCTGCGCCGACGACGTGCGGGCCGAGGGTGAGTCCCGGGCGCGGGGTGAGGGCGGGGGGCGCGGGAGCGCGCTGCTGCTGACCGCCCCGCGGGGCGTCCGCCGCTGCAGACTGCTACCACGGCGTCGGGGAGAGCTACCGCGGCTCGGTCAGCAAGACCCGCAAGGGCGTCACTTGCCAGCATTGGTCCGCCGATACGCCGCACAAGCCCCAGTGAGTACGACCGTCCTGAGACGGCGCGAGTCACCCGGGCCCAGGGAGGCTTGGCATCGCGGGCCTTTGATTCTGGCCTCCCCGTCCCACCTAGGTTCACGCCCGCCTCTGTCCTCCATGCGCAGCTGGAGGAGAACTTCTGCCGGAACCCGGACGCCGACAGCCACGGTCCCTGGTGCTACACCACCGACCCGGGGACGCCTTTCGACTACTGCGCTCTGAAGCGCTGCGGTGAGCACCCCCGAGCCCCAGCCCCCGTCCCATCCCCCGTCCTGACTCCCTTAACTCGGTGAACTCGGGTCTTTCAGATGATGAGCAACAGCCGTCCATCCTGGAGCCCGCAGGTATGGACCTGACCTGGTATAGATGAAACCCCCTTGCCCACTTCTCTCCACTCAGTTTTACCCATATTCACCCTCACCCCCAGACCAGGTGCTGTTTGAGAAGTGTGGCAAGAGGGTGACCCGACAGGACCGGCTGTCCCCCAGGATGCGGGTGGTGGGGGGCCAGCCTGGGAACTCACCCTGGACTGTCAGCTTGCGGAACCGGTGAGACACACTGGCCCTGAAGGGGGGGCGGTGCGCTGTACCTGAGGGCTGGTGCTGGTGGCCCTGGAGCCCAGAGCTGGCTCACTCTGTTCCCTCTTCCCTTTCTCCAGACAGGGCCATCATTTCTGTGGGGGGTCCCTAGTGAAGGAGCAGTGGGTACTGACTGCCCGGCAGTGCTTCTCTTCCTGGTGAGCCTCTCTCCATCTTCCCTTGGGCAGGCCAACAGCTGGGCCTCAGGGACTGTGTGGGCTGACCTCAGGGACTTTCTCCTCCCCCAGCCACATGCCCCTCCTAGGTTATGAGGTGTGGCTGGGCACCCTATTCCAGAACCCACAGCCCTCAGAGCCAGACCTGCAGCGGGTCCCAGTCACCAAGCTGGTGTGCGGGCCCTCCGGCTCCCAGCTGGTTCTGCTCAAGCTAGAGAGGTGTGTAGGCTCAAGAGGGGGCATGTGGAGAGGGTGTGAGGTGGGGTTGGGCCTTGTGGCCTCAGGCTGAGTCCCCCCCATCCCTGCTGAAGGCCCGTGACCCTGAATCAGCGTGTGGCCCTGATCTGCCTGCCCCCTGAGCGCTATGTGGTGCCTCCAGGAACCCAGTGTGAAATTGCAGGCTGGGGGGAGACTAAAGGTGAGAGACAAGGCAGGGTGCTGGGCCCCACCCCCCCATGCCCAGCCCCGCGTCCTACCCACAGGCTCTCTCTTTGTATTCCCTTCACTGTAGGCACAGGGGACAACTCGGTACTTAATGTGGCCTCAATGAAAGTCATCTCCAACCAGGAATGTAATGTCAAGCACCGAGGGCGCGTGCGGGAGAATGAGCTGTGCACTGAGGGGCTGCTGGCCCCTGTGGGGGCCTGTGAGGTCAGTGGTTGGCAATTGACCAGCCTGGACAGGGATGGGTGGGGTGGAGGAGATGAAAACATCATCTCACCCCTGCAAGGGGAACAGTCTCTGCCCTGGCCAAGGGTCCCTCACCGGTTTTCCTTCCTACCAGGGCGACTACGGGGGTCCGCTTGCCTGCTTCACCCATGACTGCTGGGTCCTGCAAGGAATCATCATTCCCAACCGCGTGTGCGCGCGGCCACGCTGGCCAGCCGTCTATATTCGCATCTCTGTGTTTACGGACTGGATCCACAAGGTCATGCAGCTGGGTTAGGCCTGGCTGCAAGCCTGGGGGCCTCGGTGGGGTGAGCCTCTGTCTGACATAAAGCTGCCTTCCTCTTTACACCCATGCAGATGCAGCTTAGCTTCCGCTTCTAGGGAACCAGCCAACAATGCCTTGCTCCAGCCTGGGAGGCTTGAGGGAAGGGCACCCTGGGGCAGCAGATCTGACCCCACAGATGCTTCAGATTCAGACTGTGTTGCTGAGGGGGGGCTTCATGTGTCTCCGAGACACACAGCAGGAGAGAAGAATGGAGGTGCAGCAGCAGAGGTAGCTCCCTTGGCGAGTCCCGGCTGGTCAGACCTGAGCCTCACTGTCCCCAGCTTGTCTTCTCACCCTGAGGGACATGAGGTCCCTGCAGCCTCATTCTCCGTGGATGCAGTCTTTGAATGCAAGGGGAGGGATGAAGTGAGGGGTGACTCGGTACAAAGTCCAGCAGGAACCAGACTCTGGTTCTCATTTATTCTGCCTCCAGAGCCCACAATTCTTGACTCAACCCATCCACCGAGTCAAGAGCCCAGGCCACCTCTTGCCAGGTTCCGGGGCTCCTCCAGAGCAAAGTGTGCCGCGGGCCAACCTGCCCAGCAGAGGGGCCAGGCTCAGCTGCCCAAGTGCGTGCGCAGCCAGAGCACAGCATTCATGAAGCTGTCCGACTCCACCTCCACCTCTGACAGCGCGTGGGTGCTTTTGGGATACAGCAGGAGCCTGCAGGGGTTGGGCCAGTGTTGGAATCTGGAGGGACCTCCCCACTCACCTGCCCGCCAGCAGTCAGGGCTGTCCCCTCCACACTCACCGCACAGGCACGTTCCGGGCCTTGAGGGCACGGTAATACTCCATGCCCTGCTTGAAGGGCACACGCCGGTCCTCCTGGCCCAGCATCAGTAATAGCGGCGTTTTCACCTGGGGGGTGCATTGTGGGGGTGAGCCAGGTCTGGGCTCGGGACCATCCACCAACCGGGTGGGGGAGGGCTGCGCACCTGAGGGGTGTACTTGATGGGTGACTTGTCCAGCATCTCGGCCCACACGCTGAGGTCAGGCAGGCAGTCGCTGCTATAGGGGAAACCAGCCTCCACCACACACCTGCAAGAAATGCAGCTGCTGCAGCCCCCAGGAGCCCTGAGGCCAGCCAGCGGGGCCTGGGGAGAGTGGCAGGGACCTGGCATCATACCCACCAGTCGGGGATGTCGGTGGAGCCCATCATGGAGGCGATATTGATCACGGGGTTCCGCACCACACAGGCACCATAGGTCTCCGGGTACTGACCAATCAGGTGACAGGAGAGGAAGCCGCCATGCGAACCGCCCATCAGGGCCACTCGGCCTGCGTCAAAGTGCTCCTCCTGGAGCACCTGCTCCGCTGCAAACTGCAGGACAGGGCAGAGCACTGCAGCCAGCTGCCTCCCTTGCAAGGGCAGTCACATCCTGAGGGCTATCCCCCATCCCCGCCTGTTCAGAGCCCCACCCTGCTACCTGGACATCCTTTACATCCTGGCGGCCCACATTGCCTGGGAGGGAGAGGATGCTGTCCTGGCCGAAGCCCGTGGAACCACGGTAGTTCACTAGACAGAGGGACCAGAGAGGGCGGTCAAGTGACAGTCCCAGCTCCCCAGATGCCTTTTGCCCTTCTGCAAGGTTGGTCCTGGGGCTCAAGCTCCACAGACTCACAAGCGGAAGGGACCAAGATTTGTGGCAGCTCCTCAGTGACCACAACACACTTCCTGTGCGAGGCCAATTAGCATATAGAGGAGTCAGGCTGGGCCAGGGCAGGCTCATTGAGGCTACAGAGAGGTCTGGAGATCAGGGTGGTGG
Source organism: Sorex fumeus (assembly GCF_029834395.1). Classification (NCBI taxonomy): domain Eukaryota; kingdom Metazoa; phylum Chordata; class Mammalia; order Eulipotyphla; family Soricidae; genus Sorex; species Sorex fumeus. Next base: position 50,493,026 of record NW_026606129.1, on the reverse strand, counting down.
CCACGGTACTTGTCGAGACTGAGCCCACCCTTATGAGGCCCTGGCTACTCACCCAGCAGGACTGCAAAGCCCATCTTGCAGAGCATGGCTGGAAACAGCATCCAAGCAGTGACAAAGGACGAATGGGGACCCCCTGTGGACAGGAAGCAGAGGGTGAACAAGCCAGCCAGGAGGGGTGGTAGGAGGGCAGGGGCTCTGAGGCCAGAAGCCTACCGTGGGGCATGACCACCAGGGGGACCTGGTTCTTATCTGGAGGGTTGCTGGGCTGTAGCAGGATTGCTTCAAAGTCCAGTCCAGCTGCAGGGAGAGGACAGGTGTGAGAAGGGCCAGTGCCCTACCCAGGGCCTTCCACACTGATGTCTCAGCCAGAGGGGCAGGCCCAAGACCCCCCAAGACCTCAGACCAGGTAGCCCTACTTGTCACCCCCATACAGGAGGCTCAACTGGTTCTCTTTGGGGATAGTATTACAGAGGTCTTGAACCAGGCCTGACTTCTTGGGGCCTTGGTTTTCCCACCAATTATGAATTGCCCTGCTGGTGCCCAGTCTGGACACTGCTCCCCATAACTGTCCATCAGAGGAACCGAAAACTTCGCAGAGCACATCTCAAGCACCGCCACATTAGACAGAAGGTGGAAAAGGTGGACCAAAGGCGCTGTGTGACAGGGCCCTCTGAGGTCCCTCAACCCCAGTTCAGCTCACCATACTGCGCGTTGTCTTGCTCAGGGGGTGGCTGGAGCACCCGGATGCACCAGGAGATATCAGGAATGGGCTCAGCCTCCTCCAGGGACACCCACAGCACCGCCTGCTCCTTTCCCGCAGGAGGCAGGAAGCCGACTTTCTGCCAGAGGGAAGAGTGTGTAACAGGGCTGGCTGCTTCCCGGCCTCCACTTGTGTCCAGAGAAGATGGGCACCCCTCACTATACTCGGTCTTCTGCCCACCTCCAGGGTACAGCAGAGACTCCCATTGAGCTGGTACACACGCGCCCCTCTCTCATCACACAGACACACATACACACCTCTCTCAACGCACTTTCTCCACATCTTGGCCTCTCAGACACTGACCAGCCCTGATATGACTCAGGGGACAGTTTCGCAGTCTGTAGTGCTCTGTCTGCACTGAATTCCCACTTGCTGGGCCTGGGCCTCCCATCACTCACCAGGCTTGGTGGTAGGCTGGGTGAGGAGAACTGGGCCACCATGAGGTCCTGGTCAATTGTGAGCAGCTTCCAGCTCCCACCTGAGCCCCCTGGAAGAATCAGGACACAAAGGACTAAGCAATAGCACCAATGCCCCCTCTCACTCCCCCAGTTCTGCTGAGCCAAGGCCGCCCCCCCCTTTCCACTAGAGACTCTATGACAAGGTGCCCCTTCCATCCTGAAATGCAAAGGACACCAGAGATTCTCTCACAAACACCAGTCACCAAGTGGCACAGGGCCCAGGGTGGGCTTCCTGCTTGGTTTGCTGCTTGTGTGGCAGATGCTGGCGATGCTGAGGGAACAGCAGGTCTGGGAGGGGCCAGGTGCAGAGGGCTGGGGTGCCTAGGAGGCAGTGGGGAGACATGGAGGAACCCGAGTGGGTTGAAGACATTTTAGGGACAGAATCACCAGGACTGAGAGGAAAACTAGGGAGCCAGCAAGTCTTGGGCCCCAGGGTGACAGAACAGTCACCGCTGGAAACAATGTACCAAGCCCAGGGGAGGGGAGTGGCAGAGAGGGTATGTGGCCCAAGGGCTCCAAAGCAGAGCTGTGCTTGTGCATTTGTATGTTTGGTTTGTATGTTTGTGCGTTTGTGTGGGGCAGGTGGAGGCCATTCATGCTGAGGTAGGACCAGGAGATAAGGGTAGAGCCAGGTGGAAAGAATCCTGCATGGATGGGTCCTTGCAAGGCCACCAGAGTGCCCCCGCCACCCCAGCTGGCCGCTCCCCAACCCTGCTCACCAGCTGTCAGGGAGGTCACAGTGCCCATTTGGGTGTCCACAGCAAACAGGTCCTGAAGCAGGGGGGAACAGTGGTGTGACCCCTCATCCCAAAGCTCCCCAGTGCCTGTCCCTGTCTCCTATCTTTTCTTTGCCCTCCTGGGGACCCCTGTATCAGGACAGTAGCAAGTGACCTCAGGCCTGGGTTCAAATCCCAGCCCTGGCATAACATGCTGGGTGACCCTGGACAAGACAGGGACTGCCCCTGCACCCTCTGAGAGAGTGTAAGAGTCAAGTGAAAGCAGAGACAGGAGGAGCCTGGCACGCTGCGGGGGCCCTGGGCAGGCCTGGGAGAAGGGCTCAGTGTCAACGCCAACAATTCTCATAGTGTTCAAGGGCTTACCCATGCTCCTTCTCTCCTGGCTGGAAATGTCTTGGGGGTTACTTTGCTGCCACCCCACAGGAACTGAGTCAGGCACAGGGTCTTTTTTTGTTTGTTTTTTGAGCCATACCCAATGATGCTCAAGAATTATTCCTGGCTCTACAGCGATGCTCAGGGAACCATATGGGTGCCAGGGACTGAACACAGGTTGGCTGCATGCAAGGCAACCACCCTACTCACTGTACTATTGCTCCAGCCCTGGCCACAGGATGTTCCAAGGCAGGTGGCCCTGGGGTATGCCTGTGCTATGCTCCAGGGGCTGATCAGAGGGGCACCCTCCACACTGGCCCGGCCCTGTACCTGTCGGCTGCGGTAAGGCGAGTCGAAAACCACTCTTTGGCTGTCAGCTGCCCAGCAACCCAGGGGTAGCAGGCTACAGTAGATTCCAGAAAAGTTCTCTGCAAAGATTCGGGGAAGAGAGGTCTTGAGGAGGTGTTTCCAGAAGAGGAGATATGGGGGTTCTAGGCTGATGGGAGATTCACTTAGGACCCCATCACTAATGTTTGTTGCACACGGGGGCCCTAAGGGCCAGAGGGCAGAGGTGCGAGGGCTGAGGAGCTCTGTGCTGGTCCTCTGTGAGCAGTACTCAGTGGGTCCTGCCCATGGGCTTGCTGAGCCCAGTGCCCACACAGCTGGCCCTTCACCCCTAATCTAACCCCCACAGCAATCAATCTCACAAAACCGGCACCCACCACAGACAAAGAAGTGGAAACTGTGACACCAGGACACGGTCTGAGGCCGCAGCTAACAGGGGGTGGCGCTAGATTCAGATAGTTCCCCAACATGGCCTCCCTGAGACCCCAACATAGGAGACTGTGGCCACTCCTCATCCATTGGACACTGAACCTGCCCAGGCTGCCAAGGAAACAGACTCTTGCCCCTCCTGTCCGTGGCATGTTTCAAGGTCCCACACAGAGCTGCAAACACCTGAGATCCAATGGGCCTGCCAGACAAGGGCCATCCCCAAGACCCACTGACCAGGGGCTTAACTAGACTTGGAGGGTCTAGGGAGTGGCTCAACAGGGTCAGTTAGGACACCCCAAGCTTGCGTACATTCTGAGACCCCCATCTGAAGGGGCAGTGAGAAAACAAAACAAAATAGTAAGTGGGAGCACAGAAATGAAACAATGAGACCCTCAGCAGGGCAGGCTGCCATGGTCTCAGTTCTTACCCCTTGGGTTTCCCTCTGAGAGATCCCCTCCCTGAACCCCACTCCCTACCCTGCAGAGGACAGACATGAGGCTGCTCAGCAAAGAGGGCAGCTTCGGAGTTGACCCCATGCAGGAGGGTCATGAAGGAGACCTGGGGTACCGTCTCTGCTACATCCATTCGCTAGCCTCCACTTACCTCCCAGCTGCCGCGGCACGACATCCACCACCACCGAGGTCACCTTGGTGTACCAGTCATACTGCAAGAGGACACGAAAGTCAGGTCTGCCAGGATACTGGAAATACCACCAGGACACAGAGCTCTGGTCTCACTCTTTCGCTGACAGCCCTGCGTGGCCTCAGGAAAAGGTGGGATGAGCTTCCTTGGGTCTGTAAGACCGTTACTGCTTCCTAGATCTCGGCTCCCCGTAGAGCCTGGGCATGCACAGATGAGAAGCAAAGGGAGGAAGCAGTCCATTCTTTTATTTGGGGGCCACACCAGACGGTGAGATGCTGGGAATCAAACCTGGGGTTCCCACATGGATAGTATGTATTTTGCCTTTGGGTCCTCTTCCGGGGCCTGGAGGAGCACACTTCTCCCCAGAGACGCTCCCCAGGCATTGAGTCCCAACTCCCCGCAGACAGTCCTGCCTCTCAGCCCCCTGCAGGCCCTGCTTTGGGGAGGGAGCAGGACTCATGCCAACACTGCCTAAGACAAGAGGTGTTCTGAGGCACCCAGGGGAGACCTAGCTGACCTTCCCTTCACCACTCATCTCTCCTCCCCCTCCTTTAGCTGACCCCTCCTCCCCTCACCCCTGACCCCCAAGCTCACCAGGCACAGCTGGCTACACTGATGATGGGGCACTAGGGATGGGTACCGCAGGTAGATGATGCGACACTGGTCTGGGCTTAGCCGGGGAGAGGAGACCGCCACAATGTCATCGGACAGGAGCTCTGGACCAGAAGGAAATGTGAGTGTTGTGCAGGCAGGCAGGCAGGGGCAGCGCAGTGTATGTCAGCAAAGCACAGTGAGCTGGACACCAGTCACTTACCACACTGCCCCCCGGTGAGGTCCACGTAGTACAGAGCTGACCTGGAACCAGCAGAGATACACAGTCAGTTTTGAGATCAGCCTGCGTGCTTGACCCTGGCCCTGAGCTGCTTCCTCACCTGCGATTGGAACAAAATCGCACGCCCAGCCGGAAGGGCTCATGCCACCAGCCAACAAACACCACGCCTGTGTCTCCAGGGGCCCAGAATGCCTACAAACACCATGGGCCAGGCATGAACTTGGGGCAGCAGAGCAAGCAGGCACCCAGGGTCCAAGAATAATGCAGGAGGAGCCAGGGCTAACCTGTCCAGGGGACACGTTCTCAGGGACCCCCTCAAGCACCGAAATGTTGCCGCTCTCAATGTCCAGCACGCAGAGCACAGGTGTGCTTTTGGAAACCATATTTTCTCCCCAGTCTTCATAAAATACAAACTGATCCCCCTGAAAACACAGGAAAATTAACACCTTGCCAATCCCACAGGGTTCTGCCCTACCCCCCAGAAGCCAATGCTGTCCCAGCTCTGATGGGTACTGAGTAGAGACGGAACATCCTGCACCTCAGGGCTCCCCTAAGGGGCCTTCATGAACTGGCTACGGCCATGAGCACCTTCACAGCCTGGTCGGACTTCTTTGGCCTGGCCATGTCTTCATCACTGCCACTGATGTCCAAGGCTTTGGTCTGAAAGAAGGACTCAGCCTTGGGGCGCTTCTTCTCTGCCACATACAACAAGTGTGTCTCCGAGTGCGACCAGGACAGGCAGCCAAAGCAGTCTGGGTGCAGGGAGGGCCGGTCATCAGGGGACACTCTGGGCTATGGATCTCCCTCCTGTCCACCCTTCCTTCTCACCAGCCAGCTGCCTCACCATCCTCGTACACAGGCCCATGTTTCTCCAGCGCTGACAGGTTGAAACTCTTGAGCTTCCGGTTCTTCTCCCAGATCTAAGGATATCTGGTTATCAGCTTATCTGCCCTCATGCAAGGGGCCGAGCCCCCCAATGTCCACTGCTTTGTCCCCGACATACTCACCTCCAGGAACTGTTTCTCCTCCCCAGGGCCCGTGCCTCCAGTCTTGCGCAGCACCGCTCTTGTGGCACCAGAAGGAGATTCTCTGCTCAGCAGCCTGAGGACAGGGAATGGAATCAGTCACCTTACACCAAATGACCAACAAGGGCCAGTCTGCTCCCCCTCTAGGCCACAGCTCCTAAAACTAGATTCTTTCTATTATTTATTTATTTATTGGTTTGGGGGCCACATTCAGCGATACTCAGGGATTACTCATGGCTCTGCACTCAGAAATGATTCCCAGTGGTGTTCAGCCGACCATATGGGAAGCCTCAATCCCAGTCAGTCAGCCTAGGTGCAAGGTAGGACCCTGGGCCACTGTACTATCACTCAGCCCCTAAATTCTTTCTTTATAAAAGCAAGTCTATTTCCATTGTTACTGTTATTCAGGTAATATGGTTACAACAGTATCAAGGTTTATGTTTTTGTTGTACAAGGTTTTGTTGCACCTTTACCACCACCAAAGTCCCCAAGAGCCTCCACTACTGTAAAAAAAAATTCTTAAGTCTTTGATTTCACACGAACCCTTCAGGCCTTGCTCCTTCACTGTGGCAGGGGCTCCCCTCTGCCCAGACTCCCAGAGCTTCCATGGCACAGCCTGGGTGCATCTCTGGAGCAAGCCTCCCATGCTTTTTTCAAGCATTATCACCAGACATCTCATGAGCTCCCTCCCGTGAGGTCCCACCTGCACCCAGATCCATGGTGGGCATTCATCCAGTGCCCACCAAGATGGTTGGGGCCTTGCCCACCATTTCCTCCCTCAAACTTACTCCCCCCGGGTCTCCACACTGTTCCCTGCAGGGCCTGCAAAAACCACGGTGTCCCCGTCGTGGAACACCAAGTACTGGCGGCAGAATCGGATGTTCTCCATGCGTTCCAGGTCCCTCTGGGTCCACTCTGTGAGGAAAGACATAAGTCTGCCGGGCCTGACCAGTCCAGGCTATTGCCTACCTACCTCAGCAGGAAGGCCCAGTCCACCTCAATCTGTCTCCAGATAGTCTAGGTACAGGACAGGCCACCCTTGGCCACAGCCCAAGTCTAGGCCTCCAGAGACTGACTTGACGCCTCTCAGAGAAACCACCCACTGGGGTTGTGGTCTACAAAGCCCACTCCCTATATTCACATCTGAATTCTAATTTGGAGGGGGGAGGTTGGGGGGAGGGGAAATGAGGTTTAGGCCAAACCTAGCAGTGCCCCGGGGCTATTCTTGGTTCAGTGTGTAGGAATGGTCCCTGGTGGTGCTGCTGTTTGGTATGCCATATATGGTACAGGGAATTCTAACTAGGGTTACCTACATGCAAGGCATGCGCTGTGGACCTTTTACTATCTCCCGGGCCTCCAGATTCTAATTCTACTTCCTCTTTCTCAACTCGTATTCATAGGTACCATCCCATAATGATTGAACAACCTCCCCTCCCCCATAAACCTGTGTGCACCCTTCCACCCCCACTCCTCCAAGCCCCCTCTTCATTCACACACCCATGTGCTCCGTCAAGCCGCGAGCATTCCACCTTTCCCTCCTTTCCACCCCACTGCACGGCCCTGAGCGGACCGACCGCCCGATCTCCCTCATACACACACCGGTGTGCACCGTCCGGTAGTGGCCCCCATACTGCGTGGTGACCTCCGGGCCCAGGCAGGCGGCGCTCAGCGCGGGTTGGCGGCTAAGGCCCCGGTACAGCGCCGCCGCCTCCTCGGGCTCGTTCAGCAGCACCTGCGCAGGGGACACACCAGGGTCAGGCCCGGCCCGGGCTGCAAGGACCACGGGAACCGCGAGCCGAGCCCTCACCTGCCGCTCCATAATCGCTCTCGGCCCGGGGCGAGGCGGGGCGTGCCAGCACACGGAAGTGAGGCTTAGGGGGCGGAGCCGAGAGCGGCCCGCCTGTCCCCGCCTCCGTCCCGGGACGCCCGGGACGCCCGGGGCGGGGCGGGACCTCCGGCAAATGGGCGAGGACCGTTAGCAGAGGGGCGTGGCCCCGGTGGCAAGGAGGTGGGGCCTGCGAGAGTCGAACCGTGGGTCTGGGGGCCGGGGGAGACCCGGAGAGGAGGTGGAGGCTTCGAGGAAAGGAGCAGAGCCTTCCACGGTAGAGCTAGTAGACGGCTGAGAGGCTCGGTCGCGGGCCCCAGTCCTGGCCCTGTTACTGGTAAGGGACCAAGGGTATCTCTCACGAGAGGAGATGATACTGTGGAAACGGACTACGGGAGCAGATCTTTAGGGAGGAGAAAGGTCTCTGAGGAACTGCGAGGACTTGTTGTCCGCCCAGGTTGTGAGGTGACTGGTCGGGGATTGGGTGCTCCGCCTCTGAGGGGCGGGGCCTGAGGTAAATGCGGGCCAATGGCTCTTTGAAGATGAGAGTCGGGGCCTGAGGTGAATGTGGACCAATGGATCTTTAAAGACGAGAGGTGGGATTTGAGGTGAATGCGGACCAGTGGATCGATGAAGGCGAGGGGCGGGGCCTGAGGTGAATATGGACCAATGGGAGCTGTGAAAAACTTATGGGCGTGGCCTGAGGTGAATGCGGACCAATGGATCTGTGAAGACGAGGGATGAGGCGGGGCCGAGCCGGATCTGAATCCCGTGAAGTTTACCTTCATTGAAACTGTGCCGATGAGTGGCCAGAGTAGGGGCGGAGTAGCAGCCTAATCCTGGGGCAGCCACAGTCTCTCGCAGTTTCAAGGCTGAAGGTCCGAGGGCCTCTGTCTGCTTTACGAGACGTTTGCTAGACCGGTGCAAGACCTGAGGGGTTCTCAGTAGGACGAGTAGCAAAGGGCCGAGGGCAGACCATGAAGAGATCAGAGGTGCAGAACAGAGAAGGGCGGGTGCTGAGTTATCAGGGTGTCGCCTAGGCTATCGGCCACCAGTCCTGTCCCAAAACTTATCTCTCCTCGCAAGAGCTCACCCACCCTGTTCAGGGGCGCCTTGCTGTGGATCTGGAGCAGCTGAACCTCAGTCTGTCTCCTGAGGCTTCATTCTGTCCAAACTTAGGTATACAAAGTTGGCGTAAGCAGTTTCCACTCAGAATCAGAGAATTTCCCTTGAGGAAAAGAACCTTTTCTTGGCACAGTGGGATCGCGTGGGCAGAGGAGGGACGGAGAGGCTAGGTAGCAGCTAGCCAGCGGAAATGTCCTTTCCTCCATATGCTCCAGCCTGGCTGGTTTTCCACTCCTCAGGCAAGTGCCTGACTGAGACCCTTCCTGTCTAACCTACAGTGTCCTCAACCATATTAGACTAGTGAAATAAAAACAGTTCCCCACCCCCAGCTTCATATTTGAAGCCACTTGCTCTGTCAGCATCCATTGTGTACAGTCAGAGCTGGGAGCAGAAAAAGTGGCCCCAGTTACCAATTGGGTGGAAAGGTTGGAAACTAGGATGCTCATCACAGGAAACCTGGGAACACAGTGTCTGTCCGTCAAGGCGTGTGCAGAAGACTGGCTATCAACTCCTAATGTTGCTCTCTGGAAACTGAACATTGGATGGTCTAAGTACCTAAAATGAATCTGTAAGAAGGGCCAGGGAAAGTGAAGAGGGCTGAATGCTTGCTCTGCATAATGGAGGCTTGGATTCCATCCCTGGTACCACACTGTTGGACAGGAAGGATGAGGACAGCAGGAAGCGACCCCCACACCAAGTCCAAAGTAGCCAGGTGTGATCCCAGAGCAAAACAGAAAAATAAAAGGCTAGAAAAGAGGGTGCGCTGCATCTTCTGGCTACTTTAGGGGCTACTCTAGGGGTTACTCAGGGGCTACTCCAGGTGTGCATGGGAGTGCTCAGAGAACCATGAACTTCTGCATGCAAAGCACGCTCTCCACTCTGCTGAACCATCTCTTCAGCCCATTATTATTCTACTTCTAGAGTGATGGGCAGGACTCAGCCCTGGGGTACTGGCCTGGTAGGTCTGACAGTTTGGTACCCTGGCTCAGTGCTCCTCAGGGGTCACCAGGACAACACCTAGACGTGTTTAGAAGGCCATGGGATGCTGGGGATTCAACTCAAGCCTTACTCATGCTTGGCATGTACTCTACTATTTGGACTATTACCCTAGACCTCCAGCTTCAGGCTTAAAATAATTATGTTAGGAGTGAGTGTACAGAGGGTAAGGTGCTTGCCTAGCATGCAGCCAACGTTGGTTAGAACCCCCGGGACCACATGTGGTTCCATGAGCCCCGCTAGGGGTTGCTTCTGAGCACTGAGTCAGGAATATCCTGTTAGGACAATTAAATATGCCACCCCTCAAAAAAGAAAGTTAGAAAAAATTTAAAAGAGGACTTGCATGTCTTGCAAGTGGATTGAATCTAGACTAAATCCCTGGCACTGTACAACAAAAAAAGTCCAGGGATGTGGTTCAGCAGGAAAGTGCTTGCCTTGCATGTTAGAACCATACACAAAAATAAAAGTATAAATTAAATTTTTAAATGAGGGAAAGAACAGGAAGAAATACTCCATGGAGCCAGAGAGACAGTGCAGCAGGTAGGGCATTTGCCTTGCATGCAGCCAACCTGGGTTCCATCCCTGGCATCCCACAGGGTCCCCTGAGCACCACCAGAAGTGATTCCTGAGTGCAGAACCAGGAGTAACCCCTGAGCATCACCTGGTGTGGCTCAAAAAAACAAAATAAATAAGTGCTTCAAAATATTAATTATAGAGAAAGGTCAAAGGTGAAGCTGTATTTTATCATTTTCCTAGCAACTTTGGGTGACTCTGGTAAGAAACTTCTCCCATCTTTTTTTTTTTTTTTTTTTTGCGTCACACCCGGCGATGCACAGGGGTTACTCCTGGTCTGCACTCAGGAACTATCCCTGGCAGTGCTCAGGGGACCATATGGGATGCTGGAAACCAAACCTGGGTCAGCCAGGTGCAAGGCAAACACCATACCCGCTGTGCTATTGCTCCAGCCCCAACTCTCTCTCCCATCCTTTTTGGGGAGGACTCAGGTTCACAGTTCTCAAGTTTGGGTAAAGATGACTGGTGTAAGATTAGTTGGCAGCACTAGGGGGCAGCACCTGCTCATCTGCTAACAGGGAACTTGGGCAAGATGTGCTCAGGGGTAGTGGCTGAGGGCACAGTCTTCTCAGTGAACAAGCTGCTGCTCCCTCCAGATCCAAACTCAGGACCTGCCTGGGATGTGGGGTACCTCCTCTGTGGGGGCCTTATGGTCTTTGCATGGCTTGGGGTGGACCTAGTCCTGGCCGTGCTAGCACTTAGGCAAACCTTTTGCTCTTTTTCTCTTTAAGTTTGAGATTTACTCATTTGCCTACACTCTTATTTCAGAAACGATCCCAGAGACAGCCTGTAGGTTGTTTATATCAAGTCCTTTTATTCTGATACCACAGAATTACCTTGTCACGATACAGGGGGAGGGACACCGAAGTACCACGAGTTCTCACAGAGCACAAGAGGACGGCACACAATTCACAAGGTCATGTGGAGGACTCGGGTCATTGCACTTACAACTGTAAACTTGTTTGTTTGACTTTGTACAGCACTCTTCCCCCCCTCAATAAAGGAGAGAAGGAGAGAAAGGAAGAGAGGGAAGAAGGGAGGGAAGAAAGGGCTGAAGGGAAAGCAAAAACAAGACGTGGAAGCTAGCAGGGAAAAGGCGTTGGGTGCCACCACTCTCCAAGGCCTTGTGCTTGGAGAGAAGGAGCTTATTTGATCCCAGAGGCTGAATGAGGCAGACACGCACACACATACACACTCACACGCTTGTTCACATGCACACACACAATATCTCAAGACTTCCATGGCGCTCCAGTGCCGCCCCACAAGGCTGCAGGGATGTTGGTATCCAGAGAGACAGAGTTGACAACTCTGAGGCATTCTAGTTGATCAGGCCTGTCCCTCTGACCCTGTCGGAGTCCACAATAACGAGTATTTACAGAGTTGGGGCAGGGCAAGAGGGCAGGGAAGGGGCCCACAGGCTGGGACCACACTGCCATGGCAAAGGATCTGCCTGAAAAGCTCCCCCCAGGCTCCAGAAGACAAGCTGTCGCTGCAGCCAGGCTGCCCTCCTCACGGGCCCTGAGACCGCTCTCTGCTCCAGGACTAGAAGGATGGTGGGGCAGCATCACTGTGAAGTGTGTGCACTGGGTCCTAAAGTGGACAGAGGAGGCAGTGCCCTTGCTGACACTGTGGATGGAGAAGGCCTGGACCACATCCCAGAGTTCCTTGCCTATGGGAGATGTGCTTGATGCTCCTTGCTGTCCAAGGCACCGAAAACCACTCCCTAGCCTCTGGCTATAGTGACCTAGAGCAACAGTTGCTCCAGCCACTTTCACAAGGAATAAATGCGTCTCGTGGACACACTAGGGGGTGGGGAGTGGCAGATGTCAAAAATTTCAAAGTCGAATTGGCTAGAAAGGCAATCTGCTGAAAAGCTGTCATGTGGTAGAGGCCATCCACCCCTATCACCTTGCCCATTTCCTGCCCCTGGCCCCACCCTGGCCTTTGGTGGGAAGGACAACTTGGTGCCCCTATATCCAACCCCTAAGCCCTCCCCACACAGACCTGGCCCTGGCTGCCCAGAGGTGCTGCAGAGTGGTCTCCCTCAGCCCTTGCTCTGCTGGCCTTAGTCAGTCCAGACCTGATCTGTGAGATGAGGCAGCTGTCCTGGGGGATGGATGAGGCTCAAATCTAGAGTTTCAGCCCCACTGAATGAGCAGCCTGTCTCCTAGCTGCCAGCAGTGGGCCAGGATCCTTCTCTGAAGTGGAGTATAGACCTTAGAGGAAAGCATGAGAAATGTGGACCCCTGAGAAATGCATGGAGCAAACCAGAGCACTCTGGAGGAAGGCTAGGCCTCAAGGGGGTAGGCAGAGACTGCCGCTCGTACTCCTGGCTCACCAGTGGAGAAGTGATGAGTACTGTGGGACTTAGGAGTCAGAGATAGGAATGAGCAGAGAGTTTTGGCCCTGGGCACAGATGTGGTGAGGGCCACAATAGAACCTTCTGGAAAGTTTGCTATGGAGAAGCTTCCTAAGAGACTACTGAAAACCTTCGTGGACACCCATTCAGGTCCAAATAACATAATCAGCTGTCCTCATTACAGCTGCCAGAGGTTCAGCTCTTCCGGAACATGTTGTGACCCCAGCCTCAGCCTAGATCTCTTGACCACAGGCCTTTGAGTGTCCCTGTCACAAGGGAGAGGCACAGAGAGGAGCAGTCAGGCGCTGGGGTGCCTTGGACAGAGTTAAGCCCTGGCCTGGCTTTTGTCTCTCTGGCCACAAGTGCAGCCCAGCTGTGTCCTGCTGGGAAAGGGTGCCCAGAGGCCTCTGGCTCTGGCTTGGGTAAGAGGAGGAGCCACTTACATCTGGAGATCCCATCACAACCTTCAGAACATTCACACTCACACATCCTGTGTGGGCTCCCACCTGCGTGCCACTTGCCACGGTTGGTCAGAGAAAGCTGCAGAGCACGTGGGGCCTTGCACTAACCTGCCCTGCAACCCCGCACGCTCCACTCGGGCGCGAAGCCCAGCAGGTCCTCACTAGCTCGTGCGGAAGTCAGCTAGAAGCACTCCCGGAGGAGATATTCTGAGGCAAAAAGAACTCCAAGCAAGAGAGAGGGTCAAGCATTTAAAATGGATGAAGTCGTGCAAAGAGGCTGCGAGCTGTGCATGCTCCACTGCGGGACAGGCGGTGGCTCGCCTGGCAGCAGCGAGTCCTGCCACAGGTCAAACATGCCACAGACTGAGAATTTCACACACACGGTGGGAGTGGGGATGGGGTTTGATATGCGCATATCTATCTGGTTTCTTAATTGCAGGTTTGCAATTAACTTCTTATACATAACATGGAATTTATTAAATATTAACAGTTGTCTTTGAGGGTTTATATTTCATTGCATAGAATATTAGAGATGAGACTTGTGGCTGTGCCCAAGATGAAGGGAAGCCCCCAAAGGAAGGGTGTGAGGGAGGCAGGCTGCCCAGTCCACCAGGTGGACGAACAGTGCCACGCTCCCCACCACAGGGCTCTGGGCCCTTCCTTCGGCTGGCAGAAGCCCTGGCCTCTCTGCTCTGAGCATGCTCACTGATGATGGCTTAAGAAGGACTGGAATTGCACAGTAAACAGAGGCGGGCTGAGGGGCCTCCCTAGACCTCGCCCTGGAGTTGTGCTCTTGGTGGCCTGCTGCCCACTATTGCTTCTAAGTCAACATTCTCCCTGTGCTGAGCAGGGGCAGAGCAGAGAGGAAACCAAACCATCCGTCACAAGGTGGTGGTGGTGGAGGGGAGAGGCAGGGAGGGAGCACAGAGAGAGAAAAGGAGGAGAGGAAACAAAAGAAAAAAATGTTTATGAGGTATACATGTAAATCAAACCGAAATGATTAAGGCTGCTCTTGAAATCAAAAGAAATCCCCAGGTGTACAAATGAGGAGCCGGCTGGTGGAGACGATGGCGGTGCCGCTGGGATGCTCACGATGGCTGGGGGATGGCTTTGAGGTGGTGGCAGGTGAATCAGTACGCTGCCACCCATGGGCTGGGAGGAGTCTCAGCCGGTGCCCACGCTGCTTTTTCGGTCCTATGGCCTCTGATTTCAGCGATGAGACAGTGGTAGGTCCTAATGTTTGTAAAGTTCTCCCAACCCCACACTAGCCACGTGGAGTTCTGCTCCCAGGTCACCCAGAAGAGCTGGGTGAAGGGGGCAGGGCCTTGTGGCCACTGAGGGATCCGGGCCAGCTGGAATGTGAAGGAAACTGAGCCTGGGGCCCCCAGCCCTCAGTCAAAGCCCCTCTCCAAGGCTGTGGAAAAACTTCTGGCATCGTGAAGGAAGGGCAGCATCCATCAGAAACAGGCAGCGTGCCCCCAAACTCTGTGTATAACGCATCGGAAGCCTGGCTGGCTGGGTGGGTGGGCGGCTGCGGTGGGAAGAACAGCTGGACGCTGCTGGGGCCTCCTCCCTCCCCGCGGCAGTGAGGCCCGGAGCAGCATGGGAGCCTGGCATCTTGCCAAAGCCGGCAGGGGTCATGCCAGTGGTTGCTCTTGTCCAGCAGGGGCTTCACTCAGGCAGTTGCTGTGAGGAAACAGCCCATCCTCACCCGAGGCCTGCCTGCCTCGTCCCACAGGGGGCAAATCTTTGGGCCAAACGGTTTGCCAGATAGTAGATGCTTGAAAGGAAAAAGGAAGGAAAGGGGAGGGAAAGATGAGAAGAAAGTTTTAGTTGGGGGCTGTGGACAGCAGCTTCCCAGCCCCCTGTGCCACATGCCTGGGCCTCATGGAACCCATCACTAGGGCTGGGCAGGGCGGTGCTTGGATAGGTTTGCACTCACAGAGAGAAGGATGGGGATGGGATGGGGAAGAACCAGGTTAGTTAGGAAGGGACATTTCCTTAACATGATACAAATTGGGTTTTATTTATTTGTTTTTTTCTGTTTTGCTTGTAAGACACAGTGAGCGTTTTGTGTCAAATGCACACACGTGAATCCACTATGCAGGAGACGAGGGGCACAGAAACACTGGCAGCTTGTTCCAGGTAGGAGCCAAATGCCAGAACTCGGGGGACCTTTACCCATAGCTGGTGCTCAGAGTGGCCCCACGTTGTCTGGCAGGACCCAGAACAAGCCACACTCTTGGTCCCTCTTCCCAGTGAAGAAATCTGGGCTCCAGATCCAAGGTTGGGAACGCCCCTGCTGGCCCTCCCCTGCGCCCCACTTCTGGCTGCATATCTGTTCCGGGGCCAACTCCAAAGCACCATGTGGCTCAGTGGGAAAGTGAGTGGGAGCCTGCTGTCGAGGGTTGAGGACAGGACGGATGCTGGAGTGCTTCTTGTGGCTACTGGGAGCAGAACAAATTCTGTGTTCTTGGCCACCCAAGTCCACTCAGCTGGATTCTAAACCCCCACCCCTCAGACTTCACCCTTGACCACCTCCCCCTCCACAGGGCTCTGGCTGTGCTGACTTTTTGCCTGTCCCACAGCCCAGTCCCTTCATACCATCATCAGAGCCCTCTGTGGGTGCTGGTCCCCACCCACCCGGGGCATGGCCTGTAGCAGCTGCTTCTGTTCCCTTATCCCCTTCCCACCATGGTCTCCCGTGCAGACCCAGATCCTAGCGCCTGGACACTTCACCTAGGAAGGGCCCAGGGCACCCTTGTGACCTGTTTGCTGGGGGCTGGGCCCTGCAATACACAGGACTGTCCAGTCTGAGAAGTGGCAAATGAGTCGTAGGAGGGGGCCCCGTTCCCTGTGCAGAGTAGCCCTAGTAGCTGGAACCTTTCCTCTCACAGGGCAGGGCTGGGGCCCGAGCAGGCATCTGGAAGAAGCTTCTCACCCTGCCAAGGCCACTGCGGCAGGCAGGGAGAGGTGCTCCTGCTCACAGGCCTGGGTTGCTCTGGGGTTGCGACTGCTGCAGGGGCGATCCCCTTTCCTCTCTGGCCCTTTCCGGCCACCCCACAATTCGCTGTGCTTTTCTGTGTGGATCCACCACTCTGTCTAGATGGCATACCTGGGGCTGCCTTCCCAACTAGCAGGAACAAGGGCAGCACCAGGCGCCCAGGGAAGAGGCCTGTGCCCCAACAGGAAAGTTTGGGAACACAGAAGACTCCTGTTGTGACTCAGGCTTTGCTGGCCCATCTCCCCAAATGACTACCTACCTGAGGATTCTTGTCACCCCAGGAACTGCCAGAATCCCACCAGGCCCTTCTGAGCTCACAGTGAGGAACTGAAGGGGTCTGGTCCGCTGGACCTGGGTTTCATCCCTTCTCTGCCCACCCTGCCCTGGTCCTGACACTCACTGTTATACGCAGAGTCCAGAGCTGTGCCCAGGTCTCTGACTCCAGAGATTTTTCCACAGCAATGATATCATCTCCCTTCATGTCTTCAAGAGCCTGTGGGGCGTTCACAGAGGAGGATGGGGGAGGAGATGCAGCCCAGGGGCCCCTACACCAGTGAGAGTCCCGTGGGGGTTGAAGAAGGGCCTTGCGCTTTTCACTGGATGGGTGCAGGGCACGGGCTGGGGTTCTGTGGCAGGGCCTCTCTTTCTCTTGCCCTCCCACACCTCAGCTCTGGCCACGTTCTCTGCAGACATTTCCCAGAGGCCCTGGCGGGACTGAGGAACCCCTGTCTCCGTACCCCTTCCCAAGGGAGGCTGCTCATACTCACCCAGCAGGGCGTGGTCACCAGAATGAGGAAAATTTTTTGCCAAAAGCAGAGACAGCTGTGAGGCAGAAAAAGGAGAGGGGCATCAGGAGGTTAAGCCAGGCTTCCTCCAGGTCAGGGCTGCTTGGCAGAGCTCAGCCGCTCACCCTGAGGCACAGCGACGGCCCAGAGAATCACTGAACAGCAGCAGGTGGGCCTAAAACAGGCCTGGGTCTGAGTGGCTGAGCTCTGAATTGTCCCCCAGCCCCATCTCTGCCTACCTTCTGTCAGCTTGCCAGCCTGCTCTGCTGCACCCCCCGGGAGGATCTTGGAGAACACACTCTCTCCTTCGGCACCTGGTTGGCCAGCAGGAGCCCCGGGGGGTCCTCCAGGCCTGGCTCCGGCCTTCACCCCTGGGGGAAAGACACCACCATGAGGAACCAAGCTGGGCCCAGCTGGGAAAGAGCCACAAGGGTACAGGAATCTGGGGAGCCAGGGGGGCCCCGGGGGAGGACAGAAGAATAATGAGGAGGAAGAAGGAAAAGGAAGCAGAGGATAAAGGGGGATGGAGGGCGGCAGAGATAGAGAATGCTGAGAAATGAGAGGCGGGAAGGGGGAGGAAGGAGTAAGCCCCAGGCTGACCTGGGTGGGCTTGGTGGTCCCCTCAGGCCTCCTGCCCAGAGCCAAGGCCCGTGTGCTGGCAACCCCACTGGCTCACCGGCTCATTTTAAACCTGGGCAGCCCACTGGGCACTTCCTCAGGGGGCAATGAGGACACAAGTACAGGAAAGCTCAGGGTGCTGGGGGGTCCAAGAGGGGAGCCCAGGTCCTCTGTGCTGTCCTGAAGGCACCCAGAGACCAGCTCACCTGCAGCAGGGCCTGACGGCGGCTGGGTCTGAGGGGGTCTCCCTTGCTGGGGTGCTTTGGCTGTCCCTTTAGCGCTGTCGGCCTGTTCTGCCCGGGCCTGAAACAGAACCCACAGCTCAGATGCCATCCTTTGCCCAGTCCTGGAGTCCACCCTGGAGCCCTACTTACCGCTCCTGCTGGCGGGGGGCCTGTGGCCGCAGCAGGACCTGTCTGAGGCTTTCCTGCTGGCTGGCTGGCAGCAGAGGCTGGGCCCCGGGCGCTGACCTGGGCCTGCTGCTGCAGCCGGACCTGCTGGGGACCTTGGGGTGCAGGCTGTTGCGGCGGCGGCTGCTGCTGCTGCTGTGGCGGTGCCTGGCGTGAGGCTGCCGTGGGCGTCTGCCGGGACATTGGAGCTTGGGACTGCTGTGGCCCTGAAGCTGCCTGCCGGCCTGGCAGCTGCTGCTGCGCTTCTGGCTTTGGCTGCGGTGCCGCAGGCCCAGAGTGAGCCTGCCGGGAGCCCTTC
This sequence comes from Sorex fumeus, assembly GCF_029834395.1. Lineage (NCBI taxonomy): Eukaryota > Metazoa > Chordata > Mammalia > Eulipotyphla > Soricidae > Sorex > Sorex fumeus. Next base: position 50,474,972 of record NW_026606129.1, on the reverse strand, counting down.
TTGCTTTCGGAAGGATGGTGGTACGCGGACGAAGCGCGGGATGGCTGGGAATATTCAGCAGAGCTGGGGTACCCAGGCTGACCCTTTTTCTGCATAGCCGGGCCAGGACTGGACTGAGGGTGAGGCCGGGTCTCATGGCGACCCAGGTCCCGAGCATGTGGTTTGGCAGCACGCCGGCCAGGTTCCTCACCAGCGTGGCGACCCGAGTGCCGCCCATGGTCGCCATGATGCCGGTGTTCCTTGGCTGAGGTGTGGCGGCTTGGGCCACCCTCATCATGCGGCCACATGCCCTCCTCGGGGGGTTCATCGTAGTCATGGTAGCTGTGCCTGGCTGGGCCTCGCTTCTGGGAGGAGGAGACTGCGTGGCCCCCGTGGTGCCTGAACCGGTCAGAGCGGGCATCCCGGGGCTTATCAAACCAGTCTGTCTCCTCCTGGCCCAGGTGATACGCTTCAGAGACCAAAAACAGAACACGATCAGCCCCCGGAATGGCCGCATGGGGAGGCAGCTGAAGCCATGCAAGGAGACCACAGAGGGTGGGCCGCTGCCACAAGCATCACACCAGGTCCCCAGCACCCCCTCCCACCACTGGGGCCAGGGCACGGCAGGACAGGCAAGAAGGGCAGCCTGTGGCAGGGCCCCCAGGACATCTCGGAGCCCAGAGCCCCATGGCAGGCAGGCCCCCCAGGTCCCAAGCATCGCAGAAATCACCCCCAGCTGCCATTACCTTCGCTGTCGGAAACTACGCAGTGGGAGTCATCCAGGATGTAGCCTTCTTCGCGCTTATACGTGTGAGCCCGTGGCCCGTCCTTGACGTGTTCCTGGACATCAGGCATGGAATGGCTGGAGCAGAACTGTGGGCAAGTATCCCCTGGAGGGAGGGCGCCCCCAGCAGGGCGCGGCCGCCCCAGGGGGCTGACAGGGCTCTCCTCTTCGGAGGTTTGGCTCCTCATGGGGGGCCGAGCCCGGCCATGGGCCATACCCAAGGATGAGGGCTTGGAGCCCCCCTTTTGGTGTCGGTCCATGATCTCCCGTTCCCGCTCATATCCCTTAGCCCGGCCACTGAACTCGTGACTGGACAGCTTCTCCCCGCTGTAAGCGGAGGAGACCCGGGAGCGGCTGCTCCCACTGTACATGCGGTCATCCTCCTCCACCGGGTCCCGGCTGGACACCCCGTAGTAACGCTGCTGCTCATACACATTCTTCTTCAGCCCATAGGTGATTTCATCCTGGAACTTCCTTCCGCGAGAGGCCAGGCTGCCGCTGGCTGCGGAGGATGGATAGGAGGCCAGATCTGACTCCACGTCTTTGGCCTCTTCGATTGGGGAGAACTTGGAGATCTTTTGCTCCATGCCCTGCTTCCGGTGCTTGCTGCGCTTTGATGGAACGGCGGCTGGAGCCAGGCTCTTGGAAGGGTGCTTGGGCCCCACAGGGCCTGGACCATACTTATCTGCTCGTGCCCCGTGTCTGTGGTCACTGTCACTGTAGTAGTGGGTGCTGGTGGATCGGCCATTGCTGTCCATGCCCCGGTGATGGCCACTCTTCCCCCGTGGGTCATATGAGTCCTCCTCGGACTCCTCTTCCCCTCTGGTGTAGCAGCAGGGCAGCACTGGCCCCTCCAGGCCACCTGGCTCTCCAGGCTCTTTCCCTGGCCGCCCACCGCTGCTGGGCCCCAGGGGGTCCAGCCGCTGGCTGTCTGGGGCAGTGGAGGTGCTATCCTTGGTGAGCTCACTGATGTCATCGATCATCACATAGTTCCGAGGGACATTCTGCTCCAGGCTGGTGTAGTGGGAGTCAGAGGGGTAAGTGGGGGCTGGGCCCAGGCTCACACTGCCGTGGTCACCAGCCCGGGCCATCTCAGGAGCCTTGCCTTGCTCGTAGCTCACTGCTGGGCCACTGTAGCTGGTCTCAGATGGGGCTGACGACATGGCCACGGCGGGACTGGCAATCACCTCGTAGTTGGTGGGCACTTTCTGTTCCAAGTCGGCTAGTGAGGTCTGCCGTGGCTTTTGGTGTGGGGCGCGGCTGTCTGCTGGGACGGGGTAATGGGTGCTTTGTGTGCTTGGCATGGGTGTTTGGGCTGTGTAATGGCCGGTGGGACGGAAAGCTTGTTGGCTTGGTGGGGTGGGCTCAGTTGGGTAGCTGGTGCCAGGAGGAAAGGTAGGGGCTGTTGGGTACGTGCTAGAGCTGGGGTAGGTGGGAGCCTGGTGGGCTGGGAATCCATTCTGACTCGGCCCTCCAGTGCCTGCAGGATACTGCGTGGCCGGAGGCTGGAACCGGGGCTGCTGGAAGGCGGTGGGGACAGAGGGGGTGGTAGGAGCAGCAGCAGGGGCCGTGAAGTCTGCATACTGGCCAGCGGGAGTGGCGCAGCCCTGGAGCCGCAGCTGGTTGAGCTCACTGTCTGACAGGTAGTCACGGTGCTCGCCCAGCCCCCGCAAGGGTGGGTAGTCACGGCCGGTTCGGTCTTTGGACAGAGACTCTTTGCGCTGTGTGATCCCCAGCTCCAGGTACTTGAGCTTGGCGTCGATCTCCTTCTCCTCCTCGTCCAGCTCTGCCTGCTTCTTACGCAGCTTGGTGGACTCATGCTCCACTAGCCGCAGGTCCCGGTCCAGCTCCCGGAGCAGGCTGGCCTTGGTGGCAGGGACAGCAGTGGGCCCTGCCAGCCCACGCTGCAGCAAGCTGGCTGCATACAGCTGCTGGGAGGCCTGGCCTGCCAGGGGCAGGTGGGCCTCCTCTGGAGGGGGGCTGGGAAGTGTCCGCTTCACCTTGCGGGCCAGGCCGTTGGGTGGCAGCGCCGACACCTGAGACAGAGGGAAGGGTGGCAGCACTGAGACCCAAGGTGTCGGTGGCTTAGCAGGGCACAGGGCAGTCAAGCTCAGGCTTGGGCTGGGGTAGTGGTTGGGTGCCACAGTTGGCCCCGGATCACCAGGCAGCCTTGAGGCTGCCCTGCCCACTCCCTGGTCTGGGAGAGAAGGCTCAGGACCACTTGGGGGCCTTTGGACAGAGGAAAGGCTTGGTGATGCTCACTAGGGCTGATTTGGTTTGGGTGCCACCAGCAGGTAGCCAGGAGTGGATGGTTCCTAGAGGGTGTCAGGAGAGCCCTTACTGATGGTGGCTCTATGGATTTTTCCACCTCCTGCCTGTCCTCTCTAAAGCGACCTACCCTGGCCCACTCTCCCCTGCATGCCACCTTCTGAGCCCTCCAGTGATCTCAGCCCTAGCCCTGGCTCCTCCCATATCCATCAGCCCCCTGCTGTCTGGGACTCCCTGCACCCCCCACACCTCCTGCTTCTCACTAGCCCTAACTATGGCCCCCTGACCAGTACCCTGGGCCTCCTGGGCCTGTGGTCTGCTTGCCTGAGGGTCCTGTGTTCACCCTGGGGCCCCCTAGGTCCCCAGCTCCTAGCACCCCCAGAATGCTCCAGGCTTTGGATATTTTAAGGGTATTCTCAAAACCTCAACATGCACTGAACTGACTTTTGTGAACTTCAAATTGTTAACTTTGCCCAACAACTCTATAAAATCCTCTCCTTTGCTCTCACCACCGTCATAAAGAAAATGCCAGAGTGCCCCCATATTCAGAATGAAGGCCTGCATTTCCTTTCTGAACTCATCTTTGGTCCAGCTTTTATCATTTTTGACTACACAATGAATGGCCATGGGATCTCTGTGCTGAGCCCAAGCTGGAGCCTGAACCACCCTCCTGTCGGATGTGTCTCCACCCTACACAGGCTCGCAATCTCATTCCCATCTGCTCTTTCCTTCACACCCCAAGATTTTCCCCTTCCTGAGCTTATCAGTTCTACAACCTCACCAAGATCCTGCCTCTTTCCTCTCTGCCTCACTCCTAGAAAGCATGTCGCACACCTCAGAACACCTCTGATTCAGGCCCTGTCTCCCAAGGACCACTGTCACCCACCTGCCCACACCGGCCCACTGAGCTTCTTAAACATCTGCTGTGTCCCGGCTCACCTGTCCCCCAACCCGCCAGAGGTTCCAAAGACCCCGGGGAAGTTTGACACTGAGTCTTCACATCAGGCCCTGCACCCTGTCACTTTCCTGCTGTGGCAACCCATGGCAGGCCATCATTCTCTGGCCCAGGGTGTCACTGGCAACTAAAGTTGCAAACAGCGTCAGTTTGTGCTCTGGAAGGCCAATCTAGGGGAGCAGGCAGCGGGGAGAGGGATCTGCTGAAGGCCAAGCAGGCAGGAGGCGGGAGCGGCAGCATGCACAGAGCAGGGGGAGGGGCCCTGAATGCTGGGCCCGGGCAGAGGCAGCCAGGCAGGGCTGGGAGTGGGGCACAGTGTGGTCAGTCTGTGCCCGTTTTCCTCAGGAAGCATCCGCAGAGGAGTGGCAGGGTAGGAGGGATCCAGACAGAAGGGGAGAGCTGAGGGAGCAGGTGGAGGCTTAGGGGGGTGTGGGCAGCAGGGGCTGGGCTGGACTAGGAGTGGGCAGTGGAGAGCCTGGGCTTCCAGTGGGGGCTGGGGCCATGGGCTGGGCTGTGCACACTGGCTGCGGCCTCCACCAGGGTGGCATCGAGGAAGGGCCTCTCTTTGACCCCTTCCTCTGGGGCTCTGGGGTTGGAGGTAACTCCATCCCCACCCCACTAGCGGCCCCTCCCTGGGAGGCCCCCACCCCCTGTTAGTATGAGAACCCTGTCCCACCCGGGACCAGCCCCTGTGCCCATACCTGGCTACCCAGGCCCCCCTGGTGCTGAAGGAGGGAGAACCTCTCTTTGGCAGACTCCTCGGCGGTGGGGCTGAGGGGTTTAGGGTCAGACAAAGACCGCTGCAGGGTCTTCATGGGGCGAGGCAGCGTCTGCAGGCGAAGCGTGCTGTCAGCCGTGAAGTGCTTCTGGGGACTTACGTGAGCCTTGTTCAGTCTCTCACTGGAAGCAAAGGAGGCGTCCAGGAGCCGGTGTGGGGACAGGGGTGAGACCGGTGAGTAGAGGACCTGAGGGGACTTGGGGGGCTGGCGGCTCACAAGCTGGGAGAGGGACTCCGGGGGCAGGTGGGCTTGGTATCCGATCTCCAGGGGATCTGGCTTCTTCCTCTCGAATCTGCCCAGGGCGCCCGCAGTCACCATCTGAATGCCGGGTAGGTAGGGGCTGATGGCGCTCGGCCCGATGAGCTGTGGCCCGGCCACGCCCTGGGCCTGGCTGTCGGGCTCCGTCTGGCAGGCCAGGCTCTCCCCACGCCCGGTCTTCTCCGGGGCCGATATGTACCGGATGATCTCCACCTTGGGGTCCGTGGCTGCTGTGATGTGGATGGCTGGAGACACACGGGGCAGCTGGTCAGGCTCAGTCTGCACGGAGCAGTCGCTGATGGTCTGGATGCCCACGCTGCTCATGGCCCTGGCGGCGGCGGCAGCGGCAGCGGTGGCTGCCGAGGAGCCGGAGACATCGTGCTTGCTGTCAGAGCCCGAGTCTGAGTGACGGGAGAGCCGGGAGCGGCGGCGGCGCACGGGCTGCTCCCACTCAGCGCTGTCCTCGTCGTCCGTCTGCACGCTGCAGTCGGCGCTCCGCCGTGTCCGGCGCCTCCGGGTCAGCATATAGCGGCCCTCTCCCTCCTCGTCGTCTGTCTGGACACTGCTGTCCGCAATCCTCTTGACCACACAGGGCTCGGGTGCCGACTCTGGCTCGCAGATGTCCCGGAGGCGCGGCATCGAGTGCCGCTTCTTGATGGCGCTGCGGCCTGCCTCCCAGTGCTCCTCGGTCTGCAGCGACATGTCTGAGGCTGAGCTGGGGAGGCCCCGGTGCAGTGTGGGCTCTCGGGGCTGCGCAGGCCCCTCGGGCCCGGCCACAGCAATGAAGGTGGCATGGGTCAGTGGGGGCCAGTACTGGCCATTCTGAGCCAGCTCGCCGGCAGCTGGGGGAGGCCCTCGGCCAGGTGCGTCACCGCCCGCTACAGGGAAAGGGGCCTTCTGCCGTTGCTTCTGCTCTTCCAGCTGCTGCTGCAGCTGCTGCTGTAGCTGCTGGATCTGCTCCAGCTGTAGGCGCTGCTGTGCCAGCTGCTCCCGCTGCAGGGCGAACTGCGCCTGGCGCTCCTCCTGCTGCTGCTGCAGCACGTGGTGCTTGATGGTCTGCAGCTCCTGCAGCTCCCGCTGCACCAGCAGCTGCTCCTCCTCCCGGTGCCGCTGCAGCTCCACTCGCTCCCGTTCTAGCTCTTCCTGCAGCCGCAGCTGCCGCAACTTCTCCAACTCCACCCGCTCCCGTTCCAGCTGGAGTAGCTGCTCCTGCTGCTTGCGCTGCCTCTCTTCCTGCGAGGGCTCCTCCTTCTCCAGTCCTGGCCTGCCAAGGGCCCCACTGACACCCCCTGGGGCTGCTTCTCCAGGTGGCTTCTGGCCAGCCAGTGGGACTGGGGCCGGGCCTGCTACTGCAGCCTCTTTGCCGGTGGCAGCAGGAGCTGTGGAAAGCGCCTCCTCTCGTGCAGCCCCCGCTGGCACCTCTGGCCGGGGTGGGGCCCCAGCCCCGGGCGCCTTTGCAGCTGCAGGCTTTCCCAGATACAGAGGCCCCTCTGGAGGCGGCACGCTGGGAGCAGCCGGGAATCTGCTTGGTGCTGGATACCGGTATAAACCTGGTGGCCCAAGAGGCATCCGGGGGGCAATCACAGGCATACGTGTCAGGCTGGCGATTGGCACAGCTGTGACTGCTCCAGATGCATAGGGCCTGTACATGCCACCGCGCACCATGGGCCGCAGCACGGAGGCGGGCTGGGTAGTGATGGGCAGTGTTGCAGCAATCGGGGTGTTGATGGTGGAGTAGATCATGCCGTCGGCTGCCCGAACTGTGGCAGTGGATGGCAGTAGCTGCCGGACTGCTGCTCCTTGGCCTGCGGTTGGCTGGTACTGAGCCAGGCTCCCAGGTGCCGGGTGGCCCTCTGGGAAGGTGGGGTTCCCAAGGAGGCCAGGTCGGAGGGGAGTCAAACCCTGGGGGGCACTGGGCCCAGGCGGGGGCTGAGGCTGGTACTGCATGAGGTCCGGGCCACCACCACTGGCCCCGTGGCGCCCTCCGTACTGGTCCATGGAGTTGAGGGCGGCACACATACGGCTTATCTCTCGGGCCGTGGTGGCGCTGTACTGGGCCAGGCTGGCCTCCTGAAAGCCAGCTGCATCTCCCCGGCCGTATCTGTGGTCCGAGTAGATGTTTGACACTGAGCTGTAGCGCCTCATGGGAAGCGGGGGAGCCAAGAGGTCAGTAGGGTGACGTAGGTCAGTGAACGAGCCATACTGCAGGCCCTGGCCAAGGTAGCGGCCGTCGGCAAAGCCCAGGCTGTAGGAGTGCTTCAGGGAGCTGAGGTCCATTGCTGAGTCTCGTCCAGAACCCTGGAAGAGTTGGCCAATCCTGTGGGCATGGTAGTTGAGGCCCGCCTCAGCCAAGTTGGTGTCGGACATGGAGGAGTAGAGCCTGCCATGGAGGCCATGGGGGTAGGGCCTCTGCTCTTCATGAGGCCCGGGGCCCACGACTCCTGGGGCCCGGTAGGCAGGAGGTTCAAGGGGCTCAGAGTCCCGAGGACCATAGAAGGGGCCACTGCTCTGGCCAGGCGGGGCCACCTCTGCCACATTCTTCTCAGGTGCACTGGGGGCGGGGTGGAAGGTCCCAGTACAGCTACTGCCGAATGGGAACTTGTAGACCATATCACAGCAGGCCAGTTGGCTCTCGGGCCTCATCCCCGTGAGATCCAGGGCTCCCGGGGGCTCCTCGGGGAGCAGTGTGGTCACTGTGCCTGAGGCCCCCTCTCCCATCTGCACCACCACTGTGTGTGGTTTCCTGGCCCCTGGCAGGGCATGGGGCCGTAGCTCTGCAGCGCCGGCCCGGGCAGGCTCAGCACCAGGCTCTGGCACTGGACCTGGCTTGAGGCCGACACTCTGGGCAGTGCCCATCTGAGTGATCAAAACGTCCCTTCTGGCTAGAGGTGCCACCTGGTTGGGTAGGTTGTACCTGGCAAACTTGGCCTCTCTGGGTCTTCCCCTTGGGCCACCTCGGTACGGGGCTGTCTGCACGGCCTGCTCGACCTGCTTGACCTGGGCCAGGCACACGGGGCTACCTGTGCCCTGACCAAAGTCCAGTCTGTTCTGAAAGGGGTCTCCATAGACCACAGGCTGCTTCTGCTGAGCCATGAGCACGGTGGAGGCCAGAGTGACACTCACGGTGGTGGCGGTGCTGAGAAAGGCATGTGTCTGCTCCTGGGCGTTGAGGTTAATGACCAAGGGCTGCACTGCTGTTGCCTGCCGACCTGGAATGGGATCCAGCGCCAGGCCATACTTCCTGGCTTCCACAGCGAGAGAGGTCAGGTCCATGCCCTGGTCGGTGAGGATGATGGGCGTGGGCTTCACAGCGGTGCGCAGGTCGACCACAGCGCTGCCAGGGGGGCGAGGGCCTGGCTCCACCCGGGATGTGCCTGGGACAGAGGAGATGCGGCACAGGGAGATGTTCTCAGCAGGAAGAGCGCCCCAGCCATAGAGTGCCAGAGGCCCTTCTGCACCGGCGCTGGGCGCCCGTGGGAAGCCAGGAGGCCCAGGCGGTTCGGGGGGCTGTGGAGAAGCACTTGGTGGCGTCGTCTGGCTGTAGCTGTGGGATGTGGCCTGGCTGTCGGAGGGGGAGCACACAGGCGAGGTGGAGGCGCTGGCATGCACCATCCTGGTCTGGCTGGAGGCCTCTGATGCCAGTGTGATGACCATGAGAGGGGCCTCCTGGGAGGACTGTTGCCAGGCCTGGCGCGGCGTGCTGGGTCTGTGTGGTGTCTGTGTGCCCTGTGCCACCATGGGCATCTGCGTGGGGGCACTAGGGCTCCGTGGCAGGTCCGAGGAAGGAGTTGGGCTTGGCGTCTGTGTAGAGAACTCTGCTGTGGGCCGTGGGCCCAGTTTGCCGGGGGAGAAAGTGGGGCTCTCTGAGGGAGAAGACGGGGAGAGGGGTGGACTGGAGCCTGCGTAGTAGGAGTACCCCCGAGAGGGTTCTTCACTCACACCCAGAGGCTTCTCTCTGGCCGCCCGTCCACTGGGGGTTGGGGGCAGCTCCTCAGTTTGGGACCCATAGTTTGCCGTGGTTGGGGTCTGTCCATAGCTGAGGCCCATGGAAGAAGGCGAGCTGGCCAGGGAGGTTGGGGCCGCATAGCCTCGTGGTAGGCCTGCCAAGGGAGTCATAGTTGTAGTGGCGGGAACGCCAGGGCCCTGGGCAAAGGACGTACCCACCTCCTTAGAGGTAGGGCTGGGGGAGGCGGGAGAGATGTGCAGCCTGACAGTGTCCTGAGGCTCCTTCGCAAAGTGCTGAGTGACACGGACATCAGGAATCACTCGGCCCCCGCCACTGTCTGAGGAGGCGGAGGTGAAGGACACAGGGGCAGCGAGCTGGGTGGGACTGGTCCCCGGGGTGAGCGGGCCACCGTTCTGCTTCATTGGGTCCATACATGCACTCTCAGCATTCAGAAACTGCCTCTCCTTCTTCTTGTCCTCAGCAAAGGCCAGGTCCCGGGAGGAGGCCTGGCGCATGCGCGCGATGCTCTGGGAGGTCTGGAGAATCTCCTCATACACGGTGGTGCCATCTGGGGCCGGCTGCACTGCCCGGCCGGTGTCCTGCTGCAGGGTGTCCTGAGGTTCAAAGAGCCCCTGGCCCCGGGGGGCTGCGGCCTGCGAGGACCCGGTGGGAGGGCCCCGGCCTGCTGCAGCCTGGCCCTGTTGCCGCTGGAGCAGCTCGGCCTTCCGCATCATCTCTTCGTAGGCCTCCTCGGCACTCTTGAGGGGTCGGCCGGTGCTGGGGGTGGTCGTGCTGCCCAGGGGGGTTTCAGTGGGCGAATAGAGAGACATGAAGGTGGGCAGGTTGTACTCACTGCCCGACTTGTAGAGCCGGCCGGGGCCGCCCTCCAGGGCCTCAGCCTCAGAGTCGAGGGATGGGGAGGGAGAGTACTCGGAACAGGAGGAGCGGTGAAGCTCCTCCATCTCGGCCGCCTGCCGCAGCTCCTCCGTGGGGGAGGCATCCTCGATGGGGGACAGGTTGCTGGGGGGCGTCTTGGAGCGTTCGCGCCGCCGCTGGGCCCGCAGCTCCTCCTTGTCGCGCCGGGTCTTGCGGGCGGTGCTGCGGATGCGCTGCTGCTCCACTTCCCGCATCTTCTCCTGTTCCCGCAGCAGCTCCTCCTCCTCCCGTAGCTCCTCCTCCTCGGACGAGTCCTCGATGGTGGGCAGCAGGGGCCCGTGGGAGCGGTGCCGGGCCTTGCGCTGTTGCTTGGCTTCTTCTAGACGCTGCCGGCGGCTGGGGCTGCTGTCGCTGTCCTCCTCCAGCGAGGACAGGGAGGTGGGGGAGGTGCCGGACGTGTAGCTGGGCGTGGAGGCAGGCAGGGTAGATGAGTGCTCCCCTCGGGATCGGTCCTCGGGGGAGCCCGTCAAACTCTCCATCTCCAGCTCAGGCTCCCGGTCCAGACCAGGGTCGGGGCCCTGGCCTAGGTCCAGCTCGTGCCCGTAGCTGCCGGAGCTGTTGAGCTCGATGGTCTTGAAGCGGCGCAGCCCACCCTGCAAGGCCCCACTGCCATCAGTGGCCTCAGCCGGGCCTTCCTCCCCGAGCAGCTCCTCATAGCCGGTGGTGGCATTGTGGGGCAGGCGCCTCTTGGGCGGTGCTACGGGCTCCTGGCTGGGCTCAGACCGGGACCTGGGCCCCCCCTTCTGGGCGCCGTGCTTGGCTAGGCCATGCCCCAAGGGGGCGGTCTCCTCTTCTTCCAGGTTGTCCTCCTCGGCGCTCATCTCCAGGATTTGCCGGCGCATGAACTCCTCATCTGTTAGCTCCGTCCCCCGGGCTGGCGGCTGGGGTGGGACAGGGGACAGGCCGCCCTCGCTGCTATCCTCCACGTAGTCGTGCCTCAGCTGGCTGCCAAAGTCATCTGAGGACTCCCCTGTGTCCCGCTGCTCCCTCTGGCGCCCCCACTCCAGGGAGTCCTCCTCTTCCTCCAGGATGTCCTCCAGCTCCTCGTCGGAGTCGAAGGCCTCAGGCATGATGGACAAGGAATGGGGCCTCTGCTTCTGCTCCTCCACACTGCCACTGTCGGGGGGCTTGCCCCGCTCCCCAGCGGAGGCCGGGCCCTTGGCCTCCAGAGAAGGCCTCATTTTGTGGAGCTCTGAGGGGCTGGGCGGGCGTGGCCCTGTCACCCCTGCGCTGTCCAGTTGCTCCACCTCCTGTTGCACAACCCCGGTGATCTCGCTCTGGGAACTGGAGACGCCATCAGATGAGTAGCCCGTGTCACTGAGGCTCTGCGGGCTCCGGGACAGGTCCTGAGAGTAAGGCTTGCTCACTGGCTCCTGAGGGCGAGAAGCAGACATTGTAAGGATGGGCAAGGAACTGGGGAGTGGGATGGGGGACTTCCTGTCATCCTAGAATGGACAGGAAGGAGGGCACCTCCACTTCCCAGAGAATCAGGATCTGGACTCAGTACCTGACAGATTCCATGGCAGCACCTAAGTGGCAAATGGTTCTCCACAAACTTCACAACCTTCCAATTCCCGGCAGCAAAACCCGGCAAAGTGTCCCAAAGGTGCCAGCCCCAGGACTAGCTGGACGCTCATAGGTTCTGCAGCCCCCAGGGCCCACCTATGGAAATTTCCTGCCCTGGCACATCCCTCGGTGGCTGAGGGCGACAAGCCCTCCCTGGCACTGTCTGCAGAAAAGAGAGGGGATCCAGGGGCACTAACCTCTGGCTCCCCCACCTTGGGAGCTTCTGGAGTGACCTTGACAGGAGCGGGGGCAGGCTCAGTCTTCCGGGCCCCCGTCTTCGCTTTAGGGGTTCCTGGGGGTGGGGTGGTCTCTGGTGGTGGCTTGGGCACGGGCTCAGCTTTCACAGTCTTCTTCTCCTGGGCCGCGCTTGGAGTCTTGCTGGCTTCTGCAGCCCGCAGGGGCTTGGTCTGGGGGCTGGCCTTCGTGGGTGGGGGACTGGCCTTGGCAGATGCGGGGCCAGATGGCTGGCCTGGCCCTGGTGGCCCTTTCTGCTTTGGAGGGGCTGTGCCAGCAGCACGAGGGGCCCCAGCTGGGGGGTGCGGGGAGGTGGCGAGTGGCAGAGGGCTCGGCTCTCCCAGGCTGCCCTCCATCAGCCGCTTAGTTTGGCAGTTCAGACAAAGCCACTCGCTTTTCTGTAAGGCAAGAAAAGAGGTTTGATCAAGGCGATGGGCAGTGAGGAACTCAGATAATTCCCAAGACCATCTCTGGGACCTTAAGAAGAAGAAAGTCTCCCAGACCATGATGCCAAAGGCACAAGGAGACAATGACTAATAGGTATTTATGGCCCCCAAATGAAACACTTCTGCCTCCTTAAGATACACAATGAGATCAGAGTAATATTTCCAAAGGTAGGGCAGGGCATTTGCCTTGCACTTGGTTGACCTGGGTTCAATCCTTACCACCTGATACGGTCCCCGGAGCCTGCTAGAGGTGATCCCTAAGTGCAGAGCCAGGAGTAAGCACTGAGCATTGCTGGTGTGGCCCCAAAATGAATAAAACAACAACAACAATAAAGAGATGCAAAATACCGAAAGTTCTGAAGATGATTCAGGGCCTGAGGGATGACGATGCAGAGGGCAGGCACTCCTGCCCTGCATGCAGGAGTCCTGGGCTCAATTCCTGGCACCACATGGTACCCTAAACACTCCCGGGAGTGATCCCTGAGCACAGAGTCAGGAATAGCCCTGGAGCATGACCAGGCATGGCCCAATTCCATCATCCTTCCTCTTCCACACACCTCCCCCCCCCCCGCCCCCTCCGCCACCACCAAAAAAAAGACAAAGCAAAGAAGCCAGGGACTTGGCTCAGGCACAGAACGCATACTGTGAAAGTGAGGCCCTGGGTTTGATTCCCAGCATCACAGAGAGGTGGGGGAGAGATGGAGAGGAAGATGGACTGACCTTGGCAGAGAGGGAGGTAGACCTCCAGGAGCCTTTCCCAAAGTCAGGCCTCATGGCTGGCAAAGGTGAGGCCCTGCCCTGGAAATGGGTGAGGTGAAGCATGGTAATGGGAGAAGAGAAAGCCTCAGCCTACTCCCAGTTTGGGGCACACAGAGCCATGCCATTCCCACCCACCCTGGCTGCCCAGATAAGCAAGACGCAGCAGCTCAACTAGTAGGTTACGAGAATCACAGCAACAGACCCACAGAGCCACAGAGCGCAGCGGGGATGGGGCAGTAAGGTGGTCTCAGCCCCCAATAGCCTCAGTCCTGATTTCACAGCCCTGGGAGCTAGGTGAGCCCCTCTCCACCTGGTCGAGCCCGAATGACTGTCTCTCAGCTTCAGCCACAGTGGCAGGTCCTCTCTCAGTGATGCTGCCTGGGTTTGTTGCCATAGCCCATATCTGCCCTGGACCCCAGCAGAGGCCAGGCTGACCAGGTAGCAGGGCTGGGGAATGTGCAGAGCACAGGTCATGCCTGCTCCCTGGCCTTGTTATGCAGGGCCCGGGACTCAACCCTTTGTCAAGGCCGTGCACCTGCTCTGTGGCCCAATCCCACACATGGGCTCCAGCAGAGGCCCCAGTTCTGGAGCCATACACCTCACACTCTGTATGTACTCACCCTGTTTCTGAGGCATCTTCCCAGGCCCCAGTGTTGATTCATTTATTAATTTTGGTTTGGAGGGTTACCACAGCCAGCAGTGCTCAGCACCTACTCCTGGCTTTGTGTTTAGAGATCACTCCTGGCCATGCTCGAGGACCATACGGGGAATGAATGTGGGGAGCTGGGGATTGAACCCAGATTGACCATGTGTAAGGCAAGAGCCATACCCCCTTTCCAATCTCTTTTGCCCACCAAACCCCAGTGTTGCCCCATCCCCCATGACCCCAAAGGCATAAGGAGACAACAACTGATATTTATTCATCACACTGCCCCCCCCCCACCCCCCAGGATGTCATGTGTGCTGCAGCTGGTTGGGCCTTTGGCTCTCTTGACAAGTCAAGTTTCATGTTTGGAGGTGAGTGGGACCAGCAGTGACTGGCTACAACCAGACTCTTAAAAGGACAAGCATAGGAGAGCATTGCAGTGGGGTTCCTGCCCATTACCTAGTTGCACCATGGAACTCCTTGATACCAGAGGGTTTTGAGGGGGTTGGGACTCCTGAGACATGGCACAGGTATGAGCAGACGCCAAGAAGATTCTGAAAATGAGCAGTTGGCCCCTGGTGGGAAGGGCCCACCCCCAAGATGGGCATGATGGGGTTAGGATCTGGGTCCAGTAAGGGGTTGGCCTTGTCTCTACTTCCAGTCTCTGCACACAGTTACCCCAGGTTAGGTCTCTCTAAGTCTGGTCATCTTCCTGGACACTCCTTGATGGCTTAGCAAAACACTGCCTGCTATCTGGCCTGTGGACCCCGTCTCCCCTGGAAGTATCTCGTCAGGGGGGCTCAGACGCAGAGCTGATGCCAGGGGCTCAGAACCACACCCTGCAGTGCCTGAGAGTCACCGGATCACTCCCCAGGGCCTTCTTCCTTCTCCACTGCCACACTGAGGAAGAAGGCTGCGGGCTGCTCTGTGGGCATTCCTGCTCCAGGCTCTCTCTTGGCTACTGCAGGCAGAGAAGGAAGGAGGGGCTCAGGAGACAGCAGGGGGAGGCATGTGAGGTGAGCTAAAAATAAACACCTGCCAGGGTGCTAGAGGCCCTTCCTCAGCTTGGGGGACCGGGTGGGGGTTGGGGGTGGGGAGAGACGGGGCATATGGCCTAGATGGCTGGCCGGGCCCAGATCTTACAGAGGATGGGGGTGGGTGCAAGGCAGACCAAACAGAACCTCAGTGCTCGGAGCACAGCAACTGAGAGTCTGGTTTTCCATTCAGTGTCTCCTCACCATCCCCTGTGCCCCACCATTCACTCCCCCATTCTACTCAGTCTTTTTGAATAGGTGGGTGGGGGGACCATGTGGTGTCAGGGGCCTGCATGCAAAGCATGAGTCGTAGCCTCCTAAGCCATCTCTCAGACCCTCCATGCTCTTGTGAATTCACTCTCTTTAGTATTTTTCCCTCATTCGCTGGCACATGCACAGACTTCCCCTCACTCCCCCAAGCCAGCCCAGGCTTTGGGAATTGCTGCCTGCCCACCCTTTGGTGAGTGGCCAGGAAATGCTGAGACCAACAGGGATGGTGGGAGGCTCAGCCCCCGCAGCTCTCCAACTTCCTGATCAAACCCTTTTGGTGGCAGGGACCCCGGAAGGCGGTCAGCAGCTGCAGGAGGGAAAAGCGGGTATACACATGGTTACTCAGAGCTACTGTCTGGGTTCAGGGTGAGGATGGGGAATGTTGGGAGGATAGGTGAGATGTGCTACCTCAGGGGACTGCTGGAGGGAGCCCTTCAAGGTTGAGCTGGAAGCTGGATGTCATCCTTGTGACCTGCCATGGTCGGGATGACCCCACCACATGCAGACTCTGAGCAGGGCTGGCCTCTGTGCAGGCCTTTGACAGCCTGTGTCCCGCAGCCAGGCATAACGTACCCAGCCCCACTCTCCGCCTGAGGTCATTTCTGGGGTTGCTGCCCCTCCTGACCTCCGCCTTCACCCCTTTGGCCCCCTTGTTCCTGGCCAGAGCCTTGTGGGCTCCTGGTGTGTGCGTTAGGGACCAAGCAGTGCTCCCCTTGAGACCCAGGACCAATGTGCTTGTTTCCTGAACATTAGGAGCCCTGCAGAGAACAGAATGTGGGGTATTCCTCCTGCCACACCCCCAAAGTTCACACTCCCACAGTCAGAGGCTGGCGGGGACTCTGCCCTACACAGATACTCTTTTTAGGTGATTTTGCTTCTTATTATCTCCTGGCTTGAGGTTTGACCATGCATAAATATATGAGCTAAAGCAACTCATCTGATTCTCCCAGAAACCTAAAGGGTTACGAAGACCCCCAATTCTTATGGCAACTTCCTGAGGTTGCCACCCCGAGAGGCAGCCTGAGGCACGTCAGGGGCTGTTAAATTCTGGCCTGGTACCCCACTGCAGCCCCAGCCCCAGTCATCCCCCCACCCCAGCAGCCCAAACCCCTCCTGTCACAGGGACCAGGCTCTGGGTCCAAGGCCTAGGTTGCAGGGGTGCAGCTTCTCCAAGGCCCCAGCGGCATTTTTGGCAATTATAATAAACTAAGAAACTGGCAATGATACTGTACCAATTCCAATTTCACTAATTTCTTCATAAACTCTATTTTGAACTGAAAGCCAATTAAAAATTAAGCCAGAGGGTACTATTATCCTTCAAAAAGATAAAT
This sequence comes from Sorex fumeus, assembly GCF_029834395.1. Lineage (NCBI taxonomy): Eukaryota > Metazoa > Chordata > Mammalia > Eulipotyphla > Soricidae > Sorex > Sorex fumeus. The sequence continues at coordinate 50,458,781 of NW_026606129.1, read as the reverse complement.
AGGTAAAAAAAAATTGGAGTCAACAACTCTTAATTATGAAATGACTCACTAAATAGCACTATGGTTATTTTTTAAAAGGAAATTTCAAAGAGGGGAGGAATCTAGTTTGACTGCCTCCTACACCCTGTTCTTTCGGCTGCCTGTGGGGAAAGATGGTGTGGACGAAGCCACCACACAAAGGTATGGAGGGCAGGGGAGCTTGACACACCGGTCCCACTAACAGGCCCAGCCTGCACACAGACCCCACTCCACACTGGGCCAACTGCAAGGCACAGGGGGCTTCCAGGCTGGCAGTGCCCAGAGCAGTATGGGAGAGCAGGAGAGCACCAGAGCTACAATCAGAGCTAGTGGGTCTTGGCCCTGGAGAAAGTCCCACCACTGCTCTCTCTTGGCACAGGGCATCCGGGGCAGGTGTGGGCTGCTGAAACACCAGGAGCCCCGCAGAGAACATACAAAGTATGTTCCGAAGTCACAAAGTTGTTCTGAAATCCAATTGGTCATTCACTGAGCTGAGTCCAAGGCTTCCCCTGGGCCTGGCTAAGGCCTGAGTGAAGGGGAGAAACTGATGAGGGAAGTAGGGAGGGGCTGGCGCCAGCACCAGCCTCTCCTGTGGCCAGTCCCAAGATCTGCAGAAGGATTTGGCCATTGGCTGGTGAGGGGTAAAGGGCTGGGGTCCTGAGCTGTGGCTGTGGGGATGTAGGGAAGAGACCAAACCCTCACACCAGAGAGGAGGCAGCACTTACAGGGTTTGCTCCATGCAGTAAACACTGAGGTGGGAAAGGGGGAGCTGAGGGTGACCCTAGGCCACCAGCTTGTCTCTCAGGTAGAAACCCTGGGGAGGGGCACGATCATGGCTGCCCTTCCACCCCATCCCCAAGGTTAAGATCTGAGGCTGCCCTCTGATGGATGAGGAGCAGGAGGTGGGGAATAGAGGGCCTGGGTCAGAAGACCAGAAACCCAATAGATGCTGCAGGGGTCAGAGTGGACCTGACCAAGGCAGGGAGAGAGGGGATGGATATGAGGGTGAGGCAGGGGCCACGGCTCATCTCCCCCTGTCGTCCTTTCTGTCTTTCTCAACAGGCAGTCCAAAGAACATGGTGTAGGAAGCAGTTTAAATAGATTTCTTCCTCCTCTGAAAATTTTCCTTAAAAACTTAAGCCATCCGGGGCTGGAGCGATAGCACAGAGGGTAGGGCGTTTGCCTTGCATGCGGCCGACCCGGGTTTGATTCCCAGCATCCCATATGGTTCCCCGAGCACCGCCAGGAGTAACTCCTGAGTGAAGAGCCAGGAGTAACCCCTGTGCATCGCCGAGTGTGACCCAAAAAGCCAAAGAAAAAAAAAAGCAAAAACAAACAAACAAAAAAAAAACTTAAGCCACCCAGAGGTATAAACTTGGGGTCGGAAGGGTGAGAATCAAGCAGCCAATGAAAGTGGGATCAGAATCTGGGTGCGCTCCTGAGTCTTCGGGTGGCAGCTTTCTGTTCGGTTTGAATCAGCACTTCCCTGGCCTGGCCTGGTCACAGGGCTCTGAAGGGAGCTGTGAGGAATACTGACACTCCTGTCGGGGTCTCTCTCCCCCAGTGAGTCCTGCTCAGTGAGGAAATGCCAGAGGGACAGCTCACAGAGCTCAGGAGCTCCCCGAGCATCCTGCATCCCAGCCTGCCTGCAGGGAGCCTGCCAGTCTCTGGACTGGAGCACCCCACCCTGTGACGACTCACAAAACCCCTTCCCTACTCACACCCTGTTCAGCCAGGCTATCCCTGGACCTGGGCCATGGGGAAGCAGCAGGGTGGAGCCTGGAGGATGCCTGAGCCAGATATCTCAGGACCAGTCTGAGGTGGGCGGGGGTGGGGGACTCCCCTAGCCCCTGTAGTTGTCAGGCTGAGATGGAAGGGTGGGCTTGGGGTACCTCTGAGCATCAGCTCTGTCTGGCTCCTATGCCTGGACCCGCCGCCTCAGGCCTCAGCCCCTCCCCAAGGTCAAGAGCATGCACGAGGGGTCCTGTGCTTACCTCTACCAGGTGGGGCGTCGGGTTGAAGCCGCACAGGTTGCACACCTGGAGTTTGCAGGTGGTGCAGGTGTTGTAATTGGCGGGGCCCTTACCGCCCACATTGAGCTCGGCTTGGCACAGTGGGCAGGTGGCCTTTTCCTTGGGCATGGTCTTTGGCTTGGCAGCTGCCTTGGATGCTGCCTGCTGCTCTGCTTTGCCATGCTTAGGGCTCGCTGTTCCCCCAGTCCTCGCCGGGGCTCCTGCCGGCCCTGCTCCTGGTCCTGGCCGAGCGCCAGGCTCAGTTTTGGCTCCCGGTGCTGGCCCAGGCCCTGAGCCAGGGGGTCTTGGGCCAGGCTCCTTGCTGGCATCACTGAAGACAATCTTGGGCGGTCCCTTGCTGGGGGCAGGCTGTCCCTGGGCCTCGGGCTCGGGCTGCACAGACATGAGTGTGCTCGCCTGGGTCAGCAGCGATGCACCAAGGCCAAAGAGCTTCCCAGTGAGGCCCTCCTGGGTCTGCTCGGCAGCACTGGGTCCAGAGGGCACCGTGGTGGCACTTTTGGCCAGGGCCTCTCCTGTGGGGGGCCTGGACTCAGCAGAGGAAGGCTTAGAGGGATGAGGGGGTTGAGGAGAAACCCTGCCCCCCTCTGGAGGTGCAGCTGCGTGGGCAGGCCCTGGCACTGAGGTGGCCCTGGCTGTCTCAGCCTGGCGGGCACCGGGTGGGGGTCCCCCGGGGCCCCGTCCTCTCTCTTGCTCTGTCTTCCCCAGGGGCGGTTTGGCTGGGGAGTGGGCAGGAGACAATGCCGGGGAGTGCAGCTGCTGCTGACTCTTGGAACGAGGAGCCGTGGTCATGTCCATCCCCAGAGCCCTCTGCATCTGGCAGTTGAGACAAAGCCATTCCTTCACCTGAGGAGGAAGCAGCACAGTCAGTAGGGAGACCGGCTCCGGGGGCCCTCAGGGTCCACTTCTCTACCGACCCATGGCACCTGGGCCAGGTCCTAGTGTGAGCAGAAGGACCAAGCCTGATCCAGGAGTCTGGGCTACTGGGTGAGTGGGGGCAGCTGAAGGTGCAGAAGCCCTGCCGGGCCCTCAGGAGCTGCCAGGCTCATGGAGCTGAGTGGAAGCTGCCACACACGCCTGCTCCCAGCCACCCAGCCTCCTGCCCAAGAGTCCTCCCACCACTTCTGCCATACTCTGTGTTTTGTTTCATGTCCACAAGATGCCTCTCCAGTCCACACTTTTGTCCTCCTGGCTGGAGGATCCGGGCAGCCACTAAGGGTTGTGCCCCCCCCACCCCCCGCTCCCATCCCTCCACCCTTTGTCCCCTTCAGGTCATTTTCACAGGGCAGCCCGTAGGCTCTTACGGTATGACCCTGAAGGGCACGTGAGGCTGAAGCACAGAATCCCCGGGTGCATCATCAGTGAAGAGGGACAGGTGGGAGATGAGAATGGAAAAGAGAAGGGATCAGGACTTCTGGTCTGGGCAAGCTTGGGCCTTGCTGACACAGATGAACGATCTTGAGAGCAAGTAAGTGAAAAGAATATAGTGACAGAGTATGTGGGATCAAATCTTTTTCCTTTAGGAAGACATTTGTGCTTAGTGAACGACCCTGGATGGTGCTTAAGGGACCCTACATGATGCTGAGAATTTGAACCAGACTCTTGGCAGAGCGAGCCACTTGCAAAGCCGCATAGTGCCTTCCCTCCTGCACTGTGTCTTCAGCCCCAGGAAGACATTTGTTGTTGTTGCTTTTGGGTCACATCTGTCAAAGCTCAAGGCTTACTACTGTCTCTGTGCTCAGGGATCACTTCTGGTGGGGCTTGTGGCACTATATGCGGTACTAGAGATCGAACTCAGGTCTATAGTGTGTAAGGCAAGCAAATGGTCTACCTGCTGTTCTATTGCTCCAGTCTGACACTTAAAAAATGGGGGGAAGGGTCACATCTGGGGTAATCAAGACTTTTTTCTGGTTCTATGCTCAATAATCATTCCTGGCAGTGCTCAGAGACCACATGCGGAGCTGAAGTTTGAACCTGAATTGGCTGCATTGCACAGGGCAAGAGCCTTAACCACTGTACTAACTCTTCAGTCCCAAGGAAGATAGTATTTTTGTTTTTGGTTTTGTTTGCAGTTTTTGGCCCACTCCCAGTGGTGCTTGTGGCTGACTCCTGGCTCTGTGCACAGGGATCACTCACTCCTGGTAGTGCTTGCGAGATCACACGTGATGCCAGGGATCAAACCTGGGTGGGTTTGATGTGCAAGGCAAGCGTCTAATTTGATTATTTCTCCAGCATCAGGAAGGCAATTTTTTTTAAAAAAAGAAAACAGGATCGTTGTGCTTCCAGAACAAACAAGACGTTTTTCATGTGACAGCCATGTTGATTGTCTCCGTCACTGACACCTTCCTGAGTAAAGTGGGCTCATGACTCAGGCTGAGGCCAGCATTGACTCTAACTAACAGTGCCTACGGGCCTGTGATCTGGCAGACAGTTCTTTTGAGCTACTCAGTAAACAAGAGCAAGAGGGGCTTTTTATCCTTTTGGGAGACAGTCCGAAAGCCTTCTCTCCGCATGCAGAGATGCTAGAATGTGGAGGGTAAGATAGGACATGGAGCCAGAGCTGACCCTAGATTCTCTCACAGGGGATGCCAGTGCCTCTCAAGGGGAAGAGCTGTGCCAAAGAGAAGTAATGATATCATGAATCTCATCTACTCTAGAGCCTCCCGGCCCCTGAGCCAACACTACTTTTCCTTAAAACCTACACATTTAATTCAGAGCTTCAGTTACACACTCTAGTCTGTAACCTTTCTAGCTGATTCCAAAGACTTCCATGGGAACCTGTGAGGCCGTCCGACCTACCAGCAACCTCACCTGCCACTTCCCCAGAGTGGTCTCTGCAGACACACCGGGCCTCCTGCTCTGCATTCCCTGCTGTCCCAGGGCATTTACCTGTCCCTGCGCCCAGGTCGCCACAAGAGTCTCAGTTTGAGTGTCCTGCAAGGCCTCCCTGGTCGGGCTAACATCCACCTTTACCTCTCAGACTGCCAAATCATCTGGTTCACTTTCTCCAAACTCTTTACTCTCTCCCTAAGAATTACTCATTTGCTTCCTGGAGGTCTCGGGTTCACCTTCGGGGGCCTGGTGCCCTTGTTGACACTACCAGGCCCACACCCAGTATGGGGCACAAAGCAGACCCAGAGAGGCCAGCTCACGGCATGCATCCCAATAAGCCACAGGGCTGCACTGGCAAGGAGTGGGGGATTCAGCACCCCAGAGAGAGGGCCCCACTGGAGTTCAAGGCTGCCCCCACCACCAGTCGCCAGGAGAACATGGAGTTGTCTTGTGTCCCTCTCAGGGGTGCAGTGAGTATGGCTATCGATGACAGGTGGCTTTGTCAGATGGGGACCCAACAGCAGCATCTGAGGATGGGTGCACATGGCACTTTGGAGAGCACCCATTTTCCCCAGGCCACACAGGGGCACAGGAATGTTCACTCCATGACATCACTGCCATGGTGAGCCTGCAGGGCAGCCAGCGCCTCCAGTCCTGCCTGCCTCTTCCAATGGCCACTTGGGCCCAAGCAGTCCAGGTCTCTGTGCAGAGCCCTTTAGCTCAAGAACTCCGAAGAACAGGGGGCAAAGCTATTCCCAGCTGAGGCGGCGCCACATCCCGATGCTATTGAAGACCCAATGCAGCTCCATGTTTGCACCAAGAAAGCCACAGAGGAAACTGTGTCCCCAAATAACCCTTTGGACAGGTCACTCCCAGAGGGATCACTCAATCAGAATGAGGGCTCCTGGGACAAGCTCCTTCTGATCACCCTAAGAAAGACCCTGGAAATGGGTTATCCTCCCAGAGGGAGGCCCAGGTGCTGGTTCCAGGTCGTCCCTAGTTCTGACCTTTGGGGTGCCTGGCCCACACCCCAGGGCTCCCCTGTCCCTGCAACCTGCTCCTGTGGTATGCCCCACTCCTAAGAGGGAAGCTGCTTATCAAGGGGCTCCTAGGACCTGCCCTTAGGTTTAGGAGAGGGTTGAACTAGGGCACATGCTGAAACTCTGCACTGACTACCAGAACCTTCCTTCCCAGCCCCCGCCATCCAGGTTGTGTCACAGGCATCTCTAAAATAGAACCTCTCCAAGGAACGGCTGCAACGCCCCAGTGACTCACCACCCAGATGGGTGCAGCTATTTCTATCCAGCCTCTTCCAAACGGTGAGCGCGGACCGCACCCTCTCCTGGCTCTTCCCTGCTCAGGCCCAGGGTCAGGCACAGCACACAGGCTTCTAGGCTGAGGGAGCGATGAACTCAGCAAGACTTCCCGCTTTGCCTCCCCACGGGATTCCCAGGAGCCAGCTGGGAGGGGCTCATTCTCAGCCATGTCCTCCCTATCCCAAGCTCCATCCACCATATTAGGAAGAGGGGCAGGGAGTGAGATGACTGCAGACAGAATGGCCAGGCCAATGGCCAACTCCCTGTCCTGGGGCGGGCATGGTGAGAACCTTCTGCAGTAGCACCCAGAGGTCAAGGCAAACTGGGTCCTTCAAGCTGCTGCCCACCAACATGGTGGGCCTGTGGTCTACACCTCCATGAGCTAGACTTGAGATGTGGCCAGGAGTGGCACCGGCCTCTAGCCATGGAGCTCTTTCCTAGGGACTAGAGATGATGCAAAGGGACACTTTAAGAGCTCCTGAGGAGATGCTTTGCCAGTCTCTTGCTTTAGACCCATCCTGCCATCTCAGCAAGTTGGCAGAGTCCTCCACTGGGATTGAGGGTAGGTGGGGTGTGGCCAAGAGGTGGGTTCAAGGCATGGGCAACAGAAGCTACAGAGTATGACTTAGTGACAGAGTTACAGTCAGCGGTGCAGGGAGATCAGAAAGCCGGGCTTCATGGAGCCTGTGCCCTTCAGAGGACTTTGTCCCAGCCTGTCGCTTATTCATGCACTACTGTCACCACTGGCCTGGCTGTAGGAGCTGAGGCTTGGAACCCCGATCCAAGGAGAGCTGTGGGCATTGTGCCTCCCTGCCATTCCTCATGGCTGTGCTCTAGGGGTGTTTGCCTCCTCCAGACAGGGACACTGGTGGCCCTGATGCCTGTCATTATGTTTCAGTTCTAGAAGGCGGGACCCAGCTTTGTTTGCCTTATCAGACCCCAAATGCAGCAACTCAGGGAAATTGTATCTGCTTTTTAGGGCGGAACCCGATTCAAGCACCTCCAGGGCCCCCCTTAGCCAGCTCCCCCCTCATTATCCCCCACTCATCCCCCTGTAGACATCAGCCCCTGCCTTCCTGCCACGCTGGTCTGGCCCTCCCTTGGAGAACAGCCCTGGCGTGTCAGATCACCCGCGCTGACATCATGCCCAGCACTGCAGTCAGGCTATTTTTTGTTTTGATACGAGTTCAAACACCACAGAAATAGCTTCTGCACGAGCCCTCCCCGTTGGGGCCCCATCAGAAGCTCGAGGGAGGCCCCACCAGCCAGTGTGGCTGATGGCACGTTCCTCCTGCCAGGAGCTCTGGGTGGGCCTTGAGGAGTGGTCACAGCCCACCAAGACCCCTGGGCAAGGATGGCTACAGGAGGCATCAGGGATGGCCCAGTCCATCCCCAGGTGCTGCTGCCTTGACCTGATTCCCTGACTCACTGGTGCCAGGTCTCAGATTAGGGCCAGGCCATCCACAAACCTGATTTTCTTTTTCTCCCTTTTGGGTCACAGTTGGCTGTGCTCAGGTTTATTTCTGGCTCTCAGGGATCACTCTTAGTGCCATATGGGGTGCTACAGATTGAACCTGGGTAAGCCACGTGCAAACCAAGGGTCTTTCCCACTGTACTATCTTTCCGGTCCTCCACCCAGCCACCTGTAAGGTGGGACACAGAGCCAGAGCTGACACAGCTAGGTCTTCTCACAGGGGATGCCAGTGCCAAGCCCAGCTGCTTGGGGCTTTGAGGAAGCCCACTGAGGCTAGGATTTGGGAGTAACTAGACAAACTGTTCTTGGAGGCCGGCAGCCCCATAATCAGTCAAGAATCGATGCCCCAATGACTCCTTGGCGCATCTGCCTCTCCAGTTCCTCAACGCCATCCCCTTGCACCCCGCCCCAGTGTCTCCCCTCCTTCTCAGGCTCACGCACTGATCCCTGTCAAGTCTCCCACCCTAACCCGGCCAGCTTCCCTCACCGCCCCTGCACACGCCTCCAGGCCCTGTCATCCTCTTTAGGAGAAGCTGCTCCAGGGTTGTAGAACCTGGCAGTGTCTCATCCTCTCTTAAAATCCTGGGGGCTCTGAGAACTCAGCACTCAGGTTCCTTCTCTTCTCCCCTCCTGGCTGCTGTTGCCTTCCAGACCTCCTCACTGTGGCTGTGACTTCTCATGGGCCTCTGCTGTGTTGACTCGGCACGGACCCACCTGTCAACCTCCATCCCTCGCCTCCTTCTCAAACATCTCCCCACTGGCATCTTCCATCCCTGTGCCTGCTGAGGTCAGTGGCCAGAGGCCTTGGGCATTCACAGCCCCAAAATGACTACGCTCAGCCATAGTCAGCTGCAGATATGGGCCCCTTCTCCCCACACCCCATTCTCAAGCCCACCCCCAAACTGCTGGCAGGCACCGGGCAAATGGGCTGCAATATGGGGTGTTTTCTGGAGGGCTGTAAGGAGTTGGGCCATACTTGACTGTGCTCAGGGGTTACTTCTGGCTCTGTGGAACAACCCTGACTGAGCCAATTAGGGTGCTAAGGGTTGAACTAAAAACAGACATATGCAAACCAACTTTTTTCCTTCTTCCTTCAACCGGGGTGCTGGGAAACTTGTGCCATCTCTTTGTTTGTGATCACGAGCAGCCCCCCTCCCCCTCCCCGCTCCCCCCAGTTAGGAGGCCTCCTGTACCCTCAGGGTTGAGACTTCCTCCACAGGGTGCTCCTCCCATCACGACCCATCTCCTGCACCCCCAAGCATCTGTCTCCTTCCTCTCTAGACTTGGACATTGCCACTGTCCATCGCTTGTTAGAAACCCTCTCAAGCCAAATGCCTGCCCAGCCATGCCCACCCCTTCTCAGCCAGGCGTCTCAAGAGCTGGTCAGCCAAACAAATCTCCAAAGTGCAGAGTGATGCAAGCAGCTTTCTGGGAAGAGCAGATTCTGTGTGATGCCATCGACACAAGCTCTAGAGGAAGGAAGGTACATCTGAGGCTGATGGAAATCAGGGTAGCACTCTCTCTGGCCGAGGGGTAGGCCTGGACAAGGGTAGAACCAGAGGGGTTTTGGAGGGGCTGATAGGGTGCTTCCTCTCATCACAGAGGGTCTGCGGGGCACAGGCACAGACTGCTTGCAAGGCAGGCACCTCACCCACCATACCATCATTCTAGTCTGTGTGCCATTTTGCTCAGCATCAGCTTAACCTTTAACACAAAGTAAACTTTATCTTCAAAAAAAAAAACCCTTAAATACCAAACCTAAAGATATCCTTGCTGAAGTGTTTGGGGGAAGCTATTGTCAGCATTGACTTGCGAGTCAAGGCCCACCCTGGCTCCCTGGTCTGTGGCACACTCAGATTGGCTATTGGTCAGCCTGTGGAACCCCACTGAAGTGCCCACCTTCAGTGGGTAACTCAACCTGACATGGTCCAAGTGGAAAACATCACCTCTCCGGCCCTTCTTCCAGATCCAATGCCGAGGGGCCTTCAATCACCCATGATTCTCCTTCTTTTTTTTTTTTTTTTTTTTGCTTTTTGGGTCACACCCGGCGATTCACAGGAGTTACTCCTGGCTCTGCACTCAGGAATTACTCCTGGCGGTGCTCTGGGGACCATATGGGATGCTGGGAATCGAACCCAGGTCGGCCACATGCAAGGCAAATGTCCTACCCGCTGTGCTATCACTCCAGCCTCCACCCAGGGTTCAGTCACCTTTCTCCTCTGCCATCACCACAACCCATGTTCTGGCCTGGCTCTGACAAACTGTACAGCCCCTGATTCACACAGAACCAGAGGGGTGGAAAAGGGCTGAGCTGTGGGGTTTTGTGTGGATGCTATGTAGCATCCCTGCGGGTCTCAGCCCCACCCACCCCCTGCAGCCTACTTCCTCATCCCTGCAGAAGCCTCCAGGTCTGGTCCAGGCCAAGCACGTGACTTCTTTCAAGTCCCCTTTAGCTCTTGCGTGGGGCCTGGGTGCTGGCTGATGCAACTGTGGTCAGGAAGGGCAGCTTCATGCAGAGTGGAGCCAGGAGATTCTGCAGGGCTGCACAGCGTGTCTGCTTCAGCAGGGTCCTCACTCTCAGGACCCCAGGGACATGCGGGAAGAGAAGGGGAGGGCCATTCTGAGGGAGGGGACTCGAGCAGGGCTGCATTGCCAAAATTTGACCTGAACCCACAGTAGGAGTAGCAAACCCAACTGAGCACCGGTCAGAGACTCTCCCTGCTCTCTCCCCCTCCTCTTTCCACCATCCCTCATTCCCTGCTTTTGCCCGTCTCCCCATTCATTTAGTTTTCTTTATAATTTTTACTCCATTCTCTTTTTCATTTTGTCTCTTTTGCTCTCTCACACAAAAGCAGGTTTTTAAGGAATAAAATCTCATATTTTCTGTACTAAATTAATTTTACAATAATGCTGAAGGAACACCGCTGTTTTTCATAGCTAAAACCATGAGCTCTGAGGTTGGGGTTTGCTCAGCAGGAAGAAGACCCCCAGTTCGACCCCCCCAGTACCACATTTGGTACCCTGAGCTCCATGCGGGGAGTGACCATTCCCACATCCAGCAGAGTTTTGGAGTTCCACTGGTACCCAGATAATAATGATAGAAATAAGAGTTCTATGCCCGATAGCTCCCCTTTCTCGTGTCCCTAGAGGCTCTGGCCTCCAGCCTGCAGGGACCCACACCAGCAGGCCCGGGTACTGTCTTCTGAGCACAGACACTACACCAGCACTGGCAGCCCAGTTGACTGAAGTCTATTTATTTGTGAATGTGGGGGTTGTCTGGGTCCAAGTGGCCACTGCAAGGCAAACTGCCCACAGACTAGATGTGGGTGGGGAGAAAGGCTCCCAGAGGGTCTGTTGCCCAAGCCCTGCTTTTGTTTGGTTCTGAGTGGGAGGAGAAGGCTGGGCCCCTGTGCTGAGACCTCCTCTGCTGGGCCCAGCACCCGGAGGGAGGCTGTCTGCTCTGATCACTGCTGGCCTGTAGGCAGCAGCCGCGCCCGTGGCTCACTGGCAGTGTGGCTGGGAGGAAGCAGCAGGAAACGGGCAGGGCTGGGGCGCAGTGGTTCCATGGCTGCACTCACAGAGCCACCCCCGAGCCATCTGCTGTCCTGTCTCCCGGCCGGAAAGGAGTGGGATGCAGACAGGGGAGGGAGAGGCTTGTGGCCACTGTCGCTCCCTCCCTTCTCCACACCACCCACCCTGGGCAAGTGCTGCCCATGGGGGTGAATTCCACATCACTGTCGGCTTGGTCTCAGCACATTCAGACCTTGAAAGAGGAAGGAAAAGGCCAGGGATCTTGCTTCTGTAGTTCTCCCAAAGGTTCATGTGTAAATAACTTGGCTTAGAGCAAGGGAGGTCGGGGGCAGTAGGCTGCCCTCAACCTGGAGGGCTGGGGATGGGGTGGCTGCCCCCACTGGGACATAAGGTGGTCCTCCCCAGCAAGATGATTTTCCTTTAGAGAAGTCTAAATGTTCAGGTCTGATGTTCAAGAAGTGTAAAGGGGGCTGGGAGGCAGCTCAAAGGGCACCTGACATGCCCAGGGCAGTGGGCTCCACCCCTGCCATCATACAGCCTCCTTAGCACCCCATGGGTACAGCCCTGGTGACCCCCAATACCACTAGAGAGGCAACCCCAAAAGAAAACCAAACAAAAAAGGCTGTTTGAAGTACCTATCTAAGATCCCACATCCTGGATGAGAGAAAATGACCTTACTGTCACCTCCCGGCACCGGGCACTGAAGGAGCTCAGGTCTGCCTGCCTCTGCCCTGGCCAGTGCATCTTCACAGGAGGGGCATTTGCAGGCAGGCAGAGACATTTGGAAACCATCGAAACTCCCCAGGCTTCTGACATGGTTTCAGACAAGTTAAATTACTCACCTGACAGGCAGCCAGGACCAAAAACAGCCCTGACCACAAAGGGTCCCAGAGAGCCCTGTTCGTTCTAAACCATCTGAGTGGAAATGGACCACAGATCGGACAACGGAGCTGAGAGTCTCTGGGAGAAAAGTGGGGACTTCGCCAAACTCCTCTGCTCCACAGTAACCCAGGACAAGAGTTGCTAAGAACTCAGTTCCCTCGTCACAAGCCAGAAACACTATGAGCTCCTCTGCTGACTTCCACAGAATTTCTCTGTGTTGGGCACTCAGCACCTCTGCAGAGGACATACATGGGCAGACAGCCTCCTCTCCAGTGGCACAGCCCAAGAGCTGGCCAGCCTGGCCCTGTGCAGGGCAGCGTGTGCTTGTCTGTGTGTGTGGCACCCCACGGGCCCTGGGTCCTATTCTGGGCAAATGAGACTAACTGTCCTACCTGTATGACTCAGCTTCACACTCGGACGGCTCTTTCTGCTGGGCTCAGATAAAGCAGAAAGACCCTGATAGATGCAATGACACACAGCGCCAAGCTTCCTGGGTCGCAGTGAGTGTCCCAGCATGGCAATTCAGCACAGCAGTGAGCAGCTTTATCACACTATCCTACCTGTGCTGCCATTTGACTTACAAGCCAGACAGTGATTCACTGCTTAGGGAATACAGGAATAAAGGTTCATGTCCCAGGGTCACAATCCCAGCTCCGAAAGTCTCAGAGAGGTCACAAAGTCCCCCTTGTCACTGCAGGATCCCATCCAGGACATCCCTGCCAGTGTGAGGCCGAGTAGCCATGCATTCTGCTGATAGGCCTGAAGGGACTGGGCCATTTTTGACAGTGCCCATACAACCCCTAACCTGACAGGTTCCTATCTGCACCCCAGCCCTGTGGGTGCAGGCAGTGTCTGTAGCACCCCTGGGTGGGGAAGGGGGGTGCAGCAGTGCCCCATCCTGCCCCCCAGGGAAGGGTGACACTGAAAGAGAAAGATCTCTGGAGCTAAGGAATGGTCACTTCACCCATGTGTCCAGACCAGAGCCTTACTCACATGGAGACACCAGGACAATTCTAGAAAGAGCCACTGTGACCGACAGAATGGCAAGTTAGAAGAAGCCAAAGAGATGTGGCCCGACCAGGGTGGCCCTGATAGCGGGTGTGTGAGCAAACCTGTATGCTTGCTTTCCTGTCCCACAGCAGCATGGCTGGGAGGTGAGCCTGTTCCAAGCAGAGCAACAAAGAGCTCTGGCTCAGGGAAAATGTAGGGAGGTGTGCAGAGAGGGAGGGAGGAGGCTTTCTTGGGAGGCAGAACACTCCTGAAAGCTAATCCCAGAGAATAAAAAGGTTCTGCTTGGGGCTGGAGCAATAGCACAGTGGGTAGGGCGTTTGCCTTGCACGCAGCCGACCCATCATGGTCCCCAGAGCACCGCCAGGAGTAATTCCTGAGTGCATGAACCAGGAGTAACCTCTGTGCATCGCTGGGTGTGATCCCCAAAGAAAAAAAAGTAAAAGGCTCTGCTTGGTCACCTGATGAAAACCTGGAGAATGGCCTAGGTCAGCAGTTCCCAGAGTGGGTGCTGTTCCGTGAAAGTGTGTGTGCAAGAGTCACCTGGCGCTCATGGTGGCCTGCGGGAGGCTGAAGGCTCTGGGAAGTGTCGCCACCAGGAAACATCACAGTCGCCCAGGCTACCAACTGCCTCAAGTCCCCAACCTTCTGGGTCCCCAGCTCTGGGAATCTGCCGCAAGCTTGCACCCTTTCCTCTTGGCCCTGAGCTCCAGCTCCCTCCCAGCACCACGAGGCAGATGGCACGAGAGTGGCCGAGGCCTCCCACTCTGCTGTTTTTCCAGGCACTCAGAGGCTGGCTTCCTTCCCACCTCCCTGGTGGTGCCGGCCTGGGGAGCCTGTTGTGTGGCAGGACTGTGAGGCCCACCAGGGAACGATGCCACCATGCATGGCTCTTCCTGATCCCCACCTACCCAGCCAGCACAGTTGGGCCTGCAGCCTGAGTGTGGAGGCCACCCCGAGGTGCCCAGTGGCTCCTCTCCTGTCTCCTTAGCCTCTCTGCTCCTATGTAGCCAGGTGCTTCGAGCTTTATTTATGGGGAGGGGGCTTGCGGTGGGGGTTTAAGGTTGTTCCCGTTGGGGAACCATTTGGTGCCGGCGAGTGAACCCCATGACTCCCGCATGCAAAGCATGTGTTCTGGCCTTTTGAGCCAGCTCCCCAGTCTATTTATTTCTGGTCTCTTGCTGGCAGAAAAGCACCGGCAAGCTTTCCTGGCCCTAATCACACTGTTCTAAATACTGGAGACAAACACTTACCTAACTGCTCGCTGCAGGGATGGGCCCGTTTCTAATCGCAGATGTAACCATCACGAGTGTGCACGCCCCCTCAGGAAGCCTCCACACTCCAGAGGCACTGAGTCATCCTTCCTCAGAATCTCACACTTACCTCTCGCAAACCACACGTCCCACACCCACAGCACCTCATGTCACAAATAGACCCCGACCTGTGAACAATTATTCTCACTCATTCCCCACCCCCTTGGCCCACGTGACCACGCGGCTCCTGCTGCTGATAATCCCAGGGGCAGCCATGCCCCTGCCCGCAGTAGGCCACTCTCCATGCCCCCTGAGTGAGAACCAGAAACTTCTGTGTGTTTCCTCAGTGGAGGAGAAAGCCAGCAAGCCCACTCAGTTTATTTCGAAGCCATTGCCCCAAATCAGCTAGCGAATGGCTGTACCCTGCTGTCAGGGCACCAGGAAGCTTCCAGGGGCTTGGTTGAATGCCCCCACTCAAAGCACCCTGAACAAAAGCTGGGAAGGGGCCACCTTGGAGAGGCTTAAAAGACAGCTCAACAGGGTAGAGCTCAGGCTTTGCCTATGAGAGCCCTAGGTTCCAACCTTGGCATCACATGTTTTCTTGAGCATCACAGAGAACAAGACCTGAGCACTGTGCATAGAGCAGTCTTCCTGGCACCTTTGGGTATGGCTCGAACAAAAGACAAAAGAACGGGGGCGGGGGGTGAAGGCATGAAGGGATGAGGAGCCAGGTCCTCATGGATGGGGTTGTGATGTAAAAAGGAGGCCAACCCGTGGAAATGACCCTACAGTGGCCTCTCGTGAGTATAGGCCACTGTTACCACCGTGGACGTTGTGGACCAGCATGGCCTCTACTTCACACCAAGACTGCCGCCCTGAGTGGGGAACAGCTTCAGCCCATCAGGTCCAGCTAACAGGAACTGAAAATTGAGAAGGGACACTGGGACAATGGTGGAGGGATACTTAGTGTGGTGCTAGAATATTACATGTAAAAAATCCTACTACTAAGTTTGCAAACCATGGTGCCTAAAATAAAATAAAACTTAAAGAGAGGAAGAAAATCCCAAGATCCCTGCTGGGAGTTTCCTGCCTCCCTTAAAATCTTGTATCCCCTTATGAGTATCCCTTTGAGGCCCTCAGTCAGGAGAGACTGGTTGAGGCCAGGGACATCCACCTAGCTTTGGACCCCTCAAAATGAGAAGCCATGGGGAAAATTTTTCCCCAAGGCTGTCTTTGGCTCTCTCTAAGGCCATCTATCCAGGTCAAACCTAGGTAGGAAGGTGACTTCTAGTGTCTGGGGATGTGGCTCAGGAGTGGAGCCTTGCACATGTGAGTCTCTGGATTTGATCCTCAGCACCACATGGAGAAAAAGAAAAAGAAAAGAAGTGAAGAAAAGAAAAAAGAAAAAGAAAAGGGGGAAAAGGTCTCTTATGTGGGCTCTGACCAGGCTTTCGAGAGGCACAGGAATCCCGGGACAGCACTGGGCCCACTGCCGCTGCCGCCTGGAGCCAGGAGACAAGTCACAGGAAGACAGACACTAGTGGGACAAGGATGGTGGAGAGTGGAAGGGCGGTGGGGAGAGGCAGGACAGGCAGGAGGAGCCGGCGCAGGGTGGTTACCTGAGTGAGGTGAGGGTTGGGGTTGAACCCACACTGGTTGCACACTTTGGTGTGACACTGAGTACAGGTGTTGAAGTTTGGCTGGCTGGGGGCCGACGTGAGGTCCGAGGTCTTACAGATAGGACACAGCGTGCTGCTGGGAAGGGGGGCGATCTGGGGGACAGAGTAGGGTGATGTGGGGGTACTGCCTCTGTCTGGTGACACAGAGGGAGAGCGCCCTGATCTTTGCGTCCTGCTGTCTACTTGCAGCATTCGGCGGGGGCCGTCAGCCTCCTGGCCTGCTGGGCCCTGGGCCCTGGTCTCCCGGGGGCTCTCACGGCCCGGAGCAGTGGCAGAGGCTGGCTTCTGGGCTGTGGAAGCAGCTCTCTGGCTACCCAGGGGCTCCTTGGGATCCATTCTCCTGGAAACGCTGAAACAAGATTGAAAATGACGGCATTAGTGACACAGCTTAGAGACAGAGCCCAAGTAGGTTACGCTGTCCCTCCCCTACCCTCCCACCCTGTCCACAGATGACCTCGTAGCCACTGTTTGCTGGGTGATGACTGTATCCCTATACCCCTATTGTACTCCAAGTGCCTCCCTCTTGAACCTCAGCATCAGGACATGTGGTGGGATCATGCACGTTCCCTGTGATGGCCCAACTAAAAGCAGGTTCTGATTCAGCAAGTCTGGGATGGAGTCTCTTCTTTTCCTCCTTGGCCAGGAACTGCACTGCACAGGGGATTAAGCTCAAGACCTTACACTTGGGTCTGGAACAATAGTACAGCAGGTAGAGCAGTTGCCTTGCACATGGTTGACCCGGGTTCAATCCCTGGCACCCCATAATGTTCCCTAAGCCCTACTGGGAGTGATCCCTGAGGGCAGAGCTGGGAGTAAGCCCTGAGTACTACCAAAGAAGGCCCCCAAAACAAAAAACAAAGACCTCACACTTGCCCTGAATGCTTTTGAAGCCTCTGAGTCACCTGCCAGCTTCTTTCACTGGGACTCCAGAGCCCAAAAGCAGCTCGGTACACAGAGGAGGTCCCAGGGTCTCAGCCCAAAGCCTTGAAGGCCCTGAGCCATCTTCTGGGGGCCTGGGCTCTGCAATTATTTTTTAATTGATTGATTTTGGGGACACACCTGGTGGTGCTCAGGGCTTACTCCCATCTCTGTGCTCAGGGTCACTTCTGGTGGGACTTGGGGGACCATATGCAGTTCTGGGGATTGAACCTGGGCTGGTTGTGTACAAGACCAGGCCCTATCTGCTTACTATTGCCCTGGTCTCAAGGTCTCTGAATTTTTAAGAATCTATGGGAGGGGCTGGAGAGCTGTCAGAGCACTAACCCAGCATGTTAGTTGACTTTGGTTCGTTCTCTGGCCCCTGAGCACAGAGCTAGAGGTAACCCCTGAGCATCACCAGGTGTGGTCCCAAATTAAAATCTCTATGGAGAGGTCTAAAATGATTTGTTTTTGACCTGGGCAAGTCCTCATGTATGCGGACTGTTCACATTCATGGATTCAAGCAATCAAGAATGCCAGTTGGTTGAATGCAGAATCCGAGGATAAGGAAGCCCGTTATAAGTTACATGTGAATTTTCAGTTGCAGAAGAGATGGGAGGTTGTCTTCACCCCCTCATATGAGCACTGTTTAATTATCAAGACTTGAAACCTATAAACTAGAAATATCTAGAGTGATTCTAAAGTCTAGAGCCTCAGGAACAGAATGATAGTACAGCAGGTAGGGCATTTGCCTTGCATTTCCCTGAGCACTTCCAGGAGTAATACCTGAGTGCAGAGCCAGGAGCAACCCCTGAGCATTGCTGGGTGTGACCCAAAAAGACGAAAAAAATAAAAGTCTTGAGCCTCAGACTGTACCTGAAAAATCCTCTCGGAATCATAGGGGCAGAACTTGGTACTGGTTCCTTTTTCCTCCCAGGGTGATTGCAACACACAGTTTAGGTTCAGAACTGCTGCTGTTCATCACTTCAGAGGCTAAACCCAGACAGTTCGGGGTGAGAGGGGGGATGGGGCACCCAAAGTCTGATTAGTGCCATCTCCTTCGAGGTCAAAGGAACCTCCTTCGGGGTCCTCCCACAGGCGATGCCCAGCCAGGGCTAGAGCGTCTGGCAATGAGCCCCTCTCCTTCCACCCACACAAGGCAGGGCAGGGTGAATCATTGCATTTAGACCTTGGAAGTGGCCGGACCCCCACCTCCATCTGACCTGACTCTACTGCAGATGAGCCAGCAGAGAGGCGTGGCTCTGTGAACTCAAAATCGAATCGGACTGAAACTCAATTCCCTGACAGCCTTTCTCTTTTGATCCTACTTAACTTCATTTCTGCCTCCATTCCTTTTTCAATTTGAAAGCAGCTAAGCACAAAAATTTCAAAGGTAATGCTTGATACATTGCTTCCCTGAAGTTCAACATGTACTTCAGTCCGGACCCATTTGGGTGAAGACCAGCACCCAGGAGACAGGACTGAGAGGCATTTAGGGTTCATAGCCCACAGACACCTACACAAGGGACCATCGGACTGCTCCTGCCCCATCCTGATGTGGTCTGGCTAGGGGGATTCTAAATTTGATGTCCCTGTAGTCATCTGCAAACAGCCATCTGCTTGCCAAAATGATTTGGGTGCCAATGGGTAGGACAAGCCATTTTGAAGGTTAGATGAGAGACCCAAAGGTGAGTCCCCTCCAAAATCTTGCAATTCTTCCTACCTCCTAAGGGACCACAGGTGAGAGAAACACCCTTGGATTAATAAAGACTGTTGCAAACAAAATAAATAGCATCAAAGTCCACTAGACCTTTTTTCAAAAATCCACCAATAAGGCATACACACAGCCATTGAACCTCATTTGGTGAGGTGACCAAAAGCCTCTCTTGAGTCATCTTTCGCCATCAGCTGTAAGGTCCAGTTTGGTAGGGCCAAAGTGTCTTGGGTCCATAGCCAGAGCCTGGGTTTTAGGTACTTTCAATGGACTAATTTCTAGATATTATAAGGAAAAGTTACCACCTAGTTCATAGTTTCAATATTTATTATCGGGGGAGGGGAGCATATCCAGCAGTGTGTGGGGTCATGAAGTTCTGGGGATTGAACCCAGGACCTCACACCAGCAAGATTTGTGCTCCACCCCAGAGCCACATCTCAGCCTCCAGAGCTTCATTTTTAACTTGAATCATTTTGGGCTGGAATTTGAAAGCATTCTTCAAACCCAGCCCGAAGTTCCGAGAGTTCTCTAACACGTGAGGTGTCTACTGCCCATTTTAGGGTGTAGCCTGATGAGCGATAGCACAGCAGTAGGGCATTTGCCTTGCACACAGCCAGCCCGGCCGAGCCACATTCGATTCCTCCACCCCTCTCAGAGAGCCCGGCAAGCTACCAAGAGTATCTCGTCCGCACGGCAAAGCCTGGCAAGATACCCATGACGTATTCAATATGCCAAACACAGTAACAACAAGTCTCAAAATGGAGACATTACTGGGCCCGCTCAAGCAAATCGATGAACAACGGGAGGACAGTGACAGTGACAGTGTGACAGCCTGATGTGTGACGGGCAATCTTCCTTGGACACCAAGACTTTTTGTTCAATGTTGCATCACACTGTGGGCTTTGGGGGACTTTCTGTGACAGCTAAGTATCCAAACGTAAGCTGCTTTTCTCCTCTGCTGTAGAGATGATGAACAAACACAGGCTCTGTCCAGCAAAGGGTGACAGGACGGGGCTTCCTGCACTCAGACCTCTGTCTGCCCGCCTGCCTCATGGCACCCTGGCAGCCACACTGCACCCGGAATCCTGTTTCTCTCCTCTCCTCCTGGGAGATTCCTATGTTCTCCTCAGTATTCAGTCTCACTCCATCACCATCACTGACTACCTGCTGGCTGTCTCACTGAGCAGGCAGAAGTCACTGAAGGGAATGTGCACATTCGTGGCCACTCAAGGACTGTCCCCCTCTCACTTTCCATGCAAACATGCCTCTCTTATTCCCAGAAGAAAGGGACTTGGCATACTCTCTCCTTCAGTACTGCTCCATTTCTCTGCTACTCTTTTTTTCAGCAAAACTCCTTGAAAGACTGCTCCCATCCAGTGCCACCTGCTCCCCTCTGCCCTTCCTCCCAACCCAATGCAACTCTAGTGTTTGCCCCTCACTGAACAGGGTTCGCTCGGGTCACGCTTGCTAATGCCTGCTGGCTACACAGTCAGATCCGACAGTCATTTCACAGCTCATCTTCTCACCTCGCCAGCAGCAGCACCCGCCAGGCTGGGCACGCTCCTTCCGGAAATAAGCTCCTCGCTTGCCTTCCACAGCGCCACCTTCACCTGGGTTTCCTCCCCCTCCTGCCCACACTGTCCTAGCCTCTTTTCTTAGGTTCTTCCTCATTTCCCAATCCCAGAGCCCCAATTCTAAAATTGGGAGAACTTGGCATGTGGGCACATTACTTTCTCTGAGAATACACAGTCCCTGAGTCTCAAGACCCACCCAAACTTGATGCTTTAAATTCCATTTGCCACCCACCACTACCAGGCTTGTTTCTCTAGCCCAGAGCTCCCCCTTAACTTCTCGTTTGTCTGAGCATCAATTCTATGTCTTCACTGAGATGCCTTTACAAGTCCCACAGCCCTGGGGCCTTTGCTTCTGGTCTCATCTCTGCTCTCTCTCCCTCCTTCCACTACTTAGGCTGGGCTCCCGCCTCTGCACAGTTGCATTTGCTTCTTCTATTTCTGGTGTGGGGGTGGGTTTGGGGGAGGCCCACATGGGCTGTGCAACAGGGATCACTCTTAGTTCTGCACACTAGCATCACTCCTGGCAGTCTTGGGGAGAATATATTGGGTGTCACGGATTGAACCAGGGTGTCACATGTAAAGCAAGTGCCCTATCCATGGTACTATCTCCCTAGCATTTGCTGCTCCTGATGCTCAAGTATCTGCTCTGCTTCCATCCATCAGGACACTTTCTCTCACCACTAAATGCAGCTTCTGGGCAGGCGAGAGAGTACCGGAGGTAAGGTGCCTGCTTTGCATGTGGCAGGCCCCAGTTTGAATCCCTGGCACCTTACATAGTCCCCAAAGCACAGTCAGGGATAACTCCTAAGCACAGAAACAGTCTCTGAAAACTATAGAGTATGCCCTCAAACCCTGTAGCACTGTCCTCCCGTTGTTCATCAATTTGCTTGAGAGGGTCCAGTAACGTCTGCATCATGAGACTTGTTGTTACTGTGTTTGGCATATCGAATACATCACGGGTAGCTTGCCAGGCTTTGCCATGTGGGCAAGATACTCTCGGGAGCTTGCCAGGCTCTCTGAGAGGGGCAGAGGAATCGAACTCGGGTCAGCCAGGTTGACCACATGGAAGGCAAATGCCCTACCCGCTGTGCTATCACTCTAGCCTGCCCTTAAACCCTAAATAAATAAAATGCAGCTTCTGTTCCTCTCTGTGGCATGGAGTACCTTCCAATTCATCATATCACATACTTACTGGTTTTGTGTGTTCTTTGTGATCCCCACATTAGAATACCAGCTCTGTGGGGCAGGGAAGCTATGTACTGTTGCCATGTCTGGAGCGATAGCACAGCGGATAGGGCATTTGCCTTGCATGTGGCCAACCTGGGTTCAATTCCTCCGCCCCTCTCAGAGAGCCTGGCAAGCTACCGAGAGTATCCTGCCTGCACAGCAGAGCCTGGCAAGCTCCCCGTGGCATATTTGATGTACCAAAAACAGTAATAAGTCTCACAATGGAAACATTACTGGTGCCCGCTCGAGAAAAATTGATGAACAATGGGAGGACAGTGCTACAGTGCTACATTAGAATGTCAGCTCTGTGGGCAGAGAAGCTAAGTACTATTGCCATGTTTGTGTCCTAGAGCCTAGCACAGTGACTGCCACACGCTGGCAGCTTAATATATGTTCTTGAACAGATGCATGGGAAACCTGTCAGGATGCATAACAGCAAAATGTGGCCCCAAAGTTTGCAAGAACTGAGAAAATACAGCACATATATGGCAGGGCATTTTGTCCTTCCCTGGATCTGACCTCGGGCTAGAAAGCACTGCAGCACATCCGGAGTCCTCTCTGAACATGTGTTGCACCCCCAGCCCCACCACACAGAATTGGCTGGCCACAGTGGTATAATTCCAAGGGAACCTTCCCTCCAAGCCCCAACGTGAGCCAACCACCTGTCGCACACGAACTCTAAAAGAGCCTCGCAGAAAATCTGCCGTTGGGTGAGACTCATTCCACTCACGTCATAGACAAGGAAACTGGCAGCACGCATAGAAGTTAAGAAACTTGTGAAGTGGTGGAGCCTGTGTCCATACCTACAGACCACTCCAGGAGAATCCAGTACAATCTGGGACCCATATCTTTTTTTCCGGAAGAGTGGTCTGGGAACTTCCTAAGAAGAGATCTCTGAACATTTTGCTTCCCACTGCAGCTCAGGACCCAGCTCCATGCTCAGCCTAGAGGGGATGACCTGTTAGCTCACACACACAGCACAGGGAATGAGTGTGTGGTGCATGGCCAGGGTGTGGCTGAGTTAGGACAGAGCCATGATTTCGTGGGAACTCCCTCACCTGGAGTTTGCCAGTGACACCGTGAGATTCCTGGAGAAAATGTCTCCAACTACGGACATTCATTCATTCATTTGGGACATTTGATCACTCACAGATTCCTGGACTAGTGCCAGGGCCTGGTCCGAAGAGATTATATGTCATAATGAAAGTGGGAGCCACAGGTGTTCATTGTATAGCTCTCATTTACATCTTATACATATTTTATAAGCATTCTTATATTCTTTATAAATACCTATTCAATATTTCATTAAATAAGAACACCATGTGAACCAGACAGAGATTCAGTCCTTAGGGAGCCTTCAGTCTAGAGGGGAGACAGGTGTGCAAATAAATCACTGTCAGACACCCTGCCACCAGGCCCGGGAGGGGGCAGACGTCTGAGGAGGCCCTGAGGCCCAGGAGACAGGAAGCTCAGGTCTTCAGGGATGGGGTTTTCTATGCCTGGTGAAAGGACAAACTGGGCAGAAGAGACCACACGTGCAAAGGATCAGCATCATGAGCAGGCCTGCTCGGCCATGGGAGCTGGGGTGTGAGGCAGCATCTCCACAGCATGGGGTGGCTCTGGGTGTCAGTGTGATGCAGTTGCTGAAGACTGGGAAACCAGCGCCAAATGAGGCAGACTGCTAAGGCTTTCAAACAAGGGAGCTCTTGGGATGTCTAGGAGATGAAGTTGGAGGGAAACTGTGAATAAGGCAACTGGCCCAAGAGGCAGATCAGGATGGGATGGAGGCAAGTGTCAGCAGAGATACTCTAGCTTGAGGTCCAAAACGAGTGGTATTTTTCCCCTTAATCTAGATATTTTAGGTATATGTTTTATATTTTGGGTTTGGGGACCACACGTGACTGTGGCCAGTGTTTACTCCTGGCGCTGTGCCCTGGTGGTGCCCAAGAACAAACTAGAGTCTACAATGTGCAAGCCATGCACCTTACCTCCTAAGCTCTCTCTGCGGCCCCGGGAATGGCCTTATAAATGGCATGGGGAATCCAGGGAGAAGCCAATTTACCAGTTGGACAATGGCAAAGTCGTTGTATGGGGTTTGGTTTTAGGGGGTGATGAAGTCGGGAGAGGAGTCAGAGCTCCAGTTACCTGAGGAACTGGGGGTTCTGGTCACAGACAGCCTTGGGGACAGAGATCCCAGTGAGCATTGGCCCCGGAGGGACCTGTGGGCATCCCAGCACTATAGGAGCAGACAAGATGCCAGAAACAGAGTTCAGAAGGAAAAGGTGACCATTCAGGGTCAGAGGAGCTGTGGGGAGGTGCAGCTGAGGTATCAGGGAGAAGAGGCACAGCATTGTGGGAGCTGGGTGCAGAGACCTCCCCTCTCGGTCCAACTGCCCGGCTCAGCACAAGGGCCTACCTGTCCGTGTAAAGAATCATGATTGTCTCTGATCACCCCTGTACACAAGCCCCATAGGACCACGCTGCTGGGGTAGTCTAGGGCCTTCTCCGAGGAGAGCTCCACCACTGGAGGCCTCTCCACAATGGTCTCTGATGGAGCGCAGGAGTAGGAGGCGGAGGTGCCCACAGGAGAGCCCCGCTTTCATGGATGTGAATGTCCAGCGATGTGGCACTTGAGGCCAGTGCACCCCTGGGGCAGCCTCAGGGAGCCCTTCTTTGTTTGTTTTGGTTTTAGGGCCATACCCAGCGGTGCTCAGGGATTACTCCAGACTCCATGCTCAGGGATCACTCCTGGCAGGGCTCAAGAGACCATATAGGGTGCTAGAGATTTGTCCAGACTGGCTGTGTTCAAAGGCAAGAGTCCTACCCACTGTACTATCTCTCTGGGTACCCTGTCTGTACCTCTTTGGGTACGTTAGGAGGACTGAAATAAGGTCAAATGAGCAGGGAGCAGACGGGCACTGCCATGATGCAGAAACAACACAGAGGGCAGGGAGGTGGGGAAGTGAGGAGAGCATAGGGACAGGAAGGAGTGGCTGAAGCCCAGCAGCGAGAATAGAGATGCCACATCCAGGAAGCCAGACAGTCGTAAGATGGTGGAAAGACACAGGGTGTAATTCTAGCTAGATTTCTACCAGCTTTTCTCTCTTTCAGCACTTGAGGCTTTTAATTGATTAGTGAAGAGTGAAAGATATTTAGCCTGGCAGAAAGGTGCCCCAGGCTCAGGGGGGCTGCTGGGGAGCCCATTCAACCACATCCACATCAGTATCTCACAGCACCCCGGCCCTCTTGTCTGCCCATGCCATGACCACGGCCGGAAGAAATCATCCAGACATGAAGCCAGAGGCACAGCATAGCGGGTAGAACGCTTGCCTTGCATGCAGCCAACCAGGGTTGGATCCCCGCATTCCATTTGGTTCCCAGTGCCCTGCCAGGAATGACTTCTTAGTGCAGAGCCAGGAGCAACTTCTGAACCTTGCTGGATGTGACCCTCGCCCCCCAAATAAGAAGAAATAACCCAAAGAGCAGGTCAGGAAAGCGGTGAGGCTAATAGGTCTTAGTGACCAAAGATGGACCCGGAGAGAAGCGGTCCTCCAGGGAGAGAAGCAGCAGGCGCTGGGCCCAGGGAAGGAGCCGAGAGTTCCCCTGGGGGCTGCACAGGGAGGAGTAGAGTCGGTGCTCCGACTCCAGTGGGAAACCAGGCTGACTCCACCTGGCGGTGTTGGAGAGCACTGCACAGTCTGCTGAGGACTCTGGAGGAAAAACATTTCAAGCCAGAAAGTCGGTAAGAGGCTGCTGGCGGGGTGGGGAGGTGTGGGGGGTTGGAGGCCCGTGAACTTAAGGAAACTGCTTTTCTAAGAGCAGCCGGAAGAGTTCCACGGCTTCAAACAAGGCTCTGATACATTCATGGCTGACCTTTCTGTAACAGGCAATTAGGGCCGGGCAGATGCTGTGGGAGGACATGCGCCTTTGAGACCGTGCCAGGAAGGACCACGGAGTTACCCTGTGCACACTGGCAGAAGCAGACACCAGGGGCTGATGGGTGCAGACCTGGCTCCTCTTGGGAATGGAGGTAAAAATGTAGCAAGTTTGAGTTTATAAAAAAAAAATCCAGTTTTCACAAAAAAAACCTTTCTGGATCTGCCCAGCTTGTAGGTGAGTGACTTCCTACCGTTATGGGGTCATGCCTCCCTGTCAAGAAACACGGCCATGGATTCCCCAATGTGTGAAATACACCTCCCTAAACGGGAAAGTTTTAAAGCACAAGATGGGAAATAAATGCAAATCGGAGTGTTTATGTTTCTTTCCCTTGCTTCAGCTCCATCCCTTCCCTGCTTGGCACACGTGTCCTAGCCTGGAGGCCACTCCTGGGGAAATTCCAGTCTTTAAAAGCACCCCTACTGCTGCCATTTCTGCTGCCCCATCAAAGGGGCTACTCCTGAGGGCCACACAGGGGACCACACGGTGTCAGGAGCTGAACCCAGGGCTCCCACGGGCAAAGCACCACTGCACCCCCTTGGAGCTATTTCTCCCCGGCTCTCTTTTTGTCCTTTTGAAGTCCAGCAGCTTCACAGACCTGCTTTAGGGTTGACTACTTCATCTCAAGTTTTCTTGAAATAGAAATGTCTTTTCAGTGTGTTTCCTCAAACTAAAAATTTATGTGCTCTTTTACTTCGTGTTGGGGGTAGTTTTTTCTATTTTTAAAAAAAAATATGTCGCTGAATATTACTGTCTTCCTTTATTTTGTTCTCTAGTTATACCTGATTTTAGTTTTCTTTCCTCTCTCCCTCCTTCCCTTCCTTTCTCTCTTCTTTCCCTCCCTCCTTCCTTCCTTCCCTCCTTCCTTCCTTCCTTCTCTCTATTTCTCTCTTTCTTGGCTATATAGGCCACACTGGGCATGTTCAGGGCTTAATTCTGGCTCTGAGTTCAGGCAGGAATCACTCCTGGCAGGCTCAGGGGACCATATGGAGTACCAGAGATTAAACCTAAATTGGCCCCGTGCAAGGTATGTCCCATACACACTACATAATTGTTCCGGCCCTCTTTTTAATTTTTTTGTCTTTTTATTGTCTGGGCTGCTACCAACCCATGGTTCTCTCTTCCACCCTCTAACCCCATGTTCAACATCTTGGGCAAGTCCTCTCCTCCCAGTAACTCCTTGTATGACATAGGGTTCAGAGAATGAAGCCACATGCACTGACTTTGCCAGTCCTTACGGGATGTCCTTGGGTTTGGCCTTCTGGATTCTGGTCTCTCTACTAGCCTAGTTCTGTAAAATTCCCCTCCCGAAAACCTCCCTTACCCCAGGCCCGTCTTTCCTGTGTTTCAAAACCGTTCACATTTATTACATCCAAGTGCATGAGTGTTTTCAGTTTGGTTGAAGATTGGGTTTTCTTTGCTGTTTCTTGTTCTTACAGTTTTTAGTTGGTTCAATAAGGAGACTGGGCAAAGAGGTGCCTTCAATTCATCATATTTAACCAGAAGACACTTATAGCCCAAAACAAATACCATTTTCTTCTGGATTTCCACTTGGAAAAGTTCTAAGTTTTCTAAAGAACATGGAGCCCTTTATAAATATGATTTAAAAATCTTAGACCTTATCCCCGGGAAGAAGAAAAGTACACATCATAAACATTTTTGTTTGATTTCAGGCGGCACCAGACTTCCTGAAGCCCATGGAGGTCAGATCACAGTGCCCTGCCCCCACTCCGGTCAGAGACTCTCCTGAATCCAGGCCTGAAGCTTCTCTAGGGCCCTGGCCCAGCCTCTCCCATGCACCAGCTGAGCCAAACTCCTGGTGTGGGTCCTCCCTGGGGCCCTACCTATGCAGCTTCCTCCAGGTGCTGTCTGTACTCCCTGTCTCTCAGGTCCAACTGTCAGACTGAGTGGCCCATAAGGGCAGGGGGTCCTAGACCCTAGTGTGTTTGCGATCCCTGTTTGCCAGTTGAAGGAAGCAGAAGTTTCCCAGGCTGTTTGGATCAATGGATGAAAAGAAAAAAAATTTCATTTCAGCAACATTTGTGGGAAATGACCCTGATAAAGCTCGAAAGTGACATTCTTTAGGTGAGTTAAAATTATTTTTATACCATTAATCTTTCACATAGGTCTGGTCCTGCCAAATATCAGCGTGTGAGAGAAAGGGATCCGAAGATTGGGTTTTGCTACGTTCCAGCACAGGAACTGGCTTGCTTAGTTAGAGCGCGGTAGGAGGGAAGTGTGATTGCTTTGAGTGCCCTAATGCCTTCTTTCCCACTTATTCATGAAGCCTGAGTAACAGCTCATCAGTAGGAGATTCCGGAGTGGCTGCCGGGGAGGGGGGGCCATGCAGGGAGCCAAGGGGGATAGAGGAGGGAGGAAGCGGCAGGTGGGGAATCAGCGCAGTCACTGCCTGCTGAGCAGTCCTGGAAGGGCTCTTCAATCTCCCTCTCAGGTGTGGGGGGGGGCATCAACAAACAGAGACAAGGGCCCGGCTGCTGACATTTGGGGGAGCAACCACAATGTGCCCCTGCACCATGCACACCTTCATGCTCAGCATTTTAAATTTACAGAGTTTCCTGGGGCAGGAGAGATAGTACAGCAGGTAGGGGTCTGGCCCTGCAAGCAGCTGACCCAGGTCAATCCCCAACACCTTGTGTGATCCCCCCCCCCCCACACACACACCCCAGTTATTTTGGAAATAAGTTTATAGTATTTTCTGACTTTTCTATGATGAGGAAAAATACCTGCCAGCCAGCCAGATACCCCACGGTCCTTCCTGCCAGGCTCAACCTTCTGAGCTATCACACATCTTAGCCACCTGCCCAGCCACTTCCTTAGCCCCATGGCCAGACCTCTGGTCACACACACGCCCACCTGGCTTCTGGAAGGCCACAGCTTCCACATGACCCAGGAATTCTGCTGGAGGCTAAGCCACTGAGTTTACTGCTCCCCACTCATTCCAGCTTGCAGACAAGGGGCAATTCTGAGTTGTGACACGTCCCAGTTTCCTGGCTCGAGGGGGGGTAGGGAAGCTCCTAAGGCTAGGAAGATCTAATCAGGAGTCAGAAGTCATTACATAAAGTGGAGCCAGCATTTCCTTGCTTCTAGCTCCAGCGAATTCTACTACTCCCGCCTTCTGCCTAGAGGATTGAGCTGTGCTAGTCAGCTCTTTTTCAAATTCTGCTGAAACCAGAAAGTCGAAACAAGCTAAGAGAAAATTGTGAATCTTTGTGACTCTGGAGGCATCAGGCTCCACTCCAGCCCCAACAGGGCACAGGGTAGGACTCTGGCACAGAGAACAACACTGGCTCCTGCCAGTCTTCACCCTATTCTGAGGACTCAGCGCTCAGCCGTTCTCAGGGGCTGCCAGGACATAACTATAGCTCACTGAGAAAGCCAAGGGCCTACTTTAGCCCAGTCCAGTCTCAAGCATGGGAACTGACATCACAGCTAGGTGATTCAGTGCTTCAGCCAGATACCCTGCTCTACATGGATCCTGGGCTGAATATGGAAACACCCTATTCTCTCAGGTACCCTGCCCCCTACTTCCAGACTTCCCAGGAAATCCCACCTGGCCTCAGGCCCCTTAATTCCTTTCTCATGGGAAGCCCGTTCACTGGTAGAGGCAGAAGGAAACACCAAATTCTACTTCATCTAAAACCTGTATGGAATAAACCTACTCTGTATCACTGTATATCACTGTCCTTCCGTTGTTCATCGATTTGCTCGAGCGGGCCCAGTAACGTCTCCATTGGAGACTTTGTTGTTACTGTGTCTGGCATATCGAATACGTCACGGGGAACTTGCCAGGCTCTGCCGTGCGGGCGAGATACTCTCGGTAGCTTGCCTGGCTTTCCGAGAGGGGCGGAGGAATCGAACTCGGGTCGGCCATGTTGGCTGCGTGCAAGGCAAACACCCTACCGCTGTGCTATTGCTTCAGCCGTATTCAAAAAAACCTCCCTGTTTATGGGGCTAGGGTGATAGAGCACAGTGGGTAGGGCACTTGCCTTGCAGGACCCCTGGCGCCCATATGGTTGCCTGAGTCCTGCCAGGAATGGTCTGTAAGAGCAGAGCCAGGAGTGAGCCCTGAGCAGTGCTGGGTGTGGCCCCCAAACCAAAAAAACAAATAAAAATAAAACTCTCTAGGGGCTGGGGATAGTGGCTTGGGAGTGGAGCAGTTATTCATACCTGTGAGGGTCTGGGTTCAAAAGAAACAATTACCAACTTCCCTTTCAATGTTTTTTTTTTTCAAGTAGTTGGGATTTCATCAACTTTATTTTTTTTGGGGGAGGGGGTCTGGCGCTGTTGTTGGGCCTCATCTAGCTGTGCTTAGGGCTTACTCCTGGGTCTGTGCTCTGGCATCATCCCTGCTTTGGGGACCATACACAGTGCTGGGAATTGTACCTGGGTCAGTTTCCTGCAAGCAAATACCTCCTTTTCTGTACTATCTCTCTGGGCCCCAATTTCTCTTTTGAAACCCAATGAAAAAGTATGAAAAAGGCCTGAGTAGACAATTCTCCAAAGATTTACAGATGGCCCAGAGATATTTAAAAAAAAAAAGGTGTCTGTGATTATTATTAGGGAAAGGCAAATCAAAAACACAATGGGATATCATCTCACTCCAGTGAAAATGGCCTGCATCAGAAAGACCTGAAACTACAAGTGCTGGCCAGGGAGAGGGTGTGGAGAGAAAGGAAACTGGTTCTCTGCTGGTGGGAATGTAAAGTATTGCAGTTTCTATAGAAAATGAAATTTATTTCCTTAAGAACGGAAATTCTATGTGATCCAGCAATGTCACTATTAGGCATTTATCTGAAGAATATGAAAACACCAATTCAAAAGCATAGTTTTAATCTCTTGTGCCTGGTAGCATTATTCACAAGAGTCAAACTTAGAATCAACCTAAACGTCCACTAATAATGCCTGGAGGGCTGGAGAGATAGTACAGTGGGTAGGGCACTTGCCTTGCACATACCAACCCGGGTTCAATCCCTGACACCACAAATGGTCTCTTTGTCCCCACCAGGAGTAGTCCCTGAGCACAGAGTCAGGAGTAAGTCCTGAGTAACACTGAGTGTGGCCCACAGACAAATAAGCCTGGATAAGAAATGGTGGTAATGTTAATAGGATACTACTCTGCCATTAAAAAAAAATATATGAGATTGTGCCATTTGGGACAAAACAAATGGAACTAGAGGTGATTATGCTAAGTGAAAGAAGTAAGAAAATTAAAGAACTGCCAGATGGTTTTATTCATATGTGAAATATAAACAAAGCAAACAGAAAAATAAGAAACTAAACCCAAGAGGACAGTCAGCAAAGGGAAAGTAGTGCGGGTGGGAGGAGTAGGGGGAGCGTCTTTTTGGTAGTGGGACTGCCTGACTACTGGTGGCAGTGCAACAAGTCCTGTACACATTCGGGGTGTAAGCTCCACCCCTAAATTAATGATAAACCAACAAAAAAGCAGGAGGAAGGGGTGACTTCTTTGTTTAGAAATCAGATAAAATGGTTACAAGCTTCTACTAGTAGTATTTTGTTCACTTTTTATATTCTATATAAAATTAAAAACATTTTTAGGGGATTCAGGTATATCAGTGGTGTTAAGGAACGACAGAGCTACATATCCAAACCATAGTCAACGACACTAAAAACACAAAACCCAAATTTTAGTAAACAAATTTAAAAAATGCCTGTGACGATGGCAGACTGAGGCGGGGCAGAAGGGTAGGTGAAGGAGCCAGGGAACACTGGCGGAAGGAAGTTGACACTGGTGGTGGAATTGGTGATGGAATATTGTATGTCAAAAACCCAACTATGAATAACTATAACTCAAGGTGCTTTAATAGAATAAAATTTGGGGAAAAATTTTTTTTTTGTTTTTGGTTTTTGTTTCTGGGTCACATCCAGTGATACTCAGAGGTTAGTCCTGCGCTCAGGAATTACTTCTAAAACTGCTTAGGGACCATATGGGTTGCTGTAGATTGAACCCAGATTGGCCATGTGCAAGGCAAGCATCCTACCCACTGTATTCTCTCTTCTAACCCTAAAAAAATTGTATTTTTTCCAAGTATCCAAGTTTTATCATGACATCAAATGGTAAAAGGAAACTGTCACTGGGCCTCAGCTTATGCAATGAATGTAATGGTAGAACCCCATCAATTTCCCAGAATCTCCCTGTTGGCACCCCACCGCTGTTTCTTGCTCCACAGAATCCCAGGGTTCTGGGCTAGCTTTGGAGGCAGGCACAGAACAAGCTATTCCAGTAGCCAAAGAATCCTGCCTGAGGGTAGAACCAGGCAGTGCTGATTCTGGAGATAAAATGAGAGTGAACTCCATAAATTCTACCTTTGCCTTGAAGCTTCAAATTCATCATAATCCAGAGAACCAAAAAATGTGACATTCCATCAGTCAGACACAGCGATCGGAACTAAAATGGACACAAGATCTGAACTAAAGTGTGTTGGGTTTAAAAGCATTTTTAAAACGTGGTTGTCAGAGCTGGAGTGAGTACAGTGAGTAGGGTGTTTGCCTTGCATGCGGCTGACTTGGGTTCAATCCCCAGCGTCCCACATGCTTTCCTGTTTCCAGTGGTTAGCTGAGAGGTAGGGCGTGTAAGACCATCACCTATCAGAGTAACTGTCCAAGCTGTCCAGGTTGTGCCAGGAGTAATTCCTAAGTGCAGAGCCAAGAGTAACCCCTGAGCATCACTGCCTGTGACCCCCACCCCCATCAAAAAAAGGTTCTGTCAAAAAGGCAGGCTGAGTGGGGTGTGGATATGGGCGGGGAGGGGGGTGTGGAATCTGAGAACATTGGTGGAGGGAATTTGACACTGGTGGTGGGAACAATGTATGTCTAAAACTCAACTATGAATAACTTTGTAAATCACAATGTTTAATAACATTTTTAAAAAGAAAAACCTACCTCAGGGGCCCAAGAGATACCACAGCAGGCAGGGTGTTTGCCTTGTAAGCAGACAAACCAGGTTTGATCCCTGGCACCCTATATGGTCCACTGAGCCTGCCAGGAGAGATCTCTGAGCACAGAGTCAGAAGTAAGCTCTGAGCACTGCTAAGTATGACCCCAAAACCAAATAAATAAGTAAATATAAAATCTACCTCAAGCAACCCACCTGCTTTGGGGCCTTCTCCAAGTCCCCAGTTCCTTCTCACTCCTGAGAATGCTCTCGTCCCTCTCTGGCCTCAATTTGCCTTCACCTGCAAGCAGCATGGGACCAAACGCCCTGACCTAGATGAGGCTGGTGCTAAGGAAGTGTTATGTACCCACTGCAATCCATCACAGGGCTTGTGAAAGGAAATCAGAATGGCAGAAAGATAGCATCTCAGGACTGCAAATGAGACTTGATATTCTAGCAGGAAAAACATGCCCTCTCCTACGCCTAGCCCATTAGGAGACATTAAAAAGGAAAGTCATTCACTGCCCTTCCAGCCTTCACCATCATCGAGTCATTTGTTCTACAGGCTCCAGCAACCTAGCTGCAGAAAACTGTATGGATGTGTTCATCTTCTTTTTCCTGTCAACACTGCAGCCCTTTCTTTGTGTTTCTTTCCGTTCATTTTGGAGTAGTCTAATTCAGAAGGAGAAATGGAGAATCTGCCTGTGGCTTCTGGCTCCTGCCCCACTCTGTCCCTTAGACTGTGAAGGACAAGAAAGTGCCAGGGTGGGGGGGGTCACCCCTACATGCCCCCAGATTAGTTGTCCTTTTGGGGCTTGCCTCTTAAAGGTATCTCAGTGAGGTGGGTGGCAGGGGAGACTTAAAACAGTGGGGCCCGGCATCCCTGTCCTCAGTGGTTAGCTAACTGAGAGGTGGGGCATTAAGACCATCACCCATCAGAGGAGCTCTCCAAGTTGTTTAAGGCACTAGCCTCACTCTTAGCGAGGGAAATCCTTCCCCTGCTGACCGCCAGGACCTCTCCTCCCCACTTTCTTTCCCTGCTCAGTGTCTGGGAAGCAGAGGCTGACCAGAACCCTGCTCCCCAAGGGTTTTTCACTTGTTGATAGCATTAAACTCAGGAACTCAGGCTTCAGATCCGTGGAGATGTTCTCCTACGGCGTGAGAACCATGACGGGGGTCTGAGCACAGGAGGATGAGACACAGTGTGAGAAGACGTGTGTGCATGTGTGCACAGGGGAGATATGCTGTGTGCGTGTGCATTGTGAACACACACTCCCCAGCACGTGGAGAGTCCCCGCAGGATAGGAGTGAGCACCTGGCTCACCCCTGCTGGTTGGTGATGCGCTGCTAAGCTGTGGGGCTTTGGCAGACTCCCTCTGCGAGGGGCTCGCTGAAATGGCTGTGTGGCCCTGGAGTAGTGGCTAGGGAGAGAGGCAAAGGGCAGAGCAGAGGCCTGATGACCATCCGATCCAGCCTACAGCTTCCAATACCTGCTCTACCAGTGCTAGATGGGGTTCACATCCCTTTGGGGAGGTGTTTACCCCCACCTGGCTGTGGTGCTTCTGGAAATTGTTCATGATGCCAATGATCACAGTCAGTAGAGCTGCCAGGCTCAAACAGAGAGCCAGGACTGTGGTTGGTGCATGTGGTGGCACCGGGGGTTTGAACTCGTGACCATATGCTTGCAAGGCAGGAGCTCTTGGCCACTGTGCTTTTCCTCTGGCCTCTTGTGTCTAACTTTTCTCACTTATTTTCTTCCATACTATATTGGATATCAGTGTTTCAATCCTCTTGTTTTATTTATTATGCTGAACAGTCAGGTTTTGAATTTTTTGTTTGTTTCTGGGCCACACTCAGCTGTGCTCAGAGCTTACTCCTGGCTCTGTGCTTAAGGATCACTTCTGGTGGGGATCAGGGGGCCATCTGGGGTGGCAGGTATCAAACCAGATCAGCCGCATGCAAGGCAAGTGCCTTACCAAGTGTACTAGCTCTCTGGCCCCTAAACAATAAATCTTTCCAAATGTGCTGATTTACTAAATGTACAGCATTCAGCCCATTCATGTTGTGCCGCCATCACCACAATCTCCCCACAGACCATCCGTGTCCAGAAACAAGCTCTCATTCCTCAGGCAGAAGCTGTATATGTTACACAGAGCTCATTCAACCTTCCAAGCCCCTTCAACCACTCTTCTAATTTCTGTCTCTGAATGTGACTATCCGAGGCACAGCATGTAAGTGGAATTATTTGATATCTGTCCTTTGTGCCTTGATTATTTTATTCAGCGTGTCTCTAACATTCATCCCTATTATAGCAGGCCTCAGAATTGCATTCCTTTTCAAGGCTGAATCAAATTCCCCTATATGTAGAGATCTTAATTAGCCATCCATCATCGGTGGACACTGGGTTGTTTTGGCTATTGAGAACAATACAGATAGTCTTGGGTGTCAGCAGCCTGAACAGTGAGAACAAAGCCGTGCAGACAAGCTTTGAGAAAAGATGCTCTGGTCTGGGGAATGACCAGAAGAAGTAAGTGTGCTGCTTCTATGTCCCAGGCCTCCCGCATTTGCTCCCCTACATTCCCACCTCTGCACCCCCACACTCCCTTGCTGGCTGCTCTCTGCAGAGCACATGCCCTCTCAGCATCAAGCCCCAACAATTCTTTACCCCTGATCTTCTTCCCTGGGCCCTGCCTCAGCACTCTGGAGGTTGGTGTGGCTCCGTGCAGGTTCCCCATTCCTCCTGTGCTTCTTTATTTTTTAGGGAGGGGGAAGTAAAGGAGGGGTGGGAAAGGGCCTTTTGGACCATATCTGGTGATGCTCAGGGGTTACTCCTGGCTCTGCACTCAGGAATTACTCCTGGCAGGCTCAGGGGACCATATGGAGTAACAGGGGTTGAACCCGGGTCAGCTTTGTGCAAGGCAAGTGCCCTAGCTGCTGTACTATCACTCCAGCCCTCTCTTGTGCTTCTAAGCAACTATTATACTAGAAAAATATCCGGTTCACCTATTATTTCCCCATCTTTGCCTATCTCCTGCTGTTGGTGAGCCCCACAGGTGGCCTGTCTGCCTGCTCACGCGGGGTCAACAACATCAGCAGTCACTGGTGCCAGGAGGTCCCAAGAGAATGCTTCTGTGTGGCACAGTCTTGCACTTGTGCTGTCCTGGCCCCAGCAGAGCAATCCCAAACTATTTTTCTAATCCCCTATTGTATTTGGACCCACAAATACCCTTTTTTTCTCTGGAGTCCCAAACCCTGGATTCTTGACACATTTTCCAGACTTCCCTCCAGCTTCTGTCAGGTATGGGACTAGCTGTGCCTTCCCCAGAAGGCCCTCCTGGTTATGGGGCCTCTGGACTCTGTCCTGGGTCTGGCCCTCAGATCCTGCTCCTTCCTCTCCCATATGCCAGTGGCTACATGGTTCTAGTACTTTCTCTTCCCTGCATCTCTGGCTTCCCACTTCCCTGAAGACTTTGGCATCAGAGCCATAAGCTTCCGGCCCACTCCACCAGCTAGCAAGCCAGAAAAGGAAGAAAGGAAGGAAGGAAAGAAGGAAGGAAGGAAGGAAAGAAGGAAGGAAAGAAGGAAGGAAGGAAGGAAAGAGCTAATGTTTTCCTTGGTGCCCACTGTGTACCCAACATTTTTCTGTCTTGGGCTCGCATGACCTGAGCCCATGACACCCTGTGGGCTCAGCCTGGCCTAGGGAAGGGTGTGCACACTTGGCCCAGCTGCGAGGTCACAGTACTCCAGGGGTGACTCAAACCCCCTCACCCCCGTGCAGCTGTGCCCCTGACTCCCAACACAACTCTCTGGCCCTCTCACTTCATGCATGAGAACAATCTGTCCCCAGGAGAGAGGGCTGTTTGGCGGCAGGACAGGAGGGACCAGGAAGCGCATCATCCTCAGCACACGCTCTGAGATGGTACTCAGAAGGAAACCAAGATTCAAAGAAGAGGAAGTGACATGCAAAAGGGAAACCATCCTCACTACTTGGTTTCTCTCCCCCCAAAGCCCCGACCATCCCCCTGTTGCAGTTTGGTACCGCCCCACCCCAGGACTGTCCTAGCCCTGGTGGCTGCCACCTGCCATTGGGGTCTGGTCAGTGAGAAGGGGCTGTGGGACACAGAGACACAGGATTGCAGCACAGAGGAGAGGACACAGTAGGTGGAGTGGCTGAGCAACCCATCCCTGCCATGCTGCCCTCTCCTGGGCCCGAACAGGCAAACTAAGGAGCACTCCAAGGGGAGCACTGGCATGGGACCAGAGTAACAGCACAGTAGGGAGGGCATCTGTCTTGCATGCAGTTGACCTGGGTTCAATCTCTGGCACCTCATATTGTTCCCCAATCTCTGCCAGGAGTGATCCCTGAGTGGAGAGCCAGGAGTAAGCCCTTAGCAGTGCCAGGTGTGGTCCAGAGAGAGAGACAGAGAGACACAGAGAGAGACAGAGACAGAGAGGGCGGGGGGAGAGAGCCGACAGGGGTGCATGCACAGGAGGTACGGGCACACTTCGCACTTGTACCCTCCTTCCCATGCACATGCATGGGCTAACTGAAGGGGTCTCCAGTGCAGAGGCTCTCTGGAAACAAGGTCCACTTCCCACAGCTTCTCGGAGAGGCTTGTGCCTCACAGGCAGGGCCACACATGATGAGCCCACAGAACATCAAGTTCTCCTGCTTCCCTTCTAGCTCAATCACGGAGAACAGAACTGGAACCACGCAAGGCAACAGATGGAACCTTCTCTATTTCAGCCAAGAGCCATGACTCATTT
This sequence comes from Sorex fumeus, assembly GCF_029834395.1. Lineage (NCBI taxonomy): Eukaryota > Metazoa > Chordata > Mammalia > Eulipotyphla > Soricidae > Sorex > Sorex fumeus. Next base: position 50,421,709 of record NW_026606129.1, on the reverse strand, counting down.
AAACAAATCCCCCAGTTTTCAGAAATCTAATAACTGCCTTCTATTGAAAAATAACAGAATAAATTCTTCTGAAGGAAACCATGCTGGTGGTTACGTACAAAACCCCACAAAACTATTTTGGTGTCATTCTGAAACTGGATATAAACCAGGCTAGACTGATCCGGCTGCCTTTATGTCGAAAGAGACACTGTAGAATGATTTGGGGGAGGAAAATGGCAACGAGGGGCATCTGCCTTAGTACTACCACCAGCACAGTGGGTCCTGTTGGCCAGCTGTTTTGGAATAAGATACAGAGCGACAAAGTGACCCTGGAGGAGAGTCTACACTTAGATTAGCCTTGAGAAACTCACACTCTTACTAAGATCTCACTAGGCTTTTAGCCGCCCTCACATCTCCTGGACCGTCCTTGGAAAGAAAAGCATCTCTGAGCTTTTTGGACTCCTTGCCCAGGAGCACAAGGAAGCACCTCCCGAGCTCTCCTGACGTGCCCTGCTCAGAAGACCAACTCCTCTGCTCTTCCACTTCTCTGGTATATCTCCAGGGCCTGCTCCCCTGGATTTCTTTCCAGGAGTGAGGTCTCCCACTGGGAGAACCCACTCTTATCTGCTTCCCTGGGTGGGTTCTCTAATACATGGTTGGTATCTGCCACTGGTCACAGGAGCTAAAGAAAAGAACTGGCCTTCTGGACCTGACTTCACCCAGCTTTGAAGATGGCTTCTTAGGGTCCCACCTCATTCTGGGCCATTCTTCAGTGTTAAACAGGTGCTAAGTGTCTCTATCAATGACCCCAAGATGAGGCTCCGGGTTGTGACTATAGACTCTACTCACTCTCAAGGCTCCAGGCACTCTCCTTGGGGAATGGAAGAGAAGGGGAGGGCAGGGAAGGGCATGAGTGGGGTGGGGAGAGGAGGGAGGGGAGGGAAAGGGTGAGAAGAAGGGAGTGGAGGGGAGGGGTGAGGGGAAGTGAGGAACAGGGAAAGAGGGGAAAGGAGAAGGAAGGGAGGGAAGGGGGAAATGAAGGGAGGGAAAGAGAAAGGGGAGGGCAAGGAAGAGGAGAGAAGAGTGGAGAAGATAAATTAAGAAGAATTTTTTTTTAAGATCTAAACAATCTTTTTTTTTTTTTTCATTTTTCTTTTCAGGTCACACCCAGCGATGCTCAGGGGTTACTCCTGGCTCTGCACTAGGAATTACTCCTGCCGGTGCTGGGGGACCATATGGGATGCCAGGGATCGAACCCGGGTCAGCTTTGTGCAAGGCAAATGCCCTATTCGCTGTACTATCACTCCGCCCCAGATCTAAACAATCTTTAACAACTTGTCTGCCACCTTTAGACTAAAGTCCAAGCCCTTTAGAGGCTGCTGATCTAACCCTCTGTCCTGTGCTCACCGCCCCACCTCACCTGAGGTTTCTGAGCCCAGTTCTCGCCTCCCACCAGGCCACCTCATAACCCCTGCACATTCCCTGAACATGCGCTACCTTCCAACCCCCTGTGTCCTATCACCATTCTAATCTCAGGACCAAGGCCAGCCTGGCTTCTTCTAAGGCCCAGGTTCAGCCACTAAACCAGAATTCCCTGAGCTGATCTTTCTCTCTCCTCCTCCTAAACCAGCAGTCACTGTTGCTGGCTTGATACACCCACCATTTCAAGACCAACCTATCCATTACACTCCAAGTTACTTAATGCTGTGCTGCTTGCTCATCATTCAGGTTACTGTAGCTCCTAGAGTGCAGAAGGCCCACCCTCTCTGCAGGCCAGGCATCAGCAGGAAGCAGGCTTTCCTCACCGACTAAAAGGGGAATTCTATAAGGGGAAGTGAATTCAAGGTGTCTCATTTCTCTTTATTGCACCAGACAAATCCTTAACAGCAGAGTCAACATTACCCACCAGGAAGATTATTAAGTTCAACTCCTAGATTCAGGGCCAGAGAGATATCTCACTGGGCTGACTGTGTGCTTTTTTGTTCTTTCTGGGTCACACCCGGCAATGCACACAGGGGTTACTCCTGACTCATGCACTCAGGAATTACTCCTGGAGGTGCTCTGGGGACCATATGGGATGCTGGGAATTGAACTGGAGTCAGGCATGTGCAAGGCAAACACCCTACCCGCTGTGCTATTGCTTTAACCCCCTGAGTGTGTGCTTTGCATGTGAGGGATTGGGTTTAATCCCCAGAACCACATGGTCTCCTGAGCACCGCCAGAAATACCCTCTGAGCACAAAGCAGTCAGTAGCTCTTGAGTACCCCTGAGTGTGATTCAAAAACAAACAAAATCAATTCTTAGATTCAAAATGTACTTATGAATTGATAAGGAAAAACAATGTCTGGTTTTATCCTGAAAAGCTAGTATATATATTTAAACAAAAAAGAATTTCTGAGCTGGTAGAATGAAGAGATTGGTGAATTTTTCCCCTAACAAAACACTTCACTGGAGGAAAATTTAAACATCGGGGGCTGGAGTGATAGCACAGTGGATAGGGCGTTTGCCTTGCATGTGGTCGACCCGGGTTTGACTCCTAGCTTCCCATATGGGCCCCCAAGCAATGCCAGGAGTAACTTCCAGGAGTAATTTCTGAGTGCAGGGCCAGAAGTAATCCCTGAGCACTGTTGGGTGTGACTCAAAAAGCAAAAAAAAAAAAAAAAAAAAAAAAAGAATAATCACATCAATCTCTGGAATTGTCCAAAAGATATTTTAAAAAGAGAAAAAAAATACTTGTCCAATGAAATTTACAAAATGCCCAAAATAATAATCAGAGTCTGTGGCATTTGGGGCACAGCTCACTCTGTCCACTCACCACCTGACCTAAGGAAATGCCACTGAAACCATGACAGAGAAGAGAGGATTCCTTCTCACTCCAGCTTCCAGTTCATAAACACAGTTTCACTCCCAAGGTCTGTGGGCCTTCAGGCTTCTCACTGCCTCCCATAACACCACTCATAATCATCTATCCCCAAATAAAATACTTAGAGCTAAACAGTCATAGCTCTTTATGCTGAAAATTATATAACATCGATGAATAAGTAAAAGAAAACCTAAATACAGGTAAGGGGATACTAGTTCATGAACTAAAAGACAATATAGCAAAGATTCTCCTCACGTTGATCTTTAGGTTAATACAATTTCTATAAAATCCTCTAGAGTTCTCACCAGAAATAAATAAATGTATTATCACTGTCACTGTCCTCCCGTTGTTCATTGATTTGGTCGAGCGGGCCCAGCAACATTGTGAGACTTGTTACTGTGTCTGGCATATTGAATACGTCACGGGGAGCTTGCCAGGCTCTGCCATGCGGGCGAGATACTCTCGGTAGCTTGCCGGGCTCTCCAAGAGGGGCGGAGGAATCGAACTCGGGTCGGCCATATTGGCTACATGCAAGGCAAATGCCCTACCCGCGGTGCTATTGCTCCAGCCAAAATAAATGTTTTATAATATTTATATGTAAAATAGTCACAGAACACTAAGCAATCTTGCTAAACTATAGTAAACTGAGGGCCAGAGCAATAGTACAGTGGATAGGGCATTTGCCTTGCATGTAGCAGACCTGGATTCAATCTCCAGAATCCCATATGTCCCCCAATCCCACCAGCACTGATCCCTGAGCACAGAACCAGGAGCAAGACTTGACAACTCCTAAATGTGCTCCAAAAACAAACAAAAGGAATAGTAAAGTGAAAAGAATTATTCTACCTCATATCAAGGTTATATTGTATAATGGCAGTAACCAAGGCAGTGTGGAAGGAATAGAAGAATAGACACATAAACCAATGGCATAAAATAGAAGATTCAGGAATCAAAGAGATGTTACAGTGGGTTAGACTCTTGCCTGGCAAGTAGCCAACCTAAGTTTGACCCGCAGCACTTTATATGGTTCCCCTAGCAAGGCTAAGAGTGATCCTTGAGTATAACCAGGTGTAGCCCAAAAGACAAAGTAAAAAAATATATATAAGTAATATTTTGTAACAAATAAAATACTCAAAAATAAATTCATACAGCAGGTGCAACTTATTTTTTTTTAACAACAGTGGCAAACTAACAATGGAAGAAAAATAGCCTTTTTGATGAAGTCATGAAATTTGCAAACAAGTGGTTCTACATGGAAAATATCATGCTAAGTGAAATGAGTCAAAAAGAGAGGGACAGACATAGACATAGAAAGATTGCACTCATCTGGGGAATATAAAGTAACAGAATGGGAGATGAACACCCAAGAATAGTTGAGATAAGTAACAGGAGGTCTGCTCCACGGCTTGGAAGCCGGAAGCACATGCTGGGGGAAAACGCAGCTCAGATAGAGAAGGGAACACCAAGTAAAGGGTGTTTGGAGGACTCGCTCGTGATGCAAGACATGTGCTGAAAGTAGACTATAGGCCAAATACGATGGCCATTCAATACCTCTATTGAAAAACACAACACCCTAAAGGAAAGAGAGAGCAAAAGGGAATGCCCTGCCATTGAAGTGGAGTGGGGTAGGGGAGATGGGGGGTGGGGGAGGAAGGGCAACTGGGTTTATTGGTGGTGGAGAATGGGCACTGGTAGAGGGATGGGTACTTGATCATTGTATAACTAAAACCCAAACACGAAAGTTTGTAAGTCTACAACTGTACCTCATGGTGTCTCACTAATTAAAAAAAAAAAAGAAAAAGTAGACTTTTCTACAGTGATGGAGCAAACAGATATCTACTATGTGATAAATAAAAAAGTATTATAATATTCATATGTAATAAATGTATTATAAATACATTCATAATGTATTTATGTATCACATATAATGTATATATAATGGTCTAAGCCTACACCTTATTCAAAAAATAATTAACGATGGATAATAGGCTTAACTGTCATGAAAATATTCAGGATGTAAGTAGGCAAAGTGTTTTTAGTTATTATAAGTAGAGCCCCGGCAGCCGAAGATCTCCGGAACCAGCCACAACCATGCTGAGATCACTTTCCACACGCATGAAGGTACAAGCAGAGGAACAAAGGCATGCAGGTGCCGGGGCTGAGATCTCCAAGCCTACTCGGATTGGGGCTAAGCATCCTCCACCCAGATCCTCCATCTTCCAGTAGGCGGGGTAACCACCCCCCCACCCCCGCACCGTGTAATCCCATCAACAGCCAAGACCCAGAGACTACTTATTATTTCATTCTTGCTTTGACAACCTGGCAGGCTACCGAGTGTAGCCTGTCCACGCAGTAGAGTCTGGCAAACTCCCTGTGGCATACCCAATATGCTAAATACCAGTAACAATGATGGGTCTCATTCTCCTAACCCTGAAAGAGTCTTGAATGTGACACTTTTTATAATCTCAGGACTAGGACGAAGGAGACGTTACTGGTGCCTGCTCGAGGCAATCAACGAACAACAGGATGATCGTGATCATGAAGTAAAATCCATTTCAGGAGAAAATTGATTAACTGGACTTCACTAAATGCAACAAAGCAATTTGCTTTGTTAAAGTCCATGTGAAGGGGCCGGAGTGATAGCACAGCAGGTAGGACGTTTGCCTTGCACGCGGCCAACCCGGGTTCGATTCCCAGCATCCCATCTGGTCCCCTGAGCACTGCCAGGAGTGATTCCTGAGTGCATGAACCAGGAGTAACCCCTGAGCATTGCCAGGTTTGACCCAAAAAGCAAAAAAATAAAACAAATTAAAAAAAAAAATAAAGTCCATGTGAAGAGAATGAAAAGTTATAAACTAGACAAAAGTATTTAAGATAATATGACCAGTAAAGGACTCGTACTCAAAAATACATGACTCTCAAAACTCAACATAAAAATTAATTATAAAATGAGCAAAAGACATGAATAAACAATTAAAATGGATATATCAATGTCATATAAACATTTGGAAAAATACTTTACATCCTAGGCATTAGAAAATGCTTGTTACAACCAAAATGAGATAGTCGGTCCAGAGAGATAGTACAGCAGGTAGGGTACTTGATTTGCATGCAGTCAACCCTGGTTCGATCCCCAGAATCCAGAAGTTCCCCTGAGAACTGCAGGAGTGATTCCTGAGTTACAGAGCCAGGAATAACCCCTGAGCATTGGCAGGTGTGGCCAAAAAAAAAAAACCAAATTAATTAAAAAATAAAACTAAAATGAGGGGGTATGGTGCCGCCAGCAGGTCAATCTGTAGCTGTGAGGCGAGTGCATCAGCAGCCTGATGGTGCCTACAGACTTCCAGATACCCCAAAATTGCTGCTGTGCCTTTGGCCAGACCCCAAAAACTTGGAGCAAAATTTACCAAGAAAGTAAACAGCCAAAAGTTAGGTATGTGGGAAACACACCCACAAACCACCTCCAGCTCAGCTATATAATTGGAGGCAAGGCCTCTCTGGTTCCTGATTGAACTGCTTAATGGACATGATCCCAGAGACTCAGAAACGAATCTGGAAACCAGCGGCTTTAGGTTGAAATGCGTCCGGTCCCTGCAGTAGGTTACCAGTGCTGGGCCACCCCAGGTGGGAATAGGTTTCGTGCCTTGGCCTGTTCCCCCTGGCGGCCCAGTGGCCACCATCCTTCAGAGGCCACTGGATAGACACATTTGGGCCCCCAGTGAGGAGACACACAGGGCCTCACGGGATGGGGGTGGAGCCGGGCTTGTCTTCCCCAGCCCAATGAGACCCCAAGTCATCGCCCACGAATGGCCTCTCTGGCTCCTGATCCAGCTGCTTAACGGCCATGATCCTAGAGACTCAGAAACAAATCTCAAAACCCAATGGCTTTTGGCAGAAACGCGTCCAGACCCCACAGTACATTACTGTCGCCAGGCCACCCCAGGGAGGAAAGGATGTTGTCACTCCACCTGCTCCCTCTTGGCGGCTCAGTGGCTGTTATCCTTCAGAGGCCATTGGACCGTCAGGCCTGGGCCCACAGTAATGAAACTTGTTGGGCCTCACAGGATGTGGGGGGGAGCCGGGCCTGTCCTCCCCTCCCCAACGAGACCCCAAGTCATCGTCCACGAATGGCCTCTCTGGCTCCTGATCAAGCTGCTTAACGGCCTTGATCCCAGAGACTCAGAAACAAATCTCGAAACCCAGCGGCTTTTGGCAGAAATGTGTCTGGACCCTGCAGTAGGTTACTGTCGCCGGGCCACCCCAGGGGGGAAAGGGTGCTGTCCCTCCACCTGTTTCCCCCTGGCGGCTTGGTGGCCGCCATCCTCCAGAGGCCATTGGACAGTCAAGCTTGGGCCCGCAGTGACGAAACTTGTTGGGCTTCATGGGATGGGTTGGAGCCAGGCCTGTCCTCCCCACCCCAACGAGACCACAAGTCATCGCCCATGAACCGGCCTCTCTGGCTCCTGATCAAGCAGCTCAACAGCCATGATACCAGAGACTCAGGAGCAAATCTCGAAACCCAGTGGCTTTTGGCAGTAATCCCTCCAGATTTAAGTGTTAAAATTTCGGAATTTAAAAAATCACATGGACCTACTGCAGCCACGTGACATCATATGTTATTCATAACCAGCAATAGAACACAAATTGTCTATTGTTGCCTTTTCAGCATATCTGAGTGTTGGGGTAAAATCTCAAATAATAATGGTGGGTCTGGTGTCGAAATATTGAATGTGATCAAAGTAGAGAGAGAGTAATGTGGAAATCATCTGCCCCGCAGGTGGGGGGAGGATGTGGGATGGGGGTATACTAGGGGTTTTGGTGGTGGAGAATGGGCACTGGTGAAGGTACGGGTATTTCATTGTATGACCGAGACTTAGACCCAAAAGCTTTGTAACTGCTTTCACGGTGATTCAATAAATAAAATTATAAAAAATGAGAAAAAAAAAAGTAAGGTGGAGTTCATGCACAATTCAATCAGCTAATCAGTGGCTGAATAAATAGCAGTACTCCTACAAAAACAAAAACAAAATGAGATAGCATTATAGACTTATCAGAATAACTAAAAAACAAAACGTTATGTCAATACTATACTTCTGGAAGTGCTCAGAAAACCATAGGATGCCGGGCATTTAAACCCAGGTCTCTAGTAGGTATGTGTTCCAGGTCTGTTGAGCTATGTCTTGTCTCCCAGAAGCCCTGGAATATTCTTTTTAAGAAAAAAACAACTATCAAATGATATAGCAATTGCACTTCTGAGAATTTATACTAGAGAAATGAAAATTCACATTCACAGAAAAAACTGTGCGTGAATGTTTTTTTAAAAATGCTTTATTTGTAATATACCCAACCTGGAATATTATAAATAAATATTACAACTATTACAAATAAACATGTTAGATGTCCTTCACCAGTGAATTGCCAGACTCACTGTGGCACATACATACCATAAAATACTACTCAGTAATACAAAGCATTCAATTACTGATAGATACAGCTTGGATAAATTTCTCAGGAACTATGCTGTGTGAAAATAACCAGCTCCAAGAGGTTACATACTATGTGATTCCACTTGCATAGCAATTTTGCCTGACAAAAATTTTAAATCGAGGGAAGATTGGTGGTTGTCAGGGACTTGAAGTGGAGTGGAGGGAAGGGGCAGTAGGGATGTGGAAGTAAAAGGACGAGAGAAGAGATCCTTGTGTTTGGGACTGTTCAGAATCTTGACTGGGACAGTGAGTACAACAATCTGCACTGAGGGGCACACAGGAGTAGCACAGGGGCCTAGCCCGCCTACCTTGTAAGCTCTGTCACAAGAACCCCAGTGTCCCACATGTGCTGAGAGCAATCTGGGCAGCTCTGCTGCCTGCAATTCACCACAACCAAGTGTGTGTGAGCATCAAAAAAAGGGTGAGCACCACAGCTAAAAGGGAGTATGACCTCTGGCAAGCATGTGTGAGCACCACGACCACAGCCTGCGCACCTCAACTACGAGTGTTCATTCCACTGGGCACATGGAAGCACCTCAACTAAAGAAGTGCATACTGAGGCTGGAGGGGTGGAGGTGCTTGGTGTGGGACTGAGCCTGGTTCTATCCCCAGCACCTCCTAGGCCCCTGAGCACTAATGGGTAAAGTAAAGTAAAGTAAAGGCCCTCCCGTTGATCATCGATTTGCTCGAGCGGGCCCAGTAACGTCTCCATTGGAGACTTTGTTGTTACTGTGTTTGGCATATCGAATACGTCACGGGGAGCTTGCCAGGCTCTGCCGTGCGGGCAAGATACTCTCGGTAGCTTGCTGGGCTCTCCGAGAGGGGCGGAGGAATCGAATTCGGGTCGGCCATGTTGGCTGCGTGCAAGGCAAATGCCCTACCGCTGTGCTATCGCTCCAGCCCTAATGGGTAGCCCAGGTTATTCCTAACACCGCAGGGCCCAAGCAGCATATCCTCAGGCCCTGGAATAGAACCACTGGTTAGCTGAGAATCTCTGAGAGGGGCTTCTGGACCTCCTGAGCACCGCTTAGGAGACCCCCCCCCAAATAAAAGGAAACAAATATAAAGGAGTTCAAACCTCGGTGACCACCATGTGCGAACACCGCAGCCTGATGTGGGACCCCTGATAAGCCCCACAGCCAGGCATGTATGACCTCCCCTAGTCATTACAACAATGTCAGTAATTATGTAGGTCAGTATAAAAGGAAGTATAGTTGTATATTCCTTCCCTTTTATTGTCTTAATGATTACAAGACAATTATAGGCCTAGGTAGCGACCCACAAACCCTGCAGGTCTCCACAATACCACCCGAGACCAGACCTGAGAGTACAGAGACCACAGAGTGTACCAGCTCTCGCCAGCTGCTCAGAGTCTGTATGTAATCCACCAGGCTGTCTCCTGATTCAGCAGGGCTGTGGTTCCCAAGAAACAGAAAAAGGCCAGGGTGGGTTTTGCCTTGCACGTGTGAAAATCTGGGCTCGAACCTAGCACGCCAAATTAATAAATAAATGAGATTGGGGCAGAGAGATAATACAGTGGGTAAGGTGTTTTGCTTTGTTCAATTGGGGTTCAGTCCCCATCACCTCATGTGGTCCCTCAAGCACTACCAGGAGTGATCCCTAAGTGCAGAGCCAGAAGTAAGCCCAGAGCACTGCAAGATGTCGCCCCCAAACCAAAATAAATAAATGAAATGGAAAATAACTGGAAGAAAAGGAGGACCAGGGAGATGCTCAAAGGGCTAAGGCACATGCTTTGCATCTAGAAGCCCTGGGTTCATTCGATCCCTGGTGTCACATGGTCCCTCAAGAACCAATCTAAGGGGCTGGAGCGATAGCACAATGGGTAGGGCGTTTGCCTTGACGCAGCCGACCTGGGTTTGATTCCCAGCATCCCATTTGGTCCCCCGAGCACTGCCAGGAGTAATTCCTGAGTGCATGAGCCAGGAGTAACCCCTGTGCATAGCCAGGTGTGACCCAAAAAGCAAAAAGGAAAAAAAAAAAGAATCAATCTAAGGAACTGGAGAGATAATATAGTGGGTTAGGCATGCTGCCAACCCAGGTTCAATTCTCAGCATCCCAGGTGGTCCCCAAGTACTGCCAGGAGTGATCCCTGAGTGCGGAACCAGGAGTAACCCCTGAGCATTGCCAGGTATGTGCTCCACCTTCATCCCACCCCCCAAAGAAATATAATTTGTTTTGGGGTCCCAAAAAACAAAGCAAAGAAATGTAAACAGAATAAAAGGAGAAATGTGATGAATTCCATTCAGCCCTCCCACATTGAGGCCTGGCTGGCATTTACAGAGAGGAAAACACAGCAAAGCCAGCTGGGGTTGCATGTCAGCCTGAGCGAATCAACCGGGCGAAGCTGAGGCTTTCTCCCCACTATGACTAGAGTGCAATCCAACAAGGCCAGTTTTTTGCTTTTGTTATTTTTTTGTTTTTCTATAAGGGTTTCCCCAGTGGTGATCAGAAGGTGTGAGGGCTGGGAAGGGTATGGGGGCATGTGGTGCCAGTCCTTCTCTATGCACTCAGGAATTACTGTTGGGGATCAAACCTGGGTCAGCCTTGTATGCCAGGCAAAAGCCCTACCTGCTGTACTATCTCTCCATCCCCATTGGTCTTCTCTATGCAAACAACCATCCCACTGCTTTGAACTATATCCCTGTCCTGTCCCAACCCCATGTTTTTTTATGCTGAGTAACAAAAACCACCAAGTGGCTACTATGTTATATCCTCCCAGCAACTGACCATAGTCTTCTGCAACACTGTCTATATCAGATGACTTTGCACTTGCACTGCTAGGTGCTACTTAGACCTACAGGATGGCAACAGGAAGTTACAGCCAAGTTACACACTAACTACCACAGTCAGGGCCTTGGGACCATGCCATTGAGGAGCAGTAAGAAACTTCCTGGAAAGAGAAGGATGTCTCAGCCAGTCAGCTTGGGCATGTGCAAGTAGTGCTTCAGAGCAGTCCCTGCACACTTGGCTTCCATGAGTTTAAATACTTCAGAGATGATTTCTCTGCTCATATTCCCATGCAAAGACCCTGTCCTGTCCTGTCCTGTCCTGTCCTGTCCTCCTGGTGTTCATCGATTTGCTCGAGTGGGCCCAGTAACCTCTCCATTTGTTTGAGACTTGCTGTTACTGTGTTTGGCATATATATGTCATGGGTAGCTTGCCAAGGTCTTGCCATGCGGGCAAGATACTTTTGGTAGCTAAGACCCAAAGGAATGAAACCCTACTTCCTTTAAAAAAGGCTTAGGCCTCACACCCCAAAGCCACCATCCAGTTAAAAATTTAACTCCAGGGGCTGGAAAGATAGCACAGCGGGTAGGGTGTTTGTTTGCCGGCCAACCCGGGTTCAATTCCCAGCATCCCATATGGTCCCCTGAGCACCGCCAGGAGTAACTCCTGAGAGCAGAGCCAGGAGTAACACCTGTGCATCGCCTAGTATGACCCAAAAAGCAAAAGAAAAATAATAATAACTCCAGCTGTACCAACCCATTAAAAATTCTGAACTTCCTGGAGCACATGACATCTCAAACTTTCCAATACTGATAAACCAATAGTAGCACATCAGATTGTATAGGATGTAATGTAGAAGGCAACCATCTCAATTAACAAAATATAAGCACAGAGGCTTAATCTGTAACAATATTTTAGTAATCTCTCATATAAGGGCTTAATGTCTCCATGGTGAGATACAATTTACACTACATTTCTTCTAAGGAAACAGTTTTTGATCATTTTGTTAGCAAATTATTGATAACAAGAAATATAAAATAAATTACTGAAGGCCTGATTGGGGCATGTTTAAGGGGGGTTGGGAAAAATGGTGGAAAGAAGGCTAAAGTGATTTTGAGCCTAGAGTCAGGTGGTGGGATTGGTGTTGGAATATTAAATGCCTGCAACAAATCATCATGAACAACTTGGTAAGCCATAGTGTTTATATAAAAGGGTTATTTTTGGCTTTTTTTTTTTTTGCTTTTTGGGGTCACACCATCAGGAGCACTAAAAGCTTGAAACAACTTTGTGTAGATCATGGTGTTTTTAATAAAAATTAATTTTTTAAAAAAGAGAAAGGTTTAGTCCTGACTCTGGTTCCCGTAAGAGGTGATCCTAGTTTTTTTTGTCTTTCTTTAATTCCCTTCATTGTTGTTTTGTTGTACTGCGTTTATTTAGAGGTGTCTTTGTATATATCTTCCAATATTAAACATGGAAAATTCTCATGGAATTCTCATGGAAAAAGAGAAAGCTGGAGCCAGAGAGATAGTACAGAGGTACTTGCCTCTGCACAGCTGACCGCAGTTCTATCCCTGGCACCATATATGGTCCCTAAGCACCACTGGAAGTGATTTTGAGCCTAGAACCAGAAGTAATCCCTAAGGGCTACTGGGCATGGCCTCAAAACAAACAAAAACCCTAAGAAAACTTTTCATCAAACTTTGTGTGTGTTTGTGTTAATGAATTTATAACATATAGAAATGTACTATACTTGACCAAAAAAAAAAAAGTAAATTAATGACTGGGAACAAAATACTGAAATAAGAAAACAACAACAGAGAGCAACTGAAATCCATGTGAAAATGGTAAATAAAGGTCACGTAACAAATACAATAACAAACTCCACAACATTCCTTACTTCCAGGCTTGGAATGACATCTCTTAGAACACTCCCGCCATGCATGGATGTGGTCACAACTCCAAGCCCCAGTACATCCCATGCACAGAGCTGTTCCTGGCTGCTCTGACATCTGCCTTCCATCCACAGCACCACAATTTCCTGCCTTGAGGCAGACAGGTATGTGGAAGTGCCAAATCCTTGACAAGAACCACAAAGAAACAGATGTGTAGAGCTAAAGAAATAGCTCAAAGGGTGAGAGTACGTGCTTTGCATGCTAGTGCTCAGGGTTCAACCCACAGCACCACATGGACCCCCAGCACTACCGGGTGTGGCCCCCAAACAAACAAAAGTCATGGGATCTTGGTCAGGAAGAACAACTCCTGGTGAATATATATGGAAGCAGCACAGCCGGACACATATGCAACCCTGTTAACAACAACAACAAAGAAGGCAAAGGGGTGGGGAGCAGAGGATAGGAATACATTTTTTTAAAAACATTTTAAGTGGTCACTCTGGACAAGAACTGAGTGCTCAAAGGAAGTAAAGTGCTATTCATGATACCCTCTCAGTAATAGTATTGCAAGCCACAGAACCTAAAAGCAAAAAAAAAAAGAAAGAAAAAAACTGTAAAAAGGCAGGCTGGGGCACAGGAGGGAAACTGAGGACATGGATGGAGGGAAGTGGATGCTGGTGAAGGGAAGGGTGCTTGAACATTGTACACTGAAACTTAATCATTAATAACTTTGTAACTTTGTAATTCATGGTGATTCCATAAATTAAAAACTTTTTTATTTTTGCTTTTTGGGTCACACCCGGTGATGCACAGGGGCTACTCCTGGCTCTGTGCTCAGGAATTACCCCTGGCGGTGCTCAGGGTACCATATGGGTTGCTGGGAATCGAACCCGGGTCGGCCACATGCAAGGCAAACACCCTACCCACTGTGCTATTGCTCCGGCCCCTAAAAACTTTTTAAAAACCATTTATTCTCCAGTCTTTTGTTGTTGTTTTAGATTTTTGTTTTGTTTTTGAGCCACACCCAGTGATGCTCAGGGATCACTCCTGGTGGAACTCAGGGGACCATATGCGGTGCTGGGGACTAGCTGCATGAAAGGCAAGTGCCTTACCCACTGTACAATCTCTCCGGCCCCTTTCTTTCCCATTGTTTAGAGAGCTGTAAGGTTAAAATATTGAAAAATATTATGTGGAAAAATAATTATGATAATTGTTTTGTTTGTAACATATACCTATGGAGGAAAATTTTACATTTCAGTAAGATAAGTTAGCATAAATAGAAAGTCAGTTCTGACAAATTAAGGACTATATTGTAAGCCTTAAAGCAAAGCAATCACTGATCAGGGACAGAGAAATCTGGGATAAGCACACTTTGCATGAAGGAGGCCCAGATTCCAGGAATAAGTCTCATCCAATGCCAGATGAGACCCAAACCCTTCCTCCACAAAAAGCATCAACTAAACAAATAATATTTAATGTATTAATTAAAAATCATCACAGTAGGGGCTGAAGCAATAGCACAGTGGGTAGGGCGTTTGCCTTGCATGCGGCCAACCCAGGTTCGATTCCCAGTATCCCATATGGTCCTCTGAGCACCGCCAGGAGTGATTCCTGAGTGCAGAGCCAGAAGTCAGCCCTGAGCATCGCTGGGTGTGACCAAAAAGAAAAAAAAAATCATCACAGTAATTTATATATTTTACTAGGATATGTCCACTAACCCAAAGGGAAGCAAATTAAGAAAAAATGAAAAAAGGAATTTAAAAAGTATGAGAACTGCATACATACCCCAGTTTTCAACCCTGAATGCCCCCTCCAAACACCACCAGGAGTAGCCCCTGAGCACCACCAAGGGTGGCCCCTAAACCAAAATAATAATAAAATTAAATATGAAAACATAAATTAAAAGCAATGAGATGTACAGAAAACAAAAAGCAAACTAGCAGATTTATATCCAACCCTATTAGTAATAGTATTTATTAAAAATAGCTAGGGACAGAAGAGAAAGTACAAGGATTACAGTGCTTGTCTTGCATCCTGCTGACCCCTATTCGAATTTCTGCATCACATGTGATTCCTCAAGCACCATCTGATAGAGCCAAGAAAATCCCCCAAGTGCTAGAGAAATAGTACAGCAGGTAGGATGCTTGCCTTGCCTGTGGCCAATTAGGGTTCAACCCCCAGCACCCCATATCATTCCCCAAGGTCCCCTAGGAGTAATCCCTGAGCACTGGCTGGGTGTGCCCTCACAAAAAAAGAAAAGACCTGAGCAACGCTGGGTACAGCCCCAGCTCATCTCCACCCCCCAAAATGAATTAATCTAATCTAAAGGCAAAGATGATCAGAACTTAAATGCTATTGACAAGAGATTAGATTCTAAAAACTCAAATAGAAATTTTTTGGTGTGTTTTGCAGGAGGGCTTGAACCCAGAGCCTCACAAATGCAAGTTTAAGTGCTCTACTGTTGAGCTGCATTCCCAGCCATTGGTTGAAGTCTTAAAATAAGAAATAATGCTTGAGAGAGAAAGAGAGAGAGAGAGAGAGAGAGAGAGAGAGATTTTGGGCTTGATTACCTGCCCTGCTCTCAAAATTAATAAAGGGAGAAAAGATTACTATGAAGACAACTGAAGCGTATATACTGATCAGATAAAGTAGACTTTAGAACAAAGAAAAATGTTAGAGAAGAGAAAATTTTATTAAAGGGGCTATCCATTAGGAATATTTAAATTACATACAATTATTAAAATTATACATAATTATATATAATCAACAGACAATATAAACATAATTACATACAATTACAAACAAATACACACACACACACACACACACACACACACACATATATATACCTAACCACAGAGCTCCAAAACATGTGAAGTAAATACTCACTGAATCAAAGAGAAAAACAAATAACCCAACAATAGTAGTTGGAAGTTAATACTTGTCATTGATGACTATAATGACTCAGCAGAAAATAAACAAGAAAATTGAAGATCAGAGTAACATTATTCTAATTAGAATTCAAATTCTAATATTATTCTAATTAGAACTAACAGGCATCTATAAAATATTCCACTCAACAAGAGCAGAATGCCCATTTTTTAGGGCACATGGGACATCCTCCAGGTTAAGCCAAAGGCTAGGCAATAATTCTAATAAATTTAAAAGTATTTAAATAACACAAAGTATCATAACCCTTCACCTTAAAAACTAGAAAACCAGAGAGCACATTAAACACAAGTCAATGAAGAAACAGTAATAACTAGAACAAAAGCAAATAAATAGAAAATGGAAAAACAATGGAGATAATCTATAAAACCAGAAGTCAGTTCTTTGAAAAGATCAACAGAATTTTTGCTAAAGAGGAAAGATTCAAATGACTGCAACGAAAAATAAAAGAGAGGATACCACTACTGATCTTAAATAAATAAAAAGAATATGAGCCATCATATACCCTCAGATAATTTAAATGGAACCTAACATTCCAAGAAAGATGGAAACTACTAAAACAGAATCAGGAGGAAAATGACAATATCTGAACAGGGGTGGAAAAGATAGTACAGGGATTAAGCTATTTGTATGTGGTAGACCCTGATTTTGTCCCTAACACGACATGATCACCCAAACCCTGAAGGTCTGGGGTAGCCCTGGTAATCCCCTACACCACAGGACCTGAGCAGCTCCACATTCTTGGGCCCTTCCATTGAACTACAGAATCTCTGCAAAGAGTCCCTAGGCCCTGTGAGCAATTATGATAGAACTACGGACAAATAAAATTAGTCATTTTTCTCTTCTTTGGTTTTAGGGCCACACCCAAAGGTGCTCAGGTCTTACTCCGTTTCTTCACTCAGGATCTCTCCTGGTGGGCTCTGGGGACCACATGAAACACTTGGGGAAGTCATGTGCAAGGCAAACCCCCAATTCACTGAAATATCACTCCAGCCCAGACCTAGTCACTTTTAAACTTCCCACAAAGAAAAGCCTAGACCCATATGGCTTCACTAGTGAACTCAATAAAACACTGAAAAGAAATTTGTATCGACATACCCAACAAGAAAAGAAAACTACAGATCTGACTTATTTAATATAGATGCAAAAAAAAAATATCTACAAGGAAATACCAGCAACTTAAATTCAGCAGCTTCTTGTAAAGATTAAACATGATGATCAAGAGGAATTTTATTCTCTGAATACAAGGATGGCTGAACATCTGAAAAATCAACCAATATAATATGTATTATATTAAAAGAGTGAAGACAAAATCCATACAATCATCTCAATTGATATAGAGAAAATATCTGATAATTCAATATCCTTTGAAGATAAAAGCTAATTTCGGAATAAACTAGGAATAGACGGGAACATCCTCAACATGATTAAAGGTCATATATTTTAAAAATTGCATCTCATAGCATTCTCAGTGGTCAAAGGCTAAAAGCTTTCCAAGACCAAGCACAGAGGCTCAGGGATGGCTCTGTGGCAAAGTGCCTGCACTGCAAGTGTGAGGCCCCAACTCTGATCCCCTGCACTGCCCACATGCACCACCCACTTCCCGAGTTCAACCCCAGGGACTCTGTGGTTTAGACACTCAGCATCACAACAAAGTCTACAATCTCTAGTACACTATCAGGTGTGAGGGAGCACCCCAACTAAAGAGTAATACGTCCCTGGGAAACGCCACAACTAAACAAACATATGAGTACAGCTTCCAGGGAGCAAGTTTGTGGGGACCAAAACCAAAATGTGCAGGCCCCACATGTGGTACGACCAGAATGTGCGAGAGCAAACCAACCAAAGAGTTCAAACATGAACTCCATAAGCACGTGTACAAAAACTACAACTACAACTACCAGTGTATGAGTCCCAACAAGCACCCAGTGAGTGCTGAGCACCTCAACCAAGTCTCTAACTCCCAGACACTACTACAACAATAGGAAAGGGTGTGTGTGGGGGGTGGGGGTGTTAAAAAAAAGGGCTGGAGCAATAGCACAGTGGATAGGGCGTTTGCCTTACACGTGACCAACCCGGGTTCGATTCCCAGCATCCCATATGGTCCCCTGAGTACTGCCGGGAGTAATTCCTGAGTGCATGAGCCAGGAGAAACCCCGGTGCAACATCAATTGTGACCCAAAAAAGCAAAAAATGAAATAAAAGATCAAGAACAGGGATGTTTACTTGCACCACTTTAACATAGTACTGGAAATCCTACCTAGATCAATAAGGCAATAAAAAGCATTAAGACATAGATTATAAAGAAAAGGTAAACTATTTGCAGATGACATGATCTTCAACAGAGAAAAGTTCCAAAAAATCCACTGAAAAACCATTTGAACTAATGAAAGAGTTCAGCAAGTCTGCAGAGATAAATTCAAAGAACAATCCCAAAAAGAAAAAAATAATTTATCTATAAATAGCCTCAAAAAGAATAAAATTCTGGGGCTATAGAGATAGTACAGGAGTTTAGGCCTTTGCCTGGCATGTGGCTGTTCTAGTTCTGTCCCACACAAATGGTCCCCCAAGCACCACCAAGAGTGACAATTAAAAACCCTACCCTTCCCCCAACCCAAGAATAAAATACTAGGAATAAACTTAACACAAAGAAATGAGAGACTTACATATTGATAATTCTGAAAAACTGATGATATAAATTAAAGATCTAAAATAGAAACACATCCATCTATATTCATGAATTGGAAAGTTATTAAAATTGTTAACATGAAAATATTCCCATATTGACCAAAAGAGTCAATGCAATCTCTATCTAAAACCAAGTTGGCCTCCTTGCAGAAACTGACAGGCTGCTCCTAAAATTCATATGGAGGGACTGGAAAGATAGTTCAGAGGTTTAGATACTTGCCTTGCTTTTGGCCCCTGGGCACAAAATCAGAAGTAGTTCCTAAGCACCACAGGGCGGCCAAAAAAATTTTTATTTGAAAATGCAAAGGTACAACAATCTTGAAAAGGTACAATCTTGAAAAGGTACAACATTGGAGGACTCATATTCCTAGTTTCAAATCTTACTTCAAAGCAACAGTAATCAAGTATGGTGCTGGCATAAGAATATAGAAAGGGGTCGGAGCAATAATATAGCAGATAGGATGTTTTCCTTGCAAACAGCTGACCTGGGTTCAATCCCTGGCATCCTATATGGTCCCCTGAGCATCACCAGGAGTAATTCCTGAGTACAGAGCCAGGATTAACCCCTGAGTATCTCTGGGTGTGGTCCAAGAACAAAGAGAGAGAGAGAGAGAGAGAGAGAGAGAGAGAGAGAGAGAGAATATAGACAAAAGAAACATAATTGAGGGTCCAGAAATAAACTCACAAGTGTATAAATTGGTTTTCAGTGGCAATGCCAAGAAAATACAATAGAGAAAAATATCATGTTTTCAACAAATTGTTCTAAGATAAATGGATATTCACACACAAGAATGAAAATGAACTTCTACCTCACACTGTACATAAAAATTAACTCAGAGGCCAGAGAGCTAGCTCAAAGACTGAATGCATGCAGGCCCAGGTTTGAGCTCTGTGACTGCATATGCAATCAAGCACCACCTGATGTAACCCTCAAACACTGGGTTGGAAGTAGTCTCTGATCACTGACAGGTGTGGCACTAAAACAAAAACAAAATAAAACAAAAATTAAATGGGGCTGGTGAAATGGCACAAAAGGTTGTAATATATATATATATACATACATTTTTTTTACTTTTTGGGTCACACCCAGCAATGCTAAGGGATTACTCCTGGCTCTGCACTAAGGAATTACTCCTGGCAGTATTCGGGGGACCATATGGGATGCCAGGGATCAAACCAGGGTCGGCCACATGCAAGGAAAATGCCCTTCCCACTGTACTATTGCTCTGACCCCTGTAGTATATTCTTTGCATTTGGATTCTCCAGGTTCGATCCCCAGTACTGTATGCTCCCCCAAGAAGTGCCCCTGCAGTAACTTTCAAATATAGCTGGGTGATCCCAAAAACTCAAACTAAAAAAAAAATTAACTCAAAAGGATCAAGATCTAAATATAAGTGATAAAATTATCAAACTCTAGAAAGATAACATAGGAGTAAATCTTCATGACTTTGGGTTGAAAACAGTTTCTTAGATATGAAACCAAAAACATAAGCAGAGACCGGAGAAGACAAGAGTTAAGGCACTTGCTGGCATACTGTGCTGATTCCAGCCAAATCCCTGGTAGCACATATGGTTCCCTGAGCACTGCACAGAGACAGGAATAGACCCAGAGCATAAAAAAAAGGTAAACTGAGGGAATTACTGAGGGCATAGCTCATAATATAGGAATTATTTTCCTTCATAGATGAAACCCTTGGGTTTGATACCTGAGACAGAAAAAAAAAGAATGGGGAGAATAAACTGGACTATACAAAATGCAAAACTATTATGAAACCCAATCATTCAATAAAGACTATGTCAGTAACTCAGAAATATTTGTTTCTTGGGGCTGGAAAGATAGTATAAAAGTAAGGGCTCCTGCCTTGCACATAGCTGACCTGGGTTCAATCCCTGGTATCCCATATGATCTCCCAAGCCCTGTCAGGAGTAATTCCTGAGCCAGGAATAAATCCTGAGCACTGCCAGTATGGTTCAAAAACACACAAGAAAACCTTTCTTTTAAAAGCAATTTTTAACATTTTTTTCTGAATGCTCAGGAGCCCAAACAATATTCCTGGCAACAGCTGGCCCATGGGATTGGCCCTCAGTTCCTGAGCCTGCCAATGTGCTGCCTGGGCTGTGGCACTGTGGACCACCAAGGTCACAGCCAATAGTGTTCGGATCAGGTCATACTGAGGGGAGCGATCAAATAATGCGTGGGACTAAATTTGGTGCATCCATATGCAAAGTATGTACTCCAACCCTAGAGTACATGCCCCCAAATCAAAAACTTTCCCCCACCCAAATATAAAAAATTTCATTCTGAAAATGTATAATTAAGAGAATACTAAACAACAAACCAAAGAATGGGAGAGAACCTTTACAAATCAAATATTGTAGAAGATTTTAATATCCAAACTCTACAGGGAACTTTTACAACATAACAATTTTTTTTAAAAAATAAAGGGTTGGACATAACACCCCAAAGGAGAGAGAGAGAGAGAAAGAGAGAGAAAGAGGAAATGTGTCTGCCACAGAGGTAGGGGGTGGAAAGGGGCGGGGGCGGCAGAAGGGATATTAGGAACATTGGTGGTGGAAAATGGGCACTGGTGGAGGGATGGGTACTCGAACATTGTTTGATTAAAATGTAATCACAAAAGTTTGTAACTCTGTAACTGTATCTCTCGTTGATTGATTAAAATTAAAAACTTAAAAATAAATAAAATAAAGGGTTGGAGAGATAGTGCAGCATTCAAGGGCTACCTTGCATGCTTGGAGACCCCTGTCACTGCTGGGGTGACCAGTCAATCCCTGGCACTGGCTGGAGCAGCACCACATCCTTGAGCCCTGCACTGAACTGCCAGCAGAGGCCCCCAGGCCTTGTGAACACCCTTGGGCAACCACCCAACCAAAAAAGAGAAAACAATAAAAGATAAATAACGGGGATTGGGAAGACAGTATAAGGGCTGTGGCTTGCATCCTCTGAACCCTGATTGTGTGTGTGCCTTCCATTGTATGTGTGCCTTCCATCCTCGGAACCCTGATTCAATACCCAGCACCAGGGGCATCTCATCACCCCCAAGAGTAGCAGAACCTGAGATCCTCCAGGTGTGAACCTGGTGGCCCCAGTGGTCCCAGGCACCACAGACCCCCTGCTGTCAGTCATTAAAACCAGTTGGTGGGGCTGGAGCAATAGCACAGTGGGTAGGGCGTTTGCCCTGCATGCGGCCAACCCAGGTTCGATTCCCAGCATCCCATATGGTCCCCTGAGCACCGCCAGGGGTAATTCCTGAGCACAGAGCCAGGAGTAGCCACTGTGCATCGCCGGGTGTGACCCAAAAAGAAAAAAAAAACAGTTGGTGGAATATTGCCAGTACAGCCCCCAGGGGCCCCCTGAGAACCTCTTGGGAAGTGGCATCTCATAAAAAGACAATCCAATTTTAAAATGGACATAGGATTGGAAAGGATATTTCTTTAAAGATGATATAAAAATAGATAGGAAATATAAAAATATGTTTGAATCAGTAGTCATCAGGGAAATGCTAATCAAAACTACAATGGATACCAGTTTGCACCCACCAGGATGGTTAAAATTTAAGAGAAAGATAATGACAAGCTAGCGAGAATGTGGGAAATGAAACCATCATTCATTGCTGACTAGAATGTAAAATCGTGCAGTCATTTGGAAAAGTCTAGTAATGTTTCTCAAATGTTTAATATAGAATGACCATATGACCCAGTAATTATACTCCTAGGAATATATCCAAAAGAAATTAAAATAAACCTACATAAAATTTATACTCAAATATTCATAGCAGAATTATGCATAATAGCTAAAGCCCAAAAGTAGAAACAGCCCAAATGTTCATGAACTGATAAATGAATAAAATGTGATATATTCATATAATACTGCAAAGGGCAATAAAAGGAAGGAAGCAATGATGATACATGCTTACCTCATGGAGGAACCTTGAAAATATGCTCAGTAAAAGAACATACACCCATACTGCTGGCTCCATTTAATCATTCTATGTCCAGAATAAGCAAATTTTATAGAAACAAGTAGACTAGTGGCTGCCTGAGCCTTGGAGGCAGGAAAGATTATAAAAAGATGTTGCTAGTTGATATGGTTCCTTTTAATGTTTTAAATTTAGGAGGGCTCAGGATGTGGTTCAAGTAAAATACATGCCTTGTATATATGAGACCTGGGTTCAGTCCTTGGCTCCACACAACAAAAACAAGTTCTTAGACTACAAATATTGTTAGACAACTGTACTAGAAACTATTGAATGGTACGATGTGTGTGTTTTTTAGGGGGGGTATTGTGTGTTATCTTTTGGGAAGGACAAAACCAGCAGTGTGCAGGGCTTACTCCTGGCTCTGTGTTCAAGGAACACTCTTGGCAGAGCTCAGGAGACCATATCAGGTGCCAGGGATTGAACTTGAATTAGCAGCATTAAAGGGAGGCACCCTACCCACTGCACTCTCTCTCTGCCCCCTTGAATATTATAGTTTAAGTGGTTAGATTTCTACTACATGAATTACATCTCCAAAAATAAATTGTATATCGTACCTGAGCCTTAATCGTAGAGAATATTCATTTCTAAATTGTAAGCATGTACTACTATGCTAAGATATTAGACATTCACAAAAAGTATAAAATAAAAAGTAATATTCAAAAAGGATCTTGGCTGATGAAATAGGTAAGGATTTCAACGCCTTTCATTCCTGGGAGTCAGAATAGTAACAGCATCAACCCCAGCAGCTATTATGATCTTAGCTCATTCTATGTGCCAGGCTCCCCCTTTATATAATCAACCTTCTAACAGCTGAGCAGGGGGAAACTGTTTAGATTCTCTTTCTTCCTAGTGATAAAATTGAAGGCTAAAATACACAGAAGCTGGAGGGCACCAGAAGGAAAGGCAATGAGGAAGGGACCTGGCTTGGGAGTTTATTATCCACCAGTTTTGCTCTCGCTTTCCCAACCCTATAACACTAAGTAT
The DNA here is from genome assembly GCF_029834395.1 of Sorex fumeus. Taxonomy (NCBI): domain Eukaryota; kingdom Metazoa; phylum Chordata; class Mammalia; order Eulipotyphla; family Soricidae; genus Sorex; species Sorex fumeus. Next base: position 50,398,122 of record NW_026606129.1, on the reverse strand, counting down.
CTCCTCTAAGACACACCGCAGGCAGTTCCTTGTTATTTGGAGCTTCATCGAAGACTAAGTTTCCTTGTAGGGTTGAGTTTGAATGAAAACCTAGGGTGGGGAATCTTGAGATTTGAATGGTTGGAAATTCAAAATCTGTGTTCCTGGGACAAATTTAAAGGTTAAATGTCTCTCAAAAGCAGTGAGAAAACCAGTAAAATAAAGACATTTAGGAGCAGGACATGCTCAGTAGCCAACTGTAAGGAATGCCTAGAACAGTGCTTGGCATGTCACAGGTACGCAATAAATATCACTGACTGAATGAATGACCCCAAGCACTATTCTGCCCTAGAGGGGAACTGATGCAAAGTGGAACATAGGCCCAGGGATGTGGCTCAGTGGTAAAGCACTTGCCTTGCATCGGCCAGTTCCGATCCCTAGCATTGCAAAATAATAATAATAATAAATAAAAAATAAAATCTACTAAGTGGAACTCAGCTACATTAGGGAAAAAAAATCTTCAAATTCCAAATACCAAAACTCTTAGTGGGCCAAACAGATAAGGTCTCTCCTCCTTCAGATTTGGGAGTGAGTCTCTGAAGGGACACAGGCGGTCTGTGCTAATATAAGTGCCATGGGGACCAGAGGAAAGAGGAACATCTTGCTGCAGCTGATCTCTCATGATGTGGGTGGTCATGCTCTATAAGCACCGTGAATTAAGCCAGCATAGCCTGCAGGGCTGGAGCGATAGCACAGCGGGTAGGGCGTTCGCCTTACAAGCGGCCAACATGGCCGACCCGAGTTCGACTCCTCCGCCCCTCTCGGAGAGCCCGGCAAGCTACCGAGAGTATTCGATATGCCAGACACAGTAACAACAAAGTCTCCAATGGAGACGTTACTGGGCCTGCTCGAGCAAATCGACGATCAACGGGAGGGCCTTTACCTTTTACCTTTACCTTTAGCCTGCAGAAGGGACGAATAGAGAAAAGTGAGCTTATATCACAGGCCAGAAACCATTGCATCCAGGAAGTGATCCTAGTCAGGAGGACAGACTAAGCCTGGAAATCCACTGAGGCGTGGGAGAAAGGGCCTTAGGGGTGAGGCTACTCTCTGCTCCACCCATGGCAAAGGGTCTGATGGCTTACCAGGAGCTAAGTCCAGGACAAAGGAGGGCCAAAGTTTCCAGAAGGCACGGGAGGGCTGCTCCCATTCAGGAAGTGACAGAGACACAATGCTGAGGGCCCGTGGCTGAGCCAGTGACTGGAAGTGCGTGCCTTGAGAGAGTGAGGCCGCGAGCTCTGTTCCCAGTGCCATCCACATGCACGGGGCACATTTCCTGCAACTCGGCTGCCTGAGCAGCCTGGTGCCACCACAGAGCATGTGCTCACCAGTCTGCAGGCATGTGTGAGTGCTGGTGTGTGCAGCCCCCAGACAATTCTGCAAGCAATAAAGCCCAGAAAGTATGTACTCAAGCACCACGGCCAAAATATACCTGAGTGCCACCACTAGTTGCATGTGATCTGGACGGGTATGTGTGTAAGCACCATAACCATATGTGCAACCTCCTCAGTAATAGCTAGTGTGTGTTGTGTGTGTGTGTGTGTGTGTGTGTCCCAGTCATCACAAGAGCAACAGAGGGAAGACAGGAAAATAAAATATGAATCGATTTGTTTTGTTATCTCCAGACCAGGCTGGAGCACGTGCTGTGCACACAGGAGGCCCGGTTCTATCTCCTCCTCCACCTGGTTCCTCAAGTACTACCAGGAGCAGCCCAGAGCACTGCACTGAGAGTATCTCTTGGGATAGCTGAGTGTGGCCAAAACAAACACAAACAAATAAAAAAATAAATAAATAAAGGTGTCTGGGACCAAAACTGCTGATTTTGAGAAGTGGGAAGATGGGGAGAAATGTCTCCACATGAAGCAGACTGCAAAGCACTGTATTCCGCATGATCCCGTTTCTTTAAAAATATACGTTAGTGGGCGGGAGAGATGGTGCAAAGGGCTGGAGTGCAGGCTATGTATGCAGGAATCCTGGATTTGCTCCCTGGCACCCCAGTGTCCCCAGGAACACCAGAAGCAACCCCTAAGTACAGTGCAAGGAGGAACCCTGAGCACCACTTGGTGTGTGTCCACTCCCCACCTGCAAAGAGAACTCTACCAAAAATAATTTTTATTTATTTATTTATTTTTGCTTTTTGGGTCAGACCTGGCCATGCACAGGGGTTACTCCTGGCTCTGCAGTCAGAAGTTACTCCTGGCGGTGCTCAGGGGACCATATGGGATGCTGGGAATCGAACCTGGGTCGGCCGCATGCAAGGCAAATACCCTACCCGCTGTGCTATCTCTCCAGCCCCAAAAAATAATTTTTAAATAAACATGTAGGTTGGCCCTCTTATGATCAGGTGGGATCTAGTAGACAGTGAGGGGGCCAGGAGGTCAGCCAAGGAAGGCACAAGTGCAGTGACCTGAGTGGTGGGCCCAGCAGGGTTCCTATAGATAGCCCCAGTGATCCCAAAAGTCTTGCTGGCCCTGATAACTTTGGGATCCCCGCCCTGGTGGTTCTGGGGGGCCCTGTTGCTAGTGAACTCCCCAGAGAAAAGGGCCCTGTGGAGACACTGCATCGGCAGCCAAGATCCAGCTACCCGTCCTCCGGCCCCCTTTGCAGGGTCTCAAGGGCCTGTTCAGAAGCTCGACCTGAAAAGCCACCTCCTGGCTGTGTGCTCACTGCTCCAGACACCAGCCAACTCCCAAGTCCCCTGCCCTCCCCTCTGGATGAGCTTTTTCTGGAGGCACAGACCTTGAAGAGCTTGATGCCCCATTTTCTCTAAGCCTAACTGAGTTTCCTCCCTGACAGCACCTCCTTCCCTGGGGCTGGTTTCTGGACTAGTTATCACTATGTACTATTAAGGTCTGATATTTGGCTTGAAATGGCCCTGGGGAGCTCAGGGTCCGAAAGCTCTGATTAAATGCTTGTTACTAGAGAAAATAAAACTATGATCCTCCCTGCCAGCATGCAGTAGCCAGGGCCCCTCTGAACCTGAGTCTAGGAGGAGAATACAATCAACTTGCTTCACATGCTCTGTCATACTAAGCAAGTGTTCAGCCAGCACTGTTTTGAATGGCATGGGGTTGCCCAGGAAAGTGCCTCGTGCAGGCTTTCCTGCCCCTGTACCCCATGCCAAACCCAGTCTCTTTTCCTTTGCCTCTCCTTCCTTGGTGAGTTTAGCCAGACCAATGTTATCATCCCCGTGGGGCTGATCAGATGCCTCTCTGGGAACGTGGCCTTGGTTTACCAAAGGTAAGTTTGTGGTGCCGGGGTTTAAGAGGCCTACCCCGGGAGGTGGAGAGAGGTTCAATGTACTCTAGTGCATGCCTGGCATGCCAAGGTCTGGCATTTTTTAATTCCTGGCACTATGGGGTTTTCTGAGCACCTCCAGCATAACCCTGGTAGCCCCAACACTGCTGGATTTGAAAATCACTTAACTAAAAATGAACAGAGAATGGTCCCTGGGTTCCCTGAGCCCTGCTTTGGCAATTCTCCCTCCCCCAAATAAAACACTTTTGCTGCAGCCAAAGTGTCAAGGAGGGCTTCCCTCTAATCCCTGCCAAGGGCTGATATGGCTGATATGGGCAACTGGGCTTGCTCCAGGGCACCCATGATACCACTTGCTTCATGAGAGGAAGTTGGGAGGATCCTGAGAGAAGAGCTTGGGAGAAGAAACCAAGCCTTGAGCTCCAGGAGAAACGCCTGGGCCCTTTTAGCCCAGCTCCTTCGCCATACTAGTCCAGGCTTGGACTGAGAGCTTCTCTCTCTGAGGGTTCCTGAAGGATCTCAGGAGGCTCCTGCCCTTGAGAGGCCTGGGTGAGGCCCAGGAGCTGCTGTCAGCTGCTTAGCACTATGAGGAAAGCAGAGAGCAGGTCTCATCCTGCTCTCACTCCTTGCACCAAGCTCTTGGCCTAAGGAAGAGCTAGCAAAGGCTCCACAGTCCTGCCTAAGCTGTGCTCCTGGAAAGGGAGAAGAGACCAGGACCTATGGGACCTAGAGGGAAGCCCGCCTTGACACTCTGGCTGCAGCAATGGGAAGCAAAGGGAGCTGGGTAGAAAAGAGCAAACACACTGCAGGCCAGAGCAATAGTACAGCCGGTAGGGCATTTGCTTTGCACATGGTCAACTTGGGTTCAATCCCTGGCATGGCCAGGAGTAATTCCTAAGGGCAGAGACAGGCATAACTCTTGAGTACCACCAGATATAGCACAAAAACAGACAAACAAAAAAGCACACTCACAACCCCAGAACTGAAAAGGGGGACCCCAAAACAGGCTTCCAGAGGAAAGGTGGGAGCTGTGAAAGGCAGGCACGCACCCAGGGAGCCCAGGGGATGGGTGGCAGCAGATTGTGAAGCTGCTGGAATATCTTCTCCTCTTCCTAGTAAATCAGAGCACTGGCCCAGAAGCCTTCCTCCTCTTTGAGGCCAGTCACTCCAGCCTGCCTTCTCTGCCACAGTCTGATACCAGCGGTGACACAGGTTTGCGGGGTAAAAGCACTGGAGACCGAGCTGCACGTGGAGGAGGTTTGAAGGCAGCAAGGAGGCCGCAGTGAACCAGAGCTTCCTGCTGCCGGGGGAACCTCATGGAAAAACCTGTGACCAACATTCACACCTGATAGAGCCAGGCTAACTCTGGGAAAGAGACAGGAACTTGACTGTCTCCAAAACGTCTGGAAAACACAGCTGCCTCTTCTCTGCCTCTTCAGGAGCCACCAACCCCAGTGACCCCCCCCCCCCAACAGTGGCGAGAGCTGCCAGCCATTAAGTAGCATGGACTGGGGAGGGCAATGAGCTCCTGATGGGAAAAGCCAAGCAGTGGTCAGGGGGCACGGGAAGCAGACTCCCTGTGAGGGGCAGTCCTGGCCATGGCAGCAAAAAGTGCGTTCCAAGACATGCCCCACACTCCCGTCCGTGGTGCTCATCCCTCTTGCTGAAGAGGAACCTTCTGCTCCTTTGAACATGATGCGCCTTGGGCCCTTTGCAAGGGAATCCTCCTGCCTGCATGGCTCAGGCCCCGTGCCTCTCGGCCTACCTGTTCCCTTGACAACCCTCACCTCTCAGTGGGCCCTTGCTGTCACTTCCTCTAGGTCGTAGTTCTCAGAGCATCCTACTTCAACTCCTTCAACAGGATTTGGCTGCTATGGGACTAATCTTAGTCCACCAACCAGACTCTTAGCTCCTCAAGGACAGGGCTGGGCCCATTTTCCTTGCCATTCTATCTCAGACCCCAGCACAGAGCCCAGGAAGGAGAGAGCAGATAAGTTTGTGTGAGCCTGGTTCCTCTAAGGTGCCTGCCAGAGCCTCAGAAGTCCTGAGAGTTGACCCTGAGAAACAAATCTTCCCCTCCTACTTATGCACCTGAGGACCATGGAGGCTGGAAAGGGAAACTTGACAGCAAAAATGAAAAGGGGCTGACAGAAAAAGTACAGGCAGCTAAGGACAGGGAAGTTCCCAGTGAGCCTCCGTGGAGCCCCAGGAGGAAGCAGGGTGAGGTGTGTGTGTGTGTGTGTGTGTGTGTGTGTGTGTGTGTGCGCACGCGCATGATCATGTGCATGCATGTGAGAGAGTGTGTGAATGTGTGTATGCATGTATGCGCATGTGTGTTTCTGCTGATTTTGGGGGATGAGCAGTTCTCTGAGGTCCAGGCCTGAACAGCTACCAAAGCCCTACAACAGCCCCGAACACTGTGAAGGTCCCAGACAGCGGGGAGCTCTGCCGCTCCTTGCCCTTGACTCTGCGGCCCGAGCCCTCTGTTCACCCAGACTGTGGAATCCAATCAGACTGACTATTGTGCATCCTCTGTGAACTCAGATGCCCAGACCCTGATATATCTCAGGACGAATAAATGTTTGTTGAATGAACAAACACTGAACAAAAATAAACACTGAACAGAAATGTTAGACAAGAAACAACATTCTCAAGATGAGACTGTGTCTTTTGGGAGCAAAGCCTTCCCTGGGGATAAAGCAAGGTGTCTGGAGAAGCAAACAAGCTCAGGGAAGAGTCGCAGGCTGCCAGCATCTGAGGTATCGAAGCACACACACACCCTCCCCACCCGGCGTGTCCTCCAGTAACAACCAGGACTCTTTCTGGCCACACCTGGCTCATCGCTAGCGGGTCGCTCTGGCAGTGCTCAGTACCATGCAGTGCCGGGGACCAAACCATGGACATGCATGCCAGCCTTTTGAGCCACCTCCCTAGCCCAATCAGCCTACTTTGCCTGAATAACTTCCATAGTTGGTCTTATTTCTGAAGACTATCCACGGCATGTGGGCCTAAGCCATGTCGCTTTCTCAGAAGGTTCACCTCGTGTCCATGGCAGTACATGAAAGAGAAGGCTTAGACATCTCTGTCCTCATCCTCATGCACCCCGAGGCTCCGACCTAGTACAGAGTGATCACACTTCACTGGGTAAAGCTTTGACTTCCTCTTTCTCCAAGGAGTCTCACTGCAGGAGCTGGAGAGGTAGCACAGCGGGTATAGTACTTGCCGTGCATGTGGCCAGTCCGGGTTCAATCCCCAGCACCCTCTGTGATCCCCCGAGCCCCTCCAGGAGTAATACCTGAGCACAGAGCCAGGAATTAGCCCTGAGCACATCTGGGTGTGCCCCCCCCCAAAAAAAAACCTAGGAGTCTCACTGCAACACTGGCTTTGCCCCAAACTTGGCCCTGTGGCGCTTGGATTCCCTTCTGGCCCTAGAGTCTCATTCTCAAGACCGTCCTGAAGCTGCCTCCTGCTTCCTCCCCACATCTCACTCTATCCAGGGCCAGGAGGTGCTGAGCAGACAAGTTCTGCACAGTATATGCTCCATCCCCTCTGGACACAAGACAGTTTCCTCTCCCAGAGTGGCCAGGGGAGCTCAACCAGCAGAGGCGCCTCTTCCCCACTCTGTCCTGTTTACACAGCTCAGGCAAACCAGGTACAGCGAAGGCTGGCCAGGGAGGGTCTGGGCTGACTGGTAAGAGCAGAACCCCTGTACCTCTGGGGAGGAAGGGAGAGCGAGGGGATGCTGTAGCTGAACTGTTCTGAGGCACTGGCCTGCTATTGCGGGTCCCTCCCTCCCCTTCCCCCCAGGTGCCGGCCTGCAGCACAGCTCTCCAAAATCACCCTGGATGGAAATCCCTCGGACCCTAGTCATCAGAGTTGGAGCTCTGTCATTTGTAAAAGAATTTTCAGTACAGGAGGGAAGCAGGGATAGATACTTGGTCATTGGGAAAGTCCTACTCCACCGGCCAGTGGCAGAGCCTGCACCATCTGCCCAAGCTGGCATCCAGAGCCCCAGGCAGAGGAACACGGCCCAGAGTGAAACCCTGCTGCCCTGCTGCCTCCCCCCAACTGCCCAGAAGCACATCACCATCCTGGAGAAGTAGTCCCTGACCTATAGTTTCCTCTTTCCTTTCCTCTTCCCAACATTCCAAATCTGCCAACAAGACTCCACCCCATCCTACCAATCAGGCCTCCCGGGGTTTCCAAATATATAAGTGAGGGTTAAGAAGCAAAGAGAAATTCTTCTCACACAAGGGGGTATTCTCTATGGCTCTGATTGGCTGGGTTGCTGCCCCAGCTAGTAATAGATTCTGAAAGCCTGTAGAATGGGCCGGGACTTACAAGGGAACTCGCCATACAGCTCCAAATTCTGTTTCAGCAGCCATATGTGAAGATGAGCAGGATGTACCACAGCAGGCCTTAAGCTCCAGTAAGTTCGAGTTCCCAGAGGACAAGGGCCTACCCTTAATCAAGTTCAATTCACAAACATTCTCAGGACCGAAGAGATAGCTCAAGGGGTACAGAAAGCATGTGAGGAGCCTGGGTTCGATCCCCAGCATCGCATGTCCTTCAGCACCATGGCAGGTGACCTCACCAACTCAGCCCCACACTGGGACTAGTTCCTGCATAACATCAAATTTGGTTTCAACACAGAAACAAATAATCTTTCTCCCTGGTAAGAATCAGGGGTTCAAATATATCTGTTCATCAGCCCAGGGCAGGAGTGGGGGCATCAATTGGCATTTAATACCAATCCTCATGATAAGTGCTTTCATTTTTAGCATTGCATTTGATAAGATAAATGTTTGTTGAATTGCATGCACTTGACTTGCCCTCTTAGAACCCCAGTGTTGCCTTAATTTCTTCCTCTTTCTTATCTCTCTCTCGGGGTACTTGTAGGGAAGCAGGTGGCATAAATATTAAAGCATTTGCAGGTGAAGTGCTACTTTATTTTTCCAGCACAGACTTGAATGCTCAGCTGCCTACCTTACATCTCCCTTAGATGCCTCTAAAAGTGTGACTAGCAGGTCCCTCTGTCTCTATGTCCAGAGCATATTTCAGCACTCTTAGTTACCTCCCAGCTAATGAGTCCTGGCATCCTCTTACGTCTCCAAACCAAACATACCCCTTGCCAGCTCCCTGCTTCTGCTCCATATTCGCCCTCAGGCTAGGCCACACAGAACAAAATCATGAGTGCTCTGACCATTTTGTTCTGGTAGTCTTATGTCTACAAACAACTCCGTACTGGAAAACCCATGTCAGACAAATAGAAAAAACTTTCCAACAGCAGACCCACGTGCCTGAGAGAAACCAAAGGCCCCTGAGCACTGGCATATTCACAAGTCAGAGTTGCTGCCTTCAGACAATGAGCGCAGACATTCTGGGAGACTTTGGAAGTTGGATTAGATGCTCCAAATTAAAGAAGGACAGAGCAAACAGACCAACAGCCCAAACCAACTCTCTCTCCCAGAGCAAAGGGTCTGACCTGCTAGTTCCTGACATTGGGAGGTACCTGACCTGAAGCCACAGAGTTCTGGAGCTGTAGGATGAACTGCCAGGTGTGCCATGTCCACCTCCCCAGTCTGCCAGCTGACAACTTGGCACAGCTGGAGGAAGTAGAGCTATATCTCTCTCAGGTCTGTCTTTTCCATGCCTGCCCTGCCCTGAGTCTTGATCAATTCCATTGCCCTAGACTCACAGGTCCCTTGTTGCTACCAAGGTACCAAGTTTTGTGTGTGTGTGTGTGTGTGTGTGTGTGTGTGTGTGTGTGTGTGTGTATAGGGAGGGGATGACAGGATTGAGGTGGGGGGATCAACACTTGGGAGCTGAGCACAGAGGGGTACATAGAGCTGGAAGCAGTCAGTACAGGCCCAGGGGAGCCCTGCTAGCCGAACAAGTAGGAGGAGACCAATATATATATATATATATATATATATATATATATATATATATATGTGTGTATGTATATACAAGGACATATGTGTGTGTGTATATATATATATATATATTTGCTATTTGCTTTTTGGGTCACACCCGGCGATGTACAGGAGTTACTCCTGGCTCTTCACTCAGGAATTACTCCTGGCGTTGCTTGGGGGACCATATGGAATGCTGGGAATCGAACCCAGGTCGGCCGCGTGCAAGGCAAACGCCCTACCTGCTGTACTATCGCTCCAGCCCCTATATATTTTTGTATGTGTGTGTCTGAGGGATGGAAGAAGCCAGCAGCTTTTGAAGAGGCCCTGACTAACCAGGAGTCTCTCTGCCAATCAGCACTTCTCTGGGACCCAGGTCTGTGAAGACATCTTGTCCACTCTGAAGGAGCTCTGAAGCATAACAGGAGAGCAAACCTCTTCACTTAACGTTCCTAATTAACCTGGGCATTGCTCCTGTTTTCTCTCCTCCATGGGGTTCAAGAGCTATAAGAAGCATCACCACTGCTTTTTATTCATCTCACAGAAAAAAAAAAGAAGAAAGAAAGAAAAGCTGTCAGATGTGGCGGGGACGGTGGGGATCATTACATCTCTCATTTTACAGATTATAAATAAAAAAACAACTGAGGACCTACCCAAGATATACAGCCAGTTTCAGTGCATGTCGGGCTTGATTAAAACCTGAGCTTCTGACCCTCCCCCAGGAGGCCCCACTATTCAATCCCCACCCCCTGCTACCCTGTGCTTTGCTCGAATGTCCTACTTCCTGATCCTTTTCCATCCTCAAAGCCCTCCCCATCCTCTTGCTAAATTTTCCATCTTCTCAGAGCAGGAGGCAGGGAAATGACGTGGTCCTCCAGCTGTGCTCAGTGTATGGCATTTCAGTTTGCTAAAGTCAGCTAGCTGGCTGTTCTTCTAAATCTTTCATATTAGGCCCATGGAGCTCCCAACAGAATAAGTTAATGTTGCGAATGTGTTTTGTAAGCTGTAAGACACCATACAAATATATGCTCTACTATTTTGGAATATGAAAATAATACAACCTCTTGTAACTGTGTTCACATTCTCTTACCTCAGTTAGACAAAAGGTAGGAGTAACCCTAATAGAAGGGACTGGAGAGCAGAGATCTTACAAGCATCTCCCTCCCCAGACTGGGAGCCCTCGGAGCCCTCTCATTCTCCTTCCTTGGTTCTTCACATTTCACCCGGGGACAGGTATCCAAGGGGAGCTTGGCAAAAAGACTCCTGAATATGTGAATACATTTTCACTCCAGAATTCTTCTGCTTCTAAGTAGAATTGAGTCGTAGAAATACATCTCATCTAGGGACGGAGCCATAGTACAGCAGGTAGGGCTTTTGCATTGTACAGAGCCGACCTGGCTTCCATCCCCAGCACCCCATATGGTCCTCCAAGCCCACCAGGAATGATCCCTGAGTGCATAGCCAGAAATAATCTCTGACTACCACCAAGTTTGGCCCCAAAAAAGAAAGAAATATGTCATATCCATTCTCACCTATAAAAATTTCAGATGACCCTACTACTTCAAATGCATGGACTGTGTGGGTGTGGTTTTCAAGAAATTTTCTTACCTCCCTTATTTTCAAAGTACTCAAGGCCTTTCTTATTCTTCCAGCATCCTAGATAAAAACAACTCCTCCCCAGCCAGAAGCACTGCACTTTGGGTTCCTCTGAGTATGGGGGGAGCTGATGGGAACAGCAGAGTGATCCAGGCATGGGCTCATGGACAGGCTGCTGAGACTCTATGATTTCCTCAATAATAAGGACAAGAAGCCAACCCTTCAGGGACAGGGAGATAGCTCAAAAGTCTGGGGTGCATGCTTTGCATGCCTGAGCACCAGGAGCAATCCCTAAGCACCTGAGCCTCGAAGAGCCTAGAGTGCTGGTAGCAGCCCTACTTACTTCTGAGCAGTCAGGACTTCTCAAGAAATTCTAGATTTGATCTCAGGAGCACTCAGTGTGCTTCCATGTGGCCCTACTGATGAAAAGACATAGGGATACTGGGTAAGCAAGAGGTCTCTGAAAAAACATGGTTCTCTTCAGAAGCCTCAATGCCAAAAAAGCAAAGAACAGGAAGAAGAGATCAGGGCAGCACTGAGACCAGTCTGGAGCACAAGGTAGGGCACAGATGAATCAGGGACCATGCTCACCAGCTCTGTCCCACCAGCACAGGTAGAAGAACCTAAAGTATACGATACAGAGCTTAGAGAATGGTGAAACCAGACAGATACCTAGTCTACAGAGATGGACAAACCCACAGGAGGAAGGATAGCAGAATTCCACCTCCCTTACAGAAGCAGGATCACTGAGGCCTGGGCCCCAATTCCTTCCCTAGCTACAACTAGCTTCCTCAACTGTGCAGAGATGACAGGAGTCCTGCAGAAAGATAGCAGTGATATGAATCCAGCACCAATGCCAGCATGGCTTGAGGTACCATGGCTTGATCGTCCGCCTTACCCAACATACCAGGAGGGCCCCAGTCCTAAAGTGACACAGGACCTTTACTAAGGGAATACAGATCTCAGCCACCATTTCACCATTTAAAAAGAGTGTCCCTGGCAATGCCAAACAGACTATCTGAAGAGCTGTGTGATGGAGGTGGAGAGAGAATATATGTGTCAAACACCTAGCAAAGCTCTTAGGATGAAGCAGGCTTCCTTCCAGTAATATAGTGGTAACTAACAGTTTTGCCGAGTCAGCTCTAACTTACCGGTGCATGGGCTAAAGGATCAGATTCCCGTCCACACATAGTAAGGTCTGCCCCTCCCACCTTCCTCATCAAGCAGGGAAAGGGCCTCCTTTCACACTCTCTCTCTCTCTCTCTTTCTCTCTCTCTCTCTCTCTCTCTCTCACACACACACACACACACACATACACACACACACACACACACACACACAGAACTTAGAAGTAGAAGTAGGGGAAAGATTTACTGGAGTCAGATTTTAGTCTCTTAGCAGTTTCCTACTTATAAATACGAGAAATCTCCCACAAGTCAGAATGAAAAGGCATGACGTAGAGACCTCTGAAAGCTTTACCTTTTTAAATTCAGAACCAAACCTACTCAGAGGAAGGGGAACCTTAGGAAGAGAACAGAATAGTGACCCACTGCAGTATTCACTGGCTCCCAAACCAGTCCAAATTCTAGCTATATTATTTTGTTTGGTTTGGTTTTGGTTTGGTTTGGGGCCACACCCAGTGATGCTCAGGAGTTACTCCTGGCTCTGCGTTTAGGAATTACTCCTGGTGGTACTCGGGGGATCATCTGGGATATTGGAGATCAAAGCCAGGTCTGCCACATGCAAAGCAAATGCCCTACCCGCTGTACTATCACTCTGAACCCTCTAGCTTTATTTTTATAGAACTTGCCATCCTATCAGCCAGAAGCCCTCAAGTTTTTTTAAAAAAAATTATTATTTCTTTTTTGGGTTTTGTTGTTTAGGTTCTTGGTTTTTGAGTCACACCTGGCTGTGCTCAGGGCTTACTAATGACTCTGTGCTCAGAAATCACTCCTAGTGGGCTAGGGCTAGGGGGCCAAATGTGGTGCCAGGGATCAAACCCAGGTTGACCACAAGCAAGGCAAGTGCCATACCTGCTGTACTACTGCTCCAAAACCCCAAGAAATCTTTTTTAAGTCAGCATTTCTTGGGCCAGGAATATGGCCCAAAGGTTACTAACTCCGAGTACTGCATGGTATAGCCCTGGTGGCCCCTGAGTACATCAGGGAGTGGCCAAGGGTTTTTGTTTTCTTAACTCTAATTTGAATATAAATGGGAATCGCTTTTAGATATGATTTCCAGTTTACAGGGGGGAAAAAATTGGGACAGAGGAACATCTTAAATGACACCAGAGGGATACAATTCAAAATATAAGAAATATGATCCATAATATAAGAGAACACAGGAGCAAAGACTATTATCTGTTCATAAGCTACAAAGGGGGAATAAAGGGAAAGGGATCGATGGGTTTAAAGAAATGTATTAAATGTAAAGTTTAGACCTCAGGCCAAAGCAATAAATAGAACAGGGTTAAGGTACTTGCCTTACCAACCTGAATTCAATCCCTAGTAGTACTATCAGGAGTGATCTCTGAGCACAAATCCAGGAGTAAGCCCTTAGCACAGCCAGCTCTGGCCCCAAAACAAACAAACAAACAAACAAAAATCCCCTGCTTCAAAGTCAAAGAATAGACTGTTTACAGCACAATTCAAAGTAATTATAAAAATAAATGAGTAGGCAATCATAAAATCTTGAACTCTAACTGGAAACTTACTGAGATCCTAAGAGATGGTTATATTGTTTTGATCTGATTATCATAGTGATGTTTATATGGAGTTCTTATGTCACAGAAATACACAGTAAAATATAGTTTATGAAATATTGAAATGTCTGTAAAGAACTCCAATGGGGTAGACAGTGACAGAGGTAGATAACCTTAACCAGCCATGTGTTGTGAATCTCTGTACTGGGCAATGGCAACATGGCTGTTCATCAGTTTATCCTCCCTACTTCCATTGATATTTGAAATTTTCTGTGATTAAAAAAAGCTTTTTTCTTTTATTTATTTATTTATTTTGCTTTTTAGGTCACACCCCGCAATGCACAGGGGTTACTCCTGGCTCTGTGCTCAGGAATTACCCCTGGCGGTGCTCAGGGGACCATATGGGATGCTGGGAATTGAACCCGGGTCGGCCATGTGCAAGGCAAATGCCCTACCCACTGTGCTATCGCTCCAGCCCCCAAAAAAGCTTCTTAAAAGGGACCAGAGAGATAGTACAGTGGGTAAGGCATTTGCCTTGCTCATGGGGGACCTGGATTCAATCCCACATGATCCCCCAAGCACCTCCAGGAATGATCCCTGAACACAAAACCTGCATGCAACCAAGTGTGGTCAGAAAAAAAGTCATAAAATAGGGACAGAAGGACTGGACAGATAATACACAGGTAGGGCACTTGCCTTGCACGTAGCTGACCCAGGTTCAATTCCCAGCACCCCATACGGTTCCCTACACACTGCTTGAGTAATTCCTGAGTGCAAAGCCAGGAAAATTCCTAAGCCCTGAACTTGGCTGAATGTGGCCCAAAAACAAACAATGGAGCTAGAGAGATAATGCAGAGGTGAAGGCACTTGCCTTAAGTACAGCTAAACCTAGTTAAATTCCAGCACCACATATGGTATGAGCACTGCCAGGAATGATCCTTTAGCACAGAGCCAGAAGTAAGCCCTGAGCACTGCCAGGAACCAGGTGTGGCCCAGAAACTACACACACACACACACACACACACACACACACACACACACACCCTTATCTCATTAACGTTTTTTGTGGGGAGGGGCTGCATCAGTGTCAGCTTCCCCATTTTACTATAGCTATTAATGCTATATGTTCAAAGCTGTTTCTCTGTCCCTGGCATGAAATACAAAACTGGCTGCCCTTTCTGGGTGAAATTTTGACGTCCCATTAGTGCACCATTGCGTGCCTCCATGAAAATCCAGTCACTATGGCCAAGCATAGTCTTTCAAGAATAAAGACCATTTCCAGACCTAAACTACATCCCTACATTTTATCCTTACAAATTAGCCTTGGATTTTTCTCAACTTGATTGTTAACTGATGGAGTTTAATCTGGCTAACTCTAAACAAACCTGGCCAACCCAGGTTGTGAATAGAACTCTGGGTATAGCTCTCAAAGCAGCCTTGCCCACCTTCCAGTAAACAGGCAGGTTCTCTGTGCCCAGCTGCCTTTGGCTCACAATATCTCCATGGCATATGGGCTTGGAGTGAGCAAGATGTGACCTGGCCTTGATGACAGATTTTGAAGGATAATGAGGGGAAGAAGATTCATCTGATTCACCCCATCTCTTCTCCACACCCTGCACTGGGCCCCTTGTACTCACATTTCTCCTTCTTTCTTCCTCTTATAACCCCACCACTTTTCCAGCATGCCTTGGGTTTTCTCCTTCTTTTGAAGTCAAGTTTTATCTCTCCGTTCTTCCTAATAATCCCACAAAGACTGCCCATTTGACACTTCTAAAACACTAAGTTTCCAAAAATGTCCCTCTCAAAATCCTGTGATTCACTTTTTCCAGAACTGTTTGACTGACCAAAGGGTGTATGATGCTTTAACTTCTAGTTAAAGAAGATCTGGAGCATCATACACCCTTCTGGTCAGTCGCCAAGCCAGCCTCGTGTTTATTCTTGACACTGATATATACACCAAAGTAGGTTAACTAAAAATCAATTTGCAACTGTCAAAATGTGCAACTTGGGACTGGGAAGATAGCTCAAGTAAGAGAGCATGTGTCTGGTATGTGCAAGGTCCTAAGTTCAATTGCTGGCATTGCATGTCTTCCCAAGAACCACCAGCCCTGGAAGTCCCCCATGCACCACCAGGTCCAAGTACCACATCTCAGGTCCAAGTACTGAGGCACCAGGCCTGCATTGCTGATCACTGACAAGAGAGTTCTCAGGTGCCCCAAGCACATGCCCTTATTAAACAAAAAGGCTAGAGAAGATATATTCAAGGACCAGTACACATGCTGCACATGCACAAGTCTCAGCTTCTATTTCTAGCACCTAATGGTCCCCATGAACACCACTGGGGACAACTCCCTAGAACCAAGTTTGAAGTAGACCTTGAATACCACTAGACGTGGCCCAAAAACAAAACAAAAAATAATGTGCAAATCCACAGGAATGAAGTAAATTAGGCTGCCACTGATTTATATTGTTCCTTTGGGCAACTGGTGGTGGAGACACAGCTGACAGTACATCAGCACTACCAGGGCTACACAGCGATGCTGTGGAGTACATGCAATGTGGAATCAAACCTAGGACCTTAGCATGCATGCATATACTCTACCTCTTAAGCCATAATCCTAGCCCCTGGGAAAGTTTTAAAAGTGCTTTCTGGGGTACTGATAAAATTCCATCCTGAACTGTGTGTGTGTGTCTGTGTGTGTGTGAGTGTGAGTGTGAGTGTGTGTGTGTGTGTGTGTGTGTGTGTGTGTGTGACTCCAGGTTCCCAGACTTACTTGGGCTACCACCTTCTTTTCACAAAAGAAATTATTCAGCACGACTCTAGAAATAAACCTTCTTTAAACAAACAGAAAGCAGCCCCCACAATTGCCCCTGAGGCTACTGCCACCCCCTATTACTTTCCAGTTCCCACCCCCCAGAAAGGGCAGGATCTCCCACCTTGGGAAACACTGTTCTTTGAGGACACTGCCCACGCGAGGGCACAGACACAGACTGCAGAATGGAAACTAAGACAGAGTTCCGCCTTCCCCCATCTGGCACTACTTGGGAAAGGCGCAACCTATTTAACTGTGCATGTGACTTGCCAATGCCCAAAGTGCGATCTCATGCAAGTGGGCTAAGAGGCAGCACCCTGGGTGTGGTGGCACTGCCACTGAAGGAATCCAGGTCAGGCTTCTAAGCCCCAAATGCTGGAGCTACCTCCTCCCAGAGCCCAAGACAGCTGGGGGTGAGGATGAAAAGACTAACTGAGGGCGACAAGGGATAATATAGCCATGGAAAAGAACAAAAATCCAACTGCCCCCCAACTTCCATACCTCTCTGGTGTTAATAAAATGGTCTCCCCATTCCCTGGCCCTCCACCTACCTCTGTGACACTTCTAACTGCCCCCAAATTCACAGCCTTGCTTGAAAACTGTATTAATGCTCTTTCCAAACTCCCAGAAGCACATGCCACAGGGCTTTACCTCCATCAATGGGCTTATCTGTTCAGCAGTATCTCAGAACAGAACATGCTAAATTTGGCATCAGGTACCCGAAATGCTCTGGTGATAGGAAGCAGAAACCCTTCTGAAGCAGAAGAAGAGACATACCACACACTACTGCTCATTCAATGTGCTAGGACAAATCAAATATCAGATGAAAGAGAAGATCCTGTCACCTAAGAGCCCCCAGACCTGAGCTTTTTGGGGAGAAGCAGCCAGCTCACCAGCTGACAGTCACAGGAACTAGCATCACAGACCCAAATATGAGCACTACCCACAGCCAGGAGCAAGATTATGTGACTGCTCCATCCAGCAGGAGCCATGATTCCTTCAACCCACAATTATTTGTGGGTCTTCCCTAGAACAGAGCTCAGACAGGTCAGGAACGGAACACGGTGAAGGAATAGTAGCAGTAGATACCAGCCTCCGTCTTGTCCTTCTGAGCTACCCAAATCTTTCCAGAATCTCATATGCTTGACTCTGCAACATCAGATAAACTACAAGCAGATCAACCTGTTTGGTTACCAGATGAGATATGTCAAGTTGCTCATATAAAGAACTCCCCAGTCAAGGTGTTTTTCCATTCCACTGAGGATGCTTTTCCTTGAAGGGAGAGCTCTAAAGCCTGAATGAGTCTCCTTCAAGCTAAAGCTCAACAGCAGACGCAACAAAATGGACAGCCAAGTTCTCAGATCTGTGAGCCATTCCATTGCATTACTGTGATTGCTGATGTGAAATGGGTAGATTCCACTCCTAAAAGGAATGCTCAAGACTAGCATATGTGGGACTGGCTCTGGACTACTAAGACCCATTCATAGCTGTTAGCTGTGTAAGAAATGATTTCTGGGGTGACTATCTATAAGAGACACCAAATGGAAGCTGAGGAATCAAAATTTATGTTCTCTCGCTGTTTATGTGCACCCTCATAAGAGCTGAGGCAATATCGTCAGCTGAAGCACCTCCGGTTTTGCTACTCCCCAGGCCTATTGGATGTTAAGATAATGCCTTCCATTTTATCCTGCTGTCTCTTATTAGCTTTCCTGACTTTTCGGTCTGCTGGTTTATTACATATTGGCATTCCTTTCTACTGCATTCACTGACACTTGGTTGGTTTTTTTTGGTAGCACCTTGATTGGTTGGCATACCTTTTAAACAACCCGATTTCACAGAATTTGGTCAGAAATCTTCTGCGTAAGGCATTCTACATGGGTTTCGGCTTTTCCGCTGGTTTGAAATCATACGGCAACAGAAACATATTTGGTGCTAAGACTATTTAACAGCATTTTTTTTTTGCTTCACCCCAAATGTTTCTCTAAATCTTGATGCGAGCACATGACCCTATTAGTATCGTTTAGCCTAAATAACTACCCTTCCGTGTCCAGTGGCATTTCCCTTTCCTCCAAGGATGCTTATTACCACTGCCTAAGGAAAGCACATGACCAAGTTCATGGTTGAACTGTTTCTCTGTCTCTGTTGGAGGCACCGACACTTACCTTTCCTGACAGCCACTCCCATTGTGCTCTTTCCTCGGCCCAGCACAATGGACACATGCACACAGGGAGGACGTTTTTCATCCCACTGCTCCCCTGTGCAGAGGGACCATGCTGAGGTTACATAAGCCCCTCCTGAACCCGTGTTGAGGTGTAAGCGAATTTGGGGTTCGCGACAGTCATGGTCTGCAGGCCCAACTGACCCTGCGCTCACCATCCTGCCTTGCCAAGGCGGGGCGGCTGGAAAAGAGGGTTGCCGCTTTACCAAGACCACCTGGTTCACAACAATCAGGCTGAGTTCAAAGTGCAACCAGATATCGGACCTCTCTGTCCACGCCACATCGACCTCGCTGAGCAGACCAGATCAGGGGGGGAGTGGGCCCTGGCCCCGGCCTCAGACTGCAGCTCCCCGCCCCCCACGCCGCGCCGTACGCTTACCTGCCCGGGCCGGGGCCAGGTCCGGGACCCGGGCCCGGGCCGGGTGGTCCCGCAGTCCCCCGCGCCGCTCCAGCCGCGGGGAGCTGTCCACCGCCGGCCGGTGCTGAAGGAGGCTTCCCAGCGCCGGGGCCCGGACCCGGGCCGGGGCCTCCAGGCGGCAGCGGTCCATCGCCAGCGCCACCCTCCAAGCTGGCCTCGTTACCCATGGCTGCGGGCGGGGTTGGGGTCGTCCTGGGCCCGGGCCGGCGGCTCCCGGGCGGCTGCTCACACGCTGGGCGCCGCCGCCGCCGCCGCCGCCGCCGCCATCTCCCGGCCCGGCTTGCGCCGCCGCCCGCCGCTGCGCATGCGCACGAGGGCTCCGCGCGCCCCTGCTTGGCACACGCCCCCCCCCCTCCCCACGCGCGCGCTCCCGCCAGCCCGTGAGGACGTGAGTCCACGAGTCGGCCGCGGGGTCGCCGGGAAGCTGCCGCCCAGACGGCGCATGCGCCCTCGGGCCCACCGCGGCCTCCACGCGGTACCTGGAGCCCGGGCCGGGTTGGTGGGAGAGTTGAGGAACCTGGGCCAAGGGGGCCTGGCCACTAGCAGGGCCGTGGAGGCGTCGCGCTCCTCCCTGTCGTGGATTCCGTGGCGCTCCCTAACCCGGGGATCTGGGGCTGGGGGGAGCCTCTGCTTTATGTAATCTACAACCGTCGGGCAATGAGGGGGCAAGGGGAAAGGGCAGACCTCAGAGAGGGGCCACCGGAGTATGACCTCCAAAGATATTTAGGTGCTGAAGACGCACATGAACTAGGGATGGTCAGAAGTGAGATCGTGGAAGGATGGTGAGGGAGAATGCTGGGGACTGGGAGGGCTGCGGCCGGATAATGAGGATCCATCCCCACCATTGTTGATGAGGCTCCTCTCCATAAGGCTGGTTCCATGGGACAGGAGCCGGGCAAGCACCCAGGGAAAGGTGGACAGGCAGGGCTGGCGGGAAGCCAGCTCGGGAGCTGCCCCACTGGCCCTGGGACACTGACCTTGGGAGTTAGTTGATACTCCTCAAATATAGCTTCAAGAACTGTGTAGCGAGGGGGGCGGGGGTCGCAGGCCACCCCTGCATTAACCTTAAAGCTCATCAAGTTATACTTCTGTGTTGTTCCTTTCACAGGTGTCAGTATTTGCCCTCTATTCTGGCCGGTCAGCCTCGTGGCTTCTCACACAAAGCCTGAACTTTCCTGAGGTAGGATATTTTCCTAGAAGATGCAGACTATATTCCAAACAATCCCTGGCTTCATAAATCATCCAAGTGTGGAAGTTGAGTACACTTGGACCTATTTTACAAACCCATTTAATTTTCCAAATGATGAGGAATATCAGATAGGCTGTCGGCCGTTCTAACCTGACCTGGAATAATGCAGAGAGCACAGAGAGCACTGCAAGCCAGCGCCATGGACAGAGCCCAGCTGGGCCTGCGCTGCACACTCTGGACTCAAAGCCGGTTTCCATGAAGCATGGACAATAAGGGGCTACCCTGTGAGTGGTGAGAACAGCCTCGAGGCCCATGTTAGGATGGTCTTTGGTGTACTATCTCCTGTACTGCAAGATGCTGCATCAACTCTGACTGTTGACTGCACAGCTCGGCTCCTCAAAGTTCCACAACCCTGAATGTCCAGAGAGGACCTTGCAACTGACTTGCACTCACTAAAGCTTCAAAATGATGATGGCACTCTCACGTGAAAATACAAATAAAATGCAAGGACAAGGGCCGGGCATTCACTTGATCTACTCTATTATTGGATGCCTTGCTGGTTACTCTGGGCTTGGGGCAGAGGCCAGGTAAGGGGACTGTTTATACCCTTTTATTTTATTTTGTTTTGGGCCACATCCAGCAGTGCTTGGGGGTTATCCTGGCTAAGCCCTTAGGAATCACTCCAGTCAGTGCTCAGGGGACCATATGGGATGTTGGGGATAGAACTAGGGTTGACCATGTGCAAGGTCCTACCCACTGCACGTACTGTTGCTCCAGTGCCATGCTTCACACCTTTTATCCTGGAGAAGAACTATGCAGGAGCACATAGGCTAATGACCTGGCTAGTCCCACACCAATAAACTCCTCTGGTTTCATCTTCCCCAGTCACTGTGGGCTGGGCTATTGGGAAGCTAAGAAGAGGATGTTTGTTTTCTGTTTTTGTAAAAGCTACAGGGAGCTCTGGCTTTCCACAGATTTAAATCAACATACCTCCTAGTTCCTGTGGGGGTAATTAGCCCTACCCAGCCAGCTGGCCTGGGGGAGTTGTCCTGCTCAAAGTGGATTCCTGGCTATTTGTTAACAGACCCCCAGAGTCTCTGCTACCTTGGTAACAGAGGGCACAGCACAGTGGACCCAGGAGGCCCAGAAAGTGTGGATTAGCGGCACCTCTATCTTCCTTTAAGATTCTCAGTCCCACTATCTTTGAGAACCATCCTCAGGAATATGCCCACCCTGACACACTCCCACTGGCACAGGGCCTTGAGACTCCTCCTAGCCATGGGGTGGTGCTGGCAGAGGAGCAGCCCCTGCCTGGCACTCTTAATTAGTCTCCATTAGTATTCACTGTTCCACGGGTGTTTTTTTTCCCCCCTCTGGTTCTAGGACCTCGTGTGATTTGTTCTGTGCGCTAAACTAGGCTTTAGTAGGACAGGGGCTGATGACTGAGTTCTCCGTAGGACTTAGCATTTCCCTCATCTTTTCTTTCAAGGGGCTTTGCCCACCACCAAGGGTGCAGAGCATCTCAGAAGGACCTCTGCCTGTAGCTCCTGTATCACCACATTTAGGCTGTTGTCTTTTAAAAGTAACTGGAAGATGGGACTGGAGATAGTATAGTGGGTAGGGCATTTGCCTTGCATATGGCAAACCCAGGTTCTACCCTCAGCATCCCCTATGATCCCTTGAGCACCACCAGAACTGATACCTGAGTGCAGAGCCAGGAGTAACTCCTGAGCCCAGCCAGGTGTGGCCCCAAAAACCAAAACAAAAGTAACTGGGAGGATACTCAGGCCTTCAGATTTTCTCTTCATGGAGAGTTGTTGGATGTGCTCCCTCTATCCATCTAAGTGAATTTACTAGGGTCACTCATTAGAACATTAGAAGTGAACAAACCTCTAGATCATGCAAACCAACCATGTGGTATGTCTGGTACCATTCCTTTCTATGTCCAGTTATCCAGTTATGATCATGGCCTGGCATCACTGGGATAGTTTCCCAGCCCCCTAAACTTCACTTGACCACAGTGTCTGCTCCCTTCCTCTGGAAGTGTGACACCTGGTAGTCATTTCAGACAAAGGCCAGATGAGAAGAAATCAGTTTGCATGCCCACCGGGAACTGATGGATGAACACATGACCACTTACTTCTCCACTGTGTCTTCAATACTTGTAGGAGACCCAGAGGGAAAATGGAATAAGAGAGGGAGGGCATTCTTTCCTGTAGAAAAAAGGCTCGGAGCCAGCTCAGCTTTGTGGGATGTGTGGAAATGATTAGTCATTGGAACACAAATCTTGGGAGAGTAAAGAGATGGCAGGATCCCAAGGAGCTTTACCTGGAAGTCAGCTGAGCCATGGCAAGGCAACAAGCAGATCAGCCCAGGAAGCCAGGCAGGGAGCAGACTCTGGGCCTTTTCTTCACAGTCCAACTCACTCTGGGCTCAAAATCCCAAAACAAAGATGTCAACTGAGAAGAAGAATAGCAAGTTCTGCAAACAAAAAGAAGTAGAATATAGATGGAAGCGAGCGATGAAAGATCACTGCCATAGGTTCTGGGCTATTCCACAGAGACTGGGAGAGCCAGCTGCTGATTCTGGGGCCCCAGAGTTCTGCCATCTTCTTCTTATTTTAGAGGTGAGGTGGGGTGGGGGCAGCAAAGGACACACCTAAAATCACTGGGGTCTACTTCCAAGGTAGTGCTCTGGGAAATTCTGTGGTACCAAGGATCAAATCCAAACATGAGCTCCAGCCCTTCAGGCCATCTCCTTGGCCTCTGTACTACTGCAGAGATTTGTCTAGCCTTCCAGTGAGAAGCTACTTGGGAAATTCCCTTCCTGCCTCTACTTCTCTGGGATAAAGGAGCAGTATCATGGGGGATGAGGCAAGTGGTACCAACAACAGACATGATCTTTGTTCTACTCAGCAACCCACTTGAGCTGGTCTGACAATCTTGCCTGTGTATAAGTCTTCAGGTAGCCCTGAGGCCAACTTGGTAGGAAAAGGACGCAAAGTTGTAAGGTATACATTTGCTGGATGTCTTGTCTGAATCATTCCTTTCTTATTGCAGTGTGCAAATCTTTACTTGCATTATGTGAGAAAAGCCAGTAAAAAAATCATTAGAAATGTTTACCACCAGCCTAACCCCATCACCCAAGCACTGCTCCCAAGAAAGCTAATTAAGCCCCAGTGCTATGAGTTGTATGATTTTGAAGACTTGTTATGACAAGAAAAAATAATGAAGCCACAAATTCTTCAAGTTGTAAGTGCCCAAGTCAAAACATGCTTCTTTCCTTGCCCCTCTGCCTCTGCACCCCCCCTTGCTCCCCCCAGACAGGCCTCCAGCCTAATTCTGCCTTTTTCATTCGTACATGCAGGCGCTCATCCAGGCTTACTCAGTGCTAGGCCTACCTGCCTTGAGAAACTCCAGGGAAGAGAGACAAGCATACAAGTCATTAACAATAAACTATAGAAAAGATCCTCTCAATCCCATTTCAACCTTCCCTCTAGGATCTCAGAGGTGAAGAAGAACCAAGCTTACCTCAGTTCTATGCCTGGGACTGGGGCAAGATGTGGGAACAGTCAGGCCATGGCCTTATACCCTCTCCTAAGGAGCACACGTCTTACTCCAGGGAAAAGGCAGCTTGCTCAGTCTCTTGATCGGGCCCAGGGAAGTCTCCTAGACAGGGCTCACCTCTGTGGCTCTGCTACTGAAATCCAAGTGCGTTGCCTTTACCACCAAGGATTTTAGGCCATGGGATATTGCTTTTCTCTCTGTTGAGCTTCATTTCTCTCCTAATCAGAGTGACTTATGATAGGACTTGTTTGTCCTATCATCTTCACAGAGTGTCATGGAGGCTTCCAGAAGCTCCTGGAAAATTTCCTGCCTTGTAAGAATGATGCTCAGAACCGGGCAGGATCTCCTTCTGGCTATGGAAAGGCCTGGAGCCCCTTAGACCTCTGACAAGATAGATATGATCAGTGCAACTAAATTCAAAATTATAAGTAACTTAGCACTTTTAAGTCCTGGAACAAGGCATACCTCAGTAGACCCACAAGGATGCAGCAGACTGTGGCACTATTCAAGTCCCACTGAGCCTGCTACCTCCACAGCTCAGAGCAGGCACTGAACCTGGAGGGCTTACTCCCAACACCTCAGAGCAGACCCCCTGTGTTGCCACAGGTCCTGAGGCCTCTGGAGTGTCTGAGGAGAGCCTTCCCAGGCTCCCCCAGGTTCTGGGCCAGTGGCAGGAGATAATCACTATGCAGCAACATCTGTGTTCTGTTATTTGCATATTAACAAAACATTCCGCTGGGCACAGGCTTCAGCTTTCTGAGAAAGTCATTTTGACAACTATTGACAGTGTAAACTGAGAAATTCCTCTGAGCGCTGGACAAAGAACATCATCTACTTGCCACTGGATAGCAGAAAAGCCACATGTTTATATGAGCCTACCCCATCCCATCTTTGCTGATCCCAGCCAAATCTGCCTCTACCCCCTGATCTGTTCCAGGGAACTTCTTGGGCACACAGGGTGAAGAAATCCCTCCTCTAGCCCTGCCTGACGCTTGGAGGAGGGAGTTCCAAAGCCAGCTGATGTGCCTAGGACCCAGGGGAGGGTTTTAGGGGGTAGTAGCTGCTGAGTTAGAGCTCTGAGGTCACAATCAGTGACTGTCAGCCTCTCATTTGCACTTTAATCACTGCAGTAGACACAAGTCAGTAGAGGGGCCCTTTTTCCAGCCACATGTCAGTGCCCTTCCACCCGGGGGCCTCCATTGCCTTCACTGTCCCCAGGTTCAGTTCCTCACCCAGCACGAGTGGGGGTGGGGGGCTTCCTTCAAGACAAAGCTGCAGAGACCCTTCAGGGCCTCCCCTAGCCTCTCCAAATGGGATGCAATCAGTCCTTTCTCTCCTAAGGCCTTCTGCAAGAAAGATGCTGAGAGATTGGCTTGATAGTACAGCAGGAAGGCCACCTGCCTTGCACACGGCCAACCCAGATTCAATTCCTGGCAGCCCCCGTAAAGTCCCTTGAGCCCTGCCAGGAGCAATCCCTGGTTAGAGACCCAGGGATAAGCCTTCAGCACCGCTAGGTGTTGCCCACACCCCTCCTCCCCGAAATAAAGGAAAGACACTGAAATGGGGAGTGATCCCCAAAAGTACAGCTGCTTTATTTTGACTTGCCCTGAACTTGGCTTTTGCCCTTTACTTCAGAAGTCTGGGACATGAAGATACAGAAGGCAAACAGCTCCCTCACCACTGGCCCACAGAGCCCTGGCCAGATCCCAGCTGGATGCTCCCAGACCCTTTTTGCTGTGCTAGTGTGTGCCCAAGTCTGTGGCAATAGCAAGCCCCAAGTGATCCCAAGGTCTCAGGGTGCCTACTCCAGGGAACCCGGAGAAAAAGTCACAGCTGCCCCATAACCATTTAAGGCTAGTGCCAAGTGGCTTCCCCTAGAGGCCCAGAGTAAGGAGGCCCCAACCACCAAGAGCTGCTTCCCAGGATCCCCAGATGGGTGCTTAGGCCACGCCTTCCTCAGGTGCTCTCTGACAATCATTGAATTCTGCTACATGCAGGACCGGAGACACAAAGCCTGGAGTCATGCAAAAATTAAGGCTCAGAGGAGACATAGCTCAAAGACTTGACCCCAGACACCACGGTCCCGTTCCCCGCAAGCAGCAGTGCTGGGAGCAACCCCAAGCAAGGTGTCCAGGTGCCTTTGTCCTCTTTGTGCCCCTGAGATCCTCCAGGTGCGGAGACCCCAAAACAAAAACTAAGGCAACTAAGGCGCAGGAGTGCACAAAAGAAGGGTCCTTAGCAGTTCCTGCTACATAATCTCTGTTCTCTGTCCTTTCCATTATTTCTCATGCTTGTCCCAGACTCATCTGTGTTTCCTGCCGGTTTCCCTTTCTGAGGGACTCAGGCCCCGGCAGAGGCTCTGCAGCCAGCTCCAGGAGCTCCAATAGACTCAAGAAACTTGTGGCGGTAAGCGAGCTAGGAAAGATGCTTCAGTTACACAGCGAGACCTCAGCCTAGCCTTCTGTGTCCGGGAAACCTCAGTCAGCCCGCAGCCGGGTTCTAGGCGGGGTCCGCCCGTCCGCCCAGGGGAGCCTTGGCCCCGCCTCGGCCCCGCCCACCCCCGGATCCCGAGGCGCTGCTAAGCCCGCCCGCCCCTCCGGGCCCGCAGCCCGGGACGCAGTGACGCTCCGTCCCTGAGACTTTCCCCGGCTTCTGGCGCCATCTCCTGGAAGCCTGAAGTTACTGTCCCTCTCTTCGACGAAGAGCGGCAGGCTCTTTGCTGGGCTGAGTCAGCTGGAGGCAATTCCAAGGTTAGGAGATGACCCCTTTCCTGTTCCCAAATCCACCCGGGGATACGGTCTTAAGCGCACGGCGTCTCGTTCTACAAGCACATGCGCAGACCAGCTTTGCTCCAGCCAGCTGAGACTCCAGGGTCACCTTCACCAAAGCTGGAGCCTGTGAGAAACTCTGGCAGGAACATAGACACCCCCAACCCCCTTTAAATCTTGTCCGGGCAGAGAGCGCCCAATGAGCTGACCATCTGCTTCAGAATAGGAGGCCCTGGCTCTTACCCAGCACACTCGGACCCCCACCCCCACCCCGCAAGCCCCTGAGCACCACTGGGTGTCTCCTCTGCTCCCTCCAAAATAGAAAAATCTTACCCTATCTGCTCTGAGTTTTACATGGTCCTTAGGAGTGGTACCCAGCATCCCCCACACCGGTCTTTGAATATTTCTTTTGCAGCAGTACAGTGATGGGAACGTTACCATGAGGTTGGGGGCAAGATGCCACACTGAAAACTGAACCTGCACAGGATAGTTTCCAGGTACCTAGTCTCAAGTTAGTAGTTGAAAAAAGTAGAACAGAAGAAACCACTGGCCAATTTTTTACTTTTAAAGTATACTGGAGACTGAACCCCAATCATTGATTTTGTTACTGTGTATCTCATGGTGATTCAATTTTTTTAAAAAATGAGTGATAGCACAGCAGTAGAGCGTTTGCCTTGCGCGCGGGTTCTATTCCTCTGCCCCTCTCGGAGGGCGCAGCAAGCTACTGAGAATATCTTGCCCGCCCGGCAAAGCCTGACAAGCTACCTGTGACATATTCGATATGCCAAACACAGTAACAAGTCTCACAATGGAGACGTTACTGGGTCCACCCGAGCAAATCAATGAACAACAGGACACAGTGACAGTGCTACAGTTTTAAAAATAAAACCAACGCGCCCCCCGCCCCCCCCCCCCCCCCCGCCAATTATACTACTAGAGTGAGTGCAGCTCATCTCTGAGGAGACAGCTTGTATAGAGTCCCATGCATTAGAGGAGCTTGTTCAGCTGCAAATAAGCAGAAACCGCATGACGTGGACCTGGATGGAGTCTCCAGTTCCCACCATAATACCACTGGTGGCATTCTAAAACAGGGCTTCTAAACCCCTCGCAACCCCTCTCCCCTGCTTAGAAATTTTTACATGCCCTCTGGCATATAAAATACTTATACATACCAAGTATTGACATAGCACTGTAGCACTGCTGTCCTGTTGTTCATTGATTTGCTTGAGTGGGCACCAGTAACGTCTCCATTGTGAGACTTGTTGTTACTGTGTTTGGCATATCAAATACGTCACGGGGAGCTTGCCAGGCTCTGCCTTGCCGTGTGGGCGGGATACTCTTGGTAGCTTGCTGGGCTCTCCAAGAGGGGTGGAGGAATTGAACCCAGGACTGATAATAAATCATAAACAATTTCTTAAGAGCTACACAATGCCATATGGGGTTATGACCTCGTTTAAGTAGACAGAATACAGCGGGGAACCCAGGATTGATCCCATGTACCACATAGGGACCCAACCTCCACACCCCCAGGAGTGATCCCTGAGTGCAGAGTCAGAAGCTCTGAGCACCACCTAGAGTGACCCAAACAACCCTGCCCCCAAAAAGAAAGCAAAGTTCTGGGGCCAGAGTCATAGTACAGTGGGTAGTGTTTGCCTTGCACGCAGCTGACCTGAGTTCAATACCTGCCATACCTGCTATCCCATATGGTGCCCTGAGCATCACCAGGAGGGATTCCTGAGTTCAGAGTCAGGAGCAATCGCTGAGCATTATGGCCCAAAGCCCCACTCCCAGCCAAAACATAAAAAAGCTAAATTCTAAAGAACTAGACAAGCTAGGAGCTTCTAGAGACCCCAATTATCTGTCCCCTTTACAGGCAGGCATGTTGGGAGTAGTATCTCTATCCTCAAACCACCACACTCCCAGTTCCTAGAGTACCTCAGAACCCCTTGGAGGCCAGCACTGTCTCCACCTCATGGGTGGCAAAGGCAGGCCAGAGGGATCCCAGGATTGTCCTGTGTCGGAGGCAGATGAGAAGGCAGGTTCCTATGACTCTGAGGAACCCCTATTCCCCGCCCCCCCAGCCACTCCTATTCTTTTCTGTCCTTCACCTACACCCTCACTCTAGCACAGAGGACCTCAGTTCCCCATTCTCACCCCCAAGAGAGGTCACAGAGGCCTAACAGGAATGCTGGGGACTGAGGTGAAGGTCTGCCAGGCTGATGGAGTGAGGCAGGTCAGAGCCGAGAGTTCCCCCTGGACTGTTGAATAAACCCAGAGCCCCATGGCTTCAATTAGGCCTTACGCAGAATTTTCTGGGGAATGAGTGAGGCAAGGTCTTTCCTGGGCCCCTGCTATTTTTATTTTTGGGGGTGAAGCATGCCAAGTTTTGACACTTGTCAGTGTGGCCTTCATGTGAATTCCCATGCTAGCTATCAGTCGGATGTGCAATCTAGGACCTATCTCTACTCTGGGCCTTCAAAGCTCACGCAGAGAAGCAGCGTGAGGGGTGGGGGTGAGCCCACAAGAGGCACCAGTTGTTCTGTGACCAATGGCTCCTGATCCTGTCTGTAGATACAGCTATTGTACCCTCATCTCCCACACCCTGGGCAGTGATCCAGGACAACCCAGTTCCTTCCTGAGCACTGAGTCATGGTAAGCCTACCCAGCTGGCCTGCCCCATCCCAGAAAGGGCACTTAGGGTACTCAGAACCTACAGGTCCAACCAGGACACAACAGCCTGACCAGAAACCATTTTCCCCTTTTCCCCATTCCAAAGTCAAGGAAAAGATTTCCTGGAGAATGCTGAGAGAATTGTTAGCCAGAGTCCACAAAGCAGGACAGGCAGAGTAGGGGTGGAACTACAGCTAGAAGAACCCTAAGAATTCATCTTTGGGGATAGAGCTCAATGGGCTGGGCACATGCTTTGCGAGCAGGAGGCCAAGGTTTGACCTCTAAGCACAGCAGTGGTTCCCCGAGCGAGCCCTAAGTACCCCTCCAGGAGCAGCCCCTGAGCACCAAGTGTGATCCTCTGCAAAAGATCAGAGATCACAAAGTCCGATCTTTGACAGAGCCCAGCTGGAGGGACCTCTCGAGTTGGCAGCCTTTACTATCTTCCCCTTCCACTCTGCCGCACCGGGTTTTCTGCATATCCTACCTACTCTGAACTGACTCAGGAAAGAAAAAGTGCTAAGGAAGGGGGGAACCAGAGCAATAGTACAGCGGGTAGAGTATTTGCCTCGCACACAGCTGACTTTTGATCCTCGGCATCCCCCATGGTTCCCTGAACACTGCCAGGAATAATTCCTTAGTGCAGAGCCAGCAGTAACCCCTGAATACTGCCAAGCGTGACCCAAAATACAGAAAAAAAAATTTTTTTTTAAAGGTGCTACAGGGACCTGTCTGGAACATATACACATATGTGCCCTCCCAGGGGCACAAATTGTAAGGTATGTGGCTGACCTGGGTTCGATCCCCAGCACCATATCGGCCACCAAACTCTGCCAGAAATGATCCCTAAGCAGAGTCAGGAGTAATCCCTGATTAACACCAGGTATAGCTCCCCAACCCCTCCCCCCGCCCCCCCCCCCAAAAAAAAACCTGCAAGGCTATAGCAGCAATGGGGTTATCAGTTCCAAAAGTTAACTTTGAGGAATTGGAGCAATAGTAAAGCGAATAGGGCACTTGCCTCGCATATGGCCAAAGGTGGTTCAATTTGGGCATCCGATATGGTCCCCTGAGCCCTGCCAGGATTAATTCCTGAGTGCAAAAGGAGTAACCCCTGAGCATTGCTGGTTGTGACCCAAAAAGAAGGGAAAAAAAGGTCCCTCTGAGCGGGCCTCCCTGGGTTCCCTCTTTCTTGTCACATGAACTTCTGACCCTCCCACCCTCAATACTGAAACACAAAGGAGGGAGGGAAACAGAGGCTTGGAGGCAATGGCATTGTAATAAAGACACTGCTTTTTATTTAGTTTGATATGTTTCTATACAGAATGCAGAAAACACATCTTAAAATCATAAAGAAGGAAATAAAAACACGTCAGTGGTTGGTGAACACTTGAATGTGAGATTGGCTCTCTGTCTCAGAGTCCACAGCCATCGCCAGCCCAGCACTCAGGGGGGCAGGCTGCCTCCAAGGGCATTGTTGCTGTTGTTATTCTGTTCACTGCCCCAGCGCCTCCAGTTGCTACGGCAACAGGCCATTCTGGGCCAGCCACGTCTCTGTGGCCATGTGGCAGTGTCCGATGGTGGAGTTGCTAAGGACAACAGAGCCGTGTGGAAGGCCTTTCAGAGCCCTCACCTGGAACACTGGGAGTTGTTTAATTTCTGACCAGGTCATCAGAAATAATCTCACCAGGTCAGACCCCCTGTGCTGTAGACTTTGGGGCACTGGGAAAACTCTGGTTTGGCCCAGGGCATGGAAGAACAAGGCCCCCGTCACCAGAGCTCCACCTACAGGCTCCCCGCAACTGAGGCACTGCTCACCTGTGTACCTACCCTATTGGGGCCAGACAGGAGAAACAAGTGGGCCCTGTGGGAGCAGGTGTGAGGGGATACGCCCTCTGAGAAGGACGAGGTGGAGAACGCCTCCCTGGAGCCGCCCTCCCCTCCCGAGGCAACATACGAATCCGGCAAAAATGGTTCGATATGGCTTAGAAGAGGCTGCTTGGTGTGCAAAAGGAACCTGGGTCCACCCACCTGCCGTCTACCACGGAAGGGATACATTATTGCGAAAGGCATTCCTCCCCAAGAGGTAACCAAAATAACTCCCAGACATTAAGAAAAGTCATGCTCAAAATGGTTTCTTCCAAAGGAGGAGAATCAAAGCAGAGTGGGCACCCCTGAGTCATAGGACAGAGATGCAGATGGACAGACGGACATTCTGCTAAAATTAAAAAAAAAAAAAGGCAAAAGAAGTCCCAGTGTAATTCCAGAATTTAAGCCATTAGGAAAAGAGGGTAAAAAAAAAATCAAAATGAGTGAAGCCGTCAGTTCCATGGGATCAGCACTAAGAGCTTTGTACAAACTGCTGGAAGCATCACCATTTTTAATCTTTTTTTTTAATAAAACAATTTGAGGCTGTATAAAAACTTTAGTAAAAAATCAGCTTTGAGAGCCCACAGAATTTCACTATGAACTATTGCTGGCACTCCTCCCCAGTCCGGACCTTTCCAGCCATTCAGGCCCAAGGCCTGGGACTGGGGTGCCAGGAGGAAGTGGGGGTAGGGGGAGTGGGGGGGCCAGGGAGGGACTGTGGACTGTTGGGACAAAGTGGCCGAGGTCAAGTGAGGAAAGAGCATCACATGACATAAAAATATTGCATCTTCACCAAAATGTCCCCCACTGAGTGTTTCAAAAACCATGATTTTCCTTTAAGGAGGGGAAAAAAACACACAAAAGAAGGGGAAACAAAAGTAAGTGGATGTGGTCGAGTTCCTCGACCCCCCCAGCACCCCCCCACAAGCAGCTGGCCCACCTTGGAGCACCTAGGTTGGGGGCCACGGCCACCACTGCCTCTTGGAGTCCCCTTTCCATGGAAATAAAGACCCCTTGATGGTGAGCCGCTGACGTGCATGGGGTGAGGGTGTGGATGTCCACGGCCCGAGAGGGCCCCTCCAGCTCCCACCCCTGGCAGCAGCAGGAGAGCAAGCCCAGCACCAGGGCCGGGAGGCCCCCAGGCAAGCTCTGGGGTATCAGAGCAACCAAGTTTCGTAGTGTGAAAAAATAGGATTCCTTTGATAAAAAATACTGTCCCTTGGTCTTCTCTAAGTTTGAAACACCCTGGGAGCTTATTTTTAGCAAAGCAATTCCCCATACCCACCCCAAAATTATACATACAAGTTTAGGTAAACAGCAGATTAAATGTAAAAACTTAACTTTAACTTCTGAAAGTCCTTTGAACTTAATCTTTAGCTACTATTCTCCATGTTACGTCCTGCAGCTAGACACACGTGAATAGAAAAAACAGTACAGTTAGTGTTAAAGGCAAAACGCAGAGAGCCGGGAGGCCACCCAGCACTGCCTGCGAGTTCATTCACGGTTCCTCGCTCCCGCCGTCTACCTCTCCTCCAAACAGTGCTTTCAGAGCCAGCCATCAAAAACGCAGCGAAGAATTTTCTATGAACAAACAAAAAGCTGTTAGGCCAAAAAAAAAAAAAAAAAAGTAAAAATATTCCCCAAAGTCTCTCCAGCTGCTTTGGGGTTTCGGAGGACCAGAGAGGGCAGGCTTGTCCAGGCCCTGTGTCACTGTGTGCTAGGTCAGGTGTCGGCTCCCAGTGGGTGATGGTCTGCAGGCCACTGGTCTCCACAGACAACACTGGGTTGTCTCCAGGGCCCTGCCCTACCCCTGCCTCCACCCAGGCGCTTGTGGGTTAAGGGGGGACGTAGGGAGGGGGCGACCGGTATGGGGTCATGTTCTTAGGACGAGAGCCCTTGCCCTCCATGGGAGCAGTAAAGGGTGGGGGGGGGCTGGTAGGGTGGAGCGTTGGGGTCCTCATCCCGCAGGGGCGTGTACTCTCCCACACTGTCCTGGTTCAGGGGTGTGGTCTCGGGCACACTCTGATTGGGGTACTCAGGAGGGGGGAGGGGCGCTTTCTCCTCCTGCAGGATGAGTGGCATGCTGGAAGAGGGGGGCGGCTTGGAGTCATCCAGCTCATCTGCAAAGATGATGGGCACCCCCTTCTTGATGAAGGTGGCCTGGTCCTCGAGGGTGAGCTTGCCCTTCCGCTTCTTGCGATAGCAGATCATGGCAATGATGCCCGCGATGAGCAGGATGGCCGCCACCACCACAGCAGGGATGACTGTGTGCAGATAGACGTCGTCCTCACTGCTCTTCTCAGGATCCCTGTCTGTGACCTCTGTGGTTGGGGCCACAGAGGGAATCCTTCGGGGAGGTGCCACAGGGATGAACTGCAGGTACCGACAGCTGCCGGCTCCCACCACGGTAATGTTCATGGCCTTGAAGTCAGGCTCCAGGGCATTGGAGAAAGCGGCCCGAGGCTTGCCATCATCCTCAGCAATCCTGCGGCTGAGCCCTGTGATCTGCTCCTTGGGACAGGGCTCGAGGGGCAGGGTGTTATTGGTCCACTCCACCACGATGGAGCCCCGGGTGATATTCTGCAGTGTGATGGTGCTACAGTTGCGGTCCCCAAAGGCAAAGGCCAGCTTCTTCACCAGGGCAATCTTCTTGTGTATGTCATTCAGCACTGGGGCTGGGTCACCCGCAAATCTGGCCTTGAACCGAGCGGGAGCCTTGTCCCCTTGCGGGCGCTTGTGAACATGAATCTCGAAAGCATCCACAGCCGAGAGGCCCCCTTTGTCTGTGGCATGCATGAAATACTCGTGCTTGCCCACATGGCTGCTATCAGGCAGGCCATACATGAGCTGGCTGTTGCTGTTGAACTGTACCCAGGACTTCTCGCCCACTAGCTGCTGCTCCCGCAGCTTCAGCGTGAGCTTCAGCTTGTCAGTGGTGGTGTCCTCAAAGTCATAGAAAGTGTCGGAGGGGATCTTCACCTCAAAGTAGGTGCCGACCCAGGCATCAACCCTGTCAATGTGGTTTTTGAGCTCTGGGCGCTGGTTTGGCTCTCCTCCCCGGGACACCCCACTGGTGGTGGTGCGGATGCGAGTAGGCGGGGAGGCAGTTTCCAGTTTGGTGATGGGTGCTTTGGTGGTGACCCGGGGCCCTGGCCGAGGTGTCCGTGGTTTCTTGGTTGGCCTTCGAGTTGTGGTGGCAGAGGAGTCAGTTGAAGGGGTGGCAGGTTTGGGTGTGGACACTCGTGGCTTCTTGGTAGTAGAGGTGGGAGGTGTAACGACGGCTGTGGGCTCCACATAACCAGGAATGGTCATTGTTGGGCGGATCTGGCCAGGCACTGTGGTGCCAGCTTCTGACACTCGAGTGGGCTGGATCGGGCCTAGGGTTGGGGTCTGAATAATGGCTCCTCGAGTCCGAATGGTGACAGTGGGCTTCCCGGGAACAGGATCCCTGACTGGAGGAGCCATGGTCTCTGTTGGAGGAGCAATGGCTGGAGATGTGGGGGTGGGCACAATTCTAGACGGGGGCTCCTGGACAGCAGTAGTTGGGGGCCCAATGGCAGTGACAGGTGTGGGTGTGGCGTGGATCTGCCTCCGGATGCGTTTGGGGAGAGGCGGCTTCTTGTTAGCTATGTGCCAACCCACTACAGGGTAGCCAAGCTGGGCAGACATAGCACCCTCCCTGGCTGGGGTCTCCACGCCATGAATGTCAGGCACAGTATTCTGATTCAGGGAGCAGCCCAGCTTCCAAGAGAGCAGAGCCCCATTCTCTACCACCTTTTTTGCATTTCCTGGGCCGGCCATGAAAGCTGACATATCAAAGAGTCTGTTGTTCACAACTGGTACCAACTTCATGCTGTGAAGCTCCACTTCCGAGAAGCTCCGCATCCTGTGCAGGAGGTCAATCCTTTGCTTTGGGGTCATCTTGGTTAGGTCAGCGTCCAGAATTACCGTCAGGACTGTCACAGGCTCGTCGGCAGCACAGGCAGATGACGCCACTTCACCTGGGTCTGGTGATGCTGCGCGCATAGACTGTGGCTCGCTGTGGTCTTCAGGGTAGACCTCTATAGAGAACACACTAGAGGTCTGGGGTACGTGGCTCCCATTGGCCCCAAGCCGGGTGGCGCTCACCGAGATGTAATGAACACCCTTATCGGTGTCAAGGGGGAGGCCCTCTAGGGTGTGGCTTTGTGGGTCCCAGTGCAGCCAGGATGGCAAGGCCTCCTTCCCCGCAGCTGAAACCTAGAAGAGACACCAGCACAAGTGCTATAGTCAGTCACTGCATAACTGGAAAAGGATCACAACAGTTAATCACTGGCCTGATAGGCTTGATGTCTAATTCAGAATTCCTGCTGGGGAATCAACCCCACTCTCCCAGAACTCAGGATTACTGTCACAAAAGACTAGGACTGCCAAATGAGAGGCAAATAATTCACCTAAAGCCAAACAGTGAGAACCTACCAGTGTTGGCATTCAAATACATGTCTTAACCTAGGCATAAAGCTAGAGAATTTTGCAGATTTTTAGACCTGTGACATGCCCTACTCTGATGGACCCACTCTACCTGACTTTACAATCTCACCCCAGACTTCTCCCCTGCCTTCCATGGCGCCCCGAATTTGCTCAAGTAACACATCTGGCCTAAAGTGCTTACCTTGCTCAGACATGGAAATGAACACAGATCAGGGTGAAAGGAAGAATTTGATGGCTCTAACTCTACAGCCACCATGCTACGATCAAGTGTAGTTGAACATATCTGGATACGGTTAATCACATTTACTGCCTTAATTACCTATTTTTTCAAATCTCAAAAAAAAAAAAAAGGTGTGTTGTACAACTAAAAATTGCTATTTGAAAAAAACTAAAAATTGCTATTTGAAAAAAAAATTCTGGGGCTGGAGAGATAGCAAAGCGGTTAGGGCATTTGCCTTGCAGGCAGCAAACCCAGGTTCAATTCCCGGTATCCCCATATGGTCACCCGGTTCATATAAAATACCAGTATCGCCACTTCAAATATATATATCACCAAATACAAATATATATATATCACCACATATAAAGAAAATGGCGAGACATTTTCATTCTGCAAAGTACATGAAATTGCTTGTGGCCCAAAACCAAAACACAAAAGTCTGGGAGGAGAGGGGACTCACCAGTAGGACAGAGGGTCACAGCAAAAAAAGCAAGTTGGAACGGGGCCACAGTCTGAGAAGGGCTGGAGAGATAATACAGCAGTAGAGTGCTCACCTTGCACACAGCTGGACCTGGTCAATCCCCAGCACACCATATGGTCCCCTGAGCCCACCGGGAGTGATCCCTAAGCGATCACCAACCTCACATCCACACACCAAAAAAAGGGGGAAAAAATTTAAAAAATTGAGAAACAATGATTTAAAGTATGCTTGTTCTGGTTTTAGTTTGAGGCACACTCAGCGGTGCTCGGGACTTACTCCTGACTCTGTGCTCAGGGATCACCTCTGGTGGGGCTCAGGGGACAATATGGGATGCTAAGGATCAAACCCAGGTTGGGTGCATACAAGACAAGCACCTTACTCACAGTATTATTTCTCAGGCCCCTGATTTAATCTGTGGTAATTAATCTACAACATGTTAAAAATAACACGGAAGATAAATAACAAACGTCACTTTCATGAAACCCTAGGTTTCACAAAAGCAAATTATACTGCTCAATTTCACATTTAAGAAGCAGAAAAGCAGGGCTGGAGCAATAGCACAGCGGGTAGGGCATTTGCTTTGCATGCAGCCAACCCGGGTCCAATTCCTAGCATCTCATATGGTCCCCTGAGCACCGCCAGGGGTAATTTCTGAGTGCAGAGTCAGGAGTAACTAACGCCTGTGCATTGCCGGGTGTGACTCCCTCAAAAAAAGCAAAAAAACTTAAAAAAAATAAAAAAGCAGAAAAGCAGAACTGGTAGGTTTTTGGGGTTTTGGGGTTTTTTTTTGGGGGGGGCGGCAACCAACTGTGCTAAGATCTTACTCCAAGCTCTGTGCTCAGGGATCAGTCCTAGTGGAGCTGGGCGGGGGGGGGGGGGGGGTCCTATATGTGGTGACAGGAATAGAACCTGTGTTGGCCACGTATAAGGCACTTGTCTTCCTGTTGTACTATCACTCCAGCCCAGAACTTGTAGTTTTATTTGGTTTACTGAAGCTGATTTTTTTCTACCCTCAGCTTTACTGACTTTTGGGACAAAGCCTGTGAGAAAGAGTCAAGCTTCCCCAGCCTGCACACCACCCACCCTCTCTGCAGATTTCAGCTCCCCAGGGTTGTAGAGGGACATTCACTGGTCACTGGAAACAGGCTCTTGAAACAGACAGTCCTCTGGCTCCTGGGTGGTCACCTGAACCCAAACATTCTAAAACCCAAGCCTCTCCAAGCACTGAAGAACATCGGGTCCAAGCAGCAGTTTGTGTGGCTGATTTACTGTAGCAGAAGGGCAAAGAAAGCCAAACAAATTCAAGTTCCACAAGGAATCTAGCCAAGTCGAAGGCACGCACTGCATTCTCAAGGCCATTTGGGGGAAATTCCCTGAAATGGGAAGACTCAACATGCAGGAAGGGCTGGTCATGTCCACAGTTCCAAAGGATTCCACTAGTGGGCCCTCCCTCCCAAGGACACTCAGCTGAGGAAATGTTTGAGCAAACAACACTTATTTCACCCTGAATAAAGGAGCTCCTAGCAAACATGCTCCCGGTTTTCAAAACTTCCAGGTCAGGACCACTTCTTTTTCACTCAGAGCATACAGATGAAGTGGAATATGAAGTTCCTTCTGAGAGATTCAGGAGACACAGCTCCATGACAGGCCAGAACTCATCCTTGTAACAATAGCCCAGCCACGCCAAAGCCCCACCAGAGAACAGCAGTCCAGGCAGGCTGGAACCTGAGCTGACCTTGCAGGTCTCTTAGGCCTCTGACCAGCTGACAGTTGTGTGTGTGTTGTGTGTGTGTGTGTGGGGGGGGGGGGGGGTTGTCTGTCCTTTCATGGCTGGGTCTTATGTATGTGTGTGTTAAGAGGGTGGGGTCAGCTCACTTAGGCCTTTGACAGCTGTGTGTGTCCCATCCTTTCACAGCAGGTCTCATGTATGTGTGGGTAAGGAGGGTGGGGCCAGTGGGGTCATCCCTATATAATCACAGGGCAGACACATGCTGAGCTCAAGCAATGTGACTGGTCCAGGACATGTCCAGGCTCCACTCCCCAGACCTTCCCAGCTGGCCTCAGATGCAGCACACAGTGAGGCCTTGTTTCCCTGCTCATACCCCCAAGCAGAAGTTCAAAGAAGCAAGGATGTGGGAAGGCTTCAGGCAAGATTTGATAGGAATGGTAGCACAGCGGGTAGGGCATTTGCCTTGCATGCAGCTGACCTGGGTTCGATTCCCAGGATCCCCAAGCACCACCAGGAGTAATTCCTCAGTGCATGAGCCAGGAGTAACCCCTGTGCAATGCCAGGTGTGACCCAAAAAAGCACACACACACAAAAAAAGATTTGATAGTGGACTGAGGCTAAGACTGAGGACGCCTCTTCAATCTATAACACATGTGCTCAGTGCTGGCCAATCTGCACACGAGACCATCCTTAGTAAAACTTCTATCCTGGAGGCTGGAGTGATAGTGCAACAAATGGCTGACGAGGGTTCAATCCCTACAGCACCCCAAGTGATCCCCTGAGTACTACCAGGAATGATCCCTGAATGCAGAGCCAGAAGGAGTTAAGCCCTGAGCACTACTGGATGTGACCCCAAAAAAAGTTCAGAACTCATCCCTGTACCAACAGCCTAATAAACAAAATATAAAAAATCAAGAACTAAACAAAAATTTCTGCCCCAACAGAACTAGAACCACCCACAGCTCACCCCCTAATGGCCGTGAGGTCAGGAACGAAAAGCAAGAGAAAGGAATCAGAGCTGTGTGTGAAGTGCTCATCAGCACCAGCAAATGTTGTGTGGGGACAGGTGGGTGCAGGAAATCCCTCCAAGGGCTCAACCGTCCCTTGGCAAGTGTCGGTAGCACCTGGCAGCAATAGGATGCAAGCCTGCAGATCTTATTTTGGAAAGGAACCTTGCCTTCAGGCATGCAGTGGAACATCTGCAGAGCCAGAGACTGCAGAACTAAGACTGATTTGAGACAATCATAGGCTCTAGCTTGCAGGTCTCCCAGAAAGAGCCGGAAATGTCTCCAGTGTCATTAACCCTGAGAGCGAACACACTTCTGAGCTGGAAGGCAAATCCGGCACTGGGGAAAACAAGATCCCAAACAACTACACACTTAAGTCTTAGAAATACTGATTCATAAAGTCTATCTGAAAACACTCTTTCTTAAAGAAGAAATATTTTATGTATAAGATTCAAAACCACAAAACCTAAGTTGACCCACAGGAAGTTCTAAAACTTCCCCCCACCCAGAGAAGTCCACAATGAGGCACTGTGACCAAATGACTGAGGAATTGCCAGGAAAGGCTTTGATTGCTCCTCAATCTACAAGACCTAGTAAACGATTTCCAATTTGGTTCTGGGACACATCTCCAACTGTTTGGCTGGTTCTTCTCTTGTGCCAACAGATCATCAAATACTTGGTAAAGATACAGCATATATGTTCAACACCACACAACATAACCATTCTCTTGCCCTAAACCAGTTCCTTCTAAGAGTAATAGTACAGTGGGTAGGGAGCTTGCCATTTTATTATTTTATGTTACTTACTCATAATAAATAGCTTCATGTAAAATATTAATCCAACCATCCTATGTGTTTCCCTGAGCACCACCAGGTGTAATTTCTGAGTGCAGCGCCAGGAGTAACCCTAGAGCATCACCTGATGTGCCCCCCACAACCAAAATAAAAAGAAAAGACCAGTTTCACTCTACTCTTATGAAAATTTGGTGGAGGAGCTTCTGTTAGTCTCACATCTAAAAGCAAGTTTTCATCCACAGCATGAGCCAGCCAGTGGCTGGCACAGATGAAAGACAAAACTAAAAAATTAGGCTCTTACTAATTATTATAGGACTCTGGGTTCTCTGGATTTCTGAAACCAAGAAAACACTAAGAACTCTGAAGGTCATCTTCTACCCAGATAGGAAATGACCTGTAGAGAAGAGACTTAGAAATGGCAAACAAATAGGCCCAGAGGATAGCTCAGTGACCAAGAGCACCTGCACTGCAAGCTGAAGGGTGCAAGTTCAATCCCTGGGGCCACCACATCTGCAAAGTGCAACCACAAGTGCTTTCTGGTCATGCCACAGTCAAGCATGCTTGAACACCACAAATAAAGGTACACAATGCCCAGTGAGCATCACAACCAAAACCTGTGTGAGCAGATAGCTAAAAAGTGAGACTCTAGTACAGCAACTGAAGGAGTGACGACCCTCAGTGAGTACCAAGACTGACTGTGCCAGCACCACATCCATGCATGTGTGGGTCACCCACACACCAGAACAATAAAGGGAAAGGAAGGTGGGGGCAGAGAAAATGAAAAGGGGAAAACAAACGGTAAAGCAAGCCCTTACCTGCGGTACTATCTCTCCCTCCCCATACACCCAGGGCCTTATTAATGCAAGGCACATCCGCTACCACTGAGCCACAATCCTGATCTGTATTTTTTTCCAAATCAAGAGTTTTTTTCCTTTTGAGGCAATGGAGATCAAACTGAAGACCCCAATACATGCAAGGCATGTACTCTACCACTGAAGCATAGCCCGGGCCTTGCGAAGCCTCCATTTTCAATGTATTTGAGTTGATGTGTCTGGGCAAATGCCATTTGGAGAACCCACCCTCAGGGATGCCTTCCTTCGCCAACCCACATTTCCCGGTGTGCCATGTTCACAAGGGGCCTATTCAGGCAGGGAACACCCACTCAAAGCAGGAAGAAACCACAGTTCATCTAATGCAAGCAGGACTCCACAAAGCTCTCAAGCATCCAAAGAAATGCTCCTTTCATGAACGCCCCTCCTGGCCAAAGAGACTGCCCATTGTTCCCAATGGAACAATGAGGAGCCCCTGCCAGCAGCTGAGAGCACAGTCCCTGGAAGGCTTGCTCCCAGTCTGCCCACATCTTGGGCTGAGCGAAAGTCCACACTGTCTCTAAACAGGAGGCTCCGAGGAATAAGCAGCAAGGATAAAAAGCCATTTTCACAGGCTCCATCAAAATGACAACCAGGGGCTCTAGAGGCACCCAATCATTTCAGTGATGCAAAGATGTCTCTCACTGAGCCTCCTAACTGAGGAGGACTTAGAACGTCTGTCTGTAGGCATTGCCCGCCATCCTCGTCCAGACACTCCAGTCTGAAGAGAGGCACCAATCCCAAGGAAAACAAGGGTCAAGATTCGCAACTCACACTATAGCCAACACCAAAACGTGTAGGGCTGCCTACCAAAGGCCAAGCCAGCTTTGGGTCCCATCTCCTGACTTATAGATGAAGAGGGAAGGGCCTGTGAGAGCAAATGTCAGTCATGACATGGAATGAGCTTCACATACAGGTATCCAGTCTGATTAAAGGAGCACACACCAGACCCATGTGTCCCAAGAGCAAAGGAAAGGAGACAGTCCACAGAACAGGTCTTTCAGGAAGACTTGACAGACATGAGGCCTGGGGCCACCTGCAGCACCTTCCTGCATCACTGTGCCAATGGTGTCCATCTGGGAGTTAAGTTGGGGGTCAATAAAAGCACAATGGTTTTCAAGGCAGAGCTGAAAAATGGGTGGATAAGTGACAGTTTGGCCAAGCTGAGATGCCCAAGGGTTATGTGGACATGAAACAGTGTTAGACAGCAGATCTGTGTTTGATCCATGGCATCTCATATGGTCCCCCAAGCCCTGCCGGGAATTATGCTTAAACACAGAACCAGGAGATCTGAGTACCAGGTGTGATCCCAAAACAAACCAACAAAAAAATTAAAGTAAGGGGTCTGGGAAGAGATGAAGGGTAGCTCAGAAGGTAACAGGGATAGTTATGATCTGGAGATCACCCAAAAAGACTCCTTAGGACCTGGGTCAGAAATGATCCTCACATACATAAAAATATTGGGCAGGGGCTAGAAAGATAGTCCAGGGGTTAAGGCGCTTGCTTTGCATGCAGCAGATGCTGGTCTAATCCCTAGCACTGCCTATGGTCCCTAAGCACCACCAGGAGTGATCCCTGAACACAGAGAAAGAAGCCTTAAACATTCAGGTATGGTTTATATATACCAAGTTTATAAATGTGTGTGTGTGTGTGTGTGTGTGTATTTGTGTGCATTTAGGACAACCATTAAAAGTTCTATTCTGGGCCAGAGACATAGTATATGGATAAGGGCACTTACCTCGATGAGGTCAAGCCTGGTTTGATCCTGACACCACGTTTTGTTCCCTAAGCACTGCCAGGAGTAAGCCCTGAGCACACCCAGTGTGAACCTCCCCAAAAAAGTTACATTCCCAGAAGCTGGGAAGGAATAGTGTAGAGACTCAAGATCTTGTCTTAGTACAGTCTTGAGTTCAAATCCCCAACATATCATGTGTGCTGAAAATCAGGCACCTCTGTTGTTTGAGTCTTAAGACTCTTACTATGATCCCTCATGTCAAAAGCAATTTCTGGCTACATTGCAGGCAGATGACTGTGAGCACCACAAAAAAGGTAGTGAGGGAGATGGTTCAAAGGCCAAGAGTGCATGGCTTAAATTCCAGGGGCCTGGATCCCTAGTGATACTATTTCCTGACCACAGATGGATGGCAAGCATTGATGGCAGTAGCCTCCAGCATTGTCAGGTATGGCACAAAAACAGAAAGGGGTGAAGGGGTGCAATCCTCTGTGAGCACTGCAACTATAAGATGTGCAAGCACCTCGGCTGACCAGGAAGCATGACCATGGTGACCACTGGTGAACCACATCTAAGGGCCTCGACACTGAGTGTTAGCCTCAGTGTATACTGCTGCGAAGTATGCGAGTCACACACCTATGAACACCCCCGGCCCCTATAAGCATCACAGCCAAGTGTGTGTGCAACCCATAGTCACTGCAACAACAGCAGTGACAAAGGGAAAGGGGGTGGTGGCGGGGTTAAAAAAAAAAAAAACTTTTTAATTGGAAAGAAAAAAATGCACATTTCTAAAAAAAAAATACACGAGGAAGAGGGATGATACACATAGGGAATCAATCAAGCGACAACATATAAAAAAAAGTAAAATATGGGGGGGACTGGAGAGATGGTATAGGGATTCCAACACTCACTTTAAGCAAGCTTTAATCACTGCTGGGTATGGCAAAAAGCTTTTCCAGGGGCCAGAGCGATAGCACAGCAGGTAGGGCATTTGCCTTGCAGGCAGCAGACCCAGGTTCGATCCCTGGCATCCCACATGGTCCCCCAGCACTACCAGGAGTAATTAATGAGTGAAGAGCCAGGAGTAACCACTGGCCATTGCTGAGTGTGACCCAAAAAAAGAGAAAAAAAAATTCCAAAAAGGAATAGAAAGAGAAGAAAAAAAAAAAAAAGGAATAGAAATCTATTGTGACCCCAGGTCTAAGCTGTTATTTGTGTATGGCCCATAGACACCTCTGAATAGAAAATGATGAAGGGATTCACTGTGAATGGCAGGAGTCACAACAAATTTTTCTTTTTTTGAGGAAGGGAGGGCTTGGGGGCCACTCTTGGCCGCAGTACTCAAGAGCTATTCCTGGGGCCTGGACTGATAGTACAGCAGGTAGAAAGTTTGCCTTGCATGAGGCTACCTGGGTTTGATCCCCGGCATCCCATATGGTCCCCCGAGCACCACCAAGAGTAATTCCTGAGTGAAGAACCAGGAGTAACCCCTGAGCATTGCCAGGTGTGATCCCCCAAAAAGGGACATTTCTGATTCTGTGCTCAGGGGTGACCCCTAGCAGTGCTCAGAGAACCATATGGGTGACAGGGATCAAATCAGGATCAGCTTCATTACAAAGCAATATACTAAACCCTGGGTACTATCTCTCTAACCCTAGATTTTCTTTCTCATTTTTTTATACTGTACAATTAAATTATCATCCATTCATAAGGAAGGAAAGAAACTCATAATATAAAGACACTGCAATCTAGTTTTATGGATGGGGAAACCAAAGTTCAATGAAAGAGGCCAGGTTTTCTGATCTGATTTCCCACCTGACACAGCCCTGATGTAAGACTGTTTAGAATAGGGTCATACCTGCATCTGTGTTTGCACAGACTGACCGATCAGCTAACTAAAAGATCTGCTTTCTACAGATAAACATGCTTAGATAAAATCCGATTTTCCCAATAAAATCTCTTAATTCTCCTGGTGAATAAACCTATTAAAAAATGCCTCTCTCAGGCAGATTCCTGAGTGCAGAATCAGGAGTAAC
Organism: Sorex fumeus; assembly: GCF_029834395.1. Classification (NCBI taxonomy): domain Eukaryota; kingdom Metazoa; phylum Chordata; class Mammalia; order Eulipotyphla; family Soricidae; genus Sorex; species Sorex fumeus. The sequence continues at coordinate 50,353,773 of NW_026606129.1, read as the reverse complement.
CCCCAAGCTCTGCCAGGTATGGCACTAAAACAACATAAGGTCTCTCTTGGGGCCAAAGTTATAGTACAGATGGTAGGCCACTTGCCTTACATATGGCCAAACCGGGTTCAATCCCTGTCATCCCATATATTGCCCCAGCACCACCAGGAGTGATTCCTTCCTGAGTGCAGAGCAGGAGTAACACTTGAGAACTGCCAGGTGTGCCCAAAACCAACCATATGAAATGTTTGGGGTTAAATCTGGATTAACCGCCCTATCTAACTTCCCCACCCCCAAACATACCAAAAAAGTCTCTCTTTGTTGGGGCTGAAAAGTCTCTCTGGAGTCTGAGAGAAACTGCAGCAGGTAAGTCACTCACCATACCTGGGCCCAATCCAGATTCAATCCCCATCACACCATACGGTCCCTCAAGCACTACCAGAAGTGATCCCTGAGCACAGAGCCAGGGGTGAAGTCCTGAGCTCTACTGCAAGTGACCAAAAAATTACAAAAACAAACCCCACCCATACAAGGAAGCTCTACATTGACAGGAGTCAAGAGCCTGAACAATATGTCCAGTGATGCCACCTGTCAACAGGTATCATCGATTTGCCATTCATGAATGAACTCTAAGTAATCCCATGTGAAACAGAGATGAGCTTTCCTGCCGAGTCCTAAATCTCTGAATTCCAGGCCACAAAATGGTAAGGCAAATTGGTAGCTGGGCCAGTAGTTCTGAGTTTAAGGCACTTGCCCAGCATGTGTCTGACCCTAGTTCAATCCCTAACACCGTGAGCACCAGCAGGAGTGATCTTTGAGCCATAAGGAAGTCCTGAGCACTGCCAGGTGGGACCCCACCTCCAAAAAAACAGACAAATTGATAGTTGTAAACCACTAAGTTTTCATGATTCAATTATACCAAAAGACATCTAGGACACCATAGATATGTAAATATTTCAGATAATGAGGAGATACAAAAACTACCATAACAAAGTACAAATCTTTTTAATTTGGGGGACACATTAAGTGGTGCTCAAGGATTACTCATGGCTCAAGGATCATGCCTGGAAGGCTCAGGGTACATCTGGGTATCAAACCCAGGTCAGCAGTACACAAGGTAAGCACCCTACCTGCTGTAGTACCACTCCAGCCCCACAAAATATATATCTTAAAATATTTTTGGCTCATTTTTCATGACATACTTCAAGTGGAAGAACACTGTTCCACAGAATACAGTAAACAACGGCTATGAGCCAACTCTGGTCTGCCACCTGCCTTTGTATGGCCTATGAGCTAAAAATGATTTCTGTATTTTCAAATGATTTTTTAAAAAAATATCATTTCTTGACATGCGAAATTTATGTGAAATAAACATTTCAATGTTTATAAGTACAGTTTTATTGGAAGACAGCCATGACTATTCATTCACATTTTGTCTGTGTCTACCTTCCCAACTATTTTCTGTACTTACCGACAGAGCTGTGACAGAATGGCGAGCCTTCCCATCTATATCATGAACCTTTTAAGAAACAGCACGTCGGCACACTCCATTCTGGAGTCACCCACAGCCCCCTAAGGTGGTGCATAACTTCTCTCCCTTTACTGTTGGCCTTTCTTTTTATATTTTCCAATTTTTGTCTTTGGAGAATTCTACATTCTCTTTAGAATTAGTATCCTTACTCAATTAGTCTATTTTACGTGGGGGAAAAAAAGTATGCTCACTTCTGCTCTTGGACATGGTTACAGCTTGAAGGGTATACACACCCAGTGACCACCTTGTAAATGCACTCAGAATTTAAGCGAAAGGTCAAAATCCCACAAATCTAGTCAAAGGGGTGATCCTTATCTACTTGGTCATGACACTCTTCCATTACACGGATTTCAGATCAAATCCTCTTACTCCCCAGGGTTGCATCCCCAAAAGGAGAAGAGACAAGGCTGATTTTGGTTCCTTAGTGATTACATTCATTTTTGTACACACAGATCATCAAATCAAAGGGGAGAAAAATCCTGCACTTATACTTTATACCTTAATTTATTGCAAGATCACACCCAGTGCTACTCAGGACTTACTCCTGGCTCTGCCCTCAGGAATCACTCCTGATGGGCTCTGGCAACCAACCATATGTGGTACCAGGGGTCAAATCTGGGTGAGCGGCATACAAGGCAAGCACTCTACAAACTGTACTATTGCGCTGACCACTTTAAGCCTTATTTAAAATATGGGTTTGGAGCCAGGGATGTAACTTAAGTGGGAGAGAATGAGCTTTGTATGTCTGAGGCCAGGGGTTCAGTCCCTGGCACCATATGGCCCTCTCCAACCCCAATACTTCCTAGTGGATCCTGAGTACTAAGAGCCATGGCACCTCACCCACCACCCAAAAAATAGGTTCCCGCCTGGCATACTGTCCAAGTGGTAAGAACACATTCTCAGTATGTACAAGGCACAAGAGTTCAATCTCTGGTACAACATGAACCTCCCACCCGCAAATACCACCAAGTGTAGCCTTGGTGGCCCCAAGCACTACCTCATGTGCCCTGATGAACCCTCAGTCCTGTCAGAGTGGCTCTAGTGTTCCACAAGCTTCATCGGGCCTGAACACTGTGCTGCCAGGCTCATACCATACCCAATCAAGCACTGCTGGCATCCTCCTAACCTTAAATATGACCCTACTTAAAGGAAAATAGGGTTCATAGTGATAGTACAAAAGGTTGAGTGCTTGCCTTGTACACGCGCCACATATGGTTCCCCAAGTTCCACCAGGAGCGATCCCTGAGCACAGAGTAAGTTCTGCCCACTGCAAAATTAAAAAGCTAGGATCTGCATGATACTTTTTCAGTAACAGTATTGTAAGGCAGGCTGGGGCCCTGGAGAGAATCTGGCGACACTGTATGACTGAAATGCAATCATGAATACACAGTTACAAATAAACTGTGTATCTCAAGGTGATTCAATTTAAAATAATGTTTTCATAAAAATGGAAACTAGGCCCTGAGCACTGCTGGGATAGAGCTGGGGTATATTGGAATGAGGAACATATATATTCTTCATCACTGGACCTGAACCACTGGGTCCAGTTGGCAAGTATCACCAGGAGTGGTCCCACACACCCTGAGCACTGCTTCAGAGCACCACTGCCACACCACAAAAAAAGAGAAAAGCTGGTTCAACACCTTTGAATTTTTCTAGTTCTTTGGCTTATGCCCACAAAAGGTGAACTTTTCCTACACATAAAACTTCTAAATTCAATGACCCAGATACCTAAGCACAGATGTAACAGCTTTTTAAAGGTGACGCCCTCAGAATGAGAGCAAAAATAAAAATTTAGAATGCTATTCTGAGATATATGGGGACCCTCTGTGAACATCAGTGGGTGTCCCTCTCTTAAAAGGCACTAAGCTAGAGCAGGTCTTGGAAGAATTGAACTCAAAATTGCTGGAGTTGAGAATTGGAAAAACTAGAGCTAGGCAGATGGCTCAAAAGACTGAGAGTATGCTTTGCGTGTGGGAGTCTTAGATTTGATCCCTAGTACCACATGGTCCCCTGAAAACCCCTGGGAATGATCCCTGACCACAGAGCCAGAAACAGTTCCTAAGCACTGCCAGGTATGTCCTAAACCCCCTACCCCAACCAAAAAATTTTTTTGAAAAATTGAAAGATTACTAAATCAAAACTTAAATAAGATTTCTACCTCATTTGTACTTTATATTCAAGCCTCACCTTGATGAGTTCTCCATTGGAGGCAATTAAATCTGTTGGAATGGTCACTCGAAATGAGCGTCCCACGACAGCCGTGCCATCAGGAATGCCAACCACTGTGGGCACAGCCTCATGGAGGTCTGAGAGCACCGAGTGCATGGATGCCTCAAGCTGGTTCTCCCAGTCTCTGACAGCCTCCGAAGGTTCACTGGGCCAGTGGGACTGAGCCCCGGCCACGGATAGCAGAAGGAGAAAGGTCCTCCCCCAGACGGGGAACAGCAGCAAAAGGTCCACAGACATCCTCAACCCAGGCTGGGTCTGATCAAGCTGATGGTCTCACTATGAAAGGAAGCAAGTGATGTGGTCCCACAGCAGGGTCCTCACCCTCTGCACACCTGCTCCATCCCAGAGCTTCCAGAGCCTGCAAAAGAAGGGAAAAACAAGACTTTAGCATACGCATAGTTTCAATGTCATGCAGATACCGTCTCTACATACTATGTGTTTCTACCAAAAACATCTAGCCAGAGTTGCATCCAATCTCACCCCTATACAGTGGTGAGCCACCAACTTACATTTGGCAAAGGAATGTGACAGGCTCCATCAAAAATACAATATATGGGGGCTGGATCCATAGCACAGCGGGTAGGGCGTTTGCCTTGCATGCAGCCATGACCCACACAGGTTCGCTTCCCAGCACCCCATATGGTCCACTGGGCACCGCCAGGAGCGATTCCTGAGTGCATGAGCCAGGAGTAACCCCTGAGCATCGCCAGGTGTGACCCAAAAAGCAAAAAAAAAAAAAAAAAAAAAACCAATCTATGGAGCTGGAGTGATAGCACAGTGGTTAGGGCATTTGCCTTGCACGCGGCCAACCCGGGTTAGATTCCCAGCATCCCATATGATCCCCCAACACTGCCAGGAGTAATACCTGAGTGTATGAACCAGGAGTGATCCCTGTGCATCACCGGATATAACCCAAAAAAGCAAAAAAAAAAACCCAACACAATATACATTGGGGGGTGTGTGTGTGTGAGGGGAACATATGGGGTGACAGAGATCTAAACAGGGCCTACAGAATGCAAGGCAAGCACTAACTTCTGTACCACCTCTCCAGTCCCACAGTGGACTTTTTCCCTGCCCCTCCCCACAGTGAATTTTTAAGTTTTTTATAGAAATGTAAAAATATCATATATACTTTTAAATATGGATATATTGAAATATGTTATTTAGAATATAGCAAGACATTAGACAAATAAGTATAGCAAATAAAAGTGTTAAAATTAAATCACTCTCTTAATTTGTATGTGGCATGCACGCTCTCTTCCCCTACCCCTTTTGACCCCATAAAGAAAAAAATAACTGTGTTTTTTGTATGGAGAGAGTGCAATATGGCAAATGTAATAATTAAGTCTTCTCTCTCTCCCCATTCCTTTCCCTTCCCCTTTCTTCTCTCTCCCTCTTACTCTTTTCTCTCCCAAAGGAGTACATTTTGGATTGACTTCATTTCTCTCTCTCTTTTCTCCCTCTCTCTCTCTCTGAAAGAGTGATGGGGACTTCTGACATGTCTAGATAATACTGATAATGAGATGATGTGGTATGGCTCCAGAAGAGACTGCCACCCCCTCCCCGAAAGTTCAAGAGGCTAAGGTACATGTTTTGCATGCCAGAGGCCATGGTACTTCTATCCTGGATACACGGTCCCCACCCCAGTGTTTAGGGAGCAGCCCCTAAACACTGACAGATGTAGACCCAAAGAAATATCAATAGAAAATGAAAAAACAGACTGGGGGCTGGAGAGAGAGCCCTGCCCACTCTATAGTTCCCAGAACACCACCCAGTGCAATCTCTCACACTGAGCTGGAGCAGCCCCTCAGCTCTGCCACTGTGCATCCCCACCCCATCCAAAGCAACAAGAAACAACTTCTGTATTAAGGCAATGACACATGGGGCAGAGTAGACCGTGGAACTGTTCAGAGTAAGAACTCCCAAGCCAGTTTGCAATGGAGCTGCTCAAAGACACTGGGGCATGGGGCCATCAGAAAAACAAAAGTAATTATGCTTTCCCTTCAATTATTTCACAAATTTCAGGCAGATTGGATACATAAAAGGAAAAAAAACAGCATAGTGGTAGTGGGATCAGGTAACCTTGTACACTGAAACCATAAATTATGATCAATACATTGTAAACTTATTACCTTAACTATAAATTACTTTTAAAGTAAAAAATCAGAACTTAAAACATTTTTGGGGAGTGGAGAGATAGTACAGAAGATAGTACATTTGCCTTCCATGCATTGACCCAGATTCAATCCCTGCATGCCATATTTTAAATTTTGTTACTCTTACAGTTTTAGTTGATCTTTTGGGCTGGAATGATAGCACAGCAGGTAGGGCTTTTGCCTTGCACAGCCGACCTGGCTGACCTGAGTTCAATTCCTCCACCCCTCTCGGAGAGCCCGACAAGCTACTGAGAGTATCTCGCCCGCATGGCAAAGCCTGGCAAACTACCCATGACGTATTCGATATGTCAAACACAATAACAACAAGTCTCATGATGGAGACGTTACTGGGCCCACTCGAGCAAATCGATGAACAATGGGAGGATAGTGCTAGTGCCAGTTGATCTTTTACTTTTCTAAACTGATTCTCCATCTTAAACCTTTCAACTTATTTGCAAGGTCAGAGAAATGGTAGGGAGGTTAAGGAATGTGCCTACATGTGGCTGCAACAAGGGCAAGGGTTTGAGTCCTGGCACCACCACATGGCACCACCACATGTGGTCCCTGAGCACAGTGAGGGGTGGCGACTGACCATGGAGCCAGATGCGGCGCCATGGAGCATCAGTTTATATGAAAATAGTGAGACACACCCTGTCCTACCAGGAATATAAGCTCAGTCTGCTATCTGTGGACACATGACGACATGGGTATCTATTTCATGCGCATGACTAAGTGCTCTGCATTTAGCAAGTGGGTGATGTCCAGGGCACAACTCCAACTGCGAGTGCTGGTTTTCCATGCTCTGGGAAGAAAAGACCCATTGGCAACTTGGCAAAGGCAACCAGTGTCATTCTGTTGCTAACTTCCTAAAAACAAGACTCACATCTCCCCAAGCTAGGATCTTGGCAGACTGCATTCTCATACCCATATTAGGACATTCCTCGGGAAGGTTTTTACACAGCCTTATACTCACACACTTGGTAATTCAGAGATGAAGGCACTACAGAAATTCTCCTCCTCCTCTTTTTTTTTTTTGGGGGGGGGGGTGCTGTTTGTTTTTTGTTTTGGACCAGACGGGGCAATTCTCAGGACTTACACCTGGCTCTGTACTCAGGATAATTCCTAGTGAGGATTAGGGACCATATGTGGTGCTGGGTACGAACAGAAGCCGGGTTTGCCATGTGCAAGGCAAGCACAGCTCCGGCCCCTCTCCACCTCCTCTTTTCAGGAACCAAAAAGAGTTAACACCCAGTCACTGCCACATAGAGACTGTGACCAGAAAGAACATGCCCAGTGAAAGGAGAAGGTGCTCAGGAATCAGAAGACTATGGCAGAGTCAGACAATCATTTTCACAACACACACACACACACACACACACACACACACACACACATCACAGTCTCTGAGTATCAGTAAGTTCTCAGGGAAATTCAAGAATATATCTCAGCAGAACTTAGTGATAGTGGTAGCACTGACAGAAGTTGCAGAATTTGCCCTACTGAGGGTTAGGGAGACAGTACAGAAGGTAAGGCTGCAGATGTTGTCTTACTGAAAAATGGGTAATCAGAACAAGTATCTCATTCCTCTGCACCTGTACACAGTGCAGTGCCCATTACTATATCTCAACTCAGCACTACCCTAGACTCCAGTAATACTTAATCTCCAAATGCTATGTTACCTAAAACTAATACTTCAACTGTCAAATTGCAAAGCATCTATTCAGCATGCTGAAGGCCCAGGTTTGATCCTGAGGACCTCATGGTCTCCAAACACTGAAACCAAGCGCAAAGCTATGTGTAAGCCCTAAGTACTACTGAATGCGGGCAATACCCTCACCAAAAAGTCATTCTGTTTTGGTTTTTGTTTGGGGGCGGGGGCGGGGGGGGCGCCATACCTGACAGTGCTAAGTTAACCGTGTTGTACTGAGTCTCAAAACCAAGGTGTCTTCACGCAAAGCTGAGCTCCAGCACTTTAAGCCATCTCCTAGGGCAGCAATTCAAACTTTCAAGGCTGGAGAAATAGCTCAAAGACCTAGAGACTAGCATTACTAGAAATGTAAGTACTTGTGGGATACCTGGTTTCAAATTCTGGCACCACCAAAAAAAGAAGTTAAAAAAAAAAAAGTACACACATGGGGCTGGAGAGATAGTACAGTGGGGAAGGCCTCTGCCTGGCAGGTGGCCAGCCTGGGTTGATTCCCAGCATTCCATATGTTCCCCCGAGCACAGCCAGGAATGATCCCTGAGTGCAGACACAGAAGTAACCCCTGAGCATTGCCAGGTGTGGCCCAAAACAAAAAATAATAATTTTTAAATAAATTTCAGACTGAAAAATAAATAAAAAGAACCAGAGTGATATGATAGTATAATGAGCAGTAATTGCATACGGCCAACCACTGGCACCACATGTGGTGCTTTGAGGCCTGAGAGGAGTAATCCTTAAGCACAGATCCAGAAGTTAAGCTCTGAGCACTGCGAGGTGTGGTCCAAAAGCAAACCAAAAGGAAAAAAGGGTGTGTGGGTGTGTGTGAGAGAGAGACAGACAGACAGACAGACAGACAAAGGGCTGAAGTGACAGTACTATGGGTAGGGTGCTTTCCTTGCATGAGGTTAACCTGGGTTCAATCCCTGACACCCCATATAGTCCCCATAGAATAGATCCCTGAATAGAGCCACAGTAAGCCCTGAGCACCCATGCGTATAACCAAAAAGCCAAAAAAAAAAAAAAAGTAAACATCAAACAATATAAAAACTTGGAAAGGTTATCCAGTTTTTAACTGTTCTAATGGCCGACAACATGAACAACAAAATGGAAATTAGAGTGAAATATTTTTCATTTGTGCTTTACAAACTAAAGAGACAGGAAGAATTCTTGTTCAGAGTTAAAAACGGGCCTTTTTCACTCTTTGGCATCAGATGAAAAAGGTGTTAAGTCAGTGATGTGTCACCAAGGTGTCACCCTCAAATTTCTCAAGCTCAGGAAGCAAATGAAGTTTCCCCTAATAAGAGGCAAAGGCAAGTTTCTTCATGTCCTCTGTACTGTAGAAACAGCACTAGAGGTGTGGGGCAGTCCTGCCAACATGCCCTAGGGCTAAGGAACCCACCAAAGGGTCACATGCACAGTGAGAAATTTAAAAGTAAAAATATGTGGGAGGAAAAAAATACCATGTCTGAGAAACAAGTGCTTCACAACACTCAACTGAACACAAACAGTACTCTGAATACTTTTCTCGTTTGGTTAAACTCTTGCAAAGACTCACTTAGATACCAAAAACAGAGGTCCAGGAAAACCAATAGTTTGTGGTGGTGGTTTTGTTTTGTTTTTTTCCAACAAAGGCAAGAAAGAAGTAAAGACTGAATACATGGGTGATAAACTTGCTCAGGTATAAACAAGTACCAGAAGATGAGAATCAAGGTAAGGCTCAAATCTAGAGCTGAGTGGTTGACTTATGGAAAGGTATTTATCACTCATCATCACGGAAAAGCTAATCAAAATTACAATACCTCCTCACACTAATGAAAATGGCATACATCAAAAAGATGGAACAACCAGTGTTGGTGGGGAGGTGATGGAAAAGGAAGCTGCTGGTGGGAACATCATCTGGTTACACGCCTTTGTGGAAATCAGTATGAAAGGTTCTCAATAAATAAGAACAGAACTTTCATACAACCCAGTAATTTCACTTCTTGACCCCAGAACAAAAAAAACTATTAACTTGAAAAGATACACATATACCCATGTTCAGAATAGCCAAGATATCGAAACAACTCAAATGTCCAATGACAAATAAACTGATAAAGCAGTTGCAGTTATATATATATATATATATATACACACACACACACACATATATGCAATGGAATACTATGCAGCTATAAGATGGGGGCAAGAGACAGAGGTTAAGGTGCTTGCCTTGCAGTCAGCAAAACCCAGTCCAATTCTCAGCACCCCATATGGTCTCCCAAACCCAAGGGGAATAAACCCTGAGTGCAGAACCAGGAGTAAACCTTGATTTTTGTGTGTGGTGCAAAAAATAAAAACAAAAAATAAACAAAACCCATAAATGTCTGTGGTATATAAAATATATATATATATATAGTAGAAGAATAATATCCATGGCCAGAGAAAACAAGGGTTAAGAGAACTAATCAATAGCTGGAACTAACCAACTATTGATTAGTGTGTGTGGGGCTGAAGGTAGGTAAGATAGAGAAGAGACCAGTATGACAATAATAGCTGGGAATGATCATGCTACGCTGGACAAGGTCTGAGGGTTAAAAGTAGGTAAGGGATATTCTTGATAATCTTCTGGTATCAATATTGCTAACCACAATGCCCAAAAGGAGGGAGGGAGGGAGGGAGGGAGAGAGAGGGAGAGAGAGACAGAGAGAGAGAGAGAGAGAGAGAGAGAGAGAGAGAAAAGCAACTGCCACAGAGGCAGACAGTGGGTGGAGGGTGATGGGAGGAAACCTGGGGACACTGGTGCTGGGAAACGTACACTGGTGGAGGGATGGGTGTTGGAATACTGTATGATTGAAATCCAATCTTGAACAGCTTTGTTTTGTAATGGTCTATCTCACAGTAAATCAATTTTTAAGTTTTAAAAAAATAGCCATAAATGTTAATACTGCCTACTCATGTTACTGAAACTGTTTTGGTTTTTTTTTTTTTTTTTAATCAAAGGCTGAGTGTTGGAGCCTGCAGTCAGGTCAATCCCAGGGGACTACATGGTATCAAGCTCCACTGAGGTCCACATCCCATCAGCACCAAACTGGGAGCAGTCCATGGATAATGCCAGATGTGGCCCAAAAACCAAACCACAAAATCCATGGCTGAATGGTCAAATGCCATTAGACCCTGGTTTTTAATCCAGGTAGATTTTTAACAACTGATCTAATAAAACTCACTGGAAAAAAGCCCTTTCTACATTCCAATGAACACTACATACTTTTGTTAAATATTACTCATGACTGAACAGAAAACTGAAAAACATTTAAGATGGAAGGCCAGAGAGATACACAGTTCCTGAGCACCACTCAATATGGACCAACATCCTTCAAAACAGTTTAAGATGGCAAATTCTATGTGCTTTTTTTTCTTCGCGATTTAAAAAAAAAAAAAAAACTAGGGGAGCAGCACTCTCAACAGTGCTCAAGGCTTACTCCTGGATCCGTGCTCAGTGCTCACTCATAGAGGTGCTGGGAGACCATATAGGATGTCACAGATCAAACCCAGGCCAGCGACATCCAGGTAAGCACCCTACTCACTGTATTATGTGTCCTATTCCTGTTATGTTTTCACTATAATTTTTTAAAAAAACACTTTAAGATTATAAATTGCTATGTACTCTTTTAATATGCCCCCCCCCCACACACACACACAGGGCTTCCTCCTAGCTCTGCACTCAGAGATTACTCATGGAGGATTCATGGGACCATGGGATGCTGGGGATCAAACCCAAGTCTGTCTGAAAGGCAAGTGTTAAGGCAAGTGCCCACTGTACTACCTCTCAGTCCCTCTTATGAACTTTGAAGAAAAGAAAAACCAGAGTTAAAATAGGCTAATTATAAAATAAACAGAGCAAAACACATGAGGCTTTGGACCAATCTGAGAACATAAAAGATAAACTGAGCTCAAAGACAAGAATAAGGTCTAAATGCATCTGGCAGCGGCAGCGGCAGGATTAGGAGGTGGGGGAAGAGGTGAAAAGTGGGTAGCCAGATTCCGTAAAATACAAGTAGGAATGAATTACCACATCTACATATCTGTGTGGCACCCAAGAACCCAATTAAAGCAAATTACAATTATCTCAAGACAGCTCAACAATAATTAACACTTCAGTGCATATTTACTGACTACCTACCCTCTGCTAGGTATGACGCTTTATTTGCTATGCAACACTCATTCTCGTACAAAAGTATTCCACTAACATTTACATACTTTACTAATGATTAAACACAAGAGGCAATAAACTCAGCATTTATATATTACGAACAGGCTGCTTTCTGAGTCGTTGCTTATTCAAATAAAACTCCTTCACTCTCTCCAAACTCTCTCTTCCCCATTGGTACAAAGACAAAAAGGAATACACTCACTGTAAAGGCAGGAAGGTGTCTCTGTCCAGGTCAGGGATGAATGCCAAGGGTTTCTCAGAGAGGAAGGACAGAGAAGAGCTACCTGCAGGAATATCTGAGTACAGACTCTTGCTGTTCTTCACACCACTAGCTGCCTACCACCAAGAAGGCACTCAGCAGATTTCCGCTAAATCCCTAAGTAATTCATAAAAGCAGTAGACAGAACTAGTGAAAGAGTACAGCAGAGAGGGTGCTTGTCTTGCACACAGTCAACCTGGTTCAATCCCTGACATCCCATATGGTCCTGAGTACCACCAGGAGTAATTCCTGAGTGCAGAGCCAGGAGTACCATTGAGTATTGCTGGTGTGGCCCAAAAACACCCCCCAAAAAGAAAAAAAGCAGTAATCACACAATTTAACACTTTGAAATTAAAAGATGAGGTTCCTTATATTCTTTCCAGCACACTACAGATTAAAAATAAGTGCCGTAGTCAAAAACTAATATGCTAATCTGATTTCAGTGAATTAAGTTCAGAAAAAGTATGCTGATTGCTGTTCTTCCTGACCTAACTGGCTAATCAAACCCTAGAACAGAGGAGGCAGATGAAATATTAAAAGTGGACTCCAGGGGCTGGAGCGATAGCACAGCGGGTAGGGCGTTTGCCTTGCACGCAGCCAACATGGCCGACACAGGTTCAATTCCCAGCATCCCATATGGTCCCCCGAGCACCGCCAGGAGCAATTCCTGAGTGCATGAGCCAGGAGTAACCCCTGAGCATCGCCGGGTGTGACCCAAAAAGCAAAAAAAAAAAAAAAAAAAAAAAAAAGTGGACTCCAGACATCCCCAGCTCCCTACTCAGGTTTACCCACCACTGACTTTAGGCCCTGCCACAGTCTCACAATATTGATTTCCCAGCCCCTGGTTACTGGGAGCTCAAGCCCCTTTACTATAAGCCATCACTGTACTGAATATACAAATATTTTAGTAGCCAGGTGTTTGAAGTTGTGACCTGCTTTTAACCACATCCCATTTGGGGTCACATTCTTAAAGCTCACCATCAAGAACATTGCAACCATACCAGAAATTGTCAGAGCAACAAACCTTGTTTATAGAAAGACAAGACACAACTAGTGCTCATCCTCTTTGCCCAGGCTTTCTTGATTGCAGAATTCCTTCCCTCCCACATACGACTCTCCTTGGCCCTTCTGCATACCACATCCTTGCAAGTTACAAATTTAAATAATCACAAATTCTCTGAAAGAATTTAAAGGGTAAACTTCCAAATCCTAGAGCAAAAAGTAAAAAGATGGCCTTGCAGATTTTTGTAAGCCCTGCACTGCAATTCTAGATATTTCTGTATCTAGGCAGTGAAACAGTATCAAACAAGGCTGATTCTGCAGAACAAGACAGACACCCCTGCCCAGCTAGCTCAGAACAGGCTTGCCCAGAGTGGGACCAGAGAACACCAGCTCCCAGGGAACTAAAAGCCAAAGATAGAGAGTCAGGTCCTATCTACTCCTGCATTGCTGAGCTTTCCTAGCAAAGAACACTGGGATATTTCTCAGGGACTAGAGCACAGATTCAGACAAATGTGTCCACTAAGAAACAAAGAAAGATGGAGAAAAACATGACTTCACTGTGCTTTCCTCAAAGCTCCAGAAACTCCCCAGCTACTGTCTGCCACAGAAGATTTACACCATGTTAATGTAACTCAAGGAACTCTTGTCCTCACTTCTCACTGTCTCTACCTCCTTTTTCTGCAGGCTCTAATCATTGCTTTAGCAAAAAGGAAAAAGGGCCTTCCACTCAATAACTATTTCTGCATTTTAGAACCTATGAATTAAAAAATAAAAAGCAAAAATAGATAAGGAAAAAAAAATTTAAAAGATCTTCTTAACAAATGGGTAACGCTAAACTAACCTGGTCCTAGGTTGTGGGAGGAAACTGCTCTATAGAGTAGTTTTGTGTGGTGGCCAGAATCTCCTGATTTCACGCCAGATAATGTTTTCTTCTTCTCAGCAGTGACAAGATCACTTGAATTTCAAAGCTAGATCACTGTCAGGCATGGATGGTATTCCAAAATTCAAATAGACAGGGACCTCACCAATCACAGTCTAATTTTTCAGATATTCTATCTTCGGGTCCAACAAATCTTCAATTGATTTCTAATGTGAATACATTAGAAGTTCTACCATTCCCAATCTCGCTTTGAAAGTTCATTTATTCTGAGCACTATTTAAATGATCTCTACTGTATGTGAAATTTTTATTTTGGGTCTTTAAGCATAACTGATTTTTTTGGGGGGGTCTCCTAAGAATTGCTTAGGGACCCTGGCAGGAAACTCTTGGTGACATGGCTTGAGGGCACCAGGACTATATCCTCCAGGGTGCCAGGAATCAAACCTGGGACATCACATGACAGGCACGCAAGCCAGCCATTTGAATTTCCTTGAAGAATCAAATAAAAGTTCTGTGGCTGCAGGCACAGGTGATAACTGGGTGGTGAGGTATGTTGACTGGAAATCATAAATATTAATACAACTTCCAACATTATTACCTAAACTTTAATAATGAAATATTTTTAATGATACTATGAAGAACTGCATAGCTAAACAGTACTCCTAACAAGCTGGACCCTCACAGATCCAGGAAACAGCCACTGATCTATCTGCATTGTGAGTTAGTGAAAAAAAACAGAAAAACAGAGGGAGCAATCACAAGCAAAAGAGAGAGGAGTTTCAAACTGTAGTGTGAAACTGTTGTGATTCTGTTTTCTCAGACTAAGCGGCCCTGTAGAGCTTGACTGTTAAACGAAATTTAGCCTCTGTCTCTATGATTGTCTCTGACCTGAGTTATCCTTGGATGAGGCTTTAATAGGAAGAGAGGCATAATCAGGGCAGCCACCAACTAAGAGACTAAGGAGAGGGTGTTCCATACCTTTGTCAAGATGTTTATTCTAAGACAGCAAGATATACTGGGCTTGAGACATTTCTTAACAGGTTGAGAATATGGTCACAAAAACCAAGGAATCACAGTTACTGAGAGAAGCTTCTCATCCCAAGGAAGGGCACACACTTCCAGGCCTCTGCTACCTTCACACCATTACCTGCTATATTTAGCAAATATTTGGGAAAAAAATGCAAACTTTATATATATATATTTAAAAAATAAAAAATAAAAATAAAGTAAATTCACCAGTTAACTAGTAGCACTTATTTGGTGAGCTGGAATTTTATTTTTGTTTTTTAACCAAGTAGTCTTTACAAACTCATAATTCAAACAGAAACCTCAGAAAGCCATCAGCCTTCTCTTAAAACCAGACTTTCCACTTCTCACACTCCAAAAATTAGTGCATCTGTAAACTTGAGTAGCAGGAGGGTCCACCCTGAAAAGAGCTACAGCTGACTCAAAGAGGTCAAATTTAAAGTTTACAAGTCTACTTTTCAGACTTCTTATCATGACCTCAGCTAGTTTTTCTTAGTATTGAGTCTGCTAGTATTGAGTTTGACACTGACAATGGAGCAGACTCCAGAGGCCTCTTAGTCTCCACAAGAGTCTTACGGATCACTAGTAGGGATTACTTCCTCACATCCTTCCATAGCACAAAGTCTAGTGCCTGGCACCAAAGCCTACATACAAACTGCACTTTTACAGATCAGATACATTAAACTTCAATGAAATCACATCTGAAACATTCTGTTGGTGAACCCAAGGAAAGCTCAGAATTTGGCTAGAATCAATGCTCACATGGAGTACAATCAGGGTGGCACTAATGCTGGGATTTACGGTGCCACAACGGTGTGCAAATGTCTAACACAGTGCAACCAAATGTGAACTAACACTTCAATGAGCACAACTAGAGTATGTGACCTCCAGCAAGACTGGCCAAAAGCCCTCAAGCACCCCAACCAAGTGTGCAAGCCTCGAAAGCACTGCACCTAAAATGTGCATAAGTGCCAAAGCTAAACGCCCAAGGAGCACCACAACCAAGGTTGTCCTGGCCATCACAATGGACAAAAAGAGGTGGGGGTCATAGAAGAATTGGGAGAAAAGGATCTAAAGAGCAAACATGCTCTGACTTTATCTATCCCTCACCCAGAAAGCAGTCATCCTCCTCAACAAACCTCAGGCATGGCTTGCTTGTGGTTACCAGACAAATAAGAGGTCAGTGATTATCCGGGGCCTACCATTCAGGAAGTCAGAGCAACAGATAGTGCAACAGAACAGCAGCAATTCTCTTGACAAAGATATTTAAAAACCATTTCATAAATCTCAATCAGTTTTCAGAAGTCCTTGTTTTCTAGGTAAATACAGAATAAAATAAACCCAGCTACAATAAAAATTAACAGTGTGAACAGAGATAATAACTTAAGCAAATGGCAAATAAAATAATGAAACTTGTTTTATTTAGATGAAAAAAAATCAGATATCACAGGGCCACAGAGAGAGCTCAACAGACTGAGTACCTGCTTTACTAGCAGGAAGCCAGGGCTTGAGGCATTGCATAGTGCCCTGAGCACTGCCAGGAGCAACCCCCAAATACTGAACTGGGAGTAGTCCCTGAATACCACAAAGTGTGGCCCAACCATGAAACAGTATCACAGAAACACCTATTATTTGTTCTTACATGCCTTTTTTATCCCCCATAAATATGCTGCAGTATCAAAAAGTTCCCAGTAAGAATTCTATTTCTTGGGACTACTTGCCTTGCATGTGACTGACCCAAGTTCAATTCCAGGCACTGAATATGGTCCCCGGAGCAATGCAAGGAGTAACCCTTCAGCAAAGAGCCAGAAGTAAACCCTGAGCACCACCAGGAATTGACCCAAGGCGCCCCCTTCCCCAACCCCCCGCCACCAACAACAAAATTGTATTTCTGGAGTCAGGAAATAGCAAAATGGACTGAGTCCATGCTTGGCATGCAAAAGGCCCAGGCTCAATCTCCAGCACCATATGTTCCTCTGAACAAGCTAGGTGTAAACCCTGAACAATGGTCCTTGCAGTAGCCCCCAAGCACCATCAGGTGTGGCCAAAACCAAAAATTCTATTTTCTATTTTTTTGTTTTGTTTCTTGGCAATGCTTGGGGAACTTTATAGTGGCAAGGACATGCAAGGCCAGTACCTTAATGCCAGTACTATCTCTACAGCCCCTTCCTTGATTTTTCTTCAACAAGTTCTGACCACTACTCAATATCTGACACTACCTTACCTTCTGCCATATGCTCTTTAATTCCACATTCAATGTTTCAATCTCTTCATAAGAAGACTACAGAATAAAAATATTTGCTCTTACAGGACTGAAATTAATCCTCTCTTATTTTTTAATAGAAACTTTCCCTACTAACCTATGTTCCTTGAGGACAGCAAAAGAAGCTGGTTCACCTGGGTCCTGGATTCAAACTGTTTCTCCATGGAGGCTAAAGAGCAGGGTGGGGGAGGAGGGCAGGTAAGTATCAATCAGAAAAACCCCAAGTCACAAAGACTCAGAGATGTCCTTCCAGACCAGTCTATGTATGAACTCGGAGCAGGGAGGGAAGGGAACAGACGAGACTAGACAGATGTGTGCATTCCCCTGGCCTTCCCTGAAAAATGGACACAACACCATTACCCAGTGATGTGGGTGAAGACCCAGGAATTCCACTCAATTTCAAGAAAAGTCTATTCCCATCCAACTTGGTTGCTATGCCATGCATCACCTCTCATCACCATGCTGGGCCTCTTCCACAAGCCTTGATACTAGCACTGACCAGACAAGCTCCACGTCCTCCTCTTCTGAGACCTTACTTCTCCACTCCAGGAGTGCTTTTGCTCCTATCAAAGAACAGCCAATCTCTGTCATTCATTAAACAATGAGTAAACTCCCAGGTACATACTCCTGAACAGAGAGCTACAGGTATTCCTATGGCACAACTATGCTCCATTTAACCTGGAATGCGTACTCTCATAATATCCAACTTAGCCCTTCAATGGAACAAGAACTCAACAAATATTTGGTGGGTAAGTTAACACAGATCACTGCTTTTCCTCACATATGGCACTACACCAAACTTCTTTTCTTCCTTTAGCTTTACCTCTTCAAAAACAGCTAAATGTTTCCACTCTCAGGCAAGAGTTCCCAGGGAGAGGGAAGGAGAAGGGATCCCTTTTCTATATACCAATGCCCAGGAGACTGCTCAGAGAGGGAGTGCATGCTTTGTATGCAGAGGCCCCCATGTTCAATCCATGGCTCAACCTGGTGCACCAAACACTGATAGCAGTGGCTCCTGAAGCTGAGTGCCAAGTGTAGCCACCAAGCATTGTCATGTGCCCCCACACCCCCAATAAAGAAATGATGCATCAGCCTCCCCAGACCAGGTGAGTGTTGTTCTTCCACTCCGTCTCCCTTGCCATAGAGGTTTGGTTGAACAGGCAGGCTTATCCATACCTTCTGAAAGCCCTATTCTGACTTTGTGAGACAAGCTAACCTTATTACTTCAACCAAAACAGCTCTAAAATCAGAAACAGAGGCTCTAGACACTGGCTGAGTATCAGCAATTCTCCACACAGTATTTAGGAAAATAGTACTTGGTTCCCTCCCCACCCCCAGTTACACCCTCCCCCTCCCCCGCCCAGTTACGCCCTGCCCTAAAGACACAATAGTCTGTAACATGTTCATTAGGAGGTGAGTCATGTGGTCTGAGGCCCTGACTACATGAAGAGCAGGTACTGAGGGGATTGAAAGCTGCTGCAGAGTTGAGGAAAGGTACCTAAAGACACAGGGACTTAGAATCACCCTGCTATAACTGACCAACTCGGCAGGACAAGGGCTCCTCTTTTGAAATTTCCACTGAAGCCTCAACTCTAAGAATACAGAATCCCTAATAAGTTTCTCCCAGATACGCTGTGCTATTTCCTCAGCAGTGAAATTGGGGATCATGTTGTCAGTGACCTCATTCTGATCTGTCAGTATGAACTGAAAGTGACACAGGAGTCTTCCGGTAAGAGGCAGAGCTAGGACCAGCTCACCAAATTAACTTGCCTAAATCACAATCCTCATCACATGGTTCTGGTATCCTGGGCAGTTCTTAAGAGCTCTCTACAAATCAGGTCCACCCTCTCACTGCCAACCACAAACCCCCTCACTGCCAAGCACAAAGGAAGTGCTTGTAATTTTAATTTGCTAAGTGGGATTTTTCCTAACTTCCTCTTACCCTTTAGCACCCAGCCTCTTGGAAACTGCCCAACCAAGTCCTTCATTATCTGATAGTTCTCCATTGTACCTTTACTTCTCAGAATAGTTCTATTTGATGGTGGTGGGAGGAGGGGAGAGCCGGGTTTACCACACTCATCAGTCTTGGGGGCTACTCCCAATTCTGTGCCTGTGGTGGGGCGGGTCATTCCCTGCAATAATCGGGACCATATACAGATGGTCAAATCAGGGCTAACCACAAGCAAGGCCAACACCTTACCCACTGTGCTATCTCTCCAGCCTGAAATTCTCAGTATAGTGAGAGAAGGAGCTAGATCTAATTTTCTCACATAGTCTGGAGCCATAGCACAGCGGTAGGGCGTTTGCCTTGCACGCAGCCAACATGGCCGACCTGAGTTCAATTCCTCGGCCCCTCTCGGAGAGCCCGGCAAGGAGAGTATCTCGCCCGCACGGCAGAGCCTGGCAAGCTACCTGTGACGTATTCGATATGCCAAACACAGTAACAACAGTCTCCAATGGAGACATTACTGGGCCCGCTCGAGCAAATCAATGATCAATGGGAGGGCCTTTACTTACTTTACTTAGTCTAATGATGTCCAGAAAGGACACAGGTGAAACCCATTTTTTCACATGACACTAGCATCCACCTAAGGGAGAACCACATCAAAGACCATCTCTAACACAGGACACTCATAGTCAATCACCTCAGGGATAGTCCAGTCACCTCAGGGACAGTCCACCTTTACTTCAAATTTCTGACAACAGACATGGGCACTGATTGCTAAGCAGTCCACAGCCTGATCCCAGGCATATTCAGGTATATCCTTCCTCTTTAGAAATCAGGTCATGCGTCAGATAATTTCCTTACTAATCAGTTCCCAAGTAATCTACCACTTAAGTAGAAATAAACTGGGGGTGGGGCAGGTGAGTTAGGCCATACACAGTAGCATTCTAGCTCTCTGCTCTCTTAAAAGGACATTCATTCCAGAACGTTCTTTATTTAGCTGCCACATAATGAAGTGAATACAGATTTATTTTGAAAGATATTGGGGGTTTGGGGGCTGGAGCGAGAGTACAGTGGGTAGGGTGTTTGTCTTGCATTCCATATGGTCCCCCAAGCATTGCCAGGAGTAATTCCTGAGTGCAGAGCCAGGAGTCTGCCCTGAGCATAGCTACGTTTGACCCAAAAAGCAAAAAAAAAAAAAAAAAGATACTCAGGGCTAGAGAGTGAGAGAGAGTAGAGGGGTTAAGATACTTGCCCTGTATGTGATCAACTCAGGTCTGATCCCTGGCACCACATAGTCTCCTGAAGAGCACCTCCAAGAGTGACCCTTGTGCAGAGATACAGGGGTAAGCCCCGAGCACCAACATATTATGACCCGAAAGCCCAAAATTAAAAAAATAAAATGCTAAAATATAAGACATCAGGTAATAAATACATGCACCATAAACCTGCATCTTGGTTTCTAGATACCACTGCAATAAATGAAAATAAAACTTCTAATAGAAAGGGCTAATTGACAGGTTGGGTCAAGGAGCCTGGAAAGTAATGAGGCACCAGTCAGGAAGTGGTCAATAAATGATGTGATCATGAAAGAATACAGATGCCATGGCCAGAGCAATAGTACAGGGCTTGTCTTGCATGTGGTCAACCCAGGTTCAATCCCTGGCATCACATATGGTCCCCCAATCCCAGCAGGAGTGATCTCTGAGCATAGTCAGGAGTAAGCCCTGAGCACCGCTGAGTGTTCCCCACCCCCCCCAGAAAAAAAAAACAAAATTGCTATACTGAAGGGGCTCCCACTGGCATAACCTAGGATAATCTAGGCATCAAAATAAATAATGAACAAAAAAAAATAATAATGACAAGAATAAGCAATATCACATTTTAAGTTACTAATACAAACTACTATAAAGCAATTAAAAATAGGTGGGAGAGGGGCCAGAGATATATACCAGGTAAGGTGCTTACCCTGCATGTGGCCAAACCAGGTCCAATACCTGGCACCCCATGTGCCAACAGAAGTGATGCTTGAGCTGAGCCAGAAATAAGCCCTGAAGATAGCTGGGTGTCCCCCAACCGCCAAAGAAATGTGGGGGAGAGAAGAAAAAACACTTCTTGGAGTAAGATCACAACCAGTACAGAAAAAGAATGGACCTAGTACCATTAAAGTAGCTCCTGAGTACTGCTGGGTGTGCCCTCCTCAAAAAAAAAAAAGACCCAGGAAGTAAGTAGAGGATCTAAGGAACAGGTTATATAATTTCAAGGTTGTTTCTCCATGCACTACTTATCAACTGTAAATATGGGAGGGGGGAAACTTCACAGTAAAACTTCCACATACCTCCTTATCTAGAGCTGGTCAAACTGGACAAACTACCACTGTTTTTCCTTTTTTGGGGGGGCGGGGGCAGGGGAACCTTCGAAGGGAGCATGCTCAGTAGCACTCCCAATGTGGCTCAAAGAACCATATTGTGCTGGGGATCAAACCCAGGCCTCAAGCATGCAAAATGTGCACTCAATTAATTCATGAGCTACCTCTCTGGCCCCAAAACTACTATCTTATGTGTAGTCTTACAGGGCTATCAAAGACACTACAAGGCTGGGGATGTGGTCAGTGGCAGAGCACATGCCTTCAATGTATGAGGCCTTCGGTTAAATGCCAGATACCAAGAGCAAGAGCATTAACAATAACAGAAAACACTACTGGGACAACTGATATTGAGAGATACGCTGTGGTTATGTAAGAGAATGACTTTGATCAGAGGAAATAATACTTGAGCGTAAAGGGGAATTATAGTTGCCAATTACTTATAAATGGTCTAAAAGACAAAGAGGGATAGTCAGAAAAGAGGACGAATGACAAAATGAACAAAGTAAGAGAAATAAACAATGATTCTATGGGAAGAATATTTAGGAGTTCCTTATACTGCTCTTGTACTTTTCCCGAAAGTTTGAAGTTATATAATTAAATATTAAAAATATGTATGCCATTCAATATGGGGAGAAAGTGGAAAGAAATAGAAACATGGGATAGAGTCACCTCCTTCCATGATTTCAGTTCCTATCTGGCAAAGCAGGAATTTTCATCAATACCTGGGAGGCAGTCAGCAGATAACTTCTGTAAACTGTGCAACCTGAACCCCATACCTCTTATCCCAATGTCCCAGTGTCCATTACTATTCCAGGTACCAAGCACCAAAGAACTAGGCTACGTGATTCAAAACATATCCAAGTTAGGAAGGAAGTGGGAGTATTTTGAAAAAACTTTCCTCTACAAACACAAAATATACAAAAAAGGGATTTAGGGGTTGGGAGACAGTTCAAAGGGCTACAGAGCATGCTTTGCAGGCAAGAGGCCCAGATCCAATCTCAGCACAGCTGGGAGCGATCCCACAACACGTCAGGAGTAGTCCCTGAGCACCGCTGCTGAGATCCCAAAACAAAAAAACAATAGAACTTTATTTTAAAACTGACTTAGGTTATAATGGAAGAAAATAACACACTGAAGCCTGAAATTACTCCACTGGGCTATGTTTGCTTAAGATTAAAAATAGATTTATCTTCCTTTCCCAGGAGTCTTCCCTCCTGAAGGAAAAAAATCTGAGAGCAGATCATCACTGACTTCAGAGGTCCAAGAGCTGAACCTCCACCAGTATTTAAGCAGAGGCTGAACTTACTGTTTCCCAGTATCAGATTCCCCACTAACAGTTTCAAAAGATTTATAGTTAACCTCACAATGATCAGATGTCTGTTCCTTATTATCACACACAATCCAATTGAAGTATTCATACTGAGGTAAAGCAAATTTCCACTGTACACTAAAGTGTAACTAAAAAGCAGGTTTCTTTCTACATCAGCAAGTCAAGCTTAAATATGTCCACAAATGACGTATTTCATATCTCTAAATACATAATGTGTACACACAGACACAGATTGTTTTTGATTTTTGGGTCAAACCTGGCAATGCTCAGGGGCTACTCCTGGCTCTGCACTCGGGAATTACTCCTATGCATGGGGGACCACATGGGATGTTGGGGATCGAATCCAGCTCGGACGTGTGCCTACTAGCTGTACTATCGCTCCAGACCCTCACACAACCTCTTTTAAAGGCTTTTTCCAGGACTGGAGAGATAGCACAGCAGGTAGGGTGTTTGCCTTGCACGCGGCCAACCCGGGTTCGATTCCCAGCATCCCACATGGTCCCCTGAGCACCGCCAGGAGTAACTCCTGAGTGCAAAGCCAGGAATAACCCCTGTGCATCGCCGGGTGTGACGCGCCAAAAAAAATTTTTAAAAAAGGCTTTTTCCCCTCTGAAGAAGTCTGTGTTCTCTCTTGAACATAAATATAGCCCTTCACATTTCTCTTACTAAATTTCTTTTTAAAAAATTACTTTATTTCATTTTAAAAATTAAAATTATAATGTTGATAATACAAGGTGAAGAGATAATACATGGGTGCTGGTACAAGAGTGAAAGTACTTGCCGTGCATGTGGCCAGAGCCTCGTTCAAACCATGGAAACACATATGGTGTGTTGTCTACACATGTGCTATGGCTCCAGCCCCAAGCATTTCTTTTTAAATTTTACTAGGACTGGTAGACCTCAGCCCCATAGGGTGGCTTCTATCTCCTTACTCACCCATGCTACGTGTGGCATAATCCAGGGTCTAAATACCCTGAGTGGAGGCTGGAGAGATAGCAAAAGCGGGTAGGGCATTTGCCTTGTACACGGCCGATCAGAGTTTGATTTCCAGCATCCCATATAGTCCCCTGAGCACCGTCAGGGGTAATTCCTGAGTGCAGAGCCAGGAGTGACCCCTGTGCATCGCTGGGTGTGACCCAAAAAGCAAAAAAATAAATACATACCCTGAGTGTTTTGTTGTATAGGGTGCACTTTCACCATCATACTGGCATTATTCTTCTGGGAGGAAATCTGAGTAAAAAGTCCTAGATGTGGGGCCAGATAGGTAATACAGTGGGTAGGGCATATGCCTTGCATATGGCTGACCCGGGTTCCATCCTCAGCACCCCATATGATCCCCCCAAACTTTGCCAGGAGTGTTCCATAGGTGTAGAACCAGGAATAAGCAGTTAGGTGTGACCCAAAAACAAAGATCCTAGTTGTGAAATTTCGGGGCCAAAGGTTATGTACCTTAGAATATTAACAAAATGTTGGGGTCAAAGATGTAGTACAGGGATGAAAGCACTTGCCTTGCACGTGGCTAACCCTGGTTCAATACCCAGCACTACATACAGTCCCCTGAGCACCACCTGGTGCCCCAATTCCTCCCCCACCAAACAAAAAGCCTTAACATTTAAACTCCCTTTTAAAGATGAACTCCTTCATTAATAACATGAGATGAAAAGGAAGGAAGGTAGGCCAAGCTAAAGCAGCTTAAGGAAACTGTTTGCCCCTTTTGGTTTTGTTTTTAAGCCACATACAGCATTGCTCAGCACTTACTCCTGGCTCTGTGGTCAGAAGCAACTCCTGGTGGGACTGGGGGAAGGAGGGAATATATGTGGCTGGGGGTTGGAGCCAGGATAAGCTGTGTGCAAGCAAAAGTCTTAACCCCTGTCTATCCCTGGCCTTGGCACTTCTTGTATTGTTTGAGTGATGGGCATGGTGGGCAGGAGAAGTCATAAATTTCAGCTGGGAGTAACAGTACTTCACAGAGAGCCAGAATAAGACTACGGGAATGTGAGCACCCAGACAACTAATGAATCAAAACAGAGCGCTATGTTTTTGTAGTCAAACTTGACTATCTCAGAGGAAAACTGCAATAGAAAATTTATTAGCTAATTATAATTACTCCAAATAAGAAGGTCTCTGTAGTGACCTGTGCCTATACTGTTGCTTCACTGGACCAGCCCTCTGGATCAGGGTACTGACTGAGCCATTTCAGAACAACTCTGGACTCAGGTCTGTGGGTACACAGATATAAGTGCTGAGAACAAGGAGGACAGAAGTGGGAAGCTAGACAGTATTTTCAGGCTCTGTACTAATCTTCACACTACACTTCACTGGTATGAAAAACATTAACCTTTTAGGGACCACTCCTGGCAGGGCTCAGGAGACCATATATTGTGCACGAGACTGATTATCTCTAAATATTACTACCAATCTATGATAAAAACCTATTGTCCTTCCAACACAGGGTAAGGTCTGGGAGGAATGCAGGAACTCAAATTGGAGAAAGCCCCTGTGTTCCAGAGCAGCCATCTCAGATAGGCAGTCACAAGCCTACCACAGCAAGTGCCCACTAATGCACCTCTCATCTTCCTCTCAGGACAGTGTGTCTAGCACATGAGGACAATCAACAGAAAGCAGTGACCACAACAACAACTGACATTGCCAAGTCCTCAGATGAGCCTCCTCTGCTACGCTGGATCCTAGTTCAAAAGCTACTTGGAAAAAACAGGTAACCAAGAGCAATCACACCAAGATGAGAAGTATCGGGAATCAGGAGTCCTTCCTGCAGGATCAAAAAGAACACCAGAGAGAAGGAACAGGAAGCCTTTCTGCAGAAGCTGAACTTCTAAAAATATCCTAAACCACTGATGGACACAGTGAAAAGGTGTTCGAGATCTACTTCAAAAAGGAATGAAGCAGGGCTGGAGTTATAATACAGCGGGTAGGGTGTTTGCCTTGCACGCAGCCAACCTGGGTTCGATCCCCGGCATCCCATATAGGTCCCCCAAGCACAGCCAGGAGTAATTCCTGAGTGCAGAAAGAGGAGTAATCCCTGAGCATCACTGGGTGTGACCCAAAAAACAAACAAACAAAAAAAAAGAATGACAAAATGGTTGAGTGTATGGACAGTGAAAGAGTAGCCACCGACTGATGACTGCTGGAACTTGTTAAGACCTATATGGATTCACTGTACTAGTATATTTTTTAGTGGATTTGAAATTCTCCATAATTAAAAAAATCAAAACTAAAATTTGAGAATTACATAAACAAAACTCCCAGGACTAAAATATCAAATACATTAACAATTTAGTCCTGGGTATATACCCAAAAAGATATGAACATTTCTATCACTATCTCCCTGGCTTCATAAATGTTCTATACCTTGATCTAGCTAGTATATACAACTCCAAAACTGCATGATCTCCAAAGCACCTCCAGGAGTGACTCTCAAATCAGGGCCAGGACCACTTGGGTGTGATCTCTGCTAAATAATCAGGGGGATAGAAGAAAAAAATCAAACACTACAAGTCATCAGGAGTTCAGTGACGTAGTTATCTCTAAAAAAGTAGATTTTCAAAGACTGAAGAATAGATTTTCAAAGACTAAAGAATGAGAAAAGTCAGTACTGGCCTGGAATAATTTTGCTCAGGGTCTGCTACCAAACTGCCTGCCACCAACAGATACACAAGGTGCAGGCAGGACTCATTCTAAGGCCAGTAAATGCTAACTCATCTCACACACCAAATGAGACCAGAGTAGTCCACACCAGAAAAAGTCTGTAACTACTCCTGCTTCACCAACTCAGCAACAAGCCATAGTTTACGCCCGACCTCACTAAATTCAAAATAATTTCACTCACTTATGTCGTGGTATAATTTTCACACACACAAGAGACTTAGCCCTCCCTCCCCAAGCCTGCTGCTGGAGGCCTGACACCCACTCCGACAAGCAGCTCCCCGAGCAGCGCTCAGCAGCTTTTCCAGCTGCTGTCTTCCCAGCCTTCCTCCAGCACAGCCCACGCCTCCCTGATGCTGAAATTCTTCGCATTCTCCGCCCTACAGGACAACACTCAGAAAACTTGGATTCAAAATAAAACTTATTCTATCTCTTAGGTCTGAGAACCTTGGTGGAAATGCCAAAATCTGAGTTTACTTTGCTTCAAAATTATTTCAGTGGAAAATAAATAAAATGTTGCTTTGTTTATTTATCTTTTGCCTTTTTGGCTCACACTTGGTGATGCTCCAGGGTTACTCCTGGCTCTGCATTCAGGAATTACTCCTGGTGTGCTGGGGGTACTATATGGAATGCTGAGCATCAAACCCAGGTAGCTGTGTGAAAGGTAAACGCCCTACCTGCTGTACTACTGCTCCAGCCCTTAACTTTTTTGTATATGGTGCTGGAGATCAAGCCTAGGGCTTCACACATGCAAGGAAAGTACAGTATAGTACGACTAAACCACACGACTGGCCCAATAAATGAAAAGCAAATATTTTGGTACGGGCACTACACCTGGCAGTGCCCAGGTTTATTCCTGGCTCTGTGCTGAATAGTTACTCCCAACAGTGCTCAAGGGACCATACATGGTGCAAGGAGTCAAACCAGATTCTGCTGTATGCAAGGCAAGAGTCATGACTCTATGCAATCTCTCTGGCTTTCCTGAAGTGATTTTTAAAGCGAGTATAAAAATACATGATTTATTTGAAGCAGAACTTTTAAGTTTTGTTTGGTTAGTTTTGAGCTGCACCTGGCGGTGCTCAGAGTTTACTCCTGACCCTGTGCTCAGAGATCCTCCTAAAGATGCTCATGGGGCCTTGCATGAGGGCAGGAATCAAACCTGGGTCAGCCACATGTAAGGCAAACACTTTAACCTCTGTACTACCTCTCCATCCCAGAAATGTTATTTGTTTTGGGGGACCATACCTGATGATGCTACTGCTGGCTCTGTGGTATGCCCGGAAAACCATGCATGTTGGATATCAAATTTGGGTCTCCCACATGAAAAGCATGTGCTCAATCCTGTGAAGCTCTCTCTGACCCCAAATGAAATTTTCAATGTATAAAAATACCAAAACAAATCAGAGTTACATGCTGTGCATGCAGCACTAGAGAAACGCAGATAAATCCCTCACCCCTCCTCTGTGGGCCAATTCCCACCAGAAAAGCAGTAGGCTCAGTAAGAAAAGTGGAATAGGCCCACCACAAGCACCGCCAGCCCTTTATCTGCAGGATCCTCATAACACAAGCAATGGGACAGCAGCTCAGTCTCTGAGGTGAGCACAGCAGCTCCCTCAGTCCTGAAACAAGGCTGTCCATCAACTTCCCGGGTAATGTGGGGGACAGTGTGATGACTATCCACCACAAAACCAGAACCAGCTGACAAGTTACTCGACCTAGAGCCAAAGCTTACTCACATCAAAGCAAGCATCTCTGGCCGTCCACACGCCCCCATCATCAGCTATCATGAGAACTGCAGCAGCACTCACAGCTGACACACCTCCCTGGCCTGTAAGGCAGGTCTCCTCGCACAGAGCTTGAGACCGGTCAGGGAGGCTAGTAAGGCTGTGACCACAGGCAGCCGAGCCCTCTACACTGATCACCCAGCCCACCTGGCCTAATGGTGCGGATATGAAAAAAGATTAGATTCTGACTGTTTTCTAAGCACTACCCTTACTCTTTATCCACTGACTTACACCTGGGGCTACCCCCTATAAGATACTATATTCTCTAAAAGAGCTTTAAACACAAAGGAAGTCTGTCAAACAGAATACTTTATAAGGCAGAGTTTGAGACAAGTGTATAAGTCATCACCCTCAAGGCAATGGGTGTAGCTCTCAGTGGTAGAGTACATACCTTGCATATAGGCAATATGGTTCTGCCACCAATACTACAAAAAAGAAGGGGAAGAAGTTGGAGAGAATGTGTGTGTGCATGTGGGGGGCGGGGAGGGAATAAGGATACATATTTGGAGACAAGACCATAAAAACAATTTAAAAATGAATATGGGGGGCTGAAGTGATAGCACAGCGGGTAAGCCGATTTGCCTTGCACGCGGCCGACCCAGGTTCGAGTCCCAGCATCCCATATGGTCCCCTGAGCACCGCCAGGAGTAATTCCTGAGTGCATGAGCCAGGAGTAACCCCTTTACATCGCCAAGTGTGACCCAAAAGATCCCTACCCGGGTTCACTTCTCAACACATGGTTCCCAAGCATCACAGTGCCACCCTGGAGGCCCCTGAGCACTGTCAGGTGTGGTTATAAAGGTCCCCAGCACCTCCAGAGTGGCCACATGCTCCCAGCTCTTCAGGGTACAAATAGTTTGGCACCCTCACGTCCTTGCACTGAACTACCAGCCTGACTGGCTGAGATTCACTGGTGGGGTCCCCTACGCCCGGAGCAACAGTTGGGAGAGTCCCCCCACACAAAGGCTATAAAAAGAAAGAATGCAGGGACCTAAGAGATAATACAGTAAGTAAGGTGTTTGCTTTGCATGAGGCTGACCCATGATCCCGAGTCCACTAGGAGTGACCACTGAATGCAGAGCCAGGAGTTAGACCTGATCACAGGGCAAGTGTAGCCCCCGCAAAAAAGGGGGGAAAGTACATTGTCTCCCAAGTACTGAGCCAGGAGGAACTCCCAAACAAGCACAGATAGCTGTGGTCACCCGATTTCCCCTAAAAGATGAAATAAATATAAAGCCAAGCTGAACGAACGAGACTGGAGACTTGCAAAGTAGTATGTACAGAAAGTGAGCCATGTGGAAACAGTGAACAGAAGGAAAAATGGCTGGAATTCTCTCTCTGGTAGGGGAGTGCAGTGTTAGGCATGAGGGCGCCCTCACCCAGGCCTCACGCACTCCCACAGCCCAGCTGCTTTCGGAGCTGATATTACCTACCACCTACATGGCTCCTTTCTCCATCCTTCAAATGGTCCCCAGGGTTAGCATAAAAGTGTGGATTTTTTTTTTCATGTAGGGGTCACTCCTAGCAGTGTTCCATGGCACCCAGGGTCACATCCAGTGGTAGGGACAGGGGGCGGTAACAGAAGCTGAGGACAGGCCTTAGAACCTCACAAAGGATGGGCATGTGGTCTGCCACGTGAGCCATATGCCTTATTTTAATCACGTGCCAGTGCCCCCAACCTCACTGTGTTGTGTCCCTTCTAGTCTTTTTTACCCACTTTTTCCTGAGTGCCGCAGCCTGAGTGCTGAAGGATTTTAGCTGTATCCTCTTGTACAGCATACCACCTAGCACTGGCTCTCAGCCTCCATCATTCTTCACATCCTAGGTTTCTCTTTATAGGTGGCTCCATCTACACCATCCCAACTCTGTCTTATCTGGGCTGCTCATACTTACCACTAGTGCAAGCCAACCTGGCCACACAACAGTCACTAATCCTCACCCCACCCCTTCTCCTGACAGTAATCTCCTGTCTCCAAACTCCTCCAGCTAACTTGAGAACATACCAAACCCAGCGAAGTTTTCCACTCACTGAGTCATCATCTCCTCCCATCTCCTTTCCAGAGTTTATCTTCTTTCCCTCCCATCTCTTCACAGACCTTCCTCAATTATCCCCCAAAGCACCCACATACACACACCCACACATCCTTATCCTAATCAATCTAAAAGGAGAACCCTTCACCAAGTTCTCAGAACACCATCTCACCAAGATCTCACAAGGATGGCTTTACACAAGGCGCAGTATCAAAGGTCACTGTGTCACTGACTGGGGTGGGTGCCCAAATCTCAGTTTGTCTGCCTTGGGGATAGAGCGAACTGTACAATAGGTAGGGCAACCAGCACTGCTGGCAGCCAGCCCCAGTTCAAATCCTGGAACCCCACTGGGACCCCCAGTCTGCCAGGAGTGATCCCTGAGCAGAGGAGTAACCCAAGAATTGCCAGGTGTGACTCCCTAAACTGAAAGAAAAATATCACTTGCCTATCCATTCTTTAAAGTTCTCTCCCCGAACAGTCCTATTGCCCTGATACAGAACTAGTCCACCTCCACCAAAGTCCTTCTACTGATGAATCAGAGACACAAAGGCTGCTCAGAGAAACTTACAAGGGACCTAGGGACAGTCCCTTCATTGCCCACAGGCTAAATTACCTAGTAAGGTTGCTAAATAGTATTTAATCTTAAAAACAATTCCTAATTCAAACTCCTTTCTTCATTAATTTTTCCCGATTATTAAACAGGGTCATCAGACGAGCTTATGCATGTGAAAGACCTCTTGCAATATAAAGACTTTTAAAACTTACAGAAAGCTCCTACTCCAACTATGTTAGAAAAGATAAAGTCATGAAATTTACATACAAGTGGTACTACATGGAAAGTATCATGCTAAGTGAAATGAGTCAGAAAGAGACAGACATAGAAAGACTGCATTCATCTGTGGAATATAAAGTAACAAAACAGGAGACTAACACCCAAAAACAGTCAAGATAAGTACCAGGAGGTTCACTCCATGGCTCGAAGGCCAGCTGCACATACTAGGGGGAAAGGCAGCTCAGATAGAGAAGGGAGCACCAAGTAAAGGGTGTTGGGAGGATCCTCCCAGGATGGGTCCCAGGATGGGAGATGCATGCTGAAAGTAGACTATAGACCAAACATGATTGCTACTCAACTCCTCTTTTGCAAACCACAGCACCCAAAAGGAGAGAGAGAACAAAAGGGAATGCCCTACCACAGAGGCGGGGGGGCAGGGGGGGTGAGAGAGATACTGGGTTCATTGGTGGTTGGAAAATGGACACTGGTGGAGGGATGGATACTCAATCATTGTATAACTGAAACCCAAGCACAAAAATTTGTAAGTCTACAACTGTACATCATGGTATTTCACTAATATAAATTTAAAGAAAAGAAAAGAAAACGCCTACTCCAGATGGAATCCCGGTGACCAAGAGCTTCCACAAGCAAGGTCCAGGTATGCAGGTTCCAGGACTAAATCTCCAGGCTGCATGGCAGCTGAGGACCAGAGCTGTCCCTCCGTGGGTCCCCACCCACCCAGCAAACTGGCTGTCATGCCCACAATTTGCCTCTGGGCACCAACTTAGCGCACCAACAACTCTGGCCCAGAGACACAATAGCAAGTCCCAGAAGACACCACAGAGTCAAAGAGATCTCTCTGGGCCCCATATGGAGTCAATTTCACAGGGGCACCCCAGATGGAGCAGGTGCACTCTCCCCACCTACTCCAGATGGAATCCCGGTGACCAAGTGCTTCCACAAGCAACCCACCCCCCCCCCACACACACACACCAGTATGCAGGTTACAGGAGTAAATCTCCAGGTCACATGGCGGCAGAAGACCTGGGTTGACCCTCCCCGGGTCCCCACCCACCCAGTAGACTGGCTGCCACACCCACAATCTGCCTCCAAGTGCAATCTGAGCACACCAACAGCCTTGGCCCAGAGACTCCCAACTGAATCTCAAAATGGATTAGTGCCATACAGAGATGTCTCTGGAACCTAACCATTTACAATCTAGAAATTTACACTAACAACTGCGGCCATGTGAGCTCTCATGATATTCAAAATGAGCAATGGAAAACAAATTATCTAGTGTCTGCCCCTGGCAGGTACACTTGAATGGTTGTGGGAAATTTCTAGCAAACCATAATGCTCAGGATGGGGGTACACTGGGGTTTTCAGTAGTGGAAGATGGGCACTGATGAATGTACGGGTGTTTTATTGTGTGACCAAGACTTAAACCCAAAAGCTTTGTAACTGCTCTCACGGTGATTCAATAAATAAAATTAAAAAAAAAAACATAATGCCCAAATTTTGAGAGAGTACTAGGAAAACTGTCTGCCATAGAGGTAGGGTGAGGACTGGGATGAGGGTGGTGGAAAATGTGCACTAGTGGAGAGATGGGTGTTTCATGATTGTATGGCTGAATCTCAAACATGAAAATTTTGTAACTATCTCATGTGATACAACTTTAAAAAAAAAAAACAACCTAGGGTCAGCGAAAAGGGCTGAGCACATGCTTTATTTGTAGGAGGCCCCAGTTCACTCACTGGTACACTCATGGTCCTGTGAGCTCCAGGTCAAGAGAACCCCCTAGGGGTCAACCCCCTGAGTGTGACTCAAAATTTTAAAAAATAAAATTAAATATATAGAGAGAAGATCAGGGATGTAGCTTAACAGTAGAACATTTGCCTTGCATGTGTGAGACACTGAGTTTAATCCCCAGCACCACAAAAATAAATGAAATATAAAAAATGGAGCCAAAGAGAATACAGGGATTAAGGTACTTGCCTTACCTGCAGCCAACCCCTGTTCGAATCCCCAGCACTGTGGATGATTGTCCCCGCAAGCTTTATGAGCACAATGCCAGAAATAAGCCCTAAGCACCACTGTGGTATGAAGGGCAGGGGTGGGGGAGAGGAAAAAAAGAAGAAAGGGAGGGAGAGGAGACAGGATGACTCTATGGCAAAACGTGACTGCCTTACAAGCTTTAGGCCATGAGTCAGGTCTCTGGTATAGCCCACAGGCACCAAGCAAGTTTCTTTCCAGTGGACTCCCCAGCCCCAGCGGTACAATCTCTGGTATACCACAACCAGGAATGTTATACATGGATGGCAAGTGTGTGAGCACCAGAGTGACGCCCTGCCCCCCAGCAAACACATGTGCAGCACTCAAGTGCGCTGCCATGGCAAGCACAAGCAAGTATGAGAGCATGAGTTTGACCATGGGTCATCACAACAGCAGCAAAGGGAAGGGAAGGAGAAAAAAGCTT
This sequence comes from Sorex fumeus, assembly GCF_029834395.1. NCBI lineage: Eukaryota > Metazoa > Chordata > Mammalia > Eulipotyphla > Soricidae > Sorex > Sorex fumeus. The sequence continues at coordinate 50,320,183 of NW_026606129.1, read as the reverse complement.
ACAAATAAATATATAAAGCAAATACAAACCATCTTAATTCAGTCACCCATAATCTCCTACAGCGCAATGTTTCTGTGCTTCAGACAAGCTACATGAACAGACTAGCTGAGGAATGCAGGCATCACAATGCACATGACTGAGGGTCTTGCTTGCTCCACCTCAGATCCAAACTAATAAAACTACCAATGTCAATAATCCTCCTACACTGACAGGGTCTCAGGGGTGCCTGCAATGAAAACAGACTTGTTGCCACAAGAAGGCTTCTTCTATTCTGCTGAAATCCTTCTATTCGCCTACTACAGTGGCCTGCTCTGTGTTGCCAGCAATGCCACGGACTACTACGGGTGGCTGCTTCCCTCTGGTCTACTGGAGTAAGGAGCTCAACAGGCTAAGTGCATGCTTTCCAGCAGGGGGGCCTGGGCACCACATGAACACAACTGAGAGTAGCCCCCAGGCACAGCCCAGTGTGCCCTTTCGTGAAGAAAAAGATGTGTGTGCGTGAGTGTGTGTATACACCAATCTCCCATCCACCATCAAAGCTAAAGGGAGAGGTCAGAGGGTTTAGTGCATTCTTTGCATGGGGAGTCCCAGGTTGAATGCCTGGCACCAACGTGGTCATACAAGCACCACCTGAAAGACCCTGACCTCCTCCAGATATGGCCCCCAAATAATACTTGGTACATATGAGATAACCTATCTGAAGTTCATAATTATAAAGCACAACTAAGACACAACCCTGAACCCATAGTTCAACCTAAGAAATATGATCAGCCTCTATTAAGTGTCAAGCTCTTAGTTTATACCAGAAGAAAAAGACAGATATGAAAATAACAAGTAGCAATCATGGAGAAGTGGAGGATACAGTATCAGTGAGCATCTATTTCCCCTCAGTAGCTTCTGGGGAGGATAATCTGCTCCAGTTTTACTGAGGCACAGGGGTCAAGGACCTTACTAAAGGCCACTTTAGACCAGAAGTCCCAGGGGACCTGGTATTTCTGGTTCCTTTCTCATGCCCAGCTTCCTGCTTCTGAGGGTACTCCATGTTTCCACATGATGCTAAATATTTTGCCTCTCTTACCAAAAGCAAGGGACAAGGGTGACTAGACAGACCTCATCACTTAGTAAGTCAAAACCCAAAATTTCAGAGTATGGTGAGGGACTTTCTGAAAGAAAATCTCTCCATTTTGTTGGTTGTTGTTTCGGGGTACACCCAGCAGTGTACAGGGCTTACTCCTGACTCTGAATTTAGGGGTTACTCCTAGCATTGCTGGACCCATGTGGGATGCTGGGGATCCAACCCAGGTCTGCCTTGTGCAAGGCAAGCACACTACCCACTATACTATCACTCGGGCCTGGAGAGCTCTCCCCTAGAAGGCACAATACCTTGGGGTGGGAGAGACAGAAGCGCGTTAAGGATGTTGCCTTGCATGTAGTCAATACCAGTTGGATCCTGGTAGCACATGTTTCCCCAGGCACAGCAGGGTATGGACCAAGCCCCCACCCCACTCCATCCCACCCCCATTCACCCAAAACAAAAAACAAGAAAAAGAAAACACAAAACCACACTTGGCAGCATCTAACAAACACATAAGCACATATGGGAAGAAACAATACAGTGGATATAGAGCATATGCCTTGCATGTGGCTAGCCTGTATTCAATCCCCAGTACCCCAGATGGTTCCCCAAGCCCACCAGGAGTGATTCCTTGAGAGCAGAGCCAGGAGTAAGCCGTGGGTCCCCACCTCACTCTCACCGGGTGCGGTCCCCACAAAAATAAAAACAAAATAAAGTATGATCTCAGCATGGCGAATACATTTTATTCCTGCATTTAATAGAAACAAAATGCCACTCCCAATCCTAAAACAGAAACAGAAATGCATCACTATGCTCAAGCAGAAGGATAAAATAGGCTAACTTTTTTTTTTTTAACTGTAAGAAGGTAGAAGAAAAGCAAACATCCAGGGCAATGCAGCGCCAGCTGCTCCTTTCATAAGACACTGCCAAAGAAGACAAAGAAACCGTACATATTAAAGCATAGTGGAAGAATGGAATTTTTTCACTCAGAAGATCATGATAAATTTCCGAACCATTCCAAGTCTACCTCTCTGGGTTTTAGAACAGCAATTTCTCAGCAGCCTACTATACAATCATACAGACCTCATGTAGAAAAGTCCTTCCTCAATGCCCCGAGGACCATCAGGTTTTCTTCATCCTCCACACCTAGACTCCCTATCTACCCTTCATAACCTGCAAGGCATCTGGGCACACATATCTCTATGCCTGAAGACAATACTCCGAGGGGGTGGGGGAGGAGCTGGTGATCTACCTCTTACCTGTTCACTAAGCACAAATACCTCATTCTTTTTCCCTGAGACACACTGGCCTGAGGTCAGAAGAATCACCTGACAGGTTAGGCATCAGGGAGAACACCTATATCCAGAACAAACCTATTTGGAGGCTGGAGAGATAGTATAGCACATAAGGCACTTCCCCTGCACATGACTGACCCAAGTTTGATCCCCAGCAACCCATACAGTTCCCTAAGCACCACCAGGAGTAATTCCTGAGCGCTGGAGTAAGAAAGTAAGGAATAAATAATTCCAGGTGCAGAGCCAGGAGTAAACCCTGAGCATCACCGGCGGGACCCAAAACTTAAAGTGACAAAGCACATGTCTCACATACATGCAGCTGAGTCCATTCTCCATGACCATTAAAAAAGTAAAAGGAGGTGAGGGAGCTAGCTCAATGGACTGGAATACATGCTTTGTATGTGAGAGCCCCGATTTGATCCCAGCACGACATGGTTCCCTAAGCATTACTAGGAGTGGTCCTCAAGCATCAAAGAAACACACACACACCCAGCACTACATGATCTCCCCCATCACTAGTGGGAGTGACCTCCAAGAACAGTTAGGAATAGCCCCCAACCATAACCAGGTAACAGAAGAAACAATTTTTTTTTATTTTTTAAAACTTTTTTTTAAATAATAGGGCTGAAGAAATATGTAGGAGTTAGGCATAGTATAACTGCCCTACATGCGGTCAACTCTGGTCAAATTCCCAGAATCCCATATGGTCCCCAAGCACAGATAGGGATCACTCCTAAGCACAGAAGCAGGAACTGAGTGTGGCCCAAAATCAAGAGAAGAGAAAAGCACCTATCCCATGGACTAGTGTGTGGCTCTGTGAAAGCAAATGTCTTGTATAGATAAGATTCTGAGTTTGATCTCTGGTACTGAATGTCCCCCTCAGTACCACTAAATGTTAGTAACCCAATGCAGAGGGCCAAGTCCCCAGTCTGGAGAATCACATTCTGGCCTTTTACGATTCACTGAGTTGTCTCTGTTTTGCTTATTCGGTGTGTGTGTGTGTGGGGGGGGGGGGGATAGTGATGTTGGGCCACACCTGCCAGTGCTCAGGGTTTACTCCTGGCTCTGTGCCCCAAGAATCACATCTGGTGGTGCTAGAGAGACCATATTCAGTACACCAGGGATCCACACAGGGTTGGTCACATGCAAGATTTTGTGGTTGGCCACCTTAACCCCTGTACAATCCTGTATAATACAAGGTTAGCCACCTTATCCCCTGTATAATCTCTCTGGCTCAACTTCATTGTTTTAAAGTTAATTCAGGTAAAAATATTTTTTTCTGACTTTACTAAGATACGGGCTGGAGCAATAGCACAGTGGGTAGGTAGGGTGTTTGCTTTGCACGCGGCCAATCCAGGTTAGATTCCTCCGTCCTTCTCAGAGAGTCCGGCAAGCCTCCGAGAGTATCCCACCCGCACGCCAAAGCCTGGCAAGCTCCCCGTGACGTATTCGATATGCCAAAAACAATAACAACAATTCTCACAATGGAGATGTTACTGGTGCCCACTCGAGCAAATCGATGAACAACTGGAGGACAATGCTACTGTGCTAACTTTACTAAGATACAATTGAAAGACAAAATTTTAAAAAATTTTGTCACACAAGATATTTTTTATTAAATGAAAGATGTGAGGGATAAAAGAGGAAATACATGTTCAAGAGCACAGACTTAAGGACAAGCCACAAAATTTAGTAAAAACAAGGGGCTAGAGTGGTAGCACAGCGAGTAGGGCGTTTACCTTACATGCGGGCAACTCGGGTTTGATTCCCAGCATCCCATATGGTCCCTGAGCACCACCAGGAGTAATTCCTGAGTGTATGAGCCAGGTGCAACGCCGAGTGTGACACTCCCCCAAAAAAAATTAGTAACAAAAATTTCAAGTTCAGGGTCAGAGAAATAGAATAGCAGATAAGCATTGCCTCACACACAGCTGACCCAGGTTCAAGCCCTGACATCCCATATGGTTCCCTGAAGCTCTCGAGGAGTGATCCCTGAGCACAGAGCAAGGAGTAATCTCTGAGGACAGCCAGAAGTTGTAGGGGTTTTTTTTAAGGTTTTGGGTTTTTTGGGGGGGAAGGTGGCTTTTTGGGTCACACCCAGTGATGCTCAGTGGTTATTCCTGGCTCTGCACTCAGGATTTACTCCTGGCAGTGCTAAAGAGACTATATGGGATGCCAGGGATTGAACTGGGTGGGCTGTGTGCAAGGTAAATGTTCTCCCCGCTGATTATCACTCTGATCGAAAAAAAAAATTATTTCAAGTTTAAATTCACTCACAAATAGATTTACCTCATGCTTCCCAGTGGATTTGTAGTATGAGAAAGAACTAGGAATACCCAGACTCCTAAACTAGACAGTCATCAATGGGATCAACAGGCCTGCTTCTCCAAATATGGCCACAGAACTGCTATATGAGTGAGCTCAGGGCCAGAGAAAGAGCTCAAAAGGGTGGAGTGCATGCCTTGCATGCACAAGGCAATGAGTACTGGCACTATATAGCCCCTTAAGCAACACCAAGTTAGCCTAGTAGCCTCTGACTACTACTGGAGAGTACCCCCCCCCCCCCGCAAATAAAATAAAGCATAGAGCCAAAGAGATAGTACAGTAGGAAAAGCACTTGCCTTGCATAAGCATGGGTTTGATCCCCTACATCCCACATAATCCCCTGAGCACACCAGAGGTGAGCCCTGAGCACAGAGCCAGGAAGAAGCCCTGAGCACCAATGGGTATGTCCCAAAAACCAAAAATGGAAAATAAATAAGAATTTTAAGATGGTGACCTCAGACCTGGCAAAAGGGTCAAAATATGACAAAATCTGGGCTGGAGGTACAGAGAGATAACATGCGCAGAGCATTTGCCTTGCACATGGCCTACCAACCCGGGTTCGAACCCCAGCATTCCAGAGAGTCTCCCAAACACTGCCAGGAACAATGCCAGGAATAATTCCTGAGCACAGAGCCAGGAGTAACCCCTGAATGTTGCCCCAAAATGAAAACAAACAAATTTCTGGGCTAGGAATGTAGCTCAGTGGCCCTGTATGTGGCCCTGGGTTCGATTTCCAGCATGCATGTACACACAGTTGCATGTGCATGCGCACACATACACACACACAATCAGAGAGTAGACAGGGTAAACAAAGTCCCACTGCTCTGAACACTCTGCTTGCTGGGCTCCCCAGCCCCTCAGCCTCCAGTAGCCACAGCAGACTGGACAGAAAGGCTACAGCAGGCCTGACACTGAAGCAGAGGGCTATGCCTGCAGACAGTCCACAATGGACCCCATTCTCCCAGAAAGTCATGGCAGGATGGAGAGGAGAGGCCAGGACATTCCTTCACCCCCTCACGCAGAGGAAAAGGGCATAGGCAGCCCAGGGCACCAGAGGCTGCATAATCAGAAAGTATGAGCAGCCATTTCCTTTCCAGCTGCGGGTATCAAAAAAGAAGGAACCCCAACCTAAAAGCCAGAAGGGAGACCTGTGGGCCGCCCACTGGATCTTACAGATGAGCCAGCCTCCCCAGGGTCCTCTCTGATTAGCAATGCCCAACCAGAAGGGAAAAACTCACGGGACAGGGGACCCCACATATTCTCTAAATACAGGGAGAAAGCCCTGATAATAGAACCAACTTTCCCTTTTACTATTTTTTGGGGGGGCGGGGGTAGAGGATAAGATTTGAGGGCCACACCTGGGGGTACTCAGGGACCAGTACAGGCTCCACACTCGGGGGGTCATTCCCACAGACACCCAAGGAACCACAGAAGAATTGAACTGGGACCTCCTTCAAGCAAAGCATGTGCTCCAGCTAACTGAACTATCTCCCAGATCTCTAAATCACTTTTTGTTTGATTTGGGGAATTTGGTTGTTCTTTTTTTCCTTCTTTTCCTGGTTTAAAGGTCACACCCAGCAGTATCAGGGCTACTCCCAGCTTTGTGCTTGGAGGTTGCTCCCGATGGTGCTGGGGGAACCATGCAGTGCCAGAAATTAAACCTGGGCCTCCTGCATGCAAAGCATATGCTCTAACCCTCTCACTTATCACTCTGGTACCCCCTAATCACTTTTTAAACTGCTTTTAAAACTAGGAACAGCACATCTTCAGACTAGCAAAAACAATTCTGCCTATGTTTTTAAGTCTATACCATCACTCTTTCTGACAAAATATTGTGATCTTTACCAGGTAAGCATAAATACCTCATAGATTAATTCAGAAAGAGAAAATGAGATAGGAATCCTACTGTTATCAATTTGTAACTTTAATGAATTCTATTTTTAGATATTTAATAAAGAGGTTCTCTTCTAGTCTTCTACCAAATCTCTACTCAGGCATTTCAATCTTTCCAACACTGCTCAAAAGACTAAATACACAAGACATTTATTCAGAGCTAGAGAGAGTACAGGAGTGACCACACTTGCCTTGCGCTCAGCTGACCCTGGCCCAATCCCTGATACCACAAATGGTCCCTCAAGCACTGCCAGGAGTGATACCATAAAAACAAAAAGATACTTATTCAGGAAAGTTAACCTAAAAAGTAAAGTTATTTATACTTCCTTGTTTACCTCAAGGTCCAGAATCCACCTCTACTCAAGGACTTTTTTACTCATAGTGAAATTAGGGACTAGAAGAAAATGGATGGTGTCTCAGGGTCAAAGCAATAGTACAGTGAGTAGGGCGTTTGCCTGGCAAGCAGTTGACCCAGCATCCCATATAGTACCCTGAGCAACACCAGGAGTAATTCCTGAGTGCAGAATCAGGATTAACCACTGAGTGTCACCAGGTGTGATCCAAAAAGAAAAAAAAGGAAGAAAGATGGTTGTCTCAGACCCTGATTAATAGCCAAATAAAACAAAAACACTGTTTACAAATTTATTTATTAATTTTTTTGCTCTTTGGGTCATACCTGGCAATGCACAGGGTTTACTCCTGGCTCTGCACTCAGGAATTACTCCTGGTGGTGCTCAGCGGACTATATGAGATGCTGGAAATCGAACCCAGGTTGGCCACATGCAAGGCAAACGCCCTACCTGCTGTGCTATCGCTCCAGCCCCTACAAAATTCTTTTTCTGACTCAAGGAACAAAGAAATTGTATAGAGGTTAAAGCATTGCCTTGCATACAGTCAATTCTGGTTCAGTCCCTTGCACCGCATATGGTCCCCTTAATACCATCAGGAATGACCTGAGCACAGAGACAGGAACACCCCTTACTCACTGCTGGGTGTGTCCCATCCCAACTTCAATCTGGCTAAAAAATATTCAACCCAGCTCTGCAGGCCAACTATTTAGGAGAGGCATTTATGGCAACTCAGGCAGAAATGGTTCTGCCATAAATATAACCATAAACAGTCTCAAGAATCTTCTTAAGTAGTCTCTTATCAACCACTGGAATGCAGAAGGGGGACAGAGAGAAAGCTCAATAGAAGTAAAACAAAGATGACCATAAAGGGGGCTGGAGAGAGAGCACAGCGGGTAGGGCGTTTGCCTTGTACGTAGCCGACCGGGGTTCGATTCCCAGCATCCCATATGGTCCCCTGAGCACCGCCAGGAGTAACTCCTGAGTGCAGAGCCAGGAGTAACCCCTGTGCATCGCTGGGTGTGACCCAAAAGGAAAAAAAAAAAAGATGACCATAAAAACAATTGCAAAACAAACATCTTCAATTCTATTTCAATACATAGATACCAATGATTAAAGAATCTTTTTAAAAAGTATTTACACATAGATTCTCGTACTCTATATACAAAAACTCATCCACTGAAATGAGTAAATGCCAAAATAGATCCAAGATGGGCAGTGTGGATTTATTTCCCCATACATAATATTCTTCCCAGGTGTATCACTCAACCTTAAGGTCCCTTCAACTGGCACACTTCCCTGTACTTACGGCATTCCAAGGCATTGATTGCTAGAAGAGTGAATCTGTGTGGGGCTAGAGATAGCACAGTGGATAGGGCACTTGCCTTGCACATGGCCAGCTTCAGTTCAATTCTTGGCACTCCATATGGTGCCCCAGTGCCACAGGACTGAACCCTGATCTCAAAGCTAGGAAGAAGACCTAAGTCAGATGTTCCCCCAGAAAAAAGAATGAATCTATGGCTTATACATACCCCAAATGGTAGTAAACACCAAGACTGGGTATCTCTATGGATATAAAAACTGTATACCCACAGGCTAAGGAGATAGCTCCAGGAACTAGTACACACACTTTGCATGTGGAAGCACCAAGTTTGATCTCTGGAACCACATGACACCCCAAGTACCACTGGTTCTGAGGGAGGAGCAGTCTTAGGCACTGCCAGGTGTGGCTCAAAGACATAAAGGAAAAAAAATCCTTGGGACTGGAGATACAGCATTTATTTTCCTTGCACACAGCCCACCCAGATTCTTTTTTTTTTTCTTTTTGGGTCACACCCGGCAATGCTCAGGGGTAACTCCTGGCTCTGTACTCAGGAATCACTCCGGACGGTGTTTGGGGGAACATATGGGATGAACCCAGGTCGGCCGTGTGCAAGGCAAACGCCCTACACACTGTGCTATTGCTCCAACCCCAAGCCTACCCACATTCTATACCCAACAACACATATGTCCACCTGAGCATCACCAGGAGTGACCCCTAAGCAGAGTCAGGAATAAGCTCTGGGCACAGCCAGATATGAACCAAACACTAAAACAAAAGAAAAATTGTCCTTGTAGGATAATTCTCATTCCACAATGCTAGAGGAGATATAGGAAAATTAATTTTTTGTGGTTCTACTGTTTTATGGGGGTGGAGGTGGAAGGCTGGTTTTTGGACTACTCCTCTGTGCTCAGGAGTAACTCACAGCATAGGGGGAGGGACCAGGCCAGAGCAGTAGGACAGCAGGTACATGATCAACCCAGATTTGATCACTGGCATTCCATATGGTCCTCTGAGCCCTCCCAGGAGTGATTCCTGAGCACAGAGCCCAGAGTAACCTCTGAGCATCGACAGGTATGGCTTAAAAACAACCAACCAAAAAATAAAAATAAAAACTGTTGGGGTGATCATGAAGTATCATGAGTGAACTGGAACTGACCACAAACAAGGCAAACCCCTCTAGCCCTAAAATATTAAATCTTTATTCGAATCTAAACTCAGGGGTCAGAGACAGTACAGTGGACAACAGGATGTTTATCTTGAATGCAGCCACCAACCCAAGTTCAATTCCTGGTACCCCATATGGTCCCTCAGTACCACAGAACTGATCCCTGAGCACTGTCAGTAATGCGCCACACAGTCCTGCCTCCAAATAAAAATCTAAACTCAGAAAAAGTACTGCCTAAAAGTCAGCTCTGAAGAACACCCAAAATCAGGGGTCAGGGGCAGGGAAAATGGTACAAGGATTAAGATGCTTACCGTGCACACCAAACCCCACCAGAAGTGATTCCTGAGCACAGAGTCAGAAGGAAACCATAAGCATTGCTAGGTATGACCCAAAAATCAAAAATTCCTAAATAACAATTTTTAACAGGGGTGCGGAATATAGCTCAGCAGTAGAGTACTTACTTGCTTGTATGAAGCTCTGGGTATTTAATCCCCAGCACTACAAAAATTAAAATTTAAAAATAAATTTATGCACCATTTGATACAGCTTCCCTCACTGTACTGTTTTTACAATTCCGCAATATCTCATCTACGTGATTATTATTCATTCTCCTTTTACAGAAATTGCTTTTCAAGTACCTCACCTTCTAGTGCTAGGCTGCTTTAAAAGCCTTATCTTCCTAGAGAGCAGAGACATTGCAGGGGGGAAAAAAAGGAACCAATATTTGTAAATATCCACAAGCAAAATAGAATGACCACAATGACCAATTTCAAAGGAAGTGGAGAATACTTACTCAAGTTTCCAACCCATACAACCAAATAGTTACCCGCTTTGTCAGAGTTTCAATCCTGGACCAAAAATTATAAACAGCTTTAAAGATATAAAATTAATTACAATGTCTGTAATTTGGACAGTGCTATTTTTTTTAATGGGAGGAGGGTAGGAAGACAGTGCCAGAGATAAGAGCTTTGCTTTGCACACTCCAGTTGGATCCCAAGCACGTTTCAACCAAGAATTAAAAATAGCTTCATTAGATTAGACACCTTCAATTTATGTTATGGAACCATTGCACCCCATCCATCTTTCCACCTAAGACCCAGAACAAGGCTAAGAAAATGCTTAGCTATCAAACCTAAAAAAGAGGAAAATAGGAAACCCTATTCATTAAGGCTAAATTAAGCCCTCAGGCTGGTATAATTTTGTAAACTACTCTAAAATCCTATTTATAGAAATTGCTATCTGAGCAGTATTACTAATAATCAGAGTGAAGGGGGACAGTCAAAAGGCAGAGCTGACTATCTAATTCATGGAAATACTGCTGTTAATACCCAGAGCATGGACACACAAAGCCACTGGGAAATGAACAGATTAATCACTTGTACATTCAAAATCATCACCTTACTCCAGGCCTGGAGTATCAACACTGGAAAAGCAAAGAAAGATGGGGTTTAAGCAACATGGCAAAGATAAAGAAACATTTTTAAGATAAAGGAGGGGAAAACCTAACTGTAAAAGGAGGGGAAAATCCTTAACCAAAACACAGAGCACATTAAAGAAAACTATCTGAATTTATTATTCTCACTTCATGTTCCTCAGAGATTCAATGATTTCTCTGTGGTCTTCATCTGGGTCCCTGCTGATGTTCATACCAGCATCTTACTTTTCTAGTACTATGAAGCCTCTAGCCCATAAGCAGTCACACTCCACAGAGGTTCAAATCTAAATAGCACACCAGGGAACCTAGATATTGAATCAAATTCTCCTCACTGACTTCCTTTACAAGATACAAAATTCAGCACCCTTCCCTCTTATTCTAATCCAACCACAAAACGGATCAGTAACCAGTAGTCATTTTCACTGTGTAGTTGTGCACCTCTCATCAAAAAGGAACTGGGGGGAGAGGGAAGGGGGCGGAGCAATAAATAGCACAGTGGGTTGGGTGCTTGCCTTGCACAAAGGAAGCCAAAGTACAAGCCATGGCACCGCATAGAGTGCCCTAAATACCATAAGAAGTCTGAGCACTGAGCCTGGAGTAGCCCATAAACACAGATCCCAAAACTGGAAGGAAAAAAAAATAAGGGAAGACTATGAGCAAGAGAGACCTAAAGGCATACATGGATAAAAGGGCACAGTGAATTCATACTGTGGGGCACCCATAATTTGTCTGCAGGGGTCAATGCCAGGCCAGACAATGACAATTTTTTTCAATTTTAAAACACACTGGTCCCCTAGCATACCAATGGGGTTATTAAAAAAGAAAATCAGCTGTCTTTAGGGCCAGAGTATGCCCAACAGGAGACTCCATGCCCTCAGAAATAGTATACTCTTTTTTTAATTGAATTACCATGAGATCCAGTCACAAAGTTGCTCATGATAAAGACTACTCTTTCTACCTTTTTCTGTTCACCCAAGGACAGTGCCTCATCTTGCCTGCTTATCTCACTCCTTTCTCTTTCAGTTATCTAGGACCTATCTTTACATCACATTTCTCAAGTTCTCGTTAGCATGAATCTGCTGCTACCTTATGTCTTTTTTTTTTGGATGGGGCAGACAGAGCATGCCACTGGGACACTGGTTAGAATCACATATGGTCCCCACAACACCACCACCAGGGGTCACTCCTGAGCACAGAACTATGAGTAGCCCCTGAGCACCTTTGGGTGTCGCCCACATCTCCTCCTCTTCGTATGCACCCCCCCCCATAAAACCTCTATTTTTGTTTTGGGGCCATACCCAGCAGGGCTAAAGGGACCTTAAACAGTGTAGGAAGATTAGCCCGAGCTCCCACATGTGTGCTCCAGCCCTTGAACAATCTTTCTGGTTCCACAAAAAAAATTTATTTTCTGGTTTTGTTTTGGTTTTTGAGTGCTTGGCACTGAATGTAGGGCTTCATACACACAGAAAACTGTTCTATTGCTGAGCCTTACCTCCAGCAACTCACAATTTTACTTTTTTTTTTCCAGTTATCTCTTGACCCTTCAACTCAATAGTGTACCTGTGGGTACCAGCACAATTCATATTCCTAATGTCTGGAGAACTGACTCATCTTGAATCTTGTTCCTGTCTCTTCCCTGCTGACTTTTGATCCTTGTTTGTGTGTGTGTGTGTGTGGGGGGGGGGGGGGGGTCCCACACCCAGCAGTGCTCAGGTCTTACTCCTGGCTCTGTACTCATGGATCACTTCTGGTGTGGCTCATGGGAAGCTACCCTTGCTCACCTCTTACAAAAGATGAGCATTTCTGTGAAATTCTCAAAGCTGTGAATTTTGTCATCAATCCTTCACCAAACCATTAACCATTCCTAAAGGTCCAGCTCCTCAGTCCCAGACCCTAACTCCTTAACTCACTTCAGCACAGAAACCAAGCAACCAGTACAGGCCCTTGGAAGGCTTACTAAGCTCTGGGTGCTAATAATGGGCCTTAGTTCCTGATTTCAGTGTAGGGTACCTGATTACCTCTTCTCTATTGTCCTGATACCCTGTCCACCTCCAGACACATGATCCTGGTCTACATCAAGAAAGCTATCCATCCAAAATCATTACTAGTAGTTTGATGCAACACAAAGGCAAGTACTCAACCAAGCTCAAATCCTAACTCTGTCACTTAAGAGTTTATGACACTAGAAACATTCCTTCCTCTGTGGCTTGGTTGACTCAGTTTCCTCACGCAGTACAAGAGCAACCAAAAGTAGGATATGCAGTGCAAAAACCCAGAAGAGCCTAGACTGTGTCTGACTTGGAAAGCAAAAAGGGCTGAAACAACCATGAGATAAATAGCTCAACATGCTCAAAAATGCCTCAACAAGTTGAATACACATCTATTCTCCAAGTGAATACACTTGTGCTGCCCTGAGGAAGATACAATGTCCCCAAGTTTTACTGAGATTTACTGGGGGGGGGGGGGGGGGGGTAGATTCTCAAGCAGTAATCAGAAATCAGGAGGGGGTGTGGGGGGGGGGGGAATTCCCAGTGAATCTCACCCACCAGCTGGAGTTTTAAAGCAAGGACCAGAAGAAGCTGCTCAGGTCCTACAATGCTGGGGAAAATCCAGGAAGTCCCAGCAGTGCTGGGGACCCCCAAGGCAATCCTTGGGGACCTCCAGAGTTGAACCCATTAATACACAGGGGGACCAAGTAGTACCAATCAGACCCAAGTTGAGTGTGTGTTATGTATACGCCTTAACTGCTATACTACTCCCCTCCCCACTCATTCCAAGAAGAATTTTTTAACAATTAAGTGCCACAACTAAACAGCAATCCTAGTCTAAGTAGCCCAGGGCCTCTTCAAACTTTATCACTCTCAATGGTTATCACACCAGCAAATTTGCAGAAGAGGTGAATTAAATCCTTGGTTATGCTTAGGCTTCTGGCCCACATATTCCTGAACACAGGCTCCTCCCCCATCACAGCTTGGCATCCCTTCTGTTCAACCTTTTTAGCCTCTCCTCAAATGGCTCTTCCCCCTCATCTTTCTTCTACTGGCAGACCTCATCACAACTAAAGGTCCAAACACTCCCTTTTCTGTTACTAGCCACGGGACCACCATCAAGATCTTTCCAAAGGTCTAGGCCACTGCCAGGGATTAAGTCTTCCCAGGTTCCTACATCTTAGCTATAATCATAGAATTACTGAGAAAGCCCCAAGACTGCCCCTGTCAAGCTGCAGGGCTCACAGGTGCTATTTTAGGCACCCGTGTACATGTGGTGCCTTGTGTTAGGACTTTGCTGTGCCCCAGCTAATTCTTCCTGGCCCTGCAAACGTCAGCTCAGGAATCCCCTCTTTCTGAACACACCTATGGAACCATGTGAGCATACACAGTAGGAAGACACACTCAATAATAGGTTCCCCACCTCCCACTGAGCTCCTTAAGGAGCAGAATAAACTTCCTTTACAAGGGTGCCCTAGGCCTACCACAGAATGTGAGAAATAGTGAAACCAAGTATTTGGTAAATGAATGAGTACACTTAGCTAACGCAATTTTTCAGAACAGTAAACACTTACCCTCTTTGTGTGTAGGGTGGTGGGGGGTGGAGGGAGATAGGGGGATACTCGGTGGTGCACTGCTTCCAGAGACTGCGTCTGGCAGAGTTGGGAAACACGCCATGTGAAGGATCAAACCTAGCCATGCTCTAGCTGCTCCAGCTACCTCCCCAGCACTCTCCCCTCCTTTCAACAGAGGCATAAACACAGCTTTCAAATTCCAATAGAGCATTTGGGCACCTGGAGAAATTAGCACAGTATACTTGGAACACCTTCCTTGCAAGTGTATGGTCCTGAGTGCAAATCCCCAATATCTAACTTGTCCCTTAGAGCAGTCCTGGCAGTTCCGCTACTTGGACCACCAGAGGGTTTATTATCTACAGTCCTGCATTTACTTCAACTTTCATACAGTATCCACAGATCTTGGCCATTTCACACTATGCATCCAACTCCTTCCTCAATTTTGATTCCTCCAAAGACTGTCTCTTCAATCTCCTAGAAGAATACGGGCATGAGGGCCTGGAGTGATAGCACAGCGGGTAGAGCGTTTGCCTTGCATGTGCCCAACCCAGGTTTGATTCCCAGTAACCCATATGGTCCCCCAAGCACCTCGAGGAGTAATTTCTGAGTGCAGAACCAGGAGTAACCCCTGTGCACCACCGGGTATGACCCAAATGCAGGCATGAGAGGCTGGAGCACAGTGGGTGGGGTGGCTGCCTTGCACAGGGCCAAACCAGGTTTGATCACCGGCACACCTTAGGGTCCCCAAAAACCCCTGGAGTGACCCTTGAGTGCACAGCCAGGAGCAATGAAAACCACTAGGGGTGACCACCACCACCCCCAAAAAATAATCAGGCCATGATAATTCCTTGGTAAAGTTCATTTCAACTTTTCCATATTCAAACTGTAGACTTTTTTTTCTCCAAGGCTGAACTTTTTTTAAAAAAGATCATTCCAAAATTATGTCTCTGAACACTCAGCAACTGATAAAGTTACAATATCCCACCCACACCAGACTCCAAAACACCTGGTAGTACATTCAACTCTTTATCTGGACTAGTGTCCTTTAAACACCACCCTCCCTGCACGGAGTCTGGGTTCCCTGCCAGGAATCACTTCTACCGGCTTATTTAGGGAAACAGCTCTTAAGTTAGAACTCTGGGCTATAAACGAGATGGCCCAAGCTCTTGCTCCCACCAGGGCAAATGTTCCTGGTCAATATTAAAACTTAATTCTGAAGTCGGTTTACAAATCTAAGGGCTTCTCAAAGTCATAAGGAATAAAAACATATACGATTTTTAATTGGCGATTCACTTTCTATTAAATTAATTTGAAACGTCTGGCAGAAGGAAATCTCATTCCAGAGAACATTTTCTCCGGAGATAAAATTTTCCAAGAATACCCACGGGTGAATCTGATTTTCCAAATGCCTAGTGAAAAGATAGGTTTCCGAAGAAGCTCAGAAAGGGGGGTGGGACGGGGGGCTGACCACCCCCGCCCCCCGCCAGGCTCCCAGAAGCTCAGGACCCAGTGGCTGCGGCGCCCTTCCCCGCCAACTGCGGGGGTCCCGCGCCCCGCTCTCCGGCTTCAGTCCCAAGCGGGTCCCGCGCCCCTTTTCTCGGAAGCCCACGAGGCGGCCCGGAGGCCGCACACATCACGCGCAGGCCCGGCTTCCCCGGCGCGCGGGGCCGGGCCGAGGCCTGGCCCGTCGCCGCGGCCCGCGGCCCGGCCCGGCCCCCCGAACGCTCCAGCGTCCGCCCGATGGGCGGAAAGCAAGGGGGGGCGGCTCTGCCCGGGTCGCGCCGCCGCCTCACCCGCAAGGACGTCCGCCACCGTCAGTGTCCCCGCCCCGGGCCAAACAGCGAGCAGCAGCAGGTGTTTCTCGGAAGGCTCGAGCCGCGCCGCGAAGGGGGCCCTGGGAGGCAGGCTCGGCGACGGGAGACGGGCGGCGCACTCACCCAGCGCCGGCGGGCGAGCGGGCCCCGGCAGGTGCTCGCTCCTCGCGGCCGCGAGACGCCGCCGCTGCTCCCCGGGGGACTCGGCGCGAAGCCGCCGCCGCCGCCGCCGCCGCCGCCGCCGAGCCCGAGGAGCGCGAGCGCCGCACCGCAGCCTCCGCGCGAGCACGTACCGGGTGGTGAGAGGGCGCCGAGCGCGAGGGCGGGGCGCGCGGCCGCAGCCTAGCAACCGCCTGACACGCGAGCGCCACAGCCAATCCCGCAGCCAGCTCCGCGCGGCGCCGACCGGCAGTCCGCGCGACGACCGCTACTGCCTGCGTCGGCCGCCCGCAGCGCGCCGCACCCGCGCGCAGGCCCCGCCCCCGCCCGCGCGGCCTTCCTCATTGGCCCGCCACGCCCCCGCCTGGGAAAAACACGCCCCCATCGCGGAGGCCCCGCCCGCCGGCCAGCCAGGTCCGGGTCTCCGCGAGCACTCCCGGCTGGCCATTGGGGGAGGGGTGCCCCACCCAGCCTCCGGCCTCGGGGCCTCCGATCCTCGGAAAGCTTCTTGCCCACCCCGGGTAGCCAGGCTGCAACCGGCCCGGCCACGGTCGGCCACACATCGTCTGCGCTCAGCCCTTCTGATTTTCCTCGAACGCAAGAGTTATTTTTAAGCAATGGAAACAATCAGAAATTGGGAAGGCTGGTGACACTCTTGCTGGGCCCTTTACTCAAATGAGAAAACCTAGAGGAGGGCCAGGAGGGCCAGAAGCTGCTGACTTCCTCCTGGGGGCCTAACCTGAAGCTAAAGGGGCGGCGGGGACGGGGGAGGAGAGGGGTGTAGGGGGCGCGCCCGGGGCCTGACCCTCCTCTTGGTCACGGTCCCCTCCCCCTAACACTGGAATCCGGAATCCGATGCCTCCTCTGCCGCCTGAAATAGCTCTGACCCTCTCTGGCTTTGGTCACTCACTACTTGAGGCTCACATTCTTTCTGGGGGTGGGGGACTATAAGGACGGAGCTACTGCGAACCTTCTCAGGGACAGTTGGAAAGGCGTTCTCGCACACCCCAGGGCTCACGTACGGTCTTCCGACCCAGCGGAATGGGTGGGACGTGACAGTTACTGCAACTAAGACTCACTGAACCTGAACAGTTACTGGCAGGATTTGAGAAAGGGACTCCTGGTGGGACCTGCCCAGCTGAGCATGTCTCTTCCCTCCAGGGCTATGCCTGTGGCCAGGTTGGAATGCTGCAAGCACATTCTAAAAACGGAACTGGCTTCTGCCTACCAGGGTTCCTCTACAACTCTGGGCATCTCTGCTTTCTCCCCTTCCCTGGGAGTTTCTGGGAGGACTGAGTTTCAGAGAATGCATTGGGAAATGCCTCGTCTTCCAAGAACACATACCTGTTTGCGATTTTTTTTTGGGGGGGGGCAGGTGTATATTATGTATAATAGTTTTGAATTTTTTCCAGAACAAAAGACAGTGGCAGTTACAGGACCCACAGTAGGACCTTTCTTCCTTTTTGCTAAAGTCGTGCTAAAGGAAGCAATAGCCCCATACCAAGCAGAGCTCTAGCCAAGAGATTCTCTATCTTAACTAGCTGGTGTCCAAAAGTGCAATAAAAGGGATATGACTCAAAGGTAGAGCACATACTTTGAAGGTATCAGGCTCTGGTTCAATCCTCATCACTGTAAAACACACACACACACACACACACACACACACACACACACACAGTGCAATAGGCCCTTACAGTCATTTTCCTTTTTGTTTTGTTTTGTTTGCCTTTACTAATTTTTATTTTACTTGGTTTGGTGGTCTGTTTTTGAGAGCACACACAACAGTACTCAGGGTTTACTCCTGGCTCTGTGTTCAGGGATCACTCTTAGGTTGGAGGGACCATATACAGTATCGGGGGATCAAACCTATATGTGTTGGCTTCGGCAGGGGAAGCACCTTTATGCTATATTGATACTCCAGCCCCTGCCTTTTTTAATCTTAAGAAGAAGAGGGGGGCTGGAGCGATAGTACAGCGGGTAGGGTGTTTGCCTTACACGCGGCCAACCCAGGTTTGATTCCCAGGATCCCATATGGTCCCCCGAGCACTGCCAGGAGTAATTCCTGAGTGCATGAGCCAGTAACCCCTGTGCATTGCCAGGTATAACCCAAAAAAGAAAAAAATAAAAGAGGAAAAAGAGGGCCAAAGTTATTAGGTACAGCAGGTAGGGCATTTGCCTTGCACACAGCCAACCCCGGTTCAATTCCTGGCATCCCATATGGTACCCCAAACCCTCTGGGAGTGATCCTGAGCACAGAGCCAGGAGTAAGCCCTGATCATTGCCAGATGTGGGAAGAAGAAGAGGAGGAGGAAGAAGAGGAAGAGGGAAAAGAAGGAGAAGGAGCAGGAGGACACAGAATTTAACTTGAAATCCTTATGGCAAAATCCTTTCCAATCCCTAGCTCTGGAGGTTGTGGATCAGTTGGAGGTACTGTGGTCCAGGCAAACCTTGGTCTTCTCCCCTTGCCTTCCAGCCTTGGCAAATCTTGTCATCTTTCTTAGCTTTTGTCTTGAGTTGGTGTTCCTCCAAGACTCTGTCCCTGCATGCTCTTGAAAGACAGGAGGCCTGGCTGACCAAGTTGAAAAGTAAAAAGTGCAGTGGTCGGCAGCCCTGACATGGGTTGGGCTGGGGCTCTAAAAGTAAGACCTCTGCATTGTCGAGAATCAAATCTTTTCTCCTCCTGAGGAACCGTGGAACTCACTGTAGGATTCAACTCCAGGTCTACAGTAACTCACCTTTAGAGGTCTTTCTGAAAACCCAGCAGGGTTAGGCCGGCCTAGGTTAGCCTTGTAGCTCACATCCATTTAGAAAGTACCATTATGCATGAGTCCCAAGGGCAGCTGCCTAGAGAGTCTGGGCAGTATAGATCTGAAAGGAATGATGTCCAAAGGCTGAGAACTAAGTTCTTTATGCCTGGCAGTCAGCCTTTAACTTTCCTGGCCCTTCAGTCTCCAGTGCTTCTTTCCTCCTCTTAGAACCCTCAACCAGATGCTTCAGAAAGAGTATCTAGTACAGGGTGTGACCATCTCTGGAGTGGAAAGCTTTGTCACACTTTGGTTTTAATTTTTGGAGTGAGGGAGCCACATACAGCAGTGCTCAGGGCTTACGTGTAGCTCTATGCTCAGGGATCACTCCTGGCCATGTTCAGGGGACCATATTGGGTGCCAGAATTAGAACCTGGGTTAGCTGTGTACCAGGCAAGTACTTTACCTGTTATATGTTATACTATGTCTCCAGCACCAGTTTAGCC
Source organism: Sorex fumeus (assembly GCF_029834395.1). Classification (NCBI taxonomy): domain Eukaryota; kingdom Metazoa; phylum Chordata; class Mammalia; order Eulipotyphla; family Soricidae; genus Sorex; species Sorex fumeus. Next base: position 50,300,539 of record NW_026606129.1, on the reverse strand, counting down.
ACACTTTGGTGTTTTTTTTTTGGGGGGGGGGTTGTGGATTTGGGAGAGGAGCTAGGCCATACCCAGCTGTGCTCTGGGTTTACTCCTGGCTCTGTGCTCCAGAGCATTCCTGCAATGCTCAGGAGATAATATGAACTGCCAAGAATCAAACCACAGGGGCTGGAGCGATCGCACAGCGGGTAGGGCGTTTGCCTTGCATGCGGCCGATCCGGGTTCGAATCCCAGCATCCCATATGGTCCCCTGAGCACCGCCAGGAGTAATTCCTGAGTGCAAAGCCAGAAGTAACCCTTGAGCATCGCCGGGTGTGACCCAAAAAGCAAAAAAAAAAATAAAAGGAATCGAACCACAGTTCACTGCATGCAAGGCAAGTAACCCCTGTACTATCTCTTTAACCCCAACACTTTAAAACTGTACCTTTTTTTGGGGGGAGGGCATTTTGGGTCACATCCGGTGATGCACAGGGGTTACTACTGGCTCTGCATTGAAGAATCACTCCTGGCAGTGCTCAGGGGACCTTATGGGACACTGGGGATCAAACCCAAGTCAGCCACATGCAAAGCAAATGCCCTGCCCACTGTTCTATCACTCCAACCCCTAAAACTGTACCTTAAAACACTTTAAAACTCCAATCCCAACACTTTAAAAATGTCAGAGCAATAGTACGGTGGATAGGGCATTTTGCCTTGCACATGGCTGAACTGGTTCTATCCCAGGCATGTCATATGGTTCCCCAAGTACTACCAGGAGTAATTCCTGAGTGCAGAGCAAGGAGTAACCCCTGAACATTGCTGGCTCTGACAAAAATAAAACAAAAACTCTGTATCTACAGGCAATAGCACTGTCGCACTATCATCCCGTCCCGTTGCTCATCGATTTGTTCGAGCAGGCCCAAGCAACATCTCCATTGTAAGACTTGTTGTTACTGTTTTTTTTTTTTTGGCATATTGAATTTGCCATGGGGAGCGTGCCGGGCTCTACCGTGCAGGCAGGATAATCTCGGTAGCTTGCGGGGCTCTCCAAGAGGGGCGGAAGAATTGAACCTGAGTTGGCCACGTGCAAGGCAAACGCCCTACCCGCTGTGCTATCGCTCCAGCCCTCTACAGGCAATATAGAGCAGAAACTCAATTTCTTCCTTTAGTTAAAAAAAAAAAATATATATATATATGTGTGTGTGTGTGTGTGTGTGTGTGTATGTGTCTGTGAGGATAGATAGATAGGTAGATAGATAGATAGATAGATAGATAGATAGATAGATAGATATTAGGGGGCCCGAGAGATAGTACAGCAGGCTACGTGTGCTTTCCTTGTAAGCTGCCAACCCAGGTCCCATTCCCAATACTCCATATGGTTCCCTGAGTACCACCAGGAGTGATCCCTAAGTGCAGAGGCAGGAATAAACCCTGAGCACCACCAGGTGTGCTCCAAATACCAAAAAATGAAAAAAAAATTAACATGTCCGGTTTGGGGGCAGTGCTCAGAAGCTATCCCCCGTTCAGTGCTTGGGAATCATTACTGGCAATGCTCAGCAAACCATCCTGTTAGTTCTAGGGGTCCAACCTGGGTCTCCAACATGTGAAGCATGCACTCATCCCTTCAAGGTAGCTTCCTGGTGCCACAACTCCATTTCTGTTTGAAAAGGAAGGAATTGGTAATACTGCTCTTCCCAGTGGCCTGGATCCAAATGCTGTGTAAGGTCCATGACAAATGTCCCAGTGCTTTGTAAGGAGATGATATGATTCAACCTAAGGTCTCCTTCCCATTCAGACACCTACACGGACCAAACTTTCTTCTGGTCCTAAGATACCAGGGCTTTTTACTCTGGCATGTTCCTAAGGAATGGAGGACCAAGTGCCTCCAGGGGGAGGGAGGGAGGCCCCTGCTACTAATCTTGCCCCAAGCTGATACAGAGGGGCAGGGTTTTTTACTGGGGGGAGCGCCCCCCTCCCCTGACCCAAATGCCAGGCCTGAAGGTCTGCCTGGGGCTGTGGCTGGCAAGCAAGGCCAGCCAAGAGAGGGCAAGGGAGGGGTCCCTTTTGTCTAGATTTAACAGAAGGCAGATTGTCTGGCAGTTCTGGCAGAAAGAAAGGGCTGATAAGTTCATCCGGGAGAAACTGCCAGTAGGCGTGTTTGCGGATCACCACCAGCCTTACAGAAGCCAGTTCCTTCCCTTTCAGGGGCCCTTCACTCCAGCCCTTCTAGAGGGCCCTTTCATACATGTCTGGCACAAGGCCTTTCTCCTCTCAGCCAAGAAATAGCTTCCATGCCTGACCCTCCAGGAATATCTGCACCTGGAGACTGGAACTCTCTAGCAAGGGTGAGCATGGGTTAAATGAATCAGTCACCTCTCTCTGGAGGACATACATATATATCCACTTTCCCTTTCTTCCGTCTCCTTTCCACTCCCTGCAAGTTTGGGGATAAGATAGTCCTCCAAGGCCAATTTAGGTGTCTGTTCCCAAAATACTGGGTTTGTGACCTTGAACACTGGACTAAATACCAGATTAGGTCAGTCTAGTCAGACAGTGGGTGGAATAAGCAAAGCTAAGGGGCCTGTTTGTTAATTCTCCTCAGACACCGAGGAGCTATTATTAGCAGCTAACCCCTAAACCTAGTCTGGGGGGAAGCCACCCACCTTCATCAGGTTCACTCAGGATTACAGTCCTTTCTCTCCTTAGTTACAGACTAACTTAAGGCAAAAGCCCCTTTTTGCCCCAGAACTAGGCTCTGGTCCTATGTTGTTGTGTGTTTTTAGGTGATACCTGGCAGTGCACAAGAGTTACTCCTGTATCTGTGCTCAGGGATTACTCTTGGTGGGGCTCAGGGGACTATACAGGGTGCCAGGGATTGAACTCAACTCAGTCAAGTGCAAGGCAAATGCCCTACCTGCTGTACTATTTTGCTGCCCCCAAGAGCTGGTCTGACCTGGAAGAGGAACACAGGAGTGGGGCATTGGGGAGAACTGTCTGAGACCTGAGTCTGATCCTCACATCAGCCTGGGCTCTCCTCATGGGCACCTTAGTTAAGAAACACTGACATGGCCAGAGTGATAGTACAGTAGGTAGAGCATCTGCCTTGCATGTGACTGACCAGAATTCAATCCCTGGTATCCCATATGTTCCACCAAGAACTGCCAGGAGTTATTCCTGAGTGCAGAGTAAAGAGTAACCCCTGGGGTCTGGAGAGATAGCATAGCGGGTAGGGTGTTTGCCTTGCACACGGCCGACCCGGGTTCGATTCCCAGCATCCCATATGGTCCCCTGAGCACCGCCAGGAGTAACTCCTGAGTGCAGAACCAGGAGTAACCCCTGTGCATTGCCAGGTGTGACCCAAAAAGCAAAAAAAAACCCAAAAAACAGTAACCCCTGAACATCGCAGGGTATGGCCCCCACAAAAAAAAAAGGAAAGAGAAAGAAACACTGACAGGTTACTCAGTGGTTTTCAGCACCCATATACCTGTGGATAGACAACAGTCCACATACCTGAGGACCAGAGGCTGAAAACTATTGCCAGCTAGGCAACAACAACTTTTTTGCCAACCTGAAGGAAATTTCTACAGATCAGCATCAGTGCATGAATCTGCGGTAGAAATCCAAATACCCACTGAATGTAACTAACAGTGCAGTTGACAGGGTTGCCCCTGGAACAACACAAAGGGTTGGAACTAAGTAGATAAAGAGTTTTTGCTCTAAGTTGGGTGTTGGAGAAGATGGGCAGGACACTTGCGAGCTCTGCCAGAAGTCTGGGAAATCTCAACAATTCTGAGAGGAATGAGAGGGATCCTTCCAAATCATCTTTTTGTTGTCTTGGGTTTGTATTTCTTTGGGGGGAGGGGGGAGACCAAACTTGGCAGTGCTCAAGGTTTATTCCTGGCTGTACACTTAGGGATCACTCATGATTAGGCTTGGAGAACAAAATGAAAATTGAACCCCGGTCAGCCTCATGTAAGGCAAACACCCTGCCAGTTGTACTATCACTCCAGCCCCCCCACATGATTTTTTTTTCCTGCGAGTCTTTTTGTTGTTAATATGGCAGTGTTAAGGTGTCACACATTTGGTTCTAGCACAGGGAGAGAATCAATTCTGCCAAGCAAGAGATTGTACTCCATAGGGGTTTCGGTAGTACCAGGCACTGAACTCAAGGTCTTATGCCTGCAAGGCCAGTTTTACCATTGAGCCAGATCTCTAGATCCAATCCCTCCAGATCTTGAGAGAAGCTAATAAAGGGATAAAAAAGAAATGTTGATGGGCCAAAGAGATAGCACAGCAGGTAGGGGAATCCACCCAGGTTTGATCCCCAGCATCGCATATAGTCCCAAGTACTGCTAAAAGTGATCTCTGAGCACAGAGCCAGGACGAAGCCCTGAGCACTTCCAGGTGTGACACCACCAAAAAAAAAAAAAATAGCTCAACAGGTTATAGTACACGCTTGTATTTAGAAGACACAGTTCAATCCCTGGCACTACATGATCCTCCATATATCACTAGAAGTGACACCCAAACACCATCCCAGAACAACTTCTGGACACCATTTCTTGTGTCCCTCACTGCCCCTCCACCCGCAAAAAAATAAAAAGAATAAAAAGCAAGGGTTAAGGTACTTGATTTGCATGTAGCTACCCCTGGTTTAATCCACAGCACCACATGGTTCCCTGGGTACCTTTGGATGTTATCCCTGAGTACATTGCTGGAAATAGCCCCCGAGCACTGCCAGGCGTGGCCCAAATCCCCTCCTCAAAATGTTGGGGATCAGTTGATGGGTCAGTAGCTAAAATGCCTGGCATGCAAGCATAAAGCCAGGAGTCTTATCCACACTGAGCCTGACCCTGGCAGCGCTACTGAGATTCCCAGCACAAGTGGTGTGCAACACAAAGCGAGAACTGCAAATAAAAAGATGTGTGAGCACGATTCCAGGAGTATGATCCCCCAGTGAGCACAGTGAGCACCACCACTACCAGGATGTGCCCAATCACCCCCAAGAAAAGAGGGTCACCACAGTGAGCACTCAGCTAAGGGAGTTTGACCCCTGGTAAGCACTACAATGAAAAGTGTGCTAGTACAATGAAACTGCGTGAAACCTCCAGTCAGGGCAACATAAAACAAGAAATAATACAGCAAGTAGGGTACTTGTCTTGCATGCAGCCAACCCAGGTTCAATTCCGAGCACCCAATATGGTGCTCCAAGCACTTCCAGGAGTAAGCCTTGCATGTAAAGCCCAGGAGTAATCCCTGACATAGCTTTGTGTGGCCCCAAAACAAGAGGGGGAGAGAGAAATGGAGAGAAAGCAAAAGGAGGAAAGGGAGAGAAACTTAGAGCATGGCATTTGCCTTGCACATGGCTGACCCTTGTTCTATCCCCAGCATTCCATATGGTCCTCTGACCTTGCCTGCAGTAATTCCTGGGCACAGACCAACCCGGGAATAATCCCTGAGTATCACCAGGTGTGACCCAAAAATCTAAAATAAAATAAATAAAACTAAACTGAGGGGCCAGACAGAGATAGTACAGCAGGCAAAGGGATTAACCAACCAGATAAAATCCCCACCACTGCATATAGTCCTAAAAGCATCTAGGAGTGATCCCTAAGCACAGAGCCAGGAGTAAGTCCTAACCACAGCTGACCAAACATTTTAGGGGCTGGAAAGAGAATGCAGTGAATAGGGTTTACCTTGAATGTGGTTGACCCAGGTGTGGTCCCAGCACCCCATATGGTTCCTTAAGGCCCTTCCAGGATCCCTGAGTGCAGAGCCCGGAATAAGCACGGAACACTGCTGGATATAGAACTAAAAATAAAAACAAAAAAATATTTTTGTGAATGATTGGGACCAGAGATAGCTCAATGGGCTGAGCATGTGCTTTGCATTCAGGATGCCTGGATTCAACCACAGCTCTGGAAATGACCTAAACCATGTAGCCAGGAGTGGCTCCTGCACATTACCAGGTGTGGCCCCAAAACAACCTCTTCCCCCCATAAAGTGAGAGTTCACTTATCAGCCAATGCACTCTCATATATGTCCATGTGAGGAATCAGCTCCTGCTAGGACCTAGAACTAAATTCACTGTGTGTCAGTCCATAAAATACTGCTTCTCTGAGCCTCTTGGTATCCCCATCAACAAAGTGACCTCACATATGGGCCTCAGACTTGCAGCTCACTGAGAGTGACAAGTGACTTTATGTGACTGAGTGAGGGCAGGAGTGAAGCATCCATTCAGGTGGTGCATATCCACCGATGATACTGATATCTGTGTCTTGCATGCTGGGAACACAGGAAGGAATGATCTGGAGAGTTGAAATCCTCTGGGAAACAAGAGAAACAGGAAATAAACAATGAAATTCCCAGGTGGTTAAAATGGGGACAGCAGGGCTGCAAGGACGGGCCAGGATGCGCTATGTGAGAAGGTATATAAGGGAATTCTTCTTTCTGAAGGCAGAGCCTGAAAGAGAAAGCCCAGGGGTTCCCCTGGAAGAGTGGTGCTAACCCAAGGCAAAGAAACAGTCTGTAGGTAGATATTGCAGAGGTAGAACAGGGTGTTAAAGTGCTGTCTTACATAAGGTTGAACTGGGTTCGATCCCTGGCACCTCATATATTCCCCTGAGCCCATCAGGAGTAATTCCTGAGCACACAAGTGTGACCCTAAGACCAAAGAGAAAAAAAAAAAAATCTAAAGGCATTTTTCATGAAGCAACTGGGCAGGCAGGTCTGGAGGAATCCTGGAGGTGGTCATGGTCCGAGCAGTGAATGGAACAGTGAACAAAGAAGGAGGAATGACTGGTAGGCAGTGGGCGCCGGCTGGAGTTTGCCAGCAGAGGATCCCAGGAGCAAAGGGCATGAGAGCTGAAGGGAGGAGAAAGGAGGGGAGAGGGGAAGTGCCCCGGGCCTCCTGGAAGGAATGCGGTGGGGTGAGGAATGAGGGGGCAGTAGCTTGGCCCTGGAGCCTCAGCTTCCCCGGGTAGGTGAGGTGAGAGAAGTGGGAGAACAGGCAGGGCGGAAAAGGGGGTCTCGTGGGGGGAGGGCACCAGGTACCAATCAAGTCAGAACTAGCCTAAGGAGAGAAAGGGCTCACTCTCCCCGCCTCCACCTTCCGCCGGAATGCAGAGAAGGCCCCCTCCTCCAGCCCCTCCTACAGCCCTGGGGGAGGGGTGCCCCTGGGGTGGTAGGGAGCGATCTGTAAGGCTTAGGCTGCTATGTGCTGCTAGCAGAACTTGAGGGTGAGCATGCAGGACCCCCAGAGAGGGCTGCTCACAACAGTACCCTTAGGAATAGGGCAGTTGGGACGGACGAAGGGAGGGAGGGAGGAATTATCTTGTCCCAAGACAGGTTTGTGGGGGAACCCACATTTCTGACTTTCAGGAGGCCCTGGAGACAGGTGCGGCCTCAGCCAGCAATCCCAACCATCCTTTCCTGCTATTTGCCTTTGGACCTGGTAGCCTTTTATTTTGTTTTTGTTTTGGGTTGGTTTTTTGGCAGGGGTGGGAGTGGGAGGCTCCCCAAGCCTTGCTCAGGAGGCCAGGGGCCCCTCAGCAAACCAGACTGCAGGCCATTCAAAGTGAGGACCTGAGAATTATCCAGATAACCTCATCAGTGCTCCCAGGGCCTGTAGGGTCATTCCTGGCTGAGCTCTAGGGCCTCCATGGGGGACCATGTGCTGCTGAGGATGGGCCCAGGGTCCACACCTTAGCCTCTGAACTAGCTCCTAGGCCTGGATCTGGTAACCTTCAAATGCCCTCTCTGGAGGTCCCAGCTGATTGAGCCCACCTGAGAATGGATAGGAGCAGGTCCAGGAGAATGGGCAGAACACAAGAGAGGTGGCTTAGCACATGTCTCGCATGTAGGGGGCCCTGAGTTCCATCCCGAATTCCTCATGGCCCCCTCACTACTCTCCCTGGCCCTGCACACTCACAAAAATAGATCGTGCAACGGGAAAGCCTCCTATCTTGCACAAAGCCAACCCAGGTTCAATCCCCAGCTTCACATATGGTCCCATGCACACCGCTGCGTGTAGGGTGTGGCCCCCCAGAAACAACAAAAATGGAGAGAGCCCTGGAAGCAGGAAGGCCTTCAGTGAGAAGGATTGGGCTTAGGGCAGGCTTGACGCTGGCGGCAGCGCTCTGCTGAGGTGCCGATATGTTCAACAGCCGGACAAAGACCCATTCACTCCCCGCAGGGCAATTTTCTGTCTTCCCTGTGCTGCTGGGCTTAGGACTGAATTCAACAGCTGGTACAATACGAAGGTGGGGACACCCGGGTAGAGGCCAAGCTAGGGCCTCAGAACAAAGGCTCAGCAGCTGTTCATCCCACACTGGAGGGACCCAGAAAGAAAGGAGCCCCAGCTGACCCTTCACCTCCCCTCTGCCAGACACTCACCCTGCTGCACTAGTTCACGTCCCCCCGTGCCACGTTCAGGATGAAGCAGAGAAGTGGGAGCCCACAGGTCTGACAGCACCCGCAGTCTCAGGGACCTTACTGCCAGTCGGTCCCCTCTGGGCCACAGAGGCAGGCGGACGCGCTCTCAGTGGACAGGCATTAGTGGGCAGCCCAGGGCCCGTGTCCTGGAGCCTGCCTCGATTTAGGGACCTTGGGCACACCTTCTCGGAACCTTTTCCCTCTCTGACCCTCTGGGCCCCAGCGCTCCCAAAGGCACAGGGTTGTTTACTCTTTTTCTTAGGAGAAGGGCCAGGACACAGGTGCTGATAAGAAACTGGGGAGCCAGGAGCAGGAGAGAGGGAAAGTCAGGTCTAGGGCAAGGGGGGAGGGCTCCAGAGGGGTGCAGCAGGAGGATGGGCTTTGGGAAAACCATTGTAAGGGGGAGCAGAGCAGTTAGCTTTCTCCCCCAGTCCCCATCCCCCACCCTGCCTGGCCGGCCTTTGCTTCCCTGAGGAATCCAGTTGCATCAGAAAGCACAAGTGCTAAAAAAACAAAAAAACAAAAATGCTGGGAGCCTGCCTGGCCTGCAGCTGCTTCCCCTCCCCCGTGCCCTCTCCCCCAGGCTCCCGACCTTCTTTCCCAGGGCTTAGCTGCCAGGGAGCTTCCTCACCTGCCGCTGCCCAGGCCTGCAGCTGTTCCCAGACAACTGGATCCCCGTCCAATGCTGCCTCCTCCTCCTGCCTTGATGGCCCTGCTGGTCACTCACAGCCCGGCCTGTCAGGTTTCCTGGGGACCCCCACAGCTGTGTGCTGCCTGTCCCCTCCCAAGGAACCACAGCTGCCACTACTCCCAGGCTCCACCCAGCCCCCTCCCCCATTGCCTTCTGTAAGTAAAGTGCTTGCCCTGAACCTGCTCTTTCCCCTTCTCCGCCCTTCCCCTTTCCTGTCCTCTTCCTTTTCATTCTTTTCTTGTCCTATCTTTCCTTTTCCTGTTTTTTTTTGTTTGTTTTGTTTTGTTTTGTTTTGGTTCCTTTTGTTTTGGGGCCACAGGAGGCAGTGCTCAGGGTTTACTTCTGGCTCTGCACTTAAGGGATCACTCCTGACCTGGCGGTGCTCTAGGGAGCATCTGTGGTGGTGGGATGGAACCCCCCCACCCCTCTCACCCCCTCCCGTGGTAGTTCACATGAAGGAAAGTGCCATCCCCATTATACTGTTGCTCCAGCCCCAACTTTTCCTCTCTTTTTTGAGTTTTGGGCCACACCCAGAAGTGCTAGGGTAGGAGGGCCACTCCAGCTCAACGTGGAGCATTTAATTCCAGGGGTGACCAGGGGACCAGTAGTGCCAGAGATCAGTAAAGGTAAAGGTAAAGGCCCTCCCGTTGTTCATCAATTTGCTCGAGCGGGCCCAGTAACGTCTCCATTGGAGACTTTGTTGTTACTGTGTCTGGCATATCGAATGTGTCACGGGGAGCTTGCCAGGCTCTGCCGTGCGGGCGAGATACTCTCGGTAGCTTGCCGGGCTCTCCGAGAGGGGTTGAGGAATCGAACTCGGGTGGGCCATGTTGGCTGCGTGCAAGGCAAACGCCCTACCCGCTGTGCTATCGCTCTAAACAGAGATTTTACATACAAAGCATGTGTTATAACCTGTTGAACAAATCTCCCTGACAATCTTCTCTTTTCTTTTTAAATGTGACCCACAGCTGGCAGCTCTCAGAGAACAGTATATGTGTGTGTGTGGGGGGGGGAACCATACATATATGGTACGCTGAATTGAACCAGGGCCTGCCCCATGTGCAAAACAAGAGCATTAAACCCCACACCATCCCCAATATCTCTCCAACCTCTTTTCTTTTGGGTGCTAGGGATTGGGTTCAGGATCTCATACATGGGCAGCACGTGCTCAATCTCTGAGTCAAATCCCTGAACCACCTCCTTGTTTTCTTGGAGTAGCTTCACCCATAGCATGTCCTCCGCGGGAGACTGCCTGCACCACCCAGTCCCCATAGGACAGTTTCAGAGCTGAATTTCAGACCTCTGATCTGCTCTGTTTCTGCTCAAGGCTGATCCACAGGACAGGGATTCTTCTCTAGAGAGTGGTAGGCCTGGCTAGAACCCTTCCTTCTGCTTTACCAAGACCATATCTCTTTTTCCACTTCAACCTGCAGAGCACCATCTCTTTTAATCTCAAGACTTACCCACACCTCTTCAACCCAGGGTTTTGGTGGGTTTTTTTTTTTTTTTTTTTTGCATGTGACCCCATGGAGCCTCTTCAAGTTTCTACAGACATACTTGGCATATGCCCGGCTCTCCTGACGTCTTCCAGATGTGACACTTCAGCCCATGTCATTCTTCTCCCACTTTGCTACTTGTTTCCTGCTCTTCCCTATCTCAGTTCTAGTCTGGGAAGTGTCTCTGCTCAGGACCCCTGTTTAGTCCAGCCAGAAGAAACCCCTGAGCACCGATATACATAGCCCAGAAACCGAATAAATAAATGAACTAAATAAAACAAGCCCTACTGCAGCCCTTTATTGTTAGAAGATAAGTAAGATAAGGAAAGGGAATGAGAAGTAGCCAGATCAAATCACAAAGCCCTTTGAGGAGTAGTTACTCCATTCCCGGAGCTGCAGGAAGGCCAAAGGGAAGGCCAGTGAGATGACTCAATGAGCACTGTGCTTTGCCTTTCCTGTACCACGTGGTCCCACCAACAGTGACCCCAGAGCACAGTCCAGTGTGGGCTCAAAATCAAGCAACAAGGACTAGAAGATAGTACAACAGTTAATGTGTGCCTAGTATGCACCTGGCCTGGATTTGATCCTCAGCATCACATTGTCTCTGAGCATTGTCAGATGCAGCCTAGAGGTGCCAAGCAGATCAGGGTGGCCTGGGTATTCCCTGCACTTGAGCGAGCCAGCTTTTTTTGGAGGGGGGTGAGTGAAGGGGGGGGGGGTGTTGGACCACACCTGGTGATGATCAGGGATTACTCCTGGCTCTGCACTCAGGAATCACTCCTGGTGGTAATCAGGGAACCATGTGGGATCAAATTGGCCACATGCAAGATAAATTCCTTACCTGCTGGACTATCTCTCCAGCTCCAGGCCACCATTCTTTTTTTTTGCTTTTTGGGTCACACCCGGCAATGCACAGGAGTTACTCCTGGTTCATGCACTCAGGAATTACTCCTGGTGGTGCTTGGGGGACCATATGGGATGCTGGGAATCGAACCTAGGTCGGCTGCGTGCAAGGCAAACGCCCTACCCACTGTGCTATTGCTCCAGCCCCCAGGTTACCATTCTTAGGCCCTTGTGTTAGACTGCTGGGCTGGTTGGCTAAGAATATCTGATGGGGACCCTGATCTAAGTGAGCACTGCTTAGGAGCTGCTTCCTGCCTCTAGGTTTTTGTTTTTTTTTTTTTTCAAGCTCAAAACCAAGCAACCAACAGAACAAACAAAAGGAAGGCCAAAGGCAAAGAACTAGCAGCCATGGCAGCCAGGACAGGGGAAGTATGTATTCTAGCTTCTCCTCAATGGCAAAACTGCACATAAACACAGGGTTGTGTGAAGGGAGTCAAGTGGGAGCCCTCATCTAGGGAGTTCATATGGAGGAGGGGTCACTGGGTCTCTGGGGAGGGAGCAGCTCTGTGAAATCCCCGGAGGGGTTCAACAGTAGCAGAGCCTGTCCAGGCCAGCCCATATGGATAAGAGTGAGGCAAAGGTGACTACCTGAGCAGACACCAACCAGGCAGCCCAGACTTTGCTAAAACTTGCCTGATCCTGAGTAGAATGGTCTGAAGTGGGGGGCCAAGCCGGGGGGAGGTTAAGGAAACAGGACAGGATAGCAAACTGGGCAGCCTGCACTCATCCTGCATTGCCCAACAGTGGAGTCATCTCGTTCCAGATTCCTTTCATAATAGGATAACATGTGCCACCCGGAGGCCCAGAATGGAGCCTGCTAGAGCCCTGTGACTTCTGGAGCAGGACAGCGGATCCCAGGAAAGCCGGGAAATACACACATTCCTTGGCTCCCCTTCTCCAGCAGCTGTGGGAAATTGCTCCTAGTTCCCAGCTCCTGGCTATGTCTAGCAGCCTCCATGGAAAGTCCTAAGGCAGATAGGGGGCCTGCCATAGACATTTCAGAAGGCAGCAAAGGGCTCTCTGGAGATAGTCTGGAACAGGGTTCCATGGCTGTCACTTTCAGGGGCAAGGTCCCTCACCTTCCATAGGTCCACAACCTGAAAAAGCAATCAACATTTTCCCTAGAAAAAGTCTTCCTACACTCATAGTCTTGCTTATAGTTAAAAGGGTCCCCCCATGTTGTCGGGGAAATTGGAAATAATGGTGGTGGGAAGGGGCAAAGGTGGTGGGATTGATGTTGGAATACTGAAAGTCTGTAACTAAACTGATGACTTTTTTTTTTCTTTTTGGGTCACACCCAGTGATGCTAAGAGGTTACTCCTGGCTCTGAACTCAAGAATTACTCCTGCGGTGCTGGGGGAACCATATGGGATGCTGAGGATCAAACCTTAGTCAGCCACATGCAAGGCAAACACCTTACCCCCTGTACTATCGCTTCGGCCCCTAAACTGATGACTTAATAAAATTATAGATTTTTTAAAAAGGGTCTCCCCAGTAGTCCTCCTCTGCTCACTGAGACTCCCACTTGAATTTCATGTTGTCCAGCCTTCAATTCTCCATCTGGGACCACTCCTGGCAGGCTTTGGGACCATATATAAGTGCCAGGGATTGAACCTGGGGCTGGAGCGATAGCACAGCGGTAGGGCGTTTGCCTTGCATGCAGCCAACATGGGTTGGACATATGCAAGGCAAATCCCCTACCCACTGTTCTACCTCTCCAACCCTTGAGTTCCTCTTTAAATAATTTAGGACAGTGGGCTTCAGCCAATAGTCCATAGTCTGGTGCCAGTCTGAAGATGTGAAAAGGTTGAAGAATAATGATTTGGGCTGTAGATAAGCTTCCCCATAGGGCCATCTCACTCCACTGCCTGGCCTTATAATTCCCTTCTTGCTTCCTCTTGTAACACTGCAATCTGCAACTTTGAACTCACATTCAGAGCTCTGAGAAGAGTTCTCTGTCTGATCCATGGATCCAAGAGGCCTTTAAGAAAGTGCTCATGGGGCTGGAGCAATAGCACAGCGGGTAGGGCGTTTGCCTTGCACGTGGCCGACCCTGGTTCGATTCCCAGCATCCCATATGGTCCCCTGAGCACCACCAGGAGTAATTCCTGAGTGCAGAGCCAGGAGTAACCCCTGTGCATTGCCAGGTATGACCCAAAAAAAAGCCAAAAAAAAAGTGCCCAGACTGATTTTGGGGAGGGGTACATTACTACAGCACTTACTCTCAATGTTCTTTATCTATTATTAATTATTTCTGTTTTATTTATTTGCTTATTTGGGGCCACTTACCAGTGCTCAGGGGCTATAGTGTGGTGTGATGCTATGGGGAGAATTTATGCCATGCCAGGGATGATCACTTTACATGCAAAGTGATCTCCCTGGCCCTAAATCATTTGCTTTAATTTCAACCAGAATGAAAATGATGAGGGCAGGCACTTCTGTTCCTGCAATCACTCACATGGAGAAAGTGCTCAAGAGTAAGGGAAATGGTTCAACAGGCTGAGTGAGTGTTTTGCATGGTAGAGTTCATGGGTCCCCAGCACAACATGGTCCCCAAGCACCACTTGGAGTGAACCCCAAGTGCCAAGCCTAAGACACACATTGTTTAACCTTTTTTTTTTTTTTGCTTTTTGGGTCACACCTGGAGATGCACAGGGGTTACTCCTGGCTCTACACTCATGAGTTACTCCTGGTGGTGCTCAGGGGACCATATGGGATGCTGGGAATCGAACCCGGGTCGGCCGCGTGCAAGGCAAACGCCCTACCCGCTCTGCTATCTCTCCAGCCCCACATTGTTTAACCTTTACGTTCAGTTTTCTTACCTGTGATATGAGAAGGAGATGGTGGTTTTCACCTGGCAGTAGAGTGGTTTGAGTAAGGAACACAGTATGGGACTGGGGTACAGTTTTGCATGCAGGAACACTGATTTCATTTTCCAAGACCCCAGGGTCCCCCAAAGCACACCTGAGAGCAACCCCTAAGAACTGAAAGAGTAGACCACAGCACTGCCTGATATGGCCGCCAAACCACTGACCAAAAAACTGAGGTACCTACATGCTTAGGTACTTAGAGAACAATGTCTGACACATAGTGAGTGCTAAATAGAGTTGTAGTAATTGTTATTGTTATTACTATTTTTTTGTTAATACTATTAACATTTTTAGGAACCTTTATTTATTGGACTGAATTTTTAAAAATTTTTATTTTTATAAAGTTGTTCACTGATTTATTACATTCAGTATTCTAAAACCAATCCCACCACCATTGTACCTTCCCACCACTATTATTTCCAATTTTCCCAACCACCACCAAAGTGTGTCCCAATAGCAGGCCCTGTATAATTTATTTTAAATTACATGTTATAAATAATTTGCTATAAACGATCAAGAAAGATTTCCTTAGAAGAAAATGTGTGAAGATTGGAACCTTTATTTTTTGAGGGAAGCCACACCTCAACAGCACTCAGGGACCACTCCTGGTGGTATTTTATTTTGGAGACTATATGACTCTGGGGATCAAACCTGGAGGGATTCACATGCTTTTGAGCCATCTTCCTGGTCCAAGTAAGAGTTTTCTTTATAGGTCACATCCGGCAATGCTCAGGGGTTACTCCTGGCTCTGCACACAGGAATTACTCCTGGTGATACTTAGGGGACTATATGGGATGCCAAGGATGGGTTAGCCACCCGCATGCAAGGCAAATGCCCTACCTGCTGTACTATCATTCCAGCCCCAGTAAGAGTTCTCTTAACCTGAATCAAAGGCTAAGAACCCACTGTAGCTGTTAGGAACCCACCCTGCCACTCAGCCTCTGAATCAAGGTGGCATGCTTTCAGGACAAATTTGGGTTGGAGAGAGAGTACAGAGGCTAAGGTATTTGCATGTGACTACTAGCATTGCTAGGAGTGACCCCTGAGTGCCAGCCAGGAGTAGCCCCTGAACACTGCCAGGTATGACTCAAAAAACAAACAAAACAAGTTTATACAGACTCTGAGTTCTTCCCCACCCCCCACCCCCCGCCCTTGGAGACAGCATATCCAGTGGTACTCAGGGACTACTTTTTTTTTTCTTCTTTTTGGGTCGTATCCAGTGCTCAGGGGTTACTCCTGGATCATGCACTCAAGAATTACTCCTGGCGGTGCTTGGGGGACCATGTGGGATGCTGGGAATTGGCTGCGTGCAAAGCAAATTACCTACATGTTCTGCTATCGCTCCGGCTCCTCAGGGACTACTTTTACACTGTGCTCAGGCATGACCACTGGCAGTGCTTAGGAAGCCATTTTCAGTGTCCTTGATCAAACCGCCAGGTCATGCTGCGTGTAAGGTGAACATATTACCTCCTGTACTACTTCTCTGTCTCCCATACTCTGAGTTCTTACAGAGAGGACAGCAAGTATCTTAAAGGGCCTGTGGGGCCTGGAGAGATAGTGCAGGAGTTAAGGGTCTAGCCTTGCATCCCATTGATTGGATCCCTGACCAGCAGGCCTTACTCCTGAGCACAGAGCCAGGAAATAGGCCCTGAGCACCATGGGATGTTGAAAGAAAAAAAAAAGAAGAAGAAGAAAAAGAGTTTCTGGATTCTCAAACATCATAAACAATGTTGGAGGGCAGGGGGCACAACACTATCTTTGAGTACTTTCATCAGGTTCTCAAATAACCCAGAACCAACACCCTCCATAGGAAAGAAAGGGTTGTAGGAGATGCTTTCAGCGGCCAGCTCAGAGTTCAGGTATGTCCAGATGAAAGGGAGGCCAGTGTGGGTAAGTCTCTATTTTTTAATTGGATTCTCTAGTGTTTTTTGTGTTTTTTTTTTTTTGGTTTGGGGGCCACACCTGGAGGTGCTCAAATGTTACTCCTGGTTCTGTGCTCAGACATCACTCCTGCTGGTGGTCAGGAACCATATGGAATATTGGGGATGGAACCCAGGTTGATGGGGTGCAAGGTAATCACCCTACCCACTTTACTATCTCTTCAGCCCTCATAGATTGCATTCTTTGTATCATAGTTGCCTTGATTCCAGTAAGAGATAAGGTCTTGGGCAATTCCTCAGGAATGTTGAAGCTCTGGTTAAGAGTATCATTCCAGGCAATGATTCCTGAGTGCCGAAGAACCCCTGAGCCCTGCTGAGGGTACTTTTCTCCCCCCCCCCAAAAAAAAAGCAAAGGAAAAAGAAAAAGGAAAGAAAAAAGTATCATTACAAGCACACAGAACTTACCTCCAAACCTTTCTACCCCTCTGGCTAGGGGAACCTGCTTCTCTTGGGCTCCTGACTCATATTGCCCAGCAGGTGGCAGTACCATCCTGACAATGTTGGGAGCTTGCCTGCTGGGGAAAATTCTCAAAGGATTACTAACTAGTCTATGTTGCTAAAGGTGCCATTCTGAATTAATTCACAAATCCAACAACCACCTATTTGAACATCTACTTTGTCAAAGGCTTTGTTATAGGTTCTGGGGATGTGGCTAAGAGCAAACCTGACAAAATTTTTTTTCTAGAAGTTTTATGCTTTACTTATCCTTTAGGTTTTGGGGGCCACACTCAATAATGTTATTCCCTCCTGTGTTCAGTAGTGTTGAGGATCAAACCCAGGGTCCTGGGGTTGAAGAAATAGTACAGTGTGTAAGATGCTTGCCTTACAGATGAATGACTTGGGAGAAGAAGAAGGAGAAGGAGGAGAAGGAGGAGAAGAAACCAATTTTTTAAAAAATATTTTATTTATTTGTTTGCTTTTTGGGTCACACCCAGCGATGCATAGGGGTTGCTCCTGGTTCATGCACTCAGGAATTACTCCTGGCCGTGCTTGGGGGACCATATGGGATGCTGGGAATCGAACCCAGGTCGGGCCACATACAAGGCAAACACCCTACCCGCTGTGCTATCACTCCAGCCTCAAGGAGAAACTATTTTAAAGTACACATAATAGTGGGGTCAGAGAGTAAAAATTTTACTTATTTTAAGTGTATAATTCAGTGGCATAAAGTTGTGTAAATATTACCACTGATATTTTTATTAGAAGAAACTAAGAAGAAACTCTACCTGTTGAACAATAACTGTATTTTCCTTTAGGCTGACAACATTTATCTTGTTTATTTATTTTTTTATAGGGCCACACTCAGCAGTTATTTTCTTCTGGAGTTACACTTAGGAGTGTAATGGTAATGGTTAGGCATAATCGAGTTTTCATTTTAATTTAATTTTTTGTTTGTTTTTGAATCACACCCAGTGGTACTCAGGGATTACTCCTGGCTTTGTGCTCAGGGGTCACACTTGGAGATAGGCAAGGAAACATCTGTTGTTCTAGGAAATCAACCTGGTTCACTGCATGCAATGAAAATGCCTTGGGGCTGGAGCGATAGTATAGCAGGTAGGGTATTTGTCTTGTATGCGGTAGACCCGGGCTTCTATCCCTGACATTCCATATGGTCCCCTGAGCACTGCCTGGAGTAATTCCTGAGTGCAGAGCCAAGAGTAACCCCTAAGCGTCACCAGTATGACCAGGAAAGAAAAAAAAAAAAAGCAAATGCCTTAACACCTATACTATTTCTCCAGTCACCATAAATCTAGTTTACTGAGGTGGGTACAGGGGGAAAGTTTGGACCCTTAGCAGTGCTAGCAGTGCTAAGGGGCTACTCCTCGTTCTGTACTCAGGAGTGACCTCTGGCGGAGCTGGGTGGCCCTTTTGTGCTGATGATTCCAAACCTACTCAGCTGACTCAGGGCATTCAAAAATTTCTTCATCTTGGGGTCAGAGCAATAGTACAATGGGTAGGACATTTGCCTCACAGGCAGCCAACCTCAGTTGGCACCAGCACCTCACATGGTCCCGGAACCACTAGGAGTGATCCCTGAACACAGAGGCAGGAGTACACCCTGAGCACTGCTGGATGCTCCCCCCCCCAAAAAAAAAAAAAAAAAAGAAAGGCATCTCACCCCCTCCCTGTGAATCTTAGGTTTTGTTTGTTTTAGTCACAGTGAAATTAAAGTTATTCATGATTGGATTTCAGACATACAATGTTTCAACAGTGATCCCTTCACAGTATCCACCTCCCTCCTCCCCTTTTTTCTTTTGTATATGCTGTGGTTTATGGAACTGTTGTTGATAGGATTTCCAACATAACACTTCACCACTTTTCATCATTACTTCCTCTTCCCTGTCAATGCTTCCCTCCACTATAGACATTGACCCCTCCCTGTCCTATTCCTCAACCCCTTTAAGGGGCAAGTTTCCTACTAAATACCAGTTCTCTTATTGTTTCCATTGTCTTTGGGTATTCATTATTTCACAATCACGTTCATGATCACGATCATACTATTGTTCTTCGATTGCCTCGATCAGGCACCAGTAAGGTCTCCTTCACCCTAGCCATGAGATTTTAAAAAGTGCCATACTCAAGGCTCTTTCAGGGTTAGGAGAATGAGGCCCATCATTGTTACTGGTATTTGGCATATTGGGTACACCACGGGGAGTTTGCCAGACTCTGCCGTGTGGGCAGGTTACCTTTGATTTCCCCATCATGTTTCTTTATATTCTGCATATGAGAGAGATTATTCTTTGTCAGCCTCTATCCCTCCATGTAGCAGCAAATTTGTAAATCTATTTTTTAAAGAAATGCCAAACTTTATCAAAGTGGACTGAAATAATATAATCCTACACCTTTGCCAATAATATTTTTTTGGAGGGGCACACCCTGCATTGCTTAGGGATCATTCCTGGTGGTGATCAGGTGACCACATAAGTTTCCCCGAACCCTGGTGGGCCTCATACAAGACAAGTACCGTTTTTATCCCTCTGGCCCACACCTTTGCTAGTCTTTATGCTCTAATTTGTCAAATTAAAAAAAAATGTTGAGCCACACCCAGCAGTGCTGTTGGCTAGGGGATCATGGGAGTGCCAGAATCCAGAACCTAGTTTTCCATGTGCAAAGCATCTGACTTGCCCTGCTAATCCTTAATTTTAGCCTATTATGCATAGGTGTGTAGAGATATTTGAATTTATAGTGGGTGTGTGTGTCTGGGGGGGTTCTTATTCTCTAATGAATAATAATCATGTTTGAAAATTTTAATTTTTCCACCGACTATTTGGCTTTCTGTAAATTATTGGTTTAATTTCTCAGCCCCCAGCACAGCGGGTAGGGCATTTGCCTTGCACGAGGCTGACCCGCGTTTGATTCCCAACATCCCATATGGTCCCCTGAGCATCACCAGGAGTAACTCCTGAGTGCAGAGCCAGGAGTGACCCCTGTGCATCGCCGGGTGTGACAAAAAAAAAAATTCTCAGCCCCTTTGAATACATAGCACTGTAGCACTGTCCTCCCATTGTTCATTGATTTGCTCGAGCGGGCACCAGTAACGTCTCCATTGTGAGACTTTTACTGTTTTTGGCATATCGAATACGCCACGGGGAGCATGAAAGGTTTTTTTTTTAAATTTTTTTTGTAACTAGAATAGGTCAGGGACTGGGGCCAAAACGGGTAAGGAGGGGAGGGCGCTTGCCTTACACACCACCGACCTTGGGTTCAACCCCCTGCAGACCATATGGTCCCCCGAACCTACGGAGAATGATTCCTGAGCACAGAGCCAAGAGTAAGCCCTGAGCACCGCTGGGTGTGGCCCAAACAAACAAACAAACAACAAAATAGAACAGGGGATGTAGTTTTGAGGTGAAATACTTAAATTGTATGACACCCTGGATTCCATCCACCCCCCACCGCAGAAAAATAAAAGGGAGAGATGGAATAGTGGGTGGGACCCTTGTCTAGCAAGCGGCCAACCTGGATTTTATCGCCCGCATCCCATGTTGTTCCCTTGAGCACCGCCAGGAGTACACTCCTGAGTGAGTGCAGAGCCTGAACATCACTGGGTGTGGCTCAAAATCCAAAACAAAGACCAGGCAGTACATTCACATATGCTTTACATCCTCTTGTTTTGTGCAAGGCAAGCACTCTACCCGCTGTAATATTTCTTCGGCACCCACGACTTTACATCGGTTAATGATGAGTGCCCCCTCCACGCATAAGCAGTAACCCAGCAAGCCACAATTCACCCAGAAGGCTCAGGACCACTTAGATAAAGACTTGTCATTTCGGGGGCGGGCCCTGCGGCTCTCAAGCTCGAGAGGTGATTGGCTGAAAGAGCACTTCCGCAGACACTTCCGACTCCCGGCGCGCCTTGAGCCTGGCAATTGGCTCGGCTGGTCCAGTGCGATGTTTCCCGGGAGTTGTAGTTCTGGGGGCCTAGGCTGGGGACGCCGGGAAAGACCGTGGTGCGAGTCCAAGATCGGCGGTTGCGCTTGCCCGCTGCTCCTGGCATCATGTCCCGTGTGGCGGTGCCCTGCCATGTGAAAAGCACCGTGGCTCTGCAGGTGGGCGATATGCGGACTTCCCAAGGCCGGCCTGGCGTGTTGGTCATCGATGTCACCTTCCCCAGCGTCGCGCCTTTCGAGGTGAGCAAGCCCGGTGGGCGCGACCTGGCCTTCGGGGCGGGGCTGACCTGGGAACCCGGGTGTGTCCTAGGCGTTTAATCTTTTACCAAAAGCTTCACTGCCTTGTCCTCGCCCTTGTGAGTCAGTTAACCATCTGTTCTTCCAGTTAATACATTTATTAAAATGCAGCTTCCCGGCCTGTTCTCTTCAACATTTCACCCCCGTTTCGAGGACAGTACTAGCAGGGAAGTGTCAAGACTATACAGTTCAGATGCTAGGAAATACAGTTGGGAACCAAATGAAAGTGAAGAGTCATTTTGTCCCTGGGGACACTGACTGGGGACCTTTAGACAATGAATTATTCCTAAACCTGCTTTCTCTTCATTCCTGTGGTCCCTCCTGGAGATCAGGTTCCACCCAAACCTCATCAGACCTTCCTGTGGCTCTAGTCACCAGCCACCCTTCACACCAGTGGCAGAGTGACTGGACGCCAAAAGACTGCAACACATAGAATAAAGTCCATTTACTAAAGATCTAGCATTCAGGGCCTCTCTGTGTCCTGCTTCATTCTTGGCCCCATCAGTTTGTCTTGTGGACACTTGTAGAGTGTGGCTCTCCCTCCAAATTGCACTAAATTGAGGTTTAGTAGAATTAGACATACCAATATCTTTTAAAAAATATGTATTTTTTTTCTTGAGTGGTTCTGATAAGTCCCGTCATGAGAATTGCTATAGCCAGGGTCTGGCTGTTCTAGGTGCTTTTGCAGTTTGTTGCACCTTTGTGGTATTTTAATGTACTCAACCTTTCCTGGGACACTTGATGAATTCTTCCTCCTCAGCCTCATGTGTTCATTTTCTGCCTCCTCCAGTTAGGACTCTGACCTCTGGCTGCATCTTGGACAGGTGACAAAACCCACAGTCATGATTTGTTTGCATGATCTATTCATTTAGACTGTCCTTTTCTCAGAAAGTTAATTCCTCTGGGCTGGAGAGATAGTTCTGGGGGCAGAGCACTTGTCAAATGACCTGGGTTTGATTCCCGGCACCATATATAGTCCCACTCCACTAGTAATCCCTGAGTTCAAAGCCAGGAGTAAGCCCTGAAAGTCCTGAACACCACTGATTGTAGCCCAAGACTAAAACCAAACTAAACCAAAACCAAAACAATCCTCTTTGGATTCCAGTAGTTGCTTGGGCATGAATATTATTTGTTGTGGTGGGTTGTATGTATTCCAGTTGCAGGAAATCATGTTTAAGAATTACTACACAGCCTTTCTGAGCATCCGAGTTCGCCAGCATATCTCACCGCACACGCCGCCTAAGTGGGTGACCTGCTTGAAAGACTATTGCCTGATGCCTGATCCACACAGTGAGGAGGGAGCCCAGGAGTATGTATCGCTGTACAAGCACCAGGTCAGCTGAGATTCAGCCCGGCCAGGGCAGACAGATGAGGGCTCCCAAGAGGTCTAGAAACCTGGCTGGGATCTCAGGAGGGGAGGGTGAGGGCTAGGTCAGGCTCTGGCTCTTTGGCAAATGCCTTGGAGGGAAAACTGTTGTGGTCCTGGAGAGTCAGTAGCTTGGTCTGGGTCTGTTGCTTATCGGGAGGCTCCTGGCATTGAGCTGGGGCCTTACTGGCTCCTTGCGTGTATTTGTCAGATGCTCTGTGACATGACGAGAATCCTGGAGCTGCGCCTGATTCTACGACAGCCATCACCACTCTGGCTGTCTTTTACCGTGGAGGAGCTTCAGATTTACCAACGAGGAACAAAGGTAAGTGATTAGCTGAGAGCTGGCAGGCCTTTTTCCAGATGTGATGGGAAAGCTGGGCACGGGGTGGGAGTATCTGGGTATGATTGGTGAGACTCAGAGGCTTTCTTGAAAGTTAGCCAGGTGGGAATGCTGTCAGTTCATGATGAGGGATGAGAACATTTCCTGACCTCTAGGGCCAGTTATCCCTTTTTTGTTCCTGGACCAGCTACCCCTTTTTTTGTTTTTGTTTTTGAGACACACCTGGCAATGCTTGGGGTTTATTCCTTACTCTGCTCTGAGAAATTGCTCCTGGTAGTGCATAGGGGACTGGATGGGGTGCCAGGAATTGAACCTGGGTTGGCTGTGTGTAAGGCAAGCGCCATCCCCACTGTAACTATCACTCCAGCCTCCCAGGTACCTCTTTTAAAGCTGGAGCCTTGATGTCATTAGGAAATATTTCTTCCTCTTGTTCTTATATTTTTTGTTTTTATTCTTTTAGTTTTTGTTTTGTTTTTTTGTTTTGGGGCCACGCCAGGCAGTGTTCAGAGGTTACTCCTGGCTCTGCACTTAGAAATGGTTCCTGGCATGCTTGGGGCCCTTATGGGATGTTGAGGATGGAACCTAGGTCAGCTGCATGCAAAGCAAGTGCCCTACCGGCTGTACTATCGCTCCAGCTCCAAAGCACATATTTCTTTTTTGGCGGGTGGGGTTTGGGCCATACCCAGCAGTGCTCAGGGGTTACTCCTGGCTCTACATCAGGAATTACTCATGTGGTTCTCGTGGAACAGTATGGGATTCTGAGAATTGAAACCCGGTCGGCCACAGCCATGTGCAAGGCAAGTGCAGTAACTGCTGTACTATCCCTCTGGCAACACTGTCACTGTCACTGTCCTCCCGTTGTTCATCGATGTGCTTGAGCGGGCCCAGTAACGTCACCATTGTGAGACTTATTGTTACTGGGTTTGGCATATCGAATACATCTTGGGTAGCTTGCCAGGCTTTGCTGTGTGGGCGAGATACTTTTGGTAGCTTGCCGGGCTCTCTGAGGGGGTGGAGGAATCGAACCTGGGTCGACCAGTTGGCCTCATGCAAGGCAAACACCCAACCACTGTGCTATCACATTTTTCATTTTTTTGTTTGTTTTGGGACCACTCCTGACTCAGCACTCAGGGATCACTTGTGGCAGTGCTTGGGGTTGCTGGGGGTTAAACCTGGTTGTCCACATTTAAGGCTAGTGCCTTAGCAGCTGCACTATCTCTCTGGCTTCATCTTCCTCTTGTTCGTGGGTAGAGAGGTCAGGCAGCATGACTGCCTTTTGAGCCTCTTTGAACCCTTGAGTAAGGTTCTGTTGTCTGAGGCTCAAGTCCCTTTTCTACTTCCAGGACGTTGGAATACGGTCCCCAATGTTCTTTCATTTCACCTCCCTCACGGTACTCTGCTTTTGATTTGCAGACGCCTTCAGTGAACTTCCCCAAGTGGCTCTCCCACCCAGTACCTTTTGAGCAGCCCACTCCCCTCCTTGAGGTAAGCCCTCGCCCTGGGTAAGAACCACTTATAAATAGTTCAGCCCCGGGTTCATTTTTTCTGCAAGAATCTGAGGCTGGACCCTGGAGCTGTGGTTCCTTCTTTGCCATCTTCCTTCTGGGAACTTCTTGGGATTTGAGGCATGTCTATGTGGGGTGTGGCCATCTACTACAAATTAGGCGCCCACTCAACTCCACAGGTCTGGGAATGTCACTGGTTTCAGTTGGAGTGCCCCATAGCATAATGAACCTCTTGAGCTCAGAGAGCACTGGTGGGGTGAGACCCATAGCCACTGATCCCTCCTTCTGGAGCAGGGTCTCCCAGACCCCAGCAGGATCTCCTCCGAGGTGCAGCAGATGTGGGCACTGACAGAGATGATCCGGGCCAGTCACACTTCTGCAAGGATCGGCCGCTTTGATGTGAGTGATCGTCACCCTCTGCGTGGCTTGCGTGGTCCAGAGCGAGTCAGATCTAATGCTCTTTTGTGTTGCAGGTGGATGGCTGCTATGACCTGAATTTACTCTCCTACACTTGAACGACATTGCCAAGACTTTGGCCTTTTGAGCCCCTCCAGGCCTGGTTGAGACCACCAGGGGTTGAAGTACTTTCCTGTGTTTTTGGAATATTGCCTAAATCCAGTTCTATCTGGGCCATGTTCACAGAATCAGGATTTTGGGGGATTCGCCGTTGTTCCTCATCATGAGCTCCTGGGGTGGGGTGGGGTGTGGTTTGGGGGTGGGATGCATCCTGTCCTCACCTGATTGCAGTTCAACTTCAACTCCTCCTACCCTAAAAACATTCCGGTTCTATTTGCTAAGATTCTTCAAGTGCCCTCTGCACATCCCGCTAACGCGCACACTCATGTCCTCTGCCTGCTGCTTCTCCCGAAGTGCGCTGGGCTCGGCTCACCTACTGAACCTGTTCTCCGTAGTTTTCGGTTATTGTTGTAGCCATGGTACGCTTACAGTTTGGAAGCTTGAGAAACAGAGGAGCCCCATTTCTCCCTTCTATTCCTCCTAGTGGTCTCCTTTTCCCCTTTGTGTTGCATCCCTCAAAAGACATCTCCTGGCTGTAGTCTTCTGCCGCTTTGCTTGGGAGTACAGCTAGGAACTCAGGTAGCCTGATTCTCTTAGTCCCTGAGCCTGGGTGTGTGCCCAGGTGGACCAGTCCGTTGCACCACAAGCTTGGGGTCTGAGATTGAGGCCTAGGACCTGTCTGCCATCTGACACATCTGACACCTAGGCCCTTCTCCCACTGCCCTCTTCCAAGAGTCATGCTCAGAGTGATGGTTCAACCCTGGTGGTGGGTGTGTCTAGGTAAGGCTTTGCATGAGGCTTTTTAAGAAACTTAGGTCCTCTCCCACCGGAGGCTAGCTGCTGGGTAAGAGAAGCAAGTCCTGCTTCTCTGTTTATTCCTGACTCTGATCCGAGGAACCAGCACGGGGCAAGTAGTACTGGAACTGTGTGGGAGCTGGACAATAGGATGTTTTTGTGGCTCCCCAGCTTTCCAGAGGAAGGTCATTCACCTTTTTGAAGGTCATTCACCTCTCCTCTCACCCCGGAGCTCTTACAAGTGGCATCTCCGCCTGCAGGGTCCCCAGGAGTATGTGTGGGTAAGGGGGGGGGGTCCTCTGGGGTGACTGGGACTGTGTTTCACTCACGTTGTGTCCCCAGCCCCCTGCACAGGGCCTCCTGTGTGTGGCAAGATCAATAAATAACTTGTGGAATGCATGACGGTGCTGGCTGCCTGTGTCTGCCCAGTGCCGGGCTAGAGACCCTCCCTGAGTCCAGGTTCTGGCGTGAATTGCCAGCAGGCTCACACCACCCTCACCCTCCACAACACTTCCACTCTTCCTCTTCCATCCTCCCTCTCCTCAAGCCCTGAAAGGGCAATTCTGGCCCTGAGGGGGAACTTTGATCCTTTGACCACTGGGCAGTTAGCCTGGGGAGGTCTAGCCCCCAGCTTGGCTTCTCAGCAGGTCACGCCTGCTGCTCACTGCCCAGATCAGATGGAGTGCCCGGGGCTGTTTCCTTCCCCCCTGCTGCTGACCCAAGTCCCAGCACTCTGTGCTCTTAAGCCCCGCCTGCCCGCCCTCGGGGTTGCCCGCCCCCTCGTCTGATCCCCCTCCTCTCCCTGGCCTGAGAGAGCCGGTTCTGGACTACATCTCCCAGCGTGCCTGGCAGAGTGGTGGCCTCGTGTGCCGGCGGCTCCGGGTGCAGGCAACAATGCAGCAGGCTGTGAGCCGGGTGGCCCGTCTGGGCTCCCGTCTGCAGGCGCTACCCTCGACCGTGAGCCGTCTGTACAGTGGCTCCCAGGTGGGCTAGAGGCTGATGGGGCCTGGTACCAATCTTGGGGGGCCGGGGTGGGGGAGAGGCCTGGAGGGGGAGGTGGTGGCGCTGAGTTCAGCCGCCCGCAGGAGGTGCTCCGCCGGACCCCCCTGTATGACTTCCACCTGGCCCACGGAGGGAAGATGGTGGCCTTCGCCGGCTGGAGTCTGCCGGTGCAGTACCGGGACAGCCACGTCGACTCACACCTTCACACCCGCCGGCACTGCTCGCTCTTCGATGTGTCCCACATGCTGCAGGTGAGCCCGGCCTCCCAAACACCTGGCCGTCTCAGCCAGCAGTTGGCTAGACCAACCCTTCCCCCCGCGGAAGTAAACTCAGCTGCTCGCCGGAGGGCTCGAGCCTCCTCATCTCCAGCTGCTCCCACTTCTTGACATGCCCTGACCACAGCCCTCTGCCGCTGGGTATCGGCTTGTAGAGAGGGGTATTTCAGGAAGGTTCCGGGCCCTTCTGTTGTCCCTAGCCGCCCCCCCCCCCCCACCACCAATTCTGTCTCTTCCCGACTTGGCGAATTTGGAAGGGGGTAAGGTTGGGCCTCTGCTACCTGGAGACCCAAAGAATCGCCAGGCTCTTCTGGGCTGGACTGAGTGGGGACTGCAGCGGTGGTGCCTTTTTGCCCACTATTGTAGCTGTTGGAGTAGCCCGAGCCTTCTGATCTTTCGCAGACCAAGATTTTGGGTGGTGATCGAGTGAAGCTGATGGAGAGTTTGGTGGTTGGAGATATTGCAGAGCTAAGGCCAAACCAGGTAGGTCCCTTTTTTCTCTTATTTCTGCCCAGTGGTGTTCTTGATTATTAATCAGCTAAAAAGCTGAGACCCTACTTTGCGTTGGAGGCACAGAGATGGACCAGACACTGCACAGGGCTTGCAGTTTTGGGTGACAGGCCCTGAATCATGGCTAGACAGACACCCACTTGTCTATAAGGGGAGGGGCCTATCCTTAACACAGCAAGCTAATAAGTCAGAAACCGAGGTTCAGGCCATGTTTTGAGACCTTCCATGATGCCTGCTAAGGCCTTCCTTGCTGCCTAATTCTTTGCAGAGTCCCCAAACCAGTCTCTTAGTGTCATGTAAGGAATATAGTCTTAGTTCTGCTCCAGATATGCTAAATCACATACTGAGTTACAGTTTATTGTATTTTAAAGAACAGTGTTGGGGGCTGAGAGAGTGTACAGTGGGTAAGGTGTTTGCCTTGCATGCGGCTGACCCTGCTAATATCCCCCTTACCACAAGTCTTGTCCCTGCCAAAAGTGATCCCTGATTGTAGAGACAGCAGTAATTTCTGAACGCCACAGAAACAAAAACAAAAAAATGTGAAAACATCTTGTTTGGGAGTTATACCCAGTGGTGAGCCAGAAGGTCCTGGGGATTGAACTGGCCTCCCATATGCAAAGCACATGCTCAGTACTTGGAAAAATCTCTCCATCCGCAAACCTGATTTTTTGTCCGGTTCTGTGCTCTAAGATCACTTCTGGCAGGCTTTGGGGGAGGACATGTGATGCCGGGGATCAAAACTGGGTTAGACATGTGCAAGAAAAGCACCCTACCCACTGTCCTATTGCTCCAACCCCCTAGAACCTGAATTTGTGTGTTTATGTGTGTGGAGGGGAAGGGTGGATGGGGGTTTGGGGCCGCACTTAGCGATGCTCAGGAGCTACTCCCTGCTAAGTGCTTGAGGGTCACTCTTGATAGACGCTTGTGAGGACCATGCAGTGCCAGGGATCAAACCTGGGCCATTTGTTTACTTTATTGATTCAGTTAAGTTCTATCTCTGACTCCAAGGCCTGAATTTCAATAAAATTTTCAGGTGATTCATGTGACCTCTTAATCTCATACTCTTTGTCCATCTGATGGGAAGATGGGGTGAGCATTCAGTTTGGGAAGCACCGTTATAAGGCACTTTAGGTCTTCACGGCGGATTTTGAGGGACTGAAGAGTTAGTACAGCAGGCAGGTTACTTGCCTTGCATGTGGCTGACCTGTGTTTCATCTCTGGCATACCATATGGTCCCCTTAGCCTGTCAGGAGTGATTCCTGAGCACAGAGCTAGGATTAAGCCTTGAGCACAGCCAGGTATGGCTCAAAAGAAGAAGAAGAGAAAAAGAAGGATTTTGAAGGTTCTGTCTTGGGGATTGGACATTGGCTGAGTTTGGGGATCTCAAGTAAGGAGAGGTACAGAGACCCCAAGAGATCAAGGAAACCCCTCGAAGCTGACCTTCTCACTACATCAGTACAATCAAAGACCCTGGACTGGGGCGGGACCTGAACTCTCAGCCTAGCACCTTGTACACCTCCTATCCTGTCAAGAGGGCTCATGAATTTCTTGTGATGTCTTGGACCATGAATATTCTGGCTCACCCAGACCCAGAATTAAAGATGTTTGTTTGTTTTTTTGTGCCAGGGGACACTGTCGCTATTTACCAATGAGGCTGGAGGTATCTTAGATGACCTTATTGTGACCAACACCTCTGAGGGGTACTTGTATGTGGTGTCCAACGCTGGCTGCTGGGACAAGGACTTGGCCCTGATGCAGGTACAGCCCCTCTCTGCACCATACCCCATCTCCTCTGTGCACAGAGAAGCTTGAGTGACTGTGGGACCAATGGTTCAATGTGTAATACAAAATATAATGAAGTGATTGGCTGCAGTGGCATTCTCTCTCACCTGCCACGAGCATTCCGTAGCTATATGCCGCTTACCTACCTGCAGCCGCCAAATGCTCTGTACAGTGTTACAGATGCTCTGTAACACTGTCCTCCCATTGTTTATCGATTTGGTCGAGTGGGCCCAGAAACGTCTCCATTGTGAGACTTGTTGTTACTGTTTTTGGCATATCGAATACATCATGGGGAGCTTGCCAGGCTTTGCCATGCGGGCGAGATACTTTGGGTAGCTTGCCAGGCTCTGTGAGAGGGGCGGAGGAATTGAACCTGGGTTGGAGGAACCCAGGTCAGCCAGGCTGGCCGTGTGCAAAGCAGACGCCCTACCGCTGTGCTATCGCTCCAGCCAACAGATGCAGGAAGGAGGAAACAGGGCCACAGGCTGGTTGGTGATCAGTTGCCGTTTATTTCATTTTCCCCACGTGTCTGTTCCAGTCTGACTCAGCTCCCCATTCCAGTCTCACACTGCCCCTCATTCTTGGCTCCTCCTGTCCCCCATGTTAGTCCCTTCAGGCTCTGTCTTGCAGCCTCATCTAGCCCCAACCTCCAAGCCTTGGGGATAGCAACCACACCGGTGATCAACCTACGGAAAGGTCCTTCCCTAGGGGGAAGCTCTTCTAAAGATCTCCTGCTGTCAGGAGATCTGCTTAAGGGTCAAATACCCTCTAGGAGTGTGTTTCTCCTTTCCTTAGTCCAACAACCATTTAAACATTCATCTTAATTCTACTTTTTTTTTTAATTTGCTTTTTTGGTCACACCTGATAATGCACAGGAGTTACTCCTGACTTTCCACTCAGGAATTACTCCTGGCAGTGCTCAGGGGACCATACGGGATGTTGGGAATTGAACCTGGGTCAGCTACATGCAAGGCAAATGCCCTACCTGCTGTGCTATTGCTCCAGCCCCTTAATTCTACTTAATATTAGTTATTTTCTATGGACACAGCAAGAGATACATTAAGCTTGTGGGTGGTTCTCCTGGGGACATCTCGCTACAGATCCCAGACTACAGTACTTAGGCCAGATAAGTCTTTCCTAACCCTAGCAGTGCCGTAATCCAGTTGTTACTCTTTGGCTCATGACAGAATTTGTTCATGACTGTACTCTTAACTTATAGTTAAGTATTATGGCACTTGGCCTGGCCATTTTCGATGCCAGGGTAGCTCACAGCTTGCTCAGGGTACATCCAGTCCCTCATCCGGACCTTGCTTTTGGGGTGCTAGCAGCTAAGGGCAACTGAGGCTTAAGAAAGCAGATGCTCAGGAGTAAATATTTGAAGTCAATTAACTCCCAAGTTGTAAAAGGATATCATTCATTGTCTTCCTGTGTCTATACAAAGAGGACATTGCTTTGAAGTAAACTATGCAAAGAACATAAGGAGAAAAGCAGTGTTTCACTTACAAATAAAAAACCAGAGATTTCTGAGGAATTTGGCTTTACAAGGTAATGCCTAGGGAAATGAGTGATTAACTGGTAGAGAAAGCAGAGCACAGAGAAGTTAAAGATGAATACCAAGGAAATGGGAGTGTTTTAGGAGCATTGTGATGGGTATTACTCAATAAACCTAAGCTCCTTGTGGCAGAGGAGATAGCTCAAACCTATATCTTTTTTTTTTTTCTTTTTGGTCACACCCAGCTATGCTCAGGGGTTAGTTACTCCTGGCTCTGCACTCAGGAATTACTCCTGGTAGGGGACCATATGGGATGCTGGGAATCGGACCTCGGGTCTGCTGTGTGCAAGGCAAATTCCCTACCTGCTGTGCTATCGCTCGAGCCCTGCACAAACCAATGTTATCCTACAGTCTGAGCTGACTGTGCCAGGAACAAGAGGCTTCAGTGACGGAGCAGGGCAGCAAGAGCTGACTGGCCCCTAAGTAAGCCTCCACTGCCAAGGGATGAGGCATGGCACCTGCTGTGCCACCTGTGTATGGGTCTGCCCATCCACTTGGTACTGATATGCCCTTTCAGACAGACCCAGCACACGGTGCAGGGTCTGAGCTAAGTGGTCCCAGCAGCTGATGTGCTATTATGTGTCTTTCCTCTCAGGACAAGCTCAGGGAGCTTCAGAACAAGGGTGGTGATGTGGGCCTGGAGGTGGTGGATAATGCCCTGCTGGCCCTGCAAGGTGAGTGGGCTAACCTGAGGGGGATGAGGGGGATGGGGGGGGAAAGGCCCTGGCCTTCCTGAAGTCCTGATTGCTTTGCACAGAGGCCTTGCCAGGAGAAAGGTGCAGCTGGTGCCATAGTTAGGTGCCAGGATTCTCAAGTTGGGTGTCGTGCCCTTCCTACACCTGCTGCAAGGCCCAAGACATTTCAGAAAGAGTGTACCACCTGCAGAGTCAAATTTGCTCTGGTCCCCAAGTAAGGGTTGTGTTCCTGCTGTGAGGAGCACAGGTGGTACCTGGACCCTGGGTCACTGGCTCCCTGGGTTCAGGCCCCACTGCGGCCCAGGTACTCCAGGCTGGCTTGGCAGATGATTTGAAGAAACTACCCTTCATGACCAGTGCTGTGATGGAGGTGTTTGGCATTTCCGGCTGCCGTGTGACCCGTTGTGGCTACACAGGAGAAGATGGTGTGGAGGTATGTGAAGTGGGTGCCTGGGCAGGGGGTACAGGGCACAGGACTGTTTGGCCAGCTGCCCACCTGCTCCCTGGTGTCCCATGCAGATCTCTGTGCCGGCAGCCAAGGCCGTCCACCTAGCAACGACTCTGCTGGAGAACCCGGAGGTGAAGTTGGCAGGACTGGCGGCCCGGGACAGCCTGCGTGTGGAGGCCGGTCTCTGCCTATATGGGAGCGACATTGATGAGCACACCACACCGGTGGAAGGCAGCCTCAGTTGGACACTGGGTGAGCTCTGCTAGCACTGCGGGATGGGCTCCTGGAGGTTGAAGGGGACAGTGGGAGGCGAGCCAGTGCTTACTGCTTGCAAGATTGAAGTTCATAGCCAAGGGGAGCCTCCCTGAGTGTCTGAGGGTGTGTGTCGTTGTGACTTCGCCCACCTGGAGGAACCCTTAACCCCTACTAGTCTGGGAGGGGAGCATTGTCTTCAAGAGCAGGGACAGGAGTTGGGTGGCTGACTGAACGATCGGGGCAAATGCATGGTGGAGGAGCTGAGCAGAGATTCTTGTTTCAGGGAAACGCCGCCGAGCTGCCATGGATTTCCCTGGAGCCACAGTCATCGTTCCCCAGCTGAAGGGCAAAGTGCAGCGGAGGCGTGTGGGGTTAACCTGTGAGGGGGCACCTATGCGGGCACACAGCCCCATCCTGAGCACGGACGGTACCGTGATTGGTAGGTAGACCTGAAAAACTGAGAGCCCTGTCCCTTCCCCAGTTGTGCGGGGGTCCCGGGCTGGCAGGGTGGTTGGTATTGACTCATGTACACATATGGCTTGTTCCTGGACAGGTGCTGTGACCAGTGGCTGTCCGTCGCCCTGCCTGAAGAAGAATGTGGCGATGGGGTATGTGTCCGCTGAGTATAGTCGGCCAGGCACCCAGCTGCTGGTAGAGGTGCGGCGGAAGCAGCAGATGGCTGTGGTCAGCAAAATGCCCTTTGTGCCCACAAACTACTATATCCTCAAGTGAGGAGAGTAATATCATGGCCCTCTGCTCTAGGAACCTTGCCTTGAGGGCGTGTTCTGGGGATTAATTAGGAACTGACATCAGGATAGAGTGGACATTTGTTCTGGTTGTCTGGTTGTTAGTGCCACTCTCTCTGGCTGACCCTCTTCCCCTCCCCCCCCCCCAATGCACTCTTAATTTCAAGAGCCCTTTTTTTTTTTTTGTTCGTGATTTTTTTGGGGGCCACACCCAGCGATGCTTAGGGGTTACTTCAGACTCTGCACTCAGGAATTACTCCTTGCAGTGCTCAGGAACCATATGAGATGCTGGGGATTGAACCCAGCTTGACCACATGAAAAGTGTCCTACCCTCTGTGCTATCTCGTTAGCCCTAAGAACCCTTTTCTCTGGTTTGTTTTTGGGCACCCAACAGTGCTCAGGGCTTACTCCTAGCTCTGCACTCAGGGATTATTCCTGGAGGAGCTTGGGGTGCTCTATGGGGCGCCAGGGATAGATCACAGGTCAGCTGTGAAAGGTGAGCCAGCACCTTACCCACTATACTACCTCTCTGTCCCCATCCCCAGCCATTTTTTCTTTTTTGTTTTTTCTTTTTTTGGGGGGGGTCCACACCCGACAATGCTCAGGACTTAGACCTGACTCTGCACTCAGTAATCACTCCTGGTGGTGCTCAGGGGACCATATGGGATGCCAGGGATTGGACCTGGGTCGGCCGTGTGTAATCTAAGCGCCCTCCTTGCTGTACTCTCTCTGGGCCATTGAGCCCTTTTCTAACTAATGAATCAGCTTACCCAAATATCCTATTTTTAGTTTATTAATATTATTATTTTGGTTTTGGGGATACACCCGGCAGTGCTCAGGGTCTATTCCTGGCTGTGCTCAGGGGATCATAATGAGGTGCCAGGGATTTGAACCAGGGTTGGTAGATGCAAGGCAAGCATTTTAATCCTTGTACTGTTAATATCTCCAGCCTGCCAATACCCTGTTTGAGCCTATGAGCCCATCAACTTCACTCTTGCCTGCTGGGGTGCTGGACTGCATCCGTCTATGTTTCTCTCTCTTCACTGCTAGCTGCTGGCTGTGAGGGCTCACTTATGGGGACCCCACCTGCCTCACCATAGTTTTTCACCCTGTAGAGGGTCATTCCAATATACCGACCACCTCCTCTAGTTCATGTTCCATGACTACAGAATGCTGCCTCTCCCTGGTCATGTTGGATTCCTAACTCCCAGAGGGTTTGCCGAGTTGGGATGCAGTGCCTGTGTGTAAATTCGGAGATGGCTGGGGTCAGAAGTGACACAGATTCACTCTGTATGTGTACATTCCCAGGGGCCCCAGGATTATTGTGGGACAGGCTCGGTTTCTTGGACTTTTCTTACCCTGAGCTGAACTTCACCCCTGGAGGCCCATTATTCACTTCAATCGACTCTTCAAAATCATTAAACATATTTCCTTTATACTTGATGGCCAGACTCTAGCTTCATTGTCCTTTATCTATAGGGATCCTGGGGTGCCAGCCCACTCTCTGTCTACCTGGCCTATGAGGTAGCTGCTTGGGTGTTCCGTGGTAAGGACCAGGTCTTTAAGAACAAACAAGGAGATTGCCCCTTTTGGGCACCTGGTCTTACCTAAGACATTTCCTCCTAGGTACCGAGGTGCAACAGTCCCTGGGTGTTCCCTCTCCAGTCCCCTGTGCATGCAGCCCAAAGAATCACACAACTGATGCGCTTTCATGTTTAATAAGCCACATGTTCAGTTGATCATGGGGTGAGATGTGGTACCCCTAATTCTATGTGAGGGTGTCAGTGGGTAGACCCCAGGCTATGAAACCATCATCCTGCCAACTGGAAGACAGCTTTAGAGGAGGTGCATATACACATCTCATTATCTGTCCTGCTTCCAGTACACCTTTGTTGCAAAGGCTGGCAGGTGGAAATGTGACAGCTGCCAGGAAGCAGAACACTAAGGTGGTAGGTGGCTCAACTGAAGCAGGCAGAAGTCCCAGCACTGGGAATGAGGCAGGTCCGGGTCCATACTGCTCTCAGGAACTGAGGTTTGACACCCACACCTTTGGAAGCTCCCTGAGCCCATTGTTGAAGTAGTAGTCTGTCTTGTCCTTTCTCTTAATGAACAATTCCTGGGGCTGAGATGGTGCCACTGGGGGAAGAGTTCAACTTCGTTCTTAGGATGAGTCTATCAAATCTGGGTCAAGATAGGAAGTGATTGGACAGGTCATGTGAGGTTTCTCTGCATTCTAACTTAGTATCACCCTGTGAGGGCCAGGGAACAGATTCAGAACCCCCATGGGTCCACCTGGTGAGATAGCTCAAGGGGCTGGAACACCTGCCAGGCGTGCACAGGGCTCTGGCCTCAATTTCCAGTACTACATGGCTTCCTGAGCACCGCTGGGGTGACCCCTCAAAACATAACCCCACGGGCACTTAAGCAGTGGGGGGGACTTGGCTTCTTTCAGGAACCTACTTTTCCTTCAATGATTAAGAATGAATGTGTGATACTTGGGGAAAAGACAATTTCCATAGCCTGATTTACACCTAGCAAGCCAGAGAGTTAAGTATTTGCTGTTGCCAGGTTTGGCTAGTGCCTGCTGCCTTATTCTCGAATAACCAGCCTCGTGATCATGGAGTATAAGGCTATGTCCAGACCAGGACACCCCGAATCTCTGCCTATAAAGCAAAACCAAAGAAATTCAGAAAACCTAGGGCCTGGGAGAAATGAAGACCTCCCCGCCAAATCTCAATGCTGATTAACATCAAAGCTTCCTCTCTGAAGGATAAATTTGTATGGGGTCATGTCCCAGGGAGATGGGAGTAAGGAACAGGAAAAAGGCAAGATAGCAAAATGGAATGTTGGTATCCCCGATGCGGGGTCTTCTGAGCTGATCCCAGAGAGAGGAGGAACATGCCTTTTCTCCTTAAGGCACCCTCATGAGGGTAGAGGCAGACAACTAGCCCAGTGTCTGGGACTGCTGGAAGCAAAGCCAAGAGCAGTAGAGGCCCAACTCTGGGGTACTCTGCTCCCTGGCCTAACTCCCCCACCCATGCCATTGTCCCTGGGGTCTGGGCAGCAGCAGAATCCAATGTGGGAGGCAACAGGCCCAGCGATATTCCTGGAGGCCCTTCTGCTGCTTCTCTTTATTCTCTGTGAGTTTTGAGAGGCTCATTTGCTGCTGTTTCCCTAAAAGTGATGGAGAAGAGGAGAAACAAGGATTAATCCATTGCAGGCACAACAGTCCCTAATTGTGATTCTCTTTAGTTCTTCCTAGGAGGGGGGGCTGGGTTCTGGAAGGCTTTTGGAGGAACAAACTCAATTGTGACCTGTCCACTGCACTTTCCCTCTCACATTGGGTCATCTCCTTTTCCTGCCAATTTGTTCTTCCTCCCGACTCCCCACCCTGTGCGATGCTTCCATCCTTTCCCAGTTGCCTTAGAAATCTGGCAGTGGTAGGCCTTACTAGGCCTCTCCTGCCTTTTTTCTAGGACTTTTTTTTTTTTTTTTTTTGGCTTTTGGGCCAAACTTGCCATGAACAGGGGTTACTCCTGGTGGTGCTTGGAGGACCATATGGAATGCCAGGGATTGAACCCAGATTGGCCCTGTGCAAGGCAAGCACCCTACCCACTGTACTATTGCTCCAGCCCTCTCTAAGACCTTTTTTATCTACTTGCCTTGAATCATGCGGTTGTAATTACAAAAGAAAATTAAAATCAGACTGTGCTCTTGCTCCTTCCACAGCTCCCTGAGGTTTGGAAGAGGACTTTATAGATCCCATCATACCTTCCTGTTTGCATTCTACCTCACAGCCTTGCCCACCCTTCCAATTTCCCTTGTTCTTGCTTCTGAAGCTGTCAGAGAATGAATATTCTCTGCCTGGTACCTTATGTACCTGACACTCTTACCCCTGCATTGCTACCTTCCTCTGGAAAATCTGTGGTTCTTGCTGTAAGGACTTGTGTTGTCCTTGTTCTCTGGACCTAGGGCGGTGCCTGATAATCTGTAGGAGCTCAGAGAATAGCTAAATGAATGCCCCAATTACTGAGTTCATGTTTTCAGTTGAGAAGGCTGATACTGATAATGCCAGTCAGTGCATTAAAGACAGAGACTCTTGTCTTTCTAATGGAGGGGTGTGGAATCCAACAAGCTCACCACTTCATCTCTAGAATTGACAATAATGCCACCCACCCCGTGGTTGCTGAATAGACATCAGTGTCACTGGGAAGGCTGGCTCTACTTGAAGATCCGGAGACTGGCTGGTCTCTGTCCCTGCCCCAGAGTGTCCACAGCTTGCCAAGCATGGGGTGAGATGGAAACAGATTTACTCACCATGAAGGGAAATGCGTGGAGCCATCAGGTGTGGATCCGTTCTGGCCGCCCAGACCTGGGGGGCAGGAACACATCCAGAGCTGCAGCAGGCTGAGGGTGGGATCTTAGCAGGCACCAGCCCAAGTCAGGTTAAAGGCTAGTGGTACTGCCTGGTGGAGTCTTGGGGGACCAAAGGGACATAGTTGGGTGAGGGGTTAAGGGAACAATTTCGTGGTGGGTGGGCCGATGGGATTTCTGGCATAAGAGGTTAGCATAAGTATGCTGGCACAGATTAGGATTCAGGATGAAGCCCTTAGGGGAGCAGTGGTAGTCTGGGGGGGGGGGCTCTTCTGGGGAGACTAGTGTTGCAGTCTGGAGGGGGTGGGGGCGGCCGGTCACCGAGGTCATTGGGGAGCCTCACCTGGGCGGTGATACAGCCCTGTCACCGTGCTCCCGTAGAACCCCCACGCCAGCTGGATGCCCAGGAGACTTAACACCAACCACAGCAGCAGCAGCTTGAAGAGGGTCACACGCATGTCCTGCGCCTCCCACTCCCGCAGGAACTCGCTGCCCAGAGAGCCCAGCGCGCCCAGCACTGTGGCCGGCAGTGCTTGCAAGTACTGGCCAGACCAAGGCTCCGCCATAACTGTCCCGCGCCCCACCCGGGGGACTGTCACCGTAGTCTCCACTGCGCAGACGTCTGAGCTTCCGGGGCTAAGCTCGTTAGTGCGCACGCGTATACCCGGCCTGGCCCAGCCTACCTCGCTTGCGCGAAGAGTTGGCAGTTTGGGGCGGAGTATCAAAACCGCGCACGCGCTCTAGCCCCACCCTGCTGACTTAAAGGATGAGTGACTCGAGGAGTACAAAATAGCAACCAGGTCTTTTATAGCCCCGGAGTTCCCGTGATGCCCTGCGCGCTTGTAGTGATTGGCTAAGCGCTCGGCTTTCGGGGCGGGGACGCACTCCGGAGCAATCGCGGCCGGGCTGTGAGTGTGCGCGCGTGCGCGGGGCCGCGGCTGGTGACTGCTCGAGCCCGCCGGGCACGCGGGGGCGCGCACGTCTCTCCCCGCCCTCCCGCCGCTGCCGCCCGCCCTCGCTCGCGCTCCCCGCCCGCCGCCGTCCTCGGTCGCTTCTCTTCGTCTAGTCCGCCGCCGCCGACCCCAGCTAGCCGTCCTGTAGTCCCCGAGCGCGAGACTTGGTGGACGAGCGTCCTCGGCGCGGGCAAGTCGGGCTCACAGTCGTCGCCTGCGGTGAGTTAAGAGGGTTCCCTCCAGCCGCCGCGGCGCCCCGGGCCCGCCCGCCCGGCACTCTTCCGGCCGCCCGGCCGCGGCCCCACCGTGGCCGCGCCCCACCTGCTGCTCCTGACCGGCCAGTCGCCCGACTGCCCCGCTCCCCGGCGCCTGACCCTGACTGCCGGCCCGAGTCCCGCGCGCCGGAGGGGCGGCCCCGCCCGCGCAGTCCCCGGAAGCGCGCCCCGCGGCCTCCCGCGCCCCTTCCCCCGCCCCGCCGGGCCTGCTGGAGCCCGAGCCGCCCGCCCGCGGTCCCCGGCGCTTCCTCTCCCGGCCGTCGGGCTGGGCGGGGGCTGCGCTCGGGGCCCCGCCGCGAAGCGCGCGTGGCCCACGGAGTTGGAACGGGAAAGAAAGTCGGCACAAACTCCATTTTTGCCCCTTACTACTTCCTAGGAAACGCGAGCCCCCCCCTTTTTTTATACATATTTTGGGTACTGGATGAAGTTCAGTTGGGTACTAGGTGAAGGTAGATATTCGTCTTTTTATGCCGTGTTCTTCGAGGTTGTGTAGGTAAAGGGTGTTGGTGAAATCCTAGTGGTTAGGAGGCCCTCGGT
Source organism: Sorex fumeus (assembly GCF_029834395.1). Taxonomy (NCBI): domain Eukaryota; kingdom Metazoa; phylum Chordata; class Mammalia; order Eulipotyphla; family Soricidae; genus Sorex; species Sorex fumeus. The sequence continues at coordinate 50,261,619 of NW_026606129.1, read as the reverse complement.
ATTGAAAATAAGAGTTTTCGTTTCGAGGGACATTTTGAAAAAAGGAAGATTTAAACGATGTCGCATCAGAAAGTGTTGGCAGTTTTGCCTAGTGAAGTTTTTATCTTAGTCACCTGAACATCTATACTCGTTTGCCTGTAGGATCCAGTTGCAAAGTCATCTTCGTTAATTAGCTCTATTTGTACTGAAGTTGATTTGGCCAGAAAATCACGTTTGGTAGTTTGTGGTGGGCAAGTGACAATCCTTTCATTAGAGTTGGTCCTACTTGTGATTTTTTTTTTTTAATGATTCTAACTTAAAACTTTTATGTATCTTGGTAACTTGCTTTTTTTCCCTTGTGGCTAAGAGTTCTTTTTAAGTAATGTTTCTGGCAGGTGCATAGTGGATAGTGCATAGTCCTTCTGAAATCTGATAGAAGAAATTATTTTTTTAAAGTGCTTTAAAATACATATGTAGTGAGAATTTTGCTACCACTTGGAGTCACATGCACAACTGTGTAACCGTCTGTGTAAACGTACCATGGACACGATTGTCACCTAGAACACTTGACTAACATGGTGTAGATATTTTGAGCTTTTGGCATAAGTGACATACTACAAGACTAGTTCTTAATTGTGAAAGATAACATCTGTTCAATAGTAGTTTCATCTACTTTATAGAGCATTGGTGTCTCTTGGAGATTAAAAAAAAACCCTGCTAAGATGGAATTTGCTTTCAAAGTTTAGTTTTAGAATTATATTCTCTAGTCTCACAAAGACCGGTATTGGAGGGAAAAAGAGGATGGAATCCCAGCAACTTTTTTATGTATACAGAGTTTTAGACTTGAAAGGAATCTTTAGGATTTGTGGTCCAATCCTAGCTTCAGATGAGAAAACTGAGTCCCAGAGATTTAAGTCAATTTTCTAAAGATGTGTGTAATTGAGTGCAGGCCAGAATTACCTTCTCTGCAAGTACTTTCTACATATTCCCAAACTGCAGAACCCAGTATAATTATGACTTAACTGTCAACAGTGTTTTCTCCTTTATTGTATTGTTGATTTTATATATTTTGAGATCATCTGAAAATCATTTTAGAAGCATTTCAGTTCTTTGTCTTTCATAGTACTCACCTCTGTGTGATCCTGCAGCTGTTGATTGAAATAGATAAATGAACATACGGTTCCTCCCTGGTCTAGCCTGTCTTTAAATATTTGGGTTGTAAGAGACTCACTCAGAGGGACAACCTTATCACTCTTGCCCCAAGTTTAACATAATTAGGTCTGACTAAGGTGTTAGCAGCGAACTGTGGGTTCTCTGCCTATTGATTTGAGTTGGGTTTGAGAGAAGCTAGCTGCATGCTTACTAAGTTTCCTGTGTATATTTGTGCGGTGATGATTTTGTTGGAGTATTTTTGTAATTTTGACTTCTTTTTGTGTCTGTCAATTCCTTTTAAAAGCTTATCCTGGGGGCTGAAGAGATGATATAGCTGGTAGGGTGCTTGCCTTGCATGTGGCTGACCTGCCATCCCATATGGTCCCCTGATATCCTCCAGGAGTGAGTACCACTGGGTGTGGCCCGACCCCCCCCCCCCAAAAAAGGCTTTTTCTGATTATGTGGAAATGTAAGTTATTAGGAAAGTGAAAACTGATCCATCTTCACGTGTTTACAGTCCAGAGGTGGAGTCAAAGCCTTGACAAGAGGGGAGATGGATTCCTATTTTGGGGATTCATTGTTCTTGAACTGAGAGATCTGTTAACTCTATTATAAGACTAATATTTCAACATCAGAGAGCTAATTTTGATTTAGTGAGCTGATATAGCCTGCATCTTGAGTTTAAAGGCCTTATGCCTACTTGAGATAATCATAAATGGTAAATAATCATTGTATTTGAAAATTAGCCACGTATTTATAGTTTCGCTGTTGTTTTTTTTGTTTGCTTTGGGGCCACACCCAGCAGTACTCAGCAGTACTCTTGGCTGGTCCCCATATGTCCAGGGACCATATGTAGTACTGGAGATTGAAACGGGTTTGCTTGCAGGGCAAACACCCCACCTGCTTTAGTGTCACTCTGGCCCTTGTAATTTTAAAAGGTCCCTGAATGTTTGCCTACCACTTAGTTGTTGTTATTATTTTTTTTAATGTACCTGACCTGTCGATCTTAAGTTTGCCTGCACCCACACATAAGTGTCATTAAATTTTGTTAGTGTCTGTTATGTCTAACTACATACTCTTAGAATAGGTTTTCTGAAGTATTTAGAAAATTATTAAAATTTCCAAAGATAGTTTAAAATTTGGCATTATTGTAAAATTCCTATTTTAAATGTTTTTATTTCAAGTGACTCTTAATATCCCATGTTGAAATATAAAATGAAGGTCTTATACACATAATTATGCTAGTTACGTGACTGAAAATCAGACTTATCATCTTGGATGTTGGTCTGAGTTTACTCGTGTTTCCTCTGGTAAATAAATTTGGTTTCCTCTAGTAAATAAATAACATGGTTCTAAATAAACTTGTATAGCTAATAACAAAATATGACTCTTAAATTACAGCTGTTTTTCACCAGCTTGATTTTAGTTGGGGAGGCACTCTTGCAGATGCTCAGAGGTTTCTCCTGGCTCTGCACTCAAGGATAACTCCTGGCAGTGCTTGGAGGACTATATGAGATGCAGGGAATTGAACCCTGGTTAGTCATGTACAAGACAATCGCCTTACCTGTTCTATTTCTCCAACTGTTAGCTTGATTTTTCTTTAGCTTGATATTTTTTACAATTGTTTTGTAAGGTGGATGAATAAAGTTAGTATGTTTGAGCATACGGTTATAATTGTATCTTAATATTCAGTGAAGGAAAAGGCTACGTAACAGCCAGTGAAATGAATGTAGTGGAGTGAAGAGAAAATGGGAGGTAGAACGGAAGTAGAATGGGGACAGATCATGTGGAGACTTTAGGAACAACTTTGGATTTGTTCTGGAATAAGTAATTTTTTTAGTAGAAAGAGAATGATCTTGTATAAATAACTGGAGTTAATCACTCAAAGTAGTGAATTTGAATCTCACATTGGTGAGGCTCAGAGCTTACTATTGGCAGTGCTGGGTGACCATATGGGGTCCCAGCCAGGGATCTAACCTAGATTGACTCTGTGCAAGGAAAGCACCTGACCAGCTGTACTCAGTGGCTTGTGTTTTTTGTTTGTTTTAAAGAGTGACACTTGGTGGTGCTCAGAGACTGTTACCAGTTCTTTGCTTAGGTCTCTCCCTGCAGTCCTGGGGACCTTGTGTTAGGAATCAAACCCCAGGCCTCCAACATGCAAAGCCTGTGCTCAGTCAGTTGAGCAAGCTCTCAGGCCATGGTCTTTTCTGACTTTAAGTAGTAAACTAATAATGATAATTTGCAACAAATCTAAGAAGCTCCTGATGAAAATAAGAATGTGCCTAAAATATTAATATTATCTTTTGGGTGACTCGTTGATGCTCAGGGGTAACTCATAGGCTTCTGCACTCAGGAATCACCCCACAGGATTTGAGATTTTGGGGATTGAACCCAGTTCCACTGCTTGCATGTCAAGCTCCCTACTTGCTGTACTATCTCTCTGGTCCCAATATTTAAAAAAAAAAAAATTAACGTTGAAATTAGTGTTAATTTCCTTGACCTAAAGATTTCAAGGTCTAAGAGATAGCTTAATGGCCAGTGCATGTTTTGCTTGCAAGAGCGCTGATTCAGTTTGATCCTGGGCAGCCCTAGCAGTTGCACAAAAGCTGTATAAAGAATTTAGCCTGTTCTTTTAGAACTATTGATTTTGGGCTGGAGTGATAGCACAGCGGGTAGGGTGTTTGCCTTGCACGCAGCTGACCCGGGTTCGATTCCCAGCACCCCATATGGTCCCCCGAGTACCGCCAGGAGTAATTCCTGAGTGCATGAGCCAGGAGTAACCCTTGTGCATTGCTGGGTGTGACCCAGAAAGCAAAAAAAAAAAAAGACAATTGCTTTAGTTTATACATTTTGTCTAATGTCTGTATTAAAAAGGAAGCACAGTAAGATAAAATTTTTAATTGAATCACTGTGAGATACAGTTACAAAGCTTTCATGTTTGAGTTTCAGTCATAAAATGATTGAACACCCTTCCCTCCACTAGTGTACATTTTCTACCACCATAGATAAACCAAAGTTACTACAATGTTCATAGTCTAGGTGGTAGATATACCAGATGTTTACTTTAACTTATATTGTTTTTATTTGGGGGCCACACCCAGATCTGTGCTTGCATCTACTCCAGACTGTGCTTGGGAGTTGGTCCCATTGTTAGGTGACTGACAGTAGACCAGAACTTACCTCTTCTGCAGACAAGACATGGGCTCCAGCCCTTTGTGATATCTCCTTGCTCCTAACATTCTTTAACTTTGCTGTGGTTTCGAAATTTTTTGCCTTTGTTGGAAGATCTGTGTATGTAGGATTTGTTTGATTTTGATTTTTGCTTTTTAAAGGAGGACATTAGCTTCAAATATTCAGAAAATAAGGTTAACTACATTTTGTTAAGTGAGGGAAGCCAGAATTTGTATAAGTGTGATAATTTTGTTGTGTCTATTAAGTTTTTTTATTCTCCTGTACCCAAATACTTAAAGGAAATTAGGACAAGTCCATATTTTTAATTCGACTTTGTTTTTTCATTGTAAATAATTTTTTTTTAATATTTTAATAGTGCCTTTCATCTGAAAGTAAAGGGACTTCGCAGAACTTCTACCACACAGGTCGTGAGTCTTTCAGCACATTTGTAAGGTATGTTAACGTAAACCTCTTTCGTTCCTCTTTACCCAGGGAAGAGATGATTATTATTTACAACTATGCTGTTATATATTAATACAGTTCTAGAGAAACATAGGTGATCCGTATTTTCTCCTTGAGATCTTTATCTCACTCCTTAACATTTCTCTCTTCTTTTCCTCTCTCCATAAAACCCTTCTAATTTTTTCTCTTCTTTGTGATATTTCTTCCTTAAATGAAAATATGTTTCCTAACCCTAAGCTTTTTGCTACTTGTTCTTTGTGTTGTGTGTGTATGGGGGGGGTGCTGGGGGTAGGGGGTTGAACCTCAGGTCTCACTCATGCAAGACAAGGTCTTTACTGCTGAGCTATAGTCCTGACGACTCTTACTTAATCTTTATTTTTAATATTTGTTAATTTATTGTTTGTTTTGGATCACACCTGCTGTACTTAGGAGCTATTCCTGGCTCCATATTTGGGGTCATTCCTGGCAATGCATGAAGGATTATATGATGCCAGGGATTTACCAGGCCTTCAGTATGCAATATATGCACTCCAGATCCTTGAATTTTCTGTTTTAGGCCCTTTATTTAATCTTTCTGTTTTGTTTTGTTTGGGCCACGCTCTGCTGTGCTCAGGACTTTCTCTTGGCTGTACACTCAGGAGTCACTCCTGGCAGTAGTGCTCAGAGGACTATATGGGATGCCAGGAATTGATCCCCTGTTGGCCATGTGCAAGGCAACTGTCTTAATTCACTTATTCACTTTGTTGCTTTGCCCCTCCTTTAACTTTTTTTTTCTTTCCACTTTTTGGGTCATACTCTGTGCATCGCCTTACTCCTGGCTCATGCACTCCTGGCGGTGCTCAGGGGACCATATAGGATGCTGGGAATTGAACCCGGGTTGACCTCTTGCAAGGTAGATGCCCTACCCACTATGCTCTCACTCCAGCCTCACACCCCTTTAACTTTTAAAGAATAGACTCACTATTTTTATTTATTTGGTGAGGGCTGGAGCGATAGTCAAGTGGCAAGGCATTTGCCTTGCACATGGCCTAACCCGGTTCAGTCTCTGGTGTCCTATATGGTCCCCCAAGCACCACAAGGAATAATTTCTAAGTGTAGAGCCAGAAATAACATTACCCTTGAGCATCACTGGGTGTGGCCTAAACCCTTATACCCTTATAAGCCCCCCCCCCCCCCACACACACTCCAAAAGAAGCCCCCACACATCCGTTTTTGTTTTTTGGCCATACCAGACAGTGCTCAGGGTTTTGCTAAAGAATCTTTTCCTGTGATGTTTTGTGGTGCTCAGGGAACCAGATAAGGTTTTTGAATTCAAACAAAAAAAGTATAAGCTAAAAGTTCACGTAGATGAGATGTAGGCAAATTTCCAGGGTGAAGAATGTACCCCATGGTTGATTTTTGAATTAATTTTTGTTGTGGGAGTTCAGAAACATGTAACCAGTTTTCTTGGGGTTCTATTTTTTGGGGGGGCACACCTGTTGTAGCTTGGGGGAACCATAAGGGATGCTGGGGATCAAATCTGGGTCAGCTGTATGTAAGCACTCTACCTGCTGAGCTATATCTCTATCTCCTTATTACCAATTTTTTGGTGACTATTTCCTCCCCTGCCCCCCGCAACCCCTCTCCACTGAATTCAGTTACTTTACCTATAGTTCAAGAAGTTGGATTAGGACTGAAGAGATAATCTCACCCATTCAAGGTGGTGGGAGGCCTGGGTTCAATCTCAGGCACTGCCAGGAGCAACAACCTAGTATCAAGCAAGGAGTAGCCACTGAACACGTTGGGTGTAATTGGGTCCCTCTTTTTTCCCCACAAAAAAGCTAGGGATTATAGGATATTTCTCTTACATGAATTCTTGTGGGTCAGTTGGTTGAGATGGCTTACAGCAGAGCAAGCATAATAGCCTGTCACAGAGTGATTCAGATAATTCAAACAATTTATAATAAGGAAAGCAGGTATCTTGATTTAATGGATGTCATAATACTGGTCTGCTACTTTTAATTTTTAAAATATTGCGGGGGAGAGGGAGCAGGGGCAACATGACAGAGCTCGGGGGCGGGAGCTATAGCACAGTGGGCAGGGCATTTGCCTTGCATGCAGCCAACATGGCCGACACAGGTTCGATTCCCAGCATCCCATATGGTCCCCCGAGCACCGCCAGGAGCAATTCCTGAGTGCGTGAGCCAGGAGTAACCCCTGAGCATCTCTGGGTGTGACCCATAAAGCAAAAAAAAAAAAAAAAAAAGCATGACAGAGCTCAAGGGTCTATTTCTGGCTCTGTCTATGATAGAAATGATCCCCTCACTGTGCTGGGGAACCATATGTACTGCTTTCTTTGCATGCGTCCAGCCTGTTGAGCTGTTTCTTTGGCATCAGTCATTTTAGTAGATATTTCTCAGTGGATATAGCACCTTGATGACATTTTGGTCACAGATCACTTAGATCAGTATTCCCCAAAGCACTGATGGAGGGGGACAAGGGCATACTGTTGAGACACACTTTTTTCCCTTAAATGTGTTATATTTCCAAAGGGGTACAGAGTGATTTTTGGGGAACCTTTGTTTATTCTAGTTTCATTCTTGGAATATGCTGGAGACCCTCCCTTTATTTGACTTTGGGATCATTTAGTTCTTTTTGAGGATGGGGACGCACATCCATCAGAGCTCAGGGGCTACTACACTGCCTGTAGGTCACTCTTTGAGGCACTCAAGGAACAAGGTGATACCAGGGATCAAACCCAGGCAGGCCTCATGCATGCAAAGTATCAACACTAATCCTTTGAGTTCTCTCTGCAGCCAGTCACTTTTGCCCTTTATGCAGAATAGTAAGAGTTATGGTACTCCCCACATAATCCTAGTGGACAGAAAAATAGGAGATTATGGAGCTGGAGCCATGGTACAATGGGGAGGTTGTTTGACTTGCACACGGTTGGCTTGAGTTCGATCCCCTGAGCACTGCCAGGAGTAATTTCTGAGTGCTCAGCCAGAAGAAACCCTGCACATCGAGGTGTAACCCAAAAAGCAAAAAGGTGGGGGGGATATTAGAGATTTTTTTAAAAATAATACTGCTACTACTGATTTCCGAAACTGAAGATTTTTGTTTTTGTTGGACCACACCTGGTGGTGCACAGGAACTATGCCTGTGCAGTGCTCCTGGAGAACTCTTGAAACTCAAGGATTCTCTGACAGAGAATTACTTTGTGAGGGTGGGTGAATGGGGGGGATGGTATGGTCCTTACCTGGTAATGCTCAGGGTTTACGCCTGGCATATCCCGCCTGCACGGCAGAGCCTGGCAAGCTCCCCATGGTGTATTCGATATGCTAAAGACAGTAACAAGTTTCACAATAGAGGCGTTACTGGTGCCCGCTCAAGCAGATTGATGAAAAACTGGGAGTACAGTGCTACAGTCTGGGGAGAGAGTATGGTGGCAGGGTGCTTGTCTTGCATGTGACCAACATGGGTTCAGTTCCCAGCCTTTGGTCCCTGAGCTCACCAGGAGTGATCCCTGAGCAAAAAGGAGTAAGCCCTGAACACTATAGGGTATGACCTAAAAATAAAAGAAAAATGAAGATCTATTTTCCATTAGGCTTTCCAGTATAATTAATTTTACTGAATGTAGTCCCTAAGCAGAAGTTCTAGCGACTGGAGATAGAGGGGAGAGTACTACGGGTAGGGTGCTTGAGCTGCATTGGGTTCAGTCTCTGGCACCACAGTGATCCCTAAGGCCTTGTCAGGAGAAAGCCCTGATCACCACCAGGTGTGCCATATTCCCCCTCCCCCCCCCATAAGAAAGAAGAAGAAAACCCAAAGTTCATGCTGGAGAGCATTCAGCTGAGCTGAGCATATTGTTTGCGTGAGCTATGCCTTTGGTAGATCCTTGCCACCACATGGTCCTTCAGCACTGTTGGAAGCAACCCAAACACACACCCTTGGTGTGACAATAACAAGAAATGTGTATCTGGGAGGAGTAGTTTTAGTTTATATCTTTCAGGTATGTTTTTAGAAATCTTTTGACAGGTAGTTTGGGTTATGCTCTGCAATGTTTTGGTACTACTCCCAATTCATTGATTAGGGGGACCTTGTGTTGCAGCAAATCAAATCCAGGCCTCTAGCATGCAAAGCATGCATTTTAGCCCTTTTATCTATCCTGACCAAAAAAGAGACAAATTTTTCTTCTCAAGATACTAGGTACTATAGTTGCTCAATTCTGTTATTTGAAAAGATATATTTAAAAATAAAATTAGGAACTGGGAGTACAGCAGGCAGGACATTTCCCTTGCATGTGGCGTACTGAGTTCAGTGCCCTGGCATCCCATATGGTCCCCAAACCCCACTGGAGTGATCCTTGAGCACAACCAGGTTTCCCTCCTCCCTCACACCAAAAAAAAAAAGAAAAGAAAAAAAAGGAAGTTTTGATTTTAGGTATGTGGTTGAAATTTTCTATTTTCATCATGTATATTGTTGTTTTTACTCTATATGCATGATGGTGTGTCTAAATTTAAATGGTGCAAATGAGTTCTCTGGTATGTCTTCCGGAAATTTGTCCGAAGAGCTACCTTTCTGTTGTGCTTATATATAATTCTGTTGGTATTCAGGCCTTAAGAGGCCTAGAAAGCATATTTAAGGTGAAAAATGAAACTATGCAGTGTTTTACTATGATAAAATGTTATGACTTGGCAGTTAAAAAAATATATTTTGCTGGGAGTATTTGGGCCATACCTGGGCAGGGGCTATTTCTGACTGCTCGGGAATGACCCCTGAGGGACTCGGGATTATGTGGTACTGGCAGTGTGATTTGAACTGGTTTGATCCTTGATGCTGTATGGTTGCCAAGAACCTCTAGAGGTAATCTAGAGTACAGCTGGATATAATCCCTTAACACTGCCAGATGTGTCCGCAAGTCTCCCCCTGTCTCCACATTAAATAGGGATTTTATTTGGAGGCCCCATATCTGATAGTGTTCAGGGCAAATTCATACTGCTCAGAGGCCATTACTAGCCCTTTAGACTTTCTATTTTGATGGTGGGGAGCTATGGTCTATGGGAGTATGGGAGCGGTTGGGTGGGGAGCTTGAGCTGCATGCTGCCAATTTGGGTTCGATTCCTGGCACTACAGTGATTGCTGTGGTCAAGGTATTGTAGGATCTGTACTCAAGGGTCATTTCTGGTGTCAGGTTAACCACATATAAGGCAAGCACCTTACTCGCTAAATAAGGGGCTTCTCTGGCCCCTTATTTAAAAATCTTATCGGTGGTCAGGAGTCACTCCTGGCAGTGTGTAGAGTACCATATGTGGTTCAGGGTATCAAACTGAGTTTCACCACATGGAGGGCAAGTGCCATCACTCTTGTATTCTCTCTCTGGTCCATTGACTAGCTTTTAATCTTGCAATTTTTTTTTTTATTATGAGCTGATATTTATGCTCTCATTTAGGTGGCTAGAGTGTATGTATGTTCCCACGGTTCTGTTGTACTCACCGCTTTCTCCCTGCCTCTGCCCAAGTGTAGGAGAATTCTCATTTGGTCTCCCGGTGCTGCTAAAAAGAGGCTGTTGAACTGACATTGACCCTTGGCAACTGCTTGATCAAAATGGCCAAGTAATTATAGTTCCAGACTCAAGTTGATATGAACAAAATGGACAGATGGTAGTTCAGACATTTTTTCAGGGATTTTCTATGTAGCCTGTAAAAAAGGGGAAGGAGCTTTATATTTCAGTTTATTTTGTAAGTGTTTAATGGTGTTTCTGCATGCCTGTCACAGTTCTAGGTACGAGTGAACCTTGCTGAAGTTGATAGTACAGGTCCCTGCATGCTTCAGATGTTAAATGCTAAGGGCATAGATAGTACCTAAGGGGTATGAATTAACTTGGGAGCTAAGGGAAGACTTTGAGTCACTTAGAAGTTTAGGTAAGTTGGAGAAAAGGGTAAGTCATTTGGGGTAGAAGAACAAAAGAAGACATCTTGACTTATTAACCTGAATTAAAGGAGTTTAATTTATTTAGGCCTTTGGGCCACGTCCAGCTGTACTCATGGCTTACTCCTGACTCTGCACTTAGGGCTCACTTCTGGCAGACTAAGGAAGGGCCGGCCTGAAGGATGCCTGATCCCAGATCAGTTGCATGCAAGGCAGGTGTCCTACCCAGTGTGCTGTCTTTCCAGTTCAGACAGTCCTGCATTTTAAATTATTGTAGTCCTGGGTTTGAAGTCAGGATCTTACATACATACAAGGCAAGTGCAGTACTGTTGAGTCATATCCTTGAGCTTTAGAATAACTTTTTTAAAATAGTTTGACCAAGTATTATGATTTGACTAGATGATTGAGTTGTATTATTTTATAAGGTGTGGTGTTTGTTTTCTTTTCTTTTTTTTCTTTTTTGGGCCATACCAGTGTTTACCCCAGGCTTTGTACTTAGGAATCATTCTTGGCAGTGCTTAGGGGACCATATGGAATCCTGGAGATTGAATCCAGGTTGGCCACTTGCAAGTCAAAGGCCCTACCCACTTTGCTCTCGCTTTGGATTCTCAAATTCTACTCTTATGTTTACTGTGCTTACCTTTTTTATTTTCTAAAGTTAGCCTTGTGATTCTGTTCTGTGAGATAAAATGGATATGTTAATCTTATATGTATAACAGTGATTTTATATTGTGTATGTTGTGAAAACTTGAAATTTTATCTTTTTTTAATTTTTATTTATTAAGCTTATTTTTTATTTGGTTTTTGGACCTTGTCCAGCTGTGCTCAGGGCTTATTCCTGGTTCTGTCCTAAAGGATCACACCTTGTAGGGCTTGGAGGACAATATGGGGTTCCAAGGACCTATCCTGGGTTGCTGCTTGCAAAGCAAGCACCCTGCTTGCAGTGCTAACTTTTTGGTCCCTGCCCCCATTTCCTTTTTTTTTTCTTCTAATTTTTTTTTATGTAGGAGTACTGCTATTTATTCAGCCACTGATTAGCTGATTGAATTGGACATGAACTCCACCTTGCTTTTTTTTTTTCCCCATTTTTTTATAATTTTATTTATTGAATCACCTGAGACCAGTTTCGGGTTTAAGTCTTGGTCATACAATGAAACACCCATCCCTTCACCTGTGCCTATTCTCCACCACCCAAAACCCCAGTATACCCCCATCCCAAACCCTCCCCCTACCTGTGGGGCAGATGATTTCCACATTATTCTCTTTCTACTTTGATTACGTTCAATATTTTGACACCAGACCCACCATTATTATTTGGGATTTTACCTCAACACTCAGATCTGCTGAAAAGGCAACAGTAGACAATTTGTTTTATATTGCTGGTTATGAATAACATATGATGTCGCGTGGCTGCACAGTTTGAAATTCCGAAATATTAACAATTAAATCTGGAGGGATTTCTGCCCAAACCTGCTGGGTTTCGAGATTTATTCCTGAGTCTCTTGGATCATGGCCGTTAAGCAGCTTGATCAGGAGTCAGAAAGGCCGTTAGTGGGCGTCGACTCGGGATCTTGCTCCACCTCCATCCCTTGAGGCCCCATGTGTCTCATCACTGAGGGCCCAAACCTGACTGTCCAATGGCCTCTGTAGTATGGCGGCCACTGAGCCGCCTAGGAGGAGCAGGCGGAGGGACAGCACCCTTTCCCCCCTGGGGTGACCCAGCGACAGTGACCTAATGCACAATCCGGATGCATTTCTGCCAAAAGCCACTGGGTTTCAAGACTTGTTTCTGAGTCTCTGGGATCATGGTCATTCAGCAATTTGATCAGGAGCCAGAGAGGCTGTTCGTGGGCAGTGATTCGGGGTCTTGTTGCTGCCCTCATTTCTTTTTTTGGGGGGTCATACTTGGCAATGCTTGGGCTACTCCTTATTCTTGTGATCAGGAATGATCCCTGGTTCATGGGACTCAGGAGACTAGCTGTGGTGCGGGGGATTCAAATCAGACTCCACGTGATGCAAGGCAAACTACCTTCACCTCTGTATTAATCTCTCCTTCCCTAAACATTTTTCTTTGTGTGTCATGAGCACTCTAAAGATTTATTTTTTCACAATTTCAAATATACAATATAGTATTGTAAACATAAGTATTGTATCCACAGGATTTAAATTTTGGCTTTTGGACCACACCAAGCAGTGCTCAGGGGTCATTCCTGGCTTGTTGCTTGAGGTCACTTCTAGTGGTGATTGGGGGGGTGATGATCGTGTGGTGCTGGTGATCAGACCCAGGTCTTCTGCATACAGAGCAGGCTCTCAGCCTGTTGAGCTATTTTGTTTTGGGATAACACCCAGACATGTTCTAGGCTTGCTCCTGGCTCTGCCTTTAGAGATCACTCCTCGCGGGCCCAGTGTACCATATGGAATGCCAAGAATTAAATCCTGATCAGCCTTGTGCAAGGCAGGTGCCTTACCTACTGTACTATATCCCATTGCTCTAGCCCCAGACTATTAAGCTATTTCTCTGATCCCAAACTTTTTTTTACTTGTTTTCAATTTTTTTGTTTTTAGGTTATCTTCAGCTGTGCTTGAGGCTTACTCCTAGCTCTGTGCTCGGGTATCAATCCTGGCAAGGCTCAGGGGACCATATCAGGGATCTAACCTGATTGGCTGTGTGCAAGGCAAATGCTTTATCTGCTGTACTATTTCTCTAGCCCTATGCCAGTGTTCTATGTTTTATTTTATTACATTTGGGCTCAGTCCCGGGGCCTTATACATGCAAGGCAAAAGCTCTAATGCTAAGCTCCTTTGGCACTTTAGGCATTTCTGTTGGCTTTCTAGTAAATAGCTCTCCCCCCCCCCCCCAGATTGGTGTATGTGGGGTGCGGTTAGGAGTAGGAAAGGGAACAGTTGCTCAGGGGCTCCACCAAGCTCAGTGTGCAGAAATTGCTCCTGGTGATGCTCTGAAATCCATGTGATTGCAGGAGTCAAGCCTTGGGGTCCTCATGCAAAATATTTGCCGTAGCCTTTGAGCTATCTCTCTGACCCTGTAACTAGCATTTTACATACTTCTTGTTTTGGGACTGCTGCTAGTGAATCTTTGGATATGCTTCTTTCTGGTTTGGTGTTGAGGGTTGTTCCCGGTGATGCTGGGGATTATATGCTGCCTGGAATTGAACCAGAGCTTTATACATACTTATAAGGCATGTGTTGTTACTGAGCCACAAGTATTTAATATTTGTATTTTAACTTTTTAATGTGATTTTTTTGTTTTGGGGGTTTACCTGGCAATACTATCTTGGCTCTACATTCAGGAATCACTCCTGCTGGTGGTCAGGGGACCATCTGGGAGATGGAGATTGAACCCAGGTCAGCCCTTTGAAAGACAAACTCCCTACCCGCTGTACTCTCTGGCCCACGTAATTTATATCTTTTGAAGTAACAATTATTGGGGTTAGGGATATGGGTCCCAAAGTAGAGCACATGCAAGAGGCCCTGGTTTCAATACCAGAAGAGACTCAGTCTATACATAGTTATCAGTCATATAGCAGTTGGACTTGAAACTTGACAGAAGATTCTTCAAAAGTATTGAGAGGGCCAGAAAGGTACCTCATGTTTTGCATGTTGAAGGCTTGGGTTCTCTCTGGCCCCTCTACTCAGTGACATAGCATAGACCTTATGTAGCATCACCAAATGTGGCCCCCATGACACATTGTCATGTTCAAAGCTGTGCTGTATTGATGTGTTTGAGGATGGATTGGCATACCCAGTGTTGCTCAGGTTCTACTCATGACTCACTATATGTTGCCAGAGATTGAACTGAGGTTGACTGCATACAAGGCAAGTGCTTTAAACCCTGTACTGTCTCTAGTTGTGCAGGGGGAGGGTTTTATTGTTTTTTTATTTGGTTCTTGGCTGTTTGGGGGGCTTTATAGGTCACACCTGGTGATGGCTCCGGGGTCACTCCTGGCCCTGCACTCAGGAACTATTCTTAGTGCTCAGAGGACCATATGGAATGCTGGGAAACAAACCTGGGTCAGCCGTGTGCAAGCAAGCACCTTCCCTGCTGGTTATGGCTTCGGCCCTGTTTTGTTTTTTGAAATGTGTTGTATTGAATGCTTTCATTTCTTTGCTCATTTAGAAATGGCAGAGGTTTGCGATAATCATTGCTGTTTCTTTTGCATAATTGGTGTCTTTGAAGAATTATGAGGTAAAATTGTAATTATCTCAAGTATGTTGAGTTACTAATTTTAAAGCCATTATTTCATCTGCATGAGAATTATTTTTTTCAAAATGCTAAGATCTTAATCTAGTACAACATAGTTACTCAGTTGAATTATTTCTGCTCATTTTTCTGTTTTGTTTTGGGGCCCCACTTGTCGATGTTCAGGACTTACTCCTGGCTCAGAGCTCAGAAATCACTACTGGTTGGGCTCAGGAGATCATGGGATGCCAGGGATAGAACTCAGATTGGCTACGTGCAAGGTCAGCACCCTACCAGCTATATTATCTCTCCAGCCCCTCGGCTCTGTTCTTTCTTCCTTCCTTCCTAACTTCCTAACTTCCTTCCTAACTTCCTAACTTCTTGGCTCACGTGTGGTAATGATCAGTAGTTACTTCTGGCTCTTTGCTCAGGAATTATTCATGCAAGGCGCAAGCGTCCTACTCGTTGATCACTCTGGCCTCATCTATTCTTTCTTAACTGGAGAACTGTCTTGTCCCTGGTTTTGCTGAATGGTTTGAATAGTAAGTGTCTGGTAATGCTTTATAACCTATAGCACCATCTCAAGTGTCTTTGTGGCTCCTAATTTTCCAAATATAAGCTACAATTGTGCAGTGAGGCAGATTTACTGTAAGGAATTAAGTCTTGCTTAATTTACTCCAAGAAAGTCTTTATATTTTTTATAAAATATTGAAAATTTTTATTTTCTAAATAAGTTATCAAAATATTCAGCTAATGTAGATTGTTAATTTGGATTAGTCAGGCCTTCATTTTAGCTTAAATGCCCAACCCCCAACTAATCTGTTTTAATTTTCCAAGAGATACCATGAGAGACTCAGTCCACACACATAGCTACCAGTCACATAGCGTTCAGACTTGAGACCTTGTAAAAGATTCTTCTAAAGTATTGAGAGTGTCGGAAAGATAGCTCATGTTTTGCACGTTGAAGGCCTGGGTTTTTTTTTTTTTCCTTCTGGGTTTTTGGGCCACATCTGATGATGCCAAGGGATCGCTCCTGACAGTGCTTGAAGGACTATATAGGGTGCTGGGGATTGAACCATGTGCAAGGCAAGCACACTATCTGCTGTGCTATCTTCCTGATCCCCAGAAATTAGTTTAATTTTTCCTTTTTGGGTCACACTCGGCAATGCTCAGTAGTTACTGGTGGCTCTGCACTCAGGAATTACTGCCGGTGGTGCTCAGGGGGCCATATAGGATGCCGGAGATCAATTCCAGGTCAGTCGCATGCACAGCAAACACCCTACCTGCTGTACCTCCAGCCCTGCAGAAAATAGTGTTTTTTCTTTTTTTCTTTTTTTGGGGGAGTCACACCATTGTACTACAGAGAAAGGGAGAGAGTTTAGTCCCTTGACTGGTTGGTCCCCTGAGCACTGCTGTGCGTGCCACCCTGCTTCCACTTCAAAAAGTCAATGGTATGAATGGGAGATACAGTACAGTGGGTAGGATAATTATCTTGCATGTGGCCAACCTGGGTTCTATACCTGGCATCCTATATATTCCCCCTGAGCACCACCGGTAGTAATTCCTGAATACAGAGCCGTGAGTTACTAATGCTTGACCATCACCAGGTGTGACCCCCCCCCCCCCACCCCCCCAAAAAAAAACAACTGGTGGTGGTAGTGTTTTTATTCTATTGGTTTGGTTTTTGGGCCGCACCTATTGGTGCTGGGCGACCATACACAGTCCCAGGGATTGAACCAGGGTCAACCACATGCAAGGCAAGCACCTTAACCTTAGTGCCATCTTTCCAGACCCAGTATAATTGTGTTGGGTGGAGAGGGAAAGTGAACAGAATCACCTGCAACACCTGAAAACGTATCTGACCTCAGAACCTACCCCTTCTTGCATTGACTGTTGGCCTCAGAATTTCATATAGGAATTGGTCACATGTAACTCTTGTTTGACTTCTTGAAATAACTTCCTACTTGAAGAATGAAACCCAAGGCCAGTTCAGAAAAGAAGGGAAGTAACTTAACAGGAAGTCAATTTGAAGGTAAAATATCTTAGTAATTTGAGCTTTTGAAGTTTTCTTTCTAAAAGTTAGAAAATTAGCTCTTTCTTATAAGAATACATTTTTAGAAGGGGTTGTGTGGAGGTAGACCTAGCACTGTATCAGTGCTGGGGGAAACTTCTTATTTGATGCAGTGGTAACATGCACTGCTCTCCAGGCTCTGTACGCAATGCCTAGGCCCTGGCTGTAACAGGTTTTTTGTTTGTTTGTGGACTATATCTGGTGATGCTCAGGGGTTACTCCTGACTCTGTACGCAGGAATTACTTCTGGTAGGCTCAGGGAACATACGGAATGCTGGGGATTGAATCTGGGTAGGCTGCCAAGTGCCCGACTTGCTGTTTCTTTGCTCCAGCCCCGGTATCTAATATTTTAAAATTTGCGGTTATGTGCTGGCTATTATTTAGTCCAAATGCTTTCCTTTGTTGACTCATTTAATAATTCCTTCTATCCTTTAAGGGAAGAAATAATTTTCCCCATTGGTATAGATGAAGTATGATGTACTCTGGAGGACTAGTAATGTGTCCAGAGAATTATAGCTACTTTAAACCTTAGCTCCTCACTCCTGACCCTTCTCTCAATGCAGACAAAGAAACAAAGCAGTATGCAGTGCAAAATAATCATTTGGGGGTGGGAGCAGTAACACAGGTAGGCACTTGCCTTGATGAGTCTGACCTAGATTCTATCTCCAGCATCCCACATGGTCCTCTAAGCACCTTCAGGAGTGATATCTCAGTGTAGAACCCTGAATATTACTGTATGTTGACCCAAAACGAAACAGTCATTTGGGAAATAGCTCTGAATAGACCATATGTTGTAGGAGTTTATTAGGGATGAAGAAAAATCTGTATTGGTAGTAATAAAATTAGGCTTCTTTGTGGAGAGTGTAGCTCTTACAGAGTGTAGGTCTTACAGAGATAAAGGGAATTATTGTGAGTTGTGGAAATCAGTTTCCTGCCTCTGCACTCAAGAATTACTCCTGGTGGTGTTTGGGGGACCATATAGGATGTCGGGGGATTGAACCTGGGTTGGCTGCATGCAAGGCAAATACCCTTTTGTCTATACTATCACTCCAGCCCCTTGTATTTGTTTGTTTATTTATTTATTTATTTTGCTTTTTTGGGGGGGGTCACACCTGGCAATGCACAGAGGTTACTCCTGGCTCTGCACTCAGGAATTACTCTTGACGGTGCTCAGGGGACCATATGGGATGCTGGGAATCGAACCCGTGTTGGCCGCTTGCAAGGCAATCGCCCTACCCGCTGTGCTATCACTCCAGCCCCCCTTGTTTTATTTTCTTAAAGGGAAATAGGTGGGTGGGCAAGCTGGTTAGCCTAAGGAAGTTGTGTGGGGAGAAGGATCAGTATATTAGCCTCCAGAAGTCAAACGTCAGGCTAAACTTTGTATATGTATTGCTTTATTCCTTCTCTGGCCCTTTTTTCTTTTTTAAAATAATATACTATGTGTTGAGTTTAGCTTTCTGATTTTCTTCAAATCTCCATTGTTTTCCTTCAAATCTCTTAATTAATTACTTACTGCATGTTTCTTTCTGTCACTGAAGATCAGTTACCTCTCTCCATTTCACACATTGGAGGATTATGCTCTATCTACTTTTAAGCCCCATTTGTTTTTTTGTTGTTTCTAGTTTTGGGGGAGGGGTAGCTCATTCCATTTTACCTTTCCATTAGACTTTCTTACACCTTCACCATGGTAGTCTCATTCCTATCCAGTTCACTTCCTGACTGTCTCCTTCCTCTCCCAGTGTTTTCTTTGTAGATCAGAATTGACCATGCCATTTCATTGACCTTGCTCACAGAAAGGTTGTTATGCAGATTCTCAAGTCTGACCATTATCCGTCTTTCTAAGCCTTATTTTATAGTAGTCTCAAACTTCCTCGTATTAGAACATGCTTTCTCAGTTCCTTACATGGGGGTTTATTTTTCAGGATTCTGGTCAGATACTACTTTCTCAGTATTTTTTGTTTTGTTTTGGGGCCACACCCAGAGATACTCTGGGGTTACTTCTGGCTCTGCTCTCAGGAATTACTCCTGGTGGTGTTTGGGGGACTATATGGATGTCGAGCATCAAACCCAGGTAGGCCTTGTGCAAGGCATGTATCTTACGTGTTGTAATGTCACTCCAACCTCAGGTATTACTTTCTCTATAGCCCCACAATTGTTTGCTTTTTCTATTCATACCAGAGAGAATAATCTATTAATGTATTATGTTGTATTTTGTCTAAGAATGTCTTTCAAATGCTTCTGGTCTCTAGCACCATTCTAATAGGGAATGGTTGCTAGAATACCCATGATCTGTGTGAGACTTCCTAGTGTTAAGAACAAATTGGGACAAAGCCAAGACCTGTCAAGGGAACTGATCACTATTACACGATAGCACAGCGAGTAGGGTGTTTGCCTTGCACACGGCCATCCCGGGTTCGATTCTTCTGTCCCTCTTGGAGAGCCTGGCATGCTACCCCGTGGTGTGTTTGATATGCCAAAAACAGTAACAAGTTTCACAATGGAGACATTACTGGTGCCTGCTCGAGCAAATCGACGAACAGTGGGAGCACAGTACTGTACAGTGCTAATGAGTTGGAGGAGTTAGTGATTGGGAAGGAAGCGTGAAGGGTAAATGGGATTGCCCATCAGAATTTGTCTTCAAATAACCTGCTATATATAGTGAATGTGCTGTACTACAGAATTACGTCCTTGGCCCTTGCTGTGAAAATGTTGGGGAGGGGGATTCTTTTTCAAATTTGAGGGTGGGGTACTCAGTGGTACTCAGGGCTTACTCCCTAAGTCCTGTCTTTGTGCTCAGGGATTCAGGGGACCATAGGTGGTGCTAGGAGGTAGAACACATGCGTGGCAAGTGCTCTACACGATGAACTGTCTTTCATATCCTCCTTAAGTGGGTGGGGTTTTTTTTCCTCTTTTTCTTTTTTGGGTCACATCTGGTAATGCACAGGGGTTACTCCTGGCTTAGCACTCAGGAATTACCCCTGGCGGTGCTTGGGAGCATATGGGATGCTGGGAATTGAACCCAGGTCAGCCACATGCAAGGCAAATGCCCTTCCCGCTGTGCTATCACTCCAGCTCCTCTGTGTTTTTTAGAAAAGTACATTGTCTTTGGCAAATTCTTGTAGCATGGGAAAAAAGAACAGTAGCCAGAGAAATAGTACAGAAGTTAAGATGCTTGCTTTTCACATGGCTATTTCCAGTTTATCCCACAGTACTACATAATGGTCCCCCAAGCACTGCACAGAGCCAGGAGTAGACCCTGACCGCAGCCGGGTCTGGCCTAAAAACAAAGAACTAGAACATTTAATAAGAATCAGGTGCCTGCCAAACAGCTGCGGAAGAATTGTTTAGCCTTGCTCCGTAAATCTTCTGTAATAATAGACAATATAATAGTCAGGCTGAGACTGGGAAGCATGTCTAGTGTGACCATGAAATTAAAAAGAGATAGGGGGCTGGAGCAATAGCACAGCGGGTAGGGCGTTTGCCTTGCATGCGGCCAACCCGGGTTCGATTCCTAGCATCCCATAATATGGTCCCCTGAGCACCGCCAGGGGTAATTTCTGAGCGCAGAGCCAGGAGTAACCCCTGAGCATCGCCAGTGTGACCCAAAAAGCCAAGAGAGAGAGAGAGAGAGAGAGAGAGAGAGAGAGAGAGAGAGAGAGAGAGAGAGATACCGGAAAGTAAGGCACATTCCTTGCATATGGCTGACCCCAGTGTTCAACCGAGGTACCACATAGTTCACAGGACAACATCACATCCCTAATTCCAAACATTGGATCTTGTCTGAGAATTGGTGGGAGGAACTTCAATCCTTCTAATTGCCATTTGGAGGGCCTCTCAAATGGAATACTAAGTTAATAATAATTAAAACACTAAGTAATTATAATAGTCACATGTGACTAGTGGATACTGTGGCCATTAAACTGTGATAGTACCAGCTCTAGGAGTGAAAACAGTCCAAAACATTCAGTTTCCTGGGCTGGAGAGAGTACAGCAGTTACCTCCCATGTGATGGACATGGGTTCAGTCCCTAGCACTACATGTGATCTGGGAACGGGGTGGGGTGGGGGGAGTAAAATTTTTTAAATTCTACTTTTCAGCTACACCAGTGGTACATTGGGAACATGTAATGCCAGGAATTCAGCCCAAATGTCCCACACAAAAACTATGTACTCCAGCCTTTTTGAGCTACCTCCCTGCCCCTTCTTCGATCATTTTGAAAGGCAAATAATTGCCAGATAGAAATAAGGGGCTTCTTAGGCAGAAAGGAGGCTTCCTGTCTCATAGACAGGTAGCCTGTGTCCAGAACTAAATAGCTTTCAATTTAAACAAAATTATATTGTGATGCACATGATAATGGAAGAGATCAGAATTCTGCTTGGAGGTTCTGATAGGGGTTTTTTGTTTGTTTCTGACTCTGCTCTTGGTGGTGCAGGGTGGGAGCTGGGGACATTATATGGGAGTATATAGGATATTGTATGGGGACATTATATGATCAGCTGCATGCAAGATAAGCACCCTACCTGCTGTACTATACCTCCAGTCCTGGAGTAGTCTTTAGTTTCAGAGAAGGGATTTTGCAGACATTGCTTCTATAGTAATGCTGTTCTTGAAGCCAAGAAAGGTGTATTTGCTTGTGTGGGTGGCTTTGTGATCCAGACTTAAATTTGTAAACTTCTGTTACTTTTGTATTTGGGCACAGCCTTGTGATGGCTTTGTGATCCATACTTAAGTTTAAAATTTTATTATTTTTGTTTTGGTTTTTGGTCACACTTTGTGTTGTTAAAACTTAGTCCTGGTTCTGTACTCAGGGATCATCATTTCTGGTGTTGCTCCGGAAACGATACAGTTGCCAGGGTTGGCCAAGTGCAAGGTAAATAAATGCCTTACCCATTGTACTATTGCTCTGGCCGCTAAACATTTATATTTGGAACTAAGTTTTCTTAATTAAAAAATATTTGAGGGGTGCACACCCAGCAGTGCTCAGAGGTTCCTCCTGACTCTGTACTCAGGAATCATTCTTGGCAGTTTTTGGGGAGCCATGTGGGATACCCGGTATTGAACCCAGGTTGGCTGCATACAAGGCAAGTGCCTTACTTGCTGTGCTGTGAGTCCAGCCCCCTTGAACTGATTTTATCATTGAAATGATTTTTTTAATCCTTTAGATGTTTAACAGCTTTCTGCACATCTTTATTTTAAATAAGCTATTATTCAACTATGTATTTTTTTTTCCTTTTAGTCATACCCAGGGGCTTACTGTGGGATCACTCTGGGTTGGACAATCTGGGTTGGCTGTGTGCAGAGCAAGTGCCTTATCTTATCCTCTGTACTTCTTCTCTATGCCCTACCAACTCTTGTCTGTTCTTGGGCCACACCCAGCAGTGCTCAGGGTTTACTCCTTGCAAGATTTGGGGGAACTTTATAGGGTGCTGGGGATGAAACCTGGGTTCACTGCATGCAAGGCAAGCACCCTATCTGTCCAGCCCACACTTTTTTGTTCGGTTTGGGGCCAAAGCTAGAGCTTCTGCCCTCAGGGATCATTTACTTGTGGGCTTAGGAGACCATTGTGAAGCCAGGAATTTAATTGAATTGAACCTGGCTCAGGTGCATGCAAGACAAACTTCCCCTCTTCCCCTCTGCCCCCTACCGGTACTGCCTCCTCTACTCTTGATCACTGTTTGCAAAAAAAAAAAAAAAAATTTCCATTCTATATTTCAACCCTTTGTGATTTTGTATATGCTTTGAGTCTTAGCTAATTTACATACATACAGATTGCTCATGTAGGTGCTTTTTGTGGATTTTGGGGGTGTGTGTTGTTTTGGGGCCATACCCACATGTACTCTGGGGACTCTCGTGGCAATCTGCTCACGGGACTGTGTTGGACTCTAACATGGCCTCCTTCTGCTTGTAAAGCATGCCTCAAGTCCCTGCCTAAGCTATTTCTCGTGTGTGTGTGTGTATGTGTGTGTGTGTGTGTGATTTAGCAGTGTTGGGAACTGAACTCAGGTCTCATGCATGCAAAGCTTATGCTTACTAGAGGTTTAATTATTATATTTAATGTGATTATAAGGTAGGGCATTTGCCTTGCACATGGCCAACCCAGGTTCGATTCCCAGCATCCCATATGGTCCCCTGAGCATGGCCAGGGGTAATTCCTGAGTGGCAAGCCAGGAGTAAGCCCTGTGCATCCCCAGGTATGACCCAAAATGCCAAAAAAAAAAAAAATGTGACCCCTGATGATGTTCCGGAGACTATGTGGTACTGAGGATCATCTCACATAGGCCATATGAAAGGCAAGCACTTCTTGTACTGTTTCTCCTACTCCCAACACTGCATATTCAAAGTAGGAAAAGCTTTTTTAACTCATGGCTCAAGTTTCTTTACCACCTTCAAAATTACGGTTTCCCAATCCTGTCTAGTAGCCAATGATACCCAATTATGGTGGAGGCTGTGTTTCAAAATTATTGCTTTTAGTCATCGCAAACAGATTTATAAGCTTTGAGTGTTGTCTCTGATTCTTATAATGCTGTTAGACCTTTATTAGACCTAGGACTATCCAAATATTTGATGCTATTTTAGAACTCTTTTGCTTTAGCCAGTCATCTGTATCAGCTCATTTACTTGTGATGAAATAGTGTAATGTTGAACCCGGAATATAAACTACTACTACCTTAGACTTAGTCCTGCGAAGTTTTATTTTATTACAATGATGTGAGAACCCATCTGCAGAAAACATTGTTTTTCTACATGGAACGAAAACCACCCTTTCTAAAAGACTTTCAAAAAAGAATAATTGTACCACTAATATAAAATAATTCTTTTTTTTTTTTGCTTTTTTTTTGGGGTCACCTGGCGATGCACAGGGGTTCCTCCTGACTCTGCACTCGGGAGTTACTCGTGGCGGTGCTCAGGGGACCATATGGGATGCTGGGAATCGAACCCGGGTCATCCGCGTGCAAGGCAAATGCCCTACCCGCTGTGCTATCTCTCCAGCCCCTGAAATAATTCTTGAATGAGTCTCAGCTATGAAAAATAAAACCCAAAGATTATTATATAGAAAGTATAAATGACAGGCTCAACTTTTGAGCTATATTTGTATAGGAGCCTATAAAACCCAAAATCCAGTAAATTAAGAGTTGAACCTTCCTTGATTCTTCCTCAGTAAGTTTTAACACCTTAGTCTGTGTATATACAGTGAGAAATGAGAGACCAAGAGATGGCTCAAAGGGCTGGCTTCTATGTTTTGCATATGAGCCCCAGCCCGATGTTATCCCCTCAGTTTTGCCAAGTGTGGTCCCAAAACAAAAATGAGGGGGAGAAAACAAAAACGAAGACTAAAATCTCAAAGGGTTTTAAGACATTGTTGGGGCTGGAGCGATAGCACAGTGGGCAGGGCGTTTGCCTTGCACGCAGCCAACATGGCCAACACAGGTTCGATTCCCAGCATCCCATATGGTCCCCCGAGCACCGCCAGGAGCAATTCCTGAGTGCATGAGCCAGGAGTAACTGAGGATCGCAGGGTGTGACCCAAAAAGCAAAAAAAAGACATTGTTAGGTGGCAGTAGCTGGAGAGAGAGCCAAACAGTCTAAGCGCATGTTTTACTTGCTGGAGTTTAGGTTCAATCTCTAACAATCCCCTGAACACTGCCAAGCATGGACCACCTCAAAAGATTTCAGAAGGAGACTCTTTTTAAAGTTTTTATTTTTATAATGTTGTTCACAGTAACTTATTACATTTTATATTCCAGCACCACTCCCACCAACAGTACACCTTCCCACCACTGTATTTTGAATATTGCCACCCCAAATCCTGCCCTCAAAGCAGGAACTAAATAATTTATTTTGTATTGCTTGTTATGAATAATCCTCTAAAAATGATCCCCAAAAGTCTCTTTAGAGGAAAGCGTGTAAAGATTGTTGTATTTCACCTTATAAGATTTTGTATAAGAGATTACTAATGTGTTATTAAAGTTGAGCCTTGTGTGCATGTAGAGGTGTGTGTGTATGTGTGTGTGTGTGTGTGTGTGTGTGTGTGTGTAAATGATTCTTTTCTTCCCAAGATTGGATGCCTTCTACTTTATACCCCCATCATAGGTGTTGTACTACTTTTGGTACATCAGTGGTGTAAAGTAGGAGTTATTGCGTGACTGTATTTGTGGCTGTGCACTCTAGGAATTCTAAAATTTTAAATCCAGTTACACAGCTGAGGTTAATTTTTTTTTTCTTTTTTAACTGCATGGTGACTTTAGGTCTGAAGGCATGTCTGTGGTGTGTTGCTCTTTCTTGCTCTCTTCTGAGAGATTTATTTTTGAGTCTCTGGATCAGTGCCGTTAATTAGATTACACGGTGCCAGAGGCACTTCGTGGGTGTGACTCCCAGGCTATTGGAAGTAAAGATAGATGGAGGTTGCCCATTCCATACTCCATGAGAGCCTGGAGATTTCAGTCGCAAGTTCCATGTACCTGGGTTTTTCAGCTTATGGAGATCTGCCATGAGGTCATTGAGTTCTGGAGGCTTTTGGCTGCTGGGGTAGGGAGGGGAACTTACCTGCCCCTTTCCACTTGCCCCGGATGAGACAGTCTGGCTCAGGATCTGGAGGCATGTGTGTGGCGTGTCAGGGAGGCAGTTTTTTATATGATGCAAATAAAAAAATTCAGTAAGGGTGAAAGCAACTCATACTTCAGCAAGTCCGTCGTCCCCCCCCCTTTCCCCTTTTTGGATTTTTGAGCTATACTACATGATGCTCAGGGGTTTCTCTTTGTTCTGCACTCAGGAATTACTTCTGGCAGTGCCCAGAGGGGGGTGCTGGGTAGGTTGGCTGCATGCAAGGCAAGCATACTACACGCTGTACTATTGCTCTAGCCCCTGTTTTGTTTTGGGGTCACACCCAATGGTGCTCAAGGCTGAATCCTAGCTGTGTGCTCAAGGTTCACTCCTGGCAGGCTTAAGGAACCATATGGGGTACCCAGGATCAAATCCAGGTCAGCTGTGTGCAGATGCTGTACTTGTTCTAGTATTGCTCCAGTGGACTTGCTTGTTTTGTGCATTTATTTTGGGACTGCTCCTGGCTCTGTGGTTGGGGGACCGTGCATGTGGTGCTTGGATCAAAATTGAATTTCCCGCATGCAGTGCATGCAGATTTTTTCTTACGAATTTCTCAGAATTTGCAGTGTTAAATTTCACAAAGTGAATACATCCTGCAGTCATCACCATTACTAAGCTATCACATAACCAGTATCTCCAAGGTGCAATCTTCTAAGACATCCTTAATCAAACAACTAGCACAATTTCTTTGCCCCTAGATTGGTTTTGCCTCCATTTAAGTTTCTTTTCTTTTGGGGCTAGACCCAGCAGTGCTCAGGGCTTTCTCCTGACTTTGTGCTCAGACGTCACTCCTGGCACTTGAAAAACCATGTGTGGGTGCTGGGGATTGAACCAGGATTGGCCACATGCATGGCAAAAGTCTTGCCCACTGGACTGTCTCTGGGTTTCCCACATGCAGTGCAAGCTGCTCACCTGGTTTATGATCACTTTGGCTCCTAGGGAACTGATTCTTAAGGAAAAAAACGTTGAAGTGTCATGGCTAGATTCTTGCCTTAGTAGAATTATTTTGTTACTTGAAAACTAATGTTTACAAGATTTAAAATATAGGAGATTAAATCAAGTATCAGTGCCTTACAAAATTTTCTTATGGCCCAGTAAAAGCACTTACTTTATTTCTAATTCAGTGTAATGCAAGAAGACTGGGATATTGTACGCTAAAGTTTTAAACTCAATAAACATCTACAGAAAACCATCAGGAAACTCTGTAGAAAATGTAAGTCAGTATTATGCTAACACAAGCATGAGGAAATCACCTCCTAAGACTGTTGTGTGAAATGAAGAGACCTAAATGTTAGGGTGTGGTTGTGGTTTACCTACCAAAGCAACCACTGTAACAGCTGAGAAACTTTCCATTAGGTAAACTGGAGCACAAATAGATAAAGACTCTAATTACTATAGGAAATCAGGTAGACCTTAAAAAAAGTATAAAGGACTGATCACTTAGTCTTAATTGTAGCAAAACTTTCTGAAGCTCAGAGGCCACCACCCTTGTTTGACATCATCTGTTTCCCATCAAGTAAACAACAACAACAACAACAACAAATACTAGAAGCAATAGTGGACTTTATAGTAGTCCAAACATACTTGATATTTGACATGCTCTTTTCCTCTGGTATGCAAGTGATATTCTATAAAGAATGTGTGCAAAACTTTTGAAAGGGCCACAAAACAACCTTGGGAAATGTGAAATAAATAGGATGTGGTTTGGAGGCTGGAAAGATGGTATAGCAGGTGGAGTGCTTGCCAACCTGGGTTTGATCCCCAGGACCCATATGACCTGAGCCCTACCAGGAGTGATCTCTGAACTTACGACTAAACCCTTAGTCAAAAATCAAAATCTTTGACTTGCACAGTTTTCAGCTTTATGAAATATAATTGTCATATAATATTGTCTAAGATAATACCCATCTCGATCCACAGATTTTACCCCTCCCTTATTATGTATGTGTGTGTGGTAAAAACCTTGAAGCCCAGGACCCTAGAGAGAGTATAGCAGATAAGACGCTTGCCTTGCATGTGACTGACCCACATTCTATCCCAGCACCACATATGGTCCCCTGTTTATTGCCAGGAGTCACCCCTGAATACAGCTGAGTGGTAACCCCGCCCCCCCCAAAAAAAGGAAAACATTGGTGTTGGAGAGATAGGCCAGTAAGTAGGGAGCTTGCCATGTACATAAACAACAGGAGTTCAATCTTGGCTCCCATATTGTCCCCAAGTCCTTCCAGGAGTAATTCCTGAGTGCAGAGCCAGAAATAACCCCTCACCATCACTGGGTGTGACTCAAAATCCAAAAAAAAAAAAAAAAGAAGAAATTTGCACTCTGTTAGCAACTCAGGGGATGTATAAGCATATGGGGATTTGGGCCACACCCAGCAGTGCTCACCGTTATGTTTCTGGTAGGGCGGAGGGGGGGACATATTTAGTGCTGGGGATTTGAACTGGGGCCAGCTGCATACAATAAAAATGCCTTACTTCCTACTTCAGCTCAGAAATTTTTATTTTGTGGTTTTTTTTTTTTTTTGGTCGATGAAGGGATCAAAAGTAATATTGGGAGAGGCTATGTAGTTTTAGGTTTACACCCTATAATACTTGGGAAATAATTCTGTTGGAGGCAACTGCATGCAGAAAAAGCACGTTAACCCATGCTTTGTTTCTCTGACCCAGTGCCTGGGATCTAACATAGAACCTTACACATGTAAGCAAGTACTCTACTGCTGAATACGTTGCTAAATATGCTTAGAAATTTTTTCCTTCTATTTTTTTTGGAGGGGCCACACCCAACGATGTTCAGGTGGTACTCCTTGCTCAACACTCAGGAATTCATCCTGGAAGTGCTCAGGACTATATGGGATACTGGGGACTGAGTCTGGGTCAGCTGTGTGCAAAGAAAGTGCCCAAAATGCTGTGCATCAGATTTCCAGAAATGGGGAAATTGTATAGTACATGAATAAACATAACAACTTTTTTAATTTGTTCTCATTTGGGGGCCAGAACTGTCAGTGCTGTACTAAGGGGTCACTCCCCACGGTTCATCAGTTACTGTGTATGGGGCAGGCCGCATGCAAGATAAGCACCTTAACTATTTCTCTGACCCTATAAAGTGTTATCTGGTTTGGGCCATTCTCAGCTATGCTGAGGGATCACTCTTGGTAGTGCACAGGAGACTGACCATATATGGTGCTGGGTTGCAAAACCTCTAATGTGTGGGCTAAAGCTATAGTACAGTGGGTAGGGCATATACCTTGCATAAGATTGACCTGGGTTCATTCCCCAGCATCCCATGTGGTCCCCTGAGCACTGCTGGGAAAGATTCCTGAGTGCAGAGCCAGGAATAACCCCTTAGCATTGCAGGGTGTGGCAAGCCTGCACCCCCACATTCCCCCCCCCCGAAAAAATAAAATTAAAAACTAGCTTTAAAAATATATAAGTGGACTGAAGAGATAGTGTGAGTGGGTAAGACATTTACCTTGCATGCTACTGGCCAGTGTTTGATCCCTGGCACTGCATATGGTCCCCTGAGCATTGCCAGAAGTGATCTGACCACAGAGCTAGAAGTAAACATAACCAGATGTGGCACAAAAAAAAAAAAATGACATATGAGGGCCACATAAGGTGCTTTCCCTGCAGGTGGCCAACCAGGGTTCCATCCCTAGCTCCCCATGTGGTCTCTCAAGCCCCACCAGGAGTGATATTTAAGTACAGTGACAGGAATAAGCCCTGAGCACCTCTATCTATGGCCCAAAAAGAAAAAAGGGATAAGGCCAGAGAGATATTACAGAACTTTAGGTACTTGCAGATCAGGAGTAAGCACCAAGCACAGCCAGATGGCCCCAAACATTTCTTCCACACCCCTCCCCCAAAAAGTGCAGTTAGATGGGCAAGAGAGATAGTTCAGGAATTCAGGTGCTTGTCTTGCATGAGGCTGGCACCAGTTCACTCTCCAGTACCACATACATTTTATGCATATGGTCATAGTGATAGGGGCTAGAGAGAATGCCCATCCTACCAGAGCATATATTTTCCTATACAGCAGCTCCATGTTCAATCCTTGGCACTGTATGATCACTTGAGCACTGAGCTGGGAATAGCCTGTGGTGGTAATCCAATAAACAAAAGGGGTAGGGAGGGAGCAGGAATAGAACTAATGAGACCCTAAATTTAATCCCAGGCACTGCATGGCCCTTCAGGCCCCACCAACACCAAGAGCACCACTGCATAGCACCTAGTGTGTAGGCCTCATCATCAGGCAGAGGTTGCTAGGAGTGATCCCTTGGGTTGTTGTAAGTTTTGATTTTTGTTTTGTTTTGTTTTGTTTTGTTTTTGGTTTGCTTTGGGTTTGAGGTTTTGAGCCATACCCAGCAGTGCTTAGGATCAGGGCTTACTCCTGACTGCACTCAGAGATCACCCCTGGCAGCCTTGGGGAACCATACGCATTTTTCACCGGTACCTCCCTGGAAATACCTTGAGAGGAGCATTTCTCACGGGGGGCGGGGGGGGGTCACATGGCCCCTTATGTTGCATCTAGGGTATTTTCAAGGTATCACAAATAAAAATTGTGGAAGTGAGAAGTTATAGCATGATATGAGGGAGCTATGTTCAGAAAAGGGTTGAAAAGAGGGCTCTAGAGCACTTTCCAGGTATGCAACGAGTGGGATATGCTGCCCTGCTCAGCCCAGCCCAGCACGAAGGGGGGCTTGGTGTTCAGAGTATAGAGTTTCAGGTTTGGAACATGAAAAATTTTCTGGAGATGGTTGGGGATAGTGGTGATCAGTTTGTATACTGTAGGCAGTACCACTGAACATGTATTTTTAAATTATTAAAATGGGCAAAAAATTAATTATTACTGCTTTGTGTACGTGTGTGTTGTCTATATGGCAGTCTTAGACCAGCAGTGCTCGGGGCTAACTCCTTGCAGTGCTTGGGGAGAATACGGGGTGTTGGGAATTGATTTGGGTAAGCCACACTGTACTACCTTGCTGGCCCCAATTAAAAAAAAAAATTATGAGGCAAAGGAAGTAGCTTAGTGAGCTGGAGCTGCATGCAAAGCATGCATGAGGCCTCAAATCTGGTGCCTGACACACATGCTGCAGCTAACCCCAGGCGTTGGATCATCAGGCTTGCATGTGGCCACTGGTAGCACTATAGGATCACAGAGGGGAATATTTTGTCTTTTAGCTTTTTTATTGGTTCCATCTCGGGTTAATTTTCATATATAATGTAAAATAGAATTCTGACTTCAGCCTTTTTCATATTCAGTTGTTTTAGCTTTGTTTTTTTAAAAGACTGTATTTGGGGGCTTGGGAATGTGCTCAGTGAGTGGTAAAGGACATCCTTATAAATATGAGACCTTGATTGAGCTTGATCCCTGGAAACCCCATCCCCCAGTTTTTTCCCAGAAATTTAAAGAAAATATCGTTGGAAGCTGGAGGGGTGGTACAGTGGGCAAGCTGCTATGCACATGGCTGACCTGAATTCGGTCGCTAGCATTCCATATGGTCCTCCTGGTACAAACAGGCGTGATCCCTGGGTGCAGAGCTAGGAGTAAGTCCTAAACACCTCCCAGAAAAATCATTTGACGCTAATGTGAGGACTTTTTCTTGGGGGGTGCAACACCCAGCTGTGCTCAGGGTTCACTCCTAGCAGGATTTGTGGGATATGCATGATGCTGGGGATTGAAAAGAATCAGTGTGTGCACGGCAAATGTCTTGTACTATCTGTACTATCTCTCTGGCCCCTCTTCTTAAAAAAAAACAAACCTTTTGTGTGGGATTATGTGTGGGTTTGTTTTTCTTTTCACTTTGCTGTATCTTTGTACTAATGACTCATTTAATAAAACTAATTAGATATTGGGGCTGGAGTGATAGCTCAGCGGGTAGGACGTTTGCCTTGCAAGCGACCAACCCGGGTTCAATTCCCAGCATCCCATATGGTCCCACGAGCACCGCCGGGAGTAACCTCTGTGCATTGCCAGGTGTGACCCAAGAACCAAAAAAAAAAAAAAAACCTAATTAAATATCTAAATTTAAGTTTTTGAGGACTAGGATGATAATATAACTGGTCGGATGTTTTGCTTTGTACACAGCTGACCCAGGTTCCATCCCCAACACCCTATATGATCCCCTGAGCTCACCAGGAATGAGCTAAGTCCTGGATGTGGCCCCCCAAAAAACATTTTGTGTGGTTTGGGGTGAGGCGAACGTGATAACCACTACACTACGGAAACTGGAGCGATAGCACAGCGGGTAGGGCGTCTGCCTTGCACGCAGCCAACATGGCTGACCCGAGTTCGATTCCTCTGCCCCTCTCGGAGAGCCTGGCAAGCTACCGAGAGTATTCGATATGCCAGACACAGTAACAACAAAGTCTCCAATGGAGACGTTACTGGGCCCGCTCGAGCTCGAGCAAGTGGTTTGGGGTTTTTATTTTGGGGCCACACACCCAGCAGTACCAGGTCTTACTCCTGGCTCTGTGCTCAAGGATCCGTCCTCTTTTGGGAACTAGATTTGGTTCTGGGGATCTAGCATGGGTTGGCTGCTCATAACGCAAGTGCTCTACCACTTTACTATTTCTCTGGCCCAGGAGAGCTTATTTTTGAACTCTGTAATCTATCAATCTACTTGACTATTGGTATGCCAAGACAATCCTTTTTTTTAGTGCAGTAGCTTTGTACTAGATTTTGAAATCAGGAAGTGTAGTTCTGTAACTTTGTTCTTCTTTTTTCAAGAATGTTTTGGCAGTTAGGAGCTGGAGCACAGCGGGTAGGGCATTTGCCTTGCACGCGGCTGACCCGGGTTCGATTCCCAGCATCCCATATGGTCCCCCGAGCACTGCCAGGAGTAATTCCTGAGTGCATGAACCAGGAGTAACCCCTGTGCATCGCTGGGTGTGACCCAAAAAAGAAAAGAAAAAAAGAATGTTTTAGGTCCATTAAATTTCCATGTAAATGTTCTTCCTTGGGTTTTGAGCCACACCTTGCAGTACTTTAGTCTGGGCTCAGTACTTTGGAGTCACTACTAGCATTATCAAATCCAGACCTTCTTTTTGCAAAAAAAACTGTACGCCAGCCCTTACCTGTCTCCCCCTAACCCCCAATTCCATGAGAATTTCCTGAACAGTTTGTTCATTTCATTAAAGAAGCCGGCTGGATATTTATTTTAATTGAATCACCATGAGATACAGTTACAAAGCTTTCATGATTGAGTTTCAGTCATAAAATGATCAAACACTCATCCCTCCATCAGTGTACATTTTCCAGCACCAAGCTGGAAAATTGGATTAATTTGGAGGATATTGTTTTTTTGGGGGGGGGGTCAGACCTGGTGATGTTCAGGGGTTACTCCTGGCTCTGCACTCTGCAATTATCTCTGGCGGTGCTTGTGGGACCATTTGGGATACCGGGGATTGGACCCAGGTTGGTTATGTGCAAGGCAAGTGCTCTACCCGCTGTACTATGGCTCCAGCCCGAATACTGCTGTTTTACATTGTTTTCTACTCCATGAACCTCAAATGTACTCCCATCTATTTATATCTTCAATTTCTTAGAGTAGTGTGATAGTTTTCAGAGTATGTTCATTTGATTCCTATTTTTGATGCTGTTACAAGAGAAATTAATTTTATTTTCAGTTGATGTTTTGTTGATATTTAAATACATTCTATGTTCATTTTTATATTATGCAGTCTTGCCAAACTTATAGTTTTTAGTGATGTTTTTAGAATTTTTATGCAAAAGATCTTGTCATGATGCAGTTTTATTCTGTTCCACATCCTGGATGTCCTATATTTAGCTTCTTGCCTGATTCCCTAGCTGGTACTTCCATGTTAGATGAAAGTGGCAGCAGATGACACTCTTGTCCTATTGACCTTGGGGGAAGAAACCTTTCAGTCTTCTCACAATTAATCTTGTTAGTTACAGTTTTGGTAGGACATTCTGGTGATTAAGGGAAAGATGTCCTGTCAGTTTGTACTCAAGTTTGCTAATAGAGGCTGTGCCCCATAATTAGAAAAAT
Source organism: Sorex fumeus (assembly GCF_029834395.1). Classification (NCBI taxonomy): domain Eukaryota; kingdom Metazoa; phylum Chordata; class Mammalia; order Eulipotyphla; family Soricidae; genus Sorex; species Sorex fumeus. Next base: position 50,228,066 of record NW_026606129.1, on the reverse strand, counting down.
GTGTGTGATATTCTGAAACTATTCCATTGCGTTCCAGGTAACACCTTAGTTTTGTGTTTCAGCAATGGCTGCCATCCGGAAGAAACTGGTGATTGTTGGTGATGGAGCCTGTGGCAAGACATGCTTGCTCATTGTCTTTAGCAAGGACCAGTTCCCAGAAGTGTATGTACCCACGGTGTTTGAGAACTATGTGGCAGATATTGAAGTGGATGGAAAGCAGGTAAGTACACACTAACAACTGATATTTTGATTTTATGTTGTTCAGTATTTAACAGTAAAACACTTTGAACATGTATCTCGCTTGCTTGTCTCTTTCTTTGCTAATTTCCACTCTGGAGAAGCCTTTGTTCTCTCTCAAACATGTACTTCTTCCTCTCTCCTCACATCTTGCTAAATAAGTTTCAATAGAAACTTTCTTGTTTCACCCAAAACAGAACAAAGTGCTAATTGTAATATAATGGAAAAAAATTGTAATGAAAGTTTTATTTGGAAATAAGAAAATGGACGTGAGGGGGCTGAGGGCAGGAGTGGGAGTGGGTTTTAGGCTACACCTGGCAGTGCTCAGGGATTATTCCTGGTGGGAATTGGGGGACCATATGTGGTACTGGGGGTCAGATCCAACTCAGCATGTGCAAGGCAGACCTCCCTCGCCCTCCTATTTGCTCTCCTGTTTGGGTGGGTGTTTATCTTCTTGTTTTGTTTTGGAGATCAGGGGACCATATGGGTTGCTGGCCTCAAACTGGGGTTGGCTACATACAAGGCATGTGTCTTACCTCCTTTTTTTTTAAAAAAAAGATTTATTTGTTTTTGTTTTGGGCCAATACCTGGCAGTGCTCAGAAGTTACTCCTGGCTCTGCACTGAGGAAATGCTTCTGGCAGTGCTCAGGGGGTCATATGGGATGCCAGAATCTGTTTACTATTCCCATGTCAGCTACATGCAAAGCAAATGCTCTACCCATCTGTTGGGGGGGGGGGTGTTTTCTTATCTTTTGCTATTGTGGAAGCAACAACATTGGGTGGTGCTGGGAGGAAGGGTCATGCATTGTCAGGGATCAAATCTAGGACTTCAGGCATCTAAGACATTTGCTCTGCCTCTTGTGCCAGTTCCCCACCCCAGATATTCTTGTCCCATCCTCTTAGCCCAAATTTGCTCATTTTAATTTACTTTTTATTTTTATTTATTTTTTTAGTGTAGGCGCACTGCTGTAATGAGCCACTGATTAAGCTCATTGAATTGGGCATGAACTCCACATTACTTTTTTTTTTTAATTGAATCACCTTGAGATATAGTTACAAAGCTTTCATGTTCGAGATTCAGCCTTACATTGATCGAACACCGATCCTTCTACCAGTGCATACTTTACACCACCAGCATCTCTGGTATAGCCTCCAGCCTCCCCATCCCCAGTCCTCACCCTGCCTCCATGGCAGGCAATTTCCCTGATACTCTCTCCCTACTTTTGGGCATTATGTTTTGCTCAAATTTTTCCACCACCATTCAAGCCTGCCTGCCAGGGGCAGATGTTAGATTATTTATTGTCCGTTGCTCATTTTGAATATCATGGGTGCTGCAGCTGCGCACTTCTGGAATCCTAGATTGTATATGGTTGGGTTCTGGAGACATTTCTGTAGGACACTAATCCATTTGGGGATTCAGTTGGGCATCTCTGGATCAGGGCTGTTGGGTGCACTAAGATAACACCCAGAAGCACATTGTGGGTTTGACAACCAGGCCAGCTAGCGGGTGGGGAGCTGAGCCGGGGAGGAACAGCCCAGCACCTCTGCCACCATGCAGCATGGAGATTTAGTCCTGGAATCCACATACCTGGGCCTTGCTTGTGAAACCTCTTTGTCACCGGGATTCCATCTGGGGTAGGTGGGGAGAGCGCACCTGCTCTATCCCCTAAAATTGGCTCAGTATGGGCCCGGAGAGTTCTCTGGCTCTGTGATGTCTTCCAGGACTTGCTGCTGTGTCTCTGGGTTTTGATCTCTTGAAATTTATTTATTGGTCTCTGAAGCAAGGCCAGTAATAGAGTTTACAGGGTCACACTGGAGTTGGTTCGTGGGGGTGACTGCCAGTGCTTTAATGTGTACTGGGAAGTGAGTGGAAGTAGCCCACCAACTCCGTGAAAGCCTGAAGATTCAGTCACAAAACCCGCATACCCGAATTTTCAACAGATTATATCTTGGTGAGGTCCATTCTGAGACGGTGGAGTCAGGCCGGGGGTGTGGTGGTGGTTTTGGATTGTGGAAGCCAGCGGCTGCTGGGGGCTCTGCTTGGGCAGGCACAGGCCAACCTACTACCGCGCCCCCTCGCCCCCCTTTCGATTTACCCCAGTCTGTTCAGCCATGTGTGGGTCTGAGATTAACTATGGCTTCTGATCTCTTTCGGGATTTTTCTATGGGTCTCTGAAATAAGGCCAATAAATGAACTTGTATAGCTGAGTTGGAGGTGGTTTGTGGGCATGGCTCCCACATACCTAACTTTTGGCCATTTAATTTCTTGATAAACTCGGTCTCAAGTTGTTAGGGGCTGGCCAAAGGCCAGTGGCAGTTTTGGGGTATCAGGAAGCCTAAAGGCAGCATCAGGCTGCTGATGCACTCACCCTGCAGGTACAGGTTGACCTGTTGCGGCACCATACCCCAGCTTATTTTAATTTAAATAAATTAATTTGAGGGGAGAGTTGGGCCATTCAGTTTTTCTGGCACTGCTTAGAACTGCTTAGAGGTCACTCCTGGCCGTGCTAAGGGATTGATATGAGGTTTTGACCTCATATCAATCCCGTATAAGGTGCTTATAAGGCAAGCACCTTAACCCCTATATTTTCTCTCTGGCCCTCTTTATTTTTTTGTCTTTGAGAAGGTTTTGCAGCCATATAGGACTGCTCAGGGCTCGCTCCTTGTATGACTGGGGGACCACAAATGGTGCCAGGATCAAAACTGGGCTTTTGATGTGCAAGGCAAGTGCCTTACCCAGTGTATGCACTCCAGTCCCAAGATTAGTGATTTTGATTTTGTTGTTATTGTTGTTTTGGAAATGGGGCCCAGATAGGACTTGCTGTGACATCACTGGTTCTTTCCAGGTTAGATTTCCTTACATAAACAGAAAGTCCCTAAGACTTGAAGGACATGGAGTTAAGTAGGTATTTTCATGGTATATTTCTCAGTAGGTTAGTTGAAATTGCATTACTTGGTCCAGTGAGATAGCATAGGGGTTAAGGCACTTGTCTTGTATACGAGGCTACCAGGGTTTGATACCCAACACCTCATGTTGTTCCCTGAGCACAGCCAGGTATGACCCCTGAACACTACCAGGTATGTTCCAAACCCCCCACCCCCAAAAAGTCCAATAAAGCCAAAAAGAGGAGCCAAAGAGCCAGAGTAAAGCAGGTAGGGTGCTTCCCTTGCACACGGCCAGCCCGGGTTTGATCCCCAGCATGCCATATGGTCCCCTGAGCACCTACCAGAAGCGATACCTGAATACAGAGCCAGGAGTAACCACTGCGCATCACTCCGTGTGGCCCCAAAACAAACAAACAAAAAAGAATGTATTGCTCTTTTTTCCTGTCATACTGAGAGCATATCTCAACTGGAATGTATCTCTGATCAACTGTTATGGTTTGCTTTTGTTACTTTTTAGTTTGGGTATGACACCCAAAGGTGCTTGGGGAATCGTGTGGTATGGGGATTGAATCTGTGGCCCTCACATTCAAGCATATACATCAACCCTTTGAAAAATTGGTTTAGTCATAAAGTTAATCTTTATTTTTATTTTGGTAGACACTTTATTCAGTTTTTAATATCTGCTTATAAAACAACTTTGGCAGCTGTGTGCCCCCTCTGCCTGTGTGTAGTCATGTACATATGCTGCCCAAGCACATATATTGCTGCTGAGCATATGTGGTGTGCAAGCCTGTGTTGCCCACATCTCCCCTCTTAAGATAGGTACTTGTGTACCTTAATTTTTCAATGCTGGGATGTGTACTTGGGTTCTCTCACCACTCTGGAGAAGACCGCGTTCTCTCTTGAGTGCATTATATGCTCTCTCTCTCCCCCTCTCCCCCTCTCCTCCTCCCTCCCTCTCCCTCTTTCCTTTTCTCCCCCTCTCTCCCTCTTTCCCTCTCCTCCTCCTCTCCAAATAAAATGTTATGCTTCAGAAAAATAAAACGCCATCTTTGAGAAATTTCAGCCTAAAATAATGTCAGGCGTGAATTTTCATTCCTGATTCCAATAACAATGATTGCTTTTGTGTTTACTGTTTGGGATTGCCTTTCCTTTGTGTTGTTTGTCACAGGACTAAAATGTGTCACTTCTCAAACTGGATTAACTTTGTACCCTTTTTATTATACAGGTAGAGTTGGCTTTGTGGGACACAGCCGGGCAGGAAGATTATGATCGCTTGAGGCCCCTCTCATACCCAGACACTGATGTTATACTGATGTGTTTCTCCATTGACAGTCCTGATAGTTTAGGTGAGTGACTCTGGGACCTGAAGATTGTCCTGCGTGGTTTCTTACTTTGTGGGCATTGAGTGGTTGAAAAACATAAGAGTTTCAGAGAAGGATTCATCAGTGTCAGTCCTAGAACCTTGAGGAATGTGAAACCTAAGTTTTGGGTCCTGCTTAGTATAGGTTCTAGTAACTGCCATGGTGTCCATCTTGTAAAGAAGATGGGTTCCAAATACAAAGTCTTATTTTCATTTCTGACTTCATTTTTAATTTCTTTTTTGGCTGTTCTGGGAACTGAACCCATGGAGCTGCGCATCCCTGAGAAAAAACATCTTTTTCTTTTGGTTCTTCTGTTTAGCATGCCAGCTCTCAAGATTTTGAGTGGTGATTTGCTTTGGGGCCCAGTATGTTCCTGGTTCTGTGCTAAGGACTAAATCCTGATAGTGCTCAAGGCACAGGTTCAGTACTGGAGATCAAACTGGGGTCAACCACATGAAAAAGCCTTACCTCCTCTACTATCTCTCTAGCCCATCCTAGTATGTATTTTAGGGGGATTTGATTTGGGGATTAGGGCCATTTCTGATGCTCTGAGGTTAGTCCTAGCTCTGTGCTTGGGTGTGACACCCTTTGGCAGTGTCGTGGAGTCCATATATGGTGCCAGGAATTTGAACTGGGGTTGGTGGGATACAAGGCAAGCACCTAATCCATGTATTCTCCCTCTAGCCCTTGATAAGAATTCTTTTTCCTTCCTTAAAGTACCAAAGCCTTGCCACACACTGCCAATATCACCACCTGTGTGCACACACACTCACACACACACATACACAACAAAAGCCAGTCTCTTCTTTCCCTCCCTCCCTTCCTTCCTTTCTTTTCTTTTTTCTTGGAATGTTTGTTTTAATTGAATCACCACGAGATACAGTTGCAAAGTTGTTTGTGATTAGGCAGTCTATTTTCTGGAACGCACAGCCATGACATCTCCAAACTCTGCAGTAATCACATCCTACTACATCACATTGGATGGGAATGTAGAGGCCACTAATTTTGGTTAACACAGAAGGCTTAACTATTAACAACAGCTTAGTAAACTCTCAGATAAGCACTTCAGTGTTCCTATGGTGAAAAACGATTCTCACAAATTTTCTTTTGCTGAAATAAACACTATTGTGGGTGGGTGGGCCTGCTTGAGGGTGGTTGGGAAAACAGACAATGGTAGAGGGAAGGTCATGGTGGTGGGTTGGGGTTGGAATATTGAGTGGCTGTAACTAATCATCATGAACAACTTTGTAAACCACAGTGTTTAAATAAAGTTGGTGGGAGTGGGGAGGAGGCAGTTGATATACATGTAAAGCAATTTCCCTAAATATGATTAGATTACCTTGGGGGTGGGAAGGAATTTTAGATTATTGTCATCAAAGAATTAGAAAGTACAAAATCAGTTCAAATTATTTATGAAAAGTGAAAAAAAGACGACAGTTCTTTTTATTTCATTGGAGGGATATTAGAATAATTAGTTCCAGAGGCTGGAGCCATAGTGCAAGTGGTAGGGAACTTGCCTTACACAAGGCAAACCTGAGTTTGATCCTAACATTTGAGCCTGACATTCTACGTAGTCCTCCAAGTTTGCCAGGAATGATCCCTGAGTGCAAAGCCAGGTGTGACCCTAAAACACTTAGAGTATTTGACAGGTAATTACTGATTACCTACATATGGAACTTACAGTTGAGGAGTAGAAAAACAGTAAATATCCTATCATCCCCCCAAAAAACAAAGTCCCCATTCAGTTTAATAGTAAATATTAGAGCTTGATCTTTAGTTTTAGCTCTCAAGCACTTTTTTTTTTTTTTTAGGCATGTATGCCTTACACATGCAGTTATTTTTTTACTGAACCACATCCCTGCCCCTACCTCCTGATTTTGTTTTGTTTTGCTTTTGGGAACACACCTGGCTGTGCTCAAGGGTTATTCCTGGCTCTGCACTCAGAAAAAAAAAACTGATAGTGTTTGGGGAATTGTAGAGGATGCCAGGAATTGAACCCAGTTTGGCCATGGGCAAGGCCATGGGTAAGGCCACCTTACCCACTGTACTATCTCCAGTTCCTTCTCCTGAGTTTTGTTGTTGTTTTGTTTGGGTCCTACCAGTGGTGCCAGTCACAAAGCCCTGGATGGCCATGAGCAAGGCAAATGCTGTATCCACTGCACTGTCTGATCCCCTACTTGCTGATTTTTTGGTTTTGAATCATACTTGGCAATGCTCAGGAGTTACACCTAGCTCTGCAATCAGGAATTATACGTGGTGGTGACCAGGATCCGCTGTACTACAACCCCAGCCCTCCCCATGCTGGTTGGTGTTGGGTTGGTTTTTTTTTTTTTTTTTGCTTTATGGGTCACACACAGCGATGCACAGGGATTACTCCTGACTCATGCACTCAGGAATTACTCCGGGCGGTGCTCGGGGGACCATATGGGATGCTGGGAATCGAACCCAGGTCAGCTGTGTGCAAGGCAAACGCCTGCCCGCTGTGCTATTGCTCCAGCCCCCCATGCTGATTTTTGAGGATAATCATAGACTAGTGAGAGAGCTCACTCACTGGAAAGGTGACTTACAAGCAGAGACCTAAAAGTCCTAGGGGAAACCCGCTCAGCTCTCAGACAGAACAACCGAGCTTGCTTGCTTTCTTGCTAAATTTGTTTTGTTTTTAGCAAGGTAGTTTTTATGTAAACTAACTTAGATGAAAGGGAGGAGGAGGAGGGAGGGGAGAGAGAGAACATCTTCAAGAACACACTTCTCCAGTGTGGAAAAAGCCAACAGAGGAGGCTAGAAAAATAGTACAGGGGTTAAGGTAGTTGCTTTGCATGCAGCCAACCTGGGTTCAATCCCTGGTACCCCATATGGTCTCCTGAGCCCTGCCAGGAGTAATCCATGAGTGCAGAATCAGGAGTAATCCCTGAGTACAGCCAGATAACAAAAAAATACCACCAAGAGTAATCCTGAGCATAACTACGTATGCTCAAAGAGAAGGCAAAGTGACAGATAAGCAGTTGAGAGGTATGTTTAAAGGAGAAAATGGACTTGAAAAGCGACTAAACAATAGAGCTTTGTGAGCAAGGGCTTAAGCAGGTGCAAGTTACTGAGGCAGGAAGAGGAAGGGCTTCATTATAATTATAGCAAAGTGGGTGGGAGAGTCAGAGACTTGTGGTTAATGCTGTGGACCTCTCCTTTCATTGTGAGTGATAAAACAACAAAACAACACTCAGGAACCGGAAAGATAGTACAGCAGGCAGAGCAATTGCCTTGTATGTGACTGACCCGGGTTGATGCCCGGCACTTCATTTGATATCTATGAGCACTGCCAGGAGTGATCCCTATGAGTAGAGCCAGAAGATAGCCCAGAACACCAACAGGTATGGCAAAAAAATGGAGGGAGAGACAGAGAAAGAATAGATACTACAGCAGGTAAGACACTTGACTAGCATGTGGCAGACCGGGATTTGATCTCTAGCACTATATATGATTCCATCCCCCATACAACCCCGACACAAAGAGTGATCTCTGAACACAGAGCCAGGAATAAGCCCTGAGCCAGTGGTGGGTATGGCCCCAAAAATCAAGAAAAAAGAACATTATGGGGTCAGAGAGATAGTGGCCCTGAGCATAGCCAGAAGTGGCCAGAAAACAATGTTTTCACTGTTTTTTCCTTTAATCACTGTGATTTTTTATTTTTAGTATAATACTTTTATTTAGGAAATGTGGAGAAGGGAAGTCTCAAATAAACGGAGAGAGGGACTAAAAAGGTAGCTCAAAAGGCTAGAGCATATCCTTTGCAGGTGTGAGCCCTAGGTTCTTGTTTTGGTGGGTTTTTTTGTTTCTTTATGTCACACCTGGCAGTGTCCGTGAGCCCCATGTTTTATTCTTTTCTTTTGTCCTTACTCTGCAGTGCTCAGGGGTTACTCCTGGTTCTACACTCAGGAATTAGTCCTGGCAGTGTTCGGGGGACCATGGGATGCCGGGGATCACACTCAAGTTGGCTATGTGCAAGGCAAAACGCCTGACCCACTTTACTACCACTCTGGTCCCGAATGTCCACTATTTTTCTGAAATAGTTTTACTGTAACTTAACTTTTGGAAATTCAGTAAATTGCCAGTACCCCTAAATTATGTGTATTTTGCTTCTTTCAGAAAACATCCCAGAAAAATGGACTCCAGAAGTTAAGCATTTCTGTCCCAACGTACCCATAATCTTGGTTGGGAATAAGAAGGATCTTCGGAATGATGAGCATACAAGGCGGGAGCTGGCCAAGATGAAGCAGGCATGGTCTGGGGCAGGGTTCTCTGTCCTAAAGCATTCTTGCACCGCACCGTGGTCCTAGGTGTTAGGAAGGAGTTAGGGAGCCTAACAAAACCCTCACAGGCCAGGCTATTTTCAGAATCTCAGGAGCCTACCTGTGTTCGTCTGGTCTTTGCTCACTGGGACCTACACAAAGACATTTTAAGACTCCCTTGTCAATATGTGAAGTGATGAACCATCACAAAAGCAGTCCATGCTTCAGAGTGGTTTATGTTAAACCAGAGATAAATGGTGGCAGCTGAAGGAGGACCAGGAAATCTGAGTGACTCCAGACAGAGAGCCCATGTGCCTTATAAAAGATGATGAAGGTGACATGTTCACTTCTAAGAAGCCAATAGCTGGACTTGTTCTCTGCAGGAGGCGTGCCTTGAAGTTGCTTCCATGGTTCTCCCACTGTGGTTTATCCGTTTGAATGTCACGGTTAGGATATCTTTCCATTCAGTTCCAGGAAGACCCAAGGACTTAGCCTGGATGGATGGGCAACTTCTGTAATTTTGCCTTGATTCCCTCCATAACCCTCCAAGGACTCCTTTGACCTCTGCCTTCTCTGCCTCAAAAGAAGAGCTCACTTAATAGGGATTTTACGATGTTGGGGCGGGTCACTGCATATCAGTTTCATAAATAAGTTTTGCCTGTATTGGAATGCTCTGTATGTACTAACTTACTGCATATATGTGATACTGTTAACTGAAAGTGCTCTTTTCTCATTGCCAGGAGCCAGTCAAACCGGAAGAGGGCAGAGATATGGCAAACAGGATTGGTGCTTTTGGGTACATGGAGTGTTCAGCAAAGACCAAAGATGGTGTGAGGGAGGTTTTTGAAATGGCCACGAGAGCTGCTCTGCAAGCCAGACGTGGAAAGAAGAAATCTGGGTGCCTTGTCTTGTGAAACCCTGCTGCAAGCACAGCCCTCATGCGGTTAATTTTTGAAGTGCTGTTTATTAATCTTAGTGTATGATTACTGGCCTTTTTCATTTATCTATAATTTACCTAAGATTACAAATCAGAAGTCATTTTGCTCTACAGTATTTAGAAGCCAGCCATGATTATTAATGATGTCCAACCTGCCTGACCCGCCAGGGTCCCTCTGACACTGCTCTAACAGCCCTCCTCTGCACTCCCACCTGACACACCTGGCGCTAATTCAAAGAGTTTAACTTCTTGCTTCTTTCTAGAAAGAGAAACAGTTGGTAACTTTTGTGAATTAGGCTGTAACTACTTTATAACTAACATGTCCTGTCTGTCATCTGTCAGCTGCAAGGTATATTCTGGTGAGGCACCACTTCAGAGCTTACTTAACACATTACATTAGCATAGCTCTGGAGTGGGCATACCATTTTTTGGGGGAAACGTTCCCAGCCAGAAACACCCAAGTCCATGCAGCTATGGCAAAGTTACAGTTCTGTGGTTTCATGTTAGTTACCTTATAGTTACTGTGTAATTAGTGCCACTTAAATGTATGTTACCAAAAATAAATATATCTACTCCAGACTAGATGTAGTATTTTTTGTATAATTGGATTTCCTAATACTGATATTTGTCAACCCCGCAGAAAGTGTATTGGTTTTTTAAAAAAAGAAAGTGTATTTGAAAATAAAGTCAGATGGAAAATTCATTTTTAAAATTCCCGTTTTGTCAGTTTCTCTGATAAAAGATGGCCATATCACCCATTTCCCAGTACCCCCTCCCCAGAGCTGGGCTAAGTAAATAGGAATTTGGTTTCATGCCTGAGGCACTTAAGACACTTCAGAAGGTGGCATACCCCATTTTCCCTGAACTGCACAGGGTCTGGCTCTAGGTCACAGTGCTCTCTTCTCCTCACTGTATCCAGGTTCCCTCCCAGAGGCGCCAGCAGTTCTCTTGGGTGGTACTCAGTTTCTCTTTTTTCTCTCCAGCTGACTAAACTTCTTTTCTGTACCACTTAATTTTTCCAACTACTAATAGAATAAAGGCAGTTTTCTAAACTTCCTGTATCCTGGTGTTTGTGTTGCTCTCTCCAGGGCTGGGAGTGGGAAGAGGACCCAGACTAGCTCACCTTGGAAGGTTCCTTCAGGGTTCAGAGTACTGGCTTGTCCCCTTCCCCATCCTCCGTCTAGCGCTAGAAGATGGAAAAGGATTAAGTTGAGAGTGGGGTGAGGAATGCAACTTACTGGGGAGACAAAGAGGCCCTCCAAGCAGTAGTTGTCCCAATTTCTCTCTGTCGATGGAATGACACTGCTGCCTACAGTGCTCACTGAGAATCCCTTTAGTTGTGCTCATACTCCTGCCTGGCTGTGGTGCCGCCAGACACTAGTGGAGCCAGAGTGGTACTGATGGGTTAGTTGTGTTCGATCCTGGCATTAAAATGTTTCCCCAAGTGAGGCTTGACCCCACCCCAAAAAAATGCTCGGAAGGGTGTGTGTCCCTGTAGAGCTGTCAGCCTTGTGCTCCACACAGATGGCAGCACTGGGGGCTAGACTTGGCCTCACACTTGTGAGCATATTAGCCACTGCCCTTCTCCTGGTCCCTAAGCAGTCATTCGTGAATCTCAGGGGTGACATTTATCTTTCCTCCCCATCATCTTTTCATTGCTCTAGAGAGTTGACTAGGGATGGAGGAAAGCCTGAAGTTGGTGGGGTCTTCTTAGCCCTATGTGCTTTGGGCTCCACTCAGAGGGCTGCGCCAGGGCCTGTGAGCAGCCCTTCGAGGAAACCTGGATGTGACCCCAAGGGTTGGAAGGAGGCCATATACCTGGACATGGAAACACAGCAGCTAGTTCCCAAATGCCGAGACATTCCTTTGGCAGAATTTGAAAGGGCAGAGGGCTAGCTGTGGCACTGAGTACATAAAGGAGGCCCAGGTTGCATCTCACAAGATACACGTGTGATCCCAAAACAAAGGATCTTTGAAGCCTACTTTCTGGCAACCTCTGAAATTGCCCACTCTCAACACAGCCCTCAACCCAGAAAGTGCCTTGGCAGCCACTGACAAATGTGTCATTACAGCAGCCAGCCCAGTAGCTGGCAGGGTCGTGAGGGCAATGTCCAGTAGACCAGGGCTGTGAGGTGGTTCCGTCCCCCCAAAGATACTCAGAGAAGGAGGCGAGCGTCCCAAACGCAATACCCGCGGCTCCGCAGGCTCAGGGCGGTGCCCACATCCGGCTGCAGGCCGCACCCCCTTTCCTCGCGGGTCACCCGCCTGGGGAACCACAGAAGCCGGATGAGGCGGGGATAAGGCGGTGCCCTAGCCCGAGGAGCGGCCGGAAAAGAGGCTGCGCCACGTGACCAGCCCATCGCAAGCCTGTTAAAAGGCGGTGCGGCCCGCGCGGACCCCTGTTCCGGGCTGTGCTCTCCCCGCGGCTGGGACGTGCTCGCCATGTGTGCAGCTCCGGCGGCGGCCGCAGTAGCGGCCCAGCGCTCCGTGTACGCCTTCTCGGCACGCCCGCTGACCGGCGGGGAGCCCGTGAGCCTGGGCTCCCTGCGGGGCAAGGTGCTGCTCATTGAGAATGTGGCGTCGCTCTGAGGCACAACCATCCGGGACTACACTCAGATGAACGAGCTGCAGCAGCGCTTCGGGCCGCGGGGTCTGGTGGTACTTGGCTTCCCGTGCAACCAGTTCGGGCATCAGGTGTGCGGGGCGGGGCGGGGCGCGGGTGGGCGTGCAGCGTACAGCGTGCAGGAAAGGGGGTCGCTCCCTTAGAGTTCCCTGGTTCCTCCCACCGCCGTGCGCGCGCCCTGGCGGTCCTGCAGGCCTCCCGAGGCGGCACGGCCGGGTGACTCACCGGAATGAAACGTCCTTGTTTGCGGCGAGGTTTCCCCTCCCCTTGCCGGTGCTCAGCGGCCCTTCCCGCCCGCAGGAGAACACGAAGAACGAAGAGATCCTGAATTCCCTCAAGTACGTTCGCCCGGGCGGCGGGTTCGAGCCCAACTTCCTGCTTTTCGAGAAGTGCGAGGTGAACGGCGCGCAGGCGCACCCCCTCTTCGCGTTCCTGCGGGAGGCCCTGCCCGCGCCCAGCGACGATGCCACTTCGCTCATGACCGACCCCAAGTTCATCACCTGGTCTCCCGTGTGCCGCAACGACGTCTCCTGGAACTTCGAGAAGTTCCTGGTGGGCCCCGACGGCGTGCCCGTGCGCAGGTACAGCCGCCGCTTCCCCACCATCGACATCGAGCCAGACATCGAGGCGCTGCTGGCAAAGCAGCCGCTGTCCGCCTAGGGTGCCCCGGCAGCACCGTGCAGCCCTTGGGGGCTCCCGTCCTTGACGGTGTTTCTCTAAACCTGAATGGAGAAACACCCGATGCCCCGGGAAACCCCCCCAAGATTGGCGCGGGCCCTGCCCCTCTCCCCGACCAAGATTTCTCACTAATAAAGTGTCTTCTTGCCAAAGAACTTTGTCAGTGTCGACTAGGGGCCCCGTGAACTTCACTGTCATAGGCTGTGAGCTAAACCTTGGCGCTTATACCAGCCGTGTTAGAACTTGCTTTCCTCTGCCCCGTGTAAATAGCCTCTTCTCTGGAGATGCCCCTGCTCCAGGCAAGATACCAGTAGGGCTACCCTAGGCAGGCCCTGCCTGGTCCAAAACCCATTATTCCAAAGCAGAAAGACAAGGGCTTGAGCCATAGTACTGTGGGAAGGGTGTTGGCATTGCACGCAGCAGACCCAGGTTTGGTTCCCCATCATCCCATATTGTCCCTACTATTGCCAGGAGTGATTCCTGAATGCAAAGCCAGAGGTATCCCCTGAGCATCTCTGGGCATGGCTCAGAAAAAAACAAAAATAGACCAAAGCAGGAAGACAGTTCTAGGGGCTGTAACAACTCCATGGGCTTCCATTCACATTCAGATTCTGGAGTTAGGCTCACAGAAGCCCATTTTACACAGCCACAAACCTATCAGTATTAGAAACTCTTCCTTTGATCCATCTTTGTATAGTATCCCCACAATTCTGATATGGGCCTTACTAGTTGCTGCCTCTCTTGTAATCAAGTTAGAAGCTGTGACCAGGCCACCATGGCACACAGCTGTTAGCAGTTATCAGGCTCAGGGTAGGGGCATATCTTGGGGACCATCTGTTGTTTCCCAGACAACCAGCCTCTGCATCTGTTGACCCTGCTTTTAATCTCACTAGCCAAAACTAGTCACTTCTTACCATCCTCAAGGGGATTCTTCAGGACTTGAATACAGCTGCTGCTTCTGGGCATACATGGCCCCAGAGACATGTTAATATCACCCCACCTAGAATCGGGCTGCTTTAAATGCAGCCAACCTGAGTTCAATTCCCAGCTCCCCATATAGTACCCTGAATATTGCCAGAGTGACCCCTGAACACAGCCAGATCTGACCTCCCAAAAAAGTGATGGATAAATAAAGCAAAGTAAAAATAAATTAGTGAATTATGATAAAATTAATTAAAACAGGTTACCTGAGCAGAGAGTGGGGATGGGAGAAAGGATTGAAGGGGCATAAGGAATCCTGGGAGTAGGAGCTTCTATCTATTGTTTTTTGGGAAAAAAGACTCTCAAAATAACATGTCATCTGGGTATATGGAACAGAAGCCAGTTGCCCTCTGAAGAAGTTATTGCCATGACTATTTTTTCTGCTTTTTGGGTCACACTCAGCGATGTACAGGGGTTAATCCTGGCTTTGCACTCAGGAATTACTCTTGGCGGTGCTCAAGGGACCATATGGGATGCTGGGAATCGAACCTGGGTCAGTGGGGTGCAAGGCAAACACCCTACCCACTGTACTATCACTCCAGCCCCTATTACCATGACTTTAAAGAACGCAGACCTCACTGGAGCCAGAGAGATAGTATAGCTACAGCCGGTGAAGCATTTACCGTGCATACAACCTACCTGGGTTTGATCCACGGCACCCCATATGGTCCCCCACCACCACCACCCCCACCCTGAAGCCTGCCAAGAGTGACCTCTGAGTGCAGAGCCAGGAGTAAGCCCTGAGCCCTGCTGGGTATGGCCCAAAAACCAAAAAATAAACAAGAAAAAAATGCAGAGTCATTGCTGGGGTGTGGTTCTGTGACCGTGCATGCACGAGGTCCTAGATTCTCCTTGGCAGGACCATCATAAATAAGATAAAGGATGCAAATTATCTAGAATTAGGGACATCTCAGGAATTATCTGTTAAACCTTGGTATAGAGAAATCTGTTCAACCTTGGCAGACACATAGAGTCAAAGGTTGGTTCTTGTTTTGTTCTGCTTCTAAATAGAGGCGCTCTAGGCCCATCTCTGTTGTTGACAGTGGTGGGGGCACAGGGCACCAGGGCTATACCACTTTGTCTGTACAGGTATCTGCTCTTCCACTTGAGGTATTTCACCTAACTTTAAGAGGTCATTTCTTGTTACATAAAGGCATTGTATGGTGAGACTGCTCCATCTCTCCTTGAGACTCCCAGAACCATTACCCTTCATCCCTTAGCATAGGCTATAAGACCCTGGTTTATCCCACTTACTTTAGAATTTATAGCCATGTAAATTCTCTACCAAACATCTAAATTTGCTGTTTTCTCTTCTTACCTATCTGATGTTCATTTGTTCATACCTTAAATCCAAGAGGAATCCAGAGAGGCGGGGAAATGTTTCCCATCACCCTGATAAAACTGAAAAAGCCTAGAAGCTGTTAGCAAAGGAACAAGCTGATGGAAGTCGACAGGGAGGATGAGACGTGAGGATCTGGGGTGGACAACACCTGGGGGAGCAGGTTTGGGTGTGTGCTCAGCAGAAGGGGGTATGCTCAGGCTCAGGTGTGCAGACTGGGAATATGGTTCAACGGTAAAGCACACAACTTGTGTGTGCGAGGCCCTTCATCTGATCCCTGGCACCAAAAACAAAAACCCTTACCTGAAACAGATTCAGATGTGTTGCATGAGACACTGAGATGGAGGCAAGGTGCAGCAGCTGGAGACGAGAGACTTCAAGAAGGAGCAGGGCTAGAGAAGTTCTTACCACTAGAAGGGAAGTGGTCATCTGCAAAGAGTGGCAAGAAAAAGATCAAGACAGGAGCCAGAGTGATAGTACAGCGGGTAGGGTGTTTGCCTTGCATGCGGCCAACCTAGGTTCAATCCCTGGCATCCTATATGGTACTCCAAGTACCACCAGGAGTAACTCCTGAATGCAGAGCCAAGAGGAACCCCTGAGCATTGCCGGGTATGACCCAAAAAGGCAAAAAAAAAAGATTAGGAGGGAATCCTGGGTCAGGTGGCAGAGGCACACTAGAAGGCCCAAGGAGCCAAAGGAAGTAGTGAACTGGGGCAGGAGAGAGAGCTCAACAACTGGAGCATATGCTTTTTTTTTTCCTTTTTTGGGTCACACCCAGCGATGCATAGGGGTTACTCCTGGCTCTGTACTCAGGAATTACTCCTGGCGGTGCTCGGGGGACCATATGGGATGCTGGGAATCGAACCTAGGTTGGCCGCATGCAAGTCAAACACCCTACCCATTGTGCTATTGCTCCGGCCCCAGGAGCATATGCTTTGCATGCAGGCGGCCCAGGTTTCATTCCCTGGCACTGCATAGTTCCCTGAGAACTGCCAAACAGACCACCCTGAGCTGAGCCCAAGAGAGAATACAGAAGGAAGGGCACTTGCCTTGCACATGGCTGACCCAGATATGATACTTGGTACCCCATATGGGCCCCAGAGCATGACCAGGAGTGATCCCTGAGTACAGAGCCAGGAGTAAGCCTTGAGCACTACTGGCCCCAAAACATCAGCAACAATAAAAAGTAGACCCTGAGCAGAACTTGCTGTGGCCCAAAGACTGAATAAAAGTCATCCGGCAAAAGTGCAACAAATGGGGCCAGAGCGATAGTACACTGGGTAGGGCATCTGCCTTGCACACAACTCACCCAGGTTTGATCCCCAGCATCCCATATGGCCCCCTGAGCACTGCTAGGAGTGAATAGAGTGTAGAATTATGAGTAACTCCTGAGCACTGCCAGGTGTTGCTCCCCCCAAAAGTGGAACAAGTATGTCTCAACAAGGGCAGTTTTAGGCAATCAGCTAGAGCTTAAGCCCATGTACAAGAGCCTGAGATGCACCGGGTGGTGTCCTAGGAACTACCTACACAGAACCCAAGATCACTCGGGCGCTTGTTAAACCCTGTATCCCAGGGCCTGCTTCAGTTATACTAATTTGGAAAATCGAGAATAATGTCCTACTCAGTGACCTACCAGCTGGATTCAAGAGGAGAGAACCCTGCCCCCATCTTCTGCAGAGGGTCACTTTCTGACTCTTGATCAGGCTCCAGCACAAAAGCCTGGGATTTCCCAACTGACTCTAACCTCTTCCTCCCAGTCAGCTAGTGACTCATTCTGCTTGCCACTGGGTTTGGGGGGTGGGGGAGGAGTTTGGGACCACACCCAGCAGTGCTCAGTGACTATTTCTGGCTTTGTGCTCAGGACAGGTCACTCCTGGTAGTGCTCAAGAGATTATAGGTGGTGCAGAGATTAAACCAGTGCAGCTGCATAAAAAGCAAACAACTTACCCCCTATATGATCTCTCTGGCACCTGACACTTCTTTTTCCCCCCTTTAGTTTTTGGGGCATACCTGGCAGTGTTCAGGGCTTATTCCTGGTTCTACACTCAGGAATCACTCCTGGAGGTGCTCAGGGGACCATATGGGGTCCCAAGATTGAACCCAGTTTGGCCACATGTAAGGCTCATGCTACCCACCATCTCTCCAACCCACTTACTTATTTTTTTAACTGTGTTTGTGTCTTGGGTTCCTAGGAAATTTTTTTTTGGGGGGGGGTGGTGTGGGGAATGGATGAGTGGCGGAAGGGGAACATAGCTCCCAAGGAGTAGTCAGGAAGCCTGGGGCACCTCTCAGTGATATTCGACCCAGTTTCACAGGCTGATGATGCAGTGTTTAAGTCTGGCAGTGCAGTATCAGGGATTGAACTTGGGGTCTCAAGCATGTTAGACACCTACTTCATTCCCATGAGCTAACTTCCCAGCCTCGGGAAGGGCACTGCTAAATTTTCCGTGTAATTGACCTTGGCTGCTGAATATTCCTTGTCAGACTTCAAACCTGCCTATCTCTTTTTAACTGGAATTCCTTTCCAATTCTCTCTTCTTCAAGAAACCTCAGAATAAAACCAACTAACACTTCATCTTCCTTCCTAAAAATCTGAACATCAGGCCAGAGGTAGGGTGCTTGCTTTGTACACAGCTGACCCAGGTTCAACACCCCCCAAACCCACCCTCCTCATGCCATATGTTTCCCCCATGTACCACCAGGAGTGGTTCTTGAGAGCTGAGAGCAGAACCAGGAGTAAGCCCTGAACCAGGGTACAGCCCAAAAAACAGAGAGAGAGAGAGAGAGAGAGAGACAGACAGACAGACAGACAGACAGACAGACAGAAGAAGGGGGGGAGAGAGAAGAAATTAAATGAAACTGGATGTTTCCTCCCAATACAAATGCAAACACACACACAATCCCAGACTTGCACATCTTTTATCATTCAATAGTGTAACTGCTACCTGCTTAGACCTGTACCCACCCCACCCCATCCACCCCACTGTGAATCAGCAGTACAAAAGAACAAGTAAGAACTAAAGAATCACAGAGGGGGCCTGAGCAGTAGTACAGTGGAAGTGGGTGGAGCGTTTACCTTGTACACAGCCAACCTGGGTTTGATCTTCTGCATCACATGTGGTTCCTCCAGCCCTCTAGGAGTGATTCCTGAGTCTAGAGCTAGGAGTAAACCGTGAGCACTGCTAGCTGTGTGACGCCCACCCCACCATTCCCCTCCCCCCCACTAAAAGAATCATAGAGAGCCTGCCTGCCAGAGGACCTAGCCTTTGGTAGAAGTAGCTGTGAGACCTTGTTTTATCTGGGGCAGGTGAAGTGTTTAGGCCACTGGCCATCTAGATGGATCCTTTTGTTCCTCAACTCAGTTCAGAAGCTGCAGTTTGAGCAGTGCTTTCAGAAATGGTTACCCCTTCACTTTCTTTTGGGGGATGGGGGACTCATAAAAGTGCTCTAGGAGTTCCAGGGCGACTTCTGGAGATAATCAGCAATCAGGCTTAACAGGTAAATACAAGGGCCCAAGGATGTGATGCTCTAGTGCTGGGGACTACTGGGGCCATACCAGCGGTGCATGGGGCCACCAGAACCACACCCACTCGTGCTCAGAGGATATGATGCTGAAGGTACTTTTCATGAGCCTGGAACCCCTGTACTATCTCCTTGGCCCCTCTCTTTGTTTTGTGAAACATTAAACTTCTGCTTTGCTTTGTTTTTTAGTTTTGGGGCCACACCTCACAATGCTCAGCAGTTACTCCTAGCTGTGCACTCATGAATCACTTCTGGTGGGCTCAGTAGACCCAAGGGATGCTGGGGATTGAACCCAGGATGGTTATGTGCAGGGCAAGCTTCCTACCTGCCATACAATTGCTCCTGCCCCAAGTTAAACATCAAATTTGATCAATTATGCATACTTATGTTAAGATATCACAGAGTATACTTAAAATGTTTTATAATTTCATTAGTCCATTGTATTTCAACAAAGCTTAGAAAAGAATCTAGGGCCAGAGTGAAAGTACAGCAAGGGGAGGAAGCTTGCTTTGCAAGTGGCCCATCTGGGCCAGATCCCCAGCACCATGCACAGTCCCCTGAGTACCACTCACTGGGAGCAATCCCTGAACGTAGATTCAGATCCAGATCCAGATCCAGGACTTAACCCTGAGCACAGCTAGGGGTGTGTGTGTGTGTGGTGTGTGTGTGTGTGTGTGTGTGTGTGTGTGTATGAGAGAGAGAGAGAGAGACAGACAGACAGACAGAGACAGAGACAGACAAAGAGACAGAGACAAAGACAGAGAGAGACAGAGACAAAGACAGAGAGACAGAGACAGAGAGAGAAAGAGGAGAGATAGACAGAGAGAGAAAGAGAGAGAGAGAGGGGAGAGTGATTAAAGTAGGTTAGGCATTTTCTGCACTATCAGCCGTTTATCAGATGACATCCTTTTTTTAACTGTCTCAGTGTGGGTCCACAGATAACATTTAAAGCAAACTTAGTTATTTAAATGGCTTATTAATTTTTTATTTTGGAGAGACACTTGGTGGTGCTCAGGGGACCTTCCCAGCAGTGCTGAGGGATCATATGGTGGTTGGGATTGAACCGGGGTCTCACATCTGCAAAAACTGTGCCCCAGCCCTTTTGAACTATCTCCCTAACCCTAAAATTACATTTTTAAATTTAACTTTTACTTAGACACTGTGATTAATAAAGTTGTTTATAATAGAGTTTAAGGCTCCATGTTCCCACCTCCACTCTCACTGACCCATAACCCATCCCTCCACTTTTGTTTGTTTGTATTGGGGCCACAACCAAAGGGCCTCAGGGATTATTCCTGGTTCTATGCTCAGGAGTCCCTCCTAGAGGGCACCATATGGGGTGTTAGGGATCTAACCTAGGTCAGCCACCTGCAAGGCAAATGCCCTGCTGGCTCTACTATCGCTCTGCCCACCATCCCTTCACTTAAGACCCCATGTTTCCTCCTACCCTTCTAACTGAATTCTTCACAGAGATATTGTTTTTGTTTTATTTTGTTTTTGTTTGGGGGGTATGTATATATATATGGCTAAACTCAGTTATATTCCTGGTTCTGTGCTCAGATGTCACTACTGGCTGTGCTTGGAAAACTATATGGGGTCCTGGCAAGCCTTATCTGCTGTACTATTTTTCTGGGTCATAACAGATACATTTTTTAAAATTGAATCACTGTAAATTACAGAGTTACAAAGTGTAGGGGCAGGAGTGATATTAAAGTAGTTGTGAATCCCTGACAGTCATTCCTGAGTGCAGAGCCAGGAGTAATCTCTGAGCGTTGCTGGGTGTGACCTCCTCCCCCCACCAAAAAAAAAATACTTCTAAAACAAATAAGAAAACAAGCAGTACTCCTACATAAATAAATAAATAAGAAAACAAAATTATTTATGATTGAGTTTCAGGCCTACAATATCTGAGCACCCATCCTTTCACCAGTGTCCACTTCCCTTCACCAATGATGTCCCCAGTTTCCCTCGACCCCCAAGCCTGTCCCTGTGGCAGGCATGTTTCCCCCCCTCCCTTTACCCACTGAAGTTTTCAATACCGTTACTAAAAGATTATCATGCAGATACATCAAAAAATAAATAAATTAGGGGCCTACTCAGTGGTTCCAGGGACCTCTAGACCCCTAGCTGGTTCTTGGTGTTGCCAGGGAGGCCACATGGTACCAGGGATCAAATCCAGGGCCCTGTGAATGCTAGGCATGTGCTCCAGTCCTCAGCAGGATAAGTTTTAACTTTTTTTAAAAAAAGAATTAACTTTTGGATAAAACTGAGCAAGAAATACTGGTTAAATATTTCCCTGAGCGAGCGAAAACAGCAAGGGTTTATAAAGAATGGGCAATGATCCCTGTCAGAGTTCCCAGAATCTGACAGGCTTCTGCCAGTGCACTCACCAAACAGACTGGCTAGGTGAGCTTTCACACACAGAGCTGTATCATACCCATACTGGAGCTGGTGCTGAGCTACAGTTCAGCCTCACTGGGCTGCGGAGCTGGGAGCACAAAGGAGAAGGGTTTTTTGTTGTTGTTGTTTTTATTTATTTATTTATTTATTGCTTCTGGGTCACACCTGCAGATACTCAGGGGTTACTCTAGGCTCTGTACTCAGGGATCACTCTGCGTGGGGTCCTTGGGGATTGAACCAGGGTCTACCTAGTGCAGGGCAAGCCCCCTACCTGCTGTATTATTCCTCTGACCTAAAGACCTTGCTTTCCTTAAAGGAGGCTTGGATTCTGCAGGAAGTAGCCTCTGCTGTGGATGCAAGTTTCCTCAGCTCCTCAAAGAGGTCCTGTGAAGGTCAGAGCCTGCTTATTGCCACCTGGTGGCCATTCCAAGCCCTGGCCAGCGGGCAGGAGCCTCCTTTCCTGTCTGCCATGAGTCTGGGGCAGGGCTCCTGGGAAAGTCCCCAAGATCCAGGGAGCAGGAGGGGCTTCCGCCCCTTCTTCTTGTGAGTCCTGTTGAAGGAGCCCTGACATACTGTTAGCTTTTATCTCCCAAGAGCTCGAATCCAGACTTGCCACGTGAAAAACAAAACCTCAAATCTCTGAGACCCGGATGTGGGGGAGCACAGACCTTGCTTGCCTGTGTGAAGCTCTGGGATCTGACCCAGCACCGAAACAAGAGGCACCAAGTGGGATCAAAGTGATAGTACAGCAGATAGGGCATTTGCCTTGAATGTGACCGACCCGGGTTCGATCCCCAGCATCCCATATGGTACCCCTAGCACCTCCAGGAGTAATTCCTGAATGCAAAGCCAGGAGTAACTGCCGAGCATCACTGGGTGTGACCCAAAAAAGAAAAAAAAAAAAAGAAGCACCAAGTGTCCTACAGGCCTGCAGGCTCAACAGAGAGCCAAGGAGAGGGCTGAGTCTCTGTTCAGAAGAACAATCTGCCATCCTGGCCTCCTGTGTCCCAGTAGGTGACTGTCCCCTTGTAGGTGGATGTGTGAATCTATAGATCCCCGAATGTCCCCTACAGTCTCATCATGCACCCCCAAAGCCAGGGAAAATGTAAGCACAACTTTGCTCACTCAGTTGCTTAATTTTCTTCCCAGCCAAATATCTGCTCCTCCATGTCCATGGAGCATTTTTTGTTTTGTTTTTAGGTCACCCCCAATGATGCTCAGAGGTTACTCCTAGCTAGCTATCTACTCAGGAGTCACTCCTGGCGGTGCTTGGGGGGCCATATGGAATCGTCAAACTCAGGTTGGTCACGTGTAAGGCAAATGTCCTACTGGCTGTACTGTATCTGTATTATAGCTCCAGCCCCCCTGGAGCTCTTCTATCACACAATCACAGATAAAAACATCTCTATAATGGCTGTGAAGCCCTGGAGAGAAAGGAAGATATGTACATAGTAGATCACTACTCAACTTAAACAATGACTAGGATCTCTACCCTTCACTCAATTGAGAAAACTTACTATGAATTTACTTTACTTTGTGCAAAGAGCAAACTCACACACATGGCCATCTAAATTTTTATGGCAGGGGCTGGAGCAATAGCACAGTGGGTAGGGTGTTTGCGTTGCACACAGCCGACCCGAGTTCAATTCCCAGCATCCCATATGGTCCCCCGAGCACCGCCAGGAGTAATTCCTGAGTGGAGAGCCAGAAGTAACCCCTTGTTCCACTGGGTGTGACCTCAAAAGCAAATAAATAAATAAATAAATATTTATGGCAAGTACATTGAAGATAGAAGAGAGAAGAGAATGCACTGGCCCCACCCCTCACCTACAGGGCTGGTCACTGGGTAAGGTCTAAAAAAGAAAACCAGCCTGAGTCTGCTCTCTGAAATTCTTTTCTTTCCTTTTCTTTTTTTAGACCATACCCGGTGATGCTCAGAGATCACTCCACTCCTGGTGAGGGTTCAGGCTACCATATAGGATGCCAGGGTTGGGGTTGGCTGTGTACAAGGCAAATGTGTTACCTACTCTACTATATTCTTTCAGGAATACAGTAGAGAATACAATACCATATTCTTTTAGCATTTTAAAAAAATTTTATTTTATTTTATTTTTGCTTTTTGGGTCACCCGGTGATGCACAGGGGTTACTCCTGGTTCTGTACTCAGGAATTACTCCCGGTGGTACTTGGGGGACCATATGGGATGCCAGGGATCAAACCCAGGTTGGCCGTGTGCAAGGCAAATGCCCTACCTGCTGTGCTATCGCTCCAGCCCCTCTTTCAGCATTTTTGAATTTTAGGCCACAACAGAGGGTTGGAGCAATAGCACAGTGGTAGGGCGTTTGCCTTGCGCGCAGCCAGCCCGGCCTAGCCAGGTTTGATTCCTCCGCCCCCCTCGGAGAACCCGGCAAGCTACTAAGAGTATCTCGCCCACACGGCAAAGCCTGGCAAGGTACCCGTGATATGTTAAATATGCCAAACACAGTAACAACAAGTCTCAAAATGGAGACGTTACTGGGCCTGCTCGAGCAAATCGATGAACAATGGGAGGACAGTGCTACAGTGCTACAGGCCACAGCAAACAGTGCTGGGGAAGAGGACCTTAGCAGGGGACCTTAGAGTGCTGGGAATCAAACATGCAAGACAGAAAAAAAAAAAAAGCCATGCAGGACAAAAGCTGACCAATAAGCCGAGTCCCTGTCTCCTTCGTGTTTTTTTTTTTTTTTTTTTTTAGTTTTTTGGGCCACATCTGGTGGTGCTCAGGATTTAATCCTGGCTCTGTGGTGTGCTCAAGGATCACTTCTGGAGAGGTCCAGGGGACTATATGTGGTGCCAGGGGTCAAACCCAGGTAGGTTGTGTTCAAGGTAATTGCCTCTTGTTGCGGTGCTGGGTCAGATTCCAGAGCTTCTACCCGCTCTACCCGCTGTACTATTTCTCTGGCCCCTCCTTCATGTTTTTGCCTGTAACCTAATCCTTATGTAACAGTGGTTAAAGTGTGATAAGATGTTTATCTGGGCCAGAGATACAGTACAGGGGTCAAGATACTTGCCTTACATCTGGTCAGTCTGGGCTCAATCCCCAGCACGGTATATAGTCCCTCTAGTCATATTGAGACTGATCCCTGAGCACTGGCAGGTATGGCCAACACCCCTGACAACAAAAAAATGATGCTTAATTTTTCTAAACTGCATTTTTAATATTTTCTGCTTGTTTTGTTTTGGAGTCACACCTGGCAGTGCTCAGGGCTTGCTCCTGACTACACTCAGGGATCACTTCTGGCAGGGCTTAGGGGACCACATTGGGTTCCAGGGATTGAACTGGGGTCAGCCATGTGCAAAACAAGTCCTGTAAAACAAGCTCTGTATATCACTTCGGCTCCAGGACCTTCTATTTTTCCACAGTAAAAGAGCAGGATAAGGAAACACAGGTAAGAAGGGAATAAAAATATTTTCTTTAGTAGAAAAAAAAATGTCCAGCTCTAATCAAAAGGTGCCCTATATTGTAAACATCTGCCACATGTGCTGTGTGATGGCAGACAGAGCGTGGACAGAGGGTGACTAGGGAGGGCCAACTCCAGTTAGGCTAGGCGCGAGCCATTGAAACAGCCAAGGCAGAACTTGATGATTTGGAACCAAATAAAGCATAGAACTCACACACCCAGACATTACAAACCCTCAGTGAGATCATCACAATCCACCATCAGGGGGTGTGTGACCAATAGGCCAGGCCTGTTTGTCCTAACTCCCTTCCTGCTTTCCCTCCCTGTGGCCACAGCTGGAGCAGAGGGTGGGGGAGTGGCTCAGTTCAGTGGTTTGATTACTGCTGAGTGGTCCAGGCTGCCACTTCTCCCTGGGTACAAGGGCTCCACTGAGAACACAGCCTGGGGCCAGGGTGACTCCTGGGCTGAATCACAGTTTTTCTGCTCTAATCCCCTCATCACTCCCACAACACCAGAATCTCGCTAGTAGTTCAAAAAGATGTTTAATTTTTCTAAACTGTGTTTCTAGAGCCTCTTCCTTATTGTTTCCTTGTTTGTTTGGGGGCTACACCTGGTGGTGCTCAAGGCTTCTGTCTGACTCTGCATCATTCCTGATGGTGCTCAGGAGACCACATAGGGTGCTAGGAATCAAACCTGGGTCAGCCACATGCAAAGCAAGTACCCTACCTGCTGTACTATCACTCCCCGAATTAAAAATCTTTTAAATCTTGGGGCTGGAGCAATAGCACAGCGGATATGGCGTTTGCCTTGCATGTGGCCGACCTGGGTTCAATTCCCAGCACCACATATGTTCCCCCAAGCACCGCCAGGAGTGATTCCTGAGTGCAGAGCCAGGAGTAACCCCTGAGCAACAGCTGGATGTGACCCAAAAAGAAAAAAAACAAACAAACAATCTTTTAAATCAAATTTATTAAAAAGGTATTTTTGGGGGAGGGCACATGGGAAGAACTTAGGATTTTTTTTCTGTCTCCATTGTGAGACTTGTTACTGTGTTTGGCATATTGAATACGTCACGGGTAGCTTGCCAGGCTTTGCCGTGCGGGTGAGATACTCTCAGTAGCTTGCTGGCTCTCCGAAAGGGGCGGAGGGATTGAACCCAGCTCAGCCAGGCCGGCCGCTTGCAAGGCAAATGCTGTGCTATCACTCCAGCCCAGTGCTCAGGAGACCATTATTTTTTTAATTCATTATATTGGTTCGGGGGTCTCATCCACAGTGGTAAGGCTTACTCCTGGCTTATGACTCCTAGTGGGGCTTGAACAAACCTATGTGGTGGGTGTAAATTGAATCCCCTGGATGACCACAGGAAAGGAAGATGACTTAATTGCTAGCTCTCTCCCGCCCTAGAAAATGGTGTGTGTGTGTGTGTGTGTGTGTGTGTGTGTGTGTGTGTTTTGGGGCATGGGAAGTTGTACTCAACTATGCTCAGAATTTACTCCTAAAAAAAAAAAAGAATTTACTCCTGTCTCTACACTTAGGGATCATTCCTGTGGCAGGGTTTAGGGAAATGAGGTTCACTGCATGCAAGATAAGGCCTTAACCCCTGTACCCAATTTAAAATGTGACCCATGGCCCCAATGAAAAACTTTTTCTTGGGTTGGAGCAATAGTACAGTGGATAGGGTGCTTGCCTTTACAGGAGGTTGACTGGGCATTGATCCGTGACACCCCATATGGTCCCTGGAATCCTACCAAGAGTCATCCCTGAGTGCAGAGCCAGAAATAAATCCTAAGATTGCCAGGTGTGGCCCAAAAAACAAGTCTGGAAACAGGAGCTGGAGACATAGTACAGAGGGTAGGGCGCTTTCCTTTCATGTAGCCTATTCAGGTTTGATCCCCAGTATCCCATATGGCCTCCTTAGCCCTGCCAGGAGTTATTCCTGAGCACAGAGTCAGCAGTAAACCCTGAACACTGCCAGGTTTGGCCAAAAAAGGTAAAGGCCCTCCCGTTGATCGTCGATTTGCTCGAGCGGGCCCAGTAACGTCTCCATTGGAGACTTTGTTGTTACTGTGTCTGGCAAATCGAATACTCTCGGTAGCTTGCCGGGCTCTCCGAGAGGGGCGGAGGAATCGAACTCGGGTCGGCCATGTTGGCCGCTTGTAAAGCGAATGCCCTACCCGCTGTGCTATCGCTCCAGCCCCGGCCAAAAAAGACCAATATTATAACACACACACACACACACAAGTTGGGGAATAGTACAGCAGGTAGGGCATTTGTCTTGCATGTACCTGATTCAGTTTGGTCCCTGAAAACTGCCAGTAATAATTCCTAGCACAGAGCCAGGAGTAATTCCTGATCACTGCTGGATGTGCCCAAAATATAAAATATATATAAAATAAAGTATTCAATTTTTTAAAAGGAGGGGATGGAGTGGGAAAGATGAAGATTGGAGTGCCCACTTCACAGAGGAGCCTGTGATTTGACCCCTTGACACTGCAGTTTCCTGAGCAATCCTAGGAGGACCTCTGAGTACTGCTGGGTATGGCCCCCCAAAATTTTGAGGAGCTAGGGAGATTGCTCAAAGGGCTGGAGCGCAAATCTGGCATATGGAAGCCCTGAATTCAATCCCTGGCACTTTATTGTCCCTGAGCACTGCCAACGGGGACAGCTTAGGATGCTGGTCTTGAGTTGGATCCCACTAGTTATTCCTGCACAGAGAGGGATCTGGAACTTCTCTGTGATCTTGTGCACCATGAGCTATTTCTGGTAGCACCACAGTCAGGTATTTGAGCTCAACACAAAAAGGAATCAAATGCCAGTGGACACCACTAGAAGAGATGTGCGAAGGGGGGCGGGGAGAGAGAGAAAGAGAGAGAGTCCATCTGCCATCATCATAGCCAGGAAGGTAACTTCCAGTGATCTACAGGGAGCACAGAAGGACCCTCCACTGGTGGGCTGACCTTAGCAAGCACCACAACTAACATGCAAGTATATGGCCAGCTATGAGCGAGCTATTACCACAGCAACAACAAGTGGAAAGAGAAGAGGGGAAGAAGTGCCACAGTGAATTCTACCTCTGGGGTTACACTCCAGGCACTTAAAAAAAATTGATTTAGTCACTATGAAATTACAGTTATTCGAGATTTGGTTTCAGGCATACAATGTTTCAACACTGAACCCTTCAACTGTGTCAACTTCCTTCCACCAGTCTCCCCCTCCCCCACTGGCCTCTCCCCCACCAGCCTGCCTCTGTGAGATGCACTTTTTGAAAGAAGTTTTTGCACTGCGGTTTACAGTACCGTTAACTGCGTTTCATGCATAACTCTATCCCTTTCGGCACCCCCTCCTCCACCTGGTTGAACATCTCTCTCCCGGGTAGTTGTAGCCCGGTTTCTATCCTATTCCCCCAGACCCTGATACTTTGTAATCTTAACATAAAAATTTCAGGAAGTATACATGATTAGGGCTATTTTTTTAATGGAATCACTGTAAGATACAGTTATAAAGTTGCTCATGATTAGGTTTCAGTCAAATACAGTGTTTCAACACCCAATCCTCTGCTAGTACATTTCCCACCACCAGTGCTCCCAGTTTCCCTCCCACTACCTCCCCACCCTCCCAGATTAAGGCTATTTTTACAGTGTTTTAATAGAACTGAAACAATCTGGTTTAAAAAGATTTTCTAAAGTTTTCCAGTTTATAATTAGGTTTTGTCCCCCTTTCTAGTGGTGCTGAGGACTTGTCCTACTTCCTTTAAGACTCTGGTCCACACTATAAATGGTATAGGAGGAACTACTTAAAAATAAGAAGAGGGAAGCAGAACTTTGAATGTAGGTTCTGAAGTAGGTAACCCAACTTTGCCCCCATAAATAAGAGCACTTAAAGTAATAGTTCTCATTTGATTCCACTTGGGTGTGGGGTGGTGTCCACCTGGCTGCGTTTGCAGCTTACTCCTGGCTCTGTGCTGAGGAATCACTCCTGGCAGTGCTGGGAGACCATATGTGGTACGGAGGACAAAATGAGGGTCATTGTAAGGCAATCATCTTAACCCCGTATATCTTCCTGGTCCCTTCATTACATTTTTGTTTGTTTGTTTTGTTTTGGGGTCACAACCAGCAGTGGTCAGGCCTTACTCCTGGCTCTGTGCTCAGGAATCACTCCTGGCAGGCCTCAGAGGACTATGTGTAGTGCCAGGGATTTAATCCAGGTCACCTGCAAGCAAATCAAGCACCTGTACTCTCTCCAGTCCATTTTTTAAAACAATTTCAAAGAATTTTTGCAGAAAGGTAACCATAGAATTATCAACAGATGATAATTTTTATGTAGAAGATTAATTATTATGTGATTATTCGAGGCAATTTACTTCCAAATT
The DNA here is from genome assembly GCF_029834395.1 of Sorex fumeus. Classification (NCBI taxonomy): domain Eukaryota; kingdom Metazoa; phylum Chordata; class Mammalia; order Eulipotyphla; family Soricidae; genus Sorex; species Sorex fumeus. Next base: position 50,199,007 of record NW_026606129.1, on the reverse strand, counting down.
CACTTTGACCTGCTATCTACCCACAGCCAAGAGGCCTCTGTTACCAGGTGGTGCTAATTAATTTCAATTAGCCAAAACCCAACCTAAAAACATCAATCTGTTTAAATGATCTACCACACTTTCATCTGGCCTGCTCTCTTTCTTTCCTCCACATCAACAGTGAACATGGGTTCACCTGTTTTTCCTCTACTCCCATGCAGCCACCTCTCACTGGAACATTCTTCACAGGCTTCTGGGCTGGACAGTGCACTACAGGGGTAGAGCACCATTAGTCCTCCAGTCACTGCTTCAAGCCTTCTGACACTATCTGCAGCCAGTTCAGACAGGCATGTGGGCACAGTGGTCTCCTTCCTTTTAATATTTTTCCCTTCTGGCTATAGATCCCAGGTTTTTTCAGTAATGTATGCCCTGCACTATTAGCCTAATCCTCACTAATTTTTTCCTGTTTTTGGCCAGACTCTCAGGGCTTACTCCTGACAGGCTTGAGGGACCATATGGGGTACCAGGTATCAAACCCCGATTGGTTGCATGCAAAGCAAACGCCCTCCCTACTGTACTATTGCTCTGGGCCGCTCATTTTTTTGATTCTGTCCTTCCTGTTCAGGAAGCTCTCTTTGACTCCTCTCCTAACATACATCCTTATTTATATACTTTTTTTCTACACCACGTTCAAGAGCTGAGAGGTAGCTCAAGGGCTGAACCTTTACATACCAAGGCTTGGGCTCCAACTCCAGAACCATGTGGTCCCAAGTGCTGAGCCTTGGAGTAGCTCCTGGGGCTGTGTGGCCTACCAAAGAGCCACCAAAAGCTTCTTGTCAGTCCCTCTTGACAGCTCAGGTCTGGATCTTGCCTCACATCTCTAATGGCACAGAGCACATTTGGTGCTGGGATTATGTGTATACCTCTCCTCTATTGGACTGTAGAAGGGCAGGGACTGGTATTATTTTTCTCAGAGGGCTGGAAATGCCAGACCAGTGAGCGGAGCTCAAGCGTTTTCCCTCATATTGACCCTGGACTTACCTCTCCAGGAGGAGCCTGGCAGTACCTTTGTATGAGGGGTCGTGTGGGAAGGGAAAGTAAGTGTTCAAGACAATATCTCACTGCAGGAACAAATTAAGGAGCCGACAAATAATGTGAAAACCCCAGCGAGCCTCCTCCCCCATCCCCCAGTTGCTGTCGCTCCTGTGTGGCTGCTGGTGTCCCCGGCACCAGTGTGGAGAGTTTCTGGGACCGTGTGACAGGCGTCCAGGCGTCGTTAGACTTAGGTGACCCTTGGGATCCTTCCACATCCCGCAGGGCCTAATGGCCAGGCACCTGGCGCTTCGGTCTGGAGGCTTAAGGTCTCCCCGGAGGTCTCCAGCACTGGAAAATTCTAGTACCCAGGGCTTCTTGCATGTGGCCCTGCGTTTGCTTCCCTCCAGGATACCCACAAGCCGGATGGCGTGCTTAAGGGGTCACGAGCCTGCGAGTGCACGCCCGGAGGGGGCCGGGCTTGAGGAAGAAAGGGAAGCAGGGGGCGAGCGGGGGCTGCAACCGCAGGAGCGGAAGCCCGGCGCCCGCCTCCTCTTCCGGCCCGCCGGCCCCTCCGCGCCCCCGCGGGCCAGGGGCGGCGCGCGGGGCGGGGCGCGCGCTCCGGCTCGGGCAGGCGCGCGCTCGCGCGTGTGCGCGTGTGCGTGTGTGCGTGCGTGGGCGCGGCCCGCAGCACGCTGTGCGTGAGGCGGATGTCCGGGCCGGCTGGGCCGGGGCCGCGGACGAGATGGCGGAAGGCGGAGGCTGCCGTGAGCGACCGGATGCGGAGACCCAGAAAACCGAGCTGGGGGCCCTGATGAGGACCACGCTCCAGCGAGGGGCGCAGTGGTGAGCGTCGGGCCGGGCTTTCGGCTGCCGCTGCTGGCCCGGGGCCGAGGACTCCGGGCCCCAGGCTGGGCCGCTCCTGACCGGCTTGGACACTGGCCGTGCGGAGGAGGCGATGTTAGTGACCCGCGGAGAGGGGCTTGCCCCTTGGGCGAGAAGCCAGGAGGGCACCTCTCGGGACGTGCAGGTGTAGCCGAGGGTGGACCCTGCTCGTTCGCAGCCCCCGGGGCCAGGGCCGGCGGAGGGCCAGGGCTGCGGGATGGATGGGGAGGAGGTTGCGCTCCCCGGGGACCTTCCCGGTGGGGAGAGCGCTTTACCTGCGAGCGCTTGCCGTGTGACCTTGGGCAAAGAAGCGCCCACGACTCTCAGACCCGGTTAGTGACTGGTGGCATCGGCGACTCCCCCGTCCCCTCTCGGTGGCTGGAGGCGAGATTCGAAGTAGATTCTTTGTAACTTGTAAGCTGCGGAACAGATGTCAAGGTCAGAAGCGAGAGAGAGCTCTGGGTATTTGGCGGTAAATGTCATAAATTATTGTGGCGGTAGCATCGTTTCAGAGTCGAAGGGTAAGGAAGCCTGTAACCTAGCTGAAATGAAGATAGGTCTAGTATTCAGAGGACCGAGTCTGAGACAAGAGGTTTGTTGTTGTTTTTGCCATGCCAGGACATCGGACCTCAGGGCCTCACTTATGCAAGGCAAGTGCTTTTACCATCGGGACTACATCCCCGCCCCCTCAAAGACAAGAGGTTTCTTAATGTGTATATATATATTTTGGGGGGGAGGGAGGGGGTTGGGTAAGAAGGGACAGTATACTAGTGAAGAAATTGATGGGTAGAGTAGTGAGGGAGTTGAAAATTAGGGTTTGGCTTTGCGTTGAGTACCATTGAGTGGCCCCTGCTTTTAGGAAGCCAGGTGGAGCCCGCAACAGCCCTCGGCAGCAGCAGGGATAGAGCAGGGAGGCGACCGGGATATAATTTAGGTTCATGGAGCAGGGAAGGGAAGCAGAGGGGTCAGGTGGAGATCAGGTATAGCTTTACAGGTTCCCAAGCTGAGAAAATCAGCGCAGTCAGGTACCTGTGGAAGTTACCTTGCGAAGGTATGATGGAAGAAAAATGCTCTTCAAGGGTAGTTGAGAGCTGGATGGGTTGAGCTCCTCAGCACATGCTGAAGCCCCAGTTCTGTTTTGAAGCCTCCTGGACCCCTGAGCACCTCTAGGAGCAGCCCCTGAGCATCTCTGGGGGTTGCCCTAGAGATCAGGAAAAGTAGACTCAGCAAAAGCAGAGGAAAATGGAGGGGAAAAAAGCACTTGAGAGACTGAGATGTGTTTATTGATTGGGCTGTAGTTAACCAGGGCACAGGCTGCCGTCTAAGGATCTTGCCATCAGTAGTAGCAGCTTGGGTGCAGTTGGGGGAGGGGGAGCAAACTTAGCATTTGACTTAAAAAGATTTTTTAGAGAGGTACTGAGGCCCCCCCCCCCCCCAAGCTACCAAGAGTATCTCGCCTGCAGGGCAAAGCCTAGCAAGCTACCCTGACATATGCCAAACAGTAACAAAAAGTCTCAAAATGGAGCTGTTACTGGGTCTGCTTGAGCAAATTGATGAACAACCGGAGGACAGTGCTACAGTACTGATTAATTTGCTGAATCGTAGGTTTGCGAACCTTGATCATGGACTCTGGGAAGCTGTATGATACCAGTTGTAGGTTTGCGAACCTTGATCATGGACTCTGGGAAGCTGTCTGATACCAAGTATATTGGTTGGTGTTGTGTTTTGGACCCCGTCTAGCGGTGATTGGGGTTGCTTTGGTGACACTGCTGGAGGTCACTCCAGGCAGTGCTTGGGGGACCATGTGGTATTCGGGATTGAACTTGGGTCTCCTACCTGCAAAGCTGAAGTATGTTGGTAATAATTGTTTTGCTTTGTATCCCCACAGAAGTTGTATTCCCACTCGAGTTCCTAAACAAGGATCTCTATAAAGATCATTATAAAATTATTCAGCTGGTCACTTGCAATAACATTTTGGCCATAGAAATATTTAAATATGCACCTTAAAGAAAATAATTTCCAATTATTGTCCTTATTTTTGATTTTTGGATCACACCCGGCAATGCACACGTGTTACTCCTGGCTCATGCACTCGGGAATTATTCCTGGCAGTGCTTGGGGGTCCATATGGGTTGCTGGGAATTGAACTCCGGTCAACCGCGTGCAAGGCAAATGCCCTACCCACTGTGCTATCACTCCAGCCCTTGTCCTTTCTTTTTTTGAACAATCAGTGCACTTGGCCTGTCTCTATCCTGGGCCAGGCTCTGTGCCCTGTGAAGCCTGGCTGGCCCTACTGCTCTTGAGGGTTAATTATTTGGTGGTTGTTTGGTCCCCAATTGAAGAGGTCATTTAAACATTAAGGGGGCAGCTGCAGATACTTTCCTGGTATAGTTATTTTATTTATTTATTTATTTATTTATTTTTTGTCTGTCCCTAGGTATCTTATTGACAGTCGGTGGTTTAAGCAGTGGAAGAAATATGTGGGCTTCGACAGCTGGGATATGTACAATGTGGGTGAACACAACCTGTTTCCAGGCCCAATAGATAACTCTGGACTCTTTTCAGGTGCAGTATTCTGTTGGTTTTTCTCTTCTGTTTTGGTGGGGGAGTGTGTGTGTTTGGATCATACCCAACAGTACTCAGGACTTCTGGCTCTGTTCTGGGTCACTCCCAGCAGTGCTAAGGGGACCAAGCATATGCAGGGCAAGTGTCTTTTGAGGTGGGTATTACCCAGCAATGCTCAGGAATAGCTCCTGGCTCTTAGGACGCCGGGAATCCAGCCTGGTCAGCCTGACCAAAGGCAAGGCGCTACCTGCCCTACTGCCCTACTATCGCTCCAGCCCCAGGGCAAATGTCTTAACCTTTTTACTATCTCTCCAGCTCTTCTGTGGGAACACGTGTCTTTCTTTCTTTCTTTCTTTCTTTCTTTCTTTCTTTCTTTCTTTCTTTTCTTTCTTTTCTTTCTTTCTCTCTCCTTCCCTTCCCTTCCCTCCCTCCCTCCCTCCTTCCCTCCTTCTTTCTCTCTTTTTCTTTCTTTTCTTTCCTTCCCCTCCTTCCCTCCTTCCTTCCTTTCTTTCTTAGCCACACCCATTGGTGCTCAAGGCTAACTTCTGGCTCTGCACTGAGGAATCACTCCTGGAGGAAGGGTGGGGGGATGGAACCCAGGTTATTAGCCACCCTACCTGTATCTCTCTAGCCGTCTTGTTGCATTTCTTCTCTCTCTCTCTCTCTCTCTCTCTCTCTCTCTCTCTCTCTCTCTCTCCCTCTCCCTCTCCCTCTCCCTCTCCCTCTCCCTCTCTCCCCTCCTCTTCCTTTTTTTAGGGGTTACCGACAGTCATGGGGGCAATGTGGGGTGCTGGGGATTGAACCTGGGTCACCTATATGCAAGGCAAATGACCTACCTGCTGTAATATTGCTTCAGCCCTGCCTGTTGCTTTTCTTTCTTATTTTCGGGGGGAGTGGCAGGGCCAGGGGTTTATACCCAGTGATGCTCAGGGATTACTCTGGCTTGTAAGGATTTTCTCCTGGAGATGCTTGGGAGACATTATGGGATGCCTGGGATCAAACCTGGGTGGGCTGCATGGAGGCATGCCCTACTAGCTGTACTAGTGCTCTGATCCCTGCCTGTTGCTTTTCTTTTGGGGTCACACCCGGCGATGCACAGGGGTTACTCCTGACTCTGCACTCAGGAATTACTCCTGGAGGTGCTTGGGGGACTATAAGGGATGCTGGAGATCGGCATTTGTCAGCTGTGTGCAAGGCAAATGCCCTACCCGCTATACTGTCGCTCCAGTCCCTGCCTGTTGCTTTTTTAATTAAAATATTCACCTGGGCAGTGTCCTAACATTGTGTTTATCTGTAACATGAATATTGTGAACCTGGCTTCTCTTGTGTGGAGAGATAATAATCACACTTGATTTGTATCTATAGCTGAAGCCTTTACAAATTCTCATTTAAAAGGCAGGTTGCTCCCCCAGCCTTTTTTTTTCGGCCCATGCCCAGCAGTACTATGGGCTTACTCCTGGCTCTGTGCTCACATCATTACTGGCGGGACTTGGGGGACTATATCGGGTGTCAGGGATTGAATCCAGGTTGGCCTTGTGCAAGGCTTTACCCGCTGTACTATCTCCTCCCCAGCCACTGCTTTTTTTATTCTTAAAGTAACTGCTTCTGACAGAAGAATGCCTACCATTAAATTTTTGTTATTTTGTTTTGCTTTTGAGCTACTTCTGTCAACTCTCAGCATAGAGTGCTGGTGATGGAACCCAGTCTTCCTGCATGCAAAGCATGTACTCAGCCCCTTAAGTTCTATCTTGAACTTAGTGGGGTTTGGGCCACATCCAGCGATGTTCTGTGGCTATTCTTGAGTCTGTGCTCAGGGGTCCCTCTCAGTGCTCAAGGGATCATATTCAGTCTGAGGTCAGCTCAGTGCAAGGCTACTGTCTTAACTCCTCTCCTGTCTCATACCCCCCTGAATTCTTTGTGTTACCTTGACACTGGATTACAGACCCAGTGACCATCGTTAAATATTCTTGTATAGTTGTAATGTGAGGAGAGGTGGGAGTAGAGTTGTCACCATCTGTTCCCAATGGAAGATCTGTTTGAAACATCAATGTATGACACACCGGAGCTTGGCTTGTATCTGTGGATGCACAAAATGACAGTTGGTTTTTCTCAGATTTTGTTTTGCCCTTGCAAGCAGGAGAGAGGGCATCTATTGTCCTTACTTAAAATTAGGGCAGCAAGAAGACATAGGCATGAGGCTGGTTTCAGCTACCTAATCTAAGAGTTTTTTTTAAATGAGTAGAACTTCAGTGGAGAGCTTGTTTTCAGGGAAGATCTAAACGACATAATAATTATGTCTTATGCTTTTTTTTTTTTTTTTTTGCTTTTTGGGTCATACTCGGCAGCGATACACAGGGGTTACTCCTGGCTCTGCACTCAGGAATTACTCCTGGCGGTGCTCAGGGGGCCATATGGGATCGAAGCTGTAAATTGAAGCTGGGTTGGCTGCGTGCAAGGCAAACACCCTCCCCGCTGTGCTGTATCTCTAGCCCGATTGTGCCTGTTTCCTGAAGGCAGTCAGGTGGTATAGTGTTAGACCTCAAGTTGTTTCCAAGGATCACTCCATTATGCTTTTACTTTGTCTTCCCTATACCCCCCCTTTTTTGGGAAAAGAAATAATCTTGAGGCTTTTAAATGTGATGGTGATGAGAATCCTACTGCTGGAGGGTCCCTAAAAATAGTTGCATGATTTTCAGCGAGGGGTAACCATTTCTATCATAGTTACCCAATCCAGTAGCACCTGACTCCTCTGTCTTGAAACATTTACTGTAGCCTTAGGAGGTGAGACTCACATTCCATTTAGACTTTAGTAGAATATTAGCAGTTTTGGAATGATGTATCTTTGGTGAAAAAAAATGGTAAATTAGAAGTTTTCTATTTATTTATTTATTTTGGACCATACCTGCTGGTGCTCAAAGGGCTATTCCTGAGTCTGTGCTCAGTAACTCTCAGAGTTGTTCAGGGCACCCTTCATGTTGCCCAGGATCAAACCTTGGTCATGTTCATGCAAGGCAAGCACCTTGTTCTACTCCCTCTCCAGCCCCTACCATTTTTTTTTTCTGGAGTGCTGGAGAGAACCCATGGCCTCAGCTTGGTGCGTTTGGGAACTATGTAGTGCTTAGGGATCACTCTTGGGGGTGCTTGGGGACCATATAAAGTGCTGGGTATCGACTCAAGTTTTCTGCAAGCAAGGCAAGTGCCTGCCTGCTATACTAGCTATCTGGCCCTTGAGTCCTTTTTGTTTTTTGGTTTGTTTGGGGACCACACCTGTGGTATTTAGAGCTTACTCCTGCATTTTGTGCAAGTTAATGGCCTTACCCCTATGCTAGCTCTCTGGTCCCTAAATTCTTATTTTTGAAAAAAGATAGGACCATGGGTGGTGGTGGTGGGGGGGGGGCAGCAATATTACCGTGGGTAGGGTGTTTGCCTTGTAAGCAGCAGACCCAGCTTTGATCCCTGGCATCCCATATGCCCCCCTGAACACTGCCAGGAGTAATTTCTGAGTCCAGAGCTAGTTGTAACACACACCCCCTCCCCGCCCCCAGCATCACTGAGTGTGACCCAAAAACCAACAAAAACAAACAAAAAAAATACATTGATGATGGTGGAAGTCTAAACTTTGTATACCAAAAGCATAAACATTGACACTTTTTATTATCGTAGAGATAATATATGTGTATATTAAAATAGCACTGTAGCACTGTCCTCCCATTCATTTATTTGCTCGAGCGGGCCCAGTAACGTCTCCATCATGAGACTTGTTGTTACTTGTTTGGCATATCGAATACGTCACGGGTAGCTTGCCAGGCTTTGCTGTGCAGGCAAGATAATCTCGGTAGCTTGCTGGGCTCTCCGAGAGGGGCGGAGAAATAGAACCTGGGTTGGCCGGGCTGGCCGTGTGCAAGGCAAACGCCTTACCACTGTGCTATCGCTCCAGCCCCAATTAAAATAGAAAAAAGTAAAATAACATGTGAATCATTGGCTTTTTTCTATGTCAGATCCAGAGAGTCAGACCCTGAAAGAACATTTAATTGATGAATTGGATTATGTTTTGGTCCCAACTGAGGCCTGGAACAAGTTGTTAAACTGGTATGGCTGTGTTGAAGGGCAGCAGCCCATTGTGAGAAAGGTGAGTACCTGAATTGTCATACTTGCTGGTTAGTGTCTGTGTGCTCCTTGGGGTGACACTGATGGTTTTGGTTTCCTGGGGTATCTAAATGTATCTAAATGGTTGTTCAAGCTAAATGTTCCAGTGAGTGGCCTCCCAATATCAGATGTGTTTTGGGGTACTCAGGGAACACAACTGGCATTGTGGGGCTTCTTCCTGGCTGTGCTTAGGGGACCATGTGGTGCTCAGGACCAAATCTAAACCTCCTCTGTCCAAAGCATGTGCCCAGCTGTTTGAATGTTCTCTCAGGTCTCTAGAAGATTGAAAGTTTATTCTGGGTCACATTGGATTATAATAATATATTGCTTACCTTGTAGCCTTTTAGTTTGTTTTGGGGGCAATAATAATGACGCTCAGGGCTTACTCCTGGTTCTGAGCTCAGGAATTTCTTGTGGCTGTGCTCAGGGAATCATCCCAGGTGCTCAGGATTGAACGAGGGTTGGCATGCAGGGCAAGCGCCTTTCCTGCTGTGCTATTTCTCTGGTCCCAAGGTTAGCTTCTTAAGGGAAGGTACCACTTTTGAGATTGGAAGTTAGATTGTCCCATTCTTTGGGGTGGGGTGGGGAGGGGGCTCCCAAATAGTACTCAGAGGGCCAGGGGCCCCTTCCAGCGTTACGTGGTGACCCAGGCAGGATAGTTTGATGTGATGCTGGGGATCAGACTAGGGCCTTGCGTATTCTTTAACCCCAGAGCCATGTCCCTAGCACAGAAACCCAGATTGTTAACCCTCCTGAGAGTCATGAGATCACCTCTGTGACCTGCACATTGTTGTCTTATTTTACTGGAGGCAAAATCACGAGAGTTTAGGCATTGGGTGAGTTTCTTGTTCTTCCTGGTGTCTAGGAAATGGTTGCAGTCCTGAAGCTTGAGCCAAGAGTTACCTCTTAGGGCCAGAACTATCTTTTTTTTTCCCCTTTGGGTTATGGTTCAGAGCTCCCCAGGTCTGCTGGTTGCTGTCAGGGTATACTTTGTGTTCAGGAGGCCATGTGGTGCTGGGAACCATATTCAGAACCCTTAGACCTATCTTCTGGGCCCCCTGACCTACCATTTTCTTTTTTCAGCTAGGAATAAGGTTAGTAGTCAGTGGTTAGCATACTTCCAGCTTTCTATCAATATCTCATGCCCACAGTGCTGTCGTGGTGTGAGCATTTTGCCTAGGGTTAAACTGTGTCTTTGATTTGACCAAATCCTGAAAGGAATGAAAAATTACACTTCATTATTGTTCAGTGTTGCTAGGTCTGATTCCATCAAGGTGCTCTTGATTGGGCCTAATGAGCTCAATAAAAGTTATTTATTTTTATTTATTTTTTTGCTTTATGAGCATCACCCTGTGGTGCTCAGGGGTTACTCCTGGCTCTGCACTCAGGAGTCACTCCTGGTGGTGCTCGGCGAACCATAGGGATGCCACGGAAGGAACACAGGTCAGCTGTGTGCAAGGCAAACGCCCTATCCTCTGTACTGTCACTTCAGCTCCCTCAGGAAAAGTTTTTAAACTCCTTGCTGATGGTGCTTTGAGGCTGATCCTGGTTCTGTGTTCAGGAGACCATATGTGGACTTGAACCAGGGTTGGCTAAATGCCAGGCAGGCTCCTTAAACTCCACGAGCTTTCTGGTCCTGCTGTTGGGTTTTGTTTTCTTTATTTTTATTTTGGTGTCACACATGCCTGTGCTCAGGTTTCACCCCTGGCAGCACTTGGGGGACTCGCATACTGCTGGGAATGAACCCCGATCAACTTCTTACACAAAGTACCTTAACTTCTGTTCTGTCTCTTAGGCCCACCATTGTTTTGCCTGTTGGTGTTTTTAAGTGTCTGGGCTCTGATCACTTTCAGCTGGTAATCATGTGGATTCTGTCTTTTGCTACTTTTGAGACATAGAATTTTCAAGATAATTCAATGTGAAATCATGCTTCTTTTGTTTGTTTGTATTTTTGAACCACACCTGGGGATGCTCAGGGGATACTCCTGGCTCTGCATTTAGGAATTACTCCTGGAGGTGCTCGGGGACCATATGGGATGTTCAGGGATTGAACCCAGGTCAGCCACTTACAAGGCAAATATCCTACTCGCTGTTCTTTTGCTCTACTTCTGGACTCATGCTTCTTAATCCATGCTGCTTATTTATAGGTTGTGGAGCATGGCCTGTTTGTCAAACACTGCAAAGTGGAAGTGTACTTGCTGGAACTGAAGCTCTGTGAGAATAGTGACCCCACCAATGTTCTGAGTTGCCATTTCAGCAAGGCAGATACCATTGGTGAGTAGGTGGACCAGAGCTCCAGGTATTTAGTGCAGGGATACAGAGTACTTCGGAAGGAAGCTGAGATGTCTTCTCTCTCTTTTTTTTTTTTTTTGGGTGGGATGGGCTGGGGTGGTGGGCAGGATCCTGCAGTGTTCAGGTCTTACACCAGTTGTCCAGGCGACCATATGTGGTGCCAGGGATCAATCCTAGTTTGGCTTTGGCTATGTGCAGGTAAGTCCCATACTCTATTCTCTGGCCTGGGGAGGCCTTTTTAAAAGTTCTTTCTCTCTCTCTCTCTCTCTCTCTCTCCTTTTTGGGTCGCATCCTGTGATGCACAGGGCTTACTCCTGGCTTTGCACTCAGGAATTACTCCTGGCAGTGCTCAGGGATGCTGGGAATCGAACCCAGGTCGGCTGCGTGCAAGGCAAATATGCCCTACCCACTGTGCTATCGCTCCTTTCTTTCTTTTCCTTCCTTCCTTCCTTCCTTCCTTCCTTCCTTCCTTCCTTCCTTCCTTCCTTCCTTTCCGTGAGGTGGGGGGAACTCATCCTGCAGTGCTTGGGGGTTGCTCCAACCTCTCTGCTTGGGGCTTTTACTCTTGAGTGCTCTGTGGGGATTGAACCTGGACTTTCTACATACACAGCATGTACTCAGCTGGTTGAGCTGTATCTGGCATCCTCTTCAGAATTGTTACTCAGGTCATAATCTTGAAATCTGGTTACTAGTTTTTTGTTTGTTTTTGTTTTGGGACCTCACCCAGCCTTACTCAAGGCTTCCTCTGGCTGTGTGCTCAGAGATAACTCCTGGCAGGGGTGGGGGTCCATATGGGGGGATGGTCCCATGGGAGGAGAGGGTGCTGATTTTTTTTGTTTTGGCCACACCCAGCTTATTCCTGACAGTGAGCTCAGGGATCACTCGGGGAGTGTTGGGTTAGAATACAGTTCTGCCATGTGCAAGGCAAAACCCTGCCCTCTTTACTATTGTTTTGACCCCAATTTTCTCTCTCTCTCTCTCAATTGAATTACTGTGCATAACAAAGTTACAGAGCTATTTATGATTGAGTTTCAGGCAGTGTATTGTTTGAACACCTGTCCTTTTACTAGTGCTCACTACCCTCCACCAATGTCCCTAATTTTCCTCCCACACCCCAGACTCCCTCTGTGGCAGGCACTTTGTCCTCTTCCATGTCCTCGTGTTCCCATCCCTAACTTATCCTCACCCCTGCCCTAGTGTCAAGCTTCCTACTGCTGAACGCCAGTTCTGCTATTCTTCATTTCTGTTGCCATGGCCCCAGTTTTCTGTTTTGCTTTTGGGTCACGCCTGGCTGTCCTCAGGGCTTATTTCTGGCTTTATGCTCAGGGGTCACTCCTGAGCAGTGGTCAGGGGACCATATGCAATGGCCAGTACACTAGCTACATGCAAGGCAGCCTCTTGCCCTCTGTAGTCTTCACCCCTTACCCTCAGCCCCCAATTCTTATGGAGAACTTAGTTTAGGAATCAGGTTCTTCAGAACCCTGGGGAACAACTGATCCCTTCCCATTTGATAACTTGGTATGAACAAAGGAAAAAAAATTAAAGTAACTTTCTTTTTTCCCTTTGGGTCACACCCAAGGATGCTCAGGGGTTACTACTGGTTCTGCACTCAGAAGTTACTCCTGGTGGTGCTTGGGGGACTATTTGGATGCTGGGGATCGAATAGGGGTGGGCTGGGTGCAAGACAAACATGCCCTACCTGCTGGACTGTTGCTTCGGCTCCTATTAAAGTAACTTATTAAAAAATTCTCAGTGAGAAAGTATTTGGCAGCGGATTCTTTTCAACTGTAAAGTTAAATTTTGTTACTTTTTCTTTTTTGTGGGGGCCCCACTCAGTGCTGCTGAGATCTGACTCTGCTCGGAGTCACTTCCGGTGGAACTCAGTGGCTCTTTTTTCTTTTTTTCTTTTTTGGGTCATACCGGGTTCCTCCTGGCTCATGCTCTCAGGAATTACTCCTGGTGGTGCTCGGGATGCTGGGAATTGAACCCAGGTGGGCCGCGTGCAAGGCAAATGCCCTACCCGCTGTGCTATCACTCCAGCCCCTGCAGTGGATCTTCTGTGGTATCTTAGATCCAATCTGGGCTGCCATGTGCAGGGCAAACACCCTACTTTCTGTGTTGTTTCTATGCTATCTGTGGGAAACATTATTGGAGGAGAAACATAGGGACAATTTCTGGCTGTATGAATACAAGACACCCACATAATCCACATATGTTTGTGATTCCGAAGGGGGTTGAGGTCAATTGGAACTTGTGCTCAAAAGTACCCAGTGGACATTTTAAAAGGAAGGGGGATGAGCAGTAGTGCATGTGTCTCTATTTAGCCTTGTGTCTAGAAATAGTCCTGAATTTGTGTGTTTTTTTTTCTGCCCTTCCCCAGCAACCATTGAGAAGGAGATGCGGAAGCTGTTCAACATTCCTGCAGAGCGTGAAACAAGACTGTGGAACAAATACATGAGCAATACCTATGAGCAGTTGAGCAAGCTCGACAACACTGTTCAGGATGCGGGGCTTTACCAGGGCCAGGTAGGATGCCACAGGCCTTGCTTCACAGACCGTTCTCTTTAGGGAGTGTGGCAAAGCTTAGCACTGAGTTTGGTAGGAGTGTGGTGGTTCCAGGTTTGCTGCTGCTTCATTGATTGTCTCTTTCACTCAGGTGCTAGTAATTGAGCCTCAGAATGAAGATGGTACATGGCCGAGGCAGACCCTTCAGTCAAAGTAAGTGGACTTCCTTCAGCAGGAGGGTGGGCACACAGGAGAAAAAGATTCTATCTTAAAGTCAGTTACTTGTGTAAGAATTTTTTTAAAATTTGTTCTTGGGTCACACTTAAGCTTGGTTATTATAAGGGTCGGGCGAGGGAGTTTGCCAACCCGGGTTCGATTCCTCCGCCCCTCTCGAAGAGCCTGGCATGCTACTGAGAGTATCCTGCTTGCACGGCAGAGCCTAGCAAGCTACCCATGATGTATTTAATATGCCAGAAACAGTAACAGCAAGTCTCACAGTGGAGACGTTACTGGTGCCCACTTGAGCAAATTGATGAACAATGGGAGGACAATGCTACAGTGCATTATAAGGGTCATTTCCAAAGGTGCCCAGGGGACCATGCAGTGCCAAAAATTGAACCCAAGGACACAAACGATCTGCCACTGAGTCACACTCCTGACCCAGAAAATTTTTCTGAGCAGGTGAAAAGGGAACATTTGGTGTCATATCTAGAGCCTGTATCCTGGCCTTTGTTATGTAAGCAGCTTACTGGAAAACTGATTTTTTTTGAGGAGGGGGGGGTCACACCTGGCAGTGCTCAGAAATTAATCCTGGCGGTACTTGGGACAATATGGAATGCTGGGGATCTAACACCGGTAGGCTGTGTGTAAGACAAGTGCCATACCTGCTGTAACATCACTTGGGCCCCTGATTTTTTTTTTCATTTGTTTGAGGTTGTTTATATATGGTTTGGGGGCCATACCCAGGGTTTACTCCTGGCTGTGCACTCAGGGATCACTCTTGGTGGGACTTGACTATATGCGGTACCAGGGATTAGATTCAACTGTATGTAAACAAATGCCTTACCCGCCTCTTTATGGGGGCAGTAGGGGGCAAGGAGACACACCCACCAGTGCTCATGGGTCACCCCTGGCTCTGCTCTGGCATCACTCCTGGCCAGTTATTCAGCCTGCAGAACATCTCAGAGGCAAGAAGAGTGCAGTGGAGTAGTGGTTATATTATAGAACTTTAACAATGGATTCAGGAGATGTATTGATAATCTGCTATGCCAAGGGCAAGAACTGTCTCACTAGAAAGTTGGCAGAAACCAGGAGCTCACCAGTATGGAGCTCACCAGTATGTCAGTAGCAGAGTGAATAGACTTTGTCTTCAGAGTGTTGGTGGCATCAGGCTCAGTTATATTTGAGTGTGAGATCTTTGCTCTCCTAGTTATTTATTTCAGCATGTACGCTGAAACTTCTCCCCTCAAAGGAATATTGACAAGCCCCTGGACCCAACACTGAAGCATTAACTCAGCTACAAGTCACTTTTCAGGTGGGGAGGGGATTGGGGAGAGTGCAAGGAAAGTCACTCTTTTGCGTGGAGGACTTGCTTTTGATTGCAGTCGAATTTGAAAGAAAAAAAAAAGCCAAGAAACACCTGTTATTAATAGAGTACCTGCCTTGCATAGACCCTGGGTTCTGTACCTCGAACCACAAAAAAAACCAAAAAACCAATTTTTTAAAAAAAATTTTATTTCTGTTTTTTGCTTTTGGGGTCACACCCAGCGATGCACAGGGGTTTCTCCTGGCTCATGCACTCAGGAATTATTACTGGCAGTGCTTAGGGGACTACATGGGATGCTGGGAATCAAACCCAGATTGGCTGTGTGCAAAGCAAACACCTTACCCACTGTGCTATCGTTCCAGTCCCCAAACCCAACTTTTTGTATTTATTATTTGGGTTTCTTTTTAGCTGAGTTTACTCTGAAAGTTATTACAGTTCTTTTCTCTCTCCTCTCTTGCCCCCCACACTCTTTTTGGGTCACACCTGGCGAAGCTCAGGGGTTATTCCTGGCTCTGCACTCAAATTACTCCTGACAGTGCTCATTGGGACCATATGGGATGCTTGGTATCAAACACAAGTCGGCCACATGCAAGGCAAATGCCCTACCTGTTGTACATTGGTCTGGCCCTTATTTTATTTATTTATTTATTTATTTATTTTTTGCTTTTTGGGTCACATCCAGCGATGCTCAGGGGTTATTCCTGGCTCTGCACTCAGGAATCAGTCCTGGTGGTGCTTGGGGGACCATATGGGATGCCGGGAATTGAACCCAGGTTGGCCGCATGCAAGGCAAACACCCTATTTGCTGTGCTATCGTTCCAGCCCTGGTCTGGCCCTTATTCCTCTTTTTTTTTTGGGGGGGGGGGGTGTGGGGGTCAGGCAGAATATTTCTGTTTATGAAGTTGGCAAGTATTGGATACATGGAATGATTTGCGTAGGTGCTTGTATTTTTTTCGCTGTGTCTCATGTCTCATAGTTTGAATTTTACTGTCTCAAAATGCTTGTCTTGACTATTGCAATACCTGAGTCTGCCTTTGCATCTCATACCAGTCTTGGATTTCAGACTGTGTTCCCTCCACAGGAGACTGGGGAGTGCCTGCATGATGCTGGAGGGGCTTCAGATGTGGGCTTACATTACCAGTAAGGTGGGAGAGCAGGCTTGATGGGCCGTACTATGAGGAGCTGCTGGCTGAATTTCTGCCCTTCCTTGAGGGTGATGCACTGAAGCTGCTGCTTTCTGGGGCTAGAGAAAGTACATTTCCCAGGAGAAGTGAGAGACTATGACATGCTTTTTGCCTCTCGCTCTGACCTCAAAGTTATGGAGTCAAATTTAGGTCAGATCCAGTTGCCCACTCAGGCCCTTGGATAGTTAGATGATGCCTGCCCACTGATGACACGGGTCTCTCCTCTTTGTTGCCATGTTTTGCTTGGAGACTGGGCACTATACTAGGACAGCACATCTCAATCATTACTCTGTATTCTGAAAGTAACTCACCTTTTTTTTTTGTTTCGGGGCTACTCCCAGTGATGCCATATGGTACAGGTTACTCCTGTACCATATGGCATGCTGGGAATTGAACCCGGGTTGCCCGAGTGCAAGGCAAATGCCCTACCTGCTATACTGTTTCTTTCGCCCCAGATGTACAAATGTGAAATAGTGTTGATTCATTTTTCCCTGTGTATAGGTTAATTCGAAAATTACAGAGATTTGGGATGACTAGTTCTTGAATTAATTTGAAAGTAGGAATAAATCTAAAATAAATCTAAAATAAGATGCTAGGGCTGGAGTGATAGTGTAGTGGTGCATGCCTTCCACACAATTGACTCGGATTTAATCCCTGCACCACATAAGGTTCAGCCTGCCAGGAGTGATTCCCTGAGTGCATAACTAGGAGTAAGACCTGTGCACTGTCAGGTGTGGCCCGTCCCCTACCCTCTCAATTTTTTTCCGTTGGTTTTTAACCCTTTTTACACCTGAAGCACCTGTCTGCACACTGATTCGTGGATTGACTAGTGATTGAGAACCATTGCTATAAAAAAACATTAGAGCATGAGTTTGAGTGGGCCAGAGAGTGAGTATAAGAGGGAAGGAGCTAGCCTGCATGAAGCAACCTTGGTTCTCCAGCATGTCACCAGACATTGAGCCCTGCTGACAGTTACTCCTGAGCACAGAGCCAGGAATAGTTCTGATAGCCCTGTGCATCGCTTGCTGGCTGTGGCCCATACAAGCCTCTGAACCCCCCCCCCAATTGAAAAAAACAAAACAAAACATGAGTTTGAAATTGAAAGGGTGCATTTGGTTTGGTTAATTTGAGGAAATAAAACAGCTCCTCTCAATGAGCTTAATGAAACTGAGTGCCACTTTCCTCTTGTAGTCAGTTCACTTGTAGCCATTTAATTTGGGTTCATTATTTTTGGGGAAATTCTTCTCTATCTGTGGTAGCTATTAAAAGTACATTTATGTTTTGTAAATTAATGATTCATTTAAACCAGGATTTCCTGAAGAGCACCCTTAATATCTTATCCTCCTGAGAGACTGTGTATATGATCGTGTAGACGAATTAAACTCTGATTTAAATAAAATATGTCTCTAACAGGACAGTAGACCTTTTGCGGTTGAAGTAACTGGATATGGAGAACATTAATTTTCTTGAAACTCAGGCATTCTTAAGCAGGACTTGTTCTTTTCCAAAATGTCAGTAGCATTGTTTCTGCTTCTCTCTCAGATCAAGCACTGCGCCTAGCAGAAATTTCACTACCTCTCCCAAATCGTCAGCGAGCCCCTACTCTTCAGCGGCTGCCTCTCCCATTGCAAACGGTGATAGCACTAACACCTCTGGGGTGCACAGTTCCGGTGTCAGCAGGGGGTAAGCGCAGGCTCTTCCACTCGGCTTTTCTTTCCTCAAAAATCCTGGCTGCTGCTGTACTAAACCTGGTGGGATTTGAGTGCTCCCCTTCCCCGGAACGTGGTCTGTGAGGGTTCTCACTGCATCTCATACCACAGCAAAGTGGGCCTCCTGGTTGGAGCTTACCTCACGCTTCCCCTCCTGAGAGCTGGTGTTCTCCTTTCACAGCCTAAGTCACTGGTGACTGTAGCGAGTCGCAGAGCAGAACAGCTGTGGGGATTGTTCCCAGCCATGGGAGAGTCCTGCTTATTCCCTTCTGAGTGGCTTTAGTTCTTGTCCTAAGTACTTGAGGAACATCTGGCGTGCATGTGCGCGTGTGTTAGATAGGTGGGAAGAGAGGGTGAGGTGAGAGAAGGTGCATGTGGGAATTTAGATGTGCACAAGATAGGATGTGGGCTTCGGTGGTGGTTAGCATTTAAGACCCTGGTCCTGGTAACCACCAAGTGTTTCCATGAAAGCCTTCTAAAGGATACAAAATAACCATTGCCCACATTCAGAGATTGTAGAAATCATTTTTTCTTTCTCTTAAGTATGTGCTTACCATCTGATATCTTGTCAGAATCAGAATCAAGGCAGGGCCACGGGTGGGGACTGGCGAAGGGGACTGGAGAGGGAACTTGTATTAGGGGGTTATTACCAGATAAAAATCCGAGATGCCTTAGAGAGACTCAAAGTGTCCTGAGGACACATGTGCAGAACTCACTTTTATTGCTGATTTGGATTTTGTCTTTCAGTGGCTCTGGCTTCTCTGCTTCGTATAATTGTCAGGAGGCCTCGTCATCTCAAGTACAACCTGGGATCTGTGGACTCGGAAACCTGGGGAACACCTGCTTCATGAACTCAGCCTTGCAGGTAGAGGAGAGCGTTCGTCCAGTTAACTCACGGTTTTCTCAGTAGTAGTAGAGACCTGCGTGGCAGTGGCTGCTGAGATGCTGGGCTGGGTCAGCTCCCAGGTGTCTTCATCTGTCTGGTTGTTGGTAGTTCAGGGACTCTGCCAGGACACCTCCCACTGCCTCTAAGGGTACAACGTGCCTTTATCATTGATTTGTGGTTCTCAGTTGTCCTTGTCAGTTCCAGATTTAGGTTTTGTAGTAAAAGTATTTATTTTCTTTTTGTGGTTTTTTTGTTTGTTTTGGGGCTATATACAGCTGTGCTAAGGGCTTACTTCTGGCTCTGCACTCAGGAATTGCTTTTGGCAGTGTTGGGACATATGGGATGTTGGGGATCGATCCTGAGTTGGCTGGGTGCAAGTTAAGAAGCCTATCCACTGGCCACTGGACTATGGCTCTTAAGCCTCCCCACTCCTATCCCCCCCCCAATTATTTTCTTGGAGCCTGAGAGAATACAGTGGATAAGGTGCTTGTCTTGCATGTGGCTGACCCAGGTTCAATCCCTGTCACCACACACTGGCCCTTGAGCCCCGCTAGTAGTGACCTTTGAGCACAGCTAGGAGTAAGCCCTGAGTATGAGGGCTTGACTCTCTAATACAGCCAGGTAGGACCCCAGAACCAAAAACTGTCACTGTCACTGTCCTCCGGTAGTTCATCGATTTGCTAGAGTGGACCCAGAAACATCTCCATTGTGACAACTTGTTACTGTGTTGGCATAACAAGTACATAATGGAAGCTGGAAGCTTGCCGGGCTTTGCTGAGCGGATGAAATACTCTCAGTAGCTTGCCCGGCTCTCCGAGAGAGGTAAAGGAATCGAACCTACATCAGCCAAGTCGACTGCCTGCAAGGCAGTGCCTTACCCACTGTGCTATCACTCCAAATTAAAAAAATTTTTCTTGGGAAAAAATAATTTTGGGGGTGAACTGGTGGGGGTTGGTGAGGCAGTTAAGGGGCTTGCCTTGCATGTAGCAAACCCAAGTTGACTAGAATATTGCTACATGTCAGGCACTTGGGAGATGCAACTGTTCCTGTCAGCTGATTTGTTTCTGAGACAAGTTCCCTGGGCTCCTGAGGTATCATATTTCTGGAGATGCGCTGTCCTTCAGGCTCTGGGGTGGCAGTGGCTTAGCCTTCCAGAGAATCCGCTGCCTGCTTCATCTTTTGTTGGAATCCATCCATGTTGCTCCTTTAGAACTTGATTTGTCATGTATTCCTGCTTGCTCTCCAGAAGGGAGGTGACCCCCTTTGATGACGTTCTGTTTCAGTGCTTGAGCAACACCGCACCACTGACTGACTACTTCCTTGAAGATGAATATGAAGCGGAGATCAACAGAGACAACCCGCTGGGGATGAAAGGGGAAATCGCAGAGGCCTATGCAGAGCTCATTAAACAGATGTGGTCTGGAAGGGATGCCCATGTGGCACCGCGTATGTTCAAAGTAGGTTGATCAAGAGGCTTTTTCCTGTTTGGAGGGAACGGGTTAGTGTTGCAGCGAGACATTTATTTGCTCATATTTTGGAATTAAGATGAGTCCTGAGAATTTAAGCAACACGAAATCAGATTCTTTAGCACACGTCTGTCTTATATGTTCTTCAGTTCCCATTGCTGGGCTGGGGATGCTTCAAAATCTTTTGTACACCCATCTGGATTCTGCAGTAGTATAGTCTTCCAGTGTTTATCACCCTATGCCAGGCCATAAAACTTAAACATAGGAGCTGGAGAGATAGTACAGTGGGTGAGGTGCTTGCCTTGTATACAGCTGATTTAGTCTTGATCCCTAGGACCACATATGGTCACTTGAGCCCTGCCAGGATGATCCCTGAGTGCAGAGCCAGTAGTAAGCCTTGAGCACCATCAAGTGTGGCCCCAAGACCAAAAAATAAACACATTTTCCAATACAATTTCCAACGTCACTTGAAGGATTTTACCAGGTCCTCTGACTGGAATTCACAACCTGTGTGGTTTGAATTGAACCCTTTATTCTAATTTAATTAAAACAAAACTAATATTGAATCACATATATACAGTTACAAAGTTGCTTTTGATTGGGTTTCGGTCATACAATGTTTCATCACTCATCCCTTCAGCAATGTACATTTTCCACCACCAATGTCCCCAGTTTCCCTCCCCCTACCCCCACCTCATTCTATGGCAGACACTTCTCTCTCACTCCCCCTCCTCCTTCCCCATTCCTCCTCCCCTTTTGGGCATTATGGTGTGCAATACAGATACTCCGAAAGGTTATCATGTATATCCCTTGACATATTTTCAACATTCATTTCTTGGAATTGGACAACCCTTTATAATAAGACATTTTTGAAAGATGATGTAAAGGACCCCAGGACAGTTGGGGGAAAGGTGGGAGAAATGGATTACATACACTTAGAACAGAGCCTGGCAAGCTACCCGTGGTATATTCGATATGTCAAAAACAGTAACAATAATGAGCCTCATTCCCCTGACCTTGAAAGAGCCCTCAATATGCCATTGGGCCATGCCAGCAGGCGACAGGGATGAATGGAGTCGTTACTGGCACCTGCTCGAGCAAATTGATGCTCAAGGGGATAAGTGACAAGTGACGCACTTAGAGCAAACTGACTTTCTGTTAGTTTAAATCATTT
This sequence comes from Sorex fumeus, assembly GCF_029834395.1. NCBI lineage: Eukaryota > Metazoa > Chordata > Mammalia > Eulipotyphla > Soricidae > Sorex > Sorex fumeus. Next base: position 50,177,638 of record NW_026606129.1, on the reverse strand, counting down.
CTTCTGCTGAAGGGGACATGATTTGCTCTCATGGGTTGAAATCTGAGAAAGTGAAGTTTGTGCCACTGGGATTCAAGTAGCTTTCATGATGAAAGGCATTGTAGAAAGACTAACTTTTCTGAAGCTGAAGAGTACAGCAGTTAAGGCATTTGCCTTGCAGGTGACTCCAGTTCTATTCCTGACACAGCATATTATCCTTCCTTGGAGCTCCACCCTTCCCTTCCCTCAAAAAGAGAAAGATGGGTTTTTCTTTTTCTTTTCTTTGTTGCCCTCCCTCCCTTCTTTTTGTGCCACCCAGGGTGATGCTTAGGACTCATAGCTTTGCATTCTTGAATCATTCCTGGCAGGGTTTGGGGGACCATATGGGCTGCTGGGATTTGAACTGGGCACTACCACTCTGGGTTGAGATGGGTGTTTCTGATTTGCAGAAGAAGAAACAGTTTCTTCAGCAAGGAAATGTAAATCTTCCACCATTGATTGAAATAGAAAAATAATTACTTTTCTCTCTTTGTTCACATTAATCCCTGGGAAACATGCACAAATATTCACATACTACATCACAAACTAATGCTGGGTTACAACATTTTGTGCTCAAGCCAATACCAATCAAATCGTTCCAGGTAGTGTTTCATGCTGCATAGCGTAGAATTTCAGCAGTGACGGGACACATTTTTTCTTTGCTCTGTCCAGTATGGTTAGTGTGAACAAGGAGCTAAACTTTTATTTGTATTTAATTTTAATTAAGTGTCCTACTATAGTTAGTGGCCAGTTTAAGAAAGCACATATATGGTACACTGGTGCTTCAGCCTTAGGCTGCATCAGACTCTCAGAGGGCTTTTAGCAGACAACTGTACCCATTTCTAGAATTCCTGAAGTTCTGGTTTTTCTGTTGTGTTTTTTCTTTTGACCACATCCAGCTCTGGGCTCATGGATCATTCCTGGCAGTGTTTGGGGATCATATGTTGTGCTGGGAATCAAACCTGGGTTGGCTGTGTAGAAGGCAAGCACCCTACTTGCTGTACTATCACTCTGGCCCAGATTTCTTAAGTTCTGGGGTGGTAGCTGGGACTCTACTTTTTTTTTTTTCTTTTTGGGTCACTCCTGGCAGTGCTCAGGGGACCATATGGGATGCTGGGGATCAAACCTGTGTTGCCCAGGTTCAAGGCAAACACCCTACCTGCTGTACTATTACTCCAGCCTGGAATCTGCATTTCCAGTAAATTCCTAGGTGATGTTGATTTCACTAGTTAAGGATCTGCTGTCACTGGTGTAGTTATTTACAGAGAGAATTTCTCTGTACTAGCAGGATTACTGCGACTGATGCATTTGTAAAATTCTTTTTGGGTGTGGAGGTGGAAGGGAGGTGTTTTGGGCCATATTTGGCTGTGTTCAGGGCTTACTCCTGGCTCTGTGCTCAGGTCACTCCTGGTGGTGTTTGGGGGATCATATGTGGTTCCGGGAATCGAACCAGGGTCGGCTGCATTCAAGGCAAGTGCCTTAACCCTTGTGCTATCTTTCTGGTCCCCTACTTGTAAAGTTTTTTATTTAGATTCTGAGTGAGGAAGGAGATTGGAGAGGTATTCATATCAGTACGTAGGAGGTATGGCTATTTAGTGTGTCGCTTTTCACTCCTCTTGTAGGATAGGGGCCCAGAGTTCAGACCTGTCATTTTTCTAGCTTTCTCTTCTCAGCTTTTTGTGATGAGAACTGCCAGTCTCCTTTATATTTACTTTTTTTCTTTTGCCACACCTGGCAGTTCTCAGGGATCTCCTGTTGGGCTTGGGGGGCCATATGTGATGTCGGGTCAAATCTGAGTTGGTCGCCTGCAAGGCAAGTGCCCTACCTGCTGTTCTGTCGTTCCAGCACCCCTGCCAGCCTCCTTTAGGCCTTTGAATTAATTAGGCTGTGCCTGCTGATTTTGCAGGGCTATTTTTTTTTTTATGACAGTTTCCTATCTTGTGTCACTGTATCTATCTTATGTCATTGCTTTTAATTGTAGACACAAGTGGGACGTTTTGCCCCCCAGTTTTCTGGCTACCAGCAACAAGACTCTCAGGAGCTGTTAGCCTTTCTTCTGGATGGATTGCATGAAGATCTGAACCGAGTGAAGAAGAAGCCCTACCTGGAGCTGAAGGATGCCAATGGGCGGCCAGATGCGGTACTACATGGGAGAATTTGGAGCAGTAATATTCCAGGGAAGCTGTTCCCTGTTGCGAGTCACGGGCACTGTTCTGGTTTTGGTGCATTGTTGGTGCCAGGGCCTTGATTGCCTTGTGCTGATGCAGACATAGGCTGTAGCAGAGAAATCATTCTAGCCCAAACAGGGCTAAGTCAAACTACTCTTTTTTTTTTTTTTAATGTAGGAGTACTGCTATTTATTCCGCCACTGATTAGCTGATTGAATTGGGCATGAACTCCACCTCTCAAACTACTCTTAATGCTTGTTCTTGGTTATCTTTTAACTTAGAGACCTTTTGTTTGTATAAATTTCATTGGGAAGCTAGAGATGAGGCCATTCTGAAAATCAAGTGTTTAAAGTGTGGGCCCTTGAAATTGTTACTCTCTCTGTAAATAACTACAAAACACCACCTGTGTGATTAAGCTGTGTGATTATTGTTTAAATAGTTATTAATGTTATTAGGGAACTTCACACTTTGTGATATATTAAATGGGAATTTAGTATTTGTTACCCTGTCATTGGATATTCACAATGACTAAAGTAGCATTTAGATGTTAAAGGAAGCATGAGTAAACTGACCTCTATGCAGAGTGAAAACTTCGAAGGGATGTGGGCACGTTGAAAGTCCCACAGAAGGCACTCCTTGCCCTGGTCAGTTGTCTGTGCCCACAGTACATAAGGCACCTGCCTCATGGAGGATACACAGGTACCTTGCTGTCCCTGGTCCTGTGTCAGCACTGTTAGGTGTGGAATGAGCATAAAGCTGATGGGTGGTTTGGGTGTGTGAAACCGAGAGAAGTCAGGCTCTGCAGACCACCTCACACTATCCAGCTCTGATTGTGCCGCAGATGGATGCAGCTAAAGAAGGGTATTGACAATATGTTATTCATCCCGTCTTTCAGGTGGTAGCAAAGGAAGCCTGGGAGAACCACAGGTTGAGGAATGATTCTGTGATTGTGGATACATTCCATGGCCTCTTCAAGTCTACTTTGGTTTGCCCAGAGTGTGCAAAGGTTTCGGTGACCTTTGACCCATTTTGCTATCTCACTCTCCCACTGCCCTTGAAGAAAGATCGAGTTATGGAGGTCTTCCTGGTTCCTGCTGACCCTCGCTGCCGACCTACTCAGGTGAGAGACACCGCGCCCTTCTGGCACCCTTGCACCCAGACATTCTGTTGGGAGGGATGGTTCCATTTGGCGTCATTGGAAGCCCTGCATTCGGCCCTGCACTCAGTGCTTGACTTGCCAGTCTTAGCTCGTCGCCTTCCAGGTACCTTTGTGCAGTCTCAAATCACCCGGGATGTGTGTGTTCTCTTGCTCTGTTCCTGGGACTAAGGTGACCTGCTTGGCTAAGGGTCCTTGAGTTAGAGTGTTGGGAAACCAGAGTAGGGTGCTTTGATCGGGTTTTCTGCCACAGCAGCGAGAGCCTGCTAAGAGCAAAAGGCCAGAGGAGAGCAGTGAGAGCTCGTTGTATCCAGTCCTGCCAGTGCTCGTAGTATGGCAGTACCGAGTAGCTTTCTCTCTAGTTTTTTCTTTCCGGAATATTTCCTGTGCTGGGCATCAACTCCAGGACTCTCATCTGTGTGAGACGGGCTCGCCTTACTTTCCTCCTCCCTGAAGGAGGAGCACATGTGAGCTGGTCTGCAGTTTGTATAATTTCAACATTTCATTAAAGGAATCTGTGAAGGATCTCAAATTTTTTTTTTTTTAATTCCTATTAGTGAAACACCATGAGGTACAGTTGTAGACTTACAAATTTTTGTGCTTGGATTTTAATTATACAATGATCAAATACCCATCCCTCCACCAGTGCCCATTTTCCACCACCACAGGTCCCAATATCCCTCTCATCCCCCATCCCACCCTGCTTCTGTGGCCGGGCATTCCCTTTTGTTCTCTCTCTCCTTTTGGGTGTTGTGGTTTGCAAAAGAGGCATCGAGTGGCAATCATGTTTGGTCTATAGTCTACTTTCAGCATGTTTCTCCCATCCTGGGAGGATCCTCCCAACACCCTTTTTTTGGTGCTCCCTTCTCTATCTGAGCTCCCTTTTCCCCTAGCATGTATGGCTGGCCTCCAACCCATGGAGCAAAACTTCTGGTACTAATCTTGGCCACTCTTGGGTGTTAGTCTTCCTATTTTGTTACTTTATGTTCCCCAAATGAATGCAATCTTTCTATGTCTATCCCTCATTTCGCTTAACATGATAGGATCTCAAATATTTAAGCATAAAATAAAGTGGTCTTTTGGAGGGCAAGAGATGGCCAAGGCAGAGCAGACAGGCATGTGCTCCTGCAGAAGACATGCTGGTGGACTGGTGACTTGGCTGGACTCTGACCTCACCAGATCCTGTTTCCAGAAGGTCACCTCTGCCTCCCATGCTTCCTCCAGCTCATCCCGTACCCTTTGCAGAACATACTGGTCACTCTGCCAATTTTTCCTTTACAGTACCGCGTGATCGTGCCACTGATGGGGGCCGTGTCTGATCTCTGCGAGGCGCTCTCCAGGCTGTCTGGCATCGCTGCAGAAAATGTAAGCTAGTGGTTAGTGGCACTTACCTATGGGATAAGCTTCATAGTCCTTTGAAGTTAATTTTCAAAGGTTTTTTTTTTTGGGCAGGGTGGGGGGTTGGTGGGAGCGACAACTGTGTGATGGCCGGCCATGCTTGGTCTGTCCTGACTCTGTCCTCGGGAGTAACTCCTGGTAGTGCTTATAGGACCATATGTGGTGCCAGGGGTTTGAACTGGAATCTGAATGATACAAGGCAAACTCCATTACCCCTGTCTCTGACTCCTGGTGGTCGTTCTTTAATTGATTATTATTATTATTATTATTTTTTTACCAAGCCCGGCTGTGCTCAGGGCTTACTCCTGACTCTGTGCTCAGGGATCACTTCTTTTTTTTTTTTTTTTATAATTTATTTCTTTATTGAATCACTGTGGGAAAAGTTACAGAGCTTTCGGGTTTAGGTCTCAGTCATGTAAATATCAAACACATTTCCCTTTACCAATACTTATTTTTAACCGCAAACCCCAATAGAACCCCACCTCCCACCCCTCCCAATTCCTGTGAGGCAGATGAGTTCTAGTTAACACTCTTATCTACTTTGACTAGATACATTGTTTCGATAGAAGATGCACCATTATTGTTTAGAGTTTACGACCCCTCTCCCCCCAATCAGACATGCTGAAACAGTGTTGTGAAATGATTTGCTTTCTACAGCTGGGTTTAAGAATAAAATGATGTCGCGCGGCCGCAATAGCGGCTACGCGATTTTGGATTTCTGCTATTTTACTTATTAACCCTGGAAGTATTTCTATTAAAAGTTAGATAGTTAAGAGATTGGTTTCTGTGCTCTGGAGTTGTGGCCGTGCCGGAGAGCCGCTCGTGGGGGGCAGCTGGTGACCTCGGTCGGGCGTGAAGGACAGCCCATTACGCCCCCCCTTCCCATGAGATCCCTGCCACTCCCACCCCCGGCTCAAACCTGCTGTCCACAAGGCTGCTCAGGGATCACTTCTGGCAGGACTCAGGGGACTCCATATGTTGCTGGGATCAAACCTGGCTCAGCCACATGCATGACAAATGCCCTACCTGATATGCCTCCAGCCCCCTTTGGTGGTTCTTAAATTTGACCCTGGCTGGCTTTGCTGCAGGCCTCCTGATGTTCACTGAGCACATTGTGACTAAGACTGTTCCTCTCAGCCCCAGAAAATACTGTGTTTTCTCTGCTGAGGTCTCATTAGCCTTGATCAGAGTGCCAGGAATAAGCATTCGGGGTCTGATCTCTGCTCTTGCCGTTGCCCACACCGCCTCTCCGGTTGCATGAGAAGCTGAGAGTTTCTTCCTGCCCTAAAGCCCAAGAGAGAATATGACAGAAATCTATTTTCGAGCAATTGCCCATGCTGAGCTTCCTGCTGAGTCTGGATCTCTGTGGACATCAGGGCCTGTATATACTGAGTCCTTTCTGACCTCTCCCCTGGTCAGTGCTCTTGCTGGTCTCTACTCTCCATTGACTCCTGGCTGGTTTTAGGTGGTCATGGTTTTGGTCCGTTCTGTTACATACGAAGGATAGTCTGTAAGGTACTGCAGAGACTCTGGATGGCCACCATTCCTGGTCCTGCCTCACTTCCTACATTCCTGTCACTCAAGGACAAATCTCATGAAGTTCAGGCACACTATCAGCTTGTTCTTGGCCTGTGGCGGCCATGCTGCTCCCCCTTGGTCTCTGAGCTCCACGGGGTGGTCTCTTCGGAGGTGGCACTCAGCAGTGCCGTGTTTCTCGTTTGCTCCTGGGTTTTCAGTAGGAGACATGCTTATCCAGCCTAAAATCTCCATTATGGTTAATTCTTAGATGGTGGTCACTGATGTGTATAACCATCGATTCCACAAAATTTTCCAAATGGATGAAGGTTTGAACCACATCATGCCTCGGGATGACATCTTTGTGTGAGTATATAGCAGCTTCTGCGGCAGGGTCAAAGGAAACATGATAAAGGCCCCGCAGTGTTGGTGTGTTCTAGGCAAGAGCTCTGGTAGTTTTTTGTTTGTTTGTTTAGGGGGCACACCTGGAGCTCCTCTTCTTGCTTGCTAAGGCCTGCTGCTGAGTTTGCTCTTTTGTGATTGACACAGGTACGAAGTCTGCAGCACCTCCACTGATGGTACAGAGTATGTCACACTTCCGGTCTACTTCAGGGAGAGGAAGTCCAGGCCTCAGAGCACATCCTCGGGAGCAGTGCTTTATGGACAGCCCCTGCTGGTTTCTGTCCCCAAGCACAAGCTAACCCTCGATTCTTTGTACCAGGCTGTCTGTGAGCGTATCAGGTCAGTCCCAGGAATGTGATTTGCTTATTACAAAAATCAAGACCGGGGACCAAAGATTTGACTCAAAGTGGTGACCCGCTATGAGTGAGGCCCGAGTTGATCCCTGGCACTGCTAGGGAATCGCCTTCCATTACCCCCAGTCCCTCTGCAGGTGGCCCCGAGCATGTGACTCACACACCGAATCTTCATCAGGGCCACCCAAGACTTATTGTGGGAGCTCCATCTCCCTCTCCACCCTGACAAGGGTTCTGAGGATTGAACTCAGGGCCTCAAATGTGCAAGGCAAATGCTCTACCACTGAGCTAAGTCCTGCTTCTAATCTGACCTGGAATTTCTCCATTTTTTTTTCCACCACGTTCATTTTGGTGGTACCTGGTATTGCAAACCGGGGTCCTGTACAGCTGAGCCAAATAGTCTGGTATCCCCTTTTGCAGCAAAGGAAAAAGGACCAACCCCAAAACAGACAGACTCAGAAAAAGTAATGACTTATGCTGAGTCCCCCTGTTCATCACTAGTCTGTAAACTAGGGGTCTCTGTTAAATCCCTAGTTTCTCTAGAAATGCAGTTGTTGTGGGCTGATTTGAAGGGCACTGGCATACTTTACTTATGACTAAAATACTTTATTCATGCATACTTTACTTCTGAGACCTCCAGGTGTGCTTCCCTCCCAAACCCTCCCCTCCAAAAAAAAAAAGAACAAATAGCCATGTAATTATAAACACACTTCAGCCCCTGGGAGGACCACAACCAGTACTGTTAGGATGGGACAGGTCTCATCTGGTAAGCACTGTGACAGTTCACCCTTTCCTTCCATATCACATCTGTCACATCTGCTGATAAATAGTCTGCTTTAGATAGTCTAGTGCTTTGTGGTTTTGTTGATTGGCTCACACCCAGTGGTGTTTAGGGGCTACTTCTCTGGCTTACAACTTCGGTAAGCCCGGTGGTGCACCAGTGATGTTAAATGGTGTTGGGGATTGAACCTTGGCCGCCTGCATGCAAAGTACGTGCTCAGACCGGTTGAGCTACCTGGGGGAATTTTTTTTTTTTTTTGGTGCCACATGCTAGATTTTTAAGAATCTTCAGTAGCTTGATAGATGTCTTTTATATTCTGAACTTTCAGTTTCTTTTCTTTATCGGGGAGGTTTCTGGAACACATGCTCAAGGAGCTTTTCCTGGCTCTGCCAAGGAGGGTCTCCAAGTATGTGTTACCTGAAATTGAACTGGGTTTGGCCACATGCCTTTTACCTCTTGTACTGTCTCTTCAGCCTCTTTCAGTTTCTTGAAATATTGAGTCATCATATGATTTTAAAACACTTTGAGGTATAAAGTTGCTTTGTGAATCTGGTCATGTGATCTTATGGAATGTTTCTCCCTCTGAGTAGGGTCAGTGTTACAACTAACTTTTTCCCCCCCTTGTTTTCAAGCCGCTATATAAAACAGCCTTTGCCTGATGAGTCTGGCAGCTCGCCCTTGGAGCCCGGATCCTGCAATGGCTCCAGGGGCAGCTGTGAAGGTGAGCGCACGCCACGCTGTGGGCTGTGAGTGACCAAATCCCTCCTGACCTCCCTCTTCTTCCAAAGGTGGTGTACAGGTGGGAGGGGGGACTCTGAGTCTGGGTGGGGGCTCTGCCCAGAGAGTAGACCTGGGAGCTCTGATGGCACCATTCCAGCAGTTCCTGTTGCCCAGCTTTCCCTCCGATCCTCCTTTGGTTTCTCCTAGAACATCCTTGGATGTGTAGGCTGAGTTCTACCTCAGACAGACAGACTCGCAGTATAGAACTTGCCCAGGGTCGGGAGGTAGAGTCACAACTTGATTGTGATCTGCTGACATTGCACTGTGGCTGCTGATTCAGAGTTTCCTTCATGGTCAGGCCTCTGTTGGCTCAGCTGTTAGCTTGGCCCTTAACCTATCACAGTTGTCAGCCAGGCAGAGTGCAGAAGGACTCTGGGGACTTCATGTCTGTATACCCAGGAAATATGTGAGTGCTCCCTCTCGCCAGCTCCTGCTGTGGGAGAGAAAAGAGTCAGTCCAAAAAGCAGTAAGAAGGGACTGGAGAGAGTATAGGGAGTAAGGTATATGCTTTGTACGTGACCACCTCGATTTGATCCTATCCTGACTAGACATATCGTTATTTAAGCACGGAGATCCAGGAAGATGCTCTTGAGTGCTTCTGGTTGTGGCCCCCAAACAAAAACAGAAGCCTTCAGAGAGCTGGGGAGATGACTCAGAGAGGTAGTGGGCATGCTGGCATATGAGTGACCTGTGTTAGATCCCAGCACTGCAAGGTCTGGGACAGCCCCCGAGCAGTACTCCAGGAATTGTTCATGGTCCCCCTCCTGGTATGGTTCAAAAACCCAATTGAAAAAAAAAAAGGAAGGAGAGGAGCGATAGTACAGTAGAGAGGGAGCTTGCCTTGCAGACAGCTGACCCGAGTTCCATCTCCAGCATCCCACATGGTCTCCCCGAGCACCATCAGAAGTGATCTCTGAGCACTACTGAGTGGCCCTCCTTCCCCAGACAAACAAGGCAGTAAGATAGGTTGTTGCAGGAAGCCCAGAGCCCTCGTCTTACTCGTTGATGATGTTCCCCCACTAGTCTCCCCTACCTGGTAGTTGTCTCTTTAACTGTGTTATGTCTGTGACCCCTTTTTTTTTGTATGTTTTGTTTTGGGGTGTGTAAATGCTTTACCCTCAGTCCCATCTCTCCAGACCCCTTGGTGGATATTTTTGTAATGGCCACAGAAACCAGGTTTCTAGAAACACTTGGGAACTTTGTCTTTTGACAGTGTCAGTATGGAGGGGTGGGGACCCCAAATAGGGCCTCTCATATGGTTCTCGGGGGACCTGAGGGTTACTCCTGGGACTACTCTGCCGGCTTGTTGGCGGGTCATTGCCACGGCTGGATATAGTGCTGCTGTGTGAGGCTTCTAGGCCGCACGTGGTGGTGCTTCTAATGCCATGTGATGCCATGTGGCTGGCTTGGGCACTTGTCCAACCTAATCCTTATGTTTTCTTCTTGGTCCCACCATGTTTCTAGACTGCCTCCCTATGATCTCTGGGAGGACACTGGTGTGGATGCAGTGTGGCACCTGTGCCTTTGATGATAGCTTGCTAGAGGGACAGGCAGCCTTTTCTCCTTCAGAAAGTTGACATTAATACATCTCATTATATTTAGAAATGAGTTTTTGGGGCTGAAGAGATAGTACAGGGGTAAAGCACTCACTGATTTTCCATATGACTGAATGTATGCACGTGTGGAACTACCCACATGTAGTCCCTAGAGCCCCCTGGAGTGATCCCTGAGCTCAGACCAAAAGTAAGCCCTGAGCACTGTTAGTTGTGGCCCCAAAACAAAAAACAAAAAGAAAAGACTTTCAAGAGTTTTTGTTTCTCTTATTGGGGGCAAGGGGGTATGTGTCGGGCACATCATTCTCTGCTCAGGCAGTGCTCCGGGAACCGTATGGAATCGCTCAGAATTGAAGCTGGGTCAGCCGTGTGCACGATACGTTTCCTACCACTGTACTTTCTCCGGCCCCTGAAGTGCAGGTTTTAACATGGAGATCATGGCAAATCACATACATGTTATTCTTAACCTGTGTGCCAGGAGAAGATGAAGAAGAAATGGAGCATCAGGAAGAAGGTAAAGAGCAGCTATCTGAGACAGAAGGCAGTGGCGAGGAGGAGCTGGGAAATGACCAGGGTGAGACTACGCAGAAGGTCCGAGACCAGCGCTGTCCCAGGAGGCTTTTTACCTTCAGCCTTGTGAACTCCTATGGAACAGCTGACATCAATTCTCTGGCTACAGATGGAAAACTACTTAAACTCAACTGTAAGCACTTTCCCTGGCCCTTCCCTCTGGTTGTTAGGGATCTGATCCTCTTTTGCAATCCTTGCCTGTAATAACCACTTCCTTAGAGTTGGTCATCTCTGTGCCGCTCCAGAAACAAAGTGTATGTGATCCTTGGCTTCAAGTTCCTTAAGGATTCTGAGACCTAATTCCCCCCCACCCCCATCTACCCCACAACCCTTGCATCCAGGTTTTCTCCTCTGTCCTTGATGACCTCCGAGGAAAGCAGGCCCTCCATCCCCATCAACTCCCTTCAGCACCCTTGTTCAAAGTTAAGGACAGTCCTGTGGCCCTGCTCCTAAGGCAGCATTGCCCTAACTTGTTTGCCTAATGGAAGTAAATGCATTTCTGTGCAGACGCACTTGGGTGGGGCTGGAGAGTGCCTTGAGTGCTGCTGACTTGGATTTGATCCCCAGCACCCACTCTCTTCCCTTATGCACAGCCAGGTATGGTCCAGAATAAAATAAGAAATGCGCCTCTTAGTTGTGAATTTTGTTGGCTGCTTATCTCATGGTTCCATATACTGAGAATTTGCTGTGCAGGCGAGATGGGGAGCACCACAGGGTGCCATGAATCAGGAGCAGGAGTGGATAGTGATGGCGATGGCACAGGCTGGGAGAAATAAATACCCCTTGTGTCTTGTAGCTGAATCCTTCCTTTACTGGAGAAGAATATCTGCTAAAGGGCCAGAGCGATAGTGCAGTGGGTAGGGCATTTGCCTTGCCCACGGCTGACCCAGGTTTGATCCCCGGCATCCCATATGGTCTCCCCGAGCATCACCAGGAGTAATTCCTGAGTGCGGAGCCAGGAGTAACCTCGGAGCATCACTGGGTGTGACCCAAAAAGAGAAAAAATTTAAAAAAAGAATATCTGCTAAATTTCTTTGATCTACTTCAGTTTCTTTTGTTTTTATTTTTGGGCTTTGCACAGAGATCACTCCTGACTGTGCTTAGGGGACCATAGGGTAAACTGGGGTCAGCTGGGCAGGAGAGATAGCGCAGTATGTCAGGTACTTGCCTTGCATGAGACTGACCTGAGTTCGATCCCTGGCATCCCATATAGCCCCCCAAACCTCCCCTCTACCCCTCCAACCCCCCTTCCGCCCCGAGTGTCACCATGTGTGATTCTTGAGTGCATCACCAGGTTTGGCCCAAAAGCTAAAGTATAAATAAACTGGAATCAGTACCCCTGTACTGTCTTTCTGGTGCCTGGTTAGCCTTTTTGTTTTTTGTTATGTTTTTTGGGCTACACCCAGTAGTGCTCAGAACTTACTCTGACTCTGCACTCTGGCATCACTCCTGGTGGGCTAAGGGGACCATATGGGGTAACGGATCTAACCTCGGTTGGCCACATGTAAGGCAAGCACCCTGCCATATTATTTCTCCAGCCCCTGTAGTTTGTTTTGATACCACACCTAGAAGTAGTGGGGGCCCTGTGGGGTGCCGGGGATCTAATTCAGGAACCACACTTGGAAAGCATGCACTTCAGGTGTTTGATCCATTTCTCTGGCCCTAGAGCTAGCTTGTTGTTACTGCTCTACACCTCTTCATTTTTTAAATTAATTTTTGGGCAACACCCAGCTCTGCTCAGGGCTTGCTCCTTGCTCTGTGTTCAGTGCTCACTTTTGACTGAGCTTGTGGTGGTCGACATGGGATACTAGGGATTGAACCTGCTTCAGACCTGTGCAGGACACGTGCCCTAACTGCTGTACTCCAGCCCCGGAGGGTTTTTTTTTGTTTTGTATTGTTTGTATTGTTGTAGAGCGTCCCACATGTGAGACATGTATTTCTCCCACTGAACACCATTGCATCCCTGTCCCTAAAATTTGTATATAGATAACTTCATTGAGATTTAACAATATCTCCACCTGATTCCCTGCAGCTCTGCCTGCAGTGCAGCTTCTTTCTCTAGTGCAGCATCAGTGCCGAGCATTCGCAGGCATCTTCCCAGTACCAGTTCCACACCAGGCACCTCCCTTCTCTCTTAGCCTCTCCCAGGCTGTGACTTAGAAAATGCCTTCCAGGCAACAGGGACAGTAGAGGCATCACTTTGTTTCATGTCGTTTGTCAGGTCTTCTTGTGTTTTAAGGCCAGGAGCAAATTTTGTCCTTGACCTCTGCATGCACTTTCAGTGGTTGTATGGTCAGTATTGCCCTCCTGTGGATAAAATCCTTGCCAGGGAGGGCTGGGGCTCAACATTCTTCTTGGCACTGCCTGGGCATGGGGACACAGGTGTCAGGGGTGTCTGACTGTGCTCCTTTTCTTGTCACCTCTTTTGTTGCCACTAAGTAATGAGTGATACTTGCCCTTCTCCACAGCACGATCCACACTGGCCATCGATTGGGACAGTGAGACACGAAGCCTTTACTATGATGAGCAAGAGTCTGAGGTAGGTCACCTGAAAGTGTTTGTTTTGGGACCACACCTGGTGGTGCTCAGGGGTCACTCCTGGAAATCCTTAGGGAACCATATGGGATGCTGGGGTTTGAATCTAGGTCTGTCTCCATGCAAGGCCAGTGCCCTACCCTCTGTACTATTCCCCAGCACCACATTTGAGATTCTTGGTTATTGTAGCGAGCGAGCACACTTCTGCTTTGGCTATTGGAGGGTCAAGCTTGCTAAACATTTTTAAGTTAAGAATAAAAGAAACACTGAGATTGGAGAGATAGTATAGTGGGTAGGGCGCTTGCCTTGCACACAGGTGACCCATGTTCAATCCTTGGCATTCCATATGGTTCCCAGAGCCCTCCAGGAGTGCACAGAGCCAGGAAGGAGTAAGCCCTGAGCACTGCTGGGTTGCGCCATCCCCCTAATACCCTAAACAAAAGAATAAAAAATTGTTGAAGGCTTTGTGGTTTTCTGTTGAGATGCTCCAGAAAACCCATTGTGTTCCAGGTGTGAGAGTTGGTGAGATCTTGCTTCCCCAGCACAATTTTGTTCCTTTGTGCCTCGCAGGCCTATGAGAAGCACGTGAGCATGTTGCAGCCTCAGAAGAAGAAGAAGACGGCCGTGGCTCTCAGAGATTGCATCGAGCTTTTCACCACGATGGAGACCCTTGGAGAACATGACCCCTGGTAGACAGTTCCCACTCGGCACAGTCCCCCATCCCCAGACTCCCGGATCTGCCGGGATCCTCTGTGCACACTTGGGTGGGGCATTTTCTTTACTTCCCAGCCCTACAGCACAGGTGTTTCTGTGTGAATTGTTTCTTCCAGGCTAGGACAGTCACTGTCCTGCTTTGGAAGTGGCTCTGAGACCTCCCTCTGCCAGCAGTGTTGTCTCAAGGCCACAGTGGAGTTGTTAACCTGTCTCAGGTTGTCTGGGCTCATGCTTCCCCACTAAGTGAGACTTTCTCTTTGCAGGTACTGTCCCAACTGTAAGAAGCATCAGCAGGCCACAAAGAAGTTTGACCTGTGGTCCTTGCCCAAGATACTGGTTGTCCACCTCAAACGTTTCTCCTACAACAGATACTGGAGAGATAAACTTGACACTGTTGTGGAGTTCCCAGTCAGGTGCGGCCTTTTCAGTTTTATTTGGAAGATCAAAAAACAGGCTGAATATCTCGGCACTGACTGGCATAAGATTCATCCACCAAACTGTTCTGTATCAATATGTGTGTTGCTGGGCTCTGGAAGGCTGGGCCGTGGCTCATTTCACCTCCTCATTCTCTGCATCTGGGGGAAAGATTCTCTAATAGAAGCATTTCCACCTTCACTTCCCCTGCGCCATCTAATGAACTGGTATTTCTGTTGTTAGCTTCAGGGAGCTGGAGCTAACTGGAGTGGAACGGGAATAGAGCTGCCCTCACTGCCTGGGGCAAGGCATCTTTGAGGTCCACGTGTGCCCGGGTCTTATTCCTCAGGTGGGACTGGAACTGGCTATTTGTACAGGTTCCAGGTTCCAAGTGTCGCTCACACTCAGAAAATCCACAGATTAGGGCTCTCCACCTAATGTGGATTCTGAACAGCTTCCTGGGAGAGGTTGGGTGGGTGAAAAGATGCCTATCAGTGGAGGAGGTAGCAGGGGCATTTAGAGTAAATTCTTTTTTTTTTCTTTTTTTTTTTTTTTGGTGTCACACCCCCAATATACAGGGGTTACTCCTGGTTTTGTACTCAGGAATTGCTCCAGGCAGTGCTCGGAGGACTGTATGGGATGCTGGGACTCGAACCTGGGTCGGCTGCGTGCAAGGCAAACGCCCTACCCGCTGTACTATTGCACTAGCCCCTCTTCTATTTTTCTGAAGCTTGAAAATTTTGAAACAGTGGTCTAAAGGGCAAAGGGGGCATATGCCTGGCAGGTGGGAGGCCCTGAGTCTGATCACTGGCACCCGATGACTCGCCCTTTGTGTCTCTGAGCAATGCTGGGATGGCCCTGAGGGCCACAAGCACTGAGGTGCCAGCCCAGGCCTGCTCTGTTGGTTGCGAATGGGTGGGAGGTCTCGTGCCCTGGTTGTCGCCCCTGTTGAAAAGTTTTGTAAAAAGCAAGAAGCATTCTGGAACCTGTCTTAGAATTTAGCTTGCTCCCGTGGCAGTGTGGTATTTGGTTTCTCTGTAGTTAATGCAGACCTCGTCTGCTCCCCGGGGCCTTTCTCACCATTTGATCTGCAGTTGGTGGCTTCTCTTTCCTCGTCTCACCCCCCCCATCATGGTCTCTTCATTCCCTCTCCATGTTTTCATTCCTTCCCTGTTCAGCATGTTCCATCAATGGGTTCCTGACTTCTCTGACTGCTTTCTCTGAGTGTTAACAGATTTTTGTGTTTTGTGCTTAGAGGTCTGAACATGTCCGAGTTTGTCTGTGACCTGTCAGCAAGACCATATGTGTATGACCTCATCGCCGTGTCCAATCATTATGGAGCCATGGGGGTTGGCCACTGTAAGTATTGGTGCCTGTACTCCTCTTTTTCGAGTGGGGTGGGGTCCTCCTAAGCTGCTCAGGGGTCCAGGGCGAGGGCCCCACCAGCATTTCTTGACCAGCCAGGCCAGCAGTTCATGCAAAGGTGTGAGTGCTGTGCTGCTGCCAGGCGCTGGGGATGGCTTCACGGGCCTTTTTCTCTGTTGCTGTCCCTCCATTCCTATTTAATTTTGATTTTGATATTCTTTCTCCAATAAGCCCACCTCTGGGATTCTAAAGCAAATTTGTTTGGGTTAGGATATATTCTCTTGTTCATAACCCTGAGAAATTAGTCACAGCAATGATATCTCCTTGGTGGATGAGTACAGAGCTATTACAAAGGAAAATGAGTAGTATGTTCTTGATAGAGCCCATGGAAATGCTGCATGGCTGTCTTGTTACACAGGTGACATCACAACAGTGGCAGCACATCCTTTGACTGCAAGAGATTCTGCTTCAGCCCCCAGCACCACATGGTTCCCCTGGGTACAGAGTCAGTGTAACCCCCAAAACAGACACAAAGAAAGGGAATAAATGTTCAAGGATCAGGAACTTGAAAGGAGATGCCAAAATATTATTTTAGTTTTTTAAATGTTTTGCTCTATTTCACTCACTTGTTAGGGGCAGCTTTATTTTTATAATGAGAAGGTCTAGTACCTTTTGGTAACCTGTTGGTGGGAAAGTGTTTGTGGTGGCAAGGTGAATGGCTCTCTATTATGTCTGCACTGTCACTGCACCCCGTGTTACCAAGAGATGATGGTCTAGTAGATACCCTACACTTACAGGAGACTGCTCTTGGCCCCAGTCTTCGCCGTTTTGATGAATTTTTTTCTGTGGGCCAGTAGCCTGCTCTCCCATCCTGTATCCTGCCTCTGTGGAAGGCTGCTCAGTCCTGCCTTCTCTGCAGTCAGTTATCACAAGAAGATGAAAATGGGATAAGTTTCCCTTTCAGACTGCTTACAGTTCCCCTCAATTTCCTTATTGGTTGTAGCTTTATCATATGGTTACTTCTAGCTGTAGAAAAAGTTGGGAAATAAAAACTGTGATTCAAAATTGAAGCTTTAGTGAAGTGGCAGTCTTATCACATCATATCCTACAACACTTTTTGTAATCAAAAAGTTAATTAAGTTAATTTTGATATATGTTCATGAGTACTGGTCACATGTATGTATTTTTACCCACTATTTAGCATCTAAACATATCAACAAGTTCTTTAGCCTCTGATACTTCAGTTTTCTCACCCATCATACCAGTCTGTTTTTGTAAGGGCCCATCTTGGCTCTGAGGGCTGGAGCGATAGCACAGTGGTAGGGCATTCACCTTGCACACACCCAACATGGCCGACCCAAGTTCGATTCCTCCGCCCCTCTCGGAGAGCCCGGCAAGCTACCGAGAGTATCTCGCCCGCACGGCAGAGCCTGGCAAGCTCCCCATGATATATTTGATATGTCAAACACAGTAACAACAAAGTCTCCAATGGAGACGTTACTGGGCCCACTCGAGCAAATCGATGAACAACGAGAGGACATGACGGTGACAGTGATCTTGGCTCCGTAGATGGAGCTTCAGGAGAGAAAGCCATATTGCCACTGCTGTTATGCCAAGTACAGAACATAGGAACAGGCCCTGGATACCTCCAACATCTCTTCCTGTGTTCCACACCACCACTTTATACTAAAGGCACTACTATAGTGCAGAATGATGGGAAACAATTGCTCTGTGTCCCAGAACAGTTTGAGAAAAGAAGCCAATTGTCCCTTAGAGTCTGGGTAGAGCGGAAAGTGGGCATGGCTACCAATATTGCTGTTGTAAGCAGTATAAAATTAACACCAGAAATGCTGACTGTGGGAAACGCGTGGACCATTGTAAGGAATTGTTCCTCAGCCACAAACTCAGAGTTGAGAAGAAGATAAATATAAGACTTCTTATCTCTTAGCTCTGCATTTGCAACTTTCCAAGAGTCCCTTGGTATCAAGATTACTTGCATAGACTCCAGAAGCAGAAAGAGGCAAGAGTAACCATTAGCCTGGACCAAGTGGGAGAGTTTTACTTAGTATGTTACAGAGTGTTTTGTTTGAATCTTAAAATATCCTCTCTTTATGGAGCTACTGCCTCAGTATTATTGCCCAAAGTTATCCTGAAGAGTGATACTCTTTTTTTTTTTAGGATTAGTTTTCCACAATTACAGGGTAATTTTTTGTTTTGTTTCTGGGCCACACCTAGCAGTGCACAGAACTTAGTCCTGGCTCTGAGCTCAGGGGTTACTCCTGGTGGGCTTGGGGAACCATACAGAGTGCAGAAAATTGAACCTGGATTGACTGCATGCAAGGCAAATACCCTGCCCACTGTAGAATTGCTCTGGCCTGAAAATTACAGTTTAAATTCATGGGACCTTATAGCTCTGTTCTCCCTCTTTGTTCCCTTTTCCTTAGAGCCTTTTTGAGAAGGAATAGAGGAGTTGTCTTTTTGTTGTTAGTGTATGTTTATAATTTTTAACTTCAGGGGCCAGAACAATAGTACGGCCTATAGGGTGCTTGCCTTGCACTGTTAGGAGTGATCCCTGACCACAGAACCAGGAGTTAGCCCTGAGTATCGCTGCTGGGTGTGACCCAAAAACTCTATCAACAGCAACAAAAATTTAACTCCAGAGCCTTTGCTTTATTCCATTTTTGGGACTTTTCCTTTTTTTTAATTTTATTTATTTTTATTGTTGTTAGCAAAATAAGTTCTCTAGAGAGATTGCTAGTGTATTTTTCTGTTGTTGGCTTGGCAGACACTGCTTATGCGAAGAACAAACTGAATGGGAAATGGTATTATTTTGATGATAGCAACGTGTCCTTGGCCTCTGAGGATCAGATAGTGGTGAGTAGGCCCTAATACCTAATCCCTTCCCTTCCCTTTATGAATTAGAGCTGGGACACTCCCACCAGCCATCCCTATAGGGCAGTGGGAGTTAGGTGCTGTGTTGGGAGAGATAGCTTCTGTTCCTAACAGGCTGCTCCCCTCCCCTCCCTGCGGTTGGATGTCACGAGCACCTGTCTTTCTCCTGTCTCTGGACAGGGCCAGCAGGAGCCAATCTAAGGAAAGGGTGACCTCTGTGCTTGGTGCACATATGGGGAGCAGTGGCAGATCCCTGCAGGCTGTAGGTGTGAAAATTTAGAGAAAAGCTGTTAAGAAATTTTCCTGGTTGGGGGTGGTGGGAGGGAACCTGGGGACACTGGTGCTGGGAAATGTACAATGGTGGAGGGATGGGTGTTGGAATACTGTATGACTGAAATCCAATCATGAACATCTTTGTAAGGGTCTATCTCAGTGATTCAATAAAAAAGCAAAAAACAAACAAAAAGGTGCTCTAAAGCATAAAAAAAAGTTTCCCAACCTGTGTCCGGCCGCGGGAGAGCCCCCAGCTCTTGGGGGACTCGCGGGCCCCTTCCCCTACCGGCTGTGAATGGACGTTTCTCCTTTTTATTTGTTTTAGACAAAAGCTGCTTATGTGCTGTTCTACCAGCGTCGAGATGATGAATTTTATAAGACTCCTTCACATACGAGTTTTCCTGGATCTTCTGATGGAGGGATAAGGCCCAGCGGCTCGCAGCAGGGCGTGGGGGATGATGAGGCATGCAGCATGGACACCAACTGATATGGCCTCCGCTGTCCACACACCAGGGTCATCCCCAGGAGAACATCTTTGACACTGGAGACTGTAGTGTTCAGTCTGAAAACCAGATGAGAAAATTCCCTTTTATGAGTGGAAGAAAAAAATACCCTGTTTGCTCAGAAGGGTTAAT
This sequence comes from Sorex fumeus, assembly GCF_029834395.1. Taxonomy (NCBI): domain Eukaryota; kingdom Metazoa; phylum Chordata; class Mammalia; order Eulipotyphla; family Soricidae; genus Sorex; species Sorex fumeus. The sequence continues at coordinate 50,158,116 of NW_026606129.1, read as the reverse complement.
TATTTTTCCTTTAAAATAGGTGGTGAAAAAGTTCTGTAAAACCTATGGAGCTGCAGAAGGGGGTTGGGAGTGGGGGCATTGATTAGTATGTCTGATGGATTCCAAAGAACAGAGAAACACACTGTAATCAAGAATAGGACGGCCAAGAAGACCCAGCTCTGCCTGCCTGCCTGGATTTCTCATTCTGGTACTGACTACTGGACACCCCAGTAGTCTGCCAGCATAAACCAAGCCTCGAGTAAACTACATGTTGTCCCCCTTTCCCTTGCTGTGCACTGAGCCAGGTTTCTACCCTACAGCTTCGTTTTCTATGGGGGTAATACCCTGTTGTTGGTACCCGATACTGGTGTGTGTGGGGGGGTCGGGACCTGAGCCGCGTGGTATCTCTCTGGCCCCCCTCTTTCCTCTGAATCAGAATTTTCAGTCCTCTCCCCTCCAATGAAAGGGAACCTACTTAGAGGTGGGGTCTCCTCAGTCTAGACGTGCCCTTCCAGGCCTCAGCCCTGGGACCGACGCCTGGAGCGCGACACGGGATTTGCATTCCCGCCCGGGCGCCCAGCCGCCACGCCCGGTGCCCCCGCTTCTGGTCTCCACGTTTCCCGTGGGAATGGGAATGTGTCCGGCCGCGGGAGAGCCCCCAGCTCTTGGGGGACTCGCGGGCCCCTTCCCCTGCCGGCTCCGGCCACGCCTCCTTCCCATGCTGGGGGGGAGGGGTGAGTGGGGGATGGGGCGTGTGTGTGGGGAGGTGGGGGACTCGCTTTCCCAGCCTCTGCCGGGGTCGGGGGTGAAGCCGCCCGCGTCCTGACCTTTAACCTGAGCCGGGGGGTGGGGGTGCCACGCGGCGGACCGAGCGCCCGCCGTGACCGCAGGGCCGGCGACCGTTGACGGAGGCAGAGTGGCGGCCGCGCCGCGGGGTGAGGACCGAGCCACCGAGCCGGAGACGTGCGGGCCGGGGGCTGCGGACTAGGGGCTCCCCGGGCGGCGGGCGGGGGCGGCCAGCCTCGGCTCGCACCGGCCGCCCTCATGCTCGTGCTGGCGCGGATCGAACTCGCCGGGCGCCGCCTCTCCCCCTCGCCGGCCCCGCGCCTTTCCGCCGCGTTACGTAACGGAGCCGCGGTCGCTTGCAGGGGCGATGTCTGAGAAGCTGCGAAGATGCAGGAAGGAGCTGACGGCGGCCATTGACCGGGCCTTCGAAGGGGCCAGTCAGCCCCCGGAGTGTGCGGGCCCCCGGTCGGGGCCGGGGCTGGAGCCGGACACGGCTCCGCTCCCCTTCTCGCTGCCCGCGCACCGGCTGCTCTGCAGGAGGCACCCGCCGGGGGCCCCGGGCGCCCCCGAGAACGAGAGCCCCGCCTTTGCGCCCAGCCATGCCCCGCTGCACGCAAAGCCCCAAGCCCTGTGCCCCCCAAGGAAACCGCTGAGCAGCAAGGAAAACGTGTTGATGCACTCCTCTGTTCTGACGCCCGAGAGGCAGTTTTGGAGAGCCCCGGGCGAGGGGGAGAACTGGAGGAAAGACAGCCTCAGGTGATTTCATGTGGGTAGCTTAGGGAATCCCTTTCTGAAATGGGCGAAGAGCCGAGTCCCTGACACTCCCAGGCTCCCCTTGGGAGCACTGAACACTTGTAGAATTTGGCCCCCATCAAGAAACCAAGTACTCAGGGGACCTGGGTTCTGGCAGGTCAGACCCGGGTCGGCTGCATGCCACTGAATTATCTAACCAGCCCTAACAGCAAAGATCTTTTATTTTCTTCGCTGGGGATGGTGTGTGAAGAGAACACCTGGCAGTGCTCAGGAATCCCTCCTGGCAAGACCCAGGGTCTTGGTGTTAGGTGGTGCTGGGGATTGAACCAGATCAGCCGCATGCAAGGATTGTGCCCTCCCTGCTGTTATCACTGCAGCCCAGAAACTAAGATCTTTATCCTAGTGTCACTCGCCACATTGGGGAGAGGTCCAGTGGAAGTCTGGGTCCATTTCCGGTGGCTTTGTTTCTGTTCCCCTCTTCTACCCATCACTCTTCAGATTATCCCTGGGTTATGGGTTCAGATCTTGTCCAGACACCTTGCTATGGGACAGGAATGAGTATAGAATGAAGTTTAATATGATTGTGGTGTGGACACACTTGAATGTGCTCTAAGTCACTCTAATGGTGCTGCCTTCTCGCTGTCTGCCATTCCCCTGGCAGGCACGCAAAGTCCATGTAACGGATTGAACACTGCCAGTATTTTCACACACAGTCTGTCAACATCACTAATCTAGCACTTTCTATTAGTTCCCTTATCACACCTTCATTGACAATTTCGTTACCAGTAGTTTTTAGTTAGGATGATCTAAAACTGGGCAGGAGTGATAGTACAGCTGGGAACGCACTTGCTTACACATGGCCAACCTAGGTTCAATCCCTGCCAGGAGTGAGCCCTGAGGACCATCCAGGTATGGCCCCAAAACAAAAGTATGATCTAAAATTGAGTTTCCTTCCAATATTTGTTTGAAAGAAGATCTAATTACCCACCTTTTTCTTTTGTGTGTGTGGGGGGGCTGCAGAAAAGATATGGATAAAGATTTGAAGGTTGACTCAAATATGCCCCTCGGCAGTTCTAGTCAAGAAGTCACGAAGGATCTGCTTGATATGATCGGTGAGTACAGAGCCGTCACTGGGAGGACAAGCCCTTCAGTCGCTCCCTGTCACCAAGGGTCCTACGTGACAAAACTACTCTTATTTCTCATCCATTTTCTGTAGATCTGTTTTGCTGTTGATAAGCTTTGTACTGAGAGAGCATGGTACAGTGGCACATCTACAGGTCATTTTATAAATGACTCATTACAGCAAATCCCCGGTGGCAACCCCCAGGTGACCCAGGACTTGGTGATTCATCTTGAAGAAAAGATGGACATAGGCAAAAAGGAGAAGAGTGGAGGGAAGGAAGGAAGATAGGGGGTAAAGAGTTTTGTTTTGATTCACACTTGGTGGTGCTCAGTATGCTTCTGGCTCTGCACTCTGGGGTCATTCCTGGCAGTGCTCAGGGGACCATATAGAATGCCTGGGATCAAACCTGGATCAGCTGCGTACAAGGCAAGGACCCTGGCCTCTGTACTATCTCTTGGGCCCCTTATTTTTTCATTGAATCTTACTTTACCAGGTAGGGAACTTGCTTTGCACATGACTCACCTGGGTTCAGTGCCTGACACCCCAGATGATACTCTGAATCCACTAGGAGTAATCCCTGAGCTCAGAGCCAGAAAGGTAGTGCAGAGATAAGGGACTTGCATGCAGCTGACCCAGGTTAACCTCAGCACCACATATGGTCCTCGAGTACTGCCAGGAGTGATCGCTGAATGCAGAGCCAGGAGTAAGCCCTGAGCACTGCTGGGTATGACTCCAAACAAACATAAATAAAAAATGTAAAGCCAAAACCTCCTCTATACCTTCACTGTCCAGAGTTAGCCACGGTTAACTCAATAGTTTATATATGTGTATGAACTTCACAGCCCCTAATTTCTTTCTCTTTTGGGGTATTTGGGCCACACTCAGAAGTTCTGGGGGTGCTGTACTCAGCTCAGTGCTTGAGAGTCGTGCTTGGGGACCAGGCGAAGCCAGGACATGGAGCCTGGCCTCCTGCATGGGGAGTATGTGCTCGTTTCACTGAGTTCTTCTATCCATGGTCTCTTCTTTTTTATTTGTTTCATTTTTATTTTTATTTATTTTTGCTTTTTGAGTCACACCCACTGATGCATAGGGGTTACTCCTGGTACTGCATTCAGGAATTACTCCTGGCGGTGCTCAGGGGAATTACTCATGGCAGTGCTCGGGGGACCATATGGGATGCTGGAAATTGAACCTGGGTTGGCCGAGTGGAAGGCAAATGCCCTAACCGCTGTGCTATGGCTCCAGCTCCGTTTCATTTTTAAATTTTGTTTTGGAGCCACACCCAGCAGTGCTCAGGGCTTACTCCTGACTCTGCTCATTTTCAAATAACTCCTCTTCAGCAGACAGACAGCAATTAATTAAGAGATACAGACATGACCTTGGGCACTGCCTAGAGTTATCGGCTGTGAAAGGTCCCCAAATTCCGAGGGATGCAGAGGAGGCCTGATAAGGGGAGGTACTCTCCTTGGCCTCAGAGCAGACTCCTGCCAGGCCCCAGCAGTGTTCAGGCAGCATTTTATTAGCCTAAAGGCCCGTTGTTTACATACTTTGTCTTGTCATTTCTGCAGGTCTCAGGGAGTTTCTTAAAATCCAGGTCAAGCAAGTGTGTTTCTGTGCCCTTCCACTTCTACTTTCCTTAGAGACAGACAGGGGCTTGATAAGTTCAGAGGTTTGAAAGCAGGGCACCACACTTTGGTCACCTTGTGTGCCCTGTGGCAGAAATGCCCATTTTGTGCCATCCCAGAGAGAGGACTCTTTGTGCCATTTTTTTCGGGGGGATAAAATTGTATTTGGGTTTTGGGCCACACTTGGCTGTGCTCAGGCTTTATTCCTGACTCTGCACTCAGGGATCATTCCTGGTGAGTTTAGGGGACCATATGGGGTACAGGGATTGAAATCGGGTTGGCTGTGTGCATGGGAGGTGCCCTACCCACTGTACTATCTCTCTGGCCCTTGTTTGTGCCTTTTTAACTTATACCAAAATGTCTTCTGAAATTCCCACTGGAGCTGATAAGGTGAATGTTCTTATTTTTAAGACCATACAAGTATACGAACTATTGAAGAACTGGCTGGGAAACTTGAATTTGAAAACGAGTTGAACCGTGTGTGTGGCCGCTGTGAAGACTCTCCCTTCAAGGAGGAGGCGTGGGCACTGCTGGTGGACGAGAGTCCGCAGAAGATCTCAGAGCTGAAGCCGGGTAGCCTCAAGCGGACCTTTGACGATCACAACATTGTGGAGACTGTGCTGGACTTAGAAGAAGACTACAGTCTGATGACCCCTTTTAAGTACCAAATTGAGTAAGGGCTGTGGGCTCAGCTGGGGTTCCTGGCAGCAGAGTGGCTGGGCCTCTGTAAATAAATGGTTGGGGGGTTGTTGCAAAGGGTTGTCGGGATCTGAATTCTCTCCCTTTTCACTTCCAGTTGAGGCCCCTTTATAACCAAGGGCCCAGTTTGTTTATTCTGTTACTTTGAAATGTTTCTTAATATTGATGTATTTTTCACTCAATATCTTGAATGTGTATTTTTTTTTAATGTTGATTATACCTGGGCCCAAGGCCGAAGTGTTCATTTCCATGGGCCCCTGGAAAGTGCTAGGGCCACATCCAGGGTGGCCCAGGACCATGCCATTGCAGCCCTGCCAGGCGCTCTGCTCCTTGCTTCCTCTGCACAGGTCTCCTTTTCCCTGGAGACCCTGGGCCCCAGGTGGTTCCCAGAGCAGTGACCCTGCTGCAGTAAGGTAGGGAGTTAGTGGGCCAGGCACTGCCCATCTGAGTCAACACAATGGCAGCAGAGGCCTGGGGGGCCTGGTGCCCCTGTGCTCCTTCAGGAAACCCTCTAGGACAGCAGGCAATGAATGGCAACTTCCTGGAATGGGTTCTTGAACGTCCCAACTCCTGGGCATGGGGGTGAGGACAGCACTGCAGGGGCTGTTCCTAGAACCTAAATCCCACCCCCCACCCCCAGGGCCATTTCCAGGCCCGTGACCCCAGTGAAGGACAGGCTAAAGGGTCAATGAAACACTTCACCTGTGGTCTGGAGATTCTTGGCTCACTTAGTCAGATGGAACTTCCCTTCAGGGTGTGTCACACTGGCACTACCCAGCCTTAGCTGGTGGGATCCTCCTTTTGGCTCACCAGAAAGTCCCCCAGACCACCTCATGCTCAGTCCTGACCGAGTGAGGCCCCTCCACCAGCACCCAGTTTCCCAGTCCTGAGCAAGACAGCTGGGAACCAGGAGAAGCCGGCTCAGTCCCAGCTCCCCCACGCTGGGAAGGTTGTTCGGATGGAGAAGTGACTGTAAAAGAACAGAATAAATGAATGCCGAGTGATGCCACTCATGTGTTTACAGAGAATAAAACAAACTAAATAAAGGTGGACATTTGGACTCTTCAGACCAGCCAGTGGTCCCAAGGGAAGGGAGAAAGCGGCCATGTGTGCTGAAAGGTAGAGTTTTGGGGAGCCTGATGTGGCTTCTAATCAGTGACGCACACCCCAAACCTGTGACTACTATTCCAGTGTTGCTGCAGTCGAAAGTACCCCTAGAGCCTCCCAGCCTCCGGCAGTGTGACCTGCAGTGAGTCAGGCTTAGTGTTGCATTTCCAAGGGCTGGAGTTATCCTCTGGGGATGTGCAGAGATGCTGCATGCGGTATGATGCTGAGCCTGTCATCTGCGTGTCCATGTGCCCTGATGGGCTGGGGAGGGCTGGCACCTCCTCACAGTAGCATTTGTCTGATCAGGAAACAAAGACAAACCTTGACTTGGGGATATTCTACTTCCCTGACCAATATTCATGATGTCAAAGAGGAGGCTAGTTTGATAGCTTTGAATCACGGTTTCAGTTTCTGGTTTACCACATGGTTCCCCAAGCCAGGAGCACTGCCAGGTGTGTCCCCCCGCCCAAACAAAACTTTCAAGGTCAAGAACAGGAAAGTCTCAAAGTGGGGGCTAGGGGTGCTGACAGTGCAGTATGGAAGCCTCAAGTACATACCAGGAGAGTAGGACATCAATGGGAAAACACACTGAAGGCTGGAGTTTAGGTATCACTGTCACTGCCCTCCTGTTGTTCATCGATTTGCTCGAGCCAGCCCAGTAACCTCTCCATTTTGAGACTTGTTACTGTGTTTGGCATATTGAATACATCACAGGTAGCTTGCCAGGTTTTGCCGTGCAGGCGAGATCCTCTCGGTAGCTTGCTGGGCTCTGCAAGAGGGGCGGAGGAATCGAACTCAGGTCGTCCATGTTGGCTTCTTGCAAGGCAAACACCCTACCCACTGTGCTATCACTCCAGCCTGGAGTTTAGGTAACAATAACTTATTTTTGTTTCTTTTTCTTTTGGGGTCACACCCAACAGTGCTCCTGGCAAGAGCCCTACCCACTGTACTATTTCTCTGTCCCCTTTGTTTTTCAATTTTAACAAATATGCCACAATTATGTAAGATTCTGAAAAAATGTGATTGAGGGTCCAGAGCAGCATTAGTACAGTGGGGAGGGTGCTTGCCTTGCATGTGGCCAACCCCATTTCGATCACTGGCATCCCATATGGTTCCCTGAACACTGCCAGGAGTGATTTCTGAGTTCAGAGCCAGGACTAACCCCTGAACATCTCCAGGTGTGACCCAAAAATCAAAATCAAAACAAAAAAGGGTTGATTCTAAGTTTATGAAAATGTGTGTGTATCTATGCAGAAAATTACTAGGAGGCAAGAGGGGGTTTTAAGTTTTGGGTTTTTTTTTTATTTTTCTTTTTCCTAAATTTATCGATAGAGCTAAATATAACTTCTAGAAGAAGAATAAGCTAGGCCCAGAGCAATGGCTGAGAGCACCCTATTACCAGCCTACAGTCACTTGGTCAAATCCCTGGTGTGCCCAACACTCCTGGCAGTTCTGCTGTCTGTCATCCCAGCATTACAAGTGATTTCTGACGACTGTTTTTGTGAGCAACTCAAAAGGGGTGTAGCCCCCAGCAAGCCCTGCAGCTAAAAACATGTCCAAGTGGTCATAGCCCGGAAGTGCAACCCTTGGCTAGTACATGTGACCTCTGTGGTGAATATTACTGTACCATGTGAGCCTCAGCTAAACAGTACAACTCCCAGCCAGTAAGTGCAAGTTCTGCAGCTAAAGGAGTGCAAACCTCAGAACCACATGCCGCGTCAGGAGGGGTTGACCGCATGCAAGGCAAATAGCTAAACTACTGTACTCTCTGGTTCAGAAATTAGTTTTTAATAGGGGCCACCACAGCACTGCTTATGAGGCGGGGGCATGCAGTACTGGTGATTAAACTCAGGGTCTTGCATGCTAAGCAACCTGAGCTATAGCCCAGCCCTAAAATCAGGTGTTTTGTTTTGAGGAGTGACACCCAATGTACTCCAAGCTTACTCCTGGCTCTGCTGTGAAGGGTCACTCCTGACCATGCTCAGGAGACCATATGGGGTGCCAGGGATTGAACCTAGGGCAACTGCTTAAAAGCCCCTAAAGTTGTTTGATTTTTATTTTTTGGTGTTGGGGTCACACCCAGGGCTTGTTCAGAGTTTGCTCTTGCTCTTGGGTCTGCACTCAGGGTTCACTGCTGGCAGGCTTGGGGTGCGGGTGGAGGGAACTGGGGATCAAATCCGGGTCAACTGTGCTTCTGTACCAGCTCCACCCCAAGTTTTTTTTTTGGGGGGGTGGTGTTTGGGCCACACCCAGAGTTGCTCAGGGGTTACTTCTGGCTGCACTCACGAATCACTCCTGTCAGTGCTCAGGGTATCATATGGGATGCCGAGGATCGACCTGGTTGGCCTTGTGTGAGGCAAATGCCCTACCCCACTGTACTCTGTCTCCAGCCCCTCAAGTTGTTTTTTAGAACACTCATCTCCAGGCCCAAGAATGACTCATCGCTAGAGTCTGCCTTGCAGACATGAGTTCCCAAGTTTGAATCCAGGCACCGCCCACCTGTCTGAGTATGCTCCCAGTAGCATTGCCATCAGGGATCTCCAGCACACGGCACATGCGTGAGCTCTGTTGCACTGTAACCAAGTGTGTGTGAGCACCACAGCTGAAGCTGACCCTGATGAGCACACAACCAAGTGTGCGATCCCCAGTTAGCACAATAAAGCAACAAAAACAAAGAGAAAGGAAGAGAGAAATCCATGTTTACTGGGTATCCCTCACTTGCTAAGCAGACCTTCAGTCACATTTGGGGCCAGGATGAGAACTCCACAGGTGCTGAGTCTTACTTAAGCATCAACTGGCACCAGCAGTTCCTGGTCTCTCAGATTCGGTTCATCTGAGGGTCTTTGCAAAGGGAGCTGCAAGCAATCGGAAGCTTGCTCCCACTTCAAAGACCGAAATCGGGAGGATTTGTTTTTCTGCCTACGCTTGGGTTAGAGGTAGTGGAGAAGAGAGTTCAGGCACTCACAGCCTAGTAGACAGGTCTAGGCCTGCTTCAGCAAAACTGGTGAGAATTCAGATTTACCACAGGTAATTCATCCTGAAAGCTCTGAGGAAGAGTTTTCCTCATTATGAAGACATCGGTTTAATAAAGCAGGCAAGTTGTGAGCCTCTGGCATGCAAGCCAATACTAAGAATTACCAGGAGGACTAATTGTCATTTGTCTGTGACATCTGCTCCTGTCTCTTCTTCCCCTGGCTTTCTGAGGCACCGTAGGGAAACCTCCCCTTCTCCTGCCTTGGCACTGCCAACTGATGAGCCCAAGGCAGGGGGTTGGAGAGTCTCCAAGGGTTTTGCTAGAGGGCAAACACAGGCTCTGAACCTTTATTTAATGAATCTTCCTTAGGTTTGCAGGGAGCTGGGAGCAGGGACTTCTTGGGGAGACGTGGATAGTCATATTTGAGAAACTAAAAATGTTTTACGTCATTTGGTTCTCTCCCCCGCAGTTCATCTTGGCAAGCCAAACAATCACTGAATTGTTTCCGTGGAAACACCAAACTGCAGTTTGGATTAGCAGAATCAAAATAGAAACAAGGCTGCTTCGAGAATAAATAGGAGCTTTGGAACCTGCTAGTGGCACCGCAATTTCAAGTCACAGCATAAGGCATGTGAGAAGCTGGGCCCATCTAACCCTGTAAGGAGAGGGTTGCAGGTCCCCGGATGCATCTATCTGTGTTTGATGCCTAAGCCACCAGAAACCAGCTGCGTGCAGACTGGGAGAAAGACACTAATACTACATAAGGCAGGAGCAGGTTTGCAAAAACCCTGGGAAAGGCTAGGGTGCAGGAGGAAAAGACAAGGAAGAGGGACAAGAAGAAGTTGGGCCAAGGGCTGAGAGGGGATCCTACCAAGAGCAGAGGCACCACTGAGGCACCTAGAGAACAGTGACAGTTCCTTTAAAAGACCAGTTGGAGGTTCAATGATGACTAGGTGACGCATGACCCCACCCCAACTCTCTCCACCCAGGGATGTTCTCCACATTACTGCACAGTGCTCTCTGTGGGTCTAGGTCTAATCTGAGCTCTTTCCAGGTGAGTGCTGGGAGCACTTTTGGTTAGTTCCTCTGCACTCTTTGCTCCAGCTAGCATATTGGAGTACTGGGGCCTACCTCAACTTCCTGAGCCTCCTGTCCCCTCACTAGGGGAAGAGAAAAGCCACTGGCCCTGCTTCCTTGGTGTTCTCCTTGACCCTACTTTTTTTTTCCCCTTTTTTCGTCACACCTGGCGATGCACAGAGGTTACTCCTGGCTCTGTACTCAGGAATTACTCCTGGTGGTGCTCAGGGAACGATATGGGATGCTGGGAATCGAACCTGGGTTGGCTGCTTGCAAGGCAAACACCCTGCCTGCTGTGCTATCACTCCAGCCCCTAGACCCTACATTTTTAATCCCCGGGATGTCGCCGAGATATGCAGGAGACCTGGAAGGAAAGAGAGACGTGGGCCCTGTGGCCCTCACTTTTGCACCCAGCACTGATAGCCTCTAGCTACCGGGAGGTATGGTGATCAAGGATTTGCAAACGACGCTTAATTCAGGCCAGTTTTCTCCCTCTGAGTGGTCAGGCCAGGGGCTCACCTTGGGCAGAAGTGGTACCTTTTAGGAAGCACAGGACAGTTCCTCTGACAGTGAAGGCCAGTGCAGGCATGTAAGCAAAGGGAGGCCGTGTGCCTGAGTGTAGATGACTATTGAAAAGGCCATCAAAACAGAAAAGTGAAAAAAAGAAAAAAAGAAATGGCCATCATCCCGACAAGCTGAACTTCTGCAACTGGCTTTCTCCCCAGATTATGTGGGAGACATTAATATTTTAGGTTCCAACTAAATATTTATAGCGGAAACAAAGTTTTACTCAGGAAGTCTAACTTGACAATGGGTTCCAACTCTGGTGAGGAAGAACTCTCTGTCCTCGACCAGCTGGAAAATGTCTGATTTGATGAGTTTTGGCCTAAGGCCCAGCATGAAAGAAATTTTCAAAACCGCTCAAACTTTGGAAGAAGCAGCTCTAGTTTTAAGGGCAGAAAGGTGGTGTTTTCTGAGCATGTGAAGAAAGAAGGGTAGTGAGAGCTGGCTTGGAAGAGCAGAGTGAACATCCCATAGGAGATCCCTCATCAGGGCCCCTTTGGAGCTTCTGGAGAAAAACATACAGAAAAGGGAAGTTGCGAAGTGGGTGCTAGAGCGAGCTGATTTTCAGGACAGATCTGCAGAGTTGATTGAAATAAGGCAATTCCTGTTGTCAACTGAAGTTTTTTTTTTTTTTTAATTTAGGCACCATCATTTACAAAGCTTAAGTTTAGAACATTTGATGTTCCAGTTCCATCAATAAGCTTTTATCAAGTATCAAACACTCTCCTGGGTACTAGGGTGACAACAGGGAAAGGCTAAGCTGATTAAACCTTGCTTCCTGAATTTAATATTTTGCTGGGCAAAGTATCTGAAAGAATTTACCATTAATGCATAGTTTCAGAGGGAATTGTAGGAGAAAATAAACGCAGGGTGATGGGTGGTGTAGCATGTGCTCCTTCAGAACAAGCCTCTGTAGGGGATGAGTTACTCTTTAGTTTTGGGACACTTCAGGCATGTTCAGGGTTTACCCCTTGCTCTAAGCACAGGAATCACTCCTGACAGGGGTGGATGGGAGGGCGGTGGTGGTATATGGGGTTCCAGGGGTTGAACCCAGGTTAGCTGCATTTAAAGCAAGTGCTTTACCACTGTACTCCCTCTGTCTCTCTCTGTGGCCCCCGTAGGGGAACAGTTTAAATTGAGACTTGAATGTCAGACAGTTAGATGCTACAATTAGCTTCTTGTCCTTCCTCAGACTAGTGGGTGTCATGTCAGAGGGAGGTCCCCTAGGTGGCTCTCTGGCCCTCAGCCCATAGATATCCCCTCCACCACCACCACATCCGCCTCTTTGGAGCCGCATTCATCTCTATCAGCATCTAAAGAGCCAAAAGCAGCGTGTGCTCCAGGGACGTGCCTGGGCTGTGTCACGCTCACCAAATCTGGCAGGAACACAGTAGTTTAAAAAAAAAAAGTCTTAGAAATAAAATAAGAAACAGAATATTTTTTTCCTGATATATGCCAGAGATAGTCAGTGTAATTTTAATTAACCTAGCTTTGTTAGTGTACTGTTCATTCTCCAAAAACACCAACTCATGGGACACTGAGTCACTCTGACCTTTGACTTGTTACACAAAGTGAAATAGTACAGGATTTCATAACTCGCAGCAGAATCAAAGAGTGGGGGGTCCTGCTTTGGCCTTTCAATGTTAGTGTCCTCAGAGAAGGCCACAGTCATAAATTCTGATGGAACTTCCTCAAGGTCTAATTTTGAATTAAAATGGTCAAATATTAAACTTTTCAACTTAGAATAATAAAATATTTTGAGTGCTTATTCTGTTTTGATTTTTTTTCCTTTTTCGGTTACACCCGGTGATGTTCAGGGGTTACTCCTGGCTCTGGACTCAGAAATTACTCCTGGCGGTGCTCAGGGGACCATATAGGATGCTGGGAATCGAACCGGGTTGGCCGCGTGCAAGGCAAATGCCCTACCTGCTGTGCTATCACTCCAGCCCCTTGAGTGCTTATTCTGACAACACATAAACTAAAATTAGATAGCAGGGGCCTGAGAGATAATACAGTGGATAGGGTGTCTACCTTGAGTGCAGCCAGTCAGGGTTTAATCCCCAGCATTCCATTTGGTGCCCAAGCCCTACCAGGAGTGATCCCTGAATGCAAAGCCAGTATCAAGCCCTAAGAGCTGCCAGATATGCCCCTTACCACCAAAAAAGGAATGATATAGAGGTTAATATGCCGAGAATCGCTTCTGTGTCGAGGACACAAATCTATGAAACTGTCTACATTTACATTTATATATACTATATATATACATACACACATATATGTATATATATATATTTTTTTTGCTGCAGGAGATTGAACCCAGGACTTCACACAAAATAGGTGTTCCACATCCACAACCCCAAAGCATTCATATATTTATAGGATATTACTCAGCCATAAATAAAAGATAATGGAGAAAGACAAATACAGGATAATTTCATTTATATACGAAATACGTAGAAATACAAAAGCAAATCTAAGTAGAAACTCTTAGGTCCAGAGCACAGAGGTTACCAGAGAGGGAGGATGTTTGTTGGATTATGCTTTACCTGTAACTTTGGTGATGGGTGCGGTTTGATAATATAAGTTTGAAGAGGTTAAATCTGTACTCCTAAAACTTATGCAATGTTGTCAATCAATCTACTTAAAAAAATAATTTCCAGATGTACACCCTTCATGTTAATTGCTCAGCAACCAAGTTCAGCTTGGCTGTTGGTTTGGGCAGAGCTGACGGTGCTGCATGCATGGCAGGGCTTTTTCCTCTCCCACACCTTCCTTAAACGCAGAGGAATACAGCAAAAAAAGTAAAGGATGGTAGGGCAGACAGATACCCAATGAGGCCCAAGGGAGGAGAGGCCAGGTCGGGCTGCAATTTTCTGGGCTCGGGATTGTCGTCATCGCCTGTGGCTCCAGCTACAGGCATGAGGCAGCTTTGGTCTGGTGGAGAGTGAGAGCCGCAAATGCTAGTGCCTGACACCCATCCCACACATGTCACAGGCAAATTCAATGTCCAGTATTTGGTGAGATGGACACCAGAGCATAAAGACTAATAAGTCAAAATCATTGTTTTCTAAGTGGCCCATTCAGAAAGCCCATATTAAGTTTGAAAATGGGAAAATTTTGGAAACTTCCCACCCCACCAAGAATTTTATTTTCATGTGGGAATAGGAAAGAGAGGGGCAGATAGGGCGCTTGTCTTGCCTGTGCCCTACTTGAATTTGATCTCTGGCATCTCATGTCCCCCAAACACCTCTAATAGTAATTCCTGAGTGCAGAGCCAGAAGTAATTCCTGAGCGTCACTGGGTGTGACCTCAAAACAAAAAACAAAAAACAAAAAAGGAAAGAAAACAGTTTAAGATGGGTGTCACCTATTCAAAAATCCTTATTTTGAGAAGCCTGGAGAATAAAAAGATACAATATTATTCATTTCCTAGAAAGAGAGTAAATAAACTTTGGGGGGAAATATGCTCTTAAAAGCTTTGTCTTTATTTTAATTCAATTTTTATTATAAAATACATATGAAAATATTCATAAACTTCAGCAAGACAGAAATGGAAAGCAAAAGTCTCGTTTATCAGCTCACGGTTCTCCAGATGACACAAGGCCAATAGCTGTTTCAACAGTTTTGTTAGTTTTGTTGTTTCACTAGTTTTTAAGTGATTGAAAAAACATCAATTCAACAAACAGAAAGAAAATGAGGTAATGTAGCCTGGAAACAGTTCTGCTTATTTGATGCATGTCACCTCTCGTCCACTGGCAGCTTTCACTCTATTTCTGTGTTGATGGGAAGACTAATAGTGTGGCCTGTACTATGCCCACTGACCAAACATGCAACACCCTCCCCCCCGCCCCACCCCCGCACTGCCAGGCCCAGGTGGCCCCAACACTGCAGGGTCCAAGCAGCAGTGTAGCCTCGGGCCCTGGTGACCAACTGAAGACTTCTAGTTAGCCAAGAATCACTCACGGATGGGTGTCTGTGAACTCCTAAGAACCACTTGGGAGCCTCCCTAGTGATTGTCCCACACCAATTCTCCCAAAAAGACACCACAAACACTGGTGACAAAATGGGATGAAGATAATAAAATATCCTGAGGCTTGGGAAGATACTGGTCATGTGTAAGAAATATTGTGAAACCAAAACATTCTGCATTTTGATGGGAAGTCTGCCGGCCTGGGTGACAGCTGAGAGCCCACCAGGAAGCTGCCCTGCTCTCAGAAAACTGTCTCCCACCCTTTCCCTCCACCCCACCCCCAGTCGGCCCCACAGCAGGCACCGCCCTAGCTCTCATCACCCATTTTCCAATTTTGGACCAAATAAGGGTGCACTTCCTCATGCCCTTGTACCCTTCCCCTATACCACACTGACATCACCCACAGACAGGGCTTCTGGCCCTGAGGGCTCCAAGTTGCAAGACTTTCTACTGTTGGCTAGCAGAGTGTTCTATAATTGTCTTCAGCTGACCAATAAAGTCACTGTGGGCTAATCAGAAACCATCATCACTGCTATCAAAATCTAGGTCATAGAGCAGGATTTTCCCTGGTTCCCTGCATTGTAGGGAGTTGGAATTGCTAAGGTTGAGGTCACTGAACCAGTGTATGTGGTGGTCCCTTTGGGAACTGCTGTCTTGGCAAGAATGCCCACTGGACTGCAGGAGTTCCCCTTCTCCTGTCTTACTGACCTGGATACTTCCTTCTAGAGCAGAGTCCCCTAGTGTGGTGTGGTCAAAGACCTCCTGCTGCCTCTGGGGGGCCTTTTGAGGAAAAGAATCTTTAGGCTGAGGGTGTTTAGAACTGAAAGCACAGGTACAGCTTGGAATTTGCTCTTGCTTCCTGGCTCGTGGCCTGCCTCTGCAGGCTTTCCTGAGCTGCTGCTTCTTATCTTTCCTCACTCTCGCTCTGGTTCTGCCTTTCTGGGTTGTCACCAACCTCTGTTCAAAGGGGTTGTATAAGAACACATCTCGGGCATGATGTTTTTGAGAGCTGTTCTTAATGCTGGTCGCGAAGCTGTTTAAATGAGGGTGTGTAAGTGGTGAGACTCCTTGGGAAGGCAGGTCTGAGTTCTCGGGAAGAGTGTGCTCAGCGCTGTCGTTCTTAGAGCTGGCTTTTGTCCTAGGATGATTTTTGCTATTGGTCTGCACCGCCTGGTCCTGCACCTCCTGCTTCCCTTTACCTGCTCCAGCAGCCAGCAGTGCAGCCTCTTCTTGAGGGGTATCCTGCTGAGCTCCCTCACCCCAGACACTTAAGTTAGGAGGTAATGGGGACCCCATACAGAGCTTCCTTACAGCAGGGTGGACCTGCGCCTGCTGCAGAGAGGAGTCCTCAGAGGCACAGACCTCCTGGTGGGTGACACTGAGGCTCTGAGCCAGAAAAGGTGAGGTCTGGGAAGTGCTGTCTTTCACATGCGTGACTACTCCAGGGAATGAGACCAAACTCTTGATCTCTGCTAAGACACCAGGAACATTCAGCTGGCTTAGCTGCTCTCCCAGCTGCTGCAAATCTTTATTCTGCTGGACAACCAAGACTTCAAGATGCTCCAGGTTGGACTTCATTTCCACAAATTCTGCTTGTTTCTGAAGAAGGGCAGAAAAGAAAGATGAGAAATATGGGCACAACTCAGAATGCCTGATAAAGGATGTGAGAACAAACTAAAGCAAAACCCAGGTTTGCCCCTCTCTGGACACATTACGTGAAAAGGCTCTGGAATTAGCACAGTGCACTGAAGGATCTTGGGAGCCAAGCTTGCCTCTATCAGGGCCTGTGCTAGCTACTGTTCTTAGTTTAAAAATTGCAGCTTTAGGACTGGAGACAGTGCAGGGGGTAGGGCGTTTGCTTTACGCTGTACTCAGGGGTCCCTGAGTACTGACTGCTGAGAGTGATTCCTGAACACAGAGCCAGGTGTAAGCCCTGAGCACAGCTGGGTGTGGCCCAGACCCAATTCCCCCATTCAATTTCAATTTTAAAGAGGCCTTGCTGGGTTTTAGCGATAAGGCCAAAGCCATACTTGAGAGAAGTTGAGCATTCACTTACAGCTTCAAATCTCTTCTGTATCTCAAGGATGGCCTGCTCCAGGTTACCAGTGTCCTTCACTCTTTCCAGCAGCAGGTCTTTTTGGGACCTTGATGTCTCACGCACTAAATATAGAACAGAGCAATGACAATTCACTTCATGAAACTGGTATGCACACTTTTGCTAAACTGTAACTGGGAAGAGGAAGAGCTGGAAGCTGCATAGATCACTTGAGTTTATAACAAGAATCCAAGACTCTGCCCAAATCTGCCTTGTTGAGGATGAGAAGTCAGAACAAGCTGTTTCCTCTAGTCTCTTCTTTTCCTCTCTGAGAAGATCCTGCCCAGGGCAATCCAACCTCAGAACCCATTGGAAGCCCTTTGAAGCCTGCTGCCCACGTGTCAGTACCAGCCTCTTTCCTTGGCCTTCGTTCCCAGGCTGGTCATCAGAATGACCTTCTGACAATACAGATATGTGCATTACCCTTTGAAGCCTTCACTGATGCGTGCAAAGGTGTTTCACTGACCAAATGAAATGTATTTCACTGTTTCACTGACCACATGGTGTTTCACTGACCAAATGATGGTGTCAAAAACACTATTTACTTACTTATTTTAACGCATTCAATTTTAGGTAATGTGTTTACAATATGTTGACATTTCTGGTGTTGGTATGCAGTTATCTCACCTCACCACCAACAAAGTGCCCAAGACCACCTGCCCCCACTGAAACCAAAACTTCAAATTGGCTCTAGACCCCTGCTAATTTCCCTTTATCCGCTGTCCTTCTCTGTTCCTCCGGGCTGTGTTTCCTAAGCAATTTCTCTCTCACCATGGGTCTTTGTGGGTCAAATTGTTCCCTCAACATATTTCTGCTTCTATACCTGTCATCCGACCAATCCTCTCAAATCCTTAGGCCAAATATTATTTTTTCTTCTACTCTCAGTAATTATCTCCTTGAAAAATAACATTTCTGGTCTGGTTTGGGTGCTTCTGCTTTCTGCTGGTAGCACAGTGCGTGTGTGTATCATCACTCAGCACCCTACACCTACTTATTTACCCTCTAATTTTGTTAGAAACCTGAATACAAGCACTCAGGACTGATACTGATTTTACTCATTTGCTTGGAGAGATTTTCATAAACACATAGTGTATTTTTTTTTTTTGCTTTTTGGGTCACACCTGGCAATGCACAGGGGTTACTACTGGCTCTGCACTCAGGAGTTACTCCTGGCGGTGCTCAGGGGACCATATGGGATGCTGGGAATCGTACCCGGGTCGGCCGCATGCAAGGCAAATGCCCTACCCACTGTGCTATCTCTCCAGCCCCAACACAGTGTTTTATTGCAACTTTATGAACATTGAGTTGCAATTATTGTATTCTCTTGCTAAACTGTAGGTCAAATAAGATGCTTTTACTTTTATTCAACTAATAACGAGCTTCTTCTATAGTCCAGGCAGTGAACTAGTCCCCCATGAAGTACCTTATAGTTTCTTCTAAGTTCTTTTAAAATGCTTTGGCATTTCTTTGTAAATAAAAGTTTCCTTCCCTAAAATGGGCTACATGTTAAATTTCTTATATTAACAAATTCTAGATAAACAATTTTAAAAAAAATTCAGGGCTGGAGCGATAGCACAGTGGGTAGGGCATTTGCCTTGCATGCGGCTGACCTGGATTCGATCCCCGGCATCCCATATGGTCTCCCAAACACTGCCAGGAGTAATTCCTATGTGCAAAGCCAGGAGTAACCCCTGAGCATTGCTGGGTGTGACCCCAAAAGCAATAAATAAATAAAAATTTAAAAATTTTAAAAGCTTTAAAGGCACAAGAAAGAAAAACAGAGGAAGTTATAATTTTGTAGCAGAGAAGGCCTTTCTAAGAACTAAGTTATAAAATCCAGAAGACTTTATTTATTTCTTTATTTATTTTTTGCCTTTTGGGTCACACTCGGCATTGCACAGGGGTTACTCCTGGCTCATGCACTCAGGAATTATACCTGGCAGTGCTGGGTGTTGGGGGGACCATATGGGATGCTGGGAATCGAACCCAGGTCGGCCGCGTTCAAGGCAAACGCCCTACACGCGGTGCTATCACTCCAGCCCCCAGAAGACATTTTAAAAATGGTAGTGTTTTGTGTCCTTGTTGAGTACATGTCTAGGTAGTTTCTCTTGTTTTGGATTTCTAAATACCATGGCTCCTCCTACCCCCCATGTATTATGTCTCTTATTAATTTCTGTTACTAAATTATCTTATGATTTGGGGCACTTTTTCAGCTGATTCTCAGAATTTAATTGTAGATCAGAACTACCTCAAACTGATTTAAATAGAAACTTAACATTTCTCCCCCCCCACAGGCTGTATTTTTAGAGCCAGAGCACCTGTGCTGATTATAGGACCTTGTCCTCTGAGTAACTCTAATCTCCAGGGAAACCAAATTCAGCCTCTGCAGAACCAAGATGCTAGAGAACTATGACCACAGTGAAGTCTATTCCGAAGAGAGAGGTCCCACAAGGAAGATTCTGCCTTACAAGCATAAACTGATTTAAAGTCTATCAATCAGCCTTATTCAAACTGCCCATTTCTCTAATATGTTCCTTAATCCCTAACTTATAAAACAGTTCTTAGGGACCATGCAATGCTAGTTGAACCCAGGCCTCCTGCCTGCAAAGCATGTACTCCAGCTGCATGAGCTATCTCTCCAGCCTTTGGGAGATGCTATTTTCATGAGGCTTCAGATTGGCAGAGCATATGACTTGCATATGTGAGGCCTTGGATTTTATCCTTGGCTCTATATGAAAAACAAACAAGTATACAATCATGCACTGAATAAATTCAAATCGTGATAAATTCCCTGATAGTCATTATAAAAAAAACCACGAGAGAATGGGGAACCAGAGATGTAGCTCAGCACATGCTTCATATACATGAGGATCTGGGTTTGATTCTGACACACACGAAAGAAAAGAAAAAGAAGGAAAAAAGGGATGAGAGCATCTTTAGATAGGATCATCAGAGATGACACACCTAAGTTGAGACCAGCATTTCAGACCCAGAGCTATATTACGATATGGCTTTGTATGTGGTTGACCCAAGTTTGACCTTCAGCATCCCATATGGTCCCCACAGCACCATCAGAAGTAATTCCTGAGCAGAGATCAAGGAGTAACCCCTGGGCATCACTGAGTGTAGACCAAAACCAAAAACAAAACAAAATGAAACAAATATATAAATCGACCTTTCAGATTCTTCTTCAAGCCCATGTTTTCCCTTAAACATGTATCTTGCATGTTTGTATCTGTGTTTCTTTGCTGCCTATACTTTCTCTTCCACCTTTCCCAGTTTTCTCTCCTCTCACATTTTTCTCAATAAATTCCAATTTAAAAAACCCTACCTGGGGCTGGAGCAATAGCACAGTGGGTAGGGTGTTTGCCTTGCATGCAGTCAACCCTGGTTCGATTCCCAGCATCCCATATGGTCCCCTGAGCACCGCCAGGAGTAATTCCTGAGTGCAGAGCCAGAAGTAATCCCTGTGCATTGCCAGGTGTGACCCAAAAAGCGAAACAAAAAACAAACAAACAAACAAAACCCTACCAGGTTTCACAAAAAAAAAAAAAGTAGTTGTAGAGATAATTGAACAGGTTAAAGAGATAATGAGCTTGGGTGCCGGAGTGATCGTACAGCAGGTAGGGCATTTGCCTCGCACAGGGCTGACCTGGGTTCAATCCCCGGCATCCCATATAGTCCCCTGACCAACACCAAGAGAAATTCCTGAGTGCAGAGTGAGGAGTAATCCCTGAGCATCACTGGGTGTGATTCTAAAAGCAAAAAAAAAAAAGGTAAGGAGCTTGTCTTACCTTGGGCACAACATCATGGTCCCCTGAGCATCACCAGGAATGATTCCTGAGTTAGGAGTAAAGAGCCAGGGGTAAGACCTGAGCCCTCCTCCCCCCATCCCTCCCCCCAAAGAAGGTAGCCCTGCAAAGATTAGGGGAAAGTTCAGGTAAAGACAATAGTAAGTAAAAAGTTCCAAAGTGAGAAGGTCCAGGAGATGACTCAGTGGCTAAAGCACCTGCCTTATAAGCATGAGACTGCAAGTTTGATCCTGGTGGCACACTCCATGCACAGTGCCAAAATGGTAGCTCTGCTGTCTGTGATCCCCAGTGCCATATGCATTTCTAGCCAAACTGTAGCCAGGTATGTGTGAGCACCACTAAAAAGCACAACCAGACTGAACACAAGCACTGCAACTGAAGAGTGCCTACCCCCTGGGGGAGCACTATGTAAGTACCCCAATTCAGGGAGGACAACTCCCAGGAAAACACAGCCAAAATGTAAGCACAATTAAGTATGTGTGAGACCTCCAGTCATGACATCATCATCAACATAGTGAGAAAGGGGAGAAAACTCTGAGAAAGAGCCTGTTACAACTATAGTAAACCAATGTGGTCTTGTCCACTCCCCCAAAGAGGTAAATTTTTATTTTCTGTATATTTGGCCATAGTTAAAAAACAAGTAAGGATTTTTCAGAAAGCAAATGGTGCTTGCCTTGCATATGAATGACCCATGTTCAAACCCTGGCACTATATACAATAGACCTGAGCACCATCAAGAGTGATTTGTGGGGCTGGAGCAATAGCACAGCGGGTAGTGCGTTTGCCTTGCACGCGGCCGACCTGAGTTTGATTTCCAGCATCCCGTATGGTCCCCCAAGCACCGCCAGGAGTAATTCCTGAGTGCAGAGCCAGGAATAACCCCTGTGCATTGCCGGGTGTGATCCAAAAAGAAAAGAAAAAAGAGTGATTTGTGAGCAAGCCAGAATTAAACCCTGAACACTACTGGGTGTGGCAGAAAGAAGAAAAAAGAAAGGAAGGAAGGAAGTAATGAAAGAAGGACAAAAGAGAGAGGAGGAGAGAGAAAAAATAAGAGAGAGGCGGAGGAAGGGAAAGAGGGGGGAAGGAAAAAAGGGAGAGAGAGAGAGAGGGAGGGAGGGAAGAAAGGACAGACAGATGTTCACCTACTTTTCAATATAAGTTAAATTTTACATATTAATCAGTTAGAAAAATGTTATTTACTTATGTTTCAAGTACTGAATTCCTATTCCTAAATTCAATTAGTCAAATATTTTCCCAGAAATCCATATGTAGATATTTGTAGTGGAAAGCAAACCTAATTATCCTACTCTAAGATGAGGGCCTAAATAGCAATGTTTCTTAGCAACAGTGAACATTACCAACCACAAAAGCAGAGAATGAGAAAGGCAAGCAAACTGTCCAATTTGAGATCTGGTAGTGCTCAGGAAGAATCCATCAGTGGCCCCTCTTGTTTTTTCCTTGTCCCTGAGAGACAGATGTGCAAAGAGCAATGTTTAATTCCTATGAAAAAAAAAAAGCAGCTTTACAGGAGCTTTTTTGTTTGTTGTTTTTGGACCACACTCTGGAGGTGTTTGGGGGACCATATGTGGTGTTGTAATTTGAACTGAGAGCCTTGCACGCAAAAGCAAGCACTTGAGTCCCTGCACTATCACTCTGGCCTCCTGACACATTGTCTTTATCTATTCATCCGTCAGGTTGTTTCCATAGGTTGGCAATTATAAGTAATGTTGCAGTGGCTATAGATAGGGGTGTATATATCTTTTTGAATTAGTGTTTTTTAATTCTTTGGATACATACCAGTAACGAAATAGCTGGGTCATATTATATTTCTATTCTTTCATTTTCTAACTAAGTTTTGGACTATTCTGACAGTAGTTCCACCAGGTTACATTCCCAATAATAGCATATGAATAGCATATGAGGCATCCCTTTCTTTCACATTGTCACCAACACTTGTTTCTTGTCTTTTCAATAACAGCCGTTCTCTAATTATGAGGTGAAATCTCACTGTAGTTTTGATCTGCATTTCCCTAAATTTAAGTGATTATTATATCTATTCATGTACTTCTTGTTCATCTGTAGGTCTCTGGAGAAATGTCTATGGAGCTCACCTACCCATTTTTTAAAGAAGGTTGCTGCAGACTTTACTCTTAACAATTACAGGAGCCAGAAGAGTACAGTGAGTAGGGTGCTTGCCTTGCACACGGCCAATTCAGGTTTGATCCCAGATGGTGGCCCCTAAGCACCATCAAAATTGATCTCTGAGTGCAAAGGCAGACCAAGTCCTTAGCACAGTAGGGTGTGGCCCCAAACCAAACACACAAAAAGTTTATGTTCCTTACTTAGAACATAACTTAGAACTTAGAGGATTTCTTAGAGCATTTCTCAGTACAAAATTATAAAATTGTTGCCCATGTATTTTTATAGTTTTGTTATTTATTATTTATTCACCACCCATAGTATACTGATTTTATCTATAATTAATTTTGGTGTATAGCATTATCTATTTTCCAAAGAGATATTTTCTAATCTTGTTGAGGGGGAACTGGTGTTATTCCTGATAGTGCTTAGGGCTACTCCTGGCTCTGTGCTCAGGGATCAATCCCTATGCTTAGGTACTATGTGGTTCTAGGACCAAACCCAGGCCTCCTGCAAGAAAAGCATGCACATTTCCCTTTAAGCTCTCTCTCCAGTACACATTTTCTGATCTTAATAGCATCATTTCCTTCTAATTTTACTAATGATCATAATTTTTCAATATAAAAGATTCCTAATAGATGAAGTATTATTTTGCATCAGTTAGTTAAGCTAAACCAAAGTTAAATAAGGAACAAGAGGAGTTAGATTAAATAACTTAGAATGATCTTTCTGGTTATTCAAGCAGAGTGTGGGGAAGATTATCTCATGGTGTGATGCCACCAACTGCATAATAACATTAAGATAGCACTTTTGGGGCCAGAACAATAACACAGCAGGTAGGATGCTTGCCTTGCACATGGCTGACTATGGTTTGATCTCCAGCACCACATAACAGTTCTGAGTTCTCCCAGGAGTAGTCCATGAGCACAGAGCCAGGAGTAAGCCCTGGGTGTGGCCCATCAAACAGACAAACAAACAACAGATAGCACTTGCACACAACCTCGTTTCTTTAAAAGCCCAGTGAATGCAAACTGAAAGCCCACAAAGTGTACCAACTGGCAAGTTTACTGCATCAGTGAGTTAGACTGAGCCTGACTACATGACGGTTGATTTGCTTGTTTCCTCTTTCAGTAACTAACTTTCTGCTCTTTATCACTGTCTTCCAAGAAAGTATATAATTCTTGAGAGGCTACTAGTGCCATTTTCAATAATCAACTGGATTTTAGGGTCAGAGCAATAGTACAGCGGGCAGGGCATTTGCCTCGCAGGTGTCCAACCTGAGTTTGATCCCTGACACCTCATATGGTTCCCCCAATTAGGAGTAATTCCTGAGTACAGAGCTAGGAATAACCCAGCGTTGATGTGTGTCACACAAAAATAAAAATTAAAAAGAAAAACACCTAAATTTCGAACTAGTATATTGCACTACTTGCTACTGTTTTCCGTATGACTGTGGCTCCCTCTCCTAAATCATAGCCTCTGAGAAAATAAACCATCAGGGGTTAAGGATCAGGATTCATATGCCTATTTTATTTTTTTGTTTTTTAAGCCATACCCAGTGGCAGGGGGCTGGAGAGGGATATTCTCTGCTTGTTACTCAGAGGCTACTGTGTTATTGCTCCAGTCCCTATTGTGGCTACTTTTATTAATAGTATTCTTTAGAACCACATCTAGCAGAGCTAGAGGCTACTCCTAGCTCTTTGTTCAGGGGTCACTCTGGGCTGTATTCAAACTTGGACCAGCCACATACAAGGCAAGTGTCTTACTTAATCCCTGTATTATCTCTCCAGCCCTCCATAGGCCTACTTTAAGTCTGATCAGTTGTAGCACTTTCTCTGTGTTGTTATTTTGTTGGGAACCATGAGCACTTCCATTTTCTTTTCTGAGCCTTAAACGTCACAGTCTTCTTCTTCTTTTCATCCAGTTTAAAATATTGAAAACCCGGGGCTGGAGCAATAGCACAGAGGGTAGGGCGTTTGCCTTGCACGCGGCCGACCCAGGTTCGATTCCCAGTATCCCGTATGGTCCCCCGAGCACCGCCAGGAGTGATTCCTGAGTGCAAAGCCAGGAGTAACCCCTGAGCATCACCGGGTGTGACCCAAAAAGCAAAAAATAAATAAATAAAATAAAATATTAAAAACCCCCTGTGCCAAGTTGTCTTCACTGGGGCACCTCAGAAAGGGGCTGGTTGAGTTTCTCTCCCTGCCCCGAGCAGAACCCCAGCAGCTAAAAATCTTCAGAACCCAACCACCACCATGCAAGGCCACTCTCCACATGCGCGAATGAGCCTTACCCAAGAGGGGATGAGCCTCACCCAAGAGGGGACGAGCCTTACCCAAGAGGGGATGAACCTCACTCAAAAGGGGACCACCAGAAAAACTCAGATATGAGGAGATCTCCAAGCTTGAACTGGGATTGGGCCTCCTCCTCCCAGCTCCCCAGTGTTCCAGCAGCTTGGCAGTCACACCCACAAAATGCCCCCGGTGCCATGTAATCTCATCAATGGTCAAGACCCAGAGACTAGAAACTAAAGGTCCCGAAAGAGAACAACGCAGAATTTCCTAGAGCACGCAACCTCTTACACTTTACCTCTTACCAAAAGTAGCACACATTTGTTTGGTTCTAACATACTTGCTTGTATTCTCTTATATTCAGGCTTAAATGGCTCCAGAATGAAATACAACAACCTTCACACACTTCCCTCTTATTGTGGTGGGAAGGTGTTTAGTGGTGGGATTGGTGTTTGAATATTATCTGTAGTGAACTACTGTGAAATACTTTTATGAAAATAAAATTTATGGGTTGGAGCGATACCACAGAGGGTAGGGCATTTACCTTGCACGTGGCAGACACGGGTTCGATTCCTCCGTCCCTCTCAGAGAGCCTGGCAAGCTACCGAGAGTATCCCACCCGCACGGCAGAGCCTAGCAAGCTCCCTGTGGTGTACTTGATATGCTAAAAACAGTAACAACAAGTCTCACAATGGAGACATTACTGGTGCCCGCTCGAACAAATTGATGAACAACGGGAGGACAGTGCTCTCTCTCTCTATATATATATATGTATGTATATATATATATAAATAAAGTATTGTTTTATATAAAACAAAATAAAATAAAATATAGAAAACTCGCTGGAGTGATAGTACAGAGTGGGTAGGGCGTTTGCCTTGCATGTGGTTCGACCTGGGTTCGAGTCCCAGCATCCCATATGGTTCCCCGAGCACTGCCAGGAGTAATTCCTGAGTGCAAAGCCAGGAGTAATCCCTGTGCATCGCTGGGTGTGACCCAAAAAGCAAAAAAAAATAAAATAAATAAAATATAGAAAACCAAAAGACACTTGGGTGGGGGGAGGATGGGACACAACCAGTGATACTCAAGGCTTACTCTTGGCTCTGTGCTCAGGGATCACTCCTGGCAGCATTTGGAGTGCTGGAGATCAAACCTGGGTTGGCCTTCTGCAAGGCAAGCACCCAAATGTACTATCTCAACAGCCCCCAAAAGGACACTTTCCTTGGAAACTTAACAAATGAGTTATTCTCTTTTGGGGGGATTAAGAAATTTGGGGCACACCTGTTTGTGTTCAGGGTTTGTGCACTCCCAGCTCTGTGGGCAGGGGTCATTGCTGGAGATGCTCAGGGCACCATACAGGGTGCCAGGGATTGAACCTGGTTGGCCATATACAATGCAGATATCTTACTGGCTGTACTCTCTTTCTGGTCTCGTCTTGATATTTCTTATGAGGGTAACCGTCCTAGGCTTCCACACTGATTTCCAAACAGATGCACAGTTGCCCTGTGTGTGGGATAACCAGCTTGAAAGCCAGCAAATAGTACAGTGCCTTTTTTGCAGACAGATGGGGATTAATTTCAAAGACACGCAAAACGATTAATTTTTGTAAACCATGAGCAATCTGCCCAATGGCATTTGAATGTTTTAAATTTGTTTAAAAAAATAAACAAACAGACAAATGTAAACAAATACAGATGCAATCATCATATTGTTTAGCTGGAAAACTATTGGTTTTAGAGAGGTGTCCACATAATGAAAAATGTGTTCTCGCTTTCTTCTGCTAAGGGCCAGCACCTTGGCTTTGTTCTGCTATGATTCAGCACCTTGGTCTTGTTTTTTTTTTGGGGGGGGGGGGCACACTTAGCAGTGCTAAGAGGTTACTTTTAACTCTGCACTCAGGAATTATGAGGGGCGATGCTCAGGGAACCATATGGGATGCCGGAGATCAAACTTGAGTTGACTGTGTGCAAGGCAAACACCCTACCCACTGTACTACATAGATCCGACCCTACAGGTTTTCTAATTAATTCATGTATAAATCATTAACTGGTGGAGTAGGGGACTTCACAAACCACAAACTATAACTGAAATTGAGAAAGATGTTGTGATTCACCACAAAACAGTTCTTACTGAAATGAAAGCAGCAAGAAGAGCAGTAGACAAGTGGAGTATTTCTAACTCCTAAGAGAGCAGTGTCTCTATTTCTAAATCCTTCGGGAGTGTGTCTTTACAGACAGCACAGTTAGCAATTCATTTGGGACTCAAGGATGCTGCTGATTCACTTCTGGCTGTAAGATGAGCAATAGTAATTTCACCTACCCAAGGCAGGGAGGTTACTGGGTAGAGGATATGTCTCACTGAGGGCATATAGGGACTAAAGCATTCCCACAGCAGTAAGTCCCACTATCCAGATTAGTGTGTTCTACATCTCTTCAGGACTAGCTTCATGTATTCTCTCATCTGAAATACTTTATTGGAACCTTACCATTGGCAGAAACCTGGCTAGGGTCAGAAAGTTCATGTTCATTGCTCACCAGTGCCCTCTGCTGATAACCTCAACCAGGAAGCACTCACATGTCTTGGCCACAGTCTCCAAAGAATCCACAATAAATTGACTTCTTAAACTGAGACATTCCTCAGACTTTTCCACAGTGGTCTGCAACTAAAGAACCACAAATAAAGAAAAAAATCACTCTTTTGTTATTTTACTAAATTAGAGAATTTACAATGATAATGAAAGATGTAATTAAACGGGAGATATACCGGACCGGGGTTAAGGTGCTTGTTTTACATGAAGCTGGTTCCCTCCCTAGCACTGCACATGATCCCCAGGAGTGGCCCCTAACTACAGAGCCTAGAGTAGCCCCCTGAGCATCTCTGGGTAAGGCTTAATGCCCCCCAGAATCAAATTAAAGATTAAAAAAGAGGTACACTTAAGCATTGTCTTTCTACATTGAACCAAAGTTAATAGAATATAATTATGAAATATCTTAAAATGTAAAATGTTCAGAGTCGGGAGATGGAACAGGTATTAGGGTCATGCCTATCATATTCCTGACCTCGGTTTGATTCCCAGCACCACATGGTTTCCCTCCCAAGTCTCACTGGGTATAAACTTTTAGACCCCTCCCACCAGCACTGCTGGACATAGTCCTGCAGGTCCCCAGCACCATTGCAGTGGCCCAGGTATCCCTAAACACTGCAGGGCCTAAGCAGAGTACCATATATGTAACCTCACGCCCTTATACTGAACTGAGGTTGGCTGAGAACTGCCCATGGAGTCCCGAATCTCCTGAGTACAGCTTGGGAAACCCTTTCCAGAAATGCCAAGATTTTTGAACTCCTTGAAATGCAACTCTACTTACCCTATCAATGCTTTCTCTGACATGGGAAATAAAGTTGTACAGAGTCTCACTAGGAGAAAAAAGAGGAAAAAAAAGTCCTTGTGAAATATTAAAACAATATGGAACAGAGTGATTTCCTGAACACGACTGGCTTCCACCTAGTATAGCTCCACACAGTGCTTGCTCAGAGTTAGAGACTAGACCTTGAGGAACATGAGTGCCGGCATGGAAAATAAGAGAATACAAACCTTTCATGACCATATTCAAACAGAAACCAGATTTTCCTTTTAAAATGTACTCCGTATTTTAGCCAAGACAAAAATTTAACTCAGTGGTTACTACAGTGAAACAGAACAACTTTTTGTTTTCTCCTTTAGTCCACACCCAGGGGTTCTCAGGGCTTTCTTCAGGCTCTGTGCTCAGGGATCATTCCTGGCAGGGCTTGAGGAATCATATGTGGTGATGGAGATCAAAAATGGGTTGGCCGCTTACATGCAAGGTAATCACTTTACTGTACTATCTCTTTTACCCTAACTTTCATTTTCATGAAGATAGTCTTTCTGATATCTCACAGTTTCCAAACACACTTTAGAGTAGTGATGATTACTTTGATTATGAGACAGTATTTAGATAATTCCATGAACAACTTTTACCTCACTTCCCATTTCCTTCATTGCTTACGTTTTTGGGAAGTGGCCCAGAGGAATAGAACATTTACACACACCTGGCAAGGCATGGCCAGAAATCACTCTTTAGACTAGGGATACTGAACTGTGGAATCCTACTCAATATATGTGGTGACACCAGTGATTTGAATTTGTGACTATATGATTTTTTTTTTCTTTTTGGATCACACCTGGCACAGGTGTTTCTCCTAGCTTTGCACTCAGGAATTACTCCTGGTGGTACTTGGGGGGACCATATGGGATGCTGGGAATCGAACCCAGGTTGGCTGCATGCAAGGCAAACACACCTTACCCACTATCCTATTGTCCAGCCCCAATGACTATATAATTTTAAGTCACTGTGCTATTCCTCTAAGCCAAACAGAAGATTTTATTGTTGTTTGTAGTGTTATGGATGGAATCCAGTACTTCATACATGTAAGGCCTGTTCCCTGCCACTAAGTGACATTCCTGTATTCCCTAAATATACAAAATTTTAAACCTAACAGGGTAATTTTGTCTTTTTGGGAAGTCTCACTTGGCTGTGCTCAGGACTTACTCCTGGCTCCATGCTCAAAGCAGTCTTGACAGTATTCAGGACCATATGTGCTGCCAAGATTGAACCTAGGTTGTCCACATTTTATTTTACATGGCTTGTGGGCCACACCTGGTGGTGTTCGTGGATCATTCCTGGCAGTGCTCAAGGGACCATATATGGTACTGGGAATCAAAGCAAAGTCAGCCCTGTCCAACGCAAGCTTTATCCACTCATCTATCTCTGTGATTAAACCAGGGTTGGGTATATGCAAGGCTTAAGCCTTAGTCTCTGTATTATCTCTCTCATGTCCATCCTCCTCCCTCCTTCCCAAACTGTAATTTTAAAAATCTTAGTTGGGGCCCGAGATGTAATATAGGAGGTAAGGTATTCAACTTGCATGCAGCGAATCTTGGTTCAAAATCCCTGGCACCACATATGGTACCTAGAACCGTGCCAGGAGTGACCCTTAAGAACAGAGCTAGGAGTAAACCCTGAGCATAGCTGAGTGTGTCCCAGAAACCAAAAAATAAAAATGAAATGAAATAAAAACTCTCTATGTTATAATTTTATTGAAAAATGCATAAAATTAAAGACAATTTTAAAGGTGTCCCAAAGTCTCATAATTCTACCAAAGCACTACATATGAAAGTCTCTACTATATAATACCCCAGTTAGCATGTCTGTTATTCAAATGACCTCACTCCCTGATTAGCACATTTGGGAACAAATATTCATAACATTAAACTTTATTACACAAACTAAATAGCTTTTGTATATTATTTTATTTTAAATACTTTATATAAATGATGGGCTGGGGCGATAGCACAGAGGTAGGGCGTTTGCCTTGCACGCAGCCAACATGGCCGACCCGAGTTCGATTCCTCCGCCCCTCTCGGAGAGCCCGGCAAGCTACCGAGAGTATCTTGCCCGCACGGCAGAGCCTGGCAAGCTCCCCGTGATGTATTCGATATGCCAAACACAGTAACAACAAAGTCTCCAATGGAGACGTTACTGGGCCCGCTCGAGCAAATCGATGATCAACGGGAGGGCCTTTACTTTACTTACTATATAAATGATAGCACAGCGGGTAGGGTGTTTGCCTTGCATGCGGCCGACCTGTGTTCGATTCCTCCGTCCCTTTCAGAGAGCCCAGCGAGCTACCGAGAATATCGTGCCCGCACAGCAGAGCCTGGCAAGCTCCCTGTGGCGTATTCGATATGCCAAAAACAGTAACAACAAGTCTCACAATGGAGACGTTACTGGTGCCTGCTCAAGCAAATTGATGAACAATGGGAAGACACTGCTACAGTGCTGTATAAATGACAGCTCCCCGTTATAACTATTTCTTTTAACACTGGCTTATAACTTTATATTAGTATCATCATTTGGGTTTTAGGCCATACCTGGTGGTACTCAGGACATACTCCTGGATCTACACTTAGAAATCACATCTGGTGGTGCATGGGGGACCATATGGGATGACAGGGACTAAAACCAGTTGGCCTTGCACACGGCCAACCAGGGTTCAATCTCCAGCATCCCATATGGTCCCCTGAGCACCGCCAGGAGTAATTCCTGAGTGCAGAGTCAGGAGTATCCCCTGTGCATCACTGGGTGTGACCCAAAAAGCAAAGCAAAAAAAACCCCCAAAAACAAAAAACAACCTCAAGTCACTTAGGGACCAGAGAGTACAAAGCTTAAAGCACATGCCTTGCATTCAGCAGACCCTAGTTCAAATCCCTGCCACCACACAGTCCCCAGGTCACCACATGGTAATCCAGATAATCTCTAGCACCACAAACCCAACAGCACCACATCATCAGGCCCTTACATTGAACCACAAACTTGGATGGCTGAGAATCGCTGGGAGGAATGCACAAGGCCTCCTGAGTACCACAGTGGGGGTGTCCCCATCCTGCCAAAATAAAAACTCAACTTAAGAAACATCTACCATTTTAGCAAAAGTTCAGTATAGTAACTACAGGCACAATATTATAGATCTGTAGGATTTATTCATCTTAAATAACTGAAACTTTGACTAACTTCTCCAACCCCACTAACCCAGCAGCTATTACTGTAACCTGCTTCTATTGAATTTGACTACTTTACATTCCTCAAGTGAATAGTGCCATGTTGTATCTGTTTTTCTGTCTGGTTTATTTCACTTAGCAGAATATTCTTCAGGTTCTTTCATGCTATCACAAACGGCAGTATTTCCATCATTTTACAACCAAAGAATATGCCACTATATGTATATGTCACATACTAAAAATCAAGTCATCACAAACTACAGTATTTTAAATATTATTTTTTTTTACTTTGCAGTGCCAGGGAACGAACCCAAGGCCTCATACATGCAAGACAAATGCTCTACCATTTGTGCTACATTCCAACCCTGTCACTGTCACTGTCACTGTCCTCCCGTTGTTCATCGATATTCTCGAGTGGGCACCAATAGCGTCTCCATTGTGAGACTTGTTGCTACTGTTTTTGGCATATCTGATACATCACGGGTAGCTTGCCAGGTTTTGCTGTGAGGGTGAGATACTCTCGGTAGCTTGCCGGGCTCTCCGAGAGGGGCGGAGGAATCGAACCCAGGTCGACTGCGTGTAAGGCAAATGCCCTACCCGCTGTGCTATCGCTCCAGCCCCATTCCAACTCTACAGTATTTTATTTTTCATTGTTTTCTCCTTCCCTTCCCATTGTTGCTATTCTGTTGTAATGAACAGGGGTTGCACATGCTTGGCTGTGATGTTCACAAGCTTGCTGGAAGTAGAATATTTTGGGGGATACTTTTTGACTATAGCAGCTGTACTCAGGTTCTATTTCTGGCTCTGTGCTCAGGAGTGACCCCTAGAAGTGCTGGGGGAATCTTATGTAGTGTGGGGATTAACCCTGGGTTAACTGCATGGAAGGCAAGTGCTGTACCCCTGCACTATCTCTCCAGACTAGGTAGCACATTTCAGTTGTAGTGTTTACACTTTAGTGTGGTACCTATGCACATTCTGGTTATATCCTCACTAGAGGCTGCTGTGGTGCTGACACACATATTTACCAGAGATTTTATTCCTGGCTGCAGTGCTTGCACAGCTTGACTTGCATATGCCTGGCTGTGCACCAGAGATACAACACTCTATTGTGGCACCAGGGGTCCCAGATAGCAAAAATGATGGGACAGAGTCTACAGGCATCATAAGAGATTGAACTTATGACATTATAATTGCAAGGCAGATTCTTTTAGCTATTGAGCCATTTCTGACCCCTTATCAGTTTCTTTATCCATTCATCCACATTTTGGTTATTTTCTTATCTTTGTTATGTCTAATGCTCCAATAAATCAGGGGATGCAAATATTTCAATTTCCTGTATTTTCAATTACTCTGAATATATGCCCTGAGAAGGAACTAATGGATCATATTTTAGTTCTATTATGAAATATTTTTTGCAAACTCCATACTGTTTTCCAGTGTCTCTACCAGTTTACTTTCCCACTAATAAAGTACAATAATTCCTTTTCCTTCACACCATTGCCAATACTTGTTAGTATTTACTTATCTAAATAACAGTCATCCTTACAGGTGTGGAATGTGTTTCTAATTTATCTGTCTCTGGTGCTTAGTGATACTGAATAACTTTTCATACATCTGTTGGCCATTTGTATGTCTGCTTTGAAGAAATGTCAGCTTGGTTCCTTTGTTCATCTTTTTTCTCCATGGGGGCCACCTCCAGCAGAGTAAGGGCCATTTCTGGTGAGACTTGGTCTAGCGGTACAACGATATTTAGTTCCAGTCATCAGGGCTATAGACAGAAGAGCTGGGGAGTGACGGGAGGCCACATGCAGTGCCAAGGATTGAACTCAGGGGCCCTGTACATACCAAGCACATGTTCTGCCACTTGAACTATTTATCCAAGTCCTTCTTTCAACTACACTCTTTTGAAGGGTATTTTTAGGACTTTTCTCTCTCTCTCTCTCTCTCTCTCTCTATATATATATATATATACACACACACACACACATATATATATACACACCCTTTATCAACTACATGACTTGCAAATACTTTTCATTCCGTAGGATTATTTTCATTTTGTTGTTTCCTTTGCTGTACAGAAATATTTTAGTTTGATGTAATCCCACTTGTCTATTTTTTGCTTTTGTTGCCTGTGTTTTTGGTGTTATATCCAAGAAATCATTGCCAACGGCAATGTCAAGAAACTTTCCCCCTGTTTTATTCTAGGATTTTCAAGTCTTGTGCTTGTTTTATTCTATTTAGAGATTTGTTTGGGGGGTATACATGTCTTTGTTAAAAATATTCTTTCCCCGTTGCATATTTTTGAAATTCTTTCATTTTGTATTAAATATTTCAAATGTGACCTGTGAAAGATACATAGACTATAATGCAACCATTACAACTTTTTGTCTTTATTGAAATAGAATAAATAATTGAGTGCATAGGTTTCCTTTTTGTTTGGTTTTGGGCCACACCCAGTGATGCTCAGGGGTTACTTCTGGCTCTGCACACAGGAATTACTCTTGGTGGTGCTTGGGGAACCATATGGGATGCTAACAATCAAACCCAAATTGGCACATGGAAGGCAAATGCCCTACCCACTACACTATTACTCCCACCCCATAAGTTTCTTTTGGAGGAGGGGTTTTGGGCTACACCCATTGGTGCTCAGGGCCTACTCCAGGTTCAGGGGTCTCAGCTGTGATCAGGGGAACATGCATTGCCCTGGACTGAACTTGGGCTTCCTGCATGTGTTGAGCTCTTTAAGCTGTATTTCTTTGGCCCCCACTTATTAAATGAAAAAATATGAATGCAAAAAAAGCCCATAGGAAACAATCCCATTTTTATTTTTAAAAATACACCAAAAAACAGAACAGAGTTATATAAAACAGTGTTATTGGAGGTTC
Source organism: Sorex fumeus (assembly GCF_029834395.1). Taxonomy (NCBI): domain Eukaryota; kingdom Metazoa; phylum Chordata; class Mammalia; order Eulipotyphla; family Soricidae; genus Sorex; species Sorex fumeus. The sequence continues at coordinate 50,123,658 of NW_026606129.1, read as the reverse complement.
ACAGAGTAAGCTGATTCAGAGGCAGACTTGAGAATCTGACAGACCCAAACTCTGCCTAAAACTCCTACTCAGTTTAGATGTACTCCCTGGGATAGAATCTTTCTGACACCTCCAGTCAGAGAGAGGTGCCTGTCCTTGAGACTCCCAAAGCACTTGGATACAACCTCTACTACAGCACTTACAACTTTGTAGTTAGAGTGGAAAATCTAGAATCTTAAGCTGTTACACATCTGAATCTAATTTCTGCATGAGATCTTCAGGTTAGGGTTGGTTTTTTTTTTTTTTTTGTAAGTAAAACCACTTTCCTCCTCTGTCAGTCTTTCCCAAAGTGGGTGATACCTGCCTTTTCAGGAGTAATTTTTAAAAAGAGAGTAGTAGGAAAAATAAGTTTGGGAACACTGATTTGGACACTTGAGTGTGCCAGGGACTTGATTATGTTCTCAGGAATACTGTTCTCTCCTCTCACAGATACTTTGCCAGGGAAAAAAAATTAATTCTCTCTCTGGCATCTCTAGCTACAATAATAGAAAGATAAGTGTTCTAGAAGGCTGGTAGAAGCTCTAGGACTATGCAATGGCGATGTGCAGGGAGGGTTTAGGGTACCGTGGGTAGGAAGTAGTGGCAGCAGAATCTCACTAAATTAATTTTAAACCTTGTTTTGGGGGAGTTTCCCATAATGGTAGCCCTTAGGAATTGTATGACAGTGGCAAGAACTTAAAGATTTTGTTTTATTAAATAGAAATCAGAATCCTGATTTTTATGTATTTTGTCTTCGGGGCACACCAGGCAGTGTTCAGGGATCATTCTTGGCTGTGCTCAGAGAACCATATGTGGTGCTGGGGATTGAACCCAGGGTAGGTGCAAGTAAGGCAAGTGCCTGTCCATTATACTACCTCTCTGGCCTTGAAACCTCACCTTCACCCTAGAATGTACTATCACCTAGATGGGTCAGAATAGCTCAGATAGGTCTAGACATTGCCAGACTCCTTATAGCCAGATATAGCCAAATGAGTAAATTTTAGCCTATATGACATGAGTAATGACAGTGTTATGTGCAACTTCCCTTTCTAAAGGGAAGGGAAGATGCATGTGCTACCAGCATCTCCTCTCTTGATACTTGCACTTGCATACCTTAGAGCACATTTCCCCAGTCTACCATTTTTCCATTGCAGAGATAGTAAAGTATGTTTGATTTTATAAGAAACTGTGAGACTTTTAGGACCCAGTGATGCAGATCAGTGGTAGAACACTGCCTTGCATGCATGAGGCTATTGGATCTCTGGGGTAACCCTATAGAGCTGAACATGATCCACAGTGCCAAAAGAAGTTATGATCCCTGATGCACAACAACTGTTTTACTACCACAACTTAAGTTTGCAAGCCTTACAACAATGGCAACTACAAAGGGAAGGGAGGGGGAGAAGTTTATCAATTAAAAATAAATGCGAGGCTTTTCCAAACTGAATAATTTTGGGGGTTGGAAAGATAGTACAGCGGATAAGGCACTTGTCTTTAACATAACTGCTGGGTTTGATCCCTGGAACCCCATATAGTACGCTGAGCATTGCAAGGAGTGATCCCTGAGTGCAGAGCCAGGAGTAAACACTGAGCATTATTTGGTATAGGTCCCCAAAGAACTGAAAAAAAAAAAACCACCTAGAATGTATCATTTTGCATTTCACCAGTAAGAATTCCAACTGCTCCGTATGGTTGTTTAGAACTTGGTATTGTTGGTTTTGCTTTTCTTTTAATTTTAACTCTGCTAATAGATGAATGGGCTGGAGCGATAGCACAGCAGTAGGGCGTTTGCCTTGCAAGCCGCTGGCCCAGCTGAGCTAGGTTCGATTGATTCCTCCGCCCCTCTCGGAGAGCCCGGCAAGCTACTGAAGTATTTCGCCTGCACGCCAAAGCTACCCGTGACGTACTCGATATGCCAAACACAGTAATAATAAGTTTCACAATAGAGACGCTACTGGGCCCGCTAGAGCAAATCAATGAACAATGGGAGGACAGTGCAGTGCAGTGCTAATAGATGAATAGTAGTATCTCACTGAGATTTAAATTTGCATTTTCCACTCCAGGCTTTCTTAGGGTGGGGATGGGCTACCTCTCCCCACCTCCCTATACTTCTGGAAGCCTCAGCAGTCACATCACATCCTAAAGCTTCCACCCAATTAAAAAGCTACTCCAGCCTTACCATCCTGATAAAAATACTGAATACCCTGAACAAAGACAATGACCTATTAGTACCTGTATTGCAAACCATAATGCATAAAAGGAAAAGGAGAGAAAGTAAAAAGGAAAGTGCCTCCTAAAAAGGGAGACTGGGGGTGAGAAGTGGGTGTTGGGGGATGGTGGGAGGGAAACAGGGGACACTGGTGGTGGGAAATGTACACTGGTGGAGAAATGGGTGCTGGATCACTGTATGACTGAAACCCAATTATGAACAGCTTTGTAATGATCTATCTCATGGATATTTGTAGAATCATATTGGTTTGTCCTTTCTGCCATGCCACAGGGAGCGTAGGTTTATTGGGTTACTCCCATCACAGTGCTCCCATTCCTCTGTGTTTACTTGCAACCTCTTTCTTTGTGCTCTGTTAACTTGTAAATATTGCTTTTCTCTCTCCTTAAGTCCTTTGCATAGTTGTTTCAGAGCAAAGTCCTTTTGTATGGACACAGGAAGACAGTTAATGCTATGCTTTCATAACTTGGGAGTTAAACTGACTCCAGATAATATTACCTCTGGGGCATCTATTCTTGTGACCTAATCTTCTGTTGCCCTTACTTCCTAGCATCCCCAAAACAGGGTCCTGACGAGGGACTGGATGGACCCAGGGCAAGCAGTGAGTTACCTTGGCATTGAAACAGGCCTGACCAAAGCACCATAATACTTAATTATAAGTTAAGAGCATGGTCATGGACAAATTATGTCATGATTCAAAAAGTAATAACTAGATTCAGACCCTGCTAGGGTTGGGGAAAAATTAATCTGGCCTGAGCACTGTAGTCTGAGTCTATAGAGAGATGTCCCCAGGAGAGCCACCCTACAAGCTCAATGTATCTCTTACTGTGTCCATACAAAATAAATAATATTAAGAAGATGTTAATTAAGTTACTGGACTAAGGAGAGGAGGAACACCCCTAGGTGGTATTTCCACCCTTGAGCCTGACTGGCCATCAGGAAGGGCTTTTGATATGTTGATGTGCTACCCCCAATGCTGGGGAGTTGGAGGGAGTAGAGAGAGGGAGAGGGAGAGGGAGAGAAAGGGAGGGAGAGGGAGAGACCCTCCCCATCAGGGCAGCAAGATGGAGCACAGAGAGACTAGCAAGGGGGACAGAGGGAGAAGAATGTAGAGGAAGAATGCAGGAGCAGGCGTGTGGAGAGAGAAGAGAGAGAAGAGTCTGTGAGAGGGAGCACGGAGAGATGAGCGGGAGAGACAGGAGGAGATGGGAATGAGGGGCAGTGTGAGACTGGAATGAGGGGCTCAGTGAGATTGGAACAGGAACATGGGGAGAATGGAATAAATGGCAACTCACCATCAACCAGCTTGGCCCTCATTTCCTCCTTCCTCCCATGGCCTGGGCTGCAGGGGAAGGGGAGTGGCCCGAGTCCACCAAATGTGGGGCAGCCAGAGAGGGAGAGCTGCCGGGGTTTTCCCTAGCTGTCTGGAGATTACACAGATATTCAATTTAAAAAATTTTTTTAAAAAGTGGAGTTTATGCCCACTTTAGTCAGCTTAATCAGTGGCTGAATAAATAGCAGTACTCCTACGTTTTAAAAAAATAAAAATAAATAAATTTTCATTTTCAAAATGACTGATTTGAGCGTATTTTCATATATTTATTTGCTATCCATATATTTTCTTTGCTGAATTATCTGTTAAAATCTTCTCTGATCATTTTTACTGAATCATTTCTTATTACAGAGATTTAAGATTCTTTATATATTCTTTTTTTTTTCTTTTTGGGTCACACCCGGCGATGCTCAGGGGTTACTCCTGACTCATGCACTCAGGAATCACTCCTGGCGGTGCTCGGGTGACCATATGGGATGCTGGGGATTGAACCTGTGTTGGCCATGTTGGCTGCGTGCAAGGCAAACGCCCCACCCGCTGTGCCATCTCTCCAGCCCGATTCTTTATATATTCTTGATACAAGTCCTTTGTTCTCTTACGGTGTCTGTTGCACTGCAAATATTTTGTGTGTGGGGGTGGGGGGGGCGAGGGAACATTCCAGTGGTGCTCACAGAACCATGCAATGTCAAGGATCAAACTCAGGTCTCCAATGTACAAAGACTGTGTTCCAATCATTGGGTCATCTCCTTGACCCATAGTACAGTGTTTCTTGAGTGAATAAACAAATTTCACTAAGGTCATCAACAATTGTTGAAAGAACACAGTTATTTTAATACTATATTTCTGGTACTTATTAATTCATTAGGAGCCTAATCTGTTTTAAAATGAATTATAGATAATAATAATTGGGTGTTTGATGTGCCCTTTTCATCCAATAGGGGTATTACTTTCTCCATGCAAGAAAAACAATTGTTGAGACCAGTGGGCTGAGTTGTTAGCTTTCCATGGGTTTGATCATTGCCACTATATGACCCCCTTAAGCATTGTCAGAAGTAGCCCCTGATGATTCTGGTTAGAACTTATAGTCACATCCCTTTTATTCATACCCAGGACCTAAGTAAGTCTATCACAAGTCTTCACCTAACTTTACAAAATAGAAAAAAAATGAAGCATCTTCTTTAGTGGGAAGCTATTTTCTTTCTCTTTAAAAAAAAAAAAAGGATTTATTCTACAATGGTAGGGTTTCTTATACAAAATGTTTCAGCATCATACCCTCCACTAGTGTGTCCACTTCCTTCTATCACTATCCCAGTGCCTGCCCCAGCCCCGCCCCCGCCATAATAACCTCCATTCTTCTCCCATCTGGGCTGGAGCGATAGCACAGTGGGTAGGGCGTTCGCCTTACAAGCGGCCAACATGGCCGACCCGAGTTCGATTCCTCCACCCCTCTCGGAGAGCCCGGCAAGCTACCGAGAGTATTCGATATGCCAGACACAGTAACAACAAAGTCTCCAATGGAGACGTTACTGGGCCCGCTCGAGCAAATCGACGATCAACGGGAGGGCCTTTACCTTTTACCTTTTACCTTCTCCCATCTCAATCATGGTAAACTTCTGACTAATGACCAGTTTCCAGTTTCTGTTGCCTTTGACCATTTGTTATTTCTTAATTCTGGAAGCTGTTGCTCTACTTTAGGAAACCATGACATATAAAGGGAGAGATAAATCCAAAAAAGAGAGAGATTTTTTCTGGTTTCATGTCATTCACATCCTTATCAGATTCTTTTTTGTTTCTGATTTCTGAGTGAGTAGGCCACACCCAGGGGGTGCTCAGAGCTTACAACTGTCTCTGTGCTCAGGGATCACTCCTGGTATTGCTCAGGGGACCATATGTAGTGCCAGGAATCAAACTGGGGTCGGCCATGTGCAAGGCAAGAGCCTTAATCTTTATATGAATTCTGGCCCAGCTTTTGGTGGGGTTGCTACACCTGATGGTATTCACGGGTCACTACTGTCTCTATGCTCAGAGGCCACACCTGCTGTTGCTCAGCAACCATATGTGATATTAAGAATTTGAACCAGGTGTGTGACCACAACCACATGCAAGCACCAGAATTTCTTGACCCTCTGGTCCCTTCTCAGATTATTTTTCTTATTCCAGATTGTTTAACAGAGAAAATGTAAGGGCGAGCAAGGTAACATAAAGGAGTGGAACACATGCTAGGTGGCCCTGGTTTAAGGTCCTTCATCTAAAGTCCTGGGCCCAATCTCACAGACCACAAAGTCCCCAAGCATCTCTGGATGATACACTACAACAATAGTAACAACTAACCAAAGAGTTAAATTACAACAAATGTAATCTAAAAGATAAAGGCTTCTTTAGAGAATTTCAAATTGCATATATCCTATTATTTTGGAAAAATGTAGTTTCAAAATACATCAATTTGTATCTTATTGGTTTGTAACATTTCTGTATCACATCTATTCTCTTTTCTCCAAGTTTATAGTGATATGCTTCTCATGAAAACATTTTTCACTCATCTTACCATATTTATGAACAAGAACTTATTAACAGAAGAAAGCAATTAAGAATCTTGGGATTTGGGGGCTGGGAGCAATAGTACAATGGGTAAGGCACTTGCCTTGTATATGGCTGACTTGGGTTTGATATCCAGCATCCCATTTGGTTCCTCAAGACAGGAGTAAACCCTGAACATCAGTATATGTAATGACCCCAAACAAAAACAAACAAAAATCTTGGGATTTGTTTTCATTAGAATTTACCAAATTATATTTTTCTGCTTGTTGCAAAAGTCATTTTAAGCTTTACATTCTCTAAAGATATTCTTCACACTTCTCATAATTTGTTTCTTAAATTCTACATGTATAGTTTTTCTACATGTATATATTTGCCATCTTGTAAATGATTAGCTGAAATTCATTTCACTATTAAAAAAGAAAGGAAATCAGAGGAAGGAAGGGAATAAAAAGGAAGAAAAAAGATTTTACTGTCACAATAAAAATAAAGAGCAACTCTGCTTCATTGTTAGGATTTTTGTAATACCTAGAGTTATTTCCCTGATAAAAACTAATTACCAAGAAATTTAAAAGTTGTTTAGATAATTTTCTTTAGGAAGTAAGAAAATTCCAAATGGTTCTTAAGTCATTGGTAATTAAAATTTATCTACATTAAATGAAAAAAAAGAAATTTAAAAGTTTATTTCCTCTGTAACTTCAAATTTAATATTTAAAAATAAATATTTTAGTTGCTCAAATATTTCCTTGAATAAATATAAAACTATATACATATACATATATAAAATTTAGCATGGGAACAACCTTTACATAGAAAAATCCCTGAACATTAAATAAAGAAATTAAAGGGCAGAAATTTAGGCACAATTAAGACATCACTTGAATACTGCATTTCTATAAGTTTTTTTTTCCTTTTTGGGGTCATAACTGGTGATGCATGGGGTTACTCCTGGCTCTGCACTCAGGAATTACCCCTGGCGGTGCTCAGGGGACCATAAGGATGCTGGGAATCGAACCCAGGTTGGTGCATGCAAGGCAAACACCCTACCCACTGTGCTATTGCTTCAGCCCCTATAATAAGTACTTTATCTTTTATTTTTCAGAGAGAACAAAAATGTAAGCGTTATAAATCTGTCATAAGTCAAAAGAAAGCAGATAAAGAGTATAGGATAATTATGAGATGATCTATAAAGACAAGAGAACTATCACACTGCCATTGAATTATTTCACTATTGACTTTTCATTTTCTCTTTCCCTTAGAAAAGGTGACTCTTCTCTTACATTCGAAAGGCTTGCTTACCTGTCACATTTGTCTTCTGCTCTTTTTTTTTTCTCCTCAAACTGTTTCAGTAAGTCTTTTGATTTTCTAACTGACAAAGGAAGAGGAAATAAAGTTCCATCTTTCGAATCTCCTCCAAATAAGTGGGGTTTGGTTCGGTACTTTGAGAAAACACTAGGTTCACTCTGTTAAAGAAAAAAATCATTCTAGTACTTAACACATAAAAAATATTTATAGAAGTCACTATTTTCTGTACAATACAGTGTAACATTTAAGTGAAAATCACAATTCTAAAAACCAACATAGCATATGGTATTTCCTTTTTATAGCAGAAAATTATAATAAAGCAACTTTTTGTTAGTGTAGGTTCTGCTTTACCAAATCACATATATATAAATACATAAAGTGTCATTTAATTTAGCTTAAGTGAATTATGTACACTTAAAGGCAATAACAGAATTATTAATACTGTCTTTGAGAAGTTTAAAACTTTATATGAGTGTTTTTTTTTCTGTTTTTGATTTGAGGGCCATAACTGATCAGATCTGGGGCTACTTCTGGTTCTGTGCTCGGGGATTGAACTGAGGTCAGTCACATGAAAGGAGAGTACCTTAACCTTCTACCACCTCTCCAGACACTACATAAGTAAGCCAAACTCAGATTGCTATTGCTCAGCTGCTGATGAACTAGACCTACTATAAATTTCATATGAACTGGACAATGGTATGTAACCATGGCAAACCATTCACTGAATTCATAGGTAAAATTCTCTAAAATACTCAGAGAGTACATCTATTCCTTCCTATCACTAGGTACCAATTTTTGTATTGTAATAGAGTATACCCTTATAAATAAAGTATTTATTAATCTTATTCATTGTCTCTATTTGATTCATGCAAGTCTATATATAAAGTTAAATCTAGTAGTTGAGTGAAATAAATTTATATATAGAAATATTTCTGACTCACAAGGGAAGACAGACTGGTCTCAAAAAATTAAGGACTCAAGAAAATCTATTCCTTATTTTGGCCCTTATTCATTAACTTAAACCACAGAATTTTCATCTCCTTCAAGGAGATAATGTAGTATAGAGTAGACTAAAATCTACAAACTACTTGTGTATCAGGAAAAACATTTCTTAGGGGCTGAAGTAATAGTACAGCAGCGGGTAGGACATTTGTCTTGCAGACAGTCAACCCAGGTTCGATCTCCAGCATTCCATATGGTCCCCCGAGCACTGCCAGGAATAATTCCTGAGAGCAAGCCAGGAATAATCCCTGGATATCGCCAGATGTGACCCAAAAAAGAAAAAATAAAGAAAAAAATAAAGAACTCGCCTTTAAAAAAAACACTTCTTAGGAAAAATGTTTGTCTAAAATAAAATTTATAGGTCAGAGCAATATTACAACGAGTAGAGCACTTGCCTTGCATGGGGTCAACCTGGGTTTGATCCCCAGCATCCCATATGGTTCCCTGAGCACCACTAGGAGTAACTCCTGAGTTTAGAGACAGGAGTAACCTATGAGCATTGCTGCATGTGGCCCAAAAATAAAACAAAATTTTATATATATGTAAACACATATATATAATATATATTTAATATATATAATATATATTAAAATAAAACAAAATTTTATATATATGTAAACATATACATATAATATATATATTTAATATATATAATATATATTTTAGATATATAATAATATATATATTTACATATATATAAAATTTTGTTTTATTTTTGGGCCACATGCAGCAATGCTCATAGGTTACTCCTGTCTCTAAACTCAGGAGTTACTCCTAGTGGTGCTCAGGGAACCATATGGGATGCTGGGGATCAAACCCAGGTTGACCCCATGCAAGGCAAGTGCTCTACTCGTTGTAATATTGCTCTGACCTATAAATTTTATTTTAGACAAACATTTTTCCTAAGAAGTGTTTTTTAATTCTTAAATAGGTACAACTCTAAAATAAAATACAACAGAATAAATATTCTTTATTTCATATAATGACTGTGAAATGTGTGCAGAGAAATTCTAAAAATTAGACTCACATCCAAAGAATTCTGCTGTGACTGTTTTGGATTCTTCAACTGGACATCAAAGTCCAAGGGTGCTGACTGGGTATCTGAACTTTCTGGACAGAACTGGGAACCAAAGAGGAATTGGGAATCGCTGAGACTGGAGTAATCATTCTGATTACTATTCAAGTTAGATGATTTAGTAGTCCTGAAATTAAGAAGAAATAAAGAGTATATTTAAAAAATGTCATAAATCATAGTACCCAATTAATAATTTCAGGATATTCAAGGCAGAATGCTAGCTTGTACTGTCTTCCTAGTTCTATGCACATTGCCAATACTACTTTAAAAAAAATTGAATACCAGGCATTTTAATTACAACTTGGGAACAATATGATAAAAATGCTAAGGATTAATACTACTATTTCTTCTACAACAGCACTATAAACAATTTGAAGATGAAAGTTCACAGAATTTTAGAGATGAAGGTAATAATAGCTTTTCAAAACTTGAATATATTCATCTCTAAGGGAATAAATAAAGAACAACATATGGAAGGAATGGAGAGAAACATGGAAGTTAAGGCACTTTCTTAGCATGTGACCTATCCTAGTTTGATTCCCACAGATGGTTGTTGCCCAAGCACTGCCGGTAGTGATAATCTGAGCACAGAGCCAGAAGTGGTTCTAAGCCCTGATAACTACCAGTTGTGCCCCCCAAACCAAAAACAAAAGAAAAAAAAGCCCTTCCAACTTGCTTTTCATGTATATCTAGCCAATGTATATTTTGTAACATAATTTTTGTTTTTGTATTTTTGAAACTTGTTAAAAAGTTTGAACTACCCTGAATTACAAATTTATTCATGATTGAATTTCACTGTAAATGTTCCAACATCAGTCCCTTCACCAGTGTCCACTTTTCCCCACCAATGTCAGAGGCAGCTTCCTTCCCTCTTGCCTCTATGGCAGGTACTTTTTAAAAAAAATTTTCCTTTTTCTCTAGGTCAATTTTTCCCTCTGTTTTTTTGGGCCACACTCGGTGATGTTCAGGACTGCTCCCAACTCAGTGTCTAGGGGTGTTCCTAGAGGTACATGGGCTTCTGTATAGTACTGTACTTCTACATGCAAAGTACTCATTCTAGCCCTTTGAGCTAACTTCCCAGACCTGTGGGCCAGGTTTTTTGGTAGGTTTTATTTGGACCACATCCTATGGTGCACAGGCACTACTCAGCTCAGTGCTTGGCAGTCCCCCTCAGCAGTGTTCAGGGACCATGTGGTGCCAGGGATCAAATCTGGATTTCGTGGGCCGGAGCAAGAGGGTATTTGCCTTGCACATGTCTGATTCGAGCCCATCTCTGGCATACTAGATTGTTCCCCAAGTTCACCAGCAGTGATCCTTGAGCCCGGAGCTCTGCTAAGTGTGCCCCCCCCCAAAAAAAAACCACAAACAAACCTGTATCATCTCCTGTATTAAAGCATAGACTCCAGTCCACTGAATTCTCTCTCTGGCTCCTGGACCAGTTTTTAAACCATTCAAATGAATAGTAATACTGGTAACAATTAAACCACTCTTTTTTTTTAATGTAGGAGTACTGCTATTTATTCAGCCACTGATTAGCTGATTGAATTGTGCATGAACTCCACATTACTTTTTTTTTCATTTTTTTATATAATTTTATTTATTGAATCACTGTGAGAGCAATTACAAAGCTTTCGGGTCTAACTCTCAGTCATACAATGAAATACCCATCCCTTCACCAGTGCCCATTCTCCACCCCCAACAACCCCAGTATACCCCCATCTCACACCCTCCCCCTACCCGTGGGGCAGATGATTTCCACATTTACTCTCTATTTTGATCACATTCAATATTCGACACCAGACCCACCATTATTATTTGAGATTTTACCCCAACACTCAGATCTGCTGAAAAGGCAACAGTAGACAATTTGTGTTCTATTGCTGGTTATGAATAACATATGCTGTCACGTGGCTGCAGTAGGGCCATGTGATTTTGAAATTCTGAAATTTTAACACTTAAATCTGGAGGGATTTCTGCCAAAAGCCACTGGGTTTCGAGATTTGCTCCTGAGTCTCTGGGATCATGGTCGTTGAGCAGCTTGGTCAGGAGCCAGAGAGGCTGTTCATGGGCGATGACTTGGGGTCTCATTGGGACGGGGAGACCAGGACCGGCTACACACCCGTCCAGTGAGGCCCAGCAAGTTTCGTCACTGCAGGCCCAGACCTGACTGTCCAATGGCCTCTGGAGGATGACAGCCACCAAGCCACCAGGGAGAAGCAGGCGGAGGGACAGCACCCTTTCCCCCCTGGGGTGGCCCAGCAACAGTAACCTACTGCGTGGTCCGGATGCATTTCTGCCAAAAGCCACTGTGTTTCGAGATTTGTTTCTGAGTCTCTGGGATCATGGCCGTTAAGCAGCTTGATCAGGAGCCAGAGAGGTCGTTCGTGGGCGATGACTTGAGGTCTTGTTGGGGTGGGGAGGACAGAACCGGCTCCACCCCCATCCCATGAGGCCCTGCGTCTCGTCACTGGTGGCCCAAACCTGACTGTCCAGTGGCCTATGAAGGATGGCGGCCACCAGGCCGCCAAGGGGAACAGGCCAAGGCAAGAAACCTATTCCCACCTGGGTTGGCCCAGCACCGGTAACCTACTGCAGGGACCGGACACATTTTTGCCAAAAGCCACTCTGTTTCGAGATTTGTTTCTGAGTCTCTGGGATCATGGCCATTAAGCAGTTCAATCAGGAACCAGAGAGGCCATGCCTCCAATTATATAGCTGAGCCGGAGGTGGTTTGTGGGTGTGTTTCCCACATACCTAACTTTTGGCCATTTACTTTCTTAGTAAACTTTGCCCCAAGTTTTTGGGGTGTACCCAAAGGCACAGCAGCAATTTTGGGGTATCTGGAAGTCTGAAGGCGCCCTCAGGCTGCTGATGGACTGGCCTCACAGGTACAGATTGACCTGCTGGCGGCACCATACCCCCAATTAAACCATTCTTAAATACAGTGTACTAAGCTATATAAATATGCAGATAAGTTAAAGCATAATCTTCAAGTTTTTATTTGTAAGGTATTTCAATAATAATTCATAACTTAATGCTGTGTAACCTGAAGAAATATGCTTTTCATTACAACACAAACATGTTTTTTTTTTTATTTTTATTTTTGGGTCACACCCGGCGTTCCACAAGGGTTACTTCTGGCTCTGCACTCAGGAATTACTCCTGGCGGTGCTCAGGGGACCATATGGGATGCTGGGAATCGAACACGGGTCAGACACGTGCAAGGCAAACGCCCTATCGCTTTGCTATTGCTCCAGCTCCACGACACACACAATGTTAAATTTAATCAAACAGCATATTCTCAGCCAAAGGAGTCTTTACGTTATTTAATTTTTGGTTTTTAGGTCACACCTGACAGTGTTCTGGGACTATTCCTGGTTCAGTGCTCAGAAGTTATTCCTGGGGTCCTTGAGGAGAACACTGCAGAGGGGGACTGAATCCAGGTCTCCTGCATGCAAAGCATGCACTTAGCCCATCGAGCTAGCTCTCAGTACCAATTAGTCTTCATATTAATAAAATACCAACAAAAATGTCTCTAATAGCTCTGCACAGAGAGGAACAATTAGTTTGATTTGTAGAAACATTTTCTAAGATTAGCTAAGGTAATGGGCTACACACATATAATACAAGTTGCATAATCATTGCTCAAAATAGCTAAATAGCTCTCTGTAACTCTACTCTTAGGTCAAAAAGAATAATTTGCTGGGCTGGGGAAAAACAATTATTTGATCCTGAAGAAATCATGTATGATTTATATCTTAAAGCTATGGCTGGAGAAGTTGGGGCTGTAGTTCAGTAATTCGAAGCACATACTTATGTTTATTAAGAGTATAAGTTCAATTCTGAAACCAAAAACAAAATAAACAAAAATGAAACACTATGATCTGAAATTAAACAAGGATATATTTTCCTGGTCCAGAGAAATGGTACAGTGGGCCTAGTGCTTGCCTTGTATGCAGCTGACCCAGATTTAATCCTAGCATCTCCTATATCCCCCAAGCACCGCCAGGAGTGATTACTTAGTACAGAGCCATGAGTAACACCAGAGCACCACAAGGTATGGCCCAAAAATCATTAAAAAAGATACATTTTCCCTACTTCACTCATTTTCTCCATTACTATTAGGGGGAACACACTTAAACGTGCTGCAGTGGGGAGAAGGCCAGATAGTGCTAGGATCAAATCATTTGAGTCACCTCCCTAGCACAGATTTTTCCTACTCTGTATGAACTATAACTTCACTGAATAAATAACTGTCTTTAGGAAGGTATTAAGGAGAAAAGAAACTATCAAATGATAACAACATATCAAAATCATTAGAAATATTTTAAATGTACTTTTAAAGAATACTGTCCACATTGAGAATGGCAGCCTATTGCATGGCTGGTCAACACTTCAGTAGAGTAAAAGAGGGGGTGATATCTCAATGAATCTAATAAATAGCTGCAGTGATTCTTTTTTGTTTTTTGGGGGGGTCACAATAGCAATGCTCAGGGGTTACTCCTGGCCCTGCACTCAGAAATTAGTTCAGGTGGTATTTGGAAGATCATATGGGATGCTGAGGATCAAACCCAGCCTGGCCCAGTGCAAGCCGAGCAGCCTATCAGCTGTACTATTTCTCTAGCCCTATTTTTATATACTTAGTTTGATTTTTCTTTTTGAGGAAGGTGTTGGGTCATACCTTATGGTGCTTAGGAGATAATATGTTGTGCCAAGGATTGAACCAGAGTCACTGAGCTGCAGTCACATGCAAGACAAATGTTTTATCTCCAGTCCCAAGGGAGTGATTCTTAACCAAACAGTATCTCCAAATTGTACCACATGGGGCTGGAGAGATAGCACAGCAGATAGGGCGTTTGCCTTGCATGCGGGCCAAACTGAGTTCGATTCCCAGCATCCCATATGGTCCCCTGAGCACCACCAGGAGTAACTCCTGAGTGCAGAGCCAGGAGTAACCCCTGTGCACCTGTGCATCACCAGGTGTGACCCAAAAAAAGCAAAAAAAAAAAAAAGCAAATTATACCACACAATTGAAGACATATTTGGAAAATGTCCTGAACATTGTCCTTGTTGTTTCAATAGTAGTGGTGCCAAATGAAGTGAGAATTTCTAGGTATTGGGTTATATCTAACTCTTTTTGTTTGTTTTATTTTGGGACCATATCTGGTGATGATCATGGGTTACTCCTGACTCTGCACTTGAAATTACTCCTGGCAGTGCTCAGGGGACCATATGAGATGCTGGGGATCAATCCTAGGTCGACAGCATGCAAGGTAAACACCCTATCCATGGTACTAGTTCTCTGGCCCTATAGCTAACTCTTTTTTTTTGTTGTTGTTTGTTTTTTGGGTCACACCGGATGATGCACAGGGGTTACTCTTGGCTCAGGCATTCAGGAATTACTCCCGGTGGTGCTCAGGCGACCATAGGGAATGCTGGGAATGGAATACGGGTCAGCCGCGTGCAAGGCAAATGCCTCACCTGCTGTGCTATTGCTCCAGCCCCCCTATAGCTAACTCTTATAAGACTTTCAGTATCCAGTGCTGAACAAGAGTCACTGTTCAGTTAATATGCAAAGCTAAATTTATAATACTTTGGTAAGCACTGCCAGGAATACTTCCTGAGTGCAGAGCCAGGAGTAAGCCCTGAGCATCGCTGGGTGTGACACCCCCCCAAAAAAAAAGAAAAAAAAATAATAATAATGTCTTCATAATCAAATTGTAGGAAGAAGAAAAGTATGAGGGAATGCAGTGGTTACAGGAGAAGGGAATGGGGGGGGGAAGCACTGTATGGGGTGATTCTATTTCTGTATTTAATAAGAATTTCTTTCTGTGTAATCAAGGCAACTATAAGATATTCTTAAGTATAAGAGACTAGAAAACTTACCCAGCGCCTGAGGGAATACTGAGCATATCTTTGATGTTCCAGATATTAAAATTCATTTCTTCTTATTAATCCTATTGTAAAGACAAAAATTTAAAAAAATCAATACATTTGGACAATTCAGCAATTATACTGGAAGATAACCAATTGGTCATAATTTTTATTGTGTCAAAAACTCTTTTTTCCCCTACTATTAAATCACATATAAATTTCCCTACTTTTTATGGGAGTAAAGAAACTTCCTAGTAGTGCTGAGAACCACCAGGGCCACATCCAGAAGTGCTTTCAGTATCTGCGAGGCCATTGGCTACAGGAATCAGAACTGGGACTCAGTCTATGCTATGCAAGTGATCCTTCCCTCTGCCTTCCTTTTTAATAACAGGGATATCTCAGTGCTGTG
The DNA here is from genome assembly GCF_029834395.1 of Sorex fumeus. Lineage (NCBI taxonomy): Eukaryota > Metazoa > Chordata > Mammalia > Eulipotyphla > Soricidae > Sorex > Sorex fumeus. The sequence continues at coordinate 50,107,880 of NW_026606129.1, read as the reverse complement.
AAACAGTGAATTTCCCTTCCTTACTATGCGCTTTTGTCCTTTTTTACCTTAGCACATTTCAAGAATAAATAAACCCCATCTTTTGTTGCTTAATACAATGAATGATTTAAAATATCCCAGACCATAAGATATTGGAATGCCAAGAGAACTGTAGAATATTAGTAGTAAAGAAGAAGGATCGAGTGCTTGAACAAAAGTGCCTTTCCATACCTCTCTGTGGTCTGCTCACTGCCTATCCAATACATTGCATAGTTCAGATCTTTATGATCATATTAGCCTGATTTTTATGAAAAATTCCTTAATTCTATATTGCATATCTCACAACACAGGAACATTCATATTTATAAAATTATTATTAAGATCATCAAATGAGTCCCACTATATGAGAGACCTGTGTGATCAAACATCAATTACTGTCCCAAGACAGATAAAGGTAAAGGTAAAGGTAAAGGCCCTCCCGTTGATCGTCGATTTGCTCGAACGGGCCCAGTAACGTCTCCATTGGAGACTTTGTTGTTACTGTGTCTGGCATATCCAATACTCTCGGTAGCTTGCCGGGCTCTCCAAGAGGGGCGGAGGAATCGAACTCGGGTCGGCCATGTTGGCCGCTTGTAAGGCGAACGCCCTACCCGCTGTGCTATAAGAAAAATAAATTCTAAACAAATTAGTTTTCAGTGCATATTTTTTGTTTGTTTGATGGCTATAACCGGTGATGCTCAGGACTAGATCAAATCTGGCTCAGGGATCACTCCTGAGATCCCTGTTGAGATCCCTGAGATCCCATGTAATCAGGGACCACATGGAGCACTGGGGACTAAAGGTAGGTTTGCCGCCTGCAAAGCAAGTACCCTACCCACTATACTATCTCTCCAGCCCCCTTAACATAGGTTATAAGAAATTTTGGGGCCAAAGCTATAGTACAGTGGATAGGGTGCTTGTCTTGCATTTGGCCAATACAGGTTCAATTCCTGGCATCCCACGTAGTCCCCTGAGAACTGCCAGGGGTAATTCCTGAGTGTAGAGTCAAGAGAGTAACCCCTGAGCACTGCAAGATGTGCCCCAAAACCAGAAATGTTTTGGAGTGACACCCAGCAGTGCTCAGGGATTACCCCTGGCTATGTGCTAAGAGGTCACTACTGGATATGGGGGATCATTAAGTGGATCTGGAATTGAACTGAAGTCAGTTGTGTGCAAGGCAAGCACCTTAACCTATCTTAGTGTACTTTTGAAATAAGTTTACCCAGTGGTGCTCACAGGTTATTGCTGGCTTTGTGCTCAGGGATCACTCTTGGTGGTGCTCAGGGGAACCATATGTGGTGCTTGGGATCAAACTGCGGTTGGCTATGTGCAAGGCAAGAACCTTAAACCATGTATCTTTGGCCTCAAACAGACTTTTTTCTTTTTTATTAAGTTTTGGGACTGGGACCGTACTTGGTATTGCACAGAGGAACATGCCGTGCTGGAGATTAACCTTGGGCCTCCTAAGGGCCAGAGACATAGTGCAGTGGACACTTCTGCTGAATACAGCCAACCTGGATTCAATTCCCAGCATACCATATGGTCCTTAGGGCACTGCCAGGAGTAATTCCTGAGTACAAAGCCAGGAGTAGGCCTGAGCATCACTGGATGTAACCCCAAACCAAACAAACCAAAAGGGGAAAAAAAACCCACAAAAACTCTTGGGTCTTCTGTATGCAAAGCCTGTTGAGCTATCACTCCACCTCCCCAGACAGACATTTTCTAAACTTAATTTTTTTAAATAAACATTTTAAAAGAAATAATCACAATTTTAAATGGCAGCAAGCTAAACTATGCTATACATTGTATTTCAGTTGACAAGGCTAACATTCCATTATCTAGGTGCAGTATATGTAAACTGAAATCTAAGAACTACCACTTCCCTGAAAGAATCCTGGGGTTCGGATGCATGCAACAGTTTTAAAATTAAAATAATAGCAAAAAAATTCAAAGAAATAGTATTATAAGGTAACAGTATAACTAGTTATCAGATAAAGAATGAAGGAAGATTTTCTTTTTTTTTTTCCTTTTTGGGTCACACCTGGCGATGCACAGAGGTTACTCCTGGCTCTGCACTCAGGAGTTACTCCTGGCGGTGCTCAGGGAACCATATGGGATGCTGGGAATCAAACCCGGGTCGGCTGCGTGCAAGGCAAACGCCCTACCCGCTGTGCTATCTCTCCAGTCCCAAGAATGAAGGAAGATTTTCATTCTGCCTTTCATCTATCCATCTCCATTCCATCCATGGTTCATCACTTCATCTATCTCTTTTCCTCCACAAGCTCTTGGCAAAGCTCCATTCCATAAGAGATAAATAAAAATTTTTTAATAGTAAACATTATTCTGGAATCACTTCACATTACCAGTTATTATTAACTTCCTTTAGTTGAGGAACTAAACTAAAAAATCTATTTTTGTCACTGTTTTAAACAGACTCTCCTTGGTCATACAATAAACTTTTATCTTGTCAAATTTGGCCTTCCTTAAACACATTTTATTCCACCTATTATTTTCATTTTCTCCTTCCAAACTTTCAATTTATATTCCTCTTGGTATTTTTCTGTATCGTTTTTTTTTTTTTTTGCCGGCCACACATGGCAATGTTCAAGGGCTTCTCCCAGATTGTGCTTGGGGGCCTGAGAGTGCTGGGGAATCATATGGTAACTGGGATCAGCCCAGGGCTCCTGCATTTAAGGCATGCTCTCCAACCTGATGAGCTGTCTCCTGGTCTCCTACTCATATTTGAATACAAGTATCAATCAGGTTTTGGCTTTACCAGCAAATCCTCTACTACTCCACTGAAACTTTTCTGTTAGGTTTACCAATAATTCTCACTCCTCATCTTTCTTTATCTGCCAACAACATTGGACATCAATTTTTTTTTAAGTTTTTGTTTGGGGGCCACATCCAGTGGGGCTCAGGGCTTTTTACTGGCTCTTCACTCAGGAATCACTCCTGGTGGACTCTGGGATTATATCAGATGCCAGTGATCAAATCTGGGTTGGCTGCGTGCAAGGCAAGCTCCTTCCCCGCTGCACTGACACTGATCCCCCTATTTAAAATTTTAATTTTTAATATTTTGTGGAGGAGCCAGAGAGATAGTACAAAAGATAGGACGCTTGTCTTGCATGTGGCCAACCTAAGTTAGATCACCAATCCATTGGTTTGTTTCTCCATATACCGCAGATCAGTTAGATTATCCTAGATTTGTGCTTCTCCTTCTGCTAGTCTCAAACATGAAAAGGCATCTGTAATTAGTGGAGGTGGAATTAGCAGCATGCTTTTTTTTTTCCAGTGTTGTAAATAAACCTCACATGCTAAACAAGTGTTCTACCGCTGATCTATAACTCTGCTCCATTTAATAGTACAGTTTTCTTAAATTAAAAAAACAACAACCCAGGGTCTAGAGAGATAGCACAGCGGGTAGGGCGTTTGCCATGCACACGCCCGACCCGGGTTCGATTCCCAGCATCCCATATGGTCCCCTGAGCACCGCCAGGGGTGACTCCTGAGTGCAGAGCCAGGAGTCACCCCTGTGTGTCACTGGGTGTGACCCAAAAGAAGCAAAAAAAAAAAAAAAAGAAATATAATTTAAAAACTTCTTAAAGAATCAAATAGCAACTCCAAAACTTGACCAAAAGCTGCATAAAATTAAAGCAATATCACAGTGAAATAGCAATGCAAAATCTTAAAATACAGACTTCAGAGAGGTGACCCAAAGGTCTGAAAGCATGCTTTGCATGCAGGAGTCCTCGGTTTGACCCCTGGCCCTGCACAGCCTCTTGAACACTGATGGGTGGGGACTCCCCTGCAAAAATATAGGAGTCATTAATGTGACTCTTTGTGGTAGAGCCCATTTGACATCTAAGAGGCCTTACTATTACTAGATCCTGCCTCCATTCAACCAGAGAAAGGGCTAGTACTTCCTAACTTGCAGTTTTAAAGCTGCATATGAGATTCTGGATTGGATTCTGAAATAGAAAAGAAAATCAGTAGAAAAACAGCAAATTTTGATAAAGTCTGAAAATAGTTATTTACCACTTTGGTTTCTCAACTTTGACAAATGAACTATGATAAAAAAAATAAATCCTCTTAACCCAGAAAACTCGGTAAGCAACTGAAGAGAATTCTCTGTACCATCTTTGTATTTTTTCTATAATTCTAATATTATTCTAAAATAAATGTGGCAGGGCTGGAGTGATAATTCAGTGGGTAGGGTGCTTGCCTTGCATGCGGCCGACCTGGGTTCTATCCCTGGCATCCCACGTGGTTTCTAAGGCTGTGAGGAGCAATTCTTGAGTTCAGAGCCAGGAGTAACCCTAAGCATCACCAGGTGTGGCCCAAAAAATGAAAACCTAAATAAGTAAATAAATGTAGAGGGTCTGGAAAGATAGTACGAGATAAAGGCATTTGCCTTGCACACTCTAACCCACAACTGGATCCATGACACCGCCAGGGGTGACATATGCTTCCTCAATCACATGGGGTGATCCCTGAGCACAAAGCCAGGAGTAAGCCCTGAGCACAGCTAGGTGTGGCCCCCCAAAAAAAAATATTTATAAATATTTATAGGCCAGAGAGATACCACAGGAAATGAAATTCATCCCTTGCATGTGGATAACCCTGGTTCTGTTCCTAGCACTGCATAGGCTACTCTGATCACCACCAGGGATCATTCCTGAGCATAGAGCAAAACCACATTAATTAAATATTAGCCAAAATCCTGAAAATTGAATAAATAAATGGAGGGGCCAGAGTGAAAGAACATTGGGTAGAGTGTTTGACTTGCACATGGTCAAACTGGGTTCAATCACCAGCATCCCATATGGTCGCTCAAGCACCGCCAGAAATAATCCTCAAGTGCAGAGTCAGGAGTAACCCCTGAGCATTGCTGGGTGTGGCCCAAAACCAAAATAAGTCAATAAGTATAGTTTTAAAAGGCAAATAGTAGGGACCAAAGACATAGTACAATGGTAAGGTGCTTGTCTTGCACATGACCAATCAAGATTTGCTCGCAGGAGCCCTCTTTTGATACCCAGAGCTCCATCTGGACTGAATCCTGAGTGCAGAACCAGAAGAAAGCCTTTAGCACATCTGGGTGTGGCATCACCCCACACACACTCAAAATAAAGTAACTGAAATGACTTGAGAAAGAAGGGAAGAGTACACCTTGATGCCAAGGTTGGTTATTATTGTTAAATAAATAATAGATACACGAGTTCATTTATCCATTAACTTTACATGCTTAAAATTTTCCACATAAATAAGTTGATACCCTGAATTTACTGACAACTAAGTTGTTACCTCTACCACTGAACCACCAATGCGGGACCGGGGCGTAGATCTCCAAGCCTGCTCAGATTCGGACTGAGCCTCCTCCATCCAGATCCCCCATCTTCCAGTATATAGGCGTTACACCCACCAACTGCCCCCGGCACCATGTAATCCCATCAACGGCCTAGACCCAGGGACTATAAAACCCAGCTCCCGGAAGCGCACGGCCGGGAGCGACATCTTATTACCTAGTTCTTACCTGGCAGGCTACCAAAAGTATCCTGTCCACATGGCAGAGTCTGGCATATTCAATATGTGAAAAACCAGTAACAATGATGGGTCTCATTCTCCTGACCCTGAAAGAGCCTCCAATAAGGCATTTTCTAAAATCTCAAGGTTAGGACGAAGGAGATGTTACTGGTCAAGGAAATCGATGACAGGATGACAGTGATACAGTGAATAAGTTGTTACCTCACGTTCAGATTCCTTTCATAAATTTCAGAGTCCCCACACCGCCGCATTTGTGGCTGGGCAACACTTCATACTACACACCACCCATACTCCAAGAGTACTACACCACATTTGACGGGGTTCAAAGTAGGAGACAACCAATCTTAGAGGGAAATATTTTTTTCATATATATATATACGCATTATATATAAGTACAGGAGGTTCAACCTTTAACAACATGTTAGTGGTCTCTTGTAGAAGCGCCTAATGGCCCCGGGGTGAGATACAACAACCTTCACACTCTTTCCTCTCAGGAAACTTTTTTGTAGTATTTTTCAGTGGTTTTTCATAACAAACAATACAAAATATGTTATTTTGGTTCTGTTTTCAGGCAGGGGTTGGGGTTCGGGATGGAAACATCTAAAATATGGTGTAATGGTGTCAGGGTTGGTGTTTGAATATTAAATGTAATCAAATATTGTGAACTACTTTATAAATAAATTTTAGGATAAATAAATTTCAGAGTCCTAAACCCAATTGCTAACCACAAATCTCTATTTGGATGACTAATATGCATCTCAAAGTTATGATGTCCAAAACTCAGATATCGCCTTTCTTCCACAAACACTCTCTGCCTAATCTAGCGCTTCAGTTAATGACAACTCCTTTGCACTTGCTCAGGCCAAAATCTGCCAGTCCTTTCTTGATTCTGAAATAGGCAAACTGGGGCATGGGGAGCTGCTGGAAATGAGTGCTAGGAAAGTAATAAAACCAAAAGAGAATTTAAAGAAGTTATGCCACTAGCCCTAAAGAACAAAAAAATGGCATGAAGGTTAGACCCACATCCTGTGGACACAGGAACTGAGGTCTGATAAGACTTTTACCAGTCACCAGCAGACAACTAGAGAAGGCGTCACACACACACACACACACACACACACACACACACACGTCCCCTTTGGAGAGTGAAAAAATCCCAAAGTTATAACCTCCACAAAGCACTCCTTTGCCTGCTGGGCTTCCGTTTGAGCCATCCTCCAGGCAATGGCCTGTAGAGACTTCTAAATACCCAGTGGAATTTCAGTCGCCTAAAGAGCCCTTGCAGATACGAGCATTCTTAGATAACGCCCTAGTTATTCTGAGGTGAAAGAACATTTAAAGCCTCACATTAAAGACTTTCAAAGGGCGGTTTTCTTCACTTCCTATGAAAGCAGTGGAAGGAACTCAAGAGACAGGGTGCGTGCTCAGGCTGCCGGACCCCAGTTTCATCCCAGTTCCATCCCGCCCCACCCCCAGCCCCGCACCAGTGTCCCCCAAGAGCTTGGATGGGAGCGATCGGAACACAGACCGGGAAGTAGCGCCCTCCTCTCCTCGCCCCCCGTGGCCCAAAAGTTATTTTCCCAAAGCACCAAAGGAGCAGTATGCGTATGCCTGAGAGACCGCGCTCTCTCCGGAATAAGGGCCCTGGCAAGACAGTCGCTCAGGGTGTCGAGTGCTAAGGGGTCGCCCGCCCCCGGGGCCGTAGAGCTCCCCTTCCTATCCCTCTTCCTCCTCACGTTGTCAGGCGCTCCGAGGGCCCCTCCAGGTTGCCCACTGACTCAGAAAAAGTGGGTTTCCCTTCAGACTCTGGGTGGTCCCCAACCTCACACCCTGGATGGCTCCCGCCTTCACTCTCGCCGTCCTTTCCAGAGGGCACTGAGGGACTTGTCTCCGTCCTCATCCAAGTGGTTTCCGCGGCTTCCACTTCACTCAGGCATTCCTCTCATCTCCTCCTCTCACCGCCCCCCCCCCCCCCCGGCCTGACCTTAAGACTGACAAAAAAAGCATTTCAAGAATGGCTACAGACGGCGTTGGGGACAGGGGTCTGTTCCCACACAGAAAAAAAATGGCGGCTAGGAAGCCCCAGGTGAGGCTCCAGAGAAGAAGCAGAGTTCCCAGAAACTGTTGGAGGTCCTGGCAAACCCGAACCTCTCCTGGGGGGTCCTTGTATGAACCCCCATTCCCCCATTTCCACCCACGCCGTCCCCTCCTCACCCGCTCTGCCCAAACCCTGCCAATCGCCACTAGAGCACGTGCAAAGGGCTCTATCCACCTGAAGACAGACGCAGCTGGCCCAGCAGAGGACTCCTAAGCATGCGCGGCCCCGCCCCTGGCACCTGCTCGGACCAATGAGGATGACTCCCTTGTCCCTAAGCTCCACCCCTTCGCAGCCCCGGACTAACAGTTTTAACAATCTTAACGGGTTTAACCAAGGGGTCCTGGGTGGGGTCTAGCAGACCGGTTTTGCCATACTCAACCCTGTGCTCCACACGTAGCCTATGTCCTCATGGAAAATATCCGCCTGCCTCCACACTCGGGCCCAAATGCCCATTAACAACACCTCAGCCAATGCAGACTTGATCACCAGGCACGGGACTTATACCTCACCAGGTGTGCCATCTGGTAGTTTCGTGGGGAGGGCAGAGTTAGGGCTGCTAGAGAGAGAGCAGTCAGTGGAAGATGCCATGTAGTCAGCGTGCACACAGGGCTGGAGAGAGAGCACAGAGATTAAAGTGCTTGCCTTGCATACTGCCCTCCCAAGTTCAGTCCTGGCATCACATGGTCACGTGAGCAGTGCCAGAAGTGACCCTCAGCACTAATAGGTGTCCCCCACACACAAAGAAGTGGACAGAGAACTGAAAGCCTGCAGTGGAGAGTAAAGATCAAAAATTAACCAAAGTCTCTGTCTGGAATTTAGGTCAACCTGAGAACAGGATGGGATTTAACTCAGCTTCTGATAGTTAGAGATGACTTTGGGGATGAGGAGGAGACTAAAACCACAATGCTCAGGAGCTATTTTTGGTTCTCTGCGCAGGAATGCGTGACACCACGTGGTGCTTTTTGGGACCACATACTGTGCCAAAATCAAACCAGGATCAGATGTATGTAATGCAAATGTCTTAACCCCTGTACTATCTCTCTCTGGCCCATGGATGGCTTTTTTTTTTTTTTGCGTTTTGGATCTCACCAGGCGATGCATATGGGTTACTCCTGGCTCTACACTCAGGAATTACTCCTACCAGTGCTCAGGGGACCATATGGAATACTGGGAATTGAACCCGGGTCGGCCACGTGCAAGGCAAACGCCCTACCCGCTGTGCTATAGTTCCAGCCCCCATAGATGGCTTTTAAGTCATGAAATTGGATGAACTCACCAATGAAGGGGTTCAAGGGAAAACAGACTGTACCGAGTTCCAGAAATTTAAAGATCTTGGGGCTGGAGAGATAGTATGGTGGGCAGGGCACTTGCCTTGTACACAGCTGACCCAGGTTTGATCCCAGGAACCCCATCGGTCCTCCAAGCACCTCCAGAAGTAATCCCTGAACACAGAATCAGGAGTAAGCCCTGAGCAACAGCAGGTGTGACCCAAAACTACTCCCCCCAAAAAACAACCCCCATAAATGTTGAAGAATAGATGAGGGAAAGCAGTGAAGGAACCAGAATGGGTGTAGTCAGTGAGAGGAGACCAAAGAATGAATGTATGGTAGCTGCTCCTGGGCATCCTTTAATGAAGAAGAGCTGACCAAAAGATGCCTTAGTGGCAAAAGTGCATGTTTTGCAAGTATGAGGCCATCTGATGTAACCTTGAAGCAACACATATGCTTTCGTGGAGGTCCTGGCAGTTCTACTGCTTGGTTCTTCAGTGTCTCAAAAAAGGTGTTTCCACCGAACTCCAGTCAGGGTAGTGTGACTATGGTAAAATGTGTGATCCTGGTGAGCACCAAGCACAAGCAACAAGACTCACAAATGGGTGTCACTACCTCACTACCTTGTAATCCAAGCAAATGAACAACTTCAACCAAGCATGTATGACTCCCATCATCACTAGAAGTCACAACAAAGGAAGGGAATAAAAGAAGAGTCAGGTAGACAAAGAACTAGATCACATGTCTTGGATTTGGGCCTGAGTTCAACCTCTGGCAATACATGCCCACCCTCAGATTCACTGGGTAAAGCTCTGGAGTGCATCTTCCCTGCAATCACATAGCTCCACAACCAGGTATGGCCCTTGTGGCCCCCAGCACTTCTGGACCCCAGTAGCATTGCATCACTGTTGGACTTCCCTGACCAAGGTACCTAATATCAGAGCAGTGCTTGGGAAACCACCCTCTCTACACCCCCCCTCAAAAGCTGTGATATAACTCAGTGGCAGAGTAAATGAATTTGTCACATGTGTGAGACACTGGGTCCATTTCCAACACACACACACACACATACACACACACACATACACACAAAGACATCAACTGTGTCAAACATTGCTAATGTGTCAAGGAAGATGAGTTATTGGAGACCTTTATGAATAGTTTTAGTGGTGTAATGGTAATAAAATTTATTTTGATTCAAAAGACAATTCTGGGGGTGGAGAGAGACGTCACAGGATCGGTATACATGTTTTTCATCCAGCAGTGCTCAAGGGCTACTCCCAAGCAATTGCTCAGGTGTTGCTTCCTGGCAGTACTCAAGAGACGTGTAGTGGTGGGATCAAACCAGGGCTTAAGCATACATAGCATGCAGCCTATCCTTCCAACCCGGTGAATCCAGCTCATACTGCCAGTGGCACACACTTGATTATGACTAATACAAATTGCAGCTCTCTTGTCACCATGTCTTTCCAATCTTGGTGCAAAGAAACTGATGCATTCAGATAAAATATTATTATGGAAAGGGATATTTGAGGCAGACTAAACAATTATATCTGGTGTTGTAACTCCATCTCACTGAACTTTTAACCTAAAGATGCCTGACTGGCAACCGGTTTCCAGTTACACCCGGTCTTCCTTTTGCAAAGATATTTTTTCCCTTTTCTCTCCAGAGCTCATAAGGAATATAATGTGTAGTCAACTCCTAATTCTTTGTCAATTGTTTCTACAATCCTGTCCTCCCATTGTTCTTTCTAAACACTCCAGTGTTACATAATTTGGGCTAATACCTGAGTTTGTGCGCATTTTGTAAATCTGAGCTGATCAAATAAATAATGTTATATTATTTGAGCATTGTTATGTTTTAATGCAATACTACTAGACATTATTCAGCGCTAAAAAATGAGTTATCAAGATATGAAAAGACACAAAAGAAACAAATACATTTTCCTAAGTGAAGTCAATCTGAAAAGGTTAAATACTGTTGAATGATTCTAACTATATATTGTGGTGGGAAAGACCAAAGTGCTGACAAAAAAAAAGTGGAGGGCTGGAGCGATAGCACAGCAGGTAGGGTGTTTGCCTTGCAACTCGGGTTTGATTCCCAGCATCCCATATGGTCCCCCGAGTACCGCCAGGAATAATTCCTGAGTGCAGATCCAGGAGTAACCCCTGAGCATTGTCAGGTGTGACCCAAAAAGCAAAAAAAAAAAAAAAGTGGTTAGGATTGCTAGGATAACTCAATAATAAAAGCATCTGCCGGGCCAGAGTGATAGTAAAACAGATAGGGCATTTGCCTTGCACGCAGCTGACCCAGATTCAATCCTTGCCATCCCATATAGTCCCCCGAGCACTGCCAGGAGTAACTCCTGAGTGCAGAGCCAGGAAGAACCCCTGAGCATCCCCGGATGTGATCCAAAAAAGAAAAAAAAAAGTACCTGCCTTGCTAATGCAAATCCAAGTGTTTGATCCCAGTGACACCCACATATGCCAAACACAATTCTGGTCATGCCACAGTGTATGGGATCTCTAGCACACTATATCCAAGTAGTTTGGTTGTGTGGGAACCACAACCAAGATGTGAAAGCTTTGCAAGGATCAAAACCAAAAGTTGTGTGAGGGCCAAAGATTATAATATGGGGATTAAGGAACTTGTCTTGCATATGGTCGGCCCAGGTTCAATCCCCAATACCCCACATGGTCCCCTGAGTCCCACCAGGAATGAGACCTGAGCACAAAGCCAGGAGTAATCCCTAAGCACTGCGGGGTGTGCCCCCTCAAAAAAAATACGTTTAGGAATAAGGATCTGGAGAGATAATCCAGGAGGTAAGGTACTTGCCTTGCATGTAGTGGATCCTGGTTCAATCCCTAGTGCCACATATTGTTCTCCAATCACTACCAGGGATTATTCCTGAGCACAGAGCTACAAACAGTCCCTGAGCACCACTGAGTCTGACCCCCAAAATAAACAATTCTAAAAGACAAAAATTTGGGCTGAAGTGATAGTACAGCAGTAGGGCATTTGCCTTGCGCGCAGCCGACCCGGGTTTGATTCCCACATCCCATATGGTCCCCTGGGCACTGCCAGGATTAATTCCTGAGTGAAGAGCCAGGAGTAACTGCTGTGCATTGCTGGGTGTGACCCAAAAAGTCAATAAATAAATAAAAACAAAAATTTGGCATATCCATATAATGGAAAACCACTAAGCAATAGAAAGGAATAGATGATTGGTAGGTGCAATGACATGAACACATATCAAATGCCAAGTGAAAGTAACCAATGATAAATAAAATAGAATGATTCCATTTATATAAAATTCTAGAAAACGCAAATGAATAATATATAGTGGTGGGAGGTCAATTAGGCAAGTTGATGACAATGAGTGCTACAGAAAAGACAGGAGGAAAAGTGGAGGTGATGGATATGTTTGCCATCTTAAATGTGTTTATATCGAGGCTGAAGCGATAGTACAGCGGGTAGGGTGTTTGCCTTGCACGCTGGTTACCCGGATTCGATTCCCAGCATCCCATATGGTCCCTCTAGCACCGCCAAGAGTAATTCCTGAGTGCATGAGCCAGGAGTAACCCCTGTGCATTGCTCAGGGTGTGACCCAAAAAGGAAAAAAAAATGTGGTTATGTTTTTTGTAAATAGACATAGACTAAATACATTGATCAAACTTTGTCCAATTGTACAATTTTAAAAGATAATTCTTTAATATGTAGAGCTTTGGGGGGGCTGGAGAGATAGTATAGCAGGTAGTGTTTGCCTTGCACTCAGGCAACCCAATTCAGTCCTATGCTTAGCACTCCATATGGTCCCCATATGCTCAGGAGTAAGCCTTGAGTACTGCTGGGTGTGGCCCAAAATCCAAATAACATTAATAGAGATTTTTGTTTTGTGTTTAAGCCACACTCAGTGTGCTCGTGGTCTCTTTCAGCTTGGTACTTGGAGGTCCCAGTGTTCCAGCTTACAAGATATTTACTCCAGTCCTTTGCCCTTTCTCCTTGGCCCTTAAATAAAATACTACAAATAGGGTTGAAGCAGCCTGTAGAAATATCACCATAACTTAGTGTGTCTGCCTTGAACTTTATGTTGTCCTAAGTTCAAATCCCTGTGTCCCACATGTGAAGAGCATGATTTGATCCTGGTATTGATGCTGTCTGTGATCCCTGGCACAGAACGTCTAGCTGCACCACAACAAGATATCTATGAGCAACACAAAAAAGGTGCAACTATCCAGCATGCACTGCAAGTAAAAGAAGTGTGACTATAGAGGCAAGCAAAAAGTGTCCTAGTGCATTCTATCTGTATGATTGTAGGAGTCCAGATGCAAAACACGGAAGTGTTCCCTCTGAATCCCCAAGGGAAATACAGGGGAAAAATAAAAAATGTATGCAACTCAAAGTTGTAAGCAGTAAAATCCTGTTATATGCCAAAAGAGACTCTTTTGGGGGGAGTGGAAGGGCCGCATTCCCGGCTGTGTACTCAGGGATCACTCCTGGAGGTGCTTGAGGGACCATTTGGGTTGTCTGGGATTAAGGTCAGCTTCATGCAATGTAAGGGCCCTACCTGCTGTACTATCACTCCAGCACCTTCAAAAGATAACTCTTAAGAATTTACAATTGGAATTAGTTCTCTGATTCTTGCCTGATTGCACTTATAAAAGTGTTAAGGCTAATTATTAGAAGCCAAAAATTCTTCACAAGTAAATGCATAAATATGAGTGCCATGGCCATAAAATGGGACTCTGGCAAGCATGTTTGCGAGCACCATAGAAAACCCAATGGGAATCATAACTATTTCTTATAGGTCTCAACTAAGAATGAAAGCCCCAGCAGGAGTCATAGTACAGCAGGTAGGATGCTTGCATTGTATGTGGCAGATACTGGTTCAAACCCTGGCATCCCATATGGCCTCCTTTGCACTACCAGGAATAATTCCTGAGTACAGAGCCAGGAGTAACCCCTGAGCATTACCAGGTGTGGCCGCAAAATAAAACAAAATCAAAAAAGAACTAAAACTTTGGTGAGCACATGGACTGGTACTACAACTGAAAAGGAGTGAAAACCCACATGAGAACCATAAATGAACATGCGAGCACCACAACTTTGTTGGTGTGTGGTGCGTGATTTCCAGTAGCATCTTAACAACAAATGTTCAGGGGCCGGAGTGATAATACAGTGGTGAGGGCATTTGCCTTGCATGCAGCCGACCCAGGTTCAATCCCCAGCATCCCATACGGTCCCCTGAGCCATATCCCCTGAGCACTGCCAGGAGAAATTCCTGAGTGCAGAGCCAGGAATAACCCCTGAGCATCACCAGGTGTGAGCCAAAAAAAAATGTGCAGACGAAATGAGCAACCCTTATTCTTCACAACTAAATGAAGAGGGGATTGAAAAACAACAATAAAGAGTTAAAGCTACATACTGTCCTCCCAGATACTACTGCCCTTACTTCACTTCCCAAATGACTTCCACCTGAATTTGAGACTTACCATTGCAATGCATATCTATGTTTAGATCATATATTAATATCTATAAATAATATGTTGTTTATTAATATCCATAAATAATATCGCTGGAGCGATAGCACAGCGGGTAGGGCGTTCGCCTTACAAGCGGCCAACATGGCCGACCCGAGTTCGATTCCTCCGCCCCTCTTGGAGAGCCCGGCAAGCTACCGAGAGTATTCGATATGCCAGACACAGTAACAACAAAGTCTCCAATGGAGACGTTACTGGGCCCGCTCGAGCAAATCGACGATCAACGGGAGGGCCTTTACCTTTACCTTAATATGTTGTTTTGCATATTTTTATGATTTTATAAATTATACACTTTGAATCTATTTCTCCAACTTGACTTTGTGTTTGTGTGTATGTGTGTGTGTGCGTGTGCGCAAGCCACACCCAGAAGTGCACAGGGTTTACTTCCAGCTCTGCACTTAGGAATCACTTGTGGCAGGACTGAGGGATCATATGGGGACTGAACCTGGGTCAGCCTTTTGCAAAGCAAGCAGCCTCCCAACTGTACAGTCCCACCAAAGTCTTTTTCTGCAGCTACTGAGAGTGTACTTAATTCTGTGTCATACTCTGTATCATTCTGGCTCTATACTCAGGGATCACTTCTAGCTGTGCTCAGGGGATCATACGGGGGTTCCGGGGTTCAAAACCAGGTCGGCTGCATGTAAGGCAAAAGCCCTATCCACTGTACTATTGCTCTGGCCCCATCTTTAACATTATTATTATTATCACTATTATTTGCAATGCCATGGATGTTTTCCATCTAAAACCAGGCTTCGCATGTGCAAGGCAAGAGCTCTACTGCTGAGTCATATTCCTAGTCTAACACTTATTCTAACTCTATGAAATGCTTTCTAAATGAATATAACTGGCTATATGATAGCACAATTTTAATAATGTGGGAGTCACCTATAAAATGTTTTTTAATAGTTCATTGACTATGAGTACATCAGACTCCACTGTGGAGCCTTATGTTTATATAAGAACTCTCTCTGGCTATTAATGTTGAGGAGCAGATTTCCCTCACGGAGAAGTGAAAAAAAAAAAAGCAGGAAGCACACAGAGGTAGCAGGCTGGACCTGCCTCAGTGATCAGCAGCATTATGCAGTCATCATCCCTTTTGTCACCTAGCAACAAGCTGAACTCCTGAAATTCTCTTTCCTCACTCAGATTTA
Organism: Sorex fumeus; assembly: GCF_029834395.1. Taxonomy (NCBI): domain Eukaryota; kingdom Metazoa; phylum Chordata; class Mammalia; order Eulipotyphla; family Soricidae; genus Sorex; species Sorex fumeus. The sequence goes on along the minus strand of NW_026606129.1, from coordinate 50,092,260 downwards.
GCCTCAGAAGATAAAAGGAAAGTTTGCCTTTTCTTCTTCTTTCCTGGAAAGATGCAAAATGATATTATAGGCTCCTGGGTAAGAATGCATTAAATTGCTAATCCTGGCCCCTGTCCCTGGGGTAGTACCTGAAATTTGAATAAATCACGAGAGTAAAGCAATAAGGCTTCATCCAGCGCTCAGGCTGCTTGGAGCACCTGAACTGTCCACATCTCACCCTGACATCCTGAGGTGACCCCTGGAGCCTTAACTACTCCTTAAAACCCCTTATACTCATCAACCTCTAAGTCTACTATTACTCAAGATATTTGCTTTATTCCCCATCTCAAATTTCTGGAATTTGACTGCTCTCTAGCCTGGGTACATCTTGAAGGACAAAGACTGTTTGCTTCCATCTGTATATCTATGCCTAGCTCCTTGCCTGGCATGTAAAAATGACCCAGGAAATACTGCTAAACTAAACAGAAGAGAGAGCAAAGGCTATATGACAGAATTGACAGAGAAGCTGGTGACCCAAATCTTTGATGGGATGAAAAGACAAGGGGACTCCCACTCCTATTTAGGATCCCTTGTGAAGCCTGCTCTGGACAGGTTCTTTCTTTTTTTTTTTCTTTTTTTCTTTTTGGGTCACACCTGGCAATGCACAGGGGTTACTCCCGGCTCTGCACTCAGTAATTACCCCTGGCAATGCTCAGGGGACCATATGGGATGCTGGGAATCGAACCCGGATCAGCCATGTGCAAGGCAAACACCCTACCCGCTGTGCTTTTGCTCCAGCCCCTGGACAGGTTCTTTCTACGCAGGACTATAATTATGGTGACCAGATAGGCCTGCAGTCTTTAGGGAGCTCTCAGGAAGAGTTTGGGCTCTGAATCTTTGCCTTTGCTGTTCTACTGTGTAGCTCCTCAGTTGTGACTAAAGAAATAGTACAGGTGTTAAGGCACTTGCCTTGCGTGTGGTCAGCCCTAGTTTGATCCTCAGCATACAGTTCCCCAAGTATCACCAGGAGAGATCCCTGAGCACCAGGCAGGAGTCCCCTCCTCTCCCAGCAAATAGCCCTGTCAGGTGACCCAGCAGAGTTGAGGATGGGAGAAACTCTTTGACTGGCTCCTCTGCAGAGCTGTGCTGCCCCCTTGTTCTTTTTTTTCTTTTTTGGGTCATACCCAGCGATGCTCAGGGGTTACTCCTGGCTCTTCACTCAGGAATCACTCCTGGAAGTACTCAGGTGACCGTATGGAATACTGGGGATCGAACCTGAGTCAGTCACATGCAAGGCAAACTCCATCCCTGCTGTACTATCACTTTGGCTCCTCTTTGGTTCTTCCCTGGCCTCTGGACCCTAACTTTTGGGACTGATGGGTGGGCATTTGGATGGGATTCACCCTCCTGCCTGCCTTATTATAGTACAACAGTGGATTCTATGGGCACTACAGAGGTCAGTTCAGGAGTGATGGTGCTCGAGAATATCGCCATGCAGCCAAGCCGCAGCCTCCAGAAGTGTTTCTGCAACGATGTCAGGTACAAGACAGCCCTTGGGGGTGGGGAAGACAGGGGGATGCTGAGCAGGTTTCTGCTCCTCTCAGATTTCAAAAGCATCATCCCAGCCCTACCACAACTGAACTGACAAATGAGGCTAACCTTTCCCCAGGACACTCACGAGGCCTGGTTCTCCTCCTGAAATGGCAGATCTTCCCCCACAGAAGGCTGGCGAGGAGCCAGCACCAGACTGAACTCTCTTGCTCAATTCCTTCTAGAGGGAGGAAGAGTCAGATGAGAAGGTGATCCTGGAAAGAGATCCCCTCAAACTGTGGAAGGAAGCCTTAATTTTAGCCACAACTGCCCTCCATATTAGATTTCTTGATGCCAAGAAAGCCCATGGTCTAGTTGAACTTTACAGTTTGGAGGCCCAGGAATGAGTAGATGTCTTTGGTCAGGGAAGCAGTGTTGAAAGTGGCTTACTACCTCCCTACATGGCTGGTCAAGAAGGACTGGACTGGGATGATGGCAGAAGTGGCTGAAAAAAAGACTTCCAAAGAACAGGAGCGAGAGCTCAGGTCCTTCACTGTTTCCAGCCCGGAAACATGGAGGAGGCACCTGGATTTGTCTGTGTCCCAACAGTAAAAAGGTAAAAAACCCTTGGGGCTGGAGTGATAGTACAGTGGGGGAGGGGGTGGACGCTAGTGTCACATGTGGTCAACCCAGGTTGAATCCCCAAAACCTACTGGTCCCCCAAGCCCTACCAAGAGTGATTCCTGAGTGCAGAGCCAGGAGTAACCCTTAAACATAACTGAGTGTGTCCAAAAAAATAAGCCTGCTCAAAATAGGAGAACTCAGGAAAATGAAAATACGAAGGAGTATGTGTGGCAGCCTCAAGGAAAGGTGATCTTCACTACTCCTACTCTCCAAATGATTAGTACTTTTAGGTGAATGGACAAGGGGACAGCTTGGCTCTGAGAACCCTAAAGGTGAAAGAGATTTAAACAGGACCAGCCTCAGAGCAGTGGTGACCTCAGGTGGTAATCTCAGACAGAGAAACCCCCTCTCTCTTCTGCCCTCCACCCCCTTCCAGAACTTCACAGAGACCTGGGAAGTTAAGCCTGATAAATAGTAAAATTCAAGAACCTTCTGGGAAAGTGCAGAATAGAGGAGAAGGAAAGAACCCAGAAAAGTGTCTGGAACATACTCTGTCCACTGCAGCTTCCTTTTGTTTGTTTTTGGGGTGATAACTGACAGTGCTCATGAATTACTCCTGGCTCTGTGCTCAGAGATCCCTCCTGGTAGTGCTCAGGGAACCATATGGGGTGCCAGGGATCAAACCCAATTTGGTATTATCTCTCTGGCCCTGGAACATTGCTTCTTAATCTCTCCCCAGGAACAGAGGAACAGAATAGGAAACAAGTTTTGGGAAATGTTTTGATTGAAGCGAAGGCTAAAAAAGCTCTTATTAGCATTATCAGCAGCCCTAAAGAGCATGATCTGTTTGTCTTATTTGAGAGGAGGCCTCCCCTGCAGTGCTCTGGTGATAGGGGTCACTTCCAGCAATACTTGATCTAATGATTTGGTACTTCTCAGAGCCAGCAGTGCTGATGACCACTATGGCCACGCTCAGTGATATTTGGTGGACCCTATGGTGCTGGGGATTGAACTCAAGCCCGCAAGCATGTAAGACATGCACTCTAGCTCACTGAGCGAGTTTCCTGATCCATGATCTCTATATTTTGGACTCAGGTTGTATAAGTGCCAAGATGCCAAGTCTCATGGCTCTTTCCAGGTCTAAAACTGTTGTAATTAGACTTCTCAGGGAACACATTATATTTTCTTATTAGCTGAGAGATAACAGGTTTCAACTGGCTGGTTGTAGCTGTTGTGTTGAAAGGCTTCCAAGATGAGAAATCTACTTTCTTTACCTTGAGGCAGATAGAAATTTTGTTTTTGTCATTTTAGTGCAAGAAAATTCATTTCTTTTCTCTCTAAACAAAATTAATTTATTTCTAGCCTTCACCTTCCCACCTCTTGGGAACTGTAATACTCCATTCTATTTGTTTTTTGGGGATAGGGGGCACACCTGGCAATACTGAGGGAATACTCCTGGTTCTGCACCTAGGAATTGTTACTGGCAGTGTTCAGGGAACCACATAGTAACCCATTTGGCTCTGTGCAAGGCCAACACCCTATCCACTGTACTACCTCTCCAGCCCCTCTATTTATTCTTGAAGTCAGCAAGAGGCCTGGGGCTTGTGACTGGAGGCAAGTCATTTCTTGGTGGCTCCATGAAGCAGAGTGTTTCTGTTCCAATACTCCCACCCCACACCTCAGTGCAGCCACTCTCCCTTCTACACAAAAACACTGCTCCCTCTTCAGCGGAAATCCCAGCCCAAGCCCCACATTTATTAGGTCCATGCGTTTCACCACTCTGATGAGAAAGGAGCCCTCAATGGATTAGAAATAAAGATGCAGGTAAAATTCTCTCCAAGAATTCTCTGAACTGCCTGGGTTGGGAGGGAACCATGAACTTCTCCCACAGCTGTGAGAACAGAACTCAGATCAGTGGGAGTAAATAGATTATTCTGCCACTGTGAAAATAGTGGGTTTCCAAAGTCAGAACTGCCTGAAAACAGAGACATCCACTTTTTAAGTCTATGTATGGCTTTATAGCTGAAGATAGATAAAGGTGGGGGAGAAAATCGGAGGTCAATTAGAAAGTATCCCAGGCCCCCACATTTTCTTAGAATTAAGATTTTTATGGAGATCATTGTAGATCATAAGGAGTTATAAGAGAATAGCAATCACTCCACATTTATATTTTGCCCAATTCCCCCATATTTCAAAGCTAAAGTATAATGAATGGGTCAGAGAGTACAGCAGATAGGGTTCTTGCCTTACACGTGAATGAGCCAGGTTCGATCCCCCAGCATCCCATATGGTCCCCTGAGCACTGCTGGGTATATGAGCCCCCTACTAAAAAAAAAGCTACAGTATTATATCACTCCCAAGACTTATACACTGACGCTATATACTTCTCTTATTAAGATTTCTCCTGTTTTCCTTGTGAGTATGAGTATTAGGATCTACAAAATATTATTGGTACCAAGGACATAGCTCAAAGCACTGGAGTATATGCTTTGTATGTGGGAAGTCCTGGTTTCCCACTACTGCATGGTCCCCTGGGCCTTGCCAAGAACGATACCAAAACTAAAATAAACTGTTATCACCATATAGGTTTGTGTCTTCCCCAATCCTGTCAACTTCCTGTGCCACATCACAAGGGTTTCTGGAGTTGTTCCTTCATGATCACACTACCAGTCTCCCACTCCTCCACCCTTCTCACTCCTAGCATCCCCTTCCCCAATTTCTCTTCCATTTACATTCAAACTGCCACTTTAAAAAAATGTTCTAACTGGGGTCCAAAACATAGTACATCAGGCTGGGTATTTGCCTTGCATACCTCTGACCCTGGTTCAAACCCAGCACCTCATATGGTCCCTAAGCTCTTCCAGGAGTGATCCTTAAGTACAGAGCCAGGAGTAATCCCTGAGCACTGCTGGGGGTGACCCAAAAACAAAACAAAACAAAACAAAACAAAATGTTCTAGTCATGGGCTCTAGACTCCCTGAGTACCACTGGATGGGCCTCTATAAAAAAAAAAATCAGGGTGAATAAATAGTTTAGATGTTAATACACTTGCTTAGTTTGCAGCTGGGGCCACAACAATGTGTTGAAATTCTCCCACTACTTTTTTTTTTTAACACAAGAAAGGGAATTTTTAAAAAAAAATTTTATTAGTGAAACACCATGAGGTACAGTTGTAGACTTACAAATTTTTGTGTTTGGGTTTCAATTATACAATGATCAAATATCCATCCCTCCACCAGTGCCCATTTTCCACCACCACGGGTCCCAGTATCCCTCTCATCTCCCATCCCCCCCATCCCACCCTGCCTCTGTGGCAGGGTATTCCCTTTTGTTCTCTCTCTCCTTTTGAGTGTTGTGGTTTGAAAAAGAGGCATTGAGTGGCAATCATGTTTGGTCTATAGTCTACTTTCAGCATGCTTCTCCCATCCTGGGAGGATCCTCCCAACACCCTTTATTTGGTGCTCCCTTCTCTATCTGAGCTGCCTTTTCCCCTAGCATGTGTGGCTGGCCTCCAAGCCATGGAGTAAACCTCCTGGTACTAATCTCTGCCATTCATTCTTGGATGTTAGTCTCCTATTTTGTTATTTTATGTTCCCAGATGAATTCTGCCACTACTTATACCCCTATATACCACGAGGTATGGTTCCTGAGCATGGAGCCACATAAGACCTCTGGGCACAAGAACAAGGTGTGGCATAAGAACCAGGCGTTGGAGCCAGTGGTGCTCCCTGCCACCAAGAGAATAAAGAAATTAATGTTGGGAGGGAAAAAAGTATAGGAGTTAAGGTGCTTGCAGCAGACTTGGTCCCCAGAGCACCACCAGGAGTGATCCCTGAACACAGAGTCAGGAGAAGCCCTAAATATTGTTGGTTATGCATACCCCCCACCCCTAAAGAAAAGAAAAGAAAAGAAGAGAAAAGAAAAGAAATTAATGATATAAAAATGGAACTATCTTGTTCACAACGTTTGTGGACTGATCTTTTTGTTTGGCTGGTTTAAGGTCACACCCAGCTGTTATCAGATACTCCTAACTCTGCTCAGGGATCGCCCCTAGCAGGGCTAGGGGACCATATGGGTTGCTGGGAAACAACCTCAGGTCATCTGTGTTCAAGCCAAGTGTACTATCTGTCCACACCCTGACGACTGACATATTGCTCAGCATTATTTCCTAGAGATTCTTTCAGGTGCTGGAGCGATAGTACAGCGGGTAGGGCGTTTGTCTTGCATGCAGCTGACCCAGGTTTGATCTCAGGCATTCCATATGGTCCCCGAAAGCACCACCAGAAGTAAGTTTTGAGCTCAGAGCCAGGAGAAAGCCCTGACCATCACCAGGTATGGCCCCAAAACACAAACAAAAGTAAGAGATTATTTTAAGTTGTGTGTATCTGTGGTTTATTTAAATTGAGGACTACTTTACTATTGTGTATGTACCAATTTGTTTAATCATTCACCAATTTTTAAAATATCTGGACCGATTCCAGCTTTTGGCTCTTATAAATAAAGCTACTATGAACATGTATGTTTTGGAGTGAATGAAGGTTCCCATTCCCATGGAATAAATATCCAGCAGGGTAGTTGCAAAATCATAATAGTTGTAAAAGGCCCTCCCGTTGATCGTCGATTTGCTCGAGCGGGCCCAGTAATGTCTCCATTGGAGACTTTGTTGTTACTGTGTCTGGCATATCGAATATTCTCGGTAGCTTGCCGGGCTCTCCGAGAGGGGCGGAGGAATCGAACTCGGGTCGGCCATGTTGGCTGCTTGTAAGGCGAACACCCTACCCGCTGTGCTAATAGTTGTATGTCTAGTTTTTTTATTATTGTTTTCTTTTCTTCCCTTCCTTTTGTTTTGCAGTTGTGGTGGTGGTGATGTTCACTGTATGTTGGAGTATGTGTGTGGGGTAGGGAGCAGGGGGGCCTTTTTTTTTTGTTTGCTTGTTTTGTTTTGTTTTTGTCAATGCTCAGGAGTTACTCCTGGCTCTAAACTCAGGAATTACTCTTGGTGGCCTTCAGGGGACTATATGGTATGCTGAGGGTTGAACCCTCATGGGCCATGTACCAAAAAAAATGCCCTATCTGCTATACTATCACTCCAGCCCTATAATTTTTTAAAAAAAATATTTTTGTTTAGGGGGCCGGAGTGATAGCACAGTGGGTGGGGCGTTTGCCTTGCACGCAGCTGACCTGGGTTCGATCCCCGGCATCCCTTATGGTCCCCCAAGCACCGCCAGGAGTAATTCCTGAGTGCAGAGCCAGGAATAACCCCTAAGCATTTGCTAAGCAAAAAGCAAAAAAAAATTTTTTTTGTTTTGAAGTGACACCCAGTGATGCTTGGGGATTACTCTTGGCTCTGCACCCAGGAATTATTCCTGGTGGTGCTTGGGACCATATAGGATGCCAGGGATCAAACCTGGGTCAGTCACATGCAAGGCAAGTGCCCTACCCTCTGTACTATCACTCTGGTCCCTCACACACTTTTTTGGGAAAGGGATTTGGGCCACACACAGTGGCACTTGGGCTACTCCTAGCTCTATGCCCAGGGATCATTAATGGTGGTACTTGGGAACCACATGTAATGCTGGGGATTGAACTGAGGTCAGCTACCTTTGTCTGGCCCCACTTTTTAGTTGTTTGCTTTTGAGCCATACCCAATGATGCTCAGGGCTTACTTCCAGCAGGGTTCAGGGAACTAAATATGGTGCCACATACTGTGCCAAACACAGTAACAACAAAAGTCTCCAATGGAGACGTTACTGGGCCCGCTCGAGCAAATCAACGATCAACGGGAGGGCCTTTACCTTTTACCTTTATTGTGCCCTACTCACTGTACTATCACTCTGGCCCCACTTTTAAAATTTAGGGCCCTTTTTTCAGCAGTTCCAGTGAGAGGGCTGGGAGTCACTTCTGATAATACTCAGTCTTGATGGTTTGGTGCTCAGGCCAAGGAGTGCAGTGCTCAGGCTCAGTGGTGCTTAGGGAAGCCAACACATTTTAGGTTGTGGTGCTTATACATGTGCTAGCTGGGGGTCGAGATTGTCTAGCTGTGGTGTGCATGCACATTCTGGTTATAGAACTCAGTGGAGGGTCATCATGGTTACTCATATGCACGTTCACAATGAGTTACATCCATGTCTTTTACACTGCATGTCTTTTAGTTTCTGTGCTTTCTGGGGGCTGCACACTTTAGCTGTGTGACAGATACTGTACCCTCTATTCCAGTGCTGGGGGGTCCCAGACAGCAGTGTCCCTGGGACATGTAAGCAGCACTAGAGATTGAACTCTCAGCCTCTTCAACCTGCTTTCCAGACAAGCATTTTAAGACAGTGGGATACCATCTAGGCTAATTTTAAAACTAAACTCGTTTGGCGAAGTGGTAGTACTACTTTATGTTTTCACAGAGGCAGTTTCTCTGCATATCACCAACATTTGTTCTTGTTTCTATTTTTTAAATGCTCTGATTGATGGTTTTGATTGACATTTTCCTTATGCTTAATGATGTTAGTTAATTTCTCATGGGTTGTCATCTGTATATGCTCTCTGATGAAATGTCTCTAGATCTTTAGCCCATTTTTTAATTGGATTGGTATTTTAGTTTTGAGTGGTGAACATCCTTTTAACACTCAAGATACTAACTCCTTAATGGATATACAGTTTGCAAATATTCTTTTCCAGTCTGTCACTCTTCTTTCTTCCTCTTCACATTTAAAGTTTTTGAATAAGATTTATCAGGCCGGAGAGATAGTCCAGTGAGTAGAGCATTTGTCTTGCACACATCCAACCCAAGTACAATCCCCAGAACCTAATACGGGTTCCTGAGCACTACCAGGAGCAATCACTGAGCACAGAGCCAGGAGCAAGCCTGAGCATCACCGGATGTGGCCCAAAACCAAAACAAAACTCAAGAAAAGATTTGATTTATGTTTTCTTGCCTTTGGTGTCAAGACTACAACTCTCTGCCTAGCTCAAATGTTGATGTGCAGAGAAACTGGATCATTCATATATTCCTGGTGTATGCAAAATAGTACCAACACTCTGGAAAACAGTTTCACAGTTTCTTTTAAAAACTAGACATGTAACTACCAGCAATTGCACTGGCTGGCAATTGAAAGTAAGAAGATTTTCTCCTGTTTTTTTTTTTTTTCTAAAAGGGCTCTAGGTTTTCAATCTGTCATTTCAGCTTGCTGTATGAGGAATGAAAGGTAAGGCCAAGGTAGCTTCCCAACCTGGTGAAACTTTCATTCCATTGGATATTACCTCAAGCTGTCTTAGGCAAGAGAAGCAAAAGGGAGCATGTTTTAAAAAAACACACTATTACTGATTCAACCCTGAAATTCTGCTTCAGGAATCAGGGGTAGAGCTTAGCCCCTGACTGTTATCTGGGAACTTGCTGTCAGTTACTACCCCTAGCCCCAATCCAACCAAACCTGAACTCATCAGGAACTTTGTTTCAGTTTGCAGAAGTTGAAAAAAATGAGTGGCTGGGGAAAAGGGAATCTGTGGCCAGACACCAAGCACAGAGGCTGGATAAGATGGTCTCGTGAGAGATCTCTGCTGAGGTCCAGAGGTCTGAGAAAGGGTGTCACTATAGCATTTTGGGGGTTTCGTTTTTGTTTTTTTGCTTTTGGACAACACATGGCAATGCTCAGGGGTTATTCCTGGTTCTGCACTCATGAATTAATCCTGGCAGTGGTCAGAGAACCATATGGGAATCTGGGGACTGATCCCAGTTTGCTGCATGCAAGGCAAATACCTTACCCACTGTACATCATCCCAGCAGTTGCCTCTTTACTTGGGGGAATGGAGTGGGTGTATGGCTCCTTGGCCCCAAATGGGCCAAAGAAAATGCCCTGAGACCTTCTGTCCCTTTCCACTGATTTTGCAGCAAACGTATATAGAACACAGAGGCACGCTTCTCAGTGCTGAAGTTACAGATGTGGGCAAGACAATGATCTTTATTTATAACAAGCTTATGTTTTAGTTAGGGACATATAATGAGCTGTAACAGTGATTAATCCTGTATCAGATGAGAGAAAATGAAGAGTTGGAGTCCAGGAATGACTAGTGTAGTACTCAGGAAATGAGGAGTCATGGCCAGCTTGGAAAGGGCTCCCAAGCGAAAAGAAAGGGCGCAAAAGCCAGGTGTGCATATTTGAGGTGGAAAGGAGGCAAGTATGGCTGGAGGTAATAAGTGTATTCAATGTCACTTGAGTGTCATGACCCACCACAAAGATTTTGACTTTTACAATTTTTTCTTAACAAAAACAAAACAAAACACAGAAATGAGGCAGAGGGGCTGGAGGGATAGCATAGCAAAGGCATTTGCCTTCCACACAGCCAACCTGGGTTCAATCCCCTGCATCCGATATGGTCCCCAGCACCGTCAGGAGTAATTCCTGAATTGCAGAGCCAGGAGTAACTCCTGAGTATTACCGGGTGTGACCAAAAAAAAAAGGTGAGGCGGAGTAATGATCCCAGCTTGAGCACATATTAAAGGAGGTATCAGAGGGCTGAAGTGATCGTAAAGTGGGAAGGGCACTTGCCTTGCACCTGGCCAACCCAGGTGTGATTTCTGAACCTGCCTAGAGTGATCTCTGATTCCTGAGCACAGAGCCAGGAATAAGCCCTGAACACTGCCTGGTGAGGCCCCACAAAGGGAAAAAAAAAGGGAGGGGGAGAAAAAGAGAGAGAGAGAGAGAGAGAGAGAGAGAGAGAGAGAGAGAGAAAGAAAGAAAGAAAGAAAGAAAGGAAGGAAGGAAGAAAGGAAGGAAGGAAGGAAGGAAGGAAGGAAGGAAGGAAGGAAGGAAGGAGGTATCAACAGGATTTCCTGGCACGTTGGATATAGCATGAGAAAGAAAAGAACCAAGGGCATTTTGAGGTGCTTGGAGGCACTAGCTGCCAAGACCTAAACTGGGAGAAGGCAGTATGTGGGTCGGGTCTGGGGAATGATCCAGAGCTCTGCCATGTGCTTAGAAATTCCCATTAAGCATTTACATGGAGAGATAGAGCAGGCAGTGGAGACTTAGAAGAAAACTCAAAGCAAAGAGAAATTTCTGTTTCTAGGTGGTTTTGAGAGCCAGGAGCCTGGTGGGTTGTGTCTGAGGAGGTAAGAGCAAACTGTAGGGGAGGAGGTAGTTAAAGCCTTGTCCTGAGTGATCAGGAGTTAAAAGACCCAGAGTGAAAGAGGAATCACTTCCTCTCTCTAGAAGATGCTTCAGCCTCTTCCTCAATCAGTAGTTTATTGCTGCTTCTGCTTTGGGGTCAAATGCCAGAATGAGCTGTCCCAGGAGTAAGGTGTTGATTTCATTTACATCTATTTTTCAGGGTGTTGGTAGTTTGGTAAGTTAGGACTGGTAGCTTCTGGAAGCTTCCCTGTATCATGGACTCTAAGGTAATATCAAATAAGTATAGGTAAGCATTATTTCCACCCATTCACTATCTTTCTCACTATCTTTCAAGGTGCCAGTAAAGCAACACTACTTCTCCAAGCATGACAACCGCACTTCCTATGACAAAGTGAGTGTTGCAGAAATGAAGACTCTCAGCCAGGGTAAAGTTGAAGTAGGGTGGCAGGGATGACATCTCAAAGAGGGAGACAGCCTGACACAGAGGACTAACTGTCTCCTAGACAGTTTCTGTCATCTGGGGCATGGCCCATCCCTGAACAGAGGGGGACTCTGCTCTGGGATCTACCTGACACTGGACAATATGCATTCCCCCGGGGTCACTAGCTTTCTGGGGTCTTCATGGGGAAGGGGGCAGGCCAAAGAGGTTGAGGTCCAGGCCAGGCTTAGGTTTAGGAGAGACTCACAGAAGAACCTCGTGCCCAAACTGCTGCTGACTGTGAGTCCTTTGTGAAGGGGCCCTACTGGCTGCTGCAGGGGATCGGGAGGCGGAAAGACCTACAGCATCTGTGGCAGCAGCACACCTTCCTGCGCTGGGCACCGTGTGAGCTGGAGTTAAGTCAACAAGCGCCCCACATGACCTCCTACCGGACCAGTTTCCAGAAAGAACCAGGATTCAATGACCTCCCCCAGCGCCTTGTTCACTTTGTACAGCTCCAGCCACCCACTGTCAACACCACATACCAGCAGAACTTCTGCCAACCCTTACGAGACGGTCACTGTGGAATCGACACAGTACAGCCCAAGACCCTAGTCTCCCCAGTACCACTGCCTGACCTCCCGGAGCTCCTGAGGCCTAGGCCGCTGCAGCACTATCTTCATAACGGGGTCTCTGAGTGCCTCAACTGGTCCATTAAAGAATGACTGGCATGGAGGTCCGTCTGTACTTGCAGCCTAGGGGAGCTGAGAGATTGGAGAGCAGCGGGCACTGGCCTGTACTACACCTGGCTCTCATGTTGCTTGTTCCCCGGCGCTAAGTGCTTGGCAGCCTTCTCATTGAGAAGGGAGCAGGTGGGCAGAAAGCTAAGTGTCCAGAAGTGTTACCAGGGCTTCAAAGACCCCCGAACTTCCTTCCTGAAGCATGCCCAGTTGTGAGTCCCTGCACTGAGTGGCCACACAGCCCAACCCAAGAGGTACCTTTCCAACAGTCAGGTCTAGGGCACCCCTGCCAGAGGCTACTCTCTCTTTGACAAGCTGAAGGCATCCTACCCATGATGTTTGAGGTCACTTTCTGAGCACTTCTCTAGTCATCCCTGTGAGGTCTGTAACACCAGGACAGTAGGGCAAAGTGGTCATCTGATGGCACCACATGAGCAGCTGTGACCCCTAGGTCAGGAGTCACAGCCAAGAGGCTCCTTGTGGACTGTGTCTCTGAGAGACTCAAGGGGCTGCAGGAGCAACACAGTATCTACATCAGGGGCAACACAGCAGATATTAGCAGCACTTTACTTCCACATCTGAACTCCCTGGGTCCTCACAACAGCCCTGTGAGGTAGGTAGGGCCATAAGGTTTCAGAGATCCCCATTTACAGATGAGGATGCTGAGGCACAGAGAGGTGAAATGACTTGCCCAAGGTCACAGCCAGAAGTTCACAGGGCCCAAAGCTAACATGGCCTTTTGGAAGTTCCTGCATCCACTTCTTTAGTCCCTTTGTGTCCTCCACTCTCTTTGAATGCTTCTGAGTCCCGAGGGGACTCTAGATGCTCTAGGAATCCCCACAGGTGGGCCTTGTCCTGTTCAACTCCAGGCAGAAAAAGAGATCACATGAGGCAGGAGGTCAGCCTACTTCCCAACTGGACAGAGGGCTCAGCAGGTTCCATAGCAAGGGCGGAGCCAGGAATGGTCATGAATGAATGGTGGTAAAGGTGGGTGTAAGCATATGTGTGTCTTGTGCTAAAGACGAAGGGCCCCCCAGGTCCCCGAGGTGGTTCTTCAGTGCCCCCCCTTGTACCTCCCATATCCCATCCCAGAGCCACAGTGAGCTTCCTTAGCAGTAGGAGCAGCTAAAGACATCTGCCCGTGGTACCGAACTGCTCCAGCAGACAGGCATTCAGACTCCATCACGAAGACACAGTGCTTCCACGGCTTGGCTGGGACCCTGGGCCACACCCCCGATAACAAACAGCCGTGGCCCAGCTTGCAGACTTGAACAGGAGCAGCGTGCCGTGGGTATGGCAGGTAGTGCCTCCCAGCGCCGCCGGGCAAGGCTGAAACCCTCCACAGAGCCCAGAGGGCATGGTTGGTTTCCTGCAGAAATGAGATAGAGGTTAGAGAAGGCACCAGGGCTCGAAGTCTTTTGCTCCCTGAGCCCAGGCATCAACCTAGGACGGATTTGAAATCAGTGCCTTATTCCCCTCTCTGTCCATTCACCAGTGGATTATTTGTCCACTGACAATTATCATTCATTCAGCCACCATTTGCCCGGATGCTTTGTGCTACACCTGTGCTGATAGAGACCTCAGTCAGGTGCTGAGAGGAACCCCTCCCCAAAAGTTGGCCCACACAACACAAACCACACCCTGCCCATCCACATTGGGTAAGGGGTGCTCACAAAGCCCTGCATTCCAGGGACCAGAGCAAGAGTACAGTGGGTAGGGTACTAGCCTTATACATGACTGACTAGGTTCGATCCCCCACATCCAATATGGTTCCCTGGGGCCCTGCCAAGCATGATCCCTAAGCAGATGCCTGTTTAGGTCCATGAACATCACTGAGTAAGACCCAAAAAACCGAACCAAAACAAAACAAATCCCTGTCCCTTGGATGATGACAGAAGGGGAACCCCCCCAACCTCCAGACTCACCAAGGCCCCCTATGGCCACGATGTGGCCTCCAAGAGAACCAACCACAAAGTCGGCCCTCTTATCCTTCATACGCAGGCTGCGGGGCAGTCTGGTCCAGGACCCTGCAAGAAACTGGAGGTCAGACCTAGCCACACTCATACCGCACCCCTCCATCCCTCTGAGAGCCAGAGAACAGCCCACGGCAGCCCCTGCTTACCGTGCTCCAGGTCGAACATCTCCACAGTGTTGACAAAGTGTGGGCGGGAGTAGAAATTGTGGGGCCCAGGCTGCTGCAGGCCACCCAGGCTAAAGACGCTGCCTTCGGCCATGGCACAGCCAGCAAAGGCCCGGCGGCTGGGCAGGCTTGGGTGTCTGGTCCAGGTCCGGGCCTCCAGATCAAAGGCCTCAAAAGCAGTCACTGGGAGCTTGCCTTGGCGGCCCCCTGCCAATGGAATCAGGCACCTGGGGGGAGCCCAATAGCCTGGCAGGCTCCTCCTCCTCCATCACCGGACCCAGCTCTCCTACCCCCTCCACTAGACCTTCTGGCAGACTGCTCACTCACAGACCCTCAGGTACAAGGGGCTGATCTCCCAGTCCCTGCAGGCCATAGGAGACCAGAGCCTCAGCAGGCCTGGCTCACAACTATTTTCATTCAAGACCACCGACTGATTCCAGTCAGCTACGTGAAAGGAATAAGCGTGCTGCACCCTTCCCCTCATCCTCAGGCTCTTACCTAGGACATAGATCTTGTTCCCGTGCAGGAAGGTAGAGGCCCCGTAGCAGGGCGTGGGCATGGAGGGTAGGGAGAGCCAGCAGTCCCGACGGGGTTCATAGACCCGGACCTGGGCCTGGGGAGCCGTGTCGGGACCCATTCCCCCCAGAGCATACACCATACCATCTGCAGAGAAAAGAGTGGTTCAGACTGGCCCCTAGCCTGGCCAGCGCACCCCACCCTGAGAGCCCCTGATAAGGTTTAGTTGTTCCGGGAGAAGGTAGGGGGTGGCGTATGTGTTTATGATGTCTTTCTCCAGCAGCAGAAACCCTGCTGCGAGCCTGGAGTGGGGGCTGGAAGAGTAGGGCTCCCACTCTGACCAAGACCCTCCAAGTGAAGAGCAGGAGGCAGCTGATCTAATTATAATCCATCTTGGTCTCCCTGGAGACGCTATGGCAACCAAGCCTGACATCCAAACAGGACTGGTGGTCAGACCTTGAGGCCATAAGGTGAGGAGGGGGGTCCTCTGAAGGAAGGGAGGGAGAGAGGGTTTAAACCAAGGCTGTGGGCATGTAGGAATCTTCTGGGCTTGGGGCTCAGACAGGGGAAGGGGCAATCTGGATATAAGTGGCGGGGGGGTGGGGGGCGTGGGGGGTGCTGGGAGAGGGGTTTGGGCTTGAAGGATAGAGGCGTTAGCCACAAGGCTTCCATAAATGAGCAAACCCACCCTTTCACAAGAGGAGGGTCTTGCCCTGTTACACCCTCAGGGTCAGCTGGGAGGTCAGTCAGACTCATCTGGAGTCTGGAGGCTTCCATGGCAACTGTCCCTGGGCCACCATGGCCTTTGTCCACCTCAGGCTCCCTGGTGTGTATGTGTGTGTATGGGGAGGGGAGAATCTAAGCACTTGCTGGGCTCTGAGCCAAGGCTCTGCTCCACTCCCCCTCCCCCGGACTATTTATAACTGTGGGAGTCATTGGACACCCCTCCCTGTCTCAGAGAGGGGGACTGGGGCAAGGAGGTGCCAGCCTAGAGCCCCATCTAGGCTCTGCCTCCCACCTTCCAGTTGGAAAAGGCAGTTAAGGCTGCTAAAAGCCCAGCACAGGGGCCAGAATCATAGTACAGCAGAAAGGCTTGTATACGGTCACCCCAGGTTCAATCTCTAGCATCCCATTTAGTCCTCCAAGCTCCATGCCAGGAATAATTCCTGAGAGCAGAGCCGTGAGTTAGCCCTGAGCACCACTGGATATGGCCCCCAAAAAAAAAACAAAAACAAAAAAAGAAGAAAAAAAAAAAGAAAAGAAAAAAAGCCCAGCTCAGAGCTAGGCAGGGCAGGACACAGAAGAAAGTCATGTGCAGGGAACCCAGGCACAAATTATAGCTCTATCCAATCTCAAAGAGAAAGGGTCCCCTGGGGCACTGGAGGGTCCTTCCTTGCAAGTCCACTCACCTCTCTCCACAGTCGCGACCCCCATGGCTGCCTGAGGGAGGGTGGCACGGCGCTCCCAGCGGCCCTCGTCAGCCAGGAAGGCCTCCACAGCAGCTACGGGGCTCTGGCCCTCATCCACGCCGCCCACCACTAGCACCTGCTTGCCCAACACCACAGCAGCTGCACCAGCCCGGGCCGTGGGTAGAGGGGCCAGTGCCAGCCATGTATGGGAAGCCATGTCCAGTGTCTCAGCAGTGTCCAGTGGCAATCCAGCACGGCCACAGCCCCCCAACACAAGCAGGTGCCCATCCTGGTATGCCACGGTGCCATACACTCGGCAGGTGGGCATGGGTGGGAATACCTGCCAGGCAAAGGCCCGGCCACCTCCCGTGGCCATGGTGTTCACCTCCAGTGGCAGGCCATGCTATCTGGTCATGCCGCAGGCCTAGTGAAGGCCATGATGCGGCCTCACCTCCACTCTGCAAGGTGGTAGGACTACAAGGGGAGTCTGCCGGGTCCAGACACCTTGCTTTCACCTGGAGGAAAGAAGGAATACAGGTCAGCGCCACTGCCCAGGCAGGAGGAGCACCAGCCCTGCTGGCCAGAACACTGGACTCCAGATACCAGACAACTTCCCCCCACCTTCGCAGGGAACAGTAGGGGTCCTCCTATCCCCTGCCCTTACCTAGGGGCTACCCAGTCAGATCTGGGTCAAGGTGGGAGGTAAGAAGATGACGCCACACTAGCCCGGTTTCCCTCAACAGTTTCACCCTGGGGGTCTGCACCAGCACTGTTCCCTCCCCCCTGGCTAGCTTCCAGGGAGCCTGTGCAGTCATCAGGGTCTGACACCTGCTGTCAGGGATCAAATTCCAGGGCATCCTCCCCATCCTCTGGGGCCCACCCCACAGTCTATCCATCCCCACCAGCATGAGGCTGAAACCCGGGGGATGGAGAAACGTTTGGAATTGGAAAGGGAGCAGCAGATGTTGGGGGTCCCACATTTCCCCGTAAGGGCTATCCTCGATTTGCCCATGCTAGATTCCCGAGGCCAGCCTTTCTAGTGTCCAGAAGAGGGGAGAGGTGGATTTGGGGATCCATGAGCACTGGACACTCGGGTCCCAGAACCCAGGGCGTTTCCAGCAGGAATGGGCAGCTGGACTCTGGGGTTCCTTCCCAGCAGATCCCTAAGTTACCCAGCCTCTGTTTTCCCTTAACCACACTCCAGTGACCCCCGGTGCCGGGGCCTCCCAGCCCCAAACTTCCAGCTCTGGGAGGGGGGGCGGGTCCGAGCGGGAGCACCTAGGATTCAACACCCCGCGCCCCCCACTTGCCCTGGGCGCGGCCCCCGTGGGACTCACCGGCCCGGGCTCGGGCGCCTCCGGGGCGTGGGGTCCGCCGTTCGGCGCTGCGGGTGCGGGCTGTGGCTGGGGCTGCGGCCGGGCTCCGGCGGGGCTCCCGCTTGGCTCCGGCGCGGGGCGGGGCTGGACGGGGTCCGCCCCTACTCCCCACCCCCCTCCCCGACTCGGGAAAACCTCTCCTGGCTTTAACCCTGCACCTGCCGTGGCCGGAGCAGGACGAGGAGACCCACCGTCACAAGCAAGCCGGGGAGCCGGGCAGGTGGACTTGTGGACACTGGGCCTGCCTGGGACTGGGGGGTCGGACCTCGGGCAGGGGGAGACATGAGGCGGCGGTGAGCGGCACACGTGTGATGCAGGGCTGCTCTGGGCAGAAGCCAGCCGCGAGCACCGGGAGGTGGGGCGAACCCGCAGAACCAGGGGGCACAAAGGCGCGGGCGCCCGCCCATCGACTAGCGAGCTCTCGGGAGTCCGACCACGGGCTTCGCAGCGGCGCCCCCTGGAGGCCACTTGGGGCGTGGCTCGAGCCTCGATTAGGGCCCGTGGGCTGAGTTGCGCTGCCCCAGACTCGCAGCACAGTGCAGAACGGGACCCACGGTGCACCCCGAGGCTAGGAAGAAGCGGAAGAACAGGCAGAGGCAATCTCAGCACACCGCAGGCCTTCCCACAGGGTGGGGAGTTTTATTTTTGTTTGTGTTTGGGTGGGAGTAGGAGGGTGAGGAGAGTGGGTTTTCTCTGAACAGGGGATGAGCATAGAGAGCCAGAGGCCCTAAGACCTCCAAGGCAGCTCACCAGAAGACAAAGAACCAAGTTGGCAAAAGGGCAGAAGCACCAGTGAAGAAGTGGCCAGGAAACAGGGAAAGCAGTCAATCATGGGGGGTTGTCATCAAGCGTTACCACTGAGGACAACAGGGATCCAATGCTGCTGGGAAACTGTGGGGAGCAGTGTAGGCCATGGGTCTCATAGAGTCCTGGCCCCAACCCAGCAAGGATTGCTGGAGTACTCAAATTTCCATCCGGCATGGGCTGAGAGCTGCCTGGGGCCATTAATCCCCTAGCCTGATTGATGGGGTCCCTGGAAGGCCAACAGAAATTTCTGGCAAAATCAGAAAAACGCAGTCCCTTGCAGGGACTGGTGATTGGAATTAATTGATCTGCATGGAAACATTGATGTGAAGGCCAGTTGCAGATACTAGCCAGAAGGCTTCCACCCTCTCTTGCCACTCTGCCTCTGACTTGCTTCTTACTTTGGACACTGGTACCATCCCTCGTGGAGTGTTCACACAGATCTGCAGGACCCTACCCCTTACCTTCCTCAGTATTCCCTTTCCAAGCTCCCTCCCCTCTCTTTACAATCTCCCTTTAGATACCTTCCAGGACTCCAAATTTCTTCAGTCTCCTCTTTCCTCTCTTGCCAAGCTCTTGAAACCATCTGCTCTCACAGGCTCAACTGCCTCGATCTCTGCAGTTTGGTTTGCTACCTCACTCCCCCAAGTCACCACGGAATACCACGAGCTAAGACTAGGAAATTCCTATGGGTTCTTTGTCTAAACTGAAATCTATTTTTTTGTTGTTGTTGATATTTTGGGGGCATACCTGGAAATGCTCGGGTTTGCTTCTGCTCAAGAGTGACCTCTAGTGATGCTCAGTGGACCATATGTGTCGCTAGGGATAGAACCAGGGTCAGCTGCATGCAAGACAAGCACCTAAAATCCTGCACTTTATGCAGTTGTGCTATAACTATAGTGATACAGTTGGGGACTGGGAGCATTAAATGCCAAGGTGGTACTTTTAGAGTTCACTGCTGGGACTCCACCCTGGGATCCCCACCCTCTTATCTCTATCTGGACAAGGGACTAGAAGCACTGATCCCAGAAGAGTAGGAGAATTACTTTTTTTTCTGCTAATAGGCTATGTTTGTGGTTTGGGGTCTCTCTTTTTTTTTTTTTGGCTTTTTGGGTCACACCCAGCAATGTTCAGGGCTTACTCCTGGTTCTGCACTCAGGAATTACTCCTGGCATTGCTTGGGAGATCATATGGGATTGCAGGGATTGATTCCAGGCTGGCCCCACGCAAGGCAAATAGTACTACCCGCTGTATTGCTCCAGCCCCCTAGATAGGCTATGTTTGAAGGCACTGAATACTCCATCAAGACTCAATCCCTGGAAAGCTCAGGAGCACCAGGTAAGAGTAGGTGAGAATAAGGTTAGGGTGGAGTGGATATTATCTTCCATGGGAGTCTCCAGACCCCACTTTATAAGCCCAGAAGAGTCAGAGAGTCCATGGGATAAATCACCTAACCACCCTCCTGTGACTGGCCATGGACTCTCACCTGTCCCCAGCTACCACACTTGGCACCACTGGATGTGTCAGCATTCAAGAGTTGTGGCAGTAGTCTTTGACCCGAGTGCAAATGCCCCTACGATTCCATTCATGAAATTAGCCCAGAATTCTCAGCCTGGATTTAAGAGCCTTTAGTCAGAGCTGTGGAGACTATTCTGACTTCTCTAGGTTTTTTTTTGTTTGTTTGTTTTTTTACATATTTGGAAGTTCTAAGGGAAGAGAGAGAGGAGAACACGCTCAAGAGAGAACATGGGTTTCTCTTGTGGCGAGACAGCGAGCCCCAATGCATATCCCAGAATTAAAGTATGAAGGTATAACAATACACATTTCAAGAGGGGAGATGCAGGCAACATATGTTCAGGTACCACATGCACTTGGACACCAAATGTGCTCAGCAGCAACACATGGGCAGAGGCAGCACATGGGCTCAGACAGCACATGTGCCCCTCTTGTTATTTTGACTGGTGTCTTCCCATCATCTGGTGGTGATTGGGCAGCTGACCCTATACCTGGGACTCCTTTGCTTTCTTCAGGGCACAGGTAGAAAGACTGAGGCTAAAATCTCCCGAGAGAAAGTGCAGGAATTCTGAACAGAGTTAAGACTGGAGAAAGGACTTCCTGCCACTGAGGGATAGAGGTTAGTGTGCGGTCCTCCCACCATAACAAACTTTTCCTGGACAAGTATATTTGGTTGTACACTAATTTGCTGGGACTCTAAGATTGAATATGTTCAACTTTTGACTTAGGTGTAGCATATATATACCAACCTTTCATGCAGTGGGTCCCAATCTCAGGGAGAGATTGTCCACAGTAGAGGTCCCCTTCTACAAAGGAGGCTCCCTTTGCAAAACCTGAGCTTGGACACTCCTAGTTTGCCCTCTAGTTTAGTACAAGGGATAGAAGCAAGCCTTCTCAGTGGCTGCAGGAATGACAGAGGATGGTGGATGGCTTGGCCCTTACAGGGACTCCTTTAGGAGCTCCTCCCAAATGTCCTGTACTACCAAATCTCTCAATTAGGGTGTCAGCTGGGCCCCTAACCTATTCCTAGCCAAACTCTGGTTCAGTCTTCTGTCTGCCTGGGAATGACCCGAGAGCACCTCTCTTCCTCCAGCATAGACGGGAAGGATTCAGAGTCATCCAATGGCCACCACCTCCAGGAAGACCTCCCATGGCACCCACCTGCTCGACCCCAGACCGGTGGGGAATGGGATGGGGGGGGGTCTTCAGAGGTCAAGGGTCATTAGGACGAAGCAGATCCCGGAAGCGGAAGCGCAGCGCACTTCCGGTGCGCAGCAGGCGGCCATGTTGGAGCAGCGGAGGCGGCGCAGAGGCGCGTCCTGGGTCCCCGCGGCGGCGCCGGTAGGTTGGAGCCTTGGGCCTAGCCGCGCCGTGGAGGGGCTGTCTGAGAAGCGGCAGGGTGGATGGGCCGAGCTCGCAGCCGCTCTTCCCGGGCCCCGCCTTCCGCCGGCCCGGCCGAGACCCCCGCCCCACCCCCATCCTGTACCCGGAGACCCCACCCTCGGGCAGCGCGACCCCGCCGGGCTTGCACCACCCGCCCCGCGCCTTTCACGCCTCCAGTACCCCCGCTCACGCCCGCTGCTCGGAGTCCAGGGACGCTTGTCCCAACCCCAAAGTCCTGATCTGCCCCGCCCCGAGTTCGTCTAGATGGGGCCTTTCCGGTCGCCTCTCGGATCAACTTGACGGCCCCCGGGAGTACTTGTTTGGGGAAGTTGGCGGCCGAGCAGCAGCCTGTTTCCGGAGCCCGTGGGAGAGCGCAGAAGACCCTCCTCAGGGCTCAGACCTGGGTGGAAGAATCCCCAGTTCACCCCTAATATTTGTGCCTGGGGAGAAATAGGCCCCTCCCTGTGCTCCGCTTCCTCAGCCCTGGGAACCACACAGCCCCCCGGCGGGATGAGGAAAATCTAAAGAAGGAAAGTGAAGTGCAAGGATTGTGCACTTGGAGTGGCCTCAGGAGGGAAAGTGCCTGACACACCTGATGATCCAAGAATGTTTCCAAACAAAGAGCCCCAGAGCACTTCCTCCTGGGGATTCCGAAAACTTCCTTTGCTCCTTTAGGGCTGTGGAAGAAACTGTACAAAGGAGCCTCCTTGCCCCCGGGACGTACCTAATCCCAGTTGATCTCTTAATGCCCCAGTGCAGCTGGGGAGCTGCCTCTGGGGACCTTCTGCTGGGTGGGGAATTAATATTTCAGTCTTGATTGAGGGCCACAGCTTCTCCAGAAAAGCCTGGAACAGTTAGGATATTCTTACGCTATCTGGGCTATACCAGGTCTGTGGCCCACCAACCCCGAGTTAGGACAGCTCAGATTTCTAACATCTAGCTTATTAACCCTTCTACTTGGAGCCTTTTTTTTTTTTAATCTCCTCACTATGATACCCTGGGCTCTTGGTCTGGATACATGCCCGCAGACTGGTTACCTGGAGATGGGTCATTAGTGTCTGCTACTCAACATCTTTTAGTTTATGTTGAAGGACAGTCTGGCTTTTTCCCTGAGGGTTGTGTCCCTTGACTAGTGCTAGAAATTGGACATCAGGTGGCCTCTGAAAGCAGAATTTCTGGTGGACTTGATAATAATCCCTGGGCGTGGGAAATGGAAGAAGAGATGGCTTAAGCATTAGGGTGGAAGTCTGGGTTCTCCACCAGCATTCAAGGTTTTTGTTGCCTTGCTTTCAACCTGTTTTTCCAATTCTGTCTCCCAGCCTTGGCCCCAAACTTCAGTCTCAACAAGTATGTCTCAAGCTCACTTGGGAATCATTACATGGGCTATTTCATTTTTCTGCTTCCATTTTATCTGGTCTTTGTCCCAAGTAGGTGTTATCTCTCCCAAGAATCTTCCCAGGTCCTTTGGTTGAATTTGATGCAAGGACTTTGATGATATCTCCATCTTGCCTTCTATATAGGTCTGTATGAGGCCTGTGTTGCCAGGACTAAATCTAATTCTAGGTTTTTGGCCTCAGAAAATACAGAATTGTGGGGCCAGAGAGCATAAGCAGGGTACTTGCCTTGCACGTGACCCACCCAAGTTCAATCACTGGCATCCCATGTGGTTCCTCAAGCACTGCCAGGAGTGATTCCTGAGTGCAAAGCAGGAATAACCTCTGAACATCACCAAGTGTGACCCAAAAAATAAACAAAAAGAAAATACAGAATTGAATGAGAGGCACCCTGTCAGACTGACATATTCCTAGGAACCCAACAGCAGATTGGCTTATGGTTCTGAAGGCTGAAGAAGCAGCCTTTGGGGTCAGAAAGACAGCTCAGTGGACTAAGCACATGGAAAATATACTTTGCGTGCAGGCGGCCTGGGTTGGATCCCCTGCATCGTATGACCCCTGAACAAAGTGACCATAATAAGCCCATAATGACCCCAAAGTGACCATAATAAACACCCCCTCACTCCAAATAAAAGCAGCAGCCTCTGGCCTATACAAAAAGAGTGATTGGCACTCTTTTCAACTATCACCTTGACACTTCCGTAGTAGGTTAGGAGACCAGGGCTTTTTCTCAGGGAGTGGTTTTCACAGGTCACTTCTCTTTGTGTCATTGTGTATTACCATGGAGAGTACAGGTCTCGATTGACCCTTCTCTCAGTGTTATTCTTTAAAAAAAAATTTATTTATTTATTCTGCTTTTTGGGTCACACCTGGCCATGCACAGGGGTTACTCCTGGCTCTGCACTTAGGAATTACCCCTGGCAGTGCTCAGGGGACCATATGGGATGCTGGGAATCGAACCAGGGTCGGCCGCGTGCAAGGCAAATGCCCTACCCGCTATGCTATCACTCCAGCCCCTCTCAGTGTTATTCTTATCGACTCTTTTCCTCTTGCTTTGGAGGTGCTGAGCACTGGTTTGCGGATACCCAGGGAAGTCTGCAGTGCCTAATGCCATGAGCGTGGTGGTGCAGCATGTGGAGGAGAAAGCTGTGCACTCCTGGTCACGGATCTCCACGGCAGGGAAGAAGGCCTTGGAGGAGGCACTGCATGTCTTTAACCCCATGAGCCAGGATCTCAGTGCCACTGAGGCCCAGCTTGTGGCCTTCCTACAGGGCCTGCGGGAAGATGGCTTTCAACCGACCATTCTGCGCAGTGGTGATGTCTATGGCTACAGTTCATGCACAGCTAATCCCCCAAGCCAGACGAAGCTGCAAGCTCGTGCCCCAACCCCAGCTACCACTTCACCTCCAGTTAGTGCTCCTCGAACTAAAATGCGTCTGCCTGCAGGACAGGCCACGCTGCTTCCCATGCCTCTGTCTGGCAGGCTGGCCAAAGCATCCACTCCAGCCCTCACAAAGCATGCCACCACCAACCTGTTACTGAGCTCCCTGAAGCAGTCAAGTGCCAGTCGTGCCCAGGGTGCTGCAGTGGGCTTCCCAGCCCGCCTCTATCCAGGTGTCTACCCTGCCATGCGACTCTCTGTTGTCCTTGAGGCCCTGGTTCCACTCAAGACCCCCATGCCCTGCTTGGGTGCCAAGCACAAGACACAGTCATTGCAACTCTCATTTTCAGATTCTCCTCTGAAGCTGCAAAAAGGTGCAGGGAAAAGGTCAGGGAACCCCCAATCCAAAGCTCCTAGAAAAGCCACAGGCAGGGGTCCCAAGTGTCTGACAGGCAGAGGTCCCAGGGCTGGATGCCGACAAGGCCCTGGACCTCAAAACAAAACCCACAAAGCCACTAGGTTCCTTGGTGGCCAGCACATGAAAAGTGGTTCTGCCCTGAGCACCAAAATAGCCTGGTCCAAGGAAGCTCTGTCACTGGCCAGAGCAGCCCATGCCCAGGCCAAGGTAGCTCAAATACAGGCTAAAGCTGTCAAGGCCAAGAGAGACAGGATCAGGGCCAACGTCAAGGCAGCCAGGATCGGGGCCAGGGCCAATGCAGTGCAGGCTAAGGCTAAAGCAATACGGGCCAGGGCCGAAGCCAAGGCAGCACAGGCCAAGGCCAAGATGTCTCAGACCCCACCCAGGGCTAGGGGCAGTGGCAGGCCACAGGGGTCTGTTCAGGCCAGGACTGCCAAGAGGGGTCAGAAAGTCCACCCCGAGACTGTGGGACAAAAAAGGAAAAGAGATGAGGAAGCAAAGGATCTTCCACCCGGGAAGAGAATACGGCGAGGGCCTCAGTCCCCTAAGGCCAGGCGAGGGCATGGAACAGCAAAACTGCTGAAGTTCTGGGCTATCAAGGTGGACAGGCAGTCCTCGGATGATGAGGTGCGGCAGCAAGCTCAGCGGATCCTTTGCGTGAACCTGTCCCCTGTAATACAGCTCCAGCCGTTGCTGCCAGACTCAACATCTACCCTGACTCCTTCACAGAGTAATGTTTGGGGAAACTGAGCTCAGCTGTTCGGCGAGTGGCTCTATATGCACTGCCCATGGATTCCACAACCCCAAGGACTCCGGGTGCCTCTTCAGGACTCTGGCGGCCATCAGCCTTCTTTCCGAGACTGGAGAATATGGGGTTGGGTGGGAGGGCGGGAGGGGCGTTGTTCTCATGGCGCGATGCACTGTGACTTGTACTCTTCAAGTTGTATGTCCACTGTTCCATCTATCACGTTTTATAACTTTGCACCTGTCAGTCTTCCTGCCCACTCTCTTGGGGGAGGGGGTTATGTGCGTGCGTGCCTGGCTACTGGTAGGCCAGCTTGACCACAGTAAAAGTCTGCCCCATGGAGCTGGAGCGATAGTACAGCAGGTAGGGCGTTTGCCTTGCACACAGCTGACCCGGGTTCGATTTCCAGCATCTCATATGCTCTCCCTGAGCACCTCCAGGACTAATTCCTGAGTGCAAAGCCAGGAGTAAAACCCCTGTGCATCACCGGGTATGACCCAAAAAGCACACACACACACAAAAAAAATGATAATAAGCCCAACGGTGATGTTGGCCTGGGCAGGTCATCTATGTGTGTGATGGGATGCTATGCAAAGGGGCTGCTCCTGGTCTCTGGAGGTGTGTATCTGGTTTTGAGAAGACGGGCAACAGTCAGTGATGTGGGCCCCTCCTATCCCCTTGGAGCTGCTATTATCCTGGTTGGCAGCCTATAGAAGGACAATGGATGGTCTGTGGAGAATCTTACTGCCAGCAGGTTTTTAGGTCAGAGAAGAGGGAGTTTGTGGTGCTATCCCCTAGGGCCAGAGCAGACAGCCTGGCCTTGTCTCCCAGCCTGCTGGGGCTGAAACCATAGGGCTGTGCCTAGGCTTGTCTGGGACTGGGCTGGGCCTAAACTGAATAAAGTATCTCTACCGCTCCTCCACTCTGCTCCTTCCAGTAGAGTGACTAGCATTGCCCTACCCAGTTGGTGGCAAGAGGTTGAGATCAGAGTCCAGAGTTTGGGGGACTAGGGAGATAGAATATGCTATCACCAAAATACAGACACAGACACACACACACACACACACACACACACACACACGTGCGCTCCCCCAAACCTCTTAATTTAAAAAGAGCAGCAGGGGCTGGAGAGATAGGTGCTTGCCTTGCACACGGCTGACCTGGGTTTGATATCTGGCAACAAATATGGTCCCCAGTCCTGCCAGGAATAATTCCTGAGCATCACCAGGTGCAGTTCAAAACCAAAAACAAAAAGCAAAACTGGGGATCCTGGGTGTGTTTAACTGTAGTCTGCCCCCAAAGGATTTTTCTCCTTGGATGATGAGGCAATTGAGCCAGGAGAAAATCTTTCAGTCCTGCTGCTTTCTAAGGGCTTGGTCTAGCCCGTATGCAGCCTCTTCTTCCCTTCCAATGGGCCTGTGCTAGCACATAGCTCTCCCCACCCTGGAGAGGGGGTGGCCCTAACACCTAAACAAAACTAGTTCCCCGCCCACATGCCAGTCCTTAGCTGACTGCCCAATTTGAATGCCAGTAACTGGACTGGCAGGGAGGGGGATGCATTCCCCAGGGGCTCTTGGGAGATAACTGCCTTTCAGGACTAGGAGTAGGAGCTTCATTTGAATGAGATTCAGATCTTTCTGTCTGGCTTAGTCTCATCCCTGGCCCCACTAGCTCCAGCTGCTTTGGATAGCTGGGAGTCCTGTAAAGAAGCTCTGCTTGCTTTCTGGTACCTCTTTGCTTCTGGTGGCTGCTACTGAAGCTCCTGGGTGTAGCCTGCGAAAGTTCCCCCCAGCTCTGGGTCTGTCTGGCTCCCAGAAGCACTGGGCCTCCAATTCTGCAAACTCCTGGCCTTTCATCTACCATGTGAGTATGTGGGATTTCCTGAGGGTCACAGGCAGCTCTAGCAGGGCAGCCCACCAGGAAGGAAAGCCCACTCTGCATCTTCTTTCCCAGGTCAGAGACCTGTTTCCTCCATTTGGGACACCCAACTGGGCTTGGCCCCCTCCTTTCAGTTCTGCTGTTCCTGCGATGGATGGGTGAGGATTGGCTTTTTCACCAAGAGCTAGCCAGAAGGAGATGAATCCTAAACCTCTTGGTGGAGTGGGTTGAGGTGGTGGGGACTTTCCTCTAGGATCTCGGCTCAGATTCTTCTCTCTCAGGTCAGGCTCCCAGGACAATTGCCCAGGAAGTACCGGACATAATTCCCCCACCTGGTTGCTCCAGCGGCAGCTGCTATCCACCCACTGGCAACCTGATTATTGGCCGTGGTCAGAGTCTTCGAACCTCATCCACCTGCGGTCTCCATGGCCCTGAACGCTACTGTATTGTCAGTCTCCTGCAGGTGGGGAAGAGGGTGAGGGTTCTAAAATGGTCACTGGGTTTTCCTGGCCAGGTGCAGCCTTATAGGATTTGAGGCTATTGCTGGAGGCTGGGACAGGCCTGAGGTGTGAGATTTTGCAGTGGGGGACCTACCGTGTACCTTCTGCCTTCCTTGGGATGCCCCCAGGACTCGAAGAATTGCTTCTTCTGTGACTCTCAGGACCAGGGAGGCCATAGCATTGAGAATGTGATTTCCCAGAGTGGCCAGAATAGCAACAGGACCTGGTGGCAAGCGGAGAGTGGTGAGAGTGCCAGCATGTCAGTCTGCACAGGCCAGGGAGCAGGGCCTGGCCCCTTATTAGCCCTTTGTGGTTTCAGGTGTTGAGAATGTCACCATCCAGCTGGACCTCGAGGGTGTCTTCCACTTTACTCAGCTGATCATGACTTTTAAGGTGACCCAGTACCCCTACATCAGGGTTTGTTCTAACTCCCCACCACCAGCCGTGCTCACACCTGGTGACCCCCAGATCTCCCCTCCTGTCCCCAGACTTTCCGCCCAGCAGCATTGCTCCTTGAGCGCTCAGTGGACCATGGCCGCTCCTGGCATGTGTACCGGTACTTTGCTCACAACTGCTCAGGCCTCTTTCCTGGGATCCCTTCTGCCCCTGGCCAAAGAGGCAGTGACCTCATCTGTGACCAGCGTTACTCAGACATGGAGCCTGCTACTGAGGGCAAGGTCAGACTGGAGGAAGGGGGTCGGGGCACCCCGAGATGATGCCAGTGGTTCAGGATTGCATCTTCCTTGTAGGTGATTTTCAAAGTTCTGGATCCAGATGTTCTGGAGGAGACCCAAACCAAAGTTCTGGACCCAAACAACCCCAAGATCCAGGGTAACCATTCCTAGAGCCACTCCTGTGTCCCATGTGTTCCCGGACAACTTGGGGTGGGGGGTGGAAACAGATGGGAACCCCAGTATAACAGGATGGAAGGCATCACAGCCCAGTCCCATGGCACTGTTGCCCAGCTCTAGGGTCTCTATTGTCCTTACTATGTTAACAACCCTCCTCTCTTCCCCCACCTGCATACCAACTTCTGTTCCATCATTTTCCTCAGGTCTGTATTCATATGTAGGCACTGTCATGGTAGCAGTTCCCATACCCTCATCTCTGCCCTCTCGCTCAAGCTCTTTCTGGGTCCCCATCACTATTGTTCCTGCTAGTTTCCATTACTGTTCCCCTGTAATGGCTCCTGTCATGGTCTTCATAACTCTGGCCTTGGTTACTACCCTTCATCCCAGAAACTGCCCCTAGGTGGCGCCAGGGTATCTTGGGGTATTACCTCTTGTAAGACAAGTCTTGTTAAAGAACCACTTAGTCCAGCAGGCTAGAACCTGGGCATATGAGAGCAAGAATAGGAGGACAGAACTCAAAGTAGCGTTTCCCCTCGTTTTCACTCACTTTATTGAAGGTACTATCAAATTCTCACCCTGAGCCCGTATGCCAAGTTGTCCCTTTAGATCAAGAGAAAGAGCAAAGGAAACCTAGAAGATATGAGCTGGGGCTGGAGCAATAGCACAGCGGGTAGGGTGTTTGCCTTGCACGCAGCTGACTCGGGTTTAATTCCCAGCATCCCATATGGCCCCCCGAGCATCGCCAGGAGTATTCCTGAGTGCATGAGCCAGAAGTAACTTGAGCATTGCCAGGTGTAACCAAAAAGTGCAAAGAGAAAAAAAAAAGAAGAAGATATGAGCTGTGGAGAGCGAGAAAGGAGTTGTGGTCTTACCTCCTCCATCCATGTGAAGATCTTTTTGAATGCCTGTTGAGCCTGTTTTGGGCAGTTGAGCCTTGCTCAGTGGGGACAAGGCATCGCTTGGAGCTAACCTGAGAGGGAGATAAGCATTTTATTCATTTGTCTGGGTGATGAGTCTATTTCTAATTTGAAAGATGTGCTGGAAAATGAAATTCTTTACTGCATTGAGGAAGCAGGGTTTTTTTTTATGTTTTGTTCTGGTGCCACAAGGCTATGCTCATGGCTTACTTCTGGCTCTACACTCAAGGACCATTCTTTTTTTTTTTTTTTTTTTTTTTTTGCTTTTTGGGTCACACCCGGCGATGCACAGGAGTTACTCCTGGCTCATGCACTCAGGAATTACTCCTGGCGGTGCTCGGGGGACCATATGGGATGCTGGGAATCGAACCTAGGTAGGCTGCGTGCAAGGCAAACGTCCTACCTGCTGTGCTATTGCTCCAGCCCCTCAAGGACCGTTCTTGGCTGACTTAGAGGACCAAATAGAGTGCTGGGGATTGAACCCTGGTCAGCTGTGTGCAAAAGAAGCACCTTACCCACTGTACTGTCTCTCCAGCCCCAAGAGGAAGCAAATTTTAAATTACTAGAGGCATTTAAACTTTATTTGTTTTGTTTTTGCATTTTGGGTCACACCCAGTGATGCACAGGGGTTACTCTGGCTCATGCACTCAGGAATTACTCCTAGCAGTGCTCGGGAACCATATGGGATGCTGGGAATTGAACCTGTGTTGGCCGCATGCAAGGCAAATGCCCTACCTGCTGTGCTATTGCTACAGCCCCAAGGCATTTAAACTTTAAATCCAGAATAACATATCCAGGGAACGGGATGTGCTGGTCTCAGCTCAGAAAAAATAGGAGGGCTGGAGCAGTGCAGAGGCTATGGTCATCTTAAAATTATAGACTCAGAGGGAAAGGGTGGGATCTCCCATAGCATGGGTGCTGGGGGACGTGTCTGCAGTGGTGAGAAAGACCCACCCTTCCCAGTCGGAGAGATGGTGGTTCGCATATCCGAGATCTTACTATCTGTGTCTCCAGAGCTCTTGCGTGTGACTAACCTTCGTGTCAACTTCTCCAAGCTGCACATCCTGGGTGACAGGTCTCATGGGAGTCTCAGAGGACACCCCTATTACTACTATGCCCTCTATGAGCTTGTGGCCCTAGGCAGCTGCCTATGCTATGGCCATGCCACTGAGTGCATGCCTGCCCCTGGGGCCCCAGCCAACGTGGAAGGCATGGTGAGAACAGAAGGGAACCTTTGTGGCTGGTGGAATGGGCAGGCTGAAGGATGGCAGGTCAGGATGTTGCCTTCCTCCCTGCCAGGTGCATGGCCTTTGTGTCTGCCTCCACCATACTGCTGGTGCTCACTGTGAGCGCTGCCAGGACCTGTACCAAGACCACCCATGGCGAGCAGCAGAGCCTGGGCATCCCCACACCTGCCGCAGTAGGTATTGTGGCCTACTCTGCCTAGCTGCATTGGCCCAGCGTTAGCCCACTCCATAGTCATCTTCCTTGTTTTGCCCAGAATGTGAGTGTCATGGGCATGCCCACAGCTGCCACTTTGACATGGCCCTGTATCTGGCATCTGGCAATGTGAGTGGAGGCGTGTGTGATGCATGTCAGCACAATACAGCCGGGCGCCACTGTGAGCTCTGCCGGCCCTTCTTCTACCGAGATCTCCAGGAAGATCTCCATTCCCCACATGCCTGCCGACGTAAGCCCTCCCACCTCCAGTCCTCATGCTTCCTGACCTTTCAACTCCAGGGTGACCTCTGACCTAATTCCTTACTTCTGATGTTTGATCCAGCCTGTGACTGTGACCCTGTGGGTGCCTTGGAAGGGGGTTTGTGTGACCCCCACACAGATGAGACCCTTGGCCTCCTCTCTGGGCAGTGTTGCTGCAGAGTCCATGTCTGGGGTCAACGCTGTGACTCCTGCCAGCCTGGTCACTACGGCCTGAGCCCAAACAAGGCAGAGGGCTGCCAGCGTTAGTGACTCTAGGAGTGGTCCCCTACCCCCATGTCCTCCTTCTTCTGTCACTGTCCTGATGACATGTGGGCTCACCTACCCTTCAGTGGTCCAATTAGCACCCTGAAAGCTCTGTGCCTTAGCCTGCAGGTGCGACTCCCGAGGACAGATCCCTGGACCTCACACCTGTGATCCCTCCAGTGGTGCCTGTCACTGCAAACGTTTTGTCTTTGGCCGGGACTGTAGCCGTTGTCTGGTGAGCCTTGACCCACCTTCTGTTTGGACTTTTACCTTAGACACTGAGTTGATAAACTCCTAAGACAGTCATCCTTTGACCATGGCCAAGCCTGGCACATGGGTTAGTCCCACTGCCTGACCTGGTCAGTAGGGTCAAAGCCACCTTGGCTAACTGAGCCAGTCTGCTCTCATGGGGAAACTTGGGGGACAAGGGAAAGAAAATTAAACAACTTACCTCAGTATTATGCACTCAGTTTAAAGTTGTTTTTTTTATCAGGTCAGAGATAGCTCGAAGGGCTGCAGCACACATTTTGCATGCAGAAGGCCTGGGTTTGATCCCTAGCACTGCACTGACCCCTAATCCTACCCCTAGCACTACCAGGAACAACTCCTAAGCACCACCAGGTGTTACCCCAAAACCAGAAGTAATGAAGAGTTTCACAACAAAGGTGTTTTAAAGAATACTCGGTTCAAGAATCAATTCTATTGGGGCTGGAGAGATACTACAGCAGGTAAAGGCCCTTGCCTTCCACATAGCAGACCT
This sequence comes from Sorex fumeus, assembly GCF_029834395.1. Classification (NCBI taxonomy): domain Eukaryota; kingdom Metazoa; phylum Chordata; class Mammalia; order Eulipotyphla; family Soricidae; genus Sorex; species Sorex fumeus. The sequence continues at coordinate 50,059,898 of NW_026606129.1, read as the reverse complement.
GTATTCAATTCCAGGCATTGCATATGGTCCCCTGATCACATCAGGACACCAGGAGTAATTCCTGTGTATAGGGCCATGAGTTACCCCTGAGCATCACCAGGTGTGGAGCAAAACCAAACACACACACACACACACACACACACACACACACAAGCCAAAAGCTCTATACTATTAATAAAACTCCTCTCAGTTCCCCTCCATGAAACCACACAGGAGTAATAGGGTCTCGTCCAGTCCCCCCTCGCCTCTGTCACAAAGGAGCATTTGTGTCCTGAAGTCACCCTTACCCTCTCTTTACTCCTGCAACAGGCAGTCCCCTTGCATGAAGCCCTGGCCCTTCCTCTCCCCTGCCACATAATCCTGTCCTACCATCTTGCAGCCCGAGTTCTGGGGTCTGAGCAGTGACTCTCTAGGCTGTCGGCCCTGTGACTGTGACTTTGGAGGCGCTTACAGCAACAGGTACAGGGCAGGATCTGGGGGTCAGGGGCAGGAGGCAAGAATGAGGAACTGACTGCCCCACCCTGCCTGGCTGGCTCAGGTGTTCTGCCAGGGAGGGTCTGTGCTCATGCCGCCCGCACCTGCGTGGCCGCCGCTGCCAAGAGCTGCAGTCCGGGTACTTCTGTGCTGCCCTGGACCAGGCTACAGCTGAAGCTGAGCTTGGACAGAACCTTCAGCCCATGGACCCTCGGTTGCCAGTGAGTGTCAAGCTGAACCAGCAGTGGAAGGATATCAAGACCAGAGAAGAGAGTGTCCGTAGAGGGTGGGAGCAATAGTACAGCAGATAAAGCACTTGCCTTGCACATGGCCAACCCAGATTCGATCCCTGAGACGCCAGATGGTCCCCCAATCCCTGCCAGAAATTATTCCTAAGCAAAGAGCCAGGAGTTATCCCTGAACATCTCCAGGTTATGGCCCAAAACCCAAAAATTTAAAAGAAGAATGGGGTATCCATAGAGCAAAAGAAGCTGGTCAGGATTTATGAGGTTTGGAATAATGGGAGAGGGAAGCTTGTAGGGAAAGGGACTCAGCATGGTCAGACATCTGTGTGGACAGAACCTGTATTCCCAGGACAGTGTGGGAGGGGATAGGGTCAGGATGTTTGAGAACTCTGACACCACACTTGCCCCCAGGGAGCACCCTGGCCTATTTCTCCCAATTGTAGCCAAGCTCCAGCCACCCACCCTGGTCGGCTCCGACCCCGACTTTGGAGACAGCATGATCCTCAGTGTGGCCACCCGACTTCCAGGGGAATGAATTCTAGCCATCAGTTTCCCCAGGTGAGGAGCCTCATGGACCCGTATCAGCTGACAAGACATTAACTGCTGTCAGGAGGGCTGGAGCTTAAGCCCTGGAGAATGGGTCTCTGGGATTTTAAGTTTTAGGGAACTGAAATCCTGAGGGTCCTAGGTCCTGGGGTGGCCTGGGCTTGGGAGTCTATCTCACATCCAGGTACCCCTGCACCTGCATCGGGGAACCGGACCTGCGTCATGGACGGGCTTAGGTTTTGCACATGTGGTCGATGGGTCTGGCCTCTCTCTGCTGGCACCCACGGTGCCTCGTGCCCTAGAGTATGATATTGTCCTGCGCTATGCAACTCAGGTCAGTGACATGTGTGCCAGGTAAGTAGATGGTGGGCCTGTGTGGTGGATAGAGACAGCTCTCTGACTACTGACCCCTGACTGTAGGCACCTGAAGACTGGCAGGTGTTGGTCAGGGTCCAAGCCCATTCCCTACCAAGCAGCACCCGCTGTACCCACCTGCCTTCAGAGCAGCTGTTGCAGGCAGCCTTGACACCAGCACACAGGTAGGCATACCTGTGACTGATGACGCCCTGTGATCCTCTCCATATGTATGAAACAATATCCTTGGTGGGAAATTCCCTGATATGGAATATCATTTCAAGTATATCGAAAGAGGTACAAACAAAAGGATTATTTTCAAACAAAAGGATTTAAGAAATTATTTTTTGGAGGGCAGGGCCAGAGAGATAGTACAGTAGGTAGGTGCTTGTCTTGCACGCAGTCGATCCAGGTTTATCCCCAGCATCCTGTATAGTTCCCCAACCCTACCAGGATTCCTGAGAACGCAAAGCCAGGAATAACCCAAGCATCACTGGGTGCGGCTCCAAAACAGCAACAAAAACTGGTCTTTTCCTTTGGTCATATGATGAAATACTGAATCCAATAATTGAACAACCAAAGTGGAGCACCTTTTGGACCCCGTGATTGTGACCTTTCCCCACCTGCAACCCACTCTGCAGGGCTGTGGTTCTATCCGGACCTTTCTGCTTTGAACCAGGAATATGCTACTCCATAACTCTGCGTCTATGGTGCACCAGAGGGGTGCGAAGGCCTGCGGGGAGCACCATCCTGCTGGATTCAGTGAGATCATGGGGGGTCACCCTGCATCCAAGGGAGACAGGATAGCAGGACAATATGGGTGCAGGCTGGTTAGGGAGTGGGGTTTCCAGAGATCTGGAGCTGTGGCAAGAGAACTGGAGTTGAAACCGATGGTGGGGTGAGGAGAGGGCATGTGTGAGAGACATGTGTGAGTCTCATACACATGTCTCACAACCATGATGGGGACTATGGGTGCATGTGGGTGGGTGTGAGTCTGTGACTATGTAAGTATGTAAGTATATGTAGGTATAAGTGTGTTGAGTGGGCGGATGATTGTGTGAGTGTGGCAGGGGGATTCAGTTAAGGAAAAGCACACAAGCAAAGGATTAAAGGTGAGAGGGTCTCTCACAAGTGCAGTGGGTAGGGCTTTTGCCTTGCATGTCCCCAACCTGGCTTGATCTCTGGAACCCATTATGGTCCTCCTGAGCCTGCCAAGAGCAATCTCTGAGTGCAGAGCCAGGAGTAAGCCTGAACATTGCCAGGTATGGCCCCAGATAACAATAAAAAACCAAGGATGGAAGGTGAGAAGCAGCCCAGGGAGAGCCCTTGAAGGACTGGAGCACATTTGTTGCCCATGCAGACCCTCGACTTTATCCCCTAGCACAACAGGATTCCTTGAGTAGTACTGGGTATATTGCTGTTGGGCCCTGGGTATCTTGTTGATATCACTGCTAGAGAAGACCCTCCCCCCAAAAAGAGAAGGTGAGAATAGGTAGGTGCTAGACCAGAGCATCTGGGCTGCCAAGAAAGAGACTTAACCTTTATCCTGGGCCATGGGGAGTCAAGGAAGGGATTTAAACAAGGAACAGTCATTATTATGGGAGGTGACTCTGAGGACTGTGTGAGAAATGGCGTTGCCTGGACTAGACTAAAACCATGTGAAAGAAAGGAGAGCGGGAGGAGAAAGACTGAGAAGAGAAACAGGGAGATTGACTGTGCAGGCAATGCCAAGGGATGGGGCTGGTATTGGTGAATGGAGCTGGACTCACTCCCCTTGCTGCCCCCCTCAACCCTCCAACTAGATTGTGCTCGTGCCACGGGTGAGTGAGTTGCCTGGGCTGAGAACCGTGGATCGTGGGGCCCTGGGGCGCTTGCAGGAACTCCACAAGGCAGGTTGTATGGAGGCCACAAGAATGGGCCCCTCCAGCCCCATGCCTGAGGCCTGTTCCCGCCTTATCTGCAGCATCTCGGTCCTGCTCCACGGGGGTGCCCTGGGTGAGTCTGTGGCATTGACCAGAGGGGTACAAAGGGAGGAGAGGGTACAGGAAGCCGCTTAACGTTCATCAGACCTTGCCCTTCCCCCTGACAGCCTGTGAGTGCCACCCCCAGGGATCACTGAGCACTGAGTGTGTCACGCTGGGTGGCCAGTGCCCCTGCCGTCCTAACATCATCGGTCGCACCTGTGACCACTGCATGCCGGGGACCTATGGCTTTGGGCCCATCGGCTGCAGTGGTGAGTCTTTGGGCAGAGGGGGCCAGGTGAGCAGTTAAAGACCAGCTATTTTCTTCCCTTGTGTAATTTGCTTACACTGTTGTCTCCCACAGAGTGTCACTGCCATCTCAAGGGAGCCACCAGTGCCATCTGTAACCCTAGGAATGGCCAGTGCACATGTCGGGCAGGCCTGGCTGGTCGCCGCTGTGACCACTGTCTCCCAGGTCGGTGGGGTTTCCCGCAGTGCCAGCCATGTGCGTGCAATGGGCATGCTGAAGCATGCCACCCACTGACAGGGGTCTGCCAGTTCTGCCATGGTGCCACTGTGGGCCGGCACTGTGAAAGGTGAGCAGGGGTTGGGCAGGAATCTCGAGTGAGCCTGCCCAAACTCATAAGCTACTGCCCCTAGGTGCCTGGACGGCTACTATGGAGACCCTACCCTGGGGTCAGGCCAGCGGTGCCGGCCCTGCCTCTGCCCTGGACCCCCCGGCTCTGGCCTTTATCATGGGAGCTCCTGTCACATGAACAATATGAGTGGACATGTCGTGTGCCTCTGTGCACCTGGCTATGCAGGTGAGACACGGACGGCAGTGGTAAACCCACTTGTTCACCGTCTCATCAGGTTTATAAGGCAAGCTTCGGCCCTTGCCTCCTGTGTGTAGACCTGACCTCAAGAATTTCCTGTGCTGGGAGGGGTCGAGTGAGAGGAACTGTGGGCATGGGACGGAATGCTTGAGCCCAGAAGATGGGCCACAATATCACTCGTGTCCTCTGATATCTCAGTTTTTTTGTTTGTTTTGTTTTGTTTTGCTTTTGGGGTCACACCCAGCGATGCACAGGGGTTACTCCTGACTCATGCACTCAGGACTTACTCTTGGCGTTGCTCAGGGGACTATATGGGATGCTGGGTGCAAGGCAAACACCCTACCCTCTGTGCTGTTGCTCCAGCCCCTTGATCTCTTAATTAGACCCCAGACTTTCTGGGTGAGTTTGGGGGACCCACAGGCTCTCCAGGAAAACACTAAGACACCCTGCTAGTGCTCTAACCCTCCCCAGGCCCTCGCTGTGACCGCTGCTCCTCTGGCTACTTTGGGCGCCCTTGGCCAGGAGGTGACCCCCAAAGGAGCCCATGCCGGCCCTGCCAGTGCAACAACAATATTGACCCTGAAGATCCTGCTGCCTGTGACCCTCTTAGTGGGCACTGCCAACACTGCCTGCACCACAGCCACGGTCCTAACTGTGCCCACTGCAGGCCTGGCTTCCATGGCAGTGCCCTGCGCCCACATGGCTGCCAGAGTGAGTGTGTGGATGTGGTGGGTAGAAGCCATCTGGTGGGGGGGGACAAAGGAGTACGGTGGGCAGAGGAGGGATTAGGGCCTCCTTCGAGTCCTGCTGGGCCTTTCTGTTTCTCAGGATGCAGCTGTGACCCACGGGGCACTGTACCAGCAAGGTGTCCATCAGGGGCTGACATCTGCTTTTGCAACCAAGTCAGTGGATGGTGCCCCTGCCGCCCCCACACAGTGGGGCGGAACTGCAATCACTGTGCTCCCCTCTTCTGGAACCTGGGAGGACCCCGGGGCTGTGAGCCCTGCAACTGTCACCCCAGACACACTCTACAGCCAGTATGCCACCCAGTAAGTGAGCCCAGATGGCACATAGCAGGGCCATATCTAGGAGTGAGCGGATGTGCATGCCCAGGACAGAGAGTGGCTCATGCCCATGAGCACAGTCACCTGCCCAACAGCACTGGTGCATGTGTCTGCAAACACCCCTGTGATAGCAACTATCCTCGTGTGTGACAGCGACTGTGAGTTGATGGCAGGCCCGGGGGACAGCAGCCAGGAGGCCGCATGTGACCACTCACTGGTCAGCCTTGCATTAGTCTATGGACCAGCACTGTGGGTACAGGCAGAGCTTGATGGGCTGAAGAGGAGGCTGAGGGGGCAAAAGCACACAGGTGAGAGGCAGAAATGGGTGGTCCTGAGGAGTGTTTCTAGGAGGCGCATGGCCAGGGACTGAGGGAGAAGTATGTTCTGTATCCTTGAAGAAGAAAGAGTGCGAGTTACCAGTGCCGGGAGGCCTGGGGGTGTGAAGTCATGGAAACAGTAGCATGCCTTTCAGGATACATAGGGGCAAAGACCAGGAGCTGAGAGCTCAGAGCGTGCATGGGAGGCAGGGTGGGAAGGTGGGAGCTGACTAAAGGAGGTCTGTTCAGAGGGGGTAGGGGAGACAGGAGCGGGGGTGCCATGTGGGGTAGGAGCAGGCCGCGAGCAGGGGGTTCTGGTGTGGGGGTGCTCCCTTTCGTGGGCTTCCACTCCCAAATGAGACCCTTGGTCCCTGCTCACTGCCTTGTGCTTCCTTTGCTCAGGTCACAGGGCAGTGCCCCTGCCAGGCGGGATTTGGGGGCCGCACGTGCTCCCAGTGCCAGGATGGGTACTGGGGTGACCCAGAGCAGGAGTGCAGAGGTGAGAGGGGCCCTCAGATGAACCACTTCTGGGTGCACTGCTGACCTGAGGGGCTGAGTAGTGTAAGAGGCACTGTGGGGTTCCCAGAGCTGGAGCGCAGCATGGCCCTGTCTGTTGCCTTGGAAACCTAGATTTCTATAGCACATGTGACCAGTGCTCTGGGCATAGCGCTGGCAGGATGGAGGGGTTTGCTGATTGGGCCATGAAGCCCTTGAAGCTCAGTACTATTTTCCAGCCCAAAAGCTGCCAGGCAGGATGGTCTGTGGCCAGGAGAGGTGCTCATAGCAGTTCTGAACACCCTTAGAGGGTGCTGCCTCTCACTCACATAGTACCTTGGTCATCCCCGGGTTCCCAGAGGGTGAGGGGGAGTGGGGTGCCCCCTGATCTTTTCCCTGACCTTCTCTCTTTTCTACAGCCTGTGCCTGTGACCCACAGGGATCCATAATGCCCAGCTGTAACCCCCACACAGGCACCTGCCTCTGCAGAGAGGGCATCTCAGGGACGAGGTGCCAGGCATGTGCCTGGGGCACCAAAGGTGCTTTCCCTCACTGCACACCCTGCCCCAGCTGTTTTACCTCATGGGAACAGCCCCTGGTAGTGTTCCAGAGGCATCTGGAAAGTGTGATCCAGGATGTGGCTAACCTGTGCCAGGGGAAGCCTGGCTGGGGGGTTGGGGTTCAGGGTGGACGCCTGCAGGCCCTGAAGAGGGAGCTTCAGCAGGCCCAGATGCTCCTGGGGTCTCTTCCATCTGCTGTGGAGACCCAGCTCCAACTTACCAAGTGGACAGCCGGATACAGGCAAGGGGTGTGGGGCTAATGGGGTGGGGGGCTCTAGGTGGCTCCTCAGGTCAGGGATTCAGAGGGCCACAGGTTGGCCCATTCGAGTCCTGGTTCTGGGAGGCTGTGGGCTTTTCTTTTTATTCCCTTTTTTTTTTCTTTTGGCCACACCCAGTGATGCTCAGGGGTTACTCCTGGCTCTGCACTTGGGAATTACTCTTGGTGTGCTTGGGGGACCTTATGGGATATGGGGACTGAACCCAGGTGACCACATGCAAGTGCCATACCCACTGTACTGTCACTCCATGAGGTTTTCTTGAATCAGAAGTCGTGGAGGTGAGGCTCCTTCCGGCCATGATAAAACTGGTGCTCCATCTTCCTACAGGAAGGAAATGACTGCCCTGAGTAAGGCACTGGGGACCACAAGACAGATTGTGGCAAAACAAGAGCCATGGGTGAGGGGCCAATGGGAACGCCTAGAAGAATTATTCTGGGAACTAGACTGTTTCAAGGGCTTGGCCTGGACCATGAAGACTACACAAGCCCAAGGTGAGACCAGCTGAGGAAGGGAGCTCCAGGTAAAGGCTAGGGTTAGGCTGAGAAAAAAAGGGGATTAGTGCCTTTATTCACATCTCTTGGTGGTGCAGGAGGCTGACTGACCCCCTGCTGGCTAACAGGGCCCTGCACCAACCCTCTATCCATTCCTCCCCTTTCCTCCAGGTGCTGAGGCCCAGGTCTTTTCAGCTGCCCTGCTTTCCCAGGAGGCCTTGCTCAGAGCCCAGGTCGTGACCACACTTGGAGGACCAAACAGTGTCCTGGGACACACCCAAGAGGCCCAGCAGAGGACAGAGTCACTGCTGTGGGAGAGAGGCTGGCCCACAGGGATAGCTGTGTGGGAGCGGAAACTGAAGGGGCTGCTGGACAGCATCCAGAGCCTAGAACCGCAGCTTTTGAAGCTTGCTGTCAAAGTTGGGGTGGTGAGTGGATCAGGCCATCACAGTAGGGGGCCAGTGCTAAAAGCACTCTCCAAGGGGAAACCTGGGCATTTGGGTCATGTCTTCCTCATTGAATCTAGTTGTTATGTTTGGGGGCCACACCCTATGGTGTTCAGGGGCTATTCCTGGCTCTGCACTCAGAAGTGACCCCTGCCAGCGTTCTGGGAATCAAACCAGAGTTGGCCACATGTAAAGTAAGTGTCTTAATCCCTATGCTATCTCTCTCTCTGGCCCTGGACCCCCTGTTTTGTTTGCAGGAATGCAGAGGTCAGGGACCTGGGCTAGCCTGTGTTCCTGTATCCTGTAGAGTTCCCTTTTGCCCTGGAACTCTGCCGACTGCCTCATGGGCTTTGGCAGCCTCCCTTAATTCTTCCCACTGTCTGGACATAGCAGTCACAGCCTTGGAGCAGCATGAGCGACTGGTACTGAGCCATGGGGCTATGAACGGGCACTGTGCGGTGGGGAATCTACTAGGGGATTCATAGGGGACCATGATTTAGCCATAGTGTTTCAGGAGACACATTCCCACTCTCATCCACACCTACCAGTTGCAGCAGATCCACGTCACAGCCAGTCTCACAGGAATGCAGGCCCAGGACACATGGTATCGTGCAAGGGGGCCCTGGACTGTGGCTGCTGTGACCCATGTACAGGCAACTGTGCAGAGCATCAGGCGTTTCCTCCAGGGTATGTTTGTTGGATGTTTCCATTCACAGCCAAGGGCACGGGCAAGTGAGCATGTAGGCCACCACTATGATATTCCTTCTGGAAGGAGGAATGCTCAGAAGGACTGATCAGAGGTAGATAGACACACATGTGTGCTGGAGAATATATAACTACTGACTGGGGGTCTGATTTGTACTATTGGTCTGTTTCCCTGCTATAAGGCATCCCACCATAACTGATCCTAGTCTACCGACCATTTAACAACTCATTCCCCAAATGGCTAACAGCTCTTGTAAGTCTTTAACCTGTCATGTAGTGGTTGTGGAGGTAGCGGCAGTGAGAAGTTAGGGTGAAGGTTGGTTCAATAAAATATTAGGTTCAATCCAAGATCTGTTCCCCCTCCCCCTCCAGACAAAGGTGCAGATGTTGTGAGTGTGGAGTTCGTGGCATGGCATGCGCTGGCAGTGCCCCTCCCCAAAGGTGGGGCAGTGGACATTGCCTTGCAGCTGGAGCAGATCCAGGGTGCCCTCCCAAAAGTAGATGCTGCGAACCAGGAGATGCCCAGAGCTGAAGGTGTCCTCCAGCATGCACAACAGACCAAGTGAGGTTCAGGGGATTGGAGGGAGAGGTCAGTGGTGGGGAGGAAAGGGATGCCCAACTGATCATTTGTGCCCATCAGGGAGAATTCAGTCAGGGCCCGGGACCAGGCGCTGAATGTGCAGGGGGTGCTGGTCAAGGCAGAAACTCATGCCAGGACTGCTGAGCAAGGGATACGGGCAGTTAAGGAGACACTTGGAAGCCTGGAGGCCAGTGTACAGGAGGTGACACCCCACCCAGACCTCTCGGTTTCCTCATGGCCCTCGTACAGTGGCTGCTGTGAGCCCCATACTCCCCTGAAATCCTCGACCCATTTCTGATACTTGGTACTCAGGAATGGAAATGCCCTGATCATGTAAACACGCTACTTAGTGGCAACCTTATGACCTCCCTGTGACCCTGTAACCTCTGCCCAGGTGGCAGGGCTCCTGCCCCAGGTAACACTGGCCATGGATGTGACCCCGGCCCTGGAGCATCTGTCTGGTGCGACTGTGGCCCTCAGGACCCGTGTGGCTCTGAGTGATCGGCAGGTTCAGGAGGCAGAAGAACGAGCAGTACATGCCACTTCCCTGGCTGGGATCCTGAGCAAGGTGAGGTGGGAATAGTGGACATTGGAGCCTCAGGAACTCTGCACAGTGTGAAGTGACACTTAGGCTGGGGATGTGATGAACTGGGCTGAGTGGCAGTGTATTTGGAACAGTGAGGTCTAATGGGGAGGGGGCTAAGAGCCATTCCTGCCCTAGGAGTTGCAGGTGGTCAGGTCCGGTGTGACGGAGTTGCAGGAGGGCACCCAGGATTTGATGGCCATGATGCAGAATGCAAGAGAGCGAGTGCAGCGGGCACAAGGTGAGGCCCAAGAGCTGATGAAGCAGATGCAGAACAGCTGGAGCCACCTGGAGGGTGCGTGGCTGTGCTCTGGTGGGGTGGGTGCATGGTAGCGCCAGGGTCAGAGAGCAGGGCTGGCATGGGAAAGTCAAAGCTGAGTCCAGGTCAAGTTCAGACTCAGCCAGGGTTCTCAGGACTGGGGTGGAGGTTCTGAACTGGGGGATCCACTGTTGATTCAGCTTAGAACTCCATTAGGGTTGTGGCTGTGATCCGGGTGTTGGGGCTAGAGTTAGGGCGATGACAGAAATAAGGAGCACAGTTAGCAATGAAGCCTGATGAGAATCTGATGTAGGTGACCTGGTCCCCAGGGTTGGAGCAGCGCCTGGCACAAAATGAGCGGGCACTGGAGGAGAAGGTGGCCACTCTGTGGGCATTGGAGCAGCAGGCAGCAGAGCTGCTGAAGCACATGCAGCTGTGGGCCAGTGCACAGGCCACCTGCTGAGTGTGTCTGCTGACCAGACGCCAACCAGGAAGAATGTCCGGACATTACATGACCAGAGATCCTACTGAGTGACATGACCAGTCTCTTTGCGTCACTCCTTCTCCCCCGGGATGTCTCCCAGCAGTTCTAAGCAGAAAAACCAGCTGAATACCCTGAGTCTAACTTCCTTTTCTGCCTGATGGAAAATATGAGTCACCTCTTATATCCCTGAGCCCCCCAGGTTGATCTTATTACCCCAAAATTACTTGAGAACCCCCCCATAAATGGAGTAATTCTTGGAGACTCTGAAAGTCTGGCAGAATGACACCCCCTCCCCCAACAGCTTGAACTTCACTTGGGAAGCCGGTGATTCCCAAGGAACCCCCCACCTAGCATTCTCCCTCAGGTGCACAGCTCTGGGGACCGTACACCTGGCCCCAGAAACTGAGGATGCGACAGTGGTCAGCCCTGTGGACCCTAAGCTTCTGTCCCCAGCTGGGTCTCAGGGGCCTGGGTGGGGCGCGCGCCCTAGTCGGCGGCGCGCATTCCAACCCGGGCTCCAGCGTTCCGGCTGGCCAGAAGGTCTGGAGCGGACGCTATGATTTGGATTTGCTCCGGTTTCTGGCTGTGGCGTCCATTTTCATGCCGAGAAACAAGCTGCATTTTTCCCAGTGACGTTCTGTAGGCGAGGCAGAGAGCCCTATGGCTTCAGGCTGTGGATGGCCTTTTCCCATCTCTCTCCCTACCTCTTGCTTGTCCCTCAGGTCCTAGAGCAGTTGGCATCCCTGAATGGGGAAGTGAGAATCTTTGTGTCCCCCCCCCCACCAATCTCCTGGCTGAGCCTCGATGCTGGAAACCCAGCACCCCTGACGCTGAACCCACATTAGGTCCACGTGCCTTTCCAGCTCTGAACATTCGTCTTTGCTTATGCCATGCCCCCCACTTGGTAGCCTGAAATCCCACCCCTCACCTTTTCCTAACTTCCACCCAGACATGGCCATTGGGGGTGGAAGTTAGGAATAAAATAAAAATAAAATAAAAATTTCAGGTGAACTAACCTGTGTCTGGTTTCTGGAAAGGGGCGGGCAGCGGGGCGGGGTGACACACTCCTGTCCATAATCCGCCCCAGGCTTTCCTTGCTGCCGTGCTTCCAACTTTGCTCAAAGTCGCTGGACTCCAAGCTAGTGGGGGACATCGGACAGGCGAGAGAGGGCTGGGTGGGGGATCCTCCAAGGACCCACAAAGGGGAAGGGTCAGCACTGGGGCCTGAGGGAGGTGACAGGTCCAAGTCGGCACCAGCCCTCAGCTTCCCATCCCCTCTTTATCCCTTCTCCGCCAGATTCCCCCCTCAGGATGGAGCGGGCCTCAGGGGAGAGAGGGAGGGAGCGGCAGGCACTGGCTGCACCCTGGGAACTTCGACTGGGCCTGCTGCTGAGTGGTGAGGGGGGCTGGGAATGCCTGGGGATCGCGGGGTGGAATGGTGGGTCTTGGGGAGCTGCTCCTGGGGTTCCTGGGTGGGAGCAGAACAGAACCAGCTGACCCACTGTTCTCAGTGTTGGCCACCGCCCTGGCTGAGTCCCTGAGCCCGGATATGCCAGGCTGTTTGAGGGGAAGCTGCTACCCAGCCACTGGGGACCTGCTAGTGGGCCGAGCTGACAGACTGACCGCCTCGTCCACCTGTGGCTTGCAGGGCCCTGAGCCCTACTGCATCGTCAGCCACCTGCAGGTGCATTTGTGTGTGTGTGTGTGTGTGTGTGTGTGTGTGTGTGTGTGTGTGTAGAGGGGAGGCTGGGGTCAGCAGGGGAGGGGAGCTGCCAGAAGCACTGATCTTGCCTTAATCCAGGATGAGAAGAAATGTTTCCTGTGTGACTCCCGGCGCCCCTTCTCTGCATCAGACAACCCAGACAGCCATCGCATCCAAAATGTCATCACCAGCTTTGCCCCACAGCGGCGGACAGCTTGGTGGCAGTCAGAAAATGGTGAGGCCGCGGGGTGCTTGGGATGAACAGGCCTGGCCAAAGTAGCCTTGAGTCCCTTACCTCTGACTCCTGCCCCAGGTGTCCCTGCGGTCACCATCCAGCTGGACTTGGAGGCCGAGTTCCATTTCACGCACCTCATTATGACCTTCAAGGTGCCTGCATGTCTGGGGGCTTGCTGGACTCATCTGCCTGGCTCCCCGTTGTCCCTGAATGAGCCCCAACTCCTTCGCCCACCTCCCCAAGCTCACATACTAGCAGCGTGGAAGGCCCCTTCATGGTCCCCGCCGCATGAGGTCTCCCTCCATGCCTTTGGAGGTGCTGCCCACTCCTGGGCTGAGTCAGGAGTTGGTGGCCCAGAGCCCCAGGTTCCCTGCCTGAGGTGGCTGCCTTCCCTGATCTTGGCTTGGCAACCCTGGTCACTCCCACCTGTCTGTGAACTGCTTGACGGTGTGCCTAGCTGGGCAGGGTATCTGGTGGGCCTTGGGCTAGACTTGGGTTCTGGGGCCTACTAATGAGTTCCACCCCCACTCAGACCTTTCGCCCTGCTGCCTTGCTGGTGGAGCGCTCAGCCGACTTTGGCCGCACTTGGCATGTCTACCGATATTTCTCCTATGACTGCGGGGCTGACTTCCCGGGAGTGCCACTGGCCCCCCCACGGCACTGGGATGACATAGTCTGTGAGTCTCGCTACTCAGAGATTGAACCATCCACTGAAGGCGAGGTGAGAACTGGCACTGGGGCTGGGGGTTGGAGTAGAGAGCTGTGTGTGTGTGTGTGTCTGTGTATCTGTGCCTGTGTGTGTCTATGTCTGTGTGTCTGTGTATGTTGGGGGAGATAAGTCTGAGAGTCTAAGACAGTCTCTAGTGTCTCATTGGGCTGCAATCCCTCCAGGTCATCTACCGGGTGCTGGACCCTGCCATCCCTATCTCAGACCCCTACAGTCCACGGATCCAAAGTGAGTTCACACTGAGACTGCCTGGCGCAGTCTCAGCATCCGGCTGATGACTATTTGGGGCCTCTGTACTATTTTTGGGTGCTTCCTAGGGCAGGTGCCAAGTCCATTTTAGCTCAGAAAGCAACAGGCAGGAGGTCTCCCAAGGTGACCTTAGCAGCTGGACCCCCTGGGTGCATAGGGGACAGCAAAGGCCTGCCTGGGTGGGCTGACCCCCAACCCTGCCCTCCACCCCCTCAGACCTGCTGAAGATCACCAACCTACGGGTGAACCTGACACGGCTGCACACGCTGGGGGACAACCTGCTTGACCCTCGGAGGGAGATCCGAGAGAAGTACTACTACGCCCTCTACGAGCTGGTAGTTCGAGGCAACTGCTTCTGCTACGGACATGCCTCCCAGTGTGCACCCGCCCCCGGGGCACCATCTCATACTGAGGGCATGGTGAGGGGCTTCATCAGACTGGAGACAGGCAGGGGGCAGGGGCAGATACTGTTCGATGGCCCTGAGCACAGTTCTGCTCACCCCTCTAGGTTCATGGGGCCTGTGTCTGCAAACACAACACTGAGGGCCTTAACTGCGAGCAGTGTCAGGATTTCTATCACGACCTGCCCTGGCGTCCAGCCGAGGATGGCAACAGTCATGCCTGCAAGAGTGAGTGAAACCGGGGCTGGACCGATAGTACAGCGGGTAGGGCGTTTGCCTTGCACGACCCGGCTTCAATCCCCGGCATCCCATATGGTCCCCCAAGCACCGCCAGGAGTAATTCCTAAGCAAAGAGCCAGGAGTAACCCCTGAGCATCGCTGGGTGTGACCCCCCCCAAAAAAGGAAAAAAAAGTGAATGAAACCCTGGACCTCAGAGCCCCAGGGCTTCTGGATAGAACTTCCAGGTGCCTGGGCAGGCCCCTAACAGCCCAACTATGTCCAGAGGGTGTCCAGGCCTAAATGCCCTCAGCCCTCCTCTACAATCTCTTCTGGGGAGGAACCCTGTAAGAAGCCAAAGCCCCACCCACAATTGCAGGCCGATGTCAGGGGCCTGAGGTGGCAGTGGGGGATTCCTTTGCTCCTTACCTTAGGATGTGGTACCTCGAATGACTTGTATCCGCCCTTCTCTCTTGTCCCCCAAGAGTGTGAGTGCCATGGTCACGCTGACAGCTGCCATTTTGACATGGCCATGTACCTGGCATCTGGCAACGTGAGTGGAGGCGTGTGTGATGCGTGTCAGCACAACACAGCAGGGCCCCACTGTGAGATCTGCCGGCCCTTCTTCTACCGAGACCCAGCCAAGGACCTGCGTGACCCTACTGTTTGCCGCTGTGAGGCTGGGACTGGGCATGGGGGAGAGTAGGAGCTGGGGGTCTCACTGCTGTCGATGTTCTGGGAATTTGGGGTGGAATATGGGGTGGAGATCTGGGAGATGCTGGTGCTGGGCTTGCTGGGATAAGGTGACCCTGGCCCTCTTTCTGCCCTCAGCCTGTGATTGTGACCCTGTGGGCTCCCAAGACGGTGGCCGCTGTGATCCCCATGATGATCCTACCCTGGGATTGGTCTCAGGCCAGTGTCGCTGCAAGGAGCATGTGGTGGGCTCTCGCTGTCAGCAATGTCGTGATGGCTTCTTTGGGCTCAGTGCCAGTGACCCAAGGGGTTGCCAGCGTAAGTGCCTCCCACTCTAATTCATGTGCTGACCTTTCACTCTTGATCCAGCTGAAACATGAGCCTTGGCACAGCCCCCCAAGTGCTGATGGGTCTCCTTATCTGCAGAGTGCCAATGTGATGCAAGGGGCACAGTGCCTGGGCGTACCCCTTGTGACCCCAACAGTGGAACCTGTTTCTGCAAACGTCTAGTGACCGGACGTGGCTGTAATCGCTGCCTGGTGCGACGGGGGGCATCAGGGTTGTGGAGTCTGGCACTTCTCAGAGCACAGTCGTGGTGGGAAATTGAGGGGGATCCTAAGAAGCCATGGGTTTGGCAGGGTTGAGGGTGGGAGCCAGTGCCTGGGGGTAGGAGGGCTGTTTGCACCATGTGGAGAGGCTAAGAACACCCTTAGAGTCCCTGCTGGGGGGCAAAATGAGGTTATTTCTTGCCCCTCTGCAACTTCCTTTCCCCCAGCCCGGCCACTGGGGCCTGAGCCACGACATGCTGGGCTGTCGTCCATGTGACTGTGATGTAGGTGGCGCCTTGGATCCCCAGTGAGTGCTGTCCAGGGGAGCCTGGGAGGGGTGGGGGAAGATGCTGGGCAGAAGAGGGGGTGTTTGGTGAGTCACCATGTGTTACCCAGGTGCAACGAGGCCACGGGTCAGTGTCGCTGCCGCCCACATATGGTGGGGCGACGCTGTGAGCAGGTGCAGCCAGGCTACTTCAGACCCTTCCTAGACCACCTGACTTTGGAGGCTGAAGACACCCGAGGGCAGGTAGGGGAACGGTGTTGGAGGCAGATGGCTGGAGGGGCAGGGCTGTAGACAATGTGCTGAACAAGGAGGTGGGGTCCAGGCTGGAGCAAAAGCACAGCAGGTAGGACATTTGCCTTGCACGCGGCCAACCAGGGTTCAATTCCCAGCATCCCATATGATGCCCTGAGCACTGCCAGGAGTGATTCCTGAGTGCAAAACCAGGAGTAACCCCTGAGCATCGCCCCAGGTGTGACCCAAAAAGAAAAAAAAGGAGGGGGGTCCTATTTGGCCAGGCCTTCTGGAGAGCTGGGGTTTGGGGTAGGCTGTGGATTTGCCCAAGCGTCCACCTGCAGCCTCATCCTGTTCCAGGTGGTTGACGTGGTGGAACGCCTGGTGACGCCTGGAGTGACTCCATCCTGGACTGGCCGGGGGTTGGTAAGGCTGCGAGAGGGGCAAGTACTGGAGTTCCAGGTGACATCAGTGCCAAAAGCCATGGACTATGATCTGCTGCTGCGCTTGGAGCCCCAGGTCAGCATGACACCTAACCCAGAACTGAACCCTAGGGTGTGGGATCCTTCCTTCCATTAACCCATTCTTTCAGGTTCCTGAGCAGTGGGCAGAGATAGAAGTGACAGTGCAGCGCCCAGGTCCGGTGTCTGCCCACAGCCCCTGTGGGCATGTGCTCCCCAAGGACGACCACATTTCAGGGACTCTGCAACCAGATGCCAGGTGAGGGCACTAATTACACCACACTGAGGCAGGCGTTGTCCTTGGCCAGCCTGAGCTCCCTGAAGGCACCTGGGAGACTGCATTGCAAACTTTTCCTTCCTTTAGTGCCTTCTGAGTGCTGTTTGCGATTGAGCCTGGCACTGGAGGAAGGAAGTAGGGAGAACAAAGCTTGCTCTCTCAGGGGTCTAAATTCCAGGGGCACTGAAAGGAATTGTTTCAGAATTCCAAGACAGGAAACCATCTTTCATCACTAGGAAATGCCCACAGGGGACATCAGAGCACTCTGAGAAGGGATGTGGTCAGTCTTGTAAATGTTTAATTGCATTTGGGGGAGGGTTTGCTTCATGTACCTTTTTTCACATCACTTATATTTTAAACATTTTTTTTTTATCCTATAACTATTCAAATGTACACTGAAGCAGAGGGAATGACACCACTAACCTGACTATGCCCATTACAGACATTTTGCGAGCTTTGAAGTGTACTTTACAAAGATTTCTCTAGTTGCTGAGTGCAGATTTAAAAGGCCAGGTGGAAACTGGAAAATCTTCTAGAGGCTACTGAGTTAGCTGAATGACATTAGATTGGACAAAGTTGTAGCACTAAGGTACAGAATAGGGTGGAATAGGGTAGAAGTTTCCAGAGGGATCTAATGGCAGGGTTGGTGACTTAGACATGTAGGAAAGGGAGAGAAAGTGGAAAGTGACTCAAAGGTTATGGCTTGAGCATTTGGATCAGTATAGGGCTCTCTTTTTTGTTTTTGGTTGTGTCAGAAATTTGGTTTTTCTCAAATTTTTTGTTTTTTTTTTTCAAATTTGGTTCAAATTTGGTTGTGTCACAAATTCAGAGCATCACATATGCAAGGCAAAGTGCCCAACTGCTGAGCCAGATCCCTGGTCCTTAGTGGAAGGCTCTTTACTGAGATGAAAATGTAGCAAGGACAGTTATGGGATGTTTAAATGTGGGGAAAAATTGGGGGCCGGAGAGATAGTATAGTGCATAGGCCTTGCACAGGCCAACCCGGGTTCTGTACCCTATATGGTCCCTTGAGCTCCACTAGGGCTGATTGTGAGCACATAGCCATGAGTAATCCCTGTGGGGTGTGGCTCCTCCAAAAATATGGGGGAGAATATTAGTGGGTAGTTTGATTTTTGGGTCTGGAATGAATGGAGTGCTGAAGTTTGAGACATGAATTATAGTTTGTCATTAAAAAAGGTGGATGGGGGCTGGAGTGATAGCACAGCGGGTGGGGTGTTTGCCTTGCACACGGCTGACCCAGGTTCGATTCCCAGCATCCCATATGGTCCCCCGAGCACCGCCAGGAGTAATTCCTGAGTACATGAGCCAGGAGTAACCCCTGTGCATCGTCGGGTGTGACCTGAAAAGCAAAAAAAAAAAAAAGGTGGATGGCAAAGACTGGGATAGGGGGCATGCCTTACCTGTGTGAGGTTCTGGGTTTGATTCCTGACACTGGGGTTAAAAAAAGGAAAAAGAAAAGTAGGTCTGGATGAAATGACCAGAGAAAAAACTGGACCAGAAACAAGTTTTCGAAATACTCTAGTGTTAGAGACCAGTAGGAAGGAGGAGCTAGGAAGTGGAGAAAATCTGGAGGTGGGGGGTTGGATTCCAGAAGAGGAGAGTGACTCAAGAAGGAAGGCACACCTATCTCTTCAGAGGCAGCTAAATGCTGGGCAGATAAGAATAGAGAATTAGCCACTGGGCGTGACTCCACAAAGGTCATTGGTGACCTTGGCCAGGCTGTCCCCATGGCATGCTGAGGCAGAAGCTCCACTGGACTGGGAGGCAAGGGAGTCAAATTTTAGCAATCTGTTGGGCAGGCCAGCAAAGATAAGGGTGTGGGAGACTCAAGGGATAGAGAGGAGCTTTTGTCAGCATGATAAAGGAGCTCTAGTATGAGCTTGTAGGCTGGTGTGAATGATCCAAGAGAAAGCCAGAGAGGAGGAGGTGATGCAGTCTTGAAGAGGAGCAGAGATTGGAGGTTGGAAGAAGTGTGAAGAGATCATTGAGGAAATTGGTGAGGATTTGAATTAGGGAAATGTTGTGGGATCACCAGGTTGTATGGAGTATTTTCATTAGGGAGGCTGATCTGCACAGTGGTGTGTCTGCAGTGTGATACAGATACTTCAGCAAGGGTCTCTGCAGGTTGTTCAGCTGTCTTTGGTCCAGCCCAGCCTTGTCTTTTTTTTTTTTTTAATTGTTGTTGTTGTTTGTTTTGGGGCCACATCCTTTGGTGCTCAGGGTTTACTCCTAGCTCTGTGCTTATAACTCACTCCTGGCAGGGCTTAGGGGACTGTTTTTGATTCCAGGGAGCAAATCTGGGTTTTTTGTATGCAAGACCCACTGTACTGTCACTCCAACCTTCTTCATCTCTCTCTCTCGCTCTTTTTTTTTGGGGGGGGTCACACCCAGCGATGTACAGGGGTTACTCCTGGCTCTGCACTCAGGAATTACTCCTGGCAGTGCTCGGGGGACCATATGGGATGCTCGGAATCGAACCTGGGTTGGCCATGTGCAAGGCAAATAAATGCCCTACCTGCTGTGCTATTGCTCCAGCCCCTTCTTCATCTCTTAACTGATGGTTTGATTGCTGTTTGGTGAGAGAAGCCTAGGATAATAGGTATAGAGATCCCTGGTAACCCACTGTCCCTGCCCTTCCCTCCCTCAGGTACTCAGTACTTCCCAGACCTGTTTGCCTTGAACCCGGCATCTCCTACAAAGTACATCTGAAGCTGGCACGGACAGGAGGAAGTGCCCAGCCTCAGGGCCCCTACTCTGGACCCAGCCTGCTCATAGACTCGGTGAATAGTGCTCTAAAATGGCAGGGCCTGTGGGATGGGACTTATAGTAGGGTATGGATAGGTCTGTGACAAGAAGGTCCATGATGGTATCAAGCTAAGTGCTCTATTTGCTTGGTTTTAGGGCCACACATGGCAGTGTTTAGGGTTTATTCCTGTCTCTGCACTCAGGGACCATTCCTGGTGGGTTTTGGGGGAACATGGGGTACTGGGTATTAAACATATACAAGATAAGCACCCTATTCACTGTGCTATCACTCTAACCCCCAAGCTAAGTGTTGGGC
This sequence comes from Sorex fumeus, assembly GCF_029834395.1. Classification (NCBI taxonomy): domain Eukaryota; kingdom Metazoa; phylum Chordata; class Mammalia; order Eulipotyphla; family Soricidae; genus Sorex; species Sorex fumeus. The sequence goes on along the minus strand of NW_026606129.1, from coordinate 50,040,111 downwards.
AATGCCAATGTGATCCTGGATCTGAACCTCATTTATTTCTCTCTGTATATACATATATACAATATATACATATATATTACATACACATAATATGTATATATTATTTATGGGCTGGAGCGATAGCACAGCGGTAGGGTGTTTGCCTTGCACGCAACCGGTCTGGCTGAGCCGGGTTCGATTCCTCCGCCCCTCTCGGAGAGCCCAGCAAGCTACCGAGAGTATCTCGCCCGCACGGCAAAGCCTGGCAAGCTCCCCGTGACGTATTCGATATGCCAAACACAGTAACAAGTCACACAATGGAGACGTTACTGGGCCCACTCGAGCAAATCGATGAACAACAGGAGGACTGTGTGACAGTGATATTATTTATACCTATATATACACGTTCTGTTTTGGGGGCCTCACCGGGCTAATCTCAGAGCTCACTCCTGGCTGTAGCTCTAAGGGGGGGGGGACCATGTGGCATGCTGGGGAATCAATCCCTGTGGGCTGTAGGCAAGGAAAGCATCCCACCTGCTATACTATTCTATTTGGGATGGGTCCACACCTGACAGTGCTCAGGAGCTACTGCAAGCACACTTCTGGGAGGACCTGAGCAAGTGTTGCTCAGGATTGAGTCGGACTCTCAGCACACAAAGCCTGTGCCCAGTCTTTGTCAACCTTCTTGGCCCCCTTGCTCATTTCTTTAGCTGGTGCTGCTGCCCCGGGTCCTGGTGCTGGAGATGTTCAGTGCAGGTGATGCTACTGCGCTGGAACGCCGCACTACGTTTGAACGCTACCGCTGCCACGAGGAGGGTCTGACGCTCAGCAAGACCCCTCCCTCTGAGGCCTGCGCCCCGCTCCTCATCAGCCTTTCTGCCCTGCTCTACAATGGTGCCCTGCGTAAGTGTGTTGGTGATGTCATGTGATGGGGCGGAGGTGTGGGGGACCGTTCTGACCTTCTCCTTCTCCCCCCACAGCCTGTCAGTGTGACCCCCAGGGCTCACTGAGCTCCGAGTGCAATCCCCATGGTGGTCAGTGCCTGTGCAAACCTGCAGTGGTCGGGCGTCGCTGTGACCTCTGTGCCCCTGGCTACTACGGTTTTGGCCCTGCAGGCTGTCAAGGTACTGGCTTCCTCCTCTCCCCTCTGATTCATTCCCTTCCCCTCCCCTGCTGGTGTCCCTCCTTGCTCTGCTTCTCCTTTCCTCAAACTCTGCATTGGACCTCAAACTCTCAGCCTGAGCTCACCTGAGGTTCTCTTCCATTCCCTAGTGCTCCCATGCTGTCCCCGCTCAGGGTTCCTTTAGCCTTGCTGTCCCCTTGTATCTCAGTCCCCCTTTGCCTTGTCTCCAGCCTGCCAGTGCAGCCCTGAGGGGGCGCTCAGCGGCCTATGTGAAGGGACCAGCGGGCAGTGTCCCTGCCGAACCGGTGCCTTTGGGCTTCGCTGTGACCGCTGCCAGCGTGGTCAGTGGGGCTTCCCCAACTGCCGGCCCTGTGTCTGCAATGGGCACGCGGACGAGTGTGACCCCCACACGGGTGCCTGCCTGGGCTGTCGGGATCACACAGGGGGTGAGCGCTGTGAAAGGTGAGCTGGGGAGCCTGGGATGTCCATGAGCAGGTAACTGGGGACAAGGAGCCTGGGATGGCCGTGAGTGGGCTGGTAGGGGTCAGGCTACTTGAGAGGACACATCTCCTCTTGCCCTTCTCTGCAGGTGCATCGCTGGTTTCCATGGGGACCCAAGGCTGCCATACGGAGGCCAGTGCCGGCCTTGTCCTTGTCCTGAAGGCCCTGGGAGCCAGCGACACTTTGCCACTTCGTGTCACCGTGATGGGTATTCCCAGCAAATGGTGTGCCACTGCAAGGCAGGCTACACAGGTGAGTGGGTGGGTGCAGATGTGGGGTGAGGGCAGGATGGCTGGGCTGAGCCACTCATGCGTTCCCCAACTGTGAACAGGACTACGGTGCGAGTCCTGCGCCCCTGGTTACTTTGGGGATCCATCAAGGCCAGGTGGCCAGTGCCAACCTTGTGAATGCAGTGGGAACATTGACCCCACGGACCCTGGTGCCTGTGACTCTCACACGGGACAGTGCCTGCGCTGCTTACATAATACAGAGGGGCCACACTGTGCCCACTGCAAACCTGGCTTCCACGGGCAGGCGGCCCGAAAGAGTTGTCACCGTGAGTGTGGATAGAGGAGGGGCTGGCTGGGTGGAGTTCTCTGATTCTGGCTCCCCTTGATTACTGTCTTTGTCTTGCCTGGCACAGGATGTACCTGCAACCAGCTTGGCACAGATCCTCAGCATTGTCCATCTGCTGACCGATGCTACTGTCACCCAAGCACAGGGCAGTGCCCATGCCTTCCTAATGTCCAGGGCCTTAGCTGTGACCGTTGTGCACCCGACTTCTGGAACCTTACCAGTGGCCATGGCTGCCAGCCCTGTGCCTGCCACCCAAGCCGATCCAGAGGCCCCACCTGCAATGAGGTAGGAGACCCTTCCTGGGATCCTCTGTCTGGCTGTCTGCCTCTGGCTTGAGGCCTCAGCCTCTGATGGGCCTCTGCCCTCGGCCCTGTTCCCACTGTAGTTCACCGGGCAGTGCCACTGCCATGATGGATTTGGTGGACGAACCTGTTCTGAGTGCCAGGAGCTCCACTGGGGGGACCCTGGACTGCAGTGCCGTGGTAAGGAAGCTGGCAGGACTGGGGGCCTGGGGGACTCCCCAGGATACCCCCTGAATGCCCTAACTCTGTGGTCTGCCCTTTCCCACAGCCTGTGATTGTGACCACCGTGGAATAGACACACCTCAGTGTCACCGTGTCACAGGCCACTGCAGCTGCCGCCCAGGCGTGTCTGGTGTGCGCTGTGACCAGTGTGCTCGTGGCTTCTCAGGAGTCTTTCCTGCCTGCTACCCCTGCCATGCATGCTTTGGGGACTGGGACCGTGTGGTACAGGACTTAGCTGCCCGGACACGGCGCCTGGAGCAACAGGCAAAGGAGCTACAGCAGACGGGTGTGCTGGGGGCTTTTGAGAGTCGCTTCTGGAAACTGAAGGAGAAGCTGGGCATTGTGCAGGGGATTGTGAGTGCTCGTAACACCTCAACGGCCTCCACTGCACTGCTGGTGAAGGCAACGGAGGACCTGCGGTGCGAATGGGCCTGGGGCTCCAAGGTGGGCTGGGATAGAGACCCCAGGGACCAAGGGTGAAGCCAAACATCCATCTTACCCCCACTGCACAGGCGTGAAATTGGTGAGGCCACTGAACAGCTGACCCAGCTAGAGGCAGCACTGACAGATGTGCAGGACCAGAACTTCAATGCCAACCATGCACTCAGCAGCCTGGAACGAGATGGGCTCGCACTTAATCTCACACTGCGCCAGCTTGACCAGCACCTGGACCTGCTCAAGCATTCGAACTTCCTGGGTGTGTTGCTGTCTAGCCTAGGCAGGTGGATCAGGCTTGGTTGATCTTCCGCTGACCGTCTGTCTGCCTCTGTCCAACTAGGTGCCTTTGACAGCATCCGCCAGGCCCACAGCCTGTCTGCCGAAGCTGAACGTCGTGCCAATATGTCAGCCCTCACTGTGCCCAGCCCTGTAAGCATCTCGGCAGGCACCCGGCGCCAGACAGAGGCGTTGATGAGTGCCCAGAGGGAGGCCTTCAATCGTAAGCACCTGGCCAATCAGCGAGCACTGGAGGACCTCTCTGCCCGTACCCATACCCTGAGCCTGACGGGCATAAATGAACTGGTGAGGCACAAGCTGCTCTCATTGGTGGGATGGGACACCTGGTCACAGCTGCTTCCTCCACAGGATCCTAATCTGTTTTCTGCCTGACAGGTTTGTGGGTCCCCTGGAGATGCTCCCTGTGCAACCAGCCCTTGCGGGGGTGCTGGCTGTCGTGATGAGGATGGACAGCCCCGCTGTGGGGGCCTTGGCTGCAGCGGGGCAGCGGCCATGGCAGACCTAGCACTGGGTCGAGCCCGGCACACACAGGCAGAGCTGGAGCGGGCACTGGCAGGAGGTGGTACCATCCTCAGTCAGGTGGCTGAGACCCGTCGGCTGGCAGGCGAGGCACAGCAGCGGGCCCAGGCGGCTTTGGACAAGGCTAATGCTTCCAAGGGACAGGTGGAGCAGGCCAACCAGGAATTGCGAGAACTTATCCAGAGTGTGAAGGACTTCCTTAGCCGTGAGCCTCCTGTGGGACCCAGGCTATGTGGTGGTTTTCCCTGTGTCTGTGTCTTTCTCCTTGGGATAATACTTGGACCAACACCCGCACTTCCCTATGTTATCACCTGATGTCTGGCTCCTAAGTCCTTGCCATATGTCATTGCCTCAAGTCCAAGATCCTGTGTCTGTGACCCATGTAGCATTCTTGTTCTAGTGGTTGCATCCTTTGTCTACTAGCAAACCCATGTGTGGTCCCTTTGTCTATAACCTAACATTGTGTTTCCTCTGCCTACGTTGGAGAATCCGTGTCCCTAAGCTCTTGCCTGTGTCCCCATAGAGGAGGGGGCTGATCCTGATAGCATTGAGATGGTAGCCACCCGGGTGCTAGAGCTCTCCATCCCAGCATCACCTGAGCAGATCCAGCACCTGGCAGGCGAGATTGCAGAGCGGGTCCGGAGCTTGGCAGATGTGGACGCAATCCTGGCGCGTACTATGGGAGACGTGCGTCAAGCTGAGAAGTTACTGCAGGATGCACAGCGGGCACGGTCTGACCCCTAGCCCTGGCCCTCATCCTTGATCCCTACTCCTGATATTTGCAGGTCCTGAGTCCCTTTCTTCCCCAGGAGCCGGGCTGAAGGTGAGAAACAGAAGGCAGAGACAGTACAAGCATCACTGGAGGAGGCCCAGAGGGCTCAGGACATTGCTCAGGGAGCCATCCGAGGGGCAATGGTTGACACACAAGATACAGAGCAGACTCTGCGGCAGGTGTGGTCTCTTTGGGATGCCAGTGGGGCAAGGTTAGGGGCATGCCTCAGAGACCTGTTTAACTATGGGCCCATCCATGGCAGGTAGAGCAGAGGATGGCGGGAGCTGAGCAGGCGCTGAGCTCTGCAGGTGAGCGAGCACAGCAATTGGACAGTCTCCTGGAGGCTCTGAAATTGAAACGTGCAGAGAATAGCCTGGCAGCCTCCAGTGCTGAAGAAACAGCACACAATGCCCAGGGTCGTGCACGAGAGGCTGAGCAGGTAGGTTGAGGCAGAGCCAGCAAAAGAGGGTGGAGGTGGAGGCTAGGACTCCGCACTGACTGTGCCCTCTATTTCTACAGCTGCTGCAGGGCCAACTTACTGACCAGTACCAGACAGTGAAGGCACTGGCTGAGCGCAAAGCCCAGGGTGTGCTCTCTGCCCAAGAGCGGGCAGAGCAATTGCGGAATGAGGCTCGGAGCCTGTTGCAAGCTGCCCAGGACAAGCTGCAGCGGCTGCAAGGTGAGGAACGGGATGGATGGGCACGAGAGTGATGGGGCTGTGGGAATGGGATCTTTCATCTGAGACTTTACCCCTCTCAGAGCTGGAAGGTACCTATGAGGAGAATGAGCGGGCCCTGGAGGGTAAAGCTGCCCAGCTGGATGGGCTGGAGGCCAGGATGCGCAGCGTGCTTCAAGACATCAATTTGCAGGTTCAGATCTACAACACCTGCCAGTGACCCCTTCCTGAGGCCTTCCCCTCTCCCCAGGGCCCAGCCCAGCCTGCATACATTACTGTTTATGCGTGGAACTGTTCTCCCGGCCAGGGCCGCAATAAAGCCGCGTGAATCCCTATTGTGTGGTCTGGATTATCATTTGGGGAGGGCTAGGCCTCTGGGCAGCACCTGGACGCGGTCCCAGCTGGGGCCCGCACGCCCCCCCCCCCCCCACTCCCGGCCTGGCCCAGGCCCCAGAACCCCGCCCCCTCCTCCTGCCCCGCCCCGGAGCTGCCGGGGGCCGCGCGGGCGCTCCCGCCGGAAGTGCGTCAGCAGCTGGGCGCTCAGTCCCCCGCGGCCAGCCCCAACTCGGAGCCGAAACAAAACAAGCGGCGGAGGCGCCGGTCGCGCCGGGACGGGGGAGGGGCGCACCGGAACCGGAACCGACTTGACGCCGGAACCGGAACCGAGAGCGGGTTGCCAGGGCCCGAAGAGGGCTGGCTGCGGCGGCCTCGCTCGGTGAGTGGGACGGGCCGCTACTCGCCCGCCGGGCCAGGCGGGGAGGCCGCGCTGCGGGCCCGGGGTGGTCTGTTCAAGGTCACGGGCCCCGCCGCCCTCGAGCCCTCGAGCCCAGCGTCGTGTCTGGGCCCATCGATGCCGGCCGGGCCCTTAACGCTACGTCCGTCCCCGGCCTCCTGCCTCCGAGAGGGCGAGCAGCGAGCGAGGGCGACTTCCTGGAGGCGGTGGCGGCAGACCCCTAGCATTCGGAGCCTGGAGCTGGTCTCCGCCTTGCAGGGGCGCGGGTCTGTGGTCTGTAACCTCGCGCGGCCCCGTCAGGCTCGCCGGGCTGGAGAAGGGGAGAGACACGGCTCTGGGCAGGGACCTTGCGGCCTGGGACCTAGGAGATGGCGAGGGGGTCTGCTATTCCGCTCCGGACCACTTACCATTATAGATCCACCCACCCGTGTTCCCCCCCGCCCCCGTCTGACCCACAGAAGGATATTTGTACTCCCTTTCCCCTCCCGCAACCACCCCTCTCCCTTGCCCCCCAACTTGGGGCGCAGACTGGCCTCCTGCAAGCGAGAGGATCCTTGGTTCATCCCTACCCTTATGTCGGTCTCGAGCACATTTTTGGAAAGAGGAACAGCCCACTCGCCGGAGGGACTGTGGGAAACTGGGGAACAGGTCTCCGCTTGGGCGGAATGGTGACAGTCTCAAGCTGGATGCTGCGGGGCCACTGCCTGGGCTGGGTGTGGGGGGGCGCGGTGGGCAGGGTTGCTGCTGATGGGTCATGTGACTTCTGGAGACTGTTTTCACTGAGCTCTAGCAGGCTGCTCCCGGGCTTAGGAGCTGTGCAGGAGAGAGCAGTCTCTTTTAGGAGTGGGGAAGGAAAACCACACTGCACAGGGGCAGGGCAGAGGAGGGCGGGAGCTGGCCGGGCAGGTGGAGTGCCTTTACCTTGGCCAGGCACCTGGGCTGGGCATGTTTTCAGCCTCATCTCAACTGCCTTCTCTCCTGCCTGCCTTCTCCACCTCCTCTTTGGGTGGTGACTAAGCAGCCAGTGAGAGTGAAGGAAAAGTGAGCACCCTGCTCAGAGTGCCAGCCCTGTGGGCCGGATCTGTGACTCCTCCCCAGATTGGCGGAGCCTGGTCCCAGGCTGTGGCTGCGGTGACCGGGGGTGCCTTCTCAGCAAGGCTTCTGTCTCTGTATGACAGTGAGGACTCTCAGCCAGCAGTGGTTACTGCGATTTGCATTATTTATTCCCCCTTCAGAATGGGCAGGGTTCCATCAGGGGGTGGGGAGAGATTGCTTGGCTAGGGTTAGTGTTCTGGGTTGCTGAGGCCTGGCTGTAATCAAGGAGCAAATTGTTGGGCCTTGGTTGTGATCACTCACTGGCCCTCTCTTGTTAGGCTGTCAGTTCCTTGCTGGAGAATTTGGCCTCAAAGAGTTGCCAAGATAGCTGGACCAGGAAGAAAGCGCCGTAGCCCTGACCCAGACGCCGTTGCCGACCCTGGGGCGCTCTGGCTGTCGACCAAGCGGCTCAAGATGTCTGGTGGGGCAAGTGCCACAGGCCCAAGGAGAGGAGCCCCAGGACTCGAGGAGGCCACCAGTAAGAAGAAACAGAAGGATCGTGCTAACCAGGAGAGCAAGGATGGAGACCCCAGGAGAGGTGGCAATGGCATGTCCAGAATGTTTGTGGCCTTTTTCCCTTTCCTTCTTGTTGAGCCTAAAAACGGGGTTAAGGATGGGCTTTTGGTTTTTGTCTCTGTTCCTGTGACACTGAGCAAAGAACCATGGAGGGCTGGGCAGAGCTGTGGGTCTCAGTGCTGAGTACCTGGCTAAACTCCTGGAGTCGGGGGTGTGGGCTTGGGGGTTATATCCCCATTATCATATCCGCGTTCTTTCCCCTTTGTTGTTCAGGGTCAGCATCTGTTCTCCGGGAGGAACAAACCAAAGAGGGTAAGGAATAGAGTGCTGGGGCCGAGGGGGTGGCTTGGAGGGTGGGTGGCTCTATTCCCCTAATGAGCAGTTCCGTTGGGGCTCACACCCTGTCACCCGCTCATCCCCATCTATCAGTGGCGACGCGAGTCATCTCTTTGACACTTCCCCTGCAGAGTTGTTGCTCGATTGGCGGCAGAGTGCGGATGAGGTGATTGTTAAGCTGCGTGTGGGAGTGGTGCCCCTGCGTCTGGAGGAGGTGGATGCTGCTTTCACGGACACAGACTGTGTGGTGCGGTTCCCAGGTATATCCCATTGGCTTGAGCTTAGTGGGGTATACTTGAAGCCTCTAACAGCACCTCTCTGGCTCACTGATCCCACTCTGTCTCCAGGGGGTCGGCAGTGGGGTGGTGTTTTCTACGCCGAGATAGAGAGTTCTTGCGCAAAAGTACAGGCCCGCAAGGGGGGCCTTCTGCAGCTGGCACTGCCCAAGAAAGTACCTCTGCTCACATGGCCCTCTCTCCTGGTAAGTTCCAGAGCAGGGAAAGGGATTGTCAATGTAGTTGACCATGTCTAACTGCTGTTTCTTTGGCAGAAGAAACCTCTAGGGACCCAGGAATTGGTGCCACGGCTGCCATGCCAGGAGAATGGGCAGGAACTGTCTCCTATTACCTTGGAGTCAGGCCCTGAACCCCGCCGGGCTAAGCAGGAGGCCCGTAACCAGAAGCGGGCCCAGGGCCGTGGTGAGGTAGGCGCGGGGGCTGGCCCTGGGGCCCAGGCAGGGCCCAGCGCCAAGAGGGCTGTGCATCTCCGCAGAGGGCCAGAGGGGGATGGGCCCCGAGATGGCCCTGGACCCCGGGGTGATGCCCCTCCCTTCTTGGCTGAGCCGGCCACTCAGGTGAGAGTGGGGTGCCTGTTTTGTGGATTGGGGGGGGTGGCAGGGGATGTGTGGACTACCAGTGGGCTGGCCACCTGCCAGACCAAGACTGATTCTGCTCACAATCTTGCCTTGAATAGGCGGAGCCTGAGGAACAGCTTCGGGTACCACCACTGAACCCCCAGACCTGCCTGCTGGGTTCAGAGGAGAATCTAGCACTTTTGACAGAAAAGACAGTATCCCCTAGGAATGACCCAGTCTCCCCAGCCATTACCCACAGCAGAGACACTGAGAAAGGTGACCGGTCCAAAGAGGAGATGGCAGTGACCGCAGATGCTACAGCCTTGGTGGATGGTAAAGATGGGTCTGGTGGGAAGTTGGCAGGCGGGAATGGCGAGACCGATTCCAGGTGACTCTGAGCCTTGTTTCAACTCAGAGCCCGAGTCCATGGTGAACCTACCGTTCGTCAAGAATGACTCCTATGAGAAGGGACCAGACTCGGTGGTGGTGCACGTGTATGTGAAAGAGATCTGCAGGGACGCCTCTCGGGTGCTATTCCGGGAGCAGGACTTCACGCTTATCTTCCAGACCAGGTGGGTGGGCAGGAGATGGGGCAGACTGCCTGCTTGGGGCCAGGCAGTGTGTCTCATGTTCTTCCTCCTGCCTTCCTCTTGCTGGCCTTCTGCAGGGATGGAAACTTCCTGAGACTGCACCCGGGCTGCGGTCCCCACACCATCTTCCGTTGGCAGGTGAAGCTCAGGTGGGTGGTGCCCGGCCCCTCTGTTGTTTCCGTCCCACTCTGGGCTCCTTTATCCTGGCCCTCCAAGCCTAACACCTGGTCCACCTGAGTCCTGAGTGCCACCTTTCCCCCACAGGAACCTGATTGAGCCCGAACTGTGCACTTTCTGCTTCACTGCCTCTCGCATCGACATCTGCCTCCGCAAGCGGCAGAGTCAGCGCTGGGGGGGCCTGGAGGCCCCGGCTGCACGAGGTCTGCACACGAGCTCCCTTCATTGCCCAGCCTGCAGACCAGGACCCCGCCTCTGCCACATGCAGCTAACCACCAGCCCTCTCATTCCCCCTTTTTAAGGTGCAGTGGGTGGTGCAAAGGTGGCCGTGCCGACAGGTCCAACCCCCTTGGATTCAACCCCACCAGGAGGTGCTCCCCATCCCCTGACAGGCCAGGAAGAAGCCCGGGCTGTGGAGAAGGAGAAACCCAAGACTAGGTCTGAGGACACGGGGCTGGATGGTGTGGCTGCCCGCACTCCCATGGAGCATGTAGCTCCAAAGCCAGAGCCACATCTGGCCTCGGTGAGAACCCTGGGTAGGGAGGGCTCAGGGTGGGGCGCAGAGCCTCAGGCGACTCACTCATGCCCTCCTTGCTCCCACAGCCCAAGCCCACATGTATGGTACCTCCAATGCCCCACAGCCCCGTGAGTGGAGACAGCGTAGAGGAAGAGGAAGAAGAGGAGAAGAAGGTGTGTCTGCCTGGCTTCACTGGCCTCGTCAATCTTGGCAACACCTGCTTCATGAACAGCGTCATTCAGTCTCTGTCCAATACTCGGGAGCTCCGGGACTTTTTCCATGGTGAGAGTGGGCTTGGAGTGTGGGACTGTGGGCAGAGGGGATCCCTTTCCCTGCTGACCCTTCTAGTGTCTGCTGTCTCTAGACCGCTCCTTTGAGGCTGAGATCAACTACAACAACCCACTGGGAACTGGTGGGCGTCTGGCCATTGGCTTTGCTGTGCTGCTCCGGGCCTTGTGGAAGGGTACCCACCATGCCTTCCAACCTTCCAAGTTGAAGGTGATTTGGGGCTGCCATGCTCACCCTTGAGTGGCAAGGGTGGGCTGCCCGAACCAGCTGGGTACCCGGTGGGGGCTGGGGCTGTGTTCTTACATCTTGGGTCTTGCATCCAGGCTATTGTGGCGAGCAAGGCCAGCCAGTTCACAGGCTATGCACAGCACGATGCCCAGGAGTTCATGGCTTTCCTGCTGGATGGGCTGCACGAGGACCTGAACCGTATCCAGAACAAGCCCTACACGGAGACCGTGGATTCAGATGGGCGGCCTGATGAGGTTGGGGATGATAGAGGTGGGCACGTGCTGAGCATGGGTCCCATTCCCAGGTCTTCACCTCTGACCTCACTCATCTGTCCCCAGGTGGTAGCTGAGGAAGCGTGGCAGCGGCACAAGATGAGGAATGACTCCTTCATTGTGGACCTCTTTCAGGGCCAGTACAAGTCAAAATTGGTGTGCCCTGTGTGTGCCAAGGTGTGTGCCCCTCTGGTCAGCTTAGGGTCAGAGGAAGGGGCACCCTTAGGTCAGCTGGGCAAGGGAAGGAAGGGTCAGGAGTCTGGAAGGGAAGTTTTAAGCTCCTTCGTGATCTGTGGTCAGACTTCCTGGCCAAGTAAACGTGAAGTGTGGATTCAGAGGCTGTTGGAAGGTGGGTAAGATTGAAAGTCACGTTAGGTGAAGGTGACGTGGTGCAGGTGGAGTGGCTAGGCTGAGTGGAGCCACAAGTGCTAGAAAGAGTGTTTGCTATTTTGCGGGGGGTACTCCTGACCCATCCAGTGTTCTCAAGCTGGAGAGCTGTCTGAAGACTTGGATAGGGGTCTTGGGGCCTGGATATCCTGTTGCGCCCAGCCGCCCCCCCATCCCCCCCCACAAAGCCACTTAGTGCCACCTCTTCAACTCCAGGTCTCCATCACTTTTGATCCATTTCTCTACCTGCCGGTGCCCTTGCCACAGAAGCAAAAGGTCCTCCCCGTCTTCTATTTTGCCCGGGAGCCACACAGCAAGCCGGTTAAGGTGAGGATTGAGGGGCTGGAGCGATAGCACAGCAAGTAGGGCGTTTGCCTTGCACGCCGCTGACCCGGATTCGATTCCCAGCATCCCATATGGTCCCCAAAGCACCGCCAGGAGTAATTTCTGAGTGCAGACCCAGAAGTAACCCCTGAGCATCTCCGGGTGTGATTCAAAAAGAAAAAAATAAAAGTGAGGATTGAGCCCTGACTTCTGGGCTGTCACCGAGGCCCTGGGCCACCTTCCCCAAGGACTCTACCCTTGTCACCACAGTTCCTGGTGAGCATCAGCAAGGAGAACTCAAGCGCGAGTGAAGTGTTGGACTCCCTCTCGCAGAGTGTTCGAGTGAAACCCGAGAACCTGCGTCTAGCAGAGGTGCGTCTGTCCTGCACATGCTTTCAGACACCTGTGTGGATGTGTGTGCACTCACTGACCTCTGTACGTGTATGTGGCAATGTGTGTGACTGCATCAGAACGGGTCATGTGCCGTTGGTTGAGGCATAGATAAAATCCAGCCTTTGGGCAGTGCAGCAGAGGTGCCTCAGGTCCAGGCATTGCCAGGGTTTATGCTCCCCCTCATGGTGCGTGCACCCAACTGCTTTCCCCTCTCCCAGCAAGGTGCTTGAACAGCAGGAACATCCTCCCGCCAGGTATGCTTGGTTCTCCTTCCTTCCTGCCGCTCCCTCAGCTTATACCAGGTGTGTGTGCTGGTCTTGTCCGGAGGTTCCTGACCTCCGGCCTGGGGGTGCCCTTTTCCTCAGGGGGTGCAAATAAAGGAGGTGCTGCCTAGATGTGGCCCCTCTTGTCCAGGTTGCCTCTGGGCAGCTGTACAGTAAATGACTGCTCCTATCTTGGTCTCTCAGCCTCTGATGTATCAGGGCTTTGCCCCCCCCTCCCCCCCTCACACACACACACTCACACCCTTTTGTTTGGGTGGACATTGGGTACTACTGCTGGCTTGGTGCTCAGCATGCTATGTGATGCTGGGGCTTGAACCCAGGGCTCTGACAGGTAAACACTATTTCAGTCCTTTGAACCCTCTCCCCACCCCCTGCACTAGCCTGCCTTCTCCACTGGACACTGAGACGGGTGCCAAGAGGGGCACCTGCTTTTCTTGTACCGAGGTCTCTCCTTTTCCCTTACAGATCCAAGATTAGGACAAGGTATTCCCCTGGGGCTTGTCCTCAGATGGGATCTTTGTGTTCTGTCCTCAGGTGGTTAAGAATCGTTTCCATCGTGTTTTCCTGCCCTCTCACTCACTGGACACTGTGTCCCCATCTGACATGCTCCTCTGCTTTGAGCTGCTGTCCTCAGAGTTGGCTAAGGAGCGAGTAGTAGTGCTGGAGGTACAACAGGTGCGTGGGGGCCATTCTGGTGCCTCAGGCCCTAGTTGGCAGGGGACAGGGGTGCCAGTCTCAGCCTTGCTGAGCCGAGTGATCTCCCCCCAGCGCCCCCAGGTGCCCAGCATCCCCATCTCCAAGTGTGCGGCCTGCCAGCGGAAGCAGCAGTCAGAGGATGAGAAGCTGAAGCGCTGTACCCGGTGTTACCGCGTGGGCTATTGCAACCAGTGAGGACCCCCAGCCTCCCCACACCGCTCCCCTCCACTTTCCACCTGCCCCCATAAAGGCACAGAAACTTGAAGTCTATCACCTGGCTCCCAGCCCCTGGGGCTGGCAGGGATACTGTACTGGTTTTTAGGGCCTGAGGCTAGCCCCCAGAGTAGACTCACAGGAGGTGGTGTTTAGGCCCTGTTCTTTCCTTTTTCTCCCCTCCAGGCTCTGCCAGAAAACTCATTGGCCTGACCACAAGGGCCTCTGTCGGCCTGAGAACATTGGCTACCCGTTCCTGGTCAGTGTACCTGCCTCACGCCTCACTTACGCCCGTCTTGCTCAGCTATTAGAAGGCTATGCCCGGTAGGCACCCAGCGGTTGGAATAGGGCGAGCGAGGGAGGCGAGAGACATCGGTGCCAGACAGGCTAGTCAGGATTCTCAGTTGCTTTGCTGACTGTTGCCAGGTACTCTGTGAGCGTTTTCCAGCCACCTTTCCAGCCGGGCCGCATGGCACTGGAGTCCCAGGGCCCTGGTTGTACTACGCTGCTCTCCACTGGTTCCCTGGAGGCTGGGGATTGTGAGAGGGACTCCATGCAGCCGCCTGAGCTCCAGTTGGTAACTCCTGTGGCTGATGGGGATGCAGGGATTCTGCGGGCATGGGCTGCTCCGGACCGAGGCCTTGTGCCCAGCACCAATGGAGTTTCTTCTGAGATGCTGGCCAGTGGGGCCACTGAAGTTGGCTCCTTGCCTGCTGTTGAGAGGATGTCCCGGCCAGAAGGTAAGAGTCTGCTGAATGGCATTTGGAGTAGGTTCGGGGAGCCTGGGGGAGCTTGTGTGGTGCCTGTTAGGCAGGGAAACTCTGATAATCATGTTCTCTCACAGCTGCGGTGCCTGGGTACCAACATCCAAGTGAAGCCGTGAATGCCCACACCCCCCAATTCTACATCTATAAAATTGATGCATCCGGCCGAGAGCAGCGGCTAGAGGACAGAGGTGCCTGGAGCCTTGGGTCGGAGCCGTGGGATGGCCTGGCTGCTCATCACAGTTGCATGACTCCTTCCTGCCCATTTCCAGGAGAGACTCCACTGGAGCTGGGTGACGACTGCAGCCTGGCACTGGTCTGGCGGAACAATGAGCGCCTGCAGGAGTTTGTGCTGGTAGCCTCCAAGGAGCTCGAATGTGCAGAAGATCCGGGCTCTGCTGGTGAGGCTGCCCGTGCTGGCCACTTCACCCTGGACCAGTGCCTGAACCTATTCACGCGGCCGGAGGTGCTGGCACCCGAGGAGGCCTGGTGAGAACAGGGCAACAGGCAGACCGTGGGTTGAAGGGTAGAGAGGGAGGCCTGCTGGCCTGACCCTCCCTTACCCCACAGGTACTGCCCACAGTGCAAACAGCACCGAGAGGCCTCCAAACAGCTGTTGCTGTGGCGTCTACCAAATGTGCTCATCGTGCAGCTCAAGCGCTTTTCCTTCCGTAGTTTCATCTGGCGTGACAAGATCAATGACTTGGTGGAGTTCCCTGTGCGGTGAGCGTTGTGGCCTGATTAGGCAGGACCTGGGGGGTCAGGATAGTCATCTGGGCATCTGCTAATGATCTCACCTCACTCTCGGTCCCAGGAACCTGGACCTGAGCAAGTTCTGCATTGGTCAGAAGGAGGAGCAGCTGCCCAGCTATGACCTGTACGCTGTCATTAACCACTACGGAGGCATGATCGGTGGCCACTACACGGCCTGCGCACGCCTTCCCAGTGACCGCAGCAGCCAGCGCAGCGACGTGGGTGAGGGCGCACACCGCCCACAGGACCGGTGGCGGGGTGCTGGTGCCGGCTGTGCTCACACTCTCCCCACCTTGCTGTAGGCTGGCGCTTGTTTGACGACAGCACGGTGACAACGGTAGACGAGAGCCAGGTCGTGACGCGCTATGCTTATGTGCTCTTCTACCGCCGGCGGAACTCTCCTGTGGAGAGGCCCCCCCGAGCAGGTCACTCTGAGCACCACCCAGACCTAGGCCCTGCAGCTGAGGCTGCGGCCAGCCAGGTGAGGCATCGGGGAGGCTTTGTAGGCCAGTGGGAGCAGGCACACTGGGGTGAGGAGGCCGGGCCTGGCTCCGTCTCCTCCAGCCACAGATCCTGCGGGAGCCTCGGGATTCCTGGGTCACACATCAGTTCCTTAACATCTGATCCTGGCTGTGGGTACACTTAGGAAGTTGTTCATCCATCCACCAATATGCTCATGCACATAGGCACCAACTTTGGAGAGGCCAAGCAATTGATAGAGTGCCCTGAGCAGATTTACTTTGATACTCCAGCTTTCCTCTGCTTGTGCCCCATAGACCAGGGTGTGAACTAGGAGAGCTATCACCCTCTCCAAAGTGAGCATCTGTTTCTTCTGTCTTTCATTGACGTGGAATACTAGAGGACTTGTTGTGGGGGGTATGGCCACCCTTTTTTTTTTTTTTAACTGATTTCCTTTTCTGTCCTCTCCTGAGCCTGTATGAGTCAGAACACCGTATAGAAAAGTGGTTTTCAACTGCTAGTTTGTAGGTATAGAAAGGTTGAGGGTCAGGGAGAATGCTCAAAGGTGCACAAAGGTCCCAAGTCAGTCCCTGGCACTGCATGTTCCCTTTCATACAGCCAGGAGCAACTTTCTGAGCATTGCTAGGTGTGGCCCCAAAACAATACGAAAGGTTGAAAATCACTGCTGTAGAAGACAGAAGTTAGGATCCAACTTGCGAGGGACCTTGGCGATTACTTTGGGGTTGGTTGGCATGAGCCACTTCTGTGAAAGGTCTGGCTTAGAAAAAATAACTGTCTAACCCACCTACCTGCGCCCCCCCCCCCCCCCCCCCCCCCATTTTTCCTCCCTGCCTTAGGAAGGTAAGCTACATGGCAGTAGGGAAGTTTCTTGAGGACTTGATGATCAAGACTTGCCTGCCCCTGTTGTTGTTAGTCTAGACAACCCTGTAATTGCTCACTTGGCTCCCAGTTGCTTTTCCTCTGCTGCCTGACCTGGACCTGAGCTGTAGGGAGTTAGTACCAGTAACCCTGGGGTGGGGGGAAATGTCATGGCCAGGGGTCTTGGGGATACTGGTTGCCTCTCCCTCCCCCTTGGGTGCTGATGGCCGTTTCCACACACCATAGGCTTCCCGGATTTGGCAGGAGCTGGAGGCCGAGGAGGAGCCGGTACCCGAGGGGCCTGGGCCCTTGGGTCCCTGGGGGCCCCAAGACTGGGTGGGCCCCCCGCCACGTGGCTCTACCACACCAGACGAGGGCTGCCTTCGGTACTTTGTTCTGGGCACCGTGGCAGCTTTGGTGGCCCTCGTGCTCAACGTGTTCTATCCTCTGGTAACCCAGAGTCGCTGGAGATGAGCTCGCCTGCAGCAGCTGCTGTGAGCTGTCCAGACCTGCTGCCCACCAGGCTGTGCCTGCCTCTGGTGGGGACCAACTCTGGCTTTGGGCCTCAGTGTGTGCATCTTGGGGGCGAGGGTGAGGACCGTGACCCTGCAGGGGCAGCATATCCTCACATTCTCAGGTGGTCATCCATTCAGCTGTCTGTCCGTTTGTTTTGCTGCTCTGACCCTTGGCCTAGGGCTTAGCCCTGCCCAAGCAGCTTCTTGTATTTAAAGTGTTAATAAAGCGAGACTGTTCAGGCCCGATCTCGTCTCTCTGTCTCAACGCCGCTGCTTTCTGCACCTGCCTTGGGGCCCTCCCTTGGGTGCCGGGGCTCTGAGCCAGCACCCCCGGGATGCCAGGCAGCAAACTGGGCAGCCCCCAACCCCTGTCCTCATATTCTGTTGCAGGGACTAGGCCCTGGCCAGGCCCCCGAGGTGGCCCCCACGCGGACAGCCCCTGAACGCTTCGCCCCCCCTGTGGACCGCCCAGCCCCCACCTACAGCAACATGGAGGAGGTCGATTAGCAGGTCCCTGGCTGGTGGGGGGAATGGGTTTGGGGGATTCCCACAGAGGGCCAGCTCTTTGTCGCTTCTCCTTCTTTAACCCAAAGGACATTGGCTTCATCAATGGGGAGTGGGAGGTATGATACGGGGTGGGAACGTCACAGGTTGTAACCTCTTGTCAGCTTGACCCCTAGCCCCCACCCTCCACCACTGAGCCTTGGTGACTCCAGCCACTCCCAGTGCTGCGTGATTTGATTCTCAGTTGTATTCTTCAATTCTTTCTGACTCGCATTATAAACGTTATAATTTTATTCTAAAAATTGTAATTTTTTTTTTTTTTGCATTTTGGAAGTGATTGCTGCTGTTTAAATATATTTTAAAAATAAATGATAAATAAGCAGATTTAGTGACTGGTGCACCAGGTACTATGGCCACCTCCTCTCCCCATCATCTTGGGGTGAGTGTGTATGTGTATGCATGTATGTGTGTGTGTGAGTGTGTGAAAAACACTGAAAGTGTTCACGTGAGTCTTGCTCCATGGCCACTAGCTTTGTAGGGTCAGCCTACTGCTGTGTGGATCCCACTGGTTCTGGGTCCCACATGGAGGTGACTGTTGGCATCATTGTCAATAGTTCCACTGAAGGAATGGAAGTGAATCCATGAGCCCCTGGAGCTGACTGTTCATGGTAAAAGGTGTAGTCAGTGGAGTATCCTGAGTATGTTAACAGCTAACAGAGAGCAGGTCACGGAGGCTCTGTTGGGGGTGAGGAAGCACGGAGATGAGGATCATTTTCTTTCCTGTTCAGGTTTGTCTTTACTGTAGTTTGAGCACCATTTTGATCCTCTTGGGAAAAAATTAAAATGTCTTTTTTTTGGGGTGGGGGGAGCACACCAGATTGTTCATGGCTTACTCCTGATGTGCTCAGGGAATCATTACTGGTAGGGCTCAGGAGACCATATGAGGCACCAGGGATCTAATCTGGGTTGGTTGCTTGCAAGGCAAGCACCCTACCCATTATACTCTCTCTGGCTCCAGATTCTATCCTAAAGAGAGAACAAAGAAACTAGCTAATTCATTTTGACTGATTTCCCTGTGAAAGGGCCTGCTAGGCTCCTTATGAGTTTCCCACTGTGAATTCCTGAGACGTTGACCTCTGTCATCTGCTTCAGACTCCCACAGTGGGTTTGCAGGCTGGCCCAGCAATAGAGCCTCTTGAGAGGTGTTTTTTCCCTTTTTCTGAATAATGCTACCTTCCCCTTCTCTCCCATTTTCTTGAGAGTTGATATAGGCATCTTTAGTTGGAGATGGGGAGCAAGAGAATCCTTTAGGCAGATGTTTAAGCCAGAAAGTGTCAGGTCAACAGATGTGTGTCAGGGTCCTGGCATCTGGTAGTTCCTGCCCCCTCCCCAAGCCTGTGGGGCCAGTCACACAAGATGCTCAGCATGAAAACCCTGGTAGTACTCCACAGTTTTGATGGGGGATAGGGGTGGCAGTGAACAGAGGGAGTTCGTAGAAAATGTTAGCCCTGTGACTAGTGTTTATTTTTCTATGAGAATACCCAACAATAGGACCATGTGGGGTTGCTAGTTGTGACCCCGGAACTGGAGAGATCCTGCAGCGGTGGTGGAATTCCCAAGCTCAGTGCTGCTGTTGCTGCTGCTGCTGCTATGATACTGTTGGGAGGCCTGTTAACTTGTGGGCTGTAACCCGATTCTGCAGGGCCTTGACTAGGAGCTCCAACTGTGTGGAAAGCTGGCCACTAGCAGTCTGCATGTGCTGAATGCACTGATCAGGGGCTCATCCCCTGAAAACAGCCCTGTTACTACTCACTTCTCAGGCTGCAGAGTTGCCCCTCCATGGCATCAGCATTGTGGCCTCTTGCTTCCATGCTGTCAGGCTTTTAATTTTTAATCCCTATGGTATGCTATAGGGACATATGCTGTGGCTTCCTGTGCCACAGCAGGCTTTGGGGGCATTTACCTTCATCATTTCCCCCCTACTATTGTACCATAGATTCATGAAAGCAAGTTAGATCCCCATTCCTCTTAGTTCTATCCTGCAGTTCTTATGGCTCCAGCCACTGGTTGAACTGCTACTAGTACTCGTATTTTGGGTGACAGTGGTGGGACCACTTTCTCATTTTGTGACACAGAGCCAAGTATCCACAGGGCATGAGGGAGACAAGGAAGGGATTGTTTAGGCTTTGACTCAAATAAGGGGTACATGGCCCGGACTGCAGTGATGGTGATCATGGATACTTAAGTCACGTCAGGTAAGGGAAATTGAAGGGCACTCTTCTTTATAGACATCTTTATAGTGAGCTTGACTCCTGCAGTTGTGGACTCAGCACTGGGCTGGGTTTGGCATCAGCCCAGGAGCCAAGGACCCTTGGGGAGATGAGAAGACACAGGACTGGGCCAGGATGGTAATGCGGTGGAGTCCTGGGCATAACCTGTCATGTCATCATGAGGAACCCATGTGTAGACCCAGCAATAAAACGTGGCCATTAGGGTATAGCCATAAAGCAGGAGATGGTACGAATAAATCCTGCTCAGTCCTTGAGCCTCAGTATTCATGACACCGAGGCTTTCAAGAGCTTCTGTCCCAGTCACAGATTTGGCGGCTACACAGAGAAAGCAACTTATAAATTGTTTTGATCTGGTCATTCCCAGCAGGTCCTAGAAGTCCAGCAAGACTGGGGAGATACCTCCATGCCCCACTCCCAGCACAACAGCCATAATCAGAGGATTCTCCCTCCTGCTCCATCCTGTTTCACTTTGAATAAAATATTCTTTAAAACACCTGCAGATGTGTTTCTTGGTTTAATTGTGGCTTTCCTGTTGTTTTGTGGGCTTTGGCATGGCGAGGTAAGTGTGACAGGGATTCAAATAATTTTAGCACTTTAGCCGAGTTCCTTCTGGTCCCAAGCCCTCCTCTCCAGGCCAGGTGTGTCAAGTGGCCACAACCTCCCACCAGTTCTAGCTTTCTCAGATGGAGTTTTAATCCGGGATTTCCAGGGTTTCCGGGCCCTCAACTGTTTCCATGACAACTTGGAAGCGGTGACGTCAGAAGAACGACGGGAACTCCTTTGATCCCCAAGTCAGAATTAGGATGATTCCGATATTTCCAGGGGTGATTTAGAAATGTTGAAGCGCAAAAGGCCACACCCTGGGAGCGGAAGCCTGGGTACGGCCACCCTTACCCCTCCCACCCTCCCTTCCCTCCGGGAATTCCAGGCAAAAGCTCAGAGTCGCGAAAGGCCAGCTGGACGGCGCGAGGGCCTTTAAATGGCGTCGACCAACCCCCGTGGAGCCCCGCCTCCGCCTCCAAGGGCGGCGGTCATTGGTTCTTCCGAGAGGCTCCGTGCTCCTATTGGTCAGCGGGTTAATCCCGTGGCTCCCTGGGCCCCAGAGTTCCCTTTCGGTTTCCGGTGTTCCTACGATGGCGGCTCTGGATTCTGTGTCGCTCTTCACCGGCCTGGGGCTGAGCGAGCACAAGGCCCGCGAGACACTTAAGAATACGGCTCTGAGCGCGCAGCTGCGCGAGGCGGCGACGCAGGTGCGAACCCCCCTCTCGCGGGCTGGGGCTTCGGGCCGGGCCTCCCCCAGCCTTGCCTCTTGCCTTCCTTACTGGTCGTGGGCTTTCCCTCCCGGCCCCTCTGACCCCAGGCACATCAGACTCTGGGCTCCACCATCGACAAGGCCACGGGGACTTTGCTCTACGGCCTAGCCTCCCGACTCAGGGATCCCCGGCGTCTCTCGTTCCTCGTGAGCTACATTGCCAGTAAGAAGATTGTCACCGAGCTCCAGCTGAGTGGTGAGAATCTTGCCGCGCCCACCGCCAACTCCTCCCCGCAATCCTGACTCTCCTCTACCCAGTTTGCCAAGTTCCTCCGTGACTCTAGATGCCTGCTAAGTTTGCACTCTAGTGTAAACTACAGGGCCCCGGCGTGAGGGATAGAGTTGGCCGTCTCTGGTGAGACTGGTAGAGGGACATATGTTTCGTGATATTTTAAGTTTTTCATTGTTGGGGGCCACACCCAGCAATACGCAGGGGCTTCTCCCGACCTGTTGCAGGGGCTCCATGCGGTGCTGAGGATGGATCCCGGGACCCCAGCATGTAAAGAGCTTTTTCCTTCCTGTGCTTCGCATGCTTCTCTAGGGTGGTGCAAGACTTAAGCCTTCAGGCACAAGGAGGCCATACAGTAGTTGGGTTTCATGGGATTATGACCATGTCTGCTTCTTGGAGCTGAGGTGCCACAGGCTCTGGCCTTCCTTTCTCAGCTGCCCTTGAATATGTGCGAAGCCATCCCCTGGACCCCATCGACACTGCGGACTTTGAACAGGAATGTGGCGTGGGTGTCACGGTCACCCCGGAGCAGATTGAGGAAGCGGTGAGTCTTTCCCCGAGGCAACTGCTGCCTCCCCAGAACTGACCCTGGGGAAAGGAGTGGCTCAGCTTCTCCACCCAGGAAGACCCAGTGGGAAGCTGTGGATCCCCAGAACATTTTTGGAGGAGGCTTTCCTGAATCGCATCGTTTGTCTTTCTGCAGGTAGAGGCTGCCATCAATCGGCACAGGCCCCAGCTCTTGGTGGAGCGTTATCACTTCAACATGGGGCTGTTGATGGGTGAGCAAGGGGCATGGGCAGGGGACTCTCATTCATGCTGCTGCTTGTGCCTTCTCTCTTGGGCATGAATGAGGAGATGGGGCTGGCTGGATCCAGACTCTGGTCTGGGAAGAAGGGTGGGAAGTACACTCCTTTGCCTTTCTGCAGCTCCTTGTGCCTGTGTTCCTAGGAGAGGCTCGGGCTGCGCTCAAATGGGCAGATGGCAAAATGGTCAAGCATGAAGTGGACATGCAGGTGGGTGTTGCCTTGAGCAGAAGCAGGCAAAGACCTTGCAATGGTCAGGAACCTAGGGTCTACTCTGCGATAAACTGCCACAGGGGGCAGGGAGGGAGGAGGCAGTACCTGGATAGGCAGTGAAGGACTCGGGTCTCTGAGCTATGCTTAGATTGGGGTGAGTTGCTTTACTTGAACCTCAGTTTTCTTCTTCCCCTCCTCCCCCACCTTTGGTATACAGGACTAAATTTCCGTATCTTTAAAATAAGGGTGACAAAAAGGAGAGAGAGAACAAAAGGGAATGCCCTGCCACAGAGGCAGGGTGGGATGGGAGGGATGGGGTTGGGAGGGATACTGGGATCAGTGGTGGTGGAGAATGGGCACTGGCGGAGGGATGGGTACTTGATCATTGTGTAACTGAAACCCAAGCACAAAAATTTGTAAGTCTACAACTGTACCTTATGGTGTTTCACTAATAAAAATCAAAATAAAATAAAATAAGGTGACATCATCTTCATTTCAGGATATTGGTTTAGATTTATGAAGATGGTGGCAGGGGTCAACTGTTTGTCTCCATGCTGGGCCCAACAGCTTTCTGTAAATGGCAGTTTTTGTTACCTGAGCCCGTAAGGACCCTCAGGAGGGAAAGAACTTTTGAAGCAGAAGAACCTTGCAAGTAGCAGGAGTGGAATGGGCTGGGCAGGCTTTTCTTGGAAGTAGTAGCAGACCAGGAAGCCCTGAAATCAGTAAAAGGGGTAATCAGGAACTCCTCAGAAGAGAACACAACTGCTGCATGCTTGTCTTTCATCTGTGCTCAGGTCCTCCACCTTCTGGGTCCCAAGACAGAGAGTGATCTGGAGAAGAAGTCCAAGGTAGGGCTGAGCATGATCTGCATACTAACTATGAGGTGTGGTAAGGTGTTTGGGCCTCAGGAGTGGCTGGCTCTTAGGATTCCCAGGAGAGACCCTTACCCAGTTTCTGGACTTTTTGCAGGTGGCTAAGGCGCGGCCAGAAGAAGCAGATCGCAGGGCAGCAAAGGATGTGGTGGAGAATGGTGAGAGACCGGTGGCTCCTGGCTCCGTCAGCTCCCGATGACTCAGGCTTTCCAGCTAGTTGCTCCTGACACTGTTCTCAGGCCATCAACTTACTCAACTCTGTGTCTTCTGCTGCAAAACTGAATTTCTAGTGTTTGCTTTGTTCCTTTTACCCAGATAGTGGCCTGAAGACTCCCAGAAAATTTGATTTAGTACTTTTTGGTTTTTGTTTTCTCCCAGTTGTCTGAAATGTCTATAACCTAGCTCTGGATGGAGGAGGGCAAGTCCTCGGTCTGTTTGGTCATGTTCTAGCAAGAACTGTAGGAATGTCCAAGGACACCCCAGACCCAAGAACAGCGGGGACTTGCAGTAACATAGTATTTATTTCTGAGATTGGGAGAAGATGGATCTGATTGGTTCTGTTCATATTGTAGAGTTTGGGTAGTGCTGGCAGGCCCTCTAGTTAACTGAGTGTGGTAGCTCCATCCAGAGGATAAGTTTTGTCCTTTTTTTCCATAGGTGAGGCTGCTGGCCAGACCCTTTCTCTGATGGAGCAGCTTCGAGGGGAGGCCCTTAAGTTCCACAAACCCGGTGAGCAGGCAGGTTGAAACTCTGGGAGAGGGAGGCCTTGAGAGCAATTCTTTTTTTTTTTTTTTGAGAGCAATTCTTGTAGCCAGGCTGCACCCTGGTCCTCTGACATTCTGTTTCTGGCAGGTGAGAACTACAAGACTCCAGGCTATGTCATCACGGAACATACCATGGATCTACTAAAGCAGCACCTGGAGATCACTGGGGGACAGGTGTGTGAGGATGGTCAGGCAAACCCCAGGGCACAGCAGATGCCCAGACAACTTGGGCTACTGTGACATTGCTCCATTTCAGCCATATTTATGAGCCTGGGAAAAAGTATTTGTTCCTCTAGGATAGTTTGAGTTAATCTGGCCTAATTCCTCTGCTCCCATTCCCCTTATCTCAGGTACGTACCCGGTTTCCCCCAGAACCCAATGGAATCTTGCACATTGGACATGCCAAAGCCATCAATTTCAATTTTGGTTATGCCAAGGTAAGTGTGTACCTAGCGACTGGCCACTCCATGTCTTATTTGAGAGAGGTGTCCTTAGGACTGGAGTGGTAGTACAGTGCTTAGGGCACTTGCCTTACATGCAGATGATCTGGGTCCGATCCCAAGCACCTCCATAGGGTCCCCTGAATACAGAATCAGAAGTAAGTCTTCAGCACCCCAGGTGTGAACCAGAAGGAAAAAAAAAACAAGGAAGGACAGAAGGAAAATGAAGGAAGGAAGGAAGGAAGGAAGGAAGGAAGGAAGGGAGGAAGGGAAAAGAGCCATAGTTGTCTCTGCTTTTCCTGCTGCTCCCATTAGGTGCCCAATGTGTACAGAGGCCATGGAGGAGAGTCAGGGTCTGGTTCCTAAAAACCTGATCAGGAAGATCAGGTGAGGAAGAAGTTCACATTTAGATGAATTCTCAGTGCAACTTGTCAAGCTTTGGAAGAGGTTATGGTGTTGTTCCAAGTTTGTGTAAGAGATGCTTTGTTTGGAGCAGATACAGGAAGATGAGTGAACCTGTTGAAAGCATTTCTTGTTCTGACCTGGGAGAATTCTTCGAATGCCTCACTTAGTTGAGCAGGATTGTGAGAGATGATGAGAAGCTCACAAATACTTTAACTCTCTTAGGCCAACAATGGGATCTGTTTTTTGCGTTTTGATGACACCAATCCTGAGAAGGAGGAAGCCAAGTTCTTCAC
The DNA here is from genome assembly GCF_029834395.1 of Sorex fumeus. Taxonomy (NCBI): domain Eukaryota; kingdom Metazoa; phylum Chordata; class Mammalia; order Eulipotyphla; family Soricidae; genus Sorex; species Sorex fumeus. Next base: position 50,015,308 of record NW_026606129.1, on the reverse strand, counting down.
TGCCATATATGATATGGTGACATGGCTGGGTATGAACTGGGCAAGACCTGGGCAAAGCTGGGAGTTACAGGCTTTACCTTGAACTGTGGTCTGTCATGTGACCGTTGGTGGTTGATCATATGCTATCTCCTCCTGTCCCAGGTTACACACCTTATAAGGTGACATATGCTTCTGACTATTTTGACCAGCTGTATGCCTGGGCTCTGGAGCTCATACACAGGTGAGGCCCTGATATAGAGCCAGGCAGAATGAGCCAGACGGAGCCATGCTGGGTACTCACACCCCTTCCCCATAGGGGCCAGGCCTATGTGTGCCATCAACGAGGAGAGGAGCTCAAAGGTCACAATTCTCTGCCATCACCCTGGAGAGATCGTCCCATAGAGGAGTCACTACTGCTCTTTGAGGTGGGCTTCTGAAGGGGGCTTCTGGGGTGTGGGGTTCAGAATGCTCAGGATAAGATGGCTCAGTGCTAAGCAGTAACCTGAGCCCCTGGTCTCTTCAGGCAATGCGCAAAGGCAAATTTGCAGAAGGTGAGGCCACTCTGAGGATGAAGCTGGTGATGGAGGATGGCAAAATGGACCCTGTGGCCTATCGAGTCAAGTATACACCACACCACCGCACAGGGGATAAATGGTGGGTGTAAGCTCTGGGTTTCTGGAATGGTGAGCCACAGGGCAGGGTAGAATGGGGCTGGATGGTGGGCCCATTGCCTGTATCCTGCAGGTGCATCTACCCCACCTATGACTACACACACTGCCTCTGTGACTCCATCGAGCATATCACCCACTCCCTCTGCACCAAGGAATTCCAGGCGCGGTGAGAGAACGTGGGTCTATGGGGTGGGAAGGGCCAGTAATATTCCAGTAGCCCTTCCTGTGGTCTTTCCCTGGTCCAAGGTGACCATCCCTGATGCTACTCTCCCCTCCAGACGGTCTTCCTACTTCTGGTTGTGCAACATGCTGGATGTCTATTGTCCTGTCCAGTGGGAGTATGGCCGCCTCAACTTGCACTATGCTGTTGTTTCCAAGAGGAAGATTCTTCAGCTGGTGGCAGCTGGTGCTGTGCGGTAGGTGTGATTGCTTGGCACATGGAAGCTTGGTGATACTAGACATGTGCTGCTTCCAAATGCCTTCTTGCATCTCTTTGCCTCTGCAGAGACTGGGACGACCCACGGCTCTTCACACTAACAGCACTTCGACGGCGGGGCTTCCCGCCTGAGGCCATCAACAACTTTTGTGCTCGGGTACAGCCCCATCAACCAGGTGTGCAGGTGGGTGGTGAGTATGGGTCTGGAGCAGTGACTGATGCTAACTTTTCTGCTAGGTGGGGGTCACCGTAGCACAGACCACAATGGAGCCACATTTGCTAGAAGCCTGTGTGAGGGATGTGTTGAATGATACAGCCCCACGAGCCATGGCTGTTCTGGAGCCATTACAGGTTGTTGTCATAAACTTTCCCGCTGCTAAGGTAGGTTTGCCTTAATGTGTCTGAGAAGTGTGCGCACATGTATTTCTGGTTCTGGACTGGGCAAGTTCCAATGCCTCATGTGACTCAGATATCGATCTTCCGTTATAGTCCTTGGACATAAAGGTGCCCAACTTCCCAGCTGACGAGACCAAGGGCTTCCATCAAGTTCCCTTTGGACCAATTGTCTTCATCGAGAGGACTGATTTCAAGGAGGTGAGTGGGAGTGGGGGGTTGTGCTTGCTCCTCAAAGCTAAGTCCTGAGATCCTTTCTTCCTGCTTCAGACCAACCATTCCTTGTCAGATAAAGGGGATAGGGGAGAAGCAGGCTTTTGTCTTTGTCTGACTCATGCAGCCTATGGTGGTCAACCTGATTTCATATTTCTAGGAGCCAGAGCGAGGCTATAAGCGCCTGGCACCGGGCCAGCCAGTGGGTCTGAGGCATACAGGTTATGTCATTGAGCTACAGCAAGTTATTAAGGTGAGAGCCAACTGCAGCTTTCCTACCAGAATGTCTATCAGGGCCAGTCTGGGTCGTGATCTGATTACAGGTCTCTTACCCTTGAACTCTAGGGCCCTGATGGCTGTGTGAAAACCCTGGAGGTGACCTGCAGACGAGCAGATGCTGGAGAAAAGCCTAAGGCCTTTATTCACTGGGTTTCACAGCCTCTAGAGTGTGAGATCCGACTCTATGATCGTCTGTGAGTGAACAAAGCTGGGGTGGGGGCATGTCGAAATTGGCATTGCCTGCTATGGCTGCCCAGTCACTATGTCTGAAGTTTATTCTGGCTGCAGATTTCAACACAAGAACCCAGAGGATCCTTCTGAGGTGCCTGGTGGATTTTTAAGTGACCTGAACCCGGTAAGCTGGTGGGCTATGGAGTGAGGGTGGTAGGCCTCCCTGGATGACTCCTCTTCTGAGTTCCCTCCTTGCAGGCATCGCTACAAGTGGTAGACGCAGCTTTAGTGGACTGCTCTGTGGCCCTGGCAAAGCCCTTTGACAAGTTCCAGTTTGAGCGGCTCGGCTACTTCTCTGTGGATCCAGACAGCCGTGAGGGACAGGTACTTAGCATGACCTGCTTGTTCTTTCCACTGCAGTGCCAGTGGTTTTTAACCTTTTCACATCTGTGAACTTGCAGCAGTCCAGGCCTACGGTGGGAAACCACTGACCTATGCCAAATAATTTGCCTATATTCTTTCCATTAATCCTCACCACATAAGGTGGGGTTTGTTTTTCTATTCTTTCCCTTTTTTTTCCTTTTAAACCCCCCTTTTTTTTAGATTTTAATTTTAATAGTTTGTTGATTTTTGGGGCTGGAGTGATAGGACAGTGGGTATGGTGTTTGCCTTGCATGCGGCCAACCCGGGTTCAATCCCTGGCATCCCATATGGTCCTCCAAGCACTGCCAGGAGTAATTCCTGAGTGCAGAGCCAGAAGTAACCCCTGAGCAATGCTGGATTTGACCCAAAAAAAAATTTTTTTAAAAAATTTAGTCTCTGTGAAGTTACAAAGTTATTCATGGTTTGGTTGCAGTCATACAATGTTTGAGCACCCCTCCCTTCACCAGTTGCCATGTCCTTCCATCAGCCCCTTCTCAGCCCCCCGTCCCCCCACCTCATTGCCTCCTGTCTACCAGTCTCACTTCTATGAGAGGCTCTTTATATATACATATGTGTTTTTGCACTGTGGTTTACAGTACTGTTGCTCGTAGGGTTCCGTACATAACACTTTACCACTTTTCAGCACAAGATGGGGTTCATTTTCTACTAATGAAACAAGCTGTGAGGTTTAAGACCCTTTTTTTTTTTTATTAAATTTTTTTCTTTGTTTTTTGGGACACCTGTCAGTACTCAGGAACTACTCTTAGCAGTATTCATGGGACCATGTAGTTTGCTGGGGATCGCATCCAGACCTCTTGCACGCAAAACATGTGCTTGGCTGGTTGAGCCATCTCTCGGGTCCCCATGCACATTTTTTTACAGATCCTCCCTTTTGTACCTTTCGACATAGAAATGAGGCCAATGGGCTATTAAAAATTCTTTAAAGTATGGGCCCAGAACCATCCAGTCCCTGAGCCAAAATATTAAAATTTGAGAGCATCCCAGGTCTGCTGATCCTGAACAACTCTGGATGAGGTGGGGGTAAAGCGGTGTTGTCTGTGCTAAGAACCCCCCACCCTGGGCTTCCTGGCCTTATTCTGGCTTAGTCATTTGCTTCTCTTTCTGCCCTTCAGCTTGTCTTCAATCGGACAGTGACACTGAAGGAGGACCCAGGAAAGGTGTGAGCTGAAAGCCCAAATCGACCTACCTCACCTTCTTGGAGGCCACTGGCCCCCAGACTCTCAATAAAGAACTAACTACTTACTGGAGTCTGTGTTATGTGTCTCCCATGCTCAGGGTGGAGGGAAGGTGCACTTGCACCAATAGCAGTATGGACAGCTTTGAAACTTTTGGTGCATATCTTGGTGCTGAAGATGGCATTTCTTGGGCTGCTGGGGTGGAGTGATAGCACAGCGGGTAGGGCATTTGCCTTGCACGCAGCTGACCCTGGTTCTATTCCCAGCATCCCATATGGTCCCTCGAGCACCACCAGGATAATTCCTGAGTGCATGAGCCAGGAGTACCAGGAGTAAGCTCTGTGCATCGCAGGGTGTGACCCAAAAAGCCCCCCCCAAAAGAAGATGGTGGGCTTCAGCCTGACTTGCTAACCTCTACCTGATTTGAGGGGATGTTGGAACCCTTGGCCCTACACTGAGCAGCACCCTGTTCCTGCCTTAGGAACTCTGTATCAAAGGGAAATGTAGGACTGGTGTCTGCTCTATAGAGGCAGATGAAGAGGTTTGGCTCCCAACAATTATTGAGGACCTACTATGTGCTAAATACAGGGCGCTGAACCAGGTATACCATCTAGCTCAGGACAAAGAGATCTTCCTGATTCCTCCTGGGCCTCAAGACTGCACAGAAAGTTATGTGAGGGGAGCCTCAAGGAATGGGGGCGTTTTCCTAGGGCAGGAAAAGCAACTGTGAAGGTCCAGAGGCCTTTGTAAAGGAGTGGTAAGACAAGCTGCTTACCCTCTGGGCTGTATGGGCCACCGGGAGTCCTTTGAGTGTCTGTAGCTTTAACACCCTCCACATTTTCCCTGTATACAAACACCGGTTACCAGAGGCCCGCTTTAAGGTGGACTGGTCTGCGGATGACTGAATTCTAACGATGGCAGGTTGCGCGGGTAACCCTGAAGCTAGGAAACTCCGGGAGGAGTGATGCTAGGTTTCTAGGTGGGGCAAGGTGGGGGTGCCGGCCTAGACTGGAGACCCGGGGGGGCCACCTTAAGCCAAAGGACTGACTCCGCCCAGCTCAAACCTCGGAGGGGTGGCAGGTGGGTCCCCTGAGCGAGTTCCCAGATCCTGCAGGTCTGGGTTCTCTGGTTAACTCATCTCCAGTCCTGGCTCTACCCTCCCAAAAAGGGGCGTCGAGGGCGCGGCGCTCCGCTCTACACTCGGGCTCTTCAGTCGCAACTACAACAACCCAAAGCCCGGCCTCCCTCCTCGGAATAAGCGTTCCCTTTAAGTCTGGCCAGGAGGCAGCCTCAACTCTCGCGGGATCCGACGCTCCGATTATCGCGAGAGAAGCATTCGGCACCCATTGGCTGTGGGGGTTGAATGTAAGATGGCGCCCAGGGAGCTGTGAGGAGAAAATCCTGTCGGTCTTGGAGCGGGGACGGCAGAACCGGGGCCCCAAGCTGTGCTGCGGGGCCAGCGGGTAGAGCGGCGGCGGCGGCGGCGGCGGCGGCGACGTCGCCGGGTGAGGGCTCTAGGAGGGGCAGAGATGCGGCTGGTCTGAGACAGCAGGCCCACCCTACACAACGGCGGGCGGGGGCGGGCGGGCGGGCCACTGCCGCTGGGCCCAGGAGACCTCGGGGCGTCTCCGGAGCAGAGAACGTCCCTGGGCTCGCGCGCCCCCGCCCTTCGGGTGGGGGAGGTGCGGGCCAGAGATTCTGGTGGGCGCGGCGCGCGAACGCGCCCCGGCGCCCGCGTCGGCCGGGCCTGTTTATACGCGCGGGCGCGCGCGCGCCGTGCGGCCCTCCTGGTGCGCGTGGCCGTCGACGTGCGCGTTCTTGGCCCGGATTGCTCGGCTCCCGGAGCGGCGGCCCGAGGGCAAGGGCGGCTTTCTGGGGCGCGCGCCCCGAAGTCGGGGGTCGCGGGCGGGCGCGCGCCCTGCTGTTGGGAGGCAGCGCCGTCGCGGGGGCGCGCTGCACACCCCTGCTGCGCCGTGGGGCGGTGGGCGGGCGGCTTGCGGTGCGAAGAAGGCTCGGGTTGGGCCCTTCCTGCTCTGGTGACGTCCCCAGACCAGTGTGGCCTAGGCCTGGGGAGAAATCTACCGGCTTTGCGGTCTGGCTTCCAGCCCCGCTCCTCTGTGAGGCGGGCGAGATTGCTTGTTCTCGAAGAATGCGGTGACCCAGGGCCCATGTGCAGGGTGGGTACGTGGACAGGGTGCTTCGCAGACCGAGGTCCGTTAGGCAGTGAGAGCCGCGAGTCGCCCCTCCAATTTTATCCCCTTGTTTGGGTGCTTTGTGCTGGGGAGCGAAGGCTCAGTAATACTGGAAGGTCCGTGAGCGTTGCCTGCTTTCTTGTCATTAGAAAGTAATTTTTCCAGAAGCGCTATTCCTACACGTCACCGCTGTGCGCCCTGGAAGGAGCTCCTCTTCTGTGGGTGCTGCGAAACTCCCCGTTTGAAAACGCCACTTGCAATCCTTAAATGCAGCCTTTTCTTCTGTGTGGGTGGGAGTGGCTTGCCGTGCTGTGGTAGACCTAGGACCCGCTATTGCTCAGTTAGAAAGTTGCCCAGAACAAAATTTCCGCATGAGAATCAGTGTTTTGCCGTTTTTGTAATTCCGAAATTCCCCAGTAGAAATTCTTAAAATCTGTGTCTCACAGCAAAAAAAATCACACTTAGTGTAGGGTTTTGATCCCTTTCAGACTTCTCTCTTTTTTCAAAGTTTTGTGGTGCCAAGGGAGTTAAGTTCTAGGCTCATCCTAGAGAAATACGCACTTAAATGGTCTCAGACAAAACAGCTGTTAATTTTGACTGTTTCAGTTTGCCTTATTGAGCTTAAGGGAAAAAGCTAAGAGGAAGTAAAATTGGCTATCAAATTTAATAACGATGGGGTAGTTCTTTCTAATATGCTTTGTTATTTTTAAGAACAAAGTTAAAACTTAAAAAGAGGCTGAGGATGGAAGGAACTTCTTTGTTCTATCTTCTTCAGAATGTTACAAGTCTTAAGAACTCAGGACAAGCAGCAGAAATACATGCAACATGGTGACTGGTGAGTTAAAATCATTCATATGCTGGAAATGTGTGGAGTTTTTTCCTGGTAAGACTGAAACATTACAAAACTGTCAATCATTCTGGGGGCTGTCTGCCAGACACTACTAGGTACTGGAAAATTGAAGCTGTAGGACAATTGCATCTTTGAATCCAGCTACCGTTTGCTGCTTGAACAGTTTTTCCTAAAATGTAAGTTAGTGCAACTTTCAGGTTTTAGCCCGAGGAGGCATCAGCTTTTCTAAAAACCAGCATGGTTTAAAGAAAAATAATCGGGGTACACTTACATTCTAATTAATTTTTTTCCTTGGTATCGCAGGGAATTGAATCTAGGGTCTTATACATGCAAGGCAAGTTCTCTATGAGCCACATCCCTGGCTCTAAAAATTTAATATTATTTTTATGCCTACTTGTTCTGGAATATCTTTATGAATTTTAAGTTTGAGATCTATATTTTAAATTGGTGTTTGCAGATAATATTTTTATCAAGCTTAGTAGGTCAAATAACCCTATTAGAAGTCCTTCTAGTCTTCTGTGATGAATATTTCATGTACCTTTCCATGAATCTTTGCTTTTCCACATTCCCTTTCCAGCTTAGATTGGCATTTCACACAAAAGATCCAATAATGGTTGAAGTTTCTTATTAATTTGAATTGCTCCAAAAGGTAACCAAAGTCAGGGACTTTGGGTGTGGCTGTTCTCTATGATGACAGCCTTAGAATCAGGGATGCCTGCCTTCACACAGCATGTGTAATTTTAACATGAGTGGTTTGTTCTTGAGGTGCCATGTTACTTGTTTGTTTCGCTTTTTAAATGACCTCCCTTTACCTGTATTGGTCTATTATTTCTCAGCCTCAGAGATATTGCATTGCTTTTTATTTTGCATTTATGTACCCTGCGTTTAGTTCCAGATGTTTTCAGTTCTTCCCAGGCTTCACTTACATACTTGATTTAATTTTTCTTAATGTTACATTTGAACTGTGATTTTTGGTTGTAGCTGCATGAAGAAATGATAGATTGACCTTTGCTTTGCTGAAAAGGTCCTTTGGTTATACATTTTAGAGCAAAATTGTGGGTAGAGTTGCTATACTGTGTCAGAAAACTCTTTTTCTTCTTTTTAGATTTGTGAAGTTTCATATAAATTTATATAGCCTGTATACCATTTAATGAAAATTATAAAGTGAATCACTGCAACTTTCATTCTCCAATAAATAGAAGTGTCCACACCCATGAGCCCTTTATTCATCCCTTACTAGTCAATATTACTTCTGTTATAATCCTTTTTTTCCCTTCTTTTTGGTTTTGTTTTTTTGGCAACACCCAGCTGTACTCTGGCTCTGCATACAGGACTCACTCCTGGATGGGGGTGGCAGGGAAAGAGTGGTGCATAACAGCTTAGGTGGTGCTGGGGATGGAGCTTGAGTCTGCTTTGTGTAAGGAAAGCGCCTTACCCACTGGACTGCTGTACTGTTTCTGACTCCTTTCTTTTTACTTACCATCTTTGTATCCCTTAACAACATAGTTCTGTTCACTTTTGAATTATAGATAAATGGAGTCATGCTGTATTTTGTCATTTAGCATTGTTTGTGGAATTTGTTTACATATCATGCAGCTTTAGTTTATTCATTCCCATTTCTGTATAGGATTCTGCTGTATGAGTATGTTTTAATTTGTCCTGCTGTTGATAGATATTTCCAGTTTGAGGCCATTACTAATAATGTTACTCTGAACATATTTTGAGTGTATACGTCTGTATACATAATCTATATGTATAGATGCACACTTAGGGATAGGATTGCTGGGTTACATATAATGGATAATTTCTTTTTGTGTTTGGGCCACATTTGGCAATGCTTTGGAGCTGCTCCAAGCTATGTTCAGGGATTGCTTCTGAAGGTGCTTGAGGTACAATGTATTGGGAACTGCCTGGCCTCCTGCAAGAAGACGTGTACTCCAGCCCTTTGAGCTAATTCATAGACCCCTGTAATAGATATTTGGAATTTTGTTAGTGATGAACACTGTTGTGCAAATTACAGCCTATTCATTTTTAGTAAGATTATGAGTTTAAGTTCTTGGTTTAGAGCATGCTTTCCCAAAATTAAACCCTAGTAAAAAAAAGTCAGGTTGGACAGAGTATAGAAGATAGGGCACTTGCCTTGCACATGGTCTATTTGGTTTTGAACCCTAGTATTACATATGGTCCCCTCACCTCTGTAAGAGTGATCCCTCAGTACAGTCAGTAGTAAGTACTGAGCACAGCCAAGTGAACCCCCCCCCACAACACCCCTCCTCAAAAAAAAAAAGCCTCGAAATAGGCACTCTAAATAAAGAACTTGAAGAAAATCGGAGACTTGATAGGATCATTTCTATTCCAAACCCTGTGGTGGGTTTGTATCTTTAATAGAAATTTTGGGCTGGGGATGTAGCTCAGTGTTAGAGCACTTGCCTTGCATGTGTGAGGACTTGGGCTTGATCTTCAGCACTGTAGAAAGGAAGAAAGGGTGGGGAGAGGAGGGGAGGAAAAGAAAGGAAGAAAGTAGAGAAAAAGAGGAAGAAAGGAAAGTCTGTTTATTTGAAATAATACCTTATTTTAATTGGGACAAATTAGGACAAGTAGTCACCTCCCTAAATGTGTCTTTAATTTCTTAAAATGAAAAATTTTTAATCTGAAAATTAAACCAGAAAAGAAAAGATTACTTAAGAAAATCATATGATTGCTGGAGTAGATGGACATGAGCCTTGAAAGGCAACCAATAGCTTGGCAGTTAGGTAAACAGATGGTCTAAGGCAACCACAGTATCTTGATAGTTCTTATATTCAAGACATATTCTGAAGAGCTGCATGGGGCACCAGGAAGAGGTATAGGTTTCAGAGATACGAGGGGAATCTAGAAAGAAAGTGAGTTCTTAGGTCTTTCTTTTGTACCTAAATCCAAAAAAAAAAAAATTAGCAAGCAGACCAATAGAAGTATGATGGATTATTCCTCTGAAATAACCTCTGTGGCATTCTCTTGTGTTTTAGTGATCAAATAATTAAAATAATAACTTTCATATATTGGTTGCCTGTTTGTCAGGATCTATGCTTAAGTTGCTATAAAAGGAAGTGCCAGGGAAATACCAGTGATCTCTGTATGAAAGGGGAATGGTTCTGGGTTTGTTTGTGGGAGACTGGTTTCTATATTGTTTTGTAAAGCAGCCGTAGTTGAAGTATTCAGAAGCAAATGACTCTTTACAGACTTACCCCCTTCCTCCTATCCCAGTCAGCACCCATGTTTTCCCCTCTTTCTTCATTTTAGTCTCCTAAAAATTGTCAGTATCCAACCATACCTATAACTTCATGTTTTTTTCTAAAGTATTTAAATTTACTACTAGTCACCAAGTCTTTGAGGTAATTGAGATTTTTGTTTCTCCTTCTTACCAAGGGTCACTCTTGTAAGCCTGTCTGCAAGTAGCATCTTGAAGAAGTTAGCAGTCTTTATTATTATGCAAACTTCTGGAATTTGATTGTTTTGTTTGTAAGTTTCAAAGTTTGAGGAAAAATAGTGTGATCAACAGAGTTGTTTGTGTGTTATTGTGCTTGTTACTATCCTATACCAGTTGTAAAACATTAACTTTCTTACTACCTTTTGGATTTAATACGGACTGGAAAATACAGGAAAATACTAAATAGGAAGAAATCTAAGCATTTTGTGATTCTGCTGCTTTGACAATAACTACTGTTACCATTTAGATACTTCTTTTTTTAACAGTATAAATTCAGTATTGTTGGCTTTCTTTTCACACATAACAGGTTTCTGTATCATTAAGACAAAATGGTGGGGGGGAGTGGAATTTCCCAAGTATTCGCATATTTTTTATTTTTTAAATGTGCTTTTTTAAAAATTTTTTTAAAGTCCTGCATCAGTAGAGGGGCAGGAGATATAGGGGTGGATAGGGAGTTTGCCTTCCATGCATACAACCTAGGTTTAATTCCTGTATCTCATATGGTCCGCTGAACCCACAAGGAATGGTCCCTGAAAACAGAGCCAGAAATAAGCCCTGAGCACTGCTCGCGTGCACACACAATAATGGAAATGCACACAAAAGTTTGCAGACTGTCTATATGAAATTGGTGTATAATGTAGCATTTCAATCTGGGGGCGAAAGAATTTCCATAAATTACACAAATACAGGTTTAGTCTGTCATGTGTGGAGGCGCACACCCAACTGTGCTCAGTGCTCAGGGGTCATTTCTGGCAGGGCTGGGGTTTGGAGATCACATATGTGTGCAAGAGATTTTACCCAGTTAGGTCTTGTGCAAGGTAAGTGCCTTACCTCCTGAACTATCTCTTCAGCCTCTATAAGTTTGATCTTTGGAATAAATAGATTTTGCCTTATAATTAGGAAAGTAAAATCTAAGTGGATTGATGCATTTTATAAAAACTGCACTGTAAATTTAAAAGTTATAGATGAATAATAAATGGCTTGGATTTTTTTGTTTGTTTGTTTGCGGGCTACACCCAGCAGTGCTCAGGGCTTAATCTTAGCAGTGTTCAGGTGATCATATGAGGTTCTGAGGATCAAACCCTTGTCCGCTCTATGCAAGACAAGCACACTACCTATTGTATTATCAACTGCCCTGAGTTACTTGATCTTATGGTAAGGGAGGGCTTTTCTAATGATAAAACCCAAAAAGCTAAAAAGAGAAAATTTTAACGGCTATTGAGAATTTAATTAGTTTAGTGGTTTTTCTTTTTTCATACCTCTAAGCAGTGCTTAAAGACCTCCAGGGCCACTCCTAGCAATATCTGCTTGGCTTAGTGCTTCTCTGGTCCAGCAGTTTTGGGGACAACCTGGTGATGCTGAGAATCCAACCTGATGCATTCTGGCATGTGCACCAGCCCTTTGAACTAGCTTCCTAGCTCTTCTCAGTATTTTTCTTAAGTCATTTACTAGTCTAAATTGTTTAAATAAATATATTTTTGAAGCTTTTTTTCTTCCAATCAGCACTTGTATCAGATCAAATGCTGATTTAAGAGTATTTTCATTATTGTAATGTGGCAGTGTAGAGGAGGATACCAAGTGGGCAGGTTAGAAGGACAAGAAATAGGGCCATGTATGTTTTAGTCTGTGTAAATGGACAGATTGAATTGTTTCAAATTCACCTCTTCCATTAACTTTTTCAAAAATTATCCTATCTATTATCTTTTTTAGTCTACTTTGATTCAGTCGTTCTCAGATGATTTTATGAACTTGTATGGAGTCAGTGAAGATTCTTTTAGGGACTTGGTGAAAGAAAAGCCAAAAAAATCCCATGCTCATAGTCCCTTGATTCCCCACTAGGAGTGATGCCTGAACACAAGACCAAAAGTAAACCCCGAACACTGCTGTTTGTGGTCCCCAAATAAAAACAATTAAAAAGGATAGAGAACTATATGATGAATACATGTATATGAATCCTTATCAACATTTTCTGAATTTCGTAGACTTTTTTCCTCCTGCAAGCTCTTTTCCCTTTTTCATGAGTTTATTTATTGGTTTTGGAGCCACACCCAGTGATACTTGGGGGTTACCCCTGGCTTTGTGCTCAGGGATCTCTGCTGGATTCTCTGGAAACCGTATGTGGTGACAGCGATAGAATCCAGGTCAGCTGTGTTCAATGGAAGCTCGTTACCCACCATACTATTTTTCGAGCCCCAGAATTTTATTTTTACCTTTTTTGAACTTTAATTTAAAAAGTGTTCCAAGTTTGGTGTGGTACAAAATGTTGTATTCGTTTTTATTTTTATTTTTTTTGGGGGGGGAGGTCACACCCGGCAGTGCACAGGGGTTACTCCTGGCTCTGCACTCAGGAGTCACTCCTGGCGGTGCTCAGGGGACCATATGGGATGCTGGGAATCGAACCCGGGTCGGCCGCTTGCAAGGCAAACGCCCTACCCGCTGTGCTCTCTCCAGCCCCTGAAAATGCTGTATTCTAAGAGCATTACGTAGACACTATATTCATAGCAGTACTTTTCAAAAAAAAAAAAAGGAAACGGGGAAATAGCTAAAGGGGGGAAACACAGGGACTCATGGTGCTCTCCTGTCTGTGTCCCATCCTGTCCCGTCCCCAGCCCCTCTACAGCAGGGTGTAGCCATGATGGCTCCCACTACTGCTATACCGGAGCACACTACTATCAGTCGTGTACCACCAGGCCAAGTATTGACTGCATTAGCTGCTTGGAGAGCAGAGACTTCTGTACGATTTCTTTGGCCCTAGGAATAGAAATTTTAGCTGGCCTCTGCTGTTTCTTTACAGTGGGTAAACTGAAATGAAATATATGCCATTATGGTTGAGAACTGGTTAATGGCTGTTCATATAATCTCTCCTTTGTCCCCTTTTGAGTGGAAGAGTATATGTAATTCTGTATTAGAGTCACATGTTTTTAACTTCGTAATGTTGTTCGGTCTGTTTCTTGAGGAAATTCCTGTTGTGAAGTTCTTATGAAAGAAAAGCTTTGACACATTCTGTGCCAGTGGGAGTGAATGAGTGTGGATCATCTGTACTTGAGTGAGCCTCTGAGTGTTACACAAGAATGAGGTTACTTGACTTTGATACTCTTTTTACCTACATGCTGTGGATATCAATGATACCTTAATCTTTTCTTTTGGGGAGGCGGACACATTCAGCAATGACCAGGGCTTTTCTTTCTTTCTTTCTTTCTTTCTTTCTTTCTTTCTTTCTTTCTTTTTTTGTTTTTACTTTTTGTGGGGGTGGGGGGTGGAGGTTTTGAGATCAGGCGGTGTGTAAGAGACCATATGGGTTGCTGGGGATTGAACCTGGGTTGGTTGTGTGAAAGACAAGCATCCTACCTGCTGTACTATCTCTCTAGTCCCTAAGTTTATATACTGTATTTAGCACAGAAATATTCCTGTGTCTGAATTAAAACAATATTTTAATTTGGTTTTTCTCTAGCCCTAGATAAATAGGTTTCCCCTAAATGTTTATGATAACCATTTACTAGGAAAAGCAGAAAGTCAATTATTGTCATTAGTTACAGATGTTAACAGAAACAAAGAATCATACTTTTGTTCCATGTGAACTTCTATATTAAATATGTTTTTATATATGTGTGAAACATCTACCATGTGTCAGACATTCAGAGAGATTCAGGATACATACAGTCTTGTTTTCCAAAATTACAGAGCCAGATGGAAGAGATGTTACCCACATATCTTTTTGTTATGGAACCATACCCATCAATGCTCATGGCTTTCACCTGGCTCTGTGGTCAGGGATCACTGCTGGCAGTGCTCAGGTGGCCATATGGGATGCTAGGGATTGAACCTGGGTCAGTGGTGTGCAAGGCAGGTGCCCTACCCACTGTACTTTTTTCTCTGTAACAGTAAGGTATAACATCTGAGTCACTGTCCTCCCGTTTTTCATCGATTTGCTCGAGCGGGCCCAGTAATTTCTCCATCGTGAAACTTCTTGTTACTGTGTCTGGCATATTGTATACATCACGGGTAGCTTGCCAGGCTTTGCTGTGCGGGCGAGATACTGTCAGTAGCTTGCCAGGCTCTCAGAGAGGGGCGGAGGAATCGAACCTGGCTTGGCCGGGCTGGCTGCGCACAAGGCAAACGTCCTGTTGCTGTGCTGTCGCTCCAGCCCAACATCTGAGTAAGTGATATAAAATATTTCTGGCCTGAAGGCTAAAGGAAATATCTCTTTCCTAGACATTTCAGATTAACTCAGAGCCCTTTTTGACCAGAAGTTACATTTGATTTGCGTTAACCCTCTTGCCCTGCTGCTGCTTTTATTCTGGAGGTGGTATCTGTCCACCAAAGAGGTAAATGATCATCAATAGTACATTCAGCAGTCTATAGATAGATTGCATGGTTGTCCCCCAAGTAATTTAGAGTTACTATCCAACCCTGTAAATTTTATTTATCTTCGAGTGTGTTTTTTTGCCAGGGACAGAGAGAGGGGCCATACATGGTAGTGCTCAGGGGCTATTTTTAGCTTGATCCTTGGAGGTCACTTTTGACAGTGCTGGGCGAACCATGTGGTGCCAGAAATTGAACCCTTCACTCCTGCATGTGTTTCAGCCCCTGTTGAGTCATCTCTGTAGACCTATAGATTAATTGAGTAGGGGGAAGGTTCATCCCAAGACGTGCCCAATAGGCATAGTACCTCTTTCAGTGTTTTTACCTGTGATTCCATGTGAGCGCCGAAGGATATAGTGTTGCCTTCCTACAAGGCCTTCTGCTGCCAGGTATTACTCAGGCCACCCTGGTGGTGCTTCAGGGCCTCCAGAACTGTACCCAGCAATGCATCGGACCAAGTGATAGCTAGAATTGAACTAGGTTGCCTCATAGAAGGTATGTGCCTCAACTCCTGCATCATCTCTCTGGCCCTTTTTTTGTGTTTGCGCCACACCCAAGCAGTGCTCAGGATATATTCCGAACTCTGATTTGGGGGTTGTTCCTGCTGCTGCTTGCCTAGTGTTAGGGATTGAATCCAGGTGTTCGGTATGCAAAGTATGAACTAAATCCATTGAGCTATCTCTAGTTCATAATTTTTGGTGTGTGTATAAGAAGCCTCCCAAGCAATTCTCAAGATCTGGGGACCCCACTACTGATTCTAAGCTAAACATCTGTAGTTTTAGGCCTAAGGTGGTGATGTTTCTTGTGCTTTGCAGTGGTGGGGATAACCAGTCAACCTGATAGTGATGGGCACTTCTAGGCCACACCTCGTGATACTTGGGCCATATGGTGCCAGGAATTGAACCTTGGTTGGAATGTGTTAAGCTTGCCCCCTAATTGCTGTATGTACTACCTTACATTGGCTGGCTCTTTTTTTTTTTTTTTTTGCTCATTGTTTTTTAAGGTAAATATCCTGATGAAAAATTGACGGAATTGGATTCTGAATTCTATTCAAGCACTATTCAACTTCTTTTCTCCAAATATTGAAATAATATTGGGTAACAATGTAGTACTTTCTAGTGTGTTGAGTATTTTTTGAAGTGCTTTGGTAATTTATCAACTTTGAAATAAGAATTATTTTGTGTGCATTTTTTTACAGATAAGAAAACTAATGTTAATTGATGTTCAGGATTGCACAGTCAAGGAAAGATTGAGCTGGGATCTGAACACTGACATTGTATTTCCAAAATCTGTTTTTCTGTTTCTCTGTTTCGGTTTGGCACCACAACTAGTGGTGCTCGTGGACTGTGCGGTTCTGGGAGTTGAATCCTGGCCTCCACCTGCAACCTGCTGAGCCTTTAAAATCCATATATCTGTATCTGTCTATTATACACAACCACATATATAGTTGTGCTCAGGGCTTACTCCTAGTTCTGTGCTCAGGGATCACTCCTGGCAGAAATTGAACCCAGGTCAACTATATGCAAGGCAAGCACCAAATCTAAGATGCATTTTTTTCTTGTTCTCTTTCTCTCTTTTCCTATTTCTCTTTCTATTTGTTTTTGTTTTTAGTTTGCGTGTAGCTGTGCTTAGAGCTTATACCAGGCTCTGCATTCAGGGATCATTCCTGTTGGGTCTTGGGAAGCCATATAGAGTGCAGGGGATCAAACCTGGGTTGACTGTGTGCAAGGCAAACCCTCTACTTGCTGTACACTTTCTCCAGTCTTCAAAATCCATATTCTTTATCAGTAAGCTGTTTTGCAAATTCAGCCCAAGAAGACCTAGGAACCTATAAGCTCTGTTGAACAAAATGAGATTTTGGGTGTTTCTGATAGAGAATATAGTCCCTGTCTCTTTTGTCTTCACGTGGGTGGCAAACTTATATCTTCCATTAGGACATAGTTGACTGTGGAAATATAACATGCTTGGTAGTCGTCGTGGTGTCCAGTCCCCCCTACTTCCATGCCCCCGCCTCTCCCCGCTTCCTTGATAGTCACAGAGCAGATTTGCATGTGATTATAACTCTAGTGCTTGATTCTGCAGAAATGAGATTGGCCTAGTGCTGGTTAGAGTGTGTGCTTTTAGCCTTTTTCATCCAGTACTGTGATGCATGCTTTTGGTTTTTGTCTTTCTGTGTGTGTGTGTGTGATATTTTAAGAAATGTCTATGGAAACAATTTTTAAATGCTATTAACTGAGAAAATGAAGATATAATAAAACTTTGAATTCCAGATGTATACTACAGCCCTGAATATTCCACTTTAATGCAAGAGTTATTATTCTTTGCAAATAAGATTAAAATAAGTAGTGTGATTGTGATTATTATCATTTTATTTCTAGGAACCCTGAGGACTCTGCAATATGAATAATTCTTTGGAGAACACCATCTCCTTTGAAGAGTACATTCGAGTAAAGGCACGTTCTGTCCCACAACACAGGATGAAGGAATTTCTGGACTCATTAGCCTCTAAAGGGCCAGAAGCTCTTCAGGAGTTCCAGCAGACGGCAACTACTACTATGGTGTACCAACAGGGTGGAAATTGCATTTACACAGACAGCACTGAAGTGGCTGGGTCTTTGCTTGAACTTGCCTGTCCAGTAACCACCAGTGTTCAGCAACAAACCCCCCAGGAACAGCAGATCCAGGTTCAACAGCCACAGCAGGTTCAGGTAAAAGGGAAATGTTGAGGTACAGCTTATTTGATGATTTGATTAGCCCTTAGGGCTTTGATCATTGGGAAATTGGGCATGTACTTTTCTTTCTTGTATTCTTTTCTTTCCTTTTTTTTTTTTCCCCTTTTTAGGTCAACCCAGTGATGCTCAGGGGTTACTCCTGGCTCTGCACTCAGGAATTACTCCTGGCAGTGCTCAGGGGACTATGGGATGCCAGGGGTTGAGCCTTGGTGGACTCAGGCAAGGCAGACACCTACCCGCTGTGCTATCACTCCAGCCCCTGCTCTGTCATTTATTGATTATTGGAAATAAGTAATGTAGCAAGAGAAATTGCAAATAAAGATTGTAATTGTAGGGTTTTCTGTAACTAAAGAATGATGGTGGCGAGGTAGCTAACTGTATATCAGGGCCATACACTATAACCTTAACTGTTAGAGACATAATGTAGGGTTGTAAGGCACTTTCACTTCTCTGGAACAACCCTGTCTTTCTACAGCAACGCATATGCTCCCTGTAACACCAGCAGGGGTCACTCCAGAGCATAGAGCCAGGAATTCTTCCTGCTCTTCTTTGGGTGTACCCCTCCCCCAAGTAAACAAAGAGGAATTATCTAAATATAATATCTTTATTTTCAACCACTACCACCCAGACTTCTGGAAACCAATGTGTGTGTGTGCGTGTGTGTCGGGGGGGGGGGTCTCCTATGCCAGAAAATTTCTCCAGAACCACCTGACTGTTTAATTGTTCAATCTTATTAACTTGTAGTGTTAGATTTCACAAACTGAAGACTGCCTCCACTTCAGAGAGCAATTAAAATTCCAGGGTTGTCTGGTTATAAGTGGGTGTTCTCACTCTTCATTCTAGGGTTTAGTAATTTTCTACTGTAGTTTCCAGGAAAACTTTGACAATATGTACAATATTAGGAAAGGTCTAAGATAATAGTTGCTGTCAGGTTTGTGTGATCTGTGAAAAGGGTTTCTTTCAAGAGTCCTTCTCTATTAGGGAACTTCCTGAAGCATTTGGAACAAGTGTATATTCCATAGATAGTACTGTCTGCTGTGACTCCTAGAGTTTAGGTTTCACTTAACACCCATAGAATTGCTGATTTAGGGGCTAGAGCTATAGTATAATGGACCCTTAACTTTAACTTGCATGTGACAGACCTGGGTTTGATCCCTGCCATCCCATATGGTCCCCCAAGTACTGCCAGGAGTAATTCCGGAGTGCAGAGACAGGAGTTAACCCGGAATATTGCTGGATATGGTTCAGAAAACACCCCCCACAAAAAATAAATAAAATAGAATTGCTGGTTTATTTTCTGACATTCATAGGGCAGGAACTGAGGCCTGTTTGGTCTCACTAAGTGAAATGTGCTAATGGGTAAGAGCACTTAAATGCTGCTTTTGTTTTGAGAGGTGAAGATCTCAAGGTGTCAGTGGTTCAAAGTGCTTTTTATCCTTGTAATCCCATTTTGTCCCTTGTCCTCTTGCTATTTCACATTCCTTTCATGTTGGGATGGTTTCTTTGTTCTGTGTGTTCTGTTTTTGTGCCACACCCATTGGTACTCGGGCTTACTCCTGGTTCTGCACTCAGAGATTATTCATGGTAGGCTGGAATACCATATGGGGTGCCAGGAACCTGTCCTGGGTTGACTACATGACAGTCAAGCACCCTACTCACTATACTATCTTTTTGGCCCTTTTTTTAGTGTAGGAGTATTGCCAATAATTGAGCCATTAATTAGGCTGATTGAATTGGACATGAACTCCACCTTACTTTTTTTTTGCTTTGTTTTTATAAATTTATTTATTGAATAACCGTGAGAGCAGTTACAAAGCTTTTGGGTTCAAGTCTTGGTCATACATTGATGAAACACCCGTCCCTTCACCAGTGCCCATTTTCCACCACCAAAAACCCCAGTATACCCGCCATCCCACACCCTCCCCCTATCTGTGGGGCAGATGATTTCCACGTTACTCTCTACTTTGATTACATCCAATATTTTGACACCAGACCCACCATTATTATTACGGATTTTACCCCAACACTCAGATCTGCCGAAAAGGCAACCGTAGATAATTTGTTTTCTATTGCTGGTTTGAATAACATATGCTGTCGCGCGACTGCAGCAGTGCCCGCACAATTTTGGAATTCCGAAATTTTAAAAGTTAAGTCTGGAGAAATTTCTGCCAAAAACTGCTGGGTTCCGAAATTTGTTCCTGAGTCTCTTGGATCATGGCTGTTAAGCAGCTTGATCAGGAACCCAGAGAGGCTGTTCGTGAACGGCAACTCGGAATTTTGTTGGGACCAGGAGGAAAGGGCTGGTTCCACCCCCATCCCGTGAGGCCCTGCGTGTCTTGTCACTGTGGGCCCAAACCTGACTATCCCAATGGCCTCTGGAGAATGGCGGCCACTGGGCGGCCACCGAGCCACCAGGGGGAACAGGCCAAGGCACGAAACCTATTCCCACTTGGGGTGTCCCGGCATCGGTAACCTACTGTGGGGACCGGGTGCATTTCTGCCAAAAGCTGCTGGGTTCCAGGATTTGTTTCTGAGTCTCTAGGATCATGGCTGTTAAGCAGCTTGATCAGGAGCCAGAGAGGCCATTCGTGGGCTGCGACTCAGGGTCTCATTGGGGCGGGGAGGAAAGAGGCCCTGTCATTTCTAATCTGTCACCACAATGTAGAATTTTTGAGATTGAAGAAGGAGGTAATCAGAAGTCAAAATTTGCCTTTTGACAAATCTGAGCACATAGTGTTCCAGGTACTTTAGATATCACTTGATCACTTGACTTCCCGTTAATTGTCAGTTTGCTTGAGCGGGTGCCAGCAACATCTCCATTTGTCCCTGTCGCGTGCTAGTGTAGCCCAATGGCGTCTGTTCGCTCTAGGAACATGAAGAGCCTCAAACCGATCGTTCATGATCTTGATGAAGAAGTCTAACCATCTGGTAGGTGGGCGTCCATGCGGTCTTTTGGCATCCCGTGGAATCCAGTCGGTAACAGCTCTAGTCCAGCGGTCGTCTTTAAATCTCATTACATGACCAGCCCATCTGATTTTTGACACCTTGGCAAACGAGACAACGTCCCTGATTCTTGACCATCAGTGGAGGTCGGAACTCCGGATTCTTTCTCTCATATGAGTGAAATGTGATATTCCAAGCATAGCTCTTTAAATTCCTCTTTGGGAGACCAGAATAGCGTTCTCATCCTGTTTGCGTAGGGCCCAGGTCTCTGAGGCGTATGTTAATGCAGGAAGAACAGTGGAATCAAAGAGATGTGCCCGGAGCCGGAGGTTCTTCGTCCTCATAGCTAGCTATTTCTTCGACGCTCTTGAAGGCGTTCCAAGCCGCTCTCTTCCTCCTGCACAGCTCAGGTGCCAGGTCATTTGTCATGTTGGCTTCTTGACCTAGGTACACATAGCTGTTGCATTCGGAGATGGTCGTTCCGTTGAGAGCGAATGGGGCGTCAGGAACGAGGCTGTTTCTCATAAATATTGTCTTCATAAGATTCAGCTGTAGTCCGACTTTTCCCACTCTCACGGTCGAAGTCGGCCAGCATTTGTGCCGCTTGGCTGATGTTTGGTGTTATTAAAACAATGTCATTAGCGAAGCGGAGGTGGTGTAATTGCCTACCATCTATCTTCACTCCCATTCCTTCCCATTTCAGTCGTCGCGTGATGTTCTCGAGGGGGGCACTGAAGAATTTCGGTGAAATGGTATCACCCTGCTGAACCCCTCTCTTGACATCAATGATTACTTCTTTGTAGAATGGTGAGATCCTGGTAGTGAATCCATAATACAGCTCACGGAGGATCTTGATGTATTGAGCTTGAATGCCCTGATTGGCTAGGGCTTCAATGACCGCTTCCGTCTCCACAGAATCAAAGGCCTTCTTTAAATCAATGAACGTTAAGCAGAGCGGCATCTTGAACTCCCGAGAAACCTCAATGAGCTTGGTTATCGTGTGGATATGGTCGATGGTGCTGAATCCTTTGCGGACCTCGGCTTGCTCGCATGGTTGTCCTTCATCTAGTGTTCTGCCAATCCTATTTAGGATGACTCGAGTGAACAACTTGTAGATGACAGACAGTAGGCAGATTGGGCGATAATTGCCAATGTCATTGATGTCTCCCTTCTTGAACAGTAGTACAGTCTTGCTGGTTTTCCATTGGGACGGAACCTTGCATTCAGACAGGTAGCGTGTGAAGAGCCGAGCCAGCATATTGATAAGTACTGAGGGCAGGTTCTTCAGGTGTTCAGGTCTGACCTTGTCTGGGCCGGGTGCTGTTCATTTCTTTACTGATGAAATGGCGTGTCGGATTTCGGAAGGGAGAACATTGGGAATGACATATCCATCCTGTGGAATTTGGTATGTCGGCAAGTGGACATGGCTATCGAAGAGATTTGAGTAGAAGTCATGGATAATCTTCTCCATTGCCATTCTGGAGGATGTGATAGATCCATCAGGATGTCGGAGAGCAGTCATCTTGGTCTTGTAGTTGGCGAAGGACAAGCGGGCTTTACGAATACTTTTCCCCGCTTCTGCAGCATCTACCAGCACTTCTGCTCTTCTCTCTTTGAGGTCTTCCTTGATCACATCTCTGCACTGCTTTGCGAGCTCGGACGTTCCCTTGCGGTTGCCTGAGGCATGCGCCAAGCCACGTTGGCAAATAAGCTCAAGAGTTTTCGAAGACAGGCGGTTTTTTGTGGCTATCTCTCTCTTGGCGTTCCTCACACATTCATGGAGGTGCTGAACCAGTCGATCATATTCCTCGTCCATGTTGTCAACAGTGGCATCTTCCCATGTTGCTGCAATAGTGCCAAAGAGCTCCCAGTTGGTGGTCGTTCTGGGAGTTCTCTTTTTAAACTTTGCAGCCCTTTCTCCCTGCTCTGTGAAGTAGAAATTTGCACGAAGGAGATGGTGGTCCGATCCCGTTCAGAATTTTGGGACAACAGCGACATCGGTCAGGCAAAACTGTCGATTGAATATGATGTGGTCTATTTCGTTGTGGAATCGTCCACCGGGAGACTCCCAGGTCCAACGTTTAGATTCGGCCTTCTGGAACTGTGAGTTACCATGTATGGTCTTGGACGAC
Source organism: Sorex fumeus (assembly GCF_029834395.1). Taxonomy (NCBI): domain Eukaryota; kingdom Metazoa; phylum Chordata; class Mammalia; order Eulipotyphla; family Soricidae; genus Sorex; species Sorex fumeus. The sequence goes on along the minus strand of NW_026606129.1, from coordinate 49,992,870 downwards.
ATGATGAATTCAGACAGTCTCTCATCCTGTTCGTTCCGTTCTAGGCCATGGATCCCGATATGAAGTTCTTCAGCTGATCTTCTTGGTCCTATCTTGGCATTAAAATCACCCACAATGATCTTGTAGAAGGTGTGGTCTTCTTTATAGAACTTCTCCAGCTCCATGTAGAACTTCTCAATTTCTCCTTCATCATAATTAGATGTTGGTGCGTAGACAATGAAGATAGAAACTGCCGGCAGTGAGCCACATCTATTCAAATGTAAAAGTCTGATTCGGGTTGTTAGGCATTCGAATGAATCAATGCTCATGGCCAAGTTTGTGTTGACAAGGACACCAACGCCTCCAACACCTCTTTTATCGCATGTTCCGAGGAGCAATTCTTCTCCAGTGTCGAAAACGGCATGATGAGATTGGTGCCTTCTTGTCTCAGTCAGACCAATGATGTCGTACTTGATCTTTCGCGCTTGTACCATCAGGTCCTTGATGGATGCATCTGATGCTAGCATACGTGCATTGAAAGTACAGACGATCATTTTTGTCTTCCTTCGTTGTGGCAGCCTAGTTCGGCCTTGAGATTTTATCGGCCTCTCCTTTCTCATCCTTCTCAATGCTGCCATGTTGGTGAAGCCTTCAGGGTCAGGTGAATGAGACCCATTGTAATTACTGGTTTTGGCATATCGAATACACAACGGATAGCTTGCCAGGCTCTTCCGTGCGGGCGGAATACTCTCGGTAGCTTGCCAGTCTTTTCGAGAGGGATAGAGGCTTTTGGGGTGACCTCTAATCGCCCTCGTAGGTGTTACCATATTTGAACCCTATCAAATATGGTACGGCAATTCCGGAAGATGGGTGTTTAGTGTCTAATAATGTGTGGCCGCTTCGAGGAGGTCTGCCACTGAGGTATCTATCTGGTCCGGTAGGGGTAGGGTGGGTCTTCTTAGGGGTAGGGTGGGTCTTCTTAGAGGTAGGGTGGGTCTTCTTAGGGGTAGGGTGGGTCTTCTGTGCGCAATCCAATCTCTGGGTCTCTGGTGGTTGGTGGAAGCAGACAGGGCAGGATAGGGTGGGGCTCCTGATTATAATCCCTTTGTCACCTGTGGTTGGTGGGAGCAAGCAGAGAATTTCTGTCCCTGGGTCCTTTGAGCCTGGAGTTCAAGGTCTCAGAGAGTTCTGCTTATCTTGTTCTGTGGGTCTTCAGTCGTGCGTGAGTCTCGGCAGGAGCTGCCACGCGGGTCCGGAAAGCATCCTGGAGTGTGGCGACGGCTGGGTAGTGGAGGTCACTACCGACACTAGTGACCGACACTACCTCCACTTTAGATGTGTCATCTTTAATTAAAAAACCTTTTTGTTGGGTGGGGGATGGGGTTGAGTTGGGACCACACCCAGCAGTGCTCAGGTCTTACTCCTGGCTCTATGTTCAGGAATCCTGCCAGTTGGGGGACATTAAAGTGGGGTTGGGGAATCAAACCTTGGTTGTGTACATACAAGGAAAGTGCCTTAACCTCCTATTCTCTGTCTGACCTCTAGATAGATTTTCTGTTGTTGTTGTTGTTGGTAGGGCCATACCTGCGATGCTTGGGTTACTTCTGACTCTGCACTCAGAAATTACTCCTGGTGGTGCATGGGGAACCACATGGCATGCTGGGAATCGAACCTGGGACAGCCGTGTGCAAGGCAAGCACCCTGTTCACTGTATTATTGCTTCAGGCCCTTAATATACAATTTTAGAGAGATGACATTCATTTTTAGTTCATGTCTTGTCTGAAAATTAGAAATAAAAATATTTACATTGTAGCTACTTTGAGTATTATATAAAATACTAAGTCCAAGGGCAGGAGCCATAGTACAGCAGGTAGGGCATTTGCCTTACACACAGCTGACCAGGCCGACCCGAGTTTGATTCCTCTGCCTTTGATTCCTCCGCCTCTCTTGTAGAGCCCGGCAGGCTACCGAGAGTATTTTGCCTGCTTGGCAAGCTACCCATGACATATTCGATATGCCAAACACAGTGACAGAAGTCTCACAATGTTACTGGGCCCGCTCGAGCAAATCAATGAACGGGAGGACAGTGACAATGACTAAGTCCAAATAAGAACACTGCCTGACATTTTAAACCTGCAAAAAATAATAACCGTAGTTGCTGCTATTGTTCTCCTCATTAGTGCTATTCTTATATTGGGCTGCAGGTGAGGTCCAAACATTTGCAAAGTATGCTGACAAGCTTGCATAAAAAAGTACTACCACTGAGTCGAAATTTTGCCATTTTTAACTTTCTGTTTTTGTAGTTATTCTGGGGGTTAAACCCAGAGCCTCACACAAACAGATCCTCTGCTGCTGACGGACATTCCCCTGCTCTTCTGCCTTTTTTTTTCTCTTTTGAGTTATATGTAGACATACAGATGTATATGGTTTTAGATTCTATTTAGATCTCTGGCACCTCTCTGTGAACATCCTCCTCTCCCTGTGTGTACAAGTTTTCAACTTGGTGTACTTTGTTTTGTATCCATTTGGGTATTTTAGTTATAAATATCATAGGTATACCCTTTCCTCTCCCTAGGTTATTCAGAGAAAGAATTCACTAAAAGTTAGTACTTACTGGCTCAAAAAAATTATGGGAAGACCAGAGAATGGGTCTTTGAGGCTGCACAGCAGAAACAGGACTCAAGTCACAGTGTCAGAGTCTGATTTGACAGATCCTTTTTGCTACACCATGAAGTAGATGTTCTAATTTTTGCTTTATTTCTGCAAGATTCCTCCACTCTGACCAGAAAATGGAGGTTGTAGTTCCTGCTTCCTGTGTTGTTTCCTTCCGATACCAGATTTCATGCAGTGTGTCTAATTTGAGAAGTCTGGTCACGTGCCTGTGCTCCAGCTGCAGGAGAAGCTAGGAAAGTGATTCTGGTTTCTGGCCGGTGGGGTGCAGCACTCAATTCGGCAAGCATAGATTTACAGTAAAAATCAGGACTAAAATCAGTTTTTCTTTCATTGGGCTTTGTGGATTGATTAGGATCCTGACCAAATTTGGTACAATTTCTTGATTGGCCCTTTGTGTTGAGTCTTTCTCTTTGTTTCTGTTTGTTCTTGTTTCTATTTTTCTGTTTTGGGCCATAACTGACAGTGCTCAGTGCGTAACTCCTGATTCTTTGCTAAGGGGTTACTCCTGGCAGGGCTTATGGGACCATATGATGTGCCAGGCATCCAGCACGGCAGGCGCCCTACCTGCTGTACTATCACTCCAGCCTGTGTGTCTAGTCTTTTATCCATATTTAAATCTCTTTCCTGGTTATTTTTTGGGGGTGAAGGAACACACCTGACGATGCTCAGGGACTTCTGGCTCTGCACTCTGGAATTACTCTGGCAGTGCTTGGGAGACCATATGGGGTGCTGGGGATTGAACCTGGGTCAACCACATGTAAGGCAAGCACCCTACCTGGTGTCCTCCTGTTTCTCCTGATTTTACTTCCATTTATGTCTGTTTGTATTTCTGAAGAGCTTTATTTGAACAGCAAAATTCTTAACAAGATTATTAAAGTTTTGCTGTTTTTAAAAGTTCAGGTAGCTTTGCATTCTAAGAACTCTGATTCCTTACCTACTTGGATTCTATTCTGATAAACTGTGCTCTATTCTCAGCATTTCCTCCTTGGTGATACTTAGAAATAAAATAGTATAAGCCAGTTATAATATAAAATTCCTGATAGCCTCTTGTTGTTTTGTTTTTTGTTTTAAAGCCATACTCAGCAGTTATTCCCAGCCCTATGCTTTGGGAGTTGCTTTCAGTTGTGCTTGGGAGACCATGTGATACTAGGGATTGAATCTGGGCCTCTCTCATGAAAAATTTGTACACAGCCTGTGAGGATTACCTTTTCAGCACTAATAACCTCTTTTAAAAAGGAAAAAGAAGCAGTTAAAATCCTTATTTTACAAATTTTACACATGGATGCTGTCACATACCTCCAATGCTGTAAAGAGCCTGTACTCAGGGACTGAATTCAGTTCTTGTGCGTGTAAAACATGTGACCCTTACCCATGGGCCATCTACCTAGCACAGTCACAGTCAGTCACAGTCCTCCCGTTGTTCATCGATTTGCTCAAGCGGGCCCAGTAACATCTCCATTCATGAGACTTGTTGTTACTGTGTTTGGCATATCGAATACGTCACGGGTAGCTTGCCAGGCTCTGCCGTGCGGGCGAGATACTGTCAGTAGCTTGCCGGGCTCTCTGAGAGGGGCGGAGGAATCGAACTCGGGTTGGCCATGTTTGCCGCTTGTAAGGCAAACACCCTACTGCTGTGCTGTCGCTCCAGCCCCTCCCTAGCACAGCACATGGTAATTATATTTATGTATTTTGTTTTTTTGTGCCATAACCAATGATGCTCAGTAGTTACTCCTTGCCTCATACTCAGAAATAACTACCCTGGTGGGGGGTGGGGAGGTGGGTGCTGGACACCATATGGAGTGCTGGGAATTGAACTTGGGTTGGCTGCCTGCAAAGCAAGTGCCATACTCATTGTACTATCTCTCTGACCCCTAGAATAATTTTTTGAATACTGGTGTTACATAAGTTTGACTGAGCACCACCAAGTGTGTCCCCAAAATAAAAATAAATAAATTTGTTGTTTAGAAGAAAGAACTGGGGCTGGAGCAATAGCATAGTGGGTAGGGCGTTTGTCTTACACGCGGCCGACCCAGGTTCAATTCCCAGTATCCCGTATGGTCCCCCGAGCACCGCCAGGAGTAATTCCTGAGTGCATGAGCCAGGAGTAAACCCCTGTGCATCGCCGGGTGTGACCCAAAAAGCAAAATAAAAGAAGAAGAAGAAGAAGAAAGAACTGTAGCTCTGTGTAGAGCATGTGCATGCTTTACATACATGGTGCCTTGAGTTTGATATAACAATTAACCCAGTTTATTTTCCTTTAAATTAAATACTGATTTCACACTTCAGTCAAAAACAAAATTCAGAAATGGTATTAGATACTTTTAAGCTTCAGTAATGCTTACATTGCTAAAAGAGGTGGTTAAGATATGTTAGCTTACAGGTTTCTCATTGTTCTACTAAGTCCAGTAAAGTTTACTGATTTGTGATTTCTTCCTCTCTCTTCCGCTCCTGCACTGTCATTGAGCCATGTCTATGGTTCCTGTGGTTATCAATTTTTAAATACGTATTTGAAACAACTGCATGATTTTTTAAACTGAAAGTGACTCCTCCCACCCTCCAGTTCTGTTTAGGTTGGTCTGAATTTAGCTCTGTGCATTTGTATGTCTTTATTTTCTAATTTGTTTTTATGTTTTGAGGGCACATCTAACAGTGCTCAGGTCTTACTCCTGCCTTTTCCCTCAGGGATCACTCTGGTGGGCTTGGGATTATATGTGGTGCCAGAGATTCAGTCCCGGTCAGCTGTGTGCAAGGCTTTACCTGCTCTTTGTCCTGCCCTCTAGCTTTAGAGGAAATTGACATATAGCGCAAAAGATATACATATATATTAATTGATAGGGCATTTGCCTTGCAGGCGACTGTCCCAAAGTTCGATTTCTCCGCCTCTCTCGGAGAGCCCGGTAAGCTACTGACAGTATCTTGCCCGCACGGCAAAGCCTGGCAAGCTACCTGTGACGTATTCAATATGCCAAAAAACAGTAGCAACAGGTCTCACGATGGAGACCATTAGTGGGCCCGCTCGAGCAAATCGATGAACAATGGGAGAACAGTGCTACAGTGCATGTATTATGGAATACATGAATATCACTATCTCATAAATATACCCAAAATGGAAAAGGGAAAAATTCTTTGTGTGATAACTCAGGATTTGTTTGTTTTGGTACCATGCCTGCTGTGCTTAGAATGCTACTCCCAGTTCAGTGCTAAGGCTTGCTCCTGGTTTTACTGGGGTAGATTAGATAGGAGCTTACTGCATGCAAAATGTGCATTGCACTTCAGCTCATTGAATTATATCTTGCTGGTCCAGGATTTAGGTTTTTTTTTTTCTTTAATCTCCCAAACAGTACAGCATAATCAGAAGTCTTGCGGTCCTCCCTCCCAGTGATTGGCCAACTGGTCCCTAGTTGAATGCTAGGACCCAAGGTTGTGGTGCTACTCGGGCCTTGGGATGCCTCGGATTACCAGGGCTGCACCCAGCAATTCTCATGGAATCATGTGGTGCCGGGGATCAAACTGCAGCTTACTCTGTACAGAGCATGTGGCTTAACTTTATTACTATTTCTCTGGCTCTCCAGATTTATGATTAGTACCTTTCATTCAGTACTAACTCTTAAGACACATGGTTAGCTATAACTATAATCCTGCTGTATATTATATCCCTGTTATTTGTCTACTAATTGGAAGTTTGTACCTTTTGACCATATCCATTCAAGTTTTCTCCCTCTAACCATCAGCTCTGCAAATCTGATCTTTGTCTTTGTTCTCTCTCTCTCTCTCTCTCTCTCTCTCTCTCTCTCTCTCTCTCTCTCTCTTGAGGATGGATTTATGTGTGTTTGTTTTTTAACTTGTTTTGGGGCCATATCCGGGGTTATTGGAAGTTACTCCTGGCTACTCCAGTTCTCAGGGTACTAGTGCTGGGATCAAACTTGAGGCTACTCAAATGCAAAATATCCCTCTGCCCTTTGAGCTATCTCCTTGGCATCACCCTCCCCCCCTTTTTTTGAGAGTCCACATATAAGTAACTCCACATGTCTTTTTCTCTGACTTATTTCACTTAGTGTAGTGCCTTCAAGATCCATCCATATTTTTGCAAATGGTAGGGTTTCCTTCTTTTTATGATCAAATAGTATTCTGTTGTACATATCTTCCATAACTATTTCTTTATTCATTCATACATCAGTGGGCATTGAGGTTGTTTCCATATTTGACATTCAAACAGTATTGCTACATGGAGTAGTAGAGAGAGCAGATATCTCTTTGACATTTCTTTTCTATTGGAAAATTTGTTTCCAACAGTTAATGATCTGTTGTTCATTCTTAGGCACACTTTTCAATTTTTTTGTTTTGAAGCCATATCTGATTGTGCTCAATACTCTGGCTCTGCTTTCAGGGATCACATCCTCTCAGTCTCTGAGGACATGAGATGCCATTCAGTGAAATCAAGGGTACCCTGTATAGTCCCCTGAGCCCCAGCCCCCTTAGGAATAATCCCTGAATGCAGAGCCAGGAGTAAGTCTTGAGCATTGCTGGGTGTGGCACCAAAATCAAACTAAAAAATAAAGTCTGTCATTGAATAATATTTTGTGTTCTAACAATGCTAGAGAGAGAGAGATGTCCTTCCCCTCTCAGCCCCCACCTCTTATTTTTGATCCTGAGACTAGAATGTTGGGTGTCTCTCATACATAGGTAAGTACTCTATCATTAATCTATATCCCTGACATGTATTCTTTTTTTCATTAGGATGCTATCAAAGGATACTAAAGCTTAGAGAAATCACAGTAAGGAAATTACAGTGTGAATTCAAATCTGTGATCCAAGCATATCTTTTTACACAATCTCCTTACCCTTTTGTTTTACAAATTAAAAGGTTTGTTGCACGTGGGACCTCACGGGATGGGGGTGGAGCTGGCCCTTTCGTCCATACCCCAATGAGACCCCAAGTCATTGGCCATGAACGGCCTCTCTGGCTCCTGATTAAGCTGCTTAACAGCCATGATCCAAGAGACTCAGAAAGAAATCTCAGAACCCAGTGGCTTTTGGCAGAAATGCGTCTGGACCCTGCAGTAGGTTACTATCGCTGGGCCACCCCAGGGGGAAAGGGTGTTGTCCCTCCACCTGCTCCCCCAGGCGGCTTGGTGGCCGCCATCCTCCAGCGGCCACTAGACAGTCTGGTTTGGGCCCTCAGTGACAAGAAACACGGGGCCTCGCGGGATGGGGGTGGAGCCAGCCCTTTCCTCCCCGTCCCAACGAGACCCCGAGTCGCTACCCATCAGTGGCCTTTCTGGCTCCTGCTCAAGCTGCTTAACGGCCATGATACCAGAGACTCTGGAACAAATCTCGGAACTCAGCAGGTTTGGGCAGAAATCCCTCCACATTTAATTGTTAAAATTTCAGAATTTCAAAATCGCTCAGCCACTGCTACAGTCACACGACATCATATGTTATTCTTAACCAGCAATAGAAAACGAATTGCCTGCTGTGTCCTTTTCAGCAGATCTGAGTGTTGGGTAAAATCCCAAATAATAATGGTGGGTCTGGTGTCAAATGTTGAATGTGCTCAAAGTAGAGAGAGAGTAATGTAGAAATAATCTGACCCACAGGTAGGAGGAGGGTGTGGGATGGGGATATACTGGGGCTTTTGGTGGTGGAGAATGGGCACTGGTAAAGGTACGGGTGTTGTATGAGCGAGACAGACCTGAAAGCTTTGTAGCTGCTCTCACGGTGATTCAATAAATAAAATTATTTTTAAAAAGTGAAAAAAAAAAGTTTGTTAAAATTTCAGCACTCATATCATTAATTCACTTATTTATATTATGTAGTGCTGGAGCCAGAGTAATACAGCAGGTAGGGTGTTTGTCTCGCTCACAGCCAGCCAGGGTTACATCCCTGGCACCCAGCATGGTCCCTGAGCACCAGCAGGAGTAATTCCGGAGCCAACAACCATGAGTAACGCTTGAGCATTGCTAGGTGTGGTTCTTCTGCAGAAGAAGTCTTTTTTTTTTTTTTTTTTTTTTTTTGCTTTTTGGGTCACACCCAGCGATCCACAGGGGTTACTCCTGGCTCTGTGCTCAGAAATTACCCCTGGCAGTGCTCAGGGGACCATATGGGAAGCTGGGAATTGAACCCGGGTCGGCCGCATGCAAGGCAAACGCTCTACCCGCTCTGCTACTGCTCCAGCCCCAGGAGTCTTTTTTTTTTTTTTAAACACAGTTCAGAGTGCCAAAGAGATTGGTTAAGGTGCTTGCCTTGCATGTGGCAGACACCTGGTTGCTACATAGTGCCCCTGAGCACTACCAGGAGTCATTCCTGAGAACAAAACCATGGGGCAAGCCCTGAGTACCACCAGGTGGGACCTAAAGCTCCTTCTCCCCTCTTAACTGCAGTAGTTCAGTGGTTTGTAGTTGTACAATTATTACTGCATTACTTTTAGAACTCTTACTCCAAAAGATATCCTAAACCAATTAGCAATTACTTCATATTTTTCCCAGCCTCCTATTCATAGACATATGTTAATCTGTTCCTATAAATTTGTCTGTTTTGGGGGGTAGAGCATACTATTTTTAGGGGTCACTTCTGGTAGGACTCGAGTCCATATGGGATGGCAGAGTTGGAACTGCAGTTGCAAGACAAATGTCTTACCAGCATTGTTATCTCTCTGGCTCCAGATTTGCCTGTTTTTGATATTATGGAATCATGCAATATTTGGTCTCCTGTGACTGATTACATCGGATGCTTTTAAGGTTCATTTATGTTGTAACATGTCCCAGCATTTTATTTTTTAAAATTTAATATTTATTTTTGTTCTTTTTGGGTCACCTCTGACAGTGTTCAGGGGTTACTCCATGCTCTGCACTCAGAAATTACTCCTTTTGGAGACCATATGGAATGCCAGGGTTTGAACTTGGGTTGGTCCTGTTCAAGGCAAACTCTCCACCTGCTGGACTATCACTCTGGCCCCTCCTTTTATTTTCTAAGTGATTTATTTTGTGGATATATTACACTTCTTTTTAAATCCATTTATCACTTGGTGGGCATTTGGATTGGATTATTTCTCCTTTTTTTCCCTTTTTGTTTGTTTTGTTTTGTGGCCACTCTAGCTGTGCTTAGGGCTTACTCCTAGCTCTGAGCTCAGGGGTCACACCTGTTTGGGCTCAGGGGACTATGTTGGGTGCTAGGGATCGAACCTGGGTCAGTTGTGTGTGAGGCAAGCAGTGCCCTACCCAGTGTACTATTGCTGTAGCCTGTCTTTTGCTGCTTTTACTAAAACTGGTAAAATCATGTCTTAAACTTTTAGATAATCACTTTGGAAAGGGGGCTTGCTTTGGGGGTGGGTAAACCTGCTTGTGCTCAGGGCTTACTCTGGCTCTTCACTCAGGAGTCATTCCTGCTAGGGTTTGGAAGACTGTATGGGATGCCTGGGATCTGACCCGAGTCAGCTACATGCAAGGCAAGCAGGCTGGATTCTTCATATTGCCTCGTTCACTCAGTGGTGCATCTTTTTCTTGCAGGTACAGGTGCAGGTACAGCAGTCTCCGCAGCAGGTCTTGGCTCAACAGCTCTCTCCTCAGCTCACCGTTCATCAGCCTGCTGAGCAGCCTATCCAAGTCCAGGTGCAGATCCAAGGCCAAGCACCACAGCCGGCAGCCCCCTCCATCCAGACCCCGTCTCTGCAGAGCCCCAGCCCCTCGCAACTGCAGGCAGCCCAGATACAGGTTCAGCATGTACAGGCGGCTCAACAGATCCAAGCTGCAGAGATCCCTGAGGAGCACATCCCACATCAGCAGATTCAGGCTCAGCTGGTGGCTGGCCAGTCTCTTGCTGGGGGTCAACAAATCCAAATCCAGACCGTGGGTGCTCTTTCCCCACCACCATCCCAGCAGGGCTCACCCCGGGAAGGGGAGCGGCGGGTTGGCACAGCCAGTGTCCTTCAGCCAGTGAAGAAGCGCAAAGTGGACATGCCCATCACTGTGTCCTACGCCATCTCAGGGCAACCGGTGGCCACCGTGCTGGCCATTCCACAGGGCCAGCAGCAGAGTTACGTGTCTTTGAGGCCAGACTTACTGACAGTAGACAGTGCCCACCTGTACAGTGCCACTGGGACCATTACTAGCCCTACAGGAGAAACCTGGACCATCCCTGTTTACTCTGCCCAGCCCCGGGGGGACCCTCAGCAGCAGAGCATTACCCACATTGCCATTCCCCAGGAAGCCTACAACGCAGTTCACGTCAGTAGCTCACCCACAGCCCTGGCAGCTGTAAAGCTGGAGGATGACAAGGAGAAGATGGTGGGCACCACGTCTGTAGTGAAAAACTCCCATGAAGAGGTAGTGCAGACCCTCGCAAACTCTCTCTTTCCAGCACAGTTCATGAATGGCAACATCCACATTCCAGTGGCTGTGCAGGCTGTGGCAGGCACATACCAGAATACAGCTCAGACTGTCCATATATGGGACCCCCAGCAACAGCCACAACAGCAAACCCCCCAGGAACAGACGCCACCACAGCAGCAGCAGCAGCAGCAGCAGCTTCAGGTTACTTGCTCAGTAAGTGACTCCTATCTACAGGGCAGTTTGCTCCCGCAGGGCCCAGTGCAACACAGAAACTTGCCTGGCAACCTCTGGTGTCTTTGGCTTGTTTACTGTAATGATGTTAGTCTTGTAGTAGTATAGAGTAGTATAGTATTTGATGACTTAGTCAGGGTGGGGAAAGGGAGACAGAAGCAACAGGTCAAGTTATGAAATAGTTCTAACCCGGTTCTTGGAAGATGGAGATGACCATTAACTGTTTGGGGGATATATTCCTGATTTTTTTTTTTGTAATCTTACTTTAGAAATAGTTAAATTCTAGGTAGAGACTGTCAGGCACTCCCAAGTGTTAACTGTATCGCATGAACTACTTTCTCTAGCACAAATTATTGAACCCACTGGAACTCCTATCTTTTAGAACACAGACTGTAAACTGTAAACTCAGTACAGTTGAAAAGCTGTCTTCCTTTCTTTCTAACTCCTTCCCTCCTTCCTTTCTTTTTTTTCTTGTTTTTGAGCCATACCTGGTGGTCCTCTGGGGATCATGCAGTGTTGGAGCTCAAACCCAGGCCTTCAGCATGCAAAACATCACTTCAGTCCATTGAGTCTTTGCGCCTTCGCGTAATTTTGTTTTCCTTGGGGGCTATATCTAGCAATACTCATACAAAACTTTTTTTTGGAGCTATTTTTCTGGCCTTGTTTATAACTTTTTGTTTGTTTTGGTGCCACACCTCATGATGCTTAACGGTTACTCCTGACTTTGCTCTCAGAAGTACTCTTGGCAGTGCTCAAGTGACCACATGAAATGCCTGGGATTGAACCCTGAGCATTGCTGAATGTGACACAAAAACAATAAAACAAGATGTGTCACTTTTGGTTGTCTTGACTAAGCTATGTAAGTGGTGGGTCTTTCCAAAATATTTTATATTTCCTAAAAATAGTTAAACCTTGGTTAATTGAGTTTTTTGGTATGACGGCTTTTTGGAATTTTTTTTTTTTTTTAAGTTTTCTTTTTTGGTGGGAGGGTTTTGTGTTGTTTTTTCCTTTCAGTTTGTTTTGACACCACACCTTGTGGTGCTCAGGGCTTGCTCCTGATTGTGCTCAGATATCACTCCTGGTGGTACTCAGAGTACCATATTTGATGCTAGGCTTAGAAACTGGTTTGGCCGTGTGCAAGGCAAGTACCTTACCTGCTATATTACTGCTGTAGTCCTGAAAGGTTTGGGGGTTTTTTTGTTGTTGGTTTTTTGGTCATACCTGGTGGTGTTCAGGGATTACTCCTGGCTTTGTGCTCAGGGATCAGTCACTCCTTATAGGGCTCAGGGAACCATATGGGATGCCAGAATCCAACCCAGGTCGGCCTGTGTGCAAGGCAGTAGCCCTACCTGCTGTACTTTCCCTTTTGTTTTTTTTGGGTCACACCCAGCAATGCTCAGTGATTCATGGCTGTACACCCAGAAATCACTCCTGACTGGCTAGTTTGGCTTTGGTGACAATATGTGGTACCAGGAATTGAACTAAGGGATGGTCACATGGCAAGGCAAGCACCTTCACCAACATGTCCAGTCCCAAAGTTTTTGTTTGGGGGCACACCTGTCGGTACTCCTGGCTCTGCATTCAAGAATCAGTCCATGCAGTGCGCAGGGGACCATATGGGATGCTGAGGATTGAACCTAGATTGGTTGTATACAAAGCAAATGCCCTCGTCGCTATATTCTCACTCTGGTGCGCCCCCCCCCCCAAGATATTTTTAAAATATGAAATAAGTTTAGATCTGCAGAACATTTACAAAAATAGATGTCTTGGGACATACTTTAGGCTCCCAGGTACAGTGCTTGGGGTTGCTCTCAGCTTGGAGTACCCTGTAATACTTGGAAACCAAAATCAAAACTCTCATATATATAAAGCAGTGCTTTACTAATGAGCTACATTCTCAGATCTCTGTTAAAATTTTAACTTTAAAATTATTGGTCTGGGGCTGGAGAGATAGCATAGCATGCAGGGTGCTTCCCTTGCATGCTGCATTCCCGGCTTCAATCTCTGTCATCCTATATAGTCCCCCAAGCATCATCAGGGTAATTTCTGAGTGCAGAGCCAGAAGTAATGCTTGAGTATTGCCAGGTGTGACACCTTCTCCCCCCTCCCCCCAAAAAAATTTAGCTTTGCTCTTGTCATTTATACTTCTTATTGGGCTGGAGCGATAGCACGGGCTGGAGCAAAAGCACAGTGAGTAGGGTGTTTGCCTTGCATGCAGCCGACCCAGGTTCAATTCCTCCATCCCTCTTGGAGAGTCTGGCAAGCTACTGAGTATCCCGCCCCCATGGCAGAGCCTGTCAAGCTCCCCGTGGCTTATTCAATATGCCAAAAAGAGTAACAAGACAACTCACAATGGAGATGTTACTGGTGCCCGCTCAAGCAAATGGATGAACAATGGGAGGACAGTGCTAATTGTTCTCAAGACTGACTGTCACAGGGGCCAGAGCGGTAGTACAGTGGGTAGGACTTTTGCCTTGCATATGGCTGACCCAGATTCAATCCCTGACATCCCAGCATTCCATATGGTCCCCTAGGCATTGCCAGGAGTAATCTCCAAGTGCAGAAGTAATAGTAACCCCTGAGCATCACTGGGTGTACACCCCCTCGCCCCCCAAAAAAGAAAGACTGCCACAGAATTGTGGGTAGATTCCACTTTTGAGGTTGGTGGTCTGTCTGGTAGTAAGTTTGTGGTCTTTTTCAACCAAATCTTTAAAGTCTCTGTTCTCTTGGGCTGCTGAAGGCGGTGTTCTTCAAAGGGTAGTGGTTCCTGGGAATGCATGTGTGGGAGCTAGCACAAACAAGGCACTGTTAGACTAGGGACCACTCTCATAAGCTTAAACCATAAATGACTAGTTAGGCAGTGACTGACCAGTTGGTTCCTTCGAGGCAGTAATATGTAGTGACGGTAATATAGAATCTTTAAAGATAGCAACTTGTTATGGTCCTATTAAATATTCAGTTTTAGCCCTATAAATAGAACAAAACACTCATTGCTTTATAGTGGCTTATAGATAATTTGGGGAGTAAAAATGTAGACTTCGAGATTTTGATATGTAGGAAAGGCATCTTCATGGGAAAAATCTTTAGTATATATTTCTATGGCCTGAATACTAAAATAGTATCTGGGATGTAGGGAACTGACGCAGGACATAAAAAGGATTGTGGGCAGGGCTGGAGCGATAGTACAGTTGGTAGGACATTTGCCTTGCATGTGGCTGACCCAGGTTCAATTCTGAGCATCCATATGGTCCCCCAAGCACCGCCAGAAGTGATTCCTGAGTGCATGAGCCAGGAATAACCCCGTGCATCGCCGGGTGTGACCCAAAAAGGGAAAAAAAAAGGTAGACAGATGTAAAGACACAGCACTTACCATCAGCTCACCCAAGGGTTCAACTCAAATCACAACACAATTATCTTTCCCACAGACTGTGTGTGCTCTAAGACTGTCATCCAGTTATTCTTTTTTTTCATTGGTTTTTTTCTTTTTATTTTATTTTAGGCATTGTGATCGTTTATTATTTTTATTCATTTCTATCTCGCAACAACTCCTGAGCTCAGAGGTGATAAGGAAAGCATAACAAAGTAACTTTTTAATCTCCCTATTTTTCTTTCTGGTAATAATACTTGACACAAGTCACTATAAGGCTTTCCCAAAGGAGACATAAATCCCTGAAGAATATGGGTCTACTTAAATATACTCTAGAAAATATCTCCCAATGGAGGATTCAGATATACAAGTTAGAGACCAATGAGCACCAAAAAAGGCCTTGCCTGCAGCGAGACCATTACACCTAAGAGAGCAGGTGGTCTGTTGAGTTCCAGCCCGGTAAGCAAAACACGGAGCCCCATTGTCTTCTGGCTAGCTTCTCCTATAGGCAATCAACTCTATACACCTGTACTTGATTACCCTTTTTTTTTTCTTTTTGGGTCACACCCAGCAATGCTCAGGAGTAATTACTCCTGGCTCTGCATGCAGGAATTACTCCTGGCAGTACTTGGGGGACCATATGGGATGCTGGGAATCGAATCCGGGTCGGCTGCATGCAAGGCAAATGCCCTATCCGCTGTGCTATTGCTCCAGCCCTGGTAATATTTCTTTTAACATATTAAATCAAGCTCAGTGGTTCAAGTTGGGAAGACAACTCCTTTGCTCCCTGTTCTAATTCCTCTCCCACAATCCCTTTTTTTTTGGGGGGGGTCACACCTGGCGATGCACAGGGGTTACTCCTGGCTCATGCACTCAGGAATCACTCCTAGCGGTGCTTGGGGGACCATATGAGATGCTGGGAGTCGAACCTGGGTCGGCCATGTGCAAGGCAAACACTCTATCCACTGTGCTATCGCTTCAGCCCCCTGTCTATCTTTCATGAACACCGTATTTCTTTTTAAAACTAGCTTTATGGTTGCAGCCTCCCTCCAACATTGGCTCTCTTTCTAATAAGTTTTTCCTTTGACTCTCAGGAATAAGTTATCACTTGTCAAGATCAGAGAGGATCTGACCTTGCAGTGATCAGATTCATCTGGTAGGTTTTCAATTGCACATATAGCACCACATGATAGAGAACACCATACTGGTTGTCTTGAAAGCCCTCTGGACTTTAGATTCTATTTTTTTGGTTCGTTTGTTGATTTTTGGGTCACCCCTGGTTCAGGGTTATACCTGGCTCTGGATTCTGCTCTGGGGGTCATGTGTCATGCAGGGATTTCAACCTGGGTCAGCTGCATGCAAAGTAACATCTTAACTCCTATACTATATCTCTCCCAATCCTTGATTCTTTTTTCCCTTTAAGAAGACTTAACTTTACCTCACCTATGTATCTGAACCATATGTGTTGATGTTTCTTTGGTTGTTTTTTTTTCTTTCTTTTTGGGTCACACCCAGCTATGCTCAGAGGTTACTCCTTGCTCATACACTCAGAAATTCCTGGTGGTGCTCAGGGGACCATATGGGATGCTGGGAATTGAGCCCGGATAGGCCATCATGTGCAAGGCACATGCCCTACTCTCTGTACTATTGGTCCCCCCACCCCCATGTTGATGTTTCTTAAAGCTTATTCTAGTCCTCTGTCCCTAAGAATTTGTGTTTTTTGTGGGGTTTTTTTGTTGTTGTTTTTTATTGTTTTTTGGACCACACCCAGCATTGCTTAGATCTTTCTCCTGGCTCTGTACTCAGCAATCACTCCTGGTGGCTCCCCAGGAATCATATGGGATGCCAGGATGAGCCCTGGTTAGTAGCATGGAGGCAAGTGCCCTACCTGCTGTACTATCACTTTGGCCCCAGGCGGTTTCTTTGTTTTTTGTTTTTTGAAACACTCTAGCATTACTCCTGGTGTGCTGGGATTGACCCCTTGCAAGTCAAGCACTTGATCTATTCTACTCTCTCTCCAATTTTCCCTGAGAGATTTTTTTCTGGTGCCAAGGTTTCTAGCATACTTTAAATCATTGGTTTTCTTTTATTGTTTTCTAATTTTACCAAAGTACTGTGATTTATAATACTGTTACGGATAGTTTGATGTACACATCGTCCCAACATCACACTCCCCTCCACCAGTATTCCAGGGACCCCTCCTCCCATCCATACCTATGTCCCATGGTAAAGCTCCTTTTTATAGACCAACCCTCCAGTTCTGTAATCATGGGTTTTCAACTGTTGGTCCACAGGGTTAAAAAAGTTAGAAGTTGGGGGCCAAAGTGATAGTACTGAAAGTAAGGTACTTGCCTTGCAAATGCCCAGCCTGCTTTTAATCCCCAGCACCCCAAAACAAAAATTTAAAAAATGTTGAAATTCCCTTCTTTAGAGCTTAACTTTTTTATTTTGGTTTTGCTTTTTGGGCCACACCCAGTGGTACTTAGGGCTTACTCTTGACTCTGCCTTCAGGGATCCCTCTTTCAGGGCTCCAGGGACCATAAGTGGTACTGGGGCTTGAACCAGGGTCAACAATGTGCAAGGCAAGTACATTATAATCCCTGTGCTATCTCTCCAGCCCCTCATTTATTTTAGGATAATACTCATTTATAGAAAAGATACAAGGATAGTACAGAGAATTCTCATAAATTCCTTATCCAATTTTTTCTGTCAACATGTTATATTACTGTAAAACGTTTGGTGTAAAGCACTAGTTCTCAGACTTTGAATATACATTAGTTAACCCAGGACCTAGGTTCTTTAACTGTGGGCTACATATAACTGAAAGTAGGGTTATTTTAAAGTAAATTTCTTTGGGGGCTGGAGCGATAGTACTGCGGGTAAGCATATGCCTTGCACACTGCCAACCCAGATTCGATCCTCAGCATCCCATATAGTCCGCCAAGCAACACCAGGAGTTAATTCCTGAGTGCAGAGCCAGGAGTAATCCCAGAGTATTGCTGGGTGTGACCCAAAAAGCAAAAATATATATATAATTTATTAGTAAATGTCTTATTTGTATGCCTATATTATTTTATTGGATTTTGGGCCACACCTGGCATTGCTCAGGGCTTACTCCTGACTCTGTATTCAGGGATCACTCCTGGTAGACTTTGGAGAACCTTTAGGGTACTGGGAATGCTACTTGGGTCAGCCATTTGCAAGACAAGTTCCTTCCCCTCTATACTATCTCTCCAGTCCAGAGATCCTACCTTCTCATAACTGTGGACAACCATGCAATGTGGGTAATCTCTGAATGCAGAGCCAGGAATAAGCGCCGAATATTTCTTTGTGGCCCCAAAACAGAAAGATTCAGAGATATTCTCTGCTCTTTACCTACTTGTATAGTTGTAAGACCAACAAGGACTGGGCCATTTTTACTTAAAGGCAGATCACTAGTGCTTTAATTCTTTAAAAAAAAAATACGATTTTGAGTCAAAGTATTATCTAGAGAAGAAATAATTTTTAAAAAATAGAACATTAAAAAGTTAGAAAGCAATATAGATCCTTGAGTATTTTTTCTTTTGTAAAAATTTTATTTTGGGCGCCAGAACAGTAATAAAGTGGGTAGGGTGCTTGCCTTGGCAGGTGCAGCTGACCTGGGCTTATTCCCTGACACCAGTTACCTTAGGTTAATTAAAAGTCTGAATCTTCTAGAATAAAGCCTGTAGCACTGTAGCACTGTCCTCCCATTGTTCATTGATTTGCTCAAGCGGGCCCAGTAACATCTCCATTGTGAGACTTGTTGTTACTCTGTTTGGCATATCAAATATATCACGGGTAGCTTGCCAGGCTTTGCCAAGAATAAAGCCTAGACATGTTTTGTTTTGTTTTTTATCTGGTTTTGATTTGGTGTTGGAATCACTCCTGGCAGTGCTTGGGGGACCATATGTGGTGCTGATGATTGAACCGGAGTTGGCCTTGTGCAAAGGAAATGTATTACTGGTTTGTACTCAAAGGTGTGATTTGTATACACACCACAGGGTCCCTCACTTCACCTGTTAAAAATGCTGATACTTAAGATCTTTCAAATCAGAATTTGCACCTTAGTAAAATCATCAAAATGAGAACCTGGAGAGAGAGTACAGTGGGTAAGGTGCTTGCCTTTCACCTGGGTTCAATCGCTGACATCTCTTAGGGTCCCGTGAGCCGTCTACAGTGATCTCTGAATGTAGAGCCAGAGGTAACCCCTGAGTATTGCTGGGTTTGGCCCCCAAAATAAAAAAATAAAATAAGATAGTTGTTAGCTTGTAATAGTTTGATAAATCTCATCAGTGATTGAATGTTAGAATTGCTTTTCTATGTGGATAGGGCTTGCTTGCTTTATTTATTTATTTATTTTGGTTTTTTGGGTCACACCAAATCCACAGGGATTACTCCTGGCTTTGCACTCAGGAATTACTCCTGGCAGTGCTCGAGGGACCTTATGGAATACTGAAAAACAGTTGGCTGCTTGCAAGGCAAACGCCTTACCCTCTGTACTATCTCCAGCCCCTGGTTGTTTTTTGTTTGTTTGTTTGTTTGTTTTTTGTTTGTTTTTTTAAGACTCAATATTTCTTGAGGCCAGAGTGCAAGTACAGAGGGTGGGGCATTTGCCTTACATGCAGTGTATATTTTGCATCCCATTTTGTCCCCTGACCACTGCCAGGGTGATCCCTGAATACAGAGTCATGAATAAGCCTTGGACACATGCAGGTGTGACTCCCAAAATTTAAAAATAATAATAATAAAGACTGGAGCGATAATAATAATAAAGGGCTGGAGCAATAGCACAGCGGTAGGGCGTTTGCCTTGCACGCAGCCAACATGGCCAACCCGAGTTCGATTCCTCTGCCCCTCTTGGAGAGTCCGGCAAGCTACCCAGAGTATCTCGCCCACATGGCAGAGCCTGGCAAGCCACCTGTGATGTATTCGATATGCCAAACACAGTAACAACAAAATCTCCCATGGAGATGTTACTGGGCCCGCTTGAGCAAATCGATGAACAACGGGAGGGCCTTTACCTTTACCTTTTTAATAATGAAGACTCTATATATTTTTTGGGGGGGGTATTGCACCCAACAATGCTCAGGAGATACTCCTGGCTCTGTACTTAAGAAATTACTCCTTATGAGATGCTGGGGATTGAATCTGGGTTGGCCACGTGCAAGGCAAATGCCCACCCCGCTGTACTATCACTCCAACCCCACAGACTCATGTATTACTGAGTTTTGTGTTTCTGTGTCTGGTCCTTGGTACAAATCCAGGTAGAGTGCCAGGCATGCTCTTTTCCACATGTGCCCTTTCCTGGTCCTGATATGATACCTTGCAGGCCAGGGGAATCTCTCAAAGGACTAAACTACCTTTATGTGCAGGAACCCCAGCTCAGTCGCTAGAATGGCTTTGTTCTCCAAGTACCAAACCAGGAGTAGTCTCTGAGCACTACCAGGTATGGCCCAAATCCTGGGGGTTTTGTTTGTTTGTTTGTTTGATTTTTGGGCCATACTCACCAATGTTCAGGGGTCACTCCTGGCTCTGCTCTTAGGAATTATTTCTGACAGTGTTCAGAAGACCATATGGGATGCTGGGGATGGAACCTGGGCTAAGACAATCCTCTGTACGATCACTCCCACCCGAGCCCACAATCTTTTTTTTTTTTTAAGTATGTTTTGAGACTAGGGGGTCTTACTCAAATGAGTGGACACACACCTAGTGTGTGTGAGGCCCTGAATTTGAACTTGATCCTTGGCACCACATGGTCTCTGAAGCATTTCTGGGTCCCTGGTGGTCTCTCTCGTGTATCATTTCTGGGTCCCTGGTGGTCTCTCTCGTGTATCCTAAGGCCAGAGCACTGAACTGCCTTGTCAGTTGGCTGACTGTAAACGGGAGTGGCCCCTAGATTTTCTGAACACTCTGAAGAGGTTTCCCCCAATTTTTTTCAATTCATATCAGGACTTACTCCTTGCTCTGCACTCAGTGGTCTTTTCTGGTGGGGATCTGGGGCTCATATGCAGTGCTAGGCATTGAACCTGGTTTTGCAAGGCAAGATTCTTATGAATTGTACTCTATTTCCAGATCCCTTTTTTTTTTAATTGATAATTTTGGGATGAAGCACAGGTATTGGTATTTTGTTGTTGTTGTTTGGCAACACCTGGCATTGCTTGGGTTACTTTTGTAATTCTTACATTCAGGAATTATTCCTGATACTACTCAGGGAACCATATGGGATACTGGGATCCAACCCATGTTAGCTGCATATAGGGCAAGCCCCTTACCCACTACACTATTGCTTCAGCCCCCATAAGAAGAAATAATTAAAAAATAGAAAAGTACCAGAACTCAGAAGTGCTGTATTAGTGGATTTTTCTGTGACTGAAGTAATATATTAATTCACAGATTCTTAAAAGTAGAATATAGCGTGAGGGGGGTAGCTCAAAAATAAGTGCTCATGCCTGGCATGTACAGAGCCTTGGAGTTCAACCACTAGTACCACATTGCTTTCCTAGTACTTTTGGGTGTTGCCCTATATTATTGCAGCAGAAGCCCACTTCTAGAGAGGTAGAATAAAAAAGACAGTAGGGGGGCTGGAGCAATAGCACAGCGTGTAGGGCATTTGCTTTGCACGCAGCCAACCTAGGTTCGATTCCCAGCATCCCATATGGTCCCCCGAGCACCGCCAGGAGTAATTCTTGAGTGCATGAACCAGGAGTAAATCCTGTGCATTGCCAGGTGTGACCCAAAAAGAAAAAGGGAAAAAAACAGAAAAGACAGTAGGCCTGAGAGAAAGTACCAGGATTAAGGTACTTGCCTTGCATGTGGCCAACCTTGCTTTAATCTCCTGCATCACATTATGTTCCATTTATTTTGCTGGATATGGTCCAGAAAACACGTGCGTGCGTGCGCGCACACACACACGAGTTTTCATTTTTGTTCTGAAAGAACTGCAGTTACACATTTTTGTCAAAGGGAACGATGCGAGACAACACTGATATATTTTAATGGTTTCTCTTTTATAGGCTCAAACTGTCCAGGTTGCTGAAGTTGAACCACAGTCACAGCCACAACCATCCCCAGAACTTCTGCTTCCAAATTCTCTGAAGCCAGAAGAAGGGCTTGAAGTATGGAAAAACTGGGCTCAGACCAAGAATGCTGAACTAGAAAAGGATGCTCAGAACAGACTTGCACCAATTGGGAGTGAGTGTTTGGGAGGAGAGAATAACTAAATTACAGTTACATAGAATAATTACAGTTATACAAAAGTGTATAAGGTCAGAAAAGCTTGAAAAGTGTAAACTGGCCTTGGGGGCTAGGGAACATCAATACTGAAATACTGATAAAAAGCAGCATGCAGTTCTGATCTCCTGAGAGGAGCAGGATTTGTGGTGTTTGACCCAAGATGAGGCATGTATGTACAGGTGAATTTTTTTTTTCTTTTTGGGTCACACCCAGCAATGCACAGGGGTTACTCCTGGCTCTGCGCTCAGGAATTACCCCTGGCGGTGCTCAGGGGATCATATGGGATGCTGGGAACTGAACCCGGGTCAGCTGCGTGCAAGGCAAACGCCCTACCCGCTGTGCTATTACTCCACAGGTGAATTTCTTAACTCAATGTAGCAGATTTTGGGAGAAGTGACTTCTGAGAGTAGATGGGAACCATTTCGTGTATGCACTATGTGTCCTCTCATCCCTTCCCCTTTCTTTCTCTTCTTCCCTGTTACTGGGTCATAACCCGGCAGTGCTCAGGACTTACTTCTGGTTCTGCTAAGGGATCACTTTTGGTGGAGCTCTGGGAACTACGTGTGGTTCTGGAGATTGAACCCAGGTCGACTGCATGCAAAGCAAGAATATTTAAAATTACCTCTTTTTCTTTAATAATACATTTTGAGATTTAAGAGATAGATAGGAGAATGCAGTAACCTCTTTGTGTGTGGTAAAGGGCTCAGGATTGTTGACTTCACAGACCAGTGCGGATCATAGAGGAAAGTGACCATTTTTATTCTAGCACCTTGATGAGCAGTATCTGAGCGTTGTTAGGAATCTCAGTGACACAGGAAACTTAGGAACTCCATTCACCTTTGGGGCTTGTGTTGTAGGACGTCAGCTGCTGCGATTCCAGGAAGATCTCATCTCTTCTGCTGTGGCTGAATTGAATTATGGGCTCTGTCTAATGACCCGGGAAGCTCGAAATGGAGAAGGTGAACCATATGATCCAGATGTTCTGTACTATATTTTCCTGTGTATTCAAAAGGTAGGAAACAGTTTTTTCATAGGACCATAATTAAGCTTTTTCCAATGGAATATGTGCTAGTTAGTCATATTAAAAATATGACGTGCAAATGGTTGCAATTTGTAATAAGGATTTTTTTTTTCAGCTATCTACTAGCAGGTCTCTTTATTTCCTTAAAAGACATTTTGTTTTATTGAAATGACCTTTGAAGGGTAGATTTGGATGTTTCTGAATTTCTTTTTCAGCTTATTTAACTTTTTTTTTTTTAAACAAGGTTGTTCACAATTGATTTCAGTCATAAAATGTTCCAATACCCATCCCTTCACCAGTGTGCATTTCCCACAACCTTCTCCTACCAACAGGTCTTCAATAAAACATTGTTCCATTCTGTCATTCCTTATAATGCTGGTGGTGGGATGTGGGGAAATATCTTGGTGTAGGAGCCAGATAGGTCATTCAAACACTTGCGTTTGTTTCATTATGGTTCATTTTAATTCTTTGTTTCTAAGAATCTGTTAACTATGGTATATGATGACTTACTGTAATAATTTTTAATTATTCTTTTTTATTGCAAAAGACCTTCATGGTTAATTTGGAAAACTTCTGTCATCCAAAATTCTGCTGTTAGAGAAATTTCCATTAAAATATTTATAGTGTTGTTTTATTGGTTTTTTTTCTTTTGTTTTTTTTTCTTTTTAAGGCCAGGCCCCATATGGGGTGCCTGGGATAGAAGCCAGTTTGTTCGTGTGCAAGGCAAGCCCACTACCTGTTGCACTGTCACTCCAGCCTGACTGAGCATTTTTGTGCACGGGGCGGGGCATACCCAAAGATTTCTCAGTAGTTATTTCTGGCTCTGCACTCAGTAATTATTCTGGCAGTGCTCAGGTACCATATGGTATGCCAGGAATCATATCCGGGTCAGTCATATATAAGGCAAGTGCCCTACCCTCAATACTATCATTGTGGCCCTCTGACAAACCAGTTTTTAATCACAAGTCTTTCTGTGGAAATAAACATATGGCCAGACTCAGGATATAGTTCAGGATTAGAACACTTGCCTTGCATGTGTGAAGTGAGTATACCTGGCTTTGATCTCTGGCACTACACACACAAAAATGTTAAGTGGGGAAAAGAAGGATAAAGTGAACATATGGGGGGATGCCAAGGAGTTAACTCAGAATTCTGGAATGTGTGCTCTCTATTCTTGAGGCCCCAAGTTTAATCGTTGGTACCTATGGCCCCCAAATTTCTCCAGGAGTTGCTGTCAGGATCCCAAGCACCACTGGAAATTAACAGATAATGCATTACTTCTAATAAAATATATCTATGTGTTTTTGATTTCTGAGCCATATCCAGCAGTGCTCAGGGTTTCCTTTTGGTTCTGTGCTTGGAGGTCACTCCAGTTGGGGATTGATGGGACATAAGCAATGCCAGGGATTGAACCCAAGTCAGCCGTATGCAAGGCAAGTGCTCTGCCCTCTGTACTATCTCTCCAGCCCTAATATAATAAAATATTTTAAAAATAAAATCAAGAAAAAAATAAAGCAGATAATTTCTCAGGAAAAAAGCCTAGTAAGCAAACAAGCTTAAAAAGTGATTTATCTACAGCCAGGTTTTCTAGTAGTATCTACACCTTGACTTACTCTCTTCATTCACAGAAAGTCATTTTCACTTGATGAAATCTTGCTAAGATACTGCAAATATAATTAAGTTTTTGTGATCTCTTAGGTGAATGTTGCAGAGAAAGTCACATTATAATGATGATTTTTTTAGTGTTTGACTGTTCTTATTAAGAGGTCCATAGTATGATAAGAGACAACTTGCTACTGAGGATTCGTTTTGCTGATGGAGCATGAGATAAGTTGGCTTCCCAGTTTGCTCCACTTTTGTTTCCTAATCATCCAGAACACTATACACTATTCTGTTTCATGCTTTCACTTATTCTGGCAGAGGCAGTCATCTTTATTCGCAGATACAGAAACTGAGCCTCATAATTGGAAAGGTTGGCTTATGTTGTTTAATTTACACAATACCTAATAGGGGACCGAATCTTCATATGCTTTTTCACTACCACAGAACAGTGCTCTGCCTAGGTGATATAACATTCACAAAATCTATCCCATGGATCCAACTCTTGGTGGTATGAGAGTCAGTTCACATGTCTAACTTGTGTTGCGACAGTGTCACATGCTCAATAGTTTTGACAAGCTAGGAGTTTAAAGAGGAGTGGGTAGGGCGATGATGGTACTAGTACAAACACAGGTTTATTTACCGTGAAAGTCTTATTCTGGAGAGTATCAACAACTGTTTGTTTTTCTTTTAGTATCTTTTTGAAAATGGGCGGGTCGATGACATTTTCTCCGATCTTTATTATGTTCGTTTCACGGAGTGGCTACATGAAGTTCTAAAGGATGTTCAGCCTCGAGTCACTCCACTTGGTAAGAATCTTCCAACTCCATCAGGGTTTTTTGAAAAATCAACTCCAGGGCCGGGGGGGTGCGGCTTAGTGGTAAAGCACATATGCATGAAACCTGGGTTTGATCTCAGCACCTCCAAAAAACACAGAAAGATCAGTTCCTGTTCCTATTGTGTGATACAGTGTGTGGGTGAGGAGAATAAATCGAAACTCTGTGTTGCTTGGCCCAATAAAGAAGGGACACTACTCACCAAAGAACACAGCTTGTCCCTGGAATATGCAAAATTTGCAGTGTGGGGGTGGGATGAGGTGATAATCTTTCCTTTTGTTTTTATTAAAATATATAAATTAACACTTTCTAGATTGCATACTTTGCATTTATGAAATCCTGAGATTGATCCCCAGCACCCAAAAAACAAAACTAGAATCATTGCAAGAAATAAAATTTATGAATTATAATCTGTAGCTTACTAATGTTACATAATGAAATTTCTCTCCATGTGAATGAACACATAAATTAAACATGTGTAATATAATTTTTGCTTTACCAGTAGATATCTTGGATAGCATGTAATGTTAAAAAGTACATGAGTTTTCCTTTAACTATAATATACTTAATTGTGATCGTTTTGCAACATTTTGATTCCGTATACAAGAGTACACTTGAAATCAAAGTATTATATTTAACTAAACCTCAATTCAAAAACTAGGGGCGAAAAGTACATGAATTTTCCAGTGGAATGTTTTAATACTTTTCAATTTTAAGTTTATAGGAAAATCAAGCAGATGTATTAGATAATTACTATACTCTCATAGTTTCCCCTATTCGTAATAGTCCAGTACATATGTGTTACTGTTGATAAGCCAATATTATGTTATTACTAAAGTTTACAGATTATATTAGGTTATGTCATTTTGTGGGTTTCAGCAAATCTGTACTCGCACATATAATGTACAGTATCATACAGAAGTTCTCACTCCTCTTAAATGAATATGTTTCATCTATTTTTCCCCAACCCACAAATTCCTGGTGACTGCTGATGTTTTATATTGTCTATAATTTTGCTTTATCTAGAATGTCATATGTTGGAATTATACAGCATGTAATCTCTCCAGATTGAGGAACATGGACTTCTCTTTTTAGATTTTCTAGATAGAATGAGACAACTCTTTTTTTTTATTGCTGAATAATACTCTGTTGTAAGACTATACCACAGTTTATCCATTCATTTATTAATAATATCTTGGTTGCTTCCAAGTTTTGGATATTATAAATAAAGTTGATATAAATATCAGTGCAGGCTTTTCGTAAGAGACTAGATCAGAATAGAATAGAACCCCAAAATAATCAAACAGATATGGACAGATTTTCATTGACAAGGGAGCAAAGAAAGGCATTTCAGTGGAAAAAGTATAATCTGTTCAACAAATTATACTGAAATGTACATACACAGAAAGAAGGTAAATATTAAAATCCTTCACAAAACTAATTCACGGGGGCTGGAGAGACAGTACAGCAGGTAAGGTGACTTGTCTTGTACATGGTTTACCTGGATTTGAACCTTGACATTCCACATGGTTCCTTGAGCACCACTAGGAGTGATCCCTGATAACAAAGCCAGGAGTAAACTCTGAGCACATCAGGGTGTGCCATAGACACCCCCACCCAAAATAAATAAAGCTGATTAAAGGAGAAAGCCCTGAGCATCACTGGGTGTGACCTAAAAACATAAAGCAAAAAACTAAAAAAAAAGAAGAAGAAGAAGAAGAAATGGAGAAAAGGATTTTAAACCTAAACCTCAGAGGCAAAACAAAAAATCCAGATGGTAATACATGAGAAGATCTAGGTGCCCAGAGTTTGGTGATAACTTTTTGGTGTTGGAACACTAAAAGCACAACCTACAAAAGAGAAAAAATTTAGTTGAACCTCATTAAAATTTAAAACTTCTGTGAAAAAGACTGTTAAGGGAATGAAAGATAAATTGGAAGAGAACCTTTGCTGATAAAGGACTGTTATTCAGAATATACAAAGGATTCTAATTTTCGGTGCTGAAAAAGTAACTCAATTTTAAAATGGACAGATTTGGCACTGAAGCAATAGTACAATGGTTAGGACACTTGCCTTGTTACATGGTCGTTCCAGGTTTGATCCCCATATCCTGTATGGCCCACTGAGCTTGCCAGAAGTAATTTCTGAGTGGAACCCTGAGTAATTCCTCAGTGAACCCTGAGCATCACCAGGTGTGGCCACCCCCAAAAACCAAAATAATAAAGCAGACAAGTTTGGGGCATTGAGACAATACATATAGTGGTGTGAAGCTGTACTCCTAGAGTTGATAACATTGTAAAGCAAGGGTAAGTTAATAAAATTTGGTTTAAAAAAAAAAGATTATTTCTGATCATCTGATGAGTTTGGGTAGTGGTGGAAGATATGGACAAAAGATATGTAGAAGACAGATAAGTGTATATGAAAAATGCACATTCACACAATAGTGAGGTAACATATTAGATTATCTAAATCCCTCCCACTCTTGGCAACTTCAGACCATTAAATAGAGAGCAATAACTCATTTATTGCTGCTGGGAAGTAGAGTATTACACCACTTAAGAATCCAGTTTGGGGATTGGAGCAATAGCACAGTGGGTAGGGCGTTTGCTTTGCACACGGCCGACCCGGGTTCGATTTCCAGCATCCTATATGGTCCCCTGAGCACCACCAGCGGTAATTCCTGAGTGCAGAGCCAGGAGTAACCCCTAGGCATCTCCAGGTGTGACCCAAAAAGAAAAATAAAAGAATCCAGTTTGGTGGGTTCTTAGCAAAGTAAACATTCTTGGGTCTGGGGAGATGGTACAGTGGGTAAGGCACTTGCCGTATATGCGGCCAACCTGAGTTCAATCCCTGGCATCCCATGTTGTCCCCTGAGCACCGCCAGGAGTAATTCCTGAGTGCAGAAGTACACAGGAGTAACCCCTGAGCATTGGTATGACCCAAAAAGAAAAAACTAAGATCATGTGAAAAAATTGATGGTTAAATGTTTTTTAATGCCAGGCAGTATGTTAAGTATATATAATATAGTAGTTAACAAAATGGAGCTTACAGTCTACTGGGGAAAGAGTATTGAATTATTTTATGATTTGAAAAACAGAGAACAATAAAATGGAAAATATTAAGCCTTTAAGTGGGTAGTTTCTCTGACGGACTGTTTTTGGAGCAGAGACTGCGGCCAGAGTGATAGTAGTACAGTGGGTAGGGAGTTTGTCTTGCATGCAGACGACCTGGGTTTGATCCTCAGCATCCCATATGGTCCCCCAGCTACCACCAGGAGTAATTCCTGAGTGCAGAACCAGGAGTGACCCCTTGAGCATTGCTGGTTGTGATCCAAAAAAGCCAAAAATGAGTAAAGAAAGAACAGACACTAGGGAAAGCGAGTCTCGTCACTCCGAGATTTGCCAAGTTCTACCCAAGAATTTGGTGATAGGTTTTTTTGTGTTTAGTTTTGATCTTTAATTTTATGTTTTGCCGTTTATTGATAGAAGTTAGCCTTTTAAACTGTTAGAATAATTTTTGCGGGACTGGAGCAATAGTACAATGGATAGGGCATTTGCCTTGCACACGGCCAGGTTCAATCCCCAGCATCCCATTATCGTCCCCCAAGCACCGCCAGGAGCAATGCCTGAGTGCAGAGCCAAGAGTAACCCCTGAACATTGCCCTGAGCATCGCCTTTGTGACCCAAAAAGGGAGGGGGGAAGCAGATGAAATAATTTTTGCTATGTCTCTCTCATAAGCATATTCTTTTGATTCCTGTATTATGTATAGTTACTTGTAACTGTATATCCAGAGTTAATCAGGCTTTGTTTTTCACCTTTTTTTTTTAAACAAGATTTTCTCAGGGCCCAGAGTATTAGTACAGCAGGTAGGGTACTTGCCTTGCATGTGATTGACCTAGGTTTCATCCCCAGCATTCCATATGGTTTGATCCCTGGCAACACATCCGCAACACATAAGTTCCATATGCCCCACCAGGAGTAAGCGCTGAGTACTGATGGGTATGTCCCAAAATAAAAACAAAAAAAACCCCAAGATTTTATTGTAGATACTTGGTACTTTCACTCATGTCTAAATCCATTTATTAGAAGCCCCAGACTATGATATTCCAGTAATATTACTTCTTCAGTTGAGATGAAATTACAAACTTTTTCTTATAGCAATAAAACACTTTTTAGATCTGTAGCAAAATAGAAAAAGTGGAATAAAGATTTGTTTCTTTTTCCTTTTGTTTACTAATTTTCACTATGACGATTTGATTCACAATAGTAATAACCAATCAGCTGAAGTGATGCATTTAAACATATTTATTATGGTTTGGTCTGTGGTTTTAAGCAACATGCAATCTTTTGCCACTTGAAGCTATTTAAACTGGTCCTTAAGGTCTTATGGCATGATCTTACTACCTTGTTTTCTGGTTTTAAACTGGTTTTAAACTGCGGGGCTGGAGCAGTAGTACAGTGAGTAGGGCATTTGCCTTGCACACGGCCAGGTTCAATCCCCAGCATCCAAATGTTCCTGACTCATTCAGACATTTCCTTTTCCAAAGTGGAATCTGTCTGTTCTCCATGGAGTCTGATTACTTTTTAGTGGTGATTGGTATTATCAGTACCATATTTTGGATGCTTAAGGATGTTTATTGCTCCTAGGTTCACTCTTTGTAGGCTTTTTTTTGGCGGGGGAGGAAGGGGGAAGCAGTAATAATTTTTTTTAGGAATAAATTTTTTAATATAGCTTATTTTGATTCTTGCGTTCAAATTTAGAACTCTAGATGTTTGTATAACTCTAAAATGTTCTCTACTTGTATATCTCTTCTCCTATACCAGGTATCCTGATTCTCAGGTATTAAATTTAACTTTATGGTGTGTCGTTACTAAGGAAAGAGATGAGACACCAGTTAGCAGAGTGAGTCCAGATGAAATAGCACATGCCAAGGTATGCCCAGAACTGCTTCTAGGGCTGGCTTTCCTCAAGCAGGTCTGCATTATGCCACTCATCTTGTTTCAGACCTGTCTTGAGAGCACTGGTACTCTTCTCCTAGCTACTGTGCCACAAAATAAAGAGACGAGGCTGATCTACAATAAGGAAATGGATATGCACTTTTGGGACCATATGTAGCCACCTTTGGCAAAAAGAAGAATGGATTGGGTAGAATATTTCTTTCCCTGCTTCTAGGAGGTGGTACCTCACTGCTGCCTGGAGAGTCCTGAAAATCCTGCAGAGGATGCTGGTGTCTGCTGCTCTCTCACCATGCCCTCAGTGCCTGGCACACACACAGTTGCACATTGTTCAGTGAGCAAGTGAAGGGACCTTGCTGATCAGCACGTGTATTATCTTCCTTTGGAGTGGACCTGGTTGCCCTGGGTGTACAATCAAATCATAATTCTTGCCTCAGCCCAACTCAATTTATTTTTGAAGAAGTTTTTCAGTAAAAGCTGCCCTCTGTATAGAACCTCCTGTAGTGCTGAATATGGAGAGGATAAGAATGGGCCTAATTTCTAGAAGTGGAAGATAGGAGAGGAAGTTAAGCAAGGGCAAAGGCATGCATTCCAGTTCTTAGGACCCTGAACACTTTTAAAAGTGATGTTTCTATCTTTCTGGAGAAGTATGCAAGTGTGCAGTTTGGTGATGGTGTGGGGTTTTTGTTTTTTTATTTGTTTTGTTTTGTTTTTTGAGGTTGATCCCTCTCAAATTAACCTTAACTTAGAGGAAGAAATATATCAGGGGGCCGGAGCGATAGCATAGCGGGTAGGGTGTTTGCCTTGCTCGCGGCCGACCTGGGTTCGATCCCCGGCATAGCATATGGTCCCCCAAGCACTGCCAGGAGTAATTCCTGAGTGCAGAGCCAGGAATAAAAACCCCTGAGCATCGCTGGGTGTGACCCAAAAAGCAATGTATTATCAGGTAAGAGCACACAACAGTTCTCAGCGTGTGCTCTCAGGTCTCACTCTAGGAACTTGTGTCAGGGTTTGAGCATCTGTGTATCTGTGTTTAAACAAGCATCTAGATAATTCTGCCTCGGGGGACTGCTGGCTTATAATCCTTTGTGGTCCTTGTGCCTTTGAGGAACCACCTGCCATCCTCTTGTAGCAGTACTCTATTCCTCCTAGGCTATGTCCTGCCCAGCCACGTGACTGAGGAGATGCTGTGGGAGTGCAAGCAGCTTGGGGCTCACTCCCCTTCCACTCTGCTGACCACCCTCATGTTCTTTAACACCAAGTAAGTATTCCAGAGGCTCTGTGCTAAACCCTTGCTTGAATTTGCCCAGTGAAGAGGGTGGAAAAGGTGGACTTCTGAATTTCACACATATTTGGGAGCCTTTGTGGTACTGAAATCCCTCAACCCCACTTGACTGGGATTTATATGGTGACCACTGAGTGAGGCAAACAGCCTGTCACACCCGCATCGTCAGTCTTGATGTAGCTTCTCCACTATATAGTGTGTTTTGCTCTGGGCCTGCCCAGGGCCTGGGAGTGTGCAGCAGCAGCTTCAGAGCACTGATGGCAGAGGGTAAGTCATGGTCTCCTCCTGGCACTATTCCCTTTGCCTTGCTTTTATTTGTGGTGCAGGTACTTCCTATTGAAGACAGTGGACCAGCACATGAAGTTGGCTTTCTCCAAGGTCTTGCGTCAAACTAAGAAGAACCCCTCTAATCCTAAGGATAAAAGCACGAGTATTCGGTACCTGAAGGCCCTTGGCATACATCAGACTGGCCAGAAAGGTAGGGAAGAATGCAGGGAACTGTAGGCCCAGGTGCTATTTGTCCTTACCTCCCCTTATACTCTTAAACCCTACAGTGTGAGTGTGGAGTTTAGGATTTGCTACATAGGAATTTTCTCCAGGCAGAATCTTGAGAAGCAGAAAAAAAAAATAGCTGCCTTTTCCCTTCATGCCTTTCACTAGTCATACATCATTTCATTTCCCTATATTTCATACTTGGAATGGCTAGTAGCCCATGGTTCCTAACCTGGGCCTGAGCTAAGGCAGTTTGATGCCATGTCTGTGGTGGGGGGGTGTGTTTTTTAGTTACAGATGACATGTATGCAGAGCAGACGGAAAATCCAGAGAATCCACTGAGATGTCCCATCAAGCTGTATGATTTCTACCTCTTTAAATGGTGAGGAGGCTTATTATGGCTGGGTTGGAGTCTGTGGGTGTGGTGTGGTCTGGTGTGTCAGTGTGGTACACACATCAAGTCTTCCCTAGTCCAAAACTGATTAAAAAGACACTTCCCAAAAGCAAAATACAGAAGCAACCTACTGGTCTTTCCAAAGGATTTGTTTCTAGTGTAGTGATAAAGTGTGGTTCTCTGCTTCTTGATGGATTCCTTTTATGAGAAAGGGTGAAGGTTCAGAGAGACTGCCTGTCTCCCTGCATCTTTCTGGCCTCGATGTTTTATCACTGCCATCAGCCTAGCAGATATTTCCTTCCCCAACTCTCCCTCTCTCCCACCCTTCATTTTCCACAAAAATGTCAGAATGGTTTTTACACAATTTAGGGTCTTAGACTATGTTACTTAAGATAAAACCTTAAGAGGTTTTCATTTACAGAGGAAATCTATCAAGGTTTTCATGTACTTGCCTTTTAGTGATCTCATGTCCATGTAGTTTTGGCTCCCTAGCCATACTAGATTCTCTCCACTGAGGGATTTCATGCTCTTTTTAAGGATGTTGGCACAGAATTGCCTGATGTTCAAGTGACTACTCTGCCCCCCTCACCCCCCAATTTTGTCCTACTATTGTTCCCCCTTCCAAATAGCCATTGATCTCCCATTATGTTGATGGTTTGGTTTTTTTTGGGGGGGGGGGCGGGTTCACATCCGGCAGTGCACAGGGGTTACTCCTGGCTCTGCACTCAGAAATTACTCCTGGCGGTGCTCAGGGGACCATATGGGATGCTGGGAATCGAACCCGGGTCGACCGCGTGCAAGTCAAACGCCCTACCCGCTGTGCTATTGCTCCAGCCCCTGATTTTCCATTATGTTGATGGTTTCCTCCTAGCCATCCCTCTTCTCAAATACAGTTTTATTGGGAAGTGTTTCTAAATTATCTCTTTCCTTGGATTATTTCCTCTGAGCACTCAGCTACTGTTTGTCACTTCGTATTTGTAACCTTTAGCTTTTTCCCTATTTTCTGTATGCTCCATAAGGTAGGGGATATTACTCATTTTTCTAACATTAGAACCTAGAAGAGAGTAGCCCTTACGTAAATCTGGATGAATGAATGGATGGATAAAGGAGTGCCATGTGCTGTGTATCTAAGAAGTACAAAACAGTATTGAGGGGGTGAAGAGTTGAGGATCCCAGAATTAGACTTGAGCTGGGAGGGTAGATAATCCCTTGGATAGAACTGAGAAGTTATATAATATATTGGGTAGAAGAAAAAAGGCAAAGGCTTGGAGATGGTTCTTCTGAGTAGTGTAGATGTTTCCATGTTATTACATGGCTAGACTTAAAGCCCTTGGCAGGGTGGTTAGAGGAACTGCATCTCACTGTGACAGAATCAAATGAGCGGGGACCTATTGGAATTTGCCATAGGAGATTGCAAACAGGAGATTCTAGAGTTTATGTGTGTTGGTTTCATAGAGTTCAGTAGCAAAACCATCATGCCATCAGCAGTTGCTGCTTTCCCACTGTTTGCATATAACATTTTTTCTGGAAGTTCAAAGTAGGAGGGTTGAGCTTGTGGTTATAGGGCTGGGGATGTGGCTCAGTGGTAGAGTACATGAGTGAATTTCGTTTTTTGCTCACTGCCTTCATAGAAACAAAACAGAAATAATGCAAAGGGAGTAAAGTGGTTATTTTACCCTGCTTTTATCTTCTTCAGCCCTCAGAGTGTGAAAGGCCGGAATGACACCTTTTACCTGACGCCTGAGCCGGTGGTAGCACCCAACAGCCCGATCTGGTACTCGGTCCAGCCTATCAGCAGAGAACAGATGGGACAGATGCTGACTCGGATCCTGGTGATACGAGAAATTCAGGAGGCCATTGCAGTGGCCAGTGCAAGCACCATGCATTGAGATCCTTCAGCCGCGGTGCAAGGGAGACCATCTAAGAAAACCGGACAGACTTCCCACTCAAGAAGAGGCCTCCTTTTTTTTTTTTCATTTCTTTTTTTATTGATGTAGTTTTGAAGCCATTCAGGCTGCTTCTGTTTAAAATGTAAAAGGAAACTGCCCCTTCATCTTTATGCATCTTCAGCATAAACCTGCTCCGGCAGACTCCTCAGCCACGGGGCTCTGGGTTTCCTGAGAACCAGATGACCTAGAAAGTTGCTGGCTGACTTTTTCTTATTTTGTCTGGGGTCTGGGGAAAGGGCTTGGACTGCTAGGAGAAATGTGGCCCCTTCCCTTCCTCCAGAAAGATGGAATTAATGATGGACGGAACCTCCAGGGAATCTTCCCCCAGTTGGCTTCCACTCTGGCAGACTTCACAGATCCCAGGGAAGCCATGGTGTGTCTACGTGCGCAACTTATTAGCATCTTAATGGAAGGAAAATGAGGGGAACTTCAATTATGATTTATTAAAGACAATTTCTATTACACCCTCCTTTATGACAAGTGACATTTTAGATGTTAAAGTAAAAACTTTACCATGCTTTTTTTTTTTTTTGGCCTAACATTGAGGCCTTAAACCTGAGGCTCCTGTGCCTGATGGAATTCTTGTAACATACACTTGTGTATCATATAAAGATACCACTCTGTTTCTCTTATGTATTCTTAATCTAGTTGTTTATTAAGAATGACAAGCACGTCTTTTCAACATGCTAGTGAAAAACGCCTCTTTATTTGGGAGCAGTGGTGGGGTAGTGGGTGTTTGTACAGTCTTATCTCTGAACCAAAGGGCCACAATCCTGCGGGCGGGGGCAGTGCCGGGAACTACCCTACCCCCAGGCTGCGGGAGTATGGCGCGTTAATGCGCAAGCGCGCTACTAGCCCCGCCCCAGGGCCCCTGGCCCCGCCCTCACGCCCTGCGTCATGATGTCAGCGACACGCAGGGCGCGGTGACGATACCGCGGGTTTATATTGGCGCGGCGCAGACGGCAGAGGCCTCTGCGGCGCGGTCCTCGGAGACACGCGGTTCTGTCTCTGGCCATGGCAGACTACCTGATTAGCGGGGGCACATCCTACGTGCCAGACGACGGACTCACTGCTCAGCAGCTGTTCAACTGCGGGGACGGCCTCACCTACAAGTGCGGGCCTGGCGGGCTCACCTGGGCGAGGGAGGGGCGGTTCGCTGAGCTGGCAGGCCTGAGGGACTCGCGTTAAGTCCGCGCGGGCGCGGGAGTTCGGCACCGGGCGTTCCCCGCCCATTTCTGGGTTTCCGTGTAACAGTGCTGAAGGGGGGAGGGATGAAGGGAGCATCTTGGCAATGGTTGGTATTTTAGGCTTGAAACTCCATTCTTCCTACACATGGAGTTGTCAGGGTGCCTGGGGTTCTGGTGACAGCTAGGTGGCAGGAAAGGATCATTTCCATCTTTTGCTTTGCCTTAGTTATATCACATGGGCTATGCCAGTCAGCCCAGATACCTTATGAGATCATCTGGGGGTGGTGTCTTCGGCTTCCCTAAGCTTGAGCCTTACTGTTTACTCCCCTCCCCCTTAGTGACTTTCTCATTCTTCCCGGGTACATCGACTTCACTGCAGACCAGGTGGTGAGTATTGCCAGAAATTGAGTCCTGAACACAAGGTGGGTTGACGTGCTATTGGCCCCTAGTCTCGGGCCATCTCGCCAGATTGGACTTGGGATAAATTCTTGGAAGGGTCTTAATTGGAATGCAGCTCATGGGAGGACCTGTAAATGAACTGTCTGGTTCCATCTTGAAATATTTCATGTGCTTTCCCATATTTGTCCTTACCTTCCTCAGGACCTGACTTCTGCCCTGACCAAAAAGATCACACTGAAGACCCCACTAGTTTCCTCACCCATGGACACAGTCACAGAGGCTGGGATGGCTATAGCAATGGCGGTGAGCCCTGTGGGGGGTATTTTTGGGGCAACACCTGGCAGTGCTCAGGACTTACTCCTGATGGGAATACCGCAGAAGCCATGCCAGGCCTTAGCTTCAAACACGTACCATACTCGATCCCTGGGGCTGAGGACCACAGGGTCCATGATGAATCCCTGCTCATTTCTGGATGGGACAGTAAAAAGGGATTTTTATTTTTTATAGTAGCAAAGGGTACCATATGAGGTACCAGGGATTGAATCCGGACCGGCTATGTGCAAGGCAAGCACCCTGCCTGCTGTATTATTTTTCCAGCCCCGGTGCTGCATTTCTTACCCAAAGCATTTCATCATGCCTCGCCTCTATTGTCACTTTCCCCATCTTGTCCCTTTATCCTGCAGCTTACAGGTGGTATCGGCTTCATCCACCACAACTGTACGCCAGAGTTCCAGGCTAATGAAGTTCGGAAAGTGAAGGTCAGAAGGACCAAGGATCATGGTCAAGAGCTCCTGGGAATTGCACTGGGGTGGAGTGGGGGTGATTATTGTTAGTCTTGGGTCCTTTTTCCCTTAATGGGTTTAAGGGAAAGAGCCTGAGTCCCTGTTTTCATTAAGGCAGTAGGAAAGGATCTGGTGGATAGCACCTGAGCCTCCTATCCCTGGGTGTGAGGTGTTGGTGTTATTGGCCTTGTGGCATCGCCAGTGGGAGAAATGGAACAAGTTTTAGAATTCAGACCATGAATGTGATTAATGCAGTACAAAAATCCCTTTTTACTCTCCCTTCCAGAAATATGAGCAGGGATTCATCACGGATCCTGTGGTCCTCAGCCCCAGGGATCGAGTACGGGATGTGTTTGAAGCTAAGGCCCGGCATGGCTTCTGTGGTATCCCCATCACTGACACAGGCCGGATGGGGAGCCGCCTGGTAGGCATCATCTCCTCCAGGGACATTGACTTTCTCAAGGAGGAAGAGCATGATCGTTTCTTGGAAGAGGTAAGTGTCACTAGCAGAGAAAAAACCCAGCCTAATCAGGCTGGGTTAAAGACAAGAAAGCTGCTGTTGGTTGCTTGACATCCCTTTAGGTCCCTGCTGTCCAGGAAAGGTGAATGTCTAGCCATGTTCCTGGCTCCTGCATTCCTGCATTCCTTTCCTACCACTCCATGTTTGCCATTATCAGTGTTGCCACCAAGATGGATATAGCACTGAAGAACAGACAGTGCCTCTACTCTGGCTACTGCTCAGTCCCAGCCCCTTTTCTCTACAATGTAACAGGCAGCTCCCTGTACCATGTTCTCTTCCTACTGTCTTGCCATTGGATTGCTGCATAAACTGTTGCATTCCCTTGAGAGAATGTTTGGTGCAGGGGTGTTGATACATCAGGTCTGATACTCACAGCCCTCCTGCCTTCTAGATCATGACAAAGAGGGAGGACTTGGTGGTAGCCCCTGCAGGCATCACACTGAAAGAAGCAAATGAAATTCTGCAGCGCAGCAAAAAGGGTAAGTCCTAGAGGTAGGATGGGTGCTGGCACCAAAGACCAGGGTTCTAATTCACATCCAATGCTGCCCCAGGAAAATTGCCCATTGTAAATGAAGACGACGAGCTGGTGGCCATCATTGCTCGAACAGACCTGAAGAAGAACCGGGATTACCCCTTGGCTTCTAAAGATGCCAAAAAGCAGCTGCTATGTGGTGCAGCTATTGGCACACATGAGGATGACAAGTATCGGCTGGACCTGTTGGCCCAAGCTGGTGTGGACGTCGTAGTTTTGGTGAGTCATGGGCATAGGCAGGGTGGGGGGGAGCAGCCACTATATACCACAGTCTCACTAGAACTTCTCCCTGGTCCCAGGATTCTTCCCAGGGAAACTCCATCTTCCAGATCAACATGATCAAGTACATCAAAGAGAAATACCCTAGTCTCCAAGTCATTGGAGGCAATGGTGAGCCGGGATGAGTGCTAAAGGATGTAGGACTAGCATGGGAAAGTCGCCCTCCACCTAAACCTTCTTCATGTGAGCCTCTCCCTGTTGCTCTCTGCAGTGGTCACAGCTGCTCAGGCCAAGAACCTTATTGATGCTGGTGTAGATGCCCTCCGGGTAGGCATGGGCAGTGGTTCCATCTGCATCACCCAGGAAGGTAAGACCCTTTGTCAGGGCCTTTAGCCCCATACTCCCTAGAGCCAAGAGCTCTTAGGGGAACTGCATCAGTCCTCCAGTAGGGCAGCCCCATGGCCAAATAGGCCCGTTGGGTGGGTGATATGCCAGCCAGGCGAGCTCTCATCATCTCTCACCTGCCACTCCCTCCCCGCCTAGCCTGGCCTCCTTGCTCCTGCTCTGCGCCCTCTCTAAACTCTGGTCTGTTTGTTTTGTTTAGCGGCTCCCAAGATCCCTCCAGACATAAAGTCCCACAGCCCCAAATGCCCTTCTACTGTCACGGGCTGCTATAGTAAGTCCGGCCAGGCCCACTGGCCCGGCCCAGCTGCCCACTGCCCGGCTGCTTGGTTGACTGTAGCTGTAGCTCCCGGGGTTTGTGGTGCTGGTGGGTGGGCAGGGCAAACTGAATGACAGACCATGGTTTGGGGGGCAGTTCAACAACACAGCTCCCTCCTATTCCTGGGGTGCTTATACTGGAGCAGGACCCCCTTCCCCAAGGAGGCCCTGCTCTTCCCACATCTGCAGTAGACACAGCTCAAGAACCAACTCTGCAGCCCACTTTTCTTCCACAAGACCACTGCTCTGATCCAGCCTGAGCTGCCCACCCTGCAGGGAGAAAGGGGTGGACATCTGGGTACTAACTGCACGGTGATCCCTATTCCACCTGATACCAGCTGGGCGGGGCTTTCCCGGCTGCTGACTGCATGTGCCTGAGGCTGCTCTGGGCCATGCACACATGCACGTGCACATGCAGGGGTGAGTGGAGGCATCACAGCTGTTTGTACTGTTCAGGGCAGTAGCTATCCCAGACATGCCTTTTCCTTGGCCAGGCGGCAGTCCTGGTGCAAGTGTAGTTGAGAGCTCCTGAGTGCTGAGTTGTGGCCACAGCACTACCTCTCCCACGTTAACTCCACCCACCCAACTGTTCCTCCATCTCTTAACAGTGTTGGCCTGTGGGCGGCCCCAAGCAACAGCAGTATACAAGGTATCAGAATATGCACGGCGCTTTGGTGTTCCAGTCATTGCTGATGGAGGAATCCAAAATGTGGGTCACATCGCCAAGGCCTTGGCCCTTGGGGCCTCCACAGGTAAGGCACAGCATGGCACCCCTGTAGTCTGATGAGACTGCCCAGTGCTCAGGCTCTATTCCCTTCCCTTCACAGTTATGATGGGCTCCCTCTTGGCTGCTACCACTGAGGCCCCTGGCGAGTACTTTT
The DNA here is from genome assembly GCF_029834395.1 of Sorex fumeus. Classification (NCBI taxonomy): domain Eukaryota; kingdom Metazoa; phylum Chordata; class Mammalia; order Eulipotyphla; family Soricidae; genus Sorex; species Sorex fumeus. The sequence goes on along the minus strand of NW_026606129.1, from coordinate 49,953,267 downwards.
TCTCTGATGGGATAAGGCTAAAGAAATACCGTGGTATGGGTTCTCTTGACGCTATGGACAAGCATCTCAGTAGCCAGAACAGATATTTCAGGTAGGATGAGAATGTCAGTAATCCTGAGCCAGACCTGCGGTGGCAGCCTCATCTGACTTTCTCCCCATGTCCACTGCTTCTCTCTGCAGTGAAGCTGACAAAATCAAGGTGGCCCAGGGGGTGTCAGGAGCTGTTCAGGATAAAGGGTCCATCCACAAATTTGTCCCCTACCTCATCGCTGGTATCCAGCACTCTTGCCAGGACATTGGTGCCAAGAGTTTAACCCAAGTTCGGTAAGCTTGGGCAGCTGGAACATGAAGAGGGGTTGATAAATAGGGCTGGTTCAGGGCCAATTACCCACTTAATATCGCCCTCTTCAGAGCCATGATGTATTCCGGGGAGCTCAAGTTTGAGAAAAGAACATCCTCGGCTCAGGTGGAAGGTGGTGTTCACAGCCTCCATTCGTAAGTAACCATCTCTCTTCTACCTTTTTAGTCTTGGGGTAGAGGTCTCTGGCCTGCCTCTGCCCTCACCTCATTGCTGATCCTTCTGCCCACAGGTATGAAAAACGGCTTTTCTGAAAAGGCATTCAACACACTTTCTTTTTTTCAATAAAAGTTTGAAAAATGTGGTGCCTCATATTTTATTTCAGGGTGGAGGGGTAATTGTGTGGGCCACACCCAGCAGTCCCCGGGTCACTGTGCAATGCTGGAGGTTCAAATGGGGTTGGACACTTGCTATATCACTGTGGCCCAAACATCTAAGTCACCAGGCATAGGAACTCTACAGCTGCTATCAAGGCAGAAATACAAAGGATGCAATATGAAGGGATATAAGTTCTAGGTTCAGAAGTGCTACCTAAGACAGCTCACAGGCCCGCTATTTATGGTCCAGTCATCTGAGTCTGAATCTTTGGAGCTCAGGATGGTCCCCTAGGCTTTAGATTAGCATCCAGAGGGTCTTAGATCAACCCAAAACTTAGCCAGATGGGACTAGATTGAGACCAGGTATGTTTTGCACAGGAACGTGCTGCTACTACCTTGGCCTCTAGGGGGCCAGAGAGGACCTAGTAACTAGTTGAAAGAGGAACACTTGTGTTTTGGAGGCCACACCTAGCATTGCTCAGAGCTTGCTCCTGGCTTTGTATTCAGGGATCATTCCTATTGGGGCTCTTGGGACACGATGGGGTAGAACCTAGGTTGACCACATGCAAGGCAAGAGACCTGCTGGCTATACTGTCCCTTTGGTCTGAAAGGGACCCCGTGATTTCCTCATAACCCCTCGCCAGCAACACAGTTAAAAGGGGAGAATTGCATAAATTATTAATTTGCTAGTAGGTACAAGAAAATACAATTCCAAAGGGGAGGAGCTAGCAAGAGTCTTCAAATGGCCAAGGTCCTAGGCCCCTCCAGGACAGGTCAGGTCCTGATGGTTCACTCTGCAGCTGGGGTCAGAGGCGTGAGCATAGTCCCTCCAGGTGGGGGAATGAGCACAGCTCCCGTCACTCGGCCCTCATGGCACAGGAAGTTGAAAGTAGCACAGGCATTGGGCTGCAAAAGAAAGCCAACATCAGCCTGGCTAGCGCTAGGCTGGGCTCCCCTCACCAAGTTGCAGGACTCACCGTGTCCTGCACCTCCACGGCTATCCCCCGCTGTCTCATGGCTCTCAGCACCTGGGATTGAAGCCGCTCAGTCCGATCTCCAGTGCCCACCACCACAATTTCTAATAAAAGGAGAACAGAGGTGTCTGTTAAGTGACCGAGGTAGGGGTGGCTTTCCCGGGTCCAGAGCACCTTGGCCCTCCTCCACAGATACCTATTGGGGGCTCCAGCATCCAGAAGAGGGAAAAGCTCTCTTCGGTGATGTCTTGGTGCGATCCCACCTGTGCAGATTCAATACCGGCAGGTTAAATACAACTACTCGCACCTTTCCATACCGGCCCCTTACCTGCTCCACAACGGGGCAATAGGGGGAACCAACTTTTCCGGGGACAGAATCTGGGGGCACGCCTGTGGCTCTGGGCCGCAGTTTCCTCGCTGCGGGGCAGGGCTCACGTTCCACTGCACCACTGAGTTCGGGAGTAGTGCGCAGGGGCCAAAGACGCGATTGCCGTTGACCGTGAAACCGCGACTGTTGTAGCTGTCAATATACAAGGTGTTCGGGGACTCGCGCTGCAGCAGAGAGATGCGCGTCCGCTGGTAGAGCTCATCGTCGGCCGGCGTGAGCCGATGTCCACGCCGTGGGGCCCTGCGGTGGGACAGGGCAGGGTTAAAGGCCGTGGCGCGGCGGCCGCAAGGTGCGGGGCGTGGAGGGACGGCGGAGCCGGCTCACCATAGGCGCTCGGCGTGTGGACAGCACAAGAGAGGCCGCGAGCGGGAAACGCCGCGAAGCACCAAGGCGGCAGCCATGGTGGAGCGGCTCGCGGGACGGCCGACGCAGGGTCAGAAGGGTCGGAGCTGAGCCGCGGCCGGCGCGCCTACAGCGCCCCCCGCGTCCTGGAGGCGCCGCGCAGCTGGGCCGGCTCGGCGGGAGTGGGAAGGGGCCGGCCCCGGCCATCTGTTCCGGAGGGCTCCCAGTCCCCCAGCGCGGCTCGGATATCTGCACCTGCCGCCCGCTCCGCCCCGGGGCCCCAGCAGACGATCTGGGGGGAGACGGGCACCAGGTGGCGCGGCCGGCTTCAGGGCCCTATTTGGGTCCCAGCAGCGACCTGGCCCCCGACTCCCAGCCTTGCCGCAGGGCTCCGGGGGCCTGGGGTGGGGCGGCCGCGCACCTGGTCGAGTCCCGCACACCTGGCCAGGGCGTGGTACGGGTTGGCAAGCCTCTAATCCTAGACTTTGGGGCATCGGGTTCCCGGGGCGGGGCGGGCGGCTCAGGTTACCCCCGTTAGCCGCCGAATCCGGCCCCTCCCTAACCGTCACTCGCGCGACCGTTGGCGCCGCCGCCGCGCGACCGTGGGGCGTGGCCCCGCGTGGATTGGCCTCTCCGCAGCGCGAGGGGGCGTGGCCCGGTGATTTTGCCTTAAAATGGCTCCAACTGCAGCCAGAGCCAGCGGAAGGGGACGCCGTGTCGTGTGTTTGCTGCTGCTCGGGTGGGACCTGCCGGGCCGAACCGGACCAGCTACTGAACTATGCAGCGGCCGGAGCATCGCCCTGCCCTCGCTCGCTCCGCTCGCGTCCCGAGACTTCCCCGCCCCCGTCTCGAGCCGAATCAGAGGGCCTACTGACACGAGAGCCGCTGGCACCGGCTCCGGGTTTGGGCATCTCCGCGCGCCCACCTTGTCGTGGCCTCAGGGGAACGTTGCGGCGTCTGCTACAGGCGGGGCGGGCGGGAGCTCGGCACAGCCGAGAACCATCGCAGTGGATTCCCGTGGCGCCCGCCGCCGCCGTGACCGTTGGGCTCCTCGCCCTTCGGACGCTGGCAGCGTCACCGGACAAAGGGACCGGGTGCGGGGGTGTCCCGAGTCGGGCGCGCGGGGTTACTTCCTCTCCGGCCCCGTGAGTGAGCTTCCCTCTTGGCTGACCCCAGTGCCCGCCTCGCTACCGTCACCGCACCAGTGGTCTGGGCTGCGTGGGACCTACAGAACTAATCCTGCCCCGAGGATATAATCCGGATCGGGAGCCGGTCCCAGGGGAGGGCCCACCGCACCTCCTATTGTTTTGGGGCCCAGGTGAGCACCTCGTTCCCAGTAGACTCAATTTCACTGCCTAATCCTGGATCTGCCTGGGAATGGAGGGGTTGTGACCCGTCCCCAGGGTAAGGGAAGGTCCCCTTCGCTGCCTGTCCCCCCCCAACTCCCACCCCCCCACGGCTGGACAGCGGGCAACGGAATCCCAAAAGCAGCTGTTGTCTCCAGAGCATTCCAGCTGCGCTTGGATTTCGTTCCCTGCTCTCCTGCCTGAGCAGCGTCCTCGCCTAGGAGTGGGCTAGCCCTGGTCCCCAGACATACTTGACTGGGTTGTCCTGGTCTCCATCCCCTCTCAAGTGCACCCGCAGGCTGGAAGTGAGAGCCAGGGCTGCAGCCATCTGTGGAACCCGGGCTAGCTTTGGTGAGGGGGGCAGGCTCAGGGACAATGGTGGGGAGTCCCACAGGGCTGCCTCTGCAGGCATCTCGCTAAAGATAGCCCTTCACTTCCTGGGGAAAACCCACCGCAACCGTCTTCTATACCGAAAGTAGCTGAGGTCCTCAAGTTGGGCTGGGCTGCCAGTCCCATAAGCAGCCTTTCCTGGGTCGTGCGCTTCTGATATGGAAAGCGCTTTGGAATGACACGATCACTCCCGTTGAGTGGGCACCCAAGAAGTCATCGGGAATGTCGTGTCCGTCCAGTGCTCTTTCGGCGCCTCCCTGGAGGGCCTTGAAGCTCTGGCTCAGGGAACTTAATGAGATTTTCCTGTCTCTAGGACCCCCTCCCTTCTGAGCTTCTCAGCTCTCTGCAGCCTCAGATTCAAGCCCCATTAAAGAAACAGGGAGGGGGGAGATTTAGATTACAGTGAATTGGAAGCAGTTGGAAACCTTCAGGCAACAGAAGAGCTTTCTGGAAACAGTTCAAGAGGAGCCGGGTGTCTGGTGCTTGTGGTGGCTCTTCCTGTGTCCATATTTAGTTTGGCCCGTACTAGCTAAGCCTGGAACTAGGAGTTTTTCTGTTAACCTAAGCCAGGTCGAAGGAGAATTATTAAAAGTTTGCCAAAAAGAAACAAAACATGACGGTTCTAATTTCTCAAGATTAAAAAAAAAAGTATCTATTGGTGGGCAGTAATCACAGGAATAAAGACTACATATATCTGATAGGAGGAAATGCTTTCTAGCCGTGGAACGCTTTTTTTTTGTTTAGAAAAATCGACTGTGAGAGTGGATTATCAGCTACTCTAGTGTGGTGACAGTTCATCTGGGACTTTAGGGGTTTTGATTGTAGGGGTGGGAGAGATGAAACACAAGTACAGCGATCTAAGATTTCAAAGAGGAAAAAGCCTCAAGTGAGCCCCCACCAGATCTCTAGGCTCTTATGCGCTGATTGCTAACGCTTGCGTCAACATACAAAACGTAGGCCGCAAAAATTTCGGACTTTGGTCCGACTAGGGCGGATGGGCCACGCGGAGGGAGTCGCGGGCGCCTTAGGTGGGAAAGAGTAGCGCACTCCCCTGGCGCACCTGTCGACTCGGGGACCGCCGCCAGCGCTCCGGCCCCGCCTACCGGCCCTCCCGGAAACTTGACCTCTCGAAACCCAGCTTCCGGTTCCGGTCGCGCCTTCCGGTCGCCATGGCGACGGGCCGCCTGGGGGTCGAGGAGACACTGGGGGCCCTCAACGCGGCGCTGGGCCCCGGAGGTCCCGTGTGGTTCAAGGAGACACGTGCCCGCTACCTTCGCGCCAGAGACTTCCTGGCGCCGCGACGCGCACTCCAGGCCCGCTTCGGAGATGCACAGGTGGGAGCGGGCCGGGCGGCGACGTGCGGCGGGGCTGACGGAGAGCTCCGCGGCCCCGCTCACCCGCCTGTCCTCCTGCAGGTGCCCGAGCTGGTGGTCCGCGCGCTCGCCGGCCTGCAGGGCCCGGGCGTGGCCCCGGTGCTGCGCTGCGCGCCGACGCCCGCAGGGCTGGAGCTCCAGCTGCAGCGGACCGCCGTCTTCGAGCGCGTTCTCGGCGCCGTCGCCGCCTATGCCGCGCCTGCCGCGCCCGCCGCGCCGCGCCCGCGCGTGGTTCTGCACTGCCCGGCGCTGCGCGACGCCCCGGGCGCGCTCCGCCTGAGCCAGCTACGGGCCGTGCTTGTGGCCGACCACCTGGCGCGAGCCCTGCAAGCTCACGGGTACGCGGGCGCGCGGGCACGAGCCGCCCGGGGCGGGAGGGAAGGGCTTGTCGCGCCCGCCTGAGGCTCTTGCCCTGGCTTTATAGGGTGAGCGTTCGTCGAGTGCCTGCCGTGCAAGATCCGCACATGCCGGCCTTCCTGCAGCAACTCGGGGTGGACTGGCCGACCGCCTCGCAGGGCGCGATCCCCGACGTTCTGAGGAACCGCGCCCTTGCAGAGCTTACTCCTGCAGGTGACGGGGACCGTCTGCCTCCTGGAGCCCTGGGCAGAGTGTGCCTGAAGGGGCTGGTGGAAGAACGGGGGCGTGCGGCGGGCTATGACCCCAACTTGAACGACTGTCTAGGTAAGACTTGGGAGTCTAGTGTGGCCCGAAAGACCGATGAGCCGGCCTTCCCGGCATGCCCCACATCACGCGTTCTCTTTGCAGTGACTGAGGAGCTGCTCTCAGTGCTGGCTGAGCTGCAGGAGGCTGTGCAACACTGGCCAGAAGATAGCTCTCCAGGACTGGTTAGCGATCCCCCTTCATCCTTAAGGCGGCTACAAAGTAGGGGTCCTGTCTCCCCTCAGTAATCCCCTAACCCACTCCTTAGGCTGCACCCCCAGACGCTGATGCAGAAGGCTGTATGGTTGTGCACGTGGTGAGCTGCGAGGAAGAGTTCCAGCAGCAAAAGCTGAACCTGCTTTGGTGGAAGTTGGATGACCAGGCTCCTTTCAGACAGGTAGGACAGACATGTTCTGCTCTGGCCCTCACCAGCCTCAGATAGCCCTGCCCGAAAGTTTGGGGAAGAAAACACTGAAGAATGAGTTGAGAAGAGCTTGTTGGGGAGCTAAGTACCACCACCTGAGCCCTGCTGTCCTCCTGACAGAAACACCTGGTCTGTGGTCCAGTGAAAGGAACAGGTGCCCATGGCACCCTCACTGCCCAGGAGTACTACGAGTGAGTGAAGCTGGAAGGCTCCTGGGGGAGGCGGGCAGACACGGCAGGCTGGGCCTCATTAACTCTTTTCAAAATGCAGGCTCCGGCACACCCAGGTTTGTAAGGCATCAGCGCTGAGGCACAGCATGGATCTGGTACAAGGTGCGCCAGGGAAACCTCGGGTTTGGCATGGAGGCACCACTGCCCCTGATCTCTGCACACACTGACCCATGTCTGTTTTCTCAGACCCTGCCTGGACAGATATTTTCAGGGTGCTCACTGTGGCAGCCATCAAATTTGAGATGCTCAGCACAGCTCCACAGAGTCAGGTGAGCCCAGGTGCCTCAGAGGATGGGGGGCCCTCTGGGTAGGTTGCTGTCCTCCCTCTTCCCTCTCTAAAGCTGTGTCCCCCACCTCCCAGCTCATTCTAGCCAATGACAGCATTTCCACCAAAGGCACCAAGAGTGGTACCTTTGTCATGTATAATTGTGCCCGCCTTGCCACACTCTTTGAGAGTTACAAGCACAGCATGGAACAAGGTCTGTACCCTGCTTTCCCACCTATAAGCAATCTGGATTTCTCACTGCTACACGATGAGGTGAGTACCCCTTGTGGCTTGCTGGCATATCCAAGAGACTTGGACTTGTTCCCAGCACCCTTCTCCCCAACAGGGTGAGTGGTTGCTGCTCTTCAACAGTGTCCTCCCCTTCCCAGACCTGCTGAGCCAGACAGCTGCCCTGGTCAGCACAGCCCCTGGGCTCCACATCACTGCACGCACGGAGATGGTGAGGCAGAGACCAGGAGACACTGCACGCGCGAGTCTTTATTCTGGTCACGGACACAAAAGCAGAGACAGGCCAGTGACTCTCTCTGTCTCTAGGTGTGCAAATTCCTGGTGCAACTCAGCATGGATTTCAGCTCCTACTACAACCGTGTACACATCCTAGGGGTAAGCAAGCACAGCAAGAAGGAGGGTGTGTGTGGGAAATAGATGCAAGGGATGCTGGGGAAGCAGAGGAGACCAGCGTGGCTAAGGCCCCTTCTCTTCCAGGAGCCGCGACCACACCTGTTTGGTCAAATGTTTGCCCGTCTACAACTCCTGCAGGCTGTGCGTGAGGTGCTCCATACCGGCCTGGCCATGCTGGGCCTCCCTCCACTGAGCCACATTTAAGGCCACAGAGGACACCGCAACTGGGAATGTTCACAAAGTCACCCACTAGGAAAAAAACAAAGTCCCGCCGATTTTGCTGCCCCAAATAAATTGCCTTTGTTACAGAGCTTGTCTTACTGTGGGGAATGGGGAATGTCCTGCTCTGCCCAGGCAGTTCTCTACTCACCTCCTGCTTTAAGGTCAGGAACCTCCCCTCCAGGCACATGGGACACAGGCACAGTCAGTCCTGCTCTACTGTCTGTGAGCAGACCCCATGCCCATGCCAGCCACCATGTACACCTCAGTCATACCAGTTGTAAATCTCAAGCCCTTGGCCCCCAAGAGCACAGCGGTGGCCAAACTCAGGGCTCACAGGCCAGCAGTCCATATCCGCCACGTCTGGTACATGGTATACCGCACTGTTCATGAAGCTGGGCTCACCATGTCCCAGACGCCAGAAGGTCAGCCGTTGGTCAATGGAGGCTGTGACCATGAGGCTGGGGCTTAGGATCTTCAGGCCTGTCACATGGGCAGCATGTGCAGAGGGCACAGAATATTCCTCTAGCACTTTCAGTTGGGGTATCACCTCAGCACCCCCCACAGCTTCTTCCTGCTCTGGCCTCTCCACAGCAAGCACAAAGACATGAAGCGAGCCATCCTCACTGCCACTGGCCACAAGATGGCCGTCGCTTGTGGGCAGGGTGTGTAGACTGTTGACACCACAGCTGTGAGCCTGGACAGTCAGGCAAGGGTTACCCAGCCCTGAAGAGAGAAATTGGTGGTCAAGGCTCAGGACAAAGTATGAGGTGGGAAGAGAAAAGTCCAGCTGCATGCAAGCCACTCACGGTAGGGCAGTCCAGGCTCAGCCGGCGGTTCCAAGGCCTTAGAGCCATGGTCCAGCACGGTGGTGAGATCCCAGAAGGCCAAGCTGCCATCAGTGGCAGCACTGCACAGGAACAGCCTCCTGAGGTAGGAAAGAGCAGCAGTGAGCGAAGGGGAAAGGACAGGGAGACCTCCCAACCTGTGTGACTGTCATGCAGCCCTTCTCACCGGCGCTGGTTGGGAACCTCATGAGTAAAAGAGTGGACCTTGAGGACACAGCGCTTGTGGTGGAAGGTTTCAGCCAGGAGCTGCAGTCGGCGTCCAGAGTCCTGGAGAAGAAAGAGCCTGGGGGGCCCAGTGGGGGAGAAAGCTCAGAATCCATTCTAGCTGACCTGTCTTCCTATCTCCTGGCCACCAAACACTTACCTCACTGCACCGTCACTACAGGCTGCAGCCAAAATCGGGCCAAGGCCAGGCTTGTCAGACTCACACACAGCAAGGCACATGTACCTGCAGGGATGACACCAGACATCAGGAAAAGCCTGAGAAACACGACCCAGGGTTTGTCCTCTGTGAACCCCCATTTACATGCCTGCCTGGCAGTGACCTCACCTGGTCTCTGGATCCACCTTGACCATCTGGTGCCGATTGCGCTGCCGATCCCAGTACTCATCCAGCCGGTGGGATGAGAGGTGCATGACATGGCAAGCAAGACGGCTTGGGGTGCAAGGGTCTGGCGTGATCATGAGGCTGAAGCAGTGCATCTCAGCTCGGCCCCCCGCAGAAACCACATGAGCAGTAAGCCCAGGCCGAGGATCCTTCATGCCACCCGGAGTGCTAACACCCCACACAGCCAGTGCACGCACAGACGAGATATGGTTACAAACAGCCGTCAGGGCATGAGCTGCCCCCGTGGCGGTGGGGAGTGCCAGGACACAGACAGTGGTGTCCTCACTGCATGTGATCACAATGTCGGTCAGGCCAGGTCCTTCATTGGCAGGCTCCACTTGGTCAGGATCCATTAAGTTGGGCACTCCATACTCGGGCCCCAGAGTGATGGTGCCTACACGCTTTACACAGGTGATTTCACGGCCATGCAGACTCTCCCGAAGGATGACATGGGGTCGGGTACAACCCCCCAGAGCCCGGTACAGCATGACTTCCCCATCCTTGAGGTAGGCGAAGGCCATGGCCGCCTCAGTGTCAGAGAAGGCCCAGGAACGATGCCCTCCGCCACAGTTGATGATGTGCAGTTTCTCATGTGACCGGGGGCTCCATACCACAAACTCATTGGCATGGAAACCCAGGATGACTGTGCTCCCATCAGCCATCATGCGAAGCCCAGCCACCCAGTTCATGCCTCGGCAGGACTTCTGCCTTAGGACTGGATGGAGCTGGCCATTTCGCACGAAGAGCTGGTAGTAGGCACCATCACGTCCTGTGGTGTACACGTAGCCACCGTGACAGGTGACTGAAGTCACACCCTGCTTCCCATGAAGAGAAGGGAGGGTGGACACAGGGCCCCACTCCTCCATGTTATCCTCATCCCCACCACTGTTATTATTACCAACTCCGAGTGCGAGGGCAGCAATCCCAAATTTGCCTCCAATCTCCAGATCCTTGAGCAGATTTGGTCTGGAGGGGAAAAGCATCACAGAGCCCCTGCGATCTCCACACACCAGGAAGTCGCCCGGGGGCAGGAAGGCACTGCAGGTGTGCCATCGCTGCTTGCTGGGAGGCAGCAGGTACCGGCAGCGCTCCTTGACAAATATTGCCTTGCCAGTGGGTGCGGCGGTGATCTCCAGGCAAGTGATCACCCCTCCTGGGCCAGATGCCAGCAACAGTAGCTCCTCATAGCCACGCAGGGCCCAGCTTAGGCTGTGCACCTTGCCATTGAATGGGGTAAGGTCCACAGCTGCAGTTGGAGTGTTAATGGGGACAACCTTAATACGACCCTCCCCATTAGCCATGGCACACAGTCCAAAGCCCTCAGGACCAGGGGCTGCCTCCAGGAGACAGTAGGACTGAAAGTGCTTATCCTCCAGGAGCTGCTCCCAGGACTTGACCTCAAGGTCATAGAGGTACAGAGTCCCCACATCAGTTACTGCCAGCAATCGCCATGAACCAGCCAGTGTCACAGCCTTGAGGGCACCCGGCCTGCTCTGGGACTTGAAGTCAAGAGATGAAACTCCTGAACCAGGATAACCACGCCCTACCAGGTGCCACAGCCGGATGCCTGAGTCATCACCCCCAGTGACTACCCATGCCTGCCCCTCATGTGTAGCGAGGGCACGAATCCCACGTCCCTGGTGACCCCGAAAGGCCTGGAGGATCTCACCTTCGTGGCTCCATACCAAACAGACACAGTCCTCTCCTGCACTGATAAGGTAATTCTCCAGGAGCTTGACTTGCCACACCCGGGCACTGTGACCGAAGCAGTGCCCAATATTCTGCACCCGACCCCCAGGCACTCGCAGGTCACCCACCTTCCAGATGCGAACACTTCGGTCTTCTGAAGCTGTGGCCAGCAAGCCCTTGCTTTCCAGGTATGACATGCTGAAGATGACACCTACATGCCCACTAACCCGCCGGTCAGGGGCCACTGGCTCATCTGTAGAGCCAGTTCCTGGGTACCAGACCAGAAGCTGGTTTGAAACGGCACCTGCTACTATTGTCAGTTCCTTCCAGGAGTCTCCGATTAGACAGGCTGAGGACAGAGTGCACCTGTCCGTGCAGTGAACTTCCTGCTGGACACAACCTACCACAGGGTCATATAGTACTACCGAGTTGTGACCCAGAGCCAAGGCTATGTTGCCCTCAAGCCAATGTGCATCCCAGATCCAGTCAGACATGTTCCACAGGCCAGAGCGCCAGAGCTCCCGGAAGCGGCCCTGTCCCCAGCTAACTTTCACAATCCGGAGCCCCTTGCTTCCAAATACAGCCACCATGGCCTCCGAGTCAAGGTTTCCTTTGGGGTCTGGTCGCACCCGGAACCCATGGATAAGGTAGTGGCCAAGCAGGTTCTGCACTCTCTTCATCATCCGCAGATGTCCACCCAAATCCAAGCTGTACACCAAGACATCTGGCCCCTCACCTAGACAGAGGCAAAGAGCCACATCAGAACCCTCACCCAGTTCTGATGTGCCACCAAGGAGCAGGGAGCAGGGGGACTCTGCACACACAGCCTGCTGATGTCTTAGGAAACATTCCCAGAGGCTTATGTAGTACCTTCCTTCTCACTTTTGGGACAGGCTTATCCACCCCATCATGTACATGGGGTAGACTCACATACCAAGCAATCTGATCCATCCAGAAGAAAGGGGCCTCCTGGCTATGCTGCTTATCCTCGAGTCTTAATTATGTTTCTCATCCCAATGATCATCACCCAATCAGGAAACCCACAGCTTACACCTCTTGTCACAATTTCTCTGAGTTCTGTGGATTTTATTTGCTAATTACTTTTCTAATGCTGCTCACCAGTCATCTGGATCCAGGATGTCACCTCAATCTGAGATGACAGTAACAGTTCTTCATGGCCATTCCTCATCTACCATTTCGGTCTTCCAACATTTAAAAGGCATTTATTGAACTTCAAGTATAAATCAGTGAACTGTTATGCTGAAGTAGTGAGTAAAAAAAGCACACAGTGCTTCTATGTGTAAGGCAGGTATTATCACGTAAGTAGATGGCATTGCTGTAATTTTGGCTGTTTCCAGGAAAGAACTGCTTTGGTCTTTTGTTTGGATTTTTGGGTCATACCTGGTGATGCTCAGGGGTTACTCCTAGCTCTGCACTCAGGAATTACTCCCAGTGGTATTTGGGGGACAATATGGGATGCCAGGGATTGAACCCAGGTCAGCTGCGTGCAAGGCAAATGCCCTCCCCAGTGGACTCTTGTTCCGGCCCAAAAACTGCTTGTTGCTTTAAGAAAATAACATATCTAAGCCATGAAGAAAGCACAAAGGGCTAGTATATACACTTTGCACGCATGAGGAAAGCCAAAGTTGATTCTCAATACAGTATGGTACCTCAAATACGCCAAGGAATAACTCCAGCAACACCAGTAAACCCTGAGCACTGCAGGGTGTGCTCCCTAAAAGAAAATGGGAAGCAAAAAAAGGAAAAAAAAAGAGGGGGGAGCTGGAGTGATGGCTCAAAGGCTGAGAGCTTGCACATGTGTTTTGTTTTGTTTAAATATACAGAAAGTCTACTCAGTGGTTCTCAACAGCGAAGAAACTGTCCAACCCTAGACATTTGGCAAGGTGTTCAGACAATTTTGATTTTCACTGCTGGCCATGCAGGAGGCGACACAAGAGGCAAAGGGCTACACACTGTAAAGCACAGACCACAGCCTCAAAAAACTGGACCCCACCCAAATGTGCAGTGCCTAACCTAAAAAGATTGGATGTCTGGGCGCCACTTTGAGACCATGCTAGGACTTGCCAGAGGGAGTGGGGAAGAGAAAAGTGAACCTTTCTTGGAGAGACAGAAAGCAGTCTGATGACACCTGATATAACAGAAGATGAAGGGAGCAAGATAGGCTAGAAAGAACGCTTCAGTGGGGGCCAAGGAGGCATAGTGGCATGACCGCTAATGCTGACAATAAAGGCAGAGAGGTGTCACATACAAGTCAAAACTGCTGGACCCACAAACAAAAAATTGACCAGACTGGCGTGGGGAGTGATGCAGATGCACAAACCTGTTGTTTCTTTGAGTTTCTGCTTACCCACCCTCCTCCAAGACTCTTAAGCGTTGGCTTAGGAGCTGGGGTTCTTAGAACCCTACTACCTGATCGAATCTAGCGTCTTTCCTTCTCTCATACACATTCCCTCTTTGTAGAACTCAAAGTTTGACAATCCTGTCTCAGAACCATCGTGCAACTCAGCAGCATCAGTGCAACTCCCTGACGTGACCTGGCACTCCTCGGAGAGGCAAAAGGTCGGCTACCTGCTACCCCATCCACTCCAACTTTTTTCTTTTTTTCAATTTCTCACTTTTTATTCTTCTTTCTGGGTCACACTCGGTGATGCTCAGGGGTTAGTCCCGGCTCTGTACTCAGGAATTACTTCTGGCGCGACTCAGGGGACTATAGGGGCTGCTAGGGGATCGAAGCCGCGTTGGAGGCTTGTAAAGCAAATCGCTCTGGCCCCTCCACTCCAGCTCTTCAGCCCCTTCCCGGCCTAGGGAGGCCCAACTGCAAAGTCCCGGGCCCCGCCCTCGGCGAGACCACACCCCCGAACCCTAGACCCCCGCCCACCTCCAACCCCCCCCAACCCCATCCTCCCTGCCAGGCCACGCCTCCGAGAACCCGGGCCCGCCCACCCCGCCAGGCCACACACCCCGAGCCGGGACCCGTCAGTCCTCCACTCCAGGCTACACCACGAGCCCCCTGGGTCCGCCCACGCCCGGGGGGAGCCTCATCTGGAACCTCTCTGCCAAGTCCCCCGGAAGACTTACCCTCCCCCACCACCCCCGCCTCCTGGAAGGGGCTACGTCCCTCTCTCCTTCCCTTGCCCAAGCCTGCAGAAATGCCTGTGCTTCCCGCTCTCCCGCTGCCCTTCCCACGTCCGCGGCAGCCCGTGGAAGCCCTCGACAGCCACACAACAGCTTTCTGCCCCCTCGGCTGCTCGGGCGCGCCAACATTCCCGCCCTCCCGCCGTGGGCCCGGCCCCGGCCCGCCGCCCGTGCTCGGGGCATCCCTTTGTTCTCCCGGCCCCGCCCCCGCCCCCGCCGGGCTTCTCTGCCCGCTAAGCGCGTCCCTCAAGCCCGAACCTCACCCGCCAACAGCCGGTCCCCCACGCACTCCAAACCCGTAACCGGGAGGAGTATGAGCTCCGAGCTAGCCCGCGGCCAGACAGAATCCTCGTGAGCGTCCATGTCTGCGCCTGCAGCGCTGCAGCGGCCGAGAGCAGAGGGAGCGCAGCTCTCGCGAGACGCGGCCGTCCTCCAGCGCCGCGCAGCTGGTCTACCGGAGCCCTAGCAACAGGTAGCGGAGCCCGGGGTCTCCCGCTGCCGATGTCCAATGACGACCCTGCGCCCCACGAAATCCACACGGTGATTGGCTGGGCTGCGCGGCGAGCGCCCCTCCCCGTCACGTGACGCCCGCTGTGGCCTCTAGCTGCGGCGGCTTCGCCCCGGCCGGACTCTCCCTCCCACCCCTGAGGAGCCCCTGGGCCCGGTGGCTCAAAGCCCAGTAGATTTATTGGAGGGGCTAGCAAGGGTCTGTACACAATAAATAGGAATATAGCGCGCTGCCCTAATCGCGGCCGGAGGCGGGGGTGGGGCAAGACAGCAGCTTTGGCCAGCAGCTAGACGGAGCTGACAGGGTTGGGGGGGCGGGGGGAGGGGGATGTCGACCTGCCACGGAGTCCTCCCCCTTCGTCCCACGCCGCCCCACTCTCCCCTCAGAGTTCCACTCGCGTATCGCGGTAGGACCGGTCCAGGGCCCACTCCGGTTGCGAGTCGGCGCCGGCCTCGCGAGCCAGGCGTGCCATCTCCTGCTGGTACAGGGCCTGCCGCGCCCGGCTGGGGTCCACATTGATCCAGTTGTTGGCGATCCACTTAGTGCCACGAGTGACCAGGCAGCCCCCGTGCAGAGAGTAGTCATCCACGTCACCCACCCAACCTAGAAGAGAAGGATGGCGTAAGCAAGAGAGGGGATGGAGGGGCTTGAGACTGGTCTGGATTTGGCTCTGTCCATACTGACAGGGCAAGGCGGGGGCGGCAGCCTTGCCCACCTTTCCTGAGCAGGTGGCCCCGAGGTCACATGGGCACTCAGCATTTCTCTCTAGGGACTAATCAACTCTGGTCCTCTGAAACCGTTTCCCTCCTGCCAAGCTTGTCTACATAGCTTCCCCGCCCGGGTGGGTGAGGGGCAGGTGTCCCTGGCCCCAGTGAGCTAGAGGGCTGGGGGCTTAGGCTGTCATGGGGGTGTGAGATTTGTCAGTACCATAGAAACCACCCAGGATTGAAAGCCACTTTGGAAGACTCTAGAGGTAGAAAACGATTTGTAAGGTGACTATAAAGAGCCAGCCAAGTTGTCCGGTCAAGGGCCAGACAAAGGAACCTTGCCTCAGGGCACCCCCAGCCTGGCCACAAGCCCTTACCATGCCCATCCGGCAAATAGTTGTACCAGAAGACTGCTGTTCCCTGCCTGGGCTTGACGCGCAGGTTCCCCTTGTCACAGTGTCTCCGAGTGTCCCGGAGGTCCACATCATCCTGAATCAGACTCTGTGGGCAGCAGGGTAGAGGGGTTTTCAAGCTGCCCCCAGGGCACTGCAGGAATGGAGGCAGGGCAGCCAAAGGCAGGGAGGGGCAGAGGGAAGATGTCAGATGTACCCAAGGGACCATCTGATCCTCACCCGGGTCTGGAGGGGCCCTGCCACTGCACCAGAGTCGCAGCCCAGTTGGCTCTTACCATTTCGTCGTAGGTCCTGTTGTCTGCTACAGGGAAGACAGTCTCGCCCCCACCGGTGACGTTGTTCAAATAAAACAGCACTGTCATGTAGCTGCAAGGCAGGGGGGCTGCTGAGCAGGGTCCCAGTTCTGGACGCTCCCTGGGGCTTACCTGTGGGCAGGAGAAGCTGCCCAGGTTCCCAAGGGCCTTGGGGGGCAGACTGAGATCGGTGACAACAGTGCCACGATGTCCCTACCCCACCTTTCCCACAGCCTCTTTCTTCTCATCAGATTGTATTTTTCTGTGACCCAGATCACAGGCCAGATGAGACAGGGAGGTTAGCAAAGGCAGCAAAATCATGCAAAAGAGCTTCATAGACTAGAAGTAGCTGAGCCAGAGCAGCCACCTGGAGAAAAGAACTGCCTCTGTGCAGAGGCGGGGGGCACAGGCTCAGGGGGGAAAGCCTCCAGGGCTGGAGATAGGATCCGGATTCAGGGGAGGGGAGAAGGAACTATGGTCCAGCCTGGCCCCTGGTGTCAGAACACTTCTTTCTGTCTGTGGAGCTGGCCACTGATGCAAGATGCCACCCTCCCTCCACTTGGTAAACCATCCCAGGGGGAGAAGGGGTAGGATCCCTAACCAGATGGCCTGATGCTCTGTGTCCTGGGCATAGGGGCCTGTCCAGAGGACAAGGTTATGCTGTGTCACAGGGTGGTACAAGTTTTTGGGGTGGTACAAGTTGTGGGTAGTCCCTAGGTGAGAGGTACTTGCCGGCAGGATGTCTCGAAGGGTACAGACTCGTTGGCTACCAGTTTGGTATGGGAGCAGATGGTCTCTGGGTACACGGGCCCACTGTCCACGTGGGCATGGTAGTGGCCTCCCTCGCCGTAGCGCACAACCTGCAGTGGCTCACTGAGCTCCACGATTTCAGGTGACAGACGAGTGAGGCGCAGCACCCTGGGGGTAGCAGGTATTCAGTAAGGTGTCACCGCCTTCTCATAAGCTCTTCCCTACCCATCTCCCCTAGCATCCCCCAGGAGCCCTGGGGAGCAGGAAGGGATTATTTGTGGTGAGCCCTTTCCCACTGGGAGGGGGAGATAGCTTTTCCCTAAACTGGGGACCCCCCCCAAGAGAGTTATCTTCAACTCTGGGCTGTTCAAGGGTGGGGGTCCTATGGGCAGTGATAAAAGGTCATTTCCCAATCAGCGGAAAGCAAATGTTCCATCTATTTTTTGTTTTGTTTGGGAAGCCATACCCAGTGATGCTCAGGGTTTATTCCTGGCTCTGACCTCATGGATCGCTCCTGGCATCCTTGGAGGACCGTATGGGGTACCAGGGATAGAACCTCAACAGCCTCGTGCAAGTCAAGCACCCTACTTGCTGTGTTGTCTCTCCAGCTGCCCCTGGACTTTTCTGTCAGTCTATATTTAATCCCAAACATATACTGTTTCCCCACAACGAGGGCTAATTTGCCTTTGTTAATTGTTTTGGATGGGCCCTCATCCTGGTCTAACAAACAGAACTTAGTCCTGGGGTAGCTAATCAACTCTGTCCTCTCAGCCGAGTCAAAAGCTTCTGCGAGGGTCCCGCTAGCTTTCTCTCCCAGCACTGTCCCAGGGAGGACAGCATCAGGTGCTCACCTCTGCCGGATGGCACGCATGACGTGGTGGGCACCTTCACCCTGGTACAGCCATGTGTGGTGGCTGTTCCGCACCAGCTCGCTGGACTCTGCCTTGCGGCTCCTCATGTACTTGTGGAAGTCCCGAAGGTCCATGTCGGAGAACTCCTGCAGGCTCAGCACTCCTGCACGGGGCAGCCACCATCAGGGCCCACAAAACCCAGGGGGGGCGCTGCAATGGCAGGCCGCACCTTCCTCCCTACCCCAAAGGGAGCGGCTGCCCCTGACCTTAGGCACTGGGGGGCCATGTGCACCTGTCCCTCATCTGGACTCTCGGGTCAGATGAACCTGGCTTCTGTCACATCAGGCCCTACAGGAAGACCCAGAGAAGTTCGTTTCTTCAGTTAGAGCTTGATTGGATCCCTCCCCCCCCACCAAAGTAAGAATCCCAACCTCTAATTGACTAGCCAGAATTTCAAAAGATCAAAAGCTACGTGGTCAAGACGGGCCCTTGGTTGGCCAGTCTGGTCTAGAGTGGCTCATGGTAGCCAACCTCTGAACATATAAAGCATGACAAAAGGGCAGCTAGTGTCCTATTTGGTCCAGGGTCTTCCACACTGCAGGGCGTGGGCCAGGGCTGGTCCCAAGACTTCCTCCATGGTCCCAATTCCATCTGGAATGATGCAGATCTGGCCAATTGGGCCTACTGGCCTGTCACTCTACCTCAGCAAAGAAAGGCAGGCCATGCTTCCCAACAAAGCAAGGGTTCCATCTTGTTGGAATCTAATAGTAGCTGATACCATTATTTTCCTTTCTGACTTGAGGGAGAGACACTTTCCATCCTTTGGCCCAGATTTCCCTAAGGTGTGGGACACATAAGGGTTGTGAGTCCAACATCAGCTCTATATGTAAGGAGAGGAATAGCCTGATATCCTCCAGCAACAGGTAGGTCATAGTCAAATTCCTTATTCTAGGTTCTTCAACTACAAGATCACTATTTAGTTGGTTGGGGGGGAGGGGAAGAGTGGGGAAACACACCTGGCAGTAATCAGGGATTACTCCAAGCTTTGTGCTCAGGGATCATTTCTGGAAGTGCTCGGAAATTACATGCAAGACAAGTGCCTTAACTCCACAAATTCTCCAAATGAGAGTTGACTGTTGTTCCTTTCTGACTAAGTCTAGAACTTGGGCATGAAAGTAATGACTATACTTCAGAAACTTCCTGTGGTTACAAAGGGGATGCATTTGTATGACAACCCACTTTCCACACTTGCCCCTAGTAGTCAGCATGACTCCAGGTAACCAAGAGGCATGGGAAACATCACGAGGGTGGACACAGTGCCTGGCTGCAGATACAGGCCTGGAGCAAGGTGAATAACCAAACTCAAGCTGGCCATGCCTACCATCTATTTGTGCTGTTCCAGTCTACCCTGTGCCAGTGCCAAACAGCAGCCCAACTTGGTGCGCAGACAGGAAAGAGCTCATCTGCCTGACAAGGACAAAGGGATCTCCAAGCGTTTCCCTTTAGACAGTCACCGAGAGGAATGGGAAGGTCCTAGCTCTGGCCTGCTTCCCAGGTATAAGGGCCAAGCCGGTCCTGAGAGCTGGTGACGCACACAGAATTGTGGCGAGGTGTGAGCTCACCGTCCCCATCAGGGTCAGCCTTGATTGCAGAGTACATCTCCTGAATGTTCTCCGGAGTCATCCACCGTCCATTTCCCAAACGATTCTGGGCCAGCACCTAAAGCACAATAAGGTCCTTCAGTGGATGGGAGAACCACCGGAGCCCCGAGCACCTGCCCAGTTCTTGCTGAAGGGCTATAGATCCAGGTGAAAGGGCTCATGTGAGGACAAAGAACTGAGCTAAGGGGAGGGTAAGCAAAAAAGGCCCAGAAGCTTGTCGGGAGCAGAACAGGCACGCAGAGATCAGACGGTCATAACATGGTCAGCCCTGTGGGACTGTGACCTTGGGGGCCAATGAAAGTGTCAGCCCTGGTGGCAGAGCAAAGCATTCAGATCCCAGGTGAAGGGGGTGGAGCCAGGGCCTGGCTGTGAAGGGGGAATAGGCACCAGGGGCAGCCTGGCCTAGGCACTGAGCTCAGGCTCAGGAGAGCATTTTGTGTATTCAGGGGACATGACACCCCAATGAAACCTCGCTCAGAGTCCTGGATGTGAGTGGCAGGCAGAGTGGGGGCGACTCCTCAGATCTGCCTCATCCACCTTGAGTTCTAGGGGAGCTCCCTGCGTAGCAGCAAGGAAACCAGCCCACGAAGTCCCACACCGGGAACTGTGGTGCTAAATGCCGTCCCCGCCAGGAGGTTCTCCTACCATTTTCCTGATCCTGGGGAAAGCAGGGCTCTCCCAGGAAGGGAGATAGCCCTGGGCTTAGTGTGCCCAGGTGATGTGAGGTGCCATCACACTTAGGGTCAGGGCTGCACTTGTCAAGTGACCTCATCATCAGAAAGGCCACCGTGGACACTCCCCATGACCCTGCGTGTGCTCCAGGCCCCAGGATCCTAACCTCACGGAGCTGTAGGAGACCATCACGGTTCTGGTCCAGCAGCTGGAAGAGGTCCAGCTGGCTGACCTGCATGGTGCCCATGGCCTCCTCATACTCTTCGGTGGGCAGGATCTGGCTGCGCTGTAAACCCTTCATCTGTGCCAGGTGGATGATCAGTCGACACTCCTCATCACTCAGGAAGCCGGGGATTTCTGTCAGAAGAGGGGGGTAAAGCCAAGGATTGGGCCAGGGCACAAATACATCCAGAGCCCTCTCTTTAGGGCTCTTGGGGTGCTCCGGGGACCCTGCTGGTCACTGTGTCGGGAAGGTCTCACACTCCCCTTAATAGAGTCCTGGGACTGATACTGTGGTGGATTTTCCTGTAAACATCCATCAGTTTCTGGAGCATGGTGACTGGCCTGGCGCTGAGACTCCTGGAGAGTGTGGGAGTGAAGCCGTTGCTTGCCCAGACCCAGAGTGATCCACAATAGGTGGGTCTGAAGGGTGCAGAGCTGACCATCATTTATGGGCTTATATTTAAAACACGGAGGGTGATGGCAGTTCATTTATACTATTCAGCAATATACAAATCAAAGAACACACAGTCACTCAGCACTCTAGGCCAGCGTTTGCTCTCCACCTCCCACGCGGGGCTGCTGGCCATCTTTTCAGGGCTGAGCTGCCCTGTGCTGGAAGGTCAGTGGGGGATCCACTGACCTTGAAAATTAAGCTTCTTGGCCTCTATGATGTCCCAACAGTCCTAAACTCCCCCAATTCCTTCAGGAGCAAATATTTACGGTACACCAATGAAATTCCTTCAGGAACAAATATTCATGGTCCACCAAGCAGAGGAAGGCCCAGCTATGACCATGCTCTCACAAAACAAGACTGGCTGCTCTGTGTTATATTCCCAGTCACTTCCCAGGAAGGCCTTTGGCCATTCAGAGGCATACTCAAAGCAGTTATGTTGGTTACTGTTGTTTTAGGGTCACACCCAGAGTGCTGGGGGGCTGAAGGGCAGTTATGTCTGACCTGGTGCTTAGGGATCACTCCTGGCAGTGCTTGGAGGACCGTGTGGTGCCTGGGATGGAGCCTGGGCTTCCTGCATGCAATGCAACAGTTTGGTCTGCTGGTCTCTCTGGTCCTAGAGCAGCTCTGTTTTGTTGGGCCACACCTAGCTGCGCTCAGGGATTTCCTCCTGGCTCTGTGCTGAGGGATCATTCCTGGAAGGGCTCAAGAGACCATGTAGGGTACCAGTGACTAAACCTGGGGTGGTTGCGTGCAAGCAAATGCTCTACTCGCTGTACTGTCACTCCGGCACCTAGAGCCGCTTTCAAGTCGTGCCACACACAGGACGCAGTCTCTGTAAGACGCCGACCTAAACACATCAACTCCTTAAGCTCTATACTCACCAGGAGAGCCAGGCCACCCCTGTCTGCCTCCCAGTCACACAAACCCAGTGAGGGCAAGTGAGCCACTAGGGGTGAGGGTGGGGTGTGCTGCTGGACCAAACTGCAGAACAATGGTCACCTCTGATCATTTTCTTTTTGTTATTTTGGTTTTGGGGCCACACCTGTATGTGATCTGAGTGTGACCACACACTCCACGCTTATTCCTGGCTCTGTGCGCAGGAATCACTCCTGTGCTTAGGGGACCATATACAGTGCCCAGGATCGAACCCAGATTTGCTATGTGCAAGGCAAGTACCTTACCTCTATAATGTTTCTCCAGCTTCACCTCCAGAGTTTAAAAAGTAAACAAATGAGGAAAAAAGAAAGGAGGAGAACACTATCCCAGGTTTGTTTAATTTATTAGGTGCTGGTAATCCACAGGCCCAGAGAAGATGGAGGGAGGGAGGTACTCCACTCCCCACCCCCTTATGTGTTAATAAAATGCAAATAGCTCAGGCCAGCACCATGAGGTCTACTCAAGTAGGTCCAAGTTCCCAAGAGAAGGACAAACATTGACCCTATAAAGTTCCCAACTTCAGCCCGTTAAGACCAAGGCAGAGAGGTAGGTTGATGGCTCCAGGGCTATGGCCACTGCCGGCAGTGGTGGTGCTGTGGGCCGGTGGTGAGGCAGGGGCTCTCGGGGTCCAGCATGGTGGGTCCATCTCCCACACCATGGCACTGTGTCAGGACACTGGCTACACAGGGAAGTGGCTGCCCAACTTACTGCCAGGGCCATTCAACAGTCAGTGCCACTTGCTTGCCCAGGAGTGCCACCCTGCTGCCCTCTTCCTCTGCTCTCTCTTTGCCCTTATGTGCCTCAACAGGCAGGGTAAGGCCTCTCTGGGTTCACTCTTTCCTCAGGGTGGGGAAGGGAGATGGAGGGTTATGCAAGGTGCTCCTGGCAGAGGGGAGCAGACCCCAAGTCCAGAGGAAGCATAGCAGGGGCCCACCAATGGCTCACAAACAATTGAGGACACGTGTCAGGGCAGGATAAGTGGGCCACTCTCCCAGGAGGGCCTGGGACTC
Source organism: Sorex fumeus (assembly GCF_029834395.1). NCBI lineage: Eukaryota > Metazoa > Chordata > Mammalia > Eulipotyphla > Soricidae > Sorex > Sorex fumeus. Next base: position 49,930,562 of record NW_026606129.1, on the reverse strand, counting down.
TGTCTGGCCAGGGCCTGAGCTACAGTCAGCAACAAGAGAGGCCAAATCCTTTCCCGAGTGAGCCTGTGCCAGCCCCCAACGTTGCCTTAGAGTGACTGTGCCAGAAACAGCAAGAACAGACTGTTTCAGAATCCTAGGACCCACCCTTATACTTTTTGCCAACCCCAATCCCGGCCATTAAACTGCAGACCTCTGCAGGCCTTTCAGCCTAAGAGGGAGGCCCCTCCCTCCCTCCCTCCCTCCAGGCTCAGGAGTTAAAGCCCACCCAGAAGTGTCCTCCCCACCCCCACTCTTTTTCCAGGCACCACTGTCCACTGAAGCTGGAGGAGGGGTGCACAGGGAAACTGGAAAAAGGCCTGGGCATAGGCAGTGGGTGGGGGGTGGGGGCCAGAGACAAGCAGGGCTTAGAGGGCTGCAGGCTGAGATTCCAGGAAACCAGGCAGCAGCCGTTGCTAGGTGACCAGGGGACGTTGCCCAGCAACCAGATTACTGGCTTTGCCTCAGCACTTGAAGCACCCTATGCCCCCAACTGATCTGGGTGCCCAGTCTGGACTACAGGAGCCCTGGTCCTGAGCTCTCTGCAGTCCTGCGCTTTCCCTAAGGGGTCATCTAACAACAGGCCGCAGCCAGTGAGACCCTGTAGGCCAGCTACACGCCCAGCCATCTCTAACGGCTCCAGCCCTGGCTGCCCAGGGGAGTCTCTGCTCCACTTCTCTGCTGGGCTGCCCTAGCTCTGCACTCCCACCCCAAATTCTTGCTCCTGAGGGGACCAAGTAAAAGGATCTCTCCAGTGGGAAAGTGAAGAGTGCCCACAGTCAGCATCTGTCTCAAGAAGAGCATTGAATGAGGGGTCATGGGGCCAGAGCCATAGCACAGCAGGTAGGGTGCTTGCCTTGCACGCAGTCAACCCAAGTTCAATTCCCGGCACCTCACATGGTTCCTGCAGTATCACCAGGAGTGACTCCCTGAGTGCAGAGCCAGGAGTAAGCCCTGAGCACTGAGGTATGACCCCACAGCAAAACAAAAGAAGGAGGGGTCGAGAAATAGTATAGCCTGGCTTCAATTCCCTATAGGGTCCCTGAGCCTCACCAGGAGTGATCCCTGAGTGTGGAGCCATGAGCAAATCCCAGCCTTCACTGGGCTGGGAGTGGCTCAAAAACAAACAAAAAGAGAGAAGAAAAAGAAGGCAGAAGCGGGCTGATCCCTTTATTGATGGCTTCCCTTCCCCACCTGAGAGGTGGGGGGCCGCTGAGTCCCTACCCCCAAACCCCCAACCCCTGCCCCTAACACATTACTAAGTGCCAGCTGCAGGAGCTGAGACAGGAGGGCCATTCACCCGAGGAAGTCCTGGTCACGCTTCACGCCAGTTACTTCAGTGAGCCCTTCCTGCCTGCACACACCTTACAAATGCCTCCATTCTTACTCTTGTCTTGGTGCCAGGACAAATGGAACAGGGGAACCCAAATGTTCCCCCTCTCCCTGGTTGGAGCAAAAGGGAAAGACATTCCCAGGCTTGGGGATGTGGCTCAATGGTAAAGTACATGCCCTGTAAGCATGAAACCTAGATTCTTTCACTGGCACAGGCGGGGGGGGGGGGGGGGGAGGGGTGGGGGGGAAATGGGTAATAAATGAGGGGCCAGAGGGATGGTTCAGCAGGTGAGGCGCACCGCCAGGAGTAATTCCTGAGCACTACTGGATATGGCCCAAAAAAGAAAAAAAAAGGTAGTATGTGAATAAATTTCTTGAATAAGTGTGGAGTCACAGCACATCAGGTAGGGCGTTTGCCTTGCACATGGCTGACCCGGGCAACCCGGGTTGATTCCTCCGCCCCTCTCAGAGAGTCCAGCAAGCTACCGAGAGTATTTTGTCTGCACAGCAAAGCCTGGCAAGCTACCCGTGACGTATTCGATATGCCAAACACAGTAACAACAAGTCTCACAATGGAGATGTTACTGGGCCCGCTCGAGCAAATCAATGAACAATGGGAGGACAGTGACAGTGACATTCAAAAATCAGCACAGAACTCTTTGCTAAGGAGGGTGGCCCCCAGGAGAGCCCTTTTCTAGGACCCAGACTCCCAAGAGCAGAGCCCCAGACAGGTTGGTCTCAAGGCTGAGCCCTGGCAGGGATCGGCTGGATGAGATCCCATTCCACACCAGCCCCCTTTCCCATTCGGCAGTGAAGGGGAGGCTCCCTGGGTCTTCCTCAGTCCCTCGTGCTGTGCCTTGGTCTTCCTGTTAGAGCTGCTACAGGCAGGCCCCCTGCCCAAAGAAGAGCCAGCACCCCGCGCCCTCACCCGGACTCTGACAACAGCAGGATGCCACATGCCATGTACACGCGGCCTGCAGTGCAGAAGGCACGCCAGGGGCCTTGTGGCTTGAATTGGGTGGTGCAGCGCCGCAGGCCAGGAAGAACTCTGTATGCAACCGGAGCTCCCAACCTGCAGCAGGACATACATGGGCAGTGCTGTGGCCAGTGTCGGAACAATGGCAGGCACGCCGGCAGGGGGAGCCTGGGTGGGGCTTTGTAGCCACAGTCTCTGCCGTTGCCACAGAAACCAGGTGCCCGCCCCTCTGGCTGTGTCGAAGGTAGAAGACCCTCTCTCCGCTGCCTGGCATGGAACCCACAGACTACAGTTCTCCCAGGAACAGCCCGAGCAGATGGAAACCCACCTCCCCGGGCTCACTGGGGGCACCTTCCGGAGCCAGCAGAGCACTGCCCCAAACCACTGCATGGTTTCCTGGCAGCCACGTCTGTCCTTGCTAGACTAGCTCAGGCTCTGCCACTGCTCATGAGCCTTGGAAGCTTGAGCCAAGTGTCAGGCTCGAATCTCCTGGGCAGAACTCTGCTCAAACTCCCTGGACTGCGTCCACTGTTGCACTGGGGGGCTGATGGGGGCCATGAAGACTGCCGCATTAACTACTTATAAAAATCTCAACTCAGCACAATGAAATTCCCTTTCTTCTATTTATTTTGGGCCTCATCCAGTGGTACCCAGGGCTTACTCCTGGCTCTGTTCTCAGGGACCATATGGAGTTAACGGGGATCGAACTGAGGTCAACTGCCTGCAGAGCAAGCACCAATTTGAATCCCGTGGCTGCACAGCGGGTGAAACCCAACTTGGCTGTGTGCAAGGTAAGTGCCCTAATCATATTCTTTCTGGCCTCCACACTAAAATTCTTCTCCTTTTTCTGTGCCTCCAGTATCTTTTTTTTTTTTTCGGTCATGAATACAGTGATTTTAAGCAGCTGTCTAATTGTTCTCTTTTTTGTGTGTGTTTTCTTGTTTTCTTTTGGGCCACATCTAGCGAAGCTCAGGGGTTACTCCTGGCTCTGTACTCAGGGTTCGCTCCTGGCAGAGGACCATATGGGATGCCAGAGATCAAACCCCGGTCAGCTACATGCAAGGCAAGTGCCCTATCTATTGTACTATATCTCTGGGCCATCCCAATTGTTTAAGGTTAAAAAAAAAAAACTTGGAAATTCTGTGATAAAGCAGTTATGACTTTAAAATAAATGATTTTGTGTGCTGGTGTCAATTATGCATTTACCTTTTTTTTTTTTTTTTTGGCTTTTTTGATCATACCCAACAATGCTCAGGGGACCATATGGGACGCTGGGGATCAAACCTGGGTTGGTCACATGCAAGGCAAACACCTAACTCACTGTTCTATCATTTCGGCCCAATGCACTAAATAGTTAAAAACATGAACTCTGAGAATCTGGAGAGTACAGGGTTAAGATTCTTAGAACACCAAGCAGACCAAGAGCCTGGGAACCTCCCGAGATTATGAGGTCAAGCAGGTATCCAAGGCCAGGCAGTCTGAGGGAGCCTTGGCACCCACTGTGGGAAAAGTCTGTTGAAAGGGAACAACACAAAAGCCACAGCATAGCACAAAGGCCCTTAGGCAGCAATGAGCCTGGTGTCTGTGAGACAATGGCGGCAGCTTTGGGGTACCCAATGAGACGTAGAAGTGAACTTGGTGGGCTGGAGCAATAGCACAGCCGGTAGGACGTTTGCCTTGCACGCGGCTGACCCGGGTTCAATTCCCAGCATCCCATATGGTCCCCTGAGTAATTCCTGAGTGCAGAGCCAGGAATAACCCCTGTGCATTGTCCGGTGTGACCCAAAAAGAAAAAAAAAAAGAAGTGAACTTGGGGTGTGTGCAGAGAGAGTACAGAAAGTTAAGCCTTGTAAGCAGCTGGTTTGACTACCCAGCAACACCAGGCATGGCCAAGGAAAAAAAAACCTGGAAAGTAAACTAGAAAATCTTTCCCCCATCCACAGCAAAAGGGGAGTTTGGGTTATGGGGCCACATCCAGCAGTATTGGGGGTTGCTCCTGTCTGTACTTGGGGAACAAGGGGTTCCAGGAATCAAATCCAGTCCTACCACATGCAAAGCAGGCATTTCCATCTCCTGGGCCTACTCTTGGACACTTTTAAGGCCTAGAGGATGAGGTGTGATCTACTGTGAAATAGAGAAATAGTAAAGGGCTGGGTCAGGGGTGCCTTATGTTTGAGGCCTTGACACTGAGGAGGGAAAGGAGGCAGCCATGAGCCTATGAACCAAGGCCGCATCCCCCCTAGAGATGACAAGGACTCAGCACTATAGCACCTGTCTCTTCAGCAGTCTTCCTGGGAAATGCCTCCATCTTGCAGGTATCTGCCAGGAATTGTGTCAGAGAGGGCAGAGGGGGTGAAGTAAGGGTGCCAGACTGGAGACGGGGTTGGGGGTGGGGGGTAGCAGCACTATTTGAGGCAAAATTCCCACCTGACAAATCCCAACATGTAGTAAATGGCCTTCCTTGGGCATCTTCTCCCCTGGATTTCCTTCTCCCACAACTAGACTTCTTGTAGTCATTGATTTCTTTTATCCCCATTCACCTGCCTCATTTCACAGGGAACATGCCCCAGGACTTGGCTGGCTTTTTGGTTGTTTTTTTTTTGGGGGGGGGGGCCACATCCAGCTGTGCTCAGGGTTTGCACGTGGCTCAACGTTCAGGGATGGCTCTGGCCCTATCCCGGGTCTTTCTGGATAGAACTTTGGACATCTGGGGCTGGAGCCATAGTATAGCTGGGAAGGGCCTTTGGCTTGCATGCAGCCAATCCAGGTTCGACTTCCAGCATCCCATATGATTCCCAGAGTCCACCCAGAGTGCAGAGCCAGGAGTATGCCCTGAGCACCACCAGATGTCCCCCATACCCCCCAAAACAACAAAAACAGCAACAACAACAAAAAATAAACCAAAAATCTGGGACTTCTGCTAGCAATGGACTCAAAGGGAATGAGAGTGTTAGAGTAAATGAGGATCACAAGCGGGAAGCTCTTGCTGTAGCTGCCCAACTGACCTAGCCAGGCCCCCTGTCATTGTGATCCACTGCACATCACAGTGGAGTAAAGCAGCTAGGTGTCCTCATTTCCCTGACAGCCACTTGGGTTAATCCCACAACCTCCTACAGATGTTTGGTCAAATATCTTTCTCAGGAAGGCCCTTGGTGCTAGAGCAATAGTACAGTGGGTAGAGTGTTCGCCTTGCACGTGGCCGACCCGGGTTCAATTCCCAGCATCCCATATGGTCCTCTGAGAACCACCAGGAGTAATTCCTGAGTGCAAAGTCAGGAGTAACCCCTGTGCATCGCCAGGTGTGACCCAAAAAAGCGTAAAAAAAAAAAAGAAAGAAAGAAAGGACAACACGGGAGCCAGAACCATAGTACAGTGGGGAAGCCACTTGCCTTACACAGGGCCAACCCGGGTTCTAGTCCCAGAAACCCATATGGTCCTCTGAACCCCACCAGGAGTGACCCCTGAGCAGAGCCAGTAGTAAGCCCTGAACACTGCAGGGAATGACGTGAAAACCAAATAAATTTATTTTTTAAAAAGTGGCTACCCTGGCAATATTCAGGCGTTTTTCCTGGCCCAGCACTCAAGAATCTCCTGGCGGTGGTTGGGAGACCATATGGGATGTCAGGGATCAAACCTGGGTTGGCAGCGTGCAAGGCAAGTGCCCTACCCACCGTACTATCTCTCTCCCCCTTAAGTTTCAACCTGAGTCAAAATTCTTCCTAACTGGCCTGTGATCATATGTCACTATCTAACATATCATGTATATGTGTGTGTATATCTATCTATCTATCTATCTATCTACATACATCTATCTATCTTGACTTGATCACTTGACATCCCATTAGTCATCAATTTGTTTGAGCGGGCGCCAGTAACATCTCCATTTGTCCCTGTCACGTGCTAGTGTAGCCCAATGGCGTCTGCTCACTCCAGGAACACGAAGAGACTCAAACCGATCATTCAGGGTCTTGACGAAGAAGTCTGACCATCTCGTAGGTGGGCGGCCATGCCATCTTTTGACGTCCCGTGGAATCCAGTCAGTAATGGTTCTAGTTCAGCAGTCGTCTGCAAATCGAATTACGTGTCCAGCCCATCTGATTGTCGATGCCTTGGCAAACAAAACAGTGTCCCTGATTCTCGAACGTTGATGGAGGTCGGAACTCCGGATTCTTTCTCTCACTTGAGTGAAGTGTGATACTCCAAGCATAGCTCTTTTGATTCCTCTTTGGGAGACCTGAATAGCATTCTCATCCTGTTTTTGTAGGGCCCAAGTCTCTATCTATCTATCTATAAATCTATAAAATTGTGGTTTTTTTTGGTCACACCCGGCAACACTCAGGGGTTACTCCTGGCTCTGCACTCAGGAATTACTCCTGGCAGTGCTGGGGGACCATATGGGATGCCAAGGATTGAACCGGGATCAGCCACATGCCAGGCAAATGCCCTCCACTGTACTATCACTCCAGCCCATCATATATATTTATTGATGTTACTTAATGTCTGGGGCTGGAGTGATAGCACAGTAGTAGGGCATTTGCCTTGCACGCAGCCAGCCCTGCCAAGCCGGGTTCGATTCTTCCACCCCTCTTGAAGAGCCCGGCAAGCTACCGAGAGTATCTCGCCCGCACGGCAAAGCCTGGCAAGCTACCAGTGACATATTCAATATGCCAAACACAGTAATAGAAATCTCACAATGGAGACGTTATTGGGCCCGCTCGAGCAAATCAATGAACAACAGGAGGACAGTGCTACAGTGCTACTTATTGTCTATTCATTTTTGGGGGGCATACTTGGCAATGCTCAGCGGTTACTCTTGGCTCTGCACTTAGGAATCACTCCTGGCAGGCTCTGGGTACCATATAGGATGCTGTGGATCAAACCTAGGTAGGCTGCATGCAAGGCAAGTGCTCTACTTGTGGTACTATGACTGAGGCCCTTGTGTTTTCATTTGAATGTCAACTTCAGGTCACAGAGATTATGCAAGGCGCTAGAGTGCATGCTTTGAATGAAGGAACCCTGGGTCCAATCCTCAGTACCACAAAGTCTCCTGAATAACCCAAGCACTAAACCAGGAGGCAGGAGTAGCCCCCAAGTATCAGTGAATATGACTCCCTCTCCCTCAACTACTCTCGTGCCAGAGAGGTAGGGTGCTTGCCTTGCATACAGGAGCTTGGGTTCAATCCCCAGCACCACATATGGTCCCTCAAGTGCTGCCAGGAGTGATCCCTGAGTGTAGAGGCAAAAATGAGCCCTGAACAAAGCCAGGTATAGTTAAAAAACCAAAACAAAAAGCTTATTGTCAGCTTAATTTTTTGGTGAATTTTCCTCCCATATTTTGTCCAATGCTATTTTCTTAGCCATCTAAAATAACACTTAGCAGAGATTTCAATATCATACAATAGCAATAGTAGTAATAGCAAAATTATAATAACCCTTTAAACCCTACCGCAATAGGACCAACAATATAAACTATTTTCCTTGAATAGTACGCATATGAAACCATCCTCACAAGCCCAGACTCATTCTGAACCAGGGTTCCCTGCTCCAGGGGAAACGGCATGTCCTTAGATGCTCTGTTTTGGTCTCCAGGTCTCTTCTTAAAGCTTCCTACACGGAGCCAGAGAGGCAGCACAGATATTAAGGCACTTGTCTTATGTGCAGACAACAGGGGTTTGGTTCCAAACTGGCCCAGAACCCCTGAACCCCACCAGGAGTGATTCCTGAATGCAGGGTCAGGAGTACACCCTGAGCACTGCTAGGTGTGGCAACCCTCCTCCAGAAAATAAAAAAAGAATCAAAACAAAACACAAAAAGATTTCCCATGCACGCCATCATCCAACTGTCAGGAAGGACTTGAGGTCTGAAGATAAAGGTCTGACTGGTACCGAGGCTGGGGTTGGCAACCTTATTCCCAGCAAGGGCAGTGGAGGAGGCGCGGAACGCCTTGGCGGTCAGCATCTTTCAGGGAGGCCCAGGGAGTCTGTTTGTTGTTGTTTGTTTGTTTGCTTGTTTGTCTTTAAATTTGGGGCCACATCCTCCATCCTCCTCAAGGGCATGCTGGGAATAAGTGGGTGCAAAGGCACCCACCTTGTCTACATTGGTGGTCTTTTAAAGGCCTTTAGTCTTTTTTTTTTTTTTTTAAAGGCCTTCAGTCTTGACAAGTGGCTTGCTGGCTTCAGGGCACAGGCTGATAGAAGCTCCACCACTTGAACAAGCTGAAGGAGCTGCTCCAGCACTTACTTTCTCACCCACTAACTAGAGGGTGGGATCTACACAGATAGCAGAGAGAGGTGTCAGGTCACAGTCTGGGGACTGCAGCATGTGAGAGGCCCAGGCCGGATCCCAGCATCACAGGCCCCTCCAGATAGTGCAGCCTCTAGCACTGAGTCACCAGAAGCCCCTGAACACTGACAAGGATGGCCCAAAAAAAACAACAAAAAAGCAAGTGAAAACAACACACAACCAGTGCTCAGAAAATGTGAACTATGATGCGGACTCCAAATGAGGTCATCCTGGAACACTCTGCCTGCTACGTCTGAACTGAATACCCAGTGCTGAGAATGTCAGAGCTGGGCTTTAGACTGGTACGCCAGAGGGCAGCTTTGGGGGCACCCATTTATCTGCCACATTTAATCTGTTGGCTTCTCAAAGCATGGGACCATCTTTGGGATCAGGATTCCATCCCATCCCTGACTGGAGAGGCCCTGAAATCTGCCAGGACCCCGTTATCAGCCTCACCCATCATCTCTCTGTGCTAGAATGTGACAACTAACGGTGACAGGTGACATTTTCAACGATACGTTCAGACATAACCTTCGGGTCACAGTGCCCTGCCCATACGGAAGAATCAGCTGCAGAGAGAGGGGGTCACAGAATGTAGTGTGGAAAGGTCACCCACTATGCTACACCGGGCGTAGGGCGCAGGGTCTTCACTTTGGGCAAACCTCAGGGTGGGGAAGGAACCGGCTACTTTGGAGCAGCCATTGCAAAACATCAGTCACGTGGTCAGAGGAGGCTGGAGGCGGCCTGGCCCGGGGCGGACTTACCGAAGAGCAGTGGCTTGAGGCTGAGGGTTCGGATGAAGTGGTCCCTGCCGGCGACCAGCTGCACCTTACGCTCGTGCCCCACCTATGGGAAAGGGGCACAGCGGGTAGCGGACGCCAGGCCGCGCCGCCCGAGGTGGAAAGGGGCATCGGGATGCGGAGCGTGGTGGCTGGCGAGCTAGGGAGTGAGTGCGGGTCCCGAGCAGCCGGGAAGCCCCTGGGCTACTCCACCGGGCAGAGCCCGGGGCGAGGCGAGGGGTCGTGGAGGAACCTCACCTTGATTCCCTCGAGCCGGGTGAGGGGACTCAGGGTGGGCGCGGGCCCGGGATTCGGGGCGCGGCGCTGTGGCCCCGGCTCGCTGCTCTCATCGCCGTTGCTGTAGTGCACGAAGAGCAGCAGCGCCAGCACGTTGCCCAGGTAGAGGTGCACGAACACCATCAGCACCAGGAAGTAGGCGCGCGAGCAGATGCCGCGCGGCTTGCACAGCGGCCGCACCGGGGCCTCCTCGCAGTCGCCCAGTCCGGCCGCTGCCCGGGCCTCCTCGGCCTCCGGCGGCGCCCACTGCGGCCTCGTGGCGTCCTCGGACGCCGCGACCCCGGGCAGCCGGCCTGCAGCCGCCGCCATGGCGCCCCGGTCGCGCGCGCGCCCAGGGGAGGGGCCGCGGGGTGGCCCGCGCCGCGCCGTCGCCCCGACAACGCCGCGGAGCCTGCGCGCGCCCGCCCGGACAGCCCGCGTGGGGCCGCGGTGCCCACCCGCACCCGCGCCGCGCAGGACCTCGTCTTCTCGAGCTGGGTGAGCGTCCGAACCGAAGCCGAGCCGCCGGTGGAGGACAGGAGCGGCCCCAGGAGAGGGAACCCCGCTGGTAGTATATCCCGGGCGAGGACGCCGTACCAGCCTCCAGGGAAAGTGTGGTCTGCGTTTTCTTACTCCCGGGAGTGGGATGGAAGCAATTAGGCGGAGACGAAAGGTGACTCAGTATTGCAGTTGTTCGGGGGCGCCACAGAGGCCCATGGCAATGCTTATGATGTGTAGGTCCCACGCCTTGCGGCTGCCAGTCGCCAGTGGAGGAGGCGCGGAACGCCTTGGCGGTCAGCATCTTTCAAGGAGGCCCCGGGAGTCTGTTTGTTATTGTTGTTTGTTTGCGTCTTTGTTTTTAAATTTGAGGCCATATCCTCCATTGCTCAAGGCATACTTCTGGTTCTGCACTCAAGGATCACTTCTGGCAGTGCTGGGGCAGGGTGTCTTATGGGGTGTCGGGGATGGAAGCCCGGTGGGATACGTGCAAGGCAAACACCCTACCCGTTGTACTATCGTTCCGGCCCCCAAAAGAGTGTGATCTTAAGAAGCAACTGCCCCATGTGATGTGCACATAGGGCAGCCCAGCTTGAAACTGTCAGTCAGAAGCCTGGTGTTGGGAAAGGCAGACCCTAAAAAGTAGAGAAAATGCAGCAGGTAGCCAGAGGCCCAGAACACTCAAAGCTGGCACAGTTGAGGGGGGGGAAGAAGGACTTTCTATAATTAAACATTAAGACCTTGGAGGTAAGCTAAATTCAAATTACAGCCAGATGTGGAGAGAAAACATAACCACAATCTGGGAAATTTTGTCTTTGTTATACCTGCTCTAGTGCAGGCTTGTCCTCAGCAAGGGTGCAGCACCACAGTAGCCCCCACCCACGCGGACACACAGACAAGAGCAGCACAGCTTCGGATGCAGGTCCCTCCAATGGCTTCTCTTTGCCCTGCTAAAATCCCCTTTACAGAGAGCACAAGGAGTAAGGCACCTGCCTGATTTGGTCCCCTTACTGCATTAGGTCCTCCCACCCAAGCACATGTACATACCCACCTACTTAGACAACACAGAGTTTGCATGCACACTTCCCAGTGGGGAGGGACAGCAGGAGGCACTGGCAGCTATTGTAGCTCTGCACAGGAGGCCTGGTGCTTGACCAAACCTCCAGGTCCACCATCCCACTTCAGCCTGAGGGACACTAAGAGCTGCAGGAAGCCCGGATTTCCTGTGTGGAGTCGAGGACAGAGAACTGACTGTGAGAAGTGGCCCCTTCTCTCGGAAACAGATTCCAAAAGAAATGGAATTGCTGCAAAAGTTTCTGACTCAGATGGAAATTTGATGACCAGTTTTTTTAATTAATTTTTTATTTATTGAATCACTGTGGGAAAAGTTACAAAACTTTCAGGTTTAAGTCTCGGTCATACAATGATCAAACACATTTCTCTTCACCAGTACTTATTTTTCACCACCAAGGACCCCAATATGCCCCCCTCCCACCCAAGATGACTAATTTTGAAGTGCTCAAATTTCCTGCACTTTGTCTTTCCTCTAGTTCAGGCATCTCTCCCTCTCAAAATTTTAGTACAATATCACAATAGAGATAAATACATTTCCTCCAACTCAGGTGAATCTCCTAAGTTTTTTGTTTGTTGTCCCTATCCAGTGGAACTCCTGGTTCTCTGCTCAGGGATCATTCCTAACAGGTGCCGAAGTTCAAACAGGGTTGGCCACGTGCAAGGCAAGACCTACCAACTGCACTTGGACTCATCATGCTTTATTATTTAAGCAACATCCCTAGAAACTCTTATTTTTCTCAACAACTCCATTTTACCATATCCATTTGAATTACTTTTTGTTTTGTTTTGGGGCCACACCTGGCAATGCTCAGATTACTCCTGGCTTTGTACTTAGAAATTACTCCTAGTGGTGCTCGGGGGACCATATGGGATGCCAGGGATTGAACCTGGGTCGGCCATGTGGAAAGCAAGTGCCCTATCCACGGTACAATCTCAAGCCCAGAATTATGACTATCGCATGATCTTTTTTGGTTTCGGGTCACACCAGTGGTACTCAGGACTTATTCCTGGTTCTGTACTCAGTGATTACTACTGATAGGGCTCAGAAACCATATGGGGCACCAGGGATTGAACCCAGGTCGGTCATGTACAAAACAAGTGGCCTGCCTATTGTGCTTCCTATCCAGCTCCTTATGCACATCATTTTCTGCAACTCTGCCCCAGACCATAGAAGGCAAGGGTATGTGTGGAAGAAGGAAGCGGAAGTAGCACAAGGGTTAAAGGCGCTTGCTTGCCTTACAGTTCTCAGGACACACCTCACACTCCACCTGCTGTTGACTCTGGGAATTGCACAGGATCATCATCATTTCCTGGTCTTCCTGGTGTTAACTGTGAGGGGATCAGGACTTCTCACACTGCCTCACTCCATGCAGGTGGAAGTCCTCCCCTAATCACTGATAGTCATATCTGAACTTTTTGCTGTAGTAACCTGTATTACAGAAAGAGTTACTTCCAGTTTCTAAAGCAAACTATTACTGGCTGTAGGCAAATTATTCATTTTGAGTAGCTGTCATTTGGACTACGATAGCACAGTTCACAAAAGCTGCTGTGAGGATTAAGTGGCTAGGCAGCTGCTCAGTTGCTATTCTCACTGTTGTGGGAGCCAGACCACATAAACAGCGTCAGTGCCTAAGATGAGTAAAACCCAGTACATAGGCAATGCTCACGAACCCATGGAACTATGGAAAAATCTACTCTAGACTTTGCTGCAAAATATGCTCTTTTTTATTTTTTGGCATCATACCCTGCAATGCTCAGAAATTACTCTTAGCAGTGCTCAGGGGACCATATAGAATGCTGGGGAACGAACCCAGGTCAGCTGTGTGCAAGGCAAACATCCAACTTGCCTTACTATCGTTCCGGTCCCTCTTTTTTTAAATTAAAAATTGTTGGGCCAAAGGTGGAGTGGAAAGAGAAATAGCTCAGTATGTTAAGTGCATACTTTGCATGTGTGAGGCCCAGGTTCAATCCTTGGAACCTCATGGTACCCTGAGAACCAACCCACCCCTTGGCACAGAGCCCTTGAGCACTGCTGGGCAATAGCCCCCAAACCAAAAATAAAACAACACATTAGTGTGTGTGTTTGGGGGGGGGGGGGGCGGCGCACAGCTGGCAGTGCTCAGGGGTGGCAATATAGTGTTTGGCCCCATGCTTGCAGAACTGTACGTGGGCCACTAGAGTCAAACATAGGCCTTGGGAGATCATGCTGAGCGAGGTCAGACTCAGGGCCTTGGGGTGGGATAATGGTGGCTGTCCCTTAGTGACCCTGGTTCAATGCCTGGCACTGCTCCTTCATTTTGGGAAGCGGAGGTCTCCTAAGAGTGCTGAGGGTGTAAAGGGGTAAAGTGCCAATTCTATGTTAAATAACTAAGCCATATAAAGATACAGTGCTGTTTGGGCCCAGTGGTGGGAACCAGCTGGTTGAGGGAAGCTGGGGTTGTATGCAGTGCTGGGGATTGAACTCAGGTCCCAGTGTATCTAAACTATGTCCCCTGAACCCTGGTCTATCTTCTAGCCCCCGTACGATCAAATGAGCTATATCCATTCCCTACTTTATTTTGTGATGCTGGGACTGAACCCAAGACCTTGCACATGAGAAGCCGATACTGCTTTATCACTGAACCATAATTCACGGTCCCTCTCCTATTATTTTTTTGACTCCAGCCTGCAAAGGATGTGCTCCATCCCTGTGAATTAATGCCCTGGTTTTTCTTTTTTGCCACACCTGGCCGTGCTCAAGGCATTTTCCTGGCTTTGCACTTTAGAGATCACTCCTGGAAAGCATGGGGAACCATAGGAGGTACGGGAGATTAAACCCAGGTTGGTCGCATGCAAGGCTAATGCCAAATGCCCTACTCACTGTACAATCATTCTAGCCCCCCCCCCCCGTTTTTCCTTTTTACAATGTCAAGGCCATGGTACTGTGTTTCTTATACTGTGGTAATGTTCTTCAGCCTTTCAGCCCTTAGATGCCATAGTGAAACGTTCACTAGTTACCAAATACATTTAGTGATTGTTTGAGAGACTACAAGATAGTAGAGCTCATGTTTCTTGTGGGGCAAAAAAAAAAATTTTTTTTTTTCAGTGCTCAGGATTTATTCCTGGCTCTGCACTTAGGGACCACTCTGGGGGGGAGGGGGGGAAAGGACAACTCAGAGGACCATATACGGTGCTGAGGATCACCTGCCCTCAATTTTTAAACTTTAATTTCCCCTCTGTTTTGATGACTGTGTGTGATACGTTTTAGCATACCTTGTCACTCTTGATTGCAGTATGCTGGAGATATACCAAACTGCTTAGTGTATGTGGAGTGCTGTTAGAAAAACTCATGGCCTCATGCTTACAAGGTGGATCCTTTGCTACTGAGCTACTCCTGCTCCTAGCCAATGTATATTTTGCATATTACTGTGTGCCCAGGTGCCAAATGTGGGGCTTGGCATAGCTGAGATTGAAAGGAGCAGCTATGGTCAAACTGGCAGTATCTGGAGCTCCTCTGGCCTTTCCTACCCCTGACTTGGTGCTCAGAGACTTGTATGCAGTGTCAGGGTTTGGACCTGGGCCTCCTTCATACAATGCATGTGCTCCAGCTCAGCTGGAGAGAGCTCCAGTTCTCCGACTTGCCTCTCTCATTATGACCATCATGAGTGCCTGCTGGCCAGCTCTGGAACTCACCCCTGAGCTCTCAGAGAAGTTGCGACTGCTGACACAATCAGAACCTAAATTATATATCCTATCCCTAAGCTTGAGATTAAACCCCGAACATTTTCAATGTCTATGGCAAGATCTTTATTCACAACCCTCAGGGCCCCCTGTTAAGCACTAACTCTTCCTGTTAAACGCTTCCTGATAGTCCATAACTCTATGCTCACAACAAGGACATAGGGCACTTCCAAGTGAGGGGCTAGGGCTTTAGCAGGGCTATAAAGGCAAGCACATCAATACCTTACCACACTCTTGGGATGTCTATGGCACCCTGTGAATAAAATAAGTCAAAACTGTCACTCCCCTCATAGATGTCCACCAGAAAGCTAGAAAGGTCAATGGGGCCTATTCCAGGGAGTCTCTGGAGGAGGTGCTGGCCAATAGGAAAGCCTAATTTGGTGCCCACTGGCCAGAATCACCTGGGGTATTGTGGATCCTTTGAAGAAAAACTACACACACTTTTATAATCAGAAATTTTCAGTTTATTTTGAATAAACCACTCAACTTTGAGCAGATGACATTGCCTCAATTAACCTTTTCTTTGAAGAAAAACAAAGATATATGGTAAATTCATGAAAACACTGTGCCTTTATCTTCTATCCTTTGTAGGGCAGAAAAATTCCACCAGAACTTTTCCATCATTCTGATGATGTTAACAAAGGACAGCCACTGGGGGCACAAAAGGAAGTTCTCCACAGGTCAAGGCTGCAGGCTGTGGTCCGAGCACAGAACCTCCTGCAGCTCCAGTGGTTGGGGCCACGGCTGAATGCAAGTGCACTATGTGGTAGCTATACAGTCCCAAAAAATTGCCCAGAGATACCCAGGGTGATTAAGGTGCAGGGCTGAACACAGGTCCACCAGATGCCAGGATGTTTCATCTGTTAACAAGCATTTGCACTCCAGCCATAGGTCCTGCAGCAAGCACTCTCATTCACAATTAGTTCTGCACTTTCTACTTCTGGATTCATTTGTTACACTCCTAACTTGTCCTCCCACTCCACCCCCAGGCCTTCCCGTGTTGGAGAGAACAGGAAGAGACAAAAACCTGATAGGGAGAAAGGAAGCCTGCAGTCAGTCATATGCTCCATAACCCCAACAACCAGAGCTGTTTTCTTTTCAAGAGTGATTAGATCTTTAGAGCTTACAATGTACCTGGGGAACTGCAGACTGGAGGTAAAAATATTTGACTATCAAAGAATTTCCAACACAATATTCATAGATCTCCCTAGCAACTCTTCTAGAAGGTCAAGGAAGCCCTGTCAAGTATAGATAGCTCTGCCAGACTCAAGAGTGGAGAGGTACTGAACAAAGTCACAGAAAACCCCAGGAGTCAGAGAGAGGTTTTCAAAAGTTGATAGGACCAGGTTTAGGTCAGCTAGGAAAGCATAAAAACTACTTGCTCCTTTGCACTTAACTGTCCAAAAACTGGTCCTCTTCCCTGGCCAGTCCCTCCAGCATACAAGTTGGGACAACAAGCCATGCAACAGCCTGGATTCATACTCCCAGGCCCTAGAGGTGGTACACTCCAACAGCTGCAATGAGGAGATGGAGAAGATCCAACACCCAAAGCAGCTGCTGGACGTACTCCAGGAAAAATGAAAACAACTTGTGCAAACCTGGCCCCCGAATCAGGAACACCTATACCCTCAGGAGGACTATGTTGAACTCTGACCCTGAAGTTCATTGGAGGAGAGTGTAGCAACAGTGTAAGCTATGGCCACATGTAAACCTGGTCAGTTATACCACAAGAACACTGGCACAAAAGAAAGGACCAAGATAAAACAAACGTATTGGGCGGGAAGAATTCCCTTTAAAAGTGGATCTCTTATTTTCAGGAACTGAAAGGATACACTGTCCTGAAACTCATGTTCCCTGGCCTGGAGGCTCAAGAGCCTGCTTCTGTTCTGCTGTGGGTTTTGGTCTCAGCCGCCAGACCCAGGTAAACTTCACTTTTAAGAATAAAGATGTGCCCGCAGACAAGCAGCACCATCAGAGATGATGATATGTTGTGGAACGACCCTGTTCTGTATGGTGTCTTCACTGCCAAGATACAGCAGACCACAAAAGGATCTACAAGGACAGTCTGAAGGCATGATGGAATTCCCTGTGTGCCACAACTGTTCCACAGGCCAGCTCAACCTCCCACCATCTTCCACCCACGTTCTTCCTTTTAGGAACTCCAGCCGTGGCCCAACACACAAGAATCTGGAAACCAGAGACCACCCTGCAGCCTTCTTATAGTAGACATTCTGGGGCAGGGTGGGTGGACAGCATACGTTACATTCTAAGTGAAATAGCTAGAGGGTAAAACACTCCAACGCCAATTTATTTTTGAAAAGGGTTCTATGTAATTCTATGGTTTGATTGCCCCCTTTTTGTATAATTGAACAACCTTTAAAAATTACATTAAGTTGTAATGATCTAATACTATTAATAGTCATTCAGAAAAACTTTCCCTCCCTCCCAATAACCATCCAGGGGGAATTAAAACTCCTGAAAAGAGACCAATTCAACATAGTCTCCACCCTGGTATAAACAAAAAGTGAAAGATGAGAAGAAAACAGAAACTGACTAAGAGGTGTGCGGCCAGTGTCTCTCAGGAGTGGGGCCCTGGCTGTTGCCCGGGTCGTGAAAGGCAGAGCCTGCAGCATGCAGTATGGCAGCCGGGAGACTTTGCAGCCACATCTTCCTCGTTCCAGCATGTCCACGTCCCAATCTAGGTGTCATGGAAATCCTTCAGCAGGGTTCTCCTCCGCTGCTCTGCTATGTGCATCTGGTTCTCTAAGTCCTACACCAAGGAAGCAAATGGGTGCTTACATGGCCTGTTTTAATACAGAAACAGTTAAAGCCACACCCACATCGAAAACTGTCCGTTCCCACCCTTTCAGTTTGCATGCCAACAACCCTGCCCAACCACTCCAGTTCCCCCTCACCTGCATCAGCTTTTAAAAAGGCAGCAGGCACTTACCCCTCTGTCATAGCTGTCTGCACGCTCCACTTTCCATGACAGGTTTTCAATCTCAGCCTCCAGCTGAGCCTGCTGGTATTCAAACTGTATGGGTAGAGCAGGAGTGTCAAAAGGAGAGGGGACTGTAGCCGGGGCAGGGCCTGCAGACGGAGGGGCAGACGCAGCACCTCAGGCTCGCATGAGCTCCAGACAGTGCTAGTTCCTGTACCCAGAGTCAGAATCTAATCAAAGTCTACTTGGAAAGTAGTCACATTCACATTCAAGACAAGGCCACATTCACACCCACCTCCAAAGAAAGGAGAAGAATTTAAGCCACTGAAGAGAATGCCCCCAACATACAGGGAAATAGATGCTGCAAAAAATAGGTCAAAAAGGATATTCATAAACACTTCAAGTGTTCAGAACTGATCAGTCAGCCCTTCTGCAAATCAAAATTTGACTTCATAATTAGATACCTAAAGGTTTATGCACAAGGATGTTCAAAAACATTCTATAATAGTAAAAAACTATTACGCAATCATTAAAAAATTATTTTTATTAGCCTGGAAAATAGTAACAGCTGCAACATTAAACTTTTAAGTCAACTACATATAATTTAAGGAACACATGCTGTATTTCCTCCTTTTTTTATTTTTTAAATTTTGGTTTTGGGGCCACTCCCATCGATGCACAGGGGTTACTCCTGGTTCTACACTCAGAAATTAGTCCCGGTGGTGCTCATGGGACCATATGGGATACTGGGAATTGAACCCAGGTCGGCTACATGCAAGGCAAGCTACCAACTCACTGTACTATTTCTGTGGGCCCTGGATTTCCTCTTAAAACACAAGCACTGGCCACCCTAGTGGCCAGATTCCTTTTCGGTCAACTGTCATATATTTGTGTTCCACTCAAGGTTTACTATTACAAAACACCTACAGGAATCCCCTATCATGGAGATAACTAGAGTAGAAATAATATGCTACACTTAAATTGATTTTAGTTTTTGCCTTTCCAACAACCACAGTTGGCCCCTGCTCTATTGTAAAAGTAATGATAAGGGCATCTCTGAAGCTTGAGAGGGCAGAGTAGAAGACTGCTTTGCCTTACCAGCTTCTTCCTGGGTCCAGACTCCATGTAGTATGCATATGGGTAGGTGTATTGCAGGGTATATCGACACTATAAAAGGAGGGAGAGAAAGCAACTGTGTGTATTGTAATCTCGATGCATCTCTGTAAGTTTCAGTGGTTTTTTTTTTAGTTTTTAATGGTGCTGGAGAGGAATCAAAGCCAGGGCATTACACAGGCCAGTGCCGTACTGCTAAGCCATATACCCCCAAGTCCTCATGCAGCTTCTCCTCCTCACCCCAACCCCTCTCCCAGGGGGAAGATGGGGGTGGGGAGAGGGGGGAAAGAGACAAGGAGTTAGACCAATCCTGATGGTGCTCAAAGGCCACTCCTGGCTCTAGGATGCTCAGGGACCATATACAGTACCAGGGATTTAAACCAGGATCTCAACTGTCATAGCCATATATGAGGCAAGTGCCTGATCTCCTGTTCTATCTCTCAGTGCTTATCATGCACTTCCAGAGTCTTATCAACTCTACTATCTCTCCAGCCCCTCATGATTCCTTTTTCAAACGGACTTATTTTTGGTATTTGTTTTGTTTTTGGGCCACACATGGCAAGGCTTGGAAAACCATATGGGACACCAGGGATGGAACCTGGGTCAGATGCACTCAAAACAACACCCTTCTTTACTATTCTATCTCTGTGTCTGACCCAACGGTCTTATTTCTGACAGCTCCCTCAATGGCTTTTTTTTTTTTGCCAGGGGTGGGTTGGGTGGGCCTGCTGGGGAAATGGGATCACACCCATCGGTGCTGGAGGTGGGGAGCATGCATATGGTACCAGGAACTGAACAGGTGTTGGCCACGTGCAAGGCAAGCATCTTAAGAAGATCCAGAGATTGAACTCGGATAAAATGCAAAGTGCCTTAACCACTACACTATCTCACTGTACCCTTTAATTCCTTTTTTATTAAAAAATAATTTTTCATAGCGAGGGGGACTGAGTCAAACCTGGAAATGTTCAGGACTTATTCCTGGCAGGGCTCAGGACCATATACAGTGCTAGAGATTGAACTAGGGCCTGCCGTGTACAATGCAAGCACCTTAGCCCCTGTACTATCTCTATAAGTCTCTGTATCAAAGGTTCTTTCTCCTTGGGTCAGAAATCAGAATCTACATATCGATCTCCATACTTGATCAAAATAACCTCTTATTTTCTTTTGAATAATGTATGAATATAATAAGAAAAAATAAGAAACAGACTCTACTTTCCCCAACAGTGTCTTCCAAGTAGTAAAGGTGATGAAGTACTCTTTATAGATGTGAACTCTAAGGCGTAAGTATTCAAATCTCACTGGGTCCTTTATAAAGCCTCCCTGACTTAGGCCTGAGAGGGCCAGGCACTAGTCTGGGAATTAGTAAGGTGGTACCAACCTTGGCCAAAAGTTTAGCAGCATTCTGTAGATACTGCCAGTCGATCCATGTCCCCAGATTATTCATGACCCTCTCCTGAATCTTCTCATGAATCCGCTGGTATGTCTGGGCCTCTAGCTGCAAGCTCTTGTTGTGGTTTTCCCACTGTAGGGCAGAGAAATGGAGATAGCTGAAGTCCTGATACAGAGATACAGAGGTACAAAGATGGAGAGGTCTACACAGGACTTCAGAATAGACACCTTAGCCGGAAGAACATGGCAACAACTCTCCTAATGGGGACAGTGTATCCTGATAAATGCAAGAAGGGAACTTCAGTGCATTCTACTGTTCCTGTCTGAAATAGTACAAGTCAGATGTCTCTACTTCTAAAAAGCAACAGGACTCCAGCCCTGAGAATTAAATAAAGCTAGGTACCTTCTTAGGTACCTAGTTCTTAGAATATGTGCCATGTTTTTTGTGCTTTTAAAAGTTCTCCCTCTTTTAAACACCCCCTAAATCTGACATTAGCTGTGCTCTGAGAAATGCATTGTTAGGGAGCCGGAATGAGAGAATAGTGGATAGGACACCTGTCTTGCACAGAACTACCTGGTTCAATCTCTGGCATTGCATATGGTCCCCGGAGCACCGCCAGGATTAATTCCTGACTGTAGAGCCAGGAGTAACCCCTGAGTACTGCCAGGTATGGAACTGCCCACCCCAAAAAAGCCAAACAACAACAAAAAGAGAACTGCATAATTAGGTGATCTAATGTGCTCATGTGAACACACTAGCACATATCTGATATGTGTTAAGACCTTGAATTTAGTTCTCAGCATTGCAAGACCCTTTGAGTAGTAAAGCATTACAGGGTACACAGCCCCTGAGAACTACCCCAGGTGTGCCCCTATTTAAATACACTGCAGTTGCAGAGGATTTTGTACAGATGTTAGGCACACACCCAACCCAGTACCACAGGGCCCATGCAGCACTGCACCCTTAGGCCCTGCCATTGGACCACAAGTTCAGTTGAAAGAATATCACTGGAAGTGGCTGACTGAGCTCCCTTAAGTACTGCTTGGGAGACCCCCTCCATGAGCCCGCACTCCCAAAAATAAGCTGTAGCAAACAAAATATGTGAAGCTACAGCCTGTTCCATTAACTGGCAATAGGAGAAGCTGATGGGATAATACTTGCCATGTACATGGCGGACATAAGTCCAAACCCTAACCCCACATATGGTATGCCAAGTCCCACCAGGAGTGATCCCTGAGCACAGAGCCAGGAGTCAGATCTATCTGACTCCTTGCAGATGTGGCCGCAACAGTCCTGCCCCTCCACACCCCCCTCAAAATAGCACTGTTGTCCCGTTGTTCATCGATTTGCTCGAGTGGGCACCAGTAACGTCTCCATTGTGAGATTTGTTGTTACTGTTGTTGGCATATTGAATACGCCACAGGTAGCTTGCCAGGCTCTGCCGTGTGGGCGGGATACTCTTGGTAGCTTGCCAGGCTCTCTGAAAGGGGCAGAGGAATTGAACCCAGGTCGGCTGCATGCAAGGCAAATACCCTCAAAAAAGAAAAAAAACAAAACACAAAAACGGAGCAATAGAGCAATAGAAATATGGGAACTGCTATTGTATATACAGTGGGAAGAAAAAGACGACATGATGGATCTTGGCTATCCTTCAGATCACGATTCAAATAGGGCAAGCAGAAGCACGCTGCCTGCTCCAAAGTGCGGCTGCAGGAGGACAGGCCGCCTACCCTCTCAAAGTAGAACAAGTACTTCTTGAGGGCTTCCCGGGCTTGGGCTTGCTGGCTCTGGTTGACAATGTCAGGATTCTCCTTGTACCGACTGCATTCATAGTATTCACTGCCATGGGTCTTCCAATCTCCTAGACACATCCAGCAGAAGTCTGCACAAAAGAGAAAAAATAAAGGTCCTTTATATGCACAAAACCCATCTTCTTTCATAGGCTTAGACAAAGCAGCTGACAGATCCTGTTCCAAGAAGGTCATCTAACCAGAATACCCCCATCCCGTCCCATCCCCCCAGAAGTCTCTTTCCAAGAGGGAAAGAGACTTTGGAAAGAGATTTCCTGGAAAGAAACAGAGACTTTCCCTTTCCAAAGAGAAGAAACCCCCCCTCCAGGTCACATTCCACTGTAGCTAAAGTCTGTCCTTTCCAATCCAATGTTCATTCTCAATTTACAGGTATTCTCAATTCCAAGAACAGATAACTCTTTTTTTGTTTTGTTTTGGGGTCACACCCAGTGGTGCTCAGGGGACAGTAAGATGCTAGAAACTGAACTCAGGCCTCCTACATGCAAGGCAATAGCCCTCTGAGCTACCTTCCTGGTATATCTCTAAGCTTTTTTAATATTACAGGAGCAGATGCTAACTGTACAAAGACTACTGGTCTGTTGTCAATGCTGCTGAGAGAACAGAAGCTGATGCTGCTGAGGCTCACTGGTCACTCAAAACATACTTCTGCGCTCTGCTCACCTCTCACTACCCTAATGGTGACTATACTAAGATACAGTACATTAATGTGGGAAGAAAGGCTCCCCACTCCTTCCCTTTTTGTTTCTTGAAGAGAACATTTCTATAAAACTTACAGCTTTATGCTCAGATTAGAAAGTTCATACTCAAGAGCTCTGACTCTATTTCCACGATGAAGAAGTGAAGAAGAAATATTAAGATCCTCTGTGGATGCTCCACCACCAAATAACTGACTGTGGTCTAATGAAGAGAGACCACTTGATCAAGGTCCCTCTTCTACTTCATCTATATTCTGTCACTGCCAGGTTTTGCCAGAGAACCTGGCAGTAATAAACAGCTTCCCAGAATTCTTACAGATCATCTCACTGCCTCCCAAAAGGAATTCTTATAAAATTTAAGGGCATTAAAGCTAAAAATCAAAGACCCAGAGATTGTCACTTCTCTTTAGGAACCTTCAATTATTATTATTTTTTTTTCGGTCACACCCGGTGATGGTCAGGGGTTACTCCTGGCTCTTCACTCAGGAATCGCTCCTGGCAGTGCTCAGGGGACCGTATGGGATGCTGGGAGTCGAACCCGAGTCGGCTGCATGCAAGGCAAACGCCCTATCCACTGCGCTATCGCTCCAGCCCCAGGAACCTTCAATTATTAGTGGCAATACTCTCCTTCAACAACTGGGCTGTACTTGAGACAATTATAAATAAATGATACATTGCTTAGGTTTTTCTACATTGATAGTTAAATTATAAATAAATATATATATATATCAGTGCAAGGAAAAGGAGAAGTAAACTAGAAATTTAATTTCAATCATTTCTATTTTAGTCATCTTTAAACAATCCAATACTCTTTTGTAAAGGGATAATACGCATTCCTCTCAAACTAACACACACACACAAAATACCCGAGGAGATAAGCTACTACTCTTGGCCTATCTTTACACTTCCGAATCACTTCCCTCCTGAGACCCTTCATGTCCATTAGAGTGAGTTCCTGGAAAAACATAAGTACAGCATTAGCTGGATTCTTACAAAGAGAAACTCTTGGGGCCACCTGGTCAGTAATTAACTAGCTACATGGGAAAGCCTTTGGGCACTTTATACTTAAAATAATTTTTTTTCTTCACTTCATTTGGCCAGCAGAAAAAGCCAACAGGGTTTATGTAATTATTGTATAAAATAATTACACTAAATTCCACTAAATAACAGCACCACAAAGACCACTTCAGGAAAATTATGTACTATTTACTCCAAACAAAGCTATCCAGAGGTAGCACAAATAAGCCCCATGCTACTAACCCACCTTGGCAAAATTAAGAGTCTAAATTTTTGGATTACTGACATGTGTTTATAAAAATCTAACAGTAATCTCAAACATAGCAATCAAAGTACAAGAGAAATTTAAAAAGCAAGAAAGAACTGGGTAAGAGAGATAATACAATGGGCAGGGCATGAGGCTAAATGGGTTCTATTCCCGGCACCCCTGATGGTCTCCCCAAGTCCACCAAGAGTGATCCCTAAGCACAAAGTCTGGAGTAAGCCCTGAGCACAAACACAAAAACTAAATAACTAATCCAGAGCTGCTTTATGCTGCCACAATATGTAACTTTGTTCTGTGTTCTGGCACTAAACTACAGAAGTTCTGACTAAACAAGCAATGGAGACCCAAGCACAAGAAATACACTGTGCCACTGGGTCCTGTGCACCGAGCCTGGGACTCACCGTGTTTACACTTGGAGCATTGCTGTCAGAGGGAAACAGAAGAGAACATGTTAAGGGCACGCTGACCAAAGGCTCCATGTCACACATGCAAAGGGTACAGCTTCTGCTCACCATATGATTGCAGCCTCCGTTCTTCTCAATGCAGATGTTGCACTTGGGACACTGAGGAGACAGAAGGGCGCCATTAGGCTCACACACCACCAGGCCGGTTCTAAGACAAATTACACAAAGCTCCTGGCACCCGTGCCCAGAAGCTCATTGTGTGAGCACTTCTGGGAAGGAGCCATCTCACTTAAATGTGGCAGGTCGCTGAGGCTGGAATAGCAATTCAAGGAAATGAGGTCAGCATGTTTGGCTCTGAAACATTCCAGGCAGTAGGGGAACCCACTAAGTCTTCTACCATCTGTCTTTGCCAGGTCGTCACGCAGATTAAGCACAAGCTGAGTCAGCAGAAAGCATGACTCCTTGGAAAGAATGTCAAAGCAGCAAGAGCTACCACATTGGATTAAGTCCTGGTTGGAATGCCTAGATCTCCGCTTCTAGAAGAGGGCAAGGAAATAATTGGGAAAGCTCACTGGCTCTCATTTGAGAGCTGCCAGCAATACAACCTAGAAACCAGTCAGATGCCTTATTTTCCCACTGCTATGATCACAGCAGAGCTTCCGAGTGCGTCAGTGTGTGGCTGGCACAGGTGCAGCACTGAGTGCTGAGTCATTCAGGGTTTAAGAGGTTGCTGGTCAAGCATTCCCATGGGAAGTTTCAGAACGAGCATTGGCCAGGCCTGGGCTTGCTTTATAGCTTGCTATTTATGCATGGCTATCAACCACCTATCTCCCAGACTCTTAAAAGCCTGGAAGACTTTCAGTAAGACCTAGTTTTCTCCAAATTAGTTCTCCAGTGGGTCAGTAAACTTTTCTAGGTATTTCAACATGAAAAACAGGAGGAGAGTGTTTGTTTGTTGTTGTATTAAAACAAATGCACCCAATGCATACTGTGATAAATCATTGTAAACCCCATCAAGTCAGGGCAAGGGTCTGCAGTCTCCAGCAAGGGTTCAAATGGTTTATATCCAGGTGGAAAGGCTCTATAGCACTAACAAGGGCAGATCCATGTCAGATAAGATATAATCCTTACGTCTTTAGTGTGAGCACTAATGTAGTTGGCTGTTTCAGAGTCATCTGCACACTTCGTGAGCCATTTCCGGATTGTGGCACAGTCTGTGGGAGCATGATACATCTGACGACACTTGAAACTTAAAAACAGAAAAGCAAGATATTAAAAAGAAGCACAAGCCAGATCAGAGTTCCTTATTTTTTATTTTCCTTCTAAGCCAACAGATCCTGAACTAGAGCTTTCTAAAGAGGTAAAAAAAAAGGGGGGGGGCATCTTCAAGGCCTCTGGGACTTTTACTTCTGTAGAATTATATACTGAAATACAGTAGAAACTTTTCTTCAACAAAGCCCTTCTAAAACATACTCTCAATAAACCCAAATAAAAAAAATATTTTTTAAAATATGTGTTGTGTGGGTTGGAATGATAGTAAAAGAGATAAGGTATTTGGCCTTGCATGCACCCAACAACAGGGAGTTCCACCAGTAGAGAGCTAGTGCAGAGCTAGGATTAAATTCTGAGCACCAGTGGGTGTGGCCCCCAAACCAAAATCAATAAATAAATCCATATACCTATAAAATATATAGTATATCTATGTAACTCTTCCTGAAAATACTTTAAATTCAGAGTTCAGACTCTCAAAGGGTTCTGAGGTGACCTCTGCTCAGACAAGCGAAGAACCAAGATTCACTTCTAGGAACCTAAGTTTATCAGATATGAATATAGGATACTCACATGCCAGAGATTGCAAAATGTAGGGGTGTGATACATCTTATGACTCTTGATAATGAAGAAAAGAAAAATACTCCATATACTCAAGGGTCTAGGTTCCCATGTTTTCATATCTTTTAATCCAATACAACACAATTTTGTGGAGAGAGAAGGCTTTCAGGGACTGAGGACATAGGGCTCAAAAAGCTGAGTGTATACTTTGCATGTGGGAGGCCTGCGAACAATCTCTAGCATTGCATGTTCCCCAAAGTACATCCAAGAATGACCCTCAATACTGAGGTGCATCTCCAAGCACTGCTGGGTGTGGTCCCAAAATAAAAGAAGACAAAAAAGGCTCTTGGGGGAGAGCTTAACAAATTCCCTAGGGGAAAATAATTTAATAAAAGAGAACATAAAAGACAACTAAATTAGTGGTTTTGTTTGTGTTTGGAAGGTGTCACACCTGGCAGTGCTTAGGGACTATTCTGCATGCTTGGGATGAGGAACTAAAGGATAGAACATGAGGCTCTAATATGCAAAGCATGAGCTCCAGCCTTTTGAACCATGTCCATAGGTCATTAGTGTTTTTGTTGCTTTTTTCTTTTTAATCCTTTGTTTTGGGCCATACCTGGCAGTGCTCAGGGCTTACTTTACTCCTGGCTCTGAGCTTCGGGATCACTCCTGGTGGGACTTGAGAAACCATATGGGGTACTAATAAACTGAGCCTGCATCGGCTATGTGCAAGGCAAATGCCCTACCCTCTGTATTATCATTCTGGCCCCTACATTAGTGGTTAACCTTTCCAACAAGGTCTTGGAAAGCAGGCACATGTATACACACACCACATTTTCCATGTAGTTTCTCTTAAGTCCCACCATAAATCTTCAAATGAAGCATGATGTGGAGGACAGATGTGAACCTATACCATGGGTTCTGTCATTACCTTGTATCTCAGACTCCTCATCTAGAGAGTAACATATGGGTAAAAACAGTACCATACTGATTATACAAGTGTTACAATGAGGAAAACAAAGTGACCAATAATGTCATTCCTCTGCTAATCCTTTAGTATATTTTAGCTATTCCTATCTTATTTATTGAATAGATTAAGTGTAGTAAACCCTAAGTAGATGTAAACTACATGTGTGAATTAAACTTTTACTTTTTTGGGGGTGGGGGCATATCCAGTGGTGTTCAGGAGATACTCCCGACTCCGTGCTCAGGAGTCAACCCCTGTTGGTGGGTGGTTGGGGGACCATGCAGTGCCCGGGATTAAATCTAGGCCCCCTGCAAGCAAAGCATGTGCTCTAGCCTGTTGAGCTCTCTCTCTGGCCCCAAGTTATACTTAAAAAAAAAAAAAAGCCAAGAAAGATCAAGCTAAAGAGTAAAATGGTGAATGTTATAGTTTTCAAAAAGTAATATTGTAATTATCTGTGCAGGTACATACAATCTCTGACTCAAAAATCTTAGTAACATAAACCATAACACATTGTCCAAAAATATGTGCACTTTGTTTTTAAGACGATTATAAAACAACCAGGTACCAACTCCTGCTCTCTCAGAGTGGAAATACACTTCTAGCTCAAAAACACTGTCTCTCCCCCAAAGTCCCCCTCACACAGAGCAACATAAGTAGAAATTTGGAGGAAATAAGGCATAAACCCAGGGTTTGCCAGCACCTACACTCATTCTTACCAGAAGACCTCGTTGCACCGATTGCACTGTACACGGCGAGCTTTGGGCTCCTGTACTCGGATAACCATGGGGCAGTCTGCACCAGGGCACAGCTGGAGCTGATAATGACTCTGTGAATACACCAAGAAGAAACCATCAGGAGACCTTTTAGTCTTTTAGTTGCTGCCTTCAGGTTAGATCTCCCTATACTCTCAAACTGCCTTCTGTTCTTCAAGCTAATGAATGCCTTTTATCAAGGATCTATAAAAATTCAGGATGAATGTGCTAAAGACCAGAAGACATTGCCCAGATACTAAAGAGGACATCTAGTTACTAGGATGATGTAAGGTAAGATCACAAAACTGAATACATATCTGTGAGATGAAAGGTGCATAGGTATCAGGACTGGAGGGAAACACAGTCCAATAAGCTATACATAAGACTCTGAGAGGCTCAGTGATCCTCAGGAATCTTTCAAAAGGAGAAAAGAGAATAAGAAACAAGTATTTTATTCATACAATATTGAGCAAGTCATAACTCTGGACATAAAGAAAAAAATTAAAATTATGCCATGTGGGATCAGCAGTTCTAGTAAACCCATTTGTCTTTATTCAAACGACAGCGCTTTAAGAAAGCCTAGTCTATAAAGTACCCGTGGGAAGTAAGTAAACAGAGGTTACAACAATAAAAGCCGGTCATACCTCCACATAGTCCCTGAAGAGGTAGCGCCTGTATTTGTCTCTTAATTCTTCATTGGGCAGCAATGGAAAAACAAAGTCCTCTGGTGTTCGCAGTAGACAGTCTTGAGCCATACAAGAGACTCCTGTTGAACAACAACAACCTGTTGGACAACTGATACAACTATATTTGCCCACTTAGTTTATCCAAATAATTTAGACTCCACACAGGAACCCCCTGAAGCAACAGAATTTATTCAAATGAATAAGCCAATATACCTGTAGTTATAGACTAGCATATTATCCCAAATTGCATACATACCAAATATAGCAATAGTAAAAAACCAAATCAGGACTGGAGACGCAGTACAGGAGTTAAGGTGCCTGCCTGCTTTGCACACAGCCAACCCTGGTTTAATTACCAGACCACATACAGCCAGGTGTTGCTCCCACACCCCCGCACACTGATACTGTTATTTACATATATGCCCAAACAATAGACTTAAATTTTCCCATTTAGTTGAGAACTAAGGGAAAACTGTCATTACTCAGACTGATTTTTCTTGAAGCTGAAGAGATACTACAAAGGGCAGGTTTCTTGTGTGACAAGGCCAACCCGGTGTTCAATCCTCAGCGTCCCATATGGTTCCCATGACTGCCAGGAGTGATACCTGAGCAGTGTCAGGTATAAGCCCTAAGCACTTCGGAGTGTGCACCTACCCTCTAAAACCAAACAAAATCCCCCAACGGTTTTGAAAACAAAAACCTCTAGAAGGCTAAAAGAAAAATTTCGTTGATCTAAGTATCTGAACGGACGAGGCAGAGATAATACTCCAGGTCAATCTTTTCCAAGTTCTATGGCAGACTTACCCACACCTACACCATCCTTCACAAGCACAGAGCAGTGCTGCTCCCAGCAGCTGCGGCAAAACTGATGCTGACACGCCAAAGAGAGTAGGTTTTCCTTCCGCACAAACTGCATACACACTGCACAATGGTGAGGGGGATGGGCTGTGGTAACCTAAGGGGAGAGAGAGAGACAAAGCATGAACCACAGGCAGGGATCTTAACCCTTAAAGTGTCATTCAACTGCAATGTGTGAATTGTGAAATTCCCAAGGGGAAGTACTAAGTAGTCAGGTGTGGCCCCCAAATCTACCCCAAAATTACTATAATATAAACGTAAATATTTAAAGATAAGATCTAGAGAGATGGCTCAAGAGCTGGAGCAAACAGTCTGCTTTGTTGAGGAAACTCCAGCTTCATTCCTGGCACAGCATGGTCCCAGAGCACTGCACTACAAGTAGGCAGCCCACAAGCACTACTTTGTCCCTACTTAAAAAAAAAAAAAAAAAAGAAAGAAAAGAAAACTTTTAACAGCGGAGGCTGGAGCACTAGCACAGTGGGTAGGGCGTTTTCTTTGCACACGGCTGACCTGGGTTCGATTCCCAGCATCCCATATGGTCCCCTGAGCACCGCCAGGAGTAATTCCTGAATGCAGAGCTGGGAGTAACCCCTGTGCATCACCAAGTTTGATCCAAAATGCAAAAAGCAAAAAGCAAAAAGCAAAAAAAAAAAGTTTTAACGTTGTAACTACTCCTGTAGTTACAATAGAAGAGAAGTACTCATAAGAGACAGACTTTGTAACAAAGATTTCTAAGAGATAGCTGGATTAGATTTGCATCTTCAGTTCCACAAATGGAACCCAGAACCTCATACAGGAGAGGTATGTATCTCTACCACCAAGCTACGTCTTTATTTTTTAATTTATTTTTTTGGGTCACACCTGGCAATGCTCAGGGGTTATTCCTGGCCCTGCACTTAGGGGCCATATGGGATGTCGGGGTCAAACCCAGGTGGGACAGTGCAAGGCAAATGCCCAACCAGGTGGTTGATGTACTACTGTTTCGGCACCTGAGCTACATCTTTAAATCTTAAACTTGGGTCTTTTAAACTGCAGGTGACTGTAGACACAAATGTCAAAAAAGCACAGCGTGAGTTAGGGAATGCAACAGGAATGGAATACGTGATGTTTATGACTAAAGCTAAATGGGCTACTGGGCAAGCAATAATTTATCCATCTACTAATTTTCAAACTATAAAGGAAATGGTAGATTTAGACAGATATAGAACAATATTTTAAGTATGCTGAACTATGCAATAATATGGTTCTAGATAAACACAGCAACTTAGAGCAATCAACGCGTGCATAAAGAAAAGTAGAAGAATTGTGCCAGAGCAATAGTACAGCACATAGGGAGTCTGACTTGCACTCAGTCAACCCAGCACTCCATATGGTCCCCTGAGCCTGCCATGAGAGATCTATGAGTGTAGAGTCAGGAGCAAGACCTGAGCATGGTAGGTGTGGTCCAAAAACAAAACAAAACAAAACAGAAGAGAAAATTAGGAGACACTCACATGTTTCAATGGATTAGGTTGAACTCGAGCTTCAACAAGCAGTTGAGCAGAATTAGACTTGTATCTATAAAACAAAAAGCAGAAATAAAGAAAATTAGAAACTGATAAAGAAGAAATTTTTTTTTTTACCTTCAAACAAAACCAGCATTAGAAATCTAATGAACAAGGCCCCAAGTTTGGTCTCTACTACTACAACACTAGTTGTCCCCCAACTCAGGTACTGATGGGTATAGCTATCAAGGTCCAGGGTGCCCCTAAGCAGTATTGGGTGGGAGCAGTACTTCATTGCTGACAAAGTATTGAATCATTTGTCCACAGAGTTGGGTAAACTACCAAGAGTGGCCCCCGAGCCTCCTGAACAGTTTGGGAGCCTTCCCTCAATAAATAAATAAAATTTAAAAAAATTTTTCAGAAGAAACACAAATGGCCTTTAAATATTAAAGATGTTGTGAGGACCTGGGCTCAAATCCCCACACTAAAACAAAACATGAAAAGATGTTTGGCATCCTTGATAATGTGGGAAACTGGAATTAAAAGCTATTAGATACCATTTATACCTACCAGCACAATACTTTAAAACTAAGAGTAATAGGAACACTTACTCATTACTGGTGGGCAGGCATATGTTAAACAATCACTTTGGTACAATTTTCGGCATTATTCAGTAAAATTAAAAAACATTGACCTTTCAACGCAGCAACTACTGAACCCTAAAAATATCAAATGATTCTAGAATCATGTAAAGAGTTTCTCAGAAATGTAATAGCAAAACAACAACAACAAAAAAATTTACAAATCAGTTTTGCCAAAAAGAACGGTTATGATGTCACAAAATGTGAGCTTGTAACTTAAAAAGATGACGTTTAAAAAAAATAAGGTGAAGGCGCATATGCTACCCGAGCCCATGTGCTGCTTGCGCCCACGTGGCCGAACACATGTGGTGCCCGAGCACATGTGTCGCCCGCATCTCCCCTCTAGAGATGTGTACTTTCATGCTTTTGTGTCTAATGCTAAGATGTGTGTAGGGGCTCTCTCCGCCCTTGGAGAAGCCCATGTTCTCTCTTGAGTACGTTACTCTCTCTCACTCTCTCTCCCTCCATACCTAAAAATCCTCTAAATAAAATCTATTTACTTCAAAAAAAAAAAGGGTGAAACAGGGGTTGGAAATAGAGGTCAATGGTCGAGCTACATGATTCACATGTACAAGACCCTCATTTCCATCCACAGCAACCTAAATAAATTTCAGGAGAACATACAGCACGATTTCATGCCTATTATGTTCTAAAAATACACAAATCTAAACGCATAACTAAAGAATGTATAATACCAAATTTAAGGTATCCTCAGAGGGGTTTCCAGAAGCTTAAAGGTTAGGTGTTTACTATTTTTTTTGTTGTTGGGGGTGGGTGATCTATACCCCACAGTGCTCAGGACTTATTCCTGGCTCTTAGCTCAGGGAACCCTATGGGGTGCCAGGGATCAAACTCAAGACTGCTGCATTCAAGGCACTATATTAGCTCTCTGGCCCCAGGTGTCAATTACTCCTTACCAACTTGGGGCTGGAAAGATAGTATAACAAGTGGTTTATTTACCTTGCACAGAGCCAATCCAGGTTCAATCCTTAGCACCTTGTATGGTCCCCCAAACCCACTAGGAGTAATACCTGAGTGCAGAGCCAGGAGTAAGCCCTGAATACTGCTAGGTGTGTCCCAGAACCCAAAATAAATAAATTTAATTTAATTTAAAAGGAACTATCTCAGGCCAGAGCAATAGTACAATGGGTAAGTACTTGCCTTGCACGTGGCTGATCTGAGTTTGATCCCCGGCACCCCATATGGTGCCCCAGCCCTTCTTGGAGAGATCCCTAAGTACTGTCAGGTATGGGTCAAAAACAAAAAGAAAAAAAAATTCTCAATAAAAATCTAATCCTTTCTTGCAAAGTAGTACGATATTAACTATTTGGGGGCGAGGGGGGCGAAGTGTGGGGAGGGGCACATACCTGGTGGTGCTCAGGGCTTACTCCTGGCTCTGTACATAGGGATCACTCCTGACAGTCTTGGGGAACCATACATGGTCCTTGGGATCCAACATGGTGGCTGCATGCAAGGCAAGAGCCTTACCCACTATACTATCTCTGACCCCTGGCATAACTAAATTTAGAGATAAAAAAAACTTACTATGTGGCAATAAAAGTACATCCAGGGGCTGGGGAGATAGTATAGGGGTTAAGGAAATTTCCTTGCAAGAAGACGACCTAGTTCAATCCCAGCACTGCTTAAAAACCCTTGTGCGCTGCCAGGGGTTAATCTTTTGGAGGTGGGGTGAAGGGGAGAGGAAAACCACATTTGGCAGTGTGCAGGGCTGACTGCTGGCTGTGCACTCAGGGATCACTCCTGGTAGGCTTGGGGGAACCACATAGGGTGCCAGGATCAAATCCACGTTGGATGCATGCAAGGCAGGTGCCCTACCCGCTGTAGGCTCAGGCCTCCAGAGGGGTCACTCTTAAGCACAAAACCAAGAGTTTCTGAGCACCTAGCTGGCTGTGACCCAAAAACCCCCCAAAAAGAAGAACCATTAACAAGAATTCCAAGCAGAGAATATGTATCATACATGTAATTTCCTTCCTTACACTAGTCAGAATTGCTCACTCCAATTATTTTTATTTCTAGTTCTTAAAAGAGTATCCTCGCTATCATTAACCCCATCTAAATCTTCTCTTTTAGGAGTTTATATCTGAGAGATGCCACATTATTATTTTTTTTAATTGGATCACAGTGAGATACACAGTTACAAGGCTGCTCATGATTGCGTTTCAGTTTATTTAATGTTCCAACAGCCATCCCTTCACCAGTGTACATTTCCCATAGAGATGCCACATTATTGGAACTCACACAGTTTCAGAGTTTTGGGTAGTACTAAATCTACTGCAGAGTGGAACTTCAACTCAAAGTCATAGTACAGGGTTCAGGGGCTTGCCCCTGCATGTGCTTGATCACATTTAGATCCCTGGAACTGTTTATGGTCCCAAGTAGAAAGACAAGCGTAAGCCCTGAGAACTACTGGCTGCAGCTCCACACAAATAAAAAAATTATTGAACTCCAGGGGCTGGACCTATGTAAATCAGGTAGTGTGCTTGCCTTCCACTTACTGGCTAAGTCCTGAGCACCAGTGGGTGTGGCCCAATATCCCACCCCCACATGTAATGTATATAATAATAAGGATATATTCTAAAATGTAAATTATAACCACCACTCATTAGATAATAACATCTCTTCTCCCCCAAATACCTTACCTGTCCAAAATCTCTGCAACTTGCCAGTGGAAGTTAACTAATATAAGTTTTGCAACTGAATGAGATACCTAGAACAAAGAAAGAAAAAAAAAACTGTAACTATAGTTTATTTCAGCTCATGCCACATTTTAAGAAATGTATACATTCCCAGCAGGCCCAGACTTGATTTCAAAATTCTTCCTCTTCATTCACTGCTGTAAGCTTTTTATTAGCTGTTCAATATTTGTTTAATCAGACATTTAAAAAAAATTTATGTAGGCACCAGGATTTACAATACTGTTGACTAAGTTTTAGGCACACAATGTTCTTTAAGTTTAAATCTCTTACTTATACAGCTTGTGTTTCCATGAATTTCTTGATTTTTCTGTCTTTGTTTCCATCAGTGATCATTCAAAGAAATTAGTTTTATTTGAAATAAAAGCATCCATCAAACAGTAATTAATAATTGAGCATACAATTAAGCGAGTGTTGATTCAAACGTTGCTGGAGTGGTAACACATTTGTCAGGGCACTGGTACCTCAATCAGTGTTCTTGTAAGTCTCGAGACAAGTGCAGGAGCAAAAATTGCTGCCTAAAGACCTTAAATTTATATCCGCAATAAAGCACATTAGTTGCCAAAATTCTGAAGATTTTAGGGGCCAGAGCAGTAGTATAATGGTTAGGGCATCTGACCTTCAAGCAATTAGATTTGATCCCTGGCACCACATACGGTCCTCGGAACACTGCCAAGAATGATCCCTGAGCACAGAGCCAGGAGTAAGCCCTGAGCACTTTCATGAATGACCCAAAAACACAACACAACAAAACAAAAAATTAAAGATTTTTAAAGAAGGGCGTGTTTTTTGGTGGGATTTATATAGGAAGTACAAACCTGGATATTTTCGCAACCACAAGACTTTCCTTGCATGGCCTCCAATAGCAGTTTTGTTTTGTTGTTTCTTTGGTGACATCCAGCAGTGCTCAGGGCTTACTCATGGCTCTATGCTCAGGAATAACTCCTGCTGAACTCATGGGGACAATATGAAGTGCCAGGGATCAAACCCAGGTAAGCCATGTGCAAGACAAGCACCTTACCACTGAATTATCCTTCTGGTCCCTACTACTGTAAATTCTTCCAAAAGAAAAGACCAAGGATATGTTTCCCCATCCCCAATGTTGTTTATAAGAGAAAAAAGTCAGAAAAAGCTGAATTACCCCCAAAAAAGGAATAAAATAAAGTGGTGAATCATAAAACAGACTAATATTCAGTCATTAAAAATGATGATACAGGGGCCAGAGAGATAGTACAGCAAGGAGGACCCTTGCCTTGCACACAGCTGACCCTGGTTCAATTCCCAGCATCCCATAAGGTCCCCTGAGCACTGCCAGGAGTAATTTCTGAGTACAGAGCTAGAAGTAACCCCTG
Source organism: Sorex fumeus (assembly GCF_029834395.1). Taxonomy (NCBI): domain Eukaryota; kingdom Metazoa; phylum Chordata; class Mammalia; order Eulipotyphla; family Soricidae; genus Sorex; species Sorex fumeus. The sequence goes on along the minus strand of NW_026606129.1, from coordinate 49,894,669 downwards.
AGCAACATGGGGGGGTGGGGGGAACGGGAGGGGAGAAGACACCAAGGGCCAAGGAGATAGCACAAAAGACCCTAGCAAATATTTTGCATGTAGAAGATGCCTCAGGTTCAATGTCTGGTACATCATGGCCTCCAAGCACTGACAGGTGTGACAACACTATCCTTCCCCCTCTCCCCCACACAAACACAAATAAGGCAAAGAAAAGAATGTTAAGAGAGCAGGTAGGGTGTTTGCCTTACATGCAGCCAACCCGGATTCAATCCCCAGCATCCCATAAGGTCCCCCAAGCACTGCCAGGAGTAATTCCTGAGTGCAGAGCCAGGAGTAACCCCTGAGCATCGCTGGGTATGACCCAAAAAGAAAAAAAAAAGTCAGAAAAACAAGTTTAATGACAAAGAGGTACATATTTTATTTTTATGTTTCAGAAGTCAGTAGTAAGATACAGATTCATAGGATGGTGGATGGTTCAGCACAAACTACTTATGTGTAAGATTCAAGGTTTAATCACTGGTACCTTCAAAAAGTAAAATAAAGACATGTATAGTTTATAGCTGCAAAATCTTGTTAACAGAGAAGAAAGTTAATTACAAAATGAACATTCTGAGTCAGAGAGATAGTACAACAGGTGTTTGTGCTGCACATGACCAACCTGGGTTTAATTCCTGGCACTGCAGATGGTCCTCCCAAGCCCCACCATGATTCACCCCTGAACACAGTGCCAGGAATAAGCCCTGAGTAAAGCCTAGTGTGGCCCCCACACCAAACACTATGTCCACAATGTATTAGAAAAGCAGGAATTCTTTCTTTCTATAGTATGAGAAAGTAGAAAAAAAATTCTAAGACTGTACTATTGCTTTGATCCTCATTCTGATACAATTAAGAGTCAATACTTGGGGCTGGAGCAATAGCACAGCGGGTAGGGCGTTTGCCTTGCACGCGGCCTACCCGGGTTCGATTCCCAGCATCCCATATGGTCGCCTGAGCACTGCCAGAGTAATTCCTGAGCACAGAGCCAGGAGTATCCCCTGCGCATCGCCGGGTGTGACCCAAAAAGAAAAAAAAAAAGAGTCAATACTTAATGACTTGGAAAATCCTTTTCCTTTTTCTGTGTGCTAATTGTGGAGGGGAAAAAACATTCACCAGGGGCTGGGGTGATAGCTCAGAGGACTGACCACTCTGCATGCCAGAGGTTTGGGTTCAAACCTGACACCTGTGATCGCCAGAAGTGATCCCAGAGTGCAGAACTAGTATTAACAAAACAAAATCTATTTGTAGGGGCCAGAGCGATATTACAGTGGGTAGGGTGTTTGTCTTGCACTCAGCTGACCCAAGTTCAATCCCTGGTATTCCATATGGTCCCCCAAGCACTACCAGGAGTAATTTCTGAGTGCAGAGCCAGGAGTAACCCCCGAGCATCGCTGAGTGTGACCCCCCCCAAAAAAAAAACACCAAAATCTATTGGCAGTTAGGGCTATGTATTATCCAAAAGGATTTATAGGGACTGAAGACGAGAGAAATTGCCTAGGGATAAAGGTGATAGCCTTGCAGAGGGAAGGAGAAAGAGAGGAAGGCAAGCAGATACAAACCATTTTTTCCCAAAGGGTAAAGGGTGCAGGGTGATAAACACTGAAAACCTACGAAGACTAATGTCTTATTTAAGAAGGAATACATACAATTTTTTTAATATTGAAAACGAATGTGAAGGACTAAAGAATTAAGGCACTAGCTGACCTGATTTGTTCCCTAGACTACCTATGATCCTTCAAGCATCAGCTGAGACCCCTGAGCACAGAGCAAAGAGCCCACTGCCCCCCTGATCTCCAGAAAGAGATAAATATGCAACAGTATTAGATCAACATTGAATATAATTAGAAATCTTATTTGGCTCATGAATCATTTTTCTATTTCTCAAATATTAACTGATGAAAAGACCAAAAATGAATCGGCAGGATAAATAACACAAGGGTTACGGTGCTTGTCACTATTACAACTCAAGTATCTTTGATCCCCAGCACTGCCAAATGTAGTTCAAAAATCACACACACACACACACACACACACACACACACACACACACACACACACGTGCGCACACGCAGACTAGAAATGAAGAACCATGGAGTTTTTTTTCTAAAAAATTGCAATCCTAGGACCCAAGAGATATACGTGTTAGGGTTGCCTTGCATGCAACAAATCCTGGTTCAATCCCCTGCATCCCATATGGTCCCCCAATTACTCCCTAGGAGTAATTCCGAAGTGCAGTCAGTACTAACACTTGAGCATCGCTCGATATGTCCCAAAACCAAAACAAACAAAAGTACTTTTACAGTACTTATGTGTGAAGACAAAGAAGCAAGAGAAATTAGAACTGGATAAGAATATCATATAATCAAAACATTTTAAGTAATATCACAATATAAGAATATCACATGGGGCTGGAACGATAGTACAGCCGGTAGAGCGTTTGCCTTGCATGCAGCCGACACGGGTTTGATTCCCAACATCCTATATGGTCCCCTGAGCACCGGCAGGAGTAATTCCTGAGTGCATGTGCCAGGAGTAACCCCTGTGCAATGCCGGGTGTGACCCCCCCAAAAAAAAATGAGTATCACATAACAAAAATAAAATCCAAAACACAAATAGCAAAAAGCACCGTATTCTCAGATCCTACCAATTAACTAACAAAGCTAAGTATCACTGGACGTAATCACCAGCCCTCCTGGGCACTATTTAAGAAGACCCATCTAATTCCTAACAGAATCCACAGAATTACTATTGTAAGTCATAAATTACTTTAGAATGGTAACAAAATATAAAATCAATGCACAAAACTTCAACATATTTCTATTCAGTAGCAAATAAAAACTAAAATTTTAGACAAGTGAAATCCAATCAATAAATTTCATTTAATACAATATCTAGAATATTATTTCAATGTCACCACAAAAATATTTTTAAACTATCTGCAACATTTTTCAGCTAGTTTTTAAAGTCCATTGTATATTTTAAAATTACAGCACCTAACAATTCAAACTGGTCATACTTCATACAAGCAGTGATAGCTATAAACTGGACAACACAGCTATAGACTGAACATATCAAAATTAAAACCAAACAAGTCTGATTTATTTATAAATCTTGGATTTTGGGCCATACCCAGTGGTACTCAGAGCTTACTCCTGGCTCTGCACTCAGGGATCACTCCCGGCAGGCTCAGGAGGATATCTATCTATCTATTTATCTATATATTGATATATTAATATGTATTAATGCAAATTTAATATATATGTTAAATACGTATATATTTTTCAAGAAAGCTGCCTTAACAATTCAATAATGGAGAGGAATGTCTATTTGACAAATGGTTCTGGAATAAGTACCATATGAAACACAGATAATAAATCACAGAATTGAGGGGCTGGAGCAATAGCACAGCGGGTAGGGCGTTTGCCTTGCACGCGGCCACCCCGGGTTCAATTCCCAGCATCCCATATGGTCCCCTGAGCACTGCCAGGGGTGATTTCTGAATGCAGAGCTAGGAGTAACATCTGGGCATCGCTGGGTGTAACCCAAAAAGAAAAAAAAAAACTACAGAATTGAGATATTTGCTTATTTATACATTTGTTCAAACCACACAAAACTTAACTCAATATAATTCACAAATTTACAGGTAAACTAAAAACTTCTAAGATAAAATCTTTTAAAAAAGTTTTTAGAGATTCTGTGCTTTACAATACTATTAATAATGGTTTCTCTAGAATAAAACTTGTATAACCTTACTTTAGAGTTTTAGACACACCAGAAAGCACAATCACACATTTAAAAATGTAAATTTAAGGGGGTGAAGTCTCCAAAGGGGAATACTGCAGGCAGATAAAGAAGTCATAATAAAACTAATTTGGAGCGAGGGGCCTAGAGAGATACACAGCGGGTAGCGAGTTTGCCTTGAACGCAGCCGACCCGGGTTAGATTCCCAGCATTCCACATGGTCCCCTGAGCACCACCAGGAGTAACTCCTGAGTGCAGAGCCAGGAGTAACCCCTGTGCCTCGCCAGGTGTGACCCAAAAAAGCAAAAAAATAAATAAAACCAATTTGGAGCAATAGCACAGCAGGTAAGGCGTTTGCCTTGCACGTGGCCAATCTGGCCGACCCAGGTTTGATTCCTCCACCCCTCTCAAGAGAGCCCGGCACGCTACTGAGAGTATCTCGCCCGCACAGCAAAGCCTGGCAAGCTACCTGTGACTTATTCGATATGGCAAACACAGTAACAAGTGTCACAATGGAGACACTACTGGGCCCGCTCCAGCAAAATCGATGAACAATGGGAGGACAGTGACAGTGAATAAAAGAAATTACCGGGCTGAAGCAATAGTACAGCAGGTAAGGTGCTTGCCTTGCACGTGGCCAAGTTTGATCCATATGATCCCCTTAGCCCACCATGAGTGATCCCTGAGCAGAAAGCCATGAGTAAGCCCCAGCACTGCTGGGTAGCCCTAAAACAAAACAGAGAGAGAGAGAGAAGAGAGAAGAAAACTGGGAAGGGGGGGAAGAGAGAGATAGAACTGATTGTCTAGGGTGGATCTTTTGAGATGTCCACCACCCAGACCACTCGGAAAAGGAGAAGCTTCAAGAAAATCTAAAGGTCCTGTCAGAATATGAACAGGATAACTAAGAGTCCAAGGCCTTTCCCTGTGACAACTATCAGATTAATACTTGGTATACAGAGAACTCTAGGCCAAAGCAGTCTGGAAGATGCCCTGCTATAAAACCAACTTAGTAAAGCCATGGGGGGGGGAGTCATTCTCCACCCCAGAGATAAACCCATACCTCAAGCCAAGACATTTACTCTTGCTTTTTCCCTCTAGGAAGCCCATGTCCTCCCTCAAATACATCTTTCTCTCCCCTCACTATTCTCTAAGTAAATTTCTTTAAATGAAACTCTTCACACAAAGAGAAATTACACCAATCAAAAGACGTGAAGAAAATGAAATAGACAAACCAGAGGTTAGGGGGAATAATAATATAAATGATCAGATAAAAGATTCTGAATATGTATACAAAACACACAACTTTGAATGGGTACCTCATTAAAAAAAAAACCAGCAAATAAGCACACCATTATTATAAAATGCAGATGAAAACCACAAGATACCACTTCAGACTCACAGAATTATTATATTCCAAAAGAACAATAATAAGAATGTAGAGAGACTGGAACTCTTAATACAATGCTGGTGGAAATGGTCAAACAATAGAATCACTCCAGAGAGATCCAGCAGTTTCTTAAAATATTAAAACACACACACACTTGCGGGGCAGGAGAGATAGGTAAGGCGCTTGACTTGAACATGGCTGACCCGGGTTCAATCCCCAGCATCCCATAAAATCCCTAGGCCCTCCGGTAAGTAATCCCGAGTGCAGAGTAAGGATTACCCCTGAGCATTGCTGGGCGTGGCAAACAAAACAAAACAAACAAAAAACATACACTTGGCTCCTGCTTAAGTACAGTAAGCAGGGTGCTTGCCTTACATGGGGCAAACCCAGGTTCATCCCCTGCATCCCAAATTGTTCCCCAACCACTGCCAGGTGTAATTACTAAGTGCAGAACTAAAGTAACCCCTGAGTTTTTTTGGGTGTGGAAAAAAAAAGGACTCACCATATAATCTAAGCCCACTTTTACATATCTAAGAGAAAATAAAACATATATCCATATAAAGTCATGAACACAAAAAGTCACAACATCCTATTTCAAAATTCTCAAAAACTAGAAACGACCCACTTATCCATCAACTAATGAATCTATAAAGCTTTTATACTGATAAAGTCATTAGCAATAAAAAGGAAAGCATACTGACATGAGATACAACATAAACAAACCTCAAAAAGTTATGAGGTCAGACAAAATAATACATACATTATGATTCAACTCACATACAAAATATACTGCCGATTCACATCAGTGTATCAAATGGTTCACTTCGGTGATATTGTACTTATTACTCAAAATAAAACCATTCCCCTTCATTTAACAGTTTAAGTAAAAGTTAACTGATTGGGACTAGAGCAACAGTATAGTGGGTAGGGCATTTGCCTTGCTTGAGGCTGACCTGAGTTCAATGCCCGACATCCCATATGATTCCCCAAGCACCTCTAGGAGTAATTCCTGAGTGCAGAGCCAGGAGGTAATCCCTGAGCATCACTGGGTATGACCCAGAAAGAAAAAAGTTTATTGATTAAATAAATAACGTGAATTGATAAATGTAACTACCACACAGTGTAGTATTGATACCTTTATAATCCTCTGGGTCTCACACAACCTCAAAGATCAAATCCTTCATGTACAACTGGATTCCCAAATTGTGAACTCCTTTAATGTTGGTATTTGATAGGACTACAAGGCATAGCTCTCAGAAATGCCATCTCATTCCTAGGCTTATCTGAGTTAGAACACAAATTCTTTTTTTGTGTGTGTGTGTCTTTTTTGGGTCACATCTGGAGATGCTGAGGTCTTACTCCTGGCTCTGCACTCAGGAATTACTTCTGGCGGTGCTCAGAGGACCATGTGGGATGTCAGGGATTTGAACCTGGGTTGGCCGCATGCAAGGCAAACGCCCTCCCCACTGTACTATCCCTCCAGCCCCTATAACATAAATTCTTAAATCTTGTCTTGGTGAGTGTAAACTCAGCCCCAAAGATCATTATTCCTCTCGTTTTTCCTGGGTACGAGGGAAGGGATTGTGAATGACCAAGAAGGAGAGGCAAGTAGCAGTACAAAGCTTATTTTAATCTCGAGGGTGTCCTCAAGTCTCTGGCTAGCACAGAGAGGGCCTTCAGAACCAGCAACAGGATTAGTGCAGACACTAACTGCAACCCTTGTCTGCCACTTTCCCCACCCCTTTCCCTATAACCTCAAATCTGACACACAACAACTCAGAAGTTTCTGCAGAGCTTTCCCTATAGCTTCAGAATTCTGTAGGGTCCCATTTACCCAAAATATGACCTGTGTTACCAATTATAGTAGTTTTGTTTTTGCCATTGCTTTTACAATTTCAATATTCTTGGATGATTTCCAAATCTTTATTTCAGGAGGCACTTAGCTACAAGTATGTCAAAAAGGACTTCACTGCTAGTAATCAGTAGTTTCTAAATACTGATTTTGCTCTCAAACATCTTATGTCATTAGCTATAATCTCTATATTTGACACACTTGAAAATTATTTCCCTGAACCAGGTGAAAACAAGTAAAAACAGGCGAAACGGTGATCTGTACTAATGACCTGTGTCAGTAGTTACCACTTGTGTAGATAAAAGATGAAGACCAAGAGGAAATAAGATTGTGAGGCAAAGAGGTTAGATTTTCTCATAGAGATAAAGAGGTATACGTGAATCTTTGGCTGCTGTCATCAGCAAGCAGATCCTGATATGGTTAATTAATGATACACAAATCAGATATTTAGGAGGCCTTTTCTTCCATGATCAGAAACTACAGAAATGGCATAAACATTAAGCTGCTGGCTGGGATGAAGAACACACAGACAAAAACACAACTGTATCCGGGTTGGCCTCTGACCCCACTCACTATAAGAAGAGAGCTGAAGAACTGATTTCACTAGTTCAGATAAGGCTACTCCAGCAGCAATCAGTTACCAGCTTTTGCTTTGCCAATACTGTTAGTTTCTCCTGTGTTGTTTCAACTTTATTGCATTTTTTCTACTAGGTCCTGAGGCAGAAAGCAAACTATGTTTTTTCCAAGTCACAAGTCTCCAAGTCCACCTGAAGATTGTTAGTAATAGCCACAAATTTCTTTTTTAGATTCCCCAAATCTCTTTCCACCTCCAAAATTTTATACTAATCATCAGAACAAATATTTCTTGATACCTTGACCAGAAAGAACTTAATATGCCAGAGGGGAGAAGGCCTGCTACCGGAAGAAATAAGAATAATAATATCCTGAACAATTTCAAATACACAGCCAACATCTATTTTCAGGGAAAAATGTTTTAAGAATTTCAGGAAATTTAAATGCCATTACTTGACAATCCAGGGCACTTTGTATATATTATTCAAAATAATGCAGAGAACATGCTAATTTTACATATGTATCAAGGCATATACTGAATAGTCTCTGCTCCTGACAACAGTATCCAAAAAAACCCATTAGTACAACCCATTCTTCTTCATCCTTTTATATAAAGCTGGTTCAAACAGTCCAGGGACAAGTTAACAACAACTTGCAAATAGATTTTCTCCCCCAGAAAAATGAAATTCAACAGCCCGCCAAAACTGTCACCAGCCCTTCCCACACTTACCAGTGCCATAGGGAGGATGCAGCTGATGGCAGTGAGCATCAACGCCCTGAAAAAATACAGGTGGTAGTTTCAATTTTTATTTAGAATTCTTACTTGCCAACTGCCTGAAATGTTTTAAGGCTACATGAATGGGTTTTCCATGCCTCAGCTTGTGTTAAGCCACTTCATGGTCCAATTATATTTGTTAGCAAACACTAGTGAACATACACTAAAAAGTAGAAATGAAGGTAAGGAATAAACTGTGAGTCAGCTTCTGGTCCTGGGATAAAGAGGGACAAAATAGAGAATAACTAGCCTAAAGAAATCAAGATGGATGGGTTCAGGTCTTAGAGGGTAGAGTGTGAAGCAAGACGACACTCAAGGGACAGAAAAAGAATCAAAGTTAAAATACAAAGGAGAAGGAAAACAAGTCTAGAACAGAACAAAATCAGCAATGGCAGGGGGGTGGGGGGCCCCAGAAGGCATCCAACCTTAATCATGACTTGCCTTTGATTAATAGGCCTTTACTTCTGTACTTCACACCTACTACTCTCTGCCCCTAAAATGTCAGCTCCCTGGCAACTGGTAACATTTTTCACTTTTTCTTTTCTTTTACTTTTTCTCTCCTAGAGGGAGGGCTGACTGTAACTGAGGCAGCCACATGATTTGTGTGCTTTCAAAATCTGCTTAAAAGACACAAATTTGAAGATTTCCTTCCAGTCTAACATAACATGTTTTCTGGTCATTAAAATTAATACAAAACAAAAAACCCAAAATATCAACATCTAAAGACCCTACTCAGTATGTTATTAAATATCATAAAGTTTAAAATATTAAAATCACTATTTCTTGATCACCAGGGAACTTTTATTAAGAAAAACCCCAAGCATCTACAGGGATCAGTATAATGGAAACTATGTATCCATCAATCAGCTCTGAGAGCAACTGAAGGTCATTCCCACTGCATTGTTACACACCCATTCTTTTTTAGGATAATCCAAAGGGAAATGACATGATTTTTCAAAGGTGAAAATTCTGGAAATAGGGTGTCGTGTCATAATACTAGGGGACCAAATGGTGGAGTAGGGTCACAAGAAGAAAACAAGGCCAGGAGGCTATAGTCAAAAAAAAGGTAGCAAAACAGTTTTAAAATTATTGCAAAACAACCCTAGCCTGAAAATTTTACAAGGTGCATTTCAATGAAAATACTCTGGAAAGTACATAGTACAAAAAAAACTGGATACAATTCCTTCAAGAATTCTGACAGGTCAGAGCAAAAGTACAGAAGGTAGGGCCGGAGGGACAACACAGTGGGTGGGGCACTTGCCTTGCATGCAGTTCAAAACCCAGCACCACATATGATCCCACAAATCTCTCAGGAATGATCTTTGAGCACAAAACTAGGAGTAATAAGACCTGAGGACAGGAGGGTGTGACCCCAAAACAAAAGAGTAGCTCAGGAAGGGTTTTGCCTTGCACACAGCCAAACTGGGTTAGATCTCCAGCACCCGTTATGGTTCTCTGAGTCCTGCAGAGAACCAGGAGAAAATCCTGAGCACTAAAGGGTATGCGCCCCCAAAAGCAACTTATTTCAAACAATGCACTGCCTCTTCCAGCTACCAAAGGAAGCTGCAAAGGTATGATAACACCAAATGCTACCTAGGGAGTACCATATAGGGCTCCGCTTCTCTACAGAATACCTCAGAATTTAGTATATCTTACTAATAAAGAGAGAATTCAACAGCATGTTTCAGAGGCAAAGCTACTTACTGCCTGATACCCTTGACTAAACTGTAAATAAACTTTTTAAAAAAACTTTTCACCACAAAACCTATCTTTAATCCTTTTTACATATATAACTTCATCAGAATAGAAAGTCCTTGAGAGCAGAGATAAAAAAAAATTTTTTTCTGGGTCCAGGGCAGTAGTGGTGGGTAGGGCATTTGCCTTACACACTGCCAACTCAGGTTTGATCCTCAGCATCCCATATGGTCCTCCAAGCCCACCGGGAATGACTTCTGAGCACAGAGTGAGGAGTACATCCTGAATACAGTTACATGTGGCCCCAAACCAAAAACTATACAAGAAAACAAAAAATTTCTTTCCAAACACAAGACACCTGGAACAATGCCGGTGTCAGTTGGTTGCTCATGCTAATACTACCTTTGCCTGTATCCTGCGATTGAGTCCAGTGTTTTTCATTAGGAACCATACTCTTTTGGGGACCATATTCCAAGGGGGCCATACAGCTAAGACTAGGGAGACAACTAGTAGGATGCGGGGAGGTGGTACGTGAAGGAAACAAGTCTGGAAGGGGGCTACAGTGAGAAAAAGGAAGAAAAATGATCTAATCTCAAGTCACTGCACATCCGTATTATCTGTCTTCTAGAAGACATTAATAATACCTTCTTCCAGGAAGGTATTAAGGTCTCCTAAGTTATCAGAGGATACAAAACCTAACAGGAGAAACAAGATATACTTTCTCTGGAAGGTTTAAAGAAAGAAAAAAAATACAAAGCTAAAAAAAGTCCTTAGAGGAGATTATAGGAAAATCAGAGATGCAAACAGGAGGTGTGAGGTAACAAAAAACAAACAAGCATGTTAGAGAAAAGAGCAATCAGAAGGTTAGGCTAATGGCATGAAGAAGTCACTGACAATTTTTCACAAAGAAAGACAATCAGTGTGGTGTGGTGCTTTTAATAAAATTTTTTTTAAGTACAAAATGCTTAGCTTTTACCTCCTCTCTCACTCTAAAAAAGAAGAGGACAGAAACTGAAGGCAAAAATACCTGAAAGCAGAGCACATAGTACAAGAAAGTGCTTGCCTTTCCACTAGGATTCCATCCCCAGCAATTCACAGGGTCCTGGAAGCACCACAAGAAATGATCCCAGAGCACAGAGCCAGAAGTCAGTCATGTGCATAGTTGGGTGTGGTTCAAAAATACCCCAAATCCCTCCCCAAAGATTTGAAACTTATTTTACAATGGAAATGAAACTATTTTCCCCCATCTCTCCTAACATCTATCTGAAAGGAAGGGCATCCGCCTTGCACACTGCTGACCTTTTGATTCTCCACATCCCATATGGTCCCCCAGGCTCACCAGGAATGATTCCTGAGTGTAGAGCCAAGAGAGCCTCATCCCTGAGCATCACTAGGTATAGCCCCAAATCCAAAAAATAAAGTTAAGCAACAGAAAAAACCCTGGAAACAGTGCTTTCTTAAAAAATTCTTAACCCAACTCAAATTCAGATCAACAACAACAAAAAAAAAATCAAGTAGTTCATTAAAAGCAGTCTGATAGAAAAACCTATCACCCCCCAACTTTTCACACTAACATCCATCCCTCACTCATCTTCAACTTTCCAAAATTACTATCTCAGAAGAATCTCTACCAATCATCTGAATTCTTTTGGTTGCTACCAATATTGTTGACTATGCTCATAATTCTCTACCAGTCTTAGTTTACCTTCCAGTCTTCTAAGCATCAACTTCTGGATTTTTAAATCGCTTTTTTCAGTTCCTCTATTATTTTTCTTTGTAACTTTAAGGTTGCTTATAAAATAAGAGCTGCATTTTCTAACATTTGGTTCCAGCGTCACTATTGAATGTCACTACCATTGGGCTAGATGCGGGGATAATTAGCCAACCTATTAAACATATATATATTACTTAGTTGCTACCAATTACTCATACTTGTGCCACATATGCATCTGCTTCATATTTGGCTCATGATTTTATATACAGTTTTGCTTTACATGGGAATTTTATTTTTCTTTTTGGGTCACACCCGGTGATGCACAGGGGTTACTCCTGGCTCTGCACTCAGGAATTACTCCTGGCAGCACTCAGGGGACCATATCGGATGCTGGGAATCAAACCCAGGTGGGCAGCATGCAAGGCAAACGCCCTACCCGCTGTGCTATCACTCCAGTCCGTAGATGGGATTTAAGTTCAACTGTTTCTTGCAAAGAATTCTGATTTTTTACTTCTGGCCACCCAGCTGTGTGTTCAGGGGACGATAGACGATGCCAAGTATCCAACCCAGGTTGGGCATGTGCAAGGCAAGAGTCCTACCCTCTGTACTATCACTACTGCCAAGAGTTCTATGATTTCTTCATGATATCCTATCTTCCAACTTCATTTTCTCTTGAACTTGGAATTCATCTCATTCCTTTCTGTTTGTTTAAAGAAAAAAATTGTTAAGGACTGAAAGAAATAGTATATAGAAATAGTACATACTCTAAGAGTCAGAGTATAAACATATTCCAGAGAGCGTGGCATACATAGCACTGTTGAATTTTTTCTTGTATACCATCAAAATTATTTTCAAATTTGGGTTCAAAAAGACCCAAAGCCTACTATTCAAGCCTGTTACCGAGCTGATGAGACTTTTCAGAGATTACTAAGTTATTCACCCGTTTCTAGACCTTTCAATTTCCTTTTTAAATTTTCAACCTTCAAATAACATCAGAAGAGGTAATTTGATTATCTTTGAACTTCTTCTAAACTTGAATTTACCTCACAAAAGCACAATTCTAGGTTCAAAACAATGATCTCTCAGGAGTTTGAGGATCACTACTCCATTATCTTCTAATACCTATTATTGACTTGATATCTGATTTTTACTTGTTTTTAAAAAAATGTCTTTTTGTTTGTTTTGGTTGCTATGCTGTGGGGGTACTGCTAATCGTGTTGGGGATATGGAAGGAGTTGAGATGCCTATCATATGATCCAATAAAAGAGGCAAGAGTCCAACTTTGGGGACCGGAGCAATAGAGAAGGATGCTTGCGTTGCACATAGCCAACCAGGTTCAATTCCCAGCATTCCATTTGGTCTCTGAAACTTGCCAGGAGTAAACCCCTGAGAATGGGCAGTATGTCCCCAAACAAAACAAAAAGAGCCTGTAATCAGAAATAAGGAAAAACTAGTAATAAAACTAATAGTCAAAAAGAACAACTTTCCCAGACTTAAAAAAAAAACTCATTTTGGGGCCACACCCAGCTGTGCTCAGGGTTTATACCCACTTCAATGATAAGGATTGGTTCTGACAGGGCTGGGGTTCCATAAGAGGTGCAAGGAATTGAAATTGGGTCAGCAGTATGCAAAGCAAGGGCCTTACCTGCTGCACTATCTCTCAGGCTCCAAGAGACCACTCTTTATGCACAGTTATAAGAGGAGGCTGGGCCTGATAGTACAGTGGGGAGGGCATTTGCCTCATATGTAAACTACCCAACTCTGATCTGGCAGTCAATATGTTCCCCCAGCACTGTATGGAGTTATTCCTGAGTGCAGAGCCAGGCGAACCCCCTGAAAATCACCAGGTGTGACCTAAAACCAACAGAAATAATTAGAAAAAAAAGAAAGAAGAGAAAGAAAAATAGGGCCCTGTTTTGGGTTTTGTTTTGTTTTCTTTTCTTTTTGGGACACACCTGGCGATGCACAGGGGTTACTCCTGGCTTTGCACTCAGGAATTACTCCTGGCAGTGTTCAGGGGACCATATAGGATGCTGGGATCAAACCGCGGTCGCATGCAAGGCCTACCCACTGCACTATCACTCCAGCCCATTTGGTTTGGTTTCTGGGGCTACACTCGGTGCCATACACACCCCATTCTGTTTCCCCTCTCCCCACCCCAGCTTCCTACTGCAGATGGTTCTCAGTATCTGCTGCTTTTAGGCATTTGTTATTCAGTTTCTTTATACCCTACTATGAAAAAGCTTATTCTGTATCGAGTTGACCCCTCTCCCTCCCCCAACAAATACACTCTCCTTTTCCCCCCTCTTTTTGGGCCACACCCAGCAGTGCTGAAGGCTTTCTCCTGGCTCTGCACCTAGGGATTGCTCTAGGCAGGGCTCAAGCGATCATATAAAGTGCTGGGGACCAAACCCAGGATGGCAGAATGTAAGGCAAGCAAGCACCCTAGTTGCTGTCCTATCTCTTCAGCCGTAAGGAGGCCCAGGTTCTAGTTCCAGCACCACATGATCCCCCAACTCCCAAGCACTGAGCATAGTAGTCCATGAGCATAGCTGGATGTGGCCTCCCCTTTCAAATACAAAGGAGCTTCTCATTGTCTCCCTTTCTCTATTTTTGGGGGAAGTTTGAGGGGGGCATACCCAGTGATGCTCAGTGGTTACTCCTGACTCTGCAGTCAGGAATTACTCCTGGCAGTGCTCAGGAGACCATATGGGATGCCAAAGATAGGCTGTGAGCAAGGCAAAATGCCCAACCAGCTGTACTATCACTCTGGCCCCCTTCTACATTGTTTTCCCATTTTTTTCCTATAATTCCTCCTCCTTTGGGGCAGACAAATCTAATCAAGTTTTTTGGGGACCAGAAAATCCTACTACAAAATTTTAAAAATTGAGAAAGAAAGAGATTCAGACAAAAGCAAAACTAAGGACCCTAGGGCTGGAGAGATGGTACAATGGTTAATGCATTTGCTTTGACCAACCCTAGTCCCATCTGGCATCACAGGAATGATCCCTGAGCATAGGGCCAAGAGTAAGCCCTGAGCACTCTTCGGTGTGGCAAAGAATAAGCAAACAAAACAAATAAAGATGTACCTCAATATAATTTAAAAAAACATCAAAACCAACTAAGCACTTTAACAATGCTGTTAATATAGGCAACAAAAGACCAGATACTGCAGCCTACCAGAAATGTAGTAACAACTGGCTACCTTTTTCCTGGTCATAGTTCAAAATTCATTTTTTGTTATTTTTACTTTTCTTATCACTGAGTCACAGAAGCAGGGTAACAGAGGCTCTGGATGGAGGCAAAAAAAAAAAAAGCCAAAGTACATGATCTACCTACCAAAGGCATGCTCAGAGGCATCACTCAGCAATGCCCTTAGAGCTTTTCACAGTGTACCCCCTATCCTATAATTTAAGATGCACAATCCTGAGATTGGTTTTAGGGAAATACAGCAGTTTTCTAGACTAACAGCACTACTAGAAGTATGGTAAACATTCCTAAAACCCACCAGGCTTTCTGTAAGAAATGTGGCAACTATCAACCTCATGAAAGGACACAATTTAAGAGTGATGCCCCAGAAAATCAGCCTTGAGAGGAAGCTAAGTGGTTATGATAGGCAGAATAAGTTTCAAAAAAGGGATAAAACTACAAAGAAAATGCTGAAGCCTGAATGCAATATGTCCAGATACAGTGCTAACAGAAAGCTATTAGGAGATATAATTACTTTTGAACTGGAAGAAGCTTCATTTTTCTATTATGGAAAAAACAAACACAATCTGTTTTATTTTTAATATTTTTAATTTTCGGTTTTTGGGCCACACCTGGCAGTGGTTGGGGCTTATTTCAGGGATCACTCCTACTGGCATTTGGGGGACCATTGTGGGCCGAGGATTGAACCTGGGCAGGCCACAACATAAAGTGCAAAGCCCTACCCACTATACTATCGCTTCAGTCCCATAAGTTATGGTTTAAAAAAACATTTAACAGGAAACCTCAGCAAACATGTGAAAACAACATTCCTACAATATTCCTTTCTTCACCATGACTAGGCAAACAACATTTTGTTGGACAATCACATCCTAGGCACTTTACAAGCATTTATTTTAAGTATTACCACACAGGAGGTATTGTCACTGTCACTGTCACTGTTGTTCATCGATTTGCTCGAGCGGGCCCAGTAACGTCTCCATTGGAGACTTTGTTGTTACTGTGTCTGGCATATCGAATACTCTCGGTACCTTGCCGGGCTCTCCGAGAGGGGCGGAGGAATCGAACTTGGGTCGGCCATGTTGGCTGCGTGCAAGGAAAACGCCCTACCGCTGTGCTATCGCTCCAGCCCACAGGAGGTATTATGTTATATAATTTATACAAAGTGTCTACAGAATTTCATTGCATACAGCTTCCACTTATGATGGGAAAAAGAATTCCTTCATATCAATTAATATCAATGTCAATGGCCTAAACTTACCAATCAATAGAAACAGAGTGGCAAGGAAGGACAAGAAAACATTCCAACTTTCTGCTACTTAAACAAAAAGAAACACCTTTGAACATCAGAAAAAGCAGACTTAAAGTCAAAGGCTAGAAAACAACATTGCAAACAAACATTCTCTTAATCAGGCTGAGGTAGCCATCCTTATATAGACCGACCTCAAGTTAAAAAAAAAGTTATAAGGCACAGAACAGGAATGATCATTTCTTAATAACCAAGGAATTATATATGATATGTACAATGTATACATCATGATGAACTTAATATTTATGCACCTAATGGTAAAGGTAAAGGTAAAGGCCCTCCTGTTGATCGTCGATTTGCTCGAGCGGGCCCAGTAACGTCTCCATTGGAGACTTTGTTGTTACTGTGTCTGGCATATCGAATACTCTCGGTAGCTTGCCGGGCTCTCCGAGAGGGGCGGAGGAATCGAACTCGGGTCGGCCATCTTGGCCGCTTGTAGTGCGAACGCCCTAATGATGGACCATTAAATATTTAATGCTAACAGACCTGAAAGAAGATACTGACAGAAACACAATAGTAGCGGGAGACTTTAATACTACTTTACTACCTCTGGATAGACTAACTAGACTAAAACACAACAAGAAACACTGACTCTTTGAAAGTAATTGAAGAGAAATTCCCCAAAGGTGGAATACACATTCTTCTTTAGTACACATGGAACAAGCTTAGTGATGCTGAAGAACTTGCTGGAGCTCACAATGTATGGCAGAAAAGAAAAAAAAGGAGCCCAATCATCTGACTACTAACCCAAGTACAGAAGAAGCCCAATTCATGAAAATAATCATAGCAGTACTAACCAATCCCCAACAACTTTAACATGTAAATGCTAAATTTCAGTGGGAAAAATGAGCAAAATATGGTCCAGGAATAAGACTATGTAATAAACAGCCATTTAAAAAGTGAGAGGAAATATTTAAAATAAGAAAAATTAGATTACACAAACACGTGTACATTATTATTGTAGCACTGTCCTCCCGTTGTTCATTGATTTGCTCAAGAGGGCACCAATAATGTCTCCACTGTGATACTTGTTACTGTTTTTGGCATATCAAATATGCCACGGGGAGATTGCCAGGCTCTGCCGTGTGGGCGGGATACTCTCGGTAGTTTGCTGGGCTCTCCAAGAGGGACGGAGGAATTGAACCCGGGTCAGCCGCGTGCAAAGCAAGCTCCCTACCCTCTGCGCTATGTAAACCATAGCAGAACTTTTTCTCTTATTAGTCTTTTTTGTCTATTTGTTCACAACTATTTTCTAATGCCTGGCACAGACATGCTCAATAAATACTGACTAAAGGAATGAATAACAAAGGACTGTATAATTGATAAATACTGAATAAACTTTACTATAAATGAATTATAGCAAAGTTACATAAGAATAAGGATAGGGCCCAATGAAAAACATGAAAATTTTATTTTAGGTTAATGTAATAATTATGAATGATATTCTTTTCATAATATATTAACACCAACAAAAAACTTCAAATATAAATAAACTCAGGACTGGGACACATGTGTAGGATTAGAATTACCCCTTGATTACACACTGTTGACGGCTTCCTAAAGTAGTGTGAGATAACAAGAACAAAAAGACTAAAATCAAAGCTGGCCCTGACCTGATGAAGAGCCAGCTATTCAAGGGAGGAGGTAAGTATGCTATTGTGGTACAAGGTACACAGTGAGCACACAAAATCAACATGTATTAATAATCTTTATAAACTGGCAAAGTCAACTCTAGCACTAGTTGTGCTTAGACAATTCACAGTGCCACTCTTGATACATCTGTATTTTTTAAATAAGTGTACATATTAGTAAAACACACATCAGACCTCCAAAGTAAAACATCATGAAATATATCAACACACCACCAACAACTTGAAACACAGGAATTTAATCTAGAATCTACTAAGATACAGGCATGCAGAGAAACCTGACAACAGATCTTAAAAATAGAAATCAGATGGCTATTCAGCACACAAACACTGTGTTACTAGGATCAGCCTGAACATGTTCCCATGAATAGTCACAAAATCACAGTCATTCCTCAGTAAATAAACATTTAAATTTTAAAAATGTAGTATTAAAATTCAGCTATACCAGAATACAATAATGTTGCTTTAATAAATAAAATTAAAACCTTTCATGAATAGTATACAAAAATTTGGTACCACTCATGAGCAAAGCATAAGATAATTAAGAACATCAAATGCTCATGTTTCAAGTGACAAATGCATAGAAACCAGGTTATTTTGAACACAGGACTTTTGTACTTTAGCTCATTCTTAAAGTTTTATACCAAAAGGAGAAAAATCATATACAGAAGAGATTTTCTAGTTATATTTTGCTAAGTAAATATTAGATTTTTTTTTCTTTTTGGGTCACACTCAGCGATGCACAGGGGTTACTCCTGGCTCTGCACTTACCCCGGGAATTACCCCGGGCAGTGCTCAGGGTACCATATGGGATGCTGGGCATCGAACCTGGGTAGGCCACATGCAAGGCAAACACTCTACCCGCTGTGCTACTGCTCCAGCCCCAACATTAGAGTTTTTAAAATTAAAAAAAGGCTGCCAGAACAGTATCCTAGGGAACATTTTCTCAACTTGTAGCACTTAATAGAGCAATATATAAAGAACTGTAGCTAGTAACACTCATAACTATCTTATCTGTTCAATTCCATTTGAGAAACCCCAGGTTTGGAAAATGCAGACTGTTGTTTGAAGTTTTGGGACTGGAGAGATAGTACAGCGGGTAGAGCACTTGCCCTGTACGCAGCCACTGCCTTGCATGCAGTTCTATCCTTGGCACCCTGAATGGCCTCTCAGCACTGTCAGGAGAGATCCCTGAGCGCTGCAGAGTATGGCCCAAAAGCCAAGAGGGAAAAAAAAAGTTTTAAGGGGCTGGAGAGATAGTACAGTAGGTAAGACACTCACAAGCAAGTGGCTGACCCCTAATTCAATCCGCAGTACTGGATATGGTCGGCCAGCCCTTCCAAGAGTGATCCCTGAGAGTAGCAGAAGTAAGCCTTTAGTAAGGCTGGTTGGGGACCAAAAGAAAAACAAGTTTCAAAAGTCTTTCTGCCAGTGGTAAAGACACCTCCACATTTTATTCCTTCTTTACTTTAGCCTCCTAGGCCAGAGTGATAGATAGCAGGTGGGGTGTTTGCCTTGCACGTGGCCGACCTGGGTTCGATTCCTCCGTCCCTCTCAGAGAGCCTGGCAAGCTACCGAGAGTATTCCACCCAAACGGCAAAGCCTGGCAAGCTGCCCATGAAGTATCAGATATGCCAAAAACAGTAGCAACAAGTCTCACAATGGAGACGTTATTGGTGCCCACTCGAGAATATCGATGAACAACGGGAGGACAGTACAGTACAGTGCTCCTATTTCAGCCTAGTAGTTTACTTTTTCACCTCCAAATTTTGTCAACCTGTCAGGGTTCTCAAGTTACCCCACTGACTGTCCTTCTACCCAACCTTCAAGGTTCTCCTGTGAAAGTTCATATAGCTCACTGTAGCTCCAAGACTTATTTCTTCTTCCTTCTTAAGCAACTGGGTGAAGCCTGAGTGACATTCACACCAATATTAAAATACTAAAATAAAGGACACACAGTGAGACTTCTGGCTGTGCTCTCAGTTTGGGGCTCTACCACCACTGAGACTCTTCTTAAGCAGCCTACTGGTAAATTCCTCTTCCGCTTTCACAGAACAGTCCTAATAAGATTCACTGAATGAAAAAATTATTCCTGGTTAAATACTGCAATAAAAATGCCTATTCTTAGAAAGGACTTCTCTTATCATAACCAGTGTAGGGTCAGGAATATGGCTCTGTGATAATCGCATGCCTCCCATGTATGAAACCCAACCCAGAATTCCTAAAAAAATAAATTCTTGGGGTTGGAAAGATAATACTACTTGCCCCGGCACCTCAGAGAGTTCCCCTGAACCCCACCAGACTGATCCTTGAGCAAAGAGTCAGGAGTGATCCCTGATCCTGGAAAAACCTACCAAGTTTTTCAGTTCCATCATTTCTGTTTGCAGTTTTCTCACTTTTGCTCTCTGGTACCACATATGGTACCCTGAGCACTGTCAAGAGGAATACTAAGAACAAAGTCAGGAGTAAGCCCTGAGCAACATGGGTGTGGAAAAATAAACAAATATGCATTAAACAAAGGGGGAAAGACACATATAAGGGGCCACGGGATTGACTCAATGGAGTACTTAATTCACTCAGTGGAGTAGTGTGATGTCCTAGGTTCCACAATAAAACCTGTCAATGGTCAGATATGTTTTCCCCCGCTCTTAGACCTCAATACCCCAACTTGGCACTTCCATTCACAAAGAATGACAACTCATTTTCAAAACAATGTATACCTTTATTTGGATACTAATAATTTCTTCCCATTAATATATAAGCATTTTCTCTACTGTCTCCCCGGTCTTCATCTATTTTCATGACACTTTCCTTTTCAATTAATCATGTTACTACTTACTAATAGATTAGTCCCAAAGCACAAAATTAAAGTCACCCTCTGACACTAACAGCCTTTATAAACCAAAAAGCCAGTATTGGCCAAGGAAAGAGCTCAAAGGACTTTGTGGTTTGCAAACCAGCAGCAACCTCAGTCCCTCCCTTCCCAGTATCAAGCTAGGAGTAGCCCATGAGCTCCATCAAGGTGTGTTCAAAACAAAAACAAAAACAAAAAAACCAAACAAAACCACCAAAACCCCACAGAAAACAGGAAAAATAAAGAAATCAATGGAATTTTTCTACATAAGAGACTTTAAATCCTGGCTAGAGAGAGCTCGATGGGGTGAATGCCCGTAAAGGGCCAAGTTCAATACTCAATACTGCATGACGGTTCAAAAACAATAAATTTTGTGTCGTGCATATTTTATATTTACTTTACTTTTAAAAAAAGGAAGGACATGCAAGAGATAATACAACATAACTTGCTTGCCTTGCACACAGCTCATTCAGGTTGGATCCCCAGCACTGACAGACGTGAACTCTAAGCAGAGTCAGGAGTAAGCCCTTAGAATATCTCTAAGCACCACTGGATTGGATGTTGCCTCCAAACAAAACAAAATTGGTTCAGTTTTCTATA
Source organism: Sorex fumeus (assembly GCF_029834395.1). Taxonomy (NCBI): domain Eukaryota; kingdom Metazoa; phylum Chordata; class Mammalia; order Eulipotyphla; family Soricidae; genus Sorex; species Sorex fumeus. The sequence continues at coordinate 49,873,286 of NW_026606129.1, read as the reverse complement.
GTTTACTGTATAAATCAGAGAGATCGTATAGGAATTAAGGTACTCATTTGCCTTGCACATGGCCAACCCCAGTTTGAATCCCCCGCACCACATGTAGTCATATCCCCACCACACCCCCAAATACCACCAGAAGCAGTGTTCAGGGCTTACTCTTGTTTCTGTACTCTAAGGTCACTCCTGGCAGGGTACTGGGGACCATATGGAGTGTTGGAGATCAAATTCAGACAGGCCGCATGCAAGGCAAGCACCTTACCCAACTGCACTGTGTCTCAGCCCCGATGATTGCTTTCTTTTTTCTTTTTTTTAAATTAGTGAGTGGACTGGAGCGAAAGCACAGCTGGTAGGGTGTTTGCCTCGAATGCAGCTGACCTGGCCGACCCAAGTTCGATTCCTCCACCCCTCTCGGAGCCCAGCAAGCAACTGAGAGTATCCTGCCCTCACAGCAAAGCCTGGCAAGCTACCTGTGACATTCAATATGTCAAACACTGTAACAACAAAGTCTCACAATGAAGACATTACTGGGCCCGCTCAAGCAAATCGATGAACAACAGTAGGACAGTGCTACTGTGCAGTGCTAATTAGTGAGACAGCATGAGGTACAGTTGTAGACTTACAAACTTTCGTTTTGGGTTTCAGTTATATAATGATCGAGTACCCATGCCTCCACCAGTGCCCATTCTCCACCACCAATGAACCCAGTAGCCCTCCCACGCCCCCACCCCACCACATCTCTGTGGCAGGGCATTCCCTTTTGCTCTCTCTTTCCTTTAGGGTGCTGTGGTTTGCAATAGAGGTATTGAGTGGCTATCGTGTTCAGTCTATAGTCTACTTTTAGCATGCATCTCGCATCATCTCACACCAGAGACTGGCCCACATCCAAAAGAACAAAAGCAACTGGTGTTGCTTCACTGCTGAGTATTTCACTGCTGGGAATTCCAACTGGTTCAGCCCTTTTGGAAAACAGTACGGACGATTCTCAAAAAAATTAGAAATTGAGCTCCCATTTGACCCAGCAATACCACTCCTGGGAATATATCCCGGAGACGCAAAAAAGTATAGTCGAAATAACATCTGCACTTCTCTGTTCATTGCTGCACTGTTCACAATAGCCAAAATCTGGAAAAAATCTGAGTACCTGAGAACAGATGACTGGTTAAAGAAAGTCTGGTACATCTACACAATGGAATACTATGCAGCTGTTAGAAAAGATGAAGTCATGAAATTGGTGGTTCTACATGGAAAGTATCATGCTAAGTTAACTGAGTCAGAAAGAGAGGGACAGACATAGAAAGACTGCACTCATCTGGGGAACATATTAAGTAACAGAATGGGAGATGAACACCCAAGAATACTTGAGATAATTGCTTTTCTATTTTTTTTTTTTGCTGTGAAAGGAGAGGGGGGATTTGGCCTACATCTGGGGGTGCTTGAGGCTATGCTCAGGGGTTGACTCCTGGCAAGCTAGAACTACATGCAGTTCCAGGGATCAAACTGAGGTTAGCTGCAAGAAAGACAAGCAGCTTAAACCCCAACACCTTCTTTCCTAATAACACCTGTATGACCCTTACAATAAAGTTAAAACAATAGTCCTCCCTCAGATGACCCACCCCATTGCTTTTTTATGGAAATGCCTGTCACTTCAACTTTCTCGAATGTTTGCTTTTAACAAAAAAAGGAAAGAAAAAGATATCTAAAAAGGACAGAAATATCAACGAATTTATTAAAGCAATAGCGGAGAAATTTGCACAAAGGCTCCACTGGGTAACTGGGTCTCAAATCTTCAGCTTCTCACTGAGCAAGGAAAACTTCCACTTTCCTTTTTTTCCTTCTTACCCCCCCCCCCATCTTTCTTCCTCTCCCTCCCTTTTGCACCAGATACTCTGAAAACTGAATGAATCCCAGGTTCATTCCCCAGCAGTATGTGATTCCCCCAAGCACCAACAGGAGTGTTTTCTGAAAGCCAAAAAATACAAAAGCAGGGCAGGAGAAATGGTACAAAGGTTAAGTATAATGGTACTTGACTGGCATGTGGCTGCATTCACGACCCTGATTCAAATCCCAGAACCATATATGTTCCCCCAAGTTTCACCTATTGTGGCCCCTGAACAAAGAGCCAGATGTGGACCACTCCACCCAAAAAAAAAAAAATGTAGCTTCCCATTTTCAATCAATTCATAATAAAGCCTTAAGTAACTAAACTATTAACCTTTGCTCGCCACAGGAGATGGGAGAAACCTAATCTACCAGAAAAAGCAAATATCCAAGGCACAAGGTATTTCCATCTAAATACCAACAATAAAAGTATTTACTTGAAATCATGCCAATGAGCCCTTGATATTTCACTTGAAAGACAAAATCCATGTAATATTAAAGTAAGATCAGAGTAAATAGTAAAAACTATCTGCTCTGCTTCTACATAATAGCCTAGTTAGAAGAGAAACATGCTGGAAATCTATCTAAATAACTAAAATATAATTAAAATTTTATAGTATATTATATGAGAATGATACCTGCTAGTATGTTACATAGTACAAAATGTACACAGTGACATTAATAACTAGCCTGAGGTGTTAAGATATGAAAAAGTATGATCATTAAAACAATAAAAATAAAATTCTTGGACCGGAGCAATAGTACAGAGAGTAGGTTGTTTGCCTTAAATGAGGCCAATCCAGGTTTAATGCTGAGCACCCCAGATGGTCCCCTAAGTCTTGCCAGTAATGACTCCTGAGTGCAGAGTCAGGAGAAAACCCTGAGCCCCACTAGCTATAACCCAAACTCTCCAACATCCCCCCCAAAAAATTAGGATTCTTGGGCCCAGAGAGATACAACAGAGGTTAAGGCACTTGCCTTGCACGTGGACCCAGGTCAAATTGCCAGCCCACATATGGTCTGCCAAGCACCACCAGGAGTGGATTCTGAGCACAAAACCAGGAGTAGTTCCTGAGCATGCCAGGGAGGGTCCAAAAATAAACAAACAAAAAGCTTCTTCCTGGAATAAACTCTACATATACACACACATCCCACCTTCCATTCAGCACCAGCGATTGTGTCCTAAAATTAAAAACCAAGAAACAAAAACGAACAAGGGCCAGCGATGTAACTCAATTTGCCTATTTGAGACCTTGGGTTTTATCCCAGCACCACAAAACAAACATTTCCATTACTAACACCATCACCTCTCTTCAACCCACCCACCCAAATCAATTGAATATAAGCTGTACGAATTTATAATCATAAAAATCTCTTTGAACACAAGCATTAGGTATCAATACATGAAACAAGCATATTATCCAAGGGGCATGATTATCCAGGGCAAAACAGAAGAATTTGGGTATTTTTAAGACACTTACTAGTTGTTCACATAGGCTATGTGAAAGATAGTGATTCTTACAAAGTCTCCTAAAACTCATTTTATGAAACAAGTGTTAATCAATGCAATTCTGCTTCAATGTACTTCTGGTCTATCCTCCCTGAATCCAATCCACCAGTCTATTTTAATTCTTAGTAATTTGGGAATCTGAAGACCTTAGATATATACTTAAAAAAGAAATTCATTAAATGTGCTCAAATGATGCAATTTTTAATACTTAGCTTTGGTTTCAAGTTACAGGGCCATTAAATCAGTCTAGAAGAGACATTAGCATCAGTACATGTTTCATTCAACTGAGGGGATTACACTTTGAATTGACAACACTGCTCACCTTTAGGACAGAGGCTAAGCTGGTCATATGCTCGTTGAGGGCACTCTCCGACTCCTTGTAGGTCAAACAGGTAAACTGATATTCCTCAGGATCAAAGGCGTCCGCTCCCTGCTGTTCCACATCGCTGGCTACTCCCACATAATAGTCCTCTATGTCCCCAGGGTCCTCATCCTCTTCTTCTTCCTCCTCCTCCTCCTCCTCCTCACAATTTGGATCATAGTCTTCTTCATTGCTGTCAGATCCCTGGCTATTCATGTCCACAGACATCTTAGCATCCAGCCAAATTGCAGATCAGGAAAGTAGGATTTTCCCCCTCCCCCCACACTTTACCACCTTCTCAAATGCATTAGTGTTCTGTCTTCTAAAGAAAGAAAAGGGGGGGAGGGAAAGTGTTATTTTCATTATGAGAAATTATAACAAATCAATCAAGAATCAAAATAATATAGCTCTAGCCCTCCTCCACTATGGCTTATTCTAACTAATCACAGAAAAAACGTGCCCATCATCTCTCTTTGCCCAAGCCAATCAAAGAATAACTATTTCCTAGAAAGGCTGACAAAGGCAACGTCACATAAAAAGCCTGGCACAAAGAGTAACGCTGTCTGCTCGATGTAGAGTCAAATTCCAATAGATTTGTCCTTCCTGCCAAAATCCTTTAAGAAGCCCATACCATAGTTGGCCCTCAATGGGGAAGCAACTTAAAGGTTTAACTATCAAAGTTTAAAATTTCTTCACCAAGTAGACTATAGACCAAACATGATTGCCACTCAGTGCCTCTCTTTCAAACCACAGAACCCAAAAGGAGAGAGAGAGAACAAAAGGGAATGCCCTGCCACAGAGACAGGGTGGGATGGGGGGATGGGGGATGGGAGGGATACTGGGACCCGTGGTGGTGGAAAATGGGCACTGGTGGAGGGATGGGTACTTGATCATTGTATAACTGAAACCCAAGCACAAAAATTTGTTAAGTCTATAACTGTACCTCATGGTGTTTCTCTAAAAAAAAAAAAAATTCTTCACCACTCACACCCCAGTAAGTGATGACACAGTTCATAAATAGGAACACAGTTCCTTCACAATATAATTGCCTAGGAAATGAGACTGTTTCACAGACTCATTATTTAGAACCTCTAATCCAGTGGTTGATAATCACTCTAATAATTTTTTCATTTTTGAAAGGTTTTATTAGGATCAAGGGTCAACAAAATAGAATAGTAAGTAAGGCCCTGCATGTGGCTGACCCGAGTTTAGTACCTGGTCCTCTATGTGGACCAGGTACTAAACACAGCCAGAACATATCCCTGAGCACTGCCAAGTGTGGTCTAACAACAACAAAAAGGGCTTCAGTGGGGCCAGACAAATAGCAACAGGCTGGAGTGCAAGCTTTGCAAGAGAAGCCTGGTTTGATTCCTGGCATCACATGGTCCCCAAACATCACCAGTAGTAACCCTTAAAACCTGAGCCACTCATGGTGATTCAACAAATTAATTTATATATAAAAAAAAAAAACCTGAGCCAATGGGGCTGGAGCGATAGCACAGAGGGTAAGGCATTTGCCTTGCACATGACCAAGCCGGGTTCGATTCTCAACATCCCATAAGGTCCCCTGAGCACCACCAGGGGTAATTCCTGAGTGCAGAGCCAGGAGTAACCCCTGTGCATCCCCGGGTATGACCCAAAAGGCCAAAAAAAAAAAAAACCCACCTGAGCCAAGAGTAATAACCAGGTGTGTCCCCACCCATCTCCCCAAACCCAAATAATATACTTAAGACCAGGGAGATGGTTCAAAGGGTTAGGAGCATGCTTCATATGTGAGAGTCCCAGGTTTGATTCCTGGCATGGTAGCAAATGGTCTGCAAATCACTGAAGGCATGGAATGACGATCAATTACCATGCTGGGAATGGCCCCCAACAGTCCTTGGTATGACAAAAATTAATCAATAAAAGGCTTCAGTGATCCCTTAAAAGGATTAAAGGTAGAGAATCTGAACCCAGGCTCAGTAGTAAAGCAAAGCCTCATGTTATGTGTGAAATGCTCAGCTGATCAACACAGCTGGCATGCCAACAATGAAAAAAGGGGGGGGGGGCAAGCGACATGGTACATGAGGAAGGGCACTTGCCTTATATGTGGCTGTCCTAGGTTTGATCCCATCAGCTTATATAGTCCCCTGAGCCCCACCAGGAGTGATCCCTGAGCACAGAACTAAGAGTAAACCCCATACACCACTGTACTCAAGAACAAAAAAATAAAAGAAGGAACTAGCCAAATGGTATAGGAAAACCACAGGTTTTCCGCCTTAGAAAGATCAACATTAGAGAAAAATTAAGAGTGGAGAAACAAATTCAAATAAAAAAAAATCGACACATATCAAAAAGTTACCCAATTTTACATAAAGGAAGAGCTGAGAAAGCAAAACAAAGTCCTGGACTGGAGATAGTACAAAGGTTAAGGCATATGCCTAGCATGTGCCTGCAAACACATGTGCCTAGCACATGGTTCAAATCCCGGCTTCACTATCGTCACCAGAGCACCACCAAGCATGTCCCTCCAGCACCACCAAGCATGTCCCTCCAACACCACCCCCCAAAAAAAACAGACAAAGTTCTAAATTTATCTCAGAGAAAATGTGGCAAAAACCCTTAATTTCTCTGCACAAGTACTAAAGTGATCACTGGCAAGATACAATGCGTGGGCATGGTACCTGCAAACTGCAGACCCATGTTTAATCCCTGGCACCCTTTGTGGTTCCCAGAACCTACCAGGAATGAACCCTGAGCGCAGAGCCAAAAGTAAGCCCTGAGTACCGTAGCAAGGTGTGGCTCAAAATCCAAAAACTGAAAAATTTTAAAGGCGCATTAAACCCTTGGACCTGAGAAAGGACTCACCTACCAGGATGGCTGAGAATCTTTATTTGGCAGAACCACCTAATCACAAGTGAGCTTAAAGTATTTTCCTTCCGTAGAAAAAGTTAATCTTTAGCCAAAGAGATAGTATAGCATGTGTCCTGCACACAGCAGATGTGGGTTCAATCCTGGGCAACATATATGATCCCTGGATTACCACCAGGAGTAAACCCTGAGCATAGCTGATTGTGTCTCCACCCACACACCACCCAAAAAAATATGATTTAAAAGTTTGGACTGGAGAGATAATATAGCTGGTAAGGTGCTTGCCTTGCGCCTTGCAGGTAGCAGACACAGGTTTGATGTCCAGCACCACAGAAGGAGTTAGCCTTGAGCACAGCTAGGTGTGGCCCCAAAAAAGAAAGAAAAAAATACAAAACATTAAACTTTTAAGTGAAAAATACCTGTAATTCTTGAAATTCTTTTAGAAAGATGTCACCCAAATTTTCTGTCATATGATTTCCATCTAAAATAGAAACAATTATATTACATGTGTATGTATATATGAAATTCTGCTTCTGCAAACTCATTTAAAAAAGACATTTATTTAAAATAACAAGTAGCAAGAAGTAAGCACAATTTAAATCTCACAGAAATCCACGTTATAATACTGACAAGCATTTCATGACATTCTAAAAGATGAAAAAGTATTCAAAGCAAATAGGTGACAATAATTTAACCTGAGATACTCGTATTGGAAATAGATACCCAATTCCCTCCCTTAACTTGGAAGCTTACCACCTTACACTTTTAAATGAATTAAAACTGAACTTTTGGGGCAAGAGAAACAGTTCAACAAGCTGAAACAATGCTCTGCATCAGGTGGTGGAGGTCTGATCCCGGTACCCCAGGTTTCCCTAAGCAATGAGATGAGAGTAGCCTGGGCACTGCCAGATGTGGCCAAACAAAAACAAATACATGGGACAGAGCTATAGTACAGCAGGTAGGGTGACTGCCTTGCATGCGGCTAGCTGGGGTTCGATCCCTGGCATCCCCGATGGTCTCCCAAGCACCACCAGGAATAATTCCTGAATGTGGAGCCACGATTAACCCCTGAGCACCGATGGTTGTGCTGGGGGGGCGGGGGGGATGGCACTAATTTTTAGTAGTCAATTCCAGTCCTATCATGTAACATTTACAGAATAGTGCTAGTAGTCACTTCACTCAAAAAATTCTTTTCAGGGACAGGGAAATAATTCAGAAGTCAGGGACACATGTTTTACAGTTTACATGTACCAGACCGAATTCAAATACCAGCACTGCATGCCCCAGCTCCACCACCACTGCAGTGGCTCTGAAGACCCCTGAGCACTACAGGGCTCACCATAGTATCTTCAGCACCAAACAGTTCACAGCAGCTGAGTGCTCAGGCCCTAGCATTGAACTGCCCAGTCCAATTAGTCGAGTAGCACCAGGTATGGCTCCTGGGGCCCCCCAGGCTTGGGTGGCCCCTCCAAGTGTTTTTTTCAATTAAAAAATTTTAAAGACACCATCAAGTGTTCCCCCAACCCCAACAAAATCTGTCCTCCAGGGCCACAGAGATAGGACAATGTGTACCCTAGTCTGCCAGGAGTGATCCCTGAGCACGGAGCCAACCAGGAGTGATCTCTGCAGAGCCACGTGTAGTCCAAAAACAAAAAAAGATCCTCCAGTAGACAATATTAATAGCCATGTCCCATCTTTCTGGCAAACTGGCAGGCTACCGAATGTAACCTGTCCACATGGCAGAGTGTGGCAAACTCCCCGTGGCGTACCCAATATGCCAAATACCAGTAACAATGATGGGTCTCATTCTCCTAACTCTGAAAGAGCCTTGAATATGGCACTTTTTAAAAATTCTCAGGGCTAGGACGAAGGAAACGTTACTGGGGCCTGCTCGAGGCAATCGACGAATAACAGGATGGTCGTGATCGTGATCTTTCTGGCATGCTGATGGTTATTTGGCTCTCTCAGATACATATTCCAATGTGGAAGAATAAACAAGTACTACTTGCTCACTCAATTACTATTTCTTCAGGATTTTTTATTCTACTTTTTTCATTCTTCCCAGGGCCATAGCCTCAGTTTCATTCTCAAGGACTTTTTTAAAAAATGGACATTTTACCTTGCAAAGACATAACTGAAACACAGGCCAATATAAACTAAATGAAAATCCAAATCCAGGGCTGGAGTTGTAGCTCAGAGGCAGAATAAAGTCTGGCATATGAGAGGTCCTGGTTCAATCCCCAAGATCAAAAAAACTGAAGTCCAAATGATTATAGATTATTTCCAAAATAGAAGAGGACTAGGGATGTGGCTCAGCAGCAAGTCTGCTCCCTGGCACTGCAAAAAAACAAAAAGGGAGAGGAACAATTTTTTCCAACCTTTTTTCTTACACCTGTATTGTTCTTTTAGGTTTTGTTTCTCAGTTCATCTGGTAGTGCTGGGGATATCCTGTCCAGGTTTTCAGGGGTCACTCTCCACAGTACTTGGGGGACTATGCAGTGTTGGGAACTGAACCCTAGGCTCTGACCCTTTGAGTTACCTCCACAGTCTTCCACCTCCATATTTATTTATCTAAGATACTATTTACTAGGAACAAAGACTGTTACCCCTACCAATAAAAGTTCTCATTTGAAATCCAATTTCAGATCTGACGCATTCTCATACGTCTTCACAATCCTCTAAAACCGTTATCATTCTCTTCGTATAAATGAAGAAAACAGAGCTGAAAGGGGCTAAGTAAGTTGGAGCATGTTCACATGCTCAGCAATACAACACTTGCCTTGAACTTGTGAAGTTCTGGATTTGATTACCCAACACTCCAACCTGCCATTAAAAAATAATAAAATTTTGTAACCTGACCAGGACCACCCTCTTGACAATTGGTCAACTTCCACCAGATCCGTGACCTCTGGAAATTCATACTTTCTCTCACCCTCCATAAGGCCACCTTCAGTATCACAAAAGATCAAGTTTTTCACATTCTCTGGACTCCTCCCAGGATCTGGGCTAAGTGGGGTACTACAGGTTCCTGAACAAATAGTCAAGAAGCAGAGAAAAACTAGTCACCCCTTGAAAAATAGATTATGTTGTACTTACTACTGCCTGATGTAAGATTTAAATCAAAACTTCATTTCTGTTCTTTACAAAATCAAATACCCCTATTCTACTAGAAAACGCTGACATTACTGCTTTACTAACAGAACTTAAGACAATATTATGATTTCCATTATATGTTAAATACCATTCCCATTCTCATCCCAATAGCCTATCCCACTCCCCCAGTAAAAAGTTTTCTTTCTGTCTCTGTTTGGGGGCCAGAGATACCTTAGTGAGAACACATGTCCCAAATGGATGAAGCTCTACCTTTCATCCCTGAAGGGCACCACCAAGGGTTTGTAGTTGCAAAACCCTACACTTCTGTCATGTCTGTTTCAGTAGGCCCTAGCCACCTGTGTTTTCTAACATTTAATAATTACAATTCTTGGGGTCCGACTTGGATCCGACAGATTGTTTGGTGAATAAAGCTTATTTTGCCTTGCTTGCAGTAAACCCATGCAGGTTCGATCTCCAGCACCGCAAACAGTACCCCCTGGACTCTGCTTCCTGCGCCCCGCGCCCTGACAGAAGAGATCTGGGAGCGCAGAGCCAAGAGTGATCCCTGAGTGGCGCCAGTTATGTCCCCCAAACCAGAAAATACTTCAAAACAAAAAATAAAATATAGAGCCGGAGAGACAGTAGAGCGGGTAAGGCTCCTGCCTTGCTTGCGGCCTATTTGAGATAGACACCCCCCACCCTCGGCCCCCATAGGGTCCCCAGACCACCCGCCAGGAGTAAGCCCTGCGCACCAGCGGGTGTGGCCCAAACACCGAAAAATAAATAAAATAAAAATTGCAATCCTTTCCGTCGTACCAGCCCCAAGTCAAGACCACGTGTGGTTACTGGCCACTCAAACTGGACAACACAACGTTTAGAACACGTCCATTGTGGAAGAAAAGTTCTACGGGGCGGAAGCAACAATCTACAGAGAGGGGAAGTCATCCCAGAACACGGCCGCCTCTGCCGAGCCCGGCACGGCGGCATCCGCCGGGCCGCCGCCGCGGCTCCGGGGCGGCAGGTCCCTCCGGCCGAACCGGAATAGCCGCGAGGCGCCGGGGCTGGCGCGCGGGAGGCCCCCTGCCCGGGCGGGCGTTAACTCCCCGCGCGGGCGGCCTGCGAGAGCGCCCCACGACCCCGCAGCGGGGAGCCCCGAGGGCGGCGAGGGCCGCGATGGGCCGGCACCCGTCGGTCAGAGGCGCTGGCCTCCGACCTCTCCCGGCGGGAGGAGGGAAAATCGGGCCACGCCGAGCGTCCGCCGGTCCCGGCCTGAGCCGAGCCCGCCTAAGAGTGGCCGGGGGCGCCCGGGCCTCGCGGGTGGCGACGAAGGCGGAGCCCGAGCCGGGCTGGGGAGGCGCGCGGAGAACCCACCCCCTCCCCCGGTCCGCCAGAGTAAACAAGGCCGCGAGTCGCGGCGCGCACTTACCGGGAGCCGCGGCCACGCGGCCGCCGAGCCCGGGCAGGCCGGTCTGCGTTGCGCCGGGCCAAAGGACTCGGACTCGGCGCGGCGGCAGGAGCCGAGGCTACGGGCCGACGCCGGTCAAGGCCCGCGCGGCTTCCTCCGGCGAAGCAGTCTCCTAGCTCCGGAAGTGCTCGGTGCAGTTGCGTCACTTCCGGGCCGGGGTCGGTCCGCGGTCGCCCGGGTCGCGGCAGGCGTTGCGTGAGTGAGAGCCGCTTTCTGCCTCTCTGGACGGTGCAGTCCGGCGACCTCGTGGGGCTGGCCCACAGCCGCGGGAGGCGGCCAAGGAGGAGGGTCGGCTTCTGCGAGGAGGATCAGGGAGCCTCTTCCGGCTTTCGCCGACAGACGCCGCCAGCCGAGATATTTTTAACTGGCATTTTCCTGCTGGACTCCTCACCTCTGTTCTCGGATGTCGGGCACGGAGAAGGCCTTAAGACGACGATGGAGTGGATCAAGGATTGTTTTACCCGGCCGCTCTCCGGCCAAAGAGCTAGGCCTTCACTGACAGCGAGAATACCATGCTGGAACCCTCTGTCTAGGCTCGAGGGTGGCGCCTGGTGGCCCGTGGGCCACACGACCAGCATATGCTGGGTTTTCTCATCCCATACTGAAAAGACGTGCTTCCCCTCCCAGGCAGGGCCTGTGCCTCCCCTCCCTTTCAGGGCCACAGCCGTAGTACCGGGGTAGAGCGTTTGTTTTGCATGCGGCCAAGCCGGCTTCGATATCCGACATCCCATGTGGTCCCCTTGAGCACCGCCAGGAGGAGTAACCCCTCAACATCGCCGCGTGTGACCCAAGAAGACAAAAAAAAAAACCACTCCAGCTTCATTTTACAAGTTTGGATCTTAGGTGCCATATTGCACACACTCTTTAAACAGTATAGGGGCGGCTGGAAGACATGGGTAAGGCACTTGCAATCTCCCTAGGCTCAGTCCCCCAGCACTGCATAGTTTCCCCTGACCCCTCCAGGAGTAAGCCCTGAGCGCCACCGGGTGTGGCCCATAAACAAAATCTAGGAGCCAGAGCTGTAATACAAAGAGTGGGGCACTTGCCTTGCATGCTGCCCACCTAGGTTGGACTGCCTTCTCCCCTGAGCCTACCAGGAGTGATCCTTGAGCGCAGTCAGAAGTAAACCCCGAGCATAGCTGAGTGGGCCCTCAAACCAAAAAACTAAACAGTATAGGAGGTGTCATCATGACTTCCAGGACCTTCTAGACCATGTTGTCAAGTATTTAAAATACTTAGGAAGATCGTTCTAGCTGTTGCTGCACACCATTTCAAGTGCCATTGTGAAGTTACTATATGTTAGGGAGCCTCTTGGTTGTGCAAGTCTGTAGATAATCCAAACCATTTTTACCTCTACATAAAACTGCGTTTATTCATATTCAAGTATCTTTTTTGTGGAGTGTGCAGCACACTCCGAAGTGCTCAGGACTTACTCCTGACTTTGTCTTGGGAATCACTCCTGGCAGGAACCATATGAGTTATTTGGGACTGAACCTGTAAGGCGAGTGTCCTGCCCACTGTACTATCACTCTGATCTTTTTTATTTGTTTTTGGGAGACACCTAACTGTGCTCAGGGCTTATCCCTGGCTCTCAACTCAGGGATCACTCTTGCAATGTTCGAGGTCTGTATGGGGTGTTGGGCATCCAGCACATTAGCAGCATGCAAAGGAAAACACCCTACCTAGTATACTATCACTCTGGTTCCCAAAATGTAGCAGGCATTTCTTACCTAAACCTGGCTTCTTATACACACACATATGATATTATATATGACATATGTTTATATATGACATATATGATATATTGCATATATGACATTCAGCTTCCAAATAAACTCAGTGCATGTATCTAGATCATGTGCAATCAAATGCTACATAAAGCCCCTAACTAATTTGGAATGAAAATTAATAGTACTGGAGCCCAGTGATAGATATACAATAGTACCTTGCGGGTGGCTGATTGATTTGGGTTCAATCCTGAATCAAACACAAATGGTTTCCCTGGTCCCACCAGGAGTGATTCCTGAATTCAGAGTCAGAAGAAAGCCCTGAGCACAGGCAGGTGTGGCCCTTCCCCGCCTCCACACACAAACACATACCAAAAAAAAAAAATAGTACTGCAGCCAGGGATGAAACTCAATGGTAGAGTGGGTACCTCACACCTCTGAGGTCCTATTTGCAATCTGGCACCAAAAATAAAGTTACTAAAGTTAATAGTAGTGCTGGAGAGATAGGACAGCAGGTAAGGCCTTGAAGGCCATTTATCTGCGTTCTATCCCTAGTATCCCACACGGACTCCAGCCCACCAGGAATAATCCCAGAGTGTGGAGCCAGGAGTAAGCCCTGAGCATAGCAGGGTGTGATCCAGAAAAAGAAAAAGTTATAGTACAAAGTAATATATTGTAGGTTTATGAATTGTATATGTTAGCAACATAAAATATCTACATTAATAAAAGGTAAAGGCCCTCCCGTTGATCGTCGATTTGCTCGAGCGGGCCCAGTAACGTCTCCATTGGAGACTTTGTTGTTACTGTGTCTGGCATATCGAATACTCTCGGTAGCTTGCCGGGCTCTCCGAGAGGGGCGGAGGAATCGAACTCGGGTCGGCCATGTTGGCCGCTTGTAAGGCGAACGCCCTACCCGCTATGCTATCACTCCAGCCCATTAATAAGTTGTATTAACAAAGACCCAGAATACATTTTCTGCAAATGGAATCTCACTTAGAAACTCAAATTCAGGTTGCTGTTAATAAGATATGTCTAACAAATAAAGGGAATTGGTCTTTCTGTAGAACTACTGGATTTGCAAAATAAAGGTTACTCACGTATCAAACACAAGCATGAATATATATTGGAATCTTCTTTCTATTTTTTTTTGCTTTTTTGGGTCACACCCGGCGATGCACAGGGGTTATTCCTGCACTCAGAAATTACTCCTGGTGGTGCTTGGGGGACCATATGGGATGCTGGGAATCAAACCCGGGTCGACCGCATGCAAGGCAAACAGCAAATGCCCTACCTGCTGTACTACTGCTCCAGCCCTACATTGGAACCTTATTTATTTTTCTTATTTGTTCACCTACAAACCTTTACCTGTTTCCCTAGTAAAGGTTTTGTTGGTTTTGGATCATACCCTTTGAGGTTGGAATGCTTCCTTCCTCTTAGTGTCCAGTAGTCACTCATTCTTTTGGCAGTATGCAGTGCCCTTTGGAATTTAAGGCCCCTGCAAGCATGTGCTCCTGCTCTTTGAGCTATTTCCTGGACCCAAAGATAAACCTATTTATTATAATTATTGTAGTTCAGGTAACAGTTTAGCAGTTTTAAATTTATGGTTTTACAGACAGTCACCACACCTCAACCAGCAAAGGTGAATTTTTTTTTTCTGGTTTTGAGGCCACATTCAGCAGTGCTCAAGACTTATTCCTGGCTCTACTCTCAGAAGTGACCCCTGGGGGCTCAGGGGGCCCTTATATAGTGCAGAACATAAAATCTAAGACTAACGGCTTACCTCCTATATTATCTCTCCAGCCCAAGCCTTATTTTCAATGACAACTTTATTTAACACTGATGAGATTGATAATATTTTTAACTTTTCAGGATAATGTTTCTTAAATTAAGCCCAAAAATTGAAAGCTATGCATAATACATGTACATATATGTGCTTTGGGACAGTGACCTACAGGGAAAATATTACAGCTTCCCCCAAAAATAAGGGTTTGTTAAGTTATGGAGAAATATACAATAGATTACACGGCGCCAGGGGGCCAGTTGGTGGGTGTGACCCCCGCCTACTGGAATTTGGAGGATCTGGGTGGAAGATGCTCAACTCCAATCCGAGTAGGCTTGGAGATCTCGGCCCCGGAACCCACGTGGCTTTGTCCCTCTGCCGGTACCTTCAGGTGTGCAGAGAGTGGTCTCAGCATGGTGGTGGCTGGTCCCGGAGGTCTTCGGCTGCCGGAGCCCTGGTCGGGGCGGGAAGGAAAGCTCAACCCGCTCCCCTCCAACGGCCGGTGAGGAATAGCCAGGCGCGGGGGTAGGAGACTGCACTGTTTTCCCTCCGGGAGCTGGTTTTTATAGTCTCTGTGTTTTGGCCGCTGATGGGATTACACCCACCAACTGGCCGCCTGGCGCTGTGTAATCCCATCAGCGGCCAAGACTCAGAGACTATAAAAACCAGCTCCCGGAACCGCGCGGCCGCATTCGCGTCTGTGCGACATCTTATTATGACATCTCATTCCTACTTTGACAAACTGGCAGGCTACCGAATGTAGCCTGCCCACACGGCAGAGTCTGGCAAACTTCCCGTGGCGTACCCAAATGCCAAATACCAGTAACAATGATGGATCTCATTCTTCTAAAGAGCCTTGAATATAATCTCAGGGCTAGGATGAAGGAGACGTTACTGGGGCCTGCTCGAGGCAATCGACGAATAACAGGATGATCTGTGCTCTGTGATCTGTGATCTGTGATACAATAGATAATGTCCCTTAAAAGGAAGCATACAGTACAGTATAGGGGTAAGACAATTGTATTTGATGTGTTCAAATTGTTTCAACTCTGATTCAAATTGTTTATCTCATAGCCCTCTTAGCAAACTCAGGCTCTAAATTACTAGGAGTAATTCCTGAGCATAAAACTAGAGCCAGTCCTGAGCACTGCCAGATGTGACTCTCCAAAAAAAAAATGCTGGGGCCAGAGCAATAGTATAGTGAGTAGTGTGCTTGCCTTGTATGCAGACTCAGGCTCAGTCCTCAACCAGGGTCACTATAGAGCAGAGCCAGCACCACCATGTGTGGCCTAAAATCATAAATAAATAAAGGGATGCTATACAAAGACATCTATTGACAAGGAAATATATTGGTGATATAGGTTTTTTTTTGTTTCTTGTTTTTTGTTTTTTGGTTTTTTTTTTTTTTTTTTTGCTTTCTGGGTCACACCCGGCAATGCACAGGGGTTATTCCTCCCTCTGCACTCAGGAATTACTCCTGGTGGTGTTCAGGGGACCATATGGGATGCTGGGAATCGAACTCAGGTCGGCCGCGTGCAAGGCAAACGCCCTAATCGCTGTGCTATTGCTCCAGCCCCGATATAGTCTTTTTTGTTTGTTTCGGGGCCTTACTTATTGATGCTCAGGGGTTACTCCTGGCTCTGTGCTCAGTAATTACTCCTGGTAATATATCATACAGATGAAAGGGATTGAACCCAGGTGAGCTGCATACAAGGCAAGTACCCTACGTGCTGTACTATTGCTTTGAACCTAGTAATATAGTCTTAACTGTTTAAAATAGAATATAAAAATGTATGACAGCTTCAAAATATATATGCATTTAAAGTAAATATATATGCATTTAAAGCATATATAACTCATGATTTTTGTGGGACCCATACAGGCCACAGTGGTTTGCCTTAATGTGGCTAACCCTAGTTCTATCCCTGACAACTATGTATAGTCCCAGGAATGTGATCCCGGAGTGAAGAGTCAGGAGTAAACTCTGACCATAGCTGGATGTGGCCTCAAAAAAATAAAAAAGAAAAGAAGGCTAGAGTAATAGTACAGCAGGTAGGGTCTTGTCTTGCATGTGGCCCACCCAGGTTTGATCCTCCACACCTCATATGGTCACCTAAGCCCAACAGGAGTGATCCCTGAGTACAAAGCCAAGAGGAAGTCCTGAGAACAACTGTGACCCCTCCCCTCCTGCCCAAAAGAAAAAGCTCTGGCAAATACCCAGGGTCAAAACTAGAAATGGGGTCAAGACATAATACAGTGGGTAGGGTTCTGGCCTTGCACATGGTTGACCAGGATTCAGTCATCAGCATTCATTTTGATCCCCCAAGAACCACCAGGAGTAATTCCTGAACATAAAACTAGAGCCAGCCCTGAGCACTGCCAGATGTGACTCTCCAAAACAAAATGCTGGGGCCAGAGCAATAGTATAGTGAGTAGTGTGCTTGCCTTGTATGCAGACTCAGGCTCAATCCTCAGCATCCCATATGATCCCTCGAGCACCTCCAGGAGTAATTTCTTAGAGCAGAGCCAGGAGTAACTCCTTGAACATTCCTGAGTGTGACCAAAAAAAAAAAAAAACAAAAAACAAAAACCCAAAGTGACCAAGGAAGATTCTAATCCAGTCTATCGGACTCTTGCCTCTTTCTAATCTCATCTCTGAGGTTCCTACTATAAATGTATTGTCAGTTAATTGACCACACTCCTTTTGTAAGCCTTCTGTTTTCAGCTTTTTTGTTTTTGGATCACACTTGGTAGTGCTCAGGGCTGACTTCTGGCTCTGTACTCAAGTATCACTCTTGGCAGGCTCAGAGAACCATATGAGGTGCTGGGGATTGAACCCAGGCAAGTACCCTACCTGCTGTACTGATACTTTGGTCGAGTTTTTGTTTTTTTTTTGTTTGTTTATTTGTTTGAGAGAGTCACATCTGGCAGTACTCAGGGCTCACTCCTGGCTCCATGCTCAGAGATCTCTCCCGGCAGTGCTTGATGTCAGTGGGCCCCATGGGTGACTTAGGTGAAGCAGGGAGGAAAAAGATGGTCACTTTCACCCCATCCACCTCTGCCATTCGGATCCCAGAATTACTGGGTTCTTGTCTCGCCTCGCAGAAATGAATTTTAGGAGTAGACAAGGAGTGAAGTAAATAGATTTTATTTGGACGGTTTTTTAAAGGTGTGGAGGGGGAGAGAGAGAGAGAGATAGAGAGAGAGAGAGAGAGAGAGAGAGAGAGAGAGACAGAGAGACAGAGAGAGAGAGACAGAGAGAGAGAGAGAATTCACTCAAGAGAGAATGTGGGCTTCTCCAAGGGCAGAGAGAGTTTCTACATACATCCCAGCATTAGACACAAAAGCATGAAAGTACACATCTCAAGAGGGGAGATGCGGGTGACACATGTGCTTGGGCACTACATATGCTTGGCCACGTGGGCCTAAGCAGCACCTGGGCTTGGGCAGCATATGTGCACCCTTCCTTTGTTCAAGGTGGCTTTTATAGGGTATCTTCTTGGGATATTTTCGTCTGGAATGTTCTGACTTCTTCTCTGGGCTGAATCACTAAAATTAATCGGATTAAGGGAGAGGTCCAATGGTATTTGAGGAATTTCCTTCTTGGGTAGGGTTCCAATCTCCTCAGGGTCCGCTGCTGGTGCAAGGTGACAGTCTTATCAGACCTCAGTTCCTGTTTTCTGCAAGGTTGGCTTTCAACTTCAGAGCTCTGACTTCCTAGGAAATTTACTGCCATCACCTGGGGAGAGGGCCTTCCCTGTCTGCCTGCCAGCCTACATCAGGCTCAGGGACTGTATGTGGTACTGGAGATCAAACCTGGGTCTGCTACATACCAGACAAGTGTCTTACCTGCTGGTCCCTCTGAGTTTGTCTCAGAGTTTGAGATGTACTTCAAGTTCTGGGCTACAGGAAGACCTTTGTACCAGAACTTGAGAGATTCAGAGTCCTAGAGTTTTTGGAACATTGAGAAATAGCTTCTCAGGTACTGCCATATAAAACATAACCCACCCCCACACCCTGCAGGCACTGCAGTATCCTTGTCTTATCAGATGTTACTTTTATCTCCTTTCTTATTTCCTTCTGCCTCATTATTGTAAATAAATACTTAAATCTAAAACCTCCTTCTAGCCTATTTTTCCCTATCCACCAAACTTCTTAAAACCACACCTCGGTCTTCTTGCTATCTGTTTCATATTCAACCCACTACTGTCAGCACTCTCATTAAGATGCTTCTAAGTGTCACCGGGCTGGAGTGATAGCACAGTGCTAGGGCATTTGCCTTGCACATAGCCAGCCCAGCCGAGCCGGGTTCGATTCCTCCGCCACTCTCAAAGAGCCTGGCAAGCTACTGAGAGTATCTCACCCACACAGCAAAGCTGGGCAAGCTACTATTCAATATGCCAAACACAGTAACAACAAATATAAAAAAAAAATGGAGACATTACTGGACCCGTTCAAGCAAATCAATGAACAACGGGAAGAACATGACAGACAGTAAGTGTCACCAAAATTCCTCAACTTGGACCAGAGAGATAGTTCAAGCATGCATCACCACCCGAGCACCACCAGGAGTAAACCTGAGCTCAGAGTCAGAGCACAAAATTTCCTTTTCTTGAATAAGTATCTGACTCACTTTTTATTTCCTGATACACCTATCAGGGTGTATCAGGATGTATCAGGGTGTATCAGGGTGTATCAGGGTGGGGGCTCCTTTCCTAACTAGAACCTGATCAGTCATGGGTCAATCCTGGGTCTCCTGATGCTGGGGATCCAGTGTCTAGCACATGCAGAGCATGACGCCAGCCCTTTGAGATATCTCCCCACCCCAGTAATTGGCCCTTTTATCCCTTGGAATTAAAGGCATAATTCTCTTTGTTTTCCTCCAAAACTCTAATAGTAACTTCTGCTTTGGAGTCTTCTATCACACTGATTCCTCTTCCCATGGTGCAATCTTTGTCAGTGGAAGCGTATACATCCTTATGCTGATGCTTCCTGAGATTCTGTCTTTGGCCTTTTTTCCTTAGGTTCCAAACTACATCTCTGAGTGGATGGACATGTCCCTGCATGTGCTATGGATACCGCCATTACAGTGGTCTGAAACCAGAGCAGTTGATAATGCCTTTTCTTTTCTATCTCCTTTTCCATCCTTCCATGACTCCCTCTTCATTCATACTTTCACTACCTCTTTCCTAGACAGCTATAGTTCTCTGTTGAGTCTCTCTGTTTCTAATATCTCACTCATTCAATATAGATTTTTTTGTAATCTGATTATGTCATCATTGTGCTTAAAATTTCTTCCACAGTTTTTCAGTACCTCTGTAGAAAAAAATCTTATAGCACAGAGTAGATGGCACTGGGCCTAGCGATGGCCTCTCCGCTCTCCAATTTCCTACAAGTCTTCTTGTACTGGTAGTTACTTCCTGTTACTTAGCTTTCACATTCAGCTTGCATGTTCCAGCTTCCCACTTGAGACTTTTCTCTAGCCTGAGAATAACCACAGAAGGGGACCGGTAACGTGTGTGTCAGCTTGAAAGTAAAATCCAGGACCCAAGTGATAGTACAGCAGGTAGGGCACTTGCCTTGCACGTGGCCAACCCAAGTTCAATCTCCAGCATCCTATATGGTCCCTCACCAGTGTCAGGAGTGATTCCTGAGTGCAGAGCTAGGGTTTTGCTGAACTTCACTGGGTTTTCCCCAAAAACAAGCAAAAAAAAAAATCAGATGTATATGCAGGAGCATGTCTATTGTTCACATCTTTTTAATTTGAAAAATGTCAGACATGCAGACACAATAACAAAAGAATATACATTGCCTCACATTCTGTCATCCCAGGTTTGAGCCCCCCCCCCCGTTCCATATGGTCCCCTGACCACCATCAGTAGTAATTTCTGAGTGTCGGAACAACACCTGAACACTATGGGGTGTGTCACCTCCCCACAAACAACCCTTAATCATCCTTAACTCCTCTCATGTACCTTACATTCTATTCATTATAATCTTTTTTAGAATACAATAAGAATCTTAACACTTCTCACCGCTTCTGCCTTGCCCTGAATCAAGCTGGTGTTTTTGTCTCTTTTTTGTTGTTTGTTTGGGGGGACACATCTGATGATACCCAAGGCTTTCCTCTGGCTCTGTGCACAGGGATTATTCCTGGAGGGACTTGGGGCCAAATGGGTTGCTGGGAATCTAACCCAGGTCAGCCACATGCAAGGCAACTGCCTATTCCCTGTAATATGGCTCTTGCCTAAGCATCTTTGGCCATGATCTCTAGGCTCCGCAGGTCTCCCTATTTCCTCTTTGCTATAAAAAGCCATTCTTCACGATTTGCATCCTGTTAACTCAGAGTATGTCTCTTCTCTGCTCAAAACTCTAGAATGGATCCAATGTTCTTCAGAGGACAGGTTGATGTCATCACATTGGCACAGAATGACCCCTTTCATATAGATCTTCATTACCTTGATGCCTTGCCCAGTCCCACCTCTCCCTCTCCTTCACTCTGCTATAGCCACAAAGGCTTTCCTGTGGTGCTCCAAGTTTTTAGGTTCAGTCTATTGTGGCTTTGCATTTTCTTTTTTTCTTCTTGGAAAGTCCCTCCCCATCTATCCCCTTCTGTGGAGACTCATTTGCATTCTCAGTGAAACCCTTCTCAGTTTTTGAGTCTAGGCATCCTCTTTGGAAACTCTTTCTTACCTTATTAAAATAGCAAATTACTAGAGCTCTGTACTTTAACTCTCTGGGCTAAATTTTCCTCATATCAATTATTTTAACCCCTAAGACCTGTGGTGCTCAGGGCTTACTCCTGGCTTTGTGCTCAAGGATCACTCCTGGCGGGACTCAACGGACCACCTGTGGTGCTGGGGATCCAACCCGGGTAGGCGGCATGCAAGGCAAGTGCCCTGCCAGCTGTACTATCTTCTTTGGCCCCACTTAAATTTCTGTTACCTTCTATGAATACTAGAAGTTTGGGTACCTTATATGTGCTGCGAAATTAGATGTAACTTCAGTATTTTTTTTTTTTTTTGCTTTTTGGGTCACACCTGGCGATGCACAGGGGTTACTCCTGGCTTTGCACTCAGGAATTACTCCTGGCGGTGCTCAGGGGACCATATGGGATGCTGGGAATCGAACCCAGGTGGGCAGCGTGCAAGGCAAACGCCCTACCCGCTGTGCAATTTCTCCAGTATTTGGAAGGGTGCCTGGAATAAACGCAGGGGACAAACAACTTGTGCAAAGGAGTAGAGAAAGAGTAACCACAAGGAAGAACCCTTTGAGTAGTGGAAGACTTTCTGGAGGAGTTTGTCCATTACCCACCTGGCACTCCCAAACACCGCTCAGGGAGCATCACGCCAGTCCCAGCCCCCAAACCACGCCCACAGGAGGGCGGAGCGGAGCCCGGAAGCAGCCTCCGAGGCGGAAGCAGTACTGTCTGTCCAGGCCCGGCTCCGACTTGCCCTGGGTTTTCGCCCCGCCCACCTCAATGTGGGTGAAAGTTCGTCTGTGCGGGCACTGAGGCAGGGGCATCGGAGCTGGGCGGGCTAGCAACAGACTAGCACACTACTGCGCGGGCCATGGCCGACGAGGCGAAACCTATCAGTCCGCTCAAAAACCTGCTGGCTGGCGGCTTTGGCGGTGTGTGCCTGGTGTTTGTGGGGCACCCCCTGGACACAGTTAAGGTGCGTGGAGGCTGGGGCGCATGCTGGTGGAAAAGGCCCGGGTCCGCGCGGACTGCAGGGGCTCGCGCGAGGCGCGGCCGCTGACCAGCGGGGGAGGGGGAAGTGGGAGTTTACGTGAGTGCTCTGGTAATCTTCCTTTCTCCCTCCGCCTTCGGGTTCGGAGGAAGCTCTTCCTTGGGTTCCACACCATGCAGAGTAAGTTGCCTCTGACTGCCAATTAAGGGCTTTGATTTAAAGTCCTCTGTCCAGCAGTCTCTCCTGACCTTTGCACCACTTCTTTGGGGGGTGAGAAAGAAAAAGTGCCTTCTCAAAGCTCTGATTTCGGCCAAACTCAACTGTCATCAAGGTTGAAACAGATCGATTTAAGTCAGCCTCCGGAGGAGAAGCTTAAAGACTGGGCACTGTGGTCATACCAGATTTCTTTAGACAAATTGTCCGGAGTTCTCATACCGTTTCTGGCCCCCTGCGGAGAGACTTGATCTTCCTCAGAATGTTATCCCAAGTTAGCCAAAGTGGCTTCCTCTAAGATACAATGGTGTCAGTGACCAATACCCTTCCAGGGAAAGCAAAGACAGACTTTGCCCAGGATCCACCTTATTTATCCTCCAGGTTCCAGGCGAGGAAGGCTGGACCACAGGGGGAATTGGGGGCACTTCTCTTCGGGCTTCTTCCCAGGAGTTTGCATTAGACTTTGTTCCTTCCCCAGTGATAGTTTGAGAAAGGCCAGACTCCATGCCTTATGCTTTAGCATTCAAAACTCCATCCTAGCTTTCTAACCTAATTTCTGAACAGACACGTGTGAATAAATCGACTGATCAGAGTCAGAGAGGGTTGTTGGGAAGCCTAAGAAGTTTGTTTGAATGTCAGATCGCGTTTCCTCTGTGGAAAAATGGCTTTTTCCTCTTGGCAGGTTTGGGCAGTGTGCTCTCTGCTGCCTTTCATCTAGAAAGGGTGCTGAAACCATTCTAGTTTCAAAGCAACCAATTATGTTTCAGGGCACAGTGAAACAAAATTAGAGGCTTATTCAGTTGATTGTAAATCCTGTGCGTCAATGCTTCTCAGAGAGGGTTCCAGCAGCACTGTCTGGAGAGGGAGAATTGTCTGTCTTGTATGTCTTTCTATTGTTGGCTCATGTTGGTACAGAGCCTTTGAGCTATAGATACCTTGATAGCTCTTTAAGGAAAGAAGAAATTTTTATTTTCTACCTTATGTAAATAGGGCTGGAGTGATAGCACAGCAGGTAAGGCCTTTGCCGAGCACGTGGCAGACCCTGCTGACCTGGGTTTGATTCCTCTGCTCCTCTCGGAGAGCCCGGCAAGCTACCTAGAGTATTTCGCCTGGCAAAGCCTGGCAAGCTATTCTATTGATATATGCCAAACATAGTAACAACAAGTCTCATAATGAAGATGTTACTGGGCCTGCTGGAGCAACTGGATGAACAAGGGAAGGACAGTGCTACAGTGTTACATTATGTAAATGTTGCTGCTATCTTCTTCCCCATCAGATGCCAATCTCAGGCAAGGCCGATGACCTCTGCACTGTAATATAAAGGACTGAAAATTCTCGAGAGATAAAGGGATAAAGGAAAGTAGGGCGAAATTTACTTCTACAAAATGTCTTTGTTGGGGACAAAGCAATAATATAGTAGATAGGGTGTTTGCCTTGGACATGGCTGATCCGGGTTCAATTCCCATTGTTCCATATGTTCCCTGAGCAGCACCAGAATTAATTTTTGGTGCAGAACCATCAGTAACCCCTGAGCACTGCCGGATGTGATCCAAAAAAAAAAAAAAAAACTTTGTTGACTACTTTATCTAACTGTTCATAGACTACTGTAAATGGGAGTGAGGACTGGAGCTTTATATCAACCAGATTTAGTTTTAGATCACTTAGAATTTACCAACTCATTTTCCTTGTCTATGAACTAGGAATCTCTTATCTAGAGTCATTAGCTGTGAAAGAAATGGTGAAAGTAAGTGAATGAAGAAATCAGAAGTCATTCTCCCTCATAGTGTGCAACTAATGACTTGTGAGTACAGAGTTTGAGTAAATAAGTGGAAGAAAGAGAAATCTAAATCCAACTGATTAAGTGAAAGCAGAAGACCTGTGTGTACAGGTACAGTATTCTCTGTTCAGTTTGCCGTTTGAGCCACTTCTTCTGACAGACATCTGATTCTGAGAGACCACTTTTATCTAATTCTGGGAGATCACTTTTATGTGGTTGGCTTTGAAGGTATCAAATGTGAGGCCTCACACATGCAAGGCAAGTACCTATTGCTGAGTTGCATCCCAACCCCAAGATGACTGTATTTTAACTTTTGCTTTCAGGTGCGGCTACAGACACAGCCCCCATGTTCTCCTGGACAAGCTCCCATGTATTCTGGAACTCTTGACTGTTTCCAGAAGACTCTTGTTAAAGAGGTATGGTATCTCCATGCTAGCATTCCTCCTGCTCCAAAGAACACTTCGCAGGGTTGACATGTTACTCCCCAGAGGGTGAAGGGAGAGTGTGTGTGTTCTTCTGTGGTTCTTACCCAAACAATGATTTTTCTCACTGTACCATTCTCTGCCTTCTGTTGTCTTGTTTCCTGGAGTCTTTGACAGTTCAAGTTACTGTTTTATTTTAAAAAATCTTTTGTTGGGGCTGGAGAGATAGCACAGCAGGTAGGGTGTTTGCCTTGCACGCGGCCAACCCGGGTTCGATTCCCAGCATCCCATATGGTTCCCTGAGCACTGCCAGGAGTAACTCCTGAGTGCAGAACCAGGAGTAACCTCTGTGCATCGCCAGGTGTGACCCCCCAAAAAAAAAACCTTTTGTTTTTTGGGGCCAAATCTGGCAGTGTTTAGGGCTTACTCTGGTTCTGTATTCAGGGGGATGTTAAATGGAAGAAAACTCAAGTCTGGGTCATTGGATCTATAGGGATAAGTGTCAGAATTTTACATAGTCTGGAGGAAATGTCAATCTTTCAGATCAAGATCACCAGTCTCCAAACTCTTAGGGACACTTAATTGGTTTTAGGTTATTAAGTGATGATGTAATAATTTATAAGCTATTTATTAGAGTGAAACATAGGTATATTATTTTATTTTTTGTTTTTTGGGCCACACCTGGCAATGCTCAGTGGTTACTCCTGGCTCTGCCTTGAGGAACCTGGTAGTGCTCGGCGACCATATGGGGTACCTGGGATTGAACCTAGGTTGACTGTAAGACAAGTGCCCTAGCCACTGTGCTATCTATCTCTCTGGCCCCAACATGGGAATTTATATTGTTTTTGTTTTTTGGGGCCACACCTGGCTATACTCAGGGGTTACTCTTGGTTCCTGGAAGTGCTCAGGGACCAAATGGGATGCTGAGGATCAAACCTGGGTAAGCCACATGCAAGACAAATGCTTTACTCACTGTACTATCATTCTGGTCCACCAGCAGGAACATTTTGAAGTTTTATTTACTAGAGATTTTATCACTCATTTCATTGGTCTGTCAATTTCATTGGTACAGGTACAAAAATGATCTGTTTAAAAATTTTTCTTTGCTCCTATATATAACTCATATGAATAATACTTCATTAGGTCTTTCTTTCTTCCTTCCTTCCTTTCTTTCTTTCTTTCTTTCTTTTTTGGTGGAGTAACACATATTTTTTTATTTAAAAAATATTTTTGGAAACTACAGAGTATTTACTGAAACGTACTTATGTGTTCAAGAGAGAACAAGGGCTTATAGAACAAACCTGGGTCTAAGTCTATTTAGTATTAGTAAACATTCAGAGACCAAGATTCTTCAGGTGTCACCCTAATAAGGAGGGAATATTGACAGGTGAGCTTGAGTGTGGGGGAGAAGTTGTTTCCAGGGTTTCCACAAGACCCTGGATTTCCATAGTAGGGGAAGATGTTTTAGAAATGGAGCCACCCCCACACCCCTGCGAGACAGTTCTGCGTTGGTTTTGGGAAGATCTGTGTGAATGTCCAGTATTTGAGGCAAGCCCAGTGCTCCCTTGAATGTGTGTGATCCTGCTGTTTCTCCTCTCTCTCTGCCCTGAGCAACTTGAATATTTTAATTTTATTTATTTATTTGGGGGGATTTTGAGCCACATTCGGCTGTGCTCAGGGCTGACTCCTGACTCTGTGCCCAGGGATCATACCTGAAGGGGAATGAGGGACCATATGGAATGCCAGGGAATCAAACCCAGGGCAGCCACATGCAAGGCAAACACCCTATGGTCTGTCTCTGGGGTCTCACAACTTGACCATGTTTCTATTTGTTTCTAAACTATATTTTGTCTTGTAATTAAAGTGAAACAAGTAGTAGTCCGTTAGAGAAAGACTTATGTGAAAGTAACAAGGCTGTGTCAAAGTAACAAAGTAATCTTTCTCTCCTAGTTTTTTCAAGGTAAGTTCTTAGGTTGTTTCTGTTTCTTTTCTTTTCTCTTCTCTTTCTTTCTTTTTTTTTTTTTTTGGAGGGGGCCCTCACTGGCAAGGTTCAGGAGTTACTCCTTAGATTAAACTTGGGTGAGCCTTGTGCACGGTAAGTATACCCTACCCATTGTATTATCTCCCAGCCCCTTGTTAGGCTGTTTCTGCCTAACTATATAATACACAGTTCATATTTGTTTTATTTTATTGATTTATTTTGTCTTATTTTGGGCTTGGTGATTGAGATTAAGACTTTATACAGATGAGGCATGTACTCACTCATGGAGCCACATCCTTGGCCTATAGCTGATGTTTTTATAAGTTTAGTTACCCAGTTACCCATTTAAGGTAAATGGTTTATCTCTCCTGCTTCCACTATTTGCTTTTTCTGCTTTTCCCATAAAAGTTTATCATATAGGGAGCTGGAGTGATAATATAGGGCATAAGACACTTGCCTTGCATGTGCCTGACCTAAATTTGATCCCTGTCATCCCATGTGGTCTTCTGAGCTGGCAAGAAATGACCCCTGAGCTCAGAGACAGGACTAACTCCTGAGCATTTCCGGGGGGTTGGTCCAAAAATAAAAAGAATTTACATTGTTTAATGCAATTTATTATTTTAATTATTATAATTTTATATTCATCTTTTTCCCAGTTAATTAAAGTAATGCGTTATGGTGTTTACTTTCTTTCTTTCTTTCTTTTTTTTTTTAATGTAGGAGTACTGCTATTTATTCAGCCACTGATTAGGCTGATTGAATTGGGCATGAACTCCACCTTACTCTTTTTTTTTCATTTTTTATAATTTTATTTATTGAATTACTGTGAGAGCAGTTACAAAGCTTTCAGGGTTTAAGTCTCAGTCATACAATAAAACACCCGAACCTTCACCAGTGCCCATTCTCCACCACCAAAAACCCCAGTGAGCCCCCATCCCACACCCTCCCCCTACCTGTGGGACAGATGATTTCCACATTACTCTCTCTCTACTTTGATTACATTCAATATTTTGACACCAGACTCACCATTATTATTTGGGATTTTACCTCAACACTCAGATCTGTTGAAAAGGAACAGTAGAAAATTTGTTTTCTATTGCTGGTTATGAATAACATATGATGTCACATGGCTGCAGTAGTGGCCACACAATTTTGAAATTCCAAATTTTTTTTTTTTTGCTTTTTTGGGTCACACCCAGCAATGCTCAGGAGTTACTCCTGGCTCATGCACTCAGGAATTACTCCTGGCAGTGCTTGGGGGACCATATGGGATGCTGGGGATCGAACCTGGGTCGGCTGCGTGCAAGACAAATGCCCTACCCACTGTACCATCACTCCAGTCCCGAAATTCCGAAATTTTAACAATTAAATCTGGAGGGATTTCTGCCCAAACATGCTGGGTTCCGAGATTTGTTCCTGAGTCTCTGGGATCATGGCTCTTAAGCAGCTTGATCAGGAGCCACAGAGGCTGTTCGTGGGCACAACTTTGGGTCTTGTTGGGATGGGGAGGAAAGGGCTCTCTCTACCCCCATCCTATGAGGCCCTGCATGTGTCGTCACTGCGGGCCCAAACCAGACTGTCCAGTGGCCTCTCATGGACAGCGGCCACCAAGCTGCCAAGGGGGAGCAGGCAGAAGAGGGACAGTACCCTTTGCCCCTGGGGTCGCCCGGCGATAGTAACCTACTGCGCAGTCCAGACACATTTCTACCAAAAGCCGCTGGGTTTTGAGATTTGTTTCTGAGTCTCTGGGATCATGACCGTTAAGCAGTCTGATCAGGAACCAGAGAGGCAATGCCTCCAATTATATAGCTGAGCCAGAGGTGGTTTGTGGGTGTGTCTCTCACACACCTAACTTTTGGCCGTTTACTTTCTTGGTAAACTTTTCTCCAAGTTTTTGGGGTCTGGCCAAAGGCACAACAGCAATTTTGGGGTATCTGGAAGTCTAAAGGCGCCATCAGGCTGCTGATACACTCGCCTCACAGGTACAGATTGACCTGCTGGAGGCACCATACCCCTTAATTTCTTTTTTGGGGTGGGGAGGAGATTCCCCCTGGCAAGGAATTGGAGGATCATGTGGTGTTGGGATTGAACTAGATTGGCTACATGCAGGGCAAGCACCTTTCTGCTGTACTATCTAACTCTCATTTTATTTATTTATTTATTTATTTATTTTTCTCCCCTCCCCCCAACTCTCATTTTAGTGTTTAGAAAATTTCTTAATCACAAGCCAAAGAGATAGATTGTTTGCAGTTTGATCCCTAGCACTTCTTGTCCTCCAGTCCCCTGGGATGATCCCTGAGTATAGAGCCTTAGGAGTGAGCCCTAAGCATAGCTGGGCATGTTCCCTGAATAAACAAAACTCATTTCTTAATCACCTATAATTTCAATTCAGGGAAGTCAGACTCATTGTACAGCCTAATATGTTCGCTATTTGTTTGTGTGTTTGCTTTTTTAGATTTTCCACTTAGTATCTTTTCTCATATCACAATTTGATTTTATGGCTGTATAGTAACCATATATGTAGTAACCATATGGCTGGAGCGATAGCACAGCGGTAGGGCGTTTGCCTTGCACGCAGACAACATGGCCGACCCGAGTTCGATTCCTCCGCCCCTCTCTGAGAGCCCGGCAAGCTACCGAGAGTATCTTGCCCGTACGGCAGAGCCTGGCAAGCTCCCCGTGACGTATTCGATATGCCAAACACAGTAACAACAAAGTCTCCAATGGAGATGTTACTGGGCCCGCTCGAGCAAATTGATGATCAACAGGAGGGCCTTTACTTTACTTTTACTATAGTAACCATAAAATATATGGAATTTCCATAATTAAAATTTCTATTTATGGAATTCCCAGAATTTAATCTTCTGTTGGGGAGCTTTTTTTTGGCCACACCTGGCTGCTCTCAGGACTTCTTCCTGGTCCCACACACAGGTATAACTTAAGTTAGGGCTTGGGGGTCCATATAGGGTGCTGGGAATCCAACCATACGAAAAGCAAGTGTCCTACTTACTGTACTATTACTCCAGCACCTGGCAATGATCAGGGGTTACTCCTGGCTCTGTACTCAGGAATCACTTCTGGTGAGCTCAGGAGACCATATGGGATACTAGGGATTGAACCAGGGATGGTTACCTGTTCTCACTTCTAGAAATCACTTCTATATATCTAAAGAATATGAAAATACAAACACAAGAAGCTATATCCACCCCAGCGTTTTTGTTTTTGGGTCATACATGACTGTCCTTAGGACTTATTCCTGGTTCTGTGCTTAGGGGACTATATAGGATCCCTAGGATTTAATACAGGCTGGCTGTGTGCCAGGCAGGTACCCTTCCTGCTCAACTATCTCTCTGACTCCATCCAACCTAATATTTTTGGCAATATTATTTATAGTAGCTGGGACCCGACTGACCCGGGTTCAATTGCTCCGCCCCTCTTGGAGAGCCCAGCAAGCAACTGAAAGTATCTCGCCCACACGGCAAAGCCTGGCAAGCTCCCCATGACATATTCGATAAGCCAAACACAGTAACAAGTCTCACAATGGAGACATTACTGGGCCTGCTCAAAAAAATCGATGAACAACGGGAGGACAGTGACAGTGACAGTGACAACTGGGATATTAAAACAACTGATATGCTTGTCTGTGGACTGTTCGATCAAGAAGATGTGATATATATATATTTATTTTATTTTGGGGACCACACCTGACAATGCTCAGGGGTTATTCCACTCAGGAATTACTACTGGTGTTTCTATGGGGACCATCTGGGATGTCAGGGATTGAACCAGGGTCATTCACATGTAAGGCAAGTGCTCTACCCCCGGACTATCTCTCCAGCCCCAAGGATCTGATATTCAGTGAAATACTGTTTATCTTTTAACAAAGATGAAATTTTGGGCCAAGTATGTGGCTTAGGGATAGAACAGTTGCCTTGAGGACGTGGGTTCTATCCCTGATACTGGAAAAAAAAAAGAAAAAAGGTAAAAACTCACAGAAGGAATCCAGTGGGATTATGCAAAACAGAATAAATCAGAAATAAAAAGACAGGTATTAGATTATTATATTTACATGTGCAAAATAAGGAAATAGAATTGTAGAACTGATAAAAACAAAATAAACCAGTGGATACTGACAATAGAACTGAGGTTATCTAAGGGGCAAAAGGTGGTACTGGGAGAATGGTGGAGGCAGTGTAAGAAAAGGTGGTGGGTTTTATTTGTTTGATAAGCTTATGGGGTGAGGAAGATAGCTCAAAGGGCAGGAGTGCATGCTGTGCATGTGGGAGCCCTGGGTGTGATCTCCAGCATTGCATGGTAACCTCCAGCACAGCAGGGAGTGACCCTGTAGCACTGACCTTGGAGTAGCCCTAAGCTACCATCAGGTATGGTCCTAAAACAAAATAAAATAAAACTATTCCAAAATTTTGCCACCTTCTTAATGCCCCTAGGGCCGGAGCGATAGCATAGCTGGCAGGGTGCTTGCTTTACACATGCCTGACCCAGATTTGATTCCCAGCATCCCATGCGTATGATCCCCTGAGCTCACTGGGAGTAATTCCTGAGTGCAGAGCTAGGAGTAAACCCTGAGCACACTGGGTATGACCCCCTTCAAAAAGAAATCTAAATGCCTGTGTCATGATTTTTACACCACTGAGTATTTTGTTAGAATACATTTCTGGACAGACAATTTCCTGCTAAAATCATAGTGCAGACTTCCTTTTAAAATGAAGCTCTTCTCAGTTTTTTCAGCAGTGTGGAAAAGGATAGCTATTTCCAATATGGGGGCTCTGCTTCCTTTTGCTCTCTTTGCTTGGAGAAGAGGTTAAGGCAGGATGCCACCAGGCAGAGAATCTTCTGCTCCTTGTGCAGTGATATAGATGGTGGTGGTGGTGGTGTAAACAGCTTGTGCTTCTGTGATTCCTTGCAGGGCATCACAGGACTCTATCGGGGCATGGCTGCACCCATCATAGGGGTCACCCCCATGTTCGCTGTGTGCTTCTTTGGATTTGGTTTAGGGAAGAAACTGCAACAAAAATCGCCAGATGATGTGCTCAGGTAAGTGCTTTTAAGTTTGGTTCACTTGATACTTTTTTTTTTCTTTTTGGATCACACCTGGCGATGCACAGGGGTTACTCTTGGCTTTGCACTCAAGAAGTACTCCTGGTGGTGCTTGAGGAACCACATGGGATGCTGGGAATCAAACCCGGGTTAACCGCGTGCAAGGCAAATGCCCTACTCATTGTACTATCTCTCCAGCTCCAAACACTTGATACTTTTCTTCCTGGTGTATGACATGCAAACTTTGGGTGGTAATATAGTTCAGCAGTAGAACATATGCCTTGCAAGTATGAGACCCTGGGTTGATCTTTCACATAAAAAATTAAAATTTAAAACACTATAGCATTGTCCTCCCATTGTTCATCGATTTGCTCGGGCGGGCACCAGTAATGTCTCCATTGTGAGACTTGTTGTTACTGTTTTTGGCATATCAAATACTCCACGGGGAGCTTGCCAGGCTTTGCCATGTGGGCGGGATACTCTCAGTAGCTTGCGGGGCTCTCTGAGAAGGACGGAGGAATTAAACCCAGGTTGGCCGTGTGCAAGGCAAACACCCTAACCACTGTGCTATTGCTCCATATATATGCCTCGCTTTGAATATATTATATATGTGTATATATGCACACATATATACACATATATAATATATATTACATATATATATTTGAAGGAGCTTCACAAGCACTACTTGGGGGCATAAGGGCAACTCTCAGTATTACTCAGCCTGACTCTGCAGGGTTATTTAAAACAATAATAATATTTAAAATAATAATGATAATAATAATAAAATTACATTTATAAAAAAGGAAAAGAACCTTCACAGACAGACAGAGATTGTTTTTCTGAGCCCTAGAGGCTGCCCCTGGGAGCTCTGCACAGGAGAGGTACTTGACTTTCCTTTGCTCTGTCAGTGGAAAGGGATAAGGCACTCCTCCATCTTCAGATGTTCTTAATTTCTTTTGGAAGGTAGTATGGCTTACTAGGGATATTAGTACTGCCACCTTCCGGGGGTCATTGGGAGGTCTGAATACTAAACTCTAGAAAAAATGAATGTTCACAGCATGCTCTGGGTTCTATCTCCAGTACACAATGACTCCTATTACCATGAGACCTTCCATCCTGGGTGGCCATAGACTCCAAGAACTGCTGGGTATACTCTCTATTTTTAAAACATGTTGAGAGCTAAAACCTTGTTTTTCTTTTATCTGGTTAGGAAAAGGGAAGATTCCAACTTTTGTTTTACTTCAATCTTATGACCATAATTATTTCAAAAACTGGTTTGTCTTGTAGTGAAATAAATGGTATATTTCCCTTTGGTACACTTTTAAGAAGTTAGATTTGGGTATGCAGAGGCATATACAAGTCAGTCTTTGTTGGATGCAGAATTCTGAGTGGAAACATAGGTGACAAGGTGCTCTAGCTTTGAGCTGTGTTGGTGACAATTCCTGGGAGTGACTGCAGGGACACACAGGGGCAGATGGACTTGGGACCCAGAGCTCAAGGGAGAAAGAGCAAGATTGCCATGTGATGGATTTTGGTCACTGTCTCAGACTCCAGCATGCTTAGGTCAGGTGAACTGGAATCCTTGTGACCTTCTTCTGCATATGCCCAGTTTGTAGTAACAGTTGGATATATCCCTGAATGTGATGCACAGGGGTTACTCCTGGTTCTTCATTCAAGAATTACTCCTGGTGGTGCTCGGGGGACCATATGGGATGTTGGGAATTAAACTCGGGTCGGCCGCGTGCAAGGCAAACGCCCTACCCGCTGTGCTATTGCTCCAGCCCCTGCAGTGGGAGCATATGGAAAGAAGCATTACCAGGAAGGTTCAGCTTTCCCAGGTATGGCATGGGCCTTGCAGTCTCAGTGTTCACATGGTAGCCTGTGCATGCTCTGAGGTCCCACTCACAGGGAAGGTCCCAGTCTCAGGAGATTAAGGTATGCCCAACCTGGAGTCTGGGTATTTTGGGAATAATAGGCAGGAGATGAGGTTTCATTAGTGAGGGCTCTTGGGGATAGCACAGAGAGCTGACAATGGGAAGGAGGTCACACATGAGAACAAATCATTTGCCTGTTCAGTAGTTAGTCTGTGTGCTGGGCTTGCATGCCTGAGGAAGCTGTGCAAGCCCAGGCTGAGATATGTGTGAGGAAAAGATCGGACTTTGAGACTGGTACTCTGCTTGGTAGGAAGGACTAGCAGTGGATATCTCCCTACTTCCATTTGGACTTCAGTGCTTCAGGTTTGGGGTCCTTTGCAGGAACTGGCTTGAAGTTTCAGTTTTTAGAGTCTTAAGATCAGGAAAAGCCTGAAACTCAGTTATCCAAGTGAAATTTTTAAAAAATTTGTTGGTTTTGGGCCATACCAGTTTTGCGCAGAGCTTATTCCTGGTTCTGTGCTAAAAGTTAACTCTTGGCAGGTCTTGATCATATGTTTTGCTGGGGTTGAACTGGGTCTACTGCATGCAAGGCAAGCATCTTACCCTCTCTACTATCTCTTAAACCTTACAAGTGAAGTTTTTTTGTTTGTTTGTTTTTGGACCACACCCAGCAATGCTTAGGGTTTCTTCTGACTCTGCACTCAGGAATCACTCTGCACTCAGGAATCACTCCTGGGGACCATATGGAATGCAAGGCAAACAAGGCATACAAGGCAAACACCCTACCTGCTGTGCTAATGTTCCAGCCACCTTACAAGTGAAATTTTTAAACAATTGTGAATTGGGGGGATTCTTCTGAAATGACAATTGTAACTTTGTCTCCCGTTGTCTCCAGACTATGCTGGTATTAAACTCAGAAGAAAAAGAGATGGGAGAAGTGACATAGACAGCTGAGGATATCCGTGGCTAGAGCCTCAGACTCCTCTAATTAACTCAGTGTGGCTGATTCTATGGGGATAGAGTGAGGATCCATCTCTCTAGTCAATGGGAAAATCATTATTTGCAGAGGATTACAGGATCCATCATGTTTCCCTGGGAATCATCCCTTGGTCTTTTACAGTACCTCTGCACATTATTTCTCAATGGACTTGGCTACCCTTCAACTAAGCTGTTCCTTTGACTTTGGCAACAACCTGCTTGAGTCTCGGGTTGAAATTTTGTCAGGAACTTGGTGATCAAGAGGAGGTGAGACTGGAAGTGAACCCATCTAAGATCCAGATCCTTGGTTAGAGGCTTTTCCTCTCTCTCTAACTCTGAATTTTACACTTGAGTAACTAATACTCAGAGAATCCTGTACATTTGCCCATAGCTATTTTGCATGACAGGCCCAGAGAAGAAACTTTCTCTCACTATAAAGCCCTTTCACTGGATGAGATCACCTAAGTGTATAGATGTACCTTGTGACCAAGCTCCTCTTGCCTTTGGTGCTGGGAAATTTGACATTTGAATACACACACCTAAGACTGATTTTGTGTGTGTTTATGTGTATGTGTGTTAAATATGATTTGTTCTGGTCTGTTGACCTGTCCAAGTACTTTATTTTTCCTTTTTTTTTTTTTATGGGAGTGTAGTGCATTGGCTATTGGGGTGTTTGGGCCACACCAGTGATGCACAGGGACTAGTCTACCATATGTGCTGCCAGGTTTGAACCTAGGCCTCCTTCAGGCAAAGCATGCACTTAGGCCTGTTGAGTTCTCTCTCTAGCCCCCAGGTACTTACTTTTTCGTTCAAAATCATTCTTCTTGCTGGCATTGCCTGGGTTATTAGTCATAGGTACTTAATTCTGCTTTCTGTTTTTAATCCCTCCCCACCCCCAACTATCATGGAGGCCAGTCTTAGTGGTGTTTAAGTTTGTGGCTACTTGGGACTGTGTTGTGCTGGAGATGGAACCCAGTCTTGCACATACTAGTCATATAGTCCACCACTAGAATCACATTCCTGGTCTGGTTTTTGTTTCCAATGCAGCTACCCCCAGCTCTTTGCAGCTGGAATGTTATCTGGAGTTTTCACCACAGGAATCATGACTCCTGGAGAACGGATCAAGTGCTTATTACAGGTAAGGGTGTTATCTGGGGGTGGGAAGTGTGGTCACGGGTGTGGCGGGGGAAACGGAATTGCTAGTTTTACCATACAGTATACAAATTTGTGTGGCTGTTTATGTCCTTTTACTCTTTATAAAGGCTTCATTCAGGTCAGGTGTGCAAAACAGTTTCAAGGTTTTCAGGAAAATGGAAGCAATCGTAGTAGAACCAAGAACCAGGACAATATAACAAACCAACCAAAATGTCACATCTGTGACATGTCAGCCCAGGCTTATCCACCCTTACTAGCAGCTACTTCCTGGAACTCAGCGAGGTGAGTCATGTTTTAGCAGAGATGAAAAGGAAGCTACTTCTCTCTCTCTTTTTTTGGGGGCTACCCCTGATGGTGCTCAGGGCTTAATCCCGGCTCTTTGTTCAACTGGAGATTGAACCAGGGTCAGCCACTTTCAAGGCAAGCATCTAACTTAACTCTCTGCCCCTTTGGGGCCCTAAAGCTACTTCTTTTTCTTCTTGTTCTTTGAAGGTCTTTGCAGGTATGTTCAGGAGTCCCTACAGAACCTCTCCTGGGTTATACTTGTGCTGACTGTGTGAACCTGAAAGTTCGTGCTTGGGCCTTGCAATGCTCTACTGCTTGGATTCAGTGATCACAGTCACACCCAGCGTTGCCCTGGTGACTGTGCAGTTCTGGGAAGTGCCTTGTGCATGCAGAGGGCTCCAGCTTGAGCTATCTTGCCAGCTCAGACTACTTCTGCCCATTATATCTCTTATTTCTACAAGATGCCCAAAAGCTAAGTGCCCTTAGAGTTATCTGACGTAATCTCAGACTGAGGGTGGTTGCCTGCCTTACTTTACAGGGCTCCTTTTCAAAAAGAAATGTTTGGGGCAAGAGTGATAGCACAGCAGGTAGGGTATTTGCCTTTAACGCGGCTGACCTGGGTTCAATTCTCAACATCCCATATGGTCCCCCAAGCACCGCCAGGAGTAATTCCTGAGTGCAGAGCCAGGAGTTATCCCCTGTGCATGGCCAGGTGTGACCCAAAAAGCAAAAAAGTGGGGAAAAAAAAGAAAAAAAAAGAAATTTTCATATGTTCTAATTCTACCTAACTGAGGTAACAACACATAACTTTTACTAGAAAATTTTGATAATACAGAAATGTGCAAAGAAAGAAAAAGTACTTCCCAGGATACTTTCATTCACTGAGGTAATATTTGCTGTCTTGCTTTGGGCTTGAATTCTTGTGTTTCTGGTAAACTTGTGTATTAAGAAATATTATCTTTTTTTTGGTTTTTTTATTTGAGCTGCACATGGCAGTGCCCTGGCATTAGCTTCTGATTTATAATTTCAGCCAGCCTGTGATAGTTGAAAAATTTATTTCATGCTGATATTGTTGGCAATGTTAATTATTTCTATGAATATTATTTATTTGTGATTTTATTTTGTAAAGTGCCTATATTCTTTGCTCACTTTCTCTGTTTAATTTTAGTTGTTGTGGGGCTGGAGCGATACTATAGCTCACCTGTGTTCCATCCCAGGCATTCTCTGTGATCCCCTCAGCCTGCCAGGAGAAATCCCTAAGTGAAGAGCCAGGAGTAAGCACTGAGCGCTGCTGGTTATGGCCCCCAAACAACAACAACAATTTTTTTTTTTGGTTGCTGCCATTACTGTGCCTAGGGGCCACAGGTGGAGGTGCTTGGGGCCATTCAGAAATGTACTCTACCGCTTGAGCTATATCCCAAGCCCTGTTTGTATTAATTAATTTTTACTATTTTAGTCTTAACTATGAATTAAATTAATTAATTTTAATTATTTTTTATATTGGGGCCATACCCAATGATGCTCAATGCTTACCATTGTACAGTCTCTTTGGTCTCATGAACTTCAGCTATAAAGTAAACTGAATTCATTATTTTTTTACATTTTAATTTACTTTTTAATTTTTTTTTCCCTTTTGGGCCACACACTAGTAATACACAGGGGTTACTCCTGGCTCTGCACTCAGGAATTACTCCAGGCTGTGCTCTGGGGACCACATGGAGAGCCAGCAATTGGACCTGGGTCAGCTGCGTGTAAGACTCATGCCCTACTGACTGTACTATCACTCTGGCCCCATAATATCTTTTACTCACGGAATTTTACTGAGTAGAAGTTTTTGGTATGCTCTCTGATTATCTACTATAACGGCTTTATTTAATTTTTTTTGGCCACACTGGCTATGCTCAGGACTTACTTCTGGCTCTGCACTCAAAGGTCATTCCTGGCAGGGCCCAGGGGACCATATATGGGGTGTTGGATTGAACCTGTGTGCACACAGGGTCAGCTGCAAGGCAAGTAAGTGATCTACCTGCTGTCCTATTTCTCCGGTCTTCTTGTTTTATTTTTATTAAAAAGTTAAATTAGCTATCTCGCAGTGATTCAATAAAAAACTGGAAAAAAATTTAAATTAGGGGCTGGAGTGATAGTACAGTGGGTAGGGTGTTTGCCTTGACCTGGGTTCAATCCCCAGCATTCCATGTAGTCCCCCAAGTACCACCAGGAATGATTCCTGAGGGCAGAGGCAGGAATAACCCCTGAGCATCGCCGGGTGTGACCCAAAAAGCAAATAAATAAATAAAGTTAAAAAAACCTCCAAAATAATTTGCAAGCCTAAATGATTTTATTATAAAATTCTACCAAATATTTGAAGAATTAACACCAATTATTTACAATCTCTCTCAAAAAAAAAACAGTAGAGGATGGAATACTTTCTAATTAATTTTATGAAGCTGATACTAGTTTTAGTAGTATTTGACATAAAAACCAAAGCTATTTTAAGAAAGAAACATAGACCAGTATCATTTATGATTATAGGTAAGGTCCTTTACAAAATATAAGCAGGGGCCTGGAGAGATAGTATAGAGGTTAAGACTACTGCCTGGCATGCAGTCAACTGTGGTTTTGTCCTTGGCATCATGTTGTCCCTATTGCCCAACCCTACATATTGTATTTTAATTTTTAGTATGCTCAGTGTGGGGCCAAAGTGATTATATAGTAGGTAGGGTGCTTGCCTTGCACACGGCCAACCAGGTTTGATTTCCAGCATCCCATATAGCTCCCTGAGCACAACCAAAAATAATTTCTTTTTTTCCCTCTTAATTTAATTTTGACTTAATTAGGGGCTGGAGCAATAGCACAGCGGGTGGGGCGTTTGCCTTACACGTGGCCAACCCAGGTTCGATTTCCAGCATCCCATATGGTCCCCCGAGCACCGCCAGGGGTGATTCCTGAGTGCAGAGCCAGGAGTAATCTCTGTGCATCACCGGGTGTGACCCAAAAAAAAATTTTTTTTTCACTTAATTAATTAATTAGTTCTTCGGACTGTACCCAGTGATGATCAGGGGTTGCTCCTGGCTCTGCACTCAGTTGTCACTCTATTCTCTCTCCTGCCCCTGAGATTTCTTTTTCTTTTTTTCTTTTTTTTTCTGAGATTTCTTTTTGACTCATGGGTTACAATCAGTTTCCAGAAGTTAGAGATTATTGATTTCATTGTGACCAGAATATTGTGTGTAATTTACATTCTTTTAAATTTATTCTTCCTCTCTCTCTCCCTCTCTCTTCTTCTCTGTCTGTCTTTTTGTTTTTGTTTTTGTTTTTGGTCTGCACTCAGTGGTGCTCAGGACTGACTCCTGGCAGGGCTCCAGGGCTGTGGAACCTTGTAGATCATGTGCAGAGCAAGTGCCCTGTTCTATCTTCTGGCCCTTTGTTCAGCTTCTTGGATCTCTAATGTGTATCTTGCCAAATTTAGAAAGTTCTGACAGTGACTTCTATTACGTTCCAGTCCTACCTCCTTTATTCCTCTTCTGGACTTTGAGGACATAGAAATTTTTTCTTTTTTTTAATTCCCACAGGCATTCTGTTAAATTTTTTTAGTTTGCACTGCACTGTCCTCCCGTTGTTCATCAAGTTGCTCAAGTGGGTCCATTGTGAGACTTGTTGTTACTGTGTTTGGTATATCGAATATGTCACAGGGAGCTTGCCAGGCTCTGCCGCACAGGCGAGATATTCTCGGTAGCTTGTCAGGCTCTCCAAGAGGGGCGGAAGAATCGAACCTGGGTCAGCTGGGTTGGTCATGTGCAAGGCAAATACCCTACAGATGTACTATCGCTCCAGCCCTATTTTAGTTTATTTTCTTTTTATTCAGACAAACCTTTCCATGATTCTTTCTTCACCTATTTTTTTCTCTCTTCCCACAGTTCTATTGTACAGACCAGTTACTAAGTTTTTTATTTTGGTTGCACTTAATTTTGTTGTTGTTTGGTGGGCCCGCCTGGCAGCGCTAAGGGCATACTCCTGGCTCTATGCTCAAGAATCACTCCTGGTGGGGAACAGTGGCCACCATATGTAGTGTTGGAGCTGGAATCCAGGTCAAATGCGTGTAAAACCTTATCCACTGTACTATCTTTCTGGCCCCCCATCGTGTTTCTTTAATCCTGTAATTTTCCTTTAGGCTAAATATGTGGCTCAGTGGTAGAGCATGTACCTCAAGTGTCTGTGAGGTCTTTGTTTGATCCATTATACCATACACAGACACACGTGTATACACACACAAAGTTCTCCTTTATATTCTCTATTTCTGTTCTGAGACTTTTATAATTTATCATGTTTCGAGTGTATTATTTTTTTTGCGGGGGGAGTTGGTTGGGGAGGGAGAGGATGCACCACACCCAGAAGTGCTCAGGGCTTACTTCTGGCTCTGTGCTCAGGGATCACTCCTGACAGTCTTGGGGGACCATATAAGGTGCTAGGGTTGGAACTCTGGTTGACCACCTGCAAGGCAATATTATTATACCTGCCTGCTATATTATCTCTCCAGGGCTGCATATTCTTAATTGTATCTTGAAGATTTTTAATTTTTAATCAGAATTGCCTTAAAATCTGTTATGTAACTAACTTTTTTTTGCAGGGGTTGCCCATGCAGCAGTGCTGAGGGTTAACTCCTGGCTCTACACTCAGTAATTACTCTTGGTGGTACTCAGGAGGCCATACGGGATGCTGGGGATTGAACCTGGGTTGACCATGTACAAGGCAAGCGCCTTACCCACTGTGCTATCTCTCCAGCCCCTATAGCTAACTTTTTTGGGGGGACCGCACTCAGTGGTACTTAGGGCTACCCTCAGAGGTATTTGTTTGGAGATTGGGTATTAAATCTGGGACTCTGGCATATCTTGATGTTGGCATCTCTTGCCCTATTTTGATTAAAATTTTTTTAATTATTTTTTCTTTTTGGGTCACACCTGGCGATGTACAGGGGTTACTCCTGACTCTGCACTCAGGAATTATTACTGGCGGTGCTCAGGGGGACCATATGGGATGCTGGGAATTGAACCCAGGTCTGCTGCATGCAAGGCAAATGCCTTACCCTCTGTGCTATCTCTCCAGCCCCCTGTTTTTTTTAATTTTTAAAAATTTATTTATTTTATTTTTTAATTTGTTTATTGAATCACCATGAGATACACAGTTACAAAGTTGTTCATGATTGGTTTTGTTACACAATGTTCAAATAGCAGTCCAACCCTGTTTCTTTAAATTTAGGATCTTCCTGGTTTTGAGCGTGGTGGGCAATTTTCAATTAAAACCTGAATATTTGCATATTACGTTGAGACTCTGACTCTTATGTCAACTTGGTTTTAGCTCACTTTCTCTGATCCCACTTCAGTAGGGATGGGAAAGATGCTACCATGTTATTGCTAGGCAGAAGTCTGGTGCTCTGCCTGGCCTCTGTTGATATCTCAGGAATACTTTTTTTTCCCTCTAGGTGTGGGAGTTTCATTGTCTCCATTGACACCATGGGATAAGAGATGCACTGGTTACCATTTGCGAAGGATGAAAGTCCTTGTTCCCTACTTGGCCTTCTCTGACTCCATCCTGACTGCCTGTCAGGTGCCTTTTTACAGCTTTCTGAGGTGGAAGACTGTTTTTTATTGGCAGCATGGATGGAGGCCACAGTTTTGTCTTTAGTTTTTGGCCAGAACAAAATGTTTATTGTGACAAGCTTTCTTTTTTTTTTTTTTCTGTCTTTTTTTGGGGGGGAGCTGGAGTGATAGCACAGCAGGTAGGGTGTTTGCCTTGCACGCGGCCGTCCTGGGTTCCATTCCTCTGCCCCTCTTGGAGAGCCTGGCAAGCTACTGAGAGTATCCTGCCCACATGGCAGAGCCTGGCAAGCTCCCTGTGGCTACTAAACAGCAGTTACCAAAAATAGTAACAGTAACAACAAGTCTCACAATAGAGACGTTACTGGTGCCTGTTCGAAGATGCTCAGAGGTTGCTCCTAGCTCTGAGCTCAGAATTATTCCTGGTGGTGCTCGGGAAACTATGTGGGGGCCAGGGGTTGAACCTGGGTCAGCTGCATGCAAGATAAATACCCTACCAGCTTGTACTATCTCTCCACCCACCTTTTTAGTCTCCTGTTACAGACTGTCAACTCTCAGGTGCAAACAGAAGTTTCCAGCATTGTACTTGGTGTGGGGATGGTATTGGGAATTGAACTCATTACCTCGTACTTGAAAACCTTCAGAGCCTTTGAGCCATTTCCCAACCTCCACACTGTTTTTCAAATAATGTTTAGGTTTTGTTGTTGATGTACTTAGCAGGAGGAGTT
The DNA here is from genome assembly GCF_029834395.1 of Sorex fumeus. Taxonomy (NCBI): domain Eukaryota; kingdom Metazoa; phylum Chordata; class Mammalia; order Eulipotyphla; family Soricidae; genus Sorex; species Sorex fumeus. Next base: position 49,830,872 of record NW_026606129.1, on the reverse strand, counting down.
AGAAAAAGTACTTCCTGGAAACAGAAGCCTGTTTATTGATTTTCACTAAGGGGATGTTTATTTTCTGTAGCTTGTCATAGCTTCTTCTGTTTCCTTTAGGCTTGAAGCCCTTTTCTGCTTCTAGGTGAAACATTCCCTACCCATATTCTTCTCTCGCATTCTGCCACTCTGCGGGGTGATTACTGTCTGTACCTCCTCTCTGTTCTCAAATCCTTGCCCTCTTACTAGTTGGCTTGGCTTCCTACTTCACTGAGAAAATAGAAATCACCAGAAGAGAGCTTTCCTGGATTGACCATCACTGCCATCCTCCAACTGAATAGCACCTGCCTTGTTTTCTGCCTTGTTTCCACCAGGAATGGTCTAAACTTCCCTTCAGTTTTCGTCCTTGATAGTATAGCAGTCTGGGCATTTGCCTTGCATACTTCTGACCTGGGTTTGATCCCTGAAACCACATATAGTTCACCAACCCCCACCAGGAGTGATCCCTGATCAGAGACCCAGGAGTAAACCCTGAGCACCGTTGGCCCCAAAACAAAACGGCAGTAAAAAAAGGTATAACAAACTGCAGCTAATTTTGTTATGTTGGATATGTACTGTTAAAAGAATAAAGGAGAGAGGAAAAAGGATGTTTGAGACAAGGTTGTGCCTGGAGAAGCAGGGAATGGATCTCGTATGTAAAGGACTAGCTCTAGTCCTTTGAGCTAGCTCCCTACTCTCTTAAATGTATTAATTTTAGAAATATTGGAATCCAGAGATGTAGCTTAGTGGTAGAGCACATGGTTTGTATATATAAAACTCTGGGCACCAAGGTTTGATCCTGGATACCAAACAAACAAATATTGGCATCTTTCCCCTTGGAAACTTTTCTTAGCTAGAGCAATGACTCTTTGTAATCACTTCTTTTATATTCCTTAAAAATGTTTTAGAGTATTATTTATTTAAATTTTAGTGTTAGAAGTACATATAGTTTATTGCTCTTTCAATAGGAATTCTTATTTATCTATTTATTTTTGTTTTTTGGGTCACACCTGGCGATGCTCAGGGGTTACGCCTGGCTTTGCACTCAGGAATCACTCCTGGCAGTGCTCAGGGAACCATATGGGATGCTGGGAATTGAACCCAGGTCAGCTGCATGCAAGGCAAATGCCCTACCCGCTGTGCTATCACTCCAGCCCCAGGAATTCCTTTTTAGAGGGTGTCCAACACATGACACTGCTGAGTACTCAGTAGGCCTGGTGCTCAGAGGTCACAACTAATGGTGTTTGAGGGATCATGTGATGCTGGGGATTGAACTGAGCTTCCTATATTCAAGGCACATCCCAGACCTTTGGCATATCTCTCTCACCCTCGAAAGGGTCTCTGGCCCTCGAAAGGGATTCTTTTACATTATTATTGTTATTATTATTTTTGGTCAGGGTCCCCTGACCCTGAAAAAGCCTCCAATTCAGTAACATTGGGAAGGACGAGAAAGGAGAGGTTGCTAAAAATCTCAGGGCTGGAACGAATGGAGAAATTACTGGCGTCTGCTCAAGGAAATCATTGAACAATGGGATGACAGTGAGATAGTGATTTTTGAAAACACACCTGAGTAATCTCAGGGTTTACTCCTGCCTCTGCACTCCGGGATCACTCCTGCTGGGACTGGGGGGACCATCTGTAGTGCCAGAGATGAAACCCTGGTGAGCACTATGCAAGCACGCCCTCTGCCCACTCCAGCTCCTTTTCTGTCATTGTAATTTTGTTGTTGTTGTTGGGCCACCCCTGGCCATGTTCAGGGTTTACCCCTGGCTCTGCACTCAGAGATCACCCCTGACAGACTCAGGGGTTCCTGGAATCAGTCCTGGGTCGGGCACATGCAAGGCAAGTACCCTACCGGCTGCACTATCCCTCTAGCTCCCGTTTCCATAATTTTTAAACTGGTATGAAAATTATGGGACTGATTACTTTTATTTCAAGTTTCTCTGTGGAATTGTTAAACCTGAACTCTTTCTCCATTTTTAATTACACCTTGTTTGATTCCACTGTGAGTTCTCATTTCTCTTTGCTCTATATTTTCTGTGCATCCTGATCGGACCTGTTCTCCTTTTAAATCTTTTTGGGGGGCTGGAGAGATAGCACAGCGGGTAGGGCGTTTGCCTTGCACGCAGCCAACCCAGGTTCGATTCCCAGCATCCCATGTGGTCCCCTGAGCACCACCAGGAGTAACGCCTGAGTGCAGAGCCAGGTGTAACCCCTGTGCATCGCCAGGTATGACCCAAAAGCAAAAAAAAAAAAAATATTTTTGGGAATTCCCCTTGCCTGCCCTCAGACTCTTGCCCCTTAGACCCTGGCCTTATTTTTTTTTTATTTTTATTTTTTTGCCTTTTGGGTCACACCTGGCGATGCACGGGGTTATTCCTGGCTCTGCACTCAGGAGTTACTCCTGGCGGTGCTCAGGGGACCATATGGGATGCTGGGAATCGAACCCGGGTTGGCCGTGTGCAAGGCAAACACCCTACCCGCTGTGCTATCTCTCCAGCCCCCAGACCCTGGCCTTATTTTGTAGCAACTTCCACCTGTATCACATGTTCCAAATACCCATTTGACATAAAAGTCTTTTACTGTTTGAAGACATAAAAACCACTTTCACATGCATGTTGTAATCTGTAATCTGTGGAGTGTGTCTGTTTTGCTGTGGCTGTGGCTGACTTGATGACTTCTTGGCTCCCTCTCAGATCCAGGCCTCTTCAGGGGAGATCAAATACACTGGTACCTTGGACTGTGCCAAGAAGTTGTACCAGGAATCAGGAATCCGAGGCATCTACAAGGGGACTGTGCTGACCCTTATGCGAGGTAACCAGTGAGGCCCTCCAGCTGAAGGCATCTTGGGGGCACTGTGGGCACCACAGAGGCTCTCGCCTAAATTACCTTCTTAGCTCTGGCACCATACAAACGATCACAGCTCTGATAAGACTAACATTGTGAGTCCTGCTTGTCCACAAGGTGAGCCCTGGCCAGAAAAGACACAAATGGGGCGTGGAGCAGCCTTTCAATCCTTCCAGGTGTGGACATCATGATAATGGCAGTTGGAAGGGAGTATCAGGTGTCAGTCATGGCCAGAGGGATCAGTGACTGAGGAAGTACATTGCTTCCAGGAGGCGGTGCCAGGAGAGTGGCAGTTTACAAGGCAGAGATTGCCCTTGGTCTTGGCCTGAGATGACTGCTTGAAGGAAGGCTACAAATCAGCGGTTGCCGTAACTGCTCACCTGTGCATGCCGCTCTCTTGGAGGGCTTTGAAGATAAACCAATGTCCGTGTGTTTGTGCTCACTCTTGCCAGAGTGCTATGAGGAGCTTCTCAGGACACCTTGAAGGGTCCAGGGCCAAGTTGGGCTTTTCTGAGTTCAAGAAAGTTGAGAACTTTCTATAATTCAGTTCATGTCTTTCTTGCCACTAACAGATGTCCCAGCCAGCGGGATGTACTTCATGACATACGAGTGGCTGAAAAATATCTTAACTCCAGAAGGAAAGAGGTGAGACTCTAGAAGAACTTAGAAGCTGCTTTACCCAGTCCCGGCTAGGCTGCCGTGCCTTAGGTCTGAAGGCAGAAATGGGGCTTGCTCTTGGCTCCTTGTAGACTTTCCTCTTGCTTCTGAGGTTCAGCTAACACTTCTTACCCTGCCTCCTCAGTGGAGCAAGTATTTGAAACAAATGCTTGTTATCTTCAAAGAGGGCCAGCTACCATGTCACAGAAGCCCTGACCTCCCCCCTCCAGCCAGTTCTTGCTCTGTAACTGCCCTGTTTGCCACAGCGGGGAGGTCAGAAAGTCTCTCTCAGAACCTGTGTTTGACTGGGACTGTGGTTGGTATTCTGCAGTGTCAGTGAGCTCAGTGTGCCTCGAATCCTGGTGGCTGGGGGCATTGCAGGAATCTTCAATTGGGCAGTTGCAATTCCCCCAGATGTGCTCAAGTCCCGCTTCCAGACTGGTGAGTGGAGGGTAAAGGAATGGATGGCTCTGTGGGAGGAGGTAGGTATAGGGGTGGGGGGAAGAGGAGTGGGCTCTAAACTGGTTGCCCTTGATGGGTAGCTCTCTTAGACCCTGGGATACTGATTCTTCTTGGGAAAACCCAGTCTCTCTGACCATCATGCTTCCTCATAGTCATTTATGTTCCGGGAACTCTACACTCCTTTTCATATGGCCTAAGTACAAAATAAGTGTGCTACAAAGTCAAATTTAGTTTTCTTCCCCATGGGCAAGAGAATTGTCTCATTTTTCATTCCTCTTCTGCATTTCTCAGTAATTTAGGCATCCATGTCTTTTTGTCCCAAGGTAAACTCTGTTGTTTGTAGACTGGTCCCAGATGACTTGCAAGGTGTCCCAAGGGCTGTGATGCCACAGAAAATCTCGACTTGTCTCTTTGTAGTCACCATGATCAGAGAAGGAAGCTTTAGGAAGCCCTAACTCTTGGGTTCTGTCCATAGCTCCACCTGGGAAATATCCTAATGGTTTCAGAGATGTGCTGCGAGAGCTGATCCGAAATGAAGGAGTCGCATCCTTGTACAAGGGATTCAATGCAGTGATGATCCGCGCCTTCCCAGCCAATGCAGTAAGTGACTGGTGGGACTGTGCTCTTCTTTCAGGCTCAGAGCAGGGTGCAGCTAGACTGGCTTCTGCTTATTACTTGGATTGGTTCCTTGGATTGGTTGGAGTCCTCAGTTTTCCCCACACAACCCTTGGCTAGAGTCTCCCTATCTCTTTGAATTGAGGGTCTTTGAGTTCCTCTTCTGGTGGTTATAGACTGGGGAGATAGTTCAAAGGACTAAAGTGCAAGTTTTACTTGTGGGAACCCTGAGTTCAATCCCTTGTACCACATGATCCTCCAGCACTTCTGGGCGTGCCGTCCCCACCCTCCAATAAAAGAAGTGAGCAATTATGTAGCATGCATTTTCTTCCCCTCTCAGGAATGAGAAAGAACAGTTTGAGTTCTAAGAGTAGTAATGAAGTTAGAAGGAGCCCAGGTCCTGATGGCAGGCTTGGTGCTGGGATCTTTATGAAGAATCACAACTTCTGCTGACTTCTCTCTTTCTCCCAACCCCTCTCCAGGCTTGCTTCCTTGGCTTTGAAGTTGCCATGAAATTCCTTAATTGGGTTGCTCCCAACTTGTGAGGATGAAGTGCAAGGTTCCAGATACCGGAAACTGTGACAGAAGAGGAACATGGGGCAGGACTAAAGTGTTCTGTAGGGTGGTGGGATGGTATGGTGGGATCAGTACTCTGTGTGTGGATGTGGTAAGACCATTGCCTTAATGACATTCTCTACCGTGTAAAACTTTGGTGTGCTATTTTCAAACTTGAATTCACTCTTGTCAATTTACAGAGCCTCAAAAGGATTTGGAGATGGAGTTAGTAGCTTCTAGATCAGATGCCACCTGTGGTCTGTGTGCCGCCAGTTGATTGCTGATGACTATACCCAGCATAGTTCTTGCTAAAGGAAGGAATCTCTCACTGCAGAGACTATGCATATTTTCCACCAGCTGGACAGAAATTAGACTCTTGGATCCCTAGCATAGAATACTAATCAGATTTCCAGGGTACCATCTACCTCTGACTTATACATGGGGATGTGGACTTGAAACCCACATCTGTCTGCCCAGGTGGATTGAGTATGTGCATCTAGAGGCAGATAGGTTATTAAAAATCAGGTAAAAATTTTTTAATGCATGAAAGTAATAAAAATGAAAACTTGAGTAGCCTAATTTTCCAAGAGTAGGTGGAGAGCTTCCTCTCCTACACCATAAGTTTTTACTCGATCGTCCTAGCCTGCTGGGATAAGTGAGAAAGCCCAGAGTGTAGGAAGGTTCTTTTTGCACATTCTTTTCTCATGAGAGTGCCCTATTTTAACAGGAAACAATAAATATTGTTTCTAATTTTTGCATTGTGTGAATGTTTTTCCTTTTCATTCTGGCTCATTTAGCCTTGGCTTAAGCTTTCAAGGATCCAGTATCCTTGCATGGTTGCTTTAGGCAGGGGCTTCAGCAAGAGGAAGAAGTTTTGACCAAGCCAACCTGTCTGGAACTGTCCCTGCTTAGGTGGCGAAGAGCAGCGGCTTGCCAGTGTGGTTGGTAACTATTCTCAGTCTTCAGTGGAAGCCTGCCATGCAGACTCTCAATAAGATTCCAAGCTAATGCATAGAGTGTTGTCCTGAAAGAGCAAAAACAATTGAGTTTTTATCTTTGGGTAGGTATGATGTCTGATGTCACCAGCCTATCTTTTTTCTTTTTTCTTCTTTTTGGTTTTTGGGCCACACATGGTGGTGCTCTGGAGTTACTCCTGGCTCTGCACTCAGGAATCACTCTTGCATTTTTTGGGATTTTGTGTGGTAACGGGCATCAAACCCAGGTCAGCCACCTGCAAGGCAAGGACTCTACCCACTGTACTATCGCTCTGGCTTCAAGCCTGTCTTAATTGAGGGGCTGCTGCTGCTGAACAGGTGTCGCCAGATGAGGTGTATTTGTGGTTGAGCGTTTTAAGCTAATGTGATGTGTCCTCTTGAGGAAGGCAGGATTTCTGGTGCTGGGCTTCTCTGATGTGTTCTCTCTGGCAGTCAATAGTTCCAGTTCCAGTGGCACTTCCTGCCTAACTGCGGCTGCAGAGACCCTTGGACTTTGGTTTCGAAACTATATCTCTGTAAATGGGTGAGAGGGATAGAAACCTACACCTAGTGATGTCACAAACCTAACAGGAAGCTGAGGGATTGGGGGTGTAAGGAAGGAAGCTTTATTCCCGTGAAGATATTTCTAGATGACTGGATAGAAATTACAGTCAAGGGGCTGGAGAGATAGTACAGAGGTTAAGGCAGTTTCCTTGCACATAGCCGACCTGGGTTCAGTGGTCCAATGCCTCGTACCCCATATGGTCCTCTGAGCACCATTGAGATTGATCCCTGAGTGCAGAGTTAAGTAAGCCCTGAGTACAAGGACTGCCAGGTGTGGGTAGCCCCCCACCTCCAAAAAAAGGAACTTCGGTTAAATGAAAAATAACACTTTTAAAAATAATTTATTTATTTTATGCTTTTTGGGTCACACCTGGCGATACACAGGGGTTCTTCCTGGTTATGCACTCAGGAATTACCCCTGGTGGTGCTCAAGGGACCATATGGGATGCTGGGAATCGAACCCGGGTCGGCCGCGTGCAAGGCAAACACCCTACCCACTGTGCTATTGCTCCAGCCCCTGAAAAATAACATTTTTATTATTTCTTTTTTGCAGTGCCAGGGATTGAATCCAAGGCCTCATACATGCAGAGTTAAGTGCCCTGTTTCAGAGCTACATCTCCAGTCCCCCCAAAAATGTGCTTTAGAAATGAAAATTGTGTGCACCCTGCATGGGAATATTAATGGTTTAGGATTAGCCCTCCCCCTTCTCATGTCCTTTGAAATCTTTGTTTAATGTCACTGATTCTGATGTTCATATGTGTCTCCTGAAGCTCTTCTCGGCACTGCCCAGTCCTGAGACAAGTTCTGAAACCTTGACCTTTGTCAGGAAGCCCCCTGTGATGCATTTGCATTCCAATCAAATGCCAGCCATCCCCTTGGCTCAGGATCACTCTTCCAGTCTATACTTAGGGATAATTTGCCCTTTCAAACAGCTTCCATTTAACAATGGAATGTTTTGGTTCCTTGATGTTAGTGATGGTGGATTCTTAAACTCCTTTGGGTGTTCAATAGATGTTAAGTCAAATAGGGAAACCCCTGCAGGCTATTTGTGAAGGGAGGAGAGCAGATGGTAACTCCCTCCAGGCTAGCACTTCCTTTTTATGATGCACTTTGAAATGCCACCTGTTCCTGATATATCTCTCCCTGCTGGGGGTAAGGGTTGTGGAGAGATAGGGGCCCTCCCCAGCAATGTCTGTCACAGATAGCCCTAACTGGGAACTGGACAGTGATTATTACAACTAGCCAGTGATAATAGCTTTACACAGGCCTAGAGACAGCTCTAACTAGGTCAAAGGCAAGGGGCAGAGGGAAGGTTGTTGCAACAGTAATCTGTTAAAAGCTACAGTAGCACCATTTTAGCTCTCCTGCTGGATGACCTTTACCCACAGGTCTTTACCCACATTTTGAGACTGGAACCCACTAAGCCCTTTCTAACCTTGATACGGATAAATTTAAATTTTATTCCCCCTCCCCACTGCCCCCCCCACACCACAATCACTGTCACTGTTAATCACTGTCCTCCCGTTGTTCATTGATTTGCTCGACCGGGCCCAGTAACGTCTCCATGGGAGACTTTGTTGTTACTGTGTTTGGCATATCAGATACATCACGGGGAGCTTGCCAGGCTCTGCCATGCGGAGGAGATACTCTCCGTAGCTTGCCAGGCTGTCCGAGAGGGGCGGAGGAATCGAACTCAGGTCGGCCATGTTGGCTGCATGCAAGGCAAACGTCCTATCCAGCCCACAATGTAACTTTTAATGCATAAGGAGCTTTCACTGTGTTGTTTTCATCCACGGCCGGTAGCAGTCAGGGACTACTGGTGGTGCTTGGGGGACCATTTGACACCAGGAATTGAGCTTGGGTTTTCTGCATGTAAAACATATACTTCAATCCTTTGAACTCTCTCTGGGCCCATGGATAGAATTTTGATCCCCACTTCCAGATGTGGGAAGCCAAGACTTAGGGTAAAATGATCTGCCAAGATCATTGGCAAGTAGGGACAAGACTGGTGTCCACAGGTCTGAAGAAAAGTTTATGACAGTACTGGAGGCTGTTGGGGCTGGTTGACCCAAGCTCCAAGGGGCCTGTCTCTACTAGGGGGCTAAAGCTTGAGCAACCAGCCTGAGTCAGGCGAAGAGAGGCAGAGTCCCAGCAGGCCCTGGGCATACTCTAAGATTTCCTTTTCTTTCTCTGCTCGGGTCAGCATACAGGCCTGTAGCTCTCCAGAAAGGCTCTCCCTTGTGTTCCAGGATCTGTCCTTGCCTTAAGCTGTCTCAGAAGCAGTCCCTGGATCCACTGCAGAGACTGACCTTTTCTTGGGACAAACTGAGAGAGGTGGTAGCTTTTACAGAAACACATGGTCAGGGAATTGATTGCTCCCCAGAGCATGGCTATTTGTTAAAAAATTTGTTAAGAAAGACCAAACTTCCTGGAATAGAGACAGGGACCTCATGAGGGAGGCATTATGGAGGTAATGAACAGTTTAGGTGACAGGAAATACAACCTCTGCCCCAATCAATTTAGCAAATTAGAGGCTCGTGAATAAGCCTAAGACAAAATTATTTATTTTAATTTAAAAATAAAAATAAATAAATAAAATAAAAAGAATTTATTTAAGGCAAAATAAAATAATAATGAATAAGCCTAAGACAAACTAGGAACTGAAGGTGTAGATACTAAATTAGCTGAAGGTGGTAGAGAACTGGCCGGGGTGGGAGGCAGAATGGTACTGGCATGCAAAGATGGTCATATGACCAGTAGGTCCCAGGAGAAAGTTTGGGGCACTGGAGACTGTCTTAGAAAAGCAGTTCATTGGACAGAAAAGGAAGGCGTGTTCTGCTGGAGCTGAGTACCCCAAGGAGGCAAAAGGCATCAGAGGAGAGAACTTACGTGGTCAGTGCCAAGAATAGTTCTCCAGAGGCATCTAGAAGAGTTTGGCTGTCCCTCTCCTTTTTTGTTTGTTTTTGGGTCACACCCAACATTGCTCAAGGAACCAAATGGGGTGCTGGGGATCAAATCCACTTACAAGGCAAGTGCCATACCCACTGTACTATCTCTGTCATTCCCTCCTTCTTAGAAGAGAAACTTTTCTTACTTGTGATTGTTTTAGGGCCACATCTCGCTAAGCTGAGGGATCACTCCTGATTGTCTTGGGGACCATATGGGGTGCAGTGATTGAACCCGTGTCAGCTGCTTTCAAGGCACTCTACCCACTGTTTTATTTCTCTGGCTCCTTTTAAGTAACAAACCCTTCAACAGTGAAAACCACTGTGTCCTTGGAAATAGCAGTTGATACTCTCCATTTCTAGTTTTACACCTATAGTTTTCAGGTTATTCTTGTGTCCCACCTGTTACTCTGCATTCATGCTTGAAAATATCTGAGAATTGGCCCCCAGATGTTCATGTTTGCTTGTGGCTTGTTGGTGTGATAGTCTACAGGATGTTGACTGAGCTGGGTATGAATAGGAGTGGGTTGGCATGGGCACTATAAGGTCTTTGGGACATCCTCTTCTCTGCTGGACTCTACTATTCTTCCTTTTCTAGGGTCTCTTAAGTTGTTTTTCACCCATCACTTGCTCTTGGCAGTTGTTTTCCAGTTAGGCTGTCAGTAGCTTTGGTTAACAGTTGTAGGATTACATTGGTTTGTCCTTTCTGCCTTCCCACAGGGAGGTTAGGTTTATTGTGCTCCCATTCCTCTGTGTTTACTAGTAACTTCTTTATTTATGCTCTGTTGACTTGTAAATATTGTTTTTCTCTTCTCCTTAAGTCCTTTGCATAGTTAATTCAGAGCAGTGTCCTTTTTGTATGGGCACAAGAAGACAGTTAATGCTATGCTTTTGTAACTTGGGAGTTAATTGATTCTGAATGATATTTACCTCCTGGACATGTTCTCTCAACTTAAGCCTCAGTTGCCCTTACTTCCTAGAACCCCAAAAGCAGAGTCCCAACGAGGGACTGGATGGACCCAGGGCAAGCTGTGAGCTATGTGCTACCCTGGCGTTGAAATGGGCCTGGCCAAAGTGCCATGATGCTTAACTCTTAGTTAAGAGCATGGTCGTGGGCAAATGCTATCATGATCCAAAAAGCAATAACTAGATTTGAACCCTGCTAGGGTTAGGAATGATTAATCCAGCCTGAGCACTGTAGTCTGAGTCTGTGGCGAGATGTTCCCAGGAGAACCACCCTACAAACTCAATGTATCTCTTACTGTGTCCATACAAAATAATATTAAGAAATAGAATTAAGATGTTAATTAAGTTATTGTACTAAGGAAAGGAGAAAAACACCTTAAGTGTTATTTTGCCCTTGAGCAAAGGAAAGACTTTCTTATGTTGATTTTGCTGCCAGAAGGGGGGTGTCTACCCGAAATGCTGGGAGTTGGAGAGAAAGAGAGAGAGGGAGAGGGAGAGGGGGGAGAGAGAGAAAGAGAAAGAGGAGGAGAGAGAGAGAGAGAGAGAGAGAGAGAGAGAGAGAGAGAGAGAGAGAGAATTAAGGGGAAGAATGAGGTGCAGGTGCGTTGAGAGAGACCAGGCTGCGAGATGGAGTGTGGAGAGATGAGCAGGAGAAACAGGAGGCGACAGGAATAAGGTTAGGGGAACTTAGTGAGACTGAAACAGGTGTGTGGGGAGAATGGAATAAATGGCAACTGATCACCAACCAACCAGCTTGGCCTCGTTTCCTTCTTCCTCTGCCCATGGCCTGGGCTGCCCCGGGAGGGGGAGCGGCCCGAATCCACTGAACATGGGCAGGGAGAGGGAGAGCCACTAGGGCTTCCCCTAGCCGCCCAGAGATTAAATCACCAGTGTCTCTTGTGGTGCAGGTAGACAGGTTTAGCTAAGGATAGAGAGCATGGGGGCTCAGGTCCTTGATACTTCTTTTTCTAGGGTTCTCTTCTTTAGTTAGCTCTTGAAGACCCATGGGATTCCACCTGCTGCTGAAGGGTTTCCCAGAAGGAATAGAGATGAACTCCCTGCTCTGGGGACCACCATATGCTAGGGGAGGGAAAAAAGCTGGTCCTGGAGGTTTACTCTAGACTTGTCTGAATAAGTCTAAGTAGGAAGGTAAGGAGCAGCTCAGCTAGGGGTTACTACTTTCTTGGCCCTCACTCCTTTCAGGTCTGAGCACGCTTCTTATTTACTTACTAACTTTTTAATTTGCTCTGATGTCTGGGATTGAAAAGGCAGCTGTATACATTAGGTAGATACTTTACTACTGAGCTACATCATTACCCCAAAGATTTTTGGTGGTTTTTTTTGGTGGGTTTAGGTCACCAAATGATATTTCAGGGGTTACTCCTAGTAGTGCTCAGGGGACCATATGGAATCCTGGGAATGGAACCCATGGAGGTCAAGTGCCCTACTCTTTGTACACACTCCAGCCCCAGGATGTCTTTTATACTTTTGTTTTGGGACCATACCTGGTGGAGGTTTGGGGGACCATGTAGTGATGGGGATTGAACCTGGGGCTCCCGCGTGCAGAGTACAAGCTCCAGCCATTTGAACTATCTCCCCAATTCCAAGGATTTCTTTTATCTTTTTTATTTTTCATTTAAAACAAAATTTTTTTAAGGGCTGGAGTGATAGCATAGTGGGTAGGGTATTTGCCTTGCATGCGGCCAACCCGGGTTCAATTCCCAGCATCCCATATGGTCCCCCGAGCACTGCCAAGAGTAATACCAGAGTGCATGAACCAGGACTAACCCCATCACACATCAGCGGGTGTGACCCAAAAAGCAAAAAAAATTAAATTAAAAAAAAAAGTTTTTTAAAGCTACACCCAGCAGTGCTCAGTGCTTATTCCTGGCCCTATGCTCAGGGATCACTTTTTGCAGTACTCAGGAATCCTCAGCACACCACCATATGTGGTGCTGAGGATCCAGCGAGAATTGGGTGCATTCAAGGAAATGTTTCACTCTTTATGTTACCTCTCTGGCACCCAGGAATCCCTTTTGTGTGTGTGTCTGTTTTTGAGGGCCACACCTGCTATGCTTATGGCTTACTCCTGGCTCATAATCCACCAGCAATCACTCCTGGTGGGGCTTGGGGGACTGTATGTGGTATTGGGGGACCAAATCTGGGTCCACCACATGCAAGGTAAGTACTTTACGTGTTGTACTATCTCACAGCCCTGCCACATTCCTCAACCCCCGCCCCTTTTATTATTGGAGGGTTTTTTTTGTGTGTGTGTATAGGGGCATACCCAGTGATGCTCAGAGGTGTGTTTAGGGACCTACTCCTCCTTGTGGGGCTTGGGGGACCATATGGGTGTCAGGGATTGAAACTGGGTCTCCAGCCCTTTTAAATGTCATGCTTGCTAGATGGCTCGATGCGCAGGCTGTAAGACATTTAAAAACAAGCCGGACAGGTCTGCTTTTGGCAAAAGTTGATAGGTCTTGCTTGGAGTGTTTGAAAGAACTTGCACTTTTTTTTTATTAGTGAGACACCATGAGGTACAGTTGTAGACTTACAAATTTTTGTGCTTGGGTTTCAATTATACAATGATCAAATACCCATCCCTCCACCAGTGCCCATTTCCCACCACTACGGATCCCAGTATCCCTCCCACCCCCCATCCCCCCATCCCACCCTGCCTCTGTGGCAGGGCATTCCCTTTTATTCTCTCTCTTATTGGGTGTTGTGGTTTGCAAAAGAGGCAGTGGGTGATGATCATGTTTGGTCTATAGTCTACTTTCAGCATGCTTCTCCCATCCTGGGAGGATCCTCCCAACACCCTTTATTTGGTGCTCTCTTCTCTATCTGAGCTCCCTTTTCCCCTAGCATGTGTGGCTGGCCTCCAAGCCATGGAGTAAAATTCCTGGTACTAATCTCGGCCATTCTTGGGTGTTATTCTCCTATTTTGTTACTTTATGTTCCCCAGATGAATGCAATCTTTCTATGTCTATTCCTTTCTGTGTCATTTCGCTTAACATGATAATTTCCATGTAGTACCACTTGTCTGTAAATTTTATGACTTTGTCTTTTCTAACAGCTACATAGTACTCCATTGTGTAAATGTGCCAAAGTTTCTTTAACCAGTCATCTGAAGAACTTGCACATTTCTATTCTCAAACCTGGAGTAGCTTTCTTTTACCCTATTTTGTAATTAAAATTAAGGTCCTGACTGTGCAGGAAATGTGGCAGATCCCTAGGTGTGGTGGTATAGTGGGAATCACAACTAGTTTCCTGGGTATGGGCTGACTCCTGAGCCCTTGGAAAGATTAGGATAACTTAGAAGTGAAAGAACTGGCCGGAGAGATAGAACAGTGGGTAAGGCTCTTTCCTCTGAGCCCCGCCAGGAGTGATCCCTGGGCACCACTGGTTGTTGCCCAAAATTAAAAAAAAAAATAAGTGAAAGAACTAAGAACCATGCCCTTCCAGCCTTTTTTCTGCTTGTCCTCAGTTAAATCTTCATATTCTGAGATAAGAAGCAGAGGTTTGAGGCTGAGTGGCCTAGTTCTGAGACTCTGAGGTCAGAAGAACTGTTTCATAGATTCTGCTCGATATGTGGAAATTTAGTAAAACTCCAAGAGTCTGCCATAAGAATGCACCAGGGAACAAATTGGGGGTTGCCCCTTCCCTCACAAAGTTGATGGTCCAAGACTCCCAAAGGTCTAGGGAATTGTCCAAGGAGGCACTGCTGTTTGGCTGAGAGGCTGGGAGGTTTCTGCACCAAGTAAGAATCAGGTGCTTCTGCTTCCAGAATCTCAACTCCCAGCTGCACTGAGCTCTGGGGCGTGTGCCAAGCCAATAAAAATCCTAGTAAGAATTTTAATTAATACTTGTTAATTACTAGGTGCTCCTTAGCTATCCCAAGTGCCTTTCAAATTCTCAGACTTATCGCTGGACACTTTCTCAGTGGCCTCTCTCAGGAGAAGGGGGACTAGTTTATGTCCACCAGATCTTCGGTCAAGGTTTCAGTGGGCCATAGACATTTCCAGAAGTCTCCACCTTTTTCGTTTCCCTTCCAATCTGGTGTGGGTGTGGGTAAAGGGGCAAGTTGGGAAAGAGCCCACCCCTCCCCAAGTTAAGTGCTTTGAGGTCAGTTTAATAGCACCAAGCAGTTCTGGCCAGTGGCCAGGGGCAGCTGTGGAGAGGCTGGGTATGCACCCTGTGCAAAGGGGATAGATCCTGGTGGGAGCGCCCGCGAGGAGCAGTAGGTAGACCTCCTTTCTTCTTTTCCCTGCATTCCTTCTTGGCCTGTGGAGGGTTGCCTGAACGAGCTGCTTCGAGCTTAGTTCTCCCCCCACAAGCCACTGCAACTCATACTGGTCTGCACCGGTCTGCCCCTTCCCCCTTGCTCTCTCCTGTCAGTCTTCAGAACGGCCGGGCGCTCAGTCCTTGTCCACCTTGCACCCAACCTCTGGACTGACCCCGATCAGCAAGCAGCCCTTTATGTCCCTTTCCTCTATGCTCAGATGGCTTTCCTCCACACTCCTCTAGACCCGGGCTCCGAACAGTCCCGAGTGCCACCCCCTAAAATGGTCCCTCTGGGCCGGGAGCGATAGTACAGTGGGTAGGGCGTTTGCCTTGCACGCGCCCGCTCAGGTTCGATCTCCCGCAGCCCGTAGGGTCCCCCGGGTCCACCAGACGTGATTCCTGAGTGCAGAAGTGCATAACCAGGGATAAGCCCTGAGAACCGCCTAGTGTGCCCTCCCGCAAAAAAAAAGAAAAAGAAAAAGAAAAAAGAGTAGACCTTTTACTTTCCAACCCATAGCAGGCGGAAGCACAGAGCAGGTCAAGGGTGTCCCTGCACCCAGAAAGTGCTGGCAAACAAAAGGCACGCAGCGTGCGCGGAGAGAAAGCCGGAAAGTACTCCCCGCGAGTAGCTGAGAGACACCCACGACTCCGCCGCGTCGTCGCTTCATTCACAGCCGCCTCGGCGGCGTCTGGACGAGGGCTCGGGTCCCGCAGCCCGCAGGCCGACTGCCCAGCGGCGCACGCGCACTGCGGGCCGGAGCCCGGCGGGAGCGCGCACGCCCGCGGCCGCGTGCGTCACAACCCGGGCTCCTGCCCCGCCCGTCCTGCTCGCCCGCTCGTCGGTTCCCCCCGCGGCGGCGGCGGCTGCCCAGTGACAGCGACGGCGCCGCCAGGCCGGCCGGAATAGCCGAGGTTCGCACGGCCCGGAAATACACTCCGGGCCCGAGCGCGGCGCGGCGGCGGCGGCCGGCGGCGGGGGAAGCCAGGCCCGAGCCGGGCGGCGCGGGAGACTTCGCGAGGCGCCGGGCGCGAGGCCGGCGTGAGGGAGCGCGAAGGTAGTGGCCGCCGGCGGCCCGGACCCCGCCTGTCCTCGCGACCGCCGCCGCCGCCGCCGCCGGCATGAGCCACATTCAGATCCCGCCCGGGCTCACGGAGCTGCTGCAGGGCTACACGGTGGAGGTGCTGAGGCGGCAGCCGCCCGACCTCGTCGACTTCGCGGTGGAGTACTTCAGCCGCCTGCGCGAGGCCCGCTGCCCGGTGGCCCTCCCGGCCGCCGCCGCCCCGCCTTCCTCCTCCCAGAGTTCTGAGCTCTTCGGGGACCCCGCCGCCGACGCCAAGGCGGACTCCGAGTCGGAGGACGACGAGCTCCTGGACGGTAGGCGGCGGCCTGCGCCGAGGGTCGCGGTGGGGCGTTGGGGGTGGTGTGGGGGGGGGGGGGCAGCGCCGAGCCCAGCACCCGGGGCTTGGACGTGCGTGCACCCGGGCCCCGTGGGTCGGGCTGCCCGCGTGCGCCACTCGCGCGCTCGTCTCCGCGCTTCCTCGGAGCCCCGAGTCGCCCCCCGAGAGCCCCGGCGGAAACGTGCGCACCGTCGGCCCGCGTGGTGGCGTGGAATCCGCTGCCCCGGCCCCGGCCCGGCTTCGCAGGCCGCCCTACCAGAATATTCGCTCCCCGCGTCACGCACTTAATAACCAGAACGGGAACTTCGCTTAAGCGTGAATTGATTTTATGCAGTCACCGTGAAAACTTAAGCAGAGGCAAAAAAAAAAAAAGCAGAAAAGGTGAAATGAACCCCTATATGCCCCTATATGCCATCATGGAGCATTCAGCAGGTTAGATCTGCCACGAATGCTTCAGCTTTTATAACCCCCATCCCCTCAGTCACCACCGCCCCCCGAAGTATTGCAGGAATAAATCAAGAGCAGATCCTTTCACCTCTGCATCAATGAGTATGCATTTGTTCAAATATGGGGCTTGGAAATACTTACATTTTTAACATGTCCCAAAATGATGGGATCAAATTGGTCAGAGGAAATACCGTCTAGTTTAGCACATGGGGCACAGGAAAGAAGACAAGTGCTACTTTCTAAGTCAGGTTTAAGCAAGCAGTTCAGAAAATAGGAAGCAATTCCATTTTTCTTGGTTGCTTCAATCTAGAGCTTTTGCAAATTTAACAATGAAATTATACTGCTTTTGAGCAGCCAAAATATAACAGCAAAGTGCTCGAGACAAAGTTAGAGATTTAGTTTTATTAGATCATGCTGAAGAAACGGAGATCTCAGTTGAAGCAACTTCAAGTTATAAAAGCAAGAAATTAATTGGTCATTGCTTTGCTTTTGCGGGTTCTGAGTTTCAGTTTGTTGAGATGAACCATGAACTTCCCTAATGTTAAGAGTAGATATTGCTCTTCCTTGTTTCCCTTGACTGCACATTAAATGAGGAGTTTTAACCTTAAACTTGGAAATCAGATTATTTTCCAAATCTCTGCCTTAGAGTTTGCTTTGTGGCCTTGGACAAGTTGCCAAGCCTTCTTGATTTCAAATTCACTTATCTGAAAGTGGGGACAGCAGTGACAAGATCTCCCAGAGATTTTTTTTTTAAAGCTTTTACTTTAGGAATTACTACTATCTTTGTTTCACCTTCAGGTCTTTAAATCAAAGTTGTAACCTGCTTTGTGATATTTTTAGATTTACCTGACCCTGAAAGAGCCCCCAGTATGCCATTGGGCTATACTAGCATGTGACAGGCATGAATGCAGACATTACTGGTGCCCGTTCGAGCAAATCGATGATCAACGGGGTGATAGTGATAGTGAAACTTTAGAACTTTAAAATTTTAGAAGTCCCAGGTGGATAAAATAAACCATATAAGCTGTGGGGTTTATGTGTTCATTCTCTGTCTTTGGGATCTTTTTCAAAATCAAGTTGTCTAAAATCTTTGTAAACCTTTGTTTAATTTGTTTCTGTTTTTGGGCTATACGGAGCAGTGTTCAGGACTTATTCCTAACTCTGTGCTCAGAGATCACTCAGGGCAGGGCTCAGGGTACCAAATGGGATGCTGGGGAATGAATCTGGGTCAGCTGAATGCAAAGTAAATACCCTACCTGTTATACTAGTGCCCTGGCCTGCCCTGTTTTATTTTTCCTTCTTATATTTTATTCTGCTTATAATTATAAAAATCAACAAAAGGTGAAAGTTTGTTTTCATAAAATAGACTAAAATAAATTGCACAGGAGATACCTATCATGAGAGAAAAGCCTAGAAAATAGTAAGTATTTGGGGAGGATGTAGAGAAGTTAGAACCTTTATTCTTTGTTGATGGGACTATAAAATGGTCCAGCTGCTGTGGAAAACTTTTTGATGGATTTCAAAAAGTTAAATGGAATTACTATGATGTAGTAGTTCCATTGCTTTATGAATACCCAAAGAATTGAAAGCTGAGAGTTCGAAAGATGGTTCTGTGCTACTGTTCTTTGCAGGGTCATTATAAAAACCAAAAGGTAGAAACAACCTCTGCAGGTGATCAGCATCAGTAGATAAATGGATAATTAAAATGTGGTTACACATACAATGGAGTAATGTTCATTTTTAAAAAACCATGATATTCTGATTCTGCAACATGAATGAACCTTGAAAACATTATGCAGCACCATAGAGATAGTGCAGAAGTTAAGGCACTCGCCTTGCATGCAGCTGGCCCTAGTTTGATCCTTGGCACCACAGATGGTCCCCTGAACACTACCAGGAGTAAGACCTGAGCGTTGCTAGGTATGATTCAAAAATAAGACAAAAAAAAACATGCAAATATGCTAGACACAAAAGATCAAATGTATGATTTCACTTACATGATATATTTAGGCAAATTCATAGAAATAGAAAATAGACAGTAATATGGACATTTGTAAAACATGTTACTTGAATAAAAATAACTGAAAAAATTTAAAAATCATTCCAGATTATAAAAATGATGTATTGAATTTTGTGGAAATATAAATTTTAAAATGTGGCATTGTGTTTTGTGGATGTAAATATAAACAGCTGCTAGAATTGTAAAGAAAATTACATGCGTTCTGTGAAGTTTTTATAATAATAACCAGAAAACATTCTTTCATTAAAACTTAGGGGGGGAAAAATCTTATTCAGAGTCAGATGAATAGGCGTGATATTTTTGTTGGTTTTCGTTTTGTTTTATTTTTGGGCCTCTCCTGGTGGTGCTCAGGGGTTACTCATGGTTCTCTACTCAGGAATTACTCCTGGCAGGCTTGGGGGACTAACTGGGATGCTGGGGATCAAATGCCAGTTGGCTACATGCAAGGCAAATATCCTACCTTCTGTTCTACAGCTCTGACCCTGCAATTTTTGAAAAAAAGAAAAGAACATTGCATATCTAGTAATTTGAAATATTAGGATAATAAGCCCACAGTACTTAAAATTTAAAATAGGATAAGGGAGTGGTGGAACTGTACCTAACAAAGAAATTGGTAAGATTCTTTATTGGTGGGCTGAGGAGTTGGCTTAAAGGATTGGAGTGTATGCTTTGCATGTGGAACTCTGGGTTCATTCTTCTTGAGTTCCAAGTACCATGGGGATTGACCCCAGAGCATGTCTGCTGTGACTCAAAACCAGAAAGAAAGAAAAAAGATTTTGTATGACTAATCAGCATTTTGGTTTATTAAATTGTATATTGATGTAAACTGTAAAAAATGTGAGGGCCAGGGAGATGACTCAAACGGATGTATGGGACCAAGCATGCACAAGGCATGGAATTCAATCCCTAGTGTCACATGCCTCCCCAGTACTGCAAAGTACAGTTCGGGAACATTGCAGGGTTGTACTCTATTGCCAGGCCCAAGCACCAATACACTTAAGTCTGCAATCTACTGATGAGTGTAGCTAGAAGTGAGCCCCACCCCTCCAGTACTACAGGAGGCTCTATAAAAATTTTATTAGCTATTATTGGTTGTTTTATTAGCAGCTTTGATAGCAAACAAATACCAAGTATGAAGTGTTGTAATGAGTATTGAACTCTTGGGAAAGCCTGAAGTATTTAGAATTATACAGTACTTTTTATTTTATTTTATTTTATTTTTTTTTGCTTTTTGGGTCACAACTTGTCTTTTCCAATTTATGATCAAGAGAAATCAGATCACATCACTCCTGTTTTTTAGTTTTAGTTTTCGAGCCATACCAGGCATTTGCCTTATACTCTGCTCAGTCTCTCTGGCTCCACTTATGTTGAGTTTAAATTTGCTCAGTACAAATTGTGTGAAATCCACATACTTTCTATGGTCGACATAGTATTGCAAGATTTGGTTCCTGTTTTTCTCTGTACCTCTCTCTAGCCCACCATGACCTTGCATGCCAAATTTATTTCTGTACTTGCTGGGCTCACTCTTTACCCAAGTAGTCTGTCATTGCTGTCGATCCATTTCTGAATCATTATTTCTTAATTCTGACCAGTTATCTCTTTTTCTTTCTTTGTAAGCCTCAGCTTGCCTTTCCGGATTGCCCTGCTTAGAGTGCTCCCTCTGTTAATTTCTTTAGTAGCAATCCAGGTAGTTACCTTAGTGTCATAGTTATCTGGCATGCTCCATGAGAATGATAATACCCAGTGATAATTCACAAAGATAGAGGTTCCAGTAGGATTGTTGTACAAGAGGTCAAGTGCCAGTTGGTCTGGGTATTTGTGTGTAGCGGGGACTGCAAAAGATTCAGACAAAATGAGGAGTACATTTTGAAGTGAAAAAGATGCTGGTGGTAGCTTAAAGGAGCAGTGGTTGTGATGAGAACATTTTTTGGTTTGGTTTTACTAAAAATCAACTTTAGCATGTTTATGTGCAAAGGGAAAGAGTCTGGGAAGGTAGGAGCTGATGGAGAAAGAATAGATGGGTTCATTAGAACATAGGGAAAAAATGGGAATTTGATATTTCAGAAGTCTTATTCAGAAATTGGAGGTTTATTTTTTTTTGTCTTGTTTGTTAATTTAAGGTTTTACTTTTGTGTGTGTCCTTGATTCTAGCTAGGTCTGTCTTTCACTTGAGTTACATAGAAATGAATGTTAGAACTAAAGGAAAAGGATCTCTTTAGATCAGAGTTGTGTGTTTTTTTTTTTTTTAGCTGTATATTGTCTGCCATGGGTATATGAAAGAAATTGTGTGCAGATATATGTATATGAAATAATTTGTGTGTGTGTGTGTGTGTGTGCATGCATGTATTGTACCAGGTAGTACTCCCAGTGTCTTGGAAGTCGCTCCTGATCATAATCAAGGGGCCATGTCAGGGATTAAACCTAGGGCTCCAGCATGCAAAGAATGCATTCCAGCTCTTTGAGCTCTTTCCCTGGATCCCAAATAAAGGTTTTTGTTTTTTGTTTGGGGTCACACCTGGCAGTGCTCAGGGTTACTACTGGCTGTATACTCAGAAATTACTCCTGTGGTTGAACTCCAGGAACTATCTAGGGTGCTGGGGATTAAATCCAGGCCAGCTGCTTCAAAGCAAGCGTCCTACCTGCTTTACCATCACTTTGCCCCCCAAAATGAAGTTTTTAAATGGTTTTCCATAGTCTAGAACTTTCTGTGGGAGGGTTCTATTTTTTAAATATTAACTTAAGGGCCTGGAGAGAGATTGCAGCAGTTAGGGTTCTTGCCTTGCATGCAGTTGACCCTATTTTTTTTTTGGGTCACACCCCGCGCTGCACAGGGGTTACGCCTGGCTCTGCACTCAGGAATTACCCCTGGCGGTGATCGGGGGAACCACATGGGATGCTGGGAATTGAACCCGGGTTGGCCACGTGCAAGACAAACACCCTACCCGCTGTGCTATTGCTCCAGCCCCTGACCCTGGTTTAATCCCTGACATCCTGTATTCTCCTGATCCTCACTGGAAGTGATTCTTGAGTATAGAGCCAGAAACCCTTGAATATCGTGGTGTATGGCCCACAAACAGAAAAAAAAAAAATCAACTCAAAATCTCTTTTTCTTTTTTTTTAGTGGTGTAAACCCAGGGTTTCATATATACAAGTGCTCTACCCTTGAGCTGCACTCTGTGACCCTCAAAATCTTTTGTATAAAAGTGGAGGAAGGGGGCCGGAGCAATAGTACAGTGGGTAGGGCATTTGCCTTACACGCAGTCAACCGGGGTTCGATCCCCAACATCCCCTATGGTACCCCCAAGCACCACCAGGAGTAACTCCTGAGTGCAGAGACAGGAGTAACCCCTGATCATCGCTGGGTGTGACCCAAAAGGAAAAAAAAAAGTGAAGGAAGGGACCAGAGCAGTTAAATAGTAGGTAGGACATTTGCCTTGCAAATGGCCAACTGGGTTCAATCCCTGGCACCCCATAAGGTTTCCTGAGCTCCAACTCGAGTAATCCCTATCTTAGCCATCAGTGAAACTTGAGCACTGCTGGCTGTGGCCCCCGAATCTAAAATAAATAAATAAAAATGACGGCAAAGGTAGCTTGTTTGAACCACTTTCAAATATTGAAATTTCATTATCTGATGAGAGACAATGAGCTAATTCTCAGTTATTTGTTGGAATTTTCATTTGTTGTCTCATAAAATTCTTCGTTACTTCCTTGAAAAAAATCAAAAGGGATGAAAAATAAAGTAATTTTTCATAATGAATGAATCACTAACATAGAAGTTCTGGAGATAGCCAGATATTTAAAATCAACAGTTGTGATTTAGTTATCCTGTTTGTTTTCTTAATTAAAGACCAGGAAAGTGACTCAAAGGACTGGAGCACATGCTTTGCATTCAGGAGACTGTTCAATCCCTGGTATCACATGATCTTCTGAACACTTTTGGGAGTTTCCCCCAACTAAGCAAAAAAACCCAAAACACCAAAAATTAATTTGAAGATGTTCCTTGGCTGGGGGCCCCACACCATGGAGTGTTCGATCACCCTAGTGCATGTAAGGCTCTGGGGTTAAAACTACCTGGCATTTTCCAGGCATGCTCTTGCCCTGGGTACTTCCAAGGCTGTTGAGCCTTCTTCCAGGCTTTTTCTCACTTGGAATCTCTCACAGCAGAGCTGTCAGGATTGATTGACACAGTGTGTGCAGGTGGCACATTGGTTGAATTAATGGGTTTATGCTTGGGGCTGGAGCGATAGTACAGCAAGTATGGCATTTGCCTTGCACAAGACAGTCTAGGGTTCAATCTCTGGCATCCCATGTGGTTCCCTGAGCACCACCAGGAGTAATTCCTTAGTGCAGAGGCAGGAGTAACCCCTGAGCGTCGCTGGGTATGACCCAATAAAGAAAAAAATAATGTTCTAAGGCTTACCAACCTAGTGCTTAAATCACTTAGCAATTTTTGGGACCCTTTTTGCAAGAGATTTCACAAACCGTATTGATCACCTCAGCGCATGTGGTGACACTGGGATTAAAATTTATCACCTTGCACTTGGTAAGCCCTTGTAAATAGCATTTATCAATTGGGGAGCATTTGCCCCATGTAGGCCCACAGAAAATTCTGAAGGAACCAAGGTAAAAATCACAAGTCGGGGGCCATGGCTTTGAGACTAGGTGGCCAACAAGGATGGAGATAAGTTTGAAAGGGACCATGGTAAAAAAAAAAAAGACTGAGAAGCACTGCCTTTAATTAAGTGATGGAGCCACCGTCCAGGGCCCTCCATTTTTGTTTTTACCTCATCCATTTACATTCATCATTCTATTTTTCATTTGTTCATTATTTCCTTTGAAATAGGTTGGCTGGCCAATTGATTCATTTTGTATTTTTAAAAATAGAAATAATTTATAAAAAATTATCAAAGCAGGAAAGCTGCTGCTTTTTTCTTCAGCTCTTTTTCTGATAGTTATTGTTAATCCCTGGCACCATATGGTACCCCATGTGCCACATGAAGCACTGCTAGTTATGGGTCCCAAACCAAAAAATACATATATAAATTTTTTGAAAATGATTCTTTTGAGGAATTGCTCAAAAATTGTTTTTTAGTATTGAAAAGAGCAGTACAGTTTTCACTTAAGAAAATGAGCAATCTAGGGCAAGAGAGATAGTACAGCAGGTCAGGTGCTTGGCTTGTATGCAATTAAACAGTGTTTGATCCCCTAGACCCCACCAGGAATAATCCTGAGCACCGCTGGTGTGACTTCAAAAGAGTAATTTATTTATTTATTTATTTTGCTTTTGGGTCACACCTGGCTATACACAGGGGTTACTCGATACACAGGGGTTACTCGTGGCTTTTCACTCAGGAATTACTCCTGGCGGTGCTTGGGGGACCACACAGGATGCTGGAATTCGAATCCAGGTCAGCTGCGTGGAAGGCAAACATGCCCTACCTGCTGTGCTATCACTTCAGCCCCTCAAAAGAATAATTTAGAGCTGTGAGTCATATTTACTTCTTTGCATAGTTTTTGAGGTATATTGATGAAAATCCTATTTTTTTCATATCATGATTAATATGCCTGTTACTTTTTGTGAAGCTTCTGGGGCCTGTCTGCTCTGGTACCACCCTGCACCAATGTGCATGGCCCAACAACTTAACCCATTTTCATAGTCACTTTTTTTTTATGAGGAAGAAATAATTTTGCTAACCACAGAAAAGGTGGTTGTTCTTCACATGGTGGTAAAGATAAGGAAATATGGTAACAAAATTAGGGCTGGAGATGTGACTCAGTCAGTGGTAGAGCACCTGCCTTTGTATGTATAAAACTCTTGAGTTAAATTAATGGTACCATATAAAGAAGAAAAAAATAGAGCATATTTATTTGCACAACTCAAACAGTTCTCTGTAGTTTTTGTTTTTGTTTTTTGCTTTTTGGGTCACACCCGACAATGCACAGGGGTTACTCCTGGCTCTGCACTCAGGAATTACTCCTGGCGGTGCTCAGGGGACCATATGGGATGCTGGGAATTGAACCCGGGTCGGCCGTGTGCAAGACAAATGCCCTACCCGCTGTGCTATCACTCCAGCCACCTCCCTGTAGTCTTAATAGAGAAACTGAGCTTTACTACTGTATTTTCAGTTACTTACAGGTAGCTATTGAAATGTTCTCATTTGAGGGACTAAAGTAGTTGGGGCACAGTGCATACATGGACAGACAGGATATATTTGCCTTTTCTGGAAACAGAATTTGGAGCTTGTTTTCATTGTCTTTGGCACAGAATAGCCTTAGTGTACAGCTTTGTTGAAGGATGAGACATTTCAAGATAAAATGTTTACTTAGAGTGGATCAAGGCTTTAGATTCAAATGAAAAATAACTAGAAAAATGTGTTCTTTTGTACATTCACAGTGTTTTTCTCATATAATTTTTCTGTTTAATGTAAAATTTTGTTAGAGGGTGGGAACTAAAACTTGTCCTTTATAGTACTTGCCCCGTGGCACATTAAATATGCCCAGAACAGTAACACCAAGTCTCACAATGGAGACGTTACTGGTGCCTGCTCAAGCAAATCGATGAACAACAGTGCTGCAGTGCTGTAGCACTTGTACTTTCTTTTGCATTTGAGTTTTTATTTACATGATTTTAATCTATAAAGTTAGAATGTTTTCAAATATTTAATCTATAAAGTTAGAATTTGTTTTCAAATATTTTTCAGTCCAAGACCTCCTAACTGCTTAGGAATTTATTATCAATGGTTTCAAGGCTGGTGAGATAGTAGAAGGGTTAGTTAAGATACTTTTTAAGATACTTAGTCTAGGTTCACTGCTTTCTCCAGTGCGGCATATAGCTTATGGTCCCCTTAAAACCACCAGAGGTCACTCCAGAGCACAGAACCAGAAAGAGTTCCAGAACACCACTAGTTATGCCCACAAAAATCCTCATTTCCCCCTCAAAAATGTTAAGGTGCTAGGGGCTGGGGTGATAGCACAGTGGGTAGGGCATTTGCTTTGCATGCGGCCTACCCAGGTTCGATTCCCAGCATCCCATATGGTCCCCCAAGCACTGCCAGGAGCAATTCCTGAGTGCAGAACCAGGAGTAACTGTAACCCCTGTGCATCACCGGGTATGACCCCAAAAAGCAAAAAAAAAAAAGTTGTTATGTTCATATATGGCTTAGGTTCACTCCCAGAATAATAACAAAAAAAAAAATCATGTAAGTTATTTATGTGGAAAGACAGTGAGAACTGATATAGAAATTTGTTTTGTTCTTGTTCTTGTTTTGGGGCCACACCCTGCAGTACTAAGCACTTATTCCTGGCTCTGTGCTCAGAAGTCACTCCTGGTAGACTCTGGGGATCATACAAGACACCAGGAGCCAGGAATCGAACCCCAGTTGGCCAAGTGCCCTGCCTGCTGTACTATTGCTCTGAGCCCTGAGGTAAAGGTAAAGGTAAAAGGTAAAGGCCCTCCCGTTGATCGTCGATTTGCTCGAGCGGGCCCAGTAACGTCTCCATTGGAGACTTTGTTGTTACTGTGTCTGGCATATCGAATACTCTCGGTAGCTTGCCAGGCTCTCCGAGAGGGGCGGAGGAATCGAACTCGGGTCGGCCATGTTGGCCGTTTGTAAGGCGAACGCCCTACCCGCTGTGCTATCGCTCCAGCCCTGAGGTAGAAATTTGGATTAGGATTATTTTAGAAGTGGGGGTGGGGGGCTGAAGAGAAAGTACAGTCGGTAGGGCTCCTGCTTTACAGCTAATCTGGGTTTTAGTCTTCACCATCCCAAATGGTGCCCCAAGCTCTTCTAGGAGTGATCCCTGAGCAAAGAGCCAAGAGTAAACCCTGAGTACTTCAGGGTGTGGCCCCAAAATAAAGTTGGTTTTTTGTTTTTTTTTTGATAAACCACATTTTTAAACTTTGCAATGTATTGATTGAACACTTTATTTTTCAGAGCACATACTTATTTTTCTTTTTAAGAAATTGAGTCCCTGGGTCCATAGAGATAGTACAGTAGGTAAGGTGCTTGCCTTGTTCATGGCCAACCTGGGTTCGATCCCTAGCATCCCACTTGGTCCCCAACCACTGTCAGGAGTGATTCAAATGCAGAACCAGGAGTAACCCCTGAGCATCACTGGGTGTGGCCAAAAAAAGAAAGAAAAAAAAAAGAAAAAATAAATTGAAGCCTTGAACTAAGATTTTTATGGTATATGTGGAAAGTAGAAAACTGATTAAAAAGTTATAGAAACAACTTGTTACCATTTTTTCTTATTCCTGGTTCTAAACTCAGGGATCACTCCTGACTGGGCTTTGGGTCCATATGGTACTAGGGATTGAGTCTGGGTCAACCACATGCAGGGCAAGTGCTACCTTCTGTACATACTTTACAGTCCCCAATATATAACTTTTGCTTTTGACTTCACAAAACTCCCTCTGGCTTCATCCATTTTTTTTTTTTTAGTTTTTTGGGTCACACCCTGCAATGCACAGGGGTTACTTCTGGCTCTGCACTCAGGAATCACTCGGGACCATATGCGATGCTGGGAATTGAACCTGGGTTGGCCGCAAGCAAGCAAACGCCCTACCCGCTGTGCTATTGCTCCAGCCCCATTTTGTTTATGTGGCAAGATTTTTTTTTTTCTTAATAGCTGTGTAGTGTAACATTGTATAAACTACCACATATCTTTTATCTGTTGACAAATATTTTGGTTATTTTTCATATTTTAGCTTTCATAAATAATACTATTAATTGGGGACAAGACCATGTCCAGTAAAGAGAAGGATCTGAGGGGCTGGAGTGATAGTATAGCGGATAAGGCGTTTGCCTTGCACACAGCCGCCCCGGGTTTGATTCCCAGCATCCCATATAGTCCCCGGAGCACCACCAGGAGTAATTCCTGAGTGCAAAGCCAGGAGTAACCCCTGAGCATTGCTGGGTGTGACCCAAAAAAAGCAAAAAAAAAAAAAAAAAACACACACACACACAAAAAAAAAAAGAGAAGGATTTGAGAAGTGCTCTTGTAATACCAAAACAAAGAATACATAAACCTTAATTAAGCATAAAATCCTGTGTGGAATATTACTGAGAATTGATTGGAGAACCTTCCTGCCATTTTGGAAAGTTCCCAGCTGTGGAACATGGAGTTGTGACTGATTTTAGAGCTAGAGGGGCAGTAGTGGCAAAACAGGGATGGAAAGCTCAGATCTTTGAACTGAGAAAAGGTACAGGTGATCCAGAATTCAGCACATAGAGTTGACAAAATATGAGTTGGAGGCAGGCTATAAAGCCTGCAAAATATTTATAGCCCCAGTAGCCCCCTACAAACTAGCTCTGATCTATTTTAGAGCAAGAAGTAACCCTGGGGAAAAGTCTGCCATTTTAAGCCAAGGGCAAAGCGGCTATAAGAACAGCATCTGCCTTTACCAGACCAAAAAGATACACTCCTCTCCCCCCAAAAACCCATATAACCAACCCTCTTGAGCCCCAAAACCTAGCCCCTTCTGCCCTTATTTGGCGACTAGGGAAAATTGGCAGTAGGCCATGTACCAGACCACCTTGGTTCTAGTTAATAGACTGAGGTGCCAGCAAATGCAAATATCCTCATTAAAACAATGACTGCTTGAAGTTCAAGGTGCTGTAACACTGGCCTTCCCGATCTTAGGGTTATAGCTGACTGTAAGCTTCTGACTGCAAATTTCCAGCAGCATCTTAGCTTCTGCAAGCAGTGATCACAGATTTCCAATGGGCATTTAGCTCCACACAGTTTCATAGCCACAGGCATTGACTTTATTCGGAGAGTGTTGACCCTTGATCATTGCTTAGGCCCGCTCTTGCTCAGACCTCAGCCTCTGGCTTTTATATAACACAGGCATAAAGAGGAAATGGAGAAATTCACCCTCACGAATGGAGGGGGTCCAAAGCCCAGAAAGCTTTCAGAACATGTCTAAATTTTCTAAACTGCCCTAGGAAGACTTCCAAGCAGTAATACTGTAGATGTTAATTGAAATGAATAAATTATTAGGAAATATCATCAACAAGCTTAGAGAAAGTTTGAAAGTGAAAAAATCTAAATATAAATGAGCTAACGAGTATAGTAGCTAAGCTTAAAAAAATGCAATTGTGGGTCCTAGCAACACTGTGGAAGAAGCTTGAATCATTAAGCTTGAGGAAAAGCTAGAGAACAACCCAAAAGAAAGAAAAGATTTAAAAGGTAAAAATAACATACCTTTTAAGATTTAAAAAGTGAAATGGACAACATTAAAAAAAAAATTCATATCCTAGGTATTCCAAAAGGAGAGGAGTGAGAGAAAGGGGAAAAAATGCCATGGAAATGGAAGAAATAATAACAGAACTTTTTAAGCTTAGAAGGGAGACTTGTTACTCTCCCAGGAAACCCAGGAAGAGTTCCAAAGAAAATAACAGAAGAATACCAAGATGCATTGTAATCAAAATGACAAGAATGAAAGAAACAGACTCTAAAGGCTGGGAGAAACAAAGGTTCACTTATAGAGGAACCCCCATAACTTATATTTCTCAAATAAAACTATAAACAAGAAGGAAATGATTAATATAACTGAAGTCTTGAATTAAAAGAACTTGCAGCCAAGAACCCTCTTTCCTCCAGGTTATCACTTCAGTTTGGAGAGTTGATCACATTTCACATAAACAGGAGTTAAATGCACTTATGTCTTCTAAACTGAGTGCAAGAAATACTAGATTGTCTTCCATAAAAGGCAAGGAAATCTCAGAAATAAAATTAAAATAATGGGCAGAGAGATAGTACAGAGGTTAAAGTACTTGCCCTCAGATGACTGCCTTAATACCCATTCCATTTATAGTCCCCCAAGCATCATCTGGAGTGATCCCTGAGCACTACCTTGATTTGGATCAGAAAACAAAAAGCTAACACAGACACACAAAACCACATAATATGGGGGAGAAAAGGAGAGCAATAAAGTGTAATCAGAGTATTAGAGTCAACTCAGTTAAGTTTAAAAGGAAAATTTAAACTGGGGCTGGAGAGATGGTGCAGCAAATAAGGCATTTGCCTTGCATGTGGTTTACATGGGAACCTGGCTTCCTATGTGGTCCCCTGATCTAGCCAGGAAGGAGTAAGCTGTGAGTATTGTTGGGTGTGGCCCTCCGAGCGAGGTGTGGTGGGAGGATGGGGGGAGGGGGAGAACAAAAAAGAAAAAATTCAACCTTCTGCAACTTATAAGAGACTTTAACTTTCATGATAAACACAGACTGAAGTAAAGGACAAGAAAACAATTATACTAGTAAATGGTATCCTTAAAAAAAAAAAAGGCTTATGCAAAATTCAATCAGCCTAATCACTGGCTGAATAAATAGCTGTACTCCTACATATATAAAAAAAAAATAAGGCAGGCAATGGGGGTCAGAGGAAGAGTATTGTTGGGAAGATACTTGCTTTGTGTTTGGCTGACCAGGGTTCAGTCTTTGGCACCCTACATGATTCCCTGAGTAGCACTGTAGCACTGTCCTCCCATTGTTCATCGATTTGCTAAAGTGGGCCCAGTAATGTCTCCATTGTGAGACTTGTTGTTACTGTGTTTAGCATACAGAATACGCCACTGGGAGCTTGCCAGGCTTAGCCCTGTGGGCAAGATACTCTCGGTAGCTTGCCAGGCTCTCTGAGAGGGGCGGAGGAATCGAACCTGGGTTGGCTGGGTCAGCCTCATGCAAGGCAAACGCCCTACCCGCTGTGCTATCATTCCAGCCTGATCCCCAAGTGCAGAGCCAGAATTAAGCCGTGAGCACTTCTGGTATGTCTCCAAGCCCCCTGAGCACCCCCCTCCAAAAAAACAAAACAAAAAAATAGCAAACAAGGCACAACTATACTTGTTTCATACTATAAAATAGAGTTCAAACTAAAGAAGGTAAAGAAAGACAGGGGCATTGTTAAGGGATTACACCAGAATTTATCTCTGCTCAAAATATATGCACTAAATAAAGGGGCAACAAAGTTAACAATTCAATGCAGCTACTAATAGACTTGAGGAAGTATGTTGAGGCAGCACAGTAGTAAAGTCACAAAGAAAACCAGAAAACTACCAAATCAGATAGTTGTTTGAGAAGTTACACTGGATACTCCAGAAAGGTAGAAGATGTGCGATCAGGGCTGGAGCAATAGCACAGTGGGTAGGGCGTTTGCCTTGCACGTGGCGAACCTGGGTTCGTTTCCCAGTGTCCTATATGGTCCCTGAGCACCACCAGGGGTGATTCCTGAGTGCAGAGCTAGGAGTAACCCCTGGGCATCGCCGGGTATGACCCAAAAAAAGCAAAAAAAGAAAAAAAAGGGCGATTACTATGAACAACTTTAAGTGACAACTTAACTGAGGAACCTAAGAAATGAATGAACTTTTGGAATTGTTCAACCTGAAATAAGAGGAGATTGAAAACCTGAACAGACTGATTACTAGTAAGGAAATTGAAGCAGTAATCAATCTCCCCCTAACAAAAGCCAAGGTCAGGACAGAACCTTCAAAGAGGTTCTATTACTTATCATCCTCATGGTACAGTGGTTAGAGCGCTTGCCTTGTGATAGGTCTCTGACCTCACCCATCACAGACAAAGGTACAGAGACAAGTGAAGTGAAAAAATAGGAATTTATTGGGTTGTACTCCCTGGCAGATCCTACAAACCTCATGTGAGACTGGAGTAGAGCTGCACCCTGGGAGAGACTAAGCGGGATTTCCCTTTCCTTGTGCAGAAAAGGGAACAGATCAGTGGGATGAACACTTGATAAACATGGGATATAATCTGGGGGCTACCAGGCTTGGGATGGGCCAAAAGCCCAGTCTTTGGTGCCTGAACAGGCAGGGTAGTCTTTGATTCCTGGAATGTTGCTCTCTCATCAGCTAGCCACCATTGGGTCCCAAGCAACCTTACATCTTGCAAGTGGTTGACCTGGATTTGATCCCCCAGCATCTCATAAAGGTCTCCCCGGCACCGCCAAGAGTGGTTCTTGAGCACAGAGCTAGGAGTCAGATCTGATCATCATGAGTTGTGAAAAGAAGATTCTCAAAAAAATATTAGCAAATTGATGCAACAGTATGAAATATCAGATATCAAGATATCTGGTATTTGATATCAGATATCAGATTTGATGTTCAAATATCAGATATCAAGAGTAACATCTGTATTGCAAAGTGAAGGAGACAGGCACTCAAATGCAAACAGAAGTTCTGAAAACCATAACTGAAATCGCCCCATGGAGATGGTGAAGTACATGATAGTGAAGTACAAGTTGTGTAGCAGTAGGATGATGATGCAATAAGAGGGCTGAGCACCGCTTTGAACCATAGGATCCAGCTGGTTGAAGAGGAGCTTAACTGAACTCAGAAAAACCTGATTACTGCCATGCATGAGCTGGAGGAAACGGAAAAAAACCGCTCCTGAAATGAGAGAGGTATGAAGGTTATTGGAAACAGCATTAAAAGATGGGGGGAAAATGGAATTCCAGGAAATTCAATTCAAAGAAGCAATGTATATTGGAGAAGAGACAGGAGGTATGAAGAAGTCGCTCTTAAGTTGATTATTGAGAGGGACTTGAAACACCACAGAGGAGTGAACTGAGCTGTCAGAGTCACATTGCTCAGAGCTGAGCCAGTAAGATTGGTGGGCTAGAACCTGAAGTTTTGAGTGCTGATGAAGAAAAGCACTCTCAAAACGTAGAAAATTTTCTGGAGATATAGTACAGGAGGTAGGGAACTTGCCTTGCGTGCAGCCAACTGGCGTTTGATCTCTGGCATCCCATGTGGTTCTTCCACAAACACTGCCAGAAGTACCTCTGAGCATTGCTGGGTGTGGTCCAAAAACCAAAAGAGAAAAAAAATGAGGAAGATATAAAGATTCTGACTGGTAAATTCAAGAAACTAGAAACCCTTGATGAGTTTGCAGAGAGATCAGTGTCCAAGAGTCATAGTCCAACCTATGACTTGGAAGATAATTAAAATGCATCAAAGAGGGGCATCTCTTTACAGAAAGGATCTGGCCCAGACTCAGCTTGATTTGAATGAGATATAGAACTTCCCAGCCTCCAGATTCCCTCACTTCCTGGGGCAGGCTTGCTCCGCAACCTAATCTTAAACTGAGGTCTGATTTCCAACCCCCCATTTTTTTTTCTTCTGGTTTTTGGGCCACACCTGGGGGTGCTCAGGGGTTAACTTCTGGCTCTGCACTTAGGAATCAGTCCTGAGTACAAGGCAAGCTCTTACCCACTATGCTGTCTTTTCAGCCCCCTAAGGACTGATCTTTAACTGAAAGATTGCTTTCTCCTTTGCCTCCCTTCCCAACCCTTCATCTTTTCCTTCAAACTGTCTTTGTCTTTTGCCTGAGGCTGAGCTTCTTTGGGAACATTTAAGGGAATTGTGAGCACAATGCTAAGTGTCTTTAAAAGACTGTCATGATATAATTATCTTTTTTGTTGTTGTAGCAACCATTTGTAAGATGATGCAAATTATTTTTCAGTTCTAAAGCAGCAGTTTAATTCTTTTCACTTTTGGAAGGTAACTTTTCAGCTGAATGTATTTGGCTCTTTATATAGAGAAGAGAAAGAGGAATTGGACTGCCTTACTGAGAGCCAAACAGCCCAGAGGAAACCTCAGTTGTGGGGTACAATCCACCACCTCCCACACACAAAGTGCTGGTCAGATTTTCAGCTTTAAGGCATCTTTTAATAATTTAAAAAAAGAAAGTTAGGGGCCAGAGTGAGAGTACAACCAGTAGGGCACTTGCCCTACACTCAGCTGACTAGAGTTTGATCCCTGACATCCTGTATGGTCCCCTGAGCACTTCCAGAAGTAATTCCTGAGTGCAGAGCCAGGAGTAAACCCCATGAGCATTGCCAGGTATAGCCCAAAAGCAAAACAAACACGATTTATTGAATCACTGTGAGTTACAAAGTTATTCATGTTAGAGTTTCACTCTACATGTTTGAGCATCAATCTCAGCACTAGTCTCCACTTCCCTCCACCAGTGTCCCCAGTTTCCCTCTCTCCCCAGAGCTTGCCTCTCTTGCAGGCTTTTTTTTTTTTTTTCCTTTTTCCTTTTCCCTTTTAGGCACTGTGGTTTGCAGTACTGTTACTGAGAGGGTATCATGCATATCACTTTACTTCCTTTCAAGTCTCAGTTCTTATCCAGAGTGTCTGCTTCCCTCTATCACTGTCATAGTGGTCCCCTCCTTGTCCTATTCCCCTTTCCCCTTACTAAGGACCAGTTCTTTTGTCCTTTGTTTCTGTTGTCTTTGGTCATTTGTTATTCCCCTATGTTTCTTTATATCCCACAAATGAATGAGGTCATTCTGTGCCTCTCACTTTCCCTCTGACTTATTTCACTCAACATGGCACTCTTCAGATGCATCCGTGTATTAGCAAATTTCATGACTTCATCTTTTCTAATGGCTGTGTACTATTCCATTGTACATATTTATCATGGCTTCTTTATCCAATCATTTGTTCTTGAGTACTTGTTTATTTCCAGATTTTGGCTATTGTTGTTAGGGCTGCAATGAGCATAGGAGTGCAGATATCTTTTCTGCATTGTGATTTTGGGCTCTTAGGGTAGATTCTCAGGAGTGGAATTGCTGGGTAATATAGAAGCTCAATTTTAGTTTATTTGAGGAATGTCCTTTTTTTTTTTTTTTTTCAGAAACCACAATAAAAACTCTAAACACTAAGAATCGGCAAAACTCCCAGGTTGATGAACACATATGTGTGCTGGCATGATGTGTCACTGGTTCTAAAAGGAGAGAGCATAGAAACTCTTTAGGACCTTTTTGGACTTCACCCTGTGTATTTCTTTATTTGAATAGTTATAGCCTGTTATCATTTATAGTATAACTAATAGATAAGAATAGCCGTTCTGGAGTTCTTTTGAGTTCAAGTGAATCAAAGGTGAGGTATGGTTACTTCTGAATTTGTAACCAGTTGGTTAGAAAAATGGGTGTCTTGGGGAATCCCCAAAGTGCAACTGACGTCTATAATGTAAGAAGAGTTTTATTGGGAACCATGGCTCTGAACTAAGGATTCTGATGCTACTCTGGTGATATTTGGGGGACCATGTAGTGCCAGCAATCAAACGTGAGATTAACTTTAGTATCTAGCAAAGCTTACTTTCAACCCTTTGAGCTATCTCCCCAGCCTTATCACTCCTTTTTAAAAAATGCATGGGGGCTGGAGCGAAAGCACAGCGGGTAGGGCGTTTGCCTTGCACGGGGCCGACCCGAGTTCCGATTCCCAGCATCCCATATGGTCCCCTGAGCACCGCCAGGAATAATTCCTGAGTGCAGAGCCAGGAGTAACCCCTGTGCATTGCTGGGTGTGACCCAAAAAGCAAAAAATAAATAAATAAAATTTTAAAAATGCATGATCTGTTACACTTCTCTAAAGGAAAACTTCCCCTCATTGTTTTGGGGCCACACCCAGCCCTGACTCTTACATCACCATGTAGAATTGTTTGTTAAGGAAAAGAAGAATAAATGCTGTAGTTTTTTTCCTTTTTATCATTTTCAGGGTAAGTTCTCAAGCATTGATAACAAAGATAAAAAAAATGAGTGTGCGGGAGTTGGGGAGAAGGACAGTGGGAAAAGTGCTTGCCTTGTATACATCTGACCTAGGTTTGATCTCAAACACCTCTTATGGTCCCCCAAGCATGCCAGAAGTGATCCCTGAGCACAACCAGGTGTGGCACAAAAACCAAAAATAATAAAATTCTGAAACAAAAGAATTTGCTGTATTTGATGTATTGTCATTTTATTTTTATTTGATTCTTATATTTGTGTATTGGGAATTTTTGTTTTGTTTTGTTTTTGGAACACACTTGGCAATGCTCATAAGTTACTCTTGGCTTTACACTCAGGAATCATACTTGGTCATGCTCAGGGGACCTTATGGGGGTGCGAGGAATTGAACTCAGGTGCAAGGCAATCACTTTACCCACTGTACTATCTCTCCAGTTCCTTACTTGTTATTTCTTAAAGTTTCCTTCTAATTCCTTTCTGTATGCACCTGGTATATAGCATTTTATGGGGTATAGTTATTTTGTGGAATCCTTGATTTCTGGTAAAAGATTTTCTAAGCCTTGTTACATGTTTAGCTTTAGACAGGGAATTGCTAATTTCTAAGGAGCTAGTTTTAGACAAAAATGATAGGACTACAATCTGGATGGTAGGGGTGCTCATTACTAAGGGGGTTGGTCATGTGTCAAATTTAGAATTATAGTACTTTTATTGCAACCTAAAGTCTTTTCTTTTTTTTGGTGTGTGTGTGGGGTCACACCCAGCGATGCTCAGGGGTTATGCTAGGCTCTGCACTCAGGAATTACTTCTGGCAGTGCTGGGGGGACCATATGGGATGCCGGGAATTGAACCCGGGTCAGCCACATGCAGGACAGACGCACTACCTGCTGTACTCTCACTCCCTGAAGTCTTTAATGCAGAAAAAAATCCCAGAATGTATTCAGTTATAATACTCATTTTCTCTATCATGTAATGCACACATTACAGTCTTAGAATCATAATACTGGCATTAGATATTACCCCCCCCCCCCCCACACACACACCAAAGACACATATAAGCATAGGAGCTATTCCAGCTTGTTGCTCAGGACTTGCTTAGGGGATCATGTGGTGCCAGAGATTGAACTGGGGGCTCCTAAACATGTGCTAGCCTTTAGGACTGTTTTCCTGAACCCCTATCTAGCATTATGATATTTGAAAACTAGGTGAAGATTTTTGAGGTTTTTTTTCTTAATTCCTTCATCCCCATCCCCTCCTTCTTCCTTTCATTGTGGTTATGATGGCCAGGAGTGTTGCACATGCATTCTTCACTGGTGGTTTGCACTCCTTTTGGTGTAGTGAGTGCTTGCCTGTGTTTGTCAGGGCTCACACTGTTAGTTGAACTTCTCAAGTTTCGATTTAGTATTATGATTCTAAACTGTGGTACTCAGACACATGCTTGCCAAAGTTGCACTTCCTAGCCATGGTGCTCATTCAGTCTTTTAGATAAGAAACTTACCAGGGGTCGCAGTCCTTTTAGGTGGTACTCACACACACCAGACTTTGATGTAGTTGAAAATTTATTGCAGTTCTGGGGATCACAAGCAGCTGCTGAGTTTCCAGGATTGATCTTGGTGTTTGGGGGACACAGGACATTTGATCTCATGACCATACACTTTAAGTTCCTTCTCTATTCCTCCAGACCTTCGATGTAACAATATGCTCTTCTACTTAGGTGTCTAATTAAACTCATTTAAATTCTTAGTTTTGGTTCTTTTAATTCTTTGTACTGTTAGTTGGCTTTATGTTTGGGGGATTTTTTTTCAAGATTTAATTTTCTAATTGTATAAAATATTTATATAATTCCAAAGTATAATGAACAACATAATGCGTACTCAGAGAAGTCTGGCTTCTATCTCTATAACCTTCATTTTATTCTGTCCCTTGTAGCTTTGAAAACTGAAGCTCGGGTCCACATTCAAGCAACTGATTTATATATATATTTTTATTTTTTATAATTTTATTTATTGAATCACCATGAGAGCAGTTACAAAGCTTTCGGGTTTAAGTCTTGGTCACACAATGAAACACCCGTACCTTCACCAGTGCCCATTCTCCACCACCAAAAACCCCAATATACCCCCATCCCACACCCTCCTCCTACCTGTGGTGCAGATGATTTCCACGTTACTCTCGCTCTACCTTGAGTACATTCAATATTTTGACACCAGACTCACCATTTTTATTTGGGATTTTACCCCAACACTCAGTTCTGCCAAAAAGGCAACAGTAAACAATTTGTTTTCTATTGCTGGTTATGAATGACATATGATGTTGCACGGCTTCAGTAGTGGCCACGCAATTTTGAAATTCCAAAATTTTAACAATTAAATCTGGAGGGATTTTTGCCCAAAGCTGCTGGGTTCTGAGATTTGTTCCTGAGTCTCTGGGATCATGGTCGTTAAGCATCTTGATCAGGAGCCAGAGAGGCCGTTCATGGGCGGCGACTCAGGGTCTCACTGGAGTGGGGAGGAAAGGGCTGGTTCCACCTCCATCCTGTGAAGCCCCATGAGTCTCGTCACTGTGGGTCCAATCCTGACTGTCCAGTGGCCTCTGGAGGATGATGGCCACCAGGCAGCCAGGGGAACAGGCGAAGGCACGAAACCTATTCCCACCTGGGTGGCCCAGCACCAGTAACCTACTGCAGGGACCGGATGCATTTCTGCCAAAAGCCATTGGGTTTCAAAATTTGTTTCTGAGTCTCTGGGATCATGGCCGTTAAGCAGTCCAATCAGGAACCAGAGAGGCCATGCCTCCAATTATATAGCTGAGCCGGAGGTGGTTTGTGGATGAATCTCCCATATACCTAACTTTTGGCCATTTACTTTCTTGGTAAACTTTGCCCCAAGTTTTTGGGGTCTGGCCAAAGTCACAGCAGCAATTTTGGGGTATCTGGAAGTCTGAAGGTGCCATCAGGCTGCTGATGTACTCACCTCACAGGTACAGACTGACCTGCTGGCGGCACCGTACCCCCAACTGATTTATATTTTGCTAGGACCATATGAAAAGGGGAAGTCATGCATTTGCTGCTACATGGATGGATCTAGAGAGTGTGCTGAGTGAAATCAGTCAGAGGGACAGGAACAGACAGAATGATCACACTCATATGCAGGATAAAGCCCAAATCATGATTCTTTTGAAATTTAAAATATGGAGAGAAAAATTAAGGGTTTGGCTAGACTGTTGCATTTGTGGCCGCACAACATCTTATTATCTCATTCTTACTTTGGACAACCTGGCAGGCTACCAAATGTAACCTGCCCACACGGCAGAGTCTGGCAAATACCAGTAACAATAATGGGTCTCATTCTCCTAACCCTGAAAGAGCCTTGAATATGGAACTTTTTAAAACCTCAGAGCTAGGATGAAGGAGACGTTACTGGGGCCTGCTCGAGACAGTCGACGAACAACGGGATGATCGTGATCATGATCGTGATCGTGAGGAAAGTTGGAGGAACTGAAGATTCAAGCATCAGTAATTTTTATGTTAAAATTTTTTTTTATTAAAGCACCATAGGCGTTCGCCTTACAAGCGGCCAACATGGCCGACCTGAGTTCGATTCCTCCGCCCCTCTCGGAGAGCCCGGCAAGCTACCGAGAGTATTGGATATGCCAGACACAGTAACAACAAAGTCTCCAATGGAGATGTTACTGGGCCCGCTCAAAGCACCATGATTTACAAATTTATTTATTTTTAGGTTTTAGCTGTTTGTTCATTGCAGCACTCTTTACAATAGCCAGAATCTGGAAAAAACCTGAGTGCTCAAGAACAGATGACTGGTTAAATAAAGAAACTTTGGTACAACTACACAATGGAGTGCTATGTAGCTGTTAGAAAAGATGAAGTCATGAAATTTACATACAAGTGGTACCACATGGAAAGTATCATGCTAAGTGAAATGAGTAGTCAGAAAGAGAGGGACAGACATAAAAAGATTGCATTCATCCGGGGGACATAAAGTAACAAAATAGGAGATTAATACCCAACAATAGCCGAGATAAGTACCAGGAGGATTACTCCATGGCTTAGAGGCCAGCCGGGCAGCTCAGATAGAGAAGGGAGCACCAAATAAAGGGTGTTGGGAGGATCCTTCCAGGATGGGAGATGCATGTTGAAAGTAGACTATGGACTGAACATGATTGCCACTCAGTGCCTCTTTTGCAGACCACATCACCCAAAGGAGAGAGAGAACAAAAGGGAATGCCCTGCCACAAAGGCAGGGTGGGATGGGGGGGATGGGGGTGGGAGGGATACTGGGATCCATGGTGGTGGAAAATGGGCACTGGTGGATGGGTATTTGATCATTGTATAATCGAAACCCAAGCACAAAAATTTGTAAGTCTACAACTGTACCTCATGGTGTTTCACTAATAAAAATTTTTAAAAAATTACTTTGTATACATTTTAGGCCATACAAGGCTTACTCCTGGTTCTGCTCAGGAATCACTCCAGGGTGGGCTAGGGGGCCACATGGGATGTGAGGGATAGAACCCAGGTTGGCCATGTGCAAGGCAATCAGCCTACCTGCTATTCTCTCTCTCCAGCCCCAGATTTATACAAGTTTTTTGAAGTGATTCTTGTGGACATTCAGTTTCCTTTTTTCTTTTTCTTTTTTTTACGAATTACACATTTAACTTTTTGTTTTGGTTTGGGTCCCACATCTCAGTGGTTAGGTCTCTGCAATCAGGGGCAGACTCCGAACCATATGGGGTGCCAGGGATTGAATTCTGGTCGGCTGCATGCAAGACGTTACTACATTTTGCCCCATAATTTAAAAAAAATTATATGCAGTATGTCCTTGAAGTCATTGACAGGTTCTTGGAAATTGTAATTTTAAGCAAAATTGCAATCAGAACAAAATGTCACCAAACTAAGTACAAATTTAAATGTTTCTATTTTTATGCAGTTTTTACTCATTATTTTTTACATCTGCTTATTCTAGTTCAAAGTCTTAGTAGACAGAACTTAATCCTGGCAGCTGAGAGCATATAGCAGGAAACAGCACTGGACAGGACCATCCTCTCATCATATGTACCCTCACACTCACTCCCAACTGGAACCTCTAGACATGCAAATTAAACTAAGTGCAGGATCTTTGGCATGTTGGAGGGAGCCAGAGTACTGGAGAAAGACCACATAGTTATGAGGAGAATATGCCAGTTCCACACAGATAATGTCCCTGTTTGGAAATTCTTTTTTTTCTCATCAGTATTACAAGGAAATAAAGATTTTTGGAAAAACTGCTCTAGTCTATTAAAAATACCCACACTAGAGGCCAAGAAATTGGCTCAAAGGGCTGGGGTACATGCTTTGCATTCAGGGGCCCCAGGTTTGATCCTGTGGTCCACTAAACACTTCTGGGACATACAAGAGGGATACATCTACTTTGGTTCATTAAAAAATTTTTTTTGGTAACACTTCAATTTTTTCCTTCTTTCCTTTTTTTCTTTTGAGATTACCTGGGGTCACACACCCTTGGATCTGGTGCTCTTATGTTACACACTTGGTTGCTGTGTTTGTGTATCTTACATTGGATTGTAATGTTTCCACTTTTTTGTTACTTTTCACAGGTTGCATGCTTGGTTGTGAGTATGCTAGAGATTGTTTAGGTGGCATGTGGGGCAGTGCCACGTATTAGACTTAGGACCTCATCCCTACAAGGCATGTGCTTTACCACTGAGCCTTCCTTGAGCAACTCCTTGGCTCCCTTTCTTGAATATGAGGCAGTGTACTGTCACATTCTTCACTGAACAACATGACCTGGAGAGTAGCTGCAACACAACGTGTGTTCTTAACAGGCTTCCTATGTTGTCTTGCTTTCTACTGAAACCAGAGAATGCCAATCTGATAGATGCTTATATAGAAATTTAAAAAAAGAAAGACTACAGGGTCTGGAGCTATGATAGTACAGTAGGGAAGGCATTTGCCTTGCACATGGTACACCAGGGTCAGACCTAAACTCGAACTGGATGTGGCACAGAAAACAAAAAAAGACTGCAACTGAGTAGTTTTTTTCTAAAATATATTTACTACCAAAAATATCGCTGGAGCGATAGCACAGCGGTAGGGCGTTTGCCTTGCAGGCAGCCAACATGGCCGACCCGAGTTCGATTCCTACGTCCCTCTTGGAGAGCCTGGCAAGCTACCGAGAGTATCTCGCTTGCACGGCAGAGCCTGGCAAGCTCCCCGTGACGTATTTGATATGCCAAACACAGTAACAACAAAGTCTCCAATGGAGATGTTACTGGGCCTGCTCGAGCAAATCGATGATCAACCGGAGGGCCTTTACTTTACTTTACCAAAAAAAAAAGTAAAAGCAATCCAAAGTAAAAACAATTAAAACAAAATTTTAAAAAGTAAGAAATTATGTACAGGAGTGGAGAGAAGTGCTGGAGGTAAGGCATTTGCTTTGCATGTGTCTGAATTGGCCATGACCCTGGTTCAAATTTGCACCACATATGGTCCCTTGAGTACCAT
Source organism: Sorex fumeus (assembly GCF_029834395.1). Classification (NCBI taxonomy): domain Eukaryota; kingdom Metazoa; phylum Chordata; class Mammalia; order Eulipotyphla; family Soricidae; genus Sorex; species Sorex fumeus. The sequence goes on along the minus strand of NW_026606129.1, from coordinate 49,789,082 downwards.
GGTTGTAGTTCAAAGCCCCTCCCCCCATCCTTTTCAAATCTGATGATTAGTTTTGTTTGTTTTTGGTTTGGGGTCATACCCAGCAGTGCTTAGGGGTTACTCCTGGCTCTGCACTCAGGAATTACTCCTGGTTGTGCTAATAGGGCTGTACGTGGGACCTAGAGATCAAACCTATATGCTAAAACCTACCATAATGTCTGAGTTGATAACTGTAATTGGTTGAGTAGTCATCTCTATTGATCCTAGAATCAATAGGCCTGAAAATGAAAGATCCTGTCTATTTACAAATCTTTAAGAAGAATTATCATTAAGATCTTTTATTAGAGGGCACAGAATTAGAACCAGGAAAATAGATGTGACTGGTAAGAATTGAGAGTGACAAAGTATATACAATATAAGATATTTCTCTGTATCTATCTCACAAACTGAAAGTTGGTCTTTTTTGGCTTATTTCTGGAAGATCAGTTTTAATATAATAAGAACATATGTGGGAAGTCTTCCAAGTAAAGATCTAGTGTCCAGTTGATCAGAATTCTCTGACCTCACCATGAGCAGTTTTGGCTTGATTTTCAATTTCTGATAGCATCCTGGGATCCACTTTGAACATTTTACTTTGGTGCTCAATAAGTCTAAGACTTCCAGATTTGGAGTAGTATTTCTGATCCTACTACAGATGCCTTAAAACTTAATAATTTACATTTCCTAACATGGTCAGTTGGCCATGTTGGCTGCGTGCAAGCACAGCGGTAGGGCGTTTGCCTTGCACGCAAGCAAACATGGCTGACCCGAGTTCGATTCCTCCGCCCCTCTCGGAGAGCCCGGCAAGCTACTGAAAGTATCTCACCCGCACGGCAGAGCCTGGCAAGCTCCCCGTGACGTATTCGATATGCCAAACACAGTAACAACAAAGTCTCCAATGGAGACATTACTGGGCCCGCTCAAGCAAATCGATGATCAACGGGAGGGCCTTTACTTTACTTTACTTTACTTTAACATGGTCAGTTAGACAAGAGATTGATAATTACTCTTATTATTTATATCCCACTGAGGAGGATTTTCTTCTAGATTTTAATTAAAATTATCTTTTGCTTTTTCTCTCTCACCCTCTCACCCTCTCTCTCACCCTTTAATTAGTGAATGACATTTAATAGTACCTACTTTTAATAAGTAGTACTGAAAATAAAAAAAAAAAGAATTGGGAATGAGTAGGAATTGTTTCCCTAACTCTACGAAAGCCTGATGCAGAGTTGGTCTTTACCCTACAGCACATAGTGATTCTTCATGTCTTGTGCTGATTCGTATTCCCAAACTTGAACCTCCTGTTCCAAGGGTGACTGTGCTCTTTGCCACCTCTGATTCGACTCTGGATATCCTGCTGCTTCTTCTAACCTTGACTGTCAAGTTCTGTATTCAGGGGATGGGGAGGTGTTCTTTCTCTTTCCACGAGGTTTGGATTATATCAAGCTAACTAGTTCATACTTGACCAACTGTTAAAGTCCTTATGTTTAGGAGAACATGAAGAGTAATTACAACTCTGGTGGGAGAAGATAGTGGCACTGCCTTGATCATATAGGGAGAAGGTGACTCATTCTGTTCTTTTGTGTTTAGGTCCAGCCTGTGTACTGGAGTTCCACCTCACATTATGTAGTCAGTAGTGGGAATGAGGGTCTAGAAAGAAAAGAGTCACAAATTTAGCTCTCCTCCCCATCCATGTTTTTCCTCCTTTGGTTATACCTTTTACATTCTAGGTAAAAGGAAATCTGCCCTCTCGTTAATCTAAACTACTTTTTGTCAACCAGTTCTTCATAGTTTTTCTCCTGCACAGCAGTAACCCTGTAAGAGTATATTATATTTCAATTTTATAGATAAGGAAATTGAGGCAAAGAAGTTTAGTAACTAACTCAAGGTCACACAGCAAGTAAGTGAAGAGACACTTGGATTTGAACCAAAGGAGCATGACTTAGATTTCATGTTCAGAATGACTTCTCTCCTTAACCACTGTATTATCACTCTAACCCCTTGTTAATTTTTTTAAATCTGTATTACAATGAAATAAAGTTGGAAGAAATTACCATAGTCAAGGATCTGCTGTCTACTATGTATTAGGATTTCTGTTCAGTAGAGAAATCGTAGCATTATGTTGCCTGTTTGCTTGTTGCCCTCAGAAGATGAGAAGTTTCCATACACAGAAACTCTTTAGCTTTCCTGTACACTAGACAGCAGATCCTTGAGTAAGGTCATGTCTTCCAAATTCATTTCATTGTAACATTGAAAAAAATCGGGGGCCAGAGTGATAGTACAGTGGTAAGGTGCTTGCCTTATACATAGATGACCTGGTTTGATCCCCAGCATCCATATGATCCCCCAAGCAATGCCATAAGTGATTCCTGAGTACAGAACCAGTAGTAACCCCTGAGCATCACCAGGTCTGGCTCAAACCCTTCCTCGCCCCCCTGGTAATAATAATTCTGCCTGAAATAGAATAATGCAGTGTTACTTAAGGGCCTGCTGTCCTTATTCTACTAGTTAGACACTAAGTGCTAGTTTCCAAGAATCTGTTCAGGATGCTAAATGAATACTTCCTATATAGCTGCATTTCCATAATTAAATAATGGTGGATTTTCCTTCAGAAATATAAGACAGGTACTATATTTAATCATGAAACTGATTTTTCTCAGCTGTCAAATGTAAATGAGTCAAAATTCTGGCTTGAACACTTCCTTGCTATATGACCTTGGGGGAAATTCTATTTTAGGACAGTTCTTTGAGTCTCAGTCTCCTCTGCTAAAAAATTAGGGTGGTAATAGGTTGTTATGACAGTTATATCCAATGATACATGTAAAATGCTTGGTATAGTAATTGATGATGAGTTATAAAAAAGTTGTAACAGCGGCTGGAGCGATTGTATAGCGGGTAGTGCGTTTGCCTTGCATGAAGCAACCTGGGTTTGACCCCTGGCATCCCATATGGTCTCCCAAGTACTTCCAGAATTAATTCTTGAGTGTAGAGCCAGGAGTAACCCTTGAGCATTGCTGAATGTGACCCAAGAAGCCAAAAAGAAAAAAAAAAAGTAAAAAATGTTTAAATAGGGCATGTAGGGTCAGTGAGCAGCTGTGCCTCTTTTGCAAACCACAGCACCCAAAAGGAGAGAGAGAACAAGAGGGAATGCCCTGCCACAGAGGCAGGGTGGGGTGGGGGGTGGGGGATGGGAGGGATACTGGGACCCGTGGTGGTGGAAAATGGGCACTGGTGGAGGGATGGGTGTTTGATCATTGTATAATTGAAACCCAAGCACAAAAATTTGTAAATTTACAACTGTACCTCATGGTGTTTCACTAATAAAAAATTTTTTTAAAAAGTGACACCAAACTTTTTCTTTGGGGGGGGGGTTTGAGCCACACCCAATGATGCTCAGGGGTTACTGTTAGTTTTGCACTCAGTAATTATTCCTGGTGGTGCTTGGGGCACCATATGAGATGCCAGGGATCACACCTGGGTCAATCATGTACCAGACAGACACCCTACCCCATTGTACTGTTGCTCTGGCCCTTTGAACCAAACTTTTAAAGATATGTAATTTTGAAAAAAAAATATAAGACTTATATCCTAATATTTTTGTAGATTTGTGTTTTTTCATTTCTAGAGTTATTGAGCACCTTCTTAGTAATTTGTACTCCTGAGCTTGAATTGGTGTGGATGCCAAGTCTCAAGAGAGGTTAAGTTGTGAAGCTAGACTGCAGACCTGTCTTTTTATTTCACCTCTTGTGACTCTTATACTGCTTTATACTCCAAACTTTTGTCAAGTATTATGAATGACTTTTATCATAAAATGACAGTAAGGTTCTGTGTGGTATATAACTTTTGTCATTGGAAAATATGGGAGATATTCGTTGTATAAAGAATTTGATAGGCTTGTGTCTTTAGGTTTCATTTTATTTTTATTTTCTCCTTCTAAAAACTTTCCCCTGAAACGCCAAACCATGAGGTGTACAGGATCACCTTAGTGCATGTCTAACTCGAGGTCAAGCTCTGACCCTCACACTTACCTACCCTCACATTTTTTTTTAAAAACTGGGATCTCTAAAAATAAGGCTGTCAGGATTGCTTCACTGCTTATAGGTGGAACTGAGGTTTAAATTCCAGATGTTAAGATATAAAAGTATCTTCTGGGGCCCCAGCTTTCAGATTTTTTTTTCCTTCCTTCTGGTGTTGGGGGTCACTCCCAGTGGTGCTTTGATGTGGAGCCAGGAATCAAGCCTGGGCATGCAAAGAAGCACGTCAGTCCATTGATCTATCTCTCCAGCCTCTTAGCTTTCCGTTTTCTTGTTGAACAGATTTCTGAAGAAGAATTCTTGAGTGTGGGCAGATATGGAGTGCCTTCCTATGTATCTTGATATATGAAGGAAAGCAAAGAAGCTGGACCTGATTCTTGAACCATCAGGGCAAGGGCAGCCAAGATAGTAGTCCATGTTACGTGATACCTCTGGGCAACAGTAAAATAAATGGCACTTTTGGCATAAGAAATTTACTTATAAACTACAGAATTTATGTCCTTGTAGGATTAAATATCTTCTAGTTTCTGAGCAGTTAACTGTTTTCAAACCAAAAAATTTAAATGGCATATAAATGTGTGTGTGTCTATACATTTACGTGCTGGCTTCAATCTCACCAGAGGGTGTTAGAATCAGAAATTGAAATTCAGCCTTTCAATTTTTTGTTTTTGGGCCACACTCATGTATGTTCAGGGGTTGCTCTTGGCTCTGCACTCGGGAATCTTACTTGGAGGTGCTCAGGGAATGCAAAGTATTAAACTTGAGTCAGCCATGTGCCAGGTTAGTGCCATAGTACTTTTTCTCTGGCCCAGCTCTGCCATTTTTTAATGTCCTAAAAGATAGTAAAATTCAGAGTACAGAATTTATAACTGTACTCTTAAAATTCAGAGTACAGTATTTATAAACACAAAATTTGAATTGATAAAATAAAAATGGACAGTTTCTTACTATAGCCAGCTGTGTGCTCTAAATTGCTGGAAAGCTACCTTAAATGCTAAAACTCTCTGAACAACTCTGACTCTATATGTTATCAATTTATAGCAATGAGTCTGGCTATGGTACACATCGGGTATATCTCATGGGACTTTATGGAAATAAAAATTCACAAAGTAAGGGAATAAATAAAAAAATGCAGTAGTCTAGTAGATGTTTTAAATCATCAAAAAGACAATGTAGTTAAAAATTTTAAGTGGGAAATGTGCACTGGTGGAGGTGATGGGTGCTGGAACACTGTATGACTGAAGACTAATCATGAACGGCTTGGAAGGGTCTATCTCACAGTGATTCAATAAAAACTTAAAAAAAAAACATTTAGGGGGCCAGAGTGATAGCACAGCGGGTAGGACTTTTGCCTTGCACATGGCTGACCTGGGTTCGATTCCCAGCATCCCATAAGGTCCCTTGAGCACTGCCAGGAATAATTCCTGAGTACATGAACCAGGAGTAACCCCTTTGCATTGCTGGGTATGACCCAAAGGGCCAAAAAAAAATTTAAATGTAGGGGTTAGAGTGATAGTACAGCAGGTGAAGGCACTTGCCTTGCATGCAGCCAGCTGAAGTTTGATACACAATATCCCATACAGATTCCTGAGCCTGCCAGGAGTGATCCATGAGTGCAGAGCTAGAAGTAGGCCCCGAGTACTGTCAGGTGTGGCCCCCAAAACAAAACCAAAAATTTAAATGTAACTTTCTTGTATATTTGCTCATTTCAGATCTCTATTTCTTTTTAGTATTGGGAATTTGGGTGCTTGGGGGCTTACTTTTGGCTCTGCTTTTGGGAGTCGCTCCCAGTGTCACTGGGGGACCATTTGGTGCTGGGCCATGGAATCAGGTCAGCTGCATCAAAGCAAGCACCTTAACCCCTTTACTCCTTTTTCAGGCAAGATCTCTGTCTTAAATTGAATGTTAGCCCAGTTCATTCTAATTCTGAATAAGTAGCCCCAGTGTGTGTGTGTGTGTGTGTGTGTGTGTGTGTTGCCAGGAATTGAATCCCAGGCTGCTTATGCATGTGAGGCAAATGTTCTATTTCAGAGCCACTTCTTCAGTCCTAACATGTAACTTTCTTAAGCTGGAAACCCAAGAACTATTTCTGGGTGAATGAAAAGGATTGAACACCCTACTCAGTGAACCTTGACTATTAACATTCTTTTTTGGGGGGGTGTATGTGGAAGAAGGTGGGTGAGGGCTGTATCCAATGGTGCTCAGGGGCTTCTGGGGGAATTGCTGGGGAATGTAAAATAGGGATTGAACTAGGGTTGACTGCAGGCAAGAGGAGCGCCTCACTCCCCATCCCCGATCCCCCACCGTCTCTGGTTTTACATTCACCTTTAGCTTTAATACGGCTCAATCATAGTTATATAAATTGTATAAAACTTTTTGGAGATTGCAGATGGGTTTGTCACTTTCAGAGAAGAATTAAGGTTCTTTAGCCGAAATCTCCTCTGACATGAAATTTTGTTTCATATCTTTTGTCTTCTGGTTTCAGAAGTCAGAAAAGGAACTTTCTTACTTTTCTTTCTTTCTCTCTCTCTCTTTCTTTCTTTCTATTTTGGTTTCTCTTTCTTTCTTTCTTTCTTTCTTTCTATTTTGGTTTTTGGGCTGCTTTCAGCAGTGCTCAGGGTTACTCCTTGTTCTGCATGAGGAATTACTTCTGGCAGTACTCAGGGAACCATATGTGGTTCCAGTGATCAAACCCAGGTTGACCACAGCAGGGCAAGTGCCTTACCCACTGTATTTTCTTTCTAGCCCCCTTTTCTTTCTCTCTCTCTCTCTCTCTCTCTCTCTCTCTCTCTCTTTAGGTTTTACTTAATTTTTTAAAAGTTGTTCACAATAATTTATTACATTAAATATTATAACACCATTACCACCATCACCAAATCCTGCCCCAAAATAATTTATTTTGTATTGCTTGTTATGAATAATCCACTAAAAATGATCCAAAATTTTTCCTTGTAGGGAAGTGTTGTGAAGATTATTGTAGCTCACCCTGAAGCCATTAAGCCCTTGTACAAGAGATTACTAATATGTTGTTACAGGTTGAGCCTGTGTGCAAATATATATATATAAATATATATATATTCTATATATGTATTTTTTATCGAGATCTGTTGCCTTCTACTTTACACCCTATCAAATGTGGTATGTTACATCGTGGTGTAGAATATGAGATGTTGCTTCAGGAATTCTAAAATTTTGCATAAGATGATACATTTGGAATTAAATTTTTAACTGGATGGTGACTTTGGGATCTGGAGGCATCTCTGCAGTTTGTTGCTCTCTTCCGAGATTTATTTGTGAGTCTCTGGGTCATGGCTGTTAGTGAGCTTATATGGCACCAAAGGCAGTTCATGGGCATGACTACCAGGGTCCCAAAGAACAGGGAGATGGCGGGGGCAGGTCACTCATTCCTGACTTCATGCAAGCCTGGAGATTTCAGTCTTAAAACCTGCATTCTAGTCCCCTTTTCTAATTAGAATTATATGCCTGTCTTGTCTCTTATTTTTAGTTTATGCTTTACTAGGTATAGAATGTTTTGTCTGATTTTATTATTGTGACTGCCCAAAATTAGACAAATTTTTGCTGCCTTAGAAGACAGTTGTGTTTACAATTTCTCAGTTTTTAAAAAAACAGCACATTTCAGAGCTAGAAATTTAAAGTTTAAATAAAACATAAAGCTTCAAATAAAGTAGTAAAAGCTTTTCATGTTCACAGTTGCCTGTAATATCAAATGAATAAGAGTATGGTGAGCTCTTTTATTCCTATTACTTCCAAATATTATATCCTAGGATGTTTGTTTATTGTCATGTTAGATTATAAACTCTATTAGGATAGATGGGTTTGCATTGCTTTCTAATTCCATTGTCTGGCATATAGTGTTTGATAAACATTTATTGAATTAAAAAGAGTTGTGTATATATTATATAGCACTGTAGCTCTGTCCTCCCATTGTTCATCGATTTGCTTGAGCGGGCACCAGTAAAGTCTCCATTGTGAGTACTGTTTTTGGCATATGAAATACACCACGGGGAGCTTGCCAGGCTCTGCCGTGTGGGCGGGATACTCTCGGTAGCTTGCCGGGCTCTCTGAGAGGGATGGAGGAATTGAACCCGGGTCGGCCGAGTGCAAGGCAAACATCCTACCTGCTGTGCTATCGCTCCTGCCCCATATGTATATGCCTTGCATTATATTTATTATATATGCATGTATATGTATGTATATATACACATATATTGTGTGTTTTCAAAAGGCCAGCTATGCTCTGTCTTGCCGCCTGTGTTCTTTGGTCTCGGGCTGCTTCCCCCACCCTGGGGAGGCCGTCGGTGATAGGTAGGCGAAGGAAGGAACGAGGGCCAGGCTGGTCGGATCAATTGTAGTTTATTCCACTCCTCTTCTGCTTCTTTCTCTTGAGCCTGAGCCCCCTTCATTCTCCTTTTTGCTTCCCCCTTACTCTCCTTCCAGCCTCTGGATCTGACTTTGCCCCCTCTGCTCTTACAATCTTAGTTTATATAGCAATCATGTAGGGTGGTGATATAAAGGCTGGTTGAACATTAACAAATCAACAAAGAGGGGTAAGACCACTCCTCCAGGAGATTAACTCAAGGATAAAATCTATCTAAAGAGATTACTTCAGATTACTAGGAGGTTTGCTCAAGGGTGGGATCCCAACGAGGGTGTGTTCTTTCCTCAGCTAGTAATCCACTTAAATAGTTGTAGTAAATCTACTTCTAATATTTGTAGCAATGTCATTCTGTGTGAGCACAGTAAGAGATATAAACTTACAGTTTGGTTCTTCCTGAGGACATCTCACTATATATTCTGCAGTCCTCAGACCAGGTTAGTCTTCCTAACCCCAGCAGGGTCCTAGTCTCGTCGTTACTTTTGGATCATGACTGCATTTGTCCATAATCATGCCCTCAACTTATAGTTGAGTATTGTGGTGCTTTGGCCTGGCCCATTTCAATGCCAGGGTAGCTCACAGCTTGCCCTGGGTCCATTCAGTCCCTTGTCGGGATCCTGCTTTTGAGGTGCTAGGAACTAAGGGCAATTGAGTCAAGAAAGCGGAAGCCCAGGAGTAATTACTATTCAGTGTCAATCAACTCCCAAGTTAATATTAACTGTCTTCCTGTGTCCATACAGAAAGGACATTGCATTAAGACATAACTTGAATACAAGTTCAGTGTTCTTAGAAGGATCTGATCTTACAAGCTAACAGAATCTGATTAGGGAGAAAAGGTGATTAACTGGCTGGGGAGGAGAGCACAGAGAAGAGTTTACAGATAAACAGAGGAATGGGAGTGACTAGGGAGCACTGTGATTGGTGTAACTGATAAACCTAAGCTCCCTGTGGCAATGTTATCCTACAATATATAATATATATATACTATATATATTTGAAGGAGCTTCACAAGCACTACTTGGGGGCATAAGGGCAACTCTTAGTATTACTCAGCCTGACTTTGCAGGCCTGATGATTTCATGCTTGGCCCGGAGGTGTTGGTAGCCACCAGGTACCCTGGAGGGATCCAGGAACTCTGAGGAACCCTGTGTGCCAGGGATTGAATTCAAGGCATGTGTTTTTAACCTTTTGCTCCATCTCCCCAGCCCAGAGTTGAATCCTTTTTTTTTTTTTTTTGCTTTCTTCTCTTTACTGTTTTATCTGTTTCATATCTTTTTCATTTTCTTGTACTTTTTTTGTGTGTGTGAGGTGGCCACATCCAACCATGCTCAGAGCTTATTGATCATACTCAATATTTCGACACCAGACCTTTCATTATTATTTGGAATTTTACCCCAACACTCAGATCTGCCAAAAAGGCAACAGTAGACAGTTTGTTTTCTGTTGTTGATTATGAACAACATACAATGTCGTGTGGCCATAGTAGTGGCTGCGAGATTTTGGAATTACAAAATTTTAACAATTGAATATGGAGGGATTTCTCCCAAAACCTCTTGGGTTCCAAGATTTGTTCCTGAATCTCTTGGATCATGGCTGTTAAGCAGCTTGATCAGGAGCCAGAGAAGCCATTCGTGGGCAACAACTCGAGGTCTCATTGGGATAGGGAGGAGAGGGCCAGCTCCACCCCGTACCATGAGGCCTTGCGTGTCTCGTCACTGAGGGCCCAAACCTGACTATCTAGTGGCCTCTGGAGGATAGCGGCCACTGAGCCGCCAAGGGGGAGCAGGTGGAGGGACAGCATCCTTTCCCCAATGGGGTGGCCTGGTGACAGTAACCTACCGCAGGATCTGGGCGCATTTCAGCCCAAAGTCGCTGGGTTCGGAGATTTGTTTCTGAGTCTCTGGGCTCATGGCTGTTAAGCAGCTTGATCAGTAGCCAGAGAGGCCATTCATGGGCGGTGACTCGGGGTCTCATTGGGGTGGGGAGGAAAGGGCCAGATCCACCCCCATCCTGTGAGTCCCCATGTGTCTCGTCATTTGTGGGCCCAAACCTGACTGTCCAGTGGCCTCTGGAGGATGGTGGCCACCGAGCCGCCAGTGGGGAACAGGCCAAGGCATGAAACCTATTTCCACCTGGGGTTGCCCGGCACTGGTAACCTACTGCAGGGACCGCAGGCATTTCTGCCAAAAGCTGCTGGGTTCCGAGATTTGTTTCTGAGTCTCTTGGATCGAGGCTGTTAAGCAGCTTGATCAGGAGCCAGAGGGTCCTTTCGTGGCCGGCGACTCGGGGTCTCGTTGGGGCGGGGAGGAAAAGGCCGGCTCCACCCCCATCCCTTGAGGCCCTGTGTGTCTGTCACTGAGGGCCCAAACCTGACTGTCCAATGGCCTCTGGAGGATGGCGACCACCGAGCCACCAAGGGGGAGCAGGCGGAGCTACAGCACCCTTTCCCACCTGGGGTGGACTGGCGCCCGTAACACATTGTGTGGACCAGACGCATCTCTGCCAAAAGCCGCTAGGTGCCGAGATATGTCTCCGAGTCTCTGGGATCATGGCCGTTAAGCAGTCTGATCAGGAACCAGAGAGGCTTTGCCGTCAATTAAATAGCTGAGCCAGTGGTGGTGTGTGGGTGTGTCTCCCACATACCTAAATTTTGGCCGTTTACTTTCTTGGTAAACTTTGCCCGAATTTTTTGGGGTGGACAAAGGCACAGCAGCAATTTTGGGGTATCTGGAAGTCTGAAGACGCCATTAAGCTGCTGATGCACTTGCCTCACAGGTACAAATTGACCTGCTGGTGGCACCATACCCCCATTTTATAAGCATTTCTTAATGGGATCATGTAGAGAAAGCTTCAGAAGGGGGTCACATTGGAAAAAGTTGAGAAATACTAGCTTTAAAGGCTAGAGTGCATAACTGGGTTTAACCCTTGACTGTAATTTTTAAGACTTGACAGGTGTAGCCTTGTGACCCTCAGCACTGCTGGGAAGTTCCCTTCACCACCCCACTTAGGCATTTCAAAAAGGTAATTCACAAATGACTTGGAGGTAAGTGTTATCCAGTTAATACTGCTAGTATGCTAGGGGGATTCTGGACATTTCCATAGTTACCCATGCTATTACCATCAAAATCCAAGACTACCATCCAGTCAGGTTGTACCTTTACTAGTAGAGTGAGTTATTTAATAATACGTTTGTTTTGGGACCACATCCAGTACTTCTCAGGGGCTACTCCTGGTGTATTGCTTGAATTTACTACCAGAAGTTCTTGGGGGGACCTTTGGTGCCCAGGATTAAACCTGAGTCTCCTGCATGCAAAGTCCTCTAAGCTGTCTCTTGGCCCCTTACCTACCTTCCTTTTATCTTATTTAATCATTCTTGCTGTAAACTCTTTAATCTATCATAATGCTTATATAACCACAAGTTATTAAGGTTATTAAGAATTTAGAGACGCAAGAGAGATTGTACAGTGGGTAGAATGTTTGCCTTGTATGTGGCTGACATGGGTTTGATTTATAGCACCCTGTGTGGTTTCCCAAGCCTGCCATGAGTGATCCCTGAGCTCAGAGCCAGGAGTAAGTCCTGAGCACTGTGGGTATGGCCCAAACTATCACCCTTCCTGCAAAAAAAGAAGAGACGTATAAAGTAGGTATCCCAGTCTGTAAATGTTAGATATACTTAGTCCATTTTCAGAATTTCCATCACTGTCTGTCCTCTTGATAGGCGGATCTTACTTTTGACATTTGTATTGCTGAGTTTTTTGTTTGTTTGTTTTGAGGGGATATTCCCAGGAACCAAATCCAAGATCTCACACATGTGCTCTAGTACTAAGCAATATCTTTCAATCCAGCATCCATTTTAATGCTTTCATAGATGTTTTTACTGTAACTATACCAATCAATATTTTCTCAATTTCTTTTTCTAGACTAATTTTTGTTTTTATTTTTTGCTACTACATATTCATGGGCTGGAGTGATAGCACAGCGGGTAGGGTGTTTGCCTTGCATACAGCCAACCCAGGTTCGATTCCTCCGCCACTCTCGGAGAGCCCGGCAAGCTACCGAGAGTATCTTGCCCGCACCGCAAAGCCTGGCAAGCTACCCATGACGTATTTGACGTACCAAAAACAGTAACAACAAGTCTCACAATTTGTTGTGAGATGTTACTAGTACCCGCTCGAGCAAATCGATGAACAATGGGAGGACAGTGCTACAGTGCTACATATTCATAGTAGTAGTATGTTATATATACTATTATAATTGCATATTTATATACATTATATATGTATGCATATATATGTTTTCCTAGAACATACTCCTAGAAGTGGGATTGTTGCCTAGATCAAAGGCAGTTCACATTTAAAATTTTGACAGAAACTGCCAAGTTGTCTTCCAGAATTTTAAGATCACTCTGATAATTGAGTAGAGAATAGATTGATGTGGAGCAAGATTGGCAGTGGGTAGATAAGTTTGGAGGCTGTTGCAGTCATCCAGGCAAGAAATTATGCTCTTCGTTCTAAGATAACAGTGGAGATGAGGAAGGGTAGATTGATTCAAGAATAAGGTGGGTGGGAGAACAGATGGCATTGTTAATGAAGTAGATATGAGTAATAAAAAAGAGGAAGGAGTCAAGGATGATTCAGGTGGAATCAATTAGTGACATCAAATAGATTTGCCTTGAGATGAAACCTACTTGCCATAACTAGATTAGATACTTTACAACTTTGACATTTTATGGTTTTGAGACCCATGAGTTTCCTCATTTATAGATTAAATGATTTCTTAATTCTTTTTGTCTCGTATCTCATATTGTGGGTATATATTCTTCGATATCATTTTTTGGGGGGGCTACATCCACTGGTGCTCATGGCCTTCTGGTTCTCTGCTCAGGAATCATTTTTCACGCATTCGGAGACCACATAGGGTGCCAGGGATCGAACCTGGGTTAACCGCATGTGCAGGGCCCTGTGTTTGATTTCTGTACATGTGGCTTCTGAGCACCACTGGGTGTGACCCTCATAAAAATAGATCTCTTCCATGTCCTTCTAGTATTCATAGACTGGGGAAACAGCTTATAAGTAGAGAATCATTTGAGCAAGAGGACATATGCTTTTTTTAGGAGAGGACTTTCCTAACACTCCATAGTACTAAGATCTTTTATTTTTTTTCTTTTTGGGTCACACCTGACAATGCACAGGGGTTACTCCTGGCTCTGCACTCAGGAGTTGCTCCTGGCGGTGCTCAGGGGACCATATGGGATGCTGGGAATCGAACCTGGGTCAGCCGCGTGCAAGGCAAACACCCTACCCACTGTGCTGTCTCTCCAGCCCCAAGATCTTTCATTTCTTGTCTACAAATATAACTTCCTTTCCCATTAGCTTTGGTTGTTCTTCAGACATTCTCTTCTGATTTTGTAATCACATCCATCCAAGGGAATCCTTATTTTCCTCTTTGTTCCTGCTCTCCTACCAGCTTGGTGGAAAATTGTTTTTGCAAATCTGTTTTAAAAGAATGGTCTGCTTATTACTTCTGAATATTGATCTATCACAGGATAATTTACAAAATGGTCCTTATCATTTGTCCCTGTCTCTTTGCTCTTTTTCCAGTTTATGTTCATGCCATATTATAATAATTTTATTTATTTAGGGTTTTTTTTTTTCCATTTTGGGTCACACCTGGAGATGCACAGGGGTTACTCCTGACTTTTCACTCAGGAATTATCCCTGCTGGTGCTCAGGGGACCATATGGGATGCTGGAAATCGAACCTGGGTCGGTCGCGTGCAAGGCAAACGCCCTACCTGCTGTGGTATTGCTCCAGCCCCTTATTTTATTTTTTGAAATCACAAACTTGCTCACCTTCTAACCTAACCATGCTTACATTTACTTTATTCAGACCTGGGATCTTCCTTCATTCTCTCTAGATGTTCTTTGTATTTTTTACTATGGTGCTCAAAGAATACACTGCACTTGCCTGGGTTATATTATATATCATGCTATTGTGATTATTACAGAAATAATTTTGGTGACTCTTTTTTAAATTGAATCACTGTGAGATACAGTTATAAAATTGTTTATGGTTGAGTTTCAATCATACAATGTTCCAACACCCATCCCTTCACCACTTCACCAGTTTACATTTCTCATCATCAATGTCCCCACTTCCCTCCCTCTACCCACCCCCAGCCTGCCTCTATGGCAGGCACCTCTCTCTCTCTCTCTCTCTCTCTTTCTCACTCTCTCCCTCCCTCCCCTTTTGGGCATTATGTTCAGGGGACCTTGTGGTGCTGGGGTCACACTTGGCTTTGCATTCATCTTAACTGCTGTACTATTTCTCTGACCTCTGTGGCTTTTTTTCTTTTCCTTTTTTGGGTCACACCCAGCAATGCACAGAATGCACAGGGATTACTCCTGGCTCTGCACTCGAGAATTACTCCTGGCGGGCTATGGGACCATATGGGATGCTGGGAATCGAACCCGGGTCAGCCACGTGCAAGGCAAACACCCTACCCACTGTACTCCAGCCCGCTCTGTGACATTTTTTCATAAACCTTTTTCATGATGGAAAAGTTCTGTTTAGTTGTTTCTGTCATAAAAGAGAGTTAGATTTTGTCAAATGCTGCTTTTTTTTCTGTGTGATTGAGATGTAGACCTCTCCCTTTTGTTTTACTAATGTTACTTACATTGATTAATATTTTTACATTGAATCTTCATAATCCTGGGATAAATTTCATTTTGTTATGGTGTGTAGTTCCAAAATGTGTTTCTGGAATTGAGTGCGTGTTTTTTTATGCCTTTATCGACAGTGCGTATTTTCTTGTATCTTTAGTTTCCATATTAGGTAATACTGATTTCATAAAATGAGTCAGGAGGTATTATTCTCTCTTTATTTTTTTTTGATGTGTTTGAAAAGAATCAGTGTTAATTCTTTATATGTTTAGTAGAATTTAACAGTGAAGACATCTAGGATTCACTTTATTAGGAGGGTAGGGCACACAGCCAATCAGGGTTCTATCCCCAGCACCCCATATGGTCCCCCAAACTTGCCAAGAGTGACCTCTGAGCACAGAGCCAGGAGTAAGCTTTGAGCACCATGCGATGTGGTCCCAAAACAAAAACGCGCGCGCGTGTGTGTGTGTGTGTGTGTGTGTGTGTGTGTTCATAGGGAGTGCACCAATGGTGTGGTGCTGAGAAAGGCTCAATTCTGGAGATATCTAGACTGCTGTGCTGATTGTAGTATAGTGCTTGGACAACAGTATGGGCAGAATGCTAGGAGTAAGTAAGGAGCTTGGTGGTACAGAGCATTAAAATCAGGACTACAAACATAACTGGCATGTATGCTCTACCATTTTTGCTATTTTTCCAGCCAATAGTGATATGCTTTTTTGTTTTGTTCTGTTTTGATTTGATTTTTGGGCCACACCTGGCAGTGCTTGGGTTACTCCTGACTCTGCATTCAGGAATCATTCCTGACAGGTGGGATGCTTGGGTGTTGGCCGCATGCAAGGCAAGTGCCTTAACCACTATACTATTGCTGTGAGCTCATTGTTGTGTTTTAAAAATAATTTCCCCAATATTTTTAGATATTTTAAACCTAGAGAAGTTGTCTTGCTGTTTTATCAGAGTGATCCTGTGGGATACAGTGGTAGCCTCATGTGCAGTTGGGGGAGGCTTTCTCTTTCGTTGTTTTGTTTTGAGGTACATGCAGTGGTGTTCAGGAGTTACTCCTGGCTCTGCTCAAGGATAACTCCTTGCAGGGCTTGGGGAACCATAAGGGATGCCAGGGATCGAACCAGGGTCAGCTGCATGCAAGACAAATACCCCACCTGCTATATTACTGCTCTGGCCTCTCCTTTCTGTTTGTCTGCCTACAGAATATGGCTTTTGAAGGCTGGAGAGATGTATAGCTGGGCGCTTGCCTCGTACGTGACTGACTGGCTTTGATCCCTGGCATCCCCAAATAAAACAAAAATGTACTTCCAAGGGGTTGCTAAGTGATTTTTTTTCTTTTTGGGTCACACCTGGGAATGCACAGGGGTTACTCCTAGCTCATGCACTCAGGAATTACTCCTGGCGGTAGTCCGGGGACCATATGGGATGCTGGGACTCAAATCTGGGTAGGCAGCATGTAGGAAAGTACCCTACCCGCTGTGCTATATTACTGAAGCCCTGATTTTTTTTTTAAGGAATTGTTGTTTTGTTTTTCTTTCTTTTTTTTTTAATAGTGCCAGGGATTGAATCCAAGGTCTCATACATGTAAAGTATGTACTGTATTACTGAGCTACAAGTAAATAACCCTAATAAATTAAAGATTTTAAGTTTTTGGTTGTTTCGGTTGTATCTTTTCTTTATACTTTTGGCTTCATCTTCTATGGCTTTGTTTTAAATATACTGCCCTATCTTATTTTTTTATTTATTTATTTTATTTATTTATTGAATCACAGTGGGAAAATTTATAAAGCTTTTAAGTTTAAGTCTCGGTCATGCAATGATCAAACACTTTACCCTTCACCAGTACTTATTTTTCACCACCAAGAACCCCAATATACCCCCCTCCCCTCCCAATGCCTGTGAGGCAGATGAATTCTACTTAACTTTCTGTCTACTTTGATAACATTCATTATTTTGACAAAAGATGCACCATTATTGTTTAGAGTTTCCACCCAACAATCAGAACTGCTGTAAAGGCATTGTGAAATAATTTGTTTTCTATCGTTCATTATGAGAACCAAATTATGTCGCACAGCTGCGATAGCAGCCACACGATTTTGGATTTCTGATATTTTACTTATTAAGTTTGGAGGGATTTCTGCCAAGAGCTAGATAATTACAAGATTGGTTTCTGTGGCTCTGGAGCCATGACCTTGCCGGAGAGCCACTTGTGGGGGGCAACTCATGACCTCGGTAGAGCATGAAGGACAAGCCGGGAATATACTTCCCTATCTTATAATTATTTGATACTTTTTTAAAACTCTTTGAGTTATTTCCTGATAGCTCCCATTGCTAATTGTTTCATTATGTATTTTATAATTTTATACATAGTGTTGGGCTTAAATTACACAGTTTCATAAGGCCTCCTGATGTACATTTCATCTGTCTTGAGTGATAGCCACATGTGTTTCAAGAAATCAAAGGAAACTCTCCCTGTTCTCCACAAACTAGAATATAAGCTCCCTGAAATCGAGATCTTTTGTTGATTAGTGTCTTCTAACTTGTCTATAATAGTGCTTGATATCTACTAGGTATCCTTTCTGTCTTTAATAGTATCTATCTTTGCTAGCTGGTGGATTTGTTTTTTAATTTTCCTTGTAGTTTAGGTAACACAGTTACAGTAGTGTTACACTTACAGGTTTTTATTGTACAAAGTCACTGCACATCATCACCACCAAATGTGCCTAAGATTTTCTACTAGTCCTTTTTTTTTCCATTGAGGAAGAGGAGAGAAGGACTATTATAGGTGTTTCTTATTAATAATGATGACTGGGTGGGTTTTTTTAACATTTTGCTTGTTTGCTCCAATGATATGACTTTGACTCATGTTATGCATAAAGATGATTCTGTTCATATTATGATGAATGAGTGGTTGCCACCTTTCTGGATCTATTTTTGTTTCAGAGGCCTCACTTTTGTTGAGTTTCATATTTTTCTTTTCTTTTGTCTTCATTTCTTTTCTCTTCATATCCTTCCCTCCTTCCATCCATCCCTTCTTTTCTCCCTGTTTCCCTCCCTCACTTCCTTCCTTCCTCCCTTTTTTTTTCCACTTTTTGGGAGGCAAAAACAGTGCTCACTGTTTACTCTTGCCTCTTTGCTCAGGGATCATTCCTGGAGGTGGAGAATTGAAATGGGGTCAGTCATGTGCCAGGCAAGCACCTTACCCCTGTATTATCTCTTCAGATCAAGTTTCATACTCTGAGCCATCTTCAACTTGTTTTTTCTTGGTGATGCCAGGGATTGAATCCAGGGCTTCTCATATTGAAGGCAAGTGCTCAGCCACTGAACTTCAACCCTGGCCATTTTCAGTGTATTTTAACTTATCCTCATATTTCTATTTTGGAGGATGAGAAGGCATATTGTATATATATATGTTTTAAAAATGAATATTATTTAGGGGCCAGAGAGATAGTAGAGGGGTTAAGTAGCTCTTGACTGTATATGGCTGACCCTGAATCTGTCTTTGGCACTGCTTATGGTCCCCTGAGCATTTGCTGGGAGTGACCCTTGAGAACAGTCAGTGGCAAGCCTGAGAACCACTAGGTGTGACCTAAAAAATAAAGCAAAGAAAATTTTGATTAAGTATTACAGGTTACAGACTAAAGCAACATTTTCAGGATTGGAGAGAAGTTTAATGAGCTAATTATATCACATGTGGAAGGCCAGATTCCATTCTTGGCACTGCATAGTCCCTGAACACTGCAGGGAGTAACTCTTTAGCACAGAGCTAGGAGTATTCCTTGAGCCCCTGAATGTGGCTTCCAAAACAGACAAAAAATCAAATTATTTAAATAATAGTTTGGCTGATAGTGAGAATGACGTCTCACAAATAATAGTAAGAACTTAGGTAATTATAAAACATAAGGAATTATAGATGAAAAGTAGAAAAATCACAAAGAGAAATTTTTTTCTAACCTAAAGATGTGAAAAAGGGGGTGGGGGTGGGATAGGGAACCTAAAAACACTTCTGGAGGGAAGTTGACACTGGTGGCAGGGTGTTGGAACATTGTATGTTAAAAACTCATCTACGAGTAACTTTGTAACTCATGGTATTTTCATAAAATAAAATTTGGGAAATTAAGACATGGAAAAAGATTTTAAAAATTAAGAAAACATATGGTACATTTTTATGATTAGTATGCCTACTGTGGGGAAAAACTTTCCCATATCAAGGGTGGGTACAACTTAATAGTTTTTTTTTTCATTTGTTCATAATTAACTTTTATTGTTCATCATTAAGTCATTGGGCAGAGTCTGGCAAACTCCCCGTGGCATACCAAATATGCCAAATACCAGTAACAATGATGGGTCTCATTCTCCTAAAGAGCTTTGAATATAATCTCAGGGCTAGGATGAAAGAGACGTTACTGGGGCCTGCTCAAGACAATCGACGAATAACATTAAGTCATTAGGGTATACACCCAATGGTGCTTGAGGCCATTCCTAGCAAGGTGCTCAGGAGTTGACCTGGTGGTGCCAAGGCAATTATGTGGTGCCAAGTATAGAACCCAGGATCCCACATGCATAATATATTTGCCAACTCTGAGCCACCTCTCTAACTTCATCTTTTTTTTTTTTTTAACTTCTTGAGAGTCACACCCGGCATTGCTCAGGGGCTACTCCTGGTTCTGCACTCAGAAATTACTCCTGGCAGTGCTGGAGGCACCCTATGGGATTCTGGGGATTGAACTCAGGTCAGCTGTGTGCAAGACAAATGCCCTATCCGCTGTACTATCGTTTTGGCCCCCATTAAATCATTTTTAATGAAACGTATCTATATATTTTGGGAAGTGTTGGGATCATACCCAAGGTCTTATACATGGAGATAATTGTTCTGTCACTGAGTCACATCCCTGACCCGTTATGAAATTTGGAAGCTATTTAGCAGTTCTGGGGGTTACATTAAAAACAAATGAAAAAAAAAAACAACAGTAAAGAAGAGGCCAGAGTGATAGTACAGCAGTATGGTATAAATTTATGTCATACTGATATAAAAAACTAGGAACTGACCTACCACTTGTGATTGAAGTTCTTAGTTCTAATTGTCAAAGATCTTTAAAAAAAGGGTTGATAATTGTGGGGGTCATGTGATAATAATGACTAATATTGCTGCTTCTTTGTTTTGCAGTTCCAATTCCTAGCAGATATGATCGGCGAGTGTCAGGTATGTGTCTCTTTCATAATACACTGCTGAAGTACTATTTTAAGTTAAGGTTGTCTTAAATAAAAGTTGATTTTTCACATTGAAAAGTAACTTTATATTATATAATATTATAAAAATTAACTGTGATTCTTCTGTGATTATCTGATTCTTCATTATGCTTCAAGTTTTGAGTATGTATATGAAAATATGTACATATTTTCATTTTTAATATGCCATATTTATTTATTGGGGGGTTCACCATTCTAGTGGTGCCCAGTAGCTATTCCTATCTCTGCTCAGAAGTGATCCTTAGGAGTACTCTGGGATACCATATGCATACTGTCACTGTCACTGTCCTCTTGTTGTTCATCAATTTACTCAAGTGGGCCCAGTAACATTGTGAGACTTATTGTTACTGTGTTTGGCATATCGAATATGTCACGGGTAGCTTGCCAGACTTTGCCGAGCGGGCGAGATAGAGATACTCTTGGTGACTAGGGACATGATACGTACATATTTTTATGTAAGTATTTTTAATTACATAAAATTCGGGCTGGAGCCATAGCACAGCGAGTAAGGCCTTGCACGCGGCCGAAATGGCCAACCTTGCCGACCCAGGTTTGATTCCTCCGCCCCTCTTGGAGAGCCCGGCAAGCTACCGAGAGTATCTTGCCCACGTGGCAAAGCCTGGCAAGCTCCCCATGACATATTCAATATGCCAAAACAAAAACAGTAACAACAAGTCTCACAATTTTTTGTGAGATGTTACTGGTACCTGCTTGAGCAAATCGATGAACAACAGGAGGACAGTGCTACATAAAATTAATTACATAGCTGTAATTTGTTTAATATCATTGAATTTTTTCATTCTTATTGTTCTATAGCTTCTAAAAACTCCTTTTCATTTCCCTATTTCTGATGCTCCAGATAATATGGACATTAATTTTTTGTATATATTTTGGGATCTTTAAAATAATTTTCTCAGTTAAAGTGTTAGGAGCAGTATTCTCATGTTGAGGACTAAACACAGCCTTTTTTTTTTTCCTGTTACTTTTAGAGATATAATCTATAGAATAGGCTCAGGGGAAAAAGATACTTTTTTCCACCATCATCTTACTATTGTGAATATGCTTATTCCTTTAATTTTTTTTTTGGTTTCCATAATTTTTATTTTCACGCAAATACAAAAAATAAAAAACCCTTATATTTTACCACCATAAGAATCTAAAACATATTAATGTGTTTAGGTGCCTAATGCATTTGAAGTGTCAGCATACTTGTAAATAATTTTCTTTATTTTTCCTTTAAGTAGGGATCTCTCTATATATCTATCTATGTATGTGTATAAATATATCCCATGGTTAATCATTATAGAGGAATACAAAATGTGTAAATTTTTTTTATCATTTTTTTATTAGTGAAACACCATGAGGTACAGTTATAGACTTAGAAATTTTTGTGCTTGGGTTTCAGTTATACAATGATCAAGTACCCATCCCTTCACCAGTGCCCATTCTCCCCCACCACGGGTCCTAGCATCCCTCCCACCCCCCATTCCCCCCGTCCCACCCTGCCGCTGTGGGCAGGGCATTCCCCCTTGTTCTCTCTCTCTTCTTTTGGGTACTGTGTTTTGCAAGAGAGGCATTGAGTGGCAATCATGTTTGGTCTATAGACTACTTTTAGCATGTCTCTCCCACCCTGGGAGGGTCTTCACAACACCCTTTATCTTCAAAGATGTCACGCCACTGGCCGAGCAAGTGAAAACAGAGATAGACAAATGGGACTATCTTAAACTAAGAAGCTTCTGCACCTCAAAAGAAACAGTGACCAAAATACAAAGACAGCATACAGAATGGAAAAGAATATTCACCAAATACACATCCGACAAGGGGTTGATATCAAGGATATACAAGGTACTGGTTAAACTACACAAGAAGAAATCACCCAACCCCATTAAAAAATGGGGCGAGGAAATGAACAGAAACTTTCGCAAAGAAGAAATCCGAATGGTAAAAAGGCACATGAGAAAATGCTCTACATCACTAATCATCAGAGAGATGCAGATCAAAACAACAATGAGATATCATTTCACACCACAGAGACTGGCCCACATCCACAAGAACAAAAGCAACAGGTGCTGGCGCAGATGTGGTGAGAAAGGGACCCTCCTTCACTGCTGGTGGGAATGCCGGCTGGTCCAACCCTTTTGGAAAACAGTATGGACGATTCTCAAAAAATTAGAATTTGATCTCCCATTTGACCCAGCTATAGCACTCCTGGGAATATATCCCAGAGAGGCAAAAAGGTATAGTCGAAGTGACATCTGCAATTGTTTGTTCTTTGCAGCACTCTTTACAATAGCCAGAATCTGGAAAAAACCTGAGTGCCCAAGAACAGATGACTGGTTAAAGAAACTTTGGTACATTTACACAATGGAGTACTATGTAGCTGTTAGAAAAGATGAAGTCATGAAATTTACATACAAGTGGTACTACATGGAAAGTATCATGTTAAGCGAAATGAGTCAGAAAGAGCGGGATAGACACAGAAAGATTCATCTGGGGAACATTCCTTTAATTTAGAATGTCAAGTTGCACCTCAGCTTTAGATGGCATTTCTTTGATTATTAACAAAAATAAAATGTGCAAATGAAGGAAATGTATTTTTGTGTGAAATTGGTTTAATAATATTTTTCCACTTATCTATTATGGTTTACTTTTTAAATTTGTTTTTGGGCCACATCAAACAGTGCTCAGGGCTTGCTCCTGGCTGAGCTCAGGGATCATTCCTGGCAGGTTCGGGATTATATGGGGCACTGGGGATAGAATCCAGGTCAGACACATACAAAGCAAACGTCCTACCTGCTGTATCATTTCTCCAGCTCCTGACCTACTTTTTTTTTTTTAATACATTTGAGTTGATTCCATCATGGTTTTGTTTAATGTTTGAGTCCACACCCAGATGTGCCAGGAACTACTCCTTGTTTGCCACTCCTTGTCTGGCAGTGCTCTATACATTGGGATCACTCGTGACAAGTCTTAGGGGATCATATGGGATGCTTGGGGATCAAACCTGGATCAGCCGCATGCTGAGCAAGTACTCTACCCCACTATACTATCTCTATAGCCTTTGGCTCCAACTTTTCAAGTTTTTAATACAAAGTTTTCCAGGTTGGCTGAGCTACTTTTTTTTTTTCTTTGTGGGTCACACCCAGCAATGCACAGGGGTTACTCCTGGCTCTGCACTCAGGAATTACCCCTGGCTGTGCTCAGGGGACCATATGGGATACTGGGAATTGAACCCAGGTCAGCTGTGTGCAAGGCAAACGCCCTACCCGCTGTGCTATTGCTCCAGCCCCCTGAGCTACTTATTTTTATTTTACTACTTGTAATGGACTAAAATAAGTTAATGTGTGACCAGTACAATACAGCTTGGTACATAGCAGTACTTATTAAACATTGAGTATGTCACGAGGAGAAAGAGTACAGCAGGTAGGGCATTTGCCTTCCACATGACTGACCCGGGTTCAATCCCCAACACCTCATGAGTCCCCTGAGCCCAACTAGGAATCATCCCTGAGCACCACTGGGTGTTGTCCAAAAGGAAAAAAAAAGTTTTACCTTTTGGATACATCTAGAATTTATTTGGCTTTAGAGTTGGAATGTAAATGTTCCATAAAATTTATATTAGTTATATATGTCATATTCTTTTATATCTCCTTATTCTGGAAAGATTTCTTGATTTTAAATAATCCTATAACCTATTACTTGGTAAGGCTGTGGTTCCCCAGTCCTTTTCTTGAGAAAATCTGTTTATTTATGTTAGCATAAGACTCATTTCTGGGGGCCGGAGTGATAGTACAGTGGGGTATGGCATCCCATATGGTCCCTTGAGCACAGCCAGGAGTGATTCCTAAGTACAGAGCCAGGAGTAAACCCTGAGCATCGCTGGGTGTCACTCAAAAAGCCTGCCCCCCCCCCAAAAAAAAGGAAAATGGACTCATTTTTTTTCTGTTTATCCCTGTGCTGAATCCTTTCATCCCCACTAATTGGTATTACCCTTTAATGGAATAGGACTTCTGGAAGATGGAGCACATAATGACATATTTCAGAGGCAACAGGTGATGTTAGTTCATGAATTGTTTCTTGAACTGTCTGTGCAGTTCGTTCTTGAGCTCAGTATAGAATTCAGAGATATATAGTAGAACCCCCCCCGCCCTTAGCCTTTGCGATCTTATTTAAGATTTAAAATTTTTAATACTATTCACATGTTAAGTGAAAATTATTTAGGGGACAAGGAGATAGTTTAAAGGACTGGAGTACATGCCTTACACTCAAGAGGCCCCAAGGTTGATCCTTGCAAGGCACTGCATGGCCCCTGCAGCACTACCAGGTATGACTCTGGCAGCCCCAGCACTTTTGGGGCAAG
This sequence comes from Sorex fumeus, assembly GCF_029834395.1. Lineage (NCBI taxonomy): Eukaryota > Metazoa > Chordata > Mammalia > Eulipotyphla > Soricidae > Sorex > Sorex fumeus. The sequence continues at coordinate 49,764,360 of NW_026606129.1, read as the reverse complement.
TAGCATCACGTTGCCAAGACAGAGCATTGAACTCTCTGGTTGTCATTGTATCCTTAGGAGTGAACATTGCTTAGGAGTCCCCCTGCTGCTGCTCATTCCCCCACCCCTGCCAAAAAAATAAATTAAAAAAGCCAAAGAAGAGTGGCAGGAGAGATTGCAGGGGTTAAGGTGCTTGTACTGCATACAGCTAACCCCTGTTTAGGCCCTGGGACTTCATATGGTCCCCCAAGGGCCACCAAGAGTGATCCTGAACCATAGAGCCAGGAGTAAACTCTGAGTACTGCTGGGTGTGACCTGAAAATCAAAAGAAAAGTGGAAAGAAAATATTTTAAAGACTGCAAAATGATTGTTGAAGAGAGAAAGCAGCCTGTAGTAATAGCTGAGTTTTTTGAAATGAAGAATGACTCAGAGAGATAATACAGTGGTTAAGGCATTTTCCTTGCAGCAGCTAATGTGGGTTAAAACTCAGGTGACCACGCATGTTCCCCTGAGCACTGCCAAGAGTGATCCCTGATTATAGAGCTAGAAGTAAGCCCTGAGTATGGACCAAACTTCCCCTCCCAGGGCCTGGAGCCATAGTACAGCAGGTAGTGTGTTTACCTTGCACACGGCCGACCCAAGTTAGATTCCCAGCATCCAGTATGGTCCTCTGAGTACCTCCAGGAGTAATTCCTGAGTGCAGAGCCAGGAATAAACGCTGTGCTTCACCAGGTGTGACTCAAAAAACAAAATAAAAACCTTCCCTTCCCAAATAAAAATAAAATAAAGAATAAATGCTAGGTGCATTAGATTTAAGGTATTTTCTAAATGCCTTTCTTATTAAATGTAGGGCTCACATTAATATTATTAGGTACAGAGTCAGAGAGACAGTACAGTGGGTAGGGTACTTGTTAGCCCTGATTGAGTCCCTGGAACTACAGTCAATCCCCTGACGCGACTAGGAGTGATTCCTGAGCATCAGCCCTACATACCATTGAGTGTGACTCCTAAACAAAAAATAAAACAAAAAATATTCTGAGGTACTTGCTATGACTCTCCCCACTTTGTAGTTGAGGAAACTGGAGGCAAAGCAGAGGTTAAATAGCTTGAAATTATTGAGGTTATAATGTACCCCCAAGTACATGGGGCTGGAGCGATAGCACAGCGGGTAGGGCGTTTGCCTTGTACACAAGCCAACATGGCCGACGCGAGTTCGATTCCTCCGCCCCTCTTGGAGAGCCCAGCAAGCTACCGAGAGTATCTCACCCTCACGGCAGAGCCTGGCAAGCTACCCGTGACGTATTCGATATGCCAAACACAGTAACAACAAGTCTCATGATAGAGACGTTACTGGGCCCGCTCGAGCAAATCGATGAACAACGGGAGGACCGTGAGATCCGTGAATGTACCCCAAGATCATAAGCGATTCCTTTCCATCTCTAAGCACCCTTTTTTGTAGCCTTTGGAAATCCTCCTTTATATTCAGCTAAATCTCCAAAATTCTCAGTCTATTCTCTGAATCCAGCCTTTATCTTTCTGCTCTAGCTGTAGCTTGGCTTATTCTTAAGGCATCTCTATTGGCAGTTTTTTTCTTTCATCTTCCTTATAACCCTGTAGGAGATATTTGTCCCCTTTGCTTCTCATCCTGCTTCCAGACTATTCTCTCTCATACTTCACTAATATTCCTGGCTTCAAGCCTCACATTATTGTATTCCACCAGTTGCTGTGCCTCCTTGTTTTAGTCATCTGATAATACCTGGATTGTTTCTTCTTATTTCCATCATCTTTGCAATGATAGGTCCTCCTATTCCTTGACCTTCTCTGCTCCAAGAATCTTGTCTCCTTCCTTCCTTCCTCCTTTCTTTCCTTTTCTTTTCTTTCCACTTCTTTCATGTGAAGCAAGGTAGTTTTTATTGAACGAACTTTGCTTAGAAAGATGTGAGAAGAGAGAAGAGGGGAAGTGCATGTTCAAGAGAGACAGGCTTCTTTAAGGTGGAAATAAGCAAGTAAAGAAATATAGAGACAAGGAAGTCAGATACATGTTTAAAGAAGAACACAAACTTGAAGAGCAACCCCAAGGATCTTATTTTCTATCATACTTCAGTCACATATTCATGCTGTTATGTCAAGACCTACAACTTTTCATACTCATTGACCACAGTCTCCTTCGACTTCCCTGTCTGCTGTTTTCTCAGCACCTTTACTGACCTCTGCAGCCCTGACAACTCACTGAACCTGCTGCCTTTTAACTATTCCTCACTTCTTTACTAACCTTCGATTCCTAGTTGAGTGATTATAACCACTAATTGGCACATAACCTCAATAGTTTTTGGGTTTTTTTTTTCTTCCAAGTTACTTGGTAAAACCACATTCTCAACTGTCCACTTACTGCACCACAACACAACTATACTTGATTAAGAAAATATACAGCTCTGCTGATGGATAAACATGCCTATTAACATTTAAGTAGACTCTCAATACTACAAAACCTGGCAAGCACATGTCAGGCCTGTGTGCAACTCGCAGTCTTCACAACAGCAGTAGCAACACCAGTGAAAGGGAATGGCAGGGGAATAAATATGTTTTAAAATAATCATTAGGGAAATGCAATAAAATATTTTAAATAAAATTATTCCTTCCTAAACACACACACACGCACCCCACACATACGTAGCCTATTTTTCTTTAATTTTTCCTTATGCTCATTGTTTCTTTGTCTTCCTTCCTTCCTTTCTTCCTTCCTTCCTTCCTTCCTTCCTTGCTTTTTTCTTCTTTTTTCTTACTTGATTTTGGGCCATATCCAGCAGTGCTCAGGACTTACTCCTGCCTCTGCACTCAGGGATCACTCCTGACAGGACTCTGGGGACCATACGGGTTGCTGGGTATCAAACCCAGATTGGTCACATGAACCCTACCTGCTGTACAATCTCTCTAGCCCTTTGCTGTTTCTTTTATCTTATCTATATGCTAGTTCCCTTTCAGACAGAGAATATTTTTAATTGATGGATGAATGGAGAGATGAAAGGCAGGGAATCAGTAATTAGGAATTACTGTAGGTAGAAAAAAATCAGAATTACTTCTTAGAATGAGGGGTAAATTGCACCTGAAGTTAAAGATCCTGGTTAATATTACTTGGCTTATACCAGGAATTATGCATTCCAGGTGGAAGGACTATATTAAACACTTGTAGGGTTTTGATCTGAACCTGACTGATCAGAAGGAAAGGAGATAAAATAAGATTGGGGATGGGCTGGAAAGACAGTATAGGAGGTAAGGCTCTTGCTTTGCATATGATTGACCGTGATTTGTGTTCACAGCATCACATAGTGTCCCTAAGAATCGTCAGTCAGTTTCACTCCTGAGCAGAGTGAGGAATAGCTCCCGAGCACTGCCAGGTGTGCCCCCCCCAGCCCCCCGCAAATAATAATAATAAGGTTGGTAAGAGAGGTAGAAAAAGAGATTCTGACATGGTCTAAATCTGTCTGAAAAATAACCTATGACATAAATCAGCATAGGAGAGCTAGTAGTTATTGAGTGTCTCATGTGAACCCAGTGTTTTAAGTTAATTCTTGTTATTAATCCTTTAAGTAGTTCTAATACTTTATCTTCTTGACAAGACCAAGAATCAGGAACATCAAAAATTAGTGGGTGGAGGCCGGAGTGGTAGTACAGTGGATAGGACATTTAACTTGGATGCAGCAGGCCCGGGTTCAATCTCTGGCATTCCTGAGCCAACCAAGAGTGATCTGAATGCAGTACCAGTAGTAAGCCCTGAGCACCACTGGATGTGGCCCCAAAACTGAGAAAAAAAACAGGAAAGAAATAGTGGGTGATTGGTGGATGGTCCAGACTGAAACCCCAGTATATAACTTCAAAAACAGACTCCTCCTTGATGTTTTCTCATCCTTGAATAGCACTGAAATTGAAAAGACATGCCTTCCAAGTTCTAAATTCTAACAGAACAGTCTGTACAACTGATGGTAAATACGTTGACAAGAACTCAAACATCTTTAAAGGTACCTTTCTCCAAATAGTCCTGAATTAATGTTAGCTGTCTTTGAGTTTGAAGTGTTCGTCTGACTTTATTATGAAACATTATTGCTCAAGAAAAAAAAAACCAACCCTTAAATATGTATTGAAACTTCAGAGCTCACTAATCATAAATGTATGTGTTGTTGAACATAATGCTGCTTTTAAGCAGCAAGTACCTGAAGTGATGCTGTGACACAGTCAGCAGAATATTTTGCCAAGAATTTGGTGCCATTGGTCACTAATTTCTACATGGTACTCTTCATTAGATTGTTCTGCCTTTTATATCTTAGGCTCTCAATGTACTTAAACACTGTATCTTTATAGTCTTTCACAGTGTGTAGTATTTTTTTATCCATAGCTATCTTTGGCTGGAAGATAGTACAGCAGGTAGGGCACTCACCTTGCTGACCAAGTTCAATGCCCCAGGCACCACCAGGAATAAAGCACTGCTAAAGATGATTTAGAAACCCAGACTGACTCAAACTGGATTATGCCTCCCTCAGATTTATGTGTTGATATCTAACTCTAGTATCGTTGTATTAAAAAATAAAGTCTTTAATTTTTTAAAAACTTTTTTTGGTTTTGGATCATTCCCAGTGATGCTCAGGGGTTACTCCTAGCTCTACACTCAGGATTTATTCCTGGTGGTGCTCAATGGGCCATATGGGATGCCGGGAATCAAACCCGTTGGTTGTTAGTTGTATCAAAGCAAATGCCCTACCCATTGTACTGTTTCTCCAACCACAGAAACGAACCTTTAAAGAGGTAATTATTACACAAAAATAAACTGAAAATGGATTGAAAACTTGTATGTAAAACCTGAAGAAGTAAATTCGTAGAAGAAAACAGGTTGGAGTGATAGCTCAAAGGCTGGAGCACCTGTTTTGCACGCAAGAGGTCCACTGCATGGTTTCCTAGCATAGTTCCCTACAGGAATCCGGCCCCCCCACCCCTCACTTAGTTCCTGAACACTGCTAGGTGGTGCTTAGAATAATAAAGGGGGGGAGCGGGAAGGAACCCAGGACCTCACACTTGCAAAAGCTAGCACTTTACCCTAATCGCTAAACTTTGTCCCGGGTCTGGTGTGATAGCACAGTGGGTAAGGTGTTTGCCTTGCACACTACAGACCTGGGTTCGATTCCCAGCATCCCATATGGTCCCCCGAGCACTGCCAGGAATAATTCCTGAGTGAAGAGCCAGGAGTAACACCTGTGCTCTCTGGGTGTGACCCAAAAAGCAAAAAAAAAAAAAAAAATTTTAAGCTGTGTCCCAAGCCCATTTATGATGAATTTTTATCTTGCTCCAAAAGCAGAGGCTACAAGTGTGTAAATAAACAAGTGAGATTGTATAGAGTAAAAAAATCTCTGCACAGCAAAAGAACTAAGTAATAAAATGAAAAGTCTGCCTACTAAATGGGAGAAAATATTTGCATCATGTATCTGATAAGGGGTTAGTATCCAAAATATATGAATACATAACAACTCAATAGGTAAAGAAAGCAATTAAAAAATTGAACACATTTTTTAAAGACATAAAAATGATTGACAGATATATGAAAAATGTTCAAATCATTATCAGGGAAATTTAAATAAAAACCACAATGAGTCTCATACTTGTTAGAATAACTTATTTAAAAAATCAAATACTGGTATTTGAAGAAAAGGGTACCTCTGTGTACTGTTGATGGGAATGCAAATTAGTACCAAATATGGCAAACTGTGAAGACTCCCCCCCAAAAAACATAATAGGGGGTGGGCATTTGATTTGAGAGATAGTTTAGTGGCTTAGGCACTTACCTTGGATGCAGCCAACTTGAGTTCCATCTCTTATACCACATGTGATCCCCTGAGCACTACCAGGGTCTCATGAGAGCATAGCTGGGTGTCACCCATAAACCAAAATTATATATATATATAGTTGGTTTGTTGTGCCCCCCTCCCCCCATATGCCCCGCTTCAAGCAGTGCTCAGGGGTTACTTCCGACTCCACACTCCGTAATCATTCCTGGCTGGACCATATAGGATGCCAGAAATCAGTCCTGGTTTGGCCTTGTGCAAGGCAAATGCCTTACCCACTGTACTATCAATAATAATAATTTTTAAAATAGGGCCAGAGAGATGGTTTCAAAGGCTGGAGTCAATGCTTTGTATGTGCAAGTTCTGGGTTGTATCTTTGGTACCCTATGATTTTTGCTGGGGGTGATCTCCATCACCCAAGTTAGGAGTATCCGCCAAGGAGCCTCCAGCACTGCTGGGCATGACTCCAAAACCAAAAATATAAATGAAAAAAATTAAAATACAGCTATTAGCAATGATCCAGCAATTCTACTTCCGGTTATTTATCTAAAATAACTGAAAACACTTACTTGAAAAGCTATCCGCAGCTACTTATTGGTTTCAATATTACTTGGCAATAGTTAAGATAGACGAACAGCTGCAGGTAGCTCAGAAGGCTGAGCATATGCTTTGCATGCAGGAGGCCTGATTTCAATGCCCAGCTCTACACATCCTCTTAAGTACCACCAGGAGCTGAACACCGAGTTAAGAGTAGCATCTAAGGGGTTGGCGCGATAGCACAGCTGGTAGGGCATTTGCTTTATACATGGCCGACCTGGATTTGATCCCTGGCTTCCCATATGGTCTCCTGAGCACTGCCAGGAGTAATTCCTGAGTGCAGAACCAGGAGTAACCCCTGAGCATTGCAGGGTGTGACCCCAAAAGCAAACAAACAAAAACAGTAGCATCTAAGCACCTCTGAGTGTGGCCCGAACCCCACCCCCCCAAACAAAAAAAGGTATGTAGGCAGCCTAAGCATTCATTCATGGGTGAATGGTTAAAGGAAATGCAGCATATATGTAAATAGTAGAATACGATATATGGCCATTGAAAAAATAAATAATATAATAAAATAATATAAAAATAATAAAATGAAATAATATAAAAATAAATAAATAAAGGGTAAAATGCATTACTTGCATGCAGGAGACCTGGGTTCAGTCTTTAAAAACCTTTTTAATTTTAAGGAAGTTATTTAACAAAATGTTTCACTTGGAAAACCAGGATTCATTTCTTTTATTCAACATGTAATAATTATATACAGAAAAATTTTGAAGCTGTTCTTGGTTTTAAAACCTTTAATAAAAACATTATAATTGTTTGTTGAACCAGATATGCAAAAATTTTGTTGTTGGGTTTTTTTGTTGTCATTACACATTCAGAGCAAAATAACTTACTGAAATATAAAGGTAAGAACCGAATGAGCATTAAACTAATAGAGAAAGTGGGTCTTTTCAAAGAACCAGCTCTTTCCCCATCTAACCCATCTCCATTTGATATTGCTGAAATCATACCATTTGCCAGCTTTGTAAAATGAAATATGTTTATCCACAAATATTTCAGGGTAATTACAATTCAGTGAGATCATTAGGGTGGAATCCTAATTCAGGGCCGGCAGAGAAAAAGATATTAGGAAGGCACACACGAAACCAAATGAGTACACGAGGAGAAGGCAGCTGTGTGCAAGTCAAGACAAGAGGACTCAGGAGGAACAAAATTGCCAATATCTTGCTGTTAGACTTTAGTCCGAGTACTGTGATAAAATAAATTTGTTGTTGAAACCGAGCAGTCCCTGTTATTTTATTACTGCAGTTCAAGATAATACACCCCATGAATCTGAAGGGCAACACAGGGACACAGATCTATGACCAAGAACTACACTCTTTATTTATAGAAATTAAATGGTGTTCTCATAAACACATTTGAATGATTCACATTTCTGGGTAATGGAAGCACCAATTAAATTTGGAATAAGAAATTGTTCTGGATATTTCTATTGTCATCTTGTATTTTTATATTACTTACTAGTGACATCTGGTGGAGAACTGTGGCAAAATTTAATTTCCTCAGGGGCTGGAGCGATATAATACAGTGGGTAAGGCACTTGCCTTGCTTTTGGCCGACCCAGTTTTGATTCCCGGCACTCCATGTGGTCACCCCTGTGCACCTCTAGGAGTGATTTCTGATTGCAGAGTGTGGAGTAATCCTTGAGCATTGCTGGGTGTGGCCCCAGAAGATAAACTGTAGCACTGTTCTCCGGTGTTCATTGATTTGCTCCAGCGGGCCTAGTATCACATATAGTCCGTTGAGCACTACCAGGAGTGATCCCTGAGCCTGGACCCATAAGTGAGCCCAGAGAACACCAGGCATGGACCTCCCCCCCAAAAAAATAAAATAGAGAATAAATATTTATAAAAGAAAATTTAATTTACTTTAAAAAAAATGAGGGGCTGGAACAATAGCACAGTGGGTAGGGCATTGCACGCGGCCAACCCAGGTTCGATTTCCAGTATCCCATATGGTCCCCCAAGCACCAAGGAGTGATTCCTGAGTGCAGAGCCAGGAGTAACCCCTGAGTATGGGCTGGGTGTGACCCAAAAAGCGAAAAAAAAAAAATGAAAGCACTCATAAGGGGCTGGAATGATAGTACAGTGGATAAGATCCTTGCCTGGCACAGGCGACCCATCTTCAATCCCCAGCATACCAGATGATCCTGAGCACTGCCAGGAGTAATTTCTGAGTACCAAGCATGGAGTAACCCTAGCATCACTGGATGTAACCCAGAAACAAAAAAGCACACATAGGGTTTTTTTTTATTTAAATTTTATTATATAAGGTTGTTCACAATAATTTATTACATTCAGTATTCCAGTACCAGTCCAACTACCATTACACCTACCACCACCATTATTTTGAATTTTTCCAGCTACCACCCAGGCCTGCCCTAATAGCAGGCCCTAAATAATTTATTTTGTATTGCTTGTTATGCATAATTCTCTAAAAATGAATTTAAAAAAAGGTTTCCTTAGAAGAAAGCGTGAAGATTGTATCTCACCCTGGAGTCGTTGAGCCCATGTATAAGAAATTACTAACATTGTTACAGGTTGAGCTTTTTGTGCTAATATTGTTTTGAAATTGGTTGCCTTCTACCTAATATCCTGTCAAATGAACACACATAAGTTTTTACTCAGTTTTCTCTTTACTTTTTTTCTCTCTGCAAATTCAGTCTGTGCTGAGGCCTTTAATCCTGATGAGGAAGAAGAAGATACAGATCCACGGGTAAGAACTCTATAGCAAAGGTGTTAGAATTGTTTTATTTCTTGCTCTATTTTTTTTTTGCACTTCAGATCTAATTATGCTGATAATTAAAATAAGTACAAATTAAAATTTCAGCAGCATGCATTTTTTTTTAATCTAACAGGCAGATATGAAGAAGAAACAAAGCAGCATTGTTTGTGGTTATGGCAGGAAATGATTTCTAGGACCTGGAGAGAGAACAGCAAATAGGGTTCTTACCATATGGCTGAACTGGGTTCAGTTCCCAGCACCTTCAGCTCTTCCAGAAGTGATCCCTGTAGCAGAGTTATGAGTAAGCCCCAAGCATAGCCAGCTGTGACCAATCCCGCCCCCACAAAAAAATGAAAAAAAAGGTTGTCTAGCTGTAGCTATCATGGCCTTAAATATAGTCAAGTGTTCTGACTAAACAGTTACCAAAAGGAAGATGATTCATAACTGATAAACAGTTGGATATTCCCAAGTATGTGCAAGTGAAGATCATTTAAGTATAATAATAGTCAAAAGTAGAAACAACTTAAATGACTCAAAATAGGGGACTTCCAGGGACTATATTCAGATTCATTCAGATCAGGGGAATATGTACTCATTGGAAATGATCATACAATGCTAGATTTAATGACATGGAATGATATTTATATGAAGTACTTTTTACATAGCATTTTATGAAGTTAAAAATTATTTGAGGGGGCTGGAGCGATAGCACAGCAGGTAGGGTGTTTTCCTTGCATACGGCCAACCCAGGTTCGAATCCCAGCATCCCATATGGTCCCCTGAGCACCGCTAGGAGTAATTCCTGAGTGCACAGCCAGGAGTAACCCCTGAGCATCGCCGGGAGTGACCCAAAAAGAAAAAAAAAATTATTTGAGGATTGGGAATGTGGCTCAGTGTTAGAGCACTTGTCCTTTTATGTGTGAAACCCTGGGTTCAATATCCAGTACCCCATATTCTCCCAAATACTAGGAATCTCTGAGCATCAAGCTGTAGCCTCCAAGCACCACTGGGTAGAGCCCACAAAACCTTTCCAAAATTATTTCACAAGTTTACCAATATAAAGAACCTATTTGGAAGGATGTATTCCATGTGTTAACAGTAGTTGTGGCAAAACTGGTTAATTTTTGGTTGCTATTTTTTTTTAAACCTCCAACATTCTGGGGAACTAGGAATTACTCCTGTAGTACTCTACCCTGCAATGTGGACCTCAAGATTTGCTATTTGGGTCTAGCAATGTGGTGATGTTCAGGTCCAATGGTGCTACTAGTGGGGCGTGATTTGAGGTCATACCTTATACAGGAACCATTTGGTGCTAGGGAATCAAACTCAAGTCCTCCAGTGTGCAAGGCATACATTTCCCCCTTTGGAGTGCTTTGAAAAACCTCGGGGTTTTGTTTTTCGTTGTTTGGGTTTTTGGTTTGTGGACCACACTTGGCGGTGCTCAAGGATTACTTCTGGCTCTGCACTCAGTAATATATTCCTGGTGGCTCCAGGGACCATATGGAGTGCCAGGGATCAAACCCAGGTCAGCTACATGCAAGGCAAACATTCTACCCGCTATACTATTGCTTTAGCCCAACTGATAAATTATTTTATCAAAACAAATATGATCCATCATTTTAAAAAATTGATATAAGAGAAAATTTAATCTTAAAGGTATGCTTAAAATGAGTAGCCTCTGACACAAAGGTCCTGAGTTTTAATCGTGACACCACATGGCTCCCCAGGTATCATCAGGTATAGCTTTGAAAGCCTGAGCACCACCCAGTATCATTGGGTCTAAGCATTGAACCGTCCAGCCCAGTGGCTGAGTAGTGCCAGTAGTGTACTTTACATTTCTTGGCAGAACCCTCTCAATCCCCCACAAAATTAGTAATTTATAAAAGATTTCTGAAGGTTTTTTAATAATAAAGTGCTATCATTGTATGAACATACGGATTTTTTGGGGGGGTTGTTGTTTTTTTGTTTTTGTTTTTGTTTTTGTTTTTTTGCTTTTTGGGTCACACCCAGCGATGCTTAGGGGTTACTCCTGGCTCATGCACTCAGGAATTATTCCTGGCGGTACTTGGGGAACCATATGGGACGCTGGGAATCGAACCTGGATTGGCCATGTTGGCTGCGTGTAAGGCAAACGCCTTACCTGCTGTGCTATTGCTCCAGCCCCAAAAATACGGATTTTTAAACTGTAAACTTGCAGTTCTAGGTATTGTAAAATTCTTGGTATTTTTTTTGCTTTTGAAAGTTGAATTTTTCTTTTTTTTTCCTTTTTAAAATCTGTTAATTTCAGGGACACCCAGCGATGCTCGACTCTACTTCTGGCTTTTTGCTTAAGAGTTACTCTTGGCAGGGGTCAGGGGACCATCTGCAATATCAGGGGTCAAACCCAGGCCTTTTGCCTATAATTAGGTGTGTGCTCTAATTCTTAGGCTCTGGTTAGTTGTTATCTTGTTGTTGTTGTTTGCTTTTTGGGCCACAGCTGGCGATGCACGGGGGTTAGTCCTGGCAGTGCACTCAGGAATTACTCCTGGCGGTGCTCAGGGGACCAGATGGGATGCTGGGAATCAAACCCGGGTTGGCCTTGTGCAAGGCAAATGCCCTACCCACTGTGCTATCACTTCAGCCCCATTAGTTGTTACCTTTTGGACTCCATTTACTAGATTTATAGTATATTATAATTAACATTTTATGTATTATTTCTTGTTGATTAGTGATACACCTTTCTTTTTTCAGGTGAAGACAGTACTTAGGAAGGAACTTGATAGTTCTCTCAGTTAGAGCATCAATACCCAAGCAGTAATTATTTCCTTTTAGTTCAATAAACAGCTATTGAATATCTACAGTAATAGATACAGTTTTTGAGCACCCTCTAAATGTCAGATACTGTTTTAATCATTGTATGTTAACTCATTTAATCCTCAGGAAAACCTAGTTTCGTAAATACTACTACTACCGATAATAAGAAATTGTTGATGTTTGAATTCTAGTTTGTATAGTATACCCAGTGATTATTTGTGATACCCACTTAGAGTTCAATAGACAAATCAAACTTAACCTGAGCTCTTTTAATGTTCAGCTCAGGCCCAAGTCTCTAAGGTTACTTCTCACTTTTTTGTACTCACATTAAATTTTCCAGCAAATCTGATGTATTGCAATATTCAGTCTCCAAAAACCACTACTTCTCCGTTCCTGTATGGCTGTCACCCAAACCACCACCATCTGGCACTAGGACAATCACCAAAGCATTTTGACTTTTATTCTTGCCTCCCTCTAGACTGTTCTTCACTCAGAATTTGTAGTTAACCTTTTAGAACATAACTCAGATCTCTTTCCTTCTTCAATTAAAAATCTCACATTGTCCCATGTGTTACTGGGAGGAAAGTTCCAGTTTCATGACCCACAGTGACCTCTGTGTTTTGTGCATCACCTCTATCAACCCCTAAACCCAGTCTCTCCCTTTCACCTCTGCTTTAATCACACCTGTTTTTTCTGGTTGTTTTCAAGCTGCTCTTCACCTCCCATAAAACCTTAATTTCACTTGCTGTTCCTTCTGCTTGAGTTGTTCTTCCTATACATATGTTCACATGACTCACTCCCTCAGTTTCTCCTTACTTCCTTGAGATTTTTACACAAATGTCACGCTTGTGAAGCCTCATCTCGTTTCCCACCCCCATTCACACATATTCTTTCTCTCTTTCTCTCTTTCTTTCTCTCTGTGTCTCTCTCTCTCACTCTCTCTCACCATTTCCCACCTTATTCCCCTCCTTAACCTTGTCACTCTTATGTTTTATGTATTTATTGTGTGTGATAACAAGTATTCCTGTTTATGTGTTTACTGTTGTATCCATAGAGGTAGGACAGTACCTGACACCTAGTAGATGCTTAATAATTGTTGAATGAACACATTTGTAACCCTCTTCTTTGTGAATAAGAACCTTCCAGGGGTAGCTAACTTGCTACCAATCATAGTTGGTTACTCCATGGTTTAGTGCCCTTCACCCCTGTTATATTTGCCTCTCCACCATCAGGGTAGCATTTGGTATTGGAATAAAATCAAAGTTAGAGTAAACTTGCTCTTAGTCTTCCCCACATTTTAGGAGAAAGAAATATACCAGCTTATAAAGTAAGGTTTTTTTCACTGGAATTTAAATTTTTTTCTATTTTGTTTGGATTGGCAGGTGGTTCATCCTAAAACTGATCAGCAGAGATGCAGACTTCAGGAAGCTTGCAAAGATATTCTCCTTTTCAAAAATCTCGATGAGGTAAATTGATATTTTTCTTTTGTAAATTGATTTCTTAAAAGTATTTTTATCTTTTGGGGCTAGGAATTTACAGATGACTTTTAATATTTCTTCAAACTGCTGTGGTACTTTCCCAAGAATAATACTTTTTGAAGACTGTAATTTGGTCATGCTAAAAGGAAATGTTCAGGTTCCGTGACCCTGACTTAGTGAAATGTCAGAATTTATGTTGCAGAATTTACATTGCAAATTATATTGCAGATTTCTCCAAAGATTTCAATATGGAGTTTCTTTTATTTTTCTTTTTAACCATTAAGATAATGTGTTCACACCAAAGTCCCCAAGATTCCCCCAGCCATACCCCTATAATGTGGACTTCTCTTTTTTGGCATTATTTAACCCACTGTACGTACAACTACTTATCAAACATTAGGTATGTAACACCTCTTGTGATTACCTTTCCAAGATTATATCAAGCTTGGTATGGTAAGAATTCAGAGTGTGTGTGTCTGGTGCCTGGAACAGTAGTATAGCAAGTAGGGCACTTTCCTTTCATGCCGCTTGCCTGGGTTTGACCCCTGACACCTTCTGTGTTTCCCTGAGCCTGCCATGAGTGGTCCCTGAACACTCCCAGGTGTGGCCCCAAAATAAAAAAATAGTGCATGTATCTGTAGTACTCCTTCTATTATCAACAACACACATATACACAGAGTGTATACCTAGACTTGTCATTCCTCCACTGATGGAGATAAAAAGCATTGAAAACCTCCTGAATTTGTAGGAATCTACAACTCTCTATGTTTCTTATTGAGGGCCGAGTACTGAAACAACATGAATAACTAAACTGCTAGCCCTAGTGGGATTAGCATTCCCCTTTTACCCAACTCCTGCAAAGTATGCCTTTTGAAAACATCACCACAACCCTCTCTAGTAATCTATTTGTTCATTATATATTTATTAAATGAATCTACCACCCTTGGTGTCTGTCTATCGAGTCTGTTTGGTAGCTCTGTGATTATAAGAAAAGCCAGAACTTTAATCAGAGTTTGTTAGTCTAAGGTTAAAATAAGAAATATGAGCTTAAGAAAAGCCTGGAGGAGCCAGAGCAAGAGTACAGAAGGTAGGGTATTTGCTTGCATGCAGCCTACCTGGATTTGATCCCATGCACCCATCCATTTGGTCTGCTCCAGGAATGATTCCCTGAGTGTAGAGCCAAGAGTAAGTTCTGAGCACTCCTGGGTGTAGCTCTGAGCACTGCTGGATATAACTCCCTCACCAACATCCCCCCCCCCCAAAAAAAAAAAAGGAAAAAAAGGCTTGGAAAAGCTGCTTATAAAAGGTATTGGTGTTGGGCCTCAGAGATAGTCCAGTGTAGAAGACATGCTGAACTGAGTTTGATACCCTGGCATCAGATATGGCCCCAGGAATGACCCCTGAGCACAGAATCAGGAGTAAGGAATCCTGGAGCATCGCCAGGACTGAACTCAAAATTTCTTTTCTGATATTTTCTCTTTTTTTTTTTCTTTTTTTTTTTCTTTTTTTTTTTTTCTTTTTTTTTTTCAGTATTCAGGGGATCATATGGGATGCCAGGGATTGAATCTTGTGTGTGTGTGTGTGTGTGTGTGTGTGTGTGTGTGTGTGTGTGTACAAACACATATGTAAACTTTTTTCTTTTGGATGGGGTCATATATAGTATGTTTTAATGTCATGATTCTTAACCACTAAATACGTCATATTTTCCAAGAATAACAATATTCTGCATTAACACAATGCCATCATCAAACCCAAGAAATTTAACATTGATATATTACCTATAGTGCAGTTTATATTTTCCTAGTGAAGTTCTCCACAGCTTTTTGGTTATGTTTTGTTTGCTTGTTTTTTAATGAAACAAGATAATTTTTTTGTTTGTTTTTGTTTTTTTAGTGAAACACCATGAGGTACATTTATAGACTTACAAACTATCGTGCTTGGGTTTCAGTTATACAATGATTGAGCACCCATTCTCCACCACCAATGATCCCAGTAGCCCTCCCACCCCCCCAACCCACCCCGCCTCTGTAGCAGGGCATTCCCTTTTGCTCTCTCTTTCCTTTAGGGTGTTGTAGTTTGCAATAGAGGTATTTAGTAGCCATCGTGTTCGATCTGTAGTCTACTTTCAGCATGCATCTCGCTTCCCAAGTGAGTCCTCCAAACATCCTTTACTTGGTAGAAAAAAGTTTTTATTGAACAAAATTTACTTAGAAAGATACAGGAGGTGGGTAGAAGGAAAGGAACCTGAGTTCAAGACAGAAAACAAGCTTGAGTGAGCAGGCAAGCAAATAGACATCGAGATAAGCAAGCAAGATACGTGTTCAAGAGAGAGCACAGAACTGAAGAGTAGGCCTTACTGTTTTTCATTTTGAATCACAGTGTGTTTGGATTTTGCAGTTATATTAGTCCCCTAGAATGCTCTGCTCACACTTTATGACATTGATTTTTTTAGAAGATTCCAGGCCAGAAAAAGAATCACTCAGAACATAGGATTCCACTGTACGGTCCAGAGAGTAACATATGTTACTGTGTGTTTGGTCCATAAAGTGAAAATATGGGTTGTTTGGATTTAAATAGAAAATTTCTGGCCACTTTGCAGTCACATTCCACGTGAAAGTAGATGGCACATGAGAAGCAGACCCTCAATTTTAGTGTTAACTTGTACAGTATAATAGAGCACTTATGGAGCTATGGAATTAAAGAGATAGCTTTTGGTTATTCCATTTGTTTTAGGTAGCACACTATCACTGACAGAACACAAATCACGTAGTATAATGCAGCAATAAAATTATTTTTTTGCCATATATTCAAGCCACATCTTTTGTTGAAGCTGGTATACCTCCATTACCACCCCCCCCCCCCCCAAACAGGTACTGATGTCCCTGAGAGAAAGATAATAGTTCAAGTCTGAGATCACTGCTTTGTTTTAATTTAATAGCATTGTATTCTTCTTCTTATATTTGTCTGCATAGTTACTTTCTGGTTATGGCAGGTAGCATTGGTAAGTAACTGTATGTATTTTATATACATCTTTGAGGAATTTTAGTTATCTTTTAATAGATCTCACTTAGCTAATAGATCTCAAATAGTAGATCTTATTTATTGAGTACCTGCTATATGATAATTTCCTTAGATTTTTCTTATTTATAACAATTCATGATCTATAAACAGTTTATTAAACACTTTTACTTATGGAGAAACTGAAGTTTAACTAGGTAAGTGATGTACCTGAGCAGTTAGAAACAGTTGTTTTGTTGCTCATAACTTTCCAGGGTATCCCAACCTTTAAATTTGATGATCCCAATACATGTAAGAAGGTCGTATTAGGAGAGTGTAACTGGAAAAATGAATGCCATGATTCAGATGAGTTAGTTTTGCACTTTCTCAGGGACTCCCCACAATTGCTTGGGAAGCAGAGTCGCCTATACCTGGTAGTACAGTACTGCTTGGACCTGGAGGTGCTGGAGCCAGTAGGGCGACAGTGGGACAGTGTGCAAGGGGGCCATACAGTGCGGGGGATCAAACTCAGCTCTGCCGCTTTGAACTATTTCCCTAGCCCCAAATATAGAGTAGATTTTTAAAACAATGCTGCCTCAGAAGATTTGACATTGTGTTGGAACATGGAAGCTAAATGGTCATAGGAAAGCATTGATCTCAGGCAGCCCTCGGTTTCTACTTGGACATAGGAGGTTTGCATTGTTTATTCCAAAATGAGATAAGCATAGTCATCTTCCCTCCTGCAAATATAATAGCCATCTTTTCTTTCTGTTATGTGTACCCTACAGGAACAACTTTCTCAAGTCCTTGATGCCATGTTCGAAAGGACAGTCAAAGTTGATGAGCATGTCATTGACCAAGGAGATGATGGAGACAATTTTTATGTCATAGAACGGTAGGAGATGGGATTTTCACATTTAGTGTGACCACATTCAGTGAGATTTGTGATCCAGGATAAGTGTTTCACTCTGCGTTGTTCAGCCTAGAGAGGACTTAGGGCCAGTGAACAAGCTTCTCAAAGCTTGCCTCTCTGTTTGCAGCCTGTCCCTCATTGCCTACTTCCGTCCTGTTTCTTCAGCGCAGTCTATAATTTCTGCTTTCTAACACAGCAGAAAGTTTCTTTTATTATTAGGCAAGATATACTTTATTAAGTATACTATTTGCCAGTATTGGATTAATTCCCTAAGAACACCATGGGGCTACATTGTCATTGAGGTCAGCATTTCCCAACAGGGAGCCATATGGCCCCCTGTGTGTCCCCAGGGTATTCCAAGAAGCCACATGTAAAAATAGCATATTAATTGGCGGGGGCCAACTGGTAGGTTGGGAGGCCACAGGAAGAAAACAAGATCACAGGAGGCCATGGTCTGAAAAAAGCTTGGAAAAAACATATAGTTTTGTTGTTTTTTGCCACGCCTAGTGGTACTCAAGGCTCAGAGCTTATTCCTGGCTCTACACACAGGAATCACTCCACTCCAGGCAGGGCTCAAGGGACCAAACGGGGTGTCAGAGATTGAACCCAGGTCAATCACATAGGCCTTACCTGCTGTATTATCTCTTTTGCCTCTGATCTAAATCTTTTAATCCCAGATTATATCCCCCACCACATAATGCCCACATCTCTCCACCACTGCTAGGCACGGTCCTTGTAGCTCTCAAGCACTGCTGAGAGTGCTTTCCAAAAAGAAAAAAATAGAGAAAGAGTGGCCAGAGAGTAAGAAAGTGGGTGGTAAGAAATGTTTTATTTTGGACTGGAGTGATAGCACAGCGGATAGGGCATTTTCCTTGCATGCAGCCGACCCTAGTTTGATTCCCAGCATCCCATATGGTCCCCTGAGCACTGCCAGGAGTAATTCCTGAGTGAAGAGCCTGGAGTAACCCTTGTGCATCGCAGGGTGTGACCCAAAAAGAAAAAAATAAATGTTTTATTTGAAGAGTAAAGATGATACAAATAGCACTTTTTTTTTTTGCAGTTCTCCTTTTTTTTTTTTTCCTTTTTGGGTCACACCTGGCAATGCTCAGGGGTTACTCCTGGCCCTGCACTCAGGAGTTACTCCTGGCGGTGTTCAGGGGACCATATGGGACGCTGGGAATCGAACCCGGGTCGGCCACGTGCAAGGCAAACGCCCTACCCGCTGTGCTATCTCTCCAGCCCCTCTCCATTCTTTTTATTTAGCCAATATGTTTTATTTTATTTATTACAGTTACAAAACTTTCATGTTTGAGTTTCAGTTATACAATGATAGAACACCCATGCCTGCACCAGTGCAAATTTTCCACCACCAATATCCTCAGTATCCCCCCACCCCCGACTAAGCCCTCTCCCTGCCTCCAAATAGCAGCTTTTAAAATACTATTTTATTGTTACACTTTCTACATAGACATCTATGAGTTTCTATGTAAAAATACAGAATTTTAATTATTTATTTATTTATTTATTTTTGCTTTTTGGGTCACACCTGGTGATGCACAGGGGTTACTCCTGGTTCATGCACTCAGGTATTACTCCTGGTGGTGCTCGGGGAACCATATGGAATTCTGGGAATCAAACCCAGTTTGACTGCATGCAAGGCAAGCACCTTACCTGCTGTGCTATGACTCCAGCCCCCAGAATATTTTTATAGTTGTATCTTTACCTGTAGCAGCTAGCTTTACCCCTTATCCTTTCCTCTGCTCCTTCACCAAGATGGGAACCCCACAGACACCTGCTGTCTGAATAATAAGTATCTCCCTGCACATAGCCAGCTGCCTGTCTGCAAAGGGAACGGTTTGTCACCTGTGTTTTTGAGAGGTGTTGCAGTTACCTTTTTGTGTGCACTGAAAGTGACAGTTAACAAGTAGGAAAATGTTTTAAAAAATGTATGTTCCCTGCTGGAGGAAAAGGCAGCTCAGATAGAGAAGGGACCACCAAGTAAAGGGTGCTAGGAGGGCCTGCTTGGGATGGGAGATGCAGGCTGAAAGTAGACTATAGAACGAACACGATGACCACTTAATATCTCTACTGCAAATCACAACACCTAAAAGGAGAAAGAGAGCAAAAGGAAATGCCCTGCCACAGAGGCGGGGTGGGATGGAGGGGACGAGGAGGAATGCTGGGACCATTGGTAGTGGAAAATGGGCACTGGTGGAGGGATGGATACTTGACCATTGTATGACTCAAACACAAGCATGAAAGTTTGTAAGACTGTAACTGTACCTCACAGTGATTTGCTAATAAAAAATTTTTTTTAAAAAAGAGTTTTTAAAAAAAGTATGTTCCTGAATCAAGAAAATATCTGTTTGGAGGTGAAGACCCTCGAATAGATCTTTACATAATATGGTGGTAACAACAGGGATTAAAAAGATGACCCTTTAGTTGGAGCAAAGTAACTGGGTAAGAAAAATAACTGGAGAGATAGTACAGTGGGTAGGGGCCTTGCAAAGGGCTGACCCAGTTTTGATCCTTTGCACTCCAGATGGTCCCCTAAATCCTACCAGGAGTGATCCCTGAGCACAGAGTCAAGAATAAGCTCTGAGCACAGCTGGGCGTGGACCCCTCCCCACCTCACTTCACCCTCCCCCGCAATAAAAAGAGGATAAGAAAAGACTTCTCAGGGCTAGAAAGATAGTAATAGGGCACTGGCCTTGCACATGGCTGACCTGGCTCAATCCCTGGCATCCCATATGGTTCCCTGAGCACCCCTGGGTGTGACAACAGCAACAAAACCAATCTCTTAGCAAGCTTAAATAGAAAGGACTTGGGGCTGGAGCAATAGCACAGTGGGTAGGGTGTTTGCCTTGCACGCGGCCGACCCGGGTTCAATTCCCAATATCCCATCTGGTCCCCTGAGCACCGCCAGGAGTAACTCCTGAGTGCAGAGCCAGGAATAACCCCTGTGCATCGCTGGGTGTGACCCAAAAAGCAAAAAAAAAAAAAAGAAAAGAAAGACATTTATAAAACAATGAACAGCTAACATCATTCTAATAGTAAAAAGATGAGTAATGTTTTCCCATTAAGGTAAGAGCTTTTGGGGCCAGAATGATAGTACAGCAGAGGACTTTGACTACAGCCAACCCAGGTTCAATCCCTGACATTCCCTATGGTCCCTTGAGCACCTCCAGGAGTAATACCTGAGTGCAGAGCCAAGGGCAAGCCCTGAGAACCTCCAGGTGTAGCCCCACCCCACCCAAAACAAGATGGGAAACTTGACAAGGATATCTGATTTTATCACTTGTACTGGGAGGTCAGCCAATGCAACAAGCTTAGCAAAGAAAATAGAAGCAAAAAGAAGGAGGGAGGGAGGAAAGGCATATAGATTTGAAAGAAAGAAATCAAACTGTTTGCAAATGATAGACTCCTTAAGAAAATCTCAAGTGGGCCAGAGAAATGCTTTACATGCATGCAACCTAGGTTCAGTCTCTGGCATTGCATGGTCCTCTGAACACCGCTGGAGCAACCCCCAAGAGGCCCCTGAGCCAGCAGAAGCTCTGAAGGATGTAACCAGAAAAACAAGCAAACAAAAAAATCCCTAATAGTGCTACCAAAAAAAAATCCTGCTTTAATAAATGAGTTCAGCAAGGTTACTGAATATGAACTCAAGATGGAAAAATATATTGTATTTTTACATACTAGCAAAAACCTGTTGGGAATCTTTCTTTAACATTTTTTCATCAGACATGTCTCCTATTCATATGCTCCCTGCCAGTTCCTAATATTATTACAAGTAATAAATGGAGTTGTTTCTTATTATACTTCCAGGGGAACCTATGACATATTAGTAACAAAAGATAATCAGACCCGCTCTGTTGGTCAGTATGACAACCGTGGCAGTTTTGGAGAACTAGCTCTGATGTACAACACTCCGAGAGCTGCTACCATTGTCGCCACTTCTGAAGGTGCCCTTTGGGGACTGGTGAGTTAGAGAGTCGGTTCTTTCTTTGTGTTGCAATATTAACTCCCCTTATTTCTAGGTCTCAGTCCTTGAGCTGTTCATTTGTAAGACATTGTGGAAGTTCTTGTGTTTTTCCATTTCTCTAAATGATTCATCAAACCATTTACTCCGAATTTTGCAGTCTTGTCAGCTCCTGTTATATTTTCTGTTTTTATCAGATATGTGGAAGGCATGTAGATTTGAAAGAAAGAAATCAAACTGTTTGCAGATGATAGGCTCTTTACAAAGGGGGATAATTCTGCACATAAGAAGTACCCTGGAAAAGCAGTTGCTATTAAAAGCTCTGCCTACATGTGTTTTCCATATCTAGGTACTCTAGAACTAACTTTTCGGTGTGTTCAATCATCCACTTATTTAATGGCTGGTGCCAATATTCAGTAAATTTAAATGACTACAAAAGTAATAATTCTGTGAAAGAAGTTTCCTGTAATGTCTTCAGCATGGCACTGCTGTGATTCCTATCCTACCTATACATTGCCTACCTTAATTCTTTCAGCATCAAGCCTTAAAAATTTCTTCCTTCTAAAAATAATCATCATCTTGTACAGATTTCATATTTCATTTGTAAAATACTGGCATTGTTTGCAGTTTTTTTCAGTATACCTTACTTGCATAGTTACATGTATACCATCGACTATCAACAGGTTTCCTCAAATTAAATTGCATTTTAGGGGTCAGGGCATAATCCAATGGTAAAGCACATGCCTTGCAAGCAGGAGACCTAAGTTTGATTCCTGGCAACACACAAAAATTAATTGAAAATGAATAATAAATTACATTTTTAAAATATAATAGAGCACCTTTTTGTGGCATACTGACAATTAATGAATTACTCTGAGATAAGTAAAGGTTGTTAGTTAATGGTGGGTGAAAACTAGATCTTTGGAGGCAGACAGATGAGATATACAGTGATTTAGGAATGGGTCACATCCATTACCAGATAACTGGCTCAATTGATAGAGCACGTTGTCTAATGTGAATCTTGGGTGTTCAATACCTAGCACCGTGAGGCCTGTGAGCACACAGGGAATGGCCATGGCCCCCAAATACTACCCACTGTAGCCCTGCAAAAACAATGACAAACAAAAAGAATAGCTCACATTCTTGGTGGCTCAGTGATTCACAGAATCTCAAGGATAGATCAGTAAATATGGGAAAATAAACTCAGTCTTAAAATTAATGCAGGGGTAGGAATATAACTCAGTGGTAATATTTGCTTTACGAGCATTAAGCTGTGAGTTTGATCCCTGACATCCTCCCCTTCCCCTCCCCCTCCTCTCCCCACAAGCTTTTTTTAAAAAAATACCACCATTCCATTCTAGCTAAGTAGCAAGGTGAAAAAAACTATATCTACCTGTCCAAGGTTACTGGACTAGCAAGAAATTGCTTTCTCTTCATGGTAGTATCAGTGGGGCCTAGAGGGGAGCGGAATGTGCCCATGTGCCCGTGTGCATGATATTTAAAAAGTGAACTGCCTGCAGGAAAAATTTAAACCTTAGAGAGCTGTGTGTTTTGATACCAAAAATGTCCAGTATAAAATAGAAAAATCACTTGTTATCTCAAGAATGAGGACACTGTAAAACTGAGAAAATAAGATGCCACAGAGGTTGGAATTAACTGACAGGATTTTCTTTTTCTTTTCTTGTTAATGTTGTTGAGGTTACTGGGACTCTCATACTTGATCCTGGTACTTGCGGAGGAGTTGCACAGTTGGTTATAATTCTTGCATGCTTGATTGTGCACTTTCTTCGCCAAGAGTCACTCATCTCTGTGGGATTCTTCTGCACATTTTGGTTACAGTGCTCAGGTTGCACCACTTCGCCAGGGGTTGTATTGTTTTCTTGTACTGGCACCAGGTATCACAAACAGCACTGCTACCCTATTTTAACTCATGGCCTCTCATGGCCACTCAGCGTGTCACAGACACCCTCAGTGAGCTATACCCAGGCTCTGACTAGAATTTTAAAGCAACAGCATTTGTGTTCAGCAAACAATTACACACTTGAGGGGCTGGGGCAATAGTACAGCTGGTAGAGCCTTGCATGAGGCCAACCCAGGTTTGTTCCCTGGCGTCCCATATGGTCTCTCAGGCCTGCCAAGAGTGATCCCTGAGCCAGGAGTGATCCCTGAGCACCATCGTATGCCCCAAAACAAAACCAAACAAACTGAACAAAAAACAAACAAACAAAAAACAATTCACACACTTGAAACTAGTGGAAAAATAAAACCTTAATGGAGAAACAGAAGAAAGAAAAGCCCAATGGAAACTAGAAAACAATAATCAGAATAACTCTGAATAGGCTTAATAGTAGAATTAACATGAAAGGAAGGAATCAGTGTCTTTGAAAGTAATATAAGAATATTTATCCAGTTATACAGTCTGAATAGTAGGAATATAAACTGAAATGCAAGTGAACAATCTGTGGGATAACAAAAGAGCTGGCATTTGTTATAATTGGAATCCCAGAGAAGATAAACAATATACAGCTAAAAGATTATACAAATAAATAATAGTTGGAAATTTCCCAAATGTAATGAAATATAATAAACCTAGAGATTCAAGAAGCTCCACAAAATCTGTGCCAAGATACATAATAATAAAACTTGGAAATCTATAGAAAAAAATTGAAAGCAACTAAAGAGAAACAATACATTATCTATAGAGAAACAATTTGAATGACAACCAGATTTCCCATTCATAGAGACCAGAAGTGGGAAGGTATTTTTCAAGTGCTGAAAGAAAAGAACTTTTAATACTCAAAACTATCACTAGTGAGTCTTCAGGAATGAAGACATTCTCAAATAAAACTAAGAGACTTTGTCTCTCATCAATAGGCCTACCTTAAAAGAATGACTAAACGAAGTTCTTCAATCAGAAAGTGATAAAGAAATTTGGAACATCAAAAAATGAAGAAAGAACAAAAGAAAAAATAAGTGTGTGGGTAAATATAAAAGAGTGTCTTCCTTTTTCAGTTGTTTAAATTATGTTAGAAGCCATAAACTTTGATATTATTGATGTATGTGAAAGAATACTTAAGATAATTATACTCAAACTGGGAGGAAGGTAAAAGGACCTGAATGGAATAAAACTACCCTATCAATTCAAACTAGTAAAATGTTTACATCAGTAGATTGTGTTAAGTTATATGTTATACAAATCCTAGGATAAACACTAAAAATAATCTGTACAATGAGCTCCACAAATCAGAAATTATAAATAAAATGGAATTTTAGAAAACATTCAAGTAACCAAAAAGAAAAGTAAAGTAAGAGGGACAAAAAAATAGAGAGCAAAAGGAAACACACAATGAAAGGTATGCTTAAGCTCTGATACAAGAACTGTTACCATACTGGGCAACTGTGCAGTGGGTAGGGCACTTGCCTTGTATGTTACCAACTCAGGTTTGATCCCCAGAATCCCATATGGTCAGGGGAAGCACTGCCAGGAGGAATTTCTGAGTGCAGAGCCAGTAGTAACCCCTGAGCATAGGCCCCAAAACAAAAAACAAAAACAGTTAACATAAATATAGATGATCTGTAGCACTGTAGCACTGTCCTCCCATTGTTCATCAATTTGCTCGAGTGGGCCCAGTAACATCTCCATTGTGAGACTTGTTGTTACTGTGTTTGGCATATTGAATACGTCATGGGTAGCTTCCCAGGCTTTGCTGTGCGGGCGAGATACTCTCGGTAGCTAGATAGTTGATCTAAATATACCAATTAGGTAAACTGGCAGAAATTTTAAAAATGTTTTGCAGTGCTGGGGATCAGACCCAGGGCCTCACATATGTGTGGCATCTGTTCTACCACTGAACCACACCCCCAACCCTACAATAAATACCTTATTAAGTGACCCAGCTATAATCTATCAATAAGAAACTTAAAATGTTACATACGTAGGAGCCAGAAAGGTACTATAGTAGGTAGAGTGCTTGCCTTGCATATGGCTGACCCAGATTTGATCCCCAGCATGCCATATCGTCTTCTGAGCACTGCCAGGAGTATCCTGAGCATCACCAGGTGTGACCCCAAAACCAGAAACAAAATAAAAAGTTACATTGGTAGGTTGATAGTTAAAGGATAGAAATATATATACTAAGTAAACTTAGAAAAATGAAAGATGACTATATTAATACCAGATAGAATATATATTGTAAGAAAATTAATAGGGATAAAGAAAAACATTGTAGTCATCGGTGTGGCTCCACAGTTCGTGTAGCGTCCGGAGAAGAGGTTGTGAACTTCGGTATCTCCTGCCGGGCTTCATTGCTGGGCTTCCGTGAGCTCAGTGGTGGGAAGCGCCATCCCCCCAGGGTATTGATGCAAGCCTGAATAAGGAAACAACTTCTTCTCCTGAACCATGGCATATCAGTTGTACAGAAATACTACTTTGGGAAACAGTCTTCAGGAGAACCTTGATGAGCTCATATAGTCTCAGCAGATCACCCTGCAACTTGCTCTCCAAGTCCTACTCCAGTTTGATAAGGCTATAAGTTCAGCACTGGCTCAGAGGGTCAGGAACCAAGTCAATCAGGGGCTCTTTAAATATATACGGATTTTGCAACAATGTGTGGACTTTTTATTGAATGATGTTGAATTCAGAGAGGTGACAGAACTTATTAAGGTGGATAAAGTGAAAATTGTAGCCTGTGATGGTAAAAATACCGGATCCAATACTATAGAATGAATAGAAAATGCAGTGGCTTTTTTATGCTGTCCTCGTTATCCACTATTTGGAGAGAAGTACAGAAGAGACTTTTTTATTTATTCTAGCATCGCAGAAATCACTATACTGCTAGACTATCAGAATCCCATTAGAAAGACACCTGTACTTCTGTAACATCTCATAATTGTTATGATACAGCATGAAGAAGCAGCTTTTTTCAAGTGACAAATCATACATTGTTGTTGCCTTCCTAAGAACGTTCTTTAATAAACTCATTTTAAAACAGTGGAAAAAAATTATATAATAATAAAAGGGTTAATGTATCAAGAAGATATAATATCCCTAAATAATGCCCAAAAAAATGGATCAAGGGCCAGTGATGTGGCTCAGGTAAAGTGGGGGCTGGTGGGATGGGGAGAGGCTGAGAGATAGTACAGGGTTTTAGGTGCTTGGCTTGCAGATGGTATCCCCATTCAATCCCTAGCACCATAAATAGTGCCCCAAAAATTGATTGCCAAGAGTGATCCCTAAGTACAGAGCCAGAAGTAAATCTTGAGCACAGATGGGTATGCCCCCCCACAAATGAAAAGTAAATGAGAAATGGATATAATTAAAACAAGAAAGATAAATTTGTAATGATAGACATAGACTTTAGCATCACTGAACAATCAATAGAATTAAAAAATCAGGAAACATGGGCTGCAGAGATAGTATGCAATGGGTAAGGTTGCACATGGTTGACCTCAGTTCAATCCCTGGCACCACATATGTCCCCCCAAGCTCTGCTAGGGGTGATCCCTGAGCACAGAGCCAGAAGTAAGTCCTGAGCCTTGCTGGGTGTGACAAAAAGAGGGGGGGGGGAATAAAGACGAAAAAACAGGAAGCATACAGAAGGACTTAACAATACCGTCACCCAAAAGGATCTACTTGAATTTTCTACTACTAAATTTCGTATAGTAGTAGACTGCACATTATTATTATTCAATCCCTGGAACCTTCACCAAGAGAAAATGTATGCTGAGATTTAAAAATAAATAAAATTTAACAAATAGTAAAGAAAATTGAAACCAGATCGTTTATTCAGTGGGATGAAAAATCATTAGTAGATAATAGGAAAATTTACAAACATTGGACTTTGCACATTTCTAGAGAATCTGTAGGTAGGTCAAGGAAAAAATGAAGTAGAAAATTAAAAAAAAATTAGGGGGGCTGGAGAGATAGCACAGTGGGTAGGGCTTTTGCCCTGCACGTGGCTAACCCGGATTCGATTCCCAGCATCCCATATGGTCCCCTGAGCACTGCCAGGAGTAACTCCTGAGTACAAAGCCAGGAGTAACCCCTATGCATTGCCGGGTGTAACCCAAAAAGCAAAAAAATAAATAAATAAAAAATTAGGTGGCCAGACCAGTAGTACAGCAGATAGGGAGTTAGCTTTGCTCAAAGCCAGTCCAAGTTGGATCCCCAAGACTCTGTATGGTTCCTTGAGTCCAAAGCCAGGAGTAAATCCTGAGCACTGCAGAGCATGGCACAAAGACACAAAAAAGGAAAGGGGAAAAAAAGGAACTCCTGGGTCAGGGATGTGTACCTCATATGTATGAGGTACTGGGGTTTGATCCCCAACAGTGGAGAGTGGAGTGAGACACAGCTCCCTCGATGTCTGGAATGTGGCTTTTGCTCCTCATGGCTATGGTATTAGTCACCACCCTTCTCTTCCCGGCCCTCTCTTTCTCCTTTCTTGCCTTATCCTTTGCAGTCTTTTCTTCCCCCTTTAGCTTTTCATCTCTCTGTTATGTTGTCTGTCAAGACTCTTCTTAGACTTTTTCTACACTGACTCTCAACCCTCCCAAAGCTTCTATATATCCTTCAGAAAAATGACTCCCAAAAGATACTCTTTTGCCTGATTTATTTTTGTTTTCCAAGACTTAGAAATGCCTTTAAAACTTGAGGCAAGGAGGACCTGGTATTCATTGAGTTTCTCAAATTGGATTCTACATTCCTTCTCTTCCAGGTGTCAGCTGCACCTTGACTAATGCATATTCTCTAATATTCTCTTTTTTTTTTCTGGTAGCAGTATTGGGATCTAACCCATGCCCGGTGAGGCTTGTGTTCTATCTTTGAGCCACACCCCCCAGCTCTTCTGTTCTCTCTTGATTGAAAGTCAAAGGCCTGTTTTTTTTTTTCAGGGAGCTCTTGCTGTTACAGGAGAGGGTCTTTTCCTTTTGAACTATTTGCATCTTTTCTCTTTTGAACTATTTGCTATTCTGAACACCTGCTGCTTAAGGGAGTTAACTATTTCGCAGTAAGTTGGAAATTCATTGAAAGCTACGTTTCTGTCTGGTGATTACCTCCCACAGTCTCAAGAACTGAATTGGCCTTGCGTTCATGGGAGTTCTGGGAAGTGAGAAAACATGCATAGAAAGGATCAAAACACAATGATGGATGCCACTTTAAAAGATATCAGTTCTTTTCTCTTCAGCTACAAATAGTTTTTGCTATTGCAATTACAGTAACCTTTATAACCTTATAAATGTATTTTTTAAATACTAGGTTTTTGACAGCCTTCTCAAAAATAAGGAACTTTAAATTCCCATTTTCCCATTATTGCTTTCTTTCCACAGCACTCTTGGCTTATTTTGTCCCTGAAAACATGTAGGAACTGAACTTTGAGGGTATTGGAGTTCATTCCACAGATAATACTAACATTTAAAATAATAATTCTTGGGGCTGGAGTGATAGCACAGCAAGTAGGATGTTGGCCTTGCACTTGGCTGACCTGGGTTTGATTCCCAGCATCCCATATGGTCCCCTGACCACCGCCAGGGTGTAGAGCCAGGAGTAACCCCTGTGCATCACCAGCTGTGACCCAAAAAGCAAAAAAATTAAAATGATAATTCTTTCAGGGCCAGATAGTACAGTGGGTAAGGAGCTTGCCTTGCATGTGGCCAACCCAGGTTCAATCCCCAGCAACCCATTTGGTCCTCTGAGCACTGCCAGGAGTAATTCCTGTTACAGATCCAGGAGTAAACTCCTAAGTATCACTGTGTGTGCTCACACCTCACCTCCCCCAAACAGACAAGTCTTTAATGTTGGCTTTTAAAAACTCATGGCAAATGACATATACCATCACTGCAATAAGAAAACAAATTGCACTTTTCTATACAAATATACAAATAGGGTGGGGGTGAAGAACCAGTGTAAATGTAAAAGCCATTATTTGTGCAGGAGTTCAGGGAGGGAGTAAAAGTCTGCCATGGCTCACATTGGAGTATACCTAGGATGCAGTAAGCAAATAAAATACGGCGTGAGATGGGTCTAGTAATTCTACAGCTAATGTCTTCTGCGAGCTGGTAAAATCTATTTATACATCTCAGCTCAGTTTTCTGCGTTCTGCACCCTACTTCCACTCTTTCACCAAGAATACAAAAGCAGTGAGCCTGAGCCAGATATGCCCTCACTCTCTTGCTGTTTTTCATTCTGCCAGCCTTATGATGGTATCACCCACATCATCCCTCAAATCTTTTCATTCCTTAACATCTTAGGAATAAGAGAGTTAAGTTGGGTTCATAAATACCTGTTTGAGAGCCTGCAGCTAAGCACATTGCTCTGCTGGCTTTGTACCCCTCCCTGCATTTGCATGCTCCTACCTGGCTGCTCCTTTCCCTAAATGCATCAGTGACCTGCTGGGATCAAGGCGCCTTCTGAATCACTGCCTTTATCTCAAGTTTCTTCTCCTCTCTCTGTTATTTTAAGTTATATCCTTCTTTGAGTTCCCAAACAAGTTTATATTTTTGCAATAAAACTATCCTTAGACAACTCACTCCAACTTTCTTGGAATTCTTGTGGCACTTACTTCACCCAGCACAAGTCGTAGCCTGTTTTGAACTGTAGATTTTTGTTGTTGCTGTTGTTCTTATATTTTCTATTGTCTCAGCTTGGCGGTTTTTAAAATCCTGGTCTGATGTTTTATCTCTTTTATCTGAAGGTGCATCTTTTCACAATGAGCTGTGATTCTGGGCTCACAAATGGGTGGGACTTTAAATTTTTTTATTCTATGAATGACCCATAGGTGGCACCCATTGAGTACTAAATCTGTCCGCCTGAGACAGATTTAATACTCAACGGGTGCCGCCTATAGATCTTTCTCTTCCTGTGAATTTCAAATTGAAATACCATTAAGCACTCAACTGACCCAGTATCTTCCATAGTCCTCTAATATTTGTTGTTATTTAAGCTACAAATGTTCTCTTACACGGGCATTTACCAGAATTTTTGTCATTTTTTTTCTTGTAGGACCGTGTGACTTTTAGAAGAATAATAGTGAAAAACAATGCAAGAAAAAGGAGGATGTTTGAAGCATTTATTGAATCTGTTCCCCTACTTAAATCACTAGAGGTAAAGTCTATTTGAATAAGAACCAGTTTTTTGAGAATATGGAGAATTTTGGAAAAGAAGTGGAAGTAATTTTGGGCTTGGGTAGAGATGATTCAGTGGGGTAGAATGCACACTGCATGCAAGAGGGCTGGTTTGAACCCTGGTGCCATGGTCCCTCGAGCACCAGGAGCAGCACCTGAACACCATTAAATGTGACCCAAGAACAAAATATATATACTAATAATAATCTGATTTTCAAATCATAATTTTTCGGTTCACTTCTGACTAGTCATGGCAGAGCCTGGCAAGCTACCCGTGGCGTATTCCATATGCCAAAAACAGTGTCAATAATGCGCCTCATTCCCCTGACCCTGAAAGAACCTCCAGTACGGCAGCATTGGGAAAGACGAGTAAGGAAAGGCTGCTAAAATCTCAGGGCTAGGACAAATGAGACATTACTGGTGCACACTCGAGTAAATTAATGAATAACGAGATGACAGTGATACAGTGATTTCTGAGATGTTATTTTTTAACTTTCATTTGAGGTGGTTTCCTTATAATTTGTGAGTGTGTTCACTGTTTCAGGTTTCAGAACGAATGAAAATTGTGGATGTAATAGGAGAGAAGATCTATAAAGATGGAGAACGCATAATCACTCAGGTGAGTGAGGGCCTTGGCGTATCCTTTCTGGAACTGCTCACCTCCTGGGTCAGTCATTTATCCTCTCACTGTTTAAAACTCCTGTTGTGAGGATAGACATCATTGCAGAGTCCTCTGAAGCCAGTGATGTTCATCTCACTGACATGCATATCTCTTGGGATAATTCCTGAGTGCAGAGCCAGGAGTAACCCCTGTGCATCGCCAGGTATGACCCTAAAAGCAAAAAATGCAAGTGAAATATATCTTACGAATATAAATCCAGTCTCCTTAGAAGGATCTGACCTTACAAGTTAACAGATTCTCATTAGGGGATACAGGTGATTGACTGGTTGGGAAAGCAGAGCACAAAGAAAGAGGTTACAGATAAACACAGAAGAATGGAAGTGCCTCGGGAGCACTGTGATGAGTGTTACTCAGTAAACCTAAACTCTCTATGGCCAGGGAGGAAGGACAAACCAATGTTTTCCTACAAGTTTGTAAATTGCCTTCAGTATTTGCTTTGTGTCTATCTCTCATATGACTTTTGAATTCTAGTAAGATCCTCTCACATTATATTGGATCATGTAATGAATATTAAGTAATGATTTCTCTTGTCTACTGTTGTTTGCACTTAAATTATATGCAAAAGACATTAGGGATTGACTCTTCTAGCCTGTGTTCTCCCTGCACACATATTTCACTTTGCTTGTCTCTGTGTTTCTTTGCTTGCTTATTTCCACTCTGGAGAAACCTGTATACCTGTGTTCTCTCTTAAACACACATATCTCCCTTTGTCTCCCTTCATAAAATAAAATCAGTTTTAATAAAAATTTTCTTGCTTCACTATGTATGTATGTATGTACGTATGTGGGACTTTTCCAGGAATAAGGTTCTCTGCCTGTGATCTGGCAGAAGTATTAGGAAGATAGCTAATGGTTCTGGTTTGGGTGAAATGCATATCCTTGATCCCAGAACTGGGCTAGGAGGAAGAAAGACTCAGTGGTCAGTCTTGAGTCCCATGCCCACCCCTTGGTGCAGTCACAGAAGATATAAAACTCACATGGAAGGATCACGTGATTAGTAGTGAATTATCCAATTTAAATGCCCATTACTCCAGAAGTTAGAGTGAAAAGTCAGGGAGTAAAGTGCCTGAAAGCCTCTTCTCCCATATCTGCTCACCTCACCCTGGCCTCCTTCCAGTCTTTGCTCAAAATTCTTTCTTACTGAAGCTCTATTTCATTCCCTCCCCGAGCAGTTTAGATCCCAGGTTCCTTGTCCTACATTCTTCTTATAGCACTTAACCGCCTTTCAGCACAACAGTATAATTTACTGATTATTATGTTGATTATTTTCAATGTGTTTACCTTACCAGACTGTAAGTTGCACAAGGGTAAGAATATTTGTTTTGTCCACTGATAATATCTCACATGTCTAGAATAGTGACTGGCACTTAGCAAGTTTTTAATAAGTTATTTGTTGCATTACCTGTATGGCTGGTTCAGCCAAAGGTTTTAAAATCAAAACAAATAGTAGAAGAAGAAGAAAAAAAAATAGAAGAAAAGCCTATGTCACATAAGGGTGACATCTGCTCACATTAACACATCTCCTTCTTCAGGACTGTGCTGTCCTTTGGAGAAGCTGCACTTGATGGTTAGACATTATCCTGGCACCTCATAACAAGGGGTTTGCCAGGGTTCACTTGGATATTGTCTCTAGCAATGTTGGCTACTGATTCCTGGTCACAGATTGCAATGGCAGATCAATACGGGCAATGAAAATAGGAGTTTTCAGTGGAGTTAGCATCCTGGGCATATTTATGAAGAGAAATGTAAATACTACATTTTAGAAAGTGAACGATATGGAGGCTGGAATGATAGCACCACGGGTAGGGCATTTGCCTTGCACATGGCCGACCCGGGTTCGATTCCCAGCATCCCATATAGTCCCCAGCACTTCCAGGAGTAATTTCCGAGTGCAGAGCCAGAAATAACACCTGTGTATTGCCGGGTGTAACCCAAAAAGCAAAAAAAAAAAAAAAAAAAGAAAGTGAATGATATGTGTTAAGCTTAATTGGGCTAACATCGTTCGTAATCAGGATCGTCATGTTCACCATTGATAGATTTGAAGAGCTGGAAAATAAATACAGATCAGAACTCAGGTAGTGAGAAACATCTACTTTTCTGTCCTTTTGTACATAAATATGCATTAAGTCTGACTTTCCTTTTTCAGGGTGAAAAGGCTGACAGCTTTTACATTATAGAGTCCGGAGAAGTGAGCATCTTAATTAAAAGCAAGGTGAGTTTGTGTGATGATGGTGCAACTTATACCAAGGAAGATCCAGATATAAGCACTGAAAATAACTGCTTTAAGTAACTAATATAAAACCTATTTACCATACCAAAACTATCACAATTAAGTGAGCTCTGTGATAGGCAAAGATTCCTCGTTAAGTCCATCCATTGATGGGGATTTAGTACCTTTTTGTTTTTAAAATCTTTGCCTGAAGGGGAGAAGGCAGCTGGAATAGAGAAGGGATCACTAAGAAAATGATGGCTGGAGGAATTGGTCAGGATGGGAGATGTGTGTAGAAAGTAGATAAAAGACCAAACATGATAACCTCTTAGTGTCTGTATTGCAAACCATAGTGCCCAAAAGTAGAGAGAGATTATGGGGAGTAATGTCTGCCATGGA
Source organism: Sorex fumeus (assembly GCF_029834395.1). Classification (NCBI taxonomy): domain Eukaryota; kingdom Metazoa; phylum Chordata; class Mammalia; order Eulipotyphla; family Soricidae; genus Sorex; species Sorex fumeus. Next base: position 49,730,660 of record NW_026606129.1, on the reverse strand, counting down.
GGCAGGGGGAGGGTGGGAAAGTGAGGGTTTACTGGGGATATTGGTGGTGGGGAATGTGCACTGGTGAAGGGATGGGTCTTTGATCATCGTGTGATTATAACCCAAACATGAAAGCTTGTAACTATCTCACGGTGATTCAATAAAATTTAAAAAAAAAAAAAACTTTGCCTTTGTTATATAATTATTTGGGAATTATCCACTTAAAGATCAGTAAGGAAATAGGGAAATTATTTTATTTTGGGGGGTTTTGGTCCCCAATTTGTAGTCCTTGGGGACTGCTTCTGGCTCTGCTCAACACTCAACACAGACCCCACTGACCCTAGACAGTGATCAGAATTGTATGAGGTGCTTGGATGGAGCCAGAGTTGGCCACATGCAAGGCAAGCATCATGTCTTCTGTACTATCTCTCCAGCCCACAATATACTTTTAAAATGGATATGGAGGGGCAGGAGAAATAATATAGCAGTAGTTAGGCGCTTGCTATGACATGCAGCAAGTTCAGTCCTGGACATCCCATTTGGTTTCCCAAGTACCACCAGGAGTAATTCCTGAGTGCAGAGCCAAGAGTAACCCCAGAGTACCAGTGAGTGTGGCCCAAAAACAAACAAATTATTGTTGAAGAATGACACAATTTCAAGTGAGAGAAGCAGCCCAAGATTATAACTCCTTACATTGGAGAAGTAAAGACATTATTTTGAAAGAATTTGGGCTGGCAATATAGCATAGGGATTAGGTTGCTTTTCTTGTGTACAGCTCACCCAGTTTGATCCCCAGAACTGTATGGTTGGTCCACTGAGCACCACTGGGAGGGATTCCAGAGCACAGTTCTGGAAGTAGCCTCTAAACATCACCTGATGTGGTCCATACCCACCTCTCCACATGCGAAAAAAGAATTAGCAAAGACTCGGTCGTCTTTATCCTGTGCCTCAGAAGTCAACACTACTAAAGGAGAGCACTATATATTTATAATATACAGAATTGTAGAGATATGTTAATGTATTATATCTTAACATTTTAATATATTATCCTATATGTCACATACATATAAATATTTTTTGTATATACATGAAGTAAAATATTTAGCTTCAGTTTTGTTTTGGGGTTTTTTGTTTGGTTTTAATTGGGGTTTTGTTTCTTTGTTTTGATTTGGTTTTGGAGGCTGCACCTAGCAATGCTCAGGGGTTACTTCTGACTCTGCACTCAGGAATTACTCCTGGTGGGCTCAGGGGGACCATGTGAGAGGCCAAGGGATCAAACCTGAGCCAGCCGCATGCAAAGCAAATGCTCTACTCGCTGTATTATCTCTCCAGGCCCATAAAATAGTTTTATTTATTTATTTATTTATTTTTGTAGGAGTACTGCTATTTATTCAGCCACTGATTAGCTGATTGAATTGTGCATGAACTCCACCTTACTTTTTTTTTCCATTTTTTATCATTTTATTTATTGAATCACCGTGAGAGCAGTTACAAAGCTTTTGGGTCTAAGTCTCAGTCATACAATGAAACACCCGTACCTTCACCAGTGCCCATTCTCCACCACCAAAAATCCCAGTATATCCCCATCCCACACCCTCCCCCTGCCTGTGGGGCAGATGATTTCTACATTACTCTCTCTCTACTTTGATCACATTCACTATTTCGACACCAGACCCACCATTATTTGAGATTTTACCCCAACACTCAGATCTGCTGAAAAGGCAACAATAGACAATTTGTGTTCTATTGCTGGTTATGAATAACATATGATATCGTGTGGCTGCAGTAGGGCCATGTGGTTTTGAAATTCCGAAATTTTAACACTTAAATCTGGAGGGATTTCTGCCAAAAGCCACTGGGTTTAGAGATCTGCTCCTGAGTCTCTGGGATCATGGCGGTTGAGCAGCTTGATGAGGAGCCAGAGAGGCCGTTTGTGGGCGATGACTTGGGGTCTCGTTGAGGTGGGGAGGACAGGCCCGGCTCCCCCCCCCACCCCCCCATTCCGTGAGGCCCAACAAGTTTCGTCACTGCAGGCCCAAGCCTGACTGTCCAATGGCCTCTGGAGGATGACAGCCACCAAGTCGCCAAGAGGGAGCAGGCGGAGGGACAGCACCCATTCCCCCCTGGGGCGTCCCGGCGACAGTAACCTACTGCGGGGTCCGGACACATTTCTGACAAAAGCCGCTGGGTTTCGAGATTTGTTTCTGAGTCTCTGGGATCAAGGCCATTGAGCAGCTTGATGAGGAGCCAGAGAGGCCGTTCGTGGGCGATGACTTGGGGTCTCGTTGGGGTGGGGAGGACAGGCCCGGCTCCACCCCTCCCCCCGAATCCCGTGAGGCCCAACAAGTTTTGTCACTGCGGGCCCAAGCCTGACTGTCCAATGGCCTCTGGAGGATGACAGCCACCAAGTCGCCAAGAGGGAGCAGGCAGAGGGACAACACCCTTTCCTCCCTGGGGTGGCCCAGCAACAGTAACGTACTGTGGAGTCCGGATGCATTTCTGCCAAAAGCCACTGGGTTTTGAGATTTGTCTGAGTTTCTGGGATCATGGCCGTTAAGCAGCTTGATCAGGAGCCAGAGAGGCCATTCGTGGGCGATGACTTGGGGTCTCGTTGGGGTGGGGAGGACAAGCCCGGCTCCACCCCCATCCTGTGAGGCCCTGTGTGTCTCGTCACTGGGGGACCAAATGTGACTATCCAGTGGCCTCAGATGGATGGCGGCCACTGGGCCGCCAGGGGGAACAGGCCAAGGCACGAAACCTATTCCCACCTGGGTTGGCCCAGCACCGGTAGCCTACTGCAGAGACCAGACGCATTTCTACCTAAAGCCACTGGGTTCTGAGATTCGTTTCTGAGTCTCTGGGATCATGTCCATTAAGCAGTTCAATCAGGAACCAAAGAGGCCTTGCCTCCAATTATATAGCTGAGCCGGAGGTGGTTTGTGGGTGTGTTTCCCACATACCTAACTTTTGGCCGTTTACTTTCTTGGTAAACTTTGCCCCAAGTTTTTGGGGTCTGGCCAAAGGCACAGCAGCAATTTTGGGGTATCTGGAAGTCTGAAGGCACCATGAGGCTGCTGATGCACTCGCCTCACAGGTACAGATTGACCTGCTGGCGGCACCATACACCCTAAAATAGTTTTATTTATGGAAACATGAGGAGAGAAAGGTTTTCATTCAAGATAGAATATAAGGTTTTTTTCCAGAGGGGAAATAGCACTGAGTTACCCCAGAAAATAATAGAAATTATACATCTCTGGTTAAGAATCTCCATGTGGGCAACCCCTAGAATGAAAATTGTGTACATGTAAGTCTTCCAAGACAATGGTCTGATTATTATCTCTTGCTCTTTAGCCATTTCCTGAAAGGAATTAGGACTCATGTAAAAGCCCAACTCCTCTCAGCCAGACCACTGCGATTAAGTCAGTCCACTTACATAACAGTTTAATGTCTACAAAGTACGTTTCTCAGTAATTGTGTGTACTGAAAGGAGATAAAAGCCTGTGCAATTGGACATACCCATCTGCAAATCTGGAGTCAACGTTTGTCTTGTTCTCTGCTCTCTCTAGACTAAAGCAAACAAGGATGATTCAAACCAGGAGGTGGAGATTGCCCGCTGCCATAAGGGGCAGTACTTTGGAGAGCTTGCGCTAGTCACCAACAAGCCCAGAGCTGCGTCGGCTTATGCGGTGGGAGATGTCAAATGCTTAGGTAAGAAAATGATTGTGTGCATTAATTGTATGCTTTTTGCCCCCTAATTTGCTATGCTTTAACTATATATATATATATATATACATATATACATATATATTTTTTTATTGGTCCTTTATAAAGTGTGTTGTGAAAATTGTTTATCTACATTTCTCATCCTTAAAAACCAAATAGAGTATTTCTGTTGGTTTTTTTTGTTGTTCTTTTTCATTGTTATTTTTGGCCCACATCTGGTTCTGCTCAGGACTTTACTGTGGTAGGATGTGACAGACCATATGAAGTGCCAAGCATGGAACTTGGGTCAGCTGTGTGAAAGGCAAGTGCATTACTTACTGTACTTACCTCTCGAGCTCCTCAGCCAATTTTTTCATGTAGGTGCTACAGTCAGGACAGTGATGCTTGGCCTAATGATTCTGTGCTCAGACCCAGCTGAGTTTGTGGCAGTCAGTGCTATAACCCAACAGCTCAGAGCCCTGAGGCCCCAGAGATTGAACTCGGGGCCTCATATGCTATGTGCGTGCTCCACCACTTAAATTATCTCCCAAGTCCCAAATGTGCAGTATTTCCCCCCTATTAATAAGCCTTGAATTTTTTCCAACTAGAAATAAACTAGGCTTGGGTAAGATTGTGTGAAAATAGAAATGGGTGACTTTTTGTCATCCTTCTTATTGTGGGGCCTATACCCAGCAGTGCTGGGGATCAGACTTAGGGCCTTGTCCAGGTAGAGCATGTGCCCTTGCTTGCACAGTTTTGGTTAGGTGCTCACCAAGGGTCTCACACTTACTTGCAATGTTCTCACATACCTGTTCATAGTGCAATGGAAATTGCATTTGTGTGTATATGTGTGTGTGGTACCGAGGATAAAAAAAACAGCTCTGTAGCTGGGAATTGCACTTGGCATGTGGGGTGGTACCAAGGATTAAAACATAACCTCATGCCCCATGGTAGGCACTCTGCTACTGAGTCACATCCCCTGTTCCAGGTTAATGTATTCTTTTACTGAGTCTTGGAGCAAGAGTACAGCAGGTAGGGCATTTGCCTGTACACAGCTGACCAAGGTCTAATCCCTGATGCCTCATATGGTCCCCTGAGCCTACCAGGAGTGAAACCTCAGCACCAAGTTAGGTGTTGAGCACCACTGGGTATGACCCCAGAACAAAAACTTTTCTTTTACCAAACATTACTGAGCACTAACTATGAGCCCTGAATTAGAAAAGACTCCCTAGCTGTATAAAGAGAAATAATGGAGGAAGGTGAGCGCAACATGAGCGCAGAGAGAATAAGTGCTGTTTGTACTTTGAAGCGCCTGAAACTTGGGTGATGTGGTCTTGATATATTTATGTAGAAGCATTCTTCCTTTTCCAGCTACACAGTATCCCCAAATCTAATCTCCTAGAACATGAACGGGTGGGTATATATAGGAAAAGGTTTGGACTGGGGAGGTAGCTGAAAGGACTGGGCTTGTGCTTTGTCTGTAGGAGTTCACCCAGGTTTGGGGGATCATGGAGTTCTAGGAATTCGCCTCCTGGAACTCCATTATCCCCCAAGCACTGCCCAGTGTGGTCCAGATAAAGTATAGGGGGGAAAAATGAGTGAAATGATTGGATTTTTTGTTGTAGAGAATTCATTCTATCCCTCACCTCCTCTTATCATTGCAGTTATGGATGTACAAGCATTTGAGAGACTTCTCGGGCCCTGCATGGACATCATGAAGAGGAACATCTCAAACTACGAGGAACAGCTGGTGAAGATGTTTGGCTCCAGCATGGATCTGACTGATCCTGGGCAATAGGTGGACCACACCTCAGAGCCTTCTCAGTGTGACACCAAAACCTTCCAGTCAGCCACAGAACACACATGACAGAACTGTTTCTGCTGTTGCCACCACCGCTGCCATTGCTGTGGCTGTGGGCATTTATAAAACTTGAAAGTCAGCACTAAAGGATGGGCAGAGGTTCCACCCACACCTCCACATTGCTTCTCAAAGTCCATTATTAGACCACTTGGAATGATCACCCCCACCCAATTTTTACATCTTTGGTTCAAAATGGCATGTCTCTCCAACAATTTAAGTGCCTGATACAAAGTCCAAAGTGTAAACATCTTACTTTCCTCTCTTGCTGCTACTCTTGCTTTTGGAAGACACCACAGGTCTGTACAAACCTACTGTATGGTTATAGATATCCTCCTCCTCAAAAGGAAGGATGTATTGTAGCCTTTGATCCCGTCATTTGTCCTTTAAGAAAGTCCACATTTGTTCATAGTTGTAGCCTTTGGATTTATGATGGAAATGGTGGCAGATGTGAAGGAGGTCTATGGTCCTGTGTCATTGTGCCGTCTGCTTTTTGTACTGTCTGTGTCCTGCACACGTTACAGCTCTCTTCAAACTCACAGTGACATTTAGGGGAAAACCTTTTAAGGGCCCAGCCGATCCAGACTCCAAAGCACATTGATTTACCATTCAACCCACATTAGAGCAGGAAATTTGGATTTAGCACACTCATCAGGTAGCAGAGAGCCAGGGAACATTTTCTGGGTTGGGGGTGGGTTGGGTCTTTTTTTTTTTTTTACTCTCTGTGCAGTTTGTGTGAATGAGTTGTTATCCGTTTATAAGGAGCCAGGGTCTAAGAGGCATCATCATTTTTTTCTGACCCAATACTGTCTTGGGCAGCTCTTGCCATCTCTTGCTTCATTATTCTTCCAGCTGTGTACCAGCAAAAGTCTATACATAGAGAACCCTTTCCTTCTACTCCAGACTTGTTGCAAAGCTTTGGTGTTGAGTCATCAATTTTCAAATAATTTAAATAGAAAACAATTTTGTTTTATTTTGCTTTGTTTTTTTAAGAAATTTTTTTCTTGGGCCAGAATGATAGTACAGTAGATAGGGCATTTGCCTTGCATGTGGCCAACTTGGGTTCAATCTCCAGCACCTTATATGGTCCCCAAGCACACCAGGAGTGATTCCCTAAGTACAGAGCCAGGAATAAGCACTGAGCACTGCCAGGATGTGGCACCCCCCCACACCAAAAAAATTTGTATTTACAAATTCTCTTTAGATATATTCATATATTTGGAGTTTGCCAGCTGATAGTCACCATAAAAAAAAAAACTCTTTGTTAGACTTTTTAAGAAGTTAGAATCTTGTATAATTTCATAGAGTTTCTGCAGAAAGCTTTCTAATTAAAATGTTGGGGTATTTGGATTTTATTTGTTAATCCAGAGGAAAGTAAGTTAGGCTATATTTTAAAACTTTTAAACCTTTAAATTAAATTGGGTATAATTCTGATGACTCATCCTAGTTAGCTATATTTCAAAATAAGACTTTTTTTTCTTTAGAATAACTCAGAATCAGATGCTACAAGGGATCTAAGAGCAGCATGAAATTTGCATAAAAGATAAATTTGAATTTCATAGTCAAGATTCTGTTAAGTTAAATCAAGAGATCCTTTTTGATTAGATTTAACTTATATAACTCAGTGAGTCCCTGAGAGAGTACACATTGGGCTTTCCTGTTGTGGTTAATGATCCTACATGGCCATCTTCCACTGCCCTCAAGCAAGGGACTTTTGCCATGGACATCGTGGTCCAAAAGTTTCTACACTGGGACCTGTGGATGTGGCTCAGCAGTAAAGCACTTGCCTTACATGTGTTAGGATGTGTTCAATCCCTAGCACCACCAAAAAAAAAAAAGAGAGAATTCCAAACTGATAATCCACCACAAGGAACTTTTACCAGTTCTCCCTTTTTCTTGGGTCCATGAAGCAAAAAGTAGGACTTTTTATGAGCTGCTCTAGGTAGCCTGACTTGCAAGCCTCAGAATTTTGAAAGGTGGAAAGAAAGACTAAAACAGACAACTAGCACTGTTGAAGTCCCCTGTGTTTTTCCCTATGAGTTTCCATGAATTTTTTATTTCTCTGGTGTTGCTTTAGTATCAAAGAAACTAGACCTCGCACTTTAGAAGACAAGAACTACACCCATTTTTTGCAAAGATATTAGGTACAGTGGGCTTCAGGAATAACACAGAGGTGCATCCACAGACCATGTAAGGATTCTGTTTGAACACTGAGCAGATATCCCATATGCATTCCCCATGCCCGCATGACTTAGGCTGGCTATGTACTCCAGGCAAGAGTCATTTCTATAGACTGTTAGGAATGGGCCTTTTCATCACACCATTTTGCATAATCCTTGTAAGCCTTCCTTTTCGCTAAGACCTTTTGACACCCCAAACTCAGTGAAAGTTATGGTTTTAACATAAAATTCATCAAAAGTTTGTGTTCCTGCCCTAACTACAGTTTGACATGTGGGTTATCAGTTCATCAACATAGGTTCCAAATGCATTCAGAACTTCTTGGGGGGTTGGCTTGTAGAAGGGAATCTTTAAAAGGAAGCAGCATGAGAAAAAAAATAGGACACAGCCATGGACATGTTGCCAGGAGTCTGACAGTGTTCTGATTCTCTTCGTAGCACAGGGAATCAAAGATGACAGACCAGGTCCAACTCAAGGCTGTGGTGTTGACCTGCCCTGTACTGATGCTGCATACAGAGGAGCATGTATCAGGATGATTCCTTTGTCTGATATTGTTCTCATCTTTGGATTAGAACTTCATGCCCTCTTTTCTGGCTTTGCCATTGATTTTGGATGGCAGAGAATGTTCTAAGAGCCTTGAGGTCCAACCTGCAGTGTTATCCTTCTTCTGGCCCCCAATTTATGTTATCCGTTCTCCTCTCTTAGGTGTGTTCTGAAGGGAAGGTTCATGTGCTCCCTCCTTGTAGTTGCTATTCTTTATATATAATTTGTATATATATACATATATATACCATTGCTAGAGTCTCAGAAATCAAAGTAAAGCTTCTTTTAGAGCTCTTGTAAAGCGTTTCTGATTTAATGAGCCAGTTCAGCAGCAGAGTGACAAGAAATGGTACTCCAGCCCAGATTCTTTGCTCACAGTAGTCATTGAGAGGTCCACCAGCGCCTGGCAGCACCCTGGGCACACACTGTTTCCAGGTCGAGTCAGTGTCCAGTCGCTTCATGTAGAAATGCTGAAAGAGCATTATTTGCACAGAGAAAAAAGAAAAAGACCCATGAATGTCATCTTTTATCTTTTGTTTTAGTTGGCTAATGTTGGAATTTTTGTTCATGACATGCACTTGTAAACCAATCTTGCCAAGATACAAGTTATTTCGGTGTTTTTTTTTTTTCCACTGAAATTACCTCTTGTTCCTCCTGTCTTGACTGCTGACGTTCCTCAGTGATTATAATGTCTATTTTGTGGGAAGCAGCCTTCCTGTGGGTTTCCTTTTACACACTGCAGGGCTATCTTTATACTTAAAAAAGAAAAAAAAGAAAAAAAAAGAAAACTGTCACTAACCTCATGGGGGGTTACACACCCATTTAGCCCACCTTGAGCAAAAGAGTGATTGCTCATTGTTTCTTAAATCATTGTAATAAAAAAAAATCTAGTTTAGCATCATTGTGCTACCTCAAAGGTAAAAATGTTTAAGGGTTTTTTGTCCTTTTTTTTTTTTTGTCCTGAGTCCTATATATCGTGTTTGAGATGTCTTTCAATTTGGAATCATTTTTTAAATCATTGGGGAGAATTTTATTTTAATCCATTTAACACTTGTATTTTAATCTCTAAAGAACAAGTGATTTGAAAGTGATCAATTCTTGCTCTGTAGTATTGAACATATAATTAAGTCATTGTTTGCCATGTAAAAGGTTGGGGTTTTTTAAAGGAAACTCTAGGGCTCGGCTTCACACTTGATTAATAAAGGCTGACAAATCATGTCTAATTTTCTGCTCCTGCCTTGAGTTGTGTTTCTCCTCTTGTCTCTGGACACCTTCCATTGTAGCACTCATTTGACAGATAAGAAATTGTTGGAGTTAAGGTATGAAAATTAGAAAATTAGGAAACCAGTGTATGTGTGTTGATCAATATTCTCCAGAAAAAAAGAAAAAAGTTGAATGTTACCAATTTATTATAAGAAAGTGAGCCATACAATCATAGAGGTTTGCAAGGGTAAGTGGGCAAACTGGAGACCCAGGAAAGCTGATGGTTTAGTTTTAGTTTAGTCTGAAGGCTTTAGTTTAGCCAGAAGAGCTGACAGAGTTCCCATCTGTTTATTAGAAGGCTCAACCAGGAAGAGCTAGCATCCCAGTTGGAGAGTAATTAGGCAGGAAAATTCTTATTTGGGGGATAGGCTTTTTATTCTATGCCTTCAGCTGACTGGATTAGGCCACATTATGGAGGTCGATCTGCTTTATTCAGTTTACTCAGTCCACTGATTAAATATTAATATCATCTAAAAATATCTTCACAGAGAGGCTAGAGAGATAGTACAGCTTGCATGTAACCAATCCAGGTTCTATTTGCAGCACCCCATGTGATTCCAGACTCCCCCCACCCCCAACCAGGAATAATCCCTGAGCACAGAGCACCACTGAGTGTGGCCCAAAACACACACACACACACACACACACACACACACACACACACACACACACACAAGGAAAACAAAAATATTCTCACAGAAACTCCCAAAATGTTTGACCAAATATCTGGAGACCCCAGATATTTGATATTTGATGCAGTCAAGATGGCACATAAATTAACTGTCAGAGCACAGTATTTGAATTCTTGGGGATGGTGTACAATGGCATACAATATATCCCTTGTTAGGGAAGATACTTGTACCTGTGAGACCCAGTGGAAATCACTTTCAGTCTGGCAATATTACCGGCCCCCCTTCTCTAACATGGCTATAAATCAGGGCTAGCAATCACTCAATGATAGCATGACATACGTAGTTTCTTTCCCAGTGAACAAAGGAAGCTCATTCTACTACAAAATCACATTTCAATTTGAACTTGTCTTCATCTGGGCAGGATATCTGGCAGATACAAAAGGGCTAAGTAATGAGTACAACAAAACTCATGGTGGGACCAGAGAGGGTACAGTTGGTAGGGACTTGTGTTGCACATGGATGACCCAGGTTCAATGCCTGATACCCAGTATGATCCCCTGAGCATTGCCAAGAGTTTGTTTTTCTTTCTTTTTTTAATTGAATCACTGTGAAACAGTTACAAAAGTGTTCATGGTTGGGTTTCAGTCATACAAAGTTACAACTGCCAGGAATTATCCCAGTGCATAGAGGCAGGAGTGAACCCTGAACATCAGTGTATGTGGCCTTAAAAACAAACACTGGAGTTCATGCCCAAGTCAATAAGCTTAATCAATGGCTGAATAAATAGCAGTGCTCCTACATTATTTAAAAAATAATAATGATGGGGACTGGAGAGATAGCTTCATAGGCTGAGTATGTGCTTTGAATGCAGGAGGTCCAGATTTGATCCTAGCACTATATGTCTTCCAAGCACTGCTAAAGCATCTTAAAAAAAGGACAGTCAGGAGTAGTCCCTAAGTACTTTGAGTAGCCCAAATATTGTCCAAACACATAACCACAGGTAGCCCAAAAAACTGGTAGTTCAGTACTCTTCTAACACAACTGGCCTGGTTCCAAAGTTTTTAAAATGAAATTTGGGGATGACCCCCCCAAAAAAAATAAAATATGGGGCTTGGGTTCATAGTTCAAAAGTTGGAACACATGCTTTGCATGTAGGAGCCCCCAGTTTAATCTCAGTATCACCAGGAGAAATCCCTGGGTAAGGATAAGTTGGCAAGATGGAGACACTGAGCCAGGAATATCCCCCAAGCACCACCAGGTGTGGCCTAAAATTAAATGTTAAGTAATTACACATACATTATATGTATATATATACACACACACACGTATATTTATATACATGCACACACATATATGGGCCCTCAGAGTTGGCTTAAAGAGCTAGAGTTCATGCTTTGTGTGCAGGAGCCCTGGATTTTATCTCCAAGTACCACATGATCCCTCAAACACCACTGGGTGTGGCCCAAAAATATAAAATATGGCTTGGCCTTTTGGTTCTGAGGATAGTTTTGTTATGAAGTATTAAAAAGTGCTAGAACAGGGTTAGTAGAGAGAACAGTAGTTACAGCTCTTATTTTGCATGTGACCAACACCAACTCCATCCCTGGCGTTGAATATTGTCCCTGAGCACTGCTAGAAGTAACCCTGTGTACTGCCAGTGTGATCCAAATATCCCACCCCAAAAAATAAAAAATGAAGGTCAGAACAATGTCACTATTATATTGTCCACAATCTCTGCCTTGAAGAGTAAGCATCTCATGAGGACCTTGTTAGACTGTTCCAATAGGGATGGAGAGATAGTAGAGTGAGATGGGTAGGGTCCTTGCCTTGCACTCAGCCAACCTGGGTTTGATCCCCAGCATCCCATATGGTTCCCCAAGCACCACCAGGAGTCAGGAGTATTTTTTGAGTGCAGAACTAAGAGTAACCCTGAGCACTGCTGGGTGTGACCAAAAACACAAAAATAAATAATGTTCTAAAAAGATAGGTAACTATCATAGTGATCAGAATATATTCACAACAATTTTAGCACATCAGTTATATAACAACAGAATTAAAGAATATGTCTTATAATACATCTAAGGAATATAGGGTCATTACACAAGGCATCATGTAAAGTATGAATTTTGTGTGCTTTACCTATTCTCTCTACAGACAAATGCCCCATCACAGATGATGACCAAACAATGCAGACTTGATACTTCACGGTTGAGGGTGTGCATATAAAATGTGATGTGCCAACCAGGAACAAACTGATCAGTTGTGTGTTCAGATGAGTATTACACAATTTCTGAATTAGAATGACAGAAATTACATCTGAATAAGCTCATTTGAAGAACTAACAAATTTCAATTTCATTGACCAGCTGTGGGCATTTCTGACGAGATTAAATAGCAAGAATTGGCGAGAATAATGGGGTTGAGCTCTTTCGGGAGATTCCTAGACCTTTCCTCCAATGCTCATGGAGCTTATTCATTCTGTTTTTGCAGCTAGCAACCCCTGTGGTTCAAGGGTGCCCCTAATGCTCCCAATACCTGCCCTTGGTCATGCTGTTCTTCTCTCTCTTGCCTCTTAGTAAATTGAATTGTTTGAACACAAGCATGCAAGCTCCCTTACCTTTGCATCACATGATTCTGACTACAGAAGCATTAGTGGAGCTACAAAAAGAGGAACACTAGATTTGGAATAAAGGAAACTAGCAACACTAGAAATTGGAATAAAGACTCTCAGCTGGCAGAAACTCCTTGGAAATTGTCGTCTTCATGTTTGTCACCTTCGACATCATGACAAAAGTTTGGCTGGAGATGCCTCTCTGCTCTGGGTTGGCTTCTGTGATGACAGAAGAAGCAGGGGCTGAGGATGTAAGCTTATTGGTAGATTGCTTGCCTCACATATGTGAGGTCTGGCACCAACAACACAGAAAACGAAACCAAAATTATAAGTTTTCTGAAAGTGTCTTACATGAGATTTGGCTTGGGGGAACAAAGGTGTTGGGCCACACCTCGCAGGGAAGTGCTCTTTAGACTCCACTCAGGGATCACTCCTGGCAGTGCTCCGGAACCATTATGGAGTGTGTGAGATGGAACCCAGACCAGCTGCATGCAAGGCAAGCATCCTACCTGCTGTAATATCTCTCCAACTCAAGTGCAATTTCCACCTCTTCCTCTTTGGCTTCCCAACTGGAACTTTTGCTTCTGTCGGTACTTCTTTCTCTTCTATAACACCATTTATTTGGGAGGGGGCAGGGGTGCTGGAGAGAGAGCTCAATGGGCTAGAGCAGTGTTTCTCAATTTCTTCCTGACTGTGCCCCTCTCCCAATTCCATCCTATGGCCTCCTGTCATACCAGTTGGTCCCCTAATCTCTGCCATGACTCCTCACTTAAGCAGTTTTCTCCTGTAACCCCTGTGGCATATCCTGGGAATCCACAAGGAACCATATGACCTTCGGTTGCAAAATGCTGGTCTGGAGCACCTGCTTTGCATGTGGGAGGAAGTCCTGGTTTGAATCTCAGGACACGGTTCCCCGACTACATACAGCCAAGAGTAATCCCAGAGCAAAGTCAGGAGTAGACCCTGAGTGAGCACCAGGTGTGACCCAAAAACCCCAAACAAAGAAAAACCAATTATTGAGCACCAAAGCAATAGCACAGTGGGTAAGGCTTGCACACAGCCAACCTGGGTTCCATCCATGGCATCCCATATGATCCCCCCCAAGCACTGCCAGAAATAATTCCTGAGTGCAAAGCCAGGAGTAAGCCCTGAGCATCGCCTGGTGTGACCCAAGAACAAAAACAAACAAAAAAAAATTATTGACCAGAGTTGTGGGTTAGTGACAGAGAATTTGCTTTGCATATAAAATTCCTGGGTTCAACCCCAGCACCAAAAAAACAACCAAAAACAAGCACAGTGAGGTGACTTGGCTTTTAGTGTACAAATCAAGCAGCCCCCAACCCACTGGTAGACTGTAGCAAATGAGGTTGACCAGCCCAGAGTGTGGAACTACGGCAAGACTCAGAGTCACCAGACAGCCCAGAAGCCAGCAGCACTGGACTTGGCAGCAGTGGCTCATCCTAACGGAAGAATGGGCATTTGCCAGTCAGGTCCTAGGAAGAGCAGTCAAAACCTGAAACCAAACAAATCTTCATGGACTCTTTGGCCATTGGCCTAGCCCTTCCTTCCCTCTGCAAACTGTGTTCCAAGTCAAGGGTCAGAGTCACTGTGTACTCTTCTGAGAGCCAGGATCCAGCAATCTGCTCTCTGGCCAGGACTTCCAAGCTGAATGAGGAAACAGGTCTGAAGAGACAGCTCAAAGGGTCCCAGTATGTTTTGCAGACAGGAGGCCTGGGTTTCATCCCCAGCACCAGTGAAAGCGACTCCAACCTCACCCCAGCACGGCCCAAACCAAAAGCAAACAAAAAAAGTCAATAGGGAGGGGCTGGAGCAATAACACAGCAGGTAGGGCGTCTGCCTTGCACACGGCCGACCCAGGTTCGATTCCCACCATCCCATATGGTCCCCCGAGCACTGCCAGGAGTGATTCCTGAGTGCAAAGCCAGGTGTAACCCCTGAGCATCGCTGGATGTGACCCGAAAAGCAAAACAAACAAATAAATAAATAAAATAGGGAAACAGGGATGGTGTGAAGTTAGGTTTTTGTTAAGTAAGTCAAAAGGAAGAGCTTAGGTTCAGACTGACCAAGTTAAAAAATCTAGCACAACATTCAGGTATGGATGTATATAGATCCAGTACTGAGCTGGATATTTGCATTCTAAAAACAAAAGTCCTGGGCACGAAGGAACACCCGCAACCCATACGGCTGTGCCTACCATGAGCACAGGTCAGGAAGATATAGGAGCCAAACCTAAAGCTAAGCCATGTGGGAAAGTCCTGGCTCCTGGTTTGAATCTCAGGACATGCTTCCCCAAGTACATACAGCCAAGAATAATCCCAGAGCAGAGTCAGGACTAGCCCCTGAGTCAGCACCAGGTGTGACCCAAAAACTCAAAACAAAGAAAAACCAATTCCCAGAGGCAGGGAAAAGACCTTTGGGGCAGATTAGTGTCGGTCCTGGGCATATCAGAGCAGCAGATGAGCCCCTTAGACACCCTGAGTCACCTTGTTCCAGAGCCATGAAACTGGCCCCAGGTCCAGAGTAAGCAATGAGGCTGCACATTTTCAGATGCCCCCAGCAATCAGTTTCAACTCCGCACAAAGCACTATTTTCCCTGGAGCTGCAGCCCCAGTAACTCTGGAAGCCAAAGAGTTTTCCCCAAGAGCACAAAACTTGAAGTTGATCGATATGAGCTGCTACCATGGAACCCCTAATGACGGGCTGAGGCTGCTAAGCAGAGGGCGAGTTGGAGCTCTTCAATAGAGCTTGAGCTGGCTCCTCTGTAAAGAAGGAAAACAGGTTGAGGCTGGAGTGATAGTACAAAAATTCAAAATAAAAAGGAAGGAAGACAGACTGGAAGTGGGTGCTTACTAGCACCCACCACCTTCCCCTTGAGTTTTCCCACAGCCATTAGCCCCGCGGATGCCAGTCTGGAACCACTTATCTGCCAGGCTGGGTCAAGACCCAACAGAAAGGAGGCTGGGGCGCAGTGTCCAGGGAGTTCCCACCCTGTGCCCCCCAAAATTGGACCTCTGGGACTACTTAGCGCCATAGCATCTGGTGCTGACAGATTTACAAGTGAAAATTTACAGACTTACAAGTGAAAATTTACAGGTTTACAAGTGAAAATTGTAAATTTTATTTCTTATTTACAGTTCTTCAAGAGGAATCCTCGTTCCCCAGGAAAGCCAGTTTTAGAACCAGGGAGGCCTGAGCCTCGCACCAGGAGCCAAAAAAGGCCAGGTTACGGAGTGCTGGCACAGGGACACTAGAAGAGCAGAGAATAAGGCTACTGAATGTGGATAGGCTTCGGTGGGACTTTATTTTATTTATTCATTTATTCATTATTCATTCATTTATTTATTTGGGTTCTGAGGTCTACATCCAGTGGTGGTTTATTTCTGGTTCTGTGCTCAAAGACCACTCCTGGCAGCCTAGGGGGACCATATGTGGTGCCAGGGATCGAACCCGGGTCAGCAAATGCCCTACCTGCTGTACAGTTGCCCTGGCCCTCAGCAGGAGTTTCTTGGAGAACCTGTCTGAATTCCCCACTTCCTGGATGTGCCAGGACAGGGCTTGTGTGCAGGGCATGCCCCAGAGCTGCCTCCACCCTGGCCCTGGAGAATACTTTTCTTAGTAACTTTCCTGCCTTTTGTTCTGAGAAAAAAAAAAAAAATCCTGAGGAACTATTTTCTTCCCCTCCCTCTTCTCATGGCGCAAATCCCAGGGCTGTAGGGGTCGGGGTGTGGCTCATAGAGGACCCGGGTTCTGCCCAGGGGAACAAGATGTTCTGTGCTCTGTGCTGTGTGTCAAACCATCAGGCTGGTTAGGGTGGGGTTGAGCTCTGTTTCAGGCCAGCTCTGTTTATGAAAAGGCAGGAAACGGGATTCTAAGAAATATCTGGGCCCAGAACAACTCAACACATCCAACCCCGGCCTGGTCCCTTGCCTCACCTGGTCCCTGGGCACTGAAGGCAGGAACGCTCCATATTCCTAGGTTAGGGCTGTGTGGGAGGGACAGAGCACGGCGGGAAGCGGCTGCTGAGTGCACACACGGCCAGGGCTCCCCCACACAACCCTCAACTCCCTTCTCCACCTCTAGATGAGCGCCTCGAATATTACCAACATGCCTGAGGCAGGTCTGTGCCCAGCAACCTTTCTGCCATCTTCATCTCCTGCTTCTCCCTGGCTGCTTGCCTGGCCCTATGCCCTGGCCTCTAAGTTTTGTTTTATTTATTTATTGTTTGTTTGTTTGGTTGGTTGGAAATCACAACTTATTGTGATAGGGTGGGATGGAGTGAGGAGGACTGGAGTGAGGAGTGGGGACTCGGGAGATAGCTCCCAGGCTCTCAGGAGCAGTGTCCACCACTTATCCGGAGGCCCATGATTCAAGATGTACTTTACCCCACGGTCATCTGGAATGAGCCACTTTTCTACGATCATGTCTTCAAACTCCTTCCTATTAAATTCGGTCAGGCCCCGTTTCTTGGGGATGTGGGTCTCCTGGTGGCTGGGAGCTTGAATCTGGCCCAGGTCAGAGCCTCAGTCTCATACTCTCTGTTGTGCAGTTTGGTGCAGACAGACATGGAGAGTTGGCCAGTGTGGGGCTTCCCCCCACAAACCTGTTAAAGGGTGTGTGGCACCCACATACCTGTTTGGAGCTAAGGGTGGTTGGCCTCTAACTTGCTACACCACTGCCTCTCTGACCTGGATTTTAGGGAAAACAGAGAAGTCAAGACTTGGTGCTCAGGACTCCTCCTATACATGCTCCCCACTGTCCCCCTTTGAGACTTGCCTGGCATTGCCTCCTGACCTCCCATTCTAGCCGCAGCCCACCTAGCAGTACCCAGAGACAGAAGCCGGCCCAGGCTGCTCCCTGCAGTCATAGCCGAATCCCATGGTGGGCCCCTCCCTCTGGCTTCCAAGACCCTCTTTTTAGGAGCAGCCAAATCTCCTGGCTTTCTTTCCACCTGTTGCCAGATTTAACTGCAGCCAAGGTTAAAGGTCAGACTGGCCCAGTGACCCACTCGATAGGTCCTCAGGTCTCCCTCCCTGGCAGCCAGCTCAGCCTAGGCTCCTGTCTCTGTGCTGCCTGCTCCAGTTTTATTTTATTTTTTCCCCCTTTTTATTGATTCACCGTGAGGTACAGTAACAGAGCTTTCATGTTTGAGCTTCGATCATACAATCATCAAACACCCATCCCTTCACCAGTGCACATTTTCCACCACCAAAGTCCCGAGTATTCTCCCATCCCCATTCCACACCTACCCCTGCCTGTGTGGCAGACAATTTGCACAATTCTCTTTCTCTACTTTGGTTACCTTCGATATTTGAGCCTAGTCCCACCAGCACTCATACCTGCCAAAAATGAAAATGCAATGCTAGACAATGTGTTTTGTATTGCTTGCTATGTTACAATATAATATCACATGACCGCAAGAGCAGCCTCGTGCTCTAGGAGTTCTAAAAGTTTAATAATTAGGGACTGGAGAGATTGCTGCAGCAAGTTGCATGGGTTCGAGATTCGTGTTTGTGTCTCTGGATCATGGCCATGTGGGAGCTTAGGTGGCCGTGTGTGGGCGCCTGCTCCAGTTTTATGCCTCCAGCTGGAATCCCCATTATGGAGCTGAGAGTCGGGGGAGAAGCCAGAGTCCTCCCCCATCCTTACCCACTGGGAACCGTCTGCAAGTGTATTTGGTTTGCCTATATTCACTTTAAATTTTTTAAATGTGGGGGCTGGAGCAATTCGTACAGCGAGTGGGGCATTGGCCCTGCACATGGCCAAACCAGGTATGATCTCCAGCATCCCATGTGATACCCCAAGCACCACCAAGAGTGATCCCTGAGCTCAGAGCCAGGAGTAAGCCCTGAGCAGCACCGAGTGTGACCCAAAAGCCAAATAAATAAATAGATAAAGGTTTAAAATGTGTAATATAACAAATACAGAAAGATTCAAGAAACAAAGACATTCTGCTCTATGAGTTCTCACAGGCAAACACTTACTAGATGCAACTTCGAGGAAGAACCTTGTCAGGGCCCTGATGCCACCAATCACTCTTCCCTGTTTTAGCCTAAATTTGAAGGTAAGTCATTACTTCCTTTGTCATTTTTTTTTTGTTTGGGGGACATACCTGACTGTTCTTAGACCTTCTCACTCCTGAATCTGCACTCAGAAATCACTCTTATGTTCAGGGGACCATATGGGGTACTGGAGATTAAACCCAGATTACATATGCAAGTCAAATATCCTCCATACTATATTGTCTCTCTGGCCTTATTTTTGGTTGTGTTTTGGTCGTTTGATTACCTAAACACGCTTCTCTAAAAAACTGCTCTTTTCAGCCTGGGAGAGAAAGTTCAAAGGGCTGAATTCCCAGCATTGCATGATTCCCCAAAGCACCTCTGGGTATGCCCCATAAAAAACAAACCAAACAAACAAACAAAAACCTCCTTTTGCACAGTTAAGCTTACTTAAAATTAAATGCATAGAGACCAAGGACATAGTATAGGAGGCAGGACACTTGCCTTGCATTTCAGCAGATCCTGGTTTGAAACCCAATACAATACAGCATATGTTCCCTTGAGCACTACCCATCATCACTTCCAAGCACAGAGCCAGGAACAGTCCCTGAGCACTGCCATGTGTGGTCCAACCCCCAGCCCCAATTAAATGCACAAGGGAGAAGCCACTCTAGTCCCTAGTTTTCTGCAGTTTCTCTTGTTTGCTTGTTCCTGTCTTTGTTTCTACCAGATACTTTCTGGAACCTTATGGTTACAAGGTATGTGTTCCCTGTATTTTTCCTTGCTGTCTCCAGACTTCAAGTGAGAACCCTTCCAAGGAGCCCAATCCCAGCTTACAAATTACTCCTACAATGCCGCAAGAAAGAGCAGTCTTACTGGATCAATAGCAGAACAGGTAGGGTACTTGCCTTATATATGGCTGACTGGTGTTCAATCCCTGGCACCCCATACAGTCTCCTTAGAACTGCCAGGAGCGATCCCTGAGCACAGAACTAGGAGTAAACCCTGAACACCACCAGGTGTGACCCCCAAACAAACAAACAAACAAACAAAAAGAAAGATCAATATCCTGATCACTCTGGACAAAACAGAACTGAAAGTAGGTAAAGGGATATACATGATAACCTTTCAGCATCTGTGTTGCAAACCATAATGCCCAAAATGATGAGAGAGAGAGAAAGACAGAGAGAGAGAGTGAGACACAGAGAGAGAGAGCAGGAGAGAGAGATACAGAGTGAGAGAGAGAGAGAGGGAGAGACAGAGACAGAGAGAGAGATTGAGAGAGAGGGAGAGAGAGAGGAGAGGTGGCTGCCATAGAGGCAGGCTGGGGTGGTGGGAAATTGGGGGGAGGAAAACTGGGAACATTGGTGCTGGGAAATTACACTGGTAGAGGGATGGATGCTGAAACATTGTATGACTGAAACCCAATCATGAACAGCTTTGTAATGCTCTGTCTCATGGTGATTCAGTTATTTAAAAAAGAAGAAGGAGGAGGAGGAGGAGGAAGAGGAAGGAAGAAGAAGAAGGAAAAGGAGGAGAAGGAGAAGAAGAAATCAGTTTCCATTGAATCCCGCCCAAATGAAAGATTTACTAACAGAATAAATGTTCTTATTTGAAGGCACTAAACATGGATCATTTGTAACAAAGCTTAATAACCATCAAGGAGGTACAAGGTAAAGGTAAAGGCCCTCCTGTTGATCGTCGATTTGCTCGAGCGGGCCCAGTAACGTCTCCATTGGAGACTTTTGTTGTTACTGTGTCTGGCATATCGAATACTCTCGGTAGCTTGCCGGGCTCTCCGAGAGGGGCGGAGGAATTGAACTCGGGTCGACCATGTTGGCCGCTTGTAAGGCGAACGCCCTACCACTGTGCTATCGCTCCAGCCCAATATCTCTAATATGCCTTTGTGGATGGGGCCTTACTTAGCAGATGTTTTCCACTCACATGATATTCTAATAAAAATCTGTGATCATAAACCTTGTAGCTCGGTGCTTTCATTTCTACAAATGAGAATTCCAAAATTGATCATAAGGTCAAAAAATATGTTTTTACTCACTGGAGTTTGCCAAATTGCTTTCCAAGCAGGCTGCAATCCTTCATCTTTTGTCAACAATGTTAGGATGAATCCTTTCCCTTCCATCCCAGGAAAGAACTATTGATGCTGCTTTTTATTTTTGTCGTTTTCATCCATAAATGGTGGTGCTATCAGGGACCACTCCTAACAGGGTTCATGGAACCATCTGGAATGCCAGGGATCAAACCTGGGTCAGCTGCATGCAATGCAAGTGCCCTACCTGCTGTAAGACTAAACAATCTCTCTGGCCCCTGATGCTGCCTTTTTGGTTTGTTTGTTTGTTTGTTTGTTTGGGGGGGTACCTGACAGTGTTCAGGGCTTAGTCCTGGCTCTGCCTGATGCTGCTTTAAAAAATTTTTTTGTTAGCCTACTAATTATAAACTTATATAACCGCTAAGTACATTTTTTATTGTTAGAATTTTAGATTCACAGCAAAATTCAGTGAAAAATATGAAGTATAGTGGATAAAGCTCTTGCTTTGCACATGGATGATCTGAATTTGATCCCTGGCACTCCATATGATTTCTGGAACCCTGCCAGGGGTGATCTCTGGCAGAATAAGCCCTGGTCCACAGCTGGGTGTGGCCCAAAAACTAGAAAGAAGGAAAAGGAGGAAGGAATGCAGGGAAGGCAGGCAAGCAGGAAGGAAGGAAGGCAGGAAAGGAAGAAAAGGAGACACTCACTTTCTCCTAATGGTTCTGGACAAATATATAATGGCCTGTGCCCACTATTATCGTATCATATCTCATATATTACGAATAATTATTTTTTTGCTTTTTGGGTCACACCTGGTGATGCACAGGGGTTCCTCCTGGCTCTGCACTCAGTAGTTACTCCTGGCAGTGCTCAGGGGACCATATGGGATGCTGAGAATCAAACCCGGGCCGGCTGAGTACAAGGCAAATGCCCTATCTGCTGTTCTAGCTCTCCAGCCCCAATCTTTCTTTCTTTCTTTCTTTCTTTCTTTCTTTCTTTCTTTCTTTCTTTCTTTCTTTTCTGTTTGGATCACACCAGGCATTGCACAGGGGTTACTCCTAGTTCATGCACTCAGGAATTACTGCTGGTGGTGCTTGGGAGATCATATGGGATGCTGGGAATCAAACCCAGGCCAGCCTTGTGCAAGGCAAATGCCCTACCCGCTGTGCTATTGCTCCAGCCTCTATTATGAATAATTGTGCTGCCCTAGAAAGCCCCAACCTCCACCTACTCGTCTTCTCCCCACCCCCACCTCAAAGACATGGCATGACTGTCCTTTCACTCCTTCCTAGTTTTGTCACAGTTATAGTTTTCACTTTGGTTTGCATGCCTTGCCTTCTGATGAGTGTTAACATCTTTTCACACTGTTAGTTTCTGTTGATAGCCTTTCTATGCCTGGTCCTCCTTCTCCTTTGCTGAAAAATCCAGATTTTGTTGCTCATAGCAAATATCCAGTCTCAAGTGATAGTCAAACCTCGACCTCATTCTTTGATCTCTCAGTGTCCTTGCATCTAGAGGTGGCCACAGACACCCAAGTTTTGGCTAATAAGAAATCAGTAGAAATTGTTGGTTATTTTTGGGGGGTAGGAGGCCACCACACCCAGTGCTGCTCAGGACTTACTCCTGGCTTTGCAGTCAGGGATCAATCCTGGTGGACTTTGGGGACCATATGGAATGCCAGGGATCGAACCTGGATTGGTCGCAAGGAAGCCAAATGCCTTACCTGCTGCACTATTGCTCCAGCCCCAAGTCTGTTGGAAATTCTATGTATTTTTCTAGGGCCAGATTGATAGTATAGTAGATAGGGTGCTTGCCTTGCAAGTGGCTGAGCCGGGTTTGATCTGCAATACCCCCAACGAGGTACCCTGAGCTCGCCAGGAGTGGTCCCTGAGCACTGAGCCAGAAGTAAACCCTGAGCATCATCAGGTGTGGCCCAAAAATGAAACAAAAACAGTATTTTTTCTAGGGATAGAGATGGCTGGTGCCACTTTTCTTCCTGCTTTGATTACTAATGTGAATTCTGGAGGAAGTGCAGCTATTTTGCAATGTTGAGGTCTTAGGAATGAAGACAAAGCCAGGATTTTTTTTGTTTGTTTTTTGTTTTTTTGCTTTCTGGGTCACACCTGGCAATGCACAGGGGTTACTCTTGGCTCTGCACTCAGGGATTACTCCTGGTGATGCTCAAGGAATCATATGGAATGCTGGGAATCGAACCCAGGTCAGCCGTGTGCAAAGCAAAAGCCATACCTGCTGTGCTATTGCTCCGGGCCCAAAGCCAAGATGTTTTTTAAAAAAACTTTTTTGTTGTTTTTGGGTCACACTCGGTGGTGCTCAGGGTTTATTCCTGGCAGACTCAGGAGACCATATGGGATGCAGGGGATAGAACCTGGGTCAAACGTATGCATAGATAAGCACCCTACTCACTATACAATCTCTCTGATCCATTTTTTATTTAATGTGTATCATTATTTAATACAAAACAACAGAGTAAAGACAATTAAGTATCCAAAGAAAACATGTTAAGGATAGTGGTGGTGAAAGCCCAAGAAACCTGGGCTATATACAGAAGTGAGTGATTGTGGCACTGAGGTTGCAGCGCAGTGACAGAATACCTGGCTTGCAGGGGCAAGATCTTTTTTTTTTTTTTTGTAGGAGTACTGCTATTTATTCAGCCACTGATTAGCTGATTGAATTGTGCATGAACTCCACCTTACTTTTTTTTTCCATTTTTTTATAATTTTATTTATTGAATCACCGTGAGAGCAGTTACAAAGCTTTTGGGTCTAAGTCTCAGTCATACAATGAAACACCCGTACCTTCGCCAGTGCCCATTCTCCACTACCAAAAATCCCAGTATACCCCCATCCCTCACCCTCCCCTTGCCTGTGGGGCAGATGATTTCCACATTACTCTCTCTCTACTTTGATCACATTCACTATTTCGACACCAGGCCCACCATTATTTGAGATTTTACCCCAACACTCAGATCTGCTGAAAAGGCAACAATAGACAATTTGTGTTCTATTGCTGGTTATGAATAACATATGATGTCGTGTGGCTGCAGTAGGGCCATGTGGTTTTGAAATTCTGAAATTTTAACACTTAAATCTGGAGGGATTTCTGCCAAAAGCCACTGGGTTTAGAGATCTGCTCCTGAGTCTCTGGGATCATGGCCGTTGAGCAGCTTGATAAGGAGCCAGAGAGGCCGTTTGTGGGCGATGACTTGGGGTCTCATTAGGGTGGGGAGGACAGGCCCAGCTCCACCTCCCCCCCCATCCCGTGAGACCCAACAAGTTTCGTCACTGCGGGCCCAAGCCTGACTGTCCAATGGCCTCTGGAGGATGACAGCCACCAAGTTGCCAAGAGGGAGCAGGCGGAGGGACAGCACCCATTCCCCCCTGGGGTGGCCCGGCGACAGTAACCTACTGCGGGGTCCGGACACATTTCTGACAAAAGCCGCTGGGTTTCGAGATTTGTTTCTGAGTCTCTGGGACCAAGGCCATTGAGCAGCTTGATGAGGAGCCAGAGAGGCCATTTGTGTGCGATGACTTGGGGTCTCGTTAGGGTGGGGAGGACAGGCCCGGCTCCACCTCCCCCCCATCCCGTGAGACCCAACAAGTTTCATCACTGCGGGCCCAAGCCTGACTGTCCAGTGGCCTCTGGAGGATGACAGCCACCAAGTTGCCAAGAGGGAGCAGGCGGAGGGACAACACCCTTTCCTCCCTGGGGTGGCCCGGCGACAGTATCGTACTGTGGAATCCGGATGCATTTCTGCCAAATGCCACTGGGTTTTGAGATTTGTTTCTGAGTCTCTGGGATCATGGCAGTTAAGCAGCTTGATCAGGAGCCAGAGAGGCCATTCGTGGGCGATGACTTGGGGTCTCGTTGGGGTGGGGAGGACAAGCCCGGCTCCACCCCCATCCCGTGAGGCCCTGTGTGTCTCGTCACTGGGGGCCCAAATGTGACTATCCAGTGGCCTCAGATGGATGGCGGCCACTGGGCTGCCAGGGGGAATAGGCCAAGGCACGAAACCTATTCCCACCTGGGTTGGCCCAGCACCGGTAGCCTACTGCAGAGACCAGACGCATTTCTACCTAAAGCCACTGGGTTCTGAGATTCGTTTCTGAGTCTCTGGGGTCATGTCCATTAAGCAGTTCAATCAGGAACCAAAGAGGCCTTGCCTCCAATTATATAGCTGAGCCGGAGGTGGTTTGTGGGTGTGTTTCCCACATACCTAACTTTTGGCCATTTACTTTCTTGGTAAACTTTGCCCCAAGTTTTTGGGGTCTGGCCAAAGGCACAGCAGCAATTTTGGGGTATCTGGAAGTCTGCAGGCGCCATGAGGCTGCTGATGCACTCACCTCACAGGTACAGATTGACCTGCTGGCGGCACCATACCCCCAGGGGCAAGATCTTTAGGTTCTATTCCTAGCACTGCAAAAAGAATGAAATAAAAAGTGATGTCCACCACAAGAAATGTAAAGAAAAATCCATGGAGGGGCTGGAGAAAGAGTAAAGGGAATTAGGTATTGCCTTGCATGCAGCTGACTCCAGCATTTCATTATCCCCAGCATCAATGGAAGTGATCTCGGAGCACAGAATAAGAGGTAGCCCATGGTAACTGCTGCATGTGGTTCCAAACCACCTCTCCCCTCAAAAAAAAGGGGCGAGGAGAATATTCACAGAGATTGTTCATGATAGCCAAAATCTGAAAACATGCTAAGTGCCATCAACAGTAGAATGGATTGATAATTTGTGCCCTAACGTGAAAAATTAAAAGTAATTGCTATACACAATAAAATAAATAAAACTCACAGATACAATGATAGGTAAAAAATTTTTACAGAGATCGTGTATATTGTATGATTTAATTAATAAGAAATTTAAAGTGGAAGAAATATATTTTTGAAAAGTCTGCAGAAGTAGTCCTTGGAGGGCATGAGATTACTTGAGTAGTCAACCTTGATAACAAACCAGCCAGAAGGATGTAGCTGAGTTGAGATCTGGACCCACACACACCACACCAGGGATTTAGTTTGTCTTTTCATCTGTTCCTATCAAGTGTGTGCTCGTACCCATGCAGCATGGATCAACTCTAGGACTTCATACGCACAGAGCATGCACACTGCTACTATGTTCCAGCTTTCATTTTCTCACATATTCACTGTCGAATGGGGCGTCAGGAACGAGGCTGTTTCTCATAAACATTGTCTTCGTAAGATTCAGCTGTAGTCCGACCTTTCCACACTCACGGTCGAAGTCGGCCAGCATTTGTGCCGCTTGGCTAACGACCATCTCTGAATGCAACAGCTATGTGTACCTAGGTTGAGAAGTCAACATGACAAATGACCTGGCACCCAAGCTGCGCAGGAGGAAGAGAGCGGCTTGGAATGCGTTCAAGAGCGTCGAAGAAATAGCTAAGAGGACCAAGAACCTCTGGTTCTGGGCACATCTCTTTGATTCCACTGTTCTTCCTGCATTAACAAATGCCTCAGAGTCCTGGGCCCTACAAAAACAGGATGAGAATGCTATTCGGGTCTCCCAAAGAGGAATTGAAAGAGCTATGCTTGGAGTATCACATTTCACTCAAATGAGAGAAAGAATCCGGAGTTCCGACCTCCGTGGACAATCAAGAATCAGGGACGCTGTCTTGTTTGCCAAGGCGTCAAAAATCAGATGGGCTGGTCACGTAATGAGACTTAGAGACGACCGCTGAACTAGAGCCGTTACCTACTGGATTCCATGGGATGTCAAAAGACGGCGTGGCCGCCCACCTACCAGATGGTCAGACTTTTTCACCAAGATCATGAACGATCAGTTTGAGGCTCTTCATGTTCCTGGAACAAACAGACGCCATTGGGCTACACTAGCACTCGACAGGGACAAATGGAGACGTTACTGGTGCCTGCTCGAGCAAATTGACGATTAACGGGAAGTCAAGTGATCAAGTGATCAAGTGATTCACTGTCACTGTCACTGTCCTGCCGTTGTTCATCGGTTTGCTCGAGTGGGCCCAGTAACGTCTCCATTGTGAAATTTGTTGTTACTGTGTTTGGCATATCAAATACATCACGGGTAGCTTGCCAGGCTTTGCCGCGCAGGCGAGATAATCTTGGTAGCTTGCTGGCCTCTCCTAGAGGGGTGAAGGAATTGAACCCTGGTCTGCCGGGTCGGCCGCGTGCAAAGCAAATGCCCTACCCACTGTGCTGTCGCTCTAGCCACATATTATCTCTTAAAAATATGGGCTGCGTAAACTTTAATAAGATTTTACAAGTCTTCTAGGGCCAGAAAGACAGTACACAGTTTAAGGTGCTTGTCTTGAATGCAGCCAATCTTGGTTAGAATTCCAGCATTGCATACAGTTCCTGAGTACAGCCAGAAGTCACTCCTGAGCACAAAGCTAGGAATATTCTAACTCTACTGAGTGTGCTCCCAGCCTGCAAAAAAAAATTTTTTTATAGGTTTTCCATCTAGTAAAATTTTTATATTTGGGGCCAAAACAATAGTATAGTGGGTAAAGGCACATGCCATAGATGTGCTGATCTGGGTTTGATCTTCAGCAACCCATATAATTCCCTGAGCATGACCAGGAATGATTCCTGAGTACAGAGCCAGGAATAAGCCTATAAGCCTTGAGCATCACTGGGTGTGCCCCCCTCCCCACAAAAAAAAAAAGACAATCTTAAACTTTTCTTCGTGGGAGCAGGCAGAGGATCTCTGTTCCCAGGTCTGTTGAGCCTGGAGTTCAAGGTCTCAGAGTCCCGCTTATCTTGTTCTGTGGGGCTTTACTAGTGCGTGAGTTTCAGCCTGAGCGTCCAGAAAGTGTCCTGGAGCATGGCGGCAGCTGGGTAGTAGAGGTAGTGGAGGTAGTGGAGGTCTGCTGGTGAGGTATTTATCTGGTACTGGTAGGGTGGGTCTTCTGTGCGTGATCTGATCCCTGGGTCACCACGGTTAGTGGAAGCAGACGGGGCAGGGTAGGGTGGGGCTCCTGGTTTTAATCCCTTCATCACCTGTGGTTGGTGGGAGCAGGCAGAGGATCTCTGTCTCCGGTTCATTGAGCCTGGAGTCCAAGGTCTCAGAGTCCCACTTATCTTGTTTTGTGGGGCTTCACTCGTGTGTGAGTCTCAGCCCGAGTGTCTAGAAAGCATCCTGGAGTGTGGCAGCAGCTGGGTAGTGGAGGTAGTGGAGGTCTGACACGTCATTTCGTCAGTAAAGAAACGAACAGCACCCGGCCCAGACAAGGTCAGACCTGAACACCTGAAGAACCTGCCCTCAGTACTCATCAATACATTGGCTCTGCTCTTCACACACTACCTGCCTGAATGCAAGGTTCTGTCCCAATGGAAAACCAGCAGGACTGTACTACTGTTCAAGAAGGGAGACATCCATGACATTGGCAACTATCGCTCGATCTGCCTATTGTTTGTCATCTACAAGCTGTTCACTCGAGTCATCCTGAATAGGATTGGCAGAACACTAGATGAAGGACAACCATGCGAGCAAGCCGGGTTCTGCAAAGGATTCAGCACCATCGACCATATACACACGATAACCAAGCTCATTGAGGTTTCTCAGGAGTTCAAGATGCCGCTCTGTCTAACGTTCATTGATTTAAAGAAGGCCTTTGATTCTGTTGAGACGGAAGCGGTCATCGAGGCCCTAGCCAATCAGGGCATTCAAACTCAATACATCAGGATTATCTGTGAGCTGTATTATAGATTCACTACCAGTATCTCACCATTCTACAAAGAAGTGATCATCGATGTCAAGAGAGGGTTTCAGCAGGGTGATACCATTTCACTGAAACTCTTCAGTGCACCCTCGAGAACGTCATGTGACGACTGGAATAGGAAGGAATGGGAGTGAAAATAGATGGTTGGCAATGACACCACCTCCGCTTTGCTGATGACATCGTTCTAATAACACCAAACATTAGCCAAGCAGCACAAATGCTGGCCAACTTCGACCGTGAGTGTGGAAAGGTCAGATTACAGCTGAATCTCACGAAGACAATGTTCATGAGAAACAGTCTCGTTCCTGACGTTCCATTCGCTCTCAACGGAATGAACATCTCCGAATGCAACAGTTATGTTTACCTAGGTTGAGAAGTCAACATGACAAATGACCTGGCACCCAAGCTGCGCAGGAGGAAGAGAGCAGCTTGGAATGCCTTCAAGAACGTCGAAGAAATAGCTAAGAGGACCAAGAACCTCTGGCTCTGGGCACATCTCTTTGATTCCACTGTTCTTCCTGCATTAACATACGCCTCAGAGTCCTGGGCCCTACGAAAACAGGATGAGAATCCTATTCGGGTCTCCCAAAGAGGAATTGAAAGAGCTATGCTTGGAGTATTACGTTTCACTCAAATGAGAGAAAGAATCCGGAGTTCCGACCTCCATTGACGGTCAAGAATCAGGGACACTGTCTCGTTTGCCAAGGTGTCAAAAATCAGATGGGCTGGACACATAATGAGATTTAGAGACGACCGCTGGACTAGAGCTGTTACCGACTGGATTCCACAGGACGTCAAAAGACCGCGTGGCTGCCCACCTACGAGATGGTCAGACTTCTTTGTCAAGACCCTGAACGATCGGTTTGAGGCTCATCATGTTTCTAGAATGAGCAGACGCCATTGGGCTACACTAGCACGCGACAGGAACGAATGGATACATTACTGGTGCCTGCTCGAGCAAATTGATGAGTAACGGGATGTTGTAGTTAATTTTGTTTTATTTCTAGTATCTGATTTGTTGTAAAAGCTTTTTTTTTCTTTTTTTTTGCTTTTTGGGTCACACCCGGCAATGCTTAGGGGTTACTCCTGGCTCATGCACTCAGGAATTACTCCTGGCGGTGCTTAGGGGACCATATGGGATGCTGGGAATCGAACCCGGGTCCGCCATGTTGGCTGTGTGCAAGGCAAACGCCCTACCTGCTGTGCTATCGCTCCAGCCCCTGTAAATTTTTTTTTAATTTTGTGTAATATCTTTCAAATATTTATAACTTCTAATTTTTATTTTAATTGTAGGCATAATAATTTAAAACACTGTAATGACAGAGTTTCTACACACAGTATTTCAACACACACTCCACTAGGGTTTTCTTGTCTGATTACATTTGCTAAAACACAAAGACAATATATAATAATAAAAATAATAATGCTGGGGTGGGAAAGTGGTTGAGTGGTAAAGTGCATGGCTTGCATTTAGATGATAGGCATTGAGCAAGATGAAGAAGACCATTATTGAATAAGAAGACCAATAAATGTCTTCTTCATCTTGCTCAATACCTATCATCTAAATCCTACCTTCTCTGTCTTGTGGTCATTCCCACTATCTTCTAATTCTTGCTGTCCTGATCTCTTTCTTTTTTTTTTAAATTAATTTATTTGGTTATTTATTTTGCTTTTTGGGACACACCCGGCGATGATCAGGGTTTACTCCTGGATCTATCCTAATCTCTTTCTGCCAACTAAAGAGGGTGTCCCTGTTTAGTATGATAAAAAAATTTTTTGACTTTGTTCAGTTCATGATTACCTTGGTTTTATGTCTATTCAATTGGATTATATGAAACTATCACTGGTGTAAATAAAAATGTTTACTGTTAAGTAAATTTATAAGCAAATACTTTTTGGATCTATATATTTTTTTGGGGTTTTTTTTTTCTTTTTTGGATCACACCCGGCGATGCACAGGGGTTACTCCTGGCTCTGCACTCAGGAATTACTCCTGGCGGTGCTCAGGGGACCATATGGGATGCTGGGAATCGAACCCGGGTCAGCCACGTGCAAGGCAAACGCCCCACCCGCTGTACTATCACTCCAGCCCCTTTTTGGATCTATATTTTAAGAAGATGTCATTTATTTAATTTTTGCTCTGATTATTTAAAAATTCTATTACCTTTCTCCATTCCATTAATGGCTACCCTCATTCTCTAGGCATGAGGACTGGGAGAGGAGGTGGTAAATAAAATACCTGTGTTAGGGGTTGGAGATGTGGCTCAGTGGTGAACTTGCCTTGCATGTGTGAGGCCGTTGTTTCAGTTTCCAGTACCACCAGGAGCAAGGCCCTGAGTCGTCCTTGAGTCCTTGGGGATGGCCCAACAAATCAAAGGTCAAGGTGGCCCTCATTAAGGATAGCTGGCCTGAGTTCCTAGGAGGCAATTTGTTTTGTCTATCTGGAAGCTTATTTCATTTGTTGTTGTTGTTGTTGTTGTTGTTGTTGTTGTTGTTGTTGTTGTTTGGGCCCTTCTGGCTCTGCACTCAAGAATTACTCCCTGCAGTACTCAGGGGAGCCACATGGGGTGTCGGGGATCTAACCCAGGTCAGGCACTTCAAAGACTAGCTCCCTAACCCCAACCCTAACCCTAACTGCAACCCTAACCCAACCCTCGCTGTACTATCTCTCCCTTCCCTCTTCATGCTTTTATACTGTACCTGTCTTCATTGGCTCTGAGCTACTTCTTCCACTGGATCTCAGCACTTTCTTCCTATTCCTCCAAGATGCCAAACTTGTTCTTTTTGTGGACTCTCTGAACTTGCTTTGCTTTCTGCCAGGAATAACTTCTCATCGATCTTTCTGTGCTCAGATAATGCCTTTGGTTTGATGTTATTGCTCATGATGCCCTCTTACTCCACCTTTTCTGCTGCCTTGAGTATAAATACCATATTCCTCACATTAACTCAACTCCTTTCCTCCATTGTATTCACACTGTCCATAAGTAAATTGTTTTGCTTCTTGGCTTTTGTGATGCTGTGGGCTTGAACCCAGAGCCTCACACAAGCAATGCACTTGTTCGACAACTTAGCCACATCCCCAGCCCTATAGGTGAACCATTTGTTCTTTTACTGTCTGTGGATTTTGTCCTTCACACTCTGCCTGCGAGTCCTGCTACAGGGCAGGGATTTTGTAAATCATTTACATGCCGTGGCCGTTCTTGTCACGCACCCAGAATCCAGCCCAGGTCAGCCCTTGGTCAGCACCTGTGGATAGTGAATGAATGCCAGGGCTGCCTCCAGAAGAATGCCAGGTCCAATCTCAGCCCTATAAGTAGGAACTTGGGGGTGGAAGACCAATTGAGCCGACAATGGTCTGAGAAGGCCCAAATGCAGAGTGCCTTGGTGAGCTCTCTCCTGTGGTGACAGCACCTACCTCAGGTCCTGAAGTTGAAGTCAAGGACAATGAGCAGGACTTGAGCAGGAGCTTACTAGCAATTCTGGTGGGGGAGGAAGGGAATTTTGGTTTAACCTTGTTCTGGGGTGCTGTACCATCTCTCTGGAACCATATTTACTCATTTTTATTTATTTTTTTCTTTTGGGACCACATCTGGTGATGCTCAGGATTCCTCCTGGTTCTGCGACTATGAATTACTCCTGGCAGTGTCTGAAGAACCATATGGGATGCTGGGGATCACACCTGGGTGTGAGCAAGGCTAGCACCCTACTGTCTGTACTAGCTCTCCAGCCCACTATTTATTTAGTTTTGGTGTTCAAGGCTCTGTGCTCAGGGAACATTTCTGGCAGGGTTTGGAGACCTACATGGGGGCGGTGCCTTGCCCGCTATACTATCTTTCCAGCCCACCCATCTATCTGTTCTCATAGAGCTTATCACTTAACATCACATGGCTTTCTTACACTCATTATGTCAATGGGTATTTCTGGAAATTTCTTGGTAATTGAGGTGCTCAGAATTTATTCATAAACAACAACCAGAGAACCCCACCTCATAGGATTTTGTTCTAGTAGAGGAAGGAAGGCAATGCTGTATAAAAAATATTACATACTGGGCCAGAGAGGCTAGAAGGGCTAAGGCGCTTGCTTTGTGTGCAGCTGATCTAGGTTCTATCACCAAGAACCAGGAATGATTATTTGAGTATCAGGTGTGGTGCCCAAACAAAAGAAAACAAAACAAAATACCACCTTAAAAAGGGGGTGATAAAGTGGTAACTGCCATAAAAAAAAAGAGAGAGAGAAGGGTAAAAATGTAAAAGAAAAAAAAATGGGGCTGGGTACAGTCTGCAGTGCGGGTATGAATGGGACCGTAAACCTGTGAGAAGTATAGTCCAGATGCTGTAAATACTGGGAATGCAACCAGGTCAGGATACATGAGAAAGTTTGAGAGAATGTGAAGGAGGATAGAGGGCAAACAGAGGCAGCTGCAGCCAGAGGGGCAGAGGGATATCATGAGAGCATGGCCAGGTCAGGTCATAGGGATGTGATCCTGCAGGGTTCTGAGCTGAACCTGAGGGGATCTGAGCAGGAGACTGGGAGGTGGCTGTGACATTGCCTGGAAGTGAGATGGTAGTGGCCTGAACTAGGTGAGGACCTGGCCAGAAGTGATCTCATTAGAGAATAGAAAGGAAGTGAGACTGCTTCCCAGTGCTCTGGCTGTGAGTGTGACAGTAACTCAAGGTCTGTAGAGGCATTTGACCTGAGCTCTGAGGAGAGGCCACTGCTATCTCTTGTGTAGGAGAGGTGGGTCAACACATATGGGGGTGATGCTGAGGTAGGGTGATAGAAACTGAGTCTGAGGCACCAAACAGGAATCAGAGCACAGATGCCTTTGTGGGAACTGGACAGTGAGTTTGGGAGTCAGATGGTCTCTCTGGACATGCACAGTTGACAGATATTGACATGAGTGGAATCTCAAGGCATGGATTTGAATAAGATTATGAGGAAGATAGTGTATACAGAGATAAGAGGAGGAACAATCAAGTCAGATAAAACCAAAAGGTCATGGAGCCCAGGAAGCTCCCCTAGGGAAGGTGCAGCCAAGTTCAGCTGGTCACAGGAAGTCTTTCCTGCCTACACCCACAAGGACAGGCATTCTTATTTTATTAATTATGGAGGGATGGTGGTGGCAGTAGTTCTGGGAAGATTATTCCCGGCTGGGTTCTTGGGGTCACTCTAGGTGGTGCTCGGAGGACTGACTCAAGGACTTGTGTGCCAGTGATGGAATCTGAGCCTACTGCTTGCAAAGCAAACACTCCCTCGCTCAAGGGCAGATATTTAAAAAATGGTATTTGTTCACTGCTATATTTTCACATGGCAACTAAAAAACTACTTGTTGGATGAATGAGAATATTCATGAATCCACACTTCTGCAATCCCCAATCCCACCTTCCAGCACAGGGGGGCTGCAACACTGGTCTTCTTTACAGAAAGCAGGGATCACATAGGAAGTTCTCTCCATTCTCAGCAGCACTTGCCTCTCCTTTTAATATGGACGTACTCTCCATTGAGAACCCTTACAGTCCACACAAGTGGGATGAGCCTCCCACAAAACACATCACAGTGTGGGGTTTGATGGGACCTGCATTGGGGATAGGGTAATCAACCAATCCACAGAAGAACTCAACAGCACATTCCTCTGTCTACTTCTCTATAGCTGGTCATTTATCCACCTGTGCATAATAATAACCACGCTTTAGTCACCATCTACAGCCACCGTTTTTTCCCTCTTCCCATCTGTCCATATCCAATCCTCTATCTCCTAACCTCATCAGCTTTCCAGTTTGCAGGTGGACTGTCTTGATGTGAACACTTAAAGTCCCACATTTGGATGTGTAAACCCCTCCGTACGGGAGGCACAAAAATGAAACAGCAGTTCCCCCAGCACACTTCCCCCCCTCCCCCCCACTGAACCCAGCTGCCCAAAGCCCATCTCCAACCCAACTCATCCATTTTCAACCTCCTTGGCCACCCTCCCCCCTCGAAGGGAGCCAAACCCCGCCTCTCTGTTTGGGTCCGCCCATGGCCCCGCCCCATCCGGAAGCCGCCTCAGCGAATCCTGGCACCTTAGCAACAGCACTCCGGGCTGGCCAGTCAGCGAGCAGCGCTACCTGTAAGAACCAATCGCAAGCAGCCTCAGGAGCGAGAAGCAGGGGGCGGGGCCCGGCAGGCCGCAGCCATCTTGATGGGAGAGAAACAATAGGACGGAAGCGCCGAGGAACCGGGCTGAGGCCGCAGGTAACGCCCGCCCCGGCGGGACTCGGGGGTCGGCCTCCCCGGGAGTTTCGAAGGAGGGTTTCTCCAGGCCGTGGCGGGCCGAGGTCTCCGAGCCTTAACGCTGCCGCCGACTGGTCTGGGCGGGGCGCGCCTGCCCTCCCGCGGGGAGGAGGGGAGGTCTGGCGCCGCGGCGGGGCCGGGTCCCCTCCTGACAGGGGAGAGGGGTCGTTGCTTCGGGGCACGAGGGAGAGGTGCCCCCCCCCCGAAACCGAGGCATAGTCTTTCCTGGTCAGTAGCGTCTCGTGGGGTGGGGGGCGCGGGGTCTGCCCTGGCCATTAGGGTCTCAACAACCTCTTGTTAGTGCCAGGATTTCCCGGGTCACTGGGCCGGGCTTGGGTGTCGAGGGGCTCTTAAGCAGAACTTTGACGCCTTTATCCCGAGATTACGGGGGGCTGGGTTGTCTCGGGGTGTTGGGGTGAGGTCATCCCAACGCCGTCGGTCCTGTTACCTGGGGCCGCAGATGTGCAGCCATTTTGAGTGTTGAATGCCAGTTGGGTTTGTCAGCTGGTGCCTGATGGGAGAATCTGCCTGCACACGTAAGACGGAGAGCTCAATATCCAGGGAAAAAAGCCTTAAAATGGAGCAGGGGGTAATCAGCTTGTTAGGGGTACGCTGCACCGTAGATGGAGATGACTTTTTCATTTTGCATCCTAAATCTTGCTTGGTGGTTTTGTTCGGCCTTGTATATAGAACACTAAAAACAAACAAACAAAAAACCAAACAGAAAAATGAGTTCCAATGTTGTGAAAATGAACCGCGGAACTCTGTCAGAACTAGGTGTCTTAATTACCAATGGAAATGAAAGTAGTTGCTGCGTGTAATCCAACAAATTGACAGCAAAATGTACATAGGACACGAATAAAAAAATCTGGAAGAATAGCTTTAAGAAAAAGTGCACTGAAACTTTGAAATGTAATAATAAACAAGTTTGTAGATGATCAGTTGAATTATTGTATTTTTTTATAAAGCACCATGATTACAGTAATTTTGGTGAATTCTAGTATTTAAAATATTTGCTGTATTTGCATTTTCAACAGGGTAACATTTTAAGTGAACTTAGATGCTTATTTACCTAAGTTGGTCCTGTGGAGTTGGAATAATTGCACCCTGTAACCTGCTGTTAAGTATTTAAAGAGATGTTTCAGAGTGTTGTTATTGTTTTAAAATGAACCACCACCAAAATTAGAAACTGAGTAAAATGAGTACTTTATCATGTTTGCCTTTATAGAACAGTACTAGGTTCTTCCCCCCACCCCCCGAAACAGTTACTTGAGCAGTTAACTAAGCTATTGCAGTTTTTTGGTTTGTTTTCTTTTGGGGGGAGGCTTTTGGGGGTCACACCCGGCAATGCACAGTGGTTACCTCCTGGCTTTGCACTCAGGAGTTAATCCTGGTGGTGCTCAGGGATGCACATATGGGATGCTGGGAATCGAACCCTGGTCGGCCATATGCAAGGCAAGCGCTCTACCTGCTGTAATCTCACTCCAGTCTCAGTTCCAGTATTTTTACCTTCTTTGTGACTTTAGAATTCACTGAAATGTTTGCAGTCAAGTGGAGGAAAGCTAGGACTGTAGAGTATATGTAATTGTAAAAAATCAGTTTAGCAGACTAATCTGGGCTTCAAGGCTTCTCAGGTTAAGGACATTCTAGACATTCTATGGAGTGTAGGAGGAAGGAGGAACCACTTAGTGATGAACCTTAGAGATCTCCCTTGCCTTCCTGAAGCCCCAGAGAAGTCACCAGTATCTAGGCAACAGGGATGAGCTGGGGCCTCTGCTTGCTGAGGTGAAAATTTTCCATTGTTTGACTCACCAAGAGGATGCTCTGGGGAAGAATTTTTCTGTAAGTGAAGTTATTTGACATTGTGCATGATAATCACCTCAGGCAAATAACACATTTTTTGTATAGTAGAAAACGAATCATTACTCTTATATGAAGTACATTTTAAAGTATATTTTTAGGGCTGAGGATATGACGTGGGTGTTGCACAGATGCATTGCGTATATGAGTCCCTGGGTTCAATCCTTGCAAATGAAATAATGCTTTTCAGAAGTATGGGTTTAAATTTTTTTTTTGCCAATTTGCATATAAGTAATAAAAGTAGCAAGCCTTACTAATAGTTTGAGTCTATTCTGTTGGTAAGGAAAGGTCTTTTTTTCCTCCCCAAATTTAATTTAGAGTCCACCTGAGTTTGAAGGAAAAACAACATTTAAGATGATGCAGTTCACGTGGGTCTGTTATGTGTCACTGGCTTCCATGGTCACTAACCCCGAGCTAATCTTGTTTTCATCTCATGGACTGCTTTCCTTACCTTTATTTTTGTTGTTGTTTTGGAGCCACACCTGATAGAACTCTGAGACTGCTCCCAGCTCTGTGCTCAGGAATTGCTCCTGGAGATGCCAGGGATAGATATCACGCCTCCTGAATGCCAAGCATGTGCTCAGCTGTTTAAAAGCATGTGTCTCACCTTTAAAAGCTGAATTTGGGGCTGGAGCAATAGCATAGCAGGTAGGGCGTCTGCCTTGCACTTGGCTGACCCAGGTTCGGTTCCCAGCATCCCATTTTGTCCCCCGAGCACCGCCAGGAGTGATTCCTGAGTGTATGAACCAGGAGTAACTCCTGTGAATTGCCGGGTCTGACCCAAAAATGCGAAAAAATAAATAAAAGCTGAATTTGGGGCTGGAGTGATAATACAGCAGGTAAGGCATTTGCCTTGCATGTTGCTGACCTGTGTTCGATTCCAGCATCCCATTTGGTCCCCTGAGCACCACCAGGAGTAATTCCTGAGTGTAAGCCATGACTAACCACTGTGCATCGCTGGGTATGACCCAAAAAGCAAAATATAAAAGGAAAAAAACAGCTGAATTTATTATTTTTTTGTGAAGCATATCCTCAAATATATTTTCTCCATAATGTTTTTTGACTCTTAAGAGACAGAATTTCCTATCACACCTACAATTCTACCTAAAAGAAAATAGCAATTCTTTCATTTTTTCCCCCAACCTCTACAGTACTGTTCAGTGTTCTCAACCATCTCTTTTGTTTTGGGACTGTTCAGGGTCCAATCATCCTATATGCAAAACTTGCACATCAGCCCTTTGAGCTATCTCACCAACCCCTGCATTACTTTTCTTTCTTTTCTCCCCTTTTACCAGGGTAACATTTTAAGTGAATTAAGATTTTTTTTTTTGAGCCAGGGCTCAGGGCTTACTCCTGGATGGAACCCTAGGTCAGCAGTGTGTAAGGCAAGCACCTCACTTGGTCTACTATCTCTCCAGCACCTGTCTTAAATATTTATTTTGTTTTGTGCCACGGCTGGCTGTGGTGAGGGCTTACTTCTGGCTCTGCGTTCAGGGATCACTCCTGATAGTGCTCAAGGGACCACATGCAGTGCCAAGGGATTGAACCTGGGTTGGCTGCGTGCAAGACAAGTGCATTATTCGAAGTTGTTTTGGCTATTTACTGTTTCTTTGTTTGGTTTATTCAAGTGGTATCCAAATAAGGTCTGCAACTTTGCATTTGGTCTGTTGAAGCAAATAATTTGTCTTGTAGAGTTTCCTATCAGCCAACTTTATGCTTATCACTCCCTTGTGCTTGCCAGACTATCGCTTCGGTGACCTGGTTTAATAGGGCATCACCTCTATGTTTTGTTTCTGTTTTTGGGGGTTTTTTTTTTCAGTGAATAATTGAGAAAGGATTGTCAAGGCTCATTTAAAAAAAAAAAAGATGAGTTTCAGGGGCCAGAACAATAGTATAGTAGGTAGTGTGCTTACTTTGCATGCAGCCAACCTGGGTTCGAGTACTGGCAGTGCATGATCTTCACAGTCCTGCGAAAAATGATTCCTAAGCACAGAGCCAGAAGAAAGCTTGGGGCACCACTAGGTGTGGCACAAAAAAAAAAAAGATTTTCAAGGCTGGGGTACATATTAAGTGGTAGACTCCCTGATGTGTTAGCCTGGATTTGATTCCTGGCACCACCAGAAAAATAAACCAATAAAAGATGAGCCAAACTGTGAACTCATGGTTGTCAGAGAGGACTACAGTATCCTCTTCCTCCTCCTCCTTCTGTGTCCTCTAATCCAAAAGGTATGAAGCTTAGATTTTTCATATGGAACTGAAAGATGTGCTGACCTTGGGCTCCTGAGAATATGTGTATATTTTTTGCCTCCTTGTTTGCTGAACTCCCTGCTGCTGGGCGGGGCCCCAGACTCTGTGCTCCACTGAGTAAACCAACTGATGGGTGTATGAAGACATCAAAGAGGTGTCAGAGACCTCAGGTGGCCTAGAACCTGAGAACCACCGGATACGATTCCCCATTTCCCTCAGTCCTCAG
This sequence comes from Sorex fumeus, assembly GCF_029834395.1. Taxonomy (NCBI): domain Eukaryota; kingdom Metazoa; phylum Chordata; class Mammalia; order Eulipotyphla; family Soricidae; genus Sorex; species Sorex fumeus. The sequence continues at coordinate 49,691,490 of NW_026606129.1, read as the reverse complement.
CCCCTGTGGGGTGGGAGAGGATGGCACAGGCCTCTTGGTTCTGCCCCCGATACCCTGTGTTAGGGGACTGAAAGAGCAGTGTTGTCATTTCCCTTACCCAGTGGTGCTGGGGAGCGGGGGCTCCTGTAGCGTCGTGGATCAAACCCAGGGCCTTGGACACGCAAGGCATGTGGTCTCTCAAGTGAGCCACCTCCTTAGCCCCTCCGTTTTTGTGGGGGTGGGGGGCCATGCTCAGTTTGGTGCTCAGGAGTCACTCCTAGCAGTGCTTGGGGGACCATGTAGTGCTAAGGGTTCAACCTGGGCTTCCCACGTGCCAAGTGTGTGTTACAGCCCTTTGAGCCATTTCCTAGCTCTTTGATTTTTGACATCTTCGGATAACCAAATTAAGGTCAGGAGCCTGCAGAGTTGCCTGAAACCTTTCTGTGGTGTGAAGCAAGAAAGAAGCTGGAGTACTTGAAGGCACTCACAATTCTTAAAATGTTTAAACATAATATATTTCTCTCAGACAGCTTTTACACTTGTTTCTAAACTTGGAGCCAGGGAGATAAGACAGTGGGTATGGTGCTTGCCTTGCACACAGTTGACCTGGGTTCAATCCCTGGCATCCCATATGGTTCCCTGTATTGATTCCTGAGTGCAGAGCCAAGAGTAAGCCCTGAACACTCCCACTGAGGCCCCAAACCCAAAAATATAGGTAAAGGTAAAGGCCCTCCCGTTAGCAGGCCCAGTAATGTCTCCATTGGAGACTTTGTTGTTACTGTGTTTGGCATATCGAATACGTCACGGGGAGCTTGCCAGACTCTGCCGTGCGGGCGAGATACTCTCGGTAGCTTGCCGGGCTCTCCGAGAGGGGTGGAGGAATCGAACTAGGGTCGGCCATGTTGGCCGCTTGTAAGGCGAACGCCCTACCGCTATGCTATCGCTCCACACAGTAACCCAAAAATATAACTATAGTAAATTAAGCTGTATAGACCGTGTATCTTCTTGTATGCTCCTTAAGTAAGAAGGGGGTCAAAGATGCTGATTCCTGGAGGCAGAGATTGGCCCAGCTGGTTGGATTCCTCGCACCATTACCAAAAACTTGATTCCTCTTGCCCCGGTACCTCTTCAGTGGCACTGCAGCAGTGACCTGGAGGGCAAGGGCCTCTTTCATACAGTGGGCTTCTTTCCCTTGTCTCTGCCTTGTTATTCCTAACAGAAAATGTCACTCCAAACCCACTGTGGCTCACTACATTATAGAACAGAATTGAAACAAAAGTCAAAACGTTTTTGGGAGGGTGTGGAGTTGCCTGGGGGCCACTCCTGGCAGTTCTTGGTCAACCATCCTGCAGTTGAATTGAGGACTCTAGTATGCTGGTTCCTGCTGTGCAGGGATTGCCCAGTCCACCACAGCCACACCTCTGCTTAGGGGTCTTCAGGGTGGGGACCTTGTGGTTCTGAACATCTAATCAGGGTCAGCCGCATGCAAGTCATGTGCCTTAATCTGCTGTGCTGTCTTCCCAGACATTTCATTTTTTTTTCTTTTTGGGTCACACCTGGCGATGCACAGGGCTTACTCCTGGCTCTTCACTCAGGAATTACTCCTGGCCGTGCTCAGGGGACCATATGGGATGGTGGGAATCGAACCCAGGTCAGCTTGTGCAAGGCAAACACCCTGCCCGCTGTGCTATTGCTCCAGCCCTGGCATTTCTTTTTCAAATTGAGGTATAATTGACATAAAACACTAATTTCAGATTCAGAGAAACAACAAACACAAACACTTGTCCTTCCGTTGTTCATCGATTTGCTCAAGCGGGCCCAGTAACATCTCCATTTTGAGACTTGTTGTCATTGTTTGGCATATTGAATACATCACAGGTAGCTTGCAGGCTTTGCCGTGCAGGCGGATACTCTGGGTAGCTTGCTGGGCTCTCCGAGAGGGTCAGAGAAATCAAACCTGGCTCGGCCAGGCTGGCTCCACGCAAGGCAAACACCCTACTGCTTGTGCTATCTCTCCAGCCCAGAGAGAGAAACAACAGTGATTTTATATGTATATATTGTAGTGACCACCAAAATAATAGGTCTTGTTAATACGATAACATATATAGTTATGAAAGGGTTTTTTCAAACGAGAATTTTGTTGATTTGTACCTATATATCAAACCCAGAACCTTAAGTATACATGGCTTGCGAAAACTACTGCAAAGCTATTCCCATGAACTTTTTTGTTTTTGGGAGTACTACTCCAAGTACCTTGGAATCCCGCAGTGCCAGTGATTAAACCCAGTACTCCTACATAAAATGCATGTTTTCCAGTCCTGCAAACCACCTTCTTTTTTTTTTTAACCCACCTTCTTATGGCTCTCCCTGCCTTCACCATTAGAATTTGTTTTTGTTTTTTTGTGCCACACCCAGTACTCAGGCTACTACTCCTGGCTTTGTTTGTGTCACTCCCTTTGGTTCTCAGGGGATAATTCAGCGCATGACCATCTAAACCAGGCCTCCCATGTATAAAACATGCACTTGGCCCAGTGAGCTTTCTTTCTGGCCCTTTGTGAGAATTTTTATTATTTTTTTGTTTTGGTGCCACACCTGGTTGTGCTCTTGACTTCCTCCTGACTCTGGCTCAGGGGGGGTCACTCCTTTGGTGCTGAGAAATCATCCACAGAGCTGGGGATTGAGCCAGGTCTTCCTTGAGCAAGCGCCCTCTCTCCTGGCCCCAAGAAGTGCTGAGATGAACTTTTTTTTAGCAACTTTGAAATATGCAGTATAATATTATTAGCTATAGCACATTCTGAATATCACAGTCCCATAATTTACTTTAGATCTAGAACTTTATACCTTTGTGACTTATACTTATTTTACTCACCCCTAATCCCTATCTCTGTCCATTATCAATCTGTTTTCTAAGAGTTTAATCTCCCCCTCCCTCTTTGTAGTGGGGGGTGTGCACACCTGGCAGTGCTCAGGGCTTACCCTTAGCTCTATCACTCTGGGAACCATATGGGGTGGTCAGCCCATGCAAGGCAAGTGTCCTACCTGCTGTACGATGGCTCTGGTCCTTAGTCTTCTCTCTCTCTCTCTCTCTCTCTTTCTTTCTTTCTTTCTTTCTTTCTTTCTTTCTTTTTTCTTTCTTCTTTTTTTTTAAAGATTCATCCTTCCTACCCTCCCCTACCCTCTTTTCTCTCCTGCATACATAAATGTAAGATGTCAGAGTATTTTTCTTTCTCTCTCAACATTTTAGTAAGCACAAAACTGCCATCAGTACTTGGGGGAAAAAATTCAAAACAGCTGCTCTTCATGGAGCCTCACTGTAAATCTTTCATCTGGCCATTCTATGAAGTGATGAGAAATGTTTCCCACTGAGTCTCTTGAGTTTTCTTGAAGCCCGGAAGCTGGGAAACAAAATGTACCTACTGTCGTAGTTCTTGGGCAATTGCAATTTCCCTGAGCCACTTATGCTAGCTTTCTTGTCAGGGAGAATTCACAAAGGCTTCTTGACACTGCTGTTTTATGTGTTGTTTTTAATTCTTAACAAATATACTTATCTGAAGTTCATCATTGGTCAAACTGGAAGATCAATGGATTATATCTTTCTATTTGACATACTCATACATGCTTTAGAAATTGATGTGCAGTTTCAAGCCTAAAGAAGAGTTAAGACTTTTAAGGAAACTTTTCTTGGGGCTGGAGTGATTGTACAGTGGTTAGAGTGTTTGCCTTGCACACGACTGACCTGGTTTGATCCCTGGCATCCCATATGGTCCCCCAAGAAATGCCAGGAGTAATTCCTGAGTGCAAAGCCAGTAGTAACAGAGCATCGCCATGTGTGACCCCAAAACAAAACAAAAACAAAAAGAACCTTTTTCTTTTAGGGCTGGGGCAAAAACTCAAAAGATAGAGCACTGAGGCCTTGATTTCCATCTCCAGGTGATGTCCTAGTGACTCCCAAGCAAGCGCCAAACGGTGAGGCCTTCCATTGGGCAGAGTATTGCTGGGAGTGGACCGTGTAGAACAGTGGAAAAAAGGAAAAACCTTTGCATGGAGTAAGATGTACTAGACAACAGGAAATGGAATAGCTGGCTTCGGTGTTACTGTTTCTGCACTTCATGTCAGAGAATTTGCCCACTCAGTTCCTGGCTGTATCCTTCCTTTGTACTCTCCCACTAAAGCAGAACTGATGGGGTAGGGAAGTAGAACTGCAAAATAAACACCATCAATGCCCACATTTCTTTTGTAAGGTGCATGGCGTGCCTTGTTTTCCTCAGTCCTGTATGGTCAGAATGGGTTTACATAATTGCAGTGAGTGCAGTTGAGTTATCTGCTGATCTGTTTGTGATGCAGTAGTGATTTGAGGCACATCTTGTAGCGTGCTTACCCTGTGCTATGCTTTTCTAGACTCTGGAGATGTAGCAGTGAACAGAACAATCCAGAATATCTATAATTTCAAAATCTCTTAGGGATTTTGTTATTTTGGTTGTGTCGGGGTGAGGGAGACAAAAAAGAAAAGAAAACAAATAGAAGGTTAAGATGGTGATGAATGCTAAGGAAAAAATAATACAGAATTGTAGGGAGTGTGGATGTGGGGGGCAGGTGTATGGTATATCATGGATGTTTTCTTTCTCTTTTTGGGGGGGTGCTCCAATGTGGTGCTCAGGATTGGATGGCTCAGGAAGACTTAACCTAAGGAGGTGCTACTGGTGTAAAGAGATGAGGGAGCTGAGAGTGAGCCAAGAGCAAAGGCTTGAAGTTAAGTGTATGCTCGGCATGTTTGAGAAATAACAGGAAGGGTGTGGGGCTAGCGCTAAGGGCTAGAGCACATTCTTTTCAGGCAGGAGGGCTGTTCAGTCTGCAGCAATGCATGGCCCCCTAAGCACTGCCAGAAGTAATCCTTAAGCACTGAGCCAGAAGTAGCCTGAGCACTACCAGGTGTGACTCAAAAAACAGTACAAGAAGGCAGGATAACAGGAACAAATTTGTGATGCTGATATTTTTTTCCCTTTTTTGGGTATTTCATAGAACGGCTTATTAAACCTTTATGCTTCTGTCTGTGTATAATTTTTCTCCCGTTTTCACTTGGGTCTTGGGGGCTCCCAAGTGGTGACCAGCAGACCTGGGGACTTCTTGGCAGTACTCAGCCAACTTGGTCAATACTAGAATCTGGGCGTGCGGTGCTGCTCAGGCTCTGCATGCTGGTGACCACCAGGGATACCCAAGTTGTGCCAGGGGCCACCAAGCCACACTGGGGGATGCTCCAGGGACCATGTGATGCCATGAATTAAACTGGAGTTCAGGCTCATCCAGGTTATGTACCTAACCCTTGTACTGTCTCTCCAGCCCATTGTTTTTGTTTTTGAGTCTACACAAGAATTGAAAAAGATAAACATGCTGCTAGTAGTCTGCTAGCATTAAGATCCTGCTAAAAATTCAGTTATCCGTGAACACATGGCTTAGGACCATGGATTTGTGAGGAGGAAACATGATGGTTTTTTAAATTTATTCTAATTTTTTTGGCCACACCAGCTTTCTGTTCAGGGCTTTTTCCTGGCTCTGTGCTCAGGGATTATTCCTGGCATTGCTTAGGGGACCATCTGTGGTGCCAGGGATTTGAACCAAGATTCCAACTGTCCCTTTTATATGCAAAGCAAGTGCCTCTCTAGCACCTTTTAGGATCCTTAAATTCACATATACTTATGAGAACCTTGTAAATTAAACAATGTATAAGAAGGGCCAGAGATCGAGTACAGTGGATAAGGCACTGACTTGCATGTAGTCAGACGATCTGAGCGCGGCCAGGACTAATCTCTGAAAATAAAGCCAGAAGTGAGTAGATATGAGGGTGATCTGGCTGCAGCACCTGTCACCCCATTGATCGCCAAGGTTGATTTGGTTGATCTGGCTGGCTTGGCAGGTGTCCCATTCCTCCCTCGCCGCTCCATTTGCAACCCTACTTGAAGCTGCGTGTTTGGTTGAAGAGGATGGCCTTCCCCAAATAGAGACAGACCGTTCTTGGTCCAGGGCATATCAGTATTTGCACTCCCCTGCTACAACCTCCAAAAAAGCTCTCAAGGTCCATTTGTAGGAGAATGTAGGGTAGTCGAGCTTCTAAGACTCCAGACATGTTCAAATGATGTGCTGCATGTGGCAGTCTGCCTTTCTTAAAAATAAATAATAAAGCCAGGAGTAAGCACAGCTTGGTGTGGCTCAAAAACAAAAAAGACATATAAGAAAAATTTAATCTCTTGAGTTTATATACAGTGAGATTGATCAGTTCTGTGGTTGGGGCAGGGTGGACTGTTTTCTGGCTGTGCTCAGGAGTGGCCCCTGGTGATACTGGAGACCATGTGATGCTGGGTATTTGAACCCCAGTGAGATAGATGCACGGCAAGCCCCTCATCTCTGTACTATCTTTCTGGCTCCTGATTGATCGTTTTTTTTTGTAAATAATTTGATGGGTTTTGACCAATTTTGTGGTCATATTATTATACTCAGTCACTGCACAGAACATTTTCATCATCCTATAAAGTTCTCTTGGGCCCCTGCAAAAGTCAGTGTTGTTTCCTTTTGACTGTTCCCTGGAAATTGCTTATCTGCTTTCTGCTACTGTGGTTTTGCCTTTTATAGAATTTCATGGAGTCTCTGTGATTAGCTTTATTCACTTAACAATTTTGTGATTGATGCTTTTGTTGCATGTGTCCTTGCATTCTTTTATATTGCTCAGTAGTATTCCACAATAGGGTATACTGCAGTTTTATTATTTGTTGGACATTTGGGTTCTTTCTGCCCTTTGCTGTTGTGAAGAGTACTATTAAGTGCAGGTCTTTATGTGGATAGTTGTTTTCATTTCTCTTGGGTAAAATAGTTGATAGGAATATGGGGCTATATAGTAAGAGTATGTTTAACTTGAAAATAAGCTGCTGGCTTTTTCACTCTGTAGAAACCCATGTTCTCTCTTGTACATGTATCTTTTTCTTACCCTTTATTTCCTAAATAAACTTGTTTTACTTCAAAAAGGGAAAAAAATACCTGCCAATCTCTTTTCCAAAGCAACCACCATTATTTTTACCTTTCCACCAACATTGTTTGAGGGTTCCAGTAGCCAGCTCTGGTGTGGTTGTGGATTGTGTGTGACGGTGTGCAAATGCTGGCTCAGGCTCACAGGGATGCAGAGTGAGGTGCAGGTGAGAGAGGCTGTTTTTCCACTGTCACGCCAGTGTGCCTCACACGTCTACCCTTGTGACTAGCTAACCCTCAGGCTTTGTTTTGAGGCACAATAAGTGGTCCCAGTAGGTCACATTTGTAGCCTCATTAAATTCTTGTTGTGAACTGAGGGCCCAGGAGCTTTCATGAGTCATGGTTATTTTATTTGTCATGCTTTGTAAAGAATATTAATGCATCGTTTACCTCACCTTCATAAACCAACTTGATAGATTTAGAGAGGCTGTGTTTTTTGTTGTTCTAGTTTGTTTTGTTTTTGCCTAGGATGAATCATGTTCATTATTCCTTACCTTTATTTTTTTTTTCCTGGACAAGTGTGAAGTAATGGGGAAGGAAGGTTAAAATAGATGCTAAATCTGAAGCTAATTTTTTTTTTTGGGTGGGGGCACACCCATCTCAGGACTTACTCCTGGCTTATGATCACTCCTGGAGGACTTGGGAGAATGGGAGGGAGTGCTGGGGATTGATTCTGGGTCAGCCGTGTGCAAGGCAAGATCCCTACCTGCTATACTACCACTTTTTTAGTTAATTCTTATCTCTCAAGGTACAGAATCCCTATGATTTTCACAATCAGTGTTAATAGTCCAGAACATTTGGGCCTTAGACCTCTGTTTAAAAAACATTATGAGTTCACTGCTCAGACTGCATGCAGTAGAGGGGAGAACAGAAAGGGCAGATGCTTTGGATGCTCTTTTTTCTATCCGGGTTGAGGCCTCTAGAGAGGAAATTGATCTGCTGTATAGTCCTTGGAAGGTAAATAACTTCATTTTCCACAGGGATGAGGGGTTGTAAGAGACCCTGGGGGGCCTGGGAGATAGTTCAAGAGGGTGGAGCGCATAGGAGTGAGCACTGGGTTGGATCCCTGGCACTGTGTGATTCCCTGAGCACCAACCAGGCTGGGAATAGCCACCAAGCTCCTCTGGGTAAAACCCAGAAAAAAAGAGGCAAAGGGTGAGAGAGACCTTCAAACAAACTCCACAGCTTTGTCTTTAACTCCAAATGTGAGAATTAAATTGTGCAGTGAAGCCATAGTTACTTTAAGGCACAGTAAGAGAAAGAACATAATAGAAATGAGTCACAAAACAGAATATCAGTTTGTGCATGCACTGAAATTGACAGTGTTTTTTCTATTCAAATGACTGGTTTTTATCACTTGCTAATTTGATTATATACCTCATGGTTGAGATCTACTCCCAGTTTCTCTCCATTTAGAAATGAAAATGTAAATGTTTCTCTCCAGAACAGAAAATGAAACTGGGGAGATAGGTCACAGAGCTCAAGCTCTTTCCTGGCTTTCACAGAATCCCAACTTCAATCACTGATAGCATATGCACCCCCTACTTCCCAGTAGACCGATCAGAACATTAAAATCCAAGGGAGCTGGGGGACTTTGTCTTTCCACTAGCAGCTGAGTGGCAGAACCAGGATGAGAATCTGGCTGTACTTCACTACAGGCTAATCCGTGGTCTCCCTGATTCTACCTCACTTTTGATGTTTCCTCTGTCCTCACACTTGGCTCAGGCAACAATGGGCTTATTCTTCTTTCCTCCCTACACAAGATGATGATGATTCTCTGGGGGGCAGTGTTCTGTAGGCTGCTGGTGTTGGGTACTGGAGGTAGAGGGTGGCAAGGAGCCATGTCATGCCCAGCAGCTAATGAACACCCTGTGGACCTAGGAGGAGGAGGTGGTAGACCCTCCATTGGCCTTTCAACCTCCAACCACATCTATATGCCATACTCTAGAGAGTTGCTGCGGAGAACCAGTTTTGTTTGTTTGCGATTTTGCATCGGAGGTAGGGATGGGTAAGAGATACCTATGGAGAGAGATTTTGTTTTCACTTAATACGTTTAAAGGACCTAAAATGTATTGAGTTGGAAGAGGAGTTGCATCATTGCTAGCACTGCTGTGATAACAAAAGCAGTTTTACACGCTTGTATGAAAGATTCAGATTATGTTTCTAAATTAGCCCACAATGTCTTTTGGTTCACAGTTTAATAATCATGGTATCTGATTTGGACTTGGCTTCAGGGCCTGACAGTGAGTCACTCTTTCCTTTGGTATTGCTCTTACCCAAGAAGTCTTTTCAGTAGACTAGGAGGAACTGGTCTTAGAAAAAGGGTTTGTGTAACCAGGTGCCCCAGGGCACCACCTTCCGGAGGAAGTCAGGAACTTCTGATATATCACCACCTTTATGGTGGGTTTCCTGTGTTGTGTCTTGGGACTCTTCTCAACACCTTCCTACCTACAGCTTCAGAGACTATGAAGAGGTAGCAGCAGGTGATCTGTCAGGACCTGTGGTCTTCTGCTCTTTGCATATAGGAAGGCATATTTGTTCCTAATACTTGAGTTGGGACTCTCTTAAAGGAGAGTCCCAACTCAACTCATGAAAGCCTTCCCCTGGGACACTTTAAGTATTCTCTTGTACATCAGCACATCAAGGCAGAAGTGCCAGGGACCATGGACCTAAAGGCTGCCGTGTTAGTACTCAAGGCCCAGAAGTTCACTTAGGGGCTAGGCATTATCTAGATGATTATTGACACTTCTCTAGTGTCATTGTTTTCAGTAGGGAGAATAGTATCTCCCTCCTGGAATACACAATGAGGACCAAACAGAAGAAGTTTCATTAAGGAATTGAGCACACATAATAGGTGCTTCATTCACCCTAGACAACAGTGGGTACCTCCCAGCAACTCCCTTCTCACCCTGTCCTGTTACACTCAGCGAAGAGATAATTAAAGAGAGCTCAAGTCCCGTATGTCACGCCAGTAGAGACTGTGTAGTCTGTCAGATACAGAGAAAACAACTAGTCTGGCATAGTCAAGTGCTAGATCACAGACAAGTGTGTGGCCTCTTCCACGTCAGGTTTCAAAGGCCCTGGACCTCCAAATGTGTGAGAGTGCTGGTTGCCCCAGCAGTAAAATTTGGTTTAAAGGTGCGTCCCAGCTTTTGGATCAGGATAGAACTGATAAAAATAGTCCATGACCTAGAACATAGTGTATCTTTTCAAATGGAATTAGTCAGCCTTGATCAGTTGTTTTTAGATACAGATGTTAATCATTAATGCTGGACCCAAGCTCCATTGCTTATAAGGTTAATGAGGCTTGTCTTTGGCTTGGACAGGATGTGTGTGAAGCTCTGGGAAACTAAACTTTACATTGTTTTCTTTAAAAAAATTTTTTTTTAAATTTTAGCAAAACAAAGTGCACACCACTCCTTGATTACTGTGAGTGAATCCTAATGTAAATATAACTAGTCAGTGTAGTTCATCATTTGTAGTAGATATACCACTCTGGAGGGAGAATGTTTATAATGGGGGAGGCTGTATACGCATGAGTGGGCAGGAGGTGTGTAGAGAATCTATCTTCCAGCATATTGTTCTGTGAACCAACCTAAAACTGCCCTTTAGGGGCTGGAGCGATAGCACAGCAGGTAGGGTGTTTGCCTTGCACGCAGCTGACCTGGGTTTGATTCCCAGCATCCCATACGGTTCCCCGAGCACCGCCAGGAGTAATTCCTGAGTGTAGAGCCAAGAGTAACCCCTGTGCATCGCCAGGTGTGACTCAGAAAGCAAAAAAAAAAAAAAAAATGACGTACAGAGGGCCAGAGAGATAGTACAGTGGGTAAGACTCTTGCCTTGCACACTGGCAACGTAACTGGCAACCTGAGTTAGGTCCCTGACATCTATTAATGGCCTCTAGAATACCTCCAAGAGTGATTTCTGAGCATAACCAGGAGTAACCCTCAAGCATCGCTGGGTGTGACCCCCAAACAAAACAAAATGCGTGCAGTGGTTTGGAGAGATAGCAGAAAAACACTTGCCTTGTATGTGACTGATGCTTGTTTGATCCCCAGCACCCAACATGGTCCCCAAACTCCACCAGGAATGAATCCTGAGCACAGAGCCAGGAATAAACCATGAGTACCAGAGAGTATGACCCAACCCCATGCTGCGTTCCAAAAAAATATTAGGAAAAAAACATATTAGGACCAGGTATAGAGCTTATAGCTTACATATCCTCATGGGTTCTCCCTAGCACTCTCCTCTCCCACAAAAAAAAAAAAAAGAAAAGAAAAGAAAACACAAAAATCCCATGAAGTTACTGGAGAGATTAGTACATCAATTATATCGATGTCCAATTTTATTAGAAAATAGATTTAGGCAGGAGAAATAGTACAGAGCTAAGATGCTGCCTGCCTTGCATACAACTGTCACTGGCTCAGTCTCCTGCACTGCATGATCTCCTAGCATTCGGGGTGTGACAACACCACACCCCCCCCAAAAAAAAAGCGGGGGGGGGAATAGAATGGTTAGATTTATGGGACTGGGGTGTGTCTGAAATGGTACAGCACATGCCTCATAATCCCATGCACTCCTGGGAGTGGCCGCAAAGGGGGAAAATAAAGTAATCAGGGTGTTTAAGACTGAATTCCAGTGTTAGGTTTGAAATCCTATGATCTTGTTGTGGCTGCCCTTAGCCTGTGGTAACTGCTCTCGTGCTGTGGTGCCCCTTATTGTTGAAGGGCTCTGGAGCCAGCCCCTGCCTGTCCCATCTGTCCTGCCCACCCTGGGGAGCTCTGGCTGTTTGTGCTTCCGTGGGAGGAGGCGGGGCTGGAGAGGGCAGCCTGGGCGGGCCTGCCGCAGCTCAGGCTGTTTGTCTTTGGAGGAGGAAGCCTCGCTGCTGGAAGGCATTCCTATGCCCTTTCCAACTCCCCTGTCACTGTTTGTGCTTCCCACAGAGCATACTGGTCCGTGCAACCGGAGGAGCCAAGGCCCGGACAGACTCACATATAGACACGACAAACGGAGGACGCGCTGGCTGCTGGATCCTGCCGCCTCCCCCTTCTCCCTATTGCCTGTGCCTGGAGGATGAGCCCAGCCTTCAGGGCCATGGATGTGGAGCCCCGCACCAAGGGTGTCCTCTTGGAGCCCTTTGTCCACCAAGTTGGGGGACACTCCTGCGTACTCCGCTTCAACGAGACGACCCTGTGCAAGCCCCTGGTCCCGAGGGAGCACCAGTTCTACGAGACCCTCCCAGCTGAGATGCGCAAATTCACACCTCAGTACAAAGGTGAGCCCCCAGCTGCCATAGGGGTCGCCAGTGCCTGGCGAGGAGGTGCCAGGCATGGAAGCCATCTAGGGAGCTGTCCCCCCTTCCCTTTATTGTGTTTTCCCTCCCCCTTCTTCTCCTCTTGGCCCTCCGCCCAGCACCTCACACCCTCAGTTTTCAAGCCCTGGTAAGATTGCTCAATTCTGTTTTGTTTTGTGGATTTGTTTATAGAGTTTTATTTTTGATGGACGTGCAGTTGTGTTTTATGTTCGGGTATCTCTTGATTACAGTAACCCATAGTCCCCCATGGCAGGGGACAGTGGGGGAAGACTTGGGAGAATTTTACCCCGAATATATGCCGCCTGGTTTTTGTTCTTCAGGACCCAGAAGTCCGGGTGATTCGGTAGGCTGGGAGCAGGGTTGAGTCAGATGGAATGTAGGAGTGGGAGGCTGTGCTGATTACCAGAAGCCCTTTGCTGGTACCAAATGTCCCCGAAATGGCTGTGTTAAAGCAACCCTTTGATTTACACGGGGTGGTTTTCCCCCCCCCCTTTTTATGATGCATTTGGGTGGAGGTAGCAGTAGCCACCAACATGGTATGGTCCGGGGGGGAAGGTTCTTTATAAATCTAGGAAGAACCCATTAAAAGACTCGTGAACAACTTAGTTTCTGCTGGGACTGTTGGAACAGGCTCTTGGAAGATAATGCACCGGGCACCTCTCTCTGCTCTGAAGATGCATGTGTGTTGTGGTGGGGATGGGGGTGTTGGGGGGCCCTCACTTGGTCCTTCTCTGTTGTTTTTTTTCCAGGACAAAGCCAAAGGCTCTTTGTTAGCAGGCCGCCCCTGCCCCCTTTTTGCCCTTGGTTATTTCCCCCGTGACCACAGGGAAGTGTGGTCCCCTGAATTCCCAGAGCCCGGGTCCATCTCAGAAGTGTCGTCTCTCTCTGAGCACGCATTCCCCTGCGGCGAGCAAGCGGGCGGGCAGCAAGGACTGAGCAAATTGAGTGATCCTTGGCCGGAGAGGCCTGGGAGGAAAGGTGTTCAGCCAGTCGCTTATAAGGCGCTCGTCGGTACCTGCTGAAACGTTCCCACCTGACCGCCCCCTCCTCAAAGACTGTGATTGCACAGAACAGGTGCTAGATCCTTGAAGGGGTGCACTGCTTTCAAGGCCATCGCGTCTGTTCTCCGGGCCCAGCCCTATTTGCCTTGTGTTCATTTTCCTTTGTGACATGAGACTGCAAAGACCAATAAAGTGTAACACATTTGAGAAGGACAAAGGTTCCAGTGTCCACCCACATGGGGGCGCTGCAGGAAGCCATTGTGCTTAGGTGTCTGTTGTGCTGTGTGGTTTGTTTTGTTTGCTTCTTTATTTTGTTTCGCTTGCCCAGTCTTCCCCTACCCTTGGATGCGTCATACGCCTCAGGCAAACATGTGTTCCCCCTGTGTCTAGGCTCTGCTTTAAAGCAAGCCAGCCTCCAGGCTGTCAGAGTTCCTGCATTTAGGGTATTAAAAATCCCCACAAGATCCAAAAAAGAGCAAATGTTTTTGCATCTCTCAGGATTAGAAGAGTTACATACAAATAAACATTTTCAATGATGGAAAAATGTGTCTTGTAATTCTTTGGCTCTTGCCTTGTTGAGTGCATCCGAGAGGAAGACTCTCAGCCATGTTTGCTCCCTAATCGCTTGTCTTGTATGGTGTCATCTTTTCTAGCTGTTTTGATATTTGTTAGGTTTGCAGATGAGTTTGGGGCCTGTGGCAACATAGAGACTAAGGAACAGGGTAAGAAAACAACAAATGTTACAATCATGTTATTTATGACACATCTGCTTTGTCAAATTAAAAGTTCTCTCTGCTACTCACCCCCCTTCCAGGTGTGGTCTCTGTGCGCTTTGAGGAAGATGAAGACAGGAACTTGTGTTTAATAGCATATCCGTTAAAAGGGGACCATGGAACTGTGGATAGTGTAGACAATTCAGACTGTGAACCAAAAAGTAAGCTCCTGAGGTGGACGAACAAAAAACATCACGTCCTAGAAACAGAAAAGGCCCCCAAGGACTGGGTGCGGCAGCACCGGAAAGAGGAGAAGCTGAAGAGGTGGGTATGAACGGAGAGGGATCCCTTGACTCTGGGGCTGGGGAGGTGTTTGGGAAGTAATGGTTTTAGCCCAAGCCCCTTGGAGCTTGGAGCTAGTGGACCAAGTAATGGCTGCTTTGTCCATCCGTGGCCAGTCCCACATGAGCAGCTTCACCTTAATTGAGTTGGGGATTAGTTCATGCCATTTTAACACATGAAATGACAGCTGTAAAAGAGGTTTAAGTCACTCATTCTTCCTTCAGATGCCCTGTGCCGGGCCCTCTGCCAGGGAGCCATCCTTGTCCCCTCAGGTTGCATGCTGAGAGGGAAAACATGATTGCTTGGGAGCAACCTAGGCAGGGCCTTTCAAATGCCATGCCTTGTCATAGCATGTATACATAGAAAATCTATATAACTTGATGTATAAATTGTGTAGCTGAGTAGGTTGACTATTCCCATGGCACTTCAGTTCTGAATTTCCCAGATCCTGGAGTCAGGGATCCTGGAAGTCCGGGGTCCCAGGGGTGGCACTCACTAGAAAAGGTTGTTGAAGACTGCCTTAGGGAATAAGAATGGAAGTGGAAGTTGCTTTTGCATCTTAGGTCTCCTTCCTCACTGTTCACCGGTAGCTGGCCCCTTGCTTTGTTTTTGAAATTTTTTTTGAGGTATACTGACTATATATATGTGTAATAAGATGTACTAATTTGAACTGTCCCATGTGTACAATGAAACCATCTCAATATCAAGAACTCACACTTGCTGTACTCTTTCAAGTCTCCTCGTGACTCTTTCTCCCTGAATTTTGACAAGGATTGAGATTCATTGGCTCCTTGTCTTTTTATAGCCATAAGTTAGAAGAAGAATTTGAGTGGCTGAAGAAATCTGAAGTTTTATACTACAGTGTAGAGAAAAAGGGTAATGTAAGTTCCCAGCTTAAACATTATAACCCTTGGAGTATGAAGTGTCACCAACAACAGTTACAGAGAATGAAGGAGAATGCCAAGCATCGGAACCAGTACAGTATCCTTTGTTCATAAGGGTGTGTTGGTCTTGGGGAGAAAAGGTAAGTGAGAGGAGGCCTTTGGAGTTTGAAGAGGAACAGTGGGTTTCGTGGTCATGGTTGTGCCAGGATCTCCTGTATAATAAAAGTAATAAACGTGGGTAAATAGCCTTTTCCTCTGAGCTCAGCACTTGTTTAGAAGCAGAGGTGGTGGGTAGAAAAGGGAAACTGATGGACCTCTGGGGTGAGAAGCAACTCATTGGGAGACCAGCCTGCATCAAGAAGCCTTTTTTTAGCCTGGAGTTCGAGGAGTTGATTCATGCTTTCATCAAGAAGCCTTTATTTAGCCTGGAGTTCGAGGAGCTGATTCATGCTTTCACACTTCTACCACCGGTGGGCTCAGCAGAGCACCTGCCTCTCAGTCCTACTTTGTTGGACTGGCACATACAGAAAACCTAGGGTTCTGCAGCCCTCTTAACCCTTTAAGTTGTGCTTTATTGATTTTTTTTTAATTTACTGGAAAATTACTTAGAATTGAGCAGTTTCTTTTATTTATTGAGGAAATGTTTTATTTTTGTCTTTTGATCGAGGTCTTCTAAGCACTGCTCAGGAGGCCCAGGCCATCCTGGATGTATTCAGGTGACCAGGTAGTGCCAGGAATCAAATGCTGGTCTGTGCATTCTTTTGAGCTGTCTCTCTTGCCCTTTAAGGAGGACACATAACACACACGCGCACCACGAGTAATTCCTGAGTGTAGCGCCAGAGTAACACCTGAACGTCACTGGATATAGCAAAAACACAAACAAAAATCTGTGTACCAGTGACCTATTTTCTGCAGTTAAGCACTTAGAATCATTTCATGACTGTATATATACCCAGGATTCCCCATTCATGCTCTTTGAAGCAGTTCTCAGATACTTTTTTTTAAATCCCTGTACATCTATCTCTGCTTGTATCACTAAATTATAAGAATAACTTGAAGCATAAATACCATTTGTAATGGGCCAGAGAGATAGCACAAGAAGTAAGGTGCTTGTTTTGTGGCCAACCCTGATATAATCCTGACAACTCTCAAGGTCCTCTGAGTGATCCTTTGAGCACAAAATAAAGAATAGCCCCTGGGCACTACCAGATAAGACCTGCCTGAACTATAGGGCCCTCCCACCTCCCAACACCATTAGTACTCTTCAAATGTGAACTGTAATTTCTCACTACTAAACCTGTAGTTTGTTTCACATTTTCTACGTTGTCTCATAAATGTGTTTGAGTGGAGATCCAAAATGAAGCTCACATGTTATATTTGGCTGAAGTGGGTTTTTGCAGGATGAAATGGGGGTTTAGGCTTATACCCAGCGATGCTCAGGGATAACTCCTGCCTCACACTCAGAAGTCACTCCTGGCGGTGCTCAGGGAACCATAGGTGATGCCAGGGATTGAACCCATGTTGATTGTATGCAAGGCAAACACCCTACCCTCTGTACTATCACTCCAGCCCGTGTTTTGGGTGTTTTGTTTTGTTTTGTTTTTTTGAGGAGAGTGATACATTTCATAGTGTTTGGAGTTTACTCAGTTTATTTTCTTTAGTTTCTTTGCTTCTGAGCCTTTTGGGTTTTTTTTGTTTTTGTTTTTATTTTTTTTTTTTTGTGGCTGTTGTTGTTTTGTTTTTTTGCTTTAATGGGTCACACCCTAGCTCTGCACTCAGGAATTACTCTTGGCTATGCTTGAAGGACCATATGGGATGCTGGGAATCGAAACCGGGTTGGCTGTGTGCAAGTCAAACGCCTGCTGTGCTGTTGCTCCAGCTTCTGAGCCTTTTGACTAAGATTAAATGTCGTATTTAGTTGCTTTGCTGTGGGGGTGGGGAATGTGTCCACACTTTGTGGTGCTCAGGAGCTACTCCTGACTCGGTGCTCTAGGGTCATTCCCAGAGGCACTTGAGGGGACCATGCATTGCCAGAGATCAAGCCTGCGCCTCCAGCATGCATGTGCAAAGCATGCACTCTAGCCTTATGTACTACTTTTGGCTCTATTTCAGTTCTTTTAAACTCCCCATTTTTTCCTCTTGGAAATTTCTCTTTTGTTTTGTTTCTGGGCCACACCTGACAGTGCTCAGGGACTTTACTCCTAGCTTTGAGCTCAGAGATCACTCCTAGTGGGGCTTTGGGGACCATAGGGGGGTTCTGGGGAAATTGAACTTGTCAGCCCCATGCAAGGCAAGGGCCCTGCCTGCTGTATTATCTCTTAGTTGACTTGTGATTTTTTTTTTTTGCATCATTATGAATTCATAAATTTAAACAACTATATGACATATTTTAAGCCATTGCAGTTCTCTTTTGATGCTCAAGTTGTCCCACATTTGGCCAATGAGGAGCCTTTTAAAATAGGCTTCTGAGTTATTTTGACACAGTAATCCGTGATAGCTAATCTTTTTGTATGAAATGATGGTGTGGAGGTGATCTCAATGATACGATGCATGTTTTACCCAGAACGTGAGGCCTTGAGTTAGTGTTCCAAAGGCACACAGGAAATGAAAGACAGTGGTTCAGGGTCAAGGGTGTTTCCTACTAGATTTGATTGTACTCATTTCTCTTAAGCAGATGCAAGGTTTTTCAGTTTAGGGCTAAATAACACATGTTTTAACCTTGCAAGCCTTACACTGACACAGTTCTGCCATTGTAAAGCAATAATACAAAAATATAAATCAATGCACGTAATTGTATTCCAATAAAATAAACCTTTATATGGTCAGTTTGAATTTCACTTTTTTTTTCTTTTTGGTTTTTGGTGGTACCAGAGATTGAACCTAGGGCCTCTCACACATGGGAGGCAGATGCTGTACTGCCACACTATATCTTGATCTCTGTATTTTTTAATCTTAAGCATTTGAGAACACAGCAAAATTAAGACACATTTCAGGGCTTATTGGTATTTAGCAGTGAGTATTGGGGCATTGTTTACTGATTCCTGTTCTGGTCTGAGCACTAGGGGATTCTTTGGAGATCGGGTCATTTTTTTCCCTAGAACTTCTCGTTGTACATATCAGGGAAATATTTTTGGTTTAGTTTTTTAAAAGAAATTTGCATGTGTTCATCCTGAGTTGTCTTTTTTTTTTTCTTTTTTTTTTCTTTTATTGGGCTGCACTCAGAGGTGCTCAGGGCTCACTTCTGGCTCTGCAGGATCACTCCTGGTGGGCTCAGGGAACCATATGAGATGGCAGGTATAAAACCCATTCAGCCTGTGCAAAGAAAACATCCTACCTATTCTATTATTGCTCAAGCCCATTTTTCTGAGTTTTCTTGTTTCAGATTTAAGGCTGTAGGATTTCCTGGACTTATTTTAGTGATCAGGAAAGTATACTATAAGATGCTGGTTTCACAATTTTTTGAGTTGAGGAATCAGCATGTGTCGGGCTGGGGGGAGCCCAGGTCTGTGTTAAGTCTGGACCCAGGCTGTTCTCATGACAGTTCCCTGCTAAGAATGGAAGGTGCCCTTTATTAATTGGTTTTTGAGTCACACCTGGCAATGCTCAGAGCTTACTCCTGACTCTGCACTCAGGAATCACACCTGTGGTACTTGGGGAAGTATATAGATGGGCCAGGGATCGAACCTGGGTTGGTCACATGCAAGGCAAGCGCCTTACCTGCTGTACTATCTCTCCAGCCCCTGGAAGTGCCTCCTGCTCAAACTTGGGCTCTCCACTCTTTTGGGAGAGATCAGGACTGAGCATCTTCTCTGTGGATTTAGACTTCTTGGGGCCACTGTGTGCAGACAGTACTCCTCTTGAGAAGGATGTCCTTAACCACTCAGAATTTATCTTACTGGAGAACCTAACTTCCCGCTATGAGGTGCCTTGTGTCCTGGACCTCAAGATGGGGACGCGCCAGCATGGTGATGATGCTTCTGAGGAGAAGGCAGCCAACCAGATCCGCAAATGCCAGCAGAGCACCTCTGCGGTCATCGGTGTGCGCGTGTGTGGCATGCAGGTGAGCAGGGTGCTGGGCCTACCTGCCACTCCCCAACTTAGGCATACTGCTGTTTTGTTTCAAAGGATTCCCAATTTGGGACCAGGGCTGTGGCTTTAGTAATAGGCATGTGCAGAGCTTGTGTGTAGACCCTGGTTTTGATCCATGGCACCACATGGTCCCACTAGTGTTTCTCAGTTTGGGCCCTTCAGCACCAACAAGATTCCAGATTTGCCTGCGTCCACTGTGATTTGATCCTGGGACTGGCCTGGCTGGCTTAGTTCAGTTTGTGAACTGGGGAGGGGAGGATTGGAGAGGTGGGAAGGCAAGATTAGACCTCTCTCCACTGACCCATGTACTCAGCAGGGACTGGGGACAGAACCAAAGCCATGGGGCTTGCTTTTTGATTGGGTGTTGATGGGAGAGTGCAGTCATATCTCGTTGGTGCTCCCCCCAGGCCCGGCTCTGAGATGGCTCTGACCATCTGACCCACTTGACTTCCCACAGGTGTATCAGGCAGGCAGCGGGCAGCTCATGTTCATGAACAAGTACCATGGACGGAAGCTGTCCGTACAAGGCTTCAAGGAGGCGCTTTTCCAGTTCTTCCACAACGGGCGGTACCTGCGCCGTGAACTCCTGGGCCCTGTGCTTAAGAAGCTGGCTGAGCTCAAGGCAGTGTTGGAGCGACAGGAGTCCTACCGCTTCTACTCAAGTTCCCTGCTGGTCATCTATGATGGCAAGGAGCTGCCGGAGATGTCCCTGGACTCAGATGCTGAGGACTTAGAGGACCTGTCAGAGGAGTCAGCTGATGAGTCTGCCGCTGCCTATGCCTACAAACCCCTGGGTGCCAGCTCGGTGGACGTGCGCATGATCGATTTTGCACACACCACATGCAGGCTCTATGGCGAGGACCGCGTGGTACATGAGGGCCAGGATGCTGGCTACATCTTTGGGCTCCAGAGCCTGATAGACATTGTCACAGAGATCAGTGAGGAAAGTGGAGAGTGAACGTGCTGGCTGCACCAGCACCTGAGAGACTCTCTGTGTCCCAGTCACAGCTGCGCTGCGTCGGGAAGGAGGCCAGTATGGCCAGGCGGCCCCTGCAGCCTGGAGCTGACAGCCAGAGGCCTCTTGAGTCCCAGCCTGAGCCAGCCCTAACTGCGCTCGGAGTCTATTTATTTTAACTATTTCTTCAACATTCCACATTTGATGATGCAGATACCTCTTCCCTGAGTGTAAATGTTCTAATACAGATCTTTTTGTTAATTGTACAGAGTGTTGCTGTCATTCTTGCCAGGGGTGGAAGCAGTCCTTGTTCCTTAGCTATCTCTCATGGACAGTAACCTCCACACTCACCCAATTATGTGCTCGCCACCATCACCACCTATGGGCCCAAAAATCTGTCTAGACCTCGGGGTTGGAAAAGTTGGGACAAAGAGTACAAAGAACTACATCTGACACGACTCTTCCTTGCAGCTTAAGCCAAAGTTGGGCAGCAAGTATGCCAAAACCTTGAGTCCAGCTCCTGTGCCACTGGCAGCAACTGGGGATCCAGTACTGGAACCCCAGGTAACCACTGATTTGGGTTAGTGAGATGAGACTGACTCAGTCCTGACCTCAGTGGCAAATTGTTGCAGGAGGGGAAGGCTCACTGAGGAGGTATTCTGGAGGGTACCTCTGCCACTGCACCTCTTACTGCTACTAACACAGCCCTGGACCTGACTGCACCCATGCATGCCATCCTCATCTTTCATGCAGTTCTGGGCAGGGCAGCTTATAAAGAGCTGTTAGTCTGGTTTGGGGGGAGCAAGGTGTGTGACCCAGAGATTTGAACTGCCCGTGCAAGGGGAAAAGGTACAGATAAGGGCCAATAAGGCAGGGTCTGGATTCCTAGTTTCAGAAGCTCCATCCTGCTCCTGAATTCCTCAGCACCTCTTCAAGGATTCCTGTGCCTAAATTCACTGTGTCCAAATCAGGTCAACTGTTCACTGGACCCACGCCCAGCTCTCTTGTTTGTCTCACTTGCTCCACCACTGAAGCCGGGATTTGGGGATTTGGTGAAGACAGGTCCTATGTCCTAGGGGAGACACAAAGGGGACCTCTCCCCCTTTGCCCTCCCCCCAACCCCTCCGCGCGCCACTCACACACACCCACATCGCAGGTGACATCAAATGTCAAACAAGGAGATTCAACTAGGTAGCAGGAGTGAAGGGCAAAGGCTGAGCAGCTGGGCTGCGCGCGCAGTGCTCCTTCGGGAAACAGGACAGGCTGTAGACCCGGGGTCCCAAAGGAAAAGTGACTGGAGGGCCGAGCGGGAGGAGCGGAGGAGGAGGTCAGGGCTAGATCTGGATGAAGCAGGAGAAATTCCCAGGACGAAAAGCGGCGACCTCCCACCAGTGCCGCGCCCCTTGCGACCGCCAGGGGGCGCCGCAGCCCCCCGCGCGTGGGCGGCGCGCCCGGGGCGGGGCTGCGGCGGGCGAGTGCGTGCGCGCACGCGCCGTGTGTCACGGGGCGGGGCGGGGCGAGCGAGGCGCGGCGCTCCCGGGCCTGGCGTCCTGGTTCCGCAGCCCCCGCCGCCTCCCCGGCTCTGCGCGGCCCGGCCCGGCCCCATGTACCGCGCGCTGTACGCCTTCCGCTCGGCGGAGCCCAACGCGCTGGCGTTCGCCGCGGGCGAGACCTTCCTGGTGCTGGAGCGCAGCAGCACGCACTGGTGGCTGGCGGCGCGGGCGCGCAGCGGGGAGACCGGCTACGTGCCGCCCGCCTACCTGCACCGCCTGCAGGTGAGTGTGCCCCTCCCCGGCCCCGCGCCCCGCTCCAGGGCCGCCGGGCCCACCCCGGGCCAGGCCTGTCGGGGCCTTCATCAGATGGAGAGCTTGAGAACAGGATCCCCCCTCCACCCCCGACACACCGCCCCAGACCCTCCAGCGCACGCACGGGGTTCCCCGGAGCCAACACCCTCGCCGAAACGCCAGCCCTTGACAGCCAGAGGCTTCCAGACTTAGCAGAAGATGAACTCTGGGATTGAGACTTCTTGGGATCACAAATCTAAAGCCTCTTCTGAATGGAATCCAAAAGTCAGCCCTGAGAGCAGTGCCCCGCATTCTGACTGGTACTCGCACCCCCAAGTCCCCGTCGCTAACAGACCTTAGGCCTCCCCGAACCCCAGCCGCCATGTCCACCACCTGTTTCTAACCATCCTCCACGCCCTCCCCTCCCCCTGCGGACCCTGGAGCCATAACCACCCACTTTCCTGATCAGTATCTCAGTCACCCCCTCAGCTCTTACTAAGCGACCCCCACACACACTCTTTGGGGCGGCATTAGGGATTAAACCCTGGGCCTCACACAGGCCAGCTAGGATGGTACTGCTGCATTCCTGGCTCCCCTTTTTAGACCCAAGGCTGCCCGCCTCTGCTGGCACTCCCTGGCACTGCCCTCCCCACCTCCTCTCCCAAGCCTCAGGCCTCGACTTTGCAGACTTCCTTTCTCTAAAGTGAGGGATACTGTGCCCCCCCATCTCCAGAGTCAGGGGCTGCTCCTGTTGTAGAAACTGAGGCCTCCGGCCCCTCTCGCTCTGGCCCTTCCCTAGCAGAGGAGCTGCAGTACCAGTGCCTGCTCCCCAAGAATAGCCCTGCTGTGGGGGCTGGGGTGCCAGGCTCCAGCTGGTCTGTTCTGACCCTGGGGAGGGAGGGTCTGGAGCCTGCTGGCCTGTGCCACATGCCCCCGCCCCATCCTTGGCCCAGGTCTTTCCAGAAACATCTTGCCTCTACCCAGTTCAGGACAGAAATAACAGGGTAAATGTGGAGGTGTCGTCTGGTCACAGCAGAAGTGGTCCATGGCCCCCACCAGGGCTGGTGAGGTGGGAGTGAGCACCTCAAATCTGACTCCTGGGGGTCTTGTTGGCAGCCTGTGAGGCAAGTCCTGCTTCTTCCTCCGGCCCCCTGCCTGGGAGCCCCTCCTTTTGCCAGGGCTCTGGGGTCTGGGTGGGTTGCTGTTGCCCTCTCGGCGGATCCCTGCCAGTCCTCCTCTGTGTCTCACCCTCCTCCACGTGTGTGCTTCCTCTGACGCGCATTCCTGCTCTGGTTCTCCCATTTCTGTCTGCGTGGTCCCCCCTCCCCTCCCCCGCGTCCTTCTCACTCTGAATCTTTCTCCTCTCACCCTGTCTGGCTCCCGACTCAGGCGCTCCCCGTGCTACCTAGAGGTTTTCACTGACGTGGGCGTCCATCTGTCCGTCCTTGTCAGGGAAGCGTTGCAAACCTGTTTTGGAGTGACGTCACCTCAGTTCTGAGGCTTCTGCGTAGCCTGATGGGCCATGTGTGCCAGCAGTGGGGCGGGATGGGGGTGGCTGGTCCCACAGCTGCCACCCCCTACGCCCCACCCGTGCTACTCAGGCTGAGATTGGACCCCAGAGCCTTGGGGGATGGCGCCGCAGAATCTGGGGCAGGGGCCAGGCCGCCCTCTCTGCGCCATCCTTTGCCACAGACGCAGAACCCAACTGCTGCTTCCCAGGAATCTTCTGGGCCTGGAGGACTCCTCAGACATAGCTTGGGGAGGCTGAGGGATGCAGGCAGCAGGGAGAGAAGAGAAGATCTGTCCAGCCCAGCCCAGCTCAGCATCAGCTTCCTGGGCCTGCAGATGCTGAGGGAGGACAGAGCCATTCCCCAGTCCATCCTCGGTTCCGGGAAGGGTCGGCGGGTGCACAGGGACTGCTGAGCCTTCCACATATGTCAGGCTCCCTGCTTGGCATCTCCATCTGGACGCTGAACCCCGCCAAGATCGGCTGTGCCCACCCGGCCCTGGACGCAGGCTTCCTGTGGTGTTTCTGCTCTACACCCCTGATTTTCAGAGACGCGTTAGCTGAGGGCCTCGGTTTCTACTGGCATGGGATCCTGAGGAGGGCCCCGATCTGTGAGGCAGCTGCATGGGTGCCTCCTCTGAGAAGCCTGTTTCATGGCTATGTTCAGCCCTCAGCCTCCAGGCCCTGCACTGCGCTGCAGGCAGCGACCAGGCAACTAATCTCGGCCCCAGCTTTCGTCCAGGCCTGAGCAGGCTGATGTCCCTCCTCTGTCTCCCAGGGCCTGGACCACGATGTTCTCCAAGCCATTGACCGGGCCATCGAGGCTGTGCACAATGCAGCCATGCGGGATGGGGGCAAGTACAGCCTGGAGCAGCGAGGGGTCCTCCAGTGAGTGTCTCTGGGGTCCAGCCAGAGACATGGGGTAGGGGGGGCTCCTGTGATGCCTGGGGCTGAGTGGCGGGCAGGGCTGGGGGTTGCTGGAGTACAGAGAGGGGGAGGGCCAGTACCTGAAGCCCTTGGGAGCTGTAAGGTGTCCCTCTCCCTGCTCACTGTCACCCTGCCATCCCGCCCTCAGGAAGCTGATCCACCACCGGAAGGAGACCTTGTCCCGCAGAGGACCAGCCGCTGCCACCAACCCAGCAGCTCTGCCCTCATCCACCAGTGACCACCACCTGGACGCCGCCAGGCAGCCCAACGGGGTCTGTCGAACAGGGTTCGAGAGACAACACAGCCTGCCCAGTTCCGAGTACCTTGGGCCGGATGGTGGGCTCTACCAGGTAGAGGGGAGAAGAGGGAGGAGGGAAGACTGAAAACTTTGGGGGGCCCCCAGAGTCAGCCGGGCCTATGCTGGGAGCTCGGACCCTGGGAAGGCTGGCACCTCAGAAGGCAGCTTGTCCCCCCAGATCCCGCCACAGCCTCGCCGGGCAGCGCCCACCACCCCACCCCCACCCGTGAAACGCCGAGACCGTGAGGCCCTGATGGTCTCAGGAAGTGGTAAGATAGGGAGCGGGAAACGGGGGGTCCTTGCTGGGAGGCGGGGCTCCAGGCAGGGGGCGGGCAGCAGGCATGTTGGGGCAGTAGGGGGTTCTGGCCTCCGTGCTGAAAAGTGGGGCCTGGCCGTGAAGGGAAGGGTATCCCGACTACTGGGGGCATAGCCTCTGCCCTGCCCGCAGGAGGCCGCCACGTCACGCCCTCAGGGGGCAGCTCCCTCTGCAGCGGCTCATCAGTCAGCAGCACGACCCTGGACACCCTCTACACGGGCTGCAGCTCGTCCGAGTCAGGCTCCAGCTGCTCGCCCACACCCCCGCCCGTGCCTCGTCGAGGCGCCCACACCACCGTGTCCCAAGCTCCAGCATCAAAGGAACCTGACCCAGAGCCCCCTGCCGAAGAGGCAGCGGCAGAAGAAGCCTCCACAGCCCCCAAAGAGCCGGAGGCCGAGTCTGAGCCGAGTCCCGAGGAGGCCACAGAGGAGCAGGCGCCGGCTGAGACAGCCGTGCCCAAGACCATCGGCGCAGAGCTGATGGAGCTTGTGCGGAGAAACACTGGCCTCAGCCATGAGCTCTGCCGCGTGGCCATCGGTGTTGTGGTGGGGCACATCCAGGCCTCCGTGCCAGCCAGCTCCCCAGTCATGGAGCAAGTCCTCCTCTCGCTGGTAGAGGGCAAGGTGAGGGTGGGCAGCAGGGCCACGCGCCTCCCCGTCCTCGGGCTGCCCCCCCACCCTCGCCCCATCCTCGTGCAGCTCTGGTCTGTCTCGCAGACAGGTACTTGCTGGGTGCTGGAGCTGACCTCTGAGGAGAAAGGGGGCTGTGTGCAGACCTCCCAGCAGAGACTCTTCCTGGCCCAGGGCTCCCTGCAGGCAGGGGAACCAGGCCAGAGAGCTGGGCACCAGGGGTTGTGTGGTGAGATGGAAGGAGTGTCAGTGAGGGCAGGGGGGCCTCGGTGTTGGCTTGCGGTGGCAGCAGGCCAGCGGGCTCCCTTGCGCCACCCACAGTGGGTTGGGACTCTGGTCAGGGACTAGGGTTTGAAGGACCCAAGTTCCCTGCCTCTGCCTTTCTCACCCACAGCTCTGGTTTGGCGTGGGCAGCAGTGGTCACTGGGTTGTTTGCGGGGTAGGATAGGCCCTGCTGGTGGCTGGGTTCTCGGGGTGCATGGGAGGTGACTGGGTGACAGGCCTGGCACAACTTCATGTAGAATGGGAGGGTGTGTTGTGAGTCAGGTCTGGGCAGTGGGGGTCCTGGGCCTGTGCAGCGTGCCTCTCTGGGTCTGGGAATGGGGCATTTGTCAGAGGTGACCCACCAGTGTGTCTGGCAGAGGCTGCCTGAGGGGCTGTAAAGATGGGGGTGCAGGGTGGGACTGGGCCCCAGGATGTTGAAGGCTCTGCTAAGGGGGCACTTCCTTTGGGGGAGAGCATAGGGTTCTGGTCCCCTCTGGTTCAGGTTGGACAAGGATTGGGGTTCCTTAATGAAGGGGTGGGGGACTTGCCTGTCCCTGCCTGGGGCGCAAACCGCAGACCCACAATTGCGGTTGGGGTGTAGGGCCATGTGGGGGCAGCTGGACCGAGTGTGCTGAGCCCCGACTTGCCCTCACTTTCAGGACCTGAGCAGCGCCCTGCCCTCGGGGCAGGTGTGCCATGACCAGCAGCGGCTGGAGGTGATCTTCACTGACCTGGCCCGCCACAAGGACGACGCCCAGCAGCGCAGCTGGGCCCTGTACGAGGACGAGAGCGTCATCCGCTGCTACCTGGAGGAACTGCTGCACATTCTGGTATGGCAGGGGCCCACGGCATCCCCCCCACCCCGGGTGCTCCCTCCCCTCTGCACAGGGCCCCTGAGCCCATGTGGCCCCGCAGCTCATGCCTGCCCTGTCTCCCACAGACCGATGCAGACCCTGAAGTTTGCAAGAAAATGTGCAAGAGGAACGAGTTCGAGTCTGTGCTGGCTTTGGTGGCCTATTACCAAATGGTGAGTGGGAGGCAGAGGGCAGCGCCGAGGGGGCGGCAGGGGCGAGGATGCCGGGCCCCAAGCTCACGGGTGGCCCTGCCAGGAGCACCGGGCGTCCCTGCGGCTGCTGCTCCTCAAGTGTTTCGGGGCTATGTGCGGGCTGGACGCGGCCATCATCTCCACGCTGGTGTCGTCCGTGCTGCCCGTGGAGCTGGCGCGGGACATGCAGACGGACACGCAGGGTGAGGCGAGGGCGAGGCGGGGGCATGGGGGTGCCCACTGTCCAGACAGGCTCTGAATTGGCGGTCTGACTGCTCCCTGCAGACCACCAGAAGCTCTGTTACTCAGCGCTCATCCTTGCCATGGTGTTCTCCATGGGGGAGGCGGTGCCCTACGCACACTACGGTAAGGAGCCGCCCGAGGCCCTCTCGGGGAGACTCGGGGCCTGGGGAGGAGGGGCAGGGCTGCAGCCTCCCATGTGGCCTCTCTCAGAGCACCTGGGCACACCCTTCGCCCAGTTCCTGCTGAGCATAGTCGAGGACGGGCTGCCCCTGGACACCACGGAGCAGCTGCCGGATCTCTGCATGAACCTGCTTCTGGCCCTCAACCTGCACCTGCCAGGTAGGCGTGAGGCCCGAGAAGGCCGGAGGGCTCGCAGGGGAGGGTCGGGGAGGGGGTGTGCGGTAGGTTCCCTGCTCACCTACACCCATGTCCTTTCTCAGCCCCTGACCAGAATGTCGTCATGACCGCCCTGAGCAAACACGCCAACGTCAGGGTCTTCTCCGAGAAACTGCTGCTGCTTGTGAACAGAGGGGGTGAGGACCGTGAGGCCTGGGTGGCCCCCCACCTGCCTCCAGTGGCGGTCCTGTGATGCCCTCGGGTGGCCCCCGCACCTGCACGAAGACCCCATCCCGACCCGCTTCTCCCTACCGCCTAGATGACCCCGTGCGCATCTTCAAGCACGAGCCGCAGCCACCTCACTCCGTCCTCAAGTTCCTGCAGGATGTGTTCGCCAGCCCCGCCACCGCCTCCATCTTCTACCAAACCGACATGATGGCTCTCATCGACATCGTCGTGCGGCACATTGCGGACCTGTCCCCTGGAGACAAGGTGCCGTGTAGGAATGGAGGCGACATGGGGAATGGGGCGGGGGGAGGGTACCAGACCCCCAATTCTCTGGAAGCCTGAGACAGGGCTGCTGCAGCAGCCGGGTAAGTGCGGGACGCTGCCCGGAAACCATGCAGTGCTGTGCTGGCGTGAGGCAAGCTGGAGTGGAGAACCCTGGCGTGGAAGGAGCAGGTGAGGTGACAGGAAGTGGGTGAACCCCCGTCCAATTCTGGCCTTAGAGACTAAGAAGGGACGTGACCTGAGTAACAGCAGAGGCCTCAGCAGAGCCCACAGCTGGGGCTCAGGTGTGGTCTGGCCCGGCAGGCAGTGTGCAGGGGACACTACCTGAGGCTCCAGAATTGGTCAGCACTGTAACACTGTCCTCCCGTTGTTCATCGATTTGCTTGAGCGGGCACCAGTAATGTCTCCATTGTGAGACTTGTTGTTACAATTTTTGGCATATCAGATACGCCAAGGGGAGCTTGCCAGGCTCTGCTGTGCAAGTGGGATACTCTCGGTAGCTTGCCGGGCTCTCCGAGAGGGACAGAGGAATCGAACCTGAGTCAGCAGCATGCAAGGCAAAGGCCCTATCCTCTGTGCTATCGCTCCAGTGATATTGATCAGAGGAGGAAAAACCCTGGGGTCAGTCGGTAGGTTGGGGGTCCCTGAGGGTAAGGAGCAGCCTCTCCGATGGGAAAGGTTGCTGGAGATGTTTAAACCAGAGAAGAGGAGGGGGAAGGGTATTGGAAATAAAGCAGGGCCTGTGGAGAAAATAAGATGAGGACCAGCTGCTCGGAACAGAGGGACAGAAGTCAGTATTTCTGCCCTGGGGCGTGGGGGCTGTACCTTGCCTGGGGGTTATGCAGGGGACCGTGCAGTGCCAGGAATTGAAGCAACTGCTCTACCTATGGAGTAATTGGGCCACACCCATGGCCCAACCCCTGCACTTTGGTTTTTGTTTGGGGGTCACACCCAGTTGTGTTCTGGGATCACTCGTGGCAGGCTTGGGGTACTATATGGGGTGTCAGGGGTTGAACCGGGGTTGGCTGCATGCAAAACAAGTACTCTACCCACAGTACTATCTCTCCAGGCCCTCAACCCCTGCACTTTTGACCAGAACAACTGGATGGACAGCAGTGTTCTTTGCTGTTGTTTATTTGGTGCTGAGTGTGAAACCCAGGCCCTCCTACATGTGGGGCATACACTCTGCCACTGAGCACCTTCCCCAGCCTGGATAGTAGTGCTCTTGGTTGAGTTGAAGAAGATGAGAAAGATGGGCCGGAGTGATAGTACAGTGAGTAGAGCACTTGCATGCTGCTGATCCAATTTTGATCCCCAGCATCCCATATGGTCCCCCAACACTGCTAGGAGTGATTCTTTTTCTTTTTCTTTTAAGAATTATTTATTTATAGCTTTTTGGGTCACACCCGGTGATGCTCAGGGGTTACTCCTGGCTCTGCACTCAGGAATTACTCCTGGCGGTGCTCGGGGATGCTGGGAATCGAACCCGGGCTGGCCCCGTGCAAGGCAAACGCTCTACCTGCTGTGCCCCAGCCCCAGGAATGATTCTTTAGTGCAAAGTCAGGAGTTAGTTACCTCTGTGCATCATTGAATGTTACCTTAAAAAAAAAAATGAGGAAGTGTCTGAAAAACTGGTTCAAAGGGTTGGATAATATGCTTTGCATGTGGGACCTCCAGATTTGATCCATAGTACTGCATGGTCCCCAAGCACTGTGCGAAAAGTATCTGCCAGTAACCCCTACCTGCAAAACAAAAAGAACAGAGCTGGAGAGATAGCCCAGCAGGTAAGGCATTATCTTGCACATGGCTGACCCAGATTCAGTCCCCAGCACCCCATAAGGTCTCCGGAGCCCACCAGGAGTGATCCCTGGGCACACCAGGAATAAACCTTGAGCAGTATTCATTGTGGTCCAAAGACCAGAAGATAAAATACCGTTAGGAAGAATATGGCGTGACATTCCCCAGGGCTCCCAGGAAAGCCCAGGTGAGCCCAGTGCGGGGGCCTGCCAGAAGCTGAGCGGAAGTGGACCATCAGGAGCGGATGCGGTGGGCAGTGAGGGCTTGCAAGAGTGGGCAGCGACGGCTTGCAGCTCACAGCAGGTGGCAGCACCAGCACGAGATGCCTCTGAGCCAGGACTCCACAGGCCCCACCCCGGGTAGTTGGATAGTCTGTCGCTGGCTATGATGATTCATTCTCTCCCTCCCTCGGCAGCCATCTAAGACTGGTGCTGTTCCGGGTCCTTTCTGGGAGAGGGGGGGTACAGTCCTCACTGGCGTGCGCTGGCCTCCAGCCCAAGGCTCCCCATGACTGCCATGAGCCTACCTGCTCTCCCCACAGCTGCGCATGGAGTACCTCTCCCTGATGCATGCCGTGGTCCGCTCCACACCCTACCTGCAGCACCGTCACAGGCTCCCGGACCTGCAGGCCACGCTGAGGCGCATCCTGGCAGAGGAGGACACCTCGCCCCAGTGCCAGATGGACCGCATGATTGTCCGAGAGATGTGCAAGGAGTTTCCGGTGCTGGGAGAGGCCCCCAGCTAGCACCCTCCTGTGCTCTCCTCCCTGCAGCCCTGGGGAGGGTGCAGGGGACCCGGAGGCTTGGCCCCCGAGAGGATTTTGCACTGACAGTGTAAGGGGAGGTGGTGGTGGAAGGAACTAGAAGCAGAACCCCTCCCCACGACACACATGGGAGGGAGCACTAATGTGAGGGGCCAAGTGCAGATTTGGGGACCATGCTCTGGGAGCTATACTGGGGCAGGGGGAGTGTGTGAGCCAAAAACCCCGCCATCTCCCGGTGGACTGTGTCTTTAGCATGCCCCCTTCCTTGCGTTCCACCGTGCACACTTGAGTCCTTCCGCCCCGCCCCTTGGCCCGGCATGTGTCTGGGCCTCAGCGAGCCCTGGCCTTGGGGTGGGGGTGGGGGGCCCTCCCGCCAGCTCTGTTCTTTGCCTTAGCTTCACAGTGAGTGCTGCTCGCGTGTGCCCCACCCCGGGGGGGGGGCTGCTGTCCCTTGCTCCCACCCCCAGGGGCCTTGGCCCAGCTACTGCCCAGGGAGCAGAGGCTTGGGTCCAGGCCAGCTTTCCTGGAGCCCCACAGAAGGGAGGAAGGACACTCAGAGAGCCGACAACAGAATCTATTTTCTCTGTAAAAACCTAGACCGAAAAGCCATGTGTATTTTCCTATGTGCTGTGACTCTCCTTTGGAAATAAATGATGGACCTCTAGGAACAGGCTTCCCTTCTGACCCAAGGGGGCAGGGGCTGGGCACTCCAACTGCAGCCTGCAGAGGTAAGACCGTCCCTGCAAGGCACTGTCCCCTGTGCCCCGCACCTACCTCTCCTCCCTGACTCTTCCTCCTGGCTGGGTCCACACCACAGCAACAAGTGCCCCTCCAGGCTCTAGCCCAATCTTTCTGCCATAAACGCCTCTGCTCTCTTTCTGGAAACGGGCACCTACAGACCTGTCCTCACCAGAAGTGTCCCCTGCCCAACTCTGTTCCCATTGGTCTTCGGGCCAGGAAGCTCCTGTCAGCAGTTGTTAATGACAGTAGAGCAAAAATTATCTTTAAAATTATGTGGCTAGGTTTACTGTTGGATGGGAAGTAGGGGTTGATGTTCAGCAGAAACTTATTTTTCCTGTACGCCTCCGAGTTAGCAAAGGCTCTCATGGTCATTGGGAAGAGAGTCAGGAAGCCACGGGCAGATGCTGGTGAGAAGCAGTTCCACTTGCCCCTTCAGGGTTGTTTTTACAGGGTACACCTGGTGGTTCTCGGGGGTCACTCCTTGCACTGCTCGGGGGACCGTATGCAGTGCTAGGGATTGTACAAGGGTTAGCTGCCTGCAAGGCAAGTGCCTTCAGTTAAGTTCCTATGTGTTTACCCAAGATAGTTCTTATCTGGTGATTCTACACATCTGGTCATTGGTACTGTGACTTCTGGTCACAATTTTCTTTTCTCAGTGGGGTTCTGAAGCAAGTGGGCTGTTACTTTCCCAGAGGTTAAGGCAGGCTTGGGATGATATCACAACAGTCAAACCCAAGTTTGAACCCCAGCGCCACATACTCTCCAGCGCCACAGGGTGTAGTCCCTGAGCTCTCAAGCACCGCTGCGTTGCTCTGGTCATCCCTTGTCCTGCAGGAGCCAGGCACCACCAAATCCTCAATCTCTAGTGTGAACTACTAATTCAGCCAAGTATGGCTGGGAGTGGTCCCTGAACACTGCTTGGGAGACAGTAACAAAAGTAAAGCAGTAAGAAGTGCAGAGGCCAGGAGCAACCTTCAGGAGCTTGAGGTGGGAACACCCATAATAGGGACTCATGGGAACAAAGCAGAGTAGCCCATGGGGACATGCCCTGAAGGTGACGCCCACAGGCTCCCAGCAGAAGTGACCAAAACAGCCCTTTCTGTGAGGCACACTTATCACTGCCATGTCACAAGTGTAACGTTCTGCTTCCTCTTTTCTAGCTAGAATCAGTGACGATTTCCAGTTATTACTTCTTTCTCGGAGTGCCAAAGGCTGGGAGCTCTTCTGAGACTTCAGAGCTCAGTGAAAAGCAGAGATTGTGGGTAGAGAGACGGGAAAGGATGAAGGTACTTGCCTTGTGTGCTTCCAATTCCAAGTTTCCTTCCCATCCTTGTATATCCCCAAGCACCACCAAGATTGACTCCTGAGCACAAAGCCAGGAATACCCACTGAGCGCTGCAGGGTATGGCCAAACGCCCACCTGCCAACAGAAAAAGGAAAAGCACTGGGAAACTACAGCAGGAACAGGTGACAGAGCCTGTGCCTTGCTCTGTTCCCTGTTAGGATGCACACAAGTGACCTCATGGAAGTGCAGGCGGAGCCATGCCATCTGTCCCACTGCTGGGCGCTGTGCCCAAGTGTGGCCCCTTGGTAAGGGAGGCAGATGCTCCCAACTGCTTTTGCAGGACCGGCCACGAGGCCCTCAACATATTTACACAGATGCTGAAGCCCCTGCTGGCAAAGGTAATAAAGCTGCCCCAGGCATCGAATCTGGTCTTAGGGAGGGCTCAGACCCCCCAGGAATCTCAGAGCAAACACCTCTGTGATTACTTCAAGGTAACAACTTGCAGCTGCAGAGAGAATAATTAGCCAGAGGACTTTCCGGTCAGGAACTGTGAGAGTTCTAATTTTTCCATACCTTTTTCCCAGATGCAGTATTGATATTTTCGGTCATTCTCATAGCGTAAGTAGTGGTTTTTAGTTGGGTTTGGGTGTTTGGACAGTGCTCAAAGCTACTCAAAGCTCAGTAGGTAGCTCCTGGTGTGTTTGGGGAACCATGCAGAACCACTAGCACCTGGGCCTCTGGCGTACCTTAGATTGAGTTCTCTCTCTGGTCCCAGTAATAATTTCCATTTATGGCGCTTTTTGTTTCTTTGTTTTAGGCCCACACCTGGCAATGCTCAGAGCTTACTCCTCAGGGGTACTCCTGGCTCTGCACTCAGGCATTACTCCTGATAGGTTCAGGGAACTTTATGGGATGCCAGGGATTGAGCCCAGGTCAGCCGTGTGCAAGGCAAGTGCCCTACCCACTGTACCCACTCTGGCCCATTACAAGTATTTACTTTTAAATTAACATTTCCCAGATGACAAAAAATTTTGAACATCTTTTCAGTGGTTTATTAATATCTTGTTTGTTTTTGTTTGGGGACCACGCCCAGCAGTCCTCAAGTCTTACTCCTGACTCTGAGCTCAGGGATCACTCCTGATGCATTAAGGGACTAACTATACAGGGTTCAGGAATTGACTGTGGTTTGGCCAAATGTAAGGCAAACACCCTACTACCCACTGTACTATCACTTTGGGTTATCTATATTTTATTAATCTGTTGTATATATGCAGGGTGATGTTCGGGTTATATTTTACAATGTCTCATTTTTTTATTTTGTTTTATTTATTTTTTGCTTTTTGGGTCACACCCAGTGATGCTCAGGGGTTACTCCTGGGTCTGCACTCAGGAATTACTCCTGGCAGTGCTTGAGGGATCATATGGAATGCGGGGGATCAAACCCAGGTCGGACACATACAAAGCAAATGCCCTGCCCACTGTACTATCACTACAGCCCCGTTTTTTGTTTTTTTCTTTAATTACTTTTCTATCTCTCCAACACTGTCCTTTGTAATCCTTTTATTTTTTTCTGGTTTTAGTGTTCAGGGATTATTCCTGGCTCTATACTCAGAAATTACTGCTGGTAGGCTCAGAGGACCATATGAAATGTTAGGGATCAAACCTCGGTTGGCTGCATGCAAGGCAACTCCGCTATCCACTGTACTATCACTCTGGCCCCCAGTCATTGTATTTTTGACCCTGATACATTTTTAGAATCTAGTTTGTAAATTTACACACACATACACATATATACATAAATATATACATAGTTATCTACTAGGATTTTTTTTTTTAGTGTGTACTTTGTATGCAGGAGCTCTGGGTTCAATCCTTGACACCACCACCAGGAGTGACCCCTATGCACTGCTGGGTATGGCCCCAAAACAATAATTTGTCCGACTGTTTTTAACATGTAGAATTTACAGTTCATTTTGGGGGGGGGGGGGGTGAGAGGCCAAACCCAGCAGTACTCAGGGCTTATTCCTGGCTCTCTGCTCAGGAATCACCCCTGGCAGGGCTCAGAAGTGCCAGGGATTGAACTCCTGAGCCACGTATAGGGCAAATGCCCTACCCACTGTACTATTGTTCTGGCCCCTAAAATATTGAGTTTTGTATATTGACTTTGTGCCCGGTGACTGCTTAACTCATTCTAAATAACTTACCTTTAAGTTAGTTTATATTTTTTATAGACACAATCTTGTTGCCTATTATTTTTTCCTTTCTAATCCTCATGCCTTCTTTTCATACCTTATTGTAACTGGCTAGGCACTCCAAAATAATACTGAGGCTCGTAGTCATCCGTGCATATTTCTCTCGAGCAATGCCAAATGCTCCAGAAGGGAGGGGGAAAAGTCTATTTTATTTAATTTAAAATTTACTTATTTTGGGTTTCGGACCAAATTTGGTGGTGCTCAAGGGCAACTCCTGGTTCTATGCTCAGGGCTCATTCCTTCTATGATCAGGGGACCATGCAGTACTGGTCAGCTGCATGTTTGGCAAGTACCTTTACCCCTGTACTTTCTTTCCAGCCCTCAGTACAAACAAACACACACACACACACACACACACACACACACAATCACAATGTTGGGGGCCACATCCAGCAGTGTTCAGAAACTATTCCTGCCACAGGAGCAATGCCTGGCAGTGCTTGGAGAATCATATATAGTGCTAGGGATTCAAACTGTGGTTGCTGGCATGTAAGGTAAGCACCTTAGACCCTGTACTGTCCAGCCCCTCAAATAGTCTATATTAAATGGAGTGAGCAAGTTTGTATAAGAACAGTGAGTGCAGGAGAGTTGTTGCTCATTAAATTCTATAAGGCTAGTGTTGGCGTCAGAGATCGTACAGTGGGTAGGGCATTTGCCATAAATGTGGCCAACCAGGGTTCAATCCCCAGCACTTCCCTGCCAGGAATGATCCCTGATCCCATTGAGCAACGCCCAATGACACGTGGGGCGTTGGGGAGGAGAAACTCACAGGAGCCCCGCCTCACGGAGTAGTAAGTCCTGAGCACTAGTATGGTAAAAAAAAAAAAAAAGCTAAGAGCAACAGTGTGGAGTTGAAGAGGGGAGGAATGATAGATTCCTTGGTGAGACTTTGGTGAAATTAAGGAACTGTTCACAGGGAAGGAAGATAGGTGGGTTGGCCAGGTATTTTATTATATGTCCCTCCCAGCAAGATTCCTCTGGCTAGAGGAAGAGGGCAAAACAGGGTGGAGAGATAAAGATGACAAGAGGTCAAGGCGTAGAGGTCAGTTTCTGTCCGTTGTTTCTTTGCCTTCTGGTCTCCTGCCCTGTTTTCTATCTATTCCACAGCATCCTCAAGTCCAGGTTCTGGGCCCTGTGTAGACTCTCTGGCTTGAAACCGATGAGGCAAGACCAAGGATGAATAATATGGAGGGAGGGATCTTTGCCATGTTTTGGAGTGTCTGGGCCAGGCTGGACTTGGGGGAACTATTATCAGTACTTGGTTTTTCAGTCTTTACAGGGGGCATTAGAAGCCACCACAGAGGTGTAGGGCAGAGAGAAGAGTTTAGGAGAGGATGAGGAGGCCCTCAGGGAGCAGTTACCACAGAAGGAAGACAACAGTGGGGGCAGGAGCAGCAGGGAGCTACTTAGAATCTGTAGTCACAAGTCAGGGGCGTTCAGGAAAGGCGCTCACATGGTGTAGTAGCTGAGACCATTGAGGAAGCAGGGACGCTTAATGCCTTTGCACACTGTCCACACAGCCTCCAAGGTTTGGGACTACACTTTCCTTTCAGCTGCTAACCACCTCTTGGACACTGGAAGCTCTGTTCAGGCTTCATATTGTTAAAATTGGTTCAGGTTCCTCTCTGATAACTCAGCACCCCTCCCCATGGCGTTCCGCCAATGTCAAGAAATGTGTGTCTTCCATTAGCTATACTATGGATCCTAAAGGGACGGGTGTACAGTCAAAAAAAAAAAAAAAGCCCCTAGCTTCCTTCCCCTAACCAAGAACCGATCGGGGGCCCCCCATCCAGCGGGTTCCTAAAGGTGTGTCGCTGCAGATGCTCTATCCTCACACTCATAAAAAACCCAGACCATGTCGCAGGGCTGCAACAAATGTGGCGGTCCTCGGATTCTGAGAGCAACACTGTAGCCCACCCGCCAGTTCTCGGTAGACACGTGGGGCGTCGGGGAGGAGAAACTCACAGGAGCCCCGCCTCACGGAAGCGAAAAAGCCGAGAGACTGCGCCGTCTGATTGGTTGGTGGTGATGTCATAGGTATCTTTTAGGGCTGGCCTAAGGCCCTAGCCGGGAGTTCTCAGCGGGGTTCCATGCAGCAGCCGCGCCCCTGGGAGTGTCTTCAGTTGAGCTCATTAAGGCACGCCTCACTAGCGGGACGCCCGCGCCCTCTGCACGTGACGCTCGAGCTCTTTGTCGCTGCTGTCTTTGCAGGCCGGTCCTTGGAGGACCTCCTGTATTCTCTCCCGCTATCCAGCAGCCCGCAGAGCCTCCCCCCTACCAGACAATGAGTCGGCCGTGGGGGGCGGAGCCTCCTAGTATACCAATAGAAATAGTAGCTAGCTTTCTAATTGGAAAGCTTCCAGTTCACCCCCACCCCGCTCCTGTACAGTTACGTCTATTCCGTTGTGCCTACCCATTGGCCAGCCGGGAACCGCTGGCGCTAGGAGTTGTACAGCCCTGGGAGGGCTCGATTGAATCTCGAGAGGACTGAGCTTCCGTCGGTCCCTTCAAGGGGTTAAGGGACGCGGTCGTGGCTGGCAAGGGGCGGGATTCCGAGGAAGCGGAATCTGCAGCTGTGCGGCAACGCCAGGCTTCACTTGGCATCCCAGAGCAATCGAGACCCGTGGCCTGGGAAGCTGTTGGAACGGCTAGGAAGGGGAGAGCGTGGTCTCTGCACCCGCCTCGGGTTGGTCACCTCTCATCCCTTGTCCGAAGGGGCGCTCCCTGAAAACAAACGGTCGCAGCGTGTTTTTAAATTAAAAGTCGCTGGTCAAACAAAGCTATTGTTTAAATCTACTGACTCCTTGAGAAACCCCATTCAGCCTAGCTTCCTCCGTTCCTAGGATTCCGTAGGATACCCTGATCTGCAATGAAATGAGAATGCGCATTCTGCACATCATTGCAGAATTTTTTAGAACAAAATCCAGGTCAAAATTCAGCATTAGTCCTTAGAGAGGGGAACAAGAGACCCGCGAAATCGAAAGACGACGAAGCAGCGCGTTAGGGCGGTGGCTTCGAGCGAGGAGGGGGGATCCAGGAGGGGCAAACTCACACGCCCCATTCAGCACCGCGGGCAGCACTTAAGCTCTGCCCTCACTAAAGATGGCGCCAGCCGCTTCGGCAGCGTGAACTGTCATGCGTCATAGGTTGTACCAACGGGTTCGGGACTTCGGGGCGGAGGTGGAACGAACCATTGCAGCGGCCGGAAGCCATGTTGGAGCGGCGGGAGGCGGCGGCAGCGTCGGAGATGCTGTGGTGGGGGCGGCAAAAGCTGAGGCCGCACGCCAGAGGGGTTCTGACCGCAGAGTAGATGGTGCCCAGAGGGCGGTGGCGGAGCGGAGCGACAGGCCGAGAGGCGGGGGACAGGGGTGGCGGCAGGGGCCGGGGAGGGGGCCCGAGTGGCGGGGCGGGCCCAAGGCCTGGACCGGGGTGGAGGGTGGTGGAGGCCGTGTGGGGAGGCGGGGGGTGATGGCGAGGCGGCCGCCGTGGTGGGGTCTCAGGGGGCCGACGATTCCGGTACCGCTGCTCCTTCTCCTCTCTTTGTTCCCCCTTAGCCGGGAGGAGCTGAGGGGCGGCGGGCGCCAAGGTTGGGACCCGGGGGTAGCTGCTGCTACGGGGCCGGGGGCACGGATCCGCGGCAGAGCCTTAGCTCTTTGTCCCGACCCTCCCGGCGTCCGGGAGGATGGAGATTCTGGGCTGGAGGTCAAGGACCCTGTTCTCGTGGGGCTCCGAGGTGGGGGCCAGAGCGCCCAGGGTGGCCCAGGACCCTCTGAGCCACCGGAAGTGAGGTTGGGGCCAGAGTACGGGGTTCAGACATTAGGCAGTCGCGGGAGTGAGACCGGACGGGGACCCGGGTCTCCGTTATGCTGGCGCCTGGAAGTCTCCTTTTGCGGGCGGTCCGGAACCTCACGAAGAGAGAGTGTGTCGCCAGAGGCTCTGTCCCCAGGTGTTGCAGGCTCGGGGAGCAGCTCGCCCTTCCCTTCGGAACTCCTGGTTCGGCCCCGTGGTTCCAAGCTGTTGTCCTTTCAGAGGAGTACTAGTAGGGGCGCTCCCCACAAAGTGGGACCCATGCGCTGCTGCGGGGAATTGTGGCCGACGGGGAGCAGAGGTCAGGGTGAGAGAATCGTGACATCCCGAACGGAGAGGACAGTTTCCCGGCCGGACTGTTCCCCCGGGGCTGGGGCCTCTGGTCCCGAGCCCGATTCAGCACTGCGCAGAGCGAGAACAGCTCCCGCGCCGGGTTCAGCACCATGCGAGTCGCGGACAGCTCCCGGGCCGGTGCCGGAGCGCATGCGCTCCCGCGGGCTCTTCCGCCGCCGCTTCCTCCCGCAACGCCCCGGGCCGCGCCCCCCGGGAATCCCTGTCCTGCCAGAACACTGGAGGTTGTCCCGGGAGAGCCGGGTCCGTTCCCGTCGTGCCACAAACCGCCACCCGCAGTTTTCTCAGTATAACTACCAGGCGCTGGTGCCCGAGAATGAGGCGGCGGGCACCTCGGTGCTACGCGTGGTGGCGCAGGACCCGGACGCGGGCGAGTCTGGACGCCTAGTCTACTCGCTGGCTGCGCTCATGAACAGCCGCTCGCTGGAGCTGTTCAGCATCGATCCGCAGAGCGGCCTCATCCGCACGGAAGCCGCTCTGGACCGCGAGAGCATAGAGCGCCACTACCTGCGTGTGACGGCTCAGGACCACGGCTCGCCGCGCCTCTCGGCCACCACCATGGTGGCCGTTACAGTGGCTGACCGCAACGACCACGCGCCTGTGTTTGAGCAGGCGCAGTACCGGGAAACACTACGCGAGAACGTGGAAGAAGGCTATCCCATACTACAGTTGCGTGCTACAGACGGCGACGCGCCCCCCAATGCCAACCTGCGTTACCGTTTCGTGGGACCTCCGGCCGCGCGCGCCGCAGCTGCTGCAGCCTTCGAAATTGACCCGCGCTCGGGCCTCATCAGTACCAGCGGCCGCGTGGACCGCGAGCACATGGAAAGCTATGAGCTGGTGGTGGAGGCTAGCGACCAGGGTTTGGAGCCTGGGCCTCGCTCTGCTACCGTGCGTGTGCACATAACTGTGCTCGACGAGAATGACAACGTGCCCCAGTTCAGTGAGAAGCGCTATGTGGCACAGGTGCGGGAGGATGTGCGCCCCCACACGGTGGTGCTGCGCGTCACGGCCACCGACAGGGACAAGGATGCCAATGGACTGGTGCATTACAACATCATTAGCGGAAACAGCCGCGGCCACTTCGCCATCGACAGTCTCACAGGGGAGATCCAGGTGGTGGCTCCTCTGGACTTTGAGGCAGAACGAGAGTATGCCTTGCGTATCCGGGCTCAGGACGCAGGCCGGCCACCACTGTCCAACAACACGGGCCTGGCCAGCATCCAGGTGGTGGATATCAATGACCACGCTCCTATTTTTGTCAGCACACCTTTCCAGGTTTCTGTCCTGGAAAATGCCCCGCTGGGCCACTCTGTTATCCACATTCAGGCAGTGGATGCAGACCATGGGGAGAATGCCAGATTGGAATACTCCCTAACTGGTGTTGCACCTGATACACCCTTTGTGATCAACAGTGCCACTGGCTGGGTCTCTGTGAGTGGTCCCCTGGACCGTGAATCTGTAGAGCATTATTACTTTGGTGTGGAGGCTAGGGACCATGGCTCACCTCCACTCTCAGCCTCAGCTAGCGTCACAGTCACAGTTCTGGATGTTAATGACAATCGACCTGAATTCACAATGAAAGAATACCACCTACGGCTGAATGAGGATGCAGCTGTGGGCACCAGTGTGGTCAGTGTGACCGCAGTAGACCGTGATGCCAATAGTGCCATCAGCTATCAGATTACAGGTGGCAACACCCGGAATCGCTTTGCCATCAGCACCCAGGGGGGTGTGGGTCTGGTGACACTGGCTCTACCCCTGGACTACAAGCAGGAGCGCTACTTCAAGCTGGTGCTAACGGCGTCTGATCGTGCCCTTCATGACCACTGCTATGTGCACATCAACATCACCGACGCAAACACTCACCGGCCTGTCTTCCAAAGTGCCCACTACTCAGTAAGTGTGAATGAGGATCGGCCTGTGGGGAGCACTGTGGTGGTCATCAGTGCCTCTGATGATGATGTGGGGGAGAATGCTCGCATCACTTATCTCCTAGAGGATAATTTGCCTCAGTTTCGCATTGATGCAGACTCAGGAGCCATTACACTGCAGGCTCCTCTGGACTATGAGGACCAGGTGACCTATACCCTGGCTATCACAGCTAGGGACAATGGCATTCCACAGAAGGCAGATACCACTTACGTGGAAATAATGGTCAATGATGTGAATGATAATGCTCCTCAGTTTGTGGCCTCTCACTACACAGGATTGGTCTCTGAGGATGCCCCACCTTTCACCAGTGTCCTCCAGAT
Source organism: Sorex fumeus (assembly GCF_029834395.1). NCBI lineage: Eukaryota > Metazoa > Chordata > Mammalia > Eulipotyphla > Soricidae > Sorex > Sorex fumeus. The sequence goes on along the minus strand of NW_026606129.1, from coordinate 49,650,089 downwards.
CTCAGCCACTGACCGTGATGCGCATGCCAATGGCCGGGTCCAGTATACTTTCCAGAATGGGGAAGATGGGGATGGAGATTTTACCATTGAGCCCACCTCTGGCATTGTCCGCACAGTGAGGCGGCTGGATCGGGAGGCAGTACCAGTATATGAACTGACTGCCTATGCAGTGGACCGGGGTATGCCCCCATTGCGGACTCCAGTTAGCATTCAGGTGACTGTGCAGGATGTGAACGACAATGCACCAATCTTCCCAGCCGAGGAGTTTGAGGTACGAGTGAAGGAGAATAGCATTGTGGGATCAGTGGTGGCCCAGATCACTGCAGTGGACCCTGATGAAGGCCCCAATGCCCATATAATGTACCAGATTGTGGAGGGGAACATTCCGGAGCTGTTCCAAATGGATATCTTCTCTGGAGAGTTGACAGCACTCATTGACCTGGACTATGAGACTCGTCAGGAATATGTGATTGTGGTACAAGCCACCTCGGCCACTCTGGTCAGTCGGGCCACTGTGCATGTCCGCCTGGTTGACCAGAATGATAACAGCCCTGTGCTCAACAATTTCCAAATCCTCTTCAACAATTATGTCTCCAACCGCTCAGACACCTTCCCCTCGGGCATTATTGGGCGCATCCCAGCCTATGATCCAGATGTCTCCGACCACCTCTTCTACTCCTTTGAACGGGGCAATGAGCTGCAGCTGCTGGTAGTCAACCAGACCAGTGGGGAGCTTCGACTCAGCCGCAAGCTTGACAACAATCGCCCGCTGGTGGCTTCCATGTTGGTGACTGTCACAGGTGAGGGGCAAAGGGAAGGCAAGTGACCTAGTGACTTCTATTTGTCAGGTTCTTCGGGACTTTACAGGGCACTTCAAACCAGAGAAGAACTCCCAAGTCTTTTAAGAACTTCTTATGTGCTGGGTTTCTGTATTCCATCTGCCATGGATCTTAACAGGTTGGGTTCAGATAGGAATTTAGGTTCTCGGACAGTCTCCACAGAATCCCCAATATCCTCAGGGATCCAAAAGTCCTTAGAAAGAGGGTAAAGAACTATCTTCTATTCCCCAGGATGGCCCCTACTCATTCCAAAAGGTAATCAGTTCCAGGAATAGCCAGCCCACACCACACCATTGTTCAGCTGAAGGCTCCTTATGAGAATCAGGCTACTGAAGTGCAACTCTCATCCCATCTGTATAGAACAGGGAAGCTGATAGTCTAGTAGTTAGGAGCCTTGGCATCCTTCGGCAGAGTAGGCCCACAGATCCAGGCTGCTTTCCAAGGCACTGACCAAGGCCCCGCCCTTTTTGAAAATGCCCAGAGGCACCCTTGCTGCTTTCCTGCCTCTTTCAGGCTTTCACCAGTCCCTCTCCAATAGGAGGATACAGGTGGGAAAGGCTCTGCAATCCTACCTGCTGGAGGCCAGGAGACAGGCATTACCTCCTAATTCTAGAGCCTGCACTCGCAGCACTTCCAGGGAAGCCGTGACCTTCAGTTTTCTCTCATTTACTCAACAACCAACCCATATTGTTGGCTTACTGTGGCGGGGGGAGGGAAGGCAAGAATAAGGCTTATAAATATCTCATTTGTGAGGATAGTCACTGAAATGACAGGAGCAAGGTCTGGGGCGATGAGCAGCTTGCTGACCTAAGAATACCGAGGGGGGTAGTTTTAGGGTTCAAGACCCTCCTGCTGAGAGGAGCTTGCTGACCCAGAGCTCTGGGGAACACGGTTGCGTATAGGACTTTGGTCCCTTTCTGGTGCCATGGGAAAACAGTTTGCTGACCAGAAGAAAAGGGATCCCTAACCTGGAACTTTCCCTTTTTCTTGATGGGGATGTTTTGCTAGTTCTGCAATTCTGCTGGGAAGGGCAAATGGGTGGCCGTGACTGGCACCTCTCTCCTGAGGAGAACATACCTGTTGATGGTTGTAACTTGCTGGAGGGTGGGCTACTCACCACTAAGGGGTTTTCTTGTGTGCTGCTGAGGGAATGACTTGCTGGCCTACCAGCACTGCCTGGGTAAGTGGCTGATCCCAGGTCAGGCCCCACATATTAGAAGGAGGGGAGAGGAAAAAAGCAAACACCTTGATACAAGGGGCTGGGCAACCACTGGACTCAGTCCTCTTGAGTCCCAGGGAGGGTCAGTCACTGGCTGCAGACTGACCACTGCCTTTACCCCCTTTTGACAGATGGCTTGCACAGCGTGACAGCTCAGTGTGTGCTGCGCGTGGTGATCATTACCGAGGAGTTATTGGCCAATAGCCTGACGGTGCGCCTGGAGAACATGTGGCAGGAACGCTTTCTTTCACCCTTGCTGGGCCACTTCCTGGAAGGCGTGGCTGCCGTGCTGGCCACCCCCGCGGAGGACGTTTTCATCTTCAACATCCAGAACGACACGGATGTGGGCGGCGCTGTGCTGAACGTGAGCTTCTCTGCGCTCGCACCCCGTGGGGCCGGGGCCGGCTCTGCGGGGCCCTGGTTCAGCTCCGAAGAGCTCCAGGAGCAGCTGTACGTGCGCCGCGCAGCGCTAGCCGCCCGCTCGCTCCTGGACGTGCTGCCCTTCGATGACAACGTGTGCTTGCGGGAACCCTGCGAGAACTACATGAAGTGCGTGTCTGTGCTGCGCTTTGACTCCTCCGCGCCCTTCCTGGCCTCGGCCTCCACGCTCTTCCGGCCCATCCAGCCCATAGCGGGTCTTCGCTGCCGCTGCCCACCTGGCTTCACCGGAGACTTCTGCGAGACAGAGCTGGACCTCTGCTACTCCAATCCGTGCCGGAACGGGGGGGCCTGCGCGCGGCGCGAGGGAGGCTACACCTGTGTGTGCCGCCCGCGCTTCACCGGTGAGCGGTGCTCGGCCTGGGCAGAGCTCCGGCGGGGCAGAGTGTGCTAGGGAGGCCAGGGCATCGCTTGGTTTTTCCGTTTGGGTGTGGGGTGGGAGTGCTCAACAGTTGAGCTGCATCTGCGGCCTTGGCATCATTCTCAAGTGAGCGGGTTGTGTGGGTGGTTGTGTCGGGCTCTTTTAGATCAGAAACTTGACCCTGATGGCACTGGGGTCTTGCGAAGAATACCGGCTGAGGTGGTAAAGGCTCAGCGGGGCCAGGACTGGGCTGTGGCACCACGGAGGGGTGGCAGAGGGGCGTGGCCGGGGCGTGGCCAAGCCCTTGGGGCTAGGAGCATGTCTAGGAGCCTTTGGTCTGGTGGGTCCACTGGAGCCGGGGCTGTCTAGCTACAAGTTACCTCCTCTGATCATGGCTTGACTCCTAGGAGAAGACTGCGAACTGGACACGGAAGCTGGACGCTGTGTGCCTGGCATCTGCCGCAACGGGGGCACCTGTGCAGATGGACCTGATGGTGGTTTCCGCTGCCAGTGCCCGGCGGGCGGCGCCTTTGAAGGCCCACGATGCGAGGTGGCAGCACGCTCCTTCCCGCCCAGTTCCTTCGTCATGTTCCGTGGCCTGCGGCAGCGCTTTCACCTCACACTGTCCCTCTCGTAGGTGCCCACCATGTATCTCTGGGTGTCCCTGCATTGCCCACCTGCATGTCCCCTATCCTGAAGGGGATATTTCCCCCCACCCCCACGCCCTTGTCTAGGTGTCTCAGAGTACCGCTGTTCCAAGTGCCTGAACTGGCCTCACCTACTCGCACCTCTCCCATCACTTCCTTCCTCGGCCCAGGCTGGGGGGGGCGGGGTGCCCTGAGAACTTGCCTGTTGCTTGCTTGTGGTGGGTGTAAGAGGTGTCTGGCTGATGACGCCCTGCCCATGCTCCCCAGGTTTGCCACGGTGCAGCCGAGCGGGCTTCTCTTCTACAATGGACGCCTGAATGAGAAGCACGACTTCCTGGCCCTGGAGCTGGTGGCCGGACAAGTTCGCCTCACCTACTCCACAGGTGGGTGCTCCGTGAGTGTGCAGGTGGGCGAGGGGGATTGGATATGGGTAAGAGCTGGGGTGGCAGCACAATCCCTGGAGCTTTGCCTCATTACACACCCAAACACGCCACTTGTTTCCCAACACACCATGAGGCGCCACCCCAGAGACTGTTCGCTGTGAAATATAGTCGCTCTCCACCAAGAAGTGGTGTGTACTTCTCCTGTCTGGCCACAGTACTTCAGTCCAACCCGTGTGGTCATCAGTGGGAAGAGTCTGGTGACCACACTGGCAGGGGGAATGATGCATCGGGGGTGGAACTGTGCCTACTTGGGCAGGGCAGGGGCCCTGAAGCAGTTTCAGGAGACAGGAGACCCTCCTCACGCATCCCCCCCACAGGCGAGTCTAACACGGTGGTCAGCCCCACAGTTCCAGGGGGCCTGAGTGACGGGCAGTGGCACACAGTGCATCTGAGATACTACAACAAGGTGGGCACCACCCTTGCATGGGAGTGTGGTGGGAGAGCTGGATGCCAAGTTCTGCCCCTCAGGGGTTTCCTGGGGGTCCTGTTGAGTGGTGTACCTGGATTTTTAGCCCCGGACAGATGCTCTAGGGGGTGCGCAGGGCCCCTCCAAGGACAAGGTGGCAGTGCTGAGCGTGGATGACTGTGATGTGGCCATAGCCCTGCGGTTTGGTGCTGAGATTGGCAACTACTCCTGTGCAGCCGCTGGCATGCAAACAAGCTCCAAGAAGTGAGGCCCCAGCTCCTGCTTCCCCTGCCCTCCCCAGCCCTCTACATACCTCCCTACACCCCAGCCTGCCCAAACGTCCAGCTTTCTCTCTCCCACTGGGATGCTGAAAGCCCATCTCAGCCCCTATCCCCAGTTCTCTTTAGCACCCCCATTCCCCACGCCACCCTAGACTCTTCTCCATCCCCTACTCCAGCCACCCAGAAGCTTTATCCTTTGATCCCAGCCTTCAGCCTGCCCCCAGATCAACTGTCCATCATGAGCTCTCTTTTGTACCCCATAACTAACTGAAGTAAGTGTCTAGTATCTTCCCTAGCTTGGCCTTCCCCTCCTTCCCACTTCAGTCAACTTATTATCTGAGTCCTACCCCCACACTTCTTAGGACCAACCCTCCCCTGTCCCAGTCCCGCCAATGACCTGGACCCCTGACCTCCAGGTCCCTGGACTTGACGGGCCCTCTGCTCCTGGGTGGTGTCCCCAACCTCCCCGAGAACTTCCCTGTGTCCCACAAGGACTTCATTGGCTGCATGCGGGACCTGCACATAGATGGCCGCAGAGTGGACATGGCGGCCTTTGTTGCAAACAACGGCACCACAGCAGGTAGGCCAGAGCCCTGTCATAGGGAGGGTAAAGGCCTCCATGAGTGACCCTAAGTCTGATGTCTCTTGATGGTCTGACATCACTGTCTGGCTTTTAGCTTTTTTGGGTTTTGTATGCTTTGGGGTTAGGCCTAGCTGTGCTTAGGGGACTGTGTGTGGTGCCAAAGTAAGGCAGGCACCTTGTCCCCTATATTATCTCCCTGGCTCGGCCTGGCCTATAGGGCCAGACTCCTATGAAGTCACCTCTTGAGGAATGTGAGTGTAAGGCCATGCCTGCCCTGAGCCCCTCTGGACCATTGTGTTGTATCCAGCATCCATGCCCCTCCTGTACTTTCATCCTCCCTGTGCCTTTGTCTTGCAGGCTGCCAGGCCAAACTGCACTTTTGTGACTCAAACCCCTGCAAAAACAACGGCATCTGCTCAGAGCGCTGGGGAGGCTTCAGCTGTGACTGCCCCGTGGGCTTTGGGGGCAAAGACTGTCGGCTCAGTGAGTGCGCAGCTCAGGGCAAGAGGGCCTGCAGGGAAACGTTGCTTCTGGATGGAGCCTCTGACCTTGTTTCTTTCCCACCCCCCACAGCCATGGCCCATCCCCACCGCTTCCACGGCAATGGGACACTTAGCTGGGACTTTGGAAACGACATAGTTGTGTCTGTGCCATGGTACCTAGGCCTGGCATTTCGGACACGGGCGACACAGGGGGTCCTGATGCAAGTTCAGGCTGGGCCACATAGCACGCTCCTCTGTCAGGTGTGTATGATCTGAACCTCCCTCTGTCCTCTACTTCTAATCTCTAGTGCCACCAGCAACATTGCTGTGGAGTTGTGGTCCCATCAGACACTTGAACAATGGCCCTCTCCCACCATGGTGGCATTGCAAGCAAAGGACACGAGTACTGAGCTCTTTATGCTGGTTTATCCATAGTCCCCAGGCCTGACCTCCACCTCCGACCTGACTTTAAACTGCAGTGCCCCTAGCACAGCAGCCTGTGTGCCAGTTAGAGTCTTTCCTGCTGGCCTCTGGTTTTTTTTTTTTTTTTTTTTTTTTTTTTTTGGTGCCAAAGCCTCAACCATGCTCTTCCACTGAACTGTATCCCCGGCCCCCTGCCTTCTACCCATATATATATATATTTTTTTTTTTTAAATCTCTGAACCCTTATCTCAACTCCTGATACCCTACTCACCCTACTCCTGGTGCCCTGCTAACTTAGAGATCTGACTCTAGGGCTCTGTTTCTCCTCCTGCAGCTGAATAGGGGGTTGCTGTCCGTGACGGTGACCAGGGGCTCGGGCCGCACTGCCCACCTCCTCCTGGACCAGGTGACTGTCAGTGATGGCCGGTGGCATGATCTGCGGCTGGAGTTGCAGGAGGAGCCAGGTGGCCGACGGGGCCACCATATCCTCATGGTTTCACTGGACTTTAGCCTCTTCCAGGTCTGACCTCTGACCTTGATGTCGTCCATTCTCAGTCTTCCAACCAGACTCACTTCATTTGACCCCACCTCTAGTCTAACTCCTCAACTCCCCCCACTGCTCGCTCCCTCCAGCTCCTCTTCATAGCCTTGCTCTGAGCTCAGAACCCATCCCACCAGCCAGGTTGGTCTATTCCCAAGCCCTGCTCCTATCAGGGAGGCTGCCCAAATTTTGTGCCTGCACTTAGGGCATGTACTTCTGTCGCCAGTACTTGGCTTAATGCCTGGAAGCCCTTTCTGGTCTGTGTCCCATTCTTCCCAGGTCAAAATCATGTAGTTTCAGGGTTGGTTGGGTCCCCGAGAGAAGCTTCCTATTGGCCGGTCATCCCCTGTGCTCCAGCAAGTGCTCTGTCCCTCTGAGCAGATCCTTCCTGACCTTTCTCCTAGTACAGAGAGATAAAACATGATTGTGCAGGGTGAGGACACGGGTTCATCATCGCCTCCAACTCCCAGTGCTGTCTGTCCCCCTCCTCCAGGACACCATGGCAATAGGGAGCGAGCTGCAAGGCCTGAAGGTAAAGCGGCTCCATGTGGGAGGCCTGCCCCCCGGCAATGATGAGGTTCCTCAGGGCCTGGTTGGCTGCATTCAGGTAAGAGTCAACTTGAGAAAGTGACTCGAAGCTTCAGGATTAGCAGTCGGAGATTGGGGTGCATGGGGTCCTCAGAAGCTCTATCCATGGGGAGGGGTGTTGCCCAGAGCTGTCAGATGGGGCAGCCTTTCTGTGAGATTAGAGGTGAGATTTTCAGAGGCCATGGTTGATATCCTTGGGAGCACTGCACTGGGAAGCACCAACTTGGGGTCTGGGTTTTGGGGGTTCTGCGGGAGATTGCATGTCAGGGTGGCTGGCTTTTCAGGACTTGGGGCTGAGATGTTTTGACATGGGTTTCACCCATTGCTGGCTGTGTCAATAGGGGGTGTGGCTCGGCTCCACGCCTTCGGGGTTCCCGGCCCTGCTTCCCCCCAGCCACCGAGTGAATGTGGAGCCTGGCTGTGCTGTGACCAGTGCTTGTGCGTCTGGGCCGTGTCCACCCCACGCTGACTGCCGAGACCTCTGGCAGACCTTCTCGTGCACCTGCTGGCCAGGTGGGGCCTGGGTGTGTGTGGGAGGGTCAATGGAGCAGGTGGGACCCAGGTTGGTGTCTGCTTCTTCCTGTGCTTATGGCCAGTCTCCTGAGCTTCCTGACCCCACCTGCAGGTTACTATGGCCCAGGCTGTGTGGATGCCTGCCTCCTGAATCCATGTCAGAACCAGGGCTCCTGCCGGCACCTTCCAGGAGTGCCACATGGCTACACCTGTGACTGTCCAGGTGGCTATTTTGGGCACCACTGTGAGCACAGGTAAGGGGCTGGTGGGGCTGAGATGATGGGGGAGGGGGAAGAGCTGGGAGGGTTAATGATCTATCGTGGTGGCACCTCACTTGGCTCCCTGACCCCCAGGATGGACCAGCAGTGTCCGAGGGGCTGGTGGGGGAGCCCAAGCTGTGGCCCCTGCAACTGCGACGTTCACAAAGGCTTCGACCCCAACTGCAACAAGACAAATGGGCAGTGTCACTGCAAGGTGGGCCTGGTCCCCAGCACCTGACCTTTTACCTCTTCCCTAGACATGATTTGTCAATCCTTATTCAGCTTGCTGACCTCTCACCTGACCCAGACCTCACCTCTTCTGATCTGACTACTCTCTCTTGTTATCCACATCAAATTTCTCCCTTAAATTTTATTTGAGGTCCAGCCTGCCTCTGCCTCTCTGGGCCCTCTGCTGTGACCCTACTCATGCCTGTGATCCCATCCCCCGACCTCTGACCTTGGGCCCCTGACCCTTCTTCAACAGGAGTTCCACTACCGACCCCGGGGCAGCGATTCCTGCCTGCCTTGTGACTGCTACCCCGTGGGCTCCACCTCACGTTCATGTGCACCCCACAGCGGGCAGTGCCCCTGCCGCCCAGGAGCCCTTGGTCGTCAGTGCAACAGCTGTGATAGTCCTTTTGCAGAGGTGACAGCCAGCGGCTGCCGGGGTGAGCAGGCTCTGCCCAGATCCACATGTGGAAGCCACCACTGCTGTGGCATGCGTGGCTCTCTGCCTCTGGGAGGCTCTTAAGGGAAACCCCTTAGACCCAGTGCTCTGATGGTGTTACAGACTGTGACAAGCCAGCTCCCGAATCTAGCAGGATGGGGGGTGGGTACTAGTGCTGGGGTGGGTTGGGTCAGTGGTGGTGCTAACCTTTGTTCCAGCCTGGAACCCCTGGCTTAAAGTCGTCTCTTTTTTTAGTGCTCTATGATGCCTGCCCCAAGTCCCTGAGATCTGGTGTGTGGTGGCCCCAAACCAAGTTTGGCATCTTGGCCTCAGTGCCCTGTCCTAGGGGGGCCCTTGGTGAGTACCTTGAGGGTAGGGCATTGCTGAAGATGAGGGGGACCTCTCGCTGCCAGGACCAGCTCTTTTTCTGGGTTGGGTCATCTTGTTCTTGCGAAGAGGTGGGAGTGGGGTAGGGGCTTATGTGGGTCCCTCACTACTTGCTAAGAACAAGGGTCCCTCCTTGTACTCTCATTGCACCTCCATCTGTTTCTCTTGGCTTCTGGGCAGGATTGCGGGGTGCAGGTAAGGGGGTACGTGTTTGCTCAGGTGCGCTGCGCCCTCCCACTGCCAGAGCTTTTGCTGACTCCTCCTGCTGCCTGAGGCCTCACTGCCCCTCCCACTGCCTGAAGTCCCTGAGACCCCTTCTTGCAGTTTGAGGACCCTCAGGGTCCTCAGACACAGCTCCTCACTGTCTGCGGACCCTGCAGATCCCTCCCTGCTTTCTGAGGCTGCATACCCCTGCTCAGTGCCTGAGATCCCTACAGGCCTCTCCCCACCGAGAGCACTAAAGCCCCCGCTTCAGCTTCTGTCTGAAGACCCCAGAGGCTCCACGCATTGCCCAAGGTCCCCGCAGATGCCTCCCTGCTGCTCGTGGTCCCTGCTGTGGCTGCACAGATCATCTGTGTGTGCATGTTTATGTGTCTCTTTGCACCTGTGCACGTGTCTGCGAGTCTGTATTGGAGGGAAGCTGACTCTGGGTTTAAGGGAGGGTCCTCACTGCTGATGACCACAGATTCCCTTAAGACCTAGATCACTTCTCATAGAACCGCACCCCAATCCCACAGACCAGGGAGAGGTAGTAGTTAAGTCACCACTGGGAGAGTTAAAACTTGTAGGAGAACCAACACCCACTGAATTTTAGCCCCAAAACATTCCTGGAGTATGTAGTCTGTCACACACGCACGGGTGTGTGTGTGTGTGTGTGTGTGTGTGTGTGTGAGAGAGAGAGAGAGAGAGAGAGAGAGAGAGAGAGAGAAGGAGCACACTGTATGTCTGTGTGTGCTTGTCCTGGCCTAGGAATGTATGTGCGTGTAGAAGTGAACATCAGCACACGCACACACGTCCAGCTTCTATGCTCTCCTTTTTTATACTTGATGATTCAAAATGTCTACAGAGGAACTGGAGCCATAGTACATTGGGTAGGGCACTTGCCTTGCACGTGGCCAACCTGGGTTCCATTACATACGGTATCCCAAGCTCTGCCAGGAGTAATTCCTGAGTGCAGAGCCAGGAGTAAGTCCTGAGCATTGCCTGGTGTAGCCTTCAAACAAAAACAAACCAAAAAATTGTCCATAGGGGCTAGAGCGATAGTCTAGTTAGGAGGGCGTTTGCCTTGCACGCGGCTGACCTGGGTTCAATTCCTAGTATCCCATATGGTCCCTTGAGCACCGCCAGGAGTAATTCCTGAGTGCAAAGCCAGGAGGAATCCCTGTGCATCGCCGGATGTGACCCAAAAAGCCAAAAATAAAATTGTCCATAGAGCATTGGAGAGAGAGCTCAAAAGGCTGGAGTGTGTCCTTTGCATGCAGGCATTCTGGGTTCAATCCCTGGCAGAGCATGATCCTCTGAGCACTGCTGAGAGTGAACCCTTTGCATCCTTAAGCACTGTTGGGAATAGCCCCTAAGCATAGTCATATGTGGTCCCAAAACAAACAAGCAAACACAAAACCTGAATAAGTCAAATGCTTCGTAGAGGGATGTGGCTAGAGTTAGTGGTTAGTGCCTCCCTGTATGAGGCACTGGGTTTGATCCCCTGCACTGCAGAAAGAAAAGAAAGAAAAGATGGAAAAGGTGGGAGTGGTTCTCAGGAATTTAGGCATGTAGCAGAGCTGGGGGCTTGGGGTGCATTCCCCAGGATTCATCCACACAGACATCAACTTTCTAGTATTTTCCTAGAAAGTGGAGGTACTGTGATTTCCCCCCTCATGAGGGTGCCCAGACCCCAGTCTGACAGAGGTTGCCTGCCCACAGGTGCTGCCGTGCGGCTCTGTGATGAGGACCGGGGGTGGCTGGAGCCAGACCTTTTCAACTGTACCTCCCCCATCTTTCGAGATCTCAATCTGCTGGTAAGACCACCCTGATGCCTGCCATGCTCGGGCCCCGCTGACCTGGCCTTAGCTCCCCTAGTCTGTGCTGGTCCCCACATTGGACTTTGCCCCCTGGGCTTCCCAGTTGCCTTTTCCCCTAGTTAACTTTACTCTGTGAGGCTTTAGAAGCCCCAGGCACCCCAGAGGAGCCCACATCCCTATCTTTGCTCTGGCAGCTGGATGGCCTGGAACTGAACAAAACAGCACTGGATACTATGGAGGCCAAGAAGCTGGCGCAGAGGCTACGGGAGGTGACTGGCCACACTGACCACTACTTCAGCCAAGATATCCGAGTCACAGCCCGCCTGCTGGCCCACCTGCTGGCCTTTGAGAGCCATCAGCAGGGCTTTGGGCTGACAGCCACTCAGGATGCCCACTTCAACGAGGTAGGTATCCCTGTATTCCGGATCTCCTAACCCTGGCTTCCCAGCTGAGGTCCCTGCTCTCCCAAGGGAGGAAGGGCCCTTAGATCTCCCTCTTCCTTGGTCCTTCTTGTGCCCACCCATGCCTGCTGGAGCTGCTTTGAGCACCCAGCCAGATCCCTTCAACTTCCTGTCCCTTCCCACCTGCTCTCTGCACTGAGCCCCCTTCTCTTCTTTCTCCCAGAATCTGCTGTGGGCTGGCTCCTCACTGCTCGCTCCAGAGACTGGGGCCCTGTGGGCAGCGCTGGGGCAGCGGGCCCCTGGGGGCTCCCCTGGCAGTGCAGGGCTGGTGCAGCATCTTGAGGAATATGCAGCCACACTTGCCAGGAACATGGAACTCACGTACCTGAACCCCGTGGGGCTGGTGACGCCAAATATCAGTGCGTGGCAGGAGGCGGGCACGGGAGGCTGGGGAAGGGCTGAGGCCTGGGAGCTGCTGGCTGAGCTCTGGAGGTGGGCGGCCAGCCTGGCCCTCTGTGCTCTGTGGGGGCAGACACCCCTCTTAGACCCAGACTCTGGCTGGGGAGAGGGTGGGGAGAGTGGGCCCCTCGGCATGGTCTTACCCTTTTCCCCCTGGACAGTGCTCAGCATTGATCGTATGGAGCACCCCAGTCCAGCGCGGGGAACCCGACGCTACCCTCGTTACCACAGCAACCTCTTCCGGGGCCAGGATGCCTGGGACCCCCACACACATGTGCTACTGCCTCCCCAGTCCCCCCGTCCGTCACCCCCTCAAGGTGAGATACCCTGTCACTGCTGTCAGTTCTTCCCTCACTGCTGCCCACCAGGTCATGGCCTGCCCATCCCCCCCTTCAGCCCACACCTTCCAACTCTTTCCCTCCCCGGCCACCAAAGGCCTCTCCTTGTGGCATTGCCTTTTCATTCCCACCCCCTAATTTTGAACCCCATGTTCAAACTGGTTTGTGTGTGTGGGTGCTGGGGCTCAGAGGTCACTGACAGTGGCTCCTGTTCTTCCCCTCACAGTTCTGCCCACAAGTAGCAGTGACTTGGAAAACAGTACTTCGAGTCCGGCGCCCCCACCAGCCCCTCTGGAGCCTGAGCCTGAGCCCAGGCTCTCCATCGTCATCCTCCTCGTTTACCGCACTTTGGGGGGGCTGCTTCCTGCCCAGTTCCAGGCTGAGCGCCGGGGCGCCAGGTACCACACGCGAAGTGGCTCCTGGACTGCTTAACCCTGGGGTTTCTGCCCGTCTCTCCCCAGCCTCACTTGCCTGTGTTCTGGTCGCAAAGATACCCTGAGGTGCCTAGTTCCAGGGAAGCTCATCTGTGCTGGGATCCATATGAGCCCACATGCTTTCTGGAGCTGGGGAAAGTAGCTGGTGGGTGGAGTCTCAGATGGGCAGAGGCCAGGGGCAGAGTTGAGCACACACAGGTGCAGAGAAGCTGCCTGCCTGAGTCTCATGGCAGTGGTGGGTGGGGGGGTGGGGGCTGAGGGAGACCAAAGGGGCTGTGCTGGCCTCGTACCCCAGTATGGATTGGGGGTCAGGAGCTGACCAGTGACATATTTTTCCTGAACTCACCCCCAGCTAGGCTTTGGACCCAAAGCCTAGGTCTTCAGGCAGCCCTGCATCCCCGGCCCCATGTCACCGAGTGGTAGCAGAGCACAGCAGGCACATGAGAAAGTGGCTGCGTCAGGTTTGGGGGGTGTCTCCTCAGGCTTCCTCAGAACCCGGTGATGAACTCCCCTGTGGTCAGCGTGGCTGTGTTCCATGGACACAACTTCCTGAGGGGCGTCCTGGAGTCCCCCATCAGCCTGGAGTTCCGTCTGCTGCAGACGGCCAATCGGAGCAAGGCGATCTGCGTGCAGTGGGATGCGCCTGGCCCGTGAGAACCTCTACCCTGAAACTCTGGGCCCCATCAGCCCCTGGGAGGCCTGGCCTGCCCCTGTATGCACTGGCCCATGCGCTACTCCCCAACTTCAGGCCCCCTCCTGCCCACCTCACTACCCTCCTTCTGGCCCTGGGCCCCTCTGCTTTGGGTATGCAGCTCTAACTGCCCTGTGGCCACAGGGCGGACCAGCACGGCATGTGGACAGCACGGGACTGCGAGCTGGTGCACAGGAATGGGTCCCACGCACGGTGTCGTTGCAGCCGGACAGGCACCTTCGGGGTCCTCATGGATGCCTCCCCCCGTGAGGTGGGGCTGTGTCCAGAGTTCTCAAGAAGTGGGAGTGGGGCAAAGGGTAGAAATTCCAACCCCCCCAGCAACCTTTCCTGTCCCCTCAGCGGCTGGAAGGAGATCTGGAGCTGCTGGCGGTGTTTACTCATGTGGCCGTGGCCATGTCCGTGGCTGCGCTGCTGCTAACAGCAGCTGTCCTGCTGAGCCTGCGCAGCCTCAAATCCAACACGCGTGGCATCCATGCAAATGTGGCAGCTGCTTTGGGGGTGGCGGAGCTCCTCTTCCTGCTGGGAATCCACAGGACCCACAACCAGGTGCAGGGCAAGACCAGGGGACATGTGTCCTGATGACCTCGGCTGGGCTCAGAGATCAGAGATGTGTCAGCTGGGGCTTGGGAGGGTCCAGAACTAAGGGGGCTGTGACTTAGGGCTCAAAGATGAGCGGCTGGCACCCAGGGAGGGTCCAGGAGAGGCTGGAGGCATCCTAACACCCCTTGCCGCCCCCAGCTGCTGTGCACTGCCGTGGCCATCCTCCTGCACTACTTCTTCCTCAGCACCTTCGCGTGGCTTCTGGTGCAGGGGCTGCATCTCTACCGCATGCAGGTGGAGCCACGCAACGTGGACCGCGGTGCCATGCGCTTCTACCATGCTCTGGGCTGGGGAGTCCCTGCTGTGCTGCTGGGTGAGGGCCCTGTTCACTGGCCATTTCAACTGCCCATCCTATGGGCTATTCCCTTCCCCTGTCCCCAATCTTAATCTTGATTCCCCAGCTTGCTCTGCCCCAGCCTCTCCCCTTCTGTGTGAGGTTCTGCGGTTCTCGCACACACCCATCACTCCTATCCCTTCTTCCCAGGCCTTGCTGTGGGCCTGGATCCTGAGGGCTACGGGAACCCAGACTTCTGCTGGATCTCCATTCACGAACCCCTCATCTGGAGCTTTGCAGGCCCCGTTGTCCTTGTCATTATGGTGAGCGCCCCAGAGTCAGGGCCACTGATGCGCAACTGGGAGTGTTGGGGGAGCCCACCTGAGGGTGGGGTGCTAGGTGAGGGGAGGTAGGTGCAGCCCACAAGCTTCCCAGGCTTGGCTTCCCTTTCTGTGCTTCAGTCAGAGTGGCCACACCCTCACCCTGCACAGAAACAGGGGACATGGGGAGGGAGAGGCCCGTGCCCACCCTGCTGCTGTCTCCATCTCATTCCTCTCTGGCTCCTGGCTCTGATGCTCTCTAGGATTCTCTTTCTCTTTTCTGCTTTCTGGAGGGTGTGTTTTGGGTCATACCTGGTGGTACTCAGGGGCTGCTCCTGTGTTCAGGAGCCTCTCCAGGAAGTGCTCAGGGAACCATATGCGGTGCTAGATTGAAGGTAGCTGTGTGTAGAGCGAGTGGCTTGCCTTGTTGCTCTCTCGCTCTGCCCCGCTCTCTGTTTCTGACTTCACTCTCTTTAGTGTGTGTCTATCCCTGGTGCTGCCTCTCTTTGGTTCTGGGCCTGTCTGCCTCTCACTCTCTGTCTCTCTCTGTCCTGCCCCATGCCACATCTCCGACTCTGGGTCCAGATGAATGGGACTATGTTTCTCCTTGCTGCCCGCCTGTCCTGCTCCACTGGGCAGAGGGAAGCCAAGAAGACCTCTGTGCTGTGAGTTAGCGAGGCCTGGGGCTCCTCTCTGCACCCTCACCATACTCTGACCCCACATATGCCTTTGCCCTGCACTCCCTCCTACTCTCCTGGGTCTCCCGAGTCTGTCGTGGCCTGGCTGGCTCACTCTGTCCCTTGTGTGTGCATCCCCACCCAGCTTCCGTCCCCCTCCTGCCTGTTTCTCTCTGTCCTGCCCTGGCCCCCCGAGTGTTGTTCTGCTGCTTGCTGTCCCCACCATCTCCCCTCACTCAATCCATGTTTCTGTGAGTCTCTTTCATCCCACGTGTCCCGTGTGACACATGCGTGCCCTCCGGGTGTCTCTCCATGTTCCCTTGGCAGAACCCTCCGAAGCTCCTTTCTGCTCCTTCTGCTGGTCAGTGCCTCCTGGGTTTTTGGCCTCCTAGCAGTCAACCACAGCGTCCTAGCCTTCCACTACCTCCACGCTGGACTCTGTGGGCTCCAGGTAACTCTGGTGCCCCTCCCCACCTTCCTGCCTTGCCCAAAGGGTGCTTCAACAGCATGGACCCAGGCCTGAAGTTGGTCCTCCTGGATGACAAACTGAAGCTGGCCGTGGATCCACACATTGACCTCCAGAGACCCAGAGTTCCCTGGCTACTTGCTGGTCCAACTGCCTTTACTCAGCTGGCCACTTTGTCCTGACTCCCTGGAGGCCCCCTGGAGGGCCTCACTGATGCCCCCTCTATTGCCATGATTCCCCCTCTTGCTGATTCCACTGACACTGTCCCTGACTGATCCCTTGGCAGTCCTACTCCACCCACTTCTGGCGTATTTCTCCTCCTCCTGACCGTTGATCCTCGCTGCCCCCACTGCCCACAGGGCCTGGCTGTGTTGCTGCTCTTCTGCGTGCTGAATGCTGATGCCAGAGCTGCCTGGACTCCAGCCTGTCTGGGCAGGAAGGCAGCGCCCGAGGAAGCCAGACCAGCACCAGGGACGGTGAGAGGCTCTGGGGGCTGGGGAGGCAGGCTGGGGGCCCCAGGAGATGGGCAGCTGAGGCGTCTCAGGGCTGTCTCACCCTCCTCCCTCCGTGCTGCCGTTCACAGGGCCCTGCGGCATATAACAATACAGCCCTATTCGAGGAGAGCGGCCTGATTCGCATCACCCTTGGCGCCTCCACCGTCTCCTCCGTGAGCAGTGCCCGCTCTGGCCGGGCCCAGGACCAAGACAGCCAGCGGGGCCGCAGCTACCTCAGGTGAGGAGACACACCGCTCAGAGGGCTCCTGTTCCAGCTGGTGCTGGTGCGGAGGCTTCACCCATCCTGGGCGGGGCTGCCTCAGCCAGCAGCGCCCTCCATGCTCTGAGTTGGGGTCCTGTATTCTAGGGACAATGTCCTGGCTCGACATGGTTCGGCTGCCGACCATACTGACCACAGCCTCCAGGCTCATGCTGGCCCCACTGACCTGGACGTGGCCATGTTCCATCGAGATGCCGGTAGAGGTGGGGACCTGGGCAGGGAGGAGGGAGGCAGAGCTTCTCCCTGGTTTTCCTTTCTGCTGCACCAGGCTGGGTGGAACAGCTTAGCGGAGGGATCAGCCCACCCCTCTTCTCGGGCCCAGAAGACGACCCCCGACCCAGCCCTGGTTCTGTCCCCGGGCCAGTCCCATCTTTTTCTTCTTCAATTCCCACTCCCCAGCCCCTCACCCTGACCCACCCCTCCACTCTGGGCTCTTCCCTGCCCCTCACTGTCCTGCTCCTTCCTGACCCACTGCCGTGCCTTCCTCCTTCTGACCTCCCCACTCTAGGTGCTGACTCGGACTCCGACAGTGACCTGTCCCTGGAGGAGGAGCGGAGCCTGTCTATCCCCTCCTCGGAAAGCGAGGACAACGGCCGCAGCCGGGGGCGTTTCCAGCGTCCACTCCGCCGTGCTGCCCAGAGTGAGCGGCTCCTCACCCACCCCAAAGGTGAGGGCCACCAAGACACCAGCTTCCACTGGGCCAGGGCAGCCCCTAGCGGGAACCTGGGTTCGTGTCCAGGTCCTCTGCTGCCCCCAGCAGCTCGACAACAGAATGAGAAGGTTGACCAGGGGTTACACTCATCCCTCCTTTGTGTTACCTGAGGGTTGGGGTTCAGTCAGCGCTCCCCAGGGGCTCCAAGACAAGTCTGTCTGCTGCCAGTCCAGACAGCCCAGTGGGCACCCCCGGGTGCTCTCTACAAGGCCCCTCATGGTCCTACCCACAACAGACAGGGTGGGTGGCGGTCAGCCTGGAGCCCCCCTGACACTTGGTCTGGCCCTGCAGATGTGGATGGCAATGACCTCCTGTCCTACTGGCCAGCACTGGGGGAATGCGAGGCTACTCCCTGCGCCCTGCAGACCTGGGGCTC
This sequence comes from Sorex fumeus, assembly GCF_029834395.1. Taxonomy (NCBI): domain Eukaryota; kingdom Metazoa; phylum Chordata; class Mammalia; order Eulipotyphla; family Soricidae; genus Sorex; species Sorex fumeus. Next base: position 49,632,447 of record NW_026606129.1, on the reverse strand, counting down.
CGAAAGGCGCCTGGGGCTGGACGCCAGCAAAGACGCAGCCAACAACAACGCCCCTGACCTGGCCCTGACCAGTGGAGATGAGACCTCGCTGGGCCGGGCCCAGCGTCAGAGGAAGGGTATGATGGCAGCACCCCCCGCCCCCCCCCCAGACGCCCTTTTCCTGTCCCAGACTCCCCATGGAGATCCTGAGCCTCACTTCCAGACCTGGGAGTTTCTTGCTCCACACCCCCGCAGCACCTCAGCAGCACCAGGGCCATTCCTGCTCCAGCCCTGGGAACTGCTCTATTAGATTAACCAGCTCTCAAGACTGTTGCTCTGTCCCAGAATGTCTGTACCCAACCCTGCTCTGCAGAGACCCCAGGAGGTCCCTGACCCAAGTCAAGTCAAGGGGATGCTGCCTCGCCCCTACATGACAAGGCCCGTCCTCAGGGAGCCACCCCTCCTCCTAACTCCTTTCTACCACCTCACTGCCTCCCCAAGGGGATTCTTGTTTCCCGCCCCCATTCACATGCTGCCCTCCCCTTGGTTCTTCCCACAGGCATCCTGAAAAACCGACTGCAGTGCCCGCTGGTGCCACAGACCCGCGGGGCCCCCGAGTTGTCCTGGTGCCGAGCTGCCACGTTGGGCCACCGTGCTGTGCCCGCTGCCTCCTATGGGCGCATTTGTGCTGGAGGGGGCACAGGCAGCCTATCACAGCCCGCCAGTCGCTACTCCTCCCGAGAACAGCTGGACCTGCTCCTCCGGCGGCAGTTGAGCCGGGAGCGGCTGGAGGCGGCCCCCACCCCGAGCCTGCGCCCCCTGAGTCGGCCTGGCTCTCAGGAACACCTGGACACAGCTCCAGGCCGTCTGGAGCCCAGGGACCGGGGCAGCACCCTCCCACGAAGGCAGCCCCCCAGGGAACACCCTGGCACTCTGGCCGGCCGTTTTGGGTCACGGGATGCCCTGGACCGAAGCGCCCCTTGTGAGTGGCTGAGCACACTGCCCCCTCCCCACAGTGTCCGGGACCTGGACCCACAGCCCCCGACTCTGCCCCTGTCTCCCCAGCGACAACTCTCAAGGGACCCCCTTTTGCCATCCCGGCCCCCGGATTCTCTGTGCAAGAGATGGAACTCAGGGGAGCAACTAGACCTTGTGCCTAGCCGGCACCCCTCACGAGAGGGCCTCGGGCCACCCCCACAGCTGCTCAGAGTCAGGGAGGACGCAGCCAGTGGCCCAAGCCATGGCCCCTCCACAGAGCAGCTGGACATTCTCTCCTCTATCCTCGCTTCCTTCAATTCCTCGGCGCTCTCCTCCTCCGTGCAGTCCTCCAGCACACCCTCGGGCCCTCACACCACAGCCACGCCTTCTGCCACGGCCTCTGCACTTGGGCCCTCCACGCCCCGCTCTGCTACATCTCACAGCATCTCGGAATTGTCGCCAGACTCAGAGTAAGCAGGGGGCAGCCATCTGCTCAGACCCTCATCAGCTCAGGATCGTCTCCTGTGTCCCTTGCCCTGTGTTCAATGGTTGACAAATGGGGTGCTGGTTGGCAGACAGTCGTGGGCAACCCCAGGTTTGACACATAGAGCTCAGGACTGAAGCAATAGGCCTTGCAGGTGCCAGGCCCCAAATTCGATCCTTGGCACCGTGGGGCCCTCTGTACACTCTTGGGGGGTTTGGAGCACCACAGAACACAAGCACCTTATAAGACCCAGTTTTGCCGGGCCAGGTAGCACCAGGGATAGCCCCGGGTTCCCAAGCATTCTGAGACTCAGATAAAAAACAAACAAACTTTTTTTTTTTTTGCTTTTTGGGTTAAACCCAGCGATGCTCAGGGGTTACTCCTGGCTCTGTTCTCAGGAATTAATCCTGGTGGTGCTTGGGGGACCATATGGGATACCCGGGATTGAACCCCAGTTGGCCAAGTGCAAGGCAAACGCCCTACCTGCTGTACTATTACTCCGGCCCCTAAAAAATTTTTTTAAGAGAAAGGGAGTCCTATCTCTCAACCCCTGGAACCCCATATGGTTCCCTTAGCCCCATCAGGATTGATCTCTGAGTGCAGAATCAGGAATAAGCCCTGAACATCACTGGGTGTGGGGGGCACACACACCAAAAAAAAAAAAAAAAGAAAAAGTATGCAGGCAATGGGGAATAGTTCATAGGGACTTTCAGTCTGTGTGATTTGGGTCAGTCACCCCAGTACTGCCTGAGCTACAGAGAAATAGGGATGTTTTCCAAAGGGTTGAACTAGTGCAGGGGGAGAGCGGGTATGTTGAAGGAGAAGGGAGACCAGGTGACTTTGCCTAGACTTTCTTAGGAAGTAAAATGGATAAGAAGGGTCTAGATGTAGTATGGAATATTTGCAGTTTCTTTGCTAGGCTGCAAAGCTCACTTGGAGAGTTTGCTCATTTATTCAGCCAGTATTGTGTTCCTCCCATGGTGGATGATGTGGGTAGGGAAGGCACCTGAGCCCAGGCAGCAGCTGGATATGTCACAGGAGTCAGAGAGGACATGGGAGGCATCATCTGGGCCCTCCTGTCTTCTATGCCACGATTCTGGCTGTTGGGGGAGGGATGCTGGAGTTCAGGATGTAAGTTGATTTTTTTTTTTTGCCTTGTCGGGAATCAAACCCAGGACCTCACACATGCCAGGCAGGCTTCCCCGCTGAGCCACATCCCCAGCTTACACTTCACCTCTTTAATCCTCAGTTTCCTTACCTGGCAATGTATCTGTAGTGACAAATTCTGTGTGGATATTTGAGGGTGGCGATTGAGGGTTGGCCACACAAATTGTGATCAGGGACATGCTCTGGCTCTGTGCTCAGGGATGACCCCTGGCAGTGTTTGGGGAACCACATTTGGTGCCAGGGTCAGTGGGATGCAAGGCAAGCACTTTAATCCTGGCACTATCACTTGGGCTTTAGGGGTGGAGATTTTCTAGGCAAAATTTGCTTAACATCACCTCTGTGGATAGTCGTTTCTAGCTTAATGTTCAAAGACATGGGCCCTGGGCCTCCTCTATTCTGTGGAGGGCAGAGCCCCTGCTGATGATTCTAGCTGTCCAGGATGGGTGAAGGGCTCTGAGAACCCTGGGAACCCAATTTTGCCATAAGGGGACTGAGGACTGAGGCTAAGGTGATGGAGAGGTGACTCATGACAGATCTTGCGGGGAGTCCCACACCATCTGCCCATTACTACAACCATCTTTGATCTCCCTATTCAACCCTGCAGAGTTCCCAGAAGTGAAGGTCACTCCTGAGGGGCAGATGGCCGGCTGGATGGAGACCAGTGGAGGGTGATGAAGGATTGGATGAACAGACGAGACTCCGGGAGTCCGGCTGGCACCCAGGCAACCTCCTGCCTGCCCCCCGTGTGCCCTGCTTGTCTGTGGGCATGTGAGCATGCACAAAACAGGTGCAGGACAGGGGACTGAGGGGAGGACTTTTATACCTTTTGTATCTTTGTAACCAGAGAGATATGCTTATGTTATTTTTCGGCTTTTTGTCTCCCAGGTTCTGAGGCTGGGCCGGGAGGGGGAGGGCAACAGAGGGAAGGAGGTGTGGAGTTTGGCTCCCTTGGGTGTCTGGCTAACCCTGCTGTTCCTTCTCTCCTCTTACTGGGGTGAGTCAGACAGGAGGGGCAGATCCCCACCCCATTAATCTGAGTCTTGTCTGGACCCCAAAGTGCAGACTTGATCTTTGCTTATTCTTGGATGCCCCAGGGACCAAACTTCTGGGACCGGGGATTGGTCTTGGAAACTGCCCGCCCAGGCATGTATGTTTCTTATGTGGAGTCTCTGCCACTTACTGCCTTATACCTAGGACTGACGCTGTGGGCCTCCGGGAGCAGCAGAGGTCATGTTTACAGAGCAGGGCTCCCCTTTCTCCTATGGGGAGGCGCTCAGGCCTCTAGTCCTACAGAGCCTCAAAGGGTGGGAGGGGCCACTGGCCAGCCCCCGGACTGCTGTGAGCAGTGGTCTTTGGTGCCATCCTGCCCCCCTGCTAGCATGTACTCTGCAGGGTGTGGTGGGCGCAGATGGTGGAGGGGGCAGGCAGAAGGGAATGGAAGACACAGAATGTAGGTGTCACCACCTCCCATGTTTACAAAAATCTCCCTGCCCCCAGCCTGGGCTGCAGGAAGTGACTCACTCCCACCCTCTTTTTATTCCCTCCCAGAGGGATCCGTGACTGTTAGGGCCCTGGTCACAAGACTCATTTTTTGTTACTTTAATGTTCACAAATGGGAACTTTTATATTAAGTTACTTTGTTTACAGGTCAGGAGCATTTTGCAACTTTGTTTACAATTTCCAACTCTGAACTTTTATACTTTGTTTACTGTTGAGAATGTTTTTTCCCCCCCCATTGTTTACAAATGAAAGTTAAAGTGGGAGAGGGACTTGGGGTCCAGTGGGAGAAGCCTGGCCCTAGTTTCTTCTCTCACTGTGGTGTTCCCTCAGTGAGTCCTCTGTGAACACAGACCCAGAAGACATCATCTTGCCATGGGGAGTAGTGGGTGTGCGGCTGTGCGGGATGAGGGGGTACAGGCATCTTTTCCCCCTGCACTCAGTGGACAGTTTCCAAGAAAATTGAAAATTCTGCTTTTCTGACTGGTGCCAAATCCCGCCAGCCAGGACCCCAGCTCTCCTTACTCAGAATGGTGGGCGTCAGCCCTTGGAGAGTTAAGGGGTCTGTGTGGGGAGAGAAGCTCTGTCCTTGCTACGTCCTAGATTCTGTAGATGTCCCTTCTCCGGGGAGGACCCCCCTTCAGCCCAGTCGTCCCTTTCCCTGTCTGTGTAAATTGTTCCGTGAAGCCGCGCTCTGTTTTGGGAATAAACTTCTATAAAAAAACGGTTCTTGCTTCTTTCTATTGGGGGTGGAGGCAACGGTTGGAGGGTGACTGTGAATGACAGAAGGCCAGGCTGAGTTTTGGGAGAAATCTAAATGCTTTTAGCCAGCTGCTGAATATTCAGCTACTTTTAGCTTGTTTCTAGGAAATTTTCAAATTTCTGCGGTTCCCCCCGCTGAATTCTAACCCCTGGGATGGGGCGGCAGCGGGGGTTGGGGTTATGCCCCCCACACACACACAAGTCGTGATAACATGTGCTTTTCAAGGCGGCAGCACGGTGGCTTGCTAAGGCTTCACGGCCAGCAACCCTGCTCTGGCATTTGTGAAGGTCCCGGGTCAAACCAGCCCTGGAACTGCCTCCCCCACCCCTCAGCCTACTGTCAGCTCTGACTCCCACCTGCTTCTGGCTTCGGAGCTGACAAGGACAACGCCTTCCTCTGAGGCTCAGGCAGAGACCTCTGGCGTCTTGCCGGGCTGGGCCAGTGCTCGAGAAAGGAGCCCCCATTTCATTTCAAGTTCGGACGGCCAGAGAGTCCTAGGAAAGACTTGGGGATCTTCTTTCCTCAGAGACTTGCCTAGGGAGCAAGTCTCTAGGGGAAAGCCTGAGGGCGGCGCCCTCGCCCAGGCCAGAGAAAGCTCCCTGAACCCGAACTCTCTCCCTATAGGGCTAACGGTCCGGTCAGTAGCCAAGACTTCAGGCACCAGTCCAATCCTCGCCACCCGGTTCTCCGCCGGGGCACTGAGCAGACAGCAGAACCGTGGGGTCAGCTCCGTCCCACTCAGGGATCACAGGGCGTCTCTCTGACCAGCCCCGCACAGATCCGAGGTCCCTCTCGTGCTGCTCTAGCCGGCTCTGGGAGTAGTTCTGGCGAGTCACGCGGGGAGGCGCGCGCCGGGTCATCGGGGAGAGACGGGTTAAATCTTCCTCCTAGGGACTAGCCCCGCCCCACGAGCGTCACTTAGGGCCCGCCCCAAAGCGCTGATTGGCCCAGTTCGGTCCGGCCCTGCCCGGAGATTGGCCCTGGGGAGCGCGCCGTAGGCCCTGCCCCAGTCGCGGCCCCGCCTCCCGGCCCCTAGCGGCCCCCCAGCTCCGAAGCACTCGTGCGTCCGCCGCGGGGCAGCCAATCGGCCATGGGGCTTTCCGAAGCGGCGGGGTGAGTGTAGCGGTCGGCCCCAGTCCTCTGCGTCCGCTTTGCGTGTCCTCGTGGTCCCCGGTTGGCGCCCAGCCTTTGGGATGGGGTACCGCCAAGTTTGGAGGAGACGTTTCGCGCTGCAGACGCCGCGGCTTATACCGCTTTGCCAATTTTCTGCAGGCGGCTGCCCAGCTACAACGAGGGGAGGGGGCGGGAGCCGGCGACACCTCGGCCCCTGAGGGCTGTGCGGAGTCACTGGAGCCCCGCGGGAAGGGTAGCCGGGGGGCTCAGGGAGGTGGCCGCGGCCCCAGGAACCCTAGTCCAGGAGATGTGGCCGGAGGGCTTGTTGGGGCCGGGAGGTCACTGCAGGAGAGCCCTTAGCGGAGGCCTGGGTCCCTTCTGCCATACAGCTGATCTGGGAATCAGCGATCTGGCCATTCTGGCCCAGGTGGCCTCCGGAGGGAGGGGCCAACAATGGAAGCCCCGCCCTCTAAGCAAGGGTCCCTCGGTGCGGGCGTGGGATCCCTTTAAGAAGGCCCCGAGTGACTCACGGAGGAGGGGCGAGGGGCCTCAAAGGTCTTCTTAAGACACCGCGATGCCAAGTCTCTGAGGATCTTCCTTGCATACAGTCCACTCCCTCCAACAGGGACATCCAGGTTAGAGGACTTTCCCAGGTGAGTTCCAGCTTCTCAGCGGGGGATCCTCCCCTCTAGATTAGAGCTTCTCACAGATCAGAACTTTCCTGACAGGTGAAAGTTTTCCCAGCAGGGGAGCACTTTCCCCAGGTAAGATCCCCCCACCCCAGATCTCTTCCCAGGGGAGCCCTTTCTCCCATCCCTGGGCACCTCCCTTGGGGCCCAGCAGCCCTTGGGTGAGAGTAAAGATTCTCTCAATTCTCACAGACCAGAACTTTCCCTGGTGGGTGGAAACTTTCCCATCTGGTGAAACTTCCCACCTTGCCTCAGGTGAGAGCTCCTGGCCCAGGTGAGGTCTGTGTCCTGAATAACTCCGCCCCCGCCCAAGACCCCCTCTCCTCCAGAGCTCCTGTTTCCCCCAATCCTGCCTTTCTCTTCAATGGGAATCTCTGGGCAGGTAGTAGGTGCCCCCCACCCCCAAGCCAGAACTGAACAGGCTGGAGAAACTGTCCTGACTGTCCTGCTATCCGGGAGACCCCTTCCAGTTTCCTGTTCCTAGGTGAATCCACCCTCTCCCCCCCACATCCTCCCGTTAGGTGGGAGCTCCCTTTCCAGGCGGGAGCCTTTCCCTGCAGGTGAGATCCCTTTTATCCCTAGGAAAGAGGCAGCCCCCAGGCTGAGCCAGATTAGCTCTGAGTTGAGTTGAGCCTGGAGGCTCATGGTTCATCTTGGCCCCAAGTTTTGACTTGCCTTAGAGGGGAAGGCCTCTTGTAAAGAGACACTGGCCTGAATAGTGGACCACGGGCTCGAGCATGGCATGCAGGACCCCCTTCTTGGAACATGCTGCCAGTACTGGACTCATAGCAGCTGGAGAAGGACCCAGATTGACTGGGGGAGGGAATGGGGTGAGGGCATTCACCCTGGGACCAAGACAGCATTCAGGGCTGGGCAGCCACACCTAATAAGAAGTGTGGATTCTGCTCATCCCGCTGTCTCTCTGTGGGACTTTGGCCCAGTGAAAGTCTTCCACCAGCCAAAGTTCAGATACTGCCCTGGCCTGGGGTGGGGCCTGCAAAGGCCATCTGGGGACTGGAAAAGCTAGGTGGGTTACTGATCTGAGGCGGAGATGTGAGGGAGGTTTGGCCAGGAGTACCCTGACTGTGTGTCTTCACACCCCAGAGAGAGGGACACACAGGCCCTGTTGTCTCCTACACATGCAATGGAGCTAAGGAAGCGAGATTACCATGTGGAGCGACCTCTGTTGAACCAGGAAGAGCTGGATGAGCTGGGGAATTGGCACCCAGTGAAGAAGACCCTCCAGTGGAGAACCTGGTTCCAGTGAGTCTGGAGGGAAGACCCAGGACATTGGTAGAACTGAGGGAGCCGCTGTCCCTAAGTCCTGTCTTGTGTCCCCAGGTGTTCGCATGCTCGAGCCCGAGCTCTTCTGTTGCGACGCATCCCAGTTTTGAACTGGCTCCCTCGGTATTCTGTTCGTGAATGGCTCCCGGGAGACCTACTCTCTGGCTTGAGTGTGGGCATCATGCAGCTGCCTCAGGGTGAGCCACCTCTGATCTGCCTAGATCTTCAAGCTTTGGGGGGGTGACCCTATCCCCTGCTGTCCATGACCACCTCCCCCAAACTGAAGCCCTGGTCTCTGGTCCTGGAACATAATGACTGTGTCCTGGGGCTGGGATCCCCTCATTCTTTCAAGGCCTTGACCTCCAAACCCACATTGCCACCCATTCTATCTCTAGGCCTAGCCTACGCCCTTCTGGCTGGGCTGCCCCCCGTGCTTGGCCTCTACAGCTCTTTCTACCCTGTCTTCATCTACTTCCTGTTTGGCACATCCCGACACATCTCTGTGGGTGAGTGAAACAGGTTTGGTCTTATTGGGAGGGGGCCTGCGACCCCTGTGGAGGACAGGGTGAAAGAGATCTGAGCTAGGCGATGCTGGGATTCCAGAAGAGGCAGCGTTGATGAGGGGCTGAGGAAGGCCCGCCCCAGGCTTGCCTCTCATCACAGAGCTGCAGATCCAGGGTCCCTTGAGCCTTGTCTCCAGGAGAATGAAGATATTTGAGGGTCCTAGAGGCAAACCATACCCTTTTCGTTCTACTTTTCATGCGGCAAAGAATCCTGAACCAGTGGATACAGGTTGGAATAGCATAGATGACGTGGGGTGGGGGTCACTTTCAAGAACTTTGGAGCTCAGGGTGCAGGACTGGCCAGCACAGCCTGTACTTGCACAAACCTAGTTTGAGGGTATTTGACTGGAACTGGGCATCTGCTGTGGCTGTGGCTCAAGTGGTAGAGCCATATAAGGTTGAGTTCTAGGAGGCCCAGGGTTCAATCCCCAGCACCACATGCCCCCCAAGCACAAGTGATTCTGATACCCATGACAGTAAGAGAAATAAGGTCCCCCTAAGACCTGGGTCTTTCCCAGCTGTCGCCTTCAGACCAGGACTCTGGGGTGGGAAGTCTTCCCTGCTTTAGATCCACCCCCACCCTGCAGGGACCTTTGCTGTCATGTCGGTGATGGTGGGCAGCTTGACGGAGTCCCTGGTTCCTGACAACAGCTCCAACAACACCATCAGTGACGAAGTAACGATGAAGCGAGTGGAGGTAGCCTCCACTCTCTGCATTCTGGTGGGCTGCTTCCAGGTATGCACCTCCTCCCCCCGCTCCCAACCTCTTCTGGTTCCTCTGAGGAGCCTCCTCATCCTTTTTTGTTTGTTTTGGGGTCATACCCAGCAGTTCTCAGGGCTTACTCCTGACTCTGCACTCAGGGACCACTTCTGGAGGGCTTCGGGAACCATATGGGATACCAGGGATTGAACCTGGGTTGGTCACGTGCAAGGCAAGCACCCTCCCCGCTGCCTTGTTCAGTCCTTTTCCTCTCTCTCTCTCCCTGGTCCCACCCCCTCCAGCCCCCCCCCCCCACTCTGCTGATTGCCCTGCTTACCCCACAGTTGTTCCTGGGCCTGATCCAATTTGGCTTTGTGGTCACTTACCTGTCAGAGCCTCTGGTCCGCGGCTACACCACAGCAGCCTCCATTCATGTCTTCGTCTCACAACTCAAATATGTGTTTGGCATCCATGTGAGCAGCCATTCTGGACCTCTGTCCCTCATCTATGTGAGTGAAGCGGGAGGAGGGAGGGACAGGTGGGGTTCCCCTGGACCTTGCATGTAGCCTGTGACCCTATCTCCCCTCAGACAGTGCTCCAGGTGTTCGAGAAACTCCCTGTCAGCGTGCCTGGAACCGTGATCACTGCTGCTGTGTCAATGGTGGTGCTTGTGATAGTGAAGATGCTGAACGACAAGCTGAGTGGGCGCCTGCCTGTACCCATCCCTGGGGAGCTGCTCATGGTCTGCACGGGGGGGCCAGGGAGGGTTCGCCCCTGCCATGCGGGCATCCCCAAGTATTGGGAGGCTAGCTAGAGTGGGCACCTGGGGATGGGAGGCCAAAGCAGAAGGAAGCCCCATGTTGGTATCTTCCTGCCCTCTGAAATGGGTGTTGTTTCCTCAGATGAGTTGGGATCCATTGCTCACCCTATGGAGGCTATCTCCTCATACCCTCTGAAAGTTTTGGTTCAGGCCTCCCTCTTCCCCCCACAAAGTGATTTATCCACCCCCTCTGACTCTTTCCTGTCCCTTCAGCTCATCGGGGCCACGGGCATCTCCTATGGCTGTAACCTGAAGGACAGATTTGAGGTGGATATTGTGGGCAAAATCCCTATAGGGTGAGTTCTAGCCTGTCAGGTCAGGGAGGGTTGGGAGGGGGCGGGGCCAGGACTGTGTTTGGCCTCACAGATGCCCCTTGCAGGCTAGTAGCCCCAAAGGTTCCCAATCCCGAGTTATTCGTGAAGCTCTTGGGAAACGCCTTCACCATCGCTGTGGTGGGGTTCGCCATCGCCATCTCTCTGGGGAAGATCTTCGCCCTGAAGCATGGCTACCGCGTGGACAGCAACCAGGTCTGGGCGTGGCAGGAGGGATGTAAAGAGGGGTGCCAGGTCTTGGGGGGCCATCAAGTGGGGAAGGAAGTCAGAGCTGTGTAGGCCCCTTAAGGAACAGGTACCCCCATGGAGGTCTTCTCATGTCCCTCTCCTTGTAATCCCACTCCCCCCAGGAGCTGGTGGCCCTTGGCCTCTCCAACTTTGTTGGAGGCTTCTTCCAGTGTTTCCCAATCAGCTGTTCTGTGTCTCGGAGCATGGTACAGGAAGGCACTGGGGGCAACACACAGGTAGGTGGGCATCAGCTATAGCCCATGGGTGCATCCGTGCACTCTCACCCCTGTCCACCCCTCACTCCACACCCTTCCCACTCTCCCCTGCAGGTTGCTGGAGCCCTCTCCTCTCTCTTCGTGCTTGTTGTCATACTCAAACTTGGAGAACTCTTCCATGATCTACCCAAGGTGAGCCCCTACTCCCGTTCTGTCCCCCACCCGCCTCCTGCCCCAGCTAGACCTCAAAGCAGCAGATCCACCCCCCGATAGGGGAGCCGGCGCACAAGGTCATGGCCTCCTTAACAAGGTGGAGCTCTTTGGAGTGAAGTTTGGTGTCAAGGGCTAGGAGTTAGAAACTTTCAGAATCAGTAGCCAGAGACATAATGCAGGGGTTCAGACATGTGGCTTGCATGCTGCTGACCCTAATTCGATTTCTAGTACCATGTGTGAGTCTCCCCTCCCACAACCACTTTCAGTGTGTGGCCCTAAAGCCCACAAGATAAAAAATCAAAAACCTCTCAGAGTACTGCTGGCGCGATAGCACAGCGGTAGGGTGTTTGCCTTGTACGTGGCCGACCCGGGTTTGATTCCCAGCATCCCATATGGTCCCCCGAGCACCGCTAGGAGTAATTGCAACACCAGGTATGACCCAAAAAGCAAAACAAAAAAAAAAAAAAACAACTCTCAGAGTGAGGTTTAAGCTTTGTTTGGGGGGTGGGCATTGTTTCCCATGGTTTGGGGTGATTCCCTGGAGTCCCTCATGCAAGAGTGGGCTAGTCTCTGGGTACCTTTTATCAGCCCTTGGTGACCCTGTCCCCCTCCTCCCCAGGCCGTGCTGGCCGCCGCCATCATTGTGAATCTCAAGGGCATGTGGCTGCAGTTCAATGACATCTGCTTCCTCTGGAAGACGAACCGAGTGGATCTGGTGAGGGTCCTGGGGCCATAGTAGGGGGACAGCCCCAGCCCCAGGGGCCCCCCTGGAACCTCCTGGTCCTTCTATTTGCAGATGATCTGGCTGGTGACCTTTGTTGCCACCACCCTGCTGAACCTGGACCTCGGGCTGGCAGTGGCAGTCGTCTTTTCCCTGATGCTCATGGTGATTCGCACACAGATGTGAGTCATCCCTTTGGGTACCCCCGGACCCCCTGCTCCCCTTAGGCTGCTAAGTGCCCCTTTTCCTCACACTGTCTCTCCCTCCCAGGCCTCATTACTCTGTCCTGGGGCAGGTGGCGGACACGGATATTTACAGAGACATGGTTGAGTACTTGGAGGTGAGTGGCCAATCTTCATGGGAAAACACCTCAAAGGGTGGATAAGAGCAGGGGGACCCTTTCCCCACCTGTCATAGGCCCTGGAGTCTGGGGATTTCAAGGGTGGAGGAGGGATGGGCAGGGAGGTGTCTGTGTGGGAGCCCGGGTGTCCCCAGCTGCCTCTTAGAGCAGACCTGCATCTAAGCACGATGACAAGGCTCCAGGCTCTGCAGAGGCTGTTTCTGAGTCTGGTCACATTGACATTCCTAGATCCCTGATCATTTCCCCTCTGATGAGCACAGAGAGGGTATCTAGGCTAAAGCAAGCCCCTGGTTGAGAGAGGCCGTGAGGGAGCAGCCCTACCACCCCGGGTTCTGTGCTGAATGTGCTGGAAGCTGGGAGGCAGCTTACGTGAGTCCCTGCTGCTGGGAAATAGCCCCCAGTGCAGGGGCTCCAGACCCAAGAGGTCCCAAGGCCCCCAACCCAGGCTTGGATGGTGGCAGATGGAGGAGAGGTGCGGGAGGAGCCCTGTAGGCCTGGCTGAGGCCCTGGACAAGGTGCTAGGGACTGGGGAGCCCGGGGTTGCCAGGTGGGCCCAGGGGCATCATGCAGGTAGTGTAAGACTGAACACACGCAGCGAGAGAGAGGAGGGCTGAGCCTTGCCATCCTGGGTCTGTCCCCAGGCGAAGGAGATCCCAGGCGTGAAGGTCTTTCGGTCCTCTGTCACCCTGTACTTTGCCAACGCTGAGCTCTACTGTGATGCCCTGAAGAAGAGGGTGAGGCAGCGGCATCCCCCGGGAGTGTCACAGGGCCCCTCAGCTCCCCAGAGCAGTCACATCCCTTCCCTGACTCTCGCCCCAGTGTGGTGTGGACGTCGACTATCTCATCTACCGGAAGAAGAAGTTGGTGAAGAGGGAGAAGCGGAAGCTAAAGCAACTGCAGGAGAAGCAGCAGGAGCAGGCAGGGCCCGGCCCCTCCCACCCCCAGTCCCCAGGCACCTCCTCCTCCCCCCCCTTCAACTTCTGCCTCTCCCTCTCCTGGGCCCTTGGGACACCACTTCCTCCCTGAGGTTTGTGCATCTGGCTGTCCCTTGGCTTTGGGGCAGTTCTCGCCTTTGACTTGCCCCTCTCCCTGGTCTCTTAGGGCACTCTTGATGTCAGTACCAACATCAACATTGAAGACACTGAGTATAACAGTGTGGAGGGCGCCAAGGCCAAGGTAAGGCTGGAGGTGGGAGAGGCACCCACGCCCATGACCCCTGGGGAGTTGTCTGGCTTCCAATGCTTGTACTGGTGTCAGGAGCAGGGCAATAGTGCGGACACCCTGTAGGGCAAGCTCTGATGACAGGCCAGAGAATTCTGCTTGTAGCTCTTGTCTGTGATCTAGACAATCACCTTAAATCTGTCAGTGTTCATGGGTAGATGGGAAGGAAGGGATTGGGTATGGGGGAGGAAATCTGGGAACAAAATGAGGCACTAGGCTCAGTAAGAGACATGGGGTGGGGGGGGAACTGAGATGTGTGTGTGTGTGTGTGTGTGTGTGTGTGTGTGTGCATGCGCGATTCAGCCACATGCAAGACAAGTCCCTACCCATTGTACTCTCTCCAGCCCCACTTTATTTTTTTTCTTTTTTCCAACCATGGGTTGGACCCAGAATATCTCAAGCAAAGCAAGTGCCCGCAACTGAGCCATCGCTGTGCAGACCCTGCGCTCTCTTCCCTCCTCAGACATCCCTGTGGGGGTTGGGCCTGGGAGGCAAAAGCCAAATCTCTGTGATGGCTACACTCTGGACTGGGGCATGCTTGTCTGAGTGTCCCCTGTGTCCCTCCTGCGTGGCGTCCGGGAGGCTCCCTGTGCCCATCAATGTGGGCAATGACCTGGCATGCCCTGCCCTTTGCTGTACCTGCCTGGGCAGCCCTGGCAGTATGTCTGCTTTCCCAGGAGGTGCAGCCAGAGACAGAGACACAAGATTCTTCGGAGCCCACATTGCCTGTGGAGCCCTCGGACTCAATGGTGCCTGGCAGTGCCAAAGCTGACAAGGCCTGGACGGTGCCAACCCTGAAGTCCTTGGGCCTGCCTCAGCCGGACTTCCACAGCCTCGTCCTGGACCTGAGCACCCTATCCTTCGTGGACACTGTGTGCCTTAAGAGCCTGAAGCATGTGAGGGGCAAGAGGGCACCCCTAAAAGGGCTGGGAGGAGGAGGTCAAGGCCCCTCTGGCCGCCACCCCATCACCATCACTCCAAACGCTACTGAGCCACTTGCTCCTTCAGCACAGACACGTGCTCCGAGCTCCCTCACTAAACACCTTCCCCGCCCCCTGCCAGGCGCCCCTCCTTGGAGGAGCCTCCCTCTGAGTCTAACCCCCCCCCTTTTCTGCTGCAGATTTTCCACGACTTCCGGGAGATTGAGGTGGAGGTGTACTTGGCTGCCTGCCACAGTGCGTGAGCTGGGGACTGGCCGGGGTGGGACCACTCCAGCCCAGAACTCTGCCAGGCAGCACAGAAAAGCTTCGTTCTCTGGAACTGGAAGTGGGCAGTATCCTGGGATCAAGGGATCAAGTGTTATAGTGACTAGGGCTATGGCTTCTGGGTTGGAGGTCAGGGGTGACAGAGGTCAGGGCCGGTGTTGGTGCCTGGACCTAGGGCTCCTGGTGGTTCCTGAGTCAGGGGGTGTCTTTGCCCACAGGCCCGGTGGTGGCTCAGCTGGAAGCCGGGAACTTTTTTGATGCCTTCATCACAAAACAGCGTCTCTTTGCCACTGTCCACGATGCCGTCCTCTTTGCCATCCAACACGCACCGGGACACTCTACCAGCACAGTTGCGGTGAGCCAGCCTCAGGCCCTTCTTGGGGCTATCGCCATGGCCCTGGCCCTGGCGAGCCCACACAGTTCCCCCTGGGCTGCCTTGTCCCCCTCTTGTCTCTCCCTGAAGCGGCTCCTGCAGGAAGGCATGACCTCGGGGGTCTAACGAGAGCCTCCCCTCCTCTGCCCACTCAGGCCACCAAACTGTGACCCTGCTTTCACCTGCCTGAGACTGCCCCCTGCAAGAAGACGGGATGGGGCACTCACGAGAGCCCCTCAGCCCTGGGCTGCCTCCAAGGAGTCACCGAGGAGTCCCCTCCTTATACACACACAACTCAGGGACAGGGGTGGGACTTGAGTTCAGTATCCAAGCCTGGGAGGGGGCTGGGCCCAGGCAGGCACTGGCCGGGGCATGACTCCATGTATTCGTATTCTCAGCCTCAGGAATAAAGATTTGTTTTTCCAATGTCAGGCTCCACTGGGGCTGGGGTGGGGAGGGATGGGTGGGGGGTAGGGGGTGGGCATGGCAGTGCACAGAACTGACTGGTTTTTTGTTTTCTTGTTTTTGTTTGGGGGAGGGGGTGGGCTTCACTTTGTTTGGGTCATACTCAGGACCTACCTCTGGCTCTGTGGTCAGGAGTAGGGGACCATGCCTTGCTGGAGATGGACCACATGCCAGGGGAGCACCTTACCCCTATCTCCAGCACCCAGACTTGCTTCTGACCCTGATGCAGGACCCTGGAGACAGAAACTGGGGGCAGGTTTGAAGGTTGGGGTGGTGGGGAAGCAGAGAGCAGAAAGGAGAGCTGCGGGGCTGAGGCCTCGAGGGGGACGTTCAGGATCACAGCTCCCTGCACAGCTCAGCGCACCTGTGTCCTCAGCTGAACAGTTGGAGTAGGAGCTGGGGGAGATCCCCGATGGGAGCTGGGTCTCTGCCTTAGCTCAAGCAGCGGCCTAGCAGGAGCCGAAGGGGGGCCTGGGAAGGTGTTGTGTTTCCAACTGTGCCCAGAGGTCAGAGAGATAGAATAGTGGGTAGGGCACTTGCCTAGCATGTGGTTGACTCGGGTTCAGTCCTGGCACCTCCCATGGCCCTCTGAGTCCACCAGGAGTGATCCCTGAGCATCACCAGGTATGTGCCCCAAAGCAGAAAAAAAAGATCTGCTTCAGGGCTGCCTTACAGTGGATAAGGCACTTGTCTTGCACGTGGCTGACCCCAGTTGGATCCTTGGCACCCTTAAAGTCCCCTGATACCACCAGGAGTGACTCCTGAGAATTTCTGGGTGTGATGTCCCTCCATAAAAATCTGGAGGCTAAAGCGATAGTACAGCAAGCACTTGCCTTGAAGGCAGCCAACCCAGGTTTGATTCCTGGTACGCATATATATATATATATATATATATATGGTCCTCTGAACACTGCCAGGAGTGACTCCTAAGTCCAGAGCCAGGAGTAAGCCCTGAGCACCACCGGGTGTGGCCCCAAAACAAAAAATAAATAAATAAAATAAAACCCCTGACACCTGGGCACGTAGCTCAGAGGGCAGCAGTGGGTCCTCAGAACAGCTGACAGCTGAGGGAGCGGGCAGCAGAATCTGAAGCCTGAGCTTGCCTCCTGCATACAGAACGGAACAGCGATAGTGCCCAGCAGTCTGCTCAGGAGCACTGGAAGAGCCAAGGCCGGGAAATGCTCCTGACCATGCCGGGCTTGGCACCGGGCTCTGGACAGAGCAGCCCTTGCTCTGCTCTGGTTTCTTCAGGGCCTGGCTTGGTTGCCCTGCACATCTCTCATGTAAATCCACCTGTAAATCTACTCAGCCAAGGAAGTCAGCTCTTTCTGTGCCTGCCACCCCCATTTGTCTGCTGCCCCACCCCCATGAACTTCTCAAGAAACCAGAGACCAGAATGGTGCCTGGCATGAGGTTGTGCCTGGTAAATATTGACCAAACGCTGGGCAGGAGTGGAAGGCAGACCTCAGACAAAGAACTGCAGGTGGTTAGACACGCTTTGAGGAAAATGGCGTCAGAGGCAGAGAAGGGACAGCATTGGCCTCTGTGTCCTGGAAACCAGGCTCAGGATCCGGCCTGTCTAGAGCACAGCTCTAGTAACACAAGCGCCCAGGCATGGGGAGCTGTGTTTCTGACCCACGCAGGACTCAGCAGCACCAGAGAGGCCTGCGGGGGCACTGGGAGAACGAAGCTCACACACCTCATTGCCGGGGGAAACTTCAGGCTTTACTGGGAGAAGAGGTCACCTTCCGAGCAACCCCACTTGGCTGCCACGTGGGCTGTGGGGGCTGCTTTGAAGGCTGGTCTTTGATTTTTGTGGGTTGGCTGTCCAGTTGGGAGGGGAAAGGGCTCCCCTTTTGTGTCCTGTGCTTCCCTGGGAGACTGGCCCAGGGCTCTCAGCGCGCTCTTGCCCTCATCTGGAACCTTGCCCAGTCTGTGTTTTTAGCCGGGTCTCCCCTCACCAAGGGCCCAGCTGGAACATCAGCCTCGGAAGCCCCCGGGGGAGGACTGTTTGCCCTGTTGCCAGGCACCCAGGTTCCGGCAGGCACTGCCACAGCCATGTTGCACACGCACTTGTGCCTGCCTGTTCTGCTCCTACTGGCGACGCCCACCCTTGTCTCTAGCTGGTCTCGGCCTCCGTGGTACCAAGTGGGACTAGACTTGCAGCCCTGGGGGTGCCAGCCCAACAATGCAGATGGCTGCGAGGTCAGCCTGGGCTGTCCCGGCCGTTGGATGGGCCTGGGGATGAACCACATCAGCTCAGTAGCCTGGGTGACCTTGGCCACCTCCGTGGTGCTGGTACTGAGCCGTACTGTGTGGTGGCGGCACACGGAGACCCAGAGCGAGGTGAGATGTGTCCTCGGGCCCACCCGGCCTCCTAGCCCTGCCTTTGTGCTTCTGGCTACCCTGTCCACCCCTGCATTCCCATGGCCAGAATCCTGTTCCCTTGTGTCCCTCTGAGGTCCCAGTTACTTGTCTAGCCCCCATGAGGCCTGTGATCACCCCAGCCCTCTCCAGGTCCTCAAGGGCTCACCCTGGCCTTGGTCCCCCCCCTTCCCACCCCATCCCCCTCCCTCTTCTCTCATGTCTGCCTCTTGGTCCTCTCCTCAGCTTTCAAAGGTGACCATGGACCCCAATGCATCCAGGAAACGTCGGGTCCCCATCTCCGACCGCGCAATCCTCCTTAGGGTCTTACATATGTTGGATGCCCTCCTGATCCATATCGAGTGCCACCTGCAGCATCTGGCCACCGAGCGGCAGGCTCAAATAAAAGTGATTCCTGCCCAGTGAGGGTAACGCAGCTCACGTGTCTGCCTGCTGGGGAGGACTGTGGCTCAGGACCGGGCTGAGCCTGCTGGGTGCGAGCTCTCCATGGGGCTCGGTGCCCAGGCTGCTTATCAAACATTGCTGCCCTGCTCCAAACCCTCCACAACTCCTGTCCACAAAGAGAAATGCTCTTCTGGGGCTCCTGGGAGAAGCACTGGCCAGAAGCCAGAGTCAGCACAGTCAGCTCCAGCCTGGGCTCCCAGCTGGGGCTGCTGGTGTTGGTGCCCAAATTATAATCTTTTCAAGGGGAAATGGGGCTGGAGAGACAATACAGCAGGTAGGATGCTTGTCTTGCACAGGGCTGACCCGAATGTAGATCCCCAGAATCTCATATGGTCCCCTGAGCCCTGCCAGGAATGATTCCTGAACAAAGAGTCAGGAGAATGTCCTGAGCATCACCAGGTATGACATAAAAACAAACCAACTGGAAAAACTGGACATGCATGAAAAATAATGAAACTGTATCTTACTGCATATACATTACTAAAAATTAAATATTTATATTCTATTGTTCTGTTATTGTTTTGAGTCACACCTAGCTGTGCTCAGGGCTTACTCCTGGCTCTGTGCTCAGGGATCACTCCTGGAGGTGGTCAGAGAACTATACGCAGTGCTGGGGATTGAACCAGGGTCAGCCATGCACAAGGCAAGCATCTTACTCTGTATTCTCTCTCCAGTTCCTAGAATACTACTTTTTAAAAGAAAAATAACAAATATGGATAGAAATGTAGAGAAATGATAACTCTGTACACTGCTGATGGAAATGTAAACTACACAGCCGGTACAGTAAAGAGTATAGGGGATTATTTAAAAATAAAGCATGGAACCAGAATGACAGCGTATTGGGCAGAGTACCTGCCTTGCACATGGCTGGCCCGGGTTCAGTCCTTGGCATCCCATATCATTCCCTGAACACTGCCAGGAGTAGTTCCTGAGTGCAGAGCCATAAGTAACCCCTGAGAATTACTGGGTATGGCACTCAGGAATCAAAACAAAAACAAACAAAAAGTAAAAGTAAAGTCTAGAAGGATACAGTACAGCAGGTAGGTCATTTGCCTTGCACACAGCTGATCTGGTCTGGATTCGCAGTACCCCAAATGGTCTTCTGAGTGATTCCTGAATTCAGAGCCAGGAGTAAGCCCTTAGCACCACTGGGTGTGCCCCCTACAAAATGCAAAGCAGAATTTCCCTATGACACAGAATTCTACTCCAAAATCATTGAGAACAGGGTATCCACTTGTATGCTTAGTTCATTAGTTCATTCAACCAGCACAGCTGGTTCAGTGGCAGAACATGTGTGAGGCCATGAGATCTCCAGCATAGACACAATATGGAAACAGCGAGACTGGAGAGTGCATATCTGGAGGGCTGGGTCTGAGACCCGGCACAGCAGGATCCCTGAAGCACAAGCCAAGAGAAGCCCTTAAGCAATCTCGGGTGTGGCTCCCAAACCAATAAACAGATAAGATGGAAGTAGCTTGAGTGTTCCTAAACAGATGAATGAATGAAATGGGTATGTGAAATAAGCCCAGAGCTTTAGTGCTATAGAGCTATAGAGCAGCAGGTGGAGTGCTCGCCTTCCACCTAGCTGACCCACATTGACCCAGGTTCAATCCCCAGCAACCCAGATGGTTGGGACATCTAGGAAAGTGGCCTGGATTTCTGAGTGCAGCGCCAGGAGTAAACCCTGAGCACTGCTGGGTATGGCCCAAAAATAAAACCGAAAAATGGTAGAGGGAAGTGGTTACTCTGGAGGAGGATGGAGTGCTGAAAGGAGATAAAAAGGGCTTGTCATGGGCCCAGAGCAACAGTACAGCAGGCAGAGTGCTTGCCTTGCATGCAGCCCACCCAGGTTTGATCCCTGGTATCCCCGAGTATTGCCAGGAGTAATTTCTGGAGCCAGGAATAATCCCTTAGCGTCGCCTGGTGTGACCCAAAAAGTAAAAAAAAAATTTTTTTTCAAAAGGGGGTTTGCCATAGAGGCAGGCTGGGGTGATAAGGAAACTGGGGACATTGCCGGAGAAATGGACACTGGTAAAGGAACTGGTGTTAGAACATTGCACATATAAAACTCAATTATGAATAACTGTAATTCACAATGATTCAAACAAAAAAAATGAAAAAGATACTGAAAACGAAATGAAAATGAATAATCAGGGACTGGCAGAAATGAATGGGTACAGACTTCCTGTTTGGGGTGATGCTCCCATTTTGGTAGTAATTGCACCACATCTTGAATATATTTAATGTTACTAAATTGCACACTTAATAATAACTAAGATGTTAACATTTCTAATGTATATTTTACCATCACTGTCACAGTCACAGTCCTCCTGTTATTCATCGATTTGCTTGAGTGGGCCCAGTAATGTCTCCATCGTGAGACTTGTTACTGTGTTTGGCATATCGAATACGTCACGGGTAGCTTGCCAGGCTTTGCCGTGTGGGTGATATACTCTCGGTAGCTTGTTGGGCTCTCCGAGAGGGGCAGAGGAATTGAACCCAGCTTGGCCAGGTCGGCTGTGCGCAAGGCAAACGCCCTACCGCTGTGGTATCGCTCCATATTTTACCATAATAAAAAAAAAAGACTTCACAAGTCATGAACTTGTGATATGTGCTATAACATGGATGAATCTTGAATCTATGGTAAGTACAATGACCCAGACTTAAAAGGACAAATATTCTATCATTACATTTATATGAGAGACCTAGAATACATAGAACAAATACATAGAACTGAGAAGCTAGACAGACAGCACAGAGGTTGAGACTTGCTTCGCATGCAATTGACCTTGGTTCTAACTCCAGCTCTACATTTGGTCTCTTGAGCATTACCAGGAATGATCCATGAGCACAGAGACAGACGTAAGGCCTGAGTAACACTGGGTATAGCCCCAAGTTCCCCACCAAAAGAAAAGAAAAAAATGGAGTTTATTAGTAACTGAAGGAAAGGGGGAAATGGTGAATTATTGCTTAATGGGTAGAGATTTTCTGTTGGGGATGAAAAATTTCTGGAAATAGAGGTAATGGTCATAAAATTGTGAATAAACTTAATACCACTGAATTGTACACACATAAATAGCTCTGATGCAAGGTTTTATATACATGCCAGTACAATTTTAAACAAAATGAAAAAAATAACATTAAAGAAAAGTTAGTGCTAAAACAATAGTACAGCCGGTAGGGTGTTTGCCTAGCACACAAGTGACCGAGGTTTGATTCATGGTATCCCATATGGTCCCCTGAGCCCTGTCAGGAGTAAACCCTGAGTGTAGAGCCAGGAGTAACCTCCAAGCATTGCCAGTGTGGCAAAAAAAAAAAAAAAAGAGCTGGTGACATGGTTCAAAGGACTGGAGTACATGTTGGAGACCCTGTATGGTCCCTAGCACCGTAAGTCACCCAAGCAATGCTGGGAGCGACCCCTGAACATGGAGCCAGGGATGTCCCCAGAAACATGGAATGGGTCAAGGACAATAAGTAAGATGAAAAATAAAACTTCGAAAAAGGAAAAATCTAGGAGAATAAGTGGATGAGAATATTGACCATTGAGCTAGCAGAGTAGAGTGTTATATCCCTCCCAGGCAGTCATGGGCCTGGTACAGCCTGGAGAATCTCTGAGGGTTGAAGATGGGAGCCTCAGAGATGGATAAAGACAGCAGGCCTGTTAGAAAGCTCGAGGGCCTGGAGAAACAGTATAGTGGGTGGGGCGCTTGCCTTGCATGTGGCCAACCCAGGTTCAATCTCCGGCATCATCTATGGTCCCCTAAGCCCCGTCAGGAGTGATTCCTGAGCACCACCAGATGTGACCCCCCAAAATAAAGAGTTTAGTTTGAGGGTCCTAGAGACAGTATAGTGGTCAGGGTGTTTGCACACAGTCATTCTGGAATCTATTCTATTCAAGATATGGTGCAATTATTAACTACCAAAATGGAAGCATCACTTCAAACAGGAAGTCTGTATCCATTCACTGAAATTAAGACAATTATGTTTTTCTTTTGTGTATTTTCCAAACCCCTCTCGGAGAGCCCGGCAAGCTACCGAGAGTATCTCGCCCGCACGGCAGAGCCTGGCAAGCTCCCCGTGACGTATTCGATATGCCAGACACAGTAACCACAAAGTCTCCAATGGAGACTTACTGGGCCCGCTCGAGCAAATCGACGAACAACGGGAGGACAGTGATACAGTGATTTTCCAAACAAGGAGTCTTTATTTTCCCCCCCAATTTGGTCTCCAGAGCCACCAGGGATGATCCCTAAGTGCAGAGCCTGGAGTAAACCCAGAGCACATCTGAGTTTGACCCAAAATTTAAAAAAAAAAAAAAAGAAAGAAGAAAGAAAAATTAAAAAATATAGTTTGTGGGACTGGAGTGATAGCACAGCGGGTAGGACGTTTGCCTTGCATGCGGCCGACCTGGGTTCTATTCCCAGCATCCCATATGGTCCCTTGAGCACTGCCAGGAGTAATTCCTGAGTGCATGAGCCGGAGTAACCCCTGAGCATTGCCAGGTGTGACCCAAAAAATAAAAAAAAAGTTTGTAATTTAAAAAAATTGCTGGGAGCACAAATGGCAACGTTGAGGGATTACTCCTGCCTTTGCACTCAGGAATCACTGAGTATCCCATATGGGATACCAGAGATTGAACTGGGGTTGGCTACGTGCAAGGCAAGTGCCTACCCACTGTGCTATCTCTCTGGCACCTCAGAATGTGCTTAAAAGGGGAAGTATATTTTGATCTCACATCACCACATTTTCTAAATAAATTCTAAAAGAGAGAGTTGTGAAGATTCTTGCAAATCATCACAAAAGCTACTGCCTGTACATACAGTCTTATTTATTTAAAATTTTTTTTTTGAGGAGGAACTTTTAGACCACCTGGGCTGTGCTCAGGGATCACTCTTGGTGGAGCTCAGCTCACACGGGTTGCTGGGGATCGAACCAGGATCAGTGATATAAGGCAAGCGCCTTAACCCCTGTACTATCTCTCTGGCCAGCATTTACCATCTTATTTATTTATTTATTTATTTCAGTGTGAAGGATGGAACCCAGGGCCTCATACATGCAGTACAAGTGCTCTGCCACTGAGCCACATCCCCAGTTCTGTACTTGACCTTTCGGGACCATGTCCTTTAGATCACCCTTAAGACTGTCCTTCCCTGAGTCAACATCATGGTGCTGGTTATCTCACCCACCTTTCCTTCTCTCCCTTGGCAGCCAGGAAGGTGAAGGGGCAGAGATAAGTGACTAGAAGTAGAAATTATTGGAATAGGATTTGGGAAAGGACAGGGTGTGGATTTGAGAAATGAGTGAGGAGGACGCTGAGGTTGTGAGCAAGTGGGTAACTGATGTGTCCCGTCATACACTAAAATTAAGACAATCATGTTTTTCTTTTGTATATTTTCCAAAGGGCCTTTATTTCCCCACCACCACCACAAATTAGTCTTCAAACATTGATTTTTTTTTTCCTTAACATGGATTTCTCCTGATATCTAAAGATTTTAAACAATTGTATGAAATTTTTCTAAGCAAATGGCGATGAAGTGAAGAAACAATTGCATTAATTTTACAGAAAAGGGGCTAGAATTACCCAAAGTAGAGGACATGCTTTGCTTGTATGAGGTCCAGCATGTACACACACACACACACACACACACACACACACACACACACACATTTTTAAAATTCCTAGCCACCCCCCCCACCAAATAAAGACATGCCAAATAACACATAAAACCTAAAGTAATACTAACCTCTGGGAAAAGTGGGAATGCTTGGAGAAGCACAGTGCTATACCAGTGGTTCCCAAGGGAAGGGCTTGGCCATGCTCTCTGGCTGCCTCTGTATCAGTTTCCTGGAAAATACGCAGTTTTGTTTTTCACCTTTTGTCATAAAAGTGAAAATCATGGTTGGAGAGATGGTTTAAACGGTTGGAGTGACCTGGGGAAGGTGGGGGGAAAGAGGTAGGGTTCCAGGCATCACACAGTCCTGCTCTGGATGTAACTCTTAGCTGGGAGTAGGCCCTGCACACTTAGCCAAGAATAGCCCCTGAGTACTGCTGTGTGTGGTCCCCCCCCCAAAAAAAAAGAAACTGGAGATCTTCTGAATTTCTGAGACGACAAATAGGTGCAGATGAGTCTGTTGTGAAAGTGGAGATCTGAAATGAACTTTAGAAAGGTCAGGTCACTTAACTTGCTAAACCCACACACACAGCCTTCTGAATCTCTTGATTTTCCATGCTGGGGAATAGAATCCAGGATCTTGTGCTTTTTTTTGGGGGGTGAGGGAGGGCAGGAACACACCCAGTTGGGCAAGGATGGGGCCTATGGATTCCTCTGGCAGTGTTCAGGGGACCAGGCTGTGACAATTATCACGCTGGGCCTCCCACTTGGCTATAGCCATTGGGCTATCTCTCCAGCTCTGAGTTACATTCTCTTCTGCATATTTTGTTTGTTTGGGGGGACCACACCTGGCTATGCTCAGGAGTTAATCCTGGCTCTGCACTCAGGGATCACTCCTGACAGGGCTAGGGGAGCATATGTGGCGGCTGGGATAGAACTGAGTTCAGGGAAATGAAAGGCAAGTCTTGCAGTCATCCACCCCTCCTACTGTCTCTACAATCCTCTCTGCTACAGTTTTTTACAGGGGCACCACCAAGTTGCGCTCCACCTGGAAGTGGGTCTGACCATTTGGGTGCTGAACCTGATGATATTGTGCTGAGGGTGGGGCTCTACTTTCAGGTGGTGCTTAGGGGACTATACTGGGGCTCACATAGTTGGCATTTGCCTACCTGCTTTGAGCTAGCTCCCTAATTCCTTATGTCTTCTACTTCTTTGGTTATTGTGTCTTTGATTTTTGGGTACACACAGCAGTGCTCAGGGCCTACTCCTGACTCTGTACTTAGGGATCACTCCTGGCAGAGCTAAGGGGACCAGATGGCAATGCCAGAGATGGAATCCGGGTCAGCTGGGCAAGGCAAGCACCCTCCCCCCTGTACTGTCTGTAGTCCCCCTACATAATTTTATTAAAAAGAGGAAAGCATAGCTTTCAGCCATGTCCCAGGGCCCCAGGATTCAACGCTGGTGCTTTAGCCCCACAAAATCCATTCCGGAGCACTCCCAAGCCCGTGAGAACACCCAAAAACAAAAACAAAAAAAACAAACCACCCTGCGGACTCGGGAACCTGCGATTCGTGAGAAACGTCGTCACGTACTCCACGTCCTACGGGTGTGAAGTATGATGAATTTCATCCCTGCCCTTCACCTCCGTCCTTCCCCCAAGCCGCAGCCCCACGTAGAGCCGCAGGGGTCAACAGCGGGGCAGCAGCTAGAGAAGCCCGCAGCACACGTTCCCTCCCTGGGAGCGAATACTCGCGAGCTCCGCCAGGGGGCGGCCGAACGCCCAGTTCTCTCACTGCGCCTGCGCCGCGAGCGTGGCCGCGTCCTGCGCATGCGTGCCTCAGGCGGCCCCGGGTACCCAGGACCTCGAAGATGGCGGCTTCCGCGGTGTGCAGGGCTGCCGGCGCCGGGACGCGAGTGCTGCTGCGCGCCCGCCGCTCGGTGAGGCGCGGGGCGGCGGCGGGGCCGTGGGCCGGGAGGACGCAGGCGGGGCCGGGCGTGCTGGCGGCCGCCGTGGGCCGAGCACGGCCGGGCTGCCAGGTCAGGGCCGCGGGAAGGTCACGACCCGGGCCGCCGAGCGGAGTGTTGGGGCCGGCCTAGGGGCGGGTCGCGGGGCCGTGGGGCCGCGGGGTCGCGGGGTCGTGGGGTCGCATCCCCACCGCGACCCCCGCTCCGCCCCCTCCCCACGCTCAGGCCCCGCCGCTTCGTTTCCGCAGCCGGCCGTGCTGAGGGCACCTGCCCTGCGCGGCGCCGCCACCCTCGCCCAGGTCCTGCAGAGCTTGCCGGAGACGCAGGTCAGCGTGCTGGACAACGGGCTCCGAGTGGCGTCCGAGCAGACCTCGCAGCCCACCTGCACGGTGAGTCGGGGCCGCGGGCGCCTCCATCTTGGCCCGGGACGGGCGGTGACCTTGGGCTCAAGGCCTCGCTGCGCTCTGCGACTCGGCCCTCACCGGCCAGGCCCCACCCGGCCACCTCCCCGCTCCTGGACGTCCCGCGAGCCTGCCTCCCCTGGACGACGCGGAAAAAGCGGGTGCAGGGACTTGAGGGGGTGGCCACCTTCAGGGCCCGAAGGTTAGACCCGAAGACCTCAAAATTGACTCAGGAATTTAGAAGGAAAAAAAATGTAGTAGTATTATTATTACTATTACTATTATTATTTTGCTAGATAGGCAAATAGATGCAAAGATTTTACAGACAGAATCCTTCTCTTTCCACCCCAGACCTCCTTTGAAGTGGTCTTATTGTTAAATTCGATTTTCTAAGGAACAGGTATAATTTGGTGCTGAACGACAAAAGATGACTGAAGTCTTCCTTACTATCTGTCAGCTGTGTATACCTGCCCAAAGCCTGTTAAAGGCTCTTGGTGGAAGATGCACTTTCAGATGTTCTGGGTTGTAATGAGCACCGCTGGTAAACCCTTCCTGTAGACAGAATACTGTTGATTAGAATCAGAAAGGTGGAGTTAGAGCACAGCAGGTAGGGCACTTGATTTGCATGCGGCTGACCAAGGTTCAGTCCCCAGCACCCTATATGGTCCTTAGAACCTGCCAGGAGTATGAGCGCCTCTGGTGTGGCCCAAAATCAAAAAAGGGAGTGGGGTGGGGATTGGCGGGTTATAGAATATAATTTGCTTTCTGAGATGTTTGGTGCCCATGTAAAAATAGATGGTGAGCCTGCTGGAGCGATAGCACAGTGGGTAGGGCGTTTGCCTTGCACGCGGCTGACCGGGGTTCGATTCCCAGCATCCCATATGGTCCCCTGAGCACCACCAGGACTGATTTCTGAGTGAAGAGCCAGGAGTAACCCCTGTGCATCGCCGGGTGTGACCCAAAAAGAAAAAAATATATATGTGTGTATGTGTATATATATATTTATATATATAGTGAGGGGCTGAAGCGAAAGCACAGCAGGTGGGGCGTTTGCCATGCATGCAGACGACCCAGGTTTGATTCCCAGCATCTCATATGGTCCCCCGAGCACTCTTATCCTGAGTGCATAAGACGGGAGTAAGCCCTAAGTTTCGCCGGGTTGACCCCCCCCCAAAAAATAGGGGCCGGAGTACAGTGCATTTGCCTTTGCATGCGGCTGACC
This sequence comes from Sorex fumeus, assembly GCF_029834395.1. NCBI lineage: Eukaryota > Metazoa > Chordata > Mammalia > Eulipotyphla > Soricidae > Sorex > Sorex fumeus. The sequence goes on along the minus strand of NW_026606129.1, from coordinate 49,605,047 downwards.
TAGGTTTGATCCCTGGCATCCTATACGGTATATGGTCCCCTGAGCACTGCCAGGAGTGGTTCCTGAGTGCAGAGCCAGTATATATAAATATATATAAACACATATATACATATGTAGCATAGTGGTAGGGCGTTCGCCTTACAAGCGGCCAACATGGCCGACCCGAGTTCGATTCCTCCGCCCCTCTCGGAGAGCCCGGCAAGCTACCGAGAGTATTCGATATGCCAGACACAGTAACAACAAAGTCTCCAATGGAGACGGTACTGGGCCCGCTCGAGCAAATCAACGATCAACGGGAGGGCCTTTACCTTTACCTATATACATATATGTGAGAGATTGTACAGGACTTAAGGCATATTTGCCTTCCTAGACGCAAATATGGTTTCAACTCAGATTCCATCCCTGGTACTGCATATGGCTGTCAAGCACCACCAGGGGTCGCTCCTGAGTGCCCATGTGTGCTTTCCTTTAGATTTTTGGCTTAGGGATAACATCATTGGTACTAAGGAGCTACTCTCAGAGGTGTTTGGGGGCCCATGTGATGCCAGAGATTAAACCTAGGTCTCACAAAGCAAAACCTGGGCTCAGTCTGTCTCTCCAGCCCCTTCAAGTCTGATTTTGTGTGTGTGTGTGTGTATTTGTGTTTCTGTATTTGTTGTCTGTTTTTTGGGGGGCTACACCTGGCAGTGTTGAGGGCTTACTCCTGGCTCTGTTCGCGGATCACCTCTGGCAGTGTTTAAGGGGTCCAGAGATTGAACCTGTGTCTACTGCACGCCAAGTAAATGCCCTATTTGTTGTACTATTTCTGTGATCCTTGGTTTCTTTCTTTTTTTTTTTCATAGCTGTGAATGAAGATGTGAGGGCACCTGCCTTGGGTGGCACCGCTTTGATGTGATAAAATAATTCAGTGGCTCCGCTGATAGACTCATTTCTTAATGCTTAGGAAGCTGGTCACCAGAATATAGGCAGCATATAAAGCTTTTATTTACTTATTGTTTTGGGGCCACACCCAGCAGTATTCAGGAGTTGCTCCTGGCTCTGCACTCAGGAATTATTTCTGGTGGTGCTTAGGGCACTATATGGGATTTCAGGGATTGAACCTGGCCACATGCAAGACAAATGCCCTACGCACTATACTATCACTCCAGCCCAGCACCCTAAAAGCTTTTAGAAGAAGCAAATAACTCACAAATGATGTGCTGCTTGCCTGGGAAACACACACACACACACACACACACACACACACACACACACACAGTCACTGAAAAGCCTGTAAGAATTTCATATGTTGGCCAGAGATGATACAGTGGGTAGGCCACTTGCTTTGCACGTGACCTACCTGGGTTTGATTCCTGGTGCCCCATATGGTTTCCTAAACCCTATTGGAAGTGATCCTTAAGCACAGAGCCAGGAATAAGCCCTTGAACATCTTGGGGGTTTGCCCCCTACCCCCTCATAGAAACATCTATAGGTTTTCATCTTTGATAACCAGCCAGGATACAGAGCAAGAGAGGTGCCGCCTTGTTGGTCAGTGTTCTGGTGCTCTATGCTCAATGCACAGCTGTAGTCCTGCATAAGGGTCCTGCTGAGACACTCTCCCCACCTAGTGTCCAGGGCTTTTTGCCTGGGACTTGTGCTGAGTTACTCAGGGTGGGGTAGGAGTGGGGCTTCAGGGTGGGCTTTTTGTGTGTACCTTTATTGATGACTACTTATCCAGGTGGGAGTATGGATTGACGTTGGCAGCCGTTGCGAGACCGAAAAGGAGAATGGAGCTGGCTACTTTGTGGAACATCTGGCATTCAAGGTGAGGCTACTGATGTCTTTCCTTTCCCTGCCTAGTGTGACTGTTCTCTCCTCATGATGCAGGCCAGAGAAGTTTGTACCTGAGTCAGGCACTTTGTTGGGGGCAGTCCCACTGGCACTTCTGGAAGGAGCCATATGGGCTTAATCTTCTGCCTGAGCATATATGTGAGGATTCCTCCTCTTCCCCAGAGAGGCCAGGCCTGTGTTGTGTGCATGCAGTGATGTGGAGTTGCCAAGGACGTGTGCAGGCATCATAACAGACAAGCCCACCAACGTGGCGTGCCTGGGCCTCTCTCGGTTGTAGAAGTGAGTGCTGAGCTGTCTTGAGGATAGGGCCAGTCAACTACCATGGCCTCTTGGCCAGCCCATGTCATGGAGATTGAGCTTTTTATTTATTTATTTTTTTAATTTATTGAATTGCTGTGGGAAAAGTTACAAAGCTTTCAGGTTTAGGTCTCGGTCATGCATATATCAGTCACATTTCCCTTTACCAATACTTATTTTTCACCACGAAGAACCCCAATAAACCCCCACCCCCCCATGCCTGTGGGGCAGATGAATTCTAGTTAACACTCTATCTACTTTGACTAGATTCATTGTTTCGATAAAAGTTGCACCATTATTATTTAGACTTTACCCCCTCCCCCCATCAGCCATGCTGAGAAAGCATTGTGAAATGATTTGCTTTCTACGCCTGGGTTCAAGAATTAAATGATGAAATGATGGTTTTGGATTTCTGCTATTTTACTTATTAGCCCTGGAAGTATTTCTACTGAGAGTCAGATAATTAAGAGATTGGTTTCTGTGCTCTGGAGTCATGGCTGTGTCAGAGGGCCGCTCGTGGGGGGCAATTGGTGACCTCGGTAGGGCGTGAAGGACGGGCCGGAAGGCCCCCCCCCCCGCCCCCCCATGAGGTTTCAGTCGCGCCCCACCCTCGGCTCATACCTGCTCTCCCCCATGCGGCCACCATCTTTCTTTCCAGAGAGGAGAGGGCGAAGGGGGCAACACCCTTTCCCCTCCGGGCAGGCATGATGGCCTGGATTAACGCATAGTCCTTTCGCTTTTCTGCTCCAAACTGCTGGTTTTCTGCATTAAGTCCTTGTGCTTCTGGGGCCGTGGCCATGCCGGAGAGCCGCTTGTGGGGGGTAACTGGTGACCTCGGTAGGGCGTGAAGGATGGGCCGGAATGCCTCCCCCCCCCCATGAGCCCATGAGGTTTTGAGACTGAGCTTTTTTGATGAGTGAACTTGTAGGTGGAGGAGAGAAGGGGTGGGTGGGGTGTGGAGCGGGAACACAGTCCTGCCAGCTATAGCTTCACCAACCGATGTGATGATGTCAACCACAGATTTGTGTGTGCCCCAGTGCTCAGCTTACGCACACACGCACACACACACACACACAGACATGGGCACACACATGCTCACACACGCAGGACCAGATCTGGGCCTCAGAGAAGAGGCAGCTAGATACATCCATTGGTAGCAAAACTGGAGCTGGTCCTGGCTGTCAGTAGAACGAAAGAAGGGGCAATACTGGTATACACAGACTGTGAGGAAACACTTAGTCCGGTCGTATCTTTATCTCCTATCCCTTGGCTGTCCCTGTTCTGTTGGCACATGATGGTGCAACCTTGGTCAGTTTAAGGTGCCAGATGAGCAGACTCATGACCTGATATTTGGGGCCACACCCAGTGGTGCTCAGGGGTCACGCCTGGCTGTGTTCAGGGCACTGTGGTGGTGCTAGCGAGTGAACCTGGGCCTTTTGTGTCTAGTCTGTTGAACTCTGGCCCTTGGTGGAACCTTAAGACTGTGGGGATGGGGGATTCTGGGCTCCCACATGTCCCTGATTGGTCTTTTTGATCATCTGGTTCCAGGGAACAAAGAATCGACCTGGCAATGCCTTGGAAAAGGAGGTAGAAAGCATGGGGGCCCATCTGAACGCCTACAGCACCCGGGAGCACACAGCATACTATATCAAGGCGCTCTCCCAGGATCTGCCAAAAGGTATCATTCTGAGGAGGGGGCAGGAATGGGGGGCTCAGACTCTAGGGGTGTAGAGCTTGGGTTCTCAGAGCCCCTGCTCAGGCCAGAGAGTGGTGCTATCTTGCGTACATGTGGACTTGGAGCAAGAGGTGCTGGGGGCTTGTGCCTTTACTGGTCTCCCAAGCCTTACCTGCTGCCCAAACCTGTCCTTGCATCCAGCCGTGGAGCTGCTGGCAGACATCGTTCAGAACTGCAGTCTGGAAGACTCCCAAATTGAGAAGGAGCGTGACGTGATCTTGAGGGAGCTGCAGGAGAATGATGCATCTATGCAGAATGTGGTCTTTGACTACCTGCATGCCACTGCCTTCCAGGGCACGCCTCTTGCCCAGCCTGTGGAAGGGCCGAGTGAGAACGTCAGGTGAGGTGTGCGGAGCCTGTCATTTTCAGGGATACTGTGGGATGTTGGAATCTTTTCATTTGTTTGGGGGCCACACCCACTAGTGATGGGAGCTGTTGCTGGTGTGCTACTGTGTTCAGAGGTCACTCCTGGCAGTGCTGGGGGACCATGCAGCACCAGGGATGGAAACTCAGCTTCCTGTGTGTAACTCATGTGCTGCAGTCCTTTGAGTCCTTTTAACGGCCACATTTTTGTTGGAATTAGGGTTTTTTTAGACTGTTTCTGATAGTCTGGAGTGGGGAGCTGGGCACCCCATCTATGCTGCTGCTTGTTCTCTGGTGGGGTGAGCTTGGATGCTGTCAAGAACTCCCCCAGTGTCAGAGTGGACACAGGCTGCCCTTCTGATCTGAGAGGGGAGAAGAAACCAGGGGTATTCTGGGCCTGGCTCTCCAGAGACACTGTTATCTTCCTATCTGTCTGCGCAGACCCACTCTCTGAGAGGAGAGCATTGAATCACTGTTTGGAGAGGTGAGGACCCTGTCTGTCTTGCAGGAAGCTGTCTCGTGCTGACCTGACCGAGTACATCGGCAGACACTACAAGGCCCCTCGCATGGTGCTGGCGGCGGCTGGAGGTGAGGAAAGTGTGCATTGCCAGCCATGGGTCACCGGATCCTGGGTCTCCTGGTCCTGAGCACGACGGGGGGGAGGAGGTGTCCCCTGCTGGGCTCCTCCTTTCACCTGTGCTTGCTAGGTAAGGTAGGAGTCTACACTGCCGCCTCTGGGACTGGCCACATGAGGATGCTGTTCCCCGCTGTAGGTGAACCTCAGCCGGCCTGCTGGGCTCTTCAGGCCCAGACCTTTATCAGTGCCCGGCCCCTCCCTGACCTAGGCTTGGGTTGCGCAGATGTGTGACACTGACCATTTGCCGCCTGGGGCAGAAGGGAGGGGAGTAGCAGGGAGGGGGTGGGGTGTTCAGCAAGGGGGAGATGAGAGAAGGCGCACTTTTGGAGTACATACTGTTTGGAAAGAGGCCCACAGTGGGGAGATTTAGTTACAGGCCAGAGGGGCTGGCAGGCAGCAGCATGGCTCACCTGATGGGCAGAAACTGGCCCTGCAGCCATATGGAGGTCTGTTGTTGAGAGCAGACATGGAAGGGCCACGAGTTGTGGGTGCAGGCTCTGTGGTGGGGTGCGGGCAGGGATATTTCTTCATGGTGAGGTGCGGGCAGGGGTGTTCCTCCATGATAGGGCATGGGTAGGGGTGCTCCTATATGATCAGGCATGAACTGGGGTGCTCCTTTGTGATGGGGCGCGGGCAGGGGTGCTCCTCTATTCGGCCATGGCAGCGGGGCAGACGAGAAAGAGCTGTGTTTGGACCCTTGAGGTCAGCAGTCCTGGAGACCAAGAGTAGTTTCAGCCCTGATCTGTCAGACTGTTGAGTCCAACCAGGTCTGAGCTCAGGAAAGGAGAGAAGGGGCTGAGGCACCAGTATCAGTCACCCAGGACAGTGCTCACAAGCCAGGGTGACAGCCCCAGGGGACATTGCTCACCAGCCAGGATGATGGTCCCCGAGGGGGTAGTGCTCTCCTGCCAGGATGACTTTCCCTAGGGGGCAGTGCTCTCCTGCCAGGGTAATGGCTGCAGGGGTGGCCTCTGGGCAGGAGGAGGAGAGGTGTCGCAGATTCCTCGGGGTCTGAGATTGGAAAAGTCTTTAGTTCTCGGGGTGGACCCCAGAATGAGTCACAGTTCTGCAGTAGCACCTTTTTGTCTCCTCTCCCTCACCACCCTCTACAGGGCAGCTGCCAGGATTTGCTTGAGGACTGGAGGGACAAGGAAAGGCAGAGCAGGTGGCCTAGTTAGTGCCCAGGGGGCTGCGGCCCTGTTCTCGATGCGCTGGCCAAGGGGTGGCAGCTGGTCGGTCCTGGACCCGTGAAGGATCCTCTCCTTTCACCTCTCCAGTGTCATGACTTGCTCATGTTTCCCACCAGACTGCACATGAGGCTGCTGGCCTGTATTTTTCATGGGAAGTAGGGGTGGCAAGGATTGAACCCAAGGCTTTATACCTATGAAGTATGTACTCTACCCCAGTGTGCTCAGGCAGCATAAGTGGTTCCGGGGATGGGACGGGGATGACTGCTGTTCGGTCAGCACTTTTTTTTTTTTTTTTGCTTTTTTTGGGTCACACCCAGCGATGCACAGGAGTTACTCCTGGGTCCACACTCAGAAGTTACTCCTGGCAGTGCTCAGGGGACCACATGGGATTGCTGGGAATCGAACCCAGGTCGGCCGCTTGCAAGGCAAACGCCCTACTCACTGTGCTATCTCTCCAGCCCCCTCAGTCAGCACTTTCACTCCTGTACTCTGTCCGGCCCCTAAAACATCTTTCTTGACAGGAGTGGAGCATCGGCAGCTTCTGGACCTGGCCCAGAAGCACTTCAGCAGCGTCTCTGGGACATATGCAGAGGACGCTGTCCCCGCCGTGACTCCATGCCGCTTCACGGGTAGCGAGGTGGGCAGGCTGGCGGCCAGGCAGGGATGTGCTTCGGGAGGACCCCTTGGTGCAAACTTGTCCCTCGAACTCCAGCGCTTGTTGGGAGGGGCCTGGGGCTGCTGCATGACACACACATGCACTCCCACATCCGCACACACTTCCCCCCAGACCTTTCCCTGGGTAGTCTTGTCTCCTTCAGCCTTGCCATGTGCTGTTTCAGATCCGCCACCGGGATGATGCCCTGCCCTTTGCCCATATAGCCATTGCAGTGGAGGGTCCTGGCTGGGCCAATCCTGATAACGTGACTCTCCAAGTGGCCAATGCCATCATTGGCCACTACGACTGCACCTATGGGGGTGGCAAGGTAAGTGCGAGGGCTGGGCAATGTGCCTTGCCTCTAGCAGAGAGGGGTGCTGTGTATTCAGTGTGGACGCGGGGCTATGCTGAGTACCCTTGTTTCTGGTAGCACCTGTCCAGCCCACTGGCTTCAGTGTCTGTGGCCAACAAGCTCTGCCAGAGTTTCCAGACCTTCAACATCTGCTACGCAGACACCGGCTTGCTGGGCGCGCACTTTGTCTGCGATGGGATGAGCATTGACGACATGATGTTCTTCCTGCAAGGCCAGTGGTGAGAGTCAGCGTGGCATTGCCGGGCCCTGGGGGACAGTGGCACGCCACAGTATGGAACACAGTGACACCATTAACCTCCCCTGCTTTAGGATGCGTCTTTGCACCAGTGCCACAGAGAGTGAGGTGGTCCGGGGCAAGAACATCCTCAGAAACGCCCTGGTGTCTCAGCTGGATGGTGAGTCTTGCGGACCTGTGGGGACCTTCAGGGCCAGTTCCTGAGATTAGAAAGGACAACTTCGGGTCACAGCACCTCCCCCCATCCATTCCCTTACTCCCACAGCCCAGCAAGGACTGGCACTGCCCTAAAGGGCCAAGTGGGGGCCAGACAAGCAACCCCGTTAGAGCAGTTGTTTATTTTGTGGAGGCAGTGGCTGGGACCAGAGCAGGTTTCTGGGTGGGCCAGTGGACCTGGAAGCCTGTCCTCATCCTGACAGGCACAACTCCCGTGTGCGAGGACATCGGACGCAGTATCCTGACCTATGGCCGCCGCATCCCTCTGGCCGAGTGGGAAAGCCGGATTGCGGTAACATGGGCTCCTGGGAAAAGTTCTGGGGTCTTCACCTGACACACTGCTAGAGGGTGGGGAGTGAGGCCTGACAGCAGAGACAGCCCTGGTGGCAGCAACCGTCACACATGGAGCTGGTGTAATTGGAGGGCGGGGCCCAGGGCTAGTGGCTGGCGTCGGGTGGGGCTTTGGAGGTCTCCAGCTGGCAGAGCCTCATAGCCTGCCTTCTGGGTGAGGGCTCCACCACGGTGCACATGGAAGTTCTTGGTCCACGTGGAAGTTGTTGGCCCACTGACTGACATTAGCTGGCTGGGGCTCCCCAGGGGCCCGTGAGTCACTGTCCTGTTCTGCTCTGCAGGAAGTGGATGCAAGTATGATCCGAGAGGTCTGCTCCAAATACTTCTACGACCAGTGTCCTGCAGTAGCGGGCTACGGTGAGTGGCCTGCAAGTCTGCTCTTTGTTCTCTCTGCAAGGATCTCTGCTTCCCCTTCAGCACCCCGCCCCATACCTGCCCACCACCCCCACCCCATCCACTCTGAAGGCAGCAAGTTGAGGCCCCCAAGAGGCTCAGCCCAAGAGCCTGGCTGCCAGGGAGTTCTTGCTCAGAAAACCTGTCCCAGCAGCTCCCTGTCTCCCTGCCAGGGTGCCTCCATCGGTGCCCCACACCCGCCAGGTAACGGATACCTGCACAGGTGGGGTGGGGCTTCCAGGGCCAGGCATGAAGAGACAGGCTCGCAGCCCTGCGGGAATGTTCTCTCCCCTCTTTCCACTCAAAGCCTGTCTTGTGCTGCTCTGGGCAGCTCTGAATTGGGTGTGGCTCAGGGCCAGGTGTCCCTGCACAGGCCAGGGGCCCCACCCTGACGCCCTGCCCTATCCCTACAGGCCCCATTGAGCAGCTCCCAGACTACAACCGGATCCGCAGTGGCATGTTCTGGCTCCGCTTCTAGGCAGGAAGCCTCTGCAGACAAGAAGGAGGCCCAGGTTCACTCACTCCCCCCCCCCAAAAAAAAAAATGAAAACCACGGCACCTCAGCACACCAAGCCCGTGCTGCAGGGTCTGCACAATAATAAAGTCTTGTCTTCAGAGCCATGTTGTCTGTCTTGGGTTGACATGCAGTCTATGGGCAGTGGTTTGGGGCTCGGGGACTCTTGATTCTGCACCCCTGAATGCTCTGCCTTCCTATGGGCTGATGTGGCCTCAGCAAGGGGCAAGTGCGGGGGCTGCGCACCAGGCGGAAGCCTTTGATGCTGGTAAGCTGAATCCAGATGTTTCCACTTAATCACTTAGTCTGTCCTGAGAGGGTTGTGGGAGGGACCCCACATCGGAACTGTGACTCCAGCCATGGGATGACTCCAACCATGGAATCTGGGTGGGAAGCCCCTCTCTCTGGACACCAGCTAACACTCACTGTGGTCCTTATACCCCTGGATGGAGCGGGAAGGGCCAAGGGCTGCTGAGGCCCCTTTGTGTGTGTTTATACTCTGGATTCTGGGAGGAGGGTAGCCTGGGGCATAGTGTTCCCATTTGCTCCATAACTGCTGCCTGCACAGGCAGGGCAAGAATCTTTTGCCTTCTTAGGTCGCTGACTCAGGCTCCAAGAATATCCCTGAGCTCAGTGGGGCCGGAGCCCCCTCCCTTGACTAGGTCTGTCCCTGACAAGTCCTGAGCTGCGAGCCTGGTGATTCCTTCTCCATCTTCTGGAGGGCAGGACTTGATGGAGCTCAGCTGTCTGATCCCTTAGGTCCTGTTCCCAAGGTCAGTGGGCAAATAGATATAACCCCCTTGCCCCCAGCTTTTTCAAGGTGAAGAGGTACCTGAGTGCCAGGGTACAGATGGGAATGAGTCAGTTGTGTGAGGAAGGTGCTTGCTGGCAATTTCGAGTAGTGTCCTGGGACAAGGATTGAGGGTTATTCAGAAGACCCCCTAATACCCCAGCTTCACAGCAGCTAAAACCAGCATTTCTCAGATGGTGGAGGGTCATAAGTTCTCATGTGGGCTCCCAGGATACTCCAAGTAGGCCACCAAACCGGACAGGCACACTGGTGGGATGACCACAGAAAGGAGACAAGGTGGAAAGGGGGGTCACAGCTGGAAAAGTTTGAAAAAATGCTGGCCCTGCAAGTCCTTCCTACTCTACCCCAAGCTTTGTCCCTTGTGTTTGCTTCCTTGTTCAGGAAATAACTGTCAGTGCTTTCTAGAACCCAGGCCCAGGGACCTTCAGTCATTCTGTTTGGTGACTGGAGAGTGCAGAGCTCTGACAGGCCTGGCCATGGGTACTGGGAGGTGGGGACCAGAAGGCCGGGGAGCAGCAAGGGCCAACTGTGGTCCTGAGTTAGAGCTGGAGGCTGAGACCTGCCCTCAGCCAGGGGGTGTGTCTGCCCAGGAGAGCTCTTGACTGCTGGAACCAATGGATTCCTGGCTGGGGTTCCTGGCCGGTGCAGCCAGGGAGTAGACCCCTTCCTCCAGAGGCTTGTAGAAGGGGACGTTGGAGGTGCAGAGAGCAGTGATGGAGAAACTTCAGAGCATCCGAGACCCTTAGGCTGGATTTCTATGGCACCGGAAGAGCTGCAATGGCAGAGCAGAGGTCAGAGCTGTAGGAAGAGCTGGGGTGGGCTGCAGATGGCACAAGTTGGGGCCATGGGTTGTGCCCCACATGGCCTGCTGGGATGGGAGGCTGGCACCCTTTTCTTTGGGGAGAATCCCATGGCTCTGTTGAGGTTTGCCTGACCAATCCCTGAGAGGCTGGCCCCATTCCCATGAGAACGAGGTCATAGTTGCTGGTTTGGCCTATTTCTCACCCACCATTGCTGTCCAAGAGATGAGGGTCTTGGGGGAAGCTCTGTGTCCCTTCCCTGAAGGTTCATGGGGTGGGGGATGGGGTCCTGGAACACAGCTAAGACCAAGGCTGGCAGATGACAGCTCCATCTAAGGCAAATACAAGACGGGCTGTTCTGGGGTACCAACCTCTGTACTACAATGAGACAGCAGGATGTGCCTCAGTGTCCCAGCTCTGACCATAACCAGACACTCAGCGCTGCACAACTGGGGGCTGAGCACCCCCATTCCTCCCTACTCAGTCATGAGTCCTCAGGGGAAACTGGGGGGTCCCTAGGTGGCAGTTCTCAATGCATGGACTCTCTGGGCATCCCAGAATTATCCAGAAGTGGCAGATTTTGGGACTCTGAGAGGATGTCACCTTGGTGTCACCTATAAGGAACACATATGCACTCAAAAAGGTGTCTGCCCTGGGGGACGAAGGGGTCTGACAGTTTACAGGGATGGGAAGTAAAGTCTGGGGGCGGGGGTGGCAGAGGCATGCAGCAAAGGCAGTAAGGAGTAAAAAGGCAGAAGTTACAAGTGGGCCAGGAGGGCAGAGAGCAAAGGAGGTTGACCACACTCTGGACCCAATGGATTCCTGGCTGGGGTTCCTGGCCGGTGCAGCCAGGGAGTAGACCCCTTCCTCCAGAGGCTTGTAGAAGGGGACGTTGGAGGTGCGGAGAGCAGTGATGGAGAAACTTCAGGGGTTCCTGGGGTTAGGAGGGCCTAGGGGAAGGCTGGGTGGAAGGGGAGGCTCAAGAGTTTAAGTTTATCAAAGTAAGGCAGAGAAAGATAAACACTGATTTCACTCATGTGGACACAAAGAAACAAAAAGGAACTAAAGAAAACAAGAACAAACTTTTAGGGGCCAGGGGACATAAGAGTGGTAAGCACTCAAAAGGGTGGGTGTGGGGCAGTAAAAAATGGATAAAAGGAGTTAAGGGTATGGTGAAGGATGGAAGCAGAATTCTGGTTGGAATTCTGGCAAGATCAGGCTGCAGATACAGAGGACACCTGCCCCATCTGTAAAGCTGGAAACCAGCGTCTTACCACTCAGGGGCGGAGGAAGAGGAGGTCCCAGGAAGGGTCTCGAGAGGGGTGCGCCCAGAGCAGCCCAGATCCACCAATGGCGACACAGAGTAGGTGGATTCCTGGGACATGAGCTGTCCCTGTGGGTGGTCCCCCTCCACACACAAACAGCCCCCTGGCCCCCCATCCCAGCGTTTATGGCATGGTAGGGCTGTTGGGGTGCAGGGGTGGGCCTGGAGGCACAAACACAACAGATTCCTTTAGGTATCCAGATCGCCCTGAGGGGGGAGAGGTGAGCATGACTTGGAAGCCATCCAAGGGACCGTTGGTTTCCGGGAGAAGCCCCCGAAATTCTTCATTTGTTGGCCTGTGAGGGATTAGGTGGGGCCCAGGAGGCCCCAGACAAGCCAAGTCTGAATCACAGGAATGGCCAGCGGCGGGACACTTGGCCTGAGGGCTTGTCTGGGCACCCCCATCGATGGGCTGTGAGTCATCTCCAGCTGCTGCCCCCCCCACGCCCCCCCCCACCATCCTGTCCTCTTTTTCCCCAAGAACCTATTCCAGTCCCAGCCCCCATTTGCGCTTCACTTTGAAACCCTATGGCAGCCTTGAGAGCTGACCCCAGCAGGGCTTGGAAGGGGACCCCTAACGCGACTATCCGCAGAGAACTTCTGGGGGATTTCCTGGAGCGATAGAAAGTGTGGGGGGGGAGGGGGGTTTACATTTTAAGAGAAGTCAGATCACAGGGCGGGGGTGGCGACCTCTGGGATGGTGGGCGGGGGCGGCCGCCTGGGTCCCCGCCCGCCGCTCCGCCCCCAGGGACCTGGGACTTTTCTTGGCGGTGGCGGCGGGGGCTGCAGCGGCGGCTGCAGGAGCCGGCGGACTCGCGCAGGCAAGATCGGGTCTGGGGTGGGAGCTGGCAGTGCCCAAGGACAGAGGCGCGGGGCTCTGACCGGCCCCTGCACGCAGGATGAGGCTGCGGCTCCTGGTGGCCGCGCTCTGCGCGGGGATCCTGGCAGCGGTGCCCCGCGCGCGGGCCCAGCACCCGGACAGAGGTGGGCATGGCAGAGAAGGACCCCGACCCGGACTCTGCGCCGCGTGCCCCGCTACTCCCCTGGCCTTCTCCCCAGTCCCTGGCCACCTCCCCTCGTCTCCCCCCAACTCACCCCACATCCCCCGGGGCGCTCACTGTCGCCTCCAAACCGCTCCGAACCTTTCCGGACTCCGGTTCTGGCTCTCACATGCTCGCTGCGCCCCCGCTCTGTCACCCGGCACCGGTCCCTCCAGGCCAAATTAGTCCCAGGTCCACATCCGCGCTGGCGACAATCTCGCCCCTACAGTGTGGGCAGGAGGGGGTGCTCGGCTTCCCGGCAGTGCACCCCCAGACGCGCGCGCCGCACCTGGCCTGGCTGGTTCCCCGCCCCCCGCCCCCCAGTCCGTGGGACCCCGGGGCGGGGCGGGGGGCTGGCCTCGGAGAAGAGGCGCCCACCTCTCCCGCTCGCCCCAGTGACCTGCACGCGCCTCTACGCCGCGGACATCGTGTTCCTGCTCGACGGCTCCTCGTCCATCGGCCGCAGCAACTTCCGCGAAGTGCGCGGCTTCCTGGAGGGGCTGGTGCTGCCCTTCTTGGGGGCGGCCAGCGCTCAGGGGGTGCGCTTCGCCGCAGTGCAGTACAGCGATGACCCGCGGTGAGTGGGGGCCCCAGAGACCCGTCAACCCACCAGAATTCCTCTGCTGACTGGGGAGCACGCCCCACCCCCTGCCCACCACCTCCTCTGCAGTCAGGCAGGGTCTGGAGGTCGAGCCAGGCCAGCACAGAGAGGGGCCTCACTCACTGTGACAGGGAGGGGTACTGCAGAACAGGTGCCCTGTCCTGTGCTCCCCATGTTCCAGCCTTCTGAGCCCTCAATCTGTCCACTCACCAGGGGGCTTCCCTGTTTGGCCAATGTCCACCTCCTTTGGCCAATGTCCACCTCCCTTCACAACCGGGCCTTCCTTCTTCCATGGTTAAGTACCAGACATGCTGCACCCCAATCTCACCCAGACTGTGATGCTGCCCTGTGGTAGGCACAGCCATAGGCAGTACACAAGGCAATCCCTGAGGGTAGGACACTTGACTTGCACAGTTGACACAGATTCAACCCCTGGCACCCTATGTGGTCCCCAGAGCCCCACTAGGAGTGATCCACGAGGGTGGAGTCAGGAGTAAGGCCTGAACACTGTTGGGTGTGGTATACACACACACACACACACACACACACACACATCCCTGAGAGGGTAGTTAACTTGGGGGCCTCAGACAACCCAGAGGACTCTCAAGGATACTCACTGCCTGTTCCCTGGAGGCCTCTTGGGGACCAGGGCCCAGACCTGGGCCCATGTGGCTTGCACCCTCTTTTTCTCACAGGACAGAGTTTGGCCTGGATGCCCTCGGTTCAGGAGTGGATGTGATGCGCGCCATCAGGGAGCTCAGCTATAAGGGGGGCAACACGCGCACGGGGGCTGCCATTCTGCATGTGGCTGAGGAGATTTTCCTGCCCCAGCTAGCCCGCCCCGGCGTTCCCAAGGTGACCGTCCCCCCCACCACCCACAGTGTCCAGGAGCCCCTGCTGCCCCCAGGCTGCACTGACCTGAGTCCCTGCTGGCCCAGGTCTGCATCCTTATCACAGATGGCAGGTCCCAGGACCTCGTGGACTCTGCCGCCCAGAGGCTCAAGGGACAGGGGGTCAAGCTGTTTGCGGTGGGTGAGTACCCAGCTGGTGACAGGTGGGCCAGGCCAGTGTGTGGAACTCGGAGCTGACAGGACTTGCCCTCAGGCATCAAGAATGCTGACCCCGAGGAGCTGAAGCGAGTGGCCTCCCAGCCCACCAGCGATTTCTTCTTCTTTGTCAACGACTTCAGCATCTTGAGGACGCTCCTGCCCCTCATTTCCCGGAGAGTGTGTACAACGGCTGGTGGCGTGCCAGTGGCCCTGCCCCGTGAGTGCCTGCCTGCTTGTGGCTGCACCCCTGACACCCCGACCCTCTGCCTCACACCTGCTCCAGCAGTGCACCCCATGCGCTCTTGACCCTTCACCCCACTCAGTGCTGCCCCTCCCACCTGAACCCCCTTTCCCAGCTGATGGCTCAACCTCTGGCCCCCGAGACCTGGTGCTGTCAGAGCCCGGTAGCCAATCCCTGCGAGTCCAGTGGACAGCGGCCAGTGGCCCTGTGACGGGCTATAAGGTCCAGTACACGCCTCTGACTGGACTGGGACAGCCTCTGGCGAGCGAGCGGCGGGAGGTGAGGACGTGGGGCCTGGCAGAGAGGGCGGGGGACTCAGGTGAGCAAGGTGAGTTGACCTCTGACCCTGGCAGGTGAGTGTCCCAGCTGAAGAGACCAGTGTATGGCTGCAGGGTCTTCGGCCACTGACCGAGTACCAAGTGACTGTCACAGCCCTCTATGCCAACAGCATCGGGGAGGCCGTGAGCGGGACGGCTCGGACCAGTGAGTAGCTCCACTGACCCTGCCCCCTCTCTCCTTCCTCCTGTCACTGCCCCACTCCTGACCCCACTAATCCCCGGCGGGATCTTTCCCTAGCTGCCCTGGAGGGGCCAGAGCTGACCATCCAGAACTCCACAGCCCACAGTCTCCTGGTGGCCTGGCGGAGTGTGCCAGGTGCCACCGGCTACCGTGTGACGTGGCGTGCGCTCAGTGGTGAGAAAGAGGGGCGCCGAGGGGGACCCTGGGCAGGGCTGCAGAGTCCTGAGGTGGCTCAGTCTTCAGTCCACTGAACCTGCTGTGTACCCCACACAGGTGGGGCTGCACAGCAGCAGGATCTGGGTCCTGGGCAGTGGTCAGTGTTACTACGTGGCCTAGAGCCTGGTACGGACTATGAGGTGACTGTCAGCATCCTGACTGACCATACTGAGGGCCCCACTGCCTCCCTGACGGCCCGTACCGGTAAGGAAGATTTCTTCAGACAGGGCGGGAGGATAGGGTACAAGGGCCAGTGATGTCTCCTGTGCCCTGGGCAGACGCTTCTCTGGAGCAGTCCCTGCGTGCAGTAATCCTGGGCCCCACGTCCATCCTTCTGTCCTGGAACTCGGTGCCCAAGGCCCGTGGCTATCGGCTAGAGTGGCAGCCTGAGAGTGGTCAGTGCATCCTGGGGCTCGGTGGGAAGGTGGGGGCGTTGCTGGCTCCCACTGACTGACCCTGTCACTTTGCAGACTTGGAGTCATCACACAAGGTGCTGCTGTCCTCGGATGTGACCCATCACCAGCTGGACGGTCTGCAACCCAATACCAAGTATCACCTCAAGCTCTATGCTCTGCTGGAGGGTCACGAGGTGGCCACACCTGTCACCGTGGTCCCCACAGGTGAGCACACTGTGGGCTGGCCTCACGAGGGGGGAAGCCGCGGGGGCCCCATGCTGCCTCTCATGTTGCCTGTCCTGCAGGGCCAGAGATGCCTGTGGGTCCTGTGACAGATCTACAGGCCACCAAGCTGCCCGGGCGACGGGTGCAAATGTCCTGGAGCCCGGTTCCTGGTGCCACTGAGTACCGTGTCACAGTACGAAGTTCCCAGGGTGAGATGGACACAGCCAGCACTCCCGACACACACACTCAAGTTCCAGCCCTCAGGGGCTGACTGTACCTTCACCCCGTCTCTCTCTATCCCTGCATTCCTATGGCCTCTTTACCTCTCTCTGTCCAGCTGCCTCCCCAGATGACCCTGCGCACACGGGGCCTGTCTGCTTTGCCCACAGCCCTGCTTGACGGTTTACCACAACCACAAGTTCATTTACTTTTCTCCTATCACCCTAGTGGTGACCACTGTCCATGTCCCCACTCATGTCACTGTCTGTGATTTGCCGACTCACCTTGCTGTCCACTCACCCGTCACCTCGGGTCTCTGTTCACCATCGACCTTCGTGATCTTGTGCTTCTTCATGCCTGTCCTCACCCCTCACCCTCTCCACTGCACATGTCTCGCCATCACTGACCCTGCCATGTTCCCATCAGTGGCTAGCCACATGGCCACGTCCCTCTATTACTGTGCCTGCCTTGCCCCTAGGGATTGAGCGGACCCAGGTGCTTTCTGGGAGACAGACGAACCTGGAGTGGGATGACTCGTGGGCTGGGCCCACCTACACGGTGCGGGTGTCTGCGCGAGTGGGCACCCGAGAAGGCAGTGCCGGCATCCTCACTGTTCACCGGGGTGAGCGCTGCCAGGGGTTTTAGGAGACAGCCACCTGGCTCACACCAGTCTTGCTCTTGACCCTTGACATCTGTCTTCACCTGTAGAACTGGACACCCCACTTGCTGTCCCAGGGCTGAGGGTCGTGGCATCAGATGCAACCAGAGTGAGGGTGGCCTGGGGCCCTGTGCCTGGAGCAAGCGGATTTCGGGTTACCTGGAGGACAAGTGATGGTCTGTTGGGATGTGGGGGCGGGGAGTGGAGGACTGAGGGGGAAGGCAGGAGCCAAGCCAACACTTGCTCTGTCCTAGGTGCTGTGTCCAGCCAGACGCTGTCTTCAGAATCTACCAGTACGGACATCGTGGGTCTGCAGCCTGGAACCTCCTACCAGGTGGCTGTGTCAGCACTTCGAGGGAGAGAAGAAGGGTCCCCTGCAGTCATCACGGCTCGAACTGGTCAGGGACTGGCGCAGCCCCATGGTTCTTTTTTTTTTTTTTTTTTTTTAATTTATTTATTGAATCACTGTGGGAAAGGTTACAAAGCTTTCAGGTTTATGTCTCAGTCATGCAAATATCAAACACATTTCCCTTTACCAATACTTATTTTTTCCCATGAAGAACCCCAATAAAACCCCACCCCCCACCCCTCCCCGTCCCTGTGAGGCAGATGAATTCTAGTTAACACTCTATCCGCTTTGATTAGATTGTTTCAATAAAAGATTCGCCACTATTATTTAGAGTTTACCCCCCCCCAAATCAGACATGCTGAAAAAGCATTGTGAAGTGATTTGCTTTCTACAGCTGGGTTCAAGAATTAAATGTTGGTTTTGGATTTCTGCTATTTTACCTATTGACCCTGGAAGTATTTCTACTGAAAGTCAGATAGTTAAGAAATTGGTTTCTGTGTTCTGGAGTCGTGGCCGTGCTGGAGAGCCGCTCGTGGGGGGCAACTGGTGGCCTCGGTAGGGCGTGAAGGGCGGAGCGAAACGCCCCCCTTCCCATGAGGTTTTAGTCGCCCCCACACTCCCGGCTCATACCTGCTGTCCACAAGGCTCCCATGTGGCCGCCATCTTTCTTTCCAGAGAGGAGAGGGCGAATGGAGCCCCATGGTTCTTGACCTCTGGTGCCCCTGCAGACCTCCAGGCCCACCCTCTCAGACCCCTGCTGCTCCCTCAGAGCCCATCCTCCACTTCTGTCACCCCTGCCTCCGCTTAAGCCCTTACCATTTTTTTTCTTTTTGTGGCGGCCCATACCCTACTGTACTCAGGTTTATCCCTGCTCAGTGTTTAGTGATCACTCCTAGTGAGCTCAGGGGACCATCTGGAGTGCCAGGATACTGGACCCGGGTCAGTCACAGGGAAGACAAGTGCCCTGCAGGCTGTATTAGGAGACACACACTATAGTTGCTCTTGGGCCTACACCCCCAGCTTCCTTAAATTCCTCTGTCTCTCCCCTGACACTCCGCTATGATTGCCCTTGAATTTCCACCACCTAATTTCTCAGGCCCTCCTGCCCTTTTCTGTTGAACCGAGTCGCAGGGGGAGACTTTCTCATACCCTCCCTTAAAATCTTCTGTCTTCTCCTTTGCATCTTCCTCTCTCAGGTTCCTGTCACTTACGGCCTTATATCACCACATCCCCTCTGTTGGGACCGCCAGTGCTTCCCATATCTGACTCATCCATGGCCTTCCCTCTGAGATTCTTGCTTCTTGCTGGACTCCTATCTCCTCTTCCCTGAGATGACCCTGTCTTCTCTATTAGCCCTTCCAACTGCTTCCTTCACCAGAACCCCCATTGCCTCTCCCTCCAGACCCCCTGGGCTCAGTGAGGACCGTCCATGTCACTCGCACCAGCAGCTCATCTGTCACCATCGCCTGGAACAGGGTTCCGGGTGCCACAGGATACAGGATCTCCTGGCACTCAGACCATGGTGCGGACCAGGGGTTTTGGACAGGAACAGAGGTTTGGAGGGTTGTAGAGACCAGGTCTGGATAGAATAAGTGCTTACGGGTCCAGGAGGGGATTGGGGAGCAGAGTGTGGCTAGCCCTAGAGCTGTCTCCTTTCCCACCCTCAGGCCCAGAGAGATCCCAATTGGTTTCTGGGGAAGCCACAGTAGCTGATCTGGATGGGCTGGAGCCAAATACTGAGTACACAGTGAGCGTGAGGACTCATGTGGCTGGTGCTGATGGGACCCCTGCCTCTGTGGTTGTCAGGACTGGTGAGTCAACTGCCAACCACATCTCATTATCACACCCTAACACCCCACTGAATCTTCCTGACTGCCCACACTGCCCTGAGGCCCTGATGTCCTCCTGTCCACACTTACTTCACCTGACCTCTTCTGTTGGAACCATGCCTCAGCGGCCAGCCTGTTCTGGGCTAGTCTTGCAGAGGCCCCTGACCCCTTCTTCTATGTCTGTTCTCAGACCCTGAGACGGTGGGCAGTGTGTCCAAGCTCCAGATTCTCAATGCTTCCAGCGATGTTCTTCGAGTCACCTGGGTGGGGGTCACTGGAGCCACCGCCTACAGACTGGCCTGGGGCCAGAGCGAGGGTATGATTCCATGACCCCACTCTTGTTTGAGACCTTCACTTGCTGTCTGAGACCCCACTTCCTGTTTGGGAATGCCCCCTCCACTCAGCCACCCCCAGCTCTGACTCTTTCCCCTGTGCCCGTCCTGGCCAGGTGGTCCTGTGAGACACAAGATACTCCCCGGAGACACGGACACGGCAGAGATACGGGGCCTGGAAGGAGGAGTCAGCTACTCCGTGAGAGTCACCGCGATTGTTGGGGACCGAGAAGGCGCACCTGTCTCCATTGTCGTCACCACGCGTAGGCCGAGCTTGGGGCGAGCCTTGGAGTGGTGACCCGAGCTGTTTGGGGGCGGGGCTTGCAGTTGGAATTGGAAAAGGGGCTAGGGTTTGATAGGGAGTAGTATTTGGGGGCGGGGCGTGTTGCAGGCGCGATCTGGGATTGGTGCAGGGATCATGGGGCGGGGCTTCCTTGACCCTGAGCTCTTCTCCCCAGCGCCTGAGGCTCCGCCCACCCTGGAGACCCTTCACGTAGTGCAGCGAGGACCGCACTCTCTGAGGCTGCGCTGGCAGCCAGTCCCTGGTGCACTTGGCTACCGCCTTCGTTGGAGGCCCGAGGGTGAGTGCGGCCCCAGGACGGGTTTAGGGCTGGGGCATAGAGAGAGGGGTGTGGTGGGGGTCAGTGAGAGTAGACAGGGTCAACCAATGTGGGGTGTCTGTGGGATCAGTCCAGGAGATGGGTGGAATCAGTGAAGGGAGTCAGGTGGACGGTGTTAGTCAGAACAGGGAATATTAGTGAGGAGGGTCATCACAATAAGGGAGGTGAGGGCCTGTGAGTTGGGGGGCCATGGGTGCCAGTTGGAGCCCCCCATGCTTCCCACATCCCCCCATGTCTGTTGCAGGAGGCCATGAGCAGTCTCGGGTGTTGGGGCCCGAGCTCAGCAGTTATGAACTGGACAGACTGGAGCCCGGGACCCGATACCACCTGCGGCTGAGTGTGCTTGGGCCGGCTGGAGAGGGCCCTTCCTCGGAAGCGACTGCGCTAACTGGTGAGCCCAGAGTTTCCATCCTTGCCCACTTTGCTCCTTTGTCCTGCAGTGTCCTGTCCCTCAGCACCCCGAGAGACACCTCTCCACCACTCCTGACACTGGGGTGTTCCCACCATCATCCCTGTTGGCACCTACATTCCTAAGATGGACCTGCCCCAGGCTGTCCTTTGATCTCTCCCCTTTGGGTTTTAGACTGATTCCTGCTCTTTCATTTCTCCAGAGTCACCTTGGGTCGCAAGCACTGAACTACATGTGGTGGAAAGAGGCATTGACTCTGTGACTCTGACCTGGACCCCAGTGTCTGGGGCATCCAGCTATATCCTGTCCTGGCGTCCTCTGCGAGGCCCTGGCCAAGGTGACGGGAGGTCATGTCGCAGTATACTGGAGGCCGGAGCTCCACAGAGGGCCTCCTGGCTAACAGATTGTTGTCCTTCACAGAACTGCCTGGGGGCTCGCAGACACTCCCGGGGACAGCCGGCTCCCAGCGGGTGACGGGACTCCAGCCCGGTGTCTCCTACAGCTTCTCCCTAACACCCATCCGCGAGGGTGTGCGGGGTCCCGAGGCCTCTATCACCCAGAACACAGGTCTGGGGACACTGCCAGGGGCCTACAGGGGGAGCTGGGCTGGCTGTGCCCACCAGTCACTCTGCCTCTCCCGCAGTGTGTGCCCAGGGCCTGCTGGATGTGGCGTTCCTGCTGCACACCACACGCGACAACGCTCACCGCGCAGGGGCTGTGAGGCGAGCCCTGGAGCGCCTGGTGGCTGCCCTGGGGCCTATTGGGCCACAGGGGGTCCAGGTTGGGCTCAAGGCAGCAGCTCGCCCCTACCTTTCCCTGCCCTTCCCCATCCCAGGCTTACACCCTCCCGCCACTGCCCTTTCCCATCTTTGCTCCTGCACCCCACCCCCACCCCTGCCCTTCCCTGGTTCTAGCTCCCTCTCCTATGGCCAGCTCCCCTCCTACCCTTTTTGCTGCTCCCCTAATTGATCAGATTTAGGGACATATCCCTCGACCCTCCCCCCATCATTCCCTGGGCTTTACGTTCCCTCTCTTCAGTCCCTGTGTGTCTCCTAGGTTGGCCTCCTGTCCTACAACCATCGCGCTGCACCCCTGTTTCCTCTGAACAGCTCCCGTGACTCTGGGGTGTTACTGCAGAAGATCCGCAACATCCCCTACACTGACCCGAGTGGGAACAGCGTGGGTAAGCACAGCCATCGACATGGACTCTGGGGGCTTCCAGGAACTGTGAAACTCGGTGGCCCTGACTTCCGATGTGACCTTCCCCAGGTGCAGCTGTGGGCTCAGCTCACAGGCACCTGTTGGCACCAGACGCTCCCGGCCGCCGGCGGCACGTGCCAGGGGTGATGGTCCTGTTGGTGGATGAGCCCTTGCGTGGTGAAATCTCACACCGCATCAGCGACGCCCAGGCTGCTGGTGAGGAGGAGGTCTGGGACTGTGTGGGGCCATGGCTGGCTTCAGCAGGGCTGTCACATGGCCTGCTGACCCTTCCTTAGGTCTCCAAGTGGTGATACTGGGTCTGGCGGGAGCTGACCCTGAGCAGCTGCGTCACATGGACTCCGTCCAGACCTTCTTCGCCGTGGACGATGGAGCAAGCTTGGACCAGGCAGTCAGTGGCCTGGCAGCTGCCCTGTGTCAGATAGCCATGACCACTCAGGTTTGGAGGAGGCCGGGGGCCTTAGATGGTAGGGATGAGGGGTGCTGTGGGCTCTTGGGCCTCAAGGTGATTCTGTCCACAGCCACGGCCAGAACCTTGCTCCGTGCATTGTCCAATGGTGAGTGTGTGTCAGGGAGGGTAGGGGGGCACCCTGGGACTGTCCTTTAGACTCACATCCACATTTTCCCCCCAGGGGCAGAAGGGGGAGCCTGGAAAGATGGTGAGTGGCCCTGTTGAGGGTGGAGGAAGGAATTTTGGGGTCACTGTAGCACTGGCTCACCTTTCACTACTTTCTAGGGCCTGAAAGGACAAGCTGGGCTTCCTGGCCCCCCTGGTCCCCCGGTGAGTGTCTTCCCAGCCCTAGCCTTTATGCCCTGACTGGCTGGTGGCCCCCTCACCTGCTATCTTCTCCCAGGGCAGGACAGGTGCTCCTGGACCCCCGGGGCCCCCTGGAAGTATCACTGCCAAGGGAGAAAGAGTGAGTTTTCCCTGAGGTTCCCTTCGACTGTTTGGAAGTTTCCACAGGGGTCTGAGGAAGAAGCTCTAAGAACAAATGAGAGAAAGGCAGAGCCAGAGCCCTGGGTTTCCTGGCAGCCTCAGGGATGGGGGTTGGGGGACAGAAACTGGGGCAGGCGGGAAGGAGTGTGGCCCACAGCCCCAGTCTGAATCTGATGCCTTGGTTAAAGGGGTCCATGCTGTCCAGCAGTGGCCCACTGCTCTGAGGCCTGTAGTGTGAGGACAGAGAAATATTCTGGTTCCTCCAGCCAACAGGCAGGCCTGGACCTCTCTCTGTGTCTCCTCTCCCAGGGCTTTCCTGGAGCAGAAGGGCCTCCAGGTCGGCCCGGCCACGCTGGGACACCCGGCCCCCCTGGCCTGCCTGGCCTGAAGGTGAGTGAGTCTTGCCTTGGCCATCTTTGCTGGGATGCAGGCTCGGCAGACGCTTCCTGACTCTGGCTCCATTTTCAGGGCTCTCCGGGGCGGCCTGGCCCTCAAGGAGAACCTGTGAGTTGTTTTTTTTTCTCTTTGTAACTTCCTCTAGTTTTGTCCACAGGGTGGGGGCCCCTGGGTGTTGTGGGGAGAGTGTGGTCCCACAGGGACTCCTCCTGAGCCCAAACATCATTGTATTTTTGTCCTCAGGGAGAGCGAGGGCCTCGTGGCCCGAAGGGGGAGCCGGTAAGTGACTGAGGGTGGCAGCCAGGCGGGAATGGGGTGTCCCAGGCCGCTCTCCATACAGACTCGGAGGGCTCGGGAACTTGGGCCTCCTCTAGGACCACGTCCCATCCCGAGACTCCACGCTCTGAGTCCTGCCCTCTTCTCTATCCCTGCAGGGAGAGCCTGGGCAAGTCTCCGGGGCTGAGGGCCTAGGGCTCCCTGGACGGAAAGGGGAGCCTGGACCAATGGTAGGTTCGGGGCTGTTTGATTCAGGAGGGACCATCATGTGAGAATGGAGGTGTGTGGGGCTCACCTTATCTTTGTCTTATTCATCAGGGGCCCCCAGGATCTCGTGGCCCACAGGGGGACCCAGGACCCCGGGGTGCCCCTGGATTTCCTGGCACAGCCGTGAAGGTAACAGCACGTGCCCCATGGTCTCAAGTCCTCCTTGTGATTCCCTCTGACCCCACACCATCTCTTCCGGTTGCTCTGAGCCCATGTGACCCCTTGAGCTCACCCAAGTCTCCTTAACTCCAAGAGCTGACTCAGGGCGCCAGCATGTATGCAGGAGCCCCAGGCTCAATCCCTGGCTCTGCACAGCCCCCCAGCACCTCTGGGTGTGCCTACTGCCCCCAGAAGGGATGGTCTGGGTCTTCTGCTCTCACCCTTATAATGCACTTTGACCTCATGACCCTCATTCCTCCTGGCACCTGGGGAGTGGAGGTGCTGTCCAAGTGATGGGGTCCTGATCTATCTTCTAGGGTGACAAAGGTGATCGTGGGGAACGGGTAAGTGAAGGACAGAGGCCCTGGAACTGGCCTGGATCCTGACTTCCCAACCATCCTGACTTGCTTCTCTCCCAGGGCCCCCCTGGACCTGGTGTTGGTGGGACTGGTACTGGCGAGCCTGGGCTGCCGGTAGGGACCATGGGCTCAGGGATGTGAAGAGGGGGTGCTGCTGGGCTCACATCTTGGGGGCTCACGTTTCCCTGGCTTCTCCCTAGGGTCTGCCTGGAAATCCCGGACCCCAAGGCCCACCTGGCCGCTCTGGAGAGAAAGGAGAAAAGGTAGGCCCAAGCTCTGTGTGCCGTAGTGGGGAAGCTCTGGACACTGGGACAAGCACCACCACCGTCTTCCCCTTTAGGGTGACTGTGAAGATGGAGACCCAGGTCTCCCTGGGCAGCCTGGAAGCCCGGGACAGCGGGTAAGTGAGAGCCCCTGCCAGACCCTCATACCATCCTCTCCCCGTCCCTATGTCTAAACTCACATCTCCGAACCCCCAACTCATCCTTCCAGGGCCTGCGGGGACCTCCGGGAGATGTTGGCCCCAAAGTAAGTGCCATTTTAGGAGGGGTCAGGCATGTGGGTATGTGGGTAATCCTGGGCTCCCTATAAGATTAGGTGGAGCCCTTGGACAGGTGATGGGCTTCCTCCAGGTCAATGATTATGGTTTCAGGGGAGGTGGAGCATCTTGTCTAGGGATAAGGCTAAGGCCTCTCTCCTTCGCTCCCCTCAGGGTGAACGGGGTCCTCCAGGGACAGTGGGTGAGACTGGAGAGAAGGTGAGTGAGGTGGGGGCTGGAGAACCCCTCAGCATCCCAGTGATCCTGGCTTGGCTCTGATCTATTCCTTTTATCAGGGCGAACGTGGACCTCCTGGCCCAGTGGGACCCCAGGTGAGCATACTGACCCAATAGCACTCCTTCCTGGTCTAGATGTCTTGCCCTTACGCCCCATAACCTCTCCCTGCTCCCTTCCTCACTTTCCAGCCCTAACCCTTCACCTCAGACACCTGCTGTGAGTGACCACGGGCAAGGGTCCACACTGGACTGGTCTCTGTCTTGCCCCTATACCCCCATTCTCCCTGGCCTCAAGGCCCTTTGAGCTGTGTTCCCTACCCATTCTGGGGTCACCATGGCCGTTCCTCTATTCTCCAGGGGCTGCCGGGAATGGCTGGACGTCCCGGAGTCGAGGGTCCTGAGGTGAGCACAGAGTGGGCACGAGAGCAGGGCCAGCAAGTGGCCCCCCGCCCTGGACTCACAGTGTCTCCATATGCAGGGCCCAGCAGGACCCGCCGGCCGCCGAGGAGAGAAGGTGGGTTCTCTGTGTTCTCCCTGGTGCCAGCGGCGGGGACAGGTGGGACTCGGGACTTTGGAACCCACCTGGCCCCATGCTTTCTCCACAGGGGGAACCTGGTCGCCCAGGGGAGCCTGCTGCAGTGGTGAGTGAGGAGGGGCAGTGAGCAGAGCGGGGCCCTCCTGGGACCCAGCACCTGGGAAGCCGCGGCTGGCTCAGGCTCTGTGACTGCCACGGTTCCCCAGCAGCAGGTCAGAAGTTCTGTGTCCCCTGCCCTGCTCCCAGTGGGGACCTGGAACATCCGGCCAGTAAGGCCCTCTTGTGGTCCCCCCACCCCATTCTCTGTAACCCTAGTCCCCGCCGTGCTGAGGTCCCTCGGGGCCAAGCTGTATCTGTCCTGTTTGTTCTCAGGGACCTGGTGGTGCAGGAGCCAAGGGAGAGAAGGTGTGTGTGACGGCAGGGAGGGTTTCAGGGCTGGGGGCAAGGTCAGAGGCACTGCCCTGCAGGCACCTCCGAGAGGGGCCTGGGACTGTTCTGGAGGGTCTTTGTCCCTCCAGGGAGACACGGGGAGCACTGGACCCAGAGGAGCAGCTGGAGCCAAGGGGGAGCGGGTGAGTGGAGGGGCAGTGTGGGAAGAGAGGGTGCAGGTGGGAGCTGCAGCCCCTGACCCCTGACCTGCCTCCCACAGGGCCCACCTGGGCTGGTGCTTCCTGGAGACCCTGGCCCTAAGGGAGAGCCTGGAGAGCGGGTGAGCATACAGGATGGGAACTAGGTAGCATGAGGGAGGGTGCCCCAACTAAAGTGCTGCACCCCCCCGTCATGCCCTGCAGGGTCCCATTGGCCTCACTGGCAGAACAGGCCCCCCGGTGAGTACCTGTGAGCTGGAGCGAGTTCCTGATTTCTGGGGTCCCCTCCTTCCAAGGGATGAGCCTCACTCTTGCCTCCTGTACAGGGGGACTCGGGCGCTCCTGGAGAGAAGGGAGACCCTGGGCGGCCTGGCTCCCCAGGACCCGTGGGTCCCCGAGGACGAGATGTAAGCACAGGGGGCATGGGAGACTGCTCTCCTGGGCACATCTGGGACCAGGGCTGACGCTTGTGTCTCATAGGGTGAAGGTGGAGAGAAGGGTGACGAAGGGTCCCCGGTGAGCTCCTTCCCACTGTGCTTTCTCACCCCTGCCTTTGAGCGGTGGCCCCAGTGGGTGGGGGTTCCCCAGTCCCCCCGATCATCACCCTGCTCTATCCAGCTGGTGCCTGGGCTCCCATGTCCCTCTCCCCTCTCACCCAGGCTCCTCTTCCTTAGGGCGACCCAGGTCTGCCTGGAAAGGCCGGCGAGCGGGGCCTGCGGGTGAGTCTGGAGGGGTGGTGGCAGGGCACGGGGCGGGGGGAAAGGCCTATGGCAGGGAGCACAGAGGCGACAGGAAGCTCTGAGGGGAGAATGGTGACGGGGAATTTGGAGGGAAGCATGGAGCAAGTGGAAACTTTGATGAGATGTTTGGGGGGTGCTGGAGAGCCTGCAGTGATAGAGGGGTCTGGGGGAGCTGCAGGATACTGGGAGGGGCTGTCTCAGACCAGCTGCTCTTCCCAGGGGGCCCCTGGAGCTCGGGGGCCTGTGGGTGAGAAAGGGGACCAGGGCGACCCCGGTGAGGACGGACGGAACGTGAGTACTAGCCCCGAATTATTTTCCATTTTATTTTTGTTTTCTTTTTTGTTTGGGGTTCATACTTGCCCGTGCTCAGGGGTTATTCCTGGCTCTGCTCTCAGGGATCACTCCTGGTGGACTCATAACCCCTGAGTTCTAATCCCAGCTTTATTTTGTGCAATATTTTTTGCTTTGGGGCTTGCACCCAGCATCTCTCAGGAATTGCTCCTGCCTGGGTGCCTGGGGGCTGCTCCCAGCAGTACTGTTGGATATGGGGTGCTGAGGCTCCATCTGAGTCTACTGCATGCAAGGCTGGGTGTCTTGCCTTCTGAGCCTCTGCCCAACCCTCCAAGCCACTAACTGTCTGATTCCCAAAGCCTCATCTTGCCAGTCCAGCCATGCAACACAAATCTCATAACCAAACCTTATCTCCTCGGACCCCTGAATCACACACCCCCCCAAGCCACTGCTCTTAGAGTGCTTGCAGAATGCTTCAAAGCCACTGTTTATACTGAGTGGCCTTGACCCCCTTTCTGCAGGGCAGTCCGGGACCATCTGGCCCCAAGGGCGACCGTGGAGAGCCGGTGAGTAGAGCCAACATTCCAGGGGGCATGGGGACTGCCAGGGTTCAGTCTTGCAGTGCCCACTTCAGGGGCTTGGAGCTTAAGGTGGGGAGCATTGAAGGTCACTTCCCAGCCTGACTGGCTTTCTTGAAATTGGTCTGGGGGTGCTGCAGAAAGCTTGGGGCTGGGTTGAGCCCAGGACACACCTGTACTGTGTCCTGGGATCTTGGCTTTCCTGTCAACTTCAGTAATTTCCTTTCCCAGGGTCCCCCAGGACCTCCTGGACGGCTGGTAAGGCTTAAACTGGCTCTGACCCCCCATGGTGTCCTCTTCCTGCCCGCGGACTCTCCCTCCCCACTGCCTCCCACCCCTGGAGTCGCACTGATCCCCTAGTGCCTCTGACCTCACTTACTGTGGCCACCCCCACTTCCTGTCACTGACCCAGAATTCTCCCTGCCCATGCCCTCCAGGTGGACTCAGGACCCGGAGCTGGAGAGAAGGTGTTGACCTGTGGTGGGGTGTCCCCATAAACTGGGACAGTGTCCCTGGAACAGGTGTGCCTTGGGCCTGCCTGTGCCCATACTGCTCCCCCAATCGACTTGTCTTTGCCATAGGGAGAGCCTGGGGACCGTGGACAGGAGGGTCCTCGAGGACCCAAGGGTGAACCCGGCCCCCCTGGCGCCTCTGGGGAGAGGGTGAGTGTGGCTGGTCCCACGGGCCATGGGGCTGGGAGAGCCTGCTCTGATTTCTTCCTCCCTCTTGTCCTCAGGGCATTGCTGGGCTTCGGGGGCTCCCCGGTCTCCAGGTAAGTGATGCACTGTGCCCCAGCCACTTCAGCGCCCCCTTGCTCCCTGTCTTATCTATCTGTGTTCCTTGCAGGGTGACCCAGGCGTGCGAGGTCCGACAGGAGAGAAGGTGAGGGGTGGGGCTTTCCCAGGGGGAGGCAGGGCTGTCAGACTCCGTCCCATCTGGCTCTTCTCTCTCCCTCAGGGTGACCGAGGGCCCCCTGGACTGGATGGCCGCAGCGGGCTAGATGGGAAACCAGGAGCCCTTGGCCCCCCTGGGCTGCCTGTGAGTCATGGTTGCTGCATGCAGGGATCCTTCCCTGGATGGTGGTGACCCTTCCCTGGTCACCTGGGTGGTGGTGAACCCTGGGCTGCAGGGTGTCCGGGTCTTTTCCCAAAACCCATGGGGGTCACTACCATGTGGGATGCCCGTTCCCAGAAGTTAGTGGTGTGCGCAGTGCCCCTGGCCCCAAGATCATGGCTGGCTCCCTGACTTGAGTTTCTCCTTAGGGTACTACGGGCAAAGCAGGGGACCCAGGGAGAGATGTGAGTGAGGGGCACGGTGCAGTGGTGGGTGGCTCCGGGGTCCTGCATGACAATGGGGGTTGGCAGGAGGGGGAGTGGATTCAACCCCATCCTGCCAGAGTGCCCATCCGTCCCTGGCAGCAGATGTTCACAGAGTCCCAGTTTCTTGCCTTTTCTGCCTTGGGAGTCTCAACCCCGCCAAAATTTTGGGAGTTCTTCCCTGGGAGATTCAGCGGGGGACCCTCTAACCCATGGGAGGTCTCTGCCTCAGGAGATATCAGTAGACCTCCCATTGGGGTGCTACTCTGGTGTGGGGGATCTCAGGGGCTCCTCCTGATTCATGGGGTGTACCCTAGGGAATAGCTGGGGCCTTCTTAATCCCAGCAAAGACTTTTCCCAGGGGCTTCCAGGTCTCCGAGGAGAACACGGCCCTGCAGGGCCCCCGGGAGCTCCGGTGAGTGGAGGTTTTCCAAGCTGTCCTGGTTGCTTTTTGCCCGTGCCCTAATCCTCACTTCTGCCTGCTGCACTGTTTTCACAGGGAAAGCCAGGCGAGGACGGCAAGCCTGGCCTGAGTGGGAAAAATGTGAGTGTGCAGCACAGTGTGGCCGCCTTCCCCTGGGCCCCAGGGGGCAGCTCTGAGCTGCGAGTCTAGTGTAAACATCTACAGACACCCCAGACACCATCCCAGTGCCTTTAGGTCCCCCACCGAAAGTGCCCCCTAGGGGATGGGCAGCACAGACACAAGGGCATGACATCACATTCAGGGACAATCAGGGACCCGCTGCCCCCAGACATTCTCACCAGGTGCTTAGACATGGATTCAGGGTCACACGGGGACTTGTGTTGAGGTGTGGAGAGAACCCCATATTTGGCTCTGACAAATCACAGCTGCTGGGTCACGCTGCCCTGCCTGTATGTCCCCGGTTGCTCACACACATGTGGCTACATGTCCTGCGAGCCGTGTCTTGCACGCAATCATGACTCACAGATGGCCAAGACCAGCTGCTGGCCGGCTGTACTGTGTGTACCCGTGAGTCCTGCCTGCATGCAGACACTGACCCCAGCAGGGGCCCCTGCAGGACACCCCTCCCAGGGCACACATACTTCCCCATACTGGCGTGAAGAGACATTGAGTCCCCTAGGGAGCCAGAGGCACAGGCTTGCCTGTGCGGTGAGACAGGGAGGTGAGAAGACTCACATCACAGCTGCAGATGTGACTGCTTGCTGGCATGGGCAGGGCCACCCCTCGGGTCTGTGGGGATGCCTCAGCCACCATGGGCATCTGGTGGGGGGTGCTGGGCCATGGGCCTGTGGGCTGAACCTAGTCCCCCCCTACAGGGAGAACCTGGTGACCCTGGAGAAGATGGGAGGAAGGTAAAGCCTTGACAGGAGTGCTCGGGATCCCATGGATTGGGTGTGAGGGGTAGGGTAAGGTGTGAGGGGTAGTGTAGGGGTGGAGGGGAATTGAGGTGGTGGGACTGGTGGGGTAGGGTTGGGCGTGTTGAAGCAGAGGGGGTTGGTAGGGTAGAGGTGGGGGCTGGAGTGGGTGACGCTGGTAGGGTAAGAGTGGGTGGGGGAGTGGGAGTGGGGTGGAGCGGGATGGGGGTGGAGTGGAGTTGGGTGAACTCTGAGTCGGGTCTCATGCCGTATCTTTCTAGGGAGAGAAGGGAGACGCAGGTGTCCCCGGGAGAGAAGTGAGTGAACGCTGTGCGTCTCTGAGCCCTGCTCCTCCCCTGTGACCCACGCACCCCGCTTCTGCGCTCTCGGTCTCCATGCTGGTTGCTTCCTCCACAGGGTCCTGAAGGCCCCAAGGGCGAGCGTGGAGCTCCTGGGTCCCCAGGCTTCCAGGGCCCCCCGGGTCCCGCAGGGCAGGTTGGCCCTGCTGGTCAGGTGAGCATGCCCAATATCTCAGGGCCCTGGGAGGCCCTCAAGCCCTTCAATGCCTCCCATACCCTCCCAGCACCAGACCCTCTGTGAGTTCCTGTCCTGTCATCCTGCAGGGGTTTCCTGGCCTTCCTGGGGGTGCAGGCCCCAAGGTAAGCTCCTGGGGTGGCCGGGCTGTGGGGGAGGCTGATCAGGCTGACCCTGACTGGCTGTGCTCTGTGTACAGGGTGACCGTGGGGAGACTGGACCCAAAGGAGAACAGGTGAGGCTCCACCTCGTCCACACACCCAGGCAGCTCCTCCCCACACCCACTGGGCGCCCGTGCACCCCACCCGCCAGTCCAGCCACCCATGTCTTGCTGTTTCCAGGGCCTCCCCGGAGAGCGTGGCCTGAGAGGAGAGCCGGGGAGCGTGGTGGTGAGCCGGCTGGGCCCTGTTGGCATCCCTGCGGGGGAGGCGGGGGAGGGTCCCCTCTCTCTTCTTCCCTTTGCCGTGCTCAGCGTTCCTGTAGCTTACAATCAGAGGAATCCGGTGATGGGGACACTCAGGGTGGGGGAACCAGGGGCTCCGAGCTGCCTCCTCCAAAGGCTCAAAGGCCTCAGACCAAGAGGCCTGGTTTGGGGTGGGGGACATAGTGCGAGCAGAGGCAGGGGCTTCTCTGTGCAGTCTCTCAATTGACCTGTGTTGCAGAATGTGGAGCGGCTGCTGGAAAACGTTGGCATCAAGGTTGGTTGGTTTGGGACCTGGGGGCTGGGGTTGCTGCCCGGGGGCAGCGCCCTGGGGCGTGGGCCTGCAGTGATAGGATGTGCCATGCACTCTTCAGGCCTCTGCCCTGCGGGAGATTATGGAGACCTGGGATGACCGGCGGGGTGGCCCCAAGGGGGACCCCGGTGAGCGGGGCGCCCCAGGCAAGGAGGTATGTGGGGACAACTGGGAGGGCGCGTGGGAGGATGCAGCTGCATAGCTCCCCCGGCATTCACTTACCTGTTCTTCCAGGGGCCCATCGGCTTTCCCGGAGACCGCGGACTCAAGGGAGAGCGTGGGGACCCTGGCCCTCAGGGCCCACCGGGCTTGGCTCTGGGGGAGAGGGGTCCCCCTGGATCTCCTGGTCTAGCTGGCGAGCCAGGGAAACCCGGCATCCCGGGGCTCCCAGGCCAGGCCGGGGCTGTGGGGGAGACAGGAAGGCCCGGAGAGCGGGTGAGTCTGAAGGCGGGGAGGGAGGGCAGGGAGTGGGGTTCTGGGGTTCTGGCTTCCCCTCAGACATACTGTGCCTCCGCTATTTGCTCCTCAGGGAGAACGGGGAGAGAAGGGAGACCGAGGAGAAGAGGTGAGCTGAGGGGCTTCACAGTGGAACAGCCTGCAGTCCAGCCGACACCCTACCAACATCCCATTTTCTTCTCTGCAGGGCAGAGTCGGCCTCCCAGGGCCCCCTGGCCCCCCAGGTCCCCCTGGACCTAAGGTGATTGCTGCTGTCCGGCCCTGGCCAGGGGTCTTCCGGATGGAGGGTCCCTTGTCACCTCTGGGACCCTCGGTGCACCTGTGCCAGACGTGCTCACCCTCACTTCTTCACCTGCAGGTGGCCGTGGATGAGCCAGGCTCTGGGCTCCCCAGAGAGCAAGGACCCCCCGGATTCAAGGGTGCGAAGGTCAGTGTGGATGGGCCTGAGCCCCCCCATGCTGTGGCACCAGGGCCTGACTGGACATGTCGTTCCTACAGGGGGAGCCTGGCAGTGAAGGCGACCGAGGCCCGAAAGGCGACAGAGTGAGAACCCCTGGGGGCATCCCGGGGTGTATGTATGTGGCACATGGAGGTGACTGGGGACTCAGGGGAGACACTCTGCTTTCAGGGAGTTCCAGGACTCAAAGGAGATCAGGGAGAGCCCGGACAGAGGGGTCACGCTGGCGCTCCGGTGAGTCCTTGTCCTGAGCGCAGCTGCGGCGGGGGCTGCCTGGAACCTTGAGGGCAGCCGCGAGGGGACAAGGCCCGTGTGTCCTCAGCGTCTTCTCTGCAGGGGCTGCCAGGAGAGCGCGGCGTGGCTGGGCCTGAGGGGAAGCCGGTGAGTGGTGCTGGCGGCAGCCTGGCCAGCCCTGCCTGCCGGTCCTAGGGCTTAGGCCTGTGTGCCCAGGTGGGGTGCGGGCACCGGAGTGTGTGAGTGTGTGTACACCCGCCTGTGTTCCTCACCAGGGGCTTGGGACAATCTGTACCTGGGAGGGTGAATTTGAGCAACTGGGCCCCTTGGTGAGCCCAGGTTGAGGTTCAACACTTTCCCTCTCTATCCAGGGTCTGCAAGGTCCACGGGGTGCTCCTGGCCCAGCGGTGAGTTCCCTGGAATTCTTGTCCTTTTGGACCCACCATGGACAGTGCTGCCATGGTTTCCCCGTGGGGTGTTATTGGTTTCCCTCATCAGACTTTCTCCAATAGGGCAGCCACGGAGACCCTGGACCAGCGGGGGCCCCTGTAAGTGAGGGGTGCACCACTCAGAAGCAGCGGGGGGTTGATATCACAGTGTTTGTGAACTCTGACCTCTGTTCCTTGCCCTTGACACTTTGCTCTAGGGTCTTGCTGGTCCTGCGGGACCCCAGGGACCTTCTGGTCTGAAGGTGAGTATAGAATTGTATGGGTTTATGTGTGACTGTCAGGTATGTGCATCGGGTGTGTTGTCAGATGTGTATGAGTGCTAGGTGTGTATACAGGCATGCCAGGTGTGTGTGTGTGTGTGTGTGTGTGTGTGTGTGTGTGCAGTGTGTGTCGGGTGTGGGTGTCAGGTGCAATATGGTGTGTGGATTAGCTATGTGTATTAGGTGTGGGTGGGTTTCAGGTGTATGTGCATCAGATGTGTGCATGCCAGGTATATGTGTGTGTCTGGTGTATGTGTCATGTGTGTGTGTGGGTGCCAGGTGTACATGCAGATGTGTCAGGTGTGTGTGGATGTCAGATGTGTGCGGGTGCCAGGTGTGTGTCAGGTGTTTATACAGGTGTATGTATGTGCAGGTATCAGGGGTGTGTGTGTATCAGGTGTGGATGGGTGCCAGGTGTTCATGCAGGTGTGTGTGTGTTTGTGTGTGTGTGTGGGGAGGCTGTGGAGTCATTTTTTTGGAACAAGAATTCCTGTGCCCTACCCCGAGGCTGGCACAAAGGGTTGCACATGGGCTCTGCTCATGGCTGGGGGCTGAGGAATCTCTTGTCGGTCGGTGTCACACATTCTCTGGGTTTTGGCAGGGGGAGCCTGGAGAGACAGGACCGCCAGGAAGGGTGAGTGGCCCCGCTTGTGGGTGGAGCCACGGGAGCCAGGTGGGGCCGGCACTACCTCCACTCTTCTTTCCTAGGGCCTGCCTGGGCCTTCTGGAGCTGTGGGGCTGCCTGGCCCTCCCGGCCCTTCCGGCCTTGTGGTGAGTCCCACAAGGGTCCCCTAACCCTAGTGTTCTCCCGTGTCCCTTCTCTCTGCTCCCACATACCCATGACATCTCACTTTGTCTTCCTCAGGGTCCCCAGGGGCCTCCAGGTTTGCCAGGACAAGTGGTGAGTCCTGGGGTCAGGGCTGGGTCGTGGGGACAGGCTTGGTGGCAGCTGCTGACCAAGCCCTTTCTGTCACTGTCAGGGGGAGACAGGGAAGCCAGGAGCCCCAGGTCGTGATGGCACCGGCGGGAAGGATGGAGACAGAGGAGCTCCGGGCGTGCCGGTGCGTTCTGGAGGAGCTCAGGGCGGTTCAGCTTGGGGCACTGTGCCCAGCGCTGGGGGGCGTGTGTGTCTCTGGGCAGCTCTCCTCAAGCTGTTCCATCATAGGGCTCACCGGGTCTGCCCGGCCCCGTCGGACCTAAAGGAGAACCTGGACCCATGGGGACCCCTGGACAGGTGAGCGTTAGCCCCAGTGCCCGCCTCTGGAGCTTTCCTCCTGCTCACAGCCAAGGGGGACTGGCAGCAACGGGGAGACAGCTGAATCTCTGTGCATTCCCCACAGACTGTGGTTGGGCCCCCTGGAGTGAAGGGGGAGAAGGTAAGTGGGGGCAGGGGAAGGCTTGGAGGAGAGCCCGGTGCGGGGCATGACTAGGAATGGTCCTGACCCTCTCTCTGGCCAGGGAGCCCCTGGAGAGTTTGCTGGGCACCTGCTGGGAGAGCCGGTGAGTGTGGACCCTCCTCTGAGCTGGGCACCTACCTCCTGCCTGACGCCTGGGCCTCCTGAGTTTCATCTCTGGGGCCCTGACCCCCTTGTTTCTCCTGCCCCCTCTCTGCAGGGAGCCAAAGGAGACCGTGGTCTGCCGGGGCCGCGCGGCGAGAAGGTGAGGTGGGCCTGAGCAGCAGGCGGGGTGGGCACTGGGTCTCTAGACCCCCTCACCAGCCTTTCTGTGCAGGGTGAAGCCGGCCGTGCAGGGGAGCCTGGAGATCCTGGAGAAGATGTGAGTTGGGGTTCAGACAGGTCTGAGGCCGGGTGGGGGAGGGCCATTCCTGCACTGGGGAGGACAGTGAGCCTGGTGTGGGCCCCATCCCCGTTGCCACTGTGGCAGGGCTGGTCTTTGTGCCTCTCCTGTCTGTGTCTCAGCTCTGAGACACAGAGGACCCCTCCCAAACCCCGAGACTCTGTCGGCAGGATGCTGGGGACTCTAGGTCTCATCTGCATTGCCCCTTCCTCCATCCGTGCCATGGGCTGGCGCATTTACATGGGTTGTGCAGCTCCCCGGGCCTAGAGTGATAGCAAAGTGGGTAGGGCGTTTGCCTTGTATGCGGCCGACCCGGCCAACCTGGGTTCGATTCCTCCGCCCCCCTCTCAGAGAGCCTGGCAAGCTACCGAGAGTATCTCGCCCGCGCGGCAAAGCCTGACAAGCTCCCTGTGACATATTCGATATGCCAAACACAGTAACAACAAGTCTCACAATGGAGACGTTACTGGGCCCGCTCGAGCAAATCAATGAACAACGGGAGGACAGTGCTACAGTGCTACAGTGCAGCTCCCCAGGATGGTTGTGTATGGGTGCCTGTCTTCGCATCCCTGGGGGCAGTCTCAGGTTCATGCCCAGGCTGTGGCCCCTGGACCTGTGGTCTTGCCTGGAGCTCCATGACTTTGTGGTTTGATGAGCCCAAGGCCACTGCCAGGCTCTCGCGAGACCTGGGGCTGAGCTGTAGGCCCAGTCCCTGGTCAGGGATCTGGGCTTACCTTGGTCTATACTCATATCTGAGCCCCCAGGAATCATTTAGGGCCCCAGGTTCTCATTCCCACCACTCAGCCACCATACTTGTCATTTCCAGGGTCAGAAAGGTGCTCCGGGACTCAAGGGATACAAGGTATGTGTGGGTCTCAGTGCCCTTTGAGGTTGTGGTCCCTGAGACCCCTGAGCCTGATTTTTTTTCTTTGGTTTTGGGATCACACCCGGTGATGCTCAGGGCTTACTCCTGGCTCTGTACTTGGGAATCACTCCTGGTGGGCTTGGGGGACCATATGGGATGCCGGGGATTGAACTTGGGTCCCTCCCACTGTACTATCTCTCTGGGCCCTTGAACCTGATCGTGTCCTCTTTTCTCTTCAAGGGTGACCCAGGAGTCGGGCTTCAGGGCCCCCCGGGGCCAATTGGTTCACCAGGTCTGAAGGTGAGTTGGCAGGGTACAGCAAGGTGGCCCCTGCTGGAGCTGGGCGAAGGAAGAGCGTGTCTGGGTGCGTGGGGCCTCACCTCCAGGTGCTCTCTCTGCTCCAGGGAGACTCAGGTCCTGCCGGGCCTCCGGGGCCTCCTGGTGCTGTGGGGTTCCCTGGTCAGACAGGCCCTCGGGGAGAGACAGGCCAACCGGGCCCCAGTGGAGAACGGGTAAGGGTGCTGGGTCATGGGGACTGAGCGGGGTGCCCACACCCTGACTTGGGCTCCCCTTCCAGTGCGGTAGAAGGGACATGTCTCCCAAGTCACCCTCAGCCTCTCTTGCCTTGTTTCCTGGCAGGGGCTGGCGGGCCTTCCGGGGAGAGAAGGACCTCCAGGCGCCTCAGGTCCCCCAGGGCCCCCAGGGCCAGCGGTGAGTAGCAGTCCTGTGCTGGTGGGGCGGCCCCATGGTTGTCAGTCTAGATGGGGCCTCTAGGCACTGTGGGCTGCTCTGTACCTTCAGGGGACAGAACCAGCCCCTCGTTCTGTCCACAGGGAGCTGCTGGGACCTCTGGGCTCAAAGGAGACAGGGTAGGTGGGACAAGGTTGGGCCCCTCTCCTGACCCCATCACCCCTCCTGACCCCTTTTAGCCCTCCACTGACCTCTGTCATCACTCCATTGACCACTGTCACACCTCCACTGACCTCTATCATCTTTCCACCCCAACTGACCCTTGTCACTCCTCCACCCCACTGACCTGTCAACCTTCCACCCCCACTGACCCGTCACCCCTCCACCTCAACTGACCCATCACCCCCACCCGCACTGACCTGTCACCCTGCCTCTCTCTCATCTCCCTGACCTGTCCCAGTGATGACTCCTCTTTCCTGTTGATTTCCAGGGAGACCCCGGTGTGGGCCAGCCTGGGCCCCGAGGCGAGCGCGGCGAGCCAGGTGTCCGGGTACGTCCACCCTGACCTATAGTCATGGCCCTCATCCCAGGCCCTCCTGGCTTCCACCTTCCATGTCAGTGACCCTAATGTCCTTTACAGGGTGAAGATGGCCGGCCTGGTCAGGAGGGAGTCCGAGGACTCATGGTAGGTGCAGGGGGCGGCCCAGTGCCTGGCCAGTGCCCTCTGTCCCCTCAGTCCTGGTCTCCTCTGTGGCCTTTCATCTCCCCATCCCCCGCAGGACCACTTCACCCTCACAGGTCACTGAAGCTCACAGTTTTTCTCTCCTTCAGGGGCTCCCAGGCATCCGGGGGGAGCGCGGGGAGAAGGTGAGATGAAGGGAAGGGCCCCTGGGGTACTGTGGGGGGCTCAGGGCTTCTTCCCCTGGGTGACATTGCTCTCTCCCTCCCCACAGGGTGATGCTGGAGCCGTGGGGCCAAAGGGTGACAAGGTGAGTGTGATGCAGGGTGGGGGGCCCGTGGGGGCTCCTCGCACTGACCATTATCCATTCAGGGTGACTCGGCTGTGACCGTGGGGCCGCCAGGAATCCCGGGTGCCAAGGGGGATATGGTGAGTGGGACTGGGCCGGTGCAGGCTGGTGTGGGGGAGAGAGCCCCCTGAGAGCTCAGACCCCAGAGGGCGCGAGACCCCCCCCCCCCCCGACCCAGCTTCTCTGACCCTGACTCAGGGCGAACGCGGGCCTCGTGGCACAGATGGCGACAAAGGGCCCCGAGGAGAGAGTGGGGACCCTGGAGACAAGGTAGGAGGAAGCATGCAGGAAGGGCTCTCTGTTGCGGGGCTCTTTGGAGGGAGGCTGCCTGTGGCGAGTGGGGAGTATCTGTGGGCTGTGGAGCCTCAGACACTCCCAGGAGCAGAAAGGGGCTCCCTGGGTGTTGGGCGCAATGGGGTAGGGGTAGGGCTGGTGGGATGAGGCAGGGAGTGTGATGGGGTCCTGCGATGACAGGGAGCCGCTCTCTGGCAGGCTGGACCTGAGGGCCTGCCCCCCGGGGTCCCAGCCCCCAGCCTACTCTGGCCCCACTGTCCCTCTCCCCCACCCCTCAGGGCGCCAAGGGAGAGCCTGGTGACAAGGGCTCGGCCGGGTCGCTCGGAGCACGGGGACTCACAGGACCAAAGGCAAGCAGAGATCAGAGCCCAGTGGGGGTCCTTTAAATTGGGGCTCCGTGGTCTGTGGCTGTACGCTACGTGGGTGCTCACCGCATCCGTGAGCAGAGTGGCCGAGACCCACAGGGCGGTCATGACCCTCCTCTATCTGCTTCCCACAGGGCGAGCCTGGTGCTGTAGGGATCCCTGGGGACCCGGTAAGATGCTCCTGCCCCCCAGCTCTCCCTTGCCACATGGTACCCTCTGACCTCAGAGTGACCCAGGGCTCCCACGTGTTGAGGGGTCCCCAGCCCCTGTCTTCCCACCAACTTGGCTTCTGGTCCCTGCGGTGACCCCTGTCACTTGACCTCTCTCCTCAGGGACCCCCAGGAAAGGACGGAGTCCCCGGTGTTCGAGGAGACAAAGGGGATGCTGGCTTCATGGGCCCCCGGGGCCTCAAGGTAGTTTCTCCCTCCCGGCAGGGAAAGCATTCTGGATGGTGTTGGAGGGCATTCTCGGGTCAGGTCAGGTGTCTGGGCTCAGATGTTGGTGTCAGCGGCTTGAAGAACTGGCTTCAGCATCAAGGTGGAAGGGTTCTAGAACCTTCTGCCTGATTTTTCCCCTCAGGGTGAACGGGGGATCAAGGGTGCCTGCGGCCTGGATGGAGAAAAGGGAGATAAGGTATGAGGTGCAGGTGCTGGGATGTGGGTGCAGAAGGCCCAGACCTGAGGCTGACCCCCTGCCCTGCCCACAGGGAGAAGCTGGTGTCCCTGGCCGCCCTGGGCTGGCAGGACGCAAAGGAGACGCAGTGAGTGGGGGGCCCACCGGGAATGGGGAGGGGGATGCTGGGGTTCAGCTCATGCTTTCTCTTGTCTAGGGGGAGCCAGGAATTCCGGGGCAGTCGGGAGCCCCTGGGAAGGAGGGCCTGATTGGTCCCAAGGTACGGGGCCCCTCAGCAGGGGGAGGGAGCCAAGGGGGCAGGGTTGGCTGTGAGAGTCCCGGTCAGGGGGACTGGAAGGCTGGGGCATGAGAGTGTGGAGTGGGCTGGTGGGAAGGTTTGGGGGTGCACTGGGCAATGGTGAGGATGGGGAACAGCAGGGACAGGTGCCTTCGGGGTAAGAGGCTGCAGTGGGGGGGTCAGTGCTGAGGTTGGGGTCAGTGAAAAGGGAATAAATGAAGTCAGGCAAGGGGTGCTACAGTGGATCTGGGGTTCGCGGGCTCGCAGCAAGCAGACGACTGGTCAGGGAGATCCCAGGAGCTGTGTGGTGGAAGGCCGTGGCCACTGACCCTGGAGTGCTGAGGAGGCCATGGTAAAGGATCTCATGCAGCTTTCTGTTCCCAGGGGGACCGAGGCTTCGATGGCCAGCCTGGACCGAAGGGTGACCAGGGCGAGAAAGGGGAGCGGGTATGTGGAAACCAAATTAGGGGGGCTGGGGGGTCATTGTGCTGTCTGGAAATGGGCCCATCTTTTGGGGGCTCTGGTCACCGACCCTCTCTCTCCCCAGGGGCCCCCAGGAATTGGAGGCTTCCCAGGTCCCCGGGGCAATGATGGCTCTAGTGGTCCCCCTGGGCCACCAGGCACTGTGGGTCCCAAAGGCCCTGAAGGACTTCAGGGCCAGAAGGTAAGTCAGGGGGCTCCTGACCCCGCACTCAGAGACCACGATTCTCACCTGTTTGACTGACACGCTCGCTTGCACCCCACAGGGAGAGCGGGGCCCCCCTGGAGAGACTGTGGTGGGGGCCCCAGGGGTGCCAGGGACCCCCGGAGAGAGAGGGGAGCAGGTGAGTGGGGATTCCTCATTGGGGTGAGAGTGGGGTGACCACTGGTGTCCCTGTGCTCACAGTCTGGACCTGTACTTTGCACACAGGGGCGCCCAGGGCCCGCAGGCCCCCGGGGAGAAAAGGGAACCGCGGCGCTGACGGTGAGTGTGGCCAGGCGGGCCCTGATGCCCGCTGTCCCTCCCTAAGCCCCGTAACCACCACCCCCTCCTGGCTCCCTGGGCTCCTCACATCACCCTCTGGGCTTGTGCCCCCCAGGAGGATGATATCCGGGCCTTTGTGCGTCAGGAGATGAGTCAGCACTGTGGTGAGTAGACGGGACAGGCAGGGTCCCCAGAAGCCGCAGGGACCAGTCGCCAGGGCTATGGGTGCGGAAGGGTGGCTGACAGATGGACACGGGAGCCTCGGATAGACTTGCTGACAGGCCCCATCTGCGGGCAGAGATGGAGGCCCATGTGGCTGTGCGGGGAAGGGTACAGTGTGTCCTGGAGCCTGGCATGGGGCCGCTTGGGGGCTGATGGGCCCGAGGGGCGTCCTAGTGACCCCATCTCCTCTCATCAGCCTGTCTCATGTGCACCTGTTTGTCTTTGTCCTGTGCTCACACTTCTTCCTCTCTGCTCTGTCTGCCTGCTGTGTCACTGTCTCCATCTGTCTCTGTCTGTCTCTTTCTGTCTCCATCTCTCTCTGTGTCTCTTATATTCCTACGTGTGTCTTTGTCTCCATCTCCGTCTGTCTCTGTCTCTTTCTGTCTCTCTGTCTCTGTGTCTCTGTCCCGTATCTCCCTGTGTATATCTCCCTACCCCTCTCCATTCTCATCCTTCCAGCCTGTCAGGGCCAGTTTATTGCATCTGGATCACGTGAGTAGTTTTCTGGTACTTTCTGCTCTCAGAACTTTCCTCCCTGCCCCGTTCCTCCCCTGGGTGGGGGGGGTTCATCCCTGGGGTCCCTTCTGCAGGGGCTGGGCTTGGGACACCATCATGATAAGCCCAGACCTGGGCCCTGCTCCCTGCTCCAGGACCCTTGCCCAGCTATGCTGCGGACACGGCCGCTGGCCCCCAGCTCCGAGCTGTGCCTGTGCTCCGGGTCTCGCATGCCGAAGAGGAAGGTGAGGACAAGGTCCTGGACGGCCCATGTGGGTGGGCACACAGCAGGCAGGGGGGACTCGTGTGCAGGGACATGATGCACACCGGGCGTGTGCTGGCGTCCTGGCGCACACTTGTGGCCGCCCTCAGTGTACCCTGCCCTGTGCGCAGGACGGCTGCCCCCTGAGGATGATGAGGATGAGTATGCCGAGTATTCTGAATATTCCGTGGAGGAATACCAGGAGCCTGAGGCTGCTTGGGATGGCAAGGGTGAGCATGGGGCCAGGCCTGCAGGGTGTGTGTGGGGTGAGCATGGGGCCGAGCCTGCGGG
This sequence comes from Sorex fumeus, assembly GCF_029834395.1. Taxonomy (NCBI): domain Eukaryota; kingdom Metazoa; phylum Chordata; class Mammalia; order Eulipotyphla; family Soricidae; genus Sorex; species Sorex fumeus. Next base: position 49,563,543 of record NW_026606129.1, on the reverse strand, counting down.
GTGGAGGTGAGCGTGGGGCTGGGGTCAGCGTGGGCGAGCTGTTTCCTGCTCACCGCCATACCCTACTGGGCCCAGACCCCTGCTCGCTTCCGCTGGATGAGGGTTCCTGTACTGCCTACACCCTGCGCTGGTACCATCGGGCCGGGGCCAGTGGAGCCGAGGCCTGTCGCCCTTTTGTCTACGGTGGCTGCGGGGGGAACGCCAACCGTTTTGGAACCCGAGAGGCCTGTGAGCGTCGCTGTCCTCCCAGTGTGGTCCAGAACCAGGGACCAGGTACAGGTGTCCCCATCTGGGTGTGACATCGTGGGCTCTGAGCTCTCCCAGACCCCACCCTGGGTGAGGAACACCTGGTACAGAATCCCCCTCCCCGAGGGGCCCTGGGAAAGACCCTCCCAAACAAAGGGTTAAGCAGAGAGACAGCTACGAGGTCCCCAAGATGGGCCCCTCCATGAGCCCTCCCTGAAGACCCGAGTCTGGCTGCCCTCTCCCCTTGCCCTCAGCTCCCTGCCCAGCGAGGCCTGTTTCCAGGGTTCCCTGTGGCCTGAACACTGAGTCAGTGAGAGGGTGAAGGCACTGGTCCCTGCCCCGCAGGTGCTGCCCGGAGCTGAGACCGGATGATGGGCCGGAGTTCGTGTCCCCGTGGAGCTGTCTCAGTCGGACCCTGCTGTCCTCTCTTGGTGCTAGAGGCTTGTGTGCACAACGAACACGCACGTGCCTGTCTGTCATTTCAGTGACTTGGTCCCTGGGTCTCGCCTTCCCCCCGAGGACAAATCCCCATTGTGGCTGCTGCCCCTGGCAGATGACTCAGTGCAGGGGTGGCCGTGGGCCCTGCGGGTGTGGCCGTGCCTCACCCGCCCTGGACCCCAGCCTGTGATGACGTGGTGCTGACTGGGGGGGCATTAAAGCTGCTGTTTTAAAAGGCTCCTGTTGTCACTGCCTGGAGACAGGGGACTGTGTGTGGGGGAAGGGGGAGGTCAGCACTGTTCTGCAGAGTCCCTCTGTGCCGGTGACCCTCATTCCCCAACTGGTTCCCAGAAAGAAATACAAAGTGGTGTTGGAGGGAGCACTGGGATGTGTCTGCATGGCCCCCAGGAGGGGTGAGTCATAGGTGGGGGTCTGCTTCATGCCAGGGATCATGCCCCAGCTGCCACCTCAGGGTGTGAGGGGGGATAAATGGATTCTGGAGGCTCAGGGTCACCCCAGCACTGTGCTGCCAGGCCCAGCCCTGCATTCCTGGCACCCCGGAGCCCGTCGTCCAAGGCAGGCTGGTACTGGTAGGATTGGAGTTGGGTGGGGTGGGCAGAGCCTTGGGGTGACTCTGGGACTTGGGTTATTGGGGGTCTCTAGGTCTTAGGGGGCTCTGGGTTCTGGGGCTGCTTCTTCCCCTGGCTGGGGCCCCTTGCATGCAGCCTCCCCCATGCTCCCTCCTAGTGCTTCCTGTTTCTCTCCCTCTGTGCTCTGTCCCCAGCATGTTCAGCTGCCTCTTCCCCTCTCTCCGTGTGTGAAGATCCCTCATTCTGTCCTGCTTTTTGTCCCTCTCTTTCTGTGTTTCCACCTTGCTCCCCGGCTCTATGCTGATGTTCTCTTGCTCTGGTTCTCATCAGTTTTCCCATCTCTGTTACTCTCTGAGCCTCGCCTGTCTTCCCGAGCCTCCTCGCTATAGCCCCGTCTCTGTTCTGCTTTTCCCAATCTCTGTCCGGGAGTCAGAGCAGGCTGGAGCCCCTCCCTCAACCTCTTTTCTCCTCACAGCCTGACCTCACAATGACCAAGTGGGTTCTCCTGGTGCTGACCTTCCAGATCTTGGGCAGGGGCCCGCTTGGCACAGCAACCCCTGTGCCAGCCTTGCAGCTCCTCCCGCAGAGCTTCACCCAGGGCACTCCCGACCCTGTGGCCTCAACGAGCAACTCCAGCGCCCTCTCAGGTCATCCCCACCCTGGCCCCCGCCCTGGCGCCCACATCACCCTCTCGCTGGATGTCCCCATGGGCCTCCTGCAGATCTTACTGGAACAGGCCCGGGCCAGGGCCACGAGGGAGCAGGCTGCTGCCAATGCTCACATCCTGGCCCACGTGGGCCGCCGCTGAGCCCACGGGCTGCCTGTGTGTGGGCCATCCGCGGAGAGCAGGATCCGGCACAGGGACATGATCCTGCATCTGAATCTCTGCCTGGGACTTTGACAGCTGAGTGCCATGTACACTCAGTGTCTGCACCGCCTGGACAACACCCTGCAGGGCCGCCATCCCGCAGAGCACCCCACAGACACACTCTGTGCCTGGACACCCGGACGTGGCCATGGGAGGGAGGGCCCTGTCACGTGGGGTCTTACCACATCCGGCCGCCCTGCGATGACAGAGCATTGGGACACTGCCACCTGTGGCCCCAGTCACACCCCTGTCAGGGACCTCAACGTCAGACCCACACGGCAGGCAGCCCAGGCCAACTCCAGACCTGCAGGTCACCACCCTCCTCTGGCCCCTCCCCTCAGTCCTTGGAGGGGAGAGACGGGCGAGGTCCAACTCTACAGTCCAACTCTGCTCCACACTCACGGAACTGTCCGGAGCAAACCAGCTCACTCTCCGAAGCCTCACACCCTCCTCTGCCCAGCCAAGCAAGCGATGCCAGCAGACTTCCTGCAAGCAGCAGGTTGAGGTTCCTGCATGTGGGACGTGCTCAATAAAAGGGCTACTTAGAGACCAAGCTGGAGAATCACGTGGCATGCACCCAGTCCCTAATACAGGACCAGAGTCTTAGCTGCCCTCTTACCCCCATTTCACGCCAGGTTTGATGTGCAGAGGGTGGGTTTTGCCTTCTGGTGCCCAGCCAGCAGCTGGACATGGAGCTGACTTTCTGGAGAGTATGTGGACCAGGGTCCTCTGGGCAGCGTGGACACTGGGCCAAAGGGTCATGGCTAGAGAGAGAGACAACCCAGGCTGGGAATCTGGCAGCTTGGGGTGGGGGCACTGGAGCCATCTGGACAGGCGGTAGCCCTGGGGGGCGGGCCGGAGGCGGGCCCGGGAGGCGGCGCCCAGTGGGCTGGGGCTCTGCTGGGCCGGGAGGGCGGGGTTGCCCTCCAAGCTGCAGGGGGCGGCTGCCAAGGCCAGTCCCGGTGCAGGATGGACAGAGGCCCGGAAGGAGGCAGCTCCCTGACAGACCCGGGGTCGGGGAGCAGCTGCCAGGGTAGGCACAGCCCGCTCGGAGAGCTGGGGGAGAGGGGAAGAGCCCTGGGCTTAGTGGGGTTAGCGCTGGATGGGGCTTGAGGGTGGTGCTGGGGTATCTCCAGGTAGAGGGGTGCTGGGACCGGGGAGCAAGTGTCTGTCAGTGGCCCAGGGGAGGGGGAGCACCGCTGCCTTGCAGGGCAGAGGGGGCTGGGCCAAGGGGGAACTATAAATAGCTTCTCCCTCCAGCCAGGGGGAGCCTCCGCCAGCTGGAGCTGGCCAGGCCCTCCTCTCTGCCCTTTGCTGGCCTCTCAGGGGTCACAATCAGCCAGTCCCCCCCACTGGGGTGCACACCAGTTTGGGGAGGTCCAGAGGGCTCACTGGGCAAGTTTTCCTTCCTGCCACATATCTAGAGTGCCTACTGTGTGTTTGGGCCAGTCCGAGCTGCTCTCAGCGCCTATTGCATGCTCTGCCTTGCTGGTAAACCCGGGGACCCCTGGCTGCTCCAGGGTCCTCTGAGCATCTTCTGTGGGCCCCGGGCCAGGTTGGTCCCCCCACGAGCTCACAGGCTGCGTAGCCTGAGTTGGAGCCTCATCCTCCTCTTGAGCTTCAGGCCCTAGGAGAGACCAAAGAAAGTACTTAGGCGAGTAACAGCAGAGGAAACTGCTGGAACTCTCAGAAACCTCCAGGGGCAGCATGAGGGGGAAGGAGGCACCTGGAGGGAGCAAAGAGGTACCTGGTGGGGGGCCGTACCAAGAACGGACATAGGATTTGTTAGGGCATGTGAGTGGGTTGCTGTGTGGGTCTTTGTGGTAAGCACGGAGGCTTTATGCTGCCTAGGGGTAGTTTGGTGACTGGGAACCAAGGACTGAGGACACAGCCGCACCACAGCTGGGAGCCTGGGATGCTGGGAGGAGGGACAGTGCTTAGTGTGGAGGGCACCACTGGAGCCCACAAAGGCCAAGCCTGGCAGTTCTTGGTGGCAGGGAGCTAGCAGGACCTGCTCAACTGAGTGCACGCTATACCCCAGCATGGTTCCCAGTCACCCAGGAAAGCTGACCCATTTTGGGGTGAAAAGGCCTCCAGGTCAGTTCTGTTCCACACAAGGCATTTGTGGGGACAAGCAAATGCCTGCGGGAAAAGGTGGAACGTGTGGTGGGCGCTGGGGTTCGGGAGGCTGAGAACTGAGCTGAGTTCACCCTGCACTGTAGATGGATCTGTCTTCCCATCTTCAGTTTCATACCGGAGAGATGGAGAAGGGGAGCTTCCTGATAGCTGTGTAGACTCTGGCCTTGGGGAGGGACCCACATTCTGCAGTTGACCTCTGGTCTCCCTGCCATTGGGATGTCTGGGAGCCTTCTCTGTTCCTGAGAAGTGGGGCTCTGACTATCGGTGTGTAGGGATGGTTTCCCAAAAGGGCCCTGGCTGCCTGCCCCTCCCTGGCTGTCGACTCCAGACTTGCCTACCCTCGAGGGAGCAATGGGTTCCTGTGAGTGCTAGAGGAAGCAGTTTTGCTGTGGCGCTGGCAGGTGAATAAGGCATGAGCATGTGATGACCAGGGCTGCCTCTGCCTGCAGCGGGAGTGGACAGGAGTCACAGAAGTGGTGTGAAGCAGGTGGGTGGGCACGAGGTGGTGAGGGATACGGGGGGAACACCCAGGGAGGCAGTTAGAGCTGATTAAGGGAACATCTAGGTGGTTCCAGAATGTAAACTCCTGACCCTTTATTTTTATTTATTTGGGGGAAGTTCTTTTGGGTCACACCTGCCACTCCTGGCTCTGTGTTTAAGGATGATGTGGTATTGGGGGGACCATATGTGGTGCTGGGATTCAAACCATGGCCAGGCCACAGCTGCATGCTTGACAAGTGCCGACTGAACCTTTGTGCTACCTCTTTGACCTCTGAACCTTTATTTCCTGTCAAATGGGCAAGATTGAGTATTTGGAGGATTTTTTTTTCAAGACCTGAAGTCATTTTACGGGTCCAGTCCTTTACAGACTGTGACTTGGGGGGTTTAAGCAGGTAGAGGGATAATAGGGCACAGTACCTGTGGTGCACTGGGTGGAGCCTTGTTCTCTATGGCCTTGGCATCCAGCTGGGTATAGTGCGTAGAAGGTATAGTGATTTGGTCAATGGGTGTGGTGGAAGACAGAGCATGGTGAGGGAGAAGGTTGTGTGACCCAGATTCTGGCTGTGTGGATGGGAGCTGGGGATGAAGAGAGAGGGCTGAGAAGAGAGTAGGACATTCTTGAACTTCTGGATCTTTCTTTTTCTAAATGCTTGCCATTACTGCATTTCTAGAGATAAGAGGTAGATCAATACTCTGATAAATGATAAAACACTAATGTGCTTTCGAATAACTTTTTCAGACACTGACATATTTAATCTCTGCCAGAACCTTCTGAGACTGATGACGTGCACATTCCATTTTCCTGATGAAGAGACAGAGGCTCATTAAAAAAAAAAAAGCATGAAAACATATAATTTAAAATGTCAGTGATACAGCACGTGCTTGGCATGTGTGAGGACCTGGGTTTGATCCCTACACCTAAAAATAAATAAGTGGGGGACACGAAACCTCAGAAGGTGAATACTGCCAGGACTTGATGAGTCCCAGGCCAGTTTGGTTTCAAGGACCTGCTCATAGGCTCAAGTGCTCAAGTCCATTGGGATTTAGCCGGACCTCCTCAGCAGCCACAGGAAAGAGAGAAACACGATCAATTGCAAAATTTGTCCTAATTCCTTTCAGAAATTAAGGAGTTTTTTTCAGATTGGTTGGGGCCAGAGGCTCAGAACCAACTAGCAGATTGGGGCACAAGGTCAGCAGGAAGCGGTGGAGTTGACAGTCGAGAAAGAAGGACAGCAATTAGAATTATGAGATGGGCCCCTGGCTGATCTGCCCAACCAGGCACTCACGTAGACGCTGCCCCACTGCACGTAAACCCCACCTCCTGAGGCCCTGAAGTCCCCAGTGCCTGTAAACACCACCCTCCAGAGATCCTGAGGTTCAAGTAACAAAGAGAGAAGTCCGGGTTTCGAGCGCCCTGGGTGCCAACCCTGGGAAAGGCCTCGGGTGAGGTCTCTGCAGACCAGCGCTGTTCGGTTCGCTGTGCAGGACTCGTGCACTCGGGGCCCGTCAACCTCCGGAGCCAGCGCCAGAGAGAGGCAGACCAGTGCCCCCGATCCCGGCCCCCACGGGCGCACCTCTTAGTTCTCAGGGAGCAGGAGTGGCGGGCTGCGCATGCGTGGAGGGCGGGGCGGGGCCTCCTGGCCCAGGGGCGGGGCCTGCGGGGAGCTGGATGGCGTCATCGCGGCGGGGCGGGGCGCGGGGCGGGGCCTCGGTGGCCCGAGGTGGCCCGGGTGCTGGGTCCCCAGCGGCGCAGTCCGGCTCCTCCCGGCCCCGGGATGGCGTCTCCGCGAGAATTGACTCAGAACCCTCTGAAGAAGATCTGGATGCCTTACAGCAATGGGCGGCCCGCCCTGCACGCCTGCCCGCGCGGTGGTGAGGCGGGGTCCGCGGGGAAAGGACAGGGCGGTGCATCCGGACGGGCCATCCGGGCAGGGCTCTCTCATGGAGAGCCCACCCGGGACAGGTGGGGGACCGGGACCAGGTGGAGCTGCCGGGGCCGGGGGGAGGCGAGCAGGAGCAGGTAGGGGCTGGGAACAGGTGTGGCGAGCAGGGGGCGGGGACTGTTACTGCGGCGGCGGTTGGGTTTGGTGGGCGTCGGGTCTGGCCACCATCACCTCGCGCAGGCCACGCCCCTTCACACCCCACTCTCTCCAGCACCTCGGATCCGGGAGCCCCAGAGCCTGCGTTCCGCTGGCCCCGGAGCGCGGACCGGGTGCTAGGAACCGCTCTGGCTGTCTGTCTCTAGGGGAATCGCTGGGCTTTCTCTGCCCCAAGACCCTGGGGTGGGTGGGCAAGGCCCCCAATGCTAGGACGTGCACCTCACCTCTTGGCCTCCCTCCCCCGAGTTTGGGGAAGAATTTCACGGAAGTGTTGAAATGACCCACAGACAGAACACTGCCATATGGGCCTGTCGTTGTGCCCGAGGACTGGCAGCATTTGGGTGGGGCTGTGGGTGGTCGGTGGAACTGGCCGACAGATGGAAATAGCAAGGAGAAGAAAGTGTAAGAAGTGCTCACTGGGATTATCCTTTCAGGGGTCCTGGAGGGATTAATCTACTGCCTTGATTTTCTACTTCTTCTTAAGAGTCTGTCTCCTTTTATTACCAGGCAAAAGAATGAGCTTTAGGAGTAACTGAAACAGCAGGATGATTGGCAAGGAACTCAGAGAACGTCTGGTCCGATTAGTGGTGCAGATGTGGACACGGAGATGAGACTGGGCTCTCTGAGCTCTGCCTGGGCATGATAAGCGAGGGGAGAGTGCTCGGTACTTGGGTGCTTTGAGGCCAGCCTGGGGTCATGGCTTGGCACGAGAGCCAGGTGTGTCTCTTGCCACACTGTGGTCCTGGTGGGGTGTGACCGTTAGTTTCAGCCAGACTTTATGGTAGGCCATGGCACTGACCACGATTTATTTCCCCCCTATTTCCTCCCCACTCCCCACCCCCCTACCCCCCAAAGGCAACAGGCTGAGACTTGGACCATACTGTTGCAGTCCTGGTCCCCTCCAGTCCGCAAGAGCTGTGTGGTCTCATGGCATGGGGGGCGGGGGGAGGGTGAGGGGAGGAGGCTGCAGAGGGGCAAGCACTGAGCATCTGAGCTCTAGGCCACACCCAGCTTCCCAGGCCCCATCTGTGGGATGCAGGTGTTGGCTTCTCTGCTCCAGGAAGCTGGTGTGGGTTTTCGCCTGAGCGTTGCCCCTCACCTAAGGACTTCCGCTCCCCAAAACCACAGGACAGGGCAGGCCAGAGGATGTTTGTGTATGTGGGGGTGCTCTTTAGGTGGTAGCGGGTGACTTTGTAATTTCGTCACTCCCACTCTGCTTCTTGCTCCGCCCAAGTGGGAATTTGAAGCATCAGCTTTGACCCAATCCTGGTTGCGGGCAGCTGAGGCCCAGAGGGGCGGGACCTGCCTGGATCTCAAAGTCCCTGGGGCAGGCCCTGTTACTTTCTTTTTTCACAGAGAACTTTGGGTTTGTTTTTTGTGAGTTTGTTTTTAGAGGGACTGGGGAGGGAGTGCAGCACTCACAGTGACTGAAAGCCCTGATGTGCAGACAGGCCTGGTGACTGGGTGCCTGGAGACCACTTGGCCTGCATCTGGCAGGGCTGGGGGAAGAGGGAGGGGGCTCATGTGGTGCTGGGGATCAAACTCAGGACCTTGAACCTGGTAGGTTTGTGTCCCACCTCTTGAGCCATATCCCCAGCCCAGGAGCTGTGTCTCTTCAGCTCCAAGTATGCCACTAAAATGTGGCCCTGGGGCGGGAGAGATAGAAGAGGAGGCAAGGTGCAATCTTGCAAGCTGCTGACCCGGGTTCTGCTCCCTGGCACTGCCTGGACCCCCAGCCTCCAGCCTAAGCATCACCAGGAGTCCCTTCTAAGCACAGAGCCAGGAATAGCCCCTGAGCATCACTGATTGTGACCTTCCCAACACACAGACACAAACAAATAACTGAAATGTGAATCTGACCTAAGCAGAGGGGCTTTTGTTGTCACACTCTTTGATGTCACCCTGGGTGGGCTGTGGGCTGACTCAGCACAGAAGGTTTCCTAGAAGAGATGGCAGTCAAGAGGCCAAAGATAAATCGAGCAACTAGTGTAGGGTTTGGGCCCTGGGCAGAGTTCTGGCATTGGCAGCGGGAGTGAGAGGCAGCACAGGCACAGTAACTGTCTGTGCACACCCCCACCCCCACATCCAGGACCAGAGTCTGCACGACTTCTGCCCGAGACACACAGGCTTATGACTCAGTCGAACCACAGGACAGGGCAGGCCAGAGGGTGGACGGTGGCAATGGGCGGCTCAAACTCAGGACTGTGGAAAGAAGAGGTCCCAGGGTTGCAGTGAGATAGTGGGCATCTCTGGGTTTCCAGGGGCTGAGAAGCTCCCCTCTATTTGATTCGACCTTAGGAATTCCATCTTTTGGTAAATGTTGGAGCTACAAGAGGACTTGCTTGGGTGCTTTTTCCTTCTCCTCATTGACCCTTCGGTTCAGACCTGGAGAAACTCTGGGTGAAAAGAGGGACCTCAGGAGAGAGAACCATGAAAGTGCTTCTTAGCTTAAAATAAAGGTGCCAAGACTCCTCTTGGGGAACACTACTGGTGAATGTGCAGGATTGCTGGATTCAACTTTCTGTCCCCTCCGAGGACAGTGATGCCAGGTCCAGGTTGCTTTATTATACATATAGATAGAATGGTTTTTGCATTCCAGCCCTCTTTTCCACTCTGTATTTCCTTCCTTCCTTCCTTCCTTCCTTCCTTCCTTCCTTCCTTTCTCTCTCCTTCCTTCCTTCCTTCCTTCCTTCTTTATTTCTTTTCTTTTTTCTTTCTTTCTTTCTTTTATTTTATTTCATTTTTTTTTTTTTTGCTTTTTGGGTCACACCTGGTGATGCTCAGGGGTTACTCCTGGCTCTGCACTCAGGAGTTACTCCTGGCGGTGCTCAGGGGACCATATGGGATGCTGGGAATTGAACTCGGGTCGACCACGTGCAAGGCAAACGCCCTACCCACTGTGCTATCTCTCCAGCCCCCTTCTTTCTTTCTTTCTTTCTTTCTTTCTTTCTTTCTCTCTCTCTCTCATTTTTGGGGATCACACCCGGTGGTGCTCAGGGCTTACTCCTGGCTCTGCACTCAGGAATCACTCCTGGTAGTGCTTGGGGACCAAATGGGATCCAACCTGGATCAGCCACATGCAAGGCAAATGTCTTACTTGCTGTGCTCTCGCTCTGGCTCTCCTTTTATTATTTTTTTAATGGGTTTATTTTTCTGTGTGTGTGGCACTAGGGATCAAACCTAGGTCTTCATTCCTGCAAAGTGTGCACCCTGCCACTGAGCCAGCCCAGCTGTGGCTGCTGTCTCTGAAAGAGCCCTTCTGGCCCAACCAGGCCCACAGAAGCAGGTCAGGATGCAGTTCTGGAACCCATTCCAGGAACCTGTGGCCGCCCCCAGTTGTGGCACTACTGGAAATTCCTCTCTAGCACACCGTCACTTGTCCTTGGGCCCTGGGGCCCGGAGCACGGAGACAGGAACAGGAGCTTGTGCAATGCTGAGTGCCCCGGCTTCTGATTTCCTTCCACACATGTAGTGTCCAAAGCGGGGTGCGCTGCAGTTCTGTTGCTCAACATCAGGGTACTAGAGGCCAGAACCGGTCACAGTGATGCGCCTGCGTGTCTGCCTGCTCCGGTCCTGTGCTTCCCCCACTGTCGCTGTCCGTTTGCTGTTTCCCCGTTGTGGGGCTGGTCTCTGAGTTTTGCTGCCGTTAGCAGAGCTGTTATGCAGATGCTTGTACTTTGCTCTCTGTTTGGGGGCCTTTTCTTGGAAGTTTATCTTGAAGCCCAGAGGTAATGGGTCATTTATTGCTCTCCTGTTGTGCCTGGCCCTGGTGTGCAGCTAGCCCAATCTGGGGGTGCATGGGTGTCCTTGGGAGGGGCCGGGGTGTCTCTGGAGAGATGGAAAATGTGAAGGGGGAGGTAGAACCTGAATCATGAGGCTGTAGGAGGACTTTCAGGGGCAGTGGGAAGGGGTGACCTTGTCAGGGGAGTAGGGTGCATGCAGGTCCCTGTGTTAGGGTTGACCCAGAGGCACTGGCAGGGTCTTACTGAACTGAATTTTCTCTTGCTTTGACTACTGCTGATGGTTTCCTGCAAGTTTCCTCTCTCTTGTATTTGTCAGCCTGTGTTCCGGGGGCCTTTCCTTCCTCTGGGCCTGACAGCTTAGCAAAGGCCGTGCTTGAGAGACATGACACCCTCACTGGCATGCAGGGTGCTCTGATTCCCTGCAGGGCCTCTCTGGAGACAGGGAGGTGTTTCTGCACCCTCTGTCCAGAGGCTTTGGGTGCTGAGGTGCTGTCAGAGAGCATAGCCTCCAGGAAGTGCGATGGCACTGCCACAGAGAAATATGTGGCCTTGCTGAGGACTTACCAGCCCATTTTACAGGTGAGGCCACCAAGGCTGGTGAGTGTGAGAGGATCAGAGCCCAGGCCTGCTGGACTTGAGGCTGCCACCCTACTGCAGTGAGGGAAGTAAGCTGAGGGGCAGGGCTCACAGTCCATGCAAGGAGGCCACCAAGTGACATTACGGGCAAAGCATACGGACAGATGAGGGGCATGAACAGTGCCCACCCCTGCCCACTTGTAGTTTCCTGAGTTTGTCCCTGGCCCGGGTCCTGCAGCTAATGAGAGGGGTGCCTGTGAGGGGCCTCCACCCCGAGCACCAGCCACTCCCCCGAGTCCAGCTTTCTGCTGCCCCTGTGTCTGTCCCAGCAGGCGAGGACCGAGTCCAGCTCCTTACCCCCCGCCAGCCTTTGCAGCTGCTCTGGCTGTCACTCTGACCTGGCAGCACTCGCTGGCAGGGGTGACGTCAGAAGGGCTCCTCTCTGGTTGCAGACCCGGGGTGCCAGGGCTCAGATTCCCCCTGCCCCACTTCCCTTGCTCCTAACATTTGAGCACCACCTTCGTGCCCGGATGCAGGAGCCCGAATGGCCACAGCACTGCAGGGCTGACCCAGGCCATGGGAAGAGGGCAGAGACTCACTGGTGAGAGGATGGGGAGAGGGGCGGCAGGTGGGTGGAGCAGACACACTGAAGAAGCAGTGTTGGAGCAGGGCTGAGTTTGAAGAGAAGTTTACCAGGGGAGGCTGAGTCGGGACCGCAGGGACCACAGCTGACTGTCGGGTGGGTTATATTGCGCCCTGACGTCCCCGTGGCCTCCAGCTCTGTCCTGTGGGTGCTGGGACTCCTAGCAGTGTCGAGTCAGGATAAGATTGGGCCAACTCTGGGCTGCTGGTCAGCCGCAGGGTCAGGCTGGCACCTAGACAGGTCTCTGGGGGTACCAGCAAGGGGCACTCAGGGAGCTGTGTGCTATGATGAGTCTGGCACGACCTCGCTTGTTCGTCCTGTTCCCCCACTGCAGGACAGCAGGGTACCCCACTGGGGGTACCCCGGGAGGGTTCCAGGAGGGGTCACTGTCCTTGAGTGATTCTGTGCTTTCCTTTTTAAAAGTTGAATCACAGTGAGATACACAGTTACAAAGTTGTTCATGATTGGGTTTCAGTCATGCAATGTTCCAATAACTGTTGCTTCTATGCTTTCCTTTTATTTGGCCACTGTGTGTGTGTGTGTGTGTGTGTGTGTGTGTGTGTGTGTGTGTGTGAAGCAAGATTTTTTTTTTTCATTGGAAGATGCAGGGATGGGGGAGAAGGAAAGGAATGCATGTTCAAGAGCTTGAAAGAGTAAGCAAAGAGTCAAATAAACTGTTCAAGGGAAGACATGGGCTTGGAGAGCAAGCATGCAGGCCAAGAGAGCCCAAAAGATCCGTGTTTAAGGGAGAACACGGGCTTGAAGGACAAGGCTTTATTTTTTAGTCACTTTATTGTGAGTTGCCCCCATCGGTGCCTGGGTGGCTGTGTGGTGCCTAGGATGCCACCCATGGCCTCGCACGAGGCTGTGTCCAGCCCTGACCTGTACTCTTCCCTTCCAGTCTGCATGACCAACTGCCCCACGCTCATTGTCATGGTGGGCCTGCCTGCCCGGGGCAAGACCTACATCTCCAAGAAGCTCACTCGCTACCTGAACTGGATTGGTGTGCCCACGCGGGGTGAGCCATGGACCCATTGCTTTGTGGGGTGGGGGGGAGGAGAGGAGAAAAGGTGGGACTGTGGGCAGGGCCTGGGCTGGGCCTGCGGATGGTCTGGAAACTGAGGTTCTCCTTCCTTCCCCCACAGAATTTAACGTGGGCCAGTATCGCCGGGACATGGTCAAGACCTACAAATCTTTTGAGTTTTTTCTTCCAGACAATGAAGAGGGCTTAAAGATCCGGAAGTAAGTATGTGGTGTGTGTGTGTGTGTGTGTGTGTGTGTGTTTATGGAGAAGATCCCGGATATGTATGTGAATGTGTGTATGTGTGTTTATGGGGAAGATCCCAGATGTATATGAATGTGTGTTTGTGTGTGGGTTTATGGAGAAGATCCCGGATGGACACACTCTGGCAGGTGGTCACCAACCAGCAGGATCCTGCTAGGAACTGGGGACTTTCCCCCTTGGCCCAGGATGACCCTCATATATTTAAAGGATATTTGGCAGGTTGTTGGCCATGTGGGTTAGGACTTGGCATTGCTTTTAAGTGGTTGCAGGGAGCTGGTTCATTTGGGAGATGGCTATCTGTACGGTTCAGATGTATATGAATATGTGTGTGTATGTATATGTATGTATGTGTATGTATATGAATATGTGTGTCTATTTAAGGAGAAATTCCCACAGTGCAGATGTTGTATATTAGGGCAACTTCTGAGCCCAGACCTGGTCCTGCTTGGTTTCTCAAGATGAGAAAGTGGTGGGGGACAGGTGGAGATGGCCTTTTGCTGGTTGGCCTGTCCTGCCTTGGTGTCCTTGAGCCTTGGTCACAGTGTCCTGAGGTGGGGAAAGAGGGCCTTTGGGGAAATGAAGGTGGCTTGGCCAGCTCAGGGCAAAGGTTCCACATATGCTTCATGGGCATGGCCTCTGAGCAGGTGGAAGCCCAAGTGGGTGGGGTATAGAGGCCTCAGAGATGGGCACACCCTGGCAGGTGGTCACCAACCAGCAGGATCCTGCTAGGAACTGGGGACTTTCCCTCTTGGCCCAGGATGACTCTTGTATATTTAAAGGATATTTGGCAGGTTGTTGGCTGTGTGGGGTAGGACTTGGCATTGCTTTTAAGTGTTTGCAGAGGCTGGTTCACTTGGGAGATGGGTATCTGTATGGTTCAGATCTGAAGGGGGCAGTTCCTCCAGGGAGATATAGCTCCCCATTGCCCAGGGTGGCTGTGGCCAGAGATGGCTCAAAGGGCCGGAACACACAATTTACATGTGGGACCCCTCATTCAACCCCTGGCACTCCATTGCCAGGAGGGAGCCCCTGAGCACCCCACTGAGAGTATCCTCAGCACCACTGGTGTGACTCCAAAACAAACTGGAAGGTTCATCAGCTCTGTGTAGCTGACCCACTGCGGTTGGGCATTGGCCCAGCTGTCATCATCAGATCAAGCCTCTGGGCCTCTGCAGGTGTCTGGCTGTTAAGCTGCCTGACCCCTTCTCTTGCCACCAGGGGGCAGGACCTCCTCACCTGGAGAAATGGGGTCCTTCGGTGGATCAAGGGACTGGGTCAGGCTGTACCAAGGGAAACCACGGACAGTCAGGCCTCTAAGCCTCTAAGGCCCAGCTGTGGGTCAGACTCTAGATCTAACCCTCTGTTCTTTATAAGGCAAATGAAAAGGATGAAGACAGATTGTGAAATTTCTGCTATATATTGAATGTTGGCACCCCCCGCCCCCACCCCATGTTCGTTCTACAGATGAGGAGACTGAGCCTTAGGAATCTTACAAGTTACTTTACTTGAATCTAATCCACTAAAAACCATTCTCTCTTTTTTTTTTTTTTTTGGTGGTAGGGCACACCCAGCTGTGTTGTGCTCAGGGCTCACTCCTGGCTTGGCAGGGCTCAGGGAACCATTTGCAGTGCCTGGGGTTGAATCCAGGTCAGCTGTGTGCAAGACAAGCACATTGCCTACTGTACTGTCTCTCTGGTCCCCTCTTAAAACAGTTCTTTTTGACCTGATTTGTAGCTCAAACGATGGAACATGTGCTTTGTGTGAGAGAGCCTTGGATCCGACTCCCAGCATTACATGGTTCCCGGAGCATCCCCAGAAGAGTCCCGCAGCATGGGCTGGGAGAAGCCCCTGAGTGCTACATGTACCAAAGCCAAGGAATAGAAAAGTACCTTGCTACTCTGGGAAAATGTGTAACATTAGAAATCACAGCTATGGCCAGACAGCAGCCTGATTTATACACAATGAGCTGAAAAGGGGGGAAGTATGAAAATTATTTTGAAGAATATTTGCAGTGGCCTAGAACATATACTGGTAGAGAGTTAGCAAAACTGAATGTCCCCCTCTCCCAAGGAAAGACAGAGATACTGGAGAAAGAAGGGGCGCGGCTGTTCCGCTCTGGTCCAGGGCAGGATGTGCCCCACCTTGCCTTGGGGTTGACCCTGTTCTCTCTCCTGAAGGCAGTGTGCCCTGGCAGCCCTCTGTGATGTCCGGCGTTTCCTCAGCGAGGAGGGAGGACATGTGGCGGTGAGTGTGACGCCGGGGAGTGTCATGTGGGAGGCCACACATGTCCTTCTGTGCTGAGGAGGGGAAGACAGCTGTGTGGTCCAGGGAAAGACTATGGGTGCCAGCCCTGGGGAGGAAGTCTTTGCCAGTTTGCAGGAGGAATGGGGGTAGGCCAGGCATTTTCCTGACCTCTGGGCGATGGTCACTGTTGACCCGGAAGGACTTCCTAATACTCTAATTGTGCCCTATCTTGTAACCCCCACAGTCTCTCCAGGTGTGAGATGAACACTGCTGCTTTAGGAGCCACTTGGATCCTGGCTCAGGGAATTCCTCCTGTGCTTTTTCATCCCTCTGGCTAGATGGGGTCGGGCAGAGCTGAGCAAGGGACCTGGGGGAGGGACCCTTCTCTGCCTTCAGGATATTTTTTCCATCTGGGAGAGACTCTGGCTGGTCTGCGGTCCCAGCTCCATCTTGACTAGGTCTCTGGCACACTTGTGAACCTGGGGATTCCCGTCTGCTCCCTCCCAGACTGAGTGTCACATGCTGGGTCCTGCTCCTCGTGGTCCTGGCTTGCTAACTTTCTTTGTCATCCCCCGAAAGATTGCTGAGAAAGGAGCCTGAGCTCTGAGTCACAAATATCTAGGTTTTATGGAGGTGGCAGGGGGGAGGACACCCCCAGTGGTGCTCAGGGACCACTCAGGTCACACCTAATGGTGCCCTGGGTGATGTGACACCAGGGATGGAACCCATTACCTCACACGTGCAAGGCTTGTGCTCTAGCACTTGATCCATCTCCCAGCTCCCAGTGCTCCTCTTTCTCTCCCCCCTCCTCACCATTGATGCTTAGGTAGGGTTTGAAGCAGAAAGTACTTGCCCATAGAATTTCCCGGCGTGGCTCCATGATTTCTAACATGACTGTGAAGAAGCCTGCCGTTGTTCTGATGCACTCGTCAAAGTTTCATCTCTTGGGTGATGCTGGAAGTGCCTCAATCCCCTTCCTCGGGGAGGGCTTTAGCATCTTCAGGATAATGTATGTTGGGGTGGGTATAGCAGGCTGGGTTGGAGTGAGGGTGAGGGCACTTACTTTCCACAGGAAGATTCTATCAGGTCAGAGAAATTCTTTTCATTTTATTTATTTGCTTTTGTGGTGCAAAGAATTGAGCATAAGATTTTACATATTCAAGGCATGTGTCGGACATATCTCTGGTCCTGTAGTCTTTTGTGGGGGGCATAGGAAGTCTTTTGGACCACACCTAGTGGAGATCAGGGATCACTCCTGACAGGGCCCATGAGACCATATGTAGTGCCAAGGTTTGCACCCGGGCTGGCTGCATGCAAGGCAAATAGCTGACCTGTTGAATTCTCTGGTCCCCTGAATGCCTTTTTAATAAGGCAGTGCTCAAGCTGGAGAGGTAGCACAGGAAAAAGGTGCTTGCTGCACTTGTAGCCAAGCCAGGTTCAAACCCAAGCACTGCATATGGTCCCCTGAGACCCACCAGGAATGACCCTGGAACACAGAGCCAGGAGTAAGCCCTGAGCACAGCCAGGTATGGCCCCCAAACAAACTCCCAACTAAGAAGGCCATACTCTAAATGCTGTTTGGATGTACTGGTGAGTGGGCTGCACCCAGGGGACTTGTCAGGCCAACACTGCAGGAGGAGCCCCGTTGGGTTGGGAGCTCTGAGATTCCTCCTGTTCTTCATTGAAACCCTAGCACTGCTCCCCTTCCCGACCTTGTTCTTATTTCAGAGATGCTCGTGTCCTTGCTGGTGCCCACCTCTGCTGTGTCCTGGCTGGCGAGGGCGTGGCTCGGTGTCTCTGTTTCTGTGACCCAGCATGTGTGTGCTTTACAAAAATGTTCCCATCTCCCAGCCCCTTCCTTTCTCTCTCCTGCTCTTTCTATTCTTCTGTTCCATTTTACTAGGGTGTCAGGGTAGAGGAAAATAAATTTGAGGCTTGCTCTATAAACCCGTGTTCTCCCTTGAACGTGTGTCGCTGTCTTTTTGCTTGCTTTTTTCCACTTGGAGAAGTCCATGTTCTCTCTTAAACACGAATTTCTTTCTCTCCCCTCACATTTTTCTAAGTTTCATTCAATAAAAGCTATCTTGCTTCATCAAAGAGAGGAAGGAAGAAAGAAAAGTTGTGTTCCTTTCTCCAAGCCTAACTGGTTTCACTAAAAATCTTCAAACGTTAGAACTCTTTTCTGTGATGTTGGGCTCAAACTCCAGGCCTGGCAAGTGCTCTGCCTCTGAGCCACATCCCTGACCCTCCCTGGAAGGTTTCATGGTCAGACATCTACTGAGTGTCCACTGTATGCAGGGCAGGGCAGAATGCAGGCTAGAGAGCTGCCCGCGCCAGGCACAGATGCCCCCCTGCTTCCTGGGAACCTCCTCCCATGGTGAGGCCAGCCCAGCCCACCTCACTTGCGAGCTGAACTTCCTTCTCAGTCCCAGAGGCCCAGTTAACCCTGGTTTGGTCCTAGGTTTTTGATGCAACTAATACCACACGCGAACGAAGAGCAACCATCTTTAATTTTGGGGAACAGAATGGATACAAGGTGAGGTCCCCTGGCTCCCTTATCCCCTGGCTTGTCTCTTTGGCTGGGCTGTGGCACATTCTGGCTCCCCAGGACCCTTGTCTGGGCCACCTGATGTGGATGGGATATTGCATGTAACTAACTCATGAGAAGTTTGGGGTGATGGGGGCTGCTCTGAAGCTCTCTTTGCAAGGAGGTGGGGGCCTGGGGGGAGAGGCTTGGCCAGGAAGGTGCCTGCTAGAGTCCATGTACCCTGGGTCTGGGAAAAGGGCTCAGAGAAGTGTCATCCAGAGGTCTAATGTGTCACGTGTCTGTACCCCCACCTCCATGCTGCAGACCTTCTTCGTTGAGTCCATCTGTGTGGACCCTGAGGTCATAGCCGCAAACATTGTGGTGAGTAGTACTTCTGGGCTGGCACCTGTGCTGGCCTTCCTTTGGTCCTCTTGGTGCTCTGTGGAGAGAAAGATCTAGAAGGCCAGGCCAAGTGTTCCTGGAGCCCTGAGGGCCTCCAAAGTTACTTGCGGACCAAAGTAACACTGAATCACTGGGGCTCCTCTGCCTGAAATACCTTCAACCTCTTTAATTTCCTGATTTCCTGACTTCCAAACAATTAACTGGACCCTGAACTCTATTTTTTCTTTTTTTTTTTTTTTTTTTTGGTATTTGGTATTTGGGATCCTGGCAGTCATTCATCCTCAAAATGCCCAGGGAAAAGGGCTAAAGTCTAAGAGCCCCTGGGCTCTTCCTAATGGGACTCACCCCCCACCCCCCAAGCTTGGCCACCAGCTTCTGCCCAGCATCTCCCCAGCATCACCCCAACATCTCCCCAGCATCACCCCAACATCTCCCCAGCATCTCCCCAACATGACCCCAGCATCTCCCCAGAGTCTCCCCAGTGTCTCCCCAGCATCACCCCTGTATCTCCCCAGCATCTCCCCAGCTTCTACCCAGCATCTTCCCCAGCCTCTCCCCAGTGTCTCCCTGCCCGGCCTCCAGCCCAACTGTGTCCTTTCTCTGACAGCAAGTGAAGCTGGGCAGCCCCGACTATGTCAATCGTGACAGTGATGAGGCCACCGAGGATTTCATGCGGCGCATTGAGTGCTATGAGAATTCATACGAGTCCCTGGATGAGGACTTGGACAGGTGAGCGAGGAGGCACTGATGGCTGGGCAGCGGGGGTCCTGCTTGTCTGCTCTTCTTGGCTCCTTATGCTGGTGGCTGAGCGGGCATGGATGGTTGGGCTTTTGTTTTGTTTCTTTCACTAGGGCCAAAATTATGGGCCAGAGGTGACTTGCAGAATCTCTGCTGCCTTATTTGAATGTCTGAGTCAGTTTACTATGAGTTCATCATAAAATCAAGCGTTATTTTTAGATAGAGTGTCTTTTCACAAAGTATTTACAGCCATCACGTGTTTTTTAATTTCTTTTTAGTAAATGTATTTATCAGATAATTTATTTATATACACATGGAGATGCATATTTGCTTTTGGGACTGTACCTGACTGTGCTCAGGGATCATTCCTGATATAACCAGGGGACCATATTTGGTGCCAGGGGTCAAACTGAGGTCTGCCATTTGCAAGGCAAATGCCTTAACCCCTTTAGTGTGTCTCTGGACCCTGAATTCTATTTTTCATGTTTTTTTGGTTTTCTGTTTTGTTTTTGGGCTACACCCAGCAGTGCTCAGGGGCTTTCTCCTGGCTCTGAACTCAGGATCACTCCTGGTGGGCACGGGGGACCGTATGGAGCGCAAAACAAGCTGTACTATTGTACTATTGCGCAGGCTCTGAACTCTGTTTGACATACAGCATGATGATAGATTCAGGTGGACAACATAATGACCTGCCATTTGTTTGTGATGCAAGGTGATCTCTGTAGTAAGTCTATCTTCCATATGGTCTTAGCAACTTTCATGTTTGCAACACAGCCGGCTGTCTTTGGACCCTGTCCTGTGTGCTATGTCCTTGTGACTTTATTTGTGGATATTTGTTCACTTCTTTACCTTTTATTGTATGTGTGGTGCCTGGGAAAGAACCCAGGGCCTCACACAGGCAAGGCTACTGCCTTCTGCTGAGCTTCTTCTCTAGGTCCCTGTTTGAGGACATTTGTATCCTGGTCCTCTCCACCCATTTCTGTACCCCCAATTTCCTATCCCTTTGTAACTCCCAATATATTATCTGTATCTATGAATTTTGGTTGTGTTTTGTTTCTGTTTTTGCGTCCTACCATATATGTGAGTCCATATGATGTTTTCTCCATCTAACATATTTCATTTAGGATATAATCCTTGAGGTTCTTATGCTTGGTCACAAATATTAAGATCTTGAAGCATGCACCTTGCATTTTTCTTTTCACTTTTGTTTCGTACTGGACCGTCACCCAGTTCCCAGCATGGCTCTCGCTGCATGGAACCATGTGTTGGGGTAGGGTTCCAGCATGTAAAGCTTGTGTTCCAGCTCTGTATGCTATTTCCTTGACCTCACAGTCTGTATTTAAAGAGAGGTGTTCCAAACCCCATCCGTGAACAGTGGCTCAGGTTAGAGCTTGTAGTTCTAGGAGTCTCTTGCTGAAATGGCAGGTCCCACAGCAGTGAGTGTGGGTGGAACATATACTTCAAGCCCCTAAGGGGCAGTTAGCCAAGTTCCTGCAGCAGGGGTCAGTAAACTTTTTCTGAAAAGGGCTAGTAAATATTTTAGGCTTTAG
Organism: Sorex fumeus; assembly: GCF_029834395.1. Taxonomy (NCBI): domain Eukaryota; kingdom Metazoa; phylum Chordata; class Mammalia; order Eulipotyphla; family Soricidae; genus Sorex; species Sorex fumeus. The sequence continues at coordinate 49,542,954 of NW_026606129.1, read as the reverse complement.
GGGCATAGTCAATTCTGCTATTGTAGTATCAAAGAAAAACAGGCAACGTACAAATAAATGGGCATGACTGGATTCCAACAAAACCTTGTTTGCGAAACAGACCAGGGCTGCTTTTGACTTGCTGGCCATAGTCAACTCCTGTCTACCAGCATAAATGGGGACAGCAGTTGAGTAAATGACAGTGTAGCGCCTTGGTCAAGTCTTAGAGTCCTTCTACATCAGCTTGGAGAGACACAGGGACAGAGGTGTTCGGCATCAGTAAGAGGAAAGGTTGGAATATAAACTTGGACTTGGCTCTGTTACTTTGATATAACACATACCACATCCAAACTGAGAAGAAGCCAATGTCGGAGGGATGGTTTCTGGAACTGTTCCTGGAGGGCTGAGCGGCTCTGCACCCCGGCTCTAGCCCAGGCCTCTTGGAGTTCAAGGGCCCCTCGCCATGGTTTCTTTGTTTCCCTGGTCTCTGGGACAGACTGTTTTCCCTCCTGGCTCTTGGGCCACATGGGGAGGAGAGGACAGCAGCTCCTATTGGACTGGTCAGTCACAAGTCCAAAATTGGCTCCTGTTTCTATTGGCGGCTTCCGTATGACATCCTGGAAACTGAAGCCTCTGTTTCAGCCAGTGAGGACCCAAATGAAAACATTCAGGGAAACTGGTATGAACCAGAAAAAGGCAGAGAAACCTCGCCTTTCCCCCCCCTGCACCCCACTGCTATACACAGCAGTAAACAAGCCTGCTTTAGGAACTGCCATCTGCTTTTGACCCCTCCTGGCTTTCCATAACACCCTTTGGAAGCATAACAAGTGTTGTACCCCTCCCTGGCAGGGGACTGTCTGTGTTGTGAGGTCCAGCCTAGTGGTTGGAGACATGAAGCCCTGTTGCTGGGCTCATCCCGATCACAGCCTGTCCCTGCCTTCTCTCCGGACAGGGACCTGTCCTACATCAAGATCATGGATGTGGGGCAGAGCTACGTGGTGAACCGTGTGGCTGACCACATCCAGAGCCGCATTGTGTATTACCTCATGAACATCCATGTGACCCCCCGCTCCATCTACCTCTGCCGTCATGGCGAGAGCGAGCTCAACCTCAAGGGCCGGATCGGTGGGGACCCGGGACTATCCCCCCGGGGCAGGGAGGTCAGTGTGTGTGTGGTTTCTACTCTGTGGTTTATGTGGCTGCTTATGCGTGTGTGTGTGTGTGTGTGTGTGTGTGTGTACTGCATTGGGCTGATGTGCTGTGAGGTGGATGAACTTCATTCCATCTAGAATGTTCCCGTTGTGTAGGGACGGTCATCTAGCTCTAAGCAAACACCTGGAGCTTTGGCTTTAAGCAAACACCCACTGAGTTCCTTTCATGGGGTGCCAGTGGGGGTGATGGTGGCGGAGGCTCCCCTTCTGGGGATGATCTGAGTCCCTAAAGTATAGCTAATGTCTGACCACACTCAGGGGAGACACTAAAGCTTCAGTGGGGAGGCCAGGGGCCACTGAAGACATACCTCCATAGCACTTGTGGGGGGCTGTCATGAGAGGGTCCCCCCAAGGTTAGATTTTCACTAAACCTCTGTTCTCTGAGGCTGAGCCCGTCCCCAGCAACCCCGTGGGATCCTCTGAGGGTGCCCCAGGGGCTGTGGATCTGAATTTTTTTTTGTGCTGTGTTTCAGTTTGCTAAGAGTCTGGCGCAGTTCATCAGTGACCAGAACATCAAGGATCTGAAGGTCTGGACGAGCCAGATGAAGAGGACAATCCAGACGGCTGAGGCCCTAGGGGTGCCATATGAGCAATGGAAGGTTCTCAATGAGATTGATGCGGTACTTACCTTCTCTTTCCCCATATCCTGGGCACAGAGGAGTGTTGGGAGACAGAAAGAGCCTTGTCCTTAATATTCCTTCGTATTCTGGGCTGTTGATTCTCCCCTCCCTCCCTTTTCTTCTATAGCACCTAGCTACCCTGACTTGCGTTCTTCAACCTTTATACACCTGTGGATCAGCATTTGTCCTGATCCACAGACTAGTGATTATAACCAAGGCAGTAGACCAAGGGTTTTCAGTCTTTCTATAAGCCAGTTCTGATCTTAGAGTAGCAATTGAAGAGTACTGATCTAGACCAACCAGAATTAATTTTGGTTTTTGTTGTTGTTTTTTTTGTTTTTGTTTTTTTGTTTTTTCTTTTCTTGGGTCATATCTGGTGATGCTCAGGGATTACTCCTGGCAGTGCTCGGGGGACCATAAGGGATGCTGGAGATTACGAACCCTGGTTGGTTGTGTGCCAGGCAAATGCCCTACCTGCAGTACTATAGCTCTGGCCCCCAGAATTAATTTTTTTTTTCTTTTTGGGTCACACCCGGTGATGCACAGGGGTTACTCTTGGCTCATGGACTCAGGAATTACTCCTGGCAGTGCTCGGGGGACCATATAGGACGCTGGGAATTGAACCTCGGTCGGCTGCGTGCAAGGCAAATACCCTACCCACTGTGCTATCACTCCAGACCCTCCAGAATTAATTTTGTTGAGCTGATGCAGAGGCCTTAAATCTGATCATTTCCTGAATATAGTTCAGTGACCTCTATTCTGTTCCTTTTGATTTGACCTTTTTTTGGGATGTTCAGGGCTTACTTCTGACTCTGCACTCAGGGATCCTTCCTAGAAGGGATGGGGGAACAATATGGGAGTGCTGGGATCAAACCTGGTTTGTCCATGTACAAAGTAAGTGTCTTACCCACTGTACTATTACTCCAGCCCCATATTGTTTTTTATTTTTTGGGAAGCAGGGGATCAAACCCAGAACATCATACATACAAAGCACAGATTTTACTGCTGAGCCATATCTCTGGTCAGTTATAGCAGGTTTTTGATTTCTGGGCCACACTGGGAGGTGCTCAGGGAATTGAACCCAGGCTTCCTAGATGCAAAGGATCAGTTCTTTAAGATATCTTCCTGTCCATAGAGCAGCTTAAAACTGTGGTGCTTGTTTTGTTTGCTTCTTTGTTTTTTGCCATTTGGGTAGATTTTATGAGGTCTTTTGCACATGTTTTTACCTTTCTGGTTTTTATTGTTGTTGTTAGTTCTTGATATATTCTAGACATGAAACATACCTGTTAATTTGGGGGAAGTGTTTTGGGCCACACCCAGTGATGCCTAGGGCTAACTCCAGGCTGTGTACTCTGAGGTCATTCCTGTTCATGCTCTGGGGACCATACGGGGTACTGGGGATTGAACCTGGGTCAGCCTTGTGTAAGGCAAGTGTCTTACGTGCTGTGTTATCTCACCAGTCCACACCTGTTAATTTTTAATTGAGTGCATGACATTTTGTACAAAGAGCATTGGATCATTTCAGGTTCTGGTTAATATTCTCTATCTCCAGAGGCAATTGGGGCAGATGCTATTAGCTGAGCTAAGGATAGAGAAGCTTTAAAAATGCATTTTGATATTTGTGGAGACTTCTTAGTGTTTTGGTTCCTAAAGAGTGTGAGGTTTTCTGTGGGGGGTTTGAGGAGATTCCGTGGTGCTTAGGAGCTGGGGGCCATTTCTGGTGATATGGTGCTGCTTGGGAACCCCAGGGCAACTCTGGTGGTGCTTGGGGGGTGGGGTATGGTGACATGGGCTATACCCAGGGGTGCTTGAGGACAGTGGTGCCATGGGTTGATCTTATAACCTTGAACATACAAAACATTTGAGCTCTCTCCACAGCCCTTAGACCTTGGATTTTAAGGTTCTGACTTGTCTCCTCTGCCCAAGATTGCTGACGATTTTGCCAAACTTATGCCCACTCCATCTGCTTCCTCTTTCTGAATAGTCTCATCTCCCTCCACCCCTCACTGTCACTGTCACTGACCTCCCGTTGTTCATCGATTTTGATTGAGCGGGTCCAGTAACATTGTGAGACTTGTTACTGTGTTTGGCATATTAAATATGTCACAGGTAGCTTGCCAGGCTTTGCCGTGCAGGTGAGATACTCTCAGTAGCTTGCCGGGCTCTCCGAGAGGGGCAGAGGAATTAAACTCGAATTAGCTGTGTTGGCTGCGTGCAAGGCAAATGCCCTACTGCTGTGTTATCGCTACAGCCCTCTCCACCCATCAAGTCATTTAAATATAACTGATGGGGCTAGAGAGATAGTACAGGGGGCGGGGGAGCTTGCCTTGCATCCTGCCAACACTTGTTCAATCCCTGGCACTGCATATGGTCCCCATCACTATCAGGAGTGATCCCTGAGTTCAAAAATAGTTCCTGAGCACCATCCCATGTGGCTTGAACACAAATAGAAAAAAAATGTCCTTAATATTGGGATTGGAGCAGTGCTACAATGGGTAGGGCAATTGCCTTGCATGTGGCCAAACTGAGTTCAATCTCTGGCATCCCACATGGTCTCCTGAGCACTGCCAGGAGTAATTCCTGAGTACAGAGCTGGGAATAAGCCCTGAGCAAACTATCCCCAAACAAACAAAATGTTCTTAATATTGTATATGCAGCTCCCCACTCCCTTCCTTTAACTATACTTTCAAGTCAGCAAAACTTCTGGGAGAGGACTGTTGTTGGGTACACGTCCACTATTTCCCCCTCTTGCCTTTCCTTTGTTGTTGTTGTTGTTGTTGTTGTGGGAGGTGAGGTAGGGTTCATGGGGGGAGGGGGGCGCTACATACAATTGATTGAGGAGCTCTGAGGATCACAGTCCAGGTACTCGGCTTGTCAGTGCTGGTACAGTGCTGGTGCTAGGTGCTGGGAATCGAACTTGAAGTCACTTTCCTCAGGTTTACTCTTTATTATTTGAAAAAAAATCTTTTATTTTTTTACAATAGCATTAATGCTTATTAATGTTTTGGTGTACAAAGTGCTACACATCCTCCACCATGAAGCTGCTGCAGTCTGTCCCACCCCCACCCCTGCTTGGTGTCCTCATTCTGTTGCCAGAGTCCAAGGGTTGGTTTTCGTTGGCTGCACTCTCTATGTTTCTTTATATGCCATCTATGAGCGAGGTCATCTGATGTTTGCTCTCTCCTGATTTATTCTGCTTAACCTTAACATGACACCTTCTTGTTCCATCCAGGTGATAGCAAAATGCAGGAATACTTTTTCTTCTTTTCCAAATGTCTTTGGCCACATTACTGGCAGTTCTTGGGGGACCATCTGGCTCTTGGAGACCAACTGAACTGAGGTTTTCCCAAGGCAAAACGTGTGCTCTCACCCTTTGAGCCATCTCCCTGATCCCTATTTTAGTTTTCTTTTTTGTTTTGGGGCCACGGTAAGCAATGCTCAGGGATTCCTCCTGTCATTCCCTGGTAGTCTAGTGGTTAGGATTCGGTGCTCTCAGGCATTCCTCCTGGCTCTGCACTCAGGAATGCAGGCTCAGGGACTATATGGGAGACCAGGGTTTGAACCTGGATTGACTGCATGCAAGGCAAGTGCCTTACCCACTGTACTATTTGTCTTGTCCCTCTATTTTAGTTTTCTTAACATGAGAGAGTCCAAGTTTTTAGGGGAAGAAGGGAGATTATTATTGACATTGCTTGGGATTTTTTTTTAGCTGTGCTCAGTGCTTACTCTTTTTTAAATTAAATTTTTTATTTAAAATTTTTATTGATCAAAAATTTTTATTGATCAGGTTTACAATATTCTTTTTATTTTATTTATTTATTTTTTATTGAATCACTGTGCGATAGGGCATTACAAAGCTGTTCATGATTGTGTTTCAGTCATACAGTGTTCCAACACCCATCCCTCCACCAGTGTAATTTTTCAGCACCAGTGTCCCCAGTTTCCCTCGCACCCCTTCAAGCCACCCCCACCCCTGCCTGCCTTTATGGCAGGCATCTCACTTCTCTCTCTCTTTCTCTTTCTGTGTCTCATTTTAGGCATTATGGTTTGCAATACAGATGCTGAAAGGTTATCATGTATATCCCTTTACCTACATTCAACACTTAATTCTTGTCCAGAGTGACCATTCCCACTAGTATTGTCATAAATGGACCCTCCTCTATCTTAACTACCCTCCATCCCCCACACCCTTGTGATAATTCTCAGGGCTTAATCTTGACTCTTTGCTTAGGGATTACTACTGGCAATACTCAGGGGAACAAAAGTGTGCTGGAGATCAAATTGGGATTGTGTGCAAGAATACACCTAAACCCCAGTACTATTTTACTATTTTTCTAACTTCTCTCTCTCTCTCTCTCTCTCTCTCTCTCTCTCTCTCTCTCTCTCTCTCTCTCTCTCACTTTTTTTTCCCATCAGAGCCTGCCCCAGAGAACATGCTCCTGACTAACTATCCCTTGATTAATTTTAGCTCCTCAGGTCTTCCTGTGTTAAGGCTGGAGTAATGTGGTGGTGTGTATCAGATCTATTCAGGCCCCTTGGGGAGCTCATGTCCAGACCATTGTTGGGCAACTGAAGTATAGTCTCGGCATATGTGACAATGACCCAGGACTTCATAAAAAAACATTTTGGGACTGGGAAAAATAGCTCAAAGGGCTAGTGTCCATGCTTTGCATGTGGAAAGCCTGGATTTGATCTCTGATGCCCCTTGATCTACCGAGCATTGTATTGGAAATAGCCCCTGAGCACTGCTGGGTCTCAGGCCAAATCAAATACAAAACAAAACAGAAAACATTTTGTTCACCATCATGATTCACTTATAACACCTATATTTTTGGAGTTAAGTTTTTTCTGGGTTTTTTTTTTTTTTGTGCCACACCTGATGATGTTCAAGGCTTACTCCTGGCTCTGTACTCAGGAATCACTCCTGGCAATACTCAGGGGACCATATGGGATGCCAGGGATCAAATATGGGTTGGCCACATGCAAGGCAAGCACCATATCTGTGGTTCTATTGCTCTGGTCCCTGGATTTAATTTTTAAGGTGGCCAAAATATCTTAGGATGGGACTGGAGCGATAGTACAGTGGGTAGGGCGTTTGCCTTGCACGCAGCCAACATGGCCGACACAGGTTCGATTCCCAGCATCCCATATGGTCCCCCGAGCACTGCCAGGAGCAATTCCTGAGTGCATGAGCCAGGAGTAACCCCTGAGCATCGCCGGGTGTGACCCAAAAAGCAAAAAAAAAAAAAAAAAAAAAATCTTAGGATACTAATCCTGCCTAAGGATTACTTCATTGTCCTCTTAGTAGAATGGAACCCTGAAATGCAGTTGGGTATGACCCTTAAAACAACAACAAAAAAGAATACTTACTAAAAGATTAAAGCAAGGTGCAGCTGTTTTTCTCTTTTTTAGCCTTAAGTCAGTCTTAAATCCTGAAGCAATATGGTCTCCACTATTCTAGTCAAAGCCCCAGTACTACAAACATTTTCTAAATCATTATTATGCATCTGTGGGAGGTGTGTGTGTGTGTGTGTGTGTGTGTGTGTGTGTGTGTGTGTGTGTGTGTGTAGCTGGATATATATATATATCTCCAGAACCAGAACTTCTTCCTGAATTTATACAAACATGTTACCTTTAAAAAAGAAATAACTGGGGAGAGGGGGGCAGAGATAGTATCAAGATTAAGGTACTTGCCTCACACTTGCCTGCATCTGTGTCCAGGACACTATTTCTAGTCCTATCACTGCATATGGTTCCCTGAGCACCACCAGGGGTGGCCCTCAAAACAACAGCTAAAAAGAATAGTTACTGAAATATTAAATATGTATTTTCAAAGTATGTACTCATTACATATATACTGAAAATATGTGTTTGGGGGGAGGTGTTATTTACAACTAGCGCTCAGGAGGCCAAGGCCCCCAGCAGCACAATCCAAGGACTCAAGTGCTTCTCTTTGGGCCCTGTGGTGTGAGGGATTATCTGCCACTCCCCTTGGATGGGGACCTGCAGGGCTATACCTAGTGGTGCCTGGGGGCGTTTTAAAAATACTTTGATGGTGCTAGATAGCGAGGAATGCACATGTTTGAGTTCTACCACAGAAAGATGAACTCTTTCAAGTTCCTGCTGGGGGTTACAGCTCAGAAAGGGTGTGTTGAAATCTGCAAAATGTAAAACATATAGTTTGAAACCAACAACAACAAAAATATTGTATTGATCCTCAGTTGTCTATAGTTCCTTGTAGGAAATTTCAATTTCTTGCAATTTTTTGTATTAGCCACACGCAGCGGTGCTCAGGGTTTACTTCTGGCTTTCTGGCTTTGTGCTCAGGAATCACTCTTTGGAGGTGCTCAGGGGATTGTATGGTGGGATGGCAGGGATCAAAGCTGGGTCAACTGCATGCAAGAAAACACCCTACCCTCTGTACTCTGTGCTCTGGCCCCAATTTCTTTCAATTTTTAAGAATTCAGGTTTTTTTAAGTTCTGAAACCTTTCTCCTTTACTTTCATGATACAGCCTTATGCTATAGCATTTGCTCAAGTTCTTTCCTGTGAATCCTTCTAAACACAAAGCACTGAGCAAACAACATGTACAAAAGGCAGATACAAAATGACCATAATCAACATTCCCATGAACAAATACAGTGTTTACCCTACCTTCTGACTCACCACATTCTAAATAAGACTCAATAATATGTTATTGGTCTATGTTGGCCAGAACATAGACCTTCAGAAATTTCATAAAATGTTATTCTTTGTTCTAGAATCTGCACAGTATATTAACAGAATATTTGCATATATGTTAAGAAGATTAAACACGCTATGCAATAGAATTTTTCATTGAAGCTTCAGCTTCATGAACCATGTAAACCTGATCCATATATAAGGATAAGAACAATTATTTTGGGGTGCCTTAGGAGCACTTCTAAGGCTTTTCATATTTTTCTTTTACAAAATTGACTAAATTATTTTCTTAAAATTTTTATTTCCAATAAGTTTTTTCAGAGATAATAACAATATTTAAAACTTTCATACAGAGGCTGGAGTCATAGTACAGTAGATAGGGTGTTTGCCTTGCACACAACTAACTCAGCTTTGTTCCTTGGCACCCTTTCTGGACCCCCAAACCCATCAAGAATTACCCCTGAACATAGAGCTAGGGGTCTGGCCTGAGCACTGTTGAGTATGGCCCCCAAACAGACAATTTAAAACCTTTTAATAGGGGCCAGAGATAGCACAGCAGGTAGGGCGTTTGTCTTGCACACAGCCGATCCGGGTTCAATCCCGGCATCCCATATGCTCCCCTGAGCACCGCCAGGAGTAATTACTGAGTGCAGAATCAGGAGTAACCCCTGAACATGACCGGGTGTGACCCCAAAAAAGCAATAATAATAATAATAATAATCTGCTGAAAAGACAAAGATACTATGTGTGTCAGAATAACTTCATGGGCATAAGTTAGCGTTAGCCGAATTTTGATTTTTGTTTGTGTGTGTGTGTGTTTGCTTTGGTTTTGGGCCACACCGCTGTGCCCAGGGCTTACTCCTGCTCTGAGCTTGGATCACTCTTGGCAGGTTTGGGGGACCATATGGGGTGCAGAGGATGAAACCTGATTGGCAATGTCCAAGGCAAGTTCCCTACCTGCTGTAGATCTCTCCAGCTCCTTGATTTTCGTTTTGTTTTGTTTTGGGGTCACTGCCAACAGTGTTGAGGGCTCAGGGCTTACTCCTGGTGGGACTCAAAACTATCTGGGGTACCAGGGCTGAACCTGAGTCAGCAGCGTGCCAGGCAATCTCCATATCTACTGTGTTATTGCTCCAGAGTTGCATAGTATTCCATTGTGTATGTATATGATCACTTCTTGATTCATTCATCTGTACTTGGACATTTGTGTTGTTTCCATATCTTGACTATTGTACTAAGCATAGGCGTGTATGTGTTTTTTCAAATTAATGTTTTTGTGTTTTGGAGATAGATGCCAAGAAGTGGTATTGCTGGGTCATATGGTAGTTCTATTTCTATTTTTTTTGAGAGATCTCCATATTTATTTCATAGAGACTGAACTACGTGATGTTCCCACAGTGGAGGAGGGTTCATTTTTTACCACACAACCAACAGTATTTCTAGACTTTTTTGATATGTGCGCTTATGAGTGTGAGATAGTATCTCACTATTGTTTTGATTTGCTTTTCTCTATGAGTGACAACGAGCAGTTTTTCATATGCCTGTTGGCCATCCATATATCTTTTTTGATGAAGTGTCTGTTTATCTCCTTACCCCATTTATGGATGGATTTATTGGACTCTTTTGTTGGTAGGTTTAGTGAGTGTGCTATTGCTTTTGAATACCAGAAGTATTGCGTACAAATATTTCCTTCCATTCAGTAGGGTGCCTTTTTATTAGAGCTTGAGTTTCTTTTACTATGCATAAGCTTTTTTGGGAGGGTAGGAGTTATACCTGGCAATGCTCAGGGGTTACTCCTAGCTCTGCACTCAGGAATTATTCTCGGCAGTGCTCAGGGGACCATATGGGAGGCTGGGGTTGACTCTGGATCGGCTATGTGCAAGGCATGTGCCCTTCCCTTTGTACTATCTCTCTGCCCCTCTCCCTTCGGTACCTTTTTCTTGTCTGATGGCTGTACCAGGGACTTCCAAAACTACATTGAAGAAGAGCAATGACCAGAGTTATTCTAATTGTAACACTGAACAGGAATTTAGAGACCAAATAAAGAAGAGTCTGGCACATACTTAGGTCTTGCAGTGATACAGTAGAAAATAAGTTTAATGTGTATTGGTCCACATCCACTGGTGCTGAAGGGTTACTCCCTGTTCTGTATTCAGAAGTTGCTCCTGGGGGTACATGGAGGACCACAAGGGATAAGGAATTAAATTATGAAAGCCCTGACAGCGGAACCCTTGGGACATTGGTGCCACTTGCAAGGGGAAGGGAAGGGAGAGTCCCTAAGACAAATGGCGTCTTCAGTTGCGGGGAACCCCCAAAGTTTCCGCCATGGGGTCAGCTAACCATGAGTGGCTGGCACATGCCCGATGTCTGTCACTGCACCTGTAACATGCTTGGGGAAGCTGTGGTGTGCAGCTGCAGCCATCTACTCCCACCAACTGTTGGGAACCAGGAGGGCCGAGCCATCTGGGATCCTCAGTTCCTCCTGGCTCTTGCTGCTAAAGTCTGTTATTGGACTTAAGTTCAGGTGCGTGCCACTTGAAAAGAGAGTTGTCATGAGAAACACAGGTTTATTCAGGGATTGGCTGACCGAGAAGTTGGCAGATTTGTACCCAAATGTATTCTTGCTCTCACGGTTGGATAAGTGGTTTATACGGGGCTGGTGGGAATGAACCTTAGCAGAAAACCATGGCAGTAGGTCAGTAGGAGGAAGGAATCTGATAAGCTCTGGGCTCTGTTCAGAGGGCCTGTGTGTGCCCTTCTGCAAGGGTACAAGGAGTCCTTGGGCATGATAAGCTCCAGGGGGCTTGTCAGAGGGCCAGATCTTTGCTCTTCTCCCTCCATCTGTAACTGGCCCTAGTTCCACATCAACACAGAGCAAGAAACTTTTTTAAGACCCAGAGGCAGGGAAAGCTCAGGGAGAGTAGACAGTTGTAAGAAATACATTTGCAAAAGAAAATTACCTTTGTGGTGAATGGATAGAGTCTCTTTTTTTTTTTCCCCTTTATTTTATTTTATTTTTTTTTACAGTTGTAAATTTACAATTTTTTGTGCTTTGGTTTCAATTATACAATGATCAGATACCCATCCCTCCACCAGTGCCCATTTTCCACCACCATGGATAATATCCCTCCCACCCCCATCCCCCCATCCCCCCTGTCTCTGTGGCAGGGCAATCCCCTGTGTTCTCTCTCTCCTTTTGGGTGTTGTGGTCTGCAAAAGAGGCATTGAGTGGCAAACATGTTCAGTCCATAGTCTACTTTCGACATGCATCTCCCCTCCTGGGAGGATCCTCCAAACATCCTTTATTTGGTGCTCCCTTCTCTATCTGAACTGCCCTTTCCTCTAGGATACCTGGCTGGCCTCTAAGTTATGGAGTAATCCTCCTGGTGCTGATCTCAGCTATTCTTGGGTATTAATCTCATACTTTGTTACTTTATATCCCCCAGATGAATGCAATCTTTCTATGTCTATCCCTCTCTTTCTGACTCATTTCGCTTAGCATGATACTTTCCATATTGTACCACTTGTATGTAAATTTCATGACTTCATCTTTTCTAACAGCTACATAGTACTCCATTGTGTAGATGTACCAAAGTTTCTTTAACCAGTCAATGGATAGAGTCTCTAGGGCTTGCTTACATACAAGGTGAGGTGATACCTCTTTGTCTTGCATTTTCCTGATAATCATGGCGAGTGAGCACTTCTTCATGGGTCTGGTGGCCAAGTGCAGGTAGGTTCACTCTATATTTTCATTTGCTCCCAGATCATGTCATCCCTCAAACCCTCATCCCTCACACCCCTTCTGCCTGGAGAGCTCTGTGATGATATCAAACAAGTTTAATTTTTTTTTTCGTTCAGCATTTCTAGTTTCTCTCTGTGAAAGGTTCATGTGAAATAGCTGCAGTGGAACTCTCTAAATGCAAGATTTGAATCTGAACTAGAGAGATTATCCCAACTGGCATAGAAAGGATGTTGTGGGGCCAGAGAGATAGTGCAGCGGGGAATGTGTTTGCCTTGTATGCGGCCGACCCGGGTTTCATCTCCGGCATCCCATATGGTCCTCTGAGCACCATCAGAAGTGATTTCTGAGTGCAGAGCCAGGAGTAAGCCCTGATCACTGCCAAGTGTGTGCCCCACCAAAAGAAAGAAGGAAGGAAGGAAGGAAGGAAGGAAGGAAGGAAGAGAGAGAGAGAGAAAGAAGAAAAGTAAACAAAAAGGATGTTGGTGGAAGTAGGGAGCAAGCTGGAGGAGGGAGAACAGAGGTGGCTGCAGTGGCCTGTTGGACAGTACTAGAACAGGGGCAGTAGCAGTGAGAGAGAAGCAGGTGGATCAGTGTGTGGTAGTCTGTGTCTTCGTTGTTGTTTGTTTTGGGGCCACACCCAGCGATGCTCAGGGCTTACTCCTGGCTCTGTACTCAGGAATCACTATTGGCAGTGCTCAGAGGACCATATGGTATGCCAGAGATCAAACCTGGGTCAGCCGCGCCCTACCCACTGTACTATCATTCTGGCCCCATGCTGGCCATGTCTTAATCGTGCATTGGCATTGATGTGAGCTGTCCTGGGCCAGGAAGTGGACATGGGCTGGAGGCTGGGATCTGGGAAGTGCCTGAACATAGTGCGGGGTGAAAAGGAGAAAAGCCTCCAGGATGACCTCAGGTTTACAGCCTCAGGGATAGGTTCTGGGCCAAGGAATCGCATCCACCTGAGGGCAGGACATCTGTCTGCTTGGCTCCTGGTTGGTGCTCTGTAAACATAGAGATCCTAGAAGTCAAGACAGAGAAGGAGCAGTGATCAATGGGTGAGAGAGCCTGGGCAGGGAGGCCAGGCTTCACACTGACCACTGGGATACAGAATAGATGACTGGCAACCTTTTTGTTTGCTTGTTTTATTTGGGGGCCACACCTCATGATGCTCAGGACTTATTGAATGAGCTGCACTCAGGGATCACTCCTGGTAGGACGTGGGGGACCATATAGTGTCGGGGATTGAACCTAAGTCAGACACATGCAAGGCAAGCACATTACCCGCTTTACTATTGTTCCGGCTCCTACTTTTCCTTTATATTTATTTATTATTTATTTGGTGGGTGGGGTGGGGGAGTCTTGGGACCAAACCTGGGTTATCTGTGTGCAAGGCAGGCACCCTTTCTACTGTACTATCTCTCCAGCCCCTGCTTGCTCCTGTACAATAATGGACAACTTTCCCCTAAGATACTAAGTAAGTAAGTAAGTAAAGTAAAGGCCCTCCCGTCGATCATCGATTTGCTCGAGCGGGCCCAGTAACGTCTCCATTGGAGACTTTGTTGTTACTGTGTCTGGCATATCGAATACTCTCAGTAGCTTGCCGGGATCTAGAAAAAATCTTAGTGGGCTTGGGGCTGGAGCAGTAGCACAGTGGGTAGGGTGTTTGCTATGCACACGGCCAACCCAGGTTTGATTTCCAGCATCCCACATGGTCCCCCGAGGACCACCTGGAGTAATTCCTGAGTGCATGAGCCAGGAGTAACCCCTGTGCATCACTGGGTGTGACCCAAAAAGCAAAACAATACAAAATAAAACAAAAATCTCAGTGGGCTGGAGCGATAGTACACCTGGTAGGGCATTTGCCTTGCATGCAGCCAATCCAGGTGTGATCTCCAGCATCCCATATGCTGACCCCTGAGCCCCAGCAGGAGTAACTCCTTCGTGTAAAGCCAGGAGTAACCCCTGAATATTGCTCAATGTGACCCCAAACAAAAACATCTTTTAAAAAATTTTAAAAAGAAAAGAAATTGTAGCATAAAGCTCGGAGAGGGGGTAACTAATAAGGGACTTTTTATTGTTGCTTTCTGGGGGCCTGGGTGCTTCAGGATGGCCTCAGGACAGAGGAGGGGGTGACAGGAGGTGTTGTTCCCCAGAGGTTACTGAGCAGTGGCCCCTAACCCTGCTCCCTCTGTGGGATCCTCAGGCTACTCGCAGCTCATTTTATGATGCCGGAGGAATGTGCTCTGTCCTGACGCAACAGTTGTGCTCTCAACCAGAATTCTGTACAGCTGTTTCCAGAAAGATTTCATAGCACTTGTGCCAAGTGACCCATGTTCCGTGTCTGTGGTGGGTAATGACCCACACACTTGCTCTAGGGCTTGTATAATAATCTGCAGAAGTTGTATTGCCACAGCATGGAAAACAAGGCGCTTCACTGTAATAATTTGTGAATGCTTGGTCTTGTTTTTAGGGCATAAGGGGAGGAATTATGGGCAGGTGGGGAAGCTTTTTCTCATACCAATTCAGTGTTTCCCAGATGGGCGGCTCAGGAGGCTGGGAGGGGCTGAGGCCCTGATGACATCCGGCTGTCTCCTTAGGGTGTATGTGAGGAAATGACCTACGAGGAGATTCAGGACCACTACCCTCTGGAGTTTGCCCTGCGGGACCAGGACAAATACCGGTACCGGTACCCTAAGGGGGAGGTAAGTGGGGCTGGGGGCTTTGTCGTGCTTACTCACTGTCCACTGGGAGGCCTGCCCATAGCCGAGGGCCCAAAGGTTCTGTGGAGGCAGAGTGGGCTGCAGCAGGGAGGCACTGGTCTTAGAGGTAGGTGAGCCTGGGGTGCATCCCAGTGGACTGGCTGCAGGCCCTTCCTTGGGGTGGACTGTGTTGCAGCCCTGGAATGGATTGGACCGCTGCTCCCCAGAGTTCCTCTGGCTCCTGTCTTCCCCAGAGCTCTGAATACCCAACCCTGAATCCAGACCCAGAGTGACCTTCGGAGAATTGTGACCACTCTGGGCCACCTCCATGTGTCACCTTCCTGCAGACAGACGCCTCCTCAGCCCAGGCCCTGGGTCAGAAGGAGGGACCCCTCTGACTTATGTGGGTCCCCACATCTGGGAGCCAGAAGCTGGCCTGGAGCTGTGGCCATATGAGAATACCCCCCACGGGCATTCACGTCTGCACACAGCCAGGGACACACAGGGACATCCTGTGCTGTTCCGCCCCACCCCCACCCCCAACACTCACCGTCTGCCACCTCAGTTCAGGGAAGTGCCTGGATTCAGGAGCAGCCCAGAGAGTGGCAGAGAGAGAGAGAGAGAGAGAGACAGACAGACAGACAGACAGACAGACAGACAGACAGCAAAAGAGAGTAGCTGCTGCACAGACCCCAACTCCGGCTGCACTGGCAGGCACATTCATTCCCAGAGAGGGTCTCTCGGGGCTTCCCAGCACTGTCGGGGCCCCCTCGCTGATGTCACAGTGACTCCCAACCCAGCCCTGGGTGAATTCAGTTCCACTTTCTGGGATTCTTTTTCTTTTTCTTTTTTCTTTTTTTTTGGTTTGTTTTTCTTTTGAGGGGAATCTTTAACCTCACCCTGGAGTGCTCAGGGGATAGTCCCCCTGCCTCTATGCTCAGGAGAAATCAGATCTGCAGTGCCAGGGATCAAACCAAGACATTTGTGATGGTTTTGTTTTGTTATTTTTGGTTTTTAGGCCACACCCAGTGATGCTCAGGGCTTACTCCTGGCTCTGTGCTCAGGGATCATTCCTGGCAAGCTTGGGGGGGGGGGCATATGTGGGTGGGCTGCATACAAGGCAAGTGCCTGCCTGCTGTACTATTGCTCTGGCCTAGAACTTCTCTTTTTGAAGAGCTGCTTAGTTGGAAATCCAGGGATGCAAGAGGCAGGGGTCCGAGTCTGGGCTGGTGAAGCGCTCTCACAGGGGCTCAACTATGGGCCCTATGTGTGGTCTTGGGGAAGTTGTGGGGCCTCTGTCCGCACCCTGCGGCCTGCTATGCTGCGGCCTTTCAGAAGGGAGCCAAGTCTTCGCACCTGTGTTGTTGCTAGCCTGTGAATCCAGCACCTGAGGGTTCTAGGACGGGCTCCTGGGTGGGCATAAAGGAGCTCCTTTGGGTGACCGCCTAGTACCCAGCCCCACCTGGGCAGCCGCCCGGAACGGGGCAGGTGACCCCTTTCCCAGGCTGCCAGTCCTCCCCAGCCCAGCTTCTCTCTTGGCTGGCCTTTGCCTGTCGCAGCTCTGAGCTAACCATGTGCTCCACAGGCAGAGGCTGAGTTCACGAAGGAGTGGGCCCCCCAAACTCCAGCTCTCCCCCTGAGGGATGCCCTTCGCTTGCCTTGCAGTCCTATGAGGACCTGGTGCAGCGGCTGGAGCCAGTCATCATGGAGCTGGAGCGGCAAGAGAACGTGCTGGTCGTCTGCCACCAGGCTGTGATGCGCTGCCTCTTAGCCTACTTCCTGGACAAGGCGGCAGGTGCGGGCCTGCCCCCGGGAGGTGGGGGGCCAGGGGAGGGAGGGGGAGAGGGGCTGTCTGCCGGGCAGCCCTGGGCATGCCAGCCTGCTCTATCTGTGTCCACAGAAGAGCTCCCCTACCTCAGGTGCCCGCTACACACAGTCCTGAAGCTGACTCCCGTGGCCTACGGTAAGACACCCCCCGGTGCCCACTTTCCCACCCTCGTCCCCTCTGCCTGCGATCCTCAGCTGGCCCTGGGCCCATCAGCGGGCAGCTGGGTTCTTGGGGCAGCCCTACCTGGCCATGTAGATGCCTCATGGGCAGAGGATGCCACGGGCCACACCGGGACCTCTGTCCCTTGTCAGAAGACTCTCCAGAGCTCCTTGGGTGGGACCCCTGTTTTCTTCCATCGTCACCCAGCCCCCCTGAAAGGAGCCCCCTGCCCTGTGGCTGAGAACAATCCGCCTCTTCCCCTCGGCAGGTTGTAAAGTGGAGTCCATATTCCTGAACGTGGCGGCCGTGAACACACACCGGGACAGGCCTCAGGTAGCGACGGGGTCTCCGCCAAGGGTGGCAGCTGCTCCCCAGGTGTCCAGCCCCAAGGGGCTGATCTCTTTGTCCAGGCCATTCTTCGCTCAGGGCGAGGCCATGGCTCTGAGTGTCGTCCTGTGAGGACCTTCCTGAGGGATTGCCCTGGAGCTGGGGAGCACAGGACATGGCAGGGGGAGGGCCCAGGACTTGAGGGGCCCCAGGGCTCCCTTGCAGCCCTGCACAGTCTGAGGAGGCTGGAGGTTGAGGGTTGAGTAAGTGAGCCTAAGTGGGCTCCTCCATACCCTGCCTGGCCTCTTCAGCACCTTTTCCACCCGGCCATCTTAACCAAGTGATGCAGTGTTGGAGGGCCATGCTGAGGCTGACGGGCTGTCTCAGCCCCAGAAAAATTCTCCTATGGAAGAGTAATAGGTTCCACGGTGGCCCTCTGTTAAACAGGGGCCTGTTTAAGTTAAAAGCTTCAGGTGTTGGGACCAGAGTGATAACACCACAGGGAGGGCACTTGCCTTGCATGTGACTGACCCAGGTTCAATCCCTGGCATCCCATATGGTCCCCTGAGCATCTCCAGGTGTAATTTCTGAGTGCAGAGCCAGGAGTAACCCCTGAGTGTCGTCAGGTGTGACCCAAAAAAACTGGAAAAAAAAAACGCTCAGAGGTCGGAGCGATAGTACAGCGGGTAGGGCATTTGCTTTGCACACGGCTGACCTGGGTTCAATCCCCAACATCCCATATGGTCCCCCAAGCACCACTAGGAGTAATTCCTGAGTGCAGAGCCAGGAGTAACCCCTGAACATCACTGAGTGTGACCCAAAAAGCAAAAAAAAAAAAAAAAAAAACAATGAAAAAACAAAAAAACCTTCAGGTCTTGGAACCAGAGAGATAGTACACAAGCTTGCCTTGATACAGACAATCTGCATGCAAGCCCCAGCACCCCAAATGGTCCCATGAGGATCACCAAGAGTGATCCCTGAGTACTATCAGTTGTCCCCCCCCCCCCCAAATAAAAACAAAACAGAAAGCTCAGTGTTGCTAGGAACCATTCCTAGAGCCTAAGTGAAGTTTCCTCTCCCTCGAGGGCCATGCAGAAAGCCACCGATGCCTTTTGAGGCTGTGTCTGCAGAGTCCCGACACCTGTCATCCTGCAGTATTGGGTCCCGTGGCAGGGCAGACTGGGACTGCTCTCCTGCCTTTGAGGCTCGCGACAGCTTTGTGTCCTCTTACCCCCAAGGTTGCTGTCTCTCTCCAGGACCTGCCAGCAGGCCTGTCTGGCACCTGGACACTACTGGGAAGGGCACGACCTCTGAGTGTATGTGTGTGTGTGCATGTGTGTGCGTGTGTGTGTGTGTGTGTGTGTGTGTGTGTGTGTGTGTGTGTCCTCCCATTGCAGGCACCAGTAATGTCGTGTAGTACTGGGGATCGAAGTTGGGGCTTCACATGTAAGGTGGGAGCTGTGCCACTTTACCACCCTGAGCCCCCCCGATAGGCATCCTTTGTGCTGAGGGGAGCCTGGATGATACAGGGCCCCAAGTAACTGGTTGTTGGTGCTGGTTCCTGACATCCCCGCCCACTGGGCAGGCCCACACGCACGGCGCTGCCCAGGCCACTGTGCCCAGCTCTTTGTGGGTGTCTGTTGAGGCCTGCAAGGGTTGGGTGCCTGGGGCAGCTCTGAGAGAGAGGCCCCAGATGCTGACACTTGTCGCTCTATCCTGCCTGCAGCTGCCCAAGATGCGTCCGCCCAAGCCCATGTCCCTCCTTGGTAGACCTGAGGCAAAAGATGGGACAGTTTAACCCTGGCCTGCCTGTGTCAAGCAAGTGGGAACAGGTGTCCTGCCTCAGCTTTGTTCTTTGTTCTTGTGTGTCCTCCCTCCCCCCCCCCCCCATGCCCTGAATCTCTTGATTTCAAGCTCTTTTTTCCCTTTTTGAGTAGGGGCCACACCAAGGGCTGGTGGGCTTGGGGCTATCCTGGCCATCTGTGCCCGATGTTGTGGGATCATAGTCCTGTGCTCAGGCTAGGGGGGGCTGTCAGACCCTGGCGGTGCTGCGATTGACCCCAGGGACTCCTGCATGCCAGGCCTCTGTCCAGGCCCTGCTCCTGAGCTCCTAAGGAAGGTCAGGGTCTGGGGGGTCATGCAGGAACTCACGGGGCGAGGCTGAACCCCAACAGGGCATGCACCCTCCTTATCCCGGTCTCATTGTTTCCCTTTATGCAGAATGTGGACATCTCAAGACCTCCTGAGGAGGCGCTCGTCACGGTCCCTGCCCACCAGTGACCATGCCTCACGTCACTCTGGGCCGGCGTCCATCTGTTGACAAGTTTACACCAGACCTTCCCGTCCATGTGACAATCACCGTGAAGGAACACCCTCTGAGTCAGGCATGGCCAGTGGCCCCCAGGACACCACCTCAGACCACCTGCTTCTCTATCAATGGTCAGCAGTGGGGTCACACCTGGTGCTCAGCCTGCTGAAAAACTGTGGCCAGACTACAGACAGGGACAGTGACCAACAGACGGGGACAAACGGTGACAGCGCACGACAGACAAGGATAGGCAGTGACAGACTGCGGCCGGTGTAGAAGAAGGACCCTAAAATGTGGAAGACAAAGCACTTGCTAGACTGTCCCCCTGGGCGACAGAGCTGTGGGGGGTGGTCAGGGAGACCCCTGCAGGGCCCTGCTGTCCTCTGCACCTGAGCCTGAGGCCAGGCCTTTTCAGCATCTGCAGCTGCTGTGGCCACAGGAGAGTGGGAACCCCCCGCCTCCTGCCTCCCAGGAGCTGAGCACATTGGGGCTGGTGATGCGTGTCAGCCAACCCCAGGCTCCTGCCTTCGGAGACTGCGAAGTCCGTCCATCACAGTACTGGGGCTCCCCTTCCTGGCTGCTGTCACGGTGAATCTCATGAGGACAGGTCTCGCACCCCAGCTTAGTTGCACCCACCAGACTCCCTGAGGCCACCCAGGAAGCACCCTGGGTGGGAACGCTGGGTGGTCCTATCCCCTGGTCCTCAGTCTCGCCCTGAGGGATGGGGGGAAAGGCCTGAACCCGAGCAGGAGGTGGGGGGTGTGCCCAGTGTCCTGGTTCATCTGCACCGGAACTGCTGAAAATGCCTTAGAGCAGGCCCTCCCACAGCCCAGGCTCTGGTGCCTGAGGGGCTGCGGGGCTGTGGCTTCAGGCAAGCGCTGGCCAGTGGGGAAGCATGGAAAGCTTGATGCCCGGCTCTTGGGGAGCCCAGCACTGTTCTGTAGGGGATGGTGCCCCTCACGGTACACCCCATCCCAGGCTGCCTCTGTCGGCAGGGCTGGGCCGGCTTCTCTGTCCACACTTACCTCCTGTCAGAGCACAGGCCCATAAACTTGGAGCCTTTGAGAGGAGACCTTTGCTTCGGTGTCCTCCAAGTCTGGGTGACTTCTGATCACCTGGACATGTTTGCTCTTGAGGCCCTTCAGCCAGAGATGCCAGGTCCCAGAACTGCTGGGCAAGACCTCGGGGCCTTCTCTGGGGCCCAGACGGCAGCCAGCACATGTTGGGCTGGGGCATGGGGGAGTCAGGCTTCTAGAGGGCGGGTCCACCCCGCTGCCCCGTGTACTCCGCCTCTGCCCAGTGGTGCCCAGACCCTGCACGGGTTTCCTGCTCTCCCGGACTTGGCGGCATTGAGTCTCCGCTACACCCGCACTGTGCCCAACACTCTGCAATAAATACTCTGATATATAACTAAGGTTGTACTCCTCTGTGGGGTGTGCTTTCTGGCAGGGACGGGCTGGGGGAGTTGGGGTCCTCTGTCCAGCCCCCAGCTGTCTCTCTGGAGGGGAAACTGACTTGCCCTGGAGTGGACCCTAAGCTAGCCCCCAGGTTTTCTCTGGGGTGACCTAGGATGCTGGACCTCACCCATGAGCAAGAGACTGTTCCATTACGGAGATAATGCGGGGTTTCCTGGAAACAAAGAGTTTGAATGTTGGCATTCTTGAGGATGGGAGTCAGGCCCCTAGTCCCGGCTGGAGGATAGGGGGTGATGGTCCATTCTCTGGTGTTTTTTGTCATCTACCTCTGGGGAGATAAGACAGGTGTTTTTTTTAATGCTCAGGGGTTACTCCTGGTTCATGCACTCAGGTGGTGCTTGGGGGATCATATGGGATGCTGGGGATCGAACCTGGGCCGGCCACGTGCAAGGCAAACGCCCTACCTGTGTACTGTCGCTCCAGCCCCAATACAGGGTTTTTCCCTTCCTGTGCATGTAGGACCTGTTGACCTACATCTCCCGCTCCAGGTGGCGGGTATTAGAAAACTCCCACCAATAGCAGATTCTTGCTTTTGAAGCAAAAAAGAATTATACGATCAACTTTGAAAGTTGGTTTTTATTTCCTAGGGACAAGGGAACTCAAACACTGGGCGGGAACTGCCTTCTCTTCAGACCTCACAGCTGGGTTTTGGGTAGGCCTTTATCACCTTCCAGCTACTGGGGCAAGTGGGGGTGCAACGGTGACCAGACTCAGTGTGCTGCCTGGGCCTATGGAGTGAGTTGGGGAAGAAAATAGGAACTATCTGGATTCAAAACTCCTGGTTGGGACTGGAGAGTTAGGTTAGCAGATAGGGTATATGCCTTGCATGCAGATTTCAAATCCCTTGGCACCCCATATGGTCTCTCCAGTCTGCCAGGAGTGAGCCTAAGAAACACTGGGGTGGCCCCCCCAAACCAACCAACCAACCAACAAATTTCCTGAGCCCGGCAAGCTACCGAGAGTATCCCGCCTGCACGGCAAAGTCTAGCAAGCTACCTGTGACGTATTGGATGTACCAAAAACAGTAACAACAAGTCTCACAATGGAGACATTACTGGTGCCTGCAATGGGAGGACAGTGACAGTGCTACATTTGCATACGTGAGGCCCTGGGTTTGACCATGGGTACATCCCCCTACCCCAAAACAAAAGTCCTATTTCAGTTACCTGCCTGAGTGGGTTACATAGAGGAGAGGGGTGGTCAGGGCAAGAGATTAAATCCTGTGGTCAGAATTTAAAGGGATCCCTTTTCCTAGCCTGTCACAGCAAGACAAGCAAAAGCCACATTCCATGCCAAAAGTCCCTGGCACAATCCCTCAGCAAAATCAAGAAATGGTACAACTCAAGGCCTGGAGAGGGCGTGCAGCAAGGAGCACCTGCTCTGCCTGCTGGAGGCCTGGCCACCACATGTCCCTCTAAGCACCAAGCTGGCAGCAGTCCCTGAGCACACGTTGTGGCCCCAAAACCAGAGCCAAACCAGTAGGACATAAATAATAAGCCACTAAGAGCACTGATGCTGGGAGCGGGTCTACAAAGACTTCCTTCTCAGTGGACAGGATGAAGCTGGGCCTGGGAGCTGGCCCGCCTGTGCCTCACTCAGTGTATCAGAGCTGCAGGGGCTTCTCCATTCCCAGTTGATCTGAAGTCGCTGTCAGCCTTGACTCTGCCTTGCCAGGCCACCATAGTGTATGATGGGAAACCAGGGAGGAAGCCTCTTAGAGGCAAAGGCAGTTCTGCCGGAATCAGGTGGACACCACCTGGATAGTTCCTGGTGGACAAAGTTGGGGAGTAAATTTACTAATCCCCAGGAACTCTGAAGCTCCGGAGACCTTCTGGAGTTCCTGGGGTGAGCATCTGACCTTTGGGTCTTCCCTGCACATTTTGAAAGTGTTGAAGATTTTTGGGAAGCAAGAACAAAAGGAATGATTTTAAATACCATCAGAATTTTTCTTGAGGAACTGGAGAGAGAATATAATGGGTAGGGTGCTTGCCTTGCATGCAGCCAACCTGGATTCAATCCCCAGTGTCCCACATTGTCCCCTGAGCACCACCAGGAGTAATTCCTGAGTGCAGAGTCAGGAGTAACCTCTGAGCATCACCAGATTGGACCAAGAAAACAAAACAAAACAAAAAACCCAAAAGGAAAAAAATTTCTTCATACCCAATATTCTCATTTAACCTAGAAAAAAAATTGTCATGTTGAAGGATTTTGTAGCATTTTAGGTTGTCAGGAAACAGTAGACAGCAGATAGCATCAGATCATGTTGTAGAGAATATGGTTATAGGGGCCAGGGTGATGTGATGGCTTAAAGGGCTCAGTGCAAGTTTTTTTTTCCTTTTTTGATCACACCCAGTGATGCTCAGGAATTACTCCTGGCAGTGCTCAGGGAACCATATCAAATGTCAGTGATCGAACCCAGGTCAGCTGCGTGCAAGGCAAACGCCCTACCTGATGTAGCAGCCAGAGTGCAAGTTTTGTTTGCAGGAGTTTTGAGTGCAGTCCTGGCACTATAGGACCCTCTAAGCACTGACACGGAACCAGCACCTGAGCACCACTGTGGGTGGCCCCAGAGAAAACACACAAACAAAAGAATTCTACCTGTAAGATGCTTGGATATATTGCTGTGGTAGAACATACCCTTGGGGTCAGCCCCAAAGACAACAAAAAAGGGAAGCTGTTGCAAAGGCATGTTTCAGCCACATTTGAATTATGTTTATAATTACACAGAATATATAAATATGATATATCCTTCGATCTATAATTATCACCTGCAAAGGGGAATATTGCTATGTTTCATTTAAACCAATCATTACTTATCCCCTAAGATCTGGCATATTATAATTTGAAGAGAAGGATTTCATTAAAAGTGAGAAATGGCTTGTAGCAGACAGAAGTAGTTCATGGTTGCAGGTACAAGAGCCAGCAGGAACCTGTGATGCCTTTTGGGGGGGGGGGTGGGAGCACACTTAGTAGTGCTCAGGAGTCACTGGCTCTGCACTCAGGAATCACTCCTGATGGTACCTGGGGAACTATATGGGATTCCAGGGATGGAACCTGGATTGTTGTGTACAAGTGTGCTACCCACTGTGCTTTCTTCCCAGTTCAACCTGTCCTTTGCTTTGACAGGATCCTTCCTAAGGGTACCACCATTCCCCCAACCCTCACTGGGGGCTCCTGGCTTTGTTTGCTAATCTTGCCTGGAAAAGAGCTGAAAGATCTGAGCTAGAAACAGTCTGGCAGGTAGGGCACTTGCCTTGCACTCAGCCGACCTGAGTTCAATTTCTGGCATCCCACATGGTCTCTTGAGTCCTCCCAGGAGTGCAGAGCCAGGAGCAAGCACTTAAATAAAGAAAACCCAAAAGAGAGGTGAAAGATTTGCTCCACAGTCAGATTTTGTTCACCTTCCAGCTCTTCAGAGGTATGCCATGAGCAGGGGCTTTGCTGGCCTCCCCATCTATTTTGGTGCGGGGGTTTCTGGTGACCTTGTCGTTCTGATCATTCGGGAACTTACTAACCCCCGCTCCACCGAACTCCACACCACCCTCCTCTGACAACTCAGCAGTACAGCTTCGTCCTCGTCATCAAAGTCCTGACATCTGCATGGAGGTCGAGGAAACATTTCTATGACTTTCGTTCAAATCCCTGCATCACAGAGAATTAATGCCCTTGCTTATTAAGGGCATACTCAAGACTTTCCATTCAGACCTGAGCATCTCCGGGAAGAGTACTGCTAAAGATATATGGAAATGAGGTCAGACGGAAGCAGGCGGAACCCCAAACCCAAACTTGCTTAATTTAGGCTTCAAGCAACCAAGGCAAGGCTGGGCAGAACAGGAAACAAAACCTTTCTGTGGCCCAAGCCTCCCAGACACCACAGCACTGGCCAACTGAAACTGGGACCTAGTGTGCAAGCCCACGCCCAAAGGTACACCACAGCTAAGGGTGCCAGGCGTGTGTGTAACCCTGTTGCCACAAAAACAATGAAGGGAAGGGGAGGGGAGGAATTTTAAAACAAACAAACAAAAACATCCTATTGCCATTTCTTTTATACTGAAACATTATTTTCTCAAAACTCCATCCTGTTGGGCTCAAAATCTACCTCCTGTGTTTTGTTCTGTTTTGTGTTTTCAGGAAATAGACAAGATAGTTGTTTCAAGTACCTCATTCTGCCTGTATAAATGACACAAAGGGACACGAAGGGACAGGGAGGTGGCTTAGAGTCTGGCTCCTGCTTTTTTCTCTCTCCCCGAAGGCAACAAAGGTCTTTCCCTGCTGGCAGAGGCTGGCGTGACAATACTGGGCTCTCTGATGCACTGGGCAGCAGGCCCTTGTTTGGCGTCCAGCCCAGAGCCTCAGAAGATTAATTCATGTGTTCAAATAAATTTCGGGGACTTGGAGTGATAGCTCGAAGGGGTGGAACACACACTCTGCGTGCAGGCCTGTCTCCATCCCAGCCCTACGTGGCTGGTGACTCATGTGCTGTGGGGGAGAGAAGAGCCTGAAGTCTAGAGAGGGGGAGTCTCCCGACTTCCTTTTGCCCCATCTCATCATCTCAGGAATGTCTGGAAGGTTCAGAGAAGATGAAATCGGTCACGAGCACCAAGCTAGGCACAGGCTTAGCTTGTCACCATGGCAGTTGGCTCCATGTGGCAGTTGTCAAACTGTACCTGAGACCCACTTTTGATCTTCACAGCACGGAAATTTACCCCAACACTAGAGAGCCAACAGCTACAACAGCTGCTTCTGGCTTCTTGGGAAGGCAAGTAAGAATCACATGCTAGAGGCCAGACAGATAGCACAGCAAGCGAGGTGCTTGCCTTGCACGCCACTGGTCCCCTGATTCCTGCCAGGAACGGTCTCTGAGCACCGAGCCAGAGGTAAGCCCTGAGCACAGCCTGGTGTGGTCCCCAAACTGAACAAACAAATAGAATAGCACGCCAAACATTGGTTATCTTGGTG
This sequence comes from Sorex fumeus, assembly GCF_029834395.1. NCBI lineage: Eukaryota > Metazoa > Chordata > Mammalia > Eulipotyphla > Soricidae > Sorex > Sorex fumeus. Next base: position 49,516,964 of record NW_026606129.1, on the reverse strand, counting down.
TTATTACATTCCTTTCTTTACAGCTGGAAAGAAGACAGCAACCTCTGTCTAGAGCAAGGGACCCCGTGTCTCTCTTATAGCAGCTTCTCTCCAGCGTCTCTCCCACTGCGCTTCTTTCCAGCAGCAGCTTCTCACAGAAGCTTCTTTCTTTCCCAGGACCACCATTCCTGGCAGCTCACGGCTCATGCTTATGTGCCTTTAATATCCCTGCTCCTATTGTTCAATTGGTTATGCCCGGTCTTAACAAAGGTAGCACTGTAGCACCGTCCTCCTGTTGTTGTTCATCGATTTGCTCGAGTGGGCACCAGTAATGTCTCACAACAATTTGTGAGACTTGTTGTTACTGTGTTTGGCATATCGAATACGCCACGGGTACTTGCCAGGCTTTGCCGTGTGGGCAAGATACTCTTTTTTTTTTTTTTTTGTACAGACTAACACAAGAGTTTATTATTCTTTTTTTTTCCCTTTATTTTATTTTTTTTTAAAGTTGTAGATTTACAATTTTTTGTGCTTTGGTTTCAATTATACAATGATCAGATACCCATCCCTCCACCAGTGCCCATTTTCCACCACCATGGATAATATCCCTCCCACCCCCATCCCCCCATCCCCCCTGTCTCTGTGGCAGGGCAATCCCCTGTGTTCTCTCTCTCCTTTTGGGTGTTGTGGTCTGCAAAAGAGGCATTGAGTGGCAAACATGTTCAGTCCATAGTCTACTTTCGACACGCATCTCCCCTCCTGGGAGGATCCTCCAAACATCCTTTATTTGGTGCTCCCTTCTCTATCTGAACTGCCCTTTCCTCTAGGATACCCGCTGGCCTCTAAGTTATGGAGTAATCCTCCTGGTGCTGATCTCAGCTATTCTTGGGTATTAATCTCATACTTTGTTACTTTATATCCCCCAGATGAATGCAATCTTTCTATGTCTATCTCTCTCTTTCTGACTCATTTCGCTTAGCATGATACTTTCCATATTGTACCACTTGTATGTAAATTTCATGACTTCATCTTTTCTAACAGCTACATGGGCAAGATACTCTTGGTAGCTTTCTGGGCTCTCTGAGAGGGCAGAGGAATCGAACCTGGGTCAGCGCATGCAAGGCAAATGTCTTACCCGCTGTGCTATGGCTTCAGCCCCTTAACAAAGGTACGAAAATTGTCACTGTCACTGTCTTCCCGTTGTTCATCGATTTTGCTCGAGTGGGCCCAGTAACATTGTGAGACTTGTTACTGTGTTTGGTATATCGAATACGTCACGGGTAGCTTGCCAGGCTTTGCCGTGCGGGCCAGATACTCTCGGTAGCTTGCCGGGCTCTCTGAGAGGAGCAGAGGAATCGAACTCGGGTCAGCCATGTTGGCTGCATGCAAGGCAAACGCCCTACCTACTTTGCTATCATTCCAGCCCACGAAAATTAGAAAATTAAATCTATTCTGTTTCACAAAAGAACCGATCAGATAACCTAGGTAAAAACCAATCAGACTGCCTCTTTTTTTTGGTTTTGTTTTTCGCTCTTGAGCCACCCTGGAGCACCACACTGGTGCTCAGGACTGACTCCTGCCTCTGCACACTTACACACAAATTACTCCTGGCAGGGCTCAGGAGACCATGTGGGGCGTTGAGGATCTATTCCATGTTGGCTGCTAGCAAAGCAAGAGCCGGCTGTGCTGTTCCGCTGGCCCCTCAGACTGCCTCTTACAGGCACTACTCAGATGAGACATCTGCCTCCATCACTTTTCCTGGAACACCGCCAGAGGACTTCTCAGGGTGCCGTGGGCTCAGGCTGGAGAGAAGGATTGTTCATTGTAGGAAAAGGAAAATAATTACTAATCTCTGCTCTCATTCTTTTCACTTTCTCCAGTTCACTGCCTACCCGCATAGAAAATAATTTCAGGAAGGAAAACCACAGTGAAGTAAGAGAAGTTTGTTTGAGAAATAAGAGGGAAGCGAAAGAGTGCAGGCTTCTCCAAGAGCACTCAGTAGTTTTAGGGTGGGATTTATATGAATATTTTCCATAACGGCCTCAGTCTGGATTCGTTGCACAAATAGGAGTTGGGGAATTCTTATGGATAGACTTTGAACTCCTAGCAGCTATTTTTATGTTTTTCTCACAGCCTTTGTGTTCCATGGTTCTCCTACCAGAATAGGTTCAAAGATGTTCTGGGACTGGAATTCTGCATCTTGGAAGTTTCCCAGGGTCCTTACACAAGTCCGTATTTCAAAGGCCTTTGCGCCATTGGGCAGATTTTTCTTGGAGACACACTATCTGCCCTAGTCTATATTACTAAGACCCCCCCACCCCTTATCTCTTGCCTGCCACAACTGCATGTGCCCCCACCCCCAGCACCCTAAGCCTAGAACTGAGAGTAGTCCCCAACCTCACCCCAATACCAACCAACCAACCAACCAACCAACCAGGGTTGGGGAAATAGCTTAAAGAACTATTTAAGCTACATTCTGTGAAGCTGGGAGGACAGATTTCAACACCAGATTGAAGAAACAAAAAGAAAAAAAGTTCTGGCACATATACACTTACTGACAAATTCAGTCCAATCTTAATTTATGTTCTGTTTTCCTTTTTGCTTCTTTTCCCCAGCCCCTAATGCTGGGGCTCAAACCTAGGGCCTCACACGTACAAGGTAAGTGTTCTACTTTGAGTCATATCCCAAGGCACAAACTTATGTACTTTTTTTTTTCTTTTTTGGTTTTTGGAACCACATCCAGCAGTGCTCAGGGTTTATTCCTGGTTCTACGCTCAGGGATCACTCTTGGTGGGACTCAGGGTTTCATATAGGCTGGGAGGGATCAAACCCAGGTTGCCTGCATGCAAGGCAAACACCTTACTAGCTGTACTAGTTCTCTGACACCTCTCTCAAGAAGTACAATCTTGAATCAAGTACTCTGTGTGAGGGACTTAGTTTACATAGGTGCGGCTCTGGGTCTGAGGAGGTTGGGGTGCATAGGTATGTAAGACACTTACTCCCACCATTACCTGGAGGAGGAGTAACTTTCTTTGAAACACTGTTGCTATTGTTGTTGTTGTTGTTGTATTAAATTAAGGCCTGGAAAGACAGTGTTAGTGCAAAAGCAGCTTTTCCTGTGCTAGTGGTTTCTTGAGAATTGTATGAATATTTGTGTACAAAACTTGGCAGGGAGTATGGCAAAAATGCATCTGGGCGGCATACATGGCCATGGCTCCAGAGGCAAAAGGGCTTAGTCCAGAGCCTGGCAGAAAAGTGAATGGACCATGTGCTAAACTACAGTGCCATGCCTTCCCAGGAGGGAAAGGGTGTTGCTCCCTTTCGCCCCCCCCCCCACCCCCCGCAGCAAGATGGCCGCCGCCTCAGAGCTTATTGGAAAGCCAGGTATGAGCCAGCGATGACGGGGCAACTGCAGTCTCATGGGAAGGGGGACAGTACCGGCTCGTCCTTCATGTCCTACCAAGGTCCTGAGTTGCCCCCTACGAGCGGCTCTCTGGCACAGCCATAACACCGGACGCACAGAAACCAATCTCGTAATTATCTGGCTCTTTGCAGAAATCCAAAATTGCGTGGCCGCAATAGCGGCTGCGCAACATTGTATGATTCTCATAACCAGCTATAGAAAACAAAGTATTTCACAATGCCTTTTCAGCAATTCTGATTGTTGGGGTGGGGGGAATTCTAAACAATAATGGTGCATCTTTTGTCGAAATAATGAATGTACTCAATGTAGAGAAGAGTTAACTGGAGATCAGCGGCCTCATAAGCATTGGAAGGGGTGGGAAGGGGGTATATTGGGGTTCTTGGTGGGGAAAAATGAGTACTGGTGAAGGGAGAGGTGTTTGATAATTGTATTACAGAGACTTAAACCTGAAAGCTTAGTAACTTTTCCCACAGTGATTCAATAAATAAGACGAAAAATAAATAAATAAATAAATAAAAGTATGAAAAAAAAAGTAAGGTGGAGTTCATGCCCAATTCAATCAGCTAATCAGTGGCTGAATAAATAGTAGTAATCCTCCATTAAAAAAAAAACTTGGCAGATTAAAAGTTAGAGTTTACAGGGCACCCCAGAGGTGAGAGCCCTCCCCGCCCCAAGGGACCCAGCCCTGGCAGCCAAAAACCTCCAGAACCCAACCGCTGCCTGGTGCAAGGCCACTCCTCACACACTTGGGCCGAGCATCACGCATGAGTGAAGTCCAACAAAACCAAAACCCAGGTAATGCGGAACTTTGGGACCTTGGACTCTGAGCTCAATGGGACTGGGAGCGGAGATCCTCTGCCCACTTCCCCCCAGCCTCTGGTGACCCAGGGGTCACACCCCTAAACCACCTCCTGCCGGGCGCCAGATAATCTCATCTGCCACCAGATCAAACGGCTTTTTCTCCTGGAAGGGAACAACCTGACACCCTCCATAGCCATACCACCAGACCCCTTGCCAGGCTGTTTCACTCAGGTGCCCCAGAGGGGAGCGGGTGAGAGCCCTCCCTGCCCCAAGGGACCCAGCCCCAGCAGCCAAAAACCTCCAGAACACAACCGCAGCCATGCTCAAGGACGCTCCCCACACACTCGGGCCAAGCCTCACGTACTAGTGAACATATTCCTGGATAGCGCATCTGAGACACATCATAAGACACTCCCTACCCATTCTCCATCAGTACCACACCATATTTGATGGGGTTCAAATAGTAGGCAACAAATCATAGAGGGAAATATATATATGCATATATACATAGTTTTAGATATATATACAAAAGCTCACATCACTCAACCTTTAACAACAGGTTAGTGATATTCTAAAGAATGTCTTAATGGCCCCTGCCAAAATAGAACAATCTTCACACTGTCTCCTCTATGGATATTTTTTTGTAGCATTTCCAGCATTTTTCCATAACAGACAATATAAAATATATTATTTCGGTTGTACTTTGGGAAAGGGATTGGGGCTTGGGATGGAAACATCCCAAATTTGGTGGTGGGAAGGCGTAATGGTGGTGTGATTGGTGTTTGAATATTAGCTGTAATCAAATATTTTGAACCACCTTATAAAATTAAAAAAAAATAAAAAGTTAGAGTTTATTGTAGACAAAGTAGATGGGTTGGAGTTCCTCCCCAGATATCCACGCCTCTCCCTTACCCATGAATGGTCCTGTCCCTGAGGCTGTCCCGTCCCAGGAATGAGCTCCATATTCATCCTACTCGGTCTGTTCACTTCCGAGGAACATTTGCATCACTCTCTGTCCCGTGGACACTTTCCTTGGTCTCTCGCCATAGCCACCTGCCAGTGGGTGACATCCCTGTGCTCTATAACCTCTCACTGGGCTCCCCACTGTACCCCAGAGGTTCCTGTCATCCTGTCCTGGCTTTCCTAATCTCTGACCATGGCCATGTGTGCATGGGTAAGACACCTGTGCTCAGAGCCTTGTCACTGCCTGGATGTTTGGGCCCTGCCTGCGCCTGAGCTCTCCTGGGTGTCTGAGCCCTGCCTCCTTATTCTGCCCGTATCTGGGCTTAAGTGGCTTGTCTGTACCAGGCCATCTGACTGCGCAGCCCTACCTGATCCTGGAGTCTGTGTAGAGAGAGAGCTTCTCTGGAAAGAAGGGCAAAGAGAGAGAGAAGGGAGGGAGGGAGAAAGGGAGGGAGGGCTGAGCTGGGGGCTTCCTTTTGTTTGCTGCCATATCCCACCTGCCAGCCATCCTGTCATCTATTCTGATTGGCTACCTGTTCCAGGAGAGATTTAAAGTGACTAAATTCACCTGGCACCTCATCCTTCCGCTCCTGTTGTATCAATAGTACAGCAGGTAGGGTGTGTTTGCCTTGCATCTGATTGACCAGGTTCAATCTCTAGCACCCCATATGGTCCCCCAAGCACTGTTAAGAGTGATCACTGAGATATACATGATAACCTTTCAGTATCTCTATTGCAAACCATAATGCCTAAAATGAGGGGGGGGGAGAGAGAGAGAGAGAGAGAGAGACAGAGAGAGAGAGACAGAGAGAGAGAGAGAGAGGAGGTGCCTGCCATAGAGGCAGGCTGGGATGTGGGGTGGTTTGGGAGAGGAGGGTGGGAGAGAAACTGAAGACATTGGTGCTGGGAAATTACCATGTGGAGGGATGGGTGTTAAACACTGTATGACTGAATCCAATCATGAGTAGCTTTGTAATGCTCTGTCTCACAGTGATTCAATAATTGAAAAAAAAAAGAGTAATCCCTGAGTGCAAACCAGGAGTAAGCCCTGGTCACTGTCCCACTGCCAGTTGTGGCACCAAAACAAATGAAAAAATCGTTAACTGTGTGTCCTCCCCCAGTCCTTCACCCCGCCTCCTTCTTTCAGGCACGACAACCCTTACAGTCCGCTGGTCCAAGCAAACAATCAAGTCAGTCTCTCAGTGGGGAGTTCTGTTTTGTTTTTGTTTTGGGGGGAGGCCCTAGATATGCTCAGGTTTACTCCTGGCTCTGTGCTCAGTGTCACTCCTGGTGGGCTCTGGGGACCATATTTTGTACCAGGGTTCAAACCAGAATTGACAGCATACAAGGCAAACACTCTACCTCCTTTACTATCACTCCAGCTCAAATGCTATGCATATTTGTTGTTGTTGTTTTTTGGATCACACCTGGAGGTGTTCAGCTGCTCAAGGATTACTCCTAGTGGGGCTCAGGGAATCATAGGGAATGCTAGAATCAAACTGGGATCAGCTGCATTCAAGGTAAAGGCCCAACCTGCTATACTATATTTCCAGCCCCTGTTATGAAGATTTATTTATTATTTACTTTTTTATTGGAGGGAGGCATGGCCAGTGATGGTCAGGGTTTAATCCTGGCACTGCACTCAGGAATCATTATTGGAGGGTTTGGGGGACCATAAAGGGACTGAATCCGGGTCGACTGCATACAAGCCAAGTGCCCTACCTGCTGTACAGATTTAAATCTGGTGTCTCCACTACTGGTGGAGGTTTGCTTATCCTTCACTTCCTGTTATGGAAAGGAGACACCTTTACAGAAGTAGATTTTCCTTACAAAGGTTATTCCAGAACCGGATCTCCTACTCTGAGCTCTTCCCATCTGCTATTTCTTAAAAATAACCAGCCTACCATAATCCTTGTGCTAAACAGGCATCACTCTCCTCCCATCTAAGTGGTGTTTTTTTCAGTGTGTGTGGGGAGATGGGGAAGTACACCTGGTGGCACTAAGGGGTTGCTCCTGGCTCTGTGCTCAGGGGTCACTCCTGATGACGCTGGAGATTAAACCAAGGTTGGCCACCTGCAAGGCAAGCACCTAACCCCTGTAACTGTCTCTATAGCCCCTTTCCCACCCGCTTTTTTTTGGGGGGCGGGCCAGTAGCACATCAGCAGTGCTCAAGGCTTACTCTACTCCTGGCAGTGCTGGGGCACTGTGTGGTTCCAGGAATGGAATTGGATTGACCACATGCAAAGAAGGTGCCTTACCCACTATACCATCAGTGCAGCTTCACCCAGGTCCTTTTGTAACCATTTTACTATCATTAAGGTAACGCAGTTTATGATACAGATACATTCTTTACCCTATTTTTTTTCTTTTGGGGTTACACCCAGCGGTGTTCAGGGGTTATTCCGGCTCTGCACTCAGGAATTACTCCTGGTGGTGCTTGGGGAACAATATGGGATGCTGGGGATTAGAACTCAGGTTGACCGCGTGCAAGGCAAATGCCCTCCCCGCTGTACTATCGGTCCGACCCTATTTTTTTGTGGAGGAGGGGGAAGTTTGGGTCATACCAGGCGATGCTCAGGTATTACTCTTAGCCCTACACGCAGAAATTATTTATGGTAGTGCTCAGGGGACCATTGATGCCGGGTATCAAGCCCGGTATGGCCACGTGCAAGGTAAACGCCCTCCCTGCTGGGCTATGGCTCCTGCCCTACATCCTTTACCCTTCCATGAACCCAAGCCTGCAGTCTTGTCGAGATGGCCACATTGGACGAGGGACTAGATTTCCATGTTGGAGGGACTGATTTCCTCAGTAAGTGATGAATATGAATATTGCCAGCTGCCCAAATCTGGCCACAGGACATGTGCCCAGCCAAGGCACAGCTGCGATTTCCAAGCCATTGGAAGCCTTTGCCTCCACTCCTCTGTCAATCCACACAGGACCATGAAGGCGCAGCTGGGATGTCTGGGAGGAGTGGGCAGACTAGAGAGTGCTCTGGGGGCCCCAAAACCATGGTCAGAAAGGTGAGGCAGGGGCTGGAGCGATAGCATAGTGGGGAGGGCGTTTGCCTTGGATGAGGCCGAGGTTCAATTCCCAGCATTCCATATGGTCCCCTGAGCACTGCCAGGAGTAATTGCTGAGTGCAGAGCCCAGGAGTAACTCCTGAGCGTTGCTGAGTGTGACCCAAAAAGAAAATAAAAAAGAAGAAGAAGAAGAAGAAGAAGAAGAAGAAGAAGAAGAAGAAGAAGAAGAAGAAGAAGAAGAAGAAGAAGAAGAAGAAGAAAGGTGAGGCAGGAGAGAGTCCCTAAGTGGAAATGGGAGGGAGGACAAAGGGCAGGTGAAGGGGAGAAAGGGCAACCCAGGAGTTTGGTGAGGGTTGGGAGGAGGATGGCAGGACTATGTTAAGAAGCGGAACAAGGGGCCAGAGCCATAGTACAGCAGGTAAGGAACTTGCTCTGCTGTCGGCTAATCCAGGTTCAAACCCTGTCATCCCATATGGTCCCCGAGCACTTCCAGGAGTGATTCCTGAGTGCACAGCCAGGAGTAACCCTGGAGCTCTGCTGGGTGAAACCAAAACTGGAGAGATAGTGCAGCAGGCTGGGCACTTAGTTTGGACACAGTTGATCAGGGTTCAATTTTTGGCACTTCATATGGTCCCCTGAGCCCAACCAGCAGAGAGCCAGGAGTAAGCCCTGAGCATGATCAGGTATAGCTCCAAAGCAAGCAGGCAAACAAACAAAAGCAACCTTGGGAGAGGCAGGAGGCTTGGGGGAGGCAGGAGGCTGGGTGCACGGTATGGAGCCAACAGGGCTGGGAGCTTGCAGCTGCTGTATGGGACAGGGGCACCCAAGGGGGCAGAGGCATTCCTAGGAGGAGGCTGGGCTGTCAGGGAGAGCCCCAGAGCAGGGCTCTGTTCCACAGCTGTCCCCCAGCTGTGTGCCCAGTATGCTGAATCTCCCACAGGCCTTTCCCCATAATGGGGGGCCAAGGGCTCTCGGACTTCTGCTCCCTATTCTCACACGCCAGTCTGGGCACTGTCTCCTCAGGTCTCATTCTCTTTCCTGCAGGTGAGAACCACGTATATGGTGGCTCAAGGGCCCCAGTCAGTAACATTTTTCAGCATTGAGCCTTTTACTGGGTTGGAGCAATAGCACAGCGGGTAGGGCGTTTGCCTTGCATGCGGCTGACCTGGGTTTGATTCTTGTCCCTCTCGGAGAGCCTGGCAAGCTACAGAGAGTATCCCGCCCACATAGCAGAGCCTGGCAAGCTCCCCGTGGCACATTCGATATTCCAAAAACAGTAACAACAAGTCTCACAATGGAGACGTTACTGGTGCCCACTCGAGCAAATCGATGAACAATGGGAGAACAGTGCTACAGTGCAGAGCCTTTTACCAAGCATGCCAGGTGTAGGGAGGGATAACGGGGCAAAAACCCTAGAAGTTTTCTGTTTTTGGGTCATACTCTGCAGAGCTCAGAGGTTACTTACCCCTGGGTTTGCACTGAGGGATCACTCCCAGAGGTGCTCGGGGGACCATATGGGTTGCGGGGTATCAACCAGGACCAGCCACACACAAGGCAAGTGCCCTCCCCACTGTACTATCGCTCTAGCCCCAGTTGGGCATACAGAAATCGTACCCCCTGGAGGAGGCTCTGGGAGATTAGATCCCAGGGTGGAACCCTTGTGAACAGGGTTAGTGTCCTTTGAGAAGGGACACAGGGGACAGACAGACGTCATCTATGACCAGAAGTATAGAATCTGCTGGTCCCTGTGTTGGCCTGTTCAGTGGCCTCAGAGGCTAAGGCAGGTGCTTTAGCTCTTTCTCCCGGCTCTGGGAGACCCCCTGTCCCAGGCAGAGGAGCTAGTCATCACCCCGCATCACAGCAAGGCCAGTGGCCAGCAAGGGAGCAGATAAAGGTACCGTCCTGCCCCCACCCCCACCCCTGGAGCCAGAAGATGGCTGGAGCGAGTGCCCAGGGCTGCTGCTTTCACAACCCCACCAGGCCTGGGGGTTGGATAACCAAGGGATGAAAGGTGTCACCAAAGCGGGGTGGGCTGACTTCAGACTTGGCTTCCAGATGGGGTCCCCTATCTGTAGGGCACCCATAGAGTGCCAACATGTGCCCTGGGCATTGTCCACAAGGCTAACCTGGTCCTTGGGTTCCTCTCGGTGCCAATGAGCACCCTCAAGAGCCTGAGAGGGTCTGCATCCGGGCTCCCATAGCACAGGGCAGGCGTCCCAGTTGCTGCAGGAGGTTCTGGGGAGACCCTCGGGCGACCCTCCAACGGATGGGAAAGTACCGGGAAGCCCAGGCAACTTGGGAGTGAGGGAGCAGACACCGGACGTGGCCTGGGAGGGGCGTCCGCTTCCCCGCCCTCTCCCCTCCTCTCCCTCCGGGGTTCCCGGAACGGCCGGGGCGGGGCGAGGACACGCCGGGCCTCTTGGGTCGCAAAGTCTGAGCTACCCCCGACCCTGGTGCTTCCGGCCGTCGGTCCGTCCGTCCAGCCATGGCAGTGCCGGGATCCGCGCCACGGATCGCGCTGCCGCTGCCGCTACTGCTGCTGCTGCTGGCGCCGCCACCTGGGGGTGAGCTCCGTGCTGGGGGGGGTGGGGGGGGCGGAGTAGGGGCGGCGAGACTCACAGGACCCTCAGGACTGCTTGACCCCGACTCCCCCCCAACCCCAGGCGCAGGACCCCCCAGGACTGCCTGACCCCTATCCCCAGGCGCAGGACCCCCAGGACTGCCTGACCCCAACTCCCTCCACCCCCAGGGGCAGGACCTCCCAGGACTGCCTGACTTCTACCCCCAGGCGCAGGACCACCCCCAGGGACTGCCAGACCCCCACCCCCTGACCGGCGCAGGACTCCCCCACCCCACCCCGACGGTCCCAACCTCCCCCCCCAACCCCTGGCGCAGGACCCCAGGACTCAACACCGCTGTGTGCCAGCAGGGACCCAGCCCATTGTTCTGCCCGGGCATGTGGGGGAGGGAGCCGTCCTCTGTAGTAGCTGCCAAGTGTCTGGGTCCCAGACAGCTGTAGGGGGACTCCCCATGGTGTCTTCATCAGAGGTTCCTTGCCCTGTCTCCTTCAGGGAGGTCCCACTTCCTTCTATGGCTTCCGTCTCAGAGGGCCTCTGGGTTGGGGATGATCTGGAACCCAGAGGCCCTCTGGGTTGAGGATGATCTGGAACCCAGAGGTCAGACCAGAGCTGACTGGTCTGAGTAGGGATCTGCCCCCGACCCTCTGCACCAGGGGTCCTGAGGATCTGATGGCTGGAATGGGGGAGTGAGCAAGGAGGACAGTCCATCCTGAGTGGCTGGGGGCCCACTAGCTAGAAAGGATTTCCCAGCCCCGCCCCCACTCTCTGCTCCAGCACAAGGCCCTGGCCTGCCTGTTTAGGCTGGAGGTGGGGTCACCTGCCATGCTGGGTCTGTTGTGGACTCAAGGTCCAGCAGGCCTTGCCCAGAGCAGGGTTCTGCCAACAGTTACCCAGAGTGAAGCCATCATCTCATTCCCAGCTTCCTCCTCTCTATAGCCACCCTACTCTGCCCATGGCCCTAAGGTTATGATGCCGAGTGGACCCTGCTGCCTCTGCAGACACGTAATTGTTCACCGGTCCTGGCCAGGCAGGGGCAGAATGTGCCAGGCCACTGGGGGTTAGCAAGTGGCCCTTTTCCCTGCACTTGGCATTTCATTTGGTGTGTACCCCGTCTGCTGCTGCCTGACACGTCCAGCCTCTGAGGAGACATGGGGACATTGTAGTGAATTCCTGGAGCTTTCTAACCGTCTGGTCACCCCAAGCCCTGGAACAGCTGCGGGGGTGCTGTCAGTCATCAGGGCAAGGTTGGGGTGGCTTCTGGAATGCCAGAAAGAAGGCCTGGAAGTAGGTGGGGGATGGGAAACAGGAACGAATAGGGACAGAGTGAACCAGGGTGGGAAGTGAGGGTGACCATCAAGGTCCTTGTGGCTTGTCCCCTGCATTGTAGACCCTGGAATTGATCCCGTGGTAAGGGGGACTGGGGTGAGAGTTGTGGAGAGCAGGGGGTGACCCTGTGAAACACTAAGCAAGTCCATCTGCCAGCCGAGGGTGTGCAGAGTGGCGGGCAGAGGGGGACCCAGTTAGGAGCCAGTGCTGCCCAGTAGGTAGGGCAAGACTGGTAGGGGTGGTGGCCAGCGGAGGCCAGTGACTGAATCTGCCCAGTTTGTTTGTGCCCTCTGGTCATGCTGGGATAGGTGCTGTGCTGACCGGATGTGGCTGAGGCCTGGTGTGAGACTGGGCCCCGTGGCCCCAGGCAAACAGGTGTGTCTCTGCTGCAGCCCAAGGTGAGGTGTGTGTGGCTTCCAGTGGACGTGGCTTCCCTGAGTTCTGTCCCGTGTTCTGCTGTGGCACCTGCAGTGACCAGTATTGCTGCTCTGATGTGAGGAAGCGAGTGCAGAACCCGGAGAGCTGTGTTGTGGCCAGGTGGGTGCACTGGTGGGCAACAGGTGGGTGGGCGCATGGAGAGAGATCACCTTGCCCCCGCCCCACCTCCTCCAGGGGGCCCTCTCTGTTGGAGACTCTGTTCAGTTTATTGTATGTTTCTCTCTCCCTCATCCTGGAAGGCTCCACCTTATCCAGCTGACCAAGCAGCCAGCTGTGCATTTCCCTTATCCCAGCATATCCTCAGAGCGGGCACTTTGGTATGAGTACTCCTCAGGACACGCCTGCATCTGGTGGGCTGTGATCTCTGCATGTACCATCTTGTGACCCTGCCTGTGGATCATAACTTGACCTTCTGGCATGACCCATGGATTTACACTTGGGTGTAGAATATAGATGGTTTCATGGGGGGCGAGAGAGATAGTGCAGTGGGGAGGGTGTTTGCCTTGCATGTGGCTGACCCAGGTTCAATCCCCAGCATCCCATATGGTCCCCTAAACCCTCCAGGAGTAATTCCTGAGTGCAGAGCCAGGAGTTAGCCCTGATCACTGCTGAGTGTGTCCCCACAATGCCAAGGCCCCCCCCCCCCACATACACCAAAAGATGGTTTCATGAGCCGATAACCAAGATATGTGCTCCTATCCAGTGGTGCCCTTTGCAATATTCTATGTTTCCTTTACAAGGTGCTCTTACAAATTTACTTCAGTGTTTTTTTTTCCTTTTTTGGGTCACACCTGGCGATGATCAGGGGTTACCCCTGGTGGTGCTTGGGGGACCATAATGGATGCCAGGAATTGATCCCGGGTCAGCCACATGCAAGGCAAATGCTCTACCTGCTGTACTATTGGTCTGGCCCCCATTTATTTATTTTTAATTGTATTATTATTTTGGTTTGGGGGCCATACCAGGTGGTGCTCAGAATTTATTCCTAGCCTCAGGGGTCACTCCTAGCAGGCTGTAAATGCAATCCTATGCAATGCTGGGGATCAGTCCCGGGTTAGCTGTGTGCAAGGCAAATGCCCTTCCTACCCACTGTACTGCTTCTCTCGCTTCAGATTTGCTTTATTTTTATTTAATTTTTTGGTTTTTGGGTCACACCCAGCAATACTCAGTGATTACGTTTGGCTATGGATTCAGGAATTACTCTGAAAGTGCTCAGAGGATCATAAGGATGTCAAGGATTGGGCCTGAGTTGACTGTGTGCAAGGCAAAAGCCCTACCTGCTGTACTATCTCTGAACCCTCCAGATTTACTTGATTCTCCCATGACTGCTCCAGTTCTCCCTAACCCCTTGGCCACCAGTTTTCTGGTCAGGGCATTTCCCTTCTGTTGTGTACTTGCCCAGTCTGTGCTGCTTTGTGCATATCGAGGCCCCTTTGGAGTTCTACGCGGTGTGGTAAGACCTATTCACTCTGCCCTGTGCCCTCCCCTGCTCAGCCCATATCATCGCTACTACAGATGGCTACAGCAAGCATCTTTGTTCATTTGCTTCTGCCTTTTATTGAGCTGTGGAGAATTTCTTGGAAGTGTACCCAGGGGCCAATTTCCAGGTCACAGAGTGGTGAGGCATTGCCAGAGGCTTCCCTGGTGCTCTTGGGAGCAATGCTCTGCACTGTGGTCACCTGATGCTTCCGGCAGGTTCAGTATGGCCTTATGTTTCACAAATATATTTTGATTTTTTTTTTTTTTGAAAAATTTTGGGGCACTCCTGGTGGGGCTCCTGATACTGTGCTCCGGGGTTACTCCTGGTGATGCCCATATGCAATGCTGAAAATCATATGTAGTGTACTTCAAAGTCCGCCTCCCAAAAAAGAGGGGGGGGGGGGGGAGAGAGAGAGAGAGAGAGAGAGAGAGAGAGAGAAAATAATTTTTAGAGAGAAATTTTTTGTTAGTTTGTTTTTGATTTTTGGGTCACACTGTTGCTGTTGAGATGCTTCAGGGATTACTCCTGCCTCTGCAATCAGGAATTACTCCTGGTGGTACTTAGGGAATCATATGGGATGCTGCTGATTGAATCCAGGTTGGCTGCATGCAAGGAAAACACCCTACCTGCTGTTCTATCACTTTTTAGAGAGAAATTTATATCTTAAATGCTTGAAATCTTTTTGTGTTTTGGGCCACACCTGTTGTGGCCTTACTCCTGCCCCTGCTCAAGGATCACTCCTGGCAGGGCTCTGGGGGCATACAGATGCCACGGAGTCCGCTGCATGAAAGGCAAGTGCCTTAACCCCTGAGCTCTCTCTGGCCCCAAGTGCTGAAATAATCTAAAAATAATCTTTTAGACAGAGAGACCGAACGGGGTCAAGGTGCTTGACTTCAGGACCCGGGTTTGACTCCCAGTGCAGCATATGGCCCTGTAAGCACCAGCAGAGGTTCCTCCCGAACACAGAGACATAAATATTTCCTGAATACTTGGGGGAGAGGGTCCCAAACAGTGCTCAGAGGGCCTGGGATCACTCGCTCTGATTTTCAGCCAACTGGGCCAGATGGTTGAGTACTAGAGCTGGGGTACTGTGCCGCTTGGGCACTGTCGTGCTGTGGTCATTGGGCTTAGATCTCAGGGACTTCAAGGGCTATACTCAGAGGCCCTGCATTGCCGTGTGTGTTTTCAAAAGGTCCGGTGGCGCTCTTATCTCTCTTGCTGCCCGCGTCCAGTAGTCTCACTTCGCTTCCCCCACCCCGGGGAGGTCGAGGGCAAGGTAGGCGAAGGAAGGAACAAGGGCCAGGCTGGTCGGTATCAATTGTAGTTTATTCCAATCTTCACTCTCACCTCTGACTCTGCCCTCTGGAGACTGAGCTCTCGAGCCCGAGCCCGCGCCTCAGCCTGAGCCTCTGCCTGAGCCTCAACCTGAGCCTCAGTCTCTGCTCTCTCGAACCCAAGCCTGAGCCCGAGCTTGAGCCCAAGTCTGAGCCTCAGCCTCCTCCTCAGCCTGAGCCTTCTCTCTCTGCTCTCTCGAGCCCTAGCCCCCTTTGAGTTTCAGTCTTAGTTTATGTAGGGTGTTGACACAAAGGTGGGTTGAACATTAACAAATCAGCAAAGAGAGGTAAGACCACTCCTCCAGGAGATTAACTCAAGGATAAAATCTCATCTAAAGATCTAAAGAGATTATTCCAGATTACTAGGCTCAAGGGTGGGATCCCAACAAGGGTGGTTTTTTTTTTTTTTTTTTTTTGCTTTTTGGGTCACACCCAGTGTTGCACAGGAGTTACTCCTGGTTCATGCACTCAGGAATCACTCCTGGCGGTGCTCGGGGGACCATATGGGATGCTGGAAATCGAACCTAGGTCAGCTGCGTGCAAGGCAGACGCCCTACCCGCTGTGCTATTGCTCCAGCCCCAAGGTTGTGTTCTTTCCTCAGCTAGTAATCTACTTAAATAGTTGCAGTAAATCTACTTCCAATATTTCTAGCAATGTCATTCTGTATGAGCACAGAAAGAGATGTAAACTTACAGTTTGGTTCTTCCTGAGGACATCTCACTATATATTCTGCAATCCTCAGGCCAGGTTAGTCTTCCTAGCCCCAGCAGGATCCTAGTCTTGTCGTTACTTACCTTTGGGTCATGACAGCATTTGTCCATGATCATGCTCTCAACTTCTAGTTGAGTATTGTGGTGCTTTGGCCTGACCCATTTCGATGCCAGGGTAGCTCACAGCTTGCCCTGGATCCATTCAGTCCCTCATTGGGACCCTGCTTTTGGGGAGCTAGGAAGCGAGGGCAACTGAGTCAAGAAAGCAGATGCCTAGGAGTAAATATTATTTGGAGTCAATCAACTCCCAAGTTACAAAGCATAATATTAACTGTCTTCCTGTGTCCATACAGAAAGGACATTGCTTTAAGGTAAACTATGCAAAAGACATAACTTACAATACATGTTCAGTGTCCTTAGAAGGATCTGATCTTACAAGCTAACAGAATCTGAATAGGGAGAAAAGGTGATTAACTGGATGGGGAGGAGAGCACAGAGAAGAGTTTACAGATAAACAGAGGATTGGGAGTAACTCGGGAGCACTGTGATGGGTGTAACCCGATAAACTTAAGCTCCCTGTGGCAATGTTATCCTACAGTGCTGGGAGTTTTTTGTTTACTTTCTGGAGCCACTCTGGTGATGCTCGGGGCTTACTCCTGGCTCTGAGCCCAGAGATCACTCCTGGCAGGGCTCAGGTGAGCATAAGGGATGCTGGGAATCAAACCATGGTCAGCTGTGTGCAAGGCAAGTAAGTGCCTTACCCACTGCTCCAATCCCTGGGAGTTTTATTGTTTTCTTCTGCAGTTCTGCGGGTCACGCCTCGCCTCATGCACGTAAAGCATGTACTTTGCTGCTGAGCCACATCTGCCTGATACTGGGATGAACTGGGGTCATAGGCATGAGAAGCAGGTGCCCCTAACCCCTGTGCTATCTCCCTAGCCCAAGGACTGTATTTTATTATTGTTGTTGTTGTTATTTTAGTTTTGTTTCTGGGCCATATCCAACCTGATGATGCTCAGGGCTTATTCCTGGCAAGAGTCTAGTGACAGGCATTGAATCCGGGTGAGAGAGAGAGAGAGAGAGAGAGAGAGAGAGAGAGAGAGAGAGAGAGAGAGAGTATTCCCTAGAGAGATAGAGATGTATGCACTCTCTCCGGCCCTTGTATTTTTTAATTCTGTGATTTCTGTTTGGACTCTCCTTAAATTTCCTCTCACTTTCTTTGTCTTTGTTGAAGTCGTTTTCCCTTGATTGCCTCAGTTTCTGAGCATCATGAGGACTGTTGCTTCTTCAGGTCAGCTGACAGTTTATTATTGCTCCATTGCAAGGCTTGGGGGACTATTTGGGGTCTTAGGGATTAAACCAAGCTTGGCTGCTTCCAGGCAAGCTCCTTTTCTGGTATACTCTCTCTCTCTCTCTCTCTTGCTCTCGCTCTCCTTCCTCTTCCCACTTGGGAGCCCCCACTGTGATTTTAAAAAAAAAGTATTATATATATATATATATATGATTTTTGGGTCACACCCTGGTTCTGCACTCAGGAACTACTCCTGGCAGTGCTGGGGAGGGGGGGGGGGACGACATATGGGGCCATATATATTTTTGCTCCAGCTGAAAAAACCACATATTTTTAACACTTTTTTTTTCTTTTCAGTAATCTTACTGTGGTGGTCTAGATGTGTTTTATTTTCCCCCCCACTAAATTTAGGCTGCTTAGAATTCTCAGCACTTCTTGAAATCCTTGCTTATTTTATTTTTATTATTATTTTACTAGTGATAGCACTGCGGTAGAGCATTTGCCTTGCGCGCAGCCAGCCTGGCCGAGCTGGAATCGATTCCTCTGCCCCTCTCGGAGAGCCCGGCAAGCTGCCGAGAGTATCTCACCTGCACAGCAAAGCCTGGCAAGCTACCCTTGATGTAATACTCCGAACACAATAACAAGTAACAAACACAGTAACAGTATGCCAAACACAGTAACAACAAGTCTCAAAATGGAGACATTACTGGGCCCGCTGGAGCAAAATCGATGAATAGGAGGACAGTGTTTGTTTCATGGTTGTTTTGACGATTATTTTGGTTTGGGGCAACATTTGATGATGATCAGGAGTTACTCCTGACTGCGCTCAGGAATTGCTCCTGGAAGTGCTAAGGGATATATGGGATGCTGGGGATCGAACCTGGATTGGCCGCATGCAGGCAAGTGCCCTACCTGCTGTTCTGTCTCTCGGTTATTTTTAATCAGTGAAAAAGATGTTAGTCGTTATCACTTTTTTATTTTCTCTCATAGTGCGGGGTCTCAAACTCGGACCTCCTACGTGCAAGCCCTGCTCTTTACTGCTGAGCTACGCCCCCACCCACACCCTCTCTGTAACGATCTGTTCCTGCAGCTGCTCTCTGCTCCTTTCAGGCGCTAATCATATGTCTAAGATCTTCCGTAAATTCTGTTCCGTATTTCACTTACAGCTTCTGTATTTACATTTTCCACTTTATTTTGATGACTGGGTTTCTATATATATATCAGTTTGAACATATGCTCAAGTTAATTGATCATGTCGTAGTGATAGCTCATCCTCTGTAAAGTCCATCTAATCACTTACTGATTTGTTGTTGTTTTTGTTTAGTTTCAGTGTTCTTTAAATTTATTTCTTCTTCTCTCTCTTGCTTTTTTTCTCCTCCTTTCTCTTGGATTTTGTAGTGTTAGGGATCAAGCCCAGGAGGTGATACAATGACAAAAAGTACTTCCCTGGGGACCAGAGAGATAGTACAGCAGGTAGGGCATTTGCCTTGCATACCTGGGTTCAATCCCCAGCATTCTATAAAGTCCTCCAAGCACTATCAGGAGTAATTCCCTGAGTGCAGAGCCAAAAATGACTCCTGACCCTAAAACAAAAACAAAAATGCAAAGTACCTGCTTTGCCAGCATGAGGCCCTGAGTTGAACCCCTGATCTGTCCACATGTGCTCAGTATGGTGTCCCAGTGACTCTGTTCTTCGGAACCCGGTGCCACAACAAAGTCCACTGTGCTGATGGGCTAGAGTTTAGCAGGCTGAGCACACACTTTGCATGCAGGAGCCTTGGGTTTGATAAACACTACACAGTCTCCTGAACACCACTCCACTGGGAGTCCCTGGGTCACTCTCTGGTGTGACCCGAGTTGCATGCTTGCCAGGCTCTGTGTTCCCATAGTTTTCAGCCATGGAGGTTGCTGGGGTTCACGTGCTCAGTAGTGCTGTGGACCGGGTTTTGCCCTTGCTGAGTAGTTACTACAGAGCCTGCACATGTGCTCTCCTGGCCTCACATTCTTGGGTTTTATTTATATATTGGATTTGGGGCCATACCCAGCAGTGCTCAGGGCTTACTCCTGGCTCAGGGATCACTCCTGGTGGGACTTGCGGGACCATATGCCGTGCTGGCGATTGAACCCAGGTCAGTTGCCTACAAGGCAAACACTTACCCTCTGTGTTACCCCTGGCCCTTGTGCCCACACTCTCTTTTTTTGGGGGTCATACTCGGCAATGCACAGGGGTTGCTCCTGGCTCATGCACTCAGGAATTACTCCTGGCAGTGCTCAGGGGACCATATGGGATGCTGGGAATCGAACCTGGTTGGCCTCGTGCAAGGCAAACACCCTACCCGCTGTGCTACTGCTCCAGCCCTGCCCCCATTCTTAATCGAGGCATGCAAGTAACATTTGTGGTGTTTACGGGGCTCACTGTGGCTCTCACACCTGTGCTCACTGTGGGTCATACTTCCTGGCTGGTGCACATGCACATTTTTTCTTTAAAGTTGTGGTGTTTCTTGGGTGTTGAACCCCTTTTTTTGGTGATGCTTATAGACTCCTGGCCATAGTGCGGTCAGGGGTTCCTTTTGACACAGAGTTGTCAGAATCGTGCCCAGCATACGTGGGCACAGAAAATTTGAACTCAGGCCCGAACTCTTGCAAGCAAGATGCTCTGAGCCCCTTCTTTATTCCTTTGGGCCCCTTTTCAAATCTCTTTTGAGCAGTGTTCTGTGGTTTCACATGTAGTCCACCCTGGACACCCTGTAGTCCCCTGTACACTTTCTTCGTGTGTATTATCTGTCCTGAGGAGGCCATCAGAGCTACCACTGTGACAGTTCGACATAGAATTTTTTGGTTCGTTGGCTTTTGTTTCGGAGTTTCGGAGGTACTCAGAGGGTCCTCTGACTCTGTGCTCAGGGTTCACTCCTGCCGTGATTGGGGGACCATTTGCGGTGCTTGGAAGGTAAGTGCCTCCCCACCTGTTCTGTGACTTGGGTGTGAACCGAGATTTTTTTTTTTCTTCTCAGTGTGGCTGCTGCTCTGAACACAGCCCCGCGGGAGCAGCTGGGCACAGCTCTGAAGTTCAGCATGGACGATGATCCCATGTCAGGGTAAGTGAAACCTGCAAGCTGGGTGCATGCGTGCTGGAGGGGACGGGAGCTCTGGTGGCCCGCCCAGAGAGGGTTTAAGGGCCTGGATGGGGCACCAGGAAGCTGTGTCTGATCCCCAAGACCTTTGCTTCTTATGCTAGGAAGCTCTTGTCCTGATTATTGAGCACTGCAAGGCGGGCTGGTTGCAGGTGGATAATTAAAGGATAGTGGCACAGATCTGATTTGGTGTCTTGAGACTGGTTTTCAGAGAGGGTATATTGGAAGCCTGGTGTGTGGTGTGGACCTCCTCATAGCAACGTGCCAACGAGAATACACCTCAGTTCTGATGCTGTCTAACCAGAGAGCATGCCCCTTCTTGGGCAGTGATCCACAGAGCTCAGGAGCCCCGCTTGATGCTCTGCGTTACAGAGGAAATGAGGGCAGGAAGGTGGCTCAAGGGCTGAGCATGTGCTTTTGCATTCGGAGTTCTGGGTTGGATTCCTGTTGCACTCTAGCCCTGCTAGGAGTGATCCCACTCCTAACCCCCTCACCTCTCCAGCACAGAGCCAGGAATAGCCCCAGATCATGGCTGGGTATGCTCCTCCCCGCAAACAAACAAAAAACGCAGAGTAAGAAAGAAAACAGAAATAGCCTGGTGGAAGAGATGCAGCTTAGGGGAAGGAGAGGCAGGAGGCATGAGCCTCACCGCACTCCCTTCTCCCCTGACCTTTTGCCCTCCTCTGCTTTGCATGCCTTGCCTTGACTAAGATGGAGCCTAGTGTGGGGAGCCCCCGTTCCCACCCCTTGGAGGGGTGGTTCCATGAGTACTGTGACATGTGCCATGGACCCAGTGACCCCCATCCCAGTATTGTATTTTTTCAAAGTCTCAGGCTTGACTGTCCTACCCTACCCTAGGGGCCCCGTGGGAATTTATTCTATTCCTCAGGGATTTAGTGAACATCTACCCTGGGCCACGCTGTGAGCCACAACAAGTGCATGGGGCCAGATACTGATTAAATTCTGGGAGAGCATTTGTTAAGGAACCTGACCTGGCTTGCCTCCTTACAGGTAATGGGGCGGTGTGAGTGTGAGTGTGTGTGTGTGTGTGTGTGTGTGTGTGTGCGTGCGCGCGTGTGAGCGCACACATGCTCTAGGGCTTCTTCTAGCAGTGCTGGAGGGACTCTGTGTGTCCCCAGAGTGGACCCTGAGCCTTTTGCATTGAATAGATTACTCCTGGCCACAGAAATGAAGTTTTGTGCTGAGGTCTGCAGGGTGAGCAGGAGGGAGTGGATGGGGATGGAAGAGAAGGTGGACGGGTCCCGCTGGGCAAAGTCCCTGAAGGTCTTTCCAGAGCTGAAAGAAGTAGGATGTGTCTGGAGCAGTGAGAAGATGAGGGGGAGGGGATGAGGGTCGGGGCATGGGAGTTTTGAGTATATAAGGAGCTTGGTTTATTTAGAATTTTTGATTTTTGTTTTTTGGGCCACATCCTCCTGTAGGGATGCAAGGGATCATACTGGGTGCCAGGGATGAACACTGGTCAGCCAGGTGCAAGGCGAGCATCGTGCCTGCAATACTATCTCTTTCTGGACCCTTATTGGGGGGTGAGGGAGCGGGGTGCCTGGGGGGCCCTATAGGGAGCCTGGGTAGCTGTAAGCTCTGCTGGAGCGCCTGGGCACTGAGCAGGAGTGAGAGGCGGGGCTTCTCAGACCCTGAGTGGTAGTGCTGCCCTGCCCCTATGTGAGTGGCAGCCGGGAGCGGTGGGAGCCTGGGCCATGCTGTGTCTTTAAGAGGGCCCCAGTGTTTGTCCTTCTGCCATGACGTCAAGAGAGGGCGGGCCGGGGCGGGCCCGGGCAGGCCAAGGAGATTTGCTTTCTTTTTCCCTGAAGGGGAGGAGATCCGAAACTCTTAGAAAGCGGGAAGTAGGGGATGCCAGAGGCCCCTGAGTGAAGTCTGAGGCTAATATGGGGTGAGCTTGGGCTGTGTTTGTGTGCTTGTGTGGGCATGTGTGCGCGCATGTGCATCAGAGGCAGAGGATGGCCCTGTTGTCTGTCGTTGTGTGTGTGTATGTGTGTGTGTGTGCGCACGCGTGTGTGCGCGCACACACACATGATGGCCCTGTAGCATGTCATTTTGTGAGTGTGCATGAGGTAGACCTATTGTCATTGTGGTGTGTGTGTATGTGTGTATGATGGCCCTGTAGGGTGTTGCTGTGGTGTGTGTGAAGGCCCTGTTCTTTGTGCAGTGTGGCATGTATATGTATGTGTGTGAGATCCCTGTAGTGTGTCATTGTGCGCTCATGTGTGATTGTGTGATGGCCTTGTAAATGTGTATCATTTTGTGCAAGGTGTGTATATTTGTGTGCATATGTGTGATGACTTTGTAGTGTGTTGTGGTGTGTGTGTGTGTGTGTGTGTGTGTGTGTGTGTGGTCCTTGATTCCTAGAAGGGGGCTGTGGGTGAGGAAAAGGCAAGGGCCTCCTGTGTTGAGCAGAAGGGCAGACCTCTCTGATCTGGCCTTGGGCCACATTCAAGGCTCTCTGGGAAAGGTTCCTTTGACTCTTGGGCTGCGCTGCCCAGTTTTGGTCTGATAGAAGCCCCTCACCCAGGTAGCGAGGCAAGGCCCTGCCTCCACTCCAGCTGATCTGGCTCCTTTCATAACTACATGCGCTTGCTGCAGCTAAGCGTTTGCCTTCAATAGACTTGACTTGGCCTCTGGAAATGGGAGGAGAGTGCGGGACAGTCAGGAAAGTCAATTTTGCTGAACTTCCCAGACCAGGGCCTGCTTACTCACAGGGAAGGTCACACTGTGGTGTCCCAAACCAGCAGGGCCACATCAGGCCTGTCCCTGTCATTGCCTGACACAATTTACCTGCCAGCCAGCTAGTCAGAGCATGGGATTCCAGGGATGTGTGGACAGCTGGTCTAATGCTGGCACCTGGGGCCAGCAGCTCTGCCTTGGGCACAAAGGTGGCTGTGTGAGGCTGTCACCCCATGCGTTTTCTCTCCTCATTGGTCTGCCTTGTGAACCTTGGCATTGCTGGAATATCAGCCTCTGCTTTCTGAGCCATCCTGCCTTCAACATCTGTTTCCTCCCTGGCCCCGCCAGCTATTCTGTTTCCTGTCGCAGAGTTGGGCTCAGATCACACAGTGTCTGGCTTGTGGCCTGTGTTCCATGACCATCTGCTGATCAGCTGGTGGGGTGGGCAAGATGTGTGTGTGTGTGGGAATTGGTGTGGTGTTGCTCCTGGCAGATGGTGTATGACCCTGGATTGTGATTTGACAACTTTGCAGGTTCGGGGCGACGGTAGCCATCGGCCTGACCATCTTTGTGCTCTGTGTGGTCACCATCATCGTCTGCTTCACTTGCTCCTGCTGCTGTTTGTACAAGATGTGCTGCAGACCACGTCGTAAGCCTGTCTATCCCCACCCTTACTCTGGTCCTTATGCACACCCACTGCAGGGGGGCAGGGGTTGCTGCTCAAGACCCCAGTTGGGTTCAGCTGGAGGGAGACGGTGAGACTGAGGGTCCTGACTGGGCTTCTCTTTTATAGCGGTCGTGACCACCACCACGTCCACCACTGTGGTGCATGCCCCGTACCCACAGCCTCCTCCAAGTGTGCCACCCAGCTACCCTGGACCTACCTACCAGGGCTACCACCCCATAGCTCCACAGCAAGGGATGCCAGCAGCACCCTATCCAGTGCAGTACCCACCACCCTACCCAGCCCAGCCCATGGGCCCGCCGGCCTACCACGAGACATTGACTGGTGAGTACCACTGCCACCTCCACTACACCTGATCCCCCTACTATAGCCACGGGACCTACAACCACCGAGTGTCCTCTCTGTTTCAGGAGGAGCAGCCATGCCCTACCCTGTCAGCCAGCCTCCTTACAACCCGGCCTACATGGACCCACCGAAGGCCGGCCCTTGAGCACGCCTCTGTCTCTGGCTGCCATTGATGTGTGAGTGTGTGTGAATGCGAACGCAGACACGGTTCTCTTTATGAGTAGTGAGTGTGTGAGTTGTCTCTACACAGGCTTTTTTACAATGCTGACGTGGTGGTGAGCGGCCCTCGCCAGAGATGCTGGGACATACTTTGTTCTCTTCCTCCCTTGACATTATGCTTCTTGAAATTACAAGACTCAAAGAATGACTCAAAAGAGCTCTTTTCCGGACCACCCCCAGGAGACCAGAGGGCCATGTCACACTAGAGTCACACGGTTTTTTTTTTTTTTGTTTTTTTTTTGGTGGCAGCATGCATGTGCTCTCCTTTTGGTGGAATGGCCACTGCTTGAGGCCAAGAAGAACCAGAGCCATGATGCAGGCAGGTGGGTAAGGCTTGTGGCCCAGCAATAAGGTTCAAGTCACTAGAGTGGGAATTCCAAGCTCCTGGGCCTGTGCTACGCCCAGCGAGGGCAGGCAGCGTTCGGGCATCAAAGCACCCCAGGCAGAGCCTCATCCACCTGTATGAACCATCTGCTCAGACTGTCCCCAGCTCCTCTCTGGGATCGCCGGGGAGCCATGTGCACCCACAGGTCACCCTCTACTGGTGCCAGCCCATGACAGGTGGTCAGTGTGCCACCTACACACTCAAGTGTCTTCTCCCTGCAGTGTATCCGTTTTACTTTTAGCCAAATATTATGCCTTATCCTGTTGCAAAAGGTGTGTGAAAATTTCAGTGGGCTGAAACCACTGGGACATGAATAGCCCACTGAGAGGGACCATCTGACGCTCGTCATTCCCTGCTTCCTCCAACAACAGCCCCAGCGAGTGTCCAGCTTCTGTGCCTGTCAAGATTGTCTGGGCAGTGGGACCCTTGGGTCAGGGGGCAATGTGGACCCAAGGTGGAGGGGAACTCTGGGTGGCAGCTCAGACCCAAACTTGAATTCCTCCGTGTCCCTGGCCCTCTGTTCATTCTCACCAGGTCTTGCCTAGATTTGTACCTGTTCACGTGTTTCTGTGTTGTTTATAATAAAGGCAAACTTTTGGAGCTGCTGCCCTCTTTTCTTCTGTGTTGGCTGCTGGGATTGGATAGTAGGCCTGGTCCCAATTCCGATGGGCACCTGGGTGTCTTGCCTCTTGTTGAGGTTTAGGTGTCTGACCATCCTGCTGGGGAGGGTGAGAGGGAGGGTGAATCCCTGCCACCCTCTGTGCCCATCTTCCCTAAGTGTCCCCAAGTGGGGCGGAGGCCCTTGTGGCTACTAAAGAGGGGAGGAGACAGGTAGTCAGTGCTGAGTGGGTTTTTATTAGTCAGACTGCTCTTCCTGGCCTACTGTCCAGGTGTGGCCAGGGACAGCCCATACAGTGTGGCTATCGCCAAGGTCAGGAAGGCCAGCAGGCCCAGTGGGGCTAGCAAGCCTTCCTTGGGTGATGCTCCGGGGCCGTGCACGGGAGGAGGGGCATTGGATCTCCTGCCTCTTCCAACGTTGGGATTGGGGTCCCTGACTCTGTTCAGGGATGCAGGGACTATGGTAGCATACGGCCTTGGATTGGAGTCAGCCGAGGTGGGCCCCACCTCATACATGGGCTTGACGGTGCTAAAGGGCTTGGCGTGAGCGTCCACCCACCGCAGGAGGGCCTGTGGCCTCCACTGACAGATGCTGAGCAGAGCCAGCACGTCCCCCTCAGCCGTGTGGGAGTCTGGCGCTGCCTGCCCGTACAGGCGTGTATAGATGCTGCCCAAGCTGTAGCTCTTCCTTGGTCCATGCTCTGAAGACCTGCCCGCTTGCTCCAGGGCCTTCATGGCTGCAATGCTGTCCACACAGAAGGCGCTGTCCAGAACACTGGAAAGGCCCAGAGTGGCCAGCTCCGCCTGGAGCAGAGGGAAGTCGTATCGGTCCCCGTTGTGTGCCACCAGGCACCAGGGCTGGGGCTGGCGCTGCAGAAAGGCCTGGAGCATGTTGGCCACGTTGGTATCGAAGTGTTGACGCCCATGTGCTGCCAGCAGATCTGTGTTCAACCCTGTGATCTCGCTGGCTGCAGGGTTACAGGCCTTCCCTGGAGCCACGCACAGAGAGAGCTTGTCCACCACACGGGGTGGAGGGGGCACTGTGGGAGATGGCCCCTGAGGGCTGGGTGGGCTCTCCAGAGCACATCTGTGGATGGCCAGCAGGCACAACTCCGTGACCTTGGGCTGGGAGAAGGGTAGGCCAGTAGCCTCCAGGTCCAAAAAGATGAGGGTCTGTATGGGGGCCGGGGGCAGTGCCTGCGAGCCCATGGTGAGGCAGGTACCTGTGCTGAGCCTGGGAAGAAGCATGGGAAAGGAGTGGGTATGAGTGCCCGGCAGCAAGAAGGCAGGTGGAGAGGGGCTGGGAGGGGCCAGGCAGAACAGCATATTTCTGGCCCTGGCCAGTCATGCTTGGGAGCTCCAGGACCCATTTTCAGGGCAGGAAGCCTGAAAATGGGGGAGGGAGAGGGGAAGGTGGCTTCCTTGGTGGGGCCAGCACACAGCTCCGGAAGATTGGGCTCCTCCCCCATGTCCACCTAGTCTGGGAAAGGGCACCGGTGGCCTTTCCACCTTGCCCAGCCCATTGAGGGGGAGTGGGGGGTCCTCACTTACCGGTCAGCAAGCAGCGGCACTGACTCTGGGCGCACACTTTCCGGCTGGCTCTCGCAGCTGGCAGCAGTGGCGGGAAGTGAAACTCCCCGGAGCCCGCCCAGGGGCTGGCCTCTGCAGGGCCTGCCCACCTCAGCTGCCTGCCCGGAGGCCCCTCCCTCCCCATCCGTCCTGCTCACAGCCACAGTGGAGGCCTGTTGCCTGCACAGTGCCATGCAGGTTCTCTCATGCTTCCCGCAGCCAGCCCAAACTATGGGAGAATGGTGGGATTTGAGACCTCCCGGAGACCCTACCATGGCCATTATGAGCCCACACTTGTCCCCACATTCCCAGGACTCCCTGGTTTGGGCCTAGGCTAAGAGCTGCCTTCTTTCTTGCCACACCAGATTTCTTCCTAAGGCCTAGGCCCAGAGCGATGACTCAGGACAATTCACAGGCAGGGCAGGGCTCCTTCCCGCAGGCTGACTCGTTACCATGGGGACAGGAAGAAGGATCCCAGCCTTCCCGGAGTCTGGTCTTGCTCCATCCCTCCCACTCAGCCAACACAGATCAGACTCAGGAAACACAAGCTGCACTCTTTTAATCAGCAAAGGAGGTGAGGAAAGCGGTGGTGCTGCTGCCGCCACCATGTGGCCCAGAGCGCACAAGCCTCAGCTACAGTCCATGTCATGGTCGTCGGCATCGGTCTCGGCAGCGCACAGGTCATCCAGGGCTGCCTCTGTGAAAGGAGGATTCAACAGAAAACCCCGAGAGTTGGGGGTAGGGAACCCACCTCTCCCCCGCCCATGCCTGCAGGAACCAACCAGCCCCTTCTACGCCCAGGCCTTGCTCCCTCAGCTGCCGCAAGCAAAGTGATTCAAAAAGGCAATTCAGATAGAGGTGTTTCTGGAAAACTGTGACTCTGCCCAGCTGACTCAACAGTCAGGAGCAAACATCAGCCTACTCAGCTCTAAGACCCGGAGCAGGAAGACAGGAAAATGGGCCCAGTGCTGGCAACGGTGCTGGGGAGGGAGGCCTGTGGAGAGCCCCCAGATCCCTGGCGCCATGGGAAGGCCTGAAGGCGGCTTACCTTCACAATCTGTCAGGTCAGGAAGCCCTCGAATCAGCACGCTGACCCCTGGCATCACCTGGTCGTACTGGTGCAGGACCTCCACACAGTGCACTGTGAAGAGCTTGTCCCTCTGGGCCAGGCTGTGCATCAGCAGCACCGTGTCCCGCAGACACCGCACTGTCCGCTTCTGCTGCTCAGTCTTCGGGTGTCCCCCTACCCACCGTACTGTCAGCCACTGTCTGTGTAGCATCACTGTGAGCGCCCTGACCACCTGCAGGGTGGGTGCAGCCTGAGGCTGGGTTTCCACTTCCCACAACCTCCCCTACCACCAGCATAGCTGGGTGGGGTGTCCAAGGAATGGGGGAGATGCTGCTCTTGCCCCCACCCTCAGCCGGGTACTCACCTCCACATTGCACTGGCAGTCGGAGCCAGTGACTGGAGAGGTGGAGTTGTGCACCCCAAGCTTCGCCAGGAGCCACACGGCCTAGAATGAGAACACTCTGCTGAGTGCTTGGTGAACAAGGCCAGAGCACAGCAGGGGCTGTGATCACTCTCAACAAGAGTTTCTTCTTAGTTTTTGTTTTTTGTCCATACCCAGCAGTGCTCAGGACTCACTCCTGGCTTTGTGAGGAGACTGTATGTGGTGCTGGGGACTGTATCGGGTCAGTCGTGTGCAAGACAAACAAACTAGCCACTGGATTCCTCCCGCCCTTTAACGAGTACTTTTTAGTGGCTGCTCCTCTGCAGACAAGGGGTCCCAGAAGTGGCACTGTGGGGCATTCCTGGACCCGATTCAAGACTGACATCTGCGTCTCACCCACCTCCCACCTAGCTCCCGCCATCACCAGGCCCCACAAATCTGGGATGATCAACTCTGCAAAGTCGCAGGATTCCCTGACTGCCACCAATATTGCATCTGTATATGGAATAACCAAGTTGAATTAACTCTGTTGGCTGCTATATAGTTTTGTAATTGAAGTGAATGAAAACTTTTCTACCCAGACAAAGGAGGAAAGAGGTTGTGCGGGTTCTTAAGGTGGCATGGCAAGCAGTTCCCAGGGGGCTCTCTGGAGTCCTTACCTTTTATGGAGAAGAAAGGGGATATGGGGGCCACATCTGGAGGTGCTCAGAGATCACTCCTGGTAGTGCTTAGGGGCCCATATGTGGTGCTGCAGATGGCACCTAGGTCGGCTGTGAGCAAAAGTGCTCTCCCTGCTGTATCTCTCTGGTGCATGAAGTCTTACCTCTTGTTCCAGCTGAAGCCACTGCGACTCTGAGGCGACTCTGTCAGGCCTTGATATGATGTACATGTACAGCAGCAGGAGGAGGCAGCCTTCTGAAA
This sequence comes from Sorex fumeus, assembly GCF_029834395.1. Classification (NCBI taxonomy): domain Eukaryota; kingdom Metazoa; phylum Chordata; class Mammalia; order Eulipotyphla; family Soricidae; genus Sorex; species Sorex fumeus. The sequence continues at coordinate 49,487,593 of NW_026606129.1, read as the reverse complement.
CAGATGCCCCACCTCTGACTCAAGATACCTTGTGCCCACCAGAGCCCGCATACAAGCAGAAGTATTCATTAGGTGGTTGCTGCCCTGTCCTTGTCACCACCCTTCCAGCCCCTGGCCTGCCTCACCTGAGTGGGAGCAGAGCTGAGGCAGGAGCTTCTCATGGTCCACCAGGAGAGAGAGCAGCTCCACAGCCAGAAGCACGCTGGGCAGTGGTGTGTCTGGGCTGAGGCACTGTGGTAGCACTGGGAACACACACTGGAACCTATGTCACAGGGACCCAGAGAGACATGACACTCCCAAGCCTACTCTCTTAGCCCCTCCCGTTCCACTGGTTAGCAGGATACCAGGTCAGGTTCGTGCAGGGGAGCCTTGTGGGTTCACACAGGTTGGGTCAAGTGTCAGCAAACACTGATTGATTGTGACACTGGCCTCATCGGAATATCGTCTATCACTGTGGGTTGTCATGGCTTAGACCTGACACAGGGCACCCAGGGTCTGGGTGAGCCTGGCCTCCCCAGTGCCAGGCTCTTCACTGCCTCTGCTCCCTGACTGGTATGAGTCATGCCCTGTGTCTATCACCAAAGGACTAGCCCTGCTTCTGAATGACAACAACTGGCCCTGGTGGGATCTTGTGAGATCACTTGGAGAAAGGCTCCCCCCTCCCCCACCTGTCATAAAATACCAGTTCTACTGAAAGTATTTATTTGGGGTGCTCATGGGGGTGGGGGTTCTGGGCAAAGGGTTAACTATTACCAAGCAATCAAATCCCAAGACAAACACAGTGCCTGGTAGCTGGGGAGAGGGTTAAATCTAACACGTTCTATGTCACAATTCTGCACTCTACATACAGTGCTTATGGTTAAAAGTATTTCTTATGGGGCCAGGAGCCAGTCCAGAGGTTAGGGCACATATCTAGCACGTACCCAGTCCGGTTTGATTCCTAGAAGAACATGGTCCTGCTGGCATCACCAGAAGCACCTGGCACTGCTGGAGTGGCAGGCACCCCAGGCAACACAGCTCCTTCTGGCCCTTGCACTGAGTGGATGGTTGGGGAACTGACAGTGTGGCCCACAGGACTCCTAAACACTGCTTGGGATATGACTTATCAACGGAACATTTGCTTTGCATCCTGTGTGAGGCCCGACTCTGATTTTGGAACTGCACAAAACAAACTATTTCTCACTGCTGGTGGTGAGGTGGTTCAACATTCAGCATCACCAACAATTTAAAGTTTCTCAGCACAGTATCAGGAAGCAAAGTAGGACACATCATTTATTATTATGATTCTCATTAATATTGGTGCCAAGGATTGAACGAGGGGCCTCACACATGTGGAGGATACACTCTACCACTGAGCTGCATCCCCAGCCCAAGGCCTGGTGACCTTGGTCAAGGTCAGGTGACCTGACTTTAGAGCAAGTGCTATCTTGCAGACATGCACCTGAGCATCACCAGGGAGTATGGTTTGGTGAGGAATTGACATAGTTGTTAACCCAATTTCATTACAGAGGTTCCCAACTAGTATGCTGAAATCCTTGAAATTACCTTCAATAAAAAGCCTTCTTTTTATAAACACAATGATTTCAAATATTTCTATTTTTTGGTCATACCCATTTGTGCTCAGAGGATATGCAGTGCCTGAAATGGAACCTGGGCTTCTATCATGCAGAGCATGTGCTCTGGCCCATAAAACCATCTCTGACTCTCAAATGTTTTTTGGATGGGGATTTTGGTCAAGACCTGATGGCACTCAGGGCTTCCTCGAGTCAGTGCTCAGAAAACTGTATGCAGTACCAGAGATCCAATCAGGGTTGGCTGTGTGCAAGGCAAGTGCGTTAACCTATGAACTGTATCTTGGTCCCTCAAAACCATCTTTTGATTTACACCAGAACCTTCTTATAAAGTTTTTCCTTCTCTAGAGGGGGCATATACAATGGTACTTGGGGATCAGGCAGTGCCAGAAATCAAACCCAGAGCCTCATATATGCAAAGCAAGTTCCCTACCACTGAAGCACACCCCCAATACTAAATCACTAATTTTTTTTGTTGTCTTTGGGCGACACACTACTCTGCTCAGGCTTATTCCTGGTGGGAGCTGGGGGACTATATGGGGGGCAAGGGATGGAACTGGGCCGACCACGTGTATGGTAAACACTTTACCCACTAAACTATCTCTCCAGTTACTAAAGTTTTCTTAACAGCTCTAATAGTTGTTACCCTGGTTGGAGTTGAGGTCCAATTGCTGGTCTCTGCCATAGTCTGTTGAGGACAAGCCTGGCACTATGTTACCACAGATGCAGTCAGATGTACGGGGTGATTTGCTCTACTGCCTGCTTGGCTGCACAGACTGCAGTGCAGACTGCTTTGGACCTGGCGGTACCCATTTTTCCTTAGCTCTTCTTCCTGGGGTATAGGAAGTGGAAGCTGGGTGCTAGGGGTTCAGTTTGCAAGCATGAAGGAATTCTGGAGAGCACTGAGTAGGAAGGAATTCCCTGAGGGGAACAGAGCAATAGTAAAGCAGTGCAGTCTATGTGCGTTTGATCCCTGATACTCCAAATGGTCTTGAGCCCTGCCAGGAGTGATCCCTGAGTGCAGAACCAGGAGTAACCCTTGAATACTGCCCAGTGTGGCCCCAAAACAAAACAAAAAAAGACCAGTAAGCTTGAAACCCACCCATCACACTCCTTCCTGTGTTTCATCAAGTTTTCTTACCTCAACATATGGTCCATTCATTGAACAAATACTGAGCTTTGGCTTCTATAAGCCATGTCCTCTGCTACGGTAAGAGACTAGAGGGCTCTGTGGGTAACATAAGGCCTGTGCCTGGCCTACAAAAAGCACCGAGTAAAAGGCTGGGTGTTTTGGGGGTTTTTTTGCCCACATCCTTGCAGATAAGCACAACAGGAGTGTGAGGATGAGACATTTACCAAGAGTACTGGTAAAAACAAGATTTCTGGAGCTTCATTCGTCTATTATGAAACAAACTTTTACCTTGAGCTGTACACCTGGGTGATGATTCTATACTTAACATATAGCCCATACATAGAGCGGCAGGAGATTGGCTAGTTTTGAGCACCAACGGCATGATGGGCCTGACCAGCCAAAATATATTCAAACTGGAAGCAGGTTTCAGAAATGTTTTTAGTAAACAGGAATGCTCAGCTTGGAAGAAAGACTTCAGTTTTGGGACCACGCCCAGCTATGCTTGGGGGACCAAGAGTGTTACAAATAGGACCCTGGCCTCCAGCATGTCCAGGAAGCACTCGGCCAGCTATCTTCCTAGTCCTGATACAACAATACTTATAGGCCAGGAAGATAGCTCAAAGGCCTGGGGTGCATATTTGCATGCGCTAGACCTGGGTATGATCCCCAGCATCACATGATCTCCTGAGTACTACCAGGAATGACCTCAGAGCAGTACAAAGTGCAGGGCCTCCCAGCTAAAAAGGGCACACTTATGTGCAGTTAGTGGAGTTACCGCAACACAAGAACTGGCCTCTTGCTGGGAGTGCTTCGAGAGAAACTGGATCACCAGATGAGGGGATAGGCTGAGTCTTGAAGCTCTAGAATAACAAATTGATGGTAACAGTGTTCACCAGACTACTCTCTCTACCAAATCTTTAACAGGAGCAAATACCTAGGATCCAGGTACAAGGTATGCTCATGATGATGACTGCAAGGTCACCTACAGGCCACAGTCTTTCCCTACCCTGTGCTTCCTTCAGAACCCCACCAAACTTAATGTGGATGTGACATTTTTGTCTTCACCTCATCTGTGTCCTAGGTTCAAGGTGCCTTGGCTCAGCCTTTGTCCAGGTGTAGATAAAGGTTAACCGCCTTCTTTTACCATCTAGGATTTTTGCTTACCTGCTGTACAAAGGCAGAATTAAACTAAATAAACCATTTCCTCAATTCTCCCAACACTTGGCTCCACTTTCCATCCTTCAGAATGCCTTGAACAAAGCCTCACTATCTAAACCAAGGCGTAGTAGAGTTGAGTAAAGGTAAAAGGTAAAGGCCCTCCCGTTGATTGTCGATTTGCTCGAGCGGGCCCAGTATAGTTGAGTAATGCAGACAAATGAAAATGAGAGCAAAGCACAAACCCACAGGAAAGACCCACAAAAAAATTCCCATGCTGTGTTATACCTGGGCAAGAAATCAAAGGAAGCATTTTCAGCTAATTTCACCAACACCTTAAGGCACTGGCTAAGGACACTGCCTTGAGGGTGACCTGCTGCAGCAGAAGAGAAAGTCAACAGGCGAAGAAGCATCCTCAATAGTGGATGTTGGTCTTGGTCATCAGCAAGCCCCCCTGGGGCCGAAGTCACATCCCCTTGTTCATGTCTCTCAGCCATGTTCTGGCTTCCTTTTCTAGCAGCAGAATCCACCCCCACTCCTGATAGCAACAAGTGGACGACTGCTCCACTGTGGCACACCAGGTGCTGAAGGATGCTAAGTGATGCCACAGAGAAGCCTTCCACGTTGAAAGGTGAATCCTCAGGGCTGGTCTCTACCCCAGAACTCCCACGGGAAGAATGTGCTGGGGAATCCCCAGGTGCTCCGCTTCTTTTGGCTGCTGCCAAATCCTGCAGAGCCTGGCAGTGTAAGCCAACAAAGAACTGTACCAGGGGAAGGAGATGCACAGCTCCAGGAAACTGGCTGAGAGGGAAGGGCGCTGTGCCGTCCTCTGCTGGGTTTCCATCACCAGAACCTTCATTTCTGACAATCAGATTCAGTCCAGTGAGCGCCAGATTCTGTGCTTCTCTTAGGGCCGACAGAGAAAAGGACCCTTCACGAGAACCTGCAGTCCTCAGGCCTGAAATCCCAGTCAAGGTACTAGCAACAAACAAGAGAAAACATGCACATTGTGAAATGGAGGTAAGCTCCATCACAGCCTGCCAGCTGCATTCTCTAGACTCCCTGCCCATCCTGCTGACCTCCCAGGCTGACCAGGACTAGAAAGGGACTCGCTTACTCATTCTGAAACCCCTGTGAGGAATCTTAGGCTTACCTGCCAAAGCCTGGTGGCTGCAACAGGGTGCCAACAGGAGCTTCAGAACAACTACTCAAGAGGTGGCACAGACCAAGGGGTGATCCTGGGATCAAAGGTTGTTTCAAGAGAAGGTTTATCAAAATGGAACCTGCAGAAGACAGGATGACTGTGGGAAGGCCGTGGGAAGGTCACAGGAAAGTTTTTTGAGGGCTTCAGAAGGAAAAGGTGAACGCTCCTTAGTGGAAACTGTTTTCTAAACTGCTTAAGTACCATTAAGATGCCTGTGGGTGCTGACAGCTTGGGGACAGACGTGCTTCTTGGTCCCTATCATCTCAGTCTTTTGTTTAAGTCACAGGATTATTTCTCTGTACTCTTTACAAGTCTGCCCAGGGCTCTGGTTCTTATAATTTCTGAGACAATTCTGCAGCTGGTCCCAGAGGACAATCAGAGTCATAGAAGCTTCCTGAGGAAAAGATGGGATCTGGTACCTTGAGTATTTGATCTCTGTATCCAGCTATCAACAAAACTCTTCTTGAACTCTTCTTGCTTCATTGGGTCAGTTCCTGAATTATGCACTTTATTCTCTGAAACTATGGGGGAAAAAAGAATCAAAACTTGGGCACAAAAGTACAGGCATATCAGAACGTCTTATATGTAACAGAATTTAAAACAGACTGTTTTTACTCCTTCAACTTTGAATTAAACAAGAGTCAAAACGAGAAATGGGCCAGAACAGGAAGGGAAAGGGAATTGAGAAGGGGGAAAAATTATATCTGGTCGCCTGAGCACAGAACCAGAAATAACCCGTGGAGCACCACCAAATGTTCCCACCCTCTTATCATAAAAAAGCTGTTTATGACCTAGCCTTGGAAGTCACATAGCATCACTTCTACCACATCCTGTTAGAAGAAAGTCACTGCCTCTGGGCCATGTTCAAAGGAAAGGGAATGAGGTTGTACCTGTTGAAGGGAGGCATGTCAACAAACTGGCAGGCCTGTTTAAAAAGCTCCCCAGTTAGCATCCATTCATGTGTCAGCAGCTACAGAACATACAGGGACAGGCTCCTGTCACAGCCCAGCTTTGTATTCTACTGCTCAGTCCAGGCTGAGAGGGTGCTGCTCCATTTTCTCCTGTGGAGCATCATTTGGTTTCCCTCTGTGCCTGCTATGCCTGTTTATCTAAGAATTCAGATACGCGACCTCTCTTCCACCATATTCACCCTTTCAAGTCCCTGGGAGTTGTACCACCAAGATACAAGGCTCGCTCATTTTTGTCAGATAGCACATGCAGCAGCTGAACAGGGGGACCGATCAGAAGTAGGCCACACTCACAGCAAACACCTTGATTCCTATATAGCCTATTCAGTCCCAAAAGTATAGCTTTCACCTGGCTCTCTGCATCTGTTAGGTCTAAAGGAAGTAATTCACCAGGTCATGAGCTCACCCAAGCACTTCTGTGAAGAGGAACTGTGTTTCAGTCTTTGAGTGAGCTGCCTTGAAAAAGATCCTCTAGCCCCAGACAAGCCTTTAAGGATTCCAGTACTCCCTGAGTTTAGCTGTCCCTATCGTACCCTGTCAGAAGTGCTGATCTACAGAAATCAGGGGAAAATAATCACTCACTGATTTTTAAATCACAAAATTGGGTAAATTTGGGAAATAGATGATGGAGAGACTTACTTACCCTCTCTGCCTACTAGGGACTTGTATCCAGGCTCTGAATGGCAGGAATGCAGAAGGGACATATTAGCAGTAAAAGACTCCTTTGTGGGAAAAGATGGTTTTCCAAACTGTGGAGAACTTGCTTCTGGTTTTATAATCACAGAAGGGCTTTTCCTAGGGCTAGAAAAAGTAACTATGAAAGTAAAGTAAAACTTCTGCTAAAACTACTTAAAATAACTGGTTTTATAACCAGTAGTTTTATAACTTCCAACATGTTTCATTCTTTTTTATAGCTAGAGGTATTGAAAATTTTTGTTTTAGGGGCCAGAGAAAGTATACTCTTAAATGAGGTTGACCTAGGTTTGATCCCTGGCACTCCATATGGTTTCCTATCAATCCCTAAGCAGAGTCAGGGTTAAGCCTGAGGCACACTGATGTGGCCCAAAAATAAAAACAAAAAAAGAAAAAGAAAATTTTGTTTGTGGGGAGAAGGGTGGTAGAAGAGAGAGATAGTACAGAAGGTAAGGCACTTGCCTTGGATTTGGCCGACCTAGCACCATACATGGTCCCCTGAGCACGGCCAGCAGTGATCCCTGAGCAAAGGAAGGAATAAACCCTGAGCACAGCCAGGTGTGGCCCTGTACTCCTCCCCTCATTCTGTTTTGGATTCAAGCTTCACAGAGGGTTACTCCCTAGTCTGTGCTCAAGGTTGTTCCCCAGTTATGCTTGGAATACCATGTGGTGCTGAGATAGAACAAGGGCCTCTTGCATGTAAAATATGTGCTCTAGCACTTGGAGCTATCTCCCCAGCCTCACAATCCCCTTTCTAATAGTCAGGGACTGATTTTCAAGAGGACCAACTGTTAAAAACCTATGCACTTGGACCAGAGAGACAACTGTACAGATTAGTTAGGCAACTGTACTATTGCCTTGTATGTGGCCCATCCTGGTCTGATTCCTGGCACCTCATACGGATGGTCCCCTGACCACCGCCAGGAGTGATCCCTGAGCACTGAGTCAGAAGTAACCTCTGAGCACTGCCAGATATGTCCAAAACCAAAACCAGATATGTTGTCTTGGGGCTGGGGAGAGAGTTCAGCAGTTGGGGTGCAATACTTCATATGAGCAGAAAACTAAGTTTGAATTCTAGCATCACGTGTGTTTCTAGCACCTCTGGGAATAGTCCTGGAAGCCCATAGTACCACTGGGGTAGCCATGGTGGTCCCCAGCACCACAGAGCTGTGTAGCTCCACACCCTTAGGTTCTTGCACAGAACTACCTAGCTCAGTTGGGTAAGAATCTTCTGGAAGGGCCCTGGAGTCCCCTTGAGCACTGCTTGAGAGTGCCTCCAACCAAAAGGAAAAAGCAATAAAACAAAAACAAAGAGGAAAGTATGTTGTTTTGCAACTTGCAACCTAAGTCAGCTCTTGAGGGTCAGAGTCCTATAAGAGAGCAGGCTTAACTCTGCGGCTCATACTTTGTTTTTTTTGGGTCATATCTGGTGGTGCTGGTAGCTGCTCTCGGCAGGAGCTTGGGGTTCACTCAAGGTGATACTGAGGGTACCATGAGGTGTTGTGGATGGAGCGCAGGGGTCCTGCCTGCTTTTCATGTACTTCTGGCTTCTACTTCCACTAGTGGTTAAGTGAGGAGGTGTGAAGAGATGAACTACCTTAGGCCCCATTTAATATGGACTGCATAAGGCAAAGTCCATTTCACACCTGCTCCTATTGAGTAAAATAAGCAGAATGTTCAACACCAATACCACAAAATAGACATGTTTGCCCACACAATTCATATTTCCAACCTGATACCAATAATGTGCCAGACATATGTGGGTTAGACGTAAAAGCTCTGGAGTGGAAAGAAGAAAAAATTATCCCAATTAATTGTGACTGAAATAACACTAATGCTTTGGGAGAATTCTTTTTTTGGGGGGGAAGTAGGAGCACACATAATACTCAGGTGTGCAGTTTAAACCTATTTGCTCTGGGTCCCAAATCAGTTATTTAAAAAAAAAAATCAAAGTTGAGACTCAAGTGATAGCTCAACAGGCTTGCATGAAGGAGGCCTGGATTCAATCCCCAGCAACACACGGTCCCCCAGCAGCCCTGAGCAGAGTCAAGGCAGGAGTAGCACTTGAACACCCCCAGGGGAGGCTCAAACCAAAAAAAAAAAAAAAAATCAAAAACTGACAAAAATAAAAAACCCATGGTCAGAGAAATAACACAGGGGTTAACGGTGAGAGAAATAATACACGGGTTAATGCACTTGCCTTGCATGTGACTGCATGTGACTGCCAGCACTATCGGAAGCGCCCTCTGAGCACAGGGCAGGAGTACAGGCTCTGCACACCACTGGCTGTGGCTCAAAACAAAACCCAGTGAATATATAGAAAACAATCACAAGTGACTGCTTCTGCTTCTGCTTTAGTGGTGTACAAAGTATGTGTTCTATTTTTGTGAGCTACAAGTATAAAATTAAAAATCACTGATGCAAATTTTGGAAGTTTTTGGGCCACAATGGCAGGCAGTGCACCTGGGACATATGTGGTACCAGGGATGAACCTAAGCTGGCTGTGCAATGCAAGCACTTGAACCCATGTACTATCCCTTCAGCCCCTGGTGTACTTTTTTTGGATGGTGGGGAAGGGTGCCTATACCCAGCAGTGCTCGGGCTTACTCCTGGTTCTGCGAAGGGATCTCTTCTGGTGGAGCTCAGGGGACCAAATGGGGTGGTGGAGACTGATCCTGGGTCAGCTGTGTGCAAGGCAAACTCCATATCCAGTGCAGTATCTTTATAGCCCTGATGTAGACTTTTTAACTAAAAAATTAGAACTGAGGGCAGGGAGGGAGCTCAAAATATTGGAGTATATGTTTTACATGCAGGAATCAGTGGTTTGACTCAGTACCTCGTAGTAGCACTAGCAAGAGTAGATCCTGAGCACCCCAAAATTAAAAAGCAATCAAAACTGAACCCTCAAATCAGGCACAAAAGATAGTTGAAGGGGCTAGAGCACATGCTTTGCATGCAGGAGGCCTGGACTGGTCCTTAGTTCCACCCTATTTCCTAAGCACCTCTTGGTGTGACCTCCTTATATCCAGAGCCAGGCATATCCTTGAACATTTCTGGGTATGGCCCTTATATAAAACAAAACAAAGCAAAACAAAATACCAAACCAATACAATACAAAACAAAAACTGAATATTCCTTCCAGGACAATTACCTGACATGAGAAACAGAGGGAACAGAGAGTTTATTTGTTCGTTCACAGCTCTGAAGCTTTGTCCTTAATTCATTCATCTCTGCATCTTTAAACTGGAGTTCAGACTGCAATGACTGGAGCTGAAAGGCAGAAGAAGTGTACTTGCAGTCGTCCCATTACAGATACAAAACTAGTTCTGGGTTTTTCAGTCTCAAGATAGTAAAGAAAAGCCCAACAATGAAAAATAAGTATGAAAGTCTGTGATATAAATGTCCTAAAATAGCATGCGTGCAAGCAAGCACCTTACCCGCTGTACTATTGCTCTAGCTCCATATCATTCAACCATGAAGATTGATACTTATGTTAGCACTGTAGCACTATCCTCCCGTTGTTCATTGATTTTGCTCGAGCGAAATACATTCCTTTTAGAAATGTATTCCAATTTGAGCTATTGTGAAGTAGTTCATGAGGACTCAAATACTATTTACTCAGTCCCTCTGAATTTTATTATTTATAACATAAGTTGTATACCGATAGCACGGCGGTAGGGCATTTGCCTTGCATGCGGCTGACTCGACTGACCCGGGTTCGATTCCTCCTCCCAGAGAGCCCAGTTCGATACCCCATTCCTCTCAGAGAGCCCAGCAAGCTACCGAGAGTATCTCGCCCGCATGGCAAAGCCTGGCAAGCTACCTGTGACGTATTTGATATGCCAAACACAGTAACAAGTCTCATAATGGAGACGTTACTGGGTCCGCTCGAGCAAAATCGATGAACAACGGGAGAATAGGGCTACAGTGCTAACGTAAGTATCAATCTTCATGGTTCAATGATATGGAGCTAGAGCAATAGTACAGCGGGTAAGGTGCTTGCCTTGCACGCATCCAGCCCAGATTCAATCCCTAGCACCCTACATGGACCCTCAAGCACCACCATGAGTAATTCATAAGCCCTAATCTACAATACAAAAAAATGGTTGAGTGATTAAACAATGATGCTGAAAATCAAATGCCCAGTTGCCAGAGAGATAGAATAGAAAATAAGATGACTGCCTTACATGCAGTTGACTCAAGCTTAATATCTGGCACCACACTGGTCCCCCAAACACCACCAGGAGTGATCCCTGAGCACTGCCAGGTATGGCCTACCAAGTAAAAAAATAAATAAAAATAAAAAGTAAAATGCGCAATATAGAGCTTGGCAAGCTGCCGTATCTCATGATTTTTCCTTTTATTATATAATTTTGTTTTGCTCCATCATACTTGATGGTGCTCAGGGACCATTCCTGGTGGTGCATAGGGAACCACATGAGGTACTGCGTTTAATGCACCACTTCACCCCTTTTACCATCTCTCCAGTCTAGTGATTTGAACTTTTAATGAAGTCAGTGGTACATAAATCCAGGCATTCTTTGATTTTTCATACCAAAAGCACCACCAGGAGTGATCCCTATGCATGGGCAGAGTACCCTAATAGTTCTACCCATATACAATGGAGGAAGGGGAGCCTGTGCTCTGGCCTGCAGGTAACATCTGTCATTTTCCTGACACACTTGGTGCTAGGCACAGCACCGGACACAGAAAACCAGTTCAGTCTCAGAAGGATCTTTCTTGATATTTTCTGGAAATATAAAGGGAGTAATAAAACTTAAATCTGAGTTATGACTTGTTTTCTTCCTTTGCTTTTGGGGCACATCTGGTGCTGCTCAGGGCTTACTAATGCCCCTGCACTTAGGGATCACACTTGGTGGGCTCAGGAAAACATATCGGGTACCAGGGATTGAACTCAGGCTGGTTACATACAGAGTAAACATTTTATCCTCCAGCCTCCTGAAGTCACTATTTGTGATTAAAATTTGAATTCACACTCTGGTTGATCTGACAGAAAGTTCTTTGCTTTTCATCCCCAGTATAAAAAAGTAACTACTGCTGTTATTTTATTATGCTCTTTTTCTCATTCTTTGAGGTCCCATCTGGTGGTGCTGGGGGTAGGTAGGGAAACAACTCCTGGCAATGTTCAGGGAACCTCTGACGACAGAGATTAAACCAAAGGATCCTGCACACAAAGCATGTGCTCCAGCCCATTTGAGCTATCTCTCTGGTCTTGTTTATATTTCTTTTAAAGTTTGCCAAAAGAAGAAATGGCAGAGATTAAAGCTTGGGCTATGCTGAGGGAAGTGGTACTAGATATCTATTGCTTTTCTTCCCAGAATAGCATATCTCTTCCCTGAAACACAATCATTTCCTGTAGAATTAGTGATTTGACGGAAATATATTATAATATATTGTGAAGTAGCGTAGCAATTTCCCTGTGGTTATAGTGATTGGTTCATGGGCAGAATCCAGACTCAAATTAAACCAATAAAAGGCCTTCCAAAAGATTTATTTATTTAAAGTTGGGGCCATGCCTGGTGGTGCTCAGGGCTTACTGCTAGCTCTGTGCTCAGGGACCACTCTTGGCAAACTTGGAGGAACACATGGAATGTGAGGGGAGGGGGATCTTGAACCTGGGTCAGTCAGTAGGGACAGCAAGCAGTGTCCTACCCACTATACCATCCCTCCAGCCCCTTTTAAAGAATCTTAAAGCTACAGAAGAGGGAGCCACCCATTTAGTCAGTACTGGAGCTTAGAAATATGCCAGGGACTTCTGGTAAACATATCCTCTACCAGAAGGAAGAAGTCTAGCCAAATAACAAAGGTGAGTTTAGTCATTCTAAACTCCAGCATACTTGCTTTCCTGACAATTATTTTGTTCGCTTTTTTTTGGGCCACATTCGGCAATGTCAGGGATTACTTCTGGCTCTATCCTCAGGAATCACTCCTGGCGGTGCGCAGGGGATATATGGAATGCCAGGGATCGAACCTGGGTTGGCCACATGAAAGGCAAGTGCCTTACCTGCTATATTATCATCCCAGCCCCTCCTCACACTTAATTAGGGGTGTTAACACATTTCCTTTTGGCCTAAGCTAGGTTACTAGAATTTCTGATCAGAAATAGAATTTCTGATCTATTTCTGTAAAGTCTAAGCTACTGATCTATTCCTGTTCAAATCAACTACCAAAGCAAGACAATTTCATCTAAATTCTTTTCCAAACTACATGTGGAGCCTGGAGGAAAGTACACGTGATTAGCTGATACCAGAAATTATTTAAGACAAACAACCTGGCAGGCTACCAAATGTAACCTGCCCACACGTCAGAGTCTGGCAAACTCCCCATGGTGTACCCAATATGCCAAATGCCAGTAACAATGAGGGGTCTCATTCTCCTAACCCCGAAAGAGCCTTGAATATGGCACTTTTTAAAATCTCAGGGCTAAGACGAAGGAGACGTTATTGGTGCCTGCTTGAGGCAACTGACGAACAACAGGATGATTGTGATCATGAACTGCTGAATATTCTTAGATTTATAGGCAACTTTGATGGTGTTTCTAAAGGAATTTATTAAGCAGGGAAAGCTAGCATCCACAATAAACAAAACAAATGTGCTCAGTCACCTTTTTGGAGAATTCCTTTTCTTTGTCATTGAGTGCTTGGGCTTTCTCTTGTTCAAGAAGGAAATGAGATTTTCTTTGTTCCTCCAGGATGGATTCTGACTGATGCAGTGAGTCCCGCAAAATTTTAATTTCTCCATTTTTAATGAGGACTTCTTCTTCCATTGCCTTCATCTGTAAATGCCAAATCAATCTTGTGAAAAGTTTGCAAGGGAAAATCATATATGTACTTGCTAAAACATGCAGCTGCAGAAACGTAAAGAGCATATTTACAATATGCATTATAGAATAATGAGTGCTAAAAATTTATCTTTGCCAAATAGACCATGATCTCCTAAGCCTATTCATAGGATAGCTGATTTTAGCAAAATAGGTTAAGAACTCACTTGTCACTACATAGTCCATAAATTCTAAAGACTCTAGCAGGTGTTAAATAATCTGGGACTCTAATATGCTTGTCTCATAATGGTAGACCCCAGTTTAATTCTTGGTACACAAGAAGCACCTTGAAGCACCTCTAGGAATGATCTTTGAGCACAGAGCCAGGAATAAGCCCTAAGCACCACTGAGTGTGGAGCCCAAACCAATATAAAGAAATAATCTGGAACTCACTTCTTTGAACTAAAATTCTACTGTTAACAGTTCCTCTCCCCCCACCCTATTCCTCCATGGGCCCACAGGTAGTCATAGAAAGATCATCTTTTTCTGCAACTGTTCATAAAAACAGCAAACATAAGGGGCTGAACAATAGTGCAGTGGGTAGGGCACTTGCCTTGCCTTGCCTAGGCCGACATGGGTTTGATTCCCAACATATGGTGCCCGAAGCACCTCCAGGAGTGATTCCTGATTGCAGAGCCAGGAGTAACCCGTGAGCATCACCAGATGTGACCCAAAACCAAAACCAAACCAAACAAAAAAAGAAATAGCAAACATTATTAAGACGTTGCATTTTTTAATTTTGTTTTGATTTTGGGCCACATTTGGCAGTGCTCAAGGCTTACTCCGGGTTCTGTGTTTCGGATCATTCCAGATGGGCTCAGAGGACCATGTGAGGTGCTGGAGAAGAATCTGAGCCTGTCACATGCAAGGCAAGTGCCCTGCCTATTGTACTTTGGCCCCAGATGTTGTATTCATCGTATCAGACTATAATATATAAATATAAATATGTGCTGCATTCTTTAAATCAGGCTTAATTTTGTCTCAGTGTATACCAGAAACTTTATATCTCTTGGATTTGTTATTTAGTGTTAAGTTTCTTGGCCTTGCTGGTAGAATTTTTTGTTTTTTCTTTTTGGGTCATACCCCGCGATGCACAGGAGTTACTCCTGGTTCATGCACTCAGGAATTACTCCTGGCGGTGCTCGGGGGACCACATGGGATGCTGGGAATTGAACCTAGGTCTGCTGCGTGCAAGGCAAACGCTCTACCCGCTGTGCTACTGCTCCAGCCCCTGCTGTTAGAAATTTTAGGATTTAGTTTCCTTTAACTTTTATTTTCTGGCTTTCCTTCCCCAGCCTTCTCTCCATTTCATGAGGATGAATCTGGATGAATTCTATTTTTCTTAATGGGAGGGTGTGTGCTCAGGGCCCACTCCTGGCAGTGCTGGGGAACAATGTGGAACATCAGAGATTTCAATTTGTTACCTCTTGCTTGCAAAAGAGGTATGCCTTTAAGTTCTGTGCTATTCCTCTGGGCTCTGGATACATTTAAAAACATTTACATATTTTGTTATAAAAGCTTTAAAACACTTGCACAAGTAAATGAATTAGCTACAAATACCCCCAAATCACTAACCTTTTCTTTAAGTTCTTTATATTGTGCTTGAAGTACCTCTAACTCAAAATTATCTTTAACTTGAACACTTTCTCTGTATTTCCCTGAAGAATTTTTTGACATTCCATCTAATCTGGGGGCCTTCTGAGCATCTGTAAAAAACAGTTCCCATATAAATTTCAGTACTCATCATTGTCACACTTTTGTCAGACAATGCAGAAAAGAATCATTCTTAACACACATTAGAACAAGAGCTAGTCAGCAATAAAGCAATGTATTTTCTAACTTAAGAACATGTTTCAAACTCATAAATAATTCTTATGAAATGACAGATCCTAGTACCTTCCCTCTAATCCCAACCAAGATTCAAATTTCATCTGAAGACTGACAGGTACAGTATCTGTCTCACTGGTCAAAACTTAGTGGTCATTTATTAATATTTGCTGAGAACCTTCAATATGCCAGGCACAATTTGATGAGTAAACTGCATTTTTCTTACACTCACAGTTTATATAGAGCATTAAAAAACAATCACACAAGGCCTAAAGATAAAGTATAGGGAGTAAGGCATTTGCCTTGCAAATGGCCAATGTGGTTCGGCCAGCATTCAATATGGTCCCCGAGCACCAGTGCAGAGCCAGAAGTAACCCCTGAGCATTACAAGATGTGGCCCCCCACACAAACAAAACAACTGCACAAATATAAAATTACAACTCTGATGAGTGCTGTAGCAGAGAATAAACCTAGAAAAGCCTCTCTTTTAAGAGTAGGATTTGCTCCAACTGAAATGACTGGTACACTTTTCTATGGAACAGAGGACAAAACTAAGAGCTGAAGAACAATCAAGAATCAATCAAGAGGGGCTGGAGCGATAGCACAGTGGGTAGGGAATTTGCCTTGCATGTGGCTGACCTGGGTTCGATTCCTAGTATCCCATATGGTCCCCCTGAGCACTGCCAGGAGTAATTCCTGAGTGCATGAGCCAGGAGTAGCCCCTGTGCATCGCTGAGTGTGTCCCAAAAAGAAAAAAAATCAATCAAGAGAACTAGGGAGAATGGATGGAAAGAATACTCAAGTACTAGACATAGAAATATACAAAATGTCTGTAATGTAAGCAGGAAGAGAAAACTTAAGGAATGGCGTTCAGCATTCCCTAGAGAGAGTGGATAAGGGCCAGACCACGCTGGGTCTTGTAGGCCATAATCATTATATCAAAATGTTAATGAAAACTCATTCAAGGATTCTCACACGCATCTGTGTGAGACAGCCAGTATCTAAGTTCTGAATAAATCATTCTTGATGTGGTATGAAGTCTGATTTGTAGGGCATCAAGATTAGACATGGAAAGAGAATTTAGCAAACTGTTATCCAGAGGAGAGGTGATGGTTAACATGTTTAAAGAGAAATGGTAGAAATGATGCTGAGAATGGACCACAGAGATGGATTAAGGTAGAGGAGCGCACTAGAAAAAGCACAGCGGGTGAGGCACTTACAGTGTCCATTGTTAACATGACTCTTGATCCCTGGGACCTCATACAATCAGCCAGGAGTGATCTCTAAGCTCAGAGCCAGGAGTAAGCCCTAAGCATAGCTAGCTGTGGTCCCAAAATAAGGAAGGATGGGAGGGAGGGAGGAACAAGAAGGTGGAAGATTGGGGAAGCAGTTAGATGTAGGAGGGCTGATTCCTTGTGCTGGCTGGGAGGAACAGTTGGTCCACAGTATGTTTTCTGTGTGCTTTGCCAGGTGCTATGCGGTAGATGCCAGTGGATGGCCCCTCCCATGTCCTCGGAATATGAGGAGCTGAAGATCCAAGCAGAGATGCAAGGTGCCCTTGGACCCTTTTCTATCTGGGAGGCTCACAAGACTTCACTTGTTCCCCAACCAGAATGAAAATGCCACAAGGAAGGAACCTGTCTTTGTTTTCTTTGCTAGTGCTGCAGTTCCCAGGGTTTGGGCTCAGGTATAATGTGTTGACTGCTTGAAAGAAGTAGCTCATCTTTTTTTCTTTTTGGGGAGTCACAGCCGGTGATGCACAGGGGTTACTCCTGGCTCATGCACTCAGGAATTACTCCTGGCGGTGCTCCGGGGACCATGTGGGACGCTGGGAATCGAACCCGGGTCGACTGCATGCAAGGCAAACGCCCTACCCATTGTGCTATCACTCCAGTCCAAAGTAGCTCATCTTTTGCCTCAGCCAGACTATATTATGTTCCAGTGGCTCAAGGGGGTCAAAAAAATGGGTCCTTGGGTGTCCTCATGGTTCTGACAGTGGTGGTTCATGTTCTAAGGATCTCTGCTTCGAACCAAGACCCCAGTGGCTCAAACTTTAGAAACTCCAGTAAAACGTTAACCATGCTTTCTGGATTTCAAACAGGCGGCCTGATTTTGCTTATACATTTCTCCCTAAAAATCAGAGCAGCTTTTGAGACACGACCGCTGCTTAAAACGAGATCTAAGTTCCTAGACTGAAAAGAGCGAAGGGCCAACATGGGTTTGAGACGGTCGCCGAGGGGTTGTGAAGGCACAACCATCAAAGGGGGCTCTGGGGGAAAGGCCCCGTGGGGCACTCACTGGACACGTCCCGAGGCGCGGCCGGACCCTGGCTCAGAGCCTGTGATGCGAGCGTGTCAAGCTCTTCTAGGTCGTCTTCAGTGAAATCCCCGTGCGCGCCGAACGGGTCTTCGGGGTCCGAGAAGACCACTGCGGGGAAAGCCCGGACTCTCTTATTCGGAGGACGCCCGGCGCTGGGCAGCAGACCAGGGCTAGGCACAGGGAGCCCGCTCAGCCTCCTGCTGCCCGGCGTGGGCGTCCGAGCCATGCCTTCCGCCGCTAGTCTTCGAGAGGACCGGACAGGGCCGCTGGGCCGCGAGCCCAGAACCGGACCAACAGTTCACGCGCCGCCGCTCACCTCAGCCTGAGGCCCCGCCCCCGACCTCCCGGGCCAATCAGCTGACAGCCGGCGGGCGCGGGAGAATGACGCACATCCTAGCGCGCCGTGGCGCTCAACTCCGCCTGCCCCCTTTTTTGGTCGCGCGACCGGACCCCCCCCCCCCCCCCCCCACGGTAGCTGCAGCTGCAGATACTCCCTTCTCTGCGGGGAGACCGTGGGTTGCCGAGCGTGCGGGTTCGAGGCTCGGCACTCCGGCCCTCCACACACACACACACACACACACACACACACACACACACACACACACACACAGAGTTATTTCGTGCGCTACAGACCCATTGCAATGCACAGTTCGCCACTTGCATGTGCAAATCATTTGGAGGCAGTCACTGCGGCCACACTGGGAGGTGCTAAGACCATAAAGGGCTAGGATTCAACTTGGGGCTCCAGGTATGGAAAGCATTGCCCCAGGCCTGTAGGACATCTCCCTGGACCCCATCGTGTGCATCTGAATGCAGACAGCAGCAGCATTCAAGGCTTTGATTGTGTCCTACCGCCCAGAGCTTGTCTTCCCGCTGTACCCATCTCTCACATACTCCCAAATGCTCGGTGGAGGAGCGTGGGAAAACTGGATGGATGAGGAGTATATAAAGGGATGTTGTGAACAGCAGTAAATACCTTTGAATATACAAAGTAGCTCAAAATTTATCCATCTGAGGTCCGGAGAGTACAGCGAATAGCGTTATTGCACACAGTTGATCAGGGTTCAATACCTGGCACCCCATACTGTACCCCTAAGCCTGCTAGGTGTGACAACTAGTCACTGAGACAGGAGGAAGCTCTGAACCCCATTGGGTGTGATCCAAATACAAAAACAAAAATTTATCCATTTGAAATAGGTCTAGGGAGGAATAGCCTAAGAGCAGATGAGCCTGAGAGCAACATGTCTTTGTTGGAGGATGGGAACTACTCAAGCTATTAACATTTATTCCATTCTCATAAGGGCTTTAGGTGTTTTTGTCTCAAGTGCTGGTCATATTGAAATGAAGTTCAGGTCAAAGAAAGTCCCCTGAAGTTGCACCTGATCTATCCTACATGTTGAATGGGAATTACTAAGTGAGCAAAGACGCTGATAACGTAAGACCCCTTAGATAAAAAATAAATGAGCTCTTTTTTTGTGAGAGAAGGCAAACCTTCGAAGAGTAGGAATTCAGACTGGGCTTGAGTCCACTTTGGGCTCAAGAACATTCTGTATTTTGGATTGCATCTGGCAGTGCTCAAGGGGCTATTCTTGGTTCTGAGCTCAGGAGTGTCCCTTGTCTCTACTCTAAGGACCACATGTGGTGCTAGGGATTTGAACCATGTTTAGAATGCAACCCATTGGGATTGTTCTTATTTCTTTTCTATCGCTACAGTCCCTCAATAGGATATGAGTGGGGGGGCGTGGAGGGGTTGGGGCCCACCCTGCAGTGCTAGGGGATCATATATGGTGCTAGGAATTGAAGCAGAGTCAGCTTCAAGGCAAGTGCTTTACCTCCCACACTGTCTCCCCTGCCCCTCGGTAGGATTTTATTGGGCAGTATTGTGTGCACTGACAGCAGGAATACAGTGTTGACTAGCAGGCTGTCTTCATTCTCAGTGGCAAACTTGGCCTCTGAGTGTCCTGTAAGTGAAAGCAAAAAATGAAAAGGGGGATGATTAACAGCCTGAAGTCTTGAACACCTGAGCTTAGTTTTTTTCCCCCCTTTTCTTTTTGGGTCACACCCAGAGACATTCAGGGGTTACTCCTGGCTTTGCACTCAGGAATTATTCTTGGTGGTGCTTGGGGGACCATATGGGATGCCAGGGATTGAATGTGGGTCGGCCGCGTGCAAGGCAAATGCCCTACCCGCTATACTATCATTCTGGCCCCAAGAGCTTAGTTTAAGACTAGCAGACTCTGATCGTTGCCCAAATAGAGTGCATAAGTCTTTGTTTTGTTTTGGGGGTCTCACCTGGTGGTGCTCAGGGATTACTCCTGGTGGCTCCGGTGGACCACATATGGTGCTGGAGATCAAACCCAGGTGGGCTGCATGCAAGGCAAGCACCCTACCAGTTCTGGACCCAGAATGCTTAAGTCTTAATTGGAGTAGTAGGGTCTGTTGTAAAGAGACAGCACTGTACTTCATTTGACAGGAGGGATTAGGTTTCATCCAATTAAAAAAAAAAGCAGTGCTTGTTCTTGGGGACAATATGTTGGCTGACCCTCAGAAAGTTGGTTCTCTAGGGGGTTGGAGCGATAGCACAGTGGGTAGGGCATTTGCCTTGCACATGACTGACCCAGGTTTAATTCCCAGCATCCCCATATGGTCCCCCGAGCACCACCAGGAGTGATTCCTGCGTGCATGAGCCAGGAGTAACCCTGTGCATCACCGGCTGAAAGAAAAGAAAGTTGGTTCTCAGGACAGGGTTGTGTGCTGGCAGGCAAGGCCACTTAGGGTGAGCCTAAAGTCCAAAGAATATGCTGCTGGCGGTGCGACATTCCAGGAAATCAAAGCAGATTGGTTTTAATTTTAACCAATTTACATTAGTTATAACAGGTTTCAAGCTATCAGAATTTTTTCCAGTTTGTTTATTCCCTCCTCTCTCCGTTTTTTTTTTTTTTTTTTTTTTTTTTGGCTATGCCAGGGATCAAACTCATACCCTCAAACAGCTCTATTTCAGAGTTACATTCCAGAGCCTAGAATTCCTTGAGTCTCTCAATCTCCAGAAGGCCCTAGGAACTACTGTTAACATTCAACCCCATGCTGCACGGGCCCATCAGTGCTGCGGTCCACCATGGCCATCCTGGCAGGACTTAGGGACCATGCAGTTCCAGAAATTGAACCCAGAGCCTTTGTATTCCAGGCATACAGTACTTCTCTGGTTCTATTATTTTGTTTGTGGGCCACACTGAGCAGACCTCTTTTTGTGATGCTCAGAGCTGGCAGTGGTATGGCTTGAAATTGCTCGCAGTGCCAGGAATGGGAGACAGTAGGGCTGCTCAATTCACATAGGGCACCTGGAACTTAAACTGATCAGTGCTAGGTAGGCAGTATTCCTCTGGGTCACTTTGTCAGTTTTGCCTTAACAAAATCTCAAAGGAGTTCCCAGAGCACTTCATAGAAAATGTTATTTTCATTAACATTATCCTTCATTTCTTTGTTTTTTGGGATCACCGTTGTCTGTGCTTAGGGACTACTCATGATTCTGCTCAGGAGTGAGCCCAGGGATCAAACTGGGGTCTGTCACATGCACAGCAAATAAACCTCTTAAGCCCCGTACAAGTCACATGACTCTGGGTGTCAAGTGGAGATTAATCTGTAGGGAAGTCAGGGAAGGTGCAGTAGACAAATTTGGATGTGTATGCCATGATCCAGTAAGGAATGATTGGGTTAAAATGGGGGTGGTGTTAGGGCTGGAGGGATAGCACAGTGGGTAGGACATTTGCCTTGCACATGGCTGACCTGGGTTTGAACCCCGGTGCCCCAGATGGTCTCCTGAATACTGCCAGGAATGATCACTGAGCGCAGCCAGGAGTAAGCCCTTGAGTACCACTGGGTATGGCCCAAAAACAAAAATAAAAGGAATGGGGGTGGAATTAGCACTGGAGTAAGTATACAAGAGCTAGAAATAATTCTGCTGATGAAGTATTAGGCACTGAAACCTAGCAGGGATCTTTTGAACCTCCAGTGGAAGTGCAGACCATGTGGGCTTTGAGGTAGACTTGGGTCTTAAGATCCTTTTAGGAATATCCTTTCTACAGCCTTATTCCTCTCACAAGAAGTATTTTTTTCATCCTGCTCCTCCTAAGAGAAACACCTTGACAACAAGAACTATTCATTGTATATGCCCAGTCTGCACATACAAGACTCCTTATATGAAGAATAAACCTTAGAATAAATGGCAACAGAATGTCAAAACCAGAGTGGATTTCTTTACAAAGTATATATTATTCCACTTACCTCACATGTTCTGTTTGGTATACAACCACACAAAAACAAAGCTGTTTCAAATGAGTTGGTTTAATTTCAGATGGTACAGAATAAGGGATAGACCAAACACTTGAGAAAAGTACACTTTGGCAGGATTCTGGGCTAGGTTTACTGACTTCACAGCTACCATAAAAATAGCTGAGAACCAGAGAACCAGAGAATGAGCAACCTTATGAATTCTTTTTCTTCTTTTTTTTTTTTAAATTTTTCTACAGAAGTTTATTCTTAAGTGTACAACAGGTTCCAAAAACACTTCATCCTAGGTACTGCTGGCAACTGAGGTTACGCAGAGAATCCAGATGTTTAACCAGTAATAGAATTAAAGATCACCATTATCTTCAGCACATGGAACAGCTCACTTTTTGCCAGATTTCTTAATTCCACCAGTGGCTACAAAAGGAAAAAGTTTCCAGTTAGGGAAAAACTTACAGTCCCGGGCCCCAGTGTATAAAGCTTGACTCCGGTATTGCACATTCTTTTCGACACAAGCATGCACAGGGCTCTATTAATGTTGTCTATTCTAGGCAAAAGCAGAATGAGGCAGGTGCACAAAAGTCCTGATCTGATTTACACTGTTGTGCACATCATAGACTGGCTCTTTAATTCATATCACCTATCAACCTGCTATAGAGGTAATGAAGTCTTCATTGTTCAAAGCCAGAACTCCAAGCTAAATAGTTTGACTTTCCAGTTCATATCCTCAATTTTGGGGGTGGGGAGACAGAGGCACCCAAGTAGTGCACAGGAGGTCCCAGGAACCACTCTTGGCAGCCAACCTAGGCTGAGAGTTCAACACTAGAGCCCAGCAGTGCTAAAGGGACCATGTGGTACAAGGGATCAAACTCAGGGTCTTACATATGCCCTGGGCCCATAGCTATTCCCCCAGTCCCACAAATCCTTCTTTAAAAAGAAAATGGTGCTAGGGATCAAATCCAAGACCTCATGTGCACAAGGCAATTGTTTTGTCACTGAGCTCCACCCCTGTCTCCTACAAGTCCGTATTTCTTTTCTTTTTTTTGGTGGTGGTGGGTGCACACCCAGCATGCACTCAATAATTACTCCTGGGGAACTTGGACTTGGGCAACCATATGGGATTCAGAGAATCAAACATGGGTTTGCTGTGTTCAAGCAAATGCCCTAATGATTGGACTATCTCTCCTCCCCCTAGTTCATATTAACTCACATGCACACACACAACACACACATTTTCTCTCTCTGACTATATGGGCTGGACAGAATACACAATGGGTCAGGTGCTTGCCCTTTATCCCGCTGATGACAGTTTGAATCCATGGCAAGGCCATGTAAGGCTCTATAGATAAGCCCCCACACTCATATCCAGATAATTCAGAGGACTCATGCTTTGTGTGGGGAAAAACTGGATTCAATCCTCAGTGACTCAGTTTTCTTAGCACCACTGGTTGTGGCTCAAAAATCAGAACAAAACAAACACCAAAAATGCCTATATATTGGCACACAATAGGTAGAAAGCTGTAAAATTAAGTATGACTATACTAAAGACCAAAAAAGGTAGTTAAAAAAAATCTTTATGGGGCCAGAGTGATAGTACTGTGGGGAGGGCACTTGTCTAGCACATGGCTGACCTAGGTTCAACTCCCCGCACTTCATACGGTACCTGGAGCCCATCAGGAGTGATCCCAGAGGAGAGTCAGTGCTTGAGCACTGCTGGGTATGGTCCCAAAATAAATGAATCTTTTTGAAAAAGTAGCTTAGGAATAGAGACAGATAGATAGACAGTACAGCAGATAGGGCCCTTGCCTTGCCTTCCTGCAACCTGGGTTTGATCCCTGTCATCCCACTGGTCCCCAAGCATGGCCAGGATCAATTTCTGAGTGCAGAGCCAGGAGTTTCCCTGAGCACTGCTGGGTATGGGCAAAAACTGAAGCATTAGAATTTAAAAGTTGATATGGAGCAGAAGTGACAGTACAGTGGACTGGGTACTTGCTTTGTACAGGCTGACCTGAGTTCTATCCTGAGCATCCTAGAGTCCCCTGAATACCACCAGAAGTGATCCCTGAGCACAAAGCCGAAAATAAACCTTGAGCATAGCCAGGTGTGGCTCAAAACTCAAATACAACAAAAAGTAGATGATGCTCTGAGAAAATAGTATAAAATTTTACTAAGGGTTAATTTTCTTTCTATACACAAGCACAAATAAATGGAAGGTGCAAAGTATCTTGCACCATTCTTGTTTTGGGGCCACACCTGGCAAAGCTTAGGAGTTATTGGTGGCTCTGCCCTCAGGAATTACTCCCAGTAGGCTTACGGGGGGTGGGGTAGACCATATGGAATGCGAGGGATCACTCCCGGCCCCTTGTATCTTTCTTAAAACAAGCAACAAGAATCCTGGCACTTTGGAAAACTCTTGAGTTAGAAATCATTTTTTTTCAATTTGATTTATTTATTTTGCTTTTTGGGTCACACCTGGCGATGCACAGGGGTTACTCCTGGCTCTGCACTCAGAAATTACTCCTGGCGGTGCTGGGGGACCATATGGGATGCCGGGAATCGAACCCGGGTCAGCCACGTGGAAGGCAAATGCCCCACTCACTGTGCTATCACTCCAGCCCCATTGAGTTAGAAATCTTGCAAAGTCCTGATTAACTTATACCATGCCACCCTCCACAGCCCCAGTATGGCTCACAGTAATGGAGCAGAACAAGTCATTAAGGGGAAAAGAGAATTCTTTTTGTGAATTAATTAACTGTCTCAGAAGCACAAAGTATTATACAATGTTACCACAGTTCAAACAAAAATAATACCCAGAAAGAAATCTGTTACAAAAAATCTTTTTGTAATACCAAGTCCTCTTAGATTCTAGGAAGAGACAGAATAGAGGGTGATTAGGGGGCGAGAGAAATAATAGTACAGTGGGTAAGGCACTTGCCTACCTGGGTTCAATACCTTACCCAGGTTCAATAGTGGCCTTGGCATACGGTACCCCAAGCCAGGATTTATCCCTGAATACACAGTCAGGAGTAACCCCTGAGCAATACCAGGTGTAGCCCCCCCAAAACAAACAAAAAAATAATTAGGTTGAAAAAAGCACAAAGGGACTCCAGCAACTCTTTGGCTAGAGCCATGCTTTCTCTGTTTGCATGCAGGAACCCTGTTTTCTACCACAGCATGGTCCCTCAGCAACTCTAGGAGCTAACTTCACCTCACCATACTGAGTGTAGCACCACAGAAGATTGTGGGGAAGGCATATAGTGGAACAGCAAAACAAAGAGTCTGGACATTATCCTTCAAGTCTGTCAGCACCCAAAAGTAATAAAGTTAAATAAAAATTTGTGGGAGAATCCCCAGCAGTGCATGAGATTCTGGTACTAGACCCCAGAGCCCCTGAGCAAGCTATGCTGACATTCCAGACCTTTTGCGCCATCTCCCAGGTCCCAGTATTCACTGGATTTAACATGAGTAGCAAGTAAATAATTGTGACGGCTGGGGCCAGAGCGATACAGTACAGCGGGGGTAGGGCGTTTGCCTTGCAGGCGGAGGACCCAGGTACAATCCCTAGCATCCCATATTGTCCCCCAAGCATGGCCAGGAGATTCCTGAGTGCAGAGCCTGTCGCACGGCCGGGTGTGACCCCAAAACAAAATAAAATATACAGCAAAAAAAAGTATTGGTTTCGCGTGAAATGTGTGCGCCTTGAGTTAACTTCTCTGCGGTCACTTCTGAAGCTTCCTTAAAGAAGGGGTGCACGGACTGCCCAAGAGACAGGCAGACTTTGTTTCCAGACCTGATCTGGCTCCAGCCCCCTTCTCGTTGCTGGGAGCACCGCGCTGATCACTGGCTGGCCGGCCGGGTGGCCGGCCGCCACGGCGCCCCGGCGAGCACCCCCGCGCACGCCAGATCCGGCCCTCACTCACCCAGGGGGCCCTTCCCCGCGGCCTTGGCTTTCAGTTCCTCGAGTTTCTTCTGCTCTTCCTTCTGTTTCTGCTTGAATGCCTTATCTTCCTAGAGAGAGACAGAGCGGGGTAAGAGCGGGCGGGATTCCCAGCCCTACGCGCCCGTCCACGCCCCGGCCGGCGCCTGCCCTCACCTCGTCCATTTCCTTGGCCTGTTTCTTCGGTTGCTTCAGGGGCTTCTTCTTGCCACCTGCGGACGAACACCCGCACGCTCAAGCCCGGGCTCCGGCGCGTCCCACCCCGTCCCCCACCGTCCACTCCTGCCCCGGCCACTCACCTTCGCGGCCGGACATGGCGCCTGCCGCCCCTCGCCCGGGCTCTGCCACAGGAAGCGGAGAGCGGCAGCTCGGCGCGCGCTCGCTGATTGGCTCCCAACCAGGAAGTGGCACTCCCGGAAGCGGCCCCGGGAGGCGGGCGCGAGAGGGTCAGAGGTGAGCTGAGTGGCAGGCGCTGTTTTGGGACTTCGGCTTCGGCGCCGGGCGCGCCAGGTAAAGAGGAGGAGGGTCGTGAGGCGAGGGGAGGGTCCGGAAGCCGGGACGGTGCTTTACCGGAAGGCGCCGGGACTGGAAAGGCGCCCGGGGAAAGCGTTGCAGGTAGAAGGAAGGGCAAGAGCAGAGGTCTTCCGAGGAACCTTTGCCGCATTCCTGGAGCCGAGGAAGGCACAGCGTGGCCAGGAGATGCGAGAGAGGTCGCGGAGTGGGAAAGGGCTAGAGCACATGAACCTAGAGCTTTGCAGACCACCGGAGGGAGTTTAGGTTTGTGATCCAGGATGTGACTTTTTGCAAATTCTGTGTATTCACCCACTCTACACTTTTTTGCTCATATATGATGTTAATAGACTTTCATACATATGTATGGTGAACAAAAAGTGTCAGCCTTGGCAATACTGAAGTCCTCATGAACTGTAACCAAAGTAAATGAAATGCATGTCATAGGTCATGGGAAGTGTGTGCGCGCGCAGAAAATTAGGTAATAAGGCAGAGATAGTGGGTAAGGAGTTGCCGATGGATGGGATGATACTGAAACAGTATACTTGGATCAGCAGTTCACAGAGAGTGAACAGTTCTCTATCAGAAGACAGAACAGGTAATGAGGCAGGATAGCTTTCGGATGTTCAGCAACATCAAGAAGGTTCATGCAAAATTTATGAGTTGAACTGTGTTAAGCTGACTTTCATCAGCAACATGTTTATTAAATCATTACATTGTACATCTTAGACTCAGTGAAACTGGGGCAAAGGTGCACATGATGAACAAGGGTGGGAAAGAGACTAGTGGGTGATGAGGTCAGAGAAGAATGAGTCAGGAGGCAGATGCCCTGTAAGCCATAGGAAAGTATTTAGGCTTTTACCTTGGAGAAATGAGGAACTGTTGCAGGCTTTGAGCACAGCGGTGGGATCTGGCATGCTTTTGAGTGGACACTGGTTGCTTTCAGACATGGCACAGATTGATAAATAGACCATAGGTGCTAGTGTGGAATCTGGGAGACTTGTTTGGTGGCAAGTTTCTAAAGGAAGTGACAGTAACTAATGGACTATGACGTGAGAAAAAAAGTTCAGTGAGGGGTGAATAAGACTTTTGGCCTTGTGAGGTCATGGTGTTTCTATAAGTCAAGATGAAGGTTGTGGAACAAACAACTTTGGGGCTTGGGGGCAGGGAAATAAGGTCCCTTTTAGCATTTCAAGCAGAGATATGGATGGATTGACAGATCAGTGGACCTGAAATCCAGAGGAGTGAACCGAGCCATAATCAATACAGTTTTTCTCTCTTTTCTTTTTCTGTTTTTTGGGCCACACCCAGCAATGCTCAGAGATTACTCCTGGCTCTGCTCAGAAGTCACTCCTGGTAATTCACGGGGCACCATATGGGATGCTGGGCATCAAACCTAAGTCAGCTGCATGCAAGGCAAGAACCCAACCTGCTGTCCTTTCACTTCCAACCCTATTGATTATTTTTCGTTCTTTCTTTTTTATTTTTATTGTGATGCTAGGGATCAAACTCAGAGCACCACACATATATGGATGCTCTCTATCACTGATCAACATCCTCTGTCCAGCAAAAGCTGAATTGAGATACTTGGCAAGTAATTCACCTGTTTACTATGTGAAGTCAGTGGTTTTGCTTCAACATTCACAATGTTTTGCAGCCATCACTGCAACATGGTCGATTTTAGAACATTTCCCAGGTGGTTTTAGAGCCAGGGGACTGTATGGGAGGAGACAGAAGACTGAACCCTGAGCCTCTGGTAGAAATGGGGAGATGAGTGGGAACTGGATGCACCTTGCACCTTTCAAGGAGGGAACTGTTCCAAGGGATGGACTGCAGACAGGGTGAGTGTCTGAGGACTGAGAACTGATTATTGGGTTTAGCAATGTGGAGATGATGTAAACAAAAGCCATTCTAGTGACCTGTTGGGAGTGAAGAATAGATTAGAGAGGGTTTAACAAAATGGGAAGAGGGACTGGAGATGGTTGGATACTGGTTGTTGGGGAGGTTGATTCCAGATCGAAATTAAGAAGTGGAGCAGAAGTTGGGGGACAGTAGACACTCTGATGACTGGTGATCAGTGACTGATGATTAATGAGTGATTGTGGGGTGGGGAGAGGACTTGGTACCTGGGGCATAGCTTAGTCTTCCTTGTAACATAAATTCTTCATCCTGAGGATCAGGAGGAAAAGATGGAAAGGGGACAGATACTACAGGAAGGTGTAGTGGGGGTACTTTTCCAGTTTCTTGTATTTTTCTGGCCAAGCGAAGTAAGTTATTAATTAAAAGTGAGGATGGATATGGAGGGATTGTACAGCAGGTAAGGCACGTGGCTAACATGGATTTGATCCCCAGCACCCTATATGGTTCCCAGAGCCCCACCAGGAGTAAACTCTGAGTAACGCTGGGTGTGGCCATGACAAAGAGAGTGTTGGATGGGGGTGTGGCCCAGTGGCCTCCTTATGCCTGGCCCCACATTAGACTTGATGTACTGTGTGGTTCCTGTGCATTGGGTGAGGGGTACCGCTGAGCAGCACCTGATGTGACCCCAACACTAAAACAAAATACAAACAAAAGGATGTTGAAAGCTGCAGAGAAACTGAAGCAATCTGAACAGCACCTGCGGGATCTGGCAGGAGTTTTGAGAGGCCTGGGAGAGCAACCTGGGTTGAGTAGGATCAAGAATGAGGGGGCCTGGGAAAAAGCGACAGCCCCAGTGACACTTCTGTATGGGGCATTGCCAAGGGAAGTGGGCACTGTGTTTGGCAGGGCCTCCAAGCTCTGCACTTTGCTTAGATGAGGGGGGTCATTGTGCAGGATTGTTGTAGGTCACAGCTTGGGTGCAGGGTCTTGGGGCTTGCCTGACTCTTGCCATTCAACTGGTGTGTGTGTCTGTGTCAGTGTATGTCTGTGTGTCTGTGTATGTGTGCTCCTTTGGGCTCCTTTGGGCCTCCTTAAGGGGAGCCAGGGATCCCATGCAGTGCCACAGTTTAGAATCAGTTGCAGGGATGTTCCCTCCCATGTCTCTGTTCTGGCCATTTTGCCCAAGAGGCATTTCCGTATTCAACTTTGTTTTCATGGACCTGAGTTTGTCCCAGTGGGCAGGATGGGGAGGGGGCTAAGGTTCTGTGAGCAGGTCTCTGCATTGGCCCAGGAAGCCCCTTTCCTGGTAGCTGGCAAGCCTGCAGTCTCCTGCCTTGTCTCCCTGTTCTTTGTGCTCTTGTCTTTCTGGCTATTCCGCCATTTGGCCACAGGGTGTCACTCTAGCAGATAGAGCTGGTAGAGAGAGGTGCAGGTGGTGAGTTGGGTGGGGGTGGGGGTGGGGTGCTGTTAATCAGAGGAGGGTACAGCTGGTCCAGATTTGCCCAGCATGGGTCACTGGGCCTCACTCTAGGTCCTTAGCAGTCACTGCTGCTCCCGTACTGGGGCAGGGCCTGACTGGATAATGGGAAGCTGACTCCCTGTGTTGTTAAGGAAATGATCTGGAGGCAGTAGGCGTTGGGGCCCACACATCAAAGCCAAGCGGGGAAAGAAGAGATTAAAGAAACCTAACCTGTTGAGCAGTGACTTAAATGGGAAAGGAGGGACTCAGCTTCAGGAGGGTGAGAAATGTGAGACTAGGGTTGGTAGCTAAGTCTGACTCAGGCAGAAGAAGGGCTGGTGTGAGCCTGTGAGCCTGAGAGGAGCTCTGAGGAGGTGCTTGTTCTTTTGTGCCCTCCTCAGCCCCCTGAAATGCCTTCTCAAAGGAGAGCTGAGGAAGGAAATTTCTATCTTGGGCTTGAAGGACTTATGCTCTCAAACTTCATTTTCGGTTTGTGGGCCACACCCTGCAGTGCTGGAGATAAAGCAAACCTGGGGTTCCAACGGGCGAAGCAAAGCGTGCACTCCCGCCCTTGGAGCACGTCCCAGCCCTCCTGGAGCTTAACTGAAACTGCTTCCCAGTATTGAGGCAGCCTTCAGGTCACTGACTCGGAAGTTGATTTTGAGAGGTGGTTTTTTGTTTTTGGAGGCCATACCCAGCAATGCTCAGGTGTTTCTCCTAGCTTTGCATTTGGGGATCACTTCTGGCGGTGCTCGGAGCACCATATGGGATGCCGTGGATCAAACCTGGGTTGACCGCATGCAGGGCAAGTGCCTTACCTAGCCCTGTTCTGTTTTGAGAGTCTTTTGCTGAAACTTTCCCTGAAATCCCCTCAGTGACACAGTTCTCCTTGGAATCTTTATGTGTCTTTTTGGGACTTTGGCAGCAAAGATACAATTTGCTTTGTTTTGTTTTGTTTTTTGGGGCACCACACCCAGTGATGCTTAGGGGTTACTCCTGGTCTGCACTCACAAATTACTCCTGACAATGCTCAGGGGACCATAGGGGGTGCCAGAGATCAAACCTGGGTTGGCCACATGCAGAGGCCCTATCTGCTCTACTATCGCTCTGGCCCTAGCAAAGATACAACTTCGACATTAGAGAACTGGTACCAGGATTCTCATTTGAGCCATAGCAGAATCGGGGAAGGGTGCGGAGTAAGGAAGGGGTGGGGGGTGGCTTGAATGAGAATCCTGGTTCTTTCCCATTCAGTTTCATTGCCCAAGAGCTTGGGGGTGGGGGTCAGGGGGCCGCTGGCTGCAGGCCAGAAATCATGCTGTTCAGAACCATCGTGGGCCTGGGAACCTGACGTGACAGCCTTCCCACTGTGAGCTGATCTGTCTGGTGTCCCCCCTGCAGGTTTCCCCATGACGGGGTGCAGCCCATGTTCAGCATGCAGCACGTTGTGGGTGCATCCCCGGGTCTGGTGCGAAGAGGCCTCCTTGGCAGGGACCTTGTTGTGACCAGGACTTTCTGCAGCCCAGGCTCGAGCCAGCCCAGAGAGAAACGGCCCGAGGAGGTACTCTACAGCCGCCTGTCAGCACTGGGCAGGACCGTGGGGCGCAGCTTTCAACAACGAGTGTCCTCCACAGCCAAGATCTGGTGGGACAGATATGAAGAGTTTGTTGGACTCAATGAGGTTCGAGAGGCTCAGGGAAATGTGACTGAGGTGAGAAGGGATGTGGGCCGGTGTCCTGACATGGGAAGATCTGCCAACTGAGGAAACTTACGGCCCTTTAATGGGATGGTGAGAGCTGGAGTGGGAAGCGGGGACTCAGGAGACAGCGCCGAGGCTCTCAGGAGTGCAGTGTCCACCACTTGTCCAGAGGCCCATGGTTTAGAATGTACTTGACCCCACCACCATCTGGGATGAGCTGCTTTTCAGCCACTGCATCTTCAAACTCCTCCACAGTAAACTTGGTCAGGCCCCAGAGCCAGAGAGATAGTACAGTGGGTTGGGCACTGGTCTTGCATGTGGCCAGTGATCTCACTGAGGTGGCGTGATCTCACTGAGGTGGGGTGGGTGGCGGGAATTGGCTTGTTTTTCACCAGAGAACCTGGCTTCTGTACATGGCAGCACCGAGGATGTCCTGGGTCAGGCTCTCTGTGGAACTGAAGACAGTGGCTGTGTTTCACTAGTTGCTGACCATTTCTGTCCATCTTGTTAGGGCCTGCAGATGCCCTGGCAGCACTGGGGGCAGGTGGTTAGAGGGGTCTGGAGCAGGCATCCCAGGGCCCTCAAGACTGTTGGGAAGACCAGGACACTGAGAACTGCGCTGTGGAGGAGAGCTGCCCGCAGAGGCTGTGTTCTCAGAAGTGCACTCTGCCACTCCTGTTTCCATTCTGTCCTAGGCACAGAGCAGGGTATGGAGGCAAGAAGAGCCTGGGGGTCAGCGGGAGGCCCCCAAGGCCCACTGCTTGGAGGTGACGCAGCTTGGGCTGACCTGGGGTTTCTGCGTCTGTGAAGGAGGCTGTAGCAGTGATGCCTCTCACGGCACTGTGTGGGGCAGAAGGAAGGTGACACACCTGCATCAGCTTAAGAACATGCTCCTCGGGCTGTCAGTGGGTTGGTGTTCAGCACGTACCAGGTCTGGTGCATTGTTAGCTATTTCCAGATTTCCCCAGGGCGTCTTATTTCTGCATGAATGCATAAATCCACCGGCTCTGACAGGCGTAGCCTGGGGCACTTAGAGGACCTCTGGGAGATCCAAGACAACGGAGCTGAGGGGCTTTATTTCCACCCTCTGCACTCAGGGCCCCGTGGCCTCTTCTCAGCAGCCAGCAGCCACCTTGGGAAAAGAGTTGAGCCCAAGTGCATGCAGAGGAAAGGGGCTGCTCACCTCTGTTCTTTTTTCTGCAGGCAGAGAAAGTGTTCATGGTGGCTCGAGGCCTTGTCCGAGAGGCTCGGGAAGACTTGGAAGCTCAGCAGGCCAAGCTGAAGGAGGTGAGGGACCGCTTGGACCGCATCTCCCGGGATGACAACCAATACCTGGAGCTGGCCACCCTGGAGCACAGAATGCTACAGGTAGGCTTGGCGGGGTGGGGGGAGACCCTTAATGGTCTGCTGGTTAAAAAGTAATGTAGGGGGTGCACCAGGAGCTCCTACCAAGCAGATGGGTTCCAGAAGCAAGGTGTATCAAAGTGCCAGAGGGCATATCCACTGCCATTCTTTTTATTTTTCCTTTTTGGGCCATACCCAGTGATGCTCAGGAGTTATTCCTGGCTCTGCACTCAGGAATGAGTTCTGACAGTACTGGGGGACCAGATGGGATGCTGGGGATTGAACCCGGGTTGGCCACGTGCAAGGCAAACACCCTCCCTACTCTACTATCACTGTCCTAGGCACTGCCCTTCTGATAGACACAGCCTACAGACAGTGGTCAGACCTAAGACTGCTTGGGAAGGACTGCAGGTCTTTGTAAGCATGCCCACTTCCTTCACATTCCATTGATGGGGTTTGTGCTGCTTCACAGCCCACGTGTTTCTGGAACACCTACTCTGTGCCAGGCATGAGCCTGAGCCTCAGGGTCCTAGTGGTGGACGTTGCTGGTGGCGACAGTGCTACACAGTGGCTACAGTGGCTACAGTCAGGTGGCTGCCGTCTGACACAGTTTTGCTCCTGCAGGAGGAGAAGAGGCTTCGTGCGGCCCACATACGTGCCGAAGACTCTGAGCGAGAGAAGTTCTCCCTCTTTTCTGCGGCCGTGAGGGAAAGTCACGAGAAGGAGCGCACGCGGGCTGAGAGGACCAAGAACTGGTCGCTCATCGGCTCGGTCCTGGGGGCTCTGATCGGTGTGGTGGGTTCCACCTACGTGAACCGTGTGCGGCTGCAGGAGCTGAAAGCCTTACTTCTGGAGGCGCAGAAGGGGCCAGTGAGCCTCCAGGAGGCCATCCGAGAACAGGCTTCCAGCTACTCTCTGCAGCAGAAGGACCTCCATGACCTCATGCTTGATCTGAGGGGCCTGGTACAGGCCGGACCCGGGCAGAGCTCAGGGTCCCAGGCAGGTACTTCCCCCACCCGAGACAGAGACACAGATGTCCTTTCAGCCGCCTTGAAAGAGCAGCTCAGTCATTCCAGACAGGTTCATTCATGTCTCGAGGGTTTACGAGAGCAGCTTCATGACTTGGAAAAGACTTTAAGCCACACAGCTGGGGCGGTGCAGCTCGCAAAGGCTGCAGCACACCCGGGCCTGGTTGAGCCTGCAGATGGGGCTCTGCCTGGCTCTTTGCTGGAGCACGGGAGTGTGATCCTGGCACTGGCGGACGTGGAGCAGAGGCTCGAAGCCCAGGTCAACAGAAACACTGTCTACAGCACAATGGTCACCTGCCTGGCATTTGTGGCCACGCTGCCTGTGCTCTACATCCTGTTCAAGGCCAGCTAACCTCTGGAGCCTTCTCCAGAGAGTTTAAGAAATAGGCGTAGATGTGGATTTAATTAGATCCCAGCAATGGAGTAAACCTGTGGGGTGCACACCACTCTTTGGGGGTGCTCTGAATCTGAGCACCATCTGCTATGGCTTGTCAGCTGATACACTTTGCTTTTTAGCCAACTCTAATTTATATTAATTATCAAAACTTTGTGCTGGTGTTCAATTAAAATCCCTTTGCATTTGTATCGAAAGTAATTTCTATCAGTTTGAATTCGACCATTGAAGGTTGAGATTTTGGACTTGAGGGTCGGGCCTGGGGTTTGTGTAATTGCTCCCCCTGGTTCCTCCCTCCTTTCTGTCTCAGTCCTGTCCTTGGTTCAGGGCCTATTTGGGATACACTCACCCGTGGAGCCTGGATTTTCATTTTGATTCCCGGCCATCCGTTCACCCAGTCCTCTCT
The DNA here is from genome assembly GCF_029834395.1 of Sorex fumeus. Classification (NCBI taxonomy): domain Eukaryota; kingdom Metazoa; phylum Chordata; class Mammalia; order Eulipotyphla; family Soricidae; genus Sorex; species Sorex fumeus. The sequence goes on along the minus strand of NW_026606129.1, from coordinate 49,452,965 downwards.
GTTGCTTGGCAGGGGGGCTGTGAGTGGAGCCCAGTCTGCTGCCCATCATGGTTACAGTGGCTGCTGTCTCTCTTCCACATCACTTTCTCTGCTGTGGTAGGGAGAATCTGATGCTGGCGCTGAAAGTGAGCAGAGGGGGTAGAGAGAGAGGACTTGGGGGAATGGTTGATAAATGTTACTGGGGACATAATTATAGGGATGGATGGGTAATCTGGATTCCTGGTGCAGACTGCATTGGGCAGCATTGGTCTACCTGGATTGGGGTGCATATCCTTCCCCCTACACATCCTCCAGCCTCGAGGTGGCCTTGGAAGGCCCAAACAGCCCACAGGCAGGGTGGACATTGAGACAGTGATGGGGAGGGGCCTCTCAGAGCGATGAGGTGCTGTGAGGTTTAGAGGCAGACTGTCCGAAGAACTTCTGACCTCTTTTCAGAGAGGAACAGCCACCTTTGACCTCCAGCACTAAGTGGCCATGGGTGAGTTTGGCCTTGAGTAAACAAGAACAGTGGGAGGCACTCTGTGCTCCAGCTGGTGTGTGGCCTGGCGAAGGAGAATTTACCTTTCAGAGCCTTCCAGACTCTGATCAGGGAGCCTGGGGAGCCAGAAGTGCTTCCTATGAAGGACCGTCTCTTCTTGAAGTCCATGCTGAGGGCATGACCCAAGTGGCCCTGGGGATGCTACGAGCTTCTGCAATAGTGCAAATGGAGTGACTCATTTTTGCATTGCATTTGTATCCGGACATGGTGTGGGGATGGGATGAACTTGTGCCAGAAAGGCTCACACTCCTGACAGGAAGGAGACAGAGTATCTGTAGAGATAGGGGGTGCTGTGGGGCTTGGGAGGCCCAGGTCTCTCTGCTCTCTGGTGGGTAGAATCCCTGAATGGGGATGCACTTGAGTGCATGGGGGGCAGGAATGCACAGGCAGCAGGGGCAGGAAACGGAGGAAGGGAGGGAGAAGAGGAGGGAGAGAGAGTGATAGCGAGAGGGACCTGGGCCTCATTGACTGGGCTGAGGGGGTGATGGATGTAGGTGTGGAGCATAACCTTGGAGGATCCAAATTCCAGATTGGCAGGCATGACTTCTATGTCAGAGGGCAGGGAAAGTGCACGGGAGCAGGAATGGGAGGTGCAGTGTGACCAGGCCAGGTCCTGGAAAAGGGATGGGTGGAGGACAAGGAATTTAAGGGAGAACTTGAAAGCCAGATGAAAGTGAAGGGAGGTTCTTGAGTCAGTGAGATGGGAAGAAAATGTCTGGTCTTCTCATACTAAACTCCGTGTGAATGACCTGAGCCTTTTGGCTCTGCACCTCTGAGCCCTGTGAAGCTCTGGTGGCTTCCAAGGTATAGTATATATCACACATTTTGCGACTCAGGAGGCTGTCTGAATTGCCTTGAACTGAAGTTCTCAGACTCTGAATGGAAGGGCCAAGCAGGGGCTGTTGGCAGTCTGCAGGCCTGTCTGTGAAGGGTCCAGCAAAGGGCACAGCGGGGCCTCGGCAGACAACCCTTTTGCCCAGCGGTTCCTCCCAGAGAAGGCCCAGGTATGTGCCAGTGAGGGGAGTCCAGACTTGCCCAAGGCTTCCCAGCTTGGGGTGGGTCCCATTTTAAACCTGGGAGGAAAGGAAAGAAATGCACCTCACTTCTGCAGCCCGCCTGCCCTCCTCAAACGGCCGCCAGAGCTTTGGTATCACCCCCACTCGCCGGTGAGCAAATAGTTTGTGTATTTGTGTGAGGGGGCAGGGATGGTCAGGTTACTGGCTTGGGGATGGCGCAAACCCAGGCCCAGCCCCCAAAGCCAGGCGTGCTCGTCCTGCACAGCGAGATGGGGGGCGGGGTGGGGGGCCGGAAGGAGGGCTTGGTTATTGGGGAGTCCTGGGGGGAGGGGCGTTGGGGAGAAACTAGGCGTCTAAGAGCCCAGGTAAAGTTGGAGAAAGAGGAACCCCACTGGCAGTCAGATCTCGGAAGGGACCTGGGGACAGCGCGGGGCGGGGGTGGTGGCTAGCGAACAGGCCGGGCAGGTAAGGGGGCTGGGTCCCACGGGGCGCGCGCGGGACCGCGATCGCGGGGCGAGACCTCCGCCCGCAGCCCGCTGCCTTCCCATCCCCGGAGGGCTCCCCCAGTCGGGTTGCCGCGCGCGGCGCTCAGGTGAGGCTCGCGGGGCGGGGCGGCGCGGGGCGGGGCGGGGTGCGGCGCCCCCCGGCCCCCTCGCGGCCGCGACCCGCGTTGCCGTGGCGACCCCGCGAGGGCGGGGCGCAGTCCCCCGCCCGCGGCCAGCGCGGGCCCCGGGGGGCTGGAATGCGGGGTCCCGGGCGGCGCGGGGCGGCGCGGCCGGCTCTGGCGGCGGCTTCCGGCCGGGCTGGGCGGCGGGCGGGGGGAGGGCGGCCCGGCGGGCGCGGGGGGCAGGCGCGGAGCCGGCCCGGCCGGCGCGGCTTTGTCTCCTTTGTTCGCGGCCGTGGCAGCGCGGCGGCGGCGGGCGGGGCGGGCAGCGGGCGCAGCTTTCCGCCCCTCGGTCTCCGGGTAACAGCTGCGGCTCGGCCAGACCCACCTCCGGGGGGCGGGGGGCAGCCGCGCCGCCGCGCGCAGATCCCGAGCCGGGCGCGGCGGCCGCCTCGGCGCGCTCCTCCCGCGGGGCCGGCCCGGTGGTGAGTGCGGGGCGCGGGCGCGGGCGCGGGGCGCGGGGCGCGGGGCGCGGGGCGGGCGGCCGAGCGGAGAGCCGGGACCACGCTCGGCCGCGCCGAGGGAAACTCTGGCGGCGGCGGCTGGAACGCGATTGGGAGACGGAGGAGGTGGAGCTGCTCCTCCGCGCCCCCTCCTCGCCGCCGCACGGCGGCCGGCACCGGCCGGCCCCTTCCCCGCCCTCCCAGGACCACTGGTGGGGTCGCTGCCCCGCGGCTCGGGGGGAGGAGGAGGGTCGCGGGCAAGCGCCGATCGCAGAGACCTCGCCCTCCCCTTGGTGGTAACAGCCCTGCGCCCCGCGCCTCTCACAAAGACGCACCGGAGCCTCCTGCCGAGCACCCCTGCACCGGGGACCCGGCTCTCTCCACGTGGGCGCGGGCGGCGGTGATGGAGAAGCGCCCCAGGGCCCTCGGGGTGCCGGGTCAAAGGGGGGATTCCGCCAGCCCTGCCCCACGAACGACGGGGCGAGCAGTGTGTGCTCCCGCACTGTCAATGAGTAACTCGCTGGGCCGGACCCGGAGCCCAGCTCGCGCGGGAAGGGAAGGCCGCTTCCCACTCCCCAGGACAGACGCTCGCGGTGGGGACCCGGTGTGTGGGGACCCCGGGCTGGCGTGCCCTTGGTGTTGGACGTTCTTCGGTCCCGCTGAAGATGGCCCAGAAGGAACCTCAGGGCACGTGTGGCCGAGGCCAGGCTAGAATTGGGCTGTGAGTCTAGAGGGCCCAAGATTTGGGGAGAAGGCAGGAGATCCCGACCAAACTTGAAGTTTGGCTTCTAAATAGGCTGCCCTTTTTTTTTTTTTGTCAGTTCCTGCCCATCATTTGTAAAAGTGACACTGACTCCTTGTGTGGCCTTTGGAGAAGCATGTGGGCCCCTTATCTCTCCTGCCCACTTGGTTTTACCTGTTAGTGAACTGGAAGTTCACCCAACTAACCGTAGGGAGCTTGGGCTAACATCTGTCCTCATTTTGGGGCCTCTGAATCATCCAAACACCCCAGGGAGCCATCAGGCATGCACTGAATCAGGTGTCCTGTGGACTGGTCTGAGCAGTCCAGCTGCTGGTTCTGGGACCCCAGGGTACACAGCAGGTGGCTGGGTGTGCCCACGCCCACCTGTCTATCACAGGAGGAGCACCCTAGGGGCAGGGAAGACTGGCTGGGAGGCTAAGAAGGTAGGGAGTTAATGGGACAGCTCGGGAGTGGGCATTCCAGGCTGTGGGAACTGCCTGCAGTGGAGGCCGGCAGGCCCGCGGAGCATGTGTGGGGGAGAGCTGGCAGGGAGCCGACCATGGGAGAGGGCCTGCGCCGAGGGGGTTGACCTTTATCCCTCTGCCCAGGGTGGGGTGGGGGTGCAAAGAGAGAGAGAGAGAGAGAGAGAGAGAGAGAGAGAGAGAGAGAGAGAGAGGCATGTGTCCTGATTCTGTTAGAAGGTCCTGAGAGGAGGTGGGTACTGAGGGCTGCTCTGCCCATGGCCGAGGTTTACGTGAAATATGCTACCCACCAGAAGTGTCCTTGCAGACCTTTTTAACGTGGAAGACAGGCAGCCAGATTCACTGGTGGGATGAGGGGGAGGGAGGGGCCAGTGATGAAAGGAGCGTGAATTTTTCCCAGAGAGGTCAGCCTCCCCTCTCTCATGTGGCCTGGCCCCTCCAATTCGTCCATCCTCTTCCTGTGGGCCAGTTGGCTCCACTGTGATTTTTACATTTGGGGAGTGTCTTGGTAGCGGCCCCCTGAGAGCTGGAGAACCTTGGCAAGCAGTAGGCGCTGAGCAAATGTTTGTAAGTGAATGAAAGCGGGAGTGTTGGTAACCTCAGGCTGCTCTGCCCAAGGCGCATCCCTGGGTGTGAGTTGGCAGGGGGAGTGAGTGTCGGGGTAAGGGGGTGCCCTCTGTCCATTCTCAGTTAGACACCGATGTCACACAGTTCTGAAGAAATCCTCTCCCCCCCTCCCCCCCAGCCCTTGAAAACAAGGTGGGGGGCTCCTGGGAAGCCTGGCCTTGCCATAGTCCTGGGCTTCTCGCCGGGTTCACGAATCTCCCTGCCACCTCTTTTCCACCACCCTCCCCTTGGTGGCAAACAGAGGCGGCCTTGTTCCCGCTCCCATAGAGCTGCCCTGTTCTCTGCACACTAAAAATGGAAACCCCCAAGCTATTTTGGGAGCAGTGCCCAGCCAGGCTCTGGCCATGGCTTCCCTGCTCCCACCGGGCTGCTGGACTCTCCTCCGAACCTTTGGCCAGCCCTGCCCAGCCTGGTTCGTTGTGGGGCAGACTGAGGAGGAGCCCCCTGCTGGGGCCGTGGCTGGGAGGAGTGGACCTGCACTGCTGGAAACTCCCAGGGCATTCTGCACAGGCAGATTGGCATCTGGTGGGAGGGGCGGGCAACGTGGCCTGGACATGGGCAAGTAGGGAAAGTATCTGGGGCACTTTCCAAGAGAGCCTAGCCTGGCCCTTCACTAACCCCGGCTCCCGCTGGGTCCCCTGGAGGTCTGGGGGTGGGGGTGTTGCTATGTTTTTCTGGGGCCTGCAAAGAGAGGTCTGTGAGGAGAGCGGGCTCCCACCCAGTGTCTGGGGAGTACCTGGGGGTGGCAGGTACAGCCGTGGGGCGTGGTGACATCCTCCAGGAGAACTCCCCCACCCCTCCACATACAGCCACCCTGTGCCCTGGCTCTGCTCTGACCTGCGGGAGAGGAAATAGCGAGAGATGGCCTGGCTTCACCAGCCCCTAGGACTTAGGGCCCGCCCCAGGGAAGTGTGCATGTGTGTCTAAGTGCCGGGGAGGGGGGGGCAGGGAGGATGTGTCCTCAGGGTGTGGAAAGGAGCTGGGCTGTGCATGTGTGTGAGTGGGTGCATCTGTGCGTCTCTGGGCTCTGCATGCGTCTGTGTGTGGCAGCACCTGTGTGTGTGCATGCAGGCTGGGGCTGTGGGGGCTTGGTGGGGGCGGGGGTGTGAGCATGCCTCTGCTGCGGGGCCCAAAGGTTTGGCCTAGGCTAGCCTCTGGCCTGTGTGGGGGAGGGCTTGCACTCAGGTACCTCCGTGAGGCCAAATTTGGGCAGAGGGTGAGAATGGCAGTGTGCTGGGGAAAGGGGCAAGGGTCTGCAGAGGGACTGAGCCCTGGGGGTGAGGGGCTGCGTGGGCCCTGCTAGCCACACGCCCTGTCCTAGCTGCCCTTTCCCAGGCCCTGCCAGGACCTGACTCCTTTGCCCTCCCCCTCACTGTGTGGGCTCTGAGGAGGCGTCCCCTGTGGAATGTGTTTGGTGGACGAGGGCCAGGCTGGGCCCCATTCCACCGGCAGGCTGGGCAGCAGGGAGGGGGTACCTTTGTGCTGCCGGCACGATGGGCAGCTAGGGGCTCCCTCCTGCCTACAGCCCAGCCCCCAGCTTCACGCTCTGCTTTTCTCCCTGGCTAGGTGACTCCCGTGCAAGGCGCAGGTCATGGTGTTGTCTCCTAATCCAGCCGGCCCTGCCAGGTGAGCACTGACCTCCCGCCTCTGCTGAAACCTTTTCCGGGTGGGGTCCCGCCTCCAGGTCCCACCCTGGCTGTCTTTCCCTTCTGCCTCCCTCTCTCTGGGGGAGCCCTGCGCTAGTTATTCTCGTGGGTCCCTCCCTGCCCTTCGAGACCCATCAACCAATCCTTGCCCTGCTTTAAACCTGGGGGTGGCTCCTGCCTCAGAAGCCAACCTCAGGGCCAGGGAGGTGTCCCTGAAGGGTGGTGCAAACACTTTGGTTGTCGGAGCCACTGGTTGGATCGCTGGCACCTTCCAGTGCCTGAGCACTGCTGGGAGGACTCCTCCAAGTACCATGGGGTGTGGGCCTAAAGCAAATCAAGCAGCAGCATCCCGCAGAGGAGTCCCACCCTCCTGGGGGTGCTAGCCCTTTCTGTCTGCCACCTGCTCTGCTGCTGTTTCTTCTAGGCTCTGGGACCTCTGACCCTCAGGTGGTACAGGGCACCTGAAAAGAATAATGCAGGTGGAATGTGGGCAGCGGGGAAGTTTCCAGAGTGTGTGTGAATTGGGGGATTATCCCGACACCACATCCGTGTCGGCATGGCCCTCCTTGGCTTCTTGGTATTGTCCCAGCTCTGGCCCTTCAAGACAGGGACCCCTAAGCCACTCTGCACCTCTCTCCCTGCCAGGTGACCATGTCAGCCCTCGGCCCAGCTCTGCTGCAGGCACTCTGGGCCGGGTGGGTGCTCAGCCTGCAGTCCCCACCGCCAGTTGCCTTTACTCCCAATGGCACGACTCTGCAGCACCTCGCTCGGGACCCTGTCTCAGGCACCCTCTACCTGGGGGCCACCAACTTCCTGTTCCAGCTCAGCCCTGGGCTACAGCTAGAGGCCACCGTGTCCACTGGGCCTGTACTTGACAGCAGGGACTGCTTGCCCCCGGTCATGCCTGATGAGTGCCCCCAGGCCCAGCCTACCAACAATCTGAACCAGCTGCTCCTGGTGAGCCCGGGGGCCTTGGTGGTATGCGGGAGCGTACACCAGGGGGTCTGCGAGCAGCGGCGTCTAGGGCAGCTGGGGCAAGTGCTGCTGCGGCCAGAGCGCCCAGGGGACACCCAGTATGTGGCTGCCAATGACCCTGCTGTCAGCACTGTGGGCCTGGTGGCCCAGGGCCTGTCTGGGGAGCCCCTCCTGTTTGTGGGACGGGGCTATACCAGCCGGGGTGTGGGGGGCGGCATCCCGCCCATCACCACCCGGGCCCTGCGGCCGCCGGATCCCCAAGCCGCCTTCTCCTACGAGGAGACCGCCAAGCTGGCGGTGGGCCGCCTGTCAGAATATAGCCACCACTTCGTGAGCGCCTTCGCCCGCGGACCCAGCGCCTACTTCCTGTTCCTTCGACGGGACCTGCAGGCACAGTCCCGGTCCTTCCGTGCCTACGTGTCACGCGTGTGCCTGCAGGACCAGCACTACTACTCGTATGTGGAGCTGCCGCTGGCCTGCCAAGGCGGCTACGGGCTGATCCAGGCTGCTGCCGTAGCCACATCTGCAGAGGGTACCCAAGGGGAGGTGCTGTTTGCGGCCTTCTCGTCAGCTGCGCCCCCCGCCGTGGGCCGGCCCCCCTCCCCTGTGGCTGGGGCATCAGATGCTTCTGCCCTCTGCGCCTTCCCCCTGGATGAGGTAGACCGCCTTGCCAACCGCACCCGGGATGCCTGCTACACGCGTGAAGGCCGAGCAGAGGACGGGGCTGAGGTGGCCTACATTGAGTACGACGTCAACTCTGACTGTGCGCAGCTGCCCGTGGTGAGCGCTCACCTCTCAAGCCCTTTGGTCAGAGTGGCATCCAGGGGGCAGAACGGTGCAGGGTGACATGGAACCGGCACCAAGGGGGTCGCGCTTGTGGAAGAGCCTTGAGAGGGGGTTGCAGTTCTTGGCTGAGGCGCTATAGTTTAGAATGTGTATGTGGGATGGGGTTGAGGACTGTGACTGAAAACCTTGGCCTGGAGGGATAGGACAGCAGATAAAGCACTTTACATACAGCCAGCCCGGTAAAAACAACATCCCTCATGGTTTCCTGGGCATCCCTGGGTGTGGCCCAACCCCCTACCAAAGAAAAATGAATCAAAACAGAATATGGCAGGGGTGAGACCTGTTGTGTTAGGTCCTTGAGCAAGAGAGCTTGAGGAGTCAAGACTTGTTTGGCCCTGACCTTGGGACAGTGGGAAAGGATGTGTAGGACATGCGGGGGACAGTCCGAGAGAGGAGGTTACTGGAGGAGGCTGAGTATAGACCTGGGACAAAGCAGCTCTCAGCTGGGAATGGTGAACAGAATGCAGCCCAGCCAGATGGCGTCAAAAGAAGGGAAGGGACTACTTTTTTGGGGGTCACACCTGGCAATGTACAGGGGTTACTCCTGGCTCTGCACTCAGGAATTACTCCTGGCAGTGCTTAGGGGACAATATGGGATGCTGAGAATCGAACCCGGGTCGGCCATGTGCAAGGCAAACGCCCTACCCGCTGTGCTGTTGCTTCAGCGCCGGGAAGGGATTACTGGATTCCAACTGTGGCAGGGGTCGGGATGTGGCTGTGGAGATCCTGCCGGGAGCAGGTTGGCCTGAGACCTTTGCAAGGGGTGAAATTATGGCGGGAGCCCAGCCACCGCAGAGGTGTTTGAGGAGGGCATGACTGATGGTGTTCGTGGCCTGCAGGATACCCTGGACGCGTATCCATGTGGCTCAGACCACACCCCGAGCCCCATGGCCAGCCGAGTTCCCCTGGAAGCTGTGCCACTTCTGGAGTGGCCAGGGGTCCAGCTGACAGCTGTGGCGGTCACCACAGAGGACGGCCACACCATTGCTTTCCTGGGTGATAGCCAAGGGCAGCTGCACAGGGTGAGTGCACAGTGAGCTCTCTGGGGACGGCCTGGGCTGTGATCCCTGTGTGCCCTGGAGCTGTAGAATGTGCCCAGGATCTATGACCCACCCCTGGCCCTGGTCTGGAAGGGAAAGTTTGGCTGGGGTGGGGGGGGCTTAACCCGTGGCACCCTTACCCCCAGGAATGCCTCCTTGTAAACTGCTTCACTGGGGGAGAGGGCAGTGCTTGGGCAGGGTCAGTGGCTGACTTTTGTGTCCTTAGGTCTACCTGGGCCAGGGGAGCGATGGCCGCCCATACTCCACCCAGAGCATCCAGCCAGGCTCTGCAGTGAGCAGGGACCTCACCTTTGACGGAACCTTTGAGCACCTCTACGTCATGACCCAGAGCACAGTGAGTGGTGGGCCTGGGGTGTGTCCGGCTGGGCCCCTGGTGCCGGATCCCGGCCTCATGTGCTCTGCTGTCCCAGCTTCTCAAAGTTCCTGTGGCCTCCTGTGCCCAGCACCTGGACTGCGCGTCTTGCCTTGCTCACCGGGACCCATACTGCGGGTGGTGTGTGCTCCTGGGCAGGTTCGTGCGCCCCGTCCCAGACTATTCTCCCAGCCCAGCATGTGTCCCTCCTCTGCCCCCCCATTCCTCCTGACTCAATGCCCAGTCCCCTGCCTCCATGCTGTGCCCAGCAGACTCTGCCTAGTGTCCAGCCTGTCCCCTCCCCTATGCCCTGCTGTCCCTCCAGGAGGGCGTCCAGTCAATGCAGCTGTTTTTCCGCAGGTGTAGCCGCCGTGCCGAGTGCTCGCGGGGTCAGGGCCCCGAGCTGTGGCTCCCAAGCTTCCAGGCTGACCAGGGCTGTCTGCGTGTGGTGGCCATGAGTCCTGCCAACATCAGCCGAGAGGAGAGACGGGAGGTGAGGCGCCCAGTGGGCAGCTCCCCTGCTCAGCATGAAACGCCACACGGGCCCCCACACGGGCTGCTGCTTGTGGCCGCGCTTTTCCCATCTGCTGCTAACGCAAGCCAGCAGGTGTTGGTGAAGGCCGAGAGGCTGGAGGCCGCTGCTGCCAGGCCTCCCTGGGCACTCCCATGTGCTGGTTGTGGTCTGTAGCTCTCTCTCCCGCCGTTCTCCTGGCAGGTCTTCCTGTCGGTGCCGGACCTGCCGCCCCTGTGGCCCGGGGAGTCGTATTCCTGCCACTTTGGGGAACTGCAGAGTGCAGCCCTTCTGACAGGCTCTGGAGTGACATGCCCCTCCCCAGAGCCGAGTGACCTTCCGGCGCTGCCCAGAGGAGCCGGTGGGTGAGAGAAGGGCCCCGAGACCCCCCCCCCATCCTACTTCGAGGTGGGTGGTGGGGTGGGGTGTGAACCCCGGCACACTGGGCTTTGTGCCCCGCGGGCTGCTCCCCCAGCCCTGGAGCCCCTACCCTTTGGGATCTCAGCCCACTCTGGTCCTGGGCTGCCCCCGTGCGGGCTGAGCAGCCCAGTCTTGCCCCCTTGCAGACCATGTCGTGGTGAATGTGGAGCTGCGACTCGGCGCTGTGCTGCTGGTCCAGGCCCCCCTCGCCTTCTATGATTGCGCGGCCATCACCGAGCTCCACCCCTCAGCACAGTGAGTCCCTCAGCCCGGCCCCACGTCCCCCTGCCCGTGGGGGCCCCTGCCCCATTGCTGTGCTCTGTGTAGGTGCCAGGCCTGCGTGAGCAGCCGCTGGGGATGTAACTGGTGCGTCTGGCAGCACCGATGCACGCATAAGGCTTCGTGTGACTCCGGACCCATGGTGGCAAGCCAGCAGGTGAGCGTCCCACCTGGGCCCCAGTGGGTGGGGATGGGAGGCCGTCCCCATTGCGAGGGTCTCTCCAATGGCTGGACTCTGGGCCGGCCACACATGGGAGGCTCTGTCGGGGCACCGGATCACCGGAGAAGGTGCTAGTCGGTCCCTGAGTCGCGGGGCCTCCTGGAGCCGACAGGCCCGGCCTAGGGCCTCAGACAGCCTGTGCCCCTCACTCCTCGGGAGAATTAATGGGCCGTTTTTGTTTCTCTTTTCCTTCGTCTCCTTTCCTCTAACACACCCTTTGCCCACCCGTCTCCTGCTCCCGTGCCCGCCTGCTGAGTGGCCCTTCCTGCCTGCCTGTGCCACTCCTTCAGAGCCTGCTTCTCTCCCCAACACCTCCTGCAAGGGAGCCTCCCACCCCCTTCCCACCCACAGTCCCGAGGGCCACGGCCACCCCCAACTCCGAGCCCCTTCCCGTGGAGCCCGGGGCTCCTACCACGGTCGCCTCAGATGTCCCATCTGGGACGGGACCTTCCCTGCTCAGCCCCTGGGGACCAAGGGCAGGTCCTGGCCCCCCACCTACCACAGCCCCCACAGAGTCACCTCTCCATGAAGAACCGCCCCCTCCGAGCACCCCCAGTAGACCTGGAACTGCTGCCCCGGCCGCCATTGACCCTGTACCCACGGCCACCCCCGAGGACCTCTCAGGCCCCGACCCTATGCCCTCTGCTGAGGCAGCACCGCCCCCGGCCCTTGCAGACCTCAGTCCTGAGGTTCTTCCCTCTGCGGTGCCCCTGGATCTGGCCCCCGACACTGCTCCCACCACCACTTTCCCAGGGGTCATAGGCTCCCCCAAGCCCGCTCTGGATTGGCTCATGAGAGAAGGCGGCGAGCTGCCCGAGGCGGACGAGTGGCCGGGGGGTGATGTGCCCGCCTTCTCCACTTCCACCCTCCTCTCAGGTGATGGAGACTCGGCCGAGCACGAGGGCCCCCCCGCCCCTCTCATCCTCCTGTCCAGCCTCGACTACCAGTACGACACCCCCGGGCTCTGGGAGCTGGTGAGGCCCAGCCCAGGAAGGAGCCTCAGTGGCGGGACGGGGCTGAGCGGCCCTGCCCCTCCCTGCGATTGTGCCCGGGAAGGACCTTTGGGGCAGGGTGGGGTTGGCGGCAGGGTGGGTTCCACAAACTGCCTTGTTCTTGGTGTCTGCAGGAGGAGGTGAGCTGGGGCGCCAGTGCCTGCCCATGCGTGGAGCGTGTCCAGGGCTCCACGCTGGTACCTGTCCATGTGGAGCGGGAAGTGCGGCTGTTGGGCAGGAACCTACACCTCCTGCAGGTGAGAGTGACTGCTTGGAGGCCCAGGGCAGGCCCCAGGGGCCCGGGTTGGCCCTGGCCTCAGTCCCCACTGGGGAGGGCTGTGCTCAGGCCTCTGCAGATGGCCATCAGCCCAGCCCAGTCCCTGTTCCCGCCTCTGCCTCCAGGACAGCCCAGGGGACAGTGAGTGTGTGATGGAGCTGGAGGGCCGCCAGGTGGTGGTGGGTGCCCTGGTCGAGTGTGAGCCGCCTCCAGATACCTGGTGCCGAGTGACATGCCAGCAGCATCAGGTGCGTGGCCGAGAGTGCCTGGGAAAGGGGCAGGTGTGCCCTGGCCACAAGCTGACTCCCCCACTCCAAGCCCAGTCCAAGCTCTGACTGTGAGGGCGTCTCCAGGTGCATCTCTGACCCTGACCCCATGCCCTGTGGGCTTCTGGTGTGTCCTCTCTGGCCTCTCACCCTGTGGCCCCCGGGGCTTCCCACTCTCTATGCCTTCTCTGACACTGGGTCCCCAGGAGGACTGGGTCACTCAGGCTCTGTAGCCCCATGATTCCTGGCACCCTACTGTGACCTCTGATCATGTACCCCCACAATTAGGCGTTTGGATGCTGTCTCTGACCCCCTCTCCTCCCTGCTCTCCAGCTCAGCTATGAGACTGCGCAGCCTGAGCTCCAGGTGGGGATCTTCCTGCGCCGAGCGGGCCACCTGCGTGTCGACAGTGCCGACGGCCTACACGGTGAGGCCCCGGGGAGACCAGGGTGCTGGGAGGCAGGGCTTCTCTGGACTGATCTGTCACGTCATCTCTGTCCCCCCCCTTCCCCCAGTGGTGCTGTATGACTGTTCCGTGGGACATGGGGACTGCAGCCGCTGCCAGACTGCCATGCCCCAGTACGGCTGTGTGTGGTGCAACGGGCCACACCCACAGTGTGTGGCGCGGGAGGCCTGTGGCGAGGCTGAGTCTGTGATCACCCAGTGCCCTGCGCCTCTTATCCACATGGTGCGTTGGAATGCTGGCGGTGCCCTTCCTTACTGCTGCCCTTGGGGAGCTGGGACCCAGAGATGGCAGTGGGTTTCTCTCTACGGGCTGCCCAGGTGAGCAGTCTTTGTGCTGGGACAGGTGGAGCCGCTGACTGGGCCTGTGGATGGAGGCACCCGGGTCACCATCAGGGGCTCCAATCTGGGCCAACACGTGCACGATGTGCAGGACACAGTCAGGGTGGCCGGAGTGCCCTGTGCTGTCAGTGCCCAGGAGTACGAGGTATCCAGCAGGTGAGCCGGCTGCTCCCCCCTTGCCTTGCTGCCCTCCCTTTGCCTCCATGCTGGGCTTGCATCATGCCCCGGGGCACCCCAACTGTAGACTCCTGGGACCCCTTCTGTTTCCTGGTGCTACTTTCTGAGTGTCCGTGGGTGGAGTTGGGATAACAGTTCTCCCAGTTGCCCCTTTCTCTCACAAGCACTGTCCAGGGTGGGCTCTGGAGAAGGGCAGACTGGTAGAACACCTGCTGAGTGCCCTTAGGGGCTGCTTTCAGCTCTAGGCTCGGCTTTGCTCCTGGTAGTTCTTCGCCACATGCAAGGCCAGTGCCCTTAAGTCCTGTACTAGCTCTCCAGCCCCTGGAAGTTCTGTTTTAAGCAAGACTCCGCCAGATCGTGGGATTTGCTGACACGCATTCGACCAACAGTTTCAGCTGACTGTCTAGACAGTGAATGATTCTAGGACCAGGAGACGGAAGTGATTTGAGAAGGGATGAAAATACATTCTGGTGGGAGCGCCCTGCCCCAGCCATATGTCTCTTGTCCTGTTTTCTCAACTGCTGGCAGTGACTGTGTGGGGTTCCATCCTGCAGCCTGCATGTGCTGGATATGAATGTGCCGCACACTTCTTTTTCTCTGGCTAAGATCCAGCGTTTTCTTAGATGGTTCACTTTCCAGAGGCTCTCAGATTGGCTCGCTCCTGGGAGCAGGTCTTGTCTCTCTGTAAGGGGTGCTGTGCACACGGTGCTGGCAGTTGCTCAGGCCCACACATGAACTCAGCTGCTCACCCCACCTCTGGCCACACAGGGCTGCTTTGGAACTGGGTGCCACACAGAAGACAAATTCTTTCTCGTTCTGTCACTCTGGGGTTGGATCTGAAGGAAAGCACAGAGATACCGTAGACTACTGGGGTACCGTAAGGATTTCCCCCTAAGTGAGAGGGGCTTTTGTCAGTCTCCTGGGGGCGGGAGGGAGCAACCAGGCCAATTGGCTGCTGCCTGGCACCCCAGCCTGCCCTATGTCCACAGCCTTGTGTGCATCACGGAGGCCAGCGCTGAGGAGGTGGCGGGCACTGTGACAGTGGAGGTGCCAGGAAGAGGACGTGGCGTCTCAGAGCACAGCTTTGCCTACCAGGTGCCCACATGCCCAGCTCCTCCAGCTGCAGACAGGCCACTCTGGTGGCTGCTGCCAGTCCACTGGGCTGTGCCTTCCTGGGACTCTCTGCCCACCTCAGGCTCCTTCTGCCTGTTTCTGACGTCACACCTTTCCCCACTCCCATTCCCCTTCCCCTAGGACCCGAAAGTGCAATCCATCTTCCCAGCCCGAGGACCCAGAGCTGGGGGCACCCGCATCACTCTGCATGGCTCCAAGCTCCTGACAGGGCGGCCTGAGGACATCCGAGTGGTCGTCGGAGACCAGCCTTGTCACCTGTGAGGAGGGGGGCTTCCTGGGAAGTGCCACAGGGTGGGGTGGGTGCTCAGGAAAGCAGAAAGAGGGAAGGTGCTGAGGGGAGTGGATGAGGCCTGCATCCTTGATGCCCAGCCTGGCCGCCTTCCCACGCCTCTCTTCTCCCACAGGCTGCCTGAGCAGCAGGCCGAGCAGCTGCGCTGTGAGACCAGCCCACACCCCGTGCCCACCACCTTCCCCGTGTCTGTGTGGTTTGGGGCTGCCGTGCGGAGGCTGCAACACAGCCAGTTCGAGTACACGTCAGATCCCAATGTCACCTCTGCTGGGCCTACCAAGAGCTTCCTCAGGTATGGAGCCCAGGGCACGGGCGCAGGTGTGTGGCAGGCAGGTAGGGTGGCTTGTCCGGTTGTATGTGGGGGGCCCTGAGTCCCATGGTGTCAGTGCTCACCCAGTGAGGGCTGGGCTGTAGAGCCTCATTCATACGGATCATGAATGGCTCTGGGCTGTGTTTCAGTGGAGGACGTGAAATGTGGGTCCGTGGCCAGAATCTGGATGTTGTACAGACGCCGAGAATGATGGTGACTGTGGTTCCAAGAGCTTCGTGGCCCGGCCAGGGGCTTGGGCGGAGGCGCCGTGTGATCCCTGAGACTGCCTGCCCCGCGGGAGCTTCCTGTGGCCTTCAGCATGTAGGACACCCGGGGGCACCTTCTGTCCGCCCTGGGCCAGCCGTCACCCACCCGGCCCACACCCACCTGGTGGTCTGCCGCTGGCGGCTGGTACCAAAGGAGGCACTCCCCATCTTTGCTGGGCATCCTGCCTGCTCACCCCGCCACTCACCTTCCCTCCGCTCTAGTTTGAGGGGCCCTGCCGCGTGGACTCCCCCCAGCTGATCACCTGCCGGACGCCTGCCCTCCCGAGCCTGCCCGAGGAGCCTGGAGTCCGCGTGGAGTTTATCCTAGACAACCTGGTCTTTGACTTTGTGACATTGAACCCCACACCCTTCTCCTACGAGGCGGACCCCACTCTGCAGCCCCTCAACCCCGAGGACCCCACCGTGCCATTCCGGCACAAGCCCGGGAGTGTGCTCTCTGTGGAGGTATCGCTCTAACTGGGTCAGGGAGGGCCCCCACAATGCCCCTGCTTGGCAGATAGCCCCGTTGTATGTGGCCGAGACGCTGAGACGGCAGAGCAGACAACACACCTAGTGGGGGTTTGACCACTTGCCTAGTGGCCTGGGTCCTGCCACTCTCCATGGCTTTCAGCATCTGGGGTGGCATGGGATAGGGCAGGCCTTGGCCAGTACCCATACGGGAATGACCCATGGGGACACAGCAGATGGGCACTCAGGAAGGCCTGTCATCACCTGCAGACAGAGTGGAAGCTCTGGGGACTGGGAGGACTCAGACGCTCCAGGTTTCTAGCTGTAGAAGACTTGAGGGACTGGAGAGATAGTACAGCAGATAGGGCATTTGCCTTGCATGCAGCAACCCAAGTTCCATCCCCAGCATCAAATATGACCCACGAACTCTGCCAGGAGTAATTCCTGAGCACAGAGCCAGAAGTAAACCCTGTGCATTGCTGGGTATGGCCCAAAAATTAAAAAAAAAAAAAAAGTTAAGACTTGAGGAAGATGGACAGGGCAAGTCATGGGATCACTGGGGGGCGTCCATGTATAAGGTGCTGGGGGACCATCAGCTCTGCCCCTTCGGCTGGGGCTCAGGACTACCCTTCCCACCTCTGGGAAACATTCAAAGTGATTGATCATTGACCCATGTTCCAGGGAGAGAATCTGGACCTTGCCATGTCCAAGGAAGAGGTGGTGGCCATGATCGGGGCTGGGCCCTGTGTGGTGAAGACGCTGACCCGGCACCACCTGTACTGTGAGCCCCCCGTGGAGCAGCCCCTGCCCCAGCATCACGCTCTCCGGGAGGTCCCTGACACTTTACCTGAGTTCACGGTCAGTGGGGCAAGTGTCAGGCTAGGGTTGGGCTTGGCTGGGTAGACTCTTGCTCACAGGTGGTTCCTCCTGCAGGTACAGATGGGGAACCTGCACTTCTCCCTGGGCCAGGTGCAATATGACGGCGAGAGCCCTGTGGCTTTTCCCATGGCTGCCCAGGTGGGCTTGGGAGTGGGCACTTCTCTTCTGGCTCTGGCTGTCATCGTCATTGTCCTCATGTACAGGTGTGTGCGGCCATGGTGGCTTGGCTGGGCAGGTAGTAGGATGTGGTTGGATTGGGAAGGGGTGATTAAACCAGAGGTTAGCATCTGTCAGGAGGGGGACGTATTTCCAGCTCAGCATTTGCAGGTTGCTCCCAGTGGTGTTCAGGGAACTGTGGTCTTAGCAGATCAAACTGAAGGCTCCTGCATGCAAATTGTGTGCTTCAGCCCTCTGAGCTCTCTCCCTGGCTCAGCAAACTTTTTTTTTCTTTTTGGGTCACCTCTGGCGATGCTCAGGGGTTACTCCTGGCTCTGCACTCAGGGGTTACTCCTGGCGGTGCTCAGGGACCATATGGGACCATATAGGAATCGAACCTGGGTTGGTCACAAGCAAGCCAAATGCCCTACCCGCTGTGCTATCACTCCAGTCCCGGCTCAGCAAACTTTTAAATTTTTTTTTGTGGGGGGCACACTTAGTGGTGCTCAGGGGATCATATGGGATGCCGGGGATTGAACCTGTATTGGCTATATGCAAGGCAAGTGCCCTACCTGTTGTACTATCGCTTCAGGCTTCAGCAAACATTTTTAAATAAAGGACTGGAGAATAACTATCTCTGGCAGGTGGTCTCAGTTGTAGCTGCTTAATTATGTCAGAGCGCGAGAATCGCCACAAACATTGTGAAGCACATGGGCACGGCTGTCTTCCAACAAAGCTTTTCTGCCAAAATGCTGGGTTAGACAAGGCTTAGGCTGGATGACTTCCTTGGGATGTGACACAGGAAGTTTTGGCTGGGCTAGGCCTTGGCTTGGTTGGATTCAGCCAAGGTCATGGTGACGAAGGATCTGTCCACCTGGACCAGAGAGCACTTACAAGGACTCTGAGTGCCATTTTTCCCTTTCTGACCATGGCACTGAGCAGGAGGAAGAGCAAGCAGGCTCTGAGAGATTATAAGAAGGTCCAGATCCAGCTGGAGAATCTGGAGAGTAGTGTGCGGGACCGCTGCAAGAAGGAGTTCACAGGTGAGGTGGCAAGGGGCGCCCCCCCCCCCTTAGTATGAAGGCCTTGTGTTGACTGGTCCCATCCCTGGCACTATGGAATCCCCTGAGCACTGTGCAGGGTGGAGCTCCCAAGCACTGTTGGGTATGTGCTCCCAACTAGGGCTCTGCCTAAGCTGCGCCCATCACATGGCATCCAAGCCTAAACCCTGCCTCTTCTGCTTCCCAGACCTTATGACTGAGATGACTGATCTCACGAGTGACCTTCTGGGCAGCGGCATCCCCTTCCTTGACTACAAGGTGTACGCTGAGAGAGTCTTCTTCCCTGGGCACCAGGAATCGCCTTTGCATCGGGACCTGGGTGTTCCCGAGAGCAGGCGACCCACTGTGGAACAGGGGCTGGGACAGCTCTCTAACCTGCTCAACAGCAAGCTCTTCCTCACCAAGGTACTGCAGGTCCCCAGGACCTCCCCCTGGACTCCCCTGGCCCCGCCCACCCTGGCTTCACTCCAAAGTTGGCCTGACTGGCCCCGCCCACACATTCCATCCTTCCCGCCTATATGCTAGGCTGGCCCCGCCCCACCAGCCCACATTCTGACTGGCCACACCCCTTCCCGCCCATATCTTGGCTGGCCCCGCCCTCTTCCCCGCCCCTTTCCTCCCACATCCTGACTGGCCTCCGCCCACCCACGCTGTCCTCCCCGCTGTCAGTTCATCCACACCCTGGAAAGTCAGCGCACCTTCTCAGCTCGTGACCGGGCCTACGTGGCATCTCTGCTTACGGTGGCACTACATGGGAAGCTTGAGTACTTCACTGATATCCTCCGCACCCTGCTCAGTGACCTGGTTGCCCAGTATGTGGCCAAGAACCCCAAACTGATGTTGCGCAGGTCTGTGAGTCTGTCCAAAGCCATGTGTGTGTGTGTGGGGGGGGGTGGGGGGTGGGCTGTGGGCTGTGCCGTCCAGTGGGAACAGGGGTCAAGCTTGGGCTCTGGGACACTGCAGCATAGAGAGCCCCCTGCCCTGTACCCCCTTTCCCCCCCGACCCTGATCCTCTTGTCTGTCATCACAGGACAGAGACTGTGGTGGAGAAGCTGCTCACCAACTGGATGTCGATCTGTCTCTACACCTTTGTCAGGGTGAGGGAGGCAGAGTGCGGGGCATGGGGGCAAGGGGTGTTGTATGCTCCGGGGAGGGCCAGGACTCTGGCCACGCAGCCCCCAGACCCTGTGCAACTGTGCTCCCCTGCCTAGCTTATCCTCCGTCACCTGGCCTTCTGTAGCTGCTTCCTGTCCCTGCCCCAGTGTGGTCAGCCTCTGCCTCGTCCGTGCCTGGCTCTGACTGCCTACCATGCCCACAGGACTCAGTAGGGGAGCCTCTGTACATGCTCTTTCGAGGAATTAAGCATCAAGTGGACAAGGGGCCTGTGGACAGTGTGACGGGCAAAGCCAAGTACACCCTGAATGACAACCGTCTGCTCAGGGAGGATGTGGAGTATCGTCCCCTGGTGAGGGAGCATGTGCATGTGCCTGTGTGTGCATGTATACACGCACAGTAGTAAGGGGGAAGGGAGAGGGTATGATTGTGTGTGTGTGTGTGTGTGTGTGTGTGTGTGTGTGTGTATGTGATGAGTACCTGGACAGAGCCAGCCTGTGTCCTCATTGCACTAGGACTGAGTGGTTGCCTAGTGCCCTGCCAGGGATGCAGTTGTTCCAGCCAAACAGGGACCAACCCCCCACCCCTACCCTCACCCCCCATCACTTCCTTTGGGTTAGTCTTCCCCATAGCTATTGGCGAGGAGGTGCGCTGGGAGAGTGTCACTCAGGCTCCTGGTTCAGGCTGGCCAGACTCCCGCTCCTTAGCTTCCTTCAGAGACACCCCCTGCCTCCTCCCCCCCTCCCTCCAAACAGTCCGAACTGACTGAAACTGGAGATTCCAGTGGTGAGAACCTTCTGACACTCCTTTTTCCTGACCATTCACACCGTGTAGATGTTTGCTAGTGTGCTGTGCTCACTGCTAGGTTACAGGGGGAGACCAGGCAAACAGATAAGAATTAGGGCCTGTTTGGTGCTTGGAAGTCAGAGGTCAAAGGCAGTAGCTTTTGTGTGGCTTATCCCTGTCCTTGGCCTGAGAGTGGCGGAATCCCTGACTGGCTGTATGTCCTGTGCAGACCCTGAATGCAGTCTCTGCTGTGGGACCTGGGGCAGGAGAGGCCCAGGGTGTCCCTGTGAAGGTCCTGGACTGTGACACCATTTCTCAAGCCAAGGAGAAGATGCTGGACCAGCTGTATAAAGGAGTACCCCTTGCACAGCGGCCAGATCCCCGCACCCTGGATGTTGGTGAGGGTGGGGGAGGGTGGCCAGGACCCTGGGCTTGGGCTGGGCTGATGCTGCAACAAGGGGAGGGTGTGGGCACATACTCTGGAGCCGCTGCCAGGGTGCCTTCTGCCTGGCCAGGAGCTCTGTATGCCATCTTGGGCAAGGCGGGATGGGGCTGCCCCAGGAAGGAGGTGCTTGCCCTGGGCCCTGCACTGAGTGGCATCTTGCCCTGGCAGAGTGGCGCTCAGGGGTGGCTGGGCATCTCATTCTTTCCGACGAGGATGTGACTTCTGAGGTCCAGGGTCTCTGGAGGCGTCTGAATACTCTGCAGCATTACAAGGTGAGGGCTGTAGCAATAGCACAGTGGGTAGGGCGTTTGCCTTGCACATGGCCGACCCCGGTTCGATTCCCAGCATCCCATATGGTCCCCTGAGCACCGCCAGCGGTAATTCCTGAGTATAGAGCCAGGAGTAACCCCTGTGCATCGCCAGGTGTGACCCAAAAAGTTAAAAAAAAACCATTATAAGGTGAGCAGGGAGAATGGGAGGAGGCAGAGGATGGGACAAGACTGGTGCAGGGGTTACCAGCTGTTGTCAGCAGGTTCCGGATGGAGCAACAGTGGCCCTCGTCCCCTGCCTCACCAAGCATGCTCTCCGGGAAAACCAGGACTACGTCCCCGGAGAGAGTGAGTATGTCGGGTCCCCAGACTCCCCCAGGGTTGTCAGACGTCCCCCAGTATGTCAGTCTCTCTAGTACTCAGAGATTCCTTCACTGGCCCTCCCCACTCCCCCTGGTCCCTGACCACAGATGACAAGCTGTGGGTCCTTCAACAGGGACCCCGATGTTGGAGGACGTGGATGAGGGGGGCATCCGACCTTGGCACCTGGTGAAGCCAAGTGAGGAGCCAGAGCCCCCGCGGCCTCGGAGGGGCAGCCTGCGTGGCGGGGAGCGGGAGCGCGCCAAGGCCATTCCTGAGATCTACCTGACCCGCCTGCTGTCCATGAAGGTGGGGCAGGGTGCAGCCATATGGGAGCTGCTGGGGCAGGTGCTGGGGTCGCCGGCTTAGCGCACCTGCTCCGTACGCCTTTGCAGGGCACGCTGCAGAAGTTTGTGGACGACCTGTTCCAGGTGATTCTCAGCACCAGCCGCCCGGTGCCTCTCGCCGTGAAGTACTTCTTCGACCTGCTGGATGAGCAGGCCCAGCAGCATGGCATCTCAGACCAGGACACGGTCCACATCTGGAAGACCAATAGGTGAGGCTGGGGTGTGCTCAGGTGGGCCAGGGTCCTAGGCTCTTCTCTCCCCGCCCCACTGCATGCTCACCAGCTCGTGGCTCCTGCCCACAGCCTGCCACTGAGGTTCTGGATCAACATCATCAAAAACCCACAGTTTGTGTTCGATGTGCAGACGTCTGACAACATGGACGCGGTGCTGCTGGTCATTGCACAGACCTTTATGGATGCCTGCACCCTGGCTGACCACAAGCTGGGCCGGGTGAGCACGGGCCAGGGACCTGGTCTTTCCAGTCAAGAGGAGGGGCTGGGTAGAGCCTCTTGAGTCCAGGTCATGGCATCACGACACAAAGCTGCGCTTCCTTAGACCAGCGGGGCCAGGTACAGATTAGGACATGCATGGGCAGGGCAGCGGCAAGTGGGGGTGAAGGAGAGGAGGACTCACGGTGACACTGTGGCTCCCCTGCTGTGGCCAGCAGAGGCTTAGAGGAGTGGCTGGGCCAGTTCCCAGATGTGGACTTGGACCCTGGCAGTGTCTGCCTGCCTTTGCTGTAGAGATGGACTCCGGCCAGCTGGGGCACACCGAGAGGAGGTCAGGGCCTGGCAGCTGGGGGTGGGGGATGCCATCACACAGTTGGAGCCAAGAAAGTTCCCATGGCTGATGACAGGTTGACCCTTGTGCAATTTAGGGCCACACCCAAATGTCACCCTGCCACAGGCTGGATGTGGTCTGGTGTCCCCTGGGACACTGGACATTGGAGGATTAGAGTGGGGTGGGAGTCGGGGGAACCCCTGCAGAAGGACACACAAGGGCCACCCATATTCTAGTTGGGCTGGGACTGTGGAGTTCCTGCGATTGTGGATTTGGTTTTGGGGAGACAGTTGGCAGTGTTCAGAGTCTACTCCTGGCTCCAGGCTGGGGAGTGGCTCCAGGGGTACTTGGGGGACCATGTGCTGGGGATTGAACCTGGGACTCCCCCCGAGCTGTTTCTCTGACTCCAGGACATTTAGTTTTATATACAAAACTGTTCTGGAAAACCAGGATGTTCGGTCCCTGAATCCACACTCATCCCTCTTTCCCTCTTCCCTGCTCTGATGTTCAGGACTCCCCCATCAACAAGCTCCTGTACGCCCGGGACATTCCCCGCTACAAGCAGATGGTGGAAAGGTACAGGCCAGCTGGTGGCCGTGCGGGGACTGGTGGGCATAGACAGGGGTGGGCCCCGGGCAGAGTGGCGGCTGTGTTCCCACAGGGGCTCATCTCCATCTCTGGCAGGTACTACGCAGACATCAGACAGACCATCCCCGCCAGTGATCAGGAGATGAACTCCATCCTGGCTGAGCTGTCCCGGGTAAGGGCCTCCCGCTGCAGCTCCTGTGCAGGTCTGGATGGTAGGCCGGGGCAGCGAGCCAAGCCATCTCTGGGGCATGGGGCCTCGGGAAAGGTCTGTGTGAGAGCAGCACAGGGCGGGTCAGCCCATGGCCGCTGCCTTCCCTGGGGTGACAGCTGGAGCCTGCAGGGGAGAGGCAAGCCAGGGGCTCTCACCAGGGAGACCCTTTAGCTCTTTCTTGGCCCTAGATGAGCTTCTGGCTTGGGATCCCTGCTCTGGGGAGGGTTCTGCTTCTCACAAAACCCTTCCTTCACCTCCTGGCCCCCATCTTCTCATTCCTGGGGTCCTCAGCCTCCTTAGCATGTGGCAGCACCTCTCATCTCTCCCCTCCTCCCTGGCCTTCTCCTTAGAACTACTCTGGAGACCTCGGGGCGCGAGTGGCCCTCCATGAGCTCTACAAGTATATCAACAAGTACTATGACCAGGTGGGTGAGCACCCCAGCCCTGCCACGCAGTCAGGAGGACTGGGGTGTGAAACTCAGTCAAGTTCTCGGAGCCTTAGCCTCCCCCTCGCACAGGCTGGCAGTGAGGGAGGCAGCCCCCTGGGTTTCCTGGGGTTCCTGGCCCGCTATTGGAGTCTGATGTGGAGCCAGCCCAGGCACAGTGCCCGACAGCTCAGCCTCTGCCTTTCAGATCATCACTGCCCTGGAGGAGGATGGCACCGCCCAGAAGATGCAGCTGGGCTATCGGCTCCAGCAGATAGCGGCTGCTGTGGAGAACAAGGTCACAGATCTGTAGCGACCCAGAGCCACCTGCTGTTGCCTCAGCCCCACAGCAGCCCTGGCAGCGCCTGGAGAGACACCTCCGTAGATGCTGTAGTGCCCGACGAGCAGAATTAGTGGAGGTGTCCCAGGCCCTATGTGCCTCTGGCCTGGCCCGATGGATGTGCCTGCGGGTGCAGGGCCTAGAGGCCAGTGGGTGGGCAGGGGGTGGCCCTGCCTGCTCCCCTAACCCAGGGACCCCGGGGGACTGTTTTCTGGGTGACGTCAGTCTGTGGGGAGATGGAGACTATGGGCTCCCAGGAGTGGATGCCAGGGCCTCCGGACCCTGGGGAGTTGGTACGGTTCCTGCACATTGGCCCTGGTCCCAGGGACCCAGCCAGGAGGAGGAGGAGGTGGAAGAGGAAGAAGAGGAAGAAGAGGAGGAGGAGGAGGAGGAGGAGAAGGAGCGCACCTCCAGGCTGCCTCTTGACCCTGACCTGAATCTAGCTGCCTCTGGCCTTGCTGCTGCCATGCTCCTGGGTCTGAGAGATGGACGCATTTTCTAGACTCCCGTGGACAGACTCCTCAGCAGGTGGCCGTCCCCAGGGCGGTCACCCTACCTCCCAGAGTGGTGAGGGGCACCTGCTGTGGGGAGCTCAGGGCTCGGAGTGGCCCCACTGACCCAGCTCTTCATTAAAGAATGACACACTGTGTGGCATCTGGTACATGGGTATGGCTCAGTGCTCTGTGCGAGGTGCCAGCTGTGTCCAGCAGGTGTGTGTGTGTGTGTGTGTGTGTGTGTGTGTGTGAGAGAGAGAGAGAGAGAGAGAGAGAGAGAGAGAGAGAGAGAGAGAGAGAGATAGCGCATGTGTGTGAGTAAAGGTTGGGGGAGTCTCATGGCCCCCGTGTCATGCTTCAGGCTGCTCAGCTGGCCAGGCCCTTAGAAGCTCCTAGACAGGGGTGCAGGGTCAACGTGAAGTGAGAGCCCCATGCACGAAGTTGCTGGGGAGGCCCACGGCTGAGGGGCCTCCGGGCCTTCTCCCCCCACTCAAGCTGCATTTTTGCAGCTGTGTCACCATTTCTGGGGCATTGACCTGAGTGGTCCAGAGAGCATGGCAGCTCACAGTCTGTCTGAGGCCAAGACTTGGGGTGGGGGGTGCTTTCCCATACTCCTGTTTCCCACTCAGATTCCTCAGCCGAAGGGGCCTGTGGTTATAGGGTTGTCTTCTGGGTCAGGGCGTCTGGGCAGGGCTTTGAGCCCAGCTCCATGTGAGTAACCCCTGTGACAGCACTGATGGGTCTAGCGGGTTGGGAGTGAAGCCGCTTGGCGGAGACCACCCTGGTGCCCGGCTTGAATCCTGTGTGCATTCAGGCCAGCCCAGTGTTCCTGGGCTCTATCCCCATTACGAGGTCCCTCCCTGTCTGCCTCCCCTCTGACTGGGTCCCCTCCCACAGCACAAGGCGGTGAGGGTTTGATGGGACAGAGACCATGGTGCTGGGAAGGTCAGTGCCAAGTGTACTGTCTCGGGCCTCACAGAACCTTGATCTCATAAGATGTAAAGGGGGTCAGGACTGAGAGGCTGCACAAGGGCTAAGACCTGTGCACAGCTGATTCCATTTAGATCTTGTCACCACATGTGGTCCTCAAATCTAGGTGTGGTTCAAAAATAGGCCAAAAGAAAAAAAAAAGAATGAGGGCTGGGATATGGCTTGGGTGGTGGAGCCCATGCTGGGGTCAAGACCTGAGTTTGGTCTTTGGCACCACCCAAGGCTATCAATCTATCAATCCCCCCCCCCCCCCCCAGCACCACCTTTGGGAGTGGCCCTGAGCTCAATCTTGTGCACCTTCGTGCATGGCTCCTATTGAAAAAAGAGATAAGAAGGAAAGTCTACTCATGATAAGCTAGGAATTTATAACACGTAAGATAAAAACTTTAACACTTGACTGATGAGTCAGAGAGATAGTACAGGGGTAGGTCATTTGCCTTTGAACTGATCCTCCACCGCACAGGCTCCCCCAAGCACCACCAGGAGTGACCCTGAGCACTGCTGGGTGTGGCCCCAAACCTCAGAAGCATCCGTGTGTGTCCTTGGGAACAGCAAAAGCACTCAAGATAACACTGGTCAGTGCAGGCAGGAGGCTCTTGGCTGTGAGTGGGCTGTGCTGTCCCAGGCTTCCCTTTGCAGAACATGTTTAAAGACCCTAGTCGGATGCAGGTGGATGTTTCACTGTGGTCTTTTAAAAGTGTTTGAGTGTCATAGAGATGACTCAAAGGGCAAGAACACATGCAGAAGCCTGGGCTCCGTCCCCAGCAGTTCTTGGTCCCCCAGAGTACTGTGCTAGGAATAATCCCTGAGCACCGCTGCGGCATCCAGAAACAACAAAACTCTCCCCAAACTTTTTGGAGTCAGAAAGATAGGGCAGGAGGTAAGCTGACACTCATTAGGCTCTCTGAACCACCACAGGTCATTCCTGAGCACTGCTGAGTATAGTCCCTAAGCCCAAATCTACATAAAGTATTTGATGCAGGTTTCCTATGCCTTCATCTCAAAACACAACAAAAAATTCAGGAATGCAGCTCGGTGGTGGAATGATTGAACCTTGCACATATGAAGCCTGGCTTTGAGACCCTGCGCTGCAATTATAGAAAAAAAAATCCAAAAAATGTTCCTAATGAAGTCTTATTACTAATGAAGGTTTATTCGAACCCAAGTGTTTATCAGAAATATAAGGCAAGGATAGCATCACAGTGTTTCCTTGGTTGCAGTTCTGGGTCTTAGTTATTGAAAAATCCTTGGTTGATCTGGTTGGTTGGGTGCCTTAGAATCAGAACCATCTGCCTGTGTGGATCTTGTGGCCGTGTGGACCCCGGGCTGCAGGAACTGGAGGAGCTGGGATGGTGAACGACTGCCATCTTCTGGCCACACTGTGGAATATTTGTTGGGAGCAGCCGGGGAGATTTGTGTCCAGAGGAGGAAACGAAAACAATGGGCAGAGGTTGGTGCTAGAATTTGGTGGATAATATTCGTCCCTAACCCGAATTCTGCCTTAGGTGTAAGGTATGGGGCTGGAGATGTGGCTCCATGGGAGAGAGGGTGCATGCTTTTCCCGCGTGAGACCTTGAATTTGAGCCCTTGCATGGGGACCAGCCACCACCATGCTGAGACCACTCTCCGCACACCTGAAGGTACCGGCAGAGGAACAAAGGCAAGCGGGTCCCGGGGCTGAGATCTCCAAGCCTACTCGGATCGGGGCTGAGCATCCTCCACCCAGATCCTCCGAATTCCAGTAGGCGGGGGTCACATCCACCAACTGGTCCCCTGGCGCCAAGACTCAGAGACTATAAAAACCAGCTCCCGGAAGAGAACAGTGCAGTCTCCTGCCCCTGTGCCTGGCTGTCCTCACCGGGGCCCCTTGGAGGGGAGCGGGTTGAGCTTTCCTCCCCGCCCCGACCAGGGCTCTGGCAGCCAAAGACCTCCAGGACCAGCCACCACCATGCTGAGACCACCCTCTGCACACCTGAAGGTTCTGGCAGAGGAACAAAGGCAAGCGGGTCCCAGGGCTGAGATCTCCAAGCCTACTCGGATTGGGGCTGAGCATCCCCCACCCAGATCCTCCAAATTCCAGTAGGCGGGAGGGAGGGTCACTAGTTACAATTTATGTTTTGTTTTTGTTTTTTAGGCCACACCCAACTGTGTTCAGGGCCAGCCCTCAGCCGTCTTCTTAAATATATATCATGTCTCTCTCAGCTATCTTCCTAAACATATATCACGTCTATGTGGCCAGAGAGATAGTACAGCAGGCAAGATGCTTGCTTTGCATGCAGCTGACTTGGATTTAATCCCCCGCACCACATATGGTCCCCCTGAGCCCACTAGGAGTGCTCCCTGAGCACAGAGCCAGGAGTGCTCTCAAAACAAGAAAAACAAACAAATAAGATAGTTGAGGTCTTGTTGTAGAGAGTGGCTAGCAGAAAACAGAAACCACCATGTTTAAACAGAAGAAAACAAATATGAGAATTGGTACAGACGTTAGAAAGGCAAAGAAGCAGTAAAATTACCCAGAGATTAGTGAGACTACAAGTTTTGGGGACTGTAAGACGTTCAGGGGCTGACACACCCACCTTCCAAATGTGGGAAGCCTGGAGTTCAGTGTCCGCTGCCACCACATGCACCAAGCACCATCCAGCAGTTCTGCTGCCCATTTTCTCACCACACAGCAGCCAGATGTGTGCGGGCACCAGCACTAAAAGGGTGCAAGCCCTACAAGCGCACATATGGGCACCATGACCTGACCTTTGGCATATCAAATACACAACGGAATTACAATGGGTCTTATTTCCCTGACCCTGAAGGCGTCACCAATATGGCAGCATTGAGAAGGATGAGAAAGGAGAGGCCAATAAAATCTCAAGGCCGAACTAGGCTGCCACAATGAAGGAAGACAAAAATGATCGTCTTTACTTTCTTTTTTTTTTTTTTTTTTTTTTTTGCTTTTTGGGTCACACTCGGCGATGCACAGGAGTAACTCCTGGTTCATGCACTCAGGAATCACTGCTGGCGGTGCTCAGGGGACCATATGGGGTGCAGGGAATCAAACCCGGGTCGGCTGCGTGCAAGGCAAACGCCCTACCCGCTGTGCTATCGCTCCAGCCCCTCATCTTTACTTTCAATGCACGTACACTAGCATCAGATGCATCCATCGAGGACCTGATGGTACAAGCGCAAAAGATCAAGTACGACATCATTGGTCTGACTGAGACAAGAAGGCACCAATCTCATCACACCGTTTTCGACACTGGAGAAGAATTGTTCCTTGGAACATGCGATGAAAGAGGTGTCGGAGGCGTCGGTGTCCTTGTCAACACAAACTTGGCCATGAGCATTGATTCATTCGAATGCCTAACAACCCGAATCAGATGTTTACATTTGAATAGATGTGGCTCACTGCCGGCAGTTTCTATCTTCATTGTCTATGCACCAACATCCAATTATGATGGAGAAATTGAGAAGTTCTACATGGAGCTGGAGAAGTTCTATAAAGAAGACCACACCTTCTACAAGATCATTGTGGGTGATTTTAATGCCAAGCTAGGACCGAGAATATCAGACGAAGAACTTCATATTGGGACCCATGGCCTAGAATGGAACGAACAGGGTGAGAGACTGTCTGAGTTCATCATGTCGACCAAGACCATCCATGGTAACTCAAGATTCCAGAAGGCTGAATCTAAACGTTGGACATGGGAGTCTCCCGGTGGACAATTCCATAATGAAATAGACCACATCATATTCAATCGACAGTTTTGCCTGACCAATATTGCTGTTGTCCCAAAATTCCAAATGAGATCGGACCACCGTCTCCTTCGTGCAAAATTCTACTTCACAGAGCGGGGAGAAAGGGCTGCAAAGTTTAAAAAGAGAACTCCCAGAACGACCACCAACTGGGAGCTCTTTGGCACTATTGTGGCAACATGGCAAGATGCCATTGTTGACAACATTGACGAGGAATACGATCGACTGGTTCAGCACCTCCATGATTGTGCGAGGAACACCAAGAGAGAGATAGCCACAAAGAAACACCTGTCTTCGAAAACTCTTGAGCTTATTCACCAACGTGGTTTGGCGCATGCCTCAGGCAACCACAAGCGAACGTCCAAGCTCGCAAAGCAGTGCAGAGATGTGATCAAGGAAGACCTCAAAGAGAGAAAAGCAGAAGTGCTGGTAGATGCGGCAGAAGCCGGGAAAAGTATTCGTAACACCCACCTGTCCTTCGCCAACTACAAGACAAAGATGACTGCCCTCCGACATCCTGATGGATCTATCACATCTTCCAGAATGGCAATGAAGAAGATTATCCATGACTTCCCAAATATCTTCGTTAGCCATGTCCACCTGCCAACATACCAAATTCCACAGGATGGATATGTCGTTCCCAATGTTCTCCCTTCCGAAATCTGACACGCCATTTCGTCAGTAAAGAAACGAACAGCAGCCGGCCCAGACAAGGTCAGACCTGAACACCTGAAGAACCCGCTGTCAGTACTCATCAATACACTGGCTCAGTTCTTCACACGCTACCTGTGTGAATGCAAGGTTCCATCCCGATGGAAAACCAGCAGGACTGTACTACTGTAACAAGAAGGGAGACATCCATGACATTGGCAACTATCGCCCGATCTGCCTATTGTCTGTCATCTACAAGTTGTTCACTCGAGTCATCCTGAATAGGATTGGCAGAATACTAGATGAAGGACAACCATGTGAGCAAGCCGGTTTTTGCAAAGGATTCAGCACCATCGACCATATCCACACGATAACCAAGCTCATTGAGGTTTCTTGGGAGTTCAAGATGCCGCTCTGTCTAACATTCATTGATTTAAAGAAGGCCTTTGATTCTGTTGAGATGGAAGCGGTCATTGAAGCCCTAGCCAATCAGGGCATTCAAACTCAATACATCAAGATCCTCCATGAGCTGTATTATGGAGTCACTACCAGGATCTCACCATTCTACAAAGAAGTAATCATTGATGTCAAGAGAGGGGTTCGGCAGGGTGATACCATTTCACAGAAACTCTTCAGTGCCACCCTCGAGAACATCATGCAACGACTGGAATGGGAAGGAATGGGAGTGAAGATAGATGGTCGGCAACTACACCACCTCCGCTTTGCTGATGACATTGTTTAGCCAAGCAGCACAAATGCTGGCCGACTTCGACCACGAGTGTGGAAAGGTTGGACTACAGCTGAATCTTATGAAGACAATGTTTATGAGAAACAGCCTCATTCCTGATGCCCCATTTGCTCTCAACGGAACGACCATCTCCGAATGCAACAGCTATGTGTACCTAGGTCGAGAAGTCAACATGACAAATGACCAGGCACCCGAGCTGCGCAGGAAGAGGAAAGCGGCTTGGAACGCCTTCAAGAGCGTCAAAGAAATAGCTAAGAGGACGAAAAACCTCCGGCTCTGGGCACATCTCTTTGATTCCACTGTTCTTCCTGCATTAACATACGCCTCAGAGACCTGGGCCCTACGCAAACAGGATGAGAACGCTATTTGGGTCTCCCAAAGAGGAATTGAAAGAGCTATGCTTGGAATATCACACTTCACTCAAGTGAGAGAGAGAATCCGGAGTTCCGACCTCCGTCGAAGATCAAGAATCAGGGACACTGTCTCGTTTGCCAAGGTGTCAAAAATCAAATGGGCTGGTCACGTAATGAGATTTAGAGACGATGCTGGACTAGAGCTGTTACCGACGGGATTCCACGGGATGCCAAAAGACCGTGTGGCCACCCACCTACCATATGGTCAGACTTCTTCATCAAGATCATGAACGATCGGTTTGAGGCTTTTCGTGTTCCTAGAGCAAACAGACGCCATTGGGCTACACTAGCACATAACAGGGACAAATGGAGACATTACTGGCACCCGCTCGAGCAAATCGATGATTTAAAGCCCTAGCCATTGGTCCCCAGTACCACATGAGCACTGTGGGGAGCAACACCCAAGCACAGAGCCAGGAACTTGCCACCCCTAGAGTGGCCAAAATAAAAAAACAGACATGGAACAGACATGGAACAGACATGGGTTGTGCAATGTGAGTGCCCCAAATTCCACCTTTGGAATTTGCCTTTTTAAAAAATTTTTGCATTTGGGGTCACATCCAGCAATGCTCAGGGGTTACTCCTGGCTCTGCACTCAGGAATTACTCCTAGAGGTGCTCAGGGGATCATATTGGATGCTGGAGAGTGAACCTGGGTGCAAAGCAAATGCCCTATTCACTTCAGCTCCAAGTTGCCTCTTTCTAAACCTCAGGTTCTGCTTTCTCGGATGTGTGTGTGTGTGTGTGGGGGGGGTGCAGGGGAAGCGGGTACTGGGAAAACTGTCCCCTGGAGACTCAGGCTATGCCTGCAGAAGGAGCAGGGGCTGAGGCCTCACTGCAGTGGAGGATGATTTGGGTGGCCTGAGACACAGTACAGTGGATGGGACACTCTCCTTGCACCCTTCTGAACCCAGTTCACCCCCCCCCCCCCCATACACACATACACACAGACTCCGATCCATTTCCATCAGGAAAATAGATCCCTGAGTGCAGAGCCAGAAGTAAGTCTGAGCACTGCTGGGTATGGCAGAAAAACAAAAACAAATTTTGCTCCCATTGTATTTCATCAAGATGGTCTGCCATTATTATTACACAACTGCTTCTGTAGGAGTAGAAGTAAGTCCTGAGTTTCTATCCTAGAGTTCTCATTAGCACATAACTCAGTCTGGAAAAGTTGGTGCCCCAAGAGCATAATTTGCTTTCCTATGTAATTTTGATAATGACTTTTTTAATAGATGAATTCACAAGTGGGCTAATTTGAGCCCACTTTAGAGGCTCACCCCAGGAGTCTGGGCCACATGCAGTCTGGGTGACAAGTTAATGATATCCCAGTGTGGGTTGTGGTCCCCTGACCCTGTATGTGGAGTCCCACAGTTCACATGCAGGCTCAGCAGGACACCAGCTGGTGACAGTGGCCCCCCACATCCTGCCTCAGCCTGGGCAGGGAGCAATAGAGGGTGCACTTTTGAGGAAGCCCCTTCCCCCTTCAACACCTTGCAAAAAACCCTTTTTCTATTTGTGTATCTCTGATATTTTTCTCATTTTTCATCTTTTTTGGGTCAGTTTTTGTTTTTCATTTCCCTCTCTTCAGTTCCCAATTCTATTTTAATTCTCTCACTTCCTTTTTCTACCCATTTTTTTCCCTACCCATTGCACTTTTTATTCTCTCTTTTTTTTTATTTTGGCCACTCTAGGGGTGGCAAGTTCCTGGCTCTGTGCTTGGGTGTTGCTCCCCACAGTGCTCATGTGGTACTGGGGACCAAACCCTGGCTTCCTCCATGCAAAACATGAACTCCATGCACTCAGCTGCTTTTCCAATATCCTCTGTTCTTTGAAATCATTGCTGTGACAGAGCATTAATCCCGGAGAAAAATCAAATCCTGAATTTTTCTTCCCCTCTCAGCATATTTCTCTGTCTTAGGAAACAGACCTCATTTCCTTCCAATCACTCCCCTTCTGCTTTGGGCTTTGGGGCACTCACATTGCACAACCCATGTCTGTTCCTTTTCTCATATTCTATTCATTTTTCTTTTTCTTCTTTCATCATGATTATCTTAAAACATTCTCTATTGCTATATTCTACCTATACCCCTTGATTTAAGAGGTGGAGGTGCTTGGGGTACCCATCAGTATTTGGGGCTATTCCTGGCTCTGTATTCAGGAGGAACACGTGGTAGTGCTCAAGGAACATATGGTCGGCCTGAAGAGGCCACATGAACCGTAAATTACCCTCATACCTCCTGTACTCTTTCTCAGGTCCCCTGATATTTTTCTTTTGGTGACAAACCTAGTGATGCTCAGGGATAGCTCCAGGTTCTGTGCTCAGGGATTACTCTTGGTGGTGCTCTGGGTAGTACTAGGGATCAAACCATGGTTGGCCGCGTGCAAGGCAAGTGCCCTACCTGCTGTACTCTCTCTCAAGTCCCTGATTTCTTTGTCTTTGTTTTGGAATCACATCTACTGGCACTCAAGGACCACTTCTGGGGGATTCAGGAGACCATATGAGATACCAGGGATCGAACCCAGGCTGGCTACTTACAAGGCAAATGCCTTACCCACTGTACTATCACTCCAGCCGTGGTTCCCCTAATTTCTTATCTAAAATTTCCCTTCTTGTTTATCATTTACTTTTGCAGTGTTTTTGTTTTGTTCTGCTTTGTTTTCTAAGAACTATTTTGATCTGATTTTAGTTGATCAATTTTTCACTGGTAACTGAAAAGGGATTCCACGGGACATCAAAAGATCACGTGGACGCCCACCTACAAGATGGTCAGACTTCTTCGTCAAGACCCTGAATGATCAGTTTGAGGCTCTGCATGTTCCTAGAACGAACAGATACCATTGGGCTACGCTAGCACGCAACCGGGATGAATGGAGACGTTACTGGCACCCGCTAGAGTAAATCGATGAATAACGGGGATTAAGTGATCAGTTCACTTAAGTGATTAAGTGAACTGAAAAGGGAATGTCTGCCAGTGACAGCACATGTGTCATAAAGATTTGTCCTGTTTTATCAAATTGTTTTGGGGAACCTACACCCTGAAGTGCTCAGATTTGTTCCTAGTGGGGTTTGGGCTACTGCACGAGGTGCCAGGGATCAAATTTCAGGTTGGCTTCGAAAACCCAGGTACGTGGGGCTTTGTGACTGAGAACCTGAGTTCAACGGGACTGGGAACGGAGAGCCTCTGCCTATATCCCCATCTCCAGAGACTCAGCAGCCACACCCATAAGCCACCTCTGGCTGGCACCAGATGATCTTGTCATTGGCCACCATCCAGCTTGCATGTCCTTCTCTCCTGGAAGGGAGCATAACATGACGCTTGCCATAACCATGCCGCTGGACCCCGTACCAGGCTGTTTCACTCTGGGCGCCCCAGAAAGGGGCGGATAAGACCCCTCCCCACCCCAAGGGACCCAGCTCCGGCAGTCAAAAACCTCCAGAACTCAACTGCCACCATGCTCACAGCCACTCTCCACATGCTTGGGCCGAGTGTCACCCGTGAGTGAACCTATTACTATACTTCATACCACACACTCTACCCATACTCCAAGAGTACTGCACCACGTTTGATGGAGTTCAAAGTAGGAGGCAACCAATCTTAGAAGTAAATATATGTATATATATATATTATATTTTTTACAGATATGAGGGCTGGAGCGATAGCACAGCGGTAGGGCGTTCGCCTTACACGCAGCCAACATGGCCGACCGGAGTTCGATTCCTCCGCCCCTCTCGGAGAGCCCGGCAAGCTACCGAGTGTATTGGATATGCCAGACACAGTAACAACAAAGTCTCCAATGGAGACGTTACTGGGCCCGCTCGAGCAAATCGACGATCAACGGGAGGGCCTTTACCTTTACCTTTTACAGATATGAAAGCACAGAAAGCTCAACCTCTAACAACATGTTAGTGATCTCATATAGAAGGGCTTGATGGCCCCTGGGTGAAATACAACAGTATTCACACTCTTTTCTCTAAGGATACTTTTTTGTAGCATTTTCAGTGGTTTTTCAAAACAATACAAAATATATTATTTTGGTTCTGCTTTGGGGCAGGGATTGGGGTTCGGAATGGAAACATCTGAAATATGGTGGTGGGAAGGTGTAATGGTCGTGGGATTGGTGTTTGAATATTAAATGTAATGAATTATTGTGAACTACTTTATAAAATCAATCAATCAATCAATCAATCACAGTCATCCTGTTGTTCATCAATTTCCTCAAGCAGGCACCAGTAACGTCTCCTTCATCCTAGCCCTAAGATTTTAGAAAGTGCCAATTTCAAGGCTCTTTCAGGGTCAGGAGAATGAGATCCATCATTGTTACTGGTTTTTGGCACATTGAGTACACCACGGGGAGTTTGCCAGACTCTGCCGTGCAGGCAGGATACTTTCTGTAGCCTGCCGGGTTCCCCAGAATAAGAACTAGATAATAAGATGTCCTTCATGCATGAGGTTTGTCTGAACATGTGGAGAGTTGTCTCAGCATGGCCGTGGCTGATTCCGGAGGTCCTCAGCTGCTGGGGCTCTGCTCAGGGCAGAGAGGGAAACTCAACCGCCCCCCTCCAAGGGGCCCCGATGAGGACAAATTGATTCAAACCAATCTTATCATAAAATAAAAAAAATTAAAAAGAAACAACAAATTTCAGGTTGGCTCTCTTCCTTTGCCTCCATCCTGCCTCATGCAGGCCTTCGCCTCTATCTCTCTGTGTTTATGTGTGCAGGTTTCTCTGTGCATGACCAGGAATGAGGCTGAGGAATCAGACATGAGCTCTCAGTGCTGTCACCAGATATCCCTAAACTGTCCCTTGGGGCCCGTGCTTTGCTCGGGTCTGCTCTGGTTACTAGTGAAGCTATGAATTTACTTAGAACAAATCAACAATATAAAGCAACCTACACTCTTCCTTTCTAAATCTTTGTGGGCAAAGAGATAGTACAGGGGTTAAGATGCTCACCTTACATGAGAACTGGGTTTTACCAAATTTCGTTTTGGTAAATGGCTTGTACACACAGGATTTCAAAATACATTCCAGAAATAGTAGATACCCAAAAATGGAAACTCAGGACTACTAATGGGATTCTATTTTTGGAGAAGGAGATAACACGCAGAATTAGAAGTTAGTGTCTCCTGCTATTGGAATTAAATCACAAAAGTTTACCTGTTGATACTAAACTGATAATAGACTTTACAGGTTTCTCCTCTGAAAAGGTATTTTCACACAAATACTGGTCCTGCAAAATACTGATTTCAACCCAAGGATCATATAAATTGATTTATTGGTTGGGGTTAATTTATTTAGCCACAGTTGGCAGTGTTCAGGGCTTATTCCTGGCTCTGCTCAGGGATAACTCCTGGCATTGCTTGGGGGACCATATGCAGTGCTAGGAATCAAACTGGGGTTGGCCACATACAAGACAAGCACCTCAACCTCTGTGCAATTTCTCTAGCCCCTTATTTATTTTTTGATGCCAGCGATTGAACCTAGAGTCTCATACATGCAAGGCAAATGCTTTATTGTTGAGTTACATATAGCCCAAAATGTAGGGTTTTAATTGAGCACATTCATCACTTAGAAGGCCATTATAGAGTTCTATTTGATTCCAGTAGTTATGAGCATGTTGTTACATTTGAGATTAATCACCTACTTTTGAAGGTCACATGGAACTGCCTCAATTTATTGCTAAATTTTCTTTGACCCTGTATTGAGGTTAAAAAAAAATGCGGTCAATACTGTTGCTTTGCTCAGAAAATGTCTGTTGAAAATTATGTGGGAATGAAACTCCCTTTTGTTTTCACTTTAACCAGCAGGGGAGGTATAGTATAAAGCCATTTGGGACCTAAAAGAGAGCTCAGAGGGCTGAGTGCCTGCCATGTGGGACGTCTAGGTTTGATTCTTGATGCCACATGGTTCCCCAAGCACTGCAAGGAATGATCTGAGCAGCACCAGGTGTGGTCTTTTTTTTTCTTTTTAAAGTCTCTTGACATTACTTGTGAACAACACATTGTATATGATAACATCTGTGGAATAATAATTGACAGTGAAATAACTTGATTATAGCATGTTTTATATGTATTATTTTCTTTTGGGTCATGTCCAGCAATACTCAGGAACTACTCCTGGTAGTGCCTGGGGGACCATATGGGTTGCTGGGGATTGAATCTGGGTTGGCTGCGTGCAAGGCAAACGCCCTACCTGCTGTACTATCACTCTAGCCCCTACATGTATGATTTTGTCCTGCAATTTTAGTTTGTATTAAGAAATATTAGCAAGGCCTCAGTAAAAATAAATTTCCAAATATGCTCAGTAGCCACTGATAGTGGCTGAGGGCATTTCTCATACAGTCTTGGCTCTAAGCTAAGAAAATATTGCAGGTCTAGAGAGATTGTATTGTGGGTAGCACTGTAGCACTGTCCTCCCGTTGTTCATCGATTTGCTCGAGCGGGCCCAGTAACGTCTCCATTCTGAGACTTGTTACTGTGTTAGGCATATCGAATATGTCACGGGTAGCTTGCCAGGCTTTGCCATGCGTGCGAAATACTCTCAGTAGTTTGCTGGGCTCTCTGAGAGGGGCAGAGGAATCGAACCCGGCTCTGCTGGGCCAGCCACGTGCAAGACAAATGCCCTACCGCTGTGCTATCACTCCATAAGACATATATTTTGCACATAGTCAATACAGGTTCAATCTCTGCACCACTTATGGTCCTCTGGGCTAGGAGAGACCTGAATATACAGCTTGGAATAAAGCCCAAACACCACCAAACATGGCCCAACACACACTTCCTATTGCTATCGGTCAAGTAAGGCTATTTAGCCCTCATTCCTGAAAAAAATCAGGAAATTGATAAAGGTATAATTTGAGTGAATAAAGTCCATTCTTGATGCCACTGACTGAATAATACATGACAGATTTAAATAATTTACCCAAAGTACTTGCTGATACAACAAATAAACGTAGGCTCTTATATTTTCACAAACTTTTTTTTTTGTTTGAGGGCCATACTCAGCTGTGCTTAGGGCTACTCCTGGCTCGTGCTCAAAAATCACTCCTGGTGGTGCTCAGGGGACCATCTGTGGTGCTGGGGATCAATCCTAACCCACTGTACTATTATCTCTAGCCCTTTCACAAACTTCAAATATTGGTTCAACTAAGTCTTTTTCTTCTTGTATAACAATTTAAAACTTAAAATTTTTTGGTCTAGTGGTTGGGGGAGTTAGTGTGGCTTTGTGGTGGCTGTTTCAGGGAGCCGGGAAGTGAACTGAGGGTCTCTTACACTTGAGGCCTGTGCTCCCATGCAGGTGTATGTACTTGTGTGTGTGCATGTGTGTATGCAGAAGGATTGGACTCCCACAGATTGCCAGGCTGTGTGGGAAATATTAGGAGCCTCCAGATGATGCTCAGGTTCATTGGTACAAGATTGGACCTGGCACAGGACTCCCAGCAGTGCTGGTTGGAGGCAGATCTGTGCTGGGGTTTGAACTTCACCTAGTGTATATAAGTCTTGTTCTGTAGCCCTTTGAACCTCTATGTGTGTTTTGATACAATCGGTTATGATAGATTTTAACAGCTTCTACTTCTGACTGTGCTGAATTAATGTTTGTCTTAAACATATTTGAAGATATTTTCATCTATGTGCAGATTCTTCATTGAGGCTAATCTTTCAATCACTTCCAGTTAAGCATTAGCTACTTGAATAAACAATAACCAGACAATATTGGCATTGACAATTCATCAAGAGCCAAGGAAAATCACTTAACATCATTTGCTTTTTTTAAATTTTTTTTTTACTTTGCTTTTATGTCATTCTCAATGTCCTGTTATTTGAGCAATTCTTCTTACCTAAGGCTAATTGTTTTAAACAAGTTTAATTTCTCAAGCAGTCATTGTGGCAGTTGCAATCAAATTGTTTCAATTAATTTCCCAAAGAGAACTTACTTTTTGCTTGGCTACCAAAACCTTTTTTTTTTTTAAAAAAAGTCATTTTGGATGGCTTCTCTTTCATTTGTACTTTTATTGTTTAGTTCTGGCACACCCCCTCTTGTGCTTAGGGACTACTCCTGGCTCCATACACAGGAATTATTCCTGGTGGTGCTCAGGGGACCATAGAGGGTGCCAGGGATCAAACCCAGATTAGCTGTGTGCAAAGGAAGCACCCTGCCTGCTGTACTATATAGCCAGTTCCTTACTTTTGGGAGTTTGGGGTCATATCTGATGAGTTTTTTGAAGTTGTTTCTGACTCTGTGCTCAGGAGTGACCCCTGGCCATGCTCTGGGGACTGTTTTGTAATGTCAGGGATTCAAGTCAGGGTAGCACTGTCACCCATTCATGCAAGCTCCTGACCTCCTGCACTCTCTCTCTGGCCCCACTTTCTATTTAGGGGGCATAGGAGGATGGTCCACACCCAGTGGTGCTCAGGAATCACTTCTGGCAGGCTCAGGGGACCATACGGGGTTGCCAGGGATCGAACATTTCAGCTTAGCTGCATGCAAAGCAAGTACCCTACCTGTCGTACTACTACTGCTCCATTTCCTCCTCTTTCATTTTTTAACAAAGAAATTATGTGACAAGATAGTTCATTTGTGCTGAGCTGAAATGACTGTTTCACCTGAAGATGTTGACATGTTTTTAAGACTTTTTTTTATTTGTGGGGCTAGAGGGATAGCACAGCCAGTAAGGCACTTATCTTGCACATGGCTGGCTGCAGTTCCATTCCTAGACCATCATGTATGGTCCCCCCAAGCCCTACCAGGAGTGATCTCTGAGCTTGAATCTAGGAGCAAACCCTGAACACCGCCAGGTGTGACCCAAAACCAAAACCAAAAAAACCTCCTAAAAGAAACAGAACCCCCCCAAACCACAAAAAAACAAGTTTGGGGGGAGGTTTCTCCCACAGTGCTTGGAGGCCACTCCTACCAATATTTGGTCTGGCTCTGCAGTGCTGGGACTCTAAGGAGGAGGCTTGGGCATGGACAGCTCGCACTCCAGTCATCTGCTCTATCACCCCTGCCCCAGAGTGTAACCTTATAACATTGCTACAATATGATTATGTAATAGACACATGCTTTACCACCTAGTTGGATAATAAAACAATCTACTTGCTTTAAAGACACAATATAAGCACTGTTAAGTTAAACAGTCATAATAGTGATATGTGTGTCACGTACAATGCCTTTGAGTTATTTCTGTATTTCTGATTTGTGATACAATGAGCAGAGCAACAGCGCAAAGCAGAGAGGGTACCATGTATGGTCTCTGTCACAGCCACTCCCGTCTGCTACTGCAGTGGGAAGCAGCCACTGACGACAGACAGTGAACAGCATGCCTTCTTCCAATAAAACTTAATTGACAGTTTCTGAAATTGGAATTTCACATAATTACATGTCACAGAATACTGTTCTTTTGATTTTGCCCACTCCCCCAACTATTTAAGAATAAACACACCATTCTTTGGAGGTTGGATTTGGCCTGGGGGAGCAGTTACCGGCTCCTAGACATAGCCCAATAATTTTGTTTCTATTATCACTACTAATTACTAAAGGGTTTGCTAATTTCTCAAAACGATAGCTTCTTCCTTCTCCCTGCAAATTTTGAAGGCGTGGCTTTCTATAATAAGGTAACCTAGAGGATGGAGAGATAGTATAGCCGGTAGGGTGCTGCCTCGCTGGATTCAATCCCCAGCACCCCATATGGACCTCTAACCTCTGCCAGGAGTGGTCCCAGTGTGAAGAACCAGGAGTAATCCCTGAGCACTGCTGGGTGTGACCGCTAAACCAAAATTAAAAACTGAGGTAATTTACTAAAATTCAGGTATGGAATTTGTCCTTTTGTTGAACTCTGCATGTAATGACCCACTTTATTAAAAAAAATGTTGTAGGGTCAGAGAGACAGTACAGCAGGTAAGCCGTTTGTTTTGCATGTGGCTGACCTAGGTTTGATTCCTGGCACCTCATATGGTGCCCTGAGCACCATCAGGAGTGATCCCTGAGCACAGAGCCAGGAGTAAACCCTGAGCACTTTAGGGTGTGGCTACAAATTAAAAACAAAACCCCAAAAATGTGTGTGTATGGTGGTATCAGGATAACAGCTGACCTCATGTACGTGAGGTCTGCACTTTATTGTTACATCCCCGGCCCCCAAACTGAGCTATTTTATTCAGTGCCAAGAATCAACTCAGGAGCATACAGCCGAAGAGAAGGGCCACATGGAGGGCAGGATCCACAGCTCCCGGAGGAAAAAAAAAACAGGTTCCAAAAAGAGCCGAGATCATCGGGAAGTCCCAGATGGGGTAGGTACTGCATCCCGCCTCCCCCAGATGGAACCCCGGTGACCAGAAGCCTCTACAAGCACAGCTCGAGTATGCGGGAACTAGGACTTTTCCTCAAAACCGCGGCCGCGTGACATCTCTCTATATACAAAGTGATCAATGGGAAGTAAACCACCTAACGTTTCTCCCTGAAAATCAGAGTTAAGTTGGGAGCACGGCCACAGCCCCAGAAACACAAGGACTTAATGCAGAACCCAGCAGCTTGGAGCAGAAAAGTGAACGGACTATGCGTTAATCCAGACCATCATGTCTGCCCGGAGGGGAAAGGGTGTTGCCCCATTCTCCCTCTCTTCTCTGGAAAGAAGGATGGCGGCCACATGGGAGCCTTGTGGACAGCAGGTATGAGCCGGGGGTGTGGGGGCGACTAAAACCTCATGGGAAGGGGAGCATTCCGGTCCATCCTTCATGCCCTACCGAGGTCACCAGTTGCCCCCCGCGAGCGGCTCTCCAGCACAGCCACGGCCCCAGAAGCACAAGGACTTAATGCAGAACCCGGCAGCTTGGAGCAGAAAAGTGAACGGGACTGTGCGTTAATCCAGGCCATCATGTCTGTCCGGAGGGGAAAGGGTGTTGCCCCATTCGCCCTCTCCTCTCTGGAAAGAAAGATGGCGGCCACATGGGAGCCTTGTGGACAGCAGGTATGAGCCGGGGGTGCGGGGGCGACTAAAACCTCATGGGAAGGAGGGTGTTTCGGTCCGCCTTTCACGCCCTACCGAGGCCACCAGTTGCCCCCCACGAGCGGCTCTCCAGCATGGCCACGACTCCAGAGCACAGAAACCAATTTCTTAACTATCTGACTTTCAGTAGAAATACTTCCAGGGTCAATAAGTAAAATAGCAGAAATCCAAAACCAACATTTAATTCTTGAACCCAGCTGTAGAAAGCAAATCACTTCACAATGCTTTTTCAGCATGTCTGATTTGGGGGTGGGGGGTAAACTCTAAATAATAGTGGTGAATCTTTTATTGAAACAATGAATCTAATCAAAGCAGATAGAGTGTTAACTAGAATTCATCTGCCTCACAGGGACTGGGAGGGGTGGGGGGTGGGGTTTTTATTGGGGTTCTTCATGGCAAAAAATAAGTATTGGTAAAGGGAAATGTGTTTGATATTTGCATGACTGAGACCTAAACCTGAAAGCTTTGTAACCTTTCCCACAGTGATTCAATAAATAAATTAAAAAAAAAAAAAGAATCAACTCAGGGCCTCGTGCACACAATACTCAGCCAAAACACTCTATGACGGAGTTTAGTTTCCTGGCCTCTATTTTAAAATCCAAGTGGTTTAATGTTTGTATAAATGAACATTCCTTTGGGTAGTTTGGACTAATAGTCTCGCGTGTGGGTTTTTTGTTTGTTTTTGTTTTTTGCTTCTGCCTTTTCTCTGTATGTAAGTCTGGTTTGGGGCAAGGGCAGCCAGTGCTGTGGGTCCTCCCTAAATTCTTTCCCAAGTTGTGTCCTGAGCACTCTCCCCTCAGCTACTGAACGAGCAGCTGTGGTCTGGCCTTGACTCCCAGGCACTTTCTCCCACTCCTCACTGCCTGTTTCCTTTCCGAGAACCACACCTAGCAGTACTTGGGGTGGGGGGGCGGGCTATGTGGTGCTGGGGATCCAACCAGTTCCTTTACTCCAGCCCTTTGCATTTCATCCAGGCCCTATAATACCTGGCTTTGGAGTCAGTAATAAAGCATCTTTAGGGCCCGGAATCTGAGAAGGGCGCCAAGCCAGGATTTCAAAGCCTGTTTGTAACTATCCGTCTATTTGGTGGGGGTGAGGCAGAACAGACCCTAAGAGGAGATTTTGATTTCTTAGTCAATAGTACAGGAATGTTAGCGCCTGACTGAAACTTGACCTGGCCTTTCTCCCACCAGGTGGCAGGGAGTGTCAGCACAGTGAAGACCCCTCCTTGGGGCACTAGAGAAGTGCAGTGGTATAGGTGAGGGTAAGGGCTTCTCACTCAGGTTGAATGGAACAAAGGAGAGTTCATCCATGAGGGTTCTGCCTTCCTGGTGTCACCCACATGGAGGGTTGCCTGGCTGTGTCAAGGGATCATATGTGGCGCCAAGGATCAAAGCGGGTGGGTGGAGCACAAAGCAAGCACTTTACCTGCTGTACTATCTCTTTGATCATAGAAACTTGAGGTGTGTGTGTTTTGGGGTCAGACCTGGCTGTGTTAAGGACTTACTCCTGGTTCTGTGCTCAGGGATCACTCCTAGCAGAGATATGGGTTGCTGGGGATTGAACTATAGTTGGTCTCATTCAGGGCATGTGCCTTAACCTCTCTACCATCTGTCTGCTTCTGGGAATATTTTACCAAATATAACCTGTGAGTCAAATCTAGAGTTTTCCTTTTTTAGGGTCAACACCCCTCAGTGCTAGGGGACGGTGTGGTGCCTGGGATTGAATCCAGGCCTCCTGTGTATGCACTCCAGCCTGTTAATGTTCTATATTTGGTGGGGGAGAAAGCTTAAGTCACATTTTGAGTCCATTCTAGTCTAGGTTTTTCTAATGCTTTTTTATGCTTAAATTTTACAGGTTGATATAAATATATATTTTTAAATTGTGCCAGGGAGTCATACCTGGTGGTGCTGGGAGCAGGTAGGTGATGCCCGAGATTGAACCTGGGGCCTTGCACATGCGAGACATGTGATCTACCATGACACCACATTGCCAGTCTCATACACTCATATACAA
This sequence comes from Sorex fumeus, assembly GCF_029834395.1. NCBI lineage: Eukaryota > Metazoa > Chordata > Mammalia > Eulipotyphla > Soricidae > Sorex > Sorex fumeus. Next base: position 49,409,342 of record NW_026606129.1, on the reverse strand, counting down.
ACTAGTCTTCATTTAATTTTAAACTTCTCCCCACACTTTGCTTCTCCTTTAGTAGTTCAAGATCATAGCTGTGACCCTCCATGTTTTACTCCCTTAGTGTTCTGACAGCAGGGACAGAGGACAGATAGCTTCACATCCTGTCTGTCTGGTGCCTGATGTGCAGTTGTCTTAGAATCTGATTCACTGCAGATAAACCCCCACCTATTTCATATTATTGCTAACGTAACTGGGCATGCAAATAAGATTCTTTTTATTACATTGTAGATGATACAGAGTTCGTTAATTTTCATTGTTCTTTTTCAAGGAATACATCAACAGCAAGCTGGATTCACGGACTTTTGACACCGCGTACACTATGCTCACATTATCACAGATGGCTCTGGAGATATAGCTGCCAACAGGAAAAAAGAAACCAATATCATCAGTGGACAAAAGGGAGAAGTAGACTTACCCATTGATGATGCTAAAATAGAACTGACAAAGATACATTCTATTCATTCATGTCAATTGATCCTTTAGTTATAGAAGTTTAGATAATGCAGATCTGGCAAAACCACACTGATGATCACTTGCAAGGGTGGATGCTGCCAGAATTAGCTATCACTCTAACTTGGTATATTATTGTATTTAATGAGAAGATTTCTATTAAAAATAGAATTCTAGTCCCTTTGATTTTGCTTGCTACACTCCAGGTGAATACCCTGAAAGAAGATTGACCTTTTTTCCAAAGGATGATGGAGGTGGTTGGCGTAACCCATCCCGCTGTTCTCATCCTATGTTACTGTCAGTTTTTCTAACTCCTCTCCACCAAGAGCTCAAATACTGGGGAAGGGTCCTACTGACAACCTTTGCCTTGCACTAACCCTAGAAAAGGTGACTGGCAAGTCTCCCCACCTCCCAGTCTCGCCATCAGGTTTGTAGGCTGGAATGGAGCTTTTTGACCATCTCTATTTACACTAAGCTAAGTAGAGGTGATATTCCTTTCTCCTTTCAAGCTCTTTGGAGACTAGTGGAAAGCTCCTCAAACCTAGTAAACCTACAGAGCTCATCAGATCTAAACAGCTTAAGCTCAGAGAAATATGTACCAGACATGGGGACTGGAGAGCTCCCAGACCAACAGGATGCAGTGCACACTTTGCATGCAGGAGGCCCAGGTTCATTCCTGGCACCACATAGTTCCCTGCCCTTCAGCACTACCAGGAAAAACCTTTGAGCACAGAACTGAGACTCGCCCCCAACTACTGCCAGGGAACACCTAAAAGCAAAAAAAAAAATTTATACTAGACTTATGAAATTTCTGAGAACAAATGACAAAGAAAAGATTTGTAAATAAGCCAGAGGAAAAGGACACATTATTTTAAGAGGAAGAGCCATTTGAATGGCAGCATAGTTTCCTTCTAGTAATATAGAATTCAGAAAGAAGTGACAAGTTATTTTCCAAAATGCTAAAAAACTAGAACTTAAAATAACAAAAAGACACAGTAGATAAAGACCTAAACCCAAATGGATGCTATTACAGAAACTCACTTCAAATAGAATGTAACTATGCTGGAAATAGAAGCTTGGAAAACAACGTACAAATATTAATGAAAAGAAAGCACAAATAGTTAATAGGTGAGGTATACTTTTTTTTTCTTTTTGGGTCACACCCAGTGATGCACAGGGGTTACTCCTGATTCATGCCCTCAGGAGTTACTTCTGGCGGTGCTTGGGGACCATATGGAATGCTGGGATGGAACCCAGGTCAGTCACGTGCAAGGCAAACACCCTATCCACTGTACTATATCCCTCCAGCCCCAGGTGAGGTATACTTAAGAGCAAAAATAAAGACCAGAAATAAGATGTGGGGCCAGAGTGATGGGGAGGGGGTTTTTCTTGCATGCGGCTGACCTGGGTTTCATCCCAGCATCCCATATGGTCCCCAGAGCACTGCCAGAAGTAATTCCTGAGTGCAGAGCCAGGAGTAACCCCTGAGCATCGCCTGGTGTGACCCAAAAAGCCAACAACAACAACAACAACAACAAAAAGCAAAAACAAAAACACGGAAACAAGACATGACATTACATAATAAAAGGGTCAGTTAATCAAGAATGCAGAATTGCAGAGTGCAAGAAAAATGAATAGAATTCAAAGTTAAATAAAAAAAACATTTATAGTTAGAACATTCAAATTTCTCAAAATTGACAGAATTTCTAGATTGAAAATTAGATGGAAGCAGAGGAGCTGAGGGCAAGCAACTGTGGTGCCATTTGTAGGCTATCCCACTCCATTGGACAGGATCCATGTTCTTTTCAGGCACACTTGGAGCATTTGTTAAAAAAAAAGATCCTGGGACATAAAAAATAGCAGATGTTGGTACTGGAAAGATAGTATAGTAGGTAGGCACTTGTCTTGAATGTGGTCAGCTTGGTTTCAATCCCTGGCACCACATAGGATTCCCTGAGCCCTGGCAGGAGGGATCCTTGAGCCTCGCCGGGTAGGGCCTAAAAGAAATCCCTCCCAAAAGAAATTAATGAAAGAGATACTCAACAATAAATCTCTCAGAAGAGAGCACAGAATGATATGCCATAGACATGCCTTCAGACCCTGTGCCAGGCTGTTTCATTTGGGGCAACCTGGAGGGGTAGGTAACATTCCCCTCCTGTCTAAACAGAGCTAGCACTGGTGCCCAAAACCTCCAGAACTCAACCGCCGCCATGCTCATAGCCGCTCTCCACATACTTGGATGAGCGTCATCCATGAGTGAATCTATTCCTGGACTGTGTGGCCACATTTGCAGCCACAGAACATCTCATACCGAGAGTAGCACACCATTTGATGGGGTTTAAAGTAGAAGACAAGGGGCTGGAGCAATGGCACAGTGGGTAGGGTGTTTGCCTTGCACTCAGCCAACCCGGTTTTGATTCCCATCCCATATGGTCCCCTGAGCACCGCCAGGGGTGATTCCTGAGTGCAGAGCCAGGAGTAACCCCCGTGCATTGCCAGGTGTGACCCAAAAAAGCAAAAAAAAAAAAAAAAAAAAAAAAAAAGTGGAAGGCAAAAGAAAAATTTTTAAAAATTTAAAAAATTAAAAAAATAAAGTAGAAGGCAACCAACCTTAGGGGGAAGTATATACAGATTTATATGTGTATGTATATATATATTATATATATAATATATATAAGCACACAAGGCTCAACCATTAACATATTACTAATCTCCTATAGAAGGGCTTAAATGCTCCTGGGTGAATTACAACAATCTTCACAGACTTTCCTCTAAGATACCTTTTTTTGGGATCATTTTTAGCAGATTATTCATAACAAGCAATACAAAATAAATTATTTCAGGGGGCTGGAGCAATAGCACAGTGGGTAGGGCATTTGCCTTGCATGCGGCCGACCCGGGTTCGATTCCCAGCATCCCATATGGTCCCCTGAGCACCACTAGGAGTAATTCCTGAGTGCAAAGCCAGGAGTAACCCCTGTGCATTGCCGGGTGTGACCCAAAAAGCAAAAAAAAAAAAATTCCAAAAACCAAAATAAATTATTTCAGTTATGCTTTGGGGGCAGGGTTTGGGGTTTGGTATGAAAACATCCAAAATATGGTGGTGGGATTGGAGTTTGAATATTAAATGTAATCAAAATTGTGTACAACTTTATAAAAAATAAATTAATGAAAGATAATAATCTATATTATTGAACTAAATGTGGCATTTGCATTAATATGCATACAGTAAGTCTCATAATAATGTAAAGCTAGATATTAGACAAGAATGACTGCACCCCATCTGACTGTCATTCTGATGGTTATAGCTGACACAATAAGGTGAGAACTAGGGGACTGAGGTAGACTGGGAGAGAAAAACTAAACCTCTCTCCACCGACAGATTACATGAGTATCTGCATAGAAAAATAATCACAGGAGCAAGAGCGATAATATAGCGGGCTGGGCATTTGCCTTGCATGTGGCTGACCTAGGTTCAACCCCCAGCATCCCATATAGTCCTCTGAGCACTTCCAGAAGCAATTCCTGAGTGCAAAGACACGTGTTACTCCTGAGCATCACCATGTGTGGTCCCAAAACAAAACAAAACAAATCACAAAATAATCTGAAAATATAATACAGATGAATCTAAGCTATTCAAATATAAATTTAGTAAGAGTATAGGATATAAGGGCAATAAAGGTAAAGTAAAGGTAAAGGCCCTCCCGTTGATCGTCGATTTGCTCGAGCGGGCCCAGTAACGTCTCCATTGGAGACTTTGTTGTTACTGTGTCTGGCATATCGAATACTCTCGGTAGCTTGCCGGGCTCTCCGAGAGGGGCGGAGGAATCGAACTCGGGTCGGCCATGTTGGCCGCTTGTAAGGCGAATGCCCTACCGCTGTGCTATCGCTCACAAAAGTTAATTGCTTTGCAATACTAGAAATGAAAAGTTGAAAACTAAAATTAGTAATGCCTGCACAGCAGAGCCTGGCAAGCTACCCGTGATGTATTTATTCAATATGCCAAAAACAGTAACAAGTCTCATGATGGAGACGTTACTGGGCCCGCTCGAGCAAATCGATGAACAACGGGAGGACCGTGACCGTGACCTGTACGTGCTCCAGGGCGACACCTGGGTTGGTGCTTAGGGTTTGGTCGTGAGGTGCCAGTGATCAAATGTGGGGCTGATGCAGAGCATCCACTCTGGCCTGAGCTGCCATCTTCTCACCTCTGGGGCTCACACTGTCCTTATGGCGAACACACTCTGATTGTCACCAGGGTCACTATGGTGCTCACACACACACTCAGCAGGTCATGCTTCCTGGTCATGGTACTTGCACATCTTTGTTTAAGCTGTGTTTTTTGTACCCCTTGGTTTTGGTGCTTGCACATACCCAGCTGCCATGTACTGCTCTCACCACCAGGGTTCAGGCAGCAGAGAAACCAGAATTGAGCTTGGCACATGTGCTGGCACTGGGGATTAGACTCATGAGCTGGCATTGGGGATTAGACTCATTAGACTTAAAAAAATTTTTTTTTCACTTTTTGGGTCACACCCAGCGTTGTTCAGGGGTTACTCCTGGCTCTGCACTCATAAATTACTCCTGGCGGTGCTTGGGGAACCATATGGGATGCCAGGTATTGAACCCAGGTTGGCCGTGTGCAAGGCAAATGCTCTACCCTCTGTTCTATCGCTCCAGCACTGCATATACTTTTAAGGCATGAATTCTAAATCACTGAACTCTTCCGCTAGCCCTAACCATTCTCTTTAGGGGTGTAAGTTTCTTCATATGTAAATATCCTCAAAGAAACTGTGTTGTCAGAGACTGACCCCAGTATCTTGTACATGCAAAGCATGTACTTTACTACTGAGCTACATTATCTGGCCCTACACAAAGAGTCTGTTAAAAGTTATTATTTTGTTTATTATGTGGAATTGACCGGGGGCATTGCTCAGGGGCTACTTCTGACTCTGTCCTCAGGGGGCATTCTTGGCAGGGTTTTGGGGGACTTTATGTCCAGTGATCAAACAGGGTTGATCTATTGCAAGATAAGTGCTTTATTTAATCCCCGTACTATTTCTCCAGACCAAATGTATAAAATTTCAAACTTCAGAATAATTTAAATAAAAAAATCAGGGCTTACCAGTTTGGTGCACAACCAACAGTGTCCTTATATTGCAGATGAAAGCAGCTCTTGAGATATGGATGACTGTCTCCTTCTTCCCACATGTACATGTGCAAAGAGTCATCCATGGCTGTGGTGAGCACATGGACAGAGTCCTTTAAAGGATACCCAGGAGTGAGTGGCCAAGTCAGAGGCAGAGCAATGAATAGTGAAAAGAAAGGCTCATACACACCGTCCATATGCAGCCAATGTTCTTCTGGTGATGCTCGAATTGTTGTACTTGGAGGCCATTGATGGTGAAAAGGAACAGGGAGGATCCGCTCTCAAAAGCAATTGTGCTCCCGTCACCAACTCCCATCCACATAGGAATCTCCATGTGAGCTGGCAGCCGGAAACTTGCGATCTGACTTGCTGAGTTCATGCAAAACACAGACACACATACATGCAAATTCTGGTTCATTCATCAGAATAATAGCCTTGCAATAAGTGGGGAAAAGACATTTCCTGGGCCTACCATGTGACTCAGTGGTAGAGGGTTGCAAATCTGCAGTCCCTGCCTTTTGGGATCCCTGAGGCCGGGACAAAGTGAGCAATCATCTCTGACTCACTGTAGCCAGGTGTACAAACCCCAAAACAGCAAAGGGAAGACAAGGAGAAAAATACTAATAGGTATGCTTAAAGAAAAGTACACTTGTGGAGGGATGGGTGTTGGAATACTGTATGACTGAAATTACAAAGCTGTTCATGATTGGTCATGAATGGCTTTGTAATGCTCTAATAAATAAATATTTTTAAAAATTTAAAAAAGAGAAAAGGACATACTTTCTAAGTCCATAGGACTCTGGTCCAGTGAAGAAAATAAATTGGTAAGCCATTGGACAAGGGAATGGGTGCTCTGACATAGAAACAGAGAGATGTGAGCAATTAATAGGAGCTCAGACTTTGAGGGGAGGCTCTGGTGGGAAGAAACCTGGAACTCAGATCCTAAAACACCATAGAAATCCTTCCCAGTCTGCCCTAGAAAGAACAGGGTGTGCAGAGGTCAGAGCGTGCAAGTCCAGAGACCTGGATTGGCTGTCAGCTACAGTGATCCTCGGCCTCCAGTACACACACCAGCCTGTTTATTAGATGCCTCACATGCTCATAGTGGATGCATGTGTGACAGGGGAAGAGAGCAGTGTGTTGGGGCTGGAGCGATAGCACAGTGGGCAGGGCGTTTGCCTTGCATGTGGCCAACCTGGGTTTGATCCCCAGCACCCCATATGGTCCCCTGAGCACTGCCAGGCATGATTTCTGAGCACAGAACTAGGAGTAACCCCTGATCACTGCCACGTGTAGGGGGAAAAAATTCAGTGTTCAAAATAGGGATCGCCTACCTGTAATGACTATTTTGCCTTCAGTCCTCTCAGCTGTTATGTCAAAGGTGATAAACCCTATTGCATTGACCGAGTCTTTTCGGAACATCACTATGATCCTGTTTGGTCTCCTTGGGGCCCAGGTGGCTTTGCAGCATGATGAATATGGGACTGAGAGAATTGCAGGAACCTGGTTTCTTGCTGGGTTCAGTAAGCACTCTGTCAAAAATATCTATGGAGAGATTATCACACATGATGTCAGGAGAAGGGGAGATAAATATATCTGAGTCACAAAGTGACTTGGAAAAACTACCCTAGAAAAAATTTCGTGTTGGATAGGCTTGAAAGATAGTAAAGGAGTTTTAGGCTCTTGGCTTGCATATGGCTAACTCCAGGGCCATGTCCCATAAGCACTGTCAGGAGTGATCCTGAGCACAGCTAGGTGTGATCCCCAAAACAAAATAAATTTCATGTTGGAGCCAGAGAGATGGTACAGGAAGTAAGACACTTGTATTGGGCTGTGGCAGCCATGACCGCCCCCTCCTCCCAATATTTGAATCCCTAGCATCACATATGGCTCTCCAAGCACCACCAAGTGTCACTGAGCACAGAGCCAGGAATAACCCCTGAGCGTCTCCTAATGTTGCCAACTAGCCCGTCCTCCCCCCACCAATCACATGTTGCAGGCCAAGCTTTATTTTGAATCTCAGGAAGTGTTGAGTAGTCTTTTCTGCCTGTCTCTCCTACAAAGAACTCCACCTTCCTACCCTGCCCCAGAGAAGGACAGGGTCCACGGAGCAGAATTCTCAAAGCCTCTCTGGCCTTCCCTGGGGGCTGCAATCATCTTGCCACCCTGGACCCCGACCAGGTGGCAGGTGAGTAAGATTGTCCTTCTCCGAAAACTAGACAAGGGATGCTGGGCTTTTCCTGCATCTGCTCTTAGTTCCCTGTTTTCTGATGCCTCAGCACATAGACCCTGCTAAAAATGGTTTGCTTTGGGACCAAAGGCCTTCTCAGAATGACATTTAGATCCTCTTGAATGTTTATTCGCTTCTGAACTTTTTGTACTTTCTAGTCAAAGAGGGATGAAAGCTAAAGAAGGGAAGGTAAAGTGAGCAAGGTTACCTAAGGTCCTCATTCCCTGGTCTCTCACCCTCTTCCATCCTCTTCCTGATTGAGGCCTTATGAAAAAATTTCTAAATGGTTTTGCATTAGTTTGTTGCCCAGAGAAGTATTTATTAACCCTTTCCTAGTCCTTTTATATTTTTTGTGCCATATCTGGTGATACTCAGGGGTTACTCCTGGCTCTTCACTCAGGAATTGCTCCTGGCTATGCTCAGGAAACCATTTAGGATGCCTGGAATTGAATCCAGGTTGGTTGTGTGCAAGGCAAGTTGTGTGCTGTACTATCACTCTGCTTTCCCACCCCAATCTCTTTCCTGATCTTCTGACCTTGTTTATTTCCTGTGGCTCTTCTATCCTATGGGTTGCCTCCCCAAGTCTTGTGCCATGGCCTAGAATTTGTGATTTTTACCTGTGAACCTCTCAGAATATCCTGAGGACCCATAGTTCCAATTGAGATACTCTGGCCTATAGGAAACGGTTCCACCTGAGACAGGGCCCTGGAGAGGAGAGAGCAATTTTTCTGGTCCTCACTAAACTCTTCAATTACTCAGCCTTCTGAGTGCTTAACCTCTTCTCCCACATGAAAACACACACAGAGCAACACCTACTGTTGGCAATGTGCCTTGTTGGGTTCCATCTGCAAACAGCCATTTCTTGTCAGAAGAGAAGTTCAGAAAATCAACACTATATTGAAATGCTTTTATTTTTGAAACTTCCTTTAACTCAGGCACAGTAAATGTGTAGATGTCACCACTAAGGCTGCCCACCTGAAACCAAATCATCATCACCATGTTACTGGAAAAAGTTGGAACATTGAAAGCACACAGAAATCAAGGGAAATCCAGGACACTGTTTCCCCAATCACACAGTGGTTCTTGTGAGCCTCTACCAATAGCTAATGGTAACAAAAGGTCAGAAACACCAAATGCTGACCAGCTCCACACATTAATTGTGAACTAGATTGGCCTCTATGAAAAACAGTTCAGAGATTCCTCCAAAAGTTAAACTTATAACAATCATATTATCTAGAAATTCCATTCCAAACAATCTCAAAGTCACTAATTCAAAATATATGCACATGTTTGTTCACTGCAGTGCTATCAGCAATAGTCAAGTTTTGAAATCAATCCAATAGTCAACTTTTGAAATCAATCCAAGTGTCCAACAATATATGGTTATATAAACAAATATGGCATATAGACCCAATGGAATTCTTATAGACCCAATGGAATTCTTATAGACCCAATGGAATTCTTATAGACCCAATGGAATTCTTATAGACCCAATGGAATTCTTATAAGCCATCCTGAAATATGAAATCTTGCCTTTTTTCTACAACATGAATGGAAATGGAGAGAGTCAAGATAAAGTGAAGCAAATCAGAGGAAGAAAGAAACGCTGGATGAACTCAGCCAGGTGTGAGGTATAAGAAACAAAACAAGAGCACAGGGAGAGCCCAGTGAAAAATCCTTTAGCTTGGACCCAAGAACTAAGGTAATCAAGGTGGGGAGGGAGTGGGAAGCATGTGTGTGGGGGACACAACTATGGAGGGTCTTGGCCCTTTGATGGTGGGTGAGAAGTGGTAACATTGTACTCCTAAAACATGCGAACATTTATTGTCTTGTAAGTCAATGTTACATTATCAAATAAATAAAACCTATGCCTTGCCTGCCTCAAAAAATTGTGGGGGCTGGTAAAAAAAATAAAATAAGCTTCTCATAGGATAATATTGCTTTGTCCTTTCTCCCTTTTTCCACGAGGAACTCAGATTTATTACAGTGCTCCTGAGGCACTTCCATTCCATTGTGTTTATCTGTAAATTCTTCCCTGTGCTCTCCTCCCCAACCTGTTAATCAGCTTTTCCCCTTAATCAGACTCTGTTAACTTGTAAGATTAGATTCCTCAGAAATCTATGATTTTATATGTATGAGTGAAATATTGCCTTTCTTCTCTCCTTATGTCTTTTGAATGTTTAATGCAATGTCCTTTTTGTATAGATACAGAAAGACAGTTAATATTATGCTTTTGTAACTTAGGATTTAATTGGCTTTGAATATTATTCACTCCCGGGCATCTGCTTTCTCGACTTAAGCCTCAGTTGCCCTTGGTTCCTAACACCCCAAAAGCAGAGTCCCGACGAGGGACTGAATGGACCCAGGGCAAGCGGTGAGCTACCCTGGCATCAAAATGGACCAGACCAAAGTGCCACGATTCTTAACTATAAGAGTTTGATCATAGACAAATGCTGTCATGATCCAAAAGTAACAAGGCTAGGACCCTGATAGGGGTAGGAAAGACTATCTGGCCTGAGCACTGTAGTCTGAGATCGAGATGACCCTAGGAGGGCAATTCTATAAGTTTAAGGTATTTTACTATATCCATACAAAATGATTTATATATGCTTATATGTTTGTTTGACAAGGAGAGAAGCACACCCAGGGGATTCCACCCTAGGGTGGATTGATCTGATGATGAGAATCTGTCCTAGGAGCATATTTCCCCGAGGGAAAGAATTCTATCCCTATTGATTGTGATCGCACCTATGTGTAATTGTTACCCCAACCCCTCATGCTTTGGGATTTTAACTAGACTGTAAGAGTGGGCTGAGTGATCAGAATCAGAATCAAGACTCCAGAAAAGGATGAAGGGGGATCGAGAAGGAGAATGAAGTAGCATGGGGGAGGAAGAAGCAGGAGGAGAATCAGAGGAGAATGGACATGGGAATGGAATAAACTGCAACTAAGACCAACCAGCCTGGCCCTCGTTTCTGCCCTTGCCTGCCCATCGCCATTGACCTCCCCAGGGTGGGGGAAGAGGCGTGAGACTACCAAACTCTGGTGGTGGGAAAGACAGAGCCGCCGCCGCTGCTGTGCCCTTTTTTGAGTTTACACAGCTTCTAATTCCCAAGCATTCTTCACAGGATACTTTCTTTACTCATTAGTTCATCAATACTATTTTTTTCCCCTCAACATCTCCCCAGAGACACATCTCTTCCTCCCACAGACCCTATCCAAGGCTGTAGACTGTACAGTATTTCTGTGAAATGTTCCTACGTGGAAGAGGAGACACATATAAAAATAATTCAGGAAAAGATTTGCTTTAAATAAGATTAGCTACTATTGTAGTATACAGAGGACCCATAGTTCCAGTTGAGATACTCTGGCCTATAGGAAATGGTTTCACCTGAGACAGGGCCCTGGAGAGGAGTGAGCAATTTTTCTGGTCCTCACTAAACTCTTCAATTTCTCAGAGAAGGCCGAAGGCCAGGAGGGAATGGGACATGTATGAGTAGCATTTGCTGGCATACTGCGGCTCTCAGGGAATGTGGAAAGGATGACCTCAGGCAGATAGGTGGTGATGCTAACAGGAATGGGACTCCTGCAGTTGTACAGGCAGCACATTTTGCATGGGGGACCCCTCCAGAAGCAAGGCTCACTTACCACCAGGAACGAGCGCTCCACAGTAGCACCAACATCCAAGGAAAAACAGCAATTGGGCAGTTTGAGAGTACCCAAATCCTCTTTGTCCCGACAATTCCACATTTTGATGATTCCCTCCATATTCACAGTGAATGCAAGATGCATATGAGGGAGAGTTACGATATTCAAGAACGGAGACCTTTGGACCGGGCTTGCCCAGATTATAACACCCTAGAGAACAGAAAGAACACTTGCTGCATCCAAGGGTTCTTCACACCTACTCTGTAATCATCCCACTAGTCTTTAGTTGGTCACCTTCAAATCTGATTCAGGTCCTGGGGAAAGAATAAGAAAATGCTCCCAACATCTCACTTTATTGAACAGTAGTAAGCAGGAAAAAAGAACTATGTGATATATGGGACTATGTGTTATATTCAAGGGTAGGAGAACACAAATGTGAATAAAGAATGATCAGAATAAAATCACGCAGTTCACTGCAACCTGTATGGAACTGGCACTTATCATGTTAAAGGAACTAACGAAAATTATTGGATGACCTCACTTACCTGTGGTAATACAGATACAGGACAAGGGAATGGAAAGTATACAATGATGGCCAACCCGTGGCCCTGAACTATTTAAATGAGAATGCTAATGAAGGAGGTAGAGGAGGAAGTGGACTATGATAACATAAGGGCATTGGTCAAGGGTCTTGGACATTTCAGCAATGTAGAGGTGAGGTAACTACATCACAACCCTAAGAGTCAACACTATTGTAAGCTCATGACCTAAACTAAGTAAATTTTAATTTAAAATCTTTTGCTTGCGTTTGAACCATATCCACAATGCTTAGGGGTCACTCCTGGAGCTGCTTGGATGACCCTATGGGACACCAGGGATTTAAACTTGGGTCAGCTGTGTGCAAGCCAAGTGCACTCCCCACTGTACTTTCTATCTGGCCCCCGAAGTAAATATTAAAAAGTGAGTTTGCTAAAAGAGGTGGGGTGGGAGAAGGGTCATAGGTGGAGGGGTGTTGGTGTTAGGTTTGGAGGTGAAACACTGAATACTTGAAACATAACAAGTGTTTTTGTAAATCATGGTGAATTTAAAAAAAAATAAATGTTAATAAAAAATTAGATTGTTTTTGCGCAAATCAGCTTTCTTCTTTCTAACAGTCTTTGACAAGTTACTTCTGTAACTTCTGTAAGGACTATATTACTTCACAACACACGAAACAAAACTCAATTCTGCCTCCTACAGGGCTTTAGAGCATAAGAACTATCTTGAGAATTGTTATTCCATCATTGACTATTTACATAAAAAAGCTCCCCTGTGAACTTTTCTTTAGATTTTTAAAACTTAAGTATGTCATATGAAGGACAAACAACAGATAAATGCAAATTTTGATAAACTATGAAATGATCATTATAACTTTTTTGGGGGTGATGGGGACCAAACCTCGGCTTGCCACCTGCAAAGCAAGTTCTCTGCCCGCTGTTCTATCTCCAGGCCCTGTAAATAGTTCTAGACTTTAGCAACCCCCCTGCATTCTTTTTATTAACCTTGCCTCCCTCCCCAAAAGCAATGACTGTTTTGAGGCTTGAATCTGGACTCCTGCATGCAAGCATGCATTCAATCCCTTTTGAGCCATCTCCTAGGCTAGTGATAATTTTTCTCGTTCTTATAAGTATGAGACCTTGCCAGTACAATTGCTGTGTGGTAAATCATAGCAAAATTGGGTGACTTAAAACAGTAAGTTTGTTCTTTGATAGTTTTAGATCGAAGTTCAGGAACAGCTGGGCCCAGGGACTCAGGGCTAACACCAGCTCCCACTTTCAGGATGTCTTGCTCTACAGCTGCCAAGGGGGAGCTGGCTACTGTCAGGGTCCTCAGTATCCATTCCCCCTGGCCATTCAAAAACTTCTCACAACATCATAACTAGATTTCTAAGAGCCAATGACTCTAGAGAGAGGAAGTATCTTTTAGGCCAGAACTTCAGAAGTTATGCACCATCACTTGCACAATAGCCTATTACTTACAAAGGGTCTGCTTGGTATGGAAATAGCCTGCAGAAGATGAACACTATAAAAACAGGAATATTGAAGATCATCTTATATGCTGACTGCAGTTCATCTTGTAGCTACAAATGATCCATCTGTCTCCTACCTGTAAAACACATTCAGCACCTCCTCTTGTCCCTGAATGATTATGCCATCATTTCAGAGTCTAGATTCTCACTGTTTAATTAGGTCCAGATACAAGGAGGCTTTTTATATTCATCTTGTTTTGTTTTTGTTTTTTGGGCCTGTGGTGCTGGGGATTGAAGCTGGGTCAGTCTTAAGCAGTGCCAAGTGCCCTACTCCCTGATCTCTCTCTCTCTCTGGCCTTGACATTCAGTTCATTTTTAATGTGAAAAACCTTAGAACTGTTTTAGTTGTCTGTCTCCCACATTTTCAAAATATAAGTGAAGGGAAGGCGATGGATGGCATGAACCCTCTCATTCAAGGAAAAGGGGGATAGGCCAGAGAGATAGTGCAGTGGGTAAGGCGCTTGCCTTGCGCGCTGACCCAACTTTGATCTCTGATATCTCATGATTCCCCCTAGCACTGCCAGAAATGATCCCTGAGTGCAGATGGGAGTAAACTTTGAGCACTGCTGGGTGTGACAACCCCCCCAAAAAAAGAAAAAAAAGAAAAAGGGGGGAGTGGAAAATAGGGTGGAAGAACTAGGAAGCATCGAGGGCTGACAGCTATGTAGAAAACTTGAAATTAGAGAACAACATGCACAAGTCTTGAAGAATGAGCTCCTGGGGCCACGCTAGGTTGCTGCTTCACATACAGAAGAGGTTCTAGTGCTTTCTAGAACTGACTGATCAGTTCTCTGAGGCCTCTTAGCTTTTGCTGGGGCCCAAGGATTTTTGTAGCCATCACTTTAAAGTATGGTTATCTACATTGCCCTGGCTAAATCTTTTTTGGTGTCCTATTTCTTAAATTATAGCATCATTTGAAATCTTTAAAAAAAAACTGGGAATAAAAATTAAATAAAAGATTGGGAATTTTCAGGGGGCCAGAGATATAATGCAGTGGGTCAGGCTCTTGTTTTGCATGTGACTGACCCAGGTTCTATCCCTGGCACTCAATACAGTCCCCTGAGCTGGCCAGGAGTGAACCATGAGCACAAAGCCAGGAGTAAGCCCTGAGTACAGATGGATGTGCCCTCAAAACGAAACAAAACATAAAAGACTGGGAATTTTTAGAACCAAAACTGTTTGGCTCCCTCTCCCCCAATTGTTTGTTTTTATAATTCTAACTTGCTTCTGACTAGAATCATCAAAAAGCAGTCAACAAGCCAATATTCAGTATTTTGCCTGAAAATATCCTTAGCAAGATTATTCAGTTAATTTTATGTTTTATAATTTTCGTTTCCCACAGGTGGCTGTAATGCTAAACTTCCTGCCACTGTGTGAAAAGGATTCCCCTTCCTCTAGCACCCAGTAACATTTCCCCACTTTAAGTCCTCATTGATTCACGTTGGGCCCCTTAGGCTTTTGCTAACAATCTCTTCACAATCCAACACCCTGCCCACTACCTGGTTTTCAAACTTCTTTCACATTTAAGGTTTTGTTTTTGTTTGAGGGCCAAACTCAGTGGCACCAGGACCACATGGGTCTGGAGCTCAAACCCCAGCATCCGCATGCAAAGCATGAACCCAACCCTTTGAGTTCTCTCCCTGACACTGCATTCTAGATTTATGGCAGCATCCCACTTCCAGATAATTAATAATGAATTTATTGTGGGGCTGGAGCGATAGCACAGCAGTAGGGCATTTGCCTCTCATGCAGCCGGTCTGGAGACAGGTTTGAATCCTCTACCCCTTTGGGAGAGCTCGGCAAGATACCAAGAGTATCTTGCCTGCATGGCAAAGCCTGGCAAGCTACCCTTGAAGTATTCAATATGCCAAACACAGTAACAAGTCTCACGATGGAGACATTACTGGGCCTGCTCCAGCAAATCGATAAACAATGGGAGGATCGTGACCGAATTATTGTGTTATCAAAAATGGATTAGAAAATCAGAGCAATAAGGACTCATTCCATACAGCATTTTGTTAGTCAAAAACTCAGAACTGGATTCACTGTGTCACTCTAATTTGGTTGCTGTAAGATACAGGCTGGGATGCAGTAACCTATAGGCTTGTCTGGGGCTGGAGGATCCATTTTTAAGATGGCTCACACATATGACTGCAAGTTGGTGTTGGCTGTTGGCAAAAAAGTCTGGTTTCCCTGCCATGGGACCCATCTGGGTGGGAAAACTGCTTTTCCCTAGAGCAAGAACTTAACTTTTCTAACCCCGCCTCATCCCTGCAATTTACTGTTACTGATATACAAGAGGGTCAATTTAAGGTAAGAGCAGGAGTGGGAGCGGGAGCAATAGTACAGCAGGTAGGATATTTTCCTTGCAAGCAGCCAACCTGGGTTTGATCCCCAGAATTCCATATGGTCCCCTGAGCACTACCAGGAGTGATTCCTGAGTGCAGAGCCAGGAGTAACACCTCTGCATTGCCGGGTGTGACCCAAAAAACAAAAGCAAAAAATTAAGGTGAGAGCACACTTCCAGAACTTCATCTCATTCATTTCATACTACCTCATATTCATATAACAGTATCTACCATCTTTTTGAAGTAGTAGAGAGGCATTATCTAATATTAATGGGAAAGAGTAAAACTACAAACAGGAAAAAGATTCTTTATTTTAGCCACACCCAGCTGTTCTAAGAGCTTACGCCTGGTTCTGTGCTCAGGTGTCACTCCTGGTGAAGCATGATGAACCATATGGAGTTTTGGGGATTGAACTTGGGTTGGATGCATGCAAAACAAGCACTCTGCCTGTTGTACTATCTCTCCGACTCCAGGGAAAAAAAATAAGTACTGTTATCTGAGGGCCTGGGAAAGGCTCAGCATCAAAGTGTTGCTCTGCCAGCAACAGGCTTCAAGTTTGGCTTTTTTATTTTTTGCAGGGGCAGAGGGAGGGGCACACTCAGCATGCTCAGGAATTATTCATGGCAGACTTGGGGGACCATATGGGATGCTTGGAATTAAACCTGGGTTAACCGTGTGCAAGGCAAATACCCTACGCACTGTACTATGCTGTAGTTTTGGCCCAAGGCCACAAGTTTGATCCCTAGAACTACCCATGTGAACAGATACCGGTTTGGAGAGCTGTGTGGCAACAAAGCCTGTGCTCACTCTCCAGAGCACCACAGCTAATGTGTGTGTAAGCACCACGAGGTAGAGTATAAAAATAAAGAATAATCCAAGATCCTCACTAAGGTCTTCTATTTCCCTATCTGGTGCTTCTTGCTCTGCATGTACTAGTCCTGATTGTGGGTTCCTGAGAGGTGGCCTCAAGTAGAGAGCACTTCCCTAGGATAAAACCCGTTCTGACAGACGCAGAACAGGCAACGAAGAGGCACAGTGCCCAAAGATCATGTCCCCGATAGAAGATTGTTCCTTAGATAAATTTAGACAGTCAACCAAAAGTGAACCTGTGCACCTTTTGATCCTCAGCACCACCTGGTAACCAAGTACCACTGCAGGGCACGGCACCCCTAAGAAAACTTTAGGGGTCTGTGAGATAATACCAGGTGAAGGTGCTTGCCCCTTGCCTGCAGCTGACACTGGTTCTATCCCAGCCACTGCATATGGTCCTCTGAGCATCATCAGGGGGCAGGGAGAGTCCCTGAGCACCACTAAACCCCTCAATAAAGTGAACCTGCATATCTAGAGTCTAAACGAGGACACAGATGAACAGCTGGAGGCCCTGCTTTGTCAGCATTCCAGTAAGATTTTCCTCCCAGCGCTTGCTCCGTTCTGGAGGGACACAGATGTGCATTATGTGGGCCAGGCACGGCCAGACTCACCTCCTGCACGTCCCAGGCAAGCAGTCTCTGGTTGGATGACACGGCGCACAAAATTGACTTTTCCTGTTCATCCATTGTGTGGCCATTGCCTGAGAGGTAAGCCATAGGTCCTATGACTCCTAGAAAGAAATAGACTATGTAAAGAATGTATGGCACAGGCAGCAGAGGGAGGAGCCAACAGAAGAGAGGCCTTAGAAGATAATGTCAAGTTTTCCTGCACATTCTTAAGAGGGTTTGTGTATCAATTACCTACAAGAGTATCAGAGTTTTTTGAAAATTGGGCTTCAAAGTCATCCAACATGGGCTCCCATTGCTGATCTGGGAGATAATGACCAACTTCTGTTTTCACTTTAATCTTAGTGTTGTAGATATAAAATGGGAATCTAAAAAATAAATCTCTTCATAATTTTTTAAAATACTAGGGAACAAACCCAGGGCCTCACACATGCAAGGAATGTGCCTATGGCTAATTTATACCTTACCCACCTCCAGAGTGAAGGGAACTATTTTGAGCTATAAGGAAGTATCAGGAACTAAGCAAGTAGGAGAACCTATTATTTTATTATTTTTTTTAAAAGAGGAACATTTTTGTTTATTTATCTTTGGCTTTTTTGGGTCACACCTGGTAATGCTCAGGGGTTACTCCTGGCTCTGCACTCAGGAAATTACTCCTGGAGGTCCTGGGGGTACCATATTGGAGGCCAGGGATTGAACCTGGGTCTGCCTCATGCAAGGCAGGCTCCCTACCTGCTGTACTATCGCTCTGGCCCTCAGAACCTGTTATTTTAAAAGTTTCCCTTTGGGGAGCAGGAGATCGTATAGCAGGTAGGGCCCCTGCCTTGCACATGGCCAACTCTGGTTCAATCCCTGGTACTGCCTTGGTTCCCCTGAGCACCACTAAGAGTGATTCCTGAGCACAGAGCCAAAGTAAGCCTTGTGCCGGATGTGCCCTCAAGTACTGCTGTCATTTTCACAACCCCACAATCAGGGACACGATGGTGTCACAACCCACAAATTAAGCAGCTTTGCCCTAGGGGTCCCAGTCGTCATACCGATTTTGCCCCTTTTTACTTTGAGGTTAAAGTCCTGTGGCTGTGCCAAGGCCATCTGGCGCTCCTGTCTCGTTAGGCAGAGAAAAAAGTTCTTCCATGTCTGTGTGCCCTGAAGCTGAGTGAAACTGCAGAAGCTCCATTTTTTCAGACACAGTTTTCTGGAAACAAGGTCACAATCCCATCAGTTCCAACATCCCTGTCCCAATTGCCCACCACTGACCTTCACCTCTCACTCCTGCCCTGCATGACATGAGACCTCCTCTGCCTGGGCAACCTGGTCTCCCCACCCAGCCCTTCCCTTGCTCACCTCCACAGGGATTCAGTCTCTGCAACTTTCTTCCAGGACTGGGGGAGAGAGAAGAAAGATACAATCAAGATCTACAGTACCCAAATGCTGACAATGCTATCTCCCCTACTACTAGCATTTGTGCTGGACCAAGGCCCACCTGTTAGGAGCTACATTCTAATTCTCAAAGCCTCGCAGTGTTAAAAATGGCTGGGAGATGCATGGCCCGGTTGCTGCTGCTAAAAGTTCTTGGAATTCCTGGAGGATTTCCAGAAAAAGACAATTTCTGAGAGCTTGAAACCGGAGCTTCTGGGACCATTAAGTCTATACAATACACCTGTAGCAGCTAGACATTTTGTTGTTTTGTACCAGACTCTGTAGTGCTCAGAAGTCTGTTCTGGCAGTGCCAGGGTTTGAAGCTAAGTGAGCCACGTTCAAGGCAAGAGCCTTCTACACTGTATTAGTTCCCTGGTGTGACTTCACCATGCGGAGGTGCACGGTGATTGTGTTTGGTGGTCGAGAGCCACCTTGCCATCCTCCCCAGGCCTCCACAGCAATGAAACAAAGAGATGGGGGACTCACGGATAGACAGTAAAAATGGCCCATTTAATGCAGAGCTGCTAGCATACTTTTAGAACATCTGAAGGGGTTTGAGGTATAGGAGTGCACATAGGTGTGACTGATCATTTACAGAGGTAAAGCATTTTGGCGGAGGCAATTCTCTGGAGAGGATTAACCCAAGGAGGCACTCAGTCTCCCAGGAACATCTATATTGCTCTTCTCTTTCTCTTAAGTTGTATATATTAAACAATTTACTTATTAATATTACAGCTATTTGGATAAACACAGTAAGAGATACAGATTCCAAAACTTAGTTCTCTGGGCTCTGAGAGCAAGAAAGATTTTTACCATTAATACCAGACTAAGTCTTCAGGCCAGTTCATCTTGCCCTTCCCTATGGAGGTCCTGTCTCTTAAGTCATAACAGCTTTCACCAAGACCATGCTTTTATGCTTTCTAGACTGTCCCATTTCAGTTCCTGGGTAGCTTCACCAATCGCCTCAGGTCCATCCCAGTACCACAGTGGGACCTCTCTTTGTGGGGTGTTAAGAACTATAGCAACTGAAGCCTGAGTCAAGTAATTATGATTGAGTAGATATATTTTAGAGTCAATCAACTCCCAAATATTAGGAACATAACATGGTCTTTCTGTGTAAGCAAAGAACATTGCTCTATAGTAAAATATGAAAAGGGTATAGGGGAAATAGAAATTCAGGTAATTCTATTCACTATAAACACTGTCCAGAGTCACCTAAGTTTTGGGCTTATAGAAAACCAAGTCTGACTTGGTGAATTGTGACAAGAGGTAAAATTAAAGATAAACTCAGGGGATTAAGGTTGCTCACAAGAGCTTGGTAAGCTTCTCTGGGGGGAGGAAAAGGGACAATTCAGGAAAATTTAGGGTTAATATCCAACACCATTGCCCCTCGTAATTTTCATTTAACAAACTAGGAGGCCCTCAGGATGAATGATATTAACCTTAAATGCCCAGTATATTGGTATGTTATTCTGAAAATTGCTGCTCAAATGGGTCAGGTGAAGCAATTGAGTACCAGGGATGCAAGTATATTGGAGGGCAGGTCAAATTTAGGCAGATCTAGAAACATTTAAGGAATGAAGGCATGCCGACAGGATAGGGCTGGGGTGGCAAAGACATCAAGGCCATAGGAGCAAGGTGAAAGTGACTTGAGCAAGAAACAGGAGGAAAGGGATGGAGACAAAGATGGTCAGCACAGAGTGACAGTGAACAACTTTTACCTTGTTCACTTTGGAAACCTGTAGCAAGCTGAATACATCCAGAAAGGAGAAGATTCTCAACAACGGCACCTCAGGCAACTGGATCTCCATGTTACACAGCCTGAATCCAACTCCGGTCTACTTTTTCCTCAGTAGATGGCCCTGATTTAAAAGCCTGGGCCAAATTTGCAGCACTTGGGAGGCCTTCCCCTCACCGGTCCTCATTTTGAGGGAAATAACTTCAGGTGAGCCTGCTCATCTTGTGGGGCTCTCACAGGACCTGATGTGCACAGCTGAGGGCATCCCCTTAAATGCAGTTAGCATTCATTGTCTATTCTGCCTTTCTTAGCTGTGGGACCATTGGCCCTCTGTGAGTCCACAGGATGTTTGAAGTGGGCCATAGGCAAAAAATCAAATAACTGGAATTCACACCATGAGACTAGGGACTCAAAAGGTAGGAGAGTGGGACCACAGGAAGGGAACAAATTTGGAAGGGGACCATGGTTGAAAAAAGGGCAGAGAAATACAGGTTCATGTGCCTTTATCTATACTTTCTTCACATTGAAGATGTAGGAACCGGCAGAGCTCAGTTGCTGATGAACTTGGCAGAACTCTTTAATAAATTTCCACTAACATCTTCATGTCTCCTCAAGTCTCTGTGTGGCATCATGAGTTCCCCATCACAGGGTGAGAATCTGCTGACTGAGGGGACACAGCAGGACTGTCTCCCAGTTCAGCACAGCTGCTATGCTCCCAAGTCCCACTGTGAACTGTGCACCCAGCTTTCTGGTGGGAGGGGAAGTCTGAGCCCAACTTCCCTACAGGCTGGGCTGAGCACACAGGCCTTGTCTGAGGAGGTTCAGACCCTAACTTCCTTTCTCTTCTAATAGATGTTTTTCTGCCAAAAACCTGCTGGCCCATCCCATGTTTCCCTATGGGGAGACCCCCTGAGGCTCAGCAGTGACCCTTTTTTCCTTAAACTGATGTCATTAGGCTAACTCCATCTCACAAAGAGGGTCTAGAAAATTCTATGGGTGATTTGACAAAAATATCCGGGGCGGGGGGGGGGCCAGGACAAACACAAAAACTTTTCCTCTTTTCACTTCTAAAATTATATAAGGATATCAACACAACAACATTTGCCCTCAGTTTTGGGATTCTTCAAAACCCTGGTTCACTGAGGTAACTGTAATCACAACTTCCCCAAGACCTCCTTTACGCATAATTCAGGAGATCCTTAAATGTGCTTACATTAATTTATCTTTCAATGGTTTGGGACAAAATCAAAGGTTACCATTTTTATTACAGAAATTGAATTTAGGACCCTGACCACCACCTCCCCACACACACCCACACACAGAGGCAAAGGCAGTGCTCTGCCACTGAACTACATCCCTGGCCCAAATATGACCTCTTTGTCAAAATTACATTGGTACATGAGGGAAAGTCTGTATTTTCACATTGCTCTTGGCACTCTATTTAATACTTTTGTTTATTGCTATATTTAACTGTTTATGTAATAAATTCCTGGGTTTGTGAGGACTATAAAGAATTACCCATTCAGGGACATTTTTACCTCTATAAGGACCATAATTCTCTCTGGAGAGTGGGATTAGGCTCTCTCCACTGATATAAAATGTCTGAGGACATCAACTTCCCATCATTCTGGACATCACTGGAAAGTTTCTCTTCAAGGTAATTTTGACAGTCTCCTGGGCGTTTTCCTTACCCAGTAGTAACTGTCTACAATAATGAATACCCTGGACAAATCCTTTCAGAGAATTAGCACGCTGTCCCCTTGGAGCCACTGTGACTGACTGCTGCTAGAGGTGACAGGAGAGTCACAGCTCTGGAGGGCAAATGAGGTCAGAGGTCTCCAAAATTAGAAGCCAGAGGTAGCTGCTCCTTCCTGACACAGTGACTGCCACCCGCAGCCACGATCCCAGCAGACGAGGCCACTCAGCAAACACCGTGAGTCTTCCTACATTTCAGGTGCGAGGAAATGGTTGAAGAGACACTGAGGGGCCTCTCCCTGTGGGAGGGGAGAGCTGTGTCCTGCTGATAGGAGAGAAGCGATCTCGGCTCTTCCTCTTTCCATCAACCTCAGATACCTCTTTGTTTTCCAGGGAAAGAGCGGTCTGAGTTCATCTACCTCCTCTCTTTGACAATGTATGTACTCCTATGATTTTCATCTGCAAAAAAATTAAGATTCTAAACCACATCTCAAGATTTTAAATTGTTTAAAATAGTTCAGTGAGTTACAGCAATGATCACATGGATTTTTCTTATTATATAATGGTATACCCACTTCTCTGTTCTCAGGCTGGTTGAACCTGGATGTTCTGTTTTGGGTTTCATGGGGCAGTGTATGTGGAAGGATTTGGGCAGCACCCAGCAGTGCTCTGGCTTATGCCTGGTTCTGTGCTCAGGTCTCACTCCTGGTGGTGCTGGAGGGACCATATGTAGTTCCAAGATTGAATTGAGTCGACAGTGTGCAAGGCAAATGCCTCATCCTGTGTACTGTCACTCCTGACCATCTTAAAAGTACAAGAGGCAGGAGCAATAGTATAGCTGGTAGGGCACTTATACATGACTGACCCGGATTTGATGCCAGGAGCCCATACGGTCTCCAGAGAACTGCCAGGAATGATCTCTGAGCCCAGAGCCAAGAGTCTTCCCCGAGTGCTACCAGGTATGGCAAAAACTTAATTAAAAAATTAAGAACAAATAAATAAAATAACAGAATCCATTTGGCTGCCTGTCAATAGGCTCATTACATTATCTGTGTGTTCTTTAGTTAAGTATTTGTGGGCCTGAAATAGAATCAGTCACTGTTAAGTGTAAACATCTTGAACACATAAAATCCCGAGTAGGAAGTATTTAGATAAGAAAGAATAGAGACCATGACCAGTTTTTCCTGAGCCCCTCATGTTTGGTCTTATTATCATTATCCTTAACTCTAAGGGATCCTAAAGCTACTGCAACTCAGCCTTCACTGAGTGTTCCCATCATAGGGGCCTGTGCTGTCCTGCTTGCACAGAAATTTGTCAGTCTAAGAGATATAACAAACATATAGATTTTAGGGAAATTATCTTCACAATTTTCTGTCAAGTCCAAGGACTATACTGACAATAATCAATTAATTCAGGATTCGTCTGGGTTAGTATATTTATATTGCATTGTACTTTTTCTCTGAAACAATCTACTATCACTTCAACTTTCAACATCTGTTGCTTTACCTTATCTGTTGATTTACTGTTTTAAAAATGTATATGCTTTATACTTACACACGTTTCTTTCACCAAGCTTGTTTCTGAAAATTATGCTTATACACAAGTCTGATTCATTTAATCATTATTCTCTAATATGTTTATCTTCAATTCCCCTATTTCAGATTTCTGCCTATTCTTTTATTGCTTATTTTTCTTCAACTTTTTTTCACTTATTTTTTTGGGGACACATCAGTGCTTCTCAGAAACACTCCTCGCTCTGTGCTCAAGGATCTCCCATAGTGGTGCTCAGAGAACTATATATGATACATGAGATTGAACTGGGGTCAGCTGTGTGCAAGGCAAGGGTCTTAACTTTTTACACTCTCTCCAGCCCTGAAATTGACTTATCAAAAAATCATTTTATTTTATTTTATTATTATTATTTTTGCTTTTTTGGGTTGGAGCGATAGCACAGCGGGTAGGGCTTTTGTATTGCACACAGCTGAACCAGTTTCGATTCCTCCGCCCCTCTCGGAGAACCTAGCAAGCTACCGAGAGTATCTCACCCACATGGCAAAGCCTGGCAAGCTCTCCGTGATGTATTCGATATGCCAAAAACAGTAACAAAAAGTCTCACAACGGAGACGTTACTGGTGCTCACTTGAGCAAATCGATGAACAACAGGAGGACAGTGCTACAGTGATTTTTGGGTCACACCTGGCAATGCACAGGGGTTACTTCCGGCTCTGCACTCAGTAATTATTCCTGGCAGTGCTCAGGGGACCTTATGGGATGCTAGGACTCAAACCCGGGTTGGCCGCGTGCAAGGCAAATGCCCTACCCACTGTGCTATGGCTCCAGCCCCCGCCCCCCGCAACAATTTTAGCATTCTAAATTTTTCTGTGTTACCATCTATAAAAATGTGGTATATTTCAGTACCAATATTGCAAGCCACAATGCCTAAAAAAGGAGAGAGAGAGAGAGAGAGAGAGAGAGAGAGAGAGAGAGAGAAGACAAGCAGCTGTCATAGAGGTAGGCAGGGGTGGAGGGTGGGGGGTAATGAGAAGAACCTGGGGACTTCGGTGCTGGGAAATGTACACAGGTGGAGGGATAGGTGTTGGAATACTGTATGACTAAAATTAAATCATGAACAACTTTGTAATGGTTTATCTCAAAGTGATTCAACAAAAAGTTTTTTTAAAATGTGGTATTTTACACATATTTTTTCCAAATAAGGAATTTGCTGATTATGTTGAAAGGATTAAAATCTTTCTATTACTGAATTTTGATGACATTTTCTCAGATGTTTTTTCTTCTTTATTTCTCTGCATCTCTTTTACTCAAAGTGCAGCTGATTCAGGAGCAAACATCACTATTCTTATATAATAAAGGGGGAAAATTCAGAAATTCAAACAACCTTTCTTTGATAAAAACTTACTGATAAATATTTTCCTTCCTTGTTATTTTTAATGTTTATATTTTCTATTTCTCCATCAATTTCTTCATTATGTAGATGAATTAATAAGGAAATTTTAACATTTACTACAGCGGTAGGGCGTTTGCCTTGCACGCAGCCAACATGGCCGACCCGAGTTCGATTCCTCCGCCCCTCTCGGAGAGCCCGGCAAGCTACCGAGAGTATCTTGCCCGCATGGCAGAGCCTGGCAAGCTCCCCGCGTCGTATTCGATATGCCAAACACAGTAACAACAAAGTCTCCAATGGAGACGTTACTGGGCCCGCTCGAGCAAATTGATGAACAACAGGAGGACAGTGACAGTGACAGTGATGCTAAGTTTAGGAGGTCAGCGGTTGGGTGATTCAGAAAGTACTTTATGATAAAATCACTTACTTACGGAGCAAAGTCAGAAAGACTGACTGAGAACTGATCTCCGAAGAGGTCAATGCAGACCAGCCCAGGTTCCATCCCCAGCACCCTATATGTTTCCCCTGAGCACTTCCAAGAGTGATCCATGAATGCAGAGCCAGGAATAAGTCCTGAGCACAGCTGGGCTCTGTGGCCCAAAAATTGACACAAAATGAACACAAGTAAGAGGCCAAATGCTTGATTTACTGAAATATTCCTTATCCAGTCAATTGCACTGTATTTTGCCTTTCTGGATATGCAAAGTGTGTATTCTGGCTTTGTTGGGGCTTTACCCATGTCTCTCTCTTCTTCTGAAAATGTCTGACGCCATCTGAGATTCAGCTTTTCCAACCTCTTGCCTTCAGAGCCTTTTCTCCTCTGCTCTCTAGCCCACTCAAACAGTTCCTGGCTGCTTTCTGTGTGCACCCTCTGACACGGGGTCCCCCAGGGGAGACCCAACAAGCCAGCTCCTGGCTAGAGCAGTCAGCTTGCTCTCTTTGCTTCGAAGAGAAACTCCATGAATGGGCTCTCAGCTTTGCTTTGTTTTCTTATTCCTGAATCCTCAGAGTATAGCCCTAATTGCAAGAAATCTTGTTCAATCTCAAGACTGTTAAATATATTATTTATAAACATTTTTTCCTCTCTTTTTTAATTTACTGTGTGACTCATGTTTTTCTTGGGTTCTAATTCTAAGCATTTTTATTTAAATTTATTTTGAAAGATATATCATTATTGAACTTGGCTTATTTTTCACACCTTTTGCTATTATTTTCCTCTCTTTACATTGGCTTGATATGAAAGATAATAAAAATAAAATTGCTGTGATAATTGTCATTTAGGATTTATTTCCACCTAAGAGCTATATCCTTTCTTTTTTGTGGCCGCATTTGCGGCCGTGCGACATTTTATTATGACATCTTATTATCTCATTCCTACTTTGGACAAACTGGCAGGCTACCAAATGTAGCCTGCCCACACGGCAGAGTCTGGCAAACTCCCTGTGGCGTACCCAATATGCCAAATACCAGTAACAATGATGGGTCTCATTCTCCTAAAGAGCCTTGAATATAATCTCAGGGCTAGGATGAAGGAGACGTTACTGGGGCCTGCTCGAGGCAATCGACGACTAACAGGATGATTTGTGATTTTGTGTGATTTTGTGGGGATAGGGTGGTTTAGGTCATTCCCTGCTGTGTTCCCCTGCTTACTCATAACTTTGTGCTCAAAGATGACTCTTGGTGTTGCTCGGGGAACTCTATGTGGTACCTGGGTTGAACCTAGAGTACAAGGCGAGTGCCTTACCTGCCGTACTATCTCTGTAGTTCATTAATCCGTATTTTTATCACTGTATTATCACAAGACCTATCTAGTTTGGGAATATACATAACATAGTCCAGTTTATGTTACTTTGAATATTCAAGTGCACACACAGCAAAGGCTGGCAAGCTACCCATGAGGTATTCGATATGCCAAACACAGTAACAAGTGTCACAGTGAAGACGTAAATGGGCCCGCTCGAGCAAATAAATGAACAACGGGAGGACAGTGACAGTGACAGTGATAATTCTTTACATGTGTTAATTTTACATGGTTAATAGTGAAGGAGTTTTATTTTAAATCCTGACTTTATATGACAAGTGAGAAAAATAGTAAAGAAATGATGTAATTGTAGCCAGAGAGATAGTACAGCAGGTAGGCATTGCTTTGCATGCAATTGATCCTGGTTCAATATCCAGCATTGCATATGGTCTCCTGAGCCCCACTTAGAGGGATTGGTGAGTGCTGAGCCAGGAGTAAGCCCTGAGCAAAGTTGGGTGTGGCCCCCAAACAAAGAAACAATTAATATAATGGACTAGAGAGATCGTACAGGTATCCTACTGATGCCAGGTTCACTCAGAAGAAAAAGAAATTAAGGAGACTAACATGCTCCTACCTTGCTGATGGGAGTCTATCCTTTTTAACCTACCTACAAAGCTATTATCATCATCCTCTCTCTTTCTCTTTCCTTACATCCAGTTCTCTATTTTTCCAACCTTCCTTCTCTCCCTCCTTCCCCTTGCTTGTAGTAACCCACTCCTAACTCCTTACTCCTGTGAATCTGTTCTATGAGCACAAAGGAGCAAGGCACCAGGGAGATGGTATAAAATGTGAGTATGAGCCCTGCATACCATCCCTGCAACTGTGGACCCCTGCACTGTAGGGAGTGACCCCCAAGGACCACAAATAGTGCCTACCCTCCAAAGAATAATGGAACAAGAAAAGCAAGCAAAAGCTAGGCTTTCTATATTCATTCAAAAATAATGCTATTAATAAGAGACTGTGGGGTATAAAAGTTAAAGACCCAAGAATCATTGGGTCCAAATCTTCTCGGGCAATCATCAGGCTTTTGAGTATTGCCAAATTATCTCATCTGAAAGATTTTAATTTTTTTCTCAGTCACATGAGGATAGTATTATGCCTAGTTGATAATATAATTTGGTAATCAAATACATTTTATAAATTTTGTAAATAAAACATTTAAGAGAAAGAAAGAGAGTAGGAAAGAAAGAGAAAGAAAGAGAGAAGGAAGGAAGGAAGGAAGGAAGGAAGGATGAATCTGGAATGAACTGCATCCATCTTGCAGTGTCTAATTTTTCTTTTACTTCTTTTATTTATTTCATGTGGCTCCCTCCTTTCTCTGTATAAGTCTGCATTCCCTCAGCACGTTATCATTTTTCTGGTAACATGCTGAAAGACAAATGTTTTCTTGTTTACTTTGCAAAAACAATAAAATAAGTGAAATTTTTAACTAGCACCTAGGAAGCAAAATATAAGTGTCTCTTATTTGAGAAAGACACATCTGATGGTGCTAGGGTGCCAGCTCTGTGCCAGGTGGAGGGTGCCACCCAGGAAATGTTCAGAAGATCATGTGATCTGAACCTTGCCTCCTGAATTCAGACATGCACTCCAACCCTTTGAGTTATCTCTCTGACTCTTAAATGTCCATTATTTTCCATAATTTTTATATTTACAGAATCATTGAAAACTGTGAGAAAGCATCAATGACAATGTATGAATAATGTTTAAATCTGTCAAAAATAGTATGCAGGGCTTCAAATACTGACGGAGCTACATTAGATTAGTTGGTGGGAGGTCCATGAAGAATGGAACTATTAAAAAATGATAGAAATGTTAAAAATGATCATTTTATGAAACTATGTAAAATTCCTTGGGTAATTTATTTACATTTGTGTAAGAATATGTTTTCTATGATTGTATCTATGCAATAAAATATGCATGGAATATAATTTTAAAATGTATGTGTGAATACAGGCTTGTAAAACCTTGTTCTGTGAGAAAAAGTTGGTGTGGCTAGAATATGTGGTATTTAACAGTATATTATTCTTAAATATAAGAATGGGATCAGCATTGGTTTTCACTTGCAATGTAACTAACTTTGATCTTTTATTTTTTCTAAAGCTACTTCTGAATATGAAAAAAATTGCCATTCTCAACCACTGACAGGATGGATTCTGACCACTTGACAGTGGAAATTATCTTCTTGTCCCAGACTGGTATTGAACTGCTGGGGAATTCTTCCTTCTTTGTCCTATATTGCTTGGTTTTCTGCACTGGACACAAGTTGCGACTCTCAGACCACTTAAACATTTATTAATACTTAAACATTTATGCCTAGCTAACTGCTTGGTCCTCCTCTCTAAGGGAATCCCTCAAATAATGACATCTTTTGGGAGGAGCAATTTTTTAGATGATCATGGATGTAAATTTTTGTTTTACATTCACAGAGTGGCACAGGAAGTATCTTTCTCTTCTATTTGCCTCCTGAGTGTTTTCCAGGCCATGACAATTATTCTCAGTAAGTCCAGGAGGTCTATGCCTGGATGGACATCATGATGGATCTATCACATCTTCCAGAAGGGCAATGGAGAAGATTATTCATGACTTCTACTCAGATCTCTTTAATAGCCACGTCCACTTGTCCACATACCACATACCACATGATGGATATGTCGTTCCCAATGTTCTCCCTTCCGAAATCCAACATGCCATCTCGTCGGGAAAGAAACAAAGAGCACCTGGCCCAGACAAGATCAGACCTGAACACCTGAAGAACTTACCATCAGTACTCATCAATACATTGGCTCGGCTCTTCACACGCTACCTGTCTGAATGCAAGGTTCCATCCCAATGGAAAACCAGCAGGACTGTACTACTATACAAGAAGGGAGACATCCACGACATTGGCAACTATTGCCCAATCTGCCTATTGTCTGTCGTCTACAAACTGTTCACTCGAGTCATCCTGAATAGGATTAGCAGAACACTAGATGAAGGACAACCATGTGAACAAGCTGGATTCCGAAAAGGATTCAGTACCATCGACCATATTCACACGATTACTAAGCTCATTGAGGTTTCTCGGGAGTTCAAAATGCCACTCTGTCTAACGTTCACTGATTTAAAGAAGGCCTTTGATTCTGTTGAGATGGAAGCGGTCATGGAAGCCCTAGCCAATCAGGGCGTACAAACTCAATACATCAGGATCCTTCATGAGCTCTATTGCGGATTCACTACCAAGATCTCACCATTCTACAAAGAAGTAATCATCCATATCAAGAGAGGGGTTCGGCAGGGTGATACCATTTCACCAAAACTCTTCAGTGCCACCCTCGAGAACATCATGCGATGACTAGAATGGGAAAGCATGGGAGTGAAGATAGATGGTCGGCAACTACACTACCTCCACTTTGCTGATGACATCGTTCTAATAACACCAAACATCAGTCAAGCGGCACAAATGCTTGCGGACTTTGACCGTGAGTGTGGAAAGGTTGGACTACAGCTGAATCTTACGAAGACAATGTTTATGAGAAACAGCCTTGTTCCTGACGCTCCATTCGCTCTCAACGGAACCACCATCTCCGAATGCAACAGTTATATATACCTAGGTCGAGAAATCAATATGATGAATGACCTGGCACCTGAGTTGCGCAGGAGGAAGAGAGCGGCTTGGAATGCCTTCAAGAACGTTGAAGAAATAACTAAAAGGACAAAGAACCTCCAGCTATGAGCACATCTCTTTGATTCCACTGTTCTTCCTGCATTAACATATGCCTCAGAGACCTGGACCCTACGAAAACAGGATGAGAACGCTATTCGGGTCTCTCAAAGAGGAATCGAAAGAGCTATGCTTGGAATATCACGATTCACTCAAATAAGAGATAGAATCTGGAGTTCTGATCTTCGTCAACGCTCAAGAATCAGGGACGCTGTCTCATTTGCCAAGACATCAAAAATCAGATGGGCTGGACATGTAATGAGGTTTACAGACAACCGCTGGACTAGAGCCATTACTGATTGGATTCCACGGGACATCAAAAGATCACGTGGACGCCCACCTACAAGATGGTCAGACTTCTTCGTCAAGACCCTGAATGATCGGTTTGAGGCTCTGCATGTTCCTAGAACGAACAGATACCATTGGGCTACGCTAGCACGCAACCGGGATGAATGGAGATGTTACTGGCACCCGCTCGAGTAAATCGATGAATAACGGGGATTAAGTGATTATGTGATTAAGTCCAGGTGGACTAAACTCAAAGTCAGAGCCCTAAAGTATATTGAATATTTCTGTTTCTTGATCTGTGCACTGCATCTTCTGGGAAACATATTGAATCCTTTGAAAGTGGTTGCCCTAAGAAACATCTCTCAGAACCGTTTCATATACTGCAACAGTGATATTATTACTCTCAATTCTTTACTCCATGCCTTGTTTCATGGCTCCATTGATGTGATTTGTGGGTGCCTCCTGGTGTGGACTAGTAGATCCTTGGTGCTTTTTCTCCACAGGCACAAACAGCAAGTCAAATATATTCGCAGCTCTAGACACAATTCCAGTCTCTTTCCAGAGACAAAGGCTACCCAGAGTGTTCTGATGCTTGGATGCACCTTTGTCTTTTTTTTTTTTTCACACTTTCTTCACTCTCTTACATGTATTTGACTGCCCTTATTGTTCTAAAGTGGTGGTTTTTGAACACAAATATATTCCTGGATGCATGTTTCTCAACTATTAGCCCTTTCATATTCATCTGTAGCCATAGCCATATTTCTAGGCTTTGAGTTGTTTTGTGTGAGAGAAACCAAATATTTCATAGATTTCACATAATAAGTCACATATCCACAAGAATCTCTTGACTTCTTTAACATGACCAGACTATTAATTCCTCCATATACTTAAATATGTAATACACATTTCTTCAATGCCTGCTATATATATATAACACATATATAAACCATATATGTATCTCCCGGCTGGAGCGATAGCACAGCAGTAGGGCGTTTGCCTTACAAGCGGCCAACATGACCGACCCGAGTTCGATTCCTCTGCTCCTCTCGGAGAGCCCCGCAAGCTACCGAGAGTATCTTGCTCGCACAGCAGAGCCTGGCAAGCTACCTGTGACGTATTCGATATGCCAAACACAGTAACAACAAGTCTCATGATGGAGACGTTACTGGGCCCGCTCGAGCAAATCGATGAACAACGGGAGGACCGTGGCCGTGATGTATCTCCATGTCCCAATCAGTAAGACACAAATAAATACTCATTTAGAACTTTAGGCAAGAAGGAGCTCTGAAAGCAAGAGGAAAATAATTTTTTGGAAGCAGAAGGAATCAGAGTCATTTGTTACTGCGTGGTTTAACTTTTCTGCCAGGTACCAGCTGAGTTAAAGCCATTTTTACAACACTATCAATTTATCTTATTTAATGTTCACAAGGGCTGGAGTGATAGCACAGTGAGTAGTGCATTTGCTTTGCACGGGTCCAACCCGGGTTTGATTCCTCCGTCCCTCTCTGAGAGCCTGGCTAGCTATCAAGAGTATCACCCACTCAGCAGAGCCTGGCAAGCTCCCTGTAGCACATTCGATATGCCAAAAAAAGTAACAACAAATCTCACAATGGAGACGTTATTGGTGCCCGCTCAAGCAAATCGATGAACAACAGGAGGACAGTGCTACAGAATGTTCACAAAAACATTCCAATTAGCAATAGTAGAAGGTACATTCTTCTCAAGGGCACATGAAGCATGAAGCAGTTTTACTAAAATGAACCGTGGACTATTATATAAAACAATTCTCAATAAAGTTAAAAGAATTCAAATCAGGAGTTTGGGAGAAAACTCAATGGGCAGGGCATTTTGCATGCAGGAGCCTGGGTTCAATCTCCAGTACACCATGGTCCCATAAGCACTGGTAGGTGGGGTCTAACCCACATCACAGTGTTTAAATCATACAGAGCACATTTTTCTGGATATTTTTGTTTTTATTTTGGGTCACAACTTGCTAAGGTCTTCCTGCTGGTTCTGTGTTCAGGCAACAGTCCTTGTGGGAGCTAGGACTGTATGTGGTGCTAGGGTTTGAACCTGAGTCAGTCTCATGCAAGGCAAGTGCTTTGCCTGCTGTACTATCTCTCCCGCTCCACAAAGGACATTTTCGTTTCCTTTTTTTTTTTTTTGAATCACACCAGGCTGTGCTCAGGGCTCCCTCCTGGCTCTGTGCTCAGGGATCACATCTGGCTGGTTTGAGGAACCATATGGAGCTCAGGAGATCAAACCTGGGTTGGCTGTATGCAAGGCAAGCGCCTACTCACTTTACTCTCTAGCACAAAGTGCATTTCTGACTACCCTCGGTTTAAACTAGAAATCAATAAGGGAACTATATCTGCAACATTCTAGAAAGCAAAATAAGAAGTGTTGGGGAAGAAAGTTTGGAACTATGGATTGAGGAAGAAATAGCAAAAGGAATCAGAAATTATATGGACTTAATAAAATAAAGACAACTATGGTAGGCTAAAATATGACCCTACCCCAAAAGGATACTCACAGCCTGTGATAATTTCATTATCTCATTTGGAAAAAGGATCTTATAAATATATTGATTAGAGATGTTTAGACTTTGTTATTATCTTAATTATCCATCTGGGTCCTTATATTAGCAAATTATCAAAAGATGGATGAATGTGCAACTGAAATTTGTCTTAGATCTGCACATGTATTTTAACAGCCACCACGACGAATCACCACCATCCTGTTATTCGTCGATTGCCTCGAGCAGGCCCCAGTAACGTCTCTTTCATCCTAGCCCTGAGATTATATTCAAGGCTCTTTAGGAGAATGAGACCCATCATTGTTACTGGTATTTGGCATATTGGGTAAACCACGGGGAGTTTGCCAGACTCTGCCGAATAAGATCATTAAACAAAACCAGTTGTATTTCTTTATACTCACAATCACAAAATTCACAAATCATCCTGTTATTCATCGATTGCCTCGAGCAGGCCCCAGTAACGTCTCCTTCATCCTAGCCCTGAGATTATATTCAAGGCTCTGTAGGAGAATGAGACCCATCATTGTTACTGGTATTTGGCATATTGGGTACGCCAAGGGGAGTTTGCCAGACTCTGCCCTGTGGGCAGGCTACATTCGGTAACCTGTCAGTTTGTCCAAAGTAGGAATGAGATAATAAGATGTCATAATAAGATGTCGCACGGCGCAAATGCGGCCGCACAGTTCCGGGGTCTGGTTTTTATAGTCTCTGAGTCTTGGCCGCTGATGGGATTACACGGCGCCAGGGGGCCAGTTGGTGGGTGTGACCCCCGCCTACTGGAATTTGGAGGATCTGGGTGGAGGATGCTCGGCCCAAATCCGAGTAGGCTTGGAGATCTCGGCCCCGGAACCCGCGTGACTTTGTCCCTCTGCCAGTACCTTCATGTGTGCGGAGAGTGGTCTCAGCATGGTGGTGGCTGGTCCTGGAGGTCTTTGGCTGCCGGAGTCCTGGTAGGGGCAGGGAGGAAAGCTCAACCCGCTCCCCTCCAAGGGGTCCCGGTGAGCGAGGACAGTCAGGCGCAGGGGCAGAAGACTGCACTCTTCTCTTCCAGGATCTGGTTTTCATAGTCTCTGAGTCTTGGCCGCTGATGGGATTCTTTATACTAAGAATGAATAATCTGAAAAGGAAATTAGGAACATATTTAAATTTACTAAAGGCCTGTTTATAACATTTCCTTTCATCCAGTATACTGTGTCCAGTTAAAAAGAAACAAATTATAAAATGTATTAACACAACTTGTACTGATAGATTATCAGAGGCACAGTCAAATATGGCAAAGATATTTTTAATTATTAGCCTGGTAATTGAAACAACTAAGATTAAAAAGTCATCAATGGGGGCTGGAGCAATAGCACAGCGGGTAGGGCGTTTGCCTTGCACGCGGCCGACCCAGGTTCGATTCCCAGCATCCCATATGGTCCCCTGAGCACCGCCAGGAGTAATTCCTGAGTGAATGAGCCAGGAGTAGCCCCTGTGCATCGCTGGGTGTGACCCAAAAACCAAAAAAAAAAAAGTCATCAATGGAGAAAGTAGAAAGCATACAAGAACACATAAGTAGGTTAGAAAAATAGAGGGGAATTTTTTTTTTTTTTGCTTTTTGGGTCACACCCAAAAAATGATACTCAGGGGTTACTCCTGGCTCTGCATTCAGGAATTACTCCTGGTGGTGCTCGGGGGACTATAACGGAATGTTGGGGATCGAACTTGGGTTAGCTGCGTGCAAGGCAAACGCTCTACCTGCTGTTGCTCCAGCCCCAGGGGGGAATTTTGAAGAAAATAAAAACAATAACTTGAGGTAAAAGATGCTGTAACAGAAATAAAGAATATACTAATAAACTGGAAATCCTTGAGAAAAAAAGAGATTCTTTGAGGTCGAGTAACTAGTACAGCAGGTGAAGCATTGTTTTTCTTGCAAGCAGTCATTCTGACACCTGACATGGTTCCCAAAGCGCTGCCAGGGGTAACCCCTGGGCACAGAACCCAGAGAATATCGTCATAAAAATGTTCAAAAAATATAAATCACAAATACTGAAGAAAAAGCACAGAATATACAAAAACTGTGGGAACAAGGACAACAACTGTATTCTATGTGTATTAGGGATGCCAAAAGATCAGAAAAAGCAATAATGATAGAGAATTTTCCTCATGTGAATACTAGACATCAAAGCATAGATCCAGGAATCTCAGGCACTCTGAAAAATATGGATGATCAACAAACAACCCTCCCCCATATACGTAGTCATATAAGTTCAAGCTCCAGGAAATCAAAGATAAAGAAAGTAGTCTAAACATCATAGGGGTTGGGGAACAGTTTACCCATAATGGAGCAAAGAAAAAAAAGGAATTATATCTGACTTTTCAGAAAATCCATAGTCAAAAAGAGCTTGAAGTGAACTACTTAAAATCTTGGAGGAAAAAACCTCTAACATCAAATCTATATGGCTAAATCCAGTAGAATTTGCAGCGTTGTCCACCATTCAGCAGGGTTGGTCACAGAAAATGGACAAACACTTAAGGAGACAGATAAATACACATGGACTTTCCAAGATTTAGGGTCACCTGGGCAGCCACCACAAGTCTCACAGCTGGCTATTTGTTCAATACAATATCTCTTCCCAATCTTTCCCCAAGGCTTCCAACAAGTGCACCGTTGTGAGAGACAGTACAGTTAGTATATCCACATTCAGTAGGCACAAGAAGAGCAGAGGCGGGGGTAATCTACATAACTATCAAAAGGCACCCTCGAAATATAAAGTCCTCGGGCTGGATATGGTACAGTGGGTAAGGCACTTGCCTTGCACATAGCCTATCTGGTCTGTATTTGATACCCTGCATCCCATATGGTCCCCTAAGTACCACCAGGAGTGATCCCTCAGCGCAGAGGATCAGCCAGGAGTAACCCCTAAGCATCACTGGGTCCCCCCCCCACCCCGCCAATTTTCTTTTAAGTATAAAGTCCTCACAGTTTCCTATTCTATTTTAGTCCATGTAGTTCCGACATCTATAAAGGATCCTAAAAACTTACTCTATACTTGTTTGGAGCATTTTTGCAGTCTACAGATATTTGTTATCTATTCTTTCTGCAACAGTATCCTCTCCTTGGTACAGTTTTGCAAACCTTCTGCATTCTAAGACCTAATTTATTTTACATTGGGGCATATCCCTATCCTTGGGGTTTTTTAGGAGGACAAATTCTCACATCTATATCCAGCAAAATTAACTTTTAAAAATGAATGAGAGGGGCTGGAGCAATAGCACAACAGGTAGGGCGTTTGCCCTGCACGTGGCCGATCCGGGTTCGATTCCCAGCATCCCATATGGTCCCCTGAGCACCACCAGGGGTAATTCCTGAGTGCAGAGCCAGGAGTAACCCCTGTGCATTGCTGGGTGTGAATAAAAAAAAAAAGCAAAAAAAAAGAATGAGAAATAAAGACTTTCTCAGACAAACTTGAGAATATTTCCATCAGTTAGCTAAAGCAGACAAATAATTATTTTTTAGATTTTTATTAGTGAAACACCACGAGGTACAGTTGTAGACTTACAAATTTTTGTGCTTGGGTTTCAGTTATACAATGATCAAATACCCATCCCTCCACCAGTGCCCATTCTCCACCACCACGGATCCCAGTATCCCTCACACCCCCCACCCCCTCATCCCACCCTGCCTCTGTGGCAGGGCATTCCCCTTTGTTCTCTCTCTCCTTTTGGGTGCTGTGGTTTGCAAAAGAGGCATTAAGTGACAATCTTGTTCGGAGCAGACAGATAATTTTTAAAATTTAATAAGAAAATGAGCAATCTAAGAGTCAGAGAGATAATGCAAGATTAAGGCACTTGTCTTGCATTCAGCCAACATAGATGGTCCTGGAACCACATACGGTGACCTAAGGACTGTTGCATGTACTGAGTGTGGTGGGTTGTATGTTGTGTTGCGTGTGTTGTTTTTGTTGTATGTCAGGTGTCTTATGTTGCATGTGCTATTTGTGTTGTGTGTTGTTTTGTGTATTGTCTAGTTGTTGTGTGTGCTGTATGTTGTGTACATTGTTTTTGCTGTGTACTGTGTTGTGTGTGTTGTTAGTGGCATGTATTGTGTGCCTTTTTTATATTGTGTGTATTGTGTTATGTGTTGCTTTGTATTGTGTTGCTGTATGCTGTGTATTCTTTTTTATTTTTTTGCTTTTTTTGTGTGGGGGGTCACACCCGGTGATGTACAGGAGTTACTCCTGGTTCATGCACTCAGGAATCACTCCTGGTGGTGCTCGGGGGACCATATGGGATGCTGGGAATTGAACCTGGGTCAGCTGTGTGCAAGGCAAACACCCTACCCACTGTGCTATTGCTCCAGCCCCATATGCTGTATATTCTTGAGTGTGGTTGTTCTGTTGTTGCATTGTGGTTTTTGTTTGTGTTGTGTTTTGTTGTATATTTGAATATTGTTGTGTTGTGTAGTTGTATTATTGTGTGATTGTATCCTGTTCTGTAGCTATGTACTGTATATTGTTGTTGTTTTGTGCTATTGTGTAGTTGTGCTGCGTATCTTTGTAGTTATATGTTATAGTGTGGTTATGTGTAGAAATCCCTCTCGAGCCCAGGCTATATAAGCCCCTCAAGCGCGGGAATTACACGTGTAAGGATATTCGTGGGCTCTCCGGGAGGCTCTGCCTTGCCGCCCGTGTTCGGTGCTCTTGAGCTGCTTCTCCACCCAGGACGGCTATTGCCTTAGACCGATGAAGGAAAAATGAGGGCCACGCTGGTTGCTGATTAGTTGCCATTTATTCAATCTCTCATCTCTCCCAGCTCTCTCCAACACCCCCTCTCTCTGTCTGTCTCTCTCTAACCACGCAATTCTTTCTTCCTACTATATCTGTCCCCTCTATATCTCTCGCTGCTGTCTCTCCCTCTTCTCTCCTTCTTCTTCAATCCCCTCTCCTTCAATCAGTCCCCCCGCCCCCGCAGCAACCTTCAATCAACCAATCCATCCCATTTCTCCCCGAAGCTGCTCTTTTTAATCCTCTCACCATGCCTTCCCAAGCACGCCTCCCCAAGGAAGCGTGATCAAAAATGTTTTTCCAGACTTCCTGACCATCAGCAGCCCACAAGGGCAAAACAGCCCTTAAGGTGTGTTTCTCCTCTCTTTAGACCTGCAACTTAATTAGCATCTTTAATTCTCCTTCCTAATAGTTACCATTCTGTATGGACACAGTAATAGACACTTTTAGGCTTGTAGGGTGACTCCTGGGGACATCTCACCACAAACTAATGACTACAGAGCTCAGGCAGGATCAATCATTCCTAACCCCAGCAGGGTCCAAATCTAGTTGTTGCTTTTGAATAATGACAGAATTTGTCCATGACCAAGGTCTTAACTAAGAGTTAAGTGTTAGGGCACTTTGGTCAGGCCTATTTCGATGCCAGGGTAGCTCATAGCTTACCGCTTGCCCTGGATCCATCCAGTCCCTTGTCGGGACTCTGCTTTTGGGGATCTAGGAAGTAAGGGCAACTGAGGCTTAAGTCGAGAGAGGAGATGTCCAGGAGGTAATATGATTTGGAGTCAATCAACTCCCAAGGCACAGGCTTGTCTTTTTAACTGTCATCCTGTATCCATACAAAAAGCAATTGCTCTGAAATAGCTAACCATGTGAAGGACATTGAGAAGAGAAAGACAATATTTACAAGTCAGAGTCTGATCAAGAGACAAAGGTAATTGACAGGTTGGAGGGCAATCAACAAACACAAGCTCCCAGTGGCCAGGGTGGAAGGGCAAAACAACGTTATCCTACAGTTATGTAGTGTGTTGTTGTTGTATAGTTGTTTTGTTGCGTAGCTGTTATTGTGTTTTTTGTTGTGTAGTTGGATGTGGCTATGCTGTATACATTGTGTATGTTGTATAATTGTGTGTTTCTGTGCTGTGTAGTCTGCAATGCATGTAGTCATATAATTGTGTGCTGTGTTGATGTGTAGTGTGTTTTGTGTAGTTTTGTGTTGTACAATTCTGTGCTATTTTGTAGTTGTGCAGTGTATAGTGTGGTGGTGTTGCATTATGTATTGTTGTATAGTGTTGTATGTAGTTGTGTGTCATATAGTGTTGTTGGCTGTAGTGCATAGTTATGTGTTGTGTAGTTGTGCTGTGTGTCAATGCGTGTTATATGGTTGTGTGGTTGATAATTTTGTGCAGAGGTACTATGTTGCTGAAGTTACGCCTCTATTTGTAAAACTGCCTAATTTCCAATCCAAATGGTTTAGAAGACCTGTAAGATAAAGTCCTGCAGCTATTTTGTGTACAGCTTGATTATTGCTTAGCTTTTGAGTTTTAGTTCTGCAGCCTTTTCTGGATAGCACAGGTTCTGAGGCTCAAGAACTTCAGGTTGTTAAAGCATTTTATTTTTTCTAATAAGATAATTTGAAAATTTCAATTTATCGGCTCAGTAGCCTGTTTAGAAAACTTCTACTTGGGGCTGGAGCGATAGCACAGCGGGTAGGGCGTTTGCCTTGCACGCAGCCAACATGGCCAACACAGGTTCGATTCCCAGCATCCCATATGGTCCCCCGAGCACCGCCAGGAGCAATTCCTGAGTGCATGAGCCAGGAGTAACCCCTGAGCATTGCCGGGTGTGACCCAAAAACCAAAAAAAAAAAAAAAGAAAACTTCTACTTATTCTTAGTCCAAGAAGGCCATAGTATATAAAGCACCTAGCCTGTTGAGTTACACATCACTCTGATTTCTAGTGATTATGCAGCTTGCCCAGTTTGTTAACTGACTAGTCCAGTTCTGTACCTGAGAATTTCTACTTCTGATTTCAACCTGGCTTTAACATTCCAGTGTTCCACAACGACAGATGAACTGACTACAAACATAGAGTGGTGGCCACTACACATACACCATGCACACACGTACACACAGTCAATAGTCAATCAACTGATTTGCCCCAGGTGTTATTCTGACCCATCAAGAGTGGGAAGGTACTGATGTGGGCCTGAAAAAGAGACAGTTCCCAGGACAAAAATAGCCCTATGACACGATTGGGATTTTGGCCCGCATTTCCCAAACTTGCACAGCAGACTCTGTTCCAAGTCTATTTTACATGAAAATGAGTTAAAAAGTGCTTTTATTGATATAAAATTAATAAGTTAAATTACGGTCAAGTTGTAAATCTGAGACAGTGAGGTGTTACTATAACCAGTTCTCCTACTCTGAGGGAGGGAATTAATGTTTTTTAGCAGATATAGGGAGAGGTATTGCGGCTGCTAGAGAGATAGTAAAAACAGTGTCAGGGATTTCTAATGCTTGGGGCTTACTCCTGGCAGGTTCTGGAGTATGGGGATTCAACCCATGTCACTGCATGCAAGGCAAGCACCTACCTGCTGTAGGTGCCCCACCCGACCTCCAATATATTTTAACATGAACTTTTTGTATGAGTCATCAAGAGCTTGTAGATTGACTAAAATTAGGTAAACAAACTAGGGACTTAATTTTATAATTAGTAATGTGTCATCGTTCAGGAAGAACTAGACTTAACTTGATATAAAACACACGCACACACACACACACACACACATATCATGATTTCCTTTCCTGCCCAGGGCTGTTTTCTTCTCCTTTGTCACACTTTGTATGTCATGGGCCTGTTGGTAAGAAATTTTCTATTTCAAGTTCTGTGGAGGAGGACACATAATTGTCCCTGACAAATTGAGTCTGTTTTGAAATAATGAAGTGAATCGGTACTTGTGATGAACACTCCACTGGATGGATCTGGAGGCAGCACTGTAAGGGAGGGGTCACCACTGAGCCTCAGAGGGGCTCCCCAGAGAGAAACATGGGATGGGTCAGCAGATTTTTGGGAGAGAAGCATCTGTCACAAAAGAAAGGCTGTGAGGGTCTGAACTTCCACAGACAAGGCCTGTGTGCTCAGCCCAGCCTATGAGGAGGTTGGGCTCAGACTTGCTCTTCCACCAGAAAGCCGGGTGCACAGTTCCCAGTGGCACCTGGGAGCACAGGGGCTGTCCTGTGCTGAAAGATGGTCCTGCTGGACAAATAGGGTCCCTAGTCAGCAGATTCCCACCCTGAGATGTGAAATCCAATGATGCCACACAGATTTGAGGAGACATGAAGATGATAGTGGAAACTTCCTCGAGAATCCTGATGTTCATCAGCAACTAGGCTATGCCTGGCCCTGCATTTTCAGCGTGAAGAAAGTGTGGCTGAAGGGCCAGAGAGATAGTATAGTGGGTAGGGTGCCTGTCTAACACATGACTGATTCAGATTCCATCCCCTTGCATCCCATATGGTCCCCCAAACACTGCAGGAGTGATTCCTGAGTGCAGAGCCAGAGTAAACCCTGAATATTGCCACGTGTGGCCCCAAAACAAACACCACCACCAAAACAGTGTGGCTAAAGACATAAAAAACCTGTGTTCCTCAGTTTTTTTCCCTGACCATAGTCCCCTCCTGAACTTGTTTCCTTCCTGTGGTTCCACTGTCTTACTGTTTGGCTCACTAGTCTCATGCCGTGACTCCCAGTTACATGATTTTCACCTGCGGTTCCCTTGGAACATCATGAGGACTCACAGAGAGTCTATGGTCCACAGCTGAGAAAGGCAAAATAAATGAACACCAACTGCAGTTAGAAGGGTGCCCTCAGCTGTGTGCATTCTGTCCAGCAAGGATCAAGACTAGGTGGGATATGCAGAAGACAAACATTTTTTCTAGCCCTAATAGCAATGAATTAATTAGTGTTGCACCATATCCTCATCGCCATTAAATGTTGACGTTGTTTTGTTGTTGCTTTTCTAGTTTGGTGGTGCTGGGGATCAAATCCACATCTCTTGGTAAAAAGTCGGTTTTGGAATTATGTTCATGGAAACTACGAGTAACATACTGTAAATCACAGAACCTTAATTTAAAAAATTAATTTTTTAAAAAGCCCATGTCTCTTGTATATAACACATATGTATATATATATATGCTTTACATTTGAATCACATTCCTGCCCTTTACATTATTTTTGATCTTTCAAATAAGTGTGTTCTGGTATTTTGTGTTTTAATTTGTAATTCTCTAACACAATAGGTTGTTGACCATCTTTTACTTATTTTGTTATCTGTATATCATTTTTGTGTGTGTGAGTGTGCTTTTTGAGTCACACCAAGTGATGCTCAGGGGTTGTTCCTGGCTCTTCACTCAGGAAATTCTCCTGGTGGTGCTCTGGGGGAACCATGTGGGATGCTGGGAATTGAACCCGTGTTGGCTGCTTGCAAGGCAAATGCCCTACCCGCAGTGCTATCACTCCAGTCCCTGTATATCACTTTGTGAGTGTGGTTTCTGCTCAGATCTGTTGACATTTTGTAAAAGTGGGTCTTTACAACATACACAACACACCAACAGACACAACATGCAACACACACAATGACATAGCATACAACCAACACACACACAATATGCACCTAACATACAATACATGTCAAATATACAACACAGAAGACACAACAAATACAGCACAAAACAAAACACACTATACAGATAATGCATGATGCACAACAAACACACACAATAAACTGAACAGACAACACACCACAATAAACATACCACAGACAAACACAACAAGCAACATGCAATCACAAGACATACAACATTACAGAGCACACAAAATACAATGCACAATTCACACAACACATCAAATAGACATATATACACAATACACTTAGCACACAATACACACAACATAAAACACACACACAATTAAATACACACATCAAACACAACAAAGCACCCATGCATCACACATGACACAACACAATGCATAC
Organism: Sorex fumeus; assembly: GCF_029834395.1. Taxonomy (NCBI): domain Eukaryota; kingdom Metazoa; phylum Chordata; class Mammalia; order Eulipotyphla; family Soricidae; genus Sorex; species Sorex fumeus. The sequence continues at coordinate 49,366,040 of NW_026606129.1, read as the reverse complement.
AACACACAATATGCCACACATACCACACAATACAGCACATTAAAAATAACCCACAAAAAAATGACATGCAAAAAAGTACGACATACAGCTCACAAGACACAAAACACTGTAATGCACAAAAATAACACATGCAACAGTGCTCAGGAAACATATTGGTGCTGCGGACATATCTGAGTTGACTGAAAACAAGGCAAGCACCTTAATCTCCATATTATCTCTTTGCCTCATAGGTTGTATGTTTCCATATTGAATTTTAAGATTTGTATATTTCAAATAACTAAAAAAGATATTCTCAAGTTTTGTCTAAGAAAGCCCTTATTTCTCCTCTCTCCTTTATTTTTTAAAGCTAATTTTGCAGGGTAAAGATTTTATGTTAAAGGTTTTATTCCCCAACACTTTAAATAGTCACTTCATTTCTTCTTGCTTGTGTAGTTTCTGAAAAGTCAGATATAATCCCTTTCTTTTCTTTGCTCCTTTATGAGCAAGCTGCTCCCTAACCCCTGTCTCTACCGTTTTCAAACTGTATTCTTTGATTTTTCTGTAGCTTGAAATTATATTACTATATGCATGTGTGTGTGTGTGTGTGTGCGGAGGGGGTTGTTCTTGTTTATTGTCCATTCTTTTCAGATTGCCCTGAGATTCCTGGATCTATGCTTTGGAGTCTGACATTAACATGGGAGAAATTCTCAATCATTATTGTTTCTTTTTTTCTCTCCTCCATCTTAAGGCATCACTAGTGCACATAGAATACACCTGTTGTCATTGATTCCACTGTCACTGTCACTCTCCTCCCTAACTGCTCAAGCGGACCCAGTAACATTGTGAGACTTGTTGTTACTGTGTTCGGCATATCGAATACGTCAGGAGTAGCTTGCCAGGCTTTGCGGACGAGATACTCTGGGTAGCTTGCCTGGCTCTCTGAGAGGGGCGGAGGAGTCGAACTTGGGTTGGCCAGGTCGGCTGCGTGCAAGGCAAATGCCCTACCGCTGTGCTATCACTTCAGCCCATTGATTCCACAGTTTTTGAATATATTGTTCTGTGTTTTTTCTTTGGTACTTTTTCTTTGCTTTTTATTATTTAAATATTTGGAGATACTCTCAAGCTCAGAGATTTTTGTTTGTTTCTTTTTGGGGTCATGCCTGGTTATACTCTGGGTTCTGTACCCAGAAATTGCCCCTCGCTGTGTTCTGGGAACCATCTGAGGTGTCTGGATGGCCACTTGCCAGGGAAATGCCCTACCTACAGTACTATCTCAGAGACTCTTTTTTTTCTCCACCATTTCCAATTATAAAACTATTATACTAATTCTGCTACTGTATCTTTTATCTCACATCACATTTTTGTCTTATCCTCAAAATTCCAACATCCTACATATGTGTTTTTACATGCTTTCTACTTCCTACATTAGTCCTGATGACATTTTAATCTTAGTTGTTTCAATTACCAGTCTAATAATTAAAACATCCCTGCCATATTTGACAGTGCTTCTAATCATCTGTCAGTTCAATTTGCATTTTTTGCTTTTTAATGTTTTTTATAGTTTGCTTCTTTCTAACTGGACACAGTGTACTGGATAAAAGGAAATGTTATAAGTAGGCCTTTTGGGGCGAGTGATAGTACAATAGATAGGGCATTTGCCAGTGGGTGGGGCATTTGCCTTGCATGTTGCCAACCCGGGTTCAATCGCCTGCATCCCTTATGATCTCCTGAGCACCAACAGAGTAGTTCCTGAGTGCAAAGCAAGGAGTAATCATTGAGCATCACTGGGTGTGGCCTAAAACCAAAAAAAAAAATAAATAGGTTTTTAGTAAACTTAAGTTTGTTCTTATTTTCCACTTCAGATTGTTCATTCATAGTATAAAGAAAGACAAATGGTTCTATTTATTGATCTTATATCTAACACATGGCTATTAAAATACATGTGCAGAATTAAGACAAATTTCAGTTGCACATTCATCCATCTTTTAAAAAAATTTTTCATTAGTGAAACACCATGAGGTACAGTTGTAGACTTACAAATTTTTGTGCTTGGGTTTCAGTTATACAATGATTGAGTACCCATCCCTCCACTAGTGCCCATTCTCCACCATCACTGATCCCAGTATCCCTCCCACCCTCTTCCCCCCATCCCACTCTGCCTCTGTGGCAGGGCATTCCTTTTTGTTCTCTCTCTCCTTTTGGGTGCTGTGGTTTGCAATAGAGGCATTGACTGGCAATCTTGTTCATAAGAAAGGGCCATATCAATTTTGTCCGTAGCACTATAGCACTGTCCTCCCCTTGTTCATCGATTTGCTCAAGTGGGCACCAATAACATCTCACAACAAATTGTGAGACTTGTTGTTACTATTTTTGGCATACCGAATACACCACGAGGAGCTTGCCAAGCTCTGCCATGCGGACGAGATACTCTCAGTAGCTTGCCGGGCTCTCCAAGAGGGGCGGAGGAATCAAACCAAGATCCGCTGCGTGCAAGGCAACGCCCTACCTGCTGTGCTATCGCTTCAGACCCCATTAATCCATCTTAAAATAATTTGCAAATACAAGGGCCCAGCTGGATAATTAAGATAATATCAAAATCTAAATATCTCTAATCAATATATCTACAAGATACTTTTTCCAAATGAGATAACACTTAGAGATTCCCAGGATTAGGCTATGAGTTTTCTTTTAGGGTGGGATTATTTTTCGGCCTACCATAGTTGTCTTTATTTTCATTAAGTCCATATAATTTCTGATTCCTTTTATTATTTCTTCCTCAACAAATCATTCCAAAATTTCTTCAACACTTCTTATTTTGCTTTCTAGGAATGTTGCAGATATAGTTCCCTTATTGATTTATAGATTTTATTTTATTTTTTTTTTGCTTTTTGGGTCACACCTGGTGATGCACTGGTTTACTCCTGATTCATGCACTCAGGAATTACCCCTGGCAGTGCTCAGGGGACCTTATGGGATGCTGGGAATCAAACCTGGGTTGGTTGTGTGCAAAGCAAATTGCCCTACCCTCTGTGCTATCACTCCAGCCCCTGATTTCTAGTTTAAATCAAGTGTGGTCAGAAATACACTTTGGGCTAGAGAGTAGTGAGTACGTGCTTTCCTTGTATGCAGCCAACCCAAGTTTGATCTCCTGAACTCCAAATGGTTCCCCAAACTGGCCAGATATGATCCCTGAGCACAAAGCCAGGAGATAGCCCTGAGCACAGCTTGGTGTGACAAAAACAAAAAAGAAAAGAAAATGTGCTTTGTGGGGCTGAAGAGATAGTACAGCAGGCAAAGCATGTGCTTTGCATGAGGCTGACTAAGGTTCAAACCCTGGCACCACATATGTTCTTAAAGCCCACAAGTACTGATACCGGAATGCAGAACCATCAGAAAGCTCTTAGCATTGTCAAGTGTGACCCAAAACCAAAACAAAAATACTTGGGAAATCGTGCTCTGTATGATTTAAACACTGTGGTAGGGTTTAGACCCCACCTGCCAGTGCTTAGGACCATGATGTCCTGGAGATTGAACCCAGACTCCTGCATGCAAAATGTGTGGCCCTGACCATTGAGTTTTCTCCCAAACTCCTGACTGGAATTCTTTTTAAGTTTATTGAGAACTGTTTTATATAATCCGTCTATAGTTCATTTTAGTAAAACTGCTTCAGGTACCCTTGAAAAGAATGTACCTTATACTATTGCTAATTGGAATATTTTTGTGAACATCAATCAAGTAAATTAACTAGATAGTATTGTAAAAATGTCTTTAACTCTGCTGGTACCTGGCAGAGCAGTTAAACATGCAGTAATAAGTGACTCTGATTCCTTCTGCTTCCAAAAAATATTTTTTCTCTCTGCCTTCAGAACCCCTTCTAGTCTAAAGCTCTAAATGAGTATTTATATGTGTCTCACTGATTGGGACATGGGTATATATATATGTATATATATGTATATATATAGTTATATATATTATATATATATATAACAGGCATTGAAGAAATGTGTATTAAGTATAAGTCTATGGAGGAATTAATAGACTGATCGCATTAAAGAAGTCAACAGATTCTTGTGGACTTGTGACTTATGTGAAATCTATGAAATATTTGGTTTCTCTCACACAAAATAACAAGAAGCCTAGAAATATGGCTATGGCTACAGATGAGCATGAAAGGGCTGATAGTCGAGAAACATGCATCCAGGAATATATTTATGTCCAAAATCCACCATTCAGGAACAATAAGGAAAGTGACACAGGTAGAAGAAATGGAAGAAAGTGTGAAAAAAAAGACAAAGGTGCATCCAAGAATCAGAACACTCTGGGTAGCCTTTGTCTCTGGAGAGAGACTGGAATTGTGTCTGTAGTTGCGAATATACTTGACTTGCTGTTTGTGCCTGTGGAGAAAAAGCACCAAGGATCCACTGGTCCACATCAGGAAGCACAAGCAAATCACATCAATGGAGCCATGAAACAAGGCATGGTATATAGAATTGAGAGTAGCATAATCAGCACTGCAGTATATGAAATGGTTCTGAGTGGTGTTTCTTGAGGCAAACAGTTTCAAAGGAACCAATATGTTTCCCAGAAGATGCAGTACCCAGATCAAGAAACAGAAATGCTCAATATATTTTGGGGCTCTGACTTTGAGTTTAGTCCACCTGAACTTACTGGGAATAACTGTCATGGCCTGGAAAACACTCAGGAGGCAAGTGGAAGAGAGAGATACTTCCCGGGCCACTCTGTGAACATAAAACAAAAATTTACATCCATGATCATCTAGAAAATCGTTCCTCCCAAAAGATGTCATTATTTGAGGGATTCCCTTAGAGAGAAGGACCAAGCAGTTGGCTAGGCATAAATGTTTGAGTATGTGGTCTGAGAGTCGCAACTTGAGTCCAGTGCAGAAAACCAAGCAATACAGGACAAAGAAGGAGGAATTCCCCAGCATTCCAACACCAGTCTGGGACAAGAAGATAATCCCCACTGTCAAGTGGCGAGAACCCATCCTGTCAGTGGTTGAGAATGGCAATTTTATTCATATTCAGAATTAGCTTTAGAGAAAACAAAAGATCAAAGTTAGTTACATTGTAAGTGAAATCCAATGCTGATACATTCTAGAAACTTTAAGAATAATATACTGTTAAATACCACATATTCTAGCCACACCAACTTTTTCTCATGGGCAAAGTTTTATCAGCCTGTTTATACACATACATTTTAAAATTATTTTCTCATGAATACATATTACACATACATAGACACAATCACAGAAAACATATTCTTACACAAATGTAAATAATACTCAGTAAATTTTACATAGCTTCATAAAATGATCATTTTTAACATTTCAATCATTTTTTTTCTTTCCTCGATTGCTTTTATTTTTTTTTAAATTTTATTAGTGAGACACCATGAGGTACAGTTGTAGACTTACAAATTTTTGTGCTTGGGTTTCAGTTATACAATGATCAAATACCCATCCCTCCACCAGTGCCCATTTCCCACCATCATGGATCCCAGTATCCCACCGATTTCAATCTTTTTTTTTTTTTGCTTTTTGGGTCACACCTGGCGATGCACAAGGGTTACTCCTGGCTCTGCACTCAGGAATTACTCCTGGCGGTGCTCAGGGGACCATATGGGATGCTGGGAATCGAACCCGGGTCGGCCGCGTGCAAGGCAAACGCCCTACCCGCTGTGCTATCTCTCCAGCCCCCCATTTCAATCATTTTTAAGAATTCCAACCATCATGGACTTCCCACCAATCCATTTATTGTAGGTCTAAGTCATTATTTGAAGCACTGCATGCTATTTCATGATATTAAAAATTATTCATCTATTCCACCATTGATGCTTTCTCATATAACAATAATTCTGTAAATATATATTGTTATATGAGAAATATATATTGTTTCTATGAAAATAATGGACATGTAGGGGCCAGAGAGAAAACTAAAATTAACTAATTTAAATGAAAATTGTTAGAATTAGAACCCAACAAAAACATGAGTTGCAGAGTATATATAAATAGAAGAACAGATCTTTATAAAGGACAGCTTAAATGGTTTTGAGATTAAACAAGATTTCTTGCAATTAGGGCTATGCTCTGGGGCTTCAGGAATAAGAAAACAAAGCAAAGCTGAGAGCCCATTCATGGAATTTCTCTTCTAAGCAAAGAGAGCAAGCTGACTGCTCTTGACAGGAGCTGGCTTGTTGGGTCTCCCCTGGAGGACCCTGTGTCAGAGGGTGCACGCAGAAGGCAGCCAGGAACTGTTTTGGTGAGCTAGAGAGCAGAGGAGAGACAGCTCTGAAGATAAGAGGTTGGAAAAGCTGAATCTCAGATGGTGCCAGACATTTTCAGAAGGAGAAAGACACATGGGTAAAGCCCAAACAAAGTCAGAACACACACTTTGCATATCCAGAAGGCAAAATACAGTGCAATCGACTAGATAAGGAATATTTTAGCAAACCAAGAATTTGGCCTCTTAAATGTGTTCATTTTGTTTTGTTTTGTTTTGTTTTGTTTTTTTTGAGGGGCCCACAAAGCTTCGACTATGCCCAAGACTTACTCCTCACTCTGCACTCATGGATCACACCTGTAGCTATTTGGGGGAACCACATGGGGTGCTGGGGATGGAACCTGGCTGGTTCACACTTTCCCTCTTATGAGACCTGTTCTCAGTCAGTATTTCTGACTTTGTTCCATAAGTAAGTGATTTTTATCACAAAGTACTTTCTGAACCACCCAGCCACTGACCTCCTAATTTGCATAGGTGAATGTTATAATTCATTTACTATTAATCTATATAATGTAGAAATTGATGGCGAAACAGAATGTGAACATTAAAAAAATAGCAGTTATGAAAAATATGCATAGAGTTAGTAGTGACAGTAAGCATCTATCAAAGAGGGTTATTTGTATTTCTGAACTTCTACCCTACATGTCACATGTTCAATCAGAGAACAAAATAGTGAAGTTTGCTCTCAAATCAGCTGCACAATGGGAAAAATACATATTTACTGTCTCCTTCTGAGATGCGGAGAAATAAATAAGTAAAAACATCTGAGAAAATGTCATTGAATTCCAGTAATAGGAATATTTTTATCCTTCAACATAATCAGCAAATTACTTATTTGGAAAATATTATGTGTAAAATACCACATTTTTTAAGCTGGCAACACAGGAAGATTTAGGATGCTAAAATTATTTTTTAAAAAGTAATGTCGTGGCTAGAAAGAGAATAAGTGGGTAAGACACTTGCATTGCTGTCACTGACCCCAGTTTAATCCCTGACATCACATGTAGTACTCGAAGCATCATTTTGAGCTCTCCCTGAGACAGAGCCAGGGTGTCTCTAAGCATCACTGAGTGTCCCAAAAACAAATAAGTAAAAAAGAGTCAAAGGAAAATAAAACAAGCAATAAAAGAATAAACAGAATAAAATCTGAAATAGAAAAACTGAAGACTAACAAATTAGAGAATAACATTAAATCAAAGAATGACTTAGCATATAAGCATAGTTTTCAGAAATGACCTTGGTGAAATGTACATGTGACTATAAAACATATATGTTCCTAAAACAAAAATCAGCAGATACTGAAGGCTGAGGTGATAGTAGATTGTTTAAAAGGAAAAAGTACAATGCAGTATAAATATACAAACCCAGATGAAGCCTGAATGAATTGATCACTGTTAGCATTGTCCCTGGACTGTACTAAAAACTGTGGAGAAACTTTCCCTAAAATATATATACTTGTCATCTATATTTTGTCTCTAAGGCTGACAAAAAGAAATTCCTGTGCAAGCAGGACAGTGAGGACCCCTGAATGGGAATGACTCAATGAAGGCTTTTTAATCTTGCACTTGCTTAGACTCTCTTAGAGCTTAGGGAAAATGACAAGGTCAAATTTTGGTGCGTGGTCAGTTAGGGATGATCATAATAGGGACAAATACGAAGGGTACAAAAAACTCAATTTGAGCACTAGTCATGATATCTTTTATATCATCTCTAAATACTTCCTAGTTCACAGTCTCATTTGTTCAAGATGCTTACACTTAATTTCAGGCCTATACATGCTTAACTAAAGAACACACAAATAACGTGGTGTTCTGAGCCTATTGACAGGTAGCCAGATAAATCCCGTTTTCAAAATTTTTTTTCTTTTAAAAATTTTTTACCACTCCTGGTAGTGCTCTGTGCATACTCCTGGCTCTGGACTCAGATCATTCCTGGCAATTCTCTGAAGACCATATGGACCGCTGGCATCAAATCCCGGTCAGTCGTGTGCAAGGCAAGTGCCAGACCAGCTGTCCCATTGCTCCTGTCTCTAGTACTTTTAAGATGGTCAGGATGGTACACAGGATAAGGCACTTTCCTTGCACACTGTTGACCCAGGGTTTGATCCTGGAACTACATATGGTCCCCCAAGCACCAGCAGGATTAAGACCTGAGTCAGAACCAGGCATAAGCCTGAGCACTCTGGGTGCTGCCCAAATTCCTCCACATACACCTGCCCCATGAAATTCAAAACAGAACATCCAGGTTCAACCAGCCAGAGAACAGAGGAGAAGTAAGTATACCAATATATACAAAAAGAATCCATGTAATCATCACTGTAACTCACTGAACTATTTAAACAATTTAAAATCTTGAGATGTGGTTTAGAACCTTAATTTTTTTGCAGATGAAAATCACAAGTGTACATACTTTATCAGATGGAAGAGGTAGATGAACTCAGACCACTCTTTTCCTGGAAGACAAAGAGGTATCTGAGGTTGATGGAGAGAGGAAGAGCCGAGATCGCTTCTCTGCCATCAGCAGGGCACAGCTCTCCCCTCCAATAGGGAGAGGCCCCTCAGTGTCTCTTCAAACATCTCCTCTCACCTGAAATGTAGGAAGACTCACGGTGCTCGCTGAGCGGCCTCGTCTGCTGGGATCGTGACTGTAGGTGGCAGTAATTGTGTCAGGAAGGAACAGCTACCTCTGGTTTATAACTTTAGAGACCTCTGATCTCATCTGCCCTCCAGAGCTGTGACTCTCCTGTCACCACTAGCAGCAGTCACAGTGACTGCAAGGGGACAGCGTGCTAATTCTCTGAAAGGATTTGTCCAGGGTATTCATTATTGTAGACAGTTACTACTGGGTAAGGAAAATGCCCAGGAGACTGTCAAAATTACCTTGAAGAGAAACTTTCCAATGACTTCCAGAATGATGGGAAACTGACGTCCCCAGACATTTTATATCAGTGGAGAGAGACTAATCCCACTTTACAGAGAGAATTATGGTTCTTTAAAGGCAAAATTGTCCCTGAATGGGTAATTCTGTATACTTCCTCACAAATAATACATACCAAAATCTTTATTACATAGTAAAAAATAACAATAAACAAAAATAGTGAGTGATAGAGCTGCTAAGGACATAGCAGAAAATAGACTTTCCCCCACCCACCAGTGTTATTTTGGCAAAAAAGGTGACATTTGGATTGAGGAAGTAGCTCCGTGGCAGAGCACTGGCTTTCCATGTGTTGGGGCCTAGATTCAATTTCTATAATCAAAAAGATAAAAATACAACCTTTGATGATACTCCAAACCATTGAAACATAAGTTAAATAAGCACATCTAAGTAGGTCTGAATTACACAAAAGGAGAATTGGGAAAGTCATGAACAGTAACCTCAGTGAACCACGGTTTTGAGGAATAGGTTTTCAGGGAAAGTGAGAGAAAACATTGTTGTGTTGATAATCTTATCATATAATTTTACAAGTGAAAAAAAGGGAAGGTTTTTGTGTTTGTCCTGCCCTCTGGATATTTTTGTCAACTCATCCTTAGAACTTTCTTGAACCCATTCATAAAACCTGGTTATCCTGATGCCATCACTTAATCACTTAATCACTTAACTTCCCGTTAGTCGTCGATTTGCTCGAGCGGGCGCCAGTAACGTCTCCATTTGTCCCTGTCGCGTGCTAGTGTAGCCCAATGGCATCTCTTCGCTCCGGGAACATGGAGGGCCTCAAACCGATCGTTCATGACCTTGACAAAGAAGTCTGACCATCTGGTAGGTGGGCGGCCACGCGGTCTCTTGACATCCCGTGGAATCCAATCAGTAACAGCTCTAGTCCAACGGTCGTCTTTAAATCTCATTACGTGACCAGCCCATCTGATTTTCGACACCTTGGCAAATGAGACAGCGTCCCTGATCCTTGATCGTCGACGGATGTCAGAACTCCGGATTCGTTCTCTCATTTGAGTGAAACGTGATATTCCAAGCATAGCTCTTTCTATTCTTCTTTGGGAGACCTGAATGGCGTTCTCATCTTGTTTGCGTAGGGCCCAGGTCTCTGAGGCATATGTTAATGCAGGAAGAACAGTGGAATCAAAGAGATGTGCCCGGAGCCGGAGGTTCTTCGTCCTCTTAGCTATTTCTTCGACGTTCTTGAAGGCGTTCCAAGCCGCTCTCTTCCTCCTGCACAGCTTGGGTGCCAGGTCATTTGTCATGTTGACCTCTCGACCTAGGTAGACATAGCTGTTGCATTCGGAGATGGTCGTTCCATTGAGAGCGAATGGGGCGTCAGGAACAAGGCTGTTTCTCATAAACATTGTCTTCGTAAGATTCAGCTGTAGTCCTACCTTTCCACACTCACGGTCAAAGTCGGCCAGCATTTGTGCCGCTTGGCTGATGCCATCAGTGCTGAGGAATGTCAGAAACATCAAAAATTCCTCCTATTTTATTATGATAAAGAACATAAAAGTTGTCCTAGTTCTATGACAAGAGAGAGAATATGAATGGCTTTGTTTTCTGGTAACTGAAATTTGCTTTTGACCCTCTTTCCTGAGAGAAGTAAAAAAACAGCACATTGTTTAGATGAATAGCCCCATGTCACTTAGCAGTTTGCATTCTCTGATCCTGCAAGATGAACATATCTGCAGAGCAGATGTTTCTCAGTTAGGGGCACTAGGGGCTCTCATCCGCATGGTCTGGCTCTGTTTTGCAATAGTCATTCTTAGACTTACAGTCCAAAACCACAGAAATGACCATGAGTTGAGTTCACAGAACCTTTGCATCTAATGTAAAATGGACTCCAAATCACACATCATCTGGTCTCCAAAAGTCTCCAGTTAGTATGAGGCTGTGATAGGATTTTCTTGCCACACTGCTATAGAGGGACTAAATATCCTTAACAGCAACATCCAGATCCAGTAGCTGCGGACAGAGCAGGCACAGCCTTTCCCGTCATAGGTCACGTCAGCCAGATGTGGGTGGTGAGCGTGTTTTCTATGCTTTCAGCTGACCTGGCAGTTCCATTCTCAAGGAGTTTTTTCTCATTTCAGTAATCAGCTCTGTGAACTGATTCAGATACCTAATTCTGCCCACAATTTTCTGTCAGTTGCTGTAGTGGAACTCACTTCTTTCCACCATTCATTCCCTCCATACTCTTTCTTTCTGCTCACCAAATGCAGGAAGGTTTATGCCATTCCAAACAATGTTTTGGAATAACAGCTAGTTATATAAAATGCAACTCAATCAGACCCTATAAAACAAGAGTTTAGTCTATCAGCCTGCTCTACCCCGCTTCAAATGCCAGTCACAATTAGCACGTCCTGAGTTACCCACAAAGGATAACTGTCCTATTTGTCTACAAAGGAGAGATTCCCATGACTCTCTCCTCAAGTTCACAAATTAGCTAGAGCAGCTTCAGGGCTCAGGGAAACACCTTTGCTAATGTCTTGAACAGCCCAAGGAAAACATGCATGAGGTGAGGTCTGGAAGGTCTGACTGTGGGCACTTCTGTCCCCCCCGGCACTGGGGTACAGCAGCCTGTGAGTACTGGACCATGTTCACAAGAAGGAACCTCGTGCTCTTGGGGCTGTGAAGGTTGTCTGTGGGTGGGATCAGCCATGAACCCCATTTCCAGTCTCTCTCCCTTCTGAAGGATGGGGGGTACAGCTCCAGGTACTTGGGCCTGGAGATTCCCACCTTTTTTTTAAATTTTTATTAGTGAAACACCATGAGGTACAGTTGTAGATTTACAATTTTTTGTGCTTGGGTTTCAATTATACAATGATCAAATACCCATCCCTCCACCAGTGCCCATTTTCCACCGCCATGGATAATATCCCTCCCACCCCCATTCCCCCCATCCCACCCTGCCTCTGTGGCAGGGCATTCCCTTTTGTTCTCTCTCTCCTTTTGGGTGTTGTGGTCTGCAAAAGAGGCATTGAGTGGCAAACATGTTCAGTCCATAGTCTACTTTTAACATGCATCTCCCCTCCTGGGAGGATCCTCCAAACACCCTTTATTTGGTGCTCACTTCTCTATCTGAGCTGCCCTTTCCTCTAGAATGCCCAGCTGGCCTCTAAGCTATGGAGTAATCCTCCTTGTGCTGATTTCAGCTATTCTTGGGTATTAATCTCATATTTTGTTACTTTATATTCCCCAGATGAATGCAATCTTTCTATGTCTATCCCTCTCTTTCTGACTCATTTCGCTTAGCATGATACTTTTCATGTTGTACCACTTCTATGTAAATTTTATGACTTCATCTTTTCTAACAGCTACATAGTACTCCATTGTGTATATGTACCAAAGTTTCTTTAACCAGTCATCTGTTCTTGGGCACTCAGGTTTTTTCCAGATTCTGGCTATTGTAAAGAGTGCTGCAATGAACAAACAAGTGCAGATGTCACTTCGACTATACATTTTTGCCTCTCTGGGATATATTCCCAGGAGTGGTATTGCTGGGTCAAATGGGAGCTCAATTTCTAATTTTTTGAGAATCTTCCATACTGTTTTCCAAAAGGGCTGAACCAGGCGGCATTCCCACCAACAGTGAGATTCCCACCTTTTAATTATAGTTTGATCTTTCCACTGACTAGGCCACTTTTACGACTCATAAAGGAGCCCCAACCCCTCAGGGTTGCCTCAATAGAGCAAAAGCTGTTCCTGAGACCCCTCTCACTTGGGGGTTTCCAAGGGCTTTAGGAGCTGTGTGCCAGGAGCCAGGGGCAGAGATCAATACTTAAAGTTTCTACTCTCTCAGTCACTCCCAGGAGTCTCCTGCTGCCCTGCTGCACCTCCTTTCATTATAGAACAGCAGTGTCATCCCTGGGTCCCCATCAAATCCGTTCCCAAGAGTGGCCACTGACCCAAAGCCTTGTGTACTTAGGCTTTCAATCAATTTCAGTGTCACAGCTGTCTTGTTTCTCTGTAACACGTTCCCACCTGATCTGCTTCCATGATTTCCTGTCTCCCCACTGGTTCGGGGGCCCACTTACTGAATTTCTCTCCTGCTCTGCCAGGCCCTTTAGGGGAGACAGCTCAGCAGGAAGGAAGCTCAGAGCTTGCCCTCGGTGGTGTGGCAAGGCCCTCTGTGCCCCTGATGTGACAGGAAGGACTTCTGGGTCCTCTCCAGGACTGCAGTACCCTGGGTTTCAGTGACTGTAATGATTTCCAGGACCATTCCAGTGGGTTGTCTGGTCTCATGTAATTATTTAATTCTTACATGTCCCTCTGCTGATGATCTGCCCTTTAGACTTTGTCAGGGCAGTTCTAGAATCTCCACATTATTTACTGTGGCATCATGAATTCTGATCTCCAGAGTCATCCCAGGAGGTTCAAGGACCAGTGTCATTGTCCTTCTAAGAAGTCACATTCTTGGAGGATGGGTGTTGGAATACTGGATGACTGAAATCTCATCATTAACAGTTTTGTAATGGTCTATTTAATAGTGATTTAATAAAAAAGTAAAATAAAAATTCTTGAACTGGGAGAAACAATGGATTGAGTGCTTGCCTTGAATGTGATTTACGTGGTTTGATCCTCTACATCCCATATGGTTTTTTAGTCCACCAGGAATCATCCCTAAGCACAAAGCCAAATGAAACACATTTAAAAAAAACTCAATGTGGCCCAAACCACTCCCCCCCAAAAAGATAAATCACATTCTGAACTATTGCAAGTTTCCCCAAATCAACCAATACTATGCCCAGCTGCACAGTTCATAGCAGGTCTGAACTCAACCCACTTCTCCCCTGCTCCCACAAATTAGACTGCTACACAAATTAGACACATCAAGCAGCTCAGTTGGTGAATTGGCTCTTTCTACAGTGCTCTGCTGAGCTGGAATCTAGTCCTGGTTCAGAAAACATGAGGAGGGCCACAAGTGGAAGATAGAAGACCGACCTCTTCTTCTGAGGCAGCTCCAAGAAAAGAGAGAGAGGTAAAGACAAAGAGAATCATGTCTGGGACTGGGGAGATGACTCACAGGACTGAAACCCCTTACATGGTCCCGGACCCACATATCCAGGAGCAGTGCTTGTGCACAGAGTTGGAAGTAACACTATTGGGTGTCACTCAACCCTGCCTCCCCCCGGAAAGAAAAGAAAAGAAAACAAGAAAGAAAGGAAGAAAGCAAGAATGAAGGAAAGTAGGAAGAAAGAAAGGAAGGAATGAAGGATAGGGAAGGGAAAAGAAAGGAAGAGAGGAAGGGAGGAAGAGAGGAGGGAGAAACAGAAAAAAAGAACAAAAGAAAAAATTTTTAATATTAAAAAAGAACAAAAGAAAGAAAGAAGGAAGGAAAGAAAGAAAGAAAGAAAGAAAGAAAGAAAGAAAGAAAGAAAGAAGTAGAAAGAATCAAAGAAATTCAAGACTGAAGAAGCATTAACCCAGAATGTGTTGCCAATCACAGGTGCCACTATAAAAACAGAAGTCTCACTCTTTTATAGGATTACACAGATACAACATGCATCGCATGCATGTTCTTTGTGTAAGCAAATCCACATGTTAAATGTCAGCACCTTCGACCATAGTCTGTCCTGAACTGACCTTGCGATGACTTCTTTGTATTAAGCACTGGTCTCACACCAGTGGAATAAAGAACTTCTCAGTTGCTAATTACAAGAGAAAGTTCTGCATCTGGGAGCATAACCACCACCAAATTCAGGTTTTATCCTAGGAAACTGGACGATGGGGTTCGGGATGCTATTCCCTTTGGCTTATATTTCAGAGACAGCTCCAGGTACTTGGGAATGTAACTTTCTACTAATAAGGTAAGCAGGAGACACGTTAAACTTTCAAAAAATGTGCACATATGTTTTGAAAAGACAGAGAAAACATTTACATTTAGAAAAAACATTTAGAAAAAAATTCTAAATGTAATACTTGTATCTACCCTTCAAGTAAGCAGCGCCTCTCTGCAGGAGCTGTGATTGTTAATAACTGTGTGTTCAGATTCTCATCAGCTTCAAGGGCATTCATCCTTTTTTTTTTCATCAGATGATAATCAAATATCATGCTTCCAGACACAAGCCTGGATTATGTTCATTTAGAAATGAGTTAGAGAGTTTGATTCCGTTCATAAGAGAAATTATATTCCATACAGGGAGACAGATAACAGAAAATAAATAAATTTACCTGATTTTTTTTCTGTAATTCAATTATAGGTGCTGTTAGAGGTCATGCGGACAAATAGCAGAAAAGGCCAAGCTTGATGGGAAGTATTATTTTAGGAAAACCATATTGTGGAGATATACTGAACTGCGATTAAATGAAAAATGTGCTAGAATATTACAAAAGAAGATAAGGATAATATGCAAGAAAAATATTAGAAAACAGAGAACTGGCGTTTTCCAGAATGTCAGGTCCAGGGCAAAAGACAAGAATGGCCAGTTTTGGAATGAGCAAGGTCTCTCAGATGATGGTGCATTCCAGATCCATGGAGACAAATTCTGGCCAGAATGCAGTCTTAATTTGTACCCACGTCTTTGACCTCCATCGTTGCTTGTTCCAGCTCCTGTGGCTCCCACAGGTGTCCAGCTAGTTAAAGATTTGGACCACTGGCTCCTCTGCGGCAGTTTCTACTTCAGCCTATCCATTCACTTCTCCTCCCCTTGGCTGCCATGATTCAGAGGTTGCAAGGAAACTGGTGCCCTCTGAAACACATTCTAAACCTCAGAATCCAGATGTTCAGAAGCCAACATATTATACAGTTTAAATTCCTATTCAATGGGGATCATCAACGTACAGGCATCATTTTCAACTTAAGGAATCCAGACTTCCTTTTCTGTCTGCTATCAAGCAGTTTGTGGAAGATGCTTGTTCCCATGAAAACTGCATAAAAGAGAAATAGTTATTTAGAAAAGGAGTCTTCATGCCATTATTTTCCAGGAACTGCCTATGAATTTCAAAGTGGGCAGATGCACAAAGGAAGCCAACAAGAGTCTGAGCCAAACACCTTCATCTCATACTTGCCTATTGGTGTTGGGCTGCTGATAGCACAGGGTGTCTTAATATCCAGTCACAAGGAGGTCTGCAAAGAGTTGCTGCTAAGAGACTGAGAGTTGAGTAAAATAAGGCTTTTTGGGTCACACTCAGTGATGCTTCAGGGGTCTGATGCCCTGGCTCATGCACTCAGGAATTACCCCTGATGGTGCTCAGGGGACCATATTGGATGCTGGGAATCAAACCCAGGTTGGCTACATGCAAGGCAAATGCCCTACCTGCTGTGCTATTGCTCCAGCCCCTAAGGTGCAAAATAGAAATCTATAGGTCATCTTGCCAGCAGAGAAATGGCCCAGCTTCAAAACTAATCACTAAAAAGGAGATAATTTTGCTGAATCTTCCCAGATAGACTGGCCCAAGCTGACAGCTTTGGGGCCTTCTCAGAGTAAGCTTGGGCAGAATCCCCTCTCTGCCTGAAGGCACAGTAGCCCACAGCCTCACCCTACATCCTCAGACATAATATGGCCCAGCTCTCAATGGCCAAAATGAACCTCATCAAACTGCCAAGCCTCAAATCATTCCCGCTCTATAGCCCTGAACAGCGTGGCCAGGGATATCTCCAAATTTCATAGTACTGCCAGGGCAGTAGGATCACAGCTAATCTAATGGGAAAGTTGCATAGGAGACCACCAAGGCCAATGAGCCTAAACAATAACACAGAAGGTTCAATAAGCACCAAAAAGTCCAGTAAATCCTCAGACAAAAATTTTAGTAATACCATTTAGAAATATAACAGTTATCACAAATTGACTCATTTATATGGGCTAGAGTGATAGCACAGCGGGTAGGGCTTTTGCCTTGCAAGCAGCCAACATGGCCGACCTGAGTTCGATTCCTCCGCCCCTCTAGGAGAGCCCGGCAAGCTACCGAGAGTATCTCGCCCGCACGGCAGAGCCTGGCAAGCTACCTGTGACATATTCAATATGCCAAACACAGTAACAACTAAGTCTCACAATGGAGTTGTTACTGGCCCCGCTCGAGCAAATCGATGAACAACGGGAGGACAGTGACAGTGACTCGTTTATCTAAATCTTGACAGTTCCATTTGCCTTTGTGTTGTACCAAACAATATGAAGTAAATCTGTTTGTGCCTGCTTGGGAACAGGCTGGGGAAGTGACTGGAAAACAGGGGATGTTAGTGGAGGGAAGGTAGTGGGACTGGTGTTAGAATATTTAATGCCTGAAACAAGTGTTCATAAATCACTTGGCAAATCGTGGTGTTATTTTTTAAAAATGGTCACTGTCACTGTCCTCCCATTGTTCATCAATTTGCTCAAGCAGGCACTAGTAACGTCTCACAACAAATTGTGAGACTTGTTGTTACTGTGTTTGGCATATCAAATACGCCACGGGGAGCTTGCCAGGCTTTGCTGTGCTGGCGAGATACTCTCGGTAGCTTCCTCCAGAGGTGCGAAGAAATCGAACCGGGGCTGGCTGCATGCAAGGCAAAAGCCCTACCTGCTGTGCTATCACTCCAACCCTTTAAAAATGGTAGAGGGAAAAATTGAAATCTGTAGATGGCAAGGAAGCCAGGGTTCATATGGCCAAGGAAATTAGGGAAATGAGGCAAAGTGAGAGACTCAAGCAGATTAATTCAATTTCTCCTTCCCCTTGAGTCATTGCCAAATGTTTGGACCACACTCAGCAGCAGATTAAGCAGTTTGGCAGAGATTCAGACATGTATCTCAAGTGGTAGAGCACACGCCCAGTATGAATGCGATACAGCCGTCAATCCTCAGCATCATGTCACGCTCCAGTCCTGCTGCTACTGGTCTCTGACAACAATGGGGAAAATAGAAGCCTGGCAGAAAATCTCAAATACATACCTTGCATGTCAAGGCTAAAGATAAAACTTAAATTTTACTGTGAGTGCTTCCTCCTGATACTCAGATGGAAGAGTTCTCCTCTGAGTTCCTTGAGGCTAAAGTACCTCAGAACCAACCAACTGCCCATATATGATCCCAGGATCCCTACAACTGAGAGCAGTGGCAAGGAGCTGGGCCACGTCCTGCATTGCTTTGCCTCCAAGTTCTCTACTTTTTCTTCAGTCTGTCCTATTCTTTCTCTGAGTCTGTCTCTGACGCCATCATCTTTCCAATCTTTTCTCTCGTATACAAAAATTCACTCATTTATCCAATCAATCCTTTATTCAACACACATTTACTGAATACCTACTACACACAAGGTACTAGGCCAGGTGTCTAGATCAGGAAGCTCCCAAGGCTGGAACACAGCAGAGGAGATGAGCCTCTGCCCTCATCTTATGTTCACCCTAGCCGTGTGCTCTCTCATGTCTCATCCACACTAGTCAGAGATAAGGCTGTTTCCAGGTGAGCCCCAGTGCTTAGGAAAGGGACTGAAAGAGTGAGTGCACATGAAATGTTTGATGAATAAATAATGATGGCCAAAGCTCACCTTATAACCAGAAGGATGCAAACTAGACTCACAAAAGCTGGGAACACAAAGTTTTGCAGGAACAGAAGTCTTCTGTGTTTTCTTATTAGGGGAATCAAACGTGACTTGTCAAAATGAGTACCTAAGTCTTAGTGCCCTCTCTCTGCCCTGCCCAGATCATTTGGGGTCTCTGAGAAAGAAGCTTTTCCACGTTGTCTGTGGCCCTGATTATTAAATCTGCTTACCAGAACTTTTCTGACAGTCTTTCTGGTGAATAGGACTTGCCTTCACAGGGTGAACATGGCAGGAGCACAGAAAGAAACAGTTCTGAACTGATTCACCCAGGACTTAGGTCAGAGGAGAAGACAGAAGTGCCCATCTCCCATGAGATGAGATCTCCCTTGAGAATTATTCACGCACTTTTAACTCTTTTAAAAATTGCTGCCTGGCACTCTTTACAATAGCCAGAATGGAAAAAAAACCTGAGTGCCCGAGAACAGATGACTGGTTAAAGAAACTTTGGTACATCTACACAATGGAGTACTATGTAGCTGTTAGAAAAGATGGTAAGGTAAAAGGTAAAGGCCCTCCCGTTGATCGTGGATTTGCTTGAGCGGGCCCAGTAACGTCTCCATTGGAGACTTTGTTGTTACTGTGTCTGGCATATCGAATACTCTCAGTAGCTTGCCGGGCTCTCCGAGAGGGGCGGAGGAATCGAACTCGGGTCGGCCATGTTGGCCGCTTGTAAGGCGAACGCCCTACAGCTACGAAGTCATGAAATTTACATACAAGTGGTACTACATGGAAAGTATCATGTTAAGCAAAATGAGTCAGAAAGAGAGGGATAGACATAGAAAGATTGCATTCATCTGGGGAACAAAAAGTAACAAAATAGGAGACTAACACCCAAGAGTGGCCGAGATTAATACCAGGAGTTTTACTCCATGGCTTGGAGGCCAGCCACACATTCTAGGGGAAAAGGGAGTTCAGATATAGAAAGGAGCACCAAATAAAGGGTGTTGGGAGGATCCTCCCAGGATGGGAGAAGCATGCTGAAAGTAGACTATAGACCAAACATGATTGCCACTCAATGCCTCTTTTTGCAAACCACAACACCCAAAATGAGAGAGAGAACAAAAGGGAATACCCTGCCACAGAGGAAGGGTGGGATGGGGGGATGGGGGGTGGGAGGGATACTGGGACCCGTGGTGGTGGAAAATGGGCACTGGTGGAGGGATGGGTGTTTGATCATTGTACAATTGAAACCCAAGCACAAAAATTTGTAAATCTACAACTGTACCTCATGGTATTTCGCTAACAAAAGGTAAAAGGTAAAGGCCCTCCCGTTGATCGTCGATTTGCTCGAGCGGGCCCAGTAACGTCTCCATTGGAGACTTTGTTGTTACTGTGTCTGGCAAAAATTGAAAAAAAAATGTAAATGATGGAGAATGGGCACTGGTGGAGGGATGGGTACTGGATCATTGTATACCTGAAACCCAAGCACAAAAATTTGTAAGTCTACAACTGTACCTCATGGTGTTTCACTAATAAAAATTTTTTTTAAATTCTGCCTGATGGAGCTTCAGAGATGGCTCAGGGCTGCCTATTCCGGTTCCATCTCTAACACTGCTTCTAGTTTCCCAAGTGCCACTGGGAGTGATAGAGAGCGCAGACCTAGATAGAAGCCCTGAGCACTGCCAGGTGAGGCCTAAATTCCAAAACCACAAATAGGAAGGGAAGGAAGTTTAAAAGAGAGATATGAGGAAACAAGAAATAGAATAAGACAAAGACCCAGGAAATAGGTGAAATATGATGACCTGACAAAGAATTCAAAATAAAGATCATAAAGATGATGACTGAGTTCAGAAGAACAGATGGACAAAAAAGAGCATTTGTCTATTTTTCAATCCTGCTTTCATTCATGTGTGTTGTATAAATGAGGGACCCATGGACTGGAAGCAGGTAAAGACCTGGAAGTAATGAAAATCACAGATGAAAATCACCATTCCAAAGAATAGGGCATATGTGTTGGTGGAAGAGCACGTGCCTTGCATGGCCCTTTTAAGGTTCCTATTATCTTTCCAATATTCCTAATAATTGTTGTAGCCAAACTACAATCATTACAATTAGATCAGAGTAATAATAG
This sequence comes from Sorex fumeus, assembly GCF_029834395.1. NCBI lineage: Eukaryota > Metazoa > Chordata > Mammalia > Eulipotyphla > Soricidae > Sorex > Sorex fumeus. The sequence goes on along the minus strand of NW_026606129.1, from coordinate 49,345,244 downwards.
GGTGGAACCCGTGCTTCTCTATTTCAAGGTTGAGGGAGGTGAGGGTCACACTGGACAATGCTTAGGGACTAGCTTTCAAATTGTTAAGTGTGATCAACTGATTCCAGTGTCCAATAAACCTTTTTATTTTAGTTGTTAATTTAATTGTCTTTATTTATTTTAATACAAAATTATAAAAATTGTTGCCAGGGGCTCAGTAAAAAGGAGAATAAAGTTGAACTCATTGCTCTGCTTGACCCACCTCAGCCACTAGTGCTCAGGAAAATTCTGGCTCAGGTCAGGACTGAAATTCTTCTGTGAGCATCTACACAGCGCAGACCTTCTTGTTACACCAACCTCTCAAAGCATCCATCAAGTTGTGCCTCTCACCTACTTGTTCTGCACGGTGTAGTTGATAACTCTTACCACCCAATTACTCGGGGAGCCCTGCACGCTGGCTGCAGCTAAGAATTGCTCTTTGCAGGAAAGGAAAGTCAGTCCTCAACTCGGCACAGCTGTTCTGGTCTGTTGCCTTTCCCTCACAGAAAAGAATTTCAGAAGGTGAAATAATGAAATAAGAGAGTTTTTATTGAATGAAGCTTACTTAGAAAGAGCTGAGGGGAGAGGAAGAGAGGAGTTTTTCTCTCAAGGGAGAATATGGACTTGAAGAGCAATGCCTGTACAATCAACTTCGAGAACCACTGTTCTGAGGATGCTAACATGCAGCAGCTCACAACTAAGTTCTAACGTTCAGTGTCTTGGGATGCTGATGAAAGCTGGCAGGAAGCTCAGACCCAAGCTTCTGTACTACGGTTACTCAGTCCCAGTGCAATCTGATTTTAAGGACCCTTCAGAATGTGTAATCAAAATAAAATAAGACCGTTAATATAACAGTTTTACTGAAATGAAATGGGGTGCCGGAGATCAAATCTGGGTCATTTCTATGCAAGGCAAATGCATTCCACTGTACAACCTCACTGGCTCCTATTACTATTTGGTCACAGGGGCGCAACACCTGGCTGTGCTCAGGGCTTTCTCCTACTTTACACTCAAGGACCACTTCTTTAAAGCTGAGGGGACATATGTACTGCCAGGGATAGAAAACGGGTCAGTCATGTGCAAGGCAAGCACACTCCCTACTTTACTACCTCCCTGAGCCTTTCTAATCTATCTACACACACACAAACACACACACACACACAATTTTTTCTCAGTCTTGTTCTTGTTTGGGAGTCATACCCAGCAGTGCTCAGGGATTTTTCCTAGCTCTGTTCTCTAGAATCATCCTGGTGGGGTTCAGGGGACCTTATGGGGTGCTGGAGATCAAACTCTGGTTGGTCACATGCAATGCAATTACAGTACCCACTGTTCTATCTCTCCCTACCCTTTCCAATTATTTTTTAGTATAAACTGTTTCTCTTTTTTTATTTAATAAAAGGAAATCTTTATTACAGGAAACATAAAGAAAAAATGTATACTATTATTCACTCCCACCTCACTCACCTGTCCTTACTCTACTGTTCCTCTAAGCTCAATCAAGGTAACATGAACTTTTTGCATGAGTAATCAAGAGCCTGTATATTTTATTTTAATTAGGTAAACAAACCAGATATTTAATTTTAATTTTATGATTATCAAAACATTGCAGTTCAGGAAGGTATTGACTTACTTGATATAAAAACAAAGAAACAAACAACAACAACCAAAAAACCGAACGCCATGACTTCCTGTCTTGCTCTTGGTTTAACCAGGATTATTTTATTCTCCTTTGTCACACTTTATATGTCATGGGCCTGTTGGTAAGAAATTTTCTATTTCAAGTTCTGTGGAGGAGGACACATAATTGTCCCTGACAAATTGAGTCTGTTTTGGAATAATGAAGTGGATCATTTAAGGGAAACAATGGTACTTGTGATGAGCACTCCACTGGATGGGTCTGGAGGCAGCGCTGTAAGGGAGGGGTCACCACTGAGCCTCAGAGGGCCTCCCCAGAGGGAAACGTGGGATGGGTCAGCAGATTTTTGGGAGAGAAGCATCTGTCACAAGAGAAAGGCAGTGAGGGTTTGAACCTCCTCAGACAAGGCCTGTGTGCTCAGCCCAACCTGTGAGTAGGTTGGGCTCAGACTTGCCCTCCCACCAGAAAGCCGGATGCACAGTTCCCAGCGGGACCTGGGAGCACAGGGGCTGTACTGTGCTGAAAGATGGTCCTGCTGGACAAATAGTGTCCCCTAGGCAGCAGATTCCCACCCTGAGATGTGAAATCCAGTGATGCTACACAGACTTTAGGAGACATGAAGATGTTAGTGGAAACTTCCTCAAGAGTCCTAATAAGTTCATCAGCAACTGGACTGTGCCTGCCCCTGCATTTTCAGTGTGAAGAAAATGTGGATGAAGGTGGCTGGAGCAATAGCACAGAGGGTAAGGCATTTGCCCTGCACGCTGCTGACCTGGGTTCAATTCCCAGCATCCCACATGGTCCCTCGAGCACCACCAGAAATAATTCCTGAGTGCATGAGCCAGGAATAACCCCTGTGCTTTGCTGGGTGTGACCCAAGAAGTAAAAAAGAAAAAAAAAAGTGTGGCTGAAGGGCCAAAGAGATAGTACAGTGGGTAGAGTGCTTGTCTAGCGTGCAGTCAACATGGGTTTGATCTCCTTGGCATCCTATATGGTCACCTGAGCACTGCCAGGAGTGATTCATAAGTAGAGTCAGGAATAAACTCTGAGCACTTCCCCAAACAAATGACAACAAAAAGTGTGACTGAAGGCACAAGAACTTATGTTTCTCAGCATTTTTCCTGACCACAGTCCCTTCTGACATTGCTTCCTTCCTGTTGTCCCACTGTGCTATCCTTTGGTTCCCTAGTCTCATGCTGTGACAATGCCCCCCACCCCAGTTATGTGATTTTTCACCTGTGGCCCCCTTGGGATAACCTGTGAGCACACAAAGAGGCCCAATATCCCTCAGTGGAGAAAAAAAGGATTGAAAACATCATCAAAATGCAGTAATAGAAAGATTTTAATCCTTTCAACATAATCAGCAAATTGCTTATTTGGAAAAAATTATGTATAAAATACCATATTTTAAAAACTTTTTTATTGAATCACTGTGAGACAGACCTTACAAAGCTGTTCATGATTGAATTTCAGTCATACAATGTTCCAACGCCCACCCCTCCACCAGTGTACATTTCCCAGCACCAGTGTCCCCAGGTTCCCTCCCTTCACCCCGCACCCTCCCCCCTTGCCTGTCTCTATGGCAGGTTCTTTTCTTCTCTCTTCTCTCTCCTCTCTCTCTCTCCCTCTCTCTCTTCTCTCTCTCTTTCTCTCTCCTTTTGGGCATCATGGTTTGCAATACAGATACTGAAAGATTATCATGTATATTTCTTTACCTACTTTCAACACTCAGTTCTTCCTTGACATTATTTTTGACCATTCAAATAAATGTCACTGGTATTTTAGGTTTTATAATTTCTAATTTCTTAATAATATCAGTTGTTTGCATTTTTTTTACTTATTTTGCTATCTGTATATTATTTGGTTAGTGTGGTGTCTGTTCAGATTGTCTGTTGAAATTTTCTAAAAGTGGGTCTTCACAACATACAAATACACAACACACTATACATGCAACACACCATACAATAGGCAACAAACAACTTTCATCTAACATAATACATGCAAAACACACAACACACAAGGCATACAATGAAAAACACACAGAACAGAAAAAAAAACTACATAGACAATACATAAAAAACTTAACAAACAACACACATCACATAACACACAACACAAACCACTCACCAAATATATGCAACAGACACAAAAGAATGCACAACATACAATACACAAACACAACATACAATACACAAAACACACCGCAATTATAACATACTCCGTTGATATCCGCAAATACAATATATAATTTATTCAACACACCCAACAAATAGCAAACACAGCACACAACACAAGACAATACACAATACAAATTCACAACAAGCTAAACAGACAACATATCACACCACATAACATAAAACACAACACAAGATACAGGAAACTTACATTCAACACAAACATAACAAACACAACACAAACCGTAGGACACACAACAAACATAACATAAAACAGGCAACACAATGCACTCAACACTAATCACACAGAACACATAACTCACTACACACATCACACAGATCACAAAGGACCAAATAACCAACAAACAACACTACTACAGACAACACACAATTGACAATAACACCAAACACAACATGCAACACTATACTCATCATAAAAAGCAGACGATACACTTCCCACAACATACAACCAACAATGCACACACAGCACATAACACACAACATACACAGAAGGAAACACAGAAAACAAACAATACATACCAAACAACACAAATGGTACACAAAACACACAACAAACAGTGCACACAAAACAAAGAACACAAAAATACAAACAACAAGTACAATACACATGGTACACAATATACAGAAAACACATAGCACACAACACAAAAATGCAACAACCACAACATGCTGAACACAAAATGCGTGCAATGAACATGGCACACAAGACACACAACACACAATGCACACAATACAAAACACATACAGCACAGAGCACACAACAACAAAACACACACAAAGCACAACAGAACTCAAAAGGCACACACAGCTAACAACATACAATGTACACAACACACAAAGACAACACAAGACACACATACCTCACAATACAGAACATAAAAACAACCACATATAACACACAATGCACACAACAGAGAAAGCATGAAACTCACAACACATATAACTCAAGCACTCATAACACACAGAATGACACACACAACACATACAACAGTGCTTAGGGTAACATATGTAGTGCCAGAACTGAATCTATGTTGACTGAATACAAGGCAAGAACATTAGCTTCCGTACAATCTCTCTGGCTCATAGGTTGTTCATTTTCTTTTCTTTTTTTTTTGCTTTTTGGGTCACACCTGGCAATGCACAGGGGTTACTCCTGGTTCATGCACTCAGGAATCACTTCTGGCTGTGCTCAGGGGACCATATGGGATGCTGGGAATCGAACCTGGGTCGGCCGCGTGCAAGGAAAATGCCGTACCCGCTGTGCTATTGCTCCAGCCCCGGTTGTTCATTTTCTTATAGGTTCTGTGCAGTGCTCCGGGGACCATAAGAGGTTCCTGGATGGCCATTTGCCAGGTAAACCTTCTGTTATCTCTCTGGCCTTAGAGACTCTTCTTTTCTCTACCATTTCCAGTTTATTAGTACATTCTTTATTTCTGTTGCAGTATCTTTTATCCCTAGTTATCAGTTTTGTCTTTTCCTTAAAATTCCCACCTATTTTTCTATACTAGTTTTGTGTTCTTGCTTGCTTTCTACTTCCTCCATTAGTGCTGATGACATTTTAATCTTAGTTGTTCCTGAGCACAGAGCCAGGAATAAGTCCTGAGCACAGCCTGGTGTGGGGAAGAAGGAAGGAAGGAAGGAAGGAAGGAAGGAAGGAAGGAAGGAAGGAAGGAAGGAAGGAAGGAAGGAGGGAGGAAGGAAGGAAAGAAGGAGAAAATGTACTTTGTTGAGCTGGAGAGACAGAAAAGTAGGTAAAGCACTTGCCTTGCACAAGGCTGACCAAGGTTCAAACCCCTGCACTACATATGGTCCTCTGAACCCACCAGGAATGGTATCTGAGCACAGAGCCAGCAGTAAGACCTGACCACTAGCAGGTGTAACACCACCTCCTTCCAAAATAAAAGGAAAATGTGCTTTGCATGATTTAAATACAAGGGTGAAGATAGGATCCCCTTGGTGGTGTGGGGGTGGTGGGTAGGCGGGGCATGCTGTACCAGACATTGAAGCCAAGCTCCTGCATGCAAAGCTTGTTCTCCAGTGCTCAGAATTTTCCCTCAAGGTTCTGATTGGAATACCTTTAAGTTTATTGAGAATTGTTTTATATTCTAGTATACAGTTCATTTTTGTAAATGTTTCCTGTGCCCTAGAAAAAAATGTATCTTCTGCTATTGCTCATTGGAGTGTTTTGTGAACGTCAATAAGTCAAATAAATTGATAGTGTTGTAAATATTGCTTTAATTCATCTGTTACCTGGCAGAGTAGTTAAACCATACAGTAACTAGTAACTAGTGACTCTGATTCCTTCTGCTTCCAAATCAATTTCTTTCCTCTCTGCCTTCAGAACCACTTCCAGCCAAAACTTCTCAATATCGGTATACACATACATAAGTATATAGAAGAATCAATATATTTGAAGTCAACGTTTCCCCACTGGTTGCTTATGTGAGGCAGAGAGGAGAGAGATGGTCACTTTCTCTCGGTCCGCCTTTGCCACCCCAGGACCGACTGGGAAGGCTAGGACTCATAAAATCTGCGATGAGCCCCAGCATGGCATGGGCCAGAGCCCTGCCAGCCCCATGAGGTGGCTGTCAAGTCACACCTGACATCCGCTTGGTCTTCTAGGCACGGGAGTTGATCCCCACCACCCGATTTCTTGGGGAGCCATGGACTCAGGATGGAATGAAGATTTGCTCTTTGTTGGAAAGTCAGACCTAGCCTTATCCGGGTTTCTAGATCCTTTATCCTGTCTCTCTGAAAAGAATTTCAGGAATAGAAAAGCAGTGAAGTAAAAACAGATTTTATTTGGAGGCTTTTAAGAAGGGAAAGGAGGGAGAGCAAAGGGAGAGAGAATAATGCTCAAGAGAGAATGAGGCTTCTAAAAGGCAGAGAGACTCCCAGTAGACATCTCAAGAGTAGATTCAGGCACCACATGTGCTCAGCCACATGGGCATAAACAGCACATGCTTGGGAAGCAAAGAGGTGGCTTTTATAGGGTTTACCCGAAGTCACCCCATGTGGGACTTTCTAGCTAGGTGAGACTCCATTGCTAGGGTGGATGCCATAGAGGCTGAGTTGGGAGTGGTCGATGGCCTTTTTTGAAATTCCTTTTCTGGTCTTCTGTTTCTATTGGAGCTTCTCTCAGAGAGGGGTCCAGTCTTTTTTGGTCTGTTACTGGTGTAAGAGATGAGGGTCTTATCAGGCCTTAGTTCCTGTGCTCATACAGTGGGATGGGCCCTGATGGCCTTGGAGCTAGGTGGTTTTATCACATCCTAGGAATTCCATTGCCATAGGAGCCCTTTCCTATCTACCTGCCTGCCAACATCACACTGATCATGTAAAGAAGTTAAGAGATGGGGCTGGAGCGATAGTACAGTGGGTAGGGCGTTTGCCTTGCACACAGTTGACCCAAGTTCGATTCCCAGCATCCCATACGGTTCCCTGAGCACCACTGGAGTAATTCCTGAGTGCAAAGCCAGGAGTAACCCCTTTGTATTGCTGGTGTGACCCAAAATGCACAAAAATAGAGAGAGAGAAGTCAAGAGATTCTGTGGACTCATTATGTGAACTATATCGAGTATTTTATTTTTTTCACAGAAAGCAAAACTGAAGCCTAGATATAAGGCAGTGGCTTCTGATGAGTATAAAAGGGCTGAGAGTTGAGAAACATGCATCCAGGAATATATTTATGTCCAAAATCCACCATTCTGGAGCAATAAGGAAAGTGACACAGATAGAAGAAATGGAAGAAAGTGTGAAAAAAAAGACAAAGGTGCATCCAAGAATCAGAACACTCTGGGTAGCCTTTGTCTCTGGAGAGAGACTGAAATTGTGTCTGGAGTTGCGAATATACTTGACTTGCTGTTTGTGCCTGTGGAGAAAAAGCAGCAAGGATCTACTGGTCCACATCAGGATGCACAAGCAAATCACATCAATGGAGCCATGAAACAAGGCATGTAGTAAATACTTGATGGAATTGGTTTCCTTATTACTGCAGTATATGAATCGGTTCCAAGACTTGTTTCTTGGGGCAATCAGTTTCAATGGAATCAGTATGTTTCCCAGAAGATGCAGTACCCAGATCAAGAAACAGAAATGCTCAATATACTTTGGGGCTCTGACTTTGAGTTTAGTCCACCTGGACTTACTGGGAATAACTGTCATGGCCTGGAAAACACTCAGGAGGCAAGTGGAAGAGAGAGATACTTCCCGGGCCACTCTGTGAATATAAAACAAAAATTTACATCCATGATCATCTAGAAAATCGTTCCTCCCAAAAGATGTCATTATTTGAGGGATTCCCTTAGAGAGAAGGACCAAGCAGTTGGCTAGGCATAAATGTTTGAGTATGTGGTCTGAGAGTCGCAACTTGAGTCCAGTGCAGAAAACCAAGCAATACAGGACAAAGAAGGAGGAATTCCCCAGCATTCCAACACCAGTCTGGGACAAGAAGATAATCCCCACAGTCAAGTGGCGAGAATCCATTCTGTCAGTGATTGAGAATGGCAATTTTATTCATATTCAGAATTAGCTTTAGAGAAAATGAAAGATCAAAGTTAGTTACACTGCAAGTGAAATCCAATGCTGATCTCATTTTGGAAACTTTAAGAATAATATACTGTTAAATACCCACTTATTCTAGCCACACCAACTTTTTCCCATACGGCAAGGATTTATCAGCCTGTTTATAAACATACATTTTAAAATTATTTTCTCATGAATACATATTACACATATATAGACACAATCACAGAAAACATATTCTTACACATCCTACACATTCCTTTTTTTTTTTTTTTTTGCTTTTTGGGTCACACCCGGCGATGGTCAGGGGTTACTCCTGGCTTTGCACTCAGGAATCACTCCTGGCAGTGCTCAGGGGACCATATGGGATGCTGGGAATCGAACCCAGGTAGGCCGCATGCAAGGCAAATACCCTACCCACTGTGCTATTGCTCCAGCCCCATCTTACACATTCTTACACATAAAAATTGCAAATAATTACCCAGTAAATTTTACATTGTTTTATAAAATAATTATTTTATACATTTTAATCATCTGTTGGTGTTTGGATGCTCAGGATCACTCCTGGTGGTGTTGGGGGACCACATGGAATACTGGGGATCAAACCTGGGTCAGCGGCGTGCAAGGCATATGCCCCCTTTCCTATTCTATTGCTTCAGCCCAGATTTTTTTAATCTATAATTATTTAAAAATTTATTTTATTTTTATAAAGTTGTTCACAAACATTTATTACATTTAATATTCCAACACCAATCCCACCACCATTACACCTTCCCACCACAATATTTCTAATGTTCCCACCCCAACTCCCAAAGCCTGCCCTAAAGCAGGACATCTATAATTTATTTTGTATTGCTTGTTATGAATAATCTGCTAAAAATTATCCAAAAATGTTTTCTTAGAGGAAAGTGTGCAAAGATTGTTGTATTTCATGCTGGAGCCATTAAGCACTTCTATAAATCTATAAGGGATTACTAACATGTTGTTAAAGGTTGAGCCTTGTGTGCTAATATATATATATTTCCGCCTTTACTGGGAATTTCTTTTTTTGGCCTTTTAAGGTCACACCTGGCAATGCACAGCAGTTATTCCTGTCTTTAGCACTCAGGAACCACTCGTGGTGTGCGCGGGGTCCATATGAGGTGCTGGGAATTGAATCCAGGTCAGCCACATGCAAGGCAAACACCCTACCCGCTGTACTATCACTCTAGCCCCTCCACTGGGAATCTTTTATTTTTAAATTTTAATTAATTTATTTATTTTTTAATTTTTATTAGTGAAACACCATGAGGTATGGTTATAGACTTACAAATTTTTGTGTTTGGGTTTCAGTTATATAATGATCGAGTATTCATTCCTCCACCAGTGCCCATTCTCCACCACCAATGATCCCAGTATCCCTCCCAAACCCCCCCACCCTCCCAACCCACCCCGCCTCTGTGGCAGGGCATTCCCTTTTGTTCTCTCTACTTTTGGGTGCTATGGTTTGCAAAAGAGGCACTGAGTGGCAATCATGTTCGGTCTATAGTCTACTTTCAGCATGCATCTCCCATCCTGGGAGGATCCTCCCAACACCCTTTATTTTTCAGCCCAGATTTTAATCATTTTTTTAAGAGTTCCATTTCTCATGAACCTCCCACCAAACCATCTACTGAGGTTCACATCATTATTTGAAGCACTGGATACTATGTTATATTTAAAAATATTCATCTATTCCACTATTTATGCTTTCTCACAGATAATAATGATTCTTTAAATATATAAAATTATGAAAATAATGGAAAGCTAGGGGCCAGAGAGACACCTCACAGGGCTGGAGTGCATATTTGAATGCAGGAGGGATGAGTTCAGTCCCTAGCATGACATGATCCCCTGAGCACAGCTGGAATGACCCCCTTCCTGGACACAGAGCTGGAAACAGCACCTTAGCACAACCAGATGTGACCCCAAGCCCCCCCCAAAAAAAGGACACATATTTTGCTATTTCCTAGGTCCTATGTTTAAACTTTACTTTTTTTTCTAGCAAAGTAAATAAGGAGACATTCTCTCTTAGCACGTTACCTGAAAAATGATAACATGCTAAGAGAGAATGCAGACTTTTCCAGAGAGAGGAGAGAGTCACATGCAATAAATAAAAGATGTAAAATTTATACACCCCAAGATGGAATGCGGGTCTTCTGAGGGCTTTCTTTCTTTTCTTATTTCCCTCTTTTCTTTTAAAATGCTTTACTTATACAATATATTTGATTACCAAATTATATTATCAATTAGATATAACACCATCCTCATATGACTGCGAAGAAAAATCGGTCAGATGAAATAATTTGGCAAAGTTCACACACCTGGAGCAATAGCACAGCGGGTAGGGCGTTCGCCTTACAAGCGGCCAACATGGCCGACCCGAGTTCGATTCCTCCGCCCCTCTCGGAGAGCCCGGCAAGCTACCGAGAGTATCCGATACGCCAGACACAGTAACAACAAAGTCTCCAATGGAGACGTTACTGGGCCCGCTCGAGCAAATCGACGATCAACGGGAGGGCCTTGAGTCTTTAACTTTCATACCCCAGTCTCTTATTAGTCGCATTAATTTAAAAAAAAATTTAAAATTGAATCATAGTAAGATACTCAATTACAAGGTTGTTCATGACTGGGTTTCAGTTATATATTTTTCCTTCACCAGTGTACATTTCCCACAACCATTGTCCCCAGTTTCCCACCTGCCCCCGCCCCAGCCCCTGCCTGCCTTTTCTTGTTCCCTATTTCTTGGGAGGTGGAGACACAGTTCATTGTGCTTGGCGGTCTCCCTGCAGTGCTAGGAGTCCACATGATTCCAGGAATGGAATGCAGCGCTCCTGCATACAAGGCACATGCGCCAACACTTTGCATCATATCCCTGGTTCATTCCTTGAATCCCATTTGGTCCCCTGAGCACCACCAGGGGTAATTACTGACTGCAGAGCCAGGAGTGACCCCTGTGCATCGCCGGGTCTGACCCAAATTGCCAAAAAAAAAAAGAATTGTTTCACCCAAAATATGTCATTATTTGAGGGATTCCTTTAGAGAGAAGGACCAAGCAGTTGGCTAGGCATAAATGTTTGAGTATGTGGTCTGAGAGTCACAACTTGTGTCCAGTGCAGAAAACCAAGCAATACAGAACAAAGAAGGAGGAATTTCCCAGCATTCCAACACTAGTCTGGGTCAAGAAGATAATCCCCAATCTGCAAGTGGACAGAATCCATTCTGTCAGTAGTTGAGAATGGCAATTTTATTCATATTCAGAATTAGCTTTAGAGAAAATGAAAGATCAAAGTTAGTTACACTGCAAGTGAAATCCATTGCTGATCCCATTCTGGAAACTTTAAGATAATATACTGTTAAATACCACATATTCTAGCCATACCAACTTCTTCTCATGGGCAAGGTATTAATTAGCCTGTTTATACACATACATCTTAAAACTATTTTCTCATGAATACATATTACATTACATAGACACAATCACAGAAAACATATTCTTACACAAATGTTATAGGTAGGTAAATAGGTAAAGGCCCTCCCGTTGATCGTCGATTTGCTCGAGCGGGCCCAGTAACGTCTCCATTGGAGACTTTGTTGTTACTGTGTCTGGCATATCCAATACTCTCGGTAGCTTGCCGGGCTCTCCGAGAGGGGCGGAGGAATCGAACTCGGGTCGGCCATGTTGGCCGCTTGTAAGGCGAACGCCCTACCCGCTGTGCTATCGCTCCAGCCCCTGTTATACTCAGTAAATTTTACATTGTTTCAAAAATTATCATTTTTAATATTTCAATCATTTTTAAGAGTTCCATTCCTAATGGACTTCCCACCAATCCATTATTTTTTGAAGCACTGCATGCTATTACATGATATTAAAAATTATTCATCTATTACACCATTGATGCTTTCTCATATTAACAATGATTCTGTAAATATATAGCACTATCTGTAGCACTGTCTTCCTGTTGTTCATCGATTTGCTCAAATGGGCTCCAGTAACATCTCCATTGTGAGACTTGTTGTTACTGTTTTTGGCATATCGAATATATGCCACGGGAAGCTTGTCAGGCTCTGTTGTGCAGGAGGGATTCTGTCGGTAGTTTGCCAGGCTCTCCGAGAGGGATGGAGGAATCAAATCCAGGTTGGCGCATGCAAGGCAAGCGCCCTACCCACTGGTGTAAATATATAAAATTATAAAAATAATGGACATTTAGGGGCCAGAGAAAAAACTCAAATCAAGAAATTTAAATGAAAAGGATTATAATTAGAACCCAAGGAAAACATGAGTTGCAGAGTATATATATAAAGAGGAACAGAACTTTATAAATAATAACTAAAATGGTTTTGAGGTTAAACAAGGTTTCTTGCAATTAGGGCTATGCTCTGGGGGCTCAGGAATAAGAAAACAAAGCAAAGCTGAGAGCCCATCATAGAGTTCCTTTTCTAAGCAAAGAGAGCAAGCTGACTGCTCTAGACAGGAGCTGGCTTGTTGGGTCTCCCCTGGGGGACCCCGCGTCAGAGGGTACACACAAAGGCAGCCAGGAATGTTTGACTGGGCTAGAGAGCAAAGGAGAGAAGGCTCTGAGGGCAAGAGGTTGGAAAAGCTGAATCTCAGATGGCGTCATTTTCAGAAGTAGAGAGAGACGTGGGTAAAGCCCAAACAAAGCCAGAAAACACACTTTCCATATCCAGAAGGAAAAATACAGTGAATCTGCTGAACAAGGAATGTTTTAGCAAACCAAGCATTTGGCCTCTTAAATGTGTTCATTTTGTTTTGCTTTGGGGCCACAAAGCTTCAACTTTGCCTAATACTAGCTCCTGACTCTGTTAGGAATCATACCTGTAGCTATTTGGGGGGGCCACGGGAAGTGCTGGGGATGAAAGCCGGGCTGATCTGCACTTTCCTTCTTTTTTTTTTTTTTTTTTGCTTTTTGGGTCACACCCGCCGATGCTCAGGGGTTACTCCTGTTTCTGCACTCAGAAATCACTCCTGGTGGTGCTCGGCGGACCATATGGGATGCTGGGAATCGAACCTGGGTTTGCTGCATGCAAGGCAAACGGCCCGCCACTCACTGTGCTATCACTCCGGCCCTCTGCACTTTCCCTCCTATGACATCTGTTCTCGGTAAGTCTTTCTGACTTTGCTCAATAAGTAAGTGATTTTTATTTTTTTATTTATTTTTTTTTTAGTAAGTGATTTTTAATCATAAAGTACTTTCTGAACCACCGAGCCACTGACCTCCTAATTTGCATAGGTGAATGTTATAATTCATTTATTATTAATCTATATAATGTAGGAATTGACGGCGAAACAGAATGTGAACATTAAAAAATAGTAAGTATGAAAAATATGCATAGAGTTAGTAGTGACAGTAAGCATCTATCAAAGAGGGTTATTTGAATTTCTGAACTTCCACCCTACATGTCACATGTTCAATCAGAGAACAGAATAGTGAAGTTTGCTCTCGAATCAGCTGCACAATGGGAAAAATACATATTTACTGTCTCCTTCTGAGATGCAGAGAAATACATAAGCAAAAACATCTGAGAAAATGTCATCGAATTCCAGTAATAGGAAGATTTTTATCCTTCAACATAATCAGCAAATTACTTATTTGGAAAAAAATTATGTGTAAAATACCACATTTTTTAAGCTGACAACACAGGAAGATTTAGAATGCTAAAATTATTTTTTAAAAATTAATGTTGTGGCTAGAGAGAGAATAAGAGGGTAAGACACTTGCATTGCTTGCCACTGACCCCAGCTTAATCCCTAGCATCACATATAGTGCTCGGAGTATTCTTTTGAGCTCTCCCTGAGCACAGAGCGAGGAGTATCTCTGAGCATCACTGTGTGTCCCAAAAACAAATAAGTAAAAAAGAGTCAAAGGAAAATAAAACAAGCAATAAAAGAATAAACAGAATAAAATCTGAAATAGAAGAACTGAAGACTAACAAACTAGAGAATAAAATTAAATCAAAGAATGACTTAGCATATAAGCATAGTTTTCAGAAATGAGCTTGGTGAAATGTACATGTGACTATAAAACATATGTTCCTAAAACAAAAATCAACAGACATTGAAGACTGAGGTGATAGTAGATTGTTTAAGAGAAAAAGTTCAATGCAGTATAAATATACAAACCCAGATGAAGCCTGAATGAATTAATCACTGTCAGCATTGTCCTTGGACTGTACTAAAAACTGTGGAGAAAATTTCCCCAAAATCTATATACTTGTCATCTATATTTTGTCTCTAAGGCTGACAAAAAGAAATTCCTGTGCAAGCAGGACAGTGAGGACCCCTGAATGGGAATGACTCAATGAAGGCAAGATTAAAAAATCTTGCACTAGTTTAGACTCTCTTAGAGCTTAGGGAAAATGACAAGGTCAAATTTTGGTGCGTGGTCAGTTAAGGATGATCATAATAGGGCCAAACATGAAGGGCACAAAAAACTCAACACGAGCACTAGCCACGATATCTTTTATATCGCCTCTAAATACTTCCTAGTTCACAGTCTCATTTGTTCAAGATGCTTACACTTAATTTCAGGCCTATACATGCTTAACTAAAGAACACACAAATAATGTGGTGTTCTGAGCCTATTGACAGGTAGCCAGATAAATCCCATTTTCAAAATTATTTTTTCCTTTTAAAAATTTTTTACCAATCCTGGTAGTGCTCTGTGCATACTCCTGGCTCTAGACTCAGATCATTCCTGGCAGTTATCTGGAGACCATATGGACCGCTGGCATCAAATCCCGGTTAGTCGTGTACAAGGCAGGTGCCCTACCAGCTGTCCCATTTCTCCTGTCTCTTGTACTTTTAAGATGGTCAGGATGGTACACAGGATAAGGCACTTTCCTTGCACACTGTTGACCCAGGGTTTGATCCTGGAACTACATATGGTCCCCCAAGCACCACCAGGATTGAGGCCTTGAGTAGAGAACCAGAACACTCTAAGTGCTGCTCAAATCCCTCCACACATACCTGCCCCATGAAACTCAAAACAGAACATCTAGGTTCAACCAGCCAGAGAACAGAGGAGAAGTAAGTATATCAATATATACAAAAAGAATCCATAACTCACTGAACTATTTAAACAATTTAAAATCTTGAGATGTGGTTTAGAACCTTAATTTTTTGCAGATGAAAATCACAGGTGTACATACTTTATCAGATGGAAGAGGTAGATGAACTCAGACCGCTCTTTCCCTGGAAGACAAAGAGGTATCTGAGGTTGATGGAGAGAGGAAGAGCCGAGATCGCTTCTCTGCCATCAGCAGGGCACAGCTCTCCCCTCCAATAGGGAGAGGCCCCTCAGTGTCTCTTCAAACATCTCCTCTCACCTAAAATGTAGGAAGACTCACAGTACTCGCTGAGCAGCCTCGTCTGCTAGGATCGTGGCTGCGGGTGGCAGTCACTGTGTCAGGAAGGAGCAGCTACCTCTGGCTTTTAACTTTGGAGACCTCTGACCTCATCTGCCCTCCAGAGCTGTGACTCTCCTATCACCTCTAGCAGCAGTCACAGTGGCTGCAAGGGGACAGCGTGCTAATTTTCTGAAAGGATTTGTCCAGGGAACTCATTATTGTAAACAGTTACTACTGGGTAAGGAAAATGCCCAGGAGACTGTCAAAATTACCTCGAAGAGAAACTTTCCAGTGACTTCCAGAATGATGGGAAGCTGATGTCCCCAGATATTTTATTTTTTAACTTCTTATTTTTTTCTTTGCTTTTTGGGTCACGCCTGGCGATGCACAGGGGTTACTCTTGGCTCTGCACTCAGGAGTTACTCCTGGCGGTGCTCAGGGGACCATATGGGATGCTGGGAATCGAACCCGGGTTGACCGCGTACAAGGCAAATGCCCTACCCGCTGTGCTATCTCTCCAGCCCCTCCAGATATTTTAGATCAGTGGAGAGAGCCTAATCCCACTTTCCAGAGAGAATTATGGTTCCTTGGAAGCAAAATTGTTCCCGGATGGGTAATTCTTTATACTTCCTCACAAATGATTGGTACCAAAAAATTTTTACACAGACAGTAAAAAAAAAAAAGACCAATAAACAAAATAGTGAGTGTTAGAGTTGCTAAGGACATAGCAGAAAATATAGACTTTATCCCACCTACCACTGTTATTCAATGAAAAAGGTGACATTTGGACTGAGGAAGCAGCCCCGTGGCAGAGCACTGGCTTTGCATGTGGTGAGTCCTAGATTCAATTTCTGCAATCAAAAAAGATAAAAAGACAACCTTAGATGATACTCCAAACCATTGAAACATAAGTTAAAATAAGCACATCTAAGTAGTTCTGAATTACACAAAAAGGAGAATTTGGGGAAGTCATGGAACAGTAACCTCAGTGAACCAGGGTTTTAAGGAATCCTGAAAGTGAGAGAAAACATTGTTGTATGATAATCTTATCATATATTTTAGAAGTAAAAAAGGGAAGGGTTTTGTGTTTTTCCTGCCTCTGGATATTCTTGTCAACTCATCTCTAGAACTTTCTTGAGCCCATTTATAAAACCTGGTTATCCTGTGCTATCAGTACTGAGGAATGTCAGAAACATCAAAATCCCTCTTATTTTATTATGACAAAGAACATAAAAGTTGTTCTAGCCCTGTGACAAGAGAGAGAATATGAATGACTTTGTTTCCCTGGTAACTGAAATTTCCTTTTGACCCTCTTTCCTGAGAGAAGTAAAAACAGCACATTGTTTAGATGAATAACCCCAGGTCACTTAGCAGTTTGCATTCTCTGATTCTGCAAGATGAATATATCTGCAAAGCAGCTTTTCTCAGTTAGGGGCACTAGGGGCTCTCATCTGCACTGTCCGGCTCTATTTTGCAATAGTCATTTTTAGATTTATAGTCCAAGACCACAGAAATGACCATGAGTTGAGTTCACAGAACCTTTGCATCTAACGTAAAATGAACTCGAATCATACATCATCTAATCTCCAAAAGTCTCCAGTTAGTATGAGGTTGTGATAGGATTTTCTTGCCACACTGCTATAGAGGGACTAAATATCCTTAACAGCAACATCCAGATTCAGTAGCTGCGGACAGAGCAGGCACAGCCTTTCCCGTCATAGGCCACGTCAGCCAAACACAGTGAACGTGTTTTCTATGCTTTCAGCTGACCTGGGGGTTCCATTCTCGAGGAGTTTTGTCTCATTTCAGTAATCAGCTCTGTGAACTGATTCAGATATCTAATTCTGCCCACAATTTTCTGTCAGTTGCTGTAGTGGGACTCACTTCTTTCCACCATTCATTCCCTCCATACTCTTTCTTTCTGCTCACCAAATGCGGGAAGGTTTATGCCCATTCCAAACAATGTTTTGGAATAGCAGCTAGTTATATAAAATGCAACTCAATCAGACCCTATAAAGCAAGGGTTTATTCTATCAGCCTGCTCTACCCCGCTTCAAATGCCAGTCACAATTAGCACGTCCTGAGTTACCCACAAAGGATAACTGTCCTATTTGACTACAAAGGAGAGAGTCCCATAACTTTCTCCTCAGGTTCACAAATTAGCTAGAGCAGCTCCAGGGCTCAGGGAAACACCTTTGCCAATGTCTTAAACAGCCCAAGGAAGACATGCATGAGGTGAGGTCTGGAGGGTCTGACTGTGGGCACTTCTGTCCCCCCCCCAGCACTGGGGTACAGCAGCCTGTGAGTACTGGACCATGTTCACAAGAAGGAACCTCATGCTCTTGGGGCTGTGAATGTTGTCTGTGGGTGGGATCAGCCATGAACCCCATTTCCAGTCTCTCTCCCTTCTGAAGGATGGGGGTACAGCTCCAGGTACTTGGGCCTGGAGATTCTCACCTTTTAATCATAGTTTGATCCTTCTGCTGACTAGGCCACTTCTACGACTCATAAAGGAGCCCCAACCCCTCAGGGTTGCCTCAATAGAACAAAAGCTGTTCCTGGGACCCCTCTCACTTGGAGGTTTCCAAGGGCTTTAGGAGCTGTGTGCCAGGACCCAGGGGCAGAGATCAATACTTAAAGTTTCTACTCTCTCAGTCACTCCCAGGAGTCTCCTGCTGCCCTGCTGCACCTCCTTTCATTATAGAACAGCAGTGTCGTCCATGGGTCCCCATCAAATCCGTTCCCAAGAGTGGCCACTGACCCAAAGCCTTGTGTACTGAGGCTTTCAAATCAATTTCAGTGTCACAGCTGTCTTGTTTCTCTGTAACACGTTCCCACCTGATCTGCTTCCATGATTTCCTGTCTCCCCACTGGTTCGGGGGCCCACTTACTGAATTTCTCTCCTGCTCTGCCAGGCCCTTTAGGGGAGACAGCTCAGCAGGAAGGAAGCTCAGAGCTTGCCCTCAGTGGTGTGGCAAGGCCCTCTGTGGCCCTGATGTGACAGGAAGGACTTGTGGGCCCTCTCCAGGACTGCAGTATTCTGGATTTCAGTGACCGTAATGAATTAATGAATTTTAGGACCATTCCAGTGGGTTGTCTGGACTCGAGTAATTATTTAATTCTTACATGTCCCTTTGCTGATGGTCTGCCCTTCAGACTTTGTCAAGGCAGTTCTAGGATCTCCACATTGTTTACTGTGGCATCATGAGTTCTGATCTCCAGAGTCATCCCAAGAGGTGCAAAGACCAGCGTCATGTGTCCTCCTAAGAACCCATATTCTTGGGCTGGGAGAAACAGTGTATTTCGTTCTTGCCCTGCCTGTGTTTTACGTAGTTTGACCTTCTGCATCCCATATGGTTTTCTTAGTCCACTAGGAGCCATCCCTAAGCACAGGGCCAAGTGAAACGCATTAAAAACAAAACAAAACAAAAAACTGAATGAGGCCCAAACCACCCCCCACAAAAAGAGAAGTCACATTCTGAACTAACAAATCAACCAGTACTGATGTGCCCACCTGCATAGTCTATGGCTGTTTTAAACTCAACCCACTTCTCCTCTGCTCCCACAAATTGGTCTGCCTCACAAATTAGACACATCAAGCAGCTCAGCTGGTGAAATGACTCTTTTTTACAAGGTTCTCCTGAGGTGAATCTAGTCCTGGTTCGGAAACCATGAGGAGGTCCACAAGTGGAATAGAGAAAACAGGCCTCATCCTCTGAGGCAGCCCCAAGACCAGAGAGAGATAAAGTAAAGAAAACCATAGGAGTGGGGAGATGACTCAAAAGACTGGAGCCCCTCACATGGTCCCCAGCATAGCGAGGAGCAACGCTTGTGCACAGAGTCCTACCTTCCCCAGAAAAAAAAGGAAAGAAAGCAATAAAGAAAAAATCAGTAGGGAAGGAAGGAGAGAGAGAGACAGAGAAAGAGAGAGAGAAAGAATGAAAGAAGTTCAAGACTGAAGAAGCATTAACCTTGAATGTGTTGTCAATCACAGGTGCAACTATAAAAACAAAAGAAGTCTCACTCTTTTTTATGATCACAGGTACAACTCATTTCATGCATGTTCTTAGTGTAAGCACGTCCACATGTTAGAGGTCAGCACTTTTGACCACAGTCTGTCCTAAACTGTCCTGGCAATGACGTCTCTGTATTAAGCACTAGTCTCACACCTGTAGAAAAATGAACTTCTCAGTGGTTAATGACAAGAGAGAGTTCTGCATCTATAAGCAAAACCCCCACTAAATTCAGTTCTTACCCTCCCCAAGAAATTGGGCTATGGGGTTCGGGGTGCTATTTCCTGCAGCTTACAATTCAGAGAGGAATCCAGGTACTTGGGAATGTAATTTCCTACTGATAAGGTCAGTGAGATACATGTTAAACTTCTAAAAAATGTGCACATACATGTTATAAAGACAGAAAACATTTACAAATTTCTAAAAGTAATGCTGAGAAAGAAGAGTGAAGAAAATCTCTTCCTTTTATTTTCATCAAGGTAAAGCCTAATTTTTCATTTGTATCTGCCCTTCAAGCAAGCAGCGCCTCTCTGCATGAGCTGTGGTTGTTAGTAACTGTGTGTTCAGATCTCATCAGCTTCAAGGAAATTCATTCATTATTTTATTCATCAGATGATAATCAAATATTATGCCCAGACACAAGCCTGGACTATGTTCATTTAGATATGAGTTAGAGAGACTGATTCCGTTCATAAAAGAAATTATATTCCATACAGGGAGGCAGATAACAGAAAATAAATCAATTTACTTAATATTTTTTCTGTAATTTAATTATAGGTGCCATTAGAGGTCATGCAAACAAAGAGCAGAAAAGGCCAAGCTTGATGGGAAGTTTTATTTTAGGAAAACCATATTATAGAGATAATACTGAGCAAAGATTAAATGAAAAATGGGTTCCATTACTTGCACCTCGTATAGTCCCCTAGCCCCATGAGGAGTAATCCCTGAATAGCGAGTTAGGAGTTATCCCTGACCAAGCTGAGTGTGACCTAAGAAAACAAACACAACAACAAAATAGTAATAAAATCACCATTCCTACCTTGAGCAAAGGTTTCAAATTTTCCTACCCATTTGAATCACCTGTAGAACGTTTAAAGTTCCTATTATGTGTCAAACATTCCCAATAATGGTTGGAGCCAAACCACAATCATTACAATTAGGTCAGAATAATATTAGAGTGAGATCTGTGTTTCTGTATTTTGAGGGGGCGAGGGAGGTTTGGGTCACACTGGGAAATGCTTAGGAAATAGCGTTCAAATTGTTAAGTATGATCAACTGATTCCAGTGTCCAATAAACCTTTTTATTTTAGTTGTTAGCTTAGTTGTCTTTATTTTATTCCAATATTAAATTAAAAAATTGTTGCCAGGGGCTCAGTAAAAAAAAAAGGAGAGTAAAGTTGGACTCAAAAAGAACTTTCAGGGGCTGGAGCAATAGCACAGCGAGTAGGACGTCTGCCTTGCACGCGGCTGACCCGGGTTCGATTCCCAGCATCCCGTATGGTCCCCTGAGCACCGCCAAGGATAATTCCTGAGTGCAGAGCCAGGAGTAACCCCTGTTCATCGCCAGGTGTGACCCAAAAAGCAAAAAAAAAAAAAAAAAAAAGAACTTTCACTGCTCTGCTTGACCCATCTCAATAGTGGCTCAGGAAAATGAGCCACTATTGCTCAGGAAAATTCTGGCTCAGGTCAGGACTGAAATTCTTCTGTGAGCATCTATACAGCACAGACCTTCTTGTCCCACCAGCCTCTCAAAGCATCCATCAAGTTGTGCCTCTCACCTACTTGTTCTTCATGGTGTAGTTGATGACTCCTGCCACCCAATTACTCGGGGAGCCCTGCACACTGGCTGCAGTTAAGAACTGCTCTTTGCAGGAAAGGAAAGTCCGTCCTCACCTCGGCACAGCTGTTCTGGTCTGTTGCCTTTCCGTCACAGAAAAGAATTCCAGGAGAAGGTGAAATAATGAAGCAAGAGAATTTTTATTGAATGAAGCTTACTTAGAAAGAGCTGAGGGGAGAGGAAGAGAGGAATGCATGTTTAAAAGAGAACACAGGCTTGAAGAACAAGTCTGTACAATCAACTTCGAGAACCAATGTTCCCGAGGATGCGAACATGCAGCAGCTCACAACTCAGTTCTAACAATAAGTGTCTTGGGATGCTGATGAAAGCCGGCAGGAAATTCAGACCCAAGCTTTCTGTGCCACGGTCACTCAGTCCCAGTGCAATCTTATTTTAAGGATCCTTCAGAATGTATAGTCAAAACAGAATAAAAACATAAATAGTTTTCTTGGTATAAAATATAGATGTCAACTTAGAGCTGCTCTGGAGGTCTGGGCTACTCCTATTCATGCTTGACTTGGGGTGTATTCCTGAAAGAAGGCAGTGTTCAGCCTTAGAATATGTAGACACCAAACTCAGGGCTTCACGTGTAAAAGGCAAGTGGTCTTCTATTAAAGCTTTCTCTCCTGCTCCCTAATAAATTTATTTTTATTATTGGAGGGCCTGTGGTTCACACCCCATGGTTCTCAGGGTTTACTCCTGGCTCTGCACTCACTGATCACTCCTGCAGGGCCCCAGAGGCTAAATGGAGTACCAGATATCTATCTAGGTCAGCTACATGGGAGGTAAATGAACTATCTTCCTGGCCCCTAATATTATTTTTTGCAGGGGACATGCCTGGCTGAGCTCAGGGCTTTCTTGGGGTTTTTTGCTACAGGGACAAATTTACACACACACAACATACAACGCACATAACACACACCACAAAACACATACAACATACCACAACAACACACATGAAACATATCACACGCAGCACAGCACAACATGCAACACACAACAACAGGGAAGACGTTGGAAAAGCTGAGTCACAACTGGTTCATACATTTCCCAGAAGTAGGAGGTAATGTGGGCAATGACTAAAACCCAGAAAACCAACTTTGCATATCCAGAAAACAAAATAAAACATAATCAATTAGGACCTTCTGCTTGTTGCTCCACCATCCCTGGTGAGGCTTGCCTCCCGCTGACATCACTGGGCTTATTACTGGAATTGGAAGCAGATCCTCTCTCCCTACTGGGTGGTTGCCATACTAAGGACCCACACCATAGTTCCTGAAGCACGAAACCACGTAAGCGACCATGTAACAAATCTGATCAACAGATTACATGCTGCTCAGTTATTATTCCTGTAATTCTACAAGGATGGGCAGAGAAGACAGAGAGCAATCTCCAGCTTAATCTCTCAGTGTAATTGTTCCACAGTTGCCTGAAACTTTGGAATGTGGAGATAGTTTTCAGCACCTAGGGCAACAGATACTCATAGGTCAGTTGCATAGTATGGCTGAGATGAAACCACGCATGCAAGACATAGACTCGTAGTCATATGACAAAATTTATTGGGGAGGATAATGTGGGGCATTAATAATAATAAATATTATTAATAGCAATGATATTATTAATAATAGCAATAATAGTAATATAGGGGCAGAAAGTGATGCATTATATATGGATCACAAGACAGGAAGAGGAAGGTGAAATCTATGGCTTACATGCGCTTAGATGGGATGGAGTGTCATGAGGTGTCATGGGACTTCTATGAGCTTCCGCAGTGATAGAATAAGCTTTACAAACACTATAGGTGTCATCTCTCTGTAAGCTCAAACTCTGGCCACAGGTAGTTGCAAGACCACTGAGCCATGCTAATCACTAGGAAATATTGGTTTCTTTGGCAACAGCTCACTTTCCTCAAGGCCAGACTCAGTAGCCTAGAAGGTCAGGGTGCTGTGCCAAGAACCCCACCATCTCAGCATCTTCTAGGGGGGGTTAACTACAAAGACTCACCCCCAGCATCAGAAACACTAGAAAACCAATGGGAAAAACACATAGAAGCTCACCAAGCTCAATGAGTGAAAATAATATCGCTGAAGACATAAACAACACCAATAAATCCTCAGGTTGTCTCTTTAATAACACTTTGATGAGAATTTTCAATGAGTTCAATAAACGATAGAACAGGGAGTCAGCAAAGCACAAGAAAACGTGAGAGTCAAAATGAAAAAACTACTATAGTCAGAAATAACAAGAATGAAGAACATGGTAGATGATATTTAAAAAACAAAAAAGTCAGTAGAGGCTCTGAAGAGCAGATTAATACAAATTGAGCAAAGTATCAAGGCGGCGTTCCCAAGATGAGGGGGAAACTGCTAGAAAACAGCAGAGGAGGAAAATAGTCTGAAATTAATAGCATACCAGAAAACTATGAAATGAGTTCAAAAGGAACATTATGAGAATTATTAGTCTCTAAAGAACAAGAAGGCAAATGTGATGAAGAAACTATAGTTAAAGAAATCATCAATAAGAACTTCCCAGAGTTGAGGATTACCGGCACTGAAATCCAATAAGCTCAAAGGGTTGCAGTGAAAACAGAGCCAATAAGGAAAATTTCAAGACATGTAACTCAAAATAACAAAATGCAAAGATAGAGACAGTTTATCGAAAGCAGCAAGATCAAAAAAGGAACTTACATACAAAGGAAAGTCCTGAGTTGTACAACAGATCTATCAAATGAGATTCTGGGGCTGGAGTGGTAGTACAGCAGGTAGGGCATTTGCCTTGCACATGCCCAACCCGGGTTCGATTTCCAGCATTCCATATGTTCCCCTGAGCATCACCAGGAGTAATCCCTGCATGCATGAGCCAGTAGTAACCCCTGAACATCTCCGGGTGTGACCCAAAAAACCAAAAAACAAAAAAGAGATTCTACAAGTCAGAAGAATATGGAAGAACATAGTACAAAAATCCAAGGAAATGTAACACCTCACCAAGAATACTATATCCAGCTAGATTATCATTCAGATTTGAAGAATATACAGACCTTCATGGACAGGCAACAGCTTAAGGACTGTAGCCTTGAAACCAGTTTTGCAAGAAGCATTTAAAAAGTTTCTTTTTTTATTTATTTATTTTTTTATTAGTGAAACACCATGAGGTACAGTTGTAGATTTACAAATTTTTGTGCTTGGATCTCGGTCATACCACGATCAAATACCCATCCCTCCACCAGTGTCCATTTTCCACCACCAGGATAATATCCCTGCCACCCCACCCCCCCATCCCCCCCTGCTACTGTGGCAGGGCATTCCCCCTTGTTCTCTCTCTCCTTTTGGGTGTTGTGATCAGCAAAAGAGGCATTGAGTGGTGAACATGTTCAGTCCAGTCTACTTTCAACCTGCATCTCCCCTCCTGGGAGGATCCTCCAAACACCCTCCACTTGGTGTTGCCCTTTCTATCTGAATTGTCCTTTCCCCTAGAATACCCGGCTGGCCTCTAAGTTGTGGAGTAATTCTCCTGGTGCTGATCTCAGCTATTCTTGGGTATTAATCTCATATTTTGTTACTTTATATCCCCCAGATGAATGCAATCTTTCTATGTCTATCCCTCTCTTTCTGACTCATTTCACTTAGCATGATACTTTCCATATTGTACCACTTGTATGTAAAGTTCATGACTTCATCTTTTCTAAGAGCTACATAGTACTCCATTGTGTAGATGTACCAAAGTTTCTTTAACCAGTCATCTGTTCTTGGGCACTCAGGTCTCTTCCAGTTTCTGGCTACTGTAAAGAGTGCTGCAATGAACAAACAAGTGCAGATGTCACTTCGGCTACACATTTTTGCCTCTCTGGGATAAATTCCCAGGAGTGGTATCGCTGGGTCAAATGGGATGGGGCAATGAAATGAACAGAAACTTTCTCAAAGAAGAAATCCGAATGGCAAAAAAGCACATGAGAAAATGCTCTACATCATTAATCATCAGGGAGATGCAGATCAAAACCACAATGAGATACCATCTCACACCTCAGAGACTGGCCCACATTCAAAAGAACAAAAGCAACCGTTGCTGGCGCGGATGTGGTGAGAAAGGGACACTCCTTCACTGTTGGTGGGAATGTCCACTGGTTCAGCCCTTTTGGAAAACAGTATGGACGTTCCTCAAAAAATTAAAAAGTTTCTTAATGGAGATCCTCTGCCCCTATCCCCCCATCTTCAACAACTCAGCAGTCACACCCATAAGCCACCCCTGGCTGGCACCAGATAATCTCATCATCGGCCACCATCCAGATCACACGTCCTTCTCTTCTGGAAGGGAGCAACATGACACTCACCAGGCCCTTTCACTTGGGGCACCCCAGACGGGGGCGAGTGAGGCCCCCTCCCCGCGCCAAGGGACCCAACCCCAGCAGCCAAAAACCTCTAGAACTCAACCACCACCATCCCCACGGCCACTCCCCACACACTTGGGCCACCAGTGAACCATTTTTTAAGACACACCCTACCCATACTCCAAGAGTACCATACCACATTTGATGGAATTCAAAGTAGGAAGCAACCAACCTTAGAGAAAAATATTTTATTATTATATATTAATATTAATAATATTAACAATTATATTGTGACTACTATATTATTTCGGTTTTCTTTGGGGGCAGGGATTTGGGTTCAGGATGAAAACACCCAAAACACGGTGGTAGGAAGGTGTAATGCTGGTGGGATTGGTATTTGAATATTAAATGTAATCAAATATTGTGAACTACTTTTTAAAATTAAAAAATTTTAAAGAAAAGAGTTTCTTAAAAGGACAGGAGAAACTTACCATTATGTGGCATTGATTATGGCACTCACTAATGGTGGATATGGATGGGGGTGAGTCTTTGTAGTTAACCCCCATGAAAGATGCTTTGGGATTAAGCTGGAGGTTGCTTCCTGTCTTCTTTGCCTATCCTCACGTATTAACTTTTCTTAATGCTAGATTAATGAAGGTTAAAAACTAAAAAAAAAAAATAATAAAATTTTAAAAAGAAAGGTTAAAAACTTGTAGCAATTCATCATCACAAATTGACTTTAATTTATTTTTCTTATAATCCTATGTACTGTTCCTTTAAATTTTATTGGATCAAGTACATGGCTGAGTATAGGCAGGGCCCAGTCAAGAGCAGAATACAGGCAAGGCTCAGATGCACAGGAAAGCTCAGATTCAGGCAGGGCTTGATGCACAGGTATTGACAAATACTAAGCCTACAAGCATGACCATGGCTAGAGACTGAGGAAAGCAAGCATAGGATAGAGCATGAAGCAGAGAAAGGATGGAGCCGTCATTCTTGGGAAGCTAGTAGACTGCTTGGGATAAGAAAGGGAGGTGAGGGACTGGAGAGATAGCACAGCAGGTAGGGCGTTTGCCTTGCATGTGGCCAACCCGAGATCGATTCCCAGCATCCCATATGGTTCCCTGAGCATCGCCAGGGGTAATTCCTGAGTGCAGAGTCAGGAGAGACCCCTGTGCATCGCCAGGGTGTGACTCAAAAAGCAAAAAAAAAAAAAATGAAAGGGAGGTGATTCATGGGACGAGGCAATGTCAGGGACAGGACCAGTGATACTGTTCATGGGTAAAAGAGAGACATTTGGGGAAGGACTTGAACCCATCTACTTTAACTGTATAATAAAATCTAACTTTTAATCTTCAGGGTTTTGGATGCAAGTCTTTCATAGAATTCTCAAGGACCTACCAGTGCAGAAAAATCCTTTTGTGCTAGCAGCTATCTCTCTGGGCAATTTAAAATGACTTCTCATGAGTAATATAAATGGACTACTATTTATAAATGTGCAAGATATACTACAGAGAAATTAACACAGTAACAAATTTAGGTCTGCTATGGGAACATTTAATACTTTTTCAGGCAATTAAATTGGTGATTTTTCTAATTTGAGGTGTTGAGCAGAATCTGAAGTTGTAAATTTAATAGACTGCCATAAACTTTATTCCCTTAGTTTTATGATGAGTCTAAGGCTCCTTTTCCTCAGAATCCTTGAACAAGAGTATTAAAACAACTTCTCTGACATAATTTTTGAAATACTCAGGAATAACCAAAATATAAGATTGTCTTGGAGGTTCCCAATTAATTTTAAGATACCCATATTACTAGACATATTATATTCTAGAAACACCTCTGAGTTAGAGAGATAATACAGTGGGTTGGGTGCTTGCCTTGCATGTGGATGCCTGGGGCTTGATTCCTGACATCTTATATGGTCCCCCAAGCCTGCAGGAGTGATTCCTGAGTACAGAGCCTAGAGAAACTTCTGAACATCTCTGGGTGTGGCTCACAAACAAACAAAGCCATCTTGAAGTGAAAATGCTTCCTATGAAACTCCAGCATATCAAATAGGCTTGACTCTATACCAACTGAGATTTCTAATAGTTTGATTTTGGTAAGTCTTCTCTCACAATTTGTATAATATGTTGCTCCAAGCAATATTCCTATACTCTTCTATTAATCTTCTCAAAGTCACAAATAAGTTTGTCTTAAGATCTGGCAGCAAAATAGACATACCTTTCAAGCTAGTTACTCAATTTTTTTTCCAGTGAATGCTGAAAGGGAAAGTTGAGAGTCTTGTATTTTAAAGTGTCCCACTTTTTTTCCTTTTAGCAAGTTTGGGTAGATTCGCATATGCTTAGGTCCTTTGACAGGAGGCTTTGCTGGGATTGGAGGGGTGGGAAGTCCAAGCTCTTCTCAGATTCTTCATACTAACGTCAGATTCTATTTGTTAGTAAAGGTTTCCCTTTATTAACCTTTTTACTAAAAACATGCATCTCTTACTCCAGGTCTTCTTGGAATGGTGGTGTGTGACCTCCCTGGGCCCCCACCTCACCCCACTTCTAGAAGCCCTGCCAGCCACACCCACATTCTATCAACACCATGTAAACTCACTGCCAAGTGAAATACTCTGGATTTTCTGAAGTGACATCTTCACATTACAATTCTAACATCCCAGTAGGAACACAGCGGATTGGATGGAAATGTAACATAGAAGCCAATTAAGCTTGATTAATAAAAATATTAACACAGAAATCTCAACTAGCAACAACAGCTTTGTAAACCCTCAGACAGGACTTAATGTCCTGTTGGTGAGATGCAATTTTCACAAATTTTATTTTACTGAATTCTTTTTTTGGATAATTCCATTAGCCATTTAGTGTAAACAAACAATATAAAATAAATTATTTTGGGCCTGTTATAGGATTGGGGGGGCCTTTGGGGTGCTTGGGAAAATGGAGAATAGGGTGGAGGGAAGATTATAGTGGTGGTGGGATGAGGAATGGAATATTGAACGTCTGTAACAAATGCATCATGAACAATTTTGTAAGCCACGGTGTTTAAATAAAGTGGGGTAACACTGTAGCACTGTCTTCCTGTTGTTCATCGATTTGCTTGAGCAGCACCAGTAATGTCTCCATTATGAGACTTGTTGTTACTGTTTCTGGCATATCGAATACGCCGCAGGGAGCTTGCCAGGCTCTGCCATGGGGGCAGGATACTCTCGGTAGCTTGCCGGACTCTCTGAGAGGGACGGAGGAATCGAACCTGGATCGGCCGCGTGCAAGACAAATGTCCTACCCACTGTGTTAAAATCAATGACATGAAAATGAGTCAAGATGCTCAAGTACGTAATGAGAATACTTGGATGCAGGATATTACCATCACTTAATATGGAATAAAATTTCTGTGAATCTTCTATACCTTGCTGACCTCTTAGTATATCTGGGTTCAAAATCCCTGGTCTTTTCCTTCAATATAAATGTTACAGGGTTGGAGTCGTAGCACAGTGGATGTTTGCCTTGCACACACAGATTCCCAGCATTCCATATGGTCCCCTGAGCACCGTCAGGAGTAATTCCTGAGTGCAGAGCCAGGAATAACCCCTGTGCATTGCCAGGTGTGACCCAAAAAGCAAAAATAAATAAATAAAATAAAGGACTTTTGCTAAACATATATATATATATTACACAAAATGGTGCCAAAAGCAATTAATATGAAATCAACAGTTCAACATATATATTGAAACATATGCCGCATAAAATCAGTATTTCAATATATCAAGTTTTCTCCTTTTTATATATTTTTAAGCAGTGATTTGTTGACTTGGAAAATTTTTCTCCAAAATATAATAATTTAAAACACTCTTAAAAGTATATTGCACGGGGGCCAGAGTGATAGCATAGTGGGTAGGGCGTTTGCCTTGCATGCGGCCGACCTGGGTTCAATCCCCGGCATCCCATATGGTCCCCCAAGCACCGCCAGGAGTAATTCCTGAGTGCAGAACCAGGACTAACCCCTGAGCATCGCTGGGTGTGACCCAAAAAGCAAAAAAAAAAAAGTATATTGCACAAAGACAGTTAAAAATAAATTTCTCTTTCATCAAATATTTTATTAATAAAATCACTTAAGTTTTCTTTTAAAAACATACATCTCTTTATAATACCGTAAGTTTTTATCAAATCACAATGCTATAACTTTAGGTTACCAAGGTGATGTTTCGTGCTTGCTTCAGCAGCATATATACTAAAATTAGAACGATAAAATAACCCACATTTTTGCTAAATAGCTCTAGAAATTTAAGTTACCAAAAATCTCAGAGAACAACTCTTTCTAGATATGTAAACGCTTTGTAATACTCCTTTGCCTCTCAATCAAATTAACTAGACGAGGAAATTGAAGGAGAAGGAGACAATCAAGCAAGAAGTTAGGGGAACCCTCTGGCAATGAGTTCTTGGGACATAATAAAACCAAGAGATGGGATTTAAGGAAGTCAATTTGTAGCTCTACGGTTGTCACGACCCACCTTGTGGACATGGGAAAGAAGGCTTGATAAGACCTTTAATTGGCTCCAGAACAGACCCAGAGAAGACTGGACCCACAACCCCCTTCCAGAGAAGCTCCAATCAGGGTTTACAGCCCTACCTGATCTTGCAGTCTACTTGTGAGCAGGTCTGGAGAGGGTGTCAGGGAAAGAGAGTATGTCAGAGAGAGGATCAAAGAGAGAGTGAGAGATGGGACTGGGAGCCTCCTTTAATCTGCTTGTATAACCCACCCCCAGTCATTCCATTATCTATTCTGAGTGGCTACCTGTTCCATGAGCAATATTTAAAGTAACTGACTAGGGGCTGGAGTGATAGCACAGTGAGTAGGGCATTTGCCTTGCACACGGCCGACCGGATTCGATTCCCAGCATCCCATATGGTCCCCTGAGCACAGCCAGGAGTGATTCCTGAGTGCAGTGCCAGAAGTCACCCCTAGCATCGCCAGGTGTGACCCAAAAAGCAATAAATAAATAAATAAATACATAAATGAAGTAACTGACTAAATTAATGTAGCATGAGCAAGCAAGTGGAAGAAGACTAAACAACTGGGACTACATTGAACTAAAAAGTTTCACAAAGAAAATAATGACCAGGATATAAAGCCAGCCAACAGAATGGGAAAAATTATTTTCCTAACACCCACTTGATAAAGGGTTAATATCAAATATATAGCACTGTAGCACTGCACTGTCCTCCCACTGTTCATCGACTTTCTCAGCAAACCCAGTAATGTCTCCATTGTGAAACTTGTTGTTACTGTGTTTGGCATATCAAATACATCACGGATAGCTTGCCAGGCTTTGCCCTTCAGGCAAGATACTCTCCGTAGCTTGCCGGGCTCTCTGAGAGGGGCAGAGGAATGGAACTCAGGTCGGCCACGTGGGCCTCATGCAAGCCAAACGCCCTACCCACTATGCTATCACTCCCGCCCATGGAAAATTGTATATTTGGTAAATAAAAACCCGCGGAGTGATAACACAGTAACGCAGTAAAAACAAGTCTCACAATGGAGACGTTACTGGGCCCGCTCGAGCAAATCGATGAACAACGAGAGGACAGTGCGACAATCAAATATATATGTATATATAAATATGACACTAGTAGAACTTTACAAAAAAAAAATCATCCAACCCCATCCAAAAAATTGGGGAGAAGAAATGAACAGAAACTTTCTCAAAGAAGAAATACAAATAGCCAAAGGCACATTAAAAATGCTTTGCATCACTAATCATTAGGGAGATGCAAATCAAAACAATGAGATATCATCTCACATCACACATCAAAAAAAAAAAAAAAACCACCAGTGCTAGTGTGGAAGTGAGGAGAAAGGAACACTCATTCATTGGTGGGAATGCCAATTGGAATGCCAACCAAATGGAATGCCAATTGGAATTCCAACCAACTGGAATGCCAACTGGAATGCCAACCAGCTGGAATGCCAACCAAATTGTTTTTTTTTAAACAATATGGGTTTCCTTAAAAAACTAGAAGTTGAGCTTCTGTATGACCCACTAGTACCACTCCTTCAAATATACTCTAGGAGCCCAAAAATATAACACAGAAAAGCCATTTACACTTCTGTGTTCATTGCAGCACTATTCACAATAGCCAGAATCTGGAATCAACGTGAATATCCAAAATCAGATGACTGGATAAAGAAACTTTGTAATCTATACAATGGAATACTATGCAGCCACTAGGAAAAATGAAGTTATGAAATTTGCTTATTAAATGAATGGACATTGAGGATGACACTGAGTGAAAAGAGTCAGGAGAGGGACATAGAATGATTGCACTTATTTGCAGAATATTAAAAAAAAATCACTAGGGCAGGAGCAATAGTACAGCGGGTGGGGTGTTTGTCTCGCAGTCGGCTGATCTGGGTTTGGTCCCTGGCATTCCATAAGGTCCCCTGAGCACCGCCTGAGTAATTCCTGAGTGCAGAGACAAGACTAACTCCTGAGCATTGCTGGGTGTGTCCCAAAAAGAAAAAAAAAACATAGTATGCAACTAATAACCAAAGATAGTAGAAATCAGGGCCAGGAGGACTGGTCCATGCTTGGATGCTTGTCACAGTGGGGACAGCAGGAGCTAGGTGGCAGTGGGGAGGACCACAGTTAGGACAGAGAAGGGACCACTATGAAATGATAGTTGGAAATGATCACTCTAGACAAGAACTGAGTGCTGAAAGGAGATAAAGAGGTTAACATACGTTAACCTTTCAGTACCTGTATTACAAACCACAATGCCTAAGAAGAAAGATAGAAAGAGTGTGAGGTGAGAGGTGGGGGTGTCTGTAATAGAGGCAAGCTGGGATGGGGGAGGAAACTAGGGACTTGGTGGCGGGAAATGTTCACTGGTGAAGGGTTGGATGATGGAATACAATCATGAACAACTTTGTAACTGTGTATTTCAAGGTGGTGATTCAGTAAAAAATAAGTGTGTTTGTGTGTGTGTGTGTGTGTGTGTGTGTGTGTGTAGGGAGTAGACAGTAAAAAAATAAATAAATGTACCTGATGCTCCATCTTTTCACTCCTGCTCTATCAATAAGGACACTGCTAAAGTAGACCAAGCCCATTATCTCCCATTTCAACCTCAATAACTTGTGGAATCTCAAAATAAGAATGTTCTTTATCAAAGGGTTGATGTCAAGGATATACAAAGTACTGGTTGAACTCCACAAGAAGAAAACATCCAATCCTATCAGAAAATGGGGCGATGAAATGAACAGAAACTTCCTCAAAGATGAAATCCGAATGGCTAAAAGATACATGAGAAAATGCTCTACATCATTAATCATCAGGGAGATGCTGATCAAAACAACAATGAGATATCATTTCACACCACAGAGACTGGCCCACATCCAAAATGAACAAAAGCAACTGATGCTGGCACGGATGTGGCGAGAAAGGGACCCTCCTTCACTGCTGGTGGGAATGCCGACTGGTTCAGCCCTTCTGGAAAACAGTATGGACGATTCTCAAAAAATTAGAAATTGAGCTCCCATTTGACCCAGCAATTCCACTCCTGGGAATATACCCCGGAGAGGCAAAAAAATATAGTCGAAGAGACATCTGCAGTTGTCTGTTCATTGCAGTACTGTTTACAATAGCTAGAATCTGGAAAAAAACTGAGTTCCCAAGAACAGATGACTGGTTAAAGAAGTTTGGTACATCTACACAATGGAATACTATGTAGCTGTCAGAAAGGATGAAGTCATGAAATTTATATACAAGTGGTACTACATGGAAAGTATAATGCTAAGCGAAATGAGTCAGAAAGAGAGGGATAGACATAGAAAGATTGCATTCATCTGGGGAACATAAAGTAATAAAATAGGAGACTAACACCCAAGAATAGCCGAGATAAATACCAGGAGGTTTACTCCGTGGCTTGGAGGCCAGCTTCACACTCTAGGGATAAAGGCAGCCCAGATGTAGAAGGGAGCACCAAATGGCGGTTATTAGGAGGATCCCCTCTGGATGGGAGAAGCATGCTGAGACTAGACTCTAGACCGAACTTGTTGCCACTTGATGCCTCTTTTGCAGGCGACAGCACCCGAAAGGAGAGAGAGAACAAAAGGGAGTGCCATGCCACAGAGGCAGGGTGGGATGGGGGGATGAGAGGGGTGGGAGGGGTACTGGGATCAGTGGTGGTGGAAAATGGGCACTGGTAGAGGGATGGGTACTCGATCATTGTACAACGGAAACCCAAGCACAAAAATTTGTAAGTCTACAACTGTACTTCATGGTGTTTCACTTTAAAAAATTTAAAAAAAAAAGAATGGGGGCTGGAGCGATAGTACAACGGGTAGGGTGTTTGCCTTGCACGCAGCCAACATGGCCGACACAGTTTCGATTCCCAGCATCCCATATGGTCCCCCAAGCACCACCAGGAGTGATTCCTGAGTGCATGAGCCAGGAGTAGAGTAACCCCTGAGTATCGCCGGGTGTGAACCAAAAAAAAAAGAATGTTTTTTATAAAGCATTTTATATTACTTGGAAGTAGTGGAGGTAGTGGAGGTCTGCTGGTGAGGTATTTATCTGGGACCGGTAGGGGTAGGGTGGGTCTTCTGTGAGCAATCCAATCCCTGGGTCTCTGGTTGTTGGTGGAAGCAGACAGGGCAGGGTAGGGTGGGGCTCCTGATTATAATCCCTTTGTCACCTGTGGTTGGTGGGAGCAAGCAGAGAATCTCTGTCCCCTGGTCGGTCCGTTGAGCACTGCCAGGTGTGGCCCAAAGCCCTAAAATAAATAAATAAATAATAAGAGCTAGATTCTTGCAGAAATAGGAATGTTTAATATTTGTACTGATAAGTTGTTTTAGCATCAAGATCCTGTACCAGGTAAAAAACATAATCTTCAAACATTGGAAAACTCACCCTAAAGAGGCAGTGAGCCCATGATACAAATCATCCTCACTTAAAAATAAAAGGGGGGAAGATTTGGGGAAAATTATTAATAAATTAAAATCAAAAAGAGGGGAGCTGTGTTAATATCAAGGATATACAAGGCACTGGTTGAACTCTACAAGAAGAAAACACCCAATCACATCCAAAAAATGGGGCAATGAAATGAACAGAAACTTTCTCAAAGAAGAAATCCAACTGACCAAAAGTCACATGAAAAAATGCTCTTATCACTAATCATCAGGGAGATGCAGATCGAAACAATAATGAGATATCATCTCACACCACAGAGACTGGCACACATCCAAAAGAACAAAAACAACCGGTGTTGGCATGGATGTGGGGAGAAGGGGATTCTCCTTCACTGCTGGTGGGAATGCTGACTGATTCAGTCTTTTGGAAAACAATATGGATGTTTCTCAAAAAACTAGAAATTAATATCCCATTTGACCCAGCAATGCCACTTCTGGGATTATATCCCAAGATGCAAAAAAAAATACAGTAGAAATGACATCTGCACTTGTATGTTTATTGCAGCACTATTTACAATAGCCAGAATCTGGAAAAAACCCGAGTGCCCCAGAATAGATGACTGATTAAAGAAACTGGTACATCTATACATGGAATACTATGCAGCTGTTAGAAAAGATGAAGTCATGAAATTTGCATGTAAGTGG
This sequence comes from Sorex fumeus, assembly GCF_029834395.1. NCBI lineage: Eukaryota > Metazoa > Chordata > Mammalia > Eulipotyphla > Soricidae > Sorex > Sorex fumeus. The sequence continues at coordinate 49,309,696 of NW_026606129.1, read as the reverse complement.
ATCAACATGGAGCGTATCATGCTAAGTGAAATGAGTCAGAGACAAAGGGACTGACATAGAATGACTGCACTCATTTGTGGACTATAGAGTAACATAATGGGAGACTAATACCCAAGGATAATAGAGATAAAGGCCAGAAGGATTGTTCCATGGCTTGGAAACCAGCCTCACATGCTGGGGTTTGAAAAGGCAGCTGGGATATAAAAGAGGCCACTAAGTGAATGATGGTGGGAGGGGGCACTCTGGATGGGAGATGCGTGCTGAAAGTAGACTATGGACCAAACATGATGGCCATTTACTACCTGTATTGCAAACCATAACACCCAAAAGTAGAGAGAGAGAGAGAGAGAGAGAGAGAGAGAGAGAGAGAAAGAGAGAGAGAGAGAGAGAGAGTAAAAGGGAATGTGCCTGCCACAGAGGCAGGGGTGGGGTGGGGGTTGGGGTGGGTGTGGCAGGAGGGATACTGGGAACATTGGTGGTGGATGGAGAATGGGCACTGGTGGAGGGATGGGTACTGGATCATTGTACAACTGAAATATAATCATGAAAGTCTGTAAGTCTGTAACTGCATCTCATGGTAGCACTGTAGCACTGTCCTCCTGTTGTTCATCAATTTGCTCAAGCGGGCACCAGTAATGCCTCCATTGTGAGACTTGTTACGTTTTTGGCATATCGAATACATCACGAGCAGCTTGCCAGGCTCTGCCATGCAGGCGCGATACTCTTGGTAGCTTGCCAGGCTCTCCGAGAGGCATGGAGGAATCAAACCCGGGTCCCCAGGTCGGCTGCATGCAAGGCAAATGCCCTACTGCTGTGCTATCACTCCAGCCCATCTCTCATGGTGATTCATTAAAATAAATGAATAAATAACATAAAGTTAAAAAATTGGTAACTATGGTAACTATACCCAATGGAATGCTCAGCTATACTGAAAGATAAAATCTTACCTTTTTTGGATATAACTAGAGGGTGTCATGCTAGGAGAAATTAGTCAGAGAAAGGACAAATGCCAAATGATCTCATCCGTGTGGTATATAAAGAAACAAAGAAAAGGAATGAAAGTATCCAATGAAAACAAACCCTTGGACTTTGAAGAACGGAGGTTAAAAATGGGTGTGGGTGGGAGTGGTGTCTGGTTGGGAGGGATGGGGTGGACTCAAAGTGACTTAAGGACAGCAGTGGAGAGTCCTCTGGTGGTGAAGCAGGGCAGTAATTTGTACACCAAATGCATAAATATTAACACTTTGTATCTATGTGACCTCAATAATAATAATAATAATAAAATATATAATTAAAATTAAAAACACAGTGAGATACCTCTATACACATACTAAAATGACTAAGAGTAATATAAACTCGAACATTAAATATGGAAGCACAGATTGTGAATATATAACTATATCACTTTACCAATTTCTCATTATTAAGAAATCAGTTTAGGGTTTACCCCAAGGTTTGCAATATTAACACATGAATGTATATAAATTTCTTCCTTCCTTCCTCCCTCCCTCCCTTCCTCCCTTTCTTTCTTCTTTCCTTCCTGCCTTCCTTCTTCCCTTCCTTCCTTTCCTCCCTATACCCAGCTGTACTTAGGGCTTACTCCTGTCTCTGTACTTGGGGATCACTCCCAAGTGGGCTGGGCTTGGGAGACCGTAAGTGCTGCCAGGGTGGAATGCAGGTTGATCACATGCTAGGCATATACCCTACCTGCTGTACCATCTCTCTGGTCCAAGAACAAATGGTTCTTCACTGTGTCTGTGTGAGAGTCTGAAATGTGGCCAGCATGAATCTCTTTCCTAACCTGAAGGACTTATTGTACCAAATGAAAGCAAGTTAAAGAGACTATTTACTACTGGAGCTGAGAAACAGCTCAAAGAGCTGAGTACATGCTTTGTACACAGGTACAAACCTGAGATAGAACCTGAAGCTCAGGTTCTATCCTCAGTTACTGCATATAGTCCCCTGAATAGAGTCAGGAATAGTCTCTGAGAACTGCTAGTGTGGCCTGTCACCCTTAACCATAAAATGAATACTTATTATGATTCACTGAAACCTAGATACCTTGGAGGGAAAATGGAAGGGGAGGAGTGTGGGGAGAGGGGTTGAGTTGGTTTTGTTGGTTTTGTTTTTATTTGTGGACTAGCAATGCTCAGGGTTTACTTCTGGCTCTGCACTCAGGGATCATTCCTGGCAGTGCTTAGAGGACCATATCAAGCCAGGAATCAAACCAGGTCAACAACGTACAAGGCAAGTGTCTTACCTGGTGTATTATCTCTCTGGCCCCCAAATGTCTTAATAGCTCATTTGAGGGGCTGGAGAAATCATACAAGAGGTAAGGTGTTTACCTTGCACGTGGCTCACTCTCGTTTGATCCTCAGCACCACATGTGTTCCCCTAAGCACTGCTGGGAGTGATCCTTGAGCACAGATTCAGGAGTGGCCAATGAGCACTGCCAGATGTGGCCCCAATATCCTTCCTCCCAAATAGCTCATTTGGGTTTCAATTTATGTGTCAAATGAGTGGTTTGGATTAGGAAACATTCCCACAATCTTCAAAGTTTGACATTCTTTTTTTCAGAGTACTTTGGAAATTTTATATAGCTAATTAAAGCTGGATGAAACAGCTCCAGTCAACTGGCAGAGGATCAAGAAGAGTCTCATTGAAGAATTTATCTCTGTAGAGAAGACTGGCTTCGTCATAGATCAGCCTAAATAGGGCCAAAGAGCTACTGTGAGGCCCCTCTGGTTGACAAGCTGACTGCCCCACCATACAGCTCCTGAGCTAGAAGAGGCAACCACTGAACCATCTCAGGACACCCAAGTCTACTAAGGTGAACTCAAGAAAGAATCAGACTTAATATCCACCAAATCACACAGCCTCAATGGAGCTCATAACTATTGCTGGAATCAAGCCTATGTCTTTAACTTGAGTAGTCTCTTTTCATATACCATTATTTTGAAAATGACCATTTATACACAAGATTCACTTTTAAGTAGGAAAAAAGTCACCACTATTTTTGAAATAAAAATCTGGACTGGGGTCAAAGCGATAGTACAGTGGAAAGCCTTGCACAGGTTCTATTCCTCGAACCCCATATGATCTCCTAAGAACCGACAGGAGTAATTCCTGAGTGCATAGCCAGGAGAAAGCCCTAAGCACTGCTAGGTGTGGCCCAATAACCAAAACAAACAAAAAACAAAAATGGGGAGTGGGCAAAGCTGAATCAAGAAGATCTAGAGTACCTGAATAGACCTATTAACATCAAGGAAATTGAAACTGTAATCAAAAGTCTTCCCAAAAACAAAAGCCCAGGTCCAGATGGATTCACTAACAAATTTTTCCAAACATTTAAAGAGGACCTACTGCCAGTTCTTCTCAAGCTTTTCCAGGAAATTGAAAAAACAGAAACTCTCCCAAACAGTTTCTATGAAGCCCATATCTAATACTAAAAGGAAACAAAGACACCACAAGAAAAGAAAACTACAGGCTGATATCCCTGATGAACACGGATGCGAAGAATCTCAACAAAATACTAGCAAATATAATTCAACTACTCATCAAAAAGATCATACACCATGACCAAGTGGGATTCATCCCGGGGATGCAAGGATGGTTTAATGCCCGGAAATCAATCAACATAATCCATCATATCAACAAAAGAAAAGATAAAAATCATATGATCATATCAATAGATGCAGAGAAAGCATTTGACAAGATCCAGCACCTGTTTTTGATGAAAACCCTCACCAAAATGGGGATAGAGGGGACTTTCCTCAATATAGTTAAAACCATCTACCACAAGCCTACAGCAAGCATCATCCTCAATGGGGAAAAACTGAGAGCCTTTCCCCTGAGATCAGGGACAAAATAAGGATGTCCACTCTCTCCACTGCTGTTCAATATACTACTGGAAGTACTTGCAACAGCGATTAGGCAAGAAAAAGATATTAAGGGTATCCGGGTAGGAAAGGGAGAAATCAAGCTCTCACTATTCGCAGATGATATGATCTATACTTAGAGAACCCTAAAACCTCTACCAAGAAACTCCTAGAAACAATAGACTTGTATAGTAAAGTTGCAGGCTATAAAATCAATACCCAAAAGTCCATGACTTTCCTATATGCAAATAGTGAAAGAGAAGAAAGTGACATGAAAACAATCCTGTTCACAATTGTGCCCTAGAAAATCAAGTACCTAGGAATCAACTTAACTAAGGAATTAAAGGATCTGTACAAAGAAAAATACAAAACGCTACTTCAGGAAATAAAAGAAGACACGAGGAAATGGAAAAATATCCCCTGTGCATGGATTGGGAGAATTAACATTGTCAAAATGGCAATACTTCCCAAAGCACTGTACAAATTCAACACAATCCCTATTAGGATACCCATGACATTCTTCAAAGAAATGGAGCAAACACTCCTGAAATTTATATGGAACAATAAGTCCCCACGAATAGCTAAAGTAATTCTTGGGGAAAAGAAAATGGGAGGAATCAACCTCCCTAACTTTAAACTCTACTACAAAGCAGTAATAATTAAAACAGCATGGTACTGAACAAAGGCAGAGCTGTAGACCAATGGAACAGGGTTGAATATACTGACATCTCCCCCCAAGCATATGATCATCTAATCTTTGATAAGGGGGCAATAAAAGTGAAGTGGAGCAAGGAAAGCCTCTTTAACAAATTGTGCTGGCAAAACTGGACGGCTACATGCAAAAAAGTGGGCTCAGATCTCTGCCTAATGCCATGTACAAAAGTAAGATCAAAGTAGATTAAAGACCTCAACATCAGATCGGAATCCATAAGGTACATTGAAGAAAAAGTTGGCAAAACCCTCCATGACATTGAAGCTAATGGTATCTTCAAAGATGTCACACCAGAGAGAGACAAATGGGACTATCTTAAACTAAGAAGCTTCTGCACCTCAAAAGAAATAGTGACCAAAATACAAAGACAGTCTACAGAATGGGAAAGGATATTCGCCAAATGCACATCTGACAAGGAGTTGATATCAAGGATATACAAAGTACTGGTTGAACTCCACAAGAAGAAAACATCCAACCCCATCAAAAAATGGGGCGATGAAATGAACAGAAACTTTCTCAGAGAAGAAATTCAAATGGCTAAAAGGCACATGAGAAAATGCTCCACATCATTAATCATCAGGGAGATTCAGATCAAAAGCACAATGAGATATCATTTCACACCACAGAGATTGGCCCACATCCACAAGAACAAAAACAACCGGTGCTGGCACGGATGTGGCGAGAAAGGGACCGTCCTTCACTGCTGGTGGGAATGCCGACTGGTTCAGCCCTTTTGGAAAACAGTATGGACAATTCTCAAAAAATTAGAAATTGAGCTTTCATTTGACCCAGCAATACCACTCCTGGGAATATATCCCAGAGAGGCAAAAAAAAGTATATTCTAAATGACATCTGTAATTGTTTGTTCATTGCAGCACTCTTTACAATAGCCAGAATCTGGAAAAAACATGAGTGCCTGAGAACAGATGACTGGTTAAAGAAAAGTTGGTACATTTACACAATGGAGTACTATGTAGCTGTTAGAAAAGATGAAGTCATGAAATTTACATACAAGTGGTACTACATGGAAAGTATCATGTTAAGCGAAATAACTCAGAAAGAAAGGGATAGACATAGAAAGATTGCATTCATCTGGGGAACATAAAGTAACAAAATAGGAGACTAACACCCAAGAATGGCCAAGATTAGTACCAGGAATTTTGCTCCATGGCTTGTAGGCCAGCCACACATGCTAGGGGGAAAGGCAGCTCATATAGAGAAGGGAGCACCAAATAAAGGGTGTTGGGAGGATCCTCCCAGGAAGGGAGAAGCATGCTGAAAGTAGACTATAGACCAAACATGATTGCCACTCAATGCCTCTTTTGCAAACCACAACACCCAAAAGGAGAGAGAGAACAAAGGGGAATGCCCTGCCACAGAGGTTGGGTGGAATGGAGGGGATGGGGGTGTGTGAGGGATATTGGGATCCGTGGTGGTGGGAAATGGGCACTGGTGGAGGGATGGGTATTTGATCATTGTATAACTGAAACCCAAGCACAAAATTTCTAAGTCTACAACTGTACCTCATGATGTCTCACTAATAAAATTTTTTTTAAAAAAAGAATTATTTTATTGGAACAGAAAAAAATGGGGAGTGGGGAAGAAAGAGAGAAATGAAAAACTGGACAGTGTGATAGTTTTCAAAGCATTTAAAATATAATTGAAATTACATGTCAGAGGAATGTGGAAGATGGCCCCATAAACGCAGGTCCTAAAATAAACATAGTATCCTAGGTTAAGCAAGCTTATAAGAAAGCATGGGTACAAGCAGAAAAAATCCTGCTAGGGAAAGTGCAGGCTTAAACAGACTAATGGGACCCGTAACAGGCAGCTTGGTAGAGGAGTCTCATCATCTCAAGCTGTTTATTGTCTGCAAATATTTCCACATTCCAATGCCCACAGCTACACTAAGAGCTAATCTTTTGTTCTATGTACTAACTCATTATCCATAGTGCACATGATGAAAGCGATAAGGGAAACAGGGGATGACCTTAATAAAAGACTGAGGCTAGTGAGGCTAGCTTGCAACCTGGACAAGCTGCAGTATCTGTTTCATTCTTTACAACTGACCCCACTGGACAACAGAGTTAATCTGTTCCGACTGGATTTACTATGACAATCTGCCACGGAGAAAAGAAAAAAAGTGGAGGGGAAAAGCTCCAGACCCCTTTTGTTTTTTTTTTTTTTTTTTTGATTGAGCAGTAGTTTATTATAAATAATAGCACAGCAGTAGGGCGTTTGCCTTGCACGCAGCCAACATGACTGACCCGAGTTCGATTCCTCTGCCCCTCTCGGAGAGCCCGGCAAGCTACCGAGAGTATCTTGCCCGCACGGCAGAGGCTGGCAAGCTCCCCGTGACGTATTCAATATGCCAGACACAGTAACAACAAAGTCTCCAATGGAGACGTTACTGGGCCCGCTCGAGCAAATATTACATATTCATGTATATTTGGGTGCCCTATTTTTTTTTTCCCCTTTATTTTATTTTATTTTTTTTAAAGTTGTAGATTTACAATTTTTTGTGCTTTGGTTTCAATTATACAATGATCAGATACCCATCCCTCCACCAGTGCCCATTTTCCACCACCATGGATAATATCCCTCCCACCCCCATCCCCCCATCCCCCCGTCTCTGTGGCAGGGCAATCCCCTGTGTTCTCTCTCTCCTTTTGGGTGTTGTGGTCCAGACCCCTTTTGAATGGGTGCCCATCCACATCACCAAGGTACAAACACTCCCTTTCTGTTCCTGGCTCAAGTTTTGTGATCCAGGTTTCAGGAGGGAGCTGACTGCCATCTTTCATCAACTTGGAGATATGACATAGGTAAAAATGGTAAAGGCCCTCCCGTTGATCGTCGATTTGCTCAAGCGGGCCCAGTAACGTCTCCATTGGAGACTTTGTTGTTACTGTGTTTGGCATATCGAATACTCTTGGTAGCTTGACGGGCTCTCCGAGAGGGGCAGAGGAATCGAACTCGGGTCGGCCATGTTGGCCACTTGTAAGGCGAACGCCCTACCGCTGTGCTATCGCTCCAGCCCTAGGAGGTAAATATTCTTTTTTTTTATTTTTATTAGTGAAACACCATGAGGTACAGTTGTAGACTTACAAATTTTTGTGCTTGGGTTTCAGTTATACAATGATCGAGTACCCATCCCTCCACCAGTGCCCATTCTCCACCACCACGGGTCCCAGTATCCCTCCAACCCCCTCATCCCCCCATCCCACCCTGCCTCTGTGGCAGGGCACTCCCTTTTGTTCTCTCTCTCCTTTTGGGTGCTGTGGTTTGCAAAAGAGGCATCGAGTGGCAATCATGTTCGGTCTATAGTCTACTTTCAGCATGCATCTCCCATCCTGGGTGGATCTTCCCAACACCCTTTATTTGGTGCTCCCTTCTCTGTCTGAGCTGCCTTTACCCCTAGAGTGTGCGGCTGGTCTCCAAGCCATGGAGTAAACCTAGGAGGTAAATATTCTTATCTAAGCTTTTTCCACAACAGGTTTTGTTTCTTCGTTTATGTTTTTTTTTTTTTTGGAGGGGGGTTGCTCAAGGGACCATATGTGGTACCAGGTATTGAATCTGGGTCAGTAGAATGCAAGGCAAGCACCTTAACCATTATCTCTCTGGCCCCACCAAAGATTTTTACTGACTGAGATTAATTCACTAAGCTATTATGGGCTTAAATGTAGCAGAAACCTCTTGAATAAAACACAAAACTTATATTGGGGTGGGGTTTGGGGGATCTTGGGATATGGCTCAGTGGTTGAGTGCTTGTCCTAAAGGGGTTAAGCCAGGAAATAAATCCCTGACACCACCCCACAATACCTAGTGAGATCCTGGCAGTAAGATCACTGCCATTTTAATTCTTGGTGTACTTGTATATGTTCTTTAATGCCCCGCAGCCAAGTGTGCCAACCCAAGTCATCACAATAACGAGGGCAACAACACAAAGAGAATGGGAATGTAAAAAAGTAACAAATTTGACTCACAACTGAGATAATTATGCAAGATCCTCATGAATCTCAGCTTCAAACAACCTTGGTGATTAAATGTATAAAACCACCAAGGTGCAAACCAGGGTATGAAGGGGATATTGGACCACACTCAGCTGTGCTTAGAGACTATTCCTAGCTCTGTGCTCAGCAGTAACTCCTGGCATTGTTCAGGCGACCATACCTAGGACCCAGACCACCTGCCCACAAAACATGCACTCCAGCCCTTTGAGCTATTTTTCTGGACTCGAAATGGATAAATTTAACTACCACAAGATTGCCACATAGCTCTAAACAGCTCAGAATCTAGTACTACATCTGACTCTGGAAAAGCATTGTCTGCTCTATAAATCTCAATTTACCACCCTTAAAACAAAGGTCAAATCACTTCCAAGATGACTTTGTGAAATGGCCTGTGATTTCTTTTCGATCTACTGTTAAAGATTATTCTTTGGTAGGAGGCATCATATCAAAATCTAATGTAGATAAGTTCTTAGATTCTGTTGCTTTTGGCCACTGTTTTTCCTTTACTGTGTTTCCTTAGATCCAACATAAGAGATGTTGTTCTGTATCTGACTCTCTCACCCAGCATGATATTCTTGAGTTCCATCCACAGACTGTCAAACTGCATGATTTCATCTTTTTCTTTAGCCAAGTAATATTTTATTGTGTCCCAAAGGATGGGGAAGAGAGGTGGACAAGAAGGGACCCTGTGATAATAGTGGAGGTGACACTGAGATATTGTATGCATGAAGCCCGATCATGAACAGTATTGAAAATTACAGTGCTGAGAGAGAGAGAGAGAGAGAGAGAGAGAGAGAGAATGTCATGGTGTTTCAAGTTTAAATATATACATATATATATAATATAGAGGGAATATAGGAATATTGGTGGAAGAAAGTTGACATCAGTGGTGAGACTTGTGTTGAAACAGTATATTGCCAGAATCACAAATGAATCTCAGAAGAGAGAAGCATGCTGCAGAGATGCCTCCCCACCCCACACTAGGCTGATTTCACCAGGGTGCCTCGGGGGAGGCAAGCATGTTCCTCCGCTTACTCCAAATGAACCCGGGCAACAGCAAACCTCCAGAACCCTATTGCTGTCATGCTCGTGGCCAATCTTCACAGGCTCGTCCTCAGGTTCCCCCACACATACACACACACGCGTGAGAATGAATCTGCTGAAAATTCCAGGTATGCAAGACCTGTGGCTGAAAACTCCAGGCTTCACGGAATCAGGAATGGTCCACCTCCTACCATCTACTTAACCTTCCAGTTCTCTGGCAGTCATGCCCAAGAACTGCCTCTGGCCCATTAACTTTTTTTATGTGCATTAATGGCTATGATGCAGAGACTCATAAATAAATCTCGGAAGAGAGCAGCATGCTGCAGCGGTGCCTCCAGACCCCAATTATTGAAAATTTTAGAATTCCAGGAGCACACAGTCACTAACAAAACTAATTATCTAGCAACTGCCTGTGGGGTAGGCTTGAATGGTGGTAGGAAATTCGAAATAATGGTGGTGGTAAGGTGTAATGGTGGTGGGATTGGTGTTGAAATATTGAATGTAATCAACTATTGTGAACAACTCTATGAAAATAAAATTTAAAAATTATTTTTAAAAAAATACTATATGCCGAAAACTTAACTATCAATAACTTTGTAAATGACAATTTTTTAATAAATAGACATATATACACATAGTGGTGTTTGGGAAGTTTTGAGGGGTTGTATTGCGAATCCTTTTTCTCCTATATTCTCACTAGCAACAGAGAAAAGCTACAGTGAAAAATGAAGAAAGGAGTGCAAAGTAGAAGTATCCATTCATCTTGTCAATTTTTCAGTGGCAGCAGATTACTCATACCGCCTCCAAACATCTAGATCCAGTGAAAGTGAATTTTAATAATTTTTAAAATATTTTACTGTTTGAATTATACCTAAATTTTAAAACATGAGAGACTACCAGAACAATAAGTGTACATAAGTAAAGTAAGAGCTGGAGAAATTAGGAGGGCATGCCCAATAGAGAGGGAGAACTCAAAATGGTGAGAGAATAAAGCACAATGGACGGGGGCATGTAGAAAGGTTCTAGAACTAGGCAGAATGGCAGCAGGACTTGCTTTTCATCTATCATGTGTGGGGTCTGTAAGAAATGCCAAAGGGAGCCGAAAAATAGAACAGCAGGTAAGGCACTTGCCTGCACACAGCTAACTGGTTCAATCTCCAGCACCCCATACGGTCCCCTGAAAACCATGAGGAGTGACCTCTGAGTACAGAGCCAGGGGTAAGCTCTGAGTGCCACAAGGTGTGGGGAAGGAAGGAAGGAAGGAAGGAAGGAAGGAAGGAAGGAAGGAAGGAAGGAAGGAAGGAAGGTCAAAGCATCATTAGGTGCCAAACCATTTCTTCAGCCAGGCATAATTTCATAGAAGACTCTGAGATTCAGCTATATGCTAACCCTATTCAATATGACTGATAGGAAAATATATATTAACATTTAAAATTATAAAATAAATTAGACATTTTTTTCCTGATAGAAAGTAAGATTGGGGCCAGAGCAGTAATTCAGCGGGTAGGGAGGGCACTTGCCTTGCATGTGGTTGAACTAGATTCAATCCCTGGCACCCCATATGATCCCCCAAGCCAGTCAGGAGTAATTCGAGTACAGAGCTAGGAGTAACCCCTGTGCATCACTGGTTGTGGCCTAATAAAAAAATAGTAAGATTACTTTGGCTGACTAATTTTACAATGAAAACAGGCTTTACAAATTAAACTATATGCTAGTTCTATCTCTTAAGTTGAATGAACTGAATCTACAGTTCCAGGTGCTGATAAAAATGTATCATATTGGGCTGGAGAGATAGCACAGCGGGTAGGGCATTTGCCTTGCACGCGGCCAACCCGGGTTCAATTCCCAGCACCCCATATGGTCCCCTGAGCACCGCCAGGAGTAACTCCTGAGTGCAGAGCCAGGAGTAACCTCTGTGCATCGCCAGGTGTGACCCAAAAAAGCAAAAAAAAAAAAGTATCATATCAGGGAGAGGGGTGTGAAGAGAGTACAGAACATAAAGTGCTTGTATGCTTCTCTTGCATGCAGCCAATCAGGGTTTGATCCCCACCACCACATATGGGCCACTGAGCACCACCAGGAGTGATCTCTGAGTGCAGAGGCAGGAGTAAGGACCCTAGGCACTGGTAAGCGTGACCCCAAATATATGGGGGGTGGGCAGAAAGAATTCAACAGGCTGTGTAATCTTGGGTTAAAGAGATGGTCAAAGGGCTGGAGCTCATGCTTTGAATATTGGAGGCCCATGTCCTATACCCAGCACCACATAGTTCCGTGAGCATTGAACCAGGTGCAGCCCTTGTGTACCATCAGTAGTGGCTCCAAAACAATCAATATGTAATCACATACAAATTCTTGTAATGGAAAACACATTATCGAAATATTGTTCTGGCTAAGGTATGTAGAAAACGACATTTCTTTCCCCAGCCTGTGATAAGTACAGGTTGAATAATCTGTGTCTTAGTAAAAGTCACAGTGGTCATATGGACAGAGCATTTTCTAAAAACTGAGCACACAGAGGCTGGAGAAATTCAACCCAGGTTTGATCCCCTCCACCCCATATAGTCCCCCAAGCCTACCAGGAGTAATTCCTGAGCTCAGAGTTAGGAGTAACCCTTGAGCACAGTTGGGTTTATAACCATTTTGGGTTCATAACCAAAAACCAATAAATAAGTATAAGTAAGTTAAAATTGAGCACACAGACAGCTGTAGATCGCTCTGTGACTAATACATCATTTCCTTTGAAATCAGGTTGTCTTCAATTTTCCTATTTCACCAACATTCAAGAAAAATAAAATCAAGTTCTAAAATAAAATTATGCCGGGGCTATGGTGCCGCCAGCAGGTCAATCTGTACCTGTGAGGCGAGTGCATCAGCAACCTCATGGCGCCTTCAGACTTCCAGATACCTCAAAATTGCTGCTGTGCCTTTGGCCAGACCCCAAAAACTTGGGGCAAGAAAGTAAACAGTCAAAAGTTAGGCATGTGAGTGGCAATCATGCCTCTCTTGCAAAACATAGGACCCAAAACAAAAGAGAGAGAACAAGGGGGAATGTCCTGCCACAGAGGAAGGGAGGGATAGGGGGGATGGGGGGTGGGAGGGATGCTGGGACTGGTGGTGGTGGAGGATGGGCGCTGGTGGAGGGATGGGTACTTGATCATTGTACAACTGAAACCCAAGCACAAAAATTTGTAAGTCTATAACTGTACCTCATGATGTTTCACTAATAAAAAAATTTAAAAAAATAAGAATCAAAAAAAAAGGTATGTGAGAGATACACCCACAAACCACCTCTAGCTTAGCTATATAACTGGAGGTAAGGCCTCTCTGGTTCCTGATCGAACTGCTTAATGGCCATGGTCCCAGAGACTCAGAGACAAACTTGGAACCCAGCGGCTTTTGGCAGAGATACATCCGGTCCCTGCAATGGGAACACTACTCCGGGGGAAAAGGGTGTTGTCCCTCCACCTGCTCCCCCTTGGCAGCTCGGTGACCACCGGCCACCATCTTCCAGAGGTCACTGGACAGTCAGGATTGGGCCGGCAGTGATGAGACATGCAGGGCCTCGCGGGATGGGGGTGGAGCCAATCCTCCTGCCCTCACCGGCCTCCTCCCCCCACCCCCTGCCCCAACGAGATCCTGAGTCACCACCCACAAACGGCCTCTCTGGCTCCTTGGTCAAGCTGCTTAATGGCCATGATCCAAGAGACTCAGGAACGAATCTTGGAACCCAGCAGGTTTTGGCAGAAATCCCTTCACATTTAATTGTTAAATTTCGGAATTCCAAAATAGCGCGGCCACTACTGCGGCCAGGTGACATCATATGTTATTCATAACCAGCAATAGAAAACAAATTGTCTACTGTTGCCTTTTCAGCAGATTTGAATGTTGGGGTAAAATCCCTAATAATAATGGTGGGTCTATAATGCGCTGAAATTAGAAGTAAATCACACACAAAAACAGAAAACTAAATTAAACACATGGAAATTAAACAGTGCGCTATTAAACAACGAGTGGCTTAGACAGGAAATTAAAGAGGAAATCAAAAGATTCCTAGAAACGAATGAAAATGAGGACACGAGTTACCAAAACCTATGGGACACAGCAAAAGCAGTCTTAAGAGGAAAGTTTATAGCTCTACAAACATTCCTCAGGAAGGAGGAGCGAGCCCACATAAATAAACTAACCTCACAGCTTAAGAACTTGGAGAAGGACCAACAAAAGGAGCACAACCCTAACAGGAGGAAGGAAATAATAAAACTCAGAGCAGAGATTAACGAGATGGAAACCCAGAAAACAATCCGAAAGATCAATGAAACCAAGAGCTGGTTCTTTGAGAAAATTAACAAAATCGATAAGCCCCTAGCAAAACTCACAAAGAAAGGGAGAGAGAAAACCCTAATAAACCGAATCAGAAATGAAAAGGGGGTCATTACAACAGAAACTACAGAAATTCAAAGGATCCTCAGGGAGTACTTTGAAAAGCTTTATGCCACAGAACATCAAAACCTCGAGGAAATGGATAAATTCCTAGACTCCTACAGACTCCCAAGGCTGAACCAAGAAGACCTGGAATACCTGAACAGACCTATCACCATCAAGGAAATTGAAATGGTAATAAAAAGTCTCCCCAAGCACAAAAGCCCTGGCCCGGATGGATTCACCAGTGAATTCTTCCAAATCTTTAAAGAAGACTTACTCCCAATCCTCTTTAAGCTTTTCCATGAAATTGAAATATCAAACACACTTCCGAACAGTTTCTATGAAGCAAATATCACACTGATACCAAAAGCAGACAGAGATAACACAAAGAAAGAGAACTACAGGCCGATATCCCTGATGAACACAGATGCAAAGATCCTCAACAAACTACTAGCAAATAGAATCCAACTACTCATCAAAAAGATCATACACCATGACCAAGTAGGATTCATCCCAGGGATGCAAGGATGGTTCAACATTCGGAAATCAATCAACATAATCCATCATATCAACAAAAGAAAAGATAAAAAGCATATGATCATATCAATAGATGCAGAGAAAGCATTTGACAAGATCCAGCACCCCTTTATGATGAAAACCCTAGCCAAAATGGGCATAGAGGGGACTTTCCTCAACATAGTTAAAGCCATCTACCACAAGCCTACAGCAAGCATCATCCTCAATGGGGAAAAACTGAGAGCCTTCCCTCTAAGATCAGGGACGAGACAAGGATGCCCACTCTCTCCACTGCTGTTCAATATAGTACTGGAAGTACTTGCAATAGCAATTAGGCAAGAAAAAGACATTAAGGGCATTCAGGTAGGAAAGGAAGAAATAAAGCTCTCACTATTCGCAGATGATATGATACTATACTTAGAGAACCCAATAACCTCCACCCAAAAACTCCTAGAAACAATAGACTTGTATAGTAAAGTTGCAGGTTATAAAATCAATACCCAAAAGTCCATGGCTTTCCTATATGCAAACAGTGAGAGAGAGGAAAGCTACATGAAAAAATCAATCCCGTTCACAATTGTGCCCCAGAAAATCAAGTACCTAGGAATCAGCCTAACTAAGGAAGTAAAGGACCTGTACAAAGAAAACTACAAAACGCTACTTCAGGAAATAAAAGAGGACATGAGGAAATGGAAAGACATCCCCTGCTCATGGGTCGGAAGACTGAACATTATCAAAATGGCAATACTACCGAAAGCACTGTACAAATTCAATGCAATCCCTATAAGGATACCCATGACGTTCTTCAAAGAAATGGAGAAAACACTCCTGAAATTTATATGGAACAATAAACCCCCACGAATAGCTAAAGCAATTCTGGGGAAAAAGAAAATGGGAGGAATCAACCTCCCGAACTTCAAACTTTACTACAAAGCGGTAATAATCAAAACAGCATGGTACTGGAACAAAGGCAGAACTGCAGACCAATGGAACAGAGTTGAATACACTGACATCACCCCCCAATCATATGATCATCTAATCTTTGATAAAGGTGCAAGAAATGTGAAGTGGAGTAAGGAAAGCCTCTTTAACAAATTGTGCTGGCATCACTGGACGGCTACATGCAAAAAAATGGGCTCAGAACTCTGCCTAACACCATGTACAAAGGTAAGATCAAAATGGATTAAAGACCTCAACATCAGACCAGAAACCATAAGATACATTGAAGACAAAGTTGGCAAAACCCTCCATGACATTGAGGCTAATGGTATGTTCAAAGATGACACACCACTGGCTGAGCAAGTGAAAACAGAGATAGATAAATGGGACTATCTTAAACTAAGAAGCTTCTGTACCTCCAAAGAAACAGTGACCAAAATACAAAGACAGCCTACAGAATGGGAAAGAATATTCGCCGAATACACATCTGACAAGGGATTGATATCAAGGATATACAAAATACTGGTTGAACTCCACAAGAAGAAAACATCCAACCCCATCAAAAAATGGGGCAATGAAATGAACAGAAACTTTCTCAAAGAAGAAATCCGAATGGCAAAAAAGCACATGAGAAAATGCTCTACATCATTAATCATCAGGGAGATGCAGATCAAAACCACAATGAGATACCATCTCACACCTCAGAGACTGGCCCACATTCAAAAGAACAAAAGCAACCGATGCTGGCGTGGATGTGGCGAGAAAGGGACACTCCTTCACTGTTGGTGGGAATGTCCACTGGTTCAGCCCTTCTGGAAAACAGTATGGACGATTCTCAAAAAATTAGAAATTGAGCTCCCATTTGACCCAGCAATACCACTCCTGGGAATATATCCCAGAGAGGCAAAAATGTATAGTCGAAGTGACATCTGCACTTGTTTGTTCATTGCAGCACTCTTTACAATAGCCAGAAACTGGAAGAAACCTGAATGCCCAAGAACAGATGACTGGTTAAAGAAACTTTGGTACATCTACACAATGGAGTACTATGTAGCTCTTAGAAAAGATGAAGTCATGAAATTTACATACAAGTGGTACAATATGGAAAGTATCATGCTAAGCGAAATGAGTCAGAAAGAGAGGGATATACATAGAAAGATTGCATTCATCTGGGGGATATAAAGTAACAAAGTATGAGATTAATACCCAAGAATAGCTGAGATCAGCACCAGGAGGATTACTCCATAACTTAGAGGCCAGCCGGGTATCCTAGAGGAAAGGGCTGTTCAGATAGAGAAGGGAGCACCAAATAAAGGATGTTTGGAGGATCCTCCCAGGAGGGGAGATGCATGTAGAAAGTAGACTATGGACTGAACATGTTTGCCACTCAATGCCTCTTTTGCAGACCACAACACCCAAAAGGAGAGAGAGAACACAGGGGATTGCCCTGCCACAGAGACAGGGGAGATGGGGGGATGGGGGTGGGAGGGATATTATCCATGGTGGTGGAAAATGGGCACTGGTGGAGGGATGGGTATCTGATCATTGTATAATTGAAACCAAAGCACAAAAAATTGTAAATCTACAACTTTAAAAAAAATAAAATAAAATAAAGGGAAAAAAAATTTAAAAAAAAAAAAAAAAAAAAAAAAAAAAAAAAAGAACAAAAGCAACCGTTGCTGGCGCGGATGTGGCGAGAAAGGGACACTCCTTCACTGTTGGTGGGAATGTCCACTGGTTCAGCCCTTCTGGAAAACAGTATGGACGTTCCTCAAAAAATTAGAAATTGAGCTCCCATTTGACCCAGCGATACCACTCCTGGGAATATATCCCAGAGAGGCAAAAACGTGTAGCCAAAGTGACATCTGCACTTGTTTGTTCATTGCAGCACTCTTTACAGTAGCCAGAAACTGGAAGAGACCTGAGTGCCCAAGAACAGATGACTGGTTAAAGAAACTTTGGTACATCTACACAATGGAGTACTATGTGGCTCTTAGAAAAGATGAAGTCATGAACTTTACATACAAGTGGTACAATATGGAAAGTATCATGCTAAGCGAAATGAGTCAGAAAGAGAGGGATAGACATAGAAAGATAGCATTCATCTGGGGGATATAAAATAATAAAATATGAGATTAATACCCAAGAATAGCTGAGAGCAACACCAGGAGAATTACTCCATAACTTAGAGGCCAGCTGGGTATTCTAGGGGAAAGGACAATTCAGATAGAAAGGGGAACACCAAGTGGAGGTGTTTGGAGGATCCTCCCAGGAGGGGAGATGCAGGTTGAAAGTAGACTGGACTGAACATGTTCGCCACTCAATGCCTCTTTGGCTGATCACAGCGCCCAGGAGGAGAGAGAGAACAGGGGGGAATGCCCTACCACAGTGGCAGGGGGGGATGGGGGGATGGGAGGATGGGGGAGGAGGGATATTATCCTGGTGGTGGAAAATGGGCACTGGTGGAGGGATGGGTATTTGATCGTGGTATGACCGAGATCCAAGCACAAAAATTTGTAAATCTACAACTGTACCTCATGTCGTTTCACTAATAAAAAAGAAAAAAAAAGTAGAAAAAAGAAAAGAGAAAAAAAAATCTGAAAAAAAAAATAATGGTGGGTCTGATGTCAAAATATTGAATGTACTCAAAGTAGAGAGAGAGTAATGTGGAAATCATCTGCCCCAAAGGTAGGGTGAGGGTGTGGAATGGGGGGTATACTGGGGTTTTTGGTGGTGTAAAATGGGCACTGGTGAAGCCATGAGTGTTTCATCATTGTATGACCGAGACTTAAACCCGAAAGCTTTGTAACTGCTCTCACAGTGATTCAATAAATAAATAAATTCAATAATAAAATTATAAAGCAGAGCGGTAGGGCGTTCGCCTTACAAGCGGCCAACATGGCCAACCTGAGTTCGATTCCTCCGCCCCTCTCGGAGAGCCCGGCAAGCTACCGAGAGTATCTCGCCCGCACGGCAGAGCCTGGCAAGCTCCCCGTGACGTATTCGATATGCCAGACACAGTAACAACAAAGTCTCCAATGGAGACGTTACTGGGCCCGCTCGAGCAAATCGACGATCAACGGGAGGGCCTTTACCTTTATAAATTCAATAAATAAAATTATTAAAAAGGAAAAAAAAGAAAAAAATTATGGCTCTAAAATATTTTCTTTTGGAAGGGAGGAGAACCACACCCAGCAGTGCACTGCGTTTACTCCTGGCTGTGCTCAGGGATCACTCCTGGTGAAGACGATATGTGGTACCTGGAATCAAACTTGAATCGACTGTATGCAAGCACCTTGCACTCTGTACTATCTTTCTAGTCGCAGCATATACAAAATCTTTAAAATTATTTTGATATAATAATATGCTTTTTGATATACATTTCGGGCTGGAGTGATAGCACGGAGGGTAGGGCATTTGCCTTGCACGCAGCCAACAAGGCCAACCTGAGTTCAATTCCTCCACCCCTCTCTGAGAGCCTGGCAAGCTACCGAGAGTATCTTACCCACACAGCAAAGCCTGGCAAGCTATCCGTGGAGTATTCTATATGCCAAACACAGTAACAAGTCTCACAGTGGTACTGGGCCTGCTCGAGCAAATCGATGAACAACAGGAGGACAGTGACAGTGATATATCATTTCAAAAGACTTCTAAGCCTTGATCTATACTACTAAAAAATTTAATTTCATTTTTTTATTTAATGAAAACATGATTTTTGTATGTATTTTTTTCAACAAAGAATAAAAGTAGAACCGATGCTAAATCTTGAGTTATTCTAGCAACAAAATTCAAGGAAACAGAAAAGAACAAGCAGTGCATCACATTAAGTAACATAATACATATCAAATAAAGTATCACTTTTTCTCCCTTTGTTTATTATTTTTGGGGGCCCTGAGTCACATTCACAGTGGTCAGAGCTTACTCCTGGCTCTGTGCTCAGGAATCATTCCTAGCAATGCTCTGGGAACCAAATGGGGTGCCAGAGATTGAACTGGTGTTGTTTGCATACAAGGCAAGTGCCTTAACCCTTGTGCTAATCTTTAGCCCTGATTTATTTACACACATCATGTTCCCTCCATTTTTGCTGATGGTATTATTGTGATGACTGGGGGTTGCACACACACCTGGCTGTGGTGCTCATGCCTATTTTCAGTTATGGTCCTCACTGAAGGTCACAATCAGGTCACTTGTGGTGCTCAGGAGCCCATCAGTGCCAAGCATTGGACCCAGGCGTCCTGCATGCAATGCATGTGCTCAGAGAGGGATATCTCTGGAACTTTCGTTATCTTTTCTTAATTGTAGCTGCACTCAGTGATGTTGGGGTTGGGATGCATGTGGTCCTGGAGATGGAACTCAGTGTCTCACTCATGTTAGGAATGTGCTCTACCTCTTGAGTATCTCTCCTACGACTAATTTTTATTTTAAATATCTTTATTCTAAAGTGTTAATATTGCCATAGACACCGCCATGTTGACTCACCTACTGGCCCTGCTCTACTGATTCCTGACTAAATCTTCTAGGAGACGCATGCCAAGCAACTAAAATTCATGGAAACACTGGTCTCTGCGACTAAAACCTCAGGGGTGCCCTGGGGAGGCAGGGGCAGAGTACCCACCCTGCTGAAGTTCTGGCACCTGTACCTGCACCCCACCACTGCATTCACGCCAAGGGCGCAACTCCACCACTTCATGAATATTCTCTGCAGAAACACCAAACTGCAAATAATTTCAGGTACTGGGTGACAGGGCTGAGAACTGTTTTTTTTTGGAGTTGGGGTGGGTAGCTTCCTCCTAACCCCCCATGCTTCCAGAAGCCAGGCAGCCACGCCTTTGTCAACTCATTGGCCCAGACCATAGATCCTGAAGTCTCTGTACTGCATGACTGAATGCATGGCTGTGCAACACCTCCTAATTTTTCAATACTGAAATTAGATGGGGAGTAGCAGTACACAAAATTAGAAAGGAAAGTAATATAGAAGCCAACTAAACTCAACAAACAAAACAATAACAATAAGATGGCTCATCTAGCAACAAATAGCTTAATAGATTCTGAGACCAGGATTTAACAACCCCGTGATCAAATACAACAATTCTCACATTGAAAAAAATTTTTTAGGGCTGGAGAGATAGCACAGCAGGTAGGGCGTTTGCCTTGCACGCGGCTGACCTGGGTTCGATTCCCAGCATCCCATATGGTCCCCTGAGCACCGCCAGGAGTAACTCCTGAGTGCAGAGCCAGGAGGAACCCCTGTGCATCGCCGGGTGTGACCCAAAAAGAAAAAAAAAATTTTATATCTACTGATTTTAACATTGGAGCTCTGTTATCAATTTCAAACTCTAGAACTGTATCAACAATTGTGAACTTTATCTACATCACAATAACTTTTTAAAATTTTAAATAAAGTGTTAATATTTAAAATAAGCTAGTAATGGGGCTGGATCAATAACACAGCTGGTAGGGCGCTTGCCTTGCACATGGCCGACCCGGGTTCAATTCCCAGCATCCCATATGGTTCCCTGAGCACTGCCAGGGGTAATTCCTGAGTGCAGAGCCAGGAGTAACCCCTGTGCATCGCAGGGTGTGACCCAAAGAGCAAAAATAAAATAAAATAAAATAAGCTACTAGTAAGTCAATCATTTGCAACTATTCTAATTTACAGTAAGAAATTGTACATGTAATGTTTATATATGTGTGCACCAAACTTAATCTAGGCACTCCCGTTGATCATCGATTTGCTCGAGCGGGCCCAGTAACGTCTCCATTGGAGATTTTGTTGTTACTGTGTCTGGCATATCGAATACATCACGGGTGGCTTGCCAGGCTCTGCCGTGCGGGCGAGATACTCTCGGCAGCTTGCCGAGCTCTCCGAGAGGGGCGGAGGAATCGAACTCGGGTCGGCCATGTTGGCTGCATGCAAGGCAAATGTCCTACTGCTGTGCTATCGCTCCAGTCCCCAAACTTAATTTAATGGAAAGCAAAAACTTGAAGACACTTCAAATTTGAAAAAATTCTATTTAATCTGAACAATACTAAGAGAGAATCTTTGCTCTCCTTGAACAATGCAGAAGATCTTTTGCTAATTTACTAATGGGTCAGAGAAAGTTTGACAGGCTGAGTAGTATGCTCTGCCTGCTAGAAGACTGGGTTCAGTCACCAGCACTGCATGCAGCACCAAGCACTGAGCCAGGAGTAGCCCTGGAGCACTGCCAGCTGTAACCCAGAAACCTCCCCCAAAATTAAAAAGCATCAATTCACAACTGGGATCTAAGGAATTTATGTTATTCAATACCTCTAAACTTTTCCTTTAATGGAAGTTGGTATTTTGAGAGAGCTTTTTCACCAAGTGGTAGAAAGAGCTACCATTTAATGGACTGGTTATTCCATCCCAGGATTTCTCAACTCCACTAAAGGATAAGACTGAGCTTGGCAGATTCTGTGTAACATACCTTTCTACTTTAAGATTCTGAGTCAATGTGGAAACATTCTCTTGCCAGTGGGGAGTGTGGACAGCCAGAGACCATGAAGATAGCAACCACAGCAGAGAGTGTAAGGGTGCTACTGCCCTCTTGCTTAGCCCACCTGATCTCACCCTTGAAGAGTCTGGAAGGTTAGAACCCATCAAATTTGTGTGAGCAGTGTAATGTAGATACAAGTTTCCACCTGCGACATGAAGCACCATCAAGCTACATCTGGGACCCACTTGCTCTGCGAAGCATAGAATCTGGTCTGGTCCCCACCACCTGTCTTCATGAACCCCTGGGTTCTCCCACTAAAGTGAGGGTCTAGCTCTTTGCAGAAAAAAATCAGTTCCGACCTCCACACAGGTTTCCTGGGTTTGTTACCTACTTTCACAGAAAAGAATTTTAGGAGAAAACAGAAATAAAGAAATTTTACTAAAACGGAGGAAGAGGGAGAAAAGAAAACATATTCAAGAGAGACTGTAGGAGGGGAGAGAGAGAAGAAGGCGGAGACACAGCAGCAGAAGCGAGAGCTGGCAGAGCAGAAGCAGCTCTCAGCACTCTGAAAAGTGGGGCTGGTGAGATCTAAAAATTTATTCATGAATGGCTGTGCCCTTTAAATATTTCCACTCCAAAAGAGTGGCTTTAAGTAGAACCAAATTGGCACCCGTGGCAGACTCGTGAAAATGGTGGTGGCGCCCACACAAGCTCCAAAGCTGACAGTTACTTACTTCAGCTCTCAGCACTATGGGTAGCCAGCCACTGTGGCAGCAGCAGTTAGCGTGAAGGAGTGGAACTCTTTGGATCCAGCTTGGCACTACCGTGTGGGTCCCCAAGTTGAGGAGGTGCCTGGGTTCCCACCATGGGAGCTCACTGCCAGCAGGGCATTCCCACCACCATTTCTTCTTCAGACCAACCAGCACCACCAGTGCCACCTGCAACATATTACGGAGAAGGGCCTCCCTGAGCGTCAACTGTCTGGAGACCTTGGATGGAGGTGTGTACTCCCTGGGCAGGTTCTGCTGGACTGGTGGCTACAGCCCACCCCCAGCGTCCAACCTGCAAACAGTAGCAGCCCTGGTTTCAGTCCTGGTCCCTGTCAGGGCCGTGGCTACCACTGCCACTGGTGCCCAGAGGATGCAGTGTCACTGGCGGATCAACCTGGACACAGGGAATGAGGGCATCAGCAACCTTATAGTGCCCTTGGCCTTCCTGACACCCCAAGATCACTGCTTGCCTCTGGCCAGACTCCAACAAGTCAAGACCAAGTTTTCCAAGAAATTAAACCACCAAAAGTTAGGTATGTGGGAGCCACACCCACAAAGCATCTCTGGATGAGCTATACAGGTTCATTTATTGGCCTTGCTCCAGAGACCCATGAATAAAACCCGAAAGACATCAAAAGTCACAGTTAATCTTGGACCTGTGCAAGGCTGACTAGGATAGATAAGAGAGGGGCAGGTTTGCCTAGTGCCCACCCAAACAGAGCCCTCAGTAGCTGCTTGCTCCCACAATCCACAATCACTACCATGCCCCTGACCAGACTCCACTGTCTTGGGACAAACCTCACCAAAATATTAATCTGCTGAAAATTTGGTATGCGTGTTTTGTGACTGAAATCTCCAGACTTTATTGGGTTTGGTATGTGCTATCTCCCTCCTCTGCCCTGGCCCAGAAGCCCCAGCACTCCACACTCCAGAAGCCCCAGCACTCCACACTCCAAAGCTGTCACCCAGTTATCAAAAGCTACTCCAGATATACCTTCCTAATTAGAATGCTGAAGTCCTGAACAAACACAATGACCTCTTGGCACCTGTACTGCAATTCATAATGTCCAAAAGGAGAAAGAGAGAGAAAGAACAAAGTCTCCTGCCATAGAGGCAGGCAGAGGGAGGGCATCTCGGGAGTGGGAGGGAAACTGAGGACATTGGTGGTGGGAAATGTACATTGGTGGAGGCATGGGTGTTGTTGGAACATTGTATGACTGAAACCCAATCGTGAACAGTTTTATGGTGGTCTATCTAACAGTGATACAATTTTAAGAGAGAGAAGGAGAGAGAGAGAGAGAGAGAGAGAGAGAGAGAGAGAGAGAGAGAGAGAGAGAATTGTGAGAGGAAAGCACCTGATAGGTTTTTAAGAAGGGCTCTATATAGGTTTTCTCTGGATGCCTTGGATTAGTATTCTTCTGAGCAGATAAGGGAGTTGTCAAAGAGGAAACACTTGGAAATTTTAGTGATCTTTCATTTTGTTTTTTGTTTTTGGTTTTGGGAACACACTTGGCAATGCTTGGGGTTACTCTTTGCTCTGCACTCAGGAATCACTCCTGGCAGTGCTCAGGGGAACATATGGGATGCTAAGGATTGAACTCAGGTCTGTCCCATGCAAGGCAAGCTTCTTACTCACTACACTATCTCTGGTCCCTATATTCCATTTTTTTTCCAGTTTCGGAGCCAGAAACAGTGGTGCTCAAGGGCTATTCCCTAGTATGTGCTGGGGGACCATGTAGTGCTGAGGATCAAACCCAGGCTCTCCATATGCAGAGCATATAACTTTGAGCCATCTCTCCCAACCTTCATAATCTTACTAGAGACATTTCTTCTCTCCTGACAGTGTCCAGCCTTCAGACTGGCATCACTCAGGGTCTTGTCAAACCTCAGTTTTTACATATCCAAATGAGGTCAGCCTTCATACTTTTTGGTTATGAAAAAGACTGGAAACAGGACTAAATTATTTTTCAGATCCTATCTTTTTTTCCCGCTTTTTGGGCCATACCCGGTGATGCACAGGGGTTACTCCTGGCTCTGCACTCAGGAATTACTCCTGGCAGCACTCAGGGAACCATATGAAATGTTGGGAATCAAACCCAGGTTGGCCGTGTGCAAGGCAAACACCCTACCTGCTGTGCTATTGCTCCAGCCCCAATCTTCTTTTTTTTTCTTTTTAACTTCCTGAAACTCATTGCCAAGAATCTCCTACCTGACTACTTGCCTTCCTAACTGGCTACTTGCCCACCTCAATTTTTTTTAATTTATTTTTTTAACTGAATCAAGTGAGATACATAGTTACTAAGTTATCCATGATTGAACTTCAGTCATAGAATGTTCCAACACCCGTCCCTTCACAGTGTACATTTCCTACCACAACGTCCCCAGTTTCCCCCTACACCCCGCACCCCCACCTTTATGGCAGGGACTTTTCTTCTCTCTCGCTCTCTCTCTCTGCAATATCCCCAATATCTCATATGTCCCCCGAGCACTGACAAGAGTAATTCGTGAGTGCAGAGCCAGGAGTAACCCCTGTGGATAGCCAGGTATGACCCCAAAAAGCAGGGGGGAAAAAAGGCTGATGTATCTTTTGGGGTTTTTTGGTTGTTTTTTGGTAAATTTTCTTTGTTTTCATTTTGGGTCACACCTGGCAATGCTCAGGGGTTACTCCTGATTCTGTACTAAGGAAGTGCTCAAGTTCATTCTCTGCCAGCAACGTGACCTCAAAAAAGACAAATATTCTTCCTCTCTGTGTACTCATTGTAATTTCTCTATCAACAAACTAGAAATTTAAAATATCCTGTCCAGCCAGTTTCTCAGAGCAGTTGTCAAAGGAAGTCACAGTAGGTAAAGTGAACTTTTAATTTACAAACCTTTCATAGGGAAAGGGTAATGTTTGTTATTTGTTTTAACTCAGGGGATATTTTGGGTGGAAATTACTTAGATATATAATTTTCATGGAAATATGTAGAAAGCATGAAGAAAATGTATAAAAAATTGTTTAATATCAATCTACTATACTATTGTTTAATATCAGTCTACTATACTATTTTCAACAATATAAGTATTCTTTTGGCAAATACTCTGTAGTTCTTGTTTCAATAATTTTTAATGACTAATTACTAACAAAAGAAGACTGGTGATATAGAAAATTAAGAATATGGGAGTGCAGGGTTTAGAGAGGGTCTCAAAGGACTGGAGCACATACTGTGCTTTTGGGAACTCCTTTTCGGTTTGATACCAGGCACTGTATGTACAAGAACAAAGCCAGGATTAACCCTTGAGCACAGAGGGTATGCCCCCACCAAAATAAATAAAGAAAGAAAGAAAGAATATCAGAGGAGTGATAGTACAGCAAAAAAGAAAAAATAAAGGGGGTATGGAGGAGGAGGAAGAAAAAATATAGAGTGAAGGGCTAGGGTGATAGCTAAAATAACTAGTGCATGTTTGACACCAAAATTAAATCCCCAGCACCGCATAGTTTCCCTGGTACCATTAGCTAGCCCTGGTGGCGTCCAACATCACTGAGAAGCCTTCTAAAAAAGACCAAAACAATATTTTAAAAAATAGTAATATGAGAGTTTACTGTTTGGTGTTTTGTCTACTCCTGTTTTTTTTTATTGTCTGCTGATTTACATGTATTTTTGAACTTTCTAGTGCCTGCCTGTTTTACCTCAGAAATAAATATAAATCTTTAAGTATTTCATTGGAAAAATTATCTGTGCTTTTTGTCTCACCTAAGAATCCTCTGCAAAGATTTTTATATTAACCCTTTTCCCAGAAAATTCTTAAATTCTATTTTTGAGGGTTTTCCCTCTCTCTCTCTCTCTCTCTCTCTCTCTCTCTCTCTCTTTCTCTCTCTCTCCCTAATGGTCTATTGTTCTGGATAAAAATAAATTTAGTAATGTGATTGCATCAGAAAATTCATTCCAAATAACCCAATGGAAAAATAAACTTGAAGCATTTATTTCCTGATCAGAGAAGTGTCTCTTGAGAATTTGTCCTTCACATGGGATTTTCTCTGCCCCCCCAGTCAAACGCTGCCTATTTCCACAGCTCCTCTGCCACTATGAAGGGGACCTTTTCCAAAGCCATCCTTGTTCTGACCATCTCTGCCTGGGCTACCTTTGCCTATGGTGAGTTACAAGTCCTTGTTCTACCTGTACTTTCTTCAGCATATCCCTGATCATTGGGAAATTAGGGTGGAGCAGTGGGGCCATTAATTTTATTTAATCTGAATTTCCCAGGGTATAGATATAGAATGCAAGCTCAGAATGAAAGGATTCACATACCCAATGTCATTGATCTTAAAGTTTTGACTCAAATCTAAACATTTCCAAGTTCATGTCCATTGACCTTTTCACAATATCTGGTTTTCATAAGGTCCAAGAGCGGGGGGAGAGAGAGATAGAGAAAGAGGGAGAGGAAGAAAGAGAGAGAGAGAGAGAGAGAGAGAGAGAGAGAGAGAGAGAGAGAGAGAGAGAAAGGATCTGCCACAGAGGCGAGCAGGGAAGAGATGGGGGATAGGAAACTGGGACCACCGGTGATGGGAAATCTACTCTGGTGAAGGGACGGGTGTTTGAACATTATATGACTGAAACCCAATCATGACCAACTTTGTAACTGCATATATCACTGTGATTCAATTTAAAATATATATATAATTATATATATATATATATGCATATGGTTTACCATCCAGGACATTAAAACCTTAGAAAATTTCATTCCCAGAGTATATTTATCTACACTTCTCAGACCTGGAATTAATTTCAGTAGACTCTGTGGAAGCTAACTTTTGTACCATTATGATTCACAGCTTGTTTTGGAATAAGCAGGGAGTTAACTCCAGGGAACCCCTGAGGGCTTAAGTACATTCTTTTCCACTTGGACTGTGAAATTTCCTCAATGGCTTTCAATCTATTATTTTCATTGGTGCTCCCTCACTAAAACATATTTTTCAAGCTTCTTAAAATTTAAGAAATTCTGTAACAAATTGAAAATTCATGCTTCTTCTATCTTTTTTTGTGGGGAGGGTTTGGGGTCCACATCCTACAGTAATCAGGGGGCCATTTTTGACTTTGTGTTCAGGAGTGACCCCTGGTGTGCCTGGGGAATGACCAGGGTCAGAGGGATGCAAGGCAAGCACCTTAACCCTTGAACTCTCCTATCTTACAGGGGGAAAAAATACTTTCCCTCCCCTATTAAAGAAAAAAATATGAGTTCCTTCTTCTCACAGCATTCCTGACACCAAATGTGTGAGTCCTCTTTTCTCCGGTGTTTTGTGGACATCAACTGAATATCCTACAATTTTATTCAAATATGACACTAACTACCCAGCAGATCCATAGCTAAGGGGACAGTCCTGCAAGAGTGCCCCTAACTTCAGATGCCAATAACAAGTCAGAACTTGCAGTACTTCTGACTGGTCAAGAATCAGGGATTCCCATAACTCTTACCTTGGGTTTGGCAGTTTACTAGTATGGGGACTAGAGTGATAGTACAGCAGATAGGGCATTTGCCTTGCACACAGCTGACCTGGGTTTAATCCTTATGTTTTGTTTTGTTGTTTGTGTTTTTTTTATCTTTTTAGGTCATACCTGGTGATGCTCAAGGGTTACTCCTGGCTCTGTACTCAGGAATTACTCCTGGCATGTTTCGGGGACCATATGGGATCCTGGGAATCAAACCTGGGTCAGCTACATGCAAAGCAAATACCCTCCCTGCTGTACTATCACTCCAGCCCCCTCAATCCCTTATGGTCCTCCAAGTACTGCCAGGAGTAATTCCTGAGTGCAAAGTCAGGAGTAACTTCTGAGCATCGCCAGGTGTGATCCAAATAGGAATACAAAAAATTGCTAGAATGCCTCACAGAACTCAGGAAAATGCCTACCTACTAACAGGTTAGTAAAACAGGCAGAAGTCAAGAATAACCAAACAGCGACTGGAGTACAGTGGGTAAGGTTGCCCTGCATGCAGATGACCCAAGTTCGATCTCTAGCACCCGAAGTGGTCCCCTGGGTGCTACCAGGAGGTATCTCTGAACAAAGAGCACAGCTGAGTGTGGCCCAAAAACAGGAAAACAAACAAGAATAGCCAAATGGGGGAGGGAGGGGAAAATAGCCAAAAGGAAGAGATAAACAGGACAAGATATGTGGGAAGGGGTCCAGGATTCACCACCCTCCCCCTATATCAATGTGTTCACCAACTTGGAGATTCTCCAAACTTTCTTTGTTTATAGAATTTTTATGACGGTTTCATCCTGAAGGCACAATGATTAAATCATCAAGTCAATAGTGGTTGTTCAATCTCCAACTCTATCCCTTCTCAAAGGTTAGGTGGTCAGGTCGAAAGTTCCAGCCTCCGTATCATATGACTGGTTTCTTTGGCAGCAGCCTCTGTCCTCCAGGAGCCTTCTCATCTGCACAAACTCAGGTGTATGATTGAAAGGGGGTTATTAAGAATAAGAAATACACTCCTCTCACCCCTACAATTCAGGAAATTACAATAGCTTCCGGAGTTCTATGCCAAAAACTGAGGAAAGAAGCCAAACCTTTTCTGGGAGTGACCGGGAAGGCATATCTGGCAGTGCTCAGGACTTAACTCCGAGCTCTGTGCTCAGTGGTTATTCCTGGTGGAGTTCTGAGGATGGACCCTGGTTCGACCAAGTCCCCTATCTGACTCCCCTTTTTTTGGCTTTTGGGCCACACCTGGAAGTTCTCTGTGCTTACTCCTGGCTCTGCACTCAGGGGTCACTCTGGAGTGCTCAGGGAACTATATGGGATACTGGGGATTGAAGCCAGGTCCCTGCAAGGTTAGTGCCCTAACCATTGTACTATCTCTCTGGTCCCCATTCTATTTAGTTATTATACCTCCCCAAACTTAATCCTCTCCTAAGTACTCTAGATCTATTTCTACATGTCATTTTTTATTAATCCTCTTTTCTACTGTTACTGAGAACACTATTCAATATATCACCTTCCTGGAAGACCACTGTGTGATTTGTGTGCTGAATCTTGGCTCCTCCCTCTTCTGCCTCCCTCAATCCCTTACTTCTGAAGGGAGGTCTGAGGCCCCACCTAGTACTGCACTTAGGGGCTGTGCCTGGCTCTGTGCTCAGGAGTAACTAGTGTTGCTCAGGGGAACTACCTGTGGTGCTGGGGATTTGAACCAGAGTAGGAGTGATACCAGACAAGAGCCTTACTCCCTGTACGTCTCTGCAGCCCTTTGTCTTAAAATTCATTCCGTTCTTGTTCACCTAATTTTGTGAATTATATCTTCCCTCACCTGTGTTTCTCTCTTGTGTTCCTAAATCCAGTCTCCATTTTCAGTTGATAAAGTACTTCATACAGCATGCAAATCCATGCCCCTACTCAGAACAGTGATTCTCGATTGTCATCAAAGTTGAAAACATATTCTTCCACTAATCCCTTTGCCTCCAGCTATAATTCCTCTAACCCACAATCCATACTGCTATGAGCTTTCTTCTTTAATAACCATTTCTGCAACCAGAAAAAAAATGCATCATTAGGGGCCCGTGAGATAGTACAGCAGGGAGGGCATTTACCTTGCATGCAACTAACCCAGGCTTGATGCCAGTACTTACCTGTCACAAAGTAGACCTCATTTCAATCCCTGGCACCACATATGGTCTTCCAAGCAGATAGTAGCAACTCTTGAGTACAGATCTGAGAATAGCCGCTAAACACTGCTGGGAATGGCCCCAAACAAAAAATAAGCAAATAAACGTTTTTGAGACCAAGGAGACCACTCAATGGACTGGAGCATGTGCATTGTATGAGGGAGGCCCAGACTCAATCCCTGTCACCACATATTCCCCAAGCACAAGCCCCTGAGTACTGAGCCAAGGAGCACCTCTGAGCACCACTGTATATCACAAAATACAACCAAAAAATATATATTGAAAAAATTAATTTTTTAGGGGTCACATGGGCTGGAGCGATAGCACAGCGGGTAGGGAGTTTGCCTTGCACGTGGCCGGCCCAGCTGACCTGGGTTCGATTCCTCCACCCCTCTCAGAGAGCTGGCAAACTACCGAGAGTATCTTGCCCACATGGCAAAGCCTGGAAAGCTACCCATGACGTATTCGACATGGCCGACCCGAGTTCAATTCCTCCGCCCCTGTCGGAGAGCCCGGCAAGCTACCGAGAGTATTCGATATGCCAGGCACAGTAACAACAAAGTCTCCAATGGAGACGTTACTGGGCCCGCTCGAGCAAAACACAAAATAAATCAATTAAAATGAAAACAAAGTCTTTTGTATACCAGAAAGATAGTATGCAGTTAAGGTGCTTACCTTGTATCCCCCCAGTTTGAATCCCCAGCACTGTGTATGGTTTGTCATCCCTAGCACTGCTGGAGAACACTTGAGCATACAGCCAGGAGAAGCCCCTGTGGAATGCCATGTGAGGCTCAAAAATAGGAAAGCAGGAAGGGAGGGAAGGAGGGAGGAAAGGAGGGAGGGAGGGAGGAAGGAAGGAAGGAAGGAAGGAAGGAAGGAAGGAAGGAAGGAAGGAAGGAAGGAAGGGAGGGAGGGAGGAAGGATGGATTCAGTTCTTAATTCCCCACATAGTCCCCTGAGCACTGCCAAGAATAAGCCCCAAGCGCCACAGGGAGTGCCATTTCCCCGTACCCCCCCCCCCGCCCACCCTGAAAAAAATTTCCAGGCTTTAAAAAATAAAAACAGGGCTGGAGCAATAGCACAGCGGGTAGGGCGTTTGCCTTGCACGCGACCGACCCGGATTTGATTCTCAGCATCCCATATGGTCCCCTGAGCACTGCCAGGAGTGGCTCCTGAGTGCAGAGCCAGGAGTAACCCCTGTGCATCGCCAGGTGTGACCCAAAAAAGCAAAAATTAAAAAAATAAAATAAAATAAAAATAAAAAGTAAAAACAAAAAAATATGAGTTGCTAATAGACTCAACCTTTAAAAAATAAGGACTTAGAAATAATAATAACAACAACAGCAACAACAACAACGACCTTTCAGGAAATTCCTCAGGTTGAAAGCAAGTGACAGTAGATAGCAGCACTTCAAGTCCACATGAAGTAATAGGGTATGTTAAATGCGATTATGTAATTATAAAAGATAGAATGAGTCAATTTAATTTTCTTTAAACTCTTGTATAAGATTATTTGTATAATTGCATTGTTGCATTGTTGAACCTATAACATATATGTGAAATATATTTGACAATAACAGCACAAAGGAAGTAAGTGGAAGCAGTTATATTAATGTAAGGAAATAACACCAGATGCTAACTTAAATCTACAAGAACAAATGAAGAAAACTAAAAATAGTAAATCAAAGGTGAATATAACAAATTCTGTAAATGTGTACTTGCTATTTTTTCTTCTCTAATTATAAAAAATTATATTAACATCAAATTATATTAAATATTATTACACAAATACAATGTTGAGTTTGTAACATACAAATATAGTATGCATAAAAAACCATAGTATAAGAGGATAGAAGGAAGAATAAAGTGATAAGGGCTGGGGCAATAGCACAGCGGGTAGGGCATTTGCCTCACATGTGGCCGCCCCAGGTTCAATTCCTCCGTCCCTCTTGGGGAGCCCGGCAAGCTACGGAGAGTATCCCGCCCATACAGCAGAGCCTGGCAAACTACCCATGGCATATTTGATATGCCAAAAACAGTAACAACAAGTCTCACAATGGAGACGTTACTGGTGCCTACTTGAGTAAATCAATGAACAATGGGAGGACAGTGCTACAGTGCATTTTGTGATATACAGTGGTGCTCAGAGGCTGCTTCTTGGCTCAGTACTCAGGGGCTTGTGCTAGAGGAACTATGTGGTGACAGGGATTGAGTCTGGGCCCAGGTTTGATCCCCAGCATCCCATATGGTCCCCCAAGAACCCCCAGGAATAATTCTAGAGTGCAGAGACAGGAGTAACCCCTGAGCATCGCTGGGTGTGACCCAAAAACAAAAACAAAAAAATCTTCAGACATTTCACGAAAAAGATCACTCAAGGAATTGTAAGAAAATATTCAGGGGCTGGAGCAATAGCACAGTGGGTAGGGTGTTTGCCTTGCACGCAGCCGACCCAGGTTCGATTCCCAGCATCCCATATGGTCCCCCAAGCACCGCCAGGAGTAATTCCTGAGTGCATGAGCCAGGAGTAACCCCTATGCATCGCCGGGTGTGACCCAAAAAGCAAAAAAAAAAAAATATATATTCACAGTGTTGAATGCACTAATATTCAGAGATCAGTAAAGGAAGAACAGGGAAGCAGAAAAAACATGAGACAAACAACATAAAAAGTAAAATGGCAGAGCCAGAGAGATAATTCAGCAGAGTGCAATTCATGAGACTCAGTTTCAATTCCCAGTACCTAATGTTCCCTCAGCACCACTGAATGTATTCCCAAAACTAATAAAGGGTAGTAATGGCGGCATTAATCTGAGTGTATCAATAAAAACACTGGTAATAAATTTCACAATTCACTTAAAAGGTAGAAATGGTCAGAATGGATTTAAAAAGAAGATCCAACTTTATGTTGAAATAAGAAGTAACCACTAATACATAAAGAATTCCTCTCTGGGGTGATGATAATGTTCTAAATGTCACTGATTGTGGGGTTGGTCTAACAACTCTGTGAATGTACTGCTATGCCAGTTATATCTTATACATAAGAGAGATATGGTACCACATTATACATATTCCATATTATAATAATAGTATCCAAAATAATAATATTGTCAGATAATTATATACGTGAATAAATTATAATTTAAAAATTGCTTTAGATCCAGAGTATATAGGCCTTAATGAAACCCAGTATCTTTTTAAGGTACCGCAATATAACTCTTTCATGGTAATTGTAACTTTGAGTGTGTTGTCTAAAAAGCACTGAGAAAGGTTGAAGAAGTTGTTAATTACCTATGAAAAGGAAAGGGTAGAATTAAGATCTCTACTTAATGAGAGGAGGAAGGGCAAAAGTTTGCTGACTCTTCATTCCTTCAGGGCAGTGTTTCCCAACCTTTTTCTGGCTGTAACCCCTTATGACCTTGTTTCCTTCTTCTGCATCTCCATTCCCACCAGTTGGTCTCCTACTCCAGTTCCATCATCCCAATTTATAAGATTTTCACCTCTGGCCGCCTCGGAATATCCTAAGCCCTGGTTAAGATATTCTGCTTTAGGGGTCAGAGATGTACAGGGGCCACAGCACTTGTCTTGCATGCAGCCAACTTGGATTGAATCCTCAGCACCCGTATACTCATACTCATACCCATACTCAGCACCTTGAGTTCCACCAGGAATGACCCCTGAACACAGACCCAGGAGTAAGTCCTAAGCACTGCCAGGTGTGGGAATGGAGGGCGGGAGAGAGGGAGAGAGAAAGAGAGGGAAGGAAGAGGGAGTGAGTGAGTGAGTGAGGGAGGGAGGGAGAGAGGGAGGGAGGAAGAGAGGGAGGAAGGAAGGAAGGAAGGAAGGAAGGAAGGAAGGAAGGAAGGAAGGAAGGAAGGAAGGAAGGAAGGAAGGAAATTCTGCTTTATAAGACAGCATGACTCAAAAAGGAATCCTTTGATTATGAGGTTTGGTGCTTCCTGTATACCAGAGTCTCTCTCATTTTGCCTTTTAAGAATCCTTGAGTGTGTGCGTGTGTGTGTGTGTGTGTGTGTGTGGTACCGGAGATTGAACCCAGATTCTTACACATTCAAATGTTCTACTACTGAGCTATATTCCTTGTCTGCTCTAGCACGTAAGCTTTTGTTTTCCAGATTTCCTTGATCCTGTGACCTCCAATGTGTCTTATGAAGACACAAAGGTGAGCTCTGCTTCCCTGGTGCCCAAGAACAGAAATGGGGGAAAAAATTATTTTTCCTTAGAGCCCTGGCTCTTTCTTCTGGGAGGTAGGGGTCAAAAGGGACTAGCATAGGGGCTGGAGAGATAGCACAGCGGGTAGGGCGTTTGCCTTGCACATGGCCAACCCAGGTTCGATTCCCAGCATCCCATTTGGTCCCCTGAGCACCGCCAGGAGTAACTCCTGAGTACAGAGCCAGGAGTAACCCCTGTGCATTGCCGGGTGTGACCCAAAAAGCCAAAAAAAAGGGGGGGGGACTAGCATAAACAATAAACACTGAGTCATCACCACACACAGCACAATTATGTTCTTGAGCCCACTTCCCTTGCAATCAATTTATGAAACCCTCTCAGGGTAGAGAAGGCAAGTGTTTTGTATCTTTAACTAAGTGAGTAAGGTGTGACTCTAATTCATTTCTTTCCTGTGCTGTAGTGGACACACTTTCAACCAAGATACGCCAAAACGTATATCTGACTTCTCTCACCTCAAGCCCAACAATGCATTCTCTCTGTTTCAGTTTCTACATCTGATCTCTGCTAAGTTTGAGCCCACTGCTGTCTAAAGCAGCATGTAGAAATCACTCTGCAATGTCCATAGGCATCTTCAGGGACTGGAACAATAGTACAAATAGTCACATTTTCTTTGCATGCAGCTGACCTGGGTTCAAACCCCAGAATTCCATATGGTCCCCCAGTACTGCCAGGAATGATTCCTGAGTGCACAACCAGGAGTAATTCCTGTGCATTGCTGGGTGTGACCCAAAAGGCAAAAAAAAGTGACATCTTCCTCCCTGTTACCTAACAATCACATTTTGCATTTGGTTGGACAGGGATATTGATGCTGTACAGGGACTTTGCTGCTAATAAGAAATGTGTAGCAGGGCTGGAACGATAGCACAGCAGGAAAGGCGTTTGCCTTGCAAGCGGCTGACCTGGGTTCGATTCCCAGCATCCCACATGGTCCCCCGAGCACTTCCAGGAGTAATTCCTGAGTGCAAACTCAGGTGTAACCCCTGAGCATCGCCAACCTCCCACCCAAAAAAAAGAAAAAAAAGAAATGTGTAGCTCATACTGGGTTGTCCACCGGTTATATGTTTTATCATATTCAGTATCACATCATATATATATTGTGATGACAGGGTCAAACACTTGAGACTTTCAAAGCTTGTTTACCTAATGCCCAGTCTAAATGCTCTTATTCTACCTTCCTCCAATATCAGTGATGATAGTGAGAGGACCTAAAGTGTCTGAGATCTCTAAAGCATCTAAAGCATCAATGGGGCCAGAGTGACAGCACAAGGGGTAGGGCATTTGCCCTGCATACAGCCAATTCGGGTTTCATCCCTGGAACCCCATACAGTTCCTGAGTACACCAAGAGTGATCCCTGAGCACAGAGTCAGGAACAAGCGCTAAGCACAGCTGGGTCTGGTCCAAACAAAAAAAATTAAAAATAAAAAAGTAGTCATCTCTGTCTTTCCTGCAGGTCAAGTGCACCCAGAATATTAATACATGCTGGTTTATCTCCTTCATCAAGCCAAGTGAACTTGTATGTGGCAGTGACCGGGTTACCTACAATAGTGACTGCCACTTGTGCTCCAAAGTTCTGTAAGTCTTGGTTTTATTCTTTTTCTCAATTAGTAAACTAAAGAAAGTTGAGGGGCTGGAGCGATAGCACAGTGGGTAGGGCGGTTGCCTTGTGCGCAGTCGACCCGGGTTCGATCCTTAGCATCCCATATGGTCTCCCGAGTACCGCCAGGAGTAATTCCTGAGTGCTGAGCCAGGAGTAACCCCTGAGCATTGCCGGGTATGACCCAAAAAGCAAAAAATAAAAAATAAAATAAAATAAAAATTAAAAGTATCATTAAAAAAAGCTGAGACGGATTTCCTTAGAACACTTCCTCCTTAATTGAATAGTTTTTTTTTTTCTTTTTGGGTCTCACCCAGCGATGCACAGTGGTTACTCCTGGCTCTGCACTCAGGAATTACTCCTGGTGGTGCTCAGGGGACCATATGGGATGCTGGGAATCAAACCCGGGTCAGCCGCGTTGCAAGGCAAACGCCCTACCCGCTGTGCTATCGCTCCATCTCCAGTCCCTGAATAGTTGTTCTTTCCAGAGATTCCCTTATTTGCTGTCCCATTCTTTCATTCCTTCCTACACTCCTAAAAGCAATCCTGCCCAGAAACAGAAAACTGCTGAGGGAGGGAGCTAAACCTGGATGAGAACCCAGTGGACAAGCAGCCATCGCCTTCAGACTATTTGGTGATAGAAGAGAGTTATCCTTGGATTTGATCCCCGAGCACTGCATAAGGTCCCCCAACACTGGCAGGAGTAATCCCTGAGCACAGAGCCAGGAATAAATTCTGAGTGGCACTGGGTGTGGCCCAAAACCAACTACAAAAATAAAAAAGAGAGAATTTTCCTTGAGGCTCCTTCGGCCTGTTCAGGTCAAAGACCTAAAGAGGAGAAGGGAGCTGGGGAATCTCCTCAGCAGTTGGTTTATTGATACTCAACTAGAGATCATTTTCCAAAACACACTATGCTTTTTGTTTGTTTTGTTTTTGATGGTGCTGGAGGTCAGATCCAGGGCTCTGATCATCACTCAGGCAATGCAAGTACTCTGCTGAGCAAGTACTCCCCCACCCACCCCACGCCCAACAACATGTTTTAGCACTTGTATTTGAGTTCATCATATATTAGCAGCTATGGGTGACACCCATGTGAAATGCCCAGATCTCTGACCCAAGAGGAATAGAGATTAACAAAGTTCTTCATCAAAGAAACTGCCTTAGAGAGGCTGGAGCAATAGCACAGCGGGTAGGGCATTTGCCTTGCACGCGGCCGACCCGGGTTCGATTCCCAGCATCCCATATGGGCCCCTGAGTACCGCCGGGAGTGATTCCTGAGTACATGAGCCAGGAGTAACCCCTGTGCATCACCGGGTGTGACCCAAAAAGCCAAAAAAAAAAAAAGAAACTGCCTTAGAGGTGTTGGAAAGACATTACAGTGGATCAGGCACTTGCCTTGTACGTGCCTAATTTGACCATATGTAAATCCAGGCATCACAGAGTGATCCCTGAGCACAGAGCCAGGTGTAAGCCTGAGCACAGCTGGGTGTCCCCTCTCCCCCGCCCCCAAAAAAAATTGCCTTATAGAGGTAAAGCATATTCCATAACATACGCATTCTCCATTAAGGAGAACCATAGCCTTGGATGAATAAGATTTTAAGATGAAGATCAATATCTTGAGAGGAAAAACAAAAAACTTAGAATAAATAAAAGTTGTCTATCTCCCTTTCCTCTTTCTGATTTCTCTTCAAGAGAAGAAATAACCATCTTCATCATGATAAGAAATGATGGCTAGAAAGGATTGGGTTTTCTTGCATTCCTGGTAGCTACCAAAACTTAACAAGAGTGATGATGTAAACCACTCTCAAGTCAGCCTCTATCGCTGATTCAGATAATGGCCAACAGAATCTGGGAGACTCGGCACATCATAGACTCAGAGAAGGCTGGAAATCACAGACATCTGAGGGATGACTGCCAAAGAACTGTTTGTAAGGACCACCCCCACTGGTGCCTGGGGCCCCCAGGCCACCAATGCTCTGCCTAGCAGTGTTGGGGCTTAGCTTGGGAGCTGAAGGGAAATGCACTCCCTAACCCCTATTTAAAAACATTTGCTAAATAAGAAATCACCGTTTGCACAATGTTTCCTTCTCAAATTTAGTAAGGGATTATCAAGTGCAATTTAGTCATAATCTAGAATATACTATAGAGGAAAAAATAATTATTTCAAAATAAAATTCCTTGCAGATTTGAAGGGCTTAACATAACGAAGCTGCATGATGGACCATGTGTAAGTAAAATCACTCTTATTTTTCATTTTCAGTAGTAAACTAACTATAGTTAAGACCTCAATATTGTGGGCCAGAGAAATAGTACAGTGGGTCAGACACTTGCCTTGCATGCAGTGACCCAGGTTCAATCCCTGGCATTCCATGTAGTCTCCTAAACACTGCCAGGAGTGATTCCTGAGTACAAAGCTAGGAGTAAGCCCTGAGCAATGTGGGCTGTGTCCCTCCCTTGCCCCCCCAAAAAGAGCTCATTATTGTTTTGAAAATATTTCTTATTTTTTGAGGCCGGAGAGATAGCACAGCGGGTAGGGCGTTTGCTTTGCGTGCGGCCGACCCGGGTTCGATTCCCAGCATCCCTTATGGTCCTCTGAGCACCGCCAGGAGTAACTCCTGAGTGCAAAGCCAGGAGTAACCCCTGTGCATCGCTGGGTGTGACCCAAAAAAAAAACAAAAAAAAGAAAATATTTGTTATTTTTAAGATGTATTAATGGCTTTAAATTGTTTTTCGAAGGTTTTTGTTGTTGTTGTTGTTTTGTTTTTTTGCTTTTTGGGTCACACCCGGTGTTGCACAGGGGTTACTCCTGGCGCATGCACTCAAGAATTACTCCTGGCGGTGCTCGGGGGACCATATGGGATGCTGGAAATCGAACCCGGATCAGCCACGTGCAAGGCAAAGGCCCTACCCACTGTGCTATCGTTCCAGACCCAATGGCTTTAAATTTTTTTTAAAAAATTTAAATACACATAAAATTATAGACAATGTATAATAACCTTTATATGCCTATTATTTAATAAAGATTTAACAAGGTACAAAGTATCTGACACATTTCCTACCTCTATCCTTTTATTTCTTCTTTTTCTTTGCTGAAGTCTATTAACAAAGTCTCATATCATATCACCTCACTCCTACATACTTCAGAGTGCATCTCTAAGTGCAGACATTTCCTTAAATAGTCAAATTACTATTAGCACAGCGGGTAGGGCGTTTGCCTTGCACGCGGCCAACATGGCCGACCCGAGTTCGATTCCTCCGCCCCTCTCGGAGAGCCCGGCCAGCTACCGAGAGGATCTCGCCCGCACGGCAGAGCCTGGCAAGCTCCCCGTGATGTATTCGATATGCCAAACACAGTAACAACAAAGTCTCCAATGGAGACGTTACTGGGCCCGCTCGAGCAAATCGATGATCAACGGGAGGGCCTTTACTTTACTTAGTCAAATTACTGTTATTTTACCCAATTAGATAGCACAGCAGGTAGAGCGTTTGCCTTGCACACAGCCGACCCAGGCGACCTGGGTTCGATTCCTCTGCCCCTCTCAGAGAGCAAGCTACTGAGAGTATCCCGCCTGTATGGCAGAGCCTGGCAAGCTACCCATGGTGTATTCAATATGCCAAAAACAGTAACAACAAGTCTCACAATGGAGACATTACTGGGTCCGCTCAAGCAAATTGATGAACAACAAGAGGACAGTGCTACAGTGCTACAGTTCCTGTTATCCTCTTATATATAAATATATATATACTATATATATAAATATATATATACTATATATATATATATATACACATACATACTGCATGCTCATTCTGTACTACCAACTCTACAAACATATCTTCAGGGGGACAATGCATTTTGGTATGATAATTTGGGAGTAAATAAGATCTATTTTACTCTTTCTCTTTCTAATTTCTGGCATTTTGAAAAATGATACTAATTAGAACATGAAAGGTTATTCTTTCTGTGCCCGCCTCCCCCCTCCCCCTTCATGCTGGTGTTGTCACGACCAGGGATCACATACACTTGGCTATGCTGCTCACAAGTTTGGTTGCAGTGCTGACCAAGGGTCACACACTAAGTTGCAGTGCTTGTACATGTGCTCATAAGGGCCACACTCCTTTAGTTAGCTTGCCAGGGGTCACTGTAATGCCTATACTCATGCCCACCCAGGGTCACACTCCTAGCTGCTATGCTCACATATCTTTAGTTGCCATGCTGGCCAGGAGTCTTGTACACATCTGGTTGTGGTGTTCCAGAAGCTGCACTCTGTTGCAGTATCAGGATTCACAGTAAACAGAGACACTAATTACATACTTGTTGCATCTGGGTGGTACTAGGTATCAAACTCAGAGCAAGTCAGGAACTTTTGTCACTGAGCAGTCTCCCAGGCCCATTAAAGGTTATCTTTGTATTGACTGGACCAGGCTTTTCTTAGTCCCATAAAGATTATTATGTCTTTGACTTTAAGGTCTTTCCGTTGATTCCAGGAATTGAACCCAGGGTCTAATATATGCACAGCATATGTTTTGCCATTGAGCTATATCACCATTCATGACTTTAAGGTTGTGAGGTCAAAGAAAAAAACTAATACTGTGGAAATCATTATAGTATTAAGAGGCATGGAAGTGGGTCTGAGACAAATTATCTTGAAATAAAAATTCAAGAGAGTAAAACGTGAGATAGTGAAAAAAGGGAAAAGGGTTAGAAGCAATGAGTAGAAAAGCAATTTTTAAAGTGGGAGGGCACTAGGTAACTTTGATGGTAGGTGCAGAGTTTCATACACATACAGGAAGGAATCTATAGTACTAGGATGTTAGAGTGTGGTAAATCAGTGATAAATCAATAAATTTTTATTTTAAAAATTATGTAATTCTGTATTAATTTTAGGGCAACATTTTCTTTTTTTATAATTTATTTATTTATTGAATCACTGTGGGAAAAGTTACAAAGCTTTCAGGTTTAGGTCTCAGTCATGCAAATATCAAACACCTTTCTCTTTACCAATACTTATTTTTTACCACGAAGAACCCCAATAAAATCCCACCCCCCACCCCTCCCAATGCCTGCGAGGCAGATGAATTCTAGTTGATACTCTATCTGCTTTGGTTAGATTCATTGTTTCAATAAAAGATGCACCACTATTATTTAGAGTTTACCCTCTCCCCCCAAATCAGACATGCTGAGAAAGCATTGTGAAGTGATTCGCTTTCTATAGCTGGGTTCAAGAATTAAATGTTGGTTTTGGATTTCCGCTATTTTGGAAGTATTTCTACTGAGAGTCAGATAATTAAGAGATTGGTTTCTATGCTCTGGAGTCGTGGCCATGCTGGAGAGCCGCTCGTGGGGGGCAACTGGCGGCCTCGGTAGGGCGTGAAGGACGGACTGGAACGCCCCCCCTTCCCATGAGGTTTTTGTCGCCCCCACACCCCCGGCTCACACCTGCTCTCCACAAGGCACCCATGTGGTCGCCAACTTCTTTCCAGAGAGGAGAGGGAGAATGGGGCAACACCCTTTCCCCTCCAGGCAGACTTGATGGCCTGGATTAACGCATAGTCCGTTCACTTTTCTGCTCCAAGCTGCTGGGTTCTGCATTAAGTCCTTGTGCTTCTGGGGCCGTGGCCGTGCTGGAGAGCCGCTCGTGGGGGACAACTGGTGACCTCGGTAGGGCGTGAAGGACGAACCGGAACGCCCCCCTTCCCATGAGGTTTTTGTCGCCCCCGCACCCCTGGCTCATACCTGCTGTCCACAAGGCTCCCATGTGGCCGCCATCTTTCTTTCCAGAGGGAGGAGGGCGGAAGGGAGCAACATCCTTTCCCCTCCAGGCAGACATGATGGCCTGGATTAACGCATAGTCTGTTCACTTTTCTGCTCCAAGCTGCTGGGTTCTGCATTAAGTCTTTGTGCTTCTGGGGCCGTGGCCGTGCTGGAGAGCCGCTCGTGGGAGGCAACTGGTGACCTCGGTAGGGTGTGAAGGACGGACTGGAACGCCCCCCTTCCCATGAGGTTTTTGTCGCCCCCGCACCCCCCACTCACAACTGCTCTCCACAAGGCGCCCATGTGGCCGCAATCTTCTTTCCAGAGAGGAGAGGGCGAATGGGGCAACACCCTTTCCCCTCCAGGCAGACATGATGGCCTGAATTAACACATAGTCCGTTCACTTTTCTGCTCCAAGCTGCTGGGTTCTGCATTAAGTCCTTGTGCTTCTGGGGCCGTGGCCGTGCTGGAAAGCTGCTCGTGGGGGGCAACTGGTGACCTCGGTAGGGCGTGAAGGACGGACCGGAATGCCCCCCTTCCCATGAGGTTTTTGTCGAAGGGCAACATTTTCTAACATAATCTCAACAACAAATTTGCAAGGCTCACTTGATTTGTATTCTATTATAAATATTACTCATTTGGGGAAGGTCTATAACAAAATTGCCCTCTAGTCTCACTATATAGAAATCATAAGGATGTTTTGTCTGTTCTTTTGGAGCCACAGTCAGTTGTGCAAAAGAGCTACTCCCAGCAGAGTGCTTACAGGCCATTCCTGACAATATTCAGGGAACCTTGTAGTGCCAGATCAAACTTGGGCCTCCTGCATGCAAAGCATTTTAGGCACTTTCATGACTCGGGCCAACTTGTAAAGAGCTTGCATGTGAGCTCTATTTCTGTCTGAGTACTTTCCCTTCTCTTTTCTATCTGCTGCAATTATTGCTATGATGACTTGAACTGACACACTTGTAGTGCTGTATACACTTCATTGAGCCAGAGTCACCTTTTTGGGCACGAGGAATCACAGCAGTGCTGACAATCTCATTTGATAATGTGGGCGGTGCCAGGGATCAAATTTGTGACCTAAAACAGAGTGGAGGCACTCTGCCACTGGGTACAGCCCCTAGTCGCTGTCAGATTATTTTTGACCTGAGCTCATTCATAGGAAATCCTGCTAAATCCCCTCCAATTATAGCTGGATAATGGCCCTCATCAAGTAGGCCTTCAGTCTAATGTCTCTTTCAACCTTGTAACTTAAAAGAGAGGAAGTGAAACTGGATACCATAGAATGGTGTCTGAGGCCATCTGCTGGCAGAACTTTCTTTTGGATTGTGGAACACCAGTCTTGT
Source organism: Sorex fumeus (assembly GCF_029834395.1). Taxonomy (NCBI): domain Eukaryota; kingdom Metazoa; phylum Chordata; class Mammalia; order Eulipotyphla; family Soricidae; genus Sorex; species Sorex fumeus. Next base: position 49,266,376 of record NW_026606129.1, on the reverse strand, counting down.
TCTATTCAGAACCAACTCATTGATTGAGGCCTACCCACATTATTGAAGATAAAGGTAAAAGGTAAAGGCCCTCCCGTTGATCATCGATTTGCTCGAGCGGGCCCAGTAACGTCTCCATTGGAGACTTTGTTGTTACTGTGTCTGGCATATCGAATACTCTCGGTAGCTTGCCGGGCTCTCCAAGAGGGGCGGAGGAATCGAACTCGGGTCGGCCATGTTGGCCGCTTGTAAGGCGAACGCCCTACCGCTGTGCTATCGCTCCAGCGATAATTGAAGATAATCTGTTTTAATCAAAGTCCACTAATTTTAATGTGAATGTTATACCATCACAGAAATATGCAGAATAATTTTGGATCAAATATCTGGGAACTGAGGTCCCATCAAGATGTTGTATAAAATTGATTATCAAAAACAAAAGTTGATTATCAAAGGGTAGAGGTGTATGGGGCTGGAGAGGTAGCACAGCGGGTAGGGCATTTGCCTTGCACGCAGCCAACATGGCCGACACAGGTTCGATTCCCAGCATCCCATATGATCCCCCAAGCACCACCAGGAGTGATTCCTGAGTGCACGAGCCAGGAGTAACCCCTGAGCATTACCAGGTGTGACCCAAAAAGAAAAAAAAAGGGTAGAGGTGTAACTCCTGGACTCAGTATCCCCCTACCCAAACACCACTTGTTGTGACCTTAAAGGCTACTGAGCACCACTGTGCCAGAATACCCCCGGGCCTGAATACCATCAGGTGTGGCCTCTGCAATAGTTGTTTTTAATTAATCATCACAGAGTCTGTCCCTGAATCACTATTTGAAAAACATTTGCCCTCTAATGCAAAATACCTGTATAAGGGCCACTATAGATGAATAAACAATAAACTTTTTTGCTTTTTTTTCTGTCTACTTTTTGTTTGATAGATGGCACCTTAGTCTACTAAAGACCCAGAAAAAGGAAGATATTAAAATCATTGATATTAAAGTAGCCCAAATCACAAACTATTCACACTACTTAGGGGGTCCTGAAATTTAGCTGTATACATGATCAGTCTACAGAACCAAAAATATATCTCTGTAGCACACACCAAACTGGAAAATAAAATTTTAAATAATATATCATTTAATTCAAAACAGAAAAAAAACTATAAGATACATGGCAATTATCTCAAATAAGAATTTAAAAGAATTAAGACAGGGGCCAGAGAGATAGTACAGGAGGTACATGTATATATATATATATATATATATATATATATATATGTATAATATCTTGAGATAAAAAGAATAATCACTTGTGATAGTAGCAAAGATCAGAATGCTGCCTAATGCTCATGCTGGTGATAACTACAGATCTGTTCCCTCATCATCTGTAAATTATTCATCATTTGCAAATTATTCATAACAAGGGCTAGAGCGATAGCACAGTGGTAGGGCATTTGCCTTGCACGCAGCCAACATGGCCAACCCGAGTTCAATTCCTCCGCCCCTCTTGGAGAGCCCGGCAAGCTACCGAGAGTATCTCGTCCGCATGGCAGAGCCTGGCAAGCTCCCCGTGACGTATTTGATATGCCAAACACAGTAACAACAAAATCATAACAAGCATACAAAATAATTTAGGACATGCTATTGGGGCGGGTTTGGGTGGTGGTTAGGAGAATTATAAAAAATGGTGGTGGGGAGAGTGCAATGATGGTGGGATTGGTGATGGATTAGTGAATGTAATAAATCACCATGAACAACTATAGAGGCCAATTACTACAGAACATCACGGATCACGGTCCTCCCGTTGTTCATCGATTTGCTCGAGCGGGCCCAGTAACTGTCTCCATTTTGAGACTTGTTGTTACTGTGTTTGGCATATCGAATACATCACAGGTAGCTTGCCAGGCTCTGCCGTGCGGGCGAGATACTCTCGGTAGCTTGCCGGGCCCTCCGAGAGGGGCGGAGGAATCGAACTCGGGTCGGCCATGTTGGCCTCTTATAAGGCAAACGCCCTACCACTGTGCTATCGCTCCAGCCCATGAACAACTATATAAAAATAAAAATTCACTGTATCACTGTCATCCCATTATTCATCGATTTGCTCAAGTGGGCACCAGTAATATCTGCATTAGTAACATCTGCATTCGTCCTAGCCCTGAGATTTTAGCAGCCTCTCCTTACTCATCCTTCCCAACAGTGCCGCACTGAAGGCTCTTTCAGGGTCAGTGGGGAAAAATTAAATTAAATTAAATTTTAAAAAACTTTTTGTAAAGTGATATACACTTAGTGTTGTATAGTTATTCACAGAGGCAGATGGCAGGCTGGTGCCAGTGTAGGTGAAACCTGTCAAGAAACTAACACAGGGAATGGAGAGATATTGCAGTGGGTAGGGCACTTGCCTTGTACATGGACGAGCCGGAATCAATCACTACCAGGAATAATCCCTCAATACAGATCTAGAAGTAAGTCATGAACACTGCTAGGTGAGACCTAAAAAAAAAAAAAGAAGAAAGAAAGAAACCAGTAGATGTATTCCTGAAACTCCAAGCAACTTTCCAAATAAATCAGATGTACACTTAACAATACAGGTATATTTCAAACATTACATTGAGAGAAAAAGCAAGGTTCATTCTAATACTATAGCAAATCAATTAAAAATAACGAACTAAAGATTTTGCACAAACACACATGAAAAGAGTCATGCTAAGTTTAGTAAAATGACTAGCTACGGTGTAAGGAAAAAAATGAATGAATGAATAGTGGCTTCCTCCCTAGAGTCTTTCACCAAAGCAGAATAGAAACTCCATTTTTTATAAGATCACAAAGAAAGTTTTTTGTTTTAAATGTCGGGGGCGGGGGGCAAAAACGGGGCAAAGAAATGGTACAGTTGCTTGCCTTATATGTGACCGACCTAGGTTTGATTCCCAGCACTTCATCTGGTCCTCTGAGCACCACCAGGAGTGATCTCTGAGCACAGAGGAAACTCCAGACTAACTTGGCCTAGTTGGGTACTCAGGTCTGATGATACAGCACTGTCTGGGCAGTGCTGGGAGCCAGGAGAGTTAAGCCTGGTGGAGCTCAGGGGATCAAATGTGGAATCTCACACATGCAAAGATTATACCCCACCCTTTGACCTATCTCCCCAGTCCCAGGTTCTGTCCTTAACTCCTCTCCTCTCCTGTACTCCTCACAGACTCCACCATGTGGGAGGTATTGCTATTAGCTACATGCGTTGTTCAATGATTCAGAGGTCTAGAGAGGAATGTGATTTTCCCAATGCCACAATGCTGGGAACTGACAGGACTGACTCTTGAACCTAGCTAGTCAGTCCCCAGACACTGGTCTTTAACTTCCTGTGCTTCCTAAAGACCCAGCTATGCCTCTGACCAGCCTCTGCTTCGCTGTCTCTACTCACAACCTTTTTGCCTAGTGAAAATTCCCATTAATTTTCCCAGGATTCACATAGGCTTCGACATCCTTAGCTCTCCTCTTTTCTGCTCACTTCCATTGTTGTTGTTGTTTTTTTCTCTCCAATGAAATTGGAATTTCTCTTGCCTGTCTTAATACAGAATAATTATTTAACATTCATCTAAATAAACTATGGATATAGTTACAAATGTGGTAGTTATCTCTTAATTTCCCCAAGTTTGATTTATTTATCTATTTACTTATTTATTTATACTTCTCTTACAGGAAGTTGCCTAAACTCACCATGAGAATTATAGAACTTGCTGAATCCCCAGATGATCAATTTGGCTCTTTAAGTATAGTCCACTTAGAGGTGAATGCTAAAGAAAATCAACAATTGTGATCAAACTCATTGATTTGCTTTTTAATAAATGACTCTCAGCAGAAAATCTGGCTGGCAAACATTTCTCTTGGTTAATACAAATCTTTTACAAATATTAGTGGTACTATGTTCTCTTACTCAAACTACATGACTTGGACACTAGATTAGTTCACTCTTTTTTTTTCTTCTTTTTTGTGGGGGGATTTGGGGGGATTGGTGCCATACCCAGTAGTGCTCAGGACTTACTTCTGGATCTGCATTCAGGGATCATTCCTGGGCATTGAATCCAGGTCAACTGTGTGCAAGGCAAGTGACCTACTTGCTGTAATATTGCTCTGACAACAAGTCTATATTCTCTTTTTGTGAATTGCCACTAAAGACTCTTCCATTAGTTTAGTGGTTAACTAGTTAAGCATTCCTTAACTATATGAACAAGTATTTAAATGAAATGCAAATATTTGAGGAATGTCCAGTCTTTAGATGACCAGACTTTGCTCAAGTACTCTGGTCAGTGGTCAGGCATACACTTCACAAGTCTGCCCTCCAGTCAACTTCTTGCTCCTCAGGCCATTAATATCAGCTCGATGCTTTCCCTGGCATCTAAGTTTTGAGTTGATGTTTGGTTATTTTATTTACTAGACAATTTTGTTTTTTGGTTAGGTTTAGTTTTGGAGTCACACCCACCAATACTCAGGAGACTCTGTGCTCTGTGCTCAGGGATCACTCCTGTAGACAGTAGCCTTTGACCACTGAGCACTGCTGGAGAGCCCCATGCTATAAAAATTTAAGTTTGGAACAAGTATTTAAATGAAAAGAAAGTATGTGAGGAATGTCCAGTCTTTAGATGACCAGACTTTGCAAAGAGACTCTGATCAATGGTCAGGTATATACTTCACAAATCTGCCCTCCAATGAACTTCTTCTCCTCAGACCATCAATACCAGCTTGATGCCTTCCCTGGCATCTAAGTTTTGTGTGGTGAGACTTAAATGAGTCAGCGTTTGTGAGTAATTAGAAACTTATTATGATGATGTATTATTCCAAGTATTGTGCTTACTGATCTTCCTTTGAATAAAACTCTGAATCTCCTTTATGATATTGTTGAAATTTCTCAAATCAGATTATAATGCATTGAAACCCAGGTCATTCATATGACACAAATATAGCTCAGTAGTGATGAAAAGTCTCAGATTGTAAGTATTGCCTTTTTGGAGGCATGAGTTTCTTCATTTGTATTTATGTGGTCATTGCTCATGATAAGAAAATGGAGGGGATGTGGCTGGAGAGCACTTGTGGGTAGGGCACTTGCCTTGCATGTGGTCAACCTGGGTTCGATTTCAGCACTACACATGGTTCCTTGAACCCCATGATTCAGAATAAAAACATGAAAGAGAAACTAAAGAGTAATAGAAAATTTCACAAAATAATGCATGAGGAGGGAAGAGAGGGTGGGAAAAGTGACAGTATAGTGGGTAGAGTGCTTAGCTTGAACATGGCCCCTCTGGGTTCTATCCCAGGCACTCCGTATGGTCTCCCAAACTTTCCAGGAGTAATCGCTGAGCGCAGAGCTAGGAATATGTCCTGAGAACCCTGAATATGGCAAAAAAAAATAAATAAAAATAAAACAAAACCAACCCCTTCCCCATCCAAAAAAAAAAAAGGATAGTAACTTTATAGTAGAAAAGTAAGCTGGGTTAGATAAGGACTAGGGCCAAGACCTAAAGCTTAGGACTCGAGTTTAAAGTTCAAAGGTCAGAATTATAAGGCCATCTTGAGAAATGAATGAGTCACAGTAAAACTATGAGCTATAAATAGGTTACAAGTCAAATAAATTAGACCCCTGTCAGTGATTTGGGTTAGGAAATAGGATGAAGGGGAAGGATCAGGGACTAGAGTTGGGAATTATTTTTTTTTGTTATTTTTGGTGCCACATCCAGAGGTGCTCAGGACTTATTCCTGGTAGACTCTGGGGACCATATTGGGTGCCAGGGATCAAACTCAGGTCAGCCATGGTTGTGCGTTGAGAGTAACAACAGATCCTTAGAGAACACTCCTGGGGCTTATCATACACAAAGTCCTCTCTCCCTTAGAGAAACCAACAATAGTAACCCTAAAAGGACTCTTCAGAGTGAGTATGCAGACTCTGGAAAAGGCTTATTGCCTCTCATGCCACAAGAAACAGCTACCTATTCTCTAAGGATCCACTAACCACCAACGCCAGCATGAACAGTGTGGAGACAAACTCCCTGCTGTACATCTACACAATGGAAAACTATGCATCTGTCAGGAGAGATGAAGTCATGAACTTTGCTTATAAATGGATAGACATGGAGAGTATCATGCTAAGTGAAATGAGTCAGAAAGAAAAGGACATAGAAGGACTGTACTCATTTGTGAAGTATAAAACAACATAACATGAGGTGTCAAGTAGATACATGAGACAGGTAGATTGCTCCATATTGGAAGCCTGCCTCATGAGCAAACGGGAGAAGGCAGCTGGAATAGAGAAGAGATCACTAAGAAAATGATGGCTTGAGGAACTAGTCGGGATGGGAGATGTATGCAGAAAGTAGATAAAGGACCAAACATGATAACCTCTCAGTGTCTGTATTGCAAACCATAATGCCCAAAAGTAGAGAGAGTATGAAGGGGAATATTATCTGCCATGGAGGCAGGGGGAGGGTGGGAAAGGGGGGGGTATACCGGGGATATTGGTGGTGGGGAAAATACACTGGTGGAGGGATGGCTGTTTGATCATTGTGTGATTGCAACCCAAACATGAAAGCTTGTAACTATCTCACGGTGATTCAATAAAATAAAAAAAATTAAAAAAAGAAAAAGAAAAGAACTCCCTGCTTTGCCTACGACCTCAAACTTCTCGTTTCCTTTCCCAACCAGCAAGTTCCAATTGAGCATTAAAATCTCTGTGGGGGAAAAAAAATCTCTGTGGGGTGTGGGGACATGCGTTCTCAAATCAACTCTTGTCTTTCAAGTAATTGGCCTTCAGCGGGTGCCTAAACTAGAAACTTGGGTTTGATAACAGTTTAAGGGTCACTCTCCACCTGTTTGTCAGTAATTGTAGACAAAGTTTTGGAGTTCTGAGGGTTACACTGCAATTCCCATAGTAAAAAGGTGGTGGGATTTATTTATAATGAACATGAAAGGACCGGAGAGGTGGAGCACCAGGCTGGAGCCCACTGCCTCCCACCAGGCACAAAGCCCCAGGTTCGAGCCCTGTCACTGCATGACGTGTCAAGCACATCATTTGGGGTGGTGTAAACGAAAATGAAACAGGGCAAAAGAAAATAAAAGGGTGCCCTTATTACGAATTAAAATATGCTCTCCTTAGAACAACGCAGAAAAATAAAAACACTCAATGAAATTAACAGTCACAATGGTTAAAACAGTGAAGAGAAAAGCCTGTGTCAGGAAGGGTCTCCAGGAATCACATAAGCCGAGCAAGTCCAAGAAGAAAAGCAGAACTTTGAGTCCGAGCAACAGACAATATAGCGAGTGGGTTGAGAACAATAAGCCTCTTGACCACCGCCAGCCGCCCACAAACACTGGGCGCCAACCATGTGCCAGGCATGACCCACTACAAAGACTGGAGGAGAAAGAGAGTCCGGCAAGATCCACGCCGGGGAGGGGGGGTGGGGGGGTGGCTGGAGCGGTAACACAGGGGGTAGAGAGTTTGCCTTGCACGGGGCCACCCGGGTTCGATTCCCAGCATCCCATAAGGTCCCCTGAGCACCGCCAGGAGTAATTCCTGAGTACAAAGTCAGGAGTAACCCCTGTGCATCGCCGGGTGTGACCCAAAAAGAAAAAAAAATCAACGCCAGGCCAGAGGACCCCCTAGAAACTCTCTTCCAGTCACTTCAGCCGCCCGCGGCCAAACGCCAGCCGAGTCCTACCGCAAGCCAGAGGGCGCGCAGCTCTACACCGCCGCCGCCGGCCGGGCCAGCAGCTCCGTCCCGCCCCGCCCACCAAGCGTGGCCACGCCCACTCGCTCGCCGGTCCTGGCCTCACCGCAAGGCCCCTCCCAGCAGGGGCTGCCCGTTCAACTGCCTGAAAGACCCCGCTCGCATCTCATAGGGTGGCTAGTGCGGTGCCTGGTGGCGGGCCCAGCGACAGGAGGGCCAGGTGAATCCGGACCTAAACTCCTGCTAGACTCCAAATAATCCAGCATCTGGGGTGAGCTCTGTGCCCCGAGTACAAGGGGTAGAGATGGCGCGGCTGCAGACTTGCAGAAAGTGGGCCAGAGGTGGGGTAGGGGCCAAATCAGCAGTTCAGGCTGTAAGTCAAAGGGCTGTGGGGCGGGGCTTTCGATGTTGGGGGTCGGAGGCGGAGTTTTAGGGGCTGCCGGCCTCCGCCCTGGAGGGAAAACGTGGAGCTTGGCTCCCACCCTCCCAGAGGAGAGAAATGGATGTTTGGGTTTTAGGCCTCAAAACGCTCAGGCAACTTTTGAAATTCGTAATTTTACGATGAAGTGACCTTTACTTTGAGCAGATTTCATGACCTGTCAGCATTTGTTGTAACCCAAACGCCAAGCCAGCCACGACTTCGATGGCATTAGAGAAGGGAACCACGTCGTCCACTGGAGAGCCCCAGAATGGCCTTGGAATAGCTCAATCTGGTTCATTCGCCAATTCATTCAACAGATACTGTTGAAGGCGAGCCCTAAGTACTTTGCGTAGATACTGAGATTAGGATAGTAAGCAGAACAGACCCCTGCTTTCCTGAAAGTGACCTTCAGGACAAAAACACATAACAAGAAAATTTGCTAGGAGCCAGGAGGAAATGTAAGGGGAAGTGAGAGGTAAGGTCTGGTATGAGAGGTAACCACAGTCGGCAGATTCTGGAGGGCAAAAACTTCTCACCCAGAGGCTCTCTGAACAGAAGGTCTCAGCTGTGAGACCCATAGTCAGGAGTAGAAGTAAATTAATGAGTATGATGGTCCAGATGAAGCTTGAGAGCAGGCATGAGAATTGATAAGGTTAGGCAGGCCACGATTTGGGGGTTATCACAAAAGCAGGTTACATGTGAAAGGGTTCAGGAGAAGAACCATATCATTAAACGTTCATTTTTAGGGACTGGAGCAAAAGTGTTTGCCTTGCCTGCAACATTCATGGGTTGGATCTCCGGCATCCCATAAAGTCCCCAGAGCATCACCGGGAGTAATTCCTGAGTACAGAGCCAGGAGAGCACTGCCAGGTGTGGCCCCAACCCCCCCCCCAAAAAAAAACCCTGCATTTTTAGTTTATTGTGGAAAGCAGATTGTAGAGCGTGGCAAGTGTAGAAACTGAGGGCTGGAGTAATAGTATAGTGAATAGGGTGCTTGCCTTGTACATAGCCAACACAGGTTCAATTCCTGATGCCATGTATGGTCCCCGAGCCCCACCAGAGTGATTCTTGAGCACAGGAGTAAACCCAGAGCAAAGCAGATTGTGCCTTCCCTCTTCCCTCCCCCCCCCCCAAAAAAAAAATAGAATAGAAAGTGAGAGACCAGTAAAGAAGGCTGTGCAGAAATCCAAGAAGAAAGAAAATAATCTGTTTCGGTTTTTTTCCTGTTTTTTTTGGGCCACATTCGGATGTACTCAGGAATCACTCCTGGTGCGCTCCATGTACAAGGCAAACCCTCTCCATGGTGTACTGCCTCTTCAGCCATGAAGTCTTGAACTGGAGTGGGAACTATCGAGAGGGAAAGAAACTGAAGAATTGTAGAACTGCCAGAGCTTGGTAATGCCGTGTGAATGGAAGGTAAGGGAAGGAAGGTGTCAGGAAATCATTCTCTTTAGAGGTATGGCAGAGACTCAGCTTACTCTTGCTTTTCTCACTGCCTGTGTAAAAGAGGATTGAATGGCTGATCTTATCCTGGTTAGCCTGGGCTTACCATGGGTAGGAGTTGGAGCCTCAAACTGGAAAATGGCAAAAAGACAAGAGTAGAAGGAACCCTAGTGTAGTTTCTTCAGTTCAGCCTGATCCTAGCATCACCTTTAACATGATTCAGGTTGTATTTCAGGATAAGAGATAGAGGCCAGAACAATATAGTACAACGGGTAGGGCGTTTGCCTTGGATGTGGCCAACCCAGGTTCATCCCCAGCATCCCATGTGGTCCCGCAAGCACTGCCAGGAGTAATTCCTAAGTGCAGAGCCAGGAGTAACCCCTGAGCAAAAATAAATAAATAAATAAATAAGAGATTATTTGAGTTTTGTCCAGATACTATTTATAGAGCCTTATGTATTTGTTAGCAAATTTGGGGGTTTCACCATGTAAAAGATCTAATCCTTAAGTTCAATCACATCTGCAGAGGTAATTGATTTCTCACATGTAATAGCATATTACACTTGGTAGAGACTTAAATCTCCCTTAGCTCAGTTTATAAAATGATTTGCGTTTAGTGCATCATGTCCACCATTATTTATTGAACTCTTATGCTTAGCTAAATACTAGAAATACAAAGATGAATATAATTAATAACTGATGAAACACTTCTGTACCAGCACTGTTTCTGTTATTTCAGATACAAAATCATTGCAACTACTCTCTGACCCAGGAGTTGCCTGCCTATAAGATTTTTTTATTTAGGCAGAGAAGATCCTGACCTAGATATTAGATTAGATAAGAAATGGTGGCGCCAGAGCAAGGGTAGAGTAGATAAGGTGCTTGCCTTGCACACAGCCAACCTAGGTTCAATTTCCAACATCCCATATGATCCCCCAAGCTTGCCAGCAGTGATCCCTGGATGCACAGCCAGGAGTAAACCCTAAGCACTGCTAGGTGTGGCTGAAAAAGGGAGGAAAAAAGTACTGTAGCACTGTAGCTCCTTTCTCCCATTGTTCATCGATTTGCTCCAGTGGGCCCAGTAACATTGTGAGACATGTTGTTACTGTGTTTGGCATATCGAATATGTCACAGGGAGCTTGCCAGTCTTTGCCGTGTGGGTGAGATACACTCAGTAGCTTGCCCGGCTCTCCGAGAGGGGCGGAGAAATCGAACTCGGGTGGGCCCCGTTGGCCGCATGCAAGGCAAACGCCCTACCCGCTCTGCTATTGCTCCAGCCCGAAAAAGGGAGGAAAAAAGAAAGAAATATTTTACTGTGTACCCAGCTGACATTAGGTTAACAGCAACATTTCAGTTCCTGTTCACTCAGTCTTCCAGGGTTTTGGGGGGGCTGGAGATAGGGGGTGTGATTGTTGTTTTAGTTTGGGTTCACACTTAGCAGTACTCTGTATCTATTCCCTACCGTGTGCCCAGGGTTTGCTCCCAGCAGTGCTTATAGGACTGCCAGGGGTTGAACTTGAACCATTGCATGTGCCTTGAGCTATCTTTCTGGCCCCCCAGTCCTCATTTAGACATAATGGGTAAGTACTATGGGATAAAAGGGACTCACTAGTGGAAATGCATACTATACCATCATCACCAAGCTGTTTCAGAGCTTAAATTGTAAATCCCCTATAGAATATAATGGAAATTGGGCCTAGAGCAATAGTATAGTGGATAAGGCACTTGTCTGTCATGTGGCCAACTGGGCTTGCTCCCCGGCACCTCATATGGTCCTCCAAACCTCTCTAGGAGTTACCCATGAGCACAGAGCGAGGAGTAAGCCCTGAGTACAGCTAGTGTGGCCCATTTTAATTTCTCTTGAATTGGTAATTCCTCTGAAAGCTTACAGTCGCACAAATGAAAACATAAAAATATTCCACAGAGCAACTTGAATAACACCCTGTACTGCTCTCTTCCCTCAATTCCATAAGCACTTTAATACGATAAGATAGGAGCCAGGGAGATGGGTCAAAGGTCTGGATCACATGCATTATATTGTGAGAACACTGAGTTCATTCCCCAGCTATGCATGGTCACCTTAGCTCCCCTAGGAGTGGCATGCCAAGCTGGTAGTAGCCCCTGAGCACTGCCATATGTGGCAGAACAACAATAATGTGAAACCACAGGGATACTACAGGGGTTATTTTTGCATGCAGCCAAACCCAGTTAGATCCCCAGCACCACATATGGCCTCCCAAGCGTTTCTAGGAGTGATCCCTATGCACAGAGCTCCTGGGCACTACTGGACGCGGCCCCAACCTCCCCCCACCAAACTAATAATAATGTGCAATCCTATTGTGTTACTGTCCTGTGCTTTATGAGTGTCAGAAGAGTGAGCCCTGGTGGCTTAGGAAGCTGCAGAGCTCCAGAGCAGGGAGGGTGGGACTGCAGCACCTACGGGGCCCTGACCAGCTTTCTGATGGCAGGAGAGATGACCTCAATCCTGCGAAGCCCTCAGGCTCTCCAGCTCACTCTGGCCCTGATCAAGCCTGATGCCGTTGCTCACCCACTCATGCTAGAGGTAAGAATGAATGCTAAGCCTCTCCCATAGGCCCTGGGCAGTGCTTCTCTTTCAGGTTTCACACTCTGCTTCTCTTTCAGGCCAGTTGTGAAGACTGGTGGCGCAGTCCTGTGCTAGATGCTCTAAAGGGGAAAACAGAAACCATGGACTCTTACCTTAATTCTAGAAATCTCTCGGAGAATTGGAGCTGATATAAATTATAGGAAAGAATCCAATACAATGATAAGAACCAAATCTTGGGGCCAAACAGGTAGTACAGCGGGTAAGGCACTTGCCTTGCACGCAGCAAACCCAAATTCAATCCCCAGCATCCCATATGGTCCCCACAAAGAGTGATTCTTGAGTGCAGGGCCAGGAGTAATGCCTGAGCATCTTCAAGTGTGACCCAAAGACCAAGAAAAAGTAGCACCAAACCTCAAGACATTGTGTATATATTAGTTTCATGTGCTACATAACAAATTACCACAGATTTGGTAACATTTTAAAAATGCTCATATAGGGACCTGAGCAATAGTACAGAGGGTAGAACATTTACCATGTAAGCACAGCTGACCCGGGTTCAGTCCCTGGAATACTATATGGTCTCCTGCCAGGAGTAATTCCTGAGTCAAGAGCCAGAAGTAACCCCTGAGCACGGCCAGGTGTGGCCCCAAAAACCTAACTAAGTAAAATAAACAGGCTTATTTAATTAACTCACAGTTCTTGAAGTTGAAGGGCCAGTAGCCTTCACTGGGTTCTTTCCTTAACTTCTCCCAAGGCCAAAGTTAAGGTACCAGCAGATTGTACTATTATGTGGAGGGAAGAAACTACTTATAAACTCATTTAGGTGCTTGCCACGATTTGCCTTCTTTGCTTATAGTGCTGAATTCCCCATTTGTGGCCTTTCAGTGGGAACAGCTCATTTTCTCGAGAGCATTCGCATTCCTCATCACATATTGTTATCCATCTTTAAGACTGCAGATGCATCAAATACTTCTCATGCTTCAAATCCCTCCTGACTTCTATAGCTCCCAACTAGATAAAACAGCATGGTTTGGATTTTTTTTGCCTGTGCTTGGGGGTTACTCCCAGCAGTGCTTGAGGACATGCAGTGGTGGGGATCGAACCTCATCTTCTCACATGCAAAGAATGCACTCAGCGATGAGCTATTAATCTGGTCCCAAACTCTCTTTTAAAGAGCCTGTGTGGGATAGATAGTTATATAGATAATTATCTATCTGTACTGAGAGTTAGTGGGTAAGGTTCCCACCTTGCATGTTGGCCAACCTGGGTGTGATTCCCTCACCCCATTTGGTCCCCCAAGCACTGCTGAGTATGGAAAAAAAAAAGCCCACTAATTAATTAGGACAATCTGAATAACCTCCCTTTCATTTAAAGCAAAGTCAAGTGATTAGTAAGATTAATCACACCTGCAAAATCCTTGTGCTAGTATTATAATCATACTGCTTCACATTTACAATCCTGGAGATTAGGGCGTGGAATCTTGGTGGGACTAGGCTATGGTCTGTTTAAGATAATGCCTGCCCTGGGCCCACAAGTACTAGCTGAGCAGCACGGTGAAGTAAGCCCACTGGGATGCAGAAGAATATGGGCTGGAGTTAAGAGGGGTGTTGGGAAGGACGCCCCCCCCCCCTTAACCTGAGGATTGCACCATGTGACTTTACCTCCTCACGCTTATTTCTCTCTTGATCCACCAACAGGATAGATCCTGAAGGTGTGAGCTCCCAGGAGACCTCAGTTTAGTCATACTGGATCTCCTACTCACTCATACGGTCCTTGGATTTCCTACTCACTCATATGGTCCTATTGACTGATTTCTATCTCTGGGGGGGGTGTTTATCCAGGCTATTCATCAGCAGATTCTGAGCAACAAGTTCCTTATCGTCAGAATGAGAGAACTTCTGTGGAGGAAAGAAGACTGCCAGAGATTTTACCAGGAGCATGAAGGTAAGACCAACAGTCCTCTGAACAGGAGACTCCCAAAAGGCAAGCTAGGGAGATTTTATCTGGATGCCAATAACAGACTTTCCAATGTGCCACTTGTCCAGTTGCAATCAGTCTCCTCAGATCTTGAGTTTATACACACTTTCTCATGATTATTGGAATTTAAAACGTTTGTTCTTCCATGAAGGTTTACTTCATAGTCCCAACCAAAAACTTAATATTTGTCCTGGTAACATTGAATGATCCGTTTGGTATTTACTCTGTCAACTGGTGTTCTAGTGCATATAGACTTTCCTTTAGTTCTCTAATAAATAGCTCTGTGAGACAGGTGTTGTTATGTCCTCAGTCTACAGATTGGATAATTTACCTAAAACTTTACTGGTTGCAAGTGTGGTCGAGCCTGAATTCAGATCCAAGGTGTGTTAGATTCTGAGGCCCCTTTTCTTTTCTTTTCTTTTCTTTTCTTTTCTTTTTCTGAGTAAGAAGGCAAAAAGCTCCCTTAGATGTCAGTGTCTTGATGAAGGTCCTCTGTCTTTGCAGGGCGTTTTTTCTATCAGCGGTTGGTGGAGTTCATGGCCAGGTACTTCTAATTTTGGTCCGAGTATCTTTTTTTTTTTTTAAGTATAGCAAGTTTTATTTCGAAATTTTGAGGAAGGGGTGGGGAGAGAGAAAGAGCAAGAGAACAAGTGGTGGGGTGGGAGAAACATGCGCAAGTGTGGTTCCACCATCTTAATTCACTGGAATATATATTCCCTGACCCCAGAATAGATTCATAAATTGTACCTGCTGCTCTAAAGTTGGTATCAGTGTCTGATGTGTAAAGAAACATGGTGGGGACTTGCCTTGCACGTGGCCAACCCTGGTTCGATCCCAGCATCCCACCAAGCACCTCCAAGAGTAATTCTTCAGTGCAGAACCAGGAGGGGTTGCTCCATGATCATTGTCAGGTGTATCCTCCCAAAATATATACAAAAAAAATTCGAACAGGCTAATGGAGCCACCGCTGACCTGCTGGCCCCCTGTTACATAGTGGTTCCTTGTTTAATGCTGTATAAGAATATTGGTGAAGTGCTTCCCTCAGGGGTCATCTGCATTCCAACTCGGGTTATATAATTACTGAATGCTCCCTAGCAGTTATGTTGATCTCTGTGATGTCAGCAGTGGCCCTCCATCCCCTTGCATTTGAAGCAGGAGTGTTGGTACTCAGCTAGGAAGGCAGAGAAAGGTGGGCTGTCCAGTGTGCGGTTTTTTCTGCCCTGCTCACAGTACGCACTCTCAAGCCATCTTGGCCAGGCTCCTAACCCATGCTGTTTTGTTCCCAGTGGGCCAATCCGAGCCTACATCCTTGCCCACGAGGATGCCATCCAATTCTGGAGGAAACTGATGGGGCCAACCAGAGTGTTTCAAGCACGCTATATGGCCCCAGATTCAATTCGTGGGAGTCTCGGCCTCACTGACACCCGCAACACCACTCATGGCTCTGGTAAGTTTTCCTCCCTTGGCCACATTTGAGAGTAAGAGAAGGTGGCTTGGGGTCAGTGGACAGACTGGTGGGCTGAGAGCTAGGTACCCCCACTGAGCATTGAGCTTTCTTGCCAGTTTCCATTCTTTCTTGCTTCTTTTTTAAAGTGTTATTTATTTATTTACTTATTTATTTTAGTACTCAGAGCATACTCTTTGTTCTGTGCTCAGGGATCACTCCTGGCGGCTCAGGGAATCATTCAGGGTGCCAGGGATCAAACCTGGGTCAGTTGCAGGCAAGGCAAGGCAAGCTCCTTGCCTGCTGTATTATCTCTCTGCCTCCCACTTTTACTTCTGGCCTGTTGTGCCATCTCAGCAGATACAGCTTCTGGATTTCCTTGACATGCCCGAGGACTTGGCAGAAATAGAAGCCAGTTTCCTGAGCCTGATTGTGACTGCCTCATGCCTCTTTTCCACACTCCTGATGAGAGCCCTTTCTCTGTCTTACCTCCCTTTCAGACTCGGTGGTCTCAGCCCGGCGAGAGATTGCAGCCTTCTTCCCTGACTTCAGTGAACAGCGCTGGTATGAGGAGGAGGAGCCACAGTTGCGCTGTGGCCGTGTCCACTACAGTCCAGAGGGAGGCATTCACTGTGCAGCCAGCACAGGAGCCCCGGGACCAGAATGATGCAGCCTCCGTCTGTGGAGTCCAGTGACAGTGCCGAGTCCTTTCTCAGGGAGAACTTTAGCCTGGAGCATGTTCTCGAACCAAGGGGTCAGGGCTTGTGGTGGCATCTGCATGGGACATTGTGGCCTCCTTCAGCATCAAGCTCTCTACCTCGTCTCCAGATTGCTCTTAAGGTGGCTCAGAGGAATGAGGCTCACCTTTCGTGGAGAGAGCTGCTCCTCCTTTTTCAAGAGGAGTTTGCTAATTGGCTGCTTTAAAATGCCATGATTCTGTATAAGCAATGTCTGGCCTGGCTTCCTCAACGATAGCGTTCTGCTGGATGCACGAGACTGGAAGCCCACCTTTCTCTCTATGTGTGCTTTCTCTCTATCTTTAGTGGTCACAGTTAATCCTGTCCTGATGCCAGCTCTCTGATTGAGCTGAGTGATAAAAGAGTTGTGTGGGAATCCTCCAGTAGGCTCAGACACAGGCCGTGTGCAGTTTGGGTAGTGCATAAAGGCACGCTGGTGACATAGCTGAGGGCAGGATCCGTGCCTTCTCCTGGAAAAGGAAAATGGTGGGTCTGCCCAAAAGAGACATGCTTTTATGGCTATTTTTCGAGTTTACACAAAGCCAATAAAGGTAGCCATGACTGTGTTATGACTGAGTGCTACAGGTTGTTGCTGCAGGACAGATTACCTTAAAATGCCCACAAACACAGACCCTGACCCCAACCTGGGAGTTGAGAAAGGAAACATACTAGTAATTCCCAGAGTGAAAATGAAATGTTACTGGAAAGAGTTACCAGTCACCATGCCTTGTGTGACAGGCTTGTCCTTATCTAAGGAGCACAGGTTTGATGAACTTGTCGGGTCCACTGATGTTCACACATGAAGGCATGAAGGGCCCTTGGCCGTGGGCAACACCAGCCAGGAATAGGCCCTGCAACTCCCATGCAATCTAAAGCTATAGTGTTGTCCCCTAAAGAAGACTGCTTGATCATGTTGTCCTCCCTGCCAAAACCAGGAGCATATTGTCAGCCTACAACATGATATTTGACTTACGGTACTTGTAATGCTATAAGCCCATATCATTGAAAGCTTGAACATAATGATTACCAATTCCAGAGAGAGGAAGCCCTGGGAGGGCTCAGCCCAAGCAACTAGACAGCCAACCAAACAAGGGTACAGAACAGGACCATGGAGGAGGACCGGTCGAAATACTTTAACTTTTGTCATCAGGGGATTATACACCATAGAGAGTAAAGGCAGAACCATCAGAACAGCTATTAGGTCAAGAGGAAGAAAGGTGCTGTGAAGGACAAAAGGTAATAATGCCAATTCAGTCCCTGGCATTGCATCGTCACCCAAGCACTACCAGGGCAAGCACAGATCCAGGGGTAGCCCCTGAGCACTGTCAGATGTGCCCCCCCCCAAAAAAAAAATAAACTTTATTTGAGAATGAACACCTGCCATGACCCAGTGTACCCACCATCCTTTGATTTAGCAGATCCATCCATGAGGCAGGAGTAAACATTTTTAGAACTTTGATAATTCAGAGCCCCCAAAAAGCTGTGACCCAGACCCTACCTCATGGGTCTCACATAGAGAAGGTCTTGTGCTACTTCCTCCTGCAGATGTTAGGGTCCTGTCTTTTCAGGTCATTTCTTTTCTGGGCAATATCAACTTTGAGGTTAATGTCATTGTTTACCTGTGGTAAACAATGGTAGGAGTGTCAGAGCCTAACAATACCCATTGTGGTACTCAGTGGCTGCTAAGACCCCCAGATAAGCCAGGAATTGCCTCTTATTACTGGCACCAAGTGCCAGGGGCAAGGAAGTACTGGGTCCATCCATGAAGGCACCCATTGCCGCTGGCCACAAGATTCATTCTGTGTAATTATCAGTCACTGACACTTGTAATTTGGAAGACTCTTGAGAACTACTGGGCCTGCAGGGGTAGGCAGTTGGTGTGCTTGTTGGTAGTTTCTGTAAGCACTTCTGCCTGGACCTGCTCTTTAATTGATGTGAGGACCTCTTCATACACACACACTTTGCCCTCCCAGCTATCTTCATACTCTCCTAATGACTCTGCTACCACCAATGGCTGATTGGGTTGATGGAGTCTGATTGTCCTACTGCCCCATCTTCACCATGGCCTTTTCCCCACTGGGAGCATGCTTATATAAGGTCTGGAGAAGTATCACTTAGACTTCAGGCATCTCCTTTCACAATGCATTTGCCAGGACCAACCACCGAGCTCTAAGAAAAGTCCATCAAATGAAACTACACAGGTTAGTTTCAAGCCTCATGTAGGGCGTGTGTCAACTTGCAACAGCAGCTTAGAAAACAATACAACAACAAAACAGCCAGTAGTATCTTTAGCCAGAAAGTGGAAGTTAAAAATCTGATATAAGGGGCTCGAGCGATAGCACAGCTGGTAGGGCATTTGCTTTGCCAACCCACGTTCGATTCTCAGCATCCCATATGGTTCCCTGAGCACCACCAGGAGTAATTCCTGAGTGCATGAGCCAGGAGTAACCCCTGTGCATCACCGGGTGTAACCCAAAAAGAAAAAAAAATACCTGGTATAAGACCAGTGAGGTGGCTCAATGGTAAAGGACTTCCCTTATATATGCAAGGCTCTGGATTTGATTCCTGGCACTGACAATAAAAAATAACCTGATACCGGATCAGGGAGAAGACTCCAAGGGCTGGAGCCTGTGCTTTTGCAGCATCACCAGGCATGGCACAAAACCAAAAAGTGTGTGTGTGTGTGTGTGTGTGTGTGTGTGTGTGTGTGAGAGAGAGAGAGAGAGAGAGAGAGAGAGAGAGAGAGAGAGAGACTGAAACAAGGGGTGGTTCAGTGCCAGGAGTAGAGTCCTCACTTTTAAAAGGCAACAATTCCTTTGACAGCAAGAGGGATTCACTTTGTGAATCCACCCACATAGTTTCAAGAAACTTTCTTTGGCAAAGAATCCTCTGAATTTTGATGTGCTTTATCTCCAGAAGATAGAGGCATTAAGAGGGAAACTCCACCCCTCCTTCCCTCCCCCCCACCCCCGCGCCCCTTTTGATCCCCAGAACCATACAGGATCCACAGTGTACTGCCAGGGGTCGCTTGTGAGCACAGAGTCAGGATTAGATCCTGAGCACTGCCAGGTGTGACTAAAGCGCCATCCCCACCTTAAAAAAAAAAAATGTCAGGGCTTGGGGGATGGTTCAGTGATTTAAAAAAAAAAAAAAATCACCTGCAGGCAAGTGGCTTTGGAGTTCTATTCCAGTGCAGTGCCGCCACAGGCACTGTGGAGTCTGGTGACTCTGCCATCTGTGGCCCTCAGTTTCACAACAAAATGTGCGATCTCCTGCCACGGCATGGTGAGTCCCACCACGACCCCAGCAAGCACCACAGTTAGTTCAAAAGCTATGTGAGCAGAACAGCCAGGAGTGTGACCCCAAACATGCACATGCCCCCCAAACCTGCACCACGACTTAAGTGAGCACTTAGCCCGGGGTGTGAGCTCTGGAACTAGATCAGCACCCTCCTAGCACCACAACCAGTCCTGGGAATGACCCCTGGTATCACAACGATAGCAACAAAGAAGGCATGGGAGAAGTGGGGTCAGGGGAGGAAGACGGAATATTTTTCCCAGTTTTGGGGCAATGATCATGGCTTACTCCTGACTCTGCATTCGGGATCACTCTTGACAGGGACTTGGGGGTTGAACCCAGGTAGGTCACATGCAAGGCAAGCACCCTACCTGCTGTACTATCTCTATGTCTCTGGTCCTGAGGTCCAATTTTAATCTCATTTTCTTGTTTGTGTACATATTTCACCTCTGGAGCCTTGCAGGACAGGGAGAGACTGTCCTTTCCTGAGTGAGTTGATTCCTGGAGATTGCAGTCACTCTGCCAGTATGCTTTAATATGCAAACTTACTAACCATTCCCTCCTCAGCCACACACCCTCCAGTGCAGGTGAGACTTTAACCTCAGGGTTCACTAGGAGCAGGCCCTGCACACAAACCCAGCCCTCAACATTCTTCAAACTGACCTGTCCCAAATCTGGTCAGCCCATGGACCTACCCTTGCTCACTCCATCCTTCCAAAACCTATACCAGAACAAAGGTTCTCCCACACAGTCTCCTCACCACCCCCAACCCAAAGAGAGTGAATTTTTGTTTACTCTTTATTTTTATTTATTTATTTATTTATTTTTGCTTTTTTTTGGGTCACACCCAGCGATGCACAGGAGTTACTCCTGGTTCATGCGCTCAGAAATCTCTCCTGACAGTGCTCAGGGTACCATATGGGATGCTGGAACTCGAACCTGGGTCTGCCGTGTGCAAGGCAAACACCCTACCCGCTGTGCTGTTGGTCCAGCCCCTACTTTTTTCTTTTTTAATACAAAATTGATTTTATTAGTTTATTTCTGGCTTGGGGGCAACACCTGCTGTAGTCAGGGCTTATTCCTGGTTTTGTGCTCAGGGATCACTCCTAGTAGGGTTCAGGGGACCATATGCAGTGCTGGGGATTGCACTGGAGCCAGCCGTTGTAAAACCCTACCCACTGTCTTATCTTTCTGGTGCAATAACAATCTTATCAAGTCAATGGTCACCTGATAGGTTGTGATATGTTCATTTCAACATACCTGATAAAGGTAAAGGTAAAGGCCCTCCCGTTGATCATCGATTTGCTCGAGCGGGCCCAGTAACGTCTCCATTGGAGACTTTGTTGTTACTGTGTCTAGCATATCGAATACTCTCGGTAGCTTGCCGGGCTCTCCAAGAGGGGCGGAGGAATCGAACTCGGGTCGGCCATGTTGGCCGCTTGTAAGGCGAATGCCCTACCGCTGTGCTATCGCTCCAGCCCATACCTGAATAAAAGACAAAATCCTGGATGCATTTTTAAATAATGAAAGGGAACTGGAGTGATAAAACAGTGGGTAGGGTGCTTGCTTTGCATGAGGTTGACCTGGATTCCAGCACTGGCATTCCATAAGGTCCCCTGAGCACCACCAAGAGTGATTCCTGAGTGCCAAGCCAACAGCCCTGAGGTAGAGGGCTCCAGTCCCCCTCACCTTTTCCCTTTATCCCCCACCCTCCCCCCATGTCAGCAGGAGGGACATTAGCCCAGCATCCCACTCTGCACATGGAGTGGACTCCAGTTCCTCCAAGGGTGTCCAATGAGAAGGTTAAGAGATCTATGAAGGGTATGGAGAGGGGTCCTAAGAATGGATATGCTGTTTGGGACCCCTGAGCTCTGCTGCCTCACCCCAGGCCCTCCTGGGTAGAACAGCTCCCCATTCCCCTCTCCTCTCTCTCTGTCTCTCTCTCTCTCTCCACTCTTTCTCTCTCTCTCTCACACACACATACACACACACTCTCTCTCTCACACACACAACTCTCACACATACACTCTTATCTCTAACATGCTCTCTCACATATGCACTTTACACACTTTTCTCATGCACCCTTTTCTTTCTTACACACTCTTTTCTCTCACACACACTTTGTCTCCCACATGCCAATCACCCAAACCCACAGTTAAGGGCTCAGTAACAAGTGAGAAAAGTAATATGTAATAGTATTTTTTTTTATTGAATCACCATGAGATACAGTTACAAAGCTTTCATGATTGAGTTTCAGTCATACAGTGATCTAACATCCATCTGCCACCTATACATTTTCCACCACCAATGTCCCTGGTATCCCTCCCACCATCCCCACCCCCCACCCCATAAGTAATAGTATTAAGCAAGAAATAGTTAATAGTAATATGTGAGAAAATCAAGACAAGTGAAATCAAAGCCTGGAGGAGATTGCTTTCCTAAGAATTTATTTTTTAGACTCCAGAGTCTCATCAAGTCTCACTTGTCTTGGCTGAAGATATTGAAGGTAACCATTGATTCTCCGACCAATTCTCCCCAGTCTTCTGCGGATCTTCTGCGCGCCTCTCTTGAGGAATCCTCCCAGGCCCACTTGCTGCAGCTGCATGCAGAGAACAGAAGACTCTGTTCACCTGAGCTCCCTCCAACCCAGACACCCCCATCTCGGCTCCACTTCCCACTCAGGCTGTGATCTCTGGAGCACGTGGTCGAGTCCCTACCTCCACAGACACCCCCACAGACAGGCAAGAAAACAGAGCCTGGAGGTGGCAAGGGTTATTCCAGGGTCATGCTTCCTGGTCCCACAGGGATGCTGTGGATACATGGGCAGAGGGCGCCCTCCAAGCCAGCTTCTCTCAACCCCCAGAGTTTGATAAAATAAATATCGGTGGGCCCCATCCAAAGTCTGATTCAGCACATGTGCAGAAGGCCTGGGAATTTGCTTTTCTAACAAGCTCCCAGGTGAGAATCCCATTTTGAAAATCATTCCTCTGGGCTGGAAGATAAGCACGTTTTGCATGCAAGAGGCCTATGTTTGATGCCCAGCACCTCATGGTCTCCTGAGTTCAGAGTCAGGGGTACACTCTGAGCAAATTGCAGGGTGTGGGAAGGGAAAAGAGGGAAGAGGGAAAAGAAGGGGGCAGGGAGAAAGGGCAAAAGGGACAGTGAAAGAGAGAAAGAGAGACAGTCCAGCAGGTAGGGCTTTTGCCTTGCATGCAGCTGACCGGGATTCGATCCTTGGTACACTTGGACCCTCCAGGCCCCACAAGGAGCAATCCCTGAGCACAGAGCCAGGAGTAAACCCTGACCATCACCGAGTGTGACCCAAAAAAAAAAGAAGAGGGAAAAAGAAAGAAGGAAGAGAGGAAGAAAGAAAGAAGGGGGGGGGGGAATCACAGCTTCTAAGTCAGCTATGGGGTTCAGAATGAGGGGGGAACCCAGGACAGGAGTCACTTTCTCTGCCCTGGATAGAGCAGCGGTTAATGGGTTCATGGATGTTCAGCCATCACCTACTCGTCAGCCTGGGAGACGCCACTCACCTTTTCACAGTTGATGTCGAAGGACCCTGTGACCTGGTCCAGGATGACTGTCCCCATACACTGTTGCACCAGCTGAGAAGCAGAGGCCTGTGTTTAATGGACCCGCAGGGCCCCAACCTCCCAGCCTTCCCCCAGTGCTGGAGATGTCTCCGGCAGGCCAGTACCACATGCCCAGATTCACCCCATCCTCTTTGAAGTCACATTGCTGCAGTGGCATCTGCACTGTCTTGGAACAGACCGTCTCCTTCACCAGGAAGCTGACGGGCTGTGGGATGTTGGGGTCCTCATCCTGGTCAGGAGAGAAAGGGGGAAGCAGGCCTAAGGCTCTTTCTTGGCCCCCACCAAGAGAGCAGTGCTACGACAGCCCAGTGTGTGCTGGCATTGTGGCTTGATGCTGGGCGACAGGGGTGCAGACACAGTGCCTTCCTGGCCTCCCCACATGTACCAAGAGCAGACCCAAGACAAACTCAAATGTGGGGAGCTGAGAAAACAAGGCTACTGATCTCCGGCTGACAGCACCCTTCCCTGAGAGGTAGGAAGACAGTGGAGGTCAGGGATTCCCAGAGCAGGGAGGGGACTTCCCAGAGCCAATGACCCGACTCTTGTTCCTGGAAGTTCTGCAAGCCAGCGTGCGAGTGAGGGAGCAACTCTCCCCTCAGAGGAATTTCTGGGGCAGGAAGCTCTCACGCTACCAAGTGGCACAACTCTGAGGAGAAATGGGACAACACTGGGAGGAAGCCATGACCCCTGACAAGATGCAGAGTATGAGAAAAGGGAGAGACACTCCTTCCCCCCACCCTTTCCTGACTCACTCCCGTGGGCTCCTGATCCAGCTCCAGGAAGCGGTAGAGGTTGGGGTCTGAGGAATCTTCGTTGAAGGCATCCACAGCACGGAGTATGGCCTTCTCGTAGCTAAGGGCCTGGGTGGAGGCTGGAGGGATCACCAGGCCCAACAGCAATAGTAACAGTGACCATCCTCCCAGGTTGGTCCCCATGGTTCCCAAAACTGCCTCTTTCTGGCCCAAGGAGCCTCCTTTATGCATGACCTGAGACTGATGCAAAGGCCCATCCAGGAACCTTCCTGACCATATGTGGACGCTTGCCACCATGTGGTCCAGGACTTGCCTCAGCCCCACTCTTGCCTCACAGGCCTTGCAGGGCAGCGACTAATGTTGGTCTCACATGCAAGGTGAAGAAATGATTTCTCCATTGCCCTGACAAGGCCTCAGGCTCTTGTGGGTCCATAGGGAGTTGTTATAAATGTCAGGGATCCTCCAGAGGCTTGAGCCATCCAGGAGAAGGGGGCCCCATAACAGTCCCCTCCAACATCTTTCTTCAGCACTAAACAACACAGGAATCAGAGCAATGAAGGGTACCCACCTCAGCACCCCCAATCCTTGCACCA
Organism: Sorex fumeus; assembly: GCF_029834395.1. Taxonomy (NCBI): domain Eukaryota; kingdom Metazoa; phylum Chordata; class Mammalia; order Eulipotyphla; family Soricidae; genus Sorex; species Sorex fumeus. The sequence goes on along the minus strand of NW_026606129.1, from coordinate 49,241,870 downwards.
AGGAAGGGTACCCACCTCAGCACCGTCAAGCCTGGCACCAAGTGGGCACTCAATAATATTTTATGAATAGCAGTAATTGCCAGGCTAAAGATTCATGGGCGCAAAAGGTTTTGGGAGGATCCTCCCAGGATGGGAGATGCATGCTGAAAGTAGACTATAGACCGAACGTGATTGTCACTCAATGCCTCTTTTGCAAACCACAGAACCCAAAAGGAGAGAGAGAAGAAAAGGGAATGCCCTGCCACAGAGGCAAGGTGGGATGGGGGAGATGGGGGGGGTGGGAGGGATACTGGGATCAGTGGTGGTGGAGAATGGGCACTGGTAGAGGGATGGGTACTCGATCATTGTATAACTGAAACCCAAGCACAAAAATTTGTAAGTCTATAACTGTACCTCACGGTGTTTTACTAATAAATTTTTTTTAAAAAATTAATTCACTGTCCTCCCGTTGTTCATCGATTTTCTCAAGCAGGCCCAGTAACGTCTCCATTTTGAGACTTGTTACTGTGTTTGGCATATCGGATACACCATGGGTAGCTTGCCAGGCTTTGCCATGCGGGCGAGATACTCTCGGTAGCTTGCCGGGCTCTCCGAGAGGGTCGGAGGAAACGAACTCGGGCCGGCCATGTTGGCTGTGTATAAGGCAAACGCCCTACCTGCTGTGCTATCACTCCAGCCCCCCCCCAAAATTAATTAATTAATTTTTTAAAAAAAGATTCATGGGTGCAGCCAATTCCTAGAGACACTTTGGGTATTTTTTTTAAAAATGGTTTTTTGGGGGGCTGGAGCAATAGCACAGTGGGTAGGGTATTTGCCTTGCACGCATCCAACCCAGGTTCGATTCCCAGCATCCCATATGGTCCCCTGAGCACTGCCAGGGGTAATTCCTGAGTGCAGAGCCAGGAGTAACCCCTGTGCATTGTCAGGTGTGACCCAAAAAGCCAAAAAAAAAAGGGGTTTTTTGTTTGTTTGTTTTTGAGCCACAACTGGCTATGCTCAGTGGTTACTCCTGACTCTACATTCAGGAATCTCTTGTGGTGCTGTTCAGGAGACCATAGGAGATGCCAGGGATCAAACCCAACTTGGCCCAAATTGACATGTGCAAGGCAAGTGCCCTATCCACTGTACTATCTCTCCAGCACTTTGAAGGCCCCACCATCCTGTACCCTGGACCAGCGCTCAGTCACATTGTGGCATGTTCCCTTTGCCCCTGTCCTAGTTTCTCCGCCACTACAATGTCCCTAAGCTTCCAGGGATGGCTCAGTGGTAGAGAGTCAGCCTTGTGGACATGAGCCCAAGTCCCATTCCTGGGACATGAGCCCAAGTCCCATTCCTGGCACCACTATGCTCAGAGCACCCCCATGGCCTTGCTGTTGAGATTTCCAGTGCCATAAGGGTGTGTGATCTTCACAGTCAAGTATCTGACTGCACCGTGAGCACCACAGCTGAGTGTGCTCAACTATGGCAACAGAGAGGGTCAGAGAGCCAGTACAGTGGTAAGGCTGACCCAAATTTGATTCACACACGGTCCCTCAAGCCCTGAGCACAGAGTCAGGAATAAGCCCTGCTGGTTGTGACACCAAACGAAAAATCAAACATGAGGGGGGAAAATAAAAAAAATAATAATAAATTAAAATGTCCCTGGTCTCCACCTATATTCATTGAATGGTTTTTTTTTAATTGAGGCACCTTGAATTACAAAGTTACTCATGTTTGAATTTCAGGCAAACAATGTTCCAACAACAAAAGCTTCACCAGTATCTATTTCCCTCTACCAATTCCCCCAGTTTTCCTCCTACCCCCAGCCAGCCTCTAAAGTCGGCAATTCTTTTTGTCTGTGTTTTGGGGCAATACACTACATCACTCCTGGCGGAGCTCAGGGAACCGTATCGGGTGCTGGTGATGGAACCAAGGTCAACTGCATGCAAGGCCTTACCCACTGTACGATGGCTCGCTTCAGCCCCTTTTCTTTCTTCTCTTGTAGACACCGGTTCACAATACTGTTACTGATAGGGTTTCATGCATATCACTTTACCTCCTTTCAGCAGCGCCCTCTCCTCCAGAGTGACCACTTCCCTCTAATATTCCTTGTCATGGTATCCCTTCCCTATCCTACGCCCCTGATCCCCACTCCATGATGGCAAGCTTCTGACTGAAGCCCGTTCTCATGTTCTTCATTTATATTGCCTTTGGGCATTTGTTATTTCCCAACTGTGATTCTTCATATCCCACGTACGAGAGGTCATTCTGTGTCTGTCTCTCCTCTGACTAACTTCACTCAGCATGACATTTTCCAGCTCCATCCATGTAGCAGCAAACTGCACGATTTCATCTTTTCTTACAGTTCCTTTATGTACACGTACCATAATTTTTTAAAAAATCTTCTTGAATCACCTTGAGATAGTTACAAGCTTTCATGTTTGGCTTACAATCACACAATGATCAAACACCCATCCCTCCACCAGTGCACATTCTCCACCACCAATATCCCCGGTATACCCCCCCTTTCCCACCCTCTCCCTGCCTCCATGGCAATTTCTTTATCCATTCATCTGTTCTTGAATGTTGTTTCCAGATTTGGGCTATTATGAATAGTATTGAAATGAACATAGAAATGTAAATGTCTTTTTTTTTTCTGCTTTTTGGGTCACACCTGGCAATGCACAGGGGTTACTCCTGGCTTTGCACTCAGGACTTACTCCTGGCAGTGCTTGGGGGATCATATGGGATGCTGGAGATTGAACCCAGGTCAGTTGCATGTAAGGCAAACACTCTACCCGCTGTACTGTCACTCTAAGCCCCAGGAGTGTAAATGTCTTTTATGCATTGTGCTTTTGAGCCTTTAAACCCCAAAGGCTCAAAATTGTGTTTCTGAGCCTTTAGAATATATTTCAAGAAGTGGAATTGCTGGGTCATATAAAGCTCAATTCCTAATTTTTCGAAGAATGTCTATATTGTTTTCCAAATAGGCTGGATCAGGGAGTCGGAGAGATCGTATAGTAGGTCGGATGCTTACCTTGACCTGAGTTTAATCCCTGGCATCCCATAATGTTCCCCACCACTCCACCCCTGAGCACTCCTGGGTAACGCTCAAAAATGAACAAACAAAAAAGGCTATACCAGTGGATATTCCACCAGTAGTGGATGAGGGTCCCTTTCCCTCACACCCCAAAATCCATGTCAACATTTGTGGTTTTTATGTTTTTATTCTTTTAGAATTTTCGTTATTGTTGTGTTGTTGATCTGTTTATTTTTTGTGCCACACCCAGCTGTGCTCAGGGCTTACTCCTAGTTCTGCACCCAAGGATCACTCTGGGCTTGGGGAACCATAGAGGGTGCCAGGGCTCAACCCCAGGTCAGCTGCATGTAAGGCAAGCACCCTACCTGCATCACTATCACTACAACCTGTTTTTGTTCTTTATGATGTGTGCCAATCTCTCTAGTGTTAGGTAGTGATTAGTGATGCAGAGCTTTTTTTTTTTATGCCTCTTGACCATCTGCATTTCTTCTTTGAGAAAGTTTCTGTTTATCTCTTCTTCCCATTTTTTTTATGGAGTTGTATGTTTTCTCTTGTAAAGTTCTACCAGTGCTCTATATTTATTTTGAGTATTAGCCCTTTATCAACTGAGTGGTAAACAAAAAATATTTTCTCCCAGTCTGTGGGAGATGTCAGTGTATTCTGATTATCATTTCCTTTGAGGTCAGAAGCTTCTTAATTCAATGTAGTTCTACATGTTTACCTTTGCTTCTGCTTGTTTGGCCAATGGCTTTGAATCTTTAAGGATGCCTCTAGCGAAGGGACCACTATGACAATGATGGTTGGAAGTGATGGCTCTGGATGGAAGCTTCATGCTGAAAGTGTGTAAAGGATCAAACATGACGGCCTCTCAGATCTGTATTGCAAACTATAATGCCCAAAAGGAGAGAGAAAAGGAAAGAAGAAAAGTGCCTGCCATAGAGGCAGGCTGTGGGGAGGGGGACTGGTGGGAGGGAAACAGGACATTGGTGGTAGGAAATGTACACTGGTGGAGGGATGGGTGTTAGAACACTGTATGACTGAATCCTGATCATGAACAGCTTTGTAACTGTGTAACTCATGGTGATTAAATGGAAATAAAGAAATAATGCCTCTATCTTTATCATCCTTGACTGATTTCTTCATTCTTTCTTACACTTCTGCCACCACGGGTAGACCAGCCCCCAGAAATACAGGGGCTACTCTCAAGCCTGTTCACAGCTCAGAGGCTGGCTCCCTGCTCTGCTCCTGATCCTCAGCCACTGTTTCCCTCACTAAGGTTTCTCTCTGGGTTTGTCCCCTGAGTCCTTTCCTGACTCTCCCCAAACCCCGTTTCTTTTTTATTTTTTGCTTTTTGGGTCACACCTGGCGATATACAGGGGTTACTCCTGGCTCTGCACTCAGGAATTACCCCTGGCAGTGTTCAGGGGACCATATGGGTTGTTGGGAATCGAACCCGGGTTGGTCGCATACAAGACAAACGCCCTACCCTCTGTGCTATTGCTCCAGCCCCCAAACCCCGCTTCTTGAAGGGCCTACCTGAGGATTTGTTCCTGACCTCACACCTCCCTGGGATCTTCCCTTAGGAGGCTGGTTTTCAACACCTCAACAAATCCAAAATGAATGCCATGTCTGGTGGAGGGATGGGTGTTCGATCATTGTATAACTGAAACCCAAGCACAAAAATTTGTAAGTCTACAACTGTACCTCATGATGTCTCACTAATAAAAAAAAAAATGCATGTCATGAAAGCAGGGTGCCAGTGTATAAATTCTGGGGTGAAAGCACAACACTTAAGCCTTCCTGGGGATGCTGCTCTGACTGGCTGACTCCCCCACCGCCCAGGCCACATCTCTCCTGTGAAGCTCCAGGTTCACCTCTAGATGCCCCTGTGCTGGGTTCTAGACTCACCCAATCTCAATCCTCTCTCCCCTGTTGCCTGTGGTTACTCCCGACTGTGTTCAGGGGTTACTGAAAGCAGTGCCGGGGCTAAACCCGGGCCTCTAGCATGCAAAGCCTGCACACTAGCCCTTTGAGCCCCCCTCTGTGGCTGACCTCAACCCCATTATACCCACCCACAGTCCTACATGCCCCCTCGGGCTCAGGCTGCTAAATGCACCCCAACCACTCCGAGTTCAGATTCTTTCTCTGGACTCTGCTATTCATCCCCGTGTAGAACCTTCCCTGACCTCCAGCCAGACACACTGATCTCCTGCTCTTTGCCCCATAGCTTCCAGAAGCCTCCTTGGATTCTATACAATGACTCCTGCCACAGAGTCGCGGATGGGCTGGTGCGTGAGGGGTGTGGGGACAAGGGCTGGTAAAGCTGGCAGGCCAGCGTGACAGAGGGATCCAGAGCCAGCAGGCAAGTTTCAGTGCCAGTGCCCTGCTGAGAGCAAGGCCTCATGACTATGACCCCAGGGTTGATCTGACACTCCCTGGGCCCAGGAGAAGACTGCAGACTTGACAGGGCCCCTGGGAAGCAGCATCTGCACGCAGGCTGCTGGTTGCGCAACCACTCGGAGAAGGAAGGGGCAGAGGCTCTTTGCAACCCGGTTTCCAGCCCCAGCATCGCCCCAAGGCCTCTTGGTCAAATGGCGCTTGCACATCAGCTCCTGCACAGTGGTTAGGAGACCGGTCACCCCAGAACTCAACCCCTCAGGCTCCAGCTGGTTCCAAATAAGAGCAGCTGTGGGGCTGGCCCAGGCAGCTGAGAGGTTACTCCTGGCTTTGCACTCAGGAATTAGTCCTGGCGGTGCTCAGGGGAACCATATGGAATGCTGGGAATTGAATCCGGATTGGCCCCATGCAAGGCAAATACCCTACCCGCTGTGCTATCGCTCTGGCCCCCATAACACATACTTTTTAATTAAAGATGGGGCTGGAGTGATAGTACAGCGGTAGGGTGTTTGCCTTGCATGCGGCCGACCCGGGTTTGATTCCCAGCATCCCATATGGTCCCCCGAGCACCGCCAGGAGTAATTCCTGAGTGCATGAGCCAGGAGTAACCCTGTGCAATGCCGGGTGTGACCCAAAAGGAAAAAAAAATTTTTTAATTAAAGAAAAAGGGGAAGAGCTGGAGAATAGTACAGAGAGTAGGGCACTTGCCTTGCATACAGCCAACTCAGGTTTGATCTCTGGCATCCTATACGGTCCCCCTAGACTGCCAGAAGTCATTCCTGAATGCAGAGCCAGGAGTAAGCCCTGAGCACCACTGGGTATGGCCCCCAAACAAACAAAAACAAAAAAGAAAAGAAAGTGGGTGGGAAACATAGTATAGGGGTTTAAGACGCCTGCCTTGCATGTGGCTGGCCGACCCCAGTTTGACTCCTGGTACCCCATAGGGTCCCCTGAGCACCGCCAGGAGTGCCTGAACAAAGAGCTATGAGTGACTCCCAAGCACTGCTGGATATGTCCCCCCCCCCCCCCCGCGCAAAAAAAAAGAAAAAACAATAAAAGAAAATAAAGCTTTTATCAAAGGAAAACTTACAAGCAATAGGGGCTGGTGGGAGAGGTCAGAGTGATAGCATAGCAAGTAGGGTGTGGGTGTTTGTCTGCATACAGCTTACTGGGGTTTGATCCTCAGCATCTCATATAGTTTTCTGAGCACCACCAGGAGTGATCCCTGAGCACAGCCAGGTGTGAACCAAAATCAGAAAAAAGAAAAAAAAAAGAAAGAAAGAAACTTTTCTCTTGGGAATGGCCAAGGTGGGGGGTATTATTCACTCTGTCCTTTGCAGGAGGACTCACTCAGGGCCAAAATACTAAGTATAATTGGGGACTTCCACCCCAAAATAAAGTACATGTACTGAGCATAAGTACCTGTACTCTAAGAAACAGCAAGGGAGATTTTATACCTGTATGTCTCCACCAGGGCCCAACAGCTGAAGACCTCCGGGGCCCAGCCAAGGCCATGCTGGGACCACTCTCCACACACTTGGATGAGCCTCACGCATAAAAGAACTGGCAGAGGAACCCAGGTGTGTGGGACCCAGAGCTGAGATCTCCAAGCCTGCACAGTTTGGGACTGGACCTGCCAGTAACTAGACAGTTACACCCACCAACTGCCGTGTAACTCCAACAACGGCCAGGATCCAGAGATTATCACACTCAGCTCCCGGGAGAGAACAAGGCAGAGTCTCCTACCCTGTGCCTGACTGTCTCCACCAGGGCCCAACAGCTGAAGACCTCCGGGGCCCAGCCAAGGCCATGCTGGGAGCACTCTCCACACACTTGGATGAGCCTCATGCATAAAAGAACTGGCAGAGGAACCCAGGTGTGTGGGACTCGGAGCTGAGATCTCCAAGCCTGCACGGTTTGGGACTGGACCTGCCAGTAACTAGACAGTTACACCCACCAACTGCCGTGTAACTCCAACAACGGCCAGGATCCAGAGATTATCACACTCAGCTTCCGGAAGCGCGCGGCCGCATTTGTGGCCACGCGACATCTTATCATCTCATTCCTACTTTGGACAAACTGGCAGGCTACCAAATATAACCTGCCCACACGGCAGAGTCTGGCAAACTCCCCGTGGTATGCCCAATATGCCAAATACCAGTAACAAATGGGTCTCATTCTCCTAACCCTGAAAAAAAAGCCTTGAATATGGCACTTTAAAAAAAAAAAATTCAGGGCTAGGACGAAGAAGACGTTACTGGCACCTGCTCGAGGCAATCGACGAACAACAGGGTGGTCGTGATCGTGATCGTGATGTGTATAAAGAGCCTTTTCACAGTGGTGCTGAGGTACGGGTAATGGTGCTACCAGTGATTCTAGGCTAACCAGGATGTGGGTTAGCACAAGACTCAGAGGCTGTGATGCTGCTTGTCCCTGCAGGGTTGAGTATTTGGCCGCCATGGTGGTGCTGGGAGCCCACGCATGTTCATGGGTTACTCTTGGCTCTGCACTCAGGGAATCACTCTTGGCAGGGCTTGGGAGAACCATATAGGGTTCCAGACATCAAACCCAGGTCAGCTGCATTCTAGACAAGCACCTTACCCACTACACCATCACTCCAATCCACCCTCCCCAGTTCTTGGGAGCCAGCAGTCACTCCTGATGATATTTGTCCCTGCACTACAGTGACAGGTTGGTGCTCAGGCCCTATGATGAGATACCACTCAGGGCCAGCTATTCTGGGGCCACTAGGGATACACCAGGCAGTGCTAGGGATCAGCCTCGGGGCCTCATGCATGCCAGGCATGCACTCCAGTCTCTGAGATAACTCCCAGCCCCTCATAATCGTCCTTTTATCACAGATCACACAGACATCTTAGAAGGCCTAGAGCAGACCCTGAAGCCTGGATTTTAGGTTCCAGGAATTGAAAGCAGGCCAGTTATAACTCAGGGTTGTAGGCTGTAGACAGGTATAACTTGGGGCTGCAAAGGGATAGGTCCTAGAAACCAACCTCATTCCCCATCCTTCCATGGCCCCCCCAAAGTGCCTTACCCAATGGGGGCATTTGTTAACCAACAAGTAGAAGGATGGAGCAAGAGGGTCTAACTCAACCTGGACAGGAGGGAACCCCAGAAGAATTTCACCTTCTCTAGCCCAGGAATTGAGAAAGGCTGATGACACCACAGGTATTGCTTGCTGATCCCCAGGCCCTTCCAGTCCCGAGTTCATTCTCTGTGAGAAACAGCGCGTGGTGGGCTCAGCTTTTGCCCAAGACTTCCAACTTTAGAGGGAGGATCCTAGGAAATCTCCCAAGATACAGCCCTTGGAAAAGTTTCCCCTCCCTATTCCAGAACTTTCTGTGGCTCCTCCGGCCCCTGCTTTTTTCTTGTTTGGTTTTGTTTTTAACCACACTGTTCAGTGCTCAGAACTTAACTCTTGGCTCTGTACTCAGGGATCACTCCTGGAAGGCTCGGGGAACCATATGTGGTGCTGGGGATTAAACCTGGGTTGGGGGGCTGGAGCAATAGCACAGTGGGTAGGGCGTTTGCCTTGCACGCGGCCAACCCGGGTTCGATTCCCAGCATCCCATATAGTCCCCCGAGCACTGCCAGGAGTAATTCCTGAGTGCAGAGCCAGGAGTAACCCCTGTGCATTGCAGGATGTGACCCAAAAAGAAAAAAAAAAAAAACCTGGGTTGGCGACATGCAAGGCAAGTGCCCTACCAAGGGCCTACTGTACTGTCGCTCTGGCCCTTTGGCCCCCTTTATCCCAGGGTCCTCCATGGCCTCACCAGAGCCTCTGACTCACTCACACCTCATCACCTCTGCCTTCTGGAGAACCACTTCTCCCAGAATGTCCAGTGGCCAGCACTCACTGCCATGATGTACATGAGTACATCAATGTGTCCCATTCAATAGCATGACATGGGGCTGGAGAGATAGCATAGCTGGTAATGCATTTCCTTTGCCTTGCATATGGCTGATCTGGGCTCTAGTCCCAGCATGGCATAACGATAACAGCATATGGTCCCCTGAGGCCTACAGATCCCAAAGCCTCAGGGATCTGACAGGAGTACAGTCGAGTGTGCCCTCCTGCAAATGTGCAAATGTGACACTAGGGTGGAGGGGAATGTGAGGTTTCATCTGCCTCTACCATTTCTCCAGTATACTTTATTTTAAACTTCTGAAAAAGTATTTATTGAGGCTAGGGATATGGCTGGAGCGATAGCACAGTGGATAGGGTGTTTGCCTTGCAAGCAGCCAACATGGCTGACCCGAGTTCGTTTCCTCTGCCCCTCTCGGAGAGCCTGGCAAGCTACCGAGAATATCTTGCCCGTACGGCAAAACGTATTTCATATGCCAATACACAGTAACAAGTCTCACAATGTTACTGCGCCCGCTCGAGCAAATCGATGAACAACGGGAGGACAGTGACAGTGACAGGGATATGGCTTACCTTGCATGTGTGAGGCTCTGGGTTCACTTCCTAGCACTGAATAGTATTGTAAATCACAGTTCCTAAAATATTAAAAAAGAAAATTCTTAGAATCACAGGAGTAACTCCTGTGAGTACTGAGCCAGGAGTAACTCCTGAACACCACTGAGTGTAGCCTAAACCCCATGTATTGTGGCCAGAGCAGTAGTTCAGTGGGTAGGGCTCTTGCTTTGCACTTGGATGACTTGGGTTCAACCCCTGGGACCCCATAAGGTCTCCTGACCATTGCCGGGAGTTATTGTTGAGTGTAGAACCTAGAGTAATCCTTGAGCACACCAGGTGTGGCTCAAAACAACCCGCAAAAAAACCCAAAGTATTTAATTATTCTTTCTTTATTTGGGGGGGTTGGGGGTCACACTTGGAGATGCTCACTCAGGAACCAGGGGCCATATGGGGAGCTGGGAATCAAATCTATTTCAGCCATGTGCAAGGCAAGAGCCCAACCCAATGTACTATTGTTCTGGGCCCCACTTACTTATTTTAATTTGAGGGCCATACCCAGATCTGTCCAGGGCTCACTCCTGCATAGGTCACCAAGCAGTGCTGAGGACTGAACGGGGGCTCCTGCGTACAGAACATGTGCTCTATCCCTCTGAGGCACTTCCTACACTGAGCGGCTGATGAAGAGAGTCCTTCTTCCTATCTCTTCTGAAGGGTAAAACTGGGAGCAAGAGTGGTTAAGGGTGTGGGATATGACTCAGCAATAAAGGGATATAGACCCAACTCTGACATCCCCCAGCACTCCCTCACACACACCGGGGTCAACAGCACCTCTTAATGTGTGTCCCCCCCCCCCCACCTTTGTTGTGTTTGAGTGTTTTAGGCTAGGTCTGGCAGTGCTCAGGGCTTACTTCTTTCTTTATACTCAGGGGTCACTCCTGGTGGGCTCAGGGGACCAGATGGGGTGCTGGAGATGGAACTCAGGTCAGTCACTTGTGTAAGGCAAGAGCCCTCCCTGCTATACTATCTCTCAGGCTCCTGGACGTGTTCCTTATTTAACATATGTGCATGTGTGCAAGCATATCCCCCCCCACACACACACACACCAGGGTCCCCAGCACCTATTGTTTTGTTTGGTTTTTGTTTTGGGGCCACTCTGGTGATACTCAGGAATTACTCTTAGCTCTACAGTCAGGAATCACTCCTGGCAGTGCTCAGAGAACTATATGGGATACTGGGGATCGAACCCGGGTCGGCAGCATGTAAGGCAAATGCCCTATCTACTGTACTATCACTCTGACCCTGTGTCCTCTATTTAAAACACATATACAAATTCAGGGGCCACGAATGCAACTCCTGCTTTGCATGTGTGAGGTCCTGGGTTTGATGCTTGGCAAGACCAAAATATATATATAGATGTGTATACATACATATACATTACGTATGTATATATATGTATATGTGTGTGTGTGTGTGTATATATATATATATGCCCATCTACTTATGAAATATTTGGTACTGGGAAAATAGCTCAAAAGAATGGGGTACACAATTTGCATACAGGAGACTCAGCTTTGATCACCAGCACCTCAGTACCACCATCATCAAGCTGGGTGTTGTCTCTGAGCACTACTGGGTGTGGTTAAACAGAATAATAATAACAATAATAATAATAAATAAAGAACTTGCCATTGCGGGGATGGGAGTGATAGTACAGCAAGTGGGGAACTTGCATTATCTGCAGCTGATTTGAGTTTGATCTCATTTGAGTTTGAGTTCATTGAGCCCCGCTATGAGTGATCCCGGAGCAAAGAGTCAGGAGTAAGCCCTGAGCTTTGCTGGGTGTGCTCCCCCCAAAAAAAGTTGCCACTGAGATAAAAGGCCATAGAAACCTAGCACAAGTTTGAGGCTCCTGGCCCCTGAGAATACATCATCTGTAAAAGGCTCTGCAAACAGATCCATAGCAATTGGGATGCGTTCGGTTTCTTGCTCATTTAGCTTCCAGCCCACTCCCGCTATTACGGCACCTTTCTGTCAATCACTCTCCGCAATTCTTCCCCTAAGATTACAGTTAGCAAATAGCTCAGAGAGCTGGAAGCATGCCCACACACCAGGGCTCTGGGCACCACCTGAGTACTTTGCCCTAGTAATGTTGGGGCAGCGTCCAAAAATTAAAAAAACTAAACTAAATGGAGATAGGGAAGTGATACAGAGTTAAGGCACTTATCTTGCATGGCCCCTACCCAAGTTTATCCCTGGCATCACATATGGTTCTCTGAGCACTGCCAGGAAGTGACCCCTGAGCCCAGAGTCTGGAATAAACCCTGAGCACTGCCAAGTGTGACCCCGAGCCCTCTGAAAGAAACAGAGTGAGAAAGAGAGAGAGAGAGAGAGAGAGAGAGAGAGAGAGAGAGAGAGAGAGAGAAAGAGTATTTTTGAGTTCTGAATGATAGTACAGCAGTAAGGGCACTTGTCTTGCACATGACTGGCCTCAAGTCAACCCTCGGCACCCTCATAAGGTCCCCTGAGCCCTGCCAGTTGTGATCCGCAGCATAGAATCAGGAGTAAGCCCTGACCACGTGGAGTGTGCCACCTCCCCCGCGCCCCGCCAATAAAAAAGAAGAGTTTAAAAAAAAATGATTGTCCTGGGAGAGGCCAAGGAGAATGGAGACCTTGGATCTGATCCCCAGCACTGATGGTCCCTCAGGACTAAGGCGGACTACTTCTTGAGGACTGCCCTGTGTGGGCCAAAAGCAAAAAAAAAAAAAAAGAGGGGGAATGAGTGCCCCCTGGTGGCCTTCATAGATGCTACATCAATGTTGGCCACGGGAAGTGGAGTTTCAGGATTTCCTGAAAGGAACTGCAGGGATCCTTTTCATAGAGCTGCTAGTCCTAATTCCATCCTGTCCTGGTGTGTGTGTGTGTGTGTGTGTGTGTGTGTGTGTGTGTGTGTGTGTGTGTAAAAGGGGCCACGATTCTCCACAGTGTTCCTCTGTGTGTGTGTGTGTCTGTCTGTCTGTCTGTTTGTATGTAAGGGGCCAGATTCTTCACACTGTTCCTGGCTTATCCAGGAGGAGGAGAAAGTCTCTTCTCTTGCCTTGTGCCTGGTTCCCACACTTGAGGGGCCAAATAACTCCTTCCTCCATGACCTGTTTTTCTTTTTAAGCAGTTGGAAAGAGGAGGAAAATCTGAAGAATGTATTCTGAGAGCCAAGGGAAGTGAATGTTTCCAGAGGAAGGGGTCATCTGTATCTAGCAGCTAATGGTCAGCTGCTGTGCAGAATAAAACTAGACAAATCAGTTCCAAAGGAACTTGACAAAAGCCTTTATTGTGGAGCAGGAAGGGTGAATGTGTAAGTGTTGTGAGTTTAAGAGGAAATGGAAGGAGAAAAACTAGAGACAAACATTTTTAGTTTGTTTTTTTGTTGTTGGGTTTTTTTTGTTTTTGTGGATTTTTTTGTTTTTTGTTTTTTTGCTTTTTGGGTCATACCAGATGATGTTCAGGGCTTATGCCTGGCTCTGCACTCAGGAATCACTCCTGGCAGTGCTCGATGACCATATGGGATACTGGGAATCAAACATGGTCAGTCACATGCAAGGCAAACACCCTACCCGCTGTACTATAACTCCAGTCCCTAAACTTTTTTTAAGTTTAGGAAAGAAGAAAGGAAAGAGTATCTTTGGAGAATCAAGAGGGGTCAACATAATGTTGATGATTAATAAATATTTTACTGAGGGGTCAGAGAGATATGATATGGGTTATAGTCTGTGCCTTGCATGTAGCTAACCCCAGTTTCATTTCCTACATTTGCCACATGTACCCCAAATACTACTAAAGAGTGACCCCTGAGCACAGAGCCTGGAGCAGTTCTGAGCACTGGGGGTGTGTGGCATGAATACCCACCCTCCACCCCCAGCACCAAATAGTAATAAAAATAAAACAAAACTAACATTTCACTGAAACCCACACCAAGAAAACTACAAGTTTAATGTTTGTTTTGCGACACCAGGGACCAGGCCTCATATATGAGAAGCATGTGCTCTCTCACTATACCTCAGGCCTAGGCCCTTGATGTCCTTTAATCAGGGGAAACAGGGTTTTGGGAAAATGGCTCCAAAGACTGGGGAGGTGGAAGTCATGCCCAGTTCAACCTAATCGGTGGCTGAATAAATAGCAGTACTCCTACATAAAAACAAAAAACAAAAAAAACAAAACAAAGGCTGGGGTGGATGCATGCAATATGGGAAACTCAGGTTCAAGCCCTGGCACCACAGTTTCCTTCTTTTTATTGAATTACAAAGTTATTCATGACTTTTAGGCATTCAATATTTGAGTACCAATCCCTCCGACAGTGTTCTTAGTTTCTTTCCCATCCCACAATCACATGATCTGAGCACCACAGAGAAAAGATTCCTAAGCACTTCTGAATGTGGCCCCTGAAAAGCAAATCAAGGGGCTGGAGCGATAGCACAGCAGGTAGGGTGTTTGCCTTGCACGCGGCTGACCCGGGTTCGGTTCCCAGCATCCCATATGGTCCCCCGAGCACCGCCAGGAGTAATTCCTGAGTGCAAAGCCAGGAGTAACCCCTGTGCATCGCTGGGTGTGACCCAAAAAGCAAAAAAAAAAAAAGCAAATGAAAACATGAGCTGGAGCAATAGTACCGTGGGTAAAGTGCCTGCCCTGCAGGAGGCTGACACAGGCTTGATCATTCCTGAGTATAGAGTCAGGAGCAAGCCCTGAGCATAGCCAGGCATGGCCCCATGAAAAAAAAATTTTTGTTGTTTGTTTTTGGCCCATACTCGGAGGTGCTCAGGTTTTACTCCTGGCGCTAGGCTCAGGAATCACTCCTGACCGGGTTTAGGGGGGATTGTTTGGGGTCAACCACATATAAGGCAAGTGCCCTTATCCAGTGTATTATCTTGCCAGCTCCCAAACAAAAAAAAGGGGGGGGGCTGGAGCAATAGCACAGCAGAGAGGGCATTTGCCTTGCATGCGGCTGACTCGGGTTCAATTCCCAGCATCCCATGTGGTCCCCCGAGCACTGCCAGGAGTAATTCCTGAGTGCATGAGCCAGGAGTAAACCCTGTGCATTGCCAGGTGTGACCCAAAAGCCAAAAAAAAAAATTTAAGAGGGTGGCCAGAGAGATTGTACAAGATGGCAGGGCACTCGCACACAGTCACTTTTTTTTTAAGGTGTAGATTTCTTCTTTATTTCTTTTTATTTTATAAAGTAGTTCACAATATCTGATTACATTTAATAGTCAGATACCAGTCCCACCACCATTACACCTTCCCACCACCGTATTTTGGATATTTCCATCCCAAACTTCAATCCCTGACCCAAAGCAAAACTTAAATATATTTTGTATTGCTTGTTATGAAAAACCACTGAAAATGCTACTTAAAAGTATCCTTAAAGGAAAGAGTGTGAAGATTGTTGTATTTCACCCAGGAGTCATTAAGCCCTTCTGTAAGAGATCACTAACATGCTGTTAAAAGTTGAGTCTTAAAATAAATAAAGTTGGGGCTGGAGAGATAGCACAGCGGGTAGGGCATTTGCCTTGCAAGCAGCCGACCGGGTTTGATTCCCAGCATCCCATATGGTCCCCTGAGCACCGCCAGGAGTAACTCCTGAGTGCAGAGCCAGGAGTTATCCCTGTGCATCGCCAGGTGTGACCCCCAAAAAAGCAAAAAAAATAATAATAATTAAAATAAATAAATAAAATTAAACTGCAAAAAAAAAGTTGAGCCTTGTGTGTGTATATATATATATATATATATATATATATATATATATACTGTCCTCCCATTGTTCATTGATTTGCTCGAGTGGGCCTAGTAATGTCTCCATCGTGAGACTTGTTGTTACTGTGTTTGGCATATTGAATATGTCACGGGTAGCTTGCCAGGCTTTGCCGTGCGGGTGAGATACTCTCGGTAGCTTGCCGGGCTCTCCAAGAGGGGCAGAGGAATTAAACCCAGCTCGGCCGGGCTGGCTGAGCGCAAGGCAAATACCCTACCACTGTGCTATCGCTCCAGCCACTATATACAAATATCTGTAAAAACAAAAGTTCCTCTAAGATTGGTTGCCTCCATTTTGAACCCCATCAAATGTGGTGCACTACTCTTAGAGTATGGGTAGGGTATGTCCTATGAAGTGCCCAGGAATATGTTCACTCGTGGGGGAGGCTCAGCCTGAGCATGTGGAGAGTGGCCATAAGCATGGTGGTGATTGAGTTCTGGAGGTTTCCGGCTGTGGGGCTGGGTCCCTTGGGGCGGGGAGGGGTCTCACCCGCCCCCCTCCAGGGTACCCTAAGTGAAACAGCCTTGCACAGGGTCCAGCGGCAAAGTTATGGCGAGCGTCATGTTGCTCCCTTCCGGGAGAGAAGGACAGCACACAGTCACTTTGGATGTGACTCAGGTACCATTTCTGGCTCCACATATGGTTCCCAAGTCCTGCCAGAAGTGCTCTCTGACTACAGATCAGGAGTAACCCTGAGCACTGCGAGGTTTGGCCCCCAAACAAAAGCAATAAGATAATAAAAAGGAGGGAAAGATGAATGTGAAACTCTCCATGGACTGAGGGAATCCTGCACCTCAGGTAGTGGAGTGAGGTTTCCAAGGGATTTGAGCAAAAGCTGGTTTCTCAGAACATTTAAAAAGGCACCATGGAGACAATTCATGATTGACTTAGGGAGGGCTTCCTTTGGAGGCCAGCAGGTTTCATTTCCTCAGATAATGGGTGCTGAATAAAGCAGGGTTGAGCACTGTGACTGATATGTCAGCTTGCTAGACGCTGGCATTTTCCTTTAGTGTGAACTGATTTAGGATTAGATCTGGAGCCTGACCTGGGTCAGTGGGGAGGCCTCCTGATTTCCTAGGGCCCCTCTTACAAACTGAAATATACCACTCATAAAGAAACACAAGTGAATCATGAATGTGACATTCAGTGCATTTCTACAAAATGAGCACAGTCATACAATCAACACTTGGATCGTAAAAACAGGACCAGTTTCCAAAAATTCCCCGCCTGGCCCCTTTTTGTCACCAACCTGGCCAAAGAAAACCAGTATACATCAAGGACTAAAGAAGAACAGTACTTTGCATTTTTTGAAACTTCCTATCAGAGGAATAACTGGTATGCCCTTTTATGTGTTCACCAGCAGTTGTGAGAGGCATTCTTTTTGTTTGTTTTGTGCCCAGAGGCCATGCTAGGCTGTGCTCAGGAACTATCCCTGCTCCTGCTCGGTGCTCAGGAGTGACTTCTGACAGTTCTTGGAGAATCATATGGTGCCAGGGATTAAACTGGGGTTGGCAGCCTGGGCAAGAAAAGCACTAAACTTGCATTGCTATCTCTGAGGCACAGAGATTCATTCTTTGGTCCTTTTTCTTACTTTCTTTCTCATTTTTTTGTCTATTTTTTGTTTTGGGGCCACACCTGGTGGTGCTCAGGGCTTACCCCGGGCTCTGCCTGCACTCACAATCACTCCAGCATTCCTTTCCTTTCTTTTGATCCTTACTTAGCACTGTGCCTCTGGTAGCAACCTCCAAGCACAGACCCAGAAGTAGCTCAAATACCACCAGGTGTGGCCCCCCCAAAGCAAAAATGAAACAAAAGCCTCTACTTCCCCATTCTATTATTGATGGGGAATTTGGGTCAATTTTGCTTAGTCAGTTTATAGCTAAAATGAACAACGTGGGGTCAGAGAGAGTAAGGAGGTAAAAGCCAGCAGAGCCAGGAAAGTCTCCTAAGCAATGCTGGGAGTACCCCCACACACACACACACACAAAATGAACAATATACCTGTGAACATTCCTGTATGGGACATACTTAGAAACTTTACTGTCTCTTCTGTGCAATCTTTTCCCTTCCCAGAGACTTCCTCTAGGTACTTCCCCTCACCTCTCACTGTTCCTTCTCAGAAAACGTGGCAAAGACCTCCACTGGGTTCCCGGCAATACCCTCTGTGTATAGTGCAGGTCTGCAGAACATGCAAACACACACACACACACACACACACACACACACACACGAGAACCAGGACTGACCATTCCCCCATTCCCCTGTGATTCCTCCCAGTCCCACCTTCAACCAGACTGCCCAGCCTCAAGACCCAAACAAGACACAAATCCTAAAACTCTACCCCTCAAGGGGAATTAAGATCCTCTTGCTAATTAATGAACCCCAAATTTGTCTCCTAAATGCCACCCTGAACATAAACAACAAAACACAGTTCATCAAATTCTTCTGCCTATATTTGAATTGCTATCATTTTAAAGTATTGACCTAGGTGCTTCAATTATTACCTAGGAATCATTCTAGATTTCTCCCTCCCCCATCCCATTTTCCGTTATCAAAATCTAAAGGAGATATCCTCCTTCCTGGCACCCAAGGTCACTCCCTTTTGCCTCAAAGGCCCCAGCAACCTCTTCCCCCAGGACTTCTACCCCCATTCCTTGGTTCTGGATCTCAAGATTTGGGATCTCACTGGGACAGCTTAGACAGCCCCTCCTCTCTCTGCAGTTCCCCCCTTCACTCCCACTGATCCACCCCCGCAGCAAATCTGATTCCATTATCATCCACCTCCACGCCCTCCACTGTCCACAGGATAAGGCCCAACCCTTCAGCAGGCTCTAAGTCAAGAATTGTTCCCTCGGTGCATGTGCTGTCCAAGCCATTGTGCTGCTTGTGCCCACGTAGTTAAGCAGAGCACATGTGTCCCCCACCACTCCCCCCTTGTACACTTAACAATACAGGTATATTTCAAACATTACATTGAGAGAAAAAGCAAGGTTCATTCTAATACAATAGCAAATCAATTAAAAATAATGAACTAAAGATTTTGCACAAACACACATGAAAAGAGTCATGCTAAGTTTAGTAAAATGACTAGCTACGGTGTAAGGAAAAAAATGAATGAATGAATAGTGGCTTCCTCCCTAGAGTCTTTCACCAAAGCAGAATAGAAACTCCATTTTTTATAAGATCACAAAGAAAGTTTTTTGTTTTAAATGTCGGGGGCGGGGGGCAAAAACAGAGCAAAGAAATGGTACAGTTGCTTGCCTTATATGTGACCGACCTAGGTTTGATTCCCAGCACTTCATCTGGTCCTCTGAGCACCACCAGGAGTGATCTCTGAGCACAGAGGAAACTCCAGACTAACTTGGCCTAGTTGGGTACTCAGGTCTGATGATACAGCACTGTCTGGGCAGTGCTGGGAGCCAGGAGAGTTAAGCCTGGTGGAGCTCAGGGGATCAAATGTGGAATCTCACACATGCAAAGATTATACCCCACCCTTTGACCTATCTCCCCAGTCCCAGGTTCTGTCATTAACTCCTCTCCTCTCCTGTACTCCTCACAGACTCCACCATGTGGGAGGTATTGCTATTAGCTACATGCGTTGTTCAATGATTCAGAGGTCTAGAGAGGAATGTGATTTGCCCAATGCCACAATGCTGGGAACTGACAGGACTGACTCTTGAACCTAGCTAGTCAGTCCCCAGACACTGGTCTTTAACTTCCTGTGCTTCCTAAAGACCCAGCTATGCCTCTGACCAGCCTCTGCTTCGCTGTCTCTACTCACAACCTTTTTGCCTAGTGAAAATTCCCATTAATTTTCCCAGGATTCACATAGGCTTCGACATCCTTAGCTCTCCTCTTTTCTGCTCACTTCCATTGTTGTTGTTGTTGTTTTCTCTCCAATGAAATTGGAATTTCTCTTGCCTGTCTTAATACAGAATAATTATTTAACATTCATCTAAATAAACTATGGATATAGTTACAAATGTGGTAGTTATCTCTTAATTTCCCCAAGTTTGATTTATTTATCTATTTACTTATTTATTTATACTTCTCTTACAGGAAGTTGCCTAAACTCACCATGAGAATTATAGAACTTGCTGAATCCCCAGATGATCAATTTGGCTCTTTAAGTATAGTCCACTTAGAGGTGAATGCTAAAGAAAATCAACAATTGTGATCAAACTCATTGATTTGCTTTTTAATAAATGACTCTCAGCAGAAAATCTGGCTGGCAAACATTTCTCTTGGTTAATACAAATCTTTTACAAATATTAGTGGTACTATGCTCTCTTACTCAAACTACATGACTTGGACACTAGATTAGTTCACTCTTTTTTTTTCTTCTTTTTTGTGGGGGGACTTGGGGGGATTGGTGCCATACCCAGTAGTGCTCAGGACTTACTTCTGGATCTGCATTCAGGGATCATTCCTGGGCATTGAATCCAGGTCAACTGTGTGCAAGGCAAGTGACCTACTTGCTGTAATATTGCTCTGACAACAAGTCTATATTCTCTTTTTGTGAATTGCCACTAAAGACTCTTCCATTAGTTTAGTGGTTAACTAGTTAAGCATTCCTTAACTATATGAACAAGTATTTAAATGAAATGCAAATATTTGAGGAATGTCCAGTCTTTAGATGACCAGACTTTGCTCAAGTACTCTGGTCAGTGGTCAGGCATACACTTCACAAGTCTGCCCTCCAGTCAACTTCTTGCTCCTCAGGCCATTAATATCAGCTCGATGCTTTCCCTGGCATCTAAGTTTTGAGTTGATGTTTGGTTATTTTATTTACTAGACAATTTTGTTTTTGGTTAGGTTTAGTTTTGGAGTCACACCCACCAATACTCAGGAGACTCTGTGCTCTGTGCTCAGGGATCACTCCTGTAGACAGTAGCCTTTGACCACTGAGCACTGCTGGAGAGCCCCATGCTATAAAAATTTAAGTTTGGAACAAGTATTTAAATGAAAAGAAAGTATGTGAGGAATGTCCAGTCTTTAGATGACCAGACTTTGCAAAGAGACTCTGATCAATGGTCAGGTATATACTTCACAAATCTGCCCTCCAATGAACTTCTTCTCCTCAGACCATCAACATCAGCTTGATGCCTTCCCTGGCATCTAAGTTTTGTGTGGTGAGACTTAAATGAGTCAGCGTTTGTGAGTAATTAGAAACTTATTATGATGATGTATTATTCCAAGTATTGTGCTTACTGATCTTCCTTTGAATAAAACTCTGAATCTCCTTTATGATATTGTTGAAATTTCTCAAATCAGATTATAATGCATTGAAACCCAGGTCATTCATATGACACAAATATAGCTCAGTAGTGATGAAAACTCTCAGATTGTAAGTATTGCCTTTTTGGAGGCATGAGTTTCTTCATTTGTATTTATGTGGTCATTGCTCATGATAAGAAAATGGAGGGGATGTGGCTGGAGAGCACTTGTGGGTAGGGCACTTGCCTTGCATGTGGTCAACCTGGGTTCGATTTCAGCACTACACATGGTTCCTTGAACCCCATGATTCAGAATAAAAACATGAAAGAGAAACTAAAGAGTAATAGAAAATTTCACAAAATAATGCATGAGGAGGGAAGAGAGGGTGGGAAAAGTGACAGTATAGTGGGTAGAGTGCTTAGCTTGAACATGGCCCCCCTGGGTTCTATCCCAGGCACTCCGTATGGTCTCCCAAACTTTCCAGGAGTAATCCCTGAGCGCAGAGCTAGGAATATGTCCTGAGAACCCTGAATATGGCAAAAAAAAATAAATAAAAATAAAACAAAACCAACCCCTTCCCCATCCAAAAAAAAAAAAGGATAGTAACTTTATAGTAGAAAAGTAAGCTGGGTTAGATAAGGACTAGGGCCAAGACCTAAAGCTTAGGACTCGAGTTTAAAGTTCAAAGGTCAGAATTATAAGGCCATCTTGAGAAATGAATGAGTCACAGTAAAACTATGAGCTATAAATAGGTTACAAGTCAAATAAATTAGACCCCTGTCAGTGATTTGGGTTAGGAAATAGGATGAAGGGGAAGGATCAGGGACTAGAGTTGGGAATTATTTTTTTTTGTTGTTATTTTTGGTGCCACATCCAGAGGTGCTCAGGACTTATTCCTGGTAGACTCTGGGGACCATTTTGGGTGCCAGGGATCAAACTCAGGTCAGCCATGGTTGTGCGTTGAGAGTAACAACAGATCCTCAGAGAACACTCCTGGGGCTTATCATACCCAAAGTCCTCTCTCCCTTAGAGAAACCAACAATAGTAACCCTAAAAGGACTCTTCAGGGTGAGTATGCAGACTCTGGAAAAGGCTTATTGCCTCTCATGCCACAAGAAACAGCTACCTATTCTCTAAGGATCCACTAACCACCAACGCCAGCATGAACAGTGTGGAGACAAACTCCCTGCTGTACATCTACACAATGGAAAACTATGCATCTGTCAGGAGAGATGAAGTCATGAACTTTGCTTATAAATGGATAGACATGGAGAGTATCATGCTAAGTGAAATGAGTCAGAAAGAAAAGGACAGACATAGAAGGACTGCATTCATTTGTGAAGTATAAAACAACATAACATGAGGCTGACACCTAAGGACAGTAGATACATGAGACAGGTAGATTGCTCCATATTGGAAGCCTGCCTCATGAGCAAACGGGAGAAGGCAGCTGGAATAGAGAAGAGATCACTAAGAAAATGATGGCTTGAGGAACTAGTCGGGATGGGAGATGTATGCAGAAAGTAGATAAAGGACCAAACATGATAACCTCTCAGTGTCTGTATTGCAAACCATAATGCCCAAAAGTAGAGAGAGTATGAAGGGGAATATTATCTGCCATGGAGGCAGGGGGAGGGTGGGAAAGGGGGGGTATACCGGGGATATTGGTGGTGGGGAAAATACACTGGTGGAGGGATGGCTGTTTGATCATTGTGTGATTGCAACCCAAACATGAAAGCTTGTAACTATCTCAAGGTGATTCAATAAAATAAAAAAAATTTAAAAATAAAAAGAAAAGAACTCCCTGCTTTGCCCACGACCTCAAACTTCTCGTTTCCTTTCCCAACCAGCAAATTCCAATTGAGCATTAAAATCTCTGTGGGGGAAAAAAAAATCTCTGTGGGGTGTAGGACATGCGTTCTCAAATCAACTCTTGTCTTTCAAGTAATTGGCCTTCAGCGGGTGCCCAAACTAGAAACTTGGGTTTGATAACAGTTTAAGGGTCACTCTCCACCTGTTTGTCAGTAATTGTAGACAAAGTTTTGGAGTTATGAGGGTTACACTGCAATTCCCATAGTAAAAAGGTGGTGGGATTTATTTATAATGAACATGAAAGGACCGGAGAGGTGGAGCACCAGGCTGGAGCCCATACCCTCCCACCAGGCACAAAGCCCCAGGTTCGAGCCCTGTCACTGCATGACGTGTCAAGCACATCATTTGGGGTGGTGTAAACAAAAACGAAACAGGGCAAAAGAAAATAAAAGGGTGCCCTTATTACGAATTAAAATATGCTCTCCTTAGAACAACGCAGAAAAATAAAAACACTCAATGAAATTAACAGTCACAATGGTTAAAACAGTGAAGAGAAAAGCCTGTGTCAGGAAGGGTCTCCAGGAATCACATAAGCCGAGCAAGTCCAAGAAGAAAAGCAGAACTTTGAGCCCGAGCAACAGACAATATAGCGAGTGGGTTGAGAACAATAAGCCTCTTGACCACCGCCAGCCGCCCACAAACACTGGGCGCCAACCATGTGCCAGGCATGACCCACTACAAAGACTGGAGGAGAAAGAGAGTCGGGCAAGATCCACGCCGGGGAGGGGGGGGGTGGCTGGAGCGGTAACACAGCGGGTAGGGAGTTTGCCTTGCACGCGGCCACCCGGGTTCGATTCCCAGCATCCCATAAGGTCCCCTGAGCACCGCCAGGAGTAATTCCTGAGTACAAAGTCAGGAGTAACCCCTGTGCATCGCCGGGTGTGACCCAAAAAGAAAAAAAAATCAACGCCAGGCCAGAGGACCCCCTAGAAACTCTCTTCCAGTCACTTCAGCCGCCCGCGGCCAAACGCCAGCCGAGTCCTACCGCAAGCCAGAGGGCGCGCAGCTCTACACCGCCGCCGCCGGCCGGGCCAGCAGCTCCGTCCCGCCCCGCCCACCAAGCGTGGCCACGCCCACTCGCTCGCCGGTCCTGGCCTCACCGCAAGGCCCCTCCCAGCAGGGGCTGCCCGTTCAACTGCCTGAAAGACCCCGCTCGCATCTCATAGGGTGGCTAGTGCGGTGCCTGGTGGCGGGCCCAGCGACAGGAGGGCCAGGTGAATCCGGACCTAAACTCCTGCTAGACTCCAAATAATCCAGCATCTGGGGTGAGCTCTGTGCCCCGAGTACAAGGGGTAGAGATGGCGCGGCTGCAGACTTGCAGAAAGTGGGCCAGAGGTGGGGTAGGGGCCAAATCAGCAGTTCAGGCTGTAAGTCAAAGGGCTGTGGGGCGGGGCTTTCGATGTTGGGGGTCGGAGGCGGAGTTTTAGGGGCTGCCGGCCTCCGCCCTGGAGGGAAAACTTGGAGCTTGGCTCCCACCCTCCCAGAGGAGAGGAATGGATGTTTGGGTTTTAGGCCTCAAAACGCCCAGGCAACTTTTGAAATTCGTAATTTTACGATGAAGTGACCTTTACTTTGAGCAGATTTCATTGACCTGTCAGCATTTTTTGTAACCCAAACGCCAAGCCAGCCATGACTTCGATGGCATTAGAACCGCGTCCTCCACTGGAGAGCCCCAGAATGGCCTTGGAATAGCTCAATCTGGTTCATTCGCCAATTCATTCAACAGATACTGTTGAAGGCGAGCCCTAAGTACTTTGCGTAGATACTGAGATTAGGATAGTAAGCAGAACAGATCCCTGCTTTCCTGAAAGTGACCTTCAGGACAAAAACACATAACAAGAAAACTTGCTAGGAGCCAGGAGGAAATGTAAGGGGAAGTGAGAGGTAAGGTCTGGTATGAGAGGTAACCACAGTCGGCAGATTCTGGAGGGCAAAAACTTCTCACCCAGAGGCTCTCTGAACAGAAGGTCTCAGCTGTGAGACCCATAGTCAGGAGTAGAAGTAAATTAATGAGTATGACGGTCCAGATGAAGCTTGAGAGCAGGCATGAGAATTGATAAGGTTAGGCAGGCCACGATTTGGGGGTTATCACAAAAGCAGGTTACATGTGAAAGGGTTCAGGAGAAGAACCATATCATTAAACGTTCATTTTTAGGGACTGGAGCAAAAGTGTTTGCCTTGCCCGCAACATTCATGGGTTGGATCTCCGGCATCCCATAAAGTCCCCAGAGCATCACCGGGAGTAATTCCTGAGTACAGAGCCAGGAGAGCACTGCCAGGTGTGGCCCCAACCCCCCCCCCCCAAAAAAACCCTGCATTTTTAGTTTATTGTGGAAAGCAGATTGTAGAGCGTGGCAAGTGTAGAAACTGAGGGCTGGAGTAATAGTATAGTGAATAGGGTGCTTGCCTTGTACATAGCCAACACAGGTTCAATTCCTGATGCCATGTATGGTCCCCGAGCCCCACCAGAGTGATTCTTGAGCACAGGAGTAAACCCAGAGCAAAGCAGATTGTGCCTTCCCTCTTCCCTCCCCCCCCAAAAAAAAAATAGAATAGAAAGTGAGAGACCAGTAAAGAAGGCTGTGCAGAAATCCAAGAAGAAAGAAAATAATCTGTTTCGGTTTTTTTCCTGTTTTTTTTTGGCCACATTCGGATGTACTCAGGAATCACTCCTGGTGCGCTCCATGTACAAGGCAAACCCTCTCCATGGTGTACTGCCTCTTCAGCCATGAAGTCTTGAACTGGAGTGGGAACTATCGAGAGGGAAAGAAACTGAAGAATTGTAGAACTGCCAGAGCTTGGTAATGCCGTGTGAATGGAAGGTAAGGGAAGGAAGGTGTCAGGGAATCACTCTCTTTAGAGGTATGGCAGAGATTCAGCTTACTCTTGCTTTTCTCACTGCCTGTGTAAAAGAGGATTGATTGGCTGATCTTATCCTGGTTAGCCTGGGCTTACCATGGGTAGGAGTTGGAGCCTCAAACTGGAAAATGGCAAAAAGACAAGAGTAGAAGGAACCCTAGTGTAGTTTCTTCAGTTCAGCCTGATCCTAGCATCACCTTTAACATGATTCAGGTTGTATTTCAGGATAAGAGATAGAGGCCAGAACAATATAGTACAACGGGTAGGGCGTTTGCCTTGGATGTGGCCAACCCAGGTTCATCCCCAGCATCCCATGTGGTCCCGCAAGCACTGCCAGGAGTAATTCCTAAGTGCAGAGCCAGGAGTAACCCCTGAGCAAAAATAAATAAATAAATAAATAAGAGATTATTTGAGTTTTGTCCAGATACTATTTATAGAGCCTTATGTATTTGTTAGCAAATTTGGGGGTTTCACCATGTAAAAGATCTAATCCTTAAGTTCAATCACATCTGCAGAGGTAATTGATTTCTCACATGTAATAGCATATTACACTTGGTAGAGACTTAAATCTCCCTTAGCTCAGTTTATAAAATGATTTGCGTTTAGTGCATCATGTCCACCATTATTTATTGAACTCTTATGCTTAGCTAAATACTAGAAATACAAAGATGAATATAATTAATAACTGATGAAACACTTCTGTACCAGCACTGTTTCTGTTATTTCAGATACAAAATCATTGCAACTACTCTCTGACCCAGGAGTTGCCTGCCTATAAGATTTTTTTATTTGGGCAGAGAAGATCCTGACCTAGATATTAGATTAGATAAGAAATGGTGGCGCCAGGGCAAGGGTAGAGTAGATAAGGTGCTTGCCTTGCACACAGCCAACCTAGGTTCAATTTCCAACATCCCATATGATCCCCCAAGCTTGCCAGCAGTGATCCCTGGATGCACAGCCAGGAGTAAACCCTAAGCACTGCTAGGTGTGGCTGAAAAAGGGAGGAAAAAAGTACTGTAGCACTGTAGCTCCTTTCTCCCATCGTTCATCGATTTGCTCCAGTGGGCCCAGTAACATTGTGAGACATGTTGTTACTGTGTTTGGCATATCGAATATGTCACAGGGAGCTTGCCAGTCTTTGCCGTGTGGGTGAGATACACTCAGTAGCTTGCCCGGCTCTCCGAGAGGGGCGGAGAAATCGAACTCGGGTGGGCCCCGTTGGCCGCATGCAAGGCAAACGCCCTACCCGCTGTGCTATTGCTCCAGCCCGAAAAAGGGAGGAAAAAAGAAAGAAATATTTTACTGTGTACCCAGCTGACATTAGGTTAACAGCAACATTTCAGTTCTTGTTCACTCAGTCTTCCAGGGTTTTGGGGGGGACTGGAGATAGGGGGTGTGATTGTTGTTTTAGTCTGGGTTTACACCTAGTAGTGCTCTGGATCTATTCCCTACCGTGTGCCCAAGGTTTGCTCCCAGCAGTGCTTATAGGACTGCCAGGGGTTGAACTTGAACCATTGCATGTGCCTTGAGCTATCTTTCTGGCCCCCCAGTCCTCATTTAGACATAATGGGTAAGTACTATGGGATAAAAGGGACTCACTAGTGGAAATGCATACTATACCATCATCACCAAGCTGTTTCAGAGCTTAAATTGTAAATCCCCTATAGAATATAATGGAAATTGGGCCTAGAGCAATAGTATAGTGGATAAGGCACTTGTCTGTCATGTGGCCAACTGGGCTTGCTCCCCGGCACCTCATATGGTCCCCCAAACCTCTCTAGGAGTTACCCATGAGCACAGAGCGAGGAGTAAGCCCTGAGTACAGCTAGTGTGGCCCATTTTAATTTCTCTTGAATTGGTAATTCCTCTGAAAGCTTACAGTCGCACAAATGAAAACATAAAAATATTCCACAGAGCAACTTGAATAACACCCTGTACTGCTCTCTTCCCTCAATTCCATAAGCACTTTAATACGATAAGATAGGGGCCAGGGAGATGGGTCAAAGGTCTGGATCACATGCATTATATTGTGAGAACACTGAGTTCATTCCCCAGCTATGCATGGTCACCTTAGCTCCCCTAGGAGTGGCATGCCAAGCTGGTAGTAGCCCCTGAGCACTGCCATATGTGGCAGAACAACAATAATGTGAAACCACAGGGATACTACAGGGGTTATTTTTGCATGCAGCCAAACCCAGTTAGATCCCCAGCACCACATATGGCCTCCCAAGCGTTTCTAGGAGTGATCCCTATGCACAGAGCTCCTGGGCACTACTGGACGCGGCCCCAACCTCCCCCCACCAAACTAATAATAATGTGCAATCCTATTGTGTTACTGTCCTGTGCTTTATGAGTGTCAGAAGAGTGAGCCCTGGTGGCTTAGGAAGCTGCAGAGCTCCAGAGCAGGGAGGGTGGGACTGCAGCACCTACGGGGCCCTGACCAGCTTTCTGATGGCAGGAGAGATGACCTCAATCCTGCGAAGCCCTCAGGCTCTCCAGCTCACTCTGGCCCTGATCAAGCCTGATGCCGTTGCTCACCCACTCATGCTAGAGGTAAGAATGAATGCTAAGCCTCTCCCATAGGCCCTGGGCAGTGCTTCTCTTTCAGGTTTCACACTCTGCTTCTCTTTCAGGCCAGTTGTGAAGACTGGTGGCGCAGTCCTGTGCTAGATGCTCTAAAGGGGAAAACAGAAACCATGGACTCTTACCTTAATTCTAGAAATCTCTCGGAGAATTGGAGCTGATATAAATTATAGGAAAGAATCCAATACAATGATAAGAACCAAATCTTGGGGCCAAACAGGTAGTACAGCGGGTAAGGCACTTGCCTTGCACGCAGCAAACCCAAATTCAATCCCCAGCATCCCATATGGTCCCCACAAAGAGTGATTCTTGAGTGCAGGGCCAGGAGTAATGCCTGAGCATCTTCAAGTGTGACCCAAAGACCAAGAAAAAGTAGCACCAAACCTCAAGACATTGTGTATATATTAGTTTCATGTGCTACATAACAAATTACCACAGATTTGGTAACATTTTAAAAATGCTCATATAGGGACCTGAGCAATAGTACAGAGGGTAGAACATTTACCATGTAAGCACAGCTGATCCGGGTTCAGTCCCTGGAATACTATATGGTCTCCTGCCAGGAGTAATTCCTGAGTCAAGAGCCAGAAGTAACCCCTGAGCACGGCCAGGTGTGGCCCCAAAAACCTAACTAAGTAAAATAAACAGGCTTATTTAATTAACTCACAGTTCTTGAAGTTGAAGGGCCAGTAGCCTTCACTGGGTTCTTTCCTTAACTTCTCCCAAGGCCAAAGTTAAGGTACCAGCAGATTGTACTATTATGTGGAGGGAAGAAACTACTTATAAACTCATTTAGGTGCTTGCCACGATTTGCCTTCTTTGCTTATAGTGCTGAATTCCCCATTTGTGGCCTTTCAGTGGGAACAGCTCATTTTCTCGAGAGCATTCGCATTCCTCATCACATATTGTTATCCATCTTTAAGACTGCAGATGCATCAAATACTTCTCATGCTTCAAATCCCTCCTGACTTCTATAGCTCCCAACTAGATAAAACAGCACGGTTTGGATTTTTTTTGCCTGTGCTTGGGGGTTACTCCCAGCAGTGCTTGAGGACATGCAGTGGTGGGGATCGAACCTCCTCTTCCCACATGCAAAGAATGCACTCAGCGATGAGCTATTAATCTGGTCCCAAACTCTCTTTTAAAGAGCCTGTGTGGGATAGATAGTTATATAGATAATTATCTATCTGTACTGAGAGTTAGTGGGTAAGGTTCCCACCTTGCATGTTGGCCAACCTGGGTGTGATTCCCTCACCCCATTTGGTCCCCCAAGCACTGCTGAGTATGGAAAAAAAAAAGCCCGCTAATTAATTAGGACAATCTGAATAACCTCCCTTTCATTTAAAGCAAAGTCAAGTGATTAGTAAGATTAATCACACCTGCAAAATCCTTGTGCTAGTATTATAATCATACTGCTTCACATTTACAATCCTGGAGATTAGGGCGTGGAATCTTGGTGGGACTAGGCTATGGTCTGTTTAAGATAATGCCTGCCCTGGGCCCACAAGTACTAGCTGAGCAGCACGGTGAAGTAAGCCCACTGGGATGCAGAAGAATATGGGCTGGAGTTAAGAGGGGTGTTGGGAAGGACGCCCCCCCCCCCCCCTTAACCTGAGGATTGCACCATGTGACTTTACCTCCTCACGCTTATTTCTCTCTTGATCCACCAACAGGATAGATCCTGAAGGTGTGAGCTCCCAGGAGACCTCAGTTTAGTCATACTGGATCTCCTACTCACTCATACGGTCCTTGGATTTCCTACTCACTCATATGGTCCTATTGACTGATTTCTATCTCTGGGGGGGGTGTTTATCCAGGCTATTCATCAGCAGATTCTGAGCAACAAGTTCCTTATCGTCAGAATGAGAGAACTTCTGTGGAGGAAAGAAGACTGCCAGAGATTTTACCAGGAGCATGAAGGTAAGACCAACAGTCCTCTGAACAGGAGACTCCCAAAAGGCAAGCTAGGGAGATTTTATCTGGATGCCAATAACAGACTTTCCAATGTGCCACTTGTCCAGTTGCAATCAGTCTCCTCAGATCTTGAGTTTATACACACTTTCTCATGATTATTGGAATTTAAAACGTTTGTTCTTCCATGAAGGTTTACTTCATAGTCCCAACCAAAAACTTAATATTTGTCCTGGTAACATTGAATGATCCGTTTGGTATTTACTCTGTCAACTGGTGTTCTAGTGCATATAGACTTTCCTTTAGTTCTCTAATAAATAGCTCTATGAGACAGGTGTTGTTATGTCCTCAGTCTACAGATTGGATAATTTACCTAAAACTTTACTGGTTGCAAGTGTGGTCGAGCCTGAATTCAGATCCAAGGTGTGTTAGATTCTGAGGCCCCTTTTCTTTTCTTTTCTTTTCTTTTCTTTTCTTTTCTTTTCTTTTTCTGAGTAAGAAGGCAGAAAGCTCCCTTAGATGTCAGTGTCTTGATGAAGGTCCTCTGTCTTTGCAGGGCGTTTTTTCTATCAGCGGTTGGTGGAGTTCATGGCCAGGTACTTCTAATTTTGGTCTGAGTATCTTTTTTTTTTTTTAAGTATAGCAAGTTTTATTTCGAAATTTTGAGGAAGGGGTGGGGAGAGAGAAAGAGCAAGAGAACAAGTGGTGGGGTGGGAGAAACATGCGCAAGTGTGGTTCCACCATCTTAATTCACTGGAATATATATTCCCTGACCCCAGAATAGATTCATAAATTGTACCTGCTGCTCTAAAGTTGGTATCAGTGTCTGATGTGTAAAGAAACATGGTGGGGACTTGCCTTGCACGTGGCCAACCCTGGTTCGATCCCAGCATCCCACCAAGCACCTCCAAGAGTAATTCTTCAGTGCAGAACCAGGAGGGGTTGCTCCATGATCATTGTCAGGTGTATCCTCCCAAAATATATACAAAAAAAATTCGAACAGGCTAATGGAGCCACCGCTGACCTGCTGGCCCCCTGTTACATAGTGGTTCCTTGTTTAATGCTGTATAAGAATATTGGTGAAGTGCTTCCC
This sequence comes from Sorex fumeus, assembly GCF_029834395.1. NCBI lineage: Eukaryota > Metazoa > Chordata > Mammalia > Eulipotyphla > Soricidae > Sorex > Sorex fumeus. Next base: position 49,210,681 of record NW_026606129.1, on the reverse strand, counting down.
TCAGGGGTCATCTGCATTCCAACTCGGGATATGTAATTACTGAATGCTCCCTAGCAGTTATGTTGATCTCTGTGATGTCAGCAGTGGCCCTCCATCCCCTTGCATTTGAAGCAGGAGTGTTGGTACTCAGCTAGGAAGGCAGAGAAAGATGGGCTGTCCAGTGTGCGGTTTTTTCTGCCCTGCTCACAGTACGCACTCTCAAGCCATCTTGGCCAGGCTCCTAACCCATGCTCTTTTGTTCCCAGTGGGCCAATCCGAGCCTACATCCTTGCCCACGAGGATGCCATCCAATTCTGGAGGAAACTGATGGGGCCAACCAGAGTGTTTCAAGCACGCTATATGGCCCCAGATTCAATTCGTGGGAGTCTCGGCCTCACTGACACCCGCAACACCACTCATGGCTCTGGTAAGTTTTCCTCCCTTGGCCACATTTGAAAGTAAGAGAAGGTGGCTTAGGGTCAGTGGGCAGACTGGTGGGCTGAGAGCTAGGTACCCCCACTGAGCATTGAGCTTTCTTGCCAGTTTCCATTCTTTCTTGCTTCTTTTTTAAAGTGTTATTTATTTATTTACTTATTTATTTTAGTACTCAGAGCATACTCTTTGTTCTGTGCTCAGGGATCATTCCTGGCGGCTCAGGGAATCATTCAGGGTGCCAGGGATCAAACCTGGGTCAGTTGCATGCAAGGCAAGGCAAGCTCCTTGCCTGCTGTATTATCTCTCTGCCTCCCACTTTTACTTCTGGCCTGTTGTGCCATCTCAGCAGATACAGCTTCTGGATTTCCTTGACATGCCCGAGGACTTGGCAGAAATAGAAGCCAGTTTCCTGAGCCTGATTGTGACTGCCTCATGCCTCTTTTCCACACTCCTGATGAGAGCCCTTTCTCTGTCTTACCTCCCTTTCAGACTCGGTGGTCTCAGCCCGGCGAGAGATTGCAGCCTTCTTCCCTGACTTCAGTGAACAGCGCTGGTATGAGGAGGAGGAGCCACAGTTGCGCTGTGGCCGTGTCCACTACAGTCCAGAGGGAGGCATTCACTGTGCAGCCAGCACAGGAGCCCCGGGACCAGAATGATGCAGCCTCCGTCTGTGGAGTCCAGTGACAGTGCCGAGTCCTTTCTCAGGGAGAACTTTAGCCTGGAGCATGTTCTCGAACCAAGGGGTCAGGGCTTGTGGTGGCATCTGCATGGGACATTGTGACCTCCTTCAGCATCAAGCTCTCTACCTCGTCTCCAGATTGCTCTTAAGGTGGCTCAGAGGAATGAGGCTCACCTTTCGTGGAGAGAGCTGCTCCTCCTTTTTCAAGAGGAGTTTGCTAATTGGCTGCTTTAAAATGCCATGATTCTGTATAAGCAATGTCTGGCCTGGCTTCCTCAACGATAGCGTTCTGCTGGATGCACGAGACTGGAAGCCCACCTTTGTGTGCTTTCTCTCTATCTTTAGTGGTCTCAGTTAATCCTGTCCTGATGCCAGCTCTCTGATTGAGCTGAGTGATAAAAGAATTGTGTGGGAATCCTCCAGTAGGCTCAGACACAGGCCGTGTGCAGTTTGGGTAGTGCATAAAGGCACGCTGGTGACATAGCTGAGGGCAGGATCCGTGCCTTCTCCTGGAAAAGGAAAATGGTGGGTCTGCCCAAAAGAGACATGCTTTTATGGCTATTTTTCGAGTTTACACAAAGCCAATAAAGGTAGCCATGACTGTGTTATGACTGAGTGCTACAGGTTGTTGCTGCAGGACAGATTACCTTAAAATGCCCACAAACACAGACCCTGACCCAACCTGGGAGTTGAGAAAGGAAACATACTAGATAATTCCCAGAGTGAAAATGAAATGTTACTGGAAAGAGTTACCAGTCACCATGCCTTGTGTGACAGGGTTGTCCTTATCTAAGGAGCACAGGTTTGATGAACTTGTCGGGTCCACTGATGTTCACACATGAAGGCATGAAGGGCCCTTGGCCGTGGGCAACACCAGCCAGGAATAGGCCCTGCGACTCCCATGCAATCTAAAGCTATAGTGTTGTCCCCTAAAGAAGACTGCTTGATCATGTTGTCCTCCCTGCCAAAACCAGGAGCACATTGTCAGCCTACAACATGATATTTGACTTACGGTACCTGTAATGCTGTAAGCCCATATCATTGAAAGCTTGAACATAATGATTACCAATTCCAGAGAGAGGAAGCCCTGGGAGGGCTCAGCCCAAGCAACTAGACAGCCAACCAAACAAGGGTACAGAACAGGACCATGGAGGAGGACCGGTCGAAATACTTTAACTTTTGTCATCAGGGGATTATACACCATAGAGAGTAAAGGCAGAACCATCAGAACAGCTATTAGGTCAAGAGGAAGAAAGGTGCTGTGAAGGACAAAAGGTAATAATGCCAATTCAGTCCCTGGCATTGCATCGTCACCCAAGCACTACCAGGGCAAGCACAGATCCAGGAGTAGCCCCTGAGCACTGTCAGATGTGCCCCCCCCAAAAAAAATAAACTTTATTTGAGAATGAACACCTGCCATGACCCAGTGTACCCACCATCCTTTGATTTAGCGGATCCATCCATGAGGCAGGAGTAAACATTTTTAGAACTTTGATAATTCAGAGCCCCCAAAAAGCTGTGACCCAGACCCTATCTCATGGATCTCACATAGAGAAGGTCTTGTGCTACTTCCTCCTGCAGATGTTAGGGTCCTGTCTTTTCAGGTCATTTCTTTTCTGGGCAATATCAACTTTGAGGTTAATGTCATTGTTTACCTGTGGTAAACAATGGTAGGAGTGTCAGAGCCTAACAATACCCATTGTGGTACTCAGTGGCTGCTAAGACCCCCAGATAAGCCAGGAATTGCCTCTTATTACTGGCATCAAGTGCCAGGGGCAAGGAAGTACTGGGTCCATCCATGAAGGCACCCATTGCCGCTGGCCACAAGATTCATTCTGTGTAATTATCAGTCACTGACACTTGTAATTTGGAAGACTCTTGAGAACCACTGGGCCTGCAGGGGTAGGCAGTTGGTGTGCTTGTTGGTAGTTTCTGTAAGCACTTCTGCCTGGACCAGCTCTTTAATTGATGTGAGGACCTCTTCATACACACACACTTTGCCCTCCCAGCTATCTTCATACTCTCCTAATGACTCTGCTACCACCAATGGCTGATTGGGTTGATGGAGTCTGATTGTCCTACTGCCCCATCTTCACCATGGCCTTTTCCCCACTGGGAGCATGCTTATATAAGGTCTGGAGAAGTATCACTTAGACTTCAGGCATCTCCTTTCACAATGCATTTGCCAGGACCAACCACCGAGCTCTAAGAAAAGTCCATCAAATGAAACTACACAGGTTAGTTTCAAGCCTCATGTAGGGCCTGTGTCAACTTGCAACAGCAGCTTAGAAAACAATACAACAACAAAACAGCCAGTAGTATCTTTAGCCAGAAAGTGGAAGTTAAAAATCTGATATAAGGGGCTCGAGCGATAGCACAGCTGGTAGGGCATTTGCTTTGCCAACCCAGGTTCGATTCTCAGCATCCCATATGGTTCCCTGAGCACCACCAGGAGTAATTCCTGAGTGCATGAGCCAGGAGTAACCCCTGTGCATCACCGGGTGTAACCCAAAAAGAAAAAAAAATACCTGGTATAAGACCAGTGAGGTGGCTCAATGGTAAAGGACTTCCCTTATATATGCAAGGCTCTGGATTTGATTCCTGGCACTGACAATAAAAAATAACCTGATACCGGATCAGGGAGAAGACTCCAAGGGCTGGAGCCTGTGCTTTTGCAGCATCACCAGGCATGGCACAAAACCAAAAAGTGTGTGTGTGTGTGTGTGTGTGTGTGTGTGTGTGTGTGTGTGTGAGAGAGAGAGAGAGAGAGAGAGAGAGAGAGAGAGAGAGAGAGAGAGAGACTGAAACAAGGGGTGGTTCAGTGCCAGGAGTAGAGTCCTCACTTTTAAAAGGCAACAATTCCTTTGACAGCAAGAGGGATTCACTTTGTGAATCCACCCACATAGTTTCAAGAAACTTTCTTTGGCAAAGAATCCTCTGAATTTTGATGTGCTTTATCTCCAGAAGATAGAGGCATTAAGAGGGAAACTCCACCCCTCCTTCCCTCCCCCCCACCCCCCGCCCCTTTTGATCCCCAGAACCATACAGGATCCACAGTGTACTGCCAGGGGTCGCTTGTGAGCACAGAGTCAGGATTAGATCCTGACCACTGCCAGGTGTGACTAAAGCGCCATCCCCACCTTAAAAAAAAAAATGTCAGGGCTTGGGGGATGGTTCAGTGATTTAAAAAAAAAAAAAAATCACCTGCAGGCAAGTGGCTTTGGAGTTCTATTCCAGTGCAGTGCCGCCACAGGCACTGTGGAGTCTGGTGACTCTGCTATCTGTGGCCCTCTGTTTCACGACAAAATGTGCGATCTCCTGCCACGGCATGGTGAGTCCCACCACGACCCCAGCAAGCACCACAGTTAATTCAAAAGCTATGTGAGCAGAACAGCCAGGAGTGTGACCCCAAACATGCACATACCCCCCAAACCTGCACCACGACTTAAGTGAGCACTCAGCCCGGGGTGTGAGCTCTGGAACTAGATCAGCACCCTCCTAGCACCACAACCAGTCCTGGGAATGACCCCTGGTATCACAACGATAGCAACAAAGAAGGCATGGGAGAAGTGGGGTCAGGGGAGGAAGACGGAATATTTTTCCCAGTTTTGGGGCAATGATCATGGCTTCCTGACTCTGCATTCGGGATCACTCTTGACAGGGACTTGGGGGTTGAACCCAGGTAGGTCACATGCAAGGCAAGCACCCTACCTGCTGTACTATCTCTATGTCTCTGGTCCTGAGGTCCAATTTTAATCTCATTTTCTTGTTTGTGTACATATTTCACCTCTGGAGCCTTGCAGGACAGGGAGAGACTGTCCTTTCCTGAGTGGGTGGATTCCTGGAGATTGCAGTCACTCTGCCAGTATGCTTTAATATGCAAACTCACTAACCATTCCCTCCTCAGCCACACACCCTCCAGTGCAGGTGAGACTTTAACCTCAGGGTTCACTAGGAGCAGGCCCTGCACACAAACCCAGCCCTCAACATTCTTCAAACTGACCTGTCCCAAATCTGGTCAGCCCATGGACCTACCCTTGCTCACTCCGTCCTTCCAAAACCTATACCAGAACAAAGGCACACAGTCTCCTCACCACCCCCAACCCAAAGAGAGTGAATTTTTGTTTACTCTTTATTTTTATTTATTTATTTATTTATTTTTGCTTTTTTGGGTCACACCCAGCGATGCACAGGAGTTACTCCTGGTTCATGCACTCAGAAATCTCTCCTGACAGTGCTCGGGGTATCATATGGGATGTTGGAACTCGAACCTGGGTCTGCCGTGTGCAAGGCAAACACCCTACCCGCTGTGCTGTTGCTCCAGCCCCTACTTTTTTCCTTTTTAATACAAAATTGATTTTATTAGTTTATTTCTGGCTTGGGGGCAACACCTGCTGTGGTCAGGGCTTATTCCTGGTTTTGTGCTGAGGGATCACTCCTGGTAGGGTTCAGGGGACCATATGCAGTGCTGGGGATTGCACTGGAGCCAGCCGTTGTAAGACCCTACCCACTGTCTTATCTTTCTGGTGCAATAACAATCTTATCAAGTCAATGGTCACCTGATAGGTTGTGATATGTTCATTTCAACATACCTGAATAAAAGACAAAATCCTGGATGCATTTTTAAATAATGAAAGGGAACTGGAGTGATAAAACAGTGGGTAGGGTGCTTGCTTTGCATGAGGTTGACCTGGATTCCAGCACTGGCATTCCATAAGGTCCCCTGAGCACCACCAAGAGTGATTCCTGAGTGCCAAGCCAACAGCCCTGAGGTAGAGGGCTCCAGCCCCCCTCACCTGTCCCCTTTATCTCCCACCCTCCCCCCATGTCAGCAGGAGGGACATTAGCCCAGCATCCCACTCTGCACATGGAGTGGACTCCAGTTCCTCCAAGGGTGTCCAATGAGAAGGTTAAGAGATCTATGAAGGGTATGGAGAGGGGTCCTAAGAATGGATATGCTGTTTGGGACCCCTGAGCTCTGCTGCCTCACCCCAGGCCCTCCTGGGTAGAACAGCTCCCCATTCCCCTCTCCTCTCTCTCTGTCTCTCTCTCTCTCCACTCTTTCTCTCTCTCTCTCACACACACATACACACACACACTCTCTCTCACACACACACAACTCTCACACATACACTCTTATCTCTAACATGCTCTCTCACATATGCACTTTACACACTTTTCTCATGCACCCTTTTCTTTCTTACACACTCTTTTCTCTCACACACACTTTGTCTCCCACATGCCAATCACCCAAACCCACAGTTAAGGGCTCAGTAACAAGTGAGAAAAGTAATATGTAATAGTATTTTTTTTTATTGAATCACCATGAGATACAGTTACAAAGCTTTCATGATTGAGTTTCAGTCATACAGTGATCTAACATCCATCTGCCACCTATACATTTTCCACCACCAATGTCCCTGGTATCCCTCCCACCATCCCCACCCCCCACCCCATAAGTAATAGTATTAAGCAAGAAATAGTTAATAGTAATATGTGAGAAAATCAAGACAAGTGAAATCAAAGCCTGGAGGAGATTGCTTTCCTAAGAATTTATTTTTTAGACTCCAGAGTCTCATCAAGTCTCACTTGTCTTGGCCGAAGATTTCGAAGGAAATCCTTGATTCTCCGACCAATTCTCCCCAGTCTTCTGCGGATCTTCTGCGCGCCTCTCTTGAGGAATCCTCCCAGGCCCACTTGCTGCAGCTGCATGCAGAGAACAGAAGACTCTGTTCACCTGAGCTCCCTCCAACCCAGACACCCCCATCTCGGCTCCACTTCCCACTCAGGCTGTGATCTCTGGAGCACGTGGTCGAGTCCCTACCTCCACAGACACCCCCACAGACAGGCAAGGAAACAGAGCCTGGAGGTGGCAAGGGTTATTCCAGGGTCATGCTTCCTGGCCCCACAGGGATGCTGTGGATACATGGGCAGAGGGCGCCCTCCAAGCCAGCTACTCTCAACCCCCAGAGTTTGATAAAATAAATATCGGTGGGCCCCATCCAAAGTCTGATTCAGCAAATGTGCAGAAGGCCTGGGAATTTGCTTTTCTAACAAGCTCCCAGGTGAGAATCCCATTTTGAAAATCATTCCTCTGGGCTGGGAGATAAGCACGTTTTGCATGCAAGAGGCCTGTGTTTGGTGCCCAGCACCTCATGGTCTCCTGAGTTCAGAGTCAGGGGTACACTCAGAGCAAATTGCAGGGTGTGGGAAGGGAAAAGAGGGAAGAGGGAAAAGAAGGGGGAAGGGAGAAAGGGCAAAAGGGACAGTGAAAGAGAGAAAGAGAGACAGTCCAGCAGGTAGGGCTTTTGCCTTGCATGCAGCTGACCGGGATTCGATCCTTGGTACACTTGAACCCTCCAGGGGCAATCCCTGAGCACAGAGCCAGGAGTAAACCCTGAACATCACCGAGTGTGACCCAAAAAATAAAGAAGAGGGAAAAAGAAAGAAGGAAGAGAGGAAGAAAGAAAGAAAGGGGGGGGGAATCACAGCTTCTAAGTCAGCTATGGGGTTCAGAATGAGGGGGGAACCCAGGACAGGAGTCACTTTCTCTGCCCTGGATAGAGCAGCGGTTAATGGGTTTATGGAGGTTCAGCCATCACCTACTCGTCAGCCTGGGAGACGCCACTCACCTTTTCACAGTTGATGTCGAAGGACCCTGTGACCTGGTCCAGGATGACTGTCCCCATACACCGTTGCACCAGCTGAGAAGCAGAGGCCTGTGTTTAATGGACCCGCAGGGCTCCAACCTCCCAGCCTTCCCCCAGTGCTGGAGATGTCTCCGGCAGGCCAGTACCACATGCCCAGACTCACCCCATCCTCTTTGAAGTCACATTGCTGCAGTGGCATCTGCACTGTCTTGGAACAGACCGTCTCCTTCACCAGGAAGCTGACGGGCTGTGGGATGTTGGGGTCCTCATCCTGGTCAGGAGAGAAAGGGGGAAGCAGGCCTAAGGCTCTTTCTTGGCCCCCACCAAGAGAGCAGTGCTACGACAGCCCAGTGTGTGCTGGCATTGTGGCTTGATGCTGGGCGACAGGGGTGCAGACACAGTGCCTTCCTGGCCTCCCCACATGTACCAAGAGCAGACCCAAGACAAACTCAAATGTGGGGAGCTGAGAAAACAAGGCTACTGATCTCCGGCTGACAGCACCCTTCCCTGAGAGGTAGGAAGACAGTGGAGGTCAGGGATTCCCAGAGCAGGGAGGGGACTTCCCAGAGCCAATGACCCGACTCTTATTCCTGGAACTTCCAGAAGTTCTGCAAGCCAGCGTGCGAGTGAGGGAGCAACTCTCCCCTCAGAGGAATTTCTGGGGCAGGAAGCTCTCACGCTACCAAGTGGCACAACTCTGAGGAGAAATGGGACCACACTGGGAGGAAGCCATGACCCCTGACAAGATGCAGAGTATGAGAAAAGGGAGAGACACTCCTTCCCCCCACCCTTTCCTGACTCACTCCCGTGGGCTCCTGATCCAGCTCCAGGAAGCGGTAGAGGTTGGGGTCTGAGGAATCTTCGTTGAAGGCATCCACAGCACGGAGTATGGCCTTCTCGTAGCTAAGGGCCTGGGTGGAGGCTGGAGGGATCACCAGGCCCAACAGCAATAGTAACAGTGACCATCCTCCCAGGTTGGTCCCCATGGTTCCCAAGACTGCCTCTTTCTGGCCCAAGGAGCCTCCTTTATGCATGACCTGAGACTGATGCAAAGGCCCATCCAGGAACCTTCCTGACCATATGTGGACGCTTGCCACCATGTGGTCAAGGACTTGCCTCAGCCCCACTCTTGCCTCACAGGCCTTGCAGGGCAGCGACTAATGTTGGTCTCACATGCAAGGTGAAGAAATGATTTCTCCATTGCCCTGACAAGGCCTCAGGCTCTTGTGGGTCCATAGGGAGTTGTTATAAATGTCAGGGATCCTCCAGAGGCTTGAGCCATCCAGGAGAAGGGGGCCCCATAACAGTCCCCTCCAACATATTTCTTCAGCACCAAACAACACAGGAATCAGAGCAATGAAGGGTACCCACCTCAGCACCCCCAATCCTTGCACCAAGGAAGGGTACCCACCTCAGCACCGTCAAGCCTGGCACCAAGTGGGCACTCAATAATATTTTATGAATAGCAGTAATTGCCAGGGTAAAGATTCATGGGCGCAAAAGGTTTTGGGAGGATCCTCCCAGGATGGGAGATGCATGCTGAAAGTAGACTATAGACCGAACGTGATTGTCACTCAATGCCTCTTTTGCAAACCACAGAACCCAAAAGGAGAGAGAGAAGAAAAGGGAATGCCCTGCCACAGAGGCAAGGTGGGATGGGGGAGATGGGGGGGGTGGGAGGGATACTGGGATCAGTGGTGGTGGAGAATGGGCACTGGTAGAGGGATGGGTACTCGATCATTGTATAACTGAAACCCAAGCACAAAAATTTGTAAGTCTATAACTGTACCTCACGGTGTTTTACTAATAAAATTTTTTTTAAAAAATTAATTCACTGTCCTCCCATTGTTCATCGATTTTCTCAAGCAGGCCCAGTAAGGTCTCCATTTTGAGACTTGTTACTGTGTTTGGCATATCGGACATGCCATGGGTAGCTTGCCAGGCTTTGCCATGCGGGTGAGATACTCTCGGTAGCTTGCCGGGCTCTCCGAGAGGGTCGGAGGAATCAAACTCGGGCCGGCCATGTTGGTTGTGTATAAGGCAAACGCCCTACCTGCTGTGCTATCACTCCAGCCCCCCCCAAAAAAATTAATTAATTAATTTTTTAAAAAAAGATTCATGGGTGCAGCCAATTCCTAGAGACACATTGGGGATTTTTTTTTTAAAAATGGTTTTTTGGGGGGCTGGAGCAATAGCACAGTGGGTAGGGTGTTTGCCTTGCACACATCCAACCCAGGTTCAATTCCCAGCATCCCATATGGTCCCCTGAGCACTGCCAGGGGTAATTCCTGAGTGCAGAGCCAGGAGTAACCCCTGTGCATTGTCAGGTGTGACCCAAAAAGCCAAAAAAAAAAAGGGGTTTTTTGTTTGTTTGTTTTTGAGCCACAACTGGCAATGCTCAGTGGTTACTCCTGACTCTACATTCAGGAATCTCTTGTGGTGCTGTTCAGGAGACCATAGGAGATGCCAGGGATCAAACCCAACTTGGCCCAAATTGACATGTGCAAGGCAAGTGCCCTATCCACTGTACTATCTCTCCAGCACTTTGAAGGCCCCACCATCCTATACCCTGGACCAGCGCTCAGTCACATTGTGGCATGTTCCCTTTGCCCCTGTCCTAGTTTCTCCGCCACTACAATGTCCCTAAGCTTCCAGGGATGGCTCAGTGGTAGAGAGTCAGCCTTGTGGACATGAGCCCAAGTCCCATTCCTGGGACATGAGCCCAAGTCCCATTCCTGGCACCACTATGCTCAGAGCACCCCCATGGCCTTGCTGTTGAGATTTCCAGTGCCATAAGGGTGTGTGATCTTCACAGTCAAGTATCTGACTGCACTGTGAGCACCTCAGCTGAGTGTGCTCAACTATGGCAACAGAGAGGGTCAGAGAGCCAGTACAGCGGTAAGGCTGACCCAAATTAGATTCACACACGGTCCCTCAAGCCCTGAGCACAGAGTCAGGAATAAGCCCTGCTGGGTGTGACACCAAACGAAAAATCAAACATGAGGGGGGAAAATAAAAAAAATAATAATAAATTAAAATGTCCCTGGTCTCCACCTATATTCATTGAATGGTTTTTTTTTAATTGAGGCACCTTGAATTACAAAGTTACTCATGTTTGAATTTCAGGCAAACAATGTTCCAACAACAAAAGCTTCACCAGTATCTATTTCCCTCCACCAATTCCCCCAGTTTTCCTCCTACCCCCAGCCAGCCTCTAAAGTCGGCAATTCTTTTTGTCTGTGTTTTGGGGCAATACACTACATCACTCCTGGCGGAGCTCAGGGAACCGTATCGGGTGCTGGTGATGGAACCAAGGTCAACTGCATGCAAGGCCTTACCCACTGTACTATGGCTCGCTTCAGCCCCTTTTCTTTCTTCTCTTGTAGACACCGGTTCACAATACTGTTACTGATAGGGTTTCATGCATATCACTTTACCTCCTTTCAGCAGCGGCCTCTCCTCCAGAGTGACCACTTCCCTCTAATATTCCTTGTCATGGTATCCCTTCCCTATCCTATGCCCCCGATCCCCACTCCATGGTGGCAAGCTTCTGACTGAAGCCCAGTTCTCATGTTCTTCATTTATATTGCCTTTGGGCATTTGTTATTTCCCAACTGTGATTCTTTATATCCCACGTACGAGAGGTCATTCTGTGTCTGTCTCTCCTCTGACTAACTTCACTCAGCATGACATTTTCCAGCTCCATCCATGTAGCAGCAAACTGCACGACTTCATCTGTTCTTACAGTTCCTTTATGTGCATGTACCATAATTTAAAAAAAAAATCTTCTTGAATCACCTTGAGATAGTTACAAGCTTTCATGTTTGGCTTACAATCACACAATGATCAAACACCCATCCCTCCACCAGTGCACATTCTCCACCACCAATATCCCCGGTATACCCCCCCTTTCCCACCCTCCCCCTGCCTCCATGGCAATTTCTTTATCCATTCATCTGTTCTTGAATAAGTTGTTTCCAGATTTGGGCTATTATGAATAGTATTGAAATGAACATAGAAATGTAAATGTCTTTTTTTTTTCTGCTTTTTGGGTCACACCTGGCAATGCACAGGGGTTACTCCTGGCTTTGCACTCAGGACTTACTCCTGGCAGTGCTTGGGGGATCATATGGGATGCTGGAGATTGAACCCAGGTCAGTTGCATGTAAGGCAAACACTCTACCCGCTGTACTGTCACTCTAAGCCCCAGGAGTGTAAATGTCTTTTATGCATTGTGCTTTTGAGCCTTTAAACCCCAAAGGCTCAAAATTGTGTTTCTGAGCCTTTAGAATATATTTCAAGAAGTGGAATTGCTGGGTCATATAAAGCTCAATTCCTAATTTTTCGAAGAATGTCTATATTGTTTTCCAAATAGGCTGGATCAGGGAGTCGGAGAGATCGTATAGTAGGTCGGATGCTTACCTTGACCTGAGTTTAATCCCTGGCATCCCATAATGTTCCCCACCACTCCACCCCTGAGCACTCCTGGGTGACGCTCAAAAATGAACAAACAAAAAAGGCTATACCAGTGGATATTCCACCAGTAGTGGATGAGGGTCCCTTTCCCTCACACCCCAAAATCCATGTCAACATTTGTGGTTTTTATGTTTTTATTCTTTTAGAATTTTTGTTATTGTTGTGTTGTTGATCTGTTTATTTTTTGTGCCACACCCAGCTGTGCTCAGGGCTTACTCCTAGTTCTGCACCCAAGGATCACTCTGGAATTGGGGAACCGTAGAGGGTGCCAGGGCTCAACCCCAGGTCAGCTGCATGTAAGGCAAGCACCCTACCTGCATCACTATCACTACAACCTGTTTTTGTTCTTTATGATGTGTGCCAATCTCTCTAGTGTTAGGTAGTGATTAGTGATGCAGAGCTTTTTTTTTTTTTATGCCTCTTGACCATCTGCATTTCTTCTTTGAGAAAGTTTCTGTTTATCTCTTCTTCCCATTTTTTTATGGAGTTGTATGTTTTCTCTTGTAAAGTTCTACCAGTGCTCTATATTTATTTTGAGTATTAGCCCTTTATCAACTGAGTGGTAAACAAAAAATATTTTCTCCCAGTCTGTGGGAGATGTCAGTGTATTCTGATTATCATTTCCTTTGAGGTCAGAAGCTTCTTAATTCAATGTAGTTCTACATGTTTACCTTTGCTTCTGCTTGTTTGGCCAATGGTTTTGAATCTTTAAGGATGCCTCTAGCGAAGGGACCACTATGACAATGATGGTTGGAAGTGATGGCTCTGGATGGAAGCTTCATGCTGAAAGTGTGTAAAGGATCAAACATGACGGCCTCTCAGATCTGTATTGCAAACTATAATGCCCAAAAGGAGAGAGAAAAGGAAAGAAGAAAAGTGCCTGCCATAGAGGCAGGCTGCGGGGAGGGGGACTGGTGGGAGGGAAACAGGACATTGGTGGTAGGAAATGTACACTGGTGGAGGGATGGGTGTCGGAACATTGTATGACTGAATCCTGATCATGAACAGCTTTGTAACTGTGTAACTCATGGTGATTAAATGGAAATAAATAAATAAATAAATAATGCCTCTATCTTTATCATTCTTGACTGATTTCTTCATTCTTTCTTACACTTCTGCCACCACGGGTAGGCCAGCCCCCAGAAATACAGGGGCTACTCTCAAGCCTGTTCACAGCTCAGAGGCTGGCTCCCTGCTCTGCTCCTGATCCTCAGCCACTGTTTCCCTCACTAAGGTTTCTCTCTGGGTTTGTCCCCTGAGTCCTTTCCTGACTCTCCCCAAACCCCGCTTCTTTTTTATTTTTTGCTTTTTGGGTCACACCTGGCGATATACAGGGGTTACTCCTGGCTCTGCACTCAGGAATTACCCCTGGCAGTGTTCAGGGGACCATATGGGTTGTTGGGAATCGAACCCGGGTTGGTCGCATACAAGACAAATGCCCTACCCTCTGTGCTATTGCTCCAGCCCCCAAACCCCGCTTCTTGAAGGGCCTACCTGAGGATTTGTTCCTGACCTCACACCTCCCTGGGATCTTCCCTTAGGAGGCTAGTTCTCATCACCTCAACAAATCCAAAATGAATGCCATGTCTGGTGGAGGGATGGGTGTTCAATCATTGTATAACTGAAACCCAAGCACAAAAATTTGTAAGTCTACAACTGTACCTCATGATGTCTCACTAATTAAAAAAAATGCATGTCATGAAAGCAGGGTGCCAGTGTATAAATTCTCGGGTGAAAAGCACAACACTTAAGCCTTCCTGGGGATGCTGCTCTGACTGGCTGACTCCCCCACCGCCCAGGCCACATCTCTCCTGTGAAGCTCCAGGTTCACCTCTAGATGCCCCTGTGCTGGGTTCTAGACTCACCCAATCTCAATCCTCTCTCCCCTGTTGCCTGTGGTTACTCCCGACTGTGTTCAGGGGTTACTGAAAGCAGTGCCGGGGCTAAACCCGGGCCTCTAGCATGCAAAGCCTGCACACTAGCCCTTTGAGCCCCCCTCTGTGGCTGACCTCAACCCCATTATACCCACCCACAGTCCTACATGCCCCCTAGGGCTCAGGCTGCTAAATGCACCCCAACCACTCCGAGTTCAGATTCTTTCTCTGGACTCTGCTATTCATCCCCGTGTAGAACCTTCCCTGACCTCCAGCCAGACACACTGACCTCCTGCTCTTTGCCCCACAGCTTCCAGAAGCCTCCTTGGATTCTATACAATGACTCCTGGCACAGAGTCACGGGTGGGCTGGTGCGTGAGGGGTGTGGGGACAAGGGCTGGTAAAGCTGGCAGGCCAGCGTGACAGAGGGATCCAGAGCCAGCAGGCAAGTTTCAGTGCCAGTGCCCTGCTGAGAGCAAGGCCTCATGACTATGACCCCAGGGTTGATCTGACACTCCCTGGGCCCAGGAGAAGACTGCAGACTTGACAGGGCCCCTGGGAAGCAGCATCTGCACGCAGGCTGCTGGTTGCGCAACCACTGGGAGAAGGAAGGGGCAGAGGCTCTTTGCAACCCGGTTTCCAGCCCCAGCATTGCCCCAAGGCCTCTTGGTCAAGTGGCACTTGCACATCAGCTCCTGCACAGTGGGGTTTCCAGCCCCAGCATTGCCCCAAGGCCTCTTGGTCAAGTGGCGCTTGCATATCAGCTCCTGCACAGTGGTTAGGAGACCGGTCACCCCAGAACTCAACCCCTCAGGCTCCAGCTGGTTCCAAATAAGAGCAGCTGTGGGGCTGGCCCAGGCAGCAGAGAGGTTACTCCTGGCTTTGCACTCAGGAATTACTCCTGGCGGTGCTCAGGGGAACCATATGGAATGCTGGGAATTGAATCCGGATTGGCCCCATGCAAGGCAAATACCCTACCCGCTGTGCTATCGCTCTGGCCCCCATAACACATACTTTTTAATTAAAGATGGGGCTGGAGTGATAGTACAGCGGTAGGGTGTTTGCCTTGCACGTGGCCGACACGGGTTTGATTCCCAGCATCCCATATGGTCCCCCGAGCACCACCAGGAGTAATTCCTGAGTGCATGAGCCAGGAGTAACCCTGTGCAATGCCGGGTGTGACCCAAAAGGAAAAAAAATTTTTTTAATTAAAGAAAAAGGGGAAGAGCTGGAGAATAGTACAGAGAGTAGGGCACTTGCCTTGCATACAGCCAATTCAGGTTTGATCTCTGGCATCGTGTATGGTCCCCCTAGACTGCCAGAAGTCATTCCTGAATGCAGAGCCAGGAGTAAGCCCTGAGCACCACTGGGTATGGCCCCCAAACAAACAAAAACAAAAAAGAAAAGAAAGTGGGTGGGAAAAATAGTATAGGGGTTTAAGACGCCTGCCTTGCATGTGGCTGGCCGACCCCAGTTTGACTCCTGGTACCCCATAGGGTCCCCTGAGCACCGCCAGGAGTGCCTGAACATAGAGCTATGAGTGACTCCCAAGCACTGCTGGATATGCCCCCCCCCCACGCGCAAAAAAAAGAAAAAACAATAAAGGAAAATAAAGCTTTTATCAAAGGAAAACTTACAAGCAATAGGGGCTGGTGGGAGAGGTCAGAGTGATAGCATAGGAAGTAGGGTGTGGGTGTTTGTCTGCATACAGCTTACTGGGGTTTGATCCTCAGCATCTCATATAGTTTTCTGAGCACCACCAGGAGTGATCCCTGAGCACAGCCAGGTGTGAACCAAAATCAGAAAAAAGAAAAAAAAAAAGAAAGAAAGAAATTTTTCTCATGGGAATGGCCAAGGTGGGGGGTATTATTCACTCTGTCCTTTGCAGGAGGACTCACTCAGAGCCAAAATACTAAGTATAATTGGGGACTTCCACCCCAAAATAAAGTACATGCACTGAGTATAAGTACCTGTACTCTAAGAAACAGCAAGGGGGTTTTTATACCTGTATGTCTCCACCAGGGCCCAACAGCTGAAGACCTCCAGGGCCCAGCCAAGGCCATGCTGGGACCACTCTCCACACACTTGGATGAGCCTCACGCATAAAAGAACTGGCAGAGGAACCCAGGTGTGTGGGACCCGGAGCTGAGATCTCCAAGCCTGCACGGTTTGGGACTGGACCTGCCAGTAACTAGACAGTTACACCCACCAACTGCCGTGTAACTCCAACAACGGCCAGGATCCAGAGATTATCACACTCAGCTCCCGGAAGCGCACGGCCGCATTCGCGGCCACGTGACATCTTATCATCTCATTCCTACTTTGGACAAACTGGCAGGCTACCAAATATAACCTGCCCACACGGCAGAGTCTGGCAAACTCCCCGTGGTATACCCAATATGCCAAATACCAGTAACAAATGGGTCTCATTCTCCTAACCCTGAAAAAAATGCCTTGAATATGGCACTTTAAAAAAAAAAATTTCAGGGCTAGGACGAAGAAGACGTTACTGGCACCTGCTCGAGGCAATCGACGAACAACAGGGTGGTCGTGATCGTGATCATGATGTGTATAAAGAGCCTTTTCACAGTGGTGCTGAGGTACGGGTAATGGTGCTACCAGTGATTCTAGGCTAACCAGGATGTCGGTTAGCACAAGATTCAGAGGCTGTGATGCTGCTTGTCCCTGCAGGGCTGAGTATTTGGCCGCCATGGTGGTGCTGGGAGCCCACACATGTTCATGGGTTACTCCTGGCTCTTCACTCAGGGAATCACTCTTGGCAGGGTTTGGGAGAACCATATAGGGTTCCAGACATCAAACCCAGGTCAGCTGCATTCTAGACAAGCACCTTACCCACTGTACCATCACTCCAATCCACCCTCCCCAGTTCCTGGGAGCCAGCAGTCACTCCTGATGATATTTGTCCCTGCACTACAGTGACAGGTTGGTGCTCAGGCCCTATGATGAGATACCACTCAGGGCCAGCTATTCTGGGGCCACTAGGGATACACCAGGCAGTGCTAGGGATCAGCCTCGGGGCCTCATGCATGCCAGGCATGCACTCCAGTCTCTGAGATAACTCCCAGCCCCTCATAATCGTCCTTTTATCACAGATCACACAGACATCTTAGAAGGCCTAGAGCAGACCCTGAAGCCTGGATTTTAGGTTCCAGGAATTGAAAGCAGGCCACTTATAACTCAGGGCTGTAGGCTGTAGACAGGTATAACTTGGGGCTGCAAAGGGATAGGTCCTAGAAACCAACCCCATTCCCCATCCTGCCATGGCCCCCCCAAAGTGCCTTACCCAATGGGGGCATTTGTTAACCAACAAGTAGAAGGATGGAGCAAGAGGGTCTAACTCAACCTGGACAGGAGGGAACCCCAGAAGAATTTCACCTTCTCTAGCCCAGGGATTAAGAAAGGCTGATGACACCACAGGTATTGCTTGCTGATCCCCAGGCCCTTCCAGTCCCGAGTTCATTCTCTGTGAGAAACAGCGTGTGGTGGGCTCAGCTTTTGCCCAAGACTTCCGACTTTAGAGGGAGGATCCTAGGAAATCTCCCAAGATATAGCCCTTGGAAAAGTTTCCTCTCCCTATTCCAGAACTTTCTGTGGCTCCTCCAGCCTCTGCTTTTTTCTTGTTTGGTTTTGTTTTTAACCACACTGTTCAGTGCTCAGAACTTAACTCCTGGCTCTGTACTCAAGGATCACTCATGGAAGGCTCGGAGAACCATATGTGGTGCTGGGGATTAAACCTGGGTTGGGGGACTGGAGCGATAGCACAGTGGGTAGGGCGTTTGCCTTGCACGCGGTCAACCCGGGTTCGATTCCCAGCATCCCATATAGTCCCCCGAGCACTGCCAGGAGTAATTCCTGAGTGTAGAGCCAGGAGTAACCCCTGTGCATCGCAGGATGTGACCCAAAAAGAAAAAAAAAAAACCTGGGTCGGCGACATGCAAGGCAAGTGCCCTACCAAGGGCCTACTGTACTGTCGCTCTGGCCCTTTGGCCGCCTTTATCCCAGGGTCCTCCATGGCCTCACCAGTGCCTCTGACTCACTCACACCTCATCATTTCTGCCTTCTGGAGAACCACTTCTCCCAGAATGCCCAGTGGCCAGCACTCACTGCCATGATGTACATGAGTACATCAATGTGTCCCATTCAATAGCATGACATGGGGCTGGAGAGATAGCATAGCTGGTAATGCATTTTCCTTTGCCTTGCATATGGCTGATCTGGGCTCTAGTCCCAGCATGGCATAACGATAACAGCATATGGTCCCCTGAGGCCTACAGATCCCAAAGCCTCAGGGATCTGACAGGAGTACAGTCGAGTGTGCCCTCCTGCAAATGTGCAAATGTGACACTAGGGTGGAGGGGAATGTGAGGTTTCATCTGCCCCTACCATTTCTCCAGTATACTTTATTTTAAACTTCTGAAAATCTAAAAAGTATTTATTGAGGCTAGGGATATGGCTGGAGCGATAGCACAGCGGATAGGGTGTTTGCCTTGCAAGCAGCCAACATGGCTGACCCGAGTTCGTTTCCTCTGCCCCTCTCGGAGAGCCTGGCAAGCTACCGGGAATATCTTGCCCGTATGGCAAAACGTATTCCATATACCAATACACAGTAACAAGTCTCACAATGTTACTGCACCCGCTCGAGCAAATCGATGAACAACGGGAGGACAGTGACAGTGACAGGGATATGGCTTACCTTGCATGTGTGAGGCTCTGGGTTCACTTCCTAGCACTGAATAGTATTGTAAAACACAGTTCCTAAAATATTAAAAAAGAAAATTCTTAGAATCACAGGAGTAACTCCTGTGAGTACTGAGCCAGAAGTAACTCCTGAACACCACTGAGTGTAGCCTAAACCCCATGTATTGTGGCCAGAGCAGTAGTTCAGTGGGTAGGGCTCTTGCTTTGCACTTGGATGACTTGGGTTCAACCCCTGGGACCCCATAAGGTCTCCTGAGCATTGCCAGGAGTTATTGTTGAGTGTAGAACCTAGAGTAATCCTTGAGCACACAAGGTGTGGCTCAAAACAACCCGCAAAAAAACCCAAAGTATTTATTTATTCTTTCTTTATTTGGGGGGGTTGGGGGTCACACTTGGAGATGCTCACTCAGGAACCAGGGGCCATACGGGGAGCTGGGAATCAAATCTATTTCAGCCATGTGCAAGGCAAGAGCCCAACCCAATGTACTATTGTTCTGGGCCCCACTTACTTATTTTAATTTGAGGGCCATACCCAGATCTGTCCAGGGCTCACTCCTGCATAGGTCACCAAGCAGTGCTGAGGACTGAACGGGGGCTCCTGTGTACAGAACATGTGCTCTATCCCTCTGAGGCACTTTCTACACTGAGTGGCTGATGAAGAGAGTCCTTCTTCCTATCTCTTCTGAAGGGTAAAACTGGGAGCAAGAGTGGTTAAGTGTGTGGGATATGACTCAGCAATAAAGGGATATAGACCCAACTCTGACATCCCCCAGCACTCCCTCACACACACCGGGGTCACCAGCACCTCTTAATGTGTGTCCCCCCCCACCTTTGTTGTGTTTGAGTTTTTTAGGCTAGGTCTGGCAGTGCTCAGGGCTTACTTCTATTCTTTATACTCAGGGGTCACTCCTGGTGGGCTCAGGGGACCAGATGGGGTGCTGGAGATGGAACTCAGGTCAGTCACTTGTGTAAGGCAAGAGCCCTCCCTGCTATACTATCTCTCAGGCTCCTGGACGTGTTCCTTATTTAACATATGTGCATGTGTGCAAGCATATCCCCCCCACACACACACACACACACCAGGGTCCCCAGCACCTATTGTTTTGTTTGGTTTTTGTTTTGGGGCCACTCTGGTGATACTCAGGAATTACTCTTAGCTCTACAGTCAGGAATCACTCCTGGCAGTGATCAGAGAACTATATGGGATACTGGGGATCGAACCCGGGTCGGCAGCATGTAAGGCAAATGCCCTATCTACTGTACTATCACTCTGACCCTGTGTCCTCTATTTAAAACACATATCAAATTCAGGGGCCACGAATGCAACTCCTGCTTTGCATGTGTGAGGTCCTGGGTTTGATGCTTGGCAAGACCAAAAAATATATATATGTGTATACATACATATACATTACGTATGTATATATATGTATATGTGTGTGTGTGTGTGTATATATATATATATATGCCCATCTACTTATGAAATATTTGGTACTGGGAAAATAGCTCAAAAGAATGGGGTACACAATTTGCATACAGGAGACTCAGCTTTGATCACCAGCACCTCAGTACCACCATCATCAAGCTGGGTGTTGTCTCTGAGCACTACTGGGTGTGGCCAAACAGAATAATAATAACAATAATAATAATAAAGAACTTGCCATTGCGGGGATGGGAGTGATAGTACAGCAAGTGGGGAACTTGCATTATCTGCAGCTGATTTGAGTTTGATCTCATTTGAGTTTGAGTTCATTGAGCCCCGCTATGAGTGATCCCGGAGCAAAGAGTCAGGAGTAAGCCCTGAGCTTTGCTGGGTGTGCTCCCCCCAAAAAAAGTTGCCACTGAGATAAAAGGCCATAGAAACCTAGCACAAGTTTGAGGCTCCTGGCTCCTGTAAAAGGCTCTCCAAACAGATCCATAGCAATTGGGATGCGTTCGGTTTCTTGCTTATTTAGCTTCCAGCCCACTCCCGCTATTACGGCACCTTTCTGTCAATCACTCTCCACAATTCTTCCCCTAAGATTACAGTTAGCAAATAGCTCAGAGAGCTGGAAGCATGCCCACACACCAGGGCCCTGGGCACCACCTGAGTACTTTGGGTGCCCTAGTAATGCTGGGGCAGCTTCCAAAAATAAAAAAAACTAAACTAAATGGAGATAGGGAAGTGATACAGAGTTAAGGCACTTATCTTGCATGGCCCCTACCCAAGTTTATCCCTGGCATCACATATGGTTCTCTGAGCACTGCCAGGAAGTGACCCCTGAGCCCAGAGTCTGGAATAAACCCTGAGCACTGCCAAGTGTGACCCCGAGCCCTCTGAAAGAAACAAAGAAAGAGAGAGAGAGAGAGAGAGAGAGAGAGTATTTTTGAGTTCTGAATGATAGTACAGCAGTAAGGGCACTTGTCTTGCACATGACTGGCCTCAAGTCAACCCTCGGCACCCTCATAAGGTCCCTGCCAGTTGTGATCCGCAGCATAGAATCAGGAGTAAGCCCTGACCACGTGGAGTGTGCCACCTCCCCCGCGCCCCGCCAATAAAAAAGAAGAGTTTAAAAAAAATGATTGTCCTGGGAGAGGCCAAGGAGAATGGAGACCTTGGATCAGATCCCCAGCACTGATGGTCCCTCAGGACTAAGGCGGACTACTTCTTGAGGACTGCCCTGTGTGGGCCAAAAGCAAAAAAAAAAAAAAGAGGGGGAATGAGTGCCCCCTGGTGGCCTTCATAGATGCTACATCAATGTTGGCCACGGGAAGTGGAGTTTCAGGATTTCCTGAAAGGAACTGCAGGGATCCTTTTCATAGAGCTGCTAGTCCTAATTCCATCCTGTCCTGGTGTGTGTGTGTGTGTGTGTGTGTGTGTGTGTGTGTGTGTGTGTGTGTGTGTGTGTGTGAAAGGGGCCACGATTCTCCACAGTGTTCCTCTGTGTGTGTGTGTCTGTCTGTCTGTCTGTCTGTCTGTCTGTTTGTATGTAAGGGGCCAGATTCTTCACACTGTTCCTGGCTTATCCAGGAGGAGGAGAAAGTCTCTTCTCTTGCCTTGTGCCTGGTTCCCACACTTGAGGGGCCAAATAACTCCTTCCTCCATGACCTGTTTTTCTTTTTAAGCAGTTGGAAAGAGGAGGAAAATCTGAAGAATGTATTCTGAGAGCCAAGGGAAGTGAATGTTTCCAGAGGAAGGGGTCATCTGTATCTAGCAGCTAATGGTCAGCTGCTGTGCAGAATAAAACTAGACAAATCAGTTCCAAAGGAACTTGACAAAAGCCTTTATTGTGGAGCAGGAAGGGTGAATGTGTAAGTGTTGTGAGTTTAAGAGGAAATGGAAGGAGAAAAACTAGAGACAAACATTTTTAGTTTGTTTTTTTGTTGTTGGGTGTTTTTTTTGTTTTTGTGGATTTTTTTGTTTTTTGTTTTTTTGCTTTTTGGGTCATACCAGATGATGTTCAGGGCTTATGCCTGGCTCTGCACTCAGGAATCACTCCTGGCAGTGCTCGGTGACCATATGGGATACTGGGAATCAAACATGGTCAGTCACATGCAAGGCAAACACCCTACCCGCTGTACTATAACTCCAGTCCCTAAACTTTTTTTAAGTTTAGGAAAGAAGAAAGGAAAGAGTATCTTTGAAGAATCAAGAGGAGTCAACATAATGTTGATGGTAAAGGTAAAAGGTAAAGGCCCTCCCGTTGATCGTCGGTTTGCTCGAGCGGGCCCAGTAACGTCTCCATTGGAGACTTTGTTGTTACTGTGTCTGGCATATCGAATCCTCTCGGTAGCTTGCCGGGCCCTCCGAGAGGGGCGGAGGAATCGAACTCGGGTCGGCCATGTTGGCCGCTTGTAAGGCGAACGCCCTACCCCCTGTGCTATCGCTCCAGCCCAATATTTTACTGAGGGGTCAGAGAGATATGATATGGGTTATAGTCTGTGCCTTGCATGTAGCTAACCCCAGTTTCATTTCCTACATTTGCCACATGTACCCCAAATACTACTGAAGAGTGACCCCTGAGCACAGAGCCTGGAGCAGTTCTGAGCACTGGGGGTGTGTGGCATGAATACCCACCCTCCACCCCCAGCACCAAATAGTAATAAAAATAAAACAAAACTAACATTTCACTGAAACCCACACCAAGAAAACTACAAGTTTAATGTTTGTTTTGCGACACCAGGGACCAGGCCTCATATATGAGAAGCATGTGCTCTCTCACTATACCTCAGGCCTAGGCCCTTGATGTCCTTTATTCAGGGGAAACAGGGTTTTGGGAAAATGGCTCCAAAGACTGGGGAGGTGGAAATCATGCCCAGTTCAACCTAATCAGTGGCTGAATAAACAGCAGTACTCCTACATAAAAACAAAAAACAAAAAAACAAAACAAAGGCTGGGGTGGATGCATGCAATATGGGAAACTCAGGTTCAAGCCCTGGCGCCACAGTTTCCTTCTTTTTATTGAATTACAAAGTTTTTCATGACTTTCAGGCATTCAATATTTGAGTACCAATCTCTCCGACAGTGTTCTTAGTTTCTTTCCCATCCCACAATCACATGATCTGAGCACCACAGAGAAAAGATTCCTAAGCACTTCTGAATGTGGCCCCTGAAAAGCAAATCAAGGGGGCTGGAGCGATAGCACAGCGGGTAGGGCGTTTGCCTTGCACGCGGCTGACCCGGGTTCGATTCCCAGCATCCCATATGGTCCCCCGAGCACCGCCAGGAGTAATTCCTGAGTGCAAAGCCAGGAGTAACCCCTGTGCATCGCCGGGTGTGACCCAAAAAGCAAAAAAAAAAAAAGCAAATGAAAACATGGGCTGGAGCAATAGTACCGTGGGTAAAGTTCCTGCCCTGCAGGCGGCTGACACAGGCTTGATCATTCCTGAGTATAGAGTCAGGAGCAAGCCCTGAGCATAGCCAGGCATGGCCCCATGAACAAAAAATTTTTGTTGTTTGTTTTTGGCCCATACTGGGAGGTGCTCAGGTTTTACTCCTGGCGCTAGGCTCAGGAATCACTCCTGACCGGGTTTAGGGGGGATTGTTTGGGGTCAACCACATATAAGGCAAGTGCCCTTATCCAGTGTATTATCTTGCCAGCTCCCAAACAAAAAAAAGGGGGGGGGGGCTGGAGCAATAGCACAGCAGGGAGGGAATTTGCCTTGCATGCGGCTGACTCCCAGCATGCAAGGCAAATTCGATTCCCAACATCCCATGTGGTCCCCCGAGCACCGCCAGGAGTAATTCCTGAGTGCATGAGCCAGAAGTAACCCCTGTACATTGCCAGGTGTGACCCAAAAGCCAAAAAAAAAAAAAATTTAAGAGGGTGGCCAGAGAGATTGTACAAGATGGCAGGGCACTCGCACGCAGTCACTTTTTTTTTTAAGGTGTAGATTTCTTCTTTGTTTTTTTTTTTATATAGTATAAAGTAGTTTTATTTTATAAAGTATATTTTATTTTATTTTATAAAGTAGTATTTTATAAAATAGAGCCGTGAATATAATCTCAGGGCTAGGATGAAAGAGACGTTACTGGGGCCTGCTCGAGGCAATCGACGATTAACAGGACGATGAAAAATGAAATGATGAAAGTAGTTCACAATATCTGATTACATTTAATAGTCAGATACCAGTCCCACCACCATTACACCTTCCCACCACCGTATTTTGGATATTTCCATCCCAAACCTCAATCCCTGACCCAAAGCAAAACTTAAATATATTTTGTATTGCTTGTTATGAAAAACCACTGAAAATGCTACTTAAAAGTATCCTTAAAGGAACGAGTGTGAAGATTGTTGTATTTCACCCAGGGGTCATTAAGCCCTTCTGTAAGAGATCACTAACATGCTGTTAAAAGTTGAGTCTTAAAATAAATAAAGTTGGGGCTGGAGAGATAGCACAGCGGGTAGGGCATTTGCCTTGCAAGCAGCCGACCGGGTTTGATTCCCAGCATCCCATATGGTCCCCTGAGCACCGCCAGGAGTAACTCCTGAGTGCAGAGCCAGGAGTTACCCCTGTGCATCGCCAGGTGTGACCCCCAAAAAAGCAAAAAAAAATAATAATTAAAATAAATAAATAAAATTAAACTGCAAAAAAAAAGTTGAGCCTTGTGTATGTATACATATATATATATATATACCACTTAATCACTTAACTTCCCGTTAGTCGTCGATTTGCTCGAGCGGGCGCCAGTAACGTCTCCATTTGTCCCTGTCGCGTGCTAGTGTAGCCCAATGGCATCTGTTCGCTCCGGGAACATGAAGGACCTCAAACCGATCGTTCATGATCTTCAGGAAGAAGTCTGACCATCTGGTAGGTGGGCGGCCACGCGGTCTCTTGACATCCCGTGGAATCCAATCAGTAACAGCTCTAGTCCAACGGTCGTCTTTAAATCTCATTACGTGACCAGCCCATCTGATTGTCGACACCTTGGCAAATGAGACAGCGTCCCTGATCCTTGATCGTCGACGGATGTCAGAACTCCGGATTCTTTCTCTCATTTGAGTGAAACGTAATATTCCAAGCATAGCTCTTTCTATTCTTCTTTGGGAGACCTGAATGGCGTTCTCATCTTGTTTGCGTAGGGCCCAGGTCTCTGAGGCATATGTTAATGCAGGAAGAACAGTGGAATCAAAGAGATGTGCCCGGAGCCGGAGGTTCTTCGTCCTCTTAGCTATTTCTTCGACGTTCTTGAAGGCGTTCCAAGCCGCTCTCTTCCTCCTGCGCAGCTCGGGTGCCAGGTCATTTGTCATGTTGACCTCTCGACCTAGGTAGACATAGCTGTTGCATTCGGAGATGGTCGTTCCATTGAGAGCGAATGGGGCGTCAGGAACAAGGCTGTTTCTCATAAACATTGTCTTCGTAAGATTCAGCTGTAGTCCTACCTTTCCACACTCACGGTCAAAGTCGGCCAGCATTTGTGCCGCTTGGCTGATGTTTGGTGTTATTAAAACAATATCATCAGCAAAGCGGAGGTGGTGTAATTGCCGACCATCTATTTTCACTCCCATTCCTTCCCATTCCAGTCGTCGCATGATGTTCTCGAGGGTGGCACTGAAGAGTTTCGGTGAAATGGTATCACCCTGCCACACCCCTCTCTTGACATCAACGATCACTTCTTTGTAGAATGGTGAGATCCTGGTAGTGAATCCGCAATAGAGCTCACGGAGGATCCTGATGTATTGGGCTTGAATGCCCTGATTGGCTAGGGCTTCAATGACCGCTTCCATCTCAACAGAATCAAAGGCCTTCTTTAAATCAATGAACGTTAAGCAGAGCGGCATCTTGAACTCCCGAGAAACCTCAATGAGCTTGGTTATCGTGTGGATATGGTCGATGGTGCTGAATCCTTTGCGGAACCCAGCTTGCTCGCATGGTTGTCCTTCATCTAGTGTTCTGCCAATCCTATTCAGGATGACTCGAGTGAACAACTTGTAGATGACAGACAATAGGCAGATCGAGCGATAGTTGCCAATGTCATGGATGTCTCCCTTCTTGAACAGTAGTACGGTCCTGCTGGTTTTCCATTGGGACGGAACCTTGCATTCAGACAGGTAGCGAGTGAAGAGCCGAGCCAGTGTATTGATGAGTACTGACGGCAGGTTCTTCAGGTGTTCAGGTCTGACCTTGTCTGGGCCGGGTGCTGTTTGTTTCTTTACCGACGAAATGGCGTGTCGGATTTTGGAGGGGAGAACGTTGGGAACAACATACCCATCCTGTGGAATTTGGTATGTTGGCAAGTGGACATGGCTATCGAAGAGATTTGAGTAGAAGTCATGGATAATCTTCTCCATTGCCGTTCTGGAGGATGTGATGGATCCATCAGGACGTCGGAGGGCAGTCATCTTGGTCTTATAGTTGGCGAAGGACAGGCGGGCGTTACGAATACTTTTCCCGGCTTCTGCCGCATCTACCAGTACTTCTGCTCTTCTCTCTTTGAGGTCTTCCTTGATCGCATCTCTGCACTGCTTTGCAAGCTCGGACGTTAGCTTGCTGTTGCCTGAGGCATGCGCCAAACCACGCTGGCGAATTAGCTCAAGAGTTTTCGAAGATAGGCGACTTTTTGTGGCTATCACTCTCTTGGCGTTCCTCGCACATTCATGGAGGTGCTGAACCAGTCGATCGTATTCCTCGTCAATGTTGTCAACAATGGCATCTTCCCATGTTGCCGCAATAGTACCAAAGAGTTCCCAGTTGGTGGTCATTCTGGGAGTTCTCTTTTTGAACTTTGCAGCCCTTTCTCCCCGCTCTGTGAAGTAGAATTTTGCACGAAGGAGACGGTGGTCCGATCCCGTTCGAAATTTTGGGACAACAGCGACATCAGTCAGGCAAAACCGTCGATTGAATATGATGTGGTCTATTTTGTTGTGGAATCGTCCACCGGGAGACTCCCATGTCCATCGTTTAGATTCTGCCTTCTGGAACTGTGAGTTACCATGGATGGTCTTGGTCGACATGATGAACTCTGACAGTCTCTCACCCTGTTCGTTCCATTCTAGGCCATGGGTCCCGATGTGAAGTTCTTCAGCTGATCTTCTCGGTCCTATCTTGGCATTAAAATCACCCACAATGATCTTGTAGAAGGTGTGGTCTTCTTTATAGAACTTCTCTAGCTCCATGTAGAACTTCTCGATTTCTCTTTCATCATAATGAGATGTTGGTGCGTAGACAACGAAGATAGAAACTGCAGGCAGTGAGCCACATCTATTCAAATGTAAACGTCCGATTCGGGTTGTTAGGCATTCGAATGAATCAATGCTCTTGGCCAAGTTTGTGTTGACAAGGACACCGATGTCTCCAACACCTCTTTTATCGCATGTTCCGAGGAACAATTCTTCTCCAGTGTCGAAAACGGCATGGTGAGATTCGTGCCTTCTTGTCTCGGTCAGACCAATGATGTC
Organism: Sorex fumeus; assembly: GCF_029834395.1. Classification (NCBI taxonomy): domain Eukaryota; kingdom Metazoa; phylum Chordata; class Mammalia; order Eulipotyphla; family Soricidae; genus Sorex; species Sorex fumeus. The sequence goes on along the minus strand of NW_026606129.1, from coordinate 49,182,990 downwards.
GTACTTGATCATTCGCGCTTGTACCATCAGGTCCTCGATGGATGCATCTGATGCTAGCGTACGTGCATTGAAAGTACAGACGATCATTTTTGTCTTCCTTCGTTGTGGCAGCCTAGGTCGGCCTTGAGATTTTGTTGGCCTCTCCTTTCTCATCCTTCTCAGTGCTGCCATGTCGGTGAAGCCTTCAGGGTCAGGTGAATGAGACCAGTTGTAGTTACTGGTTTTGGCATATCGAATACACAGCGGATAGCTTGCCAGGCTCTTCCGTGCGGGCGGAATACTCTCGGTAGCTTGCCAGTCTTTCGAGAAGGATAGAGGCTTTTGGGGTGACCTCTAATCACCCTTGTAGGTGTTACCATATTTGAACCCTATCAAATATGGTACGACAATTCCATATATATCGAATACTCTCGGTAGCTTGCCCGGCTCTCCGAGAGGGGCGGAGGAATCGAACTCGGATCGGCCATGTTGGCCGCTTGTAAGGCGAATGCCCTACCGCTGTGCTATCGCTCCAGCCATATATATATATACTGTCCTCCCATTGTTCATTGATTTGCTCGAGTGGGCCTAGTAATGTCTCCATCGTGAGACTTGTTGTTACGGTGTTTGGTATATTGAATATGTCACGGGTAGCTTGCCAGGCTTTGCTGTGCGGGTGAGATACTCTCGGTAGCTTGCCGGGCTCTCCAAGAGGGGCAGAGGAATCAAACCCAGCTCGGCCGGGCTGGCTGAGCGCAAGGCAAATACCCTACCACTGTGCTATCGCTCCAGCCACTATATATAAATATCTGTAAAAACAAAAGTTCCTCTAAGATTGGTTGCCTCCATTTTGAACCCCATCAAATGTGGTGCACTACTCTTAGAGTATGGGTAGGGTATGTCCTATGAAGTGCCCAGGAATATGTTCACTCGTGGGGGAGGCTCAGCCTGAGCATGTGGAGAGTGGCCATAAGCATGGTGGTGATTGAGTTCTGGAGGTTTCCGGCTGTGGGGCTGGGTCCCTTGGGGCGGAGAGGGGTCTCACCCGCCCCCCTCCAGGGTACCCTAAGTGAAACAGCCTTGCACGGGGTCCAGCGGCAAAGTTATGGCGAGCGTCATGTTGCTCCCTTCCGGGAGAGAAGGACAGCACACAGTCACTTTGGATGTGACTCAGGTACCATTTCTGGCTCCACATATGGTTCCCAAGTCCTGCCAGAAGTGCTCTCTGACTACAGATCAGGAGTAACCCTGAGCACTGCGAGGTTTGGCCCCCAAACAAAAGCAATAAGATAATAAAAAGGGGGGAAAGATGAATGTGAAACTCTCCATGGACTGAGGGAATCCTGCACCTCAGGTAGTGGAGTGAGGTTTCCAAGGGATTTGAGCAAAAGCTGGTTTCTCAGAACATTTTAAAAAGGCACCATGGAGACAATTCATGATTGACTTAGGGAGGGCTTCCTTTGGAGGCCAGCAGGTTTCATTTCCTCAGATAATGGGTGCTGAATAAAGCAGGGTTGAGCACTGTGACTGATATGTCAGCTTGCTAGACGCTGGCATTTTCCTTTAGTGTGAACTGATTTAGGATTAGACCTGGAGCCTGACCTGGGTCAGTGGGGAGGCCTCCTATTTCCTAGGGCCCCTCTTACAAACTGAAATATACCACTCATAAAGAAACACAAGTGAATCATGAATGTGACATTCAGTGCATTTCTACAAAATGAGCACAGTCATACAATCAACACTTGGATCGTAAAAACAGGACCAGTTTCCAAAAATTCCCCGCCTGGCCCCTTTTTGTCACCAACCTGGCCAAAGAAAACCAGTATACATCAAGGACTAAAGAAGAACAGTACTTTGCATTTTTTGAAACTTCCTATCAGAGGAATAACTGGTATGCCCTTTTATGTGTTCACCAGCAGTTGTGAGAGGCATTCTTTTTGTTTGTTTTGTGCCCAGAGGCCATGCTAGGCTGTGCTCAGGAACTATCCCTGCTCCTGCTCGGTGCTCAGGAGTGACTTCTGACAGTTCTTGGAGAATCATATGGTGCCAGGGATTAAACTGGGGTTGGCAGCCCGGGCAAGAAAAGCACTAAACTTGCATTGCTATCTCTGAGGCACAGAGATTCATTCTTTGGTCCTTTTTCTTACTTTCTCATTTTTTTGTCTATTTTTTGTTTTGGGGCCACACCTGGTGGTGCTCAGGGCTTACCCCAGGCTCTGCCTGCACTCACAATCACTCCAGCATTCCTTTCCTTTCTTTTGATCCTTACTTAGCACTGTGCCTCTGGTAGCAACCTCCAAGCACAGACCCAGAAGTAGCTCAAATACCACCAGGTGTGGCCCCCCAAAGCAAAAATGAAACAAAAGCCTCTACTTCCCCATTCTATTATTGATGGGGAATTTGGGTCAATTTTGCTTAGTCAGTTTATAGCTAAAATGAACAACGTGGGGTCAGAGAGAGTAAGGAGGTAAAAGCCAGCAGAGCCAGGAAAGTCTCCTAAGCAATGCTGGGAGTACCCCCCCACACACACACACAAAATGAACAATATACCTGTGAACATTCCTCCTGTATGGGACATACTTAGAAACTTTACTGTCTCTTCTGTTCAATCTTTTCCCTTCCCAGAGACTTCCTCTAGGTTCTTCCCCTCACCTCTCACTGTTCCTTCTCAGAAAACGTGGCAAAGACCTCCACTGGGTTCCCGGCAATACCCTCTGTGTACAGTGCAGTCTGCAGAACGTGCAAACACACACACACACACACACACACACACACACACACACACACACACGAGAACCAGGACTGACCATTCCCCCATTCCCCTGTGATTCCTCCCAGACCCACCTTCAACCAGACTGCCCAGCCTCAAGACCCAAACAAGACACAAATCCTAAAACTCTACCCCTCAAGGCGAATTAAGATCCTTATGCTAATTAATGAACCCCAAATTTGTCTCCTAAATGCCACCCTGAACATAAACAACAAGACACAGTTCATCAAATTCTTCTGCCTATATTTGAATTGCTATCATTTTAAAGTATTGACCTAGGTGCTTCAATTATTACCTAGGAATCATTCTAGATTTCTCCCTCCCCCATCCCATTTTCCGTTATCAAAATCTAAAGGAGATATCCTCCTTCCTGGCACCCAAGGTCACTCCCTTTTGCCTCAAAGGCCCCAGCAACCTCTTCCCCCAGGACTTCTACCCCCATTCCTTGGTTCTGGATCTCAAGATTTGGGATCTCACTGGGACAGCTTAGACAGCCCCTCCTCTCTCTGCAGGTTCCCCCCTTCACTCCCACTGATCCACCCCCGCAGCAAATCTGATTCCATTATCATCCACCTCCACGCCCTCCACTGTCCACAGGATAAGGCCCAACCCTTCAGCAGGCTCTAAGTCAAGAATTGTTCCCTCGGTGCATGTGCTGTCCAAGCCATTGTGCTGCTTGTGCCCACGTAGTCAAGCAGAGCACATGTGTCCCCCACCACTACCCCCTTGAGATGGGTACTGGGGCTCTCTCCACCTCTGGAGAAACAGCATTCTCATTTGAGCGCGTTACTCTTACTCTCTCCCTTTTCTCTCCCTCCTCTTCCTCAAACTCTCCAAATAAAATCTGTTTTTACTTAAAAAGAAAGAAAGAAAGAAAGAAAGAAAGAAAGAAAGAAAGAAAGAAAGAAAGAAAGAATTGTTCCCTTCTTCCCACTTGATTCCCACTGATTTCTCACAATCAGTCCCAGGTGCCCATTCTAGAATTTTGCCTGTTCAGCAAACTAGTTTCTAGAAAGCTGTGATCTTTACCTCCAGACTTCTGAGGATTCCTACCTCACACCTTCAGCTTCAGTGCTTTCTTATCCCTTGGAAGTCTCCCCAAAATCCCCACAGCCTCACGCATCAGTGCCCCACCTCCAGCTCCCACCAACCCTCCCAAAAGGCAACCATTATCATGATGATGGGCCTATTAGGGGAAGAGGAGAGGCTCCTTCAGAGAGATTGCATTATTTGCTTTCTTTTTCTTTCTTTCTTCTTTTTTTTTTTTTTTTTTTTTTTTTTAGGAAACTATGTACCCCCTGAGGGTGAGGATTTGTGGCATTTGACTAGAAACACTGGGTTTGTCCCAGTAAGTACTGAATAAACATTTGCTGAATGAACATCAAACCCTGGGTTGAGCCCAGTAGTAGACTACAAAGAACTGAGAGACAGGGAAAAGTTTCTGCGATTTAGCTGCAATAAAACTTTGAAACAGTGGCTGGGCCAGGGAGAGTTATAAGTGCAGAAAGCTTCAGTGGTCTGGGATTTGGACGAGGCAAAGGGGTCACAGAACCTTCACAGTTGGAGTGCTAAAAAGAAAATGAAGAGGTCTTACTGTAAAAAATCTGTGTTCTAGGTCAAAGGTTTTGAGCTTTAGCCTGTCAATTATTGCTTTACAAACCTACATGCAAATCAGTCATAACATTAATTTTAGGATTCATGGACAGGATTTTATTGGGGGGCATGTATTCAGGTTTTACTCCTGGCTCTGTGGTTAGAATACATGCCCCCCCCCAATAAAATTCTGGTGGTGGTTGGGGGATCGCATGTGGTACCAAGGATCAAATCCAAGTAGGCCATATGCAAGGCAAGCACCCTATCTGCCATACTATCTTTCTGGCCTGAGAGCGCTCGCGCATGCGTGCACACACACACACACACACACACACACACACACACACACACACACAGAGTAGATAGGTAGATACATATAGTATATATATATATATATGGTATATACATGATATATATGGTGTGTATATATGTATATGTATGTGTATATATATATCGAAAGAGAGGTAGAGAGAAAGAGAAGAGAGAGAGAGAGAGAGAGAGAGAGAGAGAGAGTCTTCCTGGGTTGGATTCCTGGCACCAAAACCCCCATGAAACGGAAACTCAACAAAACACTGTATATGGAAGTCCCTGCTTGAAGCAATGTGGTGCCCATTCTAGAATTTTGCCTGTTCAGCAAACTAGTTTGCTGGGTGGGGGTGGGGTAATGGATTTTAAGCAGAGTGTGGGGGAAGAGGTCAGTTTCCTATTAGAAAAGAGTACTTGAGAGTGTCAGCCTGTGGATGTCCACCTAGAATAGGGCAGCAGTGAGAAGAAGAAGGGTCACTGAAGGTGGCTTTCCTGCCAAAGGGATCAGAAGGGGTTGCAGGCCTGGAAACAAGAAATGGCTCTGAGGTAACCAGAGCCTGAGCTGCTTCTAATGGGCCTGAAGTACTCAGATGGGGGGTTGGGATTCAAGAGGGAGATTCTGGTTTGAGTAGGAACTTGGGAGTGCTATGAGAAAGAGGGGAGTCTGAGTCAGTACTGGGGGTGAGTGGAACTTTGGGGAACAGCCACCAATAGTGGAGGTGCTGGGCCAAGGAGATAGCTCTAAGGGCTGACTTGCATGCAGAGGTCCAGAGTTCAATCCCTGGCATTGCATGGTCCTTCTAGCACTTCTAAGAGGCTACCATGCCCCACCCTTACCTATGCAAAAAAGAAATTTTAAAGGGGGTTTCACTAAAAAATTTTGCCATTTCAAAATAAAGATTGAGCAATAGAACAGGACCTAGCTTATGCTCAAAATACTGTTGTACCAGGGCTGGAGAGATAGTGCAAAAGGTAGGACACTTGCCTTGCACACTGCTGACCCAGGTTTGATCCCAAGTATCCCACAGGGTCCCCCAAGCACCACCAGGAATAATTCCTGAGCACAAAGCCAGGAGTGACCCCAGAGAAACATCTAGTATGGGCCCAAAACAAAACAAAACAAAAACCCAAAATACCATAAATACATATATATATATATATATATATATATATATATATATATTTGGATCACACCTGACCATGAACAGGGGGTTGCTCCTGGCTCTACACTCAGGAATTAATTCTGGACCATATGGGATGATGGGAATCGAATCCAGGTCGGCCGCGTGCAAGGCAAACGCCCTACCAGCTGTGCTATTGCTCCAGCCCCAAAATACCATAAATATTAACACTATTATGACCCTGTCACCTAAACTACAATAAAAAGTTTAAAATATAAAAATACTGGGGAGACTAGAAAGACTAGAGAGAGTATAGCTAGCAAGGCTGTTGCCTTGCTCACAGCTGAGCCAGGTTAACAACCCCTGGCATCACATGGTTCCCTCAGTCCCACCAGGAGTGACCCCTGAGTGCAGAGCTGGAGGTAACTCCTGAGCATTTCTGGGTATTTCCCCAAAACAAAATAAAAGGGGGGATCTGGAGGGGTGGGGAGATAATTTAGAGCACTATGTTCTGCTTGGGCTGGAGCGATAGCACAGCAGGTAGGGCGTTCGCCTTACAAGCGGCCAACATGGCCGACCCGAGTTCGATTCCTCCGCCCCTCTCGGAGAGCCCGGCAAGCTACTGAGAGTATTCGATATGCCAGACACAGTAACAACAAAGTCTCCAATGGAAACGTTACTGGGCCCGCTCGAGCAAATCGACGATCAACGGGAGGGCCTTTACCTTTATGTTCTGCTTGCAGGAGCTCCAGTTTCGATTCCAGTTCATCTGAGCACTGCCAAAAGAGACCCATAGAGCTGGAAGCCCATCCCTGAGCATCAAAACAGGAATGACCTCAAAAGAAAACTTAAATAAATAAATAAGTGAGATCTAATATGTCTTCCAAGAAGCCCCAAGGAAGAGACGAGAAAAGTAAGTCCTTAGGAGGAGGAAGCAAGCATCTGGGGCATAGGGACAGGCTCTAATCAAAGACCTTGAGTCTGGAAAGGGACCCTGTGGAGCAGAAAGCCAGAGGACGAGCTGGGCTGGTGAAGTGGCCAAGCCCTAGACTCCACAGAGATCAGTGGACCAAGTTCTAGTACTAGCACTTTATCTCCAGGGCCTGAGAAAGTGGGTTTACATTTAAATTTGAAACTGATCATTCTGCTAGTGTATTGATGGAGTTACAACAGAGCTGGAGAGACCAAGGGAAGGGAATCACAATAGTCCTACTTTGAGACTGTAACAACTTATTGGGGGGGGGGGCACGGGGATGAGGGGAGTGCAGTGCTGGCTCTATGCTCAGGCATCACTCCTGGTGGTACTTAGGGACCATATGCTGTATGCTGTGCAGGGATCAAATTGGGGTTGTCTGAGTTGAAGGCAAGCACATTAACCCATGTACTAGCTCTCCAGCCTGAGATGGTAGCAAATTACGCTAGGAAGATGCTACAGAGGGGTAGGTGCTTCTTACCAGCTATGCTGGTAGCAGGATTGGATTAATTCGCTATTGTTATAGCATGAGCACTTTAAGAATTTACTAGATTGCTTTTTCGTTTGTTTATTTGTTGTTTTTTTGTTTTGGAGAGGCTTGAGAGTCATGTGGAGGAATCAAACCAAGGCCTTTCACGTGGACTAAGCCAGAAATCTTACTGGTCCCTCAATTTCAGTTTAGCACTGAGAAGCATAGTCAGAAGAACTATAGAATCCTCCAAATTGGGAAGCAGTCCAGGATGTTGTATAACTTATGCCCTGAGTGCCGCTGTGGGGAGGAAAAACCTCTAGAATTAGAGGTCCCCAAATTCTGGTTCTTTATCCTTATCGCTTAAGAAGCTCTGACTTCTGTTAAGATACCAAAATAGATCTAAGGTAGATCTCCTTCAAGTTCTAGTACATGTCTACTCTATTTTCCAGGAGGGCTCTACTTGGGGGACATCTCTTAGAATCTTTTTTGGGAAGAGATGGGGTTTTAGACACATCTGACAGTGCTCAGGGCCTATTCCTGGCTCCGTGCTTTGGGGATCTATCACTTCTGGCAGCACTCAGGGGATGGATCAGCTGCATGCAAAACAAGAGCCACACCTTCTATACTCTGTCAGAGTCTTGAGTCTGCCCAGTACTACCCAATAGATGTATACATTCTCCTATATAAGGTAAAGGTAAAGGCCCTCCCGTTGATCGTCGGTTTGCTCGAGCGGGCCCAGTAACGTCTCCATTGGAGACTTTGTTGTTACTGTGTCTGGCATATGGAATACTCTCGGTAGCTTGCCGGGCTCTCCTATATATACTTTTAAATCTGTACACAGATATTAGCAAGTTATAAAGATTGTCTTAATTTATTTTGTTTATTGAGAGAGCACCCCTGTAGGTGCTAAAGGGTCCTGGCAGTGCCAGTGATATCCCCCTCCCCCAGGCCCCAGCCCACACATGCAAAGCTGGGTTCCAACCTTTTGACCCATCTGCCTAAATCCAAAGGCTAGATTTTTTTGTTTGTTTATTTTGCAGTGCTGGAGATAAAACTGAGGGTGTCACACAAGCAAGGCAAATGCTCCTTTGCTGAGCCACATCCTTGTTCCTCCCTTGGATATTTTAATTGCATAGCCCTAGTGGGGAGTACCGCCTAGAAACTCTTTGAATTATTCTGAACTGTAAACCACTTTGAAAACCACTAAAATTGTGTGACTTTTAAGGCCATTAATACCAGAGATCACAACACATTATTTTAATTCATAATTTGGGGGGCGGCAAGATAGTACAGTGGGCAGGGCCTTGCACAAAGCCAACCAGGGTTGAATCCCTGACATTGCTTATGGTCCCCTAAGCTTCACCAGGACTGATCCTTGGCTACAGATCCAGGAGAAGGCCAGGTGAGTCCCAAAGTGGCCTAGGTGTGGCCCAAACCCCCCCAAAAAAGAAATTCATAATTTATATTTGTACAAGATTGTGCCAAGAATAAGCTTTGTACGGCAGTTTTGTCTTTTAGGTACTATGCCGGAGCAATAGTACAGTATTGTACTATTACTCTGGCCCCATGTATATGTTTTTTTTAATGTCAAAGTTTATGGTTTGTCCTATCATTTAATTTTTTTAAGTTTATTTTGGGAGATCATACTCAGCTGTGCTCAGAGATTACTTCATGTGCTATGTTCAGGGGAGCAAAGAAAATGCTGAAATGAAACCCAGGTCAGCCATATGCAAGGCTGCAATACCATCTCTTTGGTCCCTACAGTCTTAATGACTTCTGTCTTTCATTTTTATTTAAAATTACTTCTATACTAGTGTACCATCAAGTCTCCCCCTTTCTTAAATCCGTGGCTTTAATTAACCTCATATAAAGGCCCTCCCGTTGATCGTTGATTTGCTCGAGCGGGCCCAGTAACGTCTCCATTGGAGACCTTGTTGTTACTGTGTCTGGCATATCGAATACTCTCGGTAGCTTGCCGGGCTCTCCGAGAGGGGCGGAGGAATCGAACTCGGGTCAGCCATGTTGGCCGCTTGTAAGGCGAGCGCCCTACCCGCTGTGCTATTGCTCCAGCCCTTGTTAATTATCTAATTTATATGTTAATTATCTAATTTATATGTTATAAGTTTTTATCAATATTAACACATAAAAAATTGAAAGAAAGAGTGCTTTTCCTGGTTAGTTAACTGATTTATTCTCAGCTTTAACAGTATATACAATCCATATTATTCAATATATAAATATTTGTTAAATGGATAAAAAGTTGGTGCTGAAGAAGTGAGACTAACAAAGGAGTCAGCATGGTATAGAGCTAAGAATATATCTTTATTCATGTCATATCCAAGCCACTAGTGAGCGCTACCTCATTGTGGTTAATTTAATCCTGATAAAAGTCAAACTCCTTATCTCTAATACAAGACTATCAATATTTAGAGCAAAAGTTATAAGATTATAAGATAAGTGGTGTTTTATGTCTGTGAATTTTTACTCTTCCATCATACCAAATTCAGTGCTGTTATATTCTTCTCTATGTTATTTTATGTCTGAGAAATTTATGATTTTATTCATTAAAATTTAATATCTTATTCTTAAATAAATAAAATACACGTTCATGCTGGAAAAAAAAAGTTTATGGTTTGTTTCAGTACAAAGTCACTGTACCTTCACACTGCCATACCGCCAAAATGCCCAAGGCCCTGCATCACTGTCCTTAGGGCACTTCTACTTTGCCTCTTCCTCCTCTTCCTCCTCAGATTCCCTTTTAAATACCCTGAAAGCAGTCAGTCTTTTTCTTTGCAGTATGGACTCATGAGGAGTCCTCTGAATAGGCACTGAGGGATCTGTAGGAAGCAAAAGGAAAAGCAGGATCCCTGTTTTTTTTTTTTTTTTTGAGTCTCTAGTAAATTCTGGGGACTCATGATTAAATAATCAGGTGGATGATAGCAGGAGAATGTGTCAGTCAGGATGGCTGAAGGTAGAGTTGGAAAAGGTGGGTGTTAGTTAAGTGAACTGGGTTGGGGTTGGGGGAGAAATTTCAAGCAAATCTCATAGAAAGCAACTGAAGTTGGTTTGGATCTAGCAAAATGGTAGGCTCTTAGTAGAGAATGGATGAAAGACTGAGTGAACACTGACCTGCCGCAAACAGAACCACATACGACTCAGATGTCCCATGTCACAGCACAGGACTTATTCCTTCTAGTGCAGCACCAAGAGTTCCCAGAGTAGGTCTAACTGAATGGGGATTTGATGTAAGGGTTTGGCTAAATTATGGTCTTCCTTTTATTCCCATTCACAGCCGAACACGGTCCCCCAAACATAATCAGAATAGTTTTTGGGGTTCACCCACAGGTATTCAGGAGCTATTCCTGCACTCTGCTCCATGTTGCTCCTGGCCAGTCTCAGAAAATCAGGCAACAGTACTGAAGATCAAAACTGGGTGGGTCTCCTGTTTACAAAGCATGCACTCCTGTCCTTGTTTAGTCAACTTTTAAGAGAAAACATGGGGCCAAAAAGATATTAGAGTGAGTAAGTCTCTTGCTCTGCTCACAGCCCACCTGAGTTTGATCCCCAGCACCCCACTGCCCCCCCTCCCCAGTCTCCCAGCACTGCCAGGAGTGATTCCTGAGTTTAGAGCCAGAGCCAGGAGTAAACCCTGAGCGCCATCAGGTGTAGCCCTTCCCCCAAACAAAAGAAATTAAAAAGGAAAAAAAAAGTCATAGGCTGGGGGTAATGACTGGGGAGAAAATATTTCTCTAATCATTTCCCTCTGGGCCTACAAAAATGAAAAAAAAAAGAAAAGAAAGAAAAAGGAAAAGAAAAAGAGGGGGCAGCAATAGTGCAGCAGTTAAGGTGCTTGCCTTGCTTGTAACTAACTGGTTTCCATCAGGCACTCCAGATGGTCCCCGGAGCACCACCAGGAGTGATCCTTAAGCACAAAGTCAGAAGTAACCCCTGAGCACCAGTATGTGTGGCCCCAAAACAAAAATAAACAAATAGGGGCTGGAGCGATAGCACAGCAGGTAGGGCATTTGCCTTGAATGCGGCTGACCCAGGTTCGATTCCCAGCATCCCATGTGGTCCCCCGAGCACTGCCAGGAGTAATTCCTGAGTGCATGAGCCAGGAGTAACCCCCGTGCAATGCCGGGTGTGACCCAAAAAGCAAAAAAAGAAAAAATTTTTTAAATTAAAAAAAATAAAAAGAAGCACTACACAACCATTAGCTACTATATATATATTTTTTTGGGGGGGGGGGTCACACCTGGCAATGCACAGGGGTTACTCCTGGCTCTGCATTCAGGAATTACTCCTGGCGGTGCTCAGGGGATCATATGGGATGCTGGGAATCGAATCCGGGTCAACTGTGTGGAAAACAAACGCCCTACCATATTTACCATATTACTATCAAGGAGCTCCCAGTGGGATAAGCAAGGGTGGAAGAGAAAGAAATGAAGATGTAATAAGAGCTAAAAGGTAGGTGAACAGAATACTGACATCCACAGCCTAGACTGAATCCTAGTAGCAGGCAGGGCCCAGTCCTAGGTCATTCCGTTTTCTCTCTTATTATAAATTGGGGTCCGGATGCAAGGGGAGAGGGGTGGTAGGCAGACAAGGCTCCACAATATTGCAGTTTATAGGCTGAGTCAAGACTATTTCCTGCCTGACTTCCAGTGGCTCCGACGGCCTTCTGCAAACTCCACGCTCTCTCAGACTGCAGGGTGATGCAGCCTTGAGCCATAAGAGGGTATGTGGTGGGGGGACGGGGGTGGGGGTGGGGGAACCAGGCACGCGCGCGGGAACTACGCTTCCCAGCATGCAACGGGCTAAGGGAGCCTCACGGTCTCGAGCGGCGATTCGCAGGTTCAGCCGGGAGTTTTCATTGACCTCTAGCCCCCGGCTCCGGTCTGGCGGAGGCCCCGCCCCTTTCTGAGAGCGGGTGAGCGAGCCAGAATGGCGCGAGCTCTTTCCATCTCCGCCTCTCATTGGTCTAGCCTAGCTGCCATTCGGGAGCGAGGAGGAGAAGTTGCTCACTGATTGGTGGATTCCGTTTGGCGCCAACTAGGAAATGAGGGCGGGGCAGCGGCGGGTGCCAGAGAGCAGCTATTTACCGCGAAAGGCCACTTCGGCGGCGACAGCCCAGGAAGGAGGTGAAGGTCGCCCTGTTTGCTGCGACCCTGGCTAGGAAGTGGAAGAGACAGAGTGAAAAAGACGGAAACAGTGATCCTGGGCCGTTGCCTCGCGACTCTCCCTTCTCCTCTCCTCGACTTGCCGCGTTTGTTTAGATTTAATCTTGAGGTTGCCGGCGCCCGCCCGCCCGCTGGCCGCGCGGGCTGAGAGGGGACGCACCCGTGCATGTGGCCGGCGCCTGCCCGCTCCGCACCGCCACCCGTCCGCGCCGCGTACCGGCGTCAGCGGCAGCCCTGAACCGCGGGGTCGTGTTTGTGTTTGACCCGCGGGCGCCGGTGGCGGGGCGCGCGGCCGAGGCGGGTGCCGGCGGGGCGGGGCGGGGGCGGCGGAGGCGGAGGGAGAAGGAGCGAGAGCCCAGGGAGACCGGGCGCCGCCATGGAACTGGGCCCGGAGCCCCCGCACCGCCGCCGCCTGCTCTTCGCCTGCAGCCCCCCTCCCGCGCCTCAGCCCGTCGTGAAGGCCCTGTTCGGCGCGACGGCCGCCGGGGGCCTGTCGCCTGTCACCAACCTGACGGTCACCATGGACCGGCTGCAGGGGCTGGGCAGGTGAGGAGGGGGGCCGCCGGGACGGCTCTCTGGGGGGAGGATCTGGCCGGGAGAAGGAGGGGAGCTGCTCGCCCGCGGCCCCGCCGGCCAGGGCCCCTGCCATGTGCACCCTTCCCCCAGGCGGAATGTCGGGCGGGAGAGGCCGTTCCGATCCTCCAGGCTCCCCCTCAGCTCCGAGACGGGCCCGACTCCCCAACTGAGCTGCCCCTCCGGGCTTACCCCTGCTGCTACCCCAGCCAGCCCTTTGAAATCGAGGCGGGGTGGGGGGGTTGGTGAGGGGAAGCAGACCCTCCTAGGGCACTTGCTTCCAACCTTGGCTGAACCACCTCATGGGATCTTAGTTTCCTGTGAGCTTTGTTCCTCAACAAAGGGCCGTAGCGTTTTCCTTCCTGGCCTTTGTGCATAATCGTGGCGGTTCCTCGCCCAGGTTGCGTTCCGATGTCCATCCCATGCTTTCCTAAAAGCCGGGCATTTTTACTCGGCTTTGCATATTCGGAACCCTCCTGGACTTTTCCTTCTAGCAAAACATCCATCCCGCGGTGTTTCTGGAGAGGCCGAGGAAGCACATGTCATGGAACCTATTCTTGGAAGCAGGGAAAAGCAGCAGCATGGCCTTGTGTGGGTGTCTAGAGCACATCCTCCCACTTCAGGGGAAACCCCCCATGCTAGTGACCTTTCCTGCCCTGCAGTGCGATCCAGAGCGGCCACATCCCGGTTCTCAGGCACTAACTGCTGATCTAGACAACGTGTGGTCCGTGGTGAGGCCTAGAAGTGGTGGTGGCTGACAGCAGCCTCACTACTAGTTAATAGTAGCCTCAGAGGCCATACCCTCTCTATAACCTTTTCTTTATGGCTTTTGGGCCACACTCCCTATGCTCAGGTGGGCTTGGGTGACCATTTGGGGTGCCAGGGATCGAACCCAGGTTGGCCATGCGCAGGGCAAGCACCCACTGTGCTTACTGTTCTGGCCCCATGTCTGTAACCTTTTAGTGATGTTCTAAAAACAATTATTTCTTGATTTCAGTGAATATGAACAGCCACCGGAGGTGAGAAATAGCAGTCTTCAGAGAATGGGGTCCTCAGAGTCTACTGATTCAGGTAATCTTTTAGTCCCTTTTTAATTTTTTTTCTTGGGACTAGGGTGCAACGAGGTATGCTATGCCAGGTTCAGGGGACCATATGGTGTGCCAGGAAGTGAACCCGGGCCAGCTGTGCACAGGGCGAGCACCCTACCAGCTATACTATGGCTCTGGCTGCATTTTTTTTTCTTTTTTTTTTGGGTCATACCTGGCAATGCTCAGGGATTAATTACTTGTAGCTCTGCACTCAGGAATTACTTCTAGCATTGCTTGGGGGACCATATGGGATGCCAGGGATCAAACCTGGGTTGGCCACGTGCAAGGCAAACGCCCTACCTGCTATACTCTTGCTCTGACCCCTTTTTTTCTTTCATTAAAACAATTTTTGGGGGCTGGAGCGATAGCACAGCGGGTAGGGTGTTTGCCTTGCACGTGGCCAACCCAGGTTTGATTCCCAACATCCCATATGGTCCCCCAAGCACTGCCAGGAGTGATTCCTGAGTGCCAGGAATAACTCCTGTGCACTCCTGTGCATCGCTGGGTGTGACCTAAAGAACAAAAAAGGGGGGGGGGGCACTCCTGGTATGCTCTGCCTGGGGTTGAATCAGGATTTGTCTTAAATATTCCTAAGTATCTGTTGTGTGGGAAGCAGTACTTGGAATTTGCTGAAACTTGTGATATCACCTAGGAACTTAGTTTGTTGGGTATTAGAAGAAGGACAGAGAGAAGCCTTGGTATTGCACGACAAACATCCTTAAGAACTATGCCAAGATGGGCCTGGGAAAATTATGTTAGGCATAAAAAAGAATGTAAGGCACCTGGCTTTCAACCATACCTGAATTTGATCCCTAGCACCCTATATGGTTCTCAAACCCTGCCAGGAGTGATTCGAGTGGCCCAGTGACGTCTCCATTGTGACACATTGTATTTGGGATATTGAATATGTCACGGGTAGCTTGCCAGGCTTTGCCATGAGTGTAGAGCCAGGAATAAGCCCTGAGCACTACCAGCTGTGCCACTAGCCTCCCATAAAAAAGAAACTGTACAAAGAATGGCAGAGAAATAGCGCAGTAGAATACAGCACCAAGGCCCTGGCAAGAGTGATTACTTGAGCATAGAGTCAGGGGTAAATCCTAAGGCCCAAAACAACACACACACACACACACACACACACACACACAAATAAGAACTGCAAAGGACTCACTGCTAGTTTGTTGGCAGAAATAAAATGTACCAAGTGTCTGCAAGGAGGTTGTGTACTTGGTCTTGGGGATGAATTAGGGTAGTAAAGTGAACAGAATCACTTTTTCAAACCTAGGGCTTCTCTCATGCAAGGCAGGTTCTCTACCACCGAACCATATCTTTTGCTTAATCTTATCTCTATTAAATGACAGTCTGAAAATCTTAGTGGTTAAATGTAGGATCAAATTATTGAAAGCCTAATGAAATTATTGCAGTGAGCCTGCTAGGGATGAAATGTGCCAGTGCATTTTATTCTAATTCATATTACTGCTGGATTTATCTATGTTAGTATAGATGGAAATCATCCTGGGCACAAATTGCAGGTCTTCAAATGTAGGTTTTTTGTTCTCATTTTCCAAATGTGGGATCCTCATTTGTGTCGCATGGCACACGGTACTCTCAGTGAGGAGCTAATATTTCCAGTTTATAGGTTTATATAGACCTGGAGGAAGAATGTGTTCTAGACAGACAATTTGTTGTTTTTGGCTTTGGGGCCACACCAAGTGGTGCTTAGGGCTTACTCATGATTCTGTGCTTAAGCATTACTTCTGATGGGGCTCAAGACCATATAGGGTGCCCAAGATCAATCCCTAGTAGGCCAGGTACAAGGCAAGCACTTTACCTGCTGTACGATCTCTCTTTCCCCCTAAGCAGGCATTACTGAGACTGGGTCATGCTTAGCATGTCTTCCTGCTACCTTAGCTAAGATGGGTACCTCAGTTGGTGTTATTTTGTTCAAGGTAATCTATACTTGACTTTGCTTGTCCTGTGACTAATTAAATTTTCTAAAACCCCAAATAATTCAAGTTTTCTGATAAAACATTTAAAATTAAAACTATTAATTTCAATAGTTTCAAAAACAATTAAAATAAAACTATTCTAGAGGGGCAGCATGTTTCTTGGAGCACAGAGCTAGAGTAACCCCTAGCATCACTGAGTGTGTCCCAAGTGCTTTTTTGGGTCACACCTGACGATGCACAGGGGTTACTTCTGGCTCTGCACTCAGGAATTACTCCTGATGGTGCTCAGGGGGCCATATGGGATGCTGGGAATCGAACCTGGGTCGACTCTGTGCAAGGAAAATGCCCTACCCGCAGTGCTTTCGCTCCAGCCCCAAAACTTTATTGTTTTTTTGTCTGTGGTTGAAACCAGGTAACTTATAACTTTGAATTCTCAAATATCCCTGAAAAGACATGTACCCATAGGAATTTTTTTTGGCTTTTGGACCGCACTCAGCTGTGCTTACGGATTGCTCTGGCCCTGCTCAGAGATCACTTCTGTGTGTGCTTATGAGACCATAGGTACTAGCCAGGTTAGCCACATGCAAGGCAAGTGCCTTACTCCAGTGCTATCTCTTTTGCCTAGTTGTTCTTATTTATTTTGTTTGTTTTGGGGCCATACTCTGTGGTACTCAGGGCTTACCTTACTCCTGACTCTGCACTTAGGACAGACTTCTGGCAGACTCCGGAGATATATGGGATGCTGGGGATTGAATCTTGGTCAGCCATGTGCAAGGCAAGTGGCCTACCCTGTGTATTATTGTTCCAACCCCTGGTTAATCCGCAGCACCACATGGTCCCCTCAAGCATCAAGAGTACCCCTTTAAAAATTAACAACCAGGGCCTGGAACAATAGCACATTGTGTGGGCCACTTGTCTTGCATGTAGCTGACCCAGATTCAATCCTCAGCATCCTATATGGCCCCTTGGCTCTATACTCAGGGATTACTCCTACAGTCATGGGGGACCATGTGGTGCTTGGGTTCAGCTTTAGGCCCACTGTATTGTCTCTGATTCTGGCCTCTTTCGTTATGGTAATGACAATTACGTGAAATATGCTTTATTTATCCTGAGTTCTTTGTTTTAATTTTTAATTTCTCACAGGTTTTTGTCTGGATTCTCCTGGACCTTTGGACAGCAAAGAAAAGTGTGTATTCACTGCTTTCAATGTTTTCTATTTTTTTGTTGTTTTTATGGGCCAAACCTGTTGATCTTCAGACTGTACTCCTGGCTGTGCACCACACTCAGGAATTATTCCTGGCTGTGAGTAGTTATTCACCGGGGGACCATAATGGATGCCTGGCATTAAACCCAGGTTGATTAATCGCAAGGCAAGCACCCTACCTGCTGTACTGTCTCTCCAGACCCCCAAAATTGTTAATTCATAAAAAGGCACATGCATATAACATTTTTGGATTTGTTTAATAGCCAGTGTTCCTCAGGGATTACTCCTGTGCTAAGATGGGCATTTCCCTTAACGGTCCTCCCGTTGCTCATCGATTTGCACGAGCGGGCCCAGTAACATCTCCATTGTGAGACTTGTTACTGTGTTTGACATATCAAATACATCACGGGTAGCTTGCCAGGCTCTGCCCTGCGGGCGAGATACTCTTGGTAGCTTGCTGGGCTCTCCAAGGGGGTGGAGGAATCGAACTCGGGTCGGCCATCTTGGCCGCTTGTTAGGCAAATGCCCTACCGCTGTACTATTGCTCCAGCTGGACATTTCCCTTAAGACTATGAAATACTGGGGATCGAACTTGGGTCTGCTCTGACCCACTGTTCTATCTTTCTAGCTCCATATAAATTGTTAGTACAATTATTTTGTGCATCCTGCTTGAAATACAGTAATGTTACTGCTGAAGGTAAAAGACTGGAGCAATAATTTAGTGGGTAGGACATTTGCATGGCACACAGCTGACCCAGGTTTGATCCCTGGCATCTCATATATTTCCTGAGTGCAAAGCCAGGAGTAACTCCTGAGCATTGCTGGGTGTGAACCACAACCCCCGCACTCCCCTCCCCGCCAAATTCAATAATGTTATGGCCAGGAATAAGTGCATGTGAATTCATTTAATAATTTTAAAACACCTATGCAGACAGAATGCAGTCTAGGTTAAAGATTATTATGAGATTTGAGAATTGCAGAAATGGATGATATGTAGAATCTGACCTTCCTGCATATGGTTCTCCTGTTAGCATAATGTCTTTTGCATGCTTATGCAGTGCATAATCCCCGCAGCCCTCCCCACAGCACATTCAGCATCCTTAGAGCCAAGACAGCCTTCAGTTCTCACAAACCATTTCCCTCAAGCTGCGACAGCTCCAATCTGGGGGGGAAAAGAAAGAAGGGAGTCTTCTGCACTTACAATGTTGATTTCATTCCGCTTATCCTTACCTAATAGATAAAAGACTGGATATAAAAACTTAACTGTCATAAATAAAAATTAAATTTTGTTTTGGGGTTACACAAGGCATGTGCTTAGGAGCTAATCCTCTGGTGCTCAGGAGACCATGCAGTGCCTAGATCAAACTCAGACCTCCTACATGAAAAGCATGTGCGTTAACCATTTGAGCTATTTCCCTAGCTCACTTTTTTTGAGTATTTTTGAGGATTAGAAGGCAACTTTTAAAAAAATGAGAATGAGACATTATGGCTAGAGAGGTAGAGATATACTGATAACTTTTAGTATCCAGGTATCCTTCCTCAAAATTTTCAATAACTTACCATTATCTGTTTCATAGACTCTGAACTGCCTTAAGTACTTGTAAGACATGGTGCTTTGACCAGTGTATGCCTACTTCTCTTCTACCATTCCCTCATATGTCCTATTCATTCCACATCTGCCAGAGTATACACTTAGCATCTCAAACAAGTGAATATCCCCTTTAAAAAAAAATCTTGTAGGCCAGAGATAGCATAAGCTGAGCACGTGTTTTGCATGCAGGAGGCTCTGGTTTAAATTCCATCAGCACCGCATATTCCTAAAGCACACTGGAGGTCACCCCCAGCACAAGGTCAGGAGTAACTCCCAAGCACCATTGGGTGTGACTCAAAAGTACAAAAATGAAATTGTTCTTGGACTGAGTCTATGAGCTTACTACATGCACTGCATGTGGGAGACCTGGATTCTAACTCTAGCACTGCATGGTGCCCCAGCAGCAAGTAGTAGTAACCCCCTCATCATCCCCAACAAAAAAAGTCTGTTCTTTCATATTGTCTAAAAGGGGATATGTTTTTCTCCTGCCTATATCATAAACAGGATGCCGCTTGTAATGTGTACAAGCTTTACTTGCTTTATTCTCATTATTTACCTTCTGATCTCATTGCAGCCTTGAAAATCCCATGAGGAGAATAAATTCCCTACCTGTAAGTTAGTTCCCTTGTTTATTTTGAGATATCACTGAATATTTGTCCCTTTAGCTTACTGATCGACCCTTAATAGTATATGCTAATTTAGAGGTAAAAATATTTTCCTTAGTCTCAAAAGCATTCTAAATCAGCTTTAAAAGTTACTACCTCTTGGGCTCTTTCCTCCATCTCTAGCAATCAGAATTTTGTTCTTTTTGTGTAAATGTTACTTTTGGGTTGATTTGGCACCCTTATCTCTTAGAGGGTAGAAGCTATTGTGATGATAGGTGTAAAGCCATGTAGTGGAAAATGCTCTGTTTTCCAGGAAAACGGAGCTCCAGCCACATTTCCTGGTTACTTCCTACAGTGTATGAAAAGCTAGTCTTCCCACTGCCATTTTTATTTATGTGCCCTAATTCTTTTTTTTTTTTCCTTTTCTTTTAATACTTTGGTAGCAGAAGTTCTTGGGGTGTAGCCCAGCATTGAAGAGGAGTCATTCTGATTCTCTTGACCATGTCTTTCAGCTGATGGACCAGGATGAGAACAAGGAAAATGTGAGTATCACATTTGTGTATTGACAGGACAGAGGTAAAACCCACAAGCGTGGCTTACAGAGAAACAACTCTTGAGTCTGAGAAACCTAGGCTGAATCGTGCTGCTTACTTATGTCACCTTGGTTGATTTCTAATTTCTAGACTTCGTCATTTCTTTGTAAACTGGGAGTAATAATATGTAGTAGGTCTATTGTGGGAACTCAATGAGTTGATTTTTATAGATCATTTTAAATAGCTCCTGACAGAAGTTACTCAGAAGGTAGTTCGTTTTATTGTTAACTGGTTGGGGGAGGGAGGTATTTAACTCAGAACTTTGCACATGCTTGGCATATGCTCTACTGATTGACACATTCCCAGCTCCCTCAGATCGTAGCTCAAAAGTGTGATTTGATAATACCTGGAGTAGTGTTTCTGGAAGGGTCTTGCCTCCTTTGCATTGACCATGGGATGAGTTGTGTGACCTTGGGAAAGCTTTTTTTTTATTTCCCGCCCCTCTTGGAGAGCCTGGCAAGCTACCGAGAGTATCCGCCCGCATGGCAGAGCCTGGCAAGCTCCCCATGGTGTATTTGATATGCCAAAAACAGTAACATGTCTCACAGTGGAGACATTACTGGTGCCCGCTTGGGCAAATCGATGAATAACAGGAGGACAGTGCTACAGAGCTTTTTTTTTTTTTTTTTTTTTTTTAAAGAGGCCAGCAAGTCTCAGGGATTCATAATGTATTTAAACTGGTAGTTGAGTGCTGGAGTAATAGCACAGCGGGTAGGGCATATGCCTTGCATGCAGCCGACCTGGGTTCAATTCCAAGCTTCCAATACGGTCCCCTGAGCATCTCCAGGTGTGACCCAAAAAAGCAAAAAAAATAAACTGGTAATTGAGAGAGAGAGAGAGAGTGCGAGTTGGGGGCACATTGGTTTGCTTTGGGGCCAAACCCAGCTGTGCTCAGGGATCACTCCTGGCGGTGATTGAGACAGTTTGTTTTGAGTGCCGGGGATTGAACCCTGTACACCCTTGTGCAAGGTAAATGCCTTACTCGCTGTGTCATTTCTTCAGCCTGCAGGTAGGTTTTTCTGTTTTTCTTGTGGGGAACTCCCATGTGGTGCTTAGGAAGCCTGGGCGTTAGCTAGTGATTCTTAACTAGTAATGCAGTTGCCTTATGGTTCTCTTAAGGACCGGTCAGGGTCGTGTAGCAGTGGCCATATGTATTGCTGGTTTACACTTAAGTTTAGTGCTCCAGCCAGGCAGTACCTAGGGTCCAAGAAGGTCACATCCTATAGTCCTGCCATGGGAGACTTGTTGAGCAGGAGTCTGGACCCAGGGTCTTACACATGTTAGGTGTGTGCTCTACTGCTTGATTTACCTCTCTGGCTCTGAAATGAAAAGTTTTTTCTTTGTTTTAAGTGAGGTATCATGGTTCATACAGCTACTACTTCCAATCCCTCCAGTATTTCAGGATTCCTTCATTATTATCCTATGTTCCTTTTTTCCTCCTCCCCTCTTACAGTTCCCTGATCATGTCTCAGGATTTGTTTCCATTGGGAATTGTCTAATTTCTTTGTTTTTGTTTTGGGGCCATCCTGATAATACTCAGAGGTTTCTCCTGGCTCTGCACTCAGGAGTTACTCCTGATGGTGCTTATAGGAACATACGGGATGCCAGGGATCAAACCCGGGTCAACCACGTGCAGGGAAAGTACCCTAAAATGCTGTACTATTGCTCTGGCCCTACCCTTCTTTATTTTTATATACTCCATATACAAGTGAGATGATGTTTATCTTTTACTTTCTTGGTGGAGGGCCACAACAGGCAGTGCCCAGGGCTTATCCCTGGCTCTGTACTCAGGGATCACTCCTGCAAGGGTCATATTTGGTATCAGGGATTGAAACCCACATTGGCCTTATGGAAGATAAGCATCCTACCCATTACTGTCTCTCCAGTTCTGTATCTTTTACTTCTAACTCACTTCACTTAGCATGAGACCCTCCAATTTCATCCATATTGCAGCAGATGGCAAGATTTTATCATTTGGGGATGGGGGAATGGGGTACACACACTGCTGTACTCAGGGCTTACTTCTGGCTTTGAGTTCAAGGATCACTCAGGTCTGTGCTTTGATGACTGTGGTGCCAGGGATTGAGCCTGAGTCATGTGCAAGGTGTACCTTACCCCTTGGACTATTTCTCTGACCTCATTTTACAGCTGAATAGTATATGTAAGTTTTGTGGTATTTTGCAGTGCCAAAAATTGAACCCACAAACTTGTATAGGCAGTACTTGTATGAAGGCACTGAGTTACCACCCCAGCCTGAAATGAAAGTTTTGACTGCCATTTACAAGTAGTTATATGAAAATAATTTCTTTAGAGTTTAGAAAGTTGTTGATTTAGGGGTGGAGAGATAGTACAGTGGGTAGGGCACTTGTTTTGCATGCAGCCAATCCAGACTTGGGCCCCAGTAGCTCATATGGCCCCTATGCACCACCAGGAGTAATTCCTAAGTGCAGAGTCAGGAGTAATCCCTGAGCATCACTGGATATGGCCCTAAAATAAAAAACAAGATATTGATTTAGCTTACAAGTGTAATGTTTTGTGTACTTTAGTAAGGTGCTCCTTGTCTTAGAAAGTAAAGTATGGTATTTGACTTGAGAGAAAAAAGTGCTGCACAAGACCTTAGTTCTCAGTCTTAGAAATTCTTATTTCTGTGGATCCCGTGGTGGAATTAGATTAGACACGGGTAAACCCTTAATTGGAGGTAGTATAGAGGCAGTACACTGCAGCCTGCTCCCTTACTGTATTACTTGAGATGCAGCTGAGCCCCTAAGCTAGTTTTTATGGACAGTGGAAGATGTCTTGCCCATACTGTCTTGCAGGAAGCCTTTGAATTTAAGAAGCCAGTAAGACCTGCATCTCGTGGCTGCCTACACTCTCAAGGATTTGAGGAGGGTAAAGATCTCTTCACACAGAGACAGAACTCTGTCCCAGCTTGGATGGTACGTTCTATGGCTTTCATAGGGGAAGAGAATTAGAACATTCTCTTTGACCACAGTAGGGTTTTTTTTTTTTTTAAATGTAGGAGTACTGCTATTTATTCAGCCACTGATTAGCTGATTGAATTGGGCATGAACTCCACCTTTTTTTTTTTTCATTTTTTTATAATTGTATTTATTGAATCACCATGAGAGCAGTTACAAAACTTTCGGGTTTAAGTCTCGGTCATACAATGAAACACCTGTACCTTCACCAGCGCCCATTCTCCACCACCAAAAACCTCAGTATGCCCCCACCCCATACCCCCCCTACTGTGGGGCAGATGATTTCCACATTACTCTCTCTCTACTTTGATCACATTCAATATTTTGACACCAGACCCACCATTTGGGATTTTACCCCAACACTCAGATTTGCTGAAAAAGCAACAGTAGACAATTTGTTTTCTATTGCTGGTGAAGAATAGCTATGATGTTGTGTGGCTGCAGTAGTGACTGCGTGATTTTGAAATTCCGAAATTTTAACACTTAAATCTGGAGGGATTTGCCAAAACCTGCTGGGTTCTGAGATTTGTTCCTGAGTCTTTTGGATCATGGTCGTTAAGCAGCTTGATCAGGAGCCAGAGAGGACGTTCATGGGCGGTGACTTGGGGTCTTGTTGGGGTGGGGAGGAAAGGGCCGGCTCCATCCCCATCCTGTGAGGCCCCATGTGTCTTGTCACTGAGGGCCCAAACCCGACTGTCCAATGGCCTCTGGAGGATGACAGCCACTGAGACACCTAGGGGGAGCAGGTGGAGGGCAGCACCCTGTCCCCCCTGGTGTGGCCTGGCAACAGTAACCTACTGTGGATCCGGATGCATTTCTGCCAAAAGCTGTTGGATTTCGAGATTTGTTTGAGTCTCTGGGATCATTGTCATTAAGCAGCTTGATCAGGAGCCAGAGAGGCCGTTAGGACCACAGTAGTTCTTACTGTTGTTACTTCAACTTTCTCTTTTGAAACTAGCTGTCATATTTTTGGTATAATTGCTGAATCTGAGGAGCAGAGTAAGAGATAGTGTTTGGAATATTAGACTTGAGCAAGGAATATTTGATCTTGTTCATTCTGGGCTGGAGCGATAGCACAGCGGTAGGGCGTTTGCCTTGCACGCAACCAACATGGCCGACTCGAGTTCGATTCCTCCGCCCCTCTCGGAGAGCCCGGCAAGCTACCGAGAGTATCTCGCCTGCACGGCAGTGCCTGGCAAGCTACCCGTGACGTACTCGATATGCCAAACACAGTAACAACAAGTCTCATGATGGAGACGTTACTGGGCCCGCTCGGGCAAATCGATGAACAACGGGAGGACCGTGACCGTGACCATTCTGGGAAAACAGTCTCAGGGCACAGGGCCTGGGAAATGACTTGGTGGTAAAACAGATGTTTTACCTATGTGAAACTCAGCATTTACTTTATCCCTAGCTCTGGGGCAGGAGAGATAGTACAGTGAATAAGGCACTTGCCTTGTACACATCTCACCTGGGTTTGGTCCCTGGCACCTCATAGTTCCCTGAGTTCTGGTGTGAACCCTGAATACCACATGGTTTGGCCTCAAAACAAAAACAAAAAGGGGGGGAGGAGGTAAAGAATACCAAGTTATTCCAAGTCATTCTTCTAAAAATCTTTCGTAAAAGTTGTTTCATGTCGGGGCCAGAGCAATAGCATACAGCCAACCCAGGTTTGATTTCCAGCACCCCCATATGATTCCTCGGAGCCTGCCAGGAGTGATCCCTGAGCACAGAGCCAAGAATAGGCCCTGAATGCCATCAGTTTGGCCCAAAACAACAATCCCTCCCCACCCCACCCCCAAAAAAAAAGTCATGTGGAGCCAAAGGGATGTGTAACAGATGAGCACACCACATATAGTCCCCCAAGCCCAGCCAGGCATGTACCAAAACCAAACGTAAAATGTCTCGTATGAAAAACATTTTTTCATTCTTAACTTCATTGTGCTGAGAGCTTGGTTTCACTGCCAGGAGTGACAAACTCCTCCCCACGCTTCAGCAGAGTGGGAGTAGCCTCTAAGCACAGCCAGGTGCAGCACTAAAATACAAAACTTTGGAGCATTAGTACACTTGCCTTGCACCAACCTGGGTTTGATCCTTGACACCACATATGGCTCCCCAAGCACTACTGGTTGTCACTCCTGAGCAGAGCCAGGAATAATCTCTGAGCTCTCCTGGGTGTGGCCCCAAAACCATAATAAATAATTTAAAAGAATAAGGGGTCGTTTTGTGGTCTCCATTGACTTGAACCTTTTTGTCTTTCCTCATGTTAACCGATGATCCTATCAACTCTTGTGTTTGTTCCTGTTGACCCATTACAATTTTGTGAAAGTAAACCTTGTCTTTATAAGCATAGCCATAAGGTGAACTAAATCTGGTTTCTCTGTGAAGGCTAATCCTTTTTAGGCTTGACTCTTCTCAGGATTATGTGTGGATGTCAAGTCCTTTATGATTTAGTATTTATTTTTCTTTATTAGCTGCTAAAATTTTATTTCTTACAGAATTTTTACTCATAAAATTAGTGGACATATCCTTGGAAATCAAACCTGGTCATTTCACAAGTCATGTTTTTTGTTTTGTAGTTTTCCTCAAATGAAAGAGATAGTGATCCAGGGAGTGTTAGTCCATTTTTTATGCCACAGTCACCTGTGACTGCCACTTTATCAGATGAAGATGATGGCTTCATGGATCTTCTTGAAGGAGAGAATCTAAAGGTAGTGTGTGTTCTTAACATGTTCCTATTCCACTAATTTGTGTGATTTCACTTATCACCCTAGAAATTAGTTTGAAAAAGATCAATCTTTGTGTAATTTAACTGCTTGTGCTCATTTAGCAAGACTTCACTAAGACTTTGTTTTTAATGCAGTTAAATCCTGTGGGGACTTTAGACAGTGCTATGATTCTTACCCAGAAGATTCTTGACTTTATGCAAGAAACATTATATAAGAATAGTGGAAGGCTTTTTGCTACCTGATATAAAACTAGTGGGATTAAGGATACCACACATATAGTCAGGGAATACTAATTTAAGCTGTGTTCAGATACCTGAGTGGTAACCATGATTCTTTTGACTTTAAAGTTGGGAAATAAGTTGCACACATGCTTACCAAGGGTTACAGATTTAAATGAGGCACACAGTTAGGATTGGGAATATTCCCAGAGGTCACACCATCTGGCTGTGGTACTTGCCAGGGGTCAATCCCTTTTTGTAGTGCTTACACACTGCTGAATAGTGCAACAAGAAATTGCTTTTGGCACTAAGAATTTGAAGTTGCTATGATTGACTAGCAAGACAGGCACCCTGTCCATTTAGTGAATCTTCAATTGAGTTGGTGCAGGCAGGCATATCCAGAAGTGCTTTGGAGCTATTTCACCAGCTCTCAGGGACCAGAGACTGCTGGAGATCAAAATGGGGATTCCAACATGGAAAACATGCACTGTAGTTTTGAGCCTTCTTCCCAGCCTGTCTACTTACTGGATCTTTAAATTCTTATTTTTCTCTGTAGAATGATGATGAGACCCCATCATGCATGGCGAGCCTCTGGACAGCTCCTCTTGTTATGAGAAGAACTACAAATCTCGTAAGTTGTCCTATTGTCTGGAGAGAAACCTTCAGTAATTGAGCTCCTGGAATAGTGGACAAAACTAAAGCTTTGGGTCTATAAACCTTTCCTTTGACTTGTTATTAATGTTTACTAGTATATAGTACAGACTGAGACTGATACCCCTGACTATGAATGCAAAAAAGGGACATGCTGCGAGGACTGTAGCGATAGCACAGCGGGTAGGGCATTTGCCTTGCACGTGGCCGACCTGGGTTCAATTCCCAGCATCCCATATGGTCCTCCGAGCACCGCCAGGAGTAATTGATCTGCATCACCAGGTGTGACCCAAAAAGCAAAAAAAAAAAAAAAGAAAGAAAGAAAAGGAAAAAAAGGAAAGGGACATGCTGGATTGTAGCTCAGCAGTAGAGCATTTGCTTCAGATGTAGGAGGCAATGAAAAATGTCTGTGGCTCCCTTTCACCAATAAGAGAAAAGAACTTACTGGTCTATTGTATTTTTTTTCCCTCAGTTATGAGAAAATAGGGACTAGAGAATAATAGGAGGAGATAAACAGATAAATATGTATTTGGTTTTTAAAAAGTCAGAAAACCTTCATTGAAGAATAATTCATTTTACTTCAGATCATTCTCATATATTGCATCTAGCACAACATTTAAAAACTAATAGTTACTTGGTTTGCATGCTACTTACCCTGGTTTTATCCTGACACAACATATGTTCACCTGAGCACTTTTACCCCAATAAAAATAATAGTAACTCACAGATTTTTTTTCTTTCAAAATTTTTGGGCCACACCCAGCAGTTTTCAGGGGTGACACCTGGTGGTACCTGGCTCTGCACTCAGGGATCAGGCCTGGTGTGCTCAGGGGACCATATGTGGTGCTGAGGCTGAATTTGGGTCTGCATGCAAGGTACTGGGAATTGAACCCAGACTTGTGAAGCACGTGCCCTACTATTGTGAGTCATATCCCCCAGCTCCCAGGAACAAATGTTATGGTTAAATAAATTAGGTTCTTTTGGAAGATATAAAATATATGTTGATGGGGCTGGAGCGATGGCACAGCGGTTAGGGCGTTTGCCTTGCAAGCAGCCAACATGGCCGACCCAGGTTCGATTCCCAGCATCCCATGTGGTCCCCCGAGCACCGCCAGGAGTAATTCCTGAGTGCATGAGCCAGGAGTAACCCCTGAGCATCGCCGGGTGTGACCCAAAAAGCAAAAAAAAAAAAAAAAAAAAAGATAAGAAATATACATTGAGAACATTTTGGAAATGGCTGTCCAGTTTTTAAATTGAATTTTAAAATTGCCACTATTATTCAACATTGTGAATCACCATTGTATCACCTCAGCCCACCTCATTAAGGACCTTCACAGTTGGGGAATTTCTTTTCCACAGTTAACACAGACTGAATTGCTGGAGACATGAAATAGTGGTTTCTGTCCTGAGCTCAAAGATTTGTTTCCATCTCATTTGATTTGAAGAAAAGATGCCAGAGAGATAGCTCAAAGGGTTATGGCTTGGTGCTGGAGTGATAACATCGCTGATAGGGCATTTGCCTTGCACGAGGCCAACCCAGGTTCGATTTCCAGTATTCCATATGGTCCTCTGAGCACTGCTAGGAGTAATTCCTGAGTACAGAGCCAGGAGTAACCCCTGTGCATCGCCGGGTGTGACCCAAAACACACACACACACACACACACACACACACACACACACGACTATGTCTTTTGGGTGGAGTCATGGGGATGGGGAGCCACATTTGTGGTGCTCAGGTCTTATTC
The DNA here is from genome assembly GCF_029834395.1 of Sorex fumeus. NCBI lineage: Eukaryota > Metazoa > Chordata > Mammalia > Eulipotyphla > Soricidae > Sorex > Sorex fumeus. The sequence goes on along the minus strand of NW_026606129.1, from coordinate 49,154,674 downwards.
CTTCTTCTGTCCAGAAATTACTTAGAGGTGCTCAGAGGACCATATGGTATGGGGATCTAACTGGCTGGCTGTGTACAAGGCATTCAAGTAATAAGGTTTTAGTAAAAGGTGGGTCTCTCTTTTTTTTTTCCTCTTTTCTCTTTCCTCTAAGGGCAATCGAAGCAAGCAATTTGACTCCCCTTCCACATATAGCTCCAATACCCGATCAATGTTGAAGAGATCAGAACGATCTCAAGAGGAATCTCCACCTGGAAATCCAAAGCGGAGGAAGAGTGTGGCTGGGACAAGGCCTGAAGAGGCTGGTAGTCCAGAGAAACACCAGGAGGTTAGTTTTGCAAGTTCCTTTTTTGCTGGTGGAAAGTGATCTTGGGTTTTCCTGCCTAAATTGTCCATTTGAGGTTGGGAATAAGGCTCACTGATAGAGCATGTGCATAATAATGTGAAACCCTGTGTGCCGTTCCCGTCACAACATGCAAAGTATGTGCTCCATCCAGATCCTCTTCTCTTTCTATACCTTGTACATTATCTTTGACACTTATTTTGTTTTTCTTTATTCATGGAAGTATTTTCTTATAATCATTGCTTTAAAATCCTTGTTGATTACTTCAGTTTGTTCTGGTTATAGCTCCTTGGTTTTGTTTTGGTGCCTGGAGCATCCAGCTTAGTGCTTCCAAGGAGTTGTTCATGACAGGGCTACTACATGCAAAGCATATACTTTTTTGTCTTAATGTTGAACCACACCTCACAGTGCTCAGGGCTGATTCCTAAGTCAGGAATCACTTCTGGTTGTGCTCAAGGGACAGACAGTGCAGTGCCTGGATCAAATTGGGGTTGGCCATGTGCAAGGCAAGTGTCTCACTCCTGTACTATCCACACCGCAGCTCCCCACTGATCCCTCTTCCCTCAATCAGCTGTGTTCAAAGTCCTCCCTATCTGCTGTGCTATCTCTAAGCCCTCTTAGTCTGTGTTTTGGGTTTGTTTGTTTGTTTTGTTTTTTGAGTGGGCACACCCAGCAGTGCTCAGGGCTTACTTCTGGTGGGCTCAAGGGACCATTTGGGATGCCAGGAACCGAACCCAGGTTGGCTGCATGCCAGGCAAGTTTCTTACCTGATATACTACCTCTTTATCCTCTCTTGTTTTTTTGGACCTCATCCACTGGTGTTCAGAAGCTACTCTTGTTCACGTTGCTCAGGGGCGCATGTAGTGCCCGATATACATTTGGATCCTACACCTAAAATATGTGCTGCAATCTTTGAGTTATCTTCCCTGGCCCTTCTTATTCATTGTTTTGGTGAAAATAATGTTAATTTTGGTTTTGGGATTTGATCTGTCTTGTTTGGTGGAGCCAGAAATCAAACCCTGTGTTTGTTTCCCCTTCCCCCACCTTAATCTTTTCCTTAAAGTTGGAATTGAGGCCCAGGATGTGACTCAGCATTAGAGCACTTGCATGTGTGGGAACTCTGCATTTTTGGTCCAGGCACCACCTAAAACAAAGAGACAGGAGAGATAGTATAAGGGCCGAGGCTCTTGACTTGCATGTTACTTGTTCCTGTCATGACATATCTTTCCTCAAGTTGCCAAGAGTCATCCCTCAGCCGTGTGTGACCCCAAACCAAATAAATAATAAATGGGGTAAAGATATGGCTCAGTGGTAAAGCAAAATAATGACTTAGCTTTGGAGTTGCTAGATTTGATCCCAACATCTCGAAAAATTTTTTTTTACTAATTGAAAGACATACTCAGTAATCCATATTCATTTCACTCCAGATTCAATCAAGAGCTCTTTTATTTGCTAAGTGTAGACAACAAAAGTTGAGTCTCCTTAATAGAATCCAGATGAATGTTTGCAAAAGTCATGTTCAGAATCCTGATCTCATTCTTCATTTTTGTTGCAGAGTCCTCATCAATCTTTATCTTTGGCATATTCTCCAAAAGGAACCATTGAGAACATTTTGGATAATGACCCAAGGGACCTTATAGGAGACTTTTCCAAGGTAATTGAGAGCAGATGCAAGTAGGGGCTGGGGATATTGCTCAACAGGAGAGAATATTTCTTGCAGATATGAGACACAATAGTAATGCAACCCTGGACCCATAGTTTAGTGGTGCTTTGCATGTAGGAGGCCTAAGTTTGACACCTTCCCCGCAACAAAAAGGAAGCAAGCTGAGTTAAGCAGGAGTAGTCCTTGAATACTCCCGTGTGTGCCCCAAACTCACCCAACCCTACCCCCACATACTGGGGGGTGGAAACTACTGTAGAATCAAAAGATCATCTTAGGGTCACTGTTGTTTTTTTTATAAGCTTGTTCACATTAATTGATTACTTTCAATATTTCAACACCCGTCCCACCACCATTATTTCGAATTTTCCCACCACCACTCAAACCTGCCTGCCAGGGGAAGATGCTAGATAATTTATTTTCTATTGTTATGAATATTAGGAGAGGTTGCGCGGCTGCGAAAGTGGCTGCGCGTGTCTGGAATTCTAAAACTGTAAATGATTGGAGTCCAGAGACATCTCTGTAGGGAACTAATCCATTTTGAGATTCATTTGTGAGTCTCAAATTCAAGACCATTAATGCATTGGGATGGCACTCAGAGGCAGCTCATGGGCATGACAGCCAGGACCCCAAGCTGGAGGGGAGGCAGGAAGGGACAGGTTGTCTCCGCTGCCATGTGGCCTGGAGTCTTAGTTAGGGTCACTTCTTTCCTTTCTTCCTCCCTCCTCCCCCATTCCATCCTGAAGGGGAAAAAAATTAGAATATTTGGAGCTGAGTTGAATTTCTCCGTTGTACAGAGAAAATGTATTTGAGGGTGAAAGCCCCCCAGAAATTCCAGAGGCCCGTCATGTAGGCATGAACCCCATGTGCCACAGCACAGTGTTTTTAAAAGAAGTAAAAAATTATCTTGAGGTTTTTATATTCATATCCAGCTGACTGGCAGATAATGTGCTCAGTTCTGCCATCTAAAAATGAAGATAAATGCCTTCAGATTTTAGTTATAAATAAATGAATTGCCTAGCATATGATATTAGAAAAGTTGCCTCTTAACCAGCAAGCAAGCAAGCAATGTGAAAATTGGATTTGTGCATTTTCAATTTGCCCCCCCCCTTTTTTTTTTTAAGGGTTATCTCTTTCGTACAGTTGCTGGGAAGCATCAAGATTTAAAATATATCGCTCCAGAAATTGTAAGTAATCCTTTTAGAACCAACTACACATGGGTTCTAGTTATTCCTGGCAGCCAAAGTTGATTTTCCATGGCTTTCTCTCCACAGGTGGCATCTGTTTTGAATGGCAAGTTTGCCAACCTCATTAAAGAGTTTGTTATCATTGACTGCCGCTACCCATATGAATATGAGGGAGGCCACATCAAGGTATGGGTTTCTGAGGCTTCCTGATGAGTTCTCTCATGCTGACACAGAAGCAACTTGAACAGCATCTGATTTTCCAAATGTGGGATAGTGATTGCTTTCACTAGCTCACATGCTTTGAGAACTATTCACAGAGAAAGTAGAAGACTGGAGGGACTTTATAAGGCTAAGGCACTTGCTTTGCATGTAGCTGACCCTGGTTTGATCCTCATCATCCCAGGAGTAGCCCCTGAGCACTGCCAGATGTCTTTTAAAAATCCCCTTTCCTCCCCACTCCAGTATGAAAGGTCTGACCCAGATACACTAACTGGAAATTCTCTGGTCTATACTACACCGCATTGCTAGAGAGTGCTTCCTCTTCTGTCCCTTACGCCACCAGAAGCAGCAAGCTCCCTGGTCTCAAAACTTTATGATGCTTCTTCAGTTTGTGTTAAACATTATCTGATATCATGGGGAATTAGCTGGTGGTTCCATTTTATGTATTAACTTTTTAATCAGTGGAAGCACTGAGATAATGGTAAAGGCTCTGTTAAATACATGCTAGTCTTTGCTGATACCTTACGGCTTGTAGAGGCCTCAAGTTCCCAGACCCCACTCCAGAGTACACAATAGTTGGGAAAGAATTTGAGGTACCTCTTTAAAGATTGCTGTCACAGAATCACTAATGGTAGTGTCAGTCATGTACAGGCATGCAGGTCCCTAAAGTTTCTGGTGCTTTTACAGGGTGCAGTAAACTTGCACATGGAAGAAGAGGTTGAAGACTTTTTGCTCAAGAAGCCCATCACACCAACTGATGGCAAGCGTGTCATAGTTGTGTTCCACTGCGAGTTTTCTTCTGAACGAGGCCCTCGCATGTGAGTGTTGCATAAAAAAAGTGGACTCTGGGCTATGGTCCTTTGAGCTTTTGTAGAACATGATGGTGGTGACTTCAGCCTGGAGTGTACTTTAACATATTGGGCTTCCTCTCACATTCTTTGCATATTGCAAAGCATTTTCATGCCTTAAACTACCTATTTGGCATGTAAAAATAGTTTTATAAAGGTACAAAGCATATGTGATAGATGTTATCTCCGATTCCTATTTATTTAGCCGTCACCTGATCTCATAAATAGCTTTCTTGAGCAGAGTTAAAAGGTGCTGAGAACTTTCTGACTTCTTAGTCTGTCTGACACTGTTATTGCACCTAAACCATGCTCCAGGGATCTGGCCTTATTGTCAAATTCAGGGTGAAAAGCAGTACCTTCCACAGATACACACCTTCTTAGCAAGAATGTCCATGAAGATTTTGGTCTTTAGGACCATGTTTTAAATAATCTGTATTCCAATAGCTTCATCCAGGGGTTGGAGATTTTAAAAAGGTTAATGTACTTGCTTTGCACGTGGAAATCCCATGTTAATCCCTGGCATGCTGTGGTTCCCCAATCTACCCATATAGTAAATCTTGTGCACCACTGAATGGCCCCAAATAAACAAAAAGCACTGTTACTGTCATTCTCCACCCATTGTTCATCCATTTGCTCGAGTGGGCCCGGTAACATTGTGAGACTTGTTACTGTGTTTGGCATATCAAATACGTCACGGGTAGCTTGCCAAGGCTTTGCCGTGTGGGCGAGATACTCTCGGTAGCTTGCCGGCCTCTCCAAGAGGGGCCGAGGAATTGAAGGCGGAGGAATCAAACACGGGTCAGCTGGGTAGGCCATGTACAAGGCAAATGCCCTACCCGCTGTGCTATCGCTCCAGCCCAACAAAAGGCACGGTGCTAGAAAAGTTAATCAGAAGTGAATGATGGCGGTTAGAGACTAGCTTAACAAGCTGAGCTCATGCTTTGCATGTGGAAGGCCCAGATTTGATTCCCAGCACTGCGTGGTCTTCTAAGCACTGAGCTGGAAGTAGCCCTGAGCAGTACAAGCTGTGGACCAGAATAGAAGTGAGAGAAATTGAAAAACTGATTTGAAATTGGAAAAAAAAGGCCAAACAGTGGCCCCTCTGTATCCGTTCAGAAAGGACTGCAAGCTTGATATGTGACAGTCTTTAGTCAAAGGTGTAGTGATGGTGGGGACAGCAAAGACCTGAGTACAGGGAAGTGTCTCAGAGGAGAGACATACATGGTTGTGGTTTGTATTGAGAAAAGGGCAAATGGGGCCAGAGCAGAAGGACAGGCAGGATGCTTGCTTTACTGGGATCAGTCCCAAGTCCTGCAGCCTTTATCTCCAGAGGATGAGGACTTTGAGACTGACCACAGGAAGAGATGAAGTTTGAATCAAACCTAATCATTCATAATCAGAAGTATTCTTCAGAATTGGCTCTTAAATGCCAGATATAGTTCTCTAGTGGTCTCTTGAGAACAGTAGGGAACCAAATACACACGATGCCCGGTTTACATTTGGAGCTAATATTCCAGAGTGGTCAGGAGGAGGACCGACAGTAAGTAAACCATAGCGTGTTTACTTAGTAGTACTTCCCTGTACTCAGGTCTTTGCTGTCCTCCCCATCACTACACCTTTGACTAAAGACTATCACGTTTCAAGCTTGCAGTCCTTTCTGAACAGATACAGGGGGGCCACTGTTTGGCCTTTTTTTTTTTCAATTTCAAATCAGTTTTTCAATTCCTCTCTCTTCATGCATGAATGTGCTTCAGAATAAAACAAGACCCAAGGTCTCGGGGGACCTGCATGGTGACACACTATACGTTAGCTTTGATGGCAGTGTGTGGGCAATAAGGAGCCACCCACGGGTGAGACTATTCGGGAGAATATTTTGGTCCAAGCATAGGCTGCAAATCAGTGTCTTGAGGAAGGAGCACAATCTTCTTGAAAGCTTCAGGAAGAAAGAAACCCTCTTAGGCGGGGGTGAGGGCTGGTGCAGAGCCATCTCCAGGGGTGAGAGGCAAGTGGTATCTGAGAGGACTGGGTCAGATACAAGGAAGGCGGAGACAAGGGAGATAGTGCAGCCGTTCCCTGAACACTGCCACATACACCCCAAAACAGGTGGGCAGGGGCCTCCTCTCTACCTTTAATACAAGACAGCCTGTGAGCACTCTTCTTAAAGCTCAGTCATGCAGGTGGACTCAGTCTGTGACTCTTGACTCAGCTTTTGCCCTGAATATGTAACATCTGAGTTTGATCCCCAACACCACAGTGGGGGAAAACACAGCCAGGAACTTAAATTAACCCAAATTGGTTCTGAATCAGGAAGATGGGTGAAGAAACACTTAGCCCCGACAACCGCTTTCACCATGTTATTCCCACGTTTCTCAGGATGGATGAACTAACATTACTTTACTCCTATGTAGGTGTCGGTATGTGAGAGAGAGAGACCGCCTTGGTAACGAATACCCCAAACTCCATTACCCGGAGCTGTATGTCCTAAAGGGCGGTTACAAGGAGTTCTTCCTGAAATGCCCGGTAAGATGGGGGTCTCTGGCAAACATGGTCCTCTGCTTACTTGGGCTGGAGGTTGGATCTGATCATCCTAGCTGTTTCTTGCCAGGAGTCTACTCTGTCCTCCGGGGTACTCGGGCCTGTCCGGGTTTGCATTGTTGCTCCCAGAGTGGTCTGCGTCTGGGATATAGCTTCTGACGTCATGCTTCCTCTTGTCTTCTAGTCTCACTGTGAGCCACCCAGCTACCGGCCAATGCACCACGAAGACTTTAAAGAAGACCTCAAGAAGTTCCGCACTAAGAGCCGGACCTGGGCGGGGGAAAAGAGCAAAAGGGAGATGTACAGTCGTCTGAAGAAGCTCTGAAGATGGCAGTGCCCAGGAGCAGAAGCCTCCCTCCATCATCCTCCCCTTCTCCTCTTTGCTGCAGAGAAGTTTGACAAAGAGACCAGCTGTTTACACCTGGAAAAAAAGGCCCAGGGCTTCCACACCTTAAACCTACTTGCCACACTCCTGAAGTCGGAGCCCTGAGTATCCGCTGGCTGCATCTCTTCTGTCCCTGAGCCATCCTCTCCTGCCATCAGAACTGTGCCAAGGCTGTAGGCTGTCACCACAGCACAGAGCAAGATGTTCTGACTCCTCATCCCCCACAGTGGGAGGAACTTCCTCACCAGGCCGGGCCTTCATTCAGGAGGGCAGGGAAGAAGAGTGGGATTGGAGAGAAGTAATAATGGAAACACTGCTTGCCAAATACCAAAGACAGCCTGGGAAGGAAAGAGCTTTGTAGGGTCACCTATGTCTTTAATTTATTCAACTACATCAATCACTTTATTTTTGTTTTTTACTTTTTTTTTTAACTCCTGGAGACTTACTTAACTCCTTTAAGTCAAAATACTGCCATTCTAGGTAGGGTTTTAGCATCCCAGGGACTACCTCTGCTTTTAATATTTTTTTAAAAAAAAAAAAAGAAAGAGAAGGAAATGGGGGTGAAGAGGCAAATTTGAGAGTTGTGGGACAGTTAAGAGTGCTCTGTCACCCCCAGGAGGTGCTGCGGTACTGGGGCTGCTGCTATTGAAAGCCAAGAACTGAGATATGGTGGAAGCAGGCCCCCCAACTCAGACTTGGCTATAGGGCATAAGCTAAACCTCTCAGACCTACCTCAAAGGCCATTGATATCCATTCCTGCCCTCCCTCACTCCAGTTCCTTTTGATGCTGGTGTAGGGTCACAGTCATGAGAGCACTTCAGGCAGCTTCCATGGGCCACCCTCAGGTTAGTGCAGGTATCTGAGGAGGGGACAGAGGTGGCTGAGCTGGGAGGGGGGAGCATACACTGAGTGTCTTCCTTCTGATACTCTTATAGCTTTTACTTTAATTTTTAAAAAAATAGTCATTTTATGACTCTCAAGGAGTATCAAATCAGTGTTGACTGGGCCACCCAAGGGTGGGGAGAGAGGGCTGGAAGCCCTGGTCATGAGAAGGAAATGGGTGCTGGTGTGAAGATGACCACATAGAATATGTTTCTCAGGAGGTAGCGTAGTGGCTTTTGAAGGTAAAACTTTCTGAGTTTATCATGTTTTAATTTGAGGGGCAGTGGATGATGGATCACTACTTGCCTCTTCTAACCCCATGGGGATCCCAAAAGAATGCCTCCCATCCAAGGAGCTGGGGCTGACTTTGATTAGTTTTAGAGGGGCCTGCTTGGTTCCTGCTCACCTCACTCTTAGGTACTGGCCTCAAACATCTTTCCTCTTTGGGGTGTAGCCAAGTTTGTCTTGAACACAAGAGTCAATCTCAACTCTTGCCTTTGGCTTTCTATTCTGAGTGTGGGAAGGGAATCAGTGATATTGGCAATGACTGGTTGCTGTGTTACGGGTTTGAGTTGCATTGGCTATAAAACAATCTTGTTAGAAAAAAGTATATGTGGAATAGGAACAGAAGGGGCAGGAGAAGGCCTCACTCCCACACACCAAGAGGGATCTCTTTTGGTCTCTAATCTTGTTTGTGGGCATCCTATTGTTTATAATGCCAGAAGAGGGAGGTAGGATTGCCTTCAGATTGTATTAGGTTATTATTGGTAGCCAACTGCCACAGGCTCTGAAAATAAAAACAATCTTGAGCCCATGTTGTGCCTAGCTCTTTTTTTAATTTAATTTTGTTGTGCTTTTGGATCACGCTAGCAGTGCTCAGGTGATTTTGAGCGCCACCCAGGCCTATAGCAGTCATGCATGTCCTCAGCCTTTGCTGCTCTCTATCTAGCCCAATCTGCCTCATCGATGGATCTAAGGGAGCTGCTGCCCTGTACATTTCTAAATGTACTGAGGCTATTTCTAGTACCCTGTGTACTAGACCATTTCTAAGGCCTAGTGGCTGCACTCTCTTTAGCCCCCCCTAAATTTTCATCTAATGAAATGTATAAATTTTAACATTGGTCTCCAGTAGGCATTACTTATCAATTGCTTGCTTATATGGTGTGAAGACTTAGATGCTATCCAGGTTTACAAAGGTGTACATTAAACCTGAGTCTCCCTCCCTAGCACCTTATTTCTTCTAGATGTTTTTCCCTTTTGTTGATATTACCTGGGATCACATGCTTGATCTTCCTTCCCAGGAGTCATTTCATACTTGTGGTTGTATTCACTGGGGGTTGCGCACTTTAGTTGTTCTGTCTGATCACACTCATTTGAGTTCATACTCATTGAGCCTATTTTGCTTGTACACACAAGGGGTCACTATGGTACATTCTCCCAGAGGGTGGTACTCCTTGTGGCAGTGCTCACACACCTGGTAGCACCAAAGATTGTGCATAGACACACTGTTTCTCAGCTTCAGAGCTATGAGAATGTGATTGCATGTGGGAGGCACTACAGATTAAAATCATGGCTCTGTTTGCAAAGCAAGTCACTGACTAGGCCTCAAGATATTTTATATATATATATATACATATATATGTGTTTTTTGGGGGAATATCTCACGATACTTGAGATGCCTAGGGACCACCAGAGCTACACAGTACAGGGCTGAAATCAAACTTGGGTGTCTGAGGCATGTGTTCCAGATCTGAGCTAAAACCCTGGCTCCCCCCAGATGTTTTCAATCTTTCTAAAGACATTCAATCCCTACCATAATAGGTTTTTGTAAAAGTGCAGAATATGTATTCAGGCACTATTCAATTGCGTATGAAATCATTTTAGGGGGTGTTGGGCCATGCCTTTGCTCAAGGTTTCTGCCTCTGCTCAGATAATTTGTGATGCTGAGGGGATCATGTGTGGTGCCAGTGATCAAACCAAGATCAGACACTTGCAAGGCAAGTGCTTTGATGCAATATGTTCCCCAAAATAAAAGAAAATATGTGATTAATTAGACTGCATACACAGGTTTTACGTGAAAATCGTCAAATACCTACTTGTAATTAGGAACATGTTTACTTGTAGTGCTATCCTAGTCAGTGTTTCAGGTGCAAGGCAAGCACTTTATTGCTGAGCCACCTCCCCAGCCTCATATTTAGTTCGGGGGGTGAGGGGGGGGGGCGAAGAAAAGGCTGGAGGGTGAACCATGCCCACTGGTGCACAGGGGCTATTTGTAGTCACTCCTTGGGGAACCATATGTGGGATCAAACAGGTCAACTGCATGAGAGGCCAGTGCCTTAATTCTGTACTATCTCTCCAGACCCCCTCCAAACTTATTTTTTTTGCGGATGTGGTATAGGATGTGGGGTCACATCCAGCTATGCCCAGAACTTACTCTGCACTTGAATCACTCCTGGCTGGGCTTCTGAGACCCTTTGTAGTTCCTGGGCTAGAACCTGGATCAGTCAGGTGCACCCCACCCTCCGCCCCTGTAGTATAATTGGCCCAAGATAAGTAGAACTGTAGTACTGTCCTCCCCTTATTCATCAATTTGCTCGAGTGGGCACCAGTAACGTCTCACAACAAGTTGTGAGACTTGTTACTGTTTTTGACATATCGAATATGTCACAGGCAGCATGCCAGGCTTTTGTTGTGTGGGCAAGATACTCAGTAGCTTGCCGGGCTCTCTGAGAGGGACAGAGGAATCGAACCCGGGTTGGCTGCATGCAAGGCTTTGCCTACCTGCTGTGCTATCGCTCCAGCCCTATAAGTACATTTTTTTAATCAATGAGAAGGACCTCCTTCCTTGTCGTTACATAATAACTATGCACTCAGAATCCCTCAGGTCACTTAAAATTATTTTGAGCAGGTAATAACTCCAGATTATTAAGAAAGCCAACTGGTCTCCAGTCATTGTTCCCTAACTGACTTGCTAAAATAACCTTAATAAGACTTTTGTGTGTGTGTGTGTGTGTGTGTGTGTGTGTGTGTGTGAGAGAGAGAGAGAGAGAGAGAGAGAATTTAATAGTTCCTTGATTGGTGCCTATGAAAAGAAATTTGTGAAGGATGGAGAGCCAGGAGTGATCCCTGAGTACAGGGCCAGGAGTAAGCCCCACCAGCAAAAAAGAAAAAAAAATTAAAACTTTAGCCGAATTACTAGGATGTAACTCCAGCTTTATCCTACCTTCAGTGTATTTGCTCTAGTGACTTATGAAAGATTGTTCTAGAATGCACCCTGACCTATGAGAGTTATAAACTGTGAGAGAGAGAACACAAAGCAAATGTGGCAAAGTAATGAATTGGTTAAAGGATATAAGTGAGTTCTTTGTACTATCGCTGAGTTCTCTAAACACGAAATTATTTCCAAAGAACCTTTTTGAAAGCAGCGTTTGCCGTGCTGAGGACAGGGCAGGTTTCAGCAGTGACACTCCGGATGGGGATGAATGTGGGGTGCGCTAAAGAAATAGCCAGGCTGCTGCTATCTGCGGCCGGGTTCAAGCAGCCGAGTTGCAAAAAAGGGAGTGCGGAGGAGAGGTCCAGAGCTGGGGGCCCGATCCGCGGGAAGCTAAGGCGAGTGAGGACGCAGGTTCCGGGCCGGGAGAAAGTGGAGTCCCGGGGAGGGGAATGTCACTAACGACCTTGGCGAACAAAGGCAGTCCACGTGGGGCGAGGGCGGAGGAGCGTCCGGAGAGCGGCGGAAGCCCGGGCCGGGCCGGGGATCGCTTTGCGACTGCTCGGCGAGCCAGACGACTCTCAAGCCGTTAAAAACATCACCCTGCTCATCATCAAGCGATGGTCGTGTAAAGCTCAATCACGGACCCGCTGCTCTCATCCTCCGCCGGTTCTGGCTATCTACAGAGCCAGTTCCCAGCTTTTCCGCCCAAGCCCCGGGGCCCCTCCTGGCGCCTCCACCCACGGAGCCTTTGTTCTCCCCTGGTCCTGCGGGGCTTCCCAGCCCCGCCGCTGGGCTCGCCCAGTACGCCGCCAGATGGCGCTGGAACCATCCTCCTGCATCTTCCTGTCCGTTCTTTCTCTCCAGACCCGGTAACCGCGGAGAAGCCAGGGCCTCTGTAGGAGCCCCCTCACCCACCCAGGCTTCCAGCTGCGTTTCAGGGCACCCTGCCTGCCTTGAGTTCATGCAGGGTTATGGCAGTTCCTTGTTCAGGCTGTTATTCCCAGAGCTCTAGTGCAAGCAGATGCGTCAGATACTACAGAGCAAGAGCACCAAAAGGAAAAACAGAAATGGGCTGAGTACGGGATAGGTTCTATCTCTGTCTATAGCTATATATTTGGTTTTGGGGCCGTACTTGGCAATGCCTAGGGGTTCAGTGCTTGCTTGGCGTTGCATCTTATATGGTCCTCCAAGACTGCCAGGAGTGATTCCTGAATCCAGAAAGAGAAAGAAGCCCTGAGCACTGTAGGGTGTGACCTCAAATTTAAAAAGAGAAAGAAAACATGAGCTTTTCCAGAAGGGAGAGAGCCAAGAGTGAGTTACACCATATGATGAAAGAACTTACATATGTCAGGTTGAGATGTGGGAGACCCTGGTTGAGTTTCTATCTGCTTTGATGATTTTGGTGTATTTTAAATGACACAGAACAGGATCCAGACCAAGATATTTTTTTCTTTCAGTTTTTTAGGCTTTGGGGCTCCACACTCACAGTCACTCCTGGCGGTGCACTGGGAACCATATGGGATGCCAAGAATCCAACCCCAGTTGGCTGCATGCAAGGCAAGTAGTACCTTTTATACTACTACTCTGGCCCCATCTCAGGGTTTACTTCAGGTGGGGCTTTGAGAAGAGTTGAGGATCAAACCTGGGTCAGCTGTATACAAGATAAGTGCCCCTGTCTGCTGTATTTTTTCTCGGGCCAAGACTAAATTAGTTCTGTGGAATGAGAAAGGCATTTCCCAGAGTGTCAGCAAAAATGAGGGCATATGTGCAGGAATGAGAGAGAAGTCTTGGGGGCATTGTCCAAGTCCATCTTTTAGATTATTATTATCATTGGTCTGGGGCCACACCGATGGGTCTCAGGCCTTACTCCTGGCAGGGTTTGGGGGACCATATGTGGTACCAGGGATAGAACTGGGGTATGACACACGTAAGACAACCCTTGCACTATCTCTGGCCCCAAGCCCATCTTCTATAGAAAAGATCTCTGAGGTTCAGATTATTTAAGTGTTTTGCTCAGGGTCACACAGGTAGATAGGAACAGAACCAGAATTGACATGTAAGCTTTTATTGTTTGTTTGGGGGCCACACACAGAAGTGCTCAGGGCAATAATCAGGCCATATGCAGGGCAATACCACTCAGAGATCACTCCTCGTGGTATTTAGTACACCACGCAAGGTGTCAACCAGGGTCTTCCACAGACAAGGCAAGTGCCTTACTCACTATACTCTCTCTCTACCCCTTTGTTTATTCTTCAGTTTGTTTGTTTGGGGACCACAAGTGGTGATACCAGGAATCTAATCCAGCTCAGCTACAAGCAAGGCACCATATCTGCTGTACTATCCTCTAGCCCTCTTGTTTATTTTTATAAAAATAATATAGTTATTAAAATAAAAAATAATTGATAGATTAAACTTCAGGTTAGATGCAGATGCAATTGAAGAGATAGATATTGGAGAAATATATTAGAAATTTATTTAGAATGTAAAGAAAGACAAAAATACTTAAGAAAATATCAGAATAAGAGAACAAAAAGGGTCTGTAGCTGAATGGAAGGTTTTTGTTAAATGGTTTTTTGACATTATTTTCATTATTATTTGTCATTATTATTTTTTAAAAGACCCTTAAAGATATTCTATGACATTATTTGTTAAGGTGTTTGTCAAAACAAAAAGGGAAAAAGAGAAAAAGAATAGAATGAGAGAGTGTAAATCAGTTCTTCCCCAGAGTAGGTGATGCTCTGTACTATGCCTTTGATCTGTGAAAAGCAATTTTAAAAAAAAATTTGAGGGCACATCTTAACTTTGTGCTCAGGGATCACTCCTGGCAGTGTTCAGGGGACTGTTTGTGATGCCAGGGATTGAAGCTGGCACGTATACTATTTCTCTGGCCCTTTGGTGTCTCTTGTGGCTATTCTCACAGTGTCATGTGGATTGTATGCCCATTTTTATGGATGAAACCCTGAATCTCATCAAGGTAGGTGTTTTCTTCTTTCTGGTTACCCAGCAGCACGCTGCAGAAATGGGAACAGAAATCTACTCCCCCACTTCCAGCTTCAACACTATTGCCTGACTCTCTCCTCGTGCATCCCATTACTTCCTAAGTTTCACCCCACAGGGCCAGAGGCCACATAACCGACTGTGGGGAGATCGGAAGGGCTGCGGTCCCGGGAGCTCCTGCCTGAAGATTTGGACAGGCTTAGAGTTTCCGCCTGGTTCCTGCTGCTGCCAGACAAACAGTGAATGCGGGCTTAGCCCTGAGTCATCCCCTTCAGCCCTGGCTGGGGTCCACCCGCCCCTCCTCTGCCCTGCCTCCGCTATCTCTGGCCTCAGGAAGGTGACAGGGACAGAAACAGAGGTTCCATGGCAGGTGGGGGGGGGGGTCCACAAATATTGGAGTGAGGAAGCACTCTGATGGTGCAGGAGAAGGGGAAGGAAGCAACCCACAGGAGAGGGAAGGTCCCCGAGTTCTGCCCCTTGTCTCCTGCGGGTCCCACCCCACCACTGAGCCTGTCAGGGTTCTCTGGATGGTGGAGGCTACTTGCCAGGTCTGAGCACATTCTTCACCTATTTTTGTCTCCCTTTTTCAGTTAGAAGCACTTCCACGCCGGACACTTCCTTCCTCAATACAAAGCAGCACAGGGCGGTGGAAGAGCAGCGAGAGGCTTTGGCACGAGTGGCTGGGCTGGGCCGACCCTTCGGGCCTTCAATTCCAGACTCACGCTGACTTTCTTGAGCCCCAAACTTCCCTTGAACATTGTTGAATTCCACTGAGATTTATTTATTTGGTTTTGGGACCACACCCAGCGGTGCTCAGGGCTTACTCCTGTCTCTGCACTCAGGAATTATTCCTGGTGGGCTTGGGGGACCATAGGGGATGCTGGGGATCGAAGCCAGTTCAGCCACATGCAAGGCAAAGGCTATGCTATTGCTCTGGCCCCTTCTACTGAGAATTTTATCTCTGGCTTTACACTGAGCCACCCCACTTTGTTCTCCCTCTCTGTCTCTCTGTCTCTCTGTATTTGTCTCTCTGTCTCTATCTCTGTTTCTGTCTCTGTATCTCTCTGTCTCTGTCTCTTTCTCTCTCTGTCTCTCTCTGTCTCTCTCTGTCTGTCTCTCTCTCTCTCTCTGTCTCTCTCTCTCTCTGTCTCTCTCTCTGTCTCTCTCTCTCCTGCGCTCTTGCTGGGCCAGGAAAACAGGGTACTGACTCTGCAGGGCGAGACAGACTGCCCTGGGCAGAGGACTCCTCATGGCCATTATGTTCCTAGACACAGTGTCTCTCCCTGGACGCGGCTGGACATGCACAGCATGTTGTTCTGAGCGTCACTTCCAAGTTAAAGTCCTGACTCAGCTGCAGTCCGAGCCTGGGCAACTCCCCAACTCCCCCCTGCCTGCTCCCTCCAGGCTCCTGGGCCAGGCCTTAATTCCTCACCTGCCTGGCATTCGATGCCCAAACAATGAGGTGTACTGGGAGGAGGGCATGCAAGCCACCAGGGAGGGAAGGTAGCAGGGCGGGGCAGGAAGGGGGTATAGCATGGGGGTGGGCGGAGGAACTCCAGTACCTGCTCAGACCACTGGCTGGCTCAGGAGGACCAGGTACATGACACATGTGGGCTGATGCCAAGCACAGGCCACTGAGCTCCTGGTGAGCTCCTGGGAAGGGAGGGATGAGGTGGATGGAGACCTCGGATGCCTACTCCGGTCCATGCAGGTAAGAGCTAAGAGCTGGGTAGGTGAGGATTAAATAACAAGGGGTCTGAGAGATAATGCAGGAGGGAGGGCACTTGTCTTGCACACAACAGACCCTGGTTCCAGCCCCAGGACCTCAATTGGTCTCCCAAACCCCGCCAAGAGTAATCCCCCACCACCACCAGGTATGGCACCCCCCCAAAAAATATCAAGGTAAAAATACATATGAAGACCCTAAAGTGGTTTGGTCTTCAAGCTCGTCTTCTCCCTTGAGCACACATCTCACCGGCTTGTCTCTGCATAACTTTGCTGGCAGTATCCTCTCTGGAGGAAGCCCCTATTCTCTCTTCAATACATTCTTCTCTTCAATCCCCTCACATCTTTCTAAATGAGTTTCAGTAAAATCTTTCTTGCTTCAAAAATCAAAACAAAATCCCTTCAAGCCATTCTCTAAATAATCCCAGGTAGAGGCCCGGAAGGTAGCTCAAAGGGCTAGAGCACATGCTAGACCTGGAATCCGTCCCAAGCACTACATGTTCCCCTGAGCTCTCCTGGCTGTGCCCCCAAACAAATAAATAAATTCCCAGATAGGGCCTTAGCTGTGGCTCCGTGGTAGGATGTATGAGCTTGAGGTCGTGCGTTTGATCCTTTTGTTTTTGTCTTGCTGCTGAGAGGGGTTTGGGCCACACTCTGCAGTGCTCAGGGCTTACTCTTGCTGGGAGGACCAGGTGGGTACCAGGTATTGAACGGGGTCGGCCATGTGCAGGGCATACTCTGCATCCCCTACTTCTTTCTCTCTCTGACCCTGATTGCTTTCTTACAAAACTGCCAACAAAGACAAACAAACAGGGAAAGGGAGACAGCACAAAGGGCTGGAATCCTAGGTTCTGTCTCTGAGAGTCACCCCACCCAAAAAACCCTGAGCATTGCCAGGTGTGGCCCAAAATTTCCAACAACAAACCTAGGTAGGATTCATTTGTGTCAGGAGCCCCAGCAGATAGAGTCCCTGGTAGGATCATTTGACCTTTCATGTCACCAGCAAAAAAACTGACACTATCTAGAGAGGAACAAAAGTCAGAGGTCACTGAGCACTGAACTCTGAGGGGAGACCCCTCTTGAGCAGAAAGACTGACTCAGGCAGCCACTGAGGCCAACGTCACAGGGTGGTGCAGTATGGCCACCCAACTAGGGCCTATCCACACCTCCACCCAGGGAGAGCTGGTTTCTCTGCTCCCTAGTCCTCCCCGCCAGCCTCCCCCTCAGCACAGCCTGTTGAGCAGGTCCAGAAGCCACCAGCTGGGCATTCTGAGAGGCCTTTGGAGTCGTCCTGTACCTCCTAGTTGTTCTGGACCCCTGTTCCCTGATTTTGTCACCTCTCTACTGTTCCCCAGTGGAGTCATCAGCCTTGCTTCCCTCCCTCCCTGACTCTAGGAGCACTCCCACCCGAGATGCCTGGTGGGGTGGCTGGGGACCTTCCTTCTCTGTGGGAAAGTCGTGGACTTGGGTGAATCAGAGACTGGGAGGAACTTCCAGAAGGTGTTGGCCAAAGTCAATACTTATTTATACAGGTCAGGGTAGAAAGCCCAAAGGCCAGCCAGGAACGCATGCACATGACAGGCCTGTGAGAGGCCTGACTTGGATCCCCAGCACCACATTGTGCCCCAAGTACCACTGGGAGCAACCCTTGAGAAACTGAGAGCAACCTAGGTGGAAATAATTCCTGAGCACTATTATATATATAGCACCCAAACCAAAGCAAACCAAAGATCTTGATTTTTAGCAAGTAATATTTAGAGAGCCAAATAAATAATACAGGAGTGAAGCACTTGCCTTACAAACAGTCGACCCAGATTCCCCAGAACCCCATATTGTCCACTGGATAACTCCAGGAGTGATCCCTGAGCACTGAGCCAAGAGAAAACCCAAAGCACTCCTGGGTGTGGCCCAAAACAAAAACAAATAAAAAGAATGAGCAATTGTAGGTAGGGCACTTGCCTTGCACACAGCCAACCTGGGCTCAATCCCTGGCAGCCCACATGGTCTCCTGAGCCCCATAAGGAGTGATCCCTGAGCCCAGAGCCAGACTAAGTCCTGAGCACCACTGGGTGAACTCAAAAACAATAACAACGACAGAAGAATGACTTGTAGCACACTTCATTCCACAGCTATCACTGGGCTCCTGCCAGCCACAGGTACAGGCTGTGCCTTGAGATCGCTCAAGGGCTGGAACTCATGTTCTGCATGCAGGAACCCCAAGTTTAGTCTCTAGTATTGCTTGGATCCTGCCTAACCCCAGCAACAAGCCCCTAGCGACAATTCCCTAAACATTGGGTGTGACCTCAAAGAAAAACAAACTAAAAAAATATGTCAGCTCTTGTGACTTTGGGGTGATAATGGGCAGGTTTCAGATATTAAGATTAGAAGAGGGACATTATATTGGAACATTATATGACTGAAACCCAATCGTGAACAACTTCACAAGTATGTATCTCACTGTGATTCAATCACTGTCACTGTCAGTCTCCTCCTGTTGCTCATCGATTTGCTCGAGTGGGCCCAGTAACATTGTGAGACTTGTTGCTGTTTTGGCATATCAAATATGTCACGGGTAGCTTTGCCAGGCTTTGCCATGCAGGTGAGATACTCTCGGTTAGCTTGCCGGGCTCGCCGAGAGGTGGGAGGAATAGAACTAAGGAAAAAAAAAGATTAGAAGAGGGAAGTCTCATTTCTTTTTATTCTCGGGGTAGTGAGTGCTCTCCCTTCAGAATCAGACTTAAGGCACTAGGTGGACAAAGAGACCAGGTGCTCTACCACATAAGCCACATTCCTGGTCTCAAGAAAAACACTTCCGATGGGTGGGTGAGAGGAGAAGGTTTGGGCACATCCAGCAGTGCTCAGAGGTTACTCTTGGCTTTGTGCTCTGGGGTCAACTGTAGGCAGGGATAGTACCTGGACTGGCTGTCTTAACCCCTGTCCTATCTCTCCAGCCCCAAGAGAAAGCTTGTTAATATGCTCTAACTTGCTTTGTGCTGCATTGGGACACTCTCTGGTATGGCTCTGCAGAGCCCCACTGTCTTACTTTCTGCTCTCAGGAGAATAGTAGCAGAGAGAGAGAGAGACAGACACAGACACAGACACAGACACAGACACAGACACAGAGACAGATCAGCTCTCCTGACTGTGGTCCCACGGGGTAGAGCAAGAGCAGAGCGCCAGAGAGCCACCAGGCAGAGTGGCTGCTGCCTGCACAGCTTTTGGTCCCAGCTCAATTCCCTTCGCCAGCAAACGCTCTCATCCTCCCAAGCAGTTTCTGTCTGAAGGTCACGGCAAGGCTCATGTTCCGGTTTGCCCTGCTGGCCTTTCCTACCTTGCATCCTGCTGCTTGTCCACCCTCCTCCAGAGCAGCCGGACTCCGCAGCATTCCTCCCCGATCTGCCTGTCACAGCTTTGTGTTGAGAACATGCTGTTCCCCTTGGGCAGCTCGTTCCCTGCCCTCTGCACAGCAGCTTCCAGCCAGCCCTGGGATCAGGCCTCTTCCTGCAAAAATCCTCAGATTCCCAGGGGCAGCATTAATCACCTCTTCCTCTGTGTTCAGTGTTTGTCCATGTGATTGCTTTTTGTTGTTGTTGTTGTTTGTTTTGGGGTCACACCCAGCAGTGCTCAGGGCTAACTCCTGGCTCTGTGCTCAGGAATAACTCCTGGAGGAGTCTCAGGGGAACATATGTGACGCCCTGGATTGAACTAAGTCAGCTCCATGAAAGGCAAGTTACCGTAATCCCTGTAATTTCTTTTTGTTGGGGTGAGCTACCTTTGTTTCCCTCCCTGCCCCTCTAGTTTCTTGTTTCTCTCTATTCTCGGTGAGTTTTCCTTTGAGAGTCTGAGGTTGGGAGAGCAATTGCATGCCCAAGCATGGGGAGCAGACGTGCCCCCCGAAACCACAGCTTGACCTCATGTGTGGTCATACTCAGCGTTAGGCTTGTGATGGCCAGACCCCGTTTACCACCATGCACTCGGGCAACACCGGGCCTGGTGGCAGGACACCTGTGCATGGGTGCAGTATGAGGTCTTCAGGTCAGGAAACTGTTTAATTAACTTGGTCTTGAACCATGACCTCAAGCTGTAACGGGTTATTGAGGCTTCTGGAATGATGCCTTCCTCCTACTTTTAATTAGGGCTGAAGGAGTAGAGGTTTCCCCAGCCTACCTGGATACAGGCTGGAACACAGTGCAACTGTCCATTTTCTATCGTTTTTTGTTATGTTGTTTGTTTTAGTTTTGGGGTCACACCTGGCAATGCTTAGCGGTAACTCCCAGCTTTGCACTCAGGAATTACTCTTGGCAATGCTCAGGGGACCCTATGGGATGGAACCTGGGTTACCACATGCAAAGCAAACTTCTGACCTAAGTGCTGTACTCTCACTGCAACTGTCCCCCACCCCAGCTATCCTCTTTGGCTTCCTAGAACCTCTGTGTGTGGTATTGGGCATTGGGCCCAGAGAATAAGTGCTGTACCATTGAGCCCATCCCAGATCCTTTCCAGAACCTTTGCCAGGACCCACCTGCCCTGTCCTGCTCCTCCAGACAGAAGCCACAGCTTTACTTTCCAAGATTTTTGGGTTTTTTTCTGGCCACATCTGGCAGCGCTCAGGCTGGCTCTGTGCTCGGAGATCACTCCTGGTGGGCTCAGGGCATCATATGGGGTATCAGGAATTAAACCTAAATCAGCAGTATGCAAGGCAAGCCTTAATCTGACCCCAACTTTCCAGCTTTTTTTTTTTTTGACAACTGAAACCCTCACTACCTGTGATTTGGACGTACCCCACTGATGGCAGCTAAGTACCCAGAAAGACTAGGCCCTCTCCAGACACTGCAGCAACTAGTTTGGGGCCAGCTCCTAGAATCGATGAATCAGAACAAGTAGTTCTGACAGACACTGAAGAAAAGACTACAATGGGAGGTGGTGGCCAGGTTCTCGGGGCAGCCTGTCTTACTCATTCACCGATGACTGAGTGAGATATCCTGTATGGTGTGCTGAATTTAATCTCAGAAGACTTGGAGTTTCAGTCTGACTGTGTCATTAATTTGTTGTTACCTTGGGCGAGTCATCACATCCTTAGAGCCTGGTTGTTATTTTTTCATTTTTTTCTTTTCCTGCCTTAAAGGTAAAACAAGGCAATGCATATGAAAGAGCTTTAAAAGTTATTCTGCGGGGCTGGAGCAATAGCATAGTGGGTAGGGCGTTTGCCTTGTACGCGGCTAACCCGGGTTTGATTCCCAGCATCCCATATGGAAATTCGTGAGTGCAGAGCCAGGAGCAACCCCTGTGCATTGCCAGGTGTGACCCAAAAAGCAAAAAATAAAATAATAAAATAAATAAAAGTTTTTCTGCAACATTAGGAATTGTCACTTGTTTTGTTTTGTTCACTGGCCCCTCCCTGTGGTACTCAGGGCTTACTCCTAGCTTTACCTTCACTTCTGGAGGAAATTGGGCAAACCATATGGGGTAGGGTGAACTCAGGTTGGCCATGAACAAGGCAAGTGCCTTAGCTGCGATACTGTCAATGCTAACCCTATCATCACTTTAATCGACAATGGCAAGTTTCTGTTGACTGAAGAAATCAGTGGCTGGTTGAATAGATAGTAGGCACTCAGGAAATATTTATAAAAATAAAACATGGCACGGCAGAATATACTTTACATTCCTGAGTGCAGAACCAGGAGAAACCTCTGAGAATCACTGGGTGTAACCCAAAAACTAATAAATAATAAAACATGGTAAGATCAGAGAGATAGTACAGCAGGGAAGGCAATGGCTTTGCATGAAGCAGACGTGGGTTTCATTCCCGGCACCACATAGGGTCCGCCAAGCTCCTCGGGAGTAATTCCTAAGTACAGAGCTAGGAGTAAGCCCTAAGCATAGCTGGATGTGCTCCAAAACCCCAAATAATAATAGCAATAATTAAGTAAATAATAAAATATGGGCCTGAGAGATGGCTCAAAGGGCTGGGATGTATGCTTTGCAGGAGGCCCAAGTTTGATTCCCAGCACCACACGGTCACTAAGAGACCCCCCCTGATTGTAGAGCTTTGGAGAAGCCCCACACCATTGGGTATCACTCAAAACCTCCCCAGAGAAACAAAAACAATAGAACCTGAGGGCCAGTTATGTACCCTAGTAAAATACTTGCTTTGCCTGTCTGAAGGCCTGGGTCTCATTCCTCAGAGCACACACAAACACACAATATTTAAAATTTAAAACATGAGCAAGAATATTGGGCCCAAGAGCTTGTACAGGGGTTAAGGTGCTTGCCTTGTACGCTGCTAAGCCAGTTTCAGTCCTCTACAACATAACTAGGCCCCAGGCCCACCAGGAGTCATTCTAGGCCTACAGAGTCAGGAGGAAACCCTCAGAGTTGAGGCAGAGTCAGCCAGGGGACCCCCTTTTTCCCCACCTGAAACTAAAACTATTATTTTTGATACTCTTATTATGTTTTCTTTCTCTTAATTTTGCAACCACCCTGTGGGATGATTGCACCCATTTTATTGATGAGGATGATGTTAAATCATTTGCCTAAGGCCACACAGCTAGTAGGTGAAGGGTTTGCATTCTCGGTCTTTGTTCTTGTCCACTGTGTAATCCTTAACACACTGCATCCCCACTATGTTTCTCCACAGTTTTGGCATAAGTCACTCAACCTTTCATTACTACACAAAACCACAAGTTTAATCCATCACTTTAGAGTACTGTACCTCTTTCACACCTGGCACAGGGCCACTGTTTGACTTGGCCAGTCTGGGAGCCAGTCAAGGATGGCAGCTGATGCCAGGTTCTTTCCCTGAAAGGGTTCTTATTTCCACCGACGCTGATGCCCAGAGGCAAGTGTTTCCCCTTCTCCCTAAAACCCGTGGCCTTTGTGGTCTGAGTTTCCACAGTGGGTATGTCCACCTATCCTGTCTTGTCATCCTGATGTTCAGAGGCTGGCAGGAGGGACAGCAGCACCTCCTTTGTCAAGTCTGGACCCCTGTTGCCACACAGGAAGTCAGATCTTTGGGCTCTTGAGGCATCTCAACCAAACTGAGATCTCAATCTGAGATTGCAATCTGAGATTGGAAAATGCTGGAACAGGGGAGAAATTTTCTGGACCTGGAGGGGGAATTGACTTGGGAAAAGGATCCTAGAGAGTCAGACTTTGTTATTTTGGCTTCATGAGGGACCTTGCAAGGCAAAGCTTAAGAATGGAAAATGTGTCTGTTGGGACCTCAGCAGATAACAGATGGCATAGTCAGTGCGGCAGAGCAGGAAACATGCTTCAAGGACCGAAGAGAGAAGGAGGAGGGGCCAGAGAGATAGTACAGCTGGTAGGACACTTGCTTGCATGTGTCACACCTGGGTTTGAGCCCAGGCACTGCATATGGTCCCCTGAGCACCACCAGGGGTGATCCCTGAGCCGTGTAAGTGTAAGCCCTTAGCATCATTGATTGTGGCTCAAATCACCCTAGAAAGAGGGGAGGAGGTTATGTGAAATGAGCCAGGCAGGCAACTTTGAGGTCAAACAAAGGTAGGTTTGAGCCCCAAGTTTGCATTTTCTGGATGTGCACACACAGATGGTGTACTTTAGAACCGAACAAAGCTTGATCGTTGGGAATGTTCCAAGCCTGGTGATGCTCAGGAGACATGAGAAGCCCAGGACTTTCAAGAGATTTGGGTCAATCCTATTTTTATTCTCTCCCCTGCTGGCTGCTTTCAGAAGATTAATTTAACTGAAAGGCAAAAATCCTTTCATCACCGGTTCTAAATCAAGGCACAACATTTGGGGGTCAGAGTGATAGTGCAAAGGATAAGGCACTTGTCTTGTACATTGCTGACCTGGGTTCAATCCCTGACACCCCATATGGCCCCTTAGCATGCCAGGAGTGATCCTTGAGCACAAAGTAGGAGTAAACCCTGAGTGAACATCACTGGGTATAGCCCCCAAAACAAAAATTGGTCAGACTCAGTCAATTATTATTGGTTTTAAATAAAACTGCATCAATCAGCCACGATCTAGAGTCACATGTCCTTCTCTCCCAGAAGGGAGCATAACACAACACATGCCATAACCATGCTGCTGAACCCCGCACCAGGCTGTTTCATTCAGGGTGCCCGGGAGGGGGCAGGTGAGACCCCTTCCTGCCCCAAGGGACCCAGCCCCAGCAGCTGAAAACTTCCAGAACTCAACACTGCCATGCTCAGGGCCACTGTCCACATACTCAGGCTGAGCCTCATCAAGAAGTGAATGTATTTCTGGACCACGTGGATGCAAATGTGGCCACATGACAACTCATACCTCACACCACCTATACTCCAAGAGCACCACACCACATTTCATGGGGTTTAAAGTAGGAGGCAACCAATCTTAGAGGAAAATTATTTTGAAAGATATACACACACACAGGCGCAACCTTTAACAACACATTAATGATCTCTTATAGAAGGGCTTGATGGCCTCTGGGTGAAATACAACAAATATTGTAGATGGGTGGCCATGCAATCTTTTGACGTCTTG
The DNA here is from genome assembly GCF_029834395.1 of Sorex fumeus. NCBI lineage: Eukaryota > Metazoa > Chordata > Mammalia > Eulipotyphla > Soricidae > Sorex > Sorex fumeus. The sequence continues at coordinate 49,130,174 of NW_026606129.1, read as the reverse complement.
TGGAATCCAGTCGGTAATGGCTCTAGTCCAGCAGTCGTCTCCAAATCTCGTTACGTGTCCAGCCCATCTGATTTTCGATGCCTTGGCAAACGAGACGGGATCCCTGATTCTCAATGGTCGATGGAGGTTGGAACTCCAGATTCCTTCTCTCACTTGAGTGAAGCATGATACTCTAAGTATAGCTTTTTTGATTCCTCTTTGGGAGACTTGAATAGCGTTCTCATCCTGTTTTCCTAGGGCCCAGGTCTCTGAGGCATATGTTAATGCAGGAAGAACAGTGGAATCGGAGAGATGTGCCCAGAGCCGGAGTTTCTTCGTCCTCTTAGCTATTTCTTCAACGCTCTTGAAGGCTTTCCAAGTCGCTCTCTTCCTCCTGCGCAACTCAGGTACCAGGTCACTCGTCATGTTGACTTCTCAACCTAGGTACACATAACTGTTGCATTCTGAGATGGTCGTTCCATTGAGAGTGAATGGAACATCAGGAACGAGACCATTTCTCATAAGCATTGTCTTTGTGAGATTCAGCTGTAGTCCGACCTTTCCACACTCATGGTCGAAGTCAGCCAGCATTTGTGCTGCTTGACTAATGTTTGGTGTTATTAGAACAATGTCATCAGTGAAGCAGAGGTGATATAGTTGCTGACTGTCTATCTTCACTCCCATTCTTTCCCATTCCAGTTATCACATGATGTTCTCGAGAGTGGCACTGAAGAGTTTCCGTGAAATGGTATTATCCTGCTGAACCCCTTTCTTGACATGGATGATCACTTCCTTGTAGAATGGTGAGATCCTGTAGTGAATCCGTAATACAGCTCATGGAGGATCCTGATGTATTGAGTTTGAACGCCCTGTTTGGCTAGGGTTTCGATGACCGCTTCAGTCTCAACATAATCAAAGACCTTCTTTAAATCAATGAATGTTAGACAGAATGGCATCTTGAACTCCTGAGAAACCTCAATGAGCTTGGTTATTGTGTGGATATGGTCAATCATGCTGAATTCCTCTTTGGAACCCAGCTTGCTCACATGGTTGTCCTTCATCTAGTGTTCTGCCAATCTTATTCAGGATGACTTAAGTCAACAACCTGTACACAACAGACAACAGGCAGAAAAGGCAATAGTTGCCAATGTCGTGGATATCTCCCTTCTTGTACAGTAGAGCAGTCCTGCTGGTTTTCCATTGGGACGGAACCTTGCATTCAGACAGGTAGGATGTGAAGAGCCAAGCCAGTGTATTTGATGAGTACTGACAGCAGGTTTTTCAGGTGTTCGGGTCTGACCATGTCTGGGCTGGGTGCTGTTCCTTTCTTTACCGATGAAATGGCGTGTTGGATTTTGGAAGGGAGAACATTGGGAATGACATATCCATCCTGCGGAATTTGGTATGTGGGCATATGGACGTGGCTATCGAAGAGATCCGAGTAGAAGTCATGGATAATTTTCTCCATTGCCCTTCTGGAAGATGTGATAGATCCATCAGGACGTCGGAGGGCAGTCATCTTGGTCCTGCAGTTGGCGGACAGATGGGCATTGTGAATGCTTTTCCTGGCTTCTGCTGCATCTGCCAGCACTGCTTCTCTTCTCTCTTTGATGTTTTCCTTTATCACTTCTCTGCACTGCTTTGTGAGCTCAGACATTTGCTTGCGATTGCCTGAGGCTTACACCAAGCCACGTTGGCAAATGAGCTCGAGAATTTTTGAAGACAGGTATCTTTTTATGGCTATTTCTCTCTTGGCATTCCTCACACAATCATGGAGGTACTGAACCAGTCAATCGTATTCTTTGTCAATGTTGTCAATGATGGCATCTTCCCATGTTGCCATCATAGTACAAAAGAGCTCCCACTTTGTGGTCATTCTGGGAATTCTCTTCTTTAACTTTGTGGCCCTTTCTCCTGCTCTGTGAAGTAGAATTTTGCACGAAGGAGACGGTGTTCCGATCCTGTTTGGAATTTTGGGACAACAGCGACATCGGTCAGGCAAAACTGTTGACTGAATATGATGTGATCAATTTCATTGTGGAACTTTCCACCAGTAGATTCCAATGTCCAAGGTTTAGATTTGGCCTTCTGGAACTGTGAGTTACCATGGATGGTCTTGGTCAACATGATGAACTCAGATAGCCTCTCACTCTGTTTGTTCCATTCTAGGCCATGGGTCCTGATGTGGAGTTCTTCGGCTGATCTTCTCTGTCCTATCTTGGCATTAAAATCACTGACAATGATCTTGTAGAAGGTGGGTTCTTTATAGAACTTCTCCAGATCCATGTAGAACTTTTCAATTTCCTCTTCATCATAATTGGATGTTGGTGCATAGACAACGAAGATAGAAACTGCCGGCAGTGAACCACATTTATTCAAGTGTAATCGTCCAATTCAGGTTGTTAGGCATTCGAATGAATCAATGCTCATGGCCAAGTTCGTGTTGACCAGGACACCGGCACCACCGAAGCTTCTTTTGTCGCATGCTCCAAGGAACAGTTCTTCTCCAGTGTTGAAAATGGCGTGATGTGGTTGATGCCTTCTTGTCTTGGTCAGACCAATGATGTTGTACTTGATCTTTCGCGTTTGTACCATCAGGTCTTCGATGGATGCATCTGATGCCAGTGTACATGCATTGAAAGTACAGACAGTCATTTTTGTCCTTCATTTTGGCAGCCTAGTTCAGCCTTGAGATTTTATCAGCCTCTCCTTCCTCATCCTTCTTATTTGAACCCCATCAAATATGGTGCAGTAATCTTGGAAGATCTGTATCAAGTGTCTTATGATGTGTCTGCGAGGTCCAGAAAGCGGCATGGAGAGTGGCAATGGCTGGGTAGTGGAGGAAGTGGAGGCAGTGGAGGTCTGCTGATGAGGTATTTATCTGATACCGGTAGGGTGGGGCTTCTGGGTTTAATCCCTGGGTCGCCGGAGTTTGGTGGGAGCAGGCAGAGGACCTCTGTTTCCGGGTCCCATTGAGCCTGGAGTCCAAGGCTACCCAGTCACTGCCATGCTCCAGGCCGCTTTCTGGATGCTCGGGCCAAGACTCATGTATGAGTGAAGCCCCACAGAACCAGGTAAGCGGAACTCTGTGACCTTGGACTCCATTGTGAATTACTTTATAAAATAAGAAAATTAAAAAATAAAACAGCATCTGGGAGCCAGGGAGATAGCTCAGAGGACTGGAGTAAATGCCTGGCCTGTGAGACCTTGACTTCAATCCAGGTCACCACATGACCCCCTGAGCACTACTAGGTGGCACTGGTGACTCCAAGCACCACTGGGCCAGAACACCAAACCATCACAGCCTGCTGAGGAGCACCAGGGGTTCCCTTTGGGCCCCAAACACAGCTGGGGAAGCCCCCCAAATAAGAAAATGAAAACAGTTTTTGAACAGATGTGCTGTCACAGAATGTTCACAGCAGCGTCCCACATTATAAGGCACTGAAACTGGAAACCACTCAAGGCCCTCACTGGCAATGGGTTAAACCCATGGCAATAAACCCAGACAATGGAATAGCACTCACAGGGAAAAAGAATGGGCTCCCGATATGCCAGCACCTGGACAAAACCCAAAACACACTGACTGAAAGGACCCAAAGGCAAATGACCACACAGCCTGTGAATTTGTGTATATGAAACTTCTAGAAAAGACAAGACTCAGGGTTGAAGAGATCATTCACAGGTTTGGGTGATCACCTCGTTTGCTCTGGGAGGCAGGTTTGATTCCTAGCACCACATGGTCCCCAAGCACAGAGCCAGAGTAGCCCTTGAGTATCACCGACATATCCCCTCCTGCAAATAAAGATAGAATTTCAAGAGAAAAAGCAGAATACAGAACAGTGTTTGCCTGGTATTTGGCAGGGGTTGGCGGGGTGGGTCTGGGGACTGACCAGAGAGAACTGAGAAAATTTTGGCGGGTGGTGGGATGACGTTCTGAAACTGGAGTGTGGAGAGAGTTGCACAACTCTGCTCATTTACTAAAACTGGGTCAGGGAGAGAGCTCAAAGGGCTGCTTTTCATACAGGAGCCATGAGTTAAGTCTGTGGTACCACACAACCATCTGAGCATCTCCAGGAGTGGGCCCTAAGCACTGCTCATTGTGACCCAAAGTGAAACAAAATAAGCAACTATAACAATTCACTAAAGGCTAGAGAGATAGTACAGTGGGTAAAGTACTTGCCTTGCATGTGGTGGACCCAGGTTTGATCCCTGTATAATCTGGGCCCCACCAGCATTGATCCCTGAGCACCGCTGGGTGTAGCCCCCAAACAAACAAACAAAAAAATCAAAAGCATTTACTAAAATTTAGCAAACTAAACTTAAAAATGGATCTATTTTATGATCTGTAATTTATAAATAGTAAATACTTGATGTCATTCACTTTGATAAGTCCATCCTGGCGCTACCAGGCTGGAGACAGAGGGTGCCCACTGCCTCCTCACATGGGAGCTGACAGCTGTGCTCATTCTAGCCAGGACACTGGCTCTCCAAAGCCTGGTCTCTGAGCTGCCTGCAATAGCAGCCCCTGAGAGTCTGTTAGAAATGCAAATCCCAGAATTCAGCTTAAACCTGTAGAGTCTGGAGGAAAGAACCAGCAATCCTGCTTTCACAATCCTCCATGGGAACAAGGACCTCCTAATGGGAGGTCGAGGGGAGAGCAGGAGGGTCTCTGTCCATGCACCTGCTCTAAGCAGCCCCTTGATCCTTGCAGAAACCAAGGGTAGTATCATCCCACTTTGTATGAGTAGTATCATCCCACTGTAGTATCATCCCACTTTGCATGAGAAACGAAGGCTCCCAGGGGCCAAGAGACCTGCTGTTAGTAAGGGAGCAGGACTGGGATCAGAGCCCTCAAAGTTGTGACTTCAAAGAAATCCACATGCTATATTTACCCCGAGCTTGTTTGAAAGCTGTATCCACCGCACCTGGAAACCCATAGAAGGCCCAGGAGACACACAATACAGAGTGGGGATAAAGACTTACACAGCAAGCCACGAATGCACTTAACCTGCCGCTATTTCCCTTCAGGCAGAGGCAGCAGACTTACTTACTCACGAGGGACCTGGAGTGGGGGAATTTAGAACTTGCTGCTTGGATAGAAGCCCAGGAAGGTCTCAGCTCCATCTTTGGGAGCCTGGAATGTGTAGGGTTGGGAATACAGAGAGAGAAGAACTCAGGGAGCCAGTCAGAGAGCTGAGAGTCTCTGGGGACCCAGGAGGGCGGGTCTGCGGCTTCCAGATGCACAGATGACATCATGTCTGCCTGGCTCACAGACACCAACCCTGATCTGAGTGGCCCTTCCAAAGGTCCTGCCCCAGTTTTGCTTGCTGCCTAGGGGCTAGGCTTTGTCCTAGAGCTGCTCCGGAAACTAAGGCTGACCAGCTGGGGCCCCTCTGCTCAAATCCGGGGCTGCCAGCAGCAGGGCTCAATGCCAAACCTCAAACCACCCCACTGTGAGGTCACTTCCTTTGATCTTCCAAAACAGACTGACCTTGCCCAGAGGTTCAGATCTACTGTTTTTCCCACCACTCTGACCCCTAACTGCCAGAGCTGATGTATTAGGGAAGTTCTTGTAGACGGATTCTTTCTTCCCCTTTGGTTTTTGGGTCACCCCTAGCTGTGCTCAGGGCTTACTGATGACTCTGTGCTCAGGGAATCATTCCTGGAGGGCTCAGGGAACTACTTGGGGTTCCAGGTGAGTCAGCTGCGTGTAAGGCAAGCACCCTTCCAGCTGTACTATCGCTCCAGCCCTTCTTCTAGACCAGCTCTTGAAGTGGGCAGTCAAGGAGGGAAGAAGACTCCAGTAAGGGCAGAGCCAATGTAGGATTCTGGAACATTCAGCTGTGAAGCTGCTTAATTACAATCTCCCCTCGGGTTTGTGTAGAATTTCATCATGTACTGTTTTTTTGTTTCCTCCCTGATCCTCTCTGTCCCTGTGAGACAGAGGATTTATGTCCAATGGCTTTATAGATTAGCAACTGGGGGTTTATAGAGCTTAACGGACTTGCTCAAGATCTCCACCAGTAAACAGCGAGGTCAGTGCTCATGGCTGGAAGCTTGGGTTTCTACAGTGAGCAGCTCCTTAACATCTATCTTGGAACTACATGTAGCTATTTTTCTTCTTGCCCATGGGCCAAACAGAATCCTCTCCATTGACTTTCTGACATAAATTGGGCAGGCAAGTCCTGGTTTGAGCAAGTGGTTTGAGAAGGAGCAGCTTCTGGCCACTGGGTTTAGGACTGGTGACCCTCTGACCTGCCTCCCAGATCCACAGTGGTGTAGAAATTGCCCTTAGCTCCTATGTATGATTAGCTCACTATAACCCTTTGAGTCGAACTTTTCTGGGTTTTGTTTTTGTTTTTGTGTATTGGTTATTTGGTTGGTACTGGGGAGCAGGGCCTCATACAGATGAAACTTGCACTCCATCACTACATCCATGGTCAATATTTTCAGTCTTTTTGCTTGTTGTGACAAGACCAAACTCTCTGTCATGGTCAACCTACTGTCCCCTTCAACAGAACTGAAGCATAATAATGATAATGATACCCACTTCTTGAATCTTCACAGTTCATCACTGTTTAAAACACTTTCAGGCCTCTCTGCTTCTTTGGTTGTACACTTTTCTAGGAAAAGCTCTCAACAAAGAAATTAACATCAAATAAAGTTTGCATGCCTTTTGTCTTTAAAAATCTGTCTTGCCATCTCCTTATATACAAAGTGACCAATGGAAAGTAAATTATCCAATGTTTCTCCCTGAAAATCAGGCCTAATTCTTTCGCAAACCACAAGACCCAAAAGGAGAGAGAGAACAGAGGGGAATGCCCTGCCACAGAGGCAGGGTAAGATGGGGGGGATGGGGGGTGGGAGGGATACTGGGATACGTGGTGGTGGGAAATGGGCACTGGTGGAGGGATGGGTATTTGAAATAAATAAATAAAAATTGAGAGAGAGAAAAAAAAATCTGTCTTGCAGAGCCCTAGTAGGAAAACTAGGAAATTTAAAGAAAATGAAGTTCATTTTTGAGGGGGAGGGTTCTCAAAGTTAACTCCTTGCCCTGTGTTCAGTAATCACTCCTGCTGGGGCCCAGGGGACCATATGAGGTGCCAGGAATGTAATCCAGGTCAGCCTCCTGCAAAAGCACTTTACCTGTTACACTATGCTTTTTCCCCTCTCTGTTTATAAGTTTTTCCCTCTCTTACACTGAGGTGGAGAAAGACATGCTATATTAGATAAAGTATCTTTCTGAAGAATCATTATTTGAGCAGAGCCTTGAACAAAGTCAGGAAATAAACTTTCGATATAGTTGAACTGACTCTTCCGTGAATCTTCAAAATGAACCTTCAACAGGAGGTCCTTTTCTTTCTTTTTCGGTGTTTGTTTTGTTTTGGGGCCACCACACCTGGTGGTGCTCAGGGATTACTCCTGGTTCCATACTCAAGAATTACTCCTGGTGGGGCTGGAGTGATAGTACAGTGGGTAGGGTGTTTGCCTTGCATGCGGCCAACCCGGGTTTGATTCCCAGCATCCCATATGGTCCCCCGAGCACTGCCGGGAGTAATTGCTGAGTGCATGAGCCAGGAGTAACCCCTGTGAACTGCTGGGTGTGACCCAAAAAAGAAAAAAAAAGAATTCCTCCTGGTGGTGTTTGGGAGACCATTCAGGATGCTGGGGGTAGAACCCAGGTTGACTGTGTGCAAGGCAAGCACTCTACAGGCTGTACTATCTACACTGCCATTTTTTTGGTTTTGTTTTAGTGCCACATCTAGAAGTGCACAAGGATTATTCCTAGCATTGGATTCCCTGGTGGGATTTAGAAGATCATATGTGGGCAGGGGGATCAATCCCAGGTTGTCTGCATGTAAAGCTAGTGCCTTACCCACAGCACTGTCTCTCTGGTCCTAATGATACTCATTGATCCCACCGATCAAGTTGATAACTGAGCTTTGGTACCTTTAATACATCACCAAAGACTGGAGAGATAGTACCCAGGTTAAAATGTTTGCTTTGCATGCAGCCAACCCTAGCTTGATCCTCAGCTTTGCATATAATTCCCTAAGAACAGCCAGGAGTAACCCCTGAGCACTTGATCACTTGATCACTTGATCACTTGACATCCCATTACTCATCGAATTGCTAGAGCGGGCGCCAATAACATCTCCATTTGTCCCTGTCACGTGCTAGTGTAGCCCAATGGTGTCTGCTCATTCTAGGAGCATGAAGAGCCTCAAACCGATCGTTCAGGGTCTTGACGAAGAAGTCTGACCATCTCGTAGGTGGGTGGCCACACGGTCTTTTGATGTCCCGTGGAATCCAGTCTGTAACGGCTCTAGTCCAGTGGTCGTCTCCAAATCTCATTACGTGTCCAGCCCATCTGATTTTCAATGCCTTGACAAACGAGACAGCATCCCTGATTCTCAATGGTCGATGGAAGTTGGAACTCCGGATTCCTTCTTTCACTTGAGTGAAGTGTGATACTCTAAGCATAACTTTTTCGATTCCTCTTTGGGAGACCTGAATAGCGTTTTCATCCTGCTTTCATAGGAACCAGGTCTCTGAGACATATGTTAATGCAGGAAGAACAGTGGAATCAAAGAGATGTGCCCAGAGCTGGAGGTTCTTCATCCTCTTAGCTATTTCTTCGACGCTCTTGAAGGTGTTCCAAGCCACTCTCTTCCTCCTGCGCAACTCAGGTGCCAGGTCATTCATCATGTTGACTTCTCGACCTAGGTACACATAACTTTTGCATTCTGAGATGGTCGTTCCATTGAGAGTGAATGGAACGTCAGGAACGAGACTGTTTCTCATAAACATTGTCTTCGTGAGATTCAGCTGTAGTCTGACCTTTCCACACTCATGGTTGAAGTCGGCCAGCATTTGTGCTGCTTGACTAATGTTTGGTGTTATTAGAACAACGTCATCAGTGAAGCGGAGGTGGTGTAGTTGTTGACTGTCGATAGCACAGCGGGTAGGGCGTTCGCCTTACAAGCGGCCAACATGGCCGACCCGAGTTCGATTCCTCCGCCCCTCTAGGAGAGCCCGGCAAGCTACCGAGAGTATTCGATATGCCAGACACAGTAACAACAAAGTCTCCAATGGAGACGTTACTGGGCCCGCTCGAGCAAATCGACGATCAACGGGAGGGCCTTTACCTTTACCTTCCCATTCCAGTCATCACATGATGTTCTCGAGGGTGGCACTGAAGAGTTTCCATGAACCTCTCACTTGACATTGGTGATCGCTTCTTTGTAGAGTGGTGAGATCTTCGTAGTGCATCCGTAATACAGCTCACGGGGGATCCTGATGTATTGAGTTCGAATGCCCTGATTGACTAGGGCTTCGATGACCGCTTTTGTTTCGACAGAATCAAAGGCCTTCTTTAAATCAAAAAACGTTAGACAAAGCGGCATCTTGAACTCTCAAGAAACCTCAATGAGCTTGATTATTGTGTGGATATGGTTGATCATGCTGAATCCTTTGCAGAATCCAGCTGGCTTGCATGGTTGTCCTTCATTTAGTGTTCTGCCAATCCTATTCAGGATGACTCGAGTGAACAGCTTGTAGATGACAGACAATAGGCAGATTGGGCGATAGTTGCCAATGTCGTGGATGTCTCCCTTTTTCTACAGTAGCACAGTCCTGCTGGTTTTCCACTGGGATGGAACCTTGTATTCAGACAGGTAGCGTGTGAAGAGCCGAGCCAGTGTATAGATGAGTACTGACGGCAGGTTCTTCAGGTGTTCAGGTATGACCTTGTCTGGGCCAGGTGCTGTTCATTTCTTCACTGATGAAATGGTGTGTCAGATTTTGGAAGGGAGAACATTGGGAATGACATATCTATCCTTCGGAATTTGGTATGTGGGAAGGTGAACGTGGCTATCAAAGAGATCTGAGTAGAAGTCTTGGATAATCTCCATTGCCCTTCTGGAAGATGTGATAGATCCATTACGACATCGGAGGGCAATCATCTTGGTCTTGTAGTTGGCGAAGGACAGGCAGGCGTTGTGAATGCTTTTCCCGGCTTCTGCCGCATCTGCCATCACTACTGCTCTTCTCTCTTTGAGGTCTTCCTTTATCGCTTCTCTGCACTGCTTTGTGAGCTACGACGTTTGCTTGCGGTTGCCTGAGACTTGTGCCAAGTCACATTGGTGAATAAGCTCAAGAGTTTTTGAAGACAGGCATTTTTGTTTTGTTTTGTTTTGTTTTGTTTTGTTGTTGTTGTTGTTGTTGTTTTTTGTGGCTATCTCTCTCTTGGCGTTCCTCACACAATCATGGAGGTGCTGAACCAGTCGATTGTATTCCTTGTCAATGTTGTCAACGACAGCATCTTCCCATGTTGCAGCAATAATGCCAAAGAGCTCCCAGTTGGTGGTCATTCTGGGAGTTCTCTTCTTTTACTTCGTAGCCCTTTCTCCCCGCTCTGTGAAGTAGAATTTTGCACGAAGGAGACGGTGGTCCGATCCCGTTTGGAATTTTGGGACAACAGTGACATTGGTCAGGCAAAACCATCGATTGAATATGATGTGATCAATTTCGTTGTGGAACCATCCACCGGTAGACTCCCATGCCCAACATTTAGATTCAGTCTTCTGGAACTGTGAGTTACCATGGATGGTCTTGGTCAACATGATGAACTCAGATAGTCTCTCACCCTGTTCGTTCCATTCTAGGCCATGGGTCCCAATGTGGAGTTCTTCAGCTGATCTTCTCTGTCCTATCTTGGCATTAAAATCACCAACAATGATCTTGTAGAAGGTGTGGACTTCTTTATAGAACTTCTCCAGCTTCCTGTAGAACTTCTCAATTTCTCCTTCATAATAATGAGATGTTGGTGCGTAGACAATGAAGATAGAAACTGTCAGCAGTGAGCCACATCTATTCAAGTGTAATCGTCCGATTCAGGTTGTTAGGCATTCGAATGAATCAATGCTCATGGCCAAGTTCGTGTTGACAAGGACACCGACACCACCGACGCCTCTTTTGTCACATGTTCCAAGGAACAGTTCTTCTCCAGTGTTGAAAACGGCATGATGTGATTGATGCCTTCTCATCTCAGTCAGACCAATGATGTCGTACTTGATCTTTCGCACTTGTACCATCAGGTCCTTGATGGATGCATCTGATGCCAGTGTACGTACATTGAAAGTACAGACAATCATTTTTGTTTTTCTTCATTTTGGCACCATAGTTCAGCCTTGAGATTTTATCAGCCTTTTCTTCCACATCCTTCTCAACGCCACTGTATTGGTGACTCCTGCAGGGTCAGGGGAATGAGACCCACTGTATTTACTGGTTTTGGCATATCGAATACGCCACAGATAGCTTGCCAGGCTCTGCCGTGTGGGCGAGATACTCTCGGTAGCTTGCCAGTTTCTCCGAGAGGGATAGAGACTTTTGGGGTGGCCTCTAATCGCCCTTGTAGGTGCTCCCATGGTTCAAACCATATTTGAACCCTATCAAATATGGTGCAGCAATCCTGGAAGATGGGTATTAAGTGTCTTATGACCCCTGAGCACAGAGTCAGGAAAAAAAAACCCTGAGTACCATGCCCCCACCCCCCCCCAAAAAAAGATAAAACTCTGAGAACTAGTCTACAGAACAAAACTTAGCTTGTTTACCATGGTGGAGGGGACAGAAAGCAGTATGTTATTGGGACACTCTGGAGGGTGTTGTTGCAATATTACATGCTTGAAAACCTACCATTAACAATATTATAAATCATATGCTTTATGTTTTTTAGTTTGTTTTTTGCTTTTTGGGTCACACTTGGCATTGCACAGGGGTTATTCCTAGCTCTGCACTCAGGAATTTCTCCTGGCAGTGCTCAGGGGACCATATGGGATGCGGGGAATCAAACTCAGGTAAGCTGCATGCAAGGCAAACACCCTGCCTGCTGTGCTATCTCTCCAGCCTCATCTGTGCTTTAAATAAAAATTGAAAAAAAAACTGGGCCTGAGTGATAGTATAAGTGGTGGTCAGTTGCCTTGTACATGGCTGACTGGGGCTTGATCCTTGGCACCACATATGATCCCCAGAAACTTGCCAGAAGTTATCCCCGAGTGCAGAGGCAGGAGTAAGCCCAGCTGAGTGTGACCCACCCCACACCCACCAAATAATGATAAAAATAAAGTTCACAGTTCATAAATGAGGGAGTCAGGACTTGAGTTCAGGTCAAGATCATTTCGGCGGGGCCAGGAGAGACAGTAAAGGGTAGTGCAATGCACATGGTGAACCCTGGCATCCTATATGGTCCTCTGAGCAGGGCCAGAGAGGTAGGTGGGTAAGACAGTGTGTAAGACACTTGCCTTGCACTCAGTTGACCTGGGTTCCATCCCCAGAACTCCATACAGTACTGAGCACATACTCCCTGAGCACTGCCAGGAGTGATTCCTAAGCACAGAGCCAGGAGTAAGCCCTAAGTATTGCTGGATATGGTTGCAAAACCAACAACCAAAAAAATTAAAAAAGATATTGAGCACACATGGGGCCCAGATGTGGAGTGGCAGGTTCAGATCCATGGTGTTCTGTGGGATCTCAGCCAAGTTCTCTGGGCTGGGTCCTCCTTCTATACATAAAGAGTTAAGGGCCAGGAATGCGGCTCAGTGGTGAAGGGCACACTTTGCATGCATAAGACCTGGCTTCAAGCCCTAGCACCACAAAAAGCCCAAACCAAAAATAAACAAAAGGTTACACATACCTCTGGGCACTGATTCTCACCTGGGTGCCCAGGAAAGCCAAAGTAGGCTGCCAATCCCTCTCTGCAGGCTGAGTTGGACCTGAGAGCTGATTGTCGGGATTCCCCACTTACATCACTGCTGATCTCTGGCTGGGTGCTGGGGTGAGGTGTGCCAGGAGAAATACCGGGAGGTGACTTTCACCCAACTGGCTTGGCCGGGGAGAGGAGTGGCCTTCCCTGATTCAGTTGTCACCTCCGAGCTCTGGTCTGACTTCCATAGTTCATCCTCTAAACCCTTTAAAACCCTTTTAATTAGGCTTCTCAGGTCAAGAAAGGGTGTTGGTATAAGGTCATGGCTCTTCTCTGTCTCACAGAGAATGAACAGTCCATCTGTTTCTACCTAAGGAAAAAATGGATTTAGAAATCAAGGCTTCAAGGGGGATATGTCATAATCATGGCCATAAAGTGGCTGAGAGTGAGTTCTTTCACTGTAGAGGGAAACTGAGGCAGTGGAGGACGAAGCTCTCAGATTCCCCAATGCTAGCGCATCAAGATAGCACCAAGCTGAACTGGGGATGTAGTTTAGTGGTCAAATGCATGAAAGAAGGGGACCCTGGGTTTGATTCCTGGCCCCTCACACACAAACATGTATGAGATTGCCATAACTTATGCTCAAGGCAAAAATACTCACAAAACATTCATTTGCATAAAAAGTGTTAACGTGCTCTTATTATTATTCGGTTTTAAAAAGGAATGCCTGGCCGGAGTGATAGCACAGCGGGTAGGGCATTTGCCTTGCACACAGCCAACCTGGGTTCAATCTTCGGCATCCCATATGGTCCCCCAAGCACCGCCAGTAGTAATTCCTGAGAGCAGAGCCAGGAATAACCCCTGAGCATCGCTAGATGTGACCCAAAAAGCCAAAAAAACAAAAAAAAGGAATGCATGGGGCTGGAGTGATAGCACAGTGGGTAGGGCATTTGCCTTGCACGCAGCTGACCCAGGTTCGATTCTCAGCATCCCATATGGTCCCATGAGCACCAGGAGTAATTTCTGAGTGAAGAGCCAGGAGTAACCCCTGTGCATTGCCAGGTGTGACCCAAAAGGCAAAAAAAAAAATTCAAAATAAAATAAAATAAAAAGGATTACAATTCTGAAACACACTGCAGTATGAATGAATCTTGAATGCATAAGGCAGAAACAGAAGGACAAATACTACATGACTCTACTTTTATGAGACAGTCAAATTTATAGAGAATTTCAAAAGAAAGTAGAGCAGGGGCTGGAGAGATAGCACAGCGGGTAGGGCATTTGCCTTGCACGCAGCCGACCCGGGTTCGATTCCCAGCATCCCACATGGTCCCCTGAGCACCGCCAGGAGTAACTCCTGAGTTGCAGAGCCAGGAGTAACCCCTGTGCATCGCCAGGTGTGACCCAAAAAGCCAAAAAAAAAAAAAAACCAAAAAAACAAAAGAAAGTAGAGTAGTAGTTACCAGGATCTGTAGGAGCAGGAGGAACTGGGCAGCTATACTTTAAAATAATAATAATAATAATAATAATAATAATAATAATAAAATGAAAGATAAAAAGTTTCTGTTTGATGAACAAGTTACGTTTTTTTAAAAAAAATTTTATTAGTGAAACACCATGAGGTACAGTTGTAGACTTACAAATTTTTGTGCTTGGGTTTCAGTTATACAATGATGAGTACCCATCCACAAGTTACTTTTTTAAAATTTTTGTTTTGTTTTCAGGTCTCCCCAACAGAGCTCAAAAGTGCTCCTAGGTCTGGGGGAGAGGGAGTTGCTCTCATGGTGCTGGGGAGCAAACTGGGGTCAGCCACATGCAAGGTAACTATTTTAACCCCTGTACTGTCTCTTCAGCCCTGATGAAAAAGTTTGGATAATGGACTGGACAATGTGAATGGACTCCAAGGTAGTGAATATAAATGTAAAAACGATTAAGGGCCTGGAGGAGGCTCAAGAGCTTAATAGTTTTGCCAGGCAACTGCAAGACCAGGAGTCAAATATACATTGAAGGATCCTGACAGCCCTGCTTTCAGGAATCTCTAACGAGGAAGAAACAGGAAGATGACTCAGTGGCTTAGAAAGTGACCAGGTCAAGGGTTGGAGAGAGAGAACTCCAGGGCTGAGACACACTGTGTGCAGTAGCCCCAGGTCAGTCCCTGGTAGGGGGTCATCTGTTTTTCTGAGTACTGTAGGAGTGAGCACCGCCATGTGTGGCCAAAATAATACAAAAAGCAAAGGGTTGGAGTGCAAGTCTTTATTTTCATTTTTGGGCCACATCTGGCAGTGCTCAGGGCTTACTCCTAGCACTTAGGTATCACTCCCGGTGAGCTTGGGGACCATATGGGGTATCAAGGGTCGAACCCGTGTCTACCACATGCAAGGCAAGCACCCTACTTACTGTATTATTTCTTTGGGTCCCTGGAATGCATATTTTGCATACAAGAACCCCAGGTTTGATCCCTGATACTATAAATTCTCCTGATTAGTTATCTGGGTGCTAGGTGTCACACACACAAAAATAAAATAAAAAAATAAAAGCATGAGATCTTGACCTCAATTCTGGATGCTGTATCTGCTCCTAGTCACCCCAAGTACTGTCTGGGGGCCCAACCAGGAGAAAAAATAATGGCTAGACATTCCAAGGGTTAAGGCACTTGCCATGCACACAGCAGACCACTGTTCAATCGCTGGCACCAGATATGGTCCCCAGAGAATCACCAAAACTGATTTCTGAGCACAGAGACAGAGGTAAGCCCTGAGCATTACTAGGTGTGGCCCCAAGACCCCTCCAAACAAATAAATAAATTTTTAGAAAGAGAATGTTAAAACTTCTCTACAACTTTTTAAGGTGTTAAGGGGGGACTGGAGAGATATTACAAAGGGTGGGGCACTTGCCTTGCACATAGCTAACCTGAGTTCAAGCCCTGGCATCACATATGGGCCCTTAACCCGCATTAAGAGTGATTCCTGAGTGCAGAGCCAGGAGTAAGTCCTGAGCACCACAGGATGTGGACCCCAAATAAAAAAAAAACCCAAAAACATAACAACAACAACAACAACAAATCCCAAGCAAATAAAAATGCTAAGGGAACTTATTGTTCGAGCCCAAAATGCTCCCAAAGAGAAACATCAGGTAGAAAAACTGCACTCTTGTTTGAGAAGCTGTCTTCCCCATCCTTTTCATTGTGATGCTATTATTTATGGGAGGAAATAGTTCCCGTTCCTAGCACGCTTTTTGGGTTACACCCGGCGATGCACAGGGCTTACTCCTATTACTCCTGGCTCTGCACTGAGGAATTACTCCTAGCGGTGCTCAGGGGTACCATATGGGATGCTGGGAATCGAATCAGCTGCGTGCAAGGGAAATGCCCTATCCACTGTACTATCACTTCAACCCCAAGCACGGGACTCTTAAAACCCTTGGAATTTCCTAAAAGATGAGCGTGATAAAGGTGTCTAGATAATTGTTACAACCACACCCAATTTATGTTAATGAGACAATTTTCGGAATGCACCTAAGGGTGGGGACTGGTTGCCTGCGAACCAGTCTGAGAGATTTGAGAGCTGGAACTTTCGGCCCCACCTTTCTGACTTCTGTTAGGGGCTGGAGATTGAATCAATGTCCAGTGAGCAATGACTTTATGTCCAGGAAATGAAGGGCGTCACGTAGGGCCTCACACATTCCAGGCCTGTTCTCTACCACTGAGCCACTTCCTCAGCTCAATGGACAGTAATTTAATGTCACACCCACGTGATAAATTCTCTATCACATTCCAATAATGGACTGAATTTTTGGATCAAACCCACGACCTCATACACACATGGAGATGGGAATAGAGTGGGTCACCTCTGCCCACACACACTTTCCCAGGCACCTTTTCTAGCAGGCTGTTGATGAGTTATATCTTTACAATAAACCATGATCTAAAGTCCAGAGTGATAGTATAGTGGGTAGGGCATTTGCCTTGCACACGGCCAACCCAGGTTTGACTTCTGGAACCCCTCATAATTCCCTGAGCCTGACAGGAGTGACTCAAGCACAGAATCCAGAGTAAGTCCTAACCACTGTTGGGTGTGGCCCCTCAAAAAATAAAACAAAATAAACCAGTAATCTAGTAAATGAAATGTTTCAGTTCTGTGAGTTGCAAAGTAATTGAATCCATGGAAGGAAGAGCTGCTGATGGGAAGTCAGTAGGTCAGATTCACAGGTGGCACCTGACCTTTGGTGTCCTGAAGGACCCAGCCCTTAATCAGCAGAATCCGCTGCTATCTCCAGGCTTGAAAGCCAGTAAGAGAGGACACCCACCTGATGAAGTTGCTGCCTGATAGTACACAGGAAGAAACAATGGACGTGGCCTCACTCAAAGAGAAGGAGGTCTGCGGGTGGATGTGATTTGATTAATTTTCTCCAAATGTGCACATTTTTGTTTTGGAACCACAACCAGTAGTATTCAAGGATTAGTTCTGGCTTTATGCTCAGAATCATTCCTGGCAGGACTTGGGGGATCATATGTGGTGCGGGGATTGAACTCAGATCAGCCACATGCAAGGAAAACTCCTGCCCTCCTGCTGTACTATCTCTCTGGCCCCTCATGAATGTGTACATTTTGGGGTATCGTTTGGTGCTCTCTGGGCTGAGCACAGGTATACTAATACTACATATGTTTCATTAAGATACTAATAGTCTACTCTATATTATGACTTACATTCAATAAGATACAATATGTATATAGTGCAATCACTACCAGATCAAAAACAGCTTCTAGAAGGAGAAAGTGTAGTACCCCAGATTGCCTCTTGCTCTTCTTCCCCAGACAACACCCTCCCTCAGAGATAACAATTATCTTCCCTTTGATCACCATAGATAAAGTCTGATTGTGTTGAATGCTTTGTAAATAGATTTATTTCTTTTTCGTTGTTGTTCTGTTTGGGGGACACACCTGGGATGCTCAGCAGTTTACTCCTGGCTCTGCCCTCAGGAATTACTTCTGATATGCTCAAGATACCATATGGGATGTCTTAGATTGAACCAGAGTTGGCCTCATGTAAGGCAAACACCCTACCCACTGTACCACTGCTCTAGATCCTAATTATTACATTTTTGAACTCTCATCTAGCTTCTTTCACTCAACATAGGCAAGGGGAGGACTCAGGGCTTACTCCTTAGCTTGGTGTTCAGTCCTGTTGGTGCTCAGAGAATGATACGTGATGCCAGAGATTAATCTAGACCTGGCTCTGTACAAGGCAAGTTCTTTAACCTTGTGCGATCTCTCCAACCTTCAATATAGTCTTTATATATACATAGATGTCCATTACAAAACTGTTCATGAGTGGGTTTCAGTCACCCATCCCTTCACCAGTGTACATTGCCCACCAATGTCCCCAGTTTCCCTTACACAACCATCCTAAACCCCCACCTCCCACCCCGCTCTCCTGCTTTTATGGCAGGTAACTTTCTTCTCTCTCTCTCTCTCTCTCTCTCTCTCTCTCTCTCTCTCTCTCTCTCTCTATCTCTCCTTTTAAAGCCTGGAGATTTCAGTGAACAAAACCCACATACCCGAGTTTTCAGATTAATTTCTTGGTGAGGTCTGTCCCAAGACAGTGGAGTCTGACCCGGAGTACGGCAGCAATTTTGTATTGTGGGAGCAAGTGGCTGCTGGGGGCTCTGGGCAGTCACCAGGCAAACCCACCCCTCTCTGATCTATCCGTTTGTTCAGTCTTGTGTGGGTCCAAGATTAAGCAGCTTTTTAAAAAAGATGTTTATAAAGTAGTTCACAGTATTTGATTACATTTAATATTTGAATACCAATCCCACTACCATTATACCTTCTCACCACTATATTTCCAATGTTTCCAACCCAAATCTCAACTCCTGCCCCAAAGCAGAACTGAAATAATTTATTTATTATTGTTTGTTATGAATAAACCACTAAAAATAATTCAAAAAACTTTCCTTAAAGGAAAGTGTGTTAAGATTGTTGTATTTCAACCAGGGGCATAAAGCCCTTCTATAAGAAATTACTAACATGCTGTTAAAGGTTGAACCTTGTCTGCTTATATATATATAACTTGATCACTTGACTTCCCATTAATCATTAATTTGCTTGAGCGGGTGCCAGTAACGTCTCCATCTGTCCCTGTTGCGTGCTAGTGTAGCCCAATGGCATCTGTTCATTCTAGGAACATGAAGAGCCTCAAACTGATTGTTGTCTGACCGATGTCACTGTTGTCCCAAAATTCCAAATGGGATCAGACCACCGTCTCCTTCGTGCAAAATTCTACTTCACAGAGCGGGGAGAAAGGGCTGCAAAGTTTAAGAAGAGAACTCCCAGAATGACCACCAACTGGGAGCTCTTTGGCACTGTTGCTGCAACATGGGAAGATGCCATCGTTGACAACAGTGACGAGGAATACGATCGACTGGTTCAGCACCTCCATGATTGTGTGAGGAACACCAAGAGAGAGATAGCCACAAAAAAATGCCTGTCTTCGAAAACTCTTGAGCTTATTCACCAACGTGGTTTGGTGCATGCCTCAGGCAACCACAAGTGAATGTCCAAGCTTGCAAAGCAGTGCAGAGAAGCAATAAAAGAAGACCTCAAAGAGAGAAGAGCAGCAGTGTTGGCAGATGCGGCAGAGGCCGGGAAAAGCATTTGTTATGCCCGCCTGTTCTTCGCCAACTACAAGACCAAGATGACTGCCCTCCGACTTCCTGGTAGATCTATCACATCTTCCAGAAGGGCGATGGAGAAGATTATCCATGACTTCTACTCAGATCTCTTCAATAGCCACATCCACCTGCCCACATACCAAATTCTGCAGGATGGATACGTCATTCCCAATGTTCTCCCTTCCGAAATCCGACACGCTATTTCATCGGTAAAAAAACTAACAGCACCTGGCCCAGACAAGGTCATACCTGAACACCTGAAGAACCTGCCATCAGGACTCATTAATACACTGGCTCGGCAATTCATGCGCTAGCTGTCTGAATGCAAGGTTCCATATATAAATATATTTTCCTCTAATATTAGTTACCTTCCACATTAAACCCCATCAAATGTGGTGCACTACTCTTGAAATATTACTGGTATGAGGTATAAGATGTCGCACGGTCACAAATGCAGCCACACAGTACAGGAATACAATCACTCATGGGTGAGGCTCGGCCTGAGCATGTGGAGAGCGGCTGTGAGCATGGCAGAAGTTGAATTCTGAAGGTTTTCTTCTGCCGGGACTGGGTCCTTGGGGTGGGGAGGGGAACTCACCCACCCTCCTCCAGGTTGTCCTGAATGAAGCATCCTGGCGCAGTGTCTGGAGGCATGGCTATGGTGTGTTCTGACTGCAGCTTTTGATCTCTTTCAAGATTTAATTATGGGTCTCTGAAGTGAGACCAGTAGAAGAGATTACATGTGGTGCTAGAGTTGGTTCATGGGGATGACTGCCAGTGCTTCCAGGAGTATAGGGAAGTGTGAGGAGGTAGCCCATCCCAACTCTGAGAAAGTCAGAGATTTCAGTCACAAAACCCACATACTCAAATTGTTAGCAGATTAATATCTCGGTGAGTTCAGTCCTAAGAGGTTTAGTGTCCGACTAGGGGCATGGTGGCGATTTTGATTGTGGGAGCAAATGACTATCAGGGGCTCTGCTCGGCTCTGTGGCATTTAATCTCTTTCAAGACTTACTGGGTCTCTGGAGCAAGGCTGATAAATGAGCTTATATGGCTGAGCTGGAGGTGGTTTGTGGTGTGACTCCCACATACCTAACTTTTGGTAATTTAATTACTCAGAAAACTTGATCCTAAGTTGTTGGAGTCTGGCCAGAGGCTTAGTGGCTATTTTGGGGTGTTAAGGAGGCCTAGAGCACCATCAGGCTGCTGATGCCCTCGCCCCCTGTATCCAGGTTGACCCACCAGTGGCGCAGTGCCCTCTGGGCAATGGCAGCTGTAGCCCCGATAGGAACCAGAACTGAGGCCAAAGCTGCTACCATTTATGTCTTGGGCACTCTGGGTGAGCCATAGTCAGCAGTCTAGCAGAACCTGACCAAGGGCACATGCCCTCATCCTTGCTCTCCAGACAGTTGGCACTCAGGGAGATTTTCCTCCATAATATGCCATGGATAGCACTGGTGGCACGAGCTGGTCTGGGGAAGAAATAGTGGCAGAGACACCCTGCAGGTGGAAAGTTGCCTGAGTCAGTTCCCCCTCAACTCCAGGACCTGCGCTCCATGGTGGTGTCAAGTTGGACCAAAAAATCCTGTTTGTTCACACTAAACTCCTGCCGCCATGGCAGCTGGCTGCCCATACACCAAGAGAGGCTCCCCGCACCGTGGATACCACTTTGGTTCATCTTAAAGCTACTCTTTTTGAGAGAAAATATTTAAAGGGTACTTACAGTCATTCATGCAGAAACTTTATGACTCCACCGGCCCCGCTGTTCAGAGCGTTGAGAGCTGCAGCCGTTTTTCCAGCTCTTGTACCTGCCGCCATGTCACCGCCATCTTCTCTCCTGCAAAAGTTTTCAATAGTCTTTTTTGAGGTTTATGCTATATGTGCCAGTAGTATGCTCATTTTATTGTTTCATTTTCCTTTGGGTGAGGAGGGGAATTTTGGGCCACACCCAGCAGTACTCAGGGCTTATTCTTGGCTCTGTACTCAGTGCTCACTGCTGACAGGCTCAGAGGAACATATGGGATGCTGGTGACAAACCTGGGTCAGACATGAGCAAGACAAGCACCCTAGCCACTATAGTATCTCTTCAGCTCCATAGTTTTCCTCTTGCGAAATGCCATGGTTTATTCATTCCCATGTAGAGTTTTTTTAGATTAATTTTCTCTTTTTGTCTATTATAATAAATATGCTCTGTACATGTTGTTTTTGGGTCACATCTGGCAGTGCTCAGGGTTTACTCCTGGCTCTGTGCTCAGGGATCACTCTTGAAGGTGTTTGGGAGACCATATGCAGTGACAGGAATTTCAAGACAAGTGTCTTAACCCCTCTACAAGGAAGAGGATGTTAAATGGTCAAACTAAGGCTGAGACAAAGCACTATTTGGATTTCAGAGATGAGATGAATCATTCATGTCCAATGGTGCAATCAGGAAAGGATTCATAAGGAAGACATTATGGTTTAGTGCAAAAGGGGAAAGGTCAGTTAAAAAAATTTTTTTTGGATGTCTTTTATTTTGCTATTCTGTTTTGTTTTGGGACCATGCCTGTCAGTGATGTGCATGACTACTCCCAGCTCTGGGCTCAGAGATTGCTCCTAGCAATACTGGGTACCATGTGGTGTGGAGTTGGAAGTTCTGAGTGCAAAGCTATGGTCCCACTGACCTCACTCTCTGACCCAATTGAAAAAATATTTACCGGGCCAGAAAGATGACTCAAAGAGCTGGAGCTTGGGCTTTGCTTGCTAGAGATCTGGGTTTGATCCCCAATACTGCGTGGTGTCCTGAATACCACCAGGAGCAACACTTGAGCCCTGGGCTGAGAATAGCACCCGAGTACCTCTGCAGCAGCCCAAATGCCTCCTCTCAGATAGGTTTGCTATGTCGTCATAAGGGGTGACCTGGGGTAAGCTTTCTGGATGGAGGGCACAGGGTAGGCCAAAGCAGGATCTGTAAACATCCATAACCAGTGAGTGCAGAGGCTACGCTGGTGCTGCTGGCTCACTGCCATGGCCCCAGCATCTGGCCTGGACCTGCACACAGTAGCTACTCACTCTGAGAGAATATGGGTCATTGAATAGGAAGTGGTTCCTGTGACTGGCACACAGGGAGCTTGGAGAGAAGCAGTAGGAGAAGGGAGGATGCTCAGTTATCCATGGCTATGCAGTACATTACTACAAAACTTAGCAGAGTTCATTCATCAGGAAATGTCTCTCACAGTTCCTGCAAGTTAGAAATTACAGAATGACTTGGCTGGCAGGCTCAAGCTTGGAGTCTCCAGGGTTATGATCACATGTTGGCCATGGCTCTGTCCTGTGAAAGCCAGACTAAGGATGGGGGATCCCCTTCCATCAGGGGCTCACTCTCACTACTGGCCAGCTGCTGTGGGACTTGCTCGGTGACCTCACTTCCTCCCCATGGGCCTCCTCCACAGGGCAGCATAAGTGTCCTTGGCATAGGGGACTGACTTCCCCTAGACTGAGCCATTGGAGATGAGCAAGGAGTGCAGGAATGGGTCTGGTGCTGCTTCTGCATACCCGTGTATGAGAAACAGCTCTCAAGTCTGGCCCACATTCCTAGAGGGGAATTAGGTTTTATTTGCAAACATTTCTTTCCTGTTCTCTTCCTCTAGTTGTTGTTTCACTGTGTGTGTTTGTGTGTGTGTGTGTGTGTGTGTCCTTACACTTGGTTGTGGGACTCAAACTGTTGTTATTATTATTATTTTGATTTGGGTGGGACTCAGACTGTTATTATTATTATTTTGGTTTGGGGGTCGCACTCAGTGATCCTCGGGGCTTATACCCGCAGGCTCTGGCGTCCATATGTGGTGCTGGGGATCAAAGTGTTGAGCTCCACCACAGGCCCCAGTTGGAGATAGACCAATGACCACAGATAAACAGAGTGGAAGGTTTGTCTGCTTCCCCATCCCATTGTTCTCATATTCCCCTGTTGTGTGCCAGGACTCTGGACAGTCTGCTCTGGGCCTGTGTGAAGTTCAGTCTCAGAGAAGAAGGCCCATACCTAGAAATACTCAGGTTGGGGTGTGAGTTCAATAGTTTGGTGCTTGACCCTATTGATGTTGTGCTTGGCCCTATTGATTACTTGAGTCAAGTCCCCCTAGCAGGCTAGGTTCTCAGGGACTATGTGATAACAGGGATTGAATTCAGGGTCTCTGTTTAAATTTTTTGTTTTTGCTTTTTGGGTCCTACCCAGTGATATTCAGGGGTTTTCCTGGCTCTGCACTCAGGAATTACTCCTGGCGGTGCTTGGGGGACCATATGGGATGCCAGGAATCAAACCCGGGTCGGCTGTGTGCAAAGCAAACGCCCTACCCACTGTACTGTATCTCCAGCCCTTAAAATATTTTTAAATAGAAGGTCAGGGATTAAAGTGTTTGCCTTGCATGCAGCCAACCCTGATTTGATCCCCTGAGTGCCACTGGGAGTGATCCCTGAGCACAGAGGCTAGAGTAAGCTTGAGCACCACCAAACAAACCAGAATTTTTTTTTAAATTTATAATGTAGGAGCACTGCTATTTATTCAGCCATTGATTAAACTGATTGAATTGGGCATGAACTCCACATTATTTTTTTAAATTTTTTAAAAATTTTATAAGTTAGTTCACAATATTTGATTACATTCAATATTCAAACACCAACCCCACCACTATTACACCTTCCCACCACCAAATTCGTCATGTTCCCATCCCAAACCCCAATTCCTGTCCCAAAACACAACTAAAACAATCCATTTCATATTGTCTGTTATGAAGAACTGCTGAACATGTTTACAAAAAAGTGTTCATATAGGAATCAGTGTGAAGATTGTTCTATTTTGGCAGGAGCCATTAAGACATTCTATAGGATATCACTAACATGTTGTTAAAGTTTGGGTGATGTGAGCTTTGGTATATATATCTGAAAATATGTATATATGCGTATATATGTATATGTATTTCCCTCTATGACTTGTTGTCTACCATCTGAACCCCATCAAATGTGGTGTGGTAATCATGGAAAATGGGTAGGGAGTGTTTTATGATGTGTCCAGGAATATGTTTACTCATATGTGAGGCTCGGCCTGAGCGCATGGGGAGCAGCCTTGAGTGTGGCAGTGGTTGGATTGTGGAGGTTTTTGGATGCCGGAGCTGGGATCACTGGGGTGGGAAGGGCTCTCACCCACCCCCCTCTGAGGCCCCAGGTGAAACAGCCTGGCCCAGAGTCCGGTGGCATGGTTATGGGGACCTCATGTTATGCTCCCTTTCAAGAGAAGCAGCTGTGTGGTCTGGATTGTGGCCGTTGACGAGATTATCACAAACCAGAAATTTTATGGAAAGAAAATATAGTACAGTGGGTATGATGCTTGCCCTGCACATGGCTGACCCAGGTTTATCCCCAGTACCTCATATGGTCCTCTGAGCTTTGCCAAGATTAAGCCCTGATTCACCAGGTGTGGCCCAAAAACCAAAGAAAATAATTAGTAGCATGTACAATCTAGTGCTGAATTCTTAGAACAACATGTAATTGTTCCTTTTGATTCCTTGGTGGTGAATTTCTTGAGTCTAACTGTCCTTGAGCAGCTTTGTGTCTTCAGTTTTTTTTTTTCATCTGTCTGAGGGGGGAAAGATGCCAAGTACACTGTGAGAATTAAAGGAGATAGCATTTGAGAAACTTTGTGCCCTTCCTGGAATTCAGTGGGGCTTTAGAAAATGGAACATTTCTGTCCTGACCTTGGAGGGAAGCGTAGAAGAAACAAGTGCTGTGGGAGCTGGACAGAGGAGTCTCTGAGTGCTCTGGGAGCCTTTGCAGTAAGTCACTCCACTTCACGAGTGAATTCTGGGAAACAGGGAAGGTGGGGAGGACAGCACCTAAATGCGATGCTCCCCTATGGGAGCCCATACAGCACTTTTGTTATTTTGGATCATGCCTGGCAGTACTTAGGGAACCACATAGTTCTAGGGATTGAACCTGGGCCTCCTGTGTGAAAAGCATGTGCTCCAACTCACTGAACTATCTCTCAGGCCCTAAAGCATTTTCTTTTTTGTTTTGTTTTGAAGCTATGCCTCGTGGTGCTCAGGACTTACTCCTGGCTCTGTGCTCAGGGATCACTCCTGGCAGGGTTGGGGGACCTTATGGCATGGCAGAGATCAAACCAGGGACAGCCTTTCATGCCTTACATGCCCTACATGCTGTACTATTGCTCTGACCCCCTGTAGCATTTTTTTGTTCTTCTCCACAAGTCAAGGAGATAATGTCTTACTAGTCAGCAGGGCTGGAACCACACAATACAGACACATCCTTGATCAGGGAGGATAGTTAAGACAGGAAAGACTGAGTTGGGGTTGTGATCTACTATTGCTCCAGCATGTAACATATATACAGTGGCCACACCTGGCTGAGCTTGGGGGTTCTCTCTGCCCTGTGCTTGGAGGTCATTTCTGGTGACCTCCAGAAATGGCTCTGTGACCATACAGTGCTGGGGATCAAACCTGGGCCTCCAGCATGCAAAGAATGTGCTCAGGGTTTTGCGCTATCTCTCCCACCCCCCTGCTTCCTGCCAAACAAAACAAAACAAAACAAAACACCCAAAACATTTGAGAAGTGCCCAGGAGCCTGGAGGAGAGAGGTCTTATAAGGGATGGAGGGGCTGGAGCGATAGAGAGCGGAGAGGGTGTTTGTCTTGCATACAGCTGACACAGGTTTGATTCCCAGCATCCCATGTGGTCCACTGAGCACCACCAGGGGTGATTCCTGAGTGCTGAGCTAGGAGTAACCCCAGTGCTGCGCCATGTGTGACCCAAAAAAGCCAAAAAAAAAAAAAAGAGGGGGATGGAAGCACAGAGAACTCAGACACACTAATAAGTAGCAGAGGAATGTGGAGGGCTGAGAGGGAAGGAGAAAGTGCAGAACTGAAAACCAGGTTTCCCAGTCCCAGGGGCTTCTCCAGAGCCTGAGAGTGAGCTGTGTCTTCTGGGCAGTGACTGAAGGGGAGGGCAGTGGATTTCAGGAATGATCTAGAGCTTCAAAAGGCAACAGGAAGTCTTTAAGGGAGATAAAAGCTTCCAGAGATCTGGGAATTGGATGAACAATTATCTTCATGACTCAAAGCCTTCTTGGCTCTGGGAATGTCATGCCTTGACCATTTTATTTCAGTCACAAAAATTGCCCTCATTGTCAACTAGCTAATAAAAGTAATTGAAAATGTTGGCCACCAGCCGGCTTTTCTCCTGCTCTCTTCCTCCCTGGCCTTCCTCTAGAGGGCTGTCTGATGACAAAGTCTATGCATACACGGTGTGTGTGTGCACATATATCCCTGACCCATTTGTGTATTGACTGCAAACCAGACACCCTTGAATGTCTTTCCAGGCCAACCCAGCCTAGGCACAATCCAGCTAGCCATCCTCCTCTCTGGCCCTCTGCCTCCCCACTCTGCTCACTTCTTGCAGCTTCCCACAGACTTTGCATTTTTAGGCTGCCTTGGTTTTGCTAATGAGTTTTCAAGGGTGCCCGCTTGGAACTCTGTCACTTTTTTTTTTTTTAATTTTTGGGCCCTATCTGGCAGTGCTCAGGGCACTTGAGCCCAGAAATCACTCCTGGTAAGTCTCAGAGGACCATGTGAGATACAAAGGATTGAACCCAGGTCGGCCATGTAGGTCGCTACAAATGCCCTCTCTGCTATACTATCTCTCTGGCCCCTTCCTTTGTCACTTTTGAAATACTTAAAACAATTTTTTCCAGGGGGAGGTTTGTGATACACTGGCAATGTCAGAGGGTGCTTCAAGGACCACATTCTTCACCAGGGACTGACAAGGGGTTAACCATATGCAAGGTGAGCACCTTACCCTCTGTACTATTTTTGTAGGCCTTACTTTTAAAACCTTGTCTTTCAGCAGGGAGATAGCTCCACAGGTTGGAGTGCATCCTTACATGCAGGAAGTCCCAAGTTTAATTATGTGTTTTATTTTTGAGACATGTCAAAATAAATTCTGGATACCAGAATACTTGATCAGTGCAAGGAAGGAGGCACCAAGTACCACCATTAGTCCCTGAGCTCTGCTGGGAGTGGTCTTTAAACTGAAAAAGATACAAATAAGGGGCTGGAGCAATAGCACTAGCAATAGTAGGGCATTTGCCTTGCATATGGCCGAGCTGGGTTCGATTCCCAGCATCCCATATAGTCCCCTGAGCACCGCCAGGAGTAATTCCTGTGTGCATGAGCCAGGAGTAACCTCTGTGCATCACTGGATGTGACCCAAAAAGCAAAAAATAAAATAAGAAGGAAACAAATGAAACCCTAAAATCTAAAATCCTATCTCATGCTCATTCCCTGCACTTTGTAACTCTCCTTGACCCTTCTGCCCTCCATTCCAGCAGAAAGAATAATTTCTCTCCATGTGCTGCCGCTGTGCACTAGTTCTCTCTTCTGCCATGGTTCAAAGTCTGCCTTTACCTAAACCCAGTAGTCTTCTCCCAACATTTACTAGGAATCATTTCAAATACATTGTAAATTTGAAAAAGAGTTACAGTTAACACCCAATCCATTCTCTAGTTTCAGCTGCTGACATTTTAGCATACTTGCTTGTCACATCTCTTTCACAACTATCCATGCATAAATCCATTTTAATTTTGAGACATGTCAAAATAAATTCTGGATACCAGAATGCTTCTCCCTCAATGTTTCCAGTTACAGGGCAGGGAGGAGCCAGTGTCTATGCTTGTCATGCTGGAAGCCTGAATTTGAGCACCTCTGGAAACAACTCCAGAGCACCAAGCAGGGAGTAGTCCCCAAGCACCACTGGGAGTGGCCCTCAAATTAGAACAAATATTAAATACATACTTTCAATTATATCATTGTTTAGTTGAATTTTATATATGCATATATATGTATATATATTCCTGTTTCTATGTAAAATTGACGTGCAGTGGAATACCTAAACTTTAGGTGTACGTTTGCTGTGCTGGAACAGGCGCATACACATGAATAATCCCTGTCTAGATGCAGAAGATTACTGTCATTCAGAAAATTTTCTTCTGTCCCTCACAGCAACCACTTCCCTGCTTGTCTCATGGGTTTTCCTCTTTTGTCTTAAGACTTCATGTAAATGAAAATATGCAGTCACCCTCTCAGAAGGCTTCCTTCTTTATGCAGGCTCCCCCATTCCCTTCCCTCCCCTTCCCTGCTGTTGTTTTATTGACAGGGGGTTGAGCTGTGGTCACAGTGCTCACAGACTTTCAGCTGTGGCATTCACTGAAAGAGACATCTGACATATTGTCTTTTTATTTTTTCACTTTGGTTTTAGGGCCACACCTGACTGTTTTCAGGGCTTACTCCTGGCTCTGTGCTCAGAGATCATTCCTGGCAGGTGCTCAGGATACTGAAACTGAGTTGACTACATGCAAAACAAGCTTCCTATCCCCACAGACACACAGACTTCCAACCCCACAGACACACACTCTAGGTATACTATTCACAACATTTGGTTGTAGTGTGCCAGAGATTGCACGCTTGCTGTGTCACTGGGAATCTCAAACCCCTAAACTCTGGGATCACACTTGGGCTTATGTGGTGGTGCTGGGGGTGGGGGTGTCAAACTCCATGCCCCACCTGCCTTATACTTGCAAGGCAGGTAGTGCATGACTATCCCAATCTCCCCTTTATTCAGCATATTGTTGGGACCCAGACAAGTTGTATAAAAAGAGGTTTTTTTTTTTTGTTGTTGTTTTTTTGCAGGAGTGATAGTACATCAAGTAGGGCACTTGCACTGCATTTCACTTACCACGGTTCAATCCCTAGCACCCCATATGGTCAGCCAAGCCCCACCACAAGTGACCCTTGATTGCAGAATCAGGAGTAAACGCTGTGTACTACTGGATGTGACCCAAAAACCAAACAGTAGTTCTTTCTGTTGGGAGACCTTAGCAGGGTCTCAGGATGTGTCCAAGAGGCCTGAGGGTCTCCCCTAGGAATTCTTGGATAATTTGAGGTTCCAAGAATGCAGTGTTCTCTGGGTTCTGTGGTGATCTTGGCCACCTCAAAAGTTCTTGTGGAGCCTGTGGGACTGTGCTCCAGCAAGGCATATACCTTAACCTCTATACTATCTCTGTAGTCCCGTTTTTATTTATTTAATTTTTGTGGGGCCACACCTGGCATTTCTCAGGGCTTTCGCATAGCTCTTTGCTCAGAGATCAATCCTGAGGTTACCTAAGGGAACCATTTACAGTGCTGAGCATTAAACCCGATTGAGCTATATGTGAGGCAAATGCCTTAAAGATACCTTATATACGATCTCCCTGGTTCCTCTAGACCTCCCTTCATGACTATTTTCCTTGGTCACACCCAGTGGTGTTCAGCATTTACTCCTGGTTTTGTGCTCAGGAATTACTCCTGATGGTGCTTAGGAGACAATATGGGGTTCTGGGGATTGAACCCAGGGTATGGCTACATGCAAAGCAAGCATTCTACTTGCTGTGCTGTCTCTCCAGTACTCTTTCCAGTTCCTTTTGTTTGTTTTAGGCTATACCCAGTTTTTGTTTGGTTTTGGGCCACAGTTGGCAGTGTTTGGGACTAACTTCAGACTCTCTACTCTGCACTCTGGGCTCTCTCTTGGCAAGGCTTGGGAATCCATATAGGGTGTCAGGGATTGAACCTGGGTCTGCTGTGTGCAAGGCAATTGCCTTACTCACAGTACTTTCTCTCTCCAGTCCTCTATAAATTATTTCTATATAATATGTAGCCCTCATTTTGAACTCTATGATCCAAGCAAGATATTAGCAATCAGAATTGTTCTTAATAAATCTCTAAGGCAAGAATTAAAGAAAGAAAAGAAGAGAATGATGCCATATCAGACACTGGTCAAGAGGACAAGTGAACTTTTGGAGGACACAGAGCAGAAGGAAGAGACACAATGTAAAAGTGGGTCTCTTGGGTGGAGCCTTTAGCTTACTTCTCTAGGACACTTTGCTTTTCTGAATATCTCAGCTCCTCAGGAGGAGTAACTGTCCCAGGTTATCCTAATCTGTTCTCATTTCACTGTGGCATGGGGGAGTGCCAGTGGCTGTGCTGCTGGGGACTTTACTCTGCATGTGAAGCGAAGTCTGGGGAAAGATTTCTGTGGTAGAGCCAGGGCCTTGCAGCCTGAGGCTTAAATGCAATCCCCAGGACTATTTACTATTTTTATTTTATTTTTTCTTTTTTTTTTGGCCACACATGGTAGTACTCAGGAGTGACTCCTGGTTTAATGCTTAGGCTCACTCCTGGAGTGCTCTGGGGATCATGTGGTACTGGGGCTCAAATCTGGATCCACATCCCAAGACTATGCTCCAGCCCTTGAGATATCTCCCTGGCGCCTCTTTGTACTATTTTTATTCTCACAACTTTTCAATAAGTTTGAATTTATTTCCAAAAAGCTTAGAAAATGCAGGGTTAGAGAGATAGTATAATGGGTGGTACTGACTTGCACATGGCAGACCTGGGTTTAATTCTCAATGCCCCATATGGTCCCCTGAGCCCACCAGGAGTGATTCTTGAGTGCAGAGACAGGAGTAAGTCTTGAGTGCCATAGGGTGTGGCCAAAAAAAGATAACCATAAAAAGTTTAGAGCATGCTCCTCTGTAATGAACCTTGAGTCAGTGTGGACTCAAGCCCCACCAACCCCATGGCTATATGCAACTCTTTCCTAAATATGTTGGTTTGTCCCAACCTGCTAAATGTCAAGTCTAATCTAAGGTAATAAGTGCCAAGAGCTCTCACCAGAGGCTGGTTGATTTTCTCAGAATTGATTTTCTGGTTGATTTTCTCAAAGCTCATTTTTAGTCACTGAGTCCAGGTTACTGAGGTTTAGGTCCTCCCTCCCTCTCTCCTCCTGCAGGGCATGCTGTTGTCTTATCTTCAGAGTGAGGGCCTGCACAGTATTTGGGGGAGGGAGGGCTCCTAACCGGTGCTAAGGACATAGGGATACTTGGGTCCTCTGATTACCCGGGCCACACTGGTGATAGTTGAGGGGCCTCCAGGGCTATACCCAGGGGACCATGTGGTGGCAAGGATCAAACCAGGGTTGGCTTCATGTGAGGTATGCATACATTTTCTCTCTATTCCAGTATTATCCCTGTATTATTTCTCTAATCCAATATTTTATATTTTTGTGGTGATAGGATAAAATCCAGGGTTTCACACATATATAATGCACCACTAAGCAACATCCTTGGCACTACTCTGCAGTATTTATTTATTTTGGTTTTGGGTACACATCTGGAAGTGTTCCAGGGTACCTCTTGGTGACTGCAGTCACCCTCAAGGTTGCTCAGGGATCATGTGGTTTGGGGATAAAACCTGGGCCTCCTGTATCAAAGCATGTGCTTAGCCCACTTAGCCTTTGGTGCTATCTCTTCAGCCCTGACATAGTAATTCCATTCTGGGTGAGTTTGTATTCAGGCCACACCTGGTGATGCTCAGAGGTTATTCCTAGTTACTCCTAGCACTCAGGAATCACTCCTAGCAGTGCTCTAGAGACCATAAGGATGCCAGGATTGAATTTGGGTCTGCCTTGCTGACACAGTATTTTTTTTTCTTTTGGGTCACACCCAGCAGTGCTCAG
The DNA here is from genome assembly GCF_029834395.1 of Sorex fumeus. Taxonomy (NCBI): domain Eukaryota; kingdom Metazoa; phylum Chordata; class Mammalia; order Eulipotyphla; family Soricidae; genus Sorex; species Sorex fumeus. Next base: position 49,098,236 of record NW_026606129.1, on the reverse strand, counting down.
GGTTTACTCCTGTCTCTGTACTCAGGAATTACTTCTGGCAGTGCTCTAGGGAACATGTGGGATGCTGAAAGTTGAATCCTGGTTGGCCATATGCAAGATAAACATTCTACCCACAGTACTATGGCTCCACAGTCCCTGACACAGTATTTTCAAAACTGTTTTATTTGCTACTGACATCCAACTAACAAGTTGTTACAAATAAATTTTTAGCTTCAGTGCCAGTGAGATAACTCAACAGGCACATGTTTTGCGTAGTATAGGAGGCCCAGGCAAGCTTGATTTCCAGCACCTGTGGTCCCCTGAGCAATGCTGGGAGTGATCTCTGAGTACCAAGTCAGAAGTAGCTTCAGAGTACTGTTGGGTATTGCTCAAGACAAAAACAAACCAACAGATTAAAAAAAATCTTTGTCTTCTCTGAAAACATTTGACCCACATGCCCAGAAAGAGATGCAACTGGGGGAACTGCCCTCCTCCTTTCAGTACCCTACTTTTAAAAATTATGACAAATCAATTTCCTTATCAAAAATATCTGCTTGGTCTTTGAATAGGAAGACTCAAAGAGTCTTTAACATACACCTTTTCTTTTCTTTTTTTTTTTTATTTTTGGGGCACACCTGGCAATGCTCAGGGGTGATTTCTGGCTCTGAACTCAGGAATTACGCCTGATGGTGCTTGGGAGACCATATGGAATGCTAGGAATTGAACCTGGGTTGGCCACGTGCAAGGGTTCTATCCCCGCTGTACTATCACTCTGGCCCTACACTTTTTCTGACCTCCTCTTATCTCTTTAAGGATTTCAGAAAATGAACAAGAAGTTGGATGGAATAGAGTGAAGTGAAGAAAAAGCAGAGTTGGAGCAAAGCAAGGTTTATTTTAGTTTAGTTTAGTTTTTGGGTGACACTTGGTGATGCTCAGAGCTTACTTCTGGTTCTGCACTCAGGGATCACTCCTGGCTGGGCTTGGGGGAACATATGGGTATTGGGTATGGAATCATGGTCAGTCATGTGCAAGGCAAGTGCCCTACCTCTTGTGCTATGCTCTGGCACCCGCAAAGCCAGGTTTGATCTTCAGTACAAGTTCCCCTAGAATCGCTGGGTACAACCACTGAACATCAAGCATGAGCAGTCTCTGAGCTACTACAAACAAAGGTACCAATAAAAAGTTTGTTGAAGGGCCTGGAGAGGGAATGTAGCTGGCAGGACACTTATCTTGCATTTGACTAACTGGAGTTGAATCCCTGGCACCAGGGGTCACCTGAGACCTACCAGGACTGATCCCTGAGCAAAAATACAGGAGTAAGCCCTGAGCACCATCAGGAATGGCTCCAAAACAAAACCAAAAAACAATTCAAACAAAATGTTTGTTGGGTCTGAGAGGTAGTACAGTGGCTAAGGTACTTGACTTGCATGTAGATGACCTAGCTGCAAACTCTGACACCATGTAGGGTTCCCTGAACGCCTCTAGGAGTGATCCCTGAGCATAGAACCAGCAGTAATATGTAATGAGTCCTGAGTACTGCTGGGTTTTGCCCCCAAACCAAAACCAAAACCAAACCAAACCAAACCAAACCAAGAAAACAAAACCTCTCAAAAACAAGAAGAACTTGTCCAAATATATTTGCCTATAAAGGTCAGATTCTGCCTCAGGAGGGAACGTGATGCTTGAAGTTAGAGTTGGAAAGAAACCACAAGTTTTTCTTGGGACTGTGGGATTCATCATAGATGACAGAAGAAGAATGGAGAAAAGTCAGGTGTCAGATCGTGCTGCCAAGGCCTGCAACTGAGAGCATTTACTGTGAGCAGTCTTAGGTTCATAGCTGAGAGCCCAGAAAACCTATATCTAGGAAATGGATCTTGGTGATAAAAGGGAAAGAGAAAAAAACAAAACAAATCCAGGTGTTGCAAAGAGAGCACTGATCAAGGAGTCAAAGGTTCCTAGTTCTTGGTCTGTCACTTGCTCTTTCTGTGATTGTGGGCAGGTTTCTTCACATCTCTGAGTCTGATTCCTCAACTTCAAAATAGAAATGATAGGGGCTAGAGAGATAGTACAGCACTTGCCGGGCACACAGCTGACTTGGGTTCAAACCCGGCACTCCATATGGTGCCTGAGCCTTGCCAGGAGTGATCCCTGAGTGCAGAGCCAAGAGTAATCTTTAAACACAGCCAAGGGTAGACCCAAAATAGCAACAAAAACAAATAGGGGTGATAATACTTGCCCACCTATCTCAGAGTATAAAAAGCTTAGCCTGTAAAACCAGAGGGCATAGTCTTGAGCAACTGGGAAGCACTTGCCCATGTGAGGTGAGATTCATGAGATGTAATTTAGTCTCAGAATGCCTGGATTTAAGGGCCTTGGAGGGTCTACAACCCTCTCATTTCACAAATGATGGATTTCATATTCCAAGAGGAGAAATTAAATATCAAGTTTAGTAGTTATGGGGGCGGGGGCATAGGGTTTCATTGTTATTTATTTATTTATATTTATTTACTTGGCTTTTGGGCCACACCTGGTACACTCTGATTACTCTTGATTCTGCATTCAGGAATTACTCAGGGTGGGCTCAAGGGACAATATGGGATGCTGGGAATTGAACCCAGGTCAGCCAGGTGCAAGGCAAACTCCCTACCTGTTGTACTATCACTCTGGCCCCAGGGCTTCATTATTTTTAGAGTAGATTCCTCTTTGTGTTTTTCTAGATGAAACTGAATGAAAGGGAACAAGGATTCCCAGCCTACCAGGGAAACTTGTGTTCAGGGACTGCCTCAAAAGTATGTGTTTCATCATAAAAGGCACCTTTTATGCTTCCCATAAAAGGTAAAGGTAAAGGCCCTCCCGTTGATCGTCGATTTGCTCGAGCGGGCCCAGTAACGTCTCCATTGGAGACTTTGTTGTTACTGTGTCTGGCATATCGAATACTCTCGGTAGCTTGCCGGGCTCTCCGAGAGGGGCGGAGGAATCGAACTCGCGTCGGCCATGTTGGCCGCGTGTAAGGCGAACGCCCTACCCGCTGTGCTAAGGTCTTTATTGGTTCTGAAGTCGCAGGAACAAGAAAACACCTTTTTAAAAAAAAAAAAAACCAAAAATAAATAAATAAATAAATAAAAACTGGACAGTAGAACTTTGAACAATATGGGTTTGAACTGGTCCACCTATTCATGGAATTTTTTTCATCACAGGATTCCACACTGATGTATTCAAACAACCTTGGTTGTGGGTTTGCAGAATACACAAATGCAGCCCCAGGCTGTGGCTATAGCTCAGTGGTGGAGTGCTTGCCTTGCATGAGTGTGACCCTGGTTTGATTTCTGGAACTGAAAACAAACAAACATAAAACACATACAAAACACAGATGCAGAACACAGGGAAAAGGAGGGCTGATTATAAGTTACACTCAGTTTTCAACTGATCAGAGGCCAGAATCCCTAAGCTGTTCCAGGGTCAACTATAGATTTATTTCAAGGGGAAAAAAACCCAATTTCACAGCACACAGCATACACAGTGAGTGAGATCCCAGAAATGGAGAGGTGAAAAGACCATCTCATTTTACTTCCCCAGATAGAGATAAGGAGCCTGGGGTCAGGAGATGGGAAATGGCTTGCTTTGGCACCTCACAGTTTATTCCTGGCAGAACTTTGACTATAATTGGGTTTCTCAATTTGTCCTCCAGGACTTGTACTCATTGTATCAGTTGGTATTGCATTTCACTGCAAGAAAAGAAACTAATGGCAATTTGCACCAACAGGGATTTGGGACTAAGCATGGTTTTAACAGGTAGGGGCTTATTTTTCTTCCTTTACAGGAAATCTAGGGGGGGGGCAGATGAAGATTATTGTCAAACTGTGGGACCTTGCAGAATACACAAATGCAGCCCCAGGCTGTGGCTATGGCTCAGGGATAAAGTGCTTGCCTTGCATGAGTGTGACCCTGGTTTGATTTCTGGAACTGAAAACAAACAAACATAAAACACATACAAAACACAGATGCATAACACAGGGAAAAGGACCTGTCTATCTTCCTTTTCACCTGCTGCCCAAGGCAATTCCAGGGGCCACTCCCAGCAATACTAAACCAGGCTGACTGCGCAGGTCCCATAGCAAGGACAGGGCTGCTAGGGCTACAAGGTGAACTCAGTTTCCTGTGAGCTCAGAGTATATGTTCCTGACCCCTGAGCTATTTTCTTGCTCCTGATCTGTCTTCAGATGGCCTCTTCACTCCTAGAAATTCTGTCCAGATTTCAGGTAGGCAGAAGAAATACAAATTTGTATTGTAAAGGTAGTTTTTGTTTTCTGGGCCACACCTGGTGATGCTCAGGGCTTATTCCTGGCTCTGCGCTGTAATCATTCCTAGTGGTTCTCAGGGGACCATGTTACCCAATTACCAGGGATTGAATCTGGGTCATATATATGCAAGGCAAACATCCTATTCTGCTGTGCAATGGCTCTGTCCCCTGTAAAGATAGTTTAATGGTAGCTCCTCTACCATGGAGTTTGGATATGAGAGGCGGGAAACTGTGGGTTTGGACCCAAGACATCTGGATTAGTAATTGGTGTGTGGACGTAGATGTTATTTTTTTTTTGTTTTCATTTGGGGGGCCACACTTGGTAGTGCTGGGGGTTTCTTGTGGCTCTATGCTAAGGGACAGTACTGGTGGGGGGCTGCTCCTACCTCTGTGCTGGAGTTTGTTCACAGTAGTGCTCAGGGGACCATGTGATGCCAAGTGCCATAACTGCATGCAAGTGCCATAACTCCTGTACTGTCTTTCTAGTCCGTCTTTTCAGTTTTCTGCAACTGGATGAATGTCATTGGCAGGGTTCCATATCTATAGAGCTATATATTTCCCACTTACCTTTAAACTCCTAATTCCTTTATATTTGTATAAGCTCTTAACTTTTTCTTTTTTTGCCACAACTTTGATGCTTGGAGGTTACTTTCAGTGTGCAGTGCTGGGGGGTGCTACAGCTTCTGGAGGTGTTCAAGGGGCTACAAATCTGAGACCCTCCACCTCTCATACAAAGAATGTGCTCCAGTCCTTTGAGCCATCTCCTCAGCCCTTTAGGCTTCTTTAGTTACTATGAAATGAATAGTAAACATTTTAAGTGCTTGCTAAGTCCAAGGACCCAATCTAAGCATTTTTTGTGCATTATCACCTTTGCTCTAGTCCTCACTTTAACTGTGGGTTGGGATTCCCCATATAATTGGTCTTGTAATTGGCGACTGTAAAAAATTTCAAATAATCATCAGAACATGCTTGTCTTGTATACATATTTTATATATCTGGGGTTGTAAAAAATTTCTTGGGTGCAGGCCAGAGAGGTAGTTCAAAGGGCTAAGTGTATATAGACTATGCATGTGGGAGAACTAGGTTCATTTCCTAGCATGGATCCCTATGTACCACTGGGAGTGACCCAGTGAGCTGGGAGTTGCCCCAAAGCATCTCCACGTATGGCCCAAAAGCAAAAAATCTGAGGAAAAAGAGTCTCAAGTGAAAAAATTCAATAAGCCTAGTGTAATAATATGCAATAATTATTATCTACTTACAATTGAGGAAACTGAGGCACAGCAAGATCTTAACAAACTCACTCACATAATTATAATTAGTAGTGGCCCAGAAAGCAAATTCAACTTCCTGGGTGTTCTACCCCTAGGCCACTCTAATAATGACTGAGCAATGATGACTGTATTAGTTCGGTTTTATAAGGCAACTGAAATTTAAGTCCCCCGAGGTTTCACAGATAGAAAGTAGCAGAGTTGGGTCTCTAACTAAGGCTTTGAACAAGGTCCAGCGTTCTTTTTGGTTCCAGCAAGCTCTGGAGATCCTACGTCTAGTTGCTTGAGTTAAACTCCTCTTCTCAATTACTGGTTTGCTGACATAATGTAAATTGCCTGTTTGTTTCCTCATCTGGAGAAGGGCAATGCGAACTTAAATACCAGCCATATAGGATTGTAATGATGAATACCTTTACTGGGTGTCACATGCCTTTACAAAGGGTGCCTGGAACACAGCACTTAACCCGTGTTATCACGTTTCAGCGCCGTCCAGCAGAAATACACACAAACCAGAGAGGAATTTTGTTTTCTAGTGACCGTATTTGAAAAATGAAATGTGAATTTCCCTCCCTCACCCCGATCTTTTAACCGAATGTATCCAAAACGAATCAGTTGAGTATCAATGTAACACGCATGCAGTAAGTCTCGGGTTTCCGGTGTGTATTGTACACTTTACTGCTCATTTCAGTTGTAACAGTCACGTCGGTTGCCTGAGGTGGAAACGCAGCCCCGGGGAGGCGTCCCCAGCCGAGCCCACTAATCCCGCTAGTTCTTTCCGGAGACCAGCTGCCGGCGCCCCAGGACCCGGGCCCCACCCAGATGACGTCACAGAGCCCGAGCCCACCTTCCACTCCACCCCGGCAGGCCCGGACCGTGGCCGGGCAGCTTGTGCCCGGACACGCGCATCTTCGCCTCTCCAGAAACCCAACTTCTAAAAGGAGGCGGCGATCACCTAGCCGGGCGGAGAGAGCCGGTTTGGCAGCCGGACGCCTAGATACTGGCCACTGGGCGGCGGGAGCCTGAAGCCCCCCATGAGGACCTCGCCCCCAACGGTCCTCCCCTCGCGTTTTTACCACAGCAAGGTCGAGGCGGCGGGGCCGGCGCTTATTGGCGCGCTGAGGCGCTCCGCCCGCCCCCTCGCCGCGACTATTGGCCAGAGCAGCGCCGCCCGTGGGATAGGCGGCGGCGGCGCTCCTCCCTCGCGCCGGCCCACAAGAAGGCGACGAGGAAGCGGCCGCCTCCCTGCGCCCCGCCCCTCGGGCTCGCTCTAGCTCCCGGCTCCTCCCGGCTCCTCCCGGCCCTCACCCGGCTCACTCCGGCTCCGGCGCAGCGGCGGCGGGTAGGTGCACACGCGGGCCGGGCACGACCCCAGGGGCCGCCTCCTCACTTTCCCGGGGGGCTGCCGGAGCCCCGTCCCTTGCCGCCCGGGATTCCGCGGGGCCCCGCCTGAGGCGTGGAAGGGCGGCGGCCGCTGGCCGGCGGGACGCGGGGGCGGCGGGCTGGGGGGCCCGCGGGCGTGATCTTTGGAGTCTTCCCGGCGGGATCTGCAGGCCCGCGGGGCGGAGCGGGCTCAGAGGTCCGGCTTTGGCGGGCCTGGAGCGGTGCGCGCGGGATGGGGCTGAGCCCTGAGAGGGAGGAGGGTCGGCTGAGTCCGGGCTCCTGGGTGGGGCTCAGGGAGACGGGAGAACTCTGAAGGTCTTTCCGTGGGGGCATGTTTTATTTTTCGGGGTGATTGGTGGTGGGGGCGAGGGGGGTGTGGCCCAGTTGAGGTGGGTCTGAGGTCAGCCTCTGAGAGGGACATCCGCTCGGGTTCGGAGAGGGCTGAGGGGTGGTCCGGAGACCCCGCCCCGGCGTGCGTGGTCGGCGCTGACCCCAGAGCTGGAGCGTGTCAGACTTGCGCCTGGGACGCGGGCGAGCTGGGGCTGGGGGGCGGGGGAGGGCGGTTCCCGAGGGGCAGTTGGGAGCGGGAGGCAGAGCTGTAGCGGCGGCCACTAGTCACCCGCCGCCGCGGTGCCGGAGTTCTTTTCAAAGTTACCCCGCGGGGCAGTTGGGGCTTCTGCGTGTAAGTGAGCTGCATCTGCGACTTTGGGAAGGAGGCCGTGATTACACTGAGTCTGCACGTTAGGATCCCGACCCGGGGTGGAACGTGCTCGAGTTTCTCTGGAAGGTTCCTTGTTACCCTGCTTTCTCCTGGAAACCCCCTTTTCTCCTTTTCCTCCTCTGGTCCAGTTACAGTATTGCTCCCCGGGGCCTCCCCATTCTCCCTTTCAGGCTGCAGAGCATTGCAGTGTTCGTGGCGGGGGTGGGAGGGAGGGAGAGAGAGAAGAGAGAGAGAGAGAGAGAGAGAGAGAGGAGAGAGGGAGTGTGTGTGAGAGTGTGAATGTGTGTCTGCGTGTGTGTGTGTGTGTGTGTGTGTGTGTGTGCGCTTGCGCCCCGCCCATTTCCCTGCTGCTGCGCCTTTGGCAACTGCGTCTGCTCTTTCCCAGGGATGGTTGTGGCATTGCATCAGGGGATATTTGTAATGTGCTCACTCAGCCCAGGAAGAGGGAGACTACACGCTGCAGAAATGGTGGGGGTGCTGTCAGCCCCTCTGGGGAGGCAGAGAGAGGGGTGTGGTGAGGGACTACAGCTGCTCTAGGCCTATAGGGTAACACTGCCTCGTCATGAGCTCAGAGATTCATAGAGCAGCGGCTATTTTTATAAATCATCCCGAGTCCAAGCAGAGCACATGGATTTGGAGTGAACAGTTGTCATGCTCTAGCTATTACAGGCTGGGTGTTTGGTGGACAACATTCGAGTTGCTAAGCTGGAGACTGTACTGAGCAGCAGGTCCTGCTGTTGCAACTTTTTAGCTTGGTGCTTCTTTAACTTGGTAGAGTGGGCTGTCTTCGGAATGTGCCTTGTCTTTTACTTATTTGGAGTTTTGTGCCACACCGAGTTGGAGCTCAGAGGCTACACCTACTGTAGGTGCTATCGTGGTCCTTTCCTAGGTTGCTGATGGACCATGTGGCACTTAGGCCTGCATGCAAAGCTTATGCTCCAACCCATTGAGCTCTCTCTGACCCTGGATTTCTTTTTTTGAATCATTTTTTTGGGGGGTGGGGGTTAGGCCATACCCTTTGGTGCTCAGGGCTAACTTCATACTCTGTACAGTTCAGGCATTATTCGTGGCGGGGCTCAGGGGATGCTAGGGACAGAACCCAGGTCAGCTGCATGCAAGGCAAATGATTTACAGGTTCTACTATCTCTCTAGTCCCACTTTTTTTTTTTTCCATTTTTGGGTGCAGGGATGGAACCCGAACCACATAAATTGTAAAACATACATTCTTATCACTGAACTATGCTTTCCTTTTAAATGAGATGTTTTTGCCTCAGTTGTACTCTTCAGTTTTGTCTTAAACACAATACAACTTTTTGAGTACTAGCCATCTTTTAGGTTATAGTTAATAAGTATTTATTTCAGAGGTGGACATTGGGACTGAAAGAAACCAAAGATCACACAGATAATTTTGTGACAGAAGTGACAGTAGACGACAGTGTCTGAGGACTATACTAAAACAGTTGTTTCAGAACTAAGAATTTTTGGTCTATACAGGGTGATTCAAGCCGTTAAAGTTTATTTATATTAAGTAAACTTACCAGAGACTGACAAACCTGATTCTAGTTTATTTACTTTGAAAGTTATCAGGTGACATGGACACACTTGTAATTAATTATCCTCTCACCAGGGCACCTCTTGTTTCTGCAAAACTTAATCAGTAAATAAGGCAGTAGATTCTAGATTTGTAACCAGGGACACAGGATGTTCTTAAGGGATGTTTTAATCAAGTTACACACCCCTATTGTGTTTCTTTAGGGAGTTTTTTTTAACACATTATTTTTGTGTGTGTTGGTGGGAGAGGTTTGGGGAATTGAACCCAGGGCCTCAAATGTAAGACAAGTGTTCTCTCACTGAGCTGTATCTTTGACCTGACATTTCTTTCTCTTTAATATTTGTGGTGCTGTAAAGTCATTTCTTTATGTATTTGTCATACCAGCATATATTTTACCAGTTAAAAATCCCAGATTTACAATTTATATTACATATTAAAAGATATTTTCCATTGTTTCTTGACAATGAAAACATTTGTATTTTCTTAGGTCTAGGTGATTTAACTTTGTTGGGGTATAGGGGGTTGTTGGGTTATACCAGTGGTGTTTAGAGTAGTATGTAGGGTGCCATTTGCATTGCTAGAGGTTGAATTGGTGTTGGTTGCTTGCAGGACAATTACTTTTACCTCTTATCTTGCCCCTGTTATTTGTCACTGTCACTGTCCTCCCGTTGTTCATCGATTTTCTTGAGCGGGCCCAGTAACGTCTCCTGTGTGAGACTTTGTTGTTACTGTGTTTGGCATATCAAATACATCACGGGTAGCTTGCCAGGCTTTGCCGTGCGGGCGAGATACTCTCGGTAGCTTGCCAGGCTCTCCGAGAGGGGCGGAGGAATCGAACTCGGGTCGGCCATGTTGGTTGTCTGTAAGGCAAACGCCCTACCCCCTGTGCTATCGCTCCAGCCTGGTTATTTGTATATACACATATATGATGCTGGGGATTGAACCTAGGGCCTCTTATAAGCTAAGCAAAGCATGCGCTCTACCACTGACCTGCATATCTCTCCCTTAAATTAAAAAAAATCTTGAAATAATTTTATTTAATATTTTTGTTTTGGGGGCTGGAGAGGTAATTCAGCAGTTAGCATGCTTGCCTTGCAGGCAGCCAACCTGGGTTCAATCCCTGGAATCCCATTTGATCCCCTGAGCACTGCCAGGAGTGATTCCTGAGTACAGACAGAGCCAGTAGTAATCCCTATGTATCTCTGAGTGTGGCCCCAAAACAACAACAATAAACATTTTTATGTTGGGACCACACCTGATGGTGCTCAGAAGAGTCTGTTCCTGGCTCTGCTCTGGAGTGACCCCTGGCCGTGCTTGAGGGTACCATTTGACGTGCTGGGGATTGGAACCTGGGTCAGCAGGATACAAGGCAAGGGCCTTAACCCATGTACTGTCTTTCTGGCCATTGAAATAATTTTAGATTTATGGAAAAGTTTTAAATATAGTACAGGGTTCATAAAGATAGCCCAAGCCCAGGCGGCCATAAGGTACTGTGAGTCTGGTCAGTTGTGTATAAGACAAGGGCTTTATCCCCAATATACTGGTTTTACAACCTACTGAATCGCATTTAGATGTCAAGTTTCCTTACTTTCTTCTATTTACTTTGGACTATCTTTACTTTCTCTCCAAGATAACTTTGAAGAATCTTTAGTTTTTATAGAATGTTCCTGAATTTGGATTTTATGATGTTTCCTAATGATTAGCTTTACCAGCTATGTATGAGATTCTTCATAATTTTTTTTTTAAATTTTTTTGGGGCCATACCTGGCTATGCTGAAAGACAGGAGTAAGCCCTGATCACTCCTGGCCGTGCTAAGGAACCATTTGAAATTCTTGGGATTGAACCTAGGTCATTCCTGTGCAAGGCAAGTGCTCTACCTGTTATACCAACTCTCTGGCCCCTATTCATAAATCTTATCAGATTATGTATTTTGGGAAAGAAAACCATTTAGATGAGATGACCTGGTCAGATTCTATCACTGGATACCTGATAGTAACATATCCCTGATTGAGTGCTTCGTCTCATTTTGTGCTATGGAATCAGTCCCCCGAAGTGCTTAATCCTCTGCAGTGCTAGGGAGCAAATTAGCAAATTAGTACCTGATGCATCCGTGCAGGTACTAAGCCCATTGAGCTCTCTCTCTTTGACATTCTTTTTTTTGAAATCTTTTAATTTTCTGGTGGGGAGGGCATTTTGCCACTCCTGGAGGTGCTCAGAAGCTATTCCTGGCTCTGTGCTGAGGAGTGACCCCTGGTGATCATATATGGTGCTGGGGCTTCAAACCAGGATTGTGGTTGATGTGACCACGTGCAAGGACAGTGCTTATTTCCTCTTAGCACATGTTAGTAATCTCATATAGGACATGTGGCTGTAGGGTAAGATAGAACAATCTTCACATATTTTCCTCTAAGGAAACTTTTTTTGGATCATTTTTGACGCATTATTCACAACAAGCCCTACAAAGTAAAATATTTAGTACCTGTTTTTGGGGCAAGGTTGGGTGGTGGGGTAAAATTCGAAATAATGGTGGTGGGAAGGTATGGTGGTGGGATTGGTATTGGAATATTAAATGTAATAAATTATTGTGAACAACTTTATAAAAATAAAATTGAGGAGAAAAAAATCGCAATCAAGGTTTGACCTCTAAATGAACTGAATATATTCACGGCTATTGCGGGAGACATCAGTGCTTTTTTCCCCTCTCAAGAGATGGAGTTAGGAAGTATATATATACATGTGTTGGTTCATGTATGCAAACATGTCTATATGTATCTATCTGTATATAAGTATAAAGATGAAATTTCTGTTTTGGTTTCACTGACTAATCTGGCACCATAGTTCATTCTAACATCTCATTCTTTGCTTTTTTTTTAATTCTTTTTTGTTTTGGGGCCACACCTGGCTGTGCTCAGGGCTTATTCCTTACTGTGCTCATGGATCATTCTGGTGGGATTCAGGGATCATATGTGATATCAGGGATTGAACCCAGGCAAGCGCCTTACCTATTGTGCTATTTCTCTGGCCCCTGTTTTTACATTCTTTCTCTAACAGTAAGCATCTGACTCTATAATAGATTTATTTATTCAGATTTAGAATATGTGTAAAATGGGAAAATGCAGTTTTGCTGCATAAAGTTCTAAAGTGTTCTGCAGTTGTGAATTAATTTAAATTATATACCTGTAATATGGTATTTTAAATTATTGTTTTTCAGCTCAAGTGGAAATGTGAGGTCATTTGCCCTTGGCCAAGCAGGAAGTGAGTGACTATAGCTGGAATGAATGACCTATTCTCATTTCCAGTGAGAATATATATTTATTTGTGTGTTGTGTCTCTAGGAAAATGTTTTGTTCTCATTCACAAAACAGTTCTTTCATGAACCTAGGAGAACCTTAATTACTTGATGCATTGTCATTGCCTGTCACTGTCACTGTCCTCCCATTGTTCATTGATTTGCTCAAGCGTGCCCAGTAACGTCTCCATTGTGACAGTTGTTACTGTGTTTGGCATATTGAATACATCATGGGTAGCTTGCCAGGCTTTGCCATGTGGGCGAGATACTCTCTGTAGCTTGCCGGGCTCTCTGAGAGGGGCGGAGGAATCGAACTTGGGTCAGCCATTGCCTGTATTTGATGTTAAATCTGTATTCAAAAAAAATTTTTTTGGATAAATTCAAGATCATTCATTTTCTTTTTCTTTTGCTTTTTTTGTTTGTGTTGTTTTGTGTTTGGGTTATACATACCGAGCAATGCTCAGGGCGTACTTCTGGCTCTGCACTCAGAAATTACTCCTGGTGGGCTTGGGGTACCGTATGGGATAACTGAACCTAGGTCCTGGGCCAGGTTGGCCATGTACAAGGCAAGCACCCTAGTCACGTATTTTGCTCCAGCCTTGTCATTCATTTTCTTTCCCTCTGATGCACTATATCACAGAGGCAGCAGAATATTTGCTGTCTAAGGGCAGGATTTGACCTGTTCTTTTTTTGAACTGTTCTTTTTATTATTGTCTGTCCTCCTTTGATTATTTGACTAGAAGAAATTATTATTGGTTTGGTTGGGGTGTTTGGGCCACATCAGGCAGTGTTCAGGGCTTACTCCTAGTTCTGCTTTCAGGGATCACTACTGGTGGGCTTGGGGAACTGTAGGGAGGGCCTGGCACCCTGTCCTCTGTATGTATAGTGAGCCTCGATTCACCTAACATTGAAAGCAAACAATGAGGCGATTTTATTTAACCTTTTAATCATTTTCCACCAATTGTATATTTTGCAGTGTATCTGTTTGCAAAACAGTACTGTGGCAGGACATTGACAATGAAACTGTTAATATAAATGGTGCAGCCCCTTGGGAAAACAGTTTTGCAGTTTGCAAATTTTGAGCCATAAGTTGTGTGTTTTTTTAAGAAATGCCATTTATATTGATATAGTATAGTTGAAATCCTGGTTCTGCAAGCTGTCTGCCCTCTAGTGCAGTTACCTTGTACCTAGAGGCAGGAAAGAAAGTCCTTGATCTCTGACTCCACCCTAGAGAGTGTATTGAAAACCTCATTCCACTCTGAGAAATCTAGATCTCCTTGGTCTTTGCTAATGGGTGGTTTTTTTAGGCCACTGTGTTTTCTTGGTGTTTGACTGGAGTAAAGTAGTTAAAATTCTCCTTTCCTAGGTTTTGCCATTACTTGTCTTTCGGCTAACAAAATAACTATTTTTTTTTTTTTTTTTTTTGGTTTTTTTGGGCCAGACCCAGCAGTGCTCAGGGCTTTCTTTCTGGCTCTCTGCTCAGGGATCACTCCTGGCGGGACTCTGGGGATCATATGAGGTGCTGGGGATCAAACCTGGGGTTGCTGCATGCAAACCCACTGTACTATTGCTCTGGCTCATGTTAGAGATTTTCTTGTCTATATTTTTGAGAGTTTCTGATTTTCATCATGTCAGTTTCAATCCCATGCTCTAAATCTGGAGAGATAATCCAGCAGGTATGGGGCACTGTGTGATCTGTGAGCACAGAACCAGGAGTAAGCCCTAAGCCTTGTTGGATGTAGCCCCAAGCCAAATCAATTCTGTGCAGTTCTGTGATACAGAAGGCAAAAAGAACAGCCAGGATCTCTTCACTATTATTTCCTAAGTTCTGAGCTCCCTAGTTGATTCTCTCTCTCTCCCCCCCACTTCCCTTCTTCCCGGTTTGTTTTTGTTTTTTTTGGGGGGGCCATGCCCAACCATGCTCAGGGCTTTCTCCTGACTCTGCACTCAGAGATCACTCCTGGTGGGCTCTGGGAATCATGGGATAGTGGGGATTAAACTTGGGTAGGCCTCTAGTAAGGTGAGTGCCCTACCCACTTAATTTTTGCTCCAACTTTTTTTTGGGGGGGATGTTGGTGTCACACCCATTCTCTTTTTATTTAAAGTGTCCCTTCCCTTTCCCCTTTTTAGCTGTTATGCATAGCTTAAATACATTTTGTTTGTAATGCTTACAAAGCTTGATTGTGGTGCTCGCATACTCAACTTTTCAGGGCTTTTAGTTATCAGTTGTGAAGCTTGCAGCTTTGCATGCATGCAAGGGATTGCACACTTGACCATGGTGCTCATACACTTCTCTGCCATGTGCCCAAGATTGCACACTATTTTTTGGGGCGAGGGGCACACCTGGTGATGTTCAGGGCTTACTCCAGGCTCTGTACTCAGTCATTCCTGGGTATGCTCTGGGGACCATATGTGAAGCCGGGGATCCCTAGGTTGGCAAATAAATGCCTTATCATTGTACTACTGCTCTGGCCAAGATTGCACTTTCTGTTGTCATTCCAGGAATCTTACAGCAGAGCTTCTGACCCATGTGGGGTGGCACCAGGGATTGAATTTGTGGCTGCATACTTGCAAGACTTTTTGCCACTGAGTCATCACTGGATCCTTTCTTCTCCTCTTTTAGAGTCTTACATTTGTTTCTTACTCAAGTGGTTTTTAACCAGCACTCCTTGTACCAGTGCCCATCTACCACTTTCCAGATGGTTTGTTAATTTTTGCTTAATAGGTTTACCTGGCTCACATGGAGGTACTGTTAAAATATATTGATATAACTTATTATAAATTATATTTCTGCCTTGGTCAGTAAAATATTTTTATTTTAACTGGTGCAAGTGTATAAAACAGTTGGAAACCACTGTTTCTAATATTTTGGGGTTTTGGTAGTCTAATTTTAGGAGGAATAGGGAAAACTAAATCTTCTCTATCTTCCTAGAAGAATTTTTGTCATATTTAAAAAATATTTAAAAAATTGAGATCATAGTTTACAAAAGTATTGAAAACATTATAGTTGCAGAGCTATTATACCAATTCTCTTTCAGTGTAAATCCAGTTTTTAAAATTTATCACTCTGTAAGAAAATATATTTTGGGACTCAAGGATAGTTCAGTGACAAAAGCATTTGCTATGCAAGCATGATGCCCTTGAGGTTTCAACTTCAATCCTTGGCACTATCCCATGTGCCTGACTGCAGTTCCAGCAGTTTTGCTATTTAGGCTCTCTGGTGCCACACAAAGCATGTGCTTTCCAGCACACTTCAGCCAAGTATTAGTCCCACAACTGAAAAGTGCAAATTCCCAGAGCCTTGCAACCAAACTGTGTATGAGTACGGTAGATTAAAAGTGTGCAGCCCCGTTTGTATATATGTGTAGACTCTATGACCATGTATGTGCAGCCTGTCAAGAGCAGCAACAAAAACAGCAGCAACAAAGGGAAGGATTGGGAAATAAGTTAAAAATAAAAGAAAAATATATTTTGAGAATGAACAGTCAAGCTTATTGGGTTCAGACTAGGAGTCTATGGGTCTTGAGAACCTCTGAACTTTGTCATTTTTCTTTATGTTCTTTCAGCCTGTTTCTGTATTCTTGTAAGCTTTTTTTGGGGGGGGGGGGTACTGTATTTTGGCCTTCTTCCTCCTGTTCTCTAGAATGCCTGTCATTTCCTGAGAAAATATACTTAATGAGGAAAATTTAGAAAGTTAAGTGTAAAAGAAAATGACAATTTTTGTTGTTAAAATAAGAAGTTTGTATGGGCCAGTAAATAGTTCAGGCAGCATAGACAACCTCTCCCCCCACCCCCCCAGTTTAATCCTTGGAACCTCGACTTCCCTAGTACTGCCATGTGTAGCTCAGGTGGCCTTCAGGCACTGTTAGGCACACTGGGATTGATCCCAGGACTTCCACCCCCACCAGCACCATGGAGTTATGACCCTATAATTGTTGGGTGTGTGTGTGTGTTTGGGCCATGTCCAGCTTTGCTCAGGGCTTATTCCCGACTCAGTACTCAAGAATCACTCCTGGTTTTGGCTTGGGGGACCATATGTGGTGCAGGGGATTGAGTTGGGCATTAGCTGCATGCAAGGCAAGAGTCTGCTATCTCTGTCGTTTCCTCTTTATAAGAAATAGTAATGACTGACATGGAGGAGTAGCACAGTGGGTAGAGCTCCTGTCTTATAATCAGATAATCAGTATGGACAGTCAAATCCAACGTGTTCCCCACACATTGAATGGAATTCTGGTTTTTGATCCTGGCACCTCTGCTGTGTGTAATCCCTGATTGCATACTGCAGCTAGGTGTTAATCCTATAGGGTATGTAAATCCTAATGGCACCACAATTAAACAATGTTCAGTGGCCAGAGAGATAGTACAGCGAGTAAGGAATTTGCCTTGGATGTGACTGACCCTTGTTGGATTCTTAGTATCCCATATGGTTTCCTGAGCACCAGGAGTAATGTGGCCCCAAAACAAAACGAAACCTCAAAAAAAAACCCCAAACCAAAAAATGATTTTCAGGTTTCATGGTCAATCCCAAAGCACTAGTGTGAGCCCTGCTGCAAACCCTGGTGAGCACCACAATCAGAATTTATGTGCCTCAGTTATGCATGTGACTCCCAGGGAGCACCTGTGCAGACACTGCAGTTAAAGGAATGCAGACCTCTGTGAGCAACTCAACTTGGTGTGTGATCCCTGGCTAGCACTACAGTTTAAGGTGTGTGAACAACATAGCCACATGTGTATGCAATACCCAATCATTGCAGCAGCATTGAAACAGTGAAAGGAAAATGGGAAGGTGTAAGATGGGGAGGGAATTTTTTTTTTTTAAAACCTGGTTTATACCAGAGGTCTTCAGTCACTGTTCTGTGGTCTGCTGCCAGCCTGCAGGTGTTGGAAGGTTGAAAACCACCTTGGTTATAACTATCAGCTGTGAATTGGTATGCAGTATAGTGCCTGTCTGCAGGTTTAAAAAGGTTGAAGAATGCTGGCTTAAACTATTTATAAACTTTCCACTTAACTGTAAGCATCATTTTTTTTGGGGGGGGCACACTCAGCAGTTGCTCAGGGCTTATTTTAGGGATCATGCCAAGGTGCCAGTGATCGAACTTAGCTCAGCTGCATGCAAGGCAAGCACCTTAACTGCTGAATATATCTCTTACCCCACTTCATTCCTTTTCCTTTTTAGTAAACGTCTATGAATAATAATATTGTATTCCGGAGACAATTGGTATGTGTGACTTCTCCAGGTTAAGTCCTTAGAGATGTTTCATACAAGTAGAGTATACTGTTTTACTTTTTTTTTTTTTGTTTTGGGCCACAACTGTTGGTGCTCAGGGCTTATTCCTGGTTATTCCTGGCTCTGCTTAGGGATCATTCTAGATGGGATTTGGGGGGAACCACATGTAGTGGCAGGAATCAGACCTAGGTCATCTGAGTGCAAGACAATGTTCTACCCACTGTATTATCACTCTAGCCCTACTGTTTTACTTTAATCTGTGTTTAGACGTCACTGTTGCTGTCGTTGTCCTCCCGTTGTTCATCGATTTGCTCAAGTGGGCCCAGTAATGTCTCCATTGTGAGACTTGTTACTGTGTTTGGCATATTGAATACGTCACGGGTAGCTTGCCAGGCTTTGCTGTGCGGGCGAGATTCTTTTGGTAGCTTTCTGGGCTCTCTGAGAGGGATGGAGGATTTGAACCCGGCTCAGCCATGCTATCGTTCCAGCCCTAATTCACCTAAATAGTTGTAGCAAATCTACTTCCAATATTTCTAGCAGTGTCATTCTGTATGAGCACAGTAAGAGATGTATCAACTTAAAGTTTGGTTCTTCCTGAGGACATCTTACCACAGTCCTCAGGCCAGGTTAGTCTCTCTAACTCCAGAAGGGTCCTAGTCTCGTCTTACTTTTGGATCATGACAGCATTTGTCTATGTTCATGCTCTCAACTTTTAGTTGAGTATTGTGGCACTTTGGCCTGGCCCATTTTGATGCCAGGGTAGTTCACAGCTTGCCCTGGGTCCATTCAGTCCCTTGTCGGGACCCTGCTTTTGGGGTGCTAGGAACTAAGGGCATCTGAGTCGAGAGCAGATGCCCAGGAGTAAATATTATTGGAATCAGTCAACTCCCAAGTTACAAAGCATAACATTAACTGTCTTTCTGTGTCCATACAGAAAGGACATTGCTTTAAGGTAAACCCTGTGGCAAGGCTGAAAGGACAAATCCATTGTCATCCTACAACTGTGTGCAAGGCAAATGCCCTACCCCCTGTGCTATCACTCCAGCCCTTAGACGTCACATTTTACTAAAAGTTAGAAAAAAAATTTATTCATTAGTTTCACAAACTTCTTGATTTTGATTAGGTATTTAGATTTTAAATTAAAAAAAATCCATGTCTTCATAATAGAACTTTGATTAAAATTATTGTTCATATTTTCCATAATTTGAGAGGAGTCATTATGCTTTTCAGAGAAAATCAGATAATAATGGCTTTCTTGTTTGTATTAGAAGAAATAGGAGATAGTTTGTTTCAATGAACCCTAGCATTAGTTTTCTACAGGAATTTGCCAGAATGACATAAATCCTTTTTCCCCCATAGTACAACTTTGTCTAATTCTGAGCCAGTCTACTTCCAGATGTTCAGATTTACTGGGAAATTTTCATAGGTTGGGTTTTTTTTTAGTATTAACTATTCAGATTCTTATAGTTGGTATAACTAAAAATTATTTTTCATTTCATTTCATCATCCTGTTAATCGTCGATTGCCTCGAGCAGGCCCCAGTAACGTCTCTTTCATCCTAGCCCTGAGATTATATTCACGGCTCTTTAGGAGAATGAGACCCATCATTGTTACTGGTATTTGGCATATTTGGTACGCCACGGGGAGTTTGCCAGACTCTGCCCTGTGGGCAGGCTACATTCGATAGCCTGCAAGTTTGTCCAAAGTAGGAATGAGATAAGATGTCATAAAGAAAACTAAAAATTATATTGACTTTTATTTTTTTCTACTTTGATTAATCTTTTTCTTTATACAAGTTGGTAGTTCCATTGAGTGAAAGCAAGGCTAGTAATTATAAAATCATTTTATGATGAGCATAGATGTAAAAAGTACATATATTTATATTTTTTGCTTTTTTGGCCCTACTGTTTTACTTTAATCTGTGTTTAGACGTCACTGTCGCTGTCCTCCCGTTGTTCATCAGTTTGCTCAAGTGGGCCAGGTAACGTCTCCGTTGTGAGACTTGTTACTGTGTTTGGCATATTGAATACATCATGGGTAGCTTGCCAGGCTTTGCTGTGTGGGCAAGATACTTTCAGTTGCTTGTACTAGGCTCTCTGAGAGGGACGGCGATGCACAGGGGTTACTCCTGGCTCTTCACTCAGGAATTACTCCTGGAGGTGCTCGGGGGACCATATAGGATGCTGGGAATCAAACCCAGGTCGGTCGCATGCAAGACAAACACCCTACCCGCTGTGCTATCACTCCAGCCCCAAAAGTACATATATTTAAAGCTGTATTTCTATATAAAGATAAATATGTCATAATTTGTTTAGGGAATTAAATTATTTTGTTTTTGTTTAATGATACTTGGGAATTACTCCTGCTACTTTGGGGTCACTTCTGATGTATTCAGACTATACAATGCAGGGGATCGAACCAAGGTTGACTGCCTGCAACTATTTTTCTGGTCCCTAGGCAGCTATCCTCTGAACTTAGTACCGGAGTCACTAAATAGACACAAAATAGAAATTTTAAGGTTGTTTGATTATATTTTAAAAACTGAATAATTATAATTGCTTTCCTTTGCCCTTTTTTTTTCTTTTTGGGTTATACCCGACAATGCTTAGGGGTTCCTCCTTGCTCTGCACTCAGGAATTACTCCTGGCAGTGCTTGGGGAACCATTTGGGATGCCGGGGATTGAACCCAGGATGGCTGTGTGCAAGGCAAATGCCCTACCCGCTGTGCTGTCGCTCTGGCCCCCATCCTTTGCCCTTTAGTACGAAAAAAATTAAAGGGATAAAATGACCAGGCTTCCAGTTTTTATATAGTTTTATACATATTTAAACATTTCGAAGTGCTTAGTAAGCTGTTTCCTCTGTCAGTCTGCTCAGCTTGTGGTTTGGGATGTTCATTACTTTCTGGCAACAAACTTTGAATGTCAGAAGATCTCTTCATTGGGATTTCCTGGAAGCTCTTTTATTTCTTTTCTTTTTTGTTTTTGGGTCATACCTGGCATTGCTCAAGGTTTACTCCTGGCAGGGGCTCAGGGACCATTTGGGATGCTAGTGATTAAACTCAGGTTGGCTGCAGGCAAGGCAAGCATCCTTCCCACTGCTTTATTACTTCAGTCCCATGGAAGTTCTTTTTAAATGGTTTGGGCTTTTAACTATTTTAATTCATCTGATTTGAGGTAGGTTTTAGTATTAGAAGGAGTCAGGATGTGGCTCAGGAGTAAAGTGAAAGCCTTGCATGCATGAGATCTGAGTTTTACCTTAGCATAGCGAAGAAAAAAAAATCCTCTCTTTTCTTTGAATTTGCAGTGACTGGGGGCTGCATACTGTGGTGCTTGCATGCCCTTGTTGGCACACTTTGTTGTATGGTTGGAAGGATACAGGATTGACACGGGGGTGGCGCCAGGGATCAAGACTTGAGAGAGGCAACAGGAGAAGGTGCTCTACATCTTGAGTTATTATCAGAGTTATCCCCCCTCCCCCAGTTTAATATTTAACAGTTCTGTTGAGTTTTGGGGGAGGGAATGGTTTGGATCTCACTTGGCAGTGCTCAGGGGCTTCTGCCTCTGCTCAGGTATCATTCCTGATAATGCTTAGGGGACAGGGGACCGTTTGCAGT
This sequence comes from Sorex fumeus, assembly GCF_029834395.1. Lineage (NCBI taxonomy): Eukaryota > Metazoa > Chordata > Mammalia > Eulipotyphla > Soricidae > Sorex > Sorex fumeus. Next base: position 49,076,906 of record NW_026606129.1, on the reverse strand, counting down.
GCCAGGGATCCCATCAGTCAGCCACATGCAAGGAAATGGCCTGAACCCTATTCTATCTCTCTAGCTCAGTGTGTCTATTTATTTTAGTGTCTTGAAAGAATATTAGATTAAAAAAATACATATCATGTACCTTAAATCTAAAATTTTTTACTTTCAGTTTTTTTTTTTTTTTTGGTTTGTTACTCTGGGGCCACACCTGGCGGTACTCAGGGTTTACTCTTAGCTGTGTGTTCCAGAGTCACTTAATGGTGTGTTGGAAACCATATGTGGTGCCAGTATTTGAACTGGAGTCAGCCTTATTATGCAAGGCAGGACCTTACCCACTGAACTCTTGGACTGTCAGTTAAGTTCCATACTTTCTGTGTTTTCATTAATTTTGTTTGGGTTGTTGCTTTGGGGGTACTCATGTAACATTTATGGAAGTTGTTCTTGGTAGTGCTGGGGGATGATGAGATACTATGGATCAAATTTGTGGCTCTCACATGTAAAATATGTACTGCAGTACTTTGAGCTATATTCCCAACCTCCCCATTTAATTCTTCAAAAAATCTGAAGTCATATTATGGTATCATAGTTAGCAATATTAAAGTCATTTTATAGTTACAAAACTTCTGCATCTTCCATCCATTAATTTTTTTGTTTGATTTTGGACCTCTCCCAGTGATGCAGAAGCCTTACTCCTGGCTTTGTGCTCAGGGATCACTCCTGATGGTGATGGGGGACCATATGAGATGCTAGGGATTGAACCCGAGTTGTTGATGTGCAAGGCAAATACCCTACATGCTGTACTCTTTTCAGCCCCGCCCCATCATCTATTGAATATTTCAATTGTTATACATGTCTGGGCCTGGCAGAATGGCTGCTGCCAAGAAGGGTAGTGTGAAAGACCATTCTCCTATCAGTGAGGTGGTGACAGATAATACACCATCAACATTCAGTAGTGCATGCATAGATTGGGTTTCATGGAACATGTTCCTCAGACACTAAGGGATCTGAAAATTGTCATAAAGGAGAAGGGCACTTCAGATGTGCATGTTGGCAGCAGGCTCAACCAAATTTTACATAAGGAATGTACATAAAGTTTGTGTTGTATGTGCTCTACCTGCGTTCAATCCCTGGCATCCCATATGGTCCCCTGAGCACTGCCAGGAGATAATTGCTGAGTGCAGAGCCAGGAATAAACCCTGAGTATCGCTGGTTGTGACCCATTTTTTATTTTTTAAATTTCTGGGGATGTATCCTGGTTGTAGAACATGTAAGTTCCTGGATTTAATCTCAAGCACGCAAAACGCACACACACACACACACACACAACTATTGTGTTTTTAGCCACTGTGTTCCGTTTCCATTCTGGATCAAATTGAGATGTAATGGACACAGCATGGATTCTTGAGATGAATAAAGCATAATTTAAACTATCACTGAGTTATGCATTCATTCATACTTAGAATTTCTCAATTTTCCCCATCTAATACAATTATGGCAAGAGGGTCCTGAGAGAATAAAGGGGTTAAAATGCTTACTTGCAGGAAGAGAGCCAAATTTTATTCCTGGAATTATATATGTCCTCCTTAGTACTGCCAGGAGTAATCCCTGAGTATAGAGCTAAGAGTAAGCCCTGAACAGGGTCTGGCCCCAAATGAAAAATATAAAGAAGGAAAAAAAAGAAGAGTTAGGCCCAGTCTGGAGAGAGAGCTCAACTGGTTTAGTGCATGCTTTGCATGTAGCAGACCCAGGTTTAATTCTGGCACTACGTGGTTCCCTGAGTAGAGAGCCTGGAATGCTTGTCTTACTCCTCACACTACCTCCCCAACCTGCCTCCCCTGAAAAAAGCTATGATCCACAAAATAATATTTTTATGTTCACAGGAAAATAGTAATACTGATAAAAGTACTGTTGACCCTACTTCATGTCATTTTTTTGTTTAAGTGTGATTCCAAAGCCAGGTACTCTCTCTTTTAAGACTGCATTAACAGACCTGACTTTTACCATGTTAAACATGGTACATCCTCTTTCCTGGGTGTGGGAGCCTCCCTAGCAGTCCTGAGAAGCCCTGGGGATATTTGTGTCAGTGTTTTTCTCAGCCCTATGTGCCAGACAGTTCACTGAGCCCAGTGATGGTAACAGGTGGTGTTGGAAGCCACTCAGGCAGCACCTAGGGTACTCTGTGGGACTGTGAAGTGTTGGGGATTGAATTGGGGACCTAAATCAATGCAAAGTATGTGCTCTAACTCTTTGAACTATGTTTCTTGCCCTTCCCTCCCCTTTCACCTATTACTGATTCCCTGCTTTTAAGTATCCAGTAGCGGTAACTTGAGAATTTCTTATTATGAAATAAAGTATAATTTCTGTATAATTGAACATTTCATAGAAGGAATTCAGAGGCATGCATATCAGCCCCAATTTGAGTCCTTAATTCAAACTATGGAACTTTGCATGGTTCCCTGAGCACTGAGCTAGGAAGGAATAGTACCTGAATTCTGCTAGGTGTGACCTCCAAAGGGCCAGAGCGATAGCACAGCGGTAGGGCGTTTGCCTTGCACGCAACCAACATGGCCGACTCGAGTTCGATTCCTCCGCCCCTCTGGGATTGCCCGACAAGCTACCGAGAGTATTTAGCCCACATAGCAGAGCCTGGCAAGCTACTCGTGATGTATTCGATATGCCAAACACAGTAACAACAAAGTCTCCAATGGAGACGTTACTGGGCCCGCTCGAGCAAATCGATGAACAACGGGAGGACAGTGACAGTGACAGTGACCTCCAAAACCAAAGAAAGAAAAAGAAGAAACTTCAGCGCCAGAGAGATAGTCTAGGAGTAAGGTGCTTGCCTTGAATGCAGCCGACTGTGCTTTAATTCCTGTCACTGCATATGGTCTGGGACACTCCTGAGCAGAGTGTCTTTTTGTTGTTGATGTTGTGAGGGAGTTAAACACTGGCTGTAATGTTCATACCTTTTAGCTGGTCTGCTTGCCAGGGATTACACATTAGGTTGTGCTTGCACACTTGGCTGTAGTGCTTACTAAGATTTGTTCTCCTTTAGGTAGCCTAGCTCAGACATTTGCTTTCCAAATGTTGCCCTTCTTACCTGTTACTGTGGTGTTTGCTCTTTTTTTTTTCTTTAAATAATTTGTTGCTGTTGTTGGTTGTAATGTTCTCCAGGTGTTGCACCCTTTTTTTGTGTGGTGCTCACACACCTCACATGGTGCAACTAGAAATCATGGTATAGGGGATCTCAGCAGAGCTGCTAAACTCAGTGTGCTTTGGACATGTGGGGCACTAGGGAATTCATCTCATGACCATATGTTTGCAAGGTAGGCACTTTAAGCACATGTGCTACTCATAGTCCTCTAATATTATTCTTCTGTATTGTGGTGACTTATGAAATTTGATATTAGAATTGAGTTTAATTTAGGTTGAATTTTTTTCATGGAGGGGTTTTATGGCATGCTTTTTATTGGTTGGAGGGAGGTTTGTATGGAGTATTTTGTCCAGTTTTTATATTCATCTTCTGTAGATATTTCTCATACCTATAAAGTTGAGGACAACTGGAAAAAGATTAGGACCCAAGATTTAGCAAATTAAACTCAAGCATTATCTGGGAATAAATTGTTTCTTTGCACAGTGCCATGAAGCTTTGATGACAATTTCTTTCAGGCTTTTACTTGGTTCTTTTTATTGGTGTGGGGTGTGGGGTGAGAGCTGGAGATCACTGTGAGTATTACTGAACTCTGCCTCCAGTTCCTCACTTGATTATTAAGTATTAGATGTTGCCAAGTATATGATGCTGCACGAATGAGGTGCTGGTAGGATCACAGCATCCAAACTAAGTGTATGAGATTGTAATACAGGAAAGGTGATAGCTGAGTACATTATCTGTTCCTTTCTTGTGTTGTTGTAATGGGAGATTGTCAGTGCACTTTGATCAGATTACAGCTTCAGAGGCAGCTGTACAACCTATTTTTGTTTCAGAGTTGGTGTCTTTTTTGTGGGGGAGCGGTTCTGTCTTTATTTTTACCTTAAAATTTATTTTTTCTGAACTGTTTTTTTTCATTTTTTCTTTTGGGGCCACACTTGGCGGTACTCAGGGGTTACTCCTGGCTCTGCAATCAGGGATCACTTCTGGCAGGCTCGGGGCACTATCAAACCCAGGTGCCAGGGATTGAACCCAGGTTGGCCTCTTGCAAGGTGAGCACCTTACTTGTTGTACTATTGCTCCTACCCCCATCGCCAGTTTTTTTTCAAGTACTTAATATTTATGTAGCTGATGACTTCTCTTAAAGATCCTTTATAAATAAGTTTGAGAGATCATTTAAAATGAAAATTAAAAATATATTTTTATTGTTTTTGGGCTATACTTGGCAATGCTCAGGGATTACTCCTGGCTCTGCACTCAGGAATCACTCCTCGTGGTGCTCTGGGGACCATATGGGATGCTCGCGATAGAATCTGGGTCAGTCCCATGCAAGGCAAGTGCTTTACTGCTTCTCTGTTCTCGTGAATGAAATTTTATTTTATTTTATTTTTTAATTTTATTTTGAAAGTGATTAGAGTGCTGGGGCCAAGAGATAGTATAGGGGTTAAGGCACTTGCCTTGTGCTTGGGTTTGATTCCTGGCACTACATTCAGTTCCCCTAGTACTACCAGGAGTAATTCCTGAGCACAAAGCCAGGAGTAAGTCCTGAGCACTTTTGAATGTAACCCCCACTAAAAGGAAAGAAAAAAGTGAATACAGTGAAAAATCAGCATTAAGACAAGAGCAGAGTGATTAAACATTGAAACACTAATCTGTTTCCAAGGAATCAGGATTGGAGGCTGGAGTGATAGTACAGCAGATAGGGCATTTGCTTTGTGTGCATCCAACCTGGGTATGTTCCCCAGCCCTTATGGACCCTCAAACTTCTCTAGGAGGGATCCCTGAGCATTACCAGGTGTGGTCCCAAAATCAAAACCAAAATAGGACAAGGAACTAGGATTATGTGTTGTGTATTTTAGTTTTATCTGCTTGCCTTAAATTCAATTTCATTTCAAAAATTAGATTGAAATTGTTAGTTCATATATAAAAGTTTAGGGCTGGAGCGATAGGACAGCAGTGGGGCGTTTGCTTTGCACGCAGCCGACATGGCCGACTCGAGTTCGATTCCTCCGCCCCTCTCGGAGAGCCTGGCAAGCTATTGAGAGTATCTTGCCCGCATGGCAGAGCCTTGCAAGCTACCCGTGACGTACTCGATATGCCAAACACAGTAACAAGTCTCATGATGAAGATGTTACTGGGCCCGCTCGAGCAAATCGATGAACAACGGGAGGACCGTGATATAAAAGTTTGTATGTGTATTCTATCTAATTCTTTTGTCAGACATATAATTTGTCAATGTTTTCCCATTCTACATATTTTTTTCACTCTCATATATCTCTTGAAGCAGAAAACATTTAATTTTGGTGAAATTTGATTTAATTACTTTTGTTGCTTGAATGTTGTTTATTTTAATCTGCTTGCCTTAAATTCAGTTTCATTTCAAAAATTAGATTGACATGGAATTGTTGGTTCATTCATAAAAGTTTGTGTGCGTGTTCTATCTGTAATTCTTTTGTCAGGTATATCATTTGTCAGTGTTTTTCATTCTACATTTTTTTTCACTATTGTGTATCTCTTGAAGCAGAAAACATTTAATTTTGGTGAAATTTGATTTAATTACTTTTGTTGCTTGAATGTTTGATACCATGTCTTTGCCAATTTAAGATCTAAAATAATAATAATAATAATAATAATAAGAAGAAGAAGAAGAAGAAGAAGGCTGCCCATTTACCCTGTTTACTTGATTCCCCGACCCCCTCCCTTCCTCCTTGCACAGGCCATGAATGTTTCCAGCACTGGCTACCAAGTTGTCTTTGCTATTCTCTTTTCAATAGCCATTTGCACTGAGCTGGCCAAGTGCATTATCTAGCCTTTTGGTGCTGAATTGGGGAAGTCTGTGTTGTATCAGACCATTGGAAAAACAAAGAGGTGCATTAAAAGAATGTATTTGGGGGCTGGAGATATAGTACAATGGAACAAGGTACTTATTTGCCTTGTATGCTACAGATCCACATTTGATCCCTGGCACTACTTGTGGTTTCCTGAGCTCTACCAGGAATAATTCCTAAGCACAGAACCAGTAGTCAGCCCTGAGTGTGGTCCTAAAACAGAACAAACAAAATAAGAACAACAAAAGCTGCTTATGGCTAAGATTTTTATTATACAGGCAGTACAGAAATGTGAATACAACTGTAATGGAGTTGTTGATTCATGGTTTATGCACCAAAGACTGCCTAAGTCAGGAATATTTTTGGAGTTACTGAGTATTAACAAGAATTACTTTGCACCTCCCCTCTGTAGAGAGCAGCATTTCGCAAAGTGGATGCCCTCCCTTCTAGGAAGACAAGGAGGATGGAAAAACGGGGACAGGACTGGATGCTGGAATGATCCAGTGAATTGGTAATAGCCTCCGGTGCAATTGGGGGACACTTTATTTGTTGTTTTTTACTTGACAGTAGATTTCTGAGGGTAGGAATGCTTAGTGATTTTTCTGGAAAGGGTTAGTAGTTTAAGTGTATTTGGGAATTTGGTAGGGCTTTATAGTTCCATAGTTACGACTCATTTTTTTATAACTGCTTCCACAGTTCCTGTCCAGGTTTATGGTGTTGGGGCACATAGACCCAGGGGAACACCCCAAAGGGTGCCTATATAGATGAAAAGAGGAAGAGTGGTTCTCATTCAAGTCTGCCTTATGCAGATAGGGTTTTCAGTTAATGCACTTCTGAATGTCAGGAAGTTTGTCAAATAGTGGTTGTCTATTTTATTATAAAAATATTTATTTTTAATTTAAGGCAATGTGACTTGCAAAGTGTTTGTAATAGAGTTTCACGCAAAAAATGTTCCAATACCAGTCCTACCTCCAGAGTGACCTTCCCTCCACCAACGTCCCTAGGTTTTCTTCCACCTTCAGCCTGACTCCTTGGTAGGTATATTTTGCTTTTTCTTTGTTTTGGAGCCACACCTAGTGGTGCTTAGGGCTCAGTTCTAGTTCTGTGCTCAGGGGTCACTCCTGGTGTGGACTTCAGGGGATCATATATCATATTGGGTTAAAACTAGGCAGACCACATGCAAGGCAAGCACCCTCTCCACTATACTATAATTTGACCTGAATAAATATGTATATTTTTTTGTCCTTTGGGCTACATCCAGCAGTGCTCAGGGCTTCCTCCTGGTTTAGGGATCATTCTTGGAGGTGCTTGGGTAATCCTATGAGGTGCTGGGGATCCAACCCAGGTTGGTCTTGTGTAACATCCCACTGTACTAATATTTCTGGCCCCACATTTTAAAGCTTAATTTTGTACTTTGGATCTCCTGCTTGTAGTTTTGTAGACTCTGTGGTTTAGACATATCCATATACCTCACCTTTACACCACTAATGTGCTGGGCCCTTCGCTCCCGCCCTTTTTACCTCCCATCTTCCACTTCTTACTCCCCCCTGTATTTCTTTACTTTCCTCTTCTCATTTTTTGAATCTAGATTCGAGTAATCTAGGTATCTCCATGTTGTTACTTGATTGGTTTCATCTCTGGCTGTCAAGTTTTGTATGCTTAAGTCTTGACAGCGTACAAAACATGTACTCAGTTTGCTGAGTGATCTCTTCAGCCCAAGTGTCATCAACAGAGAAAAAAATGATAACCATAATTCATTCATGCCTAGCTATGAACATTAAACCTGTCAGTGGATTACAGTTCAACCTAGACAAAGTCTCTCAGCCTTTGGTCCTTTCTGCAGCATCAGGAGACTAAGTGGCAAAAACTATGTATGCTTAAGTCTGACAGGAGTCTGCATATACCTGGGACCCAGTCCTCAGCAACCTCTTGGTTCTGTCTCCCAGACTTGGAATGGCTTTATGCTTATTTATTTTTGGATTTTATGCCACACTTGTTGGTGCTCAGGGGACACTGTTATGCTGGGAACTGGATCTCCTGCATGCAGAATTCAGCTCTGAATTTATATTTTTCTTTTTTTCTGGGGGGTGGGGTGTGGGTACACCTGGATCAGTGCTTGGGGATCACTTCTGGTAAGGCTCAGGGGATCATATGGAGTTCCTGGGTTCGAACCCAGGTCAGCTGCATTCAAGTCAATGCCCTACCTGCAGCAGTATCACTCTGGCCACACATTTTTTTTTGATATAAATTGTGTGCTTTTAAAAATTAGTTTCATCCCCTTTGACTCTTGCAGCAAGAAAAGGAAGAGGAGGAATAGAGGCATTCCATAGCTCCTGGTATCTGTTTTGGAGAAAGCAGATTTAACTCATTATCATTGTGACTATCATCAAAATAATGTTCACGGTCACGGTCCTCCCGTTGTTCATCGATTTGTTCGAGCGGGGCAGTAACGTCTCCATCATGAGACTTGTTGTTACTGTGTTTGGCATATCGAGTACGCCACGGGTAGCTTGCCAGGCTCTGCTGTGCGAGCGAGATAATCTCGGTAGCTTGCTGGGCTCTCCGAGAGGGGCGGAGGAATCGAACTCGAGTTGGCCATGTTGGCTGCGAGCAAGGCAAACACCTTTCCACTGTGCTATCGCTCTAGCCCAAAATAAAGTTCAATTTTTTAAAAATAAAATAAAGTTTTTAAATAAAATAAAGTATTTAAAAATGAACTTTTTAAATAAAGTTCAGTTTTTTAAGCTTTACTGTGGAACTTTACCTTCCCAGCTTTGGTGTGTTCAGGAATTTCAATTTATAGCAATATAGTTTTTGCCACTTAGTCTCCTGATGCTGCAGAAAGGACCCAACAGCTGAGAGACTTTGTCTAGGTTGAACTGTAATTCACTGACAGGTTTAATGTTCATAGCTAGGCATGAATGAATGATGGTTATCATTTTTTCTCTGTTAATGACTCTTGGGCTGAAGAGATCACTCAGCAAACTGAGTGCATGTTTTGTATGCTGAAGGCCTGAATTCAATCTGGGGTACTGTGTGGTTCCTTGAGCTGCTGCTACAAAGATCCTGAAAGATAAAGGTGCTTATAAGGTCTGTTGTGCCCACTCATGGCATCCTGTCTGCCAAGGCCCTTACTTGATTGATGAGTCCTCAGGCATTTGTGAGGTCTGGTGTGATAAGTGTCATCCCCAAATGGTGTAAAGTCTGTTGTGTCCCAAGGTGAAGCCTGTAGACATCAGGTTGTTTCAGGAAATTGGAGAATCTACATCTTTACTGATCCTTTCTAAAGCTGTGAGTGATCGTGAATGCACAAGGAAAACATGTAAACCAGTGCTCTCAGATATATGTAGTGTTTCCTTTTGAGAGGTAGGGATAGGGCTAGAAATAATCTGGTGCCAGTTTTTGCCAACTTTGGTAGTAAGAGGGAATAAGTGAAGAAGCAACCATTCAGCTACTGAATAAATTGCTTGAAATGTCTGCTATAATTATCCTGTTGCTTAAAAGTTAGACATTTTGGGGGCTGGAGAGAGAGTACAGTGGTAGTGTGCTTGCTTTGCATAAGGCTGACTTGGGTTTGTTATCCGACATCCTGTATGGTCCCCGAGTACCATGCAGAGTAATTCCTGAGTGTAGAACCGGAAGTTATCCTTGAACATCCTGGGTGTGCTGGATGTTCAAAAAAAAAAAAAAACCCCAAAAAAGATACTTCCTGAAAACGATCTGAAAAATGTTGATATTGAAAAGGAGATAAAGATTGCCAGAGAGATAGGTCAGTGGGCTAAGTGCATGCTTCTTTTTTGCCTGCAGAAGGTCTATTTTTTTTTTCCCCCTTCACCTCAGGAGGCCTTGTTTGATCTCTGGAACCTTAGGGTCCCATGAGCACCACCAGGAGAAACTGCTTTCCCTATTAATCCTTGAACAGGGAAGCATTTGCTATGTTCTTCTCAGCAAGAATGGCAGATTATAGTGAGTATTCTTCCCCTGAATATCTGCTCTCAAATTACTAATAAAAGGAATTTAATAAAATTAAATTATATATCCCTGCCAGCCTAACAAATTAGATTTTGAGATTAGAACTTTGAGATTTACTTATTTATTTATTGGGCCATACTTGGCAGTGCTCAAGAACTGACTATTGGCTATGCACTCAGGGATCATTCCTCTTGGGATTGGGGGACCATATGAGATGCTGGGGATTGAACCTGGGTCACCTGCATGCAAGGCAAGTGCCCTGCCCACTCTACTAATCACCCAAGCCCCTATGAGATTTATCTTTTACCTTATCTTTGAGTTGCACCTTGCTTAGGGCATAATCCTGGGGTGGTACATAGGGTTTCTCGTGGTTGTGCTTGTTGGGGAACTATGCAGTGCTAGGGATAAAACCCAGGGCTCCTGCAGGTAAAGCATGCCTTTTGAGTTTTTTCCCAACCCCCAAATAATGGATATTTATTTATATTTGTGGTGTCAGGACCTGACATGTCAGGCAAATGCTCTACTTGCTGAGATGCACCCGGGATCTCACATTATAATTTAAAAGCTGCTTTTAATTGTTTGCCTTCTTCCTTTAGAAATTGTGATATGTTGGAGTGCCCAGCATGTGCCCAAGTGGTAGAGCACTTACCTAGCATATGCAAAACCATGAGTTCAATCCCTGGCATCACATATTACCTGATGATAGCCCCTATGAAAAGAAAACAAATACTCGGAAGTGATTATTTTGTTAGGATTGAACATTTTAAATTATGTGTGATAGGCAGCACTTAAATGAACAATGTTAGTACATTTCATTTATATAGCAAGGATAATTCAACACTTTATGGGTACATGTCTTAGTGAATGTCAGTAGAAGGAGTGATCAAAAAATAAAAAGTTTGAAGAAATTAGAATTAGAAAATGTGAAAGATATTTTTCTTTACTTGCACATTGCTTCATATTTAGCAAGTTCCTTTACCCAGGATAGGGATGGGTGAGCATCCCAGGATCTCTCTGAACATCCTTTTTATTTTTTTGATGGTACAGGGGTTTCTCCTAGGTCTCATGCCTGTAAAGAACCACATTTTCCACCTAAATCCTGACTCTTGAGCTCACGGTTTGTGAAGGAATATAGACATAATACCAGAAACACTGCTCTGAAAGTCATACAGCTTTTTTTTTTGGGGGGGGTCACACCCGGCGATGCACAGGGGTTACTCCTGGCTTTGCACTCAGGAATTACTCCTAGCAGTGCTTGGGGGACCATATAGGATGCTGGGAATCGAACCCGGGGTTGGCTGTGTGCAAGGCAAATGCCCTACCTGCAGTACTATTGCTCCAGCCCCAATCGTGCAGCTTTTCATATTGATAAAGTTGATGTGAGACTTGAAAAGGTGGAAAGAATCTTGGCGAGTTTGTACAATCACCAGAGAGATTGTACAGGGTTTAAGGTGTTCCTCCTGCTTGAGGTTGACTGCACTGCAAGGCTGTGGGGAGGATTAGGCCATGAGATTCCGGGTATTGAACTGGGGTCAGCTGCACACAAGCCATGCATCTTAATCTCTACTATCTAGCCCTGAAGACAACACTTTTTTTGCGGGGGAGGGCATACCTGATTGTGCTCAGGGGACTCTTGGCTGTGCTCAGAGGACCACATGGGTGCCAGGATTGACGCTGGGCTTCTTGCACGTTAAAGCTTGTATTTAATCCATTGAGCTATCTCTTGGACCTGAGAGAACACTTTTTAAGTGATTGGATAGCTTATTTGTGATCCTTGGGAAATAATGCAACAAGTAGTAAGATCTTGCTTTTCTAAGCATCCAGATTGTGTGTGTGTGTGTGTGTGTGTGTGTGTGTGTGTTTGTGTGCTCATGTGCATTCTCATGTGCTAGCTATTCCTCATATGAAACTTCTAATGTCTTAGGACAAGAGACATTCTTTTTTTTTTTTTTTCATTTTTGGGTCACACTCAGTGATGCACAGGGGTTACTCCTGACTCATGCGCTCAGTAATTACTCCTGGCGGTGCTCAGGGGACCGTATGGGATGCTGGGAATTGAACCTGGGTCGGTTGTGTGCATGGCAAATAAATGCCTTACCTGCTGTGCTACCGCTCCAGCCCCACAAGAGAAGTTCTTGTATTTGCTTGTATACTGACCTGCTGCCCTTTTTCCTATTTAACCTCTTTTGTTTTTTCTCTGTGTTGGCATAATCTTTTTATCTAATTTTAGGGACCTGTGAGTTATGGTAGGAGGTTGAAGGTATTGGTTGTGGAAGAGGAATGCTTGTATATGTTGCCTTTGACTTTTCATTGTATTTAATGATCTTTTAGACCTGTCTAGTTCTTAAAATAAAAACTTAGTGGCAGTTGGTATTTAATCTTAATGAAGAGTTGGGACTCTTACACTTAATGAGAAGAGTTAACTTTATAAGACAAGTTATTTAACCTCTAATTGCCTTGATTGTCTCCTTTAGTTTTGGCTTAGGAACCACACCTGGCATTGCTTGGACTCTCCTGACTCTATGCTTAGGGATCCATTCTGATAGTGCTCAGGGGACCGTGTGGTATGGGGAATTGAACCTAGGCTTTCTGAATGCTAAGCATGTGTGCAGTCTATTGAGTAACTCTTTGGCCTGGCATCCTAACTTTATTTTTATTTTTGGGTTTTTGGGCTATACCCGGTGATGATCAGTGTTTTTGAGTCTGTGCTGAAGTTAGCCCTGGTGGGACAGGGGAACCATACGTGCTAGGGATCAAAATGGGGTCAGCTGCATGCAAGGCCTTACTTCCTGTACCACCTCTTTTTTAAAATTTATTTATTAATTCAACTTTTACTTTTTGGGTCATACCTGGCGATGCACAGGGATTACTCCTGGCTCTGAATTCAGGAATCACTCCTGGCAGTGCTCAGGGGATCATATGGGATGCTGGGAATCGAACATGGGTCAGCCGTACGCAAGGCAAACACCCTACCCGCTGTGCTATCACTCCAGCCCCTGTACTACCTCTTTAGCCCCTGGTGACTTTAAAGAGTGTAATACATGTTGGGTTAAAATAGTAATTGAATTAATTTATGTGAAGTGTTTAGAATAAGTCTGGAATATAAGCACTCAGTGAATTTAGAGGTGTGCTTTTGGAGGAAATACTTTATTTTGAGCCATGGTAGGTTGGCTATTTGGGCTCAAACATAAAGTTTGCCTTTTAATTTTCACAATAATGATTTTATTGTGGTATTAGACAATTCTGAAAGGTTTTCATTTTGTTCACTTGTTTCCAGACAACAAAGAAGAAAGGAGAAATCTCTGTAGAAAAGTGATTTTTTTTAAAAATGTGAGCTCTTTTGTCCCTATGATTTCTTCTTTTCCTTCTCCTTGCCAGAACAGTAAAAATAGATCTGGTTTCCTGGGTTATCACAGCTTGTAATAAAAAGCTTTTTGATAAAGTTGGCTTTGGGTCATTGGGATGAGATCATTCCTTCCTAAGTGGTGTGCAATGCCTGAAGTATTTGTTAATAAAAGCCTGCTGGGTAGTCTAGCTACACAATAAGCTTGAGTTTGTGGTTATGTTAGGGCAGGAGTGTGTGTTTTCTGCGCAGTAGACTACTACTGATAATGTGGAGGAAGGTGAAAGGTACTTGGCATAGTATCTCTGCACTCTGGCTGGCCACGTGTAGAAAGAGATTAACAATGATAAAAGGACTCGGTACAGTTAAGGTTGCAACCTGGGTTTTAGTCCTTTCTTGAGATGTGATGAATTAACTGAGAATAGAGTAGTCCTTCTATATTTGGATTAGTGCATTTCTAAAAATATTAGGAACATTTGAAACTAGAGATATGTGGATACCATGGAACTATACACTTTAAAATGATGTGTAAATTTCAATTAAAAAAATAGGACAGTTGGAAGAAAAGAAAATCAAATCCATTCTTATTTTTTGAAGTGAAATTGTGCACCTAGGAGCTTTAACCAAGGCTTCAATTTTTCACATCATGGATAGTGACTAATGGTGTAGTTTGGCAACTGAGAACTAAAAAGGAGACAAAAATATATATGAGGGGGCAAGCCATTAAAAAGTAAAAATGGGCAGCTGTTTGGTGCTTTTTCCATAGACGATATGGCTGGATTGACTTATGAGAAAATGGAAGTATTCTACCTAGCATGCACTATAGCGCTCGATTTGCTCTAGTGGGCACCAGTAACGTCTCCGTTGTGAGACTTGTTACTGTTTTTGGCATATCGAATATGCCACGGGGAGCTTGCCAGGTTCTGACGTGTGAGCAGGATACTCAGTAGCTTGCCAGGCTTTCCAAGAGAGATGGAGGAATTGAACCCGACCACATGCAAGGCAAATGCCCTACCTGCTGTGCTCCAGCCCTCTACCTAGCATAGGATATAGAATTATTTTATCATTTATCTGTCTCCTTGTTAGTAATACAGAACTAAAAAGGAATCCTGGTTCTGCTTGAAATTCAACATGTACTTGAACAAGATCTTTATTAATCTATCAGCCCTTTTCTCAATAAGTATGGGTTTAGATTTGAGTGTCTCGAAATGTTTTATAATTTGATTCAAAGTACTAGACATATGTTGTTAAACTTGTGGTTGGCAGGGAAAGTGGGTTTGGGCCACACTTGGCTTTTCTTAGGGCTTATTGCTGGTTTCGTACTTAGAGATCTTTCCTGGCATATGCAGTGTTGGGTATTGAATTGGGATAGCACCTTACCCACTGTATTATCTTTCTGGCCCAATTGTTTCTGTGAATGTGAATAAGTCTGATTAGTTGATTAAGGTTGTGAAGATCAGCAAGATTAAAAATTGGCATTCTAGATTACTGGTAGTAGAGCTTCAAATATGAACTATTAATAGAGAGCCAGGGTAGTTCTTAGTGATTAGGAACTTGGAAGTTTCTTATATACAGTTTCCTCTGTACTTAACTAAGTGTCCCTAGGGGATTTTAGATTGTGTGAGGGTGCAGTTTCAGATCATGGATCAGATTTAACTTGGAAGTGAATACTGGTTGTTACTAGAATGTTAAATGTAGGTATCACATACTGTTCTTAAGATCTTTTTCTGAATACCTGCCTTGGGGAAAATGGGGATATAGATCAAGAGCAATCAGTTTTTCTGTCACTGTCCTCCCATTTTTCATCGATTTGCTTGAGCGGGCCCAGTAACGTCTCCATTGTGAGACTTCTTGTTTGTGTTTGGCATATCGAATACGTCACAGGTAGCTTGCCAGGCTTTGCTGTGTGGGCGAGATACTCTCGGTAACTTGCCGGGCTCTCCGAGAGAGGCGGAGGAATCAAACTCGGGTCGGCTGGGTAGGCCATGCACAATGCAAATGCCCTACCCGCTGTGCTATCGCTCCAGCCCAATTTTTCTGTATCTCAAGAATTTCTCTTTGGCCCATGTTTTTATTGTTGATGCACATACAATATTAAATGGAGCAAATTCTGTGCCATTTTAGAAGTGCACATCCTAGTCATTTTAAGAAAAAGGTAATCTATAATTGTTACATCAATTTTTGTATATGAATATACTTATCTAAATAATTTTTATTACTGGGGCTAGAGTGATAGTAGGGCACTTGCTTTGCATGTGGCTGACCTGAGTTTGATCTCTGACATCCCATATGGCCATACCAGGTGTGTGTCCCAAATACAAACTATTCCTTTTTTTTTTTTTTTGATGAGGGGAGAGTGTGTGCCCACACCTCGAGATGCTCAGGGCTTAATCCTGACTTTGTGCTGCAGGGATCACTCCTGGTGGTGCTCAGGAAACCATATGCATGGGGATATATATCCCCAACGCATGGGGGATTGAACTGGGGTTATTAGCATGCAAAGCAATTGCTTTATCCTTGTACTGTTTCTCTGGCTTTCAGAAAATGCCATATTTTAAGGGAAAGAATGTAGATCTGTTTCCAGTTTGGCTTTCCTTCTCCCATTCTTTTCTGTCTACCTTTTACTGTGTGTAGTTTTTTTGCAATTTCATTTCATTTCATCATCCTGTTAATCGTCGATTGCCTCGAGCAGGCCCCAGTAACGTCTCTTTCATCCTAGCCCTGAGATTATATTCACGGCTCTTTAGGAGAATGAGACCCATCATTGTTACTGGTATTTGGCATATTTGGTACGCCACGGGGAGTTTGCCAGACTCTGCCCTGTGGGCAGGCTACATTTGATAGCCTGCAAGTTTGTCCAAAGTAGGAATGAGATAATAAGATGTCATAAAAATTTTTTGCAATATTAGTTCTTAATCTTAAAGTAACTAAACTACCATTACATTATTGGTTCGTAGCTATAATTAAAAATTTTAAATCATAAATCATTACAATTACTACCTTGGGAAATGTGACTATGCATTGTGGTTATTTCCTTGAAGGAGAGATGCCAGGACAGAACTTTTCATGTTATTGATTAAAATGCGGAAAGATGAGTTGGAGTCATTGCTTCCTATGGGAGATTCCTTTTGAATGTGTGTTATGATTATGCTCCAAAAGAATTTCCTCTGGTTTTATATAGTATGTGTGTGTGTTTCTTTTTCTTCCTCTTCTGTCTTTCCTGTTTAGTGACTTTGTAATTTAAAGTTAAACCTAGGCACTGAAATAGCCAAAATCCTGCTACTGCTATTGCTACTCCTCCTCTTATTATTGAAAATTGATGCTTTAAATAGCTCTAAAACAGGAGTCTCTTAAACAGCTTTATAGCATCACGGTAGTTAAAGTGATTGAGAGAAGCTGGCTCGGAATAAGGTATACTTTATGCACTGTAAGAGAGTGTCTACAGAAAGCAGTTCCGTCTAAGCTCCAACTAGGAGCTTAGTAGTATTTTCGCTACTGCCAAGTAGGAATGCATAGTTGTTTGATCTAATTTTTTGAAAGATACGATAAATCTGTGTTCTTTTTACTTCCTCCCTCTCCATTCCCCCACTTTTGGGCCATGCCCACCTCCCTCTGACTCTGTTTTGGTTATTCCTGGTGGTGCTCAGGAGATCATGTAGTATCGGGAATTGAACCCAGAGTCCTGCCTTATTTGATTTTAAGATCAGCATTTTAAAATCTCTGAAATGGTGCTTCTCATGTAGTTTAGCAAGTTGGGGAGGGAATTTTGGGCTGTGTGGGAGGTGGAGGACCTTGATTCTTTAAAGATTTGCCACTAATTAGATGGATGCCTTTGGCAAGGAGGATTTTCTCCCCCCCAACCTCCCACCCCATGTCTGGTGGTGCTCAGGGCTTACTCCTGGCTCTGTGCTCAGAATTTGGTTGATCATCTGGGGTGTTGTGGATCAAACCCATGTTGGCTGCTGTAATATCCTGTCAGCTCTGGATTTCACTCTGTGTTGGAAGATATGAGAAAACCAAATCATTTAAGATTACCTCCTGTTCTTTAAAAAGTTTTTTGGTGGTGCTAAAGATGAAACTAGCATATACTCTACCACTGATCTACGTCCTCAGCTTTCCTGCCTCCATTCTTTGTTGTTCAGATTTTAGGGGCTGGAGTATTTTGGGCCACATCCAGCAGTCTTCAAGACTGCTTCTGGCTCTGTGCTCAGGGATCATCTCTGGCAGTACATATTATAGCCATTCCTGGTGCTGCTGGGATTGAACCCAGGACACTAGCACGCAAACCCAGGACACTAGCACACTAACCCTTTGAACCAACTTTCCAGGTTGACACATACTTTTCTTTTTTGCTTTTTGGGTCACACCCAGTGATGCTTAGGGGCTACTCCTGGCTCATGAATTCAGGAATTACTCCTGGTGGTGTTCGGGGGACCAAATGGGATGCTGGGAATTGAACCCGGGTTGGCCGCGTTCAAGGCCAAGGCCCTACCCCCTGTGCTATCACTCCAGCCTCAACACGTACTTTTATAGTTAGTCCTTTCATTTTTTTTTTTTTTTTAGCTTAAGATCAACTGGTGACAGTATGTATGGGACCAGTAGATTTGGTGGTGCATGTTGCTTAAAACTGACAGCAGGATATTGAAATCTGGAATTTAGTCCACAGAGATAATAATTCTTAGTTCCAGACTACTTTTAATTAAGAAGATGATATTATGGGAAAAGTAATATTCTTCTAGAGAAATCTTATAGACAAAAGAAAGTTATTTTTTTTGTATCACACCCAGTGTTGCTCAGGGATTACTCCTGGATCTTCACTCAGGAGTTACTCCTGGCAGTGCTTGGGGGACCATATGGAATGCTGGGATCAAACCCAGGTCAGCAATATGGAAGGCAAATGCCCTACCTGCTGTATTATTGCCCCTGCCCGGAAGTAAGTTTTCATATACTCCCAAGTGTATAAGTTTTGTTATTCTTTTGGCATACTTATATTAACTATAATCTTTTCCTTTTCTGGTGAAGTTCTTTTGTTGTTTGTTTTTGGGCCACACCTGACTGCTCAGAGCTTACTTCTGGCTCTGTGCTTAGGGATCATTCCTGGTTTGACTTGGGCAACTATATGGAGTGCTGGGGGATCAAATCTGGGTCAGCTGCATGCAAAGTAAGTGCCCTACCTGCTGTACTATCTCTTCAACTCCCAACGATAGCTTTTATTGAGGTGGGCATTCACAGTGGTGGTGATGGAGGAGGGGCATGTTAGCCCTTTGAACCCCCACCCTGGCCCCAGATATAACATTTCCTGTTTTATTTGAGGGGCTTAGACACTTGAGTGTATTTTGTATATAGGTGTACTGGGTTTGACTCATGGTCCAACATGATCTCCCTAGTACTGCTGGGAGTAATCTTGCCCCAGCCAAGCACTAAGCCCCTCAAACACCAGTGGATGTGACTTCCTCAAGCAAATAAGAAAATTGGTTCTTAGCATTTTCTTTGGGATGAAGAGGTGAAGCAGGAATGAGAACTTTTTATCAATCAATGGCCATTTGGTTATTTTTAACATCGTTTGCAGGCCATATGATACAGGCAGATGGATGAGGACCATATGTGTCTGTTCCATCTGGTACCAGGGCCAGACCACATAATTTTTATTTATTTCATGAACGATCGGTTTGAGGCTCTTCATGTTCCCAGAGCAAACAGATGCCATTGGGCTACACTAGCACGCAACAGGGACAAATGGAGACGTTACTGGCGCCCGCCCGAGCAAATCGATGACTAACGGGAAGTTAAGTGATTAAGTGAATTTTTATTAGTGAGACACCATGAGGTACAAATTTTGTGCTTGGGTTTCAATTATACAATGATCAAATATCCATCCCTCCACCAGAGCCCATTTTCCACCACCACGGATCCCAGTATCCTTCTCACCCCCCATCCCCCCACCCCCCCCTGCCTCTGTGGCAGAGCATACCCTTTTGTTTTCTCTCTCCTTTTGGGTGTTGAAGACAACATAATTTCACTGGCCCTCTTTGGTCTTCAGGTCAGATATTCCCTATCCCTGAAAGGTGATTTCATAAAAAACGTAAGTGGGCCTTGAGGACTACTTTAAAAAAGTTTCTGCTTTGTATGGGTTGACAGCGTTTTCAGAGAAATCTTTGCATGTAATAAGCGCATTCATGAGAATGACTAGCTGTTTATAAGAAATTTAATCCTCCGTGAACATGAAAAGGCATACTTAATACTAAATCTTCAATTATATAGAAGTCTGAAGTGCTGGAATAATGGACAAGTAGGACTTTGCACAGTTACTGTAACAATTTTAGCCAAAACATGTGAAAAGATAGTTATTAATTGGATTATAATCTATTTCTGAAATAGTTTTATTTTGTAAATTATATGTAGCTGTAAGTATACACAGCTATATGTAGTATAAAAACAGACACTGTACTGTCATTATAGTTGTCTTCTCTTCCTCTCTCTTCTCCTCGTTTTCCCTTTCCCCTCACTCCCCTACCTGGCAGTACTCACTCCTGACTGTTGTCAGGGATTTCTCCTGGTGGTGCTCAAGAGACCATATGTGCTGTTGGGCAAGTGCTGTGCCTACTCTACTCACTCAGACTCCACTGTTTCCTAAAATTTTGGGGTTTTTTTGGGGGGGGAGGGGAGGGGGCGGGTGTGCAGCGTGGAGGGGCACACCTAGTGGTACTTTAGGAATATTCCTGGCTCTGTGCTCAGGAGTGAATCCTGACACTGCACAGGGTGCTGGGAATTCAAGCAGGGCTCTGTGATGCTAGCTTGACTTTTAAAAAATTTCCATTCAAAAAAAGAAAAGAGCAAAGAAAAAAATGAAAAAATAAAAATTTTCCCTCTAGTAAATCTAAAGGTACGATCAGAAGGTCGTCATACCTATAATACTCTTCACAGTTTAAAAAGTTACAAATAGAATTTTCACATGGTATGCTTGTAAATGCAATACTTTAAAAAGTACTTTATAGAAATGATGGTAATAGAATAACAAGCTATATAGTCTGTTGTATACAAATTCAAAAAAATTTTTTTAATTGAACAATTTTATTGAATGCTACAATGTGAGAAACATTGTCATAGGATGGATGCCTTAGCTTTTCAAAAACATTTTTTTATTTTTATAATTTTTATTAGTGAATCACAGTGAGGTACAGTTACAGACTTACAAACTTTCGTGCTTGTTTCAGTCATACAATGTCAAAAGCGTTTTTTGAAGGGGAATTTAAGCCCCTAATTATTACTGAGAAACTTATCTTTTTGCCTTTTTGTGTCACCTTGAGAAATGTTTATAGTAATTTAAACTTAAATTTATTGAACGTTTATCTAGTATATGGTTTCCATATACTAGGTAAAAGTTCCTGAATAGAAAGGACAGAAAGATAGTATAATAGGTAAGGCATTTGCCTTGCAAGTGGCCTACCTGGGTTTGATCCTTGGCACCTTATAATGGTACCCTAAGCCAGGAGTGATCTCTGAGAACTGCCTGGTGTGGCCCCAAAACTAAAACCCTTTAAAATTTTTTTATTTATTTTTATTTTTTAATGAATCACTGTGAGATACAGTTACAGACTTATGTTTCAGTCAAACAATGATCGAGTACCCATCCCTCCACCAGTGCCCATTCTCCACCACCAATGTTCCCAGTATCCCCCCTCCCCGCCTCTGGGGCAGGCACATTCCCTTTTACTCTCTCCTTAAAACCAAAAATTTCTGAATAGTATGTCAGGAGATCTGACTTTTTTACTAATTAGTGCAATTTGATGGTGGTATTGTTTGGGTCACACCAAGAGTTCTTAGGTTACTTACTCCTGGCTCTGCTCAGGAATTACTCCTAGAGTTACGAGGGGGACTATATGCTGGGAATTGAACCCTGGTCAACCACATGCACAGCAAGTGCTTTAACCCCCATGCTATCTCTCAGACATGTATAATGATTTTTAGAAGTCTTACTGTCCATCAGTTTATAGTAAAGTTAGTATGTTCAACACTAAGTGTCTATGTATTTAGGTTATTTAGTGCTGCCTGTACTAACATCTAGCATGTTAATTGTTTTGTATAGTATAGCTTTATTTTTTGCTCATGTCATAGTTTGGGTATTTGGTCTGTGGCCTTTCTATAAAGATGAAGAGTTTCTGCTTCCATGTGGTGCCCTGAAATTTTCATCAAATAATTTGATTGACAACAGGGAAACTAGTAAGGGAATGTCATAGAATATTTTCTTTAAGTCCTGTTATTTTCTGCTACAGTCCCGTTGAGTTTGTGCATTCTTTGTTTTGTATTCACCACCAAAGTCTCTCAGTTAGCAATAATCCTGCCTGGGATGAATTCACTGGCTACGATACTGCCACTGTGCAAAGCTAAAGTCTTTCTCTTTGCACCTTTGATTCTTGGGTAAATAAAGTTTAGTTTGAAAATCTATGACTTTATTTTGATTTTGGAGTCTGGGTTCTTAATGAACCATGTACACTCAAAAGTCATGCTCTCTTTATCACCGAGCTACATCTCTGGCCCCCTAAGATTTTATTTTTTATCTCTTTGGTGTATGTCATACTTAGCGCACACCTATTCCACCCATACCCTCATCCAGGATGGCTGTAGCATATTATTTTCTTTTTTTTTTTTTCCCCTTTTTGGGTCACACCTGGAAATGCACAGGGGTTACTCTTGGCTCTGCACTCAGGAATTACTACTGGCGGTGCTCAGGGGACAATATGGGATGCTGGGAATTATACCCGGGTCGGCCGCGTGCAAGGCAAACTCCCTACCCGCTGTGCTATTGCTCCAGCCCCTGTAGCATATTATTTTCATCATTGGTTTAAACTTCTCTTTTTAGCTCATTATGCTTTTCATAATTTTAGAGGATTAAAAATGCATTTATGGCAAAAATCTTCCTATGCTTATACAAGAAATGCAGTAGAATATTGAACATAGCCAGTGTCAGAGCCATTAAGTCATTATCCACCCATGTGCATGCAATCTCTCTGCCCACTAAATGTAGGGAGAACAGACAAACCTCACACTGTTTTAAAGGTCAGTGCATGCAGTCTTGAAGACTAGTAGAGAAGCACATTCCAGCAAGGAGGCAAAGTTCCCTTTGCCTTCTGCCCACTTCAGATTAGATTTGAAGAGTCAGCAAAAGCCTTTCAGTTGATTTGAGCTCCTGCTTTAAAGTTATTCCTCTACTCATTTTTTCTTTATTTTTTATTTCCTTTTCTGTGATAAATTTGTCACATATATGTGTATGTATGTGTATGTATATGTATATATTATATATATGCATATATTATATATATGGATATATGGGCTGAAGCGGTAGCACAACGGGTAGGGCATTTGCTTTGCATGTGGCTGACCCGGGTTCCATTCTTCCACCTCTTGGAGAGCTCGGCAAGGTACTGAGAGTATCTCACCTGCACGGCAAAGCCTGGCAAGCTACCTGTGATTATTCAATGTGCCAAAAACAGTAAAAACAAGTCTCACAATTTGTTGTGAGACTTTACTGGTGTCCGCTTGAGCAAATTGATGAACAATGGGAGGACAGTGCTACAGTGCTACACACACACACACACACACACACACACACACACACACACATACTATATTCATTCTTAAGTATAAAAACCTTTCAGGTCTGGGAGGTGGTTCAGCAGTAGAGTGAATGCCTTGCAGTGTGTGAGGCCTTGGGTTTCTTGGCACTGCCAAAACAAAACAAAAACAATCTATGATAGTCTGTTAAGAATATTCTAAACTCATTTTAACTGCATTCCATTCTTACTATACAGTTTCCATTGCATTTGAATCAGTACTTTATCTTGTAGCACCCCCACTCCAATAAGTTTTTTGGTTGCCTTTCTTTTTAACTTGTTGGCAGAAAAAATATGTCATCTGAACCGCATTTTTAAGGTCATTCAGCTTTTGAAAATTGTAGGGCTTGCAGATTGGCTGACACTTCCCCCAGCCACCTCCCACCTCATCCCTTCACAGCAACGGCTCCTCTGATGCTAAGTGCAGTACAGAATGGATAACTTGGATCTCACCTATTTTCTTTGTCTGACTTCCTAGACATTGTGATTTATGACCCCTGCCCACTGGGTGAGCCTAGCCTCTGTGTGTGTGTGATGAGGTGAGCCTAGCCTCAGAGAGAGATGGAGGGGGGCGGGAAGGAGTAGGGAGGGAGAGAGGGACGGGGAAAGTGTTAGCCAAGTTCCTGCCTCATTACTCACTTGATGAATAAAACTCTAGTTTCAAAATAGATTTACTCAGGGGCCAGAGAGATAGTATAGCGAGTAGGGCATTTGCCCTGCACGTGGTTGACCTGGGTTCAACACTAGCACGTGATACGGTCCCCTGAACTCTGCCAGGAGTTATCCCTGAGCACAGCACAGCTGGGTGTGGTCCAGAAACAAAACTAGCCAACCAACCAGAATCCCAAATAGTTTAACTCAGTTTCATTTATTTATTTGCTGTTTGGGTCAGACCCGGCAATGTACAGGGGTTACTCCTGGCTCTGCACTCAGGAATTACTCCTGGTGGTGCTCAGGGGCTGGAGCGATAGCACAGCGGGTAGGGCGTTCGCCTTACAAGCGGCCAACATGGCTGACCCGAGTTCGATTCCTCCGCCCCTCTCGGAGAGCCCGGCAAGCTACCGAGAGTATTTGATATGCCAAACACAGTAACAACAAATTCTCCAATGGAGACGTTACTGGGCCGGCTCGAGCAAATCGACGATCAACGGGAGGGCCTTAACAACAGCACAGGTGCTCAGGGGACCATGTGGGATGCTGGGAATTGAACCCAGGTTGGCCGTGTGCAAGGCAAACACCCTACCCTACCCGCTGTGCTATTGCTCCAGCCCCTCGACTCAGTTTTAAAGTGTCACTTTTTCTAGCATTTAGTGGTGGTAATAGAAATCATTAGTGGATCTGTTTCCCACAACTTGATATGTACTGCATGGGGAATTTCCTTTATTTTTTTCCTCCTCTTTTTTCTTTTTTGGACTATACCTTTTTCTTTTTCCTTTTTCCTCCCATTCTTATTTCCTGTTCCCTCCATCATCCCTGTTTCCCATAGCTCTCCCTGCCAACCCCACCTTTTTTTTTTTTTTTCACTTTGTGGGTCACAACCAGCATTGCTGAGGAGTTACTCCTGGCTTTGCACTCAGAAATTATTTCTGGCAGTGCTCAGTGGACCATATAGGATACTGGGGATTGAACCTGAGTTGGCCGCGTGCAGGGCAAATGCCCTACCTTCTGTACTATCACTCTACCCTCCCACCCCCACTTTTCACTCTTGTATGTTTTATGTGCCTTTTAATTTGTAAAAAATATGTGCAAAATTGAAATAAGATAAATGTTACTAGTCTTATTACCCACCTTACAAAATAAGACTCTCAAATTTCTTGTCTCTTATAGGTGGTTTAATCTTCCTTCCTTCCTTCCTTCCTTCCTTCCTTCCTTCCTTCCTATAATGAATAGTATATTTTTCTTTGATAATTTGAATTTTTGAATTGATAAATTTGAATTTGATAAATTGAATTTTGATCATGGTGGTTATATGCAGTACTGTTTGTGCTGCCAGGTGCAAAACTATGGGCCTCACACATGCAAGGTATAAGCTTTGCCTCTTTATTTTAAGGGGAGTAGGCACACCTGGTGGGACTAGGGGCTTATTCCTAGCTCTGCACTCAGCTCACTCCTGGTCATTTTTTTTGGGGGGGATCTGGGGGTACCTGAGCATCAAATTCAGGTTGGCTGCATGCAGGGCAAGCACCCTACCCAATACACTCTCTCTTCAGTGTGAAGGTCTGCCTCTTCACATTCCTGCATCTTCTTTATAATCCTTTTGAGTGTTTTAGGGACACACCTGGCAGTGTTTTGGGGGTTATTCCTACCTCAGCACTTGGGTCACTCCCAACAGTGCATGTAGATCCAGCCTTTTAGCTTCCTCCCTGGTCTTGAGAGTTCTTTTATTTATTTATTTGTGTATTTATTTATTTATTTATTTATTTTTGTGCCACCCATAAGATGCTCAGAGCTGTTCCTCAGTATTCAAAAGTGACCCTTTTTGGTGCTTTGGGGTACTGAGAATTCGAACTGGGGCTAGTTGGATGAAAGGCTAGCAATATAGCTAATCCTTGTTCTATGTCTCTGGTCCCACTTGAGAATTTTTCTTCAGTGGTATTTCCTCTGGCCTTTTTCATCTTGTTCACCAAATTAATTCCTTTATTTCTGAAGATCAGATCACTTTACTGAGTTCTTGATCAAAGATCCCCAAATTTATTTAGCCTATTTTATTCCCCTTCCAGAAAAATAAATTACTCAGCTCTGCTTTGTAATTTACTTTCTCTACTTTCTCTAAGCCAGCAAACTCAAAGTGCACCCCAATTGCATGAGATTTCTGTCATCTTCTTGCTCATTTCAGTGCATTCCCCACCCCAACCCAGCTTGCAATATCATTCCAACAACCCTCCCTGCTCCCCACATCCCCCCTTAGTATCATCTATTTTGGGGAAACATTGCTTTGGCTTCATATCCAGTCTTTTGAATACATTCTTTTTTTTTCTATAACCCAATTTATATTTATTTGAATTTCACTTCCACTGTCATCACTTTTTGGTTTAATGCTGCATTTTAATCTTTGTTGTTCAGTTCCTGCTTTCAATAACCCATTTTTGAAAATGTCACATGGGTTTATCACTGAAGGACAATGAGGCATTACAATTGTCTATACATGAGATGAATAACAGATGAGCAGTGGCCAGTCACCAACAGGCTTTTGAAAGAAGTGATGTGATAGGCTACTGATCTTGATGTACACCTGTTATTTATATAGCAATTTGTAGACATAAGAGCATTTATATAGTAATTTGTAGACATAAGAGCGATTCGCAAAGTTTGTGTTTCATGGAATTCCAGCTAACATAGCATAAAAGCCAAAAACAAATAAATCTGAAGAAAACCAAAGGAAAGAAAGAAGTGATCACAAATCAAAATTATTTTTTAGGATTAATTAGGATAATAAACCTTCTGGCAAGACTGACCAAAAAGGAAGTGAAGGAATAAACAGACAACGTTAGGAAGAAAAACTGTTATAAATGCAACAAAGAAAAAAATTTCAACCGCAACAGCAAATTTGAAAACCAGACATGAAAGACGAATTCCTAAAAAGATTATGACTATAAAAACTGATTTAAAATAGAAAAACTATCAGACTATGTTAATTTGAAAACAATGTATTCAAAAATCTTCCAAATATACAACACAAATGAGTTTATAAGAATGCCAACAAGTATTGAAGGCACAGACAACTCTGATATAATATGAACACTAGAAAATAGAATAAGAAATCTCTGCTATAAAGTGTAGCCTGAAAGTGTAGCAGGAAAGAGAAAAATGATGGTGAGTTGGGGGCGGGAGCTCCTTGGGGACCCTGAATGGCTAGACTTGAAGGTCAGGATGTAATTCTGGCTGAAGAAAAGAGGAACTGAGACCAAGAGAAACTGCCGGTCCAGAGTTTTCTCATTTTCTCTTCTCGGGACCTTCAGGAATGCAAGGGAATGCCCTCAGCACCCTTCAGTTGTCCTTCTGGGAACCTTTGTTTTACTACCCAGAGACCCTAAAAGGAAGAGGAAACAGTCATAGAGTGAGGAGAGTAAAATGACCCTTTTGCCAGTGACTAGGCACCCCAGACAAGGCTTAGGGAGAGAGCACTTAAGATTTCCTAGAGTAGATTTGGGCAAGATCATCAGTTCTCCAGTAACCCCCTTTATTGCTACCACCACCAGACAAGTGGTCAGTAGAAAGAAAGCAGATGGCCAACATGTATAGGTTTGCCCAGGATGAGCTGCCCTTCCTGCTGTACTACATTGGATGTCGTAAGAGATGAAAGACGGAATTGAGGTGCTGGGGCAATAGCACAGCGGGTAGGGCGTTTGCCTTGCACGCGGCTGACCCGCATTCAATTCTCAGCATCCCATATGGTCCCCTGAGCACTGCCAGGGTTAATTCCTGAGTGCAGAGCCAGGATTAACCCCTGTGCATCACAGGGTGTGACCCAAAAAGCAAACGAAACAAAAGAGAAAGAGACAGAAACTGAATTCCATCTGTACCTTGGATGACAATGAAGATGACATACTCCTGGCTGGCTTTTGTCAAATGTTATAGTGGTTTCTTGTCCTCAGGCAGTCAAAATCGAAGGTACGAGACAGGATAGCAAATGACCAAATTCAATAAAATCACAGAAAAGAAGGGAGAGTAAGGCAGGGATGCTCCCAGATTATGGGAAGCGGCTCCTAAAACAGAATTTCCTAGATAATGTTATTTTTAAAAATGAGTGTATGTGCTAGAAGAGAACATATCTTCTCCATTATGCTCTTTTTAATTTTCACTTCTCGTGGGGCTGAGAGCACCATGTGAGAAACTGGGGATTAAACCTGGGTCTGCTGCCTGCAAGGCAAGTGCCCTACCCACTGAACTATCTATCTAGTCCCTCCATTGTATTCTTAATTAACTAAAATTATATTGAGTTATTCAGAACTTGTATTTTACTATTTTTGATCTATATGTCGGCTAGTAAGAGGAGCTTTTTAATTTTTAAATTTTATTTATTAAATCACGATGAAATACAAAGTTAAAAATTGTTTGTGATTGAGTTACAGTTGTACAATATTCAAGCACCCATCCCTTCCCTCCATCAATATCCCCAGTTTCTTTCCCTCCTGACCCCCAGTCTATCTCTATGGCAGACAGTTTTTTTCCCTTTTAGGCACTTTGGTTTGCAGTAGTGTTACTAAAAGGGTATCATGCATATTGATTTACTTCCTTTCAGCATCAAATTTTTGTGCATAGTGACCACTTCCTAATATCATTGTCTGGATACTGGTCCCTTCTCTCACCTAACCACCTTCCACACATTGTGCTGAAAGGTGTTTTAGACTATCCCTTTATGAATAAAGGTGAACTCTTCCATTTCTTTACTTTTTTTTTTCTTTTTGGGTCACACCCGGTGATGCTCAGGGGTTACTCCTGGCTCTGCAGTCAGGAATTACTCCTGGCAGTGCTCAGGGGACCATATGGGATGCTGGGAATTAAACCTGGGTCGGTCGCATGCAAGGCAAACGCCCTACCAGCTGTGCTATTACTCCAGCCCCTCTTCCATTTCTTTTCATTTTTGTCAGTGTTATGTAGTACATTAAAAAAAGTTTAGATTTATATAGGGGGTAGGAAGATAGCTGACGGCTGAAGCACATGTTTACCTGCAGAAGCCCTGGGTTTGAACCATGGTCCCCCAGCACTGCTGGCAGCAGCCTGTGAGCCAGAAGTTGTCCCTGAGCACTGGTCGGTTGCCCAATTCTCCTCAAGTCATATTGGAAATCTTAGTAAATTAAACAAGTTTTTATCCCCCTTTATCTTCTATTTTCAGTTGATACATAGATACTTAACTGGTATGGAATGTCTTTTTGTTACACAGTTGAATCTTGTGTAGTAGATGTTTCTACATCTACTACAGTAGTGCCCTGTGTAATTTTCCTTTATGAAACAATTGTTTCTGCACATACCCCATCTCAGCTGTTTTAATAACTGCTTGGTACCTCTGCCAGTAGGAGCCACTTCTCCCAGAAATGCCTGGGAAGAGGTTTCCAGTTCAGTGTTGGATCCCAAGGTGAAATGCTGTTCAGGCCCTCTGCTTCTGGCTGGTGTCACCAGGGCCACACTTGACCTTGCTCAGGTGCCATGTGGTGCTGGGTATGGAACTAGCATTTTGATACCCAGTCCCTCATTTCAGTGAATTTTATCTTCAGTGTATTTTAAACAGATATTGATTATTTGATAACCCAGTTGTGGATGCCCTTCATAATCAACTTTTTTTTTTCTTTTTGGGTCACACCCAGCTAGGCACAGGGGTTACTCCTGGCTCTGTACTCAGGAATTACCCCTGGCGGTGCTCAGGGGACCATATGGGATGCTGGGAATCGAACTCGGGTCAGCCACATGCAAGGCAAACGCCCTACCCGCTGTGCTATTGCTTCAGGCCCATAATCAACTTTTAAAAATTGAAATTATGGGCTGCAGAGATAGTACTGTGGGTATGAGTTTGCCTTGGCAGTTGACCTGGGTTTAGTCCTTAGTAAGGATATGATCACCTGAGCAATGCCAGGGGTGATCCCTGAGCACTGATGGGTGTGGTCCAAAATAAAAAACCCAAAACTGAATCCTCAGAAACTGAACTTTGTCGTTGAGTAATGTTCTTCCAGTGACTTTTTATTATAGGTAGGATGGGGGAGAGGGAGAGAGAGAGGGCTTCCCAAGTGGTGCCTCTCCTTCAGTATTGGGGGGGACCACATGGTGCTGGGAACAGAAACAGAGTTTAAGGTGAATAAAATGCTATCCTTGCTGTTTGGGTGATCTCCCCCCTCCTCCCCCCCGTTTTGTTTTTGGGCTACACTGTATAGTGCTTAAGGCTTTTGTCTCTGTGCTCAGGGATCACTTCATGGGCTTGGGGGACGGTGTATTGTGCCAGGAGTTGAACCAATAATCAGTAGCCTAATAAGACAAGTGCCTTATCTGCTGCACTCTTTCTCCTGCCCCAGTCCTTGCTCTGCAGCGTTTAGGGGGTCTCATAAGAGACACACATCGAAAATACATTTTTAGAATTATGGGCATAGGTTTCTGTTAGCTCCTTAATTCTTTATTTTCCTTCACTGTCACTATTATGCATGTACTAATAGGGCCATACCTGGAAGTGCTCCAGGGCTACTCAGCTTCTTGCTTGGGGGAGAGGGTTACTCCTAGTGGTACTGTGGGTTCATATAGTGCCAGGGATTGAACCCAGGCCTTGGCCATTCTTTGCATGTGTTCAACCTGTTCTGTCTCTCTGGCCTCTATACTGTGACCGAACGTCAGAGAAAAAAATTGATTTTGCTTGAAGAGGAGTTTGTGTGTTCTGTGTATATCACATTTATGTTTACCAGAAATCTAAACCAGGGCCTTGTCTCTGAAAGCAGAGGGTTCTCCCCTCCCCACCTCGCCTTCCCTTCCCACCTTTCTCCCTTCCTTTCCCCTCCCCTCTCCTTTTCTTTCCTTTTTTTTCTTTTCCTATAATTTAAAATATTTTATTTGATGAGGTTACCCAGTAAGTAAAAAAATTATTTTTATTGCTTTCTCTTCCTCCTCTTTGTTTATGTTATGGGTTGGAGTGTCCTCATTGCTGTGGTGCGCCCAGAGAGCTTTTTTCATAAATAGTCTTGAAAACTAAGACTGAATAGCACTGTCACAGTAGCACTGTCCTCCCGTTGTTCATCGATTTGCTCGAGCAGGCCCAGTAATGTCTCCATTGTGAGATTTCTGTTACTGTGTTTGGCATATCAAATACGTCATGGGTAGCTTGCCAGGCTTTGCTGTGTGGGCGAGATACTCTCGGTAGCTTGCCGGGCTCTCCAAGAGGGGCAGAAGAATCAAACCCGGCTCGGCCAGGCTGGCTGTGCGCAAGGCAAACACCTTACCGCTATGCTATCACTCTAGCCCAAGACCTGAATAAGTATGGGTTTTTTCTTCATCTTATTTCCCCCTGTACTTTTTTTTTTTGCTTTTGGGTAACACATGACAACCATGAGGGCTTATTCCTGGCTCTGTGCCCAGTGATAACTCTTGGCAATCCCTAGCATCATCTTGGGTTTTTGTTTCTTTTTTTTTTCTTTTTTGGGTCACACCCAGCAATGCTCAGCTATGCTTAGGAGTTTCTCCTAGCTCTCTGCACTTGGGAATTACTCCTGGCGGTGCTCTGCGGATCATATGAAATGCATAGATTTAACCGGGTCAGCTGTGTGCAAGGCAAACACCCCTACCCACTGTACTATCACTCTGGCCCTTAACATCATCTTTTAAACTTTCATTTTTAGGAGCAGCAAATGTTGTTCAGTGGTAGAGTAACTGATTTACATGTGTGAGGACTTGAATTCAATTCCCATCAATGCAAAAGTCAACAAAAGTAAAAATAAAATTAAGTATTTAGGTGCTGGAGCAATAGTACAGCAGGTAGGGCACTTGCCTTGCACACTCCCAGCCTGGGTTTCATTCTGGCATCCCATATGATTTCCCAAGCACTACCAGGAGTATGTTCCTAAGTGTAGAGCCAGGGGTAACTTCTGAATACCACCAGGTATGGTCCCAGAATAGAAAAATAAATGTTTATTACTCCTTAATAGACATGTGAGTTGATTTTTTAAAATTTATTTTTATTGAATCATCATGAGATACACAGTTACAAAGTTGTTCATGATTGGGTTTCAATCATATAGTGTTCCAACACCTGTCACTTAACCAGTGTACATTTACCACCAGTGCGTTGATTTTTTTTTAAATAGCAGTTTGTTTTCATATTTATACATGATTATGGTAGGTGATCTATTGAACAAAAAACTATTTGTTTCTGTCACATTGCATCATGTTGTGCTTTTCTAAAAGCAGTGAGAGCTATTTTTATTGCCCTGCCTAATAATGATAAGGTGGCCACTGTGGAGATCTGGCCTGTGTCATTGGCTACTCCCTGTTGATTCTTATTCTGTGACTGCTCTGGTCCCTGCTTTGTTGGGAAAGTAGATGAAGTGATATGACTATTCTTAACTAATGATGACTCTCCAACCTTAAATTTGTTTTTTTTCCCCAAAAGTTTTTGTTGATCACCTGTGATTAATTTCAAATTAAGATATCTTTTTATTTCTCTCATACCATTTCAAGGTAAAGGCCCTCCCGTTGATCGTCGATTTGCTCGAGTGGGCCCAGTAACGTCTCCATTGGAGACTTTGTTGTTACTGTGTTTGGCATATCGAATTCTCTCGGTAGCTTGCCGGGCTCTCCGAGAGGGGCGGAGGAATCGAACTCGGGTCGGCCATGTTGGCTGCTTGTAAGGCAAACGCCCTACCCGCTGTGCTAAGAGCCCGGCAAGCTACCGAGAGTATTCAATATGCCAAACACAGTAACAACAAAGTCTCCAATGGAGACATTACTGGGCCCGCTCGAGCAAATTGACGATCAACGGGAGGGCCTTTACCTTTACCTTTACCATTTCAAGACTAATTAGGTCCCCCTTTTTTGTTGGTTTGCATTATTTTGGCCCCATTTGACAAGTAATCCAGTAAGTGGAAATAAGTTACTGCTGAGATATATGTCCTCCATTTTTAAGACCTAGTAGTTTATAGGATGCTGATACATGTACAGCTAACTGCAGTACAGGTCAAACTATTGTTAAGATAGTACAGATGATGTGTTCGGAATAGCACTTAGAAATTGTGAAAAAGAATCACAGTAAAGGTGATGGTTGATGTGGAGCATACTTTTAATATGCTTTTAAAGACTTGATGAATAAAGAGAGGGAAATGAAGAACTGGTTAATGAAGAGCATGTCAGTAAGTGTATTATAAACAGTAAGAAAATGGATATGTTTATTAAATAGCAGATGGCGCTATGTGACTTAAATAGAGACCTTCCATAGAAAATAGGAACATTGTGTGGTAGGGCTAGGGCTGGTTCTAGGATTATGAAGCCTTGAGATTACACACAAAAAATTGGATATATAAGAAAAATTGGCAACTGGAATTCTTATAAATCAGTTGGGAAGTTTTGCTGGTGTTCAGGATGCTTCCCAGTTACCTCTTTTTTTTTTTTTTTTTTTTTTTTGCTTTTTGAGTCACATCCAGTGATGCACAGGGGTTACTCCTGGCGGTGCTTGGGGACCACCTGGGATGCTGGAAATCGAATCCAGGTTGGCCATGTGCAAGGCAAATGCCCTACCCACTGTGCTATTGCTCCAGTCCCTTACCTCTATCCCTTAAGGAGGCTGGAGAGAAAACTAAATGGGCTGGAGCCCATGTTTTTTTTTGTTTTGTTTTTGCTTTTTGGGTCACACCCAGTGATGCACAGGGGTTACTCCTGGCTCTGTACTCAGGAATTACTCCAGGCGGTGCTTGGGGGACCATATGGGATGCCAAGGATCGAACCCAGGTCGGCCATGTGCAAGGCAATGCCCTACCTGCTGTGCTAGTTCTCTGGCCCCTGGAGCCCATGTTTTATATATAGGAGGCCTAGATTTGATCTCTGGCACCTCAAGATCCCTAGAGTACAAAACCAGGAGTAGTTCCTGAGCACTGCTGGGTGTGGTCCCAAAACAAAGATTTTGAAGCAGATCAGCATGGAAAGCAAAAGCTGTAAAATTGAAGTTTTTTTCCCTCTTTTGGTTTTTGGGCCACACCTGGCGTTGCTCAGGGGTTATCCAGGCTCTGCAGTCAGGACTAGATGGGATGAGGGCCCCTTGTCAGCCTTGTGCAAGACTAGAGCCCTACCTCTTAACGCTTTCTCTTCAGCCTTCAAGATTTTTTGGTTTATTAGAACCATGCTTTGGTTTCTGGTGTTTTCTGACTCTCTTCAGCCTAATCCCAGATCTTATTCCCAACTCATTTACAAGTAACTTGCTTTTTCTGGTTCTTGTTTTTGTTGTCTGTTAAGGTAAGAGAGTTGGACCCTATATTATTTGAATGTTGTTCAGAAATAAAATAGAACAAATAACTTGTAGAGATCTCAAGAGAGAAGTAGTTTTTGGTCAGGTATATGTAAATTCTGATTTTTGTTTTAGTTTTGACTGATGGAATGAATATATGTGATGAACAGTAATGAACAGTAAAGTTAAAAGTTTGTAAAGTTATAAAAGTACTTTCTCTTAAAATTTGGGAATGTTAGGTATTGAGAATCATCTTAAGATTCACTATTTTTTAAGAAAGATTTACTTGAAGATTAGCTTTTAAGGATGGTTATAGCAGACATGTTAAGTGCTGTGTCATTGTCATCCATTTCTTGTTTTGGCCCACATAGCCAGACTTCAGCAGACATCATGATGTTTGTATCACATGGCTAATAGTGGGAGGTATCTAGTGTAGATTATTCTTCTTGGAGAAGTCAATTTAAATTCACTTGGGCAGAATAGTGGCAAGCAGGTTCCTGTTTAGAGCTCTCAAGTGCCTTCAGTCAGGACTAAACAGACTACAGTTTCTTAAAGTAAGTAAACTTTCAGCCTTGTGCTGCTGCAAAATTTTATATATGTGAATGTGTGTGCATGTGTATACAGTGCTTTTATATTTAGAAGACAAGTGCTCCCTAACATGGTAATCGGACAAGGTAATCGGGCTCTTGTTTTAGGGTCTACATAGATGTAAAATGTATCAGTGTGCACTTTCATTTAGGAATGTAGTTGGGTGATGGCCTCTGCCGTTCTAACTCTTAAGGGCAGCTCTCCTGTTGCTAATCCTATGATGAACAGAACAAAGCGTAGTTCTTAGTTACCAACAAAACCCAGAAGAGTCTGGAAATCCCATCAGTGTATAGTAGTGCAGCTGTTGTCCTTGAAGTATAGGAAGGCACCTGGGTGTGGGCCTTAAATATATTCTACAGGGAGTTTGGAGTTTGACTAGTCACAGTGTTTCTGAGTTGGCTGTAGTCAGGCTGGTTCTCTCAAGAGCAGAAATAAACTTGAAATTTAATCATGAATAACTTTGTAATTTCATGGTAACTTAAAAAAATTAAAAAGAAATTATAAATCAAGAATTTCTAGTTAATAAATTAAAAGCAGAAGAGTCAACAAGTAAGGTTCAACCTGATATGTAATAGGCCTTTGCAAGACAGTTTTTCAAACATTTTTGAAGAATAAAGTCACCATTTAGTAACTGAAAGCCTCGTACGCAAACTTAAAACATCTGCTGTTGAATATGAAGTCTTTGTAACGCAGGCTATACCTCTAACCATGTCACATTCTGATGGACTGTTTAGATGGGATTCCTCCAAGTCTGAGAACAAGCACTGCATTTTGGCTTCCAGCACTCTCACTAGAGTCTTAGGATAGCAGTTTAGTGTTGGCTTCAGAATTCTGTCATTGCATTAGACTAAAGCAAAACCTATACAAGAAAATATAAGCCATTATATATTTACAGTCCTGGGTCTTGGCTCTAACCCACTCTTCTGCCCACCGATCTGCAATAAAAACAGGATACAAATATAAATCATAAGGAAATTTAAGTGTTATATCAGCTTCTACAGTTAAGAATTGATAATAGTATGTATTAAACTGGTTATTTGGAACTCAGAATGCACTTCCCTCAGATAATTTTGTGTCTAAAATTTCCCAGGATGCTGGGAAAAAATTTTTTCTTTAAAAAAATTTGGGGGGTAGGGCAAAAGGGGGCCTTCTCAGTGGTGCCGGGGCCTGGCCATCAGGGCTACATTCTGTGGTGCTCAGGGGTCTTTGCAGTACTTGTAATCAAACACAGGGCCTTGGGAGGCATGTCTTCTCTCACTCTTGTGCTCTCTTCCTGCTGCTTCTTTACATCTGAAACTGTCCAGAAGCACTATTTTGAATGGCTTGCCTTTGCTATTGCAATATCTTTCTTTATTTCTTACCTCTCTCTACTTAAAACATTTTAAAAATATGTTATTTGGGGCTTTGGGGCACAAATTGGTTGGTGCTAAGGGATTACTTTTGGCTTTGTACTCAGGAATTACTCCTGGCAGGCTCGGGGAACCCTATAGGATACTGGGAATTGAACCTGGGTTGGCTGCATGCAAAACAAGTGCCCCCTACCTGCTGTATACCCATAAGTGCTTGGGTGATAGTAAAAGAATGGGGGGAGGGTTGGGGGAGGGCACTCGTGGTGATATAGGGCTAAGAGTTTCATGAATCAGGCCTGAAGGTGCTGGGAGTCCAACATAGCATACCTGGTTGTGCTACGGGGATATGCTGTGCCAGGGAAATGAACTTAGGGTACAACTTGGGTGTCATGTTATGAGATGTGGCAGGTACTATTTTGCCATTGTTCTGTTTTCTGGATCCCAAATACAGTTGTACAGTTATTTACCCTCCTCTCCCCCTCCCCGCCCCCCAATTATTATGAAGACCATACTCAGTGATGCTAGATCTCTGGGTGATGAACAGTTTTTACTTTTTGAATTTTGGGGCCAAACCTGGGAGTGCTCAATGGGCTACTACCAGCCTGGTGCTTCAAGGTTGCCCCGATGGTGCAGGGAGATGATGTAGTGCTTAAAATTGAACTTAGGGCTTCTGAATGCAAAGCATGAACACGAGCCCTTTGAGCCATCTCCCCAGCTCTGAATTTTATACATTTTTGTTTGATCTTGCTTTTTGGTTTTCAGGGGCTACTCCTGGCTCAGTGCTTAAGAGTGACCATATGTTGTGCTGAGGATTGAATCCACATCTCCTGCATATAAAATATGAGGCCAATTTTTTGAGCTATTTTTTGGAGGGTTCAAAAAGAGGTGTGGGCAACCACAAATGAATTTTGACACGTTTGGCAAGTATGATAGAATGAAATGAGAATATTGTGAAAGTGGCTTCACATGTTCTTGAGTATTAGGCTTTTGTTCTTCCTTTTCATGAGTTTCCATCCTCTGCTTCAGTTCTAGAATGACATTTTTGATGAGGGTGAATTGGGGAGGATATAAGGGAAAAGGCTGTAACAGGACATTCATAAGCTATCTAGTCAATCTTTCATCAGATAAACACAGATCTCAAGTGTATGTATGACTATATCAAAGACTGACCCAAAATTTCAGGACAACTTCTTATTGCATAAAAAGTTGCCCTTGGGGGCTGGAGAGATTTTACAGCAAGTAGGACACTTGCCTCGCATGAGACTAACTTGGGTTTGATCCCTAGCACTACTCATCTCCCAACCTCACCAGGAGTGATCTCTAATTTCAGTCAGGAGTAAGTGTGAGCACAACCTGGTATGATCAAAAACCCAAACCAAAACAAAAAGTTGTCCATACTGTGTATTTAAACTTGATTTGAACACTAATGTGTACATATGGAACTTGGAAAAGGAATTTGAGTTTGAGAACTAGTAAACCATACAGTAGAGGTGGTTATGACCTCATATATTCTCTCTTTTTTTTTTTTTGCCAGGTTACTCCTGGCTCTGCACTCAGGAGTTACTCCTGGCGGTGCTCAGGGGACCATATGGAATGCTGGGAATCGAACCCTGGTTGGTTGTGTGCAAGGCAAACGCCTTACCTGCTGTGCTTTCTCTCCAGCCCCAATGACCTCATATATTCTTATTTAGTCTTTATATTCTTATTTATTCTTTATGAGCACATTGCTATTAATAGTGAGAGAATATAGTCAAGAGATCTAGAGTCTAGTCTGTGCTTTATCATCATATCATATTGATTCCTCTTGCGTTACTTTACCTATTTTTAAAACCTTTCTTACTATATAGTTTCACTTCACTTATCATCAGAATGAAAGACCAGATGTTCAAAGTGCTGTGGTTGTAAACTTTGTTCTGTAGTACCCTGTTAAATAATATGGAGTCTTTTTTTCTGGCAGAGTGCTGTCAAGTGTCCTTTGATGTTTGTTATTCAAAAATGGCTGGAGTTTTTCTAGTCAAGATACACTCAAGCTGAGTACTGTGTACTATGATTTTTTTCAGTCTTCCCTCTGCTGTAAATTTTTTTTTGCCTTTTAATAAATCTGAATTGTAGTTACAATCAAAAGTGCTTGAAATATAAAATAGACAAGGAGAATTTGTGTTGTTTTTAACTTAAGCAGGTGAAACAATTCTAAGTAGCTTATAGAATAATCAACTTTAGGAACTATTCAACATACTGCTCTCATTTTACAGATTAGGGAACTCAGCCCCGGAAGGTGACTCACTCATAGCCATAGTGAGATTCAAATTAAACCAGTGCTTCAGTGATAATAGAAATTCTACCCAGCTTTCTTTTCTTGCTTCCTCTTAACAAATCCATTTGAATTCAACATTCTCTTTATACAAATAGAAGAGGAAATGTATGAATAGTGAGAATTTTTTTTGGATGAGGGTGTATTTTGGGGTACACCTGGTGGTGTTCAGGGCTTACTTCTAAGTTTGCTTAGGGATCACTCCTGGCAGTGCTTGGGCGACCATATGTCCTGCCAGAGCTGCTTGTAAGGAAAGCACCTTACTCAGTGTATAGTCTCTACAGGCTTGAGAGAGAATTATTTTAGTTCGATGCTTATCATTCAGAGTGTTTAAAAAAAATTTTTTTTTTAGAATTCAAATTTGAGATTAGCACTCTTTTTTTTATGTGTTGAATATACACCTTAAAGTATGACTAAACATTAAGTGAGTATAAATGATTTTTTGGTTTATTTTTGTTTTGGGGCCCCACCTGACAGTCAGTACTCAGGCTTCTAAGCTCTGTTCTTAGGGACCACTCCTGACATACTCGAATTATGTGGGGTGCCAGGGATTGAACCCGGATCAGCCACATATAAGGCATCAAAGTACTTACCCACTGTACTGTATCTCCAACCAACCCATAAATGATTTTTTATTAAAATCATTATGGAAAACTTTCAGAAGCAATTTAACAAATTAGTAGGAAAGAATTACTATAAATTGAATAACTCTTGATTTATTGAAAACTAGACCTTTCTTACTAGTGTAATGATAATGCACCATTTTCACTCCCAGTATAACACTGGGATTGCCTTTTCATAGGGTCATTTCCTATAACTAGTTTCCATGTATTTAAACTCATATTTCTGGGAGCAAGAGTGATTGTACTGCGGATAGGGCTTTTGCCTTGCACGTGATTGACCGGGTTTGATCCCTAGCATCCCTTATGTTCCCGCAGGACTGCCAGGAGTAGTTCCTGAATGCAAAACCGGCATAACCTCTGAGCATCCGGGGTGTGGCCCAACATCCCCCAAATAAAAATAAATATCATACTTCTATTTATAAATGGTGACGATAATAGCGAAACTGTTGAATGCAGACATGGGTCATTGGCTTGGTGTGTGCTCAGTCTAGTGACCTTAGTGTTTTCCGGTCATATATATATATTTTTTTTCATTTTTTTGGTTCTGGGTTCATACACAATGGTTCTTAGGGTTCACTCTGGCAGAGCTTGGGGAACTATAGGTGGTGTTGGGATTGAACTTGGGTTGACTCTATGCAAAGCAGGCACCTTATCCTTATCTTTAGTATCCACTGTACTATCTT
This sequence comes from Sorex fumeus, assembly GCF_029834395.1. NCBI lineage: Eukaryota > Metazoa > Chordata > Mammalia > Eulipotyphla > Soricidae > Sorex > Sorex fumeus. The sequence continues at coordinate 49,037,556 of NW_026606129.1, read as the reverse complement.
TCTGTCCCCACTTAGTTTTATAATATTCTTTTAAAAAAGAAAAAACTATTTAAATACCGTGGTTTACAAAATTGTTTATAAATATAGTTGTTTCAGGCATTCAGTGTTCTAACACCCATCCCACCACCAGTGTGATCTTCCTTCCACCATTGTTCCCAGTTTCCTACCCAACTGCGAGACTGCCTCCTTGGAAGGCACAAAAGAAATTTTGAAAATATTTCTTGTTAAATAAAATGGCAAGTGAAATTATCAAAAAAATAGTTCAGTAAAAGAAAATTTGTGAAAATTGTTACATCTTACAATTAAAGTTATTGTCTGAAGATTTATTGAGCTGTTTGTTGCTAGTTGAGCTTTGTTATTATTTTTGCTTATTGAGCTTAGTTGGCTTCTATGCTACTTCCCCATCTACTTTATTGTGCTCCTACTGGACTGTCAGTTTTATGGAATTTGGAGGTGCCACACTCCAGGAGCTCTAGAATTGGGACAATTCCCGCCTCCCCTCCCCCCATACACATACTGCCTTTTCCTTAAGGGGCCCCAGAGTTTTCAACCTGGAGACTGGTGTTCTCATGAGTTTCATTGCCTTGGCTTGGTATCTCTTCCGAGATTCAGTGTGAAGCTGTGAAACTGGGCCATTTACATGGTGGCAGCTGTGGAATGTCAGTTTTATATTTGTCTATTAATTTTACCTCTTTAGATTAAATTTAAATTGCTATTCATGGTCTGTGAACCACATGCCAGCTCAGGAAATGGTTTGGGAGAGTAGTGGAGGAGGGAAAGGATTACAATAGAATAAAAATGATTTAATCTCACTTAGATAAATGATGTTTAAAGTATGTTACTTGGGACTAGAGAGGTCAAAGACTGAGTATGCATGTGGACTGGGTTCTGTGCCTGCAGTGCCTGCTTCTACTGCCCTCCCTCAAGCAATGCGAGGTATGGCACCAAAAAACGTGAACAACAAATATGTATACACACACACACATATAAGCATATATATGTATATATAGAGCCAGTTTTGTCTGTTTTTACCTGTGTCCTAAATTAGGAGAAGTTTGAGTAGGTTTTGTTGTTACAATTATATATTTCAGGGAAAAACAATCTACTGGACACTTACATTGTTACAGATGGCATCAGCATAAAAGTCCTTTCAAGTTCTCTTTCACTGAAATTTAATTACAGGCATCCTTTGGGGTTTATAACTTAGTTTTCCATGGCTATTACAATAGAAAAGAAAAGAAAAAGCACTTACATTTCTTGGAAACTTTTGAATTAGAATTTATCAGACCTTTAAAAAGCTAATTTTTCAGGATTTTCCCTGGCAGAATTTCTTTTCGGGGGTTGGGGGTGTGGAAGACATACTCTACAGTGCTCAGGAACCACTCTCGACTTGGTGCTAAGGAACTACATGCAGTGCTGGGTGTTGAACCAGGGCTGGCTACTTGTAAGTCAAATATCTTGTTCACTGTACTATCTGACCCCACTGAGAAGATCTTTTTTTTTTTTTTTCTTTTTGGGTCACACCTGGCGATGCTCAGGGGTTAAAATCCTGGTTCTGCACTCAGGAATTACTCCTGGCGGTGCTCAGAGGACCGTATGGGATGCCGGGGATTGAACCCAGGTCGGCCACATGCAAGACAAATGCCCTACCTGCTGTACTATTACTCCAGCACCACACTGATAATATCTTGAGTGGCAACAGTACTTTATTTTAAAAGTTGCTCAGGTCATACTTAGACTAGAAATTTACATTTATGTGTTATAGCTGGATAACACAAGAATTACTCTGTACTAATGACTGATAGGAACTTCCAGTCATTCAAATATTTATAGCAGTTGAAATTATATTTGAGCCCTTGCATGCTGATTTCAGTTGTTATTTTAGTATGAAATGACGCTTGCTGCTAGACAACAGGCTAATCCTGTTACAGGATTTATACCTCCAACCACTAAAGAATGCATTCCATTTTCAGCAGTTTTTGTCACCAGTTCCACATTGGGTAAACCCTGGTTTTTGTTGATCAAGCAGAGTGTTGGGTGGGGTAGGGGTAGTAGCAACTCCAGACAAGGCCACAGTCTCTTAGAGTTCTTACCCGCAGCTCAGATTTCAAGAATTAAAAACTTCTCTATTTGTTTTCTGCAATTTTTTTTTATTTCTAGTACCTTCAAAGGGCTGATTTTGACAATTTGTCCTATTTTTATTTAAAATTAATATTTAATATTATTTTAAATGTAACCTGCATTGCATGTGTGAAAACCCAGGTTTGATTCCTAGCATGACAAAAAAAGAAAAACTAAAAATTTTTGTTTTCCTTGTCATTGTTGATTTGCTCGAGCGGGCCCAGTAACGTCTCCATTGGAGACTTTGTTGTTACTGTGTCTGGCATATCGAATACTCTCGGTAGCTTGCCGGGCTCTCCGAGAGGGGCGGAGGAATTGAACTCGGATCGGCCATGTTGGCCGCTTGTAAGGCAAATGCCCTACCCGCTGTGCTATCCCTCCAGTCATTGTTAGTGGGTGTGATGTCTGGAGCTTGTACAGATTTGATTGCAGTAACCAGAAATAACCTAGTGGTTTTCAGGGGCCATATGCAGTGCCAGAAATTGCAAGTGCCTTACCTGCTATACCCTCTCTCTGGCCCACATCAATGGCTTTTCTTATTTGATGTTTGTAAGACAAATGAACTTAAACAAATTTTTAGGATTATAAGGGACAGTTTATGGCATCAAACATTTAGCTTTGGAAAAAAGAAGCTACAAATGAATCATTAGTGATGCACAGTCATTCTTTAGGAGTCAGCTTTTATTAAATTTAGTAGTGTAATGGCTGGATTTGTTTTGGGGCCACATGAGACCATGTTCAGAAGGCCTTATTCCTGACTCTGAACTCAGGGATCTCTCCTGGTGGGGCTCAGGGAACCTTATGGGGTGCCGGGAGTTGAATTTTGCAACGCAAGTGCCCTACCTGCTGTACTATTGCTCCATCCCAAGAAATATAACTTTAAACCTTTCACTTGAGTGACTTATGTGGAAAAAAATAAGTCATTGATTTAGAAATTCTTGGTTTTCAAAGGTTATTTGTAAGTACACTTATAGAAGTGGTTTATGATACTGTTAAATATACTTTTTATTCATACATCATTTCAATACCATACCCATCACCGTAGTGTCTCCTCCACCAATGGCCCAAGGCCCCCTAATAGCTACCACCAGCCCCATATAAACTCAGTTCTGTGGACAAAATCTCCAGTTCCAATGACTTTGACTGTTTGTTCTTCCCGTACTGTCTTCTTTTAATCTCACATATGAAAGAGAGGATATATATGTGTATGTATATATTTTTTAATTGTGAAGTTGGTGACACCCACACACATAGATGAGTAGAGTTAAACTCCGGGAATTCCATAGATTTGTAAATCAGTAATAAGTTGATAAAATATTCTTTAAAAACTGAATATTTTTATAGGTATGATTTTTAAAAATACCATTAATTATTCTGTGATAATTCATTTAAAAATGCATGAAATAGTCCCACAAATGTAAAATTTAGTAAGAGAATTAAAATTTTAAGGGTAAAAATCTGAATTTTAAGGCCTATTAAAGTGTGAAAGTATGTTTTATCCTAAGAAAGGGAATATTAGCTTTATATTAGGAAACATTATAGATACTGTTTAAGTATCTGCATTAATGAGTCAAACAAAACACTGTCCTCTCGTTGTTCATCGATTTGCTTGAGCGGGCCTGAGCAATAGCACAGTGGTAGGGCATTTGCCTTGCGTGCAGCCAGTCCGGCCAAGCTGGGTTTGATTCCTCCACCCCTCTCGGAGAGCCCGGCAAGCTACCAAGAGTATCTCGCCTGCATGGCAAAGCCTGACAAGCTACCCTTGACATATTCGATATGCCAAACACAGTAATAACAACAAATTAATAAGAGATTGTAACAAAAATATGAATGTGAAAAAAAAACCCAATCAGACATAAAACATTTAACATAGTTGAAACATCTACCCGTTGCTGAAAATGTATAAAATCCCTGGCATGCTAGGAGTAAGCAAACCTTTCTTAGAGGGCATTCATAATTACCGTAAGTGAATGCTATACTCAGTGTCTAGTTGTACTTCATCATATTTCTCTTCCTGTTCTTCAGGGACTTGATGATTTATATATTGTTATCTTGAAATACATCCATACTTCTGGTGTGCTGTTCAATTTTTAAAATTTCAGATGTATGTCCATATTATGTTTTCTAGAGGTTTTTACTATTTCATCTTGGACTACTCAGTCTTTTTCATAGCTGCATAGATCTTCTACTGATTTTTTAAAATATCACCCACTATACATCATAATTTGTCATTTCTGATACTTTTCTCATTTTAGCTGTCATTCTTTATAGTACTTTGCTAGCTACCTGTGCAATTGTTTCTTTGAACTCATTCAGCAGACTCATATGGTTTCATCATAGTCATTCTCTGAGAATTTAGAGCTGGTTGGTGCTGATTGAGCATTTTGTGTTCAGTTACTGAACTTGGTGGGCTTCTACAAGTCTTTACCATTGGATTTTCTATGTTTTTGCTCTACTGGGGGTCGGGGTAGGGTGTGAATCTTTGTAGTCAGCCTCTCTGGGCCTTTGAGGGTTCAAGTGGTAGTTTTTTCTTCCCTGCGTGTCTTCATCTAGTTACAGGAAGTACAACTGTGAATAGTGTGAGACTTGATGAGTAGAGCTGTAGTATCAGTTGATGTGGTGGAGGTGAGGTGGGATGTGGAGGCTGCCCGGACCTGGCCAGAAGGGAGGGGAATCTGCCTTGGTTCCAAAAAAGCTCTGTAGAGGTTAATTTTACCTGGGAGGTTAGGGACACAAGTAGAGGTTCAGGAGAATGTGGACTTTCTCTGAATGTTTTCCCTTTGCCTTTTCATCATATGAAACATTTTTCCTTTCTAACCAGGCAGTTGCTGTGGTGCAGAATGGCTGACCTAAGTCTTAAAGATGCTTTAACAGACCAATCTCCAGAAATTGAGGAGGAGATAAAACGGGACTTCATTGCTACACTGGAAGCAGAGGCCTTTGATGATGTTGTGGGAGAAACTGTTGGAAAAACAGAATATATTCCTCTTCTGGATGGTGATGAGAAAGCTGGGAATACAGAGTCAAAAAAGAAACCATGCTCAGATACTAGCCAGGTTGAAGGTAAGTAATTACCCAAATGAAATATATACTCAGAAATTAGATTTGCAATTTAGCTTTGAGTCATAAATTTAAAACTCTTTAATAAAATGAATGGGCTTAATACTATAGACTTTTTTTTTCTTTTTGGGTCACACCTGGCGACCCTGGCTCTGCACTCAGGAATTACTGCTGGTGGTGCTCGGGGGACCGTATGGAATGCTGGGAATCAAACCTGGGTCGGCAAACGTCCTCCCCACTGTGCTATTGCTTCAACCCCCATAGGGTATTTTTTTACTCCTTGTCAACATTTCTTTGAAATCACGGAGGCAGTCTATTACCACTTAGTTGACCTTGTCCTCAGGAATCTGTAGATACGTTTTAAAATTAATTTCAATTATTATGTTTTCTTTTTTTCCTTCTGTACTCCCTCATTTAATCTGGCCTGCCACAGTCATATAGGCAGAAAGTGCAGGGACTTTTTTCTTATATCTGTAATGGTAAAAATTTATTTTTAATTATTTTTGTTGTTGTTTTGGGGCCACTCCAGGGATCCTCTGGACTTACTCCTGGCTCTATGCTCAGGCATCACTCTTCACAGGCTTGGGAGTTATATTTGAGCACTGTGATGAAATTCAGTACTTTTAACCCTAAAATTTATTCTGTAACGTTTCAATTGTAATATAAACTGCCTTTTAATTTCCTAAGTTAAGCTGTTTGCTCGGCCCTCTTTTAAAAGAAGCTTATTTAAAACAGATAACAACGTTCTTCTTACATCAATATTTAATATATAACAGAATCGGTTGTTATTTGTCTTTGGGAATGATCCTAGGTCAGGATTAAAACATGGGGGTGGGAGAGACAGTAAAGTTGGCAGGAGAGTTGCCCTGCATGCCCTGACTGGGGTTCAATTCTTGGCCACCTATATGGTCCCTTGAGCACTGCCATGAGTGATCCTTGGATGCAGAGCTATAGGTAAGACCTGGCTCCAAAACCAATTTCCTCTCCCATTCCAAAATATATTAAACACTCAAAAGTGGTCAGATCAGATTTGCTATAATTTGTTGGGAATTTTAGCATCCATATTCATTTGGGCTATTTTTAGCTTTCTTGTAATACCTTTTGTGTCTCTTTTAAAATAATTTTTTGGCTGAAACTATAGTACAGTGGGTAAGGACACTTGCCTTGCACATGGTTGAGTAGGTTTAATCTCCGGCATCCTATATGGTCCCCCGAGCACCACCAGAAGTGATTCCTGAGTGGAGAGTCGGGGAGTATCCTCTGAGCATCACTGGGTGTGCCCCCGACCTCCCCCCAAAAAACCCAAATTAAAAAATAATTTTAATTTGATTCTACCATACCTTTCATTTTTGTTGTTGAGATTACTGATGGCTCCACGCTTGATTTAAGTACTTGCACACTCATTCCATGCTAGGAATCATGCTCAGCTTGTGGGGTGGTGGTGGTGGTGGTGGTAATGGTGGTGATCAGATTTGAGCACTAATGCTTGCATGGCAGGTGCTCTACCATTGAGCTATACCTACACTTTTTCTGGTTTTACGATTTAGGTCACAATGGCAATCATAAGTTAGGAAGAGTCTTCCTATTTTGTTTTCTAGCATGGATTGTGTAGATTTTATTATTATTTTTAATTTTGTTTTTTGGCCACACCCGGTGGTATTCAGGGGTTACTGCTGGCTCTGCACATAGGAATCACTCCTGGTAGGTTCAGAGGACCATGCCTGACCATATGGGATGCCAGACCATATGGGACGCTGGGATCAAATTCAGGTCAGCACATGCAAGGCAGTCACCTTACCTGGTGTCCTATCTCTCTGGCACTGATTTAAAAAAGAAAAGTTTAACAAAATGAAACAGCTGTACATAATTGTCCATGTTGTTTGCACATGCTGCCCACATGTTCTGTCTTGAGATGGGGACTTCATACGTGAACATTGTGATGTGTTCTGGCTCTCTCTGCTCTCGAGAAGTCTTTGTTCTCTCTTGAGCACATTTTTTTTTAATTTTTATTAGTGAAACTTCATGAGGTACAGTTGTACAAATTTTTGTGCTTGGGTTTCAGTTATACAATGATCCAGTACCCATCCCTTCACCAGTGCCCATTCTCCATCATTTACAGTTTTTTTTTTTAATTTTTGTTAGTGAAACACCATGAGGTACAGTTATAGATTTACAAATTTTTGTGCTTGTGTTTCAGTTGTACTATGATCAAACACCCATCCCTCCACTAGTGCCCATTATCCACCATCACGGGTCCCAATATCCCTACCCCCGCCCCCATCCCCCTGTCCCACCCTGCCTCTGTGGCAGGGTATTTCCTTTTGTTTTGAGCACATATCTTAACCCATCTTTCTCTTTACCTCTCTTATTTCCCCAATTAACTTGTTATACTTCACTTTGAAAAAATTAAACAGCAGTCACTATAGCTTGAGTTGTATTTCAGCTTTTTCCTTTGTCAGGATTATAAGTAGAAATTTAATTTGAGATATAAAACTATTCCGATTATTCTCTGAAGCTTTGTTAGTTTGTATCTATCTTCACATTTATCCATTTCCTCAGAACTATCAAATTAATGAAGATGAAGTTATCATAATTCTTTATTCTTTTTGTTTTTTGCAGCACTAGGGCCTCACACATGCATTGCAAGTGCTCTTCTGCTTTACTATATCAGTGGTCTTTATTTTGAGGTCATAGCTGACTGTGGTTGGAGGATCATGTACTGGAGGATGGAGAAGTGTGCATGTCCTAGGGAACCTGGGGCTCCTGTACACAAAGCATGTAGTCTAGTTATTTCAGCCATCTCCTTGGCCATATTCCTCTTTTTGTGTGTGTGTTTGTTTTTGTTTGGGGTTACACCTGGTGATTCTCAGAGGTTACTCTTGGCTCTGCACTCAGAAATTACTTATGGTGATGCTTCGGAGAAGAGACTGTATGGGATGCCGGGGATCGACCTCAGGGTTTGTCTTATGCAAGGCCAAGTGCGCTACTCACTGAACTACTTTTCTGGCCCCTCCTTATTTATTTTTGAAGTGAGGGCGCCACATCCAGTGGTATTCATTTATTGAAACTTACTTAGAAAATTGTGAGGGGGAGAAACGCTGAGTTTGGGGGAGCCATTATCCTTTGAATATTTCTAGGGTCTGTTGTCTTATTATTTTTTTTTTCATTTTTTGCTTCATTTCTTCATTGTTGAGTTTTTCATTTTTGTTTTGTTTCATTTTTTTGTGATTGGCAGAGTCATACATATAATTGTGATGCTCCTACATTTAGTTGTAGTGTTCACTGGGGGTCATAAGTCAGGTTATAGAACTAACTTACTCATCTGTGTTGCATGTACACTTTCTGGGTGTGGTGCTTACACACACTTGACTGTGTCATGGCTAGAAGTTTTGTGGCACCAGGAATCAGAGAGAGCAGAGCTGCCTGACTCAAGAACAGCACCATTGGTGAAATTGCACTTGGCTCATGTAAGCCACCAAGCTATCCTGTATGCCCCATTCTTTCATTTCACATATTGGTAACTTGAGAACACTTTTTTCTTGATGAATCTGGATAGTGCTTTACCAATTTAGTCATTTCAATAAACCAGCTTTTGGATTCTTAGATTTCTGCCTCATTCCCACAATTTTATGCTTTTAATTTTTGTTCACATCTTTATTGATTGCTTTCCTTCTGCTTTGAATTGATTTGCTTTTCTAGTTTCTTAAGGTGATGATACCTTAGATCTGAGCTTCTTAAACTTTTTACCACTCATGAGTCTTGTTTGTTTTGTTTTGGGGCCACACCCAGTGATGCTCAGAAATTACTCCTGGCTCTGCATTGAGGAATTACTTCTGGTAATGCTCGGGGGACCATACAGGATGCTAGGAATAGAACCCAGGTCAGCTGTGTGCAAGGCAAACACCCTACCTGCAGTACTACTGCTCCAGCCAGGATTGAACCCAAAACTTCACACATGTGAAGCATGTTTTCTACCATTGAATTATATCTTGATCATTGATTTTTTTTTCCTCTTTCCAGTGGGGTGGCTACACCTGGTGATAATCAGGCCTGACTTTTGGTTCTGTACTCAGGGATCACTGAAGTCCAAGAACCATAGGAGGTTCTTGGGATTGAACACATGCAAGGCAAATGTCCTACTGACTGTACTATGATTATGGCCCTCCCTTTTTAAAATATTTTCTTTGATGGACGTGGGAGTGGGAATGGGGAGGTGGTTTGGGCCATTCATGATATGTTTGGATGCTACTCCAAGATTAGTTTTGTGGGGGTCACTTGTGGTAAGTGGTTAGGTTGTGCTGTGGATAAAAGCTTGGATGTTTTTTTGCAACCCTTTGAACTGTCTCCCTAGCCCCCTTGATGTATTTGTAAAATGTCCTTAAAAGTATTTTCTTATTTCCTTTGTGAATTCTTCTTTGACTCATGGGTTCAAAAGTAGTGTTTAATTTTTCAATATTTGGTAATTATTCAAATATCTTTCTGTAGTTGACTTTTTATTTCATTCTATTGTGGTTAGAAGATATTCTTTGAAATTTCAATTCATTTCAAATTGTCAGATTTTGTTTTATGATTCTGAATATGGTTTGCCATGGTCAATGATTTGTGAGTACTTGGAAATAGTTTCTGTAATTTTATTGCTCTGTGGAGTAATTTGGGTTTGTTGGAGTTGTTTAAGTTTCTGTGTCCTCACTGACTTTATTATGTTTGCTCTAGTGATTTCTGAGAGATAGTACAATGGGTAAGGCATTTGCCTTGCACGTAGCCGCGTTTAACCTTCAGCATCCCATATGGTCCCCAGAGCACTGCAGGATTAATTCCTAAGTGCAGAGCCTGAGCATGGTCAGTGTGAGCTAAAAAGCCCCCCCCCAAAAAAAATCCCAGAAATGTCTATAGTTTAATGGATTTGTTTGTTCTGCCCCTTTTTTGGTTCTGTTTTGTTTTGGGGGCTATACCTCACTGTATTCAGGGCTTACTCCTGGCTCTGTGCTCAGAAATCACTTCTGGTAGGACCAGGGGGACTATGAAGAATTTTGGAGATCAAACCCTGGCCAGCCATGTGCAAGGCAAGAAACCTACCTGCTATATTATTTCTTCAGCCCTAGTTCTGCTCATTTTAGTTTTATGTATTTTGAAGATAAATTGTAGTAGGATTTTAGATTATTGTTTCTTGAATTGATTCTCTTTATTATATAATGCCCTTTTTATTCCTGCTTAGATTATTTGTGCTAAAGTCTAATTGCCTCAGGGCTGAAGCAATAGTACGGTGGGTAGGGTATTTGCCTTGCATGCAGCTGACCTGGGTTTGATTCTCAGCAATCCATATAGTCCCCAGAGGACTGCCAAGTGGGATTCCTGGGTGCAGAGCCAGGAATAACCCCTGAGCATCGCTGGCTGTGACCTGAAAAAGCCAAAATAAATAATTCTTTTTAACATTTCTTTTTTTTTTTAATCACCATGAGATACAGTAACAAAGCTTTCATGTTTGAGATTCAGCCTTTCAAAGATCAGAACACCCATCCCTCCACCAGTGCATACTTTCCACCACTAGTGTCCCCAGTATATCCCCATACCCCCATCCCAGTCCTCACCCTGCCTCCATGGCTGGCAGTTTCCCCAGTACTCTCTCTCTACTTTTGGGCATTACATTTTGCTTGAATTTTTCAACCACCATTCAAGCCTGCCTCCAGGGGCAGATGCTAGATCATTTATTGTCCATAGCTCATTTTGAAAATCTGGGGTGCCACGGCTGTGCTTTTCTGGAATCCTATATTGTAAATGGTTGGGTTCTGGAGATATTTCTGTAGGGCACTAATCCATTTTGGGATTCAATTGGGCATCTCTGAACCAGGGCTTTTGGTGCGCTAAGATGGTGCCTGGAGGCACATTGTTGGGGTGACAGCCAGGCCGACAAGCAGGCAGGGAGCTGGGGAGGGACAGCCCCACACCTCTGCTGCCTTGCGGCATGGAGATTTAATCCTGGAGCCTGCATACCTGGGCCTTGCTTATGGAAGCTCTTGGTCACCGGGATTCCATCTGGAGTAGGTGGGGAGACTGCACCTGCTCCATCTGGGGTGCCCCGGTGAAATTGGCTCGGTGTACGGCCAGGAGAGATCTCTGGCTCTGTGGCATCTTCCGGGACTCGCTGCTGTCTGTGTCTCTGGCTTTTGATCTCTTTTGAGATTTATTTATGGGTCTCTGAAGCAAGGCTAGTAATAGAGTTTACAGGGTGGTACTGGATTTGGTTCATGAGGGTGACTGCCAGTGCTTCCATGTTTATTGGGAAGTGGGAGGAGGTCGCCCGCCCCAACTCCGTGAAAGCCTGGAGATTTTAGTCACAAAACCTGCATACTTGAATTTTCAGCAGATTATATTTTGGTGAGGTCCATCCTGAGACAGTGGAGTCAGGCTGGGGGATATGGCAGTGATTTGAGATTGTAGAAGCAAGCAGCTGCTGAAGGCTCTGCTTGGGCAGGCACAGGTCAACCTCTACCCCACTCTGATATATCCCAGTCTGTTCAGCCATGTGTGGGTCTGAGATTAACTGTGGCTTTTGGTTTCTCTCAAGATTTATCTATGGGTCTCTGAAATAAGACCAATAAATGAGCTTGTATAGCTGAGCCGGAGGTGGTTTGTGGGCATGGCTCCCACATACCTAACTTTTTGCTGTTTTAATTTCTTGGTAAACTTGGTCCCAAGTTGCTGAGTTCCAGTCTAAGGCACAGTGGCGATTTTGGGGGTGTCAGGAAGCCTGAAGGCACCATCAGGCTGCTGATGCACTCGCTCCACAGGTGCAGGTTGGCCTATTGGTGGCATCATACCCCCTTAAATGAGTATTTTTAAAAATAGGGTCTGATTGCCTGTTAGGATGTCTAATATTTGATGTATCCTAATATAGATACTCCAGCTTCCTTTGGTTTTTGGCCACACCCAGTCATGTTGCGGATACACTGGCTGCATTCTCTGGCCTAATGAAAAGCCATGCAACCTGGAAATTGCTTCTGAGTTATCTTTCCCGCCCCTTTGTTAGAATTTTATTTATTTTTTTTATTTTTTAATTTTTATTAGTGAAACACCATGAGTTTTAATCTTTTTCTATATCCTCCAATTGCCTTTTAGATTTCCCTTAAGATTTTACTTTTATTTTTGTTTTTAGCAATTTGAATATGCTGTGTTTGGTTAATGTTTTGGTATTTGTCTGCATGGGGTACTTCTGAACTTTTTGTATTTTGATTTGTTTTGGCCATTCCTACTGGTGCTTCTGCGTGCATAGCATATGTTCCAGGTAATGAGCTATTTCCCGGATCCTAAGTTATATTAAAAACAAACAAACAAACAAGCAAACAAAAAATAAAAATAGTGGCCAGAGTGATAGTACTGTGGGTAAGGAGCTTGCCTTGCATATCATCGACCAGGGTTCAATCTTGCACCACACATGGTTCCCCGAGTCCACCATCAGGCACTCCTGATGTACCTGAATGTAGAGCCAGGAGTAAGCCCTGATGATAGCTGGTTGTAGTCGAAAAAACCAAAACCAAAACCAAGCAATTATAACTATATTTAATAGTTTACATTGTTAACGTGGGGTTCCCTGTCATTGGTTTACACCAGATCATTTTGATCTTTGTTAGCACATGTGCTTTCTGTATACTGATTTCGTATTCTCTATTCCTTGTGTTTAGGATGAGGGTGTTTCTAAGTGTTTTGTTCAACACTTAGCTTTTTCTTTTGGTTTTAGCTTTTTAGTTTTGGATTTTGGACCACACCTGGCATTGCTCAGTGTTTACTCTTGACTCTCTGCTCAGGAATCAGTCCTGGCAGGGCTGAGGAGACCATATGTGTTCCTGGAGATTGAACCTGTTAGGTTGTGTGCAAGGCAAATTTCCTACCTGTTGTACTATTGCTCTGGCCCCCCACTCTCAGCTTTGACATTCCCTGTGCCCTGGGCCTTAGAGAAGTCTTTGTAGTCTTTTTCTCCCCCCCCCCCCCCACACACACACACACCTGGCATTGTTCTGGGAACAGTATGGGATGTTGGGGATCAAACCCAGGTCAGCTGCATGCAAGGCAAGTACCCTACCCGCTGTACTATAGCTTTGGCCCTCTTTCTCTGTAGTCTTGCCTCCTCCTTTATACAAGACTACTATCTATACTTGTAGTGGTCTGGAGTTTTTATTTTCTTTTTGGGGATTTTGGTTTAGGCTTAATTGTATGTGCATTTGTCTTACGACTCTAATCTTTGATAATGAGTTTTTATAGTCAGGGTTTGTTTTTTATTTTTATTGATGGTATTGGCATAGGGTTTTGGGTTAGAACATTTTTTTTTTTTTTGCTTCTCCCCTAAGGTAAAGGGTTTTGTCTTATTATTCCACTCCCAGCTGCAGCGGGTCTTCATGAGCCTGGGGCTGAGGGGGTCAATATAATTTGATGCAGCTTAAAGTGATACAAGTCAGAGGTAAGGGTTTTTGTGATTCAGGTGTTTACTTGAGTGGCATGGCAACTTTCTCTAGCTCTGTACTCTTTGAGAAAGCTGCTCTCTGATTCCCACTCAGCCTCCAATTTTTCTTGTGAGCTTCTGGTGAACATCTGTGGAGACAAGCCTGCAAGTGGGTTTTGAACTTCCTTTGTAACTCCGGAACCCAGTAGCACTGTATGCTCAGGCCTGTGTCTTCCCTTGGTTTTTAGTTGAGGGGCTGGAGTGATAGAACAGTGGGTAGGGCATTTACCTTGCACGCGGCTGACCCGTGTTCAATTCCTAGCATCCCATCTAGTCCCCTGAGCACCTCCAGGAGTAGTTCCTGAGTGCAGAGCCAGGAGTAACCCCTGTGCATCGCCAGGTGTGACCCAAAAAGAAAAAAACAAAAGACAAAAAGTTGAATTCTTACCTGCTCTGTGACATCCAGCATATTTTGCTCCCATGATCTTAGACAAGAGAGCCAGTGCTTTTGTTCCATATGTGCTTGAAGGTTTCATCTTGATTTAGATTGTATACTACTTAATAGCTCTCTAAAAACTAAGTTTTATGGTTAGTTTAGTTTTATTGTGTAATTGGCCTGCCTTTTTGTTGTTGATGGTATGAGTGATATTTCTCCTGACTTTCGATGGCTAATGTGGAAGAGAAGCTATACATAGTTTATTTTAGGAGCAAATGTGTTGGAACGGAAACCTCAAATTATCAGGAAAATATTACCAAGTTTAAAATCAAATTGTGGGGCTGGAGGAAGGAAGGAAGGAGGGAAGGAAAGAAAGCTTTTGTTTATAAAAATTATCTTTGGGGTGGTGATTCAAAGAGTTAAGCTGGAAGTGTGCTTGCCTCGCACGTGACTGGTCTGAGTTCAACCTCTGACATTCCATAAGGTCCCCAAACTCCTCCAGGAGTGATCCCTGAGCGCTGCTATATGTGACCCAAAAACCAGATAAAAATAAATAAAAATAAGATTGGGATAAGGAGATAGCTCATAGGGTTGCATCACATGCTTTGCTTGTTTGAGACTCAGATTCTATACCCAGCACTACACGGTCCCCAGAGCATTGCACCTTGTGGAAAGTTTTTTTCAGAACACCAGGTCACACTGGGTGTGACCCCAACCAAAACCAATTAAGATTATTTAAAATGCCCCCTCTCAACTGGAGCGATAGTAAGTTGGTAGGGTATTGCCTTGCATGCAGCCACCCCAGGTTCAGTCTTCGGCATCCCATTTGGTTTCCCTGAGCACTATCAGGATTAATTCCTGAGTTCAGAGTCAGGAGTGAGTTACCCCTGAGCATAGCCAGGTGTAGATCAAAAACAAAAACAGAGGTCCCCTCTCTGGTGCTGGGAAGCAATTCAGGGATTGCTAAACTTTTTAATTTCTCTATTACATATAATTAACATTTCATTAACTCATGTATTAGTTAAACCTCAGTGGTAGAGCACTTGCCTTTTGTGAGGTCCTGAGTTTAATCCCCTGAATCACAAAGGTGGAAAGTCACTAAATTTTTCTATCGCCTGTGTGCATAAATATTTATACTTGTGAGATTGAGAAAGTATTTTCTTCTCAACACTACAGAAGATCTTTGAGACTAAAATGTTGCTTCTATAGATTGTCTAGGATAGTGATTCTCAATGTATGGTATTTGTATCAAAATTGGTTTCACTTGGGAGCTTTTCAAAATGCAATTCCTAGGCTCACACAAATGAAAAAACTCTCGTTGAGGAATTCAGCGGTCAGTATTTGACGAGTTCTTGAAGATTACTCAGTTTTGCATCCATGATTGACTAGGGAGAAAGGTTCTAAGTCCAGGATGAAGGTATCTAGTTATGCAGAATTTCCTCTGTTGTGGAGTATGGCAACCAACTTCATTGGCCACCAGAGGGAGGCGTTAGCACAGGCCTCACTTGCACCAGCTGGTGCTTGTGTTGAGATCATGCTTAATCTTCCCTGTTTAAACATTTTTTTGTTTTGTTTTGGGCCCATACCTGGTAGTAGTTAGGAGATACTTCTGGCTTTGTGCACTGTAGTTGCTCCTGGTGGTTCTCAGGGAACCATGTGGGTGCCCAGGATTGAATCCACACCTCTTGAATGTAAAGCAAGTGCTCATACTGTTGACCTTTTTCTCTGTTTCTCTCCCACAGCCCCCAATTTTCCTACTTATTAAAACCAGGTAACAGTTTATAACAGTACATACGTCTCTGGTATAAATTTCTTTTTGGGGTGCCAAAGAGAAAGTACAATGAATTGGACACTTGTGTTGCACGTGACTGTTAGGTGTTCAATCACTGGTACAACATATGAGAGCAGAACTAGGAATTAACCCTGAGCACAGCTGGGTGTGGCTCCAAAATCAAAACAAAAGAAATTAATTTTTTTTAATGCAGGAATACTGCTATTTATTCAGCCACTAGCTTAGCTGATTGAATTGGGCGTGAACTCCACCTTACTTTTTTTTTCCATTTTTTATAATTTTATTTACTGAATCACTGTGATAGCAGTTACAAAGCTTTTGGGTTTAAGTCTCGGTCATACAATGAAACACCTGTACCTTCACCAGTGCCCACTCTCCACCACCAAAAACCCCAGTATACCCCCCATCCCACACCCTCCCCCTACCTGTGGGGCAGGTGATTTCCACATTACTCTCTCTCTACTTTGATTACATTCAATATTTTGACACCAGACACACCATTATTATTTGGGATTTTACCCCAACACTCCCAACACTCAGATCTGCTGAAAAGGCAACACTAGAAAATTTGTTTTCTATTGCTGGTTATGAATAACATATGGTGTTGCGTGGCTGCAGTGGTGGCTGCCCGATTTTGGAATTCCGAAGTTTTAACAATTAAATTTGGAGGAATTTCTGCCAAAACCTGCTGGGTTCCGAGATTTGTTCCTGAGTCTCTGGGATCGTGGCCATTAGGCAGCTTGATCAGGAGCCAGAAAGGCCATTCTTGGGCAGCAACTTGGGGTCTCGTTGGGATGGGGAGGAAAGGGCCAGCTCCACCCTCATCCCTTGAGGCCCTACGTGTCACGTCACTGCAGGCCCAAACATCACTATCCAATGGCCTTTGGCGGATGGTGGCCATTGAGCTGCCAAGGGGGAGCAGGGACAGCACCCTTTCCCCCCTGGGGTGGCCCAGCGACAGTATTCTACTGCAGGGTCTGGATGCATTTCTGCCAAAAGCCGCTGGGTTTCGAGATTTGTTTCTGAGTCTCTGAGATCATGGCCGTTAAGCAGCTTGATCAGGAGCCAGAGGCCATTCGTGGGCGGCGAGTCGGGGTCTCATTGGGGTGGGGAGGAAAGGGCCGGTTCCACCCCCATCCCATGAGGTCCTATATGTCTCGTCACTGTGTGCCTAAAACTGACTGTCCAGTGGCCTCTGGAGGATGATGGCCACGGAGCCGCCAGGGGAAACAGGCCTAGGCATGAAACCTGTTCCCACCTGGGGTGGCCCGGCGCCAATAACCTACTGCAGGGACCGGACGCATTTCTGCCAAAAGCTGTTGTGTTTTGAGATTTGTTTCTGAGTCTCTGGGATCACGGCTGTTAAGCAGTTCCATCAGGAACCAGAGAGGCCATGCCTCCAATTATATAGCTGAGCTGGAGGTGGTTTGTGGGTGTGTCTTCCACATACCTAACTTTTGGCCGTTGACTTTCTTAGTAAACTTTGCCCCAAGTTGTTGGGGTCTGTCCAGAGGCACAGCAGCAATTTTGGGGTATCTGGAAGGCGCCATCAGGCTGCTGATGCACTCGCCTCACAGGTACAGACTGACCTGCTGGCGGCAACGTACCCCCTAAAATTTTTTTTAAAGTAAATAAAATTTCCCTCCCCATATCTAAAACTTGTAAGTAGAATTTTATTTTATCATTTTTTCTTTTTTATAATTTTTTAATTGAATTACTGTGAGAGCAGTTACAAGCTTTTGGGTTCAAATCTTGGTCATACAGTGATGAAATACCCGTCCCTTCACCAGTGCCCATTTTCCACCACCAAAAACCCCAGTATACTCCCCATCCCACACCCTCCCCCTACCTGTGGGGCAGATGATTTCCACATTACTCTCTCTCTACTTTGATTACATTCAATATTTCGACACCAGACCCACCATTATTATTTGGAATTTTACCCCAACACACAGATCTGCTGAAAAGGCAACAGTAGACAATTTGTTTTCTATTGCTGATTATGAATAACATCTGATGTAGTGTGGCCACAGTAGTGGCTTGTGTGACTTTGGAATTCCGAAGTTTTAACAATTAAATCTGGAGGGATTTCTGCCAAAACCTGCTGGGTTCTGAGATTTGTTCCTGAGTCTCTGGGATCATGGCCGTTAAGCAGCTAGATCCGGAGCCAGAGAGGCTGTTTGGGAGTACTGACTTGGGGTCTCATTGGGGCGGGGAGGAAAGGGCCGGCTCCACCCCCATCCCATGAGGCCCTGCGTGTCTCATCACTGCAGGCCCAAACCCGACAGTCCATTGGTCTCTGGAGGATGGCAGCCACCAAGCTGCCAAGGGGGAGCAGGCGGAGGGACAGCACCCTTTCCCCCTGGTGTGGCCTGGCGCCAGTATTCTATTGCGGGGACCGACGCATTTCTGCCAAAAGCTGCTGGGTTCCGAGATTTGTTTCTGGGTCTCTGGGATCATGGCCATTAAGCAGTTTGATCAGGATCTAGAGAGGCCATGCCTCCAATTGTATAGCTGAGCCAGAGGTGGTTTGTGGGTGTATCTCTCACATACCTAATTTTTGGCCATTTACTTTCTTGGTAAACTTGGACCCAAGTTGTTGGAGTCTGGCCAAAGGCACAGCAGCAGTTTTGGGGTATCTGGAAGTCTGAAGGCATCATCAGGGTGCTATTGTAAATAGAATTTTAAATAGTTACAAAGTATGATCATTTTCAGAATTTTTTTTGCCACCATTTAAAAATATTTTACATCACCTTTTAAACATTCAAATGTTTCTAATTTTATTCCCATCATCATCATCATCAATTTTTGAAAAAATGAGTAAGCTATAGATTCTTTATATTGGAAATACAGATATTTGTTTGTTTGTTTTCTTCCGCTCTTCCTTTCCATGTAAAGACTTTTATCAAAACACACTACATTTTTGTACTTGAAAGCCTTCTTTTGGTTGACTAGGTTATCATGTTTTTATTACTAGATACATGCCCACATGGCAAAGCCTGGCAAGCTACCCGTGACATATTCGATATGCCAAACACAGTAACAACGAGTCTCACACTGGGAAACATTACTCGGCCCTCTTGAGCCAATCGATGAAAAATGGGAGGACAGTGAGTGCTACAGTGCTACATGAATGTAAACGTAACTTTTTATGGGGGGGTCACATTTGGCAGTGTTCAGAGGGGGTTACTCCTGGCTCTGCACTTAGGAATTACCGCTGATGGTGCTTAGAGGACCATATGGGATGCTAGGGATTGAACCTGGGTTAGTGGCGTGCAAGGCAAATGCCCTATCCGAATTACTATTGTTCTGAGCCCTGAATGTAAACTTTTAATTCAAAAAGTTCCTGGTACCACACACATAGACACAAACACTTTGAAACAATTTTGAAATCATAAGGTACTATAAATTCAAAAGAAATTTGGTTCAAATGAAATTCATCTTATGGCAGTTATATATTACAGTTTTAGGTAAATTATGACAAAGTTCAATTTGATTGGAAATGATTTTCTTTTTCTTTGTTTTTTGGGCTGTACCTTATCATGCTCAATGCCTACTGCTGGCTTCATGTTTGGGGATTGCTCCTGAGTGTGCCTAGGGACCATAAGGTGCAGGAGGGCTTTCTGCATGCAAAGCTTGGGTTTATTAGCCTGTTGAGCTATCAGTTTGTCACAGAATTACTTTTCTAATGAGATGATAGCATTGTTTATATTTTTGTGATTAGATCATGATCCATTCCTGATTGAATCTGACTAGGATGAAACAAAATTTTACCTATTTTTATTCTTCTTGCTTTTATAGACAAATAGCCAGGAAAGCTCATTCATATAATTTAATATTCTATATACGGAACAGTAATGTGACTGTATGTTTAAATACTTGAATTAGGTGCTGAGAATTCCATAATTTATTATTAGATTTCTTAACGGTGCATAACATTTTCTACCACCTGCCTCTGTCAGCAGTGTGACAGAACCTCAGGTAAGTTGTGATTGAACTTCCACTCCAGGGTTATTGCCAGCCACTCAGTGAATTAGCTTCCTCTTTTGCCAAAGTATTTAATCTCTTTTTTCATGTCTGACATACACAGCTGACAATTGTGGAATGGGGGCAGGAAAGTGTGGAGAAAGTGGTGACTGACCTTGAAACTTGTAATAGTCTCCATCATCCCTGTTATTTGCAGTTTTAAGAGTGCCTTGGAGTTCTGACATCCTTGGCCAGTATGGACATATTCCTTCAGTTTGGTACTATTTCCTCATATTTTCTTAGCTATCTCATAGTTTTTCATAATACGGGATTTTCTTGGGCTGGAGTGGTAGCACAGCGGTAGGGCATTTGTCTTGCACGCGGCTGGCCAGGCCAACCCGGGTTTAATTCCTCCGCCCCTCTCGGAGAGCCCAGCAAACTACCGAAAGTATCTCGCCCGCAAGGTAGTCTGGCAAGCTACCCGTGATGTATTCAATATGCCAAACACAGTAACAGTAACAAGTCTTACAATGGAGACGTTACTGGGCCCCCTCGAGCAAATCAATGAACAACGGGAGGACAGTGCTGCAGGATTTTCTCATTTTTGATGTCTAGATCTTTATTTCTTTTTGTGTGGGGGGACATCATTAAGTGGTGGGAAGGGCTTAACTCTTGGCTCTGCCCTCAGGGATCACTCCAGGTGGGTCTAGGAGGATCATATTGGGTGCTGGGGATCATCAAACCCATGTCAGCTACAAGCAAGTGCTGTAGCTGCTATACTGTCCTGCCCCTAGATCTTTATTCTTTGAAGCAAACTTTTTTGTGTGTGTGGGGTGGGGAAAGGACCATATCCAACAATGCTCAGTGGTTCTCCTAGGACTGCACTCAGCAATCACTCTTGACACTGCTCAGGGTACCATATAGGATGCTGCATTAACCTGGGGTCAGCTGCATGGAATGCAAATGCCCTACCTGTTAAGTACAATCTTTCCTTGTTTTTTTTTTTTTTTTTTTTGGCTTTTTGGGTCACACCTGGCAATTCACAGGAGTTAGTACTGGCTTTGCACTCAGGAATTACTCCTGGCGGTGCTCAGGGGACCATATGAGATGTTGGGAATCGAACCCAGGTCGGCCGCGTGCAAGGCAAACGCCCTCGCTCCAGCCCCTCTCCATCTTATTCTATTAATAGAATAAAAATATATATTGGCTTCATATATTGAAAGCTTCTAATATTGAACTATTTGGACTTAATCTAGCCCCCCATTTTTTTCTGTGGTTTTTGTTTGATTTTGGGTCACATCTAGCCATGCTTTGAGATCATAGGACCATACAGTGCCAGGGATTAAACCTGGAGCAACCTTATGCAAAGCATCTACTTCAGCTCTTTGAACTGTTTATCTCAAGCCTTCTGTATTTTGTGAACTCCTCTCATGAAGTGAATTGTTAAGTTAAATTAGCATTTTAAAATTTCATAGAATGTCAAATCTTTGTGATGTAAAAGTATTTCCACTTTAGTCTCCCAGTGGTATATGAGGTTGCCAATTTTGTTTTTGGGGCCACACCCTGCAGTGCTGAGGGGTTACTCCTGACTCTGCTGTCAGGGATCACCCCTGGCAGTGCTTAGGTGACCATATGGGATGCTAGGGATCACCCAGGTCACTTGCCCTGCACACAGACTAACCTGGGTTCAGTCCCCAGCATCTTATATGTTCCCCCTGAACACCAGTAGGAATGATTTCCTGAGTACAGAGCCAGGAGTAACCCCTGAGAACCTCTGGGTGTGACGCGGCCCCTCCTCCCCCAAATAAGGATTTTGTATCTTTCTTAGCTAAAAGATGGTATTAATTTTTATAATTTGTGTTTTTCTATAATCTGCATTTTTCTTTTTTGCAATCTGCATTTTCAAATGAGGCAGATTTTCGAAAATATGTCTTCTTTCTTGGGCTAGAAAGAATAAATTTTTAACTTACTGTGTAAATGTAAAAGGAAATTTATTCATGCCAAATATGTTCTATCCCATTTGGCATCAATATGGAATAGAACAAATTTGGCATCTCTGGATAATTTGTTAGCTCTCCTCAAATATGTTCTAACCCAATATGTGAAACCTTAGCGTGGTGCCTGGTACATAGTGGGCATTTAATAACAGTCTGTTATCTTTCAGTCCTTTCTTTTATAGTTAGTTGATACTCTCTTTTCATTTTTTTTTAGGTTCTCCTTAGTTTCCAAAGATAATAGGACATAGCAAAATTAAACTTTTTCCAATTAATTTGTATGAATGATTTCTGCCTTGGATTTGTGAGAGAAGGTTGGAAAGTGTAGTTAGTCCAAAGTAAAATCTTATATTTTATGTTCTTGTGACTACTGTTCCAGATTTTTACTTGTCTTACTGAAAAATGTTTCTTTGAGGTCATTTGGGGATGGGACAGCAGTCCACCCCCAGAAATGCTCACACCCAGAAGTGCTCAGGTCTTACTCTTGGTCTGTGCTTAGGGATTATTCCCGGTGGGTTTGGGAAACCATATGTAGTGCCAGGGGTTGAACCTGGGTCAGTGACATGCAAGTACTTTACCTGCTACACTATCTCTCCAGCGCCCTTCTTTTTGAGATTCTTGAAGTGTGATTTGTATGAAATACTTGGGTAAGTTTGTTAACTATAGAGATAGGCAGGTTTCTGAAATATTAAATATAGCTAAAGCCTTTGGAGGTGTTTTATTTCTTCAAATTGATAGTTGGTATAGTAAAGATCTCATCAGGATATTTGTTTTTCCTTTTTTTGTGGGGAGGGAAGGCACACCTGCCTGTGTTCAAGGTCGACTCCTGCTTCTATTGGTGGACTCGGTACCGTATGGGGTGCCAGGGATTGAACCTGTGTGTGTTGCATGTAAGGCAAGTGCCCTACCAGTATACTATTGCTCCAGACCCAAGAATCCATTTCCCCTTCCCCTTCCTCTTCTATACTTTATGAAGCAGATAACCCCAAACCACAAACAGATTAGGATCTGCATAGGCCTCAATCACAGGCTTTTTTTTTTTTTAAATAATTGAAGGAACAGGGAACTAGCTCATGCACTGAAATATGTGTTTGTCTTTAAATTTTTTGCATTCAATTTTTTTTTTCGGTTTGGGGGCAATACCCTATGATGCTCAAGGATAATGGTGCTTGGGGGACCATATGGGATACTGGGATTGAAGCCCAGTTGACCACATGCAGTGCATGCACTGTACCCAGTGTACTATCTCTCCAGCCCTCTGAGTTTTCTTGGTTGGATGTTAAATTTTGATTTTTTTTAAGTCAGCATTGTGAAGAACGGCAAAAATTTGACTAGACATTTGTTTACTTTTCTTTCATAGTGGGTAATTTTTGTGTTTTGTTTCAGGAACTTCATCTTCTAAACCAACAGTGCTAGCCAATGGTGATCATGGAATAGAAGGGAATGGTAATGCAGGTAAGTGGGTCAAATACCTGACTTACAATAAACACCTTGAATTGTCCTTTTAAAGAGAATTTTTTTATGCAAGCAAATGTATTATTTCTAGGAGTGTTATTGTTCAGATATATTTAAACTTGGCACTATGACATAAAATCCAAAATAGTGGAGTGACTTTTTTCTATCCTTTGAACATTTGTTGTTGTTATACCAATGTAAGAGCTAAGTCATTGTTTCAAATATAAATGCATAGTGATTCTCATCAAATTTTCTTATGTTGGAGCCTTTGACCACTATTGCTATTTCGGCAGGTCTTATCCCTAAATACACACTGCACTGTTTACTGTCCCATAGTTCAGTGTTTGGAAACCTGTGAACTACACATCAAAAGTTCTTCCCTTTTCTCTTTTGTGCTCTGTTTTTCTTTTATTTTCTCCTTATCTATTACTATTACTCATTCCTACTTCGGACAAACTGGCAGGCTACCAAATGTAGCCTGCCCACACGGCAGAGTCTAGCAAACTCCCCGTGGCGTACCCAATATGCCAAATACCAGTAACAATGATGGGTCTCATTCTCCTAAAGAGCCTTGAATATAATCTCAGGGCTAGGATGAAGGAGACGTTTCTGGGCCCTACTCGAGGCAATCGACGAATAACAGGATGATTTGTGATTGTGATTGTGTGATTACTTTGAAATCTGACTCTTAACCCCATTACTAGGATCAACAGTTCCTATGGCTTTCTGTCTCATAACTAGTAAAACTCCCTTGGCCCTAGTATCTGTATATTAGCAGAATTCTTGAAGGACTAGCACTAGCAGTACATGTTTCTAGTAGTAGGACTCAACAGGATGTGCTTTTATATATATCTTTTCTTAGGTAGCTGAAGTGAGAGTCACTGCACTGTTGACTTAAATTGAGTAGATTTCTAATAATCAGGCACACTGTCAACTGCAGCAGAGTGTACTTTTAAGTGGGGCATCACATTTGAGCCACTACTGCAGGGGAAGTAAGCACTAGACATGTTTTGTGTCTGTGTTTCTTTTCTTGTACATGTGTCTCAAACTTGAAAGCCTTTTTTGAGACTGTAGAATTTTTGGTTTCTAATTTTAAATCTTTTGTTAGCAATAGTAATTTACCAGGATTTAAAATTTATTTTATAACCTTAGAAAATGTATGTGTGTGTGTGTGTATAGTATCTGAGATTTCTCGATAACTACACTTTGTTGTGAATATTAGTTTCATTCAGTGATGCTAACTTAGTGTTGATCCTTATCAGAAGCTCATAAATTAGGAACTCTTTAAAATCTGGGTTCAAGTAGAAGTTCCACCTTTTCTTCCAGGTCTATGAACTGAAATTTTTGTATTTCTTGATAATCTTAGGGGTGTGTGTGTGTGTGTGTGTGTCTATGTCTATGTCTATGCTTTGAATATGGTTGCCTAATCATTTGGTTTCAAGGAAACATTTATAGAAATATTTCTGGTTTCCCCCCCTCTTGCCCCCCCCCCTTCTTGTTTGATCACACTGGTGATATTTGGAGGCTACTCCTGGCTCTGTGCTTGGGGTTACTCCCAATGGTTTTTCAGGGACTGTATGGGTTCCCTGGGGATGGAACCCAATGCATGCAAAGCATGTGCCTACATCATTGAGTTATCTCTGGCCCAGAAACATCCTGTTTCAAAGGAGAGATAGTGCAGGGATTAAGGTGATCACCATGCAGCCAGCACACCTCATTGTTCTCCCAGCATGGCCAGATACGGCCCTCAAGGTCCATCCCCACTGGGGATGCTCAGTCACAGCATTAAACTTCTGTATCTAAGAATCAACCAGGAGGGTCCCTCATCCCCTGGCCTCCTGAGTACTACTTGGGAGATCCCCTTCCTAAAACTTTGGGAAAAAGCAAGGTCAGCTTTAACCTGAAGACAGTATTTGGAGGAAGGAATGGCTGCAGGTGGTTAGTTTGATCAGCCAGTTGAAAGAATGGGTAGCAGAGGTAGCTCAGTATACTAGAACACACTGTATGGAGGTGGCCTGGATATGAGCCCTGGCATTGCATGTTCACCCGAACACTGCCAAGAAGTAACCCTGGAGCATAGAGAGCTACTGCCTCTGAGCATTGCCGAGTGTGATCCAAAAACAAAAAAAGAGAACATTGTGGGTACCATATCTTTTCAGGAAGAAAAATATTTCTGAAAGGCACAGAGTAGATCTTCAGTAAGGTATCAAATCCTCCCAGAAGAGACTCAAAACTATATGTAGCAATTGCTTGTCACCGCTGCATTTTCTTTTTTGGGAGGGTGGGCAGAACACCTACACCCTGCAGTGCTCAGGGCTTATCCCTGGCACCTAAGCTCCAGGTGCCATATGTAGTGTAGGGAATTGAACTGGGATCAGCTGCTTGCAAGGCAAGTACCATAATCCCTGACTATCTCTATAGCCCTCACTGCTGCATCTTAACAGTTCAGGGGTGGTGGTGGATGGGTGGGTAAAAAGTGGGTGAACATGCAGCTTCACTCTTACTGTTTCTAGACTTTTAGTTCTTGGCGACTAACCACCATTTTGTGAACTGCTTCCCTAGAGGCATTATGAAAACATGTCTTTGTACTTCTGGTTTCCTACTCATAGGTAGAATGTATTATGCACACCTGGGCAGATGTTTGCATTCTGAATTTGACTTCTTAACCATGTTAAGATGTTTTACTGAAAAGTTGTCCATCTCATTGGATTTGGGAAGAAGTGGGAGAGGGAGGGGGAGGTAAAGATTGCATGTTTTTAAACCATGTTGTGTTTTTGTTATCATTTGGCTATCCCTAACTGGGACATGTATTTTGGTGCCACTTTGCAAATTCCCATTTCTGGTTCCTTCAGAACCAGTCATAGGAGCTGACCAGCTTCATTGATTGTATATAAAGGATTTATGAGCAACTCACTGTGTTGAACCTACTGTTTACTAATAATCTGTGCTTTTCCACCCTTTCCTTCCCTTTCCTACTCTTCTTCCCTTTCTATTTTTCTTCTCCTAGAAGCCTAGCGTGTCTCTCAACACTGGGGCTGCTGCAACTCCAGACCAGTGATCTTTCCTAAGCATCGTAATACTTCTAAAACCTCAGCATTTTGCAGAGCTTTGCTTTCCCTACTTGGACACCATATAGAAGAAGCTGAGTATAGTTCTTCGGGGTCCATTTCTGCTGATGCCTGAGCAAACCACCTGCTTCTTGTGCCCTGCAGGGCCTGATGGAACCTCCTTTCCCTTTGTGAGCACAAAGTACAAGCTGAATTCTTTTTACTTTTAGTATTCTTACAAAGATCATCTGTCTTTTTTTTTTTTTGGTCCTCTTTTAAAATTCATTTTATCACTTAGTTCATCTCACATTTTTCTTTTTGTTGAACATTTTTAGTTGACCTTTTTGTTTGATTTTCAGTTCTTCAACATGAACCCAAGGATATTATAATAACAAATAA
The DNA here is from genome assembly GCF_029834395.1 of Sorex fumeus. Taxonomy (NCBI): domain Eukaryota; kingdom Metazoa; phylum Chordata; class Mammalia; order Eulipotyphla; family Soricidae; genus Sorex; species Sorex fumeus. The sequence goes on along the minus strand of NW_026606129.1, from coordinate 49,010,852 downwards.
GAACATGTGCTTTCATAAAGGGATTGAGTCCACCAGAACTGCAGTGAGCCCCTCCTTTCCTCTCCCTTCTCCTGCCCTCTGTGAGCTTGCTTTTTGGGTAGGGTAATCTTTAGGTTATCCGTGTTTCTCCCCACCTCACTGAAGTATGAATATTAGCTGTCTTAGTGTAAAATTTTCTGATTGAGTAGCTCATAAGCTTAAGTCATTATTTGCAATTTGGACTGAAATTGTTTTTATTGCAAAATTATGATCTAGATTTATATTACCCTGAAAATTTGATAATACTGTTATTATCTCAAATTTTAAATTTTGACTAAGATTGCTTTCTCAATCATGAGTTGCCGAATAAGAATAGAAAGTTAAAGAAAATGAAATTCTAGTTACTGGGATGTTGATTCAGATAGAAGAAAACTTTTCTATAGAAACATGAGAATGGATCACAACACAGTGAAGAACCACAGTGAAATTATCAGGTTTCTGATGGAATGATGATCTGATTGATGTTAGACTATTCAGGATTAGTAGCCTTTTCAGCTCTGCAGGAGTCTTGGATAGTGTGCTCAGTGGTTGTAATTGGTGGATCATGCATGAAGATCTTTGTGTCAAGTCCTTGAACTTGTAAAATTTATGAACGTTCCTAAAGTTTAGAGTAATCTCAGTGGGGCTTTCTTAATTCTTTTTCCTAATTTCCCCAGTCTAGTGGCTTTAAAAAAAAATCCTGGAGTCTTTGGGATAAATAACTGGAAAGTTTCAAATGATAAACTTGGATTATCAGAAATAGACTATAAAACATGAGCTGTTTTGGAAATCTTAAAGAAGTTCTGGTTTAAGATCTGTAATGTGAAATTCATTTCTCTTACTGATTATGTAGGTTTTCCTAAATTACTGATTATTTGAGATTAAAATAAGTAAATGGCAGCATGTCCTGGGGAAGAATTTGAGATTTTGAACTTTGTTTGATACCGTCTGACACAAAATTACTTTTAAGATGATAGTATATTCTGAAAATTTTAGACTGAGTATTTTCAGTGTGTTTTGGGATTTCAGAAACATTTCTTCTTCTGGTCAAAAGAATTGGTTTCTCTGCCAAGGAGTCCTTTCATGGATTCTAGAGCGAAAACATAAGAGATGCACTTATTTAAAAGAGCTTTTGCTTGCTTACCTTCTACGCAATGAGATGAACATTTTTACTATAGGTCAACATACCATCACATAAAATATCACTCTTTACTTAGTATTATTGTTTTCGTGTCTTTTGAGGAGGGGGTTGGGGCAGGAACTTTTTCAAAGTCTAACTTTCACAAATCATGTTTGACATCTTTCCTTCACCTCTATAACACTGCATCTTCTACGTCACTGGAGCTTACCTAAGTAATGGGTGGAGAAACCTGGATACAAATCTCAAAGGCACACAGTCACACTTCATAGTTGATGTTGATTTTTTCCACCTTTATTTCCATTTTCTTATGTTTGTTTTTGTTTAAAACAATTTTATTGTTCTTTTGGTTTTATGAGATTATCTAAATTTTAGTACTAACAATCAACTAAAATCTGGTATGTGTTGTTTTTCTTGATTCATTTTGAAAGAAAATATTTTAATGTTTCATACATGGTTTCATATGAAGTAGAGAGTTACAGAGAAATGCTCTATTGCCATGATGTTCATACTTGAGTAGCCCAGTAACTTACTCACCAATGAACCAACCACATTTGTGTAGCTTTCTCTGCTGAAATGTAATGTTTCTTATATGCAATCTACCTTTCTCTATATTTTTCCTCCAGTGTTGAAAATGTAGAACTTTTTCTTACAGAATATTTTTATAATTTTGTTCTTGCAACTGAGTGTAATTTTTGTGACATTAGAGTTCGATAGTTTGTATTTTGGGACATTTTAATGTGATCAATGTGCTAAATAAACTATACTAATAAACATCTGACATTATCACCTTACTGACTGAATTTTGACTGAGATCTTAATTTCTGAATTATAATATGACTAAATAAAGATTATTGAGGCTTGAGTTACTAGTCTAACAGTTTCTAACCCCACCCATAATAATGCTCTAATCGCATTGCTGCTTATTTTGGCCAGATATTTTCATTTACATTGTTTTGGGGTTTGGGGGCTATACCTTGGTGTTAAGAACTAATCCTGTGCTGTTCTTGTGGGATCATGTGGGCCAAAGATTGAAACTGGTGCTCCCTGTGAGAAGAGTGTACTCCAGCCCTTTGAGCTGTTTCCTTTTTACCACTTTGCTTTCTCTCAGAGAATAAAATTCCATTTATTTAGAATATGAGAAAGGATTAAGAAGGCCAAGCGACTAATTGATATTATAGCATCTGGTGAGAGACATTTGGCAGAGCGGCAATATAATTATTCCAAAACACAGTTTTCTCAGCATATCAATTATTAATAGATGCCTTCTAATACATTTACTTTTAGTTTCTTCCAATAAAAGTTATATTTACAGGTGTAGGGATATTAAGTGGCAGAGCACCTGTCAAGCATTTTTCAGGTCTTGATTTCTTCCCTGGCACCACATGCCCCATACTACTCTCTGATACATGTCTGATATATGCCTGGTCACCCGTAAGCACTGCCAGATAGGGCTGTGGTAACTCCTGTACTGTGGGATCGGAGCAACACATTATTGCTGGCTGGAGCATTGACTTTAGAGCCAGGCTAAATATCACTGGGAGTGATTCTTGGATCACCTGAGCACTGTTTGAGAGAATCCCCCTGCCCCAAGTCATATTTGCAGTTTTTCTGCATTTCTGCATTTCTATCTAATGAAACTTGTCATATTTGATAAAACTAATTTATTCATTATTTGTTAATTTTTAGTATACTCAAATAGAAAAAATTTAACTGAATACTCAATTCCATAGCCATTTTAAGTTGGATTTCTTTGCAGTAAGTATATTTGAAAATATGATGTATTGACTAAATTAGGACATCAAAAAGGTTCTATCCCTGATGTATTTTGCGTAGTATAAGGGACTTTATTTATTTATTTATTTATTTATTTATTTTGCTTTTTGGGTCACACCTGGTAATGCTCAGGGGTTACTCCTGGCTCATGCACTCAGGAATTGCTCCTGGCGGTGCTCGGGGGAACATATGGGATGCTGGGAATCAAACTTGTGTTGGCCATGTTGGCTGTGTGCAAGGCAAACGCCTCACCTGCTGTGCTATCGCTCCAGCCCCGGGGACTTTTTTTGAAGTTTGGTCTTCCTTTCTCTGCCTCCCTCCTCCCTCCCTCCCTTCCTCCCTCCCTCCCTTCCTCCCTCCCTCTCTCACTCTCTCTCTCTCCCTTTCTTCTTTTTTCTTTTCTTTCTTCTTTCTTCTTTCCTCCCTCCCTCCCTTCCTCCCTCCCTCTCTCACTCTCTCTCTCTCCCTTTCTTCTTTTTTCTTTTCTTTCTTCTTTCTTTCTTTGTGATTGAACCCTAAAATTCAAGCTTTTTTTTTATTGCAATTTGAGTTCTGGGTTTCCATGGAAAGTGGGGAGAGGGGGTAAACTCAGCCTGCCTAATGAGCTGAGGATGAGTGCTGCCCAATTTTTTGAGAGGAGAGCAGAGGGACAAATAGGGGATCAAAGAAGTTGGGTAGAGATGAAAAGCCCTATTCTGTGGCCTGGAACGTCTGGCACTTGCCACCTCAGGAAGCTTGTCAAGGTTAGTGGCATTCATTCTTCCAGCTGAAGAGCAGGTGTCAGCAGGTATCACCCTGCCAACATAGCCAAGGTGAGGTAGGTGTTGAAGGTCACAAAGGTCAGTATGAGCCAGAGAGAGAGAGAGAGAGAGAAGGGGAGGGGAGGGGAGGGGAGGGGAGGGGAGGGGGGAGGGGAGGGGAGAGGAGAGGACAGAGGAGGGAGGAGAAAAGTGCCTGCTATAGAGGCAGCTGGTAGGGTGGGGGGCTGGCAGGAGGAATTCAGGGGTTATTGGTGGTGGGAAATGTACTGGTGGAGGGATGGGTTTATTAAGAAAACCTCAATATGTGTCTTGAATTGATTTAATTAAAAACACTCAAAAAAAACTTGAACAAACTCAATAAGGGCCAATGAAACGGCTCAAAAGGCTCCGTGTAGTGACACATGCCTGTCATGCACAGCACCACAGCTTCCTGGGTGCCTCCCCAAAATAAAAGCCAGAATCTCCATATGTTTCTTTATAAAGAGAGCACAATCATTTATTTTAGGATTTGTTTTTTGGCCACACCCGATTGTCCTCAGGGCATACTCCTTGCTCTGTGCTCAGGGATTGCTCCTGTGGGACACGGGACCATATGGGATACTGTGGATTGAATTCGGCTTAGCTGCATGCAAGGCAAACATCCTATTTGCTTCAGTCACTATTCTTAAGATTGAAGCAGAAATCATTTTAAAAGTTTTTCTAGTCCCTGAAACAATCAAATTTAAAGTATAAAATGAGATCAGAGAGATGGTACAGTGGACATGGCACTTTCCTTGAATGTGGCCAAATGTTCAGAATCCTATATTTTCTGAGCACAGTTGGGTGGGTTTTCAAAACAAGTAGTGCACTGTTTTCCAAAACAAGTACTGCACTGTTTCCCATCGATTTGCTCGAGTGGGCCCAGTAACGTCTTCATTGTGAGACTTGTTACTGTGTTTGGCATGTCGAATATGTTGCAGATGGCTTGCCAGGCTTTGCCGTGTGGGTGAGATACTCTCAGTAGCTTGCCAGGCTCTCTGAGAGGGGCAGAGGAATCGAACTCAGTTAAAAAAAAAAACACTATAAAGTATAACTCATAAACCTAACTTAAAGTAACCTCAGGATTAAACTTTCAGTGATGGGGGAAGTACTTGGATCTTTAATATTTAAGAAATGTGATAGAACAGCTGGTAAGGTGCTTGCCTTGCCTATGGTTCACCTGGTTTTACCCCGGCACTACCTGCGATCCCTGAGCGCCACCAGAAATGATCACTAAGCACAGAGCTCTTCTGGGTGTCACCAAGGACAGAGGGAGTGAGATGAATTGTGCTTATGGTTGGATTTTTTCCCTCTTGGTATTGAGAGACTAAGGAGGATTCTGGTGAAATTTATAGAATTTGTGAGCAGACATAGTGTTAGTTTCATTTCCAAGTCACATGTAAAACTGTGTTATCCTGTTTTATATGATGTTCTTTTCTTTACAGTAAAGACTTAAGCACATAACTACAAATTAAATATTTGTCATAGAGGCAGATTACTGTATTTATACTACTTGGGGCTTGATACAGTATTCTAAGTGCTCTGTAAATGGCAGTGTTACCCCTAATTTTCTTCGTGGTCAGAGCAGGTTATTGTGATAACTGTTCTGAAAATGATTTGATAGCAGCAGTCCTTCAGGTCATTCCCAGAGTAAAATAGTAAACTATTTTGTTAGAAGCGAGTAGATAAAGTACAAAGGATTTAGCACTAGAGGAAGTCTGAAGCATTAAAATGTGAAATCTTTCCAGAAAATTGTAATGTCAGAGTTACTGAATAGCTATTATAACCACCCCCTAAATTAGCATTGTAATTCACAATTGAAGTTCAAACAAAAAACAGCACACTGTGTTCCCAGATGCAATTAATATTCCTTACTACCCACCCCTCCCCTCACAGGATCCTGGAAACACAGCTTTGGTTCTTTCCTTTTTCAGATATAAGTTGAATGTTGGAGACAAATCAGCAAAATACCAACACTTAATGTTTCTTAAAGTTTGTTATTGTTCCTGATTTTCTGGTAAAAGAATACTTACCGGAAAAATCTACATGTGCCCATTAACACAGCATGTTACATTCACTTCAAGGGTGTTTAGGCAGTTCATGAAACTTCCAGGGCAGTGCTTAAGATCCTTTATCTAAGCAAAGCATTTTATTGTGCTATGAGCCCTTTGATTTCAACTTCTGGGAATTTTTTTTTAATTGAATTAGACAAAATATCGTCTTCCTGAGGTTGAGTGAGGCTGATATAATTTCAACCATTTGTTCATCTGGTTTGCTTTTCATTATAAAATAAAGCTTCACACTATACCCCCTCAAATCATATGTAGATGCAGGATATTTCCTTTTTTGAGAAGTTGGCTGTGGGAGGAGAGGTGCTAATGTCCACCGGGGCTTTGTGCATACCAAGCATGGACTCTAAATCTTTTAGCTATATTCTACCTCTTACCCTTATTTTCCCCTTTCTTAATTTATTTGTAATTCTTAAGTAAACATAATTTTTTTTTTTTTAAGAAAAAGGAGAGCAGGGCTGGAGAGAGAATAAAAGTACAGGGGATAAGATGGTTGTCTCATGCTTGTCCACTCCATTTTAAATCCGGGACATATGGTCCCTGAGCACTGCTTAGGGTCACTCTAGAGTGCAGAGCCAGGAATAACTCATAAGCTTTTCCTGGTGAGGCTCTAAACCCTCTCCCAAGATAAAGGAAGGAAAAAAGCATTGTATATTGTTCTAATTTTAGTTGTAGGCAACTTTTAGTTTTGTTTGGTTTATTATATGTAGAAGGAACTTTTGGTGCTCAGGGACCACTTCCCAAGCAGTGCTCAGAGTCACCCCTGGCAGTACTCCAGTGACCATGCTATGCAGGGATTGAATCTGTATCGCCCATTTGCATAGCATGTGCTCAGCACATCGAGCTATTCTTCCATCTCACCTTCTCAAGAATTTTTAGATCATAGAACTACCACCAATTCACAGAGCTGCTCTAAGCTGATCTTGGATTTCATCTAAATCTAGACTTGGACAGAATTTTCTCTCCGAGATGTCTCGTTAATAATGAGGATAACTGGGCTGAAGCAATTGCACAGCGGGTAGGGCATTTGCCTTGTACATGGCCAACACAGTTTCGATTCCCAGCATCCCATATGGTCCCCCGAGCACTGCCAGGAGTAATTCCTGAGTGCTTGAGCCAGGAGTAACCTCTGTGCATTGCCAGGTATAACCCAAAAAGCAAAAGTAAAAAAATAGAATCTGTAACACTCTTTTTTGAGTGTCTAAACAGTAAATTAATTCTTCTTTTGAAAAAGTTGAGTTAGTTTAATAGGGTTCAGAATTGAACCTAGTCTGATAAGTCCTATGCTCTTTATTACATTAGAAAAAATTGAGTAACCAAAATAATGGATTTTCTTTGGCTCTTGGCTATGACTTACAGTGTTCAGGACCCACTCTTAAATGGTGCTGGGAGACTATGCAGTACCAGAAATTGAACCCAAGGCGTCTACTTATAAATGTGTCTCTAGCTCCTGAGCCGTCTTCCTAGCTTCCTAAAAGATGAATTGTTATCAGAAAAGTACATCTGTAATGTTGGATTGTCTTATTAGCTATTCTGTACTCTACTACATTATGTCACATAACAGTGAATGTTCGTACATACTAAGTGTGGTGGCAGTCTATGCTGAGGCAAGGACTTTGCATGTAGGTATTGTTTTTGTTACTCTTTTTTTTGGTGGTGGTGGTGGGGTGGTGGTGGGCCACACCTGAAAGTGTTTAAGACTACTCTTGGCTCTGTGCTTATGGGTTGTGTGTAGCAGTGCTGGGGGCCCAATACTGTGCTGGGGATTGAACCAGGTTTAACTGCATGCAAGGCCAAGCCCCTTAACTACTATACTATCTCTCTGGTTCTGCATGTAGGTCATTTCTTTTGAGAAGTGATTCCAGGAATCTAAGGTGGAAAACTGGGAAAGAAATTTACAAAGAAGAAAATCAAGTGTAATAGAGTATTTATTTTTTGTTTTTTAAGGCTTCCTTCCCTTCTTAGTTATTATGATAAGGGGCTAGGGTTTCTCTCTCTCTCTCTCACACACACACACACACGCGCACACACACACACGCACACAAACTCACATGGCTATGGTGCCTCTTGCACATGGATTTGCATATCAGGTTGTAGAACTTGTACACCCAACTGAGGTGCCCCGTGAGGTTTGCACTCTTTGGCGTGGTACTTGCACATAATGCTCATTGAAAGTCACACTAGTTGACTCTAGTGCTCACCAGGGTTCATTGTGGGGCTTGAACACATGCTTCCCAGGATCTCATTTCCTTTCCTTGTGTCCATTTTTTTTTTGGTTTTGGTCCTTGCCAGTGTTCACTCCTCTGTATCTCCCCCTCGCTCTCTCCAAAACTTTGGTACTTACCATATGTAAGTACCAAATACGATTTCTGACCATTTATAAGCCCCAGCACTATTTCATGGATTCTAACAGAAGTATTTTTCACTTAATTACTTCCATGGATAAAGAGGACATCTGAGGGAATCTATAGACTCAGACTTTTCCACTCAAGATATGAACTGGATAGCAATATTGACTATATTTGCCATCTCTCAATTAACTGTACATTTGGTTGGTTTGTACTTGGAGCTTAACAGGCTGCAAGATAGTCTTGTCTCTGACATTAAGAGATGGCAGGAGACATAGAACACTTATTTGGTTGAAATAAAGTACTGTCAAATCATGCCTACATACATTTGGATGCAGCAGCCATAGTTGAAGTAAAAGATGAACCTTAAAAGGTCGGGAAGTGAGGAGCTCCTTAATGGCCATGATCCCAGAGACACACAAACGAATCTCAGAACCCAGTGGCCTTTGGCAGAAATGTGTCCAGACTTTGCATTAGGCTACCAGCACAGGGCTACCCCAGGTGGGAAAAGGTGTTGTCCCTACAACTATTCCCCCTGGCAGCCCGGTGGCCACCATCTTTCAGAGTCCATTGGACAGTCAGGTATGGGCTAACAGTGACGAGACATGTCGGGCTTCACAGAATGGGGTGGAGCCGCTCCTTCTCCCCTCCCCCCCATGTGTGATAAAGTAATTGCTGGCATTAAGAGAAAGAAAATACTTGAGTCCTTTGTAACTCTTAAAGGGGTTAATAAATGTAATACAATATTGGGTGATGACTTAATTTTCATATAGTTCTTTTATAGATTAAACCCTGTAAATGCTTTTATTAATAAATAATTCTCTGGCCATCAGTGAACTTTCCTATTTAAGTGATTGGATGATACCATTTTAATTAAATTAGAGCATATCTGTGTCCATTTTTCTTCGGAGGTACGCTATTTCTAGACAACAGATTGAAGGTGAATCTTTGAAGATTCATAGACAGAGATATTTTGGGGAAAGAAAATTAGCTTAGTACTTGGTCATTGTAGAAACCTGGCACATCTGATTCTCCACTCCTTTTTCAGCAAATGAAATTGAGATAAGAGAGCTGGTGAGATAGCCCAATTTGACATGCCTGGCATGTTCAAGGCCTAGGGTTTGATCCTGGTTTCCATACTTCCCCAGCAGCACTAGTACTCATGATTCCTCTGAGCACTAGGTCATCGGGTGTAAGATAATATTGGTTTGTCCTTTCTTCCTTGCCTCAGGGAGCTTAGGTTTGTCAGGTTACACCCATCACAGTGCTCCCAAGTCACTCCCATTCCTCTGTTTATCTGTAAACTCTTCTCTGTGCTCTCCTCCCCAGCCACCTAATCACCTTTTCTCCCTAATCAGATTCTGTTAGCTTGTAAGATCAGATCCTTCTAAGAACACTGAATTTGTATTGTAATTTATGTCTTAAAGCAATGTCCTTTCTGTATGGACACAGGAAGACAGTTAATATTAACTTAGGAGTTGATTGACTCTGAATAATATTTACTCCTGGGCATCTGCTTTCTTGACTCAGTTGCCCTTAGTTCCTAGCACCCCCAAAGCAGGGTCCCAACGAGGGACTGAATGGACCCAGGGCAAGTTGTGAGCTACCCTGGCATCGAAATGGGCCAGGCCAAAGCACCACTATACTCAACTATAAGTTGAGGGCATCATCATGGACAAATGCTGTCATGTTATTCGTTATTCGTCGATTGCCTCGAGCAGGCCCCAGTAACGTCTCTTTCATCCTAGCCCTGAGATTATATTCAAGGCTCTTTAGGAGAATGAGACCCATCATTGTTACTGGTATTTGGCATATTTGGTACGCCACGGGGAGTTTGCCAGACTCTGCCCTGTGGGCAGGCTACATTCGATAGCCTGCAAGTTTGTCCAAAGTAGGAATGAGACAATAAGATGTCATTAAAAAAAAAAAGTTCTGATAAGATGTGGCGCGGCCGCAAATGCGGCCGCGTGGTTCCAGGATCTGGATTTTATAGTCTCTGAGTCTTGGCCGCTGATGGGATTACACAGTGCCAGGGGGCCAGGTGGTGGGTGTGACCCCCACCTACTGGAATTTGGAGGATCTGGGTGGAAGATGCTCGACTCCAATCCGAGTAGGCTTGGAGGTCTCGGTCCCGGAACCCGCGTGGCTTTGTCCCTCTACCAGTACCTTCATGTGTGCGGAGAGTGGTCTCAGCATGGTGGTGGCTGGTCCTGGAGGTCTTCGGCTGCCGGAGCCCTGGTTGGGGCGGGGAGGAAAGCTCAACCCGCTCCCCTCCAAGGGGCCCTGGCGAGGAACACCCAGGTGCGGGGGCAGAAGACTGCACTGTTCTCCACCACCATGCTGAGACCACTCTCCGCACACATGAAGGTACTGACAGAGGGACAAAGCCACGCGGGTTCCGGGGCCGAGACCTCCAAGCCTACTCGGATTGGTGTCGAGCATCTTCCACCCAGATCCTCCAAATTCCAGTAGGCGGGGGTCACACCCACCACCTGGCCCCCTGGCGCTGTGTAATCCCATGCTGTCATGATCCAAAGATAATTAACGAGAGACTAGGACCCTGGTGGGGCTAGGAAGACTAACCTGGCCTGAGGACTGTGGAATATATAGTGAGATATCCTCAGGAAGAACCAAACTGTAAGTTTATATCTCTTACTGTGCTCATGCAGAATGACATTGCTAGAAATATTGGAAGTAGATTTACTACAACTATTTAAGTAGATTACTACCTGAGGTAAGAACACACCCTCTTTGGGATCCCACCCTTGAACCATCTCCTAGTAATCTGGAATAATCTGTTTAGATGAGATTTTTATCTGTGAGTTTAGGAGTGGTTTTACATCTCTTTGTTGATATGTTCAACCCACCTTTGTGTCACCACCTTACATGATTACTATATAAACTAAGACTGTAAGCTCTGAGGGAGCAAGGAGGCGAGAACTGAGCAGGCGGGGGCGGAGACGGAGGCTGAGACTGGGGCATGGGCTCAGGCTCGGGCTCGGGCTCCAGAGGGCAAAGTCGGAGGTGAGAGGGGCTCAGGCTTGAGAGAGAGAAGCAGAAGGGGAGTGAAGATTGGAATATACACTACAGTTAATACCGACCAGCCTGGTCCTTGTTCATTCCTTCGCCTACATTGCCATCGACCTCCCCGGGGTGAGGGAAGTGGCCCGAGACCACTGAACTTGGGCGGCGAGAGAAATAGAGCACCACCGGCCTTTTGAAAACACACAATCAGGTGCACAGTAGTGGGTGGAGCGTCACTGGAATTGGCCCCTCACCCCCTACCCCAGCCCTGCTGGGTATTGCTACTATAAAAATAAGTAAAATAAAATGAGATGAAATAGAGTTGTAAATTGGAGATCAGGTAGAGAGTTACAGTGGATAAGGCACATGCCATGCATGCAGTCGTATTAGGTTTGATCCCCAGAACCCCATATTATCTCTGAGCCCAGTCAGGAATCATCTCTGAGTGCAGAGCCAGGAGTAGCCATGAGCACCACTGGGTGTAGCATAAAAACAAAAACCTTTAAAATTGTATCAGTTGTTAAAATTGTGTTGACATTAACCTTCTTACCGTTTTCATTGATAATTTTTTTGTTGTTGTTAAATTTGGTATTTTGGGGGTTGGAGGGATAGTACAGTGGGTAGGGTACTTGCTTGCATGAAACAGACCTGAGTTCAATCCTAGTATCCCATATGGTACCATGAGTTTGTTGTTGTTCTTGTTGTTTTGTATTTTGGGTCTTTAGTGTTTTTTTTTTTGTAAAATGGTGATCATATGATGCTTTTGCTTCTGCTGGTGCTAAGCAGTAGAGACGCTGTAAGTTCTGCCTTGCATCTAATAAATATCCTTTTAATTAAGATTAAATGTGTCTTTGAATCTGTGGATTAAACTCGAGTTTTCCCCTCTCCACAGTGTGAATATAATGTTTCACTGATTTTTGTGCCACATCTGACAGTGCTCAGGAGTTGCTACTGGTAGTACTCGGGAAACAATGCAATGCCACAAACTGAACCACTATTTTTATTTTTTAAATTCTTGGCACCATGACTTACAATACTGTTAATGGTAAGAGTTTCAGACAGAAAAAACATTCCAGCACCACATTCTCCCCCAATGTCTACTTCCTACTCAAGACTTTCTATTCTATTGTTCTCACTTTCTATTGTTTGGGACATTTGTTATTCCCCTATTATGTTTCTTTATACCCCACATACGAAATAAATCATTCTCTGTCATACCTGTCCCTCTCCTAATTTATTTTTTATTTATTTTTTATTTTTTAATGAATCACCGTGAGATAGTTACAGACTTACAAACTTTTGGGGGGGCTGGAGCAATAGCACAGCAGGTAGGGCGTTTGCCTTGCACTCGGTCAACCCAGGTTCAATTCCCAGCATCCCATATGGTCCCCTGAGCACTGCCAGGAATGATTCCTGAGTGCAGAGCCAGGAGTAACCCCTGTGCATCGCCAGGTGTGACCCAAAAAGCAAAAAAAAAAAAAAAAATTTGGGGATGGAGTGATAGCACAGCAGGTAGGGCGTTTGCCTTGCACACTGCCGACCTGGGTTCAATTCCCAGCATCCCATATGGTCCTCTGAGCACTGCCAGGAGTAATTGCTGAGTGCATGAGCCAGGAGTAACCCCTATGCATCGCCAGGTGTGACCCAAAAACAAAAACAAAACAAAAAAAACCAAATAGACTTACAAACTTTCGTGCTTATGTTTCACTCTTACAATGATCAAGTACTCATCCTTCCACCAGTGCCCATTCTCCACCACCAATGTTCCCTGTATCTCCCATCAGCCCCCCCTTCTAATTTTATTCTAACTTCACTCAGTTTGGTACTCTCCAGATCCATCCACGTAGCAACAAATTGCATGATTTCATCTTTTCTTATACCCAAGTAGTTTTCTGTTGTGTATATATACTATACTTTCTTTTACCTGTTTTTTTTTTGGGGGGGTTACTTTTTTGTTTTGTTGTTTTCTTTTTTTGTGTCACACACCTGGCAATGTTCAGGGGTTGCGACTGCCTCTGCACTCAGAAATTACCCCGGCGGTGCTCACAGGAACATATGGGATGCCATAGATCTAACTCAGGTCTGCCACCTGCAAGGCAAATGCCCTACTCACTGCACTGTTGCTCTGGCCCCACCTTTATTATTTTTTTTTGGAAGGGGGGTGTGGACCTGAATACCCGCAGTTGTTCTGGACTTATTCCTTGCTCTGTGCTCAGGGATTGCTACTGGCAGTGCTTGGGAGGCCATATGGGTTACTTGATCGAAACCGGGTTAGCTGTGTGCAAGGCAACCACCTTAATTGCTATATTATCTTGCTGACCCGTGTACCATAGATTCTTTATTCAGTCATCTGTTCTTGGACAGTAGGTTTATTTCCAGATTTTTGTTATTATGAACATAGGAATGCAAATGTGAACCCCTACACTTGCACATAAAGTATTCTATCCAGCCCTTTGATCCATCTCTCTATCCCATATGTTTTTTGATTCTCACTATCTGTATCAGATTCTAGTCAGAAGACAAATCCATATAGTATTTTAATCAGGGAATTAATTACTGGAAGGTAAAGAGAACTCTTAAGCTATATGGGAATGGCATATATAGGGAGCATATACTATCTGTAAGATGGAGTAGCAGGAACTGGAGCAAGATAGCACAGCTGGGAGGGCATTTGCCTTGCATGTAGTCAGCCCAGGTTTGATCCCAGCATTCCATATGGTCCCCAATCAACACCAGGAGTAATTCCTGAGTGCAGTGCAGAGCCAGGAGTAACCCCTGAGCATTGCCAAGTGTGACCGACACAAAAAGACCAAAAAAAAAAGAGTGGCTAACATAAGGAAAGGAATTTGGGGGAGCATGACCTTCTCTTTCCAAACTGTTTCTCATCTTGGATTTCTTCATTGAATGGCTCGTGGAGGTTTTTCTGAATCCCTGGGGAAGTCAGCTTGGGGCCAGCAGTGGAACTTCTATGAAAATGACTCAGGTCTGTCCACTAAAAATTATTGGGGTTGAGTACCACGGCGTGTTGTACACACTGGTAGGTCTCCTTTGGAGCAAGAGGGTAGAAAAACACACCAGAAGCAGTAGACCCTTTCTCCAGCATTGTCTACTAAGCTGGCATAGGAGAAATACTCATAGGGTCTGGTTCTGTGATCACAGTAAAGGCTGTGAAGGGGAGATTTTAAGCTATGAGGCATCACATTCAACTGGCACAGTCTACTCCTTCAGTCCACACTTTTTTTTCCTTTTTTTTTTTTTTTTGCTTTTTGGGTCACACCTGGCAATGCACAGGGGTTACTCCTGGCTCATGCACTAAGGAATTACTCCTGGCGGTGCTCAGGGGACCATATGGGATGCTGGGAATCGAACCCGGGTCGGCTGCATGCAAGGCAAGTGCCCTACCCGCGTACTATTGCTCCAGCCCCAGTCCACACTTTTTAACCGTACATTTAAGTTTTTATTAATAATTCCTGGATTTCCAGCTAACAAGATACAACTATCTCATATCATGAGGAAACTTAGTCCTGCGTATCTGTTGCAGGATATAATGATCATCCCTAAGTAACACTTGTATTGCTTATACTCTTATCAAGAGATTGTAAAGCTAAACTTTTGATAGCATACAATGTAAAGATGTATAGAAGAAAATTTAAACATAAACAAAATGTAGCAAAAAATAAAAGGCCATCATGATTCTCATTTTTGTAATTAACCATAAGTTCATAATTGATACCTATGATACCCATTTTATATTTTCCTTAACCTCAGCAGAGCTGCAAGAGGTTTCTTGCTTGGTCAGATCACCCCACATTTCAATCATTTGTTCCCTTATATGTGGCTTTCTTTGAGTCATGATGTCTTTCCATTAATCTTTCTTGTGGACAGGAAAGTGTTAAGAGAGGCCTCAGAGAATTCCAGGCTCCAGGCACGTCCTATATTTTTTCATTGTGAAGCAGTAGCCCAGCTTTTCCTGAGTAATCAGGATTGATCATTCTAGCCAGCAGAGTAACCCATTTTTCTGCCTGATGGTTGAGTAGAAAAAGAAGTTCCAAGTCGCCTGATAGAAATCTTATTTTCAAATTCAGTTGAACCATAGCTAAACTTTCTGGTAGATATATTTCATTTTTGGAGACTTAAGAATTTCAAACTAGCAAATCTTAAGTTGTCAGGAGTGGACATCAAAAACTGTGAGAAGGGTGACTCAGGAAATAGCTCGAAGGGGTGGAGCATAGCAAGAGGTAGCTGTCAGTTATAATCAAGGAGCCCTGGCTATATACCATGAGAAAGTTCTTGATAATTTTTTTGTCTGTGCAGTTTTGGTCTCTGTCCAAAACTCATTTCTGAAAAATAAGAATAGGACTATCATCAATCAGCTCTGAACAGTGGGAACAGAACCACTAGTAATTACTTCTGAAGAATGAGAACAGGACCATCAATAAATTAGACATTTGTAAATTAGTGGCTGGTGCTATAGACATATAGACCAAGAAATAGCCAGAGTATATGTCTAATCCAGTAAGGACCAGTCTCTGCTTCTCTTTAACTCAGTCTCTCCCTAAGTTAACCCTTATTTTCTACCCCCTTCCCCAAAAGGGAAAAAAATTAGTTTAATAACTTGCTATCAAGTGGTATAATCTCCCTATATGGTACCATATTGGTGACTTATTGGACTGCTTATTGACAGATTAAGTACGTGGCAGTAACTTAAGACAGGTCAGTCTTGTTTAGTGGAAGGTCATGTTGTTGAACCCATCCATAGCCTCTCTCCTTGCCACTGTGATCACTATTTCATGGGTCCATAAAGAAGTTCTCTCATGGTTGGGGAAAAGATTGTGACTGATAGTCACTGAGTTTGTCTTTTTGTCAATCTGCTTATGAAGGACTTCCTCTGTAGTTAATGCCTTTTCATGTTTAAGTGGGCATTTTGTTCTGTGGTGCTGGCATCTCTTGCTGGCATATTTTGCTCCTTCATGTATAAACGAGGCTGGATTTTTCTGCTTTATTCAGCTGGTCATGAAACTCTCTGAAGGCAGTGTTGACATAGGTTACGGGCAATGTGGCACTGTAACAGGCCTCAGTTTGAAGGAGTCTGAGCCCCTTGCTTACGGGATTTACTTCCATCTTTGAGTCTGTTTAATTTTGTTGTTTTATGTATTATTTCCACTTGAATAGCAAGGTAATTGGATTGCACCTAGTCTGTAATGAGAAACTCAGATCATTGGTATTATTATGCTTCTGGTTAGGCATTTAGTCTACCAACTCCTAATAATAAGCCTGAAGCTTTTTTTCCAAAGATGAAATCTGGTTCCTTAGAGGATATAGATTCCCCCCCCCCAAAAAAAATCTATAAAAAATCAGTTATCCCCCTTCTCCCAAACAACTGGTATACTCAGATGTGTTACATTTATCTCCAGAATCCAAAAAGCCCTATCAGGTATCTTACCTCTATTTTTATTTTGGTGTTATAAACAGTAATAAGTAATACATCATTCATTGTGAAAGTTAAATCTTAGTATGTATGGGACCATTGGTTCAGGTACTTAGTATGGCAAGTCTCATTTGGTAGTTTATTTCCCATCTTCTACCTTGCAGTATATCTTACTAAACTATCTGTATTTGCTACTTTCTACTCATCAGACCCAATTGGTAAAATGTAAACATAGTGGGCCAGTGATTTTTTTTCTTTTTTATTTCATGTTCAACATCTCTGTGGTAGGATAGTAGTTAGAACTCTGAGGTAAGGTTCAGAGTCAAAAATGAAATGCATCTGGTGTCCTTTGCAAATTTGTATTGGGGAAAAAGACATTTTTTCACGAACCAAAAAAAAAAAGTCAAAGGCAGTAGCAGTGGTTGTATTGGATCATGCTAGACCATCTTGTTTTTCTCCAGTAAAGATAGTCTCAGATACCAGCTGCAATAGAGATTCTGGAAGATCTATCACATCTTCCAGAAGAAATTGTAATGCACTGGATTGTGAAGTTCCTTAGATGCCAGAGTTCTAGACTGACGCCTACTGGTACTATCTGGGGGACCAGTAAAACTCTAGAAAAAGACCCTGGGTAGCCATGATGAAACTCACTAGCAAACTGGCTAGGTGCCAGACTTTATGAGGACAGATTCGACTGGCTGTCTCACTAACTGCACCACAGGGGCAAGGTGAGAAGAAAAAATGCTGGAATGAGGCACATTTTATTATTTATTGCTGGAACCTGTGCATACTATAGGTGCATACATAGATTCCATTCATTCTTGAATGAATTAAGTGCAGTTTAAGGAAGCATTAAAATGATGGTGTCTTTGTTGTGTTTGATGCATTCAATTTGGTTAAAGAAAACTGTAGTTTGACATAGTCATCCAGCTGAAATGGATGAATCTGAAATTCTGAATAGTTGAGTTAAAGGATACCTTGCAGGATTTGATTTAAAGAACATTGATCTCCTGCCAGGACAAAAGTAGAATCTCACTCAACTGAAGATTTGGAATATGTGTATATAGTTAGCATACTCTAGATATAATTAAGACCAGTGGCTGACAAAGAGTTTTCATATTTTCATTACTTTTTCCAAAGCAGATAGAAACTACTGTATCAGGTGATTACCATGTTAGATTATTCCTTCTTTGCACTGCCAGGGATTGGACACACATAAGTTGTGCACTCTTCTATAGAGCTACATCACTGGCCCGGTAATGGTCTTTTATTAGGCAGTACTAAATCAGAGCAGAGATTTTTTTTGTACTGTGGTGGCAACATGGGAAGATGCTGTCATTGACAACATTGACAAAGAATACGGTCAACTGGTTCAGCACATCCATGATTGTGCGAGGAATGCCAAGAAAGAGATAGCCACAAAAAAAGCCTGTCTTCGAAAACTCTTGAGTTTATTTGCCAATGTGGCTTGGCGCATGCCTCAGGCAACCACAAGCGAACATCTGAGCTTGCAAAGCAGTGCAGAGAAGCAATCAAGGAAGATCTCAAAGAGAGAAGAGCAGGAGTGCTGGTAGATGTGGCAGAAGCTGGGAAAAGCATTCATAACGCCCGCCTGTCCTTCACCAACTACAAGATGACTGCCCTCCGATGTCCTGATGGATCTACCACATCTTCATGACTTCTACTCAGGTCTCTTTAATAGCCACATCCACCTGCCCACATACCAAATTCCGCAGGATGGATATGTCTTCCCAACGTTCTCCCTTCCGAAATCCGACACGCCATCTCGACGGTAAAGAAACAAAGACAAGGTCAGACCTGAACACCTGAAGAACCTACCGTCAGTACTCATCAATACACTGGCTCGGCTCTTCACACACTACCTGTCTGAATGTAAGGTTCCGTCCCAATGGAAAACCAGCAGGACTGTACTACTGTACAAGAAGGGAGACATTAACGACATTGGCAACTATCGCCCAATCTGCCTATTGTCTGTCATCTACATAGCTGTTCACTCGAGTCATCCTGAATAGGATTGACAGAACGCTAGATGAAGGACAACCATGTGAGCAAGCTGGGTTCCAAAAAGGATTCAGCACGATTGATCATATCCATACGATAACCAAGCTTATTGGGGTGTCTCGGGAGTTCAGGATGCCACTCTATTTAACATTCATTGATTTAAAGAAGGTCTTTGATTCTGTTGAGACAGAAGCGGTCATCAAAGCCCTAGCCAATCAGGGCGTTCAAACTCAATACATCAGGATCCTCTGTGAGCTGTATTACGGATTCACTACCAGGATCTCACCATTCTACAAAGAAGTGATCATCGATGTCAAGAGAGGGGTTCGGCGAGGTGATACTATTTCACCGAAACTTTTCAGTGCCACCCTTGAGAACGTCATGTTAAAACTGGAATGGGAAGGAATGGGAGTGAAGATAGATGGTCAGCAGCTATACCACTTCCACTTTGCTGATGACATCGTTCTAATAACACCAAACATCAGCCAAACGGCACAAATGCTGGCCAACATCGACCATGAGTGTGGAAAGGTCGCATTAGAGCTGAATCTCACAAAGACAATGTTCATGCGAAACAGTCTTGTTCCTG
The DNA here is from genome assembly GCF_029834395.1 of Sorex fumeus. Lineage (NCBI taxonomy): Eukaryota > Metazoa > Chordata > Mammalia > Eulipotyphla > Soricidae > Sorex > Sorex fumeus. Next base: position 48,991,661 of record NW_026606129.1, on the reverse strand, counting down.
ACATTCAATTCACTCTCAACAGAACGACCATCTCCTAATGCAACAGTAATGTGTACCTAGGTCGATAAGTCAACACGACAAATGACCTGGCCACCTCAGTTGCGCAGGAGGAAGAGAACGGCTTGGAACGCCTTCAAGAGCATCAAAGAAATAACTAAGAGGATGAAGAACCTCCAGCTCCGAGCACATCTCTTCAATTCCACTGTTCTTCTTGCATTAACATGTGCCTCAGAGACTTGGGCCCTACGAAAACAGGATGAGAACGCTATTTGGGTCTCTCAAAGAGGAATTGAAAGAGCTATGCTTGGAGTATCACACTTCACTCAAATGAGAGAAAGAATCTGGAGTTCTGAACTCCATCAATGCTCAAGAATCAGGGATGTTGTCTCGTTTGCCAAGGCATCAAAAATCAGATGGGCTGGACACGTAATGAGATTCAGAGACGACTGCTGGACTAGAGCTATTACTGACTAGATTCCAGGGGACTTCAAAAGATCACGTGGCCTCCCATCTACGAGATGGTCAGACTTCTTCGTCAAGACCCTGAACGATCAGTTTGAGTCTCTTTGTGTTCCTAGAATGAGCAGATGCCATTGGGCAACGCTAGCACACAACAGGATGAATGGAGACATTACTGGCGCCCGCTCGAGCAAATCGATGAGTAACGGGATATCAAGTGATCAGGTGATCAGGACAATTTTCATGCTTAAAAATTTAGAAACTGGAACCTTAGAGATAATTACATCCAGTGGTGTGTTTCCCTTGCACATGCAGACCTGGGTTCAATCCCCGGTACCCATTGTGGTCCCCTGAGCACAGCTAGGTGTGGCCCAAAAAACAAACTGTTGGTATAATGAATATACTCACCCTTAGAGCATCATATTTTGAAGTTTATAAAATTGCATGTGTTAAATATGTTTAACTTAAAATTTCATCTCATCTTTCCTTTATTATTGTAGTAGTGTTTGCACACTAGCTAGTGTCACAGATTTTGCACCATTAGTTGCAGTTCTTGCATGCACTCACCCAGTATAGCACTTCAGTTAAGACACATCAGTTATGGTTGTGTTACTACTCCTGGGAGCTGCCATGTTGCTCACTATATGCTTGACAGAGGAGCCTTTTTCTGGTTGTGGTGTTTGCTCATCTTTCAGTTGTGGCCACTCTGTGTGTGTTTGTGTGTTTGAGTGTGTGTGTTTGGGGGAGGAGGGCTCACACATATCTGCCTATGTTGCAGCCAGAAATCACTTGCAGCACCTGGATATTACAAATAGCAGAGCTGTCAGGGTTAAACATTTAGCACAGTTGCCAGGATTGTATGTCATACCTGTGGAACACAAGGGCTTTGAACTCATGACCCTACATTGACAAGACACATGCTCTAAGTCTCTGCACTATTAACCTTATCCCAGATATTTGTAACTTACTTTATGTTCATTACTCCTTAATGAAACTATTTACAAAATTATTAACTACTCTAAAACCCTTTGATATGAGTATATATGGGTTATAGCTACCAATATTTATCAAATTCAGCTAAAACTGAAAGACTTTTAGGAGGCTGAAGCGATAGTATAGTGGGTAGGGTATTGTCTTGCACAAGGCTGACCCAGGTTAGATCACTGGCACCCCATATGGTTCCCTGAGCCTGCCAGGAGTGATTCCTGAGGGCAGAGACAGAAATAAGCCCTACACTGCCAGGTGTAGCCCCCCAAAATTAAAAACAAAAATTAAAAAATCTGAAAGACTTAAAAATACTTTGGGCTAGAGAGATAAAGTGCAGTAGACAGATCAGGTGCTTGCTTTGAATGCAGATGGTGGAGCACAACCCTTGCACATTGTAAGACCCTTTGATCCTCAGAACTTCATGGCCCTCATCACAATTAAGTGTAGTAGTTATAAATTTTAAACAATAATAAAGAATGAAAGAAAGACATAGAAGCTGCTCCCTATATTTTCTGCTGTTTTAGAACCAAGATAAGTATCTAGGGTTGTTTCTGTTGTGTTATATAACTTGTGTCTTGTTTGAGGCTTTTTTTTTTCAACTGCAATTAACTCTCTTGAGTACGCAATTAATAGAAAAAATTGTTCTGTCCACTGTTATTCCTGAATGGAATTTGCTTGCTTTTGCTGTGGAGTTCTAAGAAGGAAAAACTAGGTCAGTAGCATTGAATAAGGATGTGGAAATGAGCTCCTGTCAAAGATGCTCATTAATGCTGTTGGCTGGAGGCTGGCTATTCTGATTTTAACTCTAGAGACCATGTTTCCCAATACCACCTTTTGGGGGATGCTAGAATGATCCAGGGAGGACACTGTTTTTTTTTTTTTTTCCCTAAAACATGACATTAGGTCAGAACTTTTTTTTTTTTTTTGTGAAACATCATAAGGTACAGTTGTAGATTTACAATTTTTTGTGCTTGGGTTTCGATTACACAATGATCAAAAACCCATCCCTCCACCAGTGCCCATTTTCCACCACCATGGATAATATCCCTCCCACCCCCATCCCTCCCATCCCACCCTGCCTCTGTGGCAGGGCAATCCCTTGTGTTCTCTCTCTCCTTTTGGGTGTTGTGGTCAGGTCAGAACCTTTCTGTACTCCAGATTATGCTTGTAGCTCCTCCGTGTAGAGAAGATAAAAAATGCCTTCTGCATTCTATGTTCTTAAAATAGCAGATGTATTACTCCAGCATATATGGAGAAAATATACTCACTTCTCTAATAAAAGCTATGGCATTTTACCAAAGGATGAAAAATATAAACAGAATCACTCAGCCTTTTAACATTTTAGAAATTATAGACTGTTAAGTTCTACAGTTCCTAGTTACTTTCATACTAAGTATAAATCATTCTTCAAAAAGTTGGGTGTACTGGGGCCAGAGAAATAGTACAGCTTAGGTAGGGGTATTTGCCTTGCATGTGGCCGATCCAGGTTCAAATTCCTTGCTCTCTACAGGGTCTTCAAGCACTGAGAGCCCAGGAGTAAGCCCTGAGTACACCGGGTGTGGCCCCAAAGCAAAACAGTACAAAGATTCATGCAGAGTATGAATCATGCAACACAAAATAATGAGCTTGCAGGATTTTCTTTTTTTTTGGGGGGGGGTTTGCTGGTTTGGGCCATACCCAGTGATGCTCAAGGGTTACTCCTGGCTCTCTACTCAGGAATTACTCCTGGTGCTGCTTAGGGGACGATATGGGATGCCAGGAATCAAAACCAGGTTGGTGATGTGCAAGGCAAGCACTCTACCCACTGGATAATCACTGGCGTGACCGTGTAGCTATTTTTTTCCCCTTTTTTTTGGGGGGGGTCACACCTGGCGATGCAAGGGGTTACTCCTGGCTCTGCACTCAGGAGTTACTCCTAGCGGTGCTCAGGGGACCATATGGGATGCTGGGAATTGAACCCGGGTCAGCCGCGTGCAAGGCAAATGCCCTACCTGCTGTGCTATCTCTTCAGCCCCCCGTGTAGCTATTTTGATGGAAACTTATTTGTTGAATGCTCTTCTGTGCCATGCAGTGAGCTAGCAATTAAGAAGAAATACAGTGGTAAATTCATGGTCTTTATTCCTCAAAGAAAGTGTATTGGCGAGGCAAAATTAATGTGTAAATAATAAACATTTAAGTGATAAACATAAAATACTCAAAAGATTTAAAACTTTTTTTATGTAGGAGTACTACTATTTATTCTGCCACTGATTAGCTGATTGAATTGGGTATGAACTCCACCTTACTTTTTTTTTTTCATTTTTATACAATAAAACACCCATACCTTCACCAGTGCCCATTCTCCACCACCAAAAACCCCAGTATACCCTCATTCAATATGCCAAACACAGTAACAACAAAATCTCCAATGGAGATGTTACTGGGCCCGCTCGAGCAAATCAATGAACAACGGGAGGACCTTTACCTTTACCTTACCCTCATTCCACACCCTCCCCCTACCTGTGGAGCAGATGATTTCCACATTACTCTCTCTCTACTTTGATTACATTTAATATTTTGACACCAGACCCACCATTATTATTTGGGATTTTACCCCAACACTCAGATCTGCTGAAAAGGTAACAGTAGACAATTTTTTTTCTATTGCTGGTTATAAATAACATATGATGTTGCCTGGCTGCAGTAGTGGCCGCGCAATTTTGAAATTCCGAAATTTTAACCCTTAAATCTGGAAGGATTTCTGCCAAAACCTGCTGGGCTCCGAGATTTGTTCCTAAGTCTCTGGGATCGTGGCTGTTAAGCAGCTTGAGCAGGAGCCAGAAAGGCCATTCATGGGCAACGACTTGGGGTCTCGTTGGGGTGGAGAGGAAAGGGCCGGCTCCACCCTCATCCCGCGAGGCCCCATGTGTCTCAACACTGAGGGCTCAAACCTGACTGCCCAATGGCCTCCGGAGGATGGTGGCCACCAAGCTGCCTAGGGGGAGCAGGCAGAGGAGGGACAACACCCTTTCCCCCCTGCGGTGGCCCAGCGACAGTAACCTACTGTGGGGTCCAGATGAATTTCTGCCAAAAGCCTCTGGGTTTCGAGATTTGTTTCCGAGTCTCTGGGATCATGGCCATTAAGCAGCTTGATCAGGAGCTAGAAAGGCCATTCATGGGCGGTGACTCCGGGTCTTGTTGGAATGGGGAAGATAGGGCCAGCTCCACCCCTTCCCTTGAGACCCCGTGTGCCTCCTCACTGTGGGCCCAAACCTGACTGTCCAGTGGCCGCTCGAGGATGATGGCCACCGGGCCACCAGGGGGAACAGGCCAAGGCACGAAACCTATTCCCACCTGGGGTGGCCCAGCACTGGTAACCTACTGCAGGGACCAGACGCATTTCTGCCAAAAGCCTTTGGGTTTCGAGATTTGTTTCTGAGTCTCTGGGATCACAGCCGTTAAGCAGTTCGATCAGGAACCAGAGAGGCCATGCCTCCAATTATATAGCTGAGCCGGAGGTGGTTTGTGGGTTTCTCCCACATACCTAACTTACACCCTAACTTTTGGCCGTTGACTTTCTTGGTAAACTTTGCCCCAAGTTTTTGGGGTCTGGCCAAAGGCACAGCAGCAATTTTGGGGTATCTGGAAGTCTGAAGGCGCCATCAGGCTGTTGATGCACTCGCCTCACAGGTACAGATTGACCTGCTGGCGGCACCATACCCCCGATTTAAAACATTTTTAAGGGGCTGGGGAGATAGCTCAAAGGGCTGGAGCATGTTTTGTGTGAGCCCCAGCACCTCATGGCTCTCGAGCACCGCCAGGAGTAGCCCCAAAACATTACACCATGAATGTAGCCCCCCTCAAAAAAAAAACATGTGGGAGCAACCACTGTGGCCACAATTGGTAGCTCAGGACTCTTTGTGGTTCTGCGTCAGAAGTAACCTCTGGCATAACTGGTGCCTGGGATTGCAACTGAAATAAGAAGCAGGGCAAATACCTTTACTCCTTACTACCTCTACCACCCCAGCAGACATTTTTCTTCTGTTTTGTTGTTGTTTGTTTGTTTGTTTGTTTTGGGCCATACCCAATGGTTCTCAGAGGATTCTCCTGACAGCAAGTTCAGGGCTCATCCTGGCCATGCTTGGTAGACCAATTGCGGTGTTTGAGATCAAATTGGTTTCTTTAAAGGGGTGCTGTTTTAAAGGATGTTTTTATGAATAAAGATCTGATCAAAGAGGTAATGGGAAAAAGGGGTAAATTTACGCTTCCCTCCCCATACTATCGCTCTGGCCCCTTTCCTTTCTCAGTTTGCAGTTATAGTCTCGAGTCAATGACTTCTCTATTTTCTTAACGGTGTCTTTGAAAATTAAAAGTTAAAATTTTTTATATTATTTCTTAAATTATGTATCTGGTTTTGATGATAGGTCTAAAAATATTTGCCTGATCTTAGATAAGGCTGTGCTTTCTTATCTGAGTGTCTAATTCTTTCTATACCATTATTGAAATCTATTCTGTTCCATTTATCTAATATGTGGTTTATGCCAGTACATTTACAGTAAAGTTTAAAATCAGGTAACAATCTTTTTCTTTAAAATTATTTTATCTCCTTTGGGTTTTTTTTGTATTTTTATGTAAATTATGGTATGAAATTGTCGATCTTTTAAAAAATTCTGTTGGGGCTGGAGAAATAGCACAGTGGGTAGGGTGTTTGCCTTGCACGCAGCTGACCCCGTGTTTGATTCCCAGCATCCCATATGGTCCTCTGAGCACTGCCAGGAGTAACTCCTGAGTGCAGAGCCAGGAGTAACCCCTGTGCATCGCCCGGTGTCACCCAAAAAGCAAAAATAAATAAATAAAAATTTAAAAAAGAATAAAATAAAATAAAAAATTCTGTTGCCAAAAAGGTAGGAGGAGTGGAGAAAGATAGTACAGTGGACAGGGCACTTGCATGCATGCACTGACCCAGCTTCAACCCCCTAACACCTCATATGGTTCCCTGAACCCTGTCAGAAGTGATCCCTGGGTGCAAGCCCCCAACCACTGTGGAGTTTAACCCAAAACAAACAACAACTGTTTGGAGGCCACACCCAACTGTGCTCCTGGTTCTGTGTTCAGGAATGACACCTGGTGGGTTGCCAGGGATTGAACCCAGTTTGCCATGTGTCAGCCCCTATCTCCTATCTCTCCAACCTGATCAGTGAGTGCCTCTGTCCATCCCATCCATCCTTCCATCTTCCCTTCCTCACTCCTTCATGCTCACTCACTCTCCGTCCCCTTCACCCTGCAAGGCTGAACTGTGTACCTGCTCCCAGGTACCTGCTGCTCCCAGGTCACACACTTGAGTTTCAGTGCCCACATACACTTTGTGTTGATGCCTCCAAAAACAGATCTTGGTAGTGGTGCTAGAATTGTATTTGATGCATGTGGGGAAGTGATAGATAAGAAAGTCAAGTCTCAGCTTCTGAGACAGGAGCTTTACCTTGAGATATCACTAAGTCTTTCCTTTTTTGGAACTGAACAGTTCATCTCTCGATTTACTTAGATCTGGCTTCATTGAAATTCATATATCTTGAGTGTTTTTGACAAATCTATCCAATTTTATACTATTTTAAACTACAATTTTATACTATTCTTTTGTGAATAAAAGTCTTTCATGTGTTTTTAACCAGACCGTCCCTTGCAGTACTTTTACCCATATAAACTAATACTTCTATACTTTTATTTCTTTTATTAAAAAACATTCTTAAAAACATTTTAAGAATGTTTTTTAAGTTACTGAAGGTACCCTAGGTATAATTGTATTGTATTGCCTCTAATACTGTGTAGAAACTGTTATTCTAATCTAATGGAGAAGAAAGCAATGTTACCTTGTGTAACTTTAATCGCATGTTTCTATTTTAAGGGTTTCCAGCTGAATTCTTGGGAGAGAAAATGGCCTATCAGGGCTATCAGAACAACCAGAGCTGGCCCGAAAATACAAATTTTGGCTTTGAATCTGAGCAAGTGGTGAATCCTGTTGAAACTGGTAAGTGTAGATTCGCTTATAATTCCAGAATGTGAACTGTTACATAAAACTGAAAAGTCACAACTACCATTTAGATAAAACATTGAATCTAAATATAGCTTGTAAATACAGCTTATTGCCAAAGTATGATTATTTTCCTGAACATTTATTTGACCCTTTTTCCTTTCAGTAGATCTCTTTTGAGGCACATTCACCCTTCTAGTTCTCTCCCATTCAAAAATTATTTTGAACATATTAATTAAAACTTATAGAATTTGAAGACTAATAATTAGTATCTTAATTCTAATGAAAAGATTTGTTGTAATAACAGTAGTACTATTTGTTGCATCCTTATTTCGTGGCAGGCATAGTGTGAGAGCCTTAATATACCTATACAGCTTTTATTTGATAGAAGAGAAAACTCATAATTGATAACTTAGTTATCATTTTGTTATAATTTTTAATTACATCATATAATTTAATTATCATTTGCATTAATGCAAACTGATTCAGAGTTGGGAAGCAGAACGTTCCTAGAGCTGGAAGTGGTAGGAGGAATGAATTGTAGGAGGGCCTCATAACAGTCAAGCCAAGAGTAATTCCTGAGTCAAGTAAACACTGATCATTGTTGGGCGGTGCCCCAAAACAAAACAAACAAGAGAAATCCTATTCTCTTTAGATACTGCCCTCCGAGGAGTGATCAGATAGATAAGGAGTTATCCACCTGATCCTGTGCAATCACCATCTACTTTTTTTTTTTTCTTCCTGTGGGGAGGGGAAACGGCTCTTGGACCACACACAGTGATGCTCAGGGATTACTCCTGGCTCTATGCTCAGGAATTACTCCTGGCGGTGATTTGGGGACTATATGAGATTCTGGGAATCGAACTTGGGTCAACAAATCAAATGCCCTATCCACTGTACTATCACTCTGGCTCACCATCTATTTTTTTCTCAGTGAATTTACTTATTTTGTGGTTTCATATGAATATAATCAGATAGCATATAGTCTTGTAACTGGATTTGTGACATCACTAGAAGAAGCATGGTCCTCCCGTTTTTCATTGATTTGCTCGAGCGGGCCCAGTAATGTCTCCATCATGAGACCTGTTGTTACTGTGTTTAGCATATTGAATACGTCACGGGTAGCTTGCCAGGCTCTGCCATGCGGGCGAGATACTCTCGGTAGCTTGCCAGGCTCTCCAAGAGGGGCGGAGGAAGCGAACTCGGGTCGGCCATGTTGGCCGCTTGTAAGGCAAACGCCCTACCGCTGTGCTGTCGCTCCAGCCCATCAATAAGTATTTCACTCATCACTAAGTATTTCATTCTTTCATAAAGATACATAATACTCATTGTTGGATTACCACATTTTGTTTACCTGCTCATTGGTTGTTTTCTCTTCACTATTATGAATAATGATATTTTAAATTGAGTTGAGTAGATATGTTTTCAATTGGTTGTTGAGTAGATATGTTTATTGTATTGAGATGACAGTTATCGCCCTCCTGGCCAGAAAAAGAAAAGATGAGAATTGTTGAATCAGATCGGCCAAGCTGATTTGCCAAGCAACTGTATTGTTTTACGTTTTCTGCCAGTAATGTATGAGGTTTACAGTTCTTCCACTGCATTGACAGCTCTTGTATTGCTTTTCCTCTTATTTTCAATTATAACCAACACAGTAGGTATCTCATTCTGACTTTAATTTTTATTTACTTAGAGACTGTTCATGCTATCTTTTGTTTCTTTATTTTTGGACCATATCAGTGATGCTCAGGAGTTACTTCTGGCTCTGTCCTCAAGAATTACTCATGGTTGTGCTCAAGGGACCTACATGTAAGGCAAGCGCCTTACTTCCCTATCCTATCTCTCCAGTTTCTCTTATTATATCTTTATGTGTTTATTTGCCACTTAAATCACCCTTAAAGAAATGTGTATTTGGAAGACTGTAGAGATAGTATGGTGGATAGGGCAATTGCTTTGCATGTGGTCAACCCAGGTTGGATCCCTGACACCCTGTATCATTCCTCAAACTCCACCAGGAGTAATCCCTGAGCATAGAGCCAGGAGTAAGGCCCAGGCATAGCCAGGGTTGGTCCAAAAACTGAAAAAGGAAGGAAGGAGTATTTGGGGCTGGAGAGATAATACAGTGGGTAGGGTGAAGCCAACCTGGGTTCAGTCCTCAACATCCAATATGGGAGGAAAGGAAAGAAAAGGCCCATCAACAAATTCTACTTAAGCCAGTTTGTCAGTCCATATGATTCTTTTTGTGGAGCTTCTTTGATCTGTGCTTCAAAAGAGACATAACAATTCTTAGAAACTCTCCGCTTATAATCATTGGAATTTTATTTATTTTGTTTTTGGGGCATACCCAGCAATGCTCAAGATTTACTCTTGGCTCTGTGCTCAGATATCACTCCAACTTGACTACACGCAAGGCAGATGCCCTACTTGCTGTATTCCATAGGGTTTCTCCATAGGCTTTGCACTCAGGAGTTAATCCTGGCAGTGCTCAGGGGATCGTATGGGATGCTGGGAATCAAATCCAGGTCAGTTAGGCAAGGTAACACCCTACCCACTGTACTATTGCTCCAACCCTCGGTTCATTCTCTTTGCACTTGTAGAATTTAGAAAGGTACAGATCAGCACCAGTTGAAAAAAATGTTGATGCTTCATATTTGAGTACTGTCTCACAGATCTCGCCAAAGTTATGTAATTTAAGCAAGCCACAATACAAAGGATTTCCAGTGATGGCGCTTAATAGAAAACCCCTTTAAGATCTTTTTTTTTTTTCTTTTTGGGTCACACCCAGCAATGCTCAGGGGTAACTCCTGGCTTTGCACTCAGGAATTAATCCTGGCAGTGCTCAGGGGACCACATGGGATGCCGGGGATCGAACCCGGTTCGGTTATGTGCAAGGCAAACGCCCTACCCGCTGTGATAACGCTCCAGCCCCCCCCCCACCCGGGCCCTTTTAGATCTTGATGGGATTTTTATTTTATTGTAGAGCAGGGGAGTGGAAGGGAGGGCAGTTGGGCTATACTCAACAACACGGGTTATTCTTGTCTCTGTGCTCAGGAGTGGCCCCTGCTGGTGCTCAGAAGACCATGCGTGGTACCTGGAATTCAAACCAATTTTAGCAGGATACAAGGATGCAAAGTGCCTTAACCCCATACTATTTCTCTAGTCCCATGTAGAATTTTTAATTGTAAGATAGGATAAGAACACCAAAGAAAAGAATGTAAACAGAGAAAGGGTCCCTACCCATTTTTTTTTAGTTTTTAAAATACATATATTTACATAAATATATAAATTTCATATAAGCATATATTAAATATGTAAATTACATTATTTTAGTACTATGTCTTATATTTATATATTTATAGCTATGATGTATAAATATATACTGATACTATCTTTTTATATTATGTATTTAACCAAAGGCCTTTGTTGACTTTAACTAAACTGTGTCTCTCTTCTACATGTCTCACTCCTGTGGCCAGAAGACAGTAAAGCAGTTAGGGTGCATGCCTGAAATGTGCTCAACCTGAGTTTGATTCCTGCCGCCACATGGTCCCCTGAACATTGCCAGGTGCAGCTGTCAAGGCCCTTGAGCACCATCTTGGACTCCCCTCCCATTCGGAAAAAAAGCCTAAACTCTACCTTATACTTGTGCTTTTTTTTGGGGGGCGGGGGGCATGCCACTCTTTCCAGGATGCCACCAGATGTAAACTAGGTGTTACAGTGCTGTGGGTATGAGACTTGAATGGGGGGGTAGAGCGAGGGAAGCACGAAGGTCTTGGAAATGGAACCCAGGGCCTCACACATACAGGGAAAATACTCTACCACTCTGCTACATCCCCAACCCATGTTCTAGGTTTTTGCTTTTGTTTTTCTTTGGGCCACACCAGGTACTTAGTACAGCTTTGTGCCCCCAGATCACTCATTGGCAGTGTTTTGGGGACCATGTGGTGCTGGAAATCAAACCCAGCCTTTTTGCATGCAAAGCAAATGCTCAGCCCATTGAGCACCATCTTTTGTGGCCCCCTCATAAGTTTTGGTTTTTCAAGAGCACACATGTCATGCTATAGACAACCAGTAAATAAAGTGTAATGAACTTTGTAAAAAATCTTCTATTTTCAAATGTGATTTAGCAATCTCTTACTCTAAATGTGAAAAGTGTATAACAGTCTCACTAATTCTTTAAGCATTTTCCTTCAGTGGAAGTGTGAAAGGCAAAATGAACAGCAGCTACCCTGAACCAAGTCAAGACTGGAGAATGAATGTTTATAGCCTTCCTCAAATTTCAAATCCCCTGATGTTCTAAAGAAGCAGCATAAGGCACTTCCTCCATTCCCAGTGGTTTCTCAGTTTGCCTTCTGCTATTTACGTTTCTCATGGCATGATCTCTCCTAATCCAGAAGTCCCTTACGGCAGATTTAGCTACCTCAGAACCAAGAATGATCATTCTGTTAAGGTTTGGACTTTGCATTTGCTTCTGACAATTGAAGTGCCATAAGAGAATGAGTCATTGCAGCATCACCAAGGAACTAATTCTAAATGCAGGGTTGGTTTTTCTTTTTTTGGTGGAGAAGGGAGGAATGGGAGTGGCAGTGTCAAAGAACTGATGACCCTCTACGGTTGTTTTGACTAATCTTAAAGGTAATTCAGATTATACTAAATTGTGAGGTCACGTCCTACGCACAGATTTCTTGGTTAACCTGACTAGACTATGTCCAGAGACACAGAGGAAGACCAAGTCTGAGGGATTGACCTCTCACTGACCTTGCACATACTGACGTAGAGCCATATCCTGTACCCTAGCTTCCCCCCCATGTTAGAAGACAACAAGTTTAGCTGATTTTTGTTTTTTTGGCCATAACCTGGTAGTGCTCACGGATAACTCCTAACTCTGTGCTAAGGGGGTCAGACATGCAGTACTTAAGAGTACCACATGGTGTCAAGTATGGAACCCAGGCCTCCCACATGCAGATATGTGCTTAAGGTTGAGTTATCTCTCTGGCCCCTTGCAGATGTTTTGAGTGTCTATACTCATGCTAACTCCTGACACTGGAGTTTAATATTTCTTACCTCAAGGGGCTATTCACCTTTTCTTACTCAGACAGCCCTTTTTCACTTGTTCTAGCTATCTTCTTTTAATAACCTGAAATGAATGTTTACTGAAATATACTTTGGAGCTATAATTAAGTCTGTAATTAACTCTTAGTATTATTTTAGATTAAGTATTAGTTCTTTGAGTTTGATATGTATTTTGGCTCTTTGATTTAGATATTAGATAATACAAAGCTGTAACTATGTAACATACAAATTAGTGAGTAATGAATATATTGATTGCCTAGTACTCACATCTCAATGTACTACTTACGTCACATATGCAATTAATCAGTTCATTGCATAGTAGGAATGTTCAACTTTCTAGTTGTCACTGGGAATGAGCTTGGATTCTTCTCTGTTCTGTTTCAGATCCCTTTAAGGTACACCATGATGATAGAATGGATGATTTTCTCTTTCTTCCAAGTGGAACAACTAATGTTTCAGCATTTACAGAACAAAATGATCCCGTGAAAGACAGTTATGGTATGGTTTATACAACTATTTTTTTTTCTTTTTCTTTGTAATTGTTGTGAGTCTGCAGTGCTTAAGAGTCTTTGGGGCCATTCTCAGATGGTACCCAGGAGCCAAGGGATTAAGCCCAGGCCCTTGCAGCACTTGAGCTACATTCTCAGCCCTAAATTTATTCCTCAGCCCTTTTTTGGTGACCAGATATACTGTCTCCCTGAGGCCTAAGCAAATCTTACTTGTCAGCTTGCAGTATCCATATTCCTAGGTTTGTATAACTTTTAATATGAAGATAGCCTGGCATCTTAGCAAAAGCAGAATTTAACTTTTACTCACACTGTGTTTTCAGGCAGAGCTGTCTAACAGAAATCCAGATCAACAGAGAACAAAATGGGAATATGGAGATAGCTCAAAAGGCTAGGACAGGGGCTGGAGCGATAGCACAGCGGGTAGGGTGCTTGCCTTGCACGCAGCCAATATGGCCGACCAGGGTTCGATTCCCAGCATCCCATATGGTCCCCCGAGCACCTCCAGGAGTAATTCCTGAGTGCAGAGCCAGGAGTAACCCCCGAGCATCGCCGGGTGTGACCCAAAAAACAAAAAACCAAAAACCAAAAAAAAAAAAAAGGCTAGGACATATACTTTGTATGCAGAAGGCCTGGGTTAATCCCTGGCATTGTATGGGTCCCCTGAGCACCACTAACTGTGACTCAAGTACCCAAAAAAGGGGGAAAAATTACCAGTGCATGCAGTATATATTACTTGGAGTTTGAAAGTAGTTCAAAGTGGGAGCTTAGAATTTTAGCTTATTTTATATCCTACATAAAGAACAATAAATTTGTAGCAAAACAGCAAAATAAAAAGAAACCATTTGCGGCTTCTCAAAGTAGCATGCTATGGGAACCAATGGGAACGAACTGAGTTAGGTTTGTTGGCATATTCTGCATGTGCTCTGGGCTTAAGAATGTCTTTAGGAAAAGGAAAACATATACTTTTAGGGAGAAGGGGGGAGATTTTACAGAGTTTGTGTCTCATTTGTGCTATTCTTCTTTATACTGAAGAACCTCTAAGAAGAGAATCTCCTGTCATTTGTTGGTTTGTTACTTGTATTTGTAGTCCTTAGGTTCCCCGCACCCACCCCCATCCTCTGCCACACCCCGGATCTGCTTGATGCAAGGCAAGCACCTTAGCCCTGTACTCTCTCTCCAACATTCTTCAGACACTTTGGTTTTAGCATTGATTCCTGTTTTTGCGCTCACTCACTAGTTAATTGTTTATTTGCTTTGATGTCTCTATCGTATCTTTTTTCTCTTTTATGCTCTTTCTGCTTTTCTCTAATATAAACTATCATTTCATTTATACCCAAACCACTTCTAGTAGTCTACTAACAGATCCCTCTTACCTCTTATTTATTTTTAATTTTTTAATCTTGTGTTGTGAATTGAACCCAGGACCTCACACATCAAGACAAGTGCTCTGCCACTGAGCCACATTTCATGCCCAGATCCCTAGTTTCTTTTAAAATTCGTCTGGAACTATAGCTTAATGGACTAGTGCATGTGTGTTATACACGTAGGAACCCTGGATGTGATCTTTGACATTGCAGCCAGAAGTTGCTGAACACTGGATATAGCTCCCTTCCAAAGAAAAGAATAAAATTCACTCTGGAGCTTGGGAGAAACCTCATTGGACTGGAGTGCATACTTTGCATGCAGGAAGCCTCGGTCTGATCCTCAGCACCAGATGGTCCTCAGAGCTTTGCCAAGTAGTACTTTCCCCTGAGTACTACCAGATGTAGCCCAAAAACAATGAAACAAAATTATCCTGGGGTCTGGGAATGTGGCTTCAATAGTAAAGTATTTGCCTTGCATATGTGAGGCACTGACTTTGATCCCTAGCACTGAAGACCCCTTTGGCACTTCTTGGAATATCCCTGGGCCCCAGAGTACTGTAGGGAGTACCCCCCACCCATAACAGTAATAAAAGTTTTGGTCTAAATATGCCTACTATATTAATCATTTTAAGTCCCTGCTTTAGTCAATATCTTAAGACCTTAAGGGAAATCACATTTTTCAGTTCAATCTAAATTTTTTCCTTTTTTTTTTTTTTTTGAGTGGGGAGAGGCACACCCAGCTGTGCCCAGGCTTACCCCTAGCGCCCAGGGATTACTCCTGGAAGGGCTTGGGGACCACATGGAGTGCCAGGGATTGAACCCAGGTTGGGTACATGCAAGGCAAGTGCTATACCCATTGTACTCTCCAACCCCATGAATTCCTCCTGCTTTTCTAGATCTTTCTTTCATTGTCTATTCTACTCCAAGTTTCCCTCTGGTATGCAGGATCTATTTGAATCAAACTAGTATTTTAGTGCTAGGAACATTCTTGTCCTGTTGGCATCATCATTTTGCGCTTTGCAGTGTTCACTGCTCTACATCTTAAACCTGACTACTCTCTGTTCTCTACCTACTTGTTGCTGTTTTTTCTGTGAAGTCTTTTCTGGCTATTCTGACTCTCATGGTGTTTTAATCTCTTAAAGCACTTAGTCCAGGCTACAGTTTCCATTATTTAATTATGTCTGTCTAGCCTCTCTAAATTGTAATAATCTTGATGGCAAAAAACAGGTGACGTTGGATTGCCTATTGTGTCTGGCAGAGTGAGAGCATGATGAAAAATCATTTTTAGGCCTGATGATGTGGCTCAGTGGTAAGAAGCATGCCTTTTATACATTAAACCTGGGTTCAGTTACTGGCACAGGTTGGGGTGTTACAGCACTTTTTGTTTTTGTTCTTTGGGCCACATCAGAAATGGTCAGGGGTTACTTCTGGCTCTGTACTCAGGAATTACTCCTGCCTGTGCTTGGGGAACCATATGGGATGTCAGGGACTGAACCCAGGTTGGCTGCCTGCAAAACAAACTCCCTACCTGTTGTACTATCTCTCCAGCCCCATTAAAACTCTTTAAAAAAAATTGCTTATGAGGCTGGGGACAACACAGAGGACTGGGGTACCTGCAGTTGCTCAGAATTTGATCCTTCGCACCACATGGTCACTAGAGTGGTGCCAGGATCAAATCTCACCACCATCCAAAGCTCTTAAACCCTGTTGGGTTTGACCCAAATATCAAAAATTTAAATTGTGGGCCAGAGAAAAAACTTAAGCAAAGCATGCTTTGCATGCAGGAGGCCTGGATTTGTTTCTAAGTATCACATTATCCTTCAAGTACCACAAGGAGGGAATCTACCATCCCTCCACCTGCAGCACCTACAGTAGCCCCTGAGCACTACTGGGTGTGACCGTCCAAGAAATGTTTATGAGGTTATTATACTCAGTAGTGCTCCCACTTTGCATTATGTAGTGCCAAAGATCAAACCCTGGGCTTCAGGCCAGAGAGATTATACAGTGGTAGGGCACTTGCCTTGCATGGAGCTGTACCAGGTTTGATCTCAGGTCCTGCCAGGGGTGATTCCAGGGGTAAGTCCCAAGCACTGCCTGTTGTGACCTCAAAACAAAATCAGCAAATTTCCCCCAAACTCTGACCTGACACTTAACAGCATATGCTCTAAACCTTGAGCTATGTTCCCTGGCCTTTAATAATAATTCTGTTATATTTGTGAAATCCTGGGATGAGGACATAGCTCAGTGGACTACAGTGCATGCTTGGTATGCAAGTCTAGATTCAATCCCCAGAATTCATGGTCACTTAATCACTTCACTTAATCCCCGTTATTCATCGATTTATTCGAGCGGGTGCCAGTAACGTCTCCATTCATCCCGGTTGCGTGCTAGCGTAGCCCAATGGTATCTGTTCGTTTTAGGAACATGTAGAGCCTCAAACCGATCATTTAGGGTTTTGACGAAGAAGTCTGACCATCTTATAGGTGGGCGTCCACGTGATCTTTTGATGTCTCGTGGAATCCAATCAGTAATGGCTCTAGTCCAGCGGTTGTCTGTAAACCTCATTACATGTCCAGCCCATCTGATTTTTGATGTCTTGGCAAATGAGACAGCGTCCCTGATTCTTGAGCGTTGACGAAGATCAGAACTCCGGATTCTATCTCTCATTTGAGTGAATCGTGATATTCCAAGCATAGTTCTTTTGATTCCTCTTTGAGAGACCCGAATAGTGTTCTCATCCTGTTTTCGTAGGGTCCAGGTCTCTGAGGCATATGTTAATGCAGGAAGAATAGTGGAATCAAAGAGATGTGCTCGTAGCTGGAGGTTCTTTATCCTTTTAGTTATTTCTTCAATGCTCTTGAAGGCATTCCAAGCCGCTCTCTTCCTCCTGCGTAACTCAGGTGCCAGGTCATTCATCATGTTGATTTCTCGACCTAAGTATATATAACTGTTGCATTCGGAGATGGTGGTTCCGTTGAGAGCGAATGGAGCGTCAGGAACAAGGCTGTTTCTCATAAACATTGTCTTCGTAAGATTCAGCTGTAGTCCGACCTTTCCACACTCACGGTCAAAGTCCGCAAGCATTTGTGCCGCTTGGCTGATGTTTGGTGTTATTAGAACGATGTCATCAGCAAAGCGGAGGTGGTGTAGTTGCCGACCATCTATCTTCACTCCCATGTTTTCCCATTCTAGTCGTCGCATGATGTTCTCGAGGGTGGCACTGAAGAGTTTTGGTGAAATGGTATCACCCTGCCGAACCCCTCTCTTGATATGGATGATTAGAATTCATGGTACCCAAGCAAAATTCTGGAAGTAGCCCCTGATATAATATGCAAGTAAAATACACATGTGCGTGTGTGCATGCAAACACACATACACACGCACACTCACTCTTTTATTTGTTAAATTAATTTAAAAGACACTTTTTTTGTTTTGGTTCTTAGGACCATACCAGGAAATGTTTAGGGGTTGCTACCAGAAATTGTCGGGGCAGGGAACTGTATCATGCCAGGGCTCAGACTTGTGCTTCACTTGCAAAGGATATGTCAGTTCATTCAGCTTGTCTCCCCAACTTTTTACATAATATTTTCACTAAATTATCCTCTAATATTGGAAAAGGAGGTGTTAATATTGGTAGGATTTGGAGAGAAAGGGTATTGGATAGGACTCTGCCTTGCGTGCAGCCAACCCGGGTTCAATTCTCAGCATCCCATGTGGTTCCCCGAGCCCACCAGAAGTGATCCCTGAACTCAGAGCTAGTAGTAAGCCCTAAGCTCCGCCATGTGTAGTTCATTTTCATTCATTCATTCATCATCCTGTTATTCGTCGATTGCCTCGAGCAGGCCCCAGTAACGTCTCTTTCATCCTAGCCCTGAGATTATATTCAAGGCTCTTTAGGAGAATGAGACCCATCATTGTTACTGGTATTTGGCATATTTGGTACGCCACGGGGAGTTTGCCAGACGCTGCCCTGTGGGTAGCCTGCAAGTTTGTCCAAAGTAGGAATGAGATAGTAAGATGTCATAAAAAGATGTCCTGATAAGATGTCCTGATAAGCGGTTCCAGGAGCTGGATTTTATAGTCTCTGAGTCTTGGCCGTTGATAGGATTACACACACGGTGCCAGGGGGCCAGGTGGTGGGTGTGACCCTCGCCTACTGGAATTTGGAGGATCTGGGTGGAGGATGCTCGACTCCAATCCGAGTAGGCTTGGAGATCTCGGCCCCGGAACCCGCGTGGCTTTGTCCCTCTGCCAGTTCAAAGCATATAATAATAATTGAAGACTATTATTGACAACAACATGGTAGCTATCAATGACAACATGGTAGCTGTCAAAACTTGAAGGTGCCAGTAGTGTTTACATTAGTTTTTAGGTCAGTATGCATTTAAAGGTAAAAGGTAAAGGCCCTCCCGTTGTTCATCGATTTGCTCGAGCAGGCCCAGTAACGTCTCCATTGGAGATTTTGTTGTTACTGTGTTTGGCATATCGACTACATCACGGGTGGCTTGCCAGGCTCTGCCCTGCAGGCAAGATACTCTCGGTAACTTGCTGGGCTCTCCGAGAGGGGCGGAGGAATCGAACTCAGGTCGGCCATGTTGGCTGTGTGCAAGGCAAGCGCCCTACTGCTGTGCTATCGCTCCATTATGCATTTATAAAATATATACAACTGATTTCAATGTTAGATTTCTTTTATTCCCTCAATGTTAACCAAGTTTCAAAAATGTTTTTGTTTGTATTTCAATATTAGGTCTGTTTCCCTGTGATACATTTTCTCCCGCAACTGTTGAAACTCCGGGCTGGCCTGTGGAGGCCCCAAACTCTCCACTTTCAGAATCTGTCATTTCCCCACAACGTCTTCAGCCCACAGCAGGTAAGTGACACAAAACTTCTCTTCATTAGTTAATGGTTGCAGTATTAGCTAATAAAAATTATCAAGCTTATATTTTAGCAGTCAGTAATAGTACAGGTTAAAGTTTCACAGCTGGACTGGGATATATATTTAGGTCAAGTGATAGAACACATGGGTATGTGAAAGGCCTGCATCTGATCCCTGGCACTATATTACCCCTAGTGTCCACCCAGTACCTTTGGTTGTGATTCTTGAACACAGAGTTCTGCTTTGTGTAGATACTTTTTTTTTTTTTTGCTCTTTGGGTCACACCCGGTGATGCACAGGGGTTACTCCTGGCTCATGCACTCAGGAATTACTCCTGGTGGTGCTCGGGGGACCATATGGGATGCTGGGAATCGAACTCAGGTTGGCTGCGTGCAAGGCAAACACCCTACCCACTGTGCTATTGCTCCAGCCCCTTTGTATAGATACTATTAAAAAGGACCAGAGAATGTAGCTGTTAGAAAAGATGAAGTCATGAAATTTACATATAAGTGGTACTACATGGAAAGTATCATGTTAAGCGAAATGAGTCAGAAAGAGCCGGATAGACACAGAAAGATTGCATTCATCTGGGGAACATAAAGTAATAAAATAGGAGACTAACACCCAAGAGTGGCCGAGATTAGTACCAGGAATTTTGCTCCCTGACTTGGAGGCCAGCCATACTTGCTGGGGGAAAGGGAAGCTCAGATAGAGAAGGGAGCACCAAATAAAGGGTGTTGGGAGGATCCTCCCAGGATGGGAGAAGCATGCTGAAAGTAGACTATAGACCAAACATGATTGCCACTCAATGCCTCTCTTGCAGAACACAGAACCCAAAAGGAGAGGGGGAGAGAGAGAGAGGAGAGAGAGAAAGAGAGAGAGAGAGAGAGAGAGAGAGAGAGAGAGAGGAGAGAGAGAGAGAGACCTCATGGTGTTTCACTAATAAAAAAATAATGATTTTTTTTTTAAAAAAAAGGACCAGAGAGATAGTACATGAGGTAAGGCATTTGCCTTGCATATGGCTGCTTTGGTAATGACCCTGGTTTGATCTTTTGTACCACATATGATCCCCTGAGTACTGCCAAGGATCACTCTTGAACCAGAATTAGCCCCAGTGTGCTGTGGGGTGTCCCCATAATCCCAAAATAAAATAAAGTGATCTTCTAAAAAAGAAGAATTTCATATCTGTCACAAATATTTTTGAGTATGAATTACTGATTTCGTGTTTGGAGAATAGTTGAAATGTAATGTTTGGCATCACTGTATCACTGTCATTCCATTAATCGTTGAATTACTCGAGCGGGTGCCAGTAATGTCTCTATTCTACCCAGCCCTGGGGTTTTAGTAACCTCTCTTATTCATCTTTTTCCAATGATTGGAGGTTCTTTTAGGGTCAGGGAAATGAGACCTGTTGCCGTTGCTGTATTTGGCATATCGAATATGCCATGGGGAGCTTGTCAGGCTCTGCCCGTGCAGGCGGGACACTCTCAGTAACTTGCTGGGCTCTATGTTTATATATTTTTCTCTATGATTTTTTATATATCAAAAATATTGTGAAATGAGTCTTGTAATATGTTAATTTGGGGAATCAAAGCCAGGTACTAGGTCCTCAGTACTGTCAGGTATTGCCCAATCCACACAGACACATACATACACACACACACACACACACACACACACACACACACACACACCCCTACCTGAGGCCAGAAGGTGGCTTAGTGCAAAAGCACTTACCTGGACAGCTTCATGCTAGAAGTTCAAAGCCTGATGCCACCAGTCCACCAACATGCACCAGGCAACCCTGAGGACTTTGCTGTATGGAGATCCATGGCCAAAAAGGGCCCAGAAGATAGGTTAGTCGCTTAAAAAACAGTGAAGGCGAGCATGAAGCCATGAATTTAAGTCACCCACTGCAGTGATCTTGACAACCGCATGTTTTATGATCCCCGGCAAAGGTCAAAAATCAATTCTGTTCACTAAAATATTACTTAAATATTACTTTAATATTAATGTTACTTAAAATATTTGGCATATGCAAGAAAAAATGTGGGGGAGTTAGGAGAATACTCCTAGTATTTAGGAGTCCTGGGGGACCCTCCAGTGATTCTCTGTCAACTGAGCCAATAGTCTGAAGTCAGGACCTGAGAACACATTTACTGCAAAGGCCCTCCTGTAGTGTTACTTATTACCTGAGTCACCCAGTTGATGCTGGGGACCTCCAGGGTCACATCCAATAATGCTCATGGGACTGTGTGGTGCTCAGAATGGATCAAATCAGTCTGCCACATGCAAGGCATGGCATGCACCTTAATCCCCGCACTGACTCTCTGGCCCTAGAAAATCCTTTAACTCAGTGCAGATTGAGAATTCTGGGCTTTTTTTTTTTTCCTTGATGATGCACACATTCTTTTCCTGATATTAATGATACATATGTGTTGCTTTTTTTTAAAATCCTGTGAATTTGGGGGGCTGGAGATACAGTACAGTGGATAGGGTGCTTGCCTTGCACACTGCATACCTGAGTTCAATCCCTGCATCCCACATGGTGCACCATCAGGAGTGATTCCTCAGGGCAGAGTCAGGAGTAACCCCTATGCTTTACTGGATGTGGACCAAAAGCAAACAAAAACCAAATAAAATCCTGTGAATTTCAAGGGGTGGAGAGATAAACCACTGGGATGGTGTTCAAGGGACCATGCTGTTCTGGAAATTGAACCTAGTCTTCCTTATGCAAAGCCTGTACTCCAGCCCTTAGATCAGCTACTAAGTTTTGAATATGGAGCCATAAAAAGGTAGTTGTCGTCCCTAAATTTCCATACTTATTTATTTCCCTTAGTGCCAGCTGAGGATGTAGAAATAGCATCAGAAGAGAAGGCTCCAACAGAAGCGTTGGACATAATGATGGGATTGAAGGCACCATCAGCAGAGATGACTCCAGCCAAGGATACAGCTCCAGCCAAGGATACGGCACCAGCTCCAGAAGCTGAGGTGACATTGACTAAAGACATGAAATCACTTACTGAATCAGATGGGGCACTGGCCATGGACATGGAATCATCTGTTGAATCAAATATGACTCTTGTCCAGGACATGATACTGCCCAGAGAATCAGAGGAGTTTGCAGATCAGGATGTCGTATTGCCCACAGAAATAAATGTGTCTCCAGCCAAGGACACTTTACTGCCCACAGAAACAGACGTAGCGCCAGCCAAGGACATAATACTATTCAAAGAAACAGAGAGGGAACCACCTATAAATACAGATTTGACCCCAGCTGAGGGCATAGTACCACCCACAGACAGTGGCATGACCCCACCTAAGGGTGAAGTATCACTCTCAGAAATAGATATGGCACTGGCTAAGGACATTGTTTCATCCACTGAAATATCCTTAACAGGGGATGTGGCCTTATCCTCAAACACAGAACTTAACATAACAGATCATATGACACTGCCCCCAGAAACAGAAGTATCCTCCATTAAGGAGATGGCCCCATCTCTAGAAATGACTCTGGACAAAGACGTGTCCCCATCCCAAGAAACAGAGATATTTCTAGGAAAGCATGTGGCACCACCACAAGTAACAGAAATGGCTGTGGGCCAGGATGTGGCTCCACCCCAAGTAACAGAGGTGGCTGTGGGCCAGGAGGCGGCTCCACCCCAAGAAACAATAACGGTTCTGGACGAAGATGTGCCTCTTCCACCACAAACAGAGGTGATCCTGGCTAAGAGTGTGGCTCTGCCCTCTGAAACAGAAGTGACCGAAACAGAAGTGACCGTGGCCAATGACTTGACTCCTGCCAAAGATGTTTCACCACCTGAAGAAAGAGAGGTGGCACCAGTTCCCGTTAAGAACATGGAAATTATACAGACACAGGAAGAAATCAGTGAGGATTCCCAGTTAGAATCTCTCCAGGACAAGAAACAGCCAGCTTCACCTGCTTCCATGATTTCACCAGGTATGGATTACACATAGTCTATATTTCTGCCTATCAGATGTGTTCTTCAGAAGGAAAAGTGACCATTGTCTTCCAAGTAAAGTAATCACACTGTACTTTGCAAGTCTATATACAGTTCTACGCTTGAGCAACTCATTCTCACTTTGACCCTCCGTCAACAACCCTATTCTTGTGCTCTTCTTATCTTGCTTTTTTTTTCCCCCTAACATAATTGAGGCAATGAAAGAGAAAATTTTCAAACTTCCACTGCCTCATCTACCTAACTATGTGTGTCTGTTTCTATCAGGAGTCATCCCTTCCATTACTTTGAGTAAATTACCCCTGCTTGTGATTAAAGCCAGTCTGTATTTTAACTCAGTCTACCTCTCTTGCCTGTTTAAGTTCATTGCTCTAACTTTTCTCCCCTTTTTTACCTTTACTATTTACACTCCTTTTATTGTTTCTACCAACTAGCATTTTCCTACCTAGGAGGGAAGTCCCTGTCAACATTACTCTGTTCCTCCTTCCTTCCAATTTCTCTGCTCCCCTCATAGGAGCATGGCTCATTCCTCAAAAAGTTCTCATTTTCACTTTCTTCAAAATGGAGAAATAACTGATATCATGCTTCTCTGACCCCTTTGTGATGTTTACTCTTACCTTTAGAACCAGCAAAAACCATGGGCCAAAAGTACAACTTGCCAACAGATGAGGATTCTGTGTTAGAGAAAGTAGAGCAAGAGAAGCAATCTAGTAGTCGACCTTCTGAACTTTCTTCAGAGATTTTAGGTAAGTTGGGAAAACAGGACAATCTTTGAAACTGGGAATCAGGATGGATCGATTTAAAGGAGAGATGTAAAAATTTGCTTGTTACTTTTTTTTAAAAATTAGCACTGTGTCAACTTAGAACGTCTAAATTTTAATTACTTTTTATTGTTCTGTCCTGCACAGTTAGGCAGATTATTGACTTATAGCTCAGTTTACGCAGCTATAATAGTGTTTCTCAACCTTTTCCCAATCATGGCCACCTCCTGATCTTGTTTCCTTTCCATCATCCCCTCCCCCCAGTCCTACTATGTACCCCGTTAGTCTCATGCCTTCCTTTATACAATTTTCATGTGTGGCCCCCTTGAAATACACTGGGGGACCACAGAGGGCCAAAAGGCACTCAGTGAGAAATGCTGATATGTAAGATGAATGAATTTATCATACTGCATACTGTGAATACTGGCTAGTTCCAGTCTATTTCATGGCTCAGCAGCATTGCCTTAGAGTTACTAGAAATGCAAAATCTTGGGCTCTACCTTTATCCTTCAGAATCATACACGTTTTAATAAATTCCCCAGATAATTCTTAATCTGTGTTAAACTTTAGGAGGCACTGCTCTAAGGTGTTCTCTAACTTAAAGTTTGACCATTTAATGAACTTGATGTGTTTTTGATGCTAAGGTTGTCAGGTGTGGTGTATGCATAGGATCGTGAACTAGCAATTCTCTGGTTTCTTTTTTGTGATTAGACTTGTGCACTTGAAGGACTTTGATTTCTTAACTGTTTGTAGTGTTCTATTGGGTGCACTATCTAGTACCAAATAGGAAGTGTTTGATATTTTCTAATGTTTTAGTGTCCAAATATATTAGTAAAAATTTGCCAACTTCTTTTTATATGCAAAATGTACTATACAAAGGTATATAATCATTAAGTCTGGGTCCTTTGTCTAGTTTTATAACCTGCATGTTCCCAAAAACTTTTTTTTTAATTAATTTTTATTAGTGAAACACCATGAGGTGCAGTTGTAGACTTACAAATTTTTGTGCTTGGGTTTCAATTATACAGTGATCAAATACCCAAAAACTCTTAAGTTCAAAGACTTATGTAATAATTGAATAAAATAGTATAAAAGATGGCACCAAATGGCTGCTAATTGACAAACTAAATCATCTGTAAACATTATAGGTTGCTAAAATTAGCAGTGTTTTTTTTTGTTTGTTTGTTTCATTTTGGGGTTTTTTGGGTATTTTTGAGAGAAAATGGATTTGGGGTCTTAAGTAAAAAGTAGGATTTTGGTGTCCAGAGCGATGTATCAATGGGTAGGGCACTTGCCTTGCACATGTCCAACCCAGATTTGATCCCTGGCATTCCATGTTGTCCCCCGAAAACAGTAATTCCTGAGTACAGAGCTAGGGGTAAGGTCTGAGCTTTGTTGGGTGTGGCCCAAAAACTAAAAGGATTTTTAGGATACTTAAAAGGGTAAAAAAATATTTCAGTATCTCTTTGAAATTGCTTCATTGGATTAGATTTAGCAAGAGCTATTTTAGACCTGCTATTAATGAGACTTTTTCCAGGATCTTGGATCCATATTGTAATGACTTGGAGGCAGAAAGAGATTAGATCAATTGACTTCCTGAAACTTTCCCAATGAAAAAACCCTAATTAAATTTAATTCCAAGTAATTAATCTTGATTGTTTTAACTCATTACACTAAGTGATCTTATGTGTATTTCTGTGTCTTTTGGAAAGTATATTTAAGAACAGAACTTTGAAATCTAAGACACTGGTCTTTTGAAATAGGATACTCTGGTTCTGGGATGATGAGCATTTTCCCTTGGCCAAAATACTAATTGAGTAATTTTTCCTTTTTTTTTTTGTTTGTTTGTAATGTTTCTTTTTAAAACACTATTATAAATCTAGCCTTCTGGTCTATTTATCAGAATCAATCTGCTTAGTTTAGCAAATATTTAGTATAACTTTGGTGATATACTCTTAGAATTTAAAATTCTGCCCAAACTTATATATATATTTCAGTCACTTAACAAATACAACATAAGTGATAGGAACTTGCCATCTTGCTGTAGAATAGGAATGGTGTATCTGTTAAAAATAATGCAAAATATGAATATTTATAGGCATTAATATTGGATCCATATTGTAATGACTTGGAGGCAGAAAGAGATTAGATCAATTGACTTCCTGAAACTTTCCCAATGAAAAAACCCTAATTAAATTTAATTCCAAGTAATTAATCTTTATAGGCATTAAGTTCTCATCATAAAGGCTATGTAAGATCTCTCTTTGAATTTCTTTACTCTAGTTTCAAGCAGTTTAATACAGTTTTTAAAAAACTTATGGCTAGAATGATGATCTTTTTTAAATATATGCTAATTCTATTTAAGGGTGAGAAATGTTTGGAAAAAACTGTTTTTCTAAATGAGATAGTATGTGGGTTGGTGAAAATAGATAAATGAGTCACTAGGTGGATGTCTTTTTAAAGAAACAATAGCAAGGAGCTTTCTATTTGGAATTTTAGCCAACTTCATGTATTGCAGGTACCCTTCCCAAACAAGCCAAACAAGTGTACAGACCTGCTGACCGCCGGTCTTCCCGGTCCAGGCCTTCCAGGGTCCCTCCTGAGCTGCTAGGAGGCTCTTCTCCACAGAAGACTCTCGACCCTGGGCTGGGCGCCAGTTCCTTGTCTGAGTTGAGTTGGGTCTCTGGTTCATCTTCCTGGGTTGAGCCTGGAGTCCAAAGGAAAACTATTCCTGTTGGCTTCCCTGAATCCCAGAGAGATCTTGGCAGGGAGGCCTGGGACACTGAAAGCACACCAATGATGATGAAGAAGAAAAAGAAGAAACCAAAGCAGAAGAGATATCCTCAGCCCTGGGCTGGAGGACCATATAATGATGACAGTGCTGACAAGCCTAAAGGTCATCCCTTTTTACCTGACTCACAGAAATTAGATATCCTTCCCAACCAGTCGTCTGTAGTGGGCACAGAATGTGGAATGGAATCCAGAGGAAGTTTGGAAAAGGAAAGTGTAGTTGACTCCAAAGCAGCCCAACTAGTAACTGTTAACTTGGCCTCAGAAAGTCTGACCATCCCTTTGTGTCCTTCAGAAGCACCCCCCAAAATTGCTGTAAATTCTCAGCCTAAGCTGAGAGAAGATGCAGAAGGCAGAGGAAATAAATCAGAGCCACAGAGCCAAGGCAACAAAACACTACAACAAGATGAATGCAAATCACAGCCTGCACCCCACCCGAGGACTCTAGATAAAAACCAGACAACAGGTTCTCTTAATTTGGAAAGACCCCTGACCGAAGTTTTTGCCCACAAAGAAAGTCCTTTGGCAGTCATACCCAAAGATAGCTGTCCTCCTGTCTTGGATAAAGAGGCTGTGGGTAGAATTTCAAAACCCACAGCAGCAGATTTGCCTAATTTCACATCCACAATGACAGCCAGCAGTCCTTCAGAAGGTAATGTAAATGAAGTGAATGATGAGACTAAAATGATTAAAGTGCAGAATGACAAACACAAAGGGCTCTCTGAAGGGACTGAGGAAGTTAGAGAACAGAAAAAGGAAACTTTATTAAAGCAAGAAATTGAAATCTTTGCTCCTGAGCAGCTGCAGGACAAGGTGTTAGTTCAGGCACCCGGGCCAGGGAACGAAACATTGAAGAGAATCACAGGTGATGGCAAAAGCAAGAAGGGCAAAGGAAGTTCTGGGAAAGCCAGAGCAAGTTCTGGAAAGGGGAGAGTAAGATCTGAGTTGCCATTACTTCAGGACAGCCAGAAAGATGGCAAGGTTGTTCTTTTGCCAAGTGAACCGATCCCTAAAAGCGAAAGAATGGCTACTGGGAATAAAAGTGAGGAGCTTGGGCTGGATTCTTCAAAGCAACCAGGGGTCAGAACTGACCTTGTTGAGGGAGGGGTGGTGGTGGAGCTGAAGGAGACTTCTGATACTAGGGCGGCAGACACCTTGCAAGCATTGGTTCCTTTAGGAAGTGGGTCAGGCTTCACTGAGATTTTTAGTGCGAGAACAAAAGATGGAGCAGTAAGTATAGATACAAAGATCAGTAACCAGAGTAAGGAAGGAAAGTGTCCTTGGATGGATCATGAGGCAGTACCCCCGATTTCTGAAAAGCCTAAAAAAAGAGGCAGTGAAAACAAAAACAAAAAGTTTAAAAATAACTATTCCACATACTCTGCTAGACAGGACAACAGGGAAGAAATCCTCAACTCACCTTCTATAGGTAAAGATGGAGATACTCAAAACAAGGAGTTAGGGCTCACTTTCCCCATAACTCATGATCCTTTGCATTCAGAAACACCCACAATGAAAGTAGTTGACCAAAAGGATAGAAACGTTGAGGTTAATTCTGTTGTGCTTGGGGCTCTTGGCAGGGACCAAATACACACAGTCAAGGATTCTACTGTTACAGAACCAGCTACCAAGGTGACAGATGTGAGCTGCCAAGAACAGATTGAGGAGGAAGGGTATGTTCCTTCAGGACTGTCTGAGGACAATAAGACAGATGTAGCCACGGGACACACTGCATTGGCTGACAAACCAAATAAAAGGAGTAATGATAGAAAAAGTAAAAAGGTTAAAAATAGTTTTCCTGAGAAGCATATTCTGGAGAGTAAGACAGAAGCAACAAAAATACATGTTCCCATGGAAACCACAGGGGACCACAGACTTGAAGGAATTGGCTATATGGATGAAAATAGAAACATTACATTCACCTGCCCCAGAACGCCACCAGGGTTAATAAATAAGCACACCCTTGGAGAGGTTCTGGAGTTAGCAGCCAGTGAAAAAACACCTGCTTCAATACCTCAAGTAGTAAAGGAAAGTGATTTCTTTCCAGAGACCTTGGCAGAAATCGGGCAGGGCACAGTTCCACCCCAGACTTCTAACTTAACAATGGTAGATAATTGTAGCAAAGATGGAGTCCCAGATAAATCCAAGGCTCCCTCTGAGGTTATGCCCTCCACAAACACAGGAGGAGGTGCCTTAGCTTCAACAGCAGCTATAGAAGCAGTTCATCTTGGAAATAACTGTTTGAGTAATAAAGGTAATTTTACTGAGCCCATAAAAAATGAAACTGAGATAGAAGTAAAACATGTATTAGGAGAAATTGAGTCAGTGTGCAGTGGTGCATGTAAGCTGTCAGTAGAGAAAAATACAGAGCCAACAAAGGGGCACCTTGTTTCTGGAGTCCCAATAGAAGACCAAAGGCTGCCTGGTGAGGTCAGAGTCCTCGAAGCTTGCCCAGATATGAGTAATTTTCCAGCTTATTCAGCAGAGAAAAAGAAAGAATCCAAGGAAATGTCTGTATTGGGAGACAAAGCACAAAAGCCTGATTTCTGTGAGGACCAAAATGCTGAAGATAGAGATTCCAAGGACCTAGAAAGTTTGAGTAAGAAGATAGATAAGACTCTTTCACGTCCCCAAAATGAAAGGGCTGGATTGGAAGAAGTTAATACAGTCACAGAACTACAACAGTCACAATCAATAGCTCCAGAACTCCACTCAGGTTTCTTAGATGGTGAATCAGAAGCTCCTCCTTTGAGAGGGGTAGATAAATCAGTAGTGACTGCTTCTGAGGATCTTCAGCTCCCAGAGACCAGAGATGACATTGTGGAAGCACCTGAGAAAATCACGGGAAAATCTGAACCAAAGACACTGGGAGAAGGGAAGAAGGGAGATAAAAGCAGAACAGCCGAACCAATGAAAGGCTATATGAGACCTACCAAAGTCCGAGGCCTTGCTCCAATTTTGCCAAAGCCCACAGTCCAGGAACGTGAGAGATCCAGGCAGCTGAAGTTCAGTGGTATGAACCTGCCATGGGGAGATGTGTGTGCTTATAGCTTTTGGAGGCATCATCCAAAAAGGCAAAGAGCTTGTGCTTTGATTCTATCCAGATTCAAATAATCCCCATTAATCGTTGGTTTGTTGGCATGAAAATCTGTAACTGCTAATTGTGTATACTGTACCCAAGGCATGCCTTTTGTCCCGCTTGAAAAGAATGGTTACTTGGTTGCCACCTATTTTCACAGCTCTAAACTTTGAGCTTTAGGGGCAGTTTAATTTCAAGATACAAATTATTGAGCAGGTGCCTATCACCAACCTTGATTTTTTTGGTGTGTGTCCCTCTTACATGTAAAGTTTACAGTCAATTTTTGATCATTAAGGTAAAGGTGAAGGCCCTCCCGTTGTTCATCGATTTGATCGAGTGGGCCCAGTAACGTCTCCATTGGAGACTTTGTTGTTACTGTGTTTGGCATATCGAATACGTCACAGGGAGCTTGCCAGACTCTGCCGTGCGGGCGAGATACTCTCAGTAGCTTGCTGGGCTCTCCAAGAGGGGCAGAGGAATCGAACTCGGGTTGGCTATGTTGGCCACTTGTAAGGCAAACGCCCTACCGCTGTGCTATCGCTCCAGCCCTTTGGTCATTATTTTAAGTATATGGGAGGGCAAAGCAGGAGCCCTGGGTTTGATCCCCAGCACTATATGGTCTCCTGAACATCACCCGTATATAATTTTGACCCTTCCCCCTCCCCAAAGAAAAAAAGAATGTACAGGGGAAAATGATTCTATGACTAGCTGCAAATTGAAGGGGTTGGGTTAAAAAGAGATGGATTTTTGTTTTGTTTTGTTTTGTTTTGTTTTGTTAACATGTAACTTGTGCTGG
The DNA here is from genome assembly GCF_029834395.1 of Sorex fumeus. Taxonomy (NCBI): domain Eukaryota; kingdom Metazoa; phylum Chordata; class Mammalia; order Eulipotyphla; family Soricidae; genus Sorex; species Sorex fumeus. The sequence continues at coordinate 48,960,980 of NW_026606129.1, read as the reverse complement.
TGATCTTTACATCCAAATTAGTTGGAATTAGATGAAAATGGTCTGCTATTTTGAGGTAGCTTGTGACCTGCATTGGCAGACAGACTTTGTGTTTCTGGTAGTAGAAGGTGATCTTCCAGTGAGGCAGCCACAGCTCTTACCAGTTGCTGAAAGCCATTGGCCCACATGGGCCTGTGGTTAGTTTTGGACAGTCTTTTGTCCATGAAACAACTACAGCTATGGCCAGTCCCCAAAATTTGCCCATGTAGGATGCTTCATAATTCTGTTCTTTTTGATTGTAACCAGTCAAGTTTCAACTGGAATAAAATTCAGAACGTGATTTCTTTCAAATTTAGGAACGTTAGCTTTCCCCCATTCCCCCAGAACAATATACATCTAATTTTGGCTTAACCTTCAAAAAAATTGTTTCCTCATCTTTTGGGTTTTTATTAGGCTACCAATAATGCTTTTCTCAACTTGCATGGTGTAGCTACAACTAACTCTAGACTTGTAAAACTGCATTGTAGCTTTTGGAGAGCCTTCATCATGGTTTGATGTTCTGCATGGTATGGACTTATTTGGGGTAAAGCTAGTGTTGTGCATGAATTTGTACCTTGTGAGAAGTGTGTGCTATATGAGTTGAGAATGCTGAGAATTGTTTTTTGCATAAAATATTCTCATCTTTACATTTTTTGAAAAAATTCCTTCCCTGTGGCCAAGGCAGAAAAATATAGAGGACTTCTAAGCTTTATTAAGATTCCCAGTATTCTATCCAGTTCTTTAATTTTCATTTCTAGACTGGTTCTCTACTTTCAGCAGTGATACCAAGGGTAACATGTGAACTTTCTTTAGCTTAGTCATCTGTATTAAACACTATATATAAATATCGTTAGCTCAGTATTTCCTAAGGAATGTAGAAAGAGAATTTCTTATTCTAAAGATGCACAAGATCTGGGGTCCTGCCTTGATCAGGCCAGGCTCAGACTGTGTGAAGAGTAACACAGAGTAGCTTTGCAGAGTGGCTGGGAGGAGATGGATTTGGACATAATGTATTGTTTTTTTTCTTTAAATTCTTTCTTATCTATTTCTTAATGACCATCTCTTTTGAGGTGGGCTTTTTGTCCTTTTGTTTTGGGGCCACACCTAGTGGTGCTCATGGCTTACTCCTGGGGGTGATCAGGTGACCATATGGAGTGCCAGGGATTGAACCTAGGTTGGCCTAGTGCAAGGCAAACACCCTACTTGCTATACTATTGTTCCAGCCCCTCTATTTTTTTTTAATAGTTGGAAACATTGTTGGGGCGGGTGGGGGGGCAGTGACAGAAAAATACTTGTACACGGCCAACCTGCGTTCAATCTCAGCCACCCCATATAGTTCACTGAGCCCTGTCAGGAGTGACTGAGCACAGAGTCAGGAGTAATCCCTGAGAATTGACAGGTGTGACTCAAAAACAAGTCAAAAAGTACAAAACATCGTCCTAGTTTTTGATTACATATATTCGCATGTACAAAGGGGAATACATGTAGGTTAATTTCCTTTGACCAACCTCCAATCTAGTTTTCCCTCTGGAAACATTACAGTGTTTTAAACATCCTTTCTGACAATTTGTGTGTAAAGAAGTAATGACATATATTTCCTGCATTTAAAGATGTATAAAATGTGTCATATGTACTGAACTGTTTTTTTCTTTTTTTAATCAGTCACGGTCACAGTCACGGTCCTCCGTTGTTCATCAATTTGCTCGAGCGGGCCCAGTAACGTCTCCATCATGAGACTCGTTGTTACTGTGTTTGGCATATCGAATACGTCATGGGTAGCTTGCCAGGCTCCCTGAGAGGGGTGGAGGAATCGAACTTGGGTCGCCCATGTTGGCCGCTTGTAAGGCAAACGCCCTACCGCTGGGCTATAAATTTAACAAGTATTTTAGAGATCTTTACAAATCAATAGGAAGGGCACTCAATTTTTTTGAATATATACATATTGGTGGAAAGGCTAGGGGGTTGTGTAGGTGCTCTGGGGACCAGGAAGTGCTGGGGCTTGAAGCTGGGCCTCTAGCATACAAAGCATGTGCTTTAGCACCTTGCTATCTCCCTTAACATTTTCCAGTTTTTGACTGTTGGAAATAAGGTGCATAAGTCATATATACATATACACATATATACATATACGTGTATACATATATACATATATGTATATATAATTTCACATTAGTACATCTGTGCAGTTTGGGGGTTTTTTGCGTGTATTTTTGCGGGGAGGGGCAAGGTAAGTGATCTGTTGCTGAGTTATATTCCCCATCCCACCTGTATATTTCATTATTTTTCTTGGTTTTGGAACACATTTGGCAGTGCTCAGGGCTTACTCCTGGCTCTCTGCTCAGGGTTCACTCCTGGTGGTGCTTTGGGGCCATATATGATCTGGTGATTGAACCAGAGAATCACTGTCACTGTCACTGTCCTCATCTTCCCGTTGCTCATCGATTTCCTCGAGCGGGCCCGATAACATTGTGACATTTGTTACTGTATTTGGCGTGTGGAATACATCACGGGTAGCTTGCCAGGCTTTGCCGGGTGGGCGAGATACTCTCGGTAGCTTGCTGGGCTCTCCAAGAGGGACAGAGGAACCAGAGAATATACAAGGCAAATGCCTTTAACACCAATATTATCTCTCTGGCCCTTTTTTATTAAGGCCCTTGCTTTCTTCATTCTTTTCTCAGAGTAACCTTCCAGAAGTTTTAAATTCTTAAAAAAGGAAAATGTAAGGGCCAGGGAGACAGCTCAAAGAACTAAAGTATGTGCTTTGTATTTAGGTTTTATCCTCACACCACATGACCCTTAAGCACTCCCGGAAGCAGTGTCTGAGCACAACATTCAGGAGTAGTCCTTGAGCACATTTAGGTTCAGCCCCAGAGCAAAACCAGAAAATGTTAGCCAATATTATATTTTATATTCAATTATCTTGGCACAAACTGAATCACTTTTCTAGCCAACAATAGGATGACACACAAGAATATAATGTAAATTGTAAATCAGAGGCTAACTTAGGGAGATTTCTTTTCCTCTATTCAGAGGCCAATTTGGGATGAGACTTGGTCTGACTCCAGCATTTTATTCTATGAACAGAAATTTCAATTTATAAACATGTACATCCCTCTAACACATTTCTTCTTATTTTTGGGGGGAGGGGCCATATCTATTGGTGCTGAGTGACTACTCCTGGCAGTGTACAGGGGATCACACCTGGATTAATTGGTCACTAGCCAAGGCAGGTGCCTTACCCCCATTACTATCTCTTTGACCTTTCTGTCCCTGTTTTTTGAATGAAATAAATTATCTTTTGTTAGTCTCCTCTTTGGATTTTTTTGTTGTGGTTTATTTAAAATATTTTTGGCTTCCTGGTTGCATCTGGTAGTAGGTACTTGGCGACCATAGGATTAAACCTGGATCTCTGGATACGGGGCATGTACTGTCTGGCCCTGAGTTTTAGCCTCTTTGAAAATAGAGAATGTTAAGGTGCTGAAGTCTCCTATACCTGTTTTGGACTCCTGTTTCTTGTTACTCTCAAGTTCTGGGAAATTTTTGTTGTTGGTTTGTTTTGTTTTGGGGTGGGCCACACAAATTGTGCTCAGGGCTGTGTTCATGGTGGTTCTCTATGCTGGGGATTCAGGGTCAGCCACATGCAAGGCAAGTGCCATAAACCCTGTACTCTCACTCTAGTGCCTAGGGAAATTGTAAAGAGGTTTCTAAGTGTGTTTTGCATGTTCTGTAGAGTGTAGATTGAGATACTTCAGAAAGTCTTAACTAGTCAGAAAAAGGACTTCTTATGGGACTGTTTTGTGAAGGAAAAAGCTAGTTTTCAAGTCTTCTTTTGGAATCTGATATATATGGTTGTGTCACATTTTTGGCTCCAGAAACCAGTAGTTGAGTAATGGCGTACTTGGTATGTTGTTCTTTGAGTGGGCCTTATCACAGCTCACTATCAGCCCTTTCCTTTGCTACTGAGAGAGCATGCTGTCCTTTTTATCTGGCTTCTTTTCTATTTCTTTACTTTGCTTGATCCATCAACTTTTCTAACAGCTGGGAATGTCAGTTTATGGTAGAAAATACTCTTGGTGTGAAATGAAGTAATTTATAAACCCCAAATCTTAACAGTTTCAAGGCATAATACATAAATAAAATATGTTCAGCAAATGAAAAAAATTGTAGTCTTAGAACTTGCTACAATTTTACAAATGGGGAAGTGCTGATTCCTTTAATACTTATTGTCAATTGTACCACTTGTGAAATTTCTCTGTCTCTGGGTTCATTGGGAAATTATACATGTCTCATAGCTGAAAATAGCAAAAAAACTTTTGTTAAAAATTTATTAAAACTTGGGTCAAGAGGGATAGTTTAGCAGGTAGGGTGCTTACCTTGTACACGGCTGATCCAGGTTCGACCCCCAGTACCCCATTTGGTCCCCCAGGCCCACTGGGAGTTATCCCAGAGCACTGAGCCAGGAATAAGCTCTGAGCACTGCCAGGGAGCCGGGTGTGGCCCCAAATCGAACAAAAAATAGTTAGAAGTGCAATAGAGATAAAGGGCAAAGTAATGTAAAACTTCTAGGTAAGTAGACTGCTTAGAGGCATAATGGGATAGTATACAGAATATGTGAAGATTATAGACATTTTCGGGGCTGGAGCGATAGCACAGCGGGTAGGGTGTTTGCCTTGCATGCAGCCAACATGGCCTACACAGGTTCGATTCCTAGCATCCCATGTGGTCCCCCGAGCACCGCCAGGAGCAATTCCTGAGTGCATGAGCCAGGAGTAATCCCTGAGCATTGCTGGGTGTGACCCAAAAAGCAAAAAAATAAATATATATAGACATTTTGGGGTGATGCACAAGTCTTTGGGAAACAAAGATAACTGTGAAATATTTCCAAAAGAGATGGGGGGAAAGAACAAAAGGTAAGCTCTCGTAAGTCCTGGAAGTTCTGTGTGTCTCCAAAGCAGAGAATCTTGAACTTTTTTTTTTTTTTTTGGTTACACCCAGCAATGCTCAGGGGTTACTTTTGGCTCTGCACTCAGGAGTTACTCCTGGCAGTGCTTGGGTTATCATCTGGGATGCTGGGGATTGAACCCAGGTCAACCACTTACAAGCAAACTCCCTACCCTTTGTACTATCGCTCTGGCCTGGACCTTGAACTTTTTGATGGAGATAATTAGAGAAACAAGGAGTGAAAAGCAAGAAAGAAAACCTAGTTTAGTTGGATAATTCTTCTTTTCCCTTTTAGGTAGTCTTTGGGAGGGTTAAAATTATTATTAAAAGAACAAAAGTCTGTGGCTGGAGCTTTGAATACACCTGACTTACCTTGCTACACCCAACCCTGACTTAGTTCCCGTCATCCCAGAGAGGGCTCAGTTGATCTCTGAGCCCTCAAAAATAAAGAGCAAAGGTCTGTAATTTCCAAATTGTGCTTGGAATTTTTCATCTATACTGATTTTAATTTTTTAGGGTCACAGATTCATTTTTTTAGAGTCACTGGAATTCAGTTTTTTTTCCATTGTTTGCTTCCCAACTTTTAAAAGTTAACCAGGTTAAAAAGGTAACTCATGATTTTCTTGAGTTTGACATGTACTAAAAACTGTTTCTAAAATATATTAGAATATGGTTTTGAAATTTTCGCACATATTTATGTATATATAAACAAAAGGATCATTTACTTTCAGATTAGAAACTAGACTTAAGTTTTACAACTTTGGGGCCAGAGAGCTAGTACAAGGGGTAAAGTGCTTGCTTTACATGCAGCCAACTCAGGTTCAGTCCCTGGCACTGCAGGTGGTCCCCTGAACATGATCAGAAGTGATCCCTGAGCACAGAGCCAGGATTAAGCCCTGAGCACTTCAAGGTAGCACTGCACTGTAACACTGTCCTCCCATTGTTCATCGATTTGCTCGAGTGAGCCCAGTAACATTGTGAGACTTGTTACTGTGTTTGGCATATCGAATACGTCACAGGTAGCTTGCCAGGCTTTGCCGTGCAGGTGAGATACTCTTGGTAGCTTGCTGGGCTCTCCGAGAGGAGTGGAGAAATCGAACTCGGGTCGGCCAGGTCAGCTGCGTGCAAGGCAAATGCCCTACCCGCTGGGCCATTTGCTCCAGCTCACCCCCCCAAAAAAAAAAAAAACACTTCGAGGTAGGGCTCTAAAACAAATTGGGGGTGGAGAAACCCCCCCAAAAAAAAAAAAACACTTCGAGGTAGGGCTCTAAAACAAATTGGGGGTGGAGAAACCCCCCCAAAAAAAAGAAACACTTCGAGGTAGGGCTCTAAAACAAATTGGGGGTGGAGAAACCCCCCCAAAAAAAAAAAAACACTTCGAGGTAGGGCTCTAAAACAAATTGGGGGTGGAGAAACCCCCCCAAAAAAAAAAAAACACTTCGAGGTAGGGCTCTAAAACAAATTGGGGGTGGAGAAACCCCCCCAAAAAAAAAAAAACACTTCGAGGTAGGGCTCTAAAACAAATTGGGGGTGGAGAAAACTCAAAGAACAATTTTACAACTGTTCAGCTTCTACAGCAAAATCAAGTAGCATAAATCATTATAATTAATAGAATTACTTTCTTTATAATGATAATATACTATAATTTATTTCCTGGGGGTTGTGACATATTTGGCCATTGTAGAAAGTCTACTCATTGCCTTCATAACAGATAAGTATTATGCAGAGATACCAGTTGTACATATCAAAACCAAGACCCTAAACAGGTTGAATACTCGCTTAGGTTTAAGGCACAAGATAGAAACAGAAACATTGGCCTGCGCATCTACTGAGGTCAGAGATTTACAGGCAACATCCTCAGAGGCTTTTATCAAGCATCCTTAGAGGATTTTATAAGGACTCATTGATAAAAGAGCCTTAGGAACCACTTTGTGACCTGAAACATAATAATCCCTACAACATTTCAAATCATCCCCTTTCTTCTTTAATGATGGGAAGGATCTGGTCATTTAAATAATTAGTGTAAAAGAAATCTATGTTTTACGCTGATTAGAGCTTTACTCTTTTTTTTTTTTTTTTTTTTGGGTCACATCCGGCGACGCTCAGGGGTTACTTCTGGCTCTACACTCGGGAATTACTTCTGGCAGTTGGCAGTAACTCCAAGCCATATTTTTTTTTCATTTATTTCCCCTAAAGCCAAATATTTTTTCCATAAACCAAAATTAGAAAGTATCAGAGTTCCAGGGGCTGGAGAGATAGTACAGTGGGCAGGGCGTTTGTCTTGACGTGTCCGACCCGGGTTCGATTCCCAGCATCCCACATGGTCCCCCCAGCACTGCCAGGAGTAATTCCTGAGTGCAAGGCCAGGAGTAACCCCTGTGCATCGCTAGGTGTGACCTAAAAAGCTAAAAAAAAGAAAAAACAAAAAGTATCAGAGTTCCAGAGAGATAGTGCAGGGGTTAAGGCACTTGCCCTGCTTGTGACCTACCCCAGTTGATCTCCAAGACTGAGTACTCTGAGGTACGGCATAAAACAATTACTAGACAATGAAGTCTACGTGTGTCTGTGCATATAGATGTGTTTGTTGGAGGGAGAGGCTAATTTGAATAGTGGAGTTGACACCTGATTTCTAAGTTTTGCCTCTGACTTGTTAACTGCATTGCAATAAACTCCCTGACAGACTTTCATGACTTTCATTATGTGGTTGTATACTTATGTTACTCAATTGTGTGTATTTTTAAGTTGGAATGTCAGAATGCCATTATATTTCATTACCACTTCTCGTGTACCCACTTCTTCCCTCTTATTTTTTCCAATTATCATGACTCTCTAGCACCAATTTTCATTGAAAATTCTATTTTTCCTGGGTGAGAGCTTTGCCCTAGACTAAGATGACTCTGGTTCCTTGTCAGTGAACCTGTATTTGCCTGTACATTTGTTGCTACTACACTACTCAAGATCTAGAGGTAAGAGAGATGTGTATGAGGCTCATTAATCTTCAGAACAAAGGTTTAATGTACATAAACCTTTTTTCCAACACTGCAACATTGCCTCTCCCGACCATGAACATAACCGTGAACTAGGTCTCCTCAAGTTAGTACAAAAGGCATGGAAGGTTGGTTCTGTACTCTTGCTGGAGACCATTATATTATGTGAGTAGGGAAGGTGATCATTTGAGGACAGAGCTCTAGTTAAGGAATCTTACTGGATTGGGTTCTTCAAATTTTATATGCCAAAGATGAAATAATCATAGTGTTCACTTTCTAAAGGATTATTTGAAAAATGTAATCAAATCACTGCACTTGATGGCAGATGGCTTTTTAAAATCCCACCTGTCTTTTCTTCATCTTAGAAAAGACATCTCATGTATTCTTAATAGACTATTTCACAGAATCCTGAGTTAGTACATGATAGTCTCTTACATGTGAGGCAACAACAGCTTTGTTCAAGTCAGCATATGGCCTATTTTTTCAATGAAACTTTTCCCCCATGCATTTTAAAAAATAGATCCCTCAAATATATTCTTACACACTTCAGATACTCAGTTTGTAAGCTCAGAGGACAGGGCGACAAAAGACGATGCTGAGTTAATAAACAGGGCATTGGTCTCTCCAAGCCAGACTACCAGAGTTCCTGAGTTCTGGAAATCGGAGGAGGATGAACTGTCCCAGCTTGTTCACATGGCCCCTGAGCACTCAGACTGGGTAGCTCAGAGCAGGTGCAGCAGGGAGAGCTAGGAGGACCCAAGGCAGGAGTAAAAGTACAAGGACCGTGTTATCACCCAAAAGTCTTCTATATGGGTCATGTTTCCAAATTTTTTTGTGATCTTTAAAAAACTCTGTATAATGCTCCCATGAGGCAGAGCTCAGGTGAAGCTTTTGCTGGGCTTTGGGGACTCCACTCAAGTCGGTTTTCAAGTGAATTTGATAAGCTGTTATGACAGGAAACCCACTCTTCCACTTTGAGAAGGAAATGCCTACAATTTTTATATTAAGCTTTTTATTTTTTTAAGTGAAAATTTGGGCAATTTTCTGGAATTGTTCTTTAAAGGTTATAGTCAGGGCTTGGCAAATGAATCTTATTTTTAAAACAGTGTTTTGAGTGGGTGAATATGGAAGTGTGGGGATAGTGTCAGATAAGTGAATGTGTGGGTATACGTGTATCTATATCAGTAAAAGCAGGGATAATTACTATCCTCAGCATCCAGATTGGCACCGTACGGTGTTTTAAATTGCAGATCTAAACAGAGTGCTAGTTAACAGGAAATTGCACTTTCGGTTTAACCGGAGCATTTGTGCAGCAAGTAGGAGGTTCCTTCCTTTCTCTCTCTCTCTCTCTCTCTCTCTCTCTCTCTCTCTCTCTCACATCCTTTTTTTCTTCCTTTCTTTCACACTGTTAAATACATTTAGCGCCAAGCTACTTGAGCAAAGAGGAGCATTGGGGGCAAGAGGTTTTGTTGTGAATACTGGGGACTTGGTGTGATGTCACTGCCAGCTCCGTGCAATTGTAGGTGGTGTTAGAGCTCCAGGAGCAGAGCGAGAGGGGGGAGCAGTTGAAGAGACGATGTCGCTCTCAGACAAGCAGTCAGCCTCTTGCACTGCCGCTTACAGCCAGCTCTGTAAGGGTCAGCCCAGCGAGTGCCGAATGGATTCTCCAAAAGAAATCAGCCAAGCTGGATTTGAGTGGCAGAGAACAGAGGGCAGACTGAATGAAATCGGACTGAATGTCAGCATGGACGGAAAGCTGAAAGACGGGCTTGTGAAGAATGCCAGCTTCCTGGAGCAGAATAAGCTCTGCTTCTTTGAGGGGAAGCTAGACAAAGAACTCAGCATTGAAGTGCAGGACAAGGACTATCAAGCAGCCCCAGGTCACCTTGAGAGCAGGTATGTGATTTCAGAAAGCTGCTATCCCTCAGAGGGGAACTCAGTACACCAGAAGGCAGCTGAATTCCACCTGGGACCCAGAGAGGGGCCAGACAAAAACAAAGCCTCTACAGTTCAGGGGACGGAGGCAGGGAAGAATGGGCCAGAATCCAAGAGCCAGCCAGATCTGAATTACCCTGGGGCTGCCGACATCCCCACTGGATATGTTAAGGAGCAAGAAACCAGTGTTTGGAACCCCAACTTTCATCCAGTGGCTCAAGGCCCTCAAGGCTTTAGGGAAGCATCACCAGAGAAAGAGAATGGCATCCCCGTTAGCTGCCGGTTGACTGGGGTAGTGAATAGCCCTGAGCAGATTGAATGTGAATCCTTGCCTCCGGTGGCTGTAGCCCACCCAGCCCCCACTTCTGAGCGTTCACCCACTGCCATTCCACCCATCACGATGGTGGAGTTCACCCAGGAATGTGTGAATGCCAGCACTCAGGTCAGAGACCCAGAGGAGTTGGAGAAATTGAGCTCTACTGAGGAATGGGCTTTGCTTGACAAAATCCCCCAGCAGAAAAAGGCCATGCGTCGGGCCCTGTCTGAATGTTCTCACCTCTCAGTTCCCCCAGCTGTCAACCTCGCAGATAAGTATCCTGAACTCCCTATTCCAGAAGATCTTGCTTCTAGCCCGCTGCCTCTGAGAAGCTCAGTGCCGAGTCCTGCGCCCAGGAAACTGGGGGCTTCTGCCATACAGCGCTCCATGACAGTGGCGGAGGAGCCAACAGACAGCTACAAGTTGAACCCTGCAGAACTGCCCATCCTGACCACTGATGAAGTACCTTCTTCCATCAGCAAGGAGCCAGGAGCCAAGAAAGAATCGACTCATTTCAACAGCAGCATCAGTAACAACTCTGAGAAGAAAGAAGTGGACACTGCTAGGCTCTGTCTCCAGGAGAAACTGGAGCAGATTCCTGAAGTAAGCAGCAAAGAAAAGGGGAAAGAAATTAGTGAAACAAGAGCAGATTCGTGCTCCCAGGTCTGCCAGGGAGGTGAGAATCAGCCAGAACAGAAGACTGTGGCAGTGAAGAAAGAAATTGAGGTCACTGCAACCCAGAGCACTCCATCGTTCCTGTGTGAAGAGCCCCCACGTGACGGTATGTTTCTAAATTTTGCCTCCATAGGGAGCAAGCAGACAGCAAGGAAGGAACCAAAGTGACAGATTACTAATGCAGGAGCATTAGGCTGCCGGAGTCTGTGACTGCCTGGGGAAAGCTTAATTCCATAGCAGTGGAAGGTTGCAGGGAGGGAGGAGAAAGTGAACCAAGTGAGTCTAGCTGGGTTAGCCTCAACATCTGCTGGCATGACAGGAGGTCGGTTGATTTGGGGGCGCTGTGTGTGCATGTGTGTGCAAAAGGTTAGAGGGTGGTGGGCGTACAAAATTGATCCTCTTAACCACCTATCTTCCTGCCCACCCATCCCCCATCCTCCCACCCCTCAACTCTGTTGGTTTGAACCAGATGACTCCTGAGCCTTAAATCATCCAATCGTAACTGCTTGATTTCCTTGCTTGAAAAATCTGTCACTGTGTAGATACAATGGATTTATCAGTACTACCCTTCTCTCATTAGGTAGCAGCATCTGGGTGCAAGTTTTGTTTTCCAATTTGCTTTAGAGAACATTTTACTTTTGTTCTGTCAGACAAAGAGCCTTTTAAAGTCGGCATTTAATCATTATTTTCCTGTTTGGTTTTTTTTTCATGCTTGACCCAATCTTGCTTCTAGTTTTCTCTCTTTATGTGCACATTTGGGAGGATTTGTGAAGAAATGGGGAGGAAAGTAAAAGAGGAGGGAAGGAAAGACTTGCACTTAATAAAAACTAAATGTCGCAGTCTCTGTGGCTGCCTTCTATGTCTTTCTTCCTGGCCCTTTCTTCTCTTCGCCATCCCCCACTTCCCCATGGGTCCTATTGTTGGAGGTCTAAAAAAGCTTATTTTCCTCGGAATTCACTTTGAACACAAAGGACCATGATTCACAAGCTTGTTGATGGGGATTTAAAAACATGTTTTGTTTGTAAAAATAAAACAACCGTTTCTGTAAAATGTTGTCTCTAATAATTATTTTTCTTGACACTTTTTAATGAAAATCTTTATTCTCTTTAAATTAGTAGAAGTTGTATTTTCTAGACGAGAGATTAGTGGAACACGACCTTGAAGACTGGCAGGTTGTTTTTTAATAAGATGGGCAAAGAGGCCTCATAGTTCCTCTGATTTATGACTCCAAGATAACAAAAACTCAGGTATTCTGTGCACCACTTCTGGCAATAGTAGCTTCCCATGGACAGGATTCTGTCATATTTTTATCACCATATACCCAGTTCTGTGTCATGTGCCTTCTAGGTGGGAAGATTTTAATTTATTTCAGAACCAGTTCTTCCAAGTTCACACTAACTAAAAGTTCATGCAGGCAGGTAAAAATACTTTTCAAATGACTGATAAGCTTCACTAATCTATCCATTCATCTGATACACATTTAATGCCGACTTAATTAAAACACTATGTAGATAAAACTGTGTAAAAATCAGCTATTGAAAAGGCTCACCATGCCCCATCACTGTATGGTACCGAGTATTTTCATTATCCTCAAGCAACTTCGTATCTAATTTGGGGTAGAGGGGAGGGTGAGAGGAAAATCAGAAACCTGGAGGAGGTGAACTTGGAACCCTTTGGTGCCTAACAATGGAGGGAAAGGACTCTCAAGAGAAGGACTCATATAAGTAAAGGTGTGAGGCTTGGTGCGTGTTAGTGAGCTTGGAGTGGCACATTTGGGAAATTATAAACATCTGTTAAGGGATATTTGCTTTCACGAAATGAAAAACACACAGAGGGACTCCTTTATTTTTAAGTATTAATAATATATTCAAGAGTCTCAGGAGGTGTCAGGCTGTTACCCACTGTATGTATCTGAGGCGCTCTGCTTCTCCCTCATCATGTGCTCTGTTCTGTTCCATTCCCTGCTCTGGAAAGGTTTTTCATTTTGTTTCCTTTGTAATTTTGTTCTGCAAAGGACATTGGATTGCCATGGCTTGGGCTCTATGCCCTGCTTTATGCTTTTTTGTTTGTTCTGGTTTTGGCCCACACTTGGAAATGCTCAGGGCTATATTTCACTCTGTGCTCAGGGATCACTCCCTGTGGTGCTTGGGGAACCATGCAGTGTTGAATATCAAACCCAAACCTCACACACTCAGTTCATGAGGCTTTTCTGGCCTGTGCTTTATGCTATTTTTATTGTTTTGTTTTGGGGCCATACCCAGTGGTGCTCAGGATTCATTCCTGGCTTTGTGCTCAGGAATCATTCCTGGCAGTGGTTGGGGGACCATAGTGGTGCTAGGGATCACACCAGACTCAACTCACATGCACACAGTGGTAAGCACCTTACCACTATACTATCTCTCCAACCCTGCTTTGTGCTGTTTCATTTCAGGTTGCTTGCTTGCTTTTAGAAAAAGGCTCTATAGATGTATTGTACTATCTCAGTTTGGATTAGTCTGTCGTGTACCAGGTACCATAGCCTCTTTGTAATCTCAACCATTTTAGAACTGCCCATTTCAATTCACCACAGATGCTTCTCAGGTAGAGGGTAAAGGCTAGCCAATTTAGCCAAAGCCAGTTGTTCAAATGTGCCAAGAAATAATGGGAGAAAAATTTTGAGGGGCTGGAGAGATAACACAGCAGGTAGGGTGCTTGCCTTACACGCAGCTTACTAGTTTCAATTTTTAGCATCTCATATGGTCCCCCAGGCCTGTCAGGAATAAATCTTGAGCACAGAGCCAGGAGTAACCCCTGTACATAACCAGTTGTGTCCCAAAAACAAACAAACAAAAAAATCTAGAACATTTTTTGGAAATGACAGGCTTCATGGTGCTCCCTTATATGTTTAGGGGTTTTTTTCCCCTTTTCCCTTCCCCTTGTGATAGTGGGGTGGGTGGGGGGTGAGGGGTCACACATTTGATTATTATACTTGCACAGTTAGTTCATCACAAATTTAGTATCATGGTGCTCATCCTTGGCATGTGGGGTGGGTCATAGGATTAAGCTTATTTATGGTTTTATGGCTGCAAGGCATACCCCAGCCCAGTTCTCCTCCCCCTCCCCCCATCTCACCCTGCAAGTAAAACTCCTAGCAGTGCTCAGGACTTACTCCTGGCTCTGACTCAGGAATCTCAGGAATCACTGAAATATTTAAACATTACCCCCCCCCCCCCCCAATTAACAGACCTGGTGGGTGATTGCTTGCTGTGATAAGTTGTGGATAAGAATCTGCAAGGAGTGGGCCCCCTTGAGCCTACAGCTTGGAAGCCCTGTCACCCTCCAAATGAAGAAAGAGGAAAATATGCTTTGGGAAGACTTTCCTGCTCTCAGTAGATAAGGTGAACTGGAAGACAAGAGGATCAAAGGGGGGGAAAAAAGTCCTGTTAACAGTTTGATTCAGGTAGCAGGAGATGAAATTCCATGGACACAAGAAGGGGGAAATTGAACTGAGAGAGGAAGGGTTGTAGAGAAGAAAGAGGGAGAAGGTGGGGGGGGAAAATAGTCAGTGGTGGTGCTGCGGTTTTAACCCTGGGTTTCCCAGCAGGTCTAAGCACAAACAATGGAAAGATCCAGCAGAAGATGGCAGTTTTGTGGATCACTTATGAGTTCTGTTTTGCACGTTGTTTTGTGAAACCGGGGGTGTGGGGGGCGGGCATTTATACAATGGCTTCTAGTAGTTAGTTGTCTGGTATGCAGCCTTGAGAGGCCAGAGTTGGTTCGTGACGAGAAGCACCATTGTCTCATAAGGAGATAGCGGTTTCTGCCTTTTTATTTGGAGTCATGGCATGAATAGGTTGAGATCCTGCATGCTTGTATCATTGGCATTGATATGATTCATAAAGTGTTTATGTTACCAGAAAGTCCTGTCTTGTTGAAAACGTTCATAGTGGTCTAGGACCATGGAAACAAATTACAAGGTAAAATGTTCTTCAGCTTGCTTTAAAATAGGTGTTAACCAATCTTACATTGGGTTTTTCTTCTCAGTCTTTTTGTTGTTGTTGTTGTTCTTGTTTTGTTTTGGATCCATATCTTGCAGTGTTCAGGGCTTGCTCCTGGCTCTGTGCTCAGGGATCACTCCTGGCAGTGCTCTGGGGACCATATGTGGTGCCAGGAATTCAACCCAGGTCAGGCATATGCAAGGTAAATGTCATACCCAGCTGTGCCCAAGACTTCTGACTCCCCTGACTCTTAGGGATCACTCCCGGCAGTGCTTGCAGGACCATATGGGTGTTGGGCATCGAACCTAGGTAGACCATATTAAGGCAAACACCCTACCTACTACACTATCACTCTGCACCCCTCTTCTCACGTTTTTATTTATTTATTTTTGCTATTTTTGGGTCACACCTGGCAATGCACAGGGGTTACTCCTAGCTCATGCACTCAGGAATTACCTCTGGAGGTGCATAGGGGACCATATGGGATGCTGGGAATAGAACCCGGGTCGGCTGCATGCAAGGCAAATGCCCTAGCCTCTGTGCTATCACTCCAGCCCCTCTTCTCACATTTTTAAAACAAAACAATTTCATCTTGGGAGTCCAGATCACGCTAGAGCACATGATCTGCATGGAGGAGTTCTGGGTTCCCTCTGTGGCACAGCATGACCCCCTGAGCACTGTGCTGGTAATAACCCCTGCCAACCAGCACCACTGAGGATGGCCAGGAAAAAAGTTTTGACTAAAACTACATATGATTTCAAATACCAAAACATTCAGAGTCCTATCTACCAAGACAAGGTGACATTGATTCACCTTTTTCCTACCCCTGTCCTGTAATACAGTTAAATACTCTGGAAAGAATTTAAGAGACGGTCATAGAAGGGTTCCAAAATGTGGAAAGGAGAAGGTGGACTGGATCAGGATCTCATGACTTGAGGAAGGAAGTGCAGTGCATTCCCTTCATTTCATCTCCCACTAAGAACACTCGAGAGGGGCTGGAGCAATAGCACAGTGGGTAGGGCATTTGCCTTGCACGCGGCCGGCCCGGGTTCAATTCCCAGCATCCCATAGGGTCCCATGAAGCACCGCCAGGGGTAATTCCTGAGTGCAGCGCCAGGAGTAAACCCCTGTGCATCACCGGGTGTGACCCCCCCAAAAAAAAAAGCACTAGAGAATGCCTACCACCCACCACTAACATAGACAATCAATAAAAAGAAGGGAAGGGAAAGGAAAGAACAAAAGAAAAAGACAGCTTGCTTTTGCCAAAAAAACAGGAATAAGGAAGACTTAGTGGTGAGCCCTGTTTCTCAAGTGTCATCAAGAGAATTATTTCCACTCACAGCTGCATACCTGATCCCTTACACTGACAGCAAGATCCTTCTTCTACCCCCTACTGAGTGACAGCGCCAACAGCTCTGGGGCTTTCAGCCCTCTGTGCCCAGGGACGTACAGTTTTCTCTACAGCCATCCCTCCCACAGCAGTGAGAGTCCAGCTAGGAGGGGTGCTTTCCTTGCACGTGGCTAACCCAGGTTCCATTCCTGTCACCCTGTATGGTTCCCCCGAGCATCACCAGGAGTGATCCCTTGAATTCAGAGCCAGGTGTAAGCCCTGAACATTGCTAGGTGTGACCCAAAAACTAAAAGAAAAAAACCAAACCCAGTAGGAGATTAGAGATGTCAGAGAACAGAGACATCAAACTTGAGAACAAATGAATAGAATTGAATAGAATTTATTCAGTCTGAACAAGAGATTAAAATAGACAGGGGTGGGAGGCAAATGGGGGCATTGGTGGAAGGAAGTGGACACTGGTGATGGGATTAATGTCAAAATATTGTATGCCTGAAACCCAATAATGAATAATTTTATAATTTCATAAATAAAAAATTTTTAAATAGATGGAACAAAAAATGTATAAAGACAGACCTTTGAACAGTAACAAAAATTTGATATTTGTATTATCAGGATACAAAGAAATGAGAAAGAACGTGAGGCTGAACTGTGAAATAGTGACTGAAATTTTTTTAAAAAGATTAAAAACATACAGCATATATTTGTGACTGTAATGGAATCAAACTATAAACCAGTAACAGAAAAACTAAGAAAATATTCGTGTGCTTTGAAATTGTGCCATGTACTTCTAAATATTCCATGAGTCAAAGCGGATGTTCTCAAGGGAACTGAATGAAAGTGAAAATATAGTATATCCTGTTTTATGGAATACACCTACAGCTGTGCTGAGGGGAATTTATAGCACTGGTATGTTTAGAAAAGGCTGATGAGAAGGGAGCTAGAGACAATAGTCGGAGAGTATTAGTACTCGGGTGCTAAATGTGGTACAGTGACATTGTAGCATTAACATTAACACTGGTGGATCAGTGATAGTACAGCAGGTAAGGTGCTTGCTTTGCATGCATTTGACCCATGTTTGATCCCTAAATCTGCATATGGTTCCCCCAGCACTGCCAGGAGTGGTCCATCAGCACAGAGCTAGGAGTAAGCCCTGAATATCTGTGGTCCAAAAAAAAAAAACAGAAATATTAACATTGATGTAAATTATTTTGCCAAATTTTACTTTTTTTCTGGAGAGGGGCCTATACCTGACCATGTTTGAGGACACTGAGTTGTTAATTCAGGAATGTGTTCCTGACAGTGCTTGGGGATTTTGCAATGCTGGGCCTCCTTTATGCAGAGTATGAAGAACTCTGTCTCCAACCTATGAAACCTAAATTAAAAAATCAAAATCAGATGGAAAAGAAAAAAAATATCTAAGTTGTTATCTGAAGAACTAGAAAAAGACATGCAAACTAACTGTAAACAAACCAAAACCATTTAAACCAAAATATGGTTTTTGGGAGGTGGGTGGGCACAGCAGCACCCAACGATGCTCATGGCTCTTCTTGGCTCCAATTCTCAAGGATTCCTGGTATGCACATGGAACCCTGTGCAGTGCCTGGAATTGAATCAGGGTTGATTGCATTCAGGTTAAGTGTAAAATCTTATCACGCCGAAGGTTGTATGTTCACGGGCTCACTGGACGGCACTGTTTCACCGCCTGCGTTCGGTGCTCTTGAGCCACTGTGTGTGGCCTGGATCGGAACGGCTGTCGGCCAAGGGCAGACGGAAGAAAAAGCGGGGGCCAGGCCGGTCTATATCAATAGTAGTTTATTCCAATCCTCTTCACTCCTGTCTTTCTCTGCCTCCTTCTCTCCTGGGCCCCAGTCTTGGAAGCTCTCTCCTTCTGGCTCTGACTCTGGATCTCTGGAGCCCGAGCTCTCTCACTTCTCACCCCTTTTCCGAGCTTACATCTTAGTTTATATAGCAGTCACATAAGGCGGTGACATAAAGGTGGGTTGAATACTGACGAATCAACAAAGAGAGGTAAGACCACTCCTCCAGGAGATTAACTCAAGGATAAAATCTCATCTACAGAGATTACTTCAGATTACTAGGAGATCCACCCAAGGGTGGGATCCCAACAAGGGTGTGTTCTTCCTTCAGTTAGTAATC
Organism: Sorex fumeus; assembly: GCF_029834395.1. NCBI lineage: Eukaryota > Metazoa > Chordata > Mammalia > Eulipotyphla > Soricidae > Sorex > Sorex fumeus. Next base: position 48,942,623 of record NW_026606129.1, on the reverse strand, counting down.
TACTTAAATAGTTGTAATAAATCTACTTCTAGCAATTTCTAGAATTTCTAGCAATGTCATTCTATATGAGCACAGTAAGAGATATAAATTTAGTTTGGTTCTTCCTGAGAACATCTCACTATACATTTCGCAGTCCTCAGGCCAGGTTAATCTTCCTAGCTCCAGCAGGGTCCTAGTCTCGTCGTTACTTACTTTTGGATCATGACAGCATTTGTCCATGATCATGCCCTCAACTTATAGTTGAGTATCGTGGCTCTTTGGCCTGGCCCATTTCGATGCCAGGGTAGCTCACTGCTTGCCCTGGGTCCATTCAGTCCCTCGTCGGGACCCTGCTGCTTTTGGGGTGCTAGGAACTAAGGGCAACTGAGTCAAGAAATCAGATGCCCAGGAGTAAATATTATTCGGAGTCAATCAACTCCCAAGTTACAAAGCATAATATTAACTGTCTTCCTGTGTCCACACAGAAAGGACATTGCTCACAATACAAGTTCAGTGTTCTTAGATGGGTGTGACCTGACAAACCTAAGCTACCTGAGGAAGGACAAAAGAGTGTTATCCTACAGTTATCCTACAGTAGATCCTGAAGTATCTACAGAGATTACTTCAGATTACTAGGAGATCCACCCAAGGGTGGGATCCCAACAAGGGTGTGTTCTTCCTTCAGTTAGTAATCTACTTAAATAGTTGTAATAAATCTACTTCTAGCAATTTCTAGAATTTCTAGCAATGTCATTCTGTATGAGCACAGTAAGAGATATAAATTTAGTTTGGTTCTTCCTGAGAACATCTCACTATACATTTCGCAGTCCTCAGGCCAGGTTAATCTTCCTAGCTCCAGCAGGGTCCTAGCACCTTAGTATTACTTCTCCAGCCCCTAAAAACTTAATCTTAAAATCAGCTAAAATATGGATAAAACCTTTAAGAAAACTAACAAAGATAAAAGGAGAGAAGATACCGATCACCAATAATGGAATGGGAATATTATTACTGCTGACATCAAAAAGATAGGGAACAGGAAAGGTAGCTAAAAGGGCCAAGCACCTGCATTGAAGGAGACAGGGTCTCATCCCAGCATCTCATGGTCCCATTAACAATGTTGGGTGTGAGGAGCAGAAGTGATAGTACAGCAGGTAGGTCATTTGCCTTGCGCTCGACCAAACCAGGTTCAATCTCCAGCATCCCATATGGTCCTCCAAGCACCATCAGGAATGATCCACGGGGATCACTTAGATGCCTAGTGATAGAAATGGACATTGAGCCCAAGATTTCTCTGTGCAAAGCCTTTTGAGCTGTCTCCCTGACCTCTGTGTCCATATTCTTTAGGCCATTTTTCTAGTGAGTTGTTGGCCTTTATATGTATTATTATAGGAGTAGTTATATGCTACATTGTCTTTGATATGAAGCTTAAATTTTATTTGCTCATTATCACTTTCCTTTTGACTTTTCTAAAAGTCACCAAAATTTTCAAAATTTTTCTTCGGTTACCATTTGTGGTTTCTGGATTTTGTGCTAGTTAGAACATCTTCCCTAGAACTTGGTCATAAATTTCACTCTAGTTTAATTCTTCAGTTGTCCTTTTGAAATCTGTAGTGGCCTCCCCACAGTGGCTCTCCTGGACATAGCTTTAAATGGTAGACTTTATTTCTGGTCTTTCTGGGTCTGATTTTGTGGGTCTCCTCAGCCTTGTTCAAAATCTGGGTCACTGTGAGAACTGGATCATGTTAATCTCACATCCCTCATAGAGTGGTGCTTTACAGGGAAAGGAAGTAAGGAAAGGACATTAGCTGATCTTCTGGCTCTTATCCCATCTCTCAGCAACCTTTATTCCCAGAGACAAACTCTAGTAGAAGAGCCTTTTGTTCCCTGTGCGCTCCTGGAGTTAGTGTTTAGGTGACAGAATCGTTTTGCTAGTCCCCAGGGAAGGAAAGCAAACTTAGGGCCATTTCCTCCCCGTTGATCATTTTTGTAAATCCCACTTAGGTTGCTTCTCCACAGGGACAGCCTGCTGAATTGCTGGAATCTAAAACCGCTTCCCATCACAGTGAGGGGAACTTGGGAGTGTCATCCACATTTTAGCACTACCGCCTCATGATGTATTAGGATGAACTGCTGGCTAGTGGCTGCTCTTGTTGAAACTTGCATTTTCAAAGTGGATATGAGTGGATATGAAAAATATTTGCTTGGTATAACTCCTTTCTTTCCCCCCCTCCTTTTTTTTTTTTTTTAATAAGGAATAGCCAAGCCAGAAGGACAACCTGCTGTGAATGTCACCGGAAATGACATCACCACCCCTCCAAACAAGGAGCTCCCACCAAGCCCAGAGAAGAAAACCAAGGTAGGAATCAGAATGGTAGCTTATCTTCTACCGCTTTTTTTTTAAACAGTATCTTCTGTTGTTATTGCTTGAATCATGAATAAAATTTCTTTTTTCTGAGCTAATATGAACTTCTTAAGTTTGAACATGCTTAGAAAGTTTATATATTCTTTTTTTATATTCTTTTTTTTTTTTATTGATGGGGGAGGCCTTACCTGCTCTACTATCTCTCCAGCCCTAATATTTTACATCTTACTTTACCATAGTGACAGACTTCAACCCTTAAATCTCTTGGTCTAGAGTGATAGTACAGCAGATAAGATGTTTGCCTTGCTTGTGGCTAACCCGGATTCAATTGCCGGTACCACATATGGTTCCCAGAGCACTTCTAGAAGTGCTCTGTGAGTACAGAGCCAGGAATAAAGCCCTTACCAGAGGTGTGGCCAAATAAATCTCTGCTATGCCCCTATCATTTTTGAATATGAGTTATTTTTGCTTTCCTTAACATCAGCAAGTAAAGAGAATTGCAAAACTGTCATTCTTCAATAGATTCTGAAACCTGCATTCATGTAGAGGGCGTATAATTTCGTGTTGCTGGGAGTAGGGGCTTGCATCTAGCATCTAGTGCTTGGAGGCTACTCCTTGCAATGCTGGGGAACCACGGGGCTCCTGAGGCTCCTCCATGCAAAGCATGTGCTCCAGCCCTTTGAGCCAGCTCCCCAACCCAAGGAACATGGATTCTAAGAGACATTATAACATCCAACACTTAATTGGTACTTGTTGCATAGTGAGATGTCACACTTAAGTTTGTTTAAAGTAGGATGTGAAAGTTGTTTAGTCAAGATACAGGTTGTAAATAGTTTAATTGTCTGGTGAAAGTTAGTTAATTGTTTAATTGTGAATACTTCATGAATAAAACCAAGAAATTTGTCACTGTCATTAAGAAAGAATTTCTAATTTTGTCTTCATCCTGATGTCATTCTACAATTTACTGAGCTCAGAAGAAAGAAATGATAATTTTTAGTTGCTTCTATCCTCATTGCTTATACTTTTTACTTTGGATTGTGCAATTTATATTTTTAATTTGTTTTTATTCTTGTCTGTATGTTTGATGTTGACCTTTTTTTTAAAAACAAAACAAAACAACAAATCAACATAAAGCCTTTGGCCACCACTCAACCTGCAAAGACTCTACCAACGAAAGCCAAAACACAGTCCTCTCCTCTCCCTAAGCAGCCAGCTCCCACCACCTTGGGTGGGTCGAATAAAAAACCCATGAGCCTTGCTCCAGGCTTAGTACCAGCTGCCCCACCCAAACGCACTGCTGCTGCCACTGCCAGGTCTTCCGTCTTACCTGCAAAAGACATGAAGCCCAAGGTAAGTGGTCACCCGAGCATCATGCCAGGGGAACATTTACCGCTCTGAGAGTCAGTCAGGCTTTTGCTGCTACCAGACAATGAGTAGAATCAGGCTAGTGGAATTGGGAAATACAGGAAAGGAGGGAGAATAATTTGGAAATCAGTTTGGAGGCTCATGGCTATAATAATATTTGTAGGCCATTGGTACTGTTTTGCCCAAAAGTTTGAAGACAATATAATGTTGACTAGTTCTTGTCCTGTCTCCCACCTCCTCCTTTCTCTTCACCAATTTTAACACTTGTTAACCAATTTCTCTTCCTTCACATATTAATCTAATACTCATTTTTAGTATAATTTTCACATTGAGTTCCATTTAATTTTCAGAGATGTAATCATCATGCAAATGCAGCCTTTCCCCGTTACCCTAGCCTGTGCCCTCTGTATTCAGTGCTTGTTCAGGCTTGACATCTGCAGCATCACATGATCGTGTGCTTTGGTTCGCCACCTCTCACTGGGCTCCTGGAGTCTTGCAGTTGTCCAGGTCACCGACATTTTTTTGCCTGGAAGCAGATCGATTTAGACCATAAAAGCTTCACAGGATTGTTTTTGGAGGAGAGGGAGGGCGATCTGTGTTTGCCTTCTTTATTATCCTGACTGAGAAGGACCCTTAGGTCAGGCTGATGCAATTCCTCAATTGTAGAAAATAGTGAACAATGTTAGTTTTGTGGTTGTCTGGAGAGAATGGTAGAACCCAAGAATTGCAATCTTAACTTTTTTGAGTCCTTTTTAAAGTAAAAAAATATATATATTTTAGGAATGATAAAGCTCTGTTCCTCCTTTACCTAATTCACTGCTTCAAAAAAATTTATAATAATATTAGTTTGAGTAAGAGGTCAAAGGAGAGATACTGAGCCATGCCAGAACTCCTCCCTGATACCTTTTCAGCAGCAAAACCTGGGGAGCTGGTGAGAGGGCGGTCTAGTGAAGTTTCATTTTCTAATAACAATGGAGAAATGCAAGGAAATAGAGGAGGTCCAGGAGCTGAAAGGATGTGCATAATGATGTGCATAATGCCCTCTCAGCAACAGGATTGTACAGCACAGTGCTTAAAAAGAAAGAGAAAGGGACCTGAGCCACAGCACAGCGGGTAAGGTGCTTGCTTTGCGCACAGCTGACCTGTTTTGGATCCACAGCACCCCATATGGTCCCCTGAGCACCTCCAGGAGTAATCCCTGAGCACCTCCAGGTGTGGTGCCACCCCCACCCACCAAAATAGTAATAATTGAAATTGTCTCTACTAGTTTCCTTTCCTTCTCTTGAAGTTTTGAAGTTTTTTAATACTTCCCTTGAAGTATTAAAATTTTGAAGGACATCCTTGAAAGCATCTGGTTTATTCCTTAAATTTTAGAACAGGTTTTAGTGGGGGATTCCTTCTGCACAAAACCCTGAGCTAGCAGCTGAACCAGTCCCCTGTATCTCATCCTTAAAATTCATCACACCATACTGAGTTTTCTTCACACCCTCATTTGTAGAATGATCATTACCCTGAACTTGAAGCATTAGATTTTTATTTACTCCGATGTCAGTCTTTAGTTTGGGGACACTTCCTAAGCTAACTGCCTCCTTTTCTTAGAGTAAAAGAGCTGGGTCCAGTGTATCTCAGAATGGCATGCTTTAAAAAGTAACAGGGTACATTTACTTAAATAGTATGTTCACATCCCCAATTCCTGTAGAAACCAAGCTAAATCTATTCTTCTTTTTTGCTTTGTTTTGTTTTGTTTTTGGACCACACCAGGCAATGCTCAGGGCTTCATCCCTGGCTCTGCAGGCAGGAATCACTCTTGGTGGTACTCAAGGGCCCATATGGGATGTTGGGAATCAAACCTGGGTTGGCTGCTTGCAAGGGAAACACTGTACCCACTGTACCCCACTTTACTCTGGCCCCCTTCTATTCTATTTTCGGTTGTTTGTGATGTTGTATGCACCCAACTGTGAAAAGGAGGAGTTAGAGTGAATGTGCCTGAGGGACTTTGACCTTTTGCTTGCAGTGATTCTGGCCTTCTCCTTCCCTCTGCCTGCCTCTGACTGCCATTGTCTGTGCTCTTTCTCTGCTTCCCTGTTTCCTCTTTCTAATCCTTGGAGATCCTCTTCCACCTTCTTTAACTTGTAAAGGATATCAAATTTAGACTGCCCAGAAACAGAGTAGGTGGGGGCAGGAATGGGGCTGGGCCAATACTAAGATACAGGGAAGAGTTTTCTTCCCTGTATCCCGTTTTGTTCAGTGTTGTTAGGTGCAGAACCACTGAATTTAATTGAAAATAGTTTTTAATATTTATGTATCTGTGTATTTCATTTTTGGTCAAGTATTTTACACCTTAGATATATCATAATTTAATGCAGCAGGTCTTGAGCGGATGTTGTTTGCAGTATGTTGTCCTTTCAGAGCTTTTTATTCTTCTCACTTCAGTTGGTTTGGGTACCTTCTCCACAGCATCCTACATGACTGACTTCTCAGATTTTCTGGGAGATTCTGACTTTAGAACCATATGTATATATTTGCCCTTTCATTAGTGTCTGAGCTCCCGGACCCTGTGTTTTCCAGTGTTTGCTTATCATTCCTTAGCAAGACTTCCTGGGACTGTGCTGACCCATAGCTCTTATTGCCACTTTTCTCTAAGCAGCCTGCTGCAGAGGCAAAGATTCCTGAGAAGCGGGCCTCACCATCCAAGCCGGCCTCTGCCCAGACCTTCAGGCCTGGCACCAAGACCACCCAGACTGTTCCAAAAGCCACTCTTGCCTCAGCTGGGCCAAGTAACCGGAGCTCCCCAACTCCTCTGCCCAAGAGGCCCACTAGTAAGTATTGCCACCCTTTTCTCCTGTGGACCAGTAGGGAGGGCAGGATGGATCCTTTGCTCCAGCCAGTTTCCCAGATACCCCTGCCTGTTGCTTGTGCCCCTGGGCTTATGGGAGTACTTTGGAAAGTGACAACTGTCATCTCCCTTTGAGATTAGCAGTTAGTCATAATCAGAAAAATCTTGAGAACCAGATAGTACAGTGAGCACAACCTAGTATGCCCAACCCCACCCTTTAACTCCCTCTTCTTTAAAAAGAAAACTTTAGTGTGAAGGCACCACTCATGAGTTACCACATAGAATTTACCAATACTTTCTATAAGTGACCTCACATCACTGTGGCATGTATTAGTCATTGGCTTAGATGATAATGAATGTACTATAAATTTCATAGGCATGAAGTAATAACTTCCTTCAAAGGCCTTGTGGAAGGCATTTGAAAACTGTAGAAAAGAAAAAGATGCAGGGGCCAGAGATACAGTAGAGTAATCTGTATGTTTGAGCCCCGCCTGCATGTGTGAACTTCTCCAGCACTGCAAAATAAAAAAATTATATCGTCGATTTGCTCGAGCGGGCCCAGTAACGTCTCCATTGGAGACTTCGTTGTTACTGTGTCTGGCATATCGAATACTCTCGGTAGCTTGCCGGGCTCTCCGAGAGGGGCGGAGGAATCGAACTCGGGTCGGCCATGTTGGCCGCTTGTAAGGCGAACGCCCTACCCGCTGTGCTATCGCTCAGCGATATGTAATTATATGTAATTTAAAAATAAGATGCAGGATCCAAAGAGATAGTACAGTAGGTGAAATGTTTGCCTTGCACCTGGCTGACCTGGTTTGATCCCTGATACCCCCATATGGTCTCCCAAGCCCACCAGGGGTGATTACTAAACACAGAACCAAGAGAAAACCTGGAGTGCAACTGGGTGTACTCCCCCCCACCTCCAGCACTAAAAAGAGAGATGCAGTGTCTTACTGAAAATTCCATAAGGACACAGTCTTTACTCAAGCTGCCTACTTGACTGTCCTATTTCCAAAGACTAATAGTGTCTGAATCAAAGGAGACATTTGGTAATTGTTGGGTGAATGACTAAATCATAGGATTAGATGAGCCAATAAAATCATTACATGTATGTTAAGAAGTTTATACGCTTATGCAGCTGTCAAGACTGAGAGCAAACCTGCAGATGTCAAGAAGACGGTTCCGAAGTCAGCCTCAGGTAATAGCCTCTCCCCCCCCCCCCTTTTTGAGGAAGTCTGTCATTTAAATTCCTACCTCCCTCATGGCTTTGAAAACTTCCTTTGCTCTTCCTTGAACCCTTGTTATCTCTTAATTCTACTTCTGCAGCTGACCTGAGTCGCCCCAAGAGCATCAATTCTGTGAAGAAAGCCCCACCTGTTTCTGGGGCAGCCCCTACTGCAGGGGTGGCTCCCAGCCGAGTCAAGACCACATCCATGTCTTCCCGCTCCCCCATGACATCTTCCACAGAGAAGAAGCCCACAGCAACCAGGCCCAGCCCCTCAACCCCTAGGCCGAGCCGCCTGAATACAAATGCTTCTGCCCCTGATCTGAAGAATGTTCGCTCCAAGATTGGCTCCACAGAAAACATCAAGCATCAGCCTGGTGGAGGCCGGGTAGGTCCAGGGCTCTTGGGGGTTGGGGGTATTTATTTTGTTCTTGCATGATGGCCCCTGTTTCTTGTCCTGCCATATCGAAAACTGGTCCCAAGGGGTCGAAATGATAGTACAGTGGTAAAGTACTGCACATGGCCGACCTGGGTTTGGTCTCAGGCATCCCATCTGGTCCCCTGAGCACTGTCGGGAGTGATCCCTGAGTGTAGAGCCAGGAATAACCTCTGAGCACTTCCATGTGTGATCCCCAAAACCAAAAATAAACATTAAAAAGATAAATAAAACGGGCCTCAAGCATGCCACAGTCCTCATGGCAACCCATGGGGCCCACCCACAAAGGAGGGTACAGTAGGGAGATCAAATTCAGCTTCAGGGAATTTTCGCCTGGGCTTTGATTCCAGCAGCAGGAATGAGAGGACCTCTAGACATCGTCACTCTGTCTCACTCAGGGTTTAGGGTTATATTTTTGTTTGCAGTTTTTCCGGTTTACAAAATAAATAGAAAAGAAAATCTAGACTAGGGGCCAAGAGACATTGGCCATCCCATCTGGTCCCCTGAGCCAGTTCTTGATGGTTGTCACCCTGCACTGAATGTCAGGCAGAAAGTAGATCACCTCTTTGTTCCCTAAGCCCTGCCTTGATGGAAAGTCTGAGGGCTGACTAGGCTGTCCTCTCATGGCCCGAATGACTCGCAAGCCCCTGACTTTCCTTAACAGAACTGCAGGAGGCAGAGCAATGGAGAAAGGCAGGGCAGGGCAGTGTTCCACCTGTAAGGCTTTACTGGTTGTACCCATCTGGAATATATATTGTTTTTTTTATTCTTTGGGAGGGAGGGGTAATTTATTGTTAGCCACCCCGGTGACTTGAGATGGGAAAGAGGTGGTATCAGGAATCCATCTGGAATGTTCAAATCTCTCTGAAACAGTAACTTCTCATTGCCTGCGTCATTCTCTAGCATTTAAACAGCCCCCACACCTCTGCTATCCCTGCTTTGAGCAGGAAAATAAAATTGCTTCAGTTCAGAGCCGTTACACAATTAAAGAAGGTCGAAAGGAGGCCAAATCCTGGTACTGTTGAAGGATAGTGATGGCAAACTAGGGTTCCTTAAGGATATGGCCTTACAGTTTTTGCTAAGAGGGTCTGGCCTACCAGGCGCCTCTGGCACACCGTGCTGTTGTTCCTTTCCCCTCTTTCTCTTATGTGTTTATGATGCAAAAGTAGCAATAGTCTTGGAGGAGTTGAGTGATTTGCTCTGATGAATAAATTATTTTCTGACCCAACATGCTGAAGATATGACACTTACGTCAACTCTTCTGGCTTCCTGTGAGTGTGGCTGTTTGCATGGAGCATACCAGCACTTTTGACAGAGACGACATTGTGATGTGAATAACCCAACATACCTGCCAACCAGAGTTGTTCATTTGAGTTTCTCAGCCCTCCTTCCTCCATCCTCTGTGATTGCTGTCTTAATCTCTTCTCCATGTCTCAGCTTCCGTGCCTTTGCCTTGCTGGAAAATAAGTGTTTTTTTCCTAGGAGAATGTGGACCGGCATCTGCCTGGTGTTCTGGCCTGGATGCGAGTCCTCGACTGCCTTCTCCCTTCTTGGCATTTGAACTCTTATCCTCTTTGTTTGAAATTTGCCCTCCCTTTATTTCCATCCAGGCCAAAATAGAGAAAAAAACAGAGCCCGCTGCCACAGCTCGAAAGCCTGAACCTATTGCAGTCACTAAAACAGCTGGCCCAGTTGCGAATGCACAGAAACCGCCGACTGGGAAAGTGAGTTTTATTTAGACTTTTACCTCACGAAGGTAAAAGGTGGTCAATGATTTCTTCCGGCCTGAGTCACTTTCCCCTCTATTGCACTTTTGTCCTATCCTTAACTAGATGCTGCTACTTCTCATCAGTGTTCCCTTCTCTGTGTTTGATGACTCAGCCATCAAAACCTTTCTTGTATTAACCCTAAACATAAATGACTCGAGTTGAGAACCCATGAGCTGTTTGGGGATATTTACTCAAGGGGGATGACACAGAGCCAAAACCTTCATTCCTGCTTTCATACAGATCTTGGTCTGAGCACAGAGCCCCGGGCTTAGTCAAACATCTTGCACCAAGAACTCGAAAACTCTGTTTTAGGTTAAACTTGAAGGCCTCTCTAATCACTGAGAGAGCTTCTTTTGTTGTAGCTCCCAAGCACACCTTAACTAACCATTGGCGTTCTCATTCCCAGAAGAAACCCATCAGCATAGGGCTTGTAGCACAAACCGGAGTGTAGAGAGGCATCAGCTGGAATGCTGGATTCTTTCTCTTCGCCTCCACACTCCTGCTTGCAGTGTGTTCCATTTCCCCCAGCTGTATGTGATGGGTCATTAGCCTCTCTGGCCAAAGGCTGCTTAAGAAGTATAGGGTATAAAGTCTAACCCCAAGAAATTGAAGAGTAGGCAAGTGAACTCTTCTACATCGTGGCTTCTAGTCCTCCCAAGTCTCTGATTTCAACCAGGGTCTATTAGCCAGTGGGTTGCTAACCGATTATTCATCACGGATGTTATCTGGCTGGCAGGCAGGAAGTGTTGAGTGGTGGAACAGATGGTTGAAATTTCTTAGACTGGATTCTCTCTTCTCTGGAGAACTATTTGTAAGGCTGCGTCATATGTGAAGGGCCATAAAGGAAGGGATAAGATGTTCCTTCTTAGGATTCTTTGTTTCAAACTTTAGCACCTGGCAACTCCATTCCAGAATACCATTCCTATGTAGTCCGGGTGCTGGCGCCTGTGTATACCATCTGTTCTCTCTGCACAGAAACATCATAGAACACACAGATTTGAGCATCTGGAAGACTGAGGAAAGCATTTGATTTTGTATCTCAGAGGAGGTTGTTTTCATAGAGGCCATGTCCAGCAGTATCTTATGATCTGGCTTTAGTGCCTAGGCCTATTCTCAGAGCTGCTCATGTGTGTGTGTGGGCGGGGGGGGGGGTCATGTACGCACATCGATAGTGCTAAGGATCAAAGCCTTGCACACTTTCAAGGCAAATGCTTCACTACTGAGCTGACATCTGGGGCCACCTGAGAAGTGTAAAAGCTACTCAGGCTGTGGCCTGTGCACCCCCTGGTGTCCAGAACGCTGCATAGCAGGTCCAGCAGATCCTGGTCCATTCACATTTATCAACATCTCTAACTGTCGGAAGGAATGTGTCATGTGAACAGCTGCCCAGTACTTTTCTGACAAGCTTTTGCCTCCAGGGTGGTCTGATGGCAAAATTTAAGCCGAAGATATAAGGGAACCTCCATCTCTAAGTAAAAACTCATCCAGTGAGCAGGATGCTTGCCAAGGAAAGCCATAGGACACTGTGACCCAGTTCTTAAGGGGCGAGCAGGAGACAGAGCACCTCTGTCAGGTGGCCTATGCGGGTATCTGAGATCAGCTGTCTGAGCCTGTGGATCATGCCCCAGCCCCCAAGGAACAGTGATGACGACTGTGAAGTGCTTTCACAGCATCCATTTCTCTCCCTGTGTGGTTCAGGCTTTCGCTCCCTTTCCTGCTACTTCAAAATGCTTCCTTTCTGCTTTTCCACAGCTGTTCTGCTGAAGGTGGGGCCGAGTTCAGCAGCTCTGTTGATCATGAAGATCATGTATGGACTCACTGCCACCCTGTGTCTCTTCTAACCAACCGTCTTCCTGTTTTTGTTTGTTCTCCAACTCTCCAGGTCCAGATAGTCTCCAAAAAAGTGAACTACAGTCACATTCAGTCCAAGTGTGGTTCCAAGGACAATATTAAGCATGTCCCTGGAGGTGGTAATGTAAGTATATGCTCTGGCTAGCCGGGGGAAGAGGGCCCCTGCCAGACACACAGGACTATAGAAGCCTGAACCTCAGGCTTGTTCCTGGATCATACACCGGGGTCTCACATAGGCAAGAATGGGGCTGGAGTGATGCTACAAGTGTGGGAGGGTGTGCACAGTCAGTTGAGCTGGTTCTCCTGCCCCTTAGTGTATGTGTTTGCTTTTAGCAAGAGTTTCCTATGCAGGGAGGATATGGTGAGACAAACACATAAGCATTAGAAGAGGTAGTGTCTGTTGTTTGCACATTTCTGGAAATTATAGGTAGCACTGTCCTCCCGTTGTTCATCGATTTGCTCAAGTGGATCCAATAACGTCTTCATTTTGAGACTTGTTACTGTGTTTTGGCATATTGAATATGTCACGGGTAGTTTGCCAGTCAAATCTTTTTTTTTTTTTTTTGGCTTCTTTTTTTACTTTTTGGGACTTGTTACTGTTACTGTGTTTGGCATATTGAATATGGTCTGGAGCGATAGCACAGTGGTAGGGCGTTTGCCTTCCGTACAGCCAGCCCGGCCGAGCCAGGTTCGATTCCTCCACCTCTCTCGGAGAGCCTGGCAAGCTACCGAGAGTATCTTGCCCGCAAGGCAAAGCATGGCAAACTCCCCATGAGTATTGGATATTCCAAACCACAGTAACAACAAAGTCTCAAAAATGGAGATGTTACTGTTACTAGGCCCGCTAGTAACTGAGCAAATCGATGAGCAATGGGAGGACAGTGACAGTAACAGTTGCTTTTTGGGTCACACTCGGCATTGCACAGAGGTTACTCCTAGTTTATGCACTCAGGAATTACTCCTGGAGGTGCTTAGGGGACCATATGTGATGCTGGGAATCAAACCCAGGTCAGCCATGTGTAAGGCAAATGCCCTACCCATTGTGCTATCTCTCCAGTCCCCTTATGTTCGAATCTTAATCTGTACTGCAGAGCACAGTCCTTCCTTCCATAGACTCTTACAAATTGGTATGTGGCTCCATTTTACATTCCTTTGCTAAGAAAATGCTTGTTGCATGAAGTACACAGGAAAACAAAGTCAGATGTGTGAGAAAAGTGTGCCAAGGGGCCAGAGTGATAGTACAGCAGGTAGGGTGTTTGCCTTGCACACAGCCAACCCAGCTTCGATGTCAGGCATCCCATACGGTCTCTTGAGCATCTCTTGGTGTGGCCCAAAAACCAAAGAAAAGAAAGAAAAATGCTCCCAAAACCTGATTCCAGCTGATCTGTGGGCAAGGAGCTGACAAGATTGGAGGTGAACAAAAGGGACATTTCTGGAGAGCCTTAATGTTGGGTTTTAGAACAAGAGACTTGGGAAAGGAGCACTGACAGCCAGGGGCGGGTTTGCGTGTGTTTTGTGAAACATCAGTTGGCCTCGCTGGAGGTAAGATCAGCAGCTCTGAGAAAGGCCATCCTACCCGACTATGCCAGAGTACAGGGGCTGGGGCTGGAGTGATAGCACGGCAGGTAGAGCTTTTCCCTTGCGTGAGGCCGACCCGGGTTCGAATCCCAGCTTCCCATATGGTCCTGTGAGCACCAACAGGACTAATTCCTGAGTGCAGAGCCAGGAATAATCCCTGAGCAAAAACAAAACAGAACCAAAAAAAAAAAAAGTACAGGGGCTGGAGATGCTAAAGGAAACCTGGGTGTGGCCTCAACAACTAAAACAATGATTGGCTCTGAGACGAATTCTTTCACAAACTGAAGAAATAACCTGTTGGGCTGGCACATGCTTTGCATGCAGGGAACCCAGGCTTGATCCCCAGTACTATGTGGTTTCCCTGAGTACCCCTTGGTGTAGCTCCAAGCCAAAATGATATTATAAAATAATGAATCATTCTTGTGTGTTCTCCGTAGGTTCAAATTCAGAACAAGAAGGTGGACATCTCTAAGGTCTCCTCCAAGTGCGGGTCCAAGGCCAATATTAAGCACAAGCCTGGTAAGTCTGATTTTCTGTTCCCCTGGTATGGGTGAGGCAGATTCAGTCCCCAGTGCCTTCATCAGCCATCTCCCACCTGTCACAGCAGTGGGGACAAGGCAGCAGGTCCTTGTCGGAAAGGAGTCTGTGCACTGATCTCACAGGTGGGGAGTGCTGCACCCTCACGCAGACCATTATGTTCACTGTTCCCTGTCGGGTGAACTTTGTGCTGGGGGCCGCCAGGCCCTCCCCAGGCTAAAGCTGAAGGTGTCAGAGAGAGCTCACCCACAAAATCAGGAGCAGAGGCTGTTCTAAGCACAGGAGAGGGGCCCTCAGTTCCCCTGGCAGCCATGTGGTACCACTGAGGGGTGCCCGCACTGAGGGGTGTGTCTGAGCAGAGGTTCAGGGAACTCCCTTGCCCTCAGCAAGAGCCTTTCTAAACCAGAGCCTTTGGCTTTTGATTAACCTTCACTTTTCCTCTTTTATTTGGAAAATCAACTCTTGCTTGATCCCTCCTCTGAGTGACATGGGCACCTGCATGGATTTGGCAAGAAGCTGGAAACTGCTGTTTGCCATGTGAGCAGAGAAGAGGTGCCTGGCTCTGCCTTCTGCTGAGCCAGTGGCCCAGCTAGTTTGAGACCTGTGCCCCTGCCCTGAATGCCAACCTCTACCCCCAGAGTCCTTTTCTCTATTCCCACTCTAGCCCATGTCCACTCATTGGCTTGGCGGCAACTTGGAGCCAGTCCCTTCTCACCTCCATCTCAGTGCCAGCCTCTGTAAAGTCCAGTGGGACCCGACGACTGGGGTACTTCTGGGACAGGGGAGCTGGCAGGAGGCATTACCCGACTTGTCCGGAGCCCGGAGTGGGCATGTGCTGTGCACACAAGGAGGCCCATGGTGAAGTGGGGAGACACAGCTGGGGGGCCCCACAGGCTGACCGGCTCCTTAGTAGGATGAGTCCCTACTTGGTAAGCATGTTCCCTGCGCTTTGATTCATCCTTGGAACCTCTACAGGCACCTCCCAGCCACCTGCAGGTGCGATGGGTAAGATGCCATGGTGGATTCTGTCCCCAGTGCCTTCATTAGCCACCTCCTGCCTGGACTCAACAGTGGGGACAAGGCAGTGGGTCCTTGTCAGGCAGGAGTTTAGGTACTGACCTCAAAGGTGGAAGGGCGCTGCACCCCCATGCAGACTGCTGTGTGCACTGTTCCATGTCAATAGGGTAGAGATGGGGAGAGAAATAGCAAGAGTTGAGTCTCCATGAATCTTCAAATGCTGTTAAAAGTGTGGAAGGGGTATGTGTGTCTGTGTGTGTGTGTCCACATATAGCTTCAAAAGTTACATGTAACTTAGAAAGCTTCCCAGTTTCAAGAGCTCTGCTCCTGGAGAACGGTTTCTGTTTGGCTGCAGGTGGAGGGGATGTCAAGATTGAAAGTCAGAAGTTGAACTTCAAGGAGAAGGCCCAGGCGAAGGTGGGGTCCCTGGACAATGTGGGCCACCTCCCGGCAGGCGGTGCTGTGAAGGTAGAGTGGGGCCTGGGGGGGGGGGAGGGGGGCAGGGGACATGGCCAAGAGGGCTTGGGCTGTGCACTGGAGTCTGGGTCCCAGCAAGTGGGTGCCTGTCACCGCCCCTCAGTCTGTGCAGGAGTCATCTCACCCCTCCATTGCTCTTTTCATTGTTCCTCATTAGCCTTGAGGCAGGAGAGGTGAAGAGGGCCCCAGCCACCTCCAACCCATCCTGGGGACAGAGTCCGCTCCCGAGAGCCCCAGCCCTCCTTCTGTGAGCCCCACAGCTGTTCTGAGGGCCGGGGTGGGGCACAGACAGGTGGTCTGCGAGTTCCAGTTTCCTGCTTCCTTGAAAGGAGGTGTGGGCGCCTGGTGTGTGTCAGGCTCCGTCCCCCTGGGCATGGCTGTGCCAGCAGGCCTTGGAGGAAGCACCCTGTGCTGTCACATGTGTGACGGGGCTGCTGTGTGACTGGCTGGGCCTCTCCTCCCTTCCCTCCCTTATCTCTTCCCTCCCTCCCTCCTTCCACACTGCGTGAGACCCTCTGTTTACCTGGTCACTGTCTCCTTCATTCTGTCTCATAAGTGGGGCCCCGGGGAAGCACCTTTCAGGTTAGTTGAGCTGCTCGGGAGGAGTGAGGGGGTCAACGAGAGCAGCCCCTGCCCCTGCGGCCCTGCCTCTGGCACACCCTCTCTCAGGAGCTCTTCAAGTTCTGACTAGTTTTTGTGAGCATTTGGGGGTCCTGGCCCTGGCCTCATTTCCTACCCCGCCCACCTTGGAGCCTGTCCCTGGCAGGGCCGCGCAAGACGCTCTACTTATGGGCCTGCCTACCTCAAGCTCAGCTTCTCCTTACTCCCGTCCCCTCTCTTGATTTCTGGGATTGTGTTTTTATGTGGAGGCCTGTCTCTGTCCTGAGGGTGTTCCTGTGGCATCAATGCTGGGCCTTCTGGCCATCACGTTCCTATTTCCCTTGTGGCCTCTCCCTCTTATTTCACACTGGTGTTCACATGTCCTCCAACGTCCTCCTGTGAAGCTTTCCAGTCCCCCAGAGTCTGAGTCTCCTCTCCTCCCCTTAATTTCTTCCTTTTCCTCCTCCCGTAACCTTGAGCCCCAGAGCAGAACCTCAGCCTGGCACAGCCTAAGAGATGAGCAGGTGGAGCTCCTTGAGCAGCCCTGAGAAAATCTCTGAGCACAGTTGGTGGGGACTGGGGACAGGCCGAGATTGGTTGGTTCACAGGTGGCAGCTGTTCCTCTCAGAAACTGATCTTAGGGACAGGTAGGGCGTTTGCCTTAATCCGGTCGACCTGCCCCCAGCACCCCATATGGGAGAGATTCTTAAGGAAAGAGCCAGGAGGAAGCCCTGAACACTGTTGGGTGTGTCTCTTCCCCTTGCCCCCCACCCACCCCCCCCCCCCAAAAAAAAAAACTGATCTCAAGCTCCTGGAGCTCCCTGATGGGTATTTCTCTGGCTCATGGCTCAGAACTGCTGCTTGCTGGGTCCCTGGGAGCAGCCCAGGCTCGGCTCCTCTGCTCAGTGCATAGATTCTTGCCCCACACTTGGCCCCCCAAGCCAGAAGTTGGGCCTCCAGGAAGGGTAGGAGCAGGAAGCACCTGTCCAGATTCTGCAGATGAATAGACACTAATGCAGTGGGGCAGGGGTGGCCGGGTGGGGGTTGTGTGCAAAACCCACTCATTCCCCCATCCCACTTCCTCCCCAACTGACCCTGCACTGTCTCCCCCACTGTTTCATTGTAGACTGAGGGCGGTGGCAGCGAGACCCCTCCGTGTCCGGGCCCCCCTGCTGGGGAGGAGCCGGCCTTCCCTGAGGCAGCGCCTGAAGCTGGCGCCCCCACTTCAGCCTCTGGCCTCAGTGGCCACACCACCCTTTCAGGGGGTGGTGACCAAAGGGAGGCCCAGAGCTTGGACACCCAGATCCAGGAGACAAGTAAGTGGCTGGGCTTGGCCTGAGGGCCAGCCAGGGGCCCTGCCACTGGCTGCAAATTGAACCTCCTTTGTTGTTTGACTAGAATGTGGCCTAAATTTTAACGAAGTCACCTTTTATTTTCCAGGCATCTAATGATGACATTCTGGTCTCGTCTTCCGTCCCCTGTGTCCCCCTCTTGTCTCCTTCGTTGTCCTCTTCCCTCCCCTCCTCCCGTGTCACTGCAGATTGAGACGTACAGGCTGACGTTCCGGGCAAACGCCAGGGCCCGCACCGACCACGGGGCCGACATTGTCTCCCGCCCCCCCCACTTCCCTGGCAGCCTCAGCTCAGGCCCCCGCACCCTTGGCTCCCTCCCCTGGGCTGCTCACTAGACCTGAGGGAGCTGAGCAGCCCCCTAGCCCCCTTCTCCCCTGCCTCGCTTGCCCAGGGCAGCTGCGGTCCCACCCCTCACAACCCCTCCCTCTGCCCGGGCCTAGCTTGCTTTGCTCCATCCCGCCCCATCGCACTGCTGCTCCATGGGGAAGGCTAACGGGGCTGGGGGGGAGGTGGGGAGGCTAACGTGGGATCTTGTGGGATCTAGGAGGGGGAACTGGATTCCAACCTCCTCTTTGTCTGGGTTTTTTGGACCAAACCCAAGAGAAACTGACATCCTCTCCCTCCTTGAGTCTGTCTGGAAGGAAGAGTGGATGTGGCGGAGGCCACCTGTGTCCCCTGGAGCCTGCTAAGCCTCTGCCTCCCCCCTGAACCCTGCATTGGTACCCACCATGCCAGTGAGGCCAGGCCTCTTGCTGTCCTGCCCCAAGTTAGTTTGGGGTCAGCGTTCCCTGATCCTGCTTTCCATACCTGACTAGCTGCTGTTTACTTATTTCTCTGGTTTTATCTCTCCTATCCAATGCCTCCTCCCCTCCCGCAATAACCTAAAAACTGGTGTAGTTTGGCAGGTTGAGGCCATCTAAATGAAAGTCCTCAGTAGGTGTTAGAGGAACAGGGAGAAGAGATCCTTAAGCCTCCTGCTTGGAGGTCAGGCATAAGGGGGCTGCCCTGGGCTGGGTAGCTCAGGGCCCCAGAGATAGAGTGGGTTGCAGGAGGGCACAGAAGTGTGCCCTTGGTGAGCTGGTAGGGCACACCAGGGGCTAGTCAGAGTGGGCTGGTGGTTATGGCATTTTGTGTGTATGCTGCTTTTCTTTTTAACCATGAGGCTGTCTCATTCCCTGGGATCTATTGGGAGATACACTTTCAGGGTTGGAGACACAGGGAAAGGCCAGGGAGGTGAAAATCCTCTAGCCTGCAGACTTGGGACACTCAAGCCCTGAGTTACTGCGGAGCCCAAGATGTCCAGCACTCATGGATTGTGGGGAATCAGGTCTGGAAATTTTTTAAAAAGACATGGGACTGAGGCCATCCGCATCCCTGGTCACCTGACTGGAGAGGAGAGGCAGTGAAGAGAAATCCCGGGAATTGTATTGACACGAAGATTCTTATTGCACTTGTATTTTTTGTATTAAAGATTGCATGATTTCTAATAAAAGATTCAAACATAACAGTTTGCAGTGGAATGGCCTGGGAATTCCCAAGGGCTTCTCCTCTGGCCAGGCATTTGCTGCAGTGCAGACTTGCCTCTGAGGTAGCAGCCGGACTTGGGCCTTCAGGCCTTCCCCCTTCCCCTACTCCTGATGTCCCTTGGAGCTGGAGAAGGGCACCCCTGGACTAGGCAGGTTCTACACACTTGCAGTAAGTTTCTTTGGGCAGTTTTAACACCACATCCCCAACTTCCCAAGCATATACCAAGAAGTTGCAGGGATCTAAAGTGTTCCTAGAGCCTGACTGTCAACAGTTTCAGTATCAGGGCCCCTGTGTCAGGAGGGGTGAAATGGAACTAGAGATTCAAGGGGTGGGGGAGCATGAGGAAAAAACAGTAAGGGTAGGGCACCTGTGTCCTCTGCCAATCTGACGCTGGACAGATCCTGAGGCTGCCTTGTTGGCCAAGGGTGGAGAGGTCACTGAGGGGACATCGCGCTGAGAGGTGTTCCCCGGTCACAGCTGCCTTGGAGAGGGGGATGGGCAGGGGGTGGTGGGAACCAAAGGCCTCTGTGTGCTGTGGAGTCGCGGCCTTTATGGGCAGGATGTCTGTTACTTCCTAATCTGCTTCTGACTCGGCCTTTCTGTGCCGGTCTGATTCTGTTATGATTAAGAGTAAATAAAGCTCATGTCGTCCCACCATCACCTCGTCTGTATGATCTAATCTCCGCCCCCAACCACACTGCTATCTCGACTTGTGCATCTGTTCATCTGTGGGCAAGGGCACACAGGGCCTCCCAAAAACCAAGCAGACCTTGGCTGCCGAACTGCCTGTGGGCCTTCAAACCTGTGCTGTGCCCCCCCCACCCCCTCCGCAGATGGAGGTGGCAGCACTCCTGGAGGCTGCTCACTTAGCACTCGCTGCCGCTGCAGGGACAGGACAGGGCACGTACCTACTGAGCAGCTAGCTGTCCCAAACACCAGACTGGCCCGGGCACTACAAGCCTATCTCCTGCTAGGACCTGAGTTGGGGAAGCTTGGAGCTCCCCTATGCCCTAAGATGGGCTACAGAAGCCCAGTCTTCTGCATGAATCTCGTCCCCTTCCCAGGGTCCCAGCTTAGGAACCAGTTCAGAGGCCCCAAGAGAGGGACCTGCCCCCCTCCCGTGGATAGCGAAGCTCACAAGGGATAAATAGAACTTTATTTTAAATAAACATTTGCACTCTGTACACAGCCCCAGTGGCTGGGGGCTCAGTCGTCGGCGGTTTTGCGCACGTCGAAGCTGCCGCAGGGGCCGCGCAGCAGCTCTGCCAGCAGGGAGAGGAGCTGCCCGTGCTCCTGCTGTACCCCGGGGGGCAGAGCGGCCAGCTCGCTGCGCAGGCTCCGCTCCACCATGCGGCCCAGGGCCCGGCGCAGCTCCCTCAGCAGCCGCACAGTGCGGGAGTCACCTTCCAGCCTCAGCAGATCACTGTCACTCAGTGAGATGGTGGCCCGGCGCCCGTCATCTGGGAAAGGGAAGGTCAAAGTGAATCTGGGTCCTTGAGGTACGCGTTGGTGGGGAGCTGGAGCTGGGGCTGGGCAGGCAAGGCTGTGAGCACCCACCACGGATATGGACGTCCCCGTCAGTCAGCAGCAGCACGGCAAGCGGGTGCACCTGAGAGGAGTCCCGGACGAAGACGCTGCCATTGGACTTGACAGCCATGAAATATGTGAGCCATCGACTCCGAAGCCGTGTGGCCTCCCTAGTAAACAGGGCTGTGTGAGGCAGCCTGGCAGCCAGGGACAACCACCCCAACCCACCCAGCCTGCCAGCCCCTACCTGTTAATGGTGGACTTGTGCAGCAGGATGTTGCCTGATTTGGTCCTGTAAGTGACACTATTGGGCTTGAACTTGCCCTGCCGGGTCACCTTGCCCTGCCTTACCTGCAGTGGCAAAGGGAAGATAGGTGAGCAGGCATGGGGCTGGAGGTGGGAATGGGGCTGCGAATCATGTCCCCAGCAGTACCTGGATGAGGTTGGGGTATAGCCCTGCCATTAGCACACCCTTAACCAGTTCCTCCTCTTCACTGTACTCGTTGCACTGGGCGGAGGGCATCGTACAGTCGGAGGGCTTTCCCACCAAGAAGGCTTCATAAATGTTCTCTGAGAATTGCTTGATGAGCCCTGGGGAGGCAACGTCAAGGTGACTCTAGGGCCCAGGGCCCTTTGCTCCATTTTGGGCCACATGCAACTGAGGCCCCCTTATGCAGAGCAGGCACTCCAGCCTGGAAGCCCTCCCCCCAGCCCCTGCAGGCAGGATGCTGCTGACCGTGGATGAAGCGCAGACTGGGAGCATAGAGCAAGTTTTCCTCCAGGTAGTTCTCGCGTGAGCTGCGGTCCTGCCAGCGCAACACCTCCTCCCAGCCAGCAACAGCCCGCACGAAGGCAAGGTGGTCACTGCCACTGTCGTGGCTCAAAAGTGCCTTCACCTGGGAGTGGATGAGAAGGTACTCGGGTCACAGGGCAAGGACCAGGTTCTGCTGAGGGCAGTAAAGGCAGAACCTGGAAGCACATGGGAAGAAACTGGCTCTGACCTTGTCCACCTCAGCCCGGTTCTGCAGACTGCTGCTGAAGGGATCCCGGGTGAGGCAGGAAACAACCACCAGCAGCGGATGCAGGCAGCGGAAGATGGCAGCCAGCACAATGGCCTTGGCCAGCCGGGGATCCGTAGAAATGTGGGCCAGTCGTTGCCCCAGCGTGGTCAGGTACTCCCGCTGGTCCAGTACCCCTACAATAGCCTCAGCTGTCAGTCTGGCCCCCAAGAGCCATGAGCTACAGCCCAACCCGGCCTTTCCCCACTCACCAATCTCCTGAAGCAAGATCACAGCCTCATCCACTGCCTTGATGTTCGGACTGTCCACAGCTTTGGAGAGGAACTCCACTGCCTAGAGAGAGAACAAGCCAACAAGACAGGCCCTCGTGAGCTGGAACCCGCCTGCCATGCCTGCAGGATGCGGGAGTCCCACACGGCCATACCGTCTTCTCGGGCATGTGGATCTTGGCCTGAAGCACCAGGTTCTCCAGGGGTGTTCGCAGGATCTCCGGCACTTGGAAAGGAACCATCTTCTCCAGCCGGCTCCGCGGAAAGAGGTGGTAGGCAAAGCCTGACTGGCAGCGGCCCGCTCGGCCTCGGCGCTGGATCACATTGGCACGTGACACCCATACAGTCTCCAGGCAGGACACCTGAGGGAGGAGGGAGGGGGCAGTGAGCAGCCACCCGGCCCTTGAGAACCTCACTGTTCCCCCACACCCGTTGAACCCCCTCAGCAAGTCCACCCCACTGACACAGACCCCAAGCATGGCCTTTCCCAGGCACACACAGCTGGACTGGGGGCCACGTTAGGATTGGGCATTCTTCCCCCTGTGGCTAGCTGCGCCCGGGGACAGAGCAACCTTGGTCTTCAGGTCATAGCGCTCCTCCTTGTGCAGACCGCTGTCCACCACATGCACAATGTCGTTGACTGTGATGGAGGTCTCCGCGATATTGGTGGCCAACACAATCTTGCGCACCCCCATTGGAGGCTGCTGGAATATGGCCTTCTGGTCCATCATGGGGATGTTGGAGTGCACTGTGGGAGCAAAATCATGTGGGTTGGGGTCATGGCTATGGCGCCCATCACCTGTAGGACAGGGCAGGATTCTAACAGCAACCCCACCCCTTCCTTTAACCTGATAGATTGGTGGTTACACCGGTGGTGCTCCGGGTTCTGCTGTGCCGAGAATCAAACCTAAGACTCCCAAATGCAAAGCATGTGCTACAGCCCTTTGAGCCATCTCCACTGCCTTGACCCCATTTTGATGGAAACAAAGTCCAGATAAGTAAGGAGCCTGGTAAAGGCCGCAGAGTCTGCTCAGAGTGGCACACCAGGTTACCTGTGTCCTGGCTGGCCCAGGATTGTTTGATTCCCATACCCAGTCTCACCTGGCAGAATGAGGTACTTGCTCTCATGCATGCCCAGGGCCTCCTGGAGGCGTTGTTGTACACCTTTGATCTCCTGCCAGCCAGGCAGGAAGCAGAGGATCCCACCTGGGAAGGAAGCCTACAGGTAGGTGCTGGGCATTCCCAGCAGCTCAGGGTGGGCACAGGGCAGAAAAAAGCACCCACCTGGTTCCCCACGGGCATCGATGTGTAGAACCAGATCAGTCACAAGGTCCAAATCGAGTGCACATTCATCCTCAGACTGGGGTGGGGGAGAGAGGCCACAGTCAGAGCCCCGGGAAAAGAAGGCGCAGAGAACACAGTCACCATGACTTGGTGAGGCCAACAGCCCCCCCACACACACACACACACACACCAGTAGGCCTTACTACCACCATTATTGCTGACAATCACCTGGCCACCAAAGCCACAGGATGGGGGGGAGGGGGACAACGCAAGGCCAGGAGCTGGGGGCAGGGCACATGTCCCTCACCTCATGGTGCCGGTGCCGGTGAGGGTACTGGTGCTTGCCCAGCTTGGTCAGAATGTCCTCCAGGTAGTGTTCTTTGACTGGGTACATGAAGCCAGGTACCTTGATGACAGGGCAGCCACCAAAGTAGCGGGAGAAGCGCTCATTGTCACCCGTGGCGCTCATGAGCACCAGCCGCAAGGAAGGGTTGAGCCGCTGCAGGCCCTTGAGCAGAATCAGCAGGAAGTCTGTGTTCACGTCCCGCTCATGGACCTCATCCACGATAACGTGGCTCACGCCCTCTAGGCTGGGGTTGCTCTGCAGCTTCCGCAGCAGAATGCCCACAGTGCAGAAGAGCAGGGCCCCGCCGCGTGCCGGGGGCTTGCTCTCCAGCCGCACCTGGAAGCCCACATTCCGGCGTAGTGAGGGGCCCAGTTCATGGCTGACCCGCTGTGCCACAGACACAGCGGAGATTCGGCGAGGCTGTGTGATGATGACATTGCAGCGGGCCCCTCGGCCCTCAGTCACATAGCGCTCCAGCAGCAACTGGGGGATGCGAGTAGTCTTCCCACAGCCCGTATCCCCAGAAATGACCACCACTGGGTGCTGCTCAATGGCATTGAGGATGGTGTCCCGATGTGGGTCCACAGGAAGCTGGGGTACCTCCTGCCAGATGGGTCCCCGCCGTCGCCACATCTCTAGCAGACTCTGGCTCAGCCGCACCTCCTCGGCTTCAGACAGGGGCATGTAGGGCTTGCCTGTGATGGGGTCGCTCAGGGGCCCTGAGTCCTTGCCCAAGGGCAAGATGTCTTCACTCTGTAGTCGGAGCTCTGGGGAGATCCATGAATTGTCCACGGGGTACTGGGAGACCGGAGAGGCAATAACACGGTGAGGAGGAAAGACTCTTCCTCATTCTCTCCAACCAGCCCCTCCAAAGGGTTCACCTGGGTCAAAGGCTGGGCTCAAGCCCTGGTGAAGGACTCAGTCCAGAGCTGCCTGGGCCATGGCGGGCCACACCAGCTGCTTGGCCCACAGCAGAACATGGCCAGTGACTATGGTCTGCTCCAAGAGGAAGGTTGTGGTGTGGAGCAGACGGGGGTGGGATGGGGATGAGGGGTACAATGGGTTCTTACATGGTTCAGGAAGGTCTCTATCTTGCGAAGGATGGGCTCGGGCACCTGGATGGTACATGGCCGGCGCTGGGTCTCACCAAGCTCCCGCAAGGAGGCCAGGTTATACATGGCATGGGTGAGAGGCTCATTGTTCCGGTCCACCAGGCCCAGACTCTGCAGAGAGGAGACAGGCAGTTCACTCCTGCCTCCTACCTCACCTGCACTGGCCCAGATAGGCGGCACAGCTGGCAACCTGTCTCCTATGCACTGAAGGTTTTAACCAACGTGATACAGGAGGGGAAAACTGGGACACTGCAAAATGCAAATGCACACTCAATGCTGAAATATGTAAACACACACGAAGAAAAGAACTAGGGCCAGAGCCATAGTATAGCAGGTAGGGCATTTGTCTTGCATGCAGCCAACCCCAGCATTCCATATGAGCACTGCCAGGAGTAATTCCTGAGTGTAGAGCCAGGAATAACCCCTGAGCATCATCAGATATAACCAACCCGAAAAGCCAAAAAAGAGAAAAGTAGGAACTAGGCTAAGGCAACTGGGCAAATGGTAGGGCACATGCTTGGCATGTGCAAGGCCCCAAGTCCAGTCCCCTTGTACCTCATGGATCAAAGAGCAGTGCCAGACCCCAGCACCTCAGGAAATGGTCACAAGCACCCCCAGAACTACCAGGTGTGCCCCCCCCAAAAGAAGAGCATATGCCTAACATGGTCCTGGGTTCCATCCCAGCATAAAATAGAAGACACAAGCCAGTGAGTTAAATCAGTCATTTTTCAGACAATCCCTGGATCTTGCCCTGCCCGCAAAGCCTAGCTCCAACTCGCCCTCCTTTCAGAGTCTGAAGCCATAGGCAAAGATGCCCTCTTTTAGGCCACCTGGCAAAGCCCTGGGCAGGAGCACAGGAGGAGTGAACACTACTGTATAAGGGGAAAGTCAGCTGCCACCCTGATAGGGCCCAGCCAGTGGCTTGGGATCACTGCCACGTGAGATACTAAGTGCCAGGGTATGTCACTGGGTAACATTAAGACTTCTTCAAGGCTCTCTTCCAATCAGCCTAGTAGGATTCCCTTGTCTGTTCTCTAAGCTTGACTGTGTCTCACCTCAGCCCTGGCTACTCTGGGCTGTCAAAGCCAAGTAGGCCCCATGGAACAGCTGGCTGCTGAGAAGGCACTTGAGACCATGTGCAGTCGGGAAGGCTTCATTCTTATCCTATTCAGCAAACTGAACTTCTAACTTGGTTCCAAATCCCAAGTTCACAGACAGGCAGTCCGGGCACAATGCTAACTTCCACCCTAGTGGGATGTCTGCTGGGACTCAATTCTATCCCAGAGACAACCCCTGTAAAGCCCCCGGCTTTCCATGTGCTTGTGACTTCTTTAGTCTTCATCCCAGTGAGTATCGGATTATTCTGTTCGGCCATAAAACTCCAGTTATCTTTTCAGATACTAATCCAGGCAGGAGGCAGCCACTGGGCTGTGCAATCCCTTCCTCCAGCTCTGTCATTCTGATAAACTTGTCCCCTCTCAGCTTGACGCAGGTTCTGGCCAACAGTGCTGAGAAAACTAAACTAACAGGTAAAGCACCCAGTGGTCAGACCTAGAAACAGCCACAAAGCCTGACACAAAGACTGGGAGCCAAGAGAGTTATGCAGCAAGGCCAAAGGTCTGCTAAGATTACTCTCTGGGCAGCGGGATCCTCACACAGACTCACCTTCAGTTTCTTGCAGGCTAAGGCTGCCGCCTTGTTCTCAGCCTCTGCTTTGCGACGTCCTTTGGCAACAAATGTCATAGGACAGGGCCAGAGAAGGGTGAGGGTGGACAATTTAGTCTTGGTGCCCACGGTGTGAAACTGCATGAGGTTCTACATGGAAGACAAGAGAGAAGGATGAAAAGAGAAGGAAAGCACCTGGCAGCCCACCAAGTTAAAACTGCCCCATCACATCAGTCTCAAAAAGGGCCCTTGGTATCAAAACCTCCCCCTGTCCCACTCTGCAGGCCCACCTTCTAGGCAAACAGGTGGCAAAAGGTGGCTGAAGCCATCAGCCTGAGCTAGAAAACAGGCAAATTCTGGGCAAGCATAAAGGTCTTGCACCTGGAGTACTCTGCTTTACCAAAGCCCCTTTGTCTAGCAGCAAAGATAAAATTCACAGCTAACCCATTTTCAATCCCTGGCACCACAAAAGGTCTCGAGCAGTTACTCCTGCGCCTGAGTAAGCCCTCAGTATCTCAGTGGTGCACATGTACACACACACACACACACACACACACACACACCAGAATCTTGCTATTTCCCTGGCATGAATAAGTCCTTAGTATCTCAGTGGCGCTCATCTCTCTCTCTCTCTCTCTCTCTCTCTCTCTCTCTCTCTCTCTCTCTCTCTCTCACACACACAAACACACACACACTCACACACAGAATCTTGCTATTTCCCTATCATGACTTGGTAAAAACCAGATGCAACCAAGTTAGCACCCTCCCCTCCAACACACACTTTGAAACACATCCCTCACCTTAGCTGTGGAGGACGATGTTGCAATCTGAATCACCTTGGCCAGAAGATTCTTGGGAAGTGGAAACTGGGTCAGGGCCCTAATAGCACTGTCGTCGTCTGTCATTTCAAAGGAACCCCCCCTGGGAGGACCAAAAGTTTAAGTGAAAAAGCTCTTTCTCCCAAGCTCACATCACCGTGGGCTCCGAGCCCCAGATGGTTGAAGCTGTGCTGTGCTGTGCTGTGCAGGAGGGAAGGAGGGCAGCGCACGGGTAGCACCGCTGGGCCAGGATCCTCCACACAGCAGCAGTGTAGATGCTCCCTCATCCCCCTCATGATTCCTGAGGGGCCGCATGTGTGAGGGCAGAGGTGTACTCAGCTGTTTGGTGAAAACCAAGGACATAGTGCCAGCCCCAGCTGAGTGCCCCTCAAGCACGAGCAGGCACCACCAATGTCAGATACACAAGGAGGTGGGCAGAGGCTCTCCCTGCAAGGGGAGGGGAGGGTCCCAGGGAGTGGGGAGCTTCCCATGCCCCCCGCTCCCCACCCCCGGTGGTACCTTGAGTCCCTGAGTGGGTTGTGGGAATCCTGCTGGGTCATAGACAGGAAGTCGGTGACATCAATGGTCCCCTCTTCTAGCTCCTCCTCCTCATCTTCTTCTTCCTCTCGGCCCATGGAACGGGACAGACCCCCAGGCCCTGCTGGCCGGATGCTCTCGGGATTCAACTGCCGCCAGGAAGCGGGTGGCATGTTGGGTTCTGGACGCCACCAACTGTCAGCCGGAGAGCCAAAACGATCGGCAAGCACACGGTATTTGGCGGCATCAAACAGCTCGTTCCGGGGACCCAGCAGGCCCCATCCCTGATGGGGAAGGGAGGCAGGAAGTCCACATGATGCTCAGATTTCAGTGGGTGAAACATGCAGTTAGGAGGCCCCTCTCGGACAGATGCCACCTTGCACTGATCTATGCACCTCAGCTCTGCAGCCAGAAGCAGGCCAAGAGAAGTCTAAGTGGTTAAGATTTGGGGTTTTTATTTTCAGGGGTGAGAGGAGGGGGTTCCTCCTCCTGAGCCCAGCTGTACAGGTCTATTGGTCCAATCAATGCTTGGGGCCCGGCAGTGCTAAGAACCAACAGAACCACTAAACAGTGCTCAGGGACCGCCATGGCTACACCAAGGTGGGCCATGCAGTGCCAGGGATTGAACTTGAGATTTATACATGGCAAGCAGGCTTTCTGGCCCTTTGGGCCATCTCTCCAGTCAAGTGACTTGCTCTGACAGATACAAATGACAAAGGGGGCCAGAGAGATAGTACAACACGTAGGGTAGGGCGCTTGACTTGCATGCAGCCCTGAGTTCAATCCCCAGCATAATAAATGGTCCCTGCCAAGTCCTGCCAGGAGAGGTCCAAGCATCAGTCAGGTGTGGCCCAAGCATCATCCCCTTTTAAAAAAAAAAAAAGTAAGGGTCAAAGAGATAGTATAGGGGGTAAAGGAACTTGCCATGCATATGGCTGACCAGGTTCAATTCCCTAGCACTACATATGGTCGCCCAGAGCCCTGATGGAAGTGATCCCTGAGCACAGAGTTGGGATAAGCCCTCAGCACCCCAGTTAATGGCCCAACACCCCCACCTCAAAAAAAAAAATGACAAAGTAAATTCTTACAACTACTACATAACAGACACAAAACAAAAATTCACAGGTCAACAGGCAAGCGGATACATTAATTACAAAGTGATGTAGGAAGCTTCAGGAAAAATACAGTTAGGTTGATGAAGCCTACAACACAAAAAAGTATACCTTCTTGGGGTCAGAGAGACAGTACAGCAGGTAAGGTGCTTTGCCTTGCATGCAGCCGAACTGGGTTTGATTCCCAGCACCACATAAGGTCCCCCGAGCCCCGCCAGGAGTGATCCCTGAGCACAGAGCCAGGAGTAAGCCCTGAATACCACCAGGTCTATAGCCCTTCCACACCCCCCCCCCCCAAATTAAATTCTGGTACGTTTACTAATTCTCCAAATAATTTGACATCCTAAAATTCTCCATTTTATCATTTAGGATATTTGTTTCAAAATCACAGATTGAGGTCATTTTTCCTCCTGCCACAATCAAACACTTATTTTGGAATGGATAAACTGGCCTAAGTATCAATAATTGTTGATACTGATATTTGAAGTGTAGGTAACTGTTTCTTTCCTCCATAAAATACCTCCCCGTTACAACAGAAAACTGAGCTTGCTGGGCCTTGAATGAAGGAGGCGCTTGTCAGCAGTTAGTGGCCTCAGCCTTCCTGAGGTCAAGGTCCATGGGACCCCAGAAACACTATTTGATCCTCAGAAGGGGCTGTGCCCCTTTCTGGCCCCAAGCACACAATGATATTCTACACTTAAAGTCAAGGTCCTGAGCGCTTCCTGTTTCAGTTTAAGTTGAAGCGCACAAAAATGTAAAAACCTTTCAGTTCAGTCTTAAATCCTAGAATACAAATACCCTGTAATCAAACCATCTGGGTTTGCCCCATGGCTAAACAAAATTACATATGGTTTTTATAACAACAACAACAAAAAAAAAAACCAATAAAGGTCAGCAAGATCATTCAGAGGGCTGAGCACATGTTTGTGGGACATCCGGGTTTGATCACTGGCACTGCTGGGAGCAACCGCTAGCTCAGAGTGAGGAGTAGCCAGACCTCCCCATTTCTGCAGAAAAAATCTTTAATGGGCAAAGGCCTTGAATAGACTGTTTTGAAAGGATATACAGGGGCAGGAAAGATAGTACAGCGAGCAGGGCTCTTGCACTGCATGCAGCTGTCAATCCCCGGCACCCCATAAGGTCCCCCAAAGTTCTGCCAGGAGTAAGTCATGATCACTGCCAGGTGTGGTCCCCTAATAAAAATAAATATGTCTATATATTTATTTTACATGTGTGTGTATATATACATACAAATCTATATACATAAGCACGAAATATTCAACATAATCAATTATTAAGGAAATGCCCATCAAAACTACAATGAGATGCCACCTCACGTCCATTTGGAAGGCAGGGAGGCACAGTGAGGGGATGTGAAGACAACAACACACACATATGTCAATGAAGACATGGAGAACTGGAACCCTGAAACAGTATTGGTGGGAATACTAAGTGGGACAGAGACTTTGGAAACGCTGCTCCTGAAACAATCAAAAATAGAACTATGGTACGCTCCACCTATTCCACTGCTGGGAATTGGAAGGAGGGTCTCTGAAGAGCCATCTGTATACCCGTGTTCAAGTAAGTATTACTCGGGCCAGAGAGATAATATGGCATAGGTAGAGCCACAAAAATAAAATTAAAAGTAAAAACTGGGGCCAGAGAGGTAGGGCATTTGCCTTGCACACAGCCAACCTGGATTCGATCCCTGGCATCCCAAATGATTCCCTAAGCACTGTCAGGAGTGATTTCTGAGTGCAGAGCCAGGACTAACCCCCTAGCATCGCCAGGTGTGGTGCAAAAACAAAACAAAAAAAAAAACACAAAAAGGAGGAAAACACTGCCAGAGCAATAGTACAGTAGGTAGGGCATTTGTCTTGCACATGGCCAACTCGGGTTTGATCCCCAGAACTCCACCTGGTCCCCCAAGTCTGCCAGAAGTGATCCCTGAGCGCAGAGCCAAAAGTAAAGCTCTGAACACCAGGTGTGACAAATAAATAAATAAAAAGGGAAATTCTAAGATAACAAGGCTGAATCTTTGAGAAATTACACCAAGTAAACCAGTCACATAAAGAAAAATACTGATTACATGTACAAATAGTACTTAATGGTCAAAGAGGGCCAAAGACATATTCAATGGACTCAATGGACCAAGTATATGCTTCTCATGCAAGAGACCCGGCTCTGATTCCCATCACCACATGAATCCTCCAGCACTGCAGGGAGTGACCTCCAAGCACTAAGGCCTCAGAGACAGCCCTTGAACAAACAAAAAGTCAAAAAAAAAAAAGTCAAAACAAAGTCAAAATCACAAAGAGCAAAAATAAGTGGAGGGCCAGAGGGAGAGTATAGGGGTTAGACTTGCCTTATACAGAGTCAAGTCAATTTGATCCCCAGCAACACATATGGTCCACTAAACACCACCAGGTATACTTCCCCCCAACCTCCCACCCCCAAAGAAAAAGAAAGTGGGTGGCAAAGATTTCTGGGGGAAAGGAATGCAGATTTGTTTTTATGAGTGTAGAGTTCCAGTTTTGCAAGATGGAAAATTCTATAGTCTGGTGGCATGTTACCATATTTCCTACTAACCTATGCGATGAAAAACGGCAAAGAGAAATCAGAAAGATAGTATTGGGGTTAGGGTGCATGCATTGCATACATCCAACTCTGGTTCATTTCCCTGCACGACATAACTCATTGAGCACTGCCAGTGGGACATGGCTCAGGAGGCAGCTCCCTCCAAAAATAAAGGCAAAGGTAGATCAGAAGCAACCCCCAAGCACTATAAGGTATGACCAGAAAACAAAACCAAATAAAAAAAATCAGGATTCAGTCTGGAAAGATAGTACATAAGGCAATTGCTTTGTATACTGGCAATGCGGGTTCAATCCTCGAGACCTGTCAGGAATGATCCCTAAGCACAGAGCCAGGAGTAAGACCTGAGCACCAACTAATGTGGCCCCAAAAACAAAATCAAAAAGAAGGATTTTTTTAAAAAGGAGAAAGGGTGTGAAAACTTCAGGGAAGAGGGCAAGGATCACCTTGAACAGCTGGCAGGCTGCAGCTGCAGCCTGTCGCTCCGCGTCAATCTTCTTGCTGCCATAGCCTTCCACCTCCACACTCTTGGGCCACTTTATGTGGAGGGTGACTTTCTGGGAAAGAAAACAGAGAATCAGGATCCTTGCCTCGGCAGAGTGCAAAGCTTCTGCAATCACATGAAGACTCACAGCAAAGCTGTGAACCTCCTGACACAGAGCTGAGAGCACCAACAGGACCGAACGCAGCCCCATCACTCTTCCTGCCCCACCTCAGCCACCTGTCCCACCGAAGGTCTTCTTCAGAGTGCCATCTTCAAGTCAGAAGGCAAGCTGGGAGCATTTTTACTATAAACATGTTTTTTCAGAGGGCTGCCGGCAAGCTTGTGTAGGTCCCAGACTCTAGGAATTGGACAACTTGAGCCCTGTGCAGTGCACCCCATTGGGCAGGGGGGTAAGAGTGAGGGACAAAGCAGAAGTCTGTCTTACAGAGGAGGAAGCCTCGCTTTCCTGACCCTGTGATCCCTTTCCCTAACCAAGCCCTTCCCAAACCAAGTTTCTTCTGAGCCTTTTCATTCCAAAATCCCATTCTAGGCCTTCTCCATCTCCGGGACGCACTCCATCTCAATCTGACATGCACTCTCTTAGAACTTTCCCCTCTGTAGAAGCTTGGATTCACGCATGAACACCTAACTCCCTCTCCCTCATATTTCTCTAAACAAAACTCTTTTACTTCAAAAGAAAAAGAAGTGCTGGAGTAAGAGGACAGGGTCAGGGCACTTGCCTTCCGTACAGCCAAACCCAGGTTCCATCTCTAGCACCACATATCCCCCAGGCCCCACCAAGAGTGATCTCTGAATAAAGAGCCAGGAGTAAGCCCTGAGCAAACTGGTTCAGCACCTTGCTCCAACAAACCTAATCTATGATGGCCTCCTAAATGAAAGAAATTTGAGATTGAAGCCAGCCTCTGCCCCGCAAGGCAGCCCAGCACTTCTGTTCATCTGTCAAGTTACCTTTTTCTTCGGTCCATTTGTGTGCACGTAGACCAGCTTGTCTTTTGCATGTGAGATGCCAAGGGCTCTTCCAATCACGCTGTTGAGGAGGTTTTTGGGCTGTGGGAACTCTTTTAATAGGTCCCTAGAAGCTAGGAAAACAAGAATAAAATCATTATAGTTGTTGTTCTCTTTCAATACCACCACCTGGTGTATATCAGAGCTCCCTAGGCTAGATACTGAGGGTGCTGGCTTGTGACCCTAAACTACCCAAAGTAGCTTAGCAAGAGGGAGAAGCGGTTTCAGGGTTTCCAGGGACAGCAAGCCAGACCACACAAGTATCTCATTAAAGTCCAGTGACCCACACCAAAGAAGGTAAACAGCCAGCATCCTCCTCTCACCCAAGTTCCTGATTTGATTACATCACTACCAAGAATTACCGGCCACAACCCCACCCCCAGTCTGATACCTGAAAGGCACCAAACAAAAGCCAAAACACCACCACGCACACAAACTAGGGATCAGGACAACACAAGGCCCCTCCTGAAAAATAAAAAAAATAAAACACACAGAGACTGACCCCAGAATCGACCAGGCTCCAACTCACAACTCAATTGTCCCTCAATACCCTGCAAAAGGCCTCCCTTGAACCAGATTAGCTACAGGGACTCCATGGCTGAGACAAATGGGACTCAGTCTCCCCAGAGTCTACGGAGTCAACAGGAGAAGAGGAACCTTAGATACTATGAGAAGCACCTGAGCTTTGGAATGGATCCGAGTACAAATCACGGAAAAAGCCACTGAGAAGCAGCTGCTGCCGGACACAGGACTTGGTTGGGCTCTGAAGCCTGCTAGGAGCAGCTAGAAAGAGAAAGGAAGGCCATAAAGCTCCAAGTGATTCTTCAAGAGCTACACGGATGGCATGTCAGAGATGGCAGCAATCAAGTCTTTTCATCCTCCACCAACATGTACTGGCACTGTATTCAACTTTACATTTTCTAGCAAGAGTTTCATTAATGTAATATGGGGTCTGGAGCAATAGCACAGCGGGTAGGGCATTTTGCCTTGCATAGAGCCAAACTGAGTTCGATCCCCTGCATTGTATCTGGTCCCCAAAGACCTCAAAGAGTAATCCCTGAGTAGAGTTAGGAGTAAGTAAGCCTTGAACACTGTGGGTGTGGCCCATAAAGGAAACAGTAATAATAATTATAATAAAACAATATGAAGAGGCAGAGAGAGTAAAGCTTCAAGAGAGAATGCAGTCTTCTCCAGAGGAGAAAGCCTCTAAACCAGTTCCAGAAAGATTCTGTTTGAGGTGCACTTGCCACACTTAATCAGAAATCGTCTGGGGAGCTTTTTTCACACATGAGACACCCTAATCCCAAACGGCAATTACATTGAAGAAGGTTTCTGTATAATTTGAAAACGCTAGTCCAGGTGCTCTGGTATAACCCGGCTGCATTAGCTCAGACTTTGCTTGAGGTGGTCTCCTGTCAATTGGATTGGAGTAGATTTACCTGGTCCTTCACCAAAAAAAAGAAAAAAAAGAAAGAAAAAAAAGAAAACCCTTTATTTAACGGAGCCACAAAACCAGGGCTTCACACAGTGACGGCAAGCATTCTAGGGCTGAGCCACATCCCCGCATCTACGTGGTCCTGCCTCGATGTAAATAAAAGCTGAGCAAATTTAGAAAAAATACCGCCTTCTATTTAAAAAAAAAAAAAAAGGTAAACAACGCCTAAATCCACTCAATGCGGGTGGCTCCCAAGACCGGCGGTGTCCTAGCTCGGGGCCGTCTCAACTTTTTCCACTCAGGGTCCTCTTTCACCCAACCCCGGCCACGGAGTGTAGAACAAGCAGAGAAAATTTAAACAAAGCAAACGTTTACTAAGACGAAACCATAAAGTAATTTTTTTTTTTTTAGTTACGGGACCCCCCCCTCCGGTCCCCCCCACCCCCCGAGCCGTGATGGGGTCGCGACCCCCGTCGGGGCAGCGCGGCCGCGGCCCGGCGGCGCAGTGCGCGGGCGGCGGGGGCGCCGGAGGGGCAGGGCCGGCCTCGCCACTTTCGTTTCCGGCGCGGCTCGGCCGCACAAAGCCGCGGCCGCCGAACAATAACCGCGCGTCTCCCTCGGCGCCGAGCCCGGCGACGTGTCGGGCTCCTCCCAGCCAAGCCCCGGGCCGGCTCCGGACCCCCACCCCCACCTGACGGGAGTCGGACGTTTACCTGTTTCCCCGCCCCCACCCCCGCCTCTCGGCCAGGTGCAGCGCCCGGCGCTCGGGGGGGTCCCTTTGGCCCCGAGCCGCGGCCACCGCCGCCGCCGCCGCCTCCCTGGGGCTTGACAAGCGCAGGCCCTGCGGCCCGCCCGCCCGCGGACGGCGGTCTCGGCCAGCCCGCGGATGGTGGTCGCGGTCGCGGCCACAGGGCGGGCCCGATCGGCGAGGCTCGACGCCGGCCCGCGCCGCTCACTCCGCCATCCCCGGCCGTGAAGGCCCGGCCGCCCCCGCCGCGGCCCTCACCGTTCACCATGCTTCCGTCGCCTTCCCCGGGCACACCGGGACCCTCCCCTGCCTCGACTTTGGCCGCTTCCTTGGTGTAGCTGGGGTGGGAGCAGCCCGACGAGAGGCCGCGCGAGCGTCCCTGTCGCCCGGTGACGCGGAAACCCAGTGGCCGCAGGCGCGGAGAAACAGCGGCAGCTAGCGACATAAGCCGCCTGGCGGCCGCCATCACATTCCCACCAGCCCCCGTGGCTCCGAGCAAGGGCAGGGAAGAAGGGCGGGAGCGAGCTCTGCGAGCGCTGCGCGCCCCCTGCTGCACGGGCGGACCCGGCGGCCTGGCCGAGAGCTTGGGTTTCTGCCTAGCCCGGAGCTGGGCAGTGCCCCGGGCTCAGCGGCTGTGACCCAGAGGCATCTCGTCCCGAGTCCGTGTGAGACGTGAAGCTGGAGAAGGGCATGGGACTCGGGGAAAAGGAGAAGCCTTGACTCAGTTTCCTCCGAGGAGATTTAATTTCCGCCTAGGTCCCATATGCCTTTGAAGAGCTGGGCAGCACTCAGAGTGTGTGCAAAGTGCTCGACTGTGGCGTTTCCCTCATAAAATAGATTTCAGTAGGAAGTTGGCAAAGAATCTGCAGCCAGGACAGGGAAGACTTGTTGAATACAAAGAAAACCACATGTCATGCTCAGGCTTGGACTCTGTGCCCAGCAGTGTGAACACTGGTCCAGCTATAAGACTCTGGAGCTGCTGTCCCCACCCCAGGAATGCCAGAGGGGCTTCTGGTTTGGAAGCAAGTTCTCACTAGGCCTCGGTCTTCTTGAGACTCATTCTGCTTCCTTCTGCAGCTGAGGGCAAGAGGAGCAGGGCTTTGGGCGGCCAGGACCTAGACTGCACGCTGGGGCTCCAGACCTCAGCTCCTCAGGAGGAGTCTTGCTCTGAGGATGCAGTGCAGTTGCAGATTGCTGGGGAATCCAGATCTGACTCAGATGATCCCCTGGAGAGCTTTTGAAAATGTTGCTAAGAGTGACCTCTAAAGTGGATTATGGAAAAAATTAATTAAAAAATAAAGTGGTTTATGGACTAGGTCTAGAGTGAGCGCAAGAACTTTTCTTATTGTTGTTCTGATAGGACTTCCCAAACAGCGCTCAGTTTGTGGGCCCCATGAGAACCTGCTTCCAAATCAGTTCCTGAACCATCTCAGGCTACTGGTCTGGGCCCAAACACGGAGAACAGCTGCTCTATGACAGGAACATTGGATCTGAGTCCTAGTCCTTGGGCTTGTCCCAACTCCGCCACTTGTCAGCTGCTGAATCTTGGGCAATTTCATCAATTGGGTAAAATTCAGATAAACTTGCTCCATTTCTTGTGGCTGTAATTAGAATAAAATGAGGGCTGGTGTAACATGGCTTTGCCAGGTGCCATGTTAGAAAAGCCCTCAGACGTCTGTCCTCTGAGTTCTGTGACAATTGGGGCAACCCCTTAGAGAAAGACCAGGTTGGGGGACTGGGAAGGCGGCTTCTACACTTTCTCAGTAAGTGTTTATATGAAAGTGGCAATAAAGAAGGTGGCCTTGGTGTCAGACAATGGTCTGATGTCTCAAGAGGACCCCCATCACCTGTATCAAACACCCCAACTATAATATTATCCCATAGAGATGACAAAATATTGGAACAAAAATTATTTCTTCCAGGGCTTTCAATATGGCCAAGGAGCACTTAAATTGACCGAAAGCAAAGGCATCCACTAAGCTTCAGGAGTGGTTTTAAAAGCTTGTAGCAGTACAGAGTCCCTCAACAAGAATACAATGATCAAATCTGATAGTAATAGCAAATACTGTTGGTTTTTGTTTGGTTCTATATTGTTGATTTGAGCCATGTCCAGCAGCTCGGGGCTACTCCCAGTGTGGTTTCAGGAGCGAGGGGGCACCTTGCGACTCTGTTCAAGGGACTAGTCATTGCCAAGGAGTGAACCCTGGTTCCTTCATGTAAACATGAACTCTGGCCCTTTAAGCCATCTCCCTATCCTGAAGCCAGATTTTGAAGAGTAGTTTCTTGAAAGCCAAAGGAGACAACAACCTAAACAGCCACATGATATTTACACAGATTTATTATACTAAGGGGTTTTTGTTGTTTGTTTGGGGTGGGGGCCATACTCAACAGCACTCAGGGCTTACTCCTAGCAAGACTTAGAGGACTGTTTGGAGTGGTGGGGATCAAGCACGGGTCAGCTGTGTACAAGGCAAATACCTTAGCCGCTGCACTATCTCTCAAACCCCCACAGGGGTTTCTCCATCTTAGAAAATATTTCAAACCAATTTTTGAAGCTTAAGTCTTTTTTTTTTATTTTGTTTTGCAGTGCTAGGAACAAATCCAAGATCTCAAACATGGCAAAGAATGTGCTCTACCAATGAGCCACATTCCCAGCCCCTAATGTTTGGTATTTTATGGGGAGAGGATGACGGGGAAGCACCAAGTGATGCCAACCAACTAGCTGGTTATCAGGAAACCCCTTTTTGCCCTTTCCTATTTCTTTTACTTCATTTCCCCTCCACAAACCTTATTACCTCTTGTAAAAGGAATGCACTCTTAGACCAGTTCTTGGAAACCATCTGGTTCTGCAATCTTCTCCCTGTTGATCTAGAGTTGGGGTTGCCAAACTCTAGCCTATAGACCAAACCCAGCACTGCGTGCTTTTATAATAAAGTTTTTATTGGAACACAGCCATTTGTGATATAATATCCATTATTGTTCTTGTGATCTAATGGCAGAAGTTAAGTAGCGACAAGTGAAACCATATGGCCCGCAAAGTCTAGAATATTTCCTTTCCAGCCATTAAAGAGTTTGCTGCCTCCTGCTTTCGAGAACCTTAAAGAATGTTGGAGGGTCTTAGGCATGTCCCCTCCTTCCTTTCCACCAATATTAAGGCTTCCCTTCCACTCTTCATTCTTTGAGGAGTGAAAGTTGACTCCTTGGACAGTGACAAAGGAGAGAAATTCTGAAAAAAGAAAAGGTCTCCTGGCTTAGAGAAGTCTCTGTCCACTTCTGGATCAAGCACAACATCCAGGATTGGTGTCTATGCAATGATATCTGGTGGCATGAAATGAAGGTGGAAAGAATCTGCTGAGTACATTCAGGAGGATGTCTCAGAGGTCTGAATCTTGGAGGTCTCAGGAGAAAATAACAGGAGGCAGCCCAAGATACTGCCCACCCTGGGCAGACCAGAGACCATCTGGAGAGGAACTGAGGGATCACAACCCCCTGAAGAAAGGGCATCTCAGACAACACTCTGTTAACCATAGTTATTTTATGGATGATCAAAAAAGCAAGGAATGGTCCACCTGGCTGGCAACATAAAGAGGCACTCCAGGGACCCAGGAGAGACCTTGACCACCCTACCTGTCCTCACAGTTTTCCGATCCACATAGGTGAAGCCACAAGGCCCCTTGAGGTTAACCATCATTAAGTGAAGAGGGAAACATCTGCAGGAAGGAATGGAAGGGAAAGAAGAGTCCTGTGGTTCCCATCAACCTGCCAAGAGGAGAATTACCCCAGTCACTTGCTCCTGGTTCAGTGCTGAGGGTCATTCCTGGTGGTGCACAGGGGACCCTTCAGTCCTAGACAGCAAACCCCAGGCTCCAGAGCACTGAGCTCTCTCCCCAGCCCCAGGTCACTTGAGTCTCTACATCTCAAACCTGGGCAAATGAAAAAGATTCTCAGGGAAGATTAGAAGTGAGTCACTTAACTTCTCCAACCTTTACCTTGGAAGGAGGCCTCTCTCAGAGGATGGCCATGGCAGGCAGAGGACGTGGACATAGGCAAAATGCTGGTGTTTCCCATCCTCAACCTACTCCTGAAACCTAGGCAAGGGACCACCTTCTTCAGAGCACTGTTTGCCTTCCTAAAACTCCATAGGACAGGTTCTGCTTATTTAGTTTTTGGGTTTTTGGGCCACATCCAGTGGTGCTCAGAGCTTACTTCTGTCTCTGTGCTCAGGGGTCACTCCTGGCAGGCTAGAAGGGCCATACGTGGTGCCAGGGATCAAACTGGGCCATCCACATGCAAGGCAAGCAACTAACCCACTCTGCTATTTCTCCAGCCCCTGGTTCTGCTTTAAAAAAAAGGGGGGGTGGGGGAGACTAAGTAATACTTAGCTTGGTGTATGGGGGTCACTCCCAGCAGTGCTGTGGGACTGTGTGATGCCAGGAATTGAACCCGGCACTGCTGTATGCAAAGCAGCTCTCTAAGCTATCTCCCGAGCACACCCACATCTCCTCCTTACGGGCACCAGTACAAGCCTCTATGGCACTACGAGAGCATGGCAGGAAGGTCCGAAATGTGGCCCAATATGGCAGAAAGGCCCAATGTGTGACTAGGAGGCCTGTAGTTTCTATGCTGGAGAAAGAGGCAGAACACTCTCTAGCGAGAAAGAGCAAGAGACAGAGCAATAGGGCAACGGGCAAGAGCGAGAAGAGTGAGAGCAGAAGAGCAAGAGACGCGTCACACCTGTGCAGGCCTTCTGCCAGCACTGCCATGAGGAGATGGTCAGGCTCAGGGGTCTGTGTTCTCCGAGGGAGACTGTGCCTGGCTGCAGGGCCGCCCCCAGGGAGCAGCTCCCCTCCCCAGAGCAGCAGGCTCTCCCTGAGCATGTGCTCAAAGGGACATCGCCTGGCTGTGCCTGGGTCACCCCAACTAACCATCTTTCAGCTTAGCCAAAGCACATCTGACACTCCCAGAGCCACTCACCTGCCATGTTGGAAATGTTAACGTTCAGCCTTTTCGAGTTACAGGGCATTTTAAGAAAGGAAAAAAAAAAAGGGCAATCAACTCTTGTTTTGGCAATGGTAGGGGATGGCATTTCTTCAAAACTTAAGTGACCTATCAGACAGAGGGGCCAGAGGACTTTAGGCAGACAGCGCATGTGCTAACGGCTGGGGAACATGGCTGCAGCAGGTGCTGCAGGCACAGACAGACTGTGTGCGCCCCAAACCCCTCCTCACCTTGTGACCCTCAAAGCACTTCACAGAGCCCCAAGCAGCCACGCTCTCTCCACGTGAAGGAAAGGATGGGACAACCTCGAATGCCCTTCCCACTGGGCCCTGGGTAGGGGGCGGCGAAGGGCCGCACAGGTCCTACCAATGGGGGGTGCCTGACAGGCAGGAGGAAAGGGAGAGCCCAGGCAGAGGTGCCCTGGGTGCACTGCCACCAAGAGCCCCCAGGGACACATGGGTGGAGGTGCCAGTTCTGATGTCAGTCAAGTGCTTTGGGGTGCTACGGGGAAAGGAGAGTGATTCGTCAGGCCTCCCCCAGCCTTGAGCTCTGTTCGGGTCCTGCTGGAGGACCCCCTGAGTCAGGGACTGACCAGGAGTGTGAGATCTGAGCCCTGCAAATATGGCACACAGAGCGCCGGCTCTACGCCTGCTCACCTCAGGGGGCTTTGGGGTTCAGCTGTGTGGCCAAGGCTCGTGAAGTCACCCTGCCTTTTCCCACTGGTTTCCCGTTGAGGAACCAAACAGCTCTGCTAATCCCACTCCCTCCACATTCCCTCTCCGGAGGCCATGGCTCTGGCCCCCTGGCTCCTACAACCCCCCTCCTCCCCCCAGACCCCAGACCCAGCTGGTGCCGGAGGCAAGTCTCCTCCCTTACCTCGAGAGATGGTCCCTCCAGGGGCAGGGTTGACACACATGGGTGGAAGGCGGGGTGGGGGAAGTTTGCACTGACGCTGCCTGTGCTGGGCCCGATCTGGGAAAAGAGAGAGGGCATCAGGGCAATATTTTCTCACTGCTCCTGGCTACAGAGCCCTGCGCTGACTCACCCAGACATCCATGAGGAGCTCTGGGCAGCAGGGCTGCTGGACAGCCTCTGGAGCCAGTCACAAGTTCTGAGAAACAAGAAGACAGTAACTGGCTCGGAGGTGGGAATGCATTGTAGTGAGGCTCCTTGTTGGTTCTCAAAAGAGCCTGCAAACTCTGCCAGCTCCTTCAGCTGCCCACCCCTTGTGCTGCTGTACCATGAGGATGAGAAAGGACAATAGCCAGAAGCTGATGGCTGTGGTCCCTCTGGGCTCCTTCACTTAACTAGCCCTGTGTCCGCTGAGGGCTTCACAGATGGCCACATCACACCAGATCTCAGGTTATTCTTTTCCACTGAAAAGTGGGAATAAGAAGTAGGAAGAGAAGGGGATTGGGAGAGATGATAGTACAGGGGGTAGGGCACTCGCCTTGCATGCAGCTAACCTGGATTCAATCCCCAGCATCCCATATGGTCCTCCAAGCATTGCCACGAGTAATTCCTGAGCACAGAGCCAGGAGTAACACCTACGCATTGCCAGGTATGACCCCAAAACAAACAAAAAGTGGGCAGAGTGGACCAACTAAGGGCTGGCATCCTCTCTGAGCATCAAGTGCAGACCATGATAAACTCTATCAAAAAAATTCATGATTTGTGGGGGCTGGAGCGACGACACAGTGGGTAGAGCATTTGCCTTGCACGCAGCCAATCCGGGTTCAATTCCCAGCATCCCATATGGTTCCCCGAGCACCACCAGGAGTAATTCCTGAGTGCAGAGCCAGGAGTAACCCCTGTGTACTGCCGGGTGTGATCCAAAAAGCAAAAAAAAAAAGAAAAATTTCCACACAATTACTACACACGACTGAAATGCGGATACTCAACTGAGTCTTCCACATGTAAGTGGCAGTGTTTGGGCAAGGCAAGTTACAGATCTTTAAAAACCAGCAGGGGCTGGAGCGATAGCACAGTGGGTAGGGTGTTTGCCTTGCACAAGGCCAATCCCGGTTCAATTTCCAGCATCCCATATGGTCCCCTGAGCACCACAGGAGTAATTCCTGAGTGCATGACCTTGAAAGTAACCCCTGTGCATCGCTGGATGCTACCCAAAAAGCTAAAAATAAAAAAATAAAATAAAATAAAATAAAACCAGCTAAATGGTGACACACACAGCAAATCCTTGTGTGAGGGCAAGGTAAAGGAGCCCTCTGCCTGCTGCCCTGCTGCCTTGAGCAGTGGGAGGAGAGAGGCCCACAGCACGCATGCCACACACACAGGAGCCGCACCCTCTGGCTGTGACAGCAGGGCCTAACCCAATACATCGCAGCTCAGACTCTGTGGAACAGGAAGAACATCATGAAATCAGATACCCAGGCCTCAAATGTTTGTTTTTTTTTTTTTCTTTTCACAGAAACGGAACTGAAAAAAACAAGAGAACGGTTGTCATTTTCAGCAGGAAGGGGGAAAAAAGTCTCTCAGTTATATATAGCATAGTGGCAAAGAGGGCCATGCTCAGACTGCTCTGGTGACACCGGGTCCTAGAGCACCCACACGCAAGGCCTGTGCTCCAGCCCTGGGAGTAATGGCCCTAAGAGAATAATTTAGTTGCATTTTTATTTTTGTACCATACCCAGCAGTGCTCAGGACTTAATCAGCACTCAGGGATCACTCCTGGCAGTGCTCAGGGGACCATATGTGATGCCGGGGATCAAACCCAGGCTGACCACATGCGAAGCAAGTGACTTACCTGCTGTACTATCATTCTGGCCCATTAGCTGTACTTCTAAAAATTAAAATTGAAGACTAGATAGTACAGGGGTTAAGGCACTTGCCTTGCACACAATCAATCCCAGTTCAATCCCTGGCACCGCACAGTTCCCTAAGCATTGCCAGAAGTGATCCTTGAGCAGTCAGGAGTAAGCCCTGAGCACTGCCGGGTTTAGACCTCAAACAAAAATTTAAAAAACAAACAAACAAGGAGCTGGAGAGATAGCACAATGGGTAAAGTACTTGCTTTGCACATGGCAGACCCAGCCAGGCTCAATCCCAGGCACCCCAATATGGTCCTGAGTCCCACCAGCTGTGATCCCTGAACACAGAACCAGGAATAAGCCCTGAGCACTGCCAGGGATGCCAGAAAACAAAAACAAAAATTTAAATTCAAGCCAAAAAGATAGCGGGAAGGGCTGAGAGTGTGCTTTGCATGGTGCAGGAAGCCCAAGTTCAATTTTCAGCAATAGAGGATCTCCTGAGCACTGCTGAGAGGACGCCCAGAGCACATCAAGAGCTGAGAGCCACCCCTGAGCACTGCTAAGTGTGACCCACAATTACCCCTCAAAAAATCAAAACTAAGCATTTAAAAGAAAGATGCTCACGGGCTGGAGCATATGCTTTGCATGCAGGATTCCTGGATTTGATTCCAGGCACCACAAGATCCCCTCAGCACTGCCAGGAGAGTGTTCCTCCCCGTCCCCTACCCAGCAACACATCAGGAACAGCCCCTGAGCACTGCCCCCCCCAAAAAAATATTAAAAAAAGAATATGAGTGCCTATACAGACTGGAGGTGGTAGGAATATGGATTCATTACACAATCTCAGCATTTTTGGAATTTTGAGATTTTTCCTAATAAAATGCTGGGGCAGGGAGCAAGTACCTATGCTCAGGTGCTCCTCTCCCGCACACCCAGCTGCACACACTCCCCACTGGCTGCCAATCCCACCTATGCTGCCTTGGCAGCTGCCAGCGCTCTGCTCATCCATTCTCTCCCAGTACATTTTTAGCACCATGCTGAGCTGCCTGCCTAGGTGGTCCAAAGCATCTTCCTGAGCACCAGTGTCTGTTTTGTCAGACTCAGCTTATAAGGCTGCTGTTGTTTGCCTCAGTTCTCCTTCTCCCATAAGCCTCCTCACATCACAGGCATGTGATTTGCAGCAAACATGTCATACTTCAGCAGGAATGCTGGTCGGTTCTTCAGCAACATGGTGCCTGAGACCGAGATTTATCTTGTTACTAATTCCAGTTTCGCCTTGAAACTAAGGTTGGAAATAACCAGTTCAACCTTTCTGTTCATGTTTGAGGAGGGTCCTCACTCCTCTCCAAGAAGACTGGATTCAAAAAATAAAAAATAAAAATCATAAATGATTTCACGGTTACTTATTATTTCATTAAGCATTTTCAGCAATTCGAGGTAAAGATGTCACAATCCCACAAAAACATCACTCAGCCTTCTTCTGGCCACGGAACTGGAGGAAAATTGCACAGTCTTGCTGTTCATCCAGTGTTTTTCAAAGTATTGTGCTCACTGTAAAAGATTCAGCTTGCTTTGGGGGGCCTGATTCTGATGGCATTGCAGCTGAGAGACAAGAAACCTGTGTTAAGATACTGGCAAAGGCAATAACAGGTCATTTACCAGGCACACAAACACTTTATTTGGGAAGTGTTGGCAGTTCTGTTGCATTACTTCCGGAGGAAGAAGGGTAGCCACAGGCCTAGTGGCCATGATCCACAATGCTGCAG
Source organism: Sorex fumeus (assembly GCF_029834395.1). Classification (NCBI taxonomy): domain Eukaryota; kingdom Metazoa; phylum Chordata; class Mammalia; order Eulipotyphla; family Soricidae; genus Sorex; species Sorex fumeus. The sequence continues at coordinate 48,898,203 of NW_026606129.1, read as the reverse complement.
GAAATCGTTACAGCCATCACCAGCCAAGCTATCAAATGGCACATCTCACTGGGGCTCAGTCCGAGTTCCAGAAATATCTCTGAAACACAGCTGTTTCCACCTGGTGTCCCACAGCCAGGAGGTGCTCAGACTGCAGCCATCCTGCATTACCTGCCAGCGCCAGGCCGACGCTCTTCAGCAGAATCGGCTGCAGGCCACAGAATACACTGACACAGGGCCTGCCCCACTCAAGACTCAGGGCTAGGGACAGAGCAGAGTCAAGCACTTTTCCTACACTGCCTCTAATCTCCCACGTACCCCTGAAGAGAGGAACTAGAAACAGGTTAGGGTCCCCTGCTAAGATTAGGGGAGACCACATTCAAACTCAGGCCAGTCTAACTCAGAAGCCCCAAGCTATACACCATTTTATGTAATTTTCAAGATTCATGCCACACTAGGAGCTTGTAATCTCTTGAGACCAGGGAGACACAGGCTAGAGTACTCCTTTGCATGCAGGAGCCCTAGGACCAATCCCTGGCAATGTGTGGTCCTCCAACCACTGTAGGAGTGACCCTCAAGCCTTGATTCAGGAACAATCCCCAAACCGAAACAAGAAAAAAACTTCCTAAGAGATGAAGAACAGGGTCCGGAGATAGGAAAAAGAATTAAGAGTGCAATGCTTTGCATGTGGGAGGCTTGGGTTCCATCCCACGCCATACACCAAAAAATGTATATTTAGGACTGGGAGGTAGCATAAAGGGCTGGGGTGCACACTTTGCATGCAGGAACCTGGGTTCAATTTCTGGTACAGCCTAGTCCTGGGCACTCCCAAGAGTGACCCTTGAGTCAGAGCTGGGAGTACCCCCTGAGTACACCTAGGTGTGTGCTACCCTCCTCCCCCACAAGAAAAGAATAGTGTTCTATGACAATAAAAGTGTCAAAAGGCCACACATGACCAATTGCCAAGATCATGATGCAAACCAAAGGTAACAGTAATATTTAGACCATAGTCAGGAAGCGAGGGAAAGAAGGGTTTGTTTGAAGATGAACGGTCAAGGTGGAAATTCTTTTTGTTTTGCTTTGTTGTTTTTCAGGCCACAGTAGCAGTGCTCAGGGATTACTCCTGACTCTGTGCTCAGGGATCAAGCCTAGTAGTCCTTGGGGGACCATCTGGGGTGCCAAAGATTGAATCCAGGGCTCCTGCATGCAATGCAAGTGCAACTCTTATATGATCTTTCCAACCCATGGCGGTAACTCTTCCTGATCAATAGATTTTCCTGAGAACTCAGAATAAAATGATGTTGCTAAAGTGAAGAAGCTTGGCACTGAGGATAGAGCTCAGCAATATGTACAGCACTCACCCTATGAGGCCCAAGGTTTGATTCCTAATGACACCAAAAAAAAAAAAAAGGAAGAAAAGAAAAAGGATATGATGCTTTCCTGTATGGAAAGCAAGGTCCCAAATAATACTTACCATGTCTTAAGGCTACTTACAAGGACTAGGGGGCCAAGCTATATAGTATAGTGATTAGAACATGGAAAACTCACTTTTATACACTGGACAATAAACATTATTATTACTATTTTGAGGGGTGTTTTCGGCGACACCTAGTATTGTGCAGGGGCCACTCCCGGCTGGGTGTTTGGGGGTTTATCTTGGTGGCGCTCAGGAGACCATGCGATGCCAGGGATTGAACTCAAGAATCCTAAATGCAAAGCATGCACTTGTCTTGCACATGGCTGACCCAGGTTCTATCCCTGGCACTCCATATGATCACCCAAGCCCTCCAGGACTGATCCCTGAGTATGGAGCCAGGAGTAAGCTCTGAGCGCCTCTGGGTGTGGCCCAGCCTCCTCACCCCCCACCAAATAATAACAACAGGGATAATGAGCTCGGACTGTGCTCAAAGGTCTAGAGTGCTCACTTTACATTCAGGAGTCTTGATTTTAATCTCTGGTATTGCATGGTCTCCTGAGCTCCACCAGAATCAACTCCAAACACCCAGCCAGGCCCCTGCATAACATTAGGTGTGGCCTAAAACAACCCCCAAAATAATAAAAATGATAATAATAATAATTACTATCCAGTGTATAAAAGTGAGTTTTCCATGTTCTAACCTAGTCAAGGGTATTCCCTCATCTGATCCTTGGAAATACCTGATGAGAAGGTATGATAACATGGTCTACTCAAATCGTGAAGAAATGGAGGTACAGAGGCTCTGTCTCCCGCTCAGGCCTCCTGAGCCAGCGAGGGAGAGGGTTGAAGTGAAACTTGTGTGCAGGGAGTCCACACTGCCTCTGCTAATCTGACTGCTAACATCACCTCCAGGAGTCTCCTGAACAAACCACCCCATCGAAAAAAAATTAAGTAACAAATGCTACTAGGGGGTCTGGAGAGATAGTACAATGGGTAGAGCACTTGTCTTGCACACAGCTGTCCCAGGTTCAATCCTCGGCACCCCATGTGATCCCCGAGCCCTGTCAGGAGTGATCCCAGAGTGCAGAACCAGCAGTAAGCCCTGAGCATCACTGGGCGTAGCGCCCCCAAAAATGCTACTAAGGAATTCTGCCCCAATACTCTCACCTGGTACCTGTCATGTTAGAGGACAAATTTATTGGGGTCTCCATCTCTCCAGAGAGAGTGCTGTTTGTTCAAACACTCCCACCACAAGAGAATCTTTTTCATCCAACTCTTACAAGTAGGTGGCCAACAAAACCCACTGATTAGCAGACAAACACAAAACATAAAATACTCAGTTATCAACTTAAATGTGCTGTCCACACTAATCTCAAATTCAATGTTTCCCTTTTCCAGATAGTTAGCCCACAAATGTAGGACAGTAGTGATAATTTTTTTCAACTGCCATAATAACAGATGGAGTGGCTGAAAGCAAGCGAGGCAGGGAAGGGCCGCTCGGAACCCTGGTGTGTGTGGCTCTCTTGGCCCCACTTGATGGCTCACATGGGGCAGCATTTGGCCAAGGGTTTCCACGTCTCCTAGGAATGAAACTTGTAGACACAGATAGATCCCCACAATCACTAGCTTTTCAAGGCCTTTGTGAAACGTATTCACCAGGGAGATAACTCAAAGGGCTAGAGAGCATGGGGCAGGCCTTGAGTTGGGCCCCCCGTACAACAAGATCCCAAGCACTGCCGGTGAAACCCGTATCACCAATCCAGTGCTGCACTGCATCACTGGCACTAAATTGTCAGGCCCGCACAACTGACTGAGATCACCAGCATCTGAGCTCCTGGGCACCGCTGGAGAGTGTCCCCAAAATAAAAAACAAACGCATATGTAAAAAGAAAATATGCTCAGACAGGAGGCTCATGGCTGACTTCAAAGGAACCAGCCTTGGCCCAGAGAAAAAGCTCCATGAGCTGCATGCAGGTGCTGCTTTCAGGGGCCCAGTTCAAACCCAGGCATTCTAGGGCCCCCAGGCACAGTCAGGGTTGACCCTGAGCACGGAGCTGGCAGCAAACATCAAGAACCTTTGGGATGTGGCACCAAGACACAAACAAAAAGGTAGCAGGCCTATTATTCTTTACTCCCTTAATTAAGGAGAAAAAATCATTTTTTTTTATCTAAGCTATCCAAAGTCCTCTGGGATCTGATATCAGTTTTATTTTATATTTATTTATTTATTTATTGGTGTTTGGGCCACATCTGTTGCAGCTCAGGGCTCTCCTGGCTCTGTGCTGGAATCACTCCCAGTGGGGCTCAGAGAGCCATATGGGATGCTGAGGATGGAACCTGACAAGCTCTCCCCACTGTACTACTACTCCAGTCACTGACACTAGAAATTCTTAATGCTTCCCTCTACTCATGCCATTGCTAATGCAACCCTCACACCCATCTGCTGGAGAGCACTGCTTTCAAGACTTGCCTCGGTCTCTGAGATCACTAATATCACAGTGACTCACTCCACCTCTGCTGAAGTTCCACTCAGGCCTATCATGTGCAAAATGCTGGGCCAGAAAGTATAGAAGAGCATAAAAGGCCCTAGGGCAAAGAATTCGTGATTTTCTTTTTTCTTTTTTTGGTCATACTTGGCGATGCTCAGGGGTTATTCCTGGCTTTGCACTCAGGAATTACTCCTGGCAGTGCTCGGGGGACAATATGGGATGCTGGGAATCGAACCCGGGTCAGCCGTGCGCAAAGCAAACACCCTACCCACTGTACTATCGCTCCAGCATGAGAATTTACTTCAATGTACTAAACACAGAAAAGCACCTGCATGACTATGAGAAAAGAGGGGAGTGAGGAGAGATTGCACTTCATTGACAGAACCCAGAGAGGTGCATGGAGGAAATGGTGTGAAACTCCCTAGAAAGAAACAGGGAGCATCTCTATAAGCCGTGAATAGGTGGACAAGACATCTGATACAGGGAGGGGTGGCAAATGGAACAACTGCCCCAGCAAACAGTGGCACAGGCTATGATTCTACACAACAGAGAGGCTGAGAGAGGACTCTCTGGAGAGTTCCCCAAAGAGAGGGTCAAAGAGGACTCACTACTCACAGGTGAAGAATTTTCACAGCCTTCGCTACTGTGGGGAAGTGGGGAAGGACATGAGGATGCAAACAGGGTTACATTTTTTACCTTTTCTGAATGAGTCCAGGCTGAACATTTCTGGCCAGGAGAGAAAGCTGTAATCCTACGAAGGAAGCAGAGAGGTAATGGTTAATACTCTAGATCCGAGAACCACAGAGAATTTAGTGAGACAGAGACAGCAGTGTCCAGATGAGCAAGATGAAGCTCTTCACGCATGAGCCTCCAACGGCCGCTTGAAGTCTGAAAAGACAGCTGCCCTCTCCAATCAAGTGTAACTAGAGGTCTCAGTGTCTTTTCTTTTCTTTCTTTCTTGTTTTCCTTTTTGGGTCACACCCAGCGATACCCAGGGGCTACTCCCGGCTCTGCACTCAGGAATTACCCCTGGTGGTGCTCAGGGGACCATATGGGATGTTGGAAGTTGAACGCAAGTTGGCCGCGTGCAAGGCAAACACCCTACCCGCTGTGCTATTACTCCAGCCCCAGGTCTCAGTGTCATGCTCTTGTGTTTGGGGGCCACACCTGACGATGCTCAGGAATTACTCCTGGCTCTGCACACAAGAATTATCCCTGGTGAACTCCAGGGACCACATGGGATGACTGTATCAAACCTAGGTCAGCTGCATGCAAGGCAAATGCCTTACACACACTGTACTACCACTCCAGCCCTTCAGTGTCTGGCTAATGAAGAGCTTCCTTCTTTCCTCAGTCCTAACCTCCCAGACCTTGCTAAACCACAAAGAATCCATTTCATCCTCTATTTCCACCTCATCACCAGATTTTTGGTTTCCCTAGGATTTTTAGGATGAAGTAAATTTTACTTACTTTCTCCTCCAACATCAGGAAAGGAACTGATGACTGATTCAAGCTCCCAGCAAATGAGTCTTGACTGACAATATCAAAGACAAGATGGTGACTGGGGCTGGAGCAATAGCACAGCGGGTAGGGTGTTTGCCTTGCATGCGGCCAACCCAGGTTCGATTCCCATCATCCCATATGGTCTCCCGAGCACCGCCAGGAGTAATTCCTGAGTGCATGAGCCAGGAGTAACCCCTGTGCAATGAATGCCAAGTGTGACCCAAAAGCAAAAAAAAAAAAAAAAAGATAGTGACTAAAAATAAAATGCTTTCTGTGACATTCTCTATAAAATAACAATATCAGCTTCCACTGTGGGCCAAAAAATTTGGTACATTTGCTCATTTAATTAATAACATGTAACTGAGAAATAGACCTAGAAATTAAAATGTGCATATACACAAAACACTTTATTTAACAATTTTCATTTATCTTTTTCTTAAGAATTCTGCTCTCCTCTATTGCTTTTGCTGTGTTTTTTTTTTTGTTGTTGATTTGGTTTCATTTTCTGTGGGATCAAACCCAGGCCTTCACATATGCAAGGCAAGAATTCCATCACTGAACTACAAACATCCCTGCATGACAATTTTGCTTTCAAAAAACATTCCAAATATAGGGGCCAAGGTATAGTATAGCAGGAAAGACACTTGCCTTGCTGGTGGCTGATGTGAATTTAATCTCAGCACCACATATGGTCCACCAAGCCCACCAGCAGTGACCTCTGAGCACAGAGCCAGGACTAAGCCCTCAGTACCACCAGGGGTGGTCCCAAAACAAACCAAAAAAACCAAAATCATACTTGTAGATGTCCTTGATGATGTAGCATTCCTAGCGCCGCAGCTGAGAATACAAGCCCCGTGACTGCTGCAGGACCCCAGCAGAGACCACAGCTCATGAGAAATTAAGTGACCCCCGCCAGCACAGCCATGACAGCAACAGAGGGAAGGGAAGGGCCAAGGAATGAAAAAGTTTGTCATAATGTAGTACCCCCGAGTTAGGTGCAGTTACACCATGTCACCTTAGTTTAAAAACATTTACACAGTGTTTAAGAAATCAGGATAATATCTAATTTTACTTAAAGTCTAATGTGGTCTACACTCCTGCTGTTACCATTTATTCATTCCCAAATTGTGGGAAGACTGGAGGGAGAGGTGGGGGGAGTAGACCTGTGGGGAAGTCTTTTACGTTCCTAGCTGTCTGTCCAAATGGTCTCCTCTCCCCTGGTGATGCTGGGAATTTCAGTCAATAGGGTATGGTTGCTCAGAGAGAAAACGTCAATATCAACAGTGAAAACATTTACTGTAAAAAGGTTACAATATGGTGCTGGAGAGACAGTATAGCAGGTAGGCATTCCAAGCATGCAGCTGACCCGGGTTTATTCCCTGTCACCCCAAATGGTCCCCCAAGCCCACCAGGAGTGATCCAGGAGCAGAGTCAGAAACAAACCCTGAGCACCAGAATGTGTGGTTGAAAACAAAAAGTTACATTCAAGGGGCCTGAACGATAGCACAGATGATCAGCCTCTACTGAGGTTTAATCCCTGGCATCAAGCACCACCAGGGCTAATTCCTGAGTGCAGAGCCAGGAGTAACCCCTGAGCATTGTCAGGTGTGACTCCCCCCAAAAAAATAAAGAGGGGCTGGAGCAATAGCACAGCAGGGAGAGCATTTGCCTTGCACGCAGACGACCTGGATTCCATTCCCAGCATCCCATATGGTGCCCCGAGCACCACCAGGAGTAATTTCTGAGTGCAGAGCCAGGAGTAATCCCTGAGCATCGCCAGGTGTGACCCAAAAAAGAAAAAATAAAAATAAAAACCCAAGAAGGTACATTCTAGGGTCTGAAAGGATAGAACAGGCAGCAAGGCATGTGGTAGTGGCAGCAAGGCCCCTAATTTAAGTCCTGGACATCACATATGGTCTTCTCCTAAGATCTGCCAGGATTCACTGCTCAGCACAGAGCCAGGAAAAACCATAAGTATATCCAGATAGGGCCGAAAAGTCAACTCAAGAAAAAAATGTTGTTACATTCACTTTCTATAGATTCTGTCTAACCAAATTAAAATGGGTTTTACTTGAGATAATAACACGTCCCCACCTCATGGTGCTCTGGTCCCATATATGGTACCAAAATCTGAACCATTAAAAAATTTAAAAAATTTAAAAATCTGAACCACTGTCCTGACCAGAGCTGCATGGAAAGCAGGTGCTTTAATCTTTGTCCTATCTGCACTCTCTCTCCATCACAAGATTCTAATTAAAAAAAAAAAAAAAAGAAAATCTAGGGGCTGGAGAGATAGCACAGCGGGAAGGGCATTTGCCTTACATGCGGCCGCCGACCCGGGTTCGATTTCCAGCATCCCATATGGTCCCCTGAGCACTGCCAGGAGCAACTCCTGAGTGCAGAGCCAGGAGTAACCCCTGTGCATTGCCGGGTGTGACCCAAAAAAAGCAAAAAAAAAAAAAAATCTAAACCATTTAGGAACCTGTGCAACAGCAAACCAGGTAGGGCACTAGCCTTGCACAAGGCAGACCCCATTCCCCATTTCAATCCTTTGCTCCCCATGTGGTTCCCCAAGCCCTCCAGGAGTAATTCCTGAGTGCAGAGCCAGAAGTAAGCCCTGAGCACCTCCAGATGTGGCCCAAAAACCACACACACACACACAAATATACATATATATATATTTATTAATAAATTATTTAGCATCTGCCTTTGGGGCATGCTTGGGTAGTGGTAGAAAAACTCGAAATAATGGTGGTGGGAAAGTGTAATGGTGGTGAGACTGATGTTGAAATATTGAAAGTAATCAATTATTGCTAACAACTCTTTGAAAATAAAATTTTTTTTTCTTTTTGGGTCACACCCGGCGATGCACAGGAGTTACTCCTGGCTCTGCAATCAGGAATTACCCCTGGCAGTGCTCAAGGGACCATATGGGATGCTGGGAATTGGACCTGGGTTGGCTGCATGCAAGGCAAATGCCCTACCTGCTGTGCTATTACTCCAGTCCCTAAAATAAAATTTTTAAATATATATTTATTAGATCTTATGGTGGGTAAAATGCTTGCCTTGCATGCAGCTCACCTGTACCACATAGGGTCGCCCTCCCGCAAACACTGCCAGGAATAATCCCTGAGGACAGAGTCAGGAATAAGTCCTAGAGGTGGCCCCCCTCACCCCACAAAAAATGCCGGTTTCACATGTTTAAGGATCTAAGTCTGATCTCTGCCACTACATGCCCTGCCCCTCCAGCACCTTTAGGTATAGTCCTGGCAGTTTCTAGCATCACCAGATCTAAGCACTGAACCTTAGAGACCCAAGTATCTACTGGAATAGGCCCCAGACCTCCTGTGCATTACCTGAGAGGACTGCCACCCAAAAAATTATCCAGAACTTTCTGTTAATAATTTAAAGATTGGTCCAGAGTGATAGGACAGTGGACAGGATGCTTGCCTTGCACAGGGACGACAGATTCATTTCCAGCATCCCATTATGGTCCCCTGAGCCTGCTAGGAGTGATTCCTAAGCTCAAAGCCAGTAATAAGCCCTGAGCACGACAGGTGTGTCACAAAAAACAAAAACAAAGAGATAACTTTTGGGGCCAGAGAGATAGTAGAGAGGACAGGGTACTTGCCTTGCATGTAGCTGAAAATCCCATTTGGTCCCCATAGGTGATCCCTGGGGTCGGAGCGATAGTACAGCAAGTAGTACAGGTACTTGCTTTGCACAAGGCCAAACTGGCTTCAATACCTCGCACCCCATAGGTTCCCCCAAGCCTGCTAGGAGTAAACCCTGAGCACCACCAGGTGAGACCCAAAATATCCCCCTCAAAAAAAGTGATCCCTGATTCGAGAGCCAGGAATAAGCTCTGAGCACTGCTAGGTGTGGTCCACCCCCGCCCCAATATATTAATTTAAAAAAGGTTTCTTGAATGATGACTTTCTTCCCAGTCACAAATGGCCAGAACACCTGGCCTCACTTTGCACTGTGGCTCCAGTATGAGATCCACATCTGTTTTGTACGTGTGTCTCAACCAACTTACCTCACGAGAGCACGACCAGTCCCAGATTGTGTAGGCTTTTGAATTGAAGCTGAATTCTCTCCTTGCTACTCCTCATCACGAGGCTGGGCCTCCTCCTGGGGAGTACAATGCGGGTCACTAAGGTGATAGCCCCACCATACAGGAAGAAAGGAGCTTTGGATCATTAAAATTCATTCACTAACTCCAACAAGGACAAGTACTGTTTAGAGGCATGAAATGCATAAACTGGACACACTGGTCTCATATCAAGATCTTTCATGACTCACACTAAACACAAAATTGTGACCTGAGCTACATCAGCACCTGTAAGATACCTAAAAAAAGAGCCAGATTGCTAGCACAGGGATTAAGGCACCTTCTAAGTGGTACCATGCCTGCCACTACTGAACACCACCAGGTGCAGTCCTACCCCCTCTACCAGCACTGTCAGGTGCGGCCTTGGTGGTCCCTTAACAATGAACCATATGGCCAGGTTAGTTAAGAATCACCAGAGTGGTCCCTGGTAATACTTGGGAGTCCACTAAATATAAAAATAACTAAAATCAGGACAATAACAATGAAATGTTGAATACCACCTTCTTGTTGTTGTTGAGCCACACTCAGTGGTGCTCCAAGACTCCTTCCGGATCAGTACTCAGGGGACCATGAGTACTGAGATCAAAACTGGGCCCCTTTTTGTGTCTGCCTGCAAAGCATGCACTCAGTTCATTAAACTATCCCTCCAGCCCTAATTATCATTTTTATAATTTACAAAGTTCTTCCACAAACTTTATCTCAATCTATGTAGCACAGTTGCACAGTAGCACGGTAGCACGGTCCTCCCATTGTTCATGATTTGCTCGAGCAGGCACAGTAACATCTCCATCCTGAGACTTGTTGTTACTGTGTTTGGCATATTGAATAAGTCACGAGTAGCTTGCCAGGCTTTGTCGTGTGGGCGAGATACTCTCAGTAGCTTGCTGGGCTCTCCGAGAGGGGTGGAGAAATCGAATCTGGCTCCGCCCGGTTGGCTGCGCACAAGGCAAACACCCTACCCACTGTGCTATCGCTACAGCAACCCCATGAATTTAACTTTTCCAGAGAAGACAGTAAGATTTCCCAGAGAAAGTTATACAGCATGGGTACACCAGGCAGGGTACTCATCTTGTATGTGCTGACCTGGTTCGATCCCCAGCACTACATATGGTCCCTGAGCCCTGCCAGGAATGACCCCTGAGTGCAGAGACAGTAGTAACCCTTGAGCACTGCTGAATCTGGCCCTCCCAGGCCCCCCAAAAGAAAGTTGCTCAACCTGGAGAAGATTATATTGTTGCCTCAGGCCAAATGGATATTTGCAGTGACATACTGGGCACCAAAGCTTTTCATGACTGTATTACACTACTCTTCTTATTTCGATGCTATCATACTATTGTCTAAATGTTCCATGGTTCATTCTTTGAAATAAGATTTCTTGGAACCAGAGAGGTAATACAGCAGGTAGGGCTCTTGCCTTACACACAGTCAACCCAGATCCAATCTCAACATTCCATGTGGCCCATCAAACACCACCAGGAATGATCGCTGAGTGCAGAGCCAGGAGTAATCACTGAGCCGAGGTATAACAAAAAGAAAAAGGAAGAGAGAGAGAGAGAGAGAGAGAGAGAGAGAGAGGGAGCTCATACTGACATCTTCAGAGACCGAAAAGGATGTGAAGGACCCAACTGATAAACTCTGGAACACAGTTACATAAATTAAAACACTTGGAGAGTAAATATTCTACATAAGAAGAAATTGTAGCAAATCATATATTTGCACTTCAAATAGCTGCAAAAATAAAGAGCACTATAATAAATTACTATGTCAAGGAAAGACTAGAAACTTCAACTCCCGAGATTTAAGTGTGAATTATGACACAGTCAAAATTCACAGTGACAAAGGGTTAATAAAAAATGCTGCAAGGGAACCGAACAGACAATGTCCTATTTCTCTCCGGCCACTTGCAATCCAGGTCAGGTTAAGTGTGTAACAGGCAATCTGCAGTCCTGCTGCTACAGTGTATGGCAAGCCCATGGATTGGGGTTGCAAAGTGGAACATCTTCTTTCTGCCTTGTAAAATCACCATTAAGGGAACCAATATTGCTGCATGAGGCCCTGCTAGACAGCATACTGATGCCATCTTCTTGGCTGGGGTTTCTGAGGACCCTTGGGATTCCAGTTCACAGCAAACAAAGGACCCAACATGCATTAGGTCTTTCTCTGCGAAATGGGACAAGCCCTCACCAGCAAACAAAGAATACCTCACCCCTTGGCCTCCCCAGTGACACGGTAGTTGCAAAAGGGAGCAAACCGTGGAGCTAAAATGCACCCGGGCCCGTCTCTGGACGGTCGGTCCAGGCAGCAGAGGAGCAGACAAAGGTCCCAGGGCACTACGAGGTCTTCCTCCAGGCCTTGCCCCGTACAAACGGAGCATCCCTTGAGGAAAAGGCCTCCTCGCGCCAATAAAGAGGTCTCTCCCGCGGCCCCCGCTGAGCCCCTGGCTACCAAGCCAGCCCCGGCGGACCTGTCTGGCTCCCGCCCCCGCCCCGGCTCCATGGCAACGGCAGGCCGAGGCCTGGCTACCCAGGCTCGGCCGGGCCGGCTTCCCGGGCAGGCCTAGGATGCCCGGCCTGCTCTCGGGCCGCCCACTTCTCCGTTCCGCTTTCCGCTACGCCGGCGGGTCCCTGCTAGCGCCGACCACCCCCGGCCCGGCAAGTTCCTGAAAGGGGCAGGAAAGGGGAAAATTAAAAGCCCAATTCACCTGTTGTTACAGATGTGAAACAAGCCTCGGTGCACCGCGCATGAGCCGCGGCCCCCCCCACCACGACGGACTACAACTCCCACAAGCGCCCGCGCGACCTCTTCCGGGTCCCGAAGCGGAAGTCCGCCGGAGGCCCGGCGCTCCCGGCCGCGCGCTTCCGCATCCGCCTCCCGAGTCCGCCCGGAGTATCAGCGTGTATCCAGTTGGTCCGCGGCGTTGGGGCTCGCAGTGGCGATCGAGCGGCGAGAGCGGGAGTCCCGCCGCGGAACCCAAAGCCGCGAACAGCCGCGGGGAAAGGGACGGGACTTCCTCTAGAGCCGTGACAGGGGAGGGACTTCCGGGGAAGCCGGGAAAGGGGCGGGCCCTCAGCGGAGTAAGTATCGCCTGGGTTGGGGCTCTGGGCAGCTCCCGGCTTCTCTCCGCCCCGCCTCCGTACAGTGTCCGGCAGAGCTAGAGCTGGACGGCTAGCCAACCGTGTCTGCACGCCCACCCTGCGCCTCCTGGTGCAAGTGAAGAAAATACTGGGTCAGGGCTGAATCGCGAGTCTTAACCCAGCGCTAGCTGCTGCCTCCCACCCGCCTTCTAGCCGAGGCTCATTGCCACGCCTCTTCTCCAGCTCTCGGATCTTCTGATCCTTTAGGAAGGTGAGAATTTCTGCCTCAGAGTGTTAGCAAGAAAACCACGGGATGGCGCATTGTAAATTGTCCAGTGTTTGGAGAAGGACGGGGTGGCACTTTTTGGTGGCGAGAAGACCACAGGTCAGAACGCTGCTGGACAAACCTGGAGAGATGAGCCTCCCTATCCCGCTCCCGCCCCCCACATATACCCCAGCTCTCACGCCCTTGTAGTGGGAAAATCATTGTTGTCTGCCTCCTGTAATGCACTGCAGTAGGTAAAGCTCCTGTATTTGTTTGTGGAATCCTGAGAAGGCCACAGCGGCGGAGGGGGAGGGGGGCGGGGGGAGGGTCGGACGGGAGGGGTGTTAACCGTGACATAGGTTGAGAATTTCACAATAGAAAAAAACCAAGGATCTCTTTTGTTTTGTGTGGGAGATAGGGTGGATCCCAATTCTGTGCTACTTCCAGTAGGGTCTGAGAGACCATGTAGTGCCAGAAATTACTCTGGGACTCCTGCATGCAAAGCATGTGTCTGGTCCAACCCTAGAATATTCGATTCTGTTATTTTTTCTTTGCTTTTTATTTTTTATTTTATTTATTTATTTTTGCTTTTTGGGTCACACACAGCCATGCACAGGGGTTACTCCTGGCTCTGTACTCAGGAGTTACTCCTGGCGGTGCTCAGGGGACCGAACATGGGATGCTGGGAATCGAACCCGGGTCGGTGGCGTGCAAGGCAAACGCCCTACCCTCTGTGCTATCTCTCCAGCCCCTTTTTTTCTTTTTTAATATCGCCCATTCAGTATATGTGAAAAACAAGTCTCATGGGGGATGCAGTGCCAGCAGCAGGTCAACCTGTACTGGCAGGGCTTGCACATCAATCAGCAATCTGATGGTGTCTTCAAGCTTTCTGATACCCCAGAATTGCCGCTGTGCCTTTGACCAGACCCTAATGACTTGGGACCAGTTTTCCCGAGAAATTAAATTGCTAAAAGTTAGGTATGGGGCCAGAACAATAGCACAGCAGGTAGGGTGTTTGCCTTGCACGCGACCAACCCAGATTTGATTCCCAGCATCCCATATGGTCCCCTGAGCACCTCCAGAGGTAATTCCTGAGTGCAGAGCCAGGAGTAAACCCTGTGTATCGCCAGGTGTGACCCAAAAAGAAAAAAAAAACGTATGTGGGAGCCACGCGCACAAACCACCTTCAGCTTAGCAATAGAAGCTCATTTATCAACCTTGCTTCAGAGATCCAGAGACCTTGAAAGAGATCAAAGGTCGGTTAATCAGTCTGGTTCTGGCCCAAGCAGAGCTCATCCCAGCAGCCACTTGCTTCCACAATCCAAAATTGCTGCTATATCCCTAGCCGGCCACCACTATCTCAGGACGGACCTCACCAAGATACAATCTACTGAAAATGCTGGCATGTGGGTTTTGTGACTGAAATCTCCCAGGTTTTCTCAGTGTCCAAATGGGCCACTTCCCCCAACCTCCCTGTACTTCCAGAAGCCTTGGCAGTTACATTCACACCCCAAAGCTGCTACCCAACTTAAAAAGCTACACCAGCCTTGCCTTACCAATAAAAATACTGAACGTCCCAAACAAACACAATGACACAGTGACCACTTAGTACTAATACTCTTAGTATCGCAAACCATAATGCACAAAAGAAGAGAGAAAGAAGAAAAGTGCCTGCCATAGAAACAGGTTTGGGTGGGGGGAAGTGGAGGGGGAGTTGAAGATGGTGGGAGGAAAATGGGACATTGGTGGTGGGAAATGTACACTGGTGGAGGGATGGGTGTTGGATCATTGTATGACTGAAACTCAATCATGAACAACTTTGTAATGGTCTATCCCGCAGATATTCAATTAAAGAAAATTTTTAAAGGAAAATAAGTGTCATATCTCTTCTTTCTGCCCAAACAAATGCAACAGGAGGGACTGGTGAGATAGTACAGAGGGCAGGCAGGCTGCTTGCCTTGCACCAGGCATGCCCGTGGTTCCACCATGGTTCCATTCCTGCATTCCCTGTGTTCCCACGAGCACTGCCAGGATTAATTCCAGAGTTAAGAGTCAGGAGCATCCCTTGAGCATCCCCAAAGTCACTCCAAAACAGAACAAAATAAAATGCAACAAGTATGTTATTTTCTTTCAAGATGGACAAAAGGGAACCAGAGCTATAGTACAGTGGGTCAGGCACTTGCATTTCAACCCGTCTGACCCTGTTGGTTCCTGGAACGCAGTAGGGGCCCCAGAGCCCCACAAGAAGTAACCTCTGAGCACAGAGCCAGTAAACCCTGAGCACCCCGGGTGTGCCTCCCCCTCAGAAAAAGAGACAAAGTGGGCTTGCAAAAGCATTCATTCGAATAATGCTGTCCTATTCTGAGTAGGGCATTGGCAATATAGTATATTGTGAAAAATCCCTGCACATAGTTAATTGTATAGTTGTTGCAAATCCTGACTGTGGGTATTACAACAAACCTACCCTCAAGAGATTTAAAAGAAAGGGTTAAGTGCTAGAGATGACGTATACAGTGGGGGGCGAATTCTTTGGTGCTAAAGCTGTAGAGCATTAGCCTTGTGTGACCAAGCAGGATTCAATTCCCAGTACCCTGTATGGTCCCTTTCCACCTCCAGCACCACCAGGAGTGATCCCTGAGCAGAGAGCCAAGAGTAAGCCCTGAGCACTGTGGGGTGTGACCCCAAAACTAATGTGTGTATTTGTGAGTGTGTGTGTGTGTGTGTGTGTGTGTGAGTGAGTGTTAGCTCCATGCTGCCAGAGGGTTGGATATGTGAGTTTTATAAGCAATAGCAGAGAAAAATAGGAGTTGGGGATGCCATTCTAAAGGGATTTTTAATTTTGTTTTATTCTTTGGGCCACACCTGGCAATGCTCAGGGCATACTCTTGGCTCTGCACCTGGAAACATTCCTGGCTTCACTCGAGGAAACATATGGGATGCTGGGAGTCAAACCCGGGGTTGGCCACATGCAAGGCAAGCTTCTTACGCACTGTCCTATCTTTCTGGCTCCCCAGGGGTTTTTATTTTCTTTTAGGAGGGGAAGGGAAATAATGCTGAGGGGCTTTTTCTGGCTCTACTCAAGAGTGCAGTCCTGGCAGTGCTCCAGGGACCATAAATGGTGCTGGGGATTTGAACAGGAGTCCACCATATGCAAGCAGATGCCTTAAGCCTGTACCATCTCCTGGCCCTTAGGATTTTAACTTTGTTTGAAAGCAATATTTATTTTTACAGTTTTAAGTAGGACAGATAACTGCTGTATGTTCAGAAGGCAATTTTGGAAGTGTAAGGGTAGAATTGGCTGGAAAAATAAAAGCTAAGATATCAGAGGAGAGGGAATGAGGAAATTAAACTAGGCACAGCAGTGGAGTAAAAGGATGTTTATAGAATGCCAGGACCAACCCCTGAACAAAGGTGTGAAGAAATGACTGTGATCTGGGCCAGGATGACTGGAAGGATTATGCACATAATTGAAAAACACAGGGACCAGAGACATAATACAGAGGTTAAAGCACTGGCTTTGTATACTGAGATTCGAATCCCTGGTAGCATGTGTGGTCCCCCAGCGCCTCCAGAGGCCACTTCTGAGCACAAAACCCAGAATATCCCCTGAGAATCACTGGATGTAGCCCAAAAACAAAAACCAAAAAAAGAAACTTGGGCATTGGAGAAAGTGACGATTTTTAGCTTCAAACAAATTGTTTGAAATGTGAATGTTAAATGATAAAAACATGCTTCCAGCTTCAAAGGAAGATTCTTCTGAACAGCAAAGAGATGAGGAAAAAAGAGAACAAATTTCAAATCAATGATCTCTCTCATCTTCATAACACAGAAAACCAGAATGAGAATAGACAGGGGCTGAAGTGATAGAACAGCATGTAGGGAGCTTGCCTTGCACATGGCCGGCCCAGGCTCAACCTCCGGCATCCCATATGGTTCCCTGAGCACCCCTAACGATGACTCCTGAGTACAAAGCCAGAAGTAAACCCTGAGCATTACCAGGAGTGTGCCTCCCCACCTCCCACCCCCCCAAGAAAAAAACAGAATAGGCTGTACTGCACAATGACAAACACTAGGCACTGGAATACAAAACCAATTACTGAACAGTGAGAAGCATGTGGGGAAAGACCAGACTAGAAGAGATGAAAGGACAGAGGTGGAAGGGTGAGGACATTTCTTTGGTCGTGGTGGAAGATAGGAATTTGCATATTCACATCATAAATTTTATCACTTGTAACTACCTAAACTATTATAAGTATAAATGGGAACTTGCTTGCATCTGACAACCTGGTTTGGTCCCTAGAACCGCATATGGTTACTCCAGCTCTGCCAGGAGTGATCCCTGAATACCCCCAGGCGTGGCCCCAAAACAGACAAATTGAACTGTAGATATAGTGGATAAGACTCAAGTTCAGATGTACTCCCCTCCAAAAAAGTTTTTTTTTTAATCAAAACATAGAGGAAGCACTGGGTAAACACACAAGTGGAGCATTCCAAATACTTATTTTGTTTGTTTTTGGCCCATACCAGCTGTGGTCAGAGCTTACTCCTAAATCTGCACTCAGGATCATCTGGGGTCCTGGGGATCAAATCTGGGTCAGCTGTATGTGCAAGACAAGCACTCTACTTGCTGTACTATCATTCCAGCCCCCAAATAACTTTTTTTTTTGCTTTTTTTTTGGGGGGGTCACACCCGGCGATGCACAGAGGTTACTCCTGGCTCTGCACTCAGGAATCACTCCTGGCGGTGCCCAGGGGACCATATGGGATGCTGGGAATCGAACCTGGGTCGGCTGCGTGCAAGGCAAACGCCCTACCCCCTGTGCTATCTCTCCAGCCCCAACTTTTTTTTTTTGCGGGGGGTGATACACACCCAACGGTGCTCAGGGCTTACTCCTGGCTCTGTGCTCAGGGATCACTTCTTACAGTGCTTGGAGGACTATTTTGGGTGCTAGGGATTAAGCACCTGTCAGGGGTGTGCTAGTCAAGTGGCCTGCCTGCTGTACTGTCTCTATTTATTTAAATTTTGACCCCTATTTATTTAAATTTTGGGCCACACCCATCACTGTTTAAGGACTACTCATGGCTGTGTGCTCAGTAGTGACCCTTGGTGGTTCTCAGGGACCCATACACCGCGAGTACTGAACCTGGGTTAGCTTCAGGTGAGATAAGTGCTTTGAAGGACAAAAACTGAATGATCTCATTTATTTGTAGCATAGAGAAGAATACCTGGAGGAGGGAATGTAAGGTATCAAAGTGGGGGATACCCAGATTACCCTTAACCCTAGGTTATAGGAATGGGAAGGGCAGGAAGGAAATAAACAGGTGGAGAAGTAAGAGGAGATGGTTGAGAGGTAACAGGCAAGGGTCTGGGCCTCTAGCACATGGGTGACGTGGGCAGGGGTGGGAAGTGGGAGAAGGGTAGAGAGGGACATGTATATATATAAACCACAGAGCCAACACTATGAGCATGAGATCCAAACTGCAAACTGCAAACACCAAACTTAAAAATGTCCTGTCAAAGAGGCAGGTCAGTGGTGAGAGGGAACCTGGGGTCGCTGATGGAGGGAAGTCAGCACTGGTGGTGGGATTCCTCTTGGAACATTTTGTACACCTGAAACAACTATGAATAAGTATGCAAATTATGGTGCATTAATGTAAATAAATAATTTTAAATTGCCTTAATTCCTGTACTCTATTATTATTGTTACTATTATTATTATCACTATGCAGTGCTACTTTTTGTTTGTTTCTGTTTTGTTTTGTTTTTTGGGTCACACCTGGCGATGCACAGGGGTTCCTCCTGGCTCTGCACTCAGGAGTTGCTCCTGGCGGTGCTCAGGGGACCATATGGGATGCTGGGAATCGAACCCGGGTTGGCTGCGTGCAAGGCAAACGCCCTACCCGCTGTGCTATCTCTCCAGCCCCTGCAGTGCTAGTTTTTAAATCAAAACACAGAAGAAACAAATCCGGGATCTCACACATGCGAGGCTGCATTCTGCTGCTGAACTACATCCTCACCTCTGATACAGTCTTTTCTTCTATTTTGTGGGAGGTGGTGGTTTGTTTTGGGAGCCTCATCTGGTTGAGTTCAGGGCTCTCCCCTGGCTCTGTGCTCAGAGATCACTCCTGACTGGGCTTGGTGGACCATATGAAATACCAGAGATTGAGCCTGGGTTAGTAGAATGCAAAACAAGTGCCTCACTCAACTGTATTATCTCCCCAGCCCTGATACAGACTTTTATTTGTTTGCTCGGGGGGCCTCACCTGGTGGTAATCAGGGCTTACTCTTAGCTCTGAGCCCAGGGATCACCCCTACTGGGGCGCAGGGGCCCATATGGTATGTTGGGGATCAAAACCAAGTTAACTGTGTGCAAAGTAAATGCCCTACCTGCTGTACTATCACTCCAGCCCCAAGATCCTCAGGTTTGATCCCTGTCATTGCACAGTCACGTAAGAACCCCTGGGTAAGACCTAAAAACAAAAGAAGTGAATGAAACTGACTGGTTAGGGACCAGGGGAATAATACAGGAGGTAGAGCACTTGCATTGCATGTGGCCAACCCAGGTTCAATCCCCAGCACCCCATATGGTCCCCCAAGTCCTCCAGGAGTGACCTCTGAGAACAGAGGCAGAAGTCCTGAGCACTTCTAGGTATGACCCAAAAACCAAAAAAAAAAAAAAACTGACTGGGTAAGATAGAATTTCACACTTTTTTGGAGGGGGAGGGAGGGTCACACCTGGCGATGCACAGGGGTTACTCCTGGCTCTGCACTCAGGAGTTACTCCTGGCGGTGTTCGGCTGTGCTATCTCTCCAGCCTCCTCACACATTTTATGTTTGTTTTTTGTTTGTTTTTGCTTTTTGGGTCACACCCAGCCATACACAGGGGTTACTCCTGGTTCATGCACTCAGGAATTACTACTGGCCGTGCTCGGTGGACCATATGGGATGCTGCGAATCGAACCCGGGTCAGGCCACACGCATGACAAACACCCTACCCACTGTGCTATCACTCCAGCCCAGAATTTCACACATATTTAAGGTCCGGAGGCATCTCTGCGGTGCGCTGCTCTCTTCCAAGATTCATTTGTGAGTCTCTGAATCATGGCCATTAATAAATTAAGTGGCCTGCTTTCAATTTCCTTTGAGATTTATTTGCGGGTCTCTGAAGTGAAGCCAATTAATGAGCTTGTATAGCTGTGCGGAGGTGGTTTGTGGTGTGACTCCCATATACCTAAAACTTTTGGCCGTTTAATTTCTCAGGAAACTTAGTCCCAAGTTGTTGGGGTCTGGCCAGAGGCATAGTGGCAATTTTGGGGTATCAGGAAGCCTGAAGTCACCATCAGGTTGCTGACGCACTTGCCGCAAAGAAACAGGTTGACCTGTTGAGTGGCACACTAACTTATTTCTTTGAAGCAGAGACCCTCTTGGCAGTACTTGAGGGCACCTGGCAATGTTTGGCTCTACCAGGCCTATACCCAGTGCTAAGGCAGGGGGCTCGGGGGTTATGGGGAGCCAGAAATTGAGTTCTCTGAACTGCACAAATTCAAAGCAAGCTCTCAGAACAATCTCTCCTGCTCCAGGAACAAACTTGGTAATCTTGTTAGGCTAAGACTCCAGAAACAGGTAAAGCAGTTGGCAGACTAAAGTAAAATAATTCGTTTTGCTTTGATTTGGGGCCATACCTGGCAATGCTCAGGAATTACTCCTGGCTCTTCACTCAGGAGTTACTCCTGGTGGTACACGAGGAACTATACGGGATGCTGGGGGTAGAACCCAGGTTTGCTGTGTGCAAGGCAAACACCCTACCCACTGTACTCTCTCTCCAGCCAGCATAAGGTAATGTGATTAAGGGGATAAAGGGAAGTGGTCTGTGTAATATAGATAAATGAAGCCAAAATTGGTGCTTGCAATTATGAATTTTGGGGGATGGAGGAGGGCAGAAAAATAGGATAGCTCTGGGCTCAGAGCTAAGAGTAAGCCCTGATTACCACCAGGTGAGGCCCCCCGAGCAAACAAATAAAAGTCTGTATCAGGGCTGGGGAGATAATACAGTTGAGTGAGGCACTTGTTTTGCATTCTACTAACCCAGGCTCAATCTCTGGTATTTCATATGGTCCACCAAGCCCAGTCAGGAGTGATCTCTGAGCACAGAGCCAGGGGAGAGCCCTGAACTCAACCAGATGAGGCTCCCAAAACAAACCACCACCTCCCACAAAATAGAAGAAAAGACTGTATCAGAGGTGAGGATGTAGTTCAGCAGCAGAATGCAGCCTCGCATGTGTGAGATCCCGGATTTGTTTCTTCTGTGTTTTGATTTAAAAACTATCTTTACTTGCCTTACATGTGGCTGACCCAGATTCAATCTCCAGTACCTCATAAGGTCCCTTGAGTACAGTCAAGAGTGATTCCAGGGTGCAGAGCTAGGAACAAGCCCTGAGCACCAATAGGTGTGGCCCAAAACCCCACCAAAAAAGAATTTAGGTGGGGGCTGGAGGAATATTATAGCAGGTAAGGTGCTTGATTTGTATGTGAATGACCCCAGTTCTATTTCCAGCACCATGTATGGTTTTCTGAGCAGCACTAGAAGTGATCCCTGAGCACAGAACTAGGAGTAAGCCCTGACTACAGCAGAGTGGGCCTAATACAACCCTCAAAATAAATGAATTGAAGTGGAGGTCCTGAAACTAACATATTTTAAAAAGTTGGAACCAATCTATCTTTTGTGTGTTTATATGTATGTCACACCTGGTGGTGCTCAGGTCTTACTCCTGACTGTGCTCAGGGATCATTCCTGCTGGGGCTCAGGAAACTTTTATGGGGTACTGGGGATTGAACCGGATCAGCTGTGTACAAGGCAAACGCCTTACCTGCTGTAACATCTCTTTAACACTCAAGGGTAAATTTGAAAGAAAAAAACAGTATAAGAGAGAGATAGTACAAGAGGTAAGGCACTTGCCTTGCATGTGGATGACCCTGGCTCAATTCTCAATATGGCCCCCTCAAGCACCAACTCCTGAATTCAGAGCCAGGCTGGCCCCCAAGCCCCAAAGCAAATACCTAATTACCTACATACACAAATTGAGCAGAAAGTAGGAGGAAAAAAGAAGCAATGTAAAGATATGGGAAATAATGTATATAAAAACAATAATGAGAGCATATCCATAATCACAATGTAAGTGAAAGGCTTACATTTGGCCTGGTGGGGATGGAAGAACACGTGATGTGCATTCAAAATAGTGTTCATTTGTCTGCTTACTGCTCTCATACCTAAAAAAAAGTGGCTACTGAGGAGGGTTTTGTTTGGTGCCAGGCCTCTGCTTTGGTATCTTTGGGGTCAAATATGTAATTCTTCCATTGAGCACTAGAGGACAGTAGCACTCAATGCTGTATTGTTTACTCAGAATTTCTAGCTTCTCAGGCGTGAGGAATGCTATCCCTAGCATTGCTTATTCTTTTATCCTTTTATCCCCAATATTCCGTGATTTTTATTACTCTTTTAATATATAGACGTATATACATACACAGTTTCCTTCCCTCTATACCGCAAATTAATCCAAGACGCAGGCTTTTTATTTATTTATTTATTTATTTTGACTTTCTGAGTAATACCCAGAGATGCCTCAGGGGTTACTCCTGGCTCTGCACTCAGAAATCATTCCTGGAGGTGCTTAGGGAACTCTATGGGATGTGAGGGATTGAACCTGGGTGGCCCTCGTGCAAGGCAAATGCCCTAACTGCAGTACTATCATTCCAGTCCCAACACCTGATCTCCGTTTCTGTTACTTCCAAACTTCCTCTTCTTGCTTCCCCTACTCCATTTCTCTCCTTCACTGGCAGTTTCATTTCTGTTAATGGTTCGCCCACCTTTGATACCTTTCATTCCCTAGACATGTATCTCAATATAACAAAAACTAGTGAGAACATTCAGTACTTTATCCTTGTCCTTCAGATTTACTTCACTTAGCACGAGAGGCTCCAGCTACATCCAAGTTGTAGTGAATTGTATGAGTTCATCATTCCTTGTGGATGCATAACATTCCACAGTGTGTATATACAACTTCATAATCCACTCTTCTGTCATTGGACACCTTTGTTGTTGTTCCATATCCTGGCTATTGTATGAAGTGCTGCAGTGAACATATAGATATAGATATAGATAGATATGTATCTATATATATCTTTGACTTTATTTTTTAAGTGACTCAAAATAGTTTTATTGAATAAAATTTATTTAGAGATATATGAGGGGAGGAAGGGAAGGAGAAAGAGAGAGAGAGAGAGAGAAAAACACATGGGTGGGGCTAGAGATATAGACAGCAGGTTGGGCTTTTCCTTGCACATGGTCAACCTGGATTCCATCCCCGGCATCCCACATGGTCCCCCAAGCATCACCAGGAGTAATTCCTGAGTGCAGAGCCAGGAGTAAGCCCTGAGCACAGACAGATGTGCCCTCCCTGCCCCCCAAAAAACTGACTTTTCTGGAAAAAGCTGTGCATGTCTTTTTTAAAGAAATATTATTTTTGTCTCCTGGGGATAACAAATGCTTTTATTATAGGACTGATATATAAATTTCCATCCAGGGCTGTGTCCCAATTCTAAAAAAAATTGACAAGGTCTGGGGAGATGGCTCAGAGGAAAGGGATGCATGCTTTACATGTGGGAGATCTGGGTTTGATTCTCCAGCATCATGTGATCCTCTAAGCACTAATATGTGTCACCCTCCAATATTTGGAGGTCTGGGTCACACCCTGCAGTACTCAAACCTTCCTTTGGCTTGTGCTCACTTGACAGTGTTCAGGGGTCCACATGCAGTGCCAGGAACAAACCAGGGGTAGCAATAAATAAGGCAACCACCTTAACCTTGTACTATCTCTCTAGTTTTCCCCCATTTGTTTTCCTTTGGTTTGGGGGCCTCACTCCTGGCTCTGTGCTCAGGGATCACTTCTGGTGGGGCTGGACCATATGTGCTGCTAGGAATTGTATCCAGGCCAACTGTATGCAAGGCAATTTCCCTACTTGCTATACTATCTCTCCAGCCCCACTGTTGAAGATATTTTGAGTGAACATATCATAAAATATCATAAAATGTAGTTGGATTATGGTTAGATACAGATAATCATCTTATATATGAGTAATTTCCTAACAAAAGTGTTCAAAGTGCAGACCATTTTGGGACTCTCAACTTGGAGCGTATTAAATTTTTTTGTTTCATGGGGCACTCACCCTCTTCTCTTTCACTCCTCTCTCATATTTCCTTTTTTTTTTTATTTTTGGGTCACACCCGGCGATGCTCAGGGGTTACTCCTGGCTCATGCACTCAGGAATCGCTCCTGGCGGTGCTCGGGGGACCATATGGGATGCTGGAAATCAAACCTGGGTTGGCCATGTTGGCTACGTGCAAGGCAAACGCCCTACCCGCTGTGCTATCGCTCCAGCCCCTCTCATATTTCCTAAATAAAAGTATTTCACTTTACTATCCATATTATCCAGAAAAAGATGTCATTTTTCGCATTTTGAGTCACACCCAGCAATGTTCATTGGTTACTTCTGGCTCTGCACTTAGAAATTATTCCGGTGGTGCTTGGGGGACCACATGGGATTCTGGGATCAAACCCAGGTTGGCCGCGTGCAAGACAAGTGCCCTACCTGTTGTGCTATCACTTTGGCCCCCCTCCAGAAAAATTTTTTTTCAGTGAAAAGACAAAAAACCTAGAGCCAGGTAAAAGTTTGGACTGTTTTTGTTTGTTTGGGGCCAAACCCAGCTGTGCTCTGGGATTACTTCTGACTCTGCACTCAGAAATTATTCCTGGAGGTGCCTGGTGATTATATGAAATGTGGGGACCAGCTGTGTGCAAAGCAAATGCTGAATCCATTGTACTATTGATCTGAGCCCAGGGCTCACTTATATCCCTGCAAAGAGCATTTAACAATAAACCATTTCTACATATATATAAAGAGAAAAGATAGGAGAAATGTGAGTAAATATGAGAAGAAATATGAGGTCAGAATAAAATCTTACATCTGAATAAAAAACAGTGCAGTTAACTTTATTTTGGAGCAACATACTGAGTGGTGCTCAGGTAACCTTATGTGGTGCTGGGGCTCACGCCCAGCAGCGCTCAGGGCTTACTCCTTGCTCTGTGCTGAGGGGTCACTCCTGGTGGTGCTCAGGGGACCATATGCATATATGTTGCTGGGCTTCAAGTCATGTCTGGGCACATGCAAGGCAAACACCTTAACCACTCTAGTATCTTTCTGGCCTCAGTTTATATTTTTGAGTCTTACATATATGACTATTACTACATTCTGTACTTTTGCTGTCATTTGTATTCTCAATAGTTGTAATTGGACCCACTATCATTTCTTTATTTCTGTTTTTTGAATGAGGAAACAGGCTCAGACTAGTGTTAAGTAGCTGACTGGAAACCTAAGAGATTTTCAATGGCAGGGCCTTTGAACTCTGTCAGTCCATCCTATCACTTACATTGTTAACCAAAGATGGTTTGTCATTAGACTTGAGGTGGGTTTGTGTTTTGAAGTTTAAAACTGAGCCTAGTGCTTGAGTGATAATACTGAGGATAGGTCACTTATCTTGCACCTGGCTCAGTTTTAAACCCTGGGATCCCATATGATCTCCTGAGTACCGCCTGAAATAATTTCTGATTTCAGAGCCAGGAGTACCCCTTGAGCATTGCCAGATGTGGCCCCAAAACAAACAAACAAAAGTAAATAAATTAAAAAACAAAAACCTGGGAGCTGGAGCTATAGTACAGCAGGTTGGGCGTTTGCCTTGCACACGGCCGACCTGGGTTCAGTCCCCAGCATCCCATATGGTCCCCCGAGCACCGCCAGCAGTAATTCCTGAGTGTAGAGCCAGGAGTAACCACTGTGCATCACAGGGTGTGACCCAAAAAAGAAAAAAAAATCCCGAAAACTGAGGGACCAGAGCAATAGTACAGTGGCTAGGGTTCTTCCCTTGCACATAGCCAACCTGAATTCAATCCCTGGCATCTGGTACCCCAGATTGTCCCCTGAGCACTGGCAGGCATAATTCCTGAGTGAAGAGCCAGGAGTAGTCCCTGAGCATTGCTGGTATGGCCCCCAAAAAACAAAACAAAAATATGTAAATAAATAACTGCGCCCAAGGGGCAGATTTTTGTGGCAGATCATTTACTTTTCGTGTGTGACTTGGGGTTTGATCCCTGACATCATACACAAAACACTGTACACCTAACCTAGTCCATTTTTTTTAAATAATTTTATTTTTTGAATCACCATGAGAGCAGTTACAAAGCTTTCGGGTCTAAGTCTTGGTCATACAATGAAACATCCGTACCTTCATAACCTAGTCCATTTTATGAATCCTTGAATACTAATGCAGAATCCCAGAGAGGGTTCAATCCCTGACACCAGATAGTCCCCCAGCACCGCACGAGGGAACAAAGAGCTGGAAGCAGTCCCTGAGCCCTGCTGAGTGAGGCCCATAAAACAAACAAAAAAATTTCTGAGAATCACATTTTTGAGAATTTTTCAACATCCTTTGTAACTTTTTGCTCAGGACGGGGAGGGAAATTCAACCTGCCCCACTCCAAGGGCCAAGCCCCGGCAGCCTAAGACCTCTGGTACTCAGCCACTGCCATGCTTAAGGCACGCTCTCCACACGCTTGGACGAGCCTCACACATGAAGGAACGGGCAGAGGAACCCAGGTGCGTGGGTCCTGGGGCTGAGATCTCCAAGCCTGCTCAGATCGGGACTGGGCCTCCTCCAACCAGATCCTCCATTTTCTAGTAGCTAGGCAGTCACACCCACAACCTGCCCCCGGCACCATGAAATCCCATCAATGGCCAAGATACAGAGACTATAAAGCTCTTATAGATAGTCTATAGACTATAAGACCTCTTGTAGATGTCTTATAGTCTAGTTCTCCTTCTCGGAGAACCCCATGAGCTACCAAGAGTATCCAACATGCACGGCAAAGCCTGGCAAGCTCCCGTGGGGTATTTGATATGCCAAAAACAGTAACAATGATGTGTCTCATTCCCCTGACCCTGAAAGAGCCTCCAATGTGGCACCTTTGGGAAAGGCGAGTAAGGAGAGGCTGCTAAAATCTCAGGACTAGGATGAATGCAGACGTTACTGGTGCCTGCTCGAGCAAATCGATGAACAACAGGATGACAGTGATACAGTGACAGTGTAACTTTTTAAAAAAATATAGACGGGGGTATGGTGCCGCCAGCAGGTCAATCCGTACCTGTGAGGTGAGTGCATCAACAGCCTGATGGCGCCTTCAGACTTCCAGATACCCCAAAATTGCTGCTGTACCTTTGGCCAGACCCCAAAAACTTGGGGCAAAGTTTACCAAGAAAGTTAACGGCCAAAAGTTAGGTATGTGGGAGACACACCCACAAACCACCTCTGGCTCAGCTATGCAATTGGACGCATGGCCTCTCTGATTCCTGATCAAACTGCTTAATGGCCGTGGTCCCAGAGACTCAGAAACAAATCTGGAAACCCAACGGCTTTTGGCAGAAATGCGTCCGGTCCCTGAGTAGGTTACTGTCGCCAGGCCACCCCAGGGGTAAATGATGCTGTCCCTCCGCCTGCTCCCCACAGTGAGGAGACACGTGGGGTCTCACAGGATGGGGTGGAGCCAGCCCTTTCCTCCCCATCCCAACAAGACCCCAAGTTGCTGCCCAAGAACGGCC
Organism: Sorex fumeus; assembly: GCF_029834395.1. Classification (NCBI taxonomy): domain Eukaryota; kingdom Metazoa; phylum Chordata; class Mammalia; order Eulipotyphla; family Soricidae; genus Sorex; species Sorex fumeus. Next base: position 48,870,655 of record NW_026606129.1, on the reverse strand, counting down.
TCTCTGCCTCCTGATCAAGCTGCTTAAGGGCCATGATCCCAGAGACTCAGAAACAAATCTCAGAACCCAACGGCTTTTGGCAGAAATGTGTCCAGTCCCTGAGTAGGTTACTGTTGCTGGGCCACCCCAGGGAGGAAAGGGTGTTGTCCCTCCATGTGCTCCCCCTAGGAGGCTTAGAGGCCGCCATCCTCCAGAGGCCATTGGGCAGTCAGGTATGGGCCCTCAGTGACAAGACACGTGGGGCCTCACAGGATGGGGGTGGAGCTGGGCCTTTCCTCCCCATCCCAATGAGACCCCGAGTTGCCACCCACAAACTGCCTTTCTGGCTCCTGATCAAGCTGCTTAACGGCCATGAATCCAGAGACTCAGGAACAAATCTTGGAACGCAGCAGGTTTTGGCAGAAATTCCTCCAGATTTAAGGATTAAAATTTCGAACTTTCAAAATCACGCGGTCACTACTGCAGCCGCGCAACATCATATGTTATTCATAACCAGTAACAGAAAACAAAATTGTCTACTGTTGCCTTTTCAGCATATCTGAGTGTTGGGGTAAAATCCTAAATAATAATGGTGGGTCTGGTGTCAAAATATTGAATGTAATCAAAGTAGAGAGAGAGTAATGTGGAAATCATCTGCCCCACAGGTAGGGGGAGGGTTTGGGACGGGGGTTTACTGGGGGTTTTGATGGTGGAGAATGGGCACTGGTGAAGGTATGGGTGTTTTATTGTATGACTGAGACTTAAATCCGAAAGCTTTGTAACTGCTCTCACGGTGATTCAATAAATGAAATTATAAAAAATGAAAAAAGAACGTGGGCTGGAGCGATAGTACAGTGGTTGGGTGTTTGCTTTCCACGCAGCCAGCCTGGCCGAGCCGGGTTCAATTCCTCCACCCCTCTCAGAGAGCCCGGCAAGCTACTGAGAGTAACTCGCCTGCGTGGCAAAGCCTGGCAAGCTACCCACGACATATTCAATATGCCAAACACAGTAACAAGAAGTATCAAAAAAAAAAAATGGAGACATTACTGGGCCCGCTTGAGCAAATCGATGAACAACGGGAGGACAGTGTGACAGTGTGAAAAAAATAAAAGTAAGGTGGAGTTCTTGCCCAATTCAATCAGCTAATCAGTGACTGAATAAATAGCAGTACTCCTACATTAAAAAAAATAGACAAAAGTCACAACTCCACAACTGTTGATACAATTGGAGAGTTTAAATCCATTAGATAGTAGTTCCTTTATAACTTGAAAAAAATCTATTGCTGTTCCTTTGTAACTTGAAAAAAATCTATTGCTATGTATCACGACGATGAATCACTACCATCCTGTTATTCGTCGATTGCCTCGAGCAGGCCCCAGTAACGTCTCCTTCATCCTAGCCCTGAGATTTTTAAGAAACTGCTATATTCAAGGCTCTTTAGAAGAATGAGACCCATCATTGTTACTGGTATTTGGCATATTTGGTACGCCATGGGGAGTTTGCCAGACTCTGCTGTGTGGGCAGGTTACATTTGGTAGCCTGCTAGTTTGTCCAAAGTAGGAATGAGATAATAAGATGTCATAATAAGATGTCACGCAGCTGCGAATGCGGCCGCGCAGTTCCGGGAGCTGGTTTTTATATATTGCTATGTAGACAGTGTTAAAATCCTGACCAAGGGCCAGAGATATAGTACAGCAGATAACATACTTGCCTTGTATGCTGAATGGTGTGGCCTAAAAAATAAAATCCAAAAGTCCATATTTGGTACTGGAGGTAGTGGCTCATATGCAGAATGCATGATACCTAGCCATGCAGGTATCCCTGGGTTTGAGCTCTGGCATTACAAAAAATTAATCTTTTGTTTGGTGGGGGAGGGTTTGGGCCATACATGGCATTGCTCAGTGCTGGCTTACTCCCAGTTCCGTAATCAGGGATCACTTCTGGCAAGGCTATGGGATGCCAGGAATTGAACCTAGGTTTCACGTGCAATTAGACAATTAGCTTACCCACTGTATCTCGCCCGCACGGCAGAGCCTGGCAAGCCACCCGTGATGTATTCGATATGCCAAACACAGTAACAACATAATCTCCAATGGAGACGTTACTGGGCCCGCTCGAGCAAATCGATGAACAACGGGAGGGCCTTTATCTTTACCTTTACTGTACTATTGCTCCACCCTCAAAAGTTCATCTTTTGTTTAAAAGGGGTCACATCAGTGGTGCTCAGGGCTTGCTTCTAGCTCTATGCTCAGGGATCACTCCTGGGTTTCAGGGGACCATATGTGATGCTGCGAATCAAAAACACAACCGACTGTACTATCACACTGGGCCCAGAAAAGTTCATCCTTTTATTTTATTTATTCATTTTGGTTTTGGGGCCACACACAGTGATGATCAGGGTTACTTCTGGCTATGCACTCAGGACTACTCTTGGCCATGCTTAGGAGACCATATGGGATGCTGGGGATCGAACCCAGGTTGGCACAGGCAAGGCAAATGCCCTACTTGCTGTACTATGTCTCCAGCCCCTAAAAGTTCATCTTTTTTTTCTTTTTTTAAAAATTTTATTGAATCACCATGAGATAGTTACAAGCTTTTATGTTTGGATTACAATCACACAATGAACAAACACCCATCCCTCCACCAGTGCACATTCCCCACCACCAATCTCCCCAGTATACCCCCCCCTTCCCCATCCTCCTCCTGCCTCCATTGCAGACAATATTCCCCATACTTTCTCTCTACTTTTGGGCATTATGGTTTGCAATACAGACACTGAGAGGTCATCATGTTTGGTCCCTTATCTACTTTCAGCACACATCTCCCATCCCGACCGATTCCTCCGGCCATCGTTTTCTTAGTGTTCCTTTCTTTATTCCATCTGCCTTCTCCCCTCTGCTCATGAGGCAGTCTTCCAGCTATGGAGCAATCCTCCTGGCCCTTGTATCTGCTGTCCTGGGGTGGCAGCCTCATGTTATGTTATTCTATACTCCACAAATGAGTGCAGTCCTTCTATGTCTGTCGTTCTCTTTCTGACTCATCTCACTTACCACGATACTCTCCATGTCTATCAATTTATAAGCAAATGTTATTACTTTGTCTCTCCTAACAGCTGCATAGTATTCCACTGTGTAGATGTACCAAAGTTTCTTTAACCAGTCATCTGTTCTAGGGAACTTGGATTGTTTCCAGATTTTGGCTATTGTGAACAGTGTTGCAATAAACATATAGGCACAGATGTTATTTCTACTGTACTTTTTTGCATCCTTGGGATATATTCCCAGAAGTGGTATTGCAGGGTCATATGGAAGCTCAATTTCTAGTTTTTGAAGGACTGTCCATATTGTTTTCCAGAAAGGCTGGAACAGTTGGTATTCCCACCAACAGTGAAAGAGCATTCCTTTTTCCCTACATCCAGCACTGGTTGCTATTATTCTTTTGAATGTGTTCAGTCTCTGTGGTGTGAGATGATATCCCATTGTTGTTTTGATTTGCATCTCCCTGATGACTAGTGATGTGGAGTATTTTTTCATGTACCTTTTGGCCATTTATTTGTATTTCTTTTTTGAGGAAATTTCTGTTAATTTCTTCTCCCCATTTTTTGATGGGTAAAAGATCATCTTTTAATGTGCTTTTAAGTGTCATATTTTTGGGGAGTCATACCTGGTGGTGATTAGTGGAGCATGTAGCACCTGGGTTGTAACCCTGGATTCCTACATACATAGCATGTGCTTCAGTCCTTTTTTGCCATCTTCGTGTACCCAAATTAGGTTTTATTTTGGAGGGGGGTTGTTTTTTGGGTCACATCTGGAGATTTTCAGGGTTTTTTTTTTACTCAACTGTGTTCAGGGATTACTTATAGTGGTGCACAGGAGATCAAATTTGGTGTTTGGGATTTGAATCAGGGTTTGCAGGAAGCAATACAAGTATTAACCACTATACTATCTCTCTGGCCTCCATTTAATTTTTGGTTTGTTTTTGGACCATACCGGGCAATACTCAGGTGTTAGTCCTAGTGTGTCGTTCCCATGTAGACTCCGGGCTCAAATCATGGCCTCCTGCATATAGCCCTTGAGCTATCTCCACTACCCTCCCAATTTAACATTTTCTTCTTACAAAGTTACAAAAGATATTTAGGATTGCATTTCAGCGTTTCAGGTCAATTCAAATTTTGGTGAAAACTTTAGGTACTTTTTCTATAAGGGGTGAAAGGTGGGGCTGGAGAGATAATACAGCAGTTAGGATTCCTGCCTCGCCTGTGGCTTTGATCCCGGCACTTTATATGGTATCCCAAGTACTGCTAGGAATGACCCTGGAGCATAGAGTTAGGAATAATCCCTGAGCATCCCGGCATGGCAAAAACAAAAGTGGATGGGGTGGGACTAGGAAGATAGTACAGAATTACAGAATGTGCCCAGCCCTAATTTGATTTGTGACACCCATGGACCCTGAACTGGCCCTGGTGGTCCTTGCAATCTCAGGGGCCAAACAGTGACCCCTGGGCCCCCAAGCACTGTTTGGGACACTCTCCTCCCTGCCAAGTGACTCAAGATATACAATTTTCTAAATTATTTTAGAAATTATTTGGGCAAGAGAGTTGGACTGCTCTTGAACAACTGAGTTTCATGGCTCCAGGGAAATGAATAACTTTCTGAGCTTGGGCTCATTTATTTTTGTCTATTGTATTTTATTTTGGAGTCATACTTAGTGGTGTTCAGGGAACCAGGCAGTGCCAGTGACTGAACCCGAGTCTCCTGTGTACAAAGATTGAACTCCAGCCCTTCGAGCTGTCTTTCTGTACTCTATTTTTTGTATGTTTGTTTTTGGGTCACACCCAGCGATACTCAGGAGTTGCCCCTGGGTCTGATCTCAAGAATTATTTCTGGTGCTCGGGGGACTATATGGGATTCTGGGGATTGAACCAGGAGCGCTCTACAATAGGCAAGATACTGTAACTATGTCTCCAGTCCTCTAGTTTGTTTTTATATTTAAAACCATTGTTTAATCTACTTAGCCCTTGGTACCACACTCAGAAGAGCTCAGGGCTGGGGGCTGATGGAGGGAACCTAGGCACACTTGTGCTGGAAATGTGCACTGGTGGAGGCATGGGTGTTGGAATCCTGTATGACTGAAATGCAATTGTGAACAGCTTTGTAAGGTTCTCACAGTGATTCAATTAAAAAATTGAAAAAAAAAAGTTTAAAAAAGAAGAGAACACGGTTTTTTCAGAGTGGAAAATGCAAAGAGACCTAGAGACAAGTAAGAGCGATACTTGTTCAGGGAGAGCACGGGCCTGATGATCAAGCGTCCTGTTTTTTATCTTTTGGGGGTTGGGACCACACCCAGCAGTGTTCAGAGGTTATTTGTGGCTCAGTGCTCAGCAGTGATCCCTAGTGGTGCTTGGAGGACAATACACAGTGCTGATGATTGATCTGGGAGTAGACCACATGCGAGGCAAGCATCCTACCTGCTGTACTATCTCTCCACTGCCCCTCCCCCCGATTCATAAAAATTCAGCCTAGGGGATAGAAGATACAGGAGTTAGGGTATGCACCTGGCATGTGCCCAGTCTGTGTTAGATCCCCAGAATCACAAGTTACCCCACGAAGGTACAGCCCTAGATGCCCCCAGGAACTGCAGAGGTGGATTGGGTAGTCCCCAGCACTGTGGAGTCTGAGAAGCACTAGATTCTCAGGCCCTTTCATTGAACTTGCCAGTCTCACTTGCCTTGAATGTGACTAGTCTTGAATGTGACTGGTTGGTCCCTTGAGCACAGAGCCAGGAGGAGCTCCTAAGTATTAGTATGTCCCCAACACCCCTCCCCTCCAAAAAAATGAACAAGTTCAGTTTAGGAGCAGGAGAGTTGGAAGGGCTGGATTGTATGCCCTACTTCAGGATGGGTCTGGCACACTGTTGAATGTGGCCAAAGACAAATGTTCAGCTCCAGAAACTCACTAGATTTATCTATCTATTTATTTAATGTCACACTCATTGATGGTCAGGGGTTATCCCTGGCTCTGCACTCAGGAATTACTCCTGGTGGTTGCTCAGGGGACCATATGGGATGCTGGGGATCAAATATGGGTCAGCTGCGCGAGTGCAAGGTTAAATGCCCTACTGCTGTACTATTGCTCCGGCCCCTGAAACACATTAGTCTTACAAGCAGTGAATCATCAGCTATTCTGGAATCTTATAATGTTTTGTCTAATGGCCAGTCATACCTTTTTTTGTTTTATTTTTGGGCCAAAAGTTAGGGATCACTCCTGGTAGTGTTCTAGGGACCATATGGAATGGCGGGAATTGAACTCTGATCTGCCACATGCAAGAAAAATGCCCTTTTATTTGTACTATCACTCCCTGTTACTATCATTCTGGCCCTTCTTTTTGGCTTTTTCTTTCAGTGCCAGGAATTGAACCCAGGCCTACTGAATGCAAAGCATGCACTTTGTCACTCAGTCACATTCTGGGCCCATATCTTTTTATTAAATTAAGGAACCAGAGTGATAGTACAAAGGGTGAAGTGCTTGCCTTGCACACAGCTGATCCAGGTTTGATTCCCAGCATCCCATACGGCCTGCAAGCACTGCCAGGAGTTAATTTCTGAGTGTAGAACTAGGAGTAACCTCTGAGCATTTCCAGGTGTGGCCCAAAATCCGCTCCCCCCACACACAAAAAATTTAAAAGCCTTCTGCCATGGGGCCAGAGGAATAGTACAGTGGGTAGGGCATTTGCCTCACATGTGGCCAACCCAAGTTTGATCCCCAACATTTCATATGGTTCCCTGAGCACCATCAGGAGTTAATTCTGAGGTAGAGCCAGGAGTAAGAGCTGAGTACAGCCAGGTGTGACCTCAAAACCAATACCCAACCCCCCCCAAACCAAAAAAACAAAACACTAAACCTCCTGTATCCAAAACACTTTTCTGACCAGCAGAGAATAGCGCAAAGGGATGGAGTGGGTACCTTGAATGCAGAAGGCTGGGGTTTGAGCCCTGGCATTATACGCTGCCCTCCCCTCCAGCGGGGAAGTATGAACAAAAAGCCAGGAGTACAATCCCTCCACACCCCCCACCCCCAAAGGGACATAAAACCACAAAAGAAACAAATTAATATCTTTCTATTATTCATTAATAAAAATTTTATTTATATCATAATAGATCCTGTAATCAGGTTCTCAATTTAAGTGGTCAATAGGGGCAGGGGAGGGAGGTGGCTCAAGTGGTACTGGAGCACAAGGTTTGTATGCCAGAGCCGTGTTCGATCTCTACAACCACAGGGTCTCCAGCCCCAAGAAAAAGGTAAGAAAATTAAAATACCTGATAGTGGTTATAGAATGCCCTGAGGATATGAGTGGCAGTCCTGCAGTCCGGTTTTGACTACATAGTCAAGTGGTCTTTCTTATGAATTAATTTTAGGTTGTGAATTTGCAAGTTTCTGACCACTCCAGATGAGCCCTTGGTGGTCACAGACTTTCAGAAGAAAAACCCAGGTATGCAGGGGACATTCCACTGGCCTTGATCTAGAGACTCGTAAATGAATCTCAAAATGGATTAGCTCCCTACAGAGGTGTCTGGACTCCAGTCATTTACATATTTTTACATACTTAGAATTCCAAGAGCGCGCGGCATAGCGGCGGCAACCTCTCATGATATTCATAAGCAATAGGAAATAAATGATCTAGAATCTGCCTATAGTAGGCAGGCTTGAATGGTGGTGGGAAAATTCGAAATAATGGCGGTGGGAAGCTGTAATGGTGATGAGATTGGTGTTGAAATATTGAATGTAATCGATGAATGTGAACAACCTTATGAAAATAAAATTTAAAAATAAAAAAAAAGAATTTGTAAGTTTCCCCTATGTGCTATGAGAGGGAAAGCTGGCTGGATCGCTGAAGCAGAAAGGGAACAAAGCTGGAGTCATGGAAGAAAGGCGTGTGAAAGACGTTCAAGGTGGCCGACTCTGCTGCAAGGTTACTGAGGCCGCCCTGGCCACCTCGGGCCATACAAAGGGCTGAGGCCAAGAGAAAGCAAGCGTGAGTAAGAGCATTTCCAGCCCAGTGTCGGCTCTGCTGCCAGTACCAGACGCCCTGAACGGACGTCCCGTTGCAACTTCCCACACGAGTCCCTTTCTCTCCGATGACACAGAACCTCCAGGCAGCCGTTCGCCACGTAAAGATCCGAAAGAGGAACCCACAGCACCAGCAGATGGGCAAAGCCCAAGACTGAAACTAGACCGCGGCCGCCCGCGGAAGGGGCGGGCAGGGGCGTAGGGCGCTGGTTGGAGCCCGCCCCCAGAGGGGACGCTGCGCATGCGCGCGCGCGCGCGCCCTCGGCGGTTAGGGCGCAGGTCCCACCAGGGGGCGGGGCCAGGCGCGGCGCCGGAAGGGGGTTGGTCAGGCGGGGCCAGGAGGCGGTAGTGGCGGCTGCGCGCGCGCGCGCGGGTGCGAGCCGGGGAACGCCGCGAGGGCCGGGGCGGGCCGGGCAAGTGGCTAGGACCGACCGCGACGATGGCCGCGGCGGCTGGCAGTGGCGGGCCGGGGGCGGCGACGGGCGCCGCGGGCGCGGGAGGTGCGGCGGCGGCCGCGGGCCTAGCCGCGTATCGGCGGAAGGACGGGGGCCCGGCCAGCAAGTTTTGGGAGAGCCCGGAGACGGTGTCCCAGCTGGATTCCGTGCGCGTCTGGCTGGGCAAGCACTACAAGAAGGTGGGTTCACGCGCCCGCGGGGTCCGGGAGGCCACGCGGCGGGGTCCCGGGGCGGCGGTGGGCCGCGCGGGCCTCGGGCCGCCCCTCCCCCCACCCCCCCCGCGCGCCACGAGGGACAACAAAGGCAGGCGCCGGGCCCGCCACGCCCCCGCCGTCGGTCTCGGCGCTCGCGCGCCGGGTGCTCGGCCGGGCCCCGCCGGCTGCCCGGGATCCCGGGGTCCCGGAATCTTGGGATCCTGGGCCCGGCTCCCTCGAGTCTGCGCTCCCCGGGCGGAAGCCCCCGGTCACCTAAGGGTCCGGGAACTGCGCGCCCCGAGCAGCCCCGAGGGTGCGCGCCCCCCCTCCCCCTTTGTTAACTGCGTTGTGCGCGTGTGAACGGCGATGATTCCGACTGCTGAGCCAGCGCCCCTGTGAGAGCCGCTTCAAGTTTTGTTTAGAGACGCGATTTCAGAGAGTCGTGAGGGGTCTAAGGTTTCCTTCTCTGTTGTTGATTTGCTGAAGGAGAACTGTGGACAATTGCACTAGGAAGTTAATAATTGCAGGGCGATTCAATAAATTTAACAGTGTGGATGAGAATATTTTCAGGAAAATCCCCTCTCTCCCCCCCATTTTTTTTTAAGCCTCCTGATTTTCAAGCCTCCTCTTTTTTTTTTTTATAGTCCTCCTGATTGTGTGTGGATTTGTTTGAGTCTTAACAGTTCCCCTTCACTTCTAACTGATGTTTCTCGGGGGTGGGGGCCCTTCCCAGAGAAACCCGTTCGTCGCGCCACTTAATGTCATTTTTATTTTCTTTGCGTCACTTTCGAGGTATTTCTTATTTAAATTTTTCCAACATTCGGGTTATAAATTCCCTGAGTAAGTGATTTTGGGAATTGTTGCTTCTAGTTTATAACAAGCTTTTCAATTTGCCCTTTATGTTACTCTTAGAAACCGGTCCTAGCAGTAATGGAGCCAGGAAACAAAAATACTCTATACCTCAGATTTACCTAACACAGGTTCAGTTCAGTATCCCCTTCCAGTCCCTCCCCCCCCCCTTTCATAAAACTGCCGGGACTGAGGGTCTTGTCAGGCCGGTAAAGGACTTCGTGGTACCCTGGATTGGATCTCATTGCTTGACCCTTAGTACATTAGATATGCTGCTCAGTAAACAATTACTGAATGAAAAGGAACCTTTTGGGGGGTCCGCAATGCAGTGAAACTGTCAGCTTTTGGAAGTTCTTATACATGTGTAGAGATCTTGTGTTCCTTCAGAATTGTACTGTGGAAGGGCTGGAGCGATAGCACAGCTGGTAGGGCGTTTGCCTTGCACGCGGCTGACCCAGGTTTGGTTCCGAACATCCCATGTGGTCCCCTGAGCACTGCCAAGAGTAATTCCTTAGTGCAGAGCCAGGAGTAACCCCTGTGCATGGCTGGGTGTGACCCAAAAAAAGCAAAACAAAACAAATTACTATGGTACTTTCAATAATAAAATTTTTAATTTTTTCCCCCCTTGATTTTGGGGTTACACCCAGCGGTGCTCAAGATTTATTCCTGGCTCTGTGCTCAGGGAGCACTCCTCCCTATGCCCAGGGGACCATATGGGATGCAGAATAGAACCCAGGTCAGCCATGTGTTCCCACTACCCATTATACAACAGCTCTGCTCCTTAACAGCTATTTCCTATCTGAAATTGTAGCACCGAGAGGCTATATATTTTGTTTATGATATATATATATATTACATGCTTTAACGTTTTCCCTTCCTGAAGTTGTGGAGTCATTTGTGATGGTCAGTTTTGCTTACCTCTGTGTTAGACAAAATTGCTCTCCCTCACTTGTGGTAAGTTGGGCATTTTTTGTTTGTGGGTCACACCCTTATGTGCTTAGGGCTTTCTCCAATCTCAGGGGACCATTATTTGATACTGGGCATTAGCCCAGGTCTGCTGCGTAGAAGGCATAATGAACTCTCTCCCAAGCCTGGTCCCTTACTGTAAATTTGGTGAGGAGAGCACTTATTTTGATGGTGTTTTGTTTTTATGCCACGCCTGGTGATATTTAGGGCCTACTCCTGGCTCTACATTCAGAGTTCATTCCAGATGGGCTCAGGGAATGATATGGTTCTGAGGATTGAACCTGGGTCAGCTACATACAAAGCAAAAAAACCTTACTTGCTGTCTCTTTCGCCCCTAAGATTCCACCCCCCCCCATGAATAGGTACTTTCAGTGAGTATTTTGTTATTAAATTCAGTGAATCCAAATTAACCCTGTCTATCTGAGTCTCTCTGTTTTACTTATATGTGTGTTTACACATATGTATGTGTGTGTGTGTGGTTTTGAGTCACGCTTCATAGTGCTTGGGCCATGCCTGGAAGTACTGGAAGGATGGGGGGTGAACCATATGTGGAGTTATAATTCAAACCAGGGTCACAGTTTCAGCTGCGTTCTGGGCAAGCGCCTTAACCTTTGTGCTATCTCTCTGGTGCCAAGAGATGTGTATTTTGTTACTAAAGAAAAAATACGGGGCCAGAGTGATAGCACATTGGGGAGGGTGTTTGCCTTACACCCAGTAGACGTGGATTCGATCCCCGGCATCCCTTGTGGTCCCCCAAGCACCAGCAGGAGTGATTCCTGCACACAGAGCTAGGAGTGACCCCTGAGCGTTGCTGGTTGTGGCCCAAAAACTTAAAAAAAAGAATACTCTAGGGGCCTTAGAGATAGTACAGAGCCTATGTGGCTGATCTAGGTAGATCCTCAGCATCCCATATGGTCTCCAGGGCACTGCTGGGAAGGATTCCTGAGTCCAGAGCCAGGAATAACACCTGAGCATCACCCAAAAACAAAAGAAAAAAATACTCAGGTAGTATTCTTTTTTTCTTGTTGGCTTTTCATTGGCTGTTTGTGAGACAAAGCCCTACCCACTTTACTACCATCCTGCCCCTCAGATGGTATTCATTTGGGTGTCAAGGAAGACAATGGTAAAAGAAAAACATTTCTTATTCCTATTTTGCTTTGATCACTGATGGTGGGTTTTGGGAACGTGTTGGGTGCCTGGGATCAAACCCAGCCAACATGTAAGGCAGCACTTTATACCCTGTACTAACCCTCTGGCCATCTACTTCAAGTTCTAGATACATCTGTTTGGGTCCAATTTTTTCGTTGTCTGGTTGTCTCAGTTCAGGATATAATTTCCTGACACTGCATTCAGAGATCACTCCTGGGGGTGATTTGGGAGACCAAATAGGGCACCTTAGATTGAGCCTGGGTTGTTAGCATGCAAGACAAACACTCTGCCTGCTCTACTGTTTCTTTGACCCCTACCCATATACTCTTAGCAGTATTAAATTATATATATATACATATGCATATGGGCTGGAGCGATAGCACAGCAGGTAGGGCGTTTGCCTTGCACGCAGCCAACATGGCCGACCCGAGTTCGATTCCTCCGCCCCTCTCGGAGAGCCCGGCAAGCTACCGAGAGTATTCGATATGCCAGACACAGTAACAACAAAGTCTCCAATGGAGACGTTACTGGGCCCACTCGAGCAAATCGATGATCAACGGGAGGGCCTTAACTTACTTTACATATGCATATAAATATGTGTGTGTGTGTGTGTGTGTATATATATATATATATATACATATATATATATATAGTTCGTTCTTGGGGCTCCATTTGGTCCTGAGGCTCAAACCTGGACTTTTTGTATGAAAAGTTTGTATTCAAGTTCCTTAAAGTATCTGCCAATAATAGATAATATTGACTTTATTTTATACATGAAAGGGACCTGAAGATCGTATTTAATGAACTTTTAAAAATTTAGTAAGGACCCAGTCAGATAGTACAGAAGTTAATGTGATTCCCTGGCACCACATAAATTTCTCTGAGCACAGAGCCAGTAGTTGCCCTGCTGGGCTTGGCAGCAAACCACTCCCCACTCTCCACAGTCAAGTAGTGGCAGATTTATGATGCAATGAAGGTCTGTCTGTCTTCAGAACTCCTTTTTTTTGGGGGGGCTGCATACACTAGGTGGTGCTCAGGAGCTTACTCCTGACTTTGACCTCATGGATAATGCCTTGTGCTCTGGGGACCATATGGGGTGCAAGACAAGTGCTCTACTTGCTGTACTATTTCTCCAGCCCCACCCTCCCGTCCCTGATGCTTTTTAAAAACTTGTTTCTTGTTTTGGGCCACATTGGGTTGTACTCAGGGCTTATTCCTGGCTATTTGCTCGGGGATCATTCCTGGAGGTGCTTTGGGGGCCATATGCGGTACTGGGGATCAAATCTGGGTCCTCTGTGCAAGGCAAATGCCCTGCCTACTGTTCTCCACTCTGGTTTCCTGAAAATTTTTTTTTTTTTGCTTTTTGGATCACACCCGGCGATGCACAGGGGTTACTCCTGATTTTGCACTCAGGAATTACTCCTGGGGGTGCTCGGGGGAGCATATGGGATGCTGGGAATCAAACCCAGGTCTGCCGTGTGCAAGGCAAATGCCATACCCCCTGCACTATGGCTCCAAACCCTGAAATTTTATTTTTTATTTTTAAATTAGTGCTAAATAGAAAAGGTAACATAGGATTTTTAAAAAATCAACTCTCTGATTCAAAAGACTTCATGTAAAATGAAGCATTTCACAAAAACGTCAGCAAAGTTCATTGCTATTTAGTTGTATTCTTTGGTCCACATCTGGGTCTGTGCTCAGGAGTCACTCCTGTTAATGCCTAGGGAACAGAATGTAATGATGGGAATCAAACTAGGGTCAGCATTTTGCAAAGCAAGCCCTTTGACTAAACCCTGAACTATATATTTTTTCCTCTTTGTGTCCTTTTGGAGGCTGAAGCGATAACACAGCAGTAGGACGTTTGCCTTGCAAGCCACCGGCCTGACCGAACCGGGTTTTGATTCCTCTGCCCCTCTCGGAAGCCTGGTAAACTACCGAGAGTGTTTTGCCCTCATGGCAAAGCCTGGCAAGCTACCCATGACATATTCAATATGCCAAACACAGTAACAACAAGTCTCACAATGAAGACGTTACTGGGCCTGCTCGAGCAAATCGATGAACAACTGGAGGACATTGCCCCAGTGCTACAATCCTTTTGGAATGGAATCCTTATACATTAGAGCAAGTTACAAATTTGAAGGATGTAACTTAGTGGTATAACACATTCCTTACATGTGTAAGACACTAAGTTCTGTTCCCTGAACCGAATTCCCTTTGCCCCATCACTGCTGGAAGTGGACCTAGTTGTCCCTAAGCACCCTAGATGTGGCTTCTGAAGACAATTTAAATTATATGTGAGTGCTGGGAATTAAGATAATTAAGATAATGTGGGGGATTAAGATGCTTGCCTTGTATGAGGCCAGTCCCAATTGATTCCCAGAACTGCTTATGTTTTCCTGAGGATCACTCTTTAGGGATTACTCCTGGCACTCACCAAGGACAGAGTCTGCAGTAAGCCCTTAGCATCACAGGGCATCTCCGCTAAAAATAGAAGAGTTTGTTAAGCTTTATTGGGCGGTGTGTGTTGGATACTGCTAAGCTTTATTGGACCACATCTGGTGGTGCTTGGGGGTACTCTTGGCTTGGTGCTTGGTGTGGGGATTGCACCAGGGTTGGCTACATGCAGGTCAACGCCTTAACCCCAGTATTATCTTGCCAGTTCAGAATACTGACTTTTCAAAGTTACATTGAATAGTTAATGCTGAGTCAACTTTCATATTTAAAAGTTGCTTTTTTTTTTTTTTTTTGCTTTTGGGGGTCACACCCGGCGATGCAAAGGGATTACTCTTGGCTCATGCACTCAGGAATTACTCCTGGCGGTGCTCAGGAGACCATGTGGGATGCTGGGAATTGAACACGAGTCGGCCGCCGTGCAAGGCAAACGCCCTACCCGCTGTGCTATCACTCCAGCCTCTTAAGTTGCTTGTTTTTGTTTTTGGGGTCGGGGCACACCTGGTGGTTGCTCAAGGGCTATTCCCATCTCAGACCTCATGGTTGTCACTTCTTGCAGTGCTCAGCATTGATAATTTAGTGCTGGGGTTTTAATTTTTGCCTCCTGCATGCAAAGCATACGCTGTAGCCTGTTGAACTCATACTGGCCCTAATTTTCTATTTTATGTTGTTTCTGGATACAGTTGACATGATTTGGCTTTTGGTTTTTGGGTGTGGAAACTGTTCCTGACTCTGTTCAGGAGTGAAACCTGGGTGGCTTTGGGGAACCATTTGTAATGCAGGGGGATTTGAACCAGGGTCTTTGGGAAGCAAGGCTAGTACCTTGACCCTCTGTAGTAGCTCTCTGACCTCTGGTTTTCACTGTTTATTTGGGGGAACGGCGTACCTGATAGTGCTCAGGAATCAGTCCTGTGGGTGCTTTGGGAAGCATATAGGATGCTGCAAGTTGAAACCTGGTTGCCTGCTGTACTATGGCTCTGGCCCCTGGTTTTTTTTTTTTTTTTTCTCCTTTTTGGGTCATGCCCAGCGATGCTCAGGGGTTACTCCTGGCTCTGCACTCGGTGACCATATGGGATGCTGGGGATTGAACCCAGGTCAGCCATGCAAGGCAAATACCCTCCCTGCTGTACTCTTGTTTCGGCCCCTGGCCCCTGGTTTCGATGTTTATTTAGCTATGGTTTACTTTACACGTTTATAGAAGTTTTTATTTTGGTAGCACTGTAGCACTGTCTTCCCGTTGCTCATCGATTTGCTCGAGCAGGCACCCGTAACGTCTCCATTGTGAGAATTGTTACTGTTCTTGGCGTATCGAATACATCACAGGGTGCTTGTCAGGCTTTGCCGTGCAGGCGGGATACTCTCGGTAGCTGGCTGCGCTTTCCGAGAGGGGCAGAGGAATCAAACCCGGGTCGGCCATGTGCAAGGCAAACGCCGTACCCTCTGTGCCATCGTTCTAGCCCTTTTATTTTGGTAAAAAAATTAAACGTACCATTCTGGGGCTGGGGAAGTTGTTCAAAGTGCTGGATCTTGTGGGCACCCTGGGTTTGATTTCCCGCACCACATGCACCTGCCCCAGCACTAGAGTGATACCTCAGCTAGATCCACAAGCACCACCTTGTATGACCTCAAAACTTATCCACCAGAAAATGGCCACTCTAGCTATTTTAAAGTGTGTGCATGTATTTATGTATGTATTTATTTTTTGATACAAAAGGCAACTATTTTATTATGCCTAAAGCTTCTTTGTCAGGAATTTGTTTTTGTTTCGGGGAGGGGGACAAATTTGGCAGTGTTCAGGGATTTTTTTCTTTTCCTTTTTGCATCTCTCTGATTTAATTATTTATTTGTGTTCAGGGATTAATCTTGGCTGTGCACTCAGGTCACTCCTGGCAATGTTCAGGAAACTGTATGGGGATCAAACTGCTGGGGATCAAACCTGGGTAGACCAAGTGCCAAGCCTTTGTCTTACTTGCCCTTATAGCAGGAGTTTGGAAGGGCAAAATGGAGACAGTGTTCACAACTCCATCATAGCTGCTGGTTCAGCTGGAGAAATTTAATGATTGGGGGTGACTTGATAATGGCTCTAGAATGATCTGAAACCACTTTGACTCATATGTCTGGGCACAGCATCTCTGTGATGTCCCTGTATCCTTAGCTTCAGCATTGGAACTTTTCTGCAGTTCAGAACTAGGAAAGTGTCCCAAGAGCTGGAGAGAGTGTAGGGTGCTTGGCAAGGTGCTTGCCTTGCATACAGCCAACTCCAGTTTTAATCCTAGCTACCTATGATTCTCCATGCACCACCAGAAGTCATCCCTGAACACTACTAGGTTAGGGGTTCCCCCCGCCAACAAAAACAAATGAAAAGAACACTTGTTGGGAAGCTAAGACCTTTTTATATTTTCACACGATCCACAGTCCTCCCGTTGTTCATCGATTTGCTCGAGCAGGCCCAGTAACGTCTCCATTGGAGACTTTGTTGTTACTGTGTCTGGCATATCGAATACATCACGGGTAGCTTGCCAGGCTCTGCCATGCGGGCAAGATACTCTCGGTAGCTTGCCGGGCTCTCTGAGAGGGGCGAGGAATCGAACTCGGGTCGACCATGTTGGCTGCATGCAAGGCAAATGCCCTACCGCTGTGCTATCATTTAAAAAATATTTTTTAATTGAATCAGAGTGAGATACACAGTTATAAAGTTGTTCATGATTGGGTTTTAGTCATATGTGTTCCAGCATCTGTCCCTTCACCAGTGTATATTTCCTACCACCAATCTCTCTAGTTTTTCTCCTGTCACTACATTATAGGTGCTCATTCATGCTCTCTCTCTCTCTCTCTCTCTCTCTTCCCCCTCCCTTCCCCTCCCCCCTTTTCCCCTTTTGGGCATTATGGTTTGCAATACAGATACTTAAAGGTTGTTAGGTATGACCCTTTACCTAGGGAAGACCTTTTTAAATTTTACCTTGAAAGTTACTGTTACTGTGTTTGGCATATTGAATACATCACGGGTAGCTTGGCAGGCTCTGCCGAGGGCGAGATACTCCCAGTAGCTTGCTGGGCTCTCCGAGAGGGGCGGAGGAATCGAACTCTGGTCAGCCATACTGACTGCATGCAAGGCAAATGCCCTACCGCTGTGCTATGGCTCCAGCCCAGTAACAAGTCTCACGATGGAGACGCTACTGGGCCCACTCGAGCAAATGGATGAACAACGGGAGTACCGTGACCTTGCAAGTTACATAGTATCACTTCAACTTCATTTTTACCCTTCAAGTTAATTTTGAAGGATGGGCCTCATTCAGCCAGAGAAGGGATAAGCCCCTTTTTTTTTTAATTTAATTTTTTTTTTTTATGTAGGAGTACTGCTATTTATTCAGCCACTGATTAGCTGATTGAATTGGGCATGAACTCCACCTTTTTTTTTTCATTTTTTTATAATTTTATTCATTGAATCACCGTGAGAGCAGTTACAAAGCTTTCGGGTTTAAGTCTCGGTCATACAATGAAACACCCATACCTTCACCAGTGCCCATTCTCCACCACCAAAAAAAAACCCCAGTATATCCCTATCCCACACCCTCTCCCTATCTGTGGGGCAGATGATTTCCACATTACTCTCTCTCTACTTTGATTATATTCAATATTTTGACACCAGACCCACCATTATTATTTGGGATTTTACCCCAACTTTCAGATCTGCTGAAAAGGCAACAGTAGATAATTTGTTTTTTGTTACAGGCTATGAATAACATATGATATCGCGTGGCTGCAGTAGTGGCCACTCGATTTTGAAATTTCGAAATTTTAACCCTTAAATCTGGAGGGATTTCTGCCAAAACCTGCTGGGTTCCGAGATTTGTTCCTGAGTCTCTGGGATCATGGCCGTTAAGCAGCTTGATCAGGAGCCAGAAAGGCCATTCATGGGTGGCGATTTGGTGGAATGGGGAGGAAAGGGCTGGCTCCACCCCCATCCCGTGAGGCCCCACGTGTCTCGTCACTGAGGGCCCGTATCTGACTGCCCAATGGCCTCTGGAAGATGGCGGTCACTCAATCACCTAGGGGGAGCAACGGAGGGATAACACCCTTTCCCCCCTGGAGTGGCCCACTTTGTAACCTACTGTTGGGTCCGGATGCCTTCCTGCCAAAAGCCGCTGGGTTCCGAGATTTGTTTCTGAGTCTCTTGGATCATTAAGCCCACTTTTTGATGAAAGGAGTATCAAAGTATCTGGGAATTGTTCCTGGTTTTTGTTTGTTTGTTTGTTTTTTCAGCATACCTGGCTGTGCTAAGGATTTATTATCTTTTTGAGCTGGGGGACTTGGATTTGAACTGGGATTAGCATCTTACCCCCTATACTTTCTAACTCTGAACTCTATTTTAAAAGCTACACAGTCCGCTATTTGGCATACTTCATTGTCATTCATTCAAAAGAAACACACTGACCAGTAGTTTCCAGTTCATTATGGCATCAGCTTCAAGTTGGATATAGATTCTGACCACTTCATTTAGTTTCTGATAATGAGATGACTTGGATTTGGTTTCTTGGGTATGGTTTTTCTCATTCTGGGGATACATTAAAAAGACAAGTTATCTCTTCCCATTGGCAGGTACTTCTCTCTCACTCCCTCTCCCTTCCTCCTCCCCTCTTTTGGGCATTATGATTTGTAATGCAGATGCTGAAAGGTTATTAAGTCTTTTATCTAGCTAACCTATTTAAGACCAGTGTTTTGGGGTGGAGGGAGCCATATCCAGTGATTCTCAGAACTTACTCCTGACTCTTTGTTCAGGGATGTCTCCTGGATGTCTCCAGGGACAGTGTGTGGTGCCAAGGATCAGACTTTGGTTAGCCATGTATAAGGCAAGCACTTTACCTACTGTACTGTCTTTCCTGTCCCCCCGCCAAGTATTTGGTTTTGCTTCTTTCCAGCAGAGGACTTGTCTTAGACTTTATAAATCTACCTTGGTGCCAGTGTTCAGTAGATACTAGCATGTAAGTTAAGTTCTCTTCTGCACTGTTGTCTCAATTTGAGTCTGTATTTTTCTCTTGTAGTATGTTCATGCAGATGCTCCTACCAATAAAACACTAGCTGGGCTAGTAGTGCAACTTCTCCAGTTCCAGGAAGATGCCTTTGGGAAGCATGTCACCAACCCAGCTTTTACCAAACTCCCTGTAAGTACATCAGTTTAACTCTGGGGCATCCTTAGATTTTGGTATAGCTTATAGATATACTCAATACCGGGTTTTCTGTTGCTTGTTATCCTAAAGAGAAAAAAAAAAGAATCCTCAACAGATTTTAGCTTATACAATATGCATTTTGTTATTTATTTTTTGGTTTTGGGTCCACACCCAATGCGAACATAAGGCTTACTCTTTTATTTTAATTTTTATATATTTTATTTTCATAAAAGTAGTTCACAGTAATTCATTACAGATAACATTCAAACACCAGTCCCACCACCGAGCACCTTCCCACCACAATAAGAGGGAAGTATATGAAGGTTGTTGTGTTTCATTCTGAAACCATTTAAGCCCGAATATAAGAGAATACAAGCAAGTATGTTAAAACTAAACAAATGTGTGCTACTTTTGGTAAGTAAGTGGGTTAGAGTATAAGAGGTCGCACAGCTGCAAATGTGGCCGTGCACTCCAGGAAATTCTGTGGCACTCTCTTCCTGGAGCTTTAGTTTATAGTCTCTTGGTCTTGGCTGTTGATGAGATTGCATGGCGAGGACAGTTTGTGGGTGTGACTGCCAAGCTACTGGAAAACTGGGAGCTGGGAGGAGGAGGCCTAGTCCCTGTCCAAGTGGGCTTGGAGATCTCAGTCACTGGTTCCCTGCTGGCTCCCTCTTGGGTAAGGCTTATCTGAGCGTATGGAGAGTGGCCTTGAACATGGCGGTGGTTGGGTTCTGGAGGTTTTCGGCTGTTGGGGTTCTGTTTGGGGCAGAAGAGAAAGACTTACTCTTGACTCTGCTTAGGGATCACTCCTTGAGGGCCCAGAGATCATAAAGTATTGGGCACTGAATTTGGGTTAACTTAATGCAAGGCAAGTGCCCTACCTTCTGTACTATCACTCCAGGTCCCAATTTTGTTAATTTTTTTGTAATTCTGGCAATCATATCCACTACATTAAACATTTGAGGCATGCACTCTACCACTGAGCCATGTTTCGCTCACTATTATTTTTATAATTAACTATATAAAATCTCGTCATCTAACATTTTCATGAAGTATTGAAACAATTATGTAAGCTTAATATTAACATTTACTGTTGTGGTTTCCTTATAGTATGCTATACCAAGTCTTTTCCTTCTGATTAATTCTTTTGGCTTGGATACTCTAGTAGAAATTTTATTTGGTGTTGGGGATTGAACCCAGGCCCGGGGGGCAGGGGCGTGATATATGCTTATCATTGAGCCATATCTCCAGCCCCTTTTATGTTTTTGTATTTTATTTTAATTTGTGCCACACTTGGGGCTGGTTGGGGGCTAAGCCTGCCTGGTTGGGCTAAGCCTGGTGATTCTCAGGACTAGTCCTGGCTTTCTGCTCAGAAGTGAGTTCTAGAGTGCCCTGAGGACCCTTTCTGTTGTGTGTGGGGGGAGGATTCCTTAACCCCTGTGCTAGCTCTGGCTCCTATTGATGCTATTAGAAAATCTTATTAGATAGGCGCCAGAGAGATAGTATAGTGAGTAAGGTGCTTGCCTTATGTGCAGCCAACCCGGGTTCAATCCCCAACATAACATGGTTCTCTGAGCCCTGCCAAGAGTGATTCCTGAGTACAAAGAGAGGAATGAGCCCTGAGTACAGCTGGTTGTGAGGCACCCCCAAAAAATATTAGGAAGTTTTTTTTGTTACTCAGTGATCTAGAAATTTAGAATGTTTACTATGCCAGACTATAACTTTGATCTTAAAACTAATGAGGATTGGGGCTGGAGCGATGGAACAGTGGGTAGGGCGTTTGCCTTGCATGCGGCCGACCCTTGTTCGAATCCCAGCATCCCATATGGTCCCCTGAGCACCGCCAGGAGTAATTCCTGAGTGCAAAGCCAGGAGTAGTCCCTGTGCATCGCTGGGTGTGACCCAAAAAGCAAAAAAAAAAGCAAAAAAAAAACCCCAAAAACTAATGAGGGTTTTAGAATAATCCTTTATGCTTAAGTGGAAAGAGCAGATCAGAAATTTGAGATTAGATGTTTTTTCAGGGGAGGGGGAGGGTTTGGGTAATACCTGGCAGTGCTCAAGGATTACTTCTAGTTCAGTGTTTAGGAATCACTCCTGCTTATTCCTTTAAAGCTCATGGGCATGATTCAAGTGCATATTGTGTGTTTTATTTATTGAACCGTGCGATTCATTACTTTTCTGCTGTGTCCCCCCCCCCCCCCCATTCTTTTTATTGTTGTTTTGCTTTTGAATCAGCTGGAAGTATTCAGGGCTTCCTTCTGGCTTTATGCTCAAGGAACTTGCCTGATGGTTCCAGGGTAGTACCAGGGACAGCACTTACAAATCAAGTGCCTTAACCCCTGTACCTGTCTCTGGCCCTGATCTTTGTTGTTTTGTTTTTGGGCCACACCCACCTCTACTCAGGGTTTACTCCTGGTAGACTGGGGGACGATATGGAGTGCTGGGATTCAACCAAAGTCTGCAAGTACACGCAAGGCAAGGTACTTTACGCACTGTACTATCTTTTTGGCCCTAGGATTCTTTTTTAAAGGAAATTTAATATTTTTTGGTTTTGGGGCCACACCTGACTGTGGTCACGGCTTCTCACTTTGTGCTTAGGGATCACTACTGGCTGTGCTGGTAGTGGAGCCAGGGATAGAATTAATGATTAAATCAGGGTCAGCTTTGTGCAAGGCAGGTACCTTATCCACTGTGCTTTCTGGCCTCCTCTTTTGTTTGGGAGTGGGGGGGCGCTCACAGTGGTGCTCAGGACTGACTCCTGGCTCTTCACTTGGGGATTACTCCAGGCAATGCTTGACAGACCTTGTGGGGTTCTGGGGATTGAATAGAGGTTGGCTGTGTTGGAGGCAAGCACTTTGTCCACTATGATCTCTTCAACCTATCTGGCCCCCTTTTTAAAATTAAAACTTGGGTTTTAATTTTTTAATTTTAAATTTGTTTGGTTTGGAGGCTACATTTGGCTGTACTCAGGACTTACTCCTGGTTCTGCTGCTCAAGGATCATTCCTTGTGGTGCATGGGGGGCCACATGCATGTTGGGGATTGAATTGGGCTCCTTCACCTGCAAGCCAAGCATCTTAGGCCCTGTACGTACTCTCTCTGACCCAGCTTTTTGCTTGTCTGGTTTTGGGTTTTAGTCACATCTTGCAGTTCTCAGGGGTAACTTCTGGCTCTGCAATCAAGAATTACTCCTAACAGTGCTTGGGGACCATAGGGAATACCGGGGATTAACCCCAAATCAGTTGTATGCAAGGCATGTGCCCTACCTGCTGTACTATCACTCCAGCTCCTGGTCCTACTTTTTTTTTAATATGTGATTTAAGTGACTTATAAAAATTGGCTTTGAAGGACTGAGTTAGCTCATGGGCTAGAACACATGCTTTGAATACATGAGGGCTTATTTCTGTCCCCAGTGCCACGGTCCCCTAGCACCACCAATGTGGCTCATTGTGTAGGAAGTACATGAATATAACTTAGACACTTTTAATTCTTTGTTTTGGGGCCATACCCAGCAGTACTCAGGGTTTCCTCCTAGCTCTGTACTTAGGAATTACTCCTGATGGTGTTCGGGGGACCATATGGAATGCTGGAGATTGAATCTGTATTGACCACATGCAATACAAATGCCCTACCCACTCCAGCCTCCTCCTTTTGGTGAAAGTGTGTATTTGGTCTACACCCATCGATCCTCAGGGGTTACTCCTGCTTCTGAACTCAGGAATCACTCCTGATGGGACATGGGGACGATGTGGGATGCTGGGGATCAAGCCTGTATGCAAGGATTACGGCCTACCCACTGTACTCTCTGTCCAGACACAAATTTATAAATACATTTTCAAATATTGGAAGTGTATGCTTATTTAAAAACTGATGGGAGCTACTCTACTGCCTGTTCTCTGTCTGTTGAGTTGTGACTCACTAAGGTATATTAGGTAGTGTTTTCTAAGTTTAAAATTAATTCAGAAGCGTCACAGAGCTGAAGTGTTGCTGATGTGCATCAAACCTTTGTTATGAAAGTACTCAGAATGTCTCTTCCAAGAACACAAGGATGTTATGAAAAGAACATTCCAGCTGATCAAAGTCTCCGGAGCCAAATAGTAACTCAGGAAAACGAATACAGTTTTCAGGCACATTGTGTAGTATTCACAGATCACAAAATTGCCAAAGAGGAAAATTAGTTTACAGAGGTCAGGAAAATAGCTCAGGGTTCAGGGGTGCATACCTTACATGCACACCTGAGTTTGATCCCTGGCATAATATGTTCCTGATGGAGGAAAGCCCTGAAAGTTCCCTAGTACTCAGAGGTGACATTATGCCCCCAGAAGACAGGGCTTGAGCAGCACTAACTCGCTGGGCTAGTGCTGAATTGTTTGGCTTGAATAGATCCTGAGTATTGCTTGGAGACCAAAAAAAAAATTTTTATTCAAAGTAAAAATCTGTATTAATAAAACCCTTAATTTCCCCTTTGTTGAGATTCCATAATTCTTTTTTTGGGGGGAGAGGGGGTTTTAGAGGGAAACATTCAGCCATACTCAGGGCTTGCTCCTGGTTCTGTGTTTAGAGATCACTCCTGGTGGTGGTGTGGGATTGTATGGGGTGCTGGGGATTGAACTGGAGTCATCAGTGTGCAAGGCAAGCACCTTTCTGCCCTAGAAAACCTAATTTTTTAAAGTTATTATGTTTAGGACCACACCCAACTCTGCTCAGGGCTTACTACTGTCACTGCACTCAAGTATCACTCCTGGTCCTGCTTGGGGGACCATATGGGGTGCTGGGGATGAAGTAGCATTGGCTGCATGCAAGGCAAACATACCCTATCCATTGTATTATTGTTCTGGTCCCCAGAACCCCTAATTTTTAGTATCACATTTGCTTTTTTGTCTTCTAGAACCCCAGGTTCCATCCTCAGAACCACATGATCTCCCAAAGTACCACTTGGTGTGGGACCACAGAAAAAGTATTTTTCAGGTGACTTTGTTTATGGAAGTTAAGCATTTCTCCACTGGTTTTACACATTAGGGAAGAATATTTTTAGGCATCAGCTATAATTAAAAATAACTGATGCTCAGTGCCTAGTGGGACCAGATGTCCTTCTCCTTCTTTAAAAATAGTGGTTAACATTTTCCCATATGAAAGAGATTGATAAATGTGTAAAATAAATGACATTGAGACAGACAGTATTGTTCTAGTGAAATTTGAACTTGTAAATTACTTGTTTAAAAGGGTATTTTTACATTTTTCTTGTATCAAACTGAGACAAGAGCTTGTACTGGGATGAGAGCTCACATGTGAACCAGTATTTAGTTATTGGCCTACACCCCATGATGCTCAGAGTGACTCTGTATTGAGGTTACTACTGGTTGTGCTGGGGGTCCATGTAGGAATTGGTGGGGATCGAACCTGGGTCAGCTGCATGCAAGACAGGTGCCCTACCTGTGCAGAGCAAAATTCTACCCACTCTCTCATTTCTCTGGCCCCTTAATGTATTATCTTTTTTATAAATTAAGGTATTTTATTTGCTGGCATGAAAATTGTTTTTGCTTTGGGGCCATACCCAGCAGTTTTTAGGTTCTTGATCAGGGATCACTTCTGATGGTACTGAGGGAACCACATGGAGTGCCACAGATTGAATTCTGGTCAGCCCCATGCACTGCTCAATTTGGTATCTCTCCACCACAGCAAAATAATTAAAAAAAATAATTGAACCACAATTAGATAACACAGTTACAAAGTTCATGATTGAGTTTCAGTCATCGAATGTTACAAAACCATTCCTTCACTGGTGCATATTGGTGAAGAAAATGTCTCCAGTGTCCATCCCGTCCTGTCCCCCCCCCCCCCCCCAATCCCTGCAACACGGTTTTTTTTTTTTCCTTTTTGGGTCACACCTGGCAATGCACAGGGGTCCTGGCTCTGCACTCAGGAATTACTCCTGGTGGTGCTTAGGGGACCATATGGGATGCTGGGAATCGAACCTGGGTTGGCAGAGTGCAAAGCAAACAAACGCCCTATCCGCTGTGCTATTGCTCCAGCCCCCTGCAACACAGTTGTTGTTGTTTTGCTTTTTGGATCACATCCTGTGATGCACAGGGGTTAATCCTGGCTCAAGCACTCAGAGATTACTCCTAGCCATGCTCGGAGGACCATATGGGATGCTGGGAATCGAACCCAGGTTGGCCACGTGCAAGGCAGACGCCCTACCCACTGTGCTATCACTCCAGCCCCTGCAACACAGTTTTTAATGACAGAAATTTACTTAGAAAAATGTGATGAGAGAAAAGGAGAGGAAAATGTGTTCAAGAGAGAATATGAATTTCTACAGAGTGTAAAGAGCACAGGAGAGAAATATGTATTTAGTAGAGAACATGAGTTTCTCCAGAGTGAAAAAAGCCTCCTCCAGTAGTTTTTATTTGGGAGGGGGGCAGAGGGACAGATATGATACAGTTCCTAAGGCGTTTACCTTGCATGATGCTGGTAATTTAATCCCTGGTTCCTGATATTTTCCCCTTGAGTACGGCTAGGACTGATTCCTGAGCACAGCTGGGTGTGGCCCCAAAACAGAACAAAATAAAAAAATGAAACCAAATGTTACTGGTTGTGCATTGACCAGATTTGCTTTGCCTTTTTCTTTTGGAGAAGGACTGGAGCCACACTTGCTGGTATTAGGGCAAACTGTTGGCAGTTCCCAGAGATCACTCCTAGCAGTGCTTGGCTGACTGTATTCTCTACTGGGCTTAAATCAGAGTTGCTTTCAGGCAAGGCAAACAACCTTACCCCCTGTGCTATCTCTTTGGCCCAGTATTTACCTTTTTACCTTTTTATAGAGTAGTATATTTGATTGACATTATTTTGATAATTATCTTTTAAGATATAAGAGTGTTTTGGAAATGTAATGAAAGCAGCTTGAAAACCAAACATTTACTTTGTGAAATTTAACCGTTTTTGCTTTGGCCATACCTGGAAGTGCTCAGGGCTTATTCCTGGCTCTGTATTCAGGAGTTACTCCTGGTAGGTTCAGGAGATCGTACAGCGTCAAATCTGGATCAGCCACATGAAAGGCAAGCATCTTACTTGCTGTGCTATCTCTTTAGCCCCCTGTAACTTAGCTTTTTAATAAACGGTCAGAAAATTATAGAGCACAACATTAATGCATTTATTTTTTGTTTGTGGGGGCCATTCCTGATACTGCTCCAAGCTTAGTGCATGGGAACTGTTCCTGGTGGTGCTGGAAAGTTTTGGGGTGCCAGGGGTTAAACCTCAAACCTAGGGCTCCTGTGTGCAAAGCATGTGTTCTAGTCATTTGTGCCATTTCCCTGGCCCTACTAAAGTATTTTATTTTATTTTTGCTTTTTGGGTCACATCAGGCGATGCACAGGGGTTACTCCTGGCTCTGCGCTCAGGAATTATTCCTGGCGGTGCTCATGGGACCACATGGGATCCTGGGAATCAAACCCAGGTCGGCCGCGTGCAAGGCCCTACCCGCTGTGCTATTGCTCCAGCCCCACTAATGTATTTTAAAGCAGCTACCAGAACCAGTGGATTAACTTCAGAGGAGCTGTATTTGAGGACATAAATAAGGCCACTCACTTAGATTTTTTGTAGTTCATTTTCAAAAGATTATAGACACTTGGCGAATTTTTTCCTTTCTTCTTTCTCATATCTGTGTGTGGTGCCAGGGTCTCACTCATGCAATTCAAGTTCTCTATTTCTGGACTACGTCTCTGGCCGCTTATGTGTATCTTTGGTGAAATACATATAAGTACTTTGAGGATAAAGTGTGCTGTCAAAGGCAGTTCTAACAAGTGAGGTAATGTGATTGAGTTGACTATTTTGGGACATACTAAATGACTTACTATTCTTAGGCTCTGACACTTTGGAATTTCTCCTTAGTAGGTATGACTGACCTCACTGCTGGGAGTCAGCTGAATTTATTCAGTCTGGTGTAATGGAGAGAGGTAGTTGGACGACACATTTGGCCACCTGTTTTCCTTTAATTGATCATGCTGTGCTAAATGAGTATTAGGGTAAAGGAAGTTAATAAAAAGAGCTTCAAGAATCAATTGTGAGAAAATGGTTTGGGCCTGATTGTTGATTTTGTAATTTTTCCTGCAGAGTATCCACTGTGGCTTGAAGCCTGAGTGAAAAGGTGGTGGTGGGGAATCTATGCCAAATTGGTTATCTTCAAATTTTTTTGTTTTCTTGGGATTTGAGGGCCACACCAGTTTTTTTTCAACCGAAAAAACTCAAATATTTTATTGTGGAAATATTATACATTATACATAAAATCCCATCATTCTTCTGTTTTACCATTTAGGACTGTGATAGGTAATATGATTGTAACCTTTTTGTTTCCATCTTTTGGTAAACAAATAATTCTATTGGTTTTATTCCCGCTGATTATAATTATTGGTCCCTAAGATATGCATGTTCAGTTTCAGTAAACACTGCCAGAGGATTTGTACTTTTGTACTCTAACAAACAATTTAAGATCTAGATCTGTTGGGTTTTTTTTTTTTTTTTTTTTTTTTTTTTTTTGCTTTTTGGGTCACACCTGGCGATGCACAGGGGTTATTATTCCTGGCTCTGCACTCAGGAATTACTTCTGGCAGTGCTCAGGGAACCATATGGGATGCTGGTAATCAAACCCGGGTTAGCTGCATGCGAGGCATACGCCCTACCCGCTGTGCTGTCGCTTCAGCCCCTAAATCTATTTTTTCACCAGTGCTTGGAAGATTTTGTTTTTGGGGTATGGGCTTACCTATCTCTGTTCAGAGCTTATTCCTGGGTCTGTGCTCATTGATTACTCCTGGTGGTGCTCGGGGAATCATAAGGGTTGCTTAGGACCTCCTATATGTACAACAAAAGCTTTAACTTAATACTGTCTCTCCAGTCCAGGTTTTAAGTATTTTTCCCTTTTTTGTTTTGGGCTCACAACTGGAGTTGCCAATGCCAGAGATGGAAGCCTGCATGTTAGTCCTTTTAACTGTCCCTGGCCATGTTTTCTGTTTCTCTTTTACTTTTTGTTTTTCTGTCTTGATTTTATGATAGTATTCCACTTTAAAGAATTGTTGATGACTTTGTTAGTGAAATATGTAATTTCTATAGTTTAACTGTCAAATCATAAATTTTTGCAATTTATACTCAGGAACTTAAAATGGTAAAACTGATCTAATGTGTACAGTACTAATTTTTTTTTTTGTTTTACAGCAAAGAAATAAAATTTTTTACTCTGGTTCTGTTGGAAAATTGTTATGGAATTTTAGTATATTTGAAAATCACATTTAAAATTTATCAGTAGAGTTTATAGTTTATCAGGATTTTGTCTATTTGTATTTCCCACTAGGACACTTTGATTTATAAATCTTGTTTTTTCCACAGACTGTTTACGTAAAGAATGTTGTTATTTAAATTTAAAAAAATAAAGTTTTGGAAAATTTTTATTTTCCAAATAAAAATTGGAAAATAAATTTGCCTCTTTGCTTTAGAAAATATTTAGGAGGTTATTAAATGAACTGTTTTTGAATATATAAAACAATTCAGGCATAAGTTATTTTGTTAGAAATTTTCTTTTTCTTATGTATAACTTGCATTGTTTTAGGCGAAATGTTTCATGGATTTCAAATCTGGAGGCACCTTGTGTCATATTCTTGGGGCTGCTTACAAGTATAAAAATGAACAGGGATGGTAAGTTTGTTCACTTATTTTCATGTTTTAATATGCTTATTAGTGAGTTGATGTTAAATCCTATTTATATTGTGATAATTCTATGAGTACATTATGATTACTGTGTAAATTATGTTTCCTTTTTTCTCTGTTCCTAATTTACTTTGTGGCTACATCCAAAAGTAAACTGTGATTGTACTTTTTGGGAAATTATTTTTCATAGATAGTGGGTTAGGCATTACTAACAAATAGCAGAGTAGACTTACTTTTGCACCATATCTGTCAGTGCTCAGGGACCCTTTCCAACTTGAAAGATATTATGAACTTAAATTTTATAGGGTAACACTATTTTAAAAAAAAAAAAGGTTTTATTTATTCATTGGCATTTTGGGTCATACCCAAAGTTGCTCAGGGGTTACTCCTGGCTCTGAATTCAGGAATTACTCCTTTTTGTTTGTTTGTCTGTTTGTTTGTTTATTTGGGGGGGGTCCACACCTGGCCATGCACAGGGGTTACTTTTGGCTCATGCACTCAGGAATTACTCCTGGCGGTGCTTGGGGGACCATATGGGATGCTGGGAACCGAACCCAGGTCGGCTGTGTGCAAGGCAAACGTCCTACTTGCTGTGCTATCATTCCAGCCCCCAGGAATTACTCCTTTTGGTGCTCCAGGCACCATTTGTAATACCAGGGAGAGAACTTGGGTTCTTCCGCAGGCAAGGCAAATGCTCTACCTGCTGTATTATTGCTCCAGCTTCAGTTAGCACTTTTAAATGTTGAGGTGAGCCAGGGTTTCAGAAATGAGTCAGCCCATTTCCCTTCCTCAGATCCCAGGTCAAAGGGATCTGACTTGAGGAGTACAGATTGCTTAGGGCAGGAACAGAGTGACAATGCACATCTCTGTTACTGCTGCTGTGCTTTAATACCTCACTCTTTTGTCCTTTTTTGAAAACGTGCTTTTCTCTTGATGCTTTCTTCATTTTTTTTCTTTTGGTTTTGCACCATACCTGTCAGTGCTCAGGGACCCTTTTCAGCTCTGCTCAGGGATTGTGTTGGGAATTGAATCTAGTCCTTCTGTGCAAAGCGTGTACTGAGACTATTGAGCTAGCTCTCCGCCCCCCCCGCCCCCCCTTTTTTTCCAAATAAGGCTCACAGTGGTGGGGCTGGAGCCAATGCCTATAGGTTCTGGTCCTGATGATGGGTGCTCTGTCCAGCTGGTGCTCAGGGGTCACACGAACAATGCCATTAGTGTTTAGGTCCTCCAGTGCTGTCCCTGGCTGTGCTGCTGCTGCTGGGGGCCTGTGATGCCGGGGATTGAATTATGGCCTTGAACGTGTTAGTTTCGTGCTCTATCACTTGAGCTGCATCTCCAAGTATCTTTTCTCTGTTGGATTCCAGAGCTTTCATTTCAATGTTGGAAGTTTATGTGCTTGGATTGTTGAGTGTTGGATACTCTGTGTTCAAGAGCAGAGAGGGAGTCACTAGGCTTGAGTGAGGCTGGAGAGTATTGACTTGAAGTTGTTCTGTGGTTTTAGTTTTATGTTTGTTTATTTTTCGGGGGCTGCATCTGACAGTGCTCTGGGTAACTCCTGGCTCTTTGCACAGGAATTATTCCTGGCGGTGCTCAGGGAACCATATGGGATGCAAGACAAATGCCTTTCCTCCTCCCCAGTACTGTCCCCCCGAAATGGGATGTAGGGCAAGCCATTTTCCCCCCGCCTCATCTCACAATGCTGCACTGTTTCTCCACCTCTACCATCCCTCAGTGATTTTAGTTTTGTTGTGTATGTGCAGTTTATAGTCTGAGAATTTTCCATGAGAATGTTCAAGCAATCTTGTGTTTTTGTTTTGCGTTGAACAACATTTGGTGGTGCGGAGGACTCTGCACTCTGTGATCACTCCTGGCAGGTCTTGGTGGACCATATGGGGTGCCAGGGATTAAGCCCTGATTGGCTGCATGTAAAGCAAGTGTCCTACCTCCTGTACTATCTCTCTAGCCCATCTGGAGCCCATCACAACTCTTACTAGGTTTAGGAGTTTTTCACTTTTGCTGATATTTCTACTTTCATTGCAAGGATTGACATTGTGCCTGAATATTCATTCTCAGATACAGTTTGACTTAACTGTTAGCTCTCACAGTTTGAGTTCTCTCTCTTTAAAATTTTCTCTTTTGTTTTTGTTTTATTTTATTTTTGGATCACACTCCAGCAGTGTTCAGAACTTATTTCTAGCTCTGCACTCAGAGATCCCTCCTGGCAGGGCTTGGGGTACTATATGGGATGCTGGGGATCTAACCCTGGTAAGTTAGATCCATGCAAGGCAAACACCCTACCCACTATACTATTGCTCCAGCCCTCTCACTTAACATTCTTTTGTTTTGGAACCACACCAAGTGGTATTCGGGTATTCCTGGGACCATAGGTTGAGCCTGGGTATACAGGCATGGAATGCAAGGCAAGCAAGTTCATTAACCCCCTACATTACCTCTGGTTCCTGACCTAGATTTTTGAGGATAGACTCCACATGAAATGAACTTTTTCTAGGTCACAAATGGTGGATCTCACTTTGTTTTTATCATCACAGTGAAATACTTGGTGCTTATGGTTTGGTGCCATGCTGGCATTGCTCAGGGATTACTTCTGGTTCTGTGCTTAAGGAACCATATGTTGTACCAGGGATTGAACTGGAGTGAGGAGTTCTCTGATGCACTGAAAAACTACTTTTTTGAGTTTTTTTGTTTTGGGAGGGGCCACACCTGGCATAGTGATAGTATAGTAGGTAGGGTGCTTGCCTTGCAAATAGCTAACCATAGTTCAATCCTATATGGTCCCCCATACCATCAGGAATGATTCCTGAGCACAGACAGAGCCATGTGTGACTCAAAAACAAAAAAAATAGTAGTCATACTCAGTGTTGCTGGAGGCCCTGATTAATTCTGTTATCGTTAGATGCTCAGTCTATGCCTTTTTTTCCTATTTGTGCCACACTCTACTGTGCTCAGGGTAACTTTGGGGGGGCTGGTGCCAGGACAGTTGTGTGCAAGGCAAAGCAAGTGCCTTACTTGCTGCCCTATCTGTTTGACAATTCTTTCCTATAACCCTTAGAACAGGGAACTAAATTGCGTTTTTACGCCTTTTAACAGTAGCAAATTGATGTTGGTGCCAAACTCGGTGAGTTCTAGAACCAATGAACCTGTTGTTCTTGACTGTTGCACATGTGACTTAATAGTCATATAGTTATGAGAGATACCCCATGGAGCTGGAGCAATAGCACAGCGGGTAGGGCGTTTGCCTTGCAAGCGGCCAACATGGCTGACCCAAGTTCGATTCCTCCGCCCCTCTCGGAGAGCCCGGCCAGCTACCGAGAGTATCTCGCCCGCACGGCAGGGCCTGGCAAGCTCCCCGTGACGTATTCGATATGCCAAACACAGTAACAACATAGTCTCCAATGGAGACGTTACTGGGCCCGCTCGAGCAAATCGATGATCAACGGGAGGGCCTTTACCTTTTACCTTTACCTTTACCCCATTATTTTGCAGTCACCAGCTTTCTCAAGTTTATTCTTTGTTTGCTGTATAGAATATGATCCATGTCCTGTGCATTGTTGCTTCTGGGTTGAAAGTGTGACGTTCTTTTTGATCCTTTATAATCCTAATTTCTTATTTTACTAATAATACTTTGTAGCCGTATAGGCAATATTTGTAGGTTTGTTTTTATTTATTTATTTTTTGCTTTTTGGGTCACGCCTGGCATGCACAGGGGTTACTCCTGGCTCTGCACTCAGGAGTTGCTCCTGGCGGTGCTCAGGGGACCATATAGGATGCTGGAAATTGAACCTGGGTCGGCTGTGTGCAAGGCAAACACCCTACACGCTGTGCTATCTCTCCAGCCCCGAGATTTGTTTTTAGATCTGGGTATTCCCAAATTATGCAGTCCCCTGGAGAAGGATAATTAACAGTTTGTCAGTTAAAAGACTGTGATAAAACTCTTACATTTAAGGTAGCTATAGCCATTTCTTCAGCTTTATGCCTTTGACCTTATTCGTTTGACTTTCGTTTGTTTGTTTGTTTGGCGCTCAGGGCTAACTCCTGGATCTGTGCTCAGGAATCACTCCTGGTAATGCACAGGGACCACATGGGATGCCATGGGATGATGGAATTAACTTTGTTAGCCAAGGGCAAGGCAGGAGTCCTACCCTCTATACTGTGCTCTGGCCCTGTTTTTTTTTCCTTTTGTTTTGGGCCCACACCCAGTGATGCTCAGGGTTATTCCTGGCCTGAACTCAGGAATTAGTCCTGCGGTTCTCTGGGACCATATGGGATGCTGTGGTCATACTATCTTTCCAGCCTTGATTTTTACTTTCTGAAGAAGAAAGTCTGGAGTTTGAGACTGACCTTACTTTGATTATGAAAGTCATTGATTTTTTTTTTTTTTTCTTTTTTTGGGTCACACCCAGCGATGCACAGGGGTTACTCCTGGCTCATGCACTCAGGAATTACTTCTGGCGGTGCTCAGGGGACCCTATGGGATGCTGGGAATCGAACCCGAGTCGGCCTCGTGCAAGGCAAATGCCCTACCCACTGTGCTATTGCTCCAGCCCCGTCATTGATATTTTTAATACTTTTTTAAAAAATTGAATCACCATGAGGAGATCCAGAGCCATAGTACAGACAATAGGTAGGTAGTTTGCTTTGCATGCAGCAGACCCTGTTCAATCCTCATATCCCATATGGTCCTGAGAGGACCCCCCAGGAGTAAAGCCTGAGTGCACAGCCAGTTTTGGCCCAAAAACAGATAAATAAGTCGAATCACCATAAGAAACACAGTTACAAAACTGTTCATAGTTGGGTTTCAGTCATATAAGTTCTAACACCTATTCCTTCGCTAGTGTATATTTCCCACCACCAATGTTCCCAGTTTCCCTCCCCCCCTTTTCAGTGCGTTTAGGGCTGGAATACTGCTAGGTATTATACAATCTCAGGTTAGGAATAATCTCTACTTTCACTACTACTGTGGATAGTTTAAAAGTTTTTTAAGAAATCTTGTTTTAAATAAATGCCTTTATTTTAAGATTATTTCAGAATTAAACACCCAAGATATCTTTTTCTGATCGACTGACACTGAATTTTTAATTTTGGGGGAAATTTTAATTTTGGTCCACACCCAGTGGTGCTCAGGGGACTATATGAGATGCTGGATATAAAACCTGAGTCAATGCCTGCAAGGCAAGTATCCTACCTGCTGTACTATCTCCGGCTTCCTGACACTGATTTAAAATTACTTTTAAGCATATATAAAGTAGATCAGCTTCCTTTTATACTTGAGTGGGATAGTAGTTCCCTGTCTTTATAGGCTTTATATACAGCTGTATATACTTTTCTATAAGTGAAAAACTTTTCGTATTTATTAGTTCTGGATTTTGGTCCATACTCACTTGTACTTTTGGCTCTGTGCTTGGGGGTTGCTTCCAGTGATCTTGGGGATTATTTGGTGCCTGTGATCAGACCAGGGTTGGCTGCATTCAAGTCAGTTACCTTGACCTCTATAACTATCCCTTTGGCCCAAATTATATTTAAAGAAAATAGAGCTTTCTGGAATTGTTACTTTGATTTGAGTGCATTTTTTTCTGTTTTTTTTTGGAAGTTGGGCTGCACCTGGCTGTTTTCAGGGTTTATTACTGATTCTGCACTCAGGGATCATGTGGGATGCAGAGGATTGAACCTGTGTTGACTGTGTGCAGTGCAAGTCCCCACCAGCTGTACCCCTGGAGTTCATTTTTTTTTTCCCTTTTTGGTGGTGGTGGTGGGACTTGGGGCTACATCCAGTAATGGTCATGGGTTATGCCTGACTCTGCACTCAGAAATTACTTCTGGTGGTGCTTTTCAGGGAACCATATGGGATGCTGGGAATTGAACCAGGTTGGCCCCATGCAAGGCAAACACCCGACCTGCTGTACTATCACTGCAGCCCAATTTGGAGTTCATCTTAATAAAATAAAATTTGTTTCATTAGGTTGATTCTGTACTTATAAAATCTCTTACATTTTGTAGTGTGACATTTAATTATTTATTAATGCTTTTTGGGACCACCTGGTGAGGCTTGGGGGTTACTCTTGGTACTGCACTCAGGAATTACCTCTGGTGGTGCTCAGAGAACCACATGGGATGATGGGGATTGAACCTGGGTTGGCACATGCAAGGCAAATGCCCAACCCACTGTACTAACGCTCCAGCCGCAGGGTGACATTTTCATTCTCAAATCTTCCCAGCTTATGTGTGTTGAATTTCAAAACCAAGTTATCATTTTTGTTTAAAGTGGGAGACATACTATTGATTTTCTTTTCTTTTAGGCGGAGGTTTGATCTACAGAATCCATCCCGAATGGATCGTAATGTTGAAATGTTTATGAACATTGAAAAAACATTGGTACAGGTAACTCAGAAAGTTAGATTATTAAATTTTTTTCTTACATTCCAAGATTGTTTTTATTACGTTGCTGAAACTACCAAAAGAATCAAATCATCTGAGATGTTTTGTTTTATTTTGTTGGTTTTGGGAAAATAAAACTATAAATTCTGACTAAAGCTTATTTAATGATTCATCTTGGGGTTAGGGATATAGAATTCTAGAGTGCATGGATTTCCTGCAGGAGCTCAGGATTTGATCCTTACTACATGATGGTCTCCTCAACGCCACTTGGGGGCAGCCCTGAAATACTGTTTTTCTCCCTTTTTTGGAGTGACCTAAAAAGGGAGAAAAATAGAAAATATTGAACTTGTTTGGAATATATATGCAGCTCAGTGATAAGAGTACTTGCCTTATATATGTTTGGCCTTGGTTAGATCCCTGAAACTGCCTCCCTCCTCTTAAAAAAAAATCTTAATTCTGGTAATATAATTTTGAGATGCAGTAATATAATTTTTCAGGATGTATTTGGTGCTCAGGGGCTACTCCTGGCTTCTGTGTTCACCAGTACTCCTTCCTGATAGTGCTGGGGGACCATATGTGGAGCTGGACATCAGACTACTTAGACGCATGCCAGGAGAGCACCTTAAACCCTATACCATCTCTCTAGTCCCAATTTTTATATTTTTATTGCTGTACATATACATTTTATAAGCTTTTTTAATTTAGCCTAATTTGTAATTTTAATCACGTATCCTACTAGCTACTTGTTTATATACTCACTATCTTTATTTACTTAGTATCATACAACAAATATAGATCTATTTTCCTCAAGGAGATAGTGAGGGCATAACATTTAATTTTCTTTCCTTTTTTTTTTTTTTCTTTTTGGTCACATCCAGTGATACACAGAGGTAACTCCTGTCTCTGCACTCAGGAATTACTCCTGGTAGTGCTATCCCATATGGGATCCCTGGGATCGAACCCAGGTTGACCGCATGCAAGGCAAATTTCCTATTTTACTATTGCCCCGGCCCCAGTATTGATAAATACTTTCGTGGGGGCCATTTTTACTTGCTTACAGATGAGCCAAAATGGAGGTTTTCCTGGTCCACAATAAATGGTATATATGAAAACGTTGTATTGAATATTGTTAAGGTGCAGTCAATGAAGTTTGACTGTGAGGATTAATATGGCAATATGGGGCCTTTTGGTGTGCCAGAACACAGGGTAGTGCTCAGGGCTTCCTCCTGACTGCTCAGGGATCAATCTTGGGCCTGCTTAGGATACCTTGTGGGGTGCTGAGGATCGAACCCAGGTTGGCTGTGTGCAAAGAAAGGGACCTGCCTGCTGTATCATCTCTCTGACCCCACAGTATGGGGCTTTAATGAAAAGAGATATATTGCTTTAGATCATGATTCTGAAGAGTAGTACATGCTGCTTTGCATGCAGCCAACCTAGGCTTGATCCTTGGTATCTCATATGATTCCATAAACACAGCCAGGAGTGATTCCTGAGTGCAGAGCCAGGAGTAAGCCCTGAGCACAGAAGAGTAGCACTGTAGCACTGTCCTCCTGTTGTTCATCGATTTGCTCGAGTGGGCACCAGTAATGTCTCCATTGTGAGACTTGTTGTTAATGTTTTTGGCATATTGAATAGGCCACAGGGAGCTTGCCAGGCTCTGCCATGAGGGCAGGATACTTTGGGGAGCTTGCCAGGCTCTCCGAGAGGGGTGGAGGAATCGAACCCGGGTTGGCCATGCGCAAGGCAAACGCCCTACCCGCTGTGCTATTGCTCCAGCCCAGTGATAGTGCACAGAAGGGTATGGCCTCAAAACAAACAAAAAATACTTACATGAGTTTGAGTGGTAACTTCTGGCATTAGGAAGTGTATAAATAATGTGACAAAATAAATAGTGTGACATTATTTTAAAACCGAGACACTTTCCAATCTGTTTTTTTTTCTCAGAGTAATTGTCTGACCAGACCCAACATCTACCTCATTCCAGACATTGAGCTGAAGTTGGCTAACAAATTGAAAGATATCATCAAACGGCATCAGGTAATAGATGCATTGTGTACTAGTAATAAGATTCTTATAAATCTTAACATAGTAGTAATATAAGAGCTGAGTGAAGATTTTTCTCTAGGTTGTTTTTTCTATTCTCTTACTTTAGTATTTAGCTTAGAAGTTTCTTTACCTTTGGCATTATTGAGGTTTAATTGACACATAACATCATGTACATTTTTGGTCGACATTGTGATGATTTAATACATATATGCATCTTTGGGGAACTTATAATAAAGTGATTAGTATAGAGTTGGCATAATTTTGTGGTGAATTGTTCTTATGTAGGATGCATACACTACATATGTATCAATGGTCCACATAGGGTGTGAGTTGGTGACACAGTTGTTTCTAGGAAATTTTTATTTATTTATTTGGCTTTTTGGGTCACACCTGGCTATGCACAGGGGTTATTCCTGGCTCTGCACTGAGGAATTACCCCTGGCGGTGCTCAGGGGACCATATTGGATTCTGGGAATTAAACTTGGGTTGGCCATGTGCAAGGCAAATGCCCTACCCACTGTGCTATTGCTCCAGCCCCGACATTTTAATTTTTTAATTATTTTTATTATTTTTTTTTGCTCGAGCTCGAGCGGGCCCAGTAACGTCTCCATTGGAGACTTCGTTGTTACTGTGTCTGGCATGTCGAATACTCTCGGTAGCTTGCCGGGCTCTCCGAGAGGGGCGGAGGAATCGAACTCGGGTCGGCCATGTTGGCCACGTGTAAGGCAAACGCCCTACCCGCTGTGCTATCGCTCCAGCCCCCAACTCTTAGTAGTTCTAGAAATTTTAGTTACCAAGAGTCTCAGAGATCAAATCAAACACTGGTAGGATAAGTTTTGCAACCAACTTTATAACTCTAGAAACTCATATTTTAAAATAAACATGAACCTGTTTTTATGTACCACATTATTTCAACTCACAAGATTTTCTAGGTCAAATATTATAATCCAGTGCAGATACAAATATGTACATTGATATAACAGCATAACACCCTTGAACCACCAATTAATATAAAACATGATAAAACGTTTGGCTTCATTTCAATAGTTCTTGTACCTTATTTAAAATCATGAGCTTTCTACAACAGGTACTTTTTAATCACAATGAGATATAGTTACAAAGCTTTCCTGTTTGAGTTTCAGTCATACAATGATCATCACCCAATCCTCCACCAGTGCACATCTTCCACCACCAATGTCCCCAGTAATCTTTCCCCAACCTCCGTGCCCCTACCTCTGTGGCAGACAGTCTCCCCCATACTTTCTTTTGTATTGCTTGTTATGAATAGCATAAGGTATTGCTTTTGCAGCCATGTGCTCCTGGCATTCTAAAATTTTAGATAATTAGGGTCTGGGAAACCTCTACAGTGAGTTGCTTCGTTTGGAGATTTTTTTTCTTTTTTTTGAAATAAACATTTTATTTGGAGGATTTTTAAGGTGTGGAGGGGGAGAGTGAGAGAGTAACATACTCAAGAGAGAACATGAGCTTCTCCGAGGGCGGAGAGAGCCTCTACACACATACCAGCATTAGACACGAAAGCATGAAAGTACACATCTCAAGAGGGGAAGTGCGGGTGACACATGTGCTGGTCCACGTGGGCGCAAGCAGCACATGGGCTTGGGCAGCATATACATGTCCCGTTTGGAGATTCTTTTGTGTCTCTGGATCATGGCTGTTAAGGAGCTTAGGTAGCATCCAAGGCAGTTTGTGGGTGTGACCCCCATGGGGCGGGGGATGAGAAGGACTGGCCCAGGCCCTATCCCTTGAGGCCTGGAGTTTGTCATTACTGGACCTGCACACCTGCACTTTTCATTGGGTTCTGGAAGTTGGCGGCTGCTGGGGTTTTTAGGGGGCAGTTGGAAGGACGATGCCTTCCCCTGTCTGAGGCATCCTGGTGAAGTGGGCCTGGCTTAAAGTTTGTGGAGGTATCTCTGCAGCGAACTGCTCGGTTCGAAGATTCTATTGTGTGCCTCTTGATCATGGCCCTTGTTTCCATCTTTTCCAGAGAAATAAACTATTGGCATATGCCCTGCAGGCCATGCCTGCTTGCCCGCATTGCCATGCTCCTGGCCCCTAACTGTAGCTTTTGATCTCTTTCGAGATTTATTGGTCTCTGAAAAAAGGCCAATAAATAAGCTTGTGTAGCTGAGCCAGAGGTGGTTTGTGGGCATGACTCCCACATACCTAATTTTTTGCAGTTTAATTTCTTGGTAAACTTGGCCCCAAGTTGTTGGGGTCTGGCCAAAGGAACAGTGGCAGTTTTGGGGAATCTGGAAGTCTGAAGGCACCATCAGGTTGCAGATGCACTTGCCCCCCAGATACGGGTGTGGCACCATAGCCCTGTAAAATAGTCTTTTTATAAATAATATCTCTCCTAAAGTGGAAATTGTATAATTATACTATCTGAAGTCCTTTTTTCTCTTTTTCGTAGAATTATAAATTTTGACTTTGAACAAATCAATAAGCATCCTTTTTCTCTTTTTTTATTTTTTAACTTACTTTGCTTTTGGGAGGGGGATTACACCCAGTGATACCCAAGGATGACTCCTGGCTCTACACTCAGGAATTTCTCCTGGCAGTGCTTGGGGGATAATATGGGATGCCAGGGGATTGGACCTAGGTCAGCCACGTGTAAAGCAAATGCCCTATTTATTGTACTATCGCTCTGGCCCCTCTTTTCTCTTTTAGTCTGTATTTTGTTTCGTTTTTGTATGTTTGTTTGGGAGTCAAGTCTGAGGTGCTTAGGGGCTATTCCTGACTCTGTACTTGGGAATTACTCGTGGCAGGCTTGAAAAACAATATGTAGTAATGGGGATTGAATCCAAATGGGCTGAGAATAAGGCAAGCACCCTACCTGCTCTACTATTGCTCCGGCCCCTCTTTGCTTTATTTTAACATTTGTTTACTTGCTTTCCAGGGTACATTTACTGATGAGAAGTCAAAAGCTTCACACCATGTTTATCCATATCCTTCCTCACAAGAGGATGGTAAGTTATTATTTGCTTTTGTACTGACAAGCTCATTATTCATTAAAGTTTTATCAACAGGAGCTTAAATAACAACCAATTTTAATTTTTAAAAAATTATTCCAGAGATTATTCCAATTATTCCAGAGATTTAAGTTTATATTGTCATACTCTTGAACTTCTGAATTTGAGTAAGCTAACATCTGTGTTGTCCAGTTTTTTTTTCATTTGTTTTTGTTTTGTTTGTTTTTTGTTTTTGGACCTGTGCTTAGGGCTTACTCCTGACTCTTTGTTGAGGAGTTATTTCTCGTGATGCTCAGGGAACCATTTGAGATGCTGGGGATCAAACCCAGGTCGACCATATGCAAGACAAGTGCCTTATACACTGTACCCCCTGATGTCCAATTTTCTAATTTGATGTTTGGCTTACTTTTTGTGATCTGAAAGTTAAGACATTGTGAGATTAAAAAAATGTTTCTGGGAAAGATCAGCTTAGCGATTATTTAAACATGACTCCTCAGCAGTATACTAATGAATTTATAAAATTGTTCAGCTTAAGATTTTAAACACAGTTGGTACATTTGGTTTGTTTGGTTTTGGCTTTTAGGCTATACCCAGCGATGCTCTGGGGTTACTCCTGGTTCTGCACTCATGAATTGCTCTGGCCCCAAAACTTGATTGTTTTGAAAATTGTTTTGAAAATTGTGTCAGTGACAAGAGTTTATATATCCAGGAAAAGTTATTAGTGCTAAACATTCTAAAAATTTGGGAAACAATCAAAGGGAATTGTATCTATACTGGAGATTAGTCTTCTGGTAGACTATCACCCTGTCGGACATCTGATTTTAGAAGTCACATTAGTTCATATTTTAGTAGTTAATTATACCAGACTGAGGTTTATGTGTGTGTGTGTGTGTGTGTGTGTGAAGGGGTAGTTAGGGTATACCCATTGGTATTTGGGGGGAACCAGGCAGTGCTGGGGATCAAATCTATAATTCATCCTTTGTGCCATTTCCCTCATCTTAAACTGAGTACCTTTTTTAAGTTGAAATTTTTATTTGTTTATTTTTGGAGGAGGCTTGTTGGGCCACACCCTGTGATACTCAAGTGTTATTTTTGGCTCTGCACTCAGGAATTACTCCTGACAGTACTCTGGGGACCATATGGGATGCTGTGAATAGAACCTGGGTCTGCCATGTGCAAGGCAAACGCCTTACTTGCTGTACTATCACTCCGGTTTCCAGTACCTTCTTATTTAAGTGAAGTGGATAAGTTTTATTTAATAAATGTGACAGAAAAGCAAGACATAAAGTGAAAGAATTACTTACCTCGTGTTGGGATGCAGGTAGTTCCAGAGTGGAATAATTTTGCTGAGTTCTTTTCCCCGATTAGTGCAGTTGTGCAAGAAGTCAGGAACAAATATATCACCAGTCAGTTCCTCTATGCCTGAAAATTAAAGAGGTATACCGTGTAAACTCCATGGGTTGAAGAAGAAACGGAAATTTAAAAAATCTTTGGAATAGAATATGAAACAACAAAGTATAAGAATGTTAACTTCCATAAGATATAGCTGAAATTATCCTTGGAGGAAAATTTATTTTTAGAGGCATGTCTTGCAGAGGATAAACACTGAAAATCAGCGTTCCAGACATCTTTTTCTGTTACTCGATTCACAGCATTTGATGCCCTGGAGGCTTCTCTTGGCACAGT
Organism: Sorex fumeus; assembly: GCF_029834395.1. Classification (NCBI taxonomy): domain Eukaryota; kingdom Metazoa; phylum Chordata; class Mammalia; order Eulipotyphla; family Soricidae; genus Sorex; species Sorex fumeus. The sequence goes on along the minus strand of NW_026606129.1, from coordinate 48,828,568 downwards.
GCTATGAGGTTACTCCCAGTGTTACCCAGCCGCATGTGTGACTCCAGGTCTTCTGTGTGAAAATCTTATTCTCCAGCTCTTTGAGCCATCCAGTAACTGTACATTGAAACAAACTTTTAAGAAAAAATTTTGGGCCACACTTTGGATGCTTGGGAGGTCCATATGGTGCCAGGGATCAAACAAGAATCTCCTACATGCAAAGCATGTACTTTTGCCCTTTGAGCCATCTCACTGGCCTTTGTTTTAGATTGTATTTGTGGAGGGTCACTTGGTATCTTCTGTAAGAAACTAGTAAGAAACTATTGCTCAATCTAAGATCATAAAATTTGTATATAATCCTCTAAAAGTTTTATAGTTTAACAAAATGTAGGGTTTTTTCATTTGTTCAATTTTTTTTGGGGGGGGGGTCACACCTGGTGGTGCTCAGGGCTTACTCTTGGCTCTGTGTTCAGGAATCACTTCTGGCAGGGCTCAAAGAATCATACATAGTGCTCTGAGTGAAAGCCAGGTCAGCTGCATAAAAGCCAATGTCCTACTTGCTATACTATCTTTTCAGCCTTATTTTAATTTTTTTATTTTTTTAAATTTTTTTATATCATGAGGTACAGTTGTAGACTTACAAATTTTTGTGCTTGGGTTTCAATTATACAATGATCAAATGCCCATCCCTCCACCAGTGCCCATTTCCCACCACCACGGATCCCAGTATTCCTCTCATCCTCCATCCCCCCAACCCCACCCTGCCTTTGTGGCAGGGCATTCCCTTTGTTCTCTCTCTCCTCTTGGGTGTTGTGGTTTTCAGCCTGATTTTTTTTTCATTATTTTATTTTTTAAAATTTTTATTTATTTATTTATTAGTGAAACACCATGAGGTACAGTTATAGACTTACAAATTTTTGTGCTTGGTTTTCAGTTATACAATGATAAAGTACCCATCCCTCCACCAGCGCCCATCCTCCGCCACCAGGGGTCCCAGCATCCCTCCCATCCCCCATCCCTTCCATCCCACCATGCCTCTGTGGCAGGGCATTCCCTTTTGTTCTCTCTCTCTCCTTTTGGGTCCTGTGGTTTGCAAGAGAGGCATTGAGTGGCAATCATGTTTGGTCGATAGTCTACTTTCAGCATGCTTCTCCCATCCTGGGAGGATCCTCCCAACACCCTTTATTTGGTGCTCTCTTCTCTATCTGAGCTTCCTTTTCCCCTATCAGCCTAAGTTTTGATTGTTAAAAATTTATTTTACTTCAACAGTCACAATTTTTAACTTGGTTTAAAATGCATTTCTTGGGGGGTTAGTGTCAGAAATTCAACCTGGGGCCGTTCATGTAAGGCTTGTGCTCTGCCACTAAAACCAGTAACATTTATAATATGAGAAACTTCATTTTGTCTCTAGTGGTTTCTCAAAATTTATTCTTTATCCACTAGATGGAGATTGTGGACATGTGCACATTGGAATACTGTGTGTTAGAATACTGATTCATTTGCTGACTTTGTTTCTCTAATAAGGCTTATATAAAACTTTTAGGTTTTGAGGTTTTTTTTTTCCACATCATAAGTCAAATTTATAACCGTTCCTGTAACAGGACCAATCTCTCTGTTGCCATAACTTTATAATAGTGACCACGGCCATTTCGATTGTTGAATTTCCCAAACAGTTTCAAATTTTCTTCATTACTCACATAGTTGCTATGAAGCTGGTGTGTCGTGCTGAAAGAGACGAGGCGGGACACTCATGCCTAGCTGTGACCACCTGTGCCTACCAGGCTCATGCTCAACCCTTGCTGACCCCGTAGTTTTGAGTTTTGGGGGGAGAAAATTGTCTATTCTAAAATATTTGAACTATAAGTCTCGATGCATCAGAGTCCTTCTTTGTGCTAGTTGTAATTTTTTCTTTTGTTTAATAAAACTTTAGGTTACTAAATATTGACACTTGTTAAGTGTTGCTGTCATTAAGAGAAATCTAAATTTAGGAGCTAGCATTTCAATATAATTTTAATGTGTTGAATGTTTTTGTTTTGTTTTTCATTTTGGTGCACACCCGGAGGTGCTTAGGGCATACTCCAGACTCCTCACTCAAGGATCACTCTTGGTGGATTCTGGAGACCATGAGGGGTGTCAGGGATTAAACTTAGGTCTCCTATGTGCAATGCAAACATGCTACCTGCTGTATGATTGCTCCGGGCCTCTGTTGAATGTTGTTTTTTAATGAGACATGAATCTGAACATATACATACATACCCATGCCAAGAGGCCAGAGAGATAACTTCAGTTGGCTTGAGTGTAAACTTTGCATGTAGGAGACTCAGGCCCAAGTCCCAGAACCACATGAACCTCTGAGTACTGCTAGGAACAATTTTCGCACAGAGCTGGGAGTAACTCCTGAGCACCACTGATGTGACCCCAAAACAAAATAAGCAAAAGACCCAAACAGACACCATTAAAAGATAAAAATAAAGTGGACAGGATTCTATCTCCAGCACTGCATTTGGTTCCCCTGACCCCCTCCAGAAATGATCCCTGAGCATTGCAACATGTGACCCCTAAAACCAAAATAAATACCCTAAGAGCTGGCACTCATTAGTATGATGCGTTAAAGAGAATGTAGAGGCCAGAAGAATAGGTGTAGGATGTGGCACTACATAGTTTTCTGAGCATCACCAGGAAGAGCTTGTAAATATTGAGAGGGGAGTAGCCCCTGCCGTACTATCACTGAGTGTCACCCCAAAACGAAACAGACAAACTCCATGGTAATAACAACATTGAAAAAATTCATATAATGCTAATGGGGTTGTAAATTTAGCTGTCTTGGGAAATGTTTTTGTTCTATCTCCAAATGTTAAACATAGCATACTCAACAGTTGCACAGTTAGCGATACAGGAGAATTGGAAGATTACATCCACACTCTGATTTAAACTCAGATTATCATAATTTTATAAAGAAACGTTCATCAGTTTTAGATGGGCTAAACAGAAGGTGATTTATCTGTACAATAGAATATTAGCCATAAAAGGAAATAACAGGAAGTCACATCAGAAATGTTACAAAATAGAAACCCCATCAGACTTTGTTTCATTATAGACATCTGCTTAACAATGATATATCATCCAGAAAATTCATAAGGCATCACAGCACTGCAGAGTAAGCTCAGGGTATAGACAACAATACTGAAATAGTAAGAAAAGCCATTTCTTGTCAACCTAGGACATTTTCTGTTTCCCTTCTGGGGCTTCTAGGGCTTGTTTATTAGTTTCCTCTTTAAACTATGTAAGTAGTATGTGACCAGCACTGAAATGCAGTTACAATTGAGTTAAACTATAAATTTAAGCCAATCATAAAACTGATTATAAATTTTACTTATATTTGGTAAGGGATCTTAAAATGTCTACCTTCAGTGATTGTATTACTTACAGTGTGGTTAGGAGAGCTATATGAACTGTAACATTTAAAGTAAGTAAAGTAAAGGCCCTCCCGTTGATCATCGATTTGCTCGAGCGGGCCCAGTAATGTCTCCATTGGAGACTTTGTTGTTACTGTGTCTGGCATATCGAATACATCACGGGGAGCTTGCCAGGCTCTCCGTGTGGGCGAGATACTCTCGGTAGCTTGCCGGGCTCTCCGAGAGGAGCGGAGGAATCGAACTCGGGTCGGCCATGTTGGCTGCGTGCAAGGCAAACGTCCTACCGCTGTGCTATCGCTCCAGCCCAAACTGTAACATTTATGAAAAGAAAATAAAAGGTCGGGGTCATAGAAATAGTACAGGGGGCCTTACAGATAGTATAAGAGGTAAGACATTTGCTTTGCAATGTGAACACTTCTGCAGTGACCCTCACTTGATCCCTGGCACTGCATATAGTCTTCTGGGGTCCACCATGGTCACTTCTGAGGACAGAGCCAGGTACAGCACTGGGACATCACCAGGTATGGCCCAACCCATACCCCTCCCCAAATAAATAATTGAAAGTATTATTACTATAATGTTTTGTAGGAACCAGACAAAATGAATCTGGAGAAAGAATAGTTAGCAGGAAGTTGGTAAACCTTTTTATCAGGAAGATGATGCATAGCTTTACACCTTGAAAGATGTGCAGTTAGTGCAAAATCTTATAGAAGAGAAATCTGAAAAGCTATTCATGAACCAGAAGTGAATAATATTACTGTATTATGATTTGGGTTATAAGTTAGAAGGACTGGCGGGTGAGTAGGAACGAGCATGTGCTTTAATGCTGTGGACAGTTGGTTTTGTCAAAAGTGATAGATCAGTAAATTGTCCTATAGTAAACTTAAATCTGACAGCACAGATTGGAGTATTCCCTTGATAATACTCAGTTAAAACCTTTAGTTTTGATACTTAGCTAAAAAGTCTAAGTAAAAATTACATCTAATAATTTATTTTAGCTTGACTAAATTCTTTCTTTTTCCCTTTCAGAAGAGTGGTTGAGACCTGTGATGAGAAAAGAGAAGCAGGTGTTAGTGCACTGGGGGTTTTACCCAGACAGGTGATGTGCATGTATCCTGAGATTGGTCTGTTATGGCATTTTTGTTTGTTTTTGTTTTTCTTTTGGTGGGGGGGGGTCACACCCGGCGATGCACAGGATTTACTCCTGGCTTTGCACTCAGTAATTACTCCTGGCGGTGCGCAGGGGACTATATGGGATTCTGGGAATCGAACCTGGGTTGGCTGCATGCAAGGCAAACGCTCTACCTACAGTGCTATTGCTCTAGCCCCTGGTATGGCATTTTTGTCACTTCAGTTCAAGTTGTGATACATAGTTTCATTTCAAGAATAGTTACAGTTATGTTGATTTCTTTTAGTCATTTCTTTCACTTTTTTTATAGTCCTATTTCTAAAATAGAGTTAAACTTTATTTACCTTAGTTAATCACTGTTGGCTGTATTTGTCAGAACAGTTCTTCAGTAAGGTATTAGATTGTTCATTTAGATTGTTGCCTTTAAGATAAGAGTACTTTGTGACTAGTTTTATCTTTGCTTTTGTTTTGTTTTTTGTTTTGTTTTGTTTCGTTTGGCTGCATATGGTGGTGCTCAGGGCTTACTCCTGGGTCTTCACTTAGGAATTATTTCTGTCAGGGGTATGGGGACCATATGGGCTGTCAGGGATCGAACCCGGGTTATCCATGTGTAAGGAAAGTGCCTTACCCACTGTACTGTCTCTCCAGCCCCGAACTTTGTTTTATTATGAAGATATATTTAAATTTAAAAAATTTTTATTTTTGGTCTTTGCACCTTGTATTGCTCAGGAATCCCTCCTGGACATGGGGTGTCAGTTATTAGGGTCAACTATGTGTAAGGCAAGTGCCCTGGTACTCTTGTTTTTTTTTTTTTTCCTGGCCATAGTATATTTAAAATTTTAAAGGATATATTCATTGTCTTTATACCAAATCAACCTCTTTTGAATTAACACAAATTTAGTTTTGGCTTTATGGTTTTTTTTTTTAAGTCAAATTTAATTTGGGGGGTTTTTTGAGGAAAGTGCCACATATGGTGATACTCAGGGTTTACTCCTTGTTCTGCATTCAGGAATCACTCCTGACGGTGCTTGGGGAACTGTATGGTATGTCATGGGTGAAATACTTTCTATAAAACACTTCTAATATCTAAAGTCATTCTTTGTTCTGTATTTTTTTTTTGTTAACAAAAAAACTATTGTAATAAAGTGCATGAAGTCATCATTGTTTGGAATGTTTAGAGTACCTCTAAAGGTCAGGGGCCAGAGTAATAATAGTCCAGTAGGTAGGACGTGTGCATTGTATGTGGCAGACTAGGATTTGATCCCCAGCACCTTATAAGGTCCCCGTAGCCTACCAGGAATGATTGCTGATTCTGAGTGTAGAGCCAGGAAGAATCCCTGAGTACTGCTGAGTGTGGCCCAATCACCAGCTCCCCCCCCCAAAAAAAAAACCCAAAAAACAAACCCCAAACAATAAAGGTATTACAGTTCAGTAGTTCAGTGTAAAGTTAGTGAGGGGAGAATCCTAAGAGGTGGAGTCAAGGACAGTCATAGAAGCACATTGTGAGGCCTTGACAAATATCCCACTGTAAAAAAGTTGACTTGGAACTGGCAGGATAGTACAGGAAGTTTGGTGCTTACTGTGTGCACAGCTTCAATTCCCAGCACCCCATATAGTTACCTCAGCACAACCAGGAGTGACCCCTGAGCATAGAAACAGGGTAAGCTCTGAGGTAGCCTGGTCTGGCCCAAACTCTCTGCTCCCCTAACCACCCAAAACAAGGACACACACAATGTGTGTTTTACCATTGGACTACATTTTTGTGAGTGTTCTTGGACACAATTTGAACATGGAATTAATTAGAAGTTTTTGATGGTTTGGTTATAGGTTGTGTGGTGCGAGGATTCAACCCAGGTTGGCTGCATATTTGGGTAGGCCAGTTGATCTGCTTGTTGTACTGTCATTCCAGCCACCATGTGTTGACTTTTTTCTTTTTGGGTCACATCCAGCTTTGCACAGGGGTTACTCCTGGCTCATGCACTCAGGAATTACTCCTGGCGGTGCTTGGGGGACCATATAGGATGCTGGGAATTGAGCCCAGGTTGGCCGCGTGCAAGGCAAGCGCCCTACCCGCTGTGCTATTGCTCCAGCCCCACCATGTGTTGACTTTTAAGTTTGGTTCTTTTGAAACCTCCAGCCTCTTACTGCCCTTTAACTTTTTTATATTGCCGGGAATTGAACCCCAGACTTCACACATACAAGGCAAAGTACTCTTACCACTGAACCATATCCCCAGCTTTTCAGTTTGATAATCATAACAATCTTATTAGAAGAGTGATGAATTTGGCAGTTTGATTCATGAGTCCCAAATTCGGAAGTAGATAATATGATTTCAAATCATCAGTAATGTTTGATGCCATAAGACATTATGGAGGCATTGAATTTACTAAGTAGAGAAGAACTAGATAAGATCTAGGTATGATTAATGCAAAAACTGAAACGTGAATGGAGTCTTCCATTGTTCATTTCTGGAGAAGAGGACAAACTGGTTGTGGAGATAGAGGGAGAGTGTCTTGACTAGAAGAAATCCCAGATGATAGTACTATGTTGGAGGTGAAGTGAGCAAAGTGCTTTGAGGACAGTTACCAGCTTGTTAAAATTCTGTGGACTTAAGCTTGATATTTGGGATTAATAAACATTATTGGTGAATTTTACAGAAGAATTTTTTTGATAGTGGTAATGAAAGGTTGTAAGGTGCTAGAGTGATAGTACAGCGGGTACTTGCCCTGCATACAGCCGAGGCAGGTTCAATGTCTGGCATCCCATATGGTCCTCTGCACATCACTACGAGTGAGTTCTGAGTGCAGAGCATTGTGGGGTGTGGCCCAAAACAAACAAAAAGGGTTATGACAAATTGCTAACACTGGATTGTAATGGTATTATATTTTAATCTCTGATTAGAATCTTTTTAGTGCATGAGTTTAGTTCTAACTTGTTTTTTCCTTTTATTCTGTATCTTTTATAGCTATGATACATGGGTCCATAGTAATGATGTTGATGCAGAAATTGAAGACCCACCAATTCCAGAAAAGCCATGGAAGGTAAAGATTTAATTTATTTTAACTAATTTTTGGGAAGAGGAGCACCTTCCCATGTAACCCAGTGATATTTTCCCCAGTTGTTTGATGCTTTGGCTCAGTGTACTGGAGCCCACCAGACCACATCTAGTGGTCCTCAGAGATCCTTGGTTCGCACATTATATTTTGTTTTTGTTTATCAGAATACAAATATAAATATTTTCTCATATTTTTATATTTAAGTGTTTTCATCAGATCAAACATATGTGGTGCCAGGGATTGAACTTGGGTCAGCTCTGTAAAACTGCCTTACCCACAATCTTTCCACTTCTCAGAACAATCTTTATTTTTTAAAGTTGAGGACATAATGTTAAATGCAGTGTCTGTAATTAGAAATACTGCATTATGAGGCCAGAGCAATGGTACAGTGGGTAGGGTGTTTGACTTGCATGTGACCAAACTGGGTTTAGTCCCCTTAACCTCATGTGGTTCTTTTGAGCCCTCACTGGAGTGATTCTCAGTGCAGAACCAGGAGTAAGTTCTAGAACCACAGGGTGTGGCCCAAAAACAACCCAAATTTTTTGGTTTGGTTTTGTTTCTGGGACACACAAATGATGCTCAGGGCTTACTCCTGGGTTTGTCCTTTGGAATTACGCCTGGCAGTGTTGAGAGGACCATATGGGGTGCCAGGGATCAAACCTGGGTTGGTCATATGTAAGGCAAGTACCCTACCCACTGTACTATCTGTCTGGCCTTGCATCTTAAATATCTTATTATTCTTTCTGTCAAACTCAAGCTGAAATGAGAGAAGACATGATTGTCAAATTTAAGATGTCAGTTTTCAGAAGCTTCAATTTTTGCAAACCCAGTGACTTTTTGTACACTGTATTCTTTTAAATAAATTAAAAATTCAAAATGGTTAGACTTAAAATGTTTTTAGAGTGTACAAGATAACTAAAGTTGGAGATAGAATAAGAAATTAATTTCTTGCCCTTCCCCTCCCCCCCTTTGGGTCATGCCTGGCAGTGCTCAGGGGTTACTTTTGTGGGGTTTTTTGTTTGTTTGTTTTTTTTCCAGAATATTGCTTTGATATTTTATTTAAATAATGGTGGAAATTTTATGGCTGATAATAGACACAAAAGCGTGAAAGTACACATCTCAAGAGGGGAGATGCGGGCGATACATGTGCTCAGTCCACATGGGCAAAAGCAGCACATGACGCTGGAGCAATAGCACAGCGGGTAGGGCATTTGCCCGGGTTCAATTCCCAGCATCCCATATAGTCCCCTGAGCACCGCCAGGGGTGATTCCTGAGTGCATCGCTGGGTGTGACCCAAAAAGCAAAAAAAAAAAAAAAAACAACAAAGAAAAGCAGCACTTGAGCTCTGGCAGCATATGCCCTCAGGGGTTACTTTTGGCTCTGCTCTCAGGAGTGGCAGTACTTGGGGGACCATATGGGCTGCCAGGGATCTAATCCAATTGTCTGCGTGCAAGGCAAACTCCCTATCTGTACTATCTGTACTATTGCTCTGGCCCCAATTTCTTGCCTTCCTAATGTTTTTGGTGTGCATGTTTGGTTTTTGAACCCAGGGCCTCATGTAAAGCATGTGCTTTACCATCAGATAACATTTAGGTCCCTTCTTTTCAAAATTTGTGAAGATTCTTTTAATGAAATTTCAAGTACTTTTAAATTACTTCATTATTTATACAGATATTTGTGTGTTGTGGTTTTAGGTTCATGCAAAATGGATTTTGGACACTGATGTTTTCAATGAATGGATGAATGAGGAGGATTACGAGGTAGATGAAAACAGGAAACCTGTGAGTTTTCGTCAGCGAATTTCAACGAAGAATGAAGAGGTACTTGGTTTGGTATCATTTTTCTCCAATAGGTGTTCTTTGATTCTTGGTCTGAATATTAACAATTTTTTTAATTGCTGCCACACACCAATCAGTATGTATAATCTGTCAAATTATATATTGCTAAATAACTGAATGGGTTTTTCAGGAACCTGGTACTCTGCAAAAAGGGACATAAACATCTGCAAACATTAAGACTGTTTTATTTATTTTTTGCTTTTTGGGTCATAGCCAGTAATGCTAGGGGTAGCTCCTGGCTCTGCACTCAGGAATTACTCCTGGTGGTGCTCGGGGAACCTATGGGATGCTGGATCGAACCAAGGTCAGCTGCATGCAAGGCAAATGCCCTACCTGCTGTTCTATCGCTCTGGCCCTACCTGTGATTTTCTTACTAAAATTTCTTCTCGAAAGTTCTTTTGTCAGAAAAATATGTTTGAATGTAGTCTTTTTATTTCTTCCAGTGTTCACTTTTGCTTTAATTAATTTTGATTTTTTTTTTTTTTTTGGTGTAAGTACGGAGGTACATACTTGTGGTGCTCAGGGATTACTCCTAGTTGTGCACTCAGGAAGCTCCTGGTGGGCTTGGGAGGACTATATGGGAGGTTGGGGATTGAACCTGGGTCAGCCACTTACAAGGCAAGCCACCCTACCCATTGTACTAAAGCTATTGCCCCAAGAAAACTAATTTGGAGGATAAGCTTCCTTTTTCCCTTTATGTAATTTAAACCAAGTCTTTCATATCATTAGGAATTTTCTACTTCCTGTTTCATCATTATACTGTACCTTCTATATCTGTTCTGGTTAAGATTTATATGGCTTATTCTTTTTGGGGAATGGTTAACATATAAATTTACTTAATGTCACTTTTAAAAAATCAAATTTTAGGGACTGGAGCAATAATACAGTGTTTAAGGTGCTTGCCTTGCATGCAGCTGATCCAGGTTCTATCCTGCCATCCTGTATGGTCCCCCAGCACTGTCTGGAGTGATTTCTGGGTGTGGAGCCAGCAGTAACCCCTAACCACTGCTGGGTGTAGCCCCAAAGCAAAAAAAAGAAAAATCAATTTTAGTCTCAAAATAATCAAAGATATGTGTAATTGTGATTTTCTATTAAATCTTCTCTTGGAGGCCTTAGATCCCAATTTGGTGCTACAAAGCAACTAACAATAGATAATTAAGGAGTATGACAGTGTCAATTCCCCCCCCCCCCAACTCCCCCCCAATATCACCTGCAATAGTACTAGGGTTACTCCTGGCTCTGCTCTCAGGCAGGGATTTTTGGGCATCATATGAGATGCTGGGATTCAAACACAGGTGTGCAAGGAAAATGCCCTTCTGCTGTCCTATTGCTCTGGCCCCTCAGCTTCTTTTTTTTTTTAAAAAAAATACGTAGAAGTTAAGGGGGCGGTGTGGGAAATGGAGAACAAAACAAAATTCTGACACAGCTCTTAGATTATTTTATAGGCCTTTTCTCATTTGTGTTCTTTATGGTGGTTCCTAGGATGTACTGTGCCAGGGACTGAACTTAGGGCCTTGAACATACATAGCACATGTATCCCTGTCCTTACTATGTTAAGTTGCTAGTTATATACACTTTAGGTTTTGCATGTTGTGATGTATTTTGCAACTATTGACTTGTTTATTTACAGTTTTTTGTGGAGTCCTTAGGGTTTTCTGTATAAAAAAATATCTGCTAAGAGAGATAGTTTTGCATCTTGAATTTTTATAACAAATTCCAATTTTGGGGGGCGTGGGGAGGTGGTCACACCTAGCGATGCTCAGGGTTTACTCCTGTCTCTGTATTTAGAAATTAATCCTGGTGGTGATCAGGGGTCCCCATATGGGATGCTGGGGATCAAACCCAAGTAGGTCACATGCAATGCAGATACCCTATCCACTCACTGTTCCATCACTCAGATCCAACAAATTCTAATCTTTTGTGTCATTAATTTTATTCCTGTTTTTCAGTATAAATTTGTTTTCTGACATTTTTCCACAAGATTATTCAGCCTCTTTGTATTTTATAATTTAATAGATTGTTCATTTAATTCTAGTAGTTACTAAATCTATTTTCCCACCTAGAAATATGGAATGTGAATAAGAACGACTTTTCGTTGTACAAGAACAGCTTTTTGAGTATGTTTGGATTTTGTAGCCTAGTTCTTTAAGATTGATTACATTTATCATTTATGGGGTCTGTTCCATCTGAGAGGTAAAGGGAAGTCTGTGAACTGGTAGTGGTTTAGACTGTTTGATGGAATCTGAGCTAGGGAATTTGTTACTGTTTGTATGAAATTTCATTTCTTTTTTGCTTTTTTTGGGGGGGTCACACCTGGCAATACACAGTGGTTACTCCTGGCTCTGCACTCAGTAATTACTCCTGGCAGTGCTCAGGGGACCATATGGGATGCTGGGAATTGAACCTGGGTTGGCCGCATGCAAGGCAAATGCCCTATCCGCTGTGTTACCACTCCAGCTCCAAAATTTCACTCTTGGACAGGGTTTGTTGAAATGGAGAAGTTGGCATATCTGGCTGATATTTATTTCCATTTACTTTTTCCTAGCCAGTCAGAAGTCCAGAGAGAAGAGATAGAAAAGCATCAGCGAATGCTCGTAAAAGGAAACATTCCCCTTCCCCACCACCTCCAGCTCCCACAGAATCACGGAAGAAGAGTGGGAAGAAAGGGTAAGAGACATTAAAACAAATACCAAGGGGCTTCCCACAATTTTTATTATATTTATTTTCAACTTCCCACAGTTGGAAGTTGTGCTGATAGAGAAAGTCTTACTTTGACTTGGTTGGAAGTCTTTGCTTTCATAGTTCTTCCTATCTTCCATTGGTAGTCTTATTTCATACTTATATGCCAGCAGCCTGAATACTATCTTTATTTTGTTTGTGGGGGACTCATAATTCAGTGGTTAGGCCACACTAGGTATGCCCTAGCCTTTCTTGGGTACCGACTCAGTGCTCAGGAATCACTCCTGGTGATACTCAGGGGACTGTAAATAGTGCTGGGGATTGGCCTGGAGTCAGCCCCAGGCAAGTGCCTTAATCCTGTTTATTCCTCTAGCCTTTTCTTTGTCTTTAAAAGTTATTCTGTTATTCTGGGGGCTAAGGAGGGGTTGTTCAAATGACTGCAGCACATGGTTTGCCTGCTGGAGGTCTAGCTTCTCTTCGAAGCACTGCATGGCTCCCGGAACATCACTTGGTGTGGCCCAAAGTCTCCTGGTGATTCTAAACATCATAGATACAAATAATGAAGATATTGATGCTGAAATTGTTTGCTGTTATAGTAGTTATAATTTTAAAAAATGAACAATTTTGTTGTTTAAGGCAAGCTAGTCTTTATGGGAAGCGCAGAAATCAGAAAGAAGAGGAGGAGCAAGAAGATCTTACCAAGGACATGGAGGACCCAACACCTGTACCCAACATCGAGGAAGTTGTACTTCCAAAAAATGGTTTGTGTTTTCTTCCCATGACAATAAGTGTTAGACATGACTTAATCATAATCTCAGCAAGGTATAATGATTGGTATCTCATTCTAGTCCTCAGTTCTCAGACTTTCTAAAGTATAGAAGATTTCTACTTTCAAACTTCACATTCATGAAATTTTTTATTTTCCCCCCTTTCTTTTTTGATGTATTTTTACTGTTTATTATAAAGCACACCGTGACCAGAGTTTACCCATACTTCATAATAATTCATCATTAATAGTATTAGGCCCAACAGAATACAGTTAAGCAAATGAAGTGTATTTGTATACGGTCTAGCCTATTTGCATCAATATTGGTAGGATATTAACCATTTAAACTCTGAATTTATCTTGTTTTACTCTTTATCGGTGTTAAATTTTTTTCTACATGAATTTCTTCATGTATCTGATACTTTGCTTTCTAAGAGCATATTTTTTTTCTTTTTTTTTTTTCTTTTTGGGTCATACCCGATGATGCACAGGGGTTACTCCTAGCTCATGCACTCAGGAATTACCCCTGGCAGTGCTCAAGGGCCCATATGGGATGCTGGAAATCAAACCTGGGTCGGCTGCGTTGCAAGGCAAATGCCCTACCCGCTGTGCTATTGCTCCAGCCCTTTAAGGGCATATATATTGAGGATCATCTTGTTTTCTTTTTGAATTTGGTCCTCTGTCATGTTTCTCTTTATGTACTTTAAAAGTGCTTTCTTCTATTATAAGAGCTCTGATATGAATTAACACCATCTAACCACACTCTTCCCTCTTTTGACAGAGGCCTCTTAAACATTACTCGGGGGCCTGGGAATTAATTGCTCCCAGTATTTCTCTGCCAGCTGGACCAGATGATCTGGTGCCGGGATGATATGATTCTGCGTGAGCCTAGTAGTGCAGTAGGCCTCCAGGACTATACCCTGTAGTGTTTAAGGAACCATTCAGTGCCAAGGATTGAACTTGAGGCTTTGAATATGCCTGGCCTGCGATCCAGCCCTTCTATCCATTTCAGTCCCTTGCATGCATTCCTTCCTCTGTTTTATTTTTATGTTAGTGCTCAGTTGTACTTAAGAATTTCATGTTACTGTCTTATAAATTGCGCACATTCTTTTTTTTGGGTCTGCTTTTCTTTCTTTGTTTCAATGGTCTTTTTGCACTTTCACTTCAGTTGCATTAAAGTATGCCTTATTTTGGTTTGTTTTGGGGACACATCCAGTTGTGTTCAGGGTTTTCTCTTGACTTTTCACTTAGGGATTACTCCTGGTGGTGCTCAGGGGACCAGAACCCAGGTTCATGTGCAAGGAAAATGCCCTTCCCGCTGTACTATTGCTCGACCAAAATTATGCCATTTTTTAATAGGAAGGTTATTAGGGTCTTTTCTTTGCATCCCTGAAGCTAGTTGCCTATGGACATTGGGCATTTACTAAAAATAAAATTTATTGAAAATGATGTAATTAAACATACTAGCATGCCCAGACATACCACACTATCAGGAAAATATGATGTACTAAGATTATAGCAGTTAGAACAACTTTTGTGTTAAAAGATTGAAGAAGAGGCTGGAGAGAGTGGGTAGTGGGTAGAGTGCTTGCCTTAATGCAGCTGACTTGGTTTTGACCCTATATGGTCGCCTGAGTTCTACAAGGAGTGATTTCTTGAGTTCACAGCCAGGAGTACTCTTGAGAATTGCTGGGAGTGGACCCCTCCTTCCCCCACAAAACAAAAAAAAAGAAATTTCAGTGTTTTGAAATTCATGTAGATTTGTTAAAAGAAATCAGTTTTCCTTAAATGTGCCCAGCACAAAAATTGGATTCTACAGATGTGCAATAAACTGTATTTAGAAAAGAAATAGAAGTTTTTTCAGTGCTTTTGTCCATATATATATTTTTGTTGTTGTTGTTTTGCTTTTTGGGTCACACCCGGTGATTCTCAGGGGTTCTCCTGGCTCTGCACTCAGGAATTACTCCTGGCGGAGCTCGGGGGACCAGATGGGATGCTGGGAATCAAACCCGGGTCAACCGCGTGCAAGGCAAACACCCTACCCGCTGTGCTATCACGCCAGCCCTTGTCCTATATATTTTTATGATGAAAAATATTGGTGTCTAAATAATGAAGACGTGTACTTCAGTGTAGTGTTAATACTTTTCACCTGGCTTGCTTTTTTTTTTTTAATCATATCCTGTTATCCTCAGGGGTCACTCCTGGCTCTGCACTCAGGAATTATACCTGGCAGTGCTCCTGTGACCATGTGGATGATCTGGGACCCCATGCAAGGCCAAAGCCCTACCCTCTGTACTATCTCTCCAGCCTTACAGGCTTGTACTTTGAACATTTAGTACGATACCTAATGTTAAGGAGTGGAATGAATGTACCTCTTAATCATGCCCTATCCTGTTTTCTACTTGGCCAAGTGAACCTTTCCCCCTAAGATGTAATTTTATTTTTCTTTCTAGTAAATCCAAAGAAAGATTCTGAAAACACACCGGTTAAAGGAGGAACAGTAGCAGATCTAGGTAAAAAAACCCAAAAACAAAAGTTCTGTACAATTCTTTGTTGTTCTTTTCTTGAATTCATTTCAGCTTACTGATACCCCTTTTCTGAGAAATGCCACTTTCAATTGCTGCTGATGATCTTAATATCATTGTTTCACTGCTTTGGTAATGTATACTCATTGTCATCAATGTATTCTTTACTTTTGTAGTTAACTGCCTGCCCCTCTTAATGCTTATGGTTTTGTTTAAACTAAAAATTAGGATGTTTTCCTGCAAATCAACAAAGGTGGTAATGTTATGCTTAAATCAGAATGAGTTTTATTTCTTTTTTAATTTGGGGGTCATACTTGGCAGTGCACAGGACAGTGCTCAGGCAGGCTCTTTGTTCAGGGATCACTTCTGTCAGGGCTGACCATATGGGATACAAGGCATCAAACCTGGGTCATCTGCATGCAAGACAAGAGAGCTACCCTTGTACTATTACTTCGGCCCAGAATGTCTGAGTTTTAAATAAACATGATTAAAATATATAATCTTTGCAAGCAAAAAAGAAATTTTTGAGATCTGTGTGTGGAAATAGAGACTTTTTTGGGGGGGGTGGAGCTTTTTGGGTTACACCTGGTGATGCATAGGGGTTACTCCTGGCTTATTATGCACCTCAGGAATTACTCCAGGTGATGCTTGGGGGACCATATGGATGCTGGGAATCGAACCCGGGTCGGCCGTGTGCAAGGCAAACGCCCCACCCACTGTGCTATCACTCCAGCCCCGACTTTAGGGTTCTTTTCCCCTACTTAAGTGAGTTCTCTTTTGAAAAAATTACAGTGATCCTGAATGAGTGATTGAGAGAGTTTTTTCTACTTCATTTCACTAAACAGGTCTTGTTTTTCTGACTTAAAACCTGTCATTGAACAGCAGTGAGTAATTCCAGTTTGGATTAGGTTGAAAATAGAACGTTTTCTTGATGAAAGCACATGTAAAGGTGTTATATTAGCAAAATCAATGAAAAGAAGTATTGTCAAAGTGCTTTTACCTTGGTTTGAATATCAGTACCAAATCAATGCTTTTTAAATAGCAATTCTTGGGGACACTGCAATTTCCATGAGGGCTTTGTGGAACTTAGTTAGGAGCAGCTTTGAGCACTGCTGAATATGACCCCAAAACAAACAAAAAACTTAAAATAGTTCTTAGATGTATTTGCTGAATTAATAAGGTAATGGAAAATGGCTCTCCTCCTCTACTTCCCTCCCCACTTCTTCCACCCTCTATCTTTTTTCCTCTCCCCTTCTCCCTTTCCCCTTCCCGTCTGTCCTCTGTCTCCTGACCCACTTTCCCTCTCTCCTTCTTTTCTCCCTTTTTTCTTCTCTTCCTCTCTCCTTTTTGGTGGTTCCAGAGAGTGAACCCAGGGCCTCACACATGCAAGGCAAGTGCTATACCACTGAGTTACATCCCTCGTCCTTCTTGGTTCACTTAAACTGGACTTTCTTTCTTACTACCATGGTCTTAATAACTTTTTGAAAACAAAAAGTTGCAGGATTTTAATAACACCTTATTACACAAATTAAATTATAATTGGAGTTGCTTCTCTTCTTTGTTCAGGCGAGGGGACTTTGTGCTATTCTGGGTGTTGCTGAGAATTGTGTTATTCCTGGCTCTGCACTGGGAACTTATATGGTTCTGGGGATCAAATCAGGGTCAGCTGTATGTAAGAGCAGCGTCCAACCTTATGTACTACCTCTCCAGCCCCACCCGTCCCACCCCTGTTCTTTGAAAGATCATTTAGATTACCCATCATCAGAAAGTATTAATGCCTTATAGGATTTGGTCTCTAGGGATTGTGTATATTCTTTCTTAACTCCTTACTCTTTATTCACTATCTTTCGGATCCAGTTGTTATTAATTAGTTTGACCAAACACCAGAAGGCACAAGCCCCGATGATTTTTCTTTTCTGTTGAACAAGATCATTACTAAAACAGTCTAAAAAAATTTAAACATGCTTTGAATTTCTATTTGTGCTTTTTTATACAACTCTGATTTGCTGAGCTATTTGACATGAATTTGGCTTAAAATGCTAATTTTTCCTTTTGTTTAGTATTATATAAATCTTAAATGTTTTTAAGTAATGCAAATGGCGCTTACCTGTTCTTTACGTAAATCATCTATTTGATTTTGTAGATGAGCAAGATGAAGAAGCAGTCACAACAGGAGGAAAGGTAATGAGCTACTCCTAGTACATGAGGAGCTCTCTTAAGAACCCTATATATTGAGCAGTCATTAGAATTACTATATTTCAAGGTCCCTCCACTTTTTAAAATTTCTGTTTTATTTACTCACTAAGGACTGGAGCCATAGCATTGCGGGTAGGGCATTTGCCTTGTACGTGGCCGACCTGGGTTTGATTCGTCCACCCCTCTCGGGGAGCCTGGCAAGCTACCGCAGTATTCCGCCCGCACAGCAAAGCCTGGCAAGCTCCCTGTGACATATTCGATATGCCAAAAACAGTAACAAGTCTCACAACGGAGACGTTACTGGTGCCTGCTCGAGCAAATCGATGAACAAGGGAAGATAGTGCTACAGTGCTGACTCACTAAAATACTTTGTCTGATCCCAAGAATTTGTACCAAGAGGTAATTTTTACCATGTTAGGTCTTTGTCAGTGATGTGATGTAATTTCTGGCTCCATTACTCCGCTCGATCATAATCAGGGAAGGCTACATCATTACAAGTATTATCAGGCAGTGCAAATAAGCATGGGACATGCCTGGCCCTGTTTTCCTCACTCTCATTTCTATTTGGTTAGTGCCAGCATCCAGCTGATACAGTTTTTAATCATGCATATAACTCTATTAAGCCTTATAGTCAGTTACTTCTGTTTCATTTACTCTGCTTTTGAGACATATCAATAATTGAATAATCTTGTATAATCGTTTAGAAATAAATTCCCTGAATTGTTCAAAATGGGTTGTAACTTTTTTTTTCTATTAAGTCAAGTGTTCAAAGTTACTTTTTAAAGTCAAGCTATAAAATAATGAACATATTCATGTAGTGTTTTCATGAAAAGTATTTCAAAGAACTTGTCTACGTGAATCTTCATCAGATTTTTCTTAAGAACTTTTGTGCAGGGAGTGACAACACAGTGGGGTAGGGCATTTGCCTTGCATGTAGCTGCCCCAAGTTCAATCCCCAGCATCCTATACAGTCGACCTGAGCACCATTAGGAGTAACCCCTGAGTATCACCAGGTGTGACCTGAAAAGTCATTAAAAAGAAAAAGTAGTTTTGTGTAAAGTTAATCCTTAATCAAATAGATGCTTAGAATATTAATGAATATTACATTTGTAATGGATGTCATTATTCAGAGTAAGTTATATTTTCTATAGTTAACAGACTGACATAGAAAGCCAAGAACTTACCTATAAGTTTTTTCTTATCTTAAGGGTGTTGAAGTTTAATCAAATAGATGCTTAGAATATTAATGAATATTACATTTGTAAGTGGATGTCACTATTCAGAGTAAGTTATATTTTCTATAGTTAACAGACTGACATAGAAAGCCAAGAACTTAGCTATAAGTTTTTTCTTATCTTAAGGGTGTAAAACCATGGACAATTTGAATTACATAATTTATTCTTAAGAGGGCTAGATAGGGGCTGGAGCGATAGCACAGCGGGTAGGGTGTTTGCCTTGCACGCAGCCGACCCTGGTTCGATTCCCAGCATCCCATATGGTTCCCTGAGCACCGCCAGGAGTATTTCCTGAGTGCATGAGCCAGGAGTAACCCCTGTGCATCGCCAGGTGTAACCCAAAAAGCAAAAAAAAAAAAAACAACAAAAAAAAAAAGAGGGCTAGATAATTACTTTAATACCCAGTTCCATGGTGTCATTGTCATTCTTTTTTTTTTTATTGTGCTAATTATCCTTTAATAATTAAGCTTAAGAATAAATCCAAGAGCACAGTGAGGTATGGCCCCTCAAAAAAAAAATCACAAGTGACTTGTAGATAAACTACAAAATTAGAGAACATGTGAATACCAAAATTTTACCTTTGGTTAGTATTCTTGGGTTTTTTGTTTGGGTTGTTGGTGGTGGTAAGCGGGGCGTGGGGGGGGAGGGGGTATGGGCCCGGGTAGAAATGCAGTTTGGGCTACACCTGGCTATGCTCAGGCATATCTCCTGGTGGACTCTGGTGTACGTACAATGTGCTGGGGATTGAACCCAAAATCGGCTACATACAAGGCAAATGTCCTACCCTTTCACTGTAATATCACCCCATCCTTTAGTATTCTCATTATACATGCTTAATGTTATTTATGATAAATTACATAGTGTCAAGTTATCCCCAGGAGGCCATGCAAGACAAGTACCCTGCTCATTGTACTATTGCTCGGGCTTCAAAGGGCCACCTTTTGCAATGTGTTTTATAGTATCAGGGATAAACCCAAAGTCTCACAAAATGAGGAGTCTTCTCTTTGCTACCACCAATCCACATCCCTGCCTTCAAAGACTGTCGATACTTGTTTTTCATCAGTAGCCTCATTTTCTGTGAGTTAGCATCAGAAAGTTTGAAAGCTGTTGTTTATCTTCTTCTGTTTCCTTCTTTGATCTTTGACATCTATTTTGTAGGAAGATGAAGATCCTGGCAAAGGTGATCAGAGTCGTTCAGTGGATACTGGTGAAGATAATGTGACAGAGCAGACTAATCACATTATCATTCCTAGCTATGCATCATGGTTTGATTATAACTGGTGAGTAGGCACCTTAGAATTATGAACGTGATCGGTAGGAATAAAGAACTTTTGGTGAATTCATTTGTGTAGTTCTGCCGTAGTCCTCACACTGTAGGGGACAGCACTGTAGCACTGTCCTCCCGTTGTTCGTCGATTTGCTCGAGCAGGCACCAGTAATGTCTCCATTGTGAGACTTGTTACTGTTTTTGGCATATTGAATACGCCATGGGGAGGCCAGGTTCTGCCACGTGGGTGGGATACTCTTGGTAGTTTGCCAGGCTCTCCGAGAGGGGCGGAGGAATCGAACCTGGGTCCTGGGAAGGCCACGTGCAAGACAAATGCTCTACCCACTGTGCTATTGCTCATTAGCAAAATATGAGCAGCATAATGGACTACTACCTATTAGAAAAGTATGAAATCACAGCTTGATGTTATATTGATGGATTTGGAGAGTATTATGTTGAGTGATGTTAGTCAGGAGAGGGACAAAGTGATCTTTAAGTGAAATATAAATAAACAAAGCAGGGAAATAACAAATCTCACCCCCTCCCCTGCCCCACTGAGAACTTGTCTTCAGCAGGAAACTTACCACAGGGAGGGGGGACTGAAATGTGAGGACATTAGGTCAGTGGTAGACACTCTGGGTAAGGTGGTGTCATGGTAAGGATTGTGTTATGCATGAACCCTAGATTAAACAGCATTGCAAGCCATAATGTTTAAAAAATTTTTTTTTTAAATAAAACAAAACAGTTGTCATGGGGCTGAGAGACAGTACATCAGGTAGGGTGCTTGTCCTGTATGCTGCTGACC
The DNA here is from genome assembly GCF_029834395.1 of Sorex fumeus. Lineage (NCBI taxonomy): Eukaryota > Metazoa > Chordata > Mammalia > Eulipotyphla > Soricidae > Sorex > Sorex fumeus. Next base: position 48,807,676 of record NW_026606129.1, on the reverse strand, counting down.
CCGGTTCAATTACTGGCATCCCATATGGTCTTCTGGGCCCAACAGGACTGATCCCTGAGTAGTCATGGAAAGCCCTGAATACCACTGGGTGTGCCCCAAAACAAAAACAAGCAAAAAACTGAACTGTCATGGTTCACCCTTTTGCCCCCCAATTTTTTTTTTTTATTACAACGACATCTAATTCATATCCTAAGCTATTTCAGAGAACATATTCAAATATAAAAATCCACTTACTGGGGCTACAGATAAATGCTGTAGATGATTTTGATTTATATACTTTTTCACAACTGCAAGTTTTGTCTCTTTGAAATTTTTTTTGTGGGGGTAGAAAAAGGAGGGCTTGGGGCCATATCTGGTGGTGCTTGAGGTTACTTCCAGCTCTGTCACTTCTTTTTTTTTTTTTTTTAATTTTTATTAGTGAAACACCATGAGGTACAGTTGTAGACGCACAAATTTTTGTGCTTGGGTTTCAGTTATACAATGATTGAGTACCTGTCCCTCCACCAGTTCTGACAGTGCTCAAGAAACAAAATGGGTGGATGAAATGTAAGGTTATTTAGCTCCTGTACTTTCTGTGACCTTAACCATGAAATTTTGTTTGTTTGTTTTTGTTTTTTTTTTTGGCTTTTTGGGTCACACCTGGCAATGCACAGGGGTTACTCCTGGCTCTGCACTCAGGAATTAGTCCTGGCGGTGCTCAGGGGACCCTATGGGATGCTGGGAATCGAACCCGGGTCGGCCGCGTGCAAGACAAAAGCCCTACCTGCTGTGCTATTGTTCCAGCCCCCCCCATGAAATTTTTTTGATATACCTTTGAAACCACTTTGAATGTTATTCCTGATTTTCTTTCATAAGTACAAGTTGGAAAGGAATTAACATTTAGTTCTTCTCTACATGTTCAGCATTCAGACTTGTAGAGATCAGATTTTTGTTTTGCTTTCTAAAAAATTATGTTGACACTTTTAAAATAAGCTTTTGTTACTGAGCACAGTTTATTTTCCATGAATAATGGTTAATGGATGACACATAGTAAGTTGTACATAACTGATTGCTCTGTGGGGGAAGAGCACTTGCCAGCCGTGCTCAGGAGCCTGAGTGCCACTCTTCACTGGACTCAGACAATGTAGGCTGGAGAGTTCAGTGTATCAGGCCCAGTACTGTACCAGGTGTTGCGTGGGTGCTAAGTGACGCAGGCATCAGACTTGCCAGCCTTACATCATGCTCTACAACCCTATGAGCTGGCTTTCCAGTTCCCTCAGGAATTTTTGTGTTTGCTTATAGGAACAGCAAAGTAATATTGAGATAACCTACTAAATAGTGGAGGTGGCAAAGGTACAGTTACTTTTATTTTTAATAGTTGTAGGGGTCACACCCACCAGGGGCCAGAGCGGGAATGATACTTTGATCACAGAGGTGAGGAGTATGGGACACTGTGGTAGAAAGAACAAGACCCCTCTACTTCCTGAGCCACATCCCTGCTTAGAAAGCTTTTTTTTGATATTAATTGCTAAGAACTCTGCAAACAGATTATTTTGCAAACATTGCTAAGTTTGTAGAGTTTACTTTGAATTTTGAATAAGCTTAGTTCAAAATTTTAGTATGTTTTCAAAAAGAACTCTTGGCATTTTCTTTTTAGTATTCACGTGATTGAGCGGCGTGCTCTCCCCGAGTTCTTCAATGGGAAAAACAAATCCAAGACTCCAGAAATGTGAGTGAAACGGAAAGATCTTAATGCTGATTCTTACTATGTACTAGAAAAAAATTATCTGTCATGTTTCGTAGTAGGGGGTTTCTTAGTGCACTTCTGAATTCACTGTTGATAGATTGTAAAAGTTGTGAAATATTTTGCTTAAAACATTATGTCTCAGCTGCATAGCGTTTCTTGTTTCAAAGGAAATGGTTTAAAATTATTTTATTTTTAACCCTTGAGATAATATGGATCTTGGAGCCAACGATAAATTATGCAGTAAAGTGGGTTGTTTCACCTTAGTAGTTTCCATCTCCTCTTTGCATGTGTAAGGGATTACATAGTTCCTGTTTCATAATCCAGGGGGTTATTAAACAATATTTTCCCGATAATTGCTAATTGAAGACTACCAAGATAACATTGCTACTTATTAATTAATCTTAATTACATTAAGCATTGCTTACTTTTACAGTGGAAAAATTCATTTTACTATCCTTTTGTTTTTGTTTTGTTTAGGGGCCATACCTGGCTGTGCTCAGGACTTGACTCCTGACTCTGCACTCAGGGATTATTCCTGACAGGATTCAGGGGAGCCCATATGGGGTGCTGGGGTTCTAACCCAACTCAGCCATGTGCAAGGCATGCGCCCCATGCAATATACTATCTCCAGCCCTTTTACTGTCTATCTTAATCCCAGTATTTAGACAGAAAGTTTCTTTCTCACTTTCATTTTTTATACTCTCTTCTCTCTGTAGCTAACCTCAGTTTCCAGACTTTTTTTGCCCTTTTGGGTTTTGGAGCTTTGTCCTGGATATAGGCTCAGGAATCTGGTCGGGCTTAAGGGACCATATTCAGTTCCAGGAATCGAACTTGGGGGTTTGACTGTGCACTGGGCAGGTGCCCTACCTCCTATACTAACTCTTTGGCACTGTTTTCTAGCCTTACCTCTATGACCCAGTTTATATTCATTTTACTTAACATTATCTTTATACTTTATGTTTGACCTTTTTTTACATAATTGTTTTGTATATTTTGGGTTCTTTCCCTGACTTGTGTTCAATACAATGTCATTCTTGTTTGTTGAGCTATTTTTCATGATTTTTATTTGTCTTTGTTTCTTGGTTTTATATTTGGTTGTGAAGTAGAGGAAGATTTTGGCTAGGTAAGTTACTGTTTCTGAAGGGATATTTTTCTACTTGATTAATTTTGCCATTTTTACCTTTTTAGATATTTGGCATATCGAAATTTTATGATTGATACATATCGCCTAAACCCACAGGAGTATTTAACCAGCACTGCTTGTCGTAGGAATTTAACTGGAGATGTTTGTGCGGTGATGAGGTGAAATGTTTTCCTTTTTTCTCAGATCCTACTTCCAGGTTATTACTGATACATTGGTGTCTAATATTTGGTTAAATCAGATTTTCTTTTTAAATTTTTGGGCGAATAAAATACTTCACCCAATTTTTATGTAGGAATTGAATGTTTGTAATTTTACACTATTACAAATACTGAATTTTTTCTTTAAGAATTTTACGGTTACATTATTTATCAGGTCATGACAGGAGCAGGAATGCAGTGAGTTGACTTGGAAATTGTAGAAGTTCTGTGCTTAACCTTTTTTTTTTTTCCTTTGGTCGGAGGGGTCACACCTGGCTGTGCTCACTATGACACTCCTAGCAGTTGGGGAACAATATGGGGTACCAGAGATTAAATCTAGGTTGACTTCCTGCAAGGCAGGCACCCTGCCTATTCTACTATTGTATCTCATACTTTCTGCATCTCTCTTAAGGAAAAACAAAATTGGATCTCATGTTAGTTTTTATCATGTGTAAATAATTTTACCAAGATTGTAAATGAGCGCTTACTTATTTTTTGTTTCTTAAATTAAAAAAAATTATGGAATCACAGTGGGATATTATTATATTATTCAATCACAAGGTTGTTCATGATTGGATTTCAGTCATATAATGGTTCCAACACCCTTTCCTTTACCAGTGTACATTTCTCACCACCAGTGTCCCCAGTTTCCCTCCCACCTACCCCCTCTCTCCCTTCCTCCCCTCCCCTCCCCTCCCCTCCCCTCCCCTCCCCTCCCCTCCCCTCCCCTCCCCTCCCCTCCCCTCCCCTCCCCTCCCGGCATTGTGGTTTACAATACAGAAACTGAAAAGTTACTATGTATATTCTTTACCTACTTCTAACACTCATTTTTTACTATTATTGTCATGTTGGTCCCTTCTCTATTCTCACTGTCCTTTGCTTCCTACACAAGCAAGCTTCCAACCATTGACTAGTCCATAAATGAGCATTTATTTTCTCATTTTTATGATTGTAACTACTGGGTTCTGGGTGGTTGCTGGTGGTGTAGTATCAATAATACTTCAGCTTTATAGAAATTTTCTCATACAGAAAATATTGTCAGTTTGTGATTATTGACTGCGTGTAGAGCTTGCAATATTTTAGTGACATGGTGCTGGTTATGGAGGTGAGATGCATTCTCTAGATTTTAATTTTTAGAACTTTATTCTTCAGGGTTCATGCCTTTTTGGAGCAGTGGGGGCTCGTTAATTACCAAGTAGATCCTGAAAGTAGACCCATGGCTATGGGACCTCCTCCTACTCCTCATTTCAATGTATTGGCTGATACCCCCTCTGGGCTTGTGCCTCTGCATCTTCGATCCCCTCAGGTAAGGCAGTGCTATATTTTGTTTCCATCTGGATGATGATAATAGACAACTATTGATAGAATACATACTAATGGGTGGAATTTGTCTTTTTTTTATCTTCATAATGTTTGAGTCTAAGAATACTGTTGACCTTTGAACAATATGGACATTAGGGGCATGAGTCTCTGAGCAAAAATCTCTTAAGTTTTCACTTCTACAAAATTTTACTGTTGTTTATAATTTGAAGAAAATTGTCTTCATAGCCTCTTGAGATCAAGGACTGTATTCTTGGTATTATATTCTTGGTATAATGTTCTTATGATTCTTGGTATTTTTGGTATTGTAAATTCTTGGGAGTACTGTAATCTGCAACTGCTCAAACCGCCATAGTTGGCCATCCATATCCTTAAAACACAGGTAATTAAATTCATAAAGCAGATAGAAAACAAACTATGATTTTCAATCATGTATCCTTCAAAGGTCATCTCAGTTTACTGTTTAAGATAATTCTCATTAGTCCTAAGTTGTATCTTAACCTTTATCATTTTATAAATTTATGTATCTTTTTTGTATTTTACTTACTATTTCGATTTTTATGGCCACACCTTCTGGTGTTCAAAAGGGCTACCCTTGGCTCTACACTTAGGAATCACTTTTGGGGGATCATATGTGGTGATCAAACATGGGATCTAACTCATGTTGGTTGTATGCAGTGCAAGATCCCCACCTGTTGAACTATCTCTGGCCACTATAGATTTATTTTTAATACTCAAAAGTCTTTTTATCTCTTATTTAATGACACTACTAAGTAGTTTACAAAATAACATTATCTTCCTATCTGAGCATCTCATTCTACATTTTTGGGAAAAAAACATTCTGATATTGTGTTAAATTACAGTATTACAACAATTGGGTGTGTGTATATTTTATATATATAGCTATAAATTGTTCTTCATTGTAATACAAAAAAATACAGTAGACTTTTCTTTGTAATTTAAAAGAGATAGATCATTTAATTTTGTTGTAAATTGATAATAAGGGTCATGTGGGTATGGACATTTATTATTTTGTAGCATCCCAACTAGTCAGTGTTTTAAGTACCAGCACTAAACATTTCTTTTTAAAATTTCTTTCCCTTTTCCTCCTTGTGGGAAAATTGGAAACATTTTTTCCCTTTCTTAATTCACAGATACCTGCTGCTCAGCAGATGTTAAATTTTCCTGAGAAAAACAAGGAAAAACCAATTGATTTACAGAACTTTGGTCTACGTACTGATATTTATTCCAAGAAAACCTTAGCAAAGGTAAGAAATGTTTTCCCTAGATACCTGTAGTCTAGTAGGTTTTGGTTTTGGTATTGGTATTGGGCCACATCTGGCAGTGCTCAGAACTGAACTCCTGTCTCTGAGCCCAGGAATCAACCCTTGCAGTGCTCAGGGGATCAAATGGGATTCTGTGGATTGAACCTGGGTTGACAGTGAGCAAGACAGTCACCCTACCTGCTAGACTGTTTCTCTGTCCTCTGTCTTCTCAGAGCATCATTTTCCATATGAAATTTAACTTATGAAATTTAACTTTCTTCTCTAAAGAGATAAGCTTCCTACTAAAATCCAGTGGCATTTTATAGAAGTCAATTATCTTACTCATTTTTGGTGTGGTTAGAGGCGGGTGTTTAAAAATAGCTGATTATGGAGCGGCAGCAAGAAATCTCTAAAATAAGTCTGTTTTCATGGTGAAAGTTTTGGTCCTTTAGTATTAGCTCCTGTTCTCTGTGAATTATTTTGGTCCTTTGTGTAAAGTAGTCCCTGAATTTAGAGAAAGGGATCTTGCTGAGATATATGTGAAGGCTTTAGGAAGTAGTAAGTGTTTTGTGGTTCTATTCCTTCAGAGTAAAGGTGCAAGTGCTGGAAGAGAATGGACTGAACAGGAGACCCTTCTGCTCCTGGAGGTAAGTGGATCAGCCATACAGCTTCTCACCCAGGTGTAGCATGGATGGGTGTTTTCTACGTATGCCTTTGGGTTTATCCTGAGAATTTTTGGATCTCATGATGTTTTAGTAAAATCTTTTTTGACCATTAGTATTTCAATACCACTAGAGTTTCAATAGAGTTGATATTCTATCATTAGGGTAGATAAGCCCTAGATAGGGTTTGTAATTTTGTTTTCACTCTGTTTCCAGTGTTTAAACAATATTGGAGCTATGCCAGGATATTCTCAATTTTTATTTTTGTTTTGGGGCTACACAAGCAGTACTCAGGGCTTAACTCCTGATTCTACACTCAGGAGTCACTTTATATGTATGTGTGTTTTGTTTTGGGGCCATATCTGACAATGCTCAGATGTTACTCCTGGCTCTGTGCTGAGGAATTACTCCTGGTGGTGCTATGGAGACAGTATGGGATGCCAGGGATGGAACCCACATGCAAGACAAGTGCCCTACCCGCTGTACTATCTCATCACCCCTCAGGAATCACTCTTGGAGGGATTTGGACCATATTGAAAATTGAACCTGGGTCAGCTGCCAAGCAAGTTAAGGATCTTACCCATTTTCTTATCACTGGGCCCCGGGATGTTTAGATTTTAAACGTTTCCTCCAATATTGGAAGATCTGACTAGTCTGTAACCTTTTTCCATTACAACAATAATTGACTGGCCTTAAGTAACAGATTCTTGTTTGAAATGACATTTTTTCCAATAGTTTTATTCTACCTTACCTTTGCTATTGCTGTTGTCATCATTGCCATATCATGGATGGAAGACCGGGGGCAAACTTGCACTTTTTTTTTTCTTTGAAGACCTTTCTAACACTAGCAGAGGAGGGTTTATTTGCTTTTCAAGGCCTTGATTTTCCTCAGTTAGAGCTTCTTACCCTCTAGCACATAGCCATCTGCTTGGTCACACAGGTGCACTTTTTTTTTATTTATTTTTTTGTTTTATATTTGGGCCACACTTGGTAATACTCAGGGATTATTCCTGGCTGTGCACTGAGGAATCACTCGTAGCAGTGATTTGGGGACAATGTGGGATGCCGGGAATCTAACCCTGGTTGTCCATGTGCAAAGCAAGGACCTTACTCCTTGTACTGTTTCTCTAGCCTTATTACGCACTCTTCATTGTGCTTTGTCAGTGTGTGGTGGTAGTGATTGATGGTGTTATCACTCCTGCAGGATAACTGCTCTAACACTGAACTAGCTGAGGCACCTTCAACTACAGGTTTTCCCTTTCCTATTTTATTTACTATTTAAAAAGTTTTAATACTTACATCTGAAGAATGTTCTATAAGTGGAGTTAGAGACATTTCCAGTTAAAAGCTTTTCCAGTATAAGCAACTAAAGGTGCATACTGAACTATCTGCATGTTTGTAAGCAGAGAACTTTATTTTTATTTTTTTCATTTATGTAGAGTTTTGTTTTATTTTTTGGGTCACACCTGGCGATGCACAGGAGTTAATCCTGGCTCATGCATTCAGGAATCACTCCTGGCGGTTCTCGGGGGACCCTATGAGATGCTGGGAATCGAACCCAGGTCAGCCAAGTGCAAGGCAAACGCCCTACCCGCTGTGCTATTGCTCCAGCCCCTATGTAGTTTGTTTTTAACCTATAGTACCCCCCAGGAAAAGTTCATATTTTTAATTCTAAATTTTTAAGAGTTTTTGTTACTGTTATATATGTGCATTTGAGTTTATCTGTGCTTAAAATGAAATTAAAAATAAAATGTATTAAAAATATAAACAAAGTATTTAATTCACCTAAAAGTAATGTTAATCCACGGCCAGAGTGATACTATAGTGGGGAGGCTGTTTGCCTTGCACGCGGCCAACTGGGTTCAATCTCTGGCATCCCATATGGTCCCCCAAGCACCGCCAGGAGTAATTCTTTAGTGCAGAACCAGGAGTAACCCCTGAGCATTGCTGGGTGTGGCTGGCCCAAAAAGCAAAAATAATTAACTTTTTTAAAAAAATAATGTTAATCCTGCTGCAAGGTAACCTAATTCTTGTGGAGTTCTTTGTTTTATTTTTATTTTATTTTTAGATTTTTGGGGTACACCCCCACTGTACTCAGGGCTTGTTCCTGACTCTGCCCTCTGGGATCACACCTGATGAGCTCAGAAAACCAACCACATGAGGTGATAGGGATTTTGGTATAGGTTGGCTATGTGGCAGCTGTGTGCAGGAGTGGGACCTGGGGAACGTGAGATTGACCCAGCTTGGTGCCTGCAAGACACGTGCCCCACCTGTTCAACACCCTATGTCTTCCCTCCTCTCCCCCTAGATGATCTTTGCGAAAACAGCAGAATACATATGTCTATAAAAATAAATGTTAGTTATTGATTTATTTATTTTTCACTTTGGGCTCCGTGCTGGGGCGATAGCACAGCGGTAGGGCGTTTGCCTTGCACGCAGCCAACATGGCCGACCCGAGTTCGATTCCTCCGCCCCTCTCGGAGAGCCCGGCAAGCTACCAAGAGTATCTCGCCCGCACGGCAGAGCCTGGCAAACTCCCCATGATGTATTCGATATGCCAGACACAGTAACAACAAAGTCTCCAATGGAGACGTTACTGGGCCCGCTCGAGGAAATCCATGAACAACGGGAGAACAGTGACAGTGACAGTGACTTTGGGCTCCACCTGGTGATAAGGGTTACTCCTATCTCTGTACTCAGGAATCCCTCCTGGCAGTGTTTGAGACTGCTGGGGATGGAACAGGGTCTGCTGCTTGCAGATCAAGTAGCCTACCTGGTGTACTATTGCTCCAGCCATGTTATTGATTTTAGTAAAAATAATGCTCAGTGAAATGGTAGCTAGTGGGGCTGGAGAGATAGCACAGCGGGTAGGGCGTTTGCCTTGCACGCAGCCAACCCAGGTTCGATTCCCAGCATCCCATATTGTACCCTGAGCATCGCCAGGAGTAACTCCTGAGTGCAGAGCCAGGAGTAACCCCTGTGCATTGCCAGGTGTGACCCAAAAAGAAAGAAAAAAAGGTAGCTGGTTAAATTTGTAATTGTGTTCAAGTGTTTTTCCTTAAGACAAACATCATGCTTTGATATGTAGTCCTTGATATTTAAATCCTTTAATGTTGATAGCACTATTAAAAACATGGACTCAGATATTTAGATTTAGTAAAATCAATATATTTTTACTTTTTTTTCTTTTTGTGATTTTGAACCATATCTGACTGAGGGGAACAATATGGGGTGCTAGGGATTGATTTCTGATCAGCATGTACTAGGCAAGCACCTTATTGGCTATACTGTCTCCTACTTTTTACTTTTTCATCAAAGAAACATTTAAGTTAAATTTGCTTAGTTTTTTTGAGTATATAAGAATGAGAATAAGGTGATACAAGCCACCTTTGGTTCTCAAGCCAGCAATATAGTACAGGGGTAAAGATCTTGCCTTGTATGGCACTATTTTTTTTTTTAAGAGCATTACAAAGCCATTAATGATTGAATTTCAGTTATACAGTATTCTATCACCCATCCCTCCACCAGTGTACATTTCCCAGCACCAGTATCCCCAGGTTCTCACTCCTTGCCTGCTTTTCTCCTCCCCCTCCCCCCACTTTTGGACATTGTGGTTTGCAATATTGATACTGAAAGATTATCCAGAATATCACTTACCTACTTTTAACGCTCAGATCTTGGCATATGACTGGTTCTTTTTTTTTTTTTTCCCCTTTTTGGGTCACACCCAGCGATACTCGGGTTACTCCTGACTCTGCACTCAGGAATTACTCCTGGCTGTGCTGGGGGACCGTATGGGATGCTAGGGATCAAACCTGGGTCAGCCGTGTGCAAGGCAAACGCCCTACCCACTGTGCTACTGCTCTGGCCCTGATTTTTGTACTGCATTTAAACCCCAAACACTGCTGGGAATAAGCCTCAGTGAGGAAAGCTGGATATGGTCCAAAGCAAAGAAAGTCTTGGTTCTCCATTGGTCTCTCTAGGACACTTTGAGATTCATTGGACTTACATTTCTCAAGTATTGCTCTGGGTTTGGTTTTTTGAGTTTAAACAGGGTTTCTTAAGTTTTAATAGTACGTTATATTCCCTTTTTTAAAAATTTTAAAAGATTTTTTGCCATTCCTGGCATTGTGAGGAACTTCTTCAGGTGCTTTAAAGGAGATCATGCTCAGGGATCATGTAATGGTGGGGATTGAAACCACCAGCTCTGTAAGGTGTCCTTAGTCATCTCTCTTTTCCCCTCCACTACTCCTTCCCCTCCCCTTCACTTTTCCTATCTTATGCCATCCCTCACCGCTCCTTTTCTTTTTTCTGAATTTATTTACAACCATTGTCTTTTCTTTGCATTTTATTGTTTTGGTGTCACACCTTCTAGTTCTCAGGGATTACTCCTGGCTTTGCTCTCAGGGATCATTCCTGATGCCGGGGATCAAGCTGGGATGGCCTTGTGCAAGTATTCTTTTGGCCTCTTGACTACTTTTCTCTCAGTACCAGCATAGTTTCTTTCTTTGACTCACTGTTTTGTTTATATTTTGTCTAATGTCTCTAGTGGATGTGGTATGGCTATTAATTTACAAGTTCTCAGTGTGTGAGAGAGAAAATGCTTTTTCACTGTTTTAAAATCTTTGGGCTCAGAAGAAAATTTAAATTATGTCCAACTCTATATGGAAGACTAGTGTGACTCTTAGATACCCTCCCCCCCTTTTTTCCTTTTTTTTCCTATGTTTTGATACTCAAATTTTCTCTTTTGCTATGGATAATAAATACAAAGTGATGTCAGAATGATTTAGCTACTGTTTACCTTAAACATACTCTAGAAAACCACAAATCCTTACACAATAGTATGCTTTCTCTCTTACAGGTGGAAACTCTGTAGTGGTTGTTTTTTCTTTAAAACAACCACTTGAATTCAACAGGTGCTGTCTAAGCTTATACAAAGAGAAATAAATTACTTCCCATCAGCACTGTTTGTCACTAATACCTTCTATTCATAGAGCTTGTTTATGGGTAATAAGATAAAAAAATAGGTTAAAAGTAGGTTAAAAAACACCTGAAGTGTGACCCATGGAAATATTTTTTTTTTTTCGGGTAAATTTGAATTACACTTTATATTAGTATGTCTTCCAGTTTAGAAATGGAAACGTGAGGGAAATTTTTTGTTTGTTTTATTTTTGTATTAGAGCCACATCTGATCAAGCTCGGGGGTTACTTTTGTCAATATCTAGAAATTACTCCTGGTAATGCTTGGGACCATTTGGAATGATGGGCATTGAGCCCAGGTCAGCCACTTGCAAGGCAAATGCACTACCCACTATACTGTCACTCTAGTCCCAAGGAAAACCTTTTTACAGAATGCTTATTACATTTGTAGCAAGGAAAAGTTAAGACCCTACCCTTCACACTAATAGTGGAATTGGTGTTGAACATGTAATGCCTACCACTACTGTGTTATGAATAACTTCATAAAACACAGTGTCATAACTTTTTTAAGACCCTTCCTGGGTTTATGCAGGATTTTAAGACCCTTTCTGAGGTTAGGTAGGATATTTTGTCATGGGTTTTAGGCCACACAACAGTTTTCTCTGGGTTCATGGATCATACCTAGTGGTGCTCACGGGACAGTGCTGTGCTGGTATCATACGTAGGGCTCATGCGGGCAAAGCATGCACTGTATTCCTCTAAACTCTCCCAGCCTCTGGAAAATTGATTTGAGTACTGTGTTTCAGGCCTTGTCAGACACTGCAGAGTGAGATGGGTAGGCTGCAGACAAGGATTCAGTCTAGTCAGTGACAGAAACATTAAAGCAATATGATATAGTGCTGTCACCTTTCCCTATTGAAATACAGCCAGAGCAGATGACAAGTACAGAGGAGTAGCTGTGCACCTGGGCTGGGTAGGTAAGCTATTACAGTGAACAGTTCACGTGCGTGGGAAGGCTATATTGGTCCTACTATCTAGTAATTCTTTTGCAGAATAAACTGTACAGAGGCATAAGTCTAAGATGATTGTTGTTGAATTTGATTACTTCTATAATACTACTAGGGAGTAGTGTAAAAGAAGAGGGTGTAGTATTGGTCATGTTTGACCTTTCCTAAGGAAATGATGGACAGTAGAATAGTTGGTGGGGCGGGGGGAGAGAGTGTCTGTGTGTGTGTGTGTGTTGCTATAAAACATTCTTCACCCTGGCCTCAGACGAAAGAAAAAAGTTAAAGATAGAAAAAACAAATCTAAGAATCCAGGTTAGTAATGGTGAAGACCTGGTTTGTAGTAGGAAGAATGAAGGTATTTCTTATTTTCTTTTTAGTTAGTATTTTGGGTCCCCAAGCTATGTTCAGGGGATGTTGGGGCCATTTCTGGCAGTTCTTTTGTTGGTGGTGTTTTATTTTTGTTTGGGGGCCAGACCTAGCAATGATCAGGGACTATTCCTGGCTCTCTCCTCAAGTATCACAGGGCTCGGGGGACCTTATGTAGTGCTGGGATTGAACCCAGGTTGGCCTCCTGGAAAGCAAGCACTTTACCTCCTGTCCTATTGCTTCAGCCCTCCTGGCAGTTCTGCACATGGCTCATGGTGCTTATGCTTGCATGTCAGGACCAGTGCAAGGTGGCAGTGCTGCTAGGGCTCCCTGAAGATGGCGACCACCAGGGCCACCTTAGTGTGCTCAAAGGCCTCCAGGACTACATCTTTCTGTGTTCTGGTAGGCATTTGGTTCTAGGGTCAAACCAGGTTCAAGTTTGTACCCTTACTATCTCTTTGAAGGTGTTCTATGAATTTATTATTTCTTTTTTAGGTGGGGATAGGGATATGCCCAATTGTGGTCAGAGCTTATTCCTGCCTCTGCACTCGGATTATTCCCAGTGGGCTTTGGGGATTATAAAGGGTGCCAAGGATAGGACCTGGGTTGACCACATGTAAGGCAAGCACCAAACACACTTTACTATATTTTTGGCTTCTGAATATACCATTTGTATGATAATTTTTCTCTTTGCCATTTTTGGCCCATGAGATAGTACAGCGAGTAGGGTTCAGTCCTTGCATGCATGAGTAGTGAGCTTCATACACACAAGGCAAGCGCACTTATGCTCAGCTACATTTCTAGCCCTGAGTCTCTTTTCTAAATAATATCTCTATCACTATTCAACGCCTCTGACTATCTAGAATTGCTTTTGGCTTGGGGAATATTCTTGATAGTCTAAAGTACTATTTCTGGCTCTGTGCTCACGAGTGACCTTGGCTGTGCTCAGGGGACTCTATATTGTACTGAAGATTTGAGCAAGTGTCATGACTATGCCTACTACTTGAGATGCATCCTTGATCTTTTTTTTTCTTCGTTGTTTTGGTGGGGGGGCTCTTCTTTTTTGAGGGTAGGTCTGTGCTCAGGGATCGCTCCTGGTGGTGCTCAGGGCCAGGGGACCATATGTGGTACCTGGTATTGAACTGGGGTTGACAACCTGTTAGGAAAGCGCTTTATTCCACTGTACTAACTTTCCTGTCCTCTTGTTCTCTAGTGAGTTGCAGCCATAGTCTTTTAATGTGGTTACATATTACTGCTTTGTTCCCTGATAATGAGCCTTCTGTTATTTCTATTTTAGGCCCTGGAGATGTACAAGGATGATTGGAACAAAGTGTCAGAACATGTGGGAAGTCGTACTCAGGATGAATGCATCCTCCATTTTTTGAGACTTCCCATTGAGGACCCATACCTTGAGAATTCCGATGCTTCCCTTGGACCTCTCGCCTACCAGCCTGTTCCATTCAGTCAGTCTGGAAACCCAGTCATGAGCACTGTTGCTTTTTTGGCGTCTGTAGTAGACCCTCGTGTGGCATCTGCTGCAGCAAAAGCAGCTTTGGGTATGGACTTTCTTAGACTGTCTTACAGCGCAATTTCAGATAATGGTTTAAAACTTTCTATTTAAATGTTATGAACTATTACATTTATTTCAATTAAATAACAAAATCTGTTAAAGTTAGCATGCTATATTTAATAAGTTGACTTGTTATAAAGGTTTTACATTTAAGTTTATTGGAAGCGTTTTGTGTTTTGTTTTGTTTTGGGACCATACCTGGTGGTACTCAAGGCTTACTCCTGTCTCTGTGCTCAGGACTTCACTCATGGTGGTTTTCAGGGGGTCATATGGGGTGCTGGGGATTTAACCCAGTTCGGCTGTGTAGAAGGCAAGCACCCTACCCTCTGTACTATCTTTCCGGCCCCAATACTGGAAAATTTTAAATTTTAAAAATAATAGTAATTTCAAAATTAAGAGCTTTTTACTAATAATTGGAGGTTGAATGACTGTTGAGATAGTATAATGGGTAAGTCACTTGCCTTGTACGTGGCTAACCTAGGTTCAATCCCCTGTGTGTCTCCAGGAATGATCTCTGAGAAAAGACCCAAGAGTAAGCCCTCAGTACCACCAGATGTTTAGAGAGAGAGAGAGAGAGAGAGAGAGAGAGAGAGAGAGAGAGAGAGAGAGAGAGAAAGAACTTCCCCCTCCCCCCCAAATGGATTACACCTAATAACTAGGGCTACTACCAGCACAATGCAGAGGATCGAACTTGAGATCCCATCTGTTAAATTTTCTCCCTGGTCCACAGAAATAGGATTTTATGGCATATTTTGTATTTCATTAGGAATGTGATATAATTGGCAAAGGGCATCATATTTAAATTATGATTAGAACTCCTTTTTTTTTTTTTTTGGCAGAGTGTGTGTGTGCATCGGGGTGGGGGGGTACAAACCCGTTGATGCTCAAGACTTATTCTTGGCTCTGTGCTCAGAAATTACTCCTGGCGTGGTTCAAGGGATCATATGGTGTGCCAGGGATTGGGCCTAGGTTTACCTTGAGCAAGACAAATGCCCTACCTGCTATACTATATCTCAGACCCTGATTAAAACTTCCATATTGTTTGTTTTGGGGCCATTTCTAGCAGTGCAAAGGGGTTACTCCTAACTCTACACGCAGGAATTACTCCTGACAGTGCTCAGAGGATCATATGAAGTGCTAGGAATCAAATCCAGGTTGACCGAGTGCAAGGCAAATGCCCTACCTTCTGTACTATCTCTCTGGCCTCCTCGAACTTTTTAAACCGTTCAGTTCTTTCTTTGCTTGTTTTTTTGTTTGTTGTTGATAGTTTGTTTTTTGGTCTACACCTGGGGGTGCTCAGGGGTTACTCCTGGCTTCGAGCTCAGAAACTATTCCTGGCGGTACTTGTGGGGGTCCTTATGGGATGCTGGAATCAAACCCAGGTTGGCTGCATGCAATGCAAATGCCCTATAGCTCTAATCCTCCCTCCGTGTGTTCGTGTGTGTGTGTTTTCTGGTTAATTTGGATGACTATTTCTGATAAAAATGTGAAGGCCTTTATATAGAGCAAGAAACTGCTTCTTGTAAGGAAACATCTATTCTACATGATCCTCTCTTTTGACCTTCAGTTTTTTCAATAGGACTGAGTCACCAGATTTCCACATAAGAAATTAATGTTTTGTGTTGGATTTCCTGGTGGTTTATGTTGCTTCAAATAAAATAAGTGACTCTTGATTTTTAATTCTTGAATAGAGGAGTTTTCTCGAGTCCGGGAAGAGGTACCACTGGAATTGGTTGAAGCTCATGTCAAAAAAGTGCAAGAAGCAGCACGAGCCTCTGGGAAAGTGGATCCCACTTATGGCCTGGAAAGCAGCTGCATTGCAGGCACAGGTCCTGATGAGCCAGAGAAGCTTGGTGAGTCACTGCTGTGCCCAAACACAGCACTAATCACTGTCTGTGTTGCCCTGAGGAGCTCACTAAAATAGTTGGAGTGCTTGCACTTGACAGAGTACAAGGATCAATTACAGATTTGTTTTAATATTGGAATATGATTTTGAAGTCTTTTATGTAACCAGAATTTAAAAATTGTTAGTATTTTAAGTTGCAGCATATTTAATGCCTGTTCTTTGAGCATATAGACATAAGAATACAGAAAGGACTTTGTTGTTAATTTCTACCTAGAAACAAAGGTAGGTTGGTAGGTGTTGCTAGGTAGGTTTAATTGTTTTGGTTTTCTTCAAATTAAAGTAAAATTCATAGAGCATAAAAAGTTCTCAATCTAGCAACCTAAGAAATTTTAACCCAATTGCTTCTAGTTCATATACAGTGTTATACTTCTGGGCTCTAGTAATGGTACAGCGGGTGGGAAACTTGCCTTGCAGGCAATGGAGTAAGCTCTGAGAACCACTGGTGTGACCCCAAAACACAAAGAAGATAATGTTATACTTCATTAATTACTAATTGCAGATGTTTTATCACCACTACCCCTTCCCACCCAAAAAAAGAAAAAAAAACACATTCACTTAAACAGTCAACACTCTTTTTTGCTCACCTCAGCCCTGGTAAACCATAATCTTGGATTTTCCTATTCTGGACGTTTCCTGTAGAGGGGAATACTGAAAATATACCATATGTGGCCTTTTGCGTCTGAATCTTTCACTTAGCATACAGTTCTCAAAGTCCATTTGTATTTTAATATAACTTAGTACTTCATTTCTTTCTTTTTTGAATAATACTTTGAGTAGCTGTATATTTTACTTATTTATTCATCCTTGGATATTTATTGTTTCTATTAAATTATTTTTTCAGTAGTGGTGCTATGAACATTTATATACAGGTTTTTTTGTGACTATAGATTTTTTACCTCTTGAATACCTACTGCTAGATTTGCTGATTTGCATGGTAATTTTATGTTTAATTTAAAAAGCTATCCAATTCTTCTTAGTAACAGGAACATGTTACCTTCACATTGGTAGCACATGAAGGTTCTCATTTCTCCACATTCTTGTCAGCACTTATTTCTGCCATCCTTCTTTTCATTTCTTTTTTTCTTTTGGTTATTGTTTTTTGGGCCATGGCTTATTCCTGGCTCTGTGCTCAGGGATCACTCCTGGTAGCGCTTGGGTGACCAACCATGTCATGTGCTTGGAGTTGAACCATCGTCAGATGTGTGCAAGGCAAGCCCTGTTTTTATTTTTATTTATTTATTTATTTTGCTTTTTGGGTCACACCTGGCGATGCACAGGGGTTACTCCTGGCTCTGTACTCAGGAGTCACTCCTGGCGGTGCTCAGGGGACCATATGGGATGCTGGGAATCCAGCCCGGGTCGGCCACATGCAAGGCAAAAAAAAACGCCCTTCCCGCTGTGCTATCTCTCCAGCCCAAGGCAAGCACTAGATGTACTATCTGTTTGGTCTCTTTTTACTTTTTAATAACTATCCTGCAGGTGTGAAGAATTGTCTCCCAATTTTTGTTTTTATATTTAATTCCATACATGAACGGTGTGTGTTTCTCATTTATTTATTTATTTATTTATTTAGCTGCTGTTGTGGGTTATGCATTGCCAGGGATTGAACTCAGAACCTCACATATTGTTTTAATTTTGTCACGTCTTAAATTTCTTGGGTTAAATTTGTTTTTGTTTGTTTTGTTTTGGGTCATACCTAGCAGTGCTTAGGGCTTGCCCCTGGCTCTGTCAGGCTCACTGATCACTCTTGGCAGAGATGGGATGACCATATGAGGTGCTAGGGATCAAACCTGGGTCTGCTGCATGCAAGGCAAATACTTTACCCTCTATATTACCTCTATGCCTCCTATATTTATTCTGACATCTCTTTTTTCCTCTGTAACCATCCTGGTGGTTATTTTCTATCTTTTTTATTTCCTTCCCTTTTCTCCTTTTCTCAATTTGTTGTTCCTGCTGATGCAGTAATGGAGTCGCATTAGGCTTGTGTGTGGTACTCACGCCGTGTGTCTGGATGCTGCACATCAAGTTTCAGTGTTTGCACACTGCTGTGGCAATCACTGTAGTGTAGAATTTTCTCATGGTGTTTGCACATACGCTTGCCAGAGGTTACACATACCCTGTTCCTACTCCCAAACCCGAGGGTTGTGCTCTAATTGAGGCACACATTTTGGTTGTAGTACTCACCGGAGTCTATTGTGGTTTTGCGTTCCATATTTTTGAGAGTGTGTTATATACATGTTTATAGTAGTCATACAAAAAGGCTTGCTATATATGATCCTTTTTATCCTGTAACATTTTTGTTCAAAAGTCTGTTGGTGGCAGGTGTTGGAGCATATGTGGTGGTATTCAGGGCTCTACTCAGGACTCATTCTTTGAGGTGCTCCAGAGACCGTATATTGTGCCAGGGATTGAACTGGGTGGCTGTAAGGCAAGCACCTTAAGTCTGTACTTTCTCTCCAGCCTGAAAGGCAAGTTTTGTCTAAAACTAAATGTACTCTCTTGTTTATTGTTTTTGCATGGAATATCTTTTTCCATTGATTAATTTTGGTGTTATGTCATGATAACCGTAGGACTTTAAAAAGTGTTTATTATGGGCTGGAATGATAGAACAGCATGTAGGGCACTTGCCTTTCATGCAGTTGACCTGGCTTCGATCCTCAGCATCCCTTATGGCCCCCCAAGCCACCAGAAGTAAGCCCTGAACACTGTCAGGTGTGGCCAGAAAACAAAAACAAAAAGTGTTTATCAAGTAGCTCTGGATCTTATCTGTAACATGACAGATTCCAGCCTGTAATATTGGGCATACAACGGATTTTGTTTTACAGTTGACATTTTTTGCTATTAAGAACTCCTAAGTACCAGGGTTGGAGCCACAGAACAGCGGGTAGGGCGTTTGCCTTGCACACGGCCAACCTGGGTTCAGTTCCCAGCAATCATCCCATATGGTCCCCTGAGCACAGCTAGGAGTAATTCCTGAGTGCAGAGCCAGGAGTAATCCCTGTGCATTGCCAGGTGTGACGCAAAAGGCAAAAGAGAAAAAAAAAAAGCCTAAGTACCTATTTTTTGCTAGGTCTGTGTGAAAGAGGAGTAAAAATTTAATAATGTTGCTTAATGTTCTTTAGTAATGTCTGGACACTTAAATAGGAAGTTTTTCTTTATGTTTATAATTTTAATTTTTATTTATTTGGGTTTTGGGGCAGTATCAACTCTTATGACTTTCTCCTGGCTCTGTATGCAGGAATCCTGGCAGGCTTGGGTAACCATATAGGTGCCCGGTCAGTAGTGTGCAAGACAAATGCCTACTTGCTATTCGGTTTCTGTGGCTCTCCATGTTTTTAATAGCTTATTTTCATACCAGGTAAAGGATATTTTTGTACATGTAGCACAGTGGGTAGGGCGTTTGCCTTGCACGCAGCCAACATGGCCGACCCGAGTTCTTTTTCATCATTATTTTTTAATTATTATTTGCTTTTTGGGTCTCACCCGGCAACGCTGAGGGGCTATTTCTGGCTCTGCACTCAGGAATTACTTCTGTGTTGGGGGCCCATATGAAATGCCAGGGATCCCCTGGTTGACCACATGCAAGGCAAACACCCTGCCAGCTGTACTATCGTTCCAGCCCTTATCTTTTTTTTTTTTTCTTTTTTGGGTCACACCCATCAATGCTCAGGCATTACTCTTGGCTTTGCACTCAAAAATTACTCCTAGCAGTGCTTGGAGGACCATATGGGATGCCGGGGATTGAACCCGGGTCGGCTGCATGCAAGGCAAACGCCCTACCCGCTGTACTATCATTCCGGCCCCTCATCATTACTTTTTTGAGGTACCAGGAATTGAATCCAGGGCCTCATACATGCAAGACATGTGTTCTACCATTGAGCCACCCCCCAAGTCTCAAGCCTAAAATCTAAGGTTTCTATGAGTTGCATAGAGTCTGCTATTATGTTTTCACTCCCTCCCTCTCTCCCTAGACTATGCTCAGGGATCACTCTTGGAGGGGCTCAAAGGACCATATGAGGTCCAGGGATCAAATCTGGGCTGGCTGGCTGCCTACCTGTGCACTGTCTCTCTGACCCCACTTTGATGTCTTTAAAATTTCAATCAGTAGACTCATTTTACAAATAAGGAAACAGATTTTCAGATTATTCAAACCTCTCATCTGATCGGAAGTGGCCAATTAGATGTCTTTTCTGAAGCACAGTGTATACTCAAAGGAACTAACTAGTATTGGTTACTAATACAGAATGCCAAAACTTTGAACTAAAAAGTAACTGGAGTGTCCTCATTATTTTGTGTTTAATAGTTACTTTCCTTTGGGGGGCCAGATAGTATGTGGATAAGGCACTTGCTTTGTATGTGGTGAACCAGGTTTGATCCCAGCATCCCATATGGTTCGATGAGTACCAAGTCAGGAATAATTCCCCAGTGCAGAGCTAGGAGTAAACCCTGAGTATCGCTGGATGTGGCCCCAAAACAAAACAAAATAAAAGTTATTTTCCTTTCTCTTAGTTAGAAACTGAAATTAATAAGCTGAGCCACTTGCTCTTTGTTGATTCTGCACTACAAAGGCATTACCTATATTAGGCAGGATAAACCTGAGCCTACTTAGTGCCTGGGAACAGTCTTACTTTCCTGAACAGGTTTTTTGTTTGTTTTTTTTTGTTTTGGTTCATTTTAAGGTCTTTTGGTTCCCTGTGGTCATGGAATTGAAAAGGATTTGGCAAAGCCTTTTTATTTGAGTCAAAGATGTGTCTGTATTTTGCAAGATCAGGGACAGATTTTTTTTTTTTTTGCTTTATGCTTTTTGGGTCCCACCCAGCTATGCACAGGAGTTACTCCTGGTTCATGCACTCAGGAATTACTCCTGGCGGTGCTCAGGGGACCATATAGGATGCTGGGATTCGAACCTAGGTTGGCTGCGTGCAAGGCAAATGCCCTACCCGCTGTGCTATTATTGCTCCAGCCCCAGGGACAGAATTTTTTCATGTAAAATCTGCCTTGCAATTTTGGGGAGATTATAGAATAGAGCATTAGAGTTAAGGTAAGATTGCAAATTTATCCATATCTAGTTTAGTTCAAAATCCTATGACCTCAGTCCTCTGTGGGACTAAATTGTCCTGATTCATTAGGGAATGGATGTTCCCTAACGTGTGCAAAACTTGAATGAGACGGTTGCAGGAATCTGTGGAGAAGACAGGGCATGATTCTTGGATGGCAGGAACAGTGAAGCTCATTCATAGCATCAGGAAGTAGCTGATCAGGTGTCCTTTCTGAAGTGCAGTGTATACTCACTAGTTGTAACAACAGAATTTGGGTATTTTTGTATTTCGTTAGGGCCAGGGAAAATACCAGCATTGTATGAATGAATTGTGAATGGAATACTATTACAAACGTGGCCTTTTATAGTTGGTGTTTTATATTGGGCAGTGACTAATAGAATAAATTAGGAAACAGCAAATGGTACTCCTTGTGGAATTGCTTCAGTTAAGTTGTAATGAGAGGTAGCAGTGTTCTTCCTTCCTTCCTGAAAAAGCTCATTCTAAGCAGGGAGCTCAAAGAAGGAATCATCCATTTCATTTTATATGGCAAAATAGTGCCTTGTTAATGTAGCACACTAATTCAAAATAGTGTAGGGTTTGAATGATATAGGGTTTTCTTAAGACAATATTGTGCTTGGATGTTATGTTTATGATTCTCACTGAACTCACTGTATCATACATATTGACTTATATGTATGAGCTATGAAAATACGCTACGAGGCTATCTCTGGATTTGTCACTGACCTAATTTTTTATTTTGGATTGCGGGAGAGACATTTGGTGACACACAAGATTGATAAGCTCTAGGACTGAAAAACCTTGATTTTCATTTATTAGGGGATCTCTTGTAAGAATTGTTTAGTAAATAAATGTTAGGTTATCAGATGGAGACTCTTTCATTTGTGCTCTTTAGTGAATAGTCATTCACTATTTTCTCTAATGTTAATTTTTTAATTTTTGCATAGCCTGAAACCATTCTAGCAAAAAAAAGTATATCACTTTATCACTTGACATTCCGTTACTCATTGATTTGCACGAGCAGGCACCAGTAATGTCTCCATTCATCCCTATTGCATGCTAGTGTAGCCCAATGGCGTCTGCTCGCTCCAGGAACATGAAGAGCCTCAAACAGGATGTTCAGGGTCAAACAGAATGTTCAGGATAGTCAGACAAAGAAGTCTGACTATCTCGTAGGTGGGCGGCCACGCAATCTTTTGACATTCCATGGAATCCAGTGGGTAAAGGCTCTAGTCCAGCTGTCATCTCCAAATTGCATTACGTGTCCAGCCCATCTGATTTTCGACGCCTTGGCAAACGAGACAGCATGCCTGATTCTTGATCATCAACGAAAGTCAGAACTTCAGATTCTTTCTCTCACTTCAGTGAAGTGTTATACTCCAAGCAAAGCTCTTTCTGTTCCTCTTTGGGAAACCTGAATAGAGTTCTGTTATCGTAGGGCCCGGGTCTCTGAGGCATATGTTAATGCAGGAAGAACAGTGGAATCGAAGTGATGTGCCCGGAGCTGGAGTTTCTTCATCCTCTTAGCTATCCCTTCGATGCTCTTGAAGGTGTTCCAAGCCACTCTCTTCCTCCTGCGCAACTCAGGTGCCATGTCATTCTTCATGTTGACTTCTCAACCTAGGTGCACATAACTGTTTCATTCCGAGACGTTTGTTACATTGAGAGTGAATGGAACATCAGGAACTAGACCAATTCTTATAAACATTGTCTTCTTGTCATTCAGCTATAGTCTAAACTTTACACACTCATGTCGAAGTCGACCAGCATTTGTACTGCTTGGCTAATGTTTGGTAGTTTTGTAAAAAAAAATAAGATTTCAAATGCACTGAGTTCTAGGGAAAAGTAGACGCTAAAACAAAAGTTAAAAGAATAGGGGCCAGAGTTATAGTACAGCATACAGTCTTGCATGTAGCTGACCTGGGTTCAATCCGCAGTATCCCATATGGTCTCCTGAGCATGGCTAGGAGCTTAAGCCTGGGTTACACACTTTTATTTATTTATTTTGCTTTTTGGGTCTCACTGGGCAATGGTCAGGGGTTATTCTGGGCTATGCATTCAGGAATTACTCTGGTGGTGCTCAGGGTTTACTGTGTATCTTTTTTTTTTTTTTTTTTTTTTTTGCTTTTGGGTCCCACCTGGCGGTGCACAGGGGTTACTTCTGGCTCTGCACTCAGGAATTACTCCTGGCTGGTGGTGCTTAGGGGACTATATGGGATGCTGAGAATCGAACTCGGGTCGGCTGCATGCAAGGAAAACACCCTACCCACTGTACTATTGCTCCAGCTTTGTATCTTATTTTTTATTTAGAGACATTTGAGTAAATTGATGTTTCTCTTTGAAATGAACAATATCTTTTGGGAAATTGAATCACAAATGAAACATTCAGAGATAATGGATGTCAAAAAGCATTTTTCACATCGTGGAGTATAGGACTCCCAAGATTATGTCCTGAACCATTTGTCACAACTGTTTTTGACTTTTTGGGCCACACTTGACAATGATCAGAGGTTACTTCTGGCTCTATACTTAGGAATTACTCCTGACAGTGCAAGGAGTGCCATTGGAATACTGGAGATCGAACCTGGGTCAACTGTGTGCAAGGCAAATACCCTACCTGCTGTACTATCACTCCGGGTCCCTGTCACAACTATTTTTAAGAACCCAACAATCATTTTTAGTTTTTTCTTTTTTTTTTCATTCATAGGGTGTTTGCTTTTTGTTTGTTTTTGTTTTGTTTTCGGGGCACACCTGGTGGTGCTGGGTCTGTGTTCAGGAATTACTCTTGGCAGTGCGCAGGGGTCCATATGGGGTGCCAGGTATCGAACCTGGGTTGGTTGTGTGCAAGGTAAGTGCCCTTTCACTGTATTATCACCCTGGCCCCTTAATTTCTAGTTTTCATGGCTTAGAACTTGTTTTTGGTTTTTCAAATTAAGAAAGCAATGGCAGTAATAATGAAAAGGCCACTTTCTAGGACCATGATAGGCAGAAGTGACTTGATAATTCTGCCCTAGATACTATTCTATACTATATTATAAATAACCTCAGTCATCTCACCGTGAAGATTTCCCTTCATGAAAAAAAAAAAACTTCCCCTCCAGTTTTGCCATACCCAGTGGTGCTCAGGGCTCACTCTGAATGGAGCTTGGTGGACCATTTGGGGTGCTGGAGATTGAACCCAGGTTGGCCACCTGCGAGGCAAGCACTCCACCTGCTGTGCTATTTCTCCAGCCTGTCCAGATCATTTTTAAAATGAGGCGTTTCTCAAATACTATGTGCAAAAACATGCTAGGCTGGTGAAGCTCAGGAGATTGTGCAACAGTATTTGGTGCTGTTTGAAGCCCACATGGGCAGTGGGCCTCCACATTTCTTTGTCATTGTTATGTTTGAAGCGCCCTTTCAGATCTACATGAAGAGTCATGTTTGAAATACGAATTCAAACATGTGTAATGTATCAGCTGAACTTCTAAGAACTTTCTAGTACTGACTATATTAGATCACTTGCCTAGTAACATTTATTAGATGGTAGGATGTTTGTTTTTAGAAAAAAATTCAGTTCCATTATATAATACAGACTTTTAGGAATTTTTTTTAAAATCAGAATTAGATCTTTGGTTACTTAACAAAGGGTTTTTTTCTGTGAGAAATTATGTAAGATAAAGCTGGCATCCTCTTAATAATGGGGCAGTTTTATGTGATGAATTGCACGTATTTTGGAAAACTATGTATTAGAGGATTGGAGTATAATGAATTGTTACATTGACTTGTTATATATAATGTATTGTTCAAGATGGACTGTATCTAGGAGATGCCATAGAATTAGCATAAAATGGAGCTGGAGTGATAATACATCAGGTACCGTACTTTGTGTAAGCTTGTCTTACACAAAGCTGACCCAGGTTTGATCCCCAGTATCCCATATGGTCCCCTGAACACTACTAGGATTTATTCTTGAGTACAGAGCCAGAATAACACCTGAGCATTGCCAGGTGTGGCCCCCACCAAAAAAATAAAAAAAGAATTTGTGCAAAGGAAATGTGTGACTTTAGATTGAAGAGTTCACAGAGAAAGTAGGATTTGAGCTGAACTTTGAAAAGGAAGGTTAGACTATCTGAGCCAGATTGAAACAAGTATTTGATTATTTTTTAAGAGGATATTAAAACATTTATTGATTATACATGATAATGAGTGATAAATAAGCTTCATTCCTATCTGTAATTTTATCTGGTACCATTATTCAATTTAAATATATTGCATTGAATGTGCCAGCAAGTGTTTGATTCTTGAGAATAATGTCAACAAAATTGAAGTGAAAGAAAACAGAAGAGGATAGGAGTGAAATAAATCATGTTGGGGAGGAAAAAATAAAACAACAAACCTGGTTGGCCACAAGTATGAGTAAGCCTCCAAAGTGTTAGTTTATAAGTGTGGTGCGCTGCTCAATGGCTTGGACTGTTTTTGGTTTTTTGTTCTGTTTTGTTTTGGGTTTTTTTTTTTTTTTTTTTTTTTTTTTTTGCTTTTTGCTTTTTGCTTTTTGGGTCACACCCGGCGATGCACAGGGGTTACTCCTGGCTCTGCACTCAGGAGTTACTCCTGGCGCTGCTCAGGGGACCATATGGGATGCTGAGAATCGAACCCAGGTCAGCCGCGTGCAAGGCAAATGCCCTACCCACTGTGCTATCTCTCCAGCCCCTCAGGGTTCACTTTTGACAACTTGGAGGGCCATATTGGTCCCTGTATTCAAACTGGGGTCTGCCAAATGCAAGGCAAGTGCCTTAACATCTGTACTATCTTTCTGGCCCTAGTTTCCCAAAAATTTCGAATGAATTACCATCAAGGGTCTCATTCCTTTTTCTCAGAGAAGTAAAAAAATTACTGAATCAGCAGTTCTCCAAGGTTTTGGTCGGAGGGAGGAAGGGAGAGAGGGAGGACAGTACTTCAGGCAGTACTAATGGGGCCCATGGTCACTCCCAGAGATACTTTGCCAACTGGACTGTTTAAGCTTGGACCTAGCAGTGCAGGGGACAGGAGGGGATAGGGCATGCATTTCTTTTTATTTCTTTTTTATTATTTCTTTATTTTTTTTATAATGTAAGAGTACTGCTATTTATTCAGCCATTGATTAAGCTGGTTGAATTGGTCATGAACTCCACATTACATTTTTTTTTTAATTTTATAAGTTACCCACCACCATTACACCTTCCCACCACCAAATTCAGGATGTTTCCATCCCAAACCCCAATCCCTGCCCCAAAACACAACCGAAATAATATATCTCGTATTGTCTGTTATGAATAACTGCTGAACTGCTTACAAAAAAGTGTTCATATAGGAAACGAGAAGATTGTTCTATTTTGGCAGGAACCATTAAGACATTCTATAGGATATCACTAACTTTAACATGTTGTTAAAGTTTGGGTGATGTGAGCTTTGGTGTATATATATATATCTAAATGTGTGTTTGTGTGTGTGTGTGTGTGTATTTCCCTCTATGATTTGTTGCCTACTATCTGAACCCCATCAAATGTGGTGTGATAATTATAGAGAATGAGTAGGGAGTGTTTTATGATGTGCTGCGTGGCCACTTTTGTGGCCACGTTGTCCAGGAATGTTTACTTATATTTGAGCCCAGTCCCCTTTTTATAGCTTTAAAAAGCAAAACAATTGAACTCAAAATACTTAACCATAGCACTCTTTGTAGCACTGTGGACTTTTAACCTTGCAGTCATTAAGAAGTTCTCAAAAGTAGAATTCAGTTTTTTTAATTATATTTTGAGAATATACTCAAAATTATAATTCACTGTTTTAGAAAGTAACTACTGGCAGTTGACAGATAAAATGCAGAAATTGGTGACATTTCCCACAAAATAATCATAGTTCTGTATTACAAAGTATCATTAGTGGTTTGTAATATATTTTATTAAAGGCAGGTATACTGCACATTCTTAATTTTGTCTTAAAGCTCACTTGTCCCGTTCTCAAAAAAATATATAGGAAATTCTATGTTTTTTCCACATTTTAGTTTTTCTTTTTTTTTTTTTTTTTTTATTTATTGAATCACTGTGGGAAAGGTTACAAAGCTTTCAGGTTTATGTCTCAGTCATGCAAATATCAAACACATTTCCCTTTACCAATACTTATTTTTTACCATGAAGAACCCCAATAAAACCCCACCCCCCACCCCTCCCCGTCCCTGTGAAGCAGATGAATTCTAGTTAACACTCTATCTGCTTTGATTAGATTCATTGTTTCAATAAAAGATTCACCACTATTATTTAGAGTTTACCCCCCCCCCCCCCGAATCAGACATGCTGAAAAAGCATTGTGAAGTGATTTGCTTTCTACGGCTGGGTTCAAGAATTAAATGTTGGTTTTGGATTTCTGCTCTTTTACCTATTGACCCTGGAAGTATTTCTACTGAAAGTCAGATAGTTAAGAAATTGGTTTCTGTGTTCTGGAGTCCTGGCCGTGCTGGAGAGCCGCTCGCGGGGGGCAACCGGTGGCCTCGGTAGGGCGTGAAGGGCGGACCAGAACGCCCCCCTTCCCATGAGGTTTTAGTCGCCCCCACACTCCCGGCTCATACCTGCTGTCCACAAGGCTCCCATGTGGCCGCCATCTTTCTTTCCAGAGAGGAGAGGGCGAATGGGGCAACACCCTTTCCCCTCCGGCAGACTTGATGGCCTGGATCAATGCAGCGTCCGTTCACTTTTCTGCTCCAAGCTGCTGGGTTCTGCATTAAGTCCTTGTGCTTCTGGGGCCGTGGCCGTGCTGGAGAGCCGCTCGTGGGGGGCAACTGGTGACCTCGGTAGGGCGTGAAGGACGGACCAGAACGCCCCCCTTCCCATGAGGTTTTAGTCGCCCCCACACCCCCGGCTCATACCTGCTGTCCACAAGGCTCCCATGTGGCCGCCATCTTTCTTTCCAGAGGGAGGAGGGCGGAAGGGAGCAACACCCTTTCCCCTCTGGGCAGAAATGATTGCCTGGATTAACGCATAGTCCTTTCACTTTTCTGCTCCAAGCTGCTGGGTTCTGCATTAGGTCATTGTGCTTCTGGGGCTGTGGCCGTGCTGGAGAGCCGCTCGTGGGGGCAACTGGTGGCCTTGGTAGGGCGTGAAGGGCGGACCGAAACGCCCCCCTTCCCTTGAGGTTTTAGTCGCCCCCACACTCCCGGCTCATACCTGCTGTCCACAAGGCTCCCATGTGGCCGCCATCTTTCTTTCCAGAGGGAGGAGGGCGGAAGGGAGCAACACCCTTTCCCCTCTGGGCAGAAATGATTGCCTGGATTAACGCATAGTCCTTTCACTTTTCTGCTCCAAGCTGCTGGGTTCTGCATTAAGCCCTTGTGCTTCTGGGGCTGTGGCCGTGCTGGAGAGCTGCTCGTGGGGGGCAACTGGTGACCTCGGTAGGGCGTGAAGGACGGACCAGAACGCCCCCCTTCCCATGAGGTTTTAGTCGCCCCCACACTCCCGGCTCATACCTGCTGTCCACAAGGCTCCCATGTGGCCGCCATCTTTCTTTCCAGAGAGGAGAGGGCGAATGGGGCAACACCCTTTCCCCTCCGGCAGACTTGATGGCCTGGATCAATGCATAGTCCGTTCACTTTTCTGCTCCAAGCTGCTGGGTTCTGCATTAAGCCCTTGTGCTTCTGGGGCTGTGGCCGTGCTGGAGAGCCGCTCGTGGGGGGCAACTGGTGACCTCGGTAGGGCGTGAAGGACGGACCAGAACGCCCCCCTTCCCATGAGGTTTTAGTCGCCCCCACACTCCCGGCTCATACCTGCTGTCCACAAGGCTCCCATGTGGCCGCCATCTTTCTTTCCAGAGAGGAGAGGGCGAATGGGGCAACACCCTTTCCCCTCCGGCAGACTTGATGGCCTGGATCAATGCATAGTCCGTTCACTTTTCTGCTCCAAGCTGCTGGGTTCTGCATTAAGTCCTTGTGCTTCTGGGGCCGTGGCCGTGCTGGAGAGCCGCTCGTGGGGGTCAACTGGTGACCTCGGTAGGGCGTGAAGGACGGACCAGAACGCCCCCCTTCCCATGAGGTTTTAGTCGCCCCCACACCCCCGGCTCATACCTGCTGTCCACAAGGCCCCCATGTGGCCGCCATCTTTCTTTCCAGAGGGAGGAGGGCGGAAGGGAGCAACACCCTTTCCCCTCTGGGCAGAAATGATTGCCTGGATTAATGCATAGTCCTTTCACTTTTCTGCTCCAAGCTGCTGGGTTCTGCATTAAGCCCTTGTGCTTCTGGGGCTGTGGCCGTGCTGGAGAGCCGTTCGTGGGGGGCAACTGGTGACCTCGGTAGGGCGTGAAGGACGGACTGGAACGCCCCCCTTCCCATGAGGTTTTAGTCGCCCCCACACTCCCGGCTCATACCTGCTGTCCATAAGGCTCCCATGTGGCCGCCATCTTTCTTTCCAGAGAGGAGAGGGCGAATGGGGCAACACCCTTTCCCCTCCGGCAGACTTGATGGGCTGGATCAACGCATAGTCCTTTCACTTTTCTGCTCCAAGCTGCTGGGTTCTGCATTAAGTCCTTGTGCTTCTGGGGCCGTGGCCGTGCTGGAGAGCCGCTCGTGAGGGGTGACTGGTGACCTCGGTAGGGCGTGAAGGACGGACTGGAACGCCCCTCTTCCCATGAGGTTTTAGTCGCCCCCACACCCCCGGCTCATACCTGCTGTCCACAAGGCTCCCATGCGGCCGCCATCCTTCTTTCCAGAGAAGAGAGGGCGAATGGGGCAACACCCTTTCCCCTCTGGCAGACTTGATGGCCTGGATTAACGCATAGTCCTTTCACTTTTCTGCTCCAAGCTGCTGGGTTCTGCATTAAGTCCTTGTGCTTCTGGGACTGTGGCCGTGCTGGGGAGCCGCTCGTGGGGGGCAACTGGTGACCTCGGTAGGGCGTGAAGGACGGACCAGAACGCCCCTCTTCCCATGAGGTTTTTTGTCGCCCCCACACCCCCGGCTCATACCTGCTGTCCACAAGGCTCCCATGTGGCCGCCATCTTTCTTTCCAGAGGGAGGAGGGCGGAAGGGAGCAACACCCTTTCCCCTCTGGGCAGAAATGATTGCCTGGATTAACGCATAGTCCTTTCACTTTTCTGCTCCAAGCTGCTGGGTTCTGCATTAAGCCCTTGTGCTTCTGGGGCTGTGGCCGTGCTGGAGAGCCGCTCGTGGGGGGCAACTGGTGACCTCGGTAGGGCGTGAAGGACGGACCAGAACGCCCCCCTTCCCATGAGGTTTTAGTCACCCCCACACCCCCGGCTCATACCTGCTGTCCACAAGGCTCCCATGCGGCCGCCATCCTTCTTTCCAGAGAAGAGAGGGCGAATGGGGCAACACCCTTTTCCCCTCTGGGCAGAAATGATGGCCTGGGTTAACTCATCGTCCGTTCACTTTTCTGCTCTAAGCTGCTGGTTTCTGCATTAAGTCCTTGTGTTTCTGGGGCTGTGGCCATGCTCCAAACTTAACTCTGATTTTCAGGGAGAAAGATTGGGTGGTTTACTTCTCATTGATCACTTTGTATATAGAGAGATGTCTTACGCGGCCTTGTGGTTTTGAGAAAAAGTCCTCGTTCCCGCATACTCGAGCTGTGTTTGTAGAGGCTTCTGGTCACCGGGGTTCCATCTGGGGGAGGCGGGATGCGGCGCCTACTCCAGCTGGAACTTGCCGGTGCTCTCGGCTCTTTTTGGAACCTGTTTTTTCTTTTTTCTTTTCCTCCGGGATCCCGCACCCTCCATGTGTTCCTTCTCTTATTCTGAACGTTTCAAAGATGGCCACATTTTAGTTTTTCTAACCATATTATCATAGGTTGAAAAGTATTCCAAGAGCATGGGAAAAGAGGTAGCAACTATTAAGGATAGTGTTAGGGGCTAGTAAATTAAAGAAAACAGGAGCTTAACTCAGTTTTATTTTTTTTTTAGTAAAACAAAGCATACAGAGATCTTTCAAATTCACATATTTTGTGGCATGTGGCAAATGGTTTTGAGTGGCTGATTAGGGTTTTCAATATTGCATCTGTGGGAGATGGAGGGACAGAGAAGCACCTAATTGGCAATGCCATTTCTTTTTTTTCTTTTTTCTTTTTTCTTTTTTCTTTTTTTTTTTTTTAAATTTTATTGAATCACCATGAGATAATTACAAGCTTTCATGTTTGGGTTACAATCACACAATGATTGGACACCCATCCCTCCACCAGTGCACGTTCCCTACCACCAATATCCCCGGTATATCCCCCCTCCTTTCCCACCCTCCCCCTGCCTCCATGGCAGACAATATTCCCCATACTCACTCTCTACTTTTGGGGATTATGGTTTGCAATGCAGATACTGAGAGGTTATCATGTTTGTTCCATTATCTACTTTCAGCATACATCTCTCATCCCGACCGGTTCCTCAGGCCATCATTTTCTTAGTGATTTCTTCTCTATTCCAGCTTCCTTCTCCCCTTTGCCCATGAGGCAGGCTTCCAGCTATGGAGCACTCTTACTGTCCCCTGTATCTACTATCCTTAGGTGTCAGTCTCATGTTATGCTGTTTTATACTCCACAAATGAATGCAGTCCTTCTTTGTCTGTCCCTCTCTTTCAGACTCTTTTCACTTTGCATGATACTCTCTATGTCTATCCATTTATAAGCAAATTTCATAACTTCATCAGCAATGCCATTTCCTGTCCTGCTCTCTGTAGGTTTTCTTGTCATGATTGCCAGCTAATTTGCATCTCACATCTGAGGTACACTCAAAAGTCTAGTAGGTGTATTTGTTATCCATTGCAAGATAAGAAAACATGAGAAAGAGAGGAGGGGAGGGGACGAAAGAGAGAGAGAGACAGAGACAGAGACAGAGAGATATGGCAGGCTTGGGTGGTATGGGGGTGATGAGAGGGAACCTGGGGACTCTGGTGCTAGGAAATGTAACACTGGTGGAGGGATGAGTTTTGGAAAACTATGACTGAAATCTAGTCATGACCAGCTTTGTAAGGGTCTATTTCACAGTGATTCAGTAAAAAATTCTGGGGGAAAAATTATATCGGACCTGGGGAAATAGTGCAAAGTTTTGGAGTGTAAGTACATGAAATAGCTCAAAGTTTTTCTGCATGCTAGAGCCCATGTGATCCCCAGCACCACATGATCTCCTGAGTACCACAGAAGTTACCTCTGATGACTAAGCCAGGAGTGTGCCCCTCCCAACACTGCTGGGTATGACCCAGAGAAACAGAAAAAGATACAAAAGAACATCCATTTATTTATTTATTTGGAGAGAATGGCACACCTGGCTGTGCTCAAAGCTTACTCCTGGCTCTGTGCTCAGGGATCACTCCTAGTGGTACTCTGGGAGCCATAACGGGGTGCTGGGCATCCAGCCCCAGTTAACTATGTGCAGACAAGTGCCCTACCCACTGTGCTATTGCTTCGCCCCCAAGAATATCTGTTTATTATGGTTTCTCTGGATCAGAAGTCTATGCTTTGCTGAATGGATCCTCTACTCTGATCTTACATAGTTGCCATTGAGGTGATGGGGAGTTTGAACTGCACTATCTTCCAGACCCCTAATTGTTGAGGAACTTTACTTGGATGTAGAACTGGTTGCCCAGCTTAGCTGCCTCCTGGCTCTCCTTCAGGTCTAGTGGCTACCCAGTGTTCTTTACCGTGTAGACTTTTCCAACAGAGTGACTTCATCATGCCAGTGAGAAGAGCCACTAAATAGGTCTTCCTGCTTAAGGAAAGTATGCAGGGATCTGAAACTTACAAGTCTCACTGCTGTGGGTCCTGGTCCTGGTCACATCTCTTGTTTTCAGTGCGTTAAAGCTTGGACCTTAAGAAAGATATCTTCTGAGTGTCTTTGTCATATTAGCATTGATTTTCTATCATAGTGGTCAGCTCACTTTCTGTAAAGGGTTAGATGACAGGATGTGAAACTAACTTAATTTACTTAATCTTTTGAAGAAACCCCCCCCACGTTCTTTCAGCTAACAGAAAATGCCCCCCAGTTGCATCTCCTGCCCCTTTACTTGCTTCTAGTACCCTCCCACGAGGGATATGTTGTTGGATATTAACCCCCAAGTATTTTAGGATTTTTCGCTGAATTACACCTTTTCCTCCCCCAAGAAGCTCGAAGTGCTGCTCCAAATCCCCCAAGTTAATCTTTAACCTTTCCTTTGTGCTTTGCCTCTCATCCTCTTAGCTGACAATTTCTCCAAGTCAGGCTTGGCTACTTAGAAAGTCAAACCTTCTGGTTACTCTGGATTTTGTATCTGTAGAGAATTATTTGCTTTTCTCTTTCCCCTATAACCTTTTTATAGTTTACTATAGAACAGTGTTCTTTGCTTAAACACAAAAAGATTGTTACTGCTATGCTCCTAATATTTGGGAGTTAATTGACTCTGAAATGTATTTACTCCTGGAGTCTGTCAGGCTTCAGTCGTTCTGGTTGCCTAATACTCAAAAAAACTGAGTCCCACCAAGGGATTTTGGGGTGGGGCAGGGTGAGCAGCAAAGCTACCTTGGCTTTTAGTAATGGAACAATCTAGAAATTATAAACCATGGTCATGATACAAGGCGTAATGACCTAAAAGAAGGGACCTCGTGTGGTAGGAAAAGATAAAACAGCCTGAAGACTTACTCTGGGATTTACGGTAAAAGCCCAGCCAGCTTTTAACCTCTGCCCCCCGCCCCCGCCCCCCCCCCCCCCAAAACTGTTTAGGAATCTATATTTCTTTTTTGCTTTTTGGGTCACACCTGTCGATGCACAGGGGTTACTCCTGGCTCTGCACTCAGGAGTTACTCCTGGCAGTGCTCAGGGGATCACATGGGATGCTGGGAATCGAACCCAGGTCGGCCGCATGCAAGGCAAACGCCCTACCTGCTGTGCTATCTCTCCCAGCCCCAGAATATATTTCTTATTGTATTTATAAAAAAAAAAAAACCTACAAATCCAAATAAGTAAATAGTTACTTAGTATGTATTAGTGGCAAGGGAAAAAGAAAAGAAGTGTAGATGGAACGTCACCCCTGGGCCAAAGCTTCTAGAAAAACGTCTCCTTGAGGTAATGCCCCCCAAAAGAATTGCCTCCATTAAAATGCTTTTCCTGGGGCTGGAGTGATAGCACAGCGGGTAGGGCATTTGCCTTGCACGCAGCCAACCCGGGTTCGATTCCCAGCATCCCATATGGTTCCCTGAGCACCGCCAGGGGTAATTCCTGAGTGCAGAGCCAGGAGTAACCCCTGAGCATCGCCGGGTGTGACCCCCCCAAAAAAAACCACCAAAATGCTTTACCTCTGTAAATGATCAATCACATCTACCTGCAGTCCTATACCTTGAACCCCCTCAGATGTTTTATAAGTATGATATTCACTTCTGAATTAAACAGTCCATTGACCATCATTTATGTTCCCCGTCTCTTTGTTCTTGGCCACTGAACACTTTGTAACATGGGACTCCCCTGGACACTTTGGAATTAACCACTTTGGTATTACCCTACTTTGGAAAAGACTGAGTTAGAGGATAACATCTGGCATCTAACAAAAGTTAAATAACATCTGACCTTTGTCTTTCCAATCTCACCTTGCCTTGCCTTTGTTTTGCAAAGAACCATAGACTGAACTATTAAATGAAAATGATGGCGTTCTGGTTAAATTTTATTTATAAAATCTGACAGCAGGTTATTTGTTGATCTGCTAGAGGATGAATTAGGGACAGGTGATTTTTTTTTTTTAATTTCTATTTGGTTTTGGGCCCTCAGCCAAGTGTTGCTCAGGGATTACTCCTTACTTTATAATCAGAGGTCAATCTTGGCAGTGCTTAGGGGAACATAAGGGTTCCAGGTGTTGAATTGGAATCAGCTGCTTTCGAGGCAAGTACCTAAAATCTATGTACTGTCTCTCTGGTTCAATTTTCTAATAAAACTATTTACCTAGCCCTTTTCAGAAAACGGGAGAGAAAGTCTCTGCCTATCTGGATGATAGCAGATTGAGAAGGATCTTTGGGAGCTCACAGCAGGATGAGGACGTACATTGTTGTTACTGAGAGAATGTCAGAGGCCACTGAAAGGACTTGTGTTACTAGAGAGTCAGCCTGTTGGATGTTTACGTGTTTCTTAAAATGAGTGACTGCTTTTAGTATGTTCATATAATTATCATTCACATGAATTAATTTCATCCAGAACACTATTCTTGTAAAAGAAATACTTCTATATATGCCAGATGTAGAGTGACATTTTATTATGAATTAAATTTCATTTCTAAATTCATTTATTATGTTATTCTGAGCTATTCATGTCTTTGTTCATTTTTCTATAATATTATCCTTTCCTTTATAAATCTTATATATTGATCTGCGTGTATTTTCTTCCATTTTGTTTATTTTATTTCGTATTCTTTCTTTTGGACATCTTTTTTTTTTTTTTTCTTCTTTTTTGATCAAACCCGGCGATGCTCAGGGGTTACTCCTGGCTCTGCACTCAGGAGTTACTCCTGGTGGAACTTGGGGGAACCACCATATGGGATGTCAGGGATTGAACCTGGGTTGGCCGCTTACAAGGCAAAAGCCCTACCCACTGTACTATCACTCTGGTCCAATCTTTAATATTTTAATGAATAGAAGTCCTTGAATTGTTTTGATTGTTTTTGGTTTGGGGTCACACCTGGCAATGCTCAGGGGTTACTCCTGGCTCCTACACTCAGGAATCACTCCTGGTGGTGTTCAGGGGACCATATGGAATGTAGTAGGTTAAACCTAGGTTGGCTATATGCAAGATGAGTAGTCTACTTGCTGTACTATATCTCCAGCCCTAAATTTAATAGATTAAAATATGTTTATTTTATGTTTATAACCTTGTGTCTTTTAAGTGTCCTGTGCATATACTATCACTCCCTGAACCCCCTCCCGTCATAAACACAGCCAAAGTCTGCCCAGAAAATGCTTCTGTGATCATGTGTCCTTCCTGAGGCAGCTGTGCCCTTCTTATAACATGTTGTATGTCCATCAGTGGTTAGAATTGGTGCACTGTTTCTGTTCTTTCCATTGAGCATGTGATGCTCTTCAGTAGTTCAGTGAATCTCTAGCTCGGCACTGTATTTCCAGAGCTTGACTCAGGATAAATGTTCATTAAGTTTCAAATAGTAACTTTTTTTTTTTTGGTCTTTTTTCTTTATTTTTTATTGGGTTTAGGGGCCACTCCCAACAGTGCTCTGGTGCTGTTTGTAATGGTCCTGAGAGGATCCAGTCATGATTTGGGGTTGGATGCCATGCACTGCATGCATTCCAAGCCCCATGAATTATCTCTTTGATTTTTTTTTAAGTTAAAAAATAATGTTAGGGCCTGGAACAATAGCACACAGCAGGTAGAGTGTTGACTTTACACACAGCCAATCCAGGTTTGATCCCAAGCACCCTATATTGTTCTCCCCATACTCACCAGGACTGCGCCCTGAGCACAGCCAGGTGTGGTCCAAAAACAAATAAAACATTTTTTCTTTTAATTTTGCACATGTGAAAAAGTTCAGCACGTTTTTTAACATTTATCAATAGCCAGGACT
Source organism: Sorex fumeus (assembly GCF_029834395.1). Lineage (NCBI taxonomy): Eukaryota > Metazoa > Chordata > Mammalia > Eulipotyphla > Soricidae > Sorex > Sorex fumeus. The sequence continues at coordinate 48,771,009 of NW_026606129.1, read as the reverse complement.
AAAAAAGATATTTGTCACAATACCCCAGGACCACTTTGCCTGCTTCCTTCCTATCACCCATTCCTTACTGCTCTCCTGATTTCTAACCACTGGATATTGCTTACTTGGTGACTTGTTTCCCACCATCACCACCCCCTATTTTGGGCCACACCCAGCGATGTTCAGGGGTTACTCCTGGCTCTGCATTCAAAAATTATTCCTGGTGGTACTCAGGGACCCTGTGGGAAGCCAGAAACCTAACCTGGGTGGGCCACATGCAAGACAAGCACCTACTCACTGTACCATCACTCAGGCCCTGAATATTGCTTTTATGTGTGTTTTTTGTTTTGTTTTGTTTTTGAGCCTTTCTGATGGTGATCAAGAGGTTTTGGGGTCCCACTAGAGATACTTGGCCAACCAGACTCTTGACTCAGCACATGGCCCTAAGGAGTGATGCTACTGGGTGTTGCAGTGCCAGGCATTCCCAGGCCACCCAACAGTGCTGGGGGAACAAGTGGTGGCAGGAATCAAACCCATTTGAGTGAGACGCTCAGGCATGCTTCCTACCCTGCTGCATTATCTCCTGATCCCTTTCGTGCATTTTTTATCTATTTTTTTAATTTCATTTCTTTTTTATTGGTGAATCACCGTGAGGTACAGTTACATACAGACTTTCGTGTTTGCATTTCAGTCATACAATGATTGAGTGCCCATTCCTCCACCAGTGCCCATTCTCCACCAACGTCTTTGATCTTTAAATGAATAGAATCATGTCAATGTATTGATTTATGCCAGCTTCGTTTTTTGTGAGCTCCAACCTTATTGCTATGGGTGACAGTATTTTAAGTATTTAATATATAGCTGTATAGTCCTTTTCTGCCCATATATTATCTGTTCTTATTTTGCTTATAGAAGCTGCAGAGGAAGAAAAAATGGAGCCAGATACTGATGGTCAGCAGCCTGAAAAGGTAGAGCCTTTCTGTTTGAATTGTACCATTAACAGAAAAGCCACAAGGGAACGTTTTATAGCTTAATAGTTTGGATTTATTCTGATCATTTGAGTTGTCTTCTATGTTTTGCTGGTTTAAAGTAGAGTTGGCACAAGATACATAAGAGCAAGAGAGGACAGTTCTCGTTCATTCAGTGAAGATTTGTTTACTCCCCCCATCTTTTTTTTTAGCCCAGTGGGAATATGAATATAAAATTTATGGCTCTTATGATTATTGAATAGTACGGTTTGGTTCTATGCTTGTTCCAGAATAGACTTATAGACTATTAAAGGCAAAGAATTTAAAATAATCTTTTTGGGGAAGGTTATGGGGGGTTTACACTGGGTAGTGCTTGAATGCTACTCCCAATTCTGTGTTCAGGGATTACTATGGGTGGTGTTCAGAGGACTGTGCAGTACTGGCATTAAATCTGGGCCTTGCAGGCATGTGCTTAACTATTGAGCCATCTCCCCAGCTCTAGAAAAATCTTAGGTAACGTTCGACATAGATTTTAAAGAATAGACAGAAATATCAAAATTGAAAGAAAGGGTTGGGATTTGAAGATTCCAAGAGTGATGAAGGGGAATCACCGGGGACAGCTTGTGGAGGCAGTGTCTGTGATACATGACTCCAGATTTGTAGAGGCTATAAAGATGTGTTGGGCAGAGAGGGCTTGACCAGCCTCTTCTCGATGAGGGTGTATGATAAGCTCTCATTATGTACCTGCGAGGGTTTTCTAGGATTTTTTTGGCAACAGATTATTTTGCTTCACAGTTAATAATGCTTATTCTCCACCACCCCTCTTTTTTTTTTAAAAAAAACTTCATTTTAATTGTTGATCTTTTGGAAAACTAATGAATAATTTTGTTTTTAACCAATAAGTAATATAAAATTTAACATTCTAATCCTGATCTTAGGACAAGGGTGTTTTAGTGCTTTAGATACGTATTATGAATACTTAAATGTTAAGAGGTACATCTCTGAATTTAAGGGGGTCTCCCAAGCAGTGTTCAGGGTGCCTGAACGGGTCATTTCAGCAATTCTCTGTCTACCCAGTGGATTTCAGAACTCTGTGGATCCTGCAGTTCTGTGGATTGTTCTGGTCACTCCAGCAGTGCTTGGGCTCCTACCAGGCTACCCCCGGCAATGCTTAAGGAATCAAGTGCTGAGGATTGAACCATGACTGGCCTCATTCAATGCAGCACCTTACCCCTTGTCCTATCTTTAAGCTCCTGCATTTCTTACTACTTTCCATCTTTACTCTCCAAGCCCCACTGAACTGAGTTCACTTTTTTTTTTAAGGTTTATTTATTTATTTTGCTTTTTGGGTCACACCCGGCGATGCACAGGGGTTGCTCCTGGCTCATACACTCTAGGAATTACTCCTGGCGGTGCTCAGGGGACCATATGGGGTGCTGGGAATTGACCTGGGTTGGCTGCATGTGAAGCAAACGCACTACCCACTGTGCTATCACTCCAGCTCCGAGTTTATTTCTTGAGGAATGAGGATCATAGGTTTCCCAAGCTGTAAAGGCCCTGGATCCCTAATGCAGTGTTCAGCCAGTGATGCCATTGGCTCAGTGCAAAGGTCTATCAATATATTCCTGCTGTGGACCTGGATGTTCAGGGTTTACTGGAGCCACTTCAGTGGTGCTGTGGGCCCCCAGGGCTGCACCCAGCATTGCTTAAGGGACATGTGGTACAGAGAGGGACTCAAGCCTGGGTTGGGCACATGGTTGGCAGGTGCCCTAGCCACTGTTATATTCCCACCCAGAGTTCACTTCTTATAAAAAATAGTGGTATCTTTTTGTTTTTCTAATATCACTGTCACTTATAAAACAACCAAGTTTTGTTCACTTGCTTTACCCATTTCAGGCAGAAATCAAAGGAGAAAATGAAATAGATGAAAATGATAAAGCACAAGATGGAGAAAATGAAAAAAATAGTGAGAAGGAACAAGATAGTGAAGTTAGTGAAGATGCCAAATCAGGTAATTTGAGGGAACTCTTTGGATTTTTGTTATGTAAAACTGCAGAGCACTGGGGGAATGTGTGCTTGTGTAGAAATATTTCTCCATTTTTTGGAGGTTTAGTTTTCTTTTTTTGTGTTTTGGTTTTTGGTTTTGGGGCCACACTTGGTGATGCTCAGTGGTTACTCCTGGCTCTGCACTAAGGAATCGCTCCTGGCAGTGCTCAGGGGACCATATGGGATGCTGGGGATCACGTTGGCTGCATACATGGCAAATGCTATCACTCTGGCCCAAGGTGTTTCATTTCTTGCAAGAACAATGGTAGGCTTTTAAATTTTGTTTTTCCTGAAGGTACCAATAATGATGGTAGTGGGTTCCTTATTTTTAGTAGCATATAGACAGGCCAGTTGTTCTATTTGACATAGGTCACTGCACAAACCTGCTTAGCATCCGTTGTATACCCAATCATTCCTGACTCAGAGGACCCGTGGAAGCACATTTGCAATATTTGGTTTTCTCCAAACCCTGGGACTTCCCAGATCACTTCAGTGACTGGTGAACAAATGTTGGTCTTAGGGCAGGGTATCACCCTGAATTTTCCTTTATATCTTAAGAAAACTGCACACAGCTTAGAGAAATGAAAAGAATACAAAAGTAATACAAAGTGTACCATGTAGAAAATCCATCTCAAATTAAATTGAAGTAAACGTAAATGCATGGAATGGTTTATCAAAAATCTTTTGTTGTTATTGTTGTTGCTTTTTGGGTCACACCCAGCGATACACAAGGGTTACTCCTGACTCTGTGCTCAGGAATTACCCGTGGTGGTGCTCAGGGGACGTATGGTGTTGTGCCCAAGTTTCAGATCCCCAATTGCGGAGAGACCCAGTTCCACACACGATAATGCAAAAGCAAAGGAACTTTATCACTAGCCCGAGCCAGCGCTAGCTTGAGCTAGGGTCCAAGTCTCATCCAATGCAGTGAAGTCTTGACAAGAACCTCAACTCCAAATCACAGCAGTTTATATAGGGTTTAGTCAAGAAGCAATTTATATACTGATCTATTTTTAGCATTGCCCTGTTACAACAGTGGTCAGCAATTAGACAGCAGGTACCAGTAACAGTTTGGGGTTCTTTCCAAGTTGGGTGCAACGACCCCACATGACTGTTCAGATCCAACTGCCCAGTTTCTTATCTAGGTGAATTACTCAGTTGAGAATTTACCAGAAACTGCAAATCCTGCTTTGGGGAAATAGAAACTGAGGCCTCGTTGAGATTTAATGTTAGCTGCAGCCTGCCATGGCTTCTGAGGAACCTGCTTTTGGGCCTCACAACGGGATGCTGGGAATTGAACCCGGGTTGGTCGCGTGCAAGGAAAACACTATGCCCTCTGTGCTAAAATCTTAGAGAAGAAAAGGCATTGAGAATTCTGTATCATAGTCGTCCTAGTTCATCTTGTGGTGGAGAGAACAAGATTGAAAGTTAATGAAACTGGTCACCACACTAATAAAGCGTTCTGATTCTTCCCTCTCTCCCCCCTGCAGAAGAAAAGGAGACTGAAGAAAACAAGGAACTCACGGATACTTGTAAAGAAAGAGAAAATGATGTTGGAAAGAAGAAAGTAGAACATGAAATTTCTGAGGGAAATGTCGCTACAGCCGCAGCAGCTGCTCTTGCCTCAGCTGCAACCAAAGCCAAGGTTTGCCCCTGACATCCCTTTTCAGTGCTCTCATAAGCCAGGGTTAAAGGGTCATGTTGTGAACATTTAGTATACAGAGCCTTATACCCAAAGGACAGGACTGCTTAAGTGGCATTTCTAGGTTTTAGGAATGCCCAGGCAAGAGGAAGAGGGTAAGCCCAGTAGACCTGATCCTAGGATTGATTGCTTGTGACCTGACCTATCACTCAGCGCTGAGAAGCCTGGGTCGCCGAAGGTAGAATTGAGAGAGTCTTGGATTATTCCAGTAACTTCTACCAGGTTGAAATATTTGATTTTTAAGACAAAAAAAAAATCTGTTTCCTTATATAAATACTTCACCCTTCTTTTACAGAGTGAAAGGAGAGAGAGAGAGGGAACCTAAAATAGCTCTTTTTCTTCTTGAATTTGCCAGCTTTTCTGGGGGTGGTTTTCTCTATTTATAACATAGTATTGGCTTCACAGCATACTTAAGAGAAAAAGAGAATGTTATTTCCTTGCTTTGTGTTAATTTGGCATTTTAAAGCACTCCAGGCATCAGTGTGTCAAATTTTTTAAAAATCTTTTAGTTCTTTCTCCATCTTACCCTTAGAAGTATACCTTCCATTATCAGTTACTACATTTGGAATAATAGTTACTAGAACATACCTAATCATTACATCCAGTGCTGTTTTTGATCCATTGGTTATGATGTTCATTAGGGGTCTTGAATTTCCTCAGGCATTCAGTTGCTGTGAGCTACTTCTCTACAAATCTAATCTGTGGGTCATGGTTCATAACATCCACAGATGACTCAATTCAGACTTCACAAGCACTGATTTTTCTGCCCTCTTCTCATTCTGTTGATAATGTCAGAGTCACCAGAGATCACACATGCTTGGTCGTTAGTGTTCATATTAGTGTTGGTTATGGTGCTTTCTGGCAGTTGCACATCAGGTTATGACATTCATAGAAAGCAGGGCACTGAGAGTCATATATGTTAGTGTTCTTGGATTTTGTTTTGGGGTTTAATTTCTGGCCCTACCCGGTGTTGGTCAGGGGCTACTCCCAGCTTAGTACTTAGGGGTTGTGTTAGCAATGTACAGGGGACTATGTGATGCCTACAATTGAACCCAGGCTCCTCCATACAGAGCATGCATTCCTTGTGCCAGGAAGATAGTACAGAGGTGAAGGTACTTGGCTGACCCCAGCCTCTGCATGTGGCTCCCTGATCACTGCCAGGAGTAATCCCTGAGCACTGAGCTAGGAGTGAGTTCTGAGCTCCACTGTATGGGTCTCAAAACAGAAAACAATATAAAGCTTGTGCTGCAGCTCATTGAGCTCACTCTTCAGTTCTCAGATGTGATCTTGAGTCAGTTTACTGGCCATGGTGCTCCCGGTGTTCATCGATTTGCTCGAGCGGGCCCAGTAACGTCTCTATTTTTTTTGAGACTTGTTACTGTGTTTGGCATATTGAATACATCACGAGTAGCTTGCCAGGCTCTGCCGTGCGGGCGAGATACTCTCGGTAGCTTGCCGGGCTCTCCGAGAGGGGCGGAGGAATCGAACCCGGCTCGGCCAGGCTGGCTGCACGCAAGACAAATGCCCTACCGCTCTGCTGTCGCTCCAGCCCTGCTCAAACATCAGTTTGTTGCAATGCTAGTAGCAGGTGGCACTCTTTAGTTGTGGTGTAGCTAGAAAGAGCTTATGGTGTTGGAGACCAAAGACGGCAGAGCTGCTCGGCTCGTTCTTAGTCCATTTGGCAGCACAGGGAATTGAACTCGTGTCCTATTGCTTGCATGGCAGGTACTGCAACTACTAGACCACCTCCAGTGTTTGCTTATTTGTTTGTTTACCGAAACCGCTGTTTTTTGAGTGCCCACCCATCTGATAGGTGTGTGTGGTGGTGGGTGGGTAGTGTTGGGAACTTTAGAGGTCACAGCCATAGTTCACATAGATACCCTGGTTGATTGTTAATTGTTAGAGTACCTGTAGATCCTGAATATTCAGATTCATCAGTTCCTTCCAAAGATAGCTTCTGATTGTCATGGTCCTTACCTTCCCTTCCTTTTTAAAATTTTTGGGTCACACCCAGTATAGCCCCTGCCATGAACACTCGGTAATTACTCCTGCTGGTGCTTAGGGGACCAGAGGGAATGCTGGGGATTGAACCTGGATCGGCCGCATACCAGGCTAACATCCAGTCTGCTGCACTGTTGCTCCAACCCCTGGATATTCCTTTCCTCTACTAGCTCCTTCCTCTATGAACTTTTTTTTTTTTATCCTTCTTTCAGTTTTATTTCTTTAAAATTTCTTTTAAAAGGACCCTTTTTGGATTTTGGATACAATTTGGAAAATGTGTTTCCCAAGTTACAAATATAATCATCCACACAAAATAAATGCCATTATTTATTGTTAGCATCACCATGTTTTTCTTTCCTTTTTTTTTAATTTATTATTTATTGAATCACTGTGGGAAAAGTTACAAAGCTTTCAGGCTTAGGTCTCAGTCATGCAAATATCAAACACATTTCCCTTTACCAATACTTATTTTTTACCACGAAGAACCCCAATAAAACCCCACCTCCCACCCCTCCCAATGCCTGTGAGGCAGATGAATTCTAGTTAACACTCTATCTACTTTGACTAGATTCATTGTTTGATAAAAGATGCACCATTATTATTTAGAGTTTACCGCCCCCCCCCCCCCCCCCCCAATCAGGCATGCTGAAAAAGCGTTGTGCAGTGATTTGCTTTCTACAGCTGGGTTCAAGAATTAAATGTCGCGCGGCCGCGATAGCGATTTCTGCTATTCTACTTATTAACCCTGGAAGTATTTCTACTGAAAGTCAGATAATTAGAGATTGGTTTCTGTGCTCTGGGGCCGTGGCTGTGCCAGAGAACCGCTCGTGGGGGGCAACTGGTGACCTCGGTAGGGCGTGAGGAACGGACCGGAACGCCCCCCATCCCATGAGGTTTTAGTCGCCCCCACACCCCCGGCTCATACCTGCTCTCCACAAGGCTCCCATGCGGCCGCCATCTTTCTTTCCAGAGGGGGGAGGGCGGAAGGGAGTAATACCCTTTCCCCTCCTGGCAGGCATGATGGCGTGGATTAACTCCAAGCTGCTGGTTTCTGCATTAAGTCCTTGTGCTTCTGGGACTGTGGCCGTGCAGGAGAGCTGCTCGTGGGGGGCGACTGGTGACCTCGGTAGGGCGTGAGGAACGCGAACTTTTAAGTCTACTTTTGTTTAGATTCATAGTGGTGTGGTTACCAAATTTTTTTATTTGCTAAGTCTACTCTTATTTAGACTCATAGTGATATGGTCACCAAATTAATTTTTTTATTTGCTTTGGTCCATCATTGGTTTTTATTATTCACATAATCATCAGGGATCTTAGAAACCTAACATACGTCTTTGGAACATTTGGTCTTTAACAAGAAGTTGGAGACCAGGAGAACCTACTTCCTTTGTGAGCCCTCTATCAGGTTAATGGCACGACTATTTCAAATGCAGCTTCAGGTCTTTTAACTTCCGTCCCCCCTCTTTTTCTTTTTTTTTCCCCTTAATTTTGGGCCACATACAGTTGTGCTAAAGGGTCACTACTGGTGTGCACAGTGGACTTTATGCCTTGATGGAGATTGAACCAGGTTCAGTTCAGTGCAAGGAAGTGCCTTAATCCCTGTACCGTTTCTTCGACTCCTTTGACTGCTCATATTCTTTCTATTGAAGCTGTTCAGCCATCCAGTTTAGTTCATAGGATATTGCCTGGACCATGACTGCTTTTTTAAGGCCTTTATTTGATGCCATCATCCCATTTGTTTTGCTTAAGCTAGCATAATCTTTTGTTTTGTTTTGTTTGGGGACTACACCCAGCAGTGTTCAGGGCTTACTCCTGACTATGTGCTTAGGGAACACTCCTGTATTCAGAGACCATATAGGATACTGGGGAGTGAACTTTGGTTGGCATTGTACAAGGCAAGTGCCTTACCTTCTGAACTATCACTCCATCCCCTTTTTGTTGTTGTTGTTTGTTTGTTTGTTTGTTCTGGTTTGGTTTTCGGGCCACACCTGGTGATACTCTGGGCTTACTGCTGGCACTGCACTAGGAATTATTCCTGGTAGTGCTTAGGGGACTATATGGAGTACAAGATTGAACCCGAGTTGGTTGCATGTGAGGCAAGTGCCCTGCCCACTGTACTCTCTTTCCAGCCCCTGCTTTAAATGTCCTAATTGGGGGCTGGAGTGATAGCACAGCGGGTAGTGCATTTGCCTTGCACGCGGCCAATCCGAGTTTGATTCCCAGCATCCTATATGGTCCTCCGAGCAAGACCAGGGGTAATTCCTGAGTGCATGATCCAGGAGTAACCCCTGTGCAGTGCCAAAAAGCAAAAAAAAAAAAAAGTCCTAATTGATGGGCTGGAGAGATAGTACAGGGTTGACGCTTGCCTTGCACACAACCTACCTGGGTTCAATCCCCAGCACCATATATGGTTTCTGGACCCTGCCAGGAATGAGTACCTAAGTACAGAGCCAGGCATTAAGCCCTAGCACAGACAGATAGTCGCAAAACAGAAAAATAGTAATAAGTTAAAAAATAAATAGGGTTTCATAATTGAGGTTGTAGAGGTACAGGAGATAAGGTGCATGCCTCATGTGTGGCCAACCACACTTCTAATGACTGGTACCATCTTAAACAACACCTACAGGGAGAAACATAGCATTGGGCTGGAAAGATAGCTATCACATGCTTTGCATTTAGAAGACTTGGCAACCTGGCACCACGTGGTCCCTTGAGCACCATTAAGAATGAACCCTAAGTACTGAGCTGGGAGTAACCCCCTAGCACTACTGTGTATAACCCTGACTTCTCTTCCCCCTAGAAATAAAAATTGAAACAGCTTTACCAGAGACGGTAAGCACTTCCTAATGACTGTTTACTCTCTTGATATAGTTACTAACCTTTCTCCTAATACCCTGAATTGTTCCTATCTTCTTGCTTTATAGAAATGGAATCATACAGTATATGATTAAAATACTGTAAAATGCATTTAAAATACTGATGAGTATTGTATCTACTCAGATACTTCTCTAGCTCTTGGTTAAAATCACCAGTTCCAACCTTCTTTTATGTTGTGATATCCAATTTGCTCATTTGGTGACAGTGCTCTCACAAGCTTGCACATTTGGTTGTGTTGTGCTGTAGATCACACTTGTGATACATGGGAGCCCACTGACAGCCTCACACATCCTAAGCAGGGATCTGAAGAGTTACCTATATCTGGGAGCCCCTGAAGTTCATTTGACTTTTACGATCAGGACCCTTTTTGGTCTGTTTACCTGTTTGTGCCTGTTCTTTCTACCAGGCAGCCCACTCTCATTTCCAGCTGGACTTTTCTGTGTACTCTGCCCCCTCACACAGCATGGGTTTCTTAGTCTTCCTCTTATTTTTGCTCCTCTCTGTTCTGTATGTTTCCGTATAGGGTGCCAAAAAAGCGACATGAATGGAGGATCACCACAAGGTTTTATGACTGTTTCATGATGCGTTCCTCTGGTCTCATAGTGCACCTTTGGCAGCAGTATCTGTAAACTATGCCAATAACTATCGATGGCAGAAAAACTAATTTTAGACATCAATGTATCTGGCCTTTAGAGAGATTCCATACAATATTTGAAAGTGTCCAGAGAACAGTTTTTTTTTTCAGGTCATTGAATTTTCACTCTCACCATTACTCATTTTCATTTCTCAGCTTTTAAATCTAAATTTTCAAAACTTCTAGGTTTCCCTTGTGAGAGTGATACAGATGCTTTTGCTCCATGACTTGGCACACATGAACTATTCATTGCCTCTACAGCTGGATCTGACACATTTCACCACACACACAATCATTTTTGTACTACATAGTAATTAGGGGGGGTAAGAAATTCACTTAGATTACTGTAATTAGTACAGCTTATCCATGCAATCTAAGTTTTCTCTTATTCTCTTTTTGTTTTTCTGTGTCTATAAACAGCTTTGTTATTAAGAGTTTTCCTTGATACATTTTAATTGTTTGTCACACTTTGACATGGGATGGTAATGAGAGGTTCTAGATCTAGCTCCAGAACAGATGGTGTAGGCATGCTTTCTGGCTTTCCCCCGGTCTCACCATTCGAGGGGCTCTTTATCATATCACTTTTTCATTGTGCTTGACACTGATAGGCTGTGGACTGACCCACTGGAAGGAGTTAGTGGATCAGAAAAGAAAAACCCTTGACTGGAACCTAACCAAATGGATATTTCAGATTATATGGAAGAAAAAGTCCAGAACTATTGCTTAATTAAACTAGAAAACACCCAAATTAGAATACATTTCCTACAATAGGATTTTTTCTTTTTTTCTCCACCAGAGAAAGCAGAGATCCCATTTTCTTATGACCACAAATATTCTCTTATTTTACTACAACACCATAACTAGGTGTTCATTTGGGAACAAACAAGATTTATTCTTAATCTTCAGAAATACCTCATAACTTGATTCCTTATTTCTAAAATTCTCTTAGTAAATAGGAAAATGCTCATTGTACATTTTAATTAGAAGGTTTAATGGATAAATGTTGACTGAAATTTCATTGGTGACCTCTCCTGTGGTTAAGACATTCACCTTGTATGTGGCCTTGTGTGTTTTATCCCTGGCATTACATCCATTTCCCTCTTCCACACCCACCTCCAACACCTTAAGGAACACTCCCAAGCACAGAACCCATAGTTCTTGCAGCACTGCTAGGTATGACACAAATTAAAAAAAAAAAATTAATGCAAACATTGATTTCAGTGATTGGATTTCATTCATTAAAATAAATTTTTATGTTTTGTTGTTAATGGTTTTGTTTGTTTGGGGGCCAAACTTGGTGATCCTCAGGAGTTACTCTTGGCTCTGCACTCAGAAATTACTCCTGGTAGTACTCTGGGAACCATTTAGGATGCTGGAGACCAAACCGTGTCCAAGGCAAGCATACTACTCACTGTATTCTCCCTCCACCCCCTTACTAAAATAATTTCTATTAAATCTTTGATAACCTATCTTTTTTCTTGTTTGGGATAAACTAGGAAAAATTCCTCTATATTCCTTTTTATCATGTTGCCTAGAGTTAGTCTGTGTCACTCTTTTTGAGCTACACCTAGCAGTGCTCAGGGCTTTCTCCTGGCTCTACGCTCAAGGATCACTCCTGGTGGGGCTCAGGGGACCATGTAGGGTCACAGACAAGACAGGCACATTGCCTGCTGTACTCTCTCTTTGGTACCTGTTTGTTTCTTTATGTATGATAGGTACTACTTCTGTCAGCTAGAATTATTACTTGTGATGGAAACAAAATTCTGTATCAACTGTATTCCAAACAGCTTGCTTTTTTGTTGTTGGGGGCGTAGGGGGAAGATGCGGTCTCACCCAGTGCTATTTGGGGCCATACCTTGCAAATTTGGATTTTTAAAAATGTGTTCACAAAGTTATTTGGGCTGTCTATAACAATACATAAGATAGTCTAATCACTTCCTTTTTTTTTCTTTTTGGTTCACACCCAGCGATGCGCAGGGTTACTCCTGGCTCTGTGCTCAGGAATTACTCCAGGCAGAGCTCAGGGGACCATGTGGGATGCTGGGATTCGAACCCGGGTTGGCCGCGTGCAAGGCAAACACACTACCCAGTGTACTATTGCTCCAGCCCCAGTTTAATCACTTTCTGCCAACCTTGTTTATTATCTTGACATTCTCATTCCTACCCTTGAGCTTAGAATTTCAGTGGCTTCTGGATCTCATCTTCTTTCATTCTCTCCTTTAACACTTAATTCACTGGAGCATTTCTTTTAAACTAGGTATAAGAAGTAAACTTTCTGAATTCACTTAATGGACTTAAATTGTGGTACTTGAAATTTAATATACTTCAGAATTTAGAAGAAATTTTATGTTTATCTTTAAAAGCCTACTTTTTTTCTTACTTGGCTGGGATTAGTTTGAGGGATCAAATCAAGGGCTTTGTTACCTTCCAGGCATAATTCTATGCTGCACTGTATCCTTGGCCCTGAAAAGCTATGTTTTCTTTTGAGAAGTATGATGCAGGTAGAAATTTTGTTTGTAACTTGTTTGGTTTTTATTTTCCTTTCTGAAAATATTTATTTAAACTGGTGTTCTTAAATTTTCAACACTGCCTTTTGCTGTGGATTGTTTTGGGTTACACCCAGCAGTGCCTCAGGTCTTACTCCTGACTCAGTGCTAAGATCAGTCCTAGTGAGTACAGGGGACCATTGATGGTGCTGAGGATTTATTGTAATCAGCAAATACCTTGGCTCCTATTTTAAACATTTCTTAGTGAGCACTTTCTTTTTTTTTTTTTTTTTTTTTTTTTTTGCTTTTTGGGTCACACCCGGCGATGCTCAGGGGTTACTCCTGGCTCATGCACTCAGGAATTACTCCTGGCGGTGCTCGGGGACCATATGGGATGCTGGGAATCGAACCTGGGTCGGCCATGTTGGCTGCGTGCAAGGCAAACGCCCTACCCTCTGTGCTATCGCTCCAGCCCCAGTGAGCACTTTCTTTTTGAAAACTCCTGTTCAGTTTTGAGAGGAAACATTTTGACATATTTGCTGATTAACTCCTGAGAATTGTCTAGTGCAGACCCTCACCCCCACCCCCAAGAGAAAGCATTAATTAGAAAGGATATATACACACTTAGGTTCATGATACTAAGGGATGTCCCCAAATTCTTGCATCTAGGGGGCTGGAGCGATAGCACAGCGGGTAGGGCGTTTGCCTTGCACGCAGCCAACCCAGGTTCAATTCCCGGCATCCCATATGGTCCTCCGAGCATCACCAGGAGTAATTCCTGAGTGCATGAGCCAGGAGTAACCCTCTGTGCATCGCCGGATGTGACCCAAATAGCAAAAAAAAAAGAAAAAGAAAAAATTCTTGCATATAAATCTTCCTTCGCATGTCTCAAAAATATTGTCCAACAGTTTTTTTATTTTTATAAAGTTGTTCACAGTATTTGCTTACATTTCATATTCTTACACAATCCCACCACCATTACACCTTCCCACCATATTTCCATCCTGAATCCCAAACCATGCCCCCAAAGCAAAACTGAAATAATTTATTTTGTATTGCTTGTTATTAGTAATTCACTAAAAATGAGACAAAAAAAGGTTTCTTAGAGGAAAATGTGTGAAGATTGTTGTATTTCACTCAGGAAGCCAGTAAGCCTTTCTGTAAGAGTTTAGTAACATGTTAAAGGTTGAGCCTTGTTAGCTTATATATTTAATACATATATAAATATGTATATTCCCCCTAAGATTGATTGTCTTCTACTTTGCCATCATACCATCAGATGTGGTATGCTACTTTTGGTATAATGGTGGTGTAAAGTATCAGATGTCCAGGAATAGATTAACTCAGGGGTGAGGCTTGTCTGAGCTTTGTGGAGAGCAGCCGTGAGCATGGTGATTGTTGAGTTCTGGATGTTTTCAGCTGCTGGGGCTGGTTCTATTGGGGTGGTAGGCCGACAGAGTTTTAACAGAAACATTTTTATTAAGTAAAATTAGAAATTGTTAATTTTCTCCAAGGATAGGCAGAATGAGAGGGAGATCTGCTTTTTGACTTTGTAAGCTTTCAGTTTTATATGATGCTCATGCTTGCTATTTTAAAATTAAGTTACTTAACACCATCCACCGAGAGCATGCTTAGAATCTTAGAATCTTAATTTAACCTTTTCTGTCTTTTATTTGCTTGGTTTTGATTCATGCCCAGTGGTGTTTGTAGTCTGTTCCTAGCTCAGTGCTTGGGAGTTGCTCTTGACAGTGCCAGGAGTCAGACTAGAGGCTCCTATATACAAAGCATGCACTCCAGCCTCTTAAGCCATCTCCTCAGCCCGGCTTTTAATGGTTCTATGTAGCTCAGTTTAACTGAGAGAGACACTTTTTAGCATTGATAACTGTTGATTCATAAAAGCAGCTCATTGTTATCTTTTGCTTATGCTTTTGAGTCATTCTACTGACGAGTGAGTCTCCATAAAATCAGATTTTTCTTTTTTAATTATGAAATGGTTAAAAACAAGTTTCATTTTTAGTGTTGTCTATGAGTGTTGCTTCCAGAAACCCAAAATAAACTTCTCTTGCATATTTCTTCTAGATTTTGTAAAAAACACAAAATATAGAGCAGTGGTTTTCAACTTTTTATACCTGCAGATGAACTCCACTCTACACATCAGCTTTCAAAAACTGGTGTAGATATCATTCAGACCAGCAATTTATAAGGTTTTTTTCCCCAAAAATAAGTTAATGTAATTAAAGCAAAATAAGCATATAAATTTAGCAGATAGATTATGTATTTCAGCAAATATATAGAAAGTGAATGCAGAATGATCTTGCAAGTTTGTTGATGAATACTTTTTTCATTGTGTCTAGGGGAGATGGGATTGGTCCCTCAAATTTACTCAGATCCTTGACCAAACATGTGGTCTTCGTTCTCTCTGTATAGTGTAGCAGATTTTTCTTTGTGCTACTCAGTTGATAAGAAGCATGAGTAATAAATATCCATCTGTATTTGTTTTCCTTGCTCTGGACCCCATCCTCACATTAGGGATGAAAAAAGTATTGTTTGCTTCCTCCTATGAGTTTAGTTAGTTCTCCTATCAATAGGAAGACAGAGGTATTGTTGTATCTAAGTCTTGGTTACAGAGAGAGTTCACAACTTCTCTACCACTGAACATTTCATAGGAAGGTTAGGATAGTGAAGAGAGGAACAATTATAAGCATGAGTGTGGAGGTGAGAAGTGTTCCTGGGCATCTACATCCATTTTGTGCGTCAGAGTTTCATCCTGTTTCAACCTATCTCACCTTTTTTTCCCATAATTTTATTTATTTTTCCTTCTTAGGTTTATTTATTGAATCACTGTGGGAAAAGTTACAAAGCTTTCAGGTTTAAGTCTCAGTCATACAATGATCAAACAGCTTTCCCTTCACCAGTATTCATTTTTCACCACCAAGAACCCCAATGTACCCCCCCTCGCACCCCTCCCAGTTCTGTGAGGCAGATGATTTTTACTTAACTTTTCTCTACATTGATTGCATTCATTATTTTGACAAAAGATGCACCATTATTGTTTAGAATTTCCCCCCCAACAATCGGAATTGCTGAAAAGGCATTGTGAAATACTTTGTTTTCTATAGCTGGTTATAAGAATCATATAATGATTGTGGATTTCTGCAAAGAGCCAGATAATTACGAGATTGGTTTCTGTGCGTCTGGTGTTATGGCTGTGCTGGAGAGCCATTCGTGGGGGGCAACTTGTGACCTCGGTAGGGTGTGAAGGATGAGCCGGTACTGCTGAAGGGAGCAACACTCTTTCCCTCCCGGGGAGGCATGACGCCATAGTTTAACGCGTGGTCCATTCACTTTTCTGCCGCAAACTGCCAGGCTCTGGATTAAGTCCTTTTGCCTCTGGAGCCATGGCCGTGCCGGAGAGCCGCTCGTGGAGGTGACGGCTCATACCTGGCTTTCCTATAAACTCTGAGGCGGTGGCCATCTTGTATGCAGTCCAGATGCATTTCTGCCAAAAGCCGCTGGGTTTCGAGATTTGTTTCTGAGTCTTTGGGATCATGGCTGCTTGATCAGGAGCCAGAGAGGCTGTTTGTAGGCGGCGACTTGGGGTCTTGTTGGGATGGGAAGGGAAGGGCCGGTTCCACCCCCATCCGGTGAGGCCCAGCATGTCTCCTCACTGTGGGCCCAAACCTGACTGTCCAGTGGCCTCTGGTGGATGGGTGGATGGCAGCCACCAAGCTGCCAAGGGGAAGCAGGTGGAGGGACAGCATCCTTTCTCCCTTGGGTGGCCTGGTAAGAGTAACCTACTGCAGGAACAGGACACATTTCTGCCAAAAGACTTTGGGTTCCGAGATTCGTTTCTGAGTCTCTGGCATCATGGTCATTAAGCAGTTCAATCAGGAACCAGAGAGGCCATGCCTCCAATTATATAGCTGAGCTGGAGGTGGTTTGTGGGTGTGTTTCCCACATACCTAACTTTTGGCCATTTACTTTCTTGGTAAACTTTGCCCAAAGTTTTTGGGGTCTGGCCAAATGCAGAGCAGTAATTTTGGGGTATCTGAAAGTCTGACGGTGCCATCAGGCTGCTGATGCACTCGCCTCACAGGTACAGATTGACCTGCTGGTGGCACCATACCCCTCTATCTCATCTTCTTGATGGAGTCTTTAATTATAAAAGTCTTGTAACTTCACATTTTTTTTTCTGTTTTATTTTTTTAAGCAAATGTTTAAATAATTGCATGTTTTGCCCTTAGCACCTGGCTGCCGTAGAAGAGCGGAAGATCAAGTCTCTAGTCGCTCTCCTGGTTGAGACACAGATGAAGAAACTGGAGATCAAACTTCGACATTTTGAGGAGCTGGAAACTATCATGGACAGAGAGAAAGAAGCTGTAAGTAGAGGGAGTATATGGAAAGTTAGTTTTGGGTGTTTTTTTTTTCCTGCCTTTTCTTTTTTGTTTTATTGCATATGGAAGTTTTTAACAGTTAAACATTAGCTATCTTAAAATGCAAGTTTTATTAAAAAATAAGTTCTATCCTACTTTTACCTTTTTTTTTTAAATTATCTTTTAAAACTTAACACGTTTTTCCTTCCTATTTGCACTTTCCAGAGGATCTTCAGCTAGTATTGATAAAGAAAGGAAATATTCGTTCAGTGATCGAGCTCAGAACTCAAACTCCAGCATCAAAAAGAAAAGAAATATTCAGGGGCTGGAGAGATAGGACAGCGGATAGGGCACTTGACTTGCACATGGCCGACCTAGATTTGATTTCCAGCATCCTGTATGGTTACCTGAGCACTGCCAGGAGTAATTCCTGAGTGCAGAGCCAGGAGTAATCCCTGATCATCACCGTGTGTTGCCCAAAAACCTGAAAAAATGAGAG
The DNA here is from genome assembly GCF_029834395.1 of Sorex fumeus. Classification (NCBI taxonomy): domain Eukaryota; kingdom Metazoa; phylum Chordata; class Mammalia; order Eulipotyphla; family Soricidae; genus Sorex; species Sorex fumeus. Next base: position 48,753,447 of record NW_026606129.1, on the reverse strand, counting down.
AGAGAGAGAGAGAGAGAGAGAGAGAGAGAGAGAGAGAGAGAGAGAGAGATGTCTGAAACTAATTAACTAAACATTGACTTACATTTTGGTTTCCCAGATATGTCAAACTATTATATCTATAAAAGTTGAATCTTCAAGGCCAGAGATGTAACAGAGTTTTAGGGTAAATGCTTTGCATACATGAGGCCCTGGATATCCAGAGACAAGAAGAAAATACTTTTTTGTGGGGAGGGGAGCCACACCCAGAGATGCTCAGCGGTTATTCCTGGCTGTGCACTCAGAGATCATTTCTGGCTGTGCTTTGGGAACAAGAACTGGATAAAGTAATATGTATGGTTCCCCTTTAGTGACAGTATTACAAACCATAGTGCCTGAAAGAAAAAGAAGGGGATGATATGAGAAGAAAGCGTCTGCCATAGAGGCAGGCTGAGAGTGCCCGGGGTGGGGTGGGCGGCAGGGAAACTGGAGACATTGGTCAAGGGATGATTGAAACTTAATTATGAAGAATCTTGTAACTGTATCTCACAGTGATTCAATTTAAAAAAAAAAAACACAGCAGGCTGGAGGGATAGCACAGCGGGTAGGGCATTTGCCTTGCACGCGGCCGACCCAGGTTCGATTCCCAGCATCCCATATGGTCCCCTGAGCACCGCCAGGGATAATTCCTGAGTGCAGAGCCAGAAGTGACCCCTGTGCATCGTTGGGTGTGACCCAAAAAGCAAAAATTAAATAAAATTTTAAAAAAACACAGTAGGGGGCTATAGCGATAGCACAGTGGGTAGGGTGTTTGCCTTGCGCGCAGCCAACATGGCCAACACAGGTTCGATTCCCAGCATCCCATATGGTCCCCCAAGCACCGCCAGGAGCAATTCCTGAGTGCATGAGCCAGAAGTAACCCCTGAGCATTGCCGGGTGTGACCCAAAAAGCAAAAAAAAAAAAGTAAGTTTCAGATGGGGTCTATGAGAGGCTACAACTACTTGGAGAGAGCTGGAATGCCTTGACCCTGGCAAAAGCATTGTCATTTGTGTTTCGGAATCTTTTCCAGTGAGTTGGGAAATTCCTCGTAGGGCTGGATAGCCAGGAGTAGCCCTGAGCATGACAGGATTTAGTGTTTAGGGCTTATGCCTACTGCAAGTATGTAGTACCACTGATAAGAGCTTGGGGCCTCACACATACCAGACTTGTGCCCCATTTCTCTGAGTCATCCTCCCAGCCCTGGGGTTTTCAGGTCTTCGAGGTTTCTTGTGAATGAACTTTAGTGTGAAACTAGCAATGGGACAAGTGCTTCTAGGGACTAGCAGCAGTCATGGCTGCTGCCTGATTGACATGTTTGGGAACTTAGGCAGATGGTTGAGTAGGAGGAGGTGAGAAGATAAAGCCATATGATGATAACTGAATCATTGAATTCCCTATTGTACTCTGATTAAAATGGAGAATGCAGGACTTCGAGCAAAGAACTAGTGATCCTCCTCACAGGTTATCTGAGATCATTAAGAGTGTTATAAAGTAACAGACTAGGGAGAACTGGTAAAGAGGCTCTTTGGGTGATCTCTGTGAGAGATTCTGATGGTTTGGACTAGGGTAGCTGTAGTGAAAGAAATGGTTAGGTTTTCCGACACATAAAAGAAGGAATGGATATGTTCATTTGGGACTTGGCCCTGCTAAAGTGAATGTCAGGTTACTGGCCCCAAACTTTGCAAAGGTTTGCTTCACTTTTGAGGCCTAGCAGGTAGAGGCTTCAGGTCTCCGCTGATATTCGAATCTTTGGCAGTGGAGATGGAGTTTTCTTTTACTCTTTTACATCGTTTACTCTTTCCCACTCCACCTCCCTGCTTTATGCAGATGAAGTGGGGAGAGAAGCTTTGTGTGAACTTCAGCTGCACTTGCAGCTGTGTCTGTTTGGTGTCTTGGTGTAGAAAAGTGCTGTTGTATTCAGGTTCCGCTTAGATTGGGTTGCTTTATATATACACACAGTGTAGAAGGGAAAGGGGAGAGGAAGGCACAGTTTGAATGCAGCAAAGGGGATGGGTCTTCAGAGCACAGCTACAGGCAGCTTTGTGTGAAGCTGGGTTCCCTAGAGCTAGATTGAAGCAATGAAAGAAAGTGAGCAGATTCATTAACACTCTATTTAAGTGAGTGATTTACACTGTTCAGTTTAGCTATTTATCCACAATCCTAGGAAATGGAAAGAGAGAAAGAAAAGCTGTCTGTATCACATAACTTGGACAATTTCTGATTTTTAGTTTTGGATTATGAAAATAATACGTTAAAATGTTCAAATATAAATATATTTTTAAAAATTCTCCTAACCTCAATTCCTAGAAATTAACAGTATTAATAGTTTTGTGGCCTGTAGTTCATTTTTAGTGAGTGTTGTACATGTTTATATAGGAATACAATGTTTTTTTTTAAATCTAGGATTATGTTATAAACATTGATACTTTTGTGTTTTACTATCTTCCCATAATTATAAGTAAAGAATGATCAATTTCATTACAGGTTGAGGGTTATCTTTCTTTTAACTTTACTGCCTTTTTACATTCAAACATAACAGTGTTCGAGAACAAACTTTTCAGGTTTAGAATCACTGAGCTCTACATTAGACTTATACTACTTGGGAATTTCTAGTTCATATTATGTCTGGTTGCCTTCAAGTGAGTGTAGTCTTCATTAGTTTCAGAAGCAATCAGATATTCACACAGAAGAGAGGCGGGTTTCATGTTTGTTTGTTTGTTTGTTTGCACAGTGACGCCAGGATGTTGCCATAGTAATGCATGTGCTCCATAACAGAAATGGTCCAGCTGGAGGCAACTGGGCTCTCCTCTCACCTCAGAGATGACCTGTTTGTCCTCATTATACTTGAGCTTTAAGTGGGTTCTGTCTCACGGTGTGGGGAGGGGACAATCACGTGTCAATTCTAGTTTTTTTCAAATTTTAAGTTGGTGGACCACACCAGGCAATGCTCAGGGGTTATGTCTAGCTCTGCACTTAGACATAATTCCTAGTAGGCTTGGGTGACCATATGGTGTGCTGGGGGTTGAACCCAGGTCACCATGTGCAAGGCAAGCACCTTAGCTGATTTACTCTCTGGCCCCACAGTTCTAATTTAATTCCCTTTGATGTTTTGAAATGACAGATCTCAGAAAAAAGTATATTAAAGGTGAATTAATGAGTAAGTAAACAGGCAAAATTGGCTTTTTTTCCCCCCTCCCCTTAGCTAGCCCTTTGTTTATTTTTTTCTTTTCCAAGGTAAATTCTTTGATACTAAGGTCAGTTTCCAAAGAATGGCTGGTTTGGTAACCCACCCTTGAGTAGGTAATAACTAAAACAAGGGTGGGTTACCTTCCATTGACCTTATGAGATACAACGGCTCTTTCCAGTAATAATTCTGCTTTTGGGGCAAGAGAATTGGCTCAGTGGGCAGACCACATGCGGAAGAAGAGAAGATTGAATTCCTGGTACAGCAGATTCCCACCACCAGATGCAATTTCCTCCTCTCAACAAACAAACAAAAAGATCATACACTGACGGTTTAGCCTCTTTATAAAGCAGATCTTGACCTAAATTCCAAAATTCTCCCATAACTGCAGGACTTGCCAAGCTCTTCAGGCCAATAAAAGCTCCAAAAGAACATAGGTTGGAAATCCTCTTGTGATACCTTCAGAAGCCTGTTCTCAGCAAAGTCTTCTATTTCCTAGAAAGAGGGGTTTAAAGAAAGAAAAACCCCGGATACAGTACAGCCTGTAGGGCAGTTGCCTTGCTCTAGACTTAACCCAGATTCCGTCCCCAGCATCCCATATGGTCTCATAATCCCTGAACATAGAGCCAGGAATAAGCCGCTAGTGGTCCCATTGTGACCCCCCGAAAAGCAGAAGAAAGTAAGCAAGCAAAACCAAGGACCTATTCAGCCTTTTGATACCTTAGAGACTTGTGGTTGAAACCACTGTGTTAGATCCTTGTCAGTCTGCCTCTTGTACATTATTTCTGATTGGTCTTGTCTTGCTGAGCTAGACAGCCAGAGGATTCTCCCACTCTTTATATCCTGCAGTTCCTATTTCATATACATTCAAAGAGAGGTTCATTCAGACTGGCTTTATTAACAGCAATGCAGAATCCATCTCACTCCTTGAGACCCCCTTAAACTCTCACTGAGTGATTCATTTCAGAAGCTCTCCTCTCTCAGGAGACTCTGCAGACAGCTAACTAGCACTCAGTTTTATTGACCCTAGCCCCACATATAATCCCTGAGCACAGACCCAGGAGTCAAACCCTCTGGGCACATCTAGGGGTGGCACAAATTCATCCCAGCCCCCCAAAATAAATCAGATTAGCCACATTTCAAGTGCTCGGGAGCTGTTTGTGGTTTGTAATTGTTTTGCTGAATAGCCTAAATCTAATCAGTGCTACTTTAGTGCATCAGATCTTCCATTTCAAATGGTGGTGTGGAGAGGTAGTACAGGGTTTAAGGTGCTTGCTGGCTGGGTTTGGTCCCTGACTCTCTTGGTCCTCCAGTTACCGCACACACAACACAAAATTTTATGAATAATTTTAGTAGAAAAAATTAGTATGTGTGGGGTTTTATTGAAAAGAAATTATTGATGTTCTCTATAACCTTTATGTTATTTCTGTATATTTAGATTTTCCTTTTTCTCGTGTTCAGATTCATTCCAGGGGCAGTGGGGGGCATCACTGGTGGTGCTCCAGAGCTACTCCTCACTGTCCTGGTGCCACTACTGGCAGTGCTAGGCAAACAATGTGATTCTAGGGGTCAGACCTAGGCCTCCTGCATAGGCCTCCCAGCCTATGGGGTTCATGCTTTAGTCTCCAGCCCTAAATTTATTTTTAGCCCCTAACATAATGCTTCAGCCCCCTAAACTGATTTTCTTTTATAGCTCTGAATTAAATTAACTTTCATAGTTTTCATGGTGCATCCCGTTGTCTAAACTACTGTCAGGCATGGTTTCTGGGTTTCCTGGCACAAACAATAAATGTTCCTCTTTATTTTATTTTGGATCTCAGAAAGATTATTAAAATGTTATATTCATTTGCCAGAGAAATAACTCAGTGGATACGGTTGTTTCCTTGCATGCAGCCAACCCAGGTTCAATCCATGGCATCCCATATGGTCCCCTGTGCTTAAGAGTCATACTTAAGCACAGAGCCAGGAGTAAGCCCTGAGCACCACTGGGGTATGGTCCAGAATGTTCATATTCATCATGCTGATGTGAGTATTTGTATGTTAAATTTTACTGTGGCACTACTCAGCCAAGTGGCACATAAAAAAATGTGTGCCTTTGGGACTGGAATGATAGCAAAATGGGTAGGGCATTTGCCTTGCACATGGCCGACCCAGGTCCAATTCCCAGCATCCCATATGGTCCCCCGAGCACAACCAGGAGTAATTCCTGAGTGTATGAGCCAGGAGTAACCCCTGTGCATCGCTGGGTATGACCCCAAAGGGGGCTGTGGAATGTGTACGTTTGCAGCTAAGGCCACTTTTATTTATCCAGAGCCTTTAACTCTGGTGTCACACTCTAAAATAATATCTAACTGGAGGGTTCACTTTTGAGAGAGCATCTGAGAAGGTTGGATAGACTTGAAATTTCACCATGTGAGAAATTACTGCACTGTCCAACTGTCCTTCATTGTTCATTGATTTGCTTGAGTGGGCACAAGTAACATCTCCATTGTGAGACTTGTTACTGTTTTTGGCATATTGAACACACCACTGGGAGCTTGCCAGGTTCTGCCATGCGGGTGGGATACTCTTGGTAGCTTGCCGAGCTCTCCGAGAAGGACAGAGCAATTGAACCTGGGTCGGCTACGTGCAAGGCAAACGCCCGATCTGCTGTGCTATCACTCCAGCCCGTGAAATAACTACAGAGATACAATTGTTTTATTTGGGGTAGATTCAGGCAGTGTGAAAACTGTTTATACTATTTAAGGTCCTGCCTGATGGCACACAGACATGTCTCTAGAGTGGGCCCAGAGAACAAGAGTCTATTAGGTGTTCGGTACAAGAAAATGCAAACTTTATATTCAACATAAAGAATGCCATGATGTCACAAATGTCGGAATGGAAATCAGTTGCTCACAAAAAAAAGCTTTTTCTCTCCTTGGGGATGTAGCAGGAGGTGGGGTGCCTATGTAACTGTGTTGACGTATGAGGAATTCAGGTATATTGTGCATATCACTTAATTCTGAGAATGTTCCTGGTGTCATTTCATTTTCTTTCTTTTCCTTCAGTTAGAACAACAGAGACAGCAGTTGCTTACTGAACGCCAGAACTTCCACATGGAACAGCTGAAATACGCTGAATTACGAGCCCGACAGCAAATGGAACAGCAGCAGCATGGGCAAAACCCACAGCAGGCTCACCCGCACTCGGGAGGGCCTGGCCTAGCGCCACTTGGAGCAGCAGGGCACCCAGGCATGATGCCTCATCAGCAGCCACCTCCCTACCCTCTGATGCACCACCAGATGCCACCACCTCATCCACCCCAGCCAGGTGAGACGGACACTGCTCAGAGATTCAGTGGGAGTTGTTCCTGTATCAGGCAGAGCACAGTTGGTGATATGTCACTAAGACTTTAGAATGAATACACAGATTCATCCAGGAAACTACACAAATGAGATCTAGTTTTATGAAGCCATCATAACATGATTTTAAGATTACCAATACTTTATGTGTTCCTCTAATAGTCCTAGTATCATTAATTAAATGTCTTTATTTGGGGTTGGGGGGATTAATTTTGGGGTCAGGACTTACTCCTCAGTACTCAGGAATCACTCCTGGCAGGCTCAGGTGAGTACATGGAATGCCAGGAGTCATGTGTGCAAGTCGAGCACCTTAACCACTGAATGATCTCTCTGGCCCTAAATGTCTTTTTAATGCTTCGTTTGTTTGAATCAATATTCAAATGAGATCCACCCATTGCATTTTCCGATACTTCTCTTCAGTCTTTTAATGTGTTAGCAGTTCACCATATTCTGGTTTTTGTTGTTTTATTTCGTTTTATTTTGTGGGGTTTTTTTTTCCTTTCCTGTTAACCTTTTCCTTTGTTGATGTCAGTCAGACTTTCAAGGCAAGTACTATATGGGGCAAGGATTGGAGTGTTACACATGGCCAGACTTGCTTATATGCTTGCAGTGTATGTGACTTCCGTATCCTTCCCCCTCTCAGTCTGTGAAGCAGAAGCTTGTTCTGATACTTTCTGAATCAAGTTCACTTTGGGGTGGGGATGGAGCAGGCATTTTTCTGTAATGCCTGTTTTTGTTTGTTTTTTGGTTTTGTTTTTTGTCTCTGTAACCTAAGATTGATTCCAGTGTTGTTAGACTGGTCCATCCATTGCAGAATTCCCCATCAAACTTTTAAGATTTTACCTTCCTTTGAGAATTGCTTCCTAGAAATCTGTTTGATCAGGCATTGCAAAATCCTAAGATTTCTAAACTATTTCTTTTACATTTATAACATTTATGTACTTGGTGACTGTTTTCTTTAAAAAGTTATCTTTGGGGCTGGGGTGATAACTCAAAAGACTGAGCAAATGCATTGCATACTGGAAGCTTGGGCTCCATCTTCAGCACACCTCATAGTTCCCTGAGCACTTCTGGGTATGGTCCCCAAACCAAAAGAAAGAAAATAATAAAAAGCACTCATTTGGGCTGGGAAAATGAGTTAACTCAGGAGGCTGGAATGCATTGCAAGATCCCAGGGGTGATCCCTGGGCACTGCTGAGTATGGTCTAGTAATACTTTTGAGTGACGCTGGGAGTGACTCCAGCACTGCTTGGGAGTCTCCCTCCCAAATAATAAAAATAGGGGCCTGCGAGCTCTAACACAAAGGTATGTGGTATATGCTTTATGTGCAGAGGCCTGGGTTTGATTTCCAGTACTCATTCTCTAAGCATGCTGGGAGCAGCCTCAAGGCAGTGAGCAAGGAGTAACCCCTGAGTGTCACCTGTGTGGTCCAAAATACCAAAATAATGATAAGTAATAATTTTTTTTCTTCCTCAGCCTTTTTCCTGAAACTCAGTCCTAGAAGGAAAGGCTTTATCAGTTACTTGAATAATGGGTTACTACCACCTTCCAACTTGCCATTTTCAGAGGATAAGCATTATGTGTGCTCTTTTCAGTATTGTATATTCACATATTTTTGTATATCATAGACTTTTAAAGCTATTGTGAATGTTATTCTTTTTTTTTTCTTTTTGGGTCACACCCAGCGTTGCACAGGGGTTACTCCTGGCTTATGTACTCAGGAATGACTCCTGGTGATGCTTGGGGGACCATATGAGATGCTGGGAATCGAACCCAGGTTGGCCGCGTGCAAGGCAAACGCCCTACCCGCTGTGCTATCCCTCTACCCGGAATGTTATTCTTTATGATGCTCAAATTGTCCCATCTTTTCTCCTGGGAGCCCTTTGCAATTGACAGCTATTTGCTACCTTTTAACCATCTTTCCCTTCAAATTCAGTTCTTTCAAAGTAACTCTCAATATTTTTTTTTTTTATTTATTGAATCACTGTGGGAAAGGTTACAAAGCTTTCAGGTTTATGTCTCAGTCATGCAAATATCAAACACATTTCCCTTTACCAATACTTATTTTTTACCATGAAGAACCCCAATAAAACCCCACCCCCCCACCCCTCCCCGTCCCTGTGAGGCAGATGAATTCTAGTTAACACTCTATCTGCTTTGATTAGATTCATTGTTTCAATAAAAGATTCACCACTATTATTTAGAGTTTACCCCCCCCCCCCCCCAAATCAGACATGCTGAAAAAGCATTGTGAAGTGATTTGCTTTCTACAGCTGGGTTCAAGAATTAAATGTTGGTTTTGGATTTCTGCTATTTTACCTATTGACCCTGGAAGTATTTCTTTTTTTTTTTTTTTTTTAATTTATTTATTGAATCACTGTGGGAAAGGTTACAAAGCTTTCAGGTTTATGTCTCAGTCATGCAAATATCAAACACATTTCCCTTTACCAATACTTATTTTTTACCATGAAGAACCCCAATAAAACCCCACCCCCCACCCCTCCCCGTCCCTGTGAAGCAGATGAATTCTAGTTAACACTCTATCTGCTTTGATTAGATTCATTGTTTCAATAAAAGATTCACCACTATTATTTAGAGTTTACCCCCCCCCCCCCCCAAATCAGACATGCTGAAAAAGCATTGTGAAGTGATTTGCTTTCTACGGCTGGGTTCAAGAATTAAATGTTGGTTTTGGATTTCTGCTCTTTTACCTATTGACCCTGGAAGTATTTCTACTGAAAGTCAGATAGTTAAGAAATTGGTTTCTGTGTTCTGGAGTCCTGGCCATGCTGGAGAGCCGCTCGCGGGGGGGCAACCGGTGGCCTCGGTAGGGCGTGAAGGGCGGAGCGAAACGCCCCCCTTCCCATGAGGTTTTAGTCGCCCCCACACTCCCGGCTCATACCTGCTGTCCACAAGGCTCCCATGTGGCCGCCATCTTTCTTTCCAGAGAGGAGAGGGCGAATGGGGCAACACCCTTTCCCCTCCGGCAGACTTGATGGGCTGGATCAACGCATAGTCCTTTCACTTTTCTGCTCCAAGCTGCTGGGTTCTGCATTAAGTCCTTGTGCTTCTGGGGCCATGGCCGTGCTGGAGAGCTGCTCGCGGGGGTCGACTGGTGACCTCGGTAGGGCGTGAAGGACGGACCGGAACTTCCCCCGACCCATGAGGTTTTAGTCGCCCCCACTCCCCCGGCTCATACCTGCTGTCCACAAGGCTCCCATGTGGCCACCATCTTTCTTTCCAGAGGGAGGAGGGCGGAAGGGAGCAACACCCTTTCCCCTCTGGGCAGAAATGATTGCCTGGATTAACGCATAGTCCTTTCACTTTTCTGCTCTAAGCTGCTGGGTTCTGCATTAGGTCATTGTGCTTCTGGGGCTGTGGCCGTGCTGGAGAGCCGCTCGTGAGGGCAACTGGTGGCCTCGGTAGGGCGTGAAGGGCGGAGCAAAACGCCCCCCTTCCCATGAGGTTTTAGTCGCCCCCACACTCCTGGCTCATACCTGCTGTCCACAAGGCTCCCATGTGGCCGCCATCTTTCTTTCCAGAGAGGAGAGGGCAAATGGGGCAACACCCTTTCCCCTCCGGCAGACTTGATGGCCTGGATCAATGCATAGTCCGTTCACTTTTCTGCTCCAAGCTGCTGGGTTCTGCATTAAGTCCTTGTGCTTCTGGGGCCGTGGCTGTGCTGGAGAGCCGCTCGTGGGGGGCAACTGGTGACCTCGGTAGGGCGTGAAGGACGGACCGGAACGCCCCCCTTCCCATGAACTCTCAATATTATTAAAACCTAAAATGTACCTACATCCCAGCCTCCCTGTCCTGCCAGCACTACCCGAGAAGTAAGGCTCTGTAAGGTGTGGTTTTACTGACAAACAGTAAAATACTGACATAATAATTCCAGCACATGCACCACCCCAATCCCCCAACACAGACAGATCCCTTCCCTTCTCCGAGGGCAGTGTACACTGTGAGATGTGGAACATCACCTTAAAGATCTGTAAAATCTTTGTTCTAATTTTGCTTGGGATTTTTGGTTTGTTTTTTTCCTGTACATGGACCCAGCAATGTGTTCATATGGTTCCAGGAATCAAACCAGGGCTCCTGAGTGCAATGCATGTGCTCCAGCTCTTTGAGCTATCCTTGCTGGTACTCAAACCTGTAAGTGCTTTATCACCACTCTATAGTATTGTGCAAAGTACTATCAGAGACAATGGTTTATTTGTTCTGGAAGGGGTGGGGGTTGGGCCACACCTGCCACTGCTCGGGGGTCACTCCTAGCTCTGTGCTTCGTAATTACTTGTGGCCATGCTTGGGGACCATATGGGATGCCTGAGATTGAACCTTGGTTGGCCATGTGCAAGGCAAATACCTTACCTGTTGTACTATCTCTCTGGCTCCTCAGTGGACAATGTTTGTGATTTCTAAGGTGGAAGGTAAAAAAGACCTAGGCTAAAATAAACACAGACACTTGGAACCTGAGATGGTCCCCACCTGACTCATGTCATTTGACTTCACTTTCTCAGAAGACAGATCTTCTAAATCTCATGAAAATAGCTGATTGCATTAGCCTGAGGAAGCCAGAACTGACAAAAAATATGGTTTTACAATTTTTGTGATTAGCATAGGTCTGTATTAAGAGCCCACAACATGTTTGAGGTGCTTTTCATTGACTTTACCCAAAAATGGTGCTAGTTTGACTTTGATGTGCAAGCATTCATGTTCAAACACACAAATTATTAGGTTACATTTTCAGGCCTGCTACTTCATGTAAATGATATTTGTGGATGTGGTCTTTGTTACCTGCCAAACTTATAACACAAGATACTTCCCAGTTCTGTCAGCTTGAGCAAATTTTAAATTTCCTTCTCCCTGACCCCTAATTTTCTTCAAAGATAGTTTTCCAAAAAATTCCGTGCTTAACAAAATGGTCACAGTGCAATTTTTTTTAATGAAGTTTTATTTTAAAAAATATGCATAGAGAAATGTGATGGGAAAGATAATATGAACATGGGCGGCTTCGGAGGAGAGAAGACCCCAAAATAATTTTTTAAATAATAGTTACAATTAGGCCCCGAATATAATCATCATCCGCAGTGAATGTTCACAGAGAACCTCAAGGGAGCTCCAGCATCTATGGTTAGGTTGTAAAGATGGCCAGAGATTCTTTCCCATTGTCCCTGCATTGTGTCCTGGTGAGAACAATTGTTTGAATGCCACCCCTATACCTGTATTTTCCCTGCTTTCTAGTATCCTGCTAAATACTCAGTACATAGCTAGTATCGAGTGATATGGTGCCAAAAACCTTAAGATCATAAAGATTGTCTTTAGGGCCAAGCACTCAGTGGTTGATAGCTTGCAATGCTCTGTCTCTCAGTGTAGAAAGTAAGTTGCTTGCCTACATTAGGCTGACCCAGTTTGGAACCCCAACGTTGCATCCCTGAGCAATTCTGGGTGTGCACCCCTCAAAAAACAATACATATATCATCATAAACATTTAGTTTGGTGTATTTAAAACACCACAGAAATTATATAACTGGTACCCGGACAACCCCGTCCCTTCACAAAGAAAGCAGCTATCATGATTACTAGCGCTGTGAACTGGTTGAGTTGATTGCTCATATAGATGTAATTACACAATGATTTTTATGTCAGCCTTTTGTCACAGTGATGAAATATGTCCATGTTGCAAGTGGTTTTAGATTTGTTCAGAATGTCACACTGTAGAGCTCTACCATAATTTTCCGTCTAGTCCTTTGTTAGTGAGCGTCTGATTAATTTCTAGGGGTGTATGCTCCTATTGGAGGTTGGTGATCATATGAGGTGCAGGGGATTAAACCTGGTTCAGCCACACACAAGACAAGTGCTTTACCTGCCATACTATCCAGCCCACCTTATCTCTTCTAAAGTGGATTTGTTATACCAAACAGAAAGACAAAGGCAGTATCTACAGCAGGGCATTTCTGGTGTATAGTTGGCAAAAGGAAGCTGGAGATAGCCACATCATCTTTATTTTACCTTTAGATTTTACTGATCTTGGGCTTTGCACTGCATTTCATCTTATATTTAGTTGCAAAACTGATTTTATAAAGTGATTCCTAAAATAAAGCCTGCTCACACTTCTGGAGTGAGCTGCCTGCGTTGGGGAAGCCTTTATGCCTGTGTGTGAAAAGCAGAGAGAAAGGGACACACTGGTTTAAAACCTTTACTGTTTTCTAATTAACAGTAAAGTTTTAGGGGAGAAGCACTAGTACAGCTGGTAGGGGGTTTGCCTTACATGCGGCCCACCAGTGTTCAATCCCTGGTGTCTTATATGGTCCCCTGAACACTGCCAAGAGTGATTCCTGAGTGCAAAACTGGGAGTAGTCCATGAGCATCAATTACCCCTTATTACTCCTGGGGGCTCCTTGCAACTATAGGAATCAGGACTCCCAGACCTTCCTGGGCACACAAAAATAGCTATCGGTGACTTGAGTTAAAAGGAAATGACAGGGGCTGGAGCAATAGCACAGCGGGTAGGGCATATGCCTTGCACGCGCCCGACCCGGGTTTGATTCCTAGCATCTCATATGGTCCCCTGAGCACCGCCAGGGGTAATTCCTAACCCCTGTGCATCACCAGGTGTGACCCCCTCCCCCCCCCCCAAAAAAAAAGAAATGACAGGCTTGAATGTGATGAAGTCAAAGCTCTGCCTTCCCCTGGATGTTTATAGTAATTGAGACATTTGAACATTTTGTCTCATGGCTCTACAATGATCTGCCTGCATTAGGAAACCCTTTGTGCATTTCTCTGGGTGTGAAAAGCAAAGGAACATACTGCTTTAACACATTAACTTCAGTGTACCCCTGGTGGCTCATACTTGAATGTGGTTTAATTAACACAAGCAGCACTGCCATCAACGTGTTAAATAACTCTATGGGTTTTTCTTTCCATTATTGATAGTATAAGAATGTTTAGAAATGATTAAATTCCAGGATAATAATTGATCTAACTAGGTGAGGACTCGGACATGGTAGAGATAATTGTAATGATAAACTAGAAAATTTTTATCAATTAGTAAAACATAGGTTCCTTAAGGAGAATTCAACGAAGCTTTTAGGCATTCGATTTAACACTTCTGCCTGCCCTCCTCAGTCCCCAGTTATATACGACTCATCCCATAGGAAATAGTACTGGGGAAGGGTGTGACAAAGACATCAGCCCGATCCCTGAACTCAGCCCTGTTCTCAAAAGGAAAGGGATCCCTCATTATATGAGCTAAGTTTTTATTATCTGTTGTGTCTTTGGTCCTGCTTGCACCATGTGATAACAAAACTGCCATGTCTCTTTCCGGAGTAGTAGGTCACCCTGACAAAGAGAACAGTGAGGGCCCAGTCTTCAGCAAAGAGCATCTGTCACGGCTCCCCCGGAAGCCACTGGAGGAGGGGAGTTCTGTGAGGAGTCTGGGTTTCCCCTCACTTGGCCCTGCTCCTATGGCTTCCATTCTCGGGGGGAGCCAGCAAGGGAATCACTTTAGATATTTTAGGAATGGAGCAATGAGATGTGTTCAAGGTTGGAAATTCACAGGTTCCCTTTTCTAGGTGATGATCTTTTCCCACCTGCCTCTCCAGGCAAAGAATAAAAATAAAATCCTTAAGTGATATTCCATTAGGCATGATGGGCGTAACACTTTAGTAAAAGATCTAATGAACCTGAGAGCTTGTGAGGGATTTTTCCACTAGACTAAAACTAATTTTAGCAAACCTTTCCGTTTTTCAGGCTTCAGATGCCTGCTGTGTTGTTTTTTTTTTTAAGAGCTTGTATGTAGGTCATACTCCCACCAGTTTGTGTTTTGATGTTGCTGTTTTGAAGTCTCCCCTTCTCTCCCTCCCTCCTTCTCTTCTTCTCCCCCCTCTCCCTTTCACCTGTCATTCCTCTCCCCCCATATTCACTCAATCTTTTTCTGGGGAAACTACCGATCTAGATTTTTATTATTTTTTTTTTTTAAATGGGGAGTCTTCCAGCAGTTTTTGGAAGCTACTCTGGCTGTGTTCAGGGTTCACTCCCAGCAGTGCTCAGTGGACCATGAAGAGTCAGGGATCAAACCTGAGACTTCTGTATAAATAGCAAATGCTCTGTTGAACTGTTTCCCTGATCTGTGATTTTTCTTTTTTTGGGGGGTGGGGGTGACTGGGGGGGCACACCTGACAATGCTCAGGTATTATTCCTGGCTCTGCACTCGGGAATTAACTCCTGGTGGTGCTCCCAGGGGACCATATGGGATGCCGGGGATCAACCATGTACAAAGCAAATGCCTTAACCACTGTACTGTCTCTCCAGGCCCAGATTTTTTTTTTCTCTTTCTTAAATAGAAAAACATATAAATCCACCCTTTACTTTGTTGGTCTGGCCTATTACGAATTAGTGAAAAAATCCATCAGATATTGTCCATTTAAAAATTGGTCAGAGGGGCCAGAGCAATAATGCAGCAAGTAGAGTATTTGCCTTGCACAAAGCTGACCCGGCTTCAATCCCCAGCATCCCATATGGTTCCCCAAGTACCACCAGGAGTAATTCTTGAGTGCAGAGCCAGAAGTAACCCCTGAGCATTGTGGGATATGGCCAAAATAACAAAACAAACCATCTTTGGGGCCAGAGAGGCAGAGCACAGCAGGCAGAGCACTTGCCTTGAATGTGACTTAACTTGTTAGGTTTAATCCCCAGCACCCCATATGGTCCTACAAGTACCTTCAGGAACAAGCCCTGAATACTGTCAGGTCTGGCCTGAAAGCTGACAGAAAACCCTAACTTTAGGAACTGTACGTAATTCCTTTTTCACAGGTATATATATTTTTTTAATTAGTATTACGAATGATTCTATGAGCTGGAATACCATAAAGAATCCTTCAAGACAGTAGGAAAGAGTATTCTTTTAGTAATGGCCTGGAGTTGATTAGCAATAGGAAGAATGTATCACAAAGATTTCCAAAGGAAGATTGCAGAAATAACTTACGAAAAACAAGGCCTCTTGCTGAGCACCAGCCACCAGGTGTGGCCTAAATACAAAAAAAAAAAAAAAAAAACCAAATCACCAAGGGTGCTTCTTTATCAACTTCAAAGGACTGGTCCTGCTTCATAAATAGTAAGGTTATGTGTGTGGTGCTTCCTTTTTGAAACTTTGAGAGGCACACACTGTCCCTTCACCATTTTCTCCAGGGTTCTACTGAGGCATCTAATCCCTCGTCTCCAGAGAGCAGAATAGAAGTCTTCCTTTATCTTTTCACCTTTATTTCCACCCAAACTTAACATGCCCAGACAGCAGGCCTGAATTATTCTCCTCAGCTCCACTCTTGTGCTTTCTCCT
Organism: Sorex fumeus; assembly: GCF_029834395.1. Lineage (NCBI taxonomy): Eukaryota > Metazoa > Chordata > Mammalia > Eulipotyphla > Soricidae > Sorex > Sorex fumeus. The sequence goes on along the minus strand of NW_026606129.1, from coordinate 48,737,572 downwards.
TGGTCTATCACCTACCCCCAGGATGCCAATGGGGTGATGTCCCCAACCTTTCAATTCCTGTTCCTGCATATTCATTCGGCTCTCATGCAGCCCCTATTTCTCTGCAAAAGAACTTAGTGTCTGGTCTAGACTGCGACTTCTCTGCAATCCTGAAAGCTTTCCATCCCGTGAAATCATACCCATATTCTGTCCTCCAGAACCTTTCACCATCTTCCCTATAGCCTTACTTTCCATGCCCGTAGTCCTGGTCATTGTGCCAGGCTAATTCAGCCCCCTGTGTTTTTGAGTCATTTCTGATCAACAGCATGCTCTATAAACCTGGTCATGTTTTTATTTGTCAACTGTTTGGATTCTGTTGCTCTTCAGTGGGCTGGAGCAATAGCACAGCGGGTAGGGCATTTGCCTTGCATGCAGCCGACCCAGGTTCGATTCCTCCACCCCTCGGAGAGCCCGGCAAGCTACCGAGAGTATCTCGCTCGCACAGCAAAGCGTGGCAAGCTACCCATGACATTCGATATGCCAAAAACAGTAACCAGTCTCATAACAAAGTCGTTACTGGTGCCCGCTCGAGCAAATCAGCGAACAAAGGAAGGACAGTGCTGCAGTGCTCTTCAGTGGTAAAATGCACATGGTAGTACATAAAGCAGTTCAAGAACCTTGGGATGACTGGTGAGAATAAGCAGCATATAAGCAGTAGCTCTGAAGAATAGCATTCACATGATTGTCTCAGTGCTGAGCGCAGGTGTTATGCACAGAATCGTGTGCTATTAATGCTGTCCGTTACCTATTCCCCTCTGCCTCCTTTACTCTATTTATACATCATCCTAAATCACAAGTCTATCACAAGCTTGTCACAGTGAATACTGAATGTGCTTCCTTCCAGGGTTTCTCTTGATGTGCCTGCCACCCCTTTGTACTCATTCAGCCTTACGTGACTTACAGTGTACTTGTCATTGGCTCTTTTCATCCATCATTTCCTAAACCACTGGGTTCTCCAGTACTGCCTATGTCTCAGCACTCTGCCCCAGCAGCTTTTATTGCCAGTGGCTATTTGGTGTGAGTGCAGTGACAGTGACAAGCCCAGAAGTAGGCACAGCGCCTGCTCTTGCTTTTTTTTCTGAAGTGATTTGACTAGGCTGTTTTCACCAGGTGGGGGTCTTGGACTTCTGGGTTCTTTCTTGATGACATTTCCAAGCACAAAGAGGCCGCAGAGGCCTACACCTGCTTACCCGTTAATCCTGGGACCTGGTGTTGATTTTTTTATGCTTTAAAAAAATTGTATTCGGGGCTGGAGCGAGAGCACAGCAGGTAGGGCGTTTGCCTTGCATGCGGCCAACCTGGGTTCGATTCCCAGTATCCCATATGGTTCCCTGAGCACTGCCAGGAGTAATTCCTGATTTCAGAGCCAGGAGTAACCCTTGTGCATCACCAGGTGTTACCCAAAAAGCAAAAAAATAAAAAAAATTGTGTCCCAAGACTGAAACAATAGGACAATGGGTGAATGGGTAGGGTGTTTGCCTAGCACACAGGTTCTGTGCCCACCACCGCTATAGTCCCGTAAATACCACGCGGTGTGGTCCCAAAAAATAAATACAATTTTTTTAGAAGCACACACTCCAGCCCTTTGGGCTTGCTCTCAGCTTCTGGATCTCCATCTGGACTGAGCTGCAGCCCTGGACAGTGAGCTGATCTGGTGGTAAAGCCCTTCTTTGAGCTGTGTTTTGCATCGTATCTTCAGGAAGGTATTTGACTAAGCTAACTAGATGATTGGGTTTTTTTTAGGGATACTTTATGTAAATAAATTCTTTTTTCTTTTTTTTTGCCATTTTATTTATTTTAATTTTTACTGGTGAAACACCACGAGGTACAGTTAAGTTATAGACTTAAAATTTTTCTGCTTGGGTTTCAGTTATACAATGATCGAGTATCCATCCCTCCACCAGTGCCCATTTTCCACCACCACTGATCCCAGTATCCCTCCCACCCCACATCCTTCCACCCCACCCTGCCTCTGTGGCAGGGCATTCCCTTTTGTTCTCTCCCTCCTTTTGGGTGCTGTTGTTTGCAAAAGAGGCATTGAGTGGCAATCATGTTCGGTCTATAGTCTACTTTCAGCATGCATCTCCCATCCTGGGAGGATCCTCCCCAACACTCTTTATTTGGTGCTCTCTTCTCTATCTGAGCTGCCTTTTCCATAATTTCTTTTCTTGAAAGTGCCAACCTTTGGGACTGGAGTGATAGCACAGTGGGTAGGGCATTTGCCTTGCACGCGGCCCAACCCTGGTTCGATCCCCAGCATCTCATATGGTCCCCTGAGCACGGCCAGGAGTAGTTCCTGAGTGCATGAACCAGGAGTAACCCCTGAGCATCGCCAGGTGTGACGCAAAAAAAAAAGAAAGTGCCAACCTTTGACAGGGTTCTTCACAGACATGTCCCATTGTCTGACCGTGCCCCAAATTGAAAATCAGAGATTATGATAGAACATTGCTTTTGTTGATATTTCAGATTCTTTGAAAACTTGTATTTAGCCAACTTATACATTAAATTGATCTCTTTCTTCTTAGTACACTAACTTAGTACTTTTATTCTCCCACCACAGGTCAGATACCAGGCCCAGGTTCCATGATTCCTGGGCAGCCTATGCCAGGCCGCATGATTCCCACTGTTGCAGCCAACATTCATCCTGCTGGGACTGGCCCTGCCCCTCCTGGTATGCCTCCAATGCCAGGAAACATCTTAGGACCCCGGGTGCCACTCACAGCACCTAATGGCATGTGTAAGTAGCATGGTTGGAGGCTGCATAATAACCCAAGGGTTTCCTGGGAGGGCTATAGAGAAAGGAGGAAGGCTTTGTTCTCTGTGTGGCTTGGTTGGTCCATGGAATTGGTCCATGGACAGTATGGCCTGTGGTACTGGTGATCTGTTCTGGCTGCTTTTGGAGGCTGCATAATAACCCAAGGGTTTCCTGGAGGGCTATAGAGAAAGGAGGAAGGCTTTGTTCTCTGTGAGGCTTGGTTGGTCCATGGAATTGGTCCATGGACAGTATGGCCTGTGGTACTGGTGATCCGTTCTGGCTGCTTTTGACCAATGCTCTTTGGCATCCCTGACAGGAGATGCCCATTAGCCAGTTCAAGTGCCAAAGCTACATGTATGTTCTTGACCACCAGAAACTGGACCCTAAGGACCAAAAGACATTTTCTCCCACTTCCATTAAACCTCTCTAGTTTGAATCTTATAAACATATAAAGCTATTGGGCATTGTTTCCCTTATAGGGACCTTTTATGTATACAAGGTTCAAAAGAGGTATGTGTGAGAAGATGAGGTTGAAAACAGGCCACAGAGATAGTATGAGGGTTAAGGTGCATAGAGCTGTACCCAGTTCAATCTCCAGTACTACGTGTAGCACTATATATATGTATATATATATGGTTTCCTGAGCACCACTTGGTGAAACCCAAAGACAGAAAAGGTGACAATTGAGCATATAAATAGTGGCTGCTGAGATCCTGGGGCTGTGCTCAAAAGGAACAGACTGTGCCAGCAAGCTCAGTTGAGAAGGCACAGGCACTGCTGGGCTCTCTTAGTGTATGTAAGGCCAGATCCTGTCTCCTATAGAGCTACCCTTGCACTGCTCCAACCGTGGACTCTTGGAGGTTTGCTTCAGAGACTCTGGCTACTTCTTGCTCCTATGGACTTTGAGGGCAGTGAAAAGAGTTGCCAAATCAGCCGGTTATGGCCAGGTGCCCAGAAAAGATGCCCTGGCTATTGCTTTTCACAATGGAGAACTTGGACACTTAAATCCCTGCTTCCAGGAGCTTCAGTATAGACAGCAAGTAATGGACAGTTGAATAATAGTACAGACTTTATCAAAAAGTAACATGAAATAGGAAGTTCCTTGAGTGCAGAGTGTTACTCTTGGAGACTTCCCTGCACCAGGGGGCAGACTTCATGGACAAGAACACAATCAGTCTCTCTCTCTCTCTCTCTCTCTCTCTCTCTCTCTCTCTCTCTCTCTCCTCTCCTTTCCTCTCCACCCCCCAGAGCCCTCTCCACCACCCTCCCCCTTCCACCTCTCTCCTTTCTCTCTCCCCCTCCTTCCCCTCTCCCCCCTCTCTCCAAAAATGTGAGGGGGGAGAACCTCTCAAGATACTATAGTAGTGGTGTTATTGTTCTTTTTTGTTATGTTTGTTTTGGGGTCACACCCAATGATGCTCCAGGGGTTACTACTCCTAGCTCTGTGCTCAGTGATTACTGCTGGAAGGATTGAGGAGGAGTAGGGTTGTGTATGGGGTGCCAGGATCAAACCCTGGTCGGCTAGGCAAATGCCCTACTTGCTTTACTGTCCTCTGGCCCCAGGTTCTTCTTTTTTCTTTTACAAGAGAATACTGCATTGTCATCTTACAAGCAATGTACACGTGTATTGACCTATCAACTGAGTTGGCTAGTTTGCCCTCCTTGTTACAGAGCTAATATCCTTGGGCTTTATACTGTCACATCCTACTGCTCATCCGGGATTTGCAATTGCCGCGTCTATACTATGGGTCCTCAGTGGACATGTCGAGCTTTTGCATGTTCGTATTCACGCACACAGGCTCCCTGTCACAGACAAGCATTTCAGAGGTTCAGATGTGGTCACAACTGTTAATTTCTCTAGGATCACTGGTCAAGAAGCTTTGAAATTGAGGCCAGAGCAATAATACACTGGAGTAGGACAGCTTGCCGTGCACGCGGCCAATCCAGGTTCAATCCCTGGCATTCCATAGGGTCTCCTGAGCAATCCCAAGAGTATTCCTAAATGGAGTAATGGAGTAATCCCTGAGCATCGCCCCAAAACAAAACAAAACCAAAAAAAAGCTTTTGAAGAACCATGGGTGTTTGGTGGAAATGTCCAGGGAGGAAGATTGGGTGAATTGACTGGTAAGCAAGACTGCACCGTAATTTATTTGTTTTGTATGTTTTCATTTCTGCCAAAATCTAAACTCTTTTTTAAAAAAAATACATGGATTAGATGATCTCTAGGGTTCCTTTATACAATAAGGCAGCCAAAGTTGAAGTAGAACAAGCCCCAGGCACTCATACTAATTGTTCCCTTTAGCACCCGACCTAGTTTTGACCAAAAATCCAAGGACAGCAGTTCAGGAGCTGCGAGGCACACCAGGAATGTCTAGCTTGTCAACAGCTGCCTCAGATGACACTTTCTGACCCTGATGAATACAATTCATCAGCAAGTATTTAGTGAAAATCCATTGTGCCCAACAGGCTGGCCACTGTGAGAGAAAGAAAGAAAGGGAAGACACAAAACTTGCCCAGGAAGGAGGTTATCATTTAATTGGAGAAACAAGATTAGCAGAGAGCCATTAAAACATAAGCAAAACATAATAAAACCACAGTATAATTCAGTTCTATAAGGTCTGTAGCATTCTGGGAAGGGGGCGTTGACCTTGATGTAGGCACCTCCCCTTCCTCAGCCACCTGAATGTGGCGAGTAGCTGAGCAGTGATTTGGCGCCTCAGATGGGCCGGGACCAGGGACAGCCATGTCCCGCAAATTGTACTGCTTGTTTGTGTCCTCAGCCCTGACAGCTACTCTTGCGTGTGTTTGCAGACCCCCCTCCACCGCAGCAGCAGCAGCCACTGCCACCACCGCCTGCAGACGGGGTCCCGCCACCTCCTGCTCCAGGCCCACCAGCCTCGGCCGCTCCCTAGCCTGGAAGATGCAGGGACCATACACGTCGAGTTCCACCAACTGGAGTACAGAATGACAAGACTTGTGTTCCTCAGCTTCCTTGGGTTTCTTTCAGGATTTTCCTTCTTGTAGCCCCAAGTATCCCAAACCAAATCTCCCCATTCCTCTTGCCACCCCTCTCCATGCTCCGACACCTCTTGTGTTAGGTTTTCATCTGACCCTCAAGGGGAAGCCTGTGGTGACAGTGTGTCCTGATCATACTCAGCATGACCTAGGTCTCTCCTGTCCTAGTACGGGGTCACACTGACATTTTATCTGCAGGTTCTGTCAACAGTAGTCTGTGTCTTTGCAGTTTTTGCTTGCCTGCAACTTCTGCTATGTCTTTATGCTTCTGTGGGTAATACTCTGTAATCATTATATCTTTTTTTTTTTTGTCATTATTGCTTTAACAGAAAGCATCCTATGTTAATAGGAACCAAAAAATGGTGATGGGCAAAGGGGATAGCCAGAGGAAACAAACCTTAAGGCATTATAAGTGACCTTATTTCTGCTTATCTGAGCGAAGAATGGTGCTGATGGTGAAGTTCCCTGAGATTTTCACCACATATTGATGCACCAGAATAAAAAAGAGACGGGGGTGGGTGGGGACGAGACCCCATTGACTTCATCCCACATGAGGACTGGGGGCCTCCACCCTGCCTGGCGGAATAGACCCCTTTGTAGATCTGAGGGGAGAGCACAAGCATTAGGACAGATCCACCCGTTCCCCGGGCCCACTGGTTCTGGTTTTCTATGCAGATAGTTTGTTGGATTGGGGTGGGTGTTTGGTTTTTCTGAGGGCAGTGTAAGTTCTGAGGGCTGGGACTTGGGGAGGTACTCCTTATTTCCCTGGATGAGCCTGGAAACTTCTAGGAGTCTAGGGCAATAGCCACCCCCAAGTTATCTTGCCTACTATTCACTGCTTTATATGCATTCTTTTTTCTCTCCTTTAAAAAAAAGAAAAAAAAAACCTTTAAAAAAGAAAAAAAAAGTAGCTAGTGCTAAGCATTGTAGCTCATGGAACTTGGTTAGGATGGCTGGGGCTTCATAGCCCCAAACTACCTCTTGCAGTAGTCAGGGTGAGCAGAATTTGAGTGAAGCGGTACTTTAGCTTTGGGATGGGATTGGAGAAGAGGACCAGGATCAACAGCCTCTTGTACCTACTCCTTTCCCTGAGATTTTACATTCCATCTATCACAGGATTGTCACAGTGATGTTGGGGATACAGAGGAGGGGTGCTCAGGCTGGGAGAGTGGAATGCTGTCCCAAAGGAAGAGCCACAAAAATGCCTTAATTTGAGCCCATCTCTATCCCTGCTGATGAATGACTTGGAAGTACTTGTTTGTTTTCTCTCCTTGTCCTTCTCTCACCTCTGTCTTCCTGTAGGTGGGTAAAGGGCAGTTTTTGGTAGAACTCAATTTCCAAAGCACCTCTTCACTTCACATTCTCAAGTGGCAGTTGAATTATTCAGAATGCAAAGTGGAACATCGTTTGGATCTATTCTATATACTAAAAACTATAAAGCTTTACATATAAGAGGGTGTAGGGAGGTGTTTTTCAAACACCTAACAACTTTTTTTTTCCTCCTTAATATCAGAAAGCAAAAAAAATAAAATAAAACCACAGTTAAGATTTGCCTTTCAAACCCTCAGGTGTTGCCTCTAATCAGGTGACCCTGGTCACCATGAGAGCTCTGGTACCGAGGAGACCTTGCTCCTTGTGAGTGTATTTCTGGACTCAAGTGGAGATGAGCCTGTTCGCTCCTACTGGAGCTTAGTCCCAGTGCATCCACCTCCAGACAGACCCCAGTGCCTTTGACAATGGCTAGGGTTTTCCCTATTTCTTATCAGTCTCTCCCAAAGGAAACGCATTCCAAATACTTGCTCCACTGGGGTCTTAGGGGAAAAAAAGTGGAATTCTGGTTCAAACTGTGGTCTCTGGTAACCTCAGGTCTTTATTGTGATCACTTTGAAATTTAAAAAGATCCAGGTGGAAATATTTTTACTATGCTGGTAATTATTCTACAGAACACCTGAATTCTTAACATTGTTATATTTCACTGTAAGTGCTGACTTTTTCTTTTCATGTCTTCGATCTGGTTTCCCTTCATTCCTGTAATACAGCCACCCAATTTTGTGATGGGAGGGGGGGATAATATGTGGTTTTTGTACAAATGTGTTTCTCATTGTGTTATTTTGGAAAAATGAAGAGAGGGAATATTGGGAGTTTGGAGGAAACTGATCAAAAAGGCCTACTCTCCCTCTTTTTCAGTGAATAAATAGAACATCGTTTATGGATTCTAAGCCTATTCTCTGTATTCATTTGATAGTTTCTTTCTGTGTTGTTTGAAAGCTTATTAATCCCCACCTGATCTGGTCAGCAGTTAAACATCAGTGGCTTGGGAGGGTTGGGAAGCCCTGGGGGAGATCTCTGCTGGAGGCCTTGATAGGAACATAGGGATAAATGCACCTTCCCTCAGTTATTTCCATGAGCAAATGAAGAGATGGGTAGTGGAAGGTTATCTGCAAGGGATAGCCTATGTCCTGGTCCTCCAAGACGGGAAAAGTTGTGCTTGATAAGCCAGAGAATGTTATCAGGGTGCGGTTTACCTTGGTAATGGGGGCTGAGGAATTAACCATACCCAGTAGTGCTCGGGGGATCATAGAGAGTACTGGTATTGAAGCCAGGTCTGCTGCATGCAGGGCAATTGCCTTGTTTTACAATATCTCTCCAGCACTGGTTGTAGCTTAGATAGCCCCAAGTTAACAGTATAAGCCTTGCAGACAGATAATTCGTGAACATTTATATACTTAATGGCATCTATTGAGCCACCCCACAAGTACAGACCCTGTACAGAACACAGCCATGACTTCACATGCTTTATCCAGGTGAAGCAAAGTAATGATGGCGGCATTGTGTTTTGTGGGGTGGATCATGGGGGGTTGGGTTTTTGCAGGGGTGGTGCCAGGAATTTAAACCAGGAGTACAGCCCCAGGCGAGGCAAATGCCACACCTTCTGTATTAGTTTCCTGACCCTAAGGCAGTGGTGGTTTGGAGTGGTGGATCCTGGCTCTCAAACTTGAGACTTACCCTTGTACAGCATATACTCTGCCACCAAGCTGTATCTAGCCCAGGAAGTGAATGCTTAACTCTATAACATTTGCCAGGCTGCTGGTGGTCTGCTTCCTGACTTGTTGGAACTCTTCCCTCTAGTAAAGAGTGCTAGAATTAATGGGGTCTCAATATTACATACTTTTATGAAGGTGCTGAGGAAGGTTAATCCTTGAACAAAACAAAAACCTGGTTTATAAACTTGGGTGTTAATTCTTTGTAGAGCTTAACAGAATATGTACAATCAACCAGTCTCCCACAGGTTCTTTATCCTTACTACAAGGTAATTTCCCCCAAATGCGATTAAGAACAGCATTTTCTAACTTCAGTGTGGATCTGAATACCCCCAGCAGAGTTGTTACCATACAAGCTGCTGGCCTGGCTGATACAGTAATTCTGGGCTAAGTTGTATAATTCTACATTTTTAACAGGTTCTCAGGGGAGTTCTGATTCTAGGAACAACCATGTGAGAATTATACTGTTAAGAAGATTGTATGATGGAGTCACATCTCTCTAGTTCTTAATAACTCGATCTAGCAGCCCCCTGATCCTCAGAGCTTACTCTGTGCCAGACTCTGGAATTTGTACACAGCACGGTCATTGTAATAAATACGGTGCGTAGGGGTTACCAGGTCATAGTTAAATACTAGATAACGCCAAGTGTTTATTAGGAAAATCAAATGAATCAACCTAAACAGTTTCCAAACAACTAGTTTTCCCTGAGACCAACTAGCCCTGGTCCAACTCTTCTGGGACTCCAGAAATAGCCTTAACTGAACCTTTTATTCCCTACTGCCCCCAAAGTTCTTTCTAGGCCTTAATAAACTCATGTAGATGAGCCAAGAAGCTGGTTTGTAGCATTAACCTTAATGACCATGACCATGTAATCTATGGTCCTTTGTAGACCTCAGCAGAATGGCTGTGCCTTAATACAATACAGTAACCACAAGCTTGGTGTGGAGCAGTTGTACAGTGGGTAGGACATTTGCCTTGCTGACCCGGGTTCAATCTCCAGTACCCCATTACTGTCCCCTGAGCCCACCAGGTGTGGCCCAAAAACAGGGAGAAGAGGTCAGTAACCACTGTCTTCAAGCCATCAGGCAGGAGAAAAAATGCCCTTCTTTGCGGCCAGAGCAGTAGTACGGTGGTGGGTAGGACAAATTGCCTTACATGCAACCAACCTGGGTTTGATTCCTAGCATCCATATGCTCCCCCTAGTACCACTAGGAATGAACCCTCAGCACAGAACCAAATAGGTCCTGAAGCACCCCTGGGCGTGATTCTCACACACACACACACACCCCTACCCCCAAAAAAGGCTGTTCTGGCTCTGTGGCCATCTTAAGTTCTCTACCAGATTGAGGAGTATGGGGAGTGGCAGGGCTTCTGGATGATAGGGACCCTTCACACAAACTCCTTTTGTTTTTGGACCACACCCAGTGATGGTCAAGTGTTACTCTGATGGTGTGTGGTGTGTAGGGGAACATACAGGGTGCCAGGAATCAGACCCAGGTCTGCTGTACTATCTCTCCAGCCCCAAAAGCTAATTTCTATAGCTGGTTGGACTGTGATACCAACCATGCTGGGATTCCTGTCCAAGACCAGGGCACTGCTTGTCTGTTGGCTTACTTTTCAGTGGCTTACTGGGTTCCCTGGAAGCATGAGAGAGGTTGCCACTGAGGACGTGGCAGGGCTGTTCTGCAGAAAGACCTGGTTTCTAATGTGAGAGACTGACTGATCTGACTTGTTTTGGGTGACTCTCCCAACTGACTTAGTTTTTAGGGCCATCAACTCAGGATCCTTTCTGATTTTGTGGCCAATCCTTCCTAAACAAAATGATCGTGACTACGCTTTGGTAACCTTTCCTGGGATGAGGGCATTTTGCAATTGAGAGTATATGGTTCCCTGCAGTGAGAAGGTGGTGGGTCATCTCACAACACCTTCCTTATGCTGGTGCATGGACACCTCTCCAAGCAGCTCTTCATCCATACAGTCCCAGAGATGACTGCCCTCCAGCCGTAAAGGGGTCGTGCTGGACATCATGTCTGATCAATAAAGGACATGAGTTTAAGTCTACTGATGAGCTGAACCTGTTCAGAGATGAGTGAAGTCTTGAATGCCCCAATGGATGTGGGATGGGGTGCCTCCGTTCTGCTAGATGAGACCCTAACACTGTGTGTTGATTCATCTTCAGAATTAAACGAAATAAAAAAAAAAAAGCTATATGAAAACACCTTAGGTTCAAGTCCTGGCCTATCCACTTCAATGATTTCAGTGACAGAGTTGGTGTCAACTTGGCAGATCAGTAAAATGATCAGTAAGATATCTGTGTTGTGGTTGTGAAGAATAAGACAAATTATAGACTACAAGAAGATGAGAACTTCATTTAAATGTTAGTGGTTACTAATGAGGACTTAAAGCCAGGAACTGCTGCTTCCTGTCCAGAAAGAAGTATGCCCCAACCATGGCAACTGAAGCAGCTCCTGCCCGGGATTACAGCCCCTGATGAAGCCAGGGGCTTTCTATGCACAGGGAAGCAGGCTGTCACTATGGTGATGGGCCCGGTGCCTGCCTTGGTGGTAGAGGCAGGTTGCCAAACTCAATAAGAACCTTGGAGGCATGCAGAAACTACTGCCTCCGAAAGCATCCCTGATGCCCAAACACTCTACTTGAATGTGCAGGCCAGAGTTTGAACTCTTGATAGTGGTCCATTTCCCTTTAACTCTCCAGTTACTACATCTTTCATTGGCTCCTTTTTACCTTAGTTCTTGTATCCAGGAAAATAATTCATTTAAAATATTCAAACATTCATTTGACAATCCATGGTTAAACACTTTGCGTTCTGACTTTACCAAACCACAGTGTTGATATTAAATCCTTCATTTTCTACCCCCCTCACCTGTGCAAATACTCTTCAGCCCATCTTGTGGAGGTATCACCAAAGCAGGTGTTCTCCAACTGCTGGTGAGATCGGCTAGGGAGGATCAGAATAAAAATGAATGGCAATAGTTGATTAAAAATTCCCAACTGGAGAAAGTGATAACAGTTGTCTCCAGGGAAGAGAAGATTGCTGAGCAGACAATGGGAAAGAAGACATTTCATACTTTATAAATAGAGTGAACAACTTTATAAATAGAGTGAACAACGAGTAATATAGTTCTAACATGACGTCCACACCTTGAGGAAAAGGTGGGGAGAGGATGTCATTCCCAACATGTGATGTATATCATAGTCTCCATCTATAAGGCCTTCCCACACAGACTGGCCTCAGGAAGGAGGTCAGCCTATTAAGATCTCCACTGTAACAAGCAATACCGAAGAGTCAGCCACAGAAGCAGAGGAGCCACCAGACATTGGAAGCAGTGGGTTCGTATGTGTAAATTCCTCTGTTAACAGCTATGTGCAGAGCCCTACCCAGTCTATCTAGAAAAGAGAGGGGCTGGAAAAGATAGTACAGCAGTTAGGGCACTTACCTTGCGCGCGACCAACTTGGGTTTGATAACCTTGCACCATATATGATCTCCCCACCCCACAAGCACTGCCAGGAGTGATTCCTGAGTGCAGTCAGGGGTAAGCCCCGAACAATGCCGGGATGTGGCCCCAAAACAAGTGGTAATTCAAATGTGTTTAATGTCCACAAAGGCAGCACAAAGCCATCCCAGGGAAGCTCCAGACCCAAGTTCTGGGGTGGAGAAGATGGTTGCAATTCATTCAGTTGCAATTGCAATTAGGGGTCCTCCCTCAACCTGGCTCTGCACCCAAGTGCCTTATCATCCAACAGGGAATTAGTGTAGACAGAAAGATTGGGACCAACGTGTCTGAACTGGGGGCGTAATAAGGCTTCACTATGGAGAACATAACAGCAACTAAGCTTTATGGAGTTAGGGGTTTGTCAGGTCCACCTAGTGGGGAGGGACACCCAGGGCCGAGCAAAGACCGCAGCTGCAGTTTCAGAGAAAGATTGAACCAGGGAGCCCCATCAGAGATACTCACTGGAAAAGCAAATCTTCATCTTGGTCACCTATGTGGTTTCCTTGAGACAGAAATGGGAGTATCTCTAATACCCAAGCTGCTCCATCAACTGTGATCTTGAATGTCATCTGTTACTTGGATCAGTAACAGATCAGGTAGCAACTCGGTGACTAGCCAGGGCTGCCTCCCCAACAAGGAAGGTCGCCTACACAAGCAGCTGGGGCAGGTCGACTACATCTAACACCTGTCGGGGATCTCCATGTCCCTGGACTAACCTCTGGGGTCTCAGATCTGACAGGAACTTAAGCTTTGGTTTCCTAAGAGAGGGTAACAAATGGTGTTCTAGGGAGAAAGTGAGGGAACAGGGATTAGAGCCCAAGGCTGCCCAGAGGCGGCGAAAAGACAAGTGGAATAACCTCAGTCCTTGGTCCTACCCACAGGATCATTCTAGAGGGGCTGGCAGTTACAGGTACTGACTGGCTGCAGACAGATTAGGTCTGATCCGATTAAGGCCTGGGCCACCGGCTTCGTCCTCTAAATTGGCACCGCCAGAGCCTGCCCCGCCCTTGTAGAAACCTCTCTGAAGCCCTTCTCCATCCAAACACCGGGTCGGTGCAGAAATCGAGAAGCTCCGTGTGTGCGTGCTCAGGGCTCGGTTTAGCGCCACATCCCCAGACTCAGGCTTCCGCCCCCTGCGGTCCCTAGAACCCCGCCCGGAGCCTGCGGGTGTCTGGGCCCCCGCCTCCGTGCTGGCAGCGTGGCGGGTGGATTCCCCGCGGGTGGGGGTACCCGTGCCAGCCCTGCTCGCGGAGGGCGGCCCCGTCCCGCGGGTCTCCCGCGCCGCACCTGTCGACTCAGGCGCGCGCGGAGCTATGCGCCAGCCTCCGCGCTACTCCGCGTCCGTTTGTCTCTGGGTCCCGAGCCGGGGGTCTGTCTGTCCCCCCTGTCAGGGCGTCTGAGCAGGGCCGGCGTCAGAGCTACGTGCGGCGGGGCGGGAGCGGCGGGCGGGGTGGGGGCGGCGCTGAGCGCGGCAGCGGCGGCGCGGGAGGCGGGGAGGCGCGGCGCGCCGGGGACAGCGGCGGACGGCGGCGGCGGCATGCGGCTCCTCGCGCTGCCCATCGTGGGCTGACACGGCCGCAGCACGGGCGGGGGGCGCGGCGGCGGCGAGCCGAGGGCGCAGCCAGCCGGACAGACCGCGGACAGCGGTCGGGAGGCCGCGCCATGGGCCGAGCCGGGGGCGGGGGCCCGGGCCGGGGGCCGCCGCCGCTGCTGCTGCTTCTGGGGGCCACGTTGGTTCTCGCCGCCGGGGCCGCGCCGGGTAGGTACCGTCTGCGACTGGAACCTCAGGGACCCTCGCGCCCCACCCTGGGTCAAGGTCCGACTAGTCTCGGGCACGGGCGGGTCCGCGGGCTGTGGCAAGGGGGCGGGGCAGCGTCTCGCCTGCGGCCCCGGCGGACCAAGGGGCGCGCGCTGGAGATGGGGTCTGCCGGGCGGAGGGAGACCCAGACTCAGGGGCGCGGACCCAGGTGCGGGATGGGGGGAGGGGCCAGGGGTGGGCGGGGCCGAAGGGCGAGACGTGGGGTGGAACCAGTAGGTGATGGGGGGCGTGAGGAGGTGAGCGCGGGGTAGGGCGGAGCCCCCACGGGTACGACTTCAAGGAGGGGCCTGGAGATGGAGGGGAGCACTGTTGGAAAAACTGCAAGGGCTTGCTGGAGTTGGGGACCGCCCTGTTCCAACTGCGGGTCCTGTCGGGGGCGGGTCCTCCCTGGGAGGGGCGGGGTCTAGGCTGGCCGGGGGGGGGGCTCCAGAATTAGGGGCGGGGCCTGAGCCGGCTTGGGGGCGGGGTCTGTCCGGGGAGGGCAGGGCCTGAGCCCGCCGAAGGGGATTCCTGCCTTGGGGGCGGGGCCTGTCCGGAGGGGGCGGGGCCTATGGGGCGGGTTGGGGCGGGGCCTTGGGAAACCTGGAGCCGCGGGCGGGGTTTGGGTGCGGGGGTCGCGGCGCGCCCCCTGACGGCCCCGCCCCTCTCACTCCGGCCCACAGCGCGCGAGGCGGGCAGCGCCGTCGAGGCCCAGGAGCCCGCGAAGAGCGCCCTGGCGTGGGAGCCGCGTGCCAACAGCACACGGGAGAAGGCCAGCCCGCCAGGTGCAGGGGACGTTGAGGCCTCGTGGAGCGTGCCCGGCGGGGAGCAGGCCTCGATGGGCGCTGGGGTCGGGACCGACGAGGCGCTCGAGGCCTCGGCGGCGGTCACGGACACCGCCTGGCTGGAGGCTGACAGCCCGGGCCTTGGAGGGGTGACCGCAGAAGCGGGCAGCGGCGACACTCAGGCCCTCCCAGCTACCCCAGCGGCTCCCGACGAGTCCCTCGAGCAGTCGTCGATGCTCCCCGCGACGCCCGAGCCTACAAAGGGCAGAGGACAACCATTCCCCACTCCCGATGGCAAGCTGAGCCCGGGCCCAGACATCTCCAAGGAGGGCCCCTTGGAGGTTTGGCTGAACCTGGGAGGCAGCACCCCTGACCCCCAGGGGCCAGAGCCCACATACCCCTTCCAGGGCACGCCGGAGTCGCAGCCCGGCTCCGATATCATTGACATCGACTACTTCGGAGGATTGGATGGGGAGGGCCGCGGGGCCGAGCTGGGGAGCTTCCCGGGGTCCCCCGGAACCTCCGAACACCACCCCGACGCCGGGAGTGAGACCCCTTCCTGGAGCTTGATTGACTTGTACGACGACTTCACCCCCTTTGATGAGTCTGATTTCTACCCCACCACATCCTTCTATGATGATTTGGAAGAAGAGGAGGAAGAAGAGGAGGAAGAGGACAAGGATGCCGTCGGAGGTGGCGGCCTGGAAGATGAAAATGAGCTTCTGGTGCCCACCCGGAAGCCCGGCCAGCCCACGGGTCGCTGGCACGTGGTCCCGCCCCAGCACACCCTGGGCGTGGTCCCGGGCAGCAGCATCGCGCTCAGGCCCCGTCCGGGAGAGCCAGGCCGGGACCTGGGCGCGAGTGAGAATGGCACCGAGTGCCGCAGCGGCTTCGTGCGCCACAACGGCTCCTGCCGCTCTGTGTGCGACCTCTTCCCCAGCTACTGCCACAATGGCGGCCAGTGCTACCTGGTGGAGAACATAGGGGCCTTCTGCAGGTAAGGGCGTGGGGCAACGACCCAAGAGGAGAGGGAGGACAGCTAAACCAGAGTGCAAGGTGGCAGGCACTCCCTTTCAGCGTTCCCAGAGCAGGGAATACTCTGGTAACTTCTACAGAATTCCTTCAGTGTCTGGGCGGGAGGTGATAGCACGCGGCCCTCCCGGGTTCAATCCCCAGCATCCCTTATGGTTCCCTGAGCACAGTCAGGAGTAATTCCTGCAGAGCCTGGCTGGTAGTGAGGATGGGGGCTGCTGTGCTGAGGATGGAGCCCAGAGCCTCACCCAGGCAAGGCAAGGTGCCTCTCGCACTGGTCACTATTCCCATCCCCAAAGGGCTTCTTAAGGGTACACCCTGTGGTCCCCATACCTGGCGAGGGGGTCCTTATTAATGAGATTTTGTTTCCTGGGCAAGTGTGTCCTTTCTCAGAGTTCTCAATGAATCTTCCCTAAGGACTTTGGGAAGAGACCTTGACTGGGTTGAGGACTTCCTCTTTGGAAAGCTCTGACATCACCGGGAAGGGAAGGGAGCCCATAAAACAGCTGGGGTGAAAGAGCTACAGAATATGTACTCTGAGCCACCGTGTGTTAGGAGCAGCGCCTGGATGCCCATGCAGCAGGAAGTGGATAAATGTAAGCCTTTCCTTAGGGAGCAAATGCAGCAAGCAGTTGCTCAGTGGTATGGACCAAGCAGAGTCCTCCCAGAGTTGCAGCTGTGTTGGGTTTTCTCCATTTGGGTTACATTCCCCTGTCTACCTGATATTTGTCATCCATGGGATACTAAGGCTAGAATGGTTTTAAAGATCCTTGCAAGGTATCCGACCTGCTGGAGAGCTCATGTTTTGTTGCTGGAAGAATCCCCATTTGGGAAGATCTTGGTGGAGCACAGCTGAATGATCCCTCCAGAGCTTGTTTCTGTTAGTCTGGGAGAAGCATTTCTGGAACCTGGGTATCTCCTTTGTAGTGTCAGACCCAGCATTTTGTTGTCTTGTTCTTTTTGGAGGCACTTCATCAAATTCTCTAGGTCTTGTGCTTTGATCAAAGAGTAGTATATAGAGCACATGATATGTTGTGCCTCTGGCAGCAAAGTTTGAGTTCCAGATTCCCTAGAGACTCTTTTCTACGAATAATCATGCCCTTAGGATCACCCATCTAGGATGGATCCATACAGTTTGGGTCTTTTTGCTGTTACCAGAAAGAGGCACTCTGATGGGGAAATGGCAGCAAGACCTTGCAGCTGGTTAAGGGGCGAGCAGGAGTAGGGAGAAACCCTGCAGTTTTGCTCTTGACACTTTACTTGGGGACCATGATTGTAGCCTGGCGACTCTGAGATCTCAGTGCAGAATCATTCTCTTTCATCCTATTGGAGGCCTGCGTTTTCGCCTTCAGAGTCAGCAGCCCATCAGAGGATGAAATTTGGAGTCCTTGCTGCCTCTGGAGAGCTAGAAAAGGCTCCCTGAGTGATAGGGGGATCCCCGAGTGCTAGGAGAAGCTTGTTCTCTTCATGAAGCTGCATGGTAGTGCGCTGGACCTGCCTCCATGTGGTGGGCCACCACCTCAGGCTCACCCACAGCATACTACAACCCCCTCACCCCCAGCTTCTATCCCAAGATCACACATACTCCTCCCACAGTGCACACCGGCCCTGGTCGTAGCTTGCAAACTGCTTTGCATTCCACTCACAGGAGACTGCCGAGCCTGTAGTTGCAGACTGCAGCATGCCTTTGTCTCTGTCACCCCAACCCACTGCAGGGAGAGGATCAGGGCTGTGGCCACATTTCTCCAGATCCTGGGTGCGGGGTAGAAGGGACCAGCATCCCTCCCATGTCTGCAAACAGTCTCCCATGACAGCAGAGGATCCCTGGGGAAAGAAAGAGCTCCTGGGGGGGCCGTGCCTGCTCTCCCTGCCCGGAGTGTGAACTGATGGTGTCCGATGCCTCAGTGCCCCACTTCTGGATTCTTTCTGTAGTCTGTTATTCACCCCAAGATTCACATCCTCCCTCCTTTGCCTGCCTCTGTATCCTTCCACATCTTTCCTCTTTGAAGTTGCCTGGTTCCCATGGAAACAGCAATGTCATTGGAAGAGTTGGAGCCTGGGAATGTCCCCAAGGGCAGGAGAAAGTCACTCAACAAAAGGACTCAAATCCACCCAGAGGGCAGCTTCTCACTATGCTTTTGCGACAGTTCTCATGGTAATTGGACAGGAAGCTTTATGGGTCCAACTTTGGGGGCTGCAGTAGGTCAGAGGAGAATTTACATCCATCCTTGTGCCTGTCCTTGTCTGCAGCCTCCTCGTTTTTCAGTGTCTGCCTCGCTGTGTGAGCTAGATGGGACCGTACAGCAGCAAGCTGGGATCTGTGTGCAGGGAGGATCCTACTACTTCATATTCACAGCTCCCGTTCCTCTTCTTTTTGATGTTGTTTCACCCAGAGCCCAGGGTGGGGGTGAGTGGGGCTTGAGTTAGGCTCTGTCCTAACTGAGGTTGTGAGGTGGAAAGCCTGGGTTCTCTTCTCTCCTCAGGCACTAGCAGTAATGTGATGGGCCGGCATACACTGCTTCTGATCACCCTGACCACCTTATGTACATCAGGGACCTCAGAGGTCCCTTTCATAGGGTGATTGTAGTAAAAGGGCAAGAATATTGCTCTCAGGGGCCATAGCAGTAGTACAGTGGGTAGGACTCTTGCCTTGCACGGGCTGACCCGGGTTCAATCCTCTGCATCCCATATGGTCCCTTGAGTCCCAACAGAAGTGATCCCTGAGCACAGAGCCAGGAGTAAGCCCTTAGTGCCTCTGGATGAGATCCAAAGACTAAAAAATAAAAACAGCCGCTCTTGAGTTCAGCATTGTTGGGGACATCCCACTTCCAGACCCTCACAGGAACAGACTTCTGGGGTAGATGCGGGCACAGAGTCAGGCCCTCGCCGATGCGTGGCTGCCTGCTCAGGGCATCTGTTTCACCCATCACCGCTGCAGGTGCAACACGCAGGACTACATCTGGCACAAGGGGATGCGCTGCGAGTCCATCATCACCGACTTCCAGGTGATGTGCGTGGCCGTGGGCTCGGCGGCCCTCGTGCTGCTCCTGCTCTTCATGATGACCGTGTTCTTCGCCAAGAAACTCTATCTGCTCAAGACAGAGAATACCAAGCTACGGCGGACCAAGTGAGTCGTCAGCCGGCCCCACCCAGCAGATCTGCCATCTGACCCTCTGGTGGTGCCTGCCCAACACCCTTCCTCCCTGCCACATCTCTACCCGAATCATCCATCTTAACACAGAATATGCCGTAATTGCAGCAGGGGCTTAGCTTCTGCAGTAGGGCATTCCCCATCCCCACCCAGAGTCGGGCATGCTTAATAGTAGCGTCAGGCTCTGGTCCCAGAGTGAGTGACAGCACTCCCCTGCCGCCCCCACCTAACTGTCCCAGCTCTCCAGATGCTTAGGAGACCAGTGACCAGTGTGAGAGTCACACCAGCAAATCTGCTGTCTCCCATACCAGCTCCCCAACCCCCTCTGCATGCTGAGGAGATGGGGTGTAGTATGAAGCACGTTGCTTCTCACAGCTGTGCCACCCTCAGTGCAGCAAGACAGACAGAGCTTAAGGGAAACCTTTTTTCTTTTTTAAATTTTTATTAGTGAAACACCAGCTTAAGGGAAACCTCTTCACCTCTCCTTAGTTGAACTGGCGTAACTGGCTGGCGGAGTTGCCGGACAAGGGTCTTACCGCCCGTAGAGTCTCATTTCAGGGCCTCCCTGAGCAGAGGCGTGACTGCTCTGTGCTCGTGAGAAGCAACCTGCATTTACCCCTCAAGCACATGCCTTTGAACCCTCAAATGTGACCTTACATGCTCCGAGAAAATCACTCTTGTCACAAAGCAGAGTGCCTGCCTGGTGGCATGGCACACAAAAGGAGGGAACTGGCGTTCAGCTTCCTGGCCCCCGCCTCCCAGACAATTTATGCAGAGGCCCTCCCACTTTCCTTTTAACCGATTGCCCCGTTAATCCCCTCCCCCTGACCTAACACTCTCTCCAGAGAATGCGACTGAAGAACTTTCGCTAGGTCCTGGGAAAAGGACAAAACACCATCTGTTGCGCCTTCACTGGGTCGACCCATGCGATGCACAGATGCTGCAGCTTTTCTACTGCCTTTCAGCAAACTGCTGGGGCTGAGAGGGCCCCTCCATTGTGCCTGTGCATTGAGGCAGGGCTGAAACTGTGCATGTGATCACCAGCCAGGACCCTTGGATCCCTCAGGGGTGGGAGGGGGGCTGCTTTTGCAAGGGGGACAACCATGCAAACCAGGGCAAGTATAGATGAGGAAGGCGGAGAGAAGGAGAACTGCCAGTGTGTGGAGCGAATGAACTGTGGCCAGGGGCAGTGCCTGGTTCCTTCCACCTTAGCTGCCTTGTGTCTTCTGCAGTGTGCGGCTGCTGCACCCTTTCAGCTCAGATGATGTTCCGCCTTGTTTCTCACTGCATTCCTTTTGCTTACCCAAGCCTAGTTACTGCTTGGAAAATGTGGCATGTGCCCCTGCAGACACTGCAGCAGTTCATTGATTGTAAACTACACACACACACACACACACACACACACACACACACACACACATTAGCATCTCTGCAGTTGGATAGTGTCTTACAATTGTTGGCATCTTATAATCACTCTGGGCCAGATGGCAGTCAGAATGTAGTGGCAACTGCCTGGCATGTCCACACATGGCCTTTGCTGTTCATATGATTGTTAGTTCTTCATCTAAAGTCTAAATGAGATCCTTTAAGTATAGAATAAAAATTCTAGATTTGGCCAGGAGTGTATCTTACTGGCAGAACATCTGCTGCCTATATGAAAGGCCTTGAATTTGAGTCCCACCACTGCTGAAGAATTAATGAATGATTGAATGACTCTAAATAACAAGAAAATATTAGATCATCATTTAAATGTACTTTTCTCTCCTTACTGCTACACCAAGTAATGGTGCATGCTTCTACAGTCCATGACATTTGCTGTAATACAGTTTTTGACTCAGGAAGCTTCTATGAGATTTTCCCACTGGCCTTTCACTGATGTCTCCTTTCTCTCTTCTGCTCTGAACAGCAAATTCCGGACCCCTTCTGAGCTGCACAATGATAACTTCTCCCTCTCTACCATTGCTGAAGGCTCTCATCCAAATGTAAGGAAATTTTGCGACACTCCCCGTACCTCCTCCCCCCATGCCCGTGCCTCGGCTCACTATGATAACGTTATCTGTCAGGTAACTCAATTCTTCATGTGAACCTTATGCATGTTTCAGCCCCTGCCCTTTCCCTGGGTCTGTCAGAGTGTGGAGCCTCTCCTCAGAGCTCTGGAGATCAAGAAACCAGTGGGGGCAGAGCGGAGCAGAGGTGGGAGCAGGAGTTGATAGTATCCCCTGTCTAGGACGGGTAGCAGTGAAGATCGCTTTCTAGAATGACTCCTGATTTTATGTTCCATCAAGGCTTAGATGCCTGATTTTGGTCTTTTAGCTTTCCTGATCAAGGAGAAAAAGGCTCTGCTTTCATTTCTGGGGAATTCCCTAATGGTCAGTAAAGCCTGTGGTGTTTGTTCTGTGAGATGGGGAGGAAAAAAAAAAAAAACTTGGGGGTGGCTAGAAAGATAATTTCCTTGAAATTGTCTGAAAGTCCTAAAAAACTCTCAGCGGCCTTTACACACGTTGTTTAGTGTGAGATGAGCACTGAACAGTGCTGGAACCAGAAGCCTAGCAATAAATTTTTTTCTTGGGTGGGTAGTGTCATAAATGTCAGTTGAAATCCAATAAAAAGCCCCACTACACCAGTTTATAAAAATACCCTTTCCTTATGGCCTGCAATGACTAGCTAGTGAAATAATGGCTACTGTCGAGAATGTCAGAAATAAAGCAGGAGCCATCCAGGTCCTACATGATGGCCTATTCGATTCCAAAAACGCTGTACACGATGCTGGCTCCGAACCTCAAGGTTCTTGAATTGTTGAACAGACAAGAGACTAAACTGAGATTCTGCAGACAGGAACAATGGAGTTTAAGAGTAAAGTCTGAAGTGCTTTAAAATTCTAGGCCATAGAATATCAGGGTTCACAGTGGCCTTTGTGGTGCAGGCTTGTGGTTTTAGTGGAGCGTGGTCAGATAGAAATGTACTCCATCTGTCCTTTCCTTTACAGCAGACACACACTTCCTGTGACTCTAGAGTTCTTGAAATGTGGCTACTGTTGCTGTAGTGGACAGCACAGATCTAGACCATTGTCATCTATTTTATAGAAGCAGAAAATGGAACTCCAGAAAGGGAAGAGAGAATAATAACAAATGCAACCTTGTTTACCAAACCCCCAAACTGAAAAATTTGGCCCGGTAGCAGAGTTGTAAAAGGGGTCCATTTAAACAAGAAATAAAAATGATTTGGGATAATTTTAAAAACTGATAATAAAGCATAGAGAAGAAAAGATATAATTTTACTTGGTTGCACCATGTTGTTGGTAAGTTCTAGAAAACGAGGTCCTGCATACTGAAGATTAACAATCGCATGAATCTTGGGGCCAGAGAGATAGTACGGGGTAAGGTGCTTGCCTTGCATGCTGTCAGCCTGGGTTCGATTCCCCAGTGGGTCCCCCAAGCTCTCCAGGAGTGATCGATCCCTGAGCACAGAGCCAGGAGTAAGCCCTGAACATTGTTGGGTGTGGCCTCAAAACCCAAAAACAAAAGAAAAACGTTTCGAGACTGTGAGTTAGCGTATGAGGATCTTGGTGCTTTGTGTGCAGGACAAAGTCGACCTTCTGCAGCCCCCTGCAGTCATGTGCATTTAGTTGCCACTTCCAGAATGGCAGTGAGTGAGAGTCTCTTTCTTCTCAGACCTGTGGGCTCACAGCCTGACACACATGCTGCTGCTTCTAGGCCAGCTGCTCCCCATAACAGTTCATTCCTCCTTCCCTTTGCCTGACAGTGGGCCAGAGTCCTTAGGAGAGTTTCTCGCCCACACATTTCTGGAGCTCTGGATAAAAAAGTTCCCTTTTCTGTCCCAAAGCAGGGTGGGGTTGGGGGTGGAGGACATGACCTCTCTCAAAGGGCCTAGTTGCGGAGCTGGAGCTATAGCACAGCCGCTAGGGCGTTTGCCTTGCACGTGGCAGACCTGTGTTCAATTCCCAGCATCCCATATGGTCCCCTGAGCACTGCCAGGAGTAATTCCTGTGTGCAGAATAACCCCTGTGCATTGCCGGGTGTGACCCAAAAAGTGCAAAAACAAACAAACAACAAAAAATAAACAAAGGGCCTAGTTGCATGAGCCAGTCATTCTTGGAGATCCAGCTTTGTGAAAAGGGAAGCACCAGTCTGGGAGCACTACCCTTGACCTTGAGTTCAGAATCTGGGAAGCCTTGCAACAGTCTCTTCCAGAGCCCAGAGAGATAGAAGAGTGGGTGGGGTCCTTGCTTTGCTGATTGGGTTCAATCCCCGGCCTCCCATATGGTCCCCCAAGGCCCTGAGGAGTGACCTCCGAGCACAGAACGAGGAGTAGACCCTGAGCACCACTGAGTACAGCCCCAAAACAAAATCCAAGTCAGACTGGGGCACCAGACCTGTGGGCATTGATAGTCATGCGCAGCTCCACTTTATTGCCCAGGATGTCCTCCTCATTGCCTCAGTCATTACTGTGCCCCTGGTGCTGTGAGCAGGATGCAGCCAGAGAACCTGTAAATAGGGGCCGCGGAGGCAGCTCAGCACAGTGGAGCGTGTGCTCTGAGGGCTGGACCCCGGGCTTGGTCTAACACCACATGCAGCCAGCACTGCTGGATATAGCCCCGAAACCAAAAGCCTTAAATAAAAAATTGCAGGCAAGCAGGATAGTGAATTAAGAGGTTCCCATCTGTGGTGTCTCCCATCTCTCTCCTTCACCCCTCCAGTTTTCTTGTTAGTATTAGTGTCTCCTAAAAAATTGGAGAGTTCTATGGATCTGAATAGAGGGGTTGTTTCTTTTATAGAAGTAGATTGAGTGACTCATTTGCCTTCCCAGTACCAGTCATCTCTACCTGAAGGCGCTTTGAGAAGGAAAAATGGCAAACTAAAGGGCGTGGGGGATGGGTTAGAGGCTCATTGGCCTTTGCTGCCTCGCCCTGGGTCCTCCTGGGCTCCTAAGGCCCTAGGGCCTGTATGCCGATGTCCGGGTGTGTGGCTCAGCTGTCAGCCTGGGGAGGAAAGGGAAAGTCCAGCAATTCCTCAGCCTGTGTAGGTAGGGCTGCAGGCCTTCTAGGGGGAGGGGGGCAGCCGAATGCACCCCAGTCCACTGCATGAGTGAAGACAGCGGCACCTGCCCAAACCCTCACAGCCTAGCCCTCAGTGGAAGGGCCTGGATATAACTTGGGTCCTCCTAGAATCAGAAATGCTTTTCCTGATTTGGATTTATCCTGAGGCCGTGGTCATGGTGTCCTCAGTAGGTTTCTCCTTCCCTGTTGGAATGTTATTTACTTCCCAGGCTCTGTTTTTTCATGTGTTTAGTGAAGCACTGACCGCTCGCCACCTGGTGATAGTTTGTGTGTGGACGAGTAGGCGTCCGGGTCTGCCTCTGGGTCCTGGGTGCCCATACAGCCCGGCTGCAATGCTGGGAGCAGTTGTCAGGGGGGCAGGTTTGGTGGTCCCCAGGACTTTTGCCAAATATTCAGCCCCCTCGTGACTCAGGACTTCCACCAAATCAAAGGCAGATGGGCCTTCTGGGCTTACTTGATGGCGCCCTGTGGGACTCTGGTGAGGATCACTCTGTTTGGGTTTAGTCGCTTCCTCCCCTGTTCTTGGTTGGAGGACCACAGCGTTATTTGAGTCCCTCTGTTCCTTATTTTTAGCATATGCTTCTCCCACCCATTGGCCCTGCAGGCAATTTTCTCATCTGTCTCAATCCCATGAGCCCTTGGGCATCCACATTTAATTTGTGTCCCCGCCTTCATATAATCACAGTTCTGATGCCCTAGTCTAGAAGGGCTCACTAAATCCACTCCCACAGGCACCCTCTCCACACAGACACACTCCCCACAATCCCTCCCCACCCCACCCCTGTCTGCACCCTCCCCACACACACCCACTCCCCACAATCCCTCCCCAACCCCCACCCTACCCCACATACCCACTCTCCACAATTCTTCCCCGCCCCCCCCCTCCACCTTCCCCTTCCTTCCCCCCAACACCTTCCCCACACACACCCACTCTCCACAATCCCTCCCCATCCCCCCCTTAACATTCTGCGAATGTCCCAGGGTGCCTGCCCCAGAGAGTATGTGATGTGGGCGTGGTTGTGCTAGGAGGGGGGAGTGTGTTCATCCTTGGTAGGAGTGGTGCATGCAGGCGGGCCTCGTGTCTTGCTGTGATTCAGCTTCCCTCCTGCTCAGGGTCTTTAACAGCCCAACCGCCAGCCTTCCATGCCCAATCCCTTCCTCTCTGGGTGCTACTGAAGTTCATGATATCAAGGGTGCAGGTCTGCGCCCTGCACTTTCCTCAAAGCCCTGTGTGTGGCTATGAATATGGGCGTGGCTCAGCACAGACTTCGTGTCCTCCCCAAGTTTCTTCTGAATCTCTCGAAGCTCTGGCAAGGGAGAGAGATCCCAGAATCCGCCTCAGCACCATGGGACGCTTACGTCCTTAGGTCCTGTGTCTGTCTGTGCTTGCTCCCTGGGCAGGGAGAACAGGTATCCAGCTATCACCCGGTTGTCTGTAAATCAGGCCTGAGGTTTTTGCTTTTGGTTTTGGGGTTTGTTTTTTTGTTTTTTTGCTTTTTGCTTTTTGGGTCATACCTGGCAATGCACAGGGGTTACTCCTGGCTCTGCACTCAGGAATTACTCCTGGCGGTGCTCAGGGGACCATATGGGATGATGCTGGGAATCGAACTTGGGTCAGCCGCTTGCAAGGCAAACGCCCTACCCGCTGTCCTATCGCTCTAGCCCCCAGGCCTGAGGTTTTTGAAACTTTGTTAATCACTCTATTCAGGCGGGTTCTTCTGGAACAGTGCCACAGGAGGCTGGAAGCAGGGGGCAGGTCTCGGTGCCTCAGCCCAGATGCTCCCGACTTTCTTTCCCACCAGTCTGGCTCAACAGAGCATCAGGGATGAGAGCTTTCAGGAGGGTTCTGTGAAGAGTGCCCTGGGCCTCATGTGTGACAATGGCCTCAAGGGGTAGAGATGGTTAAAGAAGAGAGGTCTGGGCTGGCCACGCAGATAAGGACAGTCGCTGCCCTTCCAGCCACCCGTGAACCTGCCAGAGTGGATGTGCAAGCTCCTCGGCCCACAGACCCAACACTCAGAGTAGCTATGGGGGGCACCAGAGGAAGAAATCACACTGAGTATAAATCTCTTAAAGGAAAAAGGGTGGGGAGCAGGAGTTGCTGTAAGCATTCGGAGTGCAGGGGCTGGAGAGAGCACATCCCCACCAGATGATTCCCCATCACAGAGTCGGGATCAGCTCTGGGTACCACTCGGAGAGAGATTCAAAACCAAATAACAAAAGACTTCAGAGTGCAGGATTGGAGGTGGGGTTCCTGAAGACCTTTACAAGCAAATTCAGGATGTAGTTCAACGATAGGGCACTCGCCTTGCGGATGTGAGGCCTGTGTGCCAACCCTGACACTACCCCCAAAAAACTGATTTCTCAGGGCCAGGGAGACAGCTCAAAGTGCCGGAGCATGGCTTTGCATGCAGGAGCCCAGGCTCCATCCCCAGCACTGCATGGCCCCCAAGGATCCGTGGGAGAGACCACCCCCCACTTCACCCCACCCCGAACACTAAGCTGAGAGTAGTCCCTGCATACCGCTGGGTGTGGGGGGGGGTCAGACACCAAACATAAAAAGGCAAATTCACATCAGGTTCCAGAGCTGGTCCCAGGGTTGCCGGCAGCAGACGCGGGACAGCAGGGGCACAGCAGAAAGGAGCCGTCGTGGCCCATGCGGGCCCTGGAGGCAGCTGGACTCAGCCGGGCCGGGACTGAGGAAAAACCTTCCATGAGCACCTTCTTGGTGGGTAGCTGCCAGGGAGCACTCACCCGCCTCCCCGCGCTCGTCAGACGGTTCCTGGCTCAGCCAGGAGCAGCTCTGAGTCTGACCTCGGCCCACGTGTGTCTGGCTGTCAGCATACACGGGCGTGTTCCCCAATGAGCCCTTCTGGGGGGAGCAGGATGGAGGGTGGGCAGGAGGCGCGGGCAGAGCTGCCTGGCTCAGCATGGCCAGACTTGAAGAGGACCGGACCAGGCTAGTATTTCCAGGGACTCATCCCCCGAGGCGTGGCCCCAGAGAACTCCTTGGAGGATCCTAAATGACAGGCATTTGTAACTAACCACCGGCCAGTTTTCTTCTGGCCACTGTCGAGGGGATGACTTCCTGAGAAAGCTAGACTGTGGACTCACTTTGGTATCTTCAAGTCTCGGCCAGGCCTTCCCCCCTTTTTAATACCCGCGCCCCACCCCCACCCCCAGTTGTGCTTTTTTCATTTATTTGTTTGTTTGTCTTGTTTTTGTGCCACACCCAGCGATGCTCAGGAGTTATTCCTGGTTCTGCACTCAGGGATCACTCCTGGCAGTGTTTGGGGGAATGAATGAGCTGCTGGGGATGGAACTCGGGTCAGCCGTGTGCAAGGCAACTGTCCTACCCACTGTGCTATCGCTCCAGCCCCCCAGTTCCGCTTCTTTTAGCCAGAGAGAAAAGCCTGAACTTGGTGGACCCCTCCCCCACTGCCATCCTCCCACCTTCCCTCACCTCTTCTCCTCCAGGATGATCCTAGCGCTCCTCACAAAATCCAGGAAGTTCTCAAGTCCTGCCTGAAAGAGGAGGAGTCATTCAACATCCAGAACTCCATGTCGCCCAAACTGGAAGGCGGCAAAGGTGACCAGGCTGACTCGGACGTGAACTGCCTTCAGAACAACTTAACCTGAAGTGGAACAGGAAGAGAGAAAGTGGTGGGGTGGGGGTGGGGTGGGGTGAGACACATTATCTCCTCTTGTACAGAGTCTATTTCTTGTAACCATTTGTTAAACTCCTTTCCTTTCCTGATCTCATGGCATGCCTTGATGTATTTTGTACAGGAGGGAAAGAAAATACACAAAATAAGGAAGAATCCGAGCAGAATTGCATACATTTTGGATTGTTTCGTCTGTGCTGTCTGTACATTGCTTCTGCTGCTGTGATTTCTAAACTGATGCTGTTATTCAACTGACTTTTTTTTTTGTACTTTGACCCACATTTTTTTGAAATACCAGTAAAAAAAAATTCTTGAAATAAAAACTTTTTAAAAAGCTAGCCATTTTCCTGATGTCACTGTGTCCCCTCGTGGCCCATTCTTGTGTTTTCGCATGAGCTCTTACCTTCCTGAAAGATGTCTGTGCCAGAAGGTTCGAAATTCCAGAAATGGCCTGTGTAAGGCTTCCTTCTGTACTGTCTGTGCATTGTAGAGCCAGCACAGCAAACTCCCCAGCCCGGCTGGCTCCCATCCCAGGACTGGAGCTTCACACGGGTCTGAGCCGAGGTGGCCCTGAGGCTGGTGTCTGGTGAGGCTGGGAGCCAACTTCATGCTTGTGTTCCCACATGGCCTTTTCTCTGAGCAAATTCTGGGAGAGGCTACCGGCATCCTCCTCTCCTTGGAAGGACTATCCCCTGGGATCAGGCCCTGCCCTGTCGATCTTTTCTTCCTTTATTCTCCCTGCACCAGTGCTGGGCCAGAGAGGAGCAGTTTCTGGTTCTGGACTCAGAGGTCACTCCAGGTGGTGCCAGAGGTCCAATGGGGCCTTCTACACACAGAGATTTACTTAGTCCCTTGAGCCGTCTCCCACGGCCCTAGTGACCTTCACCCAAACTACCTCCGCCCTCGTGACCTTGACCCGAATTACCTCCTTATAAGCCCTATCCCCAAATACCTAGAGGTTAGGGTTATAACACGGGACTTGGGAGCAAATGACAATTCAGCTCCCAAAGTTGCGAACAACTATTATTAGAAGAGTTTTTGTGTTTTGTTTTTGGACCACACTCAGCGGTGCTCAGAGGTTATTCCCAGTGCATAGCCTCAGGGTCACTCCCAGCAGTGCCTAGAGGACCCATCAGGCAGGGGTGCGAATCCAGGCTTCCTGCAGGCAAAGCATGTGCTCCAGCTCTTTGCACTGACTCTCTGGCCCAACTCTTTCATCTTCTCTTCATAAATATTCAACATTTACACAGCCAGAAGCTATGTGAGATGCCAGTAACTTTATATGAATAAGACAGACACTAACATCAAGAATTTATAGCATACTTGAAAGAGTTACAAACAAGTAATTATAACAGTGTAAATATTATAATAGATGTGTATACAATACTATGGGAATTATTAAGGTCACAGAATGGCTTCAAGGATATGTAGTTTAAATTGGCCGTGGAAAGATACGGAGAGCATTTTCGCGATCAGGTAGAAAAGGAGTCTAGAAGAGAGGGAACATGGGTGCTGGGAGCAACAGCATGAAGGCAGTGAGAGAGAATAGCCCGAGGTTTTGAGGCTGGAAAGGATCAATTGTTTATTTTTGGCTTTTGGTCTCACCGGGTGGTGCTGGAGGCTACTCTGGGGTTTGTGCTCCAGGGGGACCGTCAGCTCTGGGGTTCGAACCTGGACCTCCTGAATGCAAAGCTTTGCTTAGCTCATTGAACAATCTCCTGGTAGAAAGGGTATAGATCAGGGGACATCTCTGGAGGCAGGCGTGAGGGCAGACAACATGGTGTCGTAGCAATCCACACAGCAGATAAGGAGACATGGAAGGGTTAAAGGCTCAAATAACCAGAATTAGCAGCTATGAGGGCATTTTCCACCGTCAAGCTGTGATAATTCTCATGGGTGGACTCCCTGTGTGTTTCTGTTGCCTCATTTCTGCTGGTTCTCCCATTATTTCATTCTGGATATTGAATTTTAAATTTGAACTAAAAATTTTTTTCTCCACCAGGTTTTTAAAATTTTATTTATTAAAATGATTTTGGGGAGGGCATGCTCAGCAGCATCCAGGGATCACTCCTGCTGCTGCACAAGTGACCATGTGGTTCCTGGAATTAAACCCATGCACAAAGTCTGCACTAGAGTTCTTTGAGTCATCTCCTGATCCCAGAAATATTTTCAGTAACTTTGAGACCTCAGGTGATTTACTCCTTTAGATAGAATTTTTATTTAAGTTTAGGTAGCCAAGGGCACTACATTAACCCAGGTTCAATCTTGGAGATTTCTAGACTCTGGAAACTGAGATCACAAACCTAACAGACTGTACAAGTTATTGGTTTGGTATGATTAATTTTTGTTGGTAGTGAAACAGGATAGTGTTGTGGTTTGGTTTGGTTTTGGTTTGGGGCCCATACCCAGGAGTACTTGGGACTTACTTCTGGCTCTGTGATTAGGGATCATTCTAGGCAGCTCATGGGGCCATATGGGGTTCGAGGGATCAAACCTGGGTCAGCCAAAATGCAAGATAGTACACATTACCTGCTATACTTTCACTCTAGCCTCAGCAGGATAGTTTTTATGGAATGAAATTTACTTTAAAAAATGTGAGGGGAAGAATTTCTCCCATACCCCATGCAAGACTGAGTATGCAAGATCTGGGGTGTCCCAAAGGGGAAAGTGAGCCCAGTGCCCACCCAAACACAGCCCCAGTAGCTGAAACCTCCACATTTCACAGTCGCCGCCATGCTCAAGGTCAGACTCCACTGCATGATTGATACTCACCCAAAACTTAATCTGTTGAAGAACTCAAGTATGCAATTTTAGTGATAGAAATCTCCATACTTTCATGGAGTTGGGGGTGGGCTTCCTCTCCCCATTTTCCTGTACTTCTGGAAGCGCTGGCCTGAAGCCACCACTTTGCATGCAGCTGACCCTGGCACCCCACATGTTTCCCTAAGCCCTCCAGGAGTGATAATTAACTCCAGCTCTATCACCCTGTTAAAAAGTTTGAACTTCCTGGAGTGACATCTCAAACTCTACAATACTGATAAACCAGGAGTATACTACACACATGCACGCATGCGTGCGCGTGCGCGCACATATACACACAAACACACACAACTATTATGAAATGCAGGTCAAAGAATTTGACTCTATCGAAC
Source organism: Sorex fumeus (assembly GCF_029834395.1). Lineage (NCBI taxonomy): Eukaryota > Metazoa > Chordata > Mammalia > Eulipotyphla > Soricidae > Sorex > Sorex fumeus. The sequence goes on along the minus strand of NW_026606129.1, from coordinate 48,706,545 downwards.
TTTCACAGCACATGCACAGACAGACAGGAAAGGCACCAGGAGACAGTGCAGGAGTAATGAACAGGGATACGTCTGTCGCCCAGTCTCTAACCCTGAGGAGTCGATGTTAGAGAAGGTAACTTGATGTCTGTCTGTGTCAGCCTTCTCTGCCCCGTGTCTGTATCTCCTAAGGACTGTACCTAGAAACCTGGCCAGTCTTCCCGTGACCAGCCACCAGCTCTACTATTAGCACTTCACTTGTCCTCACAGCAACTGCCCAATGCTCAATACATAACTTTTCAGGCCCCCAGTGCGTGTGCTTGCTTGCTTGCTTGCTTCCTTTCTTCCTTCCTTCCTTTCTGTTTTGTTTTTGGGCAACACCTGGTGGTGTTCAGGACTTACTCTAGACTATGTGCTCAGTTATCACTCCTGGAGGGCTTAGGGAACCATATGGGGTGCCAGGGTCAGTTGCGTGCAAAGCAAATACTTTAAGCTGTGCTATCTCTCCTGCCCTACTTCACCACTTCATCGAACACTTCATCAATCCATCAGACAGCTGAGGTCACAAGGTGGAAGGGAAATGGAATTGCACAGGAAGGAGAGACACATGGTTTTTGTTGGAGCCAGAATCCAGGAGGAAGCGTGGGAGAGATGGCTGCTAACTTGTTGGTGAATTCATCAAGGCAAAGGCAGTTGGCTTACAGCTCAGACCTCAGGAGCCCGAAACACGAGAGTGATATCAGACATTCACAAATTCTGTGCACCAGCCCAGCTGGACCCTCACAGGAATCCTGGAAGGCCACTGAAAAGGCTCAAAGAACTGCAACATGTGTGTGAGGTCCCAAGTTCAATCCCCAACACTGCCTGGTTCCCCCACGTTGGTGAATGTGGCCCTGGTGGTCCCCAACATTGCTGGACCCCAGCTGTGTACCAACCATCCAGCTTGAGATTATTTTTAAATTTTTTTTTCCTTTTTTTGGTAGGGGGGCATCTCCTGTGCTACTCAGTGGTCATTTCTGACTCTATGCTCAGGAGCGATCCCTGGTGGTGCTCCAAGGAACTGTAATGTAATAATGGGTCGGCTGCATGTAAAACATGCCTTAACCTCTGTCTTATCTCTCCAGACCTTGAGACTATTTAAGTTGAGTGAATCCATGAGTTGAAAATGGCATCGCACATAGTCTACTGCCCAGTTTTCCCTCCTCAATACTCAGCAGCCTTGCACTGGCTGTTTGATCTCCCTCCAGGAGCTCAGTAAAAACCAAAAGCAGAGATTGTCCTTTGGGGGCTGCTTTACACACATTTCTAGACTGCACATAGCCATCTATAATCCACCTACAACTGATTTCTGTAGTGATATAACATAGTGGCCCCATTTTTCCCCAAATACATGTCCTGTTGACCCAGCAACAGTGACTAAAAAGACCAGCAGGTGTAATGTTCTCATTGTCACCTTTGCATGATCCAGCTACATGAACAGGTCTTTCTGTGAGACATCATTCTCAGGAGACCATCATACTCTGTTTTGGTTAGCTGATTGTTCCTCTGTGTTTCTGATTTACAGTAAACCTTGCTCTCTAATGGGCCCGTCTTCCCATTTGGTTTTACCATTGGGCTGGAGAGATAGCACACGTGGTAGAGCACATTCCTAGCATGTGTGAGGTCCTGAGTTTAATCCCCTTTGGAGATAGGTCTGGTGGCCCTTGAGCATTATTGGAAGTGGCCTCTATATAAAAACAAAGGATGGGTGGGACAGAGAGAGTCAGGGAATAAGGTGCTTGCCCTATGCACAGTCGACCTGACACAATCCCTGGCACCATACATGGTTCCCTAAAAGCCCCCAGGAGCAATGCTTGAGCACAGAATCAGGAGTAATCTCTTAGCTCCTCTAGGTATGGCCTAAAACCCCAAGGGGTGGGGGACGGGGGCAGGGGGAAGCATCTTGGCAATTTTGAGTAATTTTCATTTCCATGTAAATTTTGACACCAGCTTGTCACATTACACCCAAAGAAATGAACACATTTAAAAATCCTTTAACTTCTGATTGAAAATGGATAGAATTTATGTGTTTATCTGGAGAGAACTGATGTTAAAAACATTGAGTTGTTTGATCAATGAACATGCTCGTCTCAATTTACTTGGGTCTTCTAGAATTTCTCTAAATATTATTCCATGCTATTCTGCTGGAGCAATAGCGCAGCGGGTAGGGCATTTGACTTGCATGCGGTTGACCAAGGTTCGATTCCTCTGCCCCTCTCAGAGAGCCCGGCAAGTTACCAAGAGTATCTCGCCCGCACGGCAAAGCCTGGCAAGCTCCCCAAGATGTATTCTATATGCCAAAAACAGTAACAGCAAGTCTCACAATTTGTTGTGAGACGTTACTGGTGCCCACTCGAGCAAATTAATGAACAATGAGAGGACAGTGCAGTGCAGTTGGAGAGACAAGGTAGGACAGGAGGACAAGCACAGGCTTGCATGTGACTGCAATTGCAGAAAACACATCTGTTGGAGGTTTTCCACATACTGACAAGCAATGCTCAGCATACCCGGTATTCTCAGCCCATTAGGCAGGGATTCAATGTAAGGGCTGGAGGATGTGGTGCTGCTTGGGCCCTACAGTGCTTCAATGACCCGAGGCCCCTGGGCCCCCTGGGAGTGCCTGAGGGCCTCCAGGGCTGCACCTGGTGGTTCTCAGGGGTCCATGTGACACCAGGAACCAAACCCAGGTTGGGCACATGCCTAGTTTGGTTGTACCTATCTCCTAGCCTCCTGGGTATTTTTTGTTTGTTTTGGGGCCACATCCAATGATGCTCAGGGGCTTCCTTATGGCTCTATACCCAGGAATTATTTCTGATGGAGCTCAGGGGACCATATGGAATGCTGGGGACTGAACCCAGATCAGCTGTATGCAAGGCAAGTGCCTTACCCGCTGTACTATTGCTCTGCCCCCGCCTTTTTTTTTTCCAATAGAATTGTAGGTGATATATTTTCAGTACAATCTTTGTAGTTTCTGTTGCATTTTATATTCATACATAATTGTTTTTAGCATTGATTTGCTATTCAACAAGCTTGATAAATACTCATAATTATATTAATTTACATGTAGATTATTTTGAAATTTCTACACACACCATCATCTAATCTGCAAATAATGGAAGTTTTATTGTTGTTTGGTTTTGGGGCCATACTCAGCTGTGCTCAGAGTTTACTCCTGACTCTGTGCTCAGAGATCACTCCCGGAGTTGCTCAGGGGACCATATGTGATGCAAGGGACAGAACTGAAGTCAACTACATGCAAGGCAAGCACCTTAGCCCCTGTGCTATCTCTCAGGTCCTGTTTGTAATCTTGTTTACAAACCTTTTATGTTTTAATTCTTTCTTGGTGCTTTCTTCTAGCCCACACCTTTCATTCCATCATGTATAGATATGAAAGCATGCATCTTTGCATGCTTGCAAGTCTCAGAGGGAAAAACCTTTCATCTTTATTCATTGAAAATAACTTTGGGGTCAGGGGTGTGGTTCAGTGGTAGAGCACTTGCCTTATATGGGGCCTTGGGTAATACTCTTTGCACTTCCAAGCACAACTGGAAGCGCCCCTAAGCACATGTGTAGCCCTAAAACCCAAAAAATAAAATAATAATTGGAGAGACAAGGTAGGACAGGAGGACAAGCACAGGCTTGCATGTGACTGCAATTGCAGCAGCTCTGATCCATGCCTGGCATCACAGACAGTCCCCTGAGCACTGCCAGGGATTCCTACCGAGCACAGAGCAAGGATTACCATCTGAAGACATGCTCCTCCACAATCACTTGCTCACTTGATCACTTGATCACTTGACATTCCGTTACTCATCAATTTGCTTGAGCAGGCACCAGTAAGGTCTCCATTCGTCCCTGTCGCGTGCTAGTGTAGCCCAATGGCATCTGCTCGCTCCAGGAACATGAAGAGCCTCAAAGCGATGGTTCAGTCTTGACGAAGAAGTCTGACCATTTTGTAGGTGGGCAGCCATGCAATCTTTTGATGTCCCGTGGAATCCAGTTGGTAACGGCTCTAGTCCAGCGGTCATTTCCAAATCTCGTTACATGTCCAGCCCATCTGATTTTCGATGCCTTGGCAAACAAGACAGCATCCCTGATTCTCGATCGTCGATGGAGGTTGGAACTCTGGATTCCTTCTCTCACTTGAGTGAAGCGTGATACTCCAAGCATAGCTCTTTCGATTCCTCTTTGGGACCTAAATAGCGTTCTCATCCTGTTTTCATAGGGCCCAGGTCTCTGAGGCATATATTAATGCAGGAAGAACAGTGAAGTCGAAGAGATGTGCTTAGCTTTAGCCTTATCTTCATCCTAAATAGCTAAGGCTATTTCTTCGACGCTCTTGAAGGTGTTCTGTGCCACTCTCTTCCTCCTGTGCATCTCAGGTGCCAGGTTGTTTGTCATGTTGAGTTCTCGACCTAGGTACACAAAACTGCTGCATTCAGAGATGTTCATTCCATTGAGAGTGAATGGAATGTCAGGAACGAGTCCATTTCTCATGAACATTGTCTTCATGAGATTCAGCTGCAGTCTGACTTTTCCACACTCACTGGTCGAAGTCAGTCAGCATTTATGCCAATATTTGGTGTTATTAGAACGATGTCATCAGTGAAGCGGAGGTGGTGTAGTTGCCGACCATCTACCTTCACTTCCATTCCTTCCCATTCCAGTCATTGCATGATGTTCTTGAGGGTGACACTGAAGAGTTTTGGTGAAATGGTATCACCCTGCCGAACCTCTCTCTTTACGTTGATGATGACTTCCTTGTAGAACGGTGAGATCCTGGTGGTGAATCCATAATACAGCTCACGAAGGATCCTGATGTATTGAGTTTGAACGCCCTATTTGGCTAGGACTTTGATGACTACTTCAGTCTCAACAGCCTTCTTTAAATCAATGACTATTAGACAGAACGGCATCTTGAACTCCCGAGAAACCTCAATGAGCTTGGTTACCATGTGGATATGGTCAATCGTGCTGAATCCTTTTTGGAACCCTACTTGCTTGCATGGTTGTCCTTCATCTAGTGTTCTGCCAATCCTATTCAGGATGACTCGAGCGAACAGCTTGTAGATAAGAGACAACAGGGATATGGGGTGATAGTTGCCAATGTTGTGGATGTCTCCCTTCTTATACAGTGTATTGATGAGTACTGACGGCAGGTTCTTCAGGTGTTCAGGTCTGACCATGTCTGGGCTGGGTGCTGTTCACTTCTTTACAGACGAAATGGCATGTTGGATTTCGGAAGGGAGAACATTGGGAACGACATACTCATCCTGCAGAATTTGGTATGTGGACAGGTGGTTGTGGCTATCGAAGAGATCCGAGTAGAAGTCATGGATAATTTTCTCCATTGCCCTTCTGGAAGATGTGATAGATCCATCAGGACGTTTGAGGGCAGTCATCTTAGTCTTGTAATTGGCAAAGGACAGGCGGGCATTGCAAATGCTTTTCCCAGCTTCTGCCGCACTGGCCAGCTGATCTTCTCTCCTTAAGGTCTTCCTTTATCGCTTCTCTGCACTGCTTTGCGAGCTCAGACTTTAGCTTGTGGTTGTCTGAGGCTCGCGCCCAGCCATGTTGGTGTTGGCGAATGAGCTTGAGAGTTTTCGTAGACAGGCGTCTTTTTTTTTTTTTAATTTTTATTAGTGAAACACATTAGCCCACATTCAAAAGAACAAAAGCAACCAGTGCTGGCATGGATGTGGCGAGAAAGGGACCCTCCTTCATTGCTGGTGGGAATGCCAAATGGTTCAGCCCTTTTGGAAAACAGTATGGACAATTCTCAAAAAATTAGAAATTGAGCTCCCATTTGACCCAGCAATACCACTCCTAGGAATATATCCCAGAGAGGCAAAAAACTATAGTCGAAATGACGTCTGCACTTGTTTGTTCATTGCAGCACTCTTTACAATAGCCAGAATCTGGAAAAAACCTGAGTGCCTAAGAACAGATGACTGGTTAAAGAAACTTTGGTACATCTACACAGTGGAGTACTATGTAGCTCTTAGAAAAGACGAAGTCATGAAATTTACATACAAGTGGTACTATATGGAAAGTAAGCAAAATGAGTCAGAAAGAGAGGGACAGACATAGAAAGATTGCATTCATCTGGGGAACATGAAGTAACAAATTGGGAGACTAACACCCAAGAATAGCCGAGATAAGTACCAGGAGGTTTACTCCATAGCTTGGAGGCCAGCCACACACGCTAAGGGGAAAGGTAGCTCAGATAGAGAAGGGAGCACCAAATAAAGGGTGTTGGGAGGATCCTCCCAGGATGGGAGATGTGTGCTGAGAGTAGGCTATAGACAGGCGTCTTTTTGTGGCTATCTCTTTTGGCATTCCTTGCACAATCATGAAGGTGCTGAGCCAGTCGATCATATTCTTTGTCATTGTCGTCAATGATGGCATCTTCCCATGTTGTCCAATAGTCCCAAAGAGCTCCCAGTTGGTGGTGGTCGTTTTGGGAGTTCTCTTCTTATAAACTTTGCAGCCTTTTTCCCCACTCTGTGAAGTAGAATTCTGCATGAAGGAGATGGTGGTACTCCTCCACAATAATTCTTAAAAATTATTATCATAGTTATATCTCAGAAAGATGATTATTCTAGCTCAGTGCACTGGAGTACATGCCTTGCATGTGAGAGGTCCTGAGTCTTATACCCGGCACCACATGGCCAGGGAGACCCACACTGGAGAGGCCCTCTCATCACCCAAAAACATTTTTTGCAAAACCGTAATGTGTGCAGGGCCAAAGAGATAGCAGGAAGTGAAGCTGCATACCCCACACTCTTCACTCAACTGGGAAATTTTTTTGTGTCTGGCCTTGGTGGCACCTTGCAGAGCCTAGTATTGCTACGAATGGAGTGAGGATCCCAAGCACATTTGGGAAGGTCCCCCCGAGACTACAATGTTTGTTGTAGGTTTTGTTTGGGGGCCACACTCAGTAATCCTCAGGGTTTACTCCTGGCTCTGCACTCAGAAATCACTCATGGAGGGCTCAAGGGACCATATGGGATGCCGGGGACTGAACCCAGGTCAGCTGCGTGCAAGGCAAACGGTCTACCCACTGTACTATCATTCCAGTGTTGTAGGTGTTTTGAAGTTGCCATTTATCAAATTGTATCTTGCTTCTCATAGCTTGCTAAGATTTTTACTTCAAGTGGATGTTAAATTTTACCAAAAACTGTTTTGCGCCTATTGAGATATTCATGTGATTTTCCTCTTTTAATCTCTTAATACATAAAGCTACAATAATTTTCAACTGTTAAGCCAAACTTGCAATTTTAGAATAAGTATAACTTGGTTGGATGCATTAACCTTTCAATTTATTGCTAGGCTAAACTTGCTAACATATATTTTTAGATTTTTTTGCATATGCATTCATATGAATTAGATTGGCCTATAGCTTTCATTTTCTCATACTATCTGTGATAAGTATTTGATATCAAGGTTATGTTAACAACATACTATGCATTAGGAAGCCCCTTTTATATTCTCTGAAAGAATATGCAATTTTGGCACCACTTCTTCCTTGGATGCTTGGTAGAACATACCGGGAAAACCATCTGGGCCTGGAGTTTTCTTTGCAGGATGTTTTCCTTTTCTTTTTCTTTTTTTGGTTTCTGGGCCACATACAGCAGTGAGCAGGGATTATTCCAGGCTCTTTGCTCAGGAATGACCCCTGGCAGTGCTCAGGCAACTGTGTGCAGGATCAGGGATCAAGCCCGGTCAGCTGTGTGCAAGGTGAGCACCTTACACCCTGTACTATCTCTCTGGCCCCACTAAGTATTTTAATTTGGAGGGGCTGCACCTAATGTAGCCCAACCCCCTCAAGGCTCATTCATGGTTCTGTGCTCAGGGATCACTATGGGTGACACTCAAGAAACTATATTAAGTATTGGGGATGGAGCCCAAGTTCACCCACATGCGAGACAAGCACCCTACCTGCTGTACCTCCAGTGCTTCTACATTATTATTATTATTATTATTATTATTATTATTATTTTGCATTTTGGGTCACACCCGGCAATATACAGGGGTTACTCCTGGCTCTGCACTCAGGAGTTTCTCTTGGCGGTACTCAAGGGACCATGGGATGCTGGGAATCGAACCCGGGTCAGCCGCGTGCAAGGCAAACACCCTACCCGCTGTGCTATCTCTCGAGCCCCTCTACATTATATTTTTATATTTTTAACACTACTTTTTTTTTTGGCTTTCTGGGTCACACCTGGCGATGCACAGGGGTTATTCCTGGCTCTGCACTCAAGAGTTACTCCTGGCGGTGCTCAGGGGACCACATGGGATGCTGGGAACCGAACTGTGCTATCTCTCCAGCCCCTAAGACTACTTTTTAAGAACAGTTTTTTTTTCCCTTTATTTTATTTTATTTTTTTTAAAGTTGTAGATTTACAATTTTTGTGCTTTGGTTTCAATTATACAATGATCAGATACCCATCCCTCCACCAGTGCCCATTTTCCACCACCATGGATAATATCCCTCCCACCCCCATCCCCCCATCCCCCCTGTCTCTGTGGCAGGGCAATCCCCTGTGTTCTCTCTCTCCTTTTGGGTGTTGTGGTCTGCAAAAGAGGCATTGAGTGGCAAACATGTTCAGTCCATAGTCTACTTTCAACCTGCATCTCCCCTCCTGGGAGGATCCTCCAAATACCCTCCATTTGGTGCTCCCTTCTCTATCTGAACTGTCCTTTCCCCTAGAATACCCGGCTGGCCTCTAAGCTATGGAGTAATCCTCCTGGTGTTGATCTCAGCTATTCTTGGGTATTAATCTCATATTTTGTTATTTTATATCCCCCAGATGAATGCAATCTTTCTATGTCTATCCCTCTCTTTCTGACTCATTTCGCTTAGCATGATACTTTCCATATTGTACCACTTGTATGTAAATTTCATGACTTCATCTTTTCTAACAGCTACATAGTACTCCATTGTGTAGATGTACCAAAGTTTCTTTAACCAGTCATCTGTTCTTGGGCATTCAGGTTTCTTCCAGTTTCTGGCTATTGTAAAGAGTGCTGCAATAAACAAACAAGTGCAGATGTCACTTCGACTATACATTTTTGCCTCTCTGGGATATATTCCCAGGAGTGGTATTGCTGGGTCAAATGGGAGCTCAATTTCTAATTTTTTGAGAATCGTCCATACTGTTTTCCAGAAGGGCTGAACCAGTGGACATTCCCACCAACAGTGAAGGAGTGTCCCTTTCTCGCCACATCCACGCCAGCATCGGCTGCTTTTGTTCTTTTGAATGTGGGCCAGTCTCTGAGGTGTGAGATGGTATCTCATTGTGGTTTTGATCTGCATCTCCCTGATGATTAATGATGTAGAGCATTTTCTCATGTGCTTTTTTGCCATTCGGATTTCTTCTTTGAGAAAGTTTCTGTTCATTTCATTGCCCCATTTTTGGATGGGGTTGGATGTTTTCTTCTTGTGGAGTTTAACCAGTATTTTGTATATCCTGGATATCAACCCCTTGTCAGATGTGTATTCGGTGAATATCCTTTCCCATTCTGTAGACTGTCTTTGTATTTTGGTCACTGTTTCTTTGGAGGTGCAGAAGCTTCTTAGTTTAAGATAGTCCCATTTATCTATCTCTGTTTTCACTTGCTCGGCCAGTGGCGTGGCATCTTTGAAGATACCATTAGCTTCAATGTCATGGAGGGTTTTGCCAACTTTATCTTCAATGTACCTTATGGTTTCTGATCTGATGTTGAGGTCTTTAATCCATTTTGATCTTACTTTTGTACATGGTGTTAGGCAGAGTTCTGAGCCTATTTTTTTGCATGTAGCCGTCCAGTGATGCCAACACAATTTATTAAAGAGGCTTTCCTTACTCCACTTCACATTACTTGCACCTTTATCAAAGATTAGATGAGCATATGATTGAGGAGAGATGTCAGTGTATTCAACCCTGTAAGAACAGTTTTTGACTTACAACAAAATTAAGAGGAGGAAGCGACAATTTCTTTTCTTTTTTTTTGGGGGGGGGGGGGTCACACCTGGCAATGCACAGGAGTTACTCCTGGCTCATGCACTCAAGAATTACTCCTGGCGGTGCTCAGGGGACCATATGGGATGCTGGGAATCAAACCAGGGTCGGCTGGTGCAAGGCAAGTGCCCTACCTGCTGTGCTATCGCTCCAGCCCCGGAAGCGACAATTTCTATATACCTCTTGCCCTCACTTTGATCCATATCCATGTGCCTCCTCCATGATCTGTATCACTAAGCATAATGGTATTTTTTTTCTTACCAGGACACATTAAGACACAGACACGGCATAATCAAAACCTGTAGTTTACACTGGGGGTCACTTTTTTTTGGGGGGGGGCTCACTTTTAGTGTTCTGCATTCAATGGGTTTGGACATATACTCGCTATCATAAGATTGTAAAGATTGGTTTCACTGCCCTAAAAACTCACTGTGTTGTTCTAGTCACTGAAAACCATTCACTTTCTATTGACTCCCTAGTTTTACCTTTTTTGGAATGTCATAGAGTTGAAATTATATCATCTGTAACCTTTTCTGATTGGCTTTTCTCCATCAGCAATATGCATATAAGGAAGGCAACTCCATGTCTACTCGGGCTCAGTAGCTTATTTATTTTTAGCTTTAAATAATAATCTTTTATTTGGCTCAGGAGAGAGCTCCAAGGACTAGAACATAGAGCTTTCATCCACGAGCTCTTTATAGTCCCCAATCACTGCAGGGACAAACCCCAAGCACAGGTATGACCCCAAACCCATTGATAAATAAGTCAATAAATCACTCTTGGCCTCGATGTACCATAATTTATCCAGTTGCCTTTGGAAGCAAGTCTTGGTTACTTCCAAAGTTGAGTAGAGCTACAGTAACAGTCTGCATGCTAACTTCATGTGGATAGAAAGCTGTAACTCCTTTGGTTAAATCTCAAGAGCGTGGTACTGGATCATATTACAAGAATATAGTTGATTTAGCCTAGTTTTATTTTGCTTCTCAGGTTTCCCAACCAGTGCTCAGGAAACTGGACACTCCTCCCAGCTAGTGTAGGCCATCTAAGCTGGCGATTCAGTTCAAGGCCCGGAGATGTGATACAGCTTGGGGCTGTGGTGGTTGGGGGCCTCCAAGGCTGGACCAAACTTTGCTTGGGGGTTCATACTGTGCCAGGGACTCAACCAGAACTGGCTACATGCAAGATATGTGCCTTGTACTATCTCTCCAACCATAGAATATATTAACTTTGTAAGAAATCATCAAACTGTCTTCAAAGTAAGTGCACTAGTTTGCATTCCTACCAGCTTGAATGATTCTTCCTGTTGCTTTCCATTCTCACTGGTATTTGGTGTGGTCAGTGCTCAGATATTTTTGGTTGCAGGTACACCCAGCAGTGCTCAGAGTTTGCTCCTGGCTCTGCCCTCAGAGATTACTCCTGGCGGCGCTTTGGAGACCATATGGGCTGCAGGTGATTGAACCTGTGTCAGCTGCATGCAGGCAAGCAACCTTCTGTCCCATCTCTCTGGCCCCTCAATGCTCAGATTTGAACTATTCTAATAGGTGTATGCTCGGGTCTCACTGCTGTTTTATTTTTATTTATTTATTTATTTATTTATTTTTGCTTTTTGGGTCACACCCAGCAGTGCACAGGGGTTATTCCTGGCTCTGCACTCGGGAATTACTCCTGGCGGTGCTCGGGGGAACATATGGGATGCTGGGAATCGAACCGGGGTTGGTCACATGCAAGGCAAGCACCCTACCTGCTGTGCTATTGCTCCAGCCCCTATTTTATTTTTTTAATTAATTAATTAATTAATTTGGCTTTTTGGGTCACACCCAGCAGTGCACAGGGGTTATTCCTGGCTCTGCACTCGGGAATTACTCCTGGCGGTGCTCAGGGGACCATATGGGATGCTGGGAATCGAACCCGGGTTGACCATTTGCAAGGCAAACACCCTACCCGCTGTGCTATCGCTCCAGCCCCTGCTGTTTTATTTTTAATTTCCCTAGTGACACATGATATGAAGCATCTTTTTATACTATTTCCCCCTCTATCTGTGTATCTTTGATGTTTGTTAAGAGTCTTTGGGCTTTTGTTGCTGTTTGTATATTTGGTCACAACTGGCAGTGCTCAGGGGACCATAAGCAGTGCCTGGATTAAAACCAGCGTCTCAGCACAGCCACATGTTAGGTGAGTGCCTTGAAACTTTGGCACTATCTCTCTGGCCCATTTTATTAATTTTTATTTTATTTGATTTGGTTTTTTGGTCACAGCCAGCGACCCAAAGGGGGTTAGTTACTCTTGGATCTGCACTTAGGAATTAGTCCTGGTGGTGCTCGGGAGACAATATGGGATGCTGAGGATCAAACCCAGGTTAGCCTCGTGCAAGGTAAATGCCCTCCCAGCTGTACTATTGCTCCAGACCTCTGGCCCATTTTAAAGATTGGGTGTTTCTGTTGTTGTTAAGGGGTTTTTTTTTGTTTGTTTGTTTCTGTTTTGGGGCCACACCCAGCTGTGCTTAGGGCTTACTCCTGGCACTACACTCAGAGATCACTCCCGAAGGTGCTCAGGGTATCATAGGGGATGCCGGGGATCAAAAGCAAGCACCCTACCCCCACTGTACTATCCTGTGGCCCCTGTGGTTAAGTTTTAAGAGTTCTTTGTGTGTTTTAGATAGTGATCCTTAACCAGCTCTGCCTTTGTGCTAATAGTTGTTCCCAGTCTATGACTTGCCCTCTAGATCTCTTTAAATTGTCTTTTTAAATGACTAGGGGATTTTTATTTGTGTTATCATTGCTGTTGTTGGGTGGGATCTTCCTGGTGTTGTTTGAGGACTAGAACTACACCTCGTGTGCTGGGTAGTACTGGGTGCCTGTTTTGAGGCTAGAACCTCATGCATGCATGGTTATACTCGGCCTCTGGAGTCACCCCTGGGCACAGGGATGTGGCTCATTTTAGTCAAGAGTTGCTATTATTTCTTTAATTTCTCCTTCTCTTCCTTCCTTCCTTCCTTCCTTCCTTCCTTCCTTCCTTCCTTCCTTCCTTCCTTTCTTTCTTTCTTTCTTTCTTTCTTTCTTTCTTTCTTCTTGGTCACACCTGGCAATGCTCAGGGTTTACTCCTGGCTCTGCACTCAGAAATTACTGCTCGTAGTACTCAGGGGAACATATGGGCTGCCAAGGATCAAACCCAGTCGGCTGCATGCAAGGCAAACACCCTCTCCTATGTACTATCACTCTGGCCCCAACAGCTATTATTTCTTTCATATAACTTTCGTTAGTGTTGTGTCTAAAAAGGCACCCCTGTCATCAAGGGTAGCTAGACTTTTGCTTATATTGTCTTTTAGGAGTCTCGTAGCTTGGCATTTTACATTTGGGCCTATGATACTTTTTTTATGTTTTTATTTATTTTGGCTTTTTGGGTCACACCCAGCAATGGATAGATACTTAAGTGTTACTCCTGGCTCTATGCTCAGTAATTACTCCAGGTTGTGCTCAGGGGACCATATGGGATGCCGGGGATAGAACCTTGGTCAGCCACATGCAGAGCAAGTGCTCTCGCTGCTATACTATCACTCTGGTCCCCTATGATGCACTGTTTAAGTAAATTTTTGTGAAACATTAAAATCTGTGTCTAGATGAACTTTTTTCCCCATCTGATGAACTAGTTTTTCATTTTGGAGTTTTTGTTTATTTGTTTGTTTTAAGCACCATTTGTTGAAAAGAGTATCTATGACTCCTTTATCAAAGATTTGTTGACTATATTTATGTGGGTCTATTTCTGGGGTCTCTGTTTCTTTGATTTCTTTTTTCTTTTAAAGAGTCGTTCACAGTAATTAATTACATTCAATATTTCAACACCAATCCCACTACCATTACACTCTCCCACTGCCATTATTTCGAGTTTTCCCACCACCATCCAAGCCTGTCCAAAAGTCAGATGATAAATAATTTATTTTCTATTGCTTGCTATGAATAATTGACTAGAAATGATCCAAAAAAGCTTTCCTTAGAGGAAAGTGTGTGAAAATTGTTTTATCTCATCTTAGAGTCATTAAACCCCTGTATTAGAGATCATTAACAACAACAACAACAAAATATAAATATAAATATATATATACACATATAATCAAGATTGGTTGTCTTCTACTTTACACCCTAACAAATGTGGTGTGCTGCTCTTGGTTTATCAGTGGCATAATTGTATAAGATGTTGCGCCTTGGAATTCTAAAATTTTTTCACAGGGTATTAGAATGGGAGTTAAAATTTTTTTTTATAACCTTTTTTTTTTTAATTTATTTCTTTATTTGCTCGAGCGGGCCCAGTAACGTCTCCATTGGAGACTTTGTTGTTACTGTGTCTGGCATATCGAATACTCTCGGTAGCTTGCCGGGCTCTCCGAGAGGGGCGGAGGAATCGAACTCGGGTCGGCCATGTTGGCCGCTTGTAAGGCGAACGCCCTACCCGCGGGCTGGAGCGATAGCACAGCGGGTAGGGCGTTTGCCTTACAAGCGGCCAACATGGTCGACCCGAGTTCGATTCCTCCGCCCCTCTCGGAGATCCCAGCAAGCTACCGAGAGTACTCGATATGCCAGACACAGTAACAACAAAGTCTCCAATGGAGACGTTACTGGGCCCGCTCGAGCAAATCGACGATCAACGGGAGGGCCTTTACCTTTACCTTTTATTTATTTATTTATTTATTGAATCACCATGGGAAAGGTTACAAAGCTTTCAGATTTAGGTCTCAGTCATGCAAATATCAAGCACATTTCCCTTTACCAAAACTTATTTTTTACCATGAAGAACCCCAATAAAACCCCACCCCCCACCCCTCCCAGTTCCTGTGGGGCAGTGGGAGTTAAAATTTTTTTAACTGGAAGGTGACTTTGGGGTCCGGAGACATCTCTGCAGCATGCTATTCTCTTCTGAGATTTATCTGTGTGTCTGGATTATGGCCGTTATTGCGCTTAAATTGCATGCAGAGGCAGTTCATGGATGTGACTGCCAGAAAAGCAGAAACGCAGGGAGATGGGAAGGGGGACCCATTCCTGACTCTGAAAGCCTGAATATTTCAGTCACAAGTCCCGCATATCTGGGTGTTTTTTTTTTTAATGCATATTCAATTTCATGTGTTGGGGCTCAGAGCAAGCCTGTGAAAGTCAGCCATGAGTGTGGCGGCACTTGGGTTCTGGAAGTTTGCGGCTGCTGGGGTTCTTTTGCGGCAGATGGAGAGATACACCTGCTCCCCTCCGGGGTGTCCCAGTGTTATCGGCCTGTTGTGGGGTGGTGAGACATCTTTGTGATGTGCTGCTCTCTTCTGAGATTCATTTGTGCGTCCTTTGATTTTTTTATTTGTTCTGTTGCCCATGTTCTTCCATCTCAGTAGCACTGTCTTCCCATCATTCATCGATTTGCTCGAGCGGGCCCAGTAACATCTCCATTGTGAGACTTGTTGTTACTGTGTTTGGCATATCAAATACATCACGGGTAGCTTGCCAGGCTTTGCTGTGCAGGCGAGATACTCTCGGTAGCTTGCCGGGCTCTTCGAGAGGGGTGGAGGAATTGAACCCAGGTCAGCCGTGTTGGCCACATGCAAGGCAAATGCCTTACCAGCTGTGCTATCACTCCAGCCCTCCCATCTCAGTAATGTTAGTTTATAGTTAATCTTGAAGTGAGTTGGGATCAGATCCAACTTGTATTTTCTGTGCAATATTGTATAGACTGCATCATATGAGCGTTAGAATCACTTTGTCAATATCCATAAAATAACTTGCTGTGATTTTGATTGAGATTACATTCAACTGGTGGGCCAATACGGGAAGAACTGGCCCTTCGAGAACATAAGTCTTCCATTCAGAGCTCGTGTACTCTCTGTTTAGTTCTTTTTCTTTTTCCTTTTTTGACAGTGCCAGGGCCTCACACATGTGAAGCATGTGTTCTAATACTGAGTCACATCTCAAATCCTTGGAAGTAACTTTTCTTTAGACTTTTGGTTTTGGAGCCACATCCAGCAGTGTTTAAGGGCAACTCCTAGCTCTGTGCTCAAGTGTCATTCCCGGTGGTTGTTGGGGTACCATATGTGGTGCTGGGGATCAATGGAGGGTTGGATACGTGCAATGCAAGTTCCTTAAAGCATCTATGCTGTGTTTAGCCCTCCAAATTGTTACTTTTGGGGGCAGTGCTCAGGGTTTACTCCTGAGTCTGCACTACGGGATCACCCCGGTACTCAGGAGTCATATGAGGTGCCAGGGTTCGAACCCAGTCAGCTGGGTGCAAGGAAAATGTCCTATCCACTGTACTATCACTCCGGCCCCCATTCTATCATTTTAAAATAATGTTTGCCTTTGCGGGGACTAAAGATTCAGGAATAAGCCCTGAACACTATCAGGTGTGGCCCCAAAGCAAAGAAACACACACACACATACATATATATGTGTATATAATTTTGTTTTGGGGCCTGGTGCTTAGGATCTGCTTCCAGTTCTGGCTTAGGGGTTACTCCAAGTAGTGCCCATGGGACTATGCAGTGCTGAGGATAGAACTTGGGCTTCCTACATGCAAAGCATGCTTTTCCACATTTTGTTGTGACCAACAAGAGTCCATACAGCAAGTGACTGGGATTACACTTGAGCCTGTGGGGTATTGCTGGGGCCCACCCCTCCATCTTGGCAACCTCTCTCTTGCTAGGCAGCTGGGCTGCCACAGAACTGTCCCCGAGCTCCCCTCTGATACTCTTAAAAATTCCATTTTCTAATCTTTTGTTGAGGATTCTTCCATCTGTTTTAGGATAGGAGTAGTTTTCTTAGAATGCCTATGTCCATTTTTGGTATCAGTTATTTGGTATTTTGGTAATACTGGCCTCACAGAATGAGTTAAGACATGGGGTTGATAGATACGGGGATGGAATTCTTCTGTCTGTAAGAATGTAAAGAATTGGCATAGGGGGTATGGTGCCACCAGCAGGTCAATCTGTACCTGTGAGGCAAGTGCATCAGCAGCCTGATGGCGCCTTCAGACCTCCAGATATCCCAAAATTGCTGCTGTGTCTTTGGCCAGACCCCAAAAACTTGTGGCAAAGTTTCCCAAGAAAGTCAACGGTCAAAAGTTAGGTATGTGGGAGACACACCCACAAACCACCTCCGGCTCAGCTATATAATTGGAGGAATGGCCTCTCTGGTTCCTGATCGAACTGCTTAACGGTCATGATCCCAGAGACTCAGAAACAAATCTCGAAACCCAACAGCTTTTGGCAGAAATGCGTCTGGTCCCTGCAGTAGGTTACCGGTGCTGGACCACCCCAGGTGGGACTAGGTTTCGTGCCTTGGCCTGTTCCCCCTGGCGGCCCAGTGGCCATCATCCTCCAGAGGCCACTGGACAGTCAGGTTTGGGTCCACAGTGATGAGATATGTGGGGCCTCAGGGGATGGGGGTAGAGCTGGCGCTTTCCTCCCCACCCCAACAAGATCCCAAGTCGCCGCCTATGAACGGCCTCTCTGGCTCCCAATCAAGCTGCTTAATGGCCATGATCCCAGAGTCTCAGAAACGAATCTCAGAACCCAACGGCTTTTGGCAGAAATGCATCCTGTTCCTGCAGTAGGTTACTGGCGCTGGGCCACCCCAGGTGGGACTAGGTTTCATGCCTTGGCCTGTTCCCCTTGGCGGCCAGGTGACCGCCATCCTCCAGAGGTCACTGGACAATCAGGTTTGGGCCCACAGTGACAAGACATGCGGGCCTCACGGGATGGGGTGGAGCTGGCCCTTTCCTCCCCACCCCAACAAGACCCCGAGTCGCCGCCTATGAACGGCCTCTCTGGCTCCCGATCAAGCTGCTTAATGGCCATGATCCAAGAGACTCAGAAACAAATCTTGGAACCCAGTGGCTTTTGGCAGGAATTCGTTCGGACCCCACAATAGGTTACTGTCACCGGGCCACCCCAGGTGGGAAAGGGTGTTGTCCCTCCACCTGCTCCCCCTAGGCGGTTCGGTGGCTGCCATCCTCCAGAGGCCACTGGACAGTCAAGTTTGGGCCCTCAGAGACGAGATATAAGGGGCCTCACGGGATGGAGGTGGAGCTGTCCCTTTCCTCACCGTCCCAACAAGACCCCGAGTTGCCGCCCATAAATGGCCTTTCTGGCTCCTGATCAAGCTGCTTAATGGCCATGATCCCAGAGACTCAGGAACAAATCTCAGAGCCCAGCAGGTTTTGGCAGAAATGACTCCAGATTTAAGTGTTAAAATTTTGGAATTTCAAAAACGCGTGGCCACTACTGCAGCCACGTGACATCATATGTTATTCATAAGCAGCAATAGAAAACAAATTGTGTACTGTTGCCTTTTCAGCAGATCTGAGTGTTGGGGTAAAATCCCAAGTAATAATGGTGAGTCTGGTGTCAAAATAATGAATGTAATCAAAGTATAGAGAGAATAATGTGGAAATCATCTGTCCCACAGGTCGGGGGAGGGTGTGTGATGGAAGTATACTGGGGTTTTTGGTGGTGAAGAATGGGCACTGGTGAAGGTACGGGTGTTTCATTGTATGACCCAGACTTAAACCCAAAAGCTTTGTAACTGCTGTCATGGTGATTCAATAAATAAAATTATGAAAAATAAAAAAAAGTAAGGTGGAGTTCATGCTCAATTCAATCAGCTAATCAGTGACTGAATAAATAGTAGTACTCCTACATTAAAAAAAAAAGGAATTGGTATAATGTCTCCTTCCTGAAGGCTGGAGCAGGTAGGGCACTTGCCTTGCACGTAGTGAACCTGGGTTCAATCCCCAGAATCCAATATGGTTCCCTGAAACTGCCAGGAGTAATTCCTGAGTGCCCAGCCATGAGTCACCTCTGAGCATGGTCATGTGTGGCCCAAAAACAAAAAAAAGAATTTCTTCCTTAAGCATGTTGTAGAATTCAGCAATTCCATCTGGCCCTGGGGTTTTCTGTTTTGGAAGGTCATTCACTTTTGATTCAACTAGTTTAGTAGATAGAGGCCGATTCAGAGAGACAGTTTCTTCTCATCTATCTAGAGGGTTCCTGGGGTCACTCTGCTGGTGCTAGGTGGGGCCTGCAGCTGGGATCCAGAACTTGGGTTCTTGTGCTTTCCCTGGGCCTTGGGTCTCTGCATTTCAGACTGGGGAGCGTGGAAGTCTCCAGATAGGCTGGTAGATAAATCTATTTCTCATTTCAGTTCTCAGTTTTCTCTTCATGTGGTCTAACAATCTGTTGTTAGAAGGATACACATTAAGAATTTTTATGTTTTCTTAGAGAATTGGCACATTTATCATGAGAAATGCTCTAATTTACACATAATAACTTTCCTGATTCTGAAGTCTGCGTTGTCTGAAATTAATTTAACCATTTTCATTTCTCTCACCCTTTTGTTTGTTTGATTGCTTTTTTTCTTTTTGGGTCACACCCGGCATTGCACAGGAGTTACTCCTGGCTCATGCACTCAGGAATTACTCCTGGTGGTGCTCAGGGGACCATATGGGATGCTGCGAGTCGAACCCGGGTTGGTCGCGTGCAAGGCAAATACCCTACCTGCTGTACTATTGCTCCAGCCCTTTGTTTGTTTTTAAATCAAGCTCTGGGGTTCTCAGGGCTTCCTCCTGGCTTTGCACTCAGGGAACACACCTGATGGTGCTCGGAAGAGATCATGTGAAGTTGGGGATCTAACCCAAGTCAGCCATGTGCAAGGCAAGACCCCTACCTACTGAGCTATTGCTTGGCCTCATTTTCATTTTCTTTTGATTCATGTCAGTGTGGTATCTTTTTCTCCTTCCGTTTAATTGTCATCTATGTCTATATATCAAAGGTGGGCTTCTATTTTGTTTTTAAATTGTTTTATTTGAGAAAAGTTCTTCCAAAAAGGCAGCTGCAAAAAGACAGAGTCCTTGGACTAGAGTGATAGAACAGCGGGTAGGGCGTTTGCCTTGCATGCGGCCGACCTAGGTTTGATTTCCAGCATCCCATATGGTCCCTTGAGCACTGCCAGGAGTAATTCCTGAGTGCAGAACCAGGAGTAACCCCTGTGCATTGCCGAGTGTGACCCAAAATGCAAAAAAAAAAAAAAAAAGACAGAGTTCTCAATGGCGATGTTGTTTTTCTTTTTTTCTTTTCTGGAAATGAAAGATGGGCGGCAGTATTCAAGGAATCACAACAGTAAATGGACAGATCAGGAGCATAACCAGATTATTTTCAGTAAATAAACAACAAACCTCCAGAACCAGCCACAACTATGCTGAGACAACTCTCCATACGCATGAAGGTACCGGCAGAGGAACAAAGGCATGCGGGTCCTGGGGCTGAGATCTCCAAGCCTGCTCGGATCGGGGCTGAGCATCCTCCACTCAGATCCTCCATCTTCCAGTAGGCAGGGGTCACACCCACCAACTGCCCTCCCCCCCCCCCCCCCCGTGCCATGTAATCCCATCAACGGCCAAGACCCAGAGACTATGAAACCCAGCTCCCGGAAGTGTGCGGCCTCATTCGGGGCCCGCACAACATCTTATGATCTCATTCTTACTTTGGACAACCTGGCAGGCTACCGAATGTAACCTGCCCACATGGCAGAGTCTGGCAAACTCCCTGTGGTGTACCCAATATGCCAAATACCAGTAACAACGATGGGTCTCATTCTCCTAACCCTGAAAGAGCCTTGAATATGGCACTTTTTAAAATCTCAGGGCTAGGGTGAAGGAGCCATTACTGGTGCCTGCTCGAGGCAATCGACGAACAACAGGATGATCGTGATCGTGAAACAACAAAATATAAAGCTAAAATATTCCACCAGAATTCCTATAACTGAATGTTAGCTGGCCCTATCTATGATTTACGATCTTTCCTCTTCTTTACTGGAAAAGCGTGACTTACTGCTGCAAACCAATTTTTTAACTGTAAGAAATCTTAGAATGAAATTTTAAGACACATCTTTCTACCTGCAACACTCAGTGATGGAACAAGAGAGATACCCACAAACACCAACACCAAAATCCAACAACAAGATCCCTCAAATGACGACAATGGACAACTGCTTATCCAACAGTCCCTCATTCTGGAAGGGCTAGAGGACCATAAAAACTCGGTATGACCCTGATATGTGTGGGTATCTGTAGCTGTACTGCAGAAATACAGTGAAGTACTTCACATGCTTGCTAAGTTTTAATAGTAATGGTTGGATAAAGAATTTTCTTAGAAGCCTTATGCTTTGTGTACTATGTTGCTTTGTAATCTAGAGCCAGGAGTAACCCCTGAGCTATGCTGGGGTGGCCCAAAAACAAACTAACAAAAATATCACTTTAACCATGTCTGAAACCCAGAAAATAAGAAGTGGGAGAATCAAACAGGACTTTTTTGTTTTTATGTCACACTCTTAGATGCTCAGGGCTTATTCCTAGCTTCGCACTTAGGAATTGCTCCTGGAGGGGCTCAGGGAAACCATGTGGAATGCTGAGGATTGAACCGGGGTCAGCCACATTTTTCCTTTTGCAGTGTACAAGCATCTTAACTTGATTGTTCCATTGTTCCATTTGCTAACCCTTGCTTTCATTGGTTTGGTCAATGGCATTGAATCATTGCAGATTCTTTAGATTCAATGTCATAAAGAATTCTGTTTTGGGGGCTGGAGTGATAGCACAGCTGGTAGGGCGTTTGCCTTGCACGCGGCCAACCCAGGTTCGATTCCCAGCATCCCCTGAGCACCACCAGGAGTAATTCCTGAGTGCAGAACCAGGAGTAACCCCTGAGCATCGCCGGGTGTGACCCAAAAAGAAAAAAAATTCTGTTTTCCTCAATGATTTATGGATTTGGGTCAATATAAAGGTCTTTAATTAATTTTGAATTTACTTTTGTGCATCACCTGATGGTATGAGTCAGGGGCCTAAGTTCATTTTAGTTTTACATGTGACCAACCAGTTTCCTCATTATCATTTGTTGAAGACACTTTCTTTGTTCCTCCTCTTACTCTTCACTGTTGAAGATTAACTGGTCATCTATCCGAGAATCTGTCTCTGGGCTCTCACTCTATTCCACTGGTCTGAGAGTCTGTCTTTAGTCTAGGGCCACACGGTTTTGATTACTATGGCTTTGCAGTATAATTTAAAGTTGGGAAAAGACAACAAATAAATCTGCTTACTTGAATGTGTTGCCAGAAATTTAGAAATAGCTGGCAATAGCAAAGCCATGCTGTGAGCCTTAACAGCATTGAGGTTGTTAAGGTCCCTGAAAGTGAACACAAAAGTTTTATATATTAAGTTAGGAAAAGAGAAGCCTCCCACTTCTTTTTTCCTTTTTTCCTAGAATTTCTTTGGCTACTTGGAGATGGTGGTGATTATTTCTCCATATAAATTTCAACAGCACTTGATCTCTGTCTTTTTAAAATGTGATTTTTATCTGTACCACTTTCTTCTTCTCTTGGTATGTTTATAACAGCTTTAGTGGATTATAAAATTCACATGCCATATAATTCATGCTTCAAAGTGTAAAATGTAATCACTCTTACTATATTCAGAATTGTGCAACCATCACACTTTCAATTTTAGAACATTTCCCTGATCCCTAAAAATAACTCCTGCCAATCCTCTTTTGCACTTCCCCCTAGCAGTCACTTATTTGTTTTCTCTCTATACATTTAACTATTCTTGAATCTCTCATTTAAATAAAACCATATCTCTTTTTTTGTACTTTTTGCATCTGACTTCATTCAGTTCACATGATGTTTTCAAGGCTTGGCCACATTGCAACATGTATCACTTCATTCTGGGTCATTCCTTACAGTGCTCAGGACACCATATGTGGTGCTGGGGATTGAACCCAGGTGGGCCACATACAGGCAAGTGTCCTAATCCCTCTGCTATGTCTCCTAGCCCAGTACTTCATTCTTTTTATGGTACACAATATTTCATTACTGTGCATTAATCCATTCATTGTTTGGCAGATGTTTATTATTTTCCAATTTCTGCCTATTGTGAATAATACTACCATGAATATTCATGTTTAAAATTTGGCACACAGATTGTTTATTTCTCTTGAATAGATTTCTAGGAGTCAAATAAATATTATTAATAATTATTATTAAATTTTTTACGTTCACATCTAGCAGTGCTTCGGGGCTACTCCTGGCTCAGTGCTTGAAGGTCTCATCAGCTGTGAGACTTTTCAGTGCCAAGCATCAAACCGGGGCTTCTCACATGCAAAGCATTACTCAGTCCATTGAGCCACCTCCCTGACTCCCCAACATAGATTTTTATTTTCTGCCTTTCCCTTCCTTCTGTTGAAGTTGTTATTGTGGTGTCAGGGTCACTATACTCTGGTTGCGGGGCTCACACACACTTGGCCTCAGCTCTCTGGCTCACACTCCCTTCAGTCTTGTTTCTGCATATGCTTCCCAAAGCAGGCTTTTGCTGTGAAACTCTCCACCATCTGACTGGAGCACTCACCAGGAATAGTTGCAGAGCTCATATATGTGTGTGCTAGGGGTTCCACACCTGGCTACGTTGTAGGACTGTATCCTTTAATATGGAGCTTTTGTGCCTGGCTGGTGTAGTTGGAGACTTCCTTGGTGTGGGACTCGCAGAGAGCAGAGCTGCCAGATTTTCACTAGTCACTTGTGGTAGCACCAGAGATTCAACTCATGGCCTCATGCTTACAAGGCAGATACTGTAGTGCGGAGCCATCTGCTATTCCTTTGGAAGTATTGAATCACATGGCAACTGCACGTTAAACCTTTTGAGAAACTGCCAGGCTGTTTCACCATTTTACATTCTCATCAGCAATATATAACAGATTTTATTCCTTTTTTTTTTAAACCACATCCAGCAGTACTCAAGGGTTCTCCTGGCTCTGAGCTCAGGAATAACTCCTGGTGATGCTAGAAGACCATATGGGATGCTGGAGGTTAGAACCCAGGTCAGCTGCATGCAAGACAAATGCCTACAGTCGTGCTCTGACCCCAATACATAGATTTTTTTCTTTTCCTAATCTTGTCTTTCTTTTCTATTTTCTTTCTTTCTTCTTTCTTCCTCTCTTCTTTCTTTCTTCCTCTCTTCTTTTCTTGAATCCCAATGAGATACAGAGTTACAAAGTTGTTCACGATTGGGTTTCAGTCATACAATGTTCTGATACCCATCCCTTCACCAGTGTACATTTCCCACCACCAATGTCCCCAGGTTCCCTCCTCAAGGATCACTGGCTTAGCTCTGGAGACCAAATGGGATGCTGGGGATCAAACCTGGGTCGACTTCATGCAAGACAAGCACCCTACCTGCTTTTGTTGTGTAGTATTTTTGTTATTCAATCTCTTTCTTCAACCTTTCGCTTATTAGATTATGTGTTTTCTTCTTTTCAAGCCTATAGGAATTTTCTGACTTTGAAATTATTATTGAATTATAGCTAAACTGTATTGTAATTAAAGATCATACTTTGCATAATTTCAGTAAAAGGAAATTATGTAAAACTTGCTGACATTTGCTTTATTGATCACATAAATGGTCTTTATTTTGGTCCACATTCTCTGTATGCTTCAAAGAATATCTGCAGTTTGGCAATCAGTATTCTATGCTTGTCGATCAGGTCAGTTAACTAATCAAATTATTTGAATCTTCTATCTTAATTATTTCTATCTAATTTTGTCATTGATTATGAGAGCAATTAATTAAAAATCCATTAGTCATGAATTTGTCTAGTTCTCCTTATACTAATTTTGTTTTACAAAATGCAAAGACCTATAATGGAATGCACAGTTTTACATTTGGCTTTTGGTTTGGGGGCCATGCCTGGCTAGGAATAGGGCTTACTCTTGGCTCTTTACTCAGCGGCCACTCCTGGCAGTGCTTGGGGTGTGGGGCTGGGAATCACACTGGTGTCAGCTGCATTGAAAAGCAAGTGTTTCATTGATTGATTGATTGATTGATTGATGGTCACATTAAAATTTTTTGTTTTGAGGCACTATGATTTACAAAGTTAAATAGTTGAATTTCAGGCATGCAATTTTCCGAAAGATTCTACCACCATGTCAACTTCCCTTCATCAACACCCCCAGTTTCTCTCCTGCTGTCTAGCCTGCCTCCTAGACAGGCACACTTTCACACCATCAATGTGTCCAAGGTCCCTGTCCCCTGCTCCTGATACCTCCTGATCACTTCTTCTTACTCCCCCCTCTTGACTACCTTCATTCCTAGGCTATAGAACTAAGTAGGATAGGGATATTGTAGCACTGTAGCACTGTCCTCCCATTGTTCATCGATTTGTTTGAGTGGGCACCAGTAATGTCTCCATTGTGAGACTTGTTGTTACTGTTTTTGGCATATCGAATACGTCACAGGGAGTTTGCCAGGCTTTGCCGTGCAGGTGAGATACTCTTGGTAGCTACAAAGCAAGAGCTTTAATCCCTACACTATTTCTCTGGACCCACATTCTTTTGCTTTCAACAGACCTTTTTCATTTAGAAGTCTATCTTGAAAACAGATGTTGGTGATTTTACCAATCTGTAAATATTGCTCTTGTTTTAACTGAAACATTTAGTCAATTTACAATGACTGGTAGACTAGATTTGAATCTCCCACTTTACTAGCTACTTAGAAGGATTTTTTGGTTAGTCGTCTAGTTATGGTGCCTTAGATCTTTTTTGCTACCTGGCTATGTATCTTTAGTCTCACATATGAAAAAGAATCATTCTGTGACTGTCCCTTTGATTTTCAGTATTTGTTGAATGAATGAATGGATGAATGAATGAGTGGGTGAATGGGTGGTGGTCTACAGTTCCTTGAAAACAATCTTCAGGTGCTCTGAAGAGGGCCTGTGGAATGAGCCTCTCTCTGGGACCCCCAGGGGCAGGATTTGCTGAGGTCCCCGGCGGCCTCCAAAGTGTGGCCCTTTGTTAGGTCTTGCCCTCTCGTTGCTGGGTGCTCTTGGGTTGGCTCCCTCTCACCCTGCCCGGCAGAAAGGAAGCTGGCCTGCTTTCCTCTTGGCGCCGCTGGTGCTCATTTGAAGTTCCTGGTGCCATCCCAGTGGGCAGCGCAGGCTGCCAGGGCTAATCACCCAGCCCGCCGCTGCCTGCCCACGCGGCCGGCTTTGAGGGCTGGCCAGGGCCTCTGGTGGGAACTGCTCGCTGCCCTAATTGGGCCTCTCCCGGGAGCCGACAGGTCCTGCTTCTCACTTGTCTTTACTCTGGCTGCTGCTCTGCCCTCTCAGGGGGACAGCACGCTTCCTGGTCCAGCTAGCTCTGCAGCCGGCCAGGGCAGAAGCTCACCCTTGTTCCCCAGATGGAGCAACAGAAACCCTAGGGTAGACTGGGTCCCTGCCCAAGGCCACAGCAAGGCCGAGCAAGGTTGCCAGGAGTGACTAGCAGAAAGCCCAATGGCACAGCTCGGTCCCTCACGGCGCTGGCAACTAGAATGAGTTCCCACAGGAAAAATGACCTCGGTTCAGCTCCCTCCTATGGCTTCCCAGGCCCTGCCAAGCACCTGGCACAGACTTTGTGTTAGCTTTCATGAAGATGTGGCCATGTAAGAAATGTGTTACACACACACACACACACACACACACACGCACGCACGCACGCACACACACACACCTTTGCCCTGCCTAAGGATGAGTCCAGGACCCATGGAACTGGGTACAGACTATTGCTTTGGCTCCTCGGTTCCAAGTCTCAGGTCATCATTCCTGGAAAACAGTGTTCTTGGATGGCAGAACCAGGGAACCCTTGTGTGTGAGAGAGGTTTACAGTTTGCCTTTCTCAGACCTGTCTCAGATCTCTTATTGACTGATCTTGGTCATGTCTCTGTGGCTTCCTTCAGCAAATGGTACTCTCTTCCTCCTCCCAGCTCTATCACCTTCCCCACCTTATTGGTAGATGAGCCCCTCAGGCACTCCTGTTCTACTCCCTGAGCTCTTCAAATGAATCCTCGAATCTTTCTTCTCCTTGGTTTTTTCAGGATAGCCAGGACGCCGTGCCTGCCCTTTCGTGTGGTACCTCACTTAATCACTTAATCACTTAACTTCCCGTTAGTCGTCGATTTGCTCGAGCGGGCGCCAGTAACGTCTCCATTTGTCCCTGTCGCGTGCTAGTGTAGCCCAATGGCATCTCTTCGCTCCGGGAACATGGAGGGCCTCAAACCGATCGTTCATGATCTTGACAAAGAAGTCTGACCATCTGGTAGGTGGGCGGCCACGCGGTCTCTTGACATCCCGTGGAATCCAATCAGTAACAGCTCTAGTCCAACGGTCGTCTTTAAATCTCATTACGTGACCAGCCCATCTGATTTTCGACACCTTGGCAAATGAGACAGCGTCCCTGATCCTTGATCGTCGACGGATGTCAGAACTCCGGATTCGTTCTCTCATTTGAGTGAAACGTGATATTCCAAGCATAGCTCTTTCTATTCTTCTTTGGGAGACCTGAATGGCGTTCTCATCTTGTTTGCGTAGGGCCCAGGTCTCTGAGGCATATGTTAATGCAGGAAGAACAGTGGAATCAAAGAGATGTGCCCGGAGCCGGAGGTTCTTCGTCCTCTTAGCTATTTCTTCGACGTTCTTGAAGGCGTTCCAAGCCGCTCTCTTCCTCCTGCGCAGCTCGGGTGCCAGGTCATTTGTCATGTTGACCTCTCGACCTAGGTACACATAGCTGTTGCATTCGGAGATGGTCGTTCCATTGAGAGCGAATGGGGCGTCAGGAACAAGGCTGTTTCTCATAAACATTGTCTTCGTAAGATTCAGCTGTAGTCCTACCTTTCCACACTCACGGTCAAAGTCGGCCAGCATTTGTGCCGCTTGGCTGATGTTTGGTGTTATTAAAACAATGTCATCAGCAAAGCGGAGGTGGTGTAGTTGCCGACCATCTATCTTCACTCCCATTCCTTCCCATTCCAGTCGTCGCATGATGTTCTCGAGGGTGGCACTGAAGAGTTTTGGTGAAATGGTATCACCCTGCCGCACCCCTCTCTTGACATCAACGATCACTTCTTTGTAGAATGGTGAGATCCTGGTAGTGAATCCGCAATACAGCTCACGGAGGATCCTGATGTATTGGGCTTGAATGCCCTGATTGGCTAGGGCTTCAATGACCGCTTCCGTCTCAACAGAATCAAAGGCCTTCTTTAAATCAATGAACGTTAAGCAGAGCGGCATCTTGAACTCCCGAGAAACCTCAATGAGCTTGGTTATCGTGTGGATATGGTCGATGGTGCTGAATCCTTTGCGGAACCCTGCTTGCTCACATGGTTGTCCTTCATGTGAACTCTCTGAGACCTTGGACTCCAGGCTCGCCGGACCCAGGGACAGAGCTTCTCTGCTTGCTCCCACCACCACAGGTGACAAAGGGATTCTAATCAGGAGCCCCACCCTACCCTGCCCTGTCTGCTTCCATCAACCACCCAGGGATCGAATTGTGCACAGGAGACCCACCCTACCCAGATAAATACCCCACTGGCAGACTTCCACTCTCGACACTACTTCCACTACCCAGCCGTCGCCACACTCCAGGATGCTTTCCGGACCCGCGCGGCCGCAAGCGGCCGCGCGGCACATCATAAGACACTAAATACCTGTCTTCTGGAATTGTCGTACCATATTTGATAGGGTTCAAATATGGTAACACCTACAAGGGGGATTAGAGGTCACCCCAAAAGTCTCTATACCTCTCGGAAAGACTGGCAAGCTACCGAGAGTATTCTGCCCGCACGGAAGAGCCTGGCAAGCTATCCGCTGTGTATTCGATATGCCAAAACCAGTAACTACAACTGGTGGTACCTCAGTCCCTTAATTGTCCCTCCTATGACAATTCTTCCCACCCAATAAGGTTCATGGGGCTCTACTCAGGACATTCAGGCTATGAACAAGAAGGGTCTGTGTCTTCCAGGATTGAACCCAGATAGGCCTCAGGTCCATCCAGGATGCTGAAGGACAGAAGCAGACCCATGTCTAAAAGCTCACAAGTTATAATTCAAAACAAACCATTGGACTAGCAAACCTCAATTCTGACTTTCCAAATTCTGGGGGGCTAATCATGAATTGAGAATCCTCTGACTCGCAGAGTGGGGTTGGGAGGGCCTGCTGATTCACCTGATTCTTTTTGACCCCATTAGCCCTAACCATCAGTGCTACCTCAGGATACACCCGAGTCCTCATGTCCCAATTTTGTTTCCACCTCTTGTACCTTATTATTTTATTGTTATTGTTGTAAGTTGAAGGGGGAGGAGTCACATTCAGTGGTGCTGGGGACTACTCCTGGAGTACTCTTGGGTGTTGTTCTGAGGTATGCTGGGGAATGTGGTTCACACAGATGTGGATTGGGGGTCCTGCATGCAAAGCCTGTGGACCAGCCCTCAGCATTCTCTCTCCAGCTTTCAGCTCATGGACTTCACACACTCCATCCCAAGGGGGCCATACAGGAAAGGAAGCCTGGGATCCTGGGGCAAGCAGTACCTCTGAGCAGTCATGTCCCTTGGTAGCGAGGGTTCACGGCCCATGGGGATGACTAGAGTGCTCCTCTGGCCTACATCTGAGGACCTCATTGCCTCACCTTTCCATTACTGACCTCATGTGTCCTGGTGAGTTTCTGCTTGTTGCTTGTTTTTATTTTACTCCTTGAGGGGTCGCCTTATAGATTGTGGGGCAGTCAGGATCCCCTCAGGCATATGCAGCCAGGGGCATTAACTTGCCTTCAGCACTTTCTGAACCACTGAGCTGGGTCCTTCCTTTCTTGCTGGAGATCCCTTGCACAGATGCTTATCAGAGGTGCTGGGGTTATAATTCGGAATCTTCAGCCACGAAACCCAGCCCTAGTCACCCCGAGGTTGTATCATCTCAGTCCACAGTCCTTGAAGAATTTTTCTGAGGGAAACCCTTGTTGAACAGAAATTGAAGGCTCTGTGCTAATTTGACCTTTGTGAAAACCGAATTTCTTTTTTTCTGACCTGTTTCAAGCTCCAAGTCTGTCCCGCAGAACTAGGGAGGCACTGACTAGGGCCATCCGCACCTTTGCTGAGTGTGCCATCTGCATTTCAGCCAGGCTCTCTGTCACCACAGACTGCCCGGTTGGGCAGGGCCTGTATCTCATCTTGACCTCCTGGCATATTTGCAGGCAGGAGGGTGGACTGATGGTGGGAGAGGTGGGGGCACGTGGATGATTCTTTTGGACCCTTGGGTGGCCAGGGTGTTCCTTTGCAGTCACACTGACTCCCCAAGTGGGTTGAGCTGTGATCAGTGGGACCGTCATCAGTCAAGGGAGTAGGTGGCAGCTGTCTCCTTCCGCACCTTCCCGCCAGCCTTTTCCTTTCCTTCTCATACCAGCCCGCAGGGAGGAAGCCCACACTGAAGCTGACCAGGAGGCACCCTGGGGCTCCTACTGATGATTCCTTCTACACCTCCCTCTTCAGCCAAACTTCTCTTTGTTTCTTCTTCCACTGCTTTTGGAGTTGATTGGGTTTATAAAAAGGACCGATTTTTGTAGAATAAAAATGGTGTGGGACTCTCATTCACAAAGCTCAGTTTTCCTAGATCAAATTTTGTTCGTCTAAATTTTGTCAAGAAGATTTCATGTTGCTGTCAACTTTTTAACCAATAACAAATTCTACCATGGGGAAAAATAAAAAGGTATGGAGAGATGTAGCCCAGTGTTAGAGCACTTGCTTTGTGTCACATACACACACGTACATGTATGCACGCATGCACACACATCTCTATGTGATTTTCCTTTCAGGTATTTTAGTCTCTCTCTCTCTTTCTCTCTCTCTCTCTCTCTCTCTCTCTCTCTCTCGTTCTCTCTCTTCTTTTTTTTCCTTTTTGGGTCACATCCAGCAATGCTCACATCCGGTGATACTCAGGGGTTCCTCCTTGCTCCGCACTCAGAAAATATTCCTGGCGGTGCTTGGGGGACCATATGGGATGCCAAGGCCTGTGGGGTGCCAGGAATTGAACCCAGGATTCTCCATGCAAAGCTTGTGCTTGGGCCTGCAGACCCAGCTGCATGTTTTTTACATCTCTCCCCACAAAACAGTCAAGTAAAACGGATCCTCCCATCCTACCCCGAGGTGCCCACACCCCCATTTCCAGGACCTGGGCCTCATTTAGCCCCTCGGAAGAACTTCCAGAGCAGTAAGTGAAACCGGAGGTGGGACAGCATCTCCTGGAGGAAGCGTTTCAGGCTCACAGCCCTCCCTCCCAGCGCTCTCTCTGGGCCTCATTTTCCCTGCACGTAACTCCCTCCCCCACCGCAGACCCTGCCTGGAGTCGTCCCTCTCTGAGGTAGTCAGGGTCTGGCACTCCCTTGCCAGCCTCTCTGGCCTGGGCAACCCCGCAGGCAGCAAGGGGAGGACGTGTCCTGCGCCCGCGGGCGCCCCCCTCAGGCTGACCAGGGTGGAGCTGCATGTCGCCCACCCCCAGGACACTGGGGCTCCGCACGCTCCCCCAAAACCCAGGCGTGGAGGTCAAAGGATCTGGCGGTCTCGCCTCCACTTTTGTTCCCCATGTTGTCAGCTCCTTAAAAAATTACAAGGTTCCCTGCTTTTTCTGGTTTTGCTTTAGGGCCACCCCCAGAAGTGCGCAGGGCTTCCTCCTGGCTCTGCGCTCAGGCATCGCTCCTGGTGGGACTCAGGGCACCACTTGGGATGCGAGCCCCCTGGAGGGGCAGCCCCGAAGCCCCGGGAGCAGCGGCCTGCAGCGCCGAAAGACCCAGGCACGCCCCGAACCGCATCACCCTCAGCTGTGGCGAGCTGGCTGCCGTGCCAGCCTTTGTGAGGGCACCGGCCTGGCACCCGGGACAGCTGGCCGGAAAATCAGAGCTCTGGGCTTTCCGCTGGTGACACGTAAGAGGATTAGGGCTCGGAACAAGGGACAAGGGGCTTTTATGCTCGGGGCTGCAGCCTCGTTGGCTTGCAAAGCCACAGACTTCGGGAACAAAAGTGGAGGCGAGACCGCCAGATCCTTTGACCTCCACGCCTGGGTTTTGGGGGAGCGTGCGGAGCCCCAGTGTCCTGGGGGTGGGCGACATCCAGCTCCACCCTGGTCAGCCTGAGGGGGGCGCCCGCGGGCGCAGGACACGTCCTCCCCTTGCTGCCTGCGGGGTTGCCCAGGCCAGAGAGGCTGGCAAGGGAGTCCCAGACCCTGACTACCTCAGAGAGGGACGACTCCAGGCAGGGTCTGCGGTGGGGGAGGGAGTTACATGCAGGGAAAATGAGGCCCAGAGAGAGCGCTGGGAGGGAGGGCTGTGAGCCTGAAACGCTTCCTCCAGGAGATGCTGTCCCACCTCCGGTTTCACTTACTGCTCTGGAAGTTCTTCCCAGGAGCATACACTATGTCATCTTTTGCATAATGATTTGGGGTGTTGAAAACACAGTGTTTTGTTCCTTATCATGGCTAAGCATATTCCTGAGTTTATCTGTTTACCAACCGATGGGCATTTTATTCGTCCTAACTTTGTCTAATCATGAAGAAAGCTATTTTGAGGGACTGGGAGAGATGGTCTAGCGGTAAGGCATTTGCCTTGCACAGTACCAACTGGGCTGGACCTCCAAAACCCTGTATGGTTCCCCAGCATAGCCAGGAGTGACTCCTGAGCACAGAGTTAAGACACCCCTGGGTGTGGCCCAAATTAACACACACACACACACACACACACACACACACACACACACACACTCTTTAAAAAAATGAAGAAACTGTAACTCAAGACTGGGGATGTGGCTCAGTGGTAGAGCATCTGATTAGAAATGAATGTAATATGGGGTTGGAGTGGGAATGCTCCATGATTAAAAAGAAATCCAGAACCTAGGCCATGGCTCAAAGTGCCCCCGTCTGTGCATGCTGGAGGCTCTGCTAGGAGCAGCCCCCAGGCACTTTGGGCAGCCCCCAAACCAAACGACATGAAAGGCTGCACAGATAGGACAAGGATTAAATGTGCCCCAATTTGATTCCCTCCACCACATGGTCCCAGGAGCAACCCCTGAACACAAAGCATGTGTCCCCCTCCCCCAAACTCCAAAACAAAACAAACTTCCTGATCACACCTCTCCGTATGCTCTTGGGGAGCCCTCCCTCCTACTTTCTGCCCTGCACCCCTGGCTCAGAGAAGCATCACTTCTCTGTCCTCTCAGAGATTCTCCCTCTGGCTGGAGAGATAGTTCAATGAGTGAGGCACCCCCTTCTCATGAGGAGGCCAAGTTCTATCCCCCAGCCTATCCTAGAGCCAAGAATAGCCCCCAAATACTCACAGTGTGGCCCCCTCAAAATGGGAGAAAAATACAGAAGAAAGAAAAGATTTTTTCCCCCTCTCATTTTCTGTTGCCAGCTTGGGTTCAAACCCTCATGACCTGAGCTGGGGAAAGAGTACAGACCTGTAGAGGTTAAGTCATTTGCCTTGCAAGCGGCTGAGGCAATGACAATGGTTCGAATACCAGTGCAGCATATGGTCCATGAAGCATGGAGCCAGGTGTGACTCCTGAGTACTGCTAGGTGTGGTCCTCCCAAATAAATATTCAAATGGGGGGGCAGAGAGAACAGCAGGTAAGGCACTTGCCTTGCACATAGTCAACCTGGGTTTGATCCCTGGCATCACATATGGTCCCTTGAGCCCCACCAGGAGTGATCACTGACCACAGAGTCAGGATAAGCCTTGAGCATCAATGGGTGTGACCCCCAAACAAAAGAAAATTCAAACAAAACCCCTCATGGACTCCCATGCCAACCCTTTGAACACAGACAGTGAGGGGCTTCCACGCCTGGTCTCACACTGACACACTAATGCCACCTCCCAGTAGCACCTGACGTCAGCGTTAGCCCCTGTGCACTGAGCCTCTAGGCCTTGTGAGGAGCCCTCAGCTCAGCAAAGAGCTCAGGGGTCAGGCCAGCCACAGTGAACTTATATTGCAGGAATCTATAGAAAATGGTTTTAGTCTCTTGTCCCCAGACTTCAGCTTATGCACCTTCAAACATGTTGGATTCAGAGACGCCCACTTCTCCATGCCATGACTCCATGTTCCCACACTCCTTTCCCAGGGTGTGATCTCAGCTCTGCCTTTCAGGGACCCTTGGCCCTTGGTTCCTCAGTTTCTCCACCTTCTCAAAACCCTGTCTTGCTCCAGCTGTACCAAAGTCACTACAAATTCTCATTCCCATCACTCAGTCCTCACATGTCCCTGGCACCACCTACTATATATCAAGGTACTCTTGGGGACGCCAAAGACACAGTAATGAACATTAAAGACAAAAATCCCGGCTTCTGCCCAGGGGACATTCTGGTGAGAAGGGAGACTTGTGAGGCGGTGAATGGTGAGAGAAGCACACAAACAACACAAAACCCCCGGCGGGGAGGGGGGGGGGGGAGGCGAGGGAGGGGCAGGGAGGTTCCAGGGGACGGTCCCCTGGTGAGTTTCTGCAGAGACACTTGCTGACAGGGAGTTTGAGCTCAGGGCTTGGGGAGGGCAGGGGGGCAATGCAGGCTGAAGCGGTGGGTTCTCAGCCCTCACCCGCCTTGCTGGGAAGTCCTGGCGCAGTGTGGCCGCCTGCTGGAGGGGGCACGGTCCGGGACCACCAGGCTTCAGGCGGTTCCCAGACGTGGGTTTCCTGGAAGAGCCGGGCCCCAGGAGACTCTCTGCCTAGCACTGGCCCCTGGCGGAACTGAGAGCTGGAGGCGAATCTGGGGAATTGCCCTTCCGATTCCAGCCCTGAGCCAGGGATGCGGTTACTCCTGCGGATTCCTGAGGAGTCCACTGCTGGGCGTCCAGAAAAGGGAGCTAAGGGGGCCCGGGGCTGCCGTGGTGGGGAGGGGAGGCTGCGTAGAGGCGCTGCAGAAGCTGAGAACTCGCAGAAGTCACAGGCAGAGGCAGAGAATTTGGGCACGCGCGGCGCTGGTTAATCTTGGCTGCCCTCTGCTGGGTGTATAGGGGATCACCCCAAAGCGGGTTCCAGCTTTTCTTCAGTTCTTTTGCTCCAAGTGTTG
Organism: Sorex fumeus; assembly: GCF_029834395.1. Classification (NCBI taxonomy): domain Eukaryota; kingdom Metazoa; phylum Chordata; class Mammalia; order Eulipotyphla; family Soricidae; genus Sorex; species Sorex fumeus. The sequence continues at coordinate 48,671,608 of NW_026606129.1, read as the reverse complement.
TGAGTTCTGCGGGCTCACTTTTAAAACTGGGTTATAATAGCTCTCTGGTCACGGATGGCAGAGGTGGGAGGAAAGGACTGATCAGCTTAGAGACTGCAAGGCGAGAGACGCTGAGGGGAGCTACACCGGCGTGTGGAGTGAGGCTGGGGCTGGGCCCGGGTTGGTGCCTGCAGCATGGAGACCAGCAAAGCAGAGTGAAGGATTGGCAGGAAGGCTGAGGGCTAAGGACTGGGAGCGGCGCCTGATGTTCCCAGGAGGAGACCCAGACGCAGACTCTGAGGATGGGAGCTGTAGAGCACCGAGTGTGCTTGGTGTTCAGCATCCTTAGAGTGGCCTGGTTTTGTCTTGCTGCGTCACTGATGCGGATATTTTGTGAAATTATGTTCAATAGAATGGTCAGCTTGGTGAAGGCCTAGCTGTGAGTATCCAGTGCTCCTGGATGTCAGAGGCAGTTTTTTAAATTTTTTCATTAATTAGGGGCAGGGCTGGGTCACACCTGACCCAGTGACCACTGGGTTCAGTAGCCACTCTGGCTCTGCTCAGGAGTGACCACTGGAAATACTCAGGGGTCTATATGCAGTGCTGGGAACTGGACCACCATCAGTCTAAGTAGCCACATGTAAAACAAGTGCCTTATCTTCTTCCCTAAATTTCCAGCCCCTTCTTTCCTTTTTTGGGGGGAGAGGGGGGAGGAGGAGGCATACCTGGAGGTACTCAGGTCTTACTCTTGGATTTGCGCTCAGAAATTACTCCTGATGATGCTTGAGGGCCCATGGGGTGCTGAGGATTGAACTGGGGTTTACTTTATCCCTTGTATTGTATCTCTGGCCCCTGTTTCTTTCCTTTTATCGATATAGGTGACCCCGAAACATCCCATTCTTAACTGGAGGATCAAAGTAACTTTGTTCAGAGAAGATGGCTGATTCCCAGCCACGTACAGAGCTTCAGATTACTGATCACATCCGATTCTGTCTTAACTGTGGCAGGTTAAGTTTCCATGGAAACGTGGATCCATTTGGCAGTGCCAAGTGGATGCTACACATATTCTTTTGTCACATTCTATTCTTACACTGAACCTATCAAAGCACTGCTTAATTTAACTTTCACTTGAACTTCTCCTCCACCGCCCAAACCTTTCCTTGGTGACGGTCCCCAGAGTCCCACTGGAGAGCTGTCTCCTTTACTGAAGTCAATCAATGAACTCACCTTTGTTGAATTACAGTTTTGTCCCTAGGGAGTCTGCAGCTGATTATTGAGCTAGAACAAAACTACATATGGTAAATGAGTTATAAATGCTATTAAAAACAAACAAAACGCAGGAAAAAGAGTAAGAAATGTTGGGGAAGCAGCAGTTTGCTTCTAGCGGTGCTGGGGAAGGTCTCCCTGATAAAGTAACATCTGAGCAAAGTCCTGTAGAAGAAGGCAGGGGATTTTCTCTTTTTGGGGGGTGTGTGTGGGAGTAGGGCTTATAGATTTGGGCCAGACCCTGCAGTACTCCGGGACTATCCCCTGGATCTTTTTCAGGAATGACTCTTAGAGGTGCACAGGAGACTATATAGGTCCTGGGATGAAACTGGACTCAGCACATGCCAGACAAACAATTACCTGAGGTACTATCATCTCTCTTACCTAAAGGTTGGGAGACTTTACAGTAGGCTGAGTGCTTGGGAAAAGAACACTGCACAAAGTAGGGTACAGTTAGTGCAAAGATCCTGGAGGGAGCATGCTTTTTTCCTACTGAGCACACAGTGACCACCTTTTTCATCCGAAAACCACCCAGAAGTTCCTCCCTCATTTTAATTTTGGGTTTTTTTTTGAAGTGGCCACATCCAGTGATGCTCAAGGTTGCACCTGGCTTAGTGTAGGATAATGTTGGTTTGCCCTTCCTCCCTGGCCGCTGGGAACTTGTGTTGGTTGACTACCCCCCAACCTGTCAATTACCTTTGTCTTCTGATCAGACTCTGATTTGTAAATATTGTCTTTCTCTTCTCCTTAATTTTTTTTGCATGGTTAGTTATTTCAGAGCAATTGCTTTTTGTATGGATATAGGAAGTTAGTTAAAAAGACAAGCCTGTGGGGGCTGGAGCGATAGAACAGTGGGTAGGGGGTTTGCCTTGCATGTTGCCGACCCAGGTTCGATTCCCAGCATCCCATATGGTTCCCTGAGCACCGCCAGGAGTGATTCCTGAGTGCAGAGCCAGGAGTAACCCCTGTGCAAAGCCGGGTGTGACCCAAAAAGAAAAAAAAAAAAGACAAGCCTGTGGCTTGGGAGTTGATTGACTCCAGATAATATTACCTCCTGGACATCTGATCTCTCGACTTAAGCCTCAGTTGCCCTTACTTCCCAGATCCCCAAAAGCAAGGTCTTGATGAGGGACTGGATGGACCCAGGGCAAATGGTGAGCTATGAGCTACCCTGGCCATCGAAACGGGCCTGGCCAAAGTGCCCTAATGCTTAACTCTAAGTTAAGTGCTTGGTCATGAACAAATTCTGTCATGATCCAAAAAGCAATAACTAGATTTGGACCCTGCTGGGGTTAGGAATGATTGATCTGGCCTGAGCACTATAGTCTGAGTCTGTGGTAAGATGTCCCCAGGAGAGTCACCCTACAAGCCTAAAAGTGACTATTACTATGTCCATATAGAATGATAAATATTAGGAAGGAGAATTAAAGTTGCTAATTAAGTTGCAGGCTGGAGCAATAGCACAGCGGGTAGGACGTTTGCCTTGCACGCAGCCAACATGGCTGATGCGAGTTCGATTCCTCTGCCCCTCTCAGAGAGCCCGGCAAGCTACCGAGAGTATCTCACCCTGACGGCAGAGCCTGGCAAGCTACCCGTGATGTATTCAATATGCCAAACACAGTAACAACAAGTCTCATGAAAGAGACGTTACTGGGCCCGCTCGACCAAATCGATGAACAACGGGAGGACCGTGATCTGTGAATTAAGTTGCAGATCTAAGGAGATGAGAACACACCTTAAGGGCTGTTTTGCTTGTGTGGGCTGCAGTTGGTCGGGAAGATTGGAAAACATTTTTTATCACATGGGGAGGCATTGTTGGGGTGTCCTGGTGAAGGATAAAAAGAGGGGCTGCGGGAGAAAGAGTTGGATAGTTGAAATGGATTCTTGGATGGATTGATTAATGGATTGATTGAAGGAGAGGGGTTTGAAGGAGAGAAGAAAAAGGAGAGACAGCAGAGATAGAAATGGATACAGTGGGAAGAAAGAATTGTGCAGTTAGAGAGAGACACATGCACAGAGGAGTGGAGAGAGCTGGGAGAGATGAGATTGAATAAATGGCAACTAATCAGCAACCAGTTTCAGTTTGGCCCTCGCTCTTCCTTTGTACGTCCAGGGCAACAGCCCTCCAGGGTGGAGAAAGTGGGCAGTGAGAGAGCTGCCCAGAGGGCCCATGAACATCCTTTCACTTGTAATCCCCGGGCACAAGGGGTTTACACAACCCACGAGAGAGCGAGATATGTTTTTACAGCTCAGAACTCGAGGACTACTGCCTGGTAATGCTCGGGGGATCATATAGGATGCCAGGAATGGAATCCGGGTTTAAGCGAGCAGCAAAACGCTCTAGCCACTGTACTATCTCTTTGGCCCCATTGTTCCCTTATCTTGCTTTACAAAAATACACAAACACATTGTATTTGATGTGGGAGTGACTAGGGGGCTCCCAAGCGGTGCTCAGAAGCTTGAGACCACTGACGTTTCGGCCTGGCTATGCTCTGCGGCTTCTTCGGCTGTGCTGGGAGGCACCAGGGCTACTCAGGCGAGAACTTGGAAGCACCGGCCTGTGGAGCTCAAGATCTCCAAATACCAACTATGCACGCCAGACCCTCCAGCTGCCTCCTAGGCACTCTTGTCTTGCTTTGGTTTTTCTCCACCGTACGTTTTAACGTGCGATCCTGTGTTTATTGCACTTGGTTTCTTCTTTTCGGCCCATCCAGGTTGTCTCCTTAACCTCTGCAGCATGAGCTTCTAGTCGCTTTAGACACAGCGAGCGCTTGACCTGTTACGTGCACAGGATGGACTGTTCTGGCAGGCCCGAGGAGGCACAGAGAAGGGAAGGAGGGAGGCAAAAGTAGCGCACAACCTTCCGTTCCGAGTCTGGGAACGGAAACAACATCTCGGGACCGCCCACGAGCGTCGCTCCCCATCACCCGGGCTTCTGCGCGTGCGTGCGCAGCGGCCCGTTCAAGCGTCCTCCTGATTGGCTGCGGGTGAGCGGGGCTGCGCCTGCGCGCTCCAGGGCTGTAACTGCTGGCTTTCCAGCCTCCGCCAGCGCCGCTGCTTCCCGCTTCTGTTCCCGAAGCTCAGAATGTTCCCGGAACTCAATAACCTCCTCGACACCGCTCCCGACAGGCCGGAGCAGGTGAGCCGTGGCACGGCCGGCAGAGGGCGGCTTCCGGAGCGTGGGGACGGAACACGCGCAGCCCCGTGGAGCCGACAGGGCACTCTCGGGCGCCTGGGAATTGTAGTCCGGGGGCGTGCTGGGTCTCCTGGGCCCTGTGTGCCCTGAAAAATCCCCAGCTCTCCGGCCTAGCCTAGCGGGCTAGAGCGCATTGCATTGCATGCAGGAGGCCCGGGTTGGAATCCCAGCACCGCCGGGATTGGCGCAAAAGGAAATAAATCCCCAGGAATCCGGTCCCACTCTTGGCTTGGCTTATGGTCACAGACAAGAGGACTCGAGCCCCATGTGTGCTCACCCACAGGAGTGTGTTGTGTGTGGCGGGAGTGGGGTGGGTTGGTAGTGATTGGGTTCCTGGCCCTCCAGGAGGTGGTTGGCAAAGGGAGTTGAGTTTTTTGGTTGTGTGTCTGTGTGTGTTTCTGTGTGTTTTATCATTCTCAGGACTGTGTTGGGGACACAGTCTGTTCGCTCCATCCTCCATCCAGCACAACAGGGACATCTCCGAACTTTTCGCTCTTAAGCCAGGGTGCTTTACCTAGCGCATTTTATAACCTTTGTGTTCCTTATGGAGATGCAGTTCCTCCAAGCTGCCAGGAAGATACTCTGTAATGTCCCAACCCAATCCCTGTACCCCCACCAGCCAGGCAAACTGTAGGTTTCAGTACATTCTTAGTGGAGTTTAGCGGTCCAGCAGTTCTCCTCTGCCCAGGTCTCAGATGATGCCACTTACCTTGCCAACTACTGTGCTTCCAAACTTGGCGCCTTCATCTTGGCTGCAAAGTAGGAAGCTGGAAGTGGGCACTGGGAAATGACAGCCCTGGAGGATGACCCTCCAATATGATGTTTTATAAATGGAAGGAAATTGCAACAACACAGGTGGCACGTCTGGCCCTCCTTGATCCTGAATTGTCATGCCACTCTTAGGGACCATTCATCAAAGGTCAGTGAAGCCAGGCACATGGAGACTATCTTTTTTTCATTTCTGTTTTTGGTGGGAGGGTTGGGGCCACACCCAGCAGTGCTCAGGGCTTACTCCTGGCTCTGTGCTCAGGGATCACTCCTTGTGGTGGTGCTCATGGTGATCATGTGGTACTGGTGATGCATGCAAGGCAAGCACCTTACCCACTGTGCTCTCTCTTCGGCCCCCAAGAGAAGAGATTTTAGTGTCTAGGTTGTTTTTTGATTGTTTTATTTTTATTGTCTTTTGAGCAGTGCTCAGTTTTTTACAGCTGTGCTTGAGTGACCATGTGATGCCGGGGATTGAACCTGGACCTCCCACATGTAAAGCCTACACTCCAACTACTGAACAGTCTTTCCTGCCCTTTCCCGGCCACACACACTTTTTTTTTGTGGGTGGCAGAGGAAGGTACCACTGATGGTAGTCGTATAGCCAGGGGACACTCCAGGTAATTCTTTGGTCCGATGGATCCATGGATCAAACCTGGGGCTTAGCTCATATGTTCTTCCACTTAAGCTATATCTCTGGCCTCTTATTCTTTGTTTGCTTTGAAACGGCAGCTGAGGGTTTTTTTTTTTTTTTTGGCCTGTCTGAGTGACATAATAATAATCACATTTCAAGTGTGAATTTTTCTAAGATTCTTTGTTTTTTGGGTGGAGGAGAGGTAAGACAGCATACATCTAATTAAAACTCTATCTTCACCAAGTGCAGAAGTTTGGGTTGGACCTCATCTGCTAGATTTCCATTCAGCTGATCTCTTAGCAAAGTACCTGCCTCACTTTTAAAAATTCCTCTTCACTTGAAGGGGCGGCTGACTCTCCTCTGTGATGCCAGGACAGATGGCAGTTTCCTCGTGCACCACTTCCTCTCCTTCTACCTCAAAGGTAAGGGAATACTGAAGCTGTGGGAGAAGAATATGCAGGAAGGCCCTGTTCCAGGAAGCCAGGGGAACGATGTTAAGCTGTTAGAGCTTTGGTGTTTGGGAGCCACAGGGTTCTGGATGCGGCGAGAGACTTTTGGGCTGGCTCCTTCCTTGCCAGCCCTGTGGGCAGGTGCTCCCTGAGTGCGTGCGTGCGTGCGTGCGTGCGTGCGTGCGTGTGTGTGTGTGTGTCTCCTGTCTTCCCCTCCTACCCGCCAAGCGGGCAGCCTCATCCCTGACACCCCAGTGTGGCCTCCTTACCCTAATAATGAGTAATGAGTTGCTCCTCAGTTCTTGTTTTATTCATTAATTAATTTGTTTATTTGTATTTGAAGGTCTTCCACGCACTTGCTCAGGGCGCGATGTTGGCAGTATACCGCCAGCCAGGCCAGTTCAGGGCTTGTCCCAGCAGTGCAGTGCTGCTCAGGCCTCGGACTGCTGGGGGTCACCAAGGCTAAGGCCAGGGCTGGGGGCCATGCGAGGCTGGGCTTGACCTGGCTCCTCGCATATGCCAGCCATTACTCTAAGGTTTTGGGCCATTTCCTCGCCCTCCTTTGGTATTTGTTGTTGTTATTTGAGTCATAGCCAGCTTGGGGTGGGGGCAGTCCCTGGCTGCTGGGGAAGGAGTGAAGCCAGGCTTCCTGCATGCAGGCAAGGGCTCCAGTTCTTTAGCTACCTCTCTGGCCCGTTTCTTGTGTATCTTGAGGTCCCTGAAATACTGAAGCTTTGCCCTGGCAGTAAATGTTCCAGAAAGACTCCAAGGAAGAAAACAGCATGGCCACTGCAGTTTACATACAGAAATAGGTTACAAGGAGAAAATGGCCAAATGAACAGAGATACTCTTCATCGATTCTTCTTCTGTGCCCGGCGATCCAGGCCAGGAGATTGGGTGGACTTCAGGCGCTATCCTTAACTGTCATCTTATTTGACAGCTTTGAAAGTGTTTTTTCCTTCTATTTTCAGGTGCTGTCATTTTAGGCTTAGAGAGGGCAAGAGAATCTCTCAGTAAATTATTAGAATTAATTATGCTCAGTAAGGTATCATTGTGTTCCCTTTATAGCCTCTTGGATCTGAGACTAGTTTATAAAGCAATTCACTGTACGCCAGCAATAGAAAATACAAGTAAGAGAAATCTAATTTTGAGAAATTCAACTGTTTCTTTACAATCAATCAAAATAAGGCATTGATAACCCATCTAATAGAAATACATTGTAGTGTCAGTGAAATAGGTACACTTATTAATATTTTAAAGGGCCGAAGTTCAATCCCCAACACTGCATATGGTTCCCAAGCCCTGCCAGGAGTGATTCCTGAGTGCAGAGCCAGGAATAAGCCCTGAGCGCTGCCAGGGCTGACCCAACTCCCCACACCCTAAAGAACATCTTAGAATCAAATTTGGCATAGTTTTGGAGGATGGTTATGAGACAGAAGGTCCCAGTTTGGGGGAGAGAGAGATAGTTTAGGGGTTAAAACACTTGCCTTGCATGCAGCCAATCCTGGTTCGATGTCTGGAACCGTGGGGGTCCTGTGAACATGGCCAGGTGTGGGCCAAAACCCAAAAGAAAAGCAAAAAATAAAATGAAAACACTCGTCTTAAATGTGGTGCCAGGAATTCGGTCCCTGGTACCACTCACATGGGCTGAGCATGGTCCTGGGAACTTTGCTCTCTAGGACCCCTGTGCTGCAACAGAGTCTGTCTTCTGGAGATGGCAGGCCCTGCAGCGAAAGTAGGCAGCCCCCAGGAATGCCACAGGCGGCCCCTGGCAAGCTCTGGTGCAAGCAGTGCAGCTCAGAACATGGCAGCTGGGCTGCAGGCTGAGGAGAGGGAAGCGGAAGAAATCATCAGATTGGCCAAGTGAGGCTGCAGGGCTCTGGATCGCGAGACTTCCTGAAGTTCTTTGATGCTCAGGGCTATGAATTGTCAGCAGGGCCTTTAATAACACATATATTAATTTTGTCTTCCAGCTCGTTGTAAAGTCTGCTTTGTGGCCCTCGCCCAGTCCTTCAGTCACTACAATATTGTGGGACAGAAGTTGGTAACTATTTCCCATGTCCTTGGGGAAGTTTCCGTGTGTGTGTGTGTGTGTGTGTGTGTGTGTGTGTGTGTGCGTGCATGCATGTGTAGGTGTGAGTGCTTGTGCATGAGGCCTGAGACTTGGGCTTCCCTGCTGGATTGTAGATAGCTTAATAATAGAGGCTTTACACAAATCTGGAGCACCCGAACCCCTTCCCTGTATGACTGCTTCTCTGCCTTTTTTATTACTTGAGTTTTTATTACTTGAGCCACATCCCTAACCCATCTCTACTCAATCTGGATCAGGTAGGAGTTTTCACGTAAGGTTTCAGGACTGAGATAGAGGAGAGATGCTTTTGTCATCCTCCCCTTGTTGTGGTGTGTCTGTATGGCTCATTAAATGCAGGCAGATGGGGATAAGATGGCTGAGAGCCTGGCCAACCTCCTGGCCTAGTCTGGGCCATTTCCCATGATCTGGGACCAGTTGGACTTTCTGGGATTTTCTTTCTATCACTTGGCCGGGAAGGGAGAGGAAACCATCAGCAGTAAATGCATTCTGGTTGGGGTCACAGAGGGGAAAATATGATTCCAAGGGTGAGAGAAGAGTAGAATCTCCTTCCCTGCCTTTGTAGAGATGCAGGACGTTCCTGTACAAAAAGGCAGCACGTGAGCTCAGAGAGCACGATCATGTCAAGAACACATGTTGTGGGGCTGGAACGATAGCACAGTGGGTAGGATGTTTGACTTGCACGCAGCTGACCTGGGTTTGATTCCCAGCATCCCTTATGGTCCTCAAGACACCGCCAGGAATAATTCCTGAGTGCATGAGCCAGGAGTAACCCCTGTGCATCGCCTGGTGTGACCCAAAAAGCAAAAAAAAGTTGCATTCCAGGTCCATGGGGAGATATCTCTGTCAGGTGTCACTGTTTCTGTATCGAAAGCTGTAGACCCTCAGGTCCCCATTGGCTCCTCCTTCTGTGAACTTTGAGAAAAGATGTGGGGAGGACTGGGCATGCAAAGTACTCAAGCAAAGGCTCCCAGACTTATTTGGCCTGTCTCCTTCTTATTCGAAAAATATCCCTCAAATCTGCCTTCTTTTAGGGGGTGAGAATCAGGGGTCACACCCTGTGATAGGGTTACTCACAGGGTTACTCTTGGCTGTGCACTCAGGAATCGTTCCTATTAGCAGAAGGAACCAAATGGGGTGCAGGATCAACCCTGGGTTGGCTGCATGCAAGGTAAGTGTCCTACCCAATATATTATTGTTCTAGTCCCAGATTGGCGTTCTTTTAAGCAAGTAAAAATTTATTTGCCCAGTTCCATTGTAGCTAGTCATACTGCTCCCCTGAACTGTTCTAGTACCTCAGAGGAGTGGTGATATCACCCACTCTGGGTAACACACTCTGGAATGTGATACTTGCAGTAGAAGAGTAATCCTCCTCCTGTTGTACCTCTGTACTAATAGTAATAGAAGGGAAACGAGCAAGAGCAAAGGTGATCGGGAGTCTTCGTCAGGGAGCTGCAGCTCATGTACTTTGGAGCATGGACAGGCAAGTCAGATCAGGTCTCATCCATGACTCTAAAGCTCCCTGGGGCTGTTTCTGCACAGATTGTAGACTCTTCCCATGGGAATTCATGCTCCTGGGCCCAGTGCCTCAAACAAACCAACCTGGGTTAGATGAGAGTTTGTTAACCCCTGCTGTGCATCACAAGCAATTATAGATGGTTTTTCATGGCCCATGCAACTGGTTCTGGTTCTGGAGTGGGTCCGTGGGTCTGCATTTATTTATGTATCTGTTTGTTTTGGTGGTTTGGGGCCATACCTGGCAGTATTAGGACTTGCTCCTGGTTTTGAATTCAGGGATCACTTGGCAGCGGTCCAGGGACCATATGGGATGTCAGGGATTAAATCTGAGTTGGCTGCAGTACCCTACCTATTGTACTACCTCTCGGCCCCTCAAGAGATTCTTAGTTGCGTGGTTCATGCAAAACCATATATAGTTTCTTGTGATGTAGAGCAGGTGTTAAGCTATAATCTAACACCAGTTTGTTAGAGTTGTGTGTGTGTGTGTGTGTGTGGCAGGGCGCAGGGGGGTGGTGGCCAAGCAATGCACTCAGTTTCTTAGGGTCTACTCCAGTTCGGTGCTCTAGGTTGTTTGCTGCGGGCCGTGAAGAACCGTGGCCTCCTGGGGATTGAACCGGGGGCTCTCACATGCAGAGTTTGTACTTGGTTCCCGTGAGCTGGCTGCCATAAATACATGCATTTTAAAGTAATGCATAAAGAAATATGTACGAAATAATACTAAGAACCAGTACTGGGAATGGTAAAAATAGCATAGGGATTAAGACACTTGACTTCTATGTGCCTGACCCAGTTTGATTTCAGGTACTATATATGGTTCCTTCAAACACCCGGGGTCCACTCCTGAGCGTAGAGCAGGAGCGAGCTCTGAGCACAACTGGGCATAGCCCAAACCAACCCACTCCCCCCAACCCCCTAAAATGCAAAACCAGTACTGGATAATAATAAAAGTAAATATTTAAGCAAAAGGAGGTCGGTTTTTAAATCAAATGACAGATGTAATAGCGGATCTGCAAACAGAATGGGGTTGTGGGTGGGGGCCCCCCACGAGAAACCGTGAGTCCAGTGGGGAGGCTCCCGTCTGTAGGTGTGGGGAGCCCCACATACTCTGTGCACTACGATCACCTTCTTTGCTGGGCTCACCCTGCAGCACGCAGTGACCCTGTGTCATCTTTAGGGTATCAGCCTGACCACGGCGCGGGAACGCGGACAGCTCGTCTTCTTCGAGGGACTCAAGGCAGCGGTGGATGTCATCTTCCGGGCTCCGCAGGGAGAGCCACAGCCCCTGCAGTTTCTCAGGTCAGTGTGCGTGCGAGTGCTCGCTTCTCCAAGCTCTGCTTTGCTGTGCAAGGCGAGGAGAATGACATGCTTTCCTGTTCTCTCCAGCCCTAGCGCAGTGCACGAGCACCCACCTCTGTTCTGTTCTTGGCTCCCTCCAAGGCCAGCTCACCAAGGGCACCAGGGCTTAGCAAACAGAGTTGCAATTACAGCATACACAGAGTTGTCAGTAATAACATATTGACAACAACATGTTGTCATCAATATGTTGTACTGGAATATAGGCACCTGCATTCTTGGCTTCTCATCCCTGAGTGGTTTTGTAGCACAGAAGCCAAGTTAGAAGCCAAAACCCGCATCCCTTCGAGCCTGAAATATTTGTGCCTGACTTGGAGAACACTTGTCAGCTGCTGACTCTGGTGTCCTGCTGGGCATCGGAGCAGACCTCTCCTTCCTCCAGTGCCAGGGCGGCCTGGCACAAGCTGTGCCCTCTGTCCCCACTCTGCTCATCCTGCATGGGGCCCTGACATCTCTACCCCTCAAGTCTTCACTGTCATCCTTATTCATGGAGCTGCACCCTGGAGTGTGGCTCTGATCTTCTGGGCCCCTCACCTCTTGCAGGACACAACAGCAAGGGTTTCACTGGGCAGCTGGAGGAGACGCTGTTATGGCCCTCTGCACGTGAGGCCTAAGAGTGACTGGGCAGCTTTTTTGTTTTTGGACCATACCCAGAGATTCTCGGGGGCCACTCCTAGCTCTGTGCTTAGCTGTTACTTCTGGCAGCACTCAGGGGACCATAGGGGATGCCAGGGAACAAACCCAGGTCATCTATGTACAAGGCCATCGCCCTACCCCCTGTACTCTCTCTCTGGCCCCCGGGTAGCCTTTTATACCGCTAGGACCCCTTGGGGAGGCTTCTCCTGCCTTCCCAGTCCAGACGCTTCCAGGTGCCTTAAACACGTTAGACGCAAGACTGGCTGGCAGCGCGTAGGAGCTCAGGGTCTGTTTGGGTTTCCTGAGTCTCTCGCACAGTGCTTGGCACCTGGACAGCCTCAGGGAATAGCTGACTGAAGAACCACTTAGGTCCGTGTGCCTGAGCCTGCCTGACCTTTCCAGCCAGATCGTGACCCCTCAGCACCAGGACTGCCCACAGCTGCAGTCTTTTGCCCCACAGCCCCTTCCCAGTGCTGCTCTAGAAATGACTGTAGAGAGGGGGCAACTCTCACATCCCTTTTACCTGTGTCCCAGGGAGGGCACCGCTGGGAGCCTGCAGCCACTGTATGAGTTTGTGCAGAAGTCACTGAAGCCAGAGGCCGACGCGGACACTGCGTGGAGGTGGCCGGTGCTGCTGGTGGATGACCTCAGTGTGCTGCTGAGTCTGGGCATGGGGGCCGTATCTGTGCTGGACTTTGTCCACTACTGCAGAGCCACCGTGTGCTGGCAGCTGAAGGTACCCCTGCTCCCACATGAGACCTGGGTGCCCAGGTGGGCCCTCCAGCCCTCGCGCATTGGGGCCGCATGTATTTGTTTGGGACTGGGCTGTGTGGGGCACATTGCCAGGTTTCCGGGCAGGTCAGCATCTCTCTGAGTGTGTTTTATAGCTCAGTGGAGCTAATGGTATCAATGGCTTTAAAACCTGCAAGGTTCATCACAAATACAGATGGTAACCTGGAAAAGTTGAATAAAATCAAATTCTGGGGCACAGAGGCCACTCCAATTTCATGCTTGGTGACCTCCTGATGGTGTTTGGGGGATCCTATGGTGCCAGGAATTGAGCTTGGGGTTCCTGCATGCAGAGAGTCTACTCCAACCCTTTCAGCCATTTCCCAGGCTCCCAATATTTCACCAGTAAGAGTTCAGCCTGTGCAATAGGAATGGTTTTGCTGCCAACCTCACAGGATTCCAAGTTCGAGGAGCCCAAGAGAGCAAGGTTGGAAATACTATCGATACTGTCCTGGGGCTGTTTGGAACTAAGGTTCTGGAGCCTGCAGTGTTCCGTCCAGGGGGTGATGTTTGTGGCAGATTGGGAGTCTCTGTGGGGAGACCCTGTGCAGGGGGGGAAGTGCCGAGAGCTCCGTGCTCCTTGCACCCTGTGCTCCTCCCATTCAGAGCTTCTGTCCTTCTCTCCTGCTGCCACAGGGAAACGTCGTGGCCCTTGTGCATGACCGTGGTGACGCTGAGGATGAGGAGAACAACCTCCTGCTGAATGGCCTCTGTCACCAGAGCCACCTGGTCCTGCGAGCTGAGGGTCTGGCCACTGGCTTCTGCAGGGATGTGCACGGGCAGGTGCGTGGGGCCAGATCGGGGCCCAGTGGGCTGCCGAGAGGTCACTGGGATGATGCCGGGCCTGCTTGAGGTGTTCCTCAGTTGGTGGGGAACACTGGGGCTCTCTGATGATGCGGGCCAGGTTGGCTTCAGCCTGACCCAGATACCGGAGCACGTCTCCTGGGTTTATTGTCTTTTTCGGGCCACACCCTCCCGTGCTCAGGGCCTATTCTCACCAAGTGCTCAGAGATCACTCCAGCTAGTGATTGGGGCATCACGGAGTTCCTAGGCCTCCTGCCTGCCTGCATGGATGCAAGCACTCAGGTCTCTGAGCAGGTTGTTTGCCTCCTTCCTTTAGTGACTGAAGAGGAGATAGGCGGGAGTAGGATGCAGTACCCTGTCTCCACAGCAGAGGACGCCACTATACGAGGGCAGGATTTACTGAGAGACACAGGGGCCTGAGTGTGAATGCAGGGACACAGGTGCCTGCCTGCACATGGCTGCCCTTTGCAGAGCCCGGCCTGAGCAGAGCCCAGGAGGGAGCTCTGAGCACCTGTGGTGTGGCCCACCCACGACCCCGGTAAAGTTCGGGAAGCTGTACCCGGAATGAGGGTTGCTAGCGCCTCTGCTGAGAAGGTCAGGCCCCCGGCAGAAGCTGAGATCCTGCCTGGGAGTGAGGTCAAGTTCTCGCCTTCCCACGCCTGCCATGGCGCTCTGCCTTTGGAAACGTCTCCTGAAACCCTCTTCAATGCCTCCCCGAGGCGCCCAGTTAGCTTCCTAGCCCACACTCCAGACCCATCGTGGTGGATGAGTGCCTAGCCCAGAGCCGTTCAGAGTTGAGGGTGCCTGGTCAAGCACATCCACAAGCCAAGGGTGCTGCGTGTGGTGCCTCTGGACATAGCCCGGGAAGGTCCCGCTGGGCATTGTGTGGCCTGGGGCCACTTCCCCGCAAACATTTCAGTCAATCAGAGAGATCCGTCATCGTGATGAACATCAGCCTTTCTGACTCTCGGAACTAAAGCAACAGTTTCTTTTGTTTATTTGATTTGGGGTTGTGGTATATATTTTTTTCTTTTTTCTTTTTGGCTTTCTGGATCACACCCAGTGCTGCTCAAGGGTTACTCCTGTCTTTTCACACAGGAATTACTCCTGGCAGTGCTTGGGGAACCATATGAGTTGCTGAGGATTGAACCCAGGAGGTCTATCTTGTGCAAGGCAAACGCTCTGCCCACTATACTATCTCTTTCGGCCCCAGAAACAAGTTTCTTATATGTTTTCAAAATTAGTCCACAAGAACAAAGCACGCATAGCCAAAGTACACAGAGCAACTAAGATATTGGAAAGGATTAAAAAGACATCTACAGATGCTGAGTTTACAGATCTCCTTTCCTTTCCGCACATCTTCTGTCCAGGGTCAGTGCCACTGTGAGGGTGCAGGGGGTCCTTTGTTTCCTTTCGTTCCTGTGGGGACCACACCTGACTGCTCTGGGGACCCTGCGGTGCTGTGGATTGGATCCGAGCCTCTCACACGCTTGGCTGTGCTCTGCCTCTCAGCCATCCCCTCCTGGCACCTTTCACTTTGGCGGTCAGCTGTGTTTGGGACGTTGTCCCCTTCCCGTGTACTGAACTCACAGAGGTCTCGGGGAAGGTGCAAATGGGCATGTGGCGTTTATGTGGAGCAGGTTTCTGAGGGTGTGTGTGTGACGGGGGTGTGGGATTTGGGGTACACCACCCTCATTCTTCTCTCTGTTACTCTAGCTGAGGATCCTGTGGAGACCAACACAGACCACAGCCCAGCGGGATCGGAGCCTCACTTACCAGTACAAGATACAGGACAAGAACGTGTCCTTTTTTGCCAAAGGCATGTCCCCTGCTGTTCTTTGACCTCACTTAGGGACTACTGAAACTGCCCTGAACTGTCTGTTTTCAAAGGTTCATGATAATCAACCAAGTAGGGGTGGACGTAGACATGGGAAACTTGGAGGGGCTGGTTGCTCAGAGTAATCCGGAAATGGTGCCTTTGTTCCCCGAGTCCTGCTCAGAAAACACCGCGAGGGATCTGCCGTCCCAGCCCTCTTGAGATTCAACACTGCATGTCAAGCCCTGTGAAAAAGACCCTCAAATCCTGCCAGGCCTTGGCCCAAGTGGTGGTCTTTGATAACTGCTTCTCAGAGCCAGAGTGAGTGTGACTGCAATCTGAAGGAACATCGCCTGGCCCGAATCCCCAGTGACAAGACAGAGGGTGATGGCTACTTGCAGAGGAGGAACCACATGACCTCCCTTGGATTGTCTCCCTTCATTTTCCCCCTCATGCTGTAAAAGGTCTTTCCCCTTCCATCCATTGAGGAAGGGGATGGAGAGTGATGGGAAGCATGTAAAGGCAAGAGAGCGGGCTGTCTCCCAGGGCCTGACGTGTGCCTGCGCCCAGTGACTGGCTGTTTTGGAGAAAGGCTCTGACCCAGTTCACAGCTCTGACTTCTCCAGTCCCTAGGGGGCCTGCCTCCCCTTGATGCTCTTGATGACTGAGCCATCGGGGCCTGGCTCCGGACGGAGGTCCCATGAAGCCCCAGAAAGTGACTGGAGGGACTGTGCTTTCTGCCAGGCAGGTGGGGCCGAGGCAAGGGGGAGTGCCTCTATTCTTGAAGGTGAGTTGGTGTGTGTGGTGCTGAGGATGGACCCTAGGCCTTACGGATCTGAAGCAAGAGTGTCATTTAAAGCTCAGTGAATCTGATTTGAGAAATAAAATGAAAAAGTGACTCGTTTGCAGTGACTATGGAAGGTTCATGTTTAAGTGTTTACAACTTGAAATATTGGTTAAAGGGAACAGTTAATTTTTCGTTTTCCTCAAGCATACTATTTATTACTGTCCAGGAAGAGTGGAGTAACCAAGAGAAGCTGGTCTTGTTCTTGAAATGTTGCAGATCTCTACAAGAATTTGAAAATTATGAGTGTAGAATAAGAGAAAGGTTTTAAGAAATAATCCAGTGTGTCCTTTTGTGCTTTCATGGGCTTATCTAGCAACGCTTTGGGGACCTTGAAGTGCCAGGGAATGAGCCTGGGTCTCTAGATTGGACTCCAACACTTCATGTGGTGCTGGAAGTGGAAGCAGAAGCGCATGTATGGAAAGCAGAGGATTAGCCTGGAGCTATTCCTCCTGATTAGTGCACCTTTCTTTATTCTCCAGTGTTTATATGAGCTGCAGTTTATTTCTTTATTTGGGGGCCACACCTGGCTGTGCTCAGAGCTTCCCTCCTGCCTCTGCTCTCAGGAATCACTCCTGACAGCGCTTGGGGGATCCTATGGGATGCCTGAGATCTAACTCAGGCTGGCCTGGTCGTAAAGGCAAGCACTGGATGACTGCTCTGAATCGGAGATGCAGATTGGAGTAACTGAGATGCTGCCAGAGTTTACTTCAGATGAATTTGGTTATGTTTCTTGACTATGGTTGAAAGTGTTCCTAAGGAGTTTTGTATCTTGAATGACCAGTCTTTTACAGTGTCAAATTTAAAGTTGTTTGATTCTCTTGGAATTTGGTCCAGTTTTTATAATGATCAAGGATATTGGAAACACATTATTGTTAAAAATATAACCTACCTCTCTCGGGCTGGGACCTCATATAGAGTGCTAGGGATTTGAGCCCTGGTCAGGTACACACTGTCTTATCATTTCATCTTATCAGTACTTCTCTTTTGAATTTGTGAATGCTGAAAAAAACCTGGCTATTTCAATGGACTTAACACCAATGGTCAAGACAGACAGAACAAAAACTAAAATGGACTCTCCCACTCACACAATCAAGTCTGATAGAAGAACATTAAATCAGATGTGGGTTCATGTTCGCCAGGAAGCGTATTCTAGGAAATAATGGTATGGAAACAGTCACATCCCTGAGTGTCAAGTTTGCCCAAATTCCAGCAGTGTTACTTCACAGTCCTCCCATTGTTCATTGATTTGCTCGAGCGGGTCCAGTAACGTCTCCTTCGTGAGTCTTGTCACTGTCTTTGGCATATTGAATACGTCACGGGGAGCTTGCCAGGCTCTGCCATGCGGGCGAGATACTCTCGGTAGCTTGCTGGGCTCTCCGAGAGGGGCAAAGGAATCGAACTCGGGTTGGCCATGTTGGCTGCATGCAAGGCAAACGCCCTACCGCTGTGTTATCGCCAAACCCTCCAGCAGTGTATCAACAAAAAATGAGTTGGTCAGAACCAAGTCAAGGCTTCAGAGAGTCAAGAGAACCCAGGAAAGAGCCGGGTTCTAGACAGAGCCAACAGGACCCTACCTGGGGATAGAGCCCATGACAGGAGGAAGGGCGGGGGGGGGGGGGGGTTTGGAAAACAAGATGGCTGTTAGAGCAGAGGAACCTAAGGCAAGGGCCCCAGAGAGGGGAGAATCAGTTGGGGGGCATGGTGGGGGAGGGGCAGTGGGCACCCGGCCCTGTGGAACCCTGTGGGGTTCTCCCATCCTTTGTGATGTAGGCGATGCTATATAAGCCAGAGCCGCTTGCTCATACCTCAGTTGCCTCAGGCAGCTTGCCAGCACGATGAGATTCCTCATATGGACTCTGATCGTTTGGTTGGGTTATTGGAGTGAGAAAATGTTGAACTCTGAGTCGGTGTTTATAGACACCATTCCCTTTTTCCTTGAAGTGGTTGGATTGGGTTTCTGTCTATTTTTCTACCTGGCAATAAAATCCTTTTATACCTTCTGCAAAAAGAAAGAGGACAAAAAGGTAGGAGCCAACACCAGAGCCTGAGCAAGTTCGGGTGGTGGCGCAGAGGGCTGGTTCTGCTCGCACATCACAGAATGAGCTTGCTTGCTTCAGAGGAACACCTTGGTTGGGTCGTCTGAGGAGAAGGTAGCACCTCACTCTCCTAGGAAGGCAGACTGCGGGGAGGGTATTCAGGCAAGACAGGGATCCCCTAAATTTCACAGACTATTTGGAGAGGTGGCAGGTTCCAACTCAGAACCCCCAACTCCTACAATGACCCAGAGCCGACTTCCCACTCTGAAGACTTTTAAGTTCTCCAGAGAAAAGAAATCCCCCAGAGGGACCTCGGGGGGTGGGAGGACGGCATCAAGTCTTCTTCCGTGTCAGCTGTGAGGAGAGCAGAGTAGGGATCGGGGCCCAGGAATTTGCGTCCTGAGACAGGGATTACAAGGAACACAGGGCCTGCCCTGCCAGGCTGCCCGTGGTCAGGGGCCATAGTTGTTTCTAGATGGAAACCGAAAAAGCAGAATCAAAGCAAAGCATTTGGTCACATCTAACGATGAATAGGAGGCACACACCCAGCTGTTTGTGGCAGAATTTCTGTTGGTTTGGGGTCATGGTGTCTGAGTTTGAGAGAGGGAAAAACTGGTCCAAAACGCTCATTGATATTTGTCTTCTCAGCGCCAGAAAAGAGCCAGAAAAAGGAAAAGGAATGTGTCCCTCAGGGGTGAGTTTCTGCCTTTCCCACCTGCGCCCTCCCGGGGTGAGCCCCCTCCACTCCCACCCTCACCCCATTCCTGCAGTCCCAGGGCCCTGGTCTCTGAGGGTGGCCATTGCTCCCACAGACCCTTCCTGAAAGCAGGACCCTCAGAGGAACTGCTGAAGGGAAGGCAGGCACAAGCCTAGTCAGATCCTGCTCTGCCCAACCCTGGGCACTGAGGCAGGGAGGCACGAGGCGATGGGTGCTCCCCACTAGGTGGCCGTGGGAGATGAGAGAAGACAGACTCCTGCTCTGAGATGGTCAGAATATGGGGAGTTGGCAGGGATCAGAATCCCTTGGATCTCCTGCAGCTCTCCCAGGGAACAGGTGCGACGTTCATGAACTGACGCCACTCTCTTGGATTCCTAGGTGCGAGGTGCGACCTCACCGCTGCAAAACTGAGGAAACTACGGACGAGCCTGAATCTGGACAGGTGACTGTGTCTGCGTCTCTTTCCTACCCTGTCTGAGGAGGAGGCACAGGGACAGGAATGGGAGGGCAGGCCTGGGGGCAAGGCTGGGGGCAGGTTGGGAAATCAGAGCTGGAGACAGTGGGAAGGGGGGCAGGCTTCCGGGGCCCTCCCTCCCTAGTCCTCCCTCCCCAGCCCTCCCCACCCCCTAGGCTAGCAGCCCTTCCAGTCCCTGTTTGCCCCTCTCCATCTCTGTCCTTCCTGTTTTTTGCAGAACCCGTACCCAAGAGGAGGATAACCTCACATTTAATGAGAACTGTTGCGTTGAGTTACAAGACCAACATCAAGCCCCAGTTCAGCGGGACCCTGCAACTCTAGACCACGGACTTTCTAGTAGATCATTTATAGCCTTAACATTTGACTTTTTTTCCCTCCTTATTCCTGTTCGATTTTCAGCCTTCCCCGGAGATCCCGCTCCCGTTCCTCTGGCTCAGCCTCCCCCGCCAGTCGCTCCTTCCTCTGTACTCTCACCCCCATGTGGGGTACAGTCTGTAGATCCCCCCGGGTGGCTCCTTCTCACCAATGGCTGTTGTAACATCTTTTGGCTCCTCAGCCTTGCACATGATGCTCTCAGGCTGTGATACTTTGTTCTACCCTTTCGCATCCAGGAGTCTAACAGTGCACACAAGGACTAGCTTCCTGGAGCCGGCCCCTCCAGTGCCAGCCAGACCACTGTCCCTCCCTCCCTCCCTCCGAGCCTCCCAACCCCTCCCCAGATCCCTGTCCTCCGGGAACACACAATTCCAGTCCTCCACCACCAATGAACTTTAAGTGGTGCCCCCCCCCCCCAAACCCCACATGAGGCGAGGGACCCAGAACAACAACACCACCCTAAACCAGGAGCATTCTGGGGAGGAGGAAATAAGGAGAGACCGAGACGGACCCACACCCCTGGCCTCTAGCTCCAAATGTGATAGGGTGTCACTGACCACATTCCTAACGACCAATACGTACACCGCTCCACCTCCCTCTGTTCCCCACTCTTCAGAAATGAGGGATGTAAGCGGGGAGCAGCTCTCAGAGCACAGGACCCTGAGTAACAGCTGTGAGCCACTAACTGCTTGCCAGAAAAACCGTACCAATCAGACAAGTATCATTGCACGCTGCTGGCACAGGATTAGGAGGTCCCGGCGCTCAGGCACAAGGGGACAGACGCCCCGTGCAGGCCCTCTCAATAGAGCCCTGAGGTTTTGCCTGCCCTGCATCTATAACAGGCCCAGCCCTTAGGGGGACGTACAGTGAATCCCCCCAGGGACAAAAGTCCCTCTTCCCACCCCTGCCCCTCACAGGTCCCATGCCCAACGTAAAGAACTATTGGGCACCACTGGCCCACAGAGGCACAAAAACAGGCCGACACCCACCCTAATCCCTGACTCTCCCCCATTAAATAATGTTAAATTCTCAAGAAGTGATCTGTCTGCTGTGTTGGCAGTTAGGGTCGGAGTTACTGGGAGGCGGATCTCAGGGAAAGGAAGGAGTTCAGTTCTTAAAAGCCATTCCCAGAGCTCATGGGCATTAGGAAGAATTATGTGCCACCTGTCCCTGCTGCTCCCCTGGGAAGAGCCTTGGGACAACTTCATGTCCTCAAAAAATCCAAACAGCCCCCCTCCCCCCGACTTGGACATTTTCTCACTACTCAAGGTACAGGGCAGGTCCATGAAGACAATGTCTCCGATACTTCTCAGTTGAATAGTTGTGAAGAGTGGCCTCCTTGATCTCTATTTAGAGGCCAATGATCGGAGGATGACACTGGGGGTGAAGCCTAAACGGGGGCCCATATGGAGGGGGAACGGCTGCCTCAGGCCATGGGACCCTGACCTGGTTGGGTGGGACTCTGAATTGGGTGGGGAGGGGACCTTGATATTAGGGGGGTTGGGGACCATGACCTGGGTGAGGGAAAGGACCCTGACTGGGGGTCTTAGTGGAATCTGAATTGGGTGGGGAGGGGACCCCAATTGGCTTGGAGTCAGGACCCTCACCCAGAGAAGCTGCCTTCTGTGCTGGAAAACATCCTTTTAACTGCACACTGATGGACTCAGGATCCATGACAAAGGCTCCTTAGCAAGTGATATTTTGCCCAGGTTGGTCCTCAGGGGTGTTACCTAACTTCAGGACAGGAGCGCTTAGCTGATGAGCTGAGCAGGAGAGGTGAGCAGACAGTCACCTGGTCCTAGGGTGAATTCACACAGAGGAAAGGGCAAGATTCCCAGGGGTGTGAGGGACAGTGAGAAAACCAGGGAGGGGGAAAGATGGACCTTGTGGCTGGACCAAGTTTGTGCCCCACCCCCGCCCTGTCCTACCCCTCATGCCCACAGTCCCTTGGGCACTGCTACGCTGATGCTCTGGGAGCTCTGCACTGCATCCCGCTGTCCTTTGTTGGTGGTGCGAGTGCCAGATTAGACCTGCGGGGCTGTGTCAGCTTGGCCTTCATCTCACTGGGAAAAGTTATCCTGGTCCCTTCCTTCCTTATACATCACATCCTGCCCAAAGTGTGTCCTGTTCTTCTGTAAGCGAGGGGATGCTTCCTCCGAGAATCACGGTGGTGGTGGTCAGCTGGGCCTCAGAGACCAGAGTACCTGAAGTCCCTCAACCCACCGTGGACACTATGGTTTAGGACAAGGTGGCACAAATACCCGCTTTCACTACATGATGATATTTTCACCAGACAGGAAAGAGCCTCTGAACAATACGCCTGCAGGTTGATCACAGCACTCTCCTGACCCAGAGACACCACCTGACAAACACTCAATCTCGGCAGAGCAGGAGGGAAGGCAACTCACAGGGACTCCAAAATGGGGGACTTTTCTGATGATGCTTGAGCTTTTTTTCAGGAAAAACTTTAGGAATACACTTTGGTAAAACTTTTGTTATACCTTTTGAATACATTTTGGTATCTTATAATACCTTTTGATTAACAAGGAAGCACTTCCAGGGGCTAAAGACACTATGCAGAGTGTCAGGTGCTTTGCTTGCTAGCTTGACAGGTATTAGATTAGTGACAATATGGTTTCTGAAGTGATCCTTGAGTGCCGAGCCAGGAGTAAGTCTTGAACACCACTGGATGAAGCCCAAAAAATAATCAAAGCCCAATCAAAATACAAGTTCAGTTCAACCCTCTTATCACTGCCACGATTTTTTTCTTCTTGGGTCACACCCAGTGATGCATGGGGATTACTTCTGGCTCATGCGCTCAGGAATAACTCCTGGCAGTGCTCAGGGGACCATATGGGATGCTGGGAATCGAACCTGGGTCAGCCACAAGGAAGACAAACACCCTACCCGCTGTGCTATCTCTGCAGCCCCCACAATTACTTTTTTTTGTTTTTTTTTTTCTGTATTGTTATGTGGCCACATCTGTTGATACTCAGGGGTTATGCCTGTCTCAACCCCACACAAGAACTTAACTTACAAAGAAGATCAGTACCCAAGATTGTTCTCCCTTCAACAGAGCCACTGTGGCATACAATAAGCATAGAAGTAGGAGATTGTCTTTGTGATAGACTTGATTTTCAAATACTGAGAAAACATTTATTATATACATGTTATAGTATAAATGTATATAATGTGTTTATATGTGTGTGTGTTGTTTGGGGTTCAAACTGGTGATGCTCAAAGCTAGCTTCTGGTTTTGCCCTCAAGGATCATTCCTAGCAGGCTCATGGGACACTGGAATGTCAGAGATCAAACCCAGGTTGGCTATGTCAGCACTCTCCATGCTGTACTATCACTCACTTTATTTTACTTAAAATTTAAAAAAAATTTGTTTTGTTTTGGGGCCATGCCCAGCTGTGCTCAGTCTTTGAACTCAGGAATCACTCCTAACAGACCCAGGGGACCATCCAGGATGCCAGGGGTCGAACCTGGATTGGCAGTGTCAAGACAAGCACCCTTCATTTTCAAAAGTGAATGAGTTCATCATTTTTTGGTTTCTAGGTCACAACTAGTCATACTTAGGGGCTACTTCTGGGTCTGTGCTCAGGCCTTACACTGAGGAGTACCTGAGGTTGCTGTATGCAAGCTAAGTGCCTTAACCCCTATTTTGTCTCTCCGGCCCCGTTTTCTTTTCAACGACAGTTGGTTTTTGAATGAAGCATAATTGATGAATACAGTGATTGGTGACTCCTCGAGACTGGCCTCCAGGAGAGTATGGAGTTGCCCTACTGCTCTGCCGGATCTAACATTATATATAGCACCCTTGTTTGTGTACTCTCTGTCCCCAAATGCTCCAAAAAGTCAAATGTTCCAGAAGGGATATGCCACATCCTGAGTCTCGGGAAATGCAAATCAAACCGACTGTGTTCTAGCACGTTAGCTACACAGGAGGGCTGGGATACAACCTCAGAATCAAACCTGGGCAGTAGATGGAGCCATAGGAACCCTCACACACTGCTGGTAGAAAGGAGAAGTAGCTCCACGGACTGGAGCTCACACTTTTTGTGCTGGAGGATGGGGTCTGATCTCCTGTAGCACCAGGACTGACCCCTGGTGAGCACCCCGGCGGCAATAGCCTACAAGGAATACTGGGTGAGTCCCCACCTCCCAACAAATAAAGAAAAACACCCCCAAGTGCCCTTTACTCAGAGAAATAAAAATCTATGTCCATACAGGAACCGTTCAGAAAGATTCATTGTTCATTATTCATAGCAGTTCAAGATGGAGGAGTAATGGCAGAGGTTCTTTCTCCCTAGATTCTCAGGGGTCCCTCTACAGTCTTTGGGGAGCTCTCTTTAATGGTCTAACAAGACAAGCCCCCAGGAACTGATGCCTGGTGTCTCTGGTGCCTCTTCATGAAATCAATAGTCAGGCACAGAGGTCTTTTAATTTTTTTCCTTTTTGGGTCACACCTGGTGATGCACAGGAGTTCTTTCTGGCTCTGCATTTAGAAATTACCCCTGGCAGTGCTTGGGGGACCATATGGGATGCTGGGAATTGAACCCGGTCAGCTGCGTGCAAGGCAAATGCCCTACCCTCTGTGCTTACTTCATCAACAGTGCTTGCTGTTCAACTTTGATACTTTGTGTGCACTCCAGACATTGTCATTCACAAGAAACTGACCAACACTTAGTATTGTGGTAAATCTTTTGGTAAAAGGAGCAGGCTTTTCTCCACACCAAGCACAGTGAGACCTTTGTCCTGAAAGGGACCTACATGCCTGGTTGCATGTTTGGGAGCAAAAGATGTGGAAGTCCTTGGTTTGGTGAAAAACAGCAGGACCTTGAAGATAGGGACCCCAGGAATGGGACGCAAGCAAAACCGTAAGTCCTTGAGCATTTAAATAGTGATATTTGAGCATTGTGTAGGGAAAGAGGCTTGGCGCAGAGCCAGCTTTGTCTTGCTAGACCATTAAAGAGAGCTCCCCAAAGACTGTAGAGGGACCCCTGAGAATCTAGGGAGAAAGAACCTCTGCCATTACTGTTAGCTGTTAGCTAAGATTATTGAACCCTTTAGAGCCTTGGGAAACTTAAGGGCGTTAGGCTGCCCCTGGGCCCTGGAAAAGGGTGTGAGCAGAGACAATAAAGCAGCTGGTGGGAAATGGACACTGCTGAAGGAGGAGGTGTTGAAACATTATATGATTGAAACCCAATCATGAACAACCTTATAACTGTGTATCTCACTGTAATTCAATTTTATTTTTTATTTATTTATTTATTTATTTTCTGTTTGGGTCACACCCGGCAATGCACAGGGGTTATTCCTGGCTCGTGCACTCAGGAATCACTCCTGGCGGTGCTCGGGGGACTATATGGGATGCTGGGAATCGAACCCGGGTCGGCTGCGTGCAAGGCAAACACCCTACCCGCTGTGCTATCACTCCAGCCCCACTGTGATTCAATTTTAAAAGTAAATAAAAATCATTTAAAAAAATTAATAACGAAGAAGCAGGACAGGTACTATGAAGAACGAGAGAAGGAGATGAAGTTATCACTTTAGTGAGTAGGGCATTTGCCTTGCACACAGCCAGCCCAGATTCAATTCCCAGGATCCATATGGTTTCCCCAACCAGCCAGGAGTGATCTCTGAGTACAGAGCACCAGGAGTATGCCCTGAGCACATTTGGGTGTGGCCCTAAAACCAAAAATCAAAAAACCAAAATACCCTTAAAGTACATCTCAAAAAGAACAAGAGAGAGAAAAAAAAAAGGGATGGACAGGTATAAAGTACAGGAGAGCAAGAGCAGCACAATTAAGAGATCGAGCAGCTAGCTGCCACTGCCACCGCCACCAGAGAGACTAGTAGATGTCACTGTCCACTAGCTCAGAACAGGAAGGCAGAACTGCCCCTGTTAGGGTTAGCTTAGACAACTGCTCTCTTGCATGCCTGAGAGCCTTGCGGAAACCCTAAGAGCCTTAGGCTGTCCCTGTCCTCAAGAGAGCCCAAGGAACAATGAGCCTAGGAGAAAGCAAATGGGAACTGTATGTCAGCCAGAATGTGTGTGGCTCCAGTACCAAACGTTAGATTCCTCCCTCAGGGCTGTCTCTTCCCTAGGCTACTTCACCTTCTGAACCCAGAGACTCCCGGGCAGGTCTGACTGCTTCACAAACGGTAGAGAAGGCAGAATCCACAAATTCACTACTCAGCCCCCATAGTCCCAGAATCATGATCCCTATACTTGGTGTAGTTGAGAGTTTTGGGAGAGATGACCCTATGCAATTAGTGGAGTGACTCTGCGTACAGAGATGCCAAAGCTGGACGACTGTGGAGCGCTAAGGTTGATGGTGAGGATAAAATTAGTGAGCACAGTGCTGAGGAGCTGGGACACCTAGTTCTAACTTCCTTTCTTGTCATCAATTTTATGACTTGGGGAAGGGGCCTCACGTCTCAGCATATCATTTTTCTAATCTTTAAAGTAGGAGTTTGGACCCTGGAGAATCACCATCGCAAATGTTTGATGAATTGACTTAGATCAAAGCTGCCCTGTGGGTCTCCTGGAGACCCTGAACTAGAGGAAAAACTCGGGTAATTAGTCATTAATACCTCCATTTGGATTTTGATTCCATTTCCCTGATCATTAGTGACACAGAGTATTTTTCTCATATATCTTTTGACCACCTCTATGACTTCTTGAAGAGTTCTGTTCATATCTTCCTCCCATTTCTTTAGGGGGATGGTTTGTTTTCTACCAGTGCTTTATATGTATGTATATATATATATATACAGATATATATATATATATATATCTTTGATATCAATCCTTTATTTGCAGTGAAGAAGCTCTTGAATTTGATATAGCCCCATTTGCTTATCTTTGCACCCATTTACTTGGCCAATGGCATCAAATCATTGAAGATACATCTAGATTCAATGTCATGAAGTGTTCTACCTATGTTTTCCTCAACATAATGATCTATTGCAACCCTAAGCTTCAGATATTGTGGGGCTGGTGGCAGACCTCTGTCCATGGAGATAAAAGTGTGGCAGTAAGAGAACACTGAAGTAAACTTATATTTTGGATTTGCTTTCTCTTTTATTTTCTGTTTTTGTGTTTTGTTTTGGGGTCACACCCAGCAATGCTCCGGGGTTCCTCCTGGCTCTGCACTCAGGCATTACTACTGGTGGGTCCAGGGGACTATATGGGATGCTAGGGATTAAACATAGGTCGGCCTTGTGAAAGGCAAATGCCCTACTTGCTGTACTATTGCTCTGGCCCAAGATTTGCTTTCTTTTTGTTTCATTTTGTTTTGTTTGGGGGCCACACCTGGCAGTGCTCAGAGCTTTCCCTTGGCTCTGTGTTCAGGTATCACTCCTTGTGGCAAGGGGGATTGAACCTGGGTTGGTCTTGTGCGAGGCGAGCACTCTCTGTACTATTGTTCTGGCCCCCTGCTGCTTTCTTGTTTTAGCAACAGGTAGTCAGATAAGTATCTCTGGAAAAACTAGCTTCAAGCACTCTCCAGAAAATTTATACGTTTTTGAGTCCCATTGAGATGTCTTCCCTTCAGATTTCTATCTCTCTTATTTTGTTTTGGGGCCACACCTGGCTTTGCTTAGGGCTTAATCCTGGCTCTTCGCTCAGGAGTCACTCAGGAGTGTTGCTCAGAGGACCATATGGAATGCCAGGGATCAAACCCCGGGTAGCTGAGGGCAAGGCAAGTGCCCTACCTGCTGTACTATTTCTCCAGCCTCCAGCCTTCTCTTTGAGTTGTAGTTATTTGTATCAAGATGCTTTGACATGAGTCTGCCATTAATAAAAGTCTTTCAGAACCCATAAGAATAATTATCATCATAAAATAAAAGTGTATATTTGTGTTATATTAGCCAAAAACATTGCATGGGTGTCTGTTTTTGGCCACCAAATATCTGAAACCTAATTTCTGGCCAGGGACTGCAGATGTTCTGGAGAAATTCACCCTGGCTTCTCCACAGGTGTGATTATCATAGGTGGCACCTCCTCACTAACAGGTAAACAGGACACAGGGTCGGGTCTTATTATTTATTTATTTATTTATTTTTCTTTTTTGGGTCACACCTGGCAATGCACAGGGGTTACTCCTGGCTCTTCACTCAGGAGTTACTCTTGGCTGTGCTCAGAGGACCATATGGGATGCTGGGAATCGAACCTGGGTTGGCCACGTGCAAGGCAAATGCCCTACCGGCTGTGCTATCACTCCAGCCCCAGGGCTGGGTCTTTTATTATTTATTTATTTATTTTGCTTTTTGGGTCACACCCGGTGATGCACAGGGGTTACTTCTGGCTCTGCACTCAGTAATTACTCCTGGGAGTGCTCAGGGACCATATGGAATGCTGGGATTCGAACCCGGGTTGGCCTTGTGCAAGGCAAAATGCCCTACCCGCTGTGCTATCACTCCAGTCCCCAGGGCCGGGTCTTTTATATTGCTATCAAGCATGCATCAAGGCAGCAAGATTAATTACCTAAAAGGGGTAGAGGCCAAGACCTGAGACATCCCCACAGATCTATTTTGGTACTCTCTAGATCTGTACATGGACAAAGGACAGCAGGATGCTTTGTAGATCTTTGGGAGCATCAGCGTAGCAGTGACAGAGGGACTGTGGACCTGAGGGGTGGGGCCTGGATGGGGGCCCGGGGCGTAAACCTTGGTCCTCTTGCCTGGTGTTTTCACTGTCCCACTCACCACTAGGATCCTTGAGCTTCCTCTCAGCTTGTCTTCACTCCGGGCCAGGTGGCTGTTTGGTCAGCTCTCCTACTGCTCAGCTAAGTGCTTCTGTTCTGAAAATAGGTCATCTCTCAGGCAGCCTGAGGATTGACCTGGGGAGGACAATCACTTGCTAAGGAGCTTTTGCCATGAGGCGATCAATGTCAAGTTTAAAGGATGTTTCCCAGCACAGAATGCAGCGTCTCTGCTGATGCTCAGCCTTGCTCCTACTGGGTGAGGGTCCAGGCTCCAAGTAACTCAGGGTTCCCCCCGTCAGAGTCCCCCTGCCCGTCCACCAGGTCAGGGTGGACCAGTCTCTCCCCCATTCAGAACAGAAACCCACTTTTGGAGAGGTCACCTCCAAATGGCCACACATTCAGGCTTTACTCCACATGGAATCTTCTGATCACTGCCCTCTAAATATTGCTCTAAATATTGAGAAAGAGACCACTCTTTTCACAACTATTGTCTTGAGAATTATCCGGGATCTTGATTCTCTTCACAGAAGCCTTGAGCCTCTAAAAGGCTATGAAACATTCATTGAGGGAAAGGTTGAACTGCTCCGCATTTTTATGTACACTACGATCTGCAATTCCTCACAGAGGAATGGGGTGCCACAGGATTTTCCTTTTTCAAATGAACTCCAGAGGGAGCCAGAGAGACAGCACAGTGGGTAGGGCGCTGACCTTGCACACAACTGAGCTGGGTTCCATTGCTGCCATCCCATATGATCTCCTGAGCAAGCCAGGTGAGATCTCTGAGTGCAGGGCCTGGACTAGGCCCTGAACATTGTGAGGGGTGGCGCCCAAACAAACAAACAAACAAAAAAAAAATCAAATGAGCTCCAGGGAACTAGTTGCCTTTCTAGGAGCTAAACAAATTCTTTCCTTTTTCTAAGCTCTAGTAACTCAAGCCCCATATCCCTAACATAGCAGACAAAATATCAGTGATTAAGCACTACTTGTTGGGAAGAGTTAAGTGATTAGTTGTTGTGGGTATGAATGTGTTTTCATTGCTTGGACAGGTCCCTGGGTATAGTTTTCAGAGGCTGGTGGCTTCTCTGCCCATCTTGCTGCCCACAGGTGGTATTTGAAGGGGCACGGGCTCTCTTAGGGATGTGGATGGAGGATGTTGGTCCAGAGAGAGCAATACTTTCTGGGGATAATTTTCCTGGGCTTCCATCCATCTCTCTCCTTTTTGCAGGACAAATCTGGTGAGCAAGAAGAGCTTCTGTGAGACAGGAACTGGTGTTGCTCAAATCAGAAGAATTCAATTTTTCCATGAATTCACCTGAATATTTCTTCTCTTTGCTTTTCATTGTACCTTGTGCTGAGTCTCTCTGTAGGGCATTTGGAGTAAATGGACCACTGAGAGTCTCTGATGTGGATTGCTCACAGCTACCCTTGCCTCTCCTTGGTGACACTGGCACATCTGCTTTCTATTGCTAGGCAGCTGAACCCATCCTCCTGGGAACTGGTATAAATCCATGGGAAACACTACTGCAGGCCTCTCCTGAAAATGCCATTAGGCGGTGCCTGCCTTCTGCAGTTTATATCAGACGGTGCCTCTCCAGACACAGGAATACTTTACCTGTGAATCACAAGGTCCCCCAAAGTGTACCTCCCTTCCCCCTCTAAGGCCCTATAACTTTGCATCCAAGTAACTTGCTTTATTGGCAGCTTGTTGGAGATTGTGGAAGATTCTTATCCTAACCCCTGAGGGAGTGCTTTGGCTTCTGTTCCTTGCTGATGACCCTGACCTCCAGATTGAGGATGTAGATGTAGATGGACAGTTGCAGATGAGCTCTTGTGTTCCCATGAAACCCTGTGTGAGACTCAGTGTGGCCTCGGTAGTCTCTGTGAGGAAGGGGCTGGCCACTGACCTGGCTTTGTTCCCTGTTCTTCACTTCACTTTCAGCTCATCAAATAGCTGATCTCTTCTCTCTCATTGAAGGTCTTAGGGAACAGAAACTTTTGGTGGGGAACTGTCTGTAGTCACATTAATCATTTGGGAGGTTCTCTGCTTGTTGTCACTAATGTTAGATCAAGGAACATCAAACCCCCCAGCCTGTGTATGTCCCTGGACTTTTTGGACTTGGGTAAAGGTGGTGTATTTACCTCTGTCCCTGCATTGTATGTCAGGTCTTCAGACAGGATCTCACTCTACCCTTTGGCTCCTCTCCTTGCCTCTGACTTGCCTCGTGGGCACCAATTGAAACCCAGACTCCTCATTGAAACTGAAGGACAAGAGGAGCAGACTGAAGTGGAAATGGATCTGGGACTTGAGATGGAATCCCAGTGAGAGATAGGGGTTGAGATTGGTACAGGGCTAGATGAATTGGCTTCTCCTCTGGGCTGTGGTGGGTAAGAGTGTCTGGATCCTAGGGGTAGAGGGGAAAAAACAGACTATGCAAGGTTGTCTATACAAGGAAGTATTCCCCAAAGGAAAGCTCTGAGGACTGGAGGATAAGAAATAGCCCACCGTAAGTACATGATTGTAGAGAGGATGAGAGAATTGGCCTGAGCCTGCCAGATGAATTGTGATACTGAGAAACTTGAGTTGTTATTGTCTGTTAGTGTTGTCACAGAATTGGTCAATTTGAGTAGGCCTGTCTGGAGAAGAATTCATCAGCGCAGAGGACTGAAATGAGTCAATGTTAAATTACAGTCTGCTTATGATCAAAGTGTCATCAATGGTGGGTAAAGTTGAAAGTCATGGTTGAAAGTGGCAAATTTCCTAAGGAGTCGCTGTTTTTGAAAAAGTGCCATTAGGGTTGGAGCAATAGTACAGCTGTGTGAGTTCACAATGTGGGTGCATGATTCATTTGGTGGCTGAGAGCACCCTCCCCAGGCCTCCCCAGCAGAGAAACAAAGAGATGGGGGACCACAGACGAATGGTCAAAATGGCCTATTTAATGCAGAGCTGTTAGCATACTTACAGAACATCTGAAAGGTTTTCAAGGTATAGAACTACACGTAAGTGTGACTGACTGGTCATTTACAGAGGCAAATCATTTTGATGGTGGCAATTCTCTTTGGAGGATTAACTCAAGGAGACACTCTGTCTCCCATGGGAGAGATTTTCCCAGGGGAGGCAAGCAAGCATTATGTTGCTTTTCCCTTTCCCTAGTTACTAGTAAATATTAAAAATCAAATTTACTTCTTATTAGTATTTTCAGTTATTTGGATAAACACAGTTAGAGATCTAGATTCCAAAACCTAGTTCTCTGGGCTCTAAGGGCAAGCAAGGCTTTTACCATAAATCCCAGACTAAGACCTCAGGCTGGTTCAGCTTGTACTTTCCCATGGGGATCTTGTCTCTTAAGTCATAACGACTTGCATCAAGACCATACTTTAATGCTTTCTAGACTGTCTCATTTCGACGCTGGGGTAGCTTTGCTGCTCGCCCTGGGTCCATCCAGGTTCCACGTTGGGACTCCCCCTTTTGGGTTGTTAGGAACTATGGCAACTGAAGCCTGAGTTAAGTAATTATGATGGATGCCCAGGAGTAGATCTACTTCAGAGTTAATCAACTCCCAATATTAGGAGTACATCATTAACGGTCTTTCTGTGTTTAAGCAAAGAACATTTCTCTATAGTAAAATATGAAAAGGCTATAGGGGAAATAGAAAAGCAAGTAAAGCAAGTAATTCATTACAAATACAAAGCCCAGAATCACCAGAACGTTTGACTTATAACTAACCAAGACTGACTTGAGGACTCTAGTGACTAACACAAAGGAAAGGATCAAGATAAACTTGGGGGATTAGGGGTGTTTGCAAGAGCACTTTAAGTTTTTCTTGGGGGGGGGAAGGAAAAGGGGCAATTCACTGATGAAGCCTAAAGAATTTAGGGTTAATATCCAACACAGCAGGTAGGGCACTTGCACTGATCCAGGTTCAATTCTCAGCACCTCATATAGTCCCCTGTGCCTGTCAGGACTGATTCCTGATCCCTGAGTACAAAGCCTCCTGAGTCCTGGACACTGCCTGGTGCAGCCCCCCCACCAAAAAAAAATAGCAAACAAAGCCAAAAAGTGCAATCAGTGAATAAAGGTTGCTTAGGGACAAAGGATCCTTGAGATGGAAGAGAGGATCTGTTCTCAGAGCCTCATGTGGTGGTAGAGCTGGCAAGGCAAGGGGGCTTGGTGGGGAAAGGAGCACTAGGAATTGGGAAAGTGAGGAACTTTCCCCAAAATGCTGTGGTAGGAGATAGCAACTGAGCAGAGAATATGAGACAAAGCCCAGAAAAGGGATCAGTGGGTGATGTGGGAGAATGGAGAGAGGAGAGGTGGGCGGGAGGGGGGGGGGTGCGGGGAAGGGGAGGCTACACAGAGGAACAGATCCTGGAAAGTGAGCACCAGCTACATGAATGTCACATGCAGATCTCCTGTGAGCTGAATGGGGCAGATATGCACCTGTTACCTCAGCGGTTGATGTTAAAGGCAAGAAGGCAGTGTAGAAAAGTGAGAGCTGTAACACACACTGTACAGGTGTAAGCATCATTTTGGTTGGAATCCTGGCACTGCTGTTAGTGTGTTATGTTTTAATCTCTGCAGCTATAAAGCTGATATAAGGAACTCTGCTTACAAACGCAGTAAGTCACTCTAAAACATTGATGTTCCTCACATACTTCTGTAGTTTTTCCTAGACACAAATTTACTGTCATGAAAAACTTCACTTTCACTCCAAACACCCAACTTCCATAAGATTGACATGTTCTGGTGCTGGAGCAATAGTACAGCGGGTAGGGCATTTGCCTCGCATGCAGCCGACCTAGGTTCGATTCCCAGGATCCCATATGGTTCCCCAAACACCGCCAGGAGTCATTCCTGAGTGCATGAGCCAGGAGTAACTCCTGAGCATCACCAAGTGTGACCCAAAAAGAAAAAAAAAAGATTGACATGTTCTGGCCTCTCAGATATGGTTTTCTAGGAGATTGGGAACTCATGTGCTTTTAAACGCAACTCCACTTTTGGTATCATATGCTGGAAATGTTAGCATTGGAAAGCCATATCTGGGCAGGAGAGATCTTGGTAGACTAAATGAAAAAAAAAAGTGTGTCCTGTCCCCCAAAAAGAAACAAAACAAAATGCCATCACTTTGTCTCTTTTTCATGACAAAGAAACACCTCTATTCCACCCCTTATCACAAGGGGCTCCCCTCTCTATAGAATTTTATTTAGTCCCAAAGCTCTTTCCAATACCTTTGGCAATATAGCATATTCTCAGTCTTGTTCAGCACTTTTGTTTGATTAAATGTTGGTGAGAAAAGAAAGAATTCTTCCTGACACTGAACAATGAAAAATGAAACCAGTCTTGGGTTTTTTTTTTCTTTTTTGTTTTGCACCCCACCGTGGTGCTCAGGGACTACTTCTAGCTCTGTGCTCGAGGTTGCTCCCATAGTGCCTGGAGGACCATGCGGTGCCATGAATCTAAACTGAGTGTCAGATGTGCAAAGCCCATAAAACAATGTTCTTGGAGATCAGGGTTTTTCTAGATGTAATTTTCTTTGCACTCACAATTTTCCAAGAACCTGTGACCAAGTCCCTCAGTGGGAACAGGGAATGGAATTGGAACTGCTCTGTAGCAGAGGTTCTTAGTTGGGGACTGGCTGAGTGCGATGGCTTGTACTCCTACTCAGTCTTCCTCTAGTCAACCACATGTTAAACCTCTCTATGAGTATAGCCAGACGCTGCACACCAGTTCCAGTGGACACTAGTCATCTATCTGGGTCCCCCGACCTGGTGGACCCCTCATCACCCTGCCACAGTACCTGGCCCCGAGAGCAGTGTGGCACTGAGCACCTTGCCCTATCCACACATTGTTTCACAGCTCTGACTGCAGCCCTGTACAGAGATTTCCAAGCCTGAGCCCAGCCCTTGCCCATAATGCTACAATGCCCTCCACAGAGCCCTCATGCAGCTTAGGAGGGAGCACGTGCACAGGGCACCACAGAGCAGGAGCAAGGCTGGGCAAAGGCTCACGTGATGAAACAGCACCATGGTGTTCCATCCCAGGGCCCTCTGGGAGAGAGGTCCTCCCAGAAGAGGACTGGGGATGAGAAGAGAGGATTGCTGGGATTGCCTGGGTGACCTGTAAGGGCTAGAGGTTTCGCTCACCCCCAGACATTGTTGTTCACTGATGGTGCTGCCTCTAGCTGCGATTTCATGCCATCCTGAGGCTGCGGGGGGGGTGCGGAGGGCAGAGGACCCATCCCCAGCATACCCACTGATGCTGCTAGGGTCCAATGCCTCACAACTTACATGGGGCCCTGGTTGGAGGATGGCTCTGTGCCAGCGCTGGGGTGCAAGAGTTCAAAAGAGAAAGCAGAGAGGGATCTAGGAGGCCTTCTGTGCCCTGATCTTGGGCTCCACCCACTGTCACCCCTGCTGCAGTTTCTTTGTTTGGAGAAAGCCCCCAAATGAAGGAGAAATGCCTTTCAAAGGGAGAGCTATCTCTTACTGTGAGGACAGGCTCTAAAGCCAGCCAGTGTCCCAGAGCTGTTTCTGCCCGGCAGGGTGCTCGGGGAGTGTCACCAGTCCTTGTTGATTCCCGGCCCCCACTGTGTTGCTCTGTCCCCCACAAGATGTTGGGCAATTCTGATGCAGGCAAGTGGGGTGCTAGGTTCTGTGGGCTGGAACTCTGGTCCCTGTGCTTGCAAGGCCGGTGTCCTTGCCTGCAGAGCTCTCTAGCAACCACGATCAGATTTTTAAAGAGTTGCTGGACCTCTAGAGAAACTCATGGGTGATCGGTGGAAAAATTGCTTAAACTGTGTTTTGCCAAACAAAACCTCCTCTGTGTCTGATAGTGTGAGAACTGCCAGCAAAGCAACCCAGTATGGCATGGTGGCCCCAGAGCGGATCCCTGGAAATCTGACACCCACTGAAAGAAGGCTGGGCCTGAGCTCCAGGGCCTGAGTCTCTCCATATGAAGCCCCTTCACCCACCCCATCCCACAACAATACAAACCATGGAAACTGAAAGCAGCTGGAGGCTGCTGGGGCTGAGGGCAGGGCAGGGGTGCAGGGGTGACTGCCCCTTGGAACCTGGTATCCTCAGGGTAGTGAGAAGTTTGGGAACTAGACAGGGGGACATGGTTGCTCGACAGTGCGACTACAGTTCTGTTTGTTCTGGTTTCACCTCAATGAACCCCAAAGAAAGTCAAACCCA
Organism: Sorex fumeus; assembly: GCF_029834395.1. Classification (NCBI taxonomy): domain Eukaryota; kingdom Metazoa; phylum Chordata; class Mammalia; order Eulipotyphla; family Soricidae; genus Sorex; species Sorex fumeus. The sequence goes on along the minus strand of NW_026606129.1, from coordinate 48,635,955 downwards.
TAAAAGTCATCCCTCTTGGGCTCAGCAGGCAGCCTCCTCTCCCCCTGGCAGGACCTGGCGGGGAGAACCCCTGACCAACTTCCCCACTGTGGGGTGAGCAGGTGGGGTCTGAAAGTCAGCCCAGCACAGGTGAAGGGCAGAGATGAGAGGTCCCTGGAGGGGGCAAGGGAAGTGGGTGCGGAGATGTGGCCAGGAAGGGCAAGACCCTGCACTGTGAGGTTTTCAGGCTGGCTGCCCGCAGGAGATCCCAAGAAGGATTCTCAGCTGTGAGAACTTGGTGGCAGCCTAGGGGATGATGCCCTGCTGTGGACAGTGCTGGATGTCCCAGGGTGTTCCCTGCATATCCAGTTCCTGCATATTCCCTGTAGCTCTGTTAGGTGAGGGTGACCTGGGGAGTCAGGTCCTGAGACATGTAAGGTCACTGCCTTTGAGGTGGGAGCACATTAATCTTGCCATGGCCTTCTTCTCTAGTCCCCTTTCTCCACCCAATTCTGAAGCCTGGAGCATCCCACCAGTGACCTGGAGAGCTGAGAGGGTATGAAATGTCTACTAAAACTCCCTAACCAAGCTGTTTTCTCCAAGTCAGATTGTACCAGCATATTCTTAGGGGTCACCTTGGGTCCTCCCTACAAGTCATCAACCAAGTTAGGAATTCTGTGAGTGTGTGAGGGGGTGGTTAGGGTGGGTAACAATATTGCCGCTGGAAAATAGATGTGAACTGTATATGGTTCCTGAGACCAGGGCCTTGGGCCACTGGGTGAAGCCATTCATCTCCCCTTTGGTTCCCATTGCTGGTAAGTTCATATTTTTTAATGAGAAAACTCAGGAAATGAGAGGATTCTGGATGACAACAAAAACCCAATCATGAATACCTTGTACAAGTAGGTTCTTGAATATTATGGGTGATAGGTTACCAATTGTAGCTGGATTCTTGAGTAAAAATAAAAACTGATGACAATTTTTGCCAGTAGTTAAGGAGAGACTTGCCAATGGGGTAGTGAGAACACACTACCACATTTTATTTTAATTTTATTTTTTATTTATTTTATTTTATTATTTTATTTTACCTCATTTTATTTTATTTGTAAAAATCATTATATAATATTGCTTTTTTTTCCTTTTTGGGTCACACCCGGCAATGCACAGGGGTCATTCCTGGCTCTGCACTCAGGAATTACTACTGGCAATGCTCAGGGGACCATATGGGATGCTGGGAATCTAACCCTGGTCGGCCGCGTGCAAGGCAAACGCCCTACCCACTGTGCTATCACTCCAGCCCCCACGATTGCTGTTTTGATGGGCAAAGTGAGCAGTGTCCAGATAAATTCCAAGAGTACCAGCAAAGATCATTGCTCACAGGTCATTTAATAGACTGCAAAAGAAAACAATCTTATCTGTAACCCAGGATCCATGGTGAACTATGTTTCAAACAATGGGCATAAATTTCACAATTTCCTAAAGAATTGGAAACTAGGAATAAATGGCAGAACGACAAAGTGGAAGGAAAATACTACACAAACGCTGTTCATTGATTATAGACACTCAAGACATCAAAGGATGTCTGTCCTATCCCAGAGCCACACTGTTTTGATAACTACAGCTTATACTTGCATTTGAAGTTGGAGAAAGAGAAGCCTCCCATCTTCTTTTTTCCTAGTATTGCTTTGGCATTTGGGGGCAGTGCCTATTATTCCATATGAAATTCAGGAGTGTTTGATCTATGTCTTTTAAAAATGTCTTGGGGGGAGAAATGCCTCCAGACCCTGCACCAGGCTGAGGCTCACCTGGGGCACCCTGGGAATGAATCTGTTGAAAAACTCAGGTATGTGAGTTTTGTGACCAAACTCTCTAAGGTCTCTCAGAGTTAGGGGTTGGGTGACCTCTCCCCATCCCCCTGTTCTTCCGGGAGCCTAGTAGTCACGCCCATGAACTGCCTCTGGGCCATATAAGCTCATTAACCGACCATAATCCAGAGACTCATAAATAAATCTCAAAAGAGACCAACAAGCTGTAGAGATGCTTCTGGACCCCACAGTCACCATTCAGTTAAAAATTTTACTCCTACCTCACTAATAAAAATAAATAAATAAATAAAAATTTAACTCCAACTTGTTAAAAATATTGGACTTTCTTGACTGTGATATCTCAAATTCTATACCACTAATATTCTAGGAGTAGCACACCACAATGGCTGGGATGTGAAGTAGAAGGTAACCCATCTTGACAGATAATATTAGCACACAAGGCTTAACCTGTAACAACACCTTAGTAACCTCTTATACAAGGGTCTAATGGCTCCAGGGTGAGATACAACAATCTTCACAGACTTTCTTCTAAGGAAAACGTTTTTTGATCATCTTTAGTGACTTATTCATGACAAGTAATATAAAATAAATTATTTAGGCTGTGCTATTAGGTTAGGTTTAGGTGGTGGTTAAGAAAATTGAAAATAATGGTGATGAGAAGGTGCAATGGTGGCAGGATTGGCACAGCAGGTAGGGTGTTTGTTTTGCACGTGGCCGACCTGGGTTTGATTCCTCCGTCCCTCTCAGAGAGCCTGGCAAGCTACCGAGAGTATCCTGCCCGCACGGCAGAGCCTGGCAAGCTCCCCGTGGCGTATTTGATATGCCAAAAACAGTAACAACAAGTCTCACAATGGAGACATTACTGGTGCTCACTCAAGCAAATCGATGAACAATGGGAGGACAGATACTGCTTTTGGCAGAAATGCGTCTGGTCCTGCAGTAGGTTACCGGTGCTGGGTCAACCCAGGTGGGAATAGGTTTCGTGCCTTGGCCTGTTCCCCCTGGCGGCCTGGTGGCCGCCATCCTCCAGAGGCCACTGGACAGTCAGGTTTGGGCCCGCAGTGACGAGACACTCAGGGCCTCACGGGATGGAGGTGGAGCCGGTCCTGTCCTCCCCACCCCAACGAGATCCCAGTTCATCGCCCACGAACGACCTCTCTGGCTCCTGATCAAGCTGCTTAATGGGAAACAAATCTTGAAACCCAGTGGCTTTTGGCAGAAATGCGTTGAACCCCACAGTAGGTTACTGTTGCTGGGCCACCCCAGAGGGGAAAGGGTGTTGTCACTCCACCTGCTCCCCCTTGGCGGCTCGGTGGCCACCATCCTCCAGAGGTCATTGGACAGTCAGGCTTGGGCCCACAGTGACGAAACTTGTTGGGCTTCATGGGATAGGGGTGGAGCCGGTCCTGTTCTCCCCGTCCCAATGAGATCCCAAGTCATCGCCCACAAACGGCCTCTCTGGCTCCTGATCAAGCTGCTTAATGGGAAACAAATCTTGAAACCCAGTGGCTTTTGGCAGAAATGCGTTGAACCCCACAGTAGGTTACTGTTGCTGGGCCACCCCAGAGGGGAAAGGGTGTTGTCACTCCACCTGCTCCCCCTTGGCGGTTCGGTGGCCACCATCCTCCAGAGGTTATTGGACAGTCAGGCTTGGGCCCACAGTGACGAAACTTGTTGGGCTTCATGGGATAGGGGTGGAGCCGGTCCTGTTCTCCCCGTCCCAATGAGATCCCAAGTCATCGCCCACAAACGGCCTCTCTGGCTCCTGATCAAGCTGCTTAATGGCCATGATCCCAGAGACTCAGAAACAAATCTCGAAACCTAGCAGCTTTTGGCAGAAACGCGTCCGGACCCCACAGTAGGTTACTGTTGCCGGGCCACCCCAGGAGGGAAAGGGTGCTGTCCCTCTGCCTGCTTCCCCCTGGCGGCTCGGTGGCCGTCATCCTTCCGAGGCCATTGGACAGTCAGGTTTGGGCCCACAGTGATGAGACATTTTGGGCCTCACAGGCTGGGGGTGGAGCCGGTCCTGTCCTCCCCACCCCAACGAAACCCCAAGTCATCGCTCACGAATGGCCTTTCTGGCTCCTGATCAAGCTGCTTAACGGCCATGATCCCAGAGACTCAGGAGCAAACCTTGGAACCCAGCAGGTTTTGGCAGAAATCCCTCCAGATTTAAGTGTTAAAATTTTGGAATTTCAAAAACGCACGGCCAATACTGCAGCCATATGACATCATATGTTATTCATAACCAGCAATAGAAAACAAATAATCTACTGTTGCCTTTTCAGCAGATCTGAGTGTTGGGGTAAAATCTCAAATAATAATGGTGGGTCTGGTGTCAAAATATTGAATGTGATCAAAGTAGAGAGAGAGTAATGTGGAAATCATCTGCCCCACAGGTAGGGGGAAGATGTGGGATGGGGGTATACTGGGGTTGTTGGGGGTGGAGAATACTGGTGAAGGTATGGGTGTTTCATTGTACGACCGAGACTAGACCCGAAAGCTTTGTAACTGCTCTCATGGTGATTCAATAAATAAAATTATAAAAAATAAAAAAAAGTAAGATGGAGTTCATGCACAATTCAATCAGCTAACCAGTGGCTGAATAAATAGCAGTACTCCTACATAAAAAAAAATGATTCTCTCTTCCATTTCATTATTTGCATATAAAAAGCAATGGGTTTTTGTTCATTGATTTTGTAGCCTGTCACTTTGTGGTAAGTCTACTGTTTCTTCTTCTTCTTCTTTTTTTTTCTCTTTCTTTTTGTTTGGTTCTGGGCCATATCTGGTAGTTTTTACACCTGGCTCTGTGCTTCAGGATCACTCCTGGCAGGCTTGGGGAACTATATGGGGTGCTACTGATCAAGATAAGTGCCTAGCTCTCTGTACTACCATTGCTCTGCCCTCCACTATTTCTATGAGTTTCTTTGTAGAGTCTTTTGGTTTTCTAAGTAGTATCATGTCATCTGTAAATGGTGAGTTTGACTCTTTTTCCGACATGAATGCCCTTAATAAGTTTGACTTCATTTTTTGATCTGTTGCTCTCTTGCCTTATTGCTATGGCAAGGACTTCCAGTACTGTATTGAATAGTAGTGGTAAGAGTGGGTAACGTTGTTTTGTGCCAAATATGAGAGGAAAAGCTTTTAGTTTTTCACCACTGAGTACAATGTTTGTTGTGAGCTTGTGGTAAATTGCTTTAATTATGTTGAAGAAAGTTCCTTCAATGCCCATTTTATTGAGAGTTTTTAATTATGAATGGGTGTTGGATCTTGCTAAATGTTTTCTCTGTGTCTATTGATAATGATCATATGACATTTATTTTACCTTGTATTGAAGGGTTGTGTACGTTGACTGACTGCATATTTTATACCATTCTTGCATTCCAGGATGACTTCCACTTGGTTGTGGTGAATGATGTTTTTGATAAACTGTAGAATTTTGTTGACTAATATTTTATGGAGGATTTTTTGCATCTATGTTCAACAGGAATATGGTCTATAGTTTTCCTTTTTTTAAATGATGTTTCTGTCTGCTTGTGGTGTCAGAGTTAGGTTTGCTTCATAGAAACTATTTGGGAAGATGGCCATTTCTTTAGCTTTCTGAAAGAACCTGAAAAGGATTGAGAGTAGGTCTTTTTAAGGTTTAGAGGGCCTAGGCTTTTATTTTGGGAAGATTTTTTATTACCTTTTTGATTACCTCGATAGCATTTAGTCTGTTCAGGTGTTCTGTTTCTTCTTGGTTCGACCTTTGGAGGTTATAGAAGTCCAAAAATTTATTCATTTCTTCTAGGTTTTTATGTTTCATAGCATAAAGATCATTTTTTCTTTTTCTTTTTGTGCCATACCTGGAAGTATTCAGGGCTTATTCCTGGCTCTACTCTCAGGGATCATTCCCGGTGAGCTTGGAGGACCATATGAGGGTACAGGGGATTGAACCCATGCCGACCACAATCAAGGCAAGCTCTCTACCTACTGTACTATCACTCTGGTCTGGCATAAAGATTATCGAAATAATTCCTGATAACCCTTAGAGTTTCTGTGCTATCTGTTTTTATGTCTCCCCTTTCATTTCTAATTTTATTTACTCTAAGGTTTTATTTTTGTGAGTTTGTCAATTTTGTTTATTTTGTTTTTAAAAGCAACTCTTGGTTTTGCTGAGCTTTTGGATTTGGGGTGGTTTGTTTTGTTTTTAGGCCACCTGGTAGTGTTCAGAGCTTACCTAGGTTGGCTGTATACAAGGCAATCACCCTACCCACTGTACTATAGTTCCAGCCCTTAAACACTGCTAGTGGAGTGATACCGCTAATCATAATTCAATAATTAATTCTACTCTAAATTTAGGGCTGGAGCGATAGCACAGCGGGTAGGGCGTTTGCCTTACAAGCGGCCAACATGGCCGACCCGAGTTCGATTCCTCCGCCCCTCTCGGAGAGCCCGGCAAGCTACCGAGAGTATTCGATATGCCAGACACAGTAACAGTAACTCTAAATTTAATTCTAATAATAATTCAATGATTCTAATCATAGCACTGCATTGTCCTCCCATTGTTCATCGATTTGCTCGAGCGGGCCCAGTAATGTCTCCATTTTTGAGACTTGTTGTTACTGTGTTTGGCATATTGAATAGCTTGCCAGGCTTTGCCGTGCGGGTGCAATAGTCTCAGTAGCTTGCTGGGCTCTCCGAGAGGGGCAGGGGAATCGAACCCGGCTCGGGTGGGCTGGCTGCATGCAAGGCAAACGCCCTACCTCTGTGCTATGGCTCCAAATTCTAATCATAATTCAATAATTATTCATCTCTATTATGCTTAGAGAACTTTAAATTTCACATGGCATGTTTTTAAATTCTAAAATCCTTTTATTTTGCCTTTTTTTTTGTGCCACACCTTGTACACTTAACAGGTAATTTTCTGGTATTTAAGGAGTACTTACCAAGGCTAGGATGTAAACACTACTACTTACTGAAGTTTGTTACTAGAGTAAAAAATAGCCCTCCAAATCCCAGAGACTTAAATGAACACTTCCCTCACAGGACATGTCAGGGGCTTGGGTGGTTGCTCTAGTTCTGTTCCATGGTCTCCATTATGAAATCTAGATGGACGGAGGTGTCCCAAGGTTGGATTGCTGTTCTGGGGAAGGAGAATAAGAGCCTCATTCACAATAAGCAATGGCTCTGAAACCTCCCAGATCCGTGCAGGTCATGATCGCTCAACTTCATCGATAAATATAGAGCCAGGAATAAGTGCTACCAGATATGGCCCAGAATGGGCACTGGTGGAGGGATGGGTACTTGATCAGCGTATGATGGAAACGTAATCATGAAAGTTTGCAAGTCTGTAACTGTATCTCATGGTAATTCATTAAAAATAAATAAAATTAAAGAAAATAAAGAAAGAAACAATAGACTTATAATACAAAGTGGCAGGCTACAAAATCAATGAATCAATGTGTAGCCCAAAAACAAAAAGGAAAAAAAAGAAAATCAAATACTTGGGAATCAATTTAACAAAAGAGGTGAAGGACTTATACAGGACAAACTAATAAATCACTATCTACAAGAAACAAAAGAGGACACAAGGAAATAAAAACACATCCACTCTTCACAGATGGGAGGGATCAATTTTGTGAAAATGGCAATCTTGCTTAGAGCACTACTCATATTCAGTGCAATTCCTATAAAAATACTCATGACATTTTGGGGAAATATTTTAATTAATTTTTATTTTTTTATAAAATTGTTATGATGATTTATTACACTCAATATTCCAGGCAACTGGAGGAGGCCCATGCACTCAATCTTCTGGGAGTCATCATACTCACTTTACAATGGGCTGTATTTCTGATCTGGTTTTGAGAGGCAAACATTGAAATCAGCCACCAGGATGACCTTCCCAAGTTACTTACCTTCTCAAATTGCATAAGTTACTATGTTACTTAAGGTACTTAACTTAGGCCTCCGTTTTACCATCTATAAAATGGAAGATAATGATACCAATATGGGAGGTTTATGGTGTTAAAAGAATCAAGTAAGTGGTGACATATAGAATAGACCTGGCACATGATATAATAAAAACTGTTCTCCTCTGGTAATTCTCACCTCACAAGTTGACTCATACAGCATCATCTTTATCTTTCCTGCTCTTTTGTTTCCTGCTGAATAACATCCTTAGCACTTACAAGTGTAGAGCAGAAATTCAAGGGCTCTGAGGTTGAGTAAGTACATCAACACTTGATACTGCCTTTGACCTTAGCAACTATGAGAGCTCAGGTGAATAGCTAAAGTTCTGGGTGCTTCAGTTTTTACTTCCTTAACATGGGATGGTCTTCCTGTCTCTCAGAGTTATTGTGAGGATTATATGAGATAATGTACACTGGTGGAGGGATGGGTTTTGGAACATAATCATGAACAACTTTGTCATGGGTGATTCATCACAGTGATTCACTAAAAAAAATCATCATCGTGATTCACAAAAAAAAAAAGAATATGAAATCATTAACTCAAAAGATTGTATTTGCCTATAAGCTATAAGCTCACTGCAGCTACTACAAAGTAACTAAGATTTGAAAATAACTAAGTGTCCCTTGTTAGATAATTGGATGAAGAATTATCATATACACACACATAATGATACCCTATTCCTTAAAAAAATGAAAATTTACTATTTTCAACAAATATGAAACTGGAAGGAATTCTGTGAAGCAAAATGGGTTTAAGGAGGGCCTGGGTATAGATCAATTAGTAGGGCACCTGGGTTGCAGGCATGAGTCCATGAGTTCAGTCTCCATCACCACCCCACATGTCATGTGTGATCTTAGCAAGATGGTATTTTCATTGTAATCCCATGTATCACAATAAAGTGTATAATCTCTGGCACATCTTAACAAATCATGTGCAAGCACCAGAACTAAAAGTATGTAACCCCTGCAAGAACCACAATGAAGTTTATAATTCCAGCCATTTAACAACAAAGGGACATAGAGGGAACATTTTTTTAAAAAAAGTGCAAAATGAGGAGCTGGAGAGATAGTACAGTGGGTAGGGCACTTACCTTGAATGTGGCTGACCTGGGTTTGATCCCTGGTATCCCATATGGTCCCTTAAGCACTGCCAGGAGTGATCCCTGTCTACAGGGATAACCTCTGAACATTGCTGGGTGTTGCTCAAAAACAAAAGTCAGAAAAATAAATACTGAAGGAGTTCCCCTATATGTGTGATATAAGGAAATAAAACTGATAAGCGTACAAAACAAAACAAAAAACCCTAAAAATACTAGGGCAAGGGGTATAACTCAGTGGTAGAGCCCTAGACTTGCATGTGTGACACCCTGACTTTGATCCTTAGGACTATAAAAATAAACAAACAAAAAAGCGCCAGTGGACATTGGCAACAAAACTGAGGGCACTAGATAGTGGGGGAGTCCAAAAAAGAATAGAAAGGACCTAATGAATGATTGTGTTACTTTTTTAATAAATAATTATTTTAATGCCTCGATCGTGGTTATAAGAGTGATTATTATTTATTGGAAGCTAGGGATTATACATGCTTTCATATCAATTTTATTTTTAAAAAGACCATAGAGGGGGCTGGAGAGATAGCGCAGCTGGTAGGGCATTTGCCTTGCACGCAGCCAACCCGGGTTCAATTTCCAGCATCCCATATGGTCCCCTGAGCACCATCAGGAGTAACTCCTGAGTGCAGAGCCAGAAGTAATCCCTGTGCATCGCCGGGTGTGACCCAAAAAAAGCAAAAAAAAAAAAAAAAAAAAGACCATAGAGGTTGATGTTCTTTGGTTGTATCTTGAATTAAATTAGGTCAAAGCTTCCTGAGGTGAGTTCTTGTACCAGGCTGCAGGACCAGGATTCAACCAGGAATCTACCCTGAAGCAGCCCCTTCCACTGGATCATTTTGCCAGCTGCTGTCATGAATGCTGATTCTTGAGGATCCTGATAGTCCAAGGGACTGCAAAGGTGAACTGTATAATTATGCAACACTTTCTTTGTCTAAGATGGGGACGCACTGAGGCAGCTGGCCAGAGACTGGAGTACATGCTTTACAAGCACTGTTGGGAGTGGTGATCAAACAATGTGGGGTTCCAGGTAGCACTTGGCCCCAGCATAAAACAGAACACTTAATTAAAACTTTAACTTCCGATAATGTCAAGGAGGGAAGAAAAATAAGCATTTCAGTTTTACTCACAAAAATGCAACCTTTCAGATTATTGTCAGTTAACATTAGTTCAAAAAGGGAAATTTTTTTTTTTTTTTTTGCTTTTTGGGTCACACCCGGTGATGCACAGAGGTTACTCCTGGCTCTGCACTCAGGAATCACCCTTGGCAGTGCTCAGGGGACCATATGGGATGCTGGGAATTGAATCTGGGTCAGCTGCTTGCAAGGCAAACACCCTACCAGCTGAGTTATTGCTCCAGTCCCCCCCATTTTTTTTGTGGTGCTAAAGATTAAACTTAATAACAAAATAGGAAACTAACACCCAAGAATGGTCGAGATTAGTACCAGGAATTTTACTCCATGACTTGGAGGCCAACCACACATACTAGGGGAAAAGGGAGCTCAGATGGAGAGCAGAACACCAAATAAAGGTGTTGGGAGGATCCTCCCAGGATGGGAGACGCATGCTGAAAGTAGACTATAGACCAAACATGATTGCCACTCAATGTTTCTTTTGCAAACCACAACACCCAAAAGGAGAGAGAGAACAGAGGGGAATGCCCTGCCACAGAGGCAGGGTGGGATGGGGGGATGGGGGGTGGGAGGGATACTGGGATCCGTGGTGGTGGGAAATGGGCACTGGTGGAGGGATGGGTATTTGATCATTGTATAATTGAAACCCAAGCACAAAAATGTGTAAGTCTGCTACTGTACCTCATGATGTCTCACTATTAAAAATTTTTTTAATAAAAAAACACAACTGAAAACAAAACAAAACAAAAAAGATTAAACTTAAGACCTCATATACAAGGCATGTGGTATACCACTGAACCACATCCTTGCCAAAACAAACAAAAAATACAGGGAAAAATTCTTAAATCTGGATGAACAAAACATATTGTTCTGTAATCAAAACATATTAAATATATCCATCCTCAATAATTTAGTCCCAAGTAGAAATTTCATAATTTTTAAAAGCCCAGTTTTTTTTTTCATAAACTACATTTTAAAATTCTCAGTTCCATGATAAATCTTTACTCTGGCATATTTGTCAAAGTCTTTAACTGTGTATCCTTTTGAACACAAAAAATGGAGTAAATTCTGACAGGACTTTAAATAACCATTATTAAAGTTTTTTTTTTCTCTTTTGGGAGGGCAGGAAGGGGTGATAGACCCAGAGATGCTCAGTGATTACTCTGTCCTGCCATGTGCAAAGCAAGTACATTAATCTCCAGCTCCTTAAAGTTCTTCTTATAATGTAATTGACATGGCAGTTTACTCAATTTTATGACATATAATGTTTAATTGCCCAATTAACCAACATGACAAAGATTTCAAAAGCAATTAAGAAACTTCTGTAGGGCCAGAGATAGAGATCAATGGGTTGAGTTCATGCTTTACATGCAGGTTTTTTTTTTGGGGTTTTTGGGCCATACCAGTGGTTCTCAGGGTTTATTCCTGATTTTGTGCTCGAGTGACCCCTGTTGGTTCTCAGGAGATGTATGTGAGATTTTGAGGATTTGAACCAAGTCATCAGGGCCACCACATGCAAGGCAAGTGCTTAATCCCATGGAGAACTCAGTTTGATCCCTGGTACCGTATAGTTCCCCGAGCATCCCTGAGAGTGACCTCTGTGCTATGAGTAGTTTCTCACTAACACTGGGGATGGTCCCAAAATGAAACAAATAAACAAAACAGAACTTCCCTCTAGTAAATAAAACTTACTTCTTTCAAAATCAAGATTTAGATTATTCTGATACCATATGATGTCTTCATTTTCTGGGTAGACTAACAATTTACAATGTACAAGATGATTGTGGTTTAATAATATTTTGGGATTGGGGATGTGATTCAAGTGGTAGAGGACATGCCTTGCAAATTTAAGCTCTGGGCTTAATAATTGGTACTGCGTGTCCTCTGCCCTGCTGTCTCCTGAGCATCACTAGGTATAGTTCTCATAACAATAAGAAAAAGAATATTTCACCCTATTAGTTAATGAGAGAATACAAAGGTTGATTTGATATTAAAATTTAACTTAAATAACTTAAATTTTTTTTTTAAATCTCCCAGATAGTGTTTAGGAGGCCTGGGGACTCCTGTCAGGGATTCTCAGCCAGTTGGGCTGGTGATTTAATCCAAGAGCTTGCAGATTCCATGCTTCTGGGGCCAGTGGTGATGCTCAGGGGTTTGCAGGGATACACCCAGTGATAGATTGAACCTGTATCTGGCACATGTTAGACATCGCCCCAATAGTTGTACTATCTCCCAGTCTCCCAATTAAAATAGTTATTAAATAGATTTATTTGTTCTGATATAGTTTGACACATATAATTCTTTTCCCTAAATTCCTTTCTCATAAACTTTTTTTTTTTTTTTTTTTGCTTTTTGAGTCACACCCAGCAATGCTCAGAGGTTACTCCTGACTCTGCACTCAGGAATTACTCCTGGCGGTGCTCAGGGAACCATATGGGATGTAAGGGATTGAACTCAGGTCAGCTGTATGCAAGGCAAACGCCCAACCCTCTGTACTATCGCTCCGGTCCCTCTCATAAACTTTCTTCCAGGCAGGGATGTGACTCAGTGATAGAGCATATAACTTCACAATTGAGAACTCTAGGGTTTGACTTTTGGCACTCTATTTTTTGGTTTTGATTCTTGGGCCACATTCTGCGGTGCTCAGGCCTTATTCCTGGCTCTGCTATCAGGGATCACTCCTGGTGGGCTTGGGGGATCATATGGGGTACTGGAGATCAAACCTGGGTCAGTCGTGTGTGAAGTGCTCTGCCTACTGTGCTATCTTTCTGGCTCACAATCTCTGGCACTTAAAAAAAATAACTTGGGGCTGGAGAGATAGCACAGCGGGTAGGGCATTTGCCTTGCATGTAGCCGACCCGGGTTCAATTCCCAGCATCCCATATGGTCCCGAGCACCATCAGGAGTAACTCCTGAGTGCAGAGCCAGGAGTAACCCCTGTGCATCACCGGGTGTGACCCAAAAAAGCAAAACAAAAAAACCCTTAAAATACCCTTCTTCTGGGCTGGAGCGATAGCACAGCGGGTAGGGTGTTTGCCTTGCACACAGCCACGTAGCCACCGAGTTCGATTCCTCCACCCCTCTTGGAGAGGCCGGCAAGCTACCGAGAGTATCTTGCCCGCATGGCAAAGCCTGGCAAGCTACCTGTGACATATTCGATATGCCAAACACAGTAACAAGAAGTCTCACAATGAAGACGTTACTGGGCCTGCTCGAGCAAATTGATGAACAACGGGAGGACCATGCTACAGTGCAGTGCTACCCTTCTTGTACATATTCAAATCTTTTCTTACTAGGCTCATTCATTTTGGTTCTCTCTTTTGGAAAATAATTTTATTTTTCTTTTATTTAAAAGAAATTCAGGGGCTGGAGCAATAGCACAGCAGGTAGGGCGTTTGCCTTGCACGCGGCTGACCCGGCTTCGATTCCCAGCATCCCATATGGTCCCCTGAGCACCCCAGGGGTGATTCCTGAGTGCAGAACCAGGAGTAACCCCTGTGCATCACCGGGTGTGACCCCAAAAAGCAAAAAAACAAAACAAAAAAATAAAAGAAATCCAATGTCTTTTAAAGGTAAAGGTAAAGGCCCCAATGTCTTTTATCCTTCCTTTTCTGGAAACACATTCCTTTCTCCTTTTATTCTTATTTATTTATTTTGTTTTATTTTGCTTTGGGGCCACTACTGGCTGTGTTCAGGGCTTACTTCTGGTTCAGTACTCAGAGATCACTTCTGGTGGAGCTCTGGGGACCATATGCAGGGCCAGGGATTGAACCTGGGTCTGTTGTGTGCAAGGCAAACACTTTACGGGCTCTACTATCTTTCTGGTTCCTCTTCTAATTTATTTTTATCTTTTTAAATTTAATTTTCATAAAGTTGTTCACATTAATTGATTACATTCAATATTCCAGCACCAATCCCACCACCATTACACCTTCCCATCACCATTATTTCAAATTTTCCTACCGTCATTCAAGCCAGGGCAAATGCTAGATAATTTATTTTCTGTGCTTATTATGAACATCATGGAATTTTAAAATTGTAAATGGTTAGGGTCCAGAGACATCTCTGTAGGGAGTTCATCTATTTTGAGATTCATTTGGGAGTCTCTGGATCAAGGCCGTTGATGTGCTGAGATGGCACCTGGAGGCAGATCCTGGGTGTGACAGCCAGGACCCCAAGTGGGCAGGGAGACAGGTAGGGACAGCCTGTCTCTGCTGCCGTCATGTGCCCTGGAGTCTTAGTCCTTGAACCCGCATACCTGGGTTTTTTTATTTGTTTTGGCTTTTTGGGTCACACTTGGCAATGATCAGTGGCTACTCCTGGCTCTGCACTCAGGAATTACTCTTGGTGGTGCTAGGGGGACCATATGGAATGCCAGGGATTGAATCCAGGTCAGCAATGTACAAGAAGGAAGCCCTACCCACTGTACTATTGCTCCAGTACCATACCTGGGTTTTGCTTCTGGAAGCTCATGGCTGCCAGGGTTTCATGTGGCGGAGCTGGTGGAGAGGGCACATCCGCTCCATCTGAGGTGCCCTGGTGGAATTATTTTTACCTTTTAAAAGTCTTTTCTTTTTCATGTGTATTTGTTTTATTTTTAAATCTTTCTGGAATTTGGGATCAGAAAGATAATACAAACAGGTAAGGTACTCTTCTTGTGGCCCACCCAGTTTCGAGCTATCACCCAAGCCAAGAAAAGTAATTTTTTTAATAACTTGTCATTTTTTTAATTTTTGGGTCACACCCAGCGATGCACAAGGGTTACTCCTGGCTCATGCACTCAGGAATCGCTCCTGGCAGTGCTTGGGGGACCATATGGGATGCTGGGAATCGAACCTGGGTTGGCTGCGTACAAGGCAAACGCCTACCCACTGTGTTATCACTCCAGCCCCCACGAAAAGTAATTTTAAATATTATTTAGTACTAGATTTTAAAATTTTATAGAGGCCTTTGCTGTATTCAGTCATATCAGAATACAGCATTTTTTTTTTCTTTTTGAGTCACAGCCAGCATTGCACAGGGGTTACTCCTGGCTCATGCACTCAGGAATTACTCCTGGTGGTGCTCAGGGGACCATATGGGATACTGGGAATCGAACCCACGTGGGCCGCGTGCGAGGCAAACACCCTACCTGCTGTGCTATTGCTCTGGCCCCAGAATACAGCATTTTATATGTGAAGCCCAGATAGAAGCAATAAAATAATGCTCCTGAGCAGTGCTCTGAATGTACTAGTGCTCACCTATGGTACTGGGGGTCACCAAGGAAACCCCAGTAGTGCCTGGGGGGGCATATGGTGCTGGGGATCAAAATCAGGTCTCTGTGCATGCAAGATATGCATCCCTGACTACAGAATTACCTTCCCAGCCTCCATAGTGTATTTTAATCAATTAGTTTTACCACCTCCCTTAATTATTTTTCAGGGCTTTAGGCCATATCTGGCTGTGTTGGCTCAGTGCTCAGGGGTCCCTGCAGAGGTGCTCCAGTGACTCTACAATGTGGAGGATCGAACCCAGGGCCTCTGCACAAATCATGCACTCCACACCTTTGACCATCTCCCAGGATCCTGCCACCATGATGTATTTTTAACTTTGTGTCCATAAAGCAACCTCTAAGGACACATATTTAGGGAAGAGGGAAAGAAAATCCTGAGATGGTCTGAGTTTAGTCTGAAGGGAGAATCCTTCCAGGTGAGAATGCAGGCTCACATCACTAGCTAGTTCTCAGATTTCTCCTGCAGAAAAAAACTGCTTTCTTCTTTGTCACCAGATTATAGCTGTAATCAGTTCATCTAAACAGAATCAGATAAGGTTATTGAATGGAGGACTGGGAGTGGGGGAAGGCTTATAGTACATTTCCAATAGTTGCCATAATAACAGACATGCATGTGTCCACACAGACTAAAACAAATTTTAATGAATGAGGGTCCCAAATTATGGGTAAGAGTCCTACCACTATTCCCGCTCCAAAACAGTCCTCAATAAAATTGCTCAGTGTTCTGCTTGTGAGGGAGGGGAAGAGAGTTTGGAGGCATGCACTCCGGGGTGACTTTTTTTTTTTTTTACTTATTTTCCAAGGAAAAATAAATATGTAATTGTGTTTACATAGTCAGAGTTGATCAACTTAGCCAAGGCATCTTTCTCTTGTCTGGAATTGTGTGAGAGGCATCCAGCAATGGGACAGGAAAGAGGAACAAGTGCCCAAGGTGAAGAGTCATGGCATCTACACAGGAGATACCAGAACAATTCTGGATCTGGGGCCTGGAATGAGGGCAAAATGGCAGAGAGTGCCTGCCTTGCAAGCATATGGTTATAAGGTTATAAGTTCCAGTCCCTGGTGTCCCATGTGTGATAAGCATGATCCAGGCAGTTCCATTTTAGGCCGACAGCACTGCTATCTCTTATTCCCAGTACCACCAGTGAGTTCCACACAGTCATGTGTGAGTAAGCACCACAAAAAGCTGGTGAGCAACACAGCTAAAAGATGTATGAGTATTGTGGTCACGGGAAGTCCATGACCTCTGGCAAGTAAGTGTATGAGCACATCCAGGGTCTCTGGAAAGCACCACATTCTTTTTTAATCCCCTAATTTTATTTTAAGATTTTATTGCACACTTACTAATTGAAATTAATTAAAATACAAGGTATCAATTTAAATGTGCTGGGAGCATTACAAAATAATTGGTTCATAGAACAAGTATTTACTTGCAACCAACATATTTCTTTCTCTTTTTTTTAAATTGAATAACCAGTAAATACACAGTTACAAAGTTGTTCATGATTGGGTTTCCGTTATACAAGGTTCCAACACCCTTCCCTTCACCAGTGTACATTTCCCACCACCAACTTCCCCTCTCGGCCTCCCCTGCCCCTCCTTCACCAGTCTGCCTCTATGGCAGGCACCTCTCTCTTGCTCTCTCTCTCTCTCTCTCTCTCTCTTTCTCTCTCTCTCTTTCTCTCACTGTGTGTCTCTCACCACCACATCCTTAACTTGTATGCTTCAGCTGAGAGTGTGGGTCCTGGTGAGCAAGTGTACAAACACTGCAGCTAAAGGAGTGCAAACCTCAGTGAGCTCCGTGGCCAGTTGTGCAAGGGCCACAACCCCATGTGCAACCTGGCCAGCACCACAGTTAAAAAGTGTGGGAATGGGCTGGAGCAATAGCACAGCTGGTAGGGCGTTGGCTTTGCATGTGGCCGACCCGCATTCGATTCCCAGGATCCCATACGGTCCCCGGAGCACTGCCAGGGGTAATTCCTGTGTGCAGAGCCAGGAGTAACCCCTGAGCATTGCTGGGTATGACCCAAAAACCAAAAAAAAAAAAAAAAGTGTGGGAACACCACTGTGGGGTGTGTGTGTGTGTGTGTGTGTGTGTGTGTGTGTGTACAATCCCCTGTCACTGCTGAAACCACAACAAAGGAAAAGAAAGGGGGAGGAAAGGAGGAAATAATAATTTTTAAAATTCTGGATCTGAGGTCAGTTTGTCACAGCAGAAATCACTCCTGGCTGGCACCTCAACATTTACAACCGTGCAGGTCAAGTTCTCCTGCTGCTTGAGGAGGTAACTGAGGGGCAGAGGAAGCAACTGGCAGCAGGCTGAATGATGGTGAATTCACATCCTGGAGAACTGTCTTGTCTGCTTTGCCAGAGATGCAGTTTATAAGGAAAAAATAGGAAGGAACATACACTTAGGCAGCACCAGTTGCAGGCTGGTAGCTGCCAGGGCAGTCAATAGTGCCATTGTGGTCTGGTCCTGGTGCTCTGCTGTCATCTAATGGGTTCCAGGTGAGTTCTAGTGGTGTTTCTGTTTTGCAATTCCTAAAGCCTTCCGATTAAGGGGTCTTATAATCATATTTAAAAATTTTCTACATGATGTTTTCCTTCTTGAGGATTTTGGGAGTAGGACAAGGGAAAAATAAATGTTCTTTGCATTTTAGCAGGTTCTGTCTGTGCTAGTTCAACAGCCCATGCCCAGAGGAGTTTGATTTCAGTTTTGTTCTTTATTCCATTTGGGAGGATTTTAGCCAGTCATCACTATCACTTCAAATCCTTTTTTTTTTTTACACCATTGTGAACATAGTCTACATACCTTTGTTCCCCCTCCAGCGTTGGGCTTTACTCATGCCAGGCATGCACTTTTAGCACTGAACCATATCCATTGGCCTCCTATGCGTCATTTGGATGTTTTCTTCCAGAACACCTCTCGGATCAGTAATTATAAAATTTCTTAACTCATTGTATGAGTATACTTTATTCACCTCATCTGCATTTGCTGTGCATCTCAGCTGTTTTTCATTTTTGGCTGTTACGCAACAGGAAGCACGAACATCTTGCGCAAGCTCTAGCTAATTCCCGGGAACGCACCGTCAAAAGCTCTGGTGCGGTTATAAGGACCCCGAACTCCGACTCCATCTCCCCGCCCACCGCCCTCGGTTCGCACCCGCCTCGCGGGACCGCGCCTCCTTCCCTCCCTCGGGGTAGTGTGGCGAGCGTCCGCCAGGGGGCAAGAGGGAGCCGCGAGGCGGGGCTAGACCACGCATGCGCACGGCGCGGGGAGCACGTGCGGAGGGCGGCCGGGACGGGAGGGGAAAGGTAGAAGGTGAAAGGTGAAGGGGCGGAGAGTTGCGCGGGCGCTGGGCCGTCGAGAAAGAGAGGGCGGGCGCCACGCACCGTACCGCGGCCGGGAGCGCGCACGCCGCGGCCCGTTCTCGCCGCTGCCGCCGCCGCCGCCGCCGCCCGGGCAACTGCTCCGGCCACAGGTACGCGCGTCCCCAGGGCGCCAGTCGGCGCGGCTAGCCGGGGCCTCCGGCGTGGAGGCGGGGGGGAGGGGTCCGGAATGGGGGCCGCGGGGGAGGGCCGCGCGGGCGTGGGCGCTGTCCAGCAGGAGCGCGGGCCGGAAAGGGGGCCGGGCCGCGGCGTCGCCACCCCCACCGGGCCGCGCCCCGCGTGGGAGCCCTGCGGCTGTGGGGGTCGCGGCGTGGCCCCGCGGTCTCGGCAGCGGCGGCCTGGGTTTCCCCGAGTGCCGAGCGGCGCCGCGGAGGCGACACTCGCTCCTCCCAGGGGGTCCCCGGTGGCTTCCAGGGTGCCGTTCTGCCCCAGCTCAGACTCGGCTCAGAGGGCTTTGCTCGCCCTCCGGGGGTCCGGGCTCGGGGGTGGGGGGGTTCTGGAGTCACGTGGGCACTCGCGCGGTTGGAGTTGCGGAAAGTTGGTCGGGCCAGGCGGAGGTGGTGTTGGCACTGGCGGGGGGGGGGGCTGTCAGGACCCCTCCCCTCCCTCCCCCCCGCGTTCGAGTCGCGCTGATGGGTGGTGACACTTGCGAGCGGCCCCGGGGGTTTGGGGGGGGGGGGCACGGGTTCTCCCGACGCGCTAGAATGGTCCTTGTGCCCGGGACCGTGGGATCTTTCACGGCGTGACCCTTTGATTGATCTGACCACGCGTTGATGGAGTTTGGTCGCTCACTGGCCGGCGACTCGAGTGAGGACCGAAGCTTCTGGTGAGCAGGTTAGCGCTGAGCCTGTCTGGTTACGCCGGAAAGAAGAGATTTTACGTGTTTCTGGGAGATGCCTCACTGATGAACTTCAACCCTCCCTCCGCCCACTCCAGTGTATTAATACAGCCTAGGCATTTTACGTATTTTGCACCATTCCCACCGGTCACATTGATGTTTAAAAAAAAAATCCAAATATATTTAAAATACCTTTCTATAGTTTCTTACGTAAAAAATGGAAAGAATTGTTTCTCGTTGATCTCAAACTGATTTCATTTGTGTGGTCTGTTGTTTCCTTGGTGTTTGTGGCAAGAACAGCACCTCAGCTGTGGCACTTGCCTAGCACGGGCCAAGCCCTCTGATTCCTGATACTGCTTGTGGTCTCCAGAGCACAAAGCTGGGAGTAGCCCCGAGCACTGCGGGGTGTGGCCCAAGTTTGAAACAAAATACAAAAAGCATCTCCAGTCATCCTCAGTTTACTTATCAGTGAGATAGGACACCCTCATTCCCATAATTTAAATTCGTTTACCATGAAGAGTTGGGTAAAAAGCATACTCCTAGTGTATGATTAGAAAATGGAAATATAGCAATTGAGGTGCACTGCCCCAGCTGGTGAACAAACCCATCTCTGTGAGGTTCCCTGCAGGTGCGATAGGCGTTGGGGTGCTCACACACATAGGAGTGTGTCTCAAGGACACTTAAATTCACGGGCGTTTGTTTACCTTCATTTGCTTGCCTCCTGCCTTAATTGTAGCCAACTCTGAGAAGTGCATCCATGGATTGTATCCTCACTCCTGCCGGTGGGAAGACTGCCTGTCCCCAGATAGAAACAGGGCTCCCAGGTTTATTCAGCTTGTACCTGGTGGATCCAAGTCTCCTGTCTGTTGGGCTCGGCCACCTGAACTGCTTCCTCTGTAACTTGCACCGTTCCTGAAATGGCCAATGAAACAAAGTCCAGATAGCTTCTTTTGCCACCTGAAGTAATCATTCAGAATAAAATATTTATTGAGATTTTGTGCTGTCTAGGTACTCTGCTCGGTGCACTAATAATAGCTTATCTCATTTGTCATAATAACCAGGGGAGATGACTGTTATCACCCCCTTAACTGATGAGTTTTCACGATCCTATCTGTCTGCCCCTGGATAACCTTGTTATGTTAGTTAGAGGCAGAGCTCAGTGCTTACCCCTGCTTATTTGTCAACAGAGTGCCTGCTTGATGCTCTTCTTGTACCTCCTGGCTTCACCATCTTTTCCATTGTCTGTTGACAAATGGGAGGTAGCACAAAGAGGCAGTAGGGGACAAGAGAGGAAGCAAACATCACAGACTTGAATTAGAAGGTGAAGCTCAGCAGGGTGGAGACAGTAGCTCGTCTAGAGTACTTGTGTCCTGCCTATAGCTAAGAGTGCTTTATGGGTCCTATGTGACCCATTCATGAGCTTGCGTTGTAGTCCAAAGACGGGTGTGTGTACTCATCTGGGGTGGACATGAATCTCAACAAACAAAACTTAATTATCAGGTTTACCTCAATTCTAGTTTTCATTGATTTATAATTTATACTGTGTATTATAGTAACATTTATAATTTATATAAAAATATACCTTTGTTGGAGATATGTGTTCAGATTTTTGGTATAGGGATCATGAGCCAAAAACATTTGAAAATCACTGGTTTCTCTTATATTTAGCATTTTCTGGGAGTGTGAAATATCTAAGATAATATGCCAGTTGTTTGTTTTATTTTGGACCTCCCAAGTAATGTTCATGGAGCACCCACTCCTGGCAGTCTGGACTGGAAGTTCAGTGCTCAGAGCTGAGACTGTGCAGCTGAGGCACTGTGGTGCCAGCATCACCAGGGCTATCTCCATGATGCTCAGGAAGCCATGGGTACCAGAGACTGAATTGGATCTGGCACATAACAAGGCATGTGCCCTAACCATGGGACTGTATCTCTGTCCTACCATTTGTTCCTGAGTTGGAAGTTAGTATGATAAAGGATCTGGTATTTCAATAGTTTGTATGTTCTAAGTAGATAGACCTCTACTTTCAAATTTGAAGCTATCATCATTTCTGTAGCCCTTCTGAAGTTTAAATTTTGTTTATCCCCTTTTGTTTTAGCCAGAGCAGCAAAATCATTAGTTATGCCAGGATGGCAGTTGTAGCTGTTTTCCAATGTTAAAGTATTTTCAAGTAATGTAAATGTTGAAATTCCAGAGGCACTTTGGTGTCACCTTTACAAGCTGGGTTTGATGTACTTAGTGACACTGTACTCTTCTCAATGAGCAGTTCCAGAATTCTGCCAGATTACGAAAAGTATTTCTCATCTTTCTGCTTATCATTTCACAATTAAAAAGAGATTAGTATCTTGACATGAGTTTGCATTAAAGTAATTGAATGGGTTTCGAGTGAGAAATGTTTTCCTGGGCTGGAGCAATATAGTGCAGCGGGTATGACGTTTGTCTTGCACGCAGAGGACCTGGGTTTGATCCCTGGCATCCTATATGGTCCCCTGAGCACTGCCAGAAGTGATTCTTGAGTGTAGAGCAAGGAGTAACTCCTGAGCATCACCACATGTGACCCAAGAAGGAAAAGCCAAAGCCAAAAAAAAGAAAAAATTTTCCTAACTAGATAGACATCTAGATAGACATTGCTTCATACCAGTGATCCTCAGAGCGAATTGAATCACATGGAGGCCGAGTTTGTTTCGGCTTTGGGGTCACATCTGCAGTGCTGGGGCTACTACTAGTTGGGTAACATTTGGAGTTAACTCCCCATGCAGAGCATGCACTCTAGCCTTCTGAGCTATTTCCCTGATCTTGGGAGAAGAGTGTTAACCCCACTTACAGAGAAGGGGGTCCTCTAGGTTAGAAGTAGGCCCTGCAATTTGAACTTTAAACAAGTGAGTCTCATGGGGCTGGAGCAGTAGCACAGCGGGTAGGGCATTTGCTTTGCATGCGGCTGACCTGAGTTTGATTCCTAGCATCCCGTATGGTCCCCTGTGCACTGACAGGAGTAATTCCTGAGTGCAGAGCCAGGAATAACCCCTGTGCAATGCCGGGTGTGACCCAAAAAGCAAAAATAAATAAATAAATAAAAATAAACAGGTGAGTCTCAAAACGTGGGGGGTGGGGAAACCATGAACATTCTATGGCCGAGAACCGTTCTCCTAGCTGGCCCACAGCGTTCACAGGGGAACGGAGAAACAGGGCCTCAGGATGGTTGGTAGACTGTATTTCTCTCTCCTCCCCAATGTAGTTTGATCTCTTACAGCACAGTAATTTCTTTTCCTTTCCCTGTCGTAGTCATCCCTTTTCCCTAGCCTCCTCCTTCTCATCCCCTTGTCCTTAGCTTCATTCTCTCTCTTCCCCTTACAGCACAGTTATAAGGAAATTATGAAATGTGGGGGTACACATAGGTGGGGTTGAACATTGTCATAACAACGAATAGATGTAAAGCCACTCCTTCAGGGGAAGCTCTAGGAGATTAGCTCAAGGACAAATCTCATCTGAGGGTTCAGCACTCTAGATTACTGGGAGATCTGCTCCAGGGTGGGATTCCATCTAGGGTATATTGCTTTCTCCTTTCCTCAGCTGCTAATCCATTTAATCAATCACAGTAAATTTATTTCTTACTAATATTTCTAGTCATTTTGTATAAACACAGTCAGAGATATATTAAGCTTAAAGGTTGGCTCTTTCTGGAGACATCTCACTATATATCCCAGAGTACAGTCCTCAGGCCGGGTTAGTCTTTCCTAAACCCCGAAGGGTCCTTATTCAGTTCTTTTTCGGTCATGACAGAGTTTGTTCCATGACCATGCTCTTATTATACTTATGGTGCTTGGCCTGCCCCCTTTCGATGCCAGGGTAGTTTACAGCCTGCCCTGGGTCCATCCAGTCCCTTCATCAGGACCCAGATTTTGGGGTTCTAGGAAGTAAGGGCAACTGAGGCTTAAGTCATGTAAATAGGATGGATGCCCAGGAGTAAATATTATTTGGAGTTAACTCCAAATGTTACAAAAGCATAGCATCAACTGTCTTCCTGTGTCTATACAAAAAGGATATTGCTAAAAAAAAAAACCCATGCAAATGACATAAAGGAAAGAGGAAAGCAGTATAGGATCATTAGTGCCTCATGGAATTGGGTGTGCCTCAGGGATTGTGGGAGTAACTTAATAAACTTAAGCTCCCTTCGGGAGGAGCAAGGACAACCCAGTGTTATCCAACAGTTACCAGGTACTACTGGCCTTGGGTACCATATTTTGAGAGCTCTGGCTCCATGCACTTAAAATCAGTGCTTGCCATGCTGTTAACAAGTGTGTGTGTGTGTGTGTGTGTGTGTGTATGAATATGCACACGTGCATACATGTGTAAGTGCCTGTCATGCTGTAGCTTACAGCTCTGTGTGAGTGTGTGTGTGTGGGGAGGAGGAGGGGTGGTTTGAAGGCTCCACTATTGTTCTGGCTCCTCATTGTAGTTTTTAAATATCTAGGGTTGGTAATATGGCTTTACTGGTAAGACCACCTGCTTTGTGTGAGACCCTGGATTCCATCCTTGGCACTGACAATTCTTTGTCAGTAATTTTTTGGGGGGCCACAATTGATCGTGCTCAGTCGTTACTCCTGGGCATGCATTCAGGAATCACTCATGGCAGAGCTCAGGGACTGTAAGGGGTTCCAGTTATTGAACCTGGGTTGACCCCATGCACAGCAAAAGCCATACTCATTGTACTATTACTCTGACCCCTGGAGAAATGTCTCCATTTCTCTGCCACTGCTTTATTCCCCTGCCTCTTTGAAATTAAATAGGTTTTTACAGCTGAGTTTCAAGTTTTCTGGATATTAATATTCTGGATACTCTGGATATTAATCCTTTGTCAAATATATTATTTGCAAATATTTTCTCCCATTCTGTCTTTTTGCACAGTTATTAGCATAAAATATTAGCATATTTTGATGGATATAGTCATACTTTTTTTTTTATATACAGTTGTCTGTTTTTCCTTTGTGGCCTTAACTTTTTGTGTTATATTCAAGAAATTATTGGCATGTTCAGTACGGTGAAGCTTTGCCTTGTATTTTCTATGAGTTTGAAGTGTTTTTGCTCTTATATTAAGTTCTTCGATCCATCTGTATTTACTCTTGCTAAATTTTATAAAAAGTTAAATTTTGAAAAGGTTTCTTTTTTAAAAATTAAAGTCAATTATATCAACAGCTCAGTAAATCCTCAATGACTTTAATAGCACCATTGTGAGATAGAACAATTTTCATTTACTGAACTGTTTTTTGATAATTCCACTTACCATCTCATTGTAACAAGCAATATAAAATAGATTATTTTGTGTTGCCTGCTGGGGGGCAAACTTGGGGGGGGGGTTGGTTGTATGGGAAGCCATGGACAGTAGTGGAGGGAAGGTCACATTGCTGGTGAGATTGGTATTGGAACAGTGAATGCCCGAAACAACTATCTTATGAACTGTTTCATAAACCACGGGTTTAAATAAAGTTAGAAAAAATAATAAAGTGGATGATGACATTCAAATATACACAAAAGCAGAGAGCAGTGAATTTGTGTGTGTCTGTGTAGTGTGTTTGCGATCCGTTGTCTGCAGTTAATCATGAATTCAGAGACCCTGTTTTTTTGTTGTTGTTGTTTTGTTACCTTTTGTTTTAAAAAGGTCCTCATGCATGATCCTCTTCTCATAAGTTAATTTTCATTTTCAATATTAGGTAATTTTTTAAATGGTAAAATAGATATATAACAGTATTTACCATTTATATGTGTATGATTGATTGTCATCAGTCAGATACAGTTCATAATGTATAAACATCACCACTCTCTTTTTTTGTTTACTTGAATTACCTTGAATTACAAAGTTACTCATGATTGAATGTTAGGCACCCTTTCAGAACTTTGTCTTCTTTTCAAACAGAAACTCTGTATCCATTAAAGAACTCTACTTTCTCCCCTCCACCCCCCCAACTTCCTGACAGCTGTCCTTTTACTTCTCCTGAATTGGCCTATTCTAGCTCCCTTTTATAGTAGAGGCATGCTATCTCTCATCTTTTGTGTCTGACTTACTTCTTTTTATGTTTTCGGTGTTTAATCATGTTGTAGCAAGTACCAGAAATTTGTTTCTCTTTCAAGCCAAATAACAACACTATCATTTCATCTCCCAGTGAACATTTGGGCTATTGTGAATAAAATACTGTTATGAGCATGAGCGTACAAACACTTGTTCATGTGTCTACTTTCAGTTCTTCAGGTATATTTCTAGGAGAGGAATTACTGGATCATTTGGTGATTCTGTTTTCTTTTATGAGGAACCATCAAACTATTTTCCACAGTGATGTGCAATTTTACATTCCCATTAGTAATGGATGATAGTTCCAGATTCATCCACATCCTTACCAACATGTATTCCATTGCTCTAAAAATAAGGGATAGGGCTGGAGTGATACATAGTATAGTGGATAGGGCACTTGCTTTGAGTGCAGCTGATTACATCCATTCTGCTTTTTGTTTGTTTCAGATCACATGTGACAGTGTTTGGGGCTACTCCCTGAGGAAGGTGTGGTGGGAGGTCACTCGCTGCATTGCTCATGGGACTAGGTTGCTTGAATCAAAACTGGCCTCATACATGCAAAACATGCACTGCCAGCACTTGAACCCATCTTCTAAACCCTGATACTTGTATTCCTGGGTGGCACTATAGCACTGTGCTCCTGTTGTTCATCGATTTGCTCGAGCGGGCACCAGTAATGTCTCCATTGTGAGACTTGTTACAGATTTTGGTATATCGAATATGCCATAGGTAGCTTGCCAGGCTCTGCTGTGTGGGCGGAATACTCTTGGTAGCTTGCTGGGCTCTCCAAGAGGGATGGATGACTCGAATCTGGGTCTGCCACATGCAAGGCAAACACCCTACCTGCTGTGCTATATTGCTCCAGCCTTATTCCTGAGTATTTAAAATTTTTTTTTTTTTTTTGCTTTTTGGGTCACACCTGGCGATGCACAGGGATTACTCCTGGGTCATGCACTCAGGAATTACTCCTGGCGGTGCTCGGGGGACCATATGGCATGCTGGGAATCGAACCCGGGTTGGCCGTGTGCAAGGCAAGCGCCCTACCCACTGTGCTATCGCTCCAGCCCCATAATTCTTGAGCACGGAGCCAGGAGAAAACCCTTAGCATTGCTTGGTGTGGGCCTTCCTCCCCCCCAAAAAACAGGGATGATGATGATGATGATGATGATGATGATGATGATGATGATGATGTAATGAACTTCTGGTTAAAACAAAAGATACAGTTTGGGAAGTCAGAAAAAGTTCTGATAATGGATGATGACTGTACAGCTCTATGAATATACTTAATGAACTTTAATGAACTTAAAACCACTTAAAATGGTTGGCATGACAAATACTATTTCATTTTTATTGTTGTGGAACCCAGACCCAGCAGTACTTGAAGGACCGTTTGGGATACCCTGCCAGGGCATGGGGAGTCATGCAGTGCTGGGGATCAAACTAAAACCCTCATACATGCAGGGTATGTGCTTCACCATCCCTAAAATGATGTTTCATTTTGTTTTGGGGCCACATCTGAGGGTGCTCAGGGCTTACTACTAACTGTGTGCTCGGGGACCCATATATAGTGCAGGACATCAAACCGGAGATGGCCATGTGCATAGTAAGCTCCTGTACTATCCCGCCCCCAAATGTCCAAATATCATTTTTTTAAATTTCATTTTAGGCATTGTAGCTTACTAAACTGTTATTCATAGGGTTTCATGCATGAAACATTCCAACACTACACCCTCTCCGCAGAGTTTCCATTTCCTCTGCCACTGGTCCAGTGTCTCTCCTCTTCCCTGTAGTAAGCTTCTAGCAGAAGACTTGTTCTTAGTCCCTGCTATGGTGATTTCAAGTGAGAAATCACACTGTGTTTGTCCTCTTCTAACCTCACTCAGCATACTTTCCAGATCCATCCGTGTAGCAGCAAATTGCATGATTTCACTTTTCCTTAAAGTGGAGTAGTATTCCATTTTGTATATGTAACATAGTTTCTTTATCTACTCATCTATTCTTGGACATTTGGGTTGTTTCCAGATTTTCACTGTCGCTGCCGTTGATTAGTGCTGCAGTGAACATAGGAGTATAAATGTCTTTTTAAAAGAGGGTTGTTGGGCCCTGGGGCTGGATGCCAAGAAGTAGAATTGCTGGGTTATCCATATGTTCAATTCCTAGTTTTTTGAGGAGTGACTATGTTGTATTCCCATCAGCAGTGGACATTCCCAGTTGACATTCCCACCAGCAGTGAATGAGGGTCCTCTTTTGTCTACATCCACGCCAACGCCAACACTGGTTGTTTTTGTTCTTTGTGATGTGTGCTGATCTCAGTGGTGTGAGATGATAGCTAATGTCAGTTTTTCACTTTGTAATTTACTATAAAAACAACTGTGTTGGGGCTGGAGAGCTAGCACAGCGGGTAGGGCATTGGCCTTGCACGCGGCCAACCCGGATTCGACTCCCAGCATCCCATATGGTCCCCTGAGCACCGCCAGGAGTAACTCCTGAGTGCAGAGCCAGGAGTAACTCCTGTGCATCACCAGGTGTGACCCAAAAAGCAAATACAAACAAACAAAAAAACAACTGTTTTCTATTGCTTATTGTAAACATTTAAACCTAAATGTTTGAAAGACTCTTAAATAGGTGAAAACAAAGTGTTTTATTATGAGTTGCTTGAGAATAGTCTTTATTTTGGGCTTATTCCTGGTCTAGGAATTGAAACCTGATGGTAACTCCTGAGACCTGGGTCATATGACATGATTGCCTCAAATCTTTCTCATTCATCTGTAAAACTAGGCTGTTGTTTTGGGTGAACCCTTCTCTCCAGTTCCAAAACTTTCTCTTCATTTGCATACTAAGTGTCTGAAGGACACGAACAATCCAGTCGCAGAAGATTTGGAAGAATTGTGTGGTCCTAGTGTTTGTCACGGTCCACTACTGCCCTGTTAGTTGGATATTGCTTAGGACCAGATGAAGATTCCAAAAAAGAAGCAATTAAAATTTGTAGTAACTCTTATTTTAAGGCAAGTACCCACTCCCACTCCTTTTAACTTTGGCAAAACATGGGGAATAGGCATCATGTAGATGTAATTTCCTTTCATCTGTAAGACCACACACATTGTGACTTGACAGGGACTTATAGCATTTAGAAAATTTGCAAGTCCAGCACATTACCTGGTGTGGAAGGAGTGTATGACTGCAGGTGAGCAGGATGGCCAACTTAGGTGGCAGGTGGGGCATAAAAGGGAGGGAGAGGGCTTTTTGGGAAAGGTGTGATTGGCAGTGGTAGGTGAAGTTTGCAGCCAGCTGCTGGGGTAACTGCCTGTTTCCCTGGAAAGGATATGTCTTACCTCTTGGCTCTCTGCTTTGTCTTTTTTCACTGATCAGTAACCTTTTTCCACACAGTTGTGTTTGGGGACCATGTCTTCTGCAGTGCTTGTATTAAAAGCAGTTAAGATAGTGATAAAGTAGAGATCAATTCATTACACACCATTGACGTGCTCCTGCCAGTCCGTGTTGGCATGAGACTGAGGATGCTGTCTCCCTGGACCAAAGTTCTTAACTTTGAAATGACAGGACTGCCTCCTTGGGACCCTGGGTCACTTACATCTCTGAGAGATTCTTTGCTCACATTCTTAGCTGTGGTTGTTTCAGTACTTTGTTAGACATCTCTGACCAGGTTTGGAGAGACAAACTTAATAATGTAGGTAACTGGTCTTATGGGAGAAAATCCTTAATGTGGATATTGAATTGTGAAGAGGATTGACATCATATGCATGGTTACTTCTGATGACTGTCATAGCCAATTAATCTAATTTGGTCTTCCTTTAATCTGGGTGTTGCTATGCAATCTCACCCGTTACTTTATTTATTTTTATTATTATTATTATTATTTTGCTTTTTTTTGGGATCACACCTGGCGATGCACAGGGGATACTCCTGGCTCTACACTCAGGAGTTACTCCTGGCAATGCTCAGGGGACCATATGGGATGCTGGGAATCGAACCCAGGTCAGCCACGTGCAAAGCAAGCACCCTACCCGCTCTGCTCTCTCTCCAGCCCCTCACCCGTTACTTTAAAATTGTCAGTAAAAAATCCTCCAGATCTTTTATTTACAGACAGCATATTCTCTGAAATCAGCTGTAGTTCTTTAACTGAAACTCTGTCCTTGTAAAAAGTATAGTTAACTTTTTTTTCTTGAAAACTATTTCAGTTTAATTTTGACCCTTACAGAAGTGTTGTCTATAGTCTTGATCACCAGTGCACTTTGCAGATCAGCTTTTCAGAAAACCTTTTTTCTCCTAATGAGGAATGGTTTGCACTGACATACTAATTCAGTGCAGTGACTTTCTGCTCAGCACCAGGGGAGATGTTGGGAACTGTTGGGAATCCAAGGGTGGCTCAATTCTTACCATCTCCTGAGAGAAGTCAGTGACAGGAGGATGAGTGAGATAGAACCACACAGCAACTGAAGCTCAGAAAAGAAGGTTGCTACTTCCACAAGAAAACTTTGTTCACTAAAATTTTGGTAAGAATGCATTCACCAGGCACAAAATTCAAAAGGTACTACAGAGTGTAATTGGGGACAGTTTCCCTTCTATATTGGTCCTGCTACCAAATTCTTTCCTCAGAGGCATAAGGTGTTACCAGTTCTCAAGTGTTGGTTCAGGGAGGTTCTGTGCCTAATTCAAACAAATACAGAGGGAGCTCTTTTCTCTGACGTTGAAGTAGACATTGTATCATTTGTGATAGTTTATTGTCAGTACATCACAATTTCCTTGTTTTCATCAAAATACTATTCCACAGTTAGCATGTACCTTATTTAACCAGAGCTGTTCTGAGGACCTTCCCTCTTTCCAAGAGGTGCTTTGCACAGCTTGTGGGTCTGACTGGCTTTCTGCTCTCTTTTTTAGGGAAAAAGAAATTTACTCAACAATATGTCTCTCCCCCAAACCCTCAGTTGTACCTCATGCTCCTGTTTCAAGCCATTGTCCCCCTGGGGGTGGTGTCTCCCACTTTGAAAGACTAGTTCAGTTCCTGGACTTGAGCTGTGACGCTGGGGCCACATCTAATGATAATCAGGGAGCTGGGAGGTTGGGGGCCTCTGCAAGCAGAGGACATCAGCCCTTGAGCCCTTGAACTCACTTCCCAGTCCCTGGAGTGGTTTTAATTTTGCTTTTGCAGACAATAGTAGTGTTAATGACCACACATGATCACATGCCTGGGTCACCTACTGAAGGCAGGAGTGCAGAGTTGATGTGTGTGTTCTTGCCAGGTAAACCTCCATCCTTTATGCCATTCTCTTCATTGCTGCTGTTGCTGTTGTAATGAGGAGGTGGCAGAGTCACACACTTGGTTATGGGGATTGCACATTACGTGTGGTGCCAGGAGTTACAAATGTCAGTGCAGCTGGGGTTAAACTTGGTGTGTGGGGTAGTGCTGGGGATTGAATTTGCAGGGGTTCTACCACTGAGCCTTCCCAGAGTTCTCCATGTGTTGTTTTTAAAAAATTCCCCCCCATGCCCCTCTTTTTTGTTTTGGGGACCAGGAATCTCACACACCCTTGGTTGCAGTGCTCACCTGGTCCTGCCAGAGCTGCATGTAGAGCTCCCCTGTGCTGTGCGGGTGCGGCCGGGCTTGCTGAGGATTGCTCTCTTAGTTGTGCTCATGTGTGTTCTCTGTGTGGTTCTCCTGGCCTCAGTAATCACACACTATTGTTGTAGTGCTCACACTTGCCTGATTGTGCTCTGGAGATTGCACCTCCTTTCTGTTTTGGGGCTTCCAGACTGTGATGCTGCAGGGACTGGCCAGTAGTTGTGGGCGACATTGGAGGTTGAACACATGCTTCATACCTTGAAAATGTGGAGGCTGTTTTCCACAGAGCCTGTAGAGTTTTCATCCACATCCCCACCTCAGCTAGGGATGGCACTGTCCCAGCATCCTCATCAGCGTTGTGGCACACTTTGGCCATTGCCAGTTTGATAAATGAAAAGAAATTTCTCTGTGTAGGCTTTTTCTCCCCCCCCACCCCCAAACTTTAGTTACTTTTGCAGAAAAACTGATAGAAAGTAAATACAGTTAGCACTCATGATACAAGGGGTAGTTTTACTGTTTACCACCTGTTGCTTCAAGGGTGAAAAAACATTTCCATTTTATTTCCCATGGAAAAAGCTGTTATCCTTTGTCTATTTTTCTGTTTCCATGCTTAAAAAAAACTTATTATAGGGTTGGAGCAGTAGCACAACAGGTAGGGTGTTTGCCTTGCACGCGACTGACCCGGCTTCTATTCCCAGCATCCCATATGGTCCCCTGAGCACCACCAGGGGTGATCCTGAGTGCAGAGCCAGAAGTAACCCCTGTGCATCGCTGGGTGTGACCCAAAAAGCAAAAACAGAACAAAACAAAACCCAACTTATTATAAAGTTAATTGGGAGTAGATGATACTGGGGTTAAGGCTCTATTTCTGCGCTTTTTTTTTTTTTTGTCATCTGGAGACAGGGTTGGGGACTACACCCAGAGGCACTAAGAGGTCACTCCAGGCAGTGATGCTAAGGTGACCACATACAATCCCTGGGATTAAACCAGGGTTGGCCACATGCTTGGCTGTACTTTCTCCCATGCCCACTCTCCACTGCCTGCATTAGCTCTGTATACTGCAGTGGACGGCCCAAGCAAGGTTGGTACAGTCATAGATGTTGTAATCCTTCAAGAATTGCATCATTGTCTGCTTAGTGTCTTCATTGGTTGCAGCAATAGCCCGGCCAAAGGTCCTTCCTCAGGTAGTAAGCCTTAAAGTCACTGTAATTCCTTAGTGGTTAGATCAAAAAGGTGGCATTCGGAGAAAGAAACACCTCTTGATAATGGAGTGAAGATCACCAGTGAAAGGAATATTATCAACATAAGCAAAATTCTGAAAGGTATGTTACTCTCCAAACGATACTTTTCCATTTTGCTGTGATAACAGTTCCAGGTGGTGTCCTGGAAGAGAAGCTGAGCCCTGCTCCCCACTCCCCTCCCCCAGCCCCAGTAGTGCTCAGGAGGCCTACAAGGCTCTTTCTGGATTCTCTGCCAGTTGAGGCCCTAGAGAACTGCTTGCCACTTTGGTCCTGTGTTGGTCAGCAGCCATCCTAACAGTGCTGAGGGCTTCTTAACTGGGGCTTTCACACTACCTCTTCAGTTGCAGTGAGTGCTTGCTAATATACCTGAGCGCTTTGGAGTTAGCAGTGAGCCATATTGAATTTCTGTTTGTCATCTGCAGCTTTGCCTCCTAGCAAGCATGTCTTTATCAACCCTGAATAACTTTGTATCTCTGGAATTCAAGGTGTTTCCATTATTAAAAATAAATAAGTTTTAAAAAGGAAGGAGAACCCGAAAACGCGGCATTGAGTGGGTGGTCTGCAGGATGAAAGTCCTTTGAGGCATCTTTTCAGAATAGGGTAGGGCTCATCCTGCTTCATGAGGAAGATCTATGGACAGCTGCTATCCACTCTTTTTAAAAAGGTGGTTTGGGGCCACACTCAGCAGTGCTCCGGGCTTACTCTGGGGTCTTTGCTCAGAATCAGTCCTGACAGGGCTCTGGGAACCATATGTGGTGTCGGGGATCAAACCGGTGTCAGCTGCATGCAAGGCACGCATCCTACACACTATACTATTTCTTTATGCACCCCCCCCAACCCACCTTGCTGGGAGGGCCACACCTGGGAGTGCTCAGGGCTTGCTTCTGACTTCGTGCTGGGGGTAACTCCTCGAGGTGCCCTAGGGACTGTATTTGGTGCTAGGATCAAACCAGGAGCGAGTATTTTATGAGGCAAGAGCCTTAACCCTATGTAAAGTTAGGTAATCTAGATAAAATAGACAGATTTCTCACATAGAAACAAGATTGACTCAAGAAATAGAAAACCTGAAGTATTTTATTAAGTAAAGAGATTCAGTTAATAATTAAAAATTTTCCCATAGTAAAGGCCTCAAATCAGATAGTTTTATCACAAATTCTGACAGACATTAAAATCTGGCACGTGTGGAGGTGCTTGGAGATTACCCCCGGGTGGTGCTGGTGTTTGGACCCAGGGTTCCAGTGTGCAAAGTATTTGCTCCAGCCCGTAGATCTATCTCCCTGACCCCTCTGCCAAACATTTAAAGATGATTTATTCTGAAACTTTTTTTTTTAAGGAGTGAGTACTTTTCAAGTCATTCCATGACCGTGAGATCAGCATTTCTCTGACGTAAATATCAAAGATAGCATGAAAAAAAATACTGCATGGGGTTGGAGATATAGTACTGTGGGTATAGTATTTGCCTTGCGTGCAGTTGACCCCAGTTCAATTCCCGACATCCCATATGGTCCCTCAGCACCTCCAGAAGTAATTCCTGCGTGTAGAGCCAGCAGTAATCCCTTAGCATCACCTGGTATGACCCAAAAAGCCAAAAAAGAGTACAGTATACCAGTATATTCCTTATTGATATAAGGAATATATAAACAAAGAAGTTCTTTTTTTTTCCTTTTTCACTCTATTTTATTATTATTTTTTTAAATTTTATTGAATCACCATGAGATAGTTATAGGCTTTCATGTTTGGGTTACAATCACACAATGATCAAACACCCATCCCTCCACCAGTGCTCATTCCCCACCACCAATATCCCTGGTATACCCCCCCTTCCCACCCTCCCCCTGCCTCCATGGCAGACAATTTTCCCCATACTCTCTTTTTACTTTTGGCATTGTTTTGCTATATAGCTACTGAGAGGCCATCATGTTTGGTCCTTTATCTATTTTCTGCACACATCTCCCATCTCGACCGATTCCTCCAGCCATCGTTTTCTTAGTGATCCCTTATGTATTCTAGTTGCCTTCTCCCCTTTGCTCATGAGGCAGGCTTCCAGCTGAGAAGCAGTCTACCTGTCCCTTAAACACAGAAGTCCTTGACAGAATATTTGCAAATTAAATCCAGCAGTATTTAATAGGATTATATCTAGAAGTGCAAAATTGGTGAAATGTAAGGGAAAAAAAATCAGTGAACCATTTAATATACCTTATTAGTCAAACAAATTAAAAAAGCCACATGATCAAAACACACACAACTCTTTTATGTTATAATAAACCAAAATCCCCACATTTCATAAAGTAGGACTGGGAGTGGCCTCAGCCTCATCAGGGCAGCTATGAAAAACTCCCCCTGGCTGCTTCAGCCGAGGACTGAATGAACACTCACCTTACAGGGTCAGGAAGAAGAATAGGAGCTTTCTTACCATAGCAGGTCGACATGTCCTAGCACTCCTAGCCAGGACGGTGATATAAGAACACGAAGAGGTGTCCAGATTGAAAAAGAAGCAGTGGAAACTAGGCCATCATCTTATGCATGTAGCCTAAGCAATAAACACACACACACATGCACGCACACACACACGTGCACACGCACGCACACACACACAGGGTCACTAGTCAATCAAAACTGTAAATTAAGAACCTCAGTATCAGAACATAACTATTGGAACACCTAAAAAAAAATGTAGCAATAAACAGATGCTAGCAAGGACACAAAGAAAATCTGTGCCATGTGGTGGAAATGTAAGACAGCACAGGCAGTCTCTGGGAAGTGCTTTGACAGCTTCTTTGAAAATTTAGACACACACACAAAAAAAAAAAAAGAAAAGAAAATTTAGACTTACTATACTACTCAGCAGGGGTTTTTTGGTTAGTGGGTTTGTGGTTTTTTTGTTTTTTGGGGAGTTTTGGTGCTTTTTTTTTTTTTTTTTTTTTTTTTTGGTTTTTGGCTTTTGGGCCACACCTGGCCATGCTCAGGAATCACTTCTAGCAGGCTCAGGAGACTGTATGTGAATCTGGGAATTGAACCCAAATTGCAAAGCAAGTACCCTATTCGCTGAACTATTTGCTTCTGCCCCCTACCCAGAAATTTTACTTCTAGGCATTTCTTCAGAGCAGTGGTGTGGCCATTAAACATCTGCAGGTCAGTTCAAATATGGCTGAAGCTTAGGGGAGAAGTTTCAGCAGATGAACCAGGGAAGCTTCGGGCAGAGCCTGGACTCTGTTTTTACATCTCTTACCCTGCTGTCTCCACTGCTATTGGCACATTTATTAAAAAAAAAAACAAAATTTGGGGGGAGGGGGCACACCTGGCAGTGCTCAGGAGCTTCATCTTTGTGGATCCAGGTGTGGTGCCAAGGATTCGTACCAGGGTCACAAGCCACCACAGCCTCATGCAAGGCAAGAAACCCTTTTGGTTGTTTCTTAATAGTGTGAGTTGGAGGTAGAGAATTTTTTTTTTTTTAATCTAGGAGCCTTTTGCTTTTTTTTTTTTTTTTTTTGAGTCACACCCAGCAATGCTCAGGGATTACTCCTGGTACAGTGGTTCGGTATTTGCCTGGTAATGTAGGACAGCTTGGGTTCAATTACATTAAAGGGGAGTGTGATGCTAGGAATTGAACTTTTGGCCTTGTGCGTGGCTTCAGAACCCTTTGAACTCTCCCTGGTCCCTGAAGAGACTTTAAAGTGGTGAAAGTTTGGTAAGTACAGAAACAAAATGGACCATCATCGTGGGGCTAGAGCAGTAGTGCAGTCCCTTAGCCTCCAGGACCTCCATTCTTTCCACATGTTGTGTCTGTTTAAGTTCCTGAAACTGTGAAGGAGATCCCATCTGAGGCATCCTAGAACTGTTGGGCTGTGTGAGAAAAATTGGTTTTTGGTTCATGTTGGGTAAATCTTGCTTTGAAATAACTACACTAAAATATTTGTGGAAGTAGAGATGGAAACCTGTTTTCTTGCAGGTTCAGGTAGGTAGGTAAGGTAAATGTAGTAGAATTTTTTTTTTTTTTTGCTTTTTGGGTCACACCCGGCGATGCACAGGGGTTATTCCTGGCTCATGTACTCAGGAATTACTCCTGGCGGTGCTCGGGGGACCGTATGGGATGCTGGGAATCGAACCCGGGTCAGCTGCATGCAAGGCAAACACCCTACCCACTGTGCTATTGCTCCAGCCCCAGTAGAATTTTTTTGTAATAAGTAATATTTATACTTATTAGGTTTCTGGATTACACCCGGTGCTCAGGGCTTGTGCCTGACTTTGTGCCCAGGGGTCACAGCTGTTGGACCATAGGCAGTGCTGGCTATATAACTGATGGACTGGGACCTCTTGGTTTTATAAAAATTCGAAAGAAATATCTTTTTTGTTTTGTTTTTAGAGCACGCCCAGTACTCAGTGGCTACTCCCAGATTCATGCTTAGAATTTGTTCCTGATGGTGCTCAAGGACTGTGCAGTATTAGAGATAACACCAAGGCCTCCTGTGTACAAAACATGCACTCCAGCTCTGACCCTTAGAATTTTTTTTAAAGCTCTGTTTTCCAGGTGCTGCAAAAATTTTCAGTTAATAAAGTTTGATGAAAGATAAATAGCAAAGTTCGTGTCAGAAAAATAAAAATGTGTTCATTGCAAATGCAAGAGAATAACTTTTTTCTCATCAGAAGTCCATATGTTAAGAACTGGGCTTTAGAGATCCATGTCATTGCGTACCTTGCCCCCTT
Source organism: Sorex fumeus (assembly GCF_029834395.1). Lineage (NCBI taxonomy): Eukaryota > Metazoa > Chordata > Mammalia > Eulipotyphla > Soricidae > Sorex > Sorex fumeus. Next base: position 48,598,867 of record NW_026606129.1, on the reverse strand, counting down.
CCTTCCCTCCCTCCCCCCCCCATGCATATACACTTAAGCATTGCTGATTTGTGGATTTGTGTGCAAAGACCAGAGGAGTTGGGGCTAGTAGGGTCAGGATTTCCTGGTGGTCTTGGTCTTGGGGACACTTAAGGGCAGAGTTGCATGGCTTATCAGAGGACCTGGGTGGTAAGCTGATAGCCATCAGTCTTCTAGGATCCTGTTGAGTGATCTCTGAAGGTGTGTGCCTCATTCCTGTTTGCTTCCTCCCTGGGGGCAGTTTGTAGGGTTGCAGAGTTTCTGGGCTTGCTTTGATCTGTTATTCTAGGGCAAGTTTGGCCAAAAGTTGAGTTACTGTGAACACTTCTACTCTTTGTCACCTGCTGGGTCTTCTGTGTTGTTTATTGGGTGGACCTGGGGTTCTGTGTATTTTCTTAGAATCTATTCTAGAAAGGTGCATAGTTCTTCGAGAAATTGTGCTTTCAGCAAGATGGAAGGCGGCAGCCATTTCTTACTGTGCATTGATTGTGGGTAGATTCCTTTTGCTTCTTATTTCTGGTCTAGACACTTTGCAGGAATTCTCCTTTTGGCCTGAATTTTCATCACTGAATGTAACTAAGCCAAGAGCATGAATTTAACAGAACAGAAATGGATTTAAACTTAGATTCCATTGGCGGTCTCAGGAAAAGAATTCTGGATTCCTAGACCTTTGGTGCAAGTTTTCAGTGATAAGTGTATTGGTTTAAGGGTTTTTTGCTTGTAAGTAATAGAAATTTACTTTAGCTAGCACATACAAAAGAGGATTTATTGAGAAATATAGGATGGCTTACTAAGAAGAGCTGATGATTTTGTCTTTTAAAGGCTGGATCGGGGGACAGAGTGATAGAACAGAGGTTAAGGTGCTTGCTTTGCACACAGATGATCTGGTTTCAATCCCTAGCATCCCATATCATACCCCAAGCACTCCTGTAACTCCTGAGTTCAGAGCTAGGAGTAACCCTGAGCGCCGCTGGTGTGGCAAAACAAACAAACCAACAAACTGTAATGACGTAAATAAAAGGGCTGAATCAGAGTAGTTTGTAATCTTGGGCCAGGAACTTCCTAGGGATAGGATGTGTACCACTATATCCAGTCCCTGCTTCTTGTGCTTAGAAGTCAAAGTTCATGGAGAGGCCCAACAGGCCTGGGGGTGTGTGGAGGCACTTTGACAGTCATTTCAAGCTAAGTGCTGTAGAGAGAGGTGTTTTCCCTAGACCAAATTAGGCTGTTGTTATTAACGACGGGAGCAGCTGCTGAAGTGTGCATGTATGGGGTTCTTTTTCCTCACATGTTCAGGAACAACTGCAGGGCCAGCATCTAACACTCCACTTAATACAGCTGCCAGAGTACATTTTGACTTGAATTTTATCTCAGGGGACTACGCTTTTTGGTATATTTAGGTTGAGGGTTGATTCTGCTAAACATACTTCAGAAAGAGAGAAAACACATTTGGCAGAGAGCAGCTGAAGGTGATGTGTTACACAGGGCTGTTTCTTGGTGCCACCTGTAAGAAAAATGCCCTTTAAAAATAGTTCCTACAGAAGAGGGTTGAGTGTTTCTTACAGAACCGTTGGCATATTTGATTTGAGTGATTTCAGGCTGCCCAGTACTAGGAGCAGGCTGAGGTCTGTGGGCGCACGTTGCTATCGATAGCTCCATGATGGCTCCAGACTTTGCCTGTGAACCTCCTGAAACACTTCCCAGCCCACACACTGCTACCTCCCCCGCACCCCCCAGTGTGCAGGGCCCAGTACTCTTGTTAATTGGCTTTTCTTCCTTCTTGCCAGGTACCTGCAGATGGTGTCCATTGTCAGTGCTGTCCAACGTTTGCCAGGCTGATCCATGGTCACTTTCCGGGATGGCAGCAAGTTGACTTCAGCTGAGGATGACCCTGACTGAAAGGCTGCGGGAGAAGATATCTCAGGCCTTCTATAACCATGGGCTGCTCTGTGCCTCCTACCCCATCCCCATTATCCTCTTCACGGGGCTTTGCATCTTAGCCTGCTGGTATGTGTCTTGGAGCTGGTCAGCCAGTGCCGTGGGACAGTAGGTTTTCTAGCTGACTGCTCGGTAGCCTTTAGTCTGTGTGTGCTGTTTACACGATGAATGGGAGGCTCATTGGAGCTGCTGAGTGGAGAGCTCTAGTCCTGAGCTGTGTAGCCACAGACCCTGAAATGGTCCAGACTGTCCCTGAGTGATGGAGCATATTTGTTCATGTCACTGGTAATCAATCTCAGAAAAAGATGTAGACACTTATAAGCAAAATGTGAGAAAATGGAATGGCATGTACCTCAAATGTTCCTCCGGAACTGTGTGGGTTTCCTCCCAGGATCTGGTTAAGAGCAGGAGTGTTGCACGCAGAGTATATGTGAATCATTCTCTGGACTACTTCTGACAGGCTGGTCCCAGGGGTTTGGTTCTCTTCTCTCCCTTTCTCTTGGGATTGGCCACTTTCCAGTGTCTTGCTGGTGCCTGGACCTGCTGTGCTTACCAGGATCTCTGATGAGAGTTATAGCAGCTTCCGTCCAGGACCCTGTCATGTGTCTTTCTAAAAATTTCTCTGAAGAAGTCAGCTTGTCTCAAAACCTTGTCTCAGCTGAAAGCGTTCTCTTTCATTCTTATTTCTGGAGCAGCTGCTAGAGGTAACTTGGGGTTTTGAATCACTCAGTTGCCTTCACTTTGGGTTGGTCCCCAGCCCTTCCCTCCAGTAAATTTTGTTTCTGGGACATCTCTTTGGTATGCATTTGCCCATGGGAATGTGGAAAGCAAATGTGAGGTGGATGACAATATTGAAGTAAGCATATTTTGTGTGGCAAAATAAATTGCAGAGGTAATGGTTTCCTTCCACAAAGGCCGCTCTAGCTGTCATTTTGGTCATTTTTGTCTTTTTGTCATTTGCTTTCTGGTTGGGGTAGCCAGCTGTGACCAGGCAGCTTCCGGAAGAGAATGTAGGATATGTGTCACTACTGCCTGGGTACAGTTTTGCCTTATCTTTGAGTAAATAATAACTTCGTGTGTTTAAAAAAGACTTCTTGGATTTATGGTATATGTATGAGGGTGGAGGGTGGTGAGGGGTGGTGTTCTTGTGAAAAACTTCATGGGGGGCTGGAGAGGTAGTACAGTGGGTAAGGCGTTTGCCTTGCACACGGCCGACCTGGGTTCGATTCCCAGCATCCCATATGGTCCCCTGAGCACCGCCAGGAGTAACTCCTGAGTAACCCCTGTGCATCGCCGGGTGTGACCCCCCCCCAAAAAAAGAAACCTTCATGGGGGATTGGAGACATAGTCCAGGGATTAAGGCATTTAACATGCATCCTTGTATGCAGCCAAACCTAGTTTAAAGCTCAGCAGTACATACGGTTCCCTGAGCACTGCCTGGAGTAATTCATGTTAACAGAATCAGGAGTAGACTGTGTGCACCTCTGGTTGTGGTCCAGAAATGAAAGAAAAACTTTATGAAATGACTAAAGTCTCAAGGAGGAGACTTCCTTGACTCGGGGTGAATTATGGGAAGGAAGGTTAGGGAAGAGTAGAAGTGTTAGTAACAGGGGCCAGAGCGATAGTACAGCAGGTAGGGTGTTTGGCTTGAATATGGCCAACCCAGGTTTAAGTTTGATCTCTGACAACCTATATGGTTCTCCAAGCCCTGCCAGTAGTGATCCCCGAGTACAGTCAGTAGTAACCCCTGAGCACTGCAGATTGTGGCCCAAATACTGCCTCTTCCCCAAGTGATTGTAACAGAGTGTTTAAGACTCAGAACAGGCCAGATGCTGCCTTACATCCCACAGATACTTCCCCTTAGATACTTGAGAAAGGGGTGGCGATGCTCAGGGTAGAATTGGAGGTAGAAAGGAAAGGATAATAACTAGTCTTCATTGGCCACCAACCTTATAGACCTTCGGGTGCTTTCTTACATTTCATCTGGTCACCTAACATCCTTGGAGGTGGTTGTTAATCCCTAGTTTGTTGTTCATTTTTTTTCTTTTTCCTTTTTGGGTCACACCCGGCACTGCACAGAGGTTACTCCTGGCTCATGCACTCAGGAGTCACTCCTGGGAGTGCTCGGGGGACCATATGGGATGCTGGGAATCAAACTTGGGTCAGCCGCGTGCAAGGCAAAACGCCCTACCCACTGTGCTATCGCTCCAGCCCCTGTTGTTCATTTTTAAGAGGGGAGATACCTGGTGGTGCCAGGGGCCACTAAGCGCCACACCCAGTAGTTCTGGAGGGGGCATATAGGGCCAGACTCAAACTCAGGGCCTTGCACATTCTGCCACTTGAACTGTACCCCCTTAGTTCCTTGAAGGACGGTAAGGGCAAGTTTAGTAGCAGAGCTAGTAAGTGGCAAGTGCTGTAAGTGGCAGATAAAAATCTGTCCTCCTTCTGCTTCTTCAACTTCTTTGAAGAGCACTGTTTGTTACTGGTACTTTTCACTGCAAGTTTGCTTCTTTAAACTAAAGGCCTGAGAAAGGGGACGCTGCAGCTGGGCCTGAAACAGAGCCAGAAAGACAGAACAGAGAGACCTTTTGAGAAGCACTGGCCTGACCTTTGTGACAAGAAGTTGAGGGGGAAACATGAAAATTTGATCTTGCTTCCATTATAACAAAAGTGGCTGTTCCACATGCCAGACATTGTACCAGAGCAATGTCTCCCTTTGAAAACACCAGTCTTAATGGGGGACAGACAGTGTGCACAGTAGAGATGACCCATCAGGAAGTACCGGAGAGACTTCTTGTGAGGTGGGCACCGAGCCACGCCCTGCAGGAAGCACACGGTGATGGCTGCCCCACCTCTGGTTCAGCTGCTGGTTGTGGCCAACTAGCACAGCACTCCCCAACCAAGACAGGGCAGCTCCTCCCAGAACTTGCTGTTTCTGTGAGCCTCATCCCCTAGTCCCACCCAGTTGCAGTCATATTTTCTTGGCTTTGCAGTCACCCTGTTTTTCTTTGATGAGAAAAGCTATCCTGTATTATCACAGACTTGGTGCTGCATACTTATTTTCCCAAACTGTCTTTTCTTTCAAAAAAACATTTTAAAAGAGAAAAAAAAAATTTGGTCAGGTTTTCTTGGGCCATTTCCAGTGGTGCTCAGGGCTTACTCCTATCTCTATGGTCGGGGGTCACTCTTGTCAGTGCTCTGGTGACGACTTGCTGTACTCGGCATCAAAACCAAGGTCAGCTGTTTGATGGCAAATGCCTTGACCTCTGTACTATCTCTCTGGCCTCTAAAAATGTTCTTCTTCTTCATCTTTTTTTTTTTAAAGGGTTGGAGTGTATGCTCTACTACAGGAGGCTTGGGATCAATCCCGAGAACCTCATGGTCCCCCCACCACTACCACTTGCAGGGCTGAAAGTGACCTTGAGCACTGTTCCAAGAAGTAGCCCCTGAATCCTGCAGTGTAAAGTCCTAAAACAAACGTCGTAGAATTTTTTAAAAATTGGGGAGATGGGTCACACCCAGTGGTGCTTGGGCGATTCTGTTGTGCCAGGGATCAGCCCCACGGTGTCAGGGTTCCAGCACGTGTGGCCTGCACTCCATAGACCTTTTTGCCATCTCCCTGGTGTGTGTGTGTGTGTGTGTGTGTGTGTGTGTGATGTTCACAGTTAATCCCAGGCTCACTCATGCAAGGAGAATATTCTACTGCTAAACTACATCGACCCTATTATGTGATCTTAAAGGACTTTTGTGGAGTGCGGGTAGGGTCCACACTAGGCAGTGCTCAGGGCACCTTGCAGTACCTGCAATTAATCCCAAGGCTCACAGTGTTTGCATAAGCTCCAGTTCTTTGAATTGTCTGAATCTAGAACAGACTTTCAGGTAGATGAAATGTCTCAGCCTCCAAAGATGATAGAAGTACTCTGAAAATCTGCAGGTTCTGGGATTTTGCAGGGGGGTACTTGAGGTGGGTAGAGCAGGGGCATGGACCTTGGTATCTTATTTATCCCAAAAGCTTGTCTGTTCCAAGCTGTTCTCGCTTTGTCAGAACCTCAAAGTGCAAAAGAAAGAAAACGGGGGTTGGAACCAAAGCATAGCAGGTAGGGTGCTTGCCTTGTACGCGGCTTACCCGGGTTCAGTCCCCCCAGTATCCCTTATAGTCCCCTGGGCACAGAGCCAGGAGTAAGCCCTGAGCACCGCAGGGTGTGGCCCCAAAAGCAAAAAACAACAAGAAAACAGGGTAATGGGCTGCTTTTTATTAGTGCTTGGGTTTCAGGTAATTGCTCACCTGTGACTGTTCTGGGACTGAGAGACTAGTTCAGCCTGAACCCCAAGGACTCCTGCTCTTACTCTCCATCTCCCATCTAATAGCCACCTGAGCTGTAGACCCCGCTCATCACTTCTGCCTCCCTGAGAGAGGGACTGACTGCTCTTTCCCCTGGGAAGTCTGATGAAACTTGTAGCAAGTCAGCACTGTAACAAAAGCTGCCTCTTTCCCTTTGCTAAAGGTTAGGAAGCCCAGTAGGTTTGCTGCAGGACCAAAGCCCAGCCACAAGGCCAGCGGTGCTGTGGCCCTGGAGCTGCCCTGGGAAGTGGGTGCTGGAGGGGTAAAGGAAGGGTGCCTGGTTATTTGGTTGGTGATTGAATCTTTGTGATTCTATAGCCTGATGCTTACTTATGGTTAAAGAGGGTAGATTTTCACTCAGAGAACGAGTTGCCATTCTGAATCTCTTAAAGAATGATAGCTTTGCAGCCGACTCCCTGGGTATTGGAGAGCAGAGCTGGCCCCTTTCCTTGTCCTCTTTTCTCTGGAGAACAGCGGTACCTCCAGCCTGAAGCTTCAAGCTCTTCCCCTCATCCACCCACGTCTCAGGTGTCCTGGGGATCACATGTCACATTTGGGTAGTGTGCATCAAGTAAGCTGTGGAAGAGACTCTTTACATATGATTTTCTTTCTGTGCCTGTGTGTCTGCTCTCTTGACACATTGATGTTCTCTTTCCATGTGTGAGAAAGCAGTCTGAGTAACTCAGGCCCTATGTGTTGCAGTTGCAGAACTGAGACCTGAATTAGCCTCAGCAGTCAGCTCACTGCAGCCAGAGGCTCCCTGCAGGCAGGAGTTCCCCTGGTCTCACAGAAAAGCTCTGCAAGGCCTGTGGATCAAAGACTGCTTGATCACCCTGGGTTTCCTCAAACAGCAAGCAGACAATCTCAGAAATATTCCCTTTCCTCTGGGGATGTGGCCCAGTGGTAGAGCACATGCTTTGTACATGAGTTCTTGGGTTTGTTCTCTGGTATGACAATAAATACATTAAAATAAATTATACAAAAATATATATGTACACACACATATACACATATATGACTGGATTGATAGCATAGTGGATAAAGCACCTGCTTTGCATGTGACCAACCCAGATTCTATCCCCGGCACCCATATGGTATCAAAGCCCCACCAGGAATGATCCCTGAATGCAGAACCGGGAGTAAGCCCTGAGAACCACCAGCTATTACCCAAAATCCAAAATAAATAAGGCAATTGTTCTCAACAGTAAGAGAGAAATTTTCCTTAAAAAGAGAGAAGAAAAGAAAACCCCTGATTTTTTTTCACGATTCCATACTTGATCTTGTGCTTGAGCATTTCCCATACCTGTTGTTCCAGGGAGGTGCCTCATGCAATGTCTTCTCTGAGTGTCAAGTCTGGGCTGTGTGTTCTGTCTGCCATGATCCTTGATCTCCCTATCATAGATAATGGGGGTGAAATGTAGAACCACAGAGACATCTACACCATGAAAATACAGGAACATGTACAGAAAGAGCAGGTACATGGACCCTTCTAGTTCATGTGTTTGCTTGGTCAAGGGCTTGCCCTGCAAAAATGCCCAGCACCTTCTCTGCCATCTCCAACTGCCTTTCTGAGCCCAGCTTCCTTTCTGCATTCAAGCCCTGTTAGATCAGCTTCTGATGGACAGTGGAACAGGGAGGGGCAGGCCAGGGGGAACCTGTCAGCAAGACCCTGTTCCAGGGAGGGGAACTACATGGGAGGCTCCATTCTGAGCTCTCCGCACATTGTTGCACTGGACTTCACATACACAAGTTCAGTTTAATGAGCATTGATTTGGGCTCTCTGTAAGGTGCTGAGGAGCATAAACCCCAGCCCCTGGGCCCTTCTGATCTCGGGTTCCTGTGAAACCCACCCCAGATAGAGCATCTGGTGGGTACATGATCAGCACACATTTCTCAGCTCTCTTCACTGTGCAGATGTGAAAGGGCATGCCCCCCTGTTCACGGGTTCCTTCTGTCAAGCAGATAGGTCCAAGTCTCTAGGATCCGGCAGAAGCTGCCGTGGGAGCATTGAGCAGGCCCAGACTGCCTTGGGCTGGGGGTGGAGGTGCTATGGACTGGAAACAGAAGCAGGACTGTGGCTAGAATTGGGAGGGCGGGGGACTGTTTTCGTGTGGGCGCTCCTGGACAAGGAGTACTTCTGACTTCAGTGGGAGGTACTGTGAACCTGTCCAGAAGGTGTGAAGTGCAATGGAAGGAACGGTGTGTGGTGCAGGGAGTTGTGCCATGGGCACTGAGAGAGGGCCTCCACAGCACCAACATCCACTTCAGCACTCCTACCTGAATGCAGAGTTGCTGGGTACTGCATATCTTCACTGTTTTTTTGGATTGTTTTCGGGTTGTTGGACCACCCACCTGATATTCCATGGACCCCTCGCAATAATTCTTGGCCAACCGGGCTGGTGATGCAAGGATGGGAAGATGCAGTGCCACTTGGGCCCCAAAGTGCCAGGGGTTACCTGAGCCACCCCACGGGTACTTGGGGATCTCCTAAGGCTGTACCCAGCAACGCTCAAGGAACCGTGTGGTACCAGGGATTGATTGGGGTCAGCCACATGCAAGGCATATGCCTTAACTTCCTTACAATTTCCACCCCTGCATTAATTTTTTTTTTTTAAATAGAGAGCAAGCCCAGTGCCCAGATGAAGTGGATGAGGCCTGCTGTGTTGAAAGTGGGGCCTTGCAATGCTAAGCTTGTACTCTACCACTTGAGCTTTCTCCCCTGGACGGTGCATATTTCAGACCTTGAGTCTCTATTATGTAGCTCTTTTTTTCCCCCTTGTTTTATATGATTTTTTAAAAATGTGAAAACCAGAACCTGGGATATGGCTCAGAGTGGTGCACATGCCTTGGGTTTGTTTTCCCAGTACCGAAGAAAAGCAGTTCAGCAGTATCTGATAGGACACCCTCATAACTCAGGCCTTGCAGGCAGAGGGGCACAAGTGAATCTCCAGCTTGCCCCACGTGCTAAGTGTAATCCAGGCAACACTGCTATTTGGGATCCCGCACACCTCAATCAAAAAGGCGTGTGCTCCCCAGGGCACCAAGTGTGTATGAACACAGCCAGATGTGCTGCCCCTGAAGAGGACTACAACCAAAAAGTGTGCTACAGTGGGTGTGCTTTTGTCTTGCACATAACTGACCTGAGTTCTATCTCCAGACCACATCTGGGCACCTGAATCTTGCCAGGTGTGATCCCTGAGCGCAGCCTGGGGTAAACCCTGAGCACAGCCAGGTGTGGTCTATCCCTCCCCTTCCCCAAAAAAAGCATCACAATAAGGGAAGTTGTGGGGGAATGAAAAACAATGTTTTGATATAGAAACTATTCTTAGCTCACAGAGCACACACACACACACACACACACACACACAAATGCGTTGTGGGCCCTGGTTTGCCAAGCCCTTCTTCGTGCAAATCACAGCATTAAGGGCGAGACCTGCCTTTAGGTCCCAGCACCTGTCAGCTGTCTCACTCAGGCAGCCCCAGGAAGACTCTCAGGCCAAGAATGCAATTTCTGGCACTTGGAATTTGAGCTAGCACACCTGGAAATAAGGTCAGAAGGGCTTGGGGAGGCACCCACAGTCTTTGGGGATGTGTTGGTTGACTCTGTGTGGGGAGCCAGAGCAGGCTCCGGCAGGGTGTGACAGCGGAAAGGTGTGTTGGCCTAGGGCTGGGGTGGAGTTGGGAGGAGATCTGAGTTGCATTTTCCTAACTAATTAGGAGACAAGGAAGTGATTTCAGGCTAGAAACTGAATCTAGCCCTGGAGTGATTTGCTAGACCAGACTCCAGGTGAGAGTTGAGGGTCGCTTTGGTTAAGTGGATAGTGCTGGGGTGAAGAGATGTGGGGTGAGGCTGGGTATATTTTGAAGATGGAGCCCCTTGGCATTTCTGAGGAGCAGATAAACAGCCTGAGAGGCTGGCGGGGTGGGGCAGAATCTGATTCCTTTCCCTCCACTGCTGTAAGATCTGGGCAGGCCAAAAGAAAATATGTCCCGGAAACAAGGTGTGCAGAAGCAATCTGAGGATGTGGAATCAATCACAAACTGCTTTTTTCTTTTAATTTCTGTAGTCCTTTCCCACCTGTGCCACACCTGGCAGAGCTCTGGCTTACTCCTGGTTCCGTAGCCAGGGATTGAGCCTGTTTCTGTAGGTGCAAAGCAAGTGTCTTAATTTGCCTGTGCTATCTCCCCAGCCCCAGTAGCCTTTACTTCTGACCTTGGAAAAGTGAATGTTGCCCTAGCCTTTCTTTTTAGCTTTCCACTAGTCTAGAATTTGGTAGCCATGGGAGGTATTTATTTATTGTGTTTGTGTAGACTCTTGTCTGTCTTTCTTTTTCCCATATTAAAAGAGAGATGTGATCACTTTGGTTTTGGGTCACCCAGATGGTACTTGGGAGCTACTCCTGGTATGGTGTAGGGGACTGCTCCAGACAGTGGTCATTCACGGTCAGATACCTGGGCTACGTGCATGCAAAGCACATGCTCCAGCTCAGCTCATAACTTTTAAACAAAACAGAAGTGCAATTGTATGGGGCCAGAGTGATCGTACAGTAGGTAGGGCACTTGCCTTGCTCACAGCTGGTCTGCGTTCAATCCCCAGTATCCCATATGGTCCCCTGAGCCCTGCCAGGAGTAATTCTTGAGCCAGAGTCAGGAGTAAGCCCTGAGCACCACTGGGTGGCCCAAACACCAACACCCCTTCCCCCCCCACCTCAAAGACAAATATGAGATGATAGACTGATAGGAAGAATTCATACTCTGGTGCCAAACTGCCTGTGGTTATGCACTGATTCTGTTCGCTCATTTTTGCTATTATTTCTGGGTGCTGTGTTCAGTTGTGTGAGGCTTGAGTGAGCAAAGGTGAAAGGAATCAACCGTTGGTGCTTGGCACCAGTACTTCTCAATAGGTTCTCAGTGGGGGTTAGAAACTGTTGCTACAAGCACAGACATAGGCAGGGCTACTGTCAGTGATAGGAACCATATGGTGGCAGATGAGGCACTTTTTTGTTCTTTTTTTTTTTTCTGGGGTCATACCTAGAGGTGCTCAGGGCTTACTCTTGCCTCTGTGCTCAGGGAATCACTCCTGACATAGTTCGGGAACCATACGAGGTACCCAGGGTTGAACCCAGATGGGTCATGTGCAAGGTAAGCCCCTAACCTCCTGTAGCTCTGGCCCCCAGAATGGAGCACTTTGGCAGCTCACAGTAGGAATGCTACTTTGTGCTACCAGACTTTGCATTGGCCTCAGGAGAAAGACTTCTGTGCAAGTGCCGCTTATAGATGGCCCCTCTGAGCTCTAAAGGCCCTGGGCTCTCTTTTTCTGTTTCTTGTCCTACCACAAGAAAAGAGAAAGGGAAGGGAAGAAAAGGAAAAATTACGTAGGCAAAGTGTTGTAGCAGCACAGAGCTGTAGAAGCAAGGGAGCTGTGTGCTGGGCAGAGCTGGAGACTGACCATGCTGATCAGCCGTTCAAGGCCTATGGACTTTTTCCTAAAAGATTTTATCCTGTGGGAGATTTCCCAAGAGATTTTATCCTCAGGAAGATTTCCCAAGAGATTTTATCCTCAGGGAGATTTCCTAAGAGATTTTATCCTGGGGGGATGCTGTTCTTTCCTTTCTGCCAGTTGAGCCTAGTCTGTTAGAACCCAGGGATGTTTTTAATATTTCAGATTTTGAGAAATGGCCTGCCTTCCATTTTGATCACTTTCTGCATGAAAAGAAAATGGTGAAGAAAATATTCTGCTGTAGTGACACCAAAGTTCCAGCAGTCTTAGCCCTGGGTTTGTTGTATTGCAGACCCAGGGCTAAGACTATTTCCCCCGCAGAACCTCAACCAGATTCAGGGAGAGCTTATGAAAGCAGCAAGAAGAAGCAACTCTTCACACACAGAACATTTTTAGGAAGAGTAGTGGTTGATTTGGTTGATTTCTTGAGTGCTGGATTATAGCTTAATGTTAGTGTCCTTATCTCAAACGTTTGAGTCTCTGGTTAAAGCCCTAGTATTCCCTCTTCACAAAATGTTTGATTTCTCCTTACAAGATGGAGACCAGAATAATATATATTTAAATATTTTAATTTATTTTATTTTTGCTTTTTTTTGGGGGGGGGGGAGTCACACTCAGCGATGCTCAGGGGTTACTGCTGGCTCAGCACTCAGGAATTACTCCTGGCAGTGCTTGGGGGACCATATGGGATGCTGGGGATCTAACCAGGGTCAGCCGCGTGCAGGGCAAACGCCCACCCCGCTGTACTATCACTCTGGCTATATATTTAAATTCTTGAAAGAAAAAAAAATGAGGGGGGGAAGGGGAAAAATCACTTACTGTATTTTTTCATTATTTTACAAAACAATCCTTTAATAATAAAGGAGATATTAAGAAATTCTGGATAGACAAAAGCTGAGGGAATTTGTTTCCAGTGGACCTTCCCTACAGAAAGGAGCAAAGGAAGTTCTTTAGGCTGACATTAAAGAACACTGAGAGGGAATAGAAAGGGCAAGGGAAGCATAGTAAGGGCTGGAAAGTTAGTATAGAGGTTAATGTGCTTGCCTTGCATTGTGTTGTTCACCAGAAGCAGCACATATAGTCCCTCAAGCACTGCCTGGTGAGGAGTTTGAGCACTGAGTCAGGAATAGCACCTGAGTGCCACAGGCGTGGCCCAAAAGCGCAATAAGAGGAGGGGAGTGGGGAGTAAAGGAAAGGAACACTAGTAAAGTCAAACATAGGAACAAGGGCAGCCGTACCGACCACACATACTAACCAGTACCTGATTTGCAACTTAATCTTCTCTGATTCAAAGGGAAATGTATTAAAATGATTTTTAATGTTATTGAGGGCTGGAGCGATAGTGCAGCGGTAGGGCGTTTGCCTTGTGCACAGCCAGCCCGGCTGAGCCGGGTTCGATTCCTCCGCCCCTCTCAGAGAGCCTGGCAAGCTACCGAGAGTATCTCGCCCGCACTGCAGAGCCTGGCACGCTACCCATGATGTATTCGATATGCCAAACACAGTAACAACAAGTCTCACAATAGAGATGTTACTGGGCCCGCTCGAGCAAATCGATGAACAGCGGGAGGACAGCTTGTTTGAATGTTATTGAACATACAACATTTAGTATATTTTATTTAATAAAAATTAAAAGAGAAAGACAAATATCTAAAGCAATAGTTGTATGCTATTAGGATAATTTTAGGTGTCTGATTTTAAAGTCAATGGTTCTTAGTTTTGTTTCCTTTTGGGGGGGAGGGGGTCACACATGGTGATACTCAAGGACTTACTCCTGGCCCTGTGCTCAAGAATCACTCCTGGTGGATTCCGGGACCGTATGGGGTGACTGAGTCGGGTTGTGAGCAAGGCAAGCTCCCTGCCCAACTGTGCTATTGCTCTTGCCTCCTAATGTCCTCCTTTTTTATGCCTGTTCAAATCTTCTATTGAGCGCTATAGCACATTATTCAGTCCAGGTGGTTACAAGTTGTGAATCATTATAATCCTCAAGGTAACCACTAAAAAGGTAAATTAAAGTATGTAGAGAAAGGAGTGGTCCAGCTTGTGACTTGGTGGCAGGCCTGGCTTATACGAAACCTTGGCTTGTTCCCAGCACTACAAAATAACTAAGTAAAATACAGTCAGGAAAGAAATCCAGATAGCATACTACAAAAAACAAGGAACCAAATTAAAAAAAAAAAAAACAGTGATGGAAGAACTGAGAAATAAAAATCACATAAAGCAGGGTCTGGAGCAATAGCACAGCGGGTAGGGTGTTTGCCTTGCACGTGGCCGACCCGAGTTGGATTCCCAGCATCCCATATGGTCCCCTGAGCACCGCCGGGGTAATTTCCTGAGCGCAGAGCCAGGAGTTACCCCTGTGCATCACCAGGTGTGACCCAAAATTTAAAAGAAAGCAAAAAAAAAATCATATAAAGCATATAGAAAACAACTAATGACATAGGTAAATTGTTCCGTATCAGTAACCATATAAAAGTTTAGCGTGTAAAATTCCTCAGTTGAAAGAGAGTGGGTATATTTAAAGAAGACAATCCACCTGTTTGTGGTCTGCAGGACACTTTAATTTTATTTTGGTTTTGGAGGTTTGGGGCCACACCCAGCAGTGCTCAGGGCTTACTCCTGGATCTGTGCTCAGGGATCACTCCTCGTTGGACCATATAAGCTGCAGGGATCTAACATGGGTTGACCATGTGCAAACACCCTAGTACACCCTGGCTGCTGAACTGTTGCTCCAGCCACAAGGGGCACTTTATTTATTGTTTTATTTTGTATTTTGGGTCATTGCTGGCACTACTCAGGGCTTACTCCTGGCTCTGAGTGCGAGGATCACTTTTGGCAAACTGTGGAAACCAAATGGGATGCCGAGGAATGAACCTGAGTTGGCTGCATTCAAGGCAAATGCCCTATCCTTGTACTATCTCTCCAGTCACCTAAACAGACACAGTTTTTAAAAAAATTTTATTTTTACTGGATCATCGTGAGATACACAGTTACAAAGTTGTTCATGATTTTCAGTAATACAGTGTTCCAACACCCTCAGGGACACTTGAGATACATACAGCTCTGAAGGTTGGAGCACAGGACTGGGAGAAAGTATAGATCTTAGGAACCTGCCTAGCATGCACCCCATGATTCAGTTCTCCACACCACGGGGCCCTCGAACATTTCCAGGTATGGCTTTGGAGGTCCCTGAGCACTGACAGGTGTGACCGCAGAGCCCTGAGCAGCATAGCATCTTGGACCTTTGCCTCCAACTCACAGCCAGATTGACAGTTGACAATGGGGTCTCAGACCTCCTGATCACTGCTTGCTTGGGATCTCCCTAAAAAAGATTGGAATACAAAGCAGTTGAATATTAAAAAGAGGGAAAAGAATGCTATATGCTGAACAGCAAATAAAAGAGTGCTGGGGTATTTATATAGCACTGTATAGCACTGTCCTCCTGTTGTTCATTGATTTGCTTGAGCGGGCACCAGTAATGTCTCCATTGTGACACTTGTTACTGTTTTTGGCATATCGAATACATCACGGTTAGCTTGCTAGGCTTTGCCGTGCGGGCGTGATATTTTTTAGTAGCTTGCCGGGTATTTATAATTAATTAATTTATTTTTCCTTTTTGGGTCACACTCAGCAATGCTCAGGGGTTACTCCTGGTGGTGCTTGAGGGACCATATGCGATGCCGGAGATTGAACCTGGGTCAGTTGCCTTCAAGGCAAATGCACTATCTGCTGTACTATCCCTCCCAGCACAGCAGATAACTTTAAGAAAGTCATGGCCACCAGAAGCCACAAAGAACATTAATTGATAGTGCATCATTATAGCAAGAAGCGATAACAAGGCCAGATAATCTCATCAATGGCCATGATCCAGAGACTCATTGTCCTCTCTCAGAAGAGAGCATAAAATGACATGCCATAGCCATGCTGCTGGACTCTGTGCCAGACTCTTTCTTTCTGGGCACCCCAGAGAGGGGTGAATAAGGTCCCTTCCCGCCCCAAGGGACCCAAACACTGCAGCTGAAATCCTCCAGAACTCAACCACCGCCATGCTCACGGCCACTCTCCACACGCTCCGGCCAAGCCTCACCCACAAGTAAACCTATTCCTGGACAACTCATAGCTCGCACCACTCATATTCTAGGAGTAGTGCACCACATTAGATGGGGTTTTAAGGAAGACGGTAACCTATCTTAGAGGAGAGTATATTTACACACACACACACACACACACACACACACACACACACACAGGCTGGAGCGATAGCACAGCAGGTATGGCATTTGCCTTGCAGCGGCCGGCCCGGCTGACCAGGGCTCGATTCCTCTGTCCCTCTTGGAGAGCCCAGCAAGCTACCAAGAGTATCTCACCTCCACAGCAAAGCCTGGCAAGCTACCTGTGATGTATTCGATATGCCAAACACAGTAACAAGTCTCACAATGGAGACGTTACTGGGCCCGCTCGAGCAAATCAATGAGCAACGGGAGGACAGTGGATAGACAGTGGATAGTGGATCTATACACACACACACACACAAGCACAAGCACATAAGGCTCAACCTTTAACAACATAATGGTAATCTCTTATAGAAGGGCTTAATGGCCCCTCGGTGAAATACAACAGTCTTCACACACTCTCCCCTAAAAAAAAGTTTTTGGAGCATTTTCAACGGTTTATTCATAACAAACAATACAAACTAAATTATTTCGGTTCTGCTTTGGAGCAGGGGTTGAGGCTCAGGATGGAAACATCCAAAATATGGTGGTGGAAAGGTGTAATGGTGGTGGGATTGGTGTTTGAATATTAAATGTAATCAAATATTGTGAAATAACTGTATAAAAATTAAATGTAAAAAAAAGAAGAGATAACAACTATAAACTTGTACACACAAGAAGCCCCAGACAATCTGAAGCAAAAATTGGGTAGGGTTGAAGTAAGAAACAGTGTGCAGTAATAGCTAGACTTCAGTCTCCCACTGTCAGTAATGGGTAGAAGAACCAAACCAGATCAGTAAGGAAATAATGGAACTTGGGCAACGTTCTTTGCCAGTTACAGTATCTTCAGAACACTGTAACCAAGAACATGGTACACTTCCTTCTCAGATTAGCACAGGACACTCCAGGATGGACACTGTGTTAGGTCACAGACAAGTCTATAACTTTGGGGGTAAGATGGGATCACTCTTGGCAGTACTTGGGGGACCATGTGCTGGGGATCAAACTGGGGTTAACTGTGTGCAAGGCAAGTGCTTTAACATTTGTGCTCTGTCTCTAGTCCATGTCTTGAATCTATTTATTTATTTAATTTTTGCTTTTTGGGTCACACCCGGCAATGCACAGAGGTTACTCCTGGCTCTGCGCTCAGGAATTACCCCTGGCGGTGCTCAGGGGACTATATGGGATGCTGGGAATCGAACCCAGGTTGGCCGCGTGCAAGGCAAACGCCCTACCCGCTGTGCTATTGCTCCAGCCCCTTGAATTTATTTTTAAAGATTAAAATAATATGAAAAATTTTAAAAATCGAACTAGAATGAATCTAAAGATCAGTAATGTTTACTGTGTGAAGAAAACTCGGAAATTCATGAATATGTGTAAATTAAAAATTGTTAAAAAATGTCAGTGTGTCAAAAAAGAAAATAGAAAACTTGAGATGTTGAACACTAGAACAGAGTATACCAAAGCTGATGTCATGCGGTAAAAATAGTACTAAGGGGAAATTTGTAGCTGTAAAAAAGTACTTGGTTATCACCTGTAGCACTGTTCCTGTCCTCCTGTTGTTTGCTCAAGCGGTCCCAGTAACGTCTCCATTGTGAGATTTGTTGTTACTGTGTTTGGTATATTGAATATGTCACGGGGAGCTTGCCAGGCTTTGCCGTGTGCGTGAGATACTCTTGGTAGCTTGCCGGGCTCTCCGAGAGGGGTGGATGAATCGAACTCTGGCAGGCCTGGCAGGCCGCATGCAAGGCAAACACCCAACCGCTGTGCTATCACTCCACTGTAAATCCATAAGGAGTTCACTTTATAAAAAACAAAACAAAACAAAAATAAAACAGTCTTCCAAATGTTTTGAATTGGTTGGTTTTCTAGAGAGGGAATTTGGAGCATGTGAAATTGCTGGTAGGAATATAAATTCTAACTACCTTGGGAGTTAGATCATTCTAACTCCTTCTCACAGTATACCCTATAGAAATGCTTCTACAGTGGCCACCAGAAGCCAAATCTAAGAATGATCATCATCTGTTTTTATTACTTCAAGCTGGAAACAGCCAGTGTTCTTCAGCATTGGGATAGATAAGTGTGACCTCTTCGTGCGTCAGTGGATGGAGAAGAATGACTTGTGACTGCATGCTCTGGTGCAGATTAATCTAGCCAAGATAATTTGTGAGAAACAGCCAGTCAGAAGGACTGGTATATCAGTGGAATTGGCTGATCTCTTTTATATGCCACTCAGAAACTTGGCAAAATTAATCACAGGGATAGACATTCTAATCGCGTGTTCAGTTGGAGGCAGGAGGGGAAGCAAGATCACTGTCTGAGGTCTTAGCTGTGTTTTCTAGCTTGAAATAGTGCTTTCACAGGTTTATCCTATTTAAAGATTCTTTGCTCTGTATGTGTCTTGTTCTACATAAAAGTTAATTATTTTATTTGTTCTGTATTTGTGGACAGTAATTAATAGTTTTCAGAGATTGTTCCTGGCTCAGTGCTCGGGTGAGGGGGGTCACTCCTGGCAGTGCTCTGGTGCTGGGGAAACCATGCAGTGTTGGGGATCAAACCCAGGTCTTCTGCCTGCAAAGCATGTGCTCAGCTCATTGACTCATAGTTCCTTAGCCCTAAAAGTTAGTTCTCAATTTTTAAGGTTCTAAAAGCAGCTTTCTGTGAAACAAAATGCATGTTTTTATAAGGCCAAGGTTTTCCTTAGCAGATGGAGTGTCCATTGACCGTGGTTGAGCATTGTAATGGAAATCAGGGCTTCTTAAACTTTTCCACTTGCAACCCCTTTCACTTAAGAAGTGCTACGCTGGTGAGCACTGCCAGAAACAGCTGGGGTGCATGGCATGTTTGAATTTTGTTTTTGTTTTTGTTTTTTGGGCATGCCCAGCATGCTTAGGGGTAACTCCTGGCTCAGCATTCAGGAATTACTCGTGGTGGTGCTCAGGGGACTATAATATGGAATGCTGGGGATCTAACCTGGGTCGGCTGCATGCAAGGCAAGTGCCTTAGCTGCTGTACTATTTCTCTAGCTCCTTATGTTTGAGTTTCAAAGGGAAAAAAAAATTGTAGTTTGTGCCACATCTGGTGGTGCTCAGGGATTACTCCTAGCTTTCTGCTCATGGACTCCTGGCTCTGCTCAGGGGAACCATATGTGGTGCCAGGGGTTGAACTGAGTTTGGCCATGTTGAAGGCAAGCTCCTTAATCCCTATACTATCTCTCTAGCTCCTGAATTAGTTTTGATCATTGTGTACTCAGAAACATTTCACTCTTGCCAGATTTCTTGAAGTTCCCACATTCAGTTATGTGACCCCATGACACCACAGCTCACAGTTTAAGAAGCTGGGGTATGAACCATGTTCTCAGTGTGTTGTACGCAGTTTTCATGATGCCCCTTTAAATTGGAACAGTTACCCTCTGTGGCAAAACCATTACAGTGAGACCAGTACCGTGGCTCAGTGGTAGAGCTCTTGACTTGCAGGTGGGACGCCCTGAGTTCATTTCTTGCTACTATAGAATCAAACAGAAAACAAATGAAAGCAAGCTAGCATGATGAGCTGTGAGAAACTGGTATAATGGACCCTGCATTTTCTGCATGAAAATAAAAGACCAGTAGAATCTGCACTGTTTGAAACATTGCTAACCTATAGTAGATTAGTTTATGTAACCAATCAGAGAAGGAATAAGTAGGAATAATTTAGAACAAACTGAATTGAGATCCTTCTGGATTTTTGTGCTTATTTATTGTTTTTGTTGGTGCCAGAGATCAAACCTGGGACTCCAGATACAAGGCATGAGCTTTGCTGCTGTGCCATATTACCATCTTACAGTTAATTTGAGACATTTGCTTTTTTCATGGGGTCTTTGTTTTTGTTTTTGGATCTTGCCTATTACATTTCTAGAACATTACATTTCTAATTTAGCTTGCTGAATTGCAAATTGAAGACTTGTAAACTTCATGACCAATAATAAGTTTGAAATTCTGACCTAGATGGCCTCTGCGTGTCCTTCTGGTTTATGTTTTGAGTCATTTGTCCACTTCTGCATCCTCCAAGCAACATGAAGTGAGTGGGGTCACCGTGGTTCTGGAGCCACTGTTACCTCAGCACAGACTTTCCCCCGCAGAGTCTAACTCTTCCCTCTTTTTTATTTATTCCAGTTACCCCCTGCTGAAACTCCCCTTGCCCGGAACAGGCCCTGTGGAATTCACCACCCCTGTGAAGGATTACTCGCCCCCGCCAGCGGCCCCTGACCACAGGCCAGGAGAGCCTAAAGAGCAGCCTGAGTGGGTGAGTGAGCAGTCACTGCACAGAGCCCGGTGCAGCAAGGACTGTGAGACAGAGTGGTGATTCTAGAATAGTTACACGTTGAGGAACGGTTTTGGAAAAGCATCACTGAAGGATGTGGTCCCCAGAGCTGTGACCAGCTGGTCTGGCTTCAGACCATGGGCTTTTCGCACACCATGCACAAATGCCAGGCAGTGTCCTAACTGACCATCTCCCTCTGCCCTGGGTGGCCAGGACAACCTCTGAGCATCCCTAGTGAAAGTTCTGTCATCACAGTCGCTGCACCATTTGATATTTGTAGGGGCAACTAAGTTTCTCATATTTCTTAAGTCCTGTTTTGTCCTTGGGCTGGAGCGATAGCACAGCGGGTAGGGCATTCGCCTTGCACGCAGCCAGCATGGCCGACCTGAGTTCAATTCCTCCGCCCCTCTTGGAGAGCCCGGCAAGCTACCGAGAGTATCTCGCCCGCACGGCAGAGCCTGGCAAACTACCTGTGGCGTATCCGATATGCCAAATACAGTAACAAGTCTCACGATGGAGATGTTACTGGGCCCGCTCGAGCAAATCGATGAATAACGGGAGGACTGTGACTGTGACTGTGATTTTACCCTTATAGTGCAGGCACCTAAATAGAATAGTTCTGGTTTGGTTTTGTTTTGGGAGAGTGGGAGTTGAGTGTCACACTCAGAAATGCTTAGGGGCTATTCCAAGTTGGTGCTATGCCAGGGATAGAATCTGGGGCTCCAGTATGCAAAGCATGTGCTCCAACCCCTGTTTTGTTTAGTTTTGTTTTAATTACTTACACAGTTAAGGAAGCTGGTGCCCAAGATTACGAGGTTACTCAGTTACTTAAAACTTCAGGTCTCCTAACCTGCTTCCTCTGACCAGTACTTCTCAACCTTTTTTCAACCATGGCCTTCATCTGCCCTGTTGCCCCCACCTCAATCTCCCCACAGCCCATCAATTGCCCTTTAGATGGTTTTGTGTTGTTGTTGGTTTTGTTTGTTTGTTTGTTTGTTTTGTATTTTAGTTTTTGGGCCACACCTGGCAATGCTTAGGGGTCAGTCCTGGCTCTGACTCAGGAACCACTCCTGGCAGTGCTCAGGGAGACCACATGGGATACTGGGGGTCGAATCCCAGTCAGGTGCACGCAAGGCAAGTGCCTTACCCACTGTACTATTGCTCCAGCCCCATGCCCCTCAGTTTGATGCCATGCCCTCCCCACCACATGTAATGTGATTTTTCACTTTGACTTCTTTGGGGTATCCTGGGCATGCACAGGGGATCATCTGAATTTCCCGGTTGAGAAACACTGTTCTCGCCAGCTGTCTCACAGCACAGGTGTAAATGAGGAAGAAACTGTCTCCAGTTGCAGGACTCAGGAGTAGGCTCTCACTCACTCGCTGTAACTAGAGCCCGGTTGGAGTCT
This sequence comes from Sorex fumeus, assembly GCF_029834395.1. Classification (NCBI taxonomy): domain Eukaryota; kingdom Metazoa; phylum Chordata; class Mammalia; order Eulipotyphla; family Soricidae; genus Sorex; species Sorex fumeus. Next base: position 48,577,151 of record NW_026606129.1, on the reverse strand, counting down.
CACAGCATGGCTAACCTGTCTCCGAGCCTTCAGCCTGCCTGCTGGTGGATGGCAGAGATTCCCTTCCCATGTGATGCTTTGCTGCTGCACTTGCTAAGTCTCTTACTGAAGGAGAGGAAGCCAAGGGTGGGAACAGTGCGTCTCTGACAGTCATTCACACTGCTTCCATTTTCCTTGTTGGGCATTGTAGACAGTAGGTAAACTTGGCTGTGCAGTTGCTGATCTAGATTTCCATCTGGTATGACACAGCTGTACGTGAAATCAGTGGGAAGTACACCCAGACTTCAGAGGGTTCTGTCCAGGAAGTCGGGTAACATGGCCTGGTGCTGGCAGAAAGTTCAGTACGTTCTTGTCCCAACTTGAGCATTAGCTCCCTCTGGGACCTTCTTGGCTCAGACTTTTTACCTTCACAGACTTCTCCATGTGGTTGTACTGCTTAATGGAACTAATGTTCCCAATTCCATTAAGGAAGCCCATTGGTAGATGTTTCGTGCCATTTGGAATTCAGAGAACCTGATGTGTAGTCCTGACTGTTGTCTTATTTGTTGCTGAGTTCTCTTAAGCTTCTCTACAACCTCAGTTTGCTGGGGTGATGGTAGTCAGTAGGTGCACAAAATAATTGAGGGCTAGGGATTTTCCCATTTTCTTCCTTTCTGGTGGGATCCCCATTCCCTGTAGGATAGACAGGAAAAAGAGGCTTTGCTGTGGTCACCTGGTATTGTGCAGCACAGTGGGTTACCTGTCTCACTACCATTCACGGACTATGATCACCGCAGAGGCAAAGGAAAGAATGCTCAGTTACGTGGAGCATGCAGTGTCTGGGGGTCACATCCACACCTGGCAGTGCTTGGGGATTCACGCGGACCGGCAGTTGAACCCGGGATCTCACATAGACAGGGCATTGCTTTGCCACTCAAGTCTCATTCTCAGCTCTCAGTTTCCCTTTTGATTTCCTGATAGTGGCTGTATTAACAATAGCCATCTTGCTAATAATTATTAGTTATATTATTTTGATTTGGTTTTGGTGTTTGGGTCACTCTTGGCGGTGCTCAGCGAAGGATCATACTGTGCCAGGGATTGAACCCTGTAGTATGTGAACTCAAGCTCTTGCCACCATTTTACCAGCTCTGTGTTCTTGCTTCATTCAGCCTGCATCTGTGTACATGCGGGGGGTGGGGGAGAGGGGGGGAGGGAGAGGAAGATGGAGAGAGGGAGAAAGAGATGAGAGTGAGCAGAAATACCTACCTGTATTCATCCCAGTCCTATGGGTGCTTTCTGCATGGCTTCACTGCTACTCTGAGAGTGAAAAACGATGGAAAAGTAGGAGGCTCAGGCATTGAGAGCACAGCACAAAGTGCTCTCTCTCTCTCTCTCTCTCTCTCCCCCCCCCACCCCCCGCATGTACACAGATGCAGGATGACTTAGCAGCTTTCCTTAGCTAAGCCATATGGTCCCTGTGGGACCCCTAGAATTTTCTAAGGGGCCACAGGTGAGCATCACATAAATAGGGAACCATGGCACAATATTAGGGAGCCAAGGGGCTGGAGAGATAGCACAGCGGGTAGGTGTTTGCCTTGTACGCAGCCGACCTGGGTTTGATTCCCAGCATCCGATATGGTCCCCTGAGCACCGCCAGGAGTAACTCCTGAGTGCAGAGCCAGGAGTAATCCCTGTGCATCGCCAGGTGTGACCCAAAAAGCAAAACAAACAAACAAACAAAAAAACAATATTAGGGAGCCAACCAGTAGGACAGGGGAGTGACAGGAAGAAAATGAAGTTGGAAGGGGGTCACAGTCAGACACAGGTTGAGAAGCAGTGACCTGGAGGACAGACGAAGCTATACCACCAAGTCTGACCACAAGGAGAAGACAGAAAGGTTAGTTTAAAAGTACAGCGGCTCTGGAGCGATAGTGCAGGCATGTAGGATGTTCATCTTGCATGTACCCAGCCTGGGTTCAGTCACCCCATATGGTCCCTCAAGTGCCACCAGGAGTCATCCCTGAGTGTAGAGTCAAGACTTTGTCTTGAATACAGCTGAGTGTGGTCCCAGAATTTAAAAAATTATTTTAAATGTAAAATAACTCTAGTGGGACCAGAGGCATAGTACAGCAGGGTGGGGGCTTGCCTTGCAGGTCGCCAACCCAGGTTAGTGTTGCAGTCCACAGGTGTTTCCCCACAGCTGAGTGCGGCCCCAAAACAGAGTGGAATAAGTGCAGTGGGGTCGGAGAGAGAGCTCTCAGGCATGCTCTGGCACTGCTAGGTCCCCTGAGCACCAGCAGCCAAACCACACAAAGCAAGCAAACAAAAGAGTAAGCTGTTTGGTTCTGAAGTATGTTGTTTCCGTTTTGAAATGGTCCAAATAGCCCTGGGGGTAGACTAGAGGCCCCAGACGCTGTCACCTCCAGGACTGGTTCCACTGCAGGCCCAAGGTTCTACTGCACGGGCTCTGGGAGCCCAAGGAGGGAGTTGGGGGTCAGGAGGGTCAAGGGTGGAGGGGGGGTGAAAGTCTGAAAGTCGCAGGTGTGCTGGGAGGGGCTCCTCGCTCCCCTGCTGTCCTTGGACTGTTTGGGGCTGGAGGACTCAGCCAGCGTGGCGGTCTCAGGCAGCCTGAGTGGGGCGGCCGTATCCCCGGCAGCGAGCTATAGAGCAGGAGACGCAGGAGGGGCAGCCTCGTGTGCTCGGAGCCCTCCCAGGGAGAGGGTTGTTTCAGGTGGTACTTCGTGCTCAGCGTCCTGGCTCCCGCCTCTGGGCCTCAGTGTCCCGCGGGGATCCATGGCCTGCTTTCCCTCTGCAGCTCGGGTGGCCTGTCCCGTGTCAGGGACGCTTAGGCTGTCCTGTCTACTGTCACGCCCCACGCAGCTGTCAGAGCCGCTCCCCGCCTCCTGCTCAGCTCTCAGTGCCACAGCAGGACCCCCACCTAGCCTCCCCGCCCTGGCTCTCGCCCCGCCACAGCCATTCTAGCCCTAGTTTGGGGGAGTGCGCGGTGCCACCCGGGCCTAGAGTGACCCTTCAGCTGTCCTCTGTGAAGCACCGTGGTCCCTCATGCACTGACTCCTCTATCCTTGAGGATACATGGCAGGCTCCAGCCAGGAGAGTGTGTGGTGTTTGCGCAGGTGACCTGAGTCCTTGCTGTGCCCTGCAGGACCGGGAACTGCAGCACCTTGCTGCCCGGGACTGTGGCACTCTATGAAGTGGGTGCCACGCTCTTGCTCACACTCTATCTTCACCTGTGTATGCCGAGTGCTCGTGTTGCTGTGGAGCGTGCATGTTGAGTGCTCAGGGGGATTGCCCCCCTTCACGAGACGGAAAGGAAGTTCAGAGAAGCCTGTGGGTTTCCAAGGGTCGGGGGTTGCTCAGAGGGCTGAGGGCTCAGAGGGCTCCGGGAGCCCTGGGCCAGCCCCCAGCGCTGCAGCGTCCCGCTCTCCAGGTGTGGCCCCAGAGCAAAAGAATCAGTAGAGTAAATCTGGGTCTTTTGCTCTTCAGGCACCACCGCCCGGCCAGTGCTTCCACTCAGGGGCCAGGCACCATCTTTTGGCAACCTGACAGGTTCTTATGGGGTTGGCAGGTATTTTTCATAAAAGGCTAAGTAATGGTTTAGGTTTTAGGAATCACACGGTCTCTGTTGAGCCCTGCAGTATGTGTGAGCATCAGTGGTCTGGTCGCACTCCTTAGTAGCTGTGTGCTGGTGCTTGTGGGTTAGTGACTGAAATGGGCCAGAGTGGGGGAGAGGAAGGGGGTCATTCAGGACCAGCAGCAGCTTGCACCTGCCCTCCTGTCTGCCAACTGGTCCCTGCTCTGCGTGGACAAAGCTCACTTTACCTTTTCTGAGTCCGGGCTTGTGTTTCCCTGTGCCAGGCTGACCTCTCTCTCCTGCTCCTTTCTTTGGCAGTACGTGGGTGCCCCTGTGGCCTATATCCAGCAAATATTTGTGAAGTCGTCAGTGTCTCCTTGGCACAAGAACTTGCTGGCAGTTGATGTGTTCCGCTCACCTCTGTCCCGGGCTTTCCAGCTGGTAGAGGAGATCCGCAACCACGTGCTGCGAGACAGGTACCCTGCTCGGGGACCCAGCCTCCGCGTTCACTCTCACCTGAGGCAGGAGCAACCTCCTGTGGGGCTTCATCGAGCCTATCAGAGGAGGAGGTGTGGTGGGCCAGCCTGCGGGCACACTTGGCTGCTACGGCCCACCCCAGGCTCTGAGGAGGCGCTCACTAAGGGCTCGATGTTCACGTCCACTGGGTGAATCACCTGCTCTCCTGAGCCCTATGAGGGGGCTACAGGGCAGTGAGGGGACCTCAGGCCCAGCCCAGGGGCTCTAGGAGGACACTGGCTTTGTACGTAGTCTCACTGCTAGATTTTAGCTAAGGTTTTGTCAAGCATTTCTGTGAAAGAAATGAACCCCATTAATTATCACCCTACCCCCTCTTCCCACTGACTTGACCAAAGGGTGAGTGGGTGGCATAGACTGCTCGCAGAACTCCTCTCCCTGAGGCTCTCTAGAGGTCAGCCAGCCATGTGGGGGGTGAGGGGAGGTGTTGGTTTTTGACCCAGGGGCCATCTTCCTGCTGCCCAGGCCCCAGCAGTGTCCAGGAAGGCCCATGCTGGTACATGCAGCAGGGGACTTCTCCTGTGTCCTGTGCAGTGCTGGGAGCAGGAGCCTGGAGGAGGTGTGCCTGCAGGTGACAGACCTGCTGCCAGGCCTCAGGAAGTTCCGGAATCTTCTCCCCGAGCATGGCTGCCTGCTGCTGTCCCCTGGGAACTTCTGGCAGAATGATCGGGAACGCTTTCATGCTGATCCAGACATCATCAGGACCATCCACCAGCATGAACCCAAAACCCTGCAGACCTCGGCGACGCTCAAAGGTATCCCAGGAACCTCCAGGACGATGCCCTCGAGCGGGCTTAGCCTTGTTTCCAGAGTGGGAGGCAGCGGGTGGAGCAGGGACAGTGGCTGCTCTGCCCTCACAGTGGCCGTGTGTGTGTGTGTGTGTGTTACTCCTGCAGACTTGCTGTTTGGCGTGCCCGGAAAGTACAGCGGGGTGAACCTGTACACACGGAAGAGGATGGTCTCCTACACTATCACTCTGGTCTTCCAGCGCTACCACACCAAGTAAGGGCCGCCGTGCTCTGCACTTCTGAATGGCCCAGAGTGGGCCCTGCTCTAGGGAGAGTGTCCAGATTGGGGCCAGAGCCAATAGGTAGGGCACTTGCCTTACCCGTGGCTGACCCAGGTTCAATCCCTGGCGCCATATGGTCCCCCAAGTACTGCCAGGAGTAATTCCTTACCACAGAGCCAGGAATAACCCCTGAGCACCACCAGGTGTGCATGCACCCTCCCCCAGAGAAACTGTCCAGACTGTCAATGCTCCCAACCCCAGAACTTGCGATATAAAAAATTAGTATTCTTGGGGCCAGAGAGTACAGGGTTAAGACACATGCCTTGCACACTCCAGCTCCGGCATGGTCCCTCAAGTCTCCCTAGAGATTGTTCCTAAGCACAGCACCAGGAATAAGCCCAGAGCACCTCTGGGTGTGACCCAAACACCCTCTCCATACCTGTTCACACAACCCCTCTTCACACACACACACACACACACACACACACACACACACACTCAGAAGAAGAGATTATGTCCCTCAGACTCAAGAGCACTGCTGCTCGTGTCTTAGCAGAGATGACCTGACAGCTGGGTAAGGGTTCACCCAGAGGCAATAGAGTTCTCAGTGGCACTGCAGACAGACCCTTGCCTCCCCACCCAGCTGTGCAGTCAGGCTCCTGAGCTAGCCTGACTGCTCTGTCACTGTCCCGATGCCCCAGGGGGAGTCTGTCAAGACACACCAGAGAAGCTTCCTCCAAGCCCTGCTGCATCCTCCTTCCAGAGTCTGTCTCTGGACCGAGAGGGACAGTCCATTTCCCCCATCACCCCTGACCAGGTTCCTGGACAGCCTGCGGGCCCGCCTGATGCTCCTGCACCCCAGCCCCAACTGCAGCCTCCGGGCGGAGAGCCTAGTCCACGTGCACTTCAAGGAGGAGATTGGCATCGCCGAGCTCATCCCCCTCGTGACCACCTACATCATCCTGTTTGCCTACATCTACTTCTCTACTCGTAGGTCCATGCTGGGGCTGGGCCCCTCTTGTGCCGCGTGCCTCTGGGGCCTTTTCAGGCACAGATAAGAGAATTCACCCGCTGGGCACAAGAGCCACCGTCCTTGGCTGAGTCTTGGGCTTAAGCAAGTCTAGGACTCCTCTTGCTTTTCCTGGGTTCGGGTTCCCAAAAATTGTGCCATGTCCTCACTGGGAAGTGTACAGGACTGCACTTTTGGTCAAACCAGGGGCTCCCCTTCATTATTGGGGTGCACTTTGCTCCTAGAGGACCTCTGTTAAGGGGGCCTGTTTTTGGCAGGGACTTCTTGGAGGAGCTACTGTCCTGATGTGTCCTCTCTCCCCTCCAGGCAAGATCGACATGGTCAAGTCCAAGTGGGGGCTGGCTCTAGCCGCTGTGGTCACGGTGCTCAGCTCGCTGCTCATGTCTGTGGGGCTCTGCACTCTCTTCGGCCTGACTCCCACCCTCAATGGCGGGTAGGTGTTGTTGTCCTGTGTACATGCACACACACACAGACACGCACACACACACCCCCCAGGTTCATTGGGCCATGGGCTCAGCTGTTAGGACACAGAGCCCTGTACTTTGGCATTTGACCTACCCTCATACTTGCTGTTATTGTGTCTTCACAGTTATTTCAATATTTCAGAGGTAGCATTTCTAAATTACCTGGTATGCACGTGGATATAAAATACACAGTGTTTATTTTGTATTAATATATATCATGTGTAATATATATTATATATAATAATACACATTGGGCTACACTAGCACATGACAGGGACAAATGGAGACATTACTGGCGCCCACTCGAGCAAATCGATGATTAACGGGAAGTCGTATCTGTGTGCCTATGGTCATGTTTTGCTTATATGGGGTGCACTGCATGCACATGTTGATATGTGATGCATATGTGTGTGCATATGTGTATTGTGGATGTATGTATTATATACATGAATGCTGCTCTTGTATGGCTTAAGCCACAGATGATTATGAGGTAGAAAAAAATTTTGTTTTATTATTAAAACATTTAAATACCCCATAAAACAGATCATTTTTAGAATAAGTCTTTTAAAAGACTTTTCACCTTTCCACAGTTTGTTTTCCCTGGCCCTTTCTCTCTAACATTCCTTCCCTGGTTTTTCCTCAACTCCAACTCAGCCCTGCCCACCTGTCTAAGAATCACTGTCATTCATGGAAGGTTCATGGAAGGGACTAAAATGTCTGTGTCTGGTTTCTGTTACATTTCTCTTGGGGCGGTGGGGGTTTGAGGTAAATACAGGACTTCCCAGGCAGTGCTCAGCCCAGGGCCCCCACTGGTTCTCAGCCAGCCTGGTTCGATGCAGGGGCTCAAGGATGTGGTGCTGCTTGGACCCAGCAGTGGCAGTGATTGCCCAGGCCATGCCAGCAGTCATGTTCCTAGGGGTTCTTGTGAGTCTGTACGGTGCCAGGGATCTGACCAGGCATACACTGGACATGTACCTAGCGGCTGTACTGTCTCCCAGCCCTTTTCCTTTCCTTGCTTCAACAGCAGCTGCTCCTTTCTTGCCCCAGGCGGTGTTCACTTTCCCACATTGCCCTTCGGAATCTCCCTTTCTTTCTCCACATAGGAGCCTGGCACCCTCTGTGACTCATCCCCCTCTCCAAGCCCTCGCTTAAGCCAGCAGACCGTGAGAGGAGGAGGGTTTCCTTAGAAAAGGCTGTTCCTGGGCCTCCCTCCCTCCTGTCAGCCTGGATGACAGTCTGGCCTGGGAAGCCAGGGGAGCTGCTGTAACCTGGTACCTGGGCAGCTAGAGATTTGCCTCACCTAATTCTACCTTCCCCACACCGAGTGTGCTAGTGGGTTGAAACAGGACAGACTTATGCCCTGGGAAGGCTTTGAAGCAGCTGAAAGTTGTGTGGAAGGAGGCTTATTGAGTGCTGGGCGAGAAGGTCAGATTTCTGCCCTGTGCATTGGCGGGGGGGGGGGGGGGGGGGTGGTCATTCATCAGGGGCCCAGGCTCTGAGAACCAGCTATATGTTGAGGACCTTCTTCAGCACTGTCTTCACCCTCTCCCTCTCTATCCTCAGCGAGATTTTCCCCTACCTTGTGGTAGTTATTGGGTTAGAGAACGTGTTGGTGCTCACCAAGTCAGTGGTCTCGACCCCAGTGGACCTTGAGGTGAAACTCCGCATCGCCCAAGGTAAGTGTGTTGTGTGTGCACGCTTGCTCATTCATTAAAACAAAGGAGAGTATGCTCTGAGGACTGTTCTTGGTCCTGGTTAGTATGTCAGAAAGATCAGACGAGGATCAGAGCGGTAGTACAATGGGTAGGACCTTTGCCTTGCATGTTGCAACCTGGGTTCGATCCCCGGCATCCCATATGGTCCCTTGAGCATCCCAGGAGTAATTCCTGAGTGCAGGAGTAACCCCTGAACATCACCAAGTGTGACCTAAAAAGCAAAAAAAGGGAAAAAGCAGATGAGACTTATCCAGGCTGGCACCTGGTGTCTTCTCTTTCCACCTCACCCCATTCCCTAGGCCCAGCCCCCTAGGACTAGCCACTCAAGAGAGGGTCCTCCTCAGCTGGCAGAAAAGCCCCCCTGTGGCCTCAGTTGCAGGAATTGTGGATCCTGTGAAGTGAAGGAACGAGCCTAGGCCTCAAAGTCACTCTTGCACATCCAGATCCTAAGCCTTACCTGTGAACATTGACGCTGGGGTGGGCCACTCATTGATTGCAGGCCTCTGTGCGCTTCTAGAACAACCTCACCCTAGATGTTCAGAGGAAAAGGAAAAATGTCTGGAAAATGGCTCTTCCACTCCAGTCAGTTAGGGCCCTCCATGTTGAGCCAAGTGACAGCCTACAGGAGTGTGCCCTGGGGAGGGTGTCAGAAAGAGCACGGTCGCTCTTGTCCCTCAGCCATTGTACTGCTCTGAGGGAGCTGTGCAGTGTGCAGAGGCTCACTGCTCTGGTGGGTTGTGCTTGGCTCTCGGCTTTGCTCATTTCAACCCTCACGAAGACTGCCCAGTACCCTGCAGGCTACCAGGGCAGCTTCGTGGAGCCCGAGCTTTGGCCATGTCCTGAAGGTGGCCTCAGAAGGCCGGTATCTTCCCCCAGAGCCAGCTACGACCACAGGGATGTGCGGTCCTGCAGCTGGAAGAGGCCAGGTATTGATCTATTCTTCTCTGTAGGTCTCAGTAATGAGAGCTGGTCCATCATGAAGAACATGGCCACAGAGCTGGGCATCATCCTCATTGGTTACTTCACCCTGGTGCCTGCCATCCAGGTAAGATCTGGGGCCTGCTGCCGAGCTCCCCAGCAGTGCCGTCATTGTACCAGCTGCAAGTGTGTGTGGACCATTCTGGGAGCTGTGGGCCAAATGGAATCGGGTCCCAGGATTTTCTCCCAGAGGCCTCGGCACACCCTGGGAACATGAGAACTGACCACCTCTGGGCTGCTCATGCTCCATACGGTGTGTCTGAGGTCTTGGTCCGTATCAGGAGAGGAACATGGAAATCTGAGCCAGAGCTTAGAGAGCAGAGGAAAACCCCGTTATCTTTTTAAGGGCAGAATTCCCTCCTCCTTCATCAGCCTTGTGTGGTTACTCATCAGAGGATTTTTTGAGAGCTCCGAAGGGATCAGGGTCAGGGATAGGGGCCTCCTCTCCAGAAGGTCAGCGGATTGGGGAGGGAGCACGTCCTCCATCCATCCTCGGCATCCAGGTGGGGGGGTTCTCTGCTGCCCCCTGGTGGGGAGAGAGGGAAAGGGGAGCACTGCCTCCACAGCCACAGGCAAATTGATATGGACACAAGCACGTGCACAGCCATTACCACGCCCCTGCCTGCCCTGCCCTCCTGTCAGAAGCAGATGCCAATGCAGATGCCCAGTGGGGCCCTGCAGCCAGGGAGCAGCTCTCCCAGGTGTTGGCTGCAAGGTCATGTGGCCTCATTTGCTCTCATTCCAGGAGTTCTGTCTCTTTGCTGTTGTGGGGCTGGTGTCTGACTTCTTCCTCCAGATGCTATTTTTCACCACAGTCCTGTCCATTGACATCCGCCGCATGGAGGTAGGTGGGGGCTGCCCCTTCTCCACAGCCCTGTGTGGGCAGCCTCCGGGCCAAGGCACTGACCACTGCACCCCCAACAGCTGGCGGACCTGAACAAGCGGTTGCCCCCTGAGGCCTGCCTGCCCCCGACTAAGCCGGTGGGGCGGCAGGCGCGCTTTGAGAGACAACTGGCTGTGCGACCTTCCACGCCCCACACCATCACACTGCAACCATCTTCCTTCCGAAACCTGAGGCTCCCCAAGCGGCTGCGTGTTGTCTACTTCCTGGCCAGAACTCGTCTGGCCCAGCGTCTCATCATGGTACTTTTCTCCCCAGCCCTCTGTGGGATTTTGCTCGGTTTCCCTGTAAATTCTGCACTTTGCCTTGGAGTTGGGGTGGGGCACACGGTATGTGTGTGTGGCAGGGGGTGGTGGGGGAGGTAAGAAAATGCCAGGAGCAGGACTGGTTACCCACCACAGAGGCCCCCACAGAACTAGGATAGGGGCTTCCCGGAACAACTAGGCACTGACCTCTGACCCGTGCTCACCAGTCCATCTGAAATGAAGGCTAGGGCAAGGAAGTGCTCTGGCCAGTCCAGCGGTGTGGCCCTGATCCAGGCCAGAAACCCCCCAAACCTGACCATGGGAAGGGAGTTGTGTCCCTCATTGATAGTTGGCCCGCATGGAAGGGGGAGGACTTCAGGATGCACAGGAAGAACAGATTGGGGCCTGTGTCCTCTTCCAGTCCCAGGCCTGAGGTCCACAGCTATTGGGGTGAGGGGTTCCTAGATCCCACTGAGCTCCTGATGCCCCCTGCAGGCTGGCACCGTGGTGTGGATTGGCATCCTCGTTTACACAGACCCAGCAGGGCTGCGCACTTACCTCGCTGCCCAGGTGACGGAGCAGAGCCCGCTGGGGGAGGCCGCCCTGGCTCCCGTTCCAGTGCCTGGTGGTGTGCTGCCTGCTGGCCCCCCGGCCCCTGCCTTCTCCATCTTCCCACCTGAGGCCCCTAAGATACCTGAGAACCAGACATTGGCAGGGGAGCTTCCAGAGCCTGGGGGGCCACCAGAGGGTGTCCACGACAGCCCAGTCCCAGAGGTGACCTGGGGGCTGGAGGATGAGGAACTTTGGAGGAAATTGTCCTTCCGCCATTGGCCAACACTCTTCAGCTACTACAACATCACACTGGCCAAGAGGTGAGTTGAGCAGTGTCAGCTGCCTCCACTTCCGTTGGTGTGCCAGCTCTGGGCCCATGCATCCTTTCCCTCAGATGGGAGACCCTCTGCTTTGAGTTCTACAGCCTTTCCATGTCATTAAAAACCCACTTGTGAGGCAGGCACCAGGGCTCCAAGCAGCTGCCAGCAGTGGCCCTGGATCCTTTTTCTGGGGGCTCCTGCTGGGGTGTGGGGGTGGACTCTTGTCTCCTCACCTCACCATGCTGGGAAGATGGTAGGAGGCAGGTTGGGATGTGGAGGCCGGAGCGGGGAGGGTCCTTCTGAGAGTTCCCCATCTGGTTCCAGGTATATCAGCCTCCTGCCTGTCATCCCAGTCACACTCCGCCTAAACCCCCGGGAGGCCCTGGAGGGGCGGCACCCTCAGGACAGCCGCAGCGCCTGGCCCCCTCTGGGACCCCAGCCTGGTGGGCTCTGGGAGGCCGGCCCCAAGGGTCCAGGCATGGCGCAGGCGCACAGAGACATCACCCTGTACAAGTAAGACCCACGGGGATGGGGTGGGGGCGGGCCAGGGCCTCGGTGTACTTCACGCTCCCACCTCACCCTGCGCAGGGTGGCAGCTCTTGGCCTGGCCGCAGGCATTGTGCTCGTGCTACTGCTGCTCTGCCTCTACCGGGTACTCTGCCCGCGCAACTACGGGCAGCCCGGGGCTGGGCCTGGCCGGCGGCGGCGCGGAGAACTGCCCTGCGATGACTATGGTTACACACCGCCAGAGACAGAGATCGTGCCGCTGGTACTGCGCGGACATCTTATGGTGAGCTGGGGTCCCCAGGGGCTGGCCACCAGCAGTGCCCTGCTCACACCCACACCTGCCCATGCCACCTCCACAGGACATCGAGTGTCTGGCCAGTGATGGCATGCTGCTGGTGAGCTGCTGCTTGGCCGGCCACGTCTGCGTGTGGGACGCTCAGACCGGGGACTGCCTTACGCGCATCCCACGCCCAGGGTAGGTGGAGGTGCCACCTGACTTCTTGCTCATCCCGCATCCTGTGCCTCCCCCCCCAACCCCCAATACTATCCATGCTTTTTGGGCCCCCAGCAGGCAGCGGCGGGACAGTGGCGTTGGCAGCGTGTTCGAGGCTCAGGAGAGCTGGGAACGGCTGTCAGATGGTGGGAAAGGTGGCCCAGAAGAAGCCGGCGATAGCCCTCTGCTGCGGCACCGCTCCCAGGACGCTGCTCCTCCTTCCCTCTTCGGGGACCAGCCAGACCTCACCTGCTTGATCGATACCAACTTTTCTGCGCAGCTACAGCCCCCCGACCCTGCCCAGCCTGAGCCCCGGCATCGGGTGGGCTGTGGCCGCACCTGTGACACCCCAGGCTATGACTTCAGCCGCCTGGTGCAGCGGGTGTACCAGGAGGAGGGGCTGGCTTCTGTCCACACCCCAAGCCTGCGTCCCCCTTCTCCTGGGCTCACAGCACCCCAAACCCTTGAGGATGAGGGGGGCTCTTCTCTTGAGAAGGGTTCCCTTCCCCTTACCTGGGCCCCCAGTGCAGATGGCTCCATCTGGAGCCTGGAGCTTCAGGGCAGTCTCATCGTGCTGGGACGGAGCAGTGGCCGGCTGGAGGTGGGCAGAGGGGCCGGAAGGGTGGGGCGGGGGGAGCTGGCCTTGGCTCATGGGCACTGGGCTTGTAGGTGTGGGATGCCATCGAGGGCATGATGCGCTGCAGCAGTGAAGAGGTCTCCTCGGGCATCACAGCCCTTGTCTTCCTGGACAGAAGGTGAGCCGCGTCTCCACTGCGACTCAGCTTCCCTCCTTTCATAGAGGGTAGAAGGCCTTAGAAGGCCAGTGCTGTGATGTGAGGGAGCACATATGAGGCTCACCCGCCTCATGAGTTCTAAGCCCCAGGCTTTATTAAGCCTGTCCTTCCCTGGGCAAGTCTCCGGGCTGTGGGGGTTCCTATCTTCACTCCCTTGGTGGTTTTTAGAGCCCCCATCTCTGGTGTTTGCTGGGAGCAGAGACCATGCAGTGGTTGGCCCTGAGACAGGGAGAGCCACTTTGCAGTGCTGTTCTCTTCCAGGATCGTGGCTGCCCGCCTCAATGGCTCCCTCGACTTCTTCTCCTTGGAGACGCACACAGCCCTTAGCCCGCTGCAGTTCCGAGGTCAGAGGGCCTGGGCTGGGAAGGGTCTGCAGCCACTGGGTGAAGTACAGGGCCTTCCTGCCTGCAAGGTGCTTCCAGAGACCCCTCATTTGGCTTGTTGTTCCTAGGACGGGGTAATTCCCCTACATCCCCCATGTACAGCAGTGGGGACACGGTGGCCTGTCGCCTGACACACACAGTACCCTGTGCACACCAGAAGCCCATCACAGCCCTGAAGGCTGCTGCGGGACGTCTTGTGACTGGAAGCCAAGATCATACCCTGAGAGTGAGTATCAGGGAGCGGAGCATTTGGGGGTCAGTCAGGGAAGGCTTGCATTGTCCTGAAAAGGATTCTGTGGCCCCCATGAGATTTGGGCAACCCCAGAAAGTAGCTCTTGTCTTGTTCTAGGTGTTCCGTCTGGAGGACTCGTGCTGCCTCTTTACCCTGCAGGGCCACTCAGGGGCCATCACGAGTGTGTACATAGACCAGGTAAGGGGCCAGGCGGGCTGCAGGGGGTGCCAGGTACCAGGCGGAGTGAAGACTCCCAAGCCCAGGACACAAGAACTGTCCTGTCATCAGTGACACAGCTTCCTTGGGACTGTCCCTCCAGACTATGGTGCTGGCCAGTGGAGGACAGGACGGAGCCATCTGCCTGTGGGACGTGCTGACAGGCAGCCGAGTCAGCCACATGTTTGCGCACCGTGGGGATATCACCTCTCTCACCTGTACCACCTCCTGCATCATCAGCAGCGGCCTGGATGACCTCATCAGCATCTGGGACCGCAGCACAGGCATTAAGCTCTACTCAATTCAGCAGGTAGGTGCCCCCCAACCCCCAGTATTCTCATGACTTAGAGTAGACTTCAGACACTTGAGCTCACCCTCTCCTTGCCTCCAGGACCTGGGCTGTGGTGCGAGCTTGGGGGTCATCTCAGACAACTTGCTGGTGACCGGCGGCCAGGGCTGTGTCTCCTTTTGGGACCTGAACTACGGGGACCTGTTACAGACAGTCTACCTGGGGAAGAGCAGCGAGGCCCAGCCTGCCCGCCAGATCCTGGTGCTGGACAATGCGGCTATCGTCTGCAACTTTGGCAGTGAGCTCAGTCTGGTGTACGTGCCCTCTGTGTTGGAGAAGCTGGACTGAGGGGGCTGTCCACACCCTCTGGGCTGCGGGGCTGCCCTGTGGCCATGCACTGGACTTAAACTTGGGGAGGAGCAGAGGCTTCAGGATGCTGCCTTGTGATTGTAATATTAAATTTTTTTTTTTTTTTAAAAACCTCATCTGTCAAGGACCTTTTGAGCCATTTGCATCTTCACAGTGTTTCCAAAATCTGGGAGCTGGGTTAGGCCGGCAAGATACCCGTGACGTATTAGATATGCCAAACATGGTAACAATCGTCACAATGGAGACGTTACTGGGCCCGCTCGAGCAAAACTGATGAAAAACGGAGGACAGTGACAGTGACCATCCAAATAAGGCTGCGACTAAGCCTTGCATTTAATTAGACCCTTCTCACTGGCTCCAGTGGCAGGAAATGAGATGGTTACAGGGGAGGGAAAGCTCAGTGAACCCTCAGCCATCTGACAGGGTGGCCTCTAAGACACGTACAGTGACGGTACACCATGTGAGGCAGCAATGGACAGACAGTGGCCACGAACAGGTTGGTTTATTACTTCAATAGCAAAGAGCTGAAAAATGTCATTTCCCACAAAGGAACAGAACCTGACCCCAGGCCTGTGATGCACCTCCACCCACATGAGTACAGGCTGGGCCAGGCAGGGCTGAAGGCAGCAGGAATGGGAGGAAGAGAATAAGCCCACGGCATAGGCCCAGCTGGGCATGAGTGAGCAGACCGGGAGATGTAGTGTAAGGACCAGGCAGGGAACCTGTTCAGGTCTTATTGAGTGTCCAGAGTGGGTCCAGAAGGCTCAGGGGATCATCGGTGGGCTGGGCAGCCCGCAGACCCTGCCCATTATGGGCCTGCAGAAAGTTCTGCTTGCTCATCCTCTGTTTCCCCCGCAAAGAGTTGTCCAAAGAGAAGGCCTCAGGAGTTAGGGAAGCCAGCAGCTCCAAGGATGAGGAGGGCGGCTCCAAATGGGGGGCCTCAGGAACTGGCTGTTCCTCCTCAGGTTGGGGGGTCTCAGGCAGGGGTGAAGAGAGCGGGGGAGGGGAGGAGGGTGGGAGCTGAGTAGACTCTGGAACACTGGCTGGTGGCAAACCTGGTGGCTCTACTGGGGCTGACAGGCTAGCAGCTGGACAATCCAAGCCTCCAGAAGGCCGGATGCTCAGTTTGGCGATGGTGGCCTGGATGGAGCTGATGGGCACATCCCCACCAAGGACCAGGTCCTGCGAGTCCTGAGGAAGGTGATTCTAAGAAGAAAGAGGAGGTGAAGAACAGGAGGGGATTCCACAAACCGGCCATCCCAGCAGTCACCATGCTTCCTTCCTCACCTTCTGGCTGCTGCCTGCGCCAGCCACGGGCCTGCATGGAGGGGGAACACCATGGCGCTGCAGGACCTGCTCCACATGTCTCACTACCGCCTCATGGCAGAACCGGAGGTGCAGCTGCAAAAGTACATTCAGCAAGGTCAGGGAGATGTGGCCTTGAGGGGTGGGCTCGGGCCTCCCACACCCGCCTGCTGCCCAGCCCCTCACTTTCTCCTGCAGCATGTGCTTCCTCTGCTGTCTCATGCGCCGCACTAGCTGAGGTAGCTCGGGGATCCCGTTTCCGGCCTCCACTTCCTGCACAGCTGCATAGAGCAGCGCAAAGGCTCCTGTGCGGCCCACTCCAGAGCTGCGGAGGAGAGGGGTGTGAGGTCAGGAGTCCCTGCATCCTACAGGAGCTCCCCTCAAGTGGTGCCCCCGTCCTTACCTGCAGTGTACAATGACCGGGGTGTGCAGGGGGCGCTGGTGCAGGTAATGTGAGTGCACCTCCTGGATGAAGCGCAGCAGGTTGCTGGGGCTGTCAGGCAGGCCTCTGCAGAGGTGAAAAGGAAGCAGGGGCTTGGGGCAGACTCAATCTGAGGCTCCCTCCCCCTCACTCCCTTGATCATTAAAGACCGTAGACGCACAACTCAGGCCAAGTGGAGAAGTGAAGATGCACGAGTGAGCGCTTGAGGCTTTGGTCCCGGAACTGCAAGCTCAGCACCCGTTCCACATGGGTGTCAGTGGTGCGGACGCTGCTCAGTGCAAGGCTCAAGGCGCCATGCACCATGGGTTGGCCTCTCTCCGTGGGGAAGTAGCGGGCCACCTTTTGCTGGGGGGCACACATGGAGCAGAGTTAGGGTGAGTCTTCTGGGGTCCCTCCCTCGCACCCAGCTCCCTCGTACCTTCTCCATCTCAGCTTCAGACACCAGCATGACAATGACGGACACTTTCTGCTCATGTACCATGAGCCAGAAGTCAGCTGCTGTACCAGGCAGGGGGGCCTGAGTGGCCACTAAGGGTGGACAGTACGGTGAGAGCCCCTCCACCATACTGGCATTGATATAGTCGTCCTTGCCAGAGCGCAGGACCACACGGTTACTGTCGTAGGGCATGACGTCCTGATGCCGGTTCTTCAGGGAGTAGCAGCGAGCAATGGCAATGGAGCGGCCCCGGGCATCCTGCTCCTGGGCCTCCTGCAGCTCCCTCCAGACAGTGTCCAGAGCCCCTGCATCACCCAGCTGGCCCCGGAAGGCCTCCAGCTCCTGCTGCAGCCGCTGCAGCCTCTCAGGGCGCTCATAGGGGTCCCGCTCAATGAGCCGCAGGGCCTGAGGCCGCCGACCTTCTGTGGCATCCACCTTGGTGGGCTGCAGCAGGGGCTGCCCTCCTCCAGGAGGCTGGGTGCCACCATGCTGGCTCTCAGGGCTGGAGGAGAGCAGGTCTGCAGTGGCTGCGCCCCGGCGCGGGCAAGATGGCGGCTCTGCAGCAGGGGCCCGTGGAGGGACCGGGCTGGGCCCCGGAGAGGGGGCAGGTGAAGGCACCAGGTGGGGGCTGGGGGAAGGCTGGCTGGCCGGTGGGGGGCCTCGAATGGAGAGAGGGGTTGCCTGGGGGCCTAGAGGCCTGGGCGAGGGGGCAGGGCCATAGGCCAGAGAGTGATGAGGAGGCTGAGGTGGCCCGGGACTGGGGAAAGGCAGTGCTCCTGAATGGGGGGGCAGTGGGTCCTGAGAGGGGCCAGGGTAGATCTGAGGGTGCACTGCAGGTGGTGGCTGCCCCAGGACACCAGGCTGAGGAGCAAAGGGATAGGGGGATTGTGTGGGCGTGAGTCCTGGGGCTTGGGGTGGATACAGATGTGGGTGCTGAAGTGGCAGAGGCTGCTGGTGGGGCTGGGGCCCAAAGGTAGCTTGTGGGATGTGAGGTTGAGGCTGAGGCCCCATCCTTGGTGCTGCAAAACCTGTAGGGATTCCAGGAGAAAAGTGCTGGGTCGGGGGAGCTGTGAGGGGCTGCTTGGGTCCTAGTGGGTAGGTGTAAGGAACAGGCAGAGGCTGTGGTGGCACAGGGAAGCAAGGCTGCGGGGGAGGGGCAGGGACTGGGTTTGCTTGTGGTGCCATGTGACTAGAAATGGGGGCCTGGATGCTATCTACTGTGGTGGTGGCTGGCCGAACCCCCAGAGCCAATTCAGGGCCTGAGAACTGGGAGGGTGGGGCTGAGGGCAGGCCTGCACTGGGCTGGGGGTGCCCAACCCTCCCGTAGGGGCCGCTCACCACACCATGTTGCGGGGAGGAACGGGGCACCAGGCCCAGCTCTGGTGTATAGCCGGGAGCTGAGTAGAGGGCAGGTCTAGGTGCCATGGCCATTGCAGGGTGCCCGGGGGCTGGAGGTACCCTAGGCTGCAGTATCTGGGCAGGGCCTGGGTAGGTACCAGGGGGTAAGGGGCCTGGGAGATAGTGGGGTCCTGGCCCTGCAGAGGTGGGGAAGGGACCAGGAGGAAAATGGAGGGGACCAGTCGTTCCCAGGAAGGTGTCAGGAGGCCGGGGGCCGGCCACCATGTCGGGGGGCAGGCTGCGCAGTTCCTCAGGCAGGTCTGTCTCCAGCGCGTCCCCCTCCTCCCTGCGAGGCAGCAGTGGCTTCGGGGCTGTGGGTCGGGGTGGCGGCTTCTTCTTCAACTCCCTGTGGAAGGAGCGGAGGAGGCAGTGAGCCTGCCCATCCCACCCCAGCCAGCCAGCCCCGTCCAAGGCAAGGCAGCTGCACCCACCTGTCCAGAATCTGCTGACGGGCAGCCTCGCGGGCCTGGCAGGTGGACTGTGCCCGCTCCAGGAGAGCCGCCACCTTGCTCTCCAAGTCGGCATAGAAGTCCTTGCCCTCCTGAGACTTCTTCATCAAATCCTCGTAGGCTTCATAGGAGGCCACCAGGGTCTGCAGTGTGGAATTCCATCTGGCAGGCAGAAGGGCAAGCAGGCAGGCAGTGAGCCGAGCTCAGCTTCAGCGGGACTCCGGGCACACCCCAGGCCAGACACTGACTTCTGATCCAGCTCGCTGAGCACCCGCCGCACGGCCGCGTACTGCACATTTGCCTCGGTCAGTGCCCGGAGAACGTTGTCCTGGGCAGCCAGATTCTGCTCCAGGTAGACCCTCAGCTGGTCATACTTCTTCAGCTGCTCCTCGAATAGTTTCTAAGGGACATGTTGGAGACACTCAGGCCTCACCACCTAAAACATGGAGCCCAGAACCAGAGCGCCCTGCCTAGTTCCCCTTACCTTCATCTCTGAGTGGTCCGCAGTGACCAGCGAGGCAGTGATGTCATCCTTCTGGATGAGCTCGCGCAGCTGCTGCTCCAGGGACACACGCTGGTCCCGCATCTCCTGCACCTTGGCCAAGATGCGCTTCAGGTTCTGTAGCACAGCCTTGTCCTCTGGGGGCAGGAGTGGTCTGTGAGGCTAGAGAAACCTCTAGTACCACATACCCTGAGGACTGGACAGGCAGAGCTCACCTGGGGTGAGGGCAGGGGTGGGCAGGGCGGCCCGGACCTGGTCGAGCGGCCCACTAAGCAGGCGGAGGTTGCCGACGTGCAGATTCATGGCACGGTGCAGCTCGCTGTTGGTGAAGGAGGCCTTCTCATGGACCTCCATGTACTTGGCCCATTCGCGCTTCACCTCTGCCAGCTCGGCCTTAGAGACCGCTGGGCTGGACCCTGCCTGGCCTAATGCTTCTTGCAACTTCTGGTCTAGCAGCTCATCCTCCTCTATCAGATCCCTGATGTCCTTCAGAGAGGCCTCTACATCCGTGAACACACCTGACAGCACTGTGGGGAAGGGAAACAGTTTCTCAGGTCTGTCAACACCCCGAATCAACAATGCCTACTACTTGTGTGCAGCCCACACTTCATTGGAGCAATTCAGAATCTGAGTGTAGTAAGAGAGGTGCCCTTTGGTCTCCCTGGACAGGGGACACCAAGAAAGCAGGGATCATCCATGCTTCCCCTCCACCTGTTTGTTCTTCCAGTCCTTACCTTGCATGGACTGGACGAGGTTCCTGACAGTGTCAGGCCGGACGCTAAGAGCCGCACACTTCTCCATGAGCTGCGGGGGGATGTGGTTGTAGGCATCAAGGTTGTCCACTGTCTCAGGATCCAGCTGCATTGAATCCATGAACTGGCTGTGGGGAGCAACAGAACCGTGGGGGTGCTGGGTACTAGCCCAGCTCCTTAGATGGAAAAGGAACTCCTGAGGGTGTATGCCTCGCCAGGAAAGCCAGATCTTGAGGTGTGAGAAGAGCAACTCAGCATCCCGACCTCTGCTACTAGGTGTGGCCTGGCCCCACAGAGCATGGTCAGGGCTCTGCTGACGCCAGGGTAAGAGAAAGGAGATACTTCTAAAGAATTGGGGTTCTACCACTTGCACATCAGCAGGGAGGGCAAATCCAGAAAGACATGGGAGTAGACATTTTGCTCCTGTTAAGGGTAGCACGGGGAGTTCTAGTGTGTACCTCCCACCACCAGCCCTCAACTTACTCCAAGACCTCATTTTTGTCCTCAATCTTGGCCAGCATCTCCCGAAGTAACTTGGCTTTCTCCTCACTGCAGGAGTGACAGAGCAGGTGCTGGAGTCTATGTCTCTTGAAGACATCCCAGGCCCGCTATGATTAGGGCAGGCCCACCTCTCCCACCCACCTGTACAGTGATGAGGCCTCATGGGCTGCCATGGGTACCAGTTTGGCGAAGATATCAGGGCCTGTAACAGCAGGGTCTGTAGGGTTTACTGGCAAGGGCTTCACCAGGGGCGCACCTGGGGATGGGGGAAAAAACATGGAGATGGAGAAAGACCTCAAAGAGATAGAGCACCTGCTCGGCATACACAAAGTTCTGAGTGATCCTAATCGCAGGGCTGCACCAGTGGGCTCTCAGTCTCACCAAGGGACTCAGATTCCTGAGCATTGCTGGAAGAACCCCCAACATTAGAAAAAAAATCGTGGAGACAGGCCCATGCAGATCTCTGGTCTGCACTCGTCTATCCCCTCAGCTTCCCCGCCCCCCCTCCAATCCTTAGCCTCAGACCTTTCACAGGTTGAAGGGTGTCCAATGCTGGGACAGCTTCATGGTAGATGAAGTCATTGTCTTTCTTGGCCGAATTGTACCTGGGATTAGAGGAGGTAGTGAGGAGTCTCACCAGTCACTGAGACCTAGCCTCCAATGTACCCATGGCACTGCCATCTTCCAAAATCCAGACAGAGGCTGAGACCCCAGTTGAGAAAGATGTAGGACCAAACCCATGAACTCACTTTCCCCCAATGACATCCATAGTGAAGCGAAGCGCATCCTGCACAGTGTCAGGCTGGCCCTGTGGGGTTCAGAGATGGGAAGCCTCAACACCACCCAAAAGCAGCACCAATACAGCCCTCAGCGATATAGTGCTTGGCTGTATTTCCTCCATTGTACTTCCTCCACATTACCTTGGCCAGCTTGATGGCTTCATTGAGCTTATCCAGGGCACTCTGGAAGTATGCAACCTGCAAAAGCAAAGTGGAAACCTAGTTCAATCTTCCTTCCTTGGGCCCCATTCCTTCTACCCCCCCCCCCCCCCCCCGCATCCTACCTCTGCCCTGCTGGGTCACCCATCAAACCCTTAGCAGACAAAATTCTGATAAGGCAGCTAAGCTCCAGGCTCAGTTCAAAACATAGTCAGTGGTACCTTGTTCTACCTTATGCCACTAACCAGCCCTGCACTCAGAAGAGAGCCTGCCATGCCTCAGAACTGTCTTTTAGGAGTTGAGGGCTACAACGTGGAACCCCACATGGGGCAGACTGGGTCCATAGTGGGGAAGGGACAGACTAGACTAGGAGCCCACTAACCAAGCTGGGACTAGTCATGCATCCCCCTCCTTGTCACAGCTCTCTTACCCGCTCTCCAAACTTCTGCTGTTCCTCAGCCTGCTTTCCCATGTGAAGCTGGGAAAAAAAGAGTCACCATTTACTCCCTATTCTGTGGCACTCAGCCCTGCCCAGACCTTGCAGCTACAGCATCCTCACATGAGCCACAGCCGCAAAGTAGTAAATCTTCATCTGCACGAGCTTCTTCCAGTCCTTCTGAATCCGGCCCAGCAGTGAGGCTGTGTCGGGGTTCTCCAAGGCCCGGCAAGCCTCCTTGTAGTAATCTACCACCTGGGAGTCAGGATGGGCTCAGTGTGAAGGGGGGAAGGAAAGCCAGGACTAAACAGAAGGTTTGTCCTCTGTCCCATGAGGATTATTATCTGCCCTGTCCCTACCTGGGCACTGATGCGGGCCACCAGAAAGCTCTTCCTATTGTCCAACATGGACTTCTCCAGAAGGCACTCCTGAGCTTGGCCCTAGGACAAAAAAACAGTTTGCTGCCCAATTCACACAATGGCCTACCTTCCCAGCAGCCAGGTTACAGAGCTCCCATTTCCCCTGCTATAAGAAGCAAAGCCATGCTTGATCCACTTGGGACTGCAGAAAATCCAAGGCACTGCTCCCTGGGCTCTCCCTACAATGACCCCATCAGCCACAATGACCCCTCCTCCCCTGGATTCAACATAGTTTCAACAAGGGTGCTCCTCACCAGCATGAGGTTGACATTGAGAGTGAGGATCTGACGGCTCATGTCAACACTGTAGGCCTGAGGGAAGTGCTCTCGGAGGTAGGCGAATGCTCCCGCAGCACACTGGAAGTGAGTACAGGAAACCTTCATGCCCTGGGGGGTGGGGGGGAGGTAGAGGCTGAATCAGAGTTACCTATGTCCATCTCGTGGTCAGTTCAATCCAGTACTGCAGGCTGAGATAATCAAGCACCTCCCAGTGTCGAATAGCCCACACTGAAGGTCTCCTCACCTCCTCAGACACCCGCTTGTCCATGGCCCCCAGCATGGAGTGCAGCGCTCCTGGGAAGGGAGAAGACCTGGGTCAGGGTCAACCAGCTGCTCCCCAGGGGGGTCTGAGTAAGCACATGTTCTATGCCTATGTCAAGGGTAAGGCAAGTGACAGAGCTGTCATCCATAACCGGGAAAACATATCTGAGAACTGGGACTATTGGTCAAGGCTGGGACAAGTAGGGAAGCTCAGAAAGTTCAAGCACCACAGCCCCCTGCTCTGCACCACAAGGAGGTATGGGGGGGATGTCCCTGTCCATAGCCCCAGTCTGGAGGTCTTGTGGGACAGCTACAGGGCTCTGAGGTGCCCCAGGCTTTCCAGTGTCAGGCTAAGGCATGGAGGTAGGGGGATGTCTCTAAGCAGCAGCACTATGACAGGTGGCCCAGCACAAAGGTGCCCAGCCTAGAAAAGAGAAACTGGCAGAGCTGTGAGCAAGGCAGGAGGGACCAGAGCCTAGGGGCCTCCCCTCTATGAGCCCACAGCCACTGCTACCCTGGCTGTGAGGCGGGTGATGAAGGCACTCGGGTTGCTCACCAAGGTTGTAGAGAATGCAGGCCTGCTCGTATTTGATGTCCTCATGGGCCACAGACTTGCCTGAGAAGATCTCTGTCCTGCAGACATGCCACCCAGTCACACTGAGGGAAGGGGCTGGCCAGGGCGGCCAGATGAGGGGGTCAGCTACCCCAGAATGGGCTAGAGGGAAGGAGACCTGGGGAGACCGCACCAAGCCACACCCCACACTGAGCAGCAAGGAGAGAAAGGGTTTTCCCAGGCATCCTCCATCCGATTCCTCAACCTTCCTCAGCTCTTACCAGGTGACAGGAACAGCAGCCTCTTGGCCTGAACCCATCGGGACGCGACTCTGCAGGTAGTGGAGCTGGCCCAGGTACTTTCGGAGGACACTGCAGCCCTCAAAGTCCCGTGGAACACGGACAGCATTCTGGAGGGCAGAGGGGAGAAGCGGGGCTGCCATTACTTGGAGTACTGGACAGACAGGCCTATCCACTCACACAAATGCCTGGAATATAAGAGACCACAGCCTCCATGGGATGCCGCTGAGCTACACCTGCTGTCCAAGAACCACAGCGTCACCAAACAGAACAGATACGTGTGTTCAAAAAGGCTACTCTGCACACTGGTGGGGTTTGCCTCCACTTACTGACATGTTTATTTATTTTTTCAAAAATGAGAATTCAATTTACAGGCATTAGCTTTTAGGGCTATCTCTTTAACATATGTTAGCATAGTAATTATCCCTGTTTTGATAAATAGAAACAATTTCCTTTAATCAGATCCAACATGCCTAGAGATCTCAAACTTTCCACCTCCATCCTGCAGGCCAGAGGTCCAGATGCAGCTTTTCCCCTGCTCCTGCTATCTGGCCAGACCCTCCACTCTTGTCAGTTTTTGCCCAGTTCTACTCATGGGTTTGTTTGTTTTTGTAAAAACTGCAAGAGCAGAATACCTGCAGGGGAAAACCTGTTTGTTATTGAAGCTTTCTGTTACTCAATTCAAAGAAACCTTTTTAATTACTTTAATCCAAAAGTTCCCAATCTTATTTGGCTTATCACCCCTTTTCAGGAAGAAAAAAAAAATACCCAGTGCCCCCTTGGAAATGTACCTTCTGTAAGTGAACAAACAGAAAGCACTCCCCATTGTACCCCCAAGGCTATCATCTAACACTTTCCTTAGGGTGCCTACATTTTTTTATGTCAGTTATTATTATTGTTCAGAAATTAGTTGTAGAAAGAACTGGTAACTTCAACCAAACCCCAAATGTATGGTAATAAAACCATTAGGAGTATACATAATAAATCATAACACTCCCCTAAATAGGCTTTCCACTGCTCACTGCTGCCCCTTGTCCTTTGTTATGCTGTTTCCAAGTCTTTCACAATGCAGCACACAGCAGAACAGTTTCTTTAGGTGTAGTACCCATGTTTACTCCAGTAAACATGGTTGTCTGATGAACCACTCACTACTGTCTAGGATGGCTGGGACAGGCCCTGCCCTCATTCAAGACTGCCAAATGAAACCACTCTGCCATGTCACACTCTCTGGACCCCTCATACTACTCAGTGGGCTTATTGGGGATTGGAAAAGGGGAAGCTAGCTCTTCAGTTCTCTTTATTGTCACCTGAGACTTTGTTTAATGCAACTCCTGTCACACTAGTTACTTTTTACTCAAGGAATTTTATTTAATATACCACATAACTTCACAGAAACTTTGTTGCTAAGTCCACAGGGCATGCAAGAATGCCCATATTAAGAAAGGATTCTGAAGCAAGTAATGCAACTCAGCAATAGAGCACTTGCCTTGCATATGTGATACTATGTGTACAATCCCCAGCACCCCAAAATAAATAGTTGACATATACTTGTTAACAGGATTAAATAACACATGAATGACTGGAACTCCAGCCCATACTTGAGTAGGGCTGGAGAGATAGCTCAACAGGCTAAGCACAATACTTGTGGGAGCCCAAGTTTCATCCCCAACACCATAAGCTCTACCAGGAGTAACTCCCAATCACAAGACCAGGATGTACTCTCGAAGCACTGTAGAGGAAGGCCCCAAAACACAACAAAGTAAAATTTCTATTTGGAAATTAAGCACTGCCCTCAGCTTAAAGCAAGAACAGACGAGGTTGAATTACTTCCAAATTATTATTATTTTAAAAGGTTAAGGTGCTTGCCTAGCATGCTATGGCTGCAGTCATAACCCTGGTTTGAAGTCCAGGACCACATCAGCTCCAGGAATGGTCCCTGTGCACCAATGGTAGGGTCCAAAAGGTAACAATGAGTTCAGGTGCACACACTCCGCTACGCTGCTACACTGGGGCAAGTAGATCCTATTCTCACTAATTCCCACAGAAACAATCCTATATGGATGTAGATATATTTACTGGTAAAAACCAAAAAAAAATTATGTTCTCCAAAAAGAGACTAATTAAATTACAATGCAATATAATGGTCAGAGGCCACTAAAAATACTATTGTTATATGTTCACTGATACCAAAGGATAGCCACAACATTAAGTGAAAGATGAAGGCTATAAATTAGTATAGGTGACATATAATCCTACTGTGGCTTTATAGGATAAATAAATATGACACATACTAGGGCCAGAGAGAAAGTACAAGTATTATGGTACCTGCTTTACATACAGCTGGCAGTTCAATCTCTGGCACCACATATGATCCCCCAATCCCCACCAGGAGTGATCCCTGAACACAGACCCAACACAGACCCAGGTACCATCTAAGCACAACCAACTATAGCCCAAAAACCAAAAACAAATACATAAATGTAAGAGCATATAAAGCTATATAACATATAACATGTCACATAGTATATAGACATATAACATATGTCACATAGTATAGAGTATGCTGTATATTACATAGTACTTAAATGCATATAATATAAATAAAAATAGCAAATATATAAATAAAAAATAAATATACACACAAATCACTGCGAAAGATTGTTTTGCTGTTTCTGAGATGCTATTACCTCACACATAAAAGCCTTGCACACTCCTGCTGAATGAGCATGTGTTGCATGTGTGACACTGTGGGATCCACACCGCAAAGAACCATAGTCCTACCTGTCGAAGCAGCTCCAGCTTCTTCAGTTCCTCATTGTAGGCTTCTGGGTTCTCTCCGTAATTCTTTAGAACAAACTAAAGAGAGAAAAGATTGTAAACCAAAGAGAGAGGAGATTCCCCTGTTGCCACCCTCTGAATCCTGAGCACTCACTAGTCAGGGCTTACAATCAAGAGGACCCATCTCCTGGATGGACCCTATGGGAAACTGAGGTTACTCCTCATGCTGCAGCCCTCTATGAAGTCAAGGCCTTTCCTAGTTCCAGACACCAGAGAACTTACACTGTCCTCCCGTTGTTCATCGATTTGCCGTATGGGCAAGATACTCTCGGTAGCTTGCCAGGCTCTCTGAGAGAGGAGGAAGAATCGAACCCAGGTTGGCCAGGCCGGCTGCGTGCAAGGCAAACGCCCTACCACTGTGCTATTGCTCCAGCCCTTTATTTCCTAGAGCCCACAAAAGCAGGGTCCCGATGAGGGACTGGATGGAACCAGGGCAAGCGGTAAGCTATGTGCTATTCTGGCATCAAGATGGGCCTGGCCAAAGCGCCATAATGCCTAACTATAAGAGCTTGGTCATGGACAAATGCTGTCATGATCCAAAATGTAATAACTAGATTTGGACCCTGCTAGGATTAGAAATGATTAATCTGGCCTGAGTGCTATAGTCTGAGTCTGTGGAAAGATGTTTCCAGGAGAGCTGCCCTACAAGCCTCAATGTTATCTCTTACTGTGTCCATACAAAAATAACTAGTATTAAGATGTTGATAGAGTTATTGTACTAAGGAAAAGAGAAAAACAACTTAAGGAGTATTTTGCCCTTGGGCAGAAAACTTATGGGGGGGGGGGGAAGAAAACTGTGGAGAATTCCCCACAGGATTACATTCTCAAAATTTCAAGAATTGGACCCTGGGGGCTGGAGCAATAGCACAGAAGGTAGAGCATTTGCCTTGCAGGCGGCCAACGGGTTTTGATTCCCAGCATCCCATATGGTCCCCTGAGCACCGCCAGGAGTAACTCCTGAGTGCAGAGCCAGGAGTAACCCCTGAGCATTGCCGGGTGTGACCCAAAAGAAAAAAAAAGAATGGGACCCTGGAGCTGAGGCAGCACAGGTACTAAGGTGCTTGCCTTGCATATGGCCGACCCAGGTTTGATGCCTGTTACCAGTGCTTGTCCGTTTCTTTGCTTGCAGAAGCCTGTATTCTCTGGGTGAACATGTACTTCTCTCTCTCTCTCCCCTCATGTGTTTCTAAGTAAGTTTCAATAAAAACTACATTGCTTCTCACACACACAAAATAATCATCTCTATCTGCAGCACCAAATATTACATTCCAGTCATGTGCTAGGCACTAAGTTGAGGGCCTAAAGAAAAAAAACCACTCAATCTTTACACAGTCCAAAGAGGTAAACATAGGGCTGGAGAGATAGCACAGCGGGAGGGGCGTTTGCCTTGCACGCAGCCGAGCCGGGTTCGGTTCCCAGCATCCCATATGGTCCCGAGCACTGCGAGGAGTAACTCCTGAGTGCAGAGCCAGGAGTAACCCCTGTGCATCACCAGGTGTGACCCAAAAAGCAAAAAAAAAAAAAAAACAAAACAAAAAACAAAGAGGTAAACATGATTGCCATTTTAAAGGTGATGAAATGAGGAAACTGAGACAGAAAGGCTGAGGCATTTGACAAGGTGACAGCACCACTAACCAATGAAATGACTGAACCCAGGCATCAAGACTCCAGAGTTCATGTTCTCAGCCACATATTAGACCAATCCCTTCTGACTTTTTTCCTTTTCTTTGAAGGGAACACACCTGGTTGTGCTCAGGGCTTACTTCTGCCTATGTGTCCAGGAATCACTTCTGGCAATGCTCACCGTATGGGATCAAACCCAGGCCAGCCTCGTGCCAGTACCTTTGTCGCTCTCTGTACCATCTCTCTAGCCCCTCCATTCTGATTTTTTTTAAGTAAAACAGATTTATTTGGAGGGTTTTTGAAGGGAAGGAACAGGGAAAGAGTGAGAGAGAGACAGAGACAGAGAGAGACAGAGAGGCTAACACACTCAAGAGAGAACGTGGGCTTCTCCAGGGGCAGAGAAAGCCCCTATACACATCCCAGCATTAGACATTAAAGTACACATCTCAAGAGGAGAGATGCGGGGCTGGAGTGATAGCACAACAGGTAGGGCCTTGCATGCGGCTGACCTGGGTTCGATTCCCAGCATCCCATATGGTCTCCCGAACACCGCCAGAAGTAATTCCTGAGTGCAGAGCCAGGAGTAACCCCTGTGTATTGCCGGGTGTGACCCCCCCAAAAAAGAAAAAAGGAGGGGAGATGCGGGCACCACATGTGCTCAGCCATGTGGGCACAAGCAGCACACGGGCTCAGGCAGCATATGCGCCTCCATTCTGATTTTAATTATTTATTTATTTATAGTAGATTTTTTTTGGGGGGGGCTCACACCTGGTGATGCACAGGGGTTACTTCTGGCTCTGCACTCAGGAATTACTCCTGGCGGTGCTCAGGGGACCATATGGGATGCTGGGAATCGAACTCGGGTCAGCCACGTGCATGACAAACGCCCTACCCACTGTACTATCACTCTAGCCCCCATTCTGATTTTTAAATACTGCTCTCAACCTAACTGTAAAGGCTAGAGAGACAGTTCACTAGGCTATCTTTGCATGCTTGAGGTTCAATCCCTGAGGGCACTTTCAGGAAGGACCCCTGAGCACAGAGCCTGGAGCACTTCAGGGTATGCCCCCCTACAAACATACACATACACACAAAACAAAAACAACTGAGGGGTTGGAGTGATAGTATAGCAGTGAGGCATTTGCCTTGCACATGGAAGACCTGGGTTTGATCCCTGGCACCCTATATAGTTCCCTGAGCCCCACCAAGAGTGACTCCTGAGAGCAGAGACAGGAGTAATCCCTGAGCACAAATGGGTGTAGCCCCCCCAAAAAAATTCTACAACAGTAACAGAAAACTAATCCCTAACCAATATACAGTTAATCAGAGAAGCAGTCAAAATATTTTCTAAAAAAAAATATTGGGCGATTTTGGGTCATATCTCGCAGTATTCATAGCTGACATTTAACTTGTGCTAGAAGGACTATGAGGTGCTGGAAATTAAGTTTCGGTCTCCCACATGTGTGCATATCCTCAGCCCACTGACCTCTCTACAGTCCAATATGTACTTTTTTTTTTTTTTGCTTTTTTGGGTCACACCTGGCGATGCACAGGGGTTACTCCTGGCTCATGCACTCAGGAATTCCTCCTGGCGGTGCTCGGGGGACCATATGGGATGCTGGGAATCAAACCCAGGTTGGTCGCGTGCAAGGCAAACGCCCTACCTGCTCTGCTATCACTCCAGCCCCTGTTCTAAATTCTTATAAAGAATCCTCTTTAGGGGGCTGGAGTGATAGCACAGCGGGTAGGGTGTTTGCCTTGCACGCAGCCAACCCGGGTTTGATTCCCAGCATGCCATATGGTCCCCCGAGTACCGCCAGGAAGAATTCCTGAGTGCAGAGCCAGGAGTTACACCTGTGCATCCCCGGGTGTGACCCATAAAGCAAAAAAAATAAGAATCCTCTATAACTGCTTATGCCCTGAACTGAGGAAAGACACTATGTGAAGAAGTGGCTTCCACCTATGATCTCTTTTTGCTTGAGAAATTTTTATGCAACCCAAGTATATAAAGTAGGTAAAGGTAAAGGCCCTCCCGTTGATCGTCGATTTGCTCGAGCGGGCCCAGTAACGTCTCCATTGGAGACTTTGTTGTTACTGTGTCTGGCATATCGAATACTCTCGGTAGCTTGCCGGGCTCTCCGAGAGGGGCGGAGGAATCGAACTCGGGTCGGCCATAGTTGGCCGCTTGTAAGGCGAACGCCCTACCCGCTGTGCTATTATACAAATCAAACATTTACTGACAACAAGTATTTCAGAATCTGAGGCTAGACCTAGCAATACTCAGGAGTCATTCTCTGGCAGTGGTTAGAGACTGTGAGGTACCAGGGATCAAACCCAAGTTTCCTACACATGAAGTATATGCTCAGCCCTCTGACCCATCTCTCAGTCCATAAACTTTAAAATAAATTTCACAATCCCCACATTTAATTAGGCAACCCTATATGGGATCATGATGCAGTTTAAGCAGCTAAGCTCTCAAGTAAGGGACAGAGACCAAATCAGTTTCTCTGTGGTCAGAGCTCTGCAGTTAAGAAAGAACACATGTGGCCAGGATCTGAAGCTCCCAACAGAGCCTGAGAAGGAAAGCCCAGCAGCAAAGCAGAAGAACGTGGACGCTGACATCATATACCAAGTGTAAATAAAAAAACATCAACAGGCCCCAGTATAAAAGGTTCTTAGAGGGTGGAAGAACCAAAGAACCTCCAGAGCCCAACCAGACTTTGGAGCAGTTAAGGATCCTTTTCAGAGGGAATAGGACCTAAGTTAATTCCATGCTGAGAGAATGTCCAGGAAGAAAAACCGAAGGGTGGAGGGGTAGGATGAATGTGGCACATAGGGAAAGGAAGTAGTTATGAGTGAAAAAATAGTAAAAGGGATGGGGCGAAGCTGGTAGGGTGCATGCCTTGCATGTGACAGACCAGGTTTGATCCCTGGCATCCCATATGGTTCTCCAAGTACTGTTAGCAATGATCCCTGAGATCAGAGCGAGGACTGAGCACTACCGTATGTGGCACAAAAACAAGATGGGGGTGGAGAGAGAGGGAGGCAGGGGGAGGGAGAGAAAGGGAGGGAGAGAGGGAGGGAGAAAGAGAGAGGGAGAGAGAGAGAGAGAGAGGGAGAGGGAGAGAGAGAGAGAGTGCAAGAGCAGAAACGCTATTTCCAGAGAGAATAACCAACACAGAATACCAAGATATCAATTCCTGGCGATGCCTCTGGGATGCTATGAGATCTGGGCTTGTTTTTTCATCTGTAAAATGGGATTAATCCTCTACAGGCACATAATAGAATTCACAGACAGACCTATCATATGGACTTGGGCTTATTTTTGTTTTTGCTTTCTGGATCACATCCAGTGATGCTCAGGGATTACTCCTGGCTCTACGATCACGATCACGACCATCCTGTTATTCATCGATTGCCTCGAGCAGACCCCAGTAACGTCTCCTTCGTCCTAGCCCTGAGATTTTTAAAAAAGTGCCATATTCAAGGCTCACGATCACGATCACGACCATCCTGTTATTCGTTGATTGCCTCGAGCAGGCCCCAGTAATGTCTCCTTCATCCTAGCCCTGAGATTTTTTAAAAAGTGCCATATTCAAGGCTCTTTCAGAGTTAGGAAAATGAGACCCATCATTGTTACTGGTATTTGGCATATTGGGTACGCCACGGGGAGTTTGCCACACTCTGCCGCGTGGCAGAGGAACATAGGCATGCGGGTCCCGGGACTGAGATCTCCAAGCCTACTCAGATCGGGGCTGAGCATCCTCCACCCAGATCCTCCAAATTCCAGTAGGCGGGGGTCACACCCACCAACTGGCCCCCTGGCGCCATGTAATCCCATCAACGGCCAAGACTCAGAGACTATAAAACCCAGCTCCCAGAAGAGAACAGCGCAGAGTCTCCTGCCCCCACACCTGGCTGTCCTCGCCGGGGCCCCCTGGAGGGGAGCGGGTTGAGTTTCCCTCCCCACCCCGACCAGGGCTCCGGCAGCTGAAGACCTCCAGAATCAGCCACCACCATGCTGAGACAACTCTCCGCACACATGAAGGTACTGGCAGAGGAACATAGGCATGCGGGTCCCGGGACTGAGATCTCCAAGCCTACTCGGATAGGGGCTGAGCATCCTCCACCCAGATCCTCCAAATTCCAGTAGGCGGGGGTCACACCCACCAACTGGCCCCCTGGCGCCGTGTAATCCCATCAACGGCCAAGACTCAGAGAGCACCCTGGCTCTACAGTCAGGAATTATTCTGAGTGTAGAATAATAGTTGGTGCCTGGGGGACTATATGGGATGCTGGGGATTGAATCTGGGTTGGCCACATGCAAGGCAAACACCCTACCTGCTGTACTATCTCTCTGGTTCCTTGGGCTATTTGCTAAACAGAGAAGGGCATTACCAGGCTAAAATAATGTTTCCAATAAGCCAAATCATGTGCATTAATACTTGATACTACATGAGGTATATTATTAGTTGTTACAGGTGAGAAAAGTTAGGAACAGATTCATTATGAAGTCATCTACAGCAGCTTAAGCATATACCTTTATGTAGACGAGGTGGGATCTAAGCCACACCCTGATTCCAATGTCTATGTTATTTCCATGATACTTGCCCATGTTACTGCCAGCTCTTTTACTATGCAACAAACAGCACAATAGTTTTATAAGTAGATAGGCTCGCTGGAAAAATTGTCAGTCCTAGGGTCAGAGATAAATAACAGCAGATTTAGAGCCAACTAGCACAGCAGTAGGGCGTTTGCCTTATAAGCGGCCAACATGGCCGACCCGAGTTCGATTCCTCCGCCCCTCTCGGAGAGCCCGGCAAGCTACCGAGAGTATCTCGCCCGCACGGCAGAGCCTGGCAAGCTCCCCGTGATGTATTCGATATGCCAAATACAGTAATAACAAGTCTCATGACGGAGACGTTACTGAGCCCGCTCGATCAAATCGATGAACAACGGGAGGACCGTGATACCGTGATACCTGATGTGGAAAAAACAGAAGATGAATGGTCTACAGGAGTCGTCTAGGGGTGGGAGTAGGGGGTGAAGTTAGAAAGGCAGACTTGATGAAAAATAGAAGCAGGTCTTAAAGAGCAGAAAGAGTCTCTGGAAGCTGGTGAGAAAGCAGGCTTTGAAAACTCAATTCAACTAGACTGGGGAAGGGCAGAGGCCAAGAAATCACCCAAGTGGCTTCCTTATGGTACATCTGCCCCTGATGATAAATTACTGTGTAGATCATGCATTAAAAGGTAAGCTCCACAAAGGCAGGAATCTTTGTCCTCACATACAGCCCTGATACCCATAACAAGCAGTCAGTATAATTAACCAAGCTATGGATGAACCCCTCAAGCTAAGTGAGCATAATTAAGCACAAGTGCAGTTGGTTTGGGACAGGTGTTTAGGACAGTGAATGGGAAGAATTTCAAACACTAACACTTATAGTCAAATCACTCACTAAAGAGGACCAGAGTCATCCTTCATTACTTTTCAGTGAGTCAGCATTCAGGCTTCAAAGTACATGTAAGAAGGTGTGGGGACAGCAGCATTTTCCCACCAAGAAATTGGGTGTCTTGGTATCCTGACCTAAAACTCAGCATCATAGAGCAAAAGCACCTTGCTGTTTTGGCTCTCTTTTGATGCTATTCCATAATTGAAGGCATGTCCATCAGGAGTGAATTCTGAAAATAATCATTATGAAAAGTTTCTCAGAAATCCAGTCCTCACAAAGAACACAACCCTTTATCTATCTAGAAAAACAATTCAATTCTCAAAACCAGCTCCTTGACAAGCCTTAGGCTGATAATTTCATACAATGCACACTTTTACATTAATGTCACCTCTAGATTTTAAAAATCTCCTCTACTTGCTTAGGAATTCCATGGGGCAGGAGGAAAACAGGGGGGAATCTTAATCTTCATCATCTGTAATACAGGGTTCCACATAGTGCTAGATAGGTTTCCTCAATAGGACCATTTTAACCCTGCTATCCTAATATAATTTCCCTTAGAGCAAAGCTACTCTTTATGTTTCTCAAAGCTCAGAACAGGGGTTAAAAAAGAAAGAGTCCCAGGTGTTGGAGCAATAGCACAGCGGGTAGGGTGTTTGCCTTGCACATGGCCGACCAGGGTTCGATTCCCAGCATCCCATATTGTCCCCCCAAGCACCTCCAGGAGTATTCCTGAGTGCATGAGCCAGGAGTAACCCTTGTGCATCACCGGGTGTGACTCAAAAAGAAAAAAAAAAGAGTCCTAGTGAAAGGAGATACAATGAGAGCTCTAGGACTGGGGAGAGTAGAAAAGGAAGTATGCCCAGGCAGCAGTGATTTTTTTGCAGTCCTCTCTGTAAGGAGTCCCAAGGTACCCAGAGGGAGTGGGCCACTTCAGAAACCAGTCTACCACAGACTGTTGTTCCTTTTCAGTGAGTTCCTACTTTTTTTAATTTTAGGGGCCTAGCTTTTTAATTTTAGGGGCGACAGGGGCTTACTCCTGGCAGTGCAGGGAGGGACCATATGAGGTACCAGGGACTGAACCATAAAGGCAGCATGCAAGCCTTAATCCTTGTCTCTCTTTGGTTCCCATGTCACAACTTTAACCTATCAAATGGAGCTATGTTTCCAAAATCCAAAGAAAAACAGCTGATTTCCAGATAGAACGCTTGTTGTCCACATAGCTAAACTGGCTTCGATCCCTGACACTCCATATGATCCTCTGAGCACTACCAGGAGTGATCCCTGGATGCAAAGGCAGCTGAGCACCACTAGATGTGGCCCAAAAAACAATAACAAGAAAGAAAACCAAAGACCTAAGTGGTAGTACAGCAGGTAGGGCATTTGTTTTGCACATGGATGACCCAGTTTCGATCCCTGGCATTCAATACAGTCCCCAAAGCACAGCCAAGAGTGACCCCTGAGCACTGCCGTGTGTAACCAAAAAAAAAAAAAAAAAGGTAAGGTAAAGGCCCTCCCGTTGATCATCGATTTGCTCGAGCGGGCCCAGTAACGTCTCCATTGGAGACTTTGTTGTTACTGTGTCTGGCATACCGAATACGTCACGGGGAGCTTGCCAGGCTCTGCCATGTGGGCGAGATACTCTCGGTAGCTTGCCGGGCTTTCCGAGAGGGGCAGAGGAATCGAACTCAGGTTGGCCATATTGGCTGCGTGCAAGGCAAACGCCCTACCGCTGTGCTATCGCTCCGGCCCGGAAAAAAAAAGAAGAAATAAAAACTGCTGATTTCTAGGAAATAACTTCTTCATGGGATACCATTTGAGGTCCAATAGCTGATAAGCAGATTCTTATGGAAGCCCAGGAGTTCTCAAGGAAGTCAGTGTTCACACTGAATCTTGGATCAGAGCATCAAAGAGTGAGTTCAAACAAAATATTTCCTAGGAGTTTCTGTGCTAAGAATTGCCCACCTTATTGCCATAATTTTCAGTAACTATTTCAACCATGGGCTGGAGCGATAGCACAGCGGGTAGGGAGTTTGCCTTGCATGCAGCTGATCCAGGTTTGATTCCTCCACCCCTCCAGAGAGCCTGGCAAGCTACCGAGAGTATCCCACCCACATGGTAAAGTCTGGCAAGTTGCCCGTGGCATATACGATATGCCAAAAACAGTAACAAGTCTCACAATGGACTGTGTTACTGGTGGCCGCTCGAGCAAATCAATGAACAATGGGAGGACAGTGATACAGTGATCTCAACCATCTCTAAATTTCCTCAATTGCATCCAACTGTTTGAAAAAACATTTTTCTGAATGCCACTGATGTAGAATGGACCCTGATTAGGATGTGAGTGTAGAGGTGACTTTTGGATAACTTATAATTGAACACGAAGGTAAAATGTAACACACAATCTCACCAGAAAAATGATAAACACAGGGATTCAGAAACTCTGGAGCCCCCTTGAGAGAAGAGTAGGCCATGTCCCTGCCCTGCCCAAACCCTGGCAGCCACAACCATATTTCACAGCTGCTACCATACCAATGGCCCAACTCCATTGCCTTATGACTAATCTTTGCAGAGATGTTAAACCGAAGAAAAATTCCAGATACACGGATATTCAGGCTGAGAACCTGAACAGGGTGCACAGCCTCCACTAACCTCTACATTCCATAGCTGCCACCATGTAAACTCATCCATCCGCCCAGTTTTACAGATCCTGGAGATACTAGAGTGCAAGGCCACTCCAATTCCACAATTCTGACACTGTAGTAGCACACCAAATCAGATGGAAAAGTAACATAAAAGTCAACTATGCTCAATAAACAAAAATAGTAACAGAAGGCTCAACTAGAACAAACAACTTCATAAACCCTCAAACTTAATGACCCCATAGTGAGATACAAAAATTTTCAGACTTTCTCTTACTGACATATTCTTTTGATAATTTCATTAGCTATTTAGCTGTAACAAGCAATAAAAAATAAATTATTTTGTGCCTGCTAAGGGGGTAGGAATCGAACTCGAATTGGCCATGCTGGCTGCGTGCAAGGCAAACGCCCTACCGCTGTGCTATCGCTCCAGCCCCTAAGCCTGGGGGTGGTTGGGAAAATGGGGATGATGGTAGAGGGAAGGTCACACTGTTGGTGGGACTGGTGTTGTAACAGTGCGTGCCCGAAACAATTGCATTATGAACAACTTTGTAAAGCATGGTGTTTAAATAAAAATAACTTTAAAAAAACAAAATACACACACACTGGGATTCGAAGAAGTGAAAGATTAAAAGAAATGATTGAAGAAGAGACAGAGTGGCCGCAGAGACAGTACAGTGGGTATGGTGCCTGCTTTGCAAGCAGTTGACCTAGGTTCGATCCCCAGCATACAGTATGGTTCCCTGAACCTGCCAAGAGTAATTCTTGAGTGCAGAACCAGGAATCAGTCCTGAGCACTGATAGGTGTGCCCCTGCCCCTCCATTCCAAAAGAGAGAGGAGAGAGAGAGAGAGAGAGAGAGAGAGAGAGTTTAAACTGTACCTTGAAAGAATCAAAATACAGAACTAAGAACAAAGAGATCAATGGTGGACACGACTTGCCTTACATGTAAGAGAGGTTCTGGCTTCAATCCGCAGCACCACAAACATATTAACAAAATATAGGATTAAAGCACTGTAGCACTGTCCTCCCATTGTTCATCGATTTGCTCAAGCAGGCACCAGTAACGTCTCCATTGTGAGATTTATTGTTACTGTGTTTAGCATATCGAATACGTCACAGGGAGCTTGCCAGTCTTTACCATGCAGGCAAGATACTCTCGGTAGCTTGCCAGGCTCTCCGAGAGGGGCAGAGGAATCAAACCCGGGTCGGCCAGGTTGGCCGTGTGCAAGGCAAACACCCTGCCATTGTGCTATCACTCAAGAGCCACATATTAGGGCCAGAAAGATAGTACTGCAGGTAAGATACTTGCCTTGCATGCAGCTGACCCGGGTTCGATCCCCAGCATCTGCTATGGTTCCCTAAACACCGCCTGGAGTGATTACTGAGTGCAGAGCCAGGAGTAAGCCCTGAGAACCGCCGGCTGTGTCTCCCCCTCACCCCACAAGTAAGAGAAAAGCCACATCCATACCAGGCAAACATGAGAGCTCTTCTATGCAGAAAGAATCACATGAAGGCATAGAGAGGAAACTCAGTAAATGAGAGCTAGAGGGTTCAATAGGTTAAGCTCATGCTTTGCATGTTAGAGGCCCCTGTTCAATCCCCAGGACTGCAGTCCCCCAAGCATCAATGGGAGCAACCAACCCCCAAGCACAAAGTCAAGCACCACCAGGTAGCCCCCCCCCACCCCGTCACTTTCCCCCAAATGAGAGAGAACAGTAAGTGGCCAGTTGTTAACAGTATCTGGGATAACTATCAGAAGTACACAGATCAATCACATAGACAGCAGGTACTCAAAAGAATGCTGGGGGGGAAAAAGCCTGAGTCTAAAACAGTCTAGCCTATTTTAGGCTTGAGTTCAAACCCCAGAACCACAGGGGATGGTTCTATGCCCCTGCCGAGCACGGCCCCCCCCTTTTTTTTCTTTTAAATGCTGAAAGAACTGGATTAAGTCAGAGAACTGTGAATGGTTAGGATTGAATTAGAAAACAAAGGAGTTGTTACATTCCAGAAAAAATGTCTAATTGTATGGCAGTGTCTATGGAGAAAAGGCCAAGTCTAGGAAAGAGGTTAACAACATTCTGGAATTTCAGATTAATCAAACTTCCTTCTTCGGAAAATGTGGAAAAAGAGGTGCGAATAGTTTAACCGATGGGCTCACAGGAATACAAATTGTTGGTGTGTGAATTAAGGCAGTGGCAGAGTAAGGAGAGAAAGTGAGAGAGCTTCCTGGCCAACTTCCAAGCCTGTTTTCTTTCTTCTCGCATCATTTTCTCAAGCATCTTGCTGAGTGATGCAGCCCTGTTGGGACTTCACTTTGGCAACCACCATGGGAAACCTACAAAGATCGCCAAAGTGCCAAAGCCTCCCCCACTGTTCCTTTCACTTTTGCCTTGACCCAACTTGTTACCAAGTCACCCATCCCAAGGCCACGGATGTCTCCAAGGGCAGCTGACGCCAATACTGCGCCTTGCAGATCCCTCACCTAGGTCAATTCTAAGTGGGCTTTAATTATTGCTGGTGTTTCTCTCCCTTCCCTGTGTTGTTGCTGGCACGACCCTAGGTGTGCGTGCACGCAGTTGGCCATGATACTCACGGGGGTCTTTCAATTTAGCTGTGCTCCCTAGAGTATGCAACATGGGGGGGGGGGGGAGCTGGGGACCAAACTCTGGGCCTCCTGCCTGGTTCCGTGAAGACGGGTCAACACAATGGCCGGCGAGGTCTCCCACGGCAGGCAGTGGATCCCCTCAGAGCAGTTAGGAAAAGCAGGAACCCACCCGGACGACACGAACTAGGGCTTGGGCCAAAGAACAAGGTTCATCTTGTTTTGCTGTTGCTGCTGCTGCTGCTGTTTTGTTTTCTGGGCAACACCCGACTGTGCTCGGGGCTTCCTCCTGGCTCGGGACGCAGGGTAGTAACCTAGCTGTCGGTGCTCACTCGGGGGCCCACATCGGGGGGCCGAGGACCGAGCCTGGGTCGGCGGCGTGCAAGGCAAACGGCCTAGCCGCTGTCCCGTCGCCCCAGCATACAGCTCTGGGTGTGGACCC
Source organism: Sorex fumeus (assembly GCF_029834395.1). Taxonomy (NCBI): domain Eukaryota; kingdom Metazoa; phylum Chordata; class Mammalia; order Eulipotyphla; family Soricidae; genus Sorex; species Sorex fumeus. The sequence continues at coordinate 48,537,985 of NW_026606129.1, read as the reverse complement.
CACAGAAGGTCCCAGACGCGGGGACCGGCCGTCCCTCTGGGTCTCCGGGCTCCCCGCAGCGCGGCGAAGACGCCACCCTGCGCGCCGGCCCCCCGAGGCCACGGTCAGGGCCGCCCACCGCGCGCCGGGGCGGTCCCGGCGCCAGGGGCGGGGCAGAACCGGGTCCGCAGCGTCGCCCCGCGGAAGTGGGGAGCTGCGGTGCCAGCTAAGAACGGTCCGGGCCACAAGTCGGGGAGCGGTTCCGAAGGGATGGGGGCCGGCCCGGGAGGAGGATTGGGGGGGGGAGGACCGCCGGCGGGTACGATGGGTGCGGGTGCGCCCGACCCACCGGAGCCCGCCGAGGCCCCTCCTGGCCTCACACGACCCTGCGACGGGGCCCGCGGCGCTGAGGGACGCCTCAGGGGGCGTCACGCGCGGGCAGACGACGGAGATACGCGGGCTGAGAGGAGGAAGTGGGAGGCGCCCACTCACCTTCTTCACGGCCGGCTGGAAGAGGAAGTCACCGGCTTCCTTCAGATCCAGCCAGATCATCGGCATGCGGGGAACGGCCTCCATGGCGGCTAGTGCCCACCGGCCACCCACCGCCGCTCCCCCTCGCTGCCCCGGGTGCTGCCTCAGCCGCGAGCCCCGCCCCGCCCCTCCGCGCCGGAAGTCACTGGTCACGCGAGGACGAAAAAAATGCCCCGCGGCCTGCTGGGAGATGTAGTCTCCGCTCCAGTGGCGGAGACTGAAGCACATGCTCAGTGCGGCGAATCGTCAGCCAGAGACGTGAGGGTTTCTGGGAGTCTTAGTCGGCAGCGAAAGGAATTCTGGGAGTCGTAGTCTTTTCTCCATTTATCTGCAAAGCTCTGCCCCTGCTGGTTTCCTCCTACTGAGCCAAGCAAACTTTGCGGCGTCGACTTCGGCCGCAAGGTGGCGCTCCTCCCCCAGGGGAAGAAGAGCATTGGCCAATTGGCCAACGCGCCCGTCCTTTGGTAGTCTGAGATAGTGTGGAGGATCAGACCAGGTGTGATTAGTAGGGATAACGTGGGGTCCTTCCCCGAAGAGGGAACTTGAAAATTTCTGGTAAGGGAGGGAGAAAGAGCCAAGAAGTAAGCAAGGTTCCTATCAAGTATCCTGAAGGCTTTCTAATTTAGGAACAGAGGCATGACTGATCCAAGGTAGGGCATTGCATAAGAGCCGGTCGCATCCTCTTGTGAAATGGGAAGAGAATACCTAGATGGAGGAGTCTAAGGTAAAACTTGAAGGTCCAAAGCAGTGTGGAATGGGGGTGAATATATATATCCACATGTGTGCCTCAGGATGCCCAGACTATCTGGATGTGGATCACAGAACAGGAAAAGTTGTTCCTTCTACAAGTGACTTGTACACCAGCCAGGTTTTTAAATAGAGTACGTATTTCCTAGCTTTAAAAATGAAAGAGCTGGACTGGAGAGATAGCACAGAGGGTAGGGCATTTGCCTTGCACGTGGCCGACCCGGGTTCGATTCCCAGCATCCCATATGGTCCCCTGAGCACCGCCAGGAGTAACTCCGGAGTGCAGAGCCAGGAGTAACCCCTGAGCATCGCCAGGTGTGACCCAAAAAGCAAAAATAAAATAAAAATGAAAGGGGGATAGAGAAATAGCATCGTCGTAAGGCCCCCTGGATAGTGCCAGGAGTAATCCCTGAGCACAGAGGACGGGAGAGATGGCTCAGTGGACTGGACACTTTGCATGCAGGAGGCCTGACTAGATCCCTGAGAATCTGCATTGTTCCTCATCAATGAGCAGGAGTATCCTTGAGTAACATCGGGTAAGGCCCCAACACCTAAAATAAATGGGAGGGGAAGGTGACGATCTCAGTCTTAGAGCACTTTCCCTGCCTCACACATGTGAGGCTTTGGAGACTCCTGCCAATGCCCAAAAACTCAAAATCTAAAAATACAATAAAATTCTACCTCTAAACATGGGCTGGAGTGATAGCACAGTGGGTAGGGAGTTTGCCTTGCACGCATCAGACCCAGGTTTGATTCCTCCACCCCTCTCAGAGAGCCCGACAAGCTACCGAGTGTGTCCCACCCACATGGCAGAGCCTGGCAGGCTCCCCATGGTGTATTCGATATGCCAAAAAAACAGTAACAACAAGTCTCACAATGGAGATGTTACTGGTGCCCGCTTGAGCAAATCGATGAACAACGGGAGGACAGTGCTATAGTGCTACCTCTAAACATAGTCACAGTTGAAATACAGGGAATTAGTACTTAAACATATGAATTCAGTGGCCAGAGTGATAGTGCAATGGGTAGGGCATTTGCCTTGCATGCGGCCAACCTGGGTTCAATCCCATATGGTCCCCCCAAATACCGCCAGGAGTAATTCCTGAGTGCAGAGCCAGGACTAACCCCTGAGCATTCACTGGGTGTGACCCAAAAGCCAAAAAAAAAAACCCATATGAATTCAGGGGGACCAGGTCAGTCCATATCATATATGGTATATGGTAACAGTTACCTGAACACAATCAGTGTGAGAGGCATCAAAGACCTGGAGATCTCCTAAGGGGACTTCAAATGCTGAGGCAAGGGGAGGAGATACCAGGAAGGATGTCTCTGGGAGAAGTGGTTCTCTCCTTGTGGAAACATTTCCTCCCAGAGAGTGAACTACCCTCCTAAAGTTTGTCTTGCACTGTTTTCTCACTGTGTTGATACCAGATAAGAATCATTGTCAGTGTGCTTATTTCCCCTGTTAAAATCTAAATCGAGGGACCAGCAAGGCACTTACTAACCTAGGTTTGACCCCCAGCACCACCAGGAGTTATCCCTGAGCACAGAGCCAGGAATAAACCCTGAGTACAGCTGGATATGGTCAACACACACATATACAAATATAGAGTAATCAAGACAAATTACTTTTTGGTTTTTGGGTCATAAGAGTGACCCATGGCTGTGCTCGTGTTATCGTAAATGATACTGGGGTTTTGGACCTGGGTTGGCTACATGCAAGGCAAAAGCCCTTAGAATGGAACAAAGAACCTGCAAGAGTCCAGCGTTTCTCCCTACTTACCCAGCTCCTGGAACAGCGTCCCCCCCTCCAGAGGGTTCCTTGGAGCTTTAGCTACTTTTCCTCCACAAAAAGCATCGCAAAAGTGTTTACAAATATGCCAGACATCAGGGTCTTCTGAGGCCCAGCCTCAAACCAGATCCTCTCTCTAGCTCTGCCAGCAGCTAACATCCAGGCTACAAAGTGGCATCAATACTGGGCTCTGGGTCCACAAAAGCCCAGCAGAGGGCTGGAGCAATAGTACAGCAGGTAAGGCATTTGCCTTGCATATGGCTGACCTGGGTTCAATCCTTGGCATCTCATATGGTCCCCTGAGCCCTGCCAGGAGTAATTTCTGAGTGCAGAGCCAGGAGTAACCCCTGTGCGTCTCCAGGTATAACCCCCCCGAAAAAAAATAATGAAATAATTTAGACTTGAAATAATGAGATTTGGCATTTAGTTTGTTATTTCTTTTCTTTTTTTTTTTTTTTTTGTTCTTTTTTTTGTTTTTGTTTTTGTTTTTTGGGCCAAACTCAGTGATGCTCTGGGGTTATCCCAGATTCTGCACTCAGGAATCACTCCTGGCAGTGCTCAGGGGGCCATACAGAATGTCAGGGATCAAATGCAGGTTGGCCCTGTGCAATGCAAGAGTCTTACCTGCTGAACTACTTCTCTGGCCCATTCTTTCTTTTGTATTATTCTTTCTCATTTTTCCCTTTTGCTCAAAACCAGGTTTAATTTGGGCCCTTGTGCTGGTATCTGTGAATGGAAGGAACCAAAGGAGGTTGTCCCTTCCTGCCTAGAACAAGACCTTTAGGTATAGATAAGGAAGGCCTTTAGGACCCCCCCCCCCCCAAGATAGGGCTTTGGGGGCTATCCAAACTCACTCTCGGAATTACCTGGCGCCAGGCAGTGAGAGCCGAGAGACTGGGTAGCACCTTCTGGGATACACAACCTGCTCTGTCAGGCTGGGGTTGATTTGTGGGGGATGCAGATGCCAAGACCTTCCAGGCCAGCATCTCTGGGTCTGTGGGCAATGGCACACATGAAGGTTCTGAAACATCAGGAGTGTGGCCACACCCCTATTTCCACTAATGAATGTAAGTAACTTATGAATGTTACTTGGGCAAGGGCAAGGGTTCCTGGACTCTGCCCCTTTGCTAATCACCCCATTACCCAAGGGGAAGTTGAGGCCCAGGAAGGGCAGAATCTTGCCCAAGGACTGACCCCTTTCTTCATGGTTCTCTGGCTTTGAAAAGGCTTTGACCGCAGTTATTTGCTCAGGGAAGCACAGGAGCTGCGTGACATTCTGAAGGAGTCACAGGTCTTGCCAGTTCTGTGTAAGGCATGGAAATGTTTGTGAAGAGAATCAACGGTTGTGGAATGGGGGTCCAGGGAGACTGCACAGGGGTCAGGGGCCCATGCTTTGCAAGTGCAGGAACTTTGTTTGATCCATCACCACATGGCCTCCCAAAATTTCAAGGTATAACCCGTGGACTCAGAACCACAGGGCCCAAGTGGTATATCTTCAGGTCTGAGCACTAAACCATGTACCCCCATTGGCCAACTGGCCCTCGGGTCTCCTGATCCCTGCTTGGGAGCACTTCCCCTCCACCATTTTTGTTTGTTTGGTTTTTTTGCCACACCCAGCTGTTTTCAAGGCTTATTCCTGGCTTTGTGCTCAGGGATTACTCCTGGTAGGCTCAGGGTGCTAGGTATTGAACCCAGGGTGGGGGGGTGAGGGGGATGGGGGCCACAGCTGGTGGTGTTCAGGGGCAATTCCTGGCTCTGTGCTCAGTGGTAAGCCCTGGCATTGCTCAGGATACCCTATGTGGTGGCAGAGATTTAAACAATGGCAAGGCGAGAACTGTAATCTCTGTATTATTTAGCCTGCTCCCCAACTTAAATTTTTTAAGGACCAGATCCCTGACACCACCCCACATTCCAAGGGTTTTTTGAGCACTGCAAATAAAGTATGCAACATCCAGTCGTTGCTATAGTAAGGGAAAATAATTTGTGGTTAGTAATGTAAAAGTCACACCTACCAACTGGCCCCCTGGCGCCGTGTAATCCCATCAGCGACCAAGACTCTGAGACTACAAAAACCAGCTCCCGGAGGAGAAGAGCGCAGTCTCCAGCCCCCGTGCCTGGCTATTCCTCGCCGGGGCCCTTGGAGGGGAGCGGGTTGAGCTTTCCTCCCCGACCTGGCCAGGGCCCCGGCAGTCGAAGACCTCCAGGACCAGCCACCACCATGCTGAGACCACTCTCCGCACACCTGAAGGTACCGGCAGAGGGACAAAGTCACGTGGGTTCCGGGGCCGAGATCTCCAAGCCTACTCGGATTGGAGTCGAGCATCCTCCACCCAGATCCTCCAAATTCCAGTGGGCGGGGGTCACACCCACCAACTGGCCCCCTGGCGCCGTGTAATCCCATCAGCGGCCAAGACCCTGAGACTATAAAAACCAGCTCCCGGAAACGCGCGGCCGTATTTGCAGCCGCGCGACATCTTATTATGACATCTCATTCCTACTTTGACAAACTGGCAGGCTACCGAATGTAGCCTGCCCACACGGCAGAGTCTGGCAAAGTCCCCGTGGCATACCCAATATGCCAAATACCAGTAACAATGATGGGTCTCATTCTCCTAAAGAGCCTTGAATATAATCTCAGGGCTAGGATGAAGGAGACGTTACTGGGGCCTGCTCGAGGCAATCGACGAACAGGATGATCTGTGATCTGTGATCTGTGAATGTAAAAGTCTCTTTCCAGCACCATAAAGAGAAAAGATTCACATTTTAGCGAACATTCTTACAGGCACTTTGTTAATAATACTTGTTGGGTATTGATAGCAGATGATTTTCCATGCAAGGAATTACACTTTATATTGAGGGTTATACTGGCATAGTCTGGCTTGGTCTGTGCAAGCTTTGTTTCCCCACCCCACACACACATTCCATTTCCTGTCCTCTCAACCATCGGTCTTTCCTGCAATTTAGAGAGTTATAAAATGTATATCAATTTGCGAATGGGAGAGTTTGGGAATGTCTCAAATGGTAGAGCATAGATCCCTTGAGTTTGATCCCGAGAACTACATGGATGGACCACTGGTGTGTCACCTATTTAAAAGGGTGTGTGTGTGTGTGTGTGTGTGTGTGTGTGTGTGTGTGTGTGAAATTACATCCACCACTGTTTCTTCCCTTTGTTACCAAGCATCCTGTGTTCTTAAGATTGATCCATCCAGTTGTTATGTGCTCATCTCGCATGTTGCTCTGTCTCAGGATTTCCCAACCTCCAGCCTTATTGACATTTGAGGCAAGACTATTCTTCACTGGGTTTTGGATTTGGGTTCTCCTGTACATTAAGGAAGGCCTAGCAGTATCTTGGCCTTAAGCCACTGGATGCCAGTTGTGGAAGTTTAAAACAAAAATCGCTCTAGAGGGCCAGAATGATAGTACAGTAGGTAGGGCACTCACCTTGTCCACAGCCGACCCAGGTTCAGTCCTTTTCTTGTTGGCACCACATATGGTCCCCTCAGCCTACCAGGAGTGATCTTTGAGCACAGAACCAGAAGTAAGTCCCCAGTACCAGCAGGTGTGTCCCCTCACAAAAAAAAAAAAAACAAGAAACACAACTCTAGATCTTGACAACTGTCTTGAGGAGGGGGTGAGGAACAAAACTTTACCAATTGATAACTACTGCTTAGCTACTGCAGGAAGGTTTACCATGTGCATTGCCCTCTTCTCTTTTTCCTTCTTCCCTGTGACGAGTACAAGACTAGCTCCTACCAGGCCAGTTACAGTAGAGCCTCCTTCCTCTGCTAAGCACCTATGATATGTAGGACCCCGATCACTCTGTGAATTTGTCTTCCAAAAAAGGATCAGACACAGGAGAATGTGCCACAGTGTGAAGCATATATAGTCTGAGACTAGTTTCCCACCATTCATCATGCCTGCATGCATTATAAAATGAAACTTGGGCTCCAGGTTACCCGTTGGGGCTAGGCAGGACTGTTCATGCTTTGATCCTTTCTCCTACTTCCGACTCCGACCTTTCCACATCTACCCTTAACTTTTAGAGGAAGAATCCTGCGCTGCTCAGTGCCTTGGTTTTCCCACCAGAGGGGTTCAGTGGGAGCACTGTCTAGTTGTTCTCCCACATTCTGAGTTTTCTTCAGAAGAGCAGGACAGGGCTGTAGTGGGTAAGGCTTGTCTTATATGCAGCAAACTTGGAGTTCGATCCCCAGCATCCCATAAGGTCCACAGAGTCCGCCAGGAATAATTTCTGAGTATTTTTATAAGGTTGTTCACAATAATTTATTACATTCAATATTCCAGTACCAATCCCACCACCATTATACCTTACTCACCACATTTACTTCAAATTTTCCCAAATGCCACCCAAGCCTCCCCCAATAGCAGGCCCTAAATTATTTTGTATTGCTTGTTATGAATAATTCTCTAAAAATGATCAAAAAAGTTTCCTTAAGGGGGGCGTTCCGGTCCGTCCTTCACGCCCTACCGAGGTCACCAGTTGCCCCCCGCGAGCGGCTCTCCAGCATGGCCACGGCCCCAGAAGCACAAGGACTTAATGCAGAACCCGGCAGCTTGGAGCAGAAAAGTGAACGGACTATGCGTTAATCCAGGCCATCAGGTCTGTCCGGAGGGGAAAGGGTGTTGCCCCAGTCGCCTTCTCCTCTCTGGAAAGAAAGATGGCGGCCGCATGGGAGCCTTGTGGACAGCAGGTATGAGCCGGGGAACTGGGGGGCGACTAAAACCTCATGGGAAGGGGGGCGTTTCGGTCCGCCCTTCACGCCCTACCGAGGCCACCAGTTGCCCCCCACTAGCGGCTCTCCAGCACGGCCACGACTCCAGAGCACAGAAACCAATTTCTTAACTATCTGACTTTCAGTAGAAATACTTCCAGGGTCAATAAGTAAAATAGCAGAAATCCAAAACCAACATATAATTCTTGAACCCAGCTGTAGAAAGCAAATCACTTCACAATGCTTTTTCAGCATGTCTGATTGGGGGGGGGGGGTAAACTCTAAATAATAGTGGTGAATCTTTTATTGAAACAATGAATCTAATCAAAGCAGATAGAGTGTTAACTAGAATTCATCTGCCCCACAGGGACTGGGAGGGGTGGGGGGTGGGGTTTTATTGGGGTTCTTCATGGTAAAAAATAAGTTTTGGTAAAGGGAAATGTGCTGGATATTTGCATGACTGAGACCTAAACCTGAAAGCTTTGTAACCTTTCCCATGGTGATTCAATAAAAAAAAAAAAAAAAAAGTTTCCTTAGAAGAAAGTGTGTGAAGATTGTTGTATCTCACCATGCAGTTATCAAGCCCTTGTATAAGAGATTACTAACATGCTATTACAGGCTGAGCCTTGTGTGCTAACATTATTTTAATTGAGATCCGTTGCCTTCTACCTTACATCCTATCCAATGTGTACTACATCAGTGGTATGTTGCGGCCGTGTGCTCCAGAAATTCTAAAATTTTAAATAAAGTAACACAGCTGGAGTTAAATTTTTAACTGGATGGTGACTTTGGGGTCTGAGGCATCTCTGAAACTTTTCTTTTTATCTCTTTAGAGATTTATCTGTGAGTCTCTGCATCATGGCCGGTTATGAAGCTTACATGGCATGGTGTTGGAGGCAGTTCCTGGGTGTGACTTCCAGGCTCCTGGATGAACAGGGTGATGGAGGGTTGCTTATCCCTGATTTCATGAGAGCCTGAAGATTTTGGTCACAAAGTCCACATACCTCAGTTTTTCAACAAATTCATTCATGGATGAGGCTGTGGAGATCGACTGTGAGCATGGTGGTGATTGCATTCCAGAGGTTTTTGGTTGCTTGGGCTCTGCTAGGGCAGGTGCGGGGACTCACACGTATATGAGGGCCAAACTCTTTCCTGAATTTTTAAAATTTATTTTAATTATACGTTTAAAAAAATTTACCCTGGTTCATATGTGGCCTGCTTACCTTGCCTGCAAGGAGTTCCAGAGAGAAGTGGCCAGTGAGACGGTGGAGGAGCTGCCACCCTCCAGCCATGTGGCACTGTGTGCCACAAAAGGTCAAATCAAATCTCACAATATTTTCAGAGTTAGGCATCTGGATTACTTTGTTTGTTTTTGGTTTCGAGGCATACCCAGTGTTGTTTGGGGGCTACTCCTGACTCTGGATTGGAGGCAGGGATCATTTCCAGGGGTACCTGGGAAAACTTGTGATGCCAAGGATCAGTCTGGGATTGGTCACATGCAAGGCAAGCAGCTTAGCACCCCGAATTATCTCTTTGTCCTGGGTCAGGACACCCAGGGTTTTAAAGACTGACAATCAATTTGTGAGTGAATGAGTGTGTGTGTGTGTGTGTGTGTGTGTGTGTGTGTGTGTGTGTGAGAGAGAGTGTGTATGTGTGCACCTATGCAGACTGGGGATCAAACTCAGATTCTCATACACGCAAAGCATTTGCTCTACCACTGACATTCCAGCCCAAATTTTACAAAAAAAAAAAAACAAAAAAAAAAACATATGTAGCACTGGAGATGGCAACCTGAGATAGCCTTAGATGGTACCACCTCTTGTGTACCTGCTGAGAAGCTATTATATACAGAGGCCATTGGTGCTGAGTACTTGTTTTGGGATCAAACCAGATCAACCAGGCCGAAATAGCTGGAGGTTCTAGATTGTCAGAACTGGAGGCAGCTGCCTCAAGGCCCTGTGGGAATGCTGAGGCCCAGAGTAAGGGTCGTGCCTACACTATGCCCAGCTCAGGGTTCTTGCCCCATTCCTAGACCTGGCCTATTGCCCAAATGTCGTTGCCTTTTAGTCAATGTTCTTTGGAAACATTGGTCAGTGTGGGGCCTCTTGCCCAGGAAATGGGAAATCCTGTCCAGGGTGGCACACAGACCAACATGTTGCCAACACCCCTTGGGCAAGTCCTAAGTAGGACTTAAAAGGGACTGCATGTAGGAACGGAGGGTAGATGGGACAATGGCAGAAGGTTGGCGGGTGCTCGTGCTCATAGTGGCCTTGGCAGCCATGGCCTGCGTGGCCCAATGCCATTCCAGCTATGAGGACATAGTCAACCAGGCCTTACAGATCTTCAACCATGGGCAGCACGGGAAGCCGCTCTTCGGCCTGCTGCAAACCTTCCCAGAGTCCACTTTGGTGAGTCTAATTGCCCCAGCCAGAGGAGCAAGACCAGCCTTGCAGCAACCAAGAGTATGGGCAGGAGAGGCTGTGGGCAGCAGCACCGAGTGTCCGGTGAATAGGAGCTGTTGTTACAATCATACTGTTTCATAAAGCCTCCCTTTAGGACTGGCAGCCAGATGGCAGGTAAACGCAGGGTTTGACCTAGGGATGAAATGTGGGTCTGGAGCTGGAGGAATATGCAAAAACAGTTTCAAAAGACAGACAAGAGTTAAGGGGTGTGACCTGTCCCTCTCCAGGGGGAGCCAGTGTCCCCTGCTCATCCACCCACCTTTACCTCTCTTCTTGCAGTTGGGATAAAAGGCAGACTCTTGCACTTCAACTGAATGGACCCCATACAGCTCTGAAATGCTGTTCTTTTGGGTGTTTGTTTGTTTGTTTGTTTGTTCTGGGGTATATTAATCCCAGCAGTGCTCAGGACTTATTCCTGGCTCTGTGCTCAGGGATCATTCCTGGTGGGGCTCAGGGATCTGTATGGGGTACCGGGGACTGAACCTGAGCTAGTCTTATGCAAGGCAAGTGCCCTACCTGCTATAATATCATTCTGGCCCTGAAGTGGCATTCTTTGAACAGTTTCCAAAAGCCCCTCATTCCATCAGGCTTGTCTGAGAGCTTTGGTTTGAGTAGAAAGAACAGACCTCTGCTTGGGCCTTTCCAGTTTATCACTGTCCTCTCTCTCTGCCCTGGAAGATGGAGGGTGGAAGAGAGATGATTAGAAACTTTCTCTTGCTTCTCTAGAATGCCACCAACAAGCACCTGTTCAGTTTCCGGGCTAAAGCGACCGTGTGCCAATCAAGCCAGTGGGGACAGGACCAGAACTGTGACTTTCAGGATAACGGGGTGAGCTGAAGAACCCCATCCCACCTCTGGGGAAATATGTGCCTCCCCCCCCCCCCCCGCTCCACCCCCCTGCCATGTGAGGTTTGACTGTGGAAGACCTTTTTGCTTATTTCATTGTTTGCTTTGCTTTGAGGGCCCATATCCAGTGTTGCTGAGGGGGTCTCCCAACTTTACGCTTCGGGTCACCCTTGGTGGCAAGTGATCAAACCCAAGTCCCTTGCATTCAAAGCATGAACTTAGCCCTGTTAGTTCCTACTTCCTCCAACCCTGGAAGGAAGCCTTATTAAAAGCGCCTTCACCCACTACCTGGAGAGATGGTTCAGAATGGTTCAGGTGCTTGAGTCTGATTCCCAGCACTGCAAGGCCTCCCAAGCTACCCTGGGTGTAGCCTGGTGCAGGGGTGGCACCTACAAACATTATTATTTTTCCTTGTTGCTTTTTCTTAATATAAATGATTGGAAGTCCTTGTTAGAAAAAGGAACACATGCCTTTTATTTTTAAGTACTAAATATAAAAGAGAAAGAACAAGTCAGGACCCTTAATCCATCTCAAGGTAGCTGCTTTTGGAGGGGTTTACTACTGACTCTACACTCAGGGATCATTCCTGGCGAGCTTGGGGACAATAGAGGTGCTACAGATTGAACTCGGATAGACCACATGCAAGGCAAGTGCCCTTGTCACTGTACTGTTACTCTGGCCCCACAAAGTGCTTTTTATTTATTTATTTATTTATTGGCTTTTTGGGTCACACCCGGCGACGCTCAGGGGTTACTCCTGGCTTTGCACTCAGGAATTACTCCTGGCAGTGCTCAGGGGACCATATGGGATGCTGGGAATCGAACCTGGGTTGGCCGTGTGCAAGGCAAATGCCCTACCCGCTGAGCTATCACTCCAGCCCAACAAAGTACTTTTTATAAAAATGAAGAAAATGTCATTTTATTGTAGCAGACTAAAAGGACATGGAGAAAGAAAATACAATAGAACAAAAGCTCCATCAGTCCCACTACCAAGGGACAGTCACCATTCCTGCTGATGGTTTGTCATCTGTCATTTTTTTATATATGCATTATTTTTTTCTTTTTGGGTCACACCCAGCGATGGACAGGGGTTACTCATGGCTCTCCACTCAGGAGTTACCCCTGGCGTTGCTCAGGGAACCATATGGGATGCTGGGAATCGAACCTGGGTCTGCCGTATGCAAGGCAGAAGCCTTACCCACTGAGCTATCGCTCCAGCCCCTATGCATTCAATTTTTTTTTTTTTTTACTTTTTGGGTCACACCTGTCGATGATGCACAGGGGTTACTCCTGGCTCTGCACTCAGGAATTACCCCTGGTGGTGCTCAGGGGACCATATGCGATGCTGGGACTCGAACCCGGGTTGGCCGCGTGCAAGGCAAACGCCCTACCCGCTGTGCTATTGCTCCAATGCATGTAATTTCAAACAAACCTAACTGCTCTGGGCGTGCTGACTTGTGAGGCCCTTTTCCAGTGAGTGACCACCTCCATCTGTCCTTGCTCTTCATGACTGCGCCTTACAGCCACAGTCAGGCTCTCCACGGGCTTTGGGGTGATGGCCAAGGTGCGCCTCTGGTCTGAGGAGGATGGGGAAGAGGCAATAGTGGGTCAGGGCGGGCGCATTCTCCAGAGCCAGGATTGCGGGGAACCAGGAGGAGACGTGGACACTGGGGACACTCCTATACCTGTGACCGTTCCCTCACAGGAGGAGCGAGTATGTACCGGCACCTTCTTGCTACCAGGCTCGAATATCCGCATCCTGATGGTCAACTGTGTCCCAGACCAAAGGTCACAGCTGGAGGTGAGTCTCGCACCCCAGGACATAAAGCCGCTACCCCAGTTCCCTCGACCACCACCCTTAGCTGCTTCACCTGTGTCTGTTTTCCTTCTGGCAGCTCTGCCTTAGTTTTTAAAGGATGGCCGAGGTGCCATGTCTGGGCCAATGACTTGGATGTGTGAGGTCTCAGTTTACTCATCTGGAAAATGGGACCCAAAAAGCCCTTCACAATGCAAATTGAAGGGTGGCGGGTGTGAAGTTTATGGAGTGCGGGGGCGATAGAGCTGGAGGATCACTAGGCCACTGGCAGGAGGGCAGGGAGTGGAGTCCAGGGATGGGAGCTGGGGCCAGGTTGGGAGGGACAGTCAAGGTTCTCAAGACATTGGCCCCACTCCTCATTCCACATTTGAGAAAACTGAACCCTCAGTGAAGTGTGCTGGTGGGTGAGTGGAATAGCCAGGAGAGGAGCCCTGGAGTCTGAATTCTCTGGGCTTTGAGAGAAAGTGGCCAGTGGGCACCACTTCCGGGCCCATCACTCACCTCACTGCCTGGAGTGTCAGTAGGGGCACAACAGAAACTTGGGGACACGATTGATGCTCCAGAACTACCCCCACAGGTTCCCCGGGTGAGACGTTCTGCGGGAGCCTCTGAGGAGCTGACAAGTAAGGACCTGCCACCTGCCATCAGGGACATGTACGAGAAGGCCAAGTACGATATCCTTATCAACATCCTGAGACATATCTAGGGCTGGCGAATGAGGACCTATGTTCCCACCATCTTCCATCCCTCAGGGCTCACTCCTGGCTCTGCACTCAGGAATAACTCCTAGAGGGACTTCCCGACCATAGGTGATGAGTCTGCTGTATGCATGTGCCTTACCTACTATACTATCTCTCCAACCCCAATCCATTCCGTTTTTTAATGAAAATTGTATTGGGCTATAATTGACACAATTGGACATATTCAGAATGTGCCTTTTGGAGAGTTCCACATAGTATGTACTGTGAAAAAAAAAAAACAATCACCACGGCTTGCTCTTGAGTCTGTGCTCTCCCTTGAACACACATCTGTATCTCTTTGCTTATTCCTTCTCTGGAGAAACCTGTGTTCTCTCTTGAACACATGCCGCTCTTTTCCTCTCCCCTCACATCTTTCTAAATAAGTTTCAATAAAAACTATCTTGCTTTGCAAAAAAAAAAAAATAATCACCACAATGAAGATAGTGGACACGGCCCTCATCCCCAAATTTCCTTTCACCCCCTACAGTCACAGGCCTGTCTCCCTCCTCCCCCTTTTACTCACTCCGGCTCTCCTTGGGTTACCTCTGGTTACACAGGTTCATTTGCATTTTCCAGAGCTTTAAATAAATGGAATCTACATAGACTAAATGTGTGTGTGTGTTTGTGTTGAAATCCTAACCCCCATAGGATGGTACTGGATGAACCAGTATAGAGTCCTCAGGACCCGGTTAGTGCTCTCGCCGACAAGACTGGGGAGCTCACCACCTTCCCCTTGGTTGGTTTTAGTTTATGAAATTCACTTTATTTTCTACTTTGCTGTTGTGAAGAGCAGGCTTACGTATGTCAGGTTGTAGTGCTAGCCGGATGTCATACCTCTTTAGTTATGGTGTGCAAGCGCGCACACGCACACACACACACAACCTTGGCTGTGGGGTGCATAGAAATTGCTCGTAGTCCCGCACCCTGCATCATGGCGCTGCGAGCCGCGTGGAGCGTGCGGGCAGCCGTCCGCTGCCTGCACGCCACGCGCGTCCGGGCCTGGGCCCCGCGGGCGGGTGCCGCGCGGACCCTGGGCGCTGGCGGGGCGCTGCGGGCCGTGCGAAAGTTCACAGACAAACATGAATGGATCACAACGGAAAACGGTATCGGAACAGTGGGAATCAGCAATTTTGCACAGGAAGCTTTGGGAGACGTCGTTTACTGTAGCCTGCCTGAAGTCGGGACGAAGCTCAACAAGCAAGATGAGTTTGGTGCTTTGGAAAGCGTGAAAGCTGCTAGTGAACTCTATTTGCCTTTATCAGGAGAAGTAACTGAAATTAATGAAGCTCTTGCAGAAAATCCAGGACTTGTCAATAAGTCTTGTTATGAAGATGGTTGGCTGATCAAGATGACACTGAGTAACCCTTCAGAACTAGCTGAACTGATGAGTGAAGAAGCGTATGAGAAATACATGAAATCTATTGAGGAGTGAAAATAAACCAGTATGAAAACACGTAAAAAAGAAAGAAATTGCTTGTAGTATTGGATTTCAGACCATAGAGCTACCAGGATTGTGCTTGGTGTGCGTGGTGATACCGGACATTGAACTTGTGGCCTTATGCTGGCACTGCTGGTACTAGTAACCCACTGAGCTAGGCCCCCCCCCCCGCCCAGGTCTCCCACTCTAACCCCTGACCCCCTTCCTTGGCCCTTTTGCCATGGAGGACATACAGTGTGGACTGCCTTCTAGAAGCCAGGAAGTGGGCTTTCACTAGACACATCTGTAATTCTGGTACACCCCAACCAAACGTGCACCCACACACTGCCACAGCAACAACAAAGGGAAGGGAAAGTAAAGAAGAAAAACAAAACGAGTCTATCCAGTTGTCTCTTCAACTGAACTGTTGGATCTAACAGAAGCAGATGTTCTACACAGAACCAAAGAGAGCGCTCTGCTTGCAATGAAAGGGCTGTTTGTCCCCAGATCTTCCATCCCTGGGGCCACACATCTTTTCTGCTATGGAAGCTGTCTGACTTGTCTCCCCAACAATTCCAATAGGAGACCAGGGTCCAAGACCCTGGGGAACCACTTGAGGGATCTGCATGGGAGGTAGGGATTGATCAGTAGCTTCACTATTTCACGCTTCTTGCTGTGCTAGCAATGGACAGTAGAGGGTGCAAGGGCGCAGCACGGAGATTAGCTAGGAGGCCATCACCGGGAAGGTGGGTGCAGAGAGAGAGAAGCAGAGATCACAGAACTTGGTCCAGATTTGGTCGATGGAGAAGATAGAGTCGAATGACTCATCCCTTGTTCCCTCCCAAGCCTACCCGAGATTAAGTGAGTAACAGGAGGATATGAGTACTATTGAGAGTGGGGACATCCAGTGGTGACATTGGGGCATATTCAGGTGAAGAGGTGACTCTGTGCCAACCCAAAGATAAGACCCCAGATGCCTTCCTCACATAGCAGAAAGGGTTGAGCTCTGAGTGAGGCCTCTTATCATTGGAGGTTAGAAAGAGGCAGAATGGGCACTGCAAGAGTGGATGGAGAACAGAGAGGATCTCTGAGGCAAGGAGAGGGGAGCCTCTGCAGACCAGGCAGGGCGTGCGGGGCAGGGGCTTGTGACGATTTAGCACCCTTAGGCTGTCACTGTAATCCCGCTGGTGGGCCAGAAGGAATGAAAGGCTTCCTTGGTAGGAAGCTTGTCACAGTGTGGTGAGCAGTGGTTAGCACAGGGAAGGGACCACTATGACAATGATAGAGGGAAGTGGTAACTGTGGATGAGGACTATGCTGAAAGGAGATAAAGTTATATGCATGATACCCTCTTGGTAACAGTACTGCTAACCACAGTGCCTAAAAGAAAAACGAAAAAAGGAAAAAGTGCCTGCCAGAGAGGCAGGCTAGGGGTGGGAGGGAAAATGGGGACTTTGGCAGAGGGAAGGACAACTCGTGAAGGAATGGGTGCTCAGACATTGTATGCCTGAAACTCAATGATGAATTTTGTAATTCATGGTGATTAAATTTAAAAAAGACATAATATCCAGGGGTTGGAGTGATGGCACAACGGGGAGGGCATTTGCCTTGCACATGGCTGACCCGGGTTCAATTCCCAGCATCCCATATGGTCCCCTGAGCACTGCCAGGAGTAATTCCTGAGTGCAGAGCCAGGAGTAACCCCTGTGCATTGCCGGGTGTGACCCAAAAAGCAAAAAAAAAAAATGAATCAGGTGCAGAAGAGAAAGACCAGTGGGTAAGGCACTTGCCTTGCATATGGCCGACCTGTGTTCAGTCCCTAACATCTCATATGGTCGCCTGAGTTCTACCAAGAATAATCCCTGAGAACAGACACAGGAGTAAGCCCTGAGCACTGCTAGATGTGGCCTCAAAATAAAACACAAAAATAAAACCACAAAACCGTATGAGTCAATACTATTTTAAGCATGTGACCCAAGTGATAATTCATTTTCATTTCATTTCATCATCCTGTTATTCGTCGATTGCCTCGAGCAGGCCCCAGTAACGTCTCTTTCATCCTAGCCCTGAGATTATATTCAGGGCTATTTAGGAGAATGAGACCCATCATTGTTACTGGTATTTGTCATATTTGGTATGCCACGGGGAGTTTGCCAGACTCTGCCCTGTGGGCAGGCTACATTCGATAGCCTGCAAGTTTGTCCAAAGTAGGAATGAGACAATAAGATGTCATTTAAAAAGTTTTGATAAGATGTCGCGCGGCCGCGAATGCGGCCGTGCGGTTCCGGGATCTGGATTTTATAGTCTCTGAGTCTTGGCCGCTGATGGGATTACACGGCGCCAGGGGGCCAGGTGGTGGGTTTGACCCCCGCCTACTGGAATTTGGAGGATCTGGGTGGAAGATGCTCGACTCCAATTCGAGTAGGCTTGGAGGTCTCGGCCCCGGAACCCGCGTGGCTTTGTCCCTCTGCCAGTACCTTCATGTGTGCGGAGAGATAATAAGTGATAATAAGTTGTTTTTTTTTTAAATGTTTTTTTTTAAATGTTTGCTTGAGAGAAAACCTGGGGCCATTGATGGAGAGGTGGGGTTATGTGGGAACACTGCATGCCTGAAACAGTATTGTAAACAACTATGTAAATCACAGGGTCTAAAAACAAAACCAAAGTGAGAATGCTAAGGAGGTGGGGAAGAAGGAAGAAGAACCTTGGTTCATGGGTGGAGGGAGACTGACACTGGTGGTGGATTTTGAGCTGGAACCTTGGATGCCCAAAACCTTGGTATTAACAGCTTTGTAAATGAGTCCCTAAACTGAAAAAATATAAGAACTTTTATAATGCGAAGAAACTACTAAGAAAACAAAGAAGGGCTGGAGAGAGATTAAAGGAGGTAAGGCATTTGCCTTTGCAAGAGCTATGTTGGCCATGATCCTGGTTCAAATCCTGACACCAAAGATGATTGGCCACTTGAGCACCAGGCAAAGAGCCAAAATAGTGCCCCCTGAGAACCCTGGGTATGCTCCCCCCAATAAAAACATCAAAGGAAAAAAATGAAAAGATAAACCATATTCCGGGAGCAGCAGAAAATATTTGTGAATCACAGACCTAAAAAAGAACTTGTATCCAGAATATGTCAAGAATTCTTACAAACTCATTAAGACATTTGGTCCAATTTTAAAATGGAAAATGTTTTAGTAGATATTTGATTTAATATACATGTCTAATAAGCACATGAAAAGATGCTCAAAACCATTAGTTGTTAGAGAAATGTTAGCTAAAAGCACAAGATATTACTTAAATCCACTAGAATGGCTAGAATCAAAATGAAAGACAATTCCATGAGTTGACTAAGATATAGAGAAGCCAGACCTTCAGACATGGCCGATGAGAGTGTAAATGGTACAGCTACTTTGAAAAAGTTGGTCAGTTTCTAAAAATGTTAAACATAAACTTAGTATATGGAATTACCCAGCATTTCTATTCCTAAATTCTATCCTAAAACAATATGGACATTCCTTCAAAAACTAGTAATTGAGCTTCCATATGACCCTGCAATACCACTTCTGGGAATATATCCTGAGGGTGCAAAAAAGCACAGTAGAAATGACATCTGCACCTGTATGTTCACTGCAGCACAGTTCACAATAGCCAGAATCTGGAAAAAACATGAGTGCCCGAGAACAGCCAACTAGTTAAAGAAACTTTGGTACCTCTGCACAATGGAATACTGCACAGCTGTTAGGAGAGATGAAGTTATGAAATTTGCTTATAAGTGGATGGACATGGAGAGTATCATGCTCAGTGAAATGAGTCAGAAAGAGAGGACAGACATAGAAGGACTGCACTCATTTGTGGAATATAAAATAACATGAGATGGACATCCAAGGACAGTAGATACAAGGGCCAGGAATGTTGCCCCCATAGCTAGAAGCCTGCCTCATGAGTTGGGGGAGAAGGCAGCTGGAATAAAGAAGGGATCACTAAATCAATGATGGTTGGGGCAATCGTTCAGGATGGGAGATGTATGCTGAAAGTAAAGAACCAAACATGATTACCTCTCAGTATCTGTATTGCAGACCATAATGCCCAAAAAATAGAGAAAGAGTATGGTGGAAATTGTCTGCCATGGAGGCAAGGTGAGGGTTGGAAAGAGGAGGTATACTGGGAACATTGGTGGTGGAGAATGTGCACTGGTGGAGGGATGGGTATTTGATCATTGCATGAATGAAACTCAAACATGAAAGCTTTGTAACTGTATCTCATGGTGATTCAATAATAAAAAATAAAAAATAAATCTCTATCCTAAAGGACTGAAATATAGCCAATATGTTCAGAAGGGTTTATACATAACAGTTCCAAAGTAGGAACAATCTAAATATCCATCAACTGCTGAGGGAGGGCAGGAAATGAATACATAACGTGACCTGTTCATATTGGGGAACACTGTTCAGTAAAGGGAACAAACCACCGATACATTCTACAACATGGATAACACAAAAACAGACACAAAGATTCCATAGGATATGTTTCTTGAATACTAAATATCTAGGAGGGACAAATTGTTGGGTGCTAAGGGTTAAGACAGAAAAAGACATGATGTGGGGTTGGGGTGATAGTACAGTGGGTAGGACACTTGTGTTGCCTGTGTTTGATCTTGATTTGATCCCCACATATGGTCCCCGGAGTCCCACCAGGAGAGATCCCTGAGTGCAGGGCCAGGAGTAAGCCCTGAGCACTTCCTAGTGTGGCCCCCAAACCAAAACAAAACAAAAAAAGAAAAGAAACGACAAGATGGGTGGTTTATAGCACCTTTAGATGAAAGATTGCTGTGTCTGAAGCTTAATGCTGCCCTAGTCGGGGATCCTTTCACTGTTCTATCTCTGCTCCCCCTTTTGGGCCCAAACCTGGAGATACTCAGGAGTCACTCAGGAAATCTCAGGGGTTACTCCCAGCTCTTAGGAATTAGTCCTGGCAGTGCTGGGGGATCATGTGAGATGTCAGTGATCGAACCCAGGTTGGCTGCATGCAAGGCAAGTGCCCAACCTGCTGTGCTATCTCTCCAGCCCCTTAGAGCCCCAGGTTAGATTCCCGAGCACAACCTGGTCCATCCAGCACTGGCAAAAGAAACCCTGAATACTGCTGGGTGTGACCCCAAACCCAAAACAAACAACTCCCCCTAAAATAAAAAAACAAATTAAATAAACCTACCGCCCTCCCCCCCCAAAAAAGAACCTACCATGGTGCTGTGACTATATTCAAGGTACAGGAGAGGAACTTATGCTAGACTCTGGGTGAGAGATAAACAGGTCAGTGACCTGGAATGAAAGTCAAGGACAAGGAGAGGGTGGGCACCAGGCTGACCTGAGATGCTATCCTGTTGGAAGAACGTCTGAGACCCCTGAGGAAGGCTAAGTGGGAAGAAGCAGCCTTCATGCTATGGAGCTAGGAATTTATCCACAACTGCAAACCTAGAAAAGGAGAATTAAATAGAGAAAGCTCCATTTGAGAGAAAAACAACTGTATGCCATTAGAGAGGGAATTAAGAACACTTAAGTCTGGGATAATTTTTCTGAGAACTATGTAATTCCCTTCTAATTGGTTGGTTACATAATATAGTACTGGGGCAGTAGTAAGAACTGGTTAGTACTTGGCTTTGGGTGGAAGAGGAGTGGGATATATTGCTAGGAGTTATGTCCCAAAATGATTTTAATTGTTATGCTAACGTCATTATCATAATCCCCTAAAATATCATTTAATTAAGGACACCAACATCTTCATAGGGTAAAGTTTATGAAGGCAGAATCCATATGCTATTAGGACTTAAAAAAAATTTTTTTAAAGAACTGAGATATACAAAGTTATTGATAGTTGAGTTTTAGGCATATAATATTTCAATGATGATCCCACTAACAATGTCAGCATCTCTCACCAGGGTTCCCAGCTTCCCTCTGCCCCCACCCCATTAGGTCCTGAGTAATTAGGAACCACAGTTTAGTGCTGACTATAGGATTAACTGCCAACATCTGTGCTGAGAAAGGTTGGGAGAACACATGCTCTGGTCCTGAGTCTGTAAAGGTATGCTCTTTTTTTTTTTTTTTTGCTTTTTGGGTCACACCCGTCGATGCACGGCTCCTGGCTCTGCACTCAGGAATTACTCCTGGCGGTGGTCAGGGGACCACATGGTGTGCTGGGGATCGAACACCCAGGTCTGCTTCGTGCAAGGCAAACAAACACCCTACTCGCTGTACTATATAGCTCCAGCCTCCCTGAGGCTGTAAAGGATCATTTTCTTCTGTGTGAACTGTATCTTGCTCTCCCTTGTAATGCTTGGGTGAAATGTATCTTGTTCTCCTTACATCTTTTTTTTTCTTTGTTGGGTCACACCCGCCGATGCTCAGGGGTTACTCCTGGCTTTGCATTCAGGAATCACTCCTGGCGGTGCTCGGGGGACCATACGGGATGCTGGGAATCGAACCTGGGTCGGCCGCGTGCAAGGCAAACGTCCTACCCGCTGTTCTATCGCTCCGGCCCCTCTCCTTACATCTTACTAGGATGTAGGAAAGTTGCTTTGTTTTTAATATAGACATAAGTACGAATGTCATTACTCTTGCAAGATTTTAATTGGCACTTTGGAATGTAGTGTTGAAGTATAAATACAACCTTAATATTTGAACCTTTAGTCAAGTGCGTTAGTCTCATGACTCTTTGTGATGAAATAAACTTCTGTCTTCCCCTTCTGTGTCTTGGCTGTTTCACTGAGTTATGATGAACTCAGGCTTAACTCAAGAGGGGAGAGAATTCAAAGGACCCCCCCAAAAAAGACAAGCAGGGTTAAAGACAAGCTCCAGCAAAAGTCACAGGGTTACTCTGGACCCAGGGGCTCAAGCAAGGAAGGGTAAATTACATGTGAAGGGCAGTTTTATAAGGGTCGGAGCAATATTACAGCAGGTAGGGCATTTGCCTTGGACACAGCCGACCCAGGTTTGATCCTTAGCACCTTATATGGTTCCTTGAACCTGTCTGGAGTGATTCCTAAGAGCACAGCCAGGAGTAAGTCCTGAGCACTGCCTGGTGTGGCAGTGTGTGGCACAAAAACAAAACAAGCAAAAAAGGTCTATTTTATAGGCATTCGGTCTTTTTCCTACAGGAGAACCTGCAGATAATCTGGCTTCCTCTCTGTCAGTGTAGAGATGTCTGTTTCTAATAATCCCAATGTTGCTTCTTTCCCTCATTGCATTCTGCTTCTCCAAGGCAGCAGACCTCCACACACTGCATCGAGATGGTTGGTCAGCTTCCCTGCAGCTCAAGATCAAAGAGCTTCCCTCGGAGAATAGATCATGAGAGTAAAAACCTGACCTTAATTCTTCTCAATACTGACAACTAACTGCTGAGTGAGCTGAGTGACTGAGCCCTTCTGAGGCAGTTTCTTTTTGCAGCAGAATGAGCTGCTGCTCTACCTATTCCCTGGGGATCACTAAGAGGACCAGTGAGCATCAACAAAGTTCGGCTGTGAAGTGTGCTTGGAAATGTGTATGCCAACATACCCTCCCAAAACTGGAAAAGAAAATCTGCCAGGCCAGGGATATGGCCCAGTGGTCAAGGATAAGCTTTGCATGTGTGAAAGCCTTGTGTCCAATCTCTGGGATCAATCCGAGGGCATTAATCACCAGTGGATGGTATACTGACTGGAAGCTAGCTGATTTGAGAATACATGACTGAGGAGTTTCCTAACATGACCATTGCTACACTCAGGGTGTAATCCCAGGAAGGCCGATCTGGAATGTGGCTACATTTGGGGAAGTGCAAACTGACACAGGAGTTCAGTTTCCACGCTTCAGGAACATGGGAACCATCAAGGAGAGTTGCCAGCATGGCAGTGCCTGAGTTGCACCTCAGCCCAAGGGAATACTTCTCTGGGGAAGACTCTACAAATAAATTTGTGCTTAAAATTTTCCAGTGACATTAGAGCTAAGCACTTCTGACAATATAAAAAGGAGCTGGTGGTTTTGGTTCCAGGCTGCCAATTCTTTTTTGGGGAGTGGAGGGGACTCACCCCAGGCAGTACTCAGGGCTTATTCGTGAGTTTGCTCAGGGGGTCATACCTAGTGGTACTGATTATTAAATCAGGGTTACATCAGAAGCAGCCACGTGCAAGGGCATATGTGGATTTAGCTCCTATACTATCTCTCCAGCCCCTGACCTACCACTTTCCAATATGGGATTCTTTTATAGTGGGAGAAGGAAATCAGAAAAACAAAGGAAATGAAATGGACAGGAACAGATAGACTAGCACACACATTAATGAAGCCTTTTCCTGTATTTTTCACCAGAGAGACTGACATCTCTCCAAAGACTGATTTTACATCAGGTTTTCCCCTTTATTTTGATAGGAACATTTTCACTTTGTTGAATATGTGTTTTGGGCTTACTCCTGGCTGTTCATTCAGGGATCATTCCTGGTGGGGCCATATCAGGTGTCAGGGATTGAACCCAGGCCTGCCCACTGTCCAGCTATCTGCCCACTATCTCTCCAGCTCATTGAGTATTTTTTTTTCACTGAATTACAACAAAAATATAATTTGCTTCTAAGATGTAAAAAATCAAGAAATGACAAAAAGGTTATCAGGAGTGTACTCTTTATTTATCTTTGGTTTCTTAACACAAAACACATGCGTTCTATAAATAAAAGGGAGTAAGAGTCTCTGGAAAACAATAAATTGGTGGTGGGGAGAATTTCTATCTAGTCACATTTCTTGTGGCCAAGTCAAAGGCTAGCCTTTAGTTCCAATCTTGGCTTTGATCTCAGCTGAAACCCAGAAAAGAAGGCTCTGTGTGATACCTAAGGAAAATGCCCCAGGACAGTGAATGTCACCATCCCCTGCTCAGAGCTGGGTTAGACTCCCAAGCACCATTGGGCACAGCTTTATTGCCTCCATGTCATAGCCTTGTCACAATACGCTTGGCTCTGTCCCTCTTTTTCATGGTGCTACTGGGAAGGCTCCAACAGGAAGAGGCCAAATCAACCATTTAGTCTTCCCCATCAGATTAAGGGACCAATGGCAGAATGTGAAAATAGCAGAGTTTGTTCACTTGTGCTCAGAGCCTAGATCAAAGCACTGAAGTCATTTTGGAAACACTGGTATCTGGTACAGTGATGTAACTTCTGTACCAGAAAGCGGGGGTGGGCTTAGACCCACTACAAGAGCAACATGTCAAGAGAAAATGATCTATTCATTCCCAAAGGCAAAAGCTGGGCCAACATCCTAAGAACCAGGGGTTGGCTCACTCAGCCCAAGTGATTCTTGAAACCTTCACAATCCAGGCTCATCAGTGCTGTTTCAAATTCACAAAAAGGGAATAATAATAGGAGAAGCACTGCTACACTCCTTTTTAAAGGAAATGAAGACCCCACATTCTTCCAAAGTCTAGCTTTGGGGGCAAATGGAGTAGGAGTGAGAAATGCCAGGGCTTCACCACGAGCCCAGCCTAAACTATCAAATTGTTAAGTCTTTTAAAATAAACATCATTTTCAAGTGCTTGGAGTAGAGGCCCAGATCCTAAGTGGCAGATTACAAAGGTTCTTCCTTCTGGACACATGGCGATTGCACTCACTGGTAAACCTCACAGGCCTGGGGTAGGACAGTTGTCCCGGGCACCACAGTGCCTTTGTCAACAGGCTTCCAGGCCATCCCAGGCAGGCAGCAATGACAGGAGATCAACAGGTGGAGACCGACACCCTAAAACACAGTCTTGTGCTACAGGAATTGTATCCTCTTTCAGTCTCTACTGGAAGTTCAGAAAACCAGATTTTGGCAGCAGCAGATCGAGGACAGTCCCACTGCCCAGTGCACTGGTCATAGGAAGTGTCTTCCCATTTGGTCCCCACGTTGCTACATCAAGATCCCATCTAGGAAGGTGGGAGGAGGAGCAAGGAATCTCTTTAAGAGGTCATTCATGAAGATCGGTGGAAGGAATATAAAATCGGTTCTGTACAGCAGCAAGAGATTCATTCAACCTTTAGTTTTTTTATGTCACAAAGTTAGCTTTACTTGAATGTAGAAGTCTACCTTTGCTGGTCAGTCTGCCAAGGGCCAGGAGGAGGGAGGCCAGACCCCTGGAATTGGCGAGTGGATGGAAGAATAGTGGACTGGCAGGGAAGACGAGGTTACTGGACCAAGCCAGTCAATGGCTGGCGGAAG
The DNA here is from genome assembly GCF_029834395.1 of Sorex fumeus. NCBI lineage: Eukaryota > Metazoa > Chordata > Mammalia > Eulipotyphla > Soricidae > Sorex > Sorex fumeus. The sequence goes on along the minus strand of NW_026606129.1, from coordinate 48,512,731 downwards.
GACCATGTCCCTGGTTAGGTTCTAGAGGTACAAATGGTCAGTGTGCTCCGGAAGTATCACCAGGAGGAAAGCTATCCAAGAATGGCAGACGGGCAAGTGACATTCTGGCCAGACTGGCTACTTCCTGCTGGTCAAGTAAGAAATGAGAATGGATGGGTGTGTATGTGTGTGTGTGTGTGTGTGATGGTGATGGGTATCACGGTGGCAGTGGGGGGGGGGGGGGGAGGGGCGGCCACAGGGATACCTGGAGCCTCTGGGGATGGTGGGGAGCTCCCACCTAGAAAAGTGGCAGTTTCGGTCAACTGGCGAAGCCTGTGATTAAAAAGTCCTCTGATGGCGGGTGTAAAGACAAACCCTGTGAGCACCTTGCTGCAGGACTAGATGAAGGGCACTGATCCCAGACACACCAGGGCTCAGAGGAGACCCCAAGTGCCACGCGAGGCCTCAGGACCTTGGGATCCGAATGAAGGAGCAAAATCTGCCCTTTTCATGTGGGGTGGCTTTTCATTTGAACAGGTTATTTATTTGCTGTTAGTGTCTTTTATGTTTTCTTCTTGACAAAAAAAAAAGTTCATTTATAAAAGCATCTCTTTCTTTAAAGTTTCTTTCAAGTGTTTCTTTGTGGAAATTTCCTTCTATATCTTTCAAGTATCTTATTCCATCTTCTGCTACTCCTGAATCAAATGAAAAAGACCTCACTGAAACCCCCAAATGAAACAAAGAAAAAGCAGGTTGCCCCTGTTTTTCATGCCATGGGAGCCAGGAGATGGCAAGAGGAGTTGGAGGACAGCCAGCCCACAGCTGTGGCTGCATCCTCACAGGCAGGTGGGCACCGGGCGTGTCCTGCCTGTCCCAGACACATCCCACTGTCTCCACCCGGGGCTAGGCCCCTGCAGTCACCCCACTGCCCAACACAACGGGGCTGGCGAAGAGCAGGCGAGGAGCGGCATCAGATGGATGGAAGGCTCTCTGCAGGTGGGCAGCCCGTAGTGCAGCAAAGGTGGGAACTGGACTTGGATGGAGCCTATGGAGGTGTAGACCAGCAAAGCTGTCCTGTGTCACCAGCTGCGGGACCCTGAGGGGCTTCTGTCCCACGCTGTACTTCTTGAGGACCTCGAGTGTGAAGGTCACCAGAGCAGCACAGTGAGGGAAAACTGGAGCACCTGGGAAGCTCAACCTCGGGTGAGTTCGCCTTTCCACCCCTCTTCTCCTGTACTGCCCCCTCGACGAGGGACCATGCCTGGGAGGAAGTGCCTGTTTGTACCAGATCCCTGCCCCACCGCATCCTCCCTCTTGGCCTTAGATGGTGAGGAGAGGGATGCAGCCGACCCCAACCCCGCCCTCATGACACGCCATGGGGGCCATAAATGTCCAGCGGTCCGTCTCTGGGTCATACATCTCCACAGAGCTGAGGTTGGATTGTCCATCGTAACCCCCGACTGCATAGAGGCGCCCACAGCTGGCCACCAGGGAGACCCGGCTCCGGCGCGTATGCATGGGGACGATCAGGCACCACTGGTCAGTCACGGAGCTGTACATCTCGGCAATGCTGAGGAACCCGGAGCCGTCGTAGCCCCCGCACACAAACATCTTGCTTCCCAGGGCGGCGGCCCCGTGCCGACAGCGCTTGTTGAGCATGGGGGCTGCGGGGTGCCAGGTGGCTGTGTGGTGGTTGTAGTGCTCCACCTGTAGGGGGGAGAGTGGCAGAGGGGTGGGGTGGTCAGCGTCCAGGCTCAGTCCATGGTGATAGCGACCTCCCAGAGTCCAGCAGGCTGAGGTGAGACTCCAAAGGAATGAGATCTGCCGGGAGTCTATTTTGGCTCTAGCTCTGATGCCCAGATTCCTCCGTAGTGTACCTGCTCTGGGGCTCCAGGGGACAGGGGAAGCCACCAGCTAACCTGACCTTTTTATGTTCCCATCTCAGGCAATGCCTGAAGGGGCTGCCTGAGGGAGCACCACTAAGGAGGGCCAGAACCGGGCCTTCTGAATGCTATGCAAAGTATGGCCTGGATCTAAGGAAATGCCACTTAATGGCTCTTAATGGTTTATTCATAAGAAAGGCAATTTCAAACCAAATACCAGAAGGATGCAACTGCGCAAATTCACCCCTCGAGTAACTGAGTGGGGGTCGAGGTCACACAGGACTTGGGCAGCATTATATTGGAGAACTGGGCAGGGTGGCAGGACTACCCTCTGCCTCTCCTCGGTTCCCAGGAGGATTTCAGACATGACCCCTCTCAATGCTGCTGCACCCAGGGACGGCATGGCTGACACCTGCTCAAAGAACTGCCTTTCTAAAGCGACTCTCAGGGGCGGAAGGAGTGTGTGCCCTTGGCCCAGGAAGAGCCCAGACTTACACTGTTGAAGATCTGCAAACCGTCGTGGCCACCTGACACATATATCCTGCCCTCAAATACCGTAACCCCAGCAGCACTGCGATTTGAGCTCATCGGCGTCACCACTGTCCACCTTCAGGAAAGAGCCAAAGTAGGAGGAAGCCATGAGATTCGGTGTTCCTGTCCTTCCAAGGCTTCTCAGAGGGGTTGGCTGAGTGGTGTCTGGACAACCTCCCCATCTTTGTTGGTCCCTCCCCATCGCCTTTGAGAACTGCTCTTGTCTGCCAGCACTCAGAGCCAGCAAGTTCCAAGCACAGTCTTTTATACATAGGTACCTCCCGTCTCCTGGTGTTGTTCTTGGGATCACCAGTTGTCTGGTCGTTGTGCTTTATTTATAAAGCTTGGCATGTTTAAGGCCTTGGCCCTTATCCTCTACATGCCTGTGATAACTATGTTCCCTTTATTTATTTGGTTTTGGGGCCATACTCCTGGCTCTGTGTTCAGGGATCACCCCTGGTGATGCTTGGGGGGAACCATATAGGATGCTGTGAATTGAACCTGGGTCAGCCATGTGCAAGGCAAGCCCCCTGGCCCCTGTCCTACTGCTCAGCCTCTAAGTTCCCTTTAGACAGTCTCCTAGTCATTGCCAATTCCCATCCCCGCACCACTGCTGTACTATGGCCTTATACCTGTATCGCTGTAGCAGCCTCCTTACAAGGTCTGGTGCTTAGACTGGTCTCATCCCTCCCCTGAAAGTACACCCTCACTACCCCCATGCCCAGCTCCTATGTCCTTCAAGGTACTGTCCCAAGTTCTTTACTCTGGTTCTCTACTTGGTTCTACTTCCTCTCCTGTCCTGCCCCACTACTCGGCTGTTTCTCCATCATCTCAAGCACTTATTTATCTCCGAGTCTTTCCTCCTGCACATCTCTCACTCTTTCTCCATAACGGGTCTTCTTTGGAAGACACCCTCCACTCCTGTGAGGCAATAAAGGCGCGCCCCACTTTGTACCCAAGTGCTTGAGACAATACGCCCCAGGGCAGGATGATCACATAAGCCCTTAGGCCGGGTGCTATTTTAGGATCTTAGATTACTCTGCTGGAGACACAGGAAGTTAGCTAAGTGCAGGGAATATTGGTTTAGAAGAATTCTAATAAATCTAGTTAAACTAATGGGCTTAATTTTGTTAAAGATTCAAATACCGAAACGAGAAATTTGAGTCCACCCTGCCAACATTTTTCAATGAGTGTTTCACAAACTAATTCTCTAAGATGGAGACAGATGGCATATAAAAGGAGACCAGCAAGTCCCTTTACCACTTATTTTCAGTCCTGAATTAAGAAAAGAGAAGGACTCTGGTGGTATTATTTATACATACCAGTGTTTTCTAAGCTTATATGGCTAGATCTGTACTTTTTTCCAATTCACATCCGATCTACCATAAGAAATGCTCTCTTTCTCTCTCTCTCTCTCTCTCCCACACACACACACACACACCTCCCCCTTCCTCCTCCACCCTGTTTTTTCAATAAAATGAGCTTAACTGGGGCTGGAAAGATAGCATATAGTGGGTAGGGTGTTTGCCTTGCAGGCTGCCAACCTGAGTTAAATCCCCAGCATTCTATATGGTTCCCTGAGCACTGTCAGGAGTGATATCTGTGTACAGAGTCAGGATTAACCCCTGAGCAACACCAGGTGTGGCCCAACCCCTCCACCGTTGCCTCTATCAAAACTGGGTTGATTTAGTTAGAAACTATAGACCATCATATAAAAATTCCTAAGCATTCATGTGGATTAGTTGTTTTTAAATTTTATTCAAGCATTCAGAGCCTGGATTAGTAAATACTAATTATGGTATTCTGAGTCTAGAAGGTGAGTATAAAGTTGGTGAGCGAGCTCGGGCTACTCAGGGGAGCCAAATTCTTACTTGTCTGTCTCAGGTGAGTATGTCTCCACGGAGTTGAGAGATGAGTTGCCATCGTAGCCCCCACAGACGTAGATCTGCCCGTCCAGCACAACGGTCCCCATGGCACTGAAATGAACAGAATGGTCAGTCCAGATGCGCAGTCTCTCGTGCTCATGGAGAAAGAAATCAACAGCCTCTCTTTAGAAAGATCTAAACCCCAGGTTCTGTGACTCAGCAAAAGCATCAACCTGCAGGACAAGGAACTGCCCTGTGGTGGTTCTGGCTTCCCACCCACTGCCCAGGGTTACATCGTCATCTCTTTTCAATCCCTGTGAGAAGAGAAGAAGTGTTCCTCTACCTTCCCAGGCTCAGGTCTAATTCACTGCTAAGGCTCAGGCTAAATTTTTCTCTCCTCAAAACTCAGCGAAATGAGTCTCTGAAAGCTCCAGGCCTGGGGAAGCTTCTTTATTGTGGTGCCTGGCCAACCCAGTCATTCACTCACTTTTTCCGTCATTTACCAGGTTTCCACTGCACACACATATGGCATGTGCCCTCATGTTCCCTCCGAGGGCACCAGGTTTAGTGCTTAGAGCTCTACAGTGCTATGATCTGATACTCAGAGGTACTGCCTGGTAAGTGGAGAACTCCTGGCCTTCATCAGTGCCAGCCAAACACATCAGAGTGGCACATTGTACGTAACGGGTCCTCAATGCAGTTACTGGTAACCATAATTTTTCCTCGCAACTCATCTTTTCATTATGCATGGCTCTTAATTTGCCTAAGTGGGTGTTGAACAGTTCCTGTTCATGGTGCACTTATTACATGTGTCAAATACTCCAGCCAGCTCCTATCCTCACCACACTCTGCATGGAAATATCTCTATAACCAACTATAAAGGCAAGTAGGTGCAGCCCAGGGAAGCTGGACCCACTTTTCAAAAACTGTCTAGAGAGAAGCACGCTGCAATTTAAATAAGACAAGTCCAGCCTGACTCCCATATTTTTCACAAGCTCTACTAATATCCAAGATCCAAGTCTGGTGTTATCATATAATCCTCCACAAAACCTCTTGAGAAACAAACAAAAGAGTGCCTAGTTGTCTGATTTGCAGTTTTCAAACAAATCTATGTGTCTAATAAGCAGGAAAACAAAGGATGCTGGTCTCATCACCACTCTTCAAATGTACACAGTGAATCAAACTGATCACACAATGACCCTGAAAGGGACACTGTAACTGACTCTTCCTAGACAAGCCTAAAAAGGACTTGCCTTGGAAGGACTGTGGCAAGATCATGACTTCACTACACATATTATTTGCTAAGTGAACCCAAGAAATAATACAGGAGGGCTCCAAAGTGATAGTGCGACAGCCATTCTCCTTGCATGCAGCTGACCAGGGTTGGATCTCTGGCATCTCATATGGTCCGCCAACCACCACCAGGAGTAATCTCTGAGTGCAAAGCCAAGAGTAATCCCTGAGCATCACCATTTATGGCCCCCAAACAAAAAAGAAATGGGTCCAACAATAGAAGAATTAAGAGCTGCCACAAAACTGTGAGATTAATCATCAAATAAGTCACAGATACAAAAGCAAAGAAAGAAGAGTTTAAAATGAGGATCATTGTGAACTAGACCCATGGGAGCAGCCTAGATGACTAGAAGGGAAAAAATGATGGCAAGAAGGAGGATGTCACGAACTAACAGGACAGAAATTCAAATAGGATGTCAGGAGAAAAGTGATTAGGAACATTTTAAAGCAGTCTGTAATTTACAAGGGATGGCATAGAACCAGGCCCATACTAGTAATAACAGGGCATTAATCACAGCAAGGAAAAGGAATGAATGCCCAGAAGACTCTCCTCCTGGCCCAGAGCACACATACAAGGAAAAGCAACTGATGGCAGTCAAAGGCATACAAGGCTGGGAATGTGGAGCAATAAATCACTCGAGGCCCCAGAAAGCTGCACAGTCTCCACAGAGCAGGACAGAAAGCACCTGAGGTAGAGATGGTGGAAAAAAAGATCCACAAGAAGAACAGACCTCACAAACAGATTACTTTCTTGCCCCAAAAACCTACTTGGATCCTTTATGAATCTTTTATTGTTTCAAAGACAGACACCTCCCAGCTCAAGGTCACAGACTTAATGCTGAGTGTGAAGAATGCTGAGTGTGAAGCACCCTTATCGTGATCATGACACTTTTACATAGCAGAGAACTTCCACAGACTCTTCTTCCTCACCACATGTGAAGTTACTTCATTCCTTTTCCCGCCATATCACCTAATCAGTAATAAAAACTAAGCATGGCCAGACAACATGGTGGTCTGCGAGGCAAATACTTAGACCACAGAATTATAAAGCTGAAAGCCCTTGAAGAACAACTGGTCTAGTGCCCCTTTCAAATAAAAAAAATTCATGAGTGTGCATGTGCGTGTGTGCGTGTGCACATGCATGAAATGGGATGAAAACCAGGGCCTCACATATATGGGGCAAATGCTTTACCACTGAGTTCTATCCCAAGCCCCTCTTTCCTCTTCTCAGTCTCAGGAAGATAAACATCAGAGTCAAGATATCATGAGGTCTCATGAGGTCTCACCAAGGGCAGAAGAGTGGAAGAACTGAACAAGTTCCATCCTTGAGAAGTGTCGGCCCTCTAACCCCACGCTCCCACCACCCAATCATGTGCCACAATTCCACCCATATCTGACAGAGGCAAAAATGTCACCTGCCACTTCAGCATTAAGAAAGCTAAATTTGAAGGTCCTCCCATTCCATTTCTTATTCAGAAAACATGAGCAGGCAAATGATGAAGAAAACAAGTATCTAGTCTGTGTTAAGTGACATATAAACTTGGTTACTTCCAATGACCTATGTGCTCACGCCTGGGGAATGTGTGATGACCTCAAGTAAAGAACTTTGATACTATGATTCATCTACTCCTGGCTGGAGATCTTGGGGGCTGGAGTGGGGAAGGGGGATAGGAAAGGAAATATCAAGGAAAATACCCTGGATTTCCTTTTATCACTAATAAAGTTAAATCTTCCTTATTCCCCAAATTTCAACTTTAATCCCACCTCTTCCCTGAAATCTTCCAGATGCTCCAATCCAGTTTCTCTCCCTCCTTGAATCTTCCATAATACACATTTCCAGTCCTTATCTGGCAATTAAAATAACAATACAACTTCCACATGTCCATGTCTTGACTCCCCAAGTTCCTCAAAGACAAGGCAGGCATTTAACGTTTAAGCAGATGGGGGCGTGCTCCCAGGAGGTGCCGGCAGAGGCTGGCCTGGCTTGCAGGAAATTCCTAGGCCAAAGCTGTTTTACTTTATTGTGTGCCCCTGCTTGTCTAGCATGGTGCTCCCCAGAGGCTCATGTGTATGCTCGTGCTGCACCAATCGCTTCCAGAATACCTTCTCTTGCTATTCATGCTTCCCACTCTGGTCCATGTGTCCGTCTCTGGGTTGTAGACCTCCACAGTGCTCAGCCGGAGTTGGCCGTCATAGCCCCCGATGGCATACAGCAGCCCATCCACCACAGCCACGCCGACGCGGCTGCGGGCTGTCGTCATGGGATGGCACTTCTCCCAGCGATTGGCGACAGGGTCGAACACTTCCACCACATTCAGGGAATCACCTGCATAAAAATTTGCTACTCAAATTAAAACAAATGAGACCGCTTGTTTAGATCACAGCTGATGGGCATCACTAACAAGACGCCAGATGCTCCTGACCCTTGTGGTTCTTCCCCCACCTGTTTGTCAGAAGGGCCCGCCAAGCAGTTTCGGCGAAGATAACCTCAAGCCTTACTCCTTAAGGACGATCAGAATCAGATGGGAGGCATTTCTGCAGAGGCCAGTTTCAAGTTCTAGCAAGGTATTCCACACGCTTCAAGCCAGAGAGGAAGGGGGATACATGGTCTCCCCAGGGCAGGAGACTTGCCCAGAGGAAAGGACATAAATCCCAACGCTGACCTTTCGCTCCCTAGATGGCCAGTGGCTTTCTCTCTCTGCCTTCAGTTCTCACATGTGAAATGGAGAGTTACGGAGACGCTGTCGTGAAGATTAAATCGATATAATAGGCAAAGCACCTAACAGCTCAAGAATATACCAAATGCTCAATAAACAGTAGTTATGATTGCAGATAACCCCCCTGCCTGTTAGACTCTGCTTTAAGGCACTAAAAGATCCTTGCCATCTGCCTACAACTATTAGTTGAACTTTTCTGAGTTGTTTGAAGTTAAGAAGAAGCAGCAAGTTCAGACCCACCTCAACACTAACTTTCGAATGAAAAACTAAACAAAACTCCAACAGCTCCTCACCCCCCACAAACCTGGACTAATGCTGAAGAAAGGCCTGGCCTTCCCAGCAGCCACGATGGCACCCTGAGCCCCCTCGTGCCCCAAGTAGGCAGGTGTCCCTGCTGCCCTCCCTATTGTACCTCTGCTGCCCTGCAGCAGTGTCAAGGTGGGTGCTGTCTGATGCAAGAGCTGTCATAACGCTGACTGTAAGGCATGTGTGCGTTTCCCAGGAGGAAGAAGGGGCAGAAGTGGAGGCCCTTCCGTATCTGGAGAGCCCTCCTAGTGGCGGTATTCTCAGAGCCAAGCTCACAGTTCCCTATGACTCAATGTGATGAGCCTGGTAAGAGAATCAGGTCACTGACTGCATCCTGTCCGGGCCATAGGAAATGCCAGACGGTGTGGGACAAGGTAAAAGAGTGCTGGCTCGGGAATTGGAGCCTGAGTTCTTGTTCTGTCAAAATACCCATGTGAACATAGGGCTCTGGACCTCCAATTTCCTCGCTGCAGGGTAAGGAGCTGAGGCCTTGGGGACTTGGCCAGGCCTCCTTGGCACCAACATTCTGATTCAATGACATGAAGAGCTGACTCCATAACTGTGGAGCAGTGACATACAGTGAAGAGGGAGGGGTGGTAACAGGGAGGGAAAGGAGAGAGGAGCAGGGTGAGCCTGGGTTGCTTGCTGCTCTTGATCCACAGAGCTGAGTCAGGGTGCTGCAAAGCGGAGTTGCAAGGTACCTGCTGAGTTGAGGCCCCCCACAGCATAGATCAGCCCAGTGATGGACGTGCAGCAGCGAGGCCGAGTTCTGAAAGCTGGCAGGTGCGGCCGGCGCTCGGGCATGAGGTGATAGTCTTTTGCTTCATCCACCAGGTCTCTGGAATAAGAAGCAAGACATTAAGACAGAAGGTGTCTTCCCCATAGGGGCCATGTTTGCATTTCTTTTGTTGGCTTCTGGGCCACACCTAGCAGTGCTCAGGGCTTACTCCTGGCTGTGCTCTGGGATCACTCCTGACAGGCTCAGAGACGACCTGGGGAGCCAGAGATCAAACTTGGGTCAGCCAGGTACACAGCAAGATCCCTACCTGCTGTATTATCTCTCCACCTCCACACCATATGCATTTCTCTTTGTGGGGAGGTCTTTTTGTTTGCTTTTTTTTTGGGGGGGGGGGGCTACATCTGGCAACCCTCAAAGCTCACAGTTGGCTCTGTGCTTAAGGATCACTCATGGCAGCACTTGGAGACCTACACGGGATGCCGGGGATCAAACCCAGGTTAACTGTGTGCAAGGCAAACGCCCTACCCACTGTATTACTGCTGCTGCCCCGAGAATGAGTACTCTCTGAAAGGCAGATGCCTGGTGGGAGGAAAACAGGGTGTTGGCTAAAACAGCTGACCCAGTGGAGGTTCAACCAGCCTGTATCCTGACGCCATCCGACCAGCTCTTCCTTTCCATCCCTATGGCTCATATCCTGCAATTAACTATCTCATGCCCAGAAGGTTGCAATAGAAACCAACACTGCAGACAGAGGATCCTGCCTCCTGCCCAGGCCCCTTCATAGTATATCCAATTTTTAAGAACCTTCAGTACCTATCCACTGACTACAGCATAAAGGTACAATTCTTCAACAGCACTCCTTAAACTGTTTATCACAGGAGCCTAGTAATACCTCCACCCCCTCCTAACACACAAGTTGCAATGTTTGCACCCAGGCACCAACTTCCTGCCAAACTAGGTGTGAATATGACAAGAAATTTGAGAGGGGTGAATATTTTTCTTTACTGTTCTACTTGCAATGCAGAACCACAAAATCTATCCCGGGTGGTACTCAAGGGGCCAGGCAGTGCTGGAGATTAAACTCAGGGCATCACATGTGCTAGGTATGTGTCCTTCCACTTGGGCCACATCTGCTTTGTTGCCTAGGTCAAGCTCTGCTTTGATAATGAATCTTCCAGAGGGCTGTCATTTTCTTTCTGTTTCAATTTGTTTTTGTTTTTGAGTCACACCTTGTGATGTTCAGAGCTAAGTGCTAGCTCTGCAATCAAGTATCACTTCTGGCAGGCTCAGGGGACCATGTGGAGTGCCAAGGGTCGAACCCAGGTAGGCTGCACGCAAGATGAACACCGTATCTGCTGTACTATGGCTCCAGACCTCAGGGCTTTCATTTTTCTGAGCTGTTTTGGTGGCTCTGTTGTACCATGTCATCTTTGGTTTCCTGTAAGTTTACTGGCTGTGTAAAATGAATGTGCCCCCCACTTGCCCATCACTGTAAACGGGCAAACCCACTTGAGGCCAGCACACTGACTAATGTTTATTTATTTATTTTTGTTTTTTTGGTCACACCCGGTGATGCACAGGGGTTACTCCTGACTCTGCATTCAGGAGTTACTCCTGGTGGTGCTCAGGGGACCATATGGGATGCTGGGAATCAAACCCGGGTTGGCCATGTGCAAGGCAAACGCCCTACCCACTGTGCTATCTCTCCAGCCCCTAACTAATGTTTACTGAAGAGAGCAAGAAAGGCCAGGGAGAGCTCAATGGTGTAGACTTTGCATGTAAGAGTTCTGGGTTTGATCCCTGACACTGAACGGTCCCCCAAGCACCACAGGTGGAGAGTGATCCCTGAGGACCTTCAGATGTGGCTCAAAACATAAACCCAAAAATGACAACAAGAAGGCAATAAGCCCCAGGAAGTTATCACAGCTATCAGTATGGACAGGGTCAGAGTGCACTGTAAAAACACAAGTTTATAGATAGCCCAATGAATGGAGATGCTGGAAAAAGTCCCCAAAAGCTTAGAGGGGGAAGCCACTTTTGCCTTGATGCCCCACCCTTTATCTGTCAGGGGTAATAATTGGGTTCTTCCAGTTCTAGACAGAAGCAGATCAACACGCAGGCCACAAATTAGGATGGATCGCTCCAGATCCTTCCTCCTCTGATTGGAACAGGTAACTTAAGTGGCCCAGTTGTCTTCTCTACCCACTCATCTGCAGCATTCTATATAGGCCCATTTGATGAAGGCAGGTAGATTACGGAAGGGCCTCTATTCTCCCCTCCCCCAATCATGGCAATGAAATTTCTGAGAAGTAATAAAGTCACCAGTCTTAAGTCTGACCCACCTTGTGGACACAGAAAGCAGATAAGACTTTCTTCAGCAGCATACCCTGAGGAGACTGGACCCCTCCCTACAGAAAGGGCCTGAAGGAAATTACTGGAGAACTCTCAGTTTCCTTCTTTGATTCCTTCCTTTAATCTGATTAACCCTCAGCTAGCCCAGACCAGAGAAGGTGGGACCCATCCTCCAGAGAAGATCCAGCAGGAACAAAGGTCAAGAAAAGAAGTTTCAAAGACCACTTCCAACTCTACCTCCTTGGAAACAACCCTTGCAACAGACTCTTATCTAGCTAGAAAGCCCCACCTGGGGTTGGTTTGGAAAAAACCTATAAAAGTCACCTTGAGCAAAGAATGGGAGCGCGTATGCTACCTGAGCTCATGTGCTTGTGCCCATGTGGCTGAGCACATATGGTGCCCCAATGTCCCCTTTTGAGATGTGTTCTTTTATGCTTTCTTATCTAATACTGGGGTATGTGCAGGAGCTCCTCCACTGTTTTGAGAAGCTGAAGTCTCTCTCTCTCTCTCTCTCTCTCTCTCTCTCTCTCTCTCTCTCTCTCTCTCTCTCTCTCTCCTCCCTCTCTAAAAACCCCCCAAAACCTCCAAATAAAATCTGTTTTACTTCACTGCTCGTCTACTCCTGAAATTATTTTCTGTGAGGCAAAACAAGAACCTGGTAATCCTGGGTAAGGCCTACGAATGACTTTCCTTTCCTGCAAAGAGCAATTCCTCATCCCAAACTGAGTCCACAGCTCCCTGAGAAATCCGTTGGCAGGGATCAAATCCCATGCTGAGGAGACCAAGTGGACATCAGGTGTGGCTTGACAGCCACCTGGTGGGGCTGGTTGGTGGGGGGGGGGGGGAGGCTCTATCCTGTGCCAAGTAGGGGCTCATTTTGATGTAGGCAGCTAGACAGGGAAAGGCCCTGGCAATGAAACCTAGGTCAACAAAACTTCTGGGAGGAAAATTCTAAGGCTGATCCACCCTGAGGTCTTTCGGAAAACAAAGACCTGATAAGACCTTCAGCAGAGGACCCTAAAGGAGACTGGACCCCTCCGCATGAAGTTCCTCAAACCCTTGGACCTCTCCCTTAATCTGATTAAGACTCCAGAACTTCCTGATCAAGACGACCTTCCAGACAACCAAGAAGAGCCTATAAAAGTCACCTTGAACAAAGGAGGGGCGCGCACATGCTGCTAGAGCCCTGTGCTGCTTGCGCCCATGTGGAGGAGTACATGCAGTGCCTGAGCACATGTGTCGCCCAGCACATGTGTCGCCTGCATCTTCCCTCTTGAGGTGTGTATGTATTTTCATGCTTTCCTATCTGATCCTATCTGATGCTGGGATGTGTGTAGGGGCTCTCTCAGCCCTTGGAAAAGCCCACATTCTCTCTGGAGCATGCTTCTCCCCTCCCCCCCACCCAAAAAAAAACCCTCCAAATAAAGTCTATTTACTTCACTGCTTGTCTACTCCTGAAATTCCTTTCTGTGAGGCAAGACAAGAACCCAGTAACGCTGGGTCCCAGATGGCAGAGGTGGATCGGGAGAAAGTGACCATCTCGCTCCTCCCCGCTTCACGTAAGTCACCCGTGGGGCCCACCGACATCAATTTCAAACTGTATCAGTCCTAGTCTTCCTAGCTGGGTCTCAGGGTAGCAGAAAGTGACCATCTCTCTCCCTCCCCGCCTCACATAAGCCAGCCAAGGAGGACCATCAACTTCACATTCACTCACCTGCATTTGTGGCAGCAACGCACCAGGTCCTCCTGTTGTACTCGGTCAGCCAGGAACTGCGGCCGGCAGAGGGGCAGGCGGATATTGGAAAGCAGCTCAGGAAGGCAGGGCCCTCTCTGGTCCCGGTCATATCGGACCCAGGCCAAAGCGGCTTCAAAGACCTGCCGTGATCAGGAGCAGAAGATCTAGGAGCAATTCCTACAACCCAATGGCTGCAACATCCCAGAACCCACCATCTCATCGTGGCCACACCTACACAGAGAGTTCCTTGGACTTACTAATTTTCCTCCCCTGTGTCTCCTGAACTTGCTGTTTTCTCTCCATTTCCCCAGCCATTCCATTTAGCCAGGTCTCCTGACCCAGCTGGAGAGAGGTGAGGTCATTTCTTCACAGCTTCTTAGTTCTCCCGGCTTCCTAATGAGAACCTACCAGTGGTTCCTTCTTCCTTTCTGCACAGCAACTGTCTGTTTAACTTCTGTCCTGGTGCTCCTTTACCCCCCTCCCCGACTCTCTCTCTACTTCCCAATATTTGAAGGCCTGGCTCCCAGTCCAAGTCCACCAAGGCTCCTCCAACCGCTTCAGCCACAGGATATCTCCCTTTACCACTGCAGTGAATGTGAGCTGCCCCAGGCAGAGGAATGGAGCACAAGGCCTTGCTCTGGAAATGAGCCCCTTTCCTCAAGTCACCGGGCCCCTGCTACCAAGCTCAGGGTTACTGGGGCTCAGTAACTGTCCTCCTGGAGCTCAGGGCTCTTCCTGCCGAAGCAGTTTCAGATAGATCAGGACTCTGAATTTCGAGTATCCTAAGCTGCTTGGCCATGGCCTCTGGTTAGCCTTCACGGCTGCCTGAAGCTGCTGCCTGTCAGTAGTGGTGTTTCCAGGGTTAAACTTCCCCTGCCCCTTGCAAGGCCCCTCACCAACACCTGCTCCAGGTGGCACGACTCACCATCTTCTCAGAACTCAAAGCAAACAAAATGGGTGGCCCTTAGGGCCAGGGATGCAGCTAGAGTGGCAGAACATATGCCCTGCTGAGTCTGCACCACGTGGCCCCTGGGGTACGGCTGAGTATAGCTCCGGAGGGCCCAGCAACACTGAATGAGAGTCCTGCTGGGTGACCTTGAACTCCAAAACATTGTGGGGACCCCCTTCCCCAAAACTAAATGAAAAAGGGTTATCCTTCCCTTCTCTCCTGCTACCAACACCCTACAGACTCATTTAGGCTTTTCTGAACCACCTCGGGAAGTCATCTTCCTTATCCTCAGAGGACCTTGCACAAGCTTCTTTGCTGACAGGTAATTTAGGCTCAAAGGACTAGTGCCGCAGCTGTGCATGTGGCGGCCCCAGGCTCAATGTCCTGCACTGCAAGGTTCCTGCCCCTTAGCACAGCCAGGAGCAGAATCCCCACCCACTCCACCCCAGCTAAGCTCTGAACTGGGAGTAGCCGGAGCATGGCTGGGTGTGGCCCCCAAACCTAAGTAAATAAAGAGATACTTAGCCCTCCACCCTACCCCAATTCCTCTCCCAGGCCCCGCCATAGCTCAGGCCTGGTTCCTCACCTTTCCTCCTGCATGGGAGCCTTGAGGTGTCAGGCAGCTGCACTGGTCCACGTGCCATGCTCTAATCCCACTCCCCTGAATCCCATCTCTAACCCGACCAAGCCTAGCTCTTTAAAACAACTCACCTCCACTCTGCACCTCCACCACGCTGGAAAATGCAGAGCAGTCTTGACACTGATGCCTACATCTCTGCCTGCTCCCTCTCCCGAGCTCTGTCCATCTACTCGCTCTCCTCTCTGAGAAGACTTGCTCACACCTCTTCACCTTTCCTAACACGACTTTCTTATCCTCACTCTCAGTTGAGGAAACAGTATTTGTGGGGCCTCCCGCCCCTTCCCTGCACCAAGCTCTTCCTCTCGAGGGTGGCAGGTTTGAACAGCCTTCGCTCCCCGCCCCCCCCCCCCCCCCGTCAAATATATACCCCTGTGCATTCAACAACTACCTTCCCTTTCTTCTACACTGCCACTTCTTCCCCACTCTCCTCCAGACAATTCCCATCGTATCATTTCTCTCCACCTTAGAGTCAATCTTCTCCTCTGGATTTTCCTTTCTAAATGCCCACCCCCACCCCCACGGCCCCAGTGCTCTGCTGGCTCTCAGAATAAGACTGTTGAGAAAGTTAGCTGTATTTATTTGGAAGTAAAAACAAACACAGCAGCATTGTTTCTACCAATAGGAAAAAGGCAAGAATCCTAACGTCCAAGTATGAAGGATGCAGGGAAAATAAAAATAACTGAATAGTGATTTAGAGCACGCTCAAGTGCAGTAGAGAGGGAGCTTTGCATGCACAAGATCTGGGTATGATCCCAGCACCAGCTGGTTCCCCAAACAGAGTGAGGGGTAGTCCTGGAGCATCGGAACCCCCTTCCAAATGAAACAAGTTTTCATGAAAATTGTTTTTCATATGCACACCCATAACACACAACAGGGGCACATAGGTCATGAGCTTTACTTTGTGGAAACATAACAGAAAGTGAAGGTTAGAGAGAGTGACTGACACTGGGTTGCCCACCCCTGGGCTCGACAGACCTGCTCCTCTGATCTGACATTCAGCTCATCCCGAGACACCAGCTCAAGCACATCTTCCAAGGGCAGCGCCAGGAACTCTTCCGACATGGACACCTCTACAAAGTGCTGGTGGATGAAGCTGTTGGCGGCGTCATACAGCACAGCACACATCATTGTCTCCGCAAACTGGCGCACACCTAGGCAGTTTTTTGGGTGAAGCCTTTTGGCATTAAAAAAATAGAGATGAAAAGAAAAGTTAGGGGAAAAAAGAAATTTTGAATAGTTGTTTTGAACTATCAGATGATTCTGAGTAGACACAGAACCTGAAGGAGGAAACAAACAAACGAAAAACCAACACCGTGCTTTGTCCTCAGCTTTGTTGAAAACTTCCCGTGTGACATCAGGTGCACCTCTCTGGAACTCAATTTGTAAAGCAAGATTCTTCTCAAAGGTTCTAGTCACTTGGGCCCAGTGCTCCATGCATCAAGGTACAATGTGCTACTTCGCAAGTCCTGGGAAGCAGCAATCGGGAGAAAACAGGAAAACCCGTTCGCTCTCCTTCAGCTGCTAACATTATTTATTTTTTAAAAACTTGGGGCTGGAGCAATAGCACAGCGGGTAGGGTGTTTGCCTTGCACGCGGCCGACCCGGGTTCAATTCCCAGCATCTGGCCATTATTAAAAAATGGAGAGAAAAGCATCCGGGGTGGTATCTGGTAAGAAGGTGTTATTTCAACGTTCCTTGGGACTCTTACTAATATGGCATCTGAGAAAATTCCAAACGAGCCTAACATGGTTCTGGAAATTTGGTGAGAGTAGCAGATCCTCGGGGATGAGCCTGTTCTCATTCTGATCATCTGTGGAATGAGGCAGTATTTATCATATTAAAGTTTCTCAGATTCGGGGCTGGAGCAATAGCACAGCGAGAAAGGCGTTTGCCTTGCACGCAGCCAACATGGCCGACCCAGGTTCGATTCCCAGCATCCCATATGTTCCCCCGAGCACCTCCAGGAGAAATTCCTGAGTGCATGAGCAAGGAGTAACTCCTGAGCATCGCCGGGTGTGACCCAAAAAGAAAAAAAAAAAATCTCAGATTCAATTTTCATTAGAATGCTTTCTCTCTTTCTTTGCCATGTTAATTTAAGATTATGGGCATGAGTTGTACTAAGCGATCAATATTCACCACTGCCCCGTGGCAGCAGACTCAGGGACTGAAAGAGCAAATCACCTCTGCAGCCTGGTTTTACACTGGTCTTGATTCTTCACAGATGTTGCTTCATTCCAGCCTCAACGGGCTCTGCCCACTGCTGTGGAAATCTATATGGATTTCCAAAGGCCAAGGAAACGTGGACACTGAACAATACCAAGGCAGCAGCACGGCCAGGAGCAATCATAGGCCTCAAGGTTAGCTGAGTCATTTGTCAAATAACACCTCCCTCCTGGAGCATTTACTGTGAATGAATAAGACTTGTAAAAGCATTGTATAGTTTGTGGTAGACAGGACAAACTTTCTCTGAATGTCTCATGTGTTTCACTTATCCCTACTACTCTGATATCAAGGCAAGACAGAAAATTCTGGGGCTAGAGTGATAGGATAGAAGGATTTGCCTTGCATGTGGCTGACTCGGGTTTGATCCCTGGCATCCTATGTGGTTCAGGCCCACCAGGAGTGCGTCCCGAGTTCAGAGCCAGAATATGCCCTGAGCACTGCCGGATGTGCCCTTCACTACCAAAAAAAGAATGAAAATACCATGGGAGAAAAGGAGAAAAATAAGGGGGAAATGCCACAAGCTGAAAATTGATAAATCCAAAGATGTGGGAGTGATCAATACTGTTGATTTCCATAAACTCCCTCTCATTTCAGGATTCCTGTACTTGATCATTGCCTATCTTTAGACTGGGCTTACCATAATGTTGAACATGGAAAAAAAAAAAGCACACCCTGGGGCCAGAGCCATAGTATAGCACATAGGGCACTTGCCTTGCACGTGGCCAACCGAAGTTCAAACCTGGCACCCTACATGGTCCTGAGTACCACCAGGAGTAATTCCTAAGTGCAGAGCCAGGAGTAACCCCTGTACACTTCTGGGTGTAGCTCAAAAAGAAAAACAAAACAAGATACACCCTGAATGTTCAGAACAAGGCTTTCACATCCAGTCGGACGGGATGGGGGAGAGACTATTAGTGAGGCATCTGGAGGTGCAGAAGGAGTAGAGAGAACAGGAGGAAAGGGGTAGAAGGGACAGAGGGGAAATAAACTCAAATAGCAAAGCGAGACACAATTTTCATTAACTACTCTATAATCGCCTTCCCTGCAAACTGTTATGCATGGAGGCCTTATAAGACAGAGTGCTTTATCAGGGGTGGGAAGCTGTTATTGGAAGTAAACTGTGATTTGAATTGCTACTCAAATTAAGTAATTTAAATTAAGCTGAATTAAGACAGTTCCTTGAATTAAGTAAATTGGAAAAGCATTTGCTATTACCTAAGAGAACAGTTTTGGCAACTGCTTTATGAGAATTTGTTTTCCCCACAGTGCCAGGGATTGAACCAGGTCTAATGCATGCTAGGGAGAGAAGCCTTTCTGGAAAAGATACTGCTCTAGCATTCTCCTGAAAACAAAAAGGCTTAAACACCTGAAAATTGCTGGGAAAAGGGTCCTGAAAAAAAAAAAATCAAACCCAACTGCAAAGAAAAACGAAGGCCAGCGTTTATAATTCAAGTGGTACAGCTTAGGATGTGCGAGGTCCTTAGTAGGATCCCTGGCACTCGGCAGGGATCTTCACAGCTCACAGAGTCCTTCCAGACTTAGGAGCTATGGGGAAAATCAGCAGGTTGAAGCTCTAGCAGAGCTACCTCAGCAGCAACTACTCTAAGTGATAATAGGGACCCAGCTTCTCTGGGGTAATAAGTCTTTCCCACTATCTCTCACAGTGATTTCTCTCAGGACATCACTAACTGAACCTTGAGACTAAAGGGTCCTTGTTCTTATCTTTTCAAGGGCATATAAGAAGGGAAGTGGGAGAATCCATCATACTTTGTAGCCGGGTTCAAGGAGAACAGAAGCAGTGATGGAAGCTATTTGAGAGGGAAATACGAACAATACAAATCTCTGGCAGGAAATAAAGACAGGAATAAGGTATGAGCTTAAGCTTCTGAAGGAGTGATGTCGGACTGAACGAAGAAAACATCAAAGACCGACTCAAAAACCAGACTTTTGGCTTCAGTACTTTTTCCTAAAATAAGAACTGTCCATATCTGAAAATCACCTTTTTATTTGCTTTTTGGGTCACAACTGACAATGCTCAGGGGTTACTCCTGGCTCTGCACTCAGGGAGGTGTTTAGGGTACCGTATGGGATGCTGGGAATCAAACCCAGATCAGCTGCATGCAAGGCAAATGCTGAACTAGGCTCCAGCCCCAAAAAATCACTTTTAGGTCAGCCTGGATCCAGGTTGTCAGTGATGATCTTAAAAGCCCCTAGGTGGAGCTGTTGTTCCCATGGTAGGAGTGGCTAACTATATCCAGTCCATAATGCCTACTAAATTCTCCCTCCAAGTTTTATGGTAACATTCACAGACAGAGATGAAATTCAGTTTGTGTCTTTAAGAAGCTCAAATATGAGACCTGAGTGATAGTACAGTGAGGCAAGGTTATTTGCCTAGCACACGATCGACCCCGGTTCACCAATTCCCAGTATCCCATATAGTCCCCTGTGCACGGATAGGAGTAATTCTTGAGTACAAAGCCAGAAATAGTCCCTGAGCATCACCAGGTGTGCCCCCTCCCCACGCCCAACAAAACAAAACAAAGAAGCTCATCTCTCAATAGGAGAGATGGTGAGTGTCCTGCACCTCAAATCCACAGGCTGCCTCTAGCGGCAGGGCCAAACCTGGCTCTATAGATGCATGTGCCCTCACTGCATGGCCTCCATCCACAAACCCACATCACCATGAAACTGCTCACTGTGCTCAGCAGAGGAGTAAACCGTGTGGAGATACTACCACCACCACTATTACAACTGGGTGCACACACAGCAGCACTCAGAGATGTCCACATCCACCACATAGGCAGGAAGTGGCAGGCGGGCTCCAGAGCTGAGTGGATGAGACTGGTGGAGTAGGAATGGGAGACAAGGAGGTCAGATCTCAGAGGGGATGAGGCTCGGGAGGCCTTATCTGAGGCGGGAGGAATGCAGGCTGGTTTTTAGGTCAGGCATCTTGTGATTAGAGAGAGGCTAAGCCTCAAAGGGCACCATGGACAGAGGGATGCTAGTCTGATTTCTCCCTGTCTAGACCGAACATGATTGCCACTCAATGCCTCTTTTGTAAACCACAGCACCCAAAAGGAGAGAGAGAACAAAAGGGAATGCCTTGCCACAGAGGCGGGGTGGGATGGGGGGATGGGGGGTGGGAGGGTTACTGGGATCATTGGTGGTGGAGAATGGGCACTGGTGGAGGGATGGGTACTCGATTATTGTATAACTGAAACCCAAGCACAAAAATTTGTAAGTCTACAACTGTACCTCATGGTGTACAGGGAAACCTAGACCTACTACTCATCCTGAACCTCTAAAATGATTTAACCTCTAAAGTAATTTAAAAGTGGCTTCTGCCTTATTATTACGAGTTGTGCTACTTGAGATGGAGAAAGAGGCTTATTTGTTCGGTCATCACAAAGTACCAGATATGGTAGAAGTCATAGCCATGGTTCTCTGACAAGCATACAATGTTCTACCAAGTGTTTGAAACAGAGAATTCCAGAGGATAAATTTTAGGAGGCTTCTTAGAGAGCTGAAGAAAAAGGGAGGTCAACAAATTCAAGGAGAGAATTAGGATCTAAACAAAGATGACTACAGAATAGTTAGAAAGCACTCAACAGAGGAGTTTGGTTTAGAAGTCAGGCAAATTAGGGCCTGGTCAGACTGGAAAGAGATCAAAAAATACATATCAGGTCAAGGAAGGGTTTAGACAGAGACCAGCAAAGCATGTTTTTTAAAGGTTCACCGCAAAGAATTAGGCGCAATACTGGATTTCAAGAAAGGTCATTTTCATAGAGTACCCATCCCAGCTCACTCCCTTTATAAAACTCAAAATGGTCCAG
Source organism: Sorex fumeus (assembly GCF_029834395.1). Classification (NCBI taxonomy): domain Eukaryota; kingdom Metazoa; phylum Chordata; class Mammalia; order Eulipotyphla; family Soricidae; genus Sorex; species Sorex fumeus. The sequence goes on along the minus strand of NW_026606129.1, from coordinate 48,491,686 downwards.
AGATACAGCAAGCGAGCAGCAGGGAATGGTCACCCTTGCCAACATCATACCACCTTACCGTTCTCGGAGGAACGTGCAGCAGGCGTCTTTGATGCTCTGTAGCTGCAGGAAGCTTGCGCCCATCAGCAATGACTGGACATTCTGCTGGTCAATGGCAAGGTGGCCATTGTAGGCAAAGTTGATCAGAGCCTCCAGGGCACTAGGAGAAAAAGGAAAGACGCTCTTCAAAGTTGGGTCTGAACTCACAGGAGACCAAGGCTGACTGACTTTACTGCCTGGAAAATGGGTGGGCTTTACTTTAAAGACTCAATCTTGCTTTTGGAGAATATATCTGGGTGGAATAATGACTTCCCCATAGTCAGAGACTCATTCCACTTGATCAATTTAATGTCCAAATAATTTTATTACAGAAAATTCTAAAAGGAGAAAGCAATCACTGAATGAGTGAATGCTGGTCATTTTGCTAGGCTTTTTTTTTTTTTTAATTTTTATTAGTGAAACACCATGAGTTAGAGTTGTAGACTTACAAATTTTTGTGCTTGGGTTTCAGTTATACAATGATCGAGTACCCGTTCCTCCACCAGTGTCCATTCTCCACCACCAATGAACCCAGTAGCCCTCCCACCCCCTTTCTCCCCATCCCTCCCCGCCTCTTGGCAGGGCATTCCCTTTTGTTCTCTCCTTTTGGGTGCTATGGTTTGCAAAAAAGGCATTGAGTGGCAATAATGTTCGGTCTATAGTCTACTTTCAGCATGTATCTCCCATCCTGGGAGGATCCTCCCAACTCCCTTTACTTGGTGCTCCCTTCTCTATCTGAGCTGGCTAGATAACTTTTAATCCCTATAAACCTGAATGCATCCACTGTATGGATATGATCACATAAAATTTAATATGCCCCTTCCCATATTGCTACATCGTATTCATAGTTATCACTTTCAGTGGCTGCTATGTAGCATTCCAAGTTGTAAACTTGCTATAATTTTTTCCTTTATTTTTCTTCTTTTGACCATACCCAGGTCAGTGCTTTGGGGCTGGGGATCCAACTAGAGCCTCCAGTATGTAAAGCAGGAACTCCAGCTTGCTGAACTATCTCTCTAGCCCCTACTTTTTTTCTAAGTAGGGATAACAGCTATTACTGTTTAATTGCCATCATAAGTAATATTTTTTATTATTTTCTTGGGATAAATTTCCAGAACATTATTTCCATTGTTTTCCTTGGCTTCCAATTTACAGTAAGAAAGAAATCAGGGCACAGAGTCATAGTGCAGCAGGTAGGGGCTTGCCTTGTATGCAGCTGATCTGGGTTCATTCCCCAGCATCCCATATGGTCCATCAGGCGCTACAAGGAGTAATTCCTGAGAGCAGAGCCAGGACTAACCCCTGAGCATTGCCAGGTGTGGCTGGGGGAGGGGGGGTTACAAATTAAATACCATCTATGGGCTTGGATGCAGCCTGACTCTGAGTGACACCATTACCTCCTGGTCTTATGCCACTTCATTCCATTCCAAAGTACTAAATGCATTCTCCCCTTAGGGTCTGAGCACTTGCTGCTCCCTTTGCATGAAGATCTGCTCTCCTAGACATCTCACTCTCTCACTTTCATTAAGGTCTCGGCGCAAATGAAACCTCTTTGCCACGGTCTCCTCTGATCACTCTGAAGTTGAAGAGCCCTCCACCATCAGCCACTTGCCCCTACTCTGCTCCAGTTTTCTCATGGGACTCTCTCTTCCCAGCTCTACCATGCATGGGTTTGTTCACTGCCAGATCACTATTAGAAAGCTGGCCCTAGGAAAAGAGTGCCTTCTGTCTTCACACTTGTTGTGACTCAGTGCCCACTGCAGCAAACATCTCAGGGGCTCAGTTGGTCACTGTTCAGTGAAACACCCAGACTGTGTACAGTGATCAGTGTGGCTCCTGAGACTTCAGAGAAGAGAGGGTGCAGCTGTCCCCAGAAACCAGCCCCTGCGGCTCTCCTCACAGGAAGCTGACTTGGAATGTCCACCTTGTAGTGGACAAAAACTGGACACAGTCACAACAGATATGGACTCCTCTCTATGAGCTGATCACCTCCAAAGGCCCCGAGGGGTCAACAGTCTCTTCAGTTTTTCCCCTCAGTTTTCACCATTATGAAATTATGAAGTTAGGTAACGCATGACAGATCACTGGGTAATGTTTCAGAGTCACTGGCCTCTTTATTATCTCTCCTCCCCCAAGAATATCAATGCCCTTAGTCAGCCTGTGTGGCCTGATTACTACTGCATTCCCACACCCAAAAAATGTCAGGTACAAAGGAGGTGAGCAGTGGAACCCTGGTTACAGCTTCGATTATTAACACACAACCTCAGTTCACAGATTTGCAGCAAAAAACATTTAAGTCACATAAACAAGTCTTTTTCCTTTCAAGGTTCAAAATGTCATACTAGGGAATATGGTTATATTGTCGTCCTAGAGAATCAGGAAAGCATTTCTATGAAGAGGATCTGGAAGTAACTCTAGATGAGAATATAATTAAAAATAAGTGCCTAAGTGATGTGATTTCAGCAGTCTCATTACTGTATCATGACCTAAAACTAGAGCAGAATTCTCAACTTTGTCATTAATGACATTTGGGGCTAATGATTCTTTGTTTGGAGGCTTTTTCTGGATACTGAAAGCTGCTTAAATGGAATATTCTGAGGTTTCATCTCTCTGGACTCAAATTTTCCCATCAACAGAATAACAATGTATTTGACACTTATCTTGTCCACATAGTAGCTATCAGTAACCAGTAGATTATCTAAATTAAATTAAATAGTCCTTAGACTTTAGTCCTACTAGTCACATTTCAAGTACTCAATACAGTGTAGCTAATCCCTATTATTTTGTCTGGTATCAAGAGAGTATTTCCATTACTGTAGCAAGTTCAAAAGGGCAACACTATTCTAGAATGATAAGAAGGGTGATAAATTAAGACACTTATTTGAAAATAAGTTTGCCAGTTAAAATGGCTAGCCCAGAAATTATACAGAATTATATACCATCATCTTCAAATCCAGTCTTAGTTTAGAGAAGTTGGGCTCTAGTTCCTATTAAGTGCATTACTCTAAGAGTAATAAAAATAGCATCAAAACTCCTCACTTTGGGGTTGGAGTGATGATACAGTGGTGAGGGCATTTGCCTTGCACATGGCTAACCTAGATTCGATTCCTGGTATCCCATAAGGTTCCTTGATCCTGCCAGGATTGATCTCTAAGCACAGAGCCTGAAGTAAACCCTGAGCACTGCTGGGTGTGCCCCCAATACTAAAAAACAAAGCAAAAGAACAAACGAACAAAAATAACACCAAACTCACATTGAACTCCTTAACTATCTCAGGTCTCTCGATCTGGTTTATCATTTTTTTTGGGGGGGTGGGGGGGGGGCATACCGGCTGTGCTCAGGGCTTCAGGGCTTACTCCTGGCTTTGTTCTCAGGGATCAGTCCTGGCAGGTCTCAGGAAGACCACATGTGGTGACAGGGATCAAATCTGGGTCAGCCATGTGCAAAGTAAGACAGCTAGACTGTTTCTCCAGTCCATCCAGCTGCAGTTCTGACTTGTTTATTACTCGCCTACTGTGTTCAAGAGCTGTGTGAGACACTGGTCTGCTGCAGGCCCACAGACAGCACCAAGCACAGGCTGATGCTATACCAGGAAAGCAGCTGGTAAAATCCCAGTGGAAGAATTTTGTACCTTGGGTCCATTCCTTGCATTACAATCTCATCCTGTTTGCACTCCATCATGTCATTTGTAAACATAGCATGGAAGTATGGGATTGAGGCTGCCAAGACGATCCGGTGAGCACTGAATTTGTGGTCTCCGATCTGTAGGCAAAGTGGAAAAAAAAGAAGAATATAAACATAAAATCCCAACCTGCTCCCTTCCACCACTTAGCCCCTGGACCACCATCCCAAGACTCTGGAAGGTATCCTAGTAGAGGACAGCTGAGACACAGGAAATCTTGAAGCACATTAACTTCAGTAAGTTCAGGTACAGTAGCATTGAAATGGCTGAGAATACTTTGTGACCTGGAGGCACCAGGCGATTGTTTTTACTCACACTTACCCCTCCAGACTCCTCCATCAGTTTAAACACCTGTTTCCTGTAAGGGCATCCCAACTCTAGTTTTATCAGAAGACAGGTGGAAGAAACACTGAGATTCCTGGAGCACCTACTGGAAGGTTCCTCAAGAAGAGGAAGTATATATTAACAGGAAGGAATGAAAACAAACAAGACCAGACTTGCAGAGGGGGCTCAGTTGAGGATCAAGGACAGAGTAGGTACAAATGTTGGGAAATTACTGGGCACCAACAGACTAAGGTAGCCAACAGGAGGCCAGAGTCCCTCTTAGGAAAATGGTCCTGGAAGCAGCCAACAGGGAGGGGGAGGCTATGGATGCAGGAGCTCTGTGCTGTGTGCCCCTCAGGGCTCAGTCCCAGGCTTGCAAGAGACTTTCATCAATTCGTATCAAACCTCACAGACACAGCTGTAGCCTGAGGAGCTCTAGAAAGTGTTTCCAACTCTCTGCCAAAAGGACATTCTCTTTTACAAGCTTTGCCATTTATAGCTCCAAGACACATAAATATTTCCACTTAAGAACTTTCTACTCTGGAGAAAGAGCAAAACAGTTTCTTTCCCTCACACAGTGCCAAGTCAGAACATCTCACGACCTGATGCTCAACTGTGAGCTTTGAAAATAGTCTCCCTGTCCCCTTACTGTCTCAAGTGACAAAAGTCGTCAGGTTTTGGGGCCACTGAGATAGTACAGTGGATGAGGCACTCGTTATATACATGGCCCATCAGGGTTTGATCCCTGGTAGCCCATGTGGTCCCCTGTGTAAACCCTGAGCACAGTCGGGTGTGGCCGCCAAAAAACAAAAACAAAGACAAATAAATAATGTAGAAAACCTTCACCTTCACAATTCCTTCTTACTTTTGACTAAAAGATGATGATAAGTAAGTCTCAATGATATAACATATTGATGTGATAAGAGAATACATTACAATATAATACATTACGATATAATCAACACAATGTCCATAGACAAACTTTCCTATTTTTTTAAGATTTCCTTTAGAAAAATTTGGCGGTGGGGGGTGGGGTACCCAGCAGATAGAACAGCAGTTAGGGCACATACTTCACATGCCCCATGGTTTTAATCCCCAGCACCACACAGTTTCCAAAGTATCACCTGTTGCAGTCCTAGAGCCCCTGAATACCATGACTGTGGCTCTGGAGGCTCCCAGGTAGCTCAGATAATCTCCTGGGCACCACAAGGCCTGAGCCGCATCATATCTTTAGGCCTTTGCAAGAGTTACCGGCCAGAATCACCAGTGGGTCCCCAGTGTCTAAGGAATGCTTGGGAGGCCCCCAAGGTTATACCGAGCAAAGGTACCAGAGATGAAACACAGAAATTGAGCCACATCAATCCATTAAGTCTCTAAAGATTCCTCTTTTAGAGAAAGCAACTCTTGGGTGCCAGAGATGTGGGCTGAAGTGGTAGAGCACATACCTGGCACATGTAAGGCCCTGGGTTTAATCCTCAGCACCATACGACTTCCAAGCACCACCATGTGTGGTCCCCAAAACAATAATAAAAAAAAATTGGGGCCATAGCAATAGTACAAGGCATTTGCCTTGCACGTGGCCGACCCAGGTTTGATCCCTGGCGTGTCATATGATCCACCGAGCACTGCCAGGTAGAGTGTAGAGTGTAGAGCCAGGAATAATCCCTAAGCATTGTATGTGTGTATGACCCAAAAAGTCAAAACAACAACAAAAACCTCAGTTTTGGGGCTGGAGTGATAGCACAGCAGGTAGGGCGTTTGCCTTGCACGCGACCGACCAGGGTTCGATTTCCAGCATCCCATATGGTGCCCTGAGCCCCGCCTGGAGTAATTCCTGAGTGAGGAGCCAGGAGTAACCTCTGTGCATTGCCAGGTGTGACCCAAAAAGCAAAAAAAAAAAAAAAAAAAGCTTCAGTTTTCCATGAATGCAATGTTCTAACACATGTCTCAAGATATAATGGTTAAATTTTTCTTTCTCTCTGCTTTTATTATTCCTGAGTTTTTTTCTGCCCCATTTGAATCACTCTTTATATGGGGGCTAGGTTTGTCAACTTGTGGACTTCACATTAGGCAAGAAACTTCCATTTTATGGAGAACACCTAGAAAAAGTCACTATGTACAGAACTTTTTCTCTGCAGCTAATTCTCAGAGAAGGATCTTCCATGATCTCACAGGGAAATGTCTGCATCAAAAAAGCCAGAAACCTGGGTTAGTGGAAGGTGGTCTCACCATTCACTAATTTGAACTCTGTTTAAAGCTCTTAGCTTCAGGCTTGCACCATAGTTCATTACCTCTCCAAGGGTTACGGTGTGCCTGAACTCACGGGATCTAGCTCACCAAGACTAAAACTCCTTGAGAGAAAAAGGAATGGGTTGCAGGCATCTAATAGCTTTCACACAGACTTTTAATTAATCTTCCTGTTTTCAGCATTTGGTTTTTCTCATTCTGGAGCCATTCCAGTGTTCTGCACTACAAATCCTCTTTCTTCTTGGTTTCTCCCCCAAGCAGCAGCTTTCAGTTCCTTTAAGCCCAATAATCCCATTACACATACTTCCCCACTCCAACATTCTACTGACCTCTCCTTTGCCAATATCTCTTCTCCCTCCTATTATTATCCTAATGGGAGGGAACAAAGGTTTAATCATAAATTCAGTTTGCTAAGTAAACCGGTTATGCACATTTCATCTAGAAAAGAAACAGAAGAAAAAAGAACAAGCTTCATGGGCATGAACTAGATTTTCTGTAAAGCTCTGTTAGGGGCTGGGGAGTTAGTTCAAAAGGCCAGGGCACATGACTATCATGCATGAAGGCCCAAGTTCAGTCCCTACTACTGCATGCCTCCAAGCCCCCACACCTCCAGTGTAGCCCTGGAGGCCCCCAGCAATGTTGGGTCCTGAATTGCCAGGACAACACTCAAATCCTTAAGCAGCGCTTAAGAGCGCCCCACTCTCACCTCCTCACCCCCCAAAAAAATTGTTCTCATCTAGAAGAGGGAGACCAAGATAGACAGGGATGTGGAAGATACATGTTCTGAGTACAAAGCAGAGCTGATTTGGGGAAAAAATCAAATAAGGGAGACACTAATTGTTTTCAAATCCTAGGAAAGCTATCGTATGCACGGGGCAGCTCTGTAAGTCACAGGGAGAACACAGCTTATATTTCTCACCAATAAGACACTATCATCTGAGACTGTTCACAGGCACCAGTCTAGTATGGGAATCCATACACAGTGGAACCCTAGACAAGAGACTCTGAGTTCCCGCCTGGTTAGTGGAGACTATGACTAAGCAAAAGGAACCAGAAGTTCTTAGCATCTCATCATTCACCTGATCTGATTCACCTGAATACACACAGATGCACAGATACACACACAGCTTCCTAGGAAAATGGGAAATTTTCCATTCCTGGTTCTTCCCTAGTGTTGTCTTTGGCTCAAAAGGGACAGTGAAGCATTGCAACACAAATTCTGTTCCCTAACACAGGCAGGTGGGGCTCAAGATTCCAACAGCTGCTTATTCAAGCAAGAAAAGCAGAAGAGCAAAATCTGAGCTAGGAGTAATCTGAGATGGGTGCTTCCAAAGAAAGCAAAAGACACACCCAAATTAGATTGTTCTCTGATGGAAAACATTTTGGCACTGTCAAAACATTTTCATAGTTAACCTCCAAGGAGTTCACAATGAACATAAATAGAACAGTAAGTGACCAGTTAAGTGCCCAATCCCTTTGACAGAATACCCTTGAGATGGGTGGGTTTAAAGTTAAGCTTTTTTTTTTTGCTTTTTTGCTTTTTGCTTTTCTTTTTTGTCACACCCGGCTATGCACAGGGGTTACTCCTGGTTCTGCACTCAGGAAATACTCCTGGCGGTGCTCAGGGGACCATTTGGGATGCTGGGAATCGAACCCGTGTCGGCTGCATGCAAGGCAAATGCCCTACCCGCTGTGCTATTGCTCCAGCCCCTAAAGTTAAGCTTTTAACTTTATAAATGTTTATAAAGAGATGTTGAAAGTGTATGACGTGGTAGCACTGTAGCACTGTCCTCCCATTGTTCATTGATTTGCTTGAGCGGGCCCAGGAACGTCTCCATTGCGAGACTTGTTGTTACTGTGTTTGGTATATCGAATATATAACAGGGAGCTTGCCAGTTTTGCTGTGCGGGTGAGATACTCTCAAGTAGCTTACTGGGCTCTCCTAGAGGGGTGGAGGAATCGAACCTGGGTCAGCTAGGCTGGCTGCATGCAAAGCAAACACCCTACCACTGTGCTATTGCTCCAGTGTGACATGATCATTACTCTTAATCTTACTGAGGCACAAGTTGTACCACAAAGGCTGCAAAGCTGGTGTACAAGAATAAACCCAAAAATAGAGTCAACGTAGATATGTATTATTATGGGAGGAGAAAAAAAAAGATGGGGGTTGGAGGGGACAGAGTAGTAGTACAGGGTACTTGCCTTCCATGTGTTTACCTTGGTTCGGACTTAACAGTGCTCCCTGAGCATTACCAGAGTGACTCCTGAGCCCAGAGCAGGTGTGTCCCAACCCCCCCTCCAAATAAAGTTTAAGAAAATAATTTCCTTGCTTTTGAGACACAGCAGTGGTGCTGGGAGTTACTCCCAGTTCAGTGCTTGGGGTTGCTCCAGGTGGTGCTTAGGAGACCAGGCAGTGCTAGGGATCAAACCTGTGTCTCCTGATGGAGAAGGAGAGTTAATACAGTGGATAGGGCATTTGCCTTGCATGTGGCCGACCTGAGTTCAATCCCTGGCATCCCACTTTCTAACAACCTCCCCGTCCCATCCCCCCCGCAAACCCCAGCACCATCAGGAGTAATTCCCGAGTACAGAGCTAGGAATAACCCCTGAGTATTGACATGTGTGGTTCTCCACCCTCCCCACAGCTACTCCCCGCCACACCCCACAAAAGGAGAAGCCCCTGAGTATGGCCACATGTTGCCCAAGTTCTTCTCCACAAAACAGAAAAAAGACTGCTGCATGGGAGCCATACCTGCTGGAGCTGCTGGAAGTAGGGTGGGGGTGAGTCATGCAAGGCATGATGAGTCCTCTAACACATTTTTAGCCCTAAAACTCCTTTATAAATCAGTAATTACAAGTTCTCTAATAATATGATAGATATCATGGTTGATAAGAACCAGTATTTTGGAGCTAAATTAATTGCTGCTTACTAGTTATATGACCTTGAACTACTTACTTAATCTGTTTCTCAACTTATGCATCTACAAAATGGGGTAAGAGCATTGTCTCCAGGATCACTGTACAGATTAAAATTAGCGAACATCTGTAAGGCGAAGTGTGTGCCAATATAAAGTGCTATGGAAGTGCTTATTAAATAAGTGTCTCACATTAGATCTTTTTTGGTTGAGGCATGGGATTTGGACCACATCTGATGGTGTTCAGGGGATTCTCCTGGCTCTATAGTCAGGAATTACTCCCCGGGGGCTCAGGGAACCATATGGGTGTTAGGAACTGAATCCAAGTTTGCTGCGTGCAAAGCAAATGTCTTTCACACTGTACTCTTTCTCCATCCTCTCAAATTAGCTAATTTTTATTTATATAAAATATATAACTTACAGATATCATTTTTAAGACCTTCAAAAAGAGGTCGGCAAAACTTATAGTTTGTGGGGGAAAATCTGACCTACCTCTTCTTCGTATACAGCCCAGGAGCAAAGCTGCAGATTTCACATTTTCAAATAGGAGAAAACTTCCAAAGACAACTAATAATACTTCATGACATGTGGAAACTGCATAAACTACAGGCTTCAGGGTCCATATGAATACTTATTGAAATACAGACTCTTCCATACATACAGTGTCAAAGGTGAGCAGCTATGACAGCCCAAAATATTTCAAAGCCTGAAATATTGACTCTCTCCCTCATTATGGAAACACATGCTTTAGAGTCACAGGAACAAATGTTATGAAGAGGAAGGTAAATGCGTTCTCTAGAAAGATGTTGAGATATTTAAGCATCTAAGACATCCTTCTCTCAAGGCCCACAATCACAGCTGACTTTCTGTTGTTTTTTTTTTTCACAGACTTTGCTGAATTAGTAACAACTGTCTGCATTTTGTGGAATTAAACACTAAGATAAATCACATCTTACGGGTAAGGTGTTTGCCTTGTACACAGCTGACCCAGGATCAATCCTTGGTACTCCATATGGTTCCAAGCAACACCAGTTAACCACCAGGAGTTAATTTTGATCCCCTGTAACACATCTGGTCCTTGAGCAACTTCAGGAGTGATTCCTGAGCACAGGGCTAGGGGTAGGGGAGTAGAAATACTCTGATCCTATAATGGTCATTTGTCAAAAATCAAAGAACATACAAGCACCGAGACAACAGAAGTGACTAGGTGTTAAAGTGCAAGCTCTGCATGTATGAGGCCCTGGATTCAATCCACAGTACCAAACGAAAATGACAAAAAGTAAACTCTGGGCTTTGGAGATAATGATGAGTTGATGTAGGATCACTGATGGTTACAAATGTGCCACTGGCTAAATGAAGAGTTCTTAGATATGATACCTAAGTGATAATCTGTTTTGGAGGAAGGGAGGCAGTGGAGGGGATGCTGGATAATCAAGACAACTGGTCATCTTATTTTAATTTATTTATTTTGCTTTTTGGGACCACAGCTGGCTGTGCACAGGGGTTACACCTTGCTCTGAACTCAGGAATTACTTCTGGCAGTGCACAGGGGACCATATGGGATGCTGGGGATGGAACCCGGGTCGGCTTCATACAAGGAAAGCTTCTGACTCCACTGTACTCCTGCTCTGAACCCCTGAATGACAGTCATTTTAAACCTCCCTTACAGGGGTATAGCCAATTAGGATGGGAATGGGTTTTTTATATAAACATAGGAGGCAAGACAGACAGATGCTGCATGAGCAGTCAGGCAGAGCTGAGTGACTGTGAAAAGAAAATGACAACAAAGATCAACAGAGACCTGTGGAGAGAAGCCAGGCCCAGTGGAGCTAGAGACTTCAAGACTGAGTGACAAGGGACTGAGCAGCAACAAGTGGCAACTAGACTTCTTGTCCCAGATGCATAGGTAGAGTGGCCAGGGATTCATGGAGACTTAGAGGAAGGTAAGGTCCTTGATTAAAACTTAAAAGCACAAATCAGCAAAAATAAAGAAAGTAAAACTTAAAGGCAGGGAAGTATTAGGGGTGTTACTCTTATTCTCTAAACTGAAGATTCAGCTGACTGAAGATAAAGATGGTAAATTATCATAACAATTTGTAGAGGGCTTGACTCCCAGTTTACCAGAAAAGTAAACAGGTCACACTACAGTTGCCTGGTCGGAGTGTTTCCAACATAATGACAGAAAGAAAAGGAGAGACGGTGTATTTTCTTCTTGAAAGCTGGTTCTCCAGTCCAGCAGCCCAGAACTTGGATGGAAAGATGCTCATCCAGCCTATTATAAGCCGAAATGATTAGTCCTACAAACTCATAGGGATGGGAAGCAGAGTAAGAATAATAAAACAGTCTGCCGGAGGGGAAAGGGTGTTGCCCCATTCGCCCTCTCCTCTCTGGAAAGAAAGATGGCGGCCACATGGGAGCCTTGTGGACAGCAGGTATGAGCCGGGGGAGTGGGGGCGACTAAAACCTCATGGGTCGGGGGGCGTTCCGGTCCGTCCTTCACGCCCTACCGAGGTCACAAGTCGCCCCCCGCGAGCGGCTCTCCAGCACGGCCATGGCCCCAGAAGCACAAGGACTTAATGCAGAACCCAGCAGCTTGGAGCAGAAAAGTGAACGGACTATGCGTTGATCCAGCCCATCAAGTCTGCCGGAGGGGAAAGGGTGTTGCCCCATTCGCCCTCTCCTCTCTGGAAAGAAAGATGGCAGCCACATGGGAGCCTTGTGGACAGCAGGTATGAGCCGGGAGTGTGGGGGCGACTAAAACCTCATGGGAAGGGGGGCGTTTCGCTCCGCCCTTCACGCCCTACCGAGGCCACCAGTTGCCCCCCACGAGCGGCTCTCCAGCACAGCCACGACTCCAGAACACAGAAACCAATTTCTTAACTATCTGACTTTCAGTAGAAATACTTCCAGGGTCAATAGGTAAAATAGCAGAAATCCAAAACCAACATTTAATTCTTGAACCCAGCTGTAGAAAGCAAATCACTTCACAATGCTTTTTCAGCATGTCTGATTTGGGGGGGGGGGGGGGAACTCTAAATAATAGTGGTGAATCTTTTATTGAAACAATCTAATCAAAGCGGATAGAGTGTTAACTAGAATTCATCTGCCTCACAGGGACGGGGAGGGGTGGGGGGTGGGGTTTTATTGGGGTTCTTCATGGGAAAAAATAAGTATTGGTAAAGGGAAATGTGTTTGATATTTGCATGACTGAGACATAAACCTGAAAGCTTTGTAACCTTTCCCACAGTGATTCAATAAATAAATAAAAAAAAAAAAAAAAAAAAAAAAAAAAAAAGAATAATAAAACATACTGGGTTCAGTCTGGGACACTGATAACATAATTTTAACACATTCTATCAAGGGGCTAGAGCCATAGTACAGTGGGTAAGGTGTTTGCCTTGTGCATGGCTGACCCAAGTTTGAACAGCACCAGAAGTAATCCTGAGCACTACTGGGTATGGCCCTAAGACAAACACCTCTCCGCCCCCCGAAAAACAACCAAAAATGCTCCCAAGCATACTGCCTAAAGCTTTCCATTGATAGATTCTGAATTTCTCTGCTGTGGGCCCCACTGGGTAAGTGACTCAAGAAGGGGGTGAGAGGAAGTGGCCGATCAGCAAGGATAAAAAAGAAAAATACCTAGGGCTGTGGTCTTATATAAAAAGCCAGCAAAGAGAAAATATTCAGGCCTCTCTGCATGTCTCCTCCATCTTCCCCTATCTCCCACCCATGCTCAGAAGGCAGAATGGGAGGAGAGGAGGATGGGTAGGTAGAGTTCTCAGAAAACACTGAGCAGCTTACTATCAACTGCACATAACTGCAGATGTACCTGTTCACATTCTGAGCATGAGAATTCAAGGAGTTTGGTCTATATCCTCTACAGCTGCACTTTCCACCATAAAACTCTGTGTCTTATTCATTCAAATATCATCCTATATGAGCTCTGTCATGCTTGGACATTGAATATGCTGTTTTCCAGGCTGGAAAATTTGTGTTTGTGTGTGTGTGTGTGTGTGTGTGTGTGTGTGTGTTTTGGGGACACAGCTGCCAAAGATTAAACTTGGGTCAGCTGTGCAAAAGGCTTATTTCTAGCTCTGTGCTCAGGGAGCACTCCTGACACAGCTCGGGACCATATGGAGTGTCAGGGATTGAACATGAGTCAGCTGCATACAAGGCAAATGCCCTACCCACCAGACTGTCACTTCAGTGCTAGAATTCTTCTTTCTACAGTTCTTGTTCAAGTCCTATTCTTCCTGCAAAGTACTAATCACATACTTTCAGGAAACTGTCACAAACTTTCTGAACTAGAAATGTCATTCCTTTGGTATTCCTTTAGTCCTCTGGTGATACCTTTGCAGTTGCACTGTGCCTTGTCTTATAATGACAGGTACCTATTTCCTTACTGACAGTTAAATGACAAAGACAGGGGCTCACTCCCACTCACAGCACCGTCCTTCATGCATCCAGTAGAGCATCACACACAATTAAACGTGATTTAATAAAATGCTGACTGAAGGAACATCTCAGGGCCCTTTAAAGCAAACAATATGGAACACTCGAAACATGACAAGAACTGTGCTATCTTAGATGGTTCATATGTTTCAGGGGTTCAACATCCAGAGGAAGAGAAAAACATTCAAACACATCTATGCTCTGTTCAGTTTTAAGAGGAGCAAGAAGTCTTGTAGCAGTGCTGATGGTACAATGGAAACAGTGAGTGTGAAAGGGTCAAAGTACAATGGAAGAGGGAGACATTTAATGCCCGTGAGGGGATCTGAGCAAACTGAGCAAACTGAGATGGTTTTCTCAAACAGAACTGCACACACATTGTGACAAGCCAGGGCAGAAGCCCGAAGACACCTGGAGTCTGTCAAATAGAAGCACATAGGTTGTCAAAGCGACTGACCACAGGACAAGGCTGAACAGACACAAATGTCAAGTGCTTTAGGCGCAAGAGGAAGGAGTATTTGGTTACTTCTTCCATGCCTGAGAAAATACAAGAGGGAGCTGTGACACTCAGGCAGGACTCAGCTGCTGGCGAACAGAGGGCATCAAGAGACGGCAGAAGTCAGAAACCTAGGGGAGAAAGGGAGAGATGGGCCAAGGCTGGAGGATCCTGGATATGAAGAACACAGCTGACTGTCCTCGAAAAGTCAACTCAATGGGACATCCTTAAGCATCCCCCGCTTCATCTCACAGATGGCAGGGATGGATTTCCGTGAGCATCTTAGAATAATCAGAGATCCGTTAAGTCAGCAATCCTTCCCCTAATCCTAGTGAAAACCAGCCACCACCTGCTGCTCCTGCAGTCCCACTGCCCTCTGGCTCTGCCCAGCTACCATGCTGATCTGAGAGTCTACAGACTACAGGAGGTAGGGAGGAACACTTTTTAAAACTACAAAGAGCTGAGTGGCTTCACTCCACTTCCTGGGCCCCTGGCAAGTTTCAATTCCTGTCTTTACTGTGAATAGATTTACTGCTGAATAGATTTTCCTTCAAAAACAAGTAATAATTGCTCGCCCTGGTCCTGGCTATAAGCTTGCAGTACCTCTCCTCAACGGAAGGGCAGAGTATAAGTGGAATGTAGTGTTCTCCTCATGAGCTATGGAAAATCCCATCTTTCTCTTGTGCTTTCCCAATTATTTCCTCATAAATAAGTGAGTACTTCCTGTTCATTTCCATTCATTCATTCACGAAGTGTTATTGAGCCAGACACCACCAAGTCAAAGAACTATTGGGGTTATAGTGATAGCACAGAGGGTAGGTACTTGCCTTGCCTGTGGTCTATCCAAGTTTGATCCCTGGCACCGATATAGGCCCCCAAGCCTTCCAGAAGTGATCCCTGAGCACAAAGTCAGGAATAAGCCCTGAGCACCACCAGGTGTGGTAAAAAATAATAATAATAATAATAATAATAATAATTAATTAATTAACTAGTAAAAACCCTTCCACTCTTCTCTTTGGTACTCTCATAATAACAGCTTCTTGCTGTTTCCCCAATATACCAATTCTGCTCCTGCCTCAGTGGTGTGTGCTGAGACTCCCTCCACAGAGATACTCTTCCCTCAGGCACACTCACAGGCGATGCCCTCACTTCCTTCAGATCACTACTTAAGAGGAGCTAGCTCTGGTCACTCTAACAAAAATAGGACTCTCAGGGCCTTGCCCCCTGCCCTATTTTTCTTCATAGTACTTATCCCAGACATTTCTTATCTATTCTTTTGTCTAGTGTCTGTCACGTCCTCTGCCACTAGAACATCAGCTCACACTCACAGAAGACTGGCCTGCTCTGCTCACTGCTGCATCTTTGGCCCCTGCAGCAGTGCCTGGCACCTGGAAGACCCTGATCTATCTGCTAAGTACACTTCCAAATGAAATGAAAGGGAAAGTCACTCATCCAGAGAACAGCATAATCTGAGCTGAGCCCAAAGAAAGACAATTCCATACGCAGCACAAAGATCACTCATTCCCAAAACAATCCGTAAGAATTATTTCATGGAGATTAACCAGCCACCAAAAGTATTTGGATGCCCCCCTATGGCTGAGATATCTGAGGCACCCCAGATGGGGGCAGGTCAGCCTAGTACTCACCCAAACAGAGCCCTGGCAGCCTCTCACTTCTATAAGCCAAAATCACGGCCAGGCCTCCAGTCAGACTCCACCACCTCGGATCCAAGTTCACCGAGAAATTAACCTGCCAAAAATTTAGGCTGCGGGTCCAAAGGGTTGGGCGTTTGCCTTGCATGCGGCCAACCTGGGTTCAATAAGGTTCATAAGGTTCATGACATTCCATAAGGTTCCCTGAATACCACCAGGAATAAGTCCTGAGTGCAGAACCAGGAATAACCCCTGAGCATCACTGGGTGTGACAAAAAGAAAAAAATCCTTAAAAACTTAGGCTATTGTCTCAAGAAGTGAAACCTCTTTCTTAACTCAGACAAGAACTGAGTGCTAAAAGTAGGTAAAGGGAAAAACATGATAACCTTTCAGTACCTGTGTTGCAAGCCATAATACCCCAAAGGAAAAAGATAAAACAAATGAGTAAGAGAAAGAAGAAAAGTGCCTCCCACAGAGACAGGCTGGGGGTGGGGTCCAGTGGCGGGAGGGAAACTGAGGACACTGGTGGTGGGTAATGTACACTGGTAAAGGGACAGGTGTTGAGACACTGTATGACTGAAACCTGACCATGAACAACTTTGTAACTGTGTTTCTGATGGTGATCCAATTAAAAAAATTATTTCAGGGATCTCTTTTATGATTCATAAGCAAGATGATGTCATGTTCATGCACCTGTGTGACAGGTGCCTTCATCAAATCCTGCTATGATATTAGCACATTACCCATCTAATGTGGAAGGAAGGAAGGAAGGAAGGAAGGAGGGAGGGAGGGAGGGAGGGAGGGAAGAATGGAGGGAGGAAAAGAGGGAGGGAGGGAGAGAGGAAGAAGATCTTGTGAGCCAGGGAGATGCCTCAAAGGGCTGGTGTGCATAATCTGCATGCTGGAGTCCTGGGTTCAAGCCCCAGCACCACTTGATACATGAGCACTGCCATTTGTAGTCCAAACAACCCCCCACTCCAAAAAATAAAAATAAAAATCTATCTCAGCTTGCCACTGAAGTTACAGAAACACTCAGGTAAAAGCTGAAAAAGATCTAGATTAAAAGTGAGCTAAGTACTTATTACTAAAAACACCTCAGTAAATATTTCAGCCACAGTCCCTTTCTTCATGGAATTTGTATTATAAATATAAAATTATTGTGAGAAACTGCACAAGATACATTAAAAAAAGAGAAAATAAGCCAAAACCATTCCAGAGTTTCAGTCCTCCAAAACTAGATGGATAGCGTGTCCTTTTCACAAAGGGGACAAAAGAAGGACTGGTTTAGAAGGAAAAGAGGACGAGAGCAGGACAGGAGGGAAGGCACTCGCCATACAGCAGCCAACACTGGTCCAACTCCCTGGCATCACAGAAGGTTCCCCAAGCATGCCCAGGAGCCTCGCCTGAGCTAAGAGTAGCCCCTCAGCACCCAGGCATGGCTTAAAAAACGAAACAAAAAAATTAAAAGGAAGGATGTAAAGTGGATTCATTTTAATGGACATAACAATTATGAAGATCACCAGGACAAACGGAAATACAGACACAGTACTTCTGAGCAAAGTAAGGGGTAGAAACAAATCTATGAAACTCATTTTTAGTCTGTATACTATGCCAGCATGCCTCTCCTCAGAAGACACGATGAATTCTGCTGGCTCTTGGAACAGCTCAGTCAAGATTACATGACACTTAGATTTACCCATGAACACAGTAAAAATAAGCATGCAAAGTGTGCACCAACTAAGTATGTTTCTCTTAGAGGAGATGTCTCCTTGCAGGTAATGGCTTGGGTGTTGAGAATCATACATGAGAACCACGTATTCTGTCACTGAGCTATTACACCATCCCTTAAGATCACTGATTATCTAAAGTGCAACTATACGGCTGAGGTAATACAATTTGGCTTTTGGAGGTGGGGGTATGGGGTAGGGGTGGAGGGCTGGGCCACAGGTGGTGGCACTGAAGTACAGGGGGGCTACTCTTGGATCTTGTTCAGGAGTGAAATTGGGGTTGCTCAGGATCCTATGTGGTGTCCGGGATTCGAACCAGGATCACAGTTTCTGCTGCCATGAAAACTAACTTACCTCCTGCACTAGCTCTCTAGCCCTGTGATTTGCTTGTAACAGTGAAGCAGCAAACTGTAACAGTTATAGGATAGAAACTATTACTCTTCAATAGCAAATGTTTCTGCTCAGTAGATTTGGAGACAAATTTGTTCTCAGTGTGTCTACAGTTACAAAATGCTGTGATCAGTCCTTTGAACCACTATTTCATAGACTAGCCCAAAGGCATTAAAAAGGTTAAAAACCACTGGTTTTGTTGTTGTTGTTTGTTTTGGGGGCCAGTAGTACTCAGTTTACTCCTGACTCTGAGATCAGGGATCATTCCTGGAGGGGCCCGGAACCTGGATTGGGTGTGTGCAAGGCAAATGCCCTACCCACTGTACTATCACTCCAGCCCCCAAAACCATGTTATAGGCAATCTCACTTGCCCAACTAGAAGCTTGAGGTAAAATACACACAACATAAAACTGCCCACTTTTTTGGTACAGTTGAGCGACTCTGGGTATATTAGCACTGTTGTGCTAATTTTACCATCCATCTCTAGAACTTATCCAACTTCCCAGACAGGAAACTCTAGAACATTACTAACCTGACTTACCCATTCCCCCGGACAAACTGGGCCATCATTCAGCTACCAATTCTCTACTTTGTTCATGGCCCTGAACCATGGGCAGGTCCACCAGAACAAAGAGCCGTCCCAGTCTCCTCTGGTCTGCCACTCTGCAAGCAGCTAAGCAAGCTCAGCTCCAACCAAGACAGAAAGGAGCACTGTGCCTTTTGTTCACAGCTTTAGAAATTCATCAGCTTCCCAGTCCAGCAAAGCTCCAAGTCTTTAAAGATGAAATGCAAAAATTGACAATCTTCCTCCTTCTTGAGCTATTCAGTTACAAATTACCCAAGTCTTGATTACCTTCGAAAGACAAAATACTTCATTTCTGGTTCATCTGTTCTCTTTAACAAGAGATGCTTCCAATTCCTAGAGTTCTGAAACTAGTAAATTACTATGAGGGGCAATAAGGAGATCATAACCTACTCCAAAAGCCTTGATCATCACAAAGGTTGTAAGCGCTCTTCTATAACCAACAGATTTGGCCCACACTTGTTTTTGTAAATGAAGTTTGGCTGGAACATGGCCATACCCATTTGTACTGCACTATGTACAGCTGCTTTGGGGCTACAACATCAGAGTTGAGTAGCTGCAACTGAAACTGTATGACCCACAAATCCTAAAATATTTACTATCTGGCTCTTTACGGGGAATGCTTGCCAACTGGTTCACACATCTTGGGTCACCCTCTCTTCTTCCCAGCTGGAAGCAAGTGATGAGCTGTTTAGATGGAAAAGGCCTTTCTAAGTTAACTGTGGGGAAGCTGGCTGGTTCCACACTAAAGATGCAAGAGAGAATCACCACTCTATAAATCACAAATGGGGACGCAAATACCAACTTGTGATTTAGGAGGGGCAAGGAACACCTCTTTAGAAAATCAAAGAGGTTTCATTTTCTATCAGTCTATAAGTTGAACCAGGGCGGCTGAGGGGCAAACAATGGAGTTCATATTGAAAATAAAGGAACGGGGGGCCACGGAGATGGTCCAACAGGCTGGAGCTTATGCTTTGCATGTAGGATGCTTGGGTTTGATCCTCACACCACAGGTCCCCCCAAACACTGCTGGGGAATGCCTCCTCCCAGCACAGAGTTGGAAATAGCTTCTGAGCACTACTAGGTATAAAGGGAGGAGAGGAGGAGAGGGGAGGGAAGGAGAGGGGGAAGAAAGAGGAAAGGAGAGAGGAAAGAGCCGGGGTACTAGTACAGCTGGTAGCTGCTTTGCATGTGGCCAACAAGGGTTTGATACCCAGCAGCCCATGTGTCCTATGACCAACGCAAGGAGTGATCCCTGAGTGAAGAGTCAGGAGTAAGCCCTGAATACCGCCAGGTGCAGACCAAAAACTAAAAAAGAAAAAAGAAAGAAAGGAAAGGGAAAGGGAAAGGGAGAGGGAAAGGGAAGCTTTCGTAAGAAGAATCCCCACAGGCTTTTTTCGGGGGGTGGGGGGGGAGCAGAGAGTTGGGGAAGAGGCTTTCAAGCTGTGCTGGGGTTACGAGAGCTACTCCCAAGGATCAAACACGGAGCCCTATTCATCTCAGGCATGTGATCCAGCCCTCTGTGCTATCTCCCTGACCCTAAAACAGGCTTTAAAAATCCCAGCTAGCCAAGCTCCAGAAGCCTTAAGGTGAATCCCATGAATGCTGTTCTTCTAACAACTGATTTTTTTCCCAAGCTATATCCAATGCTCTTTTCCTCACCCACATGTCAGCAGCATCATGCTCTCTCATTCATCTACTTGGTCCAAATTTAACTACTTTAACTCACAACATAACTTGAACAAGAATGCAAAACTGGCTTTCTAATGAATATAGAGTTATTACAAGTGTACTTTGAGGGTCCGGAGTGATAGTACAATGGGTAGAGCATTTGTCCTGCATGGCAGCTGACCCGGGTTCAATCCCCGAAATCCCATATAGTCCCCTAAGCACCTCCAGGAGTAATTCCTGAGTGCACAGCCAGGAGTAACCCCTGAACATTGCTGGGTGTGACCCAAAAAGAAAAAAAAAGTGTACTTCGAGATACATACACATGTGCTCAGAGGAGGTTCTAAGTGCTCATTAAAGAGGCAAAGCTGAAAATGAACACATCTCCCCAGAAAAAAGGTCAGCAGAAAACCCTAGGAATAAAGAATATTCAGAAGTACAAATTTTCCTATACAACACACATTTCAAGGTCCAAAGACTCAAGAGTTCACATGACCAGCAGAGCAGCAGTAAATGGCTACCTCTGTCTTCTCTCCTGAAACCGGCCAGTGATGCTGCATCCCCATTGCTTTGCATCACCTCTGCTGCGCTCATCTGACTCTGGAGATGCTGTGTGCTTCATACCATCAACAGAACAGGGGAGTTAATCGCACAGGATATCAAAGCGTCGCTTCTAGGAACAGCTGTGTTGGATCTCAGATAATATAGCTTTGTGCCTTGGGCATATCCCTTTATATCTCTAAGCCTCAGGGTTTTTTCATCTGTAAAATGAATGGCTTTGACAGATGTCCTCAATGGCTCTTTTAAATATGATCTCTCTAGATCTATAATTATAGCGATATAAGTCACTACACATAACACAAAAATGGCATGCATCAACAGGTCCTTACTTCACTTCCTGAGTAGGTCCTTCTCCACCTACTCTTTCATCATAAAATCAGCATGACAAAAAAGTTAAGCAAGATTCCAGATTCCAAGAGCTGGTTCTGAAGGACAGTGCGTGTGAATTATTCGAGTTCTAATTGCCTATGAATTCTAATTCTATTTGTGTAAATTATACTAATAATTTTATATATTTCTAATAAAACAAATTATTCTAATACTGGAGGAGGTAGTAGTACACTTGCTTTGCATGTGTTGAGTCTGAGTTCAATCACTGAGCAACACGAGGGGGAAAGGAAAGTAAGAAAATATTACAATATTCTGCCTTTCACATGGAACAGACATATCCTTCTGGAGGCTACACTCTTGAGATCTGGGTTGAAAGATCAGGGATCTTGGGAAAATTCTGGGAAGACTTATGCCAGGAGATCATTGAAGAACCATGTATTGAGGTTACAAAACTGTGTGTGTGTGTGTGTGTGTGTGTATGTGTGTGTGTGTGTGTGTGTGTGTGTGTGTGTGTGTGAGCAAGCTATAA
Source organism: Sorex fumeus (assembly GCF_029834395.1). Lineage (NCBI taxonomy): Eukaryota > Metazoa > Chordata > Mammalia > Eulipotyphla > Soricidae > Sorex > Sorex fumeus. The sequence goes on along the minus strand of NW_026606129.1, from coordinate 48,470,055 downwards.
GGGAAAGCCGCCTCTCCTACACTGATGGGTTAGTACAAAGTATGCAGGTTTGGTAGCCCCATTCAGCTCTCACAAATGAAAGAAAAAGACAAAGAGAATTTGAGGTAAAGGAAGAATAGGAATATGTAAATCAGACGGATCCAGATCTCATGAATTAGATTGTTCATGAAGATTGTTCACTGAATTTAAGAACTTTGCCCTATTTGTTGCTCCCAGATGACTGACAGATGCTTCTTTTGTTTTGGTGCCATAACCAACAGAGCTCAGATGTTTCTCCTGCCTCTGCACTCAGGAACTACTGGCAGGCTCGGAGGACCTTTTGGGATGCTGAGGATCAAATCTGGGTCAGCCAAATGCAAAGCAAGTTCCCTACCCACTGAATTATCACTCCAGCCCAATGATCACTGAGTTTTGATAGATCAAATGAAACAAGAGACTGATTATTGGAAAGACTTGGTGGATGTCAACCATGTATCATACAGCAGGTTATCAAGAGATTTTGTCTACTATGCTAATCTTTAAGATAAAATGATTAGGCCAATTTAGACTGGACAGGCAGTACCACAGGTAAAACACCTACCTTGCATGCAGATGTCCTGGGTTCAATATCTGCATCACATAAGGTCACCTCATAAGGTTTTATATTCTTTCTTCAAGTTATGTTGTGAATTAAAGCAGTTAAATTTGGACCCAAGTAGATGAATGAGAGCTTGATTATACCAGGAGTAATCCCTGAAAGATCATGCACTTTTCTGCTGGATTCATAATCCAAATGCAAAAAATGGGCTTCATGGGGATTGTGCTCAAGAGTGAATGCAAACTTTTGCACCCATACGTAAGCATGCAAGTTTTTCTGAAATTCTATTTTGATCTTGAACAAATCCCTCCCTCTTCTGGTCTTGGGTTCTCACCAATAAAATGAAGACTACTGGAAAATAAAGCAATGGCCTGCAAACCCTTCTTAAGACAATAAACATTACTAGACAATAAACATGGTCTAGATAAAACCATACAGAACTGGAGCAAAGAGATAGTACAGCCTTGCACATGGCAGATCTGAGTTCGAACCCTGGCACCCCGCAGGGTTCCCCGAGCACATTAGGAGTAAACCCTGAGCAGAGAATCAGGAGCACGACCTGACCACAACAGGTGCAGCCTCAGACAAAAAACAAAAAAAACCCTGCCCCTCCAAAAAAAAAAAAACACTTAAAACAATCCAGAATTCATCAGAAGCTACAACAAATTCAAAAGGGAATGTTTAACATAAAGTCTTTTTCTCCACTACCTTCAGACATCTCATGATTATATATATATATAATTATTATTATTATTCATTGAGAATATATTCCATGATTATTTTAAGTGTATTACTTAAGGTTATCTTCAACATTCTTTTTTTATATCCCCATTATATAGGTGACAATCTGTATTGCCTAACTTTTCACAACTGATAAGAGTTAAAATTTAAACCCAGATAGTTTGACCCCGTCTGTATTATTTTATCTCTCTGACTGACACTTGAGAAGTAGTGAGGAAAATTAAGTTGAAAGAGATAAGATTAGAAATCTTACCAAATTTGGAAGATGAAAAGCAGGAAAGTAATAGAATTGAGTAGTAACTCACTTGGATGAAGAATACTAAGCACCAAGTTGACAAGCCCTTGCAGAATCCCCCACCCCTAAAATCCAACTATTAGAAAAAGGTTTCCTATAAGGCCACAAGTGTTATTCAATAACCCATCCAAGACTCAGTGCTGGTCTGCAGTTGTAGAAAGGCAGAAAACCACTGGTCTACCTCCTTGGTTATAACTTCTGCTCCATGAACCAGTATACAGAACAAGTGCCTGTCTGCAGGTGCAAAAAAATGGTGAGCTCTGCTATAAAGCACAAGGGCTGAAAACAAGTAGTACAGGTCTCCTTCCTCAGGCAAGCTTCTCCTCTATCACTGCCCCCCAAAAAGAATGGAGGTTTATTCATTGGAGAGGATGGATTAGACTACACTCAAGTAATCAGGGCACCACTAGAGACGAGAACATGGCAACATTCAGTGGAATGAAGGGAAAGTCGGCACACGTTAGCAAGAGCCCCAGTCCCCTCCTTCCAGGAGGCATCTGAAAGGGTAAGTTCAGGCTTCTTCCACCTCAGCCCTCAGAAGTCTGATGGGAGAGCCTGGAACTCAAAGCAGATCCCACTAAAAGGCCAAGCCCATCCACTTTCAACAGTGGCTCTCAGCATGCAGCTCCAAACCAGGTTCAGCAGCATTAGGGACCTGTCAGAAATGTGAATTCTTGGGCCCAGGCCAAACCTACTGAGTAAGAAATTCTGGAGCGAGGCCCAACAATCAGTAGTTGAACAAGGCTGCCAAGTGATGCTAATGTACGCGGAAGTTTGAGAACCAATGCCCTTCAGGCAGACCCAGGTCAATAAAGCTTCTAAATAGCTTTTTAGAGCTTATCTGAAAAAACTGTCCAGATCCACCAGAAATTTAGAAAAGAGACTAAAAAAATTTTTTCAGAGCAGCACTGAGGGACAGTGAAATGAGGGGTCTGCCCCTCTCACCTCATTCTTCCCCCCTCTCCATCACTACAATGCCATTGGGCCACCCCTCGGATTCTACAGAATAGCTAGGGAACAATTTTAATTTCACAGATGCTCCAGAGACCAGTCCAGCTTCAGTCTGTACAGGTCTTTATATCCCAGATCTCTGAAATGAATACAGGGGATTAGATGGATGTTCTAGATAGGAAGTAGTTCTGATACCTACTCATATCCGAGAGAGAGAGAGAGAAAGAGAGAGAGAACGCATTTTAATGGGATGGGGTGGGGGGGAATGGAAACCCTGACCATTTTTATGCTTAAAGGGTATCTTGAAATGACCATGAACAAAAACTTCTCATTTATATTTTCTTTCTCTGCCTTCTTTAATCCAGCTTATTTTTCAAAATGCTTCCCCCCCCCACCCTCACCCCCATCTCGGCCACTTCTCTCCTGGAAAACAAACCTCCTTCCGGAGTCCGGAGTGCCAGACATTATGCAAAGAATACCGCAGATTTTCTTATTTAATCCTCCACCCTGCTAATAAGGGGAGTAAAGGATCACTTGGAATCATTTTCACATTGGAAAAGCGACACTTAAAGGCTGCAACTAGGAACGGACTCTACATCCTTCTATCTCCAAAGCCGCGCTCTTGACCATTCTACTCTACCGTTTGCAGACCGCCTGAATCAATTTGTGCCGAAGTCGCTTCTATAACTCTGTAGAAAATAACTTAAGAGACTACATCGTTTGGATTTAGTTGTTGTTCGGGTCTTAAAGGGGGGCGAGTGGGGTGCAGGGTCCTCTCCAGAGGCGGCGCGGGCGCGCGTCTAGCAGGCGCATCTCCTGGGCATCCTCCCCAGCAGACCCCAGCGCAGCTCCGAGAGGCAGGAAAGAATGCGGGGCGCAGCAGCCGGGTTGGGCGTGCCTAGCACGGTGCACGCACAGGTGAGGGAGAGCTCGCTCCCCGCCACCGGGACCTGATTTGTGCGGGGACGAGGGGTGTGCACTGGCCGCCGAAGAGCTGCCCACCTCAAGAGAGCTCCAGATCCGATTTAAAACGCGCCTCGGCGGCGAGATAGCCATCTCACAATCAAGGGCAAGCAATGACTCCGAGGTTGGGGAAACCGGCGCCTCTCGGGGCGCACAGCTAACTCGCAGCGGCACAAAGACAAGGTCCACGAGGGCGAGAAGAGAAGCTGCCGTGGGGCCCCTCGGAATGCAGAGGCGGACAAGTCCAGAACGGTGGTGGGGGGGGGGGGGGGGCGGGCACCCCGATTCCTCCAACTCCCAGGGCCGCGGCGGCGCACACCTCGGGTCGGAGAGGCTGCCCTCCGGGTGCCCACTCAGCCCCGACCCCGTCGGCCGCTCTTGCCGACTCTCTCTCCCTCCAGCCTCCTCTCCCCAGCCCGCTGCCGGCTGCACGTTCGTGCCCCTACCCACCCGCCCCTCTTTCCTCTCCATCCGGCGGCGCTCCCCCTCGGACCCTCGCGCCGTCCGGCCGGCCCCACCTTGAGGGTCACGTCGCACAGCTTGCCCTGCCGCCGGATCTCTTCCATGACGCCGTAGCCGCGACTCGGCAACTCGGACACGGAGAAATGCACCAGGTCCTCCAGCTCCTCCGCGCCGTCCTCCACCATCTTCCCCGGCCGCCGCGACTGCGCAGGCCTCGCCGGCCGGCTCCAAACTCACCAGGGCGGGGTGAGGGCGGGCGCCGGCCGCGGCGCGGAGGGCAGGGCAGGAGCCGCTTGAGCCTGCGCGGCCGCCGTAGTCACGGGCCCCGCCGCGCCGGAAGCCCTGCCGGTCCGCGGGCCGCCTCTGGGGCTGTCTTCCTGCCCTCGCACTGCCCGCTCTGGGCACCTCGCGCCTGCAGTTCCCACGGGCCTCCTGGAGGAATCGTTCCCATTTCCCGGTTTCGCGAGTCCGCCCCGAGCCTCCGAGCCTCTCCACAGAGGACCGCGGAGTTTCCTTCCGCCACCACCTGGGGACTTCCGGGATCTCCGGAAGCGGCCCGTTGCCATGGCGACTCTGTACACAGCCTGGCAGCCGAGCTTGCCGGGTTTCTGGAGCTGCGGCAACCGCTGTTGTAGCTCCGGGAGAGCGGCTGCCTCGGGAGCGGTGAGCAAGGGCCTCGTGTGGCTGAGGTTGGGAGAAGAGAGGCCGGGGAGGGGGGTGTGCCCGGTGCACGGCAGCTTCTGGGATTCGAATCCGGATTCATTAAGAGTCCGTTGGTTGGTTCCTTCTGTCTGTGAAACCCGGGCGGAGAAGAGCTCAGCATCGCGGTGCCCCCTTTCAGCCTGACAGCAGTCTAAGGTCTTCGGACCTAATGATCCCTGGTCCCATGAAGGTCCTACGTAGCTCTTGAGCCACGGAGAGCGCGAGGGTGGGGGGCAACGGTCTTCTGGATTCTTTTGCTCCCGTCGGCTTTCGAACTGAAGGAACTAGGGGATCGCTCGTCTGAGTCCTCGGCTTTGCAGCTGGGGTAAACCACTTCAGAAAACGATGCAGAAACGATTTCAAGATCTATTGCCTCCTGGGGCCTGCAGACAAGAGTCTGGCATGTTGGCAAGAGAAAGGGAAAAGGCCAGTTATGCCTGGATCTGAGTCTTGTTTAGCCCCCAGCCACGCCAGGCTGCTGTAGCTCTGGTTTGAGGGTTCTGCATTGAAAGTACTCTAGGGACCCACCTGGTGCCTGCAGCTAAATCAAAGACTTCATCTCTTTGGGGGCCAGAGTGATAGTCCGTCGAGTAGGGCGTTTGCCTTGCACGGAGCCGACCAGGGCTCCATCCTTGGTATACCATTTGGTCTCTCAGGCACCGCTAGGAGTAACCCCAGTGCATCAGTGGGGTGGAACCCAAAAAACAAAAAGGTCCTGAGAGAGGAATATTGTCCTAAAAGAGAAGGTGGGGTGAGGGAACCACCTAACTTTTTTTTTACCAGTACTGCCCCAAAACCAAGCACTCTCGTGGAAGGACTTGTGGGATCAGGGATTTGGAGGTGGGTGTGGAGGGAAAGTCATCATATGCTCCTTGGGACTCTCTCAGTAGTGACAGAAGATGGATGCACATGCGGACATTCAGCCACCCTCTGACTTTCAGCCATGACCATCACCACCAACCATTTCCTGAGCATCTGCTCTGTGCTGGGCACTGTTCTACAAACTGAGGGGGTATTCAAAAGACGTAAAGAATACAGTCCTGTCCCTCAAGCAGCGTGTAATTTAATTTGGGAGCTGAAACCCACTCAAATGATGCGGCGTAAGAATGGTAACAAGCATTATTTCAGTAAGTGCAAAGTGGCATGGAGGTCCCAAGTGTCTGACTTGCTTGGCGTAGATCTGATCCCTGGCATGCATGGAGCCAGGGATGTGAGCATTGGGAGGGGTTTGGGAAGCGCTGGGAGAGAAACTGCATGTGCATGTGCATGTGCATGTGGGCCCCCTGGAAATCAGAGACAGGAGCAGGCTCAGAGGGGAAAGAGGTACTTCCAGCTAGCCTGTGGGTGGCGGCTGGTGGAGGGGGGCCCTGAGAATATGCCCCCAGAACTTCCCTACTTCATGGTCCCTCTTAGGAACATTCAGTCAGTACCAGATCTTTTATTTCTTCTTATTTTTCAAGGGTGTGTTTGAGGGTTCTGGGGGGCACAATGCTTAGTGCCCTCAGGGGACACCTCTAGGCTATTCTTGGCCAAACAGGCTGGTGATTCGATTTAAGGGCTCGATGCAGTGCAATTCAGGCCCTGCATTGCCAGGAATTACCCAAGCCACCCCCGTGGTACTTAGAGATCTCCAGGGAGAAATCCAGAGATGCTCGGGGGACCTTGTGGGCTGTGGATGAAACCAGGGCCAGGTGCATGCAAACCATGTACCTTCCTATCTTTCTGGCCCCTGAGCAGCATCTTAACTGACCTGGGGAGGCAGAGAGGGCTTCTGACTGATGCTGGGGAATGATTCCCAGAGCTTTGGAGACTAAGGATAAGTGCTTGCTTGAGTGAAAATGAACTATTGATTTGAGATATTTTTGTCATTTTTATTTCTAGGACACTCAGCATACAAAAATTTTAGCCCTGTGGAGCCAGAGTGATAGTACTTGCTTACTTTGTGCACAGCCAACACAGGTTTGATCCCCAGTACTGCATATGATCCCCCAAGGCCTTCAAGAGTGATTGCAGAGCTCAGAGCCTGGAGTAATTCTGAGCACAGCTTCTTCTTCATCTTCATCTTCTTTGTTGTCTTCATCTTTGTCTTCTCCTCCTCCTCCTCTTCCTCTTCCTCCTCCTCCCCTGCTTCCTTGCCCTCCTCCCTCCCCTCCTTCTCCTTCTTTCTCCTTCCTTCATTCTTCTTCTTCTCCTCTTCCCCTTTCTCTTTCCCATCCTTCCCCCCCACCTTTTCCTCTTCTTCCTCTTTTTCTTGGTCTTTCTCCTCTTCCTCTTAGTCCTCTTTCTCCTCCTTCTCCTCCTTCTCTTCCTTCTCCTCCTCCTCCTTCTCCTCCTCCTCCTTCTCCTCCTCCTCCTCCTCCTCCTCCTCCTCCTCCTTCTCCTTCTTTCCCCCAAAACAGGTCGTGCTCAGGGATTAATCCTGACTCTGTACTCAGGAATTACTCCTGAAGGTACACAGGGGACCATACAGGGTGTTGGAGATTGAACACCAGTCAGGCTTTTGCAAGTAAAGCATCCTTCCTGCTGCAATATGGCTCCAGCCTCCGTAATCGTTTTTTAAAAATTAGAAGGTCTGAATGATCTCTAGCTGGAGAGACTTCCTGAACTATGGACATAGGGTGTGAACATACATTCACATTCTACAATGAGAAAATATAAAAGGAAGACGTTTGATTATTAGATTTGACAGTTGAAGGCTATAGTTTTATTTTGTTAAATAAACAAGTTATAGTTTTATTTTATCCACCTCATTGAAATTGTAAACTGAAAGGACAGTTTTATTTCTTTAAACCCTATTTAACTTGATCTATAAAGATGTGGTATTTTTTATGGGTGTGCCAGGACTAAAACCCAGGATCTCTGGCAGGTGAGATGGGCACTTGGTGTGCTTTTTTAAAAGGTGGAGAAGATAATGTAGTGGGGTAAGTCACCTCCCTATCCACAAAAGAGTGATTGTGCAGCAGTTAAGGAACATGCTCTAGGGGCTGGAGAGATAGCACAGTGGGTAGGGCGTTTGCCTTGCACGCGGCCAACAAGGGTTTGATCCCCAGCATCCCATCTGGTCCCCTGAGCACCGCCAGGGGTAACTCCTGAGTGCAGAGCCAGGAGTAACCCCTGTGCATCTCCGGGTGTGACCCAAAAAGAAAAAAAAAGGAACATTTTCTATATGCAGCCGACCCCTGGCGCCATGTATTCTTTTTTTTTAAATTTTTGGGTCACACCTGGTGATGCACAGGGGTTACTACTGGCTCTGCACTTAGGAATTACCCCTGGCGGTGCTCAGGGGACCATATGGGATGCTGGGAATACGAACCTGGGTCAGCCGTGTGTAAGGCAAACACCCTACCGCTGTGCTATTGCTCCAGGCCCTCACCATGTATTCTTTGGAACATTGCCAGGTGCGGTTCAGGTAATCCTCAGCATCACATCCTCAGTTTAACTGGGCTGTTGAACTACCAGCCCAGTTGGCCAAGAATTGCCAGAAATTGTCCCCAGTCCACCCTGAGCACTGCAAAGAGATCCCCATAAAAAATTGTGAAATAATTAACCATAATTAGAAATCTATTGTGCATTGTACATGACTCTTTTTGTATGCATCGGTTTTGAAAATTAGCTTTTTTGGGTTTTTCGTTTGTTTGTTTGATGACTAACTTTGGACTGGGATGTTGTTCAGTGGTAGAGTGTGTGGCTTGTATGTATGAAACCTTGGGTTTGAACCCTACCAACTTTGTTCCTCCCACCCCACAACACACAAATAATAAATCTTCTATCAGTTTACTTGCTAGAATACTTTACAATTGCATAAGTAAGCTATTTTTCCCTAATAACTGTTGATACTGCTATTTTCCAATTTGGAGATAAAATTAAATCAGTTCCTCTGCTTTATAGTTCTGCAAATCTTTTCGTATTTTGTTTTGTTTTGAGGTCATACCTAGCAATACTCAGGTGTTATTCCTGTCTCCGCACTCAGGAATCGCTCCTGGCAGTGCTCAGGGGATCATAGGGGATGCTCAGGATTGAAACCTGGTTGGCCGCATACAAGGCTAGAACCTTACCTGCTGTGCTATCTCTCTGGCCCCTTGTTTCCTTTTTTTTAAAAAAAAAAAAAGAAGAAGAAGAAGAAGATGGAAAAAAAAAACACGAAATCACTTTGGTGGTTATCTATTTTGAGTTCTAGAAGTTACCTTTAACTTCAACTTTTCTCTCCTGTCCCAATAAAGTACAGGTTATTTTAGGGCAAATGCCTCATTTTCTTATTGCACTGGTTCAGCCCTGACAAGGAGAGAAAAAAAAAGTATGAAAGCAGCTATTGTCCTATGCGCAGAGTGTGTCATCATTCAGACTTCGTTTGTATGTTTTGTTGTTATAGTTTTGGGGGCACTCCTGGCTCTGCCTTCAGGGATCATTCCTTATGGGGCTCAGGGATCATAAATGGTGCCAGGGATTGAACTTAGTGGGCTGGCCATTTGTAAGGCAAAGCTCCCTGCCTGCTGTACTGTCACTCCAGTCCTTACCAGGATTTTTAACATTCTTTATTTTCATAGTCTTGTAGAAGTGAAATTATTGAAACTTACAGACTTAAACTACTTGACGATGTTCAAATTGTGAAAGAAAATAAGAGGAAAGAGGGGGAAGAAGGAAAGATTGATTTTAGAAAATATATGTGAACAATTAGAAGTGTTTCATCTTGAAACAATTTTAAATTGTATCAAGTTCTCTTGCTCAGAAGTTACATAGTATATTTTTATAGATTTTTATTTTTTTCTCTTGCTTCACTAGATTTAGCACAATTGATGATTGCATATGGAGTTTATTTGGCTTCCTTTAGAGCTCTTGACATTTTCTCTTAACATTTAATCTATTGTAATGGATTGAGAGCAGTGAAAAAATCAGAGGGTTATTCTATTTAATAACCCTCTTTGCCTCTCCACTCTTAATGCTAGAGTCAAAATTTGCTGTCTAGTTCATATTAAATATTTTTACACAGACGAACAGCAGTGTGATTTGATCAATGAGGCCAATATTCAATGAAACAAGAAGTTTCTTAGTCACCATTGGAAGGTTATATAATTCCAAATTTAAATTTTTATGTGATACTTTAGATTTTAGAAATCAGTGATCCCCCTGCCCCCCACAATATACTAGTCTTCTTTGTAAAATCTCTACTAGTTGGTTTCGTTTGGGTGTTGAAGTGGGACGAGGATTGGGAGTAGGGAGATTAGAACCACTCTTAGAAGTGCTTTGGACTATTCCTGGTTTTTTGCTCAGGTAAGACTCCTGGTGATGTTCAGGGGACCATATGTAGTGCCCTGGATAGAACTAAGGTCAACTGCAAGCATGAATGCAAGAACCCTCTATCTCTTAGAACCTGTACTGTCTCGCCAACCCTGCTAGTTGTCCTTGACTTTGCTTGACTATTGATGGTATTTATTGTCCCTATCTTGGGGCTGGTTGGCCCAGCTTCTATTCCTCCGCCCCTCTCGGAGAGCCCAGCAAGCTACCGAGAGTATCTCACCCACACGGCAAAGCCTGGCAAGCACCCTGTGGCGTATTCGATATGCCAAACACAGTAACAACAAGTCTCGCAATGGAGACGTTACTGGGCCCGCTTGAGCAAATCGATGAACAATGGGAGGACAGACAGTGCTATTGTCCTTATCTTGAGAAAGTTTTTTCCATTATTGAATAGCTCTACCTAAGAGGAAGTCCATTCACTTAAATCTGCCCCCTTTTTTTTAAATCTATGAACTTTCATTCTATTCTATGAAGCCACATCATGGGGTCGGAGAGATAGTTTAAGGGTTAAGGCATTTGCCTTGCATTCAGCTGACTCTAGTTTTATCCCCAGCTCCACATATTGTTTCCTAAGCATTGCCGGGAGTGACTTATGAGCACAGAGCTAGGAGTAACTCCTGAAGAGCTGACGAGATAGTGCAGTAGGTAGGGCACTTTCCTTGTGATCATCCCCAACACTCCATGTGGTTCCTCAAGTGCCACTAGCTCAGGAATGAATAACGCCTCAGCAGTCTCGGAGAACAGCTGAGTATGTCCCTTCCCCCCCAAGAAAAGAAAAGAAATAACCCCTGAGCACCACCAGGTATGACCCCTAAACTAAAAGAACCCCAAGACCATAAAATATGAAGCTACATAAAAGATTAATTTAACATCATAGGGCAGGGGAGATGACTCAACGACTGGAGCACATGCTTTGCATGAGAGATGCCCAGATTCAGTCCTGGCACTGCATAGTCCCCTGAGCACTGAGCCAGAAGTATCCCCTGATCACCACCAGGTCTTGCCCCAAATAAACAAAATTATATATGGCAGTTGTCATGAGAATGCAAGTGAAGGAGTACAGATGTAAGTGTCTATCTAACCTAAAATGATGAGAATGCATTTAGGTTTTAGTAAAGGAAGAAGATATATGGGACTGTCTTGTGATTTTTTTCTCAGTGGAATGCCAGAGAAGAAAAACTATTTGATTATGGGTTGTATTAAATATAATGCTCAGGATCTGTAACTCATCAGTAGAGAACTTGCCTTGTATGTGTGAGGCCCTGGGTTCGATCCTTAGTACCACGGAGAGAAAAAAGAGATTCAAGTGTATTGCTAGGGAATATTTCTGATCTAAGTGCATCTAATGGAGGTAGAAGCAGAGACGTTTCATCTGAAGCAATATTTGTAAATGAAGAAAAGAAAATTCATTTAAATGCAATTTTATAGTAAGAAGTTTGGAGGAAAATATAATGAATGAGGCCAAGTCTAGGTGTACTTAATATAGAACATTCCTAAACTCCCCCAACAGCATTGTTTTTGCTTGGTATGTCAGTCTGTTAGGGTTATTGGTGGAAAATGGTGTAGACTGTTTAGCTACTTGTTGAAAGTAGGGTCTTATGGGTAATGCTCATGGACCATACTTCACTCTTTTATAAACTTTTTTTTGCTCTGTTTTTTGGGCCATGCTTGATGGTGCTCAGGGCTTTCTCCTGACTGTGTACTCCTTGAAGAGGACTATACGTGCTATCAGGAGCCCATGTTGACTACATGCAAGGCATTGTCTACTGTACTGTCTCTCTGGCACACTCTTTTCTCGTCTTGATGAATGACACCTTCCCTCTTGTCATTTGGTGATGACCATGAAAAATTTTACTGTCTTTTGCTTTTCAGGTAGGATGGGTACTAGGAAAAAAGTTCATGCCTTTGTTCGTGTCAAACCCACTGATGACTTTGCTCATGAAATGATCAGATATGGAGATGATAACAAAGTAAGTGCATTGTTTTGCCATGCCCTGCCTCAGCCCCTCTGTCCCAGCTCACTACAGTGTAATCCCCATTTGTACTCTTTTTTTTTTCTTTTTGGGTCACACCCGGCGATGCACAGGGGTTACTCCTGGCTCTGCACTCAGGAGTTACCCCTGGCGGTGCTCAGGGGACCATATGGGATGCTGGGAATCGAACCTGGGTCAGCTGCGTGCAAGGCAAATGCCCTACCCGCTGTGCTATTGCTCCAGCCCCTGTACTCTTTTTAAGGACCAAACCTTTACAAAATTGATAAAATTTTAGATGAACCCTAAAATCCATCAGGTCCAAATTGATACTTCACAGTGCCATTAAGGAAAGATCCTTTGTCATATTTTGGTTTTCGTTTGGGGGCCACTCCCAGTAGGACTATGGGGGCTCGCTGCCACATGCCATGCTGCAGATGAACCTGGGGTTGCTGCATGCAAAGCATATGCTCCAGCTCTCTGACCCATTTCCCTGACCCCCCAAAGATCTGACACCTTCCTCCTTCTCTTCATTGTTGTTGTAATGACCAAGCGGTCCATATACACCTGGCTATAGTGCTCCCTCAGTTAGTTGGTTTGCTCTCCATTAGTCCCATTCTTGAGTTGGGTTGCTCCCCCGGGGTATCATTTGCTACACTGGGGATCTCAGGTAGTAGAGCTTCCAGAATTGTGCTCAGTGCAGCAACAGCACGGGGACCTCTTTTACTCCTGCAGGACTGCTGCTCCAGGCCTGAGCTCTGGAGCTCTCAAACCCCCATTTTTAACTGTTAAGTTCTTCTGTTTGTTTGTTTACTTGCTTGTTTTTTTGAGTCTTACCCGGTGATGCTCAGGGATTACTCCTGGCTCTGCACTCAGGAATCACTCCCGGAAGTGCTCAGGGGACCATATGTGATGCCAGACATCAACCCCGGGTTGGGTACATGCAAGGAAAACCCCCTCCCCACTGTACTATCGCTCTGACCCCTTAATTGGTAAGTTTTACTGAAGCTGTGGGAGAACCTTTCACTGAGAAAGCCAGGAAGATTTGTCCATCCCCTTGCCCTCACCACTGTTCTGAAGACCCACCTGGAGCCTGTGACAAACTCAAGACAGCTCTCATGTGTTCAGCAAGTTCTTATTCAGCAAGTATACATTTATATGTGGGTTTACCCAGTTCCGCTGTAAGATTTGCTATAAAGGAAGAATTCCAGGACAAACTTCTAAAGCATCAAAAAAATCATAAAAAAGCAACCCTGCAAATGCTCCTCTGGACAGAGGATCCACAAGCACTAAGCAGAGTTATTTAATGGGTGGATGAACAAGCCTGACTATCTGGACTTCGTCTGTGCATTGGCTCTTGGACCAGGGCAGACACCATAAGATTCTAGTGAGAGTCTGTTTATATCCAAATTCTCCATTGTGAAGACTGGGTGTACTATTTATCTAACCCCAACTTCCCAAACCAGTGGAGACCAGCTATCACAATGCTTTCTTGAAGGAATCTAAACCTTAAAAAAGTTTTCATAAGTCTTTGCATCTAAAAACTTCTGACAAGGGACTGGAGAGATGGTACAGAGGTTGTGGTGATTGCCTGGCATGCAGCTAACCCTGGTTTAGCCCTTGGCACTACATATAGTGTCCCAACTACTGCCAAGAGTGATCTCTGAGCATGGAGCCCAGGAGTAAGCCCTGAATACCACCAGGTGTGGCACCAGACCCCCCAAATATGCTGACAGGCTGGGGGATATAGATCAGTGATAGAATACTTGACCTAACAAGTCAAGGAAAATTTTAACATAATGCTTGCATAATTCCAATATATTACTAATATATTTTAATCTTATGCTGGAGATATGACTCAGTGGTAGAATATAATGCCTTGTATGTCTGAGGTCCTAGATTTGATCCTTGCACCAGCCCCTAAAGAAGAAAAAAACCCAAAGGGGCTGGAGAGGACTGGAGACATAGACAGAGGGCTGAGTGCATGCTCTGAACGTGGGAGGTCAAGGTTCAATCCCTGCCACTTAATGGTCCCCTAACCACCAAGCTGGACGTAGCTTTTGAGCACAGCGAGGTGTGGCCCCGAAACAAAGGGGCTGGGACCATTGTTCAAAAGCATTGAACACAAGCCTTATATATAAGAGCTCTGGGTTTGATCTCTACTACACTGTCCCCTAAGCCTTTGCAGGAGTTGGGGACCCACCCCACACATACTTTCCCTGCACTAAATTCAAAAAGTGGCCCCCTTGGTTGGTTCTAATAGCACTGAATGACTGAGAGAAGACCAGAGCTGCTTACATGGCCATAATTTAATCCTCACGTTGGCACACTGTCTGGAAGCAGATGCTTGACTACTATGGGCAGCCTCACCTTCAGTTCCCAGGTCTGGGCTCAGACTCAGACGTCTATCACCAAGCTCACTTTCTCTTTAGCCTGCTTCAAGGCCTCTCAGTGCTGGAATAAATCTAAAGCTTATTTAATATAAATTTACCTGACCAATGTCATGAGAATACAAGTAAAGGAGTACAGATGTAAGTGTCTATCTAACCTAAAAATGCAGTTAGGTTTTAGTCATAGCTGGAAGAAAAAACAGAACCTGGCAAACTAGGCTGTGATGTACTAAAGCTAGTAAGTGTGGCTGTCTCCCCACTGACCCTTCTACTGGAAAGGTTGTTTGACTTTCTGACCCAGTAAGTCTTCAGAACATCAGCTTATACATGACTTTTTGTTCTTCCTAAAATTCATTTTCTCCTATTTTATCCAGGTCAGTCCATCAGTGTTCATGATTCTTTTTAACACCAATTCCCTTTTTGTTTATTTGTTTCTTTGTTTTTTGAACCACACTGTGTGCTCAGGGGTTACTCCTGGCTCTGTCTTCAGGAATTATTCCTGTGAAAGTGCTCAGCTCACCATATGGGATGGGGTCAAACCCAGGGCAAAAGCCCCACCTGCTGTACTATCATTCCAGTCCCTAACACCAATTTCCTAACACATTTTTTTCTTCCTTCTTTCCTCTGCCCTTACCTCCCTCCCTCCCTCCCTCCCCCAAAGAGCATTGATATTCACTTAAAGAAAGATTCTCGAAGAGGAGTTGTCAATAACCAGCAGACAGACTGGTCGTTTAAGCTGGATGGAGTGCTCCATGATGCCTCCCAGGACGTGGTATATGAGACGGTTGCAAAGGATGTGGTTTCTCAGGCACTCAATGGCTATAATGGTAATTTAGTTCATTAACCATTTGCCTTACATAAGAACCTGCACAGCCCTTCCTGGAGGAAGAGGCGCAAGTATTTTATGATGAATAAAATAAATTATAACCTCACTTACTAATACTTGTTGACTTATTTGTCTCCATGTTCTTATGTTATTATTTTCTTGGTGACATGGTGAATATAGCTTGATCCAGTGTCCTGGGATCCTAGCTTCATAGGAAGATTAAATGACCCCAGAGCTCGATAGGTCATGAAGATTCAAATGTCTTTTTTTAGCTCTCCTAAGTACTAATTTTTTAAGATAATCCTTAAAATGAACTTGAAGGAGTTTGAAATTTTTTCTCTCTTAACTGCCTGAGAAAATCTATTTCCGTTCATTATACCAGCACAGTTCATATATGTTCATGTGGAGGAATGAATACATATTCAGAAACTATATACATATGTAGTGAGTAGAATTTTATTTAACCAATTGAAAGCAGTTTTAGTTTTGAGAAGTGTTTGCCAGCAATTCAGTCTAAGATTATTTAAAAGTCTTAAAAAGATTTTAAAGTCTTTGGAAAGATTATGTCAGTTTTTTGACTTTGCCCACCTTGTGACTGCTGATAGAATGTTCCCCGTTTGCAAATGTAAGGCCTGGTGTTTAAAAATCTGTTGAGTGTGGGTGCCCAAATACTGTGAAGTTTCTTGTGCTAATACATAGCAGTGGTTCACCCTAAAGAAATATAACCTGGAAGATATCTAAGTCCCAGAGTGGGTTAAGGAACTTGGGTCCTTGGTACTATCAAACTATAAATGGACTCTGAGACCCAGATGAAGTGACTCGTGTTGGGTTAAGAGATACTATTTCTGACTCCAAGTTCAGAAGCCAAATTAGGGCCCCTTGTGTATAAACAGAGTAAACCTCGGATCTGTAGCATCATCTTTGGAGGGAAAACACTTTCCCATGACCCAGCATTCCCCAGCAATCTGAAGGTATTTTGTCTCTGGCAACCCAGGCCTGAGGATGAGCAGAAGGAAACTGGAGCTCCAGGAGATCAGTTTGTTTCAGGTCTCAGAGCCTAGAAGTGATGGTAGACTTTTAACATGTGAGAGGTTCAGGTCCAAGTTCCCAGAGAAGGTGATGGGACCAGATAGAGCCCTGATTATAAAATGATTCATTTCTGGAAGGGGCATGGGACAAACCAGCATCCTTTCCTATGGGAACTTGGCAGTCAACAAAGACTCATCACTGATAGAAATGTCCTCCCCATTCTCATCCATTCCTTGGGACTGTGAAAGCCTTTCCTTGGAGAGCTTAGCAGTTCAGTCGCTTAAAAGGGAGCTACAGTTCTTACTACCTCCTAATCTTTCTGGGAAAATTCCCAGTGTCTCTTCCCTAAGATTTCCTGTTCTTCTCAGAAGGTGGAGGGACAGATCCTCTGTTTGTAAAGGGACACAGATGCAGAGCAGCAGTCTGTGATCTCACCGTGTATGTCCCTGTATCCCTGCCCATGCACTCTCCATGGCAGGAATTCCTAATGTCCTTGGCAGTTCCTAACAGCCATCTTAAGCCAGGGCCCTAGCTCGCACTGGGCATGCGGGGGGATGGGAGAGCTATCCTTGGAGCTTTTTTCCTGGATGTCACCAAGATGTGTTTTGAAATGTTTGCAGGCACCATCATGTGTTATGGGCAGACAGGAGCTGGCAAGACATACACCATGACGGGAGCTACTGAGAATTACAAGCACCGAGGGATCCTCCCTCGTGCTCTACAGCAGGTAGAGAGTGGACTAGTGGGTGGGTTACCACACAGGTCTCTTACTGTTGCTGTAGCCAACTCCAGGCAAGCTGCTAGAGAGTGTGGGGTACTGGCCTCAAAGGAGTTGCATTCTGGAGGGGAGAGAGGACGTGTGTGTGTGAGTGTGTGTGTGTGTGTGTGTGTGTGACAGAGACAGAGAGACAGAGACAGAGAGGGAGACTTCAGGAAACGAAGTCAGGATTCAGATGGATCCACACCTTGTGCTGAGCCTGTTTCCTCATTTCTGAGAGGGGACTCAGACAGGCTGTTGGGCTTCCTGTTGCTTCCGTGGCCTCTGACCCTGTCATTGAGGATTTGGGGAGCCTACTCATGTTCCTTCCTGATTTGAGGATTTAATGAGGAGCACATGGGCCTGTGAAGCTCTTCCTCACTGGCCACCTCAAAGGAGCAGAAGGAAGAAGCCAAGGATGACACAGGCAGGACTGAATTAGCCCCAGGGAAGTGTGACTGAGGACACGCAGAAGGACCTTCCTTTGTTTGTATGTAGGAAGCACAGGGCTTTACCCTAAAAGTTTATTTTTTTTTTGTCTGTTTTGGGGCACACCCGGCCCTGCTCCAAGCTTACTCCTGACTCTGTGCTCAGGGATCACTCCTGGTGGGCTTGTTGATCAAACCTGAGTTCACCTGGCAATCCCTGGCCAGCCACATGCAAGTCAAGTGCCTTACCCACTCTACCCTATTTCCAGTCCTGAGAAATAAATATATTTAAAATTTTTTTGTTTTGGTTTGTTTTTATTTTTTTTAGACCACACCTGGTGGTGCTCAGGGCTTACTCCTGGTTCTGTGCTTACGGACCACTCCCAGTAGGACTTGGGTCACCATGTAGGGTATCAGGGATTGATTTCGGGTTAGCTGCATGCAAGGCAGGTGCCCTACCCACTGAACTATTGCTCCAGCCCCCAAAAGATATTTTATCTATTTATATTTCATAAAATTTACAGTTGAGGTTCAGGGAGATGACTCAAAAGACTGATGGGGGAAAAAAAAGACTGGTGGAGATGCTCTGTGTGTGGAAGCTCTGGGTTTGATCCCTGACACCACGTGCTTCCCTGAGCACTGCTTGGAGTCATCTCCATCCATCACTGTCTGTTTCTTACCCCAAAACCCAAATAAACTAAAGTAAATTAAAAATTTTCAGTTAAAAAAGTAGATTGATATATTTCAGTTGCTCCAAGGATACTTAAAAAACTGAAACCCAAGCACAAAAATTTGTAAGTCTACAAATGTATCTTATGGTGTTTTACTAATAAAAATTTAAAAAAAAAGTTTACCTGGAGTGGCCAGAGAAATAGTACAGTAGGGAAGGCGTTTGCCTTGCATCTGACTTCACTGGATTTAATCCGTGTCACCCCATAGAGTTTCCCAAGCACCGCCAGGAGTGATCCCTGAGCTTGGAGACAGCAGGAAACCTCAAACATTGCCAGGTGTGCCTCTTCCCCCCAAAAAAGTTTACCTGGAGCTAAAGAGAGAGCTCAGTGGACTGAGTGTGTGCTTTGTATGCCAGAAATCTGGGACCTGTCCCCAGTTCCAAATAGTCCTCTTAGCACTGCCAGGTGTTGCCCAAGAGCCAAAATAAATAAGTTTACCAATAATTGAATTTAGTACCAGATTTTATACAGAAACTAATTAAAACTTATTAACACTTAAAATTCAGTTCCTTATTTGCATGAGCCACATTTAAGTGTTTAGCAGAAACCTGTAGATAGTCGACATATCATTGCAGATCTAGACCAGATTCCTCACACTTACTTGGCTTATCACCTCCTGTCCAGAAAAAAAAAAATCACACCTTCCTGGAAATCTACCTTTTTAAAGGGACTGATCGCACGAAATTACTTACCATTCCCCCTTGGGTTGTTTTAGCATCCTACTTTAGGACAAACTGAGCTAGACTGTTAGAACTAAGTGGTACCTCAAGGATCATCCAGTCCGTCTCCTATGCCAGCCCGTCTCCTATGTAACAGATAAGAACATTATAAAATAGGCTGAGAAGATAGTGTGAAGGACTGGAGAGCTGGTGCAAGGTTCCAGATTCATTCCCCAGCACCATGGACCCTGCTGGTCAGTGACAGCAGTGTGGCCCTAGCACAGCCACGCTCGGCAACACAAACTCAAGTAGGTCAGATACCACTGTGAGTGGCCTCTGCAGCCCCTGACCACTGTTGAGAGCATCCTTCCCCCCACCAGTAAAAAGCAAGAAAAGAAAATTGTAGAGGGAGGGAAACTGTCCTAAAGCTACTCACTTCTAAGTCTGAGGAGGGTATTAAGTTCTAATTTGATTTCTTCCCTTAGTAGCTGAGTGACTACAGACATCATTTTATTGCATAAAACTTGTTTTAACCCTGTCCTGCTGTAATCTCATGAAATCTTGTAAGATGAAATAGTTGGTTTGAAAGAAGGTTTATTAGGGTGAGACCCCTAAGGGAAGAGACTTCCCTCCAGCATCCTTTTCATTCACCATGCCTCTGCCTCTTGGGGCTGTTTAAGAATAACTGATCCATGGGGCCTGGAGTGATAGCACAGCGGGTAGGGCGTTTGCCTTTCATGTGGCCGACCCAGGTTCTATTCCCAGTATCCCATATGGTCCCTCGAGCACCACCAGGAGTAATTTCAGAGTACATGAGCCAGGAGTAACTACCCCTGTGCATCACCAGTGTGACCCAAAAAAGCAAAAAAAGAAAAAAATAGCTGATCCAAGACCAGAGCCATAGTAGAGTGAGTAAGGTGCTTGCCTTGCACACAGCTGACACCAGGTTCAGTCCCTGTTATCTCATGTGGTCCCCGGAGCTCCAGCAGGAGTGATCCCTGAGCAGAGCCAGGAGAAAGCCCTGAGCACTGCTGGGAGTACCACACACACACACACACACACACAAAAGCTGATCTGTAAGCCCAGTATTGGAAAACTACGAGTTGATCATGATTATTTTTTGTGGGTTTTGGTTTTTGGTTTTGTTTTTTTGGTTTTGATTCACACCTGGTGGTGCTCAGGACTTACTCCCGGGTCTGTACTCAAGGATCATTCAGATCCATATGGGGTTCCAGAGATTGAACTAGGGTCATCCATGTGCAAGGCAATTGCTTTTCCCTCTGTACTATCATTTTGGCCACATACCATAAATAATAATTGTACCATGAACAAAATAATCATTGATGACTTTGTCACACCTGCCAGAATATACATCTTGATGTATCTTTCTGAAGCCAGAGCCCCACGAACACTAGCTGATCATTGGTATTCTGCTCTCTGTGAAAATTAATTTATCTCCCATCCAGGTTTTTCGGATGATTGAAGAACGCCCCACACATGCCATCACTGTGCGTGTTTCCTACCTGGAAATCTATAATGAGAGCCTGTTTGATCTCCTGTCCACTCTGCCCTATGTTGGACCCTCAGTCACACCAATGACCATCGTTGAAAATCCACAAGGGGTCTTCATTAAGGGCTTGTCAGTGCACCTCACGAGCCAGGAAGAGGATGCGTTCAGTCTCCTTTTTGAGGTGAGATGATTGAGTCTGTATTCCTTTCTACCTTCCCTTCCTTATTCCTCATTCCCCTGTCTGTCCCATCCTTCTCCTTCCTTATTATTTATTTATTCATTTTTACTTGCTTTGATAATCAATAAAAATTACTACATACTCATGTAGCAAGTTCAGATAGTACTGAAAGAATATAGGAATAAGGGGTTGGGGTGTGGCTTAAGCAGCAGAATGCATGCCTCACATGCATAGTGTCTCAGTGTGACCCCCAGAATGCATGACTCCCACCCTCCCCACTCACAGTACCACCAAAACTGGCCCTGCCTTCACCTCAGCACCACCAGGAGTAACCTCCCTCCACACACACACAACTCACAGCAAGAAAGAAAATTGGAATAAAAATTATTTTTTGTAACAAAAATGTAAAGGTAAAGGTAAAGGCCCTCCCGTTGATCGTCGATTTGCTCGAGCGGGCCCAGTAATGTCTCCATTGGAGACTTTGTTGTTACTGTGTCTGGCATATCGAATACTCTGGGTAGCTTGCCGGGCTCTCCGAGAGGGGCGGAGGAATCGAACTTGGGTCGGCCATGTTGGCCGCTTGTAAGGCGAATGCCCTACCGCTGTGCTATCGCTCCAGCCCAACAAAAATGTATTTTTAAAATTTCTTTTTTGTTACATGGTTGAAATTACGTCTCTTCCCCTGCCTAGTTATCATTAAATCTAGGCACTTGTGGTATCAAAAAATAAATATTAATATATTAGAAGAGAGCTTGTGAATCTATTTTTTTAAATCTCCAATGTATCTTATTCTTTTAAAGATCATGCAGATTGGACCAGAGTGATAGTACAGGGATTAAGGTGCTTGTCTTGCGTGTAGCTGGCCATGGTTTGATCCTTGGCACCACATGGTCCTCCAAGCATGTGAGGGAGTGACCTTCAGTACAGAGCCAGAAGGAGCCCCAAAGCACCACTGGGTGTGGGCCCCTCAACACTCACACACAAAAATATCATGGATATTGAACTTTTTTTTTATGTTATTGGGTCACACCAAAAACTTAGGAATTATTCCTAATGGTGCTTAGGGCATCATAAGGGGTTTTAGAGATCAAACCCAAGTCATGTGTGTGCAAAGCAAGTTCCTTACCCACTGTTCTATGACCCCTCAGCAATAATTTTAAGATTCTTTTTGTTTCGTTGTTTGGTTTTGTTGATTTTTAAATGTTGTTTGGGGGCATGCCTAGAACTACTTATTCCCTCCTCCCACAGGTCCTGGGGGCCATGCAGTGCCAGGGATTGGACCCAGGCCTCCCGCTTACAAAGCATATGCAACTAGTACTTCAATCCATCTCCTGCCTCTTTTTGAGTCACACCTGGAAATGCTCAGAGGTTACTCCTGACTCTGCATTTGGGAATTATTCTCTTGGTGGTGCTCAGGGGACCATACAGGATGCCAGTGATCCAATCCAGCTTGGCCGTGTGCAAGGCAAACACCCTACCTGCTGTGCTATCTCTGACCCCAGGATTCTTTTTTTTTTTTTTATGTCACTCTACATCTCAGTAAGTTATGCCAACTCACATCCCCTTTGTAGTAGGTTAAAAGTATGAGCCTGGACTCCAATTATTTTTCCTTTCTGCTAGATCATAAAGGAGGTTTGCCCAGAGGCCTGGCTGATTTCAGTGTTGTGAGCTCACTTGTATAACTGATGGTATAATTGAAATATCACCCAAAGGCCTTGCTATTTAAGTTTTCAAAATGTTACCTACATTTTTTCCCACTTCTTCAGGGAGAGACCAACAGGATTATCGCCTCCCATACGATGAACAAAAACTCTTCCAGGTCACACTGCATCTTTACCATCTATGTGGAGGTAATTGCAAGCTCTTTGAACTAGGGGCCTTTGCCCTTTAGGATCATCTCCCTGTGACAGTTGGATCTCTGTTTGGATGTTTCACAGGCCCATTCACGGACCTTATCGGACGAAAAGTACATCACCTCCAAAATTAACCTGGTGGACCTAGCAGGCTCAGAGAGGCTGGGGAAGTCTGGGGTAAGTGAGGGAAGCAGAAGGTTCCTTCTCAGTCATAGATGCAGCTCAGCAGTAGAGCAGTTACCTTGCATGTGTGAGGCCCAGGGGTTGATCCTTGGCACTGGGAAAAATAAATAAATAAGAAAAAGAAATTTTAAAAAGGAAAGTTCCTTCTCAACAGACAGTCATCAGGGCTGGAGCGAGAGTACAGTGGGTAGGGCATTTGCCTTGCATGTGGCTGACCTGGGTTCAATTTCCGGCATCCCATATGGTCCCTTGAGCAACGCCAGGAATGATTTCTGAGTGCAGAACCAGGGATAACCCCTGAGCATCGCAGGGTATGACCCAAAAAGCAAGCAAACAAACAAACAAACAAAAAAAAAAGTCAGTCATTAGCCTTGTTTCAGGCATAATTTTCCCCTGGGCTAGAGCGATAGTACAGTAGGTAGGGTGTTTGCCTTGCGTGAGGTCAACCCAGGTTAGATTCTCCAGCATCCCATTATGGTCCCCTGAGCACTGCCAGAGGTAATTCCTGAGTGCAGAGCCAGGAGTAACCCCTGAGCATAGCCAGGTGTGACGCCCCCCAAAAAAAAACAGGCATAGTTCCCTGTGCCTTTGCCCACGCCCACAACTCATCCCTCACTGGGGGTTAGTGAGCGGAGTCATGAGCCTGCTGCAGAGGGGTGGGAAGCTGGGCCCTGAGAGATAAATGCAGGATAGATGCTACACAGAGAAAGCCTCATCCTCAACCGTACTTTGTGAATATAAAGTGGGGTGATAGCTGCTATACTCTTAGCAAGATACCTGGTGCTCAGAAAGTGCACCAGAAATGTCCCATGCTAATGTTGGTATTTTTCCTGCAAGTCTGAATATTCACATGAGCTTTTACATGAACAGTTCATTTCAAATAAATTTTCATGAGTACATGCGTATATTTATTCATAAGATACTTATATGAGCATTCTTGTGCATATCTGTTTGTTTATATTTGTGTGAATACTTTTCCCTGTGTGTTTGGTACAATTTTACCTGTGTGTATTCATTTTCCTGTGAATATACTACACACACACACACACACACACACACACACACACACACACATATACTGCTTTTTGGTCCACACCTGGTGATTCTCAGGCGTTACATCTGTCCCTGTACTCAGGAACCACTCCTGGTAGTGCATGGGGGACCATATGGGATGTAGGGGAATCGACCCTGGTCGGCCTTTTTGCAGGGAAAGCACCCTACCCATATTATGCTGTCAGTCTGACCTTTCCTGTGAGTGAGTCTTAAGTGAGTGTTCTTATGAGCATTTGCGTTGCATATTCATATTCACTAGAATTTTTGTGTAAGCATTCCTGGGACTCTTCATGTCCCTACTATGAGACCAAGATGGAGTCAAGTTGAAGAGTCTAGTTCTCAGAAGGAGTTCCCCAACATGCTGTAGCACTCTGAGTGGAGCCACCTCTCCCCTTGCCCAAAGTGAACTGACCTTTGGTTTACAGTCTGAGGGCCGCGTCCAGAAGGAAGCCACCTATATCAACAAGTCCCTGTCATTCCTGGAGCAGGCCATCATTGCCCTCGGGGACCAGAAGCGGGACCACATCCCCTTCCGGCAGTGCAAGCTCACCCACGCCCTGAAGGACTCATTAGGTGAGGGTGTGGCGGTGTGGCTGGTGCCCAGGGAGGAGGGACAAGCTCTGCTGCCCCTGGTGAGAATGCAGGTACTCCCTCCTGCTGGCCTGGACTGCCCAAGCTTGTTCACAGCTGAAAGGCAGAACCAGATGTAGTGCCCTCCTCTTTCACAATGAGTCAGACTGTTCACTTCTCAGAGCCTTTGCTTCATCCTTTGTCTTCAGGCGTTAGGGAAATAAAAGGCTGGAATATGTGCCATGGATATATGAGACCTTGAGTTTGATCCCCAGCACTGTGTGCCACCACAGTCAAGTATAGTCTTTGTGGCCCCTGAGCACTACCAGTTGTGTCTCTGCTGACCCCCAGGGCCTGAGCCCCTAACCATCACTCAAACGCTGCCAGGCAAGATTTCTCCAGGAATGGAGAAACTCTAGCTGGGAAGGCAAATAAATAAATAAACAAATAAATAAAATATTTTAGAGCCTCTGGGTAGGAGGAGGCTTTCTCCCATGTCATCTCTTCCCAACAAAGGAACAGGGGGTATGAGTTTTTATCCTGTGTTCTTTGGCTTTCAAGTTGGTCCTGATGAGGATGTCTGACCATAAGTTGAGTTCCACTATAAGCAAGACTCTGGCCCACATCTCCCCTTGGCCAGCTGCCTGGCTGCCTTGCTCTCTCTCTCCTGTCCTGTTCCCCAGGCTCCTCTCAGGGACATCTCTCTCTCTCTCTCTTTTTTTTGTTTGTTTGTTTGTTTTGGGTCACACCCGGCAATGCTCAGGGGTTACTCCTGGCTCTGCACTCAGGAATTACACCTGGCGGTACTTGGGGGACCATATGGGATGCTGGGAATCGAACCCGGGGTCGGCCGGCCCCGTGCAAGGCAAACGCCCTACCCGCTGTGCTATCGCTCCAGCCCCCACATCTCTCTCTTTTGCCTGTGTCTTCTTTCCTCTCAGCCTCATCCAGGCCTGGGAATGTCTGCTTTGATTCTGTCCTATTCAGCACAGGTTTCTATACCAAAATACCCCAGGCCGGGTGGCTGTAACAACAGACTTTCTTTTCTCCCAGTTGCGGAGGTTTGAAACTCTAGACTAAGGTTGGCAGGGACAATTTTGGGAAAGAGTTCTCTTGCTGGGCTCCCAGTGACTGTCTTTTCTCATTGCATTATCACATGGCAGAGAGAAACTCTTTCTCTTTTTTTTTTTTTCAGTTTTTACTGGTTTTGTTTGTTTGTTTGTTTGTTTTGGGTCCTACTCAGCAGTGCTTGGGGCATACCCCTGGCTCATTGCATAAGGGGTGTTTGGGACACCACCGTATTATGCCTGCTTTGAACCTGGGCCTCTGGCATGCAAAGCTTGTGTTCAATCCTTTGAGCCATCTCTTGAGTTTTGTCTTTCTTCTTTTTTTTTTTAATTTTTATTAGTGAGACACCATGAGGTATAGTTGTAGACTTACAAATTTTTGTGCTTGGGTTTCAGTTATACAATGATCAAATACCCATCCCTCCACCAGTGCCCATTTCTCACCACCAAGGATCCCAGTATCCCTCCCACCCCCATCCTCCCCATCCCACCCTGGTTCTGTGGCAGGGCATTCCCTTTTCCTCTTTCTTCTTAAGGGCACTAATTCCATCCAGGGGAATCCATCCTCATGACATCATTCAAAGTTAATAATCCCTACCTCCAAGTAGCATTCCACTGGAGTTTAGGACTCATGAATATGATGGGGTAGGGAATCACGCATATTTAACCCATAACAAACCCTACCAGCATCAAAGGAATCTCTTGGCAGAAAGTCACCAGGCTCAGAGTACTTCTGTGTTGTGCTTTCTGCAGGGGGAAATTGCAATATGGTCCTGGTGACAAACATCTATGGAGAAGCTGCCCAGTTGGAGGAGACGGTATGTCAAGACTGTCAACAAGACCAAGTTGGTGTCCCCCCTAGTGGGCCAGGATTTCAGTGTGACTGGTCCTGAGCTGGCAAACCGGGCACATAAGCCATAGAGATTGTCAAGAGTGGAAGGGTCTGAGAAAATAAGTGTTGGGGGATGGAAGGGGGCAGCCAGGATGCAACTAAATACCAAGTCCTGGGAGTCAGAGCTGTATTGAGAAAGAGGCAGGGCAGGAGGCAGGCATAGTGTGGGGGTCTCTGTGAAGAGAAGAAACTGAGAAGCTGTGGGGACAGCATCCCTGACTCACTGGAGGCTGCTCTGGTGACGTGGGATTGAGAAGACAATGGATTCTCTGCTTGATAATCAGTCATGTTCAAAAACCTTCAAAGCACCCATGGTTTCCAGGCTGTGGTTATAGGTTCAGTATGAGCAGAGGGGTGTTATACATGTACATGGATAAGGCTTGGGGTCGAGGTAGTGGGTAGTGGGGGGGGGGGGAGGGTGAAACTGGTGGGAATGAGTCACATGTGGCCTTGACCCTCAGGATTCTCAAAGATGGCACTCAGTAATGTGAGAGGCCCAGATGGAGCACTCCATCAGGGAAAGGAGAAACATTTCCTGAAACTGGGGTGAAGAAGGTAGACACAGAGCTGGCTGGGGCAAGAAGAATGGAATGGGAGGGATGGAGATATTCCTGGCAGTCAGAGGTGGCTGTTCCGTGGGAGTCAGTTCCGTGGCAGGAACTCTGGTTGCTGCAGGAGAAAGGAACAAAAAATGGCTGGGATGGGGCTGGAGCGATAGTGCAACAGGTAGGGCATTTGCATTGCACGCGGCCAACCCAGGTTCGATTCCCAGTATCCCATATGGTCCCCTAAGCACTGCCGGGAGTAATTCCGGAGTGCAGAGCCAGGAGTAACCCCTGAGCACTGCTGGGTGTGACCCAAAAAGCAAAAAATAAATAAATAAATGATGGCTGGGACTGGGTGAGCCCTCCAGGTTGAGGCCTTGACTATTCCAGAAGGGTCTGGAGCTGTCACCTGTGCAGGGAGGACTATGGCCAGAGTTGTGAGTGAGAAAGATGAACCCAGTAGCAGAATCAGGTGATCTGAAAAAAAAAAACAAAACTCGAAAGTTGGGTTGAGGGGGTATTCGGGGGCGGTGGAGGACTGGAGAGATAGTGCAATGCCTTGCCTTGCATGTGGTCAACCCAGCATCACTTATGGTTTCCTGAGCACTGCCACTGAGCACCACCAAGAATAACCCCAAAACTGGGGAAGTAAACAACACAGGCGACCTAAGGAGGGCAGACACTTGAGAACCAGAGGCCAGAATAGGAGCCTGTTTTAGGACCAGGTGAGCTCACGTGGGAGAGACCAGGTGAGCCCCCACACAGTGTCCAGGTGAACCCACACGGCAGAGCCCAGACTGGGGCTCCCTCATTCCCCTGACAGAGCAGGGGCTGGGAAAGGTCTCCGCGGGCGTGCAGTCTTCATGATTTCTGGCCAGAGCAAGCTTCTAACTTCTGAGGAAGCACTCGGGTGTGAAACTGGTTATTTCCAGGAACCTGCAGCACTGCAGGCCAGAGGCTCCTGCAGGACCTCCTGCCTCCAGCGTTCAGAACAGTCCCAGCTTCCAGGGGGAGCTCTCCAGCTGCACGCCCAGGGCCCTGTGGGGGGGAGGCCAGGGAGAGGAGCACCAGCTGACGTTCAGACAGCATTCCCAGAGGAAGGCTGCAGGCAAATATTGGTCTCAAAGCATAACAAGGCATGGGTGAACCCCAAGAGGAACCATATGAAAATTGGGCCTCCTGGCTGCCTTGTTAAGAAAGATGTCCTCTCAGACAGGGAAGCTCTGTCCCTTCTGATCCCCGCCGCCAAGAGAATCACTGAGCGGGAAGCCATCCTCCTGGGACCTGTTATCCCCGGGGGTCTGTGCTCCGCACTGCTTGGGGTCTCACCCAGGCCTGCGCCCACAGAGCCCAGAGTTGCTACTGGAGTGGCCTAGTGGGACCAGAGCATACTGGGAGCGCGGAAGCTAATGATGTTCCTCTCCAAATGGTTTAAAACTTGTAAGCTGTGCCTGCCTTGCCAAGCGCTGCCCTGGGGCGGCCCCGCCTGTGTGTGTGGGGGGTGGGGGAGTTGCCACGTAGGAGTCTCAGCCCCACCTGCAGTTCTTTCTAGAGCAGAAGCGGCTGCTTTCATGCCATGGAAAAGCGACCCCCAACTGGAGTGAAAGGGCCTCTTCCGGAGGGTGGCAGAAGGCATGCAATGTGTCTGTTGCTACATCTCCCAGTGGCCCTGCAGGCAATGCTCCTTGACTTTATAGAGAAGATCTGAGGCCTGCCCAAGCCTGCATGGGTGGTCAGTGGCTCTTAGTCACCAGAACAGAGGCCTAAGGAAGGGCCCTGTTTGTTCCTCCCTGCAAGCCTCCTTCCCTGTCTCAGTGCTCCCAGTGAGTGAGGTATGGGCCCTGCCTCTTAACTCCCACACCCCACTGTCACACAGGTGCAACAGAATCTGTTGGCACTACTCAGGTGTCTGCCTCAGGGCCCTCGAGCTATTCTTTCCCTGACTAACTGTTCTTTCAGAGGAATTCAAACAGGACCCCAGACGTCACTGCATGGGATCAGGAGACCCTGTCCACACTGGAGCATGTCTCTGTGCGGTGACTCATCTCTCCTCGTGGACGCCTTTAACCTAGTTTCAAATATCTCTACTCATAAGGAACTGGTTGATGAACTCATACTGATGTAGAGTTCAAGAATGCACGTGTGTGTGTTTGTGTGTGTGTGTGTATGACAAACACACTCTCACAGTCTTTCTCTGTCTCACATTCTCTCTCTCACCCACCAGAAGACCGAGTTTGATTTGCGGCTATGCCACAGAGTAGCCTAGGTTTCCTGCTGGACTCCAGCTGCTTCCTCACTCAGGGTCAGCATTTCCTGTGTACCCACCTCTGGCTGGCACTGTGATTCCAGGCACTCACCACCCATCTCTTGTATTTTGCTTTTGGGTAACACCTGGCAATTCTCAGGGGTTACTCCTGGCTCTGCACTCAGAAATTATTCCTGGTGGTGCTCGGGGAACCAACCGTATGTGATGCTGGAGCTCAAACCCGGGTTGGTTGCATACAAGGAAAACCCCCTACCCTCTGTACCCCATAGCCTGTCTCTGTTCCACTACCAGCATCCTCTGGCACTCTTGTGGCACCTCTTATTATTTATTATTTAGTGGATCTCAGTCCCCACAAGGCATTTTCCTGCCAGTCACCTTTCTTCCCACTTGGGGCATGATTCCCCACCATCGGAATCCCCATTCTCTCCCTGGGTCTGGACAGACCTCTGCTCCAGCTGTGCCCATGGCCTCCCTCTCTCTCCACACAGGCCATCTTTTCTCTCAGCAGTTACAAGCATAGCTCAGGAACCAGAACGACTGGGCTGAATTCCTGCACTACCTCTGATCTGTTCTTTGTGGCCTTGGGTGTGTTTCTTCACCTCTTTGTGTCCACGTCATCATTGCCAACGAAGCTGACCACATGAATACCTCTTACTGGCTTGTGATGGCATTAATAATGTATTAATACTTGCTGTGGGGCTTAGAACAGAGCCTAACCTGCAGCAAGGACTGTGGAAGGCAGGGTTGGGCACTAGTCCATCTAGCCACTCTCTCACCCAGCAAGCTGAGGCCCTTCCGCTGATGGCCTGAGCAGGCCAGTCACAGATGGTCCACGCAGGGTGGGGCAGGAGAGCCATTAGTGCAGCCGAGCAGGGCTGAGGGAGCAGGGGCTCAGTACCCCATCCTGCCTGACATGGCCTCGAAGCTGAGTGGTATTGGGGTCCCAGAGGGTGGCTGATTCTGAGGGTAAGACCAGTAGCGGCCCGTGCGTGGAGGGAACAGTGAAGCCTTATTGGCCCAAATCCTGTGTAGTTTCCTCATGACCAACTAAGGCCGCAGGCAGAGTCCAGCTCAGAGAGGAAGCTGGACTTTGAAGAGAAAGTGGAAGATGAGATTGGGGGTGGGTTTAGGAGGAGAGAAAAGGGCCCTCGAGGCAGGGAGGATGATTGACCAAAGACCTGGTGTAAGAATCTGGCAATACTCAGGGGTTACTCCAGGCTCGGAGCTCGGGGTACCATATGGGATATGGGGTGCCAGAGAATTGAACCCAGGTCAGCTTTGTGCAAGGTGAGTGCTTTATCCACTGTACTATTTTTCCAGTCCCAAAGTTGGTGAGGTTTGAATGAAGAAATGGGTCCAGGTGTAGCCAGGCTGCAGTCTGCTCTGTCACTCCCTGCTTCTTCCACCCCACAGCCTCACCACTAAAAGCCCGTAATTAGTGTCCCTGGGGGCTGCTGCACTGTCAGAGACTCTGAGAAGCCTGTTCTTTGGGGGTCTCCCTTGTGTAGGGGGCGGCTTGTGAGGTCTGGCTTGTCTGTTTTTCAGCTGTCTTCACTACGCTTCGCCAGCAGAATGAAGTTAGTCACCACTGAGCCGGCCATCAACGAAAAGTATAATGCTGAGGTACTTGTGGGCAGATGTGTGTGTGTGTGTGTGTGTGTGTGTGTGTGTGTGTGTGTGTACTCGGTCACACTCAGTGGCTTTCTCTTCCTACCTCAATCAAAGGTCTTTTCCACTCTGAAGTAGGCCCGAGTCTTCAGAGTCTGGTGAATCCTCGGGGGCCACACAAAGGTGAGGTGAAAGGGCTGGGTCAGGCCACCACCCAGCTAATGCATGGGCTTAAGGCCTTTGAGTACCCTGGACATCTACGTGAGAGTCCCCAGAGCTCACAGTTCCAGAACTGATCACTGTGCAACACCTCTCAAAATTCAGATGTGTCACCACCACCGCTGCTCCAGGCTGAATGATCCCTCCTAGAGGGCAAGAGCTGCCCAATCAGAGGGAATGCTCAGGGAAATGTATATTAAAACCTTAGCTACCAACAGCCAACTTCTGAGTTCAGTCTGCTTTATCTGCTGTCAGACCAGAGCTGGATTCGTGTGTTTTCCCACTGTGTTGGCATGTCCCGAGTCATTTTCCTGTTTCTGCTTCCTCCAGTAGAATATTTTCCTGCCTTGAGAATAGGAAAATGTAGCAATTGCCCAGAATCTCTTTGCATAGAAATTGGTAGTACTACTTTGCTGAGGCCATTAAAAGCATCTGGATTATTCTAGCATGAAGCCACACCTTCCCTTTTTTTCCAGACTCATTTGTTTAAAGAAAAAAAAATAGAGAACTCGAATTCAGCTTTTTCTGATTGTATAATGCTCTGCAGAAGATATGATATATGAAATTTAAATGGGGGTTAGAGGAGAAACAGACAACTTCATATCAGTCAGTTTTGGAAATCATTTTAAAAACGGAGGCAAAGTTTAAAAACAAAAACAAAAAAACCTTAGTGGACTTCAGAACTCAAGTCAGCACAATCTAGATGTTTTTCTCACAAAGCAAAATAAAGGGGTGGATGTTTAGAAATGGGGCTGTTTATCTACTTTTGGCTGGCAGGTAATTGCCACAATCCCTTTGAAGAATATTCTGACATCTAATAAGTGAAAACTCATTCATTAAGGGCTGAGAATGTGGCTAAAGTTACCACTTGAGCAGAGCGCGTGCCTTGCATGTATGAGGCCTGGGTTCCAGCCCTGGCACTACATGCCACTTTCCCAGGCAGTGCTGGATGAGGCTGTCACAATGATGAAGGTAAAGGTAAAGGTAAAGGCCCTCCCGTTGATCGTCGATTTGCTCGAGTGGGCCCAGTAACGTCTCCATTGGAGACTTTGTTGTTACTGTTTGGCATATCGAATACTCTCAGTAGCTTGCCAGGCTCTCTGAGAGGGGCGGAGGAATCGAACTCGGGTCGGCCATGTTGGCCGCTTGTAAGGCGAACGCCCTACCCACTGTGCTATCGCTCCATAAAATAAAAATAAAAATGAAAGTAAAAACACATTCACCAGGGCCTGGGGAGATAGCTCAAAGGACTGAAGCTCATGCTTTGCAAGTAGGCATCCTAGATTCAATTCATAGTACTTCATAGCCTCTGAGTGACCCCAAAATACAAAACCGTGAATAGTTCCTGCCACCATTTGCAGACCACAAAACAAAATCTGAAACCAAGCAAAAAACACTATCCAGTAATTTGGATTTTTTCAGATGCTGGACAAGTGCTCTGTTTCTGAGATCCATCACTAGTTCAGTAATTCCTTTGTTTTTGCTGGGATGGGGAACAAGGTGGGGAGAGTGGGAAACACTTCCAGCTATGTTAAGGGCTTATACCTGGCTTTGTGCTCCTGGTGATACTCAGGGACCATAAATAGCACCAGGAATTGAACCAAGATTAGCTATATTCAAGGGAAATGTCCTAACCATTGTACTATCTCTCTGGCCCCCTGACCCACTAATTTTATTTTTTGGGGGGGTCACACCTGCAATGCACAAAGGTTACTTCTGGCTCTGCACTCAGGAATTACCCCTGGCGGTGCTCAGGGGACCATATGGGATGCTGGGAATCGAACCCGGGTTGGCCAAGCAAGGCAAACGCCCTACCCACTGTGCTATTGCTCCAGCCCCAGGCCCAGTAATTCTAATCCTAAAGCAAAACTGAACACTACATGTAAACTCTGAGAGTTAAAAAATAAAAATTAAATCAAAATGCATATGGGGGGCTGGAGCAATAGCACAGTGGGGAGGGCATTTGCCTTGCATGCGGCTGACCTGAGTTCGATTCCTGGCATCCCATATGGTCCCCTGAGTGCCGCCAGGAGTAATTCCTGAGTGCAGAGCCAGGAATAACCCCTGTGCATTGCTGGGTGTGACCCAAAAAGCAAAAAAAAAAAATGCACATGGAATCATAATTATTGGAGGTATGATCATATATGTGCCTTAAACTAATGACCATCCAGATTCCAGATCCAGGAGGAAAACAGTAGTCCCTGCTGCAGCGTGGGCTGGAGTCATGGTTTCCAGGCTGAGGAGGGAGTCAGCTGAGGCAGCCTTCTCATTCCTGGTTGGACAGCAGAATTGCCTAAAAGGCACATGGAGCTGTAGGTCACAGAGCCCCTTTCCAGAGATCCAGTTTCCACTGGGATAAAGCCTGGGGTTCACATTTCTGACATGTTCCAGAGACTGCTGTTGTTTTGGGGGGGTGCACTCAGTACTCTCTGAAACCATTTGGCATAGTAGTTCAGCGCCCGAGTATCTGGATTGGATTAGTTGGGAATGATGTTTTTTCCTTTATCGGTTATGGAGCCTCAGCAAGATCCTTACCCTTTCTAAGCCTCATTTTCTCCATTTGTAAGTCAGAGGAGTAGATGAATCTACTCTCAAAGAGTCTTTGTGGATGATGGGCAGAAACCTTTTAGCACAATGAGGTTGTGGAATGAATGCTCTGTAAATGTCACCTAGTATGACTCGCTGTTCAGATCGGCAGATTGGTAAATACCTTCAGTCTAGGGGAGTTCCCTAGTATCTGTGTAACAACTCTTAAAGTAGATTGTTGCCTGGGGCCAGAGCGATAGTACAATTGGTAGGGCATTTGCCTTTCATGTGGCCAAGCTAGGTTCAATCCCTGGCATCCCATGTGGTCCTCTGAGCCCCTCCAGGATCCCATGTGATCCCTGAGCTCAGAGTCAGGCATAAGTCCTGAGCACTGCTGGGCATGGCCCCAAAACAAAAAATAAAATAAAAATAAATAAGGGTGGAGCTCATGGTCCTTATTATAATTGTGAAAAGTTAGGAACATAGAAAATAGCCTTAGTTAGTAGGAGAATAGCTAAGTGAATTATGGAGAGAGGAATCCAGAGCTAGAACTGTGAGCTTGAATGAGATAACTTTTGAGAGGTTTTCTGGGCTGTCAGGGCTGACTGCAAGGCCAAAGACCACATTCCTGACCCCTGGTCCTCCAGGTCTCTATGCTGAGTTGCTCAGATGCTGTGTCTCGGGTTTTTTATTCATCTGTGAACTAGAAAGGTGGACACTAAACCCTTGTGACCTCCTGCTCCATCACTTTTACTCTGTGAGATGATGTATAAGTTGTGAGCCATAGAAATGAAGATAGTGTGGGCCCAGAGCGCTAGCACAGCAGGTAAGACGCTTGCCTTGTATGTGGCCAACATGAATTTGATCCCTGGTACCTTATGGTCCCTCAAGCCCGGCCATGGCTCTGAGTGCAGAGCCAGTAGTAACCTCTGAGCATTGCCCTGGTATGACCCAAAAACAAACAAAAAAAGGGAAGTTCACCAAAGAAAACCATTGTGGAGTATAGAGGGGCAGAGCAAGGACTTGAACCCTGCGCATGTGCCCTGTGTTCAGTCTTTGTATCCTCAAATACCCAGAAAAGCCAGGCTGACAGCTCTGTCACCCCTTCCTATGGACTGGTCACAACTTTGGTCACCAATGCCGACTCCAGCTCAAGAGCTCCCTCCAGTGGCTATCTTTGGTAACTAACAGGAAACCTTCAAAGACTCTTAGATGCAGTACACTTCCAGAGTGATGACTTAACAATTTTGCTTCCAAGGACTAGAGTGATAGTACAGTGGGTAGGGTACTTGCCTTGCACACATCTGACTTAGGTTCAATCCCCTGAACCTATGGTCCCCTGAGCCTCATCAGGAATAATCCCTAAGCTCAGACCCAAGAATAAACTCTGAGTACCACTGGTATGTCCCAAAACTAAACAGAAAGTTAATTATGCTTCCATAAAGTAGCATGTTTCCAGTCACCTAAATTTTAGGGATCAGTTATTGTTTGAAGGACTTAGTATACAAAGAGAAACACTTATCTCTGTCCTTAGAGAGTTGGCATTCTTCTGGGAGAGTGAGAAAGAAATCATAAATATAATTCATTCTTAAGTTCTAGATCTTTTTTTTAATTTTTTTTGCTTTTTGGGTCACACCCAGCAATGCTCAGGGGTTACTCCTGACTCTGCACTCAGGAATTACTCCTGGAGGTGCTTGGGGGACCAGCTGAGATGCCGGGAATTGAACCCGGTCAGTCGTGTACAAGGCAAATGCCCTATCTGTTGTACTATCACTCCAGTGCTGATCCTTCCATTTTTTGACTAGAGGTCATACAGATAGAAAACTGCTGGTGAAAATGTAATGCAAGGGTTAAGTTAGTTGCCTTGCATGTGGATGACCCCAGTTCAGTCCCTGTCACCACATATGGTTCCCTTGAGCACTGATACGAGTAATCCCCTGAGCACAGAGCCAGGAGTAAGCCCTGAACACCACTGGAGTGGCCCAAAACACAAAATAAAATGGAGGTTAGGAGGGGATTGCAACCTTGTGTAGGGTGATTGGGGGTGCCTCTTTTTTTTTTTTGCCTTTTGGGTCACACCTGGTAATTCAGAGGGATTACTCCTGGCTCTACACTCAGAAATTACTCCTGGCAGTGCTCAGGGGACCATATGGGCTCTGGGAATCGAACCTGCGTCGGTTACGTGCAAGGCAAATGCCCTACCCTCTGTGCTATCGCTCTAGCCCCAGGGGGTGCCCCTAATTTAGGAACTTATGAACAAATACTTGAAAGTTCTAGAGGAGTGAGCCATGGCAATGCCCAGGGTAAAGTATAGGCAGTGTGCTCGTTTGGTGGAAATGAGCTGGAGTAGAGAAGTAGGGAAGCTACTGTTCTTGGGAGCAGGCGGCTCAGTAGAGCCTCATAGATCACTGTGCCATCCTCCAGTGCCCCATAAGGATACAGGTGAAGAGTAAGACATTACTACAGCAGTGGGCAGAAGCAGAGAATCTGAGGTGGCAAATATGGTTATTGATGGGAAATGGTGACACTTGTATGTGTGAGGTGACTGGAAAGGATGGGGGTGGCAGGCACCAGGCAGAGGACGCATCCTGGAGGCATGGAGGGATGCTCTGAACCAGGAGGCCCTTTGCCCTGGAGGTGTGGAAATACCCTCTGTTCCCAGGACAGGGGAGTTGCAGATGACCCCATGCTGCCTGTGCTGACTATTCGCCATTCCTCTGCTGTAAACAGGCTCCCTCAGATCCTAGATTCACCCCACTTAGCAAAAATGCCAGTATTGGGGAAAGAATCACCCCTGTGCTTGAGTCACACCCCCTGGCTTGCCAGCTGTTTGGCCACAGGGTGGACAACTGTGGCCTAGAGAGGGAGAGGCAGAGTGGCCCCTCTGACTTTCTTCCGCTCCCCTTCCCCTCTGCTCCCCTGGCAGCGAATGGTCAAGAATTTGGAAAAGGAGCTGGCGCTGCTCAAGCAGGAACTAGCCATCCATGACAGCCTGGTAAGGCACGGGGCGGGGGCAGACCAGAAGGCTGGAGGGACCTGAAGAACCAGGGAAAGGAGGACAGAGGGGTCAGAGAAAGGAGCAAGGTGGTGGGGGCAGGGAGCAGAAGATCTGGGTGACTGTGGGGTTAGATAAGACAGAGGGCCAAGAAGAGACCACCGGTAGAGCAGATTGGAGCAGAGTGCTGGGAGTCGGGCATGTCTGGGGGGTGGGCAGGGCAACTGAAGGAGCAGAAGGATGTGGGCGGTCGGTAGTCTGTGGATGGGCCGAGAGGAGGGCCAGGTTGAGCTGGGTTGGGACAGCAGAGGGAGCCATGAAGGCAGTGAGTGGGGGGGTAGCCTGGGTCACTGTTCCGGGTGCACTGGCCCTCCCTCTCAGGGCCTGCACCCTGCAGTCTGGAGACTCAGCCAGCAGCACCTCTGCTTAGAGGTGCAGGACCCATAGGGAAGCACCTGCCTTATTCCCCTACCCAGGGGTTCCTCGAGGACCCCAGGAACCCGGCCACGAGGCGGGCCTTCTGCCAGGACTGGATGGCAAAGGGAGCATCTGCCCAGGGTGACTGGGACTTGTGCACAATCTCCCCACCCAGCTCCTCAGAATGGCCCTGCAGCCCCCATCCAGGCTTTGGTGCCTGGGGCTTGTCAGTATATTCTCGTCCTCCTCCCAGGCCAACCGGACGCTTGTGAGCTACGACCCCATGGATGAAATACAGATTGCAGAGATCAACTCGCAAGTGCGGAGATACCTGGAGGGAACGCTGGAGGAAATCGACGTAAGGACCCCTTCCTCTGACTTCCACCAGCCGCCACAGGTCTCCCTGCCCTGGGCACATCCTCTTCTCTCTGTGCCAACCTCAGGCCAAGTGGGCACAGGGAGAAGGAACATTACTTGAATGTCTGGCCCCGGGGGCCCTTCACGCACCAAGGCTTCAGCTTCCGCATCCAGGACTGCAGGGCTGTGAATGGATCCTCTGAATAGATGACTGCCTTCAGAAGCCTGAGCTACTTGCTCTGCCTCGTGTATTTCAGTGGCCTCAGCTGTGTGGCAGGGACAGGAAACCAGGCTGGCATTAGATGAGCTTATTAGCTCAGGTGCAGGCTAGGCTAGGCCAAGTGAGGATGATGGCCATAGTGAGTGGTTGTCTCCAGAGCAGAGCCACGGGCCTGTGTCGAGGAGGAGGAGACAGCAGCCATGCAGGGAGGGGCCCTCATGGGAGAGGGGGACTCTATATCTAGAGTTGGCCAGAGCCCCTCACCTAGGAGCTACAGGGCCAGGGGCCTCACTGCTACCACCAGCTTCCTGCTCTCTCCCTGTTGCCATCATTCCATGCAGAACTGGAATAACTGAAGGTGGTTTTCCCAGTGGGGGTGCCCCAGTACTGTAATAGGATCCCCAGGGGTAAAGCTTGTAGTCTATAGGACCAAGAGACAGGTGGGAGGCCTTCCTCTAGCTTACATATGTACAGGTCTGTACCTGTTCAGGACGGCTAACATTAGAACCTTTGGGAAGAGAACTGAGGACCAAAAATATATATAATTTTTTCATAGTATTTTTTATTTATTTTTGGTTTTGGGGCACACTCAGCGATGTTCAGAAGTTACTCTTAGCTCTACACTCAGGAATTACTCCTGGCAGTGCTCAGGGTACCATATGGGATGCTGGAGATGGAACCTGGGTCAGCTGTGTGTAAGACCAGTAAGACCACAACTCACTGCACTGTCACTCTGGCCCCTATTTTTCATAGTATTTTAAAGAACTAAACTCTTTTTTGTTTGGTTGGTTTTGGGGTCACACATGTCTGTGCTCAGGGTTTGTTTTGGGGCCACACTGGCTATGCTCAGGTTTTATTTCTATTGGTGTTTGGAGAACCAGATGCGGTACCAAGGATCAAACCAGTGTCAATTAGGTAAGGCAAGTACCTGAGCCCCTGTACTCTCTCTCTCTCCAGTCCAAGAACTACAGTCATTTTAGTTGTTTAGAAAAGGTGACTCAGGGGTTGGAAAGAGAGCACAGAGGTTCAGGTTTGTGCCTTACATAGGGCTGACGTAGTTCAATCCCTAGTACCACATGGTTGTCTACTTATTGCCAGGAGTGACCCCTAAGCACAGAGCCAGGAGTAGCCCCTGAGTATCCTTAGGTGTGGCCCCCCATAACAAAAGGTGATTTTTTTTTCTTTTTTGGGGAGTGGGGGCAGTGCACACCTGGAAATGCTTAGGGGTTGCTCCTGGCTCTGCAGTCAGGAGTCATTCCTAGCAATGCTTGAAATATTATGTGAGATACCAGGGATCGAACCTGGGTCAGTTGCGTGCAAGACAAGTGTTCTATCTACTACGCTGTCACTCTGACCGGGAAAGGTGATTTTCATAGCCTCGTTAACTAGTTTTAAAACCATTAATGGAGTGTTTCTCAGTTCTTGAGCAGGGTGTGCTTGCATCTTTGCTGAAGGCTGTCTGCAGATAGCACCTTTTTGAGACAGAAGTCCAAGTGCTACCCAAGAATTCTGGGGTCCCCAATATAAGACTCAGCTTCAGTCCTATGGTGACTGAGTTCTCCTCTCTGCTTGCTGTCTCTTCTCTAGGTAATCAGCCTCAGACAGATCCAGGAGGTATTTAACCAGTTCCGGGTGGTTCTGAGGTAAGGCAGGTTTTGAGGTGATGGCAGTCTTCCGTTCATGCTTTCTGTAATCTGAATGCCAAGCACACAGCCCCATCTCCTGGTGTGAGAGGCACCAGCTGATCAGAGTCCACAATAGATCCTTGTAGTCCCTGATTGCCTCTACCCTTGACTCTCAGATTCTCCTGCCCTTCTTGGCCCCCTGAGAAAGTGAAGAACACAGCCCCACCCCCCGTGGCTCAGAGAGGAAGCGGGCCCTGGTGGAGTTTCCTCATGCCAGCCTTCCTTGTGACCAGTATAAGCCATCATGCGTACATCCTTCCCCCAACCCCCATCTTCTCCTGTCCCTCTCGCTCTCCCCCACTCTACTCAGGAGACCTTTGTGGCTTCAGTGACTCTTGGGTGATATCAGAGAAGTGGGTCTGGAACAGTTCAGCAGCCATTGATAAAGATTGTTTTTGAAGCCAGCACATAAGAGTATCAACACCCCTTCAGATTTCTTGACTTTTGACTGCACAGTAGGTCCATGTCGTGCGTGTGCATGCATGTGTGCGTGCGTGCGTATGTGTGTGTGTGCTTGTTTTTGTTTTGGGACCACATCCAGCAGTGCTCGGGAGTTACTCCAGGCTCTGCATGCAAATATCAATCTGGTAGTTCTAAGGGGGCCATATGGGATGCTAGAATTCAAACTCGGTGGGCTGTGTGCAAGGCAAACACCCTACGTACTATACTGTCACTCCAGCCCCAATGTGTGAGCTTGTTTTGGCTGGTCTGGTACATGATGGAGGGTGAGGCTCCTATGAGGGTCACTCTTGAATGACACCCAGTTCCAGTGTTTGATTCTTGCCCTGGTGGGTTCAGCATGGCTCCAGGTGCAAACTATTCTCAATCTCTCTGTCCCAAGCCAACAGGAACAAGAAATAGAATCGGCTCTGCGCAGGAAGTACACCCTGATAGACAAGAATGACTTTGCAACCATTTCTGCTGTCCAAAAGGTAAGTACCTCTGGCTGACAGCACCCACTTTAGATTTGTCCATCCCTCCACCTCCCACCCATCCTTCTGGAAGGCAGTAAGTGTTCTGCATCCAAGAGGATCAAGGTGGCAAGAGATAAAAGTGACACCAGGATGAGCATGGGGTGACCCATGTGGATTTTCATAAGCTGGAGTTGTAACTAATAATAATACCAATTCCCGTAGTTAGGTTGGAAGGAAGCTTGAAGATCTTGTGGTTATGAATTAAGACCCTAGGCAGATGAGAGGCGTTGAGTTAGAAAGTGGGCAGAAAGTATCTGGTATGACAGCCTAAAGCTGGCAGCAGCCTCATCTCAATATGTGGCATGAACATGCCCACTGAGTCCTTTGCCCCCTATGCACGTGGGCCCCCAACCTTTCATCTAACCCACAGCTCTGTGACTGGCCTCTCTCTCTAGGCAGGACTAGTGGACGCTGATGGACACCTAGTAGGAGAGTCTGACGGGCAGAGCTTTGGACTCGGGGTCCTCCCTTTCAGCAAACCTGGGAAGAAATCCAAGTTAAAGAAGTCAATCAAAGAGCAGCTCACGTGAGTGACCTTCCCAGCTCTGCCTATTCCGGCCTGCGTGGCTGACCAAAGGAAGGCCATGAGTTCTGTCCCTCACTCTCCGTGCATCTGTGCTGCTGAGTGGTCACAGCAGATGTCCATGTGGTCACCGCCTGTGACATCTGTGGGATCCAGGCTGAGGCTGCCCACCCATTCTCCCCTGCACCAGGAGGTGAGAGTAAAGGACACTGAGGCTGGGGAGGGGCAGTCACTGCCAAAGCCAGCCTGCTGGTAGAGTGGTGGCGGCAAGGGAGAAGCTGGACTGGCCCGCACCCTCTGGCTCTTTCTGTGGAAACACCTCCTCACCAGGTTCCCTCTGCAGCCCACAGAAGGAATGTCACACGTCACTGAGAAACCCCAGTTCACCCCAGAGCAGGGTGGGAAGCGGGTCAGGTTTCCCTTCATGAGCCACTCTTGTCTGGTCCACTCAGTCATAAAGGTAAAGGTAAAGGTAAAGGCCCTCCCGTTGATCGTCGATTTGCTCGAGCGGGCCCAGTAACGTCTCCATTGGAGACTTTGTTGTTACTGTGTCTGGCATATCGAATACTCTCGGTAGCTTGCCGGGCTCTCCGAGAGGGGCGGAGGAATCGAACTCGGGTCGGCCATGTTGGCCGCTTGTAAGGCGAACGCCCTACCCGCTGTGCTATCGCTCCAGCCCAATATGACTGGTCCACTCAGTCATAGTGGGCAAAAATACACAGACCTGGGGCTGGAGCGATAGCACAGCAGTTAGGGCATTTGCCTTGCATGCGGCCAACCAGGGTTCGATTCCCAGCATTTCATATGGTCCCCCGAGTACCACCCGGAGTAATTCCTGAGTGCATGAGCCACTAGTAACCTCTGTGCATATTCGGGTATGACCCAAAAAGAAAG
Organism: Sorex fumeus; assembly: GCF_029834395.1. Lineage (NCBI taxonomy): Eukaryota > Metazoa > Chordata > Mammalia > Eulipotyphla > Soricidae > Sorex > Sorex fumeus. The sequence continues at coordinate 48,428,744 of NW_026606129.1, read as the reverse complement.
AAAAAAATACACCGGCCCTCCCACTCCACCCTCCTTTCACTCGGGGGATCCCTTCGCAGGTGGCGGGGTTTGTTTCCTCACCCCTTATGCCCCTTATGTGGAAATAGTAACTGCACCCCAGCTGTTGGGCTTTGTGAGCGACTCCGGCCCTTCTCTGTGAAAGACCCCCACGAGCGAGGGGATGCTGCTACCACTGCACAGTTGTTCTCACTTGGAACACGACAAACATGGCTGTGGGAAATTGCCGCATTCAGCACAGGATTGGGCAGCAGGAAGTGCCATGCCACTCAGCCCGCTTTGTCCTGACATCAGAGAGGTCATAGGTGAAGTGAGGCGAGGCTCCACAGGCCGTCCTAGGAAGAGGAAAGGGCTGCGGGTGCAGTCCCGCTCAGAATGGGGGAGCCTGCTGGCACCATGCAGGTCTAGGGGACAGAGCAGGGAGGAGCGTCTCTCCTGCGAGCTGGTGCAGGTGAGAGCAGAGACCTGTCGTCCTTTCCCGCTGGGCTGTGTACACCCTTTTGGGGAGTGCCCTGCATCTCCCTCTCAGGGATGCGTGTATGATTGACAGCATCCACGGGGATGCACCTGCCAACCTGGGACCCACCCTGAAGCCCACCTGCTCTCCCTCCGCCTGGAGATTGTCAGGAGTCTCCTGCTGAGACTGTAGGAAGCAAGAATATTCTCTCCAGCCCCATCTGCAGAATTTCGGGTGGGGCTCCTGGCCTTCCTAGGTGGGCGTGTGATTAGGGTGGGAACTGAGTAGGATGGGCTTCAGGGGCAGAGGGTGGGACAGGAGATGCCTCTCCATGTCTGGGGTATTTCCCTGCCTACCACCTAAGCTCAGGTCTCCTTGTTTCTCCTTCCAGCTCCTTGCCAAGAAAGGATGGTGCCAGCAGCCCTGTGAGTGGCAAGGACCTGGATGTTTCCCTCTCCAAGACCCAGCTGACCCCATCTTCGAAGGACACAGATGTCAAAGACACGCTTCTGAAGGACCGGGAGACCTCCAGCTTTGAGCCCCTTCCCGTGGAATCCCCAAAAGAGGAACAACGCCCAGTCAGGTGGCCATCTAACATTAGCTCCTGCGCTAGACTGACTCCAACCTTAATGTAGTTTTCAGGGCTGAGGACTAGAGAAACAGCTCTGTGGTCTGAAGCGCATGTTTTCCGTGCTGGAGGCCTGATTTTTATCCCCGGGATCACATGATGGTCCCCTAGCTCCACTCGGAGCAACTCCCAGACTCAGAACTGGGAGTAGCCCTTTGTACTGTTGGGTAGGCACCCCCCCCCCCCAAAAAAAAACAAAAACCAAGAGTATGATCTTAGCCTGTGAAGAGCTGCTGCAGATACCAGAGCACTAGCAGATAATAGGCCAAGGCTGGCAACACAGTCCAAAAAAAAGGGAATAAACATGGAGGTGGGGCTTGGGGAGGAGGGCCATGCTCTCTGTGTGGGAACCCTAAGCTAAATGGTACCACACACGGTGCCAGGGGCAACCCCTGAACCCCCAGCCCCAAAACACAAAAAGGAAGAACGTGATGACACTTGTACATGAGGGTCCCCCCTTAGGAGCTACCCATGGTGCATGACTCATTATACATAGAATCATTTAGACTTTCCAAACAGCAGTTATTCTAACAAATGTGTATGTTTTTGTTTGTTTGGTTTTTTTTTGGGGGGGTCACACCCAGTGAAGCACAGGTGCTACTCCTGGCTCATCTGGCTCATGCACTCAGGAATTACTCCTGGCAGTGCTTGGGGGACCATATGAGATGCTGGGAATTGTACCCGGGTTGGCCGCGTGCAAGGCAAATGCCCTACCTGCTGTGCTATTGCTCCAGCCCCTATGTTTTTAAAGAAGTAATGCATCCACAAGGACAGAGTCTCCATGTCTGAAATCCTTTTCTCTTGCTACCCAGCTCTATTCCCTGGTCAGTAATTAAGATTTTAGGAATCTATATTGAGGAAATAAATATATAGACCTAGATATATGCAAAAGACGTTTACTGCATCATTCATTAAAAAGTCCAAAAATGGGAGCCAGAGTGATTGTACAGTGGGTAGGGTGTTTGCCTTGTACATGGCCAACCCATCTTCAATCCCCATCACACCACCAGGAGTGATCCCAGAGTACAGATACAGGAGTAAGCTCTGAGTACCACTGGGTGTGGACCCCCCAAAAAGAAAAAGAGTCCCAAACCATCTTTTTTTGAAAGTACTTCCAATAGTCTCCATTAGGAAGAAAAAGGGACGTAGTGAATTATCTCTGCCCTGTAATTACAAGGATAGGTATGAGGAATTTTTTTCCCAGTCTATGAACATTTCCAAACATTCAGAGAAGTTGAAACAGGTATATAATAACACCCCAAAGGATTTTTCATAGCTTTTTTTTTTTTTTTCAAAAAAAGCTTCTGGGTAAAAAGAGAGAAAACTATAGATGCTTCGTGACCTCAGACATTTTAAAAATGTTTCAAGGAAATTCTTGGGGACTTCTGATGTGTTTTTTCACTCAGTGCTGTGGTGGCAGGATTCTAACCCAGGCTCCCATGCATGCATGGCAGGTGTTCAGGCACTGAGCTACCTCCTTGGTCTTGTTTTCTATTTTTCACAAATTTCCCTGTTTCCCCCATTATTCCTCAATTGTTCCGTGCACTGGGTGGCTGAGGGAATCATTTCTGCATGCTTTATCGCTCATCAGGAGTGGGTGATACCTCAGTAGTTGGGTCTCCACCCCCAGCAGCCCTCAAGAACAGAAATTAGGTGCTTGTGGCTCCAAGACAGCCTCGTTTCTCCTTCACCCTCCCCCATCTGCAGGCCCAGCACCCCACCCTCCAAGCCTGCGGCCTTTGAGGATTTCAAGAATGAGCGAGGTAGTGAGATCAACCGCATCTTTAAGGAAAACAAATCCATCCTGAATGAGCGGAGGAAAAGGGCCAGTGAGACCACACAGCGCATCAATGCCATCAAGCGGGAGATTGATGTGACCAAGGAGGCACTCAATTTCCAGAAGTCACTGCGGGAGAAGCAAGGTAAATGTGACGACAGGTTGACCTGGATGCCGTGGGATCAGGGTCCTTTTGACCACGCTGGGAGAAGCCAGTAGGGGATACTGGGTTGGAGCCTTTGTTTCTGGGTCATCACTTGGCTGTGGTGAACCCTGGGGAGCCAGAAGGCTTCCCTGTCAGGCGTCACATTGTATGATCTCAGACATAGGAAAGCTGGGTCCTAGCACGGTCTAGCCTGACTCTGATGGGTCAAGAGACCCAGGTGAGAGTTGAGACTGTGGGACAGAGTGCCAAGAATTTAGTCTCTCAGCCATACATTAGCCTGAAACTGACCCCCAGCTGGCCTGGCAACCCTTGACTCAGTGGACCCTCCAGCCCCAAGAGCAGGAGCCTCTGTATTGGGAGGATTCTCACCTCTTCCTGTCTCTTATTTTGTTTTGGTGTCACACTTGGCTGTGCTCAAGGCCTACTCCTGCATTCAGAGTTTGCTCCTAGTGGTGCTCAGGGGACCAAATGGGGTACCAGGGATCCAGGGCAACCATGTACAAGGCAAGTACCCAGCCCACTGTACTATCTCTTAAGTCCTTTCCAGGTCTGTGGGCTGGCGAGATGACTGAATGGGCTGAACCACACATTTTACATGCAGGAGTCCTGGATTCGACACCCAGCATTGCATGGTCAACAGAGCACTACCAGAGCACTCCTAAGCACAGAGCTGGGAGCAGCCGGAGAATCACTGGATGTGGTTCATAAACTAAACAAAACAAACATGAAAAGGGAAGAAAGATAGGTGTATTACCCACTGTTATTAATAAGAAACCTTGCGCATGTGTCTTGTACTTCTAGCTAGTGGTGCAAGTTTGTTATATCATTTACCAAAACAAGGAACATTCACCTAAAAAGAGTTATTGATGGGGCTTAAAATCAAAATAAGCATAGACCATGAGCCCTCTCTACCCTCACCTTGGCCTAAAAGTGCCGGGGTGGCACATGTGACCCAAGTCCCCTGTCCCCATGAGGTGTCTGCTGATAGTCTAGCTGCCTTATGCTCTCATGCCCCCACACACCCCAGCCCTTCCCCTGGTCTCATGTCTTCATTTTGCTTTGCCTGTACTGTCCCTTCTTTCAGGGATGAGTTCCGACTTAGGGGCCCATCTCCCCCAAACTCTTTATTCTCCCTGCAGGTGAGTATGAGAACAAGGGAATGATGATCATTGATGAGGAAGAGTTTCTGCTGATCCTGAAGCTGAAAGATCTGAAGAAGAAGTACAGGGAGGAATACCAGGACCTGCGCGACCTCAGGGCTGAGATCCAGTACTGCCAGCACCTGGTGGACCAGTGTCGCCATCGCCTGCTCACAGGTGCACCCTTGGGGAAGGTTGGCTGGCACCGAGGTCCTGGGAGGCATAAGGCAAGGCCGAGCCTGGGTTCAGGACATAGCTTCAGTGCTTCTTTCCGGTGGAGGCACGGCCAGCTAGGGCCTTCCAGTGTGAGGTTTCCAGAACACTGGATGGAGGATAGAGATGGGAACCGTATGAGATTCCGGGTCTGAAAGTGGAGCAGAGGGCAAGCCTGTGACAGGCTTCAAGCAGGCAGCCACATACACTGACCTTCACCTGCTTTCTCACACCTCACACTACTGTCTGTCTTCTCTCACAGAATTTGACATCTGGTACAACGAGTCCTTCTTCATCCCAGAGGACATACAAATGGCCCTGCGGCCCGGTGGCAACATCCGGCCAGGAATGGTGCCGCTGAACAGGGTTGTGTCTCTGGTGAGTGGCACAAAGGAAGTGCGTGAAGTACTGGCCTCTCCCACTGCTGGCACAAAGGTAGGCAGGTTTAGGCCTCCCTGTGTCAAGGACATGACATGGTCCGCTGCCGACTGCAGCCTCCCAGCTGGGGTGGTTCGCCCTGCCCAGCTGGCAGTTAAAGGGTGTCTTTGATGACACTAGCAAATGTGGCAGGCACACATGAGCTCTTCTGGTTTGGAAACTCGGCAAAGGGTTTGATGCCATGATGCCCACTGCAGGCCCTGCCAGGGTAGATCTGGACAGTGCCAGACCAAAGGACTGAGCTGAGCTCTGCTTCCCCAGGGAGAAGACGACCAGGACCGGTTCAGCCAGCTTCAGCAGGCAGTGCTACCTGAGGGCCCAGATTCTGCCACCTTCTACAATGCCAAACTCAAGACAGAACAAAAGGTAACTTGGGTGGGAAAGACCAGAGACCTTCCTGTACTCCAAGATCACACTTGCCACACACATTTTTAGAGGCAGAGGCCATGGTGCCTGCCTATAGCTATCCAGTCACCTGAGTCAGGGGCAACTTCTACATGAGCTAGCACCCTGATTCTGGGTTGGACCCAATCCAATGCTAAGCCAGCCCTAGTGACATTCACAGCTCAGGATGGGCCAGTGATGCTCTGAAGCCACTGGTGTTTGGGGAAGACCTTCTCGGTAGAGCCTGGTCTGCAGAGGTAACAGGGCACAGAGAAGCCCACAAGCAGCCCAGATAACTCTAGACCACCTTGGTCCTCATGGGCCAGCAGGTATTTTATTTTATTTGTTCTTATATGTTTTTGTTTTATTTTTAAATAAAGTTGTTTAAGATGATTTGTTGCATTCACTATTCCAACACCAATTCCACCACCACTGTACCTTCCCACTACCATTAGTTCCCATTTTCCTAGCTACCCCTGAAGTCTGCCCCTATAGCAGGCCCTGAATTCTATATTATATTGCTTGTCATAAATAATTTGCTAAAAATGATTAAAAAAAAAGCCTACTCAGATTGGAGTCGAGCATCCTCCACCCAGATCCTCCAAATTCCAGTAGGCGGGGGTCATACCCACCACCTGGCCCCCTGGCGCCGTGTAATCCCATCAACGGCCAAGACTCAGAGACTATAAAATCCAGCTCCCGGAACCTCGGCATTCGCGGCCTTGCGACATCTTATCAGGACATCTTTTATATGACATCTTATCTCATTCCTACTTTGGACAAACTTGCAAGCTATCAAATGTAGCCTGCCCACAGGGCAGAGTCTGGCAAACTCCCCGTGGCGTACCAAATATGCCAAATACCAGTAACAATGATGGGTCTCATTCTCCTAAAGAGCCTTGGATATAATCTCAGGGCTAGGATGAAGGAGACGTTACTGGGGCCTGCTCGAGGCAATCGACGAATAACAGGATGATGAAATGATGAAAAAATGATAAAAAAAATGTTTCTTAGAAGAAAGTGTGTGGGGGCTGGAGCTATAATACAGCCGGTAGGGCATTTGCCCTGTAGGCGGCCAACAAGGGTTTAATCCCCACATCCCATATGGTCCCCGACCGCCAGGAGTAATTCCTGAGTGTAGAGCCAGAAGTAACCCCTGAACATTACAGGGTGTGAGCCAAAAAGCGAAACAAACAAACAAACAAAAAAGAAAGTGTGTGAAGATTATTGCATTTCACCATGGAGGCTTTAAGAGATTACTAACATGTTGTTACCCATTAAGCCTTGTGTGTTTATTTCTTGTTAATTGAGATTGGGGGTGCCATGGAGTGGGGTGGGTGAGGCCCTTCCATGCCCCACGGAACCCAGCTCTGGCAGCTAAAACCCTCCAGAACTCAACCACCACCATGCTCACGGCTCCTCTCCACACACCGAGACTCACGCATAAGTAAACCTATCCCTGGACCTCACAGCTGCATTTGTGGTCACGCAACATCTCATACCTCACATCACTCATACTCCAAGAGTAGCGCATCACATTTGATGGGGTTTAAAGTAGAAGGCAACTAAACTTAGAGGGAAATATAATTTTACATATATATATAAGCACACAAGGATCAACCCTTAACAACATACTAGCAACCTCTTCTAGAAGGGCTTATTGGCCCCTGGATGAAATACAACAATCTTCACTCTCCTCTAAGGAAAAGTTTTTGGAGCATTTTCAGCAGTGTGTTCATAACAAACAATACAAAATAAATTATTTTGGTTCTGTTTTGGGGCAGGGGCTAGGGTTTGGAAGGAAACATCAAAAATGTGGTGGTGGGAAGGTGTAATGTTGGTGAAATTGGTGTTTGAATAAAGGTAAAGGTAAAGGCCCTCCCGTTGTTCGTCGATTTGCTCGAGCAGGCCCAGTAACGTCTCCGTTGGAGACTTTGTTGTTACTGTGTTTGGCATATCGAATACGTCGCGGGGAGCTTGCCAGGCTCTGCCGTGCGGGCAAGATACTCTCGGTAGCTTGCCGGGCTCTCCGAGAGGGGCGGAGGAATCGAACTCGGGTCGGCCATGTTGGCTGCGTGCAAGGCAAAGGCCCTACCGCTGTGCTAAAAAAAGCAAGCAAAGTACTACAATGAGAGATACCCATTAGGATGATTGATAATCAAAAAACAAACAAACCTAAAGCTACAAGAATGTGGAGTAATTTGATCCTTGTGTACTGTTGGTGGTAATGTAAAATGGCATATCCAATAAATGAAAGCAGCCCGGGGGCTAGAGAGATAGTACAGTGGGTGTGTGCTGCCTTGAATGCAGCTCGCCTGGGTTCAGTCCCCTTAAGCCCCAACAGATTCCAGAGTATAGTCAGGAGAAAGCCTTGAGCACTGCCAGGTGTAGCTCCCTAAATAAATAATAAATGAAGCTAGTCACTAAAAGACTATCATTCCCTGAACACTATTAAGAGTAGTCAAAATCAGTGACAAAATTGGATGGAGGTTGTCAGGGGCTTGGGAGTGAAGGGATGGAGAATTATTGTTTGATGTCTTAGAGTTTTTGCTTCACAAAATGAAAAGATTTATAGATAGTGATGATTGCACCCTGTGGAAGTATTTTTAATACACCCAGGTTCATGCTTAACTATTTTAAGTTTAGATGATGAATTTTGTCATAGATCTTTTAATCACTTTTTAAAAATTAAAAAAAAATTTTTATTAGTGAAACACCACGAGGTCCAGTTGTAGACTTACAAACTTTCATGCTTGGGTTTAGTTACACAATGATCAAGTACAATCCCTCCACCAGTGTCCATTCTCCACTACCAGTGATCCCAGTAGCCCTCTTTCCCCTCATCCCCCCACCCCACCCCGCCTGTGTGGCAGGGCATTCCCTTTTGCTTTCTCTTTCCTTTAGAGTGTTGTGGTTTGCAATAGAGGTATTGAGTGGCCACCGTGTTCAGTCTATAGTCTACTTTCAGCACTCATCTCGAATCCAGAGCGAATCCTCCAAACATCCTTTACTTGGTGTTCCCTTCCTTAGCTGAGCTTCCTTTTCCCCCAGCATGTGCTGCTGGCTTCCAGTCCATGGAGCAGACCTCCTGGTTAATCACTTTTAAAGTGGGGCGAGGGGAGGTGGTGGGAGGGGAAACTGGGGATATTGGTGGTGCGAAAGGTACTCTGGTGAAGACAAGGTGTTGGAACATTATATGACTGAAACTCAATCATGAACAGCTTTGTAACTGTATCTCACTATGAGTCAATTTTTAAAATATGCTTATCTTTAGTGGATTACTCTTAATGAGCAGTACCAAATAAATTATTTAGGATCTGCCTTTGGGACAGGCTAGGGTGGTAGTGGGAAAATTTGAAATAATGGTGGTGGTAATGTGTAATGGTGGTGGCTTTGGTGTTAGAATATTGAATGTAATAAATTATTGTGAACAACCTTAAATTTAAAATGCCAAAAAATAAATAAAGATGCTTAGCCCTGTGGAATTTTTTAAAAAAATGTTTAACAAAGAAGTGGGGCAAAACAGAATTAAAGCTTAATGTGGGAGCTAAAGTTTCCGTTCTCACTTTGTGGGAAACCTAGGGTTTATCTTATACCCTAATCTGTTTTTAGAATTTTCTTGTTATTTTGGTTTCAGTTCAGTTTTTCTGCTTGCTTACTGAGAGCCTGGATGTACAGAAAAGGGCAGGATTTGTGAATATCTTATTGATTTGCAGAGGGTGGGCCCTTCAGAGTACCAGGATCCCTACCCCCCACTGGAGACAGAACCCTCTTGTTTTCTTCTTGAATGTAATTCTTGTGAGAAAAATTTCAAGTGAGCCCTTGAAACATACATGCTTCCTTTTAAACATGCCTGCCACACCATTTTAAAATAGCTTTTCACACCTCCTTTAGAAAGAATGAAAGAGACTGAATGGAACATATTTCTCATGGAATTAGGGCTGGTGAGAAAGCAATGCAGTGTGAATATATGTGATGTGGTTGCTGAGTCCCAGTTGGGTCTGTCCCCCTTAATTAATTCCTGTTTTCTCCCCTTTCATCTGTCCAGCACAATTACTTGAAAGCCATCATGAGCTTCCAGCAGGGACATAGAAAATAGGGACTCCTCAAAGGACAAGACCACCGCAAGTCCTGCCTGCTCCGTTCACCTACCTGCCCAGCGCTCTGGCAACTGTCCCAAGGCCCTGCCCAGCCTAGAGAACAGTGGCCATCCATCCAGGTGGACCATCCTGCCTCCTCTTCACAGAACGCTTTTGCTTTCAGTTCACTGTCTTATATGTAAGGACAAGATAAACACAATTTTCTAGTTTGGACTTTTATTATTTTAAAAAAATTTTTTTGTTTTGGTTCTTGGGCCATACCCAAAGGTGGTCCAGGCTGACTCCTGGCTCTGCACTCAGGGTTCACTCCTGATGGTGCTCTGGGAACCACATGGGACGTGGGGGATTGAACATGGGTTGACACAAGGCAAGCACCTTACCTGTTGTACTATTGCTCTGGCCCCTCTGGTTTGGGCTTTTGGTACTTATCCAAGAGCTTTATTGTTATCTACTGTCCAAGAGGATGTCTTCCTAATGTGTGGGTTGTGTGAGAACTGAGTCTTCCCTCAAAAAGGAAAAAACAGCTTGTTCCAGCTTTTCTGGGCAGGGCCTTCACCCCAGTGAGTTTGTCTTCAGCATGAGTGGGTACAAGTGCTGCCTCGGCTCTCACAGCTCCCTGAGACCAGTGGTTCTCCTGTGGCACCTTCTCTGTGTCCTTCAGTGCATGCAGGCTGGAGATCTTCCTGCTTCAATAGCCAGGAGACAATTCATTCTACATGGAAATGGCTGAGAGGTAGATTTAATTTGGATGAGATGGTGATACAAGCCCAGAGTCTCACACATGAGCTACATCCCCAGCCCCTGACAGGCAGAGTTTTAGCTCAAATTAAGAAGCGACTAAAAAATGAGAGCAGACCTCCTATGAAGTTTTTTTTTTTTGGGGGGGGGTTGGTTTTGTTTTGGAGTCACACTTGGTGGTACTAAGGGCTTACTCCTGGCCTGCACTCTGGAATCACTCCTGGTGGGCTTGGGGGACCATATGAGGTGCAAGGGATTGAACTAGGGTCAGCTGCATGCAAGGCAAGCTCCCTAGCTACCCATGTACTAGCGCTCCAGCCTTTCCTGTGTAGCTTTAGGAGTGAGTACCCCAAGGAGGGTGCTGAGCCCGACAGCATGGCACATTGAACTAGTTGTTATCTACTCAAAACCCCGTGGAAAGAACTTTCCTTGAGGGCTCTGCTCACTCTTCTCTTCTGTCCCATTAATTTTCACTGACTTAATACATGATGGTCAAAAATGGTGCTTTTTAAAAAAAAGTGCAGGTTTGGGGTTCAGTGGGGCTCAGGAACTACTCTAGACATCATGCTAAAAGACCCTGCCCAGTGGTACTTGAGACATGGGATACTGGACTTCTGCACTCAAGCCCTTTGAGCTATCTCTTTGGCCCAGTGAAAGAGCTTTTAGAGATTCTTACTATGCCAAAGCAATTTTGAATCTCCACTTGCCCCAACCTCATTTCCCTAAAGAACATATAAGAGTGTGTCACTGACCAGCACTGGTGTCTCCGTATTTCCTTTGGTGGTAGCCAAACTGTCAGGTCTTGGTACTAGTGGAGGCCTTAGGCAACACGTCTGGTTCCTCCCATTTCAGCTGCTCCTCCTGTTAGGAAGACTTGTTTTGGGTTCAGAGGCCTTTGCAGAGTCTAAGAAAACAGGATGTAGCAAACAGGGGTGCATTGCCTGTTGAACTGCAGGAAGTAGTCATTCATAACAATACAAATCCTTCTCCCCTCCTTTCCCTATCTCTCGCTGGAGTGGCATGGCTCTCAGATGTGACAGCCAGTCCTGAGAGCTCACTGGCCAATGAGCTAGCTAGCTGGGATGGCAGCTGGTCACCTTTGTCTCTAGCTCATTCATCATTTCATTAGACCTCTTTGGTTAGTTTTGTTACCTGATACAAGTAATCATCAATCGTCAGGGTGGGCAGAGCCAGAAGAATAAGCCAGCATTAAACACAGGGGTCTCCTTCCGCACCAGATCCTCACAGACCAGTTGTTTCCAACACAACAGGGAGCTGGAGTACAGCGTGTCTACTCGGGGCCTGTTGTTCCAGAGGGAGAAAGATCACCTGAAGAAACTTCCAGCTTCTTCGACAGATAACCTGCAGACACTCCTGAGACAAACAGGATGTGGGCTAAGGGATAACTTTGAATTCTCAGGAAGGACAGGGAACTGCCAGGGGCTGAGACCTGAATTCCGGCAGGTGAATAAGCTGTGGCTGATGGGAGGGGGGAAGGTGTGTGAGTGGATTGCTGTTCTTGAGTGTCAGTGTTTACATAAGTACAAGAAATAAGATCAGCACCAGAGCAATAATACAGTGGGTACGGCGTTTGCCTTGCACTAGGCTGACCAAGATTCAATCCGCAGCATCCCATATGGTCCCCCAAGCACCGCCAGGAGTAATTCCTGAATGTAGAGCCAGGAGTAACCCCTGACCATCACCAGATTGCTTCAAAAGTCTTAACTAACTAACTAACTAAATAAATAAATAAAATTTAAGACCAGAGTAGAGGTTCCAAAATGTATTGGCCTACCACCCCCTTTTCCTAAATATATACTCAGCACTACTCTAGAAATCCACCTTTAAGTTAACAAAGTGAGCCCCAATTGTGTCATGGCTACAACCCCCTACCACCAGCATTATTCCATTACCCCTCTGGGAGTGGTAAATGCCCACCTTGGGAAAGAATACCTTAGACTATGCCCTGGAAGGACTTGGAAATTGGACCTTCTGAGTAAAGTGGTATCATTCTTGATGAAGAGGTGAGATAAAAAAATGTTTCCTCCCTGGGGGAAAAAAGCTTTGCCCAGGGATAAAGGGAAATAATCACTTAATCACTTAACTTCCTGTTAGTCATCAATTTGCTTGAGCGGGCGCCAGTAATGTCTCCATTTGTCCCTGTCACGTGCTAGTGTAGCCCAATGGCATCTGTTCGCTCTGGGAACATGAAGAGCCTCAAACCGATCGTTCATGATCTTGACGAAGAAGTCTGACCATCTGGTAGGTGGGCGGCCACGCGGTCTTTTGACATCCCGTGGAATCCAGTCGGTAACAGCTCTAGTCCAGCGGTCGTCTTTAAATCTCATTACGTGACCAGCCCATCTGATTTTCGACACCTTGGCAAATGAGACAGTGTCCCTGATTCTTGATCGTCGACGGATGTCAGAACTCTGGATTCTTTCTCTCATTTGAGTGAAACGTGATATTCCAAGCATAGCTCTTTCTATTCTTCTTTGGGAGACCTGAATAGCGTTCTCATCCTGTTTGCGTAGGGCCCAGGTCTCTGAGGCATATGTTAATGCAGGAAGAACAGTGGAATCGAAGAGATGTGCCCGGAGCTGGAGGTTCTTCGTCCTCTTAGTTATTTCTTAGACGTTCTTGAAGGCGTTCCAAGCCGCTCTCTTCCTCCTGCGCAGCTCGGGTGCCAGGTCATTTGTCATGTTGACCTAGGTACACATAGCTGTTGCATTCGGAGATGGTCATTCCGCTGAGAGCGAATGGGGCATCAGGAACGAGGCTGTTTCTCATAAACATTGTCTTCGTAAGATTCAGCTGTAGTCCTACCTTTCCACACTCACGGTCAAAGTCGGCCAGCAAAGGGAAATAGATTATTTGTTTTGTTTTGGTTTTGTCCTCCTACCCTGTCCCCCTGCTGTGCTCAGGCATTACTCCTGGCGCTGCTCAGGGACTATTCCTGGCAGGGTTGGGGGTTGGGGAAAGGGAACCATAAGTGGTGCTGGGGATTGAACTTGGGTCAGCTGCATTCAAAGCAAGTGCCTTACCTGCTGTTCTATTGCTCCAGTCCTAAAGAGAAATAGGTCCGTTGAGAATTTGTGATTTATGATCTTATTTTTTTGGTTTTATTTAGTTTGGGGGCCACATCTGGCTGTTCTCAGGGCTATGTAATCAGGTATCACTCCTCGCAGGGTTTTGGGGATCATTTGGGGTTACAGGGATGTAGCCCAGGTTACCAACATGTAAGGCAGCGCCTTAACTGCTGTATTATCTGTCCAGCCCATATTTGTGTTTCTAAATTACACTAAGTGTAGTTCAAGAACAACTAGGCTAAGAAATTAGCATTTTTCAAAAGTCCAGGCTGAAACAGTAGAATTTCTATTCCCCTCCCCCCTTAATTTATTGTAGAGCTAGAAATTGAACATAGGGTCTTATTCAGGCAGGGTTTATGTGATGCCACTTAGTTACAACCCCAATCTCTGGAATGAAAAATTTTAAATCTACTATGCGGGCCCTTTACCCACATAGCAGTCCCACAAAACCTCAGTAAACATGAGCTCCAAAGATTAAATACACACACAAGTACAGGCACATACCTCGCTGGAAGACCCAGTGGAAGCATGATTAACTTCTAAGAACTACAGATAACAAATATTGAATAAAGCTTATACAACAAAATATGTATGCCTTTGAGATAAAAGGCATACAAGCTAGATTTTTTTTTCTTTTTGGGTTATATCTGGCAATGCTCAGGGATACTCCTGGTTCTGCACTCGGGAATTACTCCTGGCATTGCTCGGGGTACCATATGGGATGCTGGGGATAGAACCTGGGTCAGCCGTGTGCAAGGCAAATGCCCTACCCGCATACTATCACTCTGGCCCCAAACTAGATTTTTTTTTTTAAAGCAGAATTTCTAGAAATGAAACACTTTTGTTCTGAAAGTTAAAATGAAGCCCAGAGGAAAGGCGCTGGCTTGCAGGGTGCCTGCCTGCCTTGTGAGCATATGGCCGTATCCAAATCCACTTGCACCAAGCACCATCCTGGCAGCTCTGTGCTTCAAGCCTGACAGCTCGGCTGTGTTTGTCCTCCCAGCACCACAAGCAACTTCCAGCCACTCTGTGTGTGAGCAGCCAGGTGTGTGTGAGCACCACAAAGAAGGGTGTGACCCTTGGCAAACACCACAACTGACGTGATGTGCCAGCCCCAAAGCCAGGAGCATGCAGCTGCAATAGCAACATCATGAACAGCCTGTTGGGGTGGGGAATAAAAACAGCAGAAAAATGAAAACGGCCGAGTAGAACAAGGGAAAGTTAATCTGGATCTGAGGAAATTGCCCAGAGGGCAACAAACACAAGGGGAGAGTGAGAGGAAATTGAAAGTGTGCAGGAGAGGCATGGCAGTCGGAAAGAGGAAACCCAGTGTCCCCCCCCCTCACAGATCCATAGAAGGTAACAGGGACATCATTGTCTTGGCGAACTCATTTAGGTGTGGCTTTAACCATCCCATGCGGATTCTCAGTTTTACATATCTTGCCTAGGCTGCTCTCCTAATCCCCAAACTCATACAGCTAACTGCTACTTGGCATCTCCACTTGAATGTCTATTAAGACATCAATGATCGTTCTGTTTAACGCAAAGCTACTTGCCCCCCACCCCTGCACCAACCTCCCTTTTCTTAATCCAATTTCTCAGAATGAAATCCTTGGCTTTGCATTTCACTTTGCTCTCTTCTCTCATACCCCTCAACAAATCTGTCAAATTTAATGGACTTTACCTTTCTTCTATTAACAGTGTAGTAGAAATGGTGAGATAGGCAGATTAGCAGTATAATAGAAGTTATTCCTTTTCCTGGATCTAGGCTGTGACACATTGCAGCACCTTTCTAAATGGTGACCTCACTTCCTTCATTGCTCTTGGTCTAGTTTCAGAAGAGCAACCTGGTTAATCCATTTGAAATATAAATCATATCTCACTTCTCAAGCTTTTGTTTGCTTGTTTTGACCCACACCTGGCAGTGCTCAGAGCAATCTCAGCTCAGGTGTGGTTCCCAGCGGTGCTCAGAGGACCACGTGGTGCCAGGGATGGAACCTGCAACTTCCACAAACAAAGGATGTACTTAGCCTTTTTTTTTTTTTATGTAGGAGTACTGCTATTTTTTTCAGCCACTGATTAAGCTGACTGAAGCAGGCATGAGCCCCACATTATTTTTAATTTTTTATTGAATATCCATGAGATAGACCATTACAATACTCCAGCTGCACCCCAGGGGTATTACTTGACTATCTCACTGGACCTGATTGCAGATAGGTGGACTATGCTATTATAAAGCAATATGATAGAGCCCAGCCTTGGGCTGACACATTTGTATTTAAATTGGAACTCCATACTTCATTGGCATGGGACCTAGGGCCAGTTGAACAGTTCCTCAGTCTTTCTTTCCCTTCATGTAATACAATAATGAATGACCCTGGAATTCTATGAAATGAAGGAATTAATGTATATCTAATGTACAGAGCCTAAACTGAAACCACCATAATAACAACAATAACTGTAATAATAATGAATGTGTAACATACCCAAAACAATGTCTCTAAATGGTGAGTTTACACAACACATATGCAAACACACACACATATAGTCACCATCACAAATATCCACACACACACACACACACACACACACACACATACTCAGAGCCAAGATTAGGACCTCCTTCTTTTCAAAATAAATTTTAAGTTTAAAAAGGCAGTATTCAGACTGAAATAGTCTCTCTCCAATCATAGTTTCTCAACTATGATGACTTTTTAAGATACTCCAAAAGTTGACTTAGTAGAAAGAAGGAGCTGCTAATAATATAATTAGTGCCACTTTGGGCAGTGTTACTGGCAGTCAAGTATCTTGGGTGAGGATACCAATAGTCCCACTACACGCCATGTCTGCCAGGCCCCCTGGGAACTTGACATCCTAGGCTGGGGGTAGTGTCTTTAACGGGTCAAATTCCCCAGAGGAAGGTGAACAGCCTACAAGTGGCTTTAAAATCTCGAAAACAGGGGGGTATGGTGCACCAGCAGGCCAATTGGTTCCTGTGAGGCGAGTGCATCAGCAGTCTCATAGCGCCTTCAGACTTCCAGATACCCCTTAATTGCTGCTGTGCCTTTGGACAGACCCCAAAAACTTGGGGCAAAGTTTACCAAGACAGTAAATGGCCAAAAGTTAGGTATGTAAGAGACACACTCACAAACCACCTCCGGCTCAGCTGTATAATTGGAGGCATGGCCTCTCTGGTTCCTGATTAACAGCCATGATCCCAGAGTCTCAGAAACAAATCTCGAAACCCAACAGCTTTTCGCAGAAATCTGTCCGGTCCCTGCAGTAGGTTACTGGTGCTGGGCCACCCTGGTGGTAATAGGTTTTGTGCCTTGGCCTGTTCCCCCTGGCGGCCGGGTGGCCATCATCCTCCAGAGGCCACTGGACAGTCAGGTTTGGGCCCGCAGTGACGAGACATGTGGGGCCTCACAGGATGGGGGTGGAGCTGGCCCTTTCCTCCCCGTCCCAATGAGACTCCGAGTCGCCGTCCACAAATGGCCTTTCTGGCTCCTGATCAAGCTACTTAACGGCCATGATCTCAGGGACACAGAAACAAATCTTGAAACCCAGCGGCTTTTGGCAGTAATGCATCTGGACCGTGCCGGGCCACCCCAGGGGGGAAAGGGTGCTGTCCCTCCACCTGCTCCCTGTTGGCGGCCTAGTGGCCGCCATCCTCCAGAGGCCATTGGACAGTTAGGTTTGGGCCCGCAGTGATGAGACACGCGAGGCCTCACAGGACGGGGGTGGAGCCGGTCCTTTCCTCCCCATCCCAACGAGACCCCGAGTCATCACCCACAAACAGTTTCTCTGGCTCCTGATCAAGCTGCTTAATGGTCATGATCTCAGAGACTGAGAAACAAATCTCGAAGCCTGGTGGCTTTTGGCAGAAATGGGTCCAGACCACGCAGTAGGTTACTGTCATCGGGCCACCCCAGAGGGAAAAAGATGTCCCTCCGCCTGCTCCCCCTAGGTGGCTCCGTTGCCACCATCCTCCAGAGGCCATTGGACAGTTAGGTTTGGACACGCAGTGACGAGACACGCAGGGCCTCACGGGATGGGGGTGAAGCTGGCCCTTTCCTCCCCACCCCAATGAGACCCTGAGACGCCGCCCATGAACGGCCTCTCTGGCTCCTGATCAAGCTGCTTCATGGCCATGATCCCAGAGACTCAGAAACAAATCTCGAAACCCAGTGGCTTTTGGCAGAAATGGGTCCGGTCCTTGCAGTAGTTTATTGGCACTGGGCCACCCCAGGTGGGAATAAGTTTCGTGCCTTGGCCTATTCCCCCTGGTGGCCTGGTGGCTGCCATCTTCCAGAGGCCTCTGAACAGTCAGGTTGGACCCTCAGTGATGAGACACATGGGGCCTCACGGGATGGGGGTGGAGCCGGCCCATTCCTCCCCATCCCAATGAGACCCTGAGTTGTCACCCACAAATGACCTCTCTGGCTCCTCATCAAGCTGCTTAATGGCCATGATCCCAGAGACTCAGAACCTAGCAGGTTTTGGCAAGAAATCCCTCCAGATTTAAGTGTTAAAATTTCGGAATTTCAAAATCGTGCAGCCACTACTGCAGCCACGCGACATCATATGTTATTCTTATCCAGCAATAGAAAACAAATTGTCTACTGTTGCCTTTTCGGCAGATCTGATTGTTGGGGTAAAATCCCAAATAATAATGGTGGGTGTGTGTCAAAATGTTTAATGTAATCAAAGTATAGAGAGAGTAATTTGGAAATCATCTGCCCCACAGGTAGGGGGAGGGCATAGGATGGCGGTATACTGGGGATTTTGGTGGTGGAGAAAGGGCACTGGTGAAGGTATGGGTGTTTCATTGTATGATCGAGACTTAAACCCGAAAGCTTTGTAGCTGCTCTCATGGTGATTAAATAAGTAAAATTATAAAAAATGGAAAAAATTAAGGTGGAGTTCATGCACAATTCAATCAGTCTAATCAGTGGCTGGTGGCCGAATAAATAGCAGTACTCCTACATAAAAATAATAAAATAAAATAAAATCTCGAAAACAGAATTCAGACAAGGAATAATCCCAGAAAGTAGGGACATTCGATATGAGAAGAGAAGTGCAAAGAGTGCAGACAATTCTGGTATTTCAGAAGGAAAACCTAGATAAGAGCTGTTCAGTGCTAGAATGGAAGTTCTTGGTGCAAGCAAGAGTGGGGAGTCGGGGGTGTAAGCAGTGTCTGAGAAGCACTGATCTAAGTCCATGTGACAGAAAGAATTTGAAAGCCTCTAGGTTCCTTCTAATAGAAATGTGATTCTCTGACTTCAGAGAAATAGTGCAGTGGGTACGGTACTTGCCTTGCACAAGGCCAACCTGGGTTCAGTCCTTGGCACTGCATAAGGTCCCCAGAGCCCCACCAGGAGTGTTCCTTGAGCACAGAGCCAGGAGTAAGTCACATGCATAGCTGAGTGTGGCCCAAAAACAAACAAAAAATAATATTCTATAAAAGCAGTTGTAAGTTATTTAACATGCTTGTTGAAAATAATTCAAAGGTCAGGAATGTGGCTTAGTAGAGCAGTTGCCTTGAATGTGTGAAGCCCTGGGTTCAATTCCCAACACCGGATGTTTTGCAGAGCACTATCAGGATTGATACCCTAAACTCCTAGACCTGGATTCATACTGAATGTGTGAGGCCCTGGGTTCAATTCCCAGCACTGCGTGTTCCCCAAAGTACTGTCAGGAGTGATCCCCTAAACTCCTGGGCCTGGGTTGATACTGCATAGTTCCCTAAGCAGTATAGCTATCATCTCCTGAGCAAATGCACTGGAAGTAGTCCCTGGGTACTGTCATGTGTGGCCTGAAAAAAAAAATTACCTTCAGATCCATGGACAAAAGTGGCCTTCCTTTGGCAGAGATTCCTTCCTTCCTTCCTTCCTTCCTTCCTTCCTTCCTTCCTTCCTTCCTTCCTTCTTTCCTCCCTCCCTCCCTCCCTCCCTCTTTCCCTCCCTTCCTCCCCTCTCCCTCCCTCCCTTCCTTCTTTCCTTCCCTTCTTCCCTCCTTTTGTCCTTCTTTTCTTCAATTGTTTTCAGGGCTTACTTCTGGCTCTGCCATCCTGGCAACTATCAGGTGCAACATACGGTGTACCAGGGATTTAATTGGAATCAGCCATGTGCAATGGAAAAACTTTACCCACTTTACTTTCTCTCTAGTCCTAGGCAGAGACATTTTCAATGTCTCCATAGCTTGCTGCTAGAAAGGGCATGTAACCTGTGTGGCCCTAGGGAAACTTGAAAACTTGTGTGTGACTTCTCTGCACTTTTCCCCAAATGTACCTTGGATCTGTTGCTCCTTTTCTGTATAAGAATCACAGGACTCCTTGGGGTCAAAGCAATTGTACAGTGGACAGGGCTCTTGTTTTGCACAGGGCTGATCTGGATTTGATCTCTGGCATCCCAAATGGTCCCTGGAGCCCTGACAGGAACGATCCCTTGAGCGCAGAATCAGAAGAAAGCCTTACACCGCTGGCGTGGCCCCCAAACAAAAACAAATGGACAGAAGAATCAAAGGATTCCTTAAAATAGGCTTAAATTCAACTATATTGACGTTTATCAGATTTAAAAGTTTGCCAGTTGATTTTCTTAAGTTTTCAAGTAAAATCACCAGTCATATTTTGTGCAGAAAATGTATAAATTTTCTTCCTATTTATAGATTTTAATTAATTTTTTGGGCTCTGTAGCACAGTGTTATCTAGCAGTGAACTTGTTTCTGGCATGAACGGAAAAGTTTACAATGTTCTATTGCTATGTTCTCCATAACTTTCTAATAAACGTTTCCATACTCAAAGAAATTTATTCTAATACTAGTTGATTAACTTTATATGTCAGTCATGAATGTTAGTGTTTTTATATTTATTGAGATAATCATATGAAAAAAATTTGGGGGGGGCACACCTGGCAATCAGGAGTTACTCCTGGCTTTGCACTCAGGAATGACGCCTTGAGGGTGCTTGGGGGACCAAACACCCTACCTTCTAAATATTGCTCCAGCCCCACTGTTTTTATTTTTTTACTTTTTTTATTTTGGGGCCATACCTGGTGAGGCTTAGAGTTACTTCTTGCTCTGTGCTCAGGAATCACTCCTGGCAGGGCACAGGGGACCATGAGTTGCCAGGGACTGAAAACTTGTCAGCAGTAAGGCTAACACCTACCTGCTGTACTATCTCTCTGGCCTTAGCCCATTCTTTAAACAGATATTTGAGTGACTTATTTCCTCTGTTTATTCAATCTTTATGAATCGTATGTTTTGTTGTGTTGGAGACTGAACCCATACCTTATACATACAAATTAAGTGCTCTACTGCTGAGCTACATCCCTGGCCCATGATTCTTCTTGATTCAAGTTGGCAATGTTTTATCTAAGAATATCATCCATTTCTTACCTTCAAAATAAAATTTTTGTTTGTTTGGGCTGGAGCAATAGCGCTGAGGGTAGGGCGTTTGCCTTGCATGCGGCTGACCCGGGTTCGATTCCTCCGTCCCTCTTGGAGAGCCCCGCAAGCTACCGAGAGTATCCTGCCTACACGGCAAAGCCTGGCAAGCTACCCGTGATGTATTCGATATGCCAAAAATAGTAACAAGTCTCACAATGGAGACATTACTGGTGACCGCTCAAGCAAATAGATGAACAATGGGAGTACAGTGCAGTAGTACAGTGTTTGGAGGCCTACAGTGGTGTTTAGAGGCTACTCCTGGCTCAGTGCTCAGAAGTCACTCCCAGTAGGGCACAAGGAACCATGCATTGCCAGAGATTAAACCCAGGTCTCAGGCTTGTAACACATTCACTTTAACTCTTCGAACTATCTTCCCAGTTCATTGCCTTTTATTTCCTTTTTTTTTTTTAAGAGGAAGAGAATTTGAGCACCCAACAGTGCTCAGTGGCTAGTTCAGGCTTTATGCTCAGGGGTCATTTCTGGTGGTGCTCATGGGACCTTATGTGATTCCATGATTCATACTGAGGTTGACCATATGCAAAGCAAATACCTTAAACCCTCTACCATTTCTCTGAACCCCCATAACATTTTTTTGGTTGGTTTGTTTTGGGGCCACACCCAGCAGTTCTGAAGGGAACGTATGGGGTGACAGGGATGAAAACCCAGTTTTGTGCAGGCAAGTGCCCTACCCACTGTAGTCTCTCTCCAGCCCCTAGGAACTTTTTGTTTTGGGGCCACACCTGCAATGCTGAGGGATTACTCCTGGCTCTGCACTCAAAAATTACTCCCAGTAGTGCTCAGGGGGACCATATGCAATAATGGCTGTGTGCAAGGCAAATACCCTTCCCACTGTACTATCTCGCCCCTCTGAACATTTTAAACTTTAATATACTATACCAATAAATTTGTTACATATCTGTGCTGTGCAGCTATTTCTAAACTTTTATTTTTAGCTATTATGACTGTCTAGAATCATGTGGATATTTTCCCCAAATGACAACACTAACATTTTTTATCCAAAGTGCACTTTCTGTCTCTTGCCACTCCCCCCCCACCTTTTTTTTTCTTTCTGGGGCACACCCGGCAATGCTCAATCCATTTTACTCCTGGCTCTGCACTCAGAAATTACTCCTGGTGGTGCTCAGGGGACCATATGGGATGCTGGGATCAAACCCGGGTCGTCGGCTGCATGCAAGGTAAACGCCCTACCCACTGTGCTATCACTCCAGCCCCGCCACTTCCCTTTTAAGGGGTGGTGATATTCTCTTGAATATACACCCTTGGACTTGGGTGGACCTTGTGATTGCTTCAATTAATGCAGTAGAAGTAATGATATATGACTAAGACCGGTCATAAAAATCAATATAGCTTCCATCTGGCTCCTTCTTTAGACACATACTGTTAGAAACACCATCATGCTTTGAGAGAGCCCTAGAGATGTGGAAAGGCCTAAAAGGAAGAACTGAGGACTTAGATTCTGAGTGTTGAGCTACTAGCCCAAAGGTTCCCAAACTTACTTGCCCCATTGCTCCCATTTTGGAAAAAAAATTAAGTCACTCAGGCTCCCCTTGAAAATATTTAAACAACAAACAGCAAAAATCAGCTCCCCTCAGTACCCCTCAGTGACATGGGAGGCTACCTCCTCCCTGGGTTGTTTGAACCTCCCCCCACCACCCCTGCCAGCCTCCTCCCGCCCAGGGGCAGTATCACCCACTTGGGAAACTGCTGGCCAACTGCCTGCACCCCTTGCGGGCAATGGGAGCCAGTCACCCTGAAAACAATCTCCTCGCTCTCAGTTGTTGTGCCACATACTGCCATGAGGATCAGAAACAAACACCCCTCATCTGAGTCCTGGCAAGACTGAAAATTAGCACAATAGATGATTATTCTTGTTTTGTTATGCAACAACTAGTAACTGATATAAGGGTAAATCTTTAAAGTAGCTTGGAATGAAAAGCGTACTGCTTCTGAATTTCGTTGTTTTATGTGAAAGCATTCTTTCCAGGCTTCCATGAGACCAGACTCCTGTTTGTTTAAGTTTACCTTTGCCCCTTTGCTGGCTTATCATTCTTTCTGACCTTCTGAACTATCAATACTGGAATACTGGTATACTGGTGTTCCCAAATGCTCAACCCTGGTTTTTTTTTGGTTCCCAAGCAATGCTCAGGGCCTGGAGGATGCTCAGTTGCTCAGTTCCAGGAACACTTGACCAACTGTGCTGGGTGGTTTATGCCTGGGGATCTGGTGATGCCTGGGGAAGCTCCAGGGCAATACCTCCTAGTGCTCAATGGCTCGGTGGTATCAGGGATCAAACTGGGGGCTTTGAGCATGTAGGACATGTGCTCCAACCACTTGAACCAGGTCCTTTTTTGTTTGAGGGCCACACCCGACAGTGCTTAGGGATCACTCCTGGCTCTGTACTCAGGGATATGTGGTGCTAGGGACAGAACCAGTGTCAGCTGTATGCAAGGCAAGCCTTACCCCTTATACTATTTCTCTGGCCCCAATAAATATGAATTTTATTTGAGGGGGTATTATAGGTGCAAACGATGGTGCTCAGGGGCTATTCCTCATTCTCTGCTGAGAAGTGAGCCATAGCAGCACTCCTGGGACCATATGTGGTGTGGGGACTCAAGCTAGGGTCGTGGTCACTACAGTCACATACAAGGCAAGTGCCTTACCTTCTTATCTCTTTGACCTCCCTTTCTTTTTTGAGAGAAAATGGATTATTTATTATCTATTTTTAATTGTTGCTTTTTAGTTTGGGGCCACATGTGGTGATGCGCATTATCTACTCCTGGCTCTGTGTTTGAAAGTTATTGCTGATGGTGCTTCAAGAAACCATGTGTTGCCAAGGATCACATCCAGGCCTTTGGCATGTAAAGCATGTATTCTGTTGAGCTCACTAGTCCCCAATTATTTTGTTTTTGGGCCACCTGCTGGCGGTACTCAGAGCTTACTCCCGACTCTGTGCTTGGGGATCATTTCTGGCAGGGCTCGAGGGATCATTTCGGGTACCAGGGAAAGAACCTCACTCATCCATGTGCAAGGCAAGCACCTTCCCTGCCATACTATATTCCCAGTCCTACAAGTGCTTTTTTAACCTTTTAAAGTGTTTTCCTTGGGGCTGGAGCAATAGCACAGCGGGTAGGGCGCTTGCCTTGCACGCGGCCGACCCTGGTTCAATTCCCAGCATCCCACATGGTCCCCTGAGCACTGCCAGGGGTAATTCCTGAGCGCAGAGCCAGGAGTAACCCCTGTGCATTGCCGGGTGTGACCCAAAAAGAAAAAAAAATAAAGTGTTTTCCCTGTGGGCAGAAGCAATAATATAAGGAGAGTATTTGACTTGCGTGCAGCTGACCTGGGTTCTATCCTTGGTATTCCACGTGCCCTGAGCACAGAACCAGGAGCAAGCCCGAGTAATGCTAGGTATAACCTCAAAATAGCTTCCCTTTTCTTGTGATTTCTTTGTGGACCTTAGCAGTACTTGGGAGCCTGGGATCACCATGGCTACACTTGGCAGTGCTTGAAGGATTGAACTCAGAACCTCATACAAGACAGACATAGATTACAGCCCTCTGAGCTATCTCCTCGGCCTTTTTTGATTTTTGTGTTTTGGGCCATACCCAGTGAGGCTCAGGGCTTACCCCTGGCTCTGTGTTCAGGGATCACTCCTGGCAGAACTGGGGTAACTATATGGGATGCCAGGGATTGGCACGTGCAAGGAAAGTGCCCTACCTGCTGTACTCCTGGCTCTGCACTCAGGGATCACTCCTGGCAGTGCTCAGGGGACCATATGGGATGTCAGGGATTGAACCCTGGTCAGCTGCATGCAAAACAAGTACCCTACCCTCTTTATTATCTCTCTGGCCCTTCAGTTTAGGTTCTTATTGTTTCATACTTACATTTTCTCCTTCATCTCCACCTAAAATTAAAAAAGCTCTCTCTGTCCAATGTTGAAAGTTCCCAATGACACAGGACTCTGCACTATCCTTTCACAGCCTAAAAGATAGCACTGACTGGACACTTCTCAATGAGTGACACTGGGCAAGAAGGTTTAATAATACAACATCTTCTGTGCTATGGGTGATACTCCTACTTTACAGTAAAAGTATGAAAAATTGAAAGCATGAAAAATTGCCATGTGCAACGTCACATAGCTAGAGAGTGGCAGGGCTGGTAACAGTGCCAGGTAGAACTCGTAATCGCTGCACTTCAAGGTCGCAAGTGCTGACTTGCACTGAAGGTTTACAGCTTCACAAATACCTAATTTAATCTTCACAACAGTGAGAGGACCTGCCCACACGGATAGTCTCATTTTACAGAAAGAAGCTAGACTCCAACCAGAGGTTTAACACGCCCTCCTGGCCCAGGATGCCTGCCTAAAGGCCCTAGGGGAGAAAAAAACCAACAGACTCCCAAGTGAGAAACCATGATAGTAAAACACCAACAGGCATCTACAACCAAAACTCTGTGGGGTTTTCTACTTGTGCAGGGAAGACAGGGGACCTAGCAAGGGGGTCTCTTTCATAAGGGCACTAATCCTGTTCATGAGGAATCCACCCTCAGGTCCACTGCCCTCAAAGACCAAGTAATGGGGTGGTGGCTGCATTTCTGCCTGAGAAAGGTGGGAGAGGGCACACATTCTGTCCCAAACCCGATCCCGAGCCACAGACAGACAGACACAGACACAGACACACACAGACACACAGACACACAGACACACAGACACACACACACACGGTTCTTTTTGGAACCCCCACACTTTCAAAATGACCACTTGGGGCCAGAGCGATCAACAGTACCGGGATAAGCACTAGCCTTGCATGCAGCCACGCCGGTTGTATCCTCAGCTCCACGCAGGGTCCCTGAGCCCTGAGCACGCCGGATGTGCCCTCCCCCCATCCCAAAGATCAATTACCATAAACTTTTCAACGCCCGAGAACTTAATCGCTTTAAGTCTCCTCCAAAAATACCTCTTCAAATACTCCTACTTCACGTCGGGTGGCGGGACGCCGCCCCGGGAGGGCCAGGACTCGGCAGGAGAAGGGCTGGGGTGTCCCGGCATTTGGCCTTAGGGGCGACCCCTCCCCCCCCTCCGCCAAGCCCCTGGCCGTCCCCCCCCCACCCCAATTCTCTTCCGGGTTCCCACTTCGGAGCGGGCGGGCGAGAAGAGGCCGCCGCAGGGGCTGGGCGGGCGTGGAGGAGAAAGAAAAGGCAGCGGCAGCGGGAGAGGCTCCGGGGACCCGGCGGCCGCGCTCCCTGCGAGCCCGGAGGCCCCGGGAAAGGGCTGTGCGCGCGAGCGGGCTCCGGGCTGCGGGGAGCGACGTCCTCCGGGGCGACGGGGCAGGAAGCCCGGCGTCCCGGCGGGCACCGGCGGCGGCGGTTCCCCTGGCGTCCGGGGCAAACCACCTCGGGGTGGGCCCGGCGCCGCCTCAGACCCCCCGACCCCCCGCGCCCCGACCTCCGTCAGGTCGGGGCCGGGGCCGGGCCGTTCGCGGCCTGGGGCCCGGGGCTTATTGTTCCGGGGAGCGGCCGCGCCGGGGACCCGCCGAGCGCCCCGGGCCGGCCGCCGCAGCCCGTGCGTGTCTCTTTAAGGGGCCGGGCCTGCGCGGCGGAGGGGCGGGCGGGGTGTGCGTCGCTCCCCGTGTGAGTGTGGGGGAGAGGGCGGCGGGCGGGCGCCGGAGGGAGGGAGGGAGGGCGCGAGCGAGCCAGCGACGCGGGCCGCCCCTGCCGCCGCCGCCGCCGCCGCCGCGGTCGGACCAGCGGCCTCCTCCCCACCCCTCTGTCCCCTCCCTCGCGTCACCCAGCCGCGGGGAGGGGGCTCGCGTCGCTGCCGGCCGCCGCTCCCGATGAAGCAGCTGCCGCCGCAGCCGCCTCCAAAGATGGGGGATTTCTACGACCCGGAGCACCCGACCCCTGAGTAAGTATCAGCTCCGTGGCCGCCTCCAGCCGAACCGAGGGCGGCGCGTCCTGACGGGTGGCGGCGCGAGAGTAACGGGCCGGTCCGCGGGGGACTCGCGCGGGCGCCGGGGGTGGGGGAGCAGGCCCGCGCCGCCGCCTCGGGTCGCCCGGGCCATTCGGCCGCGGGCCGGCGGTTGGGCCCGGCGTTGGCGCCGCTGCTCGCGTCGCCGCGGCGGTTGGACCAGGCCGGTGGGGGAGGGGCGGCCACGGCCTCAGCCGCCGCCGCCGCCGCCGCCACCGCCGCGTCCTCACGGTCCGCAGCGAGCCCGCCGGCCCGAGGCGCTCCGGGAGCCTCCGCGGACTCTCGGCGGCCGGCGCCGGCCCCTCTCTAGGCGAAGGAACTGAGTCCGAGGAGCCGCCGCCGCCCGACCTGGCGAGAGGGCGCCGGCGAGGCTAGGCCTCGAATCCCCGGGCTCGGGTGGAAGCCCAGCCCGTCGCCCGGCTTCCCAGTGACGGCGGCCCCGACCGGAAGGGCCTGGAGCGCGTCACCGGGCTCCGGGCCGCGGAGAGGCCCGCGCTGCCTGTCGGGTTTGGTTTTGCTTCCCCCGCTTCCCCCTGCCTGGAACTCAGTTCCAGCCTCGGAGGGTTTGCGACTGTTCTACGTTCCGCACCTTTGGCGCTGGGGTTTTGTAATGGTGGCGAGGTTTGTGCGGCCCGGCAGTTGAGGTGACACCGAGTTTGTTTTTCCGTCCGAAAATGAAAGCCTCCGGAGGGGCACGCATTCTTCGCCAGATCACGGAATTTGCACACTTTCGGACCCTACTTCCTTGGTAACCGGAACCTCTTGCCTTAAATGGATGACTTTCTTCTTGCGAAGACTAAGTTAAACCGAGAATCCTTTGCGGATTCTCTAAAGAGACTGGTTGAGAAAACTGAAGGGTAGTTCGTGCCCACTAGGACCTTTTGCAGCCTAGGACCTTTCCCCATTTCGCCTGAGGGCTACATAGCTGCTACTGTGTCTGCTTCCCGAGGAGAACTAGCACTCCAAAGTCTGGATTCACTTATTCCCTCCGCCTTCACGAGACTATTGTTTTAAACAGCTATTCCTTAATTCCTTTTGCTGGTATTGGTTGAAGACAGGACTGACGACTGCGCGACTCATTTCAGATTTAACGGTGGATAGAAGTTTCTGATGAAACGGTCACCTGTGCGACTAGGATGTGAGTCCAGGAGATTTGCTCTTTTGACCCTTTTTGCCTTGGCTCTTGTTGGGAACACTTAGCCAAACCTTTTCATCTTGGTTCAGAAATGTCTGAATCTCACTCGACAGTTGTAAGGTTCAATTGCAAATACACAAAAATACACAAAAAGATTCGATGGGTCTGTTGATAATTACCTCAACAGAGTAAGAAATAATTCAGCTTTTCTAAAGATCCAACTCCTACGTATAATAGTGAGTTGTCTCAGCATAGTGTTATCTTTTCATGGATTCTTTCATAAGTTAACGTTTTTCTTAGTAAATTGTTTCGATTTACTGCCCAATCATCAGTCCAGTTAAAATAACTCACAGACTTTGGGTTTCAGACTTGGAAAACCTCAAAAAATGTGTATCATGATCCAGCAAATCCTTATTGAGCTTGTTCTTTACAAAATAACTATGCCAGCCCCCAAATGGGCTAAGTATTAGTGCTACTTTCAGTTCCTTTGATCAGGTGGTTTGATGAAGTGGGGTTTTAAGGACCTTATTATTGCATTTTGGGGATATTATTTTTCATGCTACCTGGAAACTGAACTCAGATGTGCATCCTTAAGAGACATGAGGGGAAGGTGTTAATGTCTAATAAAAGGTCTCATAGTTTTCATTTTCATTTTGATTCCACAGTTTTGGATTTTTGACAGTGATTAAGTTCTGAAGTATATGTGTATATACTTGCACAGACTTAAAGAAGAATTATAAAATACTTTTGGTCAAATTACTTGTAACAACCGGAAGGGCTCTTGATATGCATCACCTGTTTTTCAGATGTGGAAACTGAAACTAGAGAAGAGAAATGACAACAAACCCAGAAATAGTATATATGTCAGTTATTGAATAAACCACTGGAGAGAGAAAGGCAGAATCGTGTAGGGTTAAAGAACTTGCTTCTTATTGCCAGGCAGACTTGGGTTTGAGCACTGGTTAAATCTTGGACCAGTAACTTCATCTCTCTGAACTTAGGTTTTTTCCATCTTTGAAATAGGTATTGTAATGATAGCAACCTCACATGGCTTTTGGGAGGACTGCGTGAGAGTAGTCTGAGCAGCATTTGGCACAGTGTGGCACGTATAAGTAGTTCTCAAACATGAAAAGATTTGAGTAGGCTTGTAGAAGAGGCATGACTAGCGGAAGGATCGACTAACTGCTCATTTTAGTTTAAAATAGTTCTTAGATACATGAAGTTAAGGCATAAAATGTAAATTCAGTTGATTGAAAAGACCACTGAATTCTGATATTCTTTATTTGTTTTTAAACACAGCTGTGAGACATAATTTTTCTATGGCAGGCAGAATTGTGTTTCAGATGGGATGCCTGTAATCAGTTGCGTATCTGCATTAGGTATCTATTGTCAAGCTGACTCAAGGGCAGGTGTTGAGGACACTACTCAGTAAACAAGTCTTAAGGAAAATCTTTTCTATTTTTGTAGTGCTAGGGTTCAAACCAAGGGCCTCATTCATGTAAAAAACAGTTCCTCTGCCATCAAGTTATATTTCTGGCTCCTCAAGGAACTTTGTTTTGGGGCTACACTCAGTGGTGCTGGAATGGGATGAAGGTACTCTGTATAGTGCTTCTGGGTCCTGGGGATTAAATTTGGGCTTCCTGCAAGCACAGCAGGAACTCTTTTTTGGTTTGTTTTTGTTTTGGGCCAGTTTTGGGCCATACTTGGCTGTGTACAGGGCTTACTTCTGATTTTGTATTCAGGGATCACTCCTGGTGGGTCTTGGAGGATCAAATCCTGGTCAGCCGCATACATACATGACAAATACTTTACCAAGAAAACTCTTTAGTGAAAGATAGGCAAGGCACATGCTTTACAAAGATATGCTATTCTTTGAAAATGATGGTATGTCTATTTTGTACCAAATGTGGACACATTAGGGGTGTGGTGTACAAAATAAATTTTTGGTTTTGTCTTTTGGGGCCACACCTCACAATGCTCAGGGGTTTCTCCTGACTCTGCACTGAGGAATCATTCCTGGCAGTGCTTGAGGGAAGGATGCTGGGGATCAGACCCCGGTTGGCCGCATGCAAGGCAAGTGCCCTACCTGCTGTACTATCTCTCCAACCCCCTAAAGTTTGCCCGCATGTGCACTATGATATGAGAATGTTCAGAGGTAAATACTTTGGAAAATGGAGAAAGGTAAAGGGGATTCAAAATTGTTGGGGAAGAGGATGCAATTTCAATTGCGTGAGCCTTTTGCTCCACCCCCCACCTTTCCTTTGTTGTCTTTGTTTCAGTGTCCTAGGGTTGCACACTTGTGGCTCTGGCATCGCACTCAACAAAGGGGGCAGTGCTCTGGGGAGGTGCTGGGGATTAAACCCGAGGTCTCACACCTGCAAGGCTGGCACTCTACTGCTGAGCCACATCCCTGGGCATAAGGTGAGCTTTCTGTTGTTATTGTTTGGGGGTCAGACCTGGCGATGCTCAGGGGTTACTCCTGGCACTGTACTCAGGACTCACTCACTCAGGGGACCATATGGGATGCTGGGAATCAAATCCAGGTTGGGCGCATGCAAGGCAAGCACCTTAGCCACTATACTATCTTTTCCACCCCAACGTGAGCTTTTATGAGAGTGATATTTGACAGTGAGAGTGGAGTGGCATGTTAATATCCAGAGGATGAAAGGAGCATTTTAAGTAGGAGCAATAGTTTTTTTTTTCATTTTTTATAATTTTATTTATTGAATCACCATGAGAGCAGTTACAAAGCTTTCGCAGGGCTCCTAAGTCTCGGTCATGCAATGAAACACCCGTACCTTCACCAGTGCCCATTCTCCACCCCCACCAACCCCAGTGTACCTCCGTCCCACACCCTCTCCCTACCTGTGGGGCAGATGGTTTCCACATTACTCTCTCTCTACTTTGATCACATTCAATATTTCGACACCAGACCCACCATTATTATCTGAGATTTTACCCCAACACTCAGATCTGCTGAAAAGGCAACAGTAGACAATTTGTGTTACTATTGCTGGTTATGAATAACATATGATGTTGAGTGGCTGCAGTAGGGCCATGTGGTTTTGAAATTCTGAAATTTTAACACTTAAATCTGGAGGGATTTCTGCCAAAAGCCACTGGGTTTCAAGATTTGCTCCTGAGTCTCTGGGATCATGGCCGTTGAGCAGCTTGATCAGGAGCCAGAGAGGCTGTTTGCGGGCGATAACTTGGGGTCTCATTGGGATGGGGAGACCAGGACCGGCTCCACACCCATCCTGTGAGGCCCAACAAGTTTCGTCACTGCGGGCCCAGGCCTGACTTGTCCAGTGGCCTCTGGAGGATGACGGCCACTGAGCCCCCAAGGGGGAGCAGGCAGAGGGACAACACCCTTTCCCCCTAGGGTGGCCCGGCGACAGTAACCTACTGTGTGATCCGGACGCATTTCTGCCAAAAGCTGCTGGGTTTCGAGATTTGTTTCTGAGTCTCTGGGATCATGGCCATTAAGCAGTTCAATCAGGAACCAGAGAGGCCATGCCTCCAATTATATAGCTGAGCCGGAGGTGGTTTGTGGGTGTTTCCCACATACCTAAATTTTGGCTGTTTACTTTCTTGGTAAACTTTGTCCCAAGTTTTTGGCGTCTGGCCAAAGGCACAGCAGCAATTTTGGGGTATCTGGAAGTCTGAAGGCGCCATCAGGCTGCTAATGCACTTGCCTCACAGGTACAGATTGACCTGCTGGAGGCACCATATCCCCTAGGAGCAATAGTTATGAGGCATTGAAGCCATAGTTTGTTCTGCCTTCTCTGTCTAGAATGGAATGAACAAAAAAAAAGTATAGTAAATTAGAACTGGGTGGGGTACAGATTTCAAAGGGCTCCTAAAACTTAGCTTCTTTTTGTTTCTTTGTGTATGTTTTGGGTCACATGGAACAGTGCTCAAGGCTTACTCCTGGCTCAGGAGACAATATGGGGTGCTGGGGATTGAGCCTGGGTTGACTGAATGCAAGGCAAAAATGTCCAGCCTTAGGCCTAGCTTAAACTGGTTCTCAACTGAGATTACATAACTGAATGTGGGAGTTGTGAAAAAAAAAGAAAGAAACTTAAGAAAATTGTTTTTGGGCCTGAGAGATAAAGGCGTTAAAGCACTTTCCATATGAGCTGCTGACCCTGATTGGATCCCTGGCACTGGATATGATTCTTTGTAAACAGCCAGAAGTGAAACCTGAGCACCACTGGGGGTATCCCCCAAAGCAGTAATAAAAATTATTTTAAAATTCTCTATGACTTATCAGTAAGTACTTGATTTGTGTTGTTACTTTTTCATATCTGTATAAACTTAGGGTTGCACAAAGGTGGTTGTTTTTTTGTTTTTTTTTTTTTGTTTTGTTTTTGCTTTTTTGGGCCACATATAGCAGTGCTCAGGGGTTATTCCTGGCTCTGCACTCAGGAATTAGTCCTGGTGGTGCTTGGGGGGATCATATGTGATACTGGGGATCGAACCTGAGTCAGCAATATGCAAGGCAAATGCCCTGTCTGCTGTACTATTTGTCCAGGTTACACAAAGTTTTAAGAAGTCCTGACCCATAGTGCCATTGTTAAAATTTTTTTCTGAGATATCAGTGAAGAAGTGGTGTGGTTTTCAGGAAGATTACTCAGTTTTCATGGGGAAACAACAGTAGAAACAGGAAGACTTGTAAGGAATCTAGTAATCTAGGAAAGGGATGCTGGTAGCAAAGGGGATAAGAACGTGTAAAAGAGTTGGAGTTTGAATTTTTTTGTTTTAGTTTTTAGGCCACACCCAACAATGGTCAGGGTTTACTCCTGGCTCTGCACTCAGTGATCACTCTTGTGATCACTCACTGTTCCATCTGGCTAGGCTCATCAAATCGTATGGGGTCCTGGAGACCAAACTTGGGACCACATGCAAGGCAAGCATCTTACCCGCTGTACTGTTTCTCCAGCCACAATATATTTTGAAGATCAAACCATTATGCTTGTTGATAGCTCAGATGTGTTTCGTGAGAGGGGAGTTAAAGGATAATTCCAAGGGGTTTGTTCTAAGCAATAGAAAGATACGGTTATTATCATCAGCTAAGATATGAATGTGAGAAGAACAGGTTTGGGAAATAGATCAAATTTACTTTTTGGCATGCTAAGTTTAAATTGTCTACTAGATACTTAGATTGAATTAATATCCAAGACTGGAGTTCAGGGCAGAGACCTGACCCAGAGATAAACGCTTTTAGATACCTCTCCCCCCCCCCCCCCTTTGTGTAGAAAGAAATGGACCCAGGAGGTGTGTTATAGAGCAGTGATTTTTCAGTCTTTTTATACCTGCTATTTGGCACTGGTTTGTGGAGCAGCAATTGAAAACCACTACTGTGGATGTTTTAACATGGCTAATTTCTATAAACTTAGGGTGAAAATCACTTCTTCAGTAACCTTTAGTTGGAAATTGAACCCAGGTTGACAGCACGGAAGGCAAGCTCCCTACCTGCTATACTATCTCTCTAGCCCCTTTACATTTCTTTTAATTACTAATGTAGATAGCAAACATCAGTTCTATTAACAGTACCTTTGATTTTAGTATTGGTATAAAAAACATTTTAGCAAAATATTTTAGTTATTGTAGATACCTAAAATTATATTCATTACATCGAAAGCGGGTAGGGCGTTTGCCTTGCACGCAGGTGACTCGGGTTTGATTCCTCCATCCCTCTCAGAGAGCCCGGCAAGCTACCGAGAGTATCTTGCCTGCACAGCAAAGCTTGGCAAGCTGCCTGTGACATATTCAATATGCCAAAAAACAGTAACAACAAGTTTCACAATTTGTTGTGAGATGTTACTGGTGCCCGCTCGAGCAAATTGATGAACCTTGGGAGGACAGTGCTACATCAAAATTACAGTAGATTTGATGATTCACCACTAAATTGTTATGAAGTGTTTATATTACAGCACATTTTCTTTTTTTTGTTTGTTTGTTTGTTTGTTTGTTTTGGGTTACACCCGGTGATGCACAGGAGTACTCCTGGTTCATGCACTCAGGAATTACTCCTGGAGGTGCTGGGGGACCATAATGGGATGCTGGGAATCGAACCTAGGTCGGCTGCGCACAAGGCAAATGTCCTACCCGCTGTGCTATTGCCCCAGCCTTGCACATTTTCATTTTGGGGGTGCTTGGGATGCTCCTGATTTGATATGGTGCTCAGGGGACCACATGGTGCTAGGACTTGAATCTGGAATCTCACTTGTGTGACTCCACATGGGAGGCAAGTTCTCTACTACTGAGCCATGTCTCTGGCCCCAACTTTTGGGTTTTCTTTTTTTTTTTTCCTTTTTGGGTCACACCTGGTGATGCACAGGGGTTACTCCTCGCTCTGCACTCAGGAGTTACTCCTCGCAGTGCTCGGGACCATATGGGATGCTGGGAACCGAACCCGGGTCAGCCGCGTGCAAGGCAAACGCCTTACCCGCTGTGCTATCTCTCCAGCCCCGGGTTTTCTTAATATCAAGTTTAATTTGGTCTTCTTTGTAACACGTATTCTGTTTTATGCATTTAAAAATAATAAGCTGGAAGGAATCCACAGCCTTCATCAGACTGCCAAAATGTTCCAGGGCACAAAAAAAGGTTAAACCCTTAGTTTTTAGTAGCTTTATAAACCTAGCTAAATCATGACCGTGTGCCTTCGGGTCCTTATTTATAAAGTAGGAATCATAATAGTATTTTTTGCAGAGGGTTTCATAAGGGAATACTTAAGATAGGACTGGCGTGGTGGTGCAGTGGTTAGGGCATTTGTCTTTGTATGTGGTCAACCCAGGTTTGATCCTTGGCACCCCATATGATCCCTTGAGCCCTCCAGGAATGATCCCTGAGCACAGAGCCAGGAGTCAGCCCTGAGAACCACCAGGTGTGTGCCAATTCCCCTCCTTTCCCCTTGCCCACCAATAAAAAGAATTAGGATAGTGTTAGCCTTTACTAGTATTGCATGAAAATGTATAGTTAGGAAGAATATTACTTATAATATACCATGGTAAAGGATAGTAAATTTGGCAAAAATAAATCTTAATAGCTGGGAGGTAATTTGAGCATACTCAAAATAACAAAGTAGTGATGATGCTCAGATTTCCATATTTCACCCTAGTTTTAGTGGGATAGAGATGCCATAGGAAGCCAATTAAAAGTATAATGTGACCAGATTCTACATTTGGTCTGAGTCTTTGTACTCAGTAAATTAGTGGGGAAATAAAAACGTTTTTAAGAGAAGGCTTTTTATTGATTGAGATATGGGTTCTCTTTTTTAGGCTGCTGAGGTACATAGCAAGCTAAAATAGTACTTGGTGTTTCCTGGTATGAAAATGATCTATAAAGTAATATTTTTTTTTTTGCTTTTTATATTTTTGGGGGGTCACACCCGGCGATGCACAGGGGTTACTCCTGGCTCTGCGCTCAGGAATTACTCCTGGCAGTGCTCAGGGGACCATATGGGATGCTGGGGATTGAACCTGGGTCGGCCGCGTGCAAGGCAAACGCCCTACCAGCTGTGCTATTGCTCCAGCCCCTAAAGTAGTATTTCTTAGCCTTTTTTCTAACACTGGCCTTCTTCTGATCTTGTTTGCTTCTTGTGGCTCCTTTTTTGTGGCATTTGGCTTCCTGGTCTTATATTGTGTCCCTCCTCATCCCACATTTATAGGGCATTCCCCTTTGGTTCCCTTGAAATAATCTGGGGCCGTATTGGAAGCCATATTGCCCTGGTTGAGAAATGATGGGTTTGAGACTACCTCTCCTGTATTCATGTCCTTCTTTGCTTGTACCTTTTCTAGATTTCTGGACTCACCATTCTTCTGTTGAAACATTGTATCTTTAGAAAGGTATTAAGCTTCTATTGATATTAGTTGTGTTTTCTCAATGTGTTTTTTCAAACTGCCAATATTTTTTTAATTAAGTCACCAGCTTAATTTAAAAAATAATTAAAAAAAATTAAGATACACAGCTGCAAAGCTGTTCATGATCAGGTTTCAGTCATACAATGATTCAACACCTATCCCTCCACAAGTGTCCATTCCCACCACCAACTGGGGTCCAGTTGCCAAGAAATGTTTTATAAGAGTGTCTTGTGAGTTGCATTTGCCTAATTTCTTTTGTGCTGCTTTCTGCTACTTTTCCCTGTATTAACTATTCTCCCATTAAAAAACCTGTGACTTTAAAAAACCGGGGCCACAAAGATAGTACAGTGGATAGGAACTTGCCTTGCACATGGCTGACCCAGGTTCAATCCCTGACATTCCATATGGTCCCGCATCTCCACCAGGAATAATTCCTGGCACAGAGCCAGGCATAAGTCTTGAGCACCGCTGGGTGTGACCCCAAAACCAGAAAGCTTCAAATGCTTTGGGCTGGAGATACAGTATAGAAGGGAAGGCACTTGTCTTGCGTGTAGCTGACTACTTCAAATTCAGTCACCACATACCATATACTGAGCACTGCCAGTGATCATTCCTGAGCACAGAGCCAGGAATAGCCCTTAAGCACAGGTGGGTGTCACCTAAATACCAAAACGAAAAAGAACAACCCTACAACCAGATGCATTATAATTTTCTCTGGGGTGAAGATTAAGGTTTGGACCATTATACTTTACTCTTTTACAGGTACTTAAAATTTTTCTTGACCTTTGGTATTTGGTGGTGGTCTTGGCAAAACCTGGACAGCCTGGGTTAAAGAATAAATTGACCAGCTTCATCATCATTTCTGTTCTTTCAGAGTAATATATTTTTTATTGTGGTAAGAACTATATTGTAAGATTCTGGAACGCAACTCATATTGGACACTAAGCTATTTATGCTTAGAATCATAAAAATCAGGTATAGAATTTTTTTTCTGAGAAATTCGCTCTTGATAGAGGTTGGTAGGGGAACAAAGTCTTTTAAAAAAAATTTCAAACTCGCTGGGAAGTTGTAGTAATAGTATGTTGAATCCCCATATCTTTTCATTAGAATCAGTAATCAAAATTTTGCCACATTTGCTTTATATTTTTTTACGTTTCTTTTTGTGTTTTTGTTTTTGAGCTACACCCAGAGATGTTTAGGGGTTATTCCTTCCTCTGCACTCATTACTCCTGATGGTGCTCCGGGAATCATATGGGATGTCTGGGATCAACCCCTTGTTGGATTTGTGTAAGGCAAGCACTATACCTGCTGTACTATCTCTCTGGCCCCATGCTTTATATTTCTATATTAAAAATATATTTTTTGCTTGTTTTGGTGTTTGGGACAAATCTAGTTGTGCTCAGGACTTGTTGCTAGCTCTGTACTCAGGGATCACTCCTGGTGGACTCAGGGGACCACATGGAATCTTGGGAATCAAACCCAGGTTGGCTGCATGAAAGGCAAGCACCCTACCTGCTGTACTCTCTCCAGCCCCTGGTAATATGTTTTAAGTTATATCTTGTTTTGTGTTTTGTGTTGGGGATCATTAAACTCCAAGGCATACAAACTACCACATAGTGAGCTATATTGCAGGGCAAATGATTTTTTAAATTACCAAAACAAATAATAATTGTTTTTGTTTGTTTCTTTTTGTGTCACACCTACAGGGGTTACTCCTGGCTCATACACAGGAATTACTCCTGGCGGTGCTTGGGGGACTATATGGGATGCTGGGATTTTTTTTTTTTCTTTTTGGGTCACACCCAGCGATGCACAGGGGTTACTCCTGGCTCTGCACTCAGGAGTTACTCCTGGCAGTGCTCAGGGGACCGTATGGGATGCTGGGAATCAAACAAGGGTCGGCTGCATGCAAGGCAAACGCCCTACCCGCTGTGCTATTGCTCCAGCCCCTGGGATGCTGGGAATTGAACCTGGGTCGGCCACATGCAGGGCAAACGAGCTACCTGCTGTGCTATTGCTCCAGCCCCACAAATAATAATTGAAAAAGGGTAAGGTAGCATCCATGTTTATAGAGGAATAGGTAAAAATTCTTCTTTAACGTCCTTTCCCTGCCTCCACCCTTCATTCCCACATCAAAGAAGTAATTATTAATTTCATGGTTTCTTTCAAGACCTTTTTTTAATTATAATTATTATTGTTTTGATTTGGGCCACACCTTGTGATGCTCAGGGGTAACTCCTGGCCGTGCTCCATATAGTATGCTAGAGATCAGACCCAGGTCAGCTGCATGCAAAGCACTTTATCTTCTGTTCAAATTTCATTATTATTCCTTCCCCTTTTATTGTTGATGGCAATGATCAGGGATTGCACATGTGCTAGATTATGCCACTCACATATTTAGTTGTGGTTTTCATTAGGAGTCGCATATCAGTGCTTGCCTGTTCAGCTCACTGAGTTTCACTCTCACTCAGCTGCTGTGTTTTATGTGCTTGCCAAAGTGTGTGCTCTTCCTTAAGGCACGCAAGTTATGGTTATGATGCTCAGGTTCACTACGGTGCTACACATATGCTCACCAGAGGTTCAGAGGTTGTACTTTCTGGCTGTGGCACTTACATATCTTTCTTTATTAAATTTCATTTATTTTTTATTGAATCACTGAGATAGACCCTTACAAAGCATAATTAGATTTCAGTCATACAGTATTCCAACACCCATCCCTCCACCAATGTACATTTCCCAGCACCAGTGTCCCCAGATTCCCTTCCATCAGCATGTAAACATATTTTAGTTGTCGTGCTTACAGGGACTATCCCCTCCCCTGGGGGGGGGTGGGTTTTTTTGAGGAGGAAGGCTGTGGCACTCCCCCCCCCTTCCCGCTTTTCAGATTTTGTTCTACATGCAACTTCTGGCTCTGCACTGAGGAATTACTACTGGTAGTGCTTGGGAAACCTTATGGGATGCTGGGGATTGAACCTGGGTCTGGCATGTGCAAAGCAAGCACCCTACCCCCTCTACTATCTCTCCGGCTCCAGGATTGTAACCCTCTTGATGGTATTTGCACACAATTACAGTGCAGCTTGAAATCATTTTGTACATTCTTGGTGCATGTGGGATACTGAAGATAAACTTAGACTTCAACACTTGCAGGGCCGGCACTCCAAGCCTCTATGTATTCCTGTGGGTCATCTTTGTTTAATGTTTTCACGTAGTGGTGTCATTTTACGGCACATATCATCCTGCCCTTTTTTTTTTAATGGAATATTTTTGGGGGGTTGGAGTGATAGTACATGGGTAGGGCATTTGCCTTGCATGCGACTGAACTGGGCTTGATCCCTGGCATCCCGTATGGTCTCTCAAGCACCACCAGTAGTAAATCCTGAGTGCAGAGCCAGGAGTATTGCCTGAGCATCAGCAGGTGTGATCCAAATAAAGGAACATTCAGATTTTTGTTTTTCATAATGGAGTTTAATTTTTGTTCTTTTTTGGGGGGTGGTGGTGGCAGGGGATTCTTCCCAGTAGGTTAGGAGCCACTCAGACTGCATCTGACAGTGCTCAGGAGGCCCCGTGTTGCTAGGGATCTAATCTGGGGACATGTACATTCCAGTCTTGTATTTCAGCCCTTTGAGCTATCTCCCTACCCCTGATTCTTCACTTTGTCTTAGTCCAATTGGTGAGGTAGTCCAAGTTAACATAATTTTAGGACTTTAACTCATTAAATTTTAGACAGATCGACAGGTCACATGTAGCATTGAGCTTTTATTATTATTATTATTATTATTTTGCTTTTTTGGGTCACACCTGGTCCAAACAGGGGTTCCTCCTGACTCTGCACTCAGGAATTACCCCTGACAGTGTTCAGGGGACCATATGGGATGCTGGGAATTGAACCCGGGATGACTGCGTGCAAGACAAACTCCCTACCCGCTATGCTATTGCTCCAATACAGCTTTTATTATTTATGAGAGAATGTGGGATGCTAAAGGGAAATCATTTCTCACTACTCATACTAAGAAATTGAAATTCTAATTTAATGATTCTCTGAGGTTTGTATTATTCAAGATCGACTTTAATTCTTTTTTTGGGGGTCAGATTTGGGCCATAGCTGGTAGTACTCAGAGTTCACTCCAGTAGTGCTAGGGATCACTCCTGGTGGTATTCAGGATTAAACCAGATTAAACCATTAAACCATATGCAAGACAAGTGCTTTTACCTCGGCACTATTTATCTAGTCCCTCAAGTTTATTTTAAAACAGACACATATCGCATATGGTCCTTTAAGCACTGCCAGGAGAGACCCCAAAGCACAAAGCATAAGCCCTGAGCACCACCAGGTATGGCCCAAAAACAAAATACACCAAAAAAAGGAAACTTATACTGAGTTTGGGTTTTTTTTTTGGTGGTTTTCCCCTCCCCTCCCCCCACTTTTTCTTCTTTTTTTTTTTTCTTTTCCACACCTGGCAAGGCTTTTGGGGGTCTACTTGGAATGCCAGGAATCGAACCCAAGTCAGCCTTGCGACTGTACTATCTCTCCAGCCCCCAATAAGGAAATTCAAAGCGTGACCTTAGCTCAACTGAAGTTTTCACTAGCAGTGTATACCTTCTTTCCATTTTCAGATCTCTCTTTTTTTCTTTTGCTTTTTGGGCCACACCCGGCGATGCACAGGGGTCACTCCTGGCTCTGCACTCAGGAATTACTCATGGTAGTGCTCAGGGGACTGTATGGGATCCTGGGACTTGAATCTGGGTTGGCCACATGCAAGGCAAATACCTGCTGTGCTATTTCTCTGTCCCACTCAGATCTCTCAATCTGTAATAGTCCCTTCTGTTTGCAGTATTTTGGAGACTGCTAATTATACAGGCTTCCTTTTCATAGTAGACTTACTGGTTACCTATTATATATTGTGTCAGGGTCGTGTATCAGGTTGTCTTAGTGATGTCAGAATTGATCAGTGGATTCTGGTGTAGTCAGTCTAATCTATCCATTACAGTTTTCCATCAGCCTTTTCACCTCCTGATTTTAGATGGCATTGATGATGATTATTCCCAGATACATTTCAGTAGCTTCATAAAATAGTGATTCTTTTTTCTTTTTATAATTTCATTAACTCTTATTTGCTGGATATTTACAAAAATATTTCTTTTCAATTCTTTAATATCCTGGGAATACATTTCATATAGAAAATGTAGGGGAGGGGCTGGAGTGATAGTACAGTGGGTAGGGTGTTTGCTTTGCATCCCATATAGTTCCCCGAGCTCTGCCAGGAGTAATTTCTGAGTGCAGAGCCAAGGAGTAACCCCTGAACATCGTCAGGTGTGACCCAAAAATAATTAAAAAAAAATATAGGGGAAATTTGGTTCTTTCCTTTGATAGTGAAGAAATGTTTTGTAATATACATATTTTGTATTTATATTACATTGTATGTATATGTATGTATATTTGTATGTGTATATATTCAAGACATTTCAAGTAATGTCTTGAAATATACATATATCACAGGTGACCATTGAGGATTCCCTACTGACATTCCTTTCATTGCTGCTGTCGTTTCAATGACCAGGAATTAACACACTTGATTGTGTTGCTCACACACTTGACTGTGGTGCTCACCAGGAGTTAATACATATTAATTGTAGTGTTGCATACATTTTGGCTGTAATGATTACTGAGTACCGCTCAGTTATGCTTGTCAAAGGTCATAATTTTAGTTATGATCCTAGCATACACCTGGCTGTTCTCTGGAGCGTTCACATTCTGTGGAGACACTGGGGTATCCTAAATAGAGTCTACTTGTCACATGTGACAGCAGCGGGAACAGAACTTACAACTTCAGTGTAGGTGCTTTCCCTCAGACCCGTCCAATGTAAATTTTATTTTTTAAATTGTGTTTTAGGCTACATCCAATGGTGCTCATGGATTACTTCTGACTCTGCACCTAGGAACCACTCCTGGTAGGGTTTTGGGGGACCTTAGGGTGGTGCTGGTTTGGGCATTTGCAAGGCAAGCACCTTACCCACTATACTGTCCTGGCCCTATTTACTTGGTTTTTAAGCCATACCAGTGGTGCTTAAGAGTGACCCTTGCTGTGCTTAGGAGACTGAATGTGGTGCCTGGAATATGAACCTGTTTGGAGGGATTCAAGGGCTCTCCAGTGTGAATATTTTTTTTGGGGGGGGTGGGGGATCACATGTGGAGGCTATCAGGACTTATTCCTGGCTTTGTGCTCAGGAATCATTCTGCTGTGGCTTCGGGGACCAATAGTTTATTATTAAACCCTCCAATGTAGATTTTTTTTATTTAGCTTATTAAAATTTGTATGTTTGCTGTACTTCTTCATGTTGCACTACTTTTTGTGTTCAGAAAGTCCCCTTCATGTCCTTTTGTACATTACTATAATGTAGTAATCTTTGATCATTTCTTGTCCATAGCTCCATAGTTCATTTGTATACTACCTCACTCTTGGAATCAGTTGTTGCTTCTGTGTGCATAGGTTTCTTTTAGTGGGAATTATATTTAGAGACCATAATTGAGAGACAAGTTAATGTTACTATGACTGTCACTGTCATTGTCACTGTCCTCTCGTTCATCGATTTGCTGGAGCGGGCCCAGTAACATCTCCGTTGTGAGACTTGTTGTTACTGTGTTTGGCATATTGAATACGTCAAGGGTAGCTTGCCAGGCTTTGCTGTGGGGGCAAGATACTCTCAGTAGCTTGCTAGGCTCTCCGAGAGGGGCAGAGGAATTGAACCTGAGTCGGCCAGGTTGGCCGCATGCAAGGTAAACACCCTACCTGCTGTGCTCTCGCTGCTATGACTACTGGGTTATAAATGTGCTTAAGCCTTTAGTAAAACGTTAAGGATATATTCTTTGTTAGTTTTTTTGGTGTTTATTATTATTATTATTATTAGAAAAACTAGTTTAGGGACCAGAGCAATAGAAGTGGGTAGGACACTTATCTCGCACATGATTGGCTGGGGTTTGATC
Source organism: Sorex fumeus (assembly GCF_029834395.1). Lineage (NCBI taxonomy): Eukaryota > Metazoa > Chordata > Mammalia > Eulipotyphla > Soricidae > Sorex > Sorex fumeus. Next base: position 48,386,183 of record NW_026606129.1, on the reverse strand, counting down.
CCTCGAGCCCCATATGGTTTCCTGAGCAACACCAGGAATAATCCCTGAGCATAGAGCCAGGAGTAAGGTCAGAGCACTGCCTGGTATGGCACCAAAACCAAAAGTGAAAAAAAAAACCCCAACAATAACAACCCCCCCCCCCCCAAATAACAAAAACCCCTCCAGTTCATACTCAACTTTCTTAATTTGTATCTTGAATTTTTGTTTCACAGCTTCTCTTTGAGGGCCAGAGAGTTGGTACAATGACTAGAGCGTTTGCCTTGTGCAAGACTGACCCAGGTTTGATCCCTGGAATCCCATATGATCCCCTGAGCACCATCAGGAACGATTCCTTAGTGCAGAGCCAGGAGTAATGTTACCTCTGAGAACTGCTGGATGCTTGTGGCCGAAAAAACCATCCAACCAAAAAAAGATCCCAGAACCCTTTTCTTTGAAGTTGAAAAACCTAATAGTAATGGGATATTTTGGTACATACGAGTTTTATCAATATAAAGTAGTAAAACTACTACATAGTTTAAAATTTAGGGTGTGGGAGAAGGTTGAGCCACTCTCAGGAGGTGCTTGGGGACCGTTCCAGACTTTGTTCTCAGGGGTTATTCTCTGTAGTGCTTGGGTGACCGTGTGTGGTGCAAGCACCACAAATCCTGTTCTGTCTCACTGATCCCGGTTTAATACTGTTTTTTGAGCCACATCTGGGAGTGCTCAGGGCTTACTCCTGACTCTGTGCTGAGGGATCACTCTCCCGGCAGGCCTTGGGGCACCATATGTGGTGCTGGGAATTGAACTCCAGTAGGCTGGATGCAGGACAAGTGCCCTTCCTATTGTCCTATTCCTCTGACATCCCTTCCTCTCCCAATTTTAAGATTTATTTTTTGCCCACGGGTTAAATTCCAGTAAGGAATATACTGACTGTCTATAGTTTTGTTTGCTTTAGCTATTCATTCTTTATGTTAATCACAACCCAGTTTGGTACAGTTCATATAGTTTGAATTTCTAGAAATAATTTTTTTACTTTGTCCCTTTAAAAATGCAACACTTTACACAATTCTTAAGTTCCTTTAATAAAAAGGTAGAGATAGTTTCCTGTTCTCTTTACTATTTATTAGTTTTTAATTTCTTGGTATCTTTGAATCTTTTTTGTTTGTTTGTTTTGCTTTTACATCGCTGGTTACACCCAGTGATGCTCAGGGGTTCCTCCTGGCTCATGCACTTAGGAATCACTCCTGGAAGTGCTCGGGGGACCAGATGGGATGCTGGGGATAGAACCCGGGTCAGCTGTGCGCAAGGCAAATGCCCTATCCGCTGTGCTACCTCTCCAGCCCCATTTCTTGTTATCTTTGGGAGTAACATTTAGCATTATGGACGGCTCCCAGCAGTGCTTGGAGGACCATGTGCTAGAGGTTGAATCTGGGCTCTAACATGGAAAGCTTGGGCTCAGCACTTTGAGCATTTCCTTTATCATTACCATTTCTTTTAATATGTAATATTTGTTTCATTTTGGCCAAGTCTTCTGTTTTACATTTTCTAAAGATAAGCATACTTAACATGTTGTATGTATCTTCCTTGTTTCACTCAACAGAATATTCTGATCATCATTCCAGAGTAATATACAGGGATCTTCATCATTAGTTGTAAAGTTGCATACTTTACAGTTATTCAGCAATATTTTTGTTTTGGTTTTGGAGTCATACCTAGCTGTACTCAGGACTTATTCTTGTCTGCACTCAGGGATCACTCCTGGACAGGACCTGGAGACCCTGTGGAGTACGGGGGATCAAACCCAGGTTGTCCATGTGCAAGGCAAATCTCTTCCTGCTGTACTATCCCTCAAACCCCATTTAGCCACTATTGATGGACAAATACATTATTTCTAGTCTTGCTGTCAGCTGAGTAACCTTTGCATTCCTCCTCCTTCCTTTGTTACTGTTGTGATGGTGTGGAGTTGGATCAGGTTTCAGTGCTCTTTGTATTCCTTTAGTTGTAGTGCTTATAATGTTTACTGGCCAGGGTCAAAAAAATTTTTTTGAGGAGGGGATACTTAACAGGTGCTGTACCCGTTTAGTTGCGCTTTCACACACCTGGCAGTGGTTAGCCAGAAATTGTTTGCTGCTGCCTTCAGGTATCACTGATAGCAGAACTGCTAGAATCATTTTCACTCGATTGAATTTTCAGTCAAACGGTAGGCATTCTAGAGCTAGGAGTTATCCCTGGATTCATCCTTTGAATTTTATATTAACCTTATGTTTTGCTCACGAAATGAGTATTTCGTACATCGTTTTTCACTCTGGTCCAGCATTATCATTGACACACCTTGCAAGACCTTGCAAGTGTTTCAGGGATTTTGTTTTGGGAATAAATATCTTTGCCTTGCTTTGTATTGTATTTGTGCTAGATGTGTAAACTTTCCCCAAAAACCAAGTAAATAGATGGTATTTTGTTTATATTTAAAGATTCGTTTCTCAAGAAAACTTCATTTTCAAAGAAAAAAAAAAACCATAAGAAATAAGACAAAAAAGAAATCAAAACAAAAGAAGAGTTCGTTTCAGTGTGGTTGTTTTTCTTTGGGGACTGGGGGGTTGTGTAACCAAAATCCAGGAACAAACCAAGCTCTCGGTATATTTTGATTTTGGTCTAAAAGAAATGTGTTGTTTTATTCACTGTTACCAAAATTAAACATAGTTCGTTTACATTTTTAATATTTATAATGGAAAAAACTTGTTTATGAAACATGAAAGAGTAAAATTATTCTCAGGAGCTTTTTTAATAACTCCAGAGCAAGCAGTTATTTATGAGAGGAGAATCTGAATTACTATCTTAAATGTATAAAGAGAAACCCAGTGTTTCTCATGTTAATTTAATCACATTTCCCTTTAAAAAATTTTTAAGATTATTTTTATTTATACATTTTTAAAGGTGGTTTTTAAGGAATTAATATATTTTCATGTTTCTCTTTAATATGTACAAGCTACTATAAAGAGTAGGACTGGCAAGCTGATTCAGTTATCCAGTCTGGTAAAATACAGGGTGGGTACAGGTTAAACTGGGTAAGTTTATAGCCCACTGTTCATCTATAATAAGCTGTCTCCCTCAGTTGGTAGTTCAGAAAGTTTTCAGTATAGTGGTATATTTCTTATAGAAAACTGTAGTTTTAAATTGGAAAAAGTAAAAATCTCCATTGACATTCAAATCTAGCTCCAAGGAGTTTCTTCTTTAATGCAGATACATGATCATCTGATTCTTCATTTAGACATTCTGTTACTCTTTTTCATGATAGCAGCCTATTCTGTTTCAAGGCAGATATTTATTAGTATGCTGAATCAAACTATTTTTCTTCAACATTTTACTCTTTGCAGCCATTTTCTGTAGGAGCAAATATTTGATAATACAAGAGCCAAGGGCTGTGCAGACCAGTTGAATACTTAGTTCTTCCATTAACTAGCTATACCACAGTGCTCCCGAGGCACATGGATTTCCATCGGGGCACTCCCAATGTGTTTATCTTTGACCTCTCCCTTATGTTCTTCATGCTCTATCTGTTAATTACAAATATCTCCAAATCAGACATGGTAACTTAGTAAGTCAAAACTTCTGTTAACTCTGGATTTTGATTATGTAAGTGAAATATTTGCTTTTCTCTGTCTTTTATGCCCTTTGATATTTTTATTTTAGAGCATTGTCTTTTTTGTTGGCTGGAGTGATAGCATAGCGGATAGGGCATTTGCCTTGCGTGCAGCCAACCCGGGCGACCCAGGTTTGATTCCTCTACCCCTCTTGGAGAGCCGGGCAAGCTACTGAGAGTATCTCGCCTGCATGGCAAAGCCTGGCAAGCTACCCGCGACGTATTTGATATGCCAAACACAGTAACAACAAGTCTCACAGTGGAGACGTTACTGGGCCCGCTCCAGCAAATCAATGAACAGTGGGAGGACAGTGACAGTGACAGTCCTTTTTGTATAGACACAGGAAGACAGTTAACGCTATTCTTTTGTAATATGGGAGTTAATTGACTGTGAATAATATTTACTCCTGGGCTTAAGCCTAAGTTGCCCTTAGACTGACCTTAGTTCCTTACACCCCAAAAGGTGAGTCCCATTGAGGGATTTGAATGGACCCGGGGCAAGCCATAAACTATGCTGGCTTTGAACATGGAATGTCCTAAGCGCCATAATAAGTATATTAAGTTAAGAGCATGGTCATGGAACAAACTCTGTCATGCCCCCAAAAGAAATAACTGAATAAGGACCCTATTGGGGTTAGAAAAAACTTCCCTGGCCTGAGAACTGTAGTCTGGGAAATACAGCAAGATGTCCCCAGGAAAAGCCACCATGAGTTCAGAGAGACCATTTTAAGCTTAATCTAGGGTGTAGATAAAAGTCTCTTAATGTGTTTATACAAAATGACTGGAAACATTATTAAGAAGTAAATTTAATATGATTGTAAAAATGGATTACCAGTAAAGGAAAGGAGAAAGCAATAGGTCCTTAGATGGTGTCTTGCCATTGGGCAGATCTCCTAGGAGTCTAGAGTATCGAAGCCCCAGGATGGACCTCCTTGGAGAATTTTCTCTGAGGAGGGGCTTTAACATCTGTTTATTGTTTGTGTTAATGTTCAACCACACCTATGTGTAATTGCTGCTCTCCCAACCCTTCACAATTTCTCTGAAATAATGCTGGTTGATTTGAATAGTGCCATTGGTAACCAGTCTATGAATCCGTTCCTTTGCCATCGGTGGGGTGGATGGTCATGGGCCTGGAATGCACCAGAGGATTCGTGTAACCGTGGGACAGTGACTCAGACAGCTGACGCTTTAAAAGGGACTTCTTGGGGCTGGAGCAATAGAGATAATAACATAGCAGGTAGGGTGTTTGCCTTGCACACGGCCAACCCAGGTTCGATTCCCAGCATCCCATATGGTCCCCCCCGAGCACCGCCAGGAGTAATTCCTGAGAGCAGAGCCAGGAGTAAAATGGATTGAGCATTGCCGGGTGTGACCCAAAAAGCAAAAAAACAAAACAAAACAAAAAAACAATAGTAATATGTTTGTTTTGTTTTGCTTTGAGGTTACAATTGGTGGTGCTCAGGCCTTACTCCTGGCTTTGCACTCAGGGATCACTCCTGGCAGGGATTGGGGTCCATATGTGGTTCTGGGGAATTAGACCCAGGTCAGCTGCATGCAAGGCAAGTGCTCTACCTCCTGTAATGTGTCTCTGACCACAGTAATGTTTTGTTTTTCAAGTCAGTGTGGCCTTTTTTTGTAACATCATGTAGCTCTCAAGCTAATAGTTTGGTGATGTGAAACAGTATATATATATATATTTCCCAATATTCAAAGAGACTATGGAATGAATACAAAGAATGTTTGAGAACCACTTGCTAATCCATAAAAGAAATGTTGCTCATGAAAAACAAGGCCCCTTGTTCCTTCCTACCCACTACTTGACATACTGTTTTACTTTTGATTTTTTTTTTTTGTTTTTTTTGTTTTTGGTGACACCCAATGATGCTCAGGGGTTACTCCTGGCTCTGCACTGAGGAATTACTTCTGGTGGTTTTTGGTGACCTTATGGGATGCTGGGGATTGAACCTGGGTTAGCCGCATGCAAGGCAGCACCCTATCTGCTGTGCTCAGGCCCCAGGTCCTCTCCCCCCCCCCCCCCCCCCCGGCCAATATTCTGATTTTGTTTTGTTTTTGGCCAAATCCACAAAATGCTTAGGGCTTACCCCTGCTTTTCCACTCAGGTCACTTCTAGCAGGGTTTGGGGGGGGGGGGGCATATGGGATGTTGAGGATAGAACCTGATTCACCTGTATGCAAGGCAAGCACGTTAACATGCTATACTTTCTCCAGTCCTTGTTTCATTTTTAATATGTGTCTTTGCCTGTGATATCTTTTTCCAAGGATCTCCCTTCGAATAAAATCTTCAAAAACTAATTTTTTAATTTGATTTTTTAATGGAATTGAAATGTTATAGATTTCAGATGTACAACACTAAAACTATATATTTTTACATTATGGTCACTACCAAAAACCTAGTTTTTTTTTTTTGTTTTTTCTTTTTTTGCTTTTTTTTTTTTGTCACACCCGGCGATGCTCAGGGGTTACTCCTGGTGGCGGTGCTCGGGGGACCATATGGGATGCTGGGAATCGAACCTGAGTCGGCCATCTTGGCTGCATGCAAGGCAAACGCCCTACCCGCTGTGCTGTCGCTCCAGCCCTAAAAGCCTAGTTTCTTTCCTCCACAGTACAGTACCTCTTTTTATCCAGCTTACCCACTCCATTATCCTTCCCTTCTGGTAACCAAGTTTTTTTCTAGAAGTTAGTTGCATTCCTATGTTTCCACTAAACTTACCTTCTCTTTTCTGTTATAATGTAGATATTTTTATTTAGATATTTACTCCGTTATGTTGCAGTTAACTTTTGTAACAAAATTGTATTTTGTATTTATAGAAATTACCATCTTCTTAAGGGCAGAGACTCTTGTATTCTTTTCTCAACCATTTATTTCTAGCACTTAGCATTTAACACAGTATGTGGTGTGATTTTCAATAAATATTTTTTATACTAAAGATAACGCAGACTCTGAAGGAATGGACTATTCAATGTTATGTGCCTATAGATTATTAATATTCTGATTTTTAAAGGAAAATTTTATTTCAATTGATTTTAAGTATTTATGATTTCTTTTTATTCTTTTGCATGCTTCCTTGGCTGGATGGCAATAGAGAAGAAGAAAATGAGGCAAGTATGCTTTTTTTTTTTTATTCAGTAATCATGGGATTGAAAGCATTAAAATTTAACTATTATTTTGGGTGTAAAATGACTAGTTTTTGCTTAATTTTATTTTTGGATCTACCACTGTCCTCTCCTTGTTCATCGATTTGCTCGAGCAGGCCCAGTAATGTCTCCGTTGTGAGACTTGTTATTGTGTTTGGCATATCGAATACGTCATCCATAGCTTGCCAGGCTCTCTGAAAGGGGTGGAGATACTGAACCCGGGTTGGTCCCGGTCGGCTGCATGTAAGGCACACACCCTACCGCTGTGCTATCGCTCCAGCCCTTTTGGATCTATAGTGAGTCTTTTTAGTGATAGATGATATTTATCTTAAATCATTATTTTTGTTTGGGTCTTCTTTGTTTTTGTTTTTGGGGACCACACCTGGCAGTGCTCAGGGACTTTTCCTGATTCTGCTAGGAACTTGTTAGTATAGAGTGGGGAAGCGGGTGATGGGGTGAGGTGTGTGTTTCCAGCAGTGCTAGAGCTACCCTGATGGTTTTAAAACTTATGAACTTAAAGAGTTGTAGGTAAAATAAAGGAATCTGGTACCTCTGGAGACCGCCATTAACTTTTCTTTATGTATTGAGTTTGCATAGAGGATTTAATTTGGAAAGTAGATTTTGTTTACTAGGAATATTGAAAGAGAGACTGGAGAGATGATAGTACAAGAGGTAAAGCACTTAATTGCCTTGTAGGCTGATGATGTGACCTAGTTCAAATCACAGAAACTGCATATGGTCTGCTAAGCACCTCTGGGAGAAAGCCCTAAGCACTGTCAGGTGTGGTTCCAGAACAAAAACTACTCAAATAGTGCTTTTCTCTGACAATATGTGAAAACATTTGCTTTCCTACTTGACTCTGTCCACTGTCCTCCCGTTGTTCATCGATTTGCTCGAGCGGGCCCAGTAACGTCTCCATTGTGAGACTTCTTGTTACTGTGTTTGGCATATTGAATACTCTCAGTAGCTTGCCAGGCTCTCTGAGAGGGGCGGAGGAATCGAACCCAGCTCGGCTGGGCTGGCTGCGCACAAGGCAAACGCCCTACCGCTGTGCTATCACTCCAGCCCAGAGCGATAGCACAGCGGTAGGGTGTGCCTTGCGTGCAGCCGGCCCAGCCGAGCCGGGTTTGATTCCTCTGCCTTCCTACTTGAACAATATATAATTGTGAAAAGAGATGCCAGAGCCTGGCAAGCTACCGAGAGTATCTTGCCCGCACGGGAAAGCCTGGCAAGCTACCCGTGATGTATTCCATATGCCAAAACACAGTAACAACAAGTCTCACAATGGAGATGTTGCTGGGCCCTCTTGAGATTTTATCATATTGAAAGAGAAATAGTTCTCTGTAATAGCCAGAGTTGTGATTAAAGAATGTTTCTAAAAAGTTAGAAAAGTGTCACAGCTGACATGTGTATAATTCTTTTAATTTGTATTTTATATATGTGTGTGTATATGTATATATATATTTTTCCTTTGGGGGGGGGCGGCCACACCTGATGGTGCTCAGGGATTACTTATGGTTCTGCGGTCAAGGATCGCTCCAGTGGTACTTGGGGAAGGGTACCATATGAGGTGCTGAGGTTCAAACCTGGTTTAGGTGGGTGGTAAGACAAGCACCATACCCACTGTGCTATTGCTTCAGCCCCAGATAAATCACCTTAACACTACTTTGTAGTTGTCTCACTTTTGATAGAATCAAACTAAATCAGCATTACAAAAGTATGTGGGGCCTACGCAGAGACCATGGTAATGAGTGTGACAGAGCTGGGTGATTTTCAGGAAGGCAAAAAGTTCAAGTCTTTATTTGGCTATTTCATCATAAAATGATGGGAGATTGTTTTTACCAGTGCTTTTCAAAATCTGGCAAGGTTGTCAGAATTCTCTGACTTTTTTTTTTCTCTCTTCCCCATGTGATGCTTTTTTAAAAATTAATTAATTTATTTTGGTGATGCTTGTTTTCAAAATCAAACCAAATTTCTTGTCCACCTTAGATCTGTTGAATCTGTATCTGGAATTTTGTCACAGATCTTTATTTTTACTAAACACTGATTCTGTATAATGCAAGGACATATGGTTGTAGAGCATAGGGTTGTAAGGATTTCACTTTTTTCCCCCCCACAAACAAAAGCAAACTATTTTTATTACTGAGACATTAACTATTGCTTTCTATCTGCATGAACTCTTTTGTCTTTTATATCGCATCTTTAGAGAGACCTCTGATATTTCTTGTGGGGCAGGAGTGGTGAGGCAGTATTGTAAAAAATCTGCCTGGAAGATAGTTATGAAAAGAGATTAAATTCTGAACTTAGTTTTGTACTTAGTACCTCCCCACATGGGGAGTTCTTTTTCTCTCTCTTCTACTTTTCAATAAACTTTTCTACTTTCAGAGGAAAACAAAAACCAGAGAGGTTAAGTTCTTTATGTAACACACTAGAATGGGAAAATATAGGTAATTGTAACCAGGGTGGGTACTAAATTCTCTATACTTATAAGTGTATTAAAAATTTCCATAATAAAGAGCTTTTAAATGATTACAGTTTTAGGGGAATTCATGCTATTTGTCACTAAAAAGGTCTTTTTATTTCCCTGACATTTGAAATTATGGTGGATTTTTTAAAGTGACTTGATTATAATAGTAACAGCTTGTTTTGTTCATTTATAGGCAAAGATTGAAAATGTGCAGAAAACAGGTTTCATCAAAGGACCAATGTTCAAAGGCGTTGCTTCTAGTCGGTTTTTACCCAAAGGAACCAAGACAAAAGTTAATTTGGAAGAACAGGGACGACAAAAGGTGTCATTCAGCTTTAGCCTTACAAAGAAGACTTTGCAGAATAGGTTTCTGACTGCACTTGGCAATGAAAAGCAAAATGATACTCCAAATTCCCCATCTGTACCTCTTCAAGTAGACTTAACCCCTAAAATTAAAATGGACGTTGGAGATAACTTATCTACTACAGAAGAATCTTCTCCACCAAAATCAAGGGTAGAATTGGGCAAAATTCATTTTAAGAAACATCTGCTTCATGTGACATCGAGGCCTCTGCTAGCTACCACAACAGCAGCGACATCTCCTTTTCCTCCCATAGTACCATTACCAGCAGAATCAACAACTATAGACTCACCACCCTCATCTCCACCTCCACCACCTCCACCCCCCCCAGCTACAACACCCTCACCACCAGCACCAGTAATAGAGCCAGTGGCTTTGCCACATACACCAGTAACAGTTCTGATGACAGCACCAGTAGATGTAGCAGCTAGAACTCTCAAGGAATCCCCTGTTACAGTTGTACCTGAATCTTCAGAAATGGACACTAAGCAGGACACTGTATCTAATAGTTCAGAGGAACACATAACTCAGAATTTGAATGAACAAGCAGATGCGCCTTTACAAAAAGAAGATTCCCATATTGGGAAGGAAGAAGAAATTCCAGATAGTTCTAAGAATAGTCTGGTCTCAAAAAAAACAGGTTCTAAGAAGAAATCCTCACAATCTGAAGGCACCTTTCTAGGTTCAGAATCTGATGAAGATTCTGTACGGACTTCCTCAAGTCAGAGATCACATGATTTAAAATTTTCAGCAAGCATTGAAAAGGAAAGAGATTCAAAAAAGAGCTCAGCACCTTTAAAAAGTGAGGATTTGGGGAAATCTTCACGATCTAAAACAGAGAGAGACGATAAATATTTTAACTACTCAAAACTTGAAAGAGATACTCGGTATATATCTTCTCGATGTAGATCAGAAAGAGAACGGAGGCGAAGCAGATCTCGCTCTAGATCTGAGAGAGGCTCCAGAGCTAGTTTATCCTATTCCAGGTCAGAAAGATCCCATTATTACGACTCTGATCGTCGCTACTACAGGAGTTCCCCTTACCGAGAGAGGGCACGTTATTCTCGGCCATATCCAGATAACAGGGCACGAGAGAGTTCTGACTCAGAAGATGAATATAAGAAAACATATTCTAGGCGCACCTCATCTCATTCCTCCTCTCACAGAGACCTGAGGACATCATCTCATTCTAAATCTGACCGGGATTGCAAAGCCGAGTCCTCTTACTTAGAGACAGAGAAAAGAGGAAAGTATTCTTCAAAATTAGAAAGAGAATCCAAAAGGACTTCAGAAAATGAAGCACTGAAGAGATGTTGTTCTCCCTCTAGTGAATTGGGATTTCGACGGGGGTCATCATATTCCAAGTATGATAACAGTGCTTCCCGTTATAAATCTGCTCCTTCAAAACCTGTACCCAAGCCTGATAAATTTAAAAATTCTTTCTGTTGTACAGAATTAAATGAGGAAACAAAACAGTCTCATTCTTTTAGTTTACAGACTCCTTGTTCAAAAGGTAGTGAATTAAGAATGATTAGTAAAAACCCTGAAAGAGAAAAGACTGGTTCTTCATCACCATCAAATCGATTAAATGATTCACCTACTTTTAAAAAGCTAGATGAATCACCTATTTTTAAGTCTGAATTTATAAGACATGATAGCCATGATAGTATTAAGGAATTTGACTCATCTAAAGTGAAAAATGATCAATTAAGAAGTTACTGTCCCATAGAATTAAATATAAATGGATCTCCTGGAACAGAATCTGATTTGGCAACATTTTGCACTTCCAAAACAGACACAGCTTTGATGTCTTCTGATGATAGTGTGACTGGATCGGAGGTATCCCCTTTGGTCAGAGCACGCATGCTTTCATCAAATGGATTTCAGAATATTAATAGATGTAAAGAAAAAGACTTGGATGATACTTGTACACAGTGTAGTAAGTCAGAAAACTCATTTAGGGAAACAGATCCTTCAGTGTCACCACACCAAGATAAACTGACATCTTTGCCACTAATAACCATAGATTATTCCAAAACAGTAAAAGAACCAGTTGATATTAGAGTTTCTTGTAAAACCAAAGATTCAGATATATATTGTACTTCAAATGACAGCAATCCTTTATGTCATTCCGAAGCTGAAAATCCTGATCTTTCAGTTGCAAAGATTTCTCCAAATAGCTTTATGAAAGTGCATTTGAAATCAAAAACAGTTACATGTGATAATAGAAATGTGACAGATCAGCACTCAAAATTTGTGGTTGAAGACAATGGACAGAGCATTGGTAGCACTACTTCAGCTTCAGTTAATCATTTTGATGATTTATGTCAACCCATAAATTCAGGAATTGCTTTGTCTCTTCCAAGTGTTTCACCAGGAGTAAAAATGGACAATTTAACTCTCTTGCAATGTGGAGAGAACATATCCTCAGTGATGGATGGTGTGCTGAATAAAAGCTCAGATTTTACAAAGCAAGCAGAGAAAGAAAAAATAGAAGTAGGTAGTGACCTTCCTGATTCAGCCAGGGTAGCTGTTTCCTGGGAAAATAGGCATAATTATGGGTTACCAGGGAAATGTGTACAGAAGACTCAAGAAGAGGGAAATTCCATAGTGCCTGATAGAAGAGGAAGACCAGAAATCTTGTTAGATGAAGATGGAAGAGAACATGCACATACTTCTGATGATTCACAAGTAGTATTTTCTTCCTGTGATTTAAATTTAACCATGGAAGACAGTGATGGTATAAATTACACTTTAAAATGTGATAGTAGTGGTCATGCTTCAGAGATTGTGTCTACCGTTCATGAAGATTTTTCTGGTTCTTCTGAAAGTTCAAGTGATGATAGTGATTCAGAAGATACAGATTCTGATGATAGCTGTATTCCAAGGAACCGTCTACAGTCAGTTGTGGTTGTGCCAAAGAATTCTACTTTGCCCATGGAAGAAACAAGTCCTTGTTCTTCCCGGAGCAGTCAAAGTTACAGACACTATTCAGACCACTGGGAAGATGAGAGATTGGAGTCAAGGAGACACTCGTATGAGGAAAAATTTGAGAGTACAGCAAGTAAAGCCTGTACTCAGACTGAGAAGTTTTTCCTTCATAAGGGAATGGAGAAGAACCCAGAAATTAGTTTTACACAATCCAGCAGAAAACAAATAGATAACCACTTGCCTGAAATTGTTCATCCTCAGAGTGATGGGGTTGATAGTACAAGTCACACAGATGTGAAATCTGATTCTCTAAGTCATCCAAGTGTTGAAGAAACAAACTCCAAGATAGCTTCAAGGCAACAGGAAGAGATGCCCGTTTATTCCTCTGATTTTCAAGATGTCACAAATAAGTCTCGGCAACAGACAGCTTTCCCTAACAGACCAGATAGCAGACTGGGAAAAACAGAAATGAGTTTTTCTTCCTCTTGTGAGATTTCCCAAATGGATAGCTTCCATGTGTCTGAAGAGCACAGGAACCTAGGGTGGGAGTTCTCTCAACAAGAAAAACCAACAACCACATACCAGCAGCCTGACAGTAGTTATGGAGTCTGTGGTGGACACAAGTATCAGCAAAGTGCAGAACAGTATGGTGGGACACGTACTTACTGGCAAGGCAACGGCTACTGGGATCCAAGATCAGCAGGCCGACCACCTGGAACTGGGATTGTATATGATCGAATTCAAGGGCAGGTGCCAGATTCCTTAACTGACGACCGTGAAGAGGAGGAGAATTGGAATCAGCGTAGTGGATCCCACTTTTCAAGCCAATCCAGTAAATTTTTTCTGTCCCTTCAGAAGGATAAGGGATCAGTACAAGCACCTGAAATAAGTAGTAATTCCATTAAGGACTCTCTGACAGTGAATGAAAAGAAAGATCTTTCAAAAAACTTAGAAAAAAGTGAAATGAAAGATAGAGGACCTCCTAAAAAAAGGAGGCAGGATTTGGAGTGTGAATCTGAAAGTGACAGTGAGCTTCAGGATAGAAAGAAAGTTAGAGTTGACGTAGAGCAGGGAGAGACAACAGTGTCCCCAGGCTCAGCATTAATTGGACCTTCTTGTGTCATGGAGGACTTCAGGGACCCACAGCGATGGAAGGAATGTGCCAAGCAAGGGAAGATGCCTTGTTACTTTGATCTGATTGAAGAAAATGTTTATTTAACAGAAAGGTAATTAATACTTAATTGACAAATCTTTACCTCTTATTAAAAAATACTAGTTTTGGTGTCTAGGTATATAACTCAGAGGGCTGAAGTGCATGCTTTACAGGAAGGAGCCCACAGCTTGGTCCTGGACATCAAATGGTTCCTTGAGTACCTCTGGGTTTGATTCCCATACTGAGCTGGAAGTAACCCTCAGTACTGCACACAAAAAATTAACCTTTCAGTACTTGACCATATTAGTTCAGTCACAGGAAATAATTATGCGATCAAATATAAATATAAAACACATGGGTATAATGAGTATATATGTTTAAATTTGTAGAATTCCTTTGCAGTTTTTTTTTTCTATAGAGAAGAGATGTTCTGGGACAGGAGCAATAGTACAATGGGTAGGGGTTTGATTCCCAGCATCCCATATGGTCCCCTGAGCATCGCCAGGAGTAATTCCTGAGTGCAGAGCCAGGAGTAACCCTGAGCATCTCCGGGTGTGACCCCAAAAAGAAAAAAAAAGAAGAAGGAGATATTCTCTTTTTGTGTCTCTTTTATTACCTCTCATACTAAAGGTATACTTTATGCCATCCTCATTTTTCTTAAACTCATATGTGAAGCAAGTCAGTCTTTAGTCAGATTTTTAGGTAAGCACATTCCTATGCTTATTAATGAATTATGTATTTAATTGATTTAAATGAATAGCACTGCACTGTACCACTGTTCATCGATATGCTTGAGCGGGCACCAGTAATATCTCCATTGTGAGACTTGTTACTGTTTCTAACATATCAGATACGCCACAGGGAGCTTGCCAGGCTCTGCTGTGCCGGCAGGATACTCTTGGTGGCTTGCTGGGCTCCCTGAGAGGAATGGAGGAATCGAACCCAGGTTGGCCACATGCAAGGCAAACGTCCTACCCGCTGTGCTGTTGCTCCAGCCAGTTCTTAAATGAGTAATTAAAAAAATTTTAATGGAAGCTATTATGACACTGTTTCATATTTTTATAAAGTACTATATATTACGGGTAGGGCGTTCGCCTTACACGCGGCCAACATGGCCGACCCGAGTTCGATTCCTCCGCCCCTCTCGGAGAGCCCGGCAAGCTACCGAGAGTATTGGATATGCCAGACACAGTAACAACAAAGTCTCCAATGGAGATGTTACTGGGCCCGCTCGAGCAAATCGATGATCAACAGGAGGGCCTTTACCTTTACCTTTACCTTATATATTACAGTTTATGGAACTATTATAGAACACATGTTCAAGATGGAAGTTAGGAGATTGAGGCAGCTACTTAGACTGTGCTTTCATTGTCCAGTATTTGAAGAGTAGTATTGGTTCCCTTATTTTAAGTTCTTATCAGTATTTTTTTAAATTTTAGGCTCCATGGTTTATATAAAACTGTAGGGTTCCATGAATATAACATTATAGCACCACATCTTTTCTCAGTGTATCTGCTTCCCTCAAGCATCCTCATCCCACACCTTGTGATAAGCTTCTCATTATGACCAGTTCTCAATTTGTGTTGCCTTTGAGCATTTGTTACTGCCCTAAATGTTTATTACATATTTATCTTTACATTAATCTTCACTTCCCTCTGAAAGAGATCTTATTTGACCAAACTTGTTGTTTTTAACCATTTTTTGTCAATGATCAAAAATAGTTTGACATAATGGCAAAGTAAAGATAGTATGGTTATTTTTGGTTGTTTTTTAGTTTTGTTTTTAATTCTGGTTAGAATTTTATGGGCTCAGTCACTTTTTTTTTTTTTTAATTAGTGAAACACCATGAGGTACAGTTGTAGACTTACAAACTTTCGTGCTTGGGTTTCAGTTATATAATGATTGAGTATCCTTCCCTCCATTAGTTGCCCATTCACCACCACCAGTGATCCCAGGAGCCCTCCCACCCCCATCCCATTCCCCCTCACCCCACCCCGCCTCTGTGGCTAGGCATTCCCTTTTGCTCTCTCTTTCCTTTAGTGTCTTGTGGTTTGCAATAGAGGTATTGAGTGGCCATCGTGTTCAGTCTATAGTTTACTTTCAGCATGCATCTTGCATCCCCAGCAAATCCTCAAAACATCCTTTATTTGGTGTTCCCTTCTCTATCTAGAGCTCAGTCACTTTTTAATAGCTTCCTTTCCCATCTCAGATCAGTTTGGGTTGAGAAATTTAGCCCTCTGAAATGTTTACTTGTAACTATATACTTTTATTATATAAATTATTTCACTTTCTTTTCAGCAAGATAACTGTAAAATATCATGGTGTTGTTACTGAAAGATTATCTAAAGCAGTATTTCTCAACTTTATGGCTCCTATATGCCTCTAGGGTATTCTTAGAGAACCACAGATGAGAAAGGTTTAAGTAGGGGTCTATGGCATGAGATTAGGGAGCTAAGCAGTAGGACTGGGGGCCACAGGAAGGAAACAAGGTTGGAGGGGGCCACATTGGGGAGAATATTGAGAAACACCAAAGGATTTAATTGCATTTAACTTGTAATTTAAAACTTTCAGCAAGATTTTTTTCCCCTCAGCTTCTATCTCAGCTATCATTTATTCATGTATGAGAATGAATTCTTTAATCAGCTCTTTCACTGTTTGATGGTTAGTTTTCCTATTTTCTCACGAGCCAGATATGGCTATTAACACTTGAAATTCTCAGAATTTGAGATTTAGTTTCCAGGAGCTATAAAGCTGCTGTCCTGTCTGGTCAAGGGCATGGGCTTTGACCCTCTCCTGTAAATACCCAATAAAATACTTTAATTTCTCCTCCCCTCAGCCTCCAAGAGGTTTAGCTGATCTGGAAACCCGGACTAGAGAATAAGTGCCCAGTACAAAATTCAAGACTTGAATTTGAATTTGCTATATCCTCTAATTTGCTTCTCATCTCTTTTTTTGCAACACAGTTCTTAGTATTTTCAGTTTCTGAAGTACTGAAAACTACTTTTTTAAAGTATTGACTAGAATTTTTACATAAAAAATTAACATTTGTTTGTGTGTATTACATATTACAAGATTTAATCAATTTTTATAAAATTTTATCCCATAGAAAGAAGAACAAATCCCATAGAGATATTAAGAGAATGCAGTGTGAATGCACACCTCTTTCTAAGGAGGAAAGAGCCCAAGGTGAAATAGCATGTGGGGAAGATTGTCTTAATCGACTCCTCATGATTGAATGGTAAGTAAGGTAGGATACCCAGTTATTTTATTAAATGCCCCTTATGTTAAAAATGTTAAAGGAGAGTTTGACCTCTCTTCTACATATTGTTGAGAGTATATGTGCAGTAAAAACAGCTGATGTTTAATATTAGATTTTCTTTGTTTTGGTGCATTAGATTATAATACACAATTGTAAGTGCTGTGTATAGGCATATTGTAAGTACTGTGTAAATTCACTTTATTATTGATACAAATATTGTAATAATTACTTTTTGTCCAGTCTTTCATCTCATGTGTGTTCAGGTCCCAAAAGGTAAAACTTAGAATTTTTAAGTTTTACTCCAAAAGGATATAAAACTCTAACAGGCTGGAGGGGTAGTACAGTGGGTAGGGTGCTTGCCTTGCATGTGAACAACCCTGGTCTGATCCCTGGCATCCCATATGGTCCCCCAAGCACCACCAGAATTGATTCCAGAGTATAGAACCAGAATTTACCCCTGTGCTTTACTGGGTATGGCCTAATATTGAAAAATAGCACAGCGGTAGGGCATTTGCCTTGCACGCAGCCAACATGGCCGACCCGAGTTCGATTCCTCCGCCCCTCTCGGAGAGCCCGGCCAGCTACCAAGAGGATCTCGCCCGCACGGCAGAGCCTGGCAAGCCACCCGTGACGTATTCGATATGCCAAACACAGTAACAACAAAGTCTCCAATGGAGACGTTTACTGGGTCCGCTCGAGCAAATCGACGATCAACGAGAGGACCTTTACCTCTTTACATACTCTTGTTCTAAACCTCAGTCCCTCTATTTTAAATCTCTCTTGGTAATTTTTTATACCTATAACAATGTCAGTAGGTATTTTTAATGTATAGAAATTTTAACAATATTTTTTTAACTTTGTCCCCGTAATATATCTATTAAATATATTTTGGTAACTTATTCTGTACATATAGAACTATCCTAATCTTTATCTTGGCTGTATTATGAATTCATAATAAGCTCGTAATTAATGATCTTCTGTTGATATACCTTGCTTTCTTTTTCTTCTCTTTGTTTGCCAGTTACCAATAACTTAATGTAAATAAGGTTATTTTGAAATCTTAAAAAATATGCAAAGGCCCGAGAGATAGTACAGAGAGTAAGGTACTTGACTGGCATGTAGCTAGCCTAGATTCAATCCCCAGCACCTATGATCACCGCCTAGTGGAACCCCCAGAAAAAGGAAAATATGCATTATAGATACTTTATGGGTGGCTAGCGAATTGGGGCACAACTATTTTTTCTAACAGTATCTTTACAACTAAAATGTATGCTACTTTTTATTAGCCTATGAAAAATATTTTTTTAAATATGAAAAAAATATTATGGTGATTTGTAGTGTTGGCACTTTTAATATTGAGGGGTTTTGTTTGTTTCTTTTTGGAAGGTGGATATTTGGACCATATAGTGCTCAGGGACTGTAACTAGCCCTGTGCTCAACAGTGACTCCTGGCCTTACTTGGGGACTACATGTTGTGCCAGAGATTCAGACTAGGTTGACTGCATGCAAGGCACGTGTCTTTCTTCCTGTACTATCTTTTCAACCCTTAATGAGGTTTTTTATTTCTCAAGTAAAACTTTAAAACAAAACCAGAGATTCTTGGTATTCCTTTATCTAAAAGGAAGAGATGACAGTTCACATGTAAAAAGAGATGTAAGAGCATTTCCCCTAGTCATTGCATTGTTCTTTTTCTGCCAACCTTTCTAAATATTATGAGGAAATTTTTTTTTTAAATTTTTAGTAGTGAAACACCATGAGGTACAGTTGTAGACTGATAAATTTTTGTGCTTGGGTTTCAATTATACAATGATCAAGTGAAAAAAAAATTTTGATGTTGTTTCTACATTGGGCTGGAGCGATAGCACAGTGGTAGGGCGTTTGCCTTGTGCACAGCCAGCCCAGCCAAGCTGGGTTCGACTCCTCTACCCCTCTCAGAGAGCCCGGCAAGGTACCGAGAGTATCTCTCCCGTACGGCAAAGCCTGGCAAGCTACCTGTGATGTATTTGATATACCAAACAGAGTAACAAGAAGTCTCAAAATGGAGACGTTACTGGGCCAGCTTGAGCAAAATCAATGAACAACAGGAGGACAGTGTTGTATAAGTTTTTAGTAGGTCTTAGAATTAGGCTCTAATTTAACCTAATTTTTCAACCCTTTCATATAATAAATAAATCAGCAACCTATCATCCCATTCTTCAGCAACTCACCTTTCTTATCAGTTACCCATAGCTTTTTCTTTAGTTATTCCTTAGCAGTTATTCTTAGCCCTTTCTTTGAATAGGTCTCACTTCCTATTTTTCACTCAAGCGGAGACTATATCTCTTCTTAGTTTTCCTTATCTCTACATATCCAAGAGTTTCTTCTTTAATCCTGATGCCTTCTGAAAGCTTTCCTTCACTACTTCCCCTAAGGTGATTGCTTTATCCTCTGAGCATCTGTGGAAATGTTATTTATTGCTGATTTGACAGTAATACTACTACTACTACTAATACTACTGTTGGAAATGATTAGAAATTTCTATTGTAGTGTTTCACAGTATTAAATGCTTTTGTTTTTGTACATGCTATATTTAGAATACTAAGATTCAGTGAGCATTTGCTTTTACTGTATTCTAGAATTTATTGAGGAATCTTGCCACTTTGTATTGTGTTTACTTTGAGCAACGAAATGTATAATGATTCTCAAAAAAAAAAAAAAGATAAAATAATTAAAAGATTAAATTGGGATTGGGAAGACAGCTTAAACCATTAGAGCAAACTTCTAGCACATTTGAGGCCTGGAATTGGATGCTGGGTGAAATTGCTTCCTGGTATGGCCCAAACACTGAGCTTTTTGATCCACATTGCCAGGGTAGAAGTTTATCAAACAAGGCCAGAAGTAGCATTGGCCAGCCAAAGACATTTTTGGGTTACCCTGTTGCCCTCTAGCACCACTGGGCCCAAGTGGTACTGCTGGTCAGTGAACTGACAGGTTGGTATCTCCAGGCTGAGAATCACCAAGATTGGACCCAGAGCCCTCTAGCAACCACTGAGAGTGGCCTCTATTAAAAGAAAGTTTAAATTAATGATTAATGCGGAGTATAAGAGGGGGTGTGTGACAGAAAACATGTTAATTCTACAGAATTGTCAGTACTATAAATTTAGGTATATCAGATATTCAGGAAGTGGGAGACAGAACTTTCTTGTGATGACCAGATGACATACCTGCTTTGTGGGTATCATCTGTTTAACATGTATTCAGTTCTAAAGAGTCTGTTCATATTGGAAGGAAAAACTGAGGAAGGCTCTTTTGGAGGTTTATCATACATGCTGATAATCATGTCATAAAGCTGTGGATAATTGTGGATAATACAAGTAATTATATAACACATTCTGCCAAACCTGTGTTTATTCTTTTGTTGCTTTAAAGAATTAATTTCACTATTTTCATCTTAGTTCTTCTCGATGTCCAAATGGGGATTATTGTTCCAATAGACGGTTTCAGAGAAAACAGCATGCAGATGTTGAAGTCATACTTACAGAAAAGAAAGGTTGGGGCTTGAGAGCTGCCAAGGATCTTCCTTCGTAAGTTATGTTTTGATCATTTTTCACTTTACTTTGTATTGTTGAAGATGTAGATACTTTGTAGGAAAATAATTTGTCTGTTACACTGAGTTAATAATAATTATTGTAAGGAATGACCACTTAGTAGCTAGTAAATATAAACAAAATTCACTTTACTTCAGGAAATAAAAAAAGTCATGTCTTTTGTCTATTATAGAGAACATTTTGTGGGGTGGAGTAATAGTTGCCGCGAGTATTGTGTTTACCTTGTAAGAAACCTATTTGGATTAGAATCCTGGCACCAAATGTTGTCCCTGAGCCCCACCAGGAGTTATTCCTGAGCACAGAGCCAGGAATAGGCCCTGAGTGTCACCCTGATCTACAGCAATAGTATAGCAAGTAGAGCACTTGCCTTGAATGCGCTGACATGGTTTTGATACCTGGCACCCCGAAGCTCTCCGTGAGTGATCCCTGGGTGCAGAGACAGGAATAAACACTGAGCACAGCCAGGTATGTCCCAAAAACAAAAAAAAGGAAATTTTGTCAACATTTGGACTAGGAAGGTTCTTCATTGCCTCTTAATTATATTTTCTTATGCTATTACCAAGTGTTTACTATAGACCCTCGGAATACCTGTGAACTGTAAAAAAGAGTGGGGACATAATCTGATTTGGGTTAAGTAAAAGAGGATAGTTACTAATAGATTATCTGGAAAATTAAAGCATACTTGATGTTAACTCAGTAAATATTTGTCGAATACCTAAATGCTACCCGTCACCTAACCCACAACACTTTTTTTCAAGCTCCCATAGTTTATTTCTTCTCCCTGCCACCCCACGTTTCTTAATAGTTGTTGATATTGTGATCACTGGAGATTACACATGCTTTTGGCTATGACAAGCACATGTTTTTAGCTGTGGTGCTAATTAGGGATCTCATGTTAGACTTATGCAAAGTATCATTCAGCCACCTCACTAACCTGTTATTATCAAATTGAGATAGCATTTCTAAGAAACAGAAATTCAGTTTCATCTAGTCAGTTTTAAGAACTGCATGATAAGCTTATGGATGTGAAAAGTCTAGCAATACTCTTATATTTCCTATATCACTAGGACTTTGAGACTTGTGTCTTAGTTGCTTCATCGAATCTAGACGTTTTTCCCCCCATCAAATCTAGATTTATGGGAATTGTTAATATCCTTCAGATTTTTTTCTGGTGTGAAATGTTAACTTTTCTTGGATGCTTTGATGATATTCTTAAGCTTTTGAAACCAGAGAACCAGTGCACTGGATAATCTGCTTGCTTGCTTCCTTGCTTGCTTGCTTTCTAATTTGTTTGTTTATTTATTTTTGCTTTTTGGGTCACACCCAGCGATGCACAGGGGTTACTCCTGGCTCTGCACTCAGGAATTACTCCTGGCGGTGCTCAGGGGACCATATGGGATGCTAGGAATCGAACCTGGGTTGGCCACATGCAACACAAACACCCTACCTTTTATGCTATCGCTTCAGCCCCCTAGTCTGCTTTCTTTACATGTGTGGCCTATCCAGGTACTGATTCTGAGCATGTGTCCCACTGTGTGTGGTCCAAAAACTAAAAAAGGAGAGAAATTTTTGAAAACAGATAATTTGAGAGCAGTGAGAGCAAAACATAATATTTTAATGTAATAAGAAAAAGTTTCAGGTTCAGGGAAGAAAATTTATTTTGGTAGGTTTGAAATGGAATTCTTTTTACCACTTACAAGGGAATAAGGCGTGTTTAGTATTCTTTATCATATTTATTCTACAAGTCTGAAGTAATTCTGCTTATTTTCAAGGGAGTAGACTAACCCTACAATTGGAGAATCTAACATAGATTCACAATTTTTTTTTCTTCTGGGAGTGGCCACACCAAATGGTTCTCAGGATTTTCTCTCAGCATGCTTTGAGATTGTTCCTGGTAGTGCCGAGGTCTGAACCTGTGCTGCCTGCATGTGAAGCATGCACTTTAGCCTGTTGAGCTATCTCTCTGACCCTATGAGGTCATATTTTATGGTCATTCAAGTACATTACTTTAAAAAAAAATAAGCTTTGGGCAAATTTCCCCCCCCCCCTTTGGCTTTTTGGTCACACCCAGTGATGCTCAGGGGTTTTTCTTGTCTCTGCTCTCAGGAATTTGGGGACCATATAAGATTTTGGGGATTGAACCCAGTCGCTGTATGCAAGGCAAGTCCCCTACCCTGCTGTATTATCTCTCCGACTCCTTCTAGGGGAATTTAAGTGTTGTGGTCCAGAGCTGATAGTACAGTGATTTGGATACTTGCCCTGCACGCAGCTGACCTGGGTTCAATTGCAGCATCGCATATAGTCCCCCGTGCACTGCCAATAGTTAATTTCTGAGTATAGAGGCAGAAATAAACCCTGAGCACTGTTGGGTATAGCCCCAAAAATAAAAAATAAATAAAACCAAAAAAAGGAATTTGTGTTGTATATAGAAAACAATTTAACCTTTTAGAAATATCTGCTATAACCAGATTTTTATTATTAAAACATAAATATGCTTCTGATAGATCAATATACAAATGACATGTTTACTATAAATTCCCCCCCCCCCCCCTTTTGGCTT
Organism: Sorex fumeus; assembly: GCF_029834395.1. Taxonomy (NCBI): domain Eukaryota; kingdom Metazoa; phylum Chordata; class Mammalia; order Eulipotyphla; family Soricidae; genus Sorex; species Sorex fumeus. The sequence continues at coordinate 48,363,091 of NW_026606129.1, read as the reverse complement.
TTGGGTCCACACCCAGTAGTGCTCAGGGGGTTACTTCTGGCTTTGCACTCAGGAATTACTCCTGGCGGTGCACAGGGGACCATATGGGGTTCTGGGGATCAAACTGTGGGTTGGATGCATGCAAGGCAAATGCCCTACCACTGTATTATTGTTCCATCCCTGAATTTCTTCTATTTAAAAATTAATATTGGGCTGGAGCAATAGCACAGCAGGTAGGGCATTTGCCTTGCATGTGGCCGACCTGGGTTCGATTCCAAGCATCCCATATGGTCCCATGAGCACCGCCAGGGGTAATTCCTGAGTGCAGAGCCAGGAGTAACCTCTGTGCATCACCAGGTGTGACCCAAAAAAAAATTAATATTGTTCCTCCTCCCCTTCCCTCTTCTCAGCTCCCCCTTCTACCCCTCTTCTCCTTCCTCTCTTTTCCCTCTCCCTCTCTCTCTCATTTTGTGCCACACTTGGCAATGCTCAGGTGTTAACTCCTGGATTACTCGGGGGATCTTGTGGGATGCTGGGGATTGAACCCCAGGTCAGTCTCATGGAAAGCAAACATCTGCTACACTACAGCTCTGGCCCCTCTTTTCTCATTTCTTTGTTTTCTAAACTAAGATACTTTAGTTTTTCAGTTTGCCAGTAAGTTTGTTTTTTTTCATGAGTTCATTGATGATATTAGTTTTGTAAACAGTGCTACACTGGAAAAAAATTCTTTGGAGGACCAGGTAGATAGTATAAATGTTAAGGAGCTTGCCTTGCGTGCAGCTGACTTGTTGCATCCCTCATCACTTACGGTTTGTGGAGCACCACCAGCAGTGACCTCTGAGCACAGAGCCAATTGTAGGTCCTCAGCATTGTGCCAGGTGTGGCCTATACCTCAACCACCACCACCGGCAAATTTCTTTTTTTTTCTTTCTCTCCTTTCTTTTTTTCCCTTCCTTCCTTCCTTCCCTTCCTTCCTTCCTTCCTTCCTTCCTTCCTTCCTTCCTTCCTTCCTTCCTTCCTTCATTTTTTTTTTATTAGTGAATCACCGTGGGGTATAGTTACAAACTTAGAAAATTTCGTGTTTGCATTAGTCATACAATGATCGTTTACCCAACCCTCCACTAGTGCCCCTTCTCCCCCACCAGTGTTTCCAGCATCCCTCCCACCACCCCAACGACCAAATTTCTTTGGTTACAATTAGGTGTGTTTATTTTGAAAGGATAAGTGAAAATTACCAGGTCATTTTGGGTCAGAACTTTGGGCCAAAACATAGTTAAACATCTGTCTACATGGAAATAGTAGTTGAAATCATTGCTGAGAATGAACTTCCGTAAAATAAAGAGAGGGGTAAGAGACTGAAAATTTCATATCTAAAATAGCAAAGAAATAGGTAATAAACTAAGGAAAGACATTTAAAGATGGCAACTGAGGTAACTTAAAGAAGTTGAGAGCAGTTAATCATATTTATTAATAGATACTAGAGAAAACTCAGAATGCAGAGAAATATGGTACATTTAACCTTTAATATCACTAGAGACCCTTGAGTAAATGATAGCAGCAGAACTGCTATATTTAAGTTGCCCTTTGGCCTAGAACATTAAGTTTCTAATTTTTCAGTATCTTCTGATTTAAGAAATGCTTCTCAGGCAAAATTACTGCTTGCATGATTAATAAACTAGACTTGAAAGTTTATTTTATTATCTAGATAATAAATGTTATCTAAAATTTTATTATTTAGATTTACTATTAAGTATATGCATTTGCTAGTGGCTTGCATAAATTATAAAAATTAGAACCAGCTTTATTTGAAAAGAATTAAGGAAAATTAACTTCTGTTTGGTATTAGCTACTTTACATATATTTTAATTTTATCTTGTGTAATTCAGAATGTATTTCTTTGCAGTATTTCTTTAAATTTATTGATTTTTTTCATAGTTTGTATTTTTTTGATAAAAAACCTATATGGGAAATACTATTATTTTCTTTCTGTGTTTCCAGGAACACCTTCGTTTTGGAATATTGTGGAGAGGTACTTGACCATAAAGAGTTCAAAGCCCGAGTAAAAGAATATGCACGAAATAAAAATATCCATTACTATTTCATGGCCCTCAAGAATGATGAGGTGAGCAGCATGGATGTGTTTGCTTTGATATGGAAATTGTTGAGTTTGAAAGGATCATTGATGCAGATTGATCTCTAAAATGCAGAGGGGTTGCAGGAGCAGTGACTTGTCCCTGTTTACCAAAAGGATGGACAGTGAGATTTACATATTTTAACTGAAAACGTACTTGTTTTTATGTTCTAGTTCTTAAAAATTATTGATGATGCCCCAATAACTTTTTTAAATCGGCTATGTTTATCATAATACAAATTAAGGGGAGAAAACTTTTTAATCATTTTTTAATAAGCCACTAAGAAATAGCAATATGTTGATACAGATAATATTTTTAAAAAATGAAAATTAGATATTTCCTTCGATAGCACAGAGGGTAGGGCGTTCGCCTTACAAGCGGCCAACATGGCCGACCCGAGTTCGATTCCTCCGTCCCTCTCGGAGAGCCCGGCAAGCTACCGAGAGTATTCGATATGCCAGACACAGTAACAACAAAGTCTCCAATGGAGACGTTACTGGGCCCGCTCGAGCAAATCGACGATCAACGGGAGGGCCTTTAGATATTTCCTTAGAAGTTGCATATTTTGCCGAGTGCTTTAATATCTTAATAAAATGTTGTTTATTTACATTTTTATATCTGCCTTTATATTCAGTCTGGAAATGCACGTTTTAGGAACCTACTGCCACAACCCTGCTGAATATAAATCAAGGTCGGCTTATCAAGAGATGATTTTTGTTTTGTTTTTGGCCACTCCTAGAAGTGCTTGGCAGAAACAGTTTGTTGCCAGTAATAATAGAACATGGACCTCCCACAGCCTGTTGACCTCTCTCCCTGGTCCTTAATCAAGGGTTCTAACAAGCTTTCCAGGGGATTTAGATATGCACTAAAATTTTAGAACTGGTGTGTCCTACACAGAAATGCAGGTGACTCCAGATTGAGTGCTCTAGCAGAAAAGGCATTTATTTTGCTTGATTTATTTTTTGGTTTGGGGGCCACACCCACATCCTGCAATCCTCAGGGCTTACTACTGGCTGAGTTCAGGGATCACTTCTTGCATGCTCACAGGATCATTTGGGGTGCCAGGGATTGAACCTGGGTAGGCCATGTGCAAGGTAAATGTCCTACTATCCTCTATACTGTCATGCTGCTGCCCCCTCCCCAGCATTTGCTCGAGCGGGCCCAGTAACGTCTCCATTGGAGACTTTGTTGTTACTGTGTCTGGCATATCGAATACTCTCGGTAGCTTGCCGGGCTCTCCGAGAGGGGCGGAGGAATCGAACTCGGGTCGGCCATGTTGGCCGCTTGTAAGGCGAACGCCCTACCCGCTGTGCTATCGCTCCAGCCCGGCATATCCACTTTAAAATGAATTTTCATATTTTTGAAGTGAGATTGAATTTAATATGTAAGATATCTAGAAGTAAGTGGAAGTGGCATTGAAGGTACAGAGATAATTTTACCCATAGGTAAAATATATAAAGTTGGTAGGTCTTGCAGAGCAAGTCATTGGTTACTTATCACTTAGATGTGTAAATATGAGAGTTCTTTAAAAGAAGGTGAATGGTAGGAAATATAGCCTTAAATTTTAAGCTTTTTCTTAAGTCTCACTTTTGACTTTCTTTCCCTAGATAATTGATGCTACTCAGAAAGGAAATTGCTCTCGTTTCATGAATCATAGCTGTGAACCAAACTGTGAGACTCAAAAAGTAAGTTGAGGTAGATGTGGACTTTAAGGGTTTTTTTTGTTTGTTCATTAATTTCAAATTTTGTATGAGAGATGTCCATGGGATAATATATATATACATATTTTTTTATGTAGGAGTACTCCTATTTATTCAGCCACTGATTAGCTGATTGAATTGGGCATGAACTCCACTTTACCTTTTTTTTTTCCAGTTTTTATAATTTTATTTATTGAGTCACGGTGAGAGCAGTTACAAAGCTTTCGGATTTAAGTCTCGATCATACAATGAAACACCCATACCTTCACCAGCGCCCATTCTCCACCCCCCAAAAACCCCAGTATACCTCCATCCCACACCCTTCCCCTACCTGTGGGGCACATGATTTCCACATTACTCTCTCTCTACTTTGATTACATTCAATATTTTGACAACAGACCCACCATTATTATTTGGGATTTTACCCCAACACTCAGATCTGCTGAAAAGGCAACAGTAGACAATTTGTTTTCTATTGCTGCTTATAAATGACATATGACGTTGCGCGGTTGCAGAGAGTGGCCCCGCGATTTCGAAATTTCAAAATTTTAACAATTAAACCTGGAGGGATTTCTGCCAAAATCTGCTGGGTACTGAGATTTATTCCTGAGTCAATTGGATCATGGCCATTAAGCAGCTTGATCAGGAGCCAGAAAGGCCAAGGGCCAGCACCCTTACCCCTGGAATGGGTCGGTGACAGTAATCTACTGTGTGATCCGGACGCATTTCTGCCAAAAGCCTCCGGGTTCTGAGATTTGTTTCTTGAGTCTCTGGGATCATGGCCGTTAAGCAGCTTGATCAGGAGCCAGAGAGGCTGTTTGTTGGTGGCGACTCGGGGTCTTGTTGGGACGGGGAGGAAATGGCCAGCTCCACCCCCATCCCATGACGCCCGACGTGTCTCATCACTGCGGGCCCAAACCTGACTGTCCAGTGGCCTCTGGAGGATGGTGGCTACTGGGCCGCCAGGGGGAACACGCCAAGGCATGAAACTTATTCCCTCCAGGGGTGGCCCAGCACCAGTAACCTACTGCAGGGACCGGACACATTTCTGCCAAAAGCCGTTGGGTTTTGAGATTTGTTTCTGAGTCTCTGGGATCAAGGCCGTTAAGGACTTTGATCAGGAACCAGAGAGGCCATGCCTTCAAGTATATAGCTGAGCTGGAGGTTGTTTGTGGGTGTGTCTCCCACATACCTAACTTTTGGCTGTTTACTTTCTTGGTAAACTTTGCCCCAAGTTTTTGGGGTCTGGCCAAAGGCAGAGCAGTAATTTTGGGATATCTAAAAGTCTGACGGTGCCATCAGGCTGCTGATGCACTCGCCTCACAGGTACAGATTGACCTGCTGGCGGCACCATACCCCGTCATGGGATTTTTTTTAATCTTTGCATATCAGCTGATGTTGTAGCATGGTTTGAGGGAGGTACAGAATGCACATATGCATGATCAACGGATCATACTTAAGAATCACAAAAGTATTTCTACAGATTTTATTTTTTGATTATTTTAATATTTTCCCCTACTTTATTGCTAAATATTAAATTTTGATTTGATTTGTTTTGGTATTTGGGCCATATTTGGTGGTGCTCAGTGTTGACTCCTAGCTCTGTGCTTAAGGTAATTCCTGGTGGTGCTAGGGGAGCTATATGTAGTGCAGGTGATTGAACCAGCATCAGCTGCGTGCAAAGCAAGTGCCTTAACCTTTATACTTTCTTTCTCTGGCCCATAAACATTTAATTTTGAAATAAGAACAGGTTATGAAATAGTGGTACAGGATTTCTGTGTAACATTCTTTACCTAACTTTCCCAAGTGTTCACATCATACATAAGCACAATATTATTAATCTAAAATTTATGTAGATACAAGGATAGCACTCAGCTCACTATGTAATTGCTTTGGCCCGGAGAACATGGTCTTAGAAAGTCTAACTTGTAAATATCTTCCCCATTTTAATTCTTGAGTATTAAAAGATGCTTCCCATTCTTTTCATAAACTCAGCCATATAACCACCACTTTATGAATTAAGCTTTTGCAATGTTTTCCTGGTTCTTAGTGCATGTTTTTAATACAAAGTGAAGTAGTATGTCTACCTGTAATAATCTGTTAATTGAAGCATTTATTAGTTGCCTGTTCTTGGAATGAATTGATTCTTTACTGTGTAGAATTGCACATTGAGATGTTATGATTGTTTCTTAGAGACAAATTAGAGGTAATATTCAATCTCGTAGTAGAGTACTTAAATATGTTCATTTTAAAAAGTCTTATTTTGTGTTTGGAAAATTTTTTCTTGTCTAAAGGAGCACATGCATAATTAATGCAGATATTAATGTTTTTAAAAATACGGAGTAGTTACTAATTTATTTTCTTTAAAAACAATATCTCAGTGGACCGTGAATGGACAGTTGAGAGTTGGATTTTTTACCACCAAACTGGTTCCTTCAGGCTCAGAGTTAACATTTGACTATCAGTTCCAAAGATATGGGTAAGTGTTATTTCCATTCTGAAGTATTGTTTCCATTCTGATTTGCACCTTCTGGGACAAGAATGCTGGGATATAGAGATAAATTTTGATGTGAATTAATGATGTTATGTATATCAGTTCTTAGCTATAATGTATTGTATTGATTTTGTGTTCTTTCTATATTCTGGCATTTCTGGCTACTACATAATTCTTTGACTTCTATGCTACCTTATTTATATTTATATGTTCTTAATAGTATTTTAAAAATTCATTACAAAAATTAATTACATAGTTAAAAGTGTAATAGTTAACTGTGCAAAGAGATCAGTATAATTTATTGATGTATCCATCATTTATCAATGTCATAATCTTGTCTTATCTAAGCCATATTATACTTTTTACCCCCTCTGAGTTTTGGGCCACATCTGGGTAATTCAGGGGTAACTTCTGGCTCTGCACTCAAGAATTATTCCTGGTGTGCTCAGGGGACCATATGAGATGCTGGGGATTGAACCTGCGTTGGCTACGTGCAAGTGCAAGCACCTTGCCCATTCTGTACTATCTCTCCAGCTCCTAAGCCATATTGTTAAATACTAATTTGCACCTAGTTCTGTCTACTAAGAAAAATAGACAGTACAATAGCAATGAATGCTTAATAGCATTTACATTGTGACCTTAAAAAATAATTTTCCACAAAAAAGAAAATGTCAAATTTGGGACAGGAATTGATTCGGGTATTAGTAAATTATCTTGTCATTTAGAAAAGTATATAAGGAGCTGATTTGATAGTACAGTGGGTAGGATGTTATCTTGTACATGGCAGACCTGGGTTTGATCCCTGGCATCCTCTGTGGTTCTCTGAGCCTGCCAAGAGGTTAATCCTGAGCACAGAGCCAGGAATAAGTCCTGGCCCGGTGAAAAGTGAAATATAATATGTATTACATTTATGTATTATTAATGTAATATATAATATATTATTAAATATATGTAGTCAGATTTGGGGCTGGAGAGAGTTCAGTGAGCTACAGCTCTTAACTTTTCATGAAGAACCAAGTTTGACCCTGACAACCACATGGTTCTCTGGGCACTGCCAGGAATCATTCCCAAGCCAAAAAACAAAAAATAGAATTAGCCCCTAAGGACTTCTGGGTGTGGCTTAAAAACAAACAGAATAGATTAGTTATCATTCTAAAGGGAGACTTTAAGAATCTCATAAGCTATTGCTTGCCATGAATGGAAGAGATCTTACTAATCTTTGTGCATCATTAAGAATACCTGATCATTGTATAACTGAAACCCAAGCACAAAAATTTGTAAGTCTACAACTGTACCTCAAGGTATTTCACTAATAAAAAATTTTAAAAAAGATGAGTAATATTTGCACTATTCAGAATACTCAGAATCTGAAAACAACCCAAGTGCCTGAGAATAGATGAGTGGATAAAGAAACTGCAGTACATGTAGACAGTGAACTGCTATGTAGCTGTTGGGGGTGGGGGGGTTATGTAATCGTTAAATTTACTTAAACATGGATGAACATGGAGAATGAAATGAGTCAGAAGGAGAGGGACAGACATAGAATGATTTTGCTCATATGCAAGATATAAAGAAGAAACACAGTAGGAGAATAATGTCCCAAGACAACAGAAATGAAGGCCAGGTAAATCAGTCCTTGGTTGGGAGCTTGCCACAGTGGGGCAGTGGTAGAGGACAGGAAAGGGACCACTAGATAATGATAGGGGAAGGGGGAAGTGATAACTCTGGACTAGAACTGGGTGCTGAAAGAAGGTAAAGTAATATGTGATACCCTTTCAGTAACAGTATTGCAAACCATAGTGCCTAAAAGGGGAAAATGGGAAAGAGAGAAGTCTGTGGAGATTGCCTTAGAGGCAAGCTCCCCGGGGTGGTGGGGGGGCGGGGGGGGGGGAGGACATTGGTGGTAGGAAATGTACACTGACTGGTGAAGGGATGACTGAAACTCAATCATGAACATCTTCGTAACTGTATCTTACGGTGATTCAGTTTAAAAAATAATAATATGGGACTAGAGCAGTAGTATAGTGGGTAGAGCATTTGCCTTGTATACAGTCGACCCAAGTTCCACCCCCAGCATTCCATATGGTCTTCTGTACACTGCCAGGAGCAGTTCCCAAAAACAGAGCAAGGAGTAACCCTGAGCATATCCATGTGTGCCCTCAAAACAAGACAAAACAAAAAAGAATAATAACTGCCGGGGCCAAAACAGTAGTACAGTGATTACAGTGAGTAGGGCATTTGTCTTAAACACAGCCAACTCCCTGGCACCCTACATGGTTCCTAAGCTTGCCAAGAGTGATCCCTGATTGCAAAGTCAGGAGTAAGCTCTGAGCACAGCTGGGTATACGTCTCTCCCCCCTTACACCACTCCCTACCCTTTAAAGAAAATAAAATAATTACAGTAGTTTGAAAAAATTGGGTTAACTCTGGACATTAACTGTCAGTCTTACAGTAATTTATTTGTTTATTTTGGGCCACAACTGGCAACGCTCAAGAGTAACTCCTGCTCTGCACTCATAAATTACTCCTGGCAGGCTTGGGGAACCATATGAGATCCTGGGGATTGAACCTCAGTTGGCTTTATGCAAGGCAAGCGCCCTACCCATTGTACTATTGCTCTAGCCTGGTATTTAAAAAAAAAAAAAGAAAAAGCCAGGGGGGTATGGTGCTGCCAGCAGGTCAACCTGTACCTCCAGGTGAGTGCATCAGCAGCTTGATTGTACCTTCAGGCTTCCTGATACTTCAAAATTGCTGCTGTGCCTTTGGCTGGACCCCAACACTTGGGACCAAGTTTACCAAGAAATTAAATGGCCAAAGGTTAGGTATGGGCGAACCACACCCACAAACCACCTCCAGCTCTGTGATACAAGCTCATACAAGCTTGGGAAACCCATAAATAAATAAATCTTGAGAGATATCAAACCACCATACCCACGGCCTGACTCCGCCCTCTCAGGATGGACCTCACCGATATATTATCTTCTGAAGATTTGAGTATGTGGGTTTTGTGACTGAAATCTCCAGTTTTCTCTAAGTTGGGATGGGCAACCTTCCCCCACTTCCCAGTACTCCTGGACACATTGGTAGTCACATCTACAAACCATCTCTGGCTCAGCTATACAAGCTCATTTATTGGTCTTGCTTCAGAGACCCATAAATGTCGAAAGAGATCAAAAACCGCGGTTAATCTCTGACCCATGCAAGTCTGGAGACTGGGGTAAATTGGAGGGGGGCTGGTTCGCCTGATAGCTTCCCAAGCAGAGCCTCCAACAGCCGCTTGCTTCCACAGTCCAAAGTTAACACCATACCCACAGCCTGATTTCATCTCAGGTTGCACCTCACCAAAATATAATCTGCTGAAAATTCAGGGATGCGGGTTTTGTGACTAATCTCCAGGCTTTCTCGGAGATGGGATGGGCTACTTTCCCCTACTTTCTAATATTCCTAGAAGCACTGGCAGTCACCTCCTACAGACCAACTCCAGTGCCACCATGTAAGCTCTCCTACAGGCATTGCTTCAGAGACCCATAAATCTCGAAAGAGATCAAAAGCTGCAGTTAATCTGGGACCCACACAAGGCTGAACAGACTGGGGTAAATCAGAGGTGGGGGCAGGTCACCCTGGTCACAACCCAAGCAGAGCCCCTAGCAGCTGCTTGCTTCCACAGTCCAAAATTGCTGCCATACCCGTGACCTGGCTCCACCATTTCGGGACAGATCTCACCAAGACATAATCTGCTGAAAATTCTGGTATGCGGGTTTTGAGACTGAAATCTCCAGGCTTTCTTGAAGTCGGGATGGGCTACCTCCCTCCTACCGGAAGCCTCGGCAGTCACATCCATACCCCAAAGCTGCCACCCAATTAAAAAGCTACTCCAGCCTTACCATCTTGATAAAAATACTGAATGCCCTGAACAAACACCGTGACCTCTTAACACCTGTATTGCAAACCATAATGCACAAAAGGAAAAGGATAGAGAGAGCAAGGAAAATACCTCCCATAGAGGGATGCTGCGGGGTGGGGGTGTTGAGGAATGGTGGTAGGGAAACAGGGAACACTGGTGGAGGTATGGTGCTGGATCATCGTATGACCGAAACCCAATTATGAACAGCTTTGTAATGGTCTATCTCACAGATATTCAATTAAAAACAAATTGTGTGGAGTTCATGCCCACTTCAATCAACTTAATCAATGTCTGAATAAATAGCAGTGCTCCTACATTTCAAAAAAGAGCAACATTAATTGTAGTTAAGAACAAACAGTGAATGATTTTGAAAACTAGTTTAATATTTTGTTTTTGTTTCGGGGACATAACTGGCAATGCTCAGGGCTTATTCCTCGCTCTATAGGGATCATTCCTGACGGGGCAGGGGACATATGGGGTGCCAGAGATTGACTCCAGGTCGGCTGCGTGCAAGACATGCACCCCTACCCCTGTGCACCCTCCTTTCCCTAGTTTAAAAATTTTAAAAAGACACCTGCCATGCTTTTCTAAAGAGAATTCTACTTTAGGTTAAAGTCGATGAAAGAAAGTTCTTTTCAAAGATTATTTTAGCTAATGAAGTAGTGATAATTACATGATTTTGTAACACCCCACATGAGCTAATGGGTCTAAGAATTGGTTATCAATGACAGTCAGCATCACATAAAGACAGCTATCTGCCTCCTGATGAAAAAAAGAGCTATACTACCTATGAGATTCTTTTTTTTTCTTTTTTTGCTTTTTTTACCGGTCACACCCGGTAATGCACAGGGCTTACTCCTGGCTCTGCACTCAGGAATTACTCCTGGCAGTGCTCAGGGGACCATATTATGGGATACTGGGAATTGAACCTGGGTTGGCCATGTGCAAGGCAAACACCCTACCCGGCTGTGCTATCACTTCAGCCCCAACCTATGAAGTATTCTTGTCAAAGAGTTTTTAGGGGAAAAAGAAACAGACTAGAAGTGACATAAGGACAGTGTTCTGAGATCTTAGGCACTTCTTTGGTGGTGAATATGGCAGTAACTTGTTCATTCAAAACCATAACTATTAACACTTGTAATCATGTTAACCTGAATCACATGGGGAAAATTTTTTTAATTTTAGAATTAGTTCTTGATTTATCTCAGGAAATATAGGTATAAACTCAACAAAATATGTACTCTGGGAAATTGTAGAAAAAATAACAGCTTTATTAATTATAAGAAAAAGAGGTGGGGACTGGAGCAGTATTACAACAGGTTGGTGTTTGCCATGATGCATCCGGCCTTGATTCAATCTCTGGCATCCCATTTAGGCCCCCTAAACCTGCCAGAAATTATCCCTGAGTGCAGAGTCAGGTGTAATCCCTGAGAGTATCACAGGGATCACCCAAAAACCAAAAAAGAAAGGAAGTTAACCTTTAGGTCAGGATACATTGTTATAGTTTAGGTTATTCTTTAGATCAGGATACATTGTTACAGTTAGATATACATGCTCTGACAGCACCTTTGGCACCTTTAAAATATTTTACAAAGAAAATTAGATAGCGGCCTTAGCAACAGCAGTTGCTGAGGATCCCTGAGCACTGCCAGGTATGGCCTCCCCCTAAAAAAAAATAGAAGCCAATGCAGTTGAAATGGTGGAAATATACCATATAGTTAAGAACTAGAGATCTACTTCCCACTGTACTATTGCTCCGGGTCCCATGTTGTTTCTTGGACCATACTCAATGGTATTCAGAGGTTATTCTTGGCTTTGTGCTCAGGAGTGTTTCTTGGCAGTGCTCGGTGTGTGTTACCAGGAGATTTGAACCTGGATTGTCCACATGTACCTTATCCTCCCTGTACTGTCTCTCTGGTCTCCTTTTATTGGGCATGTTTGGGTGGTTGCAAAGCCTGGAATTGAACCAAGACCTCAGACTTACAAGGCAAAGTGTTCTACTGCTGAACCACATCTCTGGCCCAAAAAGTCTAACTTCGTTTTGGGGACCATACCTGCTAAGGGGTTATTTCTGACTCTGTGCCCAGGGATCAGTCCTGAAAAGGCCCTGGGGACCATAGGGGTGTCTAGGATCAAACCCAGGCCATCATGTTCAAGGAAAGCCCCCTTCCTGTTGGACCATCTCTCCAGCCCCCAATAGTCTTAATTTTATTTTTTTTTTAATTGGACTACTCAGCCCTGGAGCGCTAGCACAGCGGATAGGGCATTTGCCTTGCATGCAGCCGACCCAGCTGACCTGAGTTCGAATCTCCTGCCCCTCTCGGAGAGCCTGGCAAGCTACCCAGAGTATCTAGCCTGCACGGCAAAGCCTGGCAAGCTACCCGTGACGTGTTCGATATGCCAAACACAGTAATAAGTCTCACCATGTTACTGGGCCCGCTCGAACAAATTGATGAACAATGGGAGGACAGTGACAGTGACAAATTGGACTACTATCTGAATTGTTAGCTTCTGATATAATCTGAGAGCACATAGTTTTCTGGATATTTTAATATCTTCTGCAACCATATGACAGGGATTTAATTTCTCTGTCTAGAGTTTGATATCAGATAAGGCATTGAAAGTGTTTAAGAACTTCTTATAATTTCTGTTGTTCTGCTTTGGGGTCACCCCTGGCAGTGCTCAGGGGTGACTTCTGGCTTTGCACTTATGCTCAGGGGATCATATCCAATGCCGGGGATCGAACCTGGATCTGCTGCATGAAAGACAAGCACCTTGCTATACTATTTCTCCAGCCCCTGTTCCATGCTTCTACTTAGCACTGAGGTTTTTTTGTATTAGAAATTAATCAGATGGTTATTATTCAGGACAACTGTCAAATAATAATTAAGATACGAGAGGAAGAGGTAGTAATGCACTTCCCTTGCATAGGATAGACCCAGGTTCAATCCCAGACACCATGTATACCCTGAGCACTGCCAGGAGTGATCCTTGAGGGCGAATCAGAAATAAGCCCAAGTCTTATCTGCTTTTCTCTCTTGATTTTTGGTGTTTGGGTCACACTTAATAGTACTCAGTGCTTGGAACTCGGAACTCCTGACTCTGCTGTCAAGGATCACTTGTGGCGGTGCTTGGGGGAACCATATGGGATGCTGGGATTGAACCAGGGTGTGCCACCCACATACAAGGCAAAAACGTCCTATCCATGAACTCTCGCTCCAGCCCCTCTTTTTTAAAAATCTGCTTTTCTTATCAACTCTTCAGGTGGTGAGTGTAAGGTTTAGTCCTGAGTAGGGCTGCTCGTATACTACATTTATGCTAAATTTATCATTTTACTTTTGGAATAGCCCTTAATGGGCTGTTTAGATAACTGGTTATAGAAAAAATAATTGTCACAAGGTCCATTGTAGACTTATGGTAGTTTTCTTTCCATTACTTTGTTTCTTTTCTTTTTTTTCTCTTTGGGTCACACCCAGCGATACACAGGGGTTCCTCCTGTCTCTGTGCTCAGGAATTACTTCTGGTACTTCTGGTGGTGCTTGGGGGACCATATGGGATACTGCAGATTGAACCCCAGTTGGCCACATGCAAGGCAAACACCTTACCTGCTGTACTATCGCTCCGGCCCCCTCTTTCTTTCTTTTCTTCTTTCTTTCTTTCTTTCTTTCTTTCTTTCTTTCTTTCTTTCTTTCCTCTTTTTCCTTTCTTAATTTTAATTGAGTCATAGTAAGAAACACAGTTACATTGTACAAAGTTGTTCATTATTGGATTTTAGTCATTTCATGTTTCAATAACCTGTTCCTTCAGCCATAAATTTTTCTTGACTGGTTAATTTTATTTCCCTAGTTACTATTTCTCTTTTACTTATATAATAACTTTAGTACTCACATATTCTGTAAGTATCCTGTACTACTGCATTTTATAATCTTTGTATAATCTATGTATAAGGCTTGCCTCCTTATCACAGTAAATAGCTCATAATCTCTGTATAGCTCCTTATAATAATATACTTTGTTCTGTTTGTCAAGCATTTACTTGTAAATAATTGTGGGATTATTTAAGCAGTTTTGTTACTGGATGTTATGTATATAATCTAATTGTTTCTACACATAAGGCATAAATTCTAATGAAATGGAAAAATTGCCCATTAACTTCTTGGCTAGTTTTCTCAGTAATAAAGAAATATTGGAAAAGAAATAACTTTTTTGTAGTACTGGGAGTTCAACTCAGGATCCTTGGGGCTAGAGAGACAGACAGTACAGCAGTTAGGGCATTTTACCTTGTACACGACTGACCCAGGATTGATGCCTAACACCCTCTCTGGTCCCCCAAGCCCATCAGGAGTGATCTCTCAGTATAGATTCAGGAGTAATCCATGAGTACCACCAGGTGTTCCCCACCCCTCAAAAAATCCACCCATGGGGCCGGAGTGATAGTACAGCAGATAGGGTGTTTGCCTTTCATGCGGCCAACTTGGGTTCGATTCCTGGTATTCCATATGGTCCCTCAAGCTAACCAGGAGTAATTCCTGAGTGTAGAGCCAGGAGTATTCTGGGTGTGACCCAAAAGGCCAAAAAAAAAAAAAACCCATCCCCCAAAACCAGAGTCTCATGCAAACAAGGCATATACTTTACCAAAGAAGAGATTTTCATTTTCTTTTTGGGCCACACCTGACATGCTAGGGATTTACTCGCAGCAGTGCTCAGGGGAATGGATGTTGCTGTAGAGCACATGTGACCCTCTCATTGATGGATCCTATTTATTTATTTATTTATTTTGGCGGGGAATACCTAATCGTTCAGGATTATTCCGGTCAATGATTGGAGTACGGTATGTGGTGCTGGGAATTCAATTTAGGTAAGGCAAGTGACTTACTCTATTCTATCTTCTCAGGCCCACCAATGGATATTTGTATCTTTTTGGTCTTTTTGTATCTTTTGTACTCTTGAGTCACTCCTGGCAGTGCTATGAGACAATATATAGTGCTGGAACTTGAACCCAGGTCAGCTGCAGGAGAGATAAGCACCTTACTTGCTGTAACTATGTCTCTGGGCCATAAGTTTTTTGTGGGGGAAGGCAGGACCCACACCCAGCAGTGCTTGACCTTACTCATGATTCTGCACTTGGAGATTTCTCCTGGTGGTGCTGGAAAACAATATGGGGTGTCGGAGATTGAACCCAGGTTGACTGCTTGCAAGGCAGTACTATTTCGCCAACCCCTGGACCATAATTTTTAAAAGAATTTTTACCTTTACCTTGTTACTCGGTAGCAAGTACGTTTGTTTTGTCTGGATTGACTTCTGTCTTGTGTGTAGTTGTTTTATGTCTACATTTTTATATGCTTAAATTTCACATAACTGATCACATTCATCTATGTTTTTGAACAGAAAAGAAGCTCAGAAATGTTTCTGTGGATCAGCTAATTGTCGGGGTTACCTGGGAGGAGAGAACAGAGTCAGCATCAGAGCAGCAGGAGGGAAAATGAAGAAGGATCGATCTCGTAAAAAGGATTCAGTAAGTGTTCCTTTCACATTTCGGCTTTTATAACAAATTTTAGGCATAAAGTGGCTTTTAGGTTGAATTTTGCAGTCAGTCTATTGCTAGGGAAATTCAGAACCACAATGAGATAGATATGGAAAGGAAGCATGTTTAGTTTTTTGGTTTTTGAATGCTCAAGGCACTGGGTAGTGCTAGGGATAAAACCTGGGCCTCCTACATAAAAAGCATATGCACTGTTCTTTTTTTTTTTTTTCGGGTCACACCCGGCAATGCACAGTGGTTACTCCTGGCGGTGCTCAGGGAACCATATAGGATGCTGGGAACTGAGCCCAGGTCGGCTGCGTGCAAGGCAAATGCCCTACCCGCTGTGCTATTGCTCCAGGTCCTGCACTGTCCATTTGAACTATCTCCCAACCTTGACTAATAATTTTATATCTGGTTCATAGATATTAAAATTTGGTACTAAAAGATTGGGATTATCTTGAAAATAGGACTTTTTTTTTCAAGCCAAGAACAAATTATATCTTAGTTAACTTTGATTTATTCATATAAATCATGAATTCATATTTATTAATCTAACCTACACTTTTAATATGGGTTGTCTTTTCTTTGGAATACTAAAGTTTGTAACTGTTCTTTGAAACTGTTCTGAAAACCCTCTTTGGCGTGTCCACCGTGTTTTGAGAGATTATAAAGAACCCAAGTGTGAGAATGGAAAAATCTCAGATTTTTTATTTTATTTTAATTTAGTATGTTAGGAAAGTAGTTGATGGCCTTGTTTTTTTAGCCTGGCTTACCCAAGTGCCTAATAGAGCTGAGAGGATTAGTGTTGCTAAATTACTAAAAGAGCTGGGACGAGGACTTTGTGTCTTAAATACTGCCTTTCCTCTTTTTTGAGGATATTTCACCATAATAAGTTTTTCTCAACCCAAATCATTTGTTGTGGTCTGTGGTAAAAATGCCCATTTTCCAGCCTGATCCCAGACCTTTGAACTCTGGGAAAGGAGGTAGGGAACTAGAGATGTTGGTAAGAAATTCCTCTATGATTCTTTTCCTTCCATTCCTGGGCTTTTCAGAAATCAGTTTTTATTTGGTACTATAAATGACAGTCTTTAGATAAGAAAACAGAAGACAGGATTGGAGGAGGTGATAAAAGTAATGATTAATAGATTATTGTTAAGCCCTGATTAATATTTTTGTTTCCAGTTCTTTGTTCTTAGTCTTACTAGTTTTTTAAAAATTTTGTTTTCTAGACAGAGTCTGAGGGGAAATGGTTTGAATCTGGGACCACTCTGGCTCAGTGCTTGGGGAATTATTCCTTCTGGTGCTGGGCTAGAGGAAGAGGATGTACTGGGGATTGAACAGTTCAGCTGCATAGTACCTCTACTATCTTTCTGTCTCCTAAATCTCATGATTCATTTTTTGTGGGGGGAGGGTAGGGGCGCGGGACAGACCTGAAAGTACTCGGGCGTCATTCCTGGTAGACTGGCTATATGGGGTACCAGTCATCCAAGCTGGGTCATCCATGTGCAAGGCAAACACCCTACCTGTTGTACTATCTCTTAGGCCAATCTCATAATTTTTAATACATGTCTAATTTGCTGTGTGATAGGTTTGAGGCTCTGCATGTTCCTAGAACGAGCAGATGCCATTGGGCTACGTTAGCACGCAACAGGGATGAATGGAGACGTTACTGGCACCCGCTCGAGTAAATCAATGAATAACGGGGTATCAAATGATCAAGTATAATTTGCATGTTCCTTTGTTTTGATTCTGACAATTGAACACAGGGCCTCATACATAAAAGGCAGGTAAGGAAGATGCTCTGCCATATTTAGTATCCATAGCCGTGCTTATATTTTGTTATGTTTGTTTTTGGAGGGGGAATTAGTAGATCATAGTTAATTCACGTTGAATACTAGGAAACATTTTCCTTTTTTTTTTCCCCCCACTTTCATCAAAATTGCTTTTATTGAAGGGGGTTTCTCCTCAGTTCTGCTCAGGACTCTGGGGATACTGCAGAGGGTTCACCAGGCCACACCCTTTGGTGCTATGGTGAGGGTGCCAGTGATCAAACTCAGGATCTGATGCATGAAAGGTGTGTTCAATCCCTTGAACTGTCTTCTTGGTCAAGGTTTCTTTTATTATTTTTTGTTTGTTTGTTTGTTTGTTTGGTTTTTGGGCCACACCTGGCAATGCTCAGGAGTGACTACTGGCTCTGCACTCAGGAATTAGTCCTGGAAGTGCTTGGGGGACCATATGGAATGTCCTGGGATTGAACCTGGGTTGGCTGCATGCAAGGTAAGCGCCTTAGCCCCCTTAACTTTTAAAAATCTTAAATTCACAAATTGTTATTTTTATTTTTAAGAAAATGTTGTGACCCGTATGGTCCTTAAGCACAGAACCCGTAGCAACCTGGTTGTGGCCCAAAATAGAAATCACGGAGGGGAAAAAGGAAAACATTAATGGCATTTTATCCTGCATCCCCTGTGTTAGACATTGATTATGCACTAATTTCTTGCTGTTATGATTACATCTATGTAATGCTTAAAGACAGGTGATTGATTGTCCGTGTTGAATATGTCATAAACTTGGTGATTACTTGATAGAGATATAATAGTACGTCTCTTAGTCACAAGTTTGTAATTTATAATTTGTAACATACAGACTGGAAATAATCTGAACTATTCAAAGTACAACAAACAAGTATCCAGATAATATATTTAGAGTTGATACTAATATTTAAAAAAAAAACACAAAAGAAAATTAAACAGCTGCCACAGATAGCTAAGTACTCAGTAAACACATGAAAATTTATTCAGCATCATTAATAATCGGGAATATTCACATATTCACAAGATAGGTACAAATTTAGTATAATGGCACACAAGAACAGCAGGTGATCTCGTGCGGTGCTGGCGTGGTGTAAATGGATTTAACAACTTGAAAAATTTTGGTGTTACTTAATAAAGATAAATGGATATATATAAGCCACTGGTTGCACTCTTGTGTATGGTATAGAACAAGAGGGAAACCTGCTACAGTATTTTATCAGGAGTCACAGCATTATTGCTTACATTAGGAAAAAATATAAACTCAAATATCCAGTGTGAGCATATATAAGTTATGTAAGTACTTTATTTAAAATTAAGAAAATGTAAGAACGATGGCTGTGGATAATGGTATGGGTAACTCAGGAGGTACGGTTAAATGAAAGAAAAAACATAATGAAAATAAAAAGTTGGTCCAAAACTGGAGAGCTAGTGCGATAGGTTAGGAAGGCTCTTGCCCTTGCATACAGCTCATCTGGGTTCTAAACCTGACACCACATATGGTCTTAAGCACACAGAGTGTTATTGCCCCCTCCCCCAATTTTTTGGTCCTATATGTTTTTATTTCAACATAACAGTTAAAAGAGACAAAATGAGGGGCTGGAGTGAGATACTACAGCAGGTAGGGTGCTTTATTTGCTTGGGGCTGACCCAGGCTCAATCACTCACACTCCATATGATTCTCCAAGCTCCGCGAGGAGTGATCCCTGAGCATAGAGCTAGGGAAAAAAAATAGAGTTTGGGGGTTTGTATATAGATAGTAAATCTCTCTCTCTCTCTCTGTCTCTCTCCCCCCCCACCTTTTACTGGCTCGCTTTCCTCATTTTTTATCTTAACAATTTCAAATCAACTTCTGTGAATTCAGTTCTGGTGACTTTTAAGTTTAACTACTCCCTTTTCGTAGCCTTTTACTTTTTAAAAAATATTAATATGGGGGACTGGAGTGATAGCACAGCCATTAGGACATTTGTTTAGGGGCCAGAGAGATAGTTCTGGGGTTATAGTGTTTGCCTTATGTGAAGCTGACCTCGGTTCCATCGCCAGCATCCACAAATACTACCAAGAGTGACCCCTGAGCTAAGAGTACTTCCTGGGTACTTATTTTCCCTCCCAGTATGATTAACTTGTTATTGTTCATTTTTATTTATTTACTTATTCTTTTTGGGTCACACCTGGCGGTGCTCAGGGGTTACTCCTGGCTCATGCACTCAGGAATTTCTCCTGGCAGTGCTCAGGGGACCATATGGGATGCTGGGAATCGAACCTGTGTCGGCCATGTTGGCTGTGTGCAAGGCAAACGACTTACTCGCTGTGCTATCGCTCCAGCCCCCATCATTTTTAAATGAATTAATTTTATTTCCCCTATAATAAATTCTTTTTATATTGCAACACAACTACAGAATAATCTGGAGTATATTGATTTTTTTTGCTAATTGTTACTTAAATGTAAGGTTTGAAATGTACAAAAGATATTTGTAAACTATAGCATAATTATATGCTATAGCATAATTTTATGACATTGGTGGTAAGAAATGTACACTGGTGAAGGGATGAATTTCGGAACATTATATAACTAAAACAATCATGACAAGTTTGTAACTGTAACTCATTGTGATTAGATTATTTTTAAAAAATTATATAATTATAAAATGAATACTTACTTTTCTCTGCTTCCATGTTCCTGTCTGTATCCCAGAGTTTACCACTATTTTGAATTTTGTGTCTTAATGCCCTATTTTGGTTTGTTTTGGGCACACCTAGTGATGTTCCAGGCTACTCCTCATTCTCTATTCAGGAGTCATACTCTGCAGCACTTAGGGGACCATGAGGCACCTGGGATTAAACCTGGACCTCATGCATGCAAATAATGTCCTCCAGCCTATTGAGCTATTTTTTCTGCCCTATTCTATTTTTTTTTAAATAACCATTTTCAGGGGACTATGAGGACAGCAGTTGTACTTTGATTCCTGGCAGTACCACACATGCCTAGTGCAAACCTGGCTAATTTTGCTGTTTGGGATTTCTCTGTAATCCAGAAAAGATTTTGAGGTGCATTACAATGGATTTATACACTATGTAATCTTCTCACCATCATTTGTTTATGTAGCATTGTAATTGTAAGATTGACATTACATTTAGCTATACCTGATTTCCTTTCACTCTCTCTGGTACTTAATTGTATCAACATCTCAGTTTATCCAACCTGACCACACTCATTCATTGCAGTTGTTTTTTGCTGTTGTTTTGAAAAGTTATTCAAACATTTTTGTGCATCTCTATATTCATGTAGTTTTCCTAGGATTTATCTATTTATTTATTTTGCTTTTTGGGCCACACCTAGTGATGCACAGCGGTCACTCCTGGCTCTACACTCAGGAATTATTCCTGGTAGTGCTCAGGGGACCATATGGGATGCTGGGAATAGAACCTGGGTTGGCCACGTGCAAGGCAAACGCCCTACCCGCTGTGCTATCACTCCAGCCCCTCCTAGGATTTATTCTTAGGTGTGCATTTGTTAGGTATAAGGGGTACAAATACTTTGCAAACTAATCTGTTTTTTTCTGAAATACTTTACGAATAGTGTAATTTGCTCTTTGGCAGTTACTTTTTGTTGTTTCTGTTTTCATTCACTGCAACATCTTTAGCCCTAATAATTATATTTGGGCTAGAGCAATAGCACAACAGGTAGGGCATTTGCCTTGCGTGCAGCCGACCCGGGTTCGATTCCTCCGTCCCTCTCTCAGAGCCTGTCAAGCTACCGAGACTATGCCGCCCGCGTGGCAGAACCTGGCAAGCATGCCAAAAACAGTAACAACAAGTCTCACAATGGAGACGTTACTGGTGCCCGTTTGAGCAAATCTATGAACAACAGGAGGACAGTGCAGTGCTATAGTGAATTATATTTGATATATAGTAAGTCTTGGTAAATACTTGGTGAGTAAATGAAATGTTTTTCAAATTGATCTCATGAAGGGCTGGAGAGATGTGTATAAGTAAGACACTTGACTTATGGTTGGCTTGGATTTGATCCTCATCACCACATATGGTCTCCTGAGCAATGCCAGGAGTGATTACTGAGCACAGAGCCTAGAGTAAGTCCTGAGCACTCTCTGGTGTGTCCCAGACCCACCCCACCCCAAAACAAATCAAATTGATCTCATGAGTTTATACTATATTTAGTGGCAAGTAAAAGTAGACGGTCTTTGTTTTTTTTTTTTTTATAGTCTTTGCCTAAACTTGGTATATTAATCAGATTTTCCCATATTTACCATAATAATTGTGATGTGGTTTCTTACTGTCTTCTCCTATTCAGGGGATTAGGGTTACACCTGGTAATGCTCAAGGCTTACTCTTGGCTCTGCACTCAGGAATCACTCCTGGCAGGACTAGAGGAACCATATGTGGTACCAAGGCTTGAACCTCAGTCAGCTGCATGTAAATGCCCTAACAGCTGTAGTGTTGCTCTGCCCCTCTCACTGTGTTCTTGTGTTTTTCTTACTTTAGATGGTATTGAGAATGATGTTGAGTGTCTTAGGTTGATTTTTAATTTAGTGGTTTGAAGGGTTAGGGAGATAGTTCGAAGAAGTATGTAGAGCACATGCTATGCCGGACTATATCTGATGGGGTTAGCCACATGCAAGGCAGGTGCCCTCTCTGACTCCACAAGATAATTTTTATTGAATGAAATTTACTTACATGTGAGGAGAGAGGAAGAGAGGAATACATGTTCAAGAGAACACAGGCTTGAAAGAGAAACCTAGAGCTCTAGGTTTGATTCCTTGCATGTTGTGGTTCCCTGAATACTTCCAGGAGCTGATAACCCAGGGATATCCCCCAAGCACCAGGACAAAAACTAAGTGTTAAAATTTGGTTCAGGGGCTGGAGCAATAGCACAGTGGGTAGGGCGTTTGCCTTGCATGCGACCGACCCGAGTTCGATTCCCAGCATCCCATATGGTCCCCTGAGTACCACCAGGGGTAATTCCTGAGTGCAGAGTAAGGAGTAACCCCTGTGCATCACCAGGTGTGACCCAAAAAACCAAAAAAAAAAATTGGTTCATTGAATTTTTTCTGTTGTTTTATAACCATATATTTTTCTCTGTTGTGGTAGGTGGATGGAGAGTTAGAAGCCCTGATGGAGAATGGTGAGGGTCTCTCTGATAAAAACCAGGTGCTCAGTTTATCCCGACTAATGGTTAGAATTGAAACTTTGGAGCAGAAACTTACCTGTCTGGAGCTTATACAGGTGAACAGTCTGATGATAACTTATTTTTTGTTTCTGAATTTAAGGTGGGATGTTTAATATAGAATTTAGAATGGAGAATACAAAAAAATAATTTTAATAAGTGATTTAGCTTTAAAGTGGTGTTTTGTCTGATTTTGAAAGCCATCTTTGTTTAATCAGAGAACATGGTGGATTTTTATGTTTGTAAAAATTCATGACACTTGATGTAGTTTGTTTTCTCATTAGCATGTCAGGCCATTTTTCACTCAAGGACTTCAGAGCACTGAATTTTAACTGTAATCTCTTTGTGACAGTTGCCAGAAGTTGGAAAATTAAAAAAAAATTGATTAAAAAGAAAAAAAGCTAAGCTAAGTAAAAACAGTATTTTGTATTAGTATCTGAACAGGAAAAATTGTTTAGAGAATAATTTTTATAAATAATTTTTCAGTAAAAATAGTGACTCAGATTTGTTTCTTAGTCTTTTGGAATTTTCATTATAAACAAGTTATTAATGTTTATACAGTTTTCTAAGATTTACAGTTTCCAAAGTTGTACAGTTTTAATAATGTTAAAGTTTGCTGTCTACTTAATAGTTTTACAGTTCTAGTTGAGATACAAAAATAGAATTTCTGCTTTTTTGTATATTAATATGATGAGACTCCTTAGTCCTTTTTGTAGGTCCTCTTTAATACTCTTTCTGGTATTGTCTCCCTGCCACGTCAATTTCTTGCATTCTAATTCCTTTCACCTGCGGAAGAACACACACTCACAATCTTGCCTGAAGTCCTTTCTGGAACGTCACGGACTGTCTTTGTTGTGGATCTGGATGGCAGAACTGGGTGACGGCCGGGAAAGTAACCAAAAGCTTCAGGAAGAGGTCAGTCCACATTCAACTTCCTGGTTTCTCGAGCCACTATTTTGTGTAGGCAGGAGGGTTTGTGATAATATTGATGATTATAAGTTCAGCATTGTGTATGCTGCTGATATAAAATAACTATCACCCTAATATTATTTCTGTATAAACTTTATATGCATTTTGTTAGCAGTGAGGTTATACCCATGGTTTCCCTTGTAGTATCTTTTGTTTTAGGGAGTGGTCCACACCCAGAGGTGCTCAGGACTTACTCCTGGCTCCATTCAGGAATCACTTCTGGTGGGGATCAAACCCGGATTGGCCACATGTGAGGCAAGTGCCCTGCTTGCTGCACTATTGTCCCATGATGTATCTTTTTAAGATTGGTATGACATGATTGGGAAGTGTGAGTGCAAGATATATTAAAAATCTAATTTGCAAATACAGTTCTAAATTTAGAGCTATAAATTTGTTCTAAAAATAGACTGAACTACATGAAACCTTAATTCTGAGGTTCTAAAGTTATTATTGAAATCTGGATGGCAAAAGAGTAGTTTGAAAGAAAGAAGAAATGTTTTTTCTTCAGCATCACAGAGGTGGCCCTGACTGGTAGTCCCCGACACTGCCAGGCCTGAAACATATCACAGCATCAGGTTCTGTATAAACCTCCAGCAATTGGCTGAGACTTGCTGGGGAGCCTCCTGAGTACTACTTGAGAGGCCCCCACCCTCCCAAAAAAAGGGCTTTTAAAAGTTCTGAGTGAATTTTTTTCATTGTCAGCATTGTAGGTGGATTTGTTATATTACCTTATCATGAAATAATGTTTTCTAATTTGATTGATTGGCAGTGCTGTTAGTGGAATCGTGTTGTTGATTACTTTCCCATTAAATACTGTTTTCTCTTTTCCTGAGTTTTAGGAACCGCACCTCACCTGACAGTGTATGGGGTGAAAAACATTGTGCTGGGGATCAAATCTGGGCCTGTTGCATGTGGAACATATGCTCTAGCTCACTGAGCTATCTTTCTGGCCCAAAAACTGTTTTCTAGTATGGCTTAATTTAGTTATTTTTAATAACAGTTTCTAATATTTCCCAAAATCATTTAATAATATGCTTCAAAAACAGAAACGTGAAAGTGGTTAAATAAATGATTGTGCTTGCCTTCATTATTCTCCCAGGAGTTTTGGTAATAATTGGGTATTGTGTAAGCCTTGGAGTTTCTGTAGAACTTTATAGGGGAGTACTTAGCTACTTTTTTTTTTTTAATTGCTCTGTTTTGGTTTTGGGCCACACCAGGCCGTGTTCAGAGATTATTCCTGGAAGTACATAGGGGACCGTATGGAACGCTAGGGATTGAATGTGGGTCAGCAGCATACAAGGCAAGCGCCTTACCTGCTTTACTCTCTCTCTCTGGCTTGGGAGTACTGTGCAAGAACTTTTTTAAATTGAAAACCCTAGGTTCCCCGCATATCATGAGGAGTACTGCCTGGGTACCATTGTGTGAATCCCGCTCCCCGCCCCTCCTTCAAAAAAATAGACCCAACAATTTTTGTTCTTTTTTAAAGAAAATAGTGTTATGACATTTAAACTCTTCTGTGGTGAGACTTTTGTTTTAATTTAATAAGTTTTTTTTTTTTTTTTTGCTTTGTTGGGTCACACCTGGCGATGCACAGGGGTTACTCCTGGCTCTGCAATCAGGAGTTACTCCTGGCAGTGCTCAGGGGACCATATGGGATGCTGGGAATCGAACCCAGGTCGGCTGCGTGCAAGGCAAACGCCCTACCCGCTGTGCTATCTCTCCAGCCCCAAGATTTTTTTTTAAAGCTCTCACTATTCAAGGCAGAAATTAGCTGAGCCTCATTTAGTGATTTGAAGTCACCTGATGTGTTTTATTTATTTTTAAAATTTTGTTTAACCAGATTATAAAGACTTTGGAACATTTACCAATTCCTACTAAAAATATGTTGGAGGAGAGCAAAGTACTTCCAATTATTCAACGTTGGTCTCAGACCAAGACTGCTGTTCCTCAGTTGAGTGAAGGAGATGGCTATTCCAGTGAAAATACATCTCGTGCTCATACACCACTTAACACTCCTGATCCTTCTGCCAAGCTAAACACAGAAGCTGAGACAGACACCCCAAAGAAGCTCATGTTTCGTAGACTTAAAATTATTAGTGAAAATAGCATGGACAGTGCAATATCTGATGCTACCAGTGAACTCGAAGGCAAGGATGGCAAAGATGATCTTGACCAGTTAGAACATGTTCCTGCAGAGGAAGAGGAAGAATTACAGTCACAACAGCTACTCACACAACAGCTGCCTGAATCTAAAGCCGATAGTGAAATGGCTGTGGAGACCAGCAAGTTACCGACATCTGAACAAGAGGTTGACACTGAAGTAGAGCCTAAAGAGAGCAATGGCACAAAACTGGAAGAACCTATTGTTGAGGAAACACCATCCCAAGATGAAGAGGAGGGTGTATCTGATGTGGAGAGTGAGAGAAGCCAGGAACAGCCAGATAAAACAGTAGATATAAGTGACCTGGCCACCAGGCTCCTAGACAGTTGGAAAGACTTAAAGGTAAGAAAGCTTTTTTTCTTTTGGTTAATTTTAACCTGAATTACTCAGGTTTAGAGTTACTGAGACCTTAAGTTGACTTACCTATTTTCTTAGTGATACATGGAATCCTGTTTTTCTTATTGACAGCCAATCATAAATGTGTCAAAATGCTCTATATCATGGCAAGAGATATCAGCCAAACTAATACACATTGTCAGTTAGAAAAGTGTTCATGACAAAAAAGTGTTCACAACAGTGAAATCAGTTATCCAAAGTGTTTTGTAATTGTAAAGGAATCTGAATAACATGTATGATGATTTATTTTTAAATACTACATAGAAGTCTGTGTAAGAAAAATATGAATGTTTAAATTAATTGGAATTTTTTTGAATATACTAAAAATTACTTAAATTAGAAAACCAGAGTAAGTTAATAATTTCTCACAAAAAGTAGGAGAATAATTTTTTCTCTTTTTTTTTTTTTTTGTGGGGGCCACACCCGGTCATGCTCAGGGCTTATTACTAGCTCTGTGCTCAGGGATCACTTCTTGTGGGGCTCAGGGAACCATATGTGATGACAGGGATTGAACCTGGGTCTACTGTGTGCAAGGCAAAAAGCACCCTACCTGTATTTTATTGCTCTGATCCTGATTTGGCTTTTTTTTTTTTTTTAATAGTACTGTTTTTTAGTGCTTATTTCTTTTTGGACGAAAGAGGAAAAAATAGGTCTGGGACCCTTCTATTAATATATAATCTCTTGTTAAAGAATGTAGCAAGATGTACAAGGTTTGTTTTGCAGAAAACCCAGTCTAGGTCTTGGGTAAATATAAAAGTGAATAAATGTATCAGCCTAGGAGCAATGTGGTACATTTTGATTGTAAGTAAACTGGAAATCAGTTCTTGAAGACCAGTGGGGGAACAGGTTACTTCTTAGCGTTGACTTTTTTCTGGCTGTTCTTTTTTCTGCAAGATGTAAAACAACCAGATAGACCAGCAGTACAGATATATTTGCAGCAAGATGAACACTTGAGTACTTTTACACCAATATAACCATAAAGTTTATCCCATTAATTGTACATTTTAACACATGAAACTGGCCTGAGTAAAATGAGTCATTTGTTGGGTGTGCACTGTGCTTATTTTCAGCATTCTTAATTTACTGTGTTGAGACCCTTCTTTAAGTACGGTACAGTTTAAGTTCCTACTTAACCCATTGACCTCTTACTCATGCTACTTTTTCATCACTTACTGAGCCTTATAAAAAAAAAAAATCTCACCTTTCGATGGTCAAGGAAGGATTCATCATAAATCTGCTGTGATAGAATATGTGAATATTGGAATTACAGTCAATGAAAAGAGAGATGCGTTATGGTCACTTGAAAGACCTTAATTTAAGGCCTTTTTCATGAGGACACAGGAATCCCTGGAAGAAGTCCTTTTTGTATTTGGAGACTGCTAATAGAGCATGTACAATGTCTGGGTCAGCAGGAAAGGAGGAAATAAAGACAAGAATACAAAACATAGTAAAGCCTTTTACATAGAAATATAGAGAGAATAGGGATGTAGAGCCAGTTCACATTTGTTTGATAGAACTCTAGATGATAATTTTTTTTTACTAAGACATAATCAAAATTTCTTATAAACCTCAAGTTCAGAGAAAGCTGATTTTTGTTTATATCATGGTAGCTTGTTTCTGTAATTATAAAGGTTGGAATTAGTCTTTCGGATATCCTTACCATAGTTAGATATAAGTGGTCATTTAAACTCATACTCTAGCCAAACATTTTTAGTTCTATAAAGTTATTTCTACCCCTTCTTGTTATCCTTTCTACTCCTGTGTAAAATATTATGCCAGTTGCACAGTACTATGTAACTTGATGATACTCTTGAATGTATGTTTAAGATTTCATTTCTTCTTACAACATATTCTTCTTAACCATCATACTTTGGATTTACCCAATTCTTAGTATTAAGGAAGCCATTAAATAAAATTTTCCTTCTTCAAATTTTAATTCGCTCTGGAATCATTATCCATCTAGAATTCACATGTGATAAATGTTTCTCCTTTTCTGAAGTGTGATGTTTGTTGCACATTGATGTTGAGATTCTTAATTTATCATTCTAATTAGTGTTTACCTTGATTCTTATTTCTGACTTCAATATGGTTGTCCTTACAAACAGATCAGAAGCTGTATTTGCATCTAACCAAAACAGTTGAAATTGGGAACCATAATTTGAACATGTATTAGTGAAACACATCGACTTCAATGACTATATATCCATACTGTATTGGCATTGATGAGAGTTAACTACTTCTGTCCGACTTTCACCTATGTGTTCGAGTAGACATTGGCAGAAAAGAAATTTACTCAACCAATCTTTATTAAGCACCTTTTGCCAAGTGCTATGTTAGTTGCTAATTCATTATCATTTTAAAAAAGCATTGATCTAAGATTATGGTCATGTTAGCCACTCCATGCTTCCCTGACCTCCTGGGATCACTGTAACAGTGTGGGATATGTGTTCCATTTGGCCTTTCTACTGGATGGACTGAAGAACTAAGAGTGCTTCAGATTCTTAATTTTGATTTTTCTGTGAAGGCAGATGATAGGGATCATCAGCAAATAAAAGAGGGTGGGAGGGAAGGGAATGAAGCTTCATGAATTACTCTTTGTCCTCCCACATCTGATGATGATCCCCTTTGTAACTTGAACCATTTCCATCTAGCTTCTCAGGGCAGCAAGGAGCTTGTTAACATCACCAGCTGACCATGTGTCTCCTTTTCTCAACTCCATTTTCAACTTCGTGCTGAAGAAAAACAAGAACCTAGCGTGCATTCTGTGAAGAAACAGGAAGATGGTTGGGAAGTTGGATGATGCATGAAAAATATAATAGGTGAAAAGAGGACAGAGGTGGTTAACTCACTGGCGCCGGCGTTATTTTGGTGCGTCCATTGCCGACAATGGATGTCGTTCCGGGAAAATCCCGACTCCTGGCGAGAAAGGATTAAGTGAGCTACTTTTTCTATACCTCTATACACAGGACCAATGCCTTGACTTCACAAGGCTTACACACCAGACTCCTAAAGTAGACCTCAACAAGATACATTACCTAGAACACTACACATGGCCATATATTCATTTTCACATTTACTGGACTATATTTTCAGCAGGGGCATGTGCATATATTTCTTTTTTGCAAGAGAAATTGTTGTACATCACTCCCCTGCTGAAAATATACCCTAGACTTTACAGGGCAAAACATCTGGTTACAAGTGAAGATTACTTTAACTTGACTGGAAAATCTTCATTCATTTGGATCATGAGAAGAAGAGGTAAGGTTCCCAAGAATTTGGCATCATCAGTTTCATTAAACACTTAGAGGTTGTGATGGCTAGTGATTCCAGAGCCTCTCTTATAAAATACTTAGGTTACAGGATATGAATCCCTGAGTTAAGTCTGAGTAGTAGAAATTTATACCTCAGCTAGATGATTTAGGGATGTTATATATATGGGTATGGGTGTGTGTGTGTGTATGATTTAGGGATATTTGTGTGTGTGTGTGTGTGTGTGTGTGTGTTCCTGGGGATCAAACCCAGGGTCTTATTTGTGCCTGGCAAGTGCTCTACATCTGAGCCACAACCCAAGCCCCGAGTTGAACTCTTCTTAATGGCTGTTCATGTTCTTTTTATCTTTATTTCATGACGTTATCATTAATTAAGGAAACATTTTCCTAGAAAGCTAGGCATTAAAGTCTACAGAAAAAAAAAATTAAAAACCTAATTTCCCAGCTATGCAATTCTGAGTCACTGCTTGGGATTTATGTTAATAATTGATATGATACATGAAGTCTGTTAAGCAGCATTTAAAAATGAAGTTAATGTGTTTCTGTAATAAATACCAAATCCTAAGTAGAGATTATTTTTGTATCCATAAAGATTTGTGTTAAAATTTTTCTTTAAATTTGGTCTTATTTTAAAGAATGCTGTTTTTAGAGTCCAGATAGATAGTACAGTGGGTAAGGCACCTTGCATGGGGCCAACCTGGGTTCAAAACCTGATATCTGGGCTGGAGCAATAGCACAGAGGGTGGGGCGTTTGCCTTGCACGCAGCCGACCTGGGTTCATTTCCCAGCATCCCAGTGGTCCCCAAGCACCGCCAAGAGTAGTTCCTGAGTGCATGAGCCAGGAGTAACCCCTGTGCATCACCGGTATGACCCAAAAAAGGAAAAGAAAAAAAAACCCTGACGTCCCATTTGGTCTGCTGACCCCCCCAGGAGTGATTCCTGAGTGCAGAACCAGGAGTGAGCCTGAGCACTTCCAGGTGTAACCCCAAAAACAAATTTTAAAAAGAATGCTATTTTACAGCCTGTTCCTTTGAATATATTTGTTTCTTGCTAAAAGACCAATGTGTTTCAAATATTTTCATCTAAATCAGGGGTTGCTCAAATCTTCCCCACTATCTTCTTATTTTTTTTTTAACTTGTTTCTATTAAGGCTGTTCCTAGTTTTGCTTGGCTTGGTGTGATGCTAGACTTGGAATTCTGAGGGCTAATAGGATTACAATCCATTGATGCCTCGGAAGCCATGTAGAGCTAAGGATTGAATGCAGGGTCTTGCACATGCCAGGCATGTTCTCTGCCACTGTGCTGCTCTGTAACCCCAGATTATTTTGTAACACAGCCATGCTTATTCATTTCTATGCATTTATCATGATTGCTTCTGTGTGGAATTGATAAGAGTTATTAAGTAGTTGATTCAGACTGGATGGCCAACATAGCCTGAAATATTTACTGTCTTATCCTTTATGAAAAAGGTTTGCCAGTATTTGATCTGAATGATAAAGTATATAATCTGGCTATTCCGATCATTCAGATTTTTAAGGAACTTGTTTGAGTGAGCTCTTAATTCTGTTACTCTGAAGATAAAAATGATTATGTCTTTATAGCCTGTGACATTAGTTTTTCTTTAAAGTCTTGTCTCTTGGGGCCACAGCTATAGTCCAGTAGTTAGGGTGTCTGTTTAGCATGCTGCCTACCCTGGTTTGATTCCTGGCAGCACATATGGTCACCCAAGTTTAGTCTGCATTGCCGGGTGTGGCCGAAAATCTTTTTGAATTAAGGGGGGAAAAAGATTGAAATAGTTTACATATACATAAAGGTAAAGGCCCTCCCGTTGATCGTTGATCGTCGATTTGCTCGAGCGGGCCCAGTAACATCTCCATTGGAGACTTTGTTGTTACTGTGTTTGGCATATCGAATACTCTCGGTAGCTTGCCGGGCTCTCCGAGAGGGGCGGAGGAATCGAACTCGGGTCGGCCATGTTGGCCACTTGTAAGGCGAACGCCCTACCACTGTGCTATCGCTCCAGCCCCATATACATAAATAAAACCTTTTTTTTTTTTTTGGTCGGTGCCACAGACCACACCTACTTCATATGTGCTTTACTCACTGAGCTATTTGCCTAGTCCCAGGAGAGGTTACGCATTATGTGATTACTGGGCTAGATATTTATGTAATCTCGTTCTTTCCTTAGCACTATGGTCAACTTAGTTGAATACCTGAGAGTAATAACTGATAACTTGAGACAGGAACTAGTAACCATAATTAAAATGCATTTTCCTTCTTAGTATAGTATTCTTCTTTTTGTTTGTTTCAAGTTTGGTTTCCATTGGGCCACACTCAGCTATGCTCAGAGCTTACTCCTGGCTCTGTGCTCAGAGCTCACTACTGGCAGGTCTCAGGGGACCATAGGGAATGCTGGGGATCAAACCCAGATCAGCTGTGTGCAAGGCAAGCCTCCTACCTGCTATACTATGACTTCAACCCCAATGTTACTATTCTTGGCAGGGACAGAGGGCACACTCAGCACAATGTTCAGGGCTTACTCATGTTGTACTCAGATCACTCCTGGTGGGCTTGGGAGACCGTATAGAGCGCCAGGGATCAAACACAGGCCAACTGTGTGCAAGGCAAGCACCCTGCCCACTTTATTGTGTCTGCCCTCTGTCTCCAGTATTCTTTT
This sequence comes from Sorex fumeus, assembly GCF_029834395.1. Classification (NCBI taxonomy): domain Eukaryota; kingdom Metazoa; phylum Chordata; class Mammalia; order Eulipotyphla; family Soricidae; genus Sorex; species Sorex fumeus. The sequence continues at coordinate 48,330,894 of NW_026606129.1, read as the reverse complement.
ACTTATGACATGATTTCAAACTTAAAAATTGCAAGAATAGTTTTGTGTGTATTCTGCACTTAATACAAATCATAGTGAAAACTAGGAAAAATAGCCAAAAATAGTTTTTTTCCTGATGGTTTGCCTAATTTGTTTTAATTTATAATTGGGGGGTAGGGTAGTAAGGGTGACAGTGCTGAAGAACTATTCCTGTCTCTGCTCAGAAGTGCTCAGAGAACCATATATGGTATCAGGGATTGAACTAGGGTTAGCCGCATGCAAGCAAGCGCCTTAACCTCTATACTCTCTCTAATTATAATTCTTCTAAGTTTAAACAATGAGTTATGCTGTCTAGATAATAGATTATTATTTATTTAGACTTCATTTAGATTCTACTTATTTCTCCACTAAAGCAAAGTTTATTCGGGGAGCTCCATAATCTAAGATGAAGTGTAATAGTGAGTTGTATCTCTTTTATCTTCTTGTCTGAAATAGTTTAGTAGGTCTGAAATTTTCTTGTGTTCTGATTCTCTTCACACTTTTTTTGTCAGGAGTATTTAGTTGTGTTTTTCTCATACTTGATTTGTCCTAATACTGGCATTGTCATCTTTGACCACTTGGTTAAGATGGTTGTCTGTCAGATTTTTTAAAGTAATTTTTCCCTTTACAGTTAAAAAGTGCAGCAGTGATCCCTGTTTGGTAATATGTAAATATTGTTATTCTATCACTATCACCCCATTGTTCATCGAGTTGCTTGAGCAGGCGCCAGTAACGTCTTCCTTCGTCCCTGTCACGTGCTAGTGTAGCCCGATGGCATATTGGGGGCTCTTTCAGGGTCAGGGGAACGAGGACCATCATTGTTACTGTTTTTGGCATATCGAGTACGCCACGGGTAGCTTGCCAGGCTCTGCCGTGCAGGCGGGATACTCTCGGTAGCTTGCCGGGCTCTCTGAGAGGGATGGAGCTTTTGGGGCAATAATAAATTATTATTCACTAAATTTATTTATTAGTGTCAGCAGCCAATGATTTGCCTGAATCAGTTATAATTCAATGGTTACCAAATGATTTTCTAATATTTTATTTTTGTGGTTTTGGTTGGCATTGAAGAAAATTTATTTCTATCTCCCCTTGTGGTTGTTGTGATAACTGGGGCCACACACAGTTGTGATGCTGGGAGGAGTGGGGGTATCACACATTGTGGCATTGTATATGCACATTGTTTGCTTGCTGGGTGTTGCATTCTTTAATTGTGCTATTGTTTTTTGTTTTGGTTTTGATTTTTGGATCACACCCAGCAATGCTTAGGGCTTACTACCTGACTCTGCATTTAGGGTTTATTCCTGATGCGCTCAGGGGACCAAATAGAGTACCAGGTGAAACACATTGAAAACAAGCACCCTATTCACTCTACTATCTCTCCAGCCAGTAGTGCTGTTTCCACATTTTAATTGCAGACTGGGAAGTATGAACTTAATTTCAGTGTTTTTCAAGGGTTGTATACCTGACTGCCGTCTTTGTTTTTTTCCTTTCTTTAATTTTTTTTCTTGAATCACCATGGGATACACAGTTAAAACATTGTTTATGATTGCTCAAGTCTCAGTCATACAGTGTTCAACACCCGTTCCTTCACCAGGGCACATTTCTGCCACCAATGTCCTGTTTCCCTCCCACCTGTCCCACCCTGCCCCCACAGTCTGCATCTAGGACCAAATTCTCTCTCCCCTCTTTCCCACCCTCTCCCTCCCTACCTTCCTCTCTCTCTCTCTCTCTCTCCCTCTTTCCCTCTCTCCCTCATTTTCCTTTTTGGCGGTGTAGTTTGCATTACTATTACTGAAAGGGTATTGTACATATCACTTTTACTTCCTTTAAGCACTCAGTTTGTGTCCAGAGTGATCGTTTCCAACTATCACTGTCATCCTGTTGTTCATCGATTTCCTCCAGCAGGCACCAGTAACATCTCCTTCGTCCTAGCCCTGAGATTTTAGAAAGTGCCACATTCGAGGCTCTTTCAGGGTCAGGGGAATGAGGCCCGTCATTGTTACTGGGTTTTGGCATGTCGAATACACCATGGGGAGTTTGCCAGACTGCCGTGCGGGCAGGATACTCTCCGTAGCCTGCTGGGTTCTCCAAGAATAAGAACTAGATAATAAGATGCTTCCAGGAGCTGGGTTTTATAGTCTCTGGGTCTTGGCCATTGATGGGATAACACGGCGCCAGGGGCAGTTGGTGGTTGTAACACCTACCTACTGGAAGATGGGGGGTCTGGGTGGAGGAGTCCCCATCCCGATCCAAGCAGGCTTGGAGATCTCAGACCCAGGTTCTGCATGCCTGGGTTCCTCTGCCGATTCCTTCATGCGTGAGGTTCGTCCAACCATGTGGAGAGTGGTCTTAAGCATGGCTGTGGCTGGTTCCAGAGGTCTTTGGCTGCTGGAGCTCTGCTCAGGGTGGGAGGGAAACTCAAACCCTCCTCCCCAGAGGCCCCTGTGAGGACAGCCAGGCATGGGGGCAGGAGACAGCATCATTGTCATACTGGTCCCTTTTCTGTCCTAACTGCACTCCCCTTTCCCCTTGGTGGCAAGCATCCTACAGTGGGTCAGTCCTCCTGGCTCTTGTTTCTGCTGCCTGTGGGTATTATTTACATACTTTTTAAAAATACGTGTGTGTGTGTGTGTGTGTGCATGTACGTGTGCGTGTGTGTGTGTGTATTCTGCAAATGAGTGCAGTTCTTCTATGTTTGTCACTTTCTCTTTTCAATCAGCATGATACTCTCCATGTCCATTCATATATAATTTCATGACTTTGTTTTTTCTAACTACTGTGCTGTTAGTGTAGATGTATCATAGTCTCTTTTATCATTCATCTATTCTCGGGCAGTTGAGTTGTTTCCAGATTTTGGCTGTTGTTTCCAGATTTTGGCTGTTGTGAACAGTTTATCTGCAATGAACATAGGCTTGCAGATGGCTTTTCTGCATTGTGTTTTAGGGTATATTCCCAGGATCAGTGTTGCTGGATTGTATGGAATTTCGTTTTCTAGCTTTTTTGAGGAATGTCCATATTGTTTGCCAGAACGACTGGACCAATTGGCATTTCCGCTAACAGTGAATGAGAGTCCCTTTCTCTTCACATCCACACCAGCACTGTTTATTCTTTTTGATATGTGGCATCTCATTGTTGTTTTTGCATCTCCCTGAAAATAAATGATGTAGAACACTTTCTTACTTGCCGTTTGGCCATTAGTTTTTTTTGTTTTTTGTTTTTTGTTTTTTGTTTTTGAGGAAGCTTCTGTTCATCTCTTCTCATTTTTCCATAGGGTTGTATGTTTTGTTTGTGTTGTTTTTAAGTTCTACCAGTGCCTTATGTATCTTGGATATTAACTCCTTACCAGATGAGTGTTGGGTAAGTAATTTTCTCCATACTGTTACCTGTCTTTGTATTCTGTTTATTGTTTCCATTGAAACAATAAAAAAAAGAAGCAGAAACTTCTTAGTTTAATGTAGTTCCATTTGTTTATCTTTGCCTCTGCTTGCTTGTTCAGTGGTGTTTCATCTTACAGATGCCTTTAGGGGTTGGAGAAATAGTATAGCCGGTAGGGTGTTTGCCTTGCACACAGGCCGACCCAGGTTCGATCCTCAGCATCCCATATGGTCCCCCCAGCCACTGCCAGGAGTAATTTCTGAGTGCAGAGCCAGGAGTAACCCCTGAGCATCTCTGGGTATGACCCCAAAAAGCAAATAAATAAAGATAACTTTAGCTTCAATGTCATGGAGAGATCTGCCTATGTTTTCCTCTGTGTACCTTATGGATTCAGGTTTGATATCAAGGCCTTTAATCCGTTTTTATTTGATTTTTGTGCGTGGCATTAGAAAGAGGTCAGGGGGCTGGAGCAATAGCACAGTGGGTAGGACTTTGCCTTGCACACGGCCGACCCGGGTTCGATTCCCAGCATCCCATATGGTCCCCTGAGCATCACCAGGGATAATTCCTGAGTGCACAAGCCAGCAGTAACTCCTGTGTATCGCCAGGTGTGACCCAAAATGTAAAAAAAAAAAAAAAAAAAGAGGTCAGAGGTTTATTTTTTAATGTAGCTGGCCAGTTTTTCGAACACCACTTGTTGAAGAGGCTTTTCTTGCCCCACTTCATTCTTTTTTGGCTGCCATCTTTACATATTTTAGCCATAGTATTTGCATGCATTTGGTTGCTGTACTGTGGAACTTGCATACTTTGTGATGTCAGGATTCCCCAACGTACCACCAGTATTTGCTTCTACATGTTTTGATGTTGTGAAACAAACTTTGCATCATTCTTGCAAGTAGGTGCTTTGTCATTGAACCTTCTGGGCACCTTGGTAGGCTGTTGTGTGTGTTTGTGTTTAAGCAAAAACTTTTGTTGGGCTCATATTTAGTTTTGTATTCCTTGATCTAATTAGATTCAGGGACTTTTGTTTTATTTACTGGATTAGGATCTACCCATTCCATTTTTAAGTTTGATGTTTAAATGATTACTTGTAGCCAGTGGAAGACCCAATAAATTATATTCTCTATAATTTTAACATGTCTTCTTTTTTTCTTCCAACCTCATACATCATGCTGTTTTAGGCTTTTCTTCTACTTTGTCCTGAAATCTGCCATTTCTACAAGAAACTTTTGTTCTTTGTGTGGAAAATGATCATTAGAAACTAAGATCCAGGCTTTAACTGAAGTTGTTGCTAATGGGGGTATTGCTTGTAGGATTTGTCAGCAAAGTGTAAGCAGAACAAAACCAATTATGTATGGAACAGGGCGGGGTGGTATATAACTGTTAATTTGATACTGATTCTCTTCTGAATCTCTTCTGTACTTCTATGACTTTCATCTTTCCCAAGAAAGGTGATTCCTTGGTCATCTAAGTTTTCTTTTGCCCCGTTGTTAAATAGGTCACTTTGTTTTTTCTTTGAAAATTCCTTCCTTCCTCTTTTTCTTTCCAAGGGGTTGAAACCCGTAGTCTCACACATGCAAGTTATTTGTGCTTCCACTGAATCACATCGGTGGTCCCTCTTTGCCATTTTACTTATTTATATTTTACTTATTTTAAACACTGATTTACAAAGTTGTTCATAATACAGTTTTCTAGGCATTAAAAGTTCCAACATCAGTCCCACGTGCCATTGTGACTTTCCCTCCACCATTGTCCCCAGTTTCCCATCAAACCCCCCAAGCGCCCTCCCCACTGTACTATTGCTCCAGCCACCCCACTCCCCAGTAGCACTGTAGCATTGTCCTCCCATTGTTCATCGATTTGCTTGAGTGAGCACCAGTAACCATTGTGAGACTTGTTGTTACTGTTTTTGGCATATTGAATACGTCACAGGAGCTTGCCAGGCTCTGCCATGCGGGCGGAATGCTCTCGGTGTTTGCTGGGCTCTCTGAGAGGGACGGAGGAATAGAACCTGCGTCGGCCGCGTGCAAGGCAAATGCCATATGTGCTATTCTCTTGCTCCACCCCCAGTAAGTGCCTTAATTCCTTTAACATCTGTCTGGCTCAATAGTTTTAGTCTTTAAAAAATAATTTTTTTTTAATTTAGATGTTGTGATGTACAAAGTTGTTTAACAATAGGATTCAGGCATACAATGTTCTCATCTCTAATCCCACCACTCTGATCTGACTCCTCCACCAATTCCCTCCTACCCTCAGCTTGACTCTTTGACTGATGCAATTTTTAAGTTTAATGTACTTTGGGTCCCATACTTTCAGTAGTGTTGGGTTGTAGTGGCTCAGGCCCCTCCCTGACCCTTGCTTCCTGTGTTATTTCCAGACCTCCTCTTCTTGCTTCTCTCTTTCTTTGGCATTTTTGTTAATCTAGAGTGAATGTTTTGCCCATCTTTAATACCTTTTGTTCCCTAGATGTGTTATTTTACATACCACAGATTAGTGAGAATTTGTCCTTTGTCCAGTACTTGTCCTTGTCCTTCTGATCTGCTTTACTTAACATGAGACCCTCCAAATTGTATAATTTCATCATTCCTTGTGGCTGCATAGTATGTAGCTCCATTGTGTATGTATACCATACCCTCGTTATGTGCTCTTTTGTTGGACACCTGGATTGTTCTGGCTGTTGTACTAAGAGTTGCAGTAAACATAGTTGTGTATATGTTTTTTGTTGTTGTTGTTTTGGGGCCTACATTCAGCAGTGCTCGAAGTTTACTCCTGACTCTGTGTTCTATAATCACTGGGACCTTATGGATGCCAGGAATTGAACCTGAGTCATCCTCTTGCAAAGCAAGCACTATGTCTCTGGCCCCATATGGATTTTTTAATGTATGATTTTTTTTGTCTTGGGGGGTAGATACCAAGCATTAGGACTCCTGGGTCATATGGTAGCACTATTCATAGTTTTTTTGAGGAATCTCCATATTGCCTACAGTATTATCTTTTAATTTAAAACCACAGATTTATCAACAGAAATCTCTAGTAACATCACAGAGCCACTATTACTCAAAGAACCAAGTATTTATTTCTTTGTTTAATCTTTCCCAACAGCTTCTTTTATTAAGTGCATGAGTCACTTAAGATTGTCCATATATATTCATCTTTCTCTGTTCTCGTTCTTATTACATGAAATATCCTTTCCATCTTTCAAAAAACCTTTAGAGTTGTAGTTGCAGTTTGTTGTCCTTTTCTGTATTTGCAGTGGTAGTAATCATAACGGATTGCAAACTAAAACTATTGGCTTTCTCCATTAGGTTTTGTTTGTTTGTTTGTTTGTTTGGGTTTTTTTTGCTTTTTGGTTCACACTCGGTGATGCACAGGGGTTACTCCTGGTGGTGCTCAGGGATGCTGCGAATGTGCAAGGCAAACGCCATACCCTCTGTGCTATCGTTCCAGCCCTCGACCATTGGATTTTCTAAGGAAAATAACTATTTCTTTTTATTTATTTATTTATTTTGGGGGTGGTCATACCCAGCAATGCTCAGGGGTTACTCATGGATCTGCACTTAGAAATTACTCCTGGTGGTGCTCAGGGAACCTGTGGGATGCCGGGGATCAAATCCTGGTTGGCTGCAAGCAAGGCTAACGCCCTACTTGCTATAATATTGCTCCAACCCCACAATCACTATTCCTTAGTTATACTTTTATTATCATGGCAGAGCCTGGCAAGCTCTCCATGTAGTATTCGATATGCCAAAAGCAGTTACAAGTCTTACAATGGAGACGTTACTGGTGTCCGCTAGAGCAAATCGAGGAACTATGGGAGGACTGTGCTACAGTGCTATTTTTATTACAGTATTTTAAGGGAAAATTTTAGATTTGGAATTAACTTTCCTGGAAAACTGAAATTGGGGAAACATTTAATAATCATGACCTTAGGTCTTCAGTGATATCAGCATGAATATATTTTTGTCTATGCACACTATGGGCTAGAGATACCTTTGGAAGTAGAAACTTGAGTCAACTGTCACTTTTTGTGCTCCAGTGAATAAAATACTGTATGTGTATATATCTATATATATGTGCATGCATATACATATATGCACACGTACATAATATCCTAAATACTGAATAGGTCACCGATTGTATTAATTTTCCAAAGTTTTTCCATTGTTCACCCAAGAATTGTTAAGTCTTTTAAAAGTAGTATTATAGTGGCCAGAAAGATAGTAATGGGTAGGGATCTTCCTATATGGTCACCTGAGCACTTTCAGGATGATTCCTGATGCTGAGACAGTAGTAGGCCCTGAATATTACCAGTTTTAACAACAACAACTAAAAACAATAAAAATAGTGTTATGGGGCTGGAAAGATAAGATCACTAACCTTGTATGCAGCTAATCCAGGTACAGTCTCCAACATCACATATGGTCTCTGAGCACCACTGGGTGTAACCCAGAAACAAAAAAATTACTTGAACAGTTTCATTCAACAGGTAACTTAGCTTTCAGCCAATGTCACACTTCTCTTGGTGTGTTAGAGATAAAGCAAAAAAAAAAATGTATTTTAGCATTTAAGAATTTTAGCTTAGGCCTGAGTAGCACCACATCATTGGGTCCTAGCATCGAGCTATCAGACTACACTGTGTGGTCTTTTATATCCAGGAGTAGCCCTAAGTACCACCAAGGAGAGCCCTTCCAAAATCAGCAATAACAAAATTTTTATAAATTATATTGTTAGGGCCTTTTCAGCGTTGATAAGGAGAGGAGGAATTAAATCTGAATTTGCAGGCTCAGTTTTATATACAGGTTTGACTAGATTTTGGTCTTTGGGGAGCGAGGGAAGCACAGGGTACATCCTGTTATGTTCAGAGACCATATGGTAGGGGAGATTAAACCCAGACTCCCCATATGTGAAGCATGTGCTCCAGCCCTTTGAGCAATCTCCCTAGCCTCAACAGCTCTAAATGAGAGGGCAAAGTCGGTATCTCTCTAAGGCTTTCAGTCTAGATTAGTAGGTAGAACTTGTTTTCCCATAGTGTTAGACACACACTAATAATAACTTAGCTCTTTGTTTCTAATCAGTTGTAATTACCTACTTGTGAACACCAAAATGCCATTTCTGTTTATTAGCTGATCTCAGTTTCTGAATGGAATTAAAAATGAATTCTTTGGGGGTCAAGAAGAAAGTACAGTGGGCTGAGGACATGCTTTGTATGCAGGAGGCCCAGATTCGATCCCTGATGCCACATGGTCCCCCAAGCACCACCAAATGTGCTCCCAAAAGTAAAAAAAAAAAAAAAATTCGTATATGAGAAATAGTTCAAAGAACCTAAGTATGTGTTTCCATGAAATCAGTCCATATTTGATTCCCAGTGCCACATAGTCACCACCTGAGAACTAACATGTGATAACCTCTGAGCATAGTAGAAGCAGTGCTAAACACCCTTGCACATGACATGAGTTAAATGGATCAGACCTCATCCTTTAGGAATTTCATAGTTTAGTAAGAAAGTGAAGATAAATGTAATGATGTGGTTGAAAACATCACTATAGATATTAAGTATATAAATAGAAAGTGTGTTAAAATATATCAAGGGGGGCAGAGAGATAATAAAGCAGGTAGGGTGTTTGCCTTGCATGTGGCTCACCCGTTCAATCCCCGGCACCTCATACAGTTCCTCAGAACACCACCCAGAATGATTCCTGAGTGCAAATCTAGGAGTAATCCCTGAGCATCGCCAGGTGTGGCCCCCCAAAAAAACAAATCGCTCGTGTGTGTGTGTGTGTGTGTGTGTGTACGTACACATTTGGGGCCATGTGATAGTACAGTGGATAGGGCTTACCTTTGCATGTAGCTGACTCAGGCTTGATCTCCGGTATCCTATATGGTTCCCTGAGCCCCTCCAAGAAGTGATCCTTGAGTGCAGAGCCAGGAGTAAGTTCTGAGTACCACCACACATGTCCCAGAAACAAATCACAAAATTTGCTTATTTTAGGGCCAGAGAGATAAATCAGAAGGCGAAGTGTATGTTTGCATACAGTAGGTCCCGTGTATTCCCTTGCACCCCTGTGGGGAGTGATCCCCAAGCACTGCCCAGATGTTTTCCCTGAAAAATATTTCATTAACCACCACTGCTGAATCAGTACCTTAATTGAGATCTGTATAATGAATTAGCATACACATTTGTAATGAATACTTATGCCAAAACCTTATGCCAGAAAGACTAAATCTGTGTAATTCTCAGTAGATACCTTGAAATGTCTTAAATCTGTAATTCCCAGTAGATACCTTGAAATGTCTATTCTGAACATTCTTCAGGAATCAGCATGTCATCTTTTTCTTTGTGTCTTTTTTTTTCCTTTTGTTTTTCGACTTTCCAGTCATGCTGGGAGTGATCAGAGCCACATCACACAGTGTTCATGGGCCATGTGGTGTAGTGACAAGGATTCCAGTCCTTTGATCCATCTCCTTTGCCCAATATGTCATCTTTTTGGAAAACAAATTACAGTGCCAAATACACCAGTCAGTTTCAAGCCTTTTAAATTGTCTCTGTAGTGTGGGCAAATGCTGATAAGTAACATTACCCCACCCCCAAGTTTGGTAACCTCTCTGAGTAGTTAGCAAAGGATCCATACAGAGCTTAGATTGTCAGCTTTGATCTCCCTGTTTTTAGTGCTGGTTTTCTTATTCCCAGCTATATACCTAGACATCTGGACAACTTGAAGCATCTCTCTGTGGAGCAGGTAGTATGTTCTCTCAATAGGCAAAGCAGCCTGAGAGGAGAGGGAGCTCTGGAGCTCAACTGGCTCAAACTGAGATCAGACATAACCTCAAAATGGTCTCTCAAATTCTTCTCTTTGAAGTTTGAGTGAGATAATACAGTCAGTCAGTGGTCCTCAATCTTCTCTCAGCATCAGGATTACTGGGGAGCTTCTGAAAAATACACTTGCCTGAGAGACATGCCCAGAGTTTTAGACTCAATTTATCTTGGAATTACATTTCTATAAAAAGTTCTCTGAAATAGTCTAGTTATTCAGCCAGAGTCAGGAATCAGAGCTCTAATGGAAGTCCTATGTAGAAAAGGCTAGAAGGGTGGAGGATGCCACTTTGATACTTTTTAAGTCCCCCAAATGATTTTCCTTTCTTAAAATAATGCTGGTAAGTATATGTATATCATCTAATACTGCCTAGAAATTTATAGTGTTCTGAAATTAGATCATCTGCTATCACAATCTTGGCCGACTGTTAATCTTTTAAAGTTTTTCCACTGTTATATGAAGGCAATAGAACTTACCTCATGCGTGGTTTGGGAGCTCAGATAATTCTTTGGACAGCTTAGGAGATAGGCCAAAGGATAGAGCATGTGCTATTCATGTAGATTCTCTTAAATTCAATCTCTGGCACTGCATGGCCCTCTTGAAACTGCACTGATCAGCTGAGTGTCATGGGAAGTGGCCCCCAGGCATTGCTATTAAGAATGTTGAAATGCTTTGTATGCTACTTAGTTTGTATAAGATAGCCACACACTTAATAATGCCATGTTCATTAGATCATTTAGTTTATGTAATATTGAAGGAGGTTTTTTACCTGGGGGGGTGGCGCCCCAGGCAGTACTGAGGGCTTTCTCCTGGCTCTGCACTCAGGAATAACTCATAGTGAGCTCAGGGTACCATATGGAGTGCCTCAAATCAGACCCAGGTCGGCTATATGCAACACAAATGCCCAGCATTGAAGTACTATCATCCCTGTCTCCTTGAAGGAGTTTTAAAATCTACATTCATATAAATTGCCCTATATCATTGTGGTACATGTTTGTCTCTCTCTCTCTCTTTTTTTTGTTTGTTTGTTTTTGGGTCACACCCTGCAATGCACAGAGGTTACTCCTGGTTCATGCACTCAGGAATTAGTCCTGGCAGTGCTCGAGGAAACCATATGGGATGCTGGGAATCGAACCCGGGTGAGCCGTGTGCAAGGCAAATGCCCTACCCACTGTGCTATGGCTCCAGCCCCACATTTTTTTTAATGACAACTTATTAACATTTTAACCTTGCTTGGTTTTGTGTTATGTGGTAAGAAATGTTGAAATAAATTTCTTATTTTCCACAAATATCACTGGAACCAGCAATCATATGGAAAGAGTTTTTTGTCTTGTATAATTCCTAAGAAATTATGTTGCTGAATTGTAGGCATGGTCAGCATTTAAAGATTAGGAATCAGGGCAGTAGTTCAGAAAATGGTATGTTTTCCATGTGTTCATTCAACCTAACTTGGTTCTATCCCTGGCTTCCAAGCCCCACCAGGAATGATCCCTGAGTGCAGAACCAGGAATAATCAATCCCTGAGTACAATCAGGTGTGTTCCCCCTCCCCACCAAACATTACTTTAAAAGAGAGGGTTTCATATGAAATACCATTGAGACTATGGATTTACCATTTATTTACTTCGTGAGATGACTATATAAGTAAACATGGTGCCCAAGAGCTACTAGAGAGACTTGGTAGAATAAGGAATTGTTAGGAAGCAGAGCAGCGGGTTCTAGGTCTAGACTCATACTGCAAGAACAGGCACCTAAGACTTAAAGAGTTGGGGCTGACGTGATAGTACAGCGGGTAGGGTGTTTGCTTTACACACAGCCGACCTGGATTCGATTCCCAGCATCCCATATGGTCCCCTGAGCACCTCCAGGAGTAATTCCTGAATGCAAAGCCAGGAGTAACCCCTGTGCATCACCAGGTGTGACCCAAAAAGCCAAAAAAAAAAAAAAAGGCAAAGACTTGGAACCAGAGCAATAGTATGGCAGGATCAATCCCCAGCATCCCACATGGTCCCCCAAGTACTGCCAGGAAACTTAAATGCATAGCTTGCTCTGTGTGTGTGTGTGTGTGTGTGTGTGTGTGTGTGTGTGTGTGTTATAAAGGATTTTGATTTGAGCCATACCTTGAAGTGCTTAAATGCATAGTTTACTGTGGTGTGTGTGTGTGTGTGTGTGTGTGTGTGTGTGTGTGTGTGTGTGTGTGTTTTATAGAGGATTGAGGTCTGAGCCATACCTTGAGGTGCTCAAGAGACCATATGTGGTACCAGTTCAACCAGGGTTAAGAATAGGTTTTTTACGGTCACTGTTTGGTTTTTTTGTTTTGGTTTTTGGGCCACATCCAGCAATACTCAGCTTTACTCCTGGCACTGCATTCAACAGCTACTACTAGCAGGCTCAGGGGACCATATAGGGTACTGGAGATTGAGTCCAGTTTGTCATTGTGCAAGACAAATGCCCTATCTGTTGTACTGTCTTTCCCCATTTTTTAAAATTTATTTATTGAATCACCATGAGAAAAGTTACAAAGCTTTCCGGTTTAAGTCTCAAACACCCATCCCTTCACCAGTGCACATTTTTCACCACCAAGAACCCTAATATACCCCTCTTCTCACCCCTCTCGATGCCTGTGAGGCAGATGATTTCTATTTAACTCTCTCTCTACTTTGATTACATTCATTAATTCGACAAAAGATGCACCATTATTATTTGGAATTTCCTCCCAACAATCAGACCTGCTGAAAAGGCATTGTTAAAGAATTTGTTTTCTATTGCTGGTTATGCAGACCATATGACGTTGCACCGCTGCAATAGCAGCCGCGCGACTTTGGATTTCTGATATTTTACTAATTAAGTCTGGAGGGATTTCTGCCAAAAGTTGGATAATTACGAGATTGGTTTGTGTGCCTCTGGGGCCATGGTCGTGTTGGAGAGCCACTCGTGAGGGGCAACTTGTGTCCTCGGTAGGGCGTGAAGGACTTGCTGGTTCTGCCCCCCATCCCAGGAGGCTACAGTTGCCCCGTTACCATAACCATAGACAGGCTCATACCTGACTGTCCAATAAACTCTGAGGTGGCAGCCACCGTGCGGGCGGGGGGGGGGGGGGGGCGCGGAAGAGCCAGATACCCTTTCCCTCCCGGGGAGGGGGGTACAGCGCCATAGTTTAACGCATAGACCAGTTACATTTCTGCTGCAAGCTGCTGCTGAGTTCTGAATTAGGTCTTTGTGCCTCTGGGGCCATGCTGGCTCCCCAATTCTGGCCCCTACCCTCCACTTTACTTAAACACCATGGTTTACAAAATAGTTCATGATGGTTTGTTATAGGCATTCAGGATTCCAGCACCAATTCCACCACCACTATCACCTTCCCCCACCATTGTCTCCAATTTTCCCAACCACCCTTCAAGCCTGCCCCTAAAGCAGACCCACAATAATTTATTTTATACTGCTTACTCTGCCCCTCTTGGAGAGCCTGGCAAGCTACCGAGAGTATCTTGCCCGCACAGCAAAACCTGGCAAGCTACCAGTGACGTATTTGACATGCCAAAAACAGACAACAAGTCTCACAATTTGTTGTGACACATTACACAATGTGCCACTCGAGCAAATCGATGAACAACGGGAGGACAGTGCTACAGTGCTACTACCACAAAATGGCTAATGAAATGACTAGAAAAAGAAAAAAAACCTTAAGGGGCCAGAGTGATAGTACAAGAGGTAGGGCACTTGCTTTACACATAGCCGACCTGGGTTCATTCCCTAACATCCCATATATTCCCCTCAGCACAGCCAGCAGTAATTCCTGAGTGCAGAGCCATAAGTAACCCCTGAGCATCACCAGGTGTGACCCAAAAGAAACAAACAAACAAAATACTTAAGTAGAAAAGAGTTTGTGAAAATTGTTTTATCTCATCATGGGGACATTAGTCCTTGTCTGAGAGTTTACTAAACTGTTGCAAGTTAAACTTCTATTTTAGTTAAGGCTTTTTTTGTTAATCGAAGTTAGTAGGCGTCTACATTACATTCCCATCTAATCTGGTGTGCCCCTAATAGGATGTTAGTATAGAGTTTGGAGATGTCCAGTGACTGTGAATGCCGAAAATTTGGAATATTTAACTGGGCAGTCTGACCAGAGGTATGGTGGCAGCTGTTTGGATGTGAGTGCAGCTTTGGTTGGGTGGGAACTTGTCTCATCCCCTCCCAAGATCACCTGTAGGTCTCAGACAGGACGGGGTATCTGAAATTTTTGCAGCTATTTGATTTAATTATGAGTCTCTGGAACAGGGCCAGTAGATGAGCTTACATGGCAACAGCAGTGGGACTTGGGTTTGGCTACTGGGACTTCCAAAAGTATGGAAGTTGGGAGGGGTCACCCTTCACAAGACTCTGGGAAGGCCCGGAGTATTCCCAGCTCCCTATTCTTAAAAATAGTTTTGCCCTAGCAGGACATTGCTATTTTTAAAAGAATAATGATCTAATGTTTATGTTTCTTGGGAGGGGGGGGCACGACATTGTTTGGGGCACACCTGGCATTGCTCAAGTGCTTACTCCTAGCTTTGTTCAGGGATCACTTCTGAAGGCGCTTGAGGATCAGATGGGGTGCCTTGAATCTAACTCTGGTCAGATGCATGAAAAGCAAGCAGCTTCACTCCTGTACTATCTCTCTGGTCCCTATCTTTCCTTTTAAAAAATAACATCAGTACTGTGAATATAGCAAACTTGGTATCAGTAATTAATTGTCTTTATATGTATTTTTCTGAAATGGTGTTGTATAGTGGAGTTATTAGTGATCTTCCCTTAGTTACGGATGCAAGTGCAAATGTTTTTGTTTTTATGAATACTTTCATTAAAGAAAATTGATAATATCAGGATATATACAGAAGGCATATAGGAATTAAGACATCAGGAATTGTATGGAGAGATAAAGAGGGGTGAAGAGACAGATTTTAAGTTTAAGGATGCTTATTAACAGTGAAATAACTTTTGGGCAATATATTGCTTTGAGGGGCTAGAGTGATAGCACAGCAGGTAGGGTGTTTGCCTTGCACGCAGCTGACTTGGGTTCGATTCCCAGAATCGCCTATAGTCCACCGAGCACCACCAGGAGTAATTCCTGAGTGCATGAGCCAGGAGTCACCCCTGTGCATTGCTGGGTGTGACTCAAAAAGCAAATAAATAACAAATGAATAAATAAATTGCTTTGAATGCCAGTATATTCCTTCACATTCGTTGCCATATGAAAATCGGTTTGCTTCAAAGCAGTCACCTCTAACATTAATAACCTTTCTTTGTTTTGTTTTGGTAGGAGGTCTATCGAATTCCCAAGAAAAGTCAAACTGAAAAGGAGAACACAAGTAAGTATTCAAAGACATTCTGTATATGTAACTTTACAAATATTATTTTGAAAATAGAGATAACTGATAATTTTTTAAGCTATTTTGTGTTTTAAACCAGGTATGTAATTGGTTAAATATTTTGTGTAAGAGTTTGGAAACCATATTTGTTTTTAGTGAATTTTGCCAAAAATACCCCTTGTTTTAAAAAAAATGCCCCTTGTACTACCTGTGTTGCTTTTTCTAAAAGTTGGAGCCTTTAGATTTTTCTTCTATCTCTTTACTCCCCTGTAGCAGACATTCCTAAAACTGTACTTCTGGCATCTTTGTAAGCATCTTTATCTCAGTGTTTGTATTCACAGTCACGGTCACAGTTCTCCCCTCCCGTTGTTATCGATTTGCTCTAGCGGGCCCAGTAATGTCTCCATTGTGAGACTTGTTGTTACTGTGTTTGGCATATTAAATACATCCACGGGTAGCTTGCCAGGCTTTGCCATGCAGGCAAGATACTTTCGGTAGCTTGCTGGGCTCTCCAAGAGGGGTGCAGGAATCGAACTCGGGTTGGCCATGTTGGCTGCGTGCAAGGCAAATACCCTACCCACTGTGCTATCGCTCCAGCCCATTTCTATCTATCTCAATATTTTTATACAAAATTCTTTGTACAATTCATATTTCTGGGGAAGTGTAAAACATCTAATTTTTGAGGAATAAGTCATGACTTCTCAGGTTAAAAATTATTATTAAAGGTTATGTCAGTGTAATTTCTGGGCTTTGCCACTTATATTTTCAACATTCTTTTGTTTTGTTTTGTTTTGGGGTCACACCCAGAGATGCACAGGGGTTACTCCTGGCTCTGCACTCAGGAAAAACTATACTCCTGGTGGTGCTCAGGGAACCATATGGGATGCTGAGAATCGAACCTGGGTTGGCCGTGTGCAAGTCAGATGCCCTACCCGCTGTGCTATCGCTCCAGCCTCTTCAACATTCTTTTTTTTTGGGTGGGGGGTCACACCCAGTGATGCACAGGTGTTACTCCTGGCTCTGCACTCAGGAATTACAAGAGATTGAAGCAGTGGTAAAAATTATAGTTTTTTAATCCCCCCCCCTTTTTTTTTAATTGAATCACCATGAGATAGCCCATTACAAAGCTGTTTTTGATCAGGTTTCAGTCATACAGTGTTCCAGTACCTATCCCTCCACCAGTGTGCATTTCTCAGTACAGTTTTACTCTGACCACCCCCCAGCCTGCCTCTGTAGTAGGCCACTTTCTCTCTCTCTCTCTCTCTCTCTCTCTCTCTCCCCCCCCCCTCCCCTTCCCATGCTCCCACCTTTGTCATACTGGTCCTTTCTCTATCCATCCCCCCACAAACTTGTGTTAGTTTCCAACCATTGACTAGTATTCCTGGCCCCTGTTTTCCTGGGCCCTGTTTTGTTTGGCCTTTGGTATTAGTCTCATACCATTTTTTTTTTATATATACCACAAGTGAATGCAGTCATTCTATATCTGTCTTTCTCCTGACTTATTTCACTCAGCATAATGCATACCCATCCATATATATATGCAAATTTTATTACTTTTTTTGTTTTGTTTTGTATTTTGTTTTTGGGTCACACCTGGCCATGCATAGGGGTCACTCCTGGCTTGTGCACTAAGGAATTATTCCTGGTGGTGCTGAGGGGATCATATGGGATCTTGGGAATCGAACCCGGGTTGACTACATGCAAGGCAAACACCCTACCTGCTGTGCTATCGCTTCAGTCCCATGACTTCATTTTTTTCTAACAGCTCTGTGGTATACCCTTGTGTAGTTGTGCCACGTTTTCTTCATCCACTCCTCTGTTCTCGTGCACTCAGGTTATTTCCAGATTCTGGCTATTGTTAATAGGGTTGCAATGAACATAGAAGTACAGATAGTGTTTCTGCTGTTTGTTTTTGGTCCCCCAGGGTATATTCCCATATTCCCAGTGGTGGTATTGTGGGGGCAAATGGGAGCTCAATTTCTAGGTTTTTGAGGAATGTCCATATTGTTTTCCAAAAAGGCTGGACCAGTCAAAGGCTGGACCAGTCGGCATTCCCACCAGCAGTGATTCAGTTCCCTTTCTCCCTGCATCCACACTAGGACTTGTTCTTTTGGATGTTTTGGTCTCTTTAGCCCCTCTAGTACTGACCCACTGCAAATAGAGTGAATGTGCTAGCACAATGATTTTTTTTCCCCCAATATTTTGGGCCTGAAGAGTTTTATAGTATTATTTTTTTTCTCATTTTTTGGGCTGTACCCAGTGATGCTCAGGGTTTACTCCTGGCTCTGCACTCAAGAATTAATCCTGGTGTGGTTGAGGTACCATATGAGATGTCAGAGATCGAACACAGATCAGCCACATGCAAGGCAAATGCCGTACTTGCTATGCTATTGTTCCACCCGTAAATAATTTTTTATTGGGGGCAAGTGCACACCTGACAGTGCTCAGGGGCTATTCTTGACTCAGAACTCAGGGACCACATGTGGTACTGGTAATTCAAACACAGGGTCAGTACTTACATGGAAGCTAAGTACTAGTACCTTACCCCCATAGTGTCTAATCCGCTCCTAATTGTAAATCTTACCAGTTACTGCTTAAAGATTCCTAAAGTTATCTTTGCATCATTGTTATCTTGTGGGTAATTTGGGGGGGGGGGCGCACACATTAAATGGTGGTCCGATGCTATTCCTGGCTCTGCTGGCAGCTTGTTCCAGGAATCATGAAGTGCTGGGCAGTAAACCCAGACCTCATGCATGCAAAGAGTGTACTCAGCCCGTTATCTCTCAGGTCCTATCTTATTTTAATTAAATATAATTAAAATTAAAGAATTCAAATTATCTTTCACATTTTAATTCTACTGACTTGTGTTTTGATAGCTACATACCCTACATAGGGGAGCAAAGAATTTTTCCCATAAGAAGAGAATTTGAGGGGCTGGAGAGATAGTACAAGAGGTTTGGTGCTTACCTTGCACACAGCCAGTCTGAGTTCAATCCCTGAACCCCTTATGATCTCCCAAGCAGTGCCAGGAGTAATTCCTGGGTGCAGGGTCAGGAGTAATCCCTGAGCATTGCTGGGTGTGGCCCAACCCCCCCCCCCCCCCAAAAAAAAAATAGAGAATTTGTTGGGTCTAGAGAAATAGCACAGTGCCTATGGTGCTTTTCTTGCATGCCTGACCAAGGTTGAATTCCTGGCACCCCATATAGTCCTCTCCTTTGAACCTGCCAGTAGTGATTCCTGAGTGCAGGCCAGAAGTAACCTCTCTGAGTATTGCCAGGTTTAGTATCTTCCTCCCCAAAATTTGAACAGTGCTATTGACAAAGCCACTTGTCAACAGCACAGTGGTACCACTTAACAGAGTTGATCATTAGAAGATAACCCAAGTTATTAGCTCATTGAGTTAAAATCATTAGTAGAGTAAGCAAAGCTTAAATATCTGAGGGTTTTCTTCATCCCCAAACCTCTACTTCGATGTTTTATACATTTTTAGTCTTGTATAATCTTGTATCTCCTAGATTTATAGTAGATGGTTTATAATAAACCACTGTAATCTTCAGGAAGAAGCATTTTGAGTGCCAGATTCAATTTCTTCCATATGGAAACTCCTTTCTCAGTCTCTGGATTTAGGCTAAAGAAAAATTTACTATTTAAGCCTTCTTTCTATGTTAACTCTCAGTGTCAAACAGTTAAAAGCTTAGAACTTTTTATTGTTGTTAACACTTAGGACTTTCAAAAATCAGTACTTCCGGAAATAAAGTTCATTTGGCTTTAATAGAATATCAGAAAATGAGTTTGAATATATAAAGAACCTCATCCTCACATACTCCCAACATATAGGTATAGAACTTGAACATTTGGCATGACTTTTCTTAATTTACCACGATTTATTGAAAAGAAAATAGCCATATTTTAATCGGAATTTGAAGGGAGAACTATAATGTCTGTAGGCAGGTTTAGATAAAGACTTAAATTGAGAACTTGTGTGGAAAAAGGTATTGGAAAATATTCACAGATGAGACTTTAGAATTTAGCACTCACAAACCTACAAAATAGTTTTCAGGGGCCGGAGAGATAGTACAGTACATGGGGTGCTTGCCTTGCACATGGTTGACCTGAGTTCAATACCCAACACCATATATGCTCTCCTGAGCCCAGCCACTAGTAGTCTTTGAGAGCAATATAGGGAGGAAGCCCTGAAGCCCCGAGATGTATGAGGTCCAAACCATACCTTTCCACCCCCCAAAATATGTTTCACCTAAATTTAAGACTGAATTTGATGAGAGAAGTCTACATCATTTGTTGGCTAAACATTTCATTATATCAATATAGTGTCATGATGGAGGAAATTCTAAGTAAAATTTGTTAAACCCTTTTTCCTTAGTAATTGAACGAGGAAGGGATGCCATTGGCTTCAGAGATCAAACAGCTGCCCCAAAGACTCCTAATAGGTCCAGAGAGAGAGATTCTGACAAGCAAACTCAAAATAAAGAGAAAAGGAAACGAAGGGGTTCCCTTTCACCACCCTCTTCTGCTTATGAGCGGGGATCAAAAAGACCGGATGATAGGTAAGTGATCTATGTGAATTATTCTCTTCTGGGCAAGTCAGGAAGTGTCCAAGCCATACATTTCTGAGTTTGGGCGCCAAGGGCTTTGAAATAATTGTCTTTTCTTGATGAAGGAATGTAAAAATTCACTGGTAAATGCAAAGTCTCATTTCCTTTTTGACAGTAATAATATCAACAAAGACTTGTAGACTTAGGTTGCTTTAATAGTTATAATGAAAAGCCACAAAAGCCCTAGACTTTTGTGGTTTTCTGTTTCTGTTGCTAAGATTCATAATAGTATAAGTTCATTTATTTATGTTTATTGCTACATAATCTTTTGTTACCAAATGCTGTGTCTGGTTATTATTTATTATGGTGTTCATGTGCATGATTTTCTGTTGGGTATGAGCTTGATATTGCCTACTCAATTTTATATCATTTTTCTTCCATTTCATTTCTAAATGCTTAAGTGAGCTCTTTTTTCAATTAGGCCTGATGTTCGAAAAGTCTATCGTTTTTCAGTTTGTTTTGTTTCTTGTGCCATGCCTGGCTGTGCTTAGGACTTACTTCTAATAGTGGGATCACTCCTGACAGGTTTGGGGGAACTATATGGGGTGCTGGGGATCAAACCCAGGTTGGCGTTATGCTCGGTACACTCCCTACTGTCTGTACTATCTCTCCAGCCCCGTCAGACTATGTATTTCTTATTTGTATAAATAATATTCGGGGCACTAGTGATAGTGGTTAGATGTTTTTCTTGCACACGGCTGACCTGGTTTCAATCCCCTATATCCCATACGATCTCGTGAGCACTGCCAGGAGTAATTTCCGAGTGCAGAGTGAGGAGTAAATCCTGAGTAGCGCCAGGTGTGGCCAAAAAAGTCAAATAATAATTATAATTATAATTATAATAAATTAAAAAATATTGTCCGTGAAACTGAAGTAACTGGTTGTTGTTTTTTGTTTTGTTTTGTTTTGTTTCCCCCAGCAAAACATCTTGAAATTAGTTGCCATGTAATATTTTTGCCAAGAGTGCCAGAGAAGGACTGGAGCGATAGCTCCACCGGTAGGGCGTTTGCCTTGCACGTGGCCTACTCGGGTTTGATTCCGAACATCCCATCTGGTCCCCCAAGCACCGCCAGTAGTAATTCCTGAGTGCACGAGCCAGGAGTAACCCCTGTGCATCGCCGGGTATGACCCAAAAAGAAAAAAAGAGTGCCAGAGAGTTATACAATAGGCAGGGCAATTGCCTTCCATGTGACCTACCTTGTGTACTTGGTGTATCCCTAATCCAGCATAAGATTCCCAAGCACCTCCAGAAGTGATCTAGCTTAGAGCCAGGAGTAAGCCCTGAGCTAAGAGGTTTTTCCGAGATACGTTTGTGGGCCTTCACCAAATAGTTTTTTCAGTTCAGTTGTGTCTATTAGAACACCCAGATTCTTGTGGCCCTACAAGAAATACTTCAAAGTTGTCGCAGTGTGCTAGGCTTCTAAGTCAAGTATTGTACATGGTATTTCATAGGGAAGACTGTGTGATGATGTAGCACTATAGCACTATCATCTCATTGTTCATCGATTTGCTCGAACGGGCCCAGGAACATCTCCATTGAGACTTGTTGTTACTGTATTTGGCATATGAATACGTCACCAGCATGCCAGGCTTTCCGTGCGAGCAAGATACTCTTGGTAGCTTGCCGGGCTCTCCAAGAGGGGCGGAGGAATTGAACCTGGGTCTCCCGGGCCAGCCGCGTGCAAGGCAAATGCCCTACTGCTGTGCTGTTGCTCCAGCTCACGTGTGATGATAGCTCACCATATTTGTGTATGTGCATGTTCATGTTCACTTTGCTATCTTTTGTTTTGTTTGTGAGCCATACCCAGTAGTGCTCAGGTTTATTCCTGATTCTGCACTCAGGAATAACTTCTGGGGGACTCTAGGCACCATATGGGGTGCCACGGATCAAACCCAAGTCCACGGTGTGCATGGCATGCGCCTTACCTGCTGTACTAGCTCTCTGGCCCCTGATTTGGTTTTTATCCATACGTTTATAATGTCCATCAAATTCTGTATCTTTCGTTAATATATTTTCAGTTTTTTTTTTATTTCAGGTTTTGTAGTTATAGTAACTGCCCTTCAGTATAAAGATGAAATTGCGTAGAATAAATATTCCGTGTTTTTGAAGGTTTTTTTTTTGTTTTGTTTTTGGGTTGTTTTTTTTTTTTTTTCTTTTTGGGTCACACCCGGCGATGCACAGGGGTTACTCCTGGCTCTGCACTCAGGGGTTACTCCTGGTGGTGCTCAGGGGACCATATGGGATGCTGGGAATCGAACCCGGGTCAGCAGTTATTTTGATTATGATATTTAACTGTTGCCAGATTGGAGTTGTTGTGGTTTGTGGTTTTGTAATTAATAATAGCATTTTCAATTGTGATTTTGGGATAAAACTTTCTTTTGTTTTAAGTAGATGTACTGCTGTGTTATTAGCCACTGAGTAAACTGATTGAAGCAGGCACGAAGTCCACATTACTTTTTTAAAATTTTTAAATTTTTCGTAAAGTTCTTCACAATAGTTGTTTATATTCATTTATTTCAACACCAATCCCACCACCATTTCACCGCCCCACCACCATTACTTTGGATCTTCCCACCACCACCCCAGCGTGCCCCTTAGTGAGATGCTAAATAACTTATTGCTTGTCATGAATAGTATGAGGTATCACACCACCACTGGAATTCTAAAATTTTCAAGTATTTGTGGTCCAGCGACATATCTGTGACATGCTGTTCTCTTCCAAGATTCATTTGTGGGTCTCTGAAGCATGGTCATTAATGCGCTTAAATGGCACCAAGAAGCAGTTCCTGGGCATGACTGCCAGCAAATCGGAAGGGTGGGGAGATGAGGGGAAGTCACCCATCCCTGACACCTGGAAGCCTGGAGTTTTCAGTCATTGGTCCTGAATACCTGGGTTTTTCAGCAGATTCATTCTCGTGTGTGGGGGGCTCGGGACAAGCCTGTGAAGGTCTGCCATGAGCATGGCAGTGATTGAGTTCTGGAGGTTGCGACTTCCAGGGTTCATTTGAGGCAGATGGAGTGACACAAGTGCCCCCGTTTGAGGTACCCCTGTGAAATCAGCCTAGTGCGGGGTGGGGAGACATCTCTGCGACGTGCTGCTTTCTTCCGAGTCATTTGTGAGTCTCTGAATCATGGCCATTAATGCACTTAAATGGCCTGTTTTTGATTTCTTTCAAGATTTATTTATGGATCTCTGAAGCAAGGCCAATAAATGAGCCTGTATAGCTGAGTCGGAAGTGGTTTGAAGGCATGACTTCTACCTACCTAACTTTTGGCCATTTAATTTCTCAGGAAACTTGGTCCCAAGTTGCTGGGGTCTAGCCAGAGTTACAGTGGCAATTTTGGGATATTAGGAAGCCTGAAGGCACCATCAGGCTGATGATGCACTCTGCTACCAGCTGAGCAGCACTGTACCCTCTAGGATAAACTTTTTGTGTTTCTTTTTGCTTCTTTCTAGGTATGATACTCCAACTTCTAAAAAGAAAGTACGGATTAAAGACCGTAATAAGCTTTCTACAGAGGAACGTCGGAAGTTGTTTGAGCAAGAGGTGGCTCAGCGAGAGGCTCAGAAACAACAGCAGCAAATGCAGAACATGGGAATGACGTCTCCACTGCCTTATGATTCTCTTGGCTATAATGCCCCTCACCATCCCTTTGCTGGTTACCCACCTGGTTATCCCATGCAAGCCTATGTGGATCCCAGCAACCCCAATGCTGGAAAGGTGCTCTTGCCCACACCCAGCATGGACCCTGTATGTTCTCCTGCTCCTTATGATCATGCTCAGCCCTTGGTAGGACATTCTACAGAAGCCCTTGCTGCTCCTCCACCAGTGCCAGTGGTTTCACATGTAGCAGCCCCTGTGGAAGTTTCTAGTTCACAGTATGTGACTCAGAGTGATGGTGTGGTACACCAAGACTCCAGTGTTGCTGTCTTGCCAGTGCCAGCTCCAGGCCCAGTTCAGGGACAAAATTATGGAGTTTGGGATTCAAACCAACAGTCTGTTAGTGTACAGCAGCAGTATTCTCCTGCACAATCTCAAGCAACTATATATTACCAAGGACAGACTTGTCCAACTGTCTATGGTGTGACATCGCCCTATTCACAGACAACTCCACCAATTGTACAGGTAACTAAATTTGGAACCTTTCTTGTCTTACATACAGTCTGTTTATGGAATGATACATTTGATCCAAGGTGGAATTCCTGCAATTGATTGATAAATTTTGTATGCATTCATTTTCTGTTGTCTAACAATGTATTCAAAAACTTAGCTTAAGACAATTATTGATGCTAAAATGATAATACAGCATGTAGGGCATTTGCCTTGCATGTTGCTGACCATGGTTCGATTCCCGGCATCCCATATGGTCCTTCAAGTCAGGAGTGATTCCTGAGTTCAGAGCTAATTATAACCCCTAAACCTTGCCAGATGTGACCCCAAAACTTAAAAAAAAAAATGCCTAAGCCCTAGTGCCGCATACACCAAAGTGATCCTGACAGCCATGTGCTCTGGAATCCCTGTCAAGGGTGGGGGTGGGGTAAGCAAATGTGCAAAGCATCATTACCTTTGTATTCCTATCTCTCTTATCACCCATCATGGTAGAGCTGGGTAGGGAGCTTGCCTTGCATACCGCTTACTGATTTCAATCTCTGGTACCCCATATGGTTCCCTGATTTGCCAGGATGATCCCTGAGTGCAGGACCAGGAGGAGCAAGTCCTAAACACTGTCGAGTGTAGCCCAAAAACATTAATACACACAGAAATAAATGTAAATTGTTTGGAGAGACTGCAAGGCATGTTTTTGGAATACATTATAAAGTGTTTTTGTGATGAAGGTTTAATATACCCAGGTTTAAATTAGATTATCACACCAAATGACCTGCTTTAATTTCTAAAATCTTAACAGTATCTTTACATATATAAATGCATAATACATTTTGATGGCTATATAACATCTCATTTATTAATATTAAATGTTTATCCATTTTTGAAGTTGTTATTTAAATTAAAAGTTATTTCTAGTTAATAAGGATTACTTAGTGCATGCAGGCAGAGCACAATGGTTTGAACAATTGCATTCAAGTTTGCTGGGTAAGTTCTTTTTTTTTTTAATTTTTTAATTTTTATTAGTGAGACACTATGAGGTACAGTTGTAGACTTAAAAATTTTTGTGCTTGGGTTTCAATTATACAATGATCAAATACTCATCCCTCCACCAGTGCCCATTTCCCACCACCACGGATCCCAGTATCCCACCCCCGATCTCCCCCATCCCACCCTGCCTCTGTGGCCGGGCATTCCCTTTTGTTCTCTCTCTCCTTTTGGGTGTTGTGGTTTGCAAAAGAGGCATTGAGTGGCAATCATGTTTGGTCTATAGTCTACTTTCAGCATGCTTCTCCCATCCTGGGAGGATCCTCCCAACACCCTTTATTTGGTGTTCTATTCTCTATCTGAGCTTCCTTTTCCCCTTGCATGTGTGACTGGCCTCTAAGCCATGGAGCAAAATTCCTGGTACTAATCTCGGCCATTCTTGGGTGTTAGTCTCCTATTTTGTTACTTTATGTTCCCCAGATGAATGCAATCTTTCTATGTCTATCCCTCTCTTTCTGACTCATTTCGTGGGTAAGTTTTTTAAGCCACTAACTATCATCTAATATCAATAATTCAATAATTCCCCGAGCAACACCGGAGTAGCCTAGTTTCCTTCTTCCCCAAAACAAACTCAGTAGGGAAAAGAAGCAGAGATAAGTGGTCTTGAGAGCATGCTTTGTGTGTTAGGAGGCCCATGTTCCATTCCCTGGGGAACATGGTTCCTGAGGCATTTCCAGGAGCTTGTAAATACTGAGCCAGTAATACCTACCATCCCCACCCTAGACATTGATAGCTGTGACCAAATATAACAAAAGCAGATCTCCTCAGTAGAGACTTTGTTAGTCCTACAGTTGTTCTTGAAAAATAGAATCTGTGGGGCTGAAGAGATAGCACAGCGGGTAAGATGCTTGCTTTGAATGCAGCCAACCTGGGTTTGATCCATGGCATCTGATATGGTCACCTGAGCACTGCCTGGAGTAATTCCTATGTACATACACACATATGAACACACACTTTTTTTTATATAAAATGTAAGAATTTGCTCATGAGAATTGCAGATGGTTCAAGAAGAAAAGAAGTTTGGTATTCAGTACAATGTCTGGTGCTTAGCTTTGTGGGCTGGGAAGATTGTATTTCTGCTTTTAACCAAGATTACCAGTGCATATGTATTAACTAACCCCTCACTTGCATAGTAACTTGCCTCTTGTATTCACTTCTCAGTATACTTATTTCTGTGTATCAGGCCTCAATAGAAATTTTGGAAACTAATTTTTCAAATAAATTGGTGATTATGACATGTTTTATTTAGAATATATGTATTTTAAAAATGTTTATCACCTTAATTATGTGATAGATAAAAGGTAGTTTGGGGAGCAGGAATTGAGTTGAGAGATAATACTCAGTTCTTTATAATCATCTGTGTAGTACAGATTTCCCATCCTGTACCTTCAACATTGTTGAATATCCAACAATGAAAATTGATTTTTGGGCCCTCTCTGGCTCTTGGGGCTTTCTTCAGGCTCCATGTTCTAGAGTCACTTCTGGCAGGACTTGGGGGACCATATGTGGTCCTAGGCATTGCATGCACCCTTCCTGCTGTACTGAATTTCCAGCCCACATTTATATTATATACATTTTCGCTGATTTTTTAAATACTGTTCTGATTATACTAATTCTTTTGACAACCTTGAGTCTGGTTTATAATCTGTGTAGACTAAGCTGTTTCATATTATTGAATCAAATACTGTATTCCTTTTTCTTGTACCATCTAGTTGAAAGAATTGGCCAGAAATCTGTTGAGAGTATTGGCCTGTTTAAATTACCTAGATTGTGTATCATTTGATGTAATTGTTATATTTTTACTACTTTTTAGTGCTTCAAATTTTGCCTCATTGTATCTCAGTTCATAAGATAAAAATCTGTTTCCAGGGAGGGGCTGAAGAGATAGTATAGCAGGCAATTCTTTTGACATGACAAGGTGCTTGCCTTGCATGCAACAGGCCAAATTTCAATTCCCAGCTTCCCATATGGTCCCTTGTGTAATGCCTGACGTGGCCCAAGAAAACAATAAAGAAAAAAAATTATGAGGCTAGATGATATTACAGCAGGTAAGGTGCTTGCCCTATATTCAGCCAACCCAATTTCCATCCCCAGCATCTAATATAATCCCTCAAACCTGCCAAAACTGAGCACAGAGCCAAGAGTAACCATTAGTACAACCAAGTATGAGACTCTTCCTCTCCCACCCTCCTTTTTTTTTTTTTTGTTTTTGTTTTTACAGGAATGGGGAAGTAAGTTACTTAATTGCCTTGCACATAACCAACCAGATTTCAATCCCCAGCAGCAGGTATGGTCCCCTGAACACCACTGGGTGTGGCCCAGAAACCAGGCGGAAAAGAAAATCTAACCTACCTACAGAATACATAGATCTCTTTTAATTTCTTGGTAGTCATCACCTTTTTAAAACAAATTGTTTTTCAGGGCTCCTTACCATCTGGCCCAGCTGTTTTTCCATTAATGAGAAATAATTCTAGAATAGTTTTAAGTTCTAATCATCTAGTTAAAATTTCTGAGGTAACTCCAGTCCTCTGATGATCAGGACTGAAACGAGATCAGACCGTTAAAGTTCTTTTTTTGATCCTCCCGTCTTCACATTGGAAGCTAACCAGTTAGCTTTTCATCAAGACAGCATTTAGGAGATTGTGCCCCAACCCCTCAAAAAAAGGTTTTCTATGTTCTTCTGATAGAGTAAACTCGAAGCAAGTAAATGATAAGGGAATTATGGACTGAAGCAATAATACAGCCAATAGAACATACTGTTGGTAGAATTGATAGAACTTTGCATATGTAATGACCTGGATTTTATCCCTGCACCCCATAGGGTCCCTTGAGCCCCCCAGGAGTGATCTCTGAGTGCAGGGCCAGGAGTAAGGCCTGAGCATGGCAGGATATGGCAAGAATTAAAACAAAACATGAAAGCTTGTAACTGTCTCACAGTGATTCAATAAAATTTTAAAAAAAACAGTAAAATTAAAATTATTAGGGGAATTGTTAAAGAAACTTGTGGCTTTATTGTGGGACCACACCTGGTAATGCTCAGGACTACTCCTGGTTCAGTGTTCAGAAACATTGCTGGAGTAGTTCCAGGGACCGTGCAGTTCCAGGGATCAAGCTTGAGCGTCTACCATATGTAAAGCATGTGCCCCAGCATTTGGAGCTGTTTCCCCAGAGACCTCTGTATTTGAAACAAGAGATTACAGACTTATGCTCACCCTAGGACGTCAAGGGATTTCTGAGCCCCACTGGAAAATAAAAGAAGGCGTGCTCCCACTCTTTCCCTCTCCCCCCTTCTCCCTCTCCCTCTCCCCTCCCTCCCTCCCTCCCTTCTGCATGTATCTTTCAATAAGATCATGCCAATTTGAAATCAACTACTGATTTATTAGAGCCATAAAAGTAAATTAATACTTTTTTATTCGTTTTATTTTTCAGAGTTATGCCCAGCCAAGTCTTCAGTATATCCAGGGACAACAGATTTTCACAGCTCACCCACAAGGAGTTGTGGTACAGCCAGCTGCAGCTGTGACAACAATAGTTGCTCCAGGACAGCCTCAGACATTACAACCAGTAAGAAATACTGCCATTTATTAAACGTTTTTGTTTTCATTTGTTTTGTTTTGGGGCCACATCTGGCAGTGCTAAGGGCTTTCTCTGCACTCAGAAATCACTCTTGGTGGGCTCAGGGAACCATACGGTATGCTGGCGATTGAGCTGTGCAAGGCAAGCGCCTTACTCACTGTACTAGCTCTTCCACTCCACATTTTTTAAACTTTTTTTTTTTCCATTATTTTGGTTTGGACACCACAGCTAGTGGTGTTCAGGGACTGTTCCTAGCTCATTGCTGGCAGTGGCCGATGGCAGTGCTTAGACAGGGGAATCACACAGTGCTGGGGATCAAACCAGTGCATGTGTATCATCTTGTCATGTTGTCTACTGGCCTCACAGTGCTTAGGGACTATTCTGGCTGTGCTTAGGGTCATTCCTGGCTGTCCTCAGGAAACCATGTGATGCTGGGGATCTAACCCAGGCCACCTGCTTGCAAAACATGTGCACAAGCTTTTGAGATATCTGGCCTTAAATATGTTTTTTTTGCTGGGGCTGGGAAGGAGGACAATAGGGTGTGTTCATTGTAGTGGCAGTTTGGGTCACAAGATGATGGTGCTTGGCACTGTACTGGAGTTCAATGCAAGTTCCATCAAGGCAAGTATGTCAACCCTATGCTATCTCTAGTTTCCTAGATGTTTTTTTTTCTTTTTGGGTCATACTCAGCAATGCACAGGGGTTACTCCTGCCTCATGCACTCAGGAATTACTCCTGGCAGTGCTCAGGGGACCATATGGGATGCTGGGAATCAAACCTGGGTTGGCCATGTGCAAGGCAAACTCCCTACCCGCTGTGCAATCGCTCTAGCCCCTCCCTAGAATATTTTTATGTGACATGGAAGCTTCATGAAAAAACATTTCTTTATAGATGAGGATATGGCTCAGTGGTAGAATGCCTGTCTTACATGTGGAGAACCTGAGTTTAGTCCCTGCCACCATATTAGATAGAGGACTTTGTAGGCTAAATAGATGGATTTTCCACCACCACCCCCCCTCCCCCAACCTTCCTCTCATACTTATTTATTTTGGTGGGTCTTTTTTTGTTTGGCGCCCACACTTGGCAGTGCTCAGGGACTTCTGGGTCTCCACTCAGGATCACTCCTGGTGCTGCTCAGGGCACTGTATGTGGTACTGGGAATTGAACTAAAATTAGCTGCATGCAAGGCAAGTGCTTTACTCCCTTTTTTGTCTTTCAGCTCTCGATTGGAGGAATTTTTGAAGGAGGAGGGATGGGAGCCACAGTAGGCTGAGCTCAGGGGCTACTCCTATAAAGGTACTCAGGGATCACTCTCAAAGGATCTCTGGGAACTGAAACTGGGCCTTCAGCATGCTGAGCATGTGCTATCCCTTTGAGCATCTCTCCAGCTTCAGAATGGAGGAATTCAAGGAAGTCCGAAAAATGAACTGCTATATAAAGTAGTGATTAAGTTGGGGGAAGCACAAGCATGCTCAGGACGACCCATGTTCGATGTCTTTTGGCTTATATAAATTGACCAATTCTGGGGCCGGAGTGATAGAACAGTGGGTAGGGCATTTGCCTTGCACATGACCAACCCGGGCTCAATATCCAGCATTCTATATGGGCCCCCAAGCAACGCCTGCAGTAATTCCTGAGTGCAGAGCCAGGAGTAACCCCAGAGTATCGCCAAGTGTTATCCAAAAAGAAAAAAAAAGAAAAAAACAATTTCACATATGTATGTGTACATATATGTGTAATTATAGTTATTGTATTATTAGTCTGGGCCAGAGTGATAGCATAGCTAGTAGGGTGTTTGCCTTGCACGCAGCTAACCTGGGTTCAATTCCTCCGCCCCTCTCGAAGATTGCCCTGCAAGCTACCGAGAGTATTCTGCCTGCACGGCAAAGCCTGGCAAGCTGCCCGTGACGTATTCGATATGCCAAAACAGTAACAAGTCTCACAATGGAGACATTACTGGAGCCCACTTGAGCAATTCCATGAGCAATGGGAGGACAGTGCTATTATTAGTCTGGTGGGAGTGGGGCTGCTATAACAAAATACCATAGGTGGAGAAAAGACAAACTTATTCTGACAGTTCTGAAGTCTAGAAGTCTTAAGAACAAGGAGAAGGCAGGTTTTGTATCTTCTGAGACATCTCAGCTTGACTGAGGGATTTCTCTTCATTTATTCCTTTGTTGTATAAAAAGAAAGAGGTAGGGGGTATGGTGCCGCGAGCAGGTCAGTCTGTACCTGTGAGGCGAGTGCATCAGCAGCCTGATGGTGCCTTCAAACTTCAAAATTGCTACTGTGCCTTTGGCCAGACCCCAAAAACTTACGGCAAAGTTTACCAAGAAAGTAAACGGCCAAAAGTTAAGTATGTGGGAAACACACCCACAGACCAGCTCCAACTCAGCTATATAATTGGAGGCATGGCCTCTCTGGCTCCTGATGAAGCTGCTCAACAGCCATGATCCCAGAGACTCAAGAGCAAATCTCGAAACCCAGTGGCTTTTGGCAGAAGTCCCTCCAGATTTAAGTTTCAGAAATTCAAAATCACATGGCCCTACTACAACCATGTGACATCATATGTTATTCATAACCAGCAGTAGAACACAAATTGTCTACTGTTGACTTTTCAGCAGATCTGAGTGTTGGGGTAAAATCTCAATAATGGTGGGTCTGGTGTCGAAGTATTGAATGTGATCAAAGTAGAGAGAGAGTAATGTGGAAATCATCTGCCCCACAGGAAGGGGGAGGGTGTGGGATGGGGGTATACTGGGGTTTTTGGTGGTGGAGAATGGGCACTGGTGAAGGTACGGGTGTTTCATTGTATGACCGAGACTTAGACCCAAAAGCTTTGTAACTGCTCTCATGGTGATTCAATAAATAAAATTATAAAAAATGAAAAAAATAAGTAAGGTGGAGTTCATGTACAATTCAATCAGCTAATCAGTGGCTGAATAAATAGTAGTACTCCTACATTAAAAAAAAAAAAGGGTAACGGGGCTAGTGAGATAGTACAGCAGGTAAGGCACTGCCATCTGACCTAGGTTTGATTCCCTGCACCCCATTGGGTCCCCTCAGCCCACTACGAGTGATTCCTGAGTGCAGAACCAGTAGTCACCACTGAGCATGGTAGACTGTGGTCTCAAAGAAAAAATAAAAAGAGAAGAAGGGGCTGGGGGATGAGATAGCAGAGTGGGTTAAGCACTTGCTTTGCATGTGGCTGACATGGGTTCTATCCCTGGCACCCAATATGGTCCCCTGACCACCACCAGTAGTGATCCCCTGAGCAAAATGTCAGGTGTAAACCCTGGCCACAGCTGTATCTAAAACGAGAGACAGTGAGAAAGGGACTAGGAAAGCTCAGAGGGCTGCAATGTTTGCTTTGCATGTGTTTGATTTCCAACATCACCAGGGGTAAGCTTAAGTTGTCACCATCCCATCACCGGGTTCCCCTGGTGTGTTCAGGACCAATAGTTAATCCCCTGGTAAAATGAATAGGACAGGCTAGTAACTGGCAACAGGTGTCCCTATTCAGACACCATTTGTCACCGTCCTGCAGCAGCAATATTCCCTGGTGCATTCAGGACAGATGTACCTTCCCCTGAATGGTGGACGGAAGGACAGGTCACAGGTTGATAGCCAGCAGCATTTTTGTATTGAAATCAAATTGGGCTAATATAGGGAAAAAGAAGCTGCTCTCTGAAATGGGTGGGTGGGACCAGGTTTAACAGATAGGGGAAGTAGAACACAAGAAGTTAGACATAAACACTGACCATTAGGCATGCCCCAGTGGAATTGGGTGTTCCCTGGGAGCATTGTTGTGGGTATAATTCAGTTAACATAGCTCTTAGCTCAATCGCCCGGTGTCGAGCCTGAGCTGGTTGGAACTATGGAAGGATAAATGATTAACAACTAAAAATTTTGGGGAGATTGTGTCCCTTTTGGTACTGTCTTCCCCATCTCTGGAGTGCTGTCTCCAAAACCCTTTCTCCAGGAGAACCTCTGAGATTTACTCAAGAGGGTGGCATCACTCAGGCGGTTCAGAAGCAGCATTGTCTGGGAATCTAACATAAGTTGACTTTTTTTCCCTTTGATAAGCCAGATTCAGATAAGTCACTGATCAAGAACTTGTATGTGTTTCTTTTTAGCCTGAAATGGTTGTGACAAATAATCTCCTGGATTTGCCACCCCCATCTCCTCCCAAACCAAAAACCATTGTCTTACCTCCCAACTGGAAGACAGCGCGAGATCCAGAAGGGAAGATTTATTACTACCATGTGATCACAAGGTAAGCTATGCTGCTTGGGCATTCCTAAATCAGTCTTTTTGGTCAAAGAAGCTAACACCACAGCTAGAGATTTGTTACTGTTTTTCCACTGTGCTTAAGGACTGCTGGCTTTCCAGAATCACATCTAAGTGTTACATCATACTTCAGACTTGCATCCTTTTTAGACACACTTTGTATATTTTTAATGTGCAAAACTGTTGAAGACTCTTGACTTTATCAACATTGTTGACATCATGGATTATGGGCAGAGCTTTTCTTTTAAGGCTGATACCAGATGTGTTTGGCATTACTAGCCAAAAAAATATCAACAACTATTCAATTCTTTTGGTGTTTAGACCACAAACCTGAAGATGCTCAGGACTTTCTTCTGACTGCACTCAGATTATTCCTGGTGCTGTTCCGGAACCTTACGGAAGGCCAGGGATCAAACCCGGGTGGGCCGTGTGCCAGACAAGCACTGTACCTGCTGTACTGTCTCTCCAGCCCCTTAACAATTCAGTTCTGTCACTGCTTTACAGTAGTCACACTTATAAATGAATGGGCTCCAATAATATTTTTCTATAAAAGCAGGCTCTGAACTATATTTGGTTTACAGGCCATAGTTTGACTCCTTGATATTAAAATTTTTTTTTCTTAAATTGTGTGAAAATATATTTTAGATAAATAACTTTACACCAAATAAATGCTTTCTATGTAATTTATGCTATCCCTTTTCCATAATAAAAAAATAGAATTCTTTCTTATGGATACTTTTCCATCTCTTTTTCTAGGTTTTTTCTTAACTGTTTGCTAAATATTGGCTCTTCGTCTCCTGTTTTCATACTGAAATACCAGCTTTTTGTGGTTTTTGATTACAATAAGAGTTTTGAGCCCAGGGTCTGAATGATAGTACAGCAGGTAGGGCACTTGCCTTGCACACAGCTGGCTCATGTTCTCAGTCCTTGACATTTTTTATGGTTCCCTGAGTTTGCCAGGAGTGGCCCCGAGACAAAAGAATTTTTTTGAGCCCAGTTTTAATTAGTTCATTGATTAGAGCTACTTCAATTTTCACAATTAACCTGATAAACTGATTTATATTGGGACCAAAGAAATAAACTTGCCTTGTACATGGCCACCCTGTGTTCAACCCCCAGCACCCTTACATGGTCCCCCGAGCATTGCAGAGTATGGCCTCAAAACAACAAAAATAATTTATGTTGTGTCTAGTGTTGTGACTAAAGATTGGTGTGGTAGGAAAGTAGAAGAACTGTGGTGGTAGACTGGTAGAAGGCCATTGCTAACAGTTCTCTGAAACTATTTTTGTCCCCAGGAGATAGATTGCTTTTATTTTTTTTCTATAATAACTGACTAAAAGCAAGATACTTCTGGAGGGTGTTTTTTTTTTTTTTAATATTTGCATTTAATATTCAAAAACCAATCCCACCACCATTACACCTTCCAACCACCATTCATATTTGGGATGTTTCCATCCCAAGCCCCAATCCCTGTCCCAAAACACAACTGAAGTCATATATTTTGTATTGTTTGTTATGAAAAACTGCTGTAAATGCTACAAAAAAAGTATACATAGAGGAAATAGTATAAAGATTGCTCTATTTTGGCCGGGGCCATTAGCATATCCACCTTCTTATGTTGTTCAAGGTTGAGTGACGTGAACCTTCGTGTGTGTGTGTGTGTGTGTGTGTGTGTGTGTGTGTGTGTGTGTGTGTCCCTCTATGATTGGTTGCCCACTATTTGAACCCCATCAAATGTGTGGTAGATACTCTTGGAAAATGGGTAGGGAGTGTCTTGTGCAGTTTCAAATATGGCAGCATGATCCAGGAATACATTCACTCATGCGTGAGGCTGAGCCCGAGCATGTGGGGAGCGGCCTTGATCATGGCAGCGATTGGGTTGTGGATTATTTTGGCTGCCAAGGCTGGGTCCCTTGGGGCGGAAAGGTTTCCCACCCCGCTCTGGGGCCCCAAGTGAAACAGCCTGATGTAGGGTCCCGTGGCATGTCTAGGCAGGCTTCCTCTCTGAAACTTTTTGAGTCTTCATTGTGGGGCGGCAGGGCTTGGGAGGGAGTACATTCAGTGATGTTCAGGGATCATTCCTGGTGGTGCTCTGGGAATCATATACAGTACTGGGAATTGATCAGTCTCAAGTCAGACACTTACAAGGCAGGTGTCTTTCCAGCCCCAAGGTATTTTCAATAATTACCTTTAGAACATTCCCTGTGAAAGCCAACTTCATATTTCTGGTACAAGTTTTCTTTGTTAATTCATAGAACTTGCTTTTAGGGAAATAAAATCTTTGCTTGTTTGTTTTCAAAACAAATATAAAAATACAGTGTGTTGGGGCTGGAGCAATAGCACTGTAGGTAAGGCATTTGCTTGCACGCGGCTGACCAGGTTCGATTCCCAGCATCCCGTATGGTCCCCCGAGCACCGCCAGGAGTGATTCCTGAGTGCAGAACCAGGAGTAACCCCTGAGCATCGCCGGGTGTGACCCAACAAAAGCAAAAAAAAAAAAATACAGTGTGTTAACATGCCTAAGCCCTTCTTTTCTGGTCAGGTGAGAATAGTTTTAGCAGAGATTTTGACTTTTCAAACTGCACATATGATATTGGCCATTAAAACAGTTGAGTGGGGCTGGAGCGATAATACAATGGGTAGGGCATTTGCCTTGCATGTGGCCTACCTGGATTCGTTCCCAGCATCCTAATGGTCCCGAGTACCACCAGGAGTAATTTCTGAGTGCAAAGCCAGGAGGAACCCCTATGCATTGCTGGGTGTGACCCAAAAAGCGAAAAATAAATAAATAAACCAATTGAGGCACAACTACAAACAAGAAAACTTAAAGCAAGGAATAACTTTTTTCATTTTGAAGAGTGCATTGTGATTTATTTTAGTTTGTTCCAAGTACATGCTATGTATAATCACTGTTCATCTCTTTATTTGTTTTTTTGTTTGTTTGCTTTTTTAAATTTTTTGCTTTTTGGGTCACACCTGGCGATGTACAGGGGTTACTCCTGGCTCTGCGCTCAGGAATTACCGCTGGTGGTGCTCAGGGGACCATATGGGATGCTGGGAATCAAACCCAGGTAGGCTGTGTACAAGGCAAACGCCCTACCCACTGTGCTATTGCTCCAGCCCCTATCTCTTCATTTGTAAAGGGTGGTATTGGTACACATACTTCATCAACTTTTGTAAATTGTATTTTCAGGTCATTTCAAGCTCCTTAGGCCATAGAGATAGTACAGAAGGTCAGGTGCTTGCTTTGTATGCAGCCAACTCTGATTCAAATTCCTGGTACCATTTATTATCCTCTGAGGACCACCAGGAGTTATCGCTTAGCACAGAGCCAGAAGTAAGACCTGAACACTGTCAGGTGTGACCCCAAAACCAAAATAAACGAACCTGCTAAGAGAGAGACAAACTGTTTTGTTTTTAGTGCTGTGTTTAACAGTGAATGTTGCCAACTTGTTAATTGTAATAGATAATGGGTTAACCATTGTGAGAAGGAAGTGGGTATGTATCTGAAATAGAATCAATGTTACTGGGGAGATGTCAAAAAACATTTGTCTCAGGGACAGGAGAAATAGTAAGGGGGGGGTGCTGGACCAATAGCACAGCGGGTAGGGCGTTTGCCTTGCATGCGGCTGATCTGGGTTCGATTCCCAGCATCCCATATGGTCCCCCGAGCACCGCCAGGAGTAATCCCTGAGTGTATGAGCAAGGAGTAACCCCTGTGCAAAGCTGGCTGTGACCCAGAAAGCCAAAAAAAAAAAATAGTACAGGGAATAGGGAATTTGCCTTGCACACAGCCAACCAGAGTTTGATCTCCAGCATACCATAATGGTTCCATGAGCATCTCCAGGAATAATTCCTGGGTGCAGAGCCAGGAGTAAGCCCTGAACGTTGTCAGATGTGGCTAACCCCTACCACCACCATCACCAAAAAATGTTTGTCTCAGCGTCTGATTGATAGAGCAGTGGATAGGGTGCTTGCCTTGCACGTAACCAACCCAGGCTTGATCTTCAGCACCCCATATGGTCGCAAGGCCCTCCAGGAGTGATCCCTGAGTACCAAGCCAGAGGAATAAGCCCTGAGCATTGGAGCATTGTCAGGAGAGGTCGGGGGGAGGGGGAGATGAGAGAGAGAAAGAGAGAGAGGAGGGGAGGGGGGAGAGAAAGAGGCCACATGGAGCAGCCTTTTAATCTGTGCCTTGTTACATGATCTATTTTATGACACAGGAACAGAGATGCCTATGCTAGAGTTCTGTTTCTGGCGTGACAGCATGGCTGTTCTTACCTTCTAGGCAGACTCAGTGGGATCCTCCTACATGGGAAAGCCCCGGAGATGATGCCAGCCTTGAGCATGAAGCTGAGATGGACTTGGGAACGCCAACGTATGATGAAAACCCCATGAAGGTCGGTGTACTTTACATATGTGTATCTGATCATTTGGGAATCTGTGTCCTGTCATTTTGTAGAGCCAGCAAACACATGGTCTTGGGAATCTTACCTTCCTTATTCTAGATAGTCACACAGAAGTGCTTGAGGTTGCGGCCAGAGAGATAGTACAGCAGACAGGGCACTTTCCCTGCACATGGCTGATTCAGGTTCAATCCCTGAAACCCCTTATGGTCCCCTGAGCAATCAAGGGAGATCCCTGAGCTCAGTTCCAGACGTAAACCCTAAGTACAGCCAGGTGAAGGGGGGCAGGGGGGAAGTATTTGAGGGAGCCAGTACATCCAAATTAAAGGTTTGTTTTTGTTTTAATACCATATGAGAAGTATGGTATGAGAACAAAAAGTGTGGCGGGGAACAAAAACCTTTATGTTCAACTGCTCTGATTTCATCATATTCTGCTCTCTAGAAATAATACTGTTAACCTTTTAATGTAGGCTTTCTCAACAGGAAACCCTTTTGTTCCTCAGGTGGCATTTGGTAGTGTTTAGCAACATTTTTGGTTGTTGCTACTGAGAGGATGTTACTGGCTTCTGTTAGGTAGAGAGTGAACCAGAGAAATAGCACCGGTAGGGTGCTTTCCTTTCATGCAGCCAACCCAGATTTGATCCCCAGCATCTCATATCGTCTCCCCCAGCACCACAAGGAGTAATTCCTGAGCATTGCCAGATGTGGCAAAAAAAACTTTTAAGAATATGTAGAGAGGGGCTGGAGAGATAGCACAGCGGAGAGGCAAGAGTAGCACAGCGTTTGCCTTGCACGCGGCCCACCCGGGTTCGATTCCCAGCATTCCATATGGTCCCCTGAGCACTGCCAGGAGTAACCCCTGTGCATCGCCAGTTGTGACCCAAAAAGCAAAAAAAAAAAAAAAAAAAAAAAAGAATATAGAGAGACCGAGGAAGCCTTTAGCTTATAGTATATGTACAGCCTCCCAAACACAGCTGACTCAAAATGTCATTAATGCCAAGAAAGAGAAACTTTGCTTGGTGAAGGTTCTTTTAGACCTTTCTGGAAAACACATAAAAATACACAGATCTTTTCTCTTTCATTTTAGACACCAGTAGAATAAGTACTGATACTATAACTTTCTTTAATAAATATTCCTTCAGGGGTAGAGTGTACAGCAGGTTGGGCGCTTTTCTTGTATATGCGGCTGACTGGGGTGTGTTCCCCAAGGTCCTTTATGGTTTCCTGAGCACCACCAGGAATAATTCATGGGTGCAGAGCCAAGAGTAACCCCTGAACATGGCTGGGTTCGCCCAAACCAAACAAAAATGAAGAAAGTGGTAACCTTGCCTGAACAGGTCATAGGTTTGAGGTATCAGTCTTTGGGTCCCTATCACTGTCATCACATTAGTAGGATACCCAGACCTCAGACAACATAAATCTGACTTTTCCATATTTCTGCCCTGTTTAATAACCCTATATGCATTGAAATTACTTCCAAGGGGATTGAAAATGGAACAAGGTGACTGAAGATACAGTACAGCAGATAGGGCATTTGCTTTGCATATAGTCAGATGTTTAAAGTTTAATCCCCAGAATCACAAATGGTTCCATGAGCCCTGCCTGGAGTGATCATTGAGCACAGAGTCAGATGTAATTCCTTCCCCGCCCCCGCCCCCCCCCCCCCCCCACACACACACACACTCAAGAAAAAAAGAAAAATGATGATAAAATATGGGACTGGAGGTATAGTACAGCGGTAGGGTGTTTGCCTCACACATGTCTGACACCCCATATGGTATCCGAAGTCCCACCAGAAGTAAACCCTGAACACTGCTGTATGTCTCCCAGAAAAAAAAATGACCCAGGGGCCAGTGGGTGAGACACTTACCTTGCATATGACCGACCTGGGTTCTATCCCCAGCGCCCCGTATAGTCCCCTTAACACTGCAGTTGTGACCCCAAAACAAAATAAATTAATGATAAATTGGGCCTAGAATGTAGTACAGTGGATAAAGTGTTTGCTTGCCTTTAATCCCGAGCTCTGCATATGATCCCTTAAGCAATGTCCGGGGTAATTCCTAAGCACAGACCTTGCAGTAAGCTCTTGATATGATCCCCCTCCCCAACCCACCCCACAAAAAATGGGGCAGGGGCCCAAGAGGGTACAAGGGGTAAGGCATTGCCTTGCGCATGGCTGACTCTGATCTGACCCCTGGCATCAAGTAAGACCCGCACTGCTGAGTGTTCACCCATTCACCCATCTCATACCCCCACCCAGAAGTAAAATGTGGTCTGTTGAGATGTTAGACAACTGCAATTATTAATTGGTTAGGAAAGATAGGTAAATAAATTTTTAGCTATGAGAATCGGGTTAGGTTCTGGTTATGGAGACTGTGGTCTGAGAGGCAATGCTTTTAAAGTAGGTGAGTCAAAACACTCATGTATATCCTGAAGAGACTTAGACCCATTTGATAAAGTGAGATTAGTAGGGAGATATAATTGCATCATACTTGAGCAAGGTGACAGAAAGAACCAAGAGTAGCCATGTTGGTAATTGAGTCAAATATATTTGGTGGGCTTCGTTCAGGACTTAACTGGGTATGAAAAAAGTAAGGTAGCGTCCTCCCTTCTTTTTTTGCTTGAGTTGCTAATATTTGAGAGGAGATTGTCAGAAACCAGAGCCAAAATTCTGTCGATTAATTTGATTAATTTGCCCAATAAGAACAATGTAGTCATCAAGTGGAGCACGTGGGGGTGGGGGGTGGGGGAATTTAGAACTGCTCTACTGCTCTTGAAACTCACTGGTTCTTAGTGATGTCTTTTGGACCATAGTTCCAAGTTTTTGACAAATTCCTCTTCACTCTGAGTAGAGCAGATGGAGCTTGTGTCTTTTTGGATGGAGCTAGTTCAGACTTTTCAAAATACTATTTCAGAAAGTTGTTTCTAGAAAAATTATTTCTAGGAACTTTAAACATGTTTTGTTTTTAGGCCACACCTGTCGATTCCTGGCAGTGCTTGGGAGCCATATGGAATGCCAGAGATTGAACCCAGGCTGGTCACATGAAGGCAAACACTCTACGCACTGTACTATCACTCTAGCCCCTTAAGCATCTTTTTGTTCATTCCAGCTCCTGCCTCTTTGACAGGTTAAGGTGTATTTAGAACTTACCTGGAACCAAATAATGAAATGTTATTTTTCTTTTTGCTACCAAAGACACTAGTAACTTGAACATTTCAGAATTTTTTGAAGTAGTTTTGAGTTTGCTTGTTGGGCTTTTTTTTGGGGGGGTGGCTGAAGGGGGAGCTGTTGGTTTATTTTGGGGGTTTGGTTTGTTTTTTGGTATGGGTTATTTAGTTATTTAGGATTTCGGCTTTTGGAAGACCCCAACAGTTGCTCCAAGGTCGTCTTATGGCCCTGGCTTCGTGTTCAGAGAACCATATGATAGGGATCAAAATTGGAGTTCCTGCATACAAGGCACATACTCTAGCCTTTTGATTTGAGTGATTTCCCTAGCTCCTCTTTATGATTTTTTTTTCAAGGATCCTTCTTATCGTTGATGTACATGTGAATTGCAGATTTTAGTTTGTATCTTTTGTAGAGTTTCTGATAGCTGAGCTTTTGAATTCATGCTCTTCTGAAGATAAAGTCCTTCAATGAGCAGTGTAAAGTATGAAGTTTGTATTTGCTGCATTATACAGCCAGCATTGTATGGTTATCAGAGCTATCCAATAAACTTAATACTAAGCCAAAAGGACACAAACCTCTCCTTGGGTAATATGAAGATATTCAGGCCTTCTCTCATATAATACCTGGTCATATTGCAACCAGATTCCGTTTCTTAGGACTCAGATATTTTCAGCTGAAGACTGAGAAAAGGGTGAGCTTCCCTGGCTTTCCTCTAAGCCTTCTGCTGTTAGTTTTATTGTGGCTATCTGTCCACTGCTCAGCAAAATCCATTATGTACTAAATTTAGTAGCCCATGTGAGCCAATTTATAGAAAACATAAGCTTATTATTACTGAGGACTTGGGAACACATTACTTTTTTTGGGTGTTTTTGTTGTTTGTTTTTTGTGGGTTTTTTTTTTTTTTTTTTTTTTTGGTGGGGTGAGGGTTGTGTAGAGAATTGGAGGAGGTCACTCCTGGCAGTGCTGGGAGATCTAACATGGATTAGACACATGCATAGCAAGCACCATAACCCCAGTACTAGCTCGCTAGCTCTGTGGCCACTACAACATTGCTTGGGTGTTTTTTTTTTTTTTTTTTGGTTTGTTTTGTTTTTTTTGAAAGAGGCAGGCAGGCCACCCACAATGATACTCAGGGGTTACTCCTGGCCTGCATCCAGGAAGTATTCCTGGCAGTGCTTAGTGGAGCCATACGGAATGCCAAGTATTGACCCGGGTCAGCAAATGCCCTTCCCATGCACTATATCTCCAACCCTACGACATTGCTTCTTTTTTACAACTTAATGCCCATTCTTGTGAGCTCCTAGGATCTCAAGAAACCACTTATTGCTCAAGTAGGCAATCCCTTTCCCAAGAAATAGTCTGTTAAATTTTGGAGCCCATTGGTCAAAATCATTTTTGGTCAGAATTAATTTTAATCGGCAGTAGGTATTTGGGAAGGCTAACAATAATTCATTTTAGGTTGTGGAAATGTTAGCACTTTAAGGGACAGAGAGAAAAATAGAATGGGTAAGGCTTGCATATAGCTAACCCAGGTTCAATCCCCAGCACAACATGGTCCCCTGAGCACAGCCAATATGATCCCCAAATTGGCAGAGAGAACTGCTGCTTTTTGTTTGTTTGTTTGTTTTTTTGTTTAATGTAGGAGTATTGCTATTAGCCATTGATTGGCTGATTGAATAGGGTATGAACTCCACCTTATTTTTTTTTTTCTTTTTTATAAATGTTTCTATTGAATCAGCTTTCAGGTTTAAGTCTCAGTCATGCAATGATGAAACACCCGTCCCTTCACCAGTACCCATTTTCCACCACCAAAAATCCCAGTATACATCCCATCCCACACCCTCCCTCTACCTGTGGAGCAACATGATTTCTACATTACTCTCTCTCTACTTTGATTACGTTCAATATTTCAACACCAGACTCACCATTATTATTTGGGATTTTACCCCAGCAAACAGATATGCTGAAAAGGCAACAGTAGACAGTGTGTTTTCTGTTGCTGATTATGAATAAAATTTGGAATTCTGAAATTTTAACAACTAAATCTGGAGGGATTTCTGCCAAAACCTGCTGGGTTCCGAGATTTGTTCCTGAGTCTCTAGGATCATGGCCGTTAGGCTGCTTGATCAGGAGCTGGCAGAGGAATAGCACCCCTGCCCCCCTGGGTAGCCCAGTGCCAGTAACCTACTACCTACTGTGGCGTCTGGACAC
Organism: Sorex fumeus; assembly: GCF_029834395.1. NCBI lineage: Eukaryota > Metazoa > Chordata > Mammalia > Eulipotyphla > Soricidae > Sorex > Sorex fumeus. Next base: position 48,287,923 of record NW_026606129.1, on the reverse strand, counting down.
ATTTCTGCCAGAAGCCGCTGGGTTTGAAGTTTTGCTTCTGAGTCTCTGGAATCCTGGCCATTAAGGAGCCTATTCAGGATCCAGAGAGGCCGTTTGTGGGCAGCGACTCGGGGTCTCATTGGGATGGGGAGGAAATGACCGGCTCCACCCCCATCACGTGCCATCCCGTGAGGCCCCGCATTTCTCATCACTGCGGGCCCAAACCTAACTGTCCAATGGCCTCTGGAGGGTGGTGGCCACCAATCCGCCAAGGGGGAGCAGGTAAAGGGACAGCACCCTTTTTCCCCTAGGGTGGCCCGGTGCAGGTAGCCTGTTGCGGGGACCGGACGCATTTCTGCCAAAAGAACCGCTGGGTTCTGAGATTTGTTTCTGAGTCTCTGGGATCATGGCTGTTAAGTGGTTTGATCAAGAACTAGAGAGGCCTTGCCTCCAATTACATAGCTGAGCCTTAGGTGGTTTGTGGGTATATCTCCCACATACCTAACTTTTGGCCATTTACTTTCTTGGTAAACTTGGCCCCAAGTTGTTGGGGTCTGGCCAAAGGCACAGAAGCAATTTAGGGGTATCTGGAAGTCTGAAGGCACCATCAGGCTGCTGATGCGCTCACCTCACCGGTACAGATTGACCTGCTGGTGGCACCATACCCCCTTGTTTGGGGGTTTTTTGGTTTGTTTTTTGTTTGAATCTGGTATGACCTCAAAATTTTCCATGATAGTGATTAAGTGCAGTGCAAGTGTCCAGAGTGCAATGGCTGCTGGCCTGTCACTTTGTGACAGTTACTGGCCAAGAGAAGCTTGGTGGCCTTCCTTCTGCCACTGTTGAAAGGGAGTATGGTAATACCCCTCAGTTTGTCATCATCTTAACAGTTTGACAGAGAATATCTTTCTTGTTAGCATCTACTCTTGTTCAGTGACTCCAGTGAACCTTGTCTTCTCATTTCCCTCCCCTTCCAGCTGCACCTCTACTCCCCATCTTGATTGCTCTTTATTCTTTTCATTCCTGAACTGGAGATAACAAACTTCCCAGGGACCTCCCTGCATATGCTCTACAATCTCAGTAGCTCTGCACTTGGAGGAAAAGTGATGAGAATCCAGTAGGTGTTTGAGGGGTTTGATGAGTTGTTGGATTGTTGTGGTCATTAGACCTTTGTTTTCAGTGGTGAAAGGTCTCCAACACAGAACATTTTACCATTGTCTGAGAACCCTGGAATGTCATAACCAGGAAAGGTGAAGCTTGTTGACAGGATGTCATCCAATCACTTTATACATTCATCTGCAGAAAAAGGTGACTGAAATAAATGGAAATGTACGATTACATTAAGGATGTAGCTTTGAACCGGAGGGAGAACAGGCCATAAGGCACTTTCTTTATGCACAACTGATTCCATTTTGATCCTCTACATCACTTGTGGTCCCTGAGCATAAGTGTTCATTTAAAAGGAAACAGAAAAGATGTAGCTATGTGTTAGGGTAGAGAATTAGAGCTTGGTTTGTGGGAAGGAGGCCAGAGTCAGAAGTATAGGATTGAAACATGAGCTGAGAGTGGTAACAGCCATCAGATTGACTCCAGACTATGTTCCCTAAAGAGCTTAATACCAAGAGTCGGGTATCCCAACTGGGAGAAAGAAAGAAAGGTTCTGTTCTGGAACAGCAGAGCATTGGTAACCTGATCTTCCATACCAAAACTTGTTTTCTTTTCCATTTCTAGACTTCAAAAAAGCCTAAGACAGCCGAAGCAGACACCTCCAGTGAGCTTGCTAAGAAAAGCAAAGAAGTTTTCAGAAAAGAGGTAGGTTGGATGGAGTGGATTCTAAGTGCCATGGACTTAATCTTGAGCCTTTTCTCTTCTTGTCCTAAGTATGAGCAACTATTTATAATAGTAGATTGCTCTGACGTTTGAGTATTTCCTTCTCTGATTGGATTGTGATGACACATTGGTATGATCCTTTACAACTAGATAAGAATTTCATATCCATTATCTCATTTCATCCCCCAAATAGTACTCTGGTCGGAAAGGTGTCATTCCAGGTAGACTGGTGGGAGGACTTTAAAGTTAAGGGAAGGCAAGTTTTTAGCAGGATATCTTCCAATTGAAATAAAAGTTCCAGTTCTCCCTGTTGAAACTCATTCAGGGGCTGCTCAAGGGATTAGAAAAATGCAGCTGTGATATATGCTATTAGGTGTGTATGTTTCCACTCACAGTTCATTAAACTACACGCCTGCCTCGTAGCATCCAGATTATAAACTCTCTAATAGCTCATTATGCATTAGAGGAAAGAGAGCTGTAAATAAATACTGGCAGGTTTGTGAAGAGTGTGCCACAGTAGGCTTGACAACTAGAGTGTGAGAAAGGACTCTTGGATCGGGTATAGGAATCAGGAGGGACATAGCTTCAAGTAGTAAAATATATAAAAGCGAGGGAAAGCATCCAACTAACATAAATGATACTATGCTGCTTTCTGTAGGATCAGAGTTAGCACTGCAGGATTTTAAGCTAGGTAAAATAAAATACCTATGTATATTTAGGGGAATGGATTGAAAGGAAAGAGTATAGAGACTAGGGACCACTGAAAAAAAAAACTGAAGTCCTTACTAGGGATAAAACTTAGTTCTTATTAGTGTGAAATTACTGTTTCAGCTCAACCACCAGCAGTTCTTTCTTTAGTGCTTACCTTGTTTTTTTTGTCTAAAGGCTCACTGAGTTTCAGGGATGGATAGACCCTTTTGAAGGTACTCCCAGACAAAGTGGCTTTTAGTGTCCTCCTTTTTCTCTTTGCCTCTTTGGATCTTAGTGCCATAATTGAGAGCCACCATATAGAATAGATAATACAGAAACTCAGGAAATTATATATTTAAAAGGAACCTATCCAGGATATTCCCTCAGCAATTGTCATAACAAGTGTTTACATCTGTTGCACATTGTTTGTCTGAATCAAATGAAGTGTGTAACACAAGAAAATCTAACCTTCAGTGACAGAAGGCCTGCATAATTCCTCAAGTGACTAAGCCTTCTAGGAGCACTGTAATGCCCTTTTTTCCCTGCCACAAGGAGCCACAGAACTCAGCTGCAGCCTCTTTATGCTAAAGTCGTGAAGATTTGTTAGCTATAAAATGGAGGATACTGTCATATTCAGAATTGAGGATTCTGCTGGTCTAAATCAGACTTGCTCAGTCAGTTCAGTAGTAATGTTGTATTCCTGGACCTGACCAGAATTCTGTCCAGAAGCCACATGAGTGTAGAAAAAGGAAAGTATTGCCTGCATACACCCCTTTCTGGTTATTTTGTTAGCAATTCTTGCCCTCTTTGAGCAGCATATTCTTTCTGTTGCAGATGTCCCAGTTCATTGTCCAGTGCCTGAACCCTTACCGGAAACCTGACTGCAAAGTGGGAAGAATTACTACCACTGAAGACTTCAAACATCTAGCTCGCAAGGTATTCCCTTCCTGCTGTGGTCTTGTTATATAATACCCTGAGCAAACTGCCTTTGGAGAAGATGACCCCTTTCATCATAGAAAGCTCAAGGACATTAGCCCAGCATTAGAACATTTATTTGTACATGTGAGGAGAACCTGGATTAATTCCTTGGCAGACACTGCAAAAAAAGAATAAAGTTTCCCTTGCCGTATGCCTAAGCTAGGAACGAGGGAAGATTTGGGAAGGGCAGACATCTGGTGGTGCTCAGGACTCCTGGCTCTGTGTCAGGGATCATCCATGGCTTGCCAGGAGACCCTCTGTGGTACTGGGTTTAGAACCTGGGCCAGGCATCTTACTCTCAGAACAGTTTCTTTGGCCCAAGTTGGAGCATAGTGATTTTCTAAGATGGGTTCAGAGCTAAGTTCCCCTGTCTGATGATCCCAGCCCAACCTGCCCAGACTACCATCTTTATTCGACTCTGTGTTGATGAGAAGCTCCCTGAAGCAAGGAACTGGCCTTCTTTTGTCATTATCTTTTCTTTTCTCACTGACTGTGGTCTTTCTTTCTTTGCCCTGAACAGCTGACTCATGGTGTTATGAATAAGGAGCTGAAGTACTGTAAGAACCCTGAGGACCTGGAGTGCAATGAGAATGTGAAACACAAAACTAAGGAGTACATTAAGAAGTACATGCAGAAGTTTGGGGTTGTTTATAAACCCAAAGAGGACACTGAATTAGAGTGACTTACGGGGCCAGGGAGGGATAACCAATGAGCAGGTTGGACTGACTCCAGCGAGAAGAAATCCTGCGGACCCCCTCTGACCCACCCCACTGTCAGGGTTGTGCTACTGATCACACACCACCCTGGGGGATTCAGACCTACAGATTTCAGTTGAAAGCCACAAAAATGAGCTCCCATCTACAATAAGTGATCCCTAGTCATGAGATGTTGGGGTATGGTTAGCGGCCATCAGAGGCAAGGGCTTAGGAGAGACCCTTCCCTCTAAAACCCTGGCCAGGCCCAAACCTCATCTCAAACCTGGGTCTCTTTGGCGGTGCTGTCAGCGCACAGACCCATGCGCATCCCCACCATGACCCCTTACCCTGATGAATTGTATTATATTTTAATGTATATGTGAATATATTGAAAATAATTTGTTTTTTCCTGGTTTTGTTTGTTTTTTGTTTTGCTTTTAGCCTCTATGTGCTAGGATCACAGGAAGACTTTGTAAGGACAGTTTAAGTTCTCCTGCAAGGTTTAATTTGTTATCATGTAAATATTCTAAAGCAGGCTGCCGTGTGGTTTTGGCCAGCCTTGTGCTATGTTGATAAGATTGATTTACTGCTTAAAATCACTTTACTTTATCCAATTTTTACTGAACTTTTTATGTAAAAAATAAAATCAATTAAAGAACTTGGCGTGTGTGCTCCCTAAAAGTTAGTCACAGGTTTGTATATCACTGGAAAGAGGAAAGATGGTGACTATGTGTCCGAAGTCTAAATTCTTGCAATTTCAAGTTAGATTTTACACAGATCTTATTCTTTCTATGTGCCCCTGTGACTGAGGCAAACACTTGACCGGAGACTGACACTTGGGGTTTTGTTTTGTTTTTGGTGTGGGGAGGGGTGGGCCACACTGACCCTGCTCAGGGGTTACTCCTGGTGGGGCTTAGTAGACCATATTTGATGCCTGGGATCAGATCTGGTTAGCTATGTGCAAGACAAATTCCTTAACCCCTGTACTCTCTCTGTCCAGCCCTGGCACAAGGTTTTTTTACTTTCTCTAATCAGTCAGGAGAAAGGCAGCAACTTTTCCTTTATATCTTCTAACAGGGCAGCGACACTGAACCTCTCTCTTCCCTCCAGATTTGAGCCTCCTGACCCCACTGAGATGCTCGTTTGCTATTTGCCCTGGGACACTAGATCAAAAATCCTGTAAAGGCGTGTAGTTCGCAGGTTGTGAGGAGTAAACACCTGGAGTTTAGGAGGCTCGGTAATTCATCTCATATCCTCATATTAAAACTTTTCTTTTTTTGAGACAGGAGCAGGTTTTTTTTTATTGTACATTGTAGAAATAGCCGTGAGTCCTGCTTAAAGGAAAACATTTTATTTTATCATTATTTTTTAAAACATTTACTTAATTTTTTAAATCTTTTTTAAACATCTATTTTAAAGCCACAATCATTATGCGACAAACAGCTTATCCAAATTGTTTTCCCAAGGTACTGCAAGTCTTCAAAATTATTAACAAAAGCACATACTGTCAAATGGATGAACCCAAGTTACTTAACCCTCTTACATTTTAGGGGTTTCTTGACTTACTGTTTGGTTTTTGGACCACCCTGGCAGTACTAAAAAACTATGATCAGGAGTGACTGCAGACTGCTCAAGGTACCATGTGCAGTGCTGGGGATTGAAACAGGGTTGTGCATATAAAGCAAGCAGCTTACCTCTTTTACTATCTGTCCAGCCCCACATTTAAAAAAATTATTATTAGAGAATTTTTGATATCAATTGCTTAAACAAATTAAATGTTGGGTGTGCTAGAGAGTAGGTAGTGTGCTTGCCTTGCAAATGGTAGACCCAAGTTTGATCCTGGGCATATCACATGATTCCTTGAGCCCTGCCAAGAGTGATCCCTGAGTGCAGAGCAGGGAGTAAGCCCTGAGCATAGTTGGGTGTGGCCCCCAAACCAAAAAATAGATAAAATGTTGGTCTGGCCAGAGAGGTAGTACAGCGGGTAAGGCACTTGACTTGCGTGCAGCTAGCTCAAGATCAATCCCCTGCACCCCATATGGTCCCCTTGAGCAATGTCAGGAGAGATCCTTAATCATATCAGCTGTGTACTTTCTTCCCCTTCCCCCAACCAAGAAAAAAGTTAGGCCGGAGATACAGTACAGGAGGTGAGACATTTCTCTTGCAGGTAGCTGCGGTGTCTGCAACCCCTAGCACCACACAGTGGTCCCCTGAGCACCCACTGATAGGTATGGTCCCAAATCCAAAATAGTAATAGAAAAAGCATTTCTCTTAGAGTAGATTTGCAGTCCAAGGATGTGGCCATATGTATCGCTGTTAGCAACAAAGTCCGACTCATGGTTTTGGCTCCAGATTTTCCAAGGAAATCTAACCAGCCTCCTGTTACAAGATGTTGACTGGCTGTCAACTTTCACGTACGACAAAGTTGAGGAATTCTAACATTGTACTGAATTTTTTAAATCTCCTTTTCACTCACCCTTAACACCTTCAAGCTCAAATAATTTCACATTCATTGCTAATCCATCTTTTCAAATCCCTGTGATCCACAAGTAAATGCAGTCTTCAGCACATTGGTCTGATTCTAGTTGACCTACCTCTGCACTTTCCTGGGTCATTTAATATGAAAGTGGCTGTAAACCTCCTCTTCCTTCTTTAGATTGTTTACAGAGCCAAGCAGCCAACCTTAGTAAACTTTTTGAGGAGTTGTCATAGCAACAGTCTGAGTCTGGTACTTAGGACAGTCCTAGTCACATCTCAAAACAGGGACAGGGTATTGAATGATTGTGCTTCTTAACCACTGGTGCTGGCAGATGGCAGGATGGTAGCCATTGTTCCTAGGCAGAATCTCTGGTAGCAATACCTTCTGAAGACACGATAACTAGTCTGCCTGCTCCCTTCAGCATGAATATAGACAGGGTGTCTGTTCTGATCTGCCCCTTTGTTGGGTAAGATGACCCACTTGTTCTTGAGTTGTGCGGAAATCAAGTAGGCAGCGGTAGAAGCAAGTTTGGAGTTCGCTCTCCAGAGTCTGGGCTGTGAATCTTACAAGGAGCCCTTTCTTCCCTTTTTCTCGTCTAGAGGTGATACTATTCGGGTCTATTCGGGTCTCTCAAAGAGGAATCGAAAGAACTATGCTTGGAATATCACGATTCACTCAAATGAGAGATAGAATCCGGAGTTCTGATCTTCGTCAACGCTCAAGAATCAGGGACGCTGTCTCATTTGCCAAGACATCAAAAATCAGATGGGCTGGACACGTAATGAGGTTTACAGACAACCGCTGGACTAGAGCCATTACTGATTGGATTCCACGAGACATCAAAAGATCACGTGGACGCCCACCTATAAGATGGTCAGACTTCTTCGTCAAGACCCTAAATGATCGGTTTGAGGCTCTACATGTTCCTAAAACGAACAGATACCATTGGTCTACACTAGCACGCAACCGGGATGAATGGAGACGTTACTGGCACCCGCTCGAATAAATCGATGAATAACGGGGATTAAGTGATTAAGTGAGGTGATACGGTCCTTCCTTGGTAACTAGTCCCAGGACCAGGCTAACTCCTGCCTCCCAAATAGAGGTGCAGGCATCCAGCCCCTCTTGATCACAGCACATCAGGAAAGTGATCTCAAATCCAAGACCCCCTCACTGATTACTTGGTCTTGGACCTCAGTACTATGTAGGAGTCTTGGGGTGGGTGGGAGGAGGGATGGGGATCTAGTACAGGTGCCATTCGGTTTACTGTTGTCCAGCTAAGGGAGCTAAAGATTTGCAAGCTAAAAGCTTGCTATCATGACTGAATACAGATGCACTGTACAAGCATCTTCTATGGGCACATGCTGCCTGTCTGCTCAGGTGCCCTTCCCTCTTCCTCAGGACTCAACTCTTTCTCTGGGCCACCCAACTGCTTCAAGGCCCAAAGAGTCACCACACAAGTCTAAAACAAAGTTGCCTTTAATACGGGGTACAAACAGAAAAGAGCAGCCGAGGAAGAGGAGAGGTGCAGAGGATCAGAGCAGGAACATTCTGCATTGTCAACTACCCTCAATATCCCTGTCCCAGAGGAAGGAAGAGAAAGGGGCAGTGAGTGGCAACTTGAAACTTTGTGGACTCCAAATCATGTGTCCTCAAAACAGGAAAGGCCAGTGAGAAGGAAGTAGGGGGGAGCACCAGAATAGCCCCCGGAGGGGCTGGGCAACAGAGTCAACGCTCATACCACAGAGCAGCCTTCAGCCGGGGAACTCAGAACCCGGACCACATCGTCCCGGCCCATGGCAGTCAGTGCGCACTCTAGCACCCTGAGGGTGGCACTGCTGCCTTTCTGGACAGCCCAGTCCCTCAGCAGGGTGTGGGCTGGCACCTGGCTCTGAGCCATAGTTGCCACAGCCTCAGTTGGGTAGCCCAGGCGGCCCGCCAGGCCCTGCCAGCCCGTCAGCTTCCTCTGTCACCTCCAGGAGCCGCTCCACTTCCTCCTGCTGCTGCCGAGGGAGATGAAGATAAAGTCTGCAGCCCAGCTCAGGATGCTGTCCTACAAGGGAACACAGTCTCAGAGGGGCTGAAGGGAAGTGCAGAATTAGGGTCTGAGGGACTGTAGAATAGACTGGGGCTCACCCTGGCTGGGGGCGCAGGGGTCCAGACTAATAGGAGCGTCCAGAAAGACACTGCTCTCTCCGTGCATCTGGCTCCCCACCTCTGCAGTCCGAGCTTTGGCCAGCTTCTGTTTGTGTTTATGTGAGCGCCAGCTGGGGGTTGGGGGAAAGGGGAGAGGAAAGAAGGATGCAAAGAGGTACCTGTCAACCAGTTCCCGACACAGCTGGCTGGGAGTCACCGTGGGGGGTGGAGGTGCCCCCGAGCTACCTACCACTTGAAGACTACATAGGAGAGCAGACCAAGGACCACAGTTGCCAGGAGGGCACAGTAGACTGGAATGATGCTACTTGAGGCTCCGGGAGGCTCAGGGGGGAATGAGGAGGTGGCATTGGGGGCTGGGGCTTCCCCTTCCCCTCCCCACAGTCCTCTGTCCTGCCCCGTCCATGTCTTATCTGCGAAGGAAAGGAGAGACAGGGTCAAGGGCAAGGAATCCAGGCCAGGGTCCCTGGGCACACTCAGGTTGAAAGCAAATCCCCGACCACGCAGCGTTAGAGGCTGACCCCAGGGCCTTGGCACAGTGACCTGCTTTCCTGTCCTTCCCCCACAGCCTCTCCTCCTCAAGCCACTCGTGAGACACCGAGCCTTCTCCTGGGCTTCCAGCGTCTGCGCCTGCCCTATAGCGGTCTCTGTCTGACAGAGGTGGGACTCCCCCGGGAATCCTTCCCTGCTGTCTCTCGGGTCCCTCCCTTTTCTGGCTCCTCTCTCTCCCTTGTCTATGATGGCGCTTGTTCCCCCCACACCTCTGAACTGTGAGAGCACCCTGATTCGTGTGGGGCCCCATGGTGGCCTCTGCACAGGAAACCCAGTACAGTTTTACATAATAGAGCTGAACTGGAAGGTAATAAATGCTGCTGCTCATTCCTGCCTGGAAGCCACTTGTCCCCCCAGACAAAGGACAGCAGAACCTGGCTGAGCTAGTTTGTGATTTACCCACACAGGGGGCTCCCCCAATCCATCCCAGTGTCTCACACCTGGACCGAGAGGTACTTACCCACACGGACCACGCCTGCCCCATGGCTGGAGTTGGGCGGCAGAGCTCTGTGGGCTGGCAGTGCTCCAAGAAGCTCCATCTCTAGGAGGCGGAATTGGGGGGTCAGAGGCAGCTCCCCGAGCGCCTGTGCTGGGAGACCTGAGTCCAGAAGAGTTGCGTACAGAGGCAGCCAGGAAATCCTTGGGCCTTACATGGGGCATCCCTGGTAGTGGGGTAGATCACTCCATCCTGATTCCCTCAGAGGATGGATACCCCTGCACGGCTCCCACTCTTGACCTAGTTCCTCTTGGTGAGGGGGGTGGGGAGGGCGCACAGGGGCACCCTAGTGACTACTGGCCAAAGCTAGAGGAGCAAGCTAGAGGGTGAGCTCAGGGCAGCTCTGTTGCAAAACAGCTAAAGTGGAAGGGTAATGAATGCTGCTGCTCACTTCTGCCCGGAGGCAACTTGTGCCCAGTTGAAAGCTACCCTGTCTCAAACCCAAGTATATTCAGGCAGAGCAGGGTAGTCAAGGGGACTCCACCCACCTCAGCCAGAGTCAAGCCCCAAATTTGGCTAAGGGACGCCCACAGAATTCCCAGACTCAGCCCAAGAACACAACACCCTGAATGTCCCAGGCCCCGCTCCCTGGAGTGCGCCTGCGCCCAGCGCTGCCTCCGGGTGCCCAGCCCTCCTCACCTCCTGCTTAAGAGTCTGGTCGGGAGGAGGCCTCAGGAGTCCCGAGAGGGTCCAGGGCGGGGCCTGTGGGCTCAGAGACTTGTGTTCTTTCTCATCTTGCAGTTCAGAGGCCTGAAGGCCAGGCCTGCTCATTCCCAGGTCCCCTTTGGACCCACATTGCTGACCTGGTTGAGTCTCACCACCTGAGGCTTGGGGTGGAGTTTTGGTGGAGAGGACAGAGGAGACCTGGCCGGGAGAAGCCCTCTGACTCCACACACAGACTTGGTCTCCCCGCCCCCACTCCAAACTCACTTCCTCGGGGCCTGCGCACAGGAAAGTGCACAACTGGCCGGAGCTGTGGCCCAAGGCTGCAGAGACCCTTGCCACGGGTGGGTATTTCGTGTCACTTACCACGGTGAGGAGCTCTTCCTGGATCCTGGCTGGCGGGTGACCCAGGCCGGCTTTTGTCTGCCAGACAGCCCGAGCACAGAGACGGGCACCTCTACCCCTCACCCGACTCCGGGCCCACAAAATATGCTCAGAGTGCCACACCCCGCACTCAGCAACTGTGCTGGCTGCCCACACACATCCCAGCACCGGCGCCTGTGCCGACAACGCCCACGGGGTGGGACTCGCGGTGGGTGATAGAGAAGCGGTCGGCGGCTCTGGGTCTAGGAAGATCGATCGGCCGGGGCTTCTGTCCCCAGTCCCCTCCTGACCTGCGGCGGTCGCCCCTCCACTGGTCCCGGGATCCGCTCTCCGCCAGCCTGCAGGGAGTTCGGACTCGGGCGGCGCGGGGCCGAGTCCGACGGTGCAGCAGCCTGGGGAGCGGCCCGGGTGTGGGCAGCCGGCGCGAGGGGCGCGGAGGGGCGGAGGGGCGGAAGGGTGCGGCGGGAGGGGCGTGAGGGGAGGGGTGCGGCGGGAGGGGCGGCTCTGCGGTCTCGCCCCCGCCCCGCGCAGGAACGCGCACACGTGCGCAGACACGGCGCCCGCCGGGGCAGGGCAGCCTGGCCCCGAGGGGCAGAGCTGGGCCCAGCTGGGGAAACTGAGCCCACGCAGAGCGGGGCAAAGGCGCCCTGGAGAAGAAACAGCCCCCCCCCTCGCGTGCCCCCCTCCCCCCCATGGGATGGTGACCTGGACGGGCTGAGACACGCGCGCACACAGAGGCGAAACGGCTACAAAACTAGGCCAGGTTTATTGCCGAGATTAGGAGAGCGGAGGGCCGCCTTTAGAGATTAAGGCACAGCCCGGCCCCTGTGCTCTGCCGGACGGGGAGAACCTGGGGGCCTGAACCCCCCAGTCCCGAACTGTGCAAAAAAGTGCTGGGTGCGGCCGCCAAGGCCGGTGCTGGGACTCTGGGCGACCCCTCTGCCGGCGAGGGGCGGGACTTCCCGGAGTGCTGCCGTCCACGAATCCCTGAGCGCGGCGGGGGTGGGGCCCCGCCCACCCCCTGAGTGCGGGCCAATGGTCTCGGCGTTCCTGCTGCCCCGGGGCGGGGCCTCCTGCAGCGGAGCCGCTGGGGGCGGAGCCTGAGAGGCCCGCTAGGGCAGGCGCTCAGCGGGCTTCTCCAGGTCTGTACTCTGTCTCCCCAGAGGACACTTGGGAAATGCGCCGCGAGGACCGCCACAGCTTGCGCGCGAACTGGCTGCTGCGCACCTGGTGGGAGCAGGGCGGGGTAGGGTTAGTTAAAGCCGTCGTTCCGCTCCCCGCGCCGTCTGAGGCCCACTCTCCCACCTCAAGCCTCACCTCGGAGGGCTGCCCCGCGCCCACCACGATAAGCTTGCCATCCTCCAGGCCAATGAGCACGTGGCTACGCTCCTTGGTCACTGCCACGCTGCGGATGGGCACCTTCATGGGCAGAGGAGGAGCGGCCGGGTGCAGCCTGCAGGGAGAGGGGGGCAATCATAGCTGCAAGGGAGCTCCACAACCCGCAGACCGGGGCTGCTGCTTTCATCCCCGCCCCTCTCCTCCGAAGGCCAGCCAGATGCAAACCCTGACACAGAAAGGGAACTTCCACAATGTGTGGCTGAGGGAACAAGCCTTGAAGAATTGTGCAGGGGGCCCACTAGTCTCCTCTGCCAACGGCCACCACCCTGAGGGGCCAAGAGCTCAGAAACGGAGGGGCTCACGTGTTGAGGTGTAGGATGTGCAGGGCACACTGGGCCGTGCCCAGCAGAACAAAGTCCTCCGTCACTGCCAGGGCCGTGGGTTGCTCCACCAGTGGCAGCGATGCCCGCAGCCTCCCATTCACGGAGTACAAGTGCAAGGAATAGGCGACCTGGAAGAACCAAGTGTCAGGAAGGAGAGGATGTCTACACAGCCTCTTGTGCAGTGCAGCGGGTGTCCCGTCCCATACCTGAGCTCCCAGACGCTCTCGGGCCGAGCTCTGTACCACAATCTGGCCCTCGGACCCCAGCGCCAGGTGGGAAACGGGGTCAGGCAACAAAGCCCCTGGCGGTCGGAGGGCTGCCACAAACTGTCCTCGGCGCACAGTGTGGATGATCACAGTGCCAACCTGGGGTGGGGGGTAGGTGAGGCAGCTTAGCAGCTGGCAGCAGGAGCCGTGCCCAGCAGACAGCCTCCCAGGGCACTGGCCTGCACGCACCTCAGATCCAGACACCGCCATGTCCAGTTCAGTGCTGATGGCCACACAGCTTACTGCAGCTTCATGCCCATACAGGACCTGCACAGGCTTGGATGCCAGCCCTACTGCCAGACCACCCTGTGGGAGCCAGTACTGGGTCAGGGCTGGTGGAGGCATCCTGCTGCCCTAGCCCCTGGACAAGAAGGCTAAGGGCCAGGAAAGGCAGAAGGAGGCTCAGAACTGCAACCCACAGCCCAGGGAGATGAAAGTGAGCAGAACTGGAGCACAGTGGGTGGAGGGGGGGTGGGAGGGAGCTGCAGGTCTGAACAAAGGGCCCTCAGAGCTGACCCCCACCCCTCTCCTGGGTACCTGCAGCAGTAGCCGCCACACCATGCACGTGGTGTCGCGGGAGCCGGAGATGAGGTAGATGCCACAGGTGTCCAGTGCGAGGCAGGTCACGACATCTGCATGGGGAGGGGAGGGCACAGCAGAAAAGACAGCTCGCACCCTCTCTGGCCAGGGGGATGCCCCCCGCGCACCCACCCCCACTCCCAGGCTACCTACCCAAGTGGTGGCGGAGCTGGCTCAGCAGCCTGCCCCGGGGCAGTGCCGTCACCCGGAGGCTGCCGTCCCAGTGGCCTCCACTGAACAGCAGCTTTCCGTCGGGGGCCACTGCCAGGGCGCGCCCGTTCACACCACTGCCGGGTGCCCAGGGGCCACTCAGTAGCCGCTGCATCCTGATCCGAACAGAGGGTTGGCAGGTGAGACACAGCAGACCCTGGCCTCAGAGCCTCTGACCCAAGCCTGTGGCTTGGCCAGAAGAGGACTCAGTACAGAGTACTTAGAACACCCCCACCCCCACCCCGGCCCTTTATCCTACTTGGGGTTGCTCATGTTAGGGTCTTTGCTGAAGCTGAAGTAGTTGCTTATATTGCGGTCATAGGGCAACCAGCTGTGGGTGCCCAACAGTCCATTGGCACTCACGGTCACCTACAGACAAAAGTGAGCAGAAGTAGATGGGGGCAGTGAGAGATGGGGTGGTGCTGAGGTGGGGTTCTGCCCAGTACACTTACCAACAGGTCTGGGGAGCTCTGGGTGATGAAGGAATGGGGCTGGCGGTGGGGCACCAGGGCCAGCACTAGGGGCACGCCCTCACTGATGACCTGCAGGGTGGGAGGCAGTCTGCTGAGTCCCCCTGCACGGCCTGCTCTCCCGCACCACCGCTGCCTCTGGCCTCAGAACAAGGCTACCAGTGAGGCATCTCAGCGGCCAATTTCCCTGGGAGATGCGCCTGAGATTTCCCTGGAGAGCAGCGTGTCCTCAGGAGGGCGCCTTGGGAAGCCGGGAATATCAAGCGTGGTCCTGGTATTGCTCCCCTCTCCCACAATTGTGAGCCCCCAGCCTGGGGCATCAGCACAGAAATCAGACCATTAGACCCAGGCCTGGGGGAACAGGGCAGGGCTTAGAGGCCCTGCCTTCAAGCATATGGCCAGGCAACTGTTCTAGAAACTCTGCTGTCTGCGATCCCCAGAGCCACAAATGATTCCTAGCCTCATTATACCCAGGTGTATGTGAGCAACACACACACACACACACACACACACACACACACGAGCATCACAACTAAAACCAATTGTGTAAGCACCATGGCCAGGAAGTCGGACCCCTGGTGAGCACCACAAACATAACTTGTGTGCCTCAACTTGGACCGCAAGCCCTGAGATCACTGTGCAAGCCCCACAACTAAAGGGGTGCAAACAACCCACGCAGAGCACCACAGTCAGCATGTGTGTAACCCTGTGGCACTGCAACAACAAAAAGGTCTTTTAAAAGTCTGGCCTGGAAGCATCTAGGACACAGACAGGAAGGAAGGTGAGGGAGAATGTCCAAGTTTAGGCAAGCCCTGAACTTTGTCTTTCCCTCTACTCCTGATACAGTTCTTGAATCCCCTCTTGATCTAGCCTTCAAGACGTTGAGAAGGACAGTAGGAGCAATTGTACAGAGGGTAGGGACCTTGCGCTTGCATGAGCCGACCCAGGTTTCATCCCCAGCATCCCATATGGTCCCCCGAGCACCGCTGGAATAATTCCCGAGTGCAGCCTCTGAGCACTGCCGGTGTGGACCACCAACCCCTCCCCCCCAGAAAAAAGAGAAAAAGAAAAGGACAATAGATTTGATGATTCTCACCTCTGCAAAGAAGGCCTTGAGCTGGTCCAGGTGCTGGAAAATGCTCGGTGAGTTTGTGTCCAGACGAGCAAGGCGCTGGGACACTTCCTCAGCAGAGAGCCGAGCTGGATGTGGTTCCTATGGGTGAGTGGCCGGTCAGCACTACACTCTGGGCATCCTGGCCCAGCCCTCCCTGCCAACCTCACCTTCAGCAGCTGACAGGGTGTCTGCCCAAAGTTCCTGATAATGCCTTCCAGAGCCTTCCGTTCCCGTTCATCTGCCACATGGTCTAAGTCCACTGCCCCTGGGGCGGGCAGACAGAGCAGTCAGGCCTCCCTCCTCATTGTACCGCCCCCCCCCCCCCCCAGCTGTACTCCACAGGGCCACGGGATTCTGCCTACCCTCGTAGGTGCAGTAGTAGAAGACGTTGAGGGCCTCTTCGGCTGCCCGCCCCCGCTGCTTGTACCCGAAGATGAGGTCAATCCACTCATGCAAGTGGGCAGACACATACTCGGACTCCTGGGGCAGGAGGGGCGGTCAGTGCAGGGACAGGACCCCAGTCCACCCTTCCCTGACCCCTGGCAGGCTGTGGGCCCTCCGCGGGTGCTCTCCTCTCACCAGGGCCCGGCGGTGCTGCTGGATGAAGTCCTCCGGGGAGCTGGCCCATGGGGGCAGCACCACGTCACCCACTTTCTCATTGGTCAGCTGGAGGCAGCCCAGGTCAAAGTCTAGCACAGAGAGCGGATCGGCTGTCTGCTGTGCCCTGCGCCCCCCGCACTCCCGCACCCCCATGCCTGCTCCTACTGTTCTGGTTCTGCAGGAAGTCAGGGAAGTAGAAGAATTCAGGAATGAGCTCCTTCACGTCCGCAGGGTTCTCCAGGCGGGTCTGCCAGGCCGCCGCGACCGAGTGGAACTGCCGGTCAGAGCAGTCAAACCTATGACGGGCAAGGGGAACAGTGAGGGAGGTGGGGTGGCAGGAGAAGGAAAGAGATGGAGGCCCCAGAGGGGCCACAGATATGGCTCAGCGGCAGAGTGCGTGTATTCCATACGAGAGGCCCTGGGTTCAATCCCCGGCACCAGGTGGGGAAGGGGGAGTCTCAGAGGGTCTAGGATGCCCAAGGACCTGCCGCTTTCTCTCATCTGCCCTGTCCTCCCTCCCCCGTCCCCTGATCCTGCTGCCCGCTTCCCCCTGGATGCACTCACCGGCCGCTCTGCAGCTGGACATGCAGGGAGGTGAAGGGTTCCACACGGATGAGGTAGTGCATCACGCCAGCCGCGTTCGAATAGTGGGTGCCATAGTGGAACTTGTCAATGGTGCCGGCCGGGTCCTCGAAGCTCTCATACCTGGGGCCACGAGGAAGGGCAGTCAGCAGAGCCCCACTCACCCTCTGCACCCCCAGGCCCAGCCCCACCTTCCAGACACTCACTTCTCCCGCACGAGTTGGGCGTGCTTGGGGTTCACCACACCGATGGGCTTGGACAGATCGCGGAAGACTGCGGGGTTGCTGAGGTCCAGGGTTGGGGACACGTAATCCTGGAGAACCCAGGGGAACTGTGCCCCCCCAGGCAGGAGCTGAGTGACCTGTGTGTCCTGAGACCATCCTACCCACCCTTGCAGGAGGGAGCACAGAGCTTCAGAGGGGAGGAGGTAGACCCGCTGAGGGGCTTCAGGGGAGCAGGAGGGACAGTCCTGGGAAGCATCTCCTTGGGGAGAAAGACGGGGTTATCTGTGGGGGTAGAGGCTCTCAGACAGCACCTCCTAGGGAAAGCTCAGGCCGGGCATGCCAACAGTGCCAGGGTTGGTGATATGGGGGCAGGGAAGGGTTGCCAGGGGCCCTCACCACGGGGTACTGAGACAAGTCATTGTAGGTCCTCCCTGCAATGGTGTTGAGCTGCATCAAGTACTCGAAGTTGGAGATCTCCCGCTGCACCCATTTCTGGAGGGCAAGTGCAAGCAAGAGGTGAGCAGTGTAAGTTCCCCACCCTTAGCTGCAGGCCCCTCTCGCTTGAGCTCTTACCTGAGTGAGGCCGGAGGCACGGAGCATCTCCTGGGGGGAACGGCAGCTAAGGTAGCCTTGGGCCGGGGGCCGCAGGCGCAGCAGCCATGAGTACACCTGGTTCCGAACCTGCGTGTGGGGCGGGGCGGGGCAGGGCGGGGTCCTGGAGCCCTGGGAAGGCGACGAGGCCGTGGCCCCCACCGCTTTGCAGGGGAAGTTGAGGAAGTAGTTGGCCTGGTCAATGAAGAAGAGCTCCAGTGCAGAACGTCTCAGGTTGAAGCGCCGCAAATGGACCTCCCGCAGCTGGGCCAGGGGCCGCCGGAAGTCGTGGCCGATGCCTGTGGGGACAGACAGCAGGTACAGGGCTCACTTGTCCCAGCTGGTCCTGGCCCTCGCATCCCAGCCGGCCTGCCCTCCCTCCAACCAGAGCACACCCTCCTCCGTCTCCACACGCTCAGCGCTGCCGTCGTAGAAACACACGTGCTGTGTGGTGACCTCCAGCAGCCCCGGGACCACGGCCACCACTGTGACCAGTTGGCACTCAGCTGACAGCACCAGCTTCTCGTGCTGCTCGTCCAGTTCCGCCGCCTCCATCCTAGGCACCAGACCGGCTTCAGACTCTAGGCTCTGGGGCCCCTTCCCACCATGCCAAGGCCGTGCTCTCCCAGTGCTGCTACATCAGGGGCGCTGTCCTCACCCAGTGGCGCTGCGGTCATCTTTCAGGCTTCCCTAACTCAAGCCCTCCCTGGGTGCCCCCTCTCAGCTATGTGCGTTTCTCCTGAGGTGCCCAGCCATGAAGGGCAGCGATCTGCTGTTCAACGTTTCTCCACCCGCAGCCCTGACTTGGATCAGTTGCTTTGGGGCCATCAGGCAGGAGGAAGAGGAAATGGACTGAATGGTTGGTCCCACGCAGGCACTCCCAGGTCCACTCACGCCGTCTCCAGGGCAGCTAGCTCCTCCTCGCCCAGCTGGTCGTCCTGCAGCTCCTCTGGGGAAGTGCTGACTTTGGCTTCTTTGGACACTGCCAGAGGCAGCGAGGCTTCCTCGGTGAGTGTCAGGGGGGCCTCACCTGCAGTGGGCCCAAAGGTGCTCCATCACGGCGTGGCCAGCCCGGACCAGGGAGGTTGGGAGGCGCCGACTCAGTCTCCTTCTTACCCAGGTTGTCCCGCAGGGCACTGGCTTCCAGGTGCGGGTTGAAGTGATGGTTGGGCACCAGTTTCAGTCGCATGCGGGAGTATGTCTCGGCGCTGGACAGCTTCCAGCGTGGGGTGGGAGGGTCCCTGCAGGGGTTCAGGGGCCGTCACAGACGAAGGCGGCGGCCTGGCCTGTTGACCTCCTCCTTCCCCGCCTTCCCCGCCTTCTGCGAAGTCTCAGCATCCCCAAAGGCAAGATGGGCATTTCCAGGTCCCTCCCCCGCAGCCCCGCCCGCCCCAGGCCACACCCACACCAGAATTTATCGCCCCGCCCACAAAAGCCCCGCCCACTTCAGAGACTAGCCCCGCCTGAGCCACGCCCACAAACAGACAGCCCCTCAGATCCTTAGCCCCGCCCTGCCCGAGGCCACGCCCACCTCAGAGCCCAGGCTCCACACGGACAGGACAGTTGTCGCCACAGCGCCCCCCAGTGGAGCAGGGCGGTGGCGTGCTGCGCCGCCTGCTGCTTCAGAGCCCCGGCGTAGCGCTGCGTCTCCAGGGGAACCCGCCGCTGGGCAGGTTCCAGCACCAGCTCCTGCGAGGGACAAAAGGAGAGGCAGGCGCTGGGGGCGGAGCTCGGCGTCCCGCAGCAGCCCTGTCCTGGTGTCCTGTCCCCGCCGGACGGCAGCTCCCGGGCCCGCCCCAGGACTGCACACCTGGAAGGCGCGACGGCTCCGTGCCCGCTCCCGCTGGCGCCGCTGCCCGCTGCTCATGAGCGTGTCGTAGCAGGCGTTCCAGAAGCCGGACATGAGGTCGTGGCTCTTGGCGTAGGTGTCCATTTCAAACTGCGACATGGTGGGCTGCACCTGAGGGTTGGGCAGGAGGCGAAATCCAGGGCTGGACGTGGGCCCCGGACCCATTCTTGCCCCTTTCTCTCCCCACGCCCCCACCTCCAGGCACCTGTTTGTCAATGAAGTGGCGCCATTCGCTGGTGCCACAAAAGGCCTGAAAGTCCTCGAAGAAGGTGGGACTGCCGTTGGTGGGCGGCAGGGAGGGCAGCCCCCTCTGCAGCCCCAGTGGCTGGTAGGCGCGGTCCAGCAGCGTGCGCACCAGCGGCACCAGCCAGGAGCAGCGCTCTGCGGCCGCGCTGGGGGACTTCTGGTCCTCCGGGGCTGGCTCTGAGTTGGCGGTGGTCAGCGCCCGCGCCAGCGCCGCCTCAAGCTTGGAGAGCACGTAGCAGGCCTCCTCCCGGCGCATGGGCTCCGCGGTCTGCAGCAGCGAGTGCAGCTTCACGTAAGCCTGGGCGTGCAACTGCGGCGGAAGGAGTTGCACGGTGAGCACCTCCGCGCCCGGAGCTCCCTACACCCGCCACCCTGCCCCTCACCCCGTGCTCACCTGTGGGTCCTCCAGCAAGATGTAGCCCAGCACCAGGCGCAGGCCGATCTGCGCCATCTCTCGAAGGTCCGCCGTGCCGTTGGTTAAGTGCGGCCAGGCTCCCAGGCGATCAAGCAGGCTGCACACGCCTTCGAAGAGCTGCCAGCAACACAGCGGGCACCAGGGCCATCATCACCAGAGGTGGCCAAGGTGCAGGAAAGGTTTGGGCTGGGGGCCAGGTAGGGTTTGCACAAAGCTCCCCTCTGACACCCCCTGTTGCACCCCCTCGCCCCCTCCCCCCAGTGCAGCCAGACATTGCCAGCCCCACACACGTGCCAGGGCACCATCCTACCTTCTCGCTCCATAGCTCCTGGTTTCCGTGGCCCTCCGCGCACAGGAAGTCCTGTAGCAGCCGGAGCAGCCACAGTGCCTGCTGGGTGAGGCAGGCCAGGCCCCCAAGGGCTGCCTCTTTGATGTCACTCAAAGCCGACTCCAGCATCATCTCCAAGAGGCTGGGGGTGGGCGAGAGGCCAGAGGTTCAGCCTGCTGCCTGCCTTGTCTGGACGCCCCTTGCCCTCCTGTGCTCCCCGGGGAACCCACCTGCGTTTGATGTAGTCTGGAGGGCGTATAAGCATGGCTGACGCCCCCAGCTGGGTGAGCACTGAGAAGACCTGGCCGCGCTCCCGCCAGGCGGCCTCGTCACTGCCCTCCACACCCCGCCACGTCACTGAGAACAGCACGTTGGTGAGCAGGTTACACAGCTCTTCCTCAGAGGTTTGCTGTGGGCACAAGGGAGGGTGCCATCACAGTCCCTCCCAGCCCCCACCGTCCCAGGAACCCACCCATCCACAAGAAGGGACAGCCAGAGACAGAGCATGCAGGTAACAGCCATCAGGGAGCTCCCACCATCACCTGAGTCCCAGGAAAGACCCAGAAAAGACCCTAAAGACGATGATAAGGCATTTACTAAATTTTTGGTTTTTTTTTTTTTTTTTGGCCTCACCCAGGGGTCCTCAAAGGTTACTCCTGGCTCTGCACTCAGGACCATTCCTGGTGGTGCTTGGGGGACTATGTGGAATGCCGAGGATCGAACCCAGGTCGACCACATGCAAGGCAAATGCCCTCCCCGCTATACTATGGCTCTGGCCCCTGCCATTTACTAATTCACCCCACAGCCCCCCAAGGTCTCTAGAACAATCTTTCGGGGTGATGCGGGGTAGAGCAGGGAGATAACTTCCCAGGCTGAGCGCATGCATGTGGGAAGCCCAGGTTTGATTCCCACACCACATGGCCCCCTGTGCACTGAGCCAGGAGTTGTCCTTGAGCACTACTGGATGTGACCCCAAAACCAAAATAACAGTCTTGGAGGGCTCAGTGGTAAAGTGCATGACTCACATGCATGAGACCCGAGTCTGATCCTCACCACCAAAAGAATATAAAAAATAAAAGGGCCAGAAAGATCGTTCAACAGGCTGAGGACATGCTTTGCCTGCAGGACATCCTGGTTCAATTCCTGGCACTGCCAGGAGTGAACCCTGAGTACCCCCAGGGTCGGGTCCCCAAAACAAAGCAAAACAAAAACAAACTTGGAATTCTTTGGAAGAATGCTACAGAACCCTCAGTCTCAGCAGCACATGCAGGACTTGGGAACTGCACTGTCCCCAGGCTGGTGAAGCTTCTGCCCTATAGTCTGTCTTGAGCCACCTCCCAAACCAGGCTGGCACCCTTGTGACTTGCCCTGTTGCCAGTGTGGGAGGAACACAGCTGCAGACTCACAGAACATGAGGGGCAGCACCTGGCGCCATCAGAAAGCGCCCACTTCCAGCAAGGCTACCCTGCTGGCCCCAGGTCCAAGCAGCAGAGGGCGGCCACTCACCTGCGGATTGCTGGTGTTCGAGGTATCATCCCCACTGACTGCAGGCTCCAGAATACTGCTGTCCTCCAGCACGTTGGACAAGCTGGAACTGTGGCGGCCAGGCACAGCCGGGAAGGGCCGGGGTCCATCCAGCGGGGAGGGTGTTCCGGGCTGGCTGGCCGGTGTGAGCGTCCCGCTGCTCCCGCCCGCAGTGCTGCTGGAGCCCACGCTGGCCCGCTCTAGGCCCAGGTCAAAGGATGTGCAGAAGGGGGAGAGAGCGTGGTAAAAGGTCTCAGGGTCGGGGCCGGGGACCTCCGAGGGCAGGAAGACATCCGAGGACTCGGGTGAGCCTGTAGGTGCCTTGGCAAGAGCAGACTCCGGGGACGTGGGCAGTTCGGGGGAGCAGGGCAGGGGACTGGCCACCGTGACGGCCTCCAGCACATACAGCCGGGTCAGCACGTCCTGCCAGCCGGCCTGTTGCGCCAGCAGCTGCACTATGTCCGGCTGTCTGTAGATGAGGCGGAAGAGCTGCAGGGGAAGGGCACAGGGTGTGAGGGACACACTCCCGGGCCCGTGCAGACCCCATCACACAAGCGGGCGAAGGTCAGTCCTGAGGTAAGAGCCTCTACACTGTGCCCCGCGCCCTGAGTTTTCACCTCCTGCACTCACCTGTCGACAAATGTCCAGACGGACACTGAGGTCAGCCTGAAGGGACAGCTGGATCACAGCCAACAGGTCTGAGAGGTTCAGCCCATCTGGAGAACAGCCGAGGGGGGTGTCTGAGACAGTGGCAGGGCTCAGGCAGGGGTGGAGGGGGGGCACGCATCTCCGTCCCACCGCTCAGCCTTGGCGCCTCACTGGTCCAGCCTCTCTTCCCATCTCCCTCTTTCCCTCCACCCGGCCTGCCTCACGGCCCCAAGCAGGTGGTACCTGCCCCCAGGAACAGCTTGTAAAGGCCCTGGCAGAGCTGGGGGGAGACGGTCCCCTCGGGCA
The DNA here is from genome assembly GCF_029834395.1 of Sorex fumeus. Lineage (NCBI taxonomy): Eukaryota > Metazoa > Chordata > Mammalia > Eulipotyphla > Soricidae > Sorex > Sorex fumeus. Next base: position 48,265,353 of record NW_026606129.1, on the reverse strand, counting down.
GGCAGGTGACCAGACCCTCGAGCCCACAGTCTCGAAGCCGCAGCCGCTGGCGGCTTCGCTCGGGCAGGCGCTCATTCTGCTGCAGTCTGCGCAGGATCTGTGGGGACCAGGAGGGCGCTCGTGGAGGGGACCGAGGCAGGGCAGCAGGTGCAGGCTCCAAGAGAGGCCTGCGGCACCTCCCTGGTCCTCATGCGGTGTGGCAGTGTGTATGCCCGGCTCGGGCGTGGGCTGAGACCCTACCTTGCAGACTCGGTCAGGCAGCACAGGCAGTGGCCTGGGCCGCACCAGCAATGCCAGCAGCACCTCCAGGTTCCCCGGCTCCAACAGGAAGACGGTCAGAGATTCCTGTGCAGGTGAGGCCTGCAGCAGCGCCAAGACCAGGTCCAGGACGCCCACCACCTGGTGAGGGACAGGCCCACGCTGAATTGTCCCTGGGCCCCAAACACAGGACCCAGGGCCACCTCTTGCCCGAGTTTCACCCTCACCCACGTGGTGCCTACCTGGCCGTCATCACCTGCAGCAGCCAGAAAGTTCAGCAGGACCTGCATGTCCTCGACTGCGGGGTTCCGAACGAGGAACTCGTACGCCAGCCCCAGGAGCGACATCTGCATGGTGCGCAGGTCATCGGCCGCGAGGGGGCGCTCGTGCGACGGGCTGGACCCACCCCAGCACACACAGGCCGACAGGGGCAGGACAGGGACAATGAGCAGGTAAGCTAGGCACTGAGGGCAGAGGTCACCACATCATCCCCCGCCTCCTCGCAACCCGCCTTACCTGTAGTGGCTGCGCAGGGCGTCCAAGATGAACTGGATCCCGTACTTTTTCCGCAGCTTCTGCCTGTGCTCACGGATGATGCTGGACATGTACTGGATGTGGCCTGAATGGGTATCAGCAGGTGGGTCAAGCCCCTCCCGGCCTCCAGGGCAGGCCGTACCCCTGGTGTACTCCCCCAGGGCAGTGCCATGGTCCCTCAAAGACTCCAGTTCATCCCCGCAGATTCCCCACCGCGGGGTTGCTGCTTCTCTAACTCTCACCTCTACCTCCCACCCTCAGCCCGGTCCATACCCAGGCGCACATCAAAGTCACTGGAGGTCCAGAGGTGGAAGTTGAAGAGCAGGTGCTGGTAAAGCAGGTAGAGGAGGGGCCCACTGCCCTCGGTGGCCACCTGCTCCATCAGCAGCTGGGCAGACATGAGCACGTTCATGTCCATGGCCCAGCTGGGAACCTACGGAGGAACAAAGAGCCGTGGTACCCTTGCAGGGTCCTGTTGTTGGACCCGCCTGTGCTCTGCCTGGGCCAAGCAGACAGATAGACAGACAGACATTCAGCAGCTCACAACTTGTGCGGGCTCTCTGCTATCTGTTCTGTTTTGGGGCCACAGCCGGCAGTGTTCAGGAGTTACTCCTGGCTCTGCATTCAGGAATTATTCCGGATAGGGGAGTCTGTGTGGGATGCCGAGGGTCAAACCCAGGGTGACCCTGAGCAAGGCCAGTGACCTCCCCACTGTGCGATGGCCCTGGCCCTCTGTGGTCTCTGAAGGTGAACTCCTAGCATAATCCAGACCATGCAGGTACTTCTCCGGGACCCACCCCGACACCCCCCCCCCGGCCCAGTTTTCAAGGCCCCACTCAAATGCTACCTCCCTCAGGAGACTCCCTGACTGCAGGGGAGGGGGGAATCAGGTGCCCCCTCGCTCTCCTACAGGCCCCACCTTGCGCAGGAGGGCACCGAGGACGGCCGGCCCCTGACACTGCACCAGACTGTCCTGGTTGACGGCGTGGCCCTGCAGGAAGTTCCGCAGCATCAGCAGGAAGGCGGCCACCGCGTTCCTCTCCATCCGCTCCTCTGCCAGAAGGAGCAGAAGCCATCAGCCACTCTGGGGTCCCCGGCCTCCCAGCATGCCAAGGCTGCCGCAGCCCCAGCCCAGCCCGGGCCCCACAGGGACTGACCTGAGGACTTGCCCAGGGGGAGCAGCAGGCCGGAGCTGTTGTGGCCAGAAGTCAGTTCAGGCCCCACCAGGTCATGGGTTTCCGTGGGGCCCGCCTCGGCCTCTTGGGGCTGTGCAGCCACTTGCTCCAGCAGCGGCATCAGGGCCCCCATGCCCCCCACACAGTTCACCACATCCTGGAGACCGGGCACAGTGGTGAGGGCACGAGGGAGGCCCCAGGCGTTCTCTTCAGACCCCCCACCCCCCGCCCATGGCGTGGCCTGGGTGGGGAGGCACACACGGGCCCTCGCACCCACCTTCACGTCCCACGTCTCCACCCTGTGGCCTGTCAGGCGGCCGTCTAGCCCGTGGCCAGGGGACAGGTCCAGACAGATGTTGTTCTTACAGGCCTGGGGATAGACGGGGGTGAGCAGGCAGCAGGTGTCAGAGGGAGGAAGGGGCACCTGACGACGGGTGGGGGGGGAGGTGGAGGGGGGTTGGGAGGAGGGAGGGGGGTGAGTCCACTGGTTCCAGACCCAAGAAGTACCTGAGGTGAGTAATGGAGGAGCAGCTTGGTGCCCAGTTCGTGCAGTTCACCCTCGGGCTTGAAGGGGGCTGTCTCATTGGGCCCTAGGGAAGGACTGGGGGCTTTATACCGCGCCTCTGATATGCCCCACCCACAGCCACCACCCCGGACACCCACTCCGCTCCTGGACGCTGTTTCTGACCTGGGCGTCTCCTAGCTCTTGGGGTGACAGGGCTGGGGGGTAGGGCTGGGGAAGGGGCTGCGTACCCAGGGTGCACAGCGCCCGCAGGGATGTGGCAGGCAGGGCTTCGTGGAAGATGGCCACGGCCCCCAGCTCGCCCTCCAGGGAGGTGGGGCTGCCCCAGCGCGTGTCCTGCGTGCCTGCGAGGGTGGAGCTGATGTTGCCCTCCTGCAGGGGGGCCACCAGCCCTGACCCCCAGCCAAGCCCTGAGGTGGCTGGGACGGACTGGGAGCGGGTGAGGGAGGGGTGAGAGTGCGCCGGGGCGGCGGGCACTGGTGGCGTGGGCAGCCCAGTGGTGGTGGTGGTGGTGCGGTGCCCAGCGGAGCCGATGCAGCAGGAGGAGAAGGGCTGTGGGGCCAGGGGCGGGCATGGTCAGGTCACAGCACAACCTGGGCTGCCACCCGCACCAGCACTTCAGAGATGCCGCCCCCCCCCCCCCCACCTCCCACGCCTGCCCAGACTCCAGAGGATACCAAGGGAGTGGGCAAGGGGCTCCGGGTCCCACCTGCTCCCCTCCTCCCGGTCCCCCCAGCTCCCCGCATCCTGCCCAACCCTGCCCAACACACCTCACTGAGGCAGGGGCAGCGCAGGGGCGCCGTCTTGACCAGATGGCCATCTCTGTAGACGTGGACCAGGTTCTGGCTAAAGGGCCGGCGCCCAGGTACATGGACAATGGCCACACAGTGCTAGAAAGGAAGGTACTCCATCAGGCGGGAGACTGAGACTTGTACCCCACCACTGTTCACACACACACACACGCACACACATACACACATGCACACAGGAACACACACACATATGCACACAGCAGACACACAAGCACATGCACACGCACATTTTTGCACACATGCACACAGCGCGCGCGCGCACACACACACACACACACACACACACACACACACACACACTGTCCCCTGCCCTTGCCACAGAACAATGGAGGCTCACCCAAGCCGAGTCAGCAAAGGACACTTCAGGCAAGCTCATGGTCAGGTACTCCTTCCGGGTACACACGGCCACCACCAGTGTCCCAGCTGCCGTGAAGAAGGCCTCAAACCCTGAGCCGTTGCTGGTGAAGAAACTGGGGACAAGTCCTGGCGGTTACGCCCAGGCGCTCTCCTGCCATCCCTGCCTGGGCTGGCCCTGGGCAGACACTCACCTGTACAGCTGCTTTCGCTGCAGTGGCCGACCAGGGGCCAGGCCAGGCGCCGTGGCTGCAGGGTGCAGACAGAGCCAGGCATGGAAGGTGAAGGCCGGGCCCGGCCACCGCTGCACGGGGGGCACCATGATCCCTGCCATGCTGGGTGTGAGGTCAAAGTAGCGCAGGGCGCGTGCAGGCCCCTGGTGCCGGGCCATGCCCGATAATGCCCGAATGATGGCACCAGCGTGGCGGGCATTCCCGAACTCCAGCCCTGGTGGCGGGCGCAGCAAGCGACGCAGCTCCAGGGGCCTGAGCGACACGCGGCCCAGGGCCTGCAGCAGCACCAGCAGCTGCTCCTGGCAGCGGGTGCCCAGGGCAGCACCTGTGCCCAGTGTCTCCAACAGGCAGCCTACCAGGCCTGCCTGCACACAGGTGGCACGGCTGGCCGGGCAGCTGTCACAGAGCCACCAGAGGCGCTGCGCCAAGAAGAGCCGCAGCTCGGCCGTGGGCAGAGCCGGCAGCCACCGAGTCAGCACCAGCACCGGCTGTTCGTTGCGGATCGGGGGCGGCGGGCAGGCGCTGTGGTCACCCTCCACAGCCTGCGGGCAGAGAGACGGGGGTAGCTCCTAGGCTGATGGCGCGGGGCAGGCCACTCTGGCGCTGGCCACCACCTGCTCGCAGCCTTGCTGGAGCTCAGGGAAGTGGGAGGGGGGGCACGTGGGTGCCTGCCCTCACTAATGACAGACCCTCACTGAGCTCACTCACCCGGACCCCCTCACTCCTGCTGGCCTGAACCCCGCCTGCATGTTATCAGGATGATCCCCAACTTGCTAACAGCAGTGACTTCTGGGCCCCCCCGATGACGCTGACACAGTGGGCCAGTCATGCCATCCCCTGACACTCTGTGGCCAGACCCATGGAGCCCCCGGCACCCAGGGCCCTCACCATGTCGAGCAGTTCTTGCAGCAGCCGGTGGGTGGGGGGGCCGTGGCTCTGCAGAACCTCGTGCAGGTGAGAGTAGCCGATGCGCTCCTTAAACACTTCCTGTGTGATGGGGGAGAGGAAGGGGGAGTGAGCAAGCAGGTGAGTCCCGGCACACCTGCAGTCCCTGGGAACTCCGGAGGTGGGAGGCAGTACCAGCCCTCAGGACTCGGGTGTAAGGTCACCTCAGAGCACTGAAGCATGCACTTTGCGGGTTCGAGGCCCTGAGTCTGTGCTCTGGCACCACCCAGGCCCTGAGCACCAGTGAGTGGAGCCCAGCATCGCCAGGCCCGAACACAGACCCGTCAGGCCTGCACCGCCCCTGGAGGGAGGATCTTCAGAGTGGCTCCCGGACACCCCCGGAGAGGTCTCCCCCCACGAAAAAATAACCAACAAAGGCTGTGGACAGTCAGCCCCGGGTCTCCTCCTTCATCCAGCCTGACACTGGGTCCTCCCCAGCTCCTGGGATGGACCAATGACCACAGCCACCCCTGAGGGCAGGATGGTGCCTGCCCCAGCTCAGTGGTTCTGACAGCCAAGGCCAGGCGAGCCCCTGGACCAGTGGCCATCTGTCCCACTCCTCGCGCTCACCTTGGCAGAAGGCGAGCCACTCATGATGCAGGCCAGCACCCGGATGACGTGCACCGCGATGGCATCGGCATCCTGGTCCAGGACCTTGTTAGAGGAAGGAGCCGTCAGGAGAGGCAGGCGCCAGAGGCCATGAGTGAGGCCCCCATAGGAACAGGGGTGCCACGTAGGGAGCTGGGTCTGCTGGGGCCCTGGGAGCATGGCAACGGGGTACTGGGCACCAGGCCCTCTATTCCCAGCCCAAACGACTATGCAGAGGCCTGCTGCATGGCAGAAACCAGGAATGTACAGGGCCACATCAGGATCATCAACAGGGGGCTAGCCATAGCCCCCACCTTGTCAGGCCTCTGTCCGGCTCACCCCCACCCCAGCCAATCCCATGTGCAGGCAGATCAGTGAGTGCCCCTCACCCAGATGATTGTCGGGAGTCGGGGGCTCAGGGACAGTCAATCACAGCATGTGAGAACCAGAAGAACCTTCGAGACCTGAGTCCTATCCTGTCCCTTCTACCTGATTCAGGAGCTACGGAGGCCCCCATGGCCAGGCCCAGGGCTGGCTGCCTACCAGTGGCCCCCGGTGGGTGAGGGTTCAGGGGGCCCTGAAGAACTGGTGAGCAGTGGCCAGGCTATGCCTTGGCTCAGAGGGCTCCGGGTTCTGCCCAACCCCCCAAGGAGCTGCAGGAAGCCTTCTGCCCCCTCCAGGCCTCAGCTTCCTCATCTGTAAAAGCATGGGGTGGTAATCCTTGCCACATTTGCTGCTAGTGATGGATAGACACAGGTCCCTGGAGGTGTGCCCACACCCCAGGCTGCCTCCTACAGACAGTCAGGTAGGGGTCACAGCCTCCACTGCCACTGGTAGCTTCCCTGCACCCCAGGGCATGCCAGAACTTACTCAGGGAAGAAGCAGCCCAGGGCCTGATTTCCTCCCTGACTGACCCAGAACTTCCCACCCCCCATGACACTGGTATCGAAGGTTCCATCCAGCTCTAAACCAGCCCCCCATGATTGTATGCCAGTGCGGACCACTGGTGAGGCTGCCCAGGGAAGGACCCTGGGTAGGGACGTGGGGGACCCACCCTGGCGAGGCAGTGCCAGGCCATACCCGACCCTACGTTCATCACCCTGCCAGTGCAGAAAAGGCTCAGGAAGGAGCCAAAGGGGTGGGTGCCCAGGGTGGTACCTTCTGGACATCGGGCTCGGTCAGTAACCGGGTAGCCAGGTCACTGTCCCCCTCAGGGGGCGCCCGGGCCTGCAGGTACAGCTGTGGGAAGGGGGAGGCATGGGGTAGAGGAGGCAGAGAGAGAAGAGGAAGATGAGGTGAGTTACAGCCGGACCGAGACAGCTGCCAGGGCTCTGCCCAGAGAGAGGGGTGCATGCTGCACCCTGGGAGAGTGTCCTGCTAGCCACAGAAAGAGCAGGAGCTGTGAGGGACAAAGCAGCCATGTGTGCATGCAGGGAGAGGCTGGCCTCTCACCCCTCCAGCCTGCCCCCCTACATGGGGCTGTAGAAAAGGGAAACAAGGAGCCAAGCCCCACAACCCTGCATAGCAACCCTGGGGGGATTCCAGAGCTGCAGGGAGTTAGACCCAGGGGCGGCAGTGAGTCGGACCCAGGACCATGTCTCAGGCCCTTCCTCCCACCAGCCACGGGCCCCTCGGCCCATCCTGCCCAGGTGTGCGTGGCACAGCTCGGCAGCCACACACTAAGGTCCCTCGCCCTGGAGCCAGCCCCCCACTGGCGCCCACCTTGCTGTTCTGGATGAGACGGGTGAGATGCTCGAAGCAATTGTTGCTGAGGAAGGTGGCCTGGAGCACTGGCCGGTCCTCGCAGGCAAGCATCATGGGGATGGCGTCTGCAGAAGGGGCAAGGGTCAGGCCCCATCCAGTGCCCTCCCCTTCCAGCTAGCTTCAAGGGCTAGGCACGTGCTTGGCATGCAAGAGGTCGGGGCTCAATGTCCAGTCCCACATGGTCCCCTGAGCACTACTGTGAGTGTCCCCTGAGCATAGAGCACTGTCTATGCACTGTCAAGCACTGTCAGGTGTGGTGGCCCCAATAATTTTTTAAAATTCCCTTCAACCAAGGATAGAGTGATAGCACAGCGGGTAGGGCGTTTGCCTTGCACGCGGTCGACCCGGGTTCGATTCCCAGCATCCCATATGGTCCCCTGAGTACCACCAGGAGTGATTCCTGAGTGCATGAACCAGGAGTAACCCCTGTGCATCACCAGGTGTGACCCCCCCAAAAAAAAAATCCCTTCAACCCTGGAGCCGGAGTGATAGTACAGCGGGTAGGGAGCTTGCCTTGCATGCAGCCGACCCGGGTTTGATCCCCGGCATCCCATATGGTTCCCCAAGCACCGCCAGGAGTAATTCCTGAGTGCAGAGCCAGGAGTAACCCCTGGGTATGACCCACAAAGAAAAAAAAAAAACCTTCAACCTTTAATCATCTTCCTCACACTGCCTAATCCAGTCTTCTTCTTCCCAATGTACTCCACCTCCCAGTGCACAGACAGACCCCCTGTCACCCTCACCCTCTGAGCATGCCGATCTGGCCTCCCCTCCTGGCATGCAGACCTTCCCCCCCACCCCCGAGTGTGCCAACCCAGGTTCCTCTCCTGGTGCGCAGACCCACCGAGCATGCTGACCCGCAGGGCGACGAGGGACTCTTCACAGCCCGAGTTCGACCCGGTTGGCCAGTCGGCATTGAGGACACGGAAGTAACCCTCGAGCAGGGTGCGGAGCTCTGGGCCACGAGGGGGTGCCCGGCTGGCGTGCAGCACATGAACTGAACCCACCAGGGCCTCCAGAGCCAGTGGGAGGAGGCGGGGGTCCTGGGCAGGCCGCTGGCCCCAGCCACGCACCACATCCAGCAGGCCCTGCACGGAGCCGGCACTCACGGCCACCTGCCCGTTCTCCTGGGGGTGCGAGCAGAGATGGACAGTGAGTGTCTACTCACCTGACAGATGGCCCCAAGAACACCTCCCTTGGGCTCCCTGCACCCGTAGGCCTACCTTCCCCCCTGCGAGGACCGCGCAGAACAGGTGGATGAGACGCAGCAGCAGTGCCGGTGGCAAACGCCCCGCATCGTGCAGGCTGTCTGCAGGGAAGAACCGTACCACTCAGCTTCACGAAGCCGAGGCGCGGGTCTATGGTCCCAGGGTGCGTGGACAGGGGACAACCTCTGAGGGACCTCAGCTGGTCTGTGCCGAGGGGGGGGCATCTAAAATATATCATGGATGGATTTGGAGAAATAGTACAGTGGGTAGGGTGCTTGCCTTGCACCCGGCCGACCCGGGTTCGATCCCCAGCACCCCATATGGTCTCCAGATGGCTGCGGGGAGTGATCCGTGAGCACAGAGCCAGGAGTAAACCCAGAGGACCATTAGGTGTGACCCCCCCCCCCCACAAACAAAAATGATAATAAAATAAATCAATGGCTTTAAAGTGAGCTTCTGAGAGGAGATACAGCCCTTCTTTGGGGAGCTTGAAGATAGAGGTCTTCCCTGAGACCCTGAGATCCTGAGAACCTAATCAGTCCCTAACTGAGGGCCCCTGGGTGGACACATCTCACCCCCAACTCCACTTCCCCACAGACGCCGGGTCTGCAGTTTCTCAGGAGCAAATCTCAGGTCCTATGAGGATGTAGCTGCTGGAGGAGCCCCACTCTGGGACTTCCAGGACCCAGCAGTACTGTCCTAACCTGAACACCCAGGGCTTCTGCTGGGGCTCCCAGCCCCCGAGTGCCCTCCCCCACCCAATCTGCCCCACGCCAGCATGGAGCTTACGTGGAGGTGCGGGGTGGGGGCGCGGGGTGAGGGCAGGGCTGGCTTGACCCTGGCATGATGGGTCATGGTCCCGCTCCTGCGGGGAGAGCCTTTGAGGTGGGGTCTGAGAGAGCTGCAAGAGATGAGACGCTGCCGTGGGAATGAGGGCGCGATCTGACCCCAGTTCACCGGGCAAAGACCAGTGTTTCCAGAACAGCAGCCAGGCTAGGGGGACGTGGGCAGAGCACTCCATAGGGGCGTCTCCCTTCCCCCAGGCCTGCAGCTCACAGCGCACCCCAGAGACTCCCCCCCTTTTTTTTTTTTGCTTTTTTGGGTCATGCCTGGCGTTGCACAGGGGTTCCTCCTGGCTCTGCACTCAGGAATTATTCCTGGTGGTGCTCGGGGGACCATATGGGATGCTGGGGATCGAACCCGGATTTGCCGCTTACAAGGCAAATGCCCTACCCACTGTGCGATAGCTCCAGCCCCAACATTCCCCTTCTTAACATGCCGCTGCTCCCCTCCAGGCCTGCCCAGCCCAAGGAGAGGAGGGTCAGCAGTGTCCTGGGGGTGCTCCAGCAGTGAGTGGAGACACCTGGACACAGTGTCCTGAGGAGGGGCAGAGGCCAGCTGAGGCTACAGGGAACATTAAGAAGGCTCATATGACCCAGCAATTAATTGCACTTCTTGGCATCTACCCCAAGAGCAAAAAAAAAACTCTATTCAGAAAAGACATGTTTGCCCCTGTGTTCATTGCAGCACGATTCACAGTAGCCAAAATCTAGAAACAACCCCACTGTCCAAGAACAGATGACTGGATAAGGAAACTACAGTACGTGGACATAGGAGAATACGACTCCACTATAAGAAAAGGTGAAAGCATGCAATTTGCTGTGACGTTGTAAACCCCCTACAAAGCCAAATACAGAAGCCAGGGAGATGGCTCTCTGGCCTGAAGGGCACATGTCTCACCTGCCAAGGGTCCCGAGTTCAAGGCCCCCCTGACTCCACACCTCCTGGTGTAGTGTAGAAGGTCTCTGTGTCACGCCCAACCCAGCTGGGTCCCAGCACCACCATGATGCCCGACCCAAGCAATGAACTGTCTGAACTGAGTTTCAGTAACCCTCCTCAACTCCAGAGCACTGCTCGGGGGTTTAAAAAAAAAAAAAAAAGATGATCCTCATCAGACAGGTGCCAGGAAAAAAGGGGAAGGAAATTGTCGCCCCCCTCCCCCACCGGACAGATGCCTCCAAACGAGAAATTCCTCCTTCGGCCCAGACATGCCCTTTCTCTCCCCTCAAATTCCTGGGCGCCTCCCAGCCTCTGGCGTGCCACCACTAGAGGGGGTCCTGTCCTGCTGCGGGGGAAGGGGCGCGGGTGGGGGGGCGGGGCCCGACCTCTGAAGAAGGTGCTGAATTCTCCAGGCAGCGCCGCAGGACGGAACTTGTATTTGCTCTTCTCCTTGAGGGTGATGACTTCCCTGGGGGGGGGGGGGGGTGGAGAAGGGGGAGGGGTGCCAGATGAGGTCAGACTCTTCACCCTGCCTGGGTGATCCTGCACATAGGACCCCCAGCCTCCTTCAGTCCTGAGCCCCTCCTCTGCACGCCCCCATGGTCCCCTTCCCCCAGGGGTCAGCTCTCACCCGCTGTGATGGCGCCTCCAGGTCTGGTAGGGGTCAAACAGCCTCTCACAAAGAAGCAGCGCGTGCAGGCCCACCGTCTCCAGCAGCGTCCCTACACCCTCCTGCGGGGCCTCTGGCTGCTTCAGCTGCGGCGGGCAGGGGAGGGGGAGAGAGGGTCAGCTCGATCCTGGCACACCTCCCGGGCCCCTTCCTCACCCCACCCCCCATGCCTCGGTCACCACAGTCCTCCTCACCTCGGTCACCACGCGGGTGAGCAATGCCAGCACCCGGGGCACCAGCACCTGGCCCCAGCCTGCTTCCACATTCTCGGGTTTCCTGAGGAGGGAACGATGGAAAAGTGCCCTGGCCCGCCCGCCGCTGCCCCCCCCAGACCCCCGCTGCCCTCTTTGGGGGCACAGCAAGCCTCACCTGCAGAGGATGATGAACAGTTTCAGCCGCAGCAGCACCTGCTCCAGCTCCTCTGTGGCCAGCTGCTGGGCCAGCACCTGCAACGTGTCCAGCGGCAGCGGTGGCACCTCTAGCCCCGTCTCCTCTGGCCTGCGGGTGGCAGGGGGCAGTCACGGGGACCCCTGAATATCCCTCAACCTCCCTGCCCTGGCCCGGCCGGCCTCCGGGCTCCAGCCTCACCTGCGGGGCTCCAGTGAGGACAGAGAGACGCTCTTCTCGAAGGCACCCACAAACGCCTTCAGCCATTGCTGCAGGTAGCCCAGGTCCTTCTGCAGTGAAGGAGGGGCGGGGGACACGCCGGTGGACATGGCGGTGGGGATTGGAGACAGAGCAGTGGGGCCACAGACAGGGGGGACAGGAAGTTGCAAGGTTAGCACCCGAGGATGCTGTCCAGACTGACATCACTCCCATGACCCCACCTGCTTCCTCAGACTCTGTCTCTGTCCCCACCTCCCTGACCCCAGGGTACCAGGCACGCCTGACAGGGGCAGGGGAGGGGCTTAAGGGCACACAGGATGGGCTGCAGCTGATAGACACCCACACTGGTGCAGTGGCTGGAGGGCTCCCCAACCCCCAGCCACCTCCTCCCAAAGCCTCGGGCTCAGCTACCTTCTCCTAGCTCAGCGGCCACCACCTCCAGAAGGCCTTCCTGGACTGTGGATCAAGAGCCACTTGCTCCTCATCAGCCAGGCAGACCTGTGTGTCTCCAACGTACGCATGTCCCCAACAAGGACAGGCAGGAGACCCTACCTGGTGCTGGAAACTTCACCCACCCTGCCTAGTTACCTGGACCCCCGGACCCAGAGCTGGTTCCATGGGCAAGAGGGGTTGCGGCTGAACCCCCGTCTGGGCGACGCCAGGGAAAGTTCGGTACGAACGGGAAACCTCTCCCCTCCTGACCAGGCCTGGGCAGGAAGCGCAGAGTCACTGTGAGGGAGGGGGGCCGCTTCCTCCTGGCAGACCGCAGGGATGTGGGGGTGGGGGGGGCCAGGGGCACCCAGGGCCCTGCAAGAGAGGCTGTGAGGGGCCTGCCCAGCATCGGGAGGGGTGGGGCCCGGGACACAGATGGGCAGGGACACTGTGCTCTGGGTGGGGTTTGTGGGCCAGAAATTAATTTTAAAGGTGTGTGGGGTGAGTCGAAGGGAGGGTTGCTGAAGTCAAGGCTGGACTTGACCCCTGCTGCTGGGTGCCCTTGGTTCAAGAGAATCTCAGCTCCTTGACCTGGCTCTCATGCCTCAGGCCCAGGGGCAAGACACCTTCACACCTTTGTCCTGTCCTTCCCTGTCCTCACTGTCATGTCCCCATCCCCTGCCACCACTGGCCTCCAGGGACACAGCTTAGGGGCAGGAACCATAGTGTAGAGAGGAGGGCACTTGCCTTGCACGTGGCTGACCTGAGTTTGATCCCCAGGTCCTCAAATGGTCCTCCCTCCCCCCAACCCCGCCAGGAATGATCCCTGAGCACCATCGGGTGTCGCTCCTAAGCCCTCTAAAACCACAACAACACAACTTCTTGTCCAACACACACCTCCTGCTCCCTGCATTTGGGGGCCGGGCCCCTAAGAAGGCACCAACTAGCCTCCTTGTGGCCTGGGCGTGCGCTGTCACCCAGACGGGGCAGGTCCTTAACACTGCAACACCTCCCCTTCCCCTTCTTTTTTTTTTTTTTTTTTTGTGTTTTGGGTCAAACTGGGTGGTGTTCAGGGCTTACTCCTGCCTCTGCACTCAGGAATGACTGCTGGCAGTGCTCAGGGGATTATAATGAGTGTCGGGGATCAAACCTGGGTTGGCTGCATTCCAAGCAAGCACCCTACCTGCTGTACTATCACTCTGAACCCTACAAGACCCCTACTTGAATGTCTGTCCAGACCTGCCGACTCCTGCAGGCCCATTTTGTAAAGACAGAAGCAATCAAGGCAGCCTTTGTTTTTGTTTTGTTTGGGGGTCATGCCTAGTGGTGCTCAGGGCTTACTCCTGGTTCTGCACTTAGGAACGACTCTTGTCAGTGTTCAGGGGACCATATGGGGTGACAGGGATTGACTCGGGTTGACTGCGTGCAAGGCAAGCGCCCTCCCTATCTGCTGTACTATGACTCTGACCCTCAAGGCAGCCTTTGTGGGCCCCAGGACGGGGTGAGGGTGCTGAGGGAGAGCCACACTGGAGAAAGCGGCGTGCCCTCCTCTTCTTCCTGAGGGGCCTCAGCCTGGCTTAGACCTGGGCCCCACAGCTTGGGGCGACAGAAGTCAGAGGGGATGACTTGAGACAAGAGCACTTGCTGTAGGTGGTAGGGGGCGTGGCTATGTATCAGGGTACCCCACTCTTCTCAGGGGCCCTCCTCCAGCTCTGAGCAGGAATGCACAGGGCCAGTGGGGCGCACACTTGAGAACACACTCAGCACAGGGGTCTGGCTCTGTAGCTCCCGCCTGCATGCTCCACCCTGAGCCCGGGTTCTGCCTTGCTGCGCACAGAGAGAGAGATCTTGGGCACTGCCCAGGCTGGGCGTCCCAGCGAGGGGGGATGGGAGAATCATCGGGGAGTACATTGCTGGGGGCCCTAGGGTAGAGGTGGATGCAAGGTGAGGAGGTGCTCTGTGATACAGGTATGTCCTCCCAGTCGGGGCAGTGAGCGCCCCATCTCCTGGGACAGACAAACAGAAGTGGGACAGGGAGGGGTGGGGTCTGCTCAGGATGACCTGTCTGGGCATCTCCTCACTTCACCTCACCAGGAGGGCATGTCAAGAAGTCAGTGCGGAGGGCCTCCCCCCCTCCCAAGGGCGCTGGTTGGTTCACTACCTGGGGAGGGGCGGGAACGGGGTGACCCTCTGGTCTCTGTCACACTACAGGGCTGAACCTTGCTCGTGCCCTATCACTATGGAAACCAGGAATTTCCTCCCAGGGTCCCCATAGTAACCGACCCTGTTTCCATAGAGACCCCACACTTCCACATCAGCTCCCCAGTTGCCATAACAACCCCAGCGATTACCAGCCCCTCCCCCAGCACGCTGCTGGAGCTCCCTCTCCTCACCTCTGCCCCTCCCCCCTCCCCTGGTGGGGGATGGGGTGGGGGAGGGCTCCCGGGATCTACCGAGGTTTGGGGGGGCTCCATTATTCAGGAACCCACTCCACCTTCCTTCCCACCATGCGATTAGGGTACACTGAGGCACAGGAGGGGATGGTCTCGCCACGCTCCAGGCAGGAGAGTCCCCTATTCTAGGTGAGCGACTAGGGAGGATGCAGATCTGGCTGTCTCCCGGAACCCTGGAGCTCAGATCCTCAAAGGCATAGTGGAGGGGAAGCCTGCTCCCCCACCCCCCGCCTGTGACCCCATGTCTGGCCCCTTCCCCACACCGTGAGACCTTCACTGCTTCAGTCTGAAAACTCTGTGTCTTACTTTACATGATGCGACCCGCGTGGGTCTGTTCCCAGTCCCCTCGTCCTCTAGTCCTTTCCTTCATCCTCCCTGGGGAAGCTGTGGCACATGAGTCCACAGATGTGCCCCAATCCCTCTCCCTCCCCCACCCTCCCACCCCGCCACCCAATTCTCCTCACTCTCTGCCCCCTACCCTCTTGAAAAGGTGCTGAAGTTTGCTCCTATGGCTCAGTGCCTAGGGCCCCTCAGCTGCTGACCACCCTCCCCAAGGGTCCCAGGGAACCCTCCAGACAACACCTCCAGCTAATACCAGTGTCCTCTGGTCAGTACCTTCAGCCAACTCTGAGGAACGCCCAGCCCGCTGAGGGTTAGGGGTAAGATGAGGACCGCAGCAGAGGCCCTGCTTGGTCTGGGTGCACAGGGCAGGACGGTCTCCTCAACCAGAGGGAGAAGCTTTGTGCCAAGCAGACAGCTTGGCATCCTGGGATGCAGCCTCCCTGAGGTTCCCTGTGCCCAGGAACACCCCTCACTCAGGGAACCCCAGTTAGGCAGAAGATCTGCTGGTCTCGACCCCAAGCTAGTGTGCTGTCCTTGGTTCAACCCTGCCTTGGTTTCCCCCACGGAGCCCTGAGGAGCTGAGCCAGAGTGACGTCCCGCCAGGTGCTCTGGGAGCCTCGCATAGCACCTCCCTCACCCACAGCTCCAGGCCCACAGACCTAGACGGGTGGGTCTGAGCATAGGGTCCACAAGGGCAAAGGAGCGCAGAAAGTGGGGTGCTCTGTGGGGCGGACCTAGAACCCACAACTGGGGGAACAGGTTTGCCAGCTGATGTCAGCTCTCAGCGCTGAAGGGAGGGGCAGTATTGGGGATGCGTTCTGACAGGGAGGCTGGCCCGCCCAGGGGACTCCTACCGGCACTTTATCTGACTCCCTTAGGTGCGCACAGGGGGAACACGGCCCGCTGCAGTTGCTGGACCAGCCCCGAGGGTGGGGACGGTGTTCCGGGAGCGGAGGGAGCAGCAGGAAGGTAGCGCGGGGTGGCCTGAGCTTCCTCTCCCCAGCAGCCGGCCCCTCCCCGGCCGCTCACATCCTGGATTTGTTTGCCGGCCCCAGGCCGCCCCCTGCCTGCACAGGCTTCCAAGCCGGCCAGCAGCCCGCCTGTGCCAGGTACCTGCCCTGCAAAGGAGCCGGGCAGGGGAGGGACCAGCCCGGAGAGGGGCACCCGGCTCCCCAAGAATGTCCTCAGGATCTGGGAGCCCAAAGGAGCCTGCAGCAAGGTACCTGCCCAGCAGCATGCTACCCATAAAGACCCCCATGAACATCCCTCACTCAACACAAGGGGCCAGTACCACCCCTCCACACGCACACACACACACACACACACACACACACACACACACACACACACCTGCGACAGGTGAAGAAACTTAAACCATAATCTGTCCCCGGCCCCAAGGCTGATCAGAGGTGACGGGAGTGGAGGAGTGAGGAGTGTCTCCTGAATTTTTCACTTTCGTTCCTCACAAAGACCAATCCCCAGAGATGGGGACAGAAGGGCTGTGGCGGGGGCTGGGGGGGACCCGAGGACCCCAGTGGGGGCTGGGACAGGGGACACAGGAGCCTTCTCCATCCTGGCTAGCCTGCGATCAGGGCTGTGACAAGGCAAAGTGGGAAACAGAGGCTGAGGGCTCACAGCCCCCGTCCCACCCCTGCGACATTGCAGCTGTGGCCCTTACAGTCTCCCCATGTCTGGGTCCCCCGGACTGCTGGCCAGCTTCTCTGCAGACCTTGGCTTGAACTTCCCTCCTGTGTCCAGATTAGGGGCGCACAATAGTCCATTGTGCCCAGACACACCTGAGCCAGGAGCGTGATGCCAAGCAGGTGCAGAGTGGGAAGCGGGCGCTGCGTTAAGGGGGGCACACCCCTGGCATCCTGCTTTGCCTTGGGGGTCGTGTGGGATGTAAGAGTTTGCGGGACACCTGGGTCAGTTGTGGCTGCTTTCCCCTCCTGGGGTCACCTGAGGGAGTCGCTGAGCACGGGGGCGCTCTCCGTCCCTCTCAAACACCACCTGGCTCACAAACCGAAGCCCCTTCGCTGAAGCAGGCAGGCAAACCTCTTCCTCTGGCAGGACCCTGGGGTCCAGCGGCCCCAGCACAAGAGTCGCGGTGGGGCGGGGCCGCCTCGGGTCTGGCAGCTCCTCTTAACCAACTAGTTCCCTGGGGTGCGGCGGGGGTCCGAGTGGACCCCAGTCTGACAACGCAGTAAGGGGTCCCATTCCCTGCGCTCCGGCCGGGACCCCCAGAGCCCTGGCGGGCGGGTCCTGACTACCCCTCCGGAGCAGCAACCCCCGACGCAAGTTAACCCCCGTCCTCTTCCCTCTCGCCACCCCTCCCCCGCCTCAGTTTCCCCCCTCGGTGACAGGGGAAAGTGCCGGCCTCCCCCGGGATCGCCGAAGCCGCGCGGTTCCCACCCGAAAGGCGCAGGAAAGGGGCGCGCCCGCGAGGGGCGTCCCCCCAGGTGGACGCGCGCGAGGCGCGGGCGGGCCGGGGGCGCACGTGAGCGCGCCGAGCCGACGCGGCCGGGGTGGCGCGGGGCGCAGGTGCAGCGGGCGCGGGGCGCGCGGCCGGGGCGGGCTCACCTGCGCGTAGTACAGCAGCCACAACTCGTAGAGCCGCTCCGAGGCGGCCATGGCCCGGCCCGGCTCCGGCCCTGCTGCGAGCCACCTGCCGCCGCCGCCTCCTCCGCGCCGCCCGCCGGCTGCCTCCGGCCAGGCCCATGAGCGGGGAGCGTCACTCCGGGGCGGAGCGGCGAGGTACTACTGGGGGAAGTAGTACTGGCCCCCGCCGCTCTGGGCCACCCTGGTCCGCTCGCTCCTCCTCCTCCTTCTCCTTCTCCTCCTCCTCCTCCTCCTCCTCCTCCTCCCGGCCGGCCGCCGCCCGGCTTCCTGCACTTGGCGGCCGCCCCGCCTCTCCCGGGACCGTGCAAAGGGCGGGGACCCCGGCGGGAGGAGGAGCCTGAGGTCAGGGCGTCCCGGGGAGCACCCCTGCCGCCCGGCCCTCCGCAGTCTGCGCCCCCCACCGTTGTCTCGGCTAGGGCCGGTCCCAACCTTGGAGGTTTCCTGAGTATCCCTGGGTCTGGGTTTGCCCGGGACGCAGCCTGGCTGGCTGCACACATCATTAGTTTAAGGGACCGACCGGCTGTGGGAAGGGCCAGGGACGGTGGACCGCGTGCAGATGGCTAGGGTCTTTCCAGCAATATCCATGACGACCACTTGTAGCGCTTAGACCACGTGCCAGGTGCTATAACAAGTTCTCTGGGGGAAGTACCGAATACCGCGTCTTTGCTGCCACCGTATGAATTGGGATTGGGCGGGTAGGGGAGCTGGCCAGGGATCGGTGGACAAGCCTGAAACCCCTTCTGGGGAGCAGTGCCCTCCATGAGTCTGGTAGATCCCTTGGGAGGTTTAGGCAACCTTCTCCAGGATGTCGTCCTAGATGCTGCGGTGCAGGAACTCCAGCTCCAGGAACCGCACTTGTTTCATGATTTTGGAGATTTTTAATTAATCAATTAACTATTTGTTTTGTTTTGTTTTGGGTCACACCCGGTGGTGCTCAGGGCTTACTCTGCACTGAGGAATCACTCCTGGCAGGGCTTAGATGACCATAAGCGTTGCTGGAGATAGAACCCTGATCTGCTGCATGCAAGGCAAATGCCCTACCCGCTGTACTAACTCTCTCCAGCCCACCAAGTTATTTTCATGTTTTTCGTTTTTTTTTGCGCCACACCTCGTAATGTTCAAGGGTTATTCCTGGCTCAGTGCTCCAGAATTACTCCTGGTGGCTTGGGGACTATATGGCATGCCAGGGATTGAACTCAGATGGGCCGTGTTCAAGACAAACACCCAACTTGCTGTACCATCTCTCTAGCTCCAGGTTGGAGATTTTTTAAATCTCAAGAGGGTAAAGGTACAACGTTGCCTCACACCTGTTTTACAGATTAAAAAAAAATCGAGGTCCATGTGGATCAGATGGACACCAGCTGGGCTGGCAGGGACAGAGGAAACAGAAACACATGTCTGAGTGCACTTTGCTGGACTACTGTCATGCCTAATAAGGAGCACCTTTGCCCTCCTCCCCTTCTCTGCCAACCTGGGAAACGAGAGGAGCCTCTAGTGTTGGGCAGGGGCCAGGCCCATAGTTGAGGCTAGGGGATACGTTTGTGGGCACAGAGAGGTACCATCAATAACAAGAATTAACAGTCTAGTTAACCAGTTAACTAACAGGGAAGTTGAGTCTTCCCTCAACCTTGGAAAACCAATGGCTGTCTATCACTTCTATCTTCTGGTGTCCTCCTGGATTCTTGGCTGGTCCCTCCTATCTGGTTTGGCATCTGCCTTGTCCGTCCTACATCTGAACAGACATTTCCAGAGCCCCTACTACCTATGCACTAGGCTATGGCAGGCTACACACCCTATAAAGTGCCAACAGACTGTTTATCAGGTCAAATCTTTTTCTGCAGGTGGGTGCTTAACATTCTGCCACAGGGGGCTCTGGTGAGGGTTGGAAGGGAGGAATGGGCACCCAGCAACTGCCATCCAGAGAAGAGAGGCCCCATAAATACAGCAGCCTCGCTGAGTCCTTGGTGGTCTGTGTGTGGAGGGCAGGAGGGCATGGCCTCCTCTGCCATGGCAGGAGTAGGTGTGGCTTGGTGGACCCCAGTATATTGTCAGAAGCTCTTGACTCCTGCCAGAATGGTGTCTGGGTGCTCAGGGCATGCAGGAAATACGGCCCTGGCAGCTCCTGTGGAGGCCCCTCTGCAGCGCACCTGCTGCACCACAGGCTAAACCAGCTCAGCTTCAATCTTAGGAAGGAAGCTAAGGAATTTCTTCTTTTTCTGCTTTTTGGATCACACCTTTCAATGCACAGGGGTTACTCCTGGATCATGCACTCAGGAGTTACTCCGGCTCCCGGGAGAGGTGCTGGGGGGGGGGGGGGGAAACGGGACCATATGGGATGCTGGGAATCGAACCCGGGTTGGCTGCATGCAAGGCAAACGCCCTACCCGCTGTGCTATCGCTCCAGTCCCGCTAAGGGATTTCTTGGGGCCCTGGACGCACGTTGGGATCGCCTCTTCTCTAGGTTAGTCTGACACTGGATGCTTTGCCCCTCCAGGGGGTGCTGGAGAAAGGACCACCTATGAACCTAGAAGTTCAGCCAACTTCTATGATGCGCACCCTAACTGAGCCGAGTGGATGCAGAGAGCCAGGGCTGAAGTGCATCCAAGGAGCCACGGGAAGGGAGAGGCAAGTTTTTTCATTAGATCGAAATCAGAGTGGGGAGTTAGAGGCTTCTTGAAAACATTCGTGTCTTGAAGAATCAGGACAAAAGGACAAGGATGTCTCGCGACTTTACAAGGGGTTTGCAGTCCAGTCGGCACTGAATGAAGCTCTTAGGCAAAAAACAGAGATCGACGCACTCGATGTCCTTTCTCTCAGGTCTGATTACACTTGCTGCTTTCTCACCGATCGGCGTTGGATTAATCGAGCCTGAGACCATTTACCTTCGCCGGCTCCCGGGGGAGGCGGGAAGGGGCGTGCCCGACTCTAGCAGCTCAACACTGATTGGCCCTCGGGACTTTCCGGTCTCCCCCTTCCGTCCCTGGATTGGCTGTGAGGGGGCTCTATCAACTCCTAGGGCCTTGCTTATTGTTGGGACGGGAGAGAGAGGCGGGAGGGTCGGCGGCCAAGATGGCGGCTGCTGCTGCCGGTTTGGGCCGGCTGGAGGAGGAGGCGTTGCGGCGGAAAGAACGGCTGAAAGCCTTAAGAGAGAAAACCGGGCGCAAGGTGAGGGCTGCGGAACGGGAGTCGTGGGCGGGGGAGGCACCGTTCGGATCTGCAGTTGGGTCAGGAGGACAGGGGACGACTGAGGGAAAGCGGATGCCGAGGGCGCCTGTGCGCGCGCAGCCAGCGCATGCGCACACGGGCGGCACCCGCCTCCCGAGCCTGGGCTGGCCGAAGCGCATGCGCTGCGGGACAGCGCGCGCGGCCCCCTTTCGAGCCCTTGGAGTCTGGATTGTCGCGCTCGTGGGGTCGATGGCCACGCCCGCTTGCTGACACTCGTGGGTGTAAGGGATGGTTTGTGCGCACGCCGGAGCAGCGTTTTCCCCATGCCCCGCCCTGCAGCCTAAGCGCGCCCGCCCGCCTGCACTTTGGCAGGACTGCAGGGCCGAGCGCCGGTGCATGGTTCGGAAGATTTTTGCTACAAGCACCCAGAGGGCAAACGCCTTCCTAGCCCGGGGGAACCTCAAAGACAAAGGACAGACCCGGTTTTGATTGTTTTTTTCTCCCTCTTGACTGCTCGGGGGTATCCGACCTCCTAGTTAAGTTGCCAAACTTGGAAGCAGTTTTCTGTTCATTCGGACACCAAAATGCTCAGATTTCATTTCTATTTTGTTCCCCTTAAAAGAAAATAATTCTGCTGCAGCGGGTCGGACCCAGGGCCTCACACGTGCCATGCTAGGCAAGTGTGCTTCCGCTGAGCCCTAAAATCCGAGGATGAATTCAGTTCATTGTGTATATGCAAATCCTGACCCTGTCGTTTGGGGCTGTGGGACTTGGGATATGTTGCTTCCTCTCCGGGAGCGCCTGTTTCTTCATGTCTCCTCTGGAGGATAACAACCTCTACATGTTTATTCTCACTGGGTTATTTTGGGATCTAACAGGATAATGTGTGTGACGGGGGCCCTAGAGGTTATAGAGTTGCAGGAGTTGTTGGTTCTATTGTTGAATGGATGAAAGGTCTGTTCTCCGCTGTACAGAATGCAAAGGCTATTAAATATCTAGACCTTTGAGGCTGTGGCAGGATGGGTTGGGGGTGGGGAGAGTACGGACTCACACTTAACAACTTTAAAAAAGAAAAATCAAAGTTTGGGAGCCTGGAGAGATAGTACAGCAGGTAAGGCATCCCTTTTGGTCCTGGAATTCTGCCAGCAGTGATCCCTGAGTGCTGAGCTAGGAGTAAGCCCCGAGCACTGCCTGGTATGACCCCAAAGACAAAAAATAAAAGTTTAAAAATAAATTACAGGGGCCAGAGCCACAGTACAGCGGCTAGGGTGTTTGCCTTGCATGTGGCTGACCGGGGTTCAATCCCCAGCATCCTATATGGTCCTCAAGCACCACGGGAGTAATTCCTGAGCACAGAGCCAGGAGTAACCCCTGAGCATCGCTGGGAGTGACCCAAAAGAAAAAAAAATTACAGAATTCATCTCATCTCAAGACAGAGCCTGGCAAGCTCCCTGTGCAGTATTCAGTATGCTAAAAACAGTAACAAGTCTCAAGATGGAGACTACTAGTGCCCCCTCGAGCAAATCGATGAACAACAGGAGGACAGTGCTACAGTGACAGTGCTATTTATTTTTGTGATGGTGTTTTTTTTTTTTTGGGTCACACCTGGAGATGCACAGGGGTTACTCCTGGCTCATGCACTCAGGAATTACTCGTGGCGGTGCTCGGGGGACCATATATGATGCTGGTAATTGAACCTGGGTCCGCTGCATGCAAGGTAAATGCCCTACCTGCTGCTGTGCTATCACTTCAGCCCCAAGAGTTTGAAACTTTTGATGGTCCATTTCCCTGTCTATTACAATGCTTACAATGCTTTGTTCTTCCTGGAGCTTCTCTCAGTAGTGAGTCCAGCCTTCTCCCGGCCCCCATTGGCGCCTCTTACCAAGTCTCAATTCCTTTGTCCACAGTGGGTCTGGCAGTAATGCTTTTAGCAGCTTCAGGGCTAGTGACACTTAAACGTCTTCAAAATTCATCTAGTGACACTTAAACGTCTTCAAAATTCATCTAGTGACACTTAAACGTCTTCAAAATTCATCTGGGTTTCATTATGCATTGTCAGGGACTCCCTAACTACCTGCCTGCTTAACTCTCTTTTCCAATGGACTTGGGGTTTGAACCCAGGGCCTCACACAGGCAATGCCAAGTCATATCCCCGCCCATTTTTTTCCCCTTTCTACTTGACCCTGCCTGTGTCCTGTGGGAAATCAAAAGAGGAAGTAATAGAGTGAAAGTTCTTGCCAGATTGGCTTCTGCTTTTTTTTTTCTTTTTGGGTCACACCCCGCGATGCACAGGAGTTAACTCCTGGCTCTGCACTCAGGAATTACTCCTGGCAGTGCTCAGGGAACCATATGGGATGCTGGGAATCAAACCTGGGTTGGCCGCTTGCAAGGCAAATAAATGCCCTACCTGCTGTGCTATCACTCCAGCCCCTGGCTTCTGCTTTTGTTGGCACTCTGTCAAACAGTTGATTATCCTGCAGAGTGCTCAAGTTTTGCAATAGTTGATAGTCAGCTGTACTCTTGGCTTGGATTTAGAGTCCAGATCAAAATATAAAAGACAAGAGGGATACTGTAGGGTTAAGGTGCATGCCTGAGGGAGTTTGCTATGAGCTCCTGCATGGTACAGACCTGGTACAGACCCCACACAGACCTCATGTCTTGCATGCTGTCCCTGGCACCACATGTTCCCCTGAGCATCACCAAGTACAGCTCTGGAGGGCCCTGGCACTGTGGGGTGCCACTCCCAGACTGGCTCGGGTAATTTCTGCCCCTGCAAGACTGGAGCCTCTTCACATCCTCTAGCCTTCACATTGCACCTCTGGCCTTATTAGCTGAGAATTGCTGGGAGTGACCCCCAGGCCCCTTGAGTATCGCTTGGGAAGCACTAAATAAAAAACAAATGAATAGCAAGACAATATTCCAGGCCAGTTGCCATAGAAGGATGCAACAGGCTTTTTAAATTTTTTTGTTTTTTTAACTTTGGGCCATATCTTGCAGTACGGGGGGACCACTATACCTGGTAGTACTCAGGGGACCTTTTGGTGCATAGGATCAAACCCTGTCCTCATTCGTACAAAGGATTTGCTCCAATTCACATAGCTATTTTTCTGACCATTTATATTTTTTCTGTTTTCCTCCTGGCTCTGCATTGAGGGATCACTTCTGGCGGACTCAGGGGACCATGTGGGGTGTCAGGGATCAAATCCAGGTTGGCCGCGTGCTAGACAAGTGTCTTACCCACTATACTATTTCTCTAGTCTCATCTTTCTGGCCATTTATTTTATTTCTAAATTTATTTTTGGCCATACCTGGCGATGCTGAGGGGTTACTCTTGGCTTTGCACTCGGGAATTACTCTGTTGGTGCTTGGGCAGTATTGGGGGTACCATATGGGATGCCAGGGATCAAACCTGGGTGAGGCCTGTGCAAGGACTCTTGTCCCTTTTCTCGCCTTTTAATTATTTATTTAGGCTTTTGGGGTCACAACAGGTGATGCTCAGGGGTTACTCCTGGCTCTGCACTCAGGAATTCCTCCTGGCAGTGCTCAGGGAATGACATGGGATGCTGGGGATGGAACCTGGGTCTGCTGTGTGCAAGGCAAACTCCCTCCCCGCTGTACTATTGCGACGACCCCTCTCCTCCACTCCGCCCCCTTTTTAAAGAGTTAAAGAGATTCAAGTTCTGAGGGACAGAAAATATGGCCTGATTTTTTTCTTTGAGTTTCTGGTGGTGGTGGTGGTGGTGGTGGTGGTGGTGGTGGTGGTTAAAATGTGCGTCGCATAAACTGTCATTTTAGGGCCTAGGGAGATGGCTCAAAGGGTCAGAGAACCTGCTTTACGTGAGAGAGACCCAGGTTTGTAACCGGGCGGTGACGAGGGCTAACTCCTGGTTCTGCAATCAGGAATTCCTCCCGGTGGTGCATTGTATACCCTATGGAATGCCGGGAATTTTATCCTCTCTCTCTAGCCCCACATTTTGTTGATTTATTTAACTGTTCATGGGCACTGGATTGTTTCTACCCTTTGGCTCTTGTGAGAAATGAATGTACAGATGAATATTTGCATCCCCGTGTTCAGTAACTCAGAAGTGAAACTGGTGATCCTAGAGCAATATTATGCTAACTTTTTGAGGAACTGCCATGCTGATTTTCAAGGTGCTGATTTTGTTGTGCATTCCCTGCAGCAGTGCACCAAGCTTTAGTGTCTTCATGCCTAATACATGTTGTTTTGTTGATTCCAGCCGTCCTGGGGGTGTGAAGTGACTTCTTGCTGTGGTTCTGTTATGCCTATCCCTCTTTATCAGTCATGTGGCCCATATATCTGGCAGGGCCCTTCTCGGTACTTTTTTGGGAGAAATGTTGCATCAGGTTTTTTGCCTTTTTGTTTTTGTTTTTGTTTTTGTTTTTGGATCACACCCAGTGGTTTTCAGGGGTTACTCCTGGCTCTGCCTCAGGAATGACTCCTGGCAGTCAGTGCTCTGGGAACCATATGGGATGCCGGGGATTGAATCTGAGTCAGCCATGTGCAGAGCAAGTGCTCTGCTTGCTGTACTATTGCTCTGCCCATTTTTTTTTTTCCAATTGAATATGGTGGTGGTAGTGTGTAGTTACAGGAGTTCTTGAATATTCTAGCTAGTAACCCGGTTTCAGATACTTTCTTGTCCTTTTACTTTTCTTTCCTGATTAATGTCTTTTGATACATAAGGCTTACTTTGATTAACTTCAATTTATCTTTTTGGGGGGGTTAGAGTACAGCGGTTAGGGCAGTCGTCTGGCATCTGGCCAACTCTGGTCAGTTTCCAGCTCCCATGGTCTCCTGACTGCTAGGAGTATCCCTGAGCACCACTGGGAGTGGCCCCCAAACCCGCAATGTTTTTTTTTTTAAATCTTATATAACCAATATATCTACTTTACTTATCTTTTATACTTAGATATTTAATCCATTCTGATTATTTTTTGTGTGTAATATAATGTAAGAGTCCAGTACATTCTTTTCACTTGAACATCTACTTTTCCCAGTACCTTCCCCTGTTGGTCTTGGACTCTTGTTGAAATCATTTGACTATAAATGTGAAGGTTTATTTCTAGTCTCTCTTTTTAATTCCATTTTTTAAAATACATCTATCCTTGTGTTGTGCTAGCACCAAATTGTTTTTTTGTTTGTTTTCTTTTTTCCATGTTTCTTATTTGTTTTTTGGGCCATACTGGTGGTACTCAGGGCTTACTCCTTGCTCTGTGATGAGGGAACTATATGGGATGCCCCTGATTGAACCCAGGTCTGCTGTACGCAAGTGTCCTACTCGCTGTACTGTCTCTTTTGTCCCTTACATTTGTTTTAATTTTTATTTAGTTATTTTTGCTTTCTGGGTCTGGAGCGATAGCACAGCGGGTAAGGTGTTTGCCTTGCACGCGGCCGACATGGCCGACCCGAGTTTGATTCCTTGGCCCCTCTCAGAGAGCCCGGCAAGCTACCGAGAGTATCTCGCCCGCACAAATCCTGGCAAGCTCCCCGTGATATATTCAATATTTCAAAAACAGTAACAACAATTCTCACAATTTGTTGTGAGATGTTACTGGTACCCGCTCGAGCAAATCGATGAACAACGGGAGGACAGTGCTACAGTGCTTTTTGGGTCACACCCAGTGATGCTCAGGGGTTATGCCTGGCTCTGCACTCAGGAATTACTCCTGGCTGTGCTTGGGGGACCATATGGGATGCCGGGGATTGAACCCGGGTTGGCCATGTGCAAGGCGAACGCCCTACCAGCTGTACTATCACTCGGGCCCCCTTAAAGTTTGTTTTTTAGTTTTGTTGTGCATTTAGAAATCTGAAAGTGTGTCTTCCAACTTTGGTCTTTTTAGGATTGTTTTACTCTTCAGGATCCTTGAAATTTCATTTGAATTTTAAGATAGAGGGGGGTTTTGTAAGCCAAAAAAAAAAGTCATATTTTGATAGGCTTGCATTGACTCTGTTTTTGTTTGTTTTGTTACACCTGGTAATGCTCAGGGTTTACTCCTGGCTCTGTACTCAGGAATTGGAACGACCATATAGGATGCTGGGGATTGAACGAACGTGTTCAGGGCAAGTGCCTTACACACTGTACTGTCTCTCCAGCCCTGTCCCTGTATTTTTATAAGAAATTTCTATTGCATGTACTGATAATTTTACTTCTCTCCTGATTTGGATGCCTTTATTTCTTGGCCTTTGTCTTTTTTAGTTCTAGCTGGAGTTTCCAGTACCATGTTGAATAAAATGTTAAAAGGAGTCACCCTGGGGCTGGAGTGATAGCACAGGGGGTAGGGTGTTTATCTTGCATGCTGCTGACCTGGGTTCCATTCCTCCCATATTCCTGAGCTCCACCAGGATTAATTCCTGAGTGCATGAGCCAGGAGTAACCCCTGTGCATCGCCGGGTGTGACCCAAAAAGCAAAAAAGAAAAAGCAAAGGAGTCCTCCTTACTTTATTGCTGACTTTCAGTCTTTCACCGTTGAATTTGATATTTACAGTGTGTTTTTCATTTATGATGTCATCATGTGAGGAAGTTTTTTTTTTTACCTCGTTGAATGCTTTAGTTAGGAAAGGGAACTTTTTATCAATTTTTTTTAAACAAATTGAGATGATCATATGGTTTTTGCCCTTCATTCTATTATTGTATGATTTTGATTGGCTATTGTTGTTTTGAACCTACTTTACATTCCAGAGGGAAAATTTCTCTGTGGTTGTGGTGTATAAAAACCTTGATTTTTTTTTTATTTGAAAGTTGTTTTTCTTTTTCTTTTTTTTGGGGGGGAGCCACATCCTGTGGTTTTTAGGGCTTAATCCTGGCTCTTTGCCCATGGATCACTCCTGGGAAGACTGGGGACCATATGTGGTACCTGGGATTGAACTAGGGTCGGCAAGGCAAGTGCCTTAAATCCTAGACTATCTCAGCTCTGAATAAGCCTTTTATTTACCTGTTTATTTATGGTTTTTTGGGCCACAGCTTGCAGTGCTCAGGGGTTACTCCTCACTCTACACTCAGTAATCACTCCTGGCAGTGTTTAGGGGACTGTATTGGATGCCAGGGATCAAACCCAGGTTGGCCACATGGAAGGTAAGATAGTACCCACTGTACTGTCTCTCTGACCCCTGGATAAACCTGAACTCAGTTTTCTAGTATCTTGCTGGGGATTTTTGCATGAGTATTTGTAAAGGACTCTGGTCTGTAGTTTTCATGTATTGTTGTCTCTTGTGGTTGTTATCAGGGTAACATGTCACCTCACTAAAGAAGTTAGGTGATGCGGTACCACCAGCAGGTCAGCCATACTCACAGGGCGAGTGCATCAGCAACCTGATGGTGCCTTCAGGCTTCCTGATACTCTAGAGTTGCCGTGTGCCTCTGGCCAGACCCCAACAACTCAGAAATTAGTTTCCCGAGAAATTAAACAGCTGAAAGTTGTTTAATTTCTTAAATTAAAAGAAATTAAATTTCTTTTAACTTCTTAGGTCTGTGGAAGCCACAGCCACAAACCATCTCCAGCTTAGCTATATAAACTCATTTATCAGCCTTGCTTCAGAGGCCCATACATAATCTAGAAAGAGATCAAAAGCCGCAGTTAAACTCAGACCCGTGCAAGACCAAACAGACCTGGGTAAATTGGAGGGGGCACAGGTCAGCTGGGTGCCTGCCTTGGCAGAGCTGCCAGCAGCCCTCACAGTCCAAAATTGCCACCATGACCCCGGTCAGACTATTATTTCTAGACGGACCTCACCGAGATACAATCTGCTGAAAATTCGGGTATGTGGGTTTTGTGACTGAAATATCCAGGCTTTCTTGGGGTCAGGAGGGGCTGTCTCCCCCTACCTTTGTGTACTTCTGTAAGCCTTGAGTTATGTGTACACCCCAGACCTGCCATCGGATACAAAAATGCTCCAGCCTTACCACCTCCCCGATAAAAAATACTAAACGCCCTGAACAAACACCATGACCTGTATTGCAAACCATAATGCACAAAAGAAGAGAGCGGAAGAAGAAAAGTGCCTGCCATAGAGGCAGTCCGGGGGGTGGGGTTGTTAGAAAATGGTGGGAGGGAATTGGGGACATTGGAGGAGGAACACTGGTGGAGGGATGGGTGTTGGAGCATTGTGTGACTGAAACCCAATCAAATAGCTTTGTAATGGTCTATGTCACCAGTTTTTTAAGTTTAAAAATTTAAAAAAAAAATCTCTAAAGACAAAAAATAGAAGTTAGAAAGTGTTTCCTCCTTTAGGGACCAGGGAGATAGTACAGTGGGTAGGACGCTTGCCTTGCCCTGCCTTTGACTAACCCGGGTTCTATCCCCAGCATCCCATGTATCATCTCAGGAGACCAGGAGTGATTTCTGAGGGAAGAAGGGAAGAATAGCCCTTGAGCATTCTTTTTTTTTTTCTTTTTGAGTCACACCCTCCGATGCTCGGGGGTCACTCCTGGCTCTGCACTCAAGAATTAGTCCTGGCGGTGCTCAGGGAATCATATGGGATGCTGGGAATCGAACCTGGGTTGGCCTCATGCAAGGCGAATGCCCTACCTGCTGTGCTATCGCTCCAGCTACCTCGAGCATTCTTGAAGATTAAACCCAGTTATAGCAATCAGCATGCTAAAACAATTGGGTAATTGTTTTGGAGGGTCAATGTGCCCCCTCCAAAATAAAAAAAAAAAAACTGCTCCCTCCTTCAATTTTATGGAAAAATGTGAGAAGAATAGGTATTGATTTAATGCTTCCTTAAATATTTTGTGTAATGTACCAAAGAAACTGCCTCACCCTGAGCTTTGTTGGGAATGAGTGTTGATTACTTATTGAGTCTCATTATTTATGTCTTTTCTAATTTTTTATTCATGAGTCAGTTTAGGTATATTGTATGTTTCTAGGAATTTGTCCATTTCATCTAGGTTACCCAATTGCTCTGGCATGCTTCACAGTTCTGGCATCAGAAAGTTCATGGCTGTGAACTCATTTCTGGAAAATGTACATTTACAAGTCACATGGATCCTCCCCGAGAATCAAGAGCCCACGGGCCTTTAGAGTTCTCTTGCATTCCTTTTAGTTTTACTTGCATGCCACAGACTTGGTTCTTGTTTTGTTTGTTTTGTTTTGGGGCCACACCTGGCTGTGTTCTGGGCTTCTTTTGGGCTCTGCACTCAGGGATCACTCTGGCAAGCGTGAAGGACCATATGTGGTGCCAGGGATTAATTCCAGTTTGGCTGCATGCAAGACAAGTGCTCTGCCTGCTTTACCATCACTCAGGTCCACATTCTTAGTTCTTGACTCCTCAGACCTTTTCCTCTCCTGTCCTATTCTATTTTAGAAACATGGCCAGAGGAGAGGGGGAATGGGGGAGGGGAGGGGAGAATCCTGGAATTACTCAGGAAATACTGCTGGCAGGGCTCAGGGGACCATATAGGATGCCAGAGACCAAACCTGGGTCAGTTGTGTGCAAGGCCAGTGGCCTACCCACTATACTATACCACTCTGGCTCCAGATGAGAATGATTTTATTTTTATTTTGGGGTCACACCTGGCAATGCTCAGGGGTTATTTCTGGCTCTGCACTCGGGAATTACTCTGGCGGTGTTCAGAGGACCATATGGGATGCCTGGGATTGAACCCAGGTCTGTTGCATGCAAGGCGAAGGCCCTGTCTGCTGTACGATCGCTCCGGCCTTCAGATGAGAAATTTTTAAAACTATTTAGTTTCCGGGCAGCTGTCAGCTGTGGAGCAGAACGTAATCGCTTGGTTTCATTTGAGCAGCTGGAACCTGGAAATGGTCATTCTCTTTTTTTTTTCTTCCTGAAAGTTTTTGGCCTACACCCGATGGTGCTCAGGGGTTACTACCAGCTCTGCCCTCAGGGATAACTCTTGGCAGACTGGCAGGGGCAGGGGAGGCATATGTGGTGCTGGGGATCTGCAAGGCAAGCACCCTACCCACTCTGCTCTCTGATTTTCTCCTTTCCCTATCCAGCCCCTGGGTAATTCATTCTAAGCAACAGATGTCCTAATGCTCTCTGCAGGCCGGTCAAACAGGCTTTGGCGGCTACTGCAGTGAATAAAGCAGACAGAAGTCTCTATCCCAAAGAGTTTCTATTTAATTGAGACGACAGGTCAAGTAAACTGCAGCAAGTGTTATCAAGATGGTGCAGTTAGGAAAGAAAGTGATCAGCGCCGAGGCTCATTGGTTGAGCACATGCCTTGCATGTATGAAGCTCTGGATGGAGTCCTGGCACATGTTTACCCCTACCCTCCATGTGGTAAGGAGGGAATGAAGAGTGGAGAGTATGTGATCTCCCTCTTTTTCTCTGTAGCTTTGAGGATTCCGTTTGCTAATGTAAAATAATAGTGATTTTTTTTGTTTGTTTGTTTTGGTTCTGGGGCCATACCCAGTGGCGCTCAGGGCTTCTTCCTGACTCTGTGCTCAGGGATCACTCCTGGTGAGGCCTGCGGGACCAAATGGGGCATCAAGCCCGGGTTGGCCATGTGTCAGGCAAGTGCCCTACCTGCTGTACTATCTCTTAAGTCCCTTTTAAATTTTTTTTTCCTTTTTGTGGTGCCAGGGATCAAATCCTGGGCCTCCGACAAAAGATGTGAGCTTTTACCACTGAATCCCATCCCAGGCCCTTTACTCTCCCCAGTGCTTAAATGAGGCCCCGGGCTATTGGGCTATTCCAAAGATTGGTTTCATTTTGCAGCTCAGCCTCACACAGGGGCAGGGTGTGTCTATGAGAGGTAGGGCCCTGGGGGAGGCGGGGGAAGCACGGCCTCCTTCCTGCTGCAGATGGGAAGCAAGGAGCTAGTCTCTCAGGCTGCAGGGAGCACCTATAGGACGAGCCACCTTAGCCTGCTCCTGCCATGGGAGCCGGCCTGTGTGCTCCACAGAGCTGCCCCCTTACTGCTCTCCTGGTACTTGGTGGCAGACCTTTGCTTGGACGTCCAGTGTGCACCTGGTTTGATGAGAGGCATGATTTCAGGCATGAGGGTGATTCCTCTCTGGAATCACCGTCTGGGTGTTCTCTCTCTCTCTCTCTCTCTCTCTCTCTCTCTCTCTCTCTCTCTCTCTCTCACACACACACACACACACACATTCATACCACATACACACAACAAACCCCCCCCCGCTCCAGTCCCCCCACCCCGCACACACACCACACGCTCACCACACACCACACATACACACCATACCGCACACCACACACACTATAAACTTACAATTTCAGGGGCATGTGGAGGACTGGGCTGTGGGGTGATGGCAGGTGGAGAGAGAATTGGTGCCATGGGTTTCCGTGTATGACTCAGCAGTCGGGCTCGGTTGTGGCTGTGGCAGCTTTACCGAGAGTCCCCTGTTTGCCCACCGAGTGCAGCTCATCTGTGAGGACCAGGGCCGAGTCATGGAGCATGCAGCCCCAGATTCCAGCCCATGGAAGCCCCTGCGGGAAGGGGAATGCTGATGGCAAGGGAGGACTGAAGCAGCTGGAAAGGGGGTCCCGGGGAAGGGTTAAGGGGAAGGAGCAGGTTGGGCAGCGAGCAGTGGTTGGGGCTGGAAGCCTGCAGGAGCCCTTTTAGGTGTTGTCTTGACCCTTGTGCTTTGGTGCTCCAGTGAGTCAGGGCAGAGTTCAAGGCTGTGCCCTGGCCTCTCTGCTGTGCTGTCTGGCCATAGGAGGCCCCCCATCCTCCTCAGCAGCCCAAGGGAGGTGCCTGAAGGGACTGGCATAGCACAGACACTTGCGCTTGCCCGGGGACTTGCCGGGCATTTGGCCTCCACTGGCTGACGCTGCCCTGAGACAGAAGAAACTGTCCTCTGCACTCAGCCCGGAGATGAGGGCGTCACCACTGTCCATCCATGTCCTGCTCTGCCCACTGCCCCAGCTAGCCAGGAGCCACATGTGGCTTTTGAGCCCTTGTAATGTAGCTAATGCAAGGTTTTATTAGCCTAGCAATTGTATTCAATTTCAATTAATTTACGGTTAAACTGCCACGTACGTCCCAGGCAGTGTTTCTCTCTGGAGGACTTGCTCCTCCAGCCTCAGCTCTGAGGGAAGGTGTCCCTGCTTAAACTCCCTTTCCTAGAGCTGAGTGGGGACAGTGGAAACTCACGTGAGCTTCACCTCAGCCTTGGGAGCCTCCTGCTGGGACCAAGCCTGCAGACTTGTCTGTCTTCCGTAGTTGCCTAGTTTGGCTTCCTTGTGTGCACCCAGTGGGCTCAGAGGAGCGCGTTCGGGACATGGCTGGGATCCACACAGCCAGAGAGAGATGCAGGACTTGTGCCAGAGTAGCGGGGAGCACACTCATCCTGACTCGGGGAGAGGGAGCTGGAGGGGGAGCTAGCAAGAGCTGTAGGCTGCGGGCCCAGGAGGCAGTAAAGAGAATCCAGGGTTGTCCAGGTCCTGCCCATTCCTCTGGAAGTTGCTTTGATCCCCCATCCATGGGTCTCTTCCAGTGCCCAACAACCTGGTTGCCCAGTCAGCCAAGGAGGACACTGCCTCTGAGGTTGACAGTGTGAGTTTTGCCAACTGGACATCATAATGGCGGGGATTGACCCAGGACCTGGCACATGCAAAGCAGGTGCTCTGCTGCCCAGCTGCGTCCCTGGCCCTGGCTGTCAGAGTGTTTCTATGACAGCTTGTGATGGATATGATGCTCGTTTTCTCCTGGGATCGGCCCTTTGAGGGCTTATTAGATCAGAGACCTAAGACGGAAGAATCCATTTGTGATGCTTTGGGATTCTGTCAGCCTGAGATGATCTCTTAAATCATAGTATTCCTCATCTCCATTGTGAGAACCAGCAGCTCCCAGGAGGGGCTCATCTCTACCGAAATGAGCATCAGTGGGCCAGGGAGGAAGGTACAAAGGCTGAAGTGCAAGCTTTGCATGTCGGAGCCAGGATTTGGTCCCCAGCACTGTATGGTCTCTCGGGAACCACAAGGAGTGGCCCCCCAACCACCTTGCCCACAGTGGTGGAATGACATAAACGATAAATAGAGAAATTGGCATCAGTCTGCCCTGTGAGAGCTGCCTGGCCTCATGGAGAGCATGGGCTTTGGAGCCATGCGGTCTGGCTCAAATCTCAGCTCCATTTATCCCAGCCAGCAGGCCTAAGTGGATCTTGAAATCTCCTGGCCAAGCCTCTCCTTTGTGGAGCTGAGGCCTGACTTTAGAACTCACCATTAGTTTGAGGACAGAGAAAGATGTGTGTGGAGTGTCCCGCGCAAGGCAGTCCACACAGACCTCTGATGGCCACAATGCCTGGGTGGTTCTCAAGGCCCCTGTGCCGGGTGGCTGTGGGTGGAGCAGCTCTGTTTCCGGTGGACAACGAGATTTCGCCCTTCTAGTCTCATGACTTCACCCAGCCTGGCTCTCATTCTTTGAGGTCAGAATTCATTTTTAGTGCAGTGCTAGACTAGTGAGAGTTGTGTTTGCAGGGCCACAGCCAAGAGGGGCTGTGTCACCCCCCTAACGACTGGGGTCTCACAGAGAGTAAGATAAAGAACCTTGGGGGTGGGCGATATGTACTCACTGCAGCCACCCGCTGATGCCTCTGTGGAAACTGGATTGAGTCATCCCCCTGAGGGCCGTGACTTATCCTCCTGTGAAATGCAGGTGTTGGGCCAGTCCCAGGCGCTCACACACCCACCTGTGTGACCCGGAAGACACTTTGCAGTCTCTTTCCAGCCCCTCATCCTCCCTCCCCCTTCCCCCCCTCCCTACACACACACCAGAAAAAATTTCCCCAGAGGATTCCCCAGCTGACTCACTTTTCTTGAAGTCTCTCTTTGATCTGATCACTGTCGTGACATTCTGCCGTGGGAAATAGAAAAGTGCCTTCTCTTCTAGAACAGTAGTGCTGCAGGAGTATTTATTGAGCACCAGCTGTGTGCACAAGACTGCCCCCCTGGGGCTGGAGCGATAGCACAGCAGGTAGGACATTTGCCTTGGACGCGGCTGACCCAGGTTCGATTCCCAGCATCCCATGTGGTCCCCCGAGCAATGCCAGGAGTAATTCTGAGTGCAGAGCCAGGAGTAACCCCTGTGCATTGCCAGGTGTGACCCAAAAAGCAAAAAAAAAAAAACTAAAACAAAAATAAAAAAACAATACTGCCCCCCTGCTTCCACGGGCATCCAAGGGCGTCCAAGTCCATGGGAGAGTGGTGTGGGGTGGGGGGACCTGATTTGAGGGGCACACCCTGCTGTGCTCGGTTGCTTCTCCTGGCTCTGTTCGAGGGTTGCTCGTGGCAGTGCTTGGGGACCATGTGGCACAGGGGAGCACCTCAGTCCATGTTTGCTCTCCGGCCCCAGGGCAGAGTGGATTGGAAGGGGCAGTTGGGAGTGGGTGCTTGGGGCGGGGTGGGGGGGTGGGGGGGAGGCTTGCTTGCTTGCCTGGGGTAGGTATGAGACTTGGGGCTAGAGGAGGGTTCTGGAAACAACTTCCCCAGCAGTGACTCTAGTGACAGAGGGGGATTGTGTGTTCTTATTTTGCTTTGGGGGATTTGGGGGCCGCATTCAGTGATGCTCAGAGGCTACTCCTGGCTCTGTCTTGAGAATGGGATGTGGGGGGATATAGTAGAGGGGGCGGGCTGCATGCAAGGCCAGTCCCTGAACCCCTACGTGATCTCTCCAGCCCCCTGGGGAGGGAGGCTGGTGGGGCAGAGGAAGCCCCGTGAGGACTGGGCTGGTTTGGACAGGACCAGGCAAGCTGGGGCCAGTTGTTCAGGAGAATGTGTGGGGGAGAGGAACGTGCCCGTGAGGTCCAGGCTGGCAAGACTGGAGTGCAGCATGGTGGGCCTCCCTGGGCATCGGGCCCCCTCCCCATTGCTCTGGGGGTTTCCCCAGAGAGGAGGCACCAGAGGCAATCGCATCTGGGCCTTGGTTCTCGGGCTGCTGACTTCCTGCGCTCCCAAGTTGCACCTGTAGCTTCAGTCCTGGAGCCGTGCCCCTAAATGGCCTGGACAGATGGCCCCCTGCTTGGTCTCAGTCCCAGCACTGCAGCAAGTGCTGGCTTCCAGACTGGAGCAGGGGTGACCGGGTTGCTGGGAGGCCTGAAGAATGGGAAGGGTGGGGGATGGGGCCATCGAAGGGCCTGGCGGGTGGGAAGGACTCCTGTGCCTTTATTCTGAAAACCCCTGATTGCAAAACCTAGCAGCAGGACCCAGAGAGGCCCAAAGAAGATCACACAGGTTTGTCCCCTGGTGCCTGGCCCTAAGTCACGACGGGTGCTGGGATCCCACCCCCCGGACTAGGTTTTACAGGGTGAAGTTGGTGTGGCCCCTCTCCCCCCCATACTCTTGGAGCTGCTCAAGGGGAGCCGCTGCAGGGGGCTGCTGGGAAGAGGGTGAGTCTGACCTTAGGCCCCATCCACGTTCCGGGAGGAAGCTACTGGCCTGAGCGAGGGCTGCCTACTCCCTGCATGTCCCTTCGAGGCAGCCACATGGTGCTTCGGGCTCCTCCACAGATAGGAGCTGACCACAGGCAGCTGACACGTGGAGCAGGAGTCTGGACAGAAGGCCACCAGGCCTCACCTCTCTATTCCACTCGCCACTGACAGTGGTTCTGATGGGCAGGTTGTCAGAAAGCAGAAGGATCTGGAAATTCAGGCCAGCGTCTCATCTTCCTGTTGTTTTGGCAACGGAAAACTTACATGGTGGCTTGGATGTTGAAGCCCTAAGTTGTTTTCTCGGTCTCCAAGCACTAAGGATGGACTGCCCTCCTGGAATCCATGTTGCACACTCCAGGGTGTGCTTGGGGATATCTCATGTCTTCTAGACACAGTCTTCTCTAGAGTTTACTGATCCTCCCTCCCTCCCTTCCTCCCTTCTTTCCTTCCTTGCTTCCTTGCTTTTGGTTTTGGGCCACACTTGACGATGCTCAGGAGTTACCCCTGGCTCTGCACTCTGGAATTACTCTTTTATTCTTTTTTTTTTTTTTTTTTACTTTTTGGATCACACCCAGTGATGCTTAGGGGTTACTCCTGGCTCTGCACTCAGGAATCACTCCTCATGTGGCCCCGTGACTATATGGGGTTCTGGGATTAAACCTATATCAGACACATGCATGCAAGGCGAGAGCCTTATCTGTACTATTTCTCTAGCCCCTGGTTTTGGTTTTGAAAACCAGGGTGGTTCTCAGTTTCTTTCTTTCTTTCTTTCTTTCTTTTTCTTTTTCTTTTTCTTTTTCTTTTTTTTTTTTTATCCAGGCTCTGCACTCAAGATTGGTCTTGGGGGAGATACTGGGTGTTGAGGATCCAGCTCCATTTGGGCACATGCAAGGCAAGTGTCAACCTGCTGTGCTATTGTATTTCCAAATGGGCCACCAAAGATATTTGGACTGGGATTTGTTTGATTTGTAACAGAAAAAATTGTAGTAGAGAATTAAAAGGCAATTTATGTTTACTTCAGGGGCTGATGTGTTTCATCTTGGGATACAGAAGGACATCACGCCCAACCCTTGTAACTAGTTTCATTCCCCCCACCCCCCCCATGTCTCCATTGCAATGTATATTATCCGGGAAAAGGTACAGAAACAGCTGAAGAGAAGAGAGAGACTTCATTGGCATGAGAGCAACTGAGGTTGGGGAGTGCGTCCACCATCCCACTCAGCTGCCCAGGCTAGAGAACAGCTCCCAGAAGAGGGAATAGGGGTCTGGCCTCCTGCCCGTCAGAGGCAGTGATGTAATAGCTTATACAGATTCCAGTCACTTTTTAAGGAAGTTGACACATATTCATGAGGGAGAGACCGCTAAACGTGCAGTTAAGGAACGTGCAATGCACATGTGTCACATACCGAAAATGGCAGGGAAGTGTCATGGGGGTCTTTCATGGTGTGGTGATGAAGGAGACTCAGAGTCAGGAAGGGGCTCTACTGTCCAGTGTCCACTGGCAGCACAGTCTTGCCAGGGGCCAGGGCTCTGGTCTGTAGAAAACTTCCACCTTGGCCCAGCCAGAGCCTCGAAAGTCAGAAGGGCACCTTCCCCCCAGGAGACGTGGTCACAGCCTCCAAAGCCTCAGGCTGATTTAGCTTTTCCTGACCCTAGAGCCCTCCTAAATTTTGGAAGGCAGGAGAAGGGGCAAAGTTACACAAAGCTTTGATGATGCGTGTGTATTAAAAGCCCACTCCTCCCGCATATGCTGTGCCCACATCTCCTCACCCTTTCTCCTGTCTTCCCTGCACACAGTCCCAACCTCTCCAGATGGGGGCTCCTTCAACCACACCCACTTGCTTTACATCCCAGACTTGACCGCCCTCCCCACCCTGTGCCATGATTCCCGCCCCCCGCCCCACATCCCATCATGTTCCCTTTCCTTCCCCCAACCCTCTCTCACTCACACACACACACACACACACACACACACACAAAACACACACACTCTCTTTTCCTCTGTCTCTCAGCAGCCAGGAGACTGGGATGGGCCATTTCTAAGCAGTTGCAGAGATGGGGCATCCCTCAGTACAGCTTGGTGGCCCTTGGCTCTACAGCGCCCTTCCCTCAATCCCCCGCGCCCTGGGTGCCCTGGCTTTGGGTTTTGTTTTGGAGGGAAGCAACACCTTGTACACTTGAAAGAATTCCAAGAGGAAAAGCAGTCGCTGTGGTAACCATACCCCGTGGGGAGTGAAATCCACACTCAGGGCTATTTTCATTCAGGAGGCAGAGGAGCTGCTCTGTTCTTAGATGTGAATGGCTGGAGCAACACCTTTGTCATTTCATTTCAAGGGCACTGTCTCCCCCCCCCCCCCCCCCCCCCCCCCCGACATCTCTGCTCCCACCCTGCACCCTCCATGCTGTGCTCAGGGCATCAGGACCACTGATTTCCTGCAGTCTGAATCCAAAGGAGAAGCTCTGGGATTTGGTACCCAGGAAATAAAGTCATCTACTGAGACCAGACCTTTCCTGTCCTGCCTGCTTGTCCGACCCAGGCGGGTTCTGTCAATTCAGGGAATGGGTGAGAGGGAGCTCTGGGGAGCCTGGGCAAGTTACTAAATGCCACTGAGCCTATCAGCCACCCACAGTGGGTGTCACCGCCTGCCCTGTGGAGCGACCGCTGTCTATCAGGCCCCCAGAAGGGCCAGTGGAATGTGGTCAGGCGGGGCCGTAGGCCCCGGATCTGTCAGCTGACACAGTGAGGAGGTATGTCAGCTGTGGGGCCTTGGAGGGAGTGCTCGCTGCCTGAGTGGGGGGCGTAGCACGTGTACCTAGCAGGTTGCAGGGAGGAGCTTCGGAACCCACTGTGAGTTTTCTCTCTCTGCCAGACCCCGGGCATGACCCTGGGGCTTTGGGTCCCAGGCTGTGAAATCTCCGAGTCAGAGACTGGTCTGATGGAGGAACTCTGGGGGCAGGAGGAGTGAAGCAGGCAGGAGCACAACTGGCAGGTGTAGGCTGGTGGGGGTTGGCGAAGGGCATTTGTGGAAGGCCCAGACCCTTCTGGTTCCAGGTTCCCCATGTACGCTGGCCACTAGTCCTTTTTGACTTGTCTCCTGCTCGTGCTGTGCACGGGAGATATGCTGCTCTGATCTGCTCATGGGCACGGGCTGCATGTCTGCTGGCTGCACGGAGGGCCAACGGCTGCCCATGGGATTGTGCTGACGTCCCACATGGTGTGCCAGGCACTGGGCCTATCTGCCGCTGCTGCAGATTGGCCAACTTTGAGATGCCAAAGCACTTGCCTGAGCCCAGGGCACGTGTTACCAGTGCCCAGAGGTTGCTTCCTTGTGTGCAAGGAAGCTTGAGCATATGGTTAAATAAAACACATGCTTCGTCTCTAGAGGAAATATGTGTAGGTGAGGATGAAAAGACCTTGTTTAAGCAATATTTCCCCCCGCAAATAAATGTGCCAGTTCTGACTTGTAGTTTAAATTCGGTTTTAATTAGGATTTTATCACTTGTAGATCACACCAGAGAGGAGACGACGCTCTTACCTTGACTTCTCGGATTGTGACATTCCCGAGAAGCAGCTGATCAGAGGTTAAAATAGCTTCTGGTCTCCGAGGAGCTCTGGTGCACCCTGTAGCTTTGTAAACCTCTGCTTTGCCTACCACTTGGCTTGTAAAGAAATTGACTTTCCAGTTCTGGTGCCGACATGGGGGCCTTGGACAGTCTGTACTCCACCCTGTTGGGATGGAGGGGTGGAAAGAGACCTCCCTCAAGCCAATGGAGTGCCTTGGCTTGCTTGTTTCACAGCTGGCTTTTGTGAGGAGCTGGGGATTGGGGAGTTGGGGCCCAGTCCACAGGACACTTCCCTCCCTGTACCCAGTATGCCCATCTGCAGAGTGGGCATCAGAACCTTCACCAGGATTAATTCCCTGGGTGTCCCTGCCGGCCAGAGAACCTGTGAAACCTGAGACGACCTGAGTCCTTCAAGACTTACGATCCTGCAAGAACCTGATCCAGA
This sequence comes from Sorex fumeus, assembly GCF_029834395.1. Lineage (NCBI taxonomy): Eukaryota > Metazoa > Chordata > Mammalia > Eulipotyphla > Soricidae > Sorex > Sorex fumeus. The sequence continues at coordinate 48,225,509 of NW_026606129.1, read as the reverse complement.
GATTTTTAGAAATGGCGCTTCCCAGGTCACCATTCAGACTTAGGACACATAAGCAGGTCCTCAGACAATGTTGTTTAATTCAGAATTATGGACTGGGATTGCTTGTTTTTTCTCAGAGAAGGTGAAACAGAATGGTTGAACTAAAGGAAGACGTTACCTCAAGGCCCCTCTATGATTTGTTATGAGGCTATTGCTGTAGATGTTCTTATGAGCCAGGGGACGGGACTTCATCTTCGCAAGCAACACATCATCCAGCTTCTTTGTTTCAGAAAGGAGAGCCCGGCGCTAGGGAGATGGTTCATAGAGCTGGAGCTGCATGCTTTGCACATGGGGGCCCTAGGACCCTAGCCCAGCACCACATGGTTCCCCAAGCACCTTTTGGAGTAGCCTAACACCTCTGGGTGTGATTCCTACTCCGCAGAAGGAGAGCCAGTCTTGGAAGTACACAGATGGAAAGATGTTGAACGTTTCACAGGGGGAAATGACCATGCAACCACGGCTGCCTGTACACCTCGGCCCCTGCAGCTCACACCTCACACTCTTGCTGTTGCCATCCCTGGTGAGCTCAGGCGTGTGCAAGTACCACGAGGGGTGAAGTGTCTGCTGCGGTCCCCAGTCCTCCCCCGGGGTTCAAGGTGGAACCTTCACAAGCGAGGAGAGGCCCTAGAGAATAAATGCAAATTCTGGTCACTTTGTTTTCCGGCTCCAGGCTCTGTGATAGATTAGTCAGCTTAAAGTCAGAGGACCGGGCAGGCCCACTCTTGCTGAACACTCTCCCTGGGTCCCAGGTGGCCCTGTGAGTGATTGCTCTGAGAACACCTTCAGCAGCTCTTGATGGCCTCGTCGTATAGGTCACTTTCTCTCTTGGGCCAGCCTTTTCTAGCTATGTGCTCTGACTCACAGGGTCTCCAGTTGGGCCACATGTGACAGTGAGCCACGGAAGTGCTCAGACTCCCGGAACAGTCGGATTCTCAGGTCCTACTCTGGAAGTTTCTAATTTGGAAGGTTCTATTTATAGTCCTTTTCCCAGGCCAGGGAGCCTATCTAGTTCATCCTGTACTGGACGCTGTCGGTGGCCTTTGCCGCCCTCACGGTCTGTGGCCTTCTTACTTTCTTCATCTGGCTCTTAGACCCGTGAACGGATGTGGCCATCTTCCTCTGGCTACTGTGCAGAAAACAGAAAACTTGGGTTTAAAGCCGTGTAGTGTATTTTCAGATATGAGTCATGAGTCAGGCTCTAATGTGTTCTGAACAAATTTGTTTGGGCGAGCGGATAACACCTGATCCCCGAGACCCAGAGAAACCGAGCAGGCCCAGCACTAACCCTAACCTCCTGGGCGTAAGAAGATGGCCCTTTTGACCCGTATCCTGCTTGCTTGTTGCTGACCTCAACTAATAGCCCTTGCCCTTTCAGGTCTTTTCTGACTGTGCTTTCTAAAGGCCATGCTTTTTCCACCTCCCTGCCTGACCTAGACCTTCGCTAGCTTCTTGGTACGTGGGAGGTAGTCTGTGGCCTCTCTGCCCTCCCCAGCTGGCTTCTCCTACTACCCCCTGCCTCTTGGGTACCTCCACTTCCCTGGATCCTGTCCATGGGTGCAGGGCATCCGTTGCAGCACAGTGCTCCATTCCTCCCAGTTACCCCAGCGCTCCTCACCCTGCCCCCTCTGGGTGCCAGTTCAGGCTCCCCTTCCTGGGCAGCCCCACCCCACTTCCTGCTGCTCCACTTCCTGCCCTCCTGGTGGGTGACTTCAGGTTTTCTCTTCTGAGCTCTTAGTCACTTGGCCTGCAGCTTTCCCATCCACCCATGAACTCAGGAGCACTGGATGACTGCACTTACCTGTCTGCCTCGCCTGCACCTGAGCTCCCTGAGGCCGCTGTCAAGCCTTAGTCATGGTGTGGTCTTCCAGGCACCCAGTAACTATTCCGGTGAAGCAGTTGTTCGGGTGCTTGGATTTGGGAGCTGGCTGAGGGCTTCCTCAGAGAGAACCAGACCTGCCCTCCGGGGAGAACCCGGCGGTGGATTGAACAGCCCACAGTTGGCAGCCATGCCGGCTGGTGGGATGGGCTGTGGGTGACGGCTGTTAAGACCCATCAAGTTTCCAGGACCTCGGGTTGGGCCTGAGCTGGGAAGGGGTGTACAGGAACTTTCCATATGGACACATCTGCGTACGTCTGCCAGCTTGGAATGAGTCAGACACGTGATGTGGACAGCTGGTCCCCCGTGACCTGTTGCTAGCTGTCAGGAGCCAGCGTTTGTGTGAAAAGGCACCTGTACCCATGGTGCATGTGTGGAAGGACACATGTGATTTTGGGAACCCCTGGGAGGGCTGTAGCCCCTCTGCGAGTTACTCCCATCAGATCCAAGGGTAGTGAGAACACCGTAGCCAGGCGCCCCTCCCTCCTGGGCTCTGTGCCGAAACACCATCACCAGCCGAGGTTACGTAGAGGGGAGAGGGTCAGGGTCAGAGATTCAGGGGACTGATTCATCCTCCACAGTTGTCCAGCTGGCCCCCATGCCCCGATGGCTCTGGCCCTCCTCTTGAGGTGATAGGGAGTTCCGGGCCCACACTCCAGTACCTCTGGAGACTGTGCCTTCTGCATCCTGGCACTTTGTAGCTCACCTTCCTCCAGCAGTGACTTAGGGTGGCGAGGAAATCCTTCTGACTGTGTGTGCTGCTTAGCACGAAAGGAGGAATGGTGGTCGAGGTCTCTTCCTCTCTGCACAATCAGTTGTTTTATTATTTTTTTTCTTTCTATTTTTGGACCCATACCTGACAGTGCTCAGGGGTTACTCCTGACTCTTCACTCAGGAATTACTCCTGGCAGCACACAGGACCATATGGAATGCTGGGGCTCAAACCCAAGTCTGCCATGTGCAAGGCAAGTGCCCTACCCATTGTACTATCACTCTGGCCCCACAATTACACAATTAGTTGATTCTTTTTTTTTTTTCTTTGTGGGTCACACCCGGCTATGCCCAGTGATTCTTCCTGGCTCTGCACTCAGGAATCACTCCTGGCGGTACATCGGGGACCATATGGGATGCTGGGGATTGAACCCGGGTCAGCCGCGTGCAAGGCAAACGCCCTGCCCACTGTGCTATTGCTCCAGCCCCACAATTAGTTGAAATTCCTGCTCTGCCTGGAGAAGAAGGAGATCTGGTCTCCTGGGGCCACTCAGCCGGCTGTATGTTTGTGGGTCTCTGCTGGGCTCCATCCTGACTGCAGAGACGCTGGGTTGTGCAAGCCTGAATCTGCCCGCCCCTTCCCCGGCAGAGCTGGGGGCCTGCATTTGTTTTCAGGTGGAGAAAAGTCCATAGGCGCTGACTGGTGGAATCACTTAGCGACTGAGTCATTGTGAGGAGAGAATGAAGGGAAACAGGGAAGGTGCTGCTGCAGTGGTGCTGGGGTCCATGTGGCGGGATGGAGGCCGGGCTCCTGGTCGTGTGCCGGGGCAGCCTGCTGTCGTGGGATTAGTGAGGGGCTGCTGGCCTGGCTGCTGCCGGCAGGTCAGGCTCCTCTGGCCCTTTTATGAGAAGCATCGCTCTGTGTGCCTCTTCGTGTGGCTCTTACCTCCTGGGGAGGCCTTCCTGGAATTCCAGTTACTGTCTCCCAAACCACCCTGTCTGTGGCTCTGTCCTGTCTCTCGAGGATGCTGACATGCTTAGCAGGGCCACCTGCGAGTCTCCGGTGGGACCAAGAGTGCGGTCAGAGTGGGGGCTGGGGCTTGGACCTGACAGTCCCCCACCATGTGGCTCAATGTGGGTTCCTGAAGTGCATGGGCTGCCCCATCTGTCATTGGCTTCTTATTTGGGACTTGCTCCTGGATGCGCTTGGGGGACCTCGTGGCCGCGGTTGGATCCTAGCTCCACCGCATGCAAAGCCTGAGCCCCGCCCTCTGAGGAAGTGAGTCCAGGAGCCCCCTGAAAAGCTGTCTGCCCAGCTGCTGTTCTGACTGCGAAGGCCCAGGCCCAGCTCCCTGTGAAGCCTCTGTGGTTCCCAGCAATCAGCTGCTCTCCGCTTGCTTGGTGTGTGTGTGTGTGTGTGTTTGTGTGTGTGTGTGTGTGTGTGTGTGTGTGTGAGATGGGGGAGGGGCAGGTAAAAAAATGGGGAAACTAGAGCAAACATCTGGTGCCCCAAGAGGAGGCAGCAAGAGCCAGGGGTGAGTCAGCGCATTGCTGATGGACAGAGGACTTGGGCTACCCTTGATGCCTCGATGCCGGCAGACCTTTTCCCACGGTGGGTATTAGGTGGGGTCCAGCACCACACTTCGATCGGATCCAAGCTACCTTTAATCCTCAGGTATCCCTGCCGCGGTCGCGTCCCTTAACTCGGAAAGGAAAGGGAACCACGAGAGACACCCCACAACTTGCCTGGTGAGCTAGGGTTCACCCCTTCCCTCACCCTGCCTGTCCCAGAGCCTCCCACAGGGAGGGGCTGGCAGGAGTCTGGAGCGGTGCCCAGCAAACTGGGCCAGGCTCCCCGCCTGCCTGGTGTGACCCTCAGGCAGGGGGCCACTCCCTTTCAGCCCTCAAGATGCAGGACAGATTGTGGTGCGCGCCCGCCCCAGACCTGGGGACACCCCCCACTCACCCAGTGGTGCTGCCGTTCCTCCCCTTTTCTCCTCTGGGTCCTCGTCCCCTTGGGTGTGTAAAAAGCTCCAGCGTCCCCTCCACAGGACACGGTCACTGATTCCGCGTCCCGTCCGAGGCCCTGCTCAGGAACTGTCCCCAGCCCTGCTTTCTCCATTCCCTCCTCAACGTTCAGCACCGAGGCCTCCCACAAGCAGGACGGTCACTGTTTGCTGGCTAATAAAATGGCTGTTGGAGATTATCTCCTGGCACCCAGTTGCCCCCTGCTGCCACAGGACCAGGTGTGGCCCGGGCCCAGCTCCCCAGCCATCCCCTCGTGCCGCATCATCTGGCAGCAGGGACAGGGCGGACAGTGGGGGACCAACCTGGAGTGAGCCTCCTTTCTGCATGCTGAAGACACCGAGGGCGGCGTGGGTCCCTCGCTTGGCCTTGACTGCAGGGGCCTCGCCTCAGACCCTCAGTGCGAGGCCCCCTGCCACAGTCTTTCCCTCTGTCCCCTCCTTGCTGTCCTCTCCTTTGTCAAAGGCGCCTTCATTCTCCCCGTGAGGCACCGTCACAACCCCAGCTAGCTTGGACTCCTCCCTGTGCCCTGTAGCTTCCAGGCACCCCCGTGCAGGTCCCCCGCCACTGCCCTAGTTCCTGCTCCTATCTGCACTTCTTATCTCTGGCCGGCTTCCTCTTCTCCTGCCCCCACTCTTGGTCCTCTCTGTCTCACCCAGCTGCCTGCCTCTCCACCCCCACCCTCACCTCTGAGCTCTCCGAGATTCCTGCTCAAGCACCCAGAGGAGAATCGGCTCTCTGCCCTGCACGGATTGTCTGACACGCCTGACGTCTTGGCTCAGCCGACTTTATAACCCCGCTGTCTGCTTGCCACTGTGGGGACCAGGTGTGGCCGATAGGGCAGGAGCTTATCGCGTCCCGCTCAGACGCCAGCAGCGGGGCCCTGCCTGGGCCCTGCTCCTCCAGAGCCGCGGGCGCGCCCCTCCTCCCGTGCCTTTTCATTCAGTTCTGACTCTGCCAGGATGGATGCCAGTCTGATGGTCCCTGTGTTCGGAGAAGAGGAAACGGGCCTGCCCAAGGTCACTCGCAGGGCAGCGTGGAGCCTGGGGGCCAGGGCCTGATCCCTCCTCACACTCTGCCCTATGCTGCGCCTGCCCGCTGCTGGAGTCCCCACCTCCTGTGGGGCCGACAGTGGGCACAGGAGTCAGGGGGTTGCTGGCATCAAACCCAGTGCCAGGGTCTGCGCGTGAGAGGTTGGCACTGGGCACTACTGCTGCCCAGGAGGCTGAGGGCGCCCCCTAACCCCCATTGCGGTCTCCTGGCTTCGGCATGGAGGCGTGGTAGCGTTCAGCCCAACAGGAGTCAGGGGTTGCTGGCATCAAACCCAGTGCCAGGGTCTGCACGTGAGAGGTTGGCACTGGGCACTGGTGCTGCCCAGGAGGCTGAGGGCGCCCCCTAACCCCCATTGCAGTCTCCTGGCTTCGGCATGGAGGCGTGGTAGCGTTCAGCCCAGGGCTTATCTCTGCATCTTCCGGGCAGGCAGGCAGGCGAGGCAGTCTCTGACTGCCCTACCCCCAAGGCCCTGGAGATCAGCCTCTCTGCCCAGCAGGAAGTCCCTCCACCCAGCATGGGCTGTGTCAGGCTGCCCAGACACAGTGGAATGATGAAACCTGCAGGTTTGCCCTCCCGTCAGTCACTTCCTGCCCCCCTGTGCTAGGCCCGCCCCTGCCCATCCCTTTTTGACTGCCCCACTGTGGGCCCCAGTCAGAACTGGAAATGCTCCGACTGGGCTCTTTTGGGCGAGGGTGTGGGACTTTGTTCTCTCTCGACTGTTCAACAGAGGGCTGGGTCTGTGGACAATACCCCAGACACACTCGCGCCAGTGAAGCTTGTTTGCCCAGGCCCCGGTGGAGGGAGGAGGTGTCTGCAGCCCCGGGGGAGGAGTTGAGATTAGGAGTCCTGTGGACCCCTTGCCCGCCTCTCTTCCCTCTGGAGAGGAGGCCCAGGCTGCGGCTCCTGCACCGTGCCGCCACCCCCCCACGCCAGAGCCTGGTCCCCCCTTGCTCTGACCACTCTCCCCAGCACACACGCACGGGCAGCTGCAGGCCGGGCAGGTCCAGCAGGGTGTGGAGCAGCTGCACCCGTCTCCCTACCCTTCCAGGGCGCCGGCCCCCCTGCATCCTGTCACTGCCAGTTTCCCGCCTCTGTGCCCACCGGCACGGCCCGCCAGTGCCCTCATGCTGTTCTCACGCCTACAACGCTGTCCCCACGCACAGGGATCTGCTGCTGCTTTGTCAGTGTTAGCGAACCCCCACCCTCGGCCGCTTAGAATTGGGGTTGAAGAGCCCCGTCCTTCTTTGACAGCACTTTTCCGGATTTGGAAGCACGGGAAAAGCCTCCCATACTGCCTGCTGCTGTGCACAGGCCTGATCCTGTCCTGTGTGGCCCCTGAGGCTAGGGTTCTCACTTCCCTCGGGCGCCTGCCCCCAGGCACACACAGGGAACCGGGAGTGAGAGGGCCCCTCGGCTGCAATTTCGGTGGTTGATTGAACACCTCGTAGTAGTCCCACTTTCAGGTCGAAAGTACAGATTGATAGTCCCCCCACATCACCTTCCCGCAGCTCAGGAGGGGCCCTCCTAGGAGACTGAGGAGCAAACACGTCATTAGAACCCCAGGTCCTGGGACAGGGAGAGAGCTTCGCGTGGTGGAGGCCCCGGATTGGATCCCTGGCAGACAAACACATAGAAATACACCCCCCCCAAAAAAAAAAAACCCAGTAAGTCCTAAAGTTGATAAAGTTCTAGCCTAGCTGGTCACATAAAGGAGAAATGACACAAATTGTCACGGTCAGCGAGGTGACCAGCAGCAAAAGGATGAAGAAGACGATAAGCAGCAGCTTTACATTCGGTAACTTAGGTGAACGGGTATTATTTGGAAAACAGATTGCAGCACATATGCTGCCCGAGCCCATGTGCTGCTCGCGCCCGTGTGGCTAAGCACTCGCAGTGCCAGAGCACACGTGTTGCCTGCATCTCCCCTCCTGAGATGTGTACTTTCGTGCCTTCCAGTCTAATGCTGGGATGTGTGTGGGGGCTCTCTCTGCCCTGGGAGAAGACCAGGTTCTCTCTTGAGCACATTACTCTCCACTCTCTCCCGCTATCTCTTCCTCCCCTTCAAAACCTCCAAATAAAAACTGTAATTCAAAAAAAAAAAATACTGCTTCAAGAAGACACAAAATCAGGCCTGGGGAGATGGGGCAGGGGATTTAAGGCACATCCTGGCCTTGTCCCCAGCATCACATGGTTCCTTGAACATCACCAGGTATGGCCTTGGAGAGCCTCAGCCACCACCCGGTGCACCCCTGGGGACCCCCGAACACCCAGATACTCCCCAGCACTGCAGCCCCCCAAGCAGCACTTCATCCCTAGGCCAGCCCCGTGAGCCAACAAAGGAAAAACAAAACTTACAAAGCCCTGTAACCTCACAGAACTTCGGGCCAACATGGCTTCACCGAGGTCTTGCCAGACAGTTGAGGAAGAAGTAAAACCATCTTGCACAACCCTGCTTTGATCTGTACAAGTCTGTTCCTGGCAGAAGGCCCTCGAACATTAAGAGTCGGGCCATGTTTGGGGCAGGGTCCTTTGAGACCCCTGGAGCCTTGCCTCTTTCTCCTGGGTCCAGATCTGGGCCCAGATCTGGGGGTGGGGTGGGGCTGGGGTGGAGCTAGTCACAGAAACTAAGGGCCCTTGAGATGGGCAAGAACACAGTGGGAGGGGTCTGGGGCACCTTCATCCTGAACTGCAGCGCCTGTGGACCCGGCACCTGGGGCATATCTATTCCCCACCCTTCAGCTGGAGGGCTCCAGACTCTGCTGGGGTGGGCTGTGTGTGTGTGTGTGTGTGTGTGTGTGTGTGTGTGTGTGTGTGTGTGTCAGGGGGCGGGGGGGGGAGTTGTCTGCATGTGCTATGCGACACACATTCTACCATCATGGCTGGTTTGTGCCCTGCTCCTGGAACAGCACCCCAGGCTGGCTGGGGTCCCTTTCACTTCCAGGGTGGCTGGAGACGTGTTCACCTCTGGGCTGGCTGGGGAGCCCTTCACCTCTCCCCGTGGCTGGGGGCCCCTTCACTCTCGAGGCTGACTGGGGTCCCCATCACCTCTGGGCTAGCTGGGGACTCTTCACCTCTTCCCGCTGGCCCGGGACCCTTTCACCTCTCCGACTGCAGTGCCGAGGCAGCCCCTCCCCCTCCCGCCTGCCGCACCTACAGTGCCGCTTGTTCTGTGGGTTGTTTTCTCGTTTATTAATGAATAACTTGGTCTGTGTGAGGCCCTTGAGAGGCCTCTGGGGACTCAGGAGGGGGTGGCGCCACTGGCCTCCAAGTGCCCTCGCTCGAGGGCTGAGAAGGAGCAGGGCGCTGGCAGAGGACGGACTCCTGCGCCCTGAGGTTCTCACCCTCATGCCTCGCGTCCCTCCAGGAAGAAGAGGTTTTCCCGTGGTCTGGCGTAGCCCGGGTGGCGGTAGCCAACGTTACTGCCCAGAGCCCCCTGGCAGCTGTACCAGGGAAGGAGCTTCTGGTTTGAACGTCCAAGCCCCAGTTTGCATGATCGGTGTTTAGTCCAGGAGGGTGCGTACATGCATATGTTTCTGTTGGGCGTCTGGAAGGTTCTGCCCAGCAGCCCAGGAGAACTGCACTTGTTCTGTTAAGATTTGTACTTCGGTGCAGTGGAGCACTTGCTCTGCACATGTGAGGCCCTGGGTTTGATCCCTGCTGCACTGTTTGATCCTGGCTTAACAGTTTTGTCCTCAGGCCTGGGAGATAGGTCAAGTAGCAGAGCATAGGCCGAGCACGTATCCGACCCTCAGTTCAGTCCCACACTGCTGGTGTGTCCGGAAGCATCTGGTGGTCAGGCACATTCTACCAGGCTGAGCGTCACGGGGAGCAGCCCCTGTAAAAGAGAGAACAATTGTGGATAGGCTGTGCTTGGGGGGACTAGGAATGTAGCTTTAGTGCCGGCTCACTTGTCTTCCATGTGCGTGGCCTTGAATTCGGAAGTCCCCAGCACTGCGAAAGACAAGAAGTTTGTGCTCCACTCTCCCTTCCCCTTTGGCTGTCACCAAGCAGAGGCCTCTCTGCCCCAGGGTCTGCTGCCAAGCTTTCGGCACCTCAGCGGAGGTGTTGGCAGGGTCCTATTCAGGTCCAGGGTCCTGTCTGGACCTTTCTCCAGCAGCTCGCATGCCCGTCTGCCTGCCCTCTGGCTCCCAGAGCTGAGAGCACTGGCCAGAGCCCTCAGTGCACCCAAGCCGCCTTGTCCATCTCTGCCTGATGCTGCTTCAGCCACCTGACTGTCCTCAAACGCACCCCACTTCTGCTGGGTCAGTTCTCTCCAGGAATGCCCTTCCTCCCCCTCTCCCCATCCCAGCCCATCATTCCGTCCGTCCAGATTCTGCCACCCCTCAGCAGGAAGTAGTCTGTCCCCTCCCCAGCCAGGCCAGGTTGCTTTCCTGCGGCCTCATCTCCTGGGTCCCCTAGAGCCTGGGCTGCCCTGGGCCGCGAGCAGGGGAGGCCAGGAAGAGTCACCTGTTCCCCCAAAGAAGCTTCCAAGGACCAGGCTGCCGACTGACTTGTGTTCCCTTTCGGCTAGGGGCAGGGACAGCAGCCAAGGGCAGGGTCTATCTGGCTGCCCTTGGGGTCACCGGGACGAGCACTGCAGACAGGGACTCACATCAGATGCCAGTCTCAGGGTGCCAGCTGCCGGTGGCACAGCAGGTTTCCGGGAGGGGAAGCTCTGAGTCCCTCCTTTCCTTACACCGTCGACCTCAGCTCCAGCTCATTCTGCTCCTCATCACAGCTGCTTCCTGCTGGCAGGGACTCAGAAATGTCACAGTGACCGTCAAAGGCAGGTCACTGCCAGTGATGGCACATGGGCGGTATCGGCAGGGTCCTGTCCTGGAGCTGTTCCCCCCAGCCCTCACAGAGAGCGCTCACACACTTGTGCACAGCCCTCAGGCCCATCTGCCTGGGGGGCGGGGAGAGGCTAGCAGCAGTGAACGTGGTGTGGGGCACCTTGTCTGCTGCATGTAAACCCAGGGGCCATGTCCCTCCTGGAAGACAGGTTGCTCTATGTCAAGGTTGAGACCAACTTGCGTTGTTGTTTTTTTTTTTCCTTTTTGGGTCACACCCGGCGATGCACAGGAGTTACTCCTGGTACTGCACTCAGGAGTTACTCCTCGCGGTGCTCAGGGGACCATATGGGATGCTGGAAATCGAACCCAGGTCGGCCGCGTGCAAGGCAAACGCCCTACCCACTGTGCTATCTCTCCAGCCCCCCAACTTGTGTTCTTGAGTCTTGGAAAAAGGTGTGGAGATGGGCACAGTGGCCCCCAAGCCAGCTCCCCGCATGCTGTGGCCCCTCTGCCCTGCGCCCAAATGGACCCCCTGCAACTCCCAAGCTCTGTGACCCGAATGCATCTTGTTACGCGTTGGCATTTCTGGAGAAGCTCCGGTCTGGGAGCTGGCCCAAGCTTCTGTCGTGCCCCGGGCGGTGGGTGACCGCGTCTCCCTCCCCTGGCCCTGCTCCTCCAGCTCACAGAGTGGCTTCACCCAGATCCATGGAGATGGGCAGAGCTCACCCCAGATTCTGCAGGCGATTGGGAGGAGGAAGGTTCAGTGCCGTAGCAGGCCCTGCCTTGTTCGGAGGCTGCGGGTGTGCCACTTGGGGGTCACTGCCAGACCGACTGGCCTTGGGGGCAGTGAGAACTGGAGTGGGTGCCTTTGTCTGAGCAGGCTTTTCTCCCTTTCTCTCCACAGGACAAGGACGATGGGGAGCCAAAGACCAAGCAGCTCAGAGACGGAGAGGAGGAAGGCGAGAAGCACCGGTAATCCTCTGTTCCTCCAGGCCTGCTGGTTTCCGTGCCCGCCCCCTCTCCCCCCCCGCCCCCCCGCCCACAGTCCTCCCGAGGTCCTTCCTCTCCACCTGAATCTTCCCCGAAGCCTGCCCTGTGCCCTGTCCCTACCGGCTCCCTGGCCACCAGCATTTTCTTCCCTCTCCTTCGGCTCTTAGCTGCCTCCTCCCCCAGGCCTGGCCAGATCAGGCCCAACCTTACCTGGGTGTCAGGCCTGACCCGGGTCATCCATCTGGTCCTGTCCAGTCTCCTCCGGTTCCCTTACCTGCCTCTGGCGCTTTGGGGACTGTCATCGGACTCCCTTTGGCCTCCTCTCCGCCTGGACCGAGCAAGCTTCACGTGGACTCTGCTCACAGGCCCTGCCGCGTCTCAGCCCCTGCCCCTGCTTTAGCCACCGTCACACGGACAGTCCTTCTTGTGGGCATCTTCTGCCTGGTCCCCTGCGTTGCCTAGACCCAGCTCCTCTTCTCTCAGCCTACAGGCTGGAATTTCCACAGAGCTGCTTGGCATCGAAACCAGCTTAAGAAATGTCTTTCCAGGGGGCTGGAGCAATAGGACAGTGGGTAGAGCGTTTGCCTTGCACGCGGCCGACCCGGGTTCTATTCCCAGCATCCCATATGGTCCCCTGAGCACTGTCAGGAGTAATTCCTGAGTGCAGAGCCAGGAGTGAGCCCTGTGCATAGCCAGCTGTGATCCAAACAAACAAAAAAAAAGGAATGTCTTTCCAGACCAGTGGGTGGCATGGTGAGGAGCTGGAGGTTGCTCCGTGTGGGCTGGGGTGAGGGGCCTTCATGTGGCAGGGTCTGTGCCCGGTCAGTGCCAGCCCGGCCCCAGGAACATGGAGCTCAGCTGGGAGGAGGCTCATCTGTCAGGCACAGAGTCTGTGTGGCTTCTGCTCCTTGGCAGGGTCAGCTCTGCACCCTGGAGGGTGCTGCTCTGGGGAACCGGGTGGGCGTGTGGCAGCCTGCCTCGGCCGTGTGTCGCCCATGTAAGCCCCCATCTCTGCCTCCCTCCTCTGAGGAGACACAGCAGACAAGACGGGACCTTTGCAGATCCGCACCTGGACGCATGTGTAGACGACTTGATAGTTCATAGGTCTTTGTGGGGGCGGGGGGAGGTTTGAGCACAGCCTGTGGCGCTCAGGAGCCAAAGTCGTCTCTGTGCTCAGGGGCCACTCCTAGCAGTGCTCTGGAACATGGGGTGCGGGGATCACACCTGGTGCTCACACCCGGGCATCACACTCTGACCCCTGGAAGCCAAGTGCGGTCTCAGCCCGTCCTGCCTGGGACTGCTGATCCCCAGGGTGCACGCACTGTGTAGTCAGAGCAGCCGCCGAACCTGGCGCCTTCCTCCTGTTCTCGGAGATGCCACGGTTGCAGGTGGAGAAGCTGCTGATGCTGAAAGATGGCACAGGACCCTTGGCCCTGTATGCTGAGCTCTGCCAGGGGACCCCCACTGTCTTGTATCCTGAGCTCTGCTGGGGGACCCTCAACCCCTGTATTCTGAGTTCTGCTGGGGGACCCTTGCCCTTTGTCTGCTGGGCTCTGCTGTCTTGTGGGATCTTAGTGCCCCCCGGCCCCCCCTGTGACCTCAGGGGTCCTTCTTGGTGAGAGATGAAGACATTTGGTCTTTATTCCTTTGTCACATTCCCATAGCTGTGGGTGATGTGGGCACGGTTGTCAGTACCGTGTCTACCTTCTGTGGTGACTTCTGAAGGACCCTTTGCGGTTTTCTTATTGGCTCTGAGGGTCTCATGCCCTGGCTCCAGTTTTGTCTCATTTTTAGACTCGTTTTTTGCTGGATTTAGACTTGTTTTTTGTCTCCTCTCTGGTCCTTGTTGATGAGGAAGGGAAGGGGCACTGTGGATAGGGTCATGGCTTAGGGTGTAGAAGATTTGGGTGGTGACATGTGGTTGAATCTTAACCATGGTGTTGAGTGGAGAAAAAACAGAAACATACTAAATTTAGAAGCAGTGCAATTATATTATGCATCTGGTCTTCACTCAACACAAACTGACTTGATTAGAATTTCTTTATGATTTGGTATCAGTAAATGATTTGTATGCCTATATGCCAAGTGTTACATAAAACTTTTGTAGAAAGAAGCAAAACGGTCATGCGTGAAAATTAAGAAGCCTTGGTCTGGGCCAGAGTGACAGTACAGCAGGCAGAACCCTTGCCTTGCATCACGGCACTGCAGATGGTCCCCTGAGCACAGAGCCAGGAGTAAGCCCTGAGCACCAGCAGGTGGCACAACTCCAGCAAAAACCCTTCTCCAAGCCGTGTTTTGTTGTTGTTGTTTGGTTTTGCTTTTTGGGTCACACCCAGCGATGCTCAGGAGTTACTCCTGGCTCCGCACTCAGGAATTACTCCTGATGGTGCTCAGGGGACCATATGGGATGCTGGGAATCGAACCCGGGTCAGTTGTGTGCAAGGCAAACGCCCTACCCGCTGTACTATCCCTCCAGCCCCAATGATGAAAAGGTGTGCTGTAGCTTTGGGATCTCGTGAACCCTCTGGATCAGAATTTTCATTTTAATATTTCTGCAACTCTCCAGGACTGCCCATCCCTGGAGGGGAGCAGTCTTGCCAGGCTGTGGGGGAAGAACAGCCCATCTGAGAAGCTGGGAGCTGGCAGTCCAGGAAGCAGTTTCCAGAAAGGGGTGTTTCTCTCAGCTCCTGCCCGTTATTTTCACGCTGGCAGTCAGGCCGCCCTGGCAGGTGGTAGGGGAGGGGGATGCAGGCACGGTCAGGGGGCAGGCCTTATTGGGTGGCCCTCATGATCACTGCCTCCCGCCAGTGCGGCTCTCAGCTCTGCACCGGTAGTGACAGAAGTTCACCCTGGGGTGGGTGTCACAGGCTGCAGACCTCTTACATCTTCCTTTGAGATGGAAACATGTTCTCTGGCTACATGCGCACAGTGACCCCACCCGAGGCTCAGGCCTGGCCCAGTGCTGGCCCCAAGCCCTGGCGGTGGACAGGTGCCCCCCCCACCCCCTGCCCCAGGCTGGTGTCTGCCAGGGTGTCTCCATGACATCAGCCCCATGCCAGTGGTCACTGCCCACGCTTCCTGTGATGTCACTCCCCGCTAGGCCCCAGGGAGGCGTCCTGACTGTGGGCAGGGGGGCTGGTCGTGGCTCCCCAAATGACCCCGGAGGGAGGGTGGACACAGGGTGTGTAGGGTCCGTGTGGGAGCCGGCTTGCCTTGGGTGCCATCCAGGCAGGGGTGCCTGGTGCCCTCCCCTGGTACCGCCTGGATCTTGCCCCGCCCTTCAGGGCCCAAGCCCTCCCCAGGCATCCGTCCTCCCTGCTCTGGGTATGAGGGTGTGGAGGGAGCCAGGCTGCCCACGGGCCTCATGGCTGGGTGTGGAGGAGCCTCTGCGGGCCGGTTCTCAGCATGGCCCCCACCTGCCCTGCACCCTGCAGCCCCACTGAAGAGGCTCGGTTTGGCTAACTCAAGGGGCGGCGAGAAGCGGAAGCCTCTCCTGGACAGTGCAGAGCCCCCTGCTACAGGGATGGGGGGCTCAGCTGGGCCCCAGAGATTCAGCAGCCTGCCCAGCTCCCATCTGCCGGGCTTCTGGGGTACAACCCAGCGGCTGTCCGCCTTGGCTCCCCTCTTCCTTCTCAGTCTGAGTTGCACTTGAAGCTCCAGTGTTCGGGATGTCTATTCAGTCCGCCAGAGACTTAGGAGACACAGCTGACCCTGCGTTTAAGTCTGTCCTGTTGTGCGTGTGGTTCCCCACGTACTATATTGCAGCCCTCTCTCTCTCTCTCTCCCTCCCCCCTTTTCACTCTTCCTCCTCTCTCCTCTCACTCGCCTCTCACTTTCCTCCTTTCTCTCTGTCTCTCTGTCTCTGTCTCTCTGTGTCTGTCTGTCTGTCTGTCTGTCTGTCTCATGCTACAACTTAGATTGTCGTCTTTGCTTTTTTGGTATCTCAGCTGTCCCTGGTGCTTTAGTGCCCCTCAGCTTGGCGGATGGTGCCATGTTCAGCCAGCTCATTGAGGGAGCTCGGGCCGGTGCTTCGGAATCGTGGGCAGGCCTGGGTGACAGTGTCTGACAGCAGCTGGGCTAGGGCCAGAGTGAGAGAACACCAGACTGGCCCCTGCCTGGACGGCCCTTCACTGGCTGCCCCAACACCATCCCGCAAGGCCCTTGACACTTGTCTATCTCGGCCACTGGCGGCTGCACCAGAGCTACCTGTCCTGGATAGGAGGCAGACCCTGATGAGAGCATGGGCTCTGGCCTCCTCCCCTGCTGCATTCTTCCTGAAACCCCACCTGCTTCTCCTCTGGGAGCCCCTGTGACCTTGGGGGCAAGTAAGGGTCCTCGCAGTGTACTGGGAGTTTGGGGATCGGCCCACCTCCTGGGGTGATGTCGGGCAGTGGAAGCCGGCCCGGCGGCAGTTTCCCTTCAAGGACACCCTCGGGCCCAGAGAGTTGATCGAGCCACCAGGCCCTTGACCTCCGACCCCGCAGGACCCTGACCCCTCCATCAGACAGGACACTGCTCCCCCAGAGTCAGCTGGAGGAGGCCAGCAGGGCCAGCCCCGGGTAGAGACTTGGGTTTGGGACTCCCTTTTCTCAGGCCTTGGTCACGGGTGTGCGTCTCCAGGCTGCCTGCATCTGGCGTACGCCCAGCATCCCTTCGCCTTATGAAGAAGGAGTCTGGAGCAGCCCCCTGTGAGGTTTCCTGCTGGGAAGGGAGCGCTCCCCTTCACTGGTCCTGACCTCTGGGCCAGGCCAGGTCCTGTCTGGCTCTGGGCAGCGTGCCTTGTCTTCCAGGGGTTCTGTGTCCTCGCCCTCCCCCTCAGGATGGGAAGCCCAGGCAGGCTGGGGTGGGGGCAGTTGTTGACTGGACAGAGGTGAGGGAGCTTTATTGCCTGATCTGTCCTCTGTCCCAGAGTGAGGCCAAAGAGCCAGGAACGGTCTTCTGCCCTGGGCTTCCGGTGTAGAGCTGAAGCATCCCCCACGTGCAGGAGCCCAGATTTACTACCCATGCCCACGGTCGCCTGGGCACCAGAGATGCATCGGGTGTGGCCCCTGAACCAGAAGACAGAAGTTCTGCTCTTTCCTTTCCCCTTCCTTTCTGTTGATGTGACACGGAGGACTTGCACACGCTTGCTTGTAGTCCCTTGCAGTCTTGGAGTGTGGGGCATCACAGGGTCACATTTCCATGGTGTGCCCAGAGAGCACAGATGGCCGTGCCAGGGTCGCACATAGCTTATGGCAGGCATGCTTCCAGGATCAAGCTCCCTGCCTCACGCCTGCAAGGCAAGCACTGTACCATGAGCCATGTCTGGGCCACCAGGCCAGCCATCCTGTGTTCCAGATGAAAATGTTGTGCCCCTGAGTTGGAGGAATTGTGCGGCGGGGCTTATCCCCATTCCTGTGTGATACCTGGCGGCACCCCACGGCCCATGGCGCTGCCGCGTAGAGCTCTAGCAAGCTCCCACGCACGCCTGAGTACCCTGATGGCACCAGGGTCGGCACCGCAGGGCCCAAAGCCACCTCTTCCTCCAGCCCAAGCACTGAGCTGCTGGCCAGGTGGGCTGGGAATCATGGGGTTTCCCAAGGCCCCCGATCTCTGCTTGAAACCCCTCCCACGCCTCACATCACTGAGCTGCCACTGAACAAAAGCCTCCTTGCACAGCTTACTGTTTCCCTGGTCTATTCAGTTTATTTTGTAGTCGTTGTTTTGGGGGGCCACACCCGGTGGTGCTTGGCTTTGCACTCAGCAATCAGTCGTGACAGGCTCGGGGGACCCAGTGAGATGCCAGGGATCAAACCTGGGTCCACCGTGTTCAAGGCAAACACCCTACCCATGATACTATCTCTTAGACCCCCCTCCCCCCCCCCCCCCCCCCGTGTTCCATTCTGATCTCTCCTGGATCTCTAAGGAAATTCCCAGGTGCCCTGGCTGCCCCCCCATCCCCCCATATACATCACCTCATCTGTCATTCATGTTGGGGGCATGGGAGTGAGTCTCCCTTACAGGAGACCCCCATGCCGTCTCTGTTGCCATGGAGGCCTGCCAGGGGCTGCGGATCTGTCAGCACAGACCGGTCAGGGCTGCCCCCAGTGTGGCTCCTGACAGTCCGTGCAGGAAGGAGGGACCTTGGGCTCAGGGAGCAGACCCTGGGGAGCTGCTCTCCCCTGGCTGCTTTCCAGGCCCGGGGCAGGCCAGGGGTGGTGTAGAGCGCCGGGGGTTAACACAGCTCTGTGAGCTCAGACTTCCTCCGCTCAAGGTTTCACTTAGTCATTCTAGAACTCTGCCCCCAGGTTCATACTCCTGGAGCTACATTTTTTTCTGATCAAGTTCTGACCTCATTTCCTTCTTCCTTCCTGTGTCCCCCTCCTACCATTTGGCCCCCTAGTCTTATGTTGTGAGGCCCCCTGTTTACAAGATTTTAAAAAAATTTTTTTTTTTTGGCTGGGGGGGGGTGGGGTGGGGCTGGGGGGGGGAGGATGACAGACACACCCAGCTGCGCTCAGGAATTACCCCTGATGGGGCTCAGGGAGGAGGGATCCAACCTGTGCAAGGCCAACGCCCTCTCACTGGAGCTGTTGCTCCAGCAGTGCCTAGGGGATTTTTACCTGGGGCCCTTTGGAGTCTCCTGGGGCCCCTGGGGGCCTGGCCGAGAAGGAGAATTCTAGAGAATATCTGCTGCTGTTTGGTGCTGTTTGGAACATGCACTTTCCTTCTCTGCCCCAACTTTACACAGACCAGGTGTGAAGAAGGCCCCCAGGGGTGATTTCCCCAGAATCTCCCTGGCCAGCCTGTCCTTGGCACCTACCCTGTGGCTGCCTTGAAGAAGAGCTCACCCCATTTCCTCAGGCTTTTGACAACTCCCCAGTCCCCTGCGGAGGTGGTGGTGGGGGGCCGGACGTTTCCCTGGTTCAGAGAGCGGCTGGGAGCCTGTGGAGGGGGCAGCACCCTGCTTCGCACCAGCCCCCCTTCGGCGTCTTCCTTCCAGCCACCAGCCCCTGTCCTGACCTCCTTTGCCTGGGTCTCTGCAGGTGCAACTTGGAGCTTCCTGCATTGTTCCTGGAGCATGAAAAGGTCCTGAGACCCCCGGGCTAGGCTTAAAGCTCTTTCCCTGTTCTCTGAATTCCCTGCACCTGCCTGAGGACACTGTAGCTCATGCCCGGACACTGTAGCAACTGGGAGTAGGGGGGGGGGGGGGCTCTCACTTTCCACCCCAGCCTCTCCTCTCCTCTCCTCCCCCTGCCTGAGGGAGGGAAAAGGGGCAGAGCTGTGCCTGGTGGGGACATCTGGGGCAGGGTTCAGGGACTGCCTGCAGCATAGTTGGAAGCCTAATGCCAGGCAGGGCTGGCTGTGGACAGAAAGCAGGTTGTGGGGGCCAGCACTGTTGAAACCAGGATCGAGTGTTATTATTGGGGGTGGGGGCCCACCCTGTGGTGCCCAGGAGTATCCCTCTCTTCAGGGCCCACACCTGGCGGTCAGGGGTAAGGTGGGCATTTGAGGTGCCAGGGATCAGACCAGGGTCAGCTTTACTCCTGTGCTATCTCTCTAGCCCTGGACCACATTTGGACTTGGTGTGGGGACACTAGATGGTGGAGGGAGGGAGTGGATGCACCCCAGGGTGTGGGTGCTGCTCAGACAATGATGCCCACGTGATGAGGTCTGTGAGAGCCCAGGGCAGGAGAGTGCGAGGAGAGGGCAGGCTCAGAAGCTCTGGCCTCGTGGGCTTCTGTCTGAAGGCATTCTGTCCACCCTGGAGAACCCCTTCAGTGTTTTTGTGTTTGGTTTTTTTTTGGGGGGGGGGGCACATCTGGCTGTACTCAGGGCCTACTCCTGGCTCTGTGCGTAGGGATCACTCCTGGCGGGGTTACTGGGACCGTGCATGGTGCCGGAGATCAAAGCCAGGTTGTCTGTGTGCAAGGCAAGTGCCCTACCTGCTGTCCTGCCCTTCTGCCCCACCTTTCAGCATTTCCTAAAGAACAAACATCCATTTATGACAGACTCTTACTAAGTTTTGTCTGCACAAGTTTTTCAAGGCCGATTCACCTAGATTTTATCATGCTCGTGTGATATTGTTTTGACTTTCAGCTCTTCTCACCTCTCCATTGTCATGCTGGCCGTGGTTTCTTAGCTCTGCAGTCAGTTTAAGTTTCTCCTTAAATAGTGGGTGCCTTTGTCCAATTTAAGGCTTTCAGTTTGGTTTCATTGTTTGATATTTTGACAATGATTTATTTAGCTCTTCTTTAAAAAAAACCTTTGGAGACTCCAAAGGGCCCCAGGTAAAAATCCCCACAGGTGTTACATTTACATCACGTTCAGCTCTCGTACATTTGAGTATTGCTTGTGGGACTCTGATTTCAAATATTGGGTCTTTCCACCATGTTCCATCGGCCTCTTACACTCTTTCCTGTATTTCCAACTTTCCTTCCTCTGACCCTCCATTTGGATATTTTCCAGCCGCCTTACGGTTCACTAATCCCGTCTGCACTGCTCTTGGACCCATTTGCTGAGTTCTTAGTTTTGCTTATATTTTTAGCGGTAGAGCTTCCCTGTCATTTTATTTTGGAGATTTATTTTTGCTTCCAGCAAACAAATGCCTGGGAGTGTCCTGACCAATTTCAGGATGTGTGAGGAGGCTTTCACTCAGCTCTGTGCAGTTCCATTGCCGGGCTGATCTGCATCTCCATCCCTGTCGAGGGCCTATTTCCCTTCCACTTGCTCTGAGAATGGGGGTTACGAGGTGGATCCAGGACCCTGCTCCATGGCTGCCGATATTTTTGTCTCGTCCCATGCAGCTTCAGCAAACTCTACTTGTAAGTAGAAAAATACTCTCGGAGGTGGGGCCGGAGTGATAGTACAGCGGGTAGGGAGTTTGTTTTGCAAGTGGCCAACCTGGGTTCCACCCCCAGCATCCCTTACGGTCCCCCAAGCACCGCCAGGAATAAGCCCTGAGCACTGCTGTGTGTAGCCCAGAAGTTGGAAAAAAAGAAAATGCTGTCAGGGAAAGCAGTGCCCAGCCGGAGGCTCGCCAGGGCGTGTTCATTGCAGCCCCTGAAGTGTGGATTGCCCGGCTGCTTCTCTGAGGCCAGCAAATAGAGCCTAAAAACTCCGTCTTGCTGTCCAGGTTTTTGTTTGTTCATTTTTGTTCTGTGGCCACAAGGGTTTTGTTCAGGGGTCACCTGGTGGTACTCCAGGGACCTTGGAACTGCCGGGTATGTAAAGCATGTATTCTAGTCTGTCGCTCTCTGGAGCTCGTGGGGTGGGGGTGGGGGAAGGGGGTTGTTTGGTTGGTTGGTTTTGGGGGCCATACCCGCCCTTGCTCAGGGCTTACTCCTGGCTTCGTGCTCAGGGATCATTCCTGGCAGGGCTCAGGGTGCCATATAGGGTGTTGGGGACCGAACCTGGGTTGGCTGCATGCAAAGCACGTGCCCTACCCACTCCACTGTTGCTCTTGTTTCCCTCAGGGTGTTTTTTTTTTTAAGTGGTTTGTGGGGGACTGGTGGAAATGGCACTTATTCTTGGTCCAAGTGACAAAGACCAGCCCTAAGAGCAGAACCTAGAGTCCCCGACCTTTCCCAGAGAGTCTTACCCTTCGGTGATGGTGTTGGGGGACAGTCTTTTCACCAGCTCCCGCAGAGAGAGTCGGGGGAGCATATCACCCTAGTCTCCTCCCCCCTCCCCCTTAGCCCCTTGTCTGTGGCCACAGGGTCAAGTCCCTCAGCTCCCGGGACTCAGATGCTTCTGCCCATCGGCCTGTGCTGTTCCCACCTGTCAGTGCTCTCTGCCCCGTGCTGTCCAGCCTCTCTGTGTACCCTGCCCCTTCTTGTGGTCTGCCGAGCCTGGGGAGCAGGAGTCCAGAACTGTCCCCCGAGACCTCCCTCCCAGCAACCGACTCCCCTCCGAGCCCGTGCAGTTGTTGGTTTTCCCCTCACTCATCCCTGCAGTTTCCTTCCCACACCCACTTTCTCTTCCTCTTTTCTCCCCACTCTGTTGTGACCACAAGTTGTGCACCCATTCGCACCCCACTTTCTCTCAAAGAGCCTGCGGTGGTGACCAGACCATCCCCCGCTAGGGTTGGGGCTCAGGGGGGTGTCCCCCTCCTTGGCTGGCTGGGGCGGGCAGGTTTCTGCATGCAGCCGTGCTGCCACCAAGGGTCAGCCCGGCCCCAGCCGTCAGCTGGGGCCAAGAGCCAGGGACAGGACAGGTGGGCAGTCAGCTGTCATGTCCAGGGACAGCAGGCAGGTTCTACATGGTGGGCGCCACACTGGGAGGAGTGTGCAAGCCCCTGGCTTCAAGGGGGCCCTTGAAAGGGAAGAGTAGGGGGTTGGAGCAATAGCACAGCGGGAAGGGCGTTTGCCTTGCAGGCGGCCGACACGGGTTTGATTCCCAGCATCCCATATGGTCCCCTGAGCACCACGAGGGGTAATTCCTGAGTGCAGAGCCAGGAGTAATCCCTGTGCATCGAGTGGAGCAGGCTGCTGCCGCCTCCTGACAAGGACCCTGGCCCCTTCCCTCTCTCTGCGGGGCTCTTGGGGTCTGCACCAGTGGCACGTTCAGGTCCTCTTATTGGGTGTTGCCTGTGCTGTTGTCAAGGTCACTGCGTGGACTGTGGCTGCCCCATCCTTGCAGACATCCATGCCCACTCCCACAGCCCCTGTCGGCCAGCCCCAGGCACACGTGTGTGAGGACGCGGGAAGCAAGTACCGCTCTGACTTTCTCCTTCAGCGCAGCTCAGCCCGTGGCCACCGCGGGACCGTTCTGGGGAGCCAACTGACAACCCTGCCCAGACCAGGGCCTGAATGCTCGCTGCAGGCCAGCCTGCCCGGGAGGGTCCCAGCATACAGGCAGGGTCTCGAGGAGCCAGCCCGGCACCAGGTGGCAGATGGGGAGGGTGCAGAAGCTCAAAGAGGGACTCCAGTCACCAGGATGCTCCTGCCCCCACCTGTGTGGCTGTCACAGGCCTGAGCAGCGAGAGGTCAGGGTGTGAGGTCAGGGAGCCTGTGCCCGTGTCATCTCTGCCCTTCTTGGCCCTGGCAGAGAGCTCCGGCTGCGCAACTATGTCCCCGAGGATGAGGACCTGAAGAAGAGGAGGGTGCCCCAGGCCAAGCCCGTGGCAGGTGGGTTGCAGCTGTGGGGTGGCAGCGAAGGGCATTCGGCACTGAGGAGGCTGCTGTGCCTCTTCTGCCTGCTCACCTGGACCCTTTGGGCCCTGGAATGTCAGGATGAGTGGCCCTGTGACAGACTCCTGCCATCGGGGGGATTCCTCTGTGTGTATTTGGTGGGGGGGTGGGGAGTGGAGGGTGGTTCTTATTATGCACATCATCCCTGGCCAGTGCTGTTTTGATTCTTTTTGTTAGCACATTTTGTTGTTTGTTTGGGGGCCACACCTGCTGGTGGTGCTCAAGGGAACCACGTGGTACTGGGGACATCAGCACCCTAGACCTTTGAGTCCTCTCCTTGGCCCGCGGTTTTTGATTAGAGATCAGTGACTGTATCCCACATCCTTTCACTGTCTCTGCCAGTCACTCATGGCCTGGGCCCTGCTGGGTGGGGGCAGCAAGGCTAGACAGAGAAGAGGACCTCTGCCCGGGTCGGTCTCCACGATGGCTGGAGGGAGTTGAGGCAGGGTGGGGGCGCCCAGATCTTCCGCCTCTGTCCCCTCAGGGACACGGGGCACTCCCCCGGAACTGTTGGATTCTGGCCCAAACAGAGCCAGGTGGTGCCCAGGGCCCCCTGGCATCCTTCAGGGGGTCCTGGAGTGCACATCTGAGAGTGGGATGGGCTCAGCCAGTCCAGGACCCAAAGGATGACTTAGCTCAGGAAGCCCAGAGGCAATGGGAAGAGAAACCCTCGTGGCCTGTCACAAAACTGGGCCTGGGTAGATCCAGGCAGCCCACTCACCGCGTAGTTGGGGGCGCCACCGGCTTCCTGGCCGGGGTCTGGGGTCCATCTCTAGCTGGCGCCCTCTTGCCGCCTCTCCTTCACCCCAGGGTTGCCTGCAGCCTGAAGCTCAAGCCTTCCTCCATAGCTGCCTTTACCAGGGAGGGGGGGTTCCCCGTGCGGCTGGGGTGCAGTGGCCACACTTGTTGTCTTGCGCCCTCTAGTGGAGGAGAAGGTAAAGGAGCAGCTTGAGGCCGCCAAGCCAGAGCCTGTCATTGAGGAAGTGGTGAGTGTGGGTTACTGGGTCTCTGGCCTGGGGGGGGCGGAGGGGGGGCGGTCGGAAGCACGACTGCTCTTTTCCCCAACCTGCTCTCCCCAACTTCACTTCTGTATCACCTTCCTCCTTCCTCTTCCTCCCGTTCCTACCTCTGTTCCTTTTTACTACTCCGTCCAGTGCTGGGCCCCTTCATTTGTGTCTCTTTCCTTCCATCCCCCGCCCCCCTCCCCAGGACCTGGCGAACCTCGCACCCCGGAAGCCTGATTGGTGAGTGTTGCCGTGTCAGTCAGGTCCAGCCTCCTGTCAGCGCCTAACGGAGGGGCTGTCAGGGGTGGACCTCGCGGGGACGGGGTGAGTGTGCCCACAGAACCCTGGGCTGGAGACATTCAGCCTTGTGGAAATTCAGCCCTTGCTGGCAGGGCTGGGCTGAGCATGTGGCCTGCAGGATGCCCCCTGGGCCGGGCAGGTCAGTCTGCTAAGGGACCAGACCTGAGAGAGGCCCCTTGACAAAGCACAGGCCCTGGGCTCAGTGCCCTGGGGCCAGTGGGTCAGGGGTGCTGATGGGGGCTTTGGGAGATGGAGGAGGCTTTCCTGGCCTCCCGGCAGGGTTGTCCCCTCGGAAGACCGGGCCCACGGCCCCGCAGGCCACCCTTCAGTCTCGCCTTCCCCCACCTGCCTCCCTGCTTCAGGGACCTCAAGAGAGACGTGGCCAAGAAGCTGGAGAAGCTGGAGAAACGGACCCAGAGAGCCATCGCCGAGCTGATCCGTAAGTGTGGGCAGGTGGACCACACTTTGGGAGGCGGGGGGCAGGTGCCCATCAGAGCCCCCCTCTCCACCTGTCTTGTCTGCCCTGTGTGCAGGCGAGAGACTGAAAGGCCAGGAGGACAGTCTGGCCTCTGCAGTGGCTGCCCCTACCGAGCAGGAGGCCTGCGACTCCGACTGAGCACCACCCCCACTCGCCACCTCCCTTCGCCTCCCTGTGGGTTCAGGACAGGGACCCGCTGCCCGACTTTGTGAAGCCCCCCTGGGGGGCAACCTTCTGTCCTGTGAGTGCCCCTGCGCCGAGTCTGGGCTGCTCACTCTGTACATATGTATGTTTCCATTTTTTTTTTTTCTAAATAAAAACAAACCTGTGCAAATAGAAACAGGGAGAACTCTGTGTGTACAGTACCTGGGGTGCTCTGAGGTTTGGACCCCAAATCGGGGTGTCTGCCAAGGAGATGCACAGCAGGTCAGCTCTGTGCTGGGCGGGTGTCTGAAAGGCTGTGGGCTGCTTTCTTGTCTTTGGTCACTGCGGACACTGAGTGACAGAGACAGGGCCTGAGAGAGTTCCCGTGAGCCCCCACATGTCTAGGCCTTGGCGTATCCATGGGCTCCCACCATCTGTGGTCCTTCAGACGCCTGCTCCCAGTGGGGGAGCCTGAACGAAGAAGTGGCCTGTGCGGGGAGGAATGCGGGTCTGGGCGCCTCAGACTCCATCAGCCTCTGCCCAGCCCAGGGATCCTCCCTCCCACCAAGCTCGACTGGGGCTTCCCTGGAACAGGCTCCAGCACCAGTGACCTGAAACACCCCTAACACCGGGTCACTGAATAAAGAAGAAGAAGAAGAAGAAGAAGAAGAAGAAGAAGAAGAAGAAGAAGAAGAAGAAGAAGAAGGCCCTCCCGTTGATCATCGATTTGCTCGAGCGGGCCCAGTAACGTCACCATTGGAGACTTTGTTGTTACTGTGTCTGGCATACCGAATACTCTCGGTAGCTTGCCGGGCTCTCCGAGAGGGGCGGAGGAATCAAACTCGCGTCGGCCATGTTGGCCGCTTGTAAGGCAAACGCCCTACCCGCTGTGCTATCGCTCCAGCACTGAATAAAGATCGCAGAGAAATGTGTCAGTCCCACGGGGAGCTGGCCAGAACATCTGGAATACAGAGGCAAAGAGGTGAGGAAGGCGGCAGAAGGCTGAGGCCTGCCTTTTGCCTTGAGGAGATTTGACGTACCAGCGGAATCCTAGTCGATATTGGGGGGCTAAGAGAGCCCAGTACTTGTCTATAATGAGGGCCAGGGTAGGCGAGGTTAGAGGATAGTACCCTCTTGTCTGTGCTCCTGAAACTCCAGGGGGAGGCTGGCCTTGGCCTCATGGCCAGTAAAGCAGACAGAACCAGCCCTCGTGTTGGTGCTCACGGGAGAACCTCCCGTTCAAGGTGGTCTCAGACTCTTGAGTCTGAGAAGAAAACACAGATCCTACTTTGGACTTTTTCTCATTTCTCCTCCAGCCCCCACCTCCCCCAGTGAAGCTCCACGAATGATGAGCGGTTACAGGAAAGTTCCACAGATAACCATATTCCATCAGAGTGATCGAAAGCCTGGTGACCTTATACGTACCAGCAGTTGCTATACATTAGTGACTCTGAAACTCATCCGACAGTTCTTTGGATCGGACATTTGGGGTGGCTCGGCTGGGTGGGTCTACTTGGGTCTTGGGTAAGGGGGACACAGAGAAGATCTCACAACTGAGGGCTTGTCTGGGTCTTCTGAAGCTGCTCCCAGGGGCCACTGAAGGATAGAATGGACGTGACAGATCCATAAATGCTGTTCTGAAACATTTAAACAGCCGAGAACGTGGCTCAGTGGTAGAATCTGCCCTGGATTCAACCCCCAGCACCAACAAATACAAATGCTGACAGGGATCTTCAGACCAAAGGGACACAGTCCCAGATGGGCAACTGTGAGTTCACACAGTAAATTGTGGGGACTGCTGCTGCTAGGCTTATGTGTGTTCGGTGGCCCAGAGCCGCCTCCCAGCCTCCCCACCTCACCGGGGCTCCCTAAGAGAGACAGAGAGATGGCAAGATAGGGACCACAGTCTGATGATGAAAATGGCCCGTTTAATGCAGAGCTGCTAGCATACTTAGAGAACATCTGAAGGGGGGGGGGGGGGGGGTTGAGGTAAGGACATAGTTGTGATTGGTCATTTACATAAATAAACATTTGGCAGAGGAAGCTCTCTTGGGGAGATCAACTCAAGAAGACACTCTGTCTCTCAGGGACATCTACATTGTTTTTATCTTTCCTGCTAGTTGTGTAAGTTATCAATACTTGCAGTTGTTTGGATAAACACAGTAAGAGACAGAGATCCCAACACTTAGTTCTCTGGGCTCTAAGAGCAAGCAAGGCTTTTACCGTAAATCCCAGACTACATCCTCACGCCAGTTCAGCTTGTCCTTTCTCATGGGAGTCCTGTCTCTTAGGTTGTAACAGCTTGCATCAAGACTATGGATTTATGCTTTCTAGAATGTCCCGTTTCGATGCCGGATAGTTTTGCCACTCGCCCCCCGGGTTCATCCCAGTCCCACGGTGGGACCTTCTTTTTGGGATATTAGGGATTACAGCAACTGAGTCAAGTAATATGACAAATTAATTATGCTCAAGAGCAGGTATATTTCAGATTCAACCAACTCCCAAATATTAGGAGCAAAGCATAATGGTCTTTCTGTGTTTAACAAAAGAACATTGCTCTATAGTAAAATATAAAAATGGCTATAGGGAACATAGAAAGCAGGTACAGATATACAGCACTTCAGATACAAAGCAGTACAAATACAAAGTTCAGAATTATCAGAAAGTTTTGGCTTATAAGTAATCAAGACTGACTTGGGGAATTATGACAATGAGAGGTAAAATACAAGGGAAAGGTTAAGGATAAACTTCAACCAAATTAGGGATGCTAGCAAGAGCATGTTAAGCCTCTCTGGGCGGAAGAAAGGGGGCAATTCACTGATGAAGCCTAAAGCACTCAGAGTTGATATCCAACAGGCAACCTGAGATGTCAGAAGTCAGGAGGAAGAAGGAAACGTAAATAGGCACTGATCTTATAAAACGTATTTGTGGAGTAAAAGTAAAATAAGGGCAACTTAGAATACAACTTATTTACAACCCTAGCAAATAAGACGAGATAGGAGTGCTTGAATGACAGCCCTCTGCAAAGCTCACTGAAAAGAGAAAAAACTCAAAAGTCAAAGAGAAAGTATAGAACAAGTCTGTCAATCCCAGCCTCTCTCTAATTACAATTAATGCACTAGATGACTTTTTTTCATAGGGAAGGAGCACACCCAGCGGTGCTCTGTTTATGAGTGACCCTTGCAGTGCTCAGGGGACTGTATGGTGCCCAGGAGGACTGTATGGTGCCCAGGATTCAAACCAGGGTTACAGCCATTGTGGCCATATATAAGGCAGATGTTCCTCCTGTACTAGCTCTCCGGCCTAGATAGCTTTTAAAAAAAATCTCCCTGTATAGGGACTGGAGCGATAGCACAGTGGGTAGGGCATTTGCCTTGCACGCAGCTGACCCGGGTTCAATTCCTAGCATCCCATATGGTCCCCTCAGTAATTCCTGAGCGCAGAGCCAGGAGTAACCCCTGTGCATCTCTGGGTGTGACCCAGAAAGCAAAAAATAAATAGTTTAAAAAGTCTCCTGCCCCCACGCCTGGCTGTCCTCTCTGGGGCCCCTTGGAGGGGAGCAGGTTGAGCTTTCCTCCCCGCCCCGACCAGGGCTCCGGCAGCCGAAGACCTCCAGGACCAGCCACCACCATGCTGAGACCACTCTCCGCACACATGAAAGTACTGGCAGAGGGACAAAGCCACGCGGGTTCCGGGGCTGAGATCTCCAAGCCTACTCGGATTTGGGCCGAGCATCCTCCACCCAGATCCTCCAAATTCCAGTAGGCGGGGGTCACACCCACCACCTGGCCCCCTGGCGCCGTGTAATCCCATCAACGGCCAAGACTCAGAGACTATAAAAACCAGCTCCTGGAACCACACGGCCGCATTCGCGGCCACGCGACATCTTATTATGACATCTTATTATCTCACTCCTACTTTGGACAAACTGACAGGCTACCTAATGTAGCCTGCCCACACGGTAGAGTCTGGCAAATTGCCCGTGGCGTACCCAATATGCCAAATACCAGTAACAATAATGGGTCTCATTCTCCTAAAGAGCCTTGAATATAATCTCAGGGCTAGGAAGAAAGAGACGTTACTGGGGCCTGCTCGAGGCAATCGACGAATAACAGGATGATTTGTGATTTGTGAATTAAAATTAAAAAAGCTCCCCTTTATAGAGTCATTTATATAAGAAACTTCAGCCCTGGGGCCAGAGAGACAGTACAGTGGGTAGAGCATTTGCCTCCCATGCAGGTGGACTCGGGTTTGATCCTTGGCATCTCATATGGTCTCCTGAGCACCACCAGGAGTGATTCCTGAGCGCAGAGCTAAGAGTTAACCCCAAACCCTGAGCATTGCCAGATGTGACCCAAAACCCAAAAAAAATTTCAAAAAAGAAACTTCAGCCCCAGGAGGATTTAACAGCGGGTTCAGATAAGCTCGGCCAAGCACCAAGTCCCCCAAAGAAAGCAGAGACGAACAGGTTGGCGCAGGGAGTCAGGCGTCAGTCATGCTGGCCACCCTGATTTGTAGAGAGACAGCAGGCTGCCCGCCTGCTGCACTGGGAATGTCAAAAGCCAGGGACGCACGGTACCTGGCAGTGTGTACACCATCACTGTGTGCTCAGGACCCGCATCCTCACAGGGACCTAGTCAGCAGGGAAGTGAATCACGGGCCAGGCTGCTGGAGCTCAGAATCCGGGAGAAGCGGCGTGAGCCATTTAGATGGTCACACAAACAGGCTTACCTCAGCATCCAGGCCTGGGGTGACACCAGGCCCAAGCAGGTAGCATCCTCAGCACCAGGTGTGCGGCTCTTTGAGCCCTTACAGTCTTTTCTGGGTGTGAATGGCCAGAGTTCATTTTGGATCTTTTTTTTTTTCTCCTCCTCTTCCTCCTCCTCCTTTTTTCTCCTTTCCTCTTATTCCTCCTCCTTTCTTTTTCTCTTCACCCTCTTCCTTCTTCCTTCTTCCACTTCCTTCTTCCGTCTTCCTTCTTATTCTTCTTGAATTCAGATTTTTTTTTAAAGAGATAGGAAACTCAAAAAACTAGAAATGGAGCTCCCAGCAATACCAATATATCCCCAGCAATACCAATTCTGGGAATATAACCCGGATATGCAAAAAAGCATAGTAGAAATGACATCTGCACTTGTATGTTTATTGCAGCACTATTTACAATGGCCAGAATTTGGAAAAACCCCAAGTGCCCGAGAACAGATAACTGGCTAAAGAAACTTTGGTATGTGGAATAGTATGCAGCTGTTAGAAAAGATGAAACCTTGAAATTTGCAGATAAGTGGATCAACATGGAGAGTATCATGCTAAGTGAAATGAGTCAGAAAGAGAGGGACAGACACAGAATCACTGCACTCATTTGTGAAATATAAACATAATAGGAGACTAACACCTAAGAATAGTAGAGATAAAGGCCAGGAGGGTGGTCTCACAGCTTGGAAGCCAATCTCATGTGCTGGGAGAAAAGGCAAGAGGATGGAGAAGAGCCCTTTAAGCAAATGATGGTTGGAGGGATCATTCGGGATGGTAGATGTGTGCTGAAAGTAGGCTATGGACCAAACATGATGACTGCTTAGTGCCTCTGTTGCAAACCGTAACATCCAAAAGGAGAGAGAGAGAGACAGAGACAGAGACAGAGAGTAAGAGGGAATGTGTCTGCCACAAAGACAGGGTGGGAAGGGGTGGGAGTGGCAGGAGGGACACTGGGAACACTGGTGGTGGAGAATGGGCCCTGGTGGAAGAATGGGTACTCGAACACTGTTTGATTGAAATGTAATCACAAAAATTTGTACATCTGTAACTGTATCTCACGATGATTTTTATTTTAATAAAAAAGAGAGAGAAAAGGGGGAAAGGGCAGAAGTTTCCCATATTGGGATGGAGGGAGTGTTTCCTAAGCAGGATAACCCCACACCACCACCCATCACCGTTATGTGTGTGTGTGTGTGTGTGTGTGTGTGTGTACGCGCGCGCGCGCGCGGTCACACGCATATCGATGTAAATACTTTATCATTAAAATTGGGAAGAGAATCCATAGCCTAATTTAAAGAGTCTGAGTGTTTGATGGATTTTGCAGGGGTCAGGAGGTGTGGGTGGCGACTCCTTGAGGATGCTGGGGATACAGGTTCCCCCTGCCTGGCCAGCTGAGGAAACCAGGGCTCAGAGACTGCACACAGGAGATAGAAGGGTTTGTGTAACCTATTCTAGGTGTTTGGACTTTATTTAGTCACCATGAAATTACAAAGTTATTCATGATTGGATTTCAGTCATACGGTGTTTCAACACTGATACTTTCACCATAGTCCACTTCCGTCCACCAATGCCCCACCCCTACCCCCATTTGCATCCCACCCAGCAGTCTACTTCTAACAGAGGAGCTCGGAGGAAAGGCTTTTTAAACTGGGTACAGTGCCACCACATTGGAACTTGAGGTTCCCTGAGAACGGACGGGATGGGGGAAGGTGGGATTCAAGGATACCGGGTGAGCCAAGAAACAGTTTTGGGAAAACCAGTTGTTTCACTCAAGATGGAGACGTTCAGAAATGATGGAAGGACTGTCAGGGGTATTGTGGGACACCCTCCCACATACACCTGAAAAGCTGAGGTAAAGCGCACACCATCACAACTCACCAAGATGAAATAGTCATCGTCATAGCTTTATAATAGGGGTATTCTCACTTGCAGGGGGCACACCTGTTGGTGCTCCGGGGACCATAAATAAGTGATGCCAGGATTGAACAAAGAGTTGCAAGGCAAGTATCTCCAGGGTGAAATACACTCCTGAAGGACTTTCTCTCTGGCCCCTACCCAATTACTTTTTGACAAAAGCACAAAACTCAACTCAGGATAGTCTTCAGCTAATGGTGTTAGAACAATTAATTGGAGGGCAAAAAGAAAAAGAATCCCACCCTAAATTTCAGGCCTTATACAAAAATTAAGATGGGTCACAGACTTAAATGTGAAATGCAGGGCCAGAGAGATGGTTCAAAGGTCTGGAGCACATGATTTGCATGTGCAAGTCGTGGGTTCAGTCCTGGACACAGCATGATACCCCCCAACTAGTTCTGGGTGTGGCCCAAAAGACAAATAAATGTAAAATACAAATGTATTTAAAAAAAAAAACCCTGCAGGACCTAGTTCTTCTAGTGTGGGACTAGAAACAGTCTGGGGTGGCTGGGGAAGGATAAACTTGACAATGAAAGTTTTACTCTAACAAAGACCCAATTAAGAGATAAACACGGGTAAGGAAATGTTTGCATACCTGTTTTTAGACTATGTAAAGATTTCTCAAAGTCAATAGTCAAAAAGCAGGTCCATTAGAAAGTAGGCAGGCGAGGTA
This sequence comes from Sorex fumeus, assembly GCF_029834395.1. Taxonomy (NCBI): domain Eukaryota; kingdom Metazoa; phylum Chordata; class Mammalia; order Eulipotyphla; family Soricidae; genus Sorex; species Sorex fumeus. Next base: position 48,193,586 of record NW_026606129.1, on the reverse strand, counting down.
GAGGCCTTTTATGGAAGAGGAGATGCAGGCAAACACACGTATCAGTAGCCATTAAGAGTGAAAATTAAGGGGCTGGAGCAATAGCACAGCGGGTAGAGCATTTATTTGCCTTGCATGCGGTCGACCAGCGTTTGATTCCCAGCATCCCATTTGGTCCCCTGAGCACCGCCAGGGGTAATTCCTGAGTGCAGAGCCAAGGAGTAACCCCTGAGCATCGCCGGGTGTGACCCCCCCAAAAAAAGTGAAAATTATGGCTATGATGAGAAACTGAGAAACTAAAATCAAAAGCAGTGGTGGGGCGGGAGCTGAGACGTGGAGCCTGTTGCATGTAGCAGGGTTGACTTGCATGCCTGGTACTGCCTGGTTCCCAAGCACTGAGCCAGGAGTAGCCCCTGAGCACTGTTGGAGATGGCCCAGAAGAATAAGAAATATTGGCATTATCCGATGCTGCCACAGATGAGGACCCCTGTGCAAGCTCGCGTACCTTGCTGTGGCCCCAGCTTCTCGAGGTGCGGACTTTCACTAACCGAGGGGTGTGGCCACCCCAGGTCCTGCAGCAGTTGGCACCATTTCCCAGCAGCACGTGCTCACCATGTCTCGATTTTTTTTTTTTTTTTGGTGGGGGCACACCCAGCAGTGCTCGGTGACCCATGCGGTGCCTGGAATTGAATCCAGCCCTTCTGCACACAAAGCCTATGCTTGGAGCTACCGCATCTGTGCCGCCCTTAGTTGAGGTATGTGGTTGTTTGTTCAGACAACGCTGTTGCACACGTGTAAGGTGACAGTCTACACAGTGTAAACATGACACGCCTCAACAAGCCCAAGTCTTCATGCCGCTCGCCTTATTTTGATGTTTGTTTTACTGCAGATGTCTGGAATGCAGCCTGCAGCATCTCTGCAAGGTGTTTGCGTGCCTTAATAGCCCCAAGAATGATCCAGGCACTCAGGAAACCATGTGGCAGGTTTTGAAGCTAACCTTACAGTAACCAGGTAGCCGTCCTCCTGGGCACTCTTTCCAAGGAAATAAAAACTACCCACATTTAAACCTGTGCATCAATGTTTATAGGAACTATATTCATAACCACAAAATGCTGCATGCACTATTGCTTAATGAATGCTAGGTGGTTTGAATTTATTGTTTAGGATATGTCAGTTGAAAACAGCACAGGGCTGGAGGGATGGTACAGAGGCTAAGGAACTTGCCTTGCATTCTGCATTCAACTTGCCTTGCCATGACCTGGACCTGGTTACTAGAACCAGCAGGTGTGATCCCTAGGAACCAGGGGGTGTTCCCTCTCTGCCCCACCCCCAAAATCATAGATTTTTCCACTTAATGGAGATTGTCAGGTCATCATCAGATGAAGATCTAGGTTGTAATATAGTTTCCTTTCCTTTGGTTTGGATTTAAACTAGTACAGGATGCCAGGGATGTGATTCAATGGTAGAGCACACACCGCACATTTGTGGAGCTCTGGATTTAATCCCTGGCACCACCAAAATTAAAAAATAAAATATTACAGGTACATAGTAAATGACTTGCCAATAAATACAGCGATATATTAATGACGTGCAGCATGCCATTTATGAGGGCATTCATCACACAGTGAACGTTGGCGGGGAAAAGGTGTATTCTGTGAAACAGCAAACCGACCTCGAGACTGACTGCCTTTTGGTATGTTACATGGGAACATCCGTCCTCCAGAATGCTGCGGTCAGCAGTCAGAGGGCGCTGTCGGTATGCAGAGCTGCTGGATGGGTCACAGGGGTGTTGAGAAAAACAGCCCAAGACTCCACGCTGTTGTTTTCCTATCAGTAACATTCTTGTGATGGCAATCAGAGGGAAGGGGAAGCTGAGAAAGATACCTGCATTTTTGGTTTGTTGGAGGGGGGGGAACACCCAGGTCCTCAGGAGCTATTCACAGCTCTGTGCTCTATCTCAGACCCGCTAGGGAAATTCTTTTTTGTTTTGTTTCAGTTTTTGTTTTCTGGGGGTTATACCCAGAGGTGCTCTGGGTGACTCCTGGCAGTGCTCAGGGGACCACGGGTGCAGGGATTGAACCTGGAGCTCCTGCATGTACTTTATCTCTTTAGCCCCAAACATCCCCTTTATGTCATGTCCCACATTATGAATACTGGGTCGAGAGACAGCTCCGGGCCCTGGAGCTCTTGCTTGGCATTTGAGAGCCCTCGTTTCAATCCCTAGTACCGCATAGTCGCCCAGCACCATTGGGAGTGCTCCCTGAGCTTTGCTGGGCATGGCTCCAAAACCAATAAATACAATTTTTCAAGGACTGGAGAGAGAGAGAGTACAGAAGCTCTTGCCTTAAGGGCACACAGCTGTCACCATTTGATCCCCAACACCACATACATCCCCTGAGCACTGCCAGGAGTGATCCCTGGACACAGAGCCAGGAGTAAATCCAGAGCACTGCTGGATGTGACCCCCAAACGCAACACCCCTTCCCTCTTTTTTTTAAGTGATGGGGAAGCCTGGAGGAGAACTTCATCTGCAGCTGTGGTAGCGTGAAGCTGCAGGGTGGTGAGATGGAAAACACTCAGGCGCTGCCAATTTCCGTGCTGTAGGACCGCGTGCTCAGTGTGGGACCGTGCTCTGTGCTCTGTGGTGGAATATGGAGCCTTGAGGGAGACTTCCTGGCAAACAGTACATAGGTTTGCTCTGTGCTATCTTCTTATCTTCCTAAGACCATTTCAGAGTTGAAAGTTTAAAAATTAGGTCCAGAGAAACGGCTCAAAGGGCTAGAACCCATGCTTTGCAGGCAGGAGGTTTTGATTCCTGGCAACACATGGTCCCCTGAGCACTACTGGGAGCAACCCCTGGTTGCTACTGGGTGTGACCCTCCCTCCATCCAAAAAAAAAAATATTTCCAATGGTGAGCAAAGAAAGGGGTAAAATGGGCTGGAGCGATAGCACAGCAGGTAAGGGCGTTTGCCTTGCATGTGGCCGACACAGCCAACCCAAGTTCGATTCCTCTGCCCCCTCTCCGAGAGCCCAGCAAGTATCTCGCTGGCACAGCAAAGCCTGGCAAGCTACCCGTGACATATTCGATATGCCAAACACAGTAACAAGTCTCATAGTGTTACTGGGCCCACTTGAGCAAATCAATGAACAATGGGAGGACAAGTGACAGTGACAATGGAGTCAATAAAAGTTTTTTAAAAATAAAATGTATAATGGGGGTGGAGGTTGGGGAGCTATCTCAGAGGGCTGGAGTGTGTACATGCTCTGAGTTCAGTCTCCAGCACCAGAAGCCCCTGAGCACCTCCAAAACAGCCCTCGAGCTACTGCCCTCAGGATTAGCCACCTCCTTCCCAGCACTACCAGGGATGATCCCCCAAGTCTCACCAAAATGAAAAAATCAAATGCAATTTTTTTGTTTGTTTGTTTGCTTGCTTGGGGGCCATACCAGGAAATGCACAGGACTTGCTCCTGTCTGCTCTCAGGAATCACTCCTGGCCGTGCTTGGGGGACCATATGAGATGCTGGGCATTGAACCCAGGTCGGCTGCTTTCAAGGCAACTGCCCTGCCTGCTGCACTGTTGCTCTGGCCCCTAAGATGCAATTTTTATAAAGCATGCTGAGTTCGATTCCTCCGCCCCTCTCAGAGAGCCTGGCAAGCTACCGAGAGTATCTCGCCCGCACGGCAGGGCCTGGCAAGCTCCCCGTGACATATTCGATATGCCAAACACAGTAACAACGAAGTCTCCAATGGAGACGTTACTGGGCCCGCTAGAGCAAATCGACGATCAACGGGAGGGCCTTTACCTTACCTTGTGAGGACTTTTGGTTTGTGTTTTTGTGACCACTTCCAGCCCTGTGCTCAGGGGTGGCTCTGGGCAGTGCTGGATCCCGCACGCTGCAGTGTGGGGTCCAACCTGGGCCTCCTGCAGGCAGAGCTCTCTCTGGGCCCATGTGCTTTAGCATAAGACAGAACAAGGTTTAGAGAGAGAGAAAGAGAGAGAGGTGCCTGCCATAGAGGCAGGTGGGCAGTGTGGGGGAGAGGGAAACTGAGGACACTGGAGATGGGAAATGTACACTGGTGAAGGGACAAGTGTTGGAACATTTTATGACTGAACAACTTTGCTACCGTGTATCTCACTGTGAGGGCTGGAGCGATAGCACAGCGGTAGGGCGTTTGCCTTGCACGCAGCCAACATGGCCGACCCGAGTTCGATTCCTCCCCTCTCAGAGAGCCCAGCAAGCTACCGAGAATATCTCGCCTGCACGGCAAAGCCTGGCAAGTTACCTGTGTTGTATTCGATATGTGAAACACAGTAACAAGTCTCACAATGTTACTGGGCCCGCTCGAGCAAATTGATGAACAATGGGAGGACCGTGACTGTGATCTCACTGTGGTTCGTATATATATATATATATATATATATATATATATATATATATATAAAGAAAAAAGAAAGATAGAAGTAAGGCAGAAAAAGCATGGGGTTGGCGGCGGGGGGGCTCACAGCCTCATGGATCGAGAGCCTGGACTGTCCTCCATGGACAATATTTATTGCTTAGAACCAGACATCATCAGAAAATAAGCAACATTCTTCGGTCGAATGCCTAAACTACCTTAACCTATCCGGGCTAGACTTACACATCCCAGGGCCTTTGTTTATCGGAGTACACATCTTTGTAATGGGTTTTCTCTAACAGAGACTTCCAGGAGAGGGAGCAGAGAGAGACAGCTACAGGCCCCTCCCCCACCCCCAGGGCAGTATTCCTCATCCAGCACCAGCATCCTGGGCTGAAAGGGCCCAGAGACTGCCAGTCCTGTTCCTGTCTTTCTTCTTTATCTGAGCATCTAGTTCCCAACACTGTGAGCCCTGGGGCCTCCTGCCAGACCTGGAGTGTTCTGCAGCAGAGGTCAGCCTCTGTGCCTTGAGCAAGTCCCCCGTGATGCCATTGGGGCTGTGTGGGTTCTCATTTCAGGGGTGGGGACTTGGGGGGCAGAGAGGTGCAGCCCCTAAAGCTGTGAGAGAAAACTGCTGTATAGCCACATCCCGTGGGCCAGACATGTCAAGGTGGTCACTGTGGGCAGTGGTTACCACCACCACTGTTGCTCCCTGCCCCCGCCTCCACCAGACCAGCACCTGCTGGTCGAGAGAGCCCTGTGTCCATGCAGCTGCTCAGCACCTGTGGGGGATACCACTGTGTGTCCACTGTCTGGGGCTCTGTCCACCCCTTCAAGAACTGGGGTTCGGCCTTTCAGGAACTGACCGTTCTTCCTGGTGTCTCTGTGCTAAAATTCAAACCCCTTCCCTCAGGCCAGTGAAAAAGACCTCACTTTCCCAGGACTGTCCGGCCAGGCAGTGGGCACAGCGAGTGTGGGGGTCTGGGGCCTCAAGGGCCCCCTGTGCCCTCTCGGGCCACAGGTGAGGGGCACAGGACTTTCCCAGCTGCATCTCAGGGAACCCTAGGCTTTATTTTGCCACTGTCCTCACACGACCACTAGGGGGCAGCAGGAGAAGCTGCTGTGTCCGTGTCCCCAAAGGGTGCACCGCCTGCTATTCCCATTGTAGCCAGTACGTCACTGGTCACACACATCATCCCACCACATAAAGCACTCGCCCCTCTTCAGCAATAGCAGAGGGACTGCTATTAAGTGGCCTATAGCAGGGATGCACCCAGCAGTTGGGTTTTGGTCAACCCGACACCCAGAGCAATGAGTGGGGGAGAAGAGCCCCTCCCTGTGCCCCCCGACTGCCCTCTCAGTTGCAGGCACCAGACACTCCAGGAGGGGGAAATGCCAACCTGGGGACACCAGATCTGGGGGACCCTGCACGTGTGTGAGGCGCGTGCACGCAGAATGCCCAGGTATGTGGCCCACGGCACCTGGCCGTGACCTGGGTCCCTGGGCCAGGCCTGCTGTGGCATTCTCTGAGCCAACCTGAGTGTGTGACTGAGCCAAGCTCCCAGGATGTCAGCTGTCGGTGGCAGTAAGCAGTGCAGAGCAGAGTCGGGCACACGCTGGGTCCCAGGGCTGCTGACCTCCCTGGCCCAGGCCCGGCCTCAGAGCCTCTGGCAGCCGCAGGCCAGGCAGAAGCGTCCAGGCTGAGTTTCCCGGCCAGCCTGCCCTGTTCTATTTACTGGTTTTCTTTCAATGTTCCCATTACTCAGGCCTCCTCCAGTCGGCACTGAGACAGAAATAAATCACGCAAGGCAGCCCAGCCAGAGGCCGAGAATCTGATTCCCCCTCAAAGGCCAGAAGAGGCCCCTGGGGCACACATGCCAGACCACAGTGGCCCACACACTCCCCACAGCCACAAATGTGGCTGCACACATCCAAGCACACGCATGCACGTCTGCATTCAGTAGTGCTTCCACACACCCCATCCAGGTGTGCACATGAGGACACAGGTCCCCACTCACAGATGGGTCTTGGGCATTCCGCCCCAGCACCGATTTTGCACACATGTGCATGCATACACACACACATGCACACGCAAACACACCTATGTACACACATGCATACACACACACACACACACACTTAGACACACTCGGGTCACAGCCATCCTCGCTGCTGTGCCGAATGGGAGGGTGCGGTGGCCGCAGCCACACCGCCCCTCAGCAGCTCTGGAGAAGCCTGGCCTCCTGGGAACACAGGCCCAGGGTTGCCAGGGCTTCTGAATTTTTAAGAGAAGCTGGAAAGCTGAATTTTTATGTGAAATATCCTGATTTTTAAATGTTGGCTCACGATGTTGAAAATACTGGGCGGGCCAAACCAAACACACGTCTGGGCCAAATTCCACCCACAGGCGGCGTTTTCAGACCGTGGTTACTCACACACACACACACACACACACACACACAGACTTGCACACAAACATCCAAACAGATGACACTGGTACACACAATCACGCAAACCACAAGAGGCAGACACATACAAATGGACATTCTAACATACTGACAAACACTTGTATCCAAATAGGGCCCCCAAGAGACACATGTGCAAATAGACACCTCCACGAACAGCGACACATTGACATTACAGGCCCAAATACACGCGAGTCCACGTACACACACATGCGCGCTCACACACGCGCCCTTTCTCTCACCGATGCCCGTGTGCTTTGCTAGGACAGGTAGTGTGACCCGACACTACCTTGTGGAGAGGGCCAGGGTGTGGTCAACACCCAAGCTGCTCTAGCAGACATAAAGGTGAGAACAGGGCCGGTGCTGGGACAGGGGGCCCCAGGAGAGAGGAGTGGTCAGGCTAAGCGATTGGCATGGGCAGATGGGGGGCTGCTCACACCACACCTGGGGCGTGCCTGACCGCAGTTTAAGTCACTAAGCACCAGAAGGAAGCTCTGGTGGCCGTCAGGTCCCCCTGGGGAGCTGCTTCTTCCCCAGTGGCACCTTTCCCCGTGGGGAAGCAACGCCAGCCAAGCCCACAGTGTCCCCACCTGAAACCGAGACAAAACCTGGGGGCCATCCTAACAGGAAGCCGCTGGGGGCTCTGAGGCCCAGCCCTCTGCCAACACCAAGGCTGGGGGAGGCCTGAATGATGGGCCATCATGAACGGAGGAGACGACACCCAGCCCTGGCCCTGTCCTTGGCAGATGGGAGGCTGAGGGCAGAGGGGTGGCTGTAGGCCTGTGCTAGGTAGCTTGCGTAGACCATGGCCACTCTCGGCCCATCTTGCTGGGGCTGCTGGGGCCCAGCCCTTGGGCAGGTCAGTCCTGTCCTGGGTGCCCACCTGCCACCACTTGGCACATCTGTCCATAGAACCATGACATTGAAGAAAGGGGGCCTGTCACTGGGAGATGTCCTGGCCCCACACCCATCCAAGGGCAGCCTAGAGCCCTGTCCAGGCAAACCCAAGTCCAAGCAGGGGCTCACGAAGGCCAGGCTGGGGTGCTCGTGAGAAGCTGAGGCTTAGACGGCCAGGCCAAGCCCCTGCTGCTGCCCTGGGCCATGGTCGCCTCAGTTGGGATCTCTCCAGGAGTTCATGAAGGGTTCAGGAAGCAGACCCAAGCCCGCCTGGGCCGAGCTGCGCACAAACCCACTCCCTGGCCCTCGGGCTCACTCCCCCACCGACGTCTCCCAGCATCCAGCAAGGGGAAGACCCGTGTCCCCTCATACCTTCAGATGCACCGAGCAAGGCTGCAGCCTCAGCCCCCTGGATCATGACAGGGTCATGCCCCTTTGGCGCTCTCTGGCCTCAGCGCCAGCATTCTTTATGGGCTGCCCTGAACACCTCCTGGAGGAGGGCTGGCTTGTTTGTCCATGCTGGACATGTGAGGCCCCGCTCAGCCCTGGTACCTAAAGGAGTAGGGATGAGTAGAGGCGTCTCTCTAAGCCCTTAGCGCCCCCAGCCCCCTGCCCATCCCACTGGGAGGAAGCTTGGAACTTGTCCGGCGTCCCCTTTACATTTAGTTCTTCAGAGGTTCCCGGCAGGGGGGTGGTGGCAGCAGGGGCAGGAGTGGCACGGTCTGTTCCTGAGATCTAAGGGGGTCTTCAGACGTTCTGCTCCCCATGGCGGGTGAGAGGTGGCACTCACCATCTCACAGTCCCGAGGGTGGGGCAGCCCGCGAGGTGCCTGAATGCAGTGGCCTGGGGGAGCCCAGAAGTTGGGGTCTCGAGGTGTTCTCCCTCCCTCCCCCGCCCCGGCCCCCCGCGGCACGCCTGGTGTTTACATGTTCCCTGCGGCTTGGCTGGGCTGTGAGACCTTGCAGGGAGAAGTGACCACCTGGCCCCAGCCCCTGCTCAAGGCAAATGGCCCTGCCCGCCTGCCAGGCCCTCTGAGGGCTCCCACTTCCTCTGCCAGTACCTGGATGGCCGTGGGCTCCAAGTGGGGTGGTTGCGCTGTTCCCAAGGGTTCCAGATCGAGGGGAGGGAACCTGGCCCAACCTGGGGGGAACAACTTGGCGACCCAGCCCAAAGACGCCATCTAAAGGGCGGACCCTCCTATCCAAGGATAGACCTCCCGATGGGGCACAGCCCTCACTGGGGAGCATATGTCCTTGGATATGAGAAGGCTGGCTCCAGCCTGGGGACGCCCAACCCGAGACACAGCTCTCAGGGGTGCGTCTGTGGGACGGTGGGAGTGTGTGGGGGTACACGGCCATGTTCTGCTGGTGGGCGCTGAGGAACCGACTTCAGACACTGAGGCAGATGGGGTTCAGGCAGGATCTGGAGCTCTGGGCTCTGGCCCTGGAAGCTCCTGTCAGGGCGCTGGAGCAGCTGTGGGGCTGGCACTCAGCACTCCTTCCCGCCCAGTGTCTCATCAGGGGCCTTTTTCCTGGCAGCTCTCACGCCCCTGAGCAGCCCCCGCAGCTCCCTCGCTTGGGCTTCTGTATAGAGCAGAGATTCTTGAGGGCTGATACACTTTTTTTCTTTTTGGGTCACACCTGGAGATGCTCAGGGGTTGCTCCTGGCTCTGCGCTCAGGAATTACTCCTGGCAGTGCTTGGGGGACCATATGGGATGCTGGGAATCGAACCTGGGTCTGTCACATGCAGGGTAAACACCCAATCTGCTGTACTATCGCTCTGGCCCCTGATAACACTTTTAAGCTCCCTCTAGGACTGTTTCCTGGGAGCTGTTTGCTGGAATGATATGGGGATAGTAACAGCTTTGGGTGCAATGGGGAGCACTTTTGGTTTGCTAATTTAAAAGGCAGATTTCTGGGGGGGTGGGGGGTGGGCACTGGTTATTGATCCTCAGAAGTGGGTGCTAGTAGATTTTGAAACTTCAGCTCTGAAACTTCAGTGACTCCTGGGAGTTCCCTGATGCTCTGGCAGTGCTCAGGGCTGACTCCTGGTTCTGTGTTCAGGGCTGACTCCTGGCAGTGCTGAGGACCGAACCGGGTGAGACAAGTGACTTACCTGCTGTAAGTCTTTCAGTTCCAACGTTTTGGTTTTTGGGCCAAACTCCCCATGGTACTATGTGGTGCAAGACACAGCCCGCCACCTCAGCCTGTGGCCCTGTCTCCCAGGGCCACAGCAGACTGTTGCAGGAGGCGAGGGGCAGGGAGGGCCAGGCAGGGGCACCTGCATGTGCAAAGGCCCAGGATTGGGTTGTCGAGGTTTGAGGAAGGACTTTGCCAAGGCGGGGGGATGTGTGGGTGGGTGGGTTCTGTGTTGTTGAAGGCACAGAGTTGGGGGCGTGGGTCGGTGCCGGTGGGAAGGAGTTTGAAGTGAGGAGCAGGGCCAAGTTTTAGAGCCCTCTGGGCTCAGCCCTCTGCACCTACAGATCTGGAGTCAGAACCAAGAGCCCCGCCCGGCTCTGGAGAGGCTTCTTAGGCCTGGGGGCAGGCAGGAAGGGGGCTGTGGCAGGGCCCCAGGAGCCTGGTCCCCTGTGGGGTCGCATATGAGTTTGGTGAATGTCCAGTGCTGCACCTGTCAGAGGCAACAGCTGAGGCCCAAGACCCCCTAGGCCCCAGAGGTTGTGTGACCCTATGTTTACGAATAAACGTGGGACCCAGGCAACTCCCCCCCAGGGAGCCCCGTGAGGGCATGATCACTGCTCTGAAGTGCTCGGACTTATCCTGTAAGTTTCAGAACCAGCCTGGCCTGCCTCCCACTTCTCAGGAACAAATAATCAGTGTCTCCCTGGAAATCTACCCTTAAGTGAACAAACAGGAAGTGCCCCCCACCCCCACGGCACCCAAAGCTATCACTGTCCACAGGAGGCTTGGCTACCGGTGCCCCCAGCCCCAGGATTGGCTTAGGTACCTGGATGCCCCCTCTTGAGGTGAGAACCCCATCTCTCCTGACTCCGGGCCCTTCCCCTGCTGGAGTGAGCCCCCACCTCACCCCCAAGTTCACACCACACCACATCCTTTTCCCTTTTTTTTCCTTTTGTTTTTTTCTTTGTTTCTTCTCCCATTGTCTGTCCTCCTGGCCACAGCCCTGAGCAGGAAATTTTCCAGCCACCCATGCCTTGGTCCCTCCTGTCCCGAGGTCCAGCCTTGGTCACATGACCGTCTCCCACTCTTCTTGCAGCAGGGCCGGGGGCCGCTCGGGCCCAGAGGCCTCTTCGTCCAGTCCAGAGCAGGAGCCGTTGAGAAACCCATCGTCCTTGGGCGTAGCCAGGGCAGGGGGCGTGGTCTGGGGGGCCGGGGCCCCTGGTTTGGCCAGGCCAGGCAGCTGGGGGTGGCCGTTGGTGGTGGCGGCAGGCAGTAGGCGGGGGCTGAGGGGCAGGCCGAGGCCCGTGCGGGGGCCCACGTTGGTCACACTCGTGTGGGACACCATGGGGCCGTAGCTGTAGCTACTGCTTCCGCTGCGGGCCTTGCGCTTGAAGTCCAGGGCCAGTGTCCAGCGGCTCCAGGATTTCTTGATCTCAGCCTGCACCTGGAATGGCAGTAGGAGGGTGGGCGGTCAGGTGAGGCCTCAGTAGTACCCACATTCCTGTCCCTGTCACACCCAGCTCTGAACGGAAACAGAGGCACGACACTGTTACGGGGCAATTCCAAGGCCCGGTGAAACGCTGTCCCCCTCAGGTCACTGACACACCCAGGGAGGCCCCACTAGCCCCAGAGGCGGCTGAGCCCTGTGATCTGGAAAAATCCAGAAGCTGTCTATGGCCGAGATTCTAGACCCTGACAGACCCGGAGCGGGAACCCTCTGGCCAGACGAACCTCTTTGCTTTCACCAGGTCCTTCCTCCCGAAGGACCAAAGAATCAGGCAGAAGAACAGGGGGACAGGATCTGGGGCTCCCCGTTTCCCCCTGCCCTGTCCTGCCCCCGCCCACCTCCTCACCTCGCCGTTGCAGAAACAGTATATGATGGCGACAAAAAATCCCTGTGGGGAGAGATTTGTGGGTCAGGCCCCTGAGCCCGCCCCATGCCCAGCCCGCTGCCCCGCCAGACCCCACACCTGGAAGGAGTTGAAGAGCATCTCGTAGTGCATTTGGATTTGCCAGAGCGTCCCTGAGACCTCGGTGTAGGGCGTGGCGATGAAGACGATGTAGTGCACACCGAAGAGCGGCATGAGCACCAGCGTGGATTTGAGCAGCTTCCTGCACGGAAGGGCAGGGGTCAGCGCCCGGCCAGCCCCTCGACCACCGTACCCGCCGGGCCGCCATAGGGGGCCCAGCCTCTGGCTGCCAGCAGAAGATGGCACTGAGGGCCCTAGGCTCCAGGGGTCCTGGAGGGGAGCGCAGGTCACAGTCACACTGTCCCAGGGCCCCGTGCTCCTGTGGCCCTGTGCTGGCCGTCGGCCCCAGGGCACTCACCCCACTACCCCCAGCCCACTCAGGCTGCAGCTCATCCAGGCCCGGCCCACAAGAGCCCGTCAGAGGAGTTGGGCTGGCTCCCCTTCATGGGTGCCTGGGAACTGAGGCACAGGGTGGCTTGGGGAGATTGAGAGCCCATCCCCTGGCTCAGAGCCGGCCAGCTGGGTGGGCAGCCAGGATGGGTGTGGGGCCCTCCCCGGAGACGGTGTGGGGGGGTGGCGCCGTCACTCAGCCTGAGCCGGGCAGTGTGGCTCACCCACCGGTACTGCTGGCGCGTGTCACACCGGCCGGCGTTGGTCTCCCGCAGCTTGGTGGCGAGTACCCGGACGATGTTGATGAAGAGGATGAAGTTGAGCTGGGGTGAGGGAGGGCTGTGTTTCCAGGCTGCACCCCAGCAGGGTGGGGGCAAGGCGGGGACGCCCCCCTACTCCACCCAGCCTAGGCTGTTTGGCCACCCCATCTCTAGGGGACTCTAAGAAACTGTGTTTCCCTAGCAGAACTGGGATGGGGGATCACTGGTCCTTGGGCCCTGGTATTCTGATCCTGGGGTCCAGTGGGGGCCTCTAGAAGTTCCTATCAGCCAGGAAGGTCCCTGGAAGCCAGGGGTCACATGCCCACCCAGCCCTGTGGCCACCCCGCCCCGCTCACCACAATGGAGGCCAGGATGGGCACCTGGATGATCCACTTCTTGTTCCCAGAGCTCAGGTCCCAGCACCTGGGGGAGGTTGAGGCATCAGCCCCACCCTTGCTGGCCCCTCCCTGGGTCAGCCCCGCCCCTGCTGGCCCGGCCCTGTCCAGCCCATGCCAGCCCAGCGAGGCCCCCGAGCCAGGCTGCTCTGGCACAGACTGTGGGGCTCAGAGAACAGTATGGGGGTGCTCGAGTCAGAGGCTACCCTCAGTGGTCTCTCGGGAGCCACTTCACCACCCTGAGGAGGCACAGAGGGGACGCTGAGGAGGGTCCACTGGGCATTAGGATAGGGCTCTTCCCTTGTTTGCTTCCCACGGGAAGAGGGTGCAAAGGTGTTTCTGGTCTGAATCCAAACCCAGCCCCTTGAATCCAAACTTGCTCCACACATACCCAGTGTTGGCCAGCGTGGCCCTCACGCTGACCCACACAGCCACGAAGATGGCGGGCACACCTGTGGACACAGAGGGACAGTGTGTGAGGGACTGCCTGGCCGGGTTGGCCAGGATGGCTCGCTCCACCCTCCTCACTCCTCCCATCCCTGAGGTCCCTCAGCTGTCCCCTGTGCCTCCCCTCAGCCCTCTGCCCTCCCTCTATTCCATGGCTCTTACAGTGGCCAGGCGTGCCCATCAGGCCCTTTGACGACAAGGCAGCCTTAACTTCAGCCCCAGCCCAGATCCCATCACCAAGTGGCATCCTCCAGGATAGGAACACTACAGGGAGGAGGCATTTTTCTGTCCCAGGGCTGCCCTGTCCCCACCCAGTTCCAAAGGTCCTAAGGCCCACACATGAGGCGACTCAGGTGAGGACTGTCCTTCCAGGTGGGCTACCTGTCCAGGGGAACCAGGGCGGAGCCAGCTCAGGTGATACGAGCACCTCTCAGTAAGCTTTTCGCTGGGAAGGAGCTCCAGGTCCCCCTACACTCTGCTCATCTGAAGCACCGTGCTCCCTTGGGAGAATCAGGGCCTGGCCTGGCTCTATGGTGAGAGGAAGCTGCAACAGCCCCAGGCCACAGAGCTCTGTGTGTGCCCCAGCACTCTCTAGCACCCCGGCACTCTCTAGCATCAGAACCATCGTCAGATCCTGAGAGCAGGTTCAGGACATCCGAGTCTGACTTTCCATGGGGGCAGTGAGTGAGGTCTAGGTCCCCGGGGGTGGGCCAAGGGCAGGGAGGTGGTGAACAGACATCAGAGGGCTGCTGGGTGCTGAGTCTGGGAGGGCTGCAGCCACTGGGCCTACCCCTCGGCAGCCTGGCCCCTTGCCCCGGAGCCAGGCCAAGCTCGGGAGCTGCCAACAATAATGGACAATTATCAGTAATTCTATCCCAGAGCCCAGGGGTCAGAGCAGCCACCCATTCTGCAGGGGGTTGGATATGAGAGCCTGCAGGCTCAAGAGGCTGGGCCTGGGCAGGGTAGCTGCCACCCATTGAGGGGATGGGTGGGAAAATAGGAATGAAGAGACTCTAAGACCCCAACTCTTGCCATATCCTCTGACCTGACATCCCCTGTTTACCCTGACTTGAGCCTTATTGCTGGTGGGGTTTGTCTGTCTGTTTTGGGGCCACACCCAGCAATGCTCAGGGGTTACTCCTGGTTCTGCACTCAGGAATCAGATATGGTTGCCTGGCTATGTATAGGGGACCATATGGGATGCTGGGATTGAACCAGCAAGTGTTATACTATCACTTACATATGCTCTACTATATAGAGAGCATATATATGCTATGCTTATAAGCGCTGTGCTCCTGCTTCGAGTACAGGCCTACCCCTCTGGTACCATCTTTCCCTGAGCTAAGCCTAGTTCCAAGAGTTCCAACTCCCTCTCCTGGGCCCAAATCCGGGTCTGTCTGCCTCTAGCTGATCCCCAGCTCCAAGCCAGGGGTGACCGGCTCAGAGTCACAAAGGGTGGACAGGTCTGGGGCCAATGTACTGGGTGGGTCCTGAACCATCGAGTACTGCCTGACCCTGTTCTCCAGGGCCCCCCTCTCCTGCCCACACCTCACCACCCACCAAATCTGCGTACCCCAACCGAAGACTGTGAAGCCCCACAGGTACTTCTTCTCTGAGAAGAAGGCCATGAAGATGAGGCTGTGTAGGTACAGCCCCTCCACCAGGATCCAGTAGTAGTTGGTGGCCAGGAAATAAAGGAAGAAGGTCACCGCCACCCTGCAGCCCGCCTAGGAGAGCAGATAGTGTTAGCCACGGGTAGAGCCTGTGTCTGGGAACAGCAGGGCTGGCTGGGGATGTGGGGATGCTTGGAAGATGGAACAAGTGAGGCAAGCTGAAAAAAAGGGGCAGGCCAGGGCAGGCATGGGGAGGCGGGGAGGTGGGGTGGTTTGGAGAACGGGGCTGAGGCAGGAAATGGGACTGGCAGCAGGGCTGAAGGGTGTGAGGGGCACTGAGGTGGGTGTGGGTGGCAGGAGCTAATGGTCACAGGAGACAAGGATGCTGGGGCTGGGATGGAGTTGTAGGGCGCACACAAAGCCGGAGGTGAGCAGGTCTCCCGTGCCCCGACCCGAGAGGGCACTCACGTAGCCGGTGGTGGCGGCGGGTGGCGGAGGTGCCTGGGCGATGGTGCGCAGCTCCTCCTCCGTGAGACGCTCGGCCTCATCCAGCGTGGCACCCGAATAGAGCACCGCGTCCTTGACGAAGATGCTCACGGCGCGCAGCATAAAGGACAGGAACAGGTGCATGTGGATGTAGTTGCGAGTGCAGTGCAACCGCCTACAGGGCATGCAACGTCGCCATGGGTGGGCAGGAAGCGGGACCGTGAGTGGAACAAGCAGCAGGAGTGGGGGACCCAAAGAGGGGGCGTGGTTAGCAGCCAGCCCCAGCCCCGCCCTGCTCCCGCCCTACCTTCTTCCATCCTTCGGCTTCCATCAACCACCCCATGCCTGTGTCCTATCTCCTCCCTTCCCAGCACTCCCTCACTCCACCTCCTTGCACCCCTCACAACAAGTCATGCCCTGTCTCTCCTCCCGGCACGCCAGGCCTTTGATCCACCACCCTCTGCCCCCATCCTGCCTCCTCTCATCACGTTTCGTCACTGATCCGTCATGCCCTGCCCTGCCCCACCTCCTCCTATCACACATCACCGGAGCCACCATGCCCCACCCCGCCCCGCCTCCTCTGATCATGCTCCGCCCCTGATCCGCCATGCCCCGCCCCCACCCCACCTCCTCCTATCACACTCCACCCCTGACCCGCCATGCTCCGCTCTCACTCCACATCCTCCTATCACACCCCACCCTGAGCCATCATGCCCCGCCTCATCCCACCATGCCCCGCCCCAATCCACCATGGCACGCCTTCATCCCACCTCCTCCTATCACACCCCGCCTCTGATCTGTCATGCTCCGCCCTCACTCCACCTCCTCCTATCACACCCCACCCTGATCTGCCATGCTCCGCCCCATCCCACCCTGTCTCCTCCCACCATGCCCCGCCCTCATCCCACCTCCTCCTATCACACCACGCCTTTGAACTGCCATGCCCCGCCTCCTCCTACCATGCCCCACCCACCTAAAGTAAGCCAGGATGAGCACTGCCACGGTGAGGGAGGCCAGCGACACGGAGTAGCCCACGGTGTAGATCATGCCCAGGCGGTCAAACACCTCCTGTGACGGTGAGGAGACACCCTCAGGACCCTGAGACTTGAGTGTGTGCATCAGGTTATGGGGTATAGTCCAGGCTGAGGTTACTAGAGGAGTCAGCGTTAGGTCAGGGGTCACCATGGGGGTGGGGGGCACGGACGGCCTTATCCAGGCAGTTTGGTGAAGGCGAGGGCTCGTACCCGTTCACGAGTCTCATTGGTCAGGAACTTGACGCACTCGCTGTAGTTGGCCCATGTCCGGTTGTGCCCGGGCACTAACTCCCAGCTCCCGTTGCGGTCACAGCGCCGGTAGGCATGGCCTGCAGGTGTGGGGAAGGGGCAGGGCAGGCAGAACAGTCTGAGGGCCTGAAGCCCTGAGCTCTAAGGTCCCCCCTTCCCCTCCAATCCACCTTACCCTTGTGATTGAAGTCATAAATATAGTCAGGACAGGGCACCGCCACCACCTCGCCTGGTGCCCCCAGTGGCCAGCACAGGATGTGGTCCCACTCAGGAAGGCAGGGGCGCCCTGTGTCCAGAGAGACAATTGTGGGGGTCACCAGACCAGTTGGTGATGAGTGACCCAGCAGGATGAACATGCTTGTGTTGTCAGCTCTCAGGGAGAGATACACCCCAAGACCAGAGAATTCAGATGTTCCAGAATGTGACGACCCCTTCTGCCCTTTTGTATCTGTGCCCTAGTCTCTGTGGGCAGGTATCGCACTCACCCTACTTTCTGGATTGGCTGGCAGGGGTGAGGCGAGCGACTTGCTGAAGTGATCCAGCCCAGGGCCTTGCTTTCTCAAGTAACTTCCTCAGCCCCAGCCCCTTTTTCTCTTGTTTCCACTTTCCAGGGGCCGTGGAGTAGGGTAAGTTTCTAAGCTGACTCTACTGAGGATGAGTCTTGATGTGACCCTTGCCTGGTTCTGTGGTCAGGAGGCAGAGCTGGGCTTCCTGGGTCAACTGGATGCTCCATGAGGCACCTGTCCCCCTCCTTGCACCTCACTTCCTTCCCTGGGGAGCTGGGATTGACCACACCTGCCTGAGCTGGCGCCGTCTACCAAGGTCCTGCCTGAACACCTGCTGTCAGATTCCAGCAAAAGACGTAAGCCTCTAAATGTAGGTGGGTCTCAAGGCAGGGTGGCATGCTGTTCCATTTTGGGCCCCAGCCTCACAGCTCCTTGAAGGGTCCCCAGCCACTGAATTGTCCATGTGCCACCGCCTGCCCCCAGCCCCCTCCGGTCCCTCTCAGGGGTCCAACCACAGGACTCTCCAGCTACCCTGGAAAGCTGCCTTTCTGGTTGGACCCACCCCAGATTGGTGAAAGACTCTCTGTCCCGGGCACCATATTCCCAGCTCCGGCTGGCCAGGCCCACAATTCCCTCTGGTCCCTGGGGAGCCACAGGGTGACCACAGCCTCCCAGATGTGGCCCATCTGGAATCTGCTGCCCACCCAGCCGGTTCAAACCGGGCCTGTGGCTGCAGCCTGGGCTCCGTGTTTGTCTGTTCTCACCTCCCCGAGGGACAACAAAGCCCTGAGTCTCCCTCGCTCTCTTCTCCCTTTGTTGTCCCCCATGGCTGCCCCTTAGCTGCTCTGTAGGACCCACCTCACTCTGACTTGGTGACAAAAGGTTTAGGGCCCTCAGCTCTTGCTGCTCTGTCTCTCCCCAGTTCTGTCTGTATGTCTCTGGTTCCTTCTTGGCCCTGGGCCACAAGTTTCTATGTGTCTCTCTGTCTCCGCGAATCGATCCCTGTCCCTTTGTCTCCTGGGTTTTTTTTTTTTCCTCTTGGGTCATACCCAGAGATGCACAGGGGTTACTCCTGGCTCTGCACTCAGGAATTACTCCTGGCGGTGCTCCGGGGACCATATGAGATGTTGGGAATCAAAGCCAGGTCGGCCGCGTGCAAGGCAAACGCTCCAGCCCCCTCTCCTGGAGTTCTGTGTCATCTCTCTCTTTGAGGGGCTGTAGCCCTGGTTCACTCTTGCGGTGGTGGTGAATAAGATCCCTGCCACAGCTCCCAGGGGCTCAGCCCAGCCAGCTCACCTGCCTCCTTACCCCAGTGCCCAGTCTCCTCCCACGAGCCACCGGCTGGGGCCAGGGCTGTGGTCGAGCGGGTCTGCCACTGTTGCCGAGGGGTACATGGAAGCAGTAACGTACCTGGGCGTCTGCTGCCAGGCGGTGACTCCTTGTCCTCCTCGGACTCAGGGTAGGGTTTCCCGGATGTCTTCTCCTTCCTGGGTTTCCCTGATGTGGATGCGGATGTCCACCCCTTGTCGGGTTCCATTATGCTGGCTGGAGACATCAAGATAGGAATGGGTTTCAGTCCGGCCATAGCAGGTGGCCGGGTTACCCGCCTGCCTCAGACACTCCTCGGTACGGTGGAGGTTCTCCCCTAACCTGTGGACACCACAGGCTGTTGGGATGGCAGAGGTGACAGACCAGGAAGAAGGATATAGACGGTAAAGTGCTTGCCAAAAGCAGAAGTCACCGGAGGAGGGGATGGAGCCTGCTGACCAGGGCTTCAGGAGGGAGCGCACACCCTACAGGTGTGGGATCATTTAGTGGGCTGAGAGTGTGGGCAGAGGCGTCTCCCAGCCCAGGAGTCCCAGTCAGAGCCCGTGCAGGAGGCAAAGGCCCCACCAGGGGGCGCAAGGAGAAAGTAGACAGGGGTAATGGCAAACGGGAGACAAAACAGAATGCAGAAAGCCAGGCCCTACGCGCGGAAAACAGTTGCAAGACAGTCAGTCACGGGTGGGCCCCCAAGTCTACCTCTGTCATCCCTTGGCCTAGAGCACTAGAGTACGGGGATCACAGCTGCCATGAGGGAACCTGGAGTTTCTCCATCTGAGCTGGGAACTAGCGTGTCTGCCCTGGAGACAGCTTTGAGGTCCCTCTCCCTGAACTCCCAGCCTTCCCATGTCATGGCCTCAGTGGGATGCTCAGTGGGCATGCCCTGAAGCTGGCAAGGAATGGCAGTGCCCTCTGCCCCTGCTGTCCCCGAGGCGAGGGTCAACAAAATGGGCAGAGCGGGAGGAGAGGGCCTTCACTGTGAATAGAGCCGGGGGTGAGCCTCCAGGCTTCCATGAGCAAGAGGACTGGATTTACGGCCCAGAGTGAGGGGGCCTAGCTGAGCCTCCCCTGACCCTCCAGGCCCTGATGTGGCCGGGGACCAGGGAGTCGCTGTTGGAGCTGACATGGGTGGGCTGTGACTGCACAGGCTACGTGAGGCCACGTGCCACAGGGCAGGGGCCACAGTGTGCTGGCACCGGGTCGCTAAGCATCAGCAGGGAAAGCACCCACTGCAGGGTGCCAGCCGCCCTTGGCGGGGTGCTCGGTTGGGATTGGGGCTGCTTCCCGGCTGCTGAGATGAACCAGGTATCAGAGCCCTGGGTCGGGGTTAGTAAAGCCCTGCCTCTGCCTTCAGGAAGTGGACTCAATGAAGAAACCAGCTTGAGACAGCGTGTAGGGGAGAAGCTGTGAATGGGGGAGCTCCCAGTGCAACCTCATGGGGGCAGGGGTTCCTTCCCCGGGGGTCCACGACTGACCAAGTCAGGTACTCGCCCCTATTTCCTCTATTCCCTCTCCCCCTCCAGCCCCGGGGACCTTTGGTCTCCTGATGGTGGACAACTTCTGTCTTGCCCTCTGTGCAGGTGGCCTCCTTCTGGAACTCCCTTGCATATCTCCTCCTCCAGGAAGCTGTCCCAGCCCACCCCACTGGAGATGTCACCTGATCAATGCTCAGGATCCTAACTTCTCTCACCAGCTCTAACCCAATGGCGATGGCCGGGTGGTTGGAATGCAACTGTTTCAACACTCGTCCCCCCCCCCCCCCCCACACACACACCACATGCCCCCCAGGGAGGCTCAGCACATCTCTGAGTGCACTGACTCACTGCACCCTGGGTCCTCACTTTGACCTGGCTCCCCATGACCTGCTCTTACCAGGGCCTGGTACCCTTCACTTGACCTCCAGCCCCCCTCCACCCCTCCCACCTTCTCCTGGCCCCACCCCGCCGATGCAGGCCCCGCCCCGGCCCCGCCCCCACCTGGCCTCTGCTGGACTTCTTTGAGCTTCTTCTCACACTGGGCCTGGGCACGGTGCAGCAGGAAGATCTGCTCCTCTTTGGTCATGACGTCATCTGCGTCCACCTACCAAGCCAAAAGTCAGACCGCTGGCCTGGCGGGACTTCTCCGGACTCAGGGACAAGTCCCACAGCCACCTCGGCCTCCCTGACTCTGGAATGCGGGACATCTGCACTAACCAGCTCTGCTTTACTGTCCTCGGAAGGGTAGGGTGGCTGCCCTACCCGACCCGACCCGACCGGAGTGAGATGGGGGAGGGGGCTGTTCCCCTGCCTGTCCGCACGTAACCCAGGGGCCGTAGCCGCTATTCTCTGTGTAGCCCTTCCCCAGGGGCCATGGGAAGGGATGGAATGTCCCAGGATCCTGGCTGCCTGCTGGGGACCTGGGTGGGGAACAGGCTGCAGAGTGGGGAGCTCTGGGGAAATAGTCCCGACCTGGTTTCCTTCCACGTTCTGGTGTCCTGGGGGCCGGGGGGATCTTGGGAGTCACCGATTTCCGTCCTGCCCAGCCACTGTTTCCCCAGCAAATGCCCAGAGCCTCAGCCCCTCCCACTCCTGCAGTCCCCAGAGGGCCAGTATGGGGAGCCGCTGGCCAGTGGTGGGGTGGGCGGGGCACTCCCATGCGGGCTGTGGGTGAGAGTGCCCCAGCTTATCTGAAGCACCTCCTCCAGGTGGACCCTGTGCTCTGAGAACCAGCCCTCCCCCTCTGCCTGCAAAGCCCTTCCTTCCCTTCCTCTAACCATCACACCCTGGCACTGACTGCCGCCTAGGACTCAGGCAGGGGCCAGGGGTTTCATGGTGGGAAATTAGAGGCTGGTTATTAGAAGCTCAGGGGCTGGGGGGTGGGGGTGGGGGTGGGGTGGAGGAGTGTCTGAGGGTGGAGGCTGCGGCATCCGGGAACAGCTTACTGTGCCCAAGCCCAGGCACTCCCCTGAGTGGGACCCACAAGCAGTTAGTTAATGCATCCTCTCAGGTCCCCAGGACATGGCCATATCCCCAAAGACTTCTCAGTGTCAGGGCAGGGCTGTGCCTGCTTGGATGACACAGCAGGACACAGCCCCGTCCCCCCGGATTCTCCGCAGGCAAAGCTGCGTCCTCAAGATGTCCATGGACAGCCCTGGGGCTGGTCATCTGCGTAGGGTTTTGCAGGGCTGGAGAGCCAGGAGGAGGCTGGGAAGTAAAGAGGCCAGTGCGCGGAATGGGCGGACACTAGCGGGTGGGGGCGGGCTGCCGGCCTGCCTGCTGGTCAGGGAGCCTGGCTGAAGGGAGAAGTTAATTGACCGCGTCTCTTGGTGGCAGCGGCGAGGGCTTCCAGGGCCAAGGAGTCTCCGGTTCGGCCGGACTCGGGCTCTGCTGGTTTCACTTAACAGAGGCGGGCGCGTGTGCTGTGCGCAGGCATGTGAGCCGCCGGGCAGCCCGAGGGAGCCGTGCACATGGCTGGTGTGTGCACGGGCATGCGCCCTCTAGAGGCACGGGGACGTGGGGATGAGGAGGTATGCACATCTGGGAAGCGAGTCCGAGGTGTCTGGGAACCCGTGTGGGGCCACGCTTGTGCGTCCAGGAGCGTGAGGTGCCCTGCTAGGCGGTGTCCTGTCTGGGTGTCCGTGCGTCTCTGCCTCTGGAATCCACGCTGCACCCAAAGCCCCTGATTGCCCCCCAGGGAAGAGCAAACTCTCGTGTGCTCCATGCTGGCCAGAGCTCTCCCCCATCCATCTCCCAGCTAGGCTGAGCAGGCTGTCAGGCAGAAGGAGCTGCCCGGGGCTAGACTGAGAAAGGACAACTTGGGTCTGTTCCACGGCTCATGGGAAGTTCTCTTTGTGCCTCTGGCAATCAGGGTTCAGGATTTTTTTTTTTCTTTTTTGGATCACCTGGCGGAGCACAGGGGTTACTCCTGGCTTTGCACTTAGGAATTACTCCTGGCGGTGCTCAGGGGACCATATGGGATGCTGGGAATCAAACCTGGGTCGGCCGCTTGCAAAGCAAACACTCTACCCACTGTGCTATCGCTCCAGCCCAGGGTTCAGGATTTTGAGAACTCTAAGTTCTATGTATCTGCCACGTCCAACACTATTTCCTGTCATAGCACCGTACTGCTGCCACCACTGCACCTGGTGCCTCCCTCAATAACCACCACCACAGTCTCCACCATCACCCCCATCATCACCACCGTCCAATGGTACTACCTGCAGCATCACCAAGCAGCTGCAGCACTATTACCACCACGAGCACTTACGACCGTTACCAGATAGACCATGACCACCCTCCCACTGGGAGACCCTCAATCTCATCACCGTCCTCATCACCACCAGTGCAGCCCTGGGGCCTTTGTAGCAACCACCACCAGCACCACTGCTACCAAAGACATAGCACCATGGTAAATTACCACCAACCCCATAACTTCTCCCAGCACCTTTGCCATCTTTGAGTCCTTCCTCCCTTCCCACACATCCTTCCCCACTATCTCCTTTTTATTTTTTTGCCTCCATCCCTCTCAAGATAAATAATGCACCACAATTTCCCATATAAAGAGTGCCGGAGTGACTGACCAAGGCTTCCTTCAGTCTCCGAAGTTAGACAGATACACTACTCTTGCAATGGACAAAACGGCCCACGGGTGTGCATGTGGGGAGGGTCTTTGCTAATGGCTTAGAGTCGCCGCATGCAGTTATGGGTTGAAACTGCCCACGTGGTATACCTGGGTGAGACCAGAAGCTAACCACAGGCCCAGGGTGTTTGCCTGAGCACCCCCCTACTGCTGTTACCTTTACCCGCTACATGGCCAAGAGGTGACACCCCATCTTCTCTCATTTCCATGGTGAGCCTGGGAAGGCTCATTAACTTCCAGCACCCAATGGCCATCCTTCAATTGTCTGCAGAGACGATAGCTCCTTTCACCTCTCTGAACTGCAGGGCTCATTTATCTGTCTCCCACTCATGGCAGAAGTGCCCTTGTAGCCGGGGGGATTCGAGGAGAAGGAGGTGCTTCCCTGGGGAGCGGGGGGCGGGGCTCTGGACCAGGTGCATTCCACTTGCCCTGGCATGTAGCTCCCCTTCCTGGGATGCACCCCCACCCCTCCTTATCCAAGGAGATGCTGTGGCCACCACAGACGGGCTTTATGTTTCAGCGAAACTGCTTAACCCTATGCATTCCAGCCTTCCACCTATAAAATCAGGTTAGGACAGGACTTATTTTTTTGGAGGGGGTAACAAACCTGGGAGTGCTTGGAACCTGGAAGTGCTGGGGTCATTCCCAGTGGCGCTCAGGGGACTACGAGATGCTGGGGTGGAACCCAGGACTCCCACATGCAGACCATGTGCTCCAGTCCTTTGCACTTTCCCTGGCCCTCGTGACGGCACTTCTGTGAGGACTAAGGGAGGGGCTGCACAGAGAGCCTGGGGAGGGCTGGGCCCATGTAAGGCAGGTCGGCTGCTAGTCTCCTGTTTCCCCAGCAGCAAGTCAGGGCTGCCCCCTCCGGTCACTGCCAGGCAACATGGGGATCCTATGAGTGGCAGGAGGCTGCGGACCCAGAGTGGCAGGGCACGGGGTAGGCAGGTGTCCAGGTCCACACAGGAGGCCCCACGGAGGAGGGGAAGAGGGAGGAGGGGGGCTGCTGATGAGGTACATGGTGCTTTTCCCGGTGGCTGGGAAGCCCAGTGACTGGCTGCATTCTGGGCAACTTGCTCAGCTGGTGCTACGATTCAAGGTCACTGTAGGGCCCCCCAAGCTTGGACTGGGGGAGGGGTCAAACGGTCTATCCTCTGCCTGTGTTGAGAAGGATCATCAACGGGGAGTGAAGAGGGGACTAGGGGAATAGCCCTACTCTGACCGTCCTCCAGGCCTGGGGCTGCTGCCTCCCTCTCCCCTACACACGAGGGTCTTTGCCCAGCACCTGGGAATTCTCAGGCTCATATTTTAGATCCGGAGTTCATGGATCTTGGATCTCTGGTGAGAGGACAAAGGACCTGGGTTGTGAGCCGGGGATCCACACCCACCTCTTGGGGGGACCTGTCCAACCTTGGCACCATCACCAGATCTCCTGCACTCCACCTCTGGGAAGCTCTGGGTTACAGCCCAGTTTCCTCTCGCCTGCTTCAAGATGCTCCCACTGCACCCTACACTTCCCCCATTCACCTACACCCCTGCCCCCAAAACATACATGTGCATGATGCAGGGGTGGGGTGCTGGCCTAACTTGGCCCTGCACTGGGGGAACAATTAATCCACAGCCTGGGAGCTGGCACTGGGCAGGACACAGGTGGGGACTGTGGCCAGTGTGTTATTTACAAACACAGAAGCTGCTGTCCCAGCACCCCGAGGAGTATGTGGTCGGAGTCCCGGATGTGTTTCTCATTTCCTGAGTTCAGAAGCCACGACCAAGAAAAAAGCCATCTGCTCATCCCTCCCCCTGGGGTGGCTGGCGAGTCGCATCTTGGGGTTCTGTGCCCAAAGTGACTCCTCCCCACTGAGGGCATGGCAGAAGCTGGGGTTGGCAGGATGGTGGGATGCGGGTGAAGACAAATTGGGGTGGCAGTGTCCAGGCTGACGGCAGAGAAGTGAGGCACTCTGGGAGCCAGTTCCTTGCCATGGGGCCCAATTCCTCCCCTTCCTGCCAAATTCCACACATTTGGGGCCTGTTTTCCCAGGCAGGCCCCAATCCCCTGCTCTAGGGGAAACCATGCAGAAAGCCAGGGACCCTTTTTCAGCTGCTGACCTCGCTGTTCTGGCTCCTTCCTCTGTCCTCTGCCTGGACCAGCCTATGGCCCTGTGGCAGGTACTCTGCTCGCCTCTGGAAAAGGCACCTCTGCCTGGTGGGCATCCCTGGATGTGCTCAGACTCTGGCATATGACTGTTCCTCTGACTGCTGACTCCAGTCAGGAGTCCGGGGCTTTTGGTTGGGGAAGGGAGAATGTGTAGAAATAAGGGGTGCTTCCCAAGAATAGCCGAGATAAGTACCAGGAGGTTCACTCCATGGCTTGGAGGCCAGCCGCACATGCTGGGGGAGAAGGCAGCTCAGATAGAGAGGGGAGCACCAAGGAAAGGGTGTTGGGAGGATCCTCCCAGGATGAGAGATGCATGCTGAAAGTAGACTCTAGACTGAACATGATTGCCACTCAATGCCTCTTTGGCAAACCACAGCACCCAAAAGGAGAGAGAGAACAGAAGGGAATGCCCTGCCACAGAGGTGGGGTGGGGGGGGGGTGGAGAGTGGGAGGGATGCAGGGAGCATTGGAGGTGGGGAATGGGCACTGGTGGAGGGATGGGTATTCAATCACTGTATAACTGAAACCCAAGCACCAAAATTTCTAAGCCTACAACTGTACCTCATGGTGTTTCACTAATAAAAATTTAAAAAATAAGGGGTGCTTGCAAACGATGCTCAGGGGGCCTGGGGCCATTTCTGACAATTCTCAGCCAGCCAGGCTGGCAGCTCAATGCAAGGACCAGAGGACACAATGCTGCTGTTACCCCAGCAGTGCTTGGAGGCCTTCAGGGGTACACTGGGTGGTGCGTAGGGATCAAACTGAGGTTGGGTGCATGTAAGGACTGTATCCCTAACTCTCGTACTGTTTCTCCCGCCCCAGCACTCCTCACCCATCCTGGAACTCCACCAATGCCCCCTCACTTCCCACATCGTCCCCACCTGACAACAGGAAAAAGGGGGACTGTACCAGAAGCAAGTTCCGCTTGACCTGAAGTAACAGCCCCAGAGGAGGAGTGGGGAAGAAGGAGGAGGAAGTGAAGAGCAGGTTGGGGCCCCAGGTACCAGCCTCCGGAACCCTTTCCAGAGACTCCTGAAGTTTCGCTACACCAATCAACACCTTTGCAGGGCCTCTGAGAGAGATTCCCCTGCAGGGGCAATTTAGGGGTGTAAGTCAAAGTCAAGGTGATGGGGTAGGGGCAGCAGAATTCTAACGGGGCAGAGGAGAAGAGGAGAGCTACACCCAGAGGAAGGGAGTGAGAAGAGAGGGTTCCTCCGACGGGAGCAGGACACAGACCCCCCAGTGACCTCCTGGCCTTCCTGCACACTGGGACCTGGGCTGGCACCCCTCAATGTCTCCATGCCAGCTGGCTGGAGACTGCTGCCTGCCCGGTGTGCCGCCGTCTGTCCGGCTGGCCCACGCAGGCCGAGACGGGCTCCCTGCCGGGGACACTCCTGCCCGGCCGCCACCGCTGACAAGTGCTGATTTCTCCCTGCTGGCCGGCCCTCCTGAACAGGCGGTCTGTGTTCAGGCTGGGGAGGCTCCAACGCTGCTCACCTTGGCCAGCGCAGACGCCCCGGGACTGGCAGGGGGCTGGAGCCTGGATGGCAGAGCTGGCGGCTCGGACCAGGTGGGACCTGCCCTTGCGGCCTCTACCTGGGCTGAGGGACCCGCTGTGGCTAATCTGACCAGAGTCTGGTCAGCAGAATAGGATCTGGCCGGGTCTTGCCTCCGGCACAGGGCTGGCTCCAGACGTGGGGTTCTTACGCACTGGGAGGTTTTTGATGTTTTTTTTTTTTTTTTGTGACTGAGCAAAACTGCACCCTCTCCCCGTCACACTATTTTGCAGACAATTTTTGGGGTCTGCCAACCGCCCTCCCCCTTCCTTTTCCTGGGGACTCTCTGAAAGAGCTGCCTTCCTGATGTGGTGGCCGGACCAGGGAGTGTCCCCAGAAGGCCCACAACAGGAATCTGGGGGAGGCTGCTTGACGCCTCATTAAAACATTCCGAAGAAAACCCAAGATCCCGGGAGGGCTCGGCCCCCTCCTCCTGCCCTGTCCACAGGCAGGCGGTTCCCAGAGCTGGGGGCGCTGGAGATGGTGTTTAAGGGCAGGTGATATAAAAAGCTTCAACAAATCAATACAGAGAAGACAAATAACCCCTAGAAAATGGGTAATGGCTCTGAGCAAGCTCTTAGGAGGTGGACAAGAAACCAACTATAAAGACCAAAAGCTCCCGGTAAGTGGCAAATTAAAATGACAAAAGACACCATTTTTCACTGGTAAGAACAGTGAGGTCCAGTGGATGAGAGAGCGAGAGAGAGAGAGAGAGAGAGAGAGAGAGAGAGAGAGAGAGAGAGAGAGAGAGAGAGAGAGAGAGAGAGAGAGGGGGGGGTTGTGTGTGGGCAGGAGACCCACCTGGTCACTCCTGCTGCTCTGAGTGTGAACAGGACACGGGCATTTGAGGGTGAGATTTAGCCGTGCCAGTAAAATAACACCCGTGTGTGCTCTCAGAGCTAGCAGTGACAGATACCACCCTGCGGGGAAACGGTCACACAGAGACAACAGGGTTTTCCAAGGAGTGTCCCTGCAATGGTCTAGAATTACAAACATACAAATGAAAATTATTCAGAAATGCTCTAATTGTACATTCCTAGGAACTACTTAATGAATCCCAGGTTTTGGAATATTATGCAGCATTAAATAAAAAGATAAACTTATACTGACGTGAAGCTCTCCAAGACACCAGTTTTAAGTAGAAAAATGTACATGTACATGGCAGGGTGAGAGAGAGAGAGGGGAGAGAAAGAGAGACAGAGAGAGAGTTTGAGAGATAGATAGATAGAGAGAGAGAGAGAGAGAGGTTTAGGCATTTGCCTTGCATACAGTTGACCTGGTTATATCCCCAGCACTGTTTAAGGTCCCCTGAGCACCGCCAGGGATAAGCCCTGAGCACAGCTGGGTGTGGCAAAAAAAAAAAGAAAAAACAGCATAAGACAGAGTCCTATTGACACCAGTGATTTAAAAACAAAGCAAAAGCACAGATCATATCTAGATGGTTCCCAGAACATCTTTAGGAAACAAACAGAAAGAATTTGGGAGGCTTTTCGTGTTTCGGGGCCACATCTGGTCTTTGCTCAGGGAGAACTCCCAAGCAGAACTCGGGGAACCAGGCAGTTCCAGGTATCTAACCTGGGCCTCCAGCATGCAAAACATGCGCTCTGACCCCACCACCAGACTTTCAAAAAAAATTTTTTTTTCTGACTGGGGATATGGTTCCAAGGGCTAAAACTCAGAAACCAAAGAGCTAGTACAGTGGGTAGGGCACTTCCCTTGCACGTGGCAACCTGGGTTCAATCCCTGGAACGCCACATAGTCCCCTGAGACTTCCAGGAATGATTCTTGAGCTCAGAACCAGGAGTCAGCCTTAAGCACTGCTGGGGGTGCCCCCTCCCATAAAAGGGGGGAGGTGCTGGAGCTCATGACATGCATGTGTGAGGCCTGGGCTTGATCCTGGCACCTGCTGGGTGTGATCCAAAGACAAGGCAAAACAAAACAAAACAAAACAAAATCAAAGTCCAGGATGAGGCTGGAGAATAGTGAAGATGACCTCTATTTAATTTCTATTACTCGACTCTTTTAAAAGAATATTTCCAGGCACAAGTTATGAAATTAAAAACAAGCTAAAAGGAAAGGAACAGAAGCATTTTATTGAAGAAGACAAAGGGAAGCCAGAGCGGAGACTGGGGGCCTCAGCTGTGTTGGAGAGAGCTGGGGGCTGAAGTCGGGAGTTCGTGCGGCCACTGGGCTCATGCACACGCCTGGTTCTCTGGTGGGCGGGTGGCCAGGTGGACGAGGACTCTCTCGTGACCTAGCTTAGAGTTCAACACATTCTGGGGATCCTGGTGACCACGCCACCCCTCGCGCAGGCTGGGAGGGGACCCCGACACTCCCAGCCACCAGAGTCTGTCAAGTCTGATCCCGGGCATTCCCTCTGCACTCTAGCCCTGCCCCTCTGCTGCTCTCCAGCCTCTCCCCTGGTGCCTGGGAGGGTGTTCGTAGGATAAGGCATCCCAGGGACCGCCCCTTTGCCCCCCCCCCCCCCCCATTCACAATCTGGGCTCATTCCTTCCTCTGAACTTTACTCCCCGCTACAACCCCCAGCGACACTTGCTGCTCTGCTATGGTCCGCGTGGTACAGGATCCAGTCTCGGTCTCTCACAAGCAAAGCACGGCTCAGCCCCTTAGAACCCCCTCCCTGGTCCTGACATGCTTTGGTTCGTGGAGATGGGAGCCTGGTCCTGGAGCCAGCGAGGCAGACAGCATCCGGGTTTGGTGCCAGCATACTGCGGGTGCCAGTATCTGGTGGTTTGGTGCCAGAATACTGCTGGTGCCAGTATCTGGCGGCACCAGCTCAGAGCTGGGTGCAAGGGCAGTCCCTGGGGAAGGAAAGGGGCTGGCTGCTCTGTCTCTGGTGTTTCCAGCCAAGCCAAAGGGACTCATAGAGCACAGAGTGACCCTCTGACCATATCGCCTTTGGCCCTGAGGTTGGGTGTACTCAGGGCCTCATTAAGGCAGACCCAGCTGTGGCATCTTTGCTCCTTCCTCACCTGCAGCCTTGGACCAGGGCAGCCAGGCAAATTCTCAGCACGCGTCTCAGCCTCCCCAGAGATCTGGGTGGGGTCTTGGGGATCCGTATCCCCACATCCTATATATAGAGGCACACAGCTTGGCACTAATTGGCAGGCAGAAAATAGTGGTCTCATTGGCTATGTCTCGGGTCAGTTAAAAGGCAGGGACAACGGTGGAACCTGCCTCAGAGATGTTGGAACTGAACTAGTTAATAGGAGTTTATTGTTTTGCTTTTGTTTGGGGGCCACACCCAATGGTGCGCAGGGGG
The DNA here is from genome assembly GCF_029834395.1 of Sorex fumeus. Lineage (NCBI taxonomy): Eukaryota > Metazoa > Chordata > Mammalia > Eulipotyphla > Soricidae > Sorex > Sorex fumeus. The sequence goes on along the minus strand of NW_026606129.1, from coordinate 48,163,425 downwards.
GCTACTCCAGGCTCTGTGTTCTGGGGTAGGGGTGCTCCTCCAGGTCCTCGGGGGACATGGTAGAAAGGCTCAAACCCAGACCTGCATGCAAAGAGTGTGCTCAGCTCATTGAACCATCTCTCCGGGTCCTAGTCAACACTTGATAAAGTGCCGAGAAACAAGGAGAAAGCATCCCAGAAATATTTATGAAAAGAAAAGCTAGAACACAACAGACCCTGGCACTCTGTATTCTTAAGTGCACACACACACACCCACACCCGGCACTCTTGCAAGCCATGTGCGAACAGACAAGGGGGCTCAGTACTCACAGAACCCCGAAGAGCCCTGTCCCGACAGACACCCAGGACACCAGCCCCTCTCCCTGCCTATGTCTCTGCAGGCCCACAGGCGGCCCGTCCACTCACCTCAGAGGGCCACTGGGAAGGGTCAGAGAGGACAGGGGGGGTCTAGGTCCTGACATTTACCCTGCACTCTGAACCCCTGTTTTCTTTTTTTATTGCGGGGATTGGGGGGCCCTCCCAGGGAACCATGCGGTGCTGGGGATCGAACACAGGGCTCCCGCATGCAGAGCACGCGTAGCCCTTTGACTCAGCTCCCAGCCCCAGAACCGCTGCGGTTCCAAATGTAAGTCTGTGTAGTGTGATGTTTCTAGGCCTGGGGAAGTCCCACGATGCAGAGCTCTCATCCCTAGACTTCTCTGCCTCAGACCAGGGAACTCAGGGCAAAAGTCTCTGTCTCACGGTGGTCTTTTGGCAGCCAGAAAAATGGAGGCATGGAGCGACCGGGCCCTGGGGAAGGCCTCGGGGAATCCAGGGACTCCAGGGCTCTGCGGGCAGGGAGCCGATCGGTGGGAGGCTGCCTGCCAGTCAGACTGTCTCTCTAGAAGGCAGATGCCTCACCTGGGATCCTGGAAATCAGACACATGGGCAGACGGCTTGCTCAGCAGCTCGAGGTCCCGAGGGGGGAGCCCGCACGCCCGTCCTCACATTAGGAAGGTGCTATCCTCCTGTCTCCAGCCCTGCCTCTTCCTTCTTGCTGCTCTGGCTCTATCCACTCCTGTGCTGGGGAGTTCTCAACCCCAAACTTCTTTGTCTTTCTTTTTTTCTCTTCCTTGCCTCATTTCCCTCAGGCTCTTTCCCCTCGGGGCCTCTTGGTCCCCCACTCTTAGTAGGATGCAGACTGCGGTGGGGAGATTGGTGTCTCCCATTTTCCAGGGGTTCCCACCCTCACCGGAGTGGTATTCTGTGATGTCTCAGGATCCGCTTGAGGACTCCCATGCCACGCTCCACTCACTTCCCAGGGCAAAGAGCTTCCATTCTGGGTAAAGCTGGGCACGAGTGCATGTCCATGCATGCATGTCCTCCTGAGGGCTGAAGGGGACCCCGGCATCCTGCCATCCAACATGGGTAATTCTGACCTCAGACCCACAGCCCTGTATGGCAGAGCGCAAACAAAACTTGCCGTCCAGAGCCCCCCGCCAGAGCCAATCTGAGGGACCCTACACCAGTCTTCTGCTTGACCACTCTGTCATCTTCCAGGGGTGTAGACCAGGCCAGCAGTACTCATAGAAGAAGAAGTTAAGGGTACCGCAACCAGATGTCCTGACCTGGGACCCCAAGCACAGCCTTCAGGAACAGGGAGATCTCAGGAAGTCACAGCCCTGGCACCTCCAGATAATGAGCTGGGATTGAGGATCCCCAGTTGGAGTGAACCTTCACCCAAGTTAGGTTACAAGCCTGGCACCCCAGAGGAAGCCCACAGCCCATCCTGGGGTGCGGGCAGGGGACCCCGAGAAGAGATCAGCCTGTCCTGCGGTGTGGGCAGGGGGACCCTCGGGAGAGCTCACAGCCTGTGCTGGGGTGCGGGCAGGGGACCCCAGAAGAGCTCACAGCCTGCGCTGGGGTGCGGGCAGGGGACCCCAGAAGAAAGCACAGCCCGTCCTGGGGTGTGGGCAGGGGGCTCTCAGGGAGAGCCCACAGCCCGTCCTGACGGGCGGCAGGGGGACCCCGAGAGAGCCCCCCACAGTCCTGGGGTACCGACAGGGGGACCCCAGAGAGAGCCCACAGCCCGTGCTGGGGTGCGGGCAGGACACTTACCAGCGCGTACGCGGAGGTGAGCACCGGGCAGCAGAGCAGGAGCGCCAGGCCGGGCGCGATCCGGGCGGCCCCCATCGCCACCGCCTAGGGCCCTGTCCCTCGGGGCAGCCGCCGTCGCCGGCCCTGGGGGGGTGGTGGTGGTGGTAGTGGGGTTCAGAGCTGCGTCAGGCGGGACGGCCCCGCCCACGCTCCGGCCTAGGGGACCCCGGCGGCCCGGCGGCCCGAGGCCCCGGGGCCCGGCGCGGGGCCCATGCGCCCAGGGCGAGCGAGCGGACGGGCGCAGAGCAGAGCGAGAGGGAGGGAGGAAGGGAGGCAGCCGGGGGCCGGGCGGGCGGCGGGCGGGCGCCGAGCGCTGCGGAGCTGCCCGTCTGCCTCGGAGCGGAGAAATCACATCCATATGGCCGGGCCCCCCGCCCCCGGCCCGCCTCCCACCCCCCGCCCCCCTCCGCGCCGCCTTTTCTTTCTTTCTTTCTTTCTTTCTTTTTTCCCTCTCCCCCTCTCTTTTGGGGAACTGGGAGCTGTGGCTTCGCCCCACGCCCAGTGGGGGGAGGGGCGGGGGAGGGGTTGGGGTCGTGGTCTGCAGGGGGCGAAGCGGGCTGTTATTTTTAGCTCCGCCGCGGGAGCAAATAGGGGGGCAAACTGGGCGGGGCGGAGCCGGGGTGGGGGGGCGCGCAGCCCGGCTCCGCGATCCCAACTTGGGAGCGACAACTTAAGTGCTCGGGCGCTCGGTCCCGTCCGGCGGGCGGTCGCCACCCGCGCGCCCCCTCCGCAGCATCCCGGGCCGGGCCCGGTCCCTCCGCCCGTCCGTCCGTCTGTCCGTCCGTCCGTCTGCGCGCCTGTCAGGCGGGCGCACGCTGCCGGCTCTCGGCCGCTTGCTCCTGCAGCAGCCCCAGCTCCATTTCGGTCACTCCCTGGCTCGCTCCCTCCCCTCCCCCTGCTCGCTCCCTCTCTACGAAAACATTTGCAAGTTTCCAAAAAAGCCACGGAGCCGAGCGGCGCGGGGCCGGCGGCTCCAGCAGCCCCGAAGAGGCGCCGCCGAGGGACCCCCGAGACGGCCCGGGCCTCCCCCCGTCCCCGCTGTCCTCCCGCTCCGCTCAGGCCCGGGGCCGCCCCGACCCCACTCCGGGCGCCGGTGCCCCCAACCCCGACTTACTCCGAGCGAGCCGCCGCGGCCCCCGCCTAGCCATGGATGTCGGGGACCCCCCGACAGCCTCCCCCGGACAGCGCCCCGTCCGCGGCCCCGGGGGGGCTTCATGGAGCGCTCGGGCTCCCCCAGCGCCGCCCGCCGCGCGCGCGTCCCTCGCCGGCGTCTGCCGCGCCCTCCCCCGCGCGCGCCGCGCCCGCCCCCGGCCCCCGCCCCCCGCCGCCCACCCGGGCGCGTGGACGGGCCGCGCCGGACCGTGCGGCGGCGGCCCCGGGTGTGCGTGTGACATCGGGCGGGGAACGTGGCGGCCGCTTCTCTCCCCCGCCCGGCACGGGTCGCTGTTTTTATTTTTCCAGCTCGCCGGGCCCCGGGGAGGGGGATGAGGGGGGTGGGGGCCCCCACCCCCGACCTCACGGGCCGGGCCGCTGCCCCGAAGGAGCCCCGCGCGCCCCGGGCCCCGCGCTGTCGGTTGGCCCGCGGGACTCCCCGCCCGGGGCTGCCGCTACCCCACCCGCCCCCACGCCCCGCAGCGGGCGCCTCCCTGGAGGGTCCGAGCGCGCGGCCCTGGACCCGCCCCGCCCCGCCCGCAGTGCGGGCAGGCTCGTCCCTCTCGCCCGCCCTCGGTCCCTCTCCGGGTCGGGCTCTCCGGGAGTCCCGACCCCTCCAGATGCCCGCCGGCTCCGCCCCTGGCTCCACCCCGGCGCCTCGAAGCTGCAAGACCCGTCCGGGGCTCTGCGGAGACTCCCACCCCCTCGAGCCCCCCACTAACCCTCGCCCAGCCCATCGCTGTCGTCTCCGCGGGTTCGAGTCCACCCGGGACTTGGGCGCAAAGGAAAGAGGAAACTCTGAGGGCAGGGGTCGGACAGGGGCAGAGCTTACGGGCTGGTACCCACTAGGGGCCTCGAACCCCTGCCTGCCACCGGGGCACCTGAGAAGGCCTGGGATACTTGAGACAGGGTAGGAAGAGGGGCAAAGTGACTGGGCCCCGGGGGCATGCATCTGAGCTGCAGGACAGTTTCTGCTGTGCCTCTTACCAATTGTGTGTCCTGGGCACGGCTGTCCCACTGTTCGGAAGTCAGTTTCCTCATCTGTAAAATGGGGAGTTGGGAAGTCGATTCAAAGGATTTTTTTTTCAGCTCCTCTATATCAGTGGTTGTCTGGGCCCAGAGCTCTGGAGGCTCCCCAGACGTGGTCTGTGGAAACAGAGTTCCTCAGAGCCCTGGGATTGGGAACACCGCCAATGTCCAGAAGCCCCCTCCTCTCCAGCTCACCCCCCACCACATCTCCATAGCCTCCTATGGCCACACTCTCCCCCAGGGTCCAGGGCATTCCTTGTTCTGGGGACTAAATGGTGTTGTTGGAGGCAGCCTCTCTCCCCGGGTTCACGCTCTGCCTCTCCCCTGCAGGGTCTCTGCCATCAATACTCTCTGCTTAGTTAGGACCGTCCTTCTTTAGGTCCCATCTGCTCCATTTGAGAGCTGGGGTCGGGGGAGGTGAAACCGCCCCATGTGGAGGGTGGGTTACTCGGGAGCAGGGACAGAAGCCCCGAGGCCCAGAGTGAGCATCTAATGAACGCTTGAGGGACTTAGGGGTTTTATTTTGTGTGGTCTCAGCTTCTGGTCTCTGTGCCCAAGTTGCTTCTGTTCTAACTTTTCGTGGTTCGATGACTGCTACCACCAAATAGGAAAAAGAACATCCATGGAGGGGTAGCGGGCCTTAGGAGATAGAACTAGGGGTTGACGGGAGTCCACCTCAGGTATGACAAGGCAAAGCTCAAGATCTAGTGTGTGTGTGGGGGAGCGGGGGGCACAATCATAGTTGCCTTTAATGGGCTGGAGATGAGCTGCAGAAGGGGCTCTGGTTTGCTTTGGGCCCCTTTAAGGCATTTCCTTTGCTTAAACTTGTGTACTTCAGCCTTGCGGAGTCCACTGCTGTGGGTGGGGCCATGGATCCCCTAAGTCACCCCCAGACCTCTGGTTAAAATACCACCATGAGTCTGTGGGTGTCACATATTAACTGGGAGCCAGCACCCCAGGGCCTGGCACAGCCAGTCTGTCCTTTTTTTGACAGCAACCCTGGGGCCCAGGTCAGTTTCAGGTCAGTTTCAATGGCATTAAGAAGGAGCTGGTGGAGGGTGTGTGTGTGTGTGTGTGTGTGTGTGTGTGTGAGAGAGAGAGAGAGAGAGAGAGAGAGAGAGAGAGAGAGAGAAAGAGAGAGAGAGAGAGAGTCCCTGTGGAGTCCCCTCTGATACCCAGGCTGGGGCCCAGGAGGAGGAAGAAGAGACAATGTCACTGGAGCTCAGGCTGATGCGGGTGCCCCAGCTGTTGCCACGCCACAACCACTAGAAGGGCTCCAGCCAAGGTACACAGGCCCTGGGCCCACGGTGGGTGCCAGACTCAAACAGGAAGGACGAGGGCCCGGCTCCGAGCCCTGCAGCCCAGCCTCGCTCAGAACCCCCATTGCTCCAGCCTGGGGCTCGCCCGAGAAGCTCACCCAAGAGAGCCTCCTCCATGCCTTACCCACCCTCCTAGCCTGAGTCCCCCAGTCAGCCCCAACCCCAGTCTCCACCCTATCCTCCACCGGAGCTTAACCACTAAGTGGAATTCTATCCCAGCCTGATCTCTAACCCCTGGCTGAACCCTGACCCCCACCAGAGCATCCCTGGAGCGGCAACTCTAGACCACTCTCTGATTCCAGGCCCCCTCTGGAAGCCTTTCAAGGCAAGGTAGGGGAGAGGATGGCCAGGCCGTAAGTGAACTGAGGTGCCACTTTTACAGCCGTTTCGGCTGCTCATAAACACCCCCTGCCCGGCTGAGTCACTGGGGGCTCCCGGGGCAGCGGGTCAGGCAGCCCCCTCCCCTGGAGCAGGAAACCTGGCCTTCTCACCTCTCCAGAGGGTGGAGGGAGGAAAGCGGGGGGCACAGGGGGTGCGGGGGGGGGGTGCTGGCAGTGTGGGCTTCCTGTCTCTGATCCCAAGGTCACAGGCCCCCTGCAGCAGGGACCCTATCGCAAACATGCCCCCTCCCATACCTTGTCTGTCCCCCAGCACAGGTACACACACATTCACCCAGCCTCATCCCTCCACCCTGCACCCCACTCCCCTGGACCCCGCTTACCTGGACCTCGCAAGGCCTTCTGAGAAGGGCCCGGAGCTACAGAGCCTGCTCAGGTTGGCTCCGGGGAGGCCATGGGTAGCCCTGGGCTGCCCGTGAGGGCCAGGCTGAGCAGGGCTGTTACTGTCAGCACAGGAAAAGGCCTGAGTCAGTTTTCACTGAAAAGAAAAATTAATTATTTTTTACCAAGCCCAGCACTTGCCTAGGACTTTGTCCCAGAGCCCTGGTGCGGGGCAGAGGCAGGTCCGAGTATACTAGTGTTCAGGCCACCCCACTAACCCCCATCTGTCTTCCAGGCTCCCACCTGCTCAGGTCCTCACGGGTGTGTGTGTGTGTGTGTTTGTGTGTGTGTGTGTGTGTGTGTGTGTGTGCTCCAGTGGTTCTTCCCTGGCCTGGCCAAGCCTCTCTTTAACTCTCCTTCTGTTTGTTTCGTGTCTCTGCCTGCCCTGGCCAGTCCTTTCCACGTCTGAGACTGTCCAGGTCATCAGGAGCTATGAGCACACCCTCTGTGGGTGACTTTATTTGGGTTTGGTCACTTGCAGAAATCTGAGGCTGAGTCTGACGCATATCTAGGGGACAGGCAGGAAACTGAGGCCCAGCGGGCTAGTCATCCAACCTGGGTCCTCAGCTAGGAGAAAGGTGAGGACCCTCGTGTCACCCAGCCTTTGTGCTGACCCCTATAGCCCCAGCGTCCCCCGTGTCCCATTCCTGGAACTAGCTGGGGAGCCTGCTCTCTGCCCTGCTCCCAGACACCACCCCTGGTCCGGGGCCTGTTGAAGCAGTTGGAGGTCACAGAGCAGGGGCCAGTGAACAGGGTGACCTCCTTCCATGGGTTTGTGTGACAAGCGGTCGTACAGTCAGAGCTGCACCTGAGGATAAAAACAGGCATAGAAGGAGGAGCGCCTGCACCACTCTGGGACTGAGCCCTCAGCCCTGGAGCCCCTGGCGGGAGACCGCCCACCTGCCTGAACCCAGCCTCCGCTGGTTTGTACCTGGGAGCTCCAGGCTGGGTCTGACAAGGTGTAATGATTCACGTGGCAGCCAACGCTCAGCACATTCCAGCCGTAGCCCCCAGAGTCCAGCACGTGAAGCCGCTGACCCCAAACCTCCCCCCAGCTGCTGGGGCATGTCCCTAGAGCCAACGTCGCCAGAGGTGACCCCTCCCCAGGCCAGGTTTCCCAGATTCCTGGGGAGGGGACCTGTCTTTGCCGTTTTCTAAATACTCTCTAGCTCTCAAACTAAAAAGAAACCAAAAAGACAGGGAGAGCGGTGGTCTAGAGGGTGGACTGAACGTGTAATTCCCCCCCCCCCAAAAAAAAAGGCTGTGTCCAATGTCCCACAGCATGTCCAGGCTCTGGCCCCTTGGCCCCGGGCTCTCCCCAGGTTTATTGAATTGAAGGGGACCTCAAGGATAACGGTTGTTCTGTGAGTAGGCACGGGGGCAGGGGAAGATGTGGTTGTGGGGGCAGGTGAGTGGACCTCAGAACAGTGGGCAGCTTGCTCAGGAAGGGCAAAAGTCTGCCTTCCATCGCTACCCACTGCTCCGTGCCCCTCCGGTCGTCTCCAAGGAGACTTTTCCTCTTCTGAGTGCCCCTCCCTGCCCTTCCCACTGTTCCCATCCTCAAGGGCCAAGGGGATAGGAGAGAGAGTGCCCTGACCTGAGAGTGTTCTGTGCTCGTGGCCTCAGTTTCCTAGTCTGTCATTGGCAAAAGGGCAGGGCAGTTCACACTTGGGTCTTGGGTGCAGACCGTGAAGGTCTGTGGCCCCGCCCCCTTCGCATCTCAGGGGTGACTGTGCATACCAGGCCCGGTCACTACAGTGGGCCCCAGCACAGGACTCTGAGGGGTGGGTCTGGCCCTCAGCTCCGGGGACAGGAAGTCGTATTTCGGTCCTGGGTCCTGGGGAAGGAGGACGGGGGAGAATGGGCGCTCAGACCCAGTCGTGTTTACTCGGGCCCGGCCCCCTCTGAGCTCAACAGCCCCATTCATTGGGAGCCCCATAAACCCTTTGGGGCTCCCTGAGGCTCCAAATGCCAGGACGCCGGGTCTGGCTGCCGCCTTCCAGTCCTGCGGGGGACCAGGGGCAGCAGGTGGGGCACGAATGCGGCAGGGCTGAGGGTGGCTCTCGGAGCCTCAGACACACTCGGCTTCCAGATCTTCGCATCTGGGGAATGGGGCCTGCACATGGCAGAACAGTTGAGGGCCATCCAGGGGTCTTCAAGGCCCCTTAGCATAGGCTCATGGGAACAAATATCCGCTCACCTGACTTTCTCGTGGAGACCCCCATTTTGGGTTGCTCATGATACGCCCCCGAGGGTGCGTGCCCTAATTGCCTGCCCCATGGGAATCCCTCCTCCTCTCTATCTCCACACCTGACAGCCTCACAGGGTCCCCCATATGTGCCAGCAGTCATTGAAAAGATGAGGATGAGGATGAGGTAGGACGCAAGTACTAAGCTCTGAGTCTGCTCTATTCTCGTGCTGGGGACCTGTGCCTCTGTGCGGGCCCCGCCAGCATGCTTCGTCTCTGCTGTGCAGACGTCGGTGAGAAGCATGGTGCTAGGGGCCTGAATCTACACCGCTTCAGGTGACCTTGAAATATTCTTTTTTTTTCTTTTTGGGTCACACCCAGCGATGCTTAGGGGTTACTCCTGGCTCTGCACTCAGGAATTATTCCTGGCAGTGCTCAGGGGACCATATGGGATGCTGGGAATCAAACCCAGGTTGGCCGCATGCAAGGCAAACGCCCTACCCGCTGTGCTATCACTCCAGCCCCGAAATATTCCTTCTTTTAGCCCAGGTTTCAGGTCCCCCTGCAAACTGGTGCGAGAGAGGTAATTCTCCCCTCTACATCCCACCCCCCTCCCCCCAGGTAGGGGTTCCCTCGTGGGGCTGCTGGTGGCAGGAGGGACAGGCTGGAGCAAAGCCCCCTCCCAGGTCCCTGGCTGCTGGGCTGCTAACTGTGTCCCGCTCTTCCCAGACGCCTTCCTGGTGGGGTGTGTGACTTCCCGCTCCAGCGGGTTGTAAAATCCCCAGAAGCTTGGTGGGTCCCTGTGGGGGAGGGGGTCTGCTCCTCGGAATCCCCCCTCCCAGGCATCTTTGACACGTGTTTCCGCCTCTCCCAGCATGGGCTCCCGTTGCTGCTATTTATAACCTTTAAGAGCTCCTGCCGACAGCAAAGTTTTCTTAAACTCAAAATATCACTGAGGTCCTGGGCACGCGTTCCAGAGCGGGCCGGGCCCTGTGGTTTGAGGGGACGAGGGGGCCAGCAGGAGGAGGTGACGGGGAGGGTTTTGCTCAGACACGGGTCCTGCTTAGCATGGTGGCACAGAGACCCTGGTGGTGGTGGTGGGGAGGGATGGGGGTGGGGGGGCTCCTGGGTCTTGACACTTGGTACTACTTGGCCTGGAGGGAGCCTCTATGTGGGTGGTCCTTGGGCAGGCAGGGCCATTCGAGGCCTCAGTTTCCTCTCGTTCTGATTGCCTCGGGGGGACACGAGCTGGGTGAGGCAATGAGCTGGCAGTGACACTGGGAGCATCTCGGGCCGGGACCAGAGCCGCGTGGGACTGATTCCCCAGCATCCAGCATGGAGCTGGGCCCTGAAGTGCACGGACGTTGGCTGAACTGGTCAGAAAGGGGAAGTTTATAAAACTGTGTGGAATGGTAATGTCCAGAGCGAGGCCACGGTGTGCCAGAGGTCACCAGCTATCCAGACCTAGTACTCCGGAGCCTTCCAACACCGAGGCCCTTGGAGTTACTGAGACTTGTGGAAGGGTGGAAGGGCCCTGGGCAGAGGATGGGGGGATCCCTGCTTTGAAGGAGGCTCAGAGATAAAAGGGGGGGCAAGTGCATGCCACTCAGGGAACTTCCTGTAGCCCCCATGCCTGGGGGTCACATCCCAGCAACTGTGTCTGGGCCCTTCTGCTCCCTCCAGGGGAGGAGACACTGCAGCCTGGTGCCCAGCTGGGGCACAGAGCTCTTAACCTTCACGTTCTCTGGAGGACATGAGTGGTTGAGAGCCCCTGCCTTCCACTGAGCCCCTTCCCTTTCTGCCCGAATGAGCTGGAATACAGTGTGCAGAGGACTGATTTTCAGGCCTTTGAGCATATCCGATCCCCATCAGCACTGTCCTCCTCCCACCCTTTTCTGGCCCAGCCTGGCACCCCCAACCTCCCCGGCTCAGGACTCCCCTTCATGGTTTAGACTCAGGCATGACCAAGAAGAGGGGTGTTGAACAAGGCCTTGCAGGAAGAAATCAAAGACAGAGAGAGAGAGAGAGAGAGAGAGAGAGAGAGAGAGAGAGAGAAACAGACAGACAGATAGTCAGACAGATAGACAGACAGAGACAGAGGTGAGATTTTTGGAAGGTCCTGCCTGACAAACCCTGTCCCATGTGCCCTCCTCTGCACTCTGTACCACTCATTGCTCAGACACGGCAGCACTTACCTGGTGCTGAGCTGGGCTGGACGACTTGGCAGCTCAGAGGATGGGGCACATCGGGCCCACCCCCACCTCCCATCTCCCCTCCCAGAGAGCTCCCTGCCAGACCAGAGTGAGCCGTCAGCTTTCCACTGTGACTTGTCCTTCCTTCTATGCATCTTGAGGACTCTTGTTTGCCCTTCAAATGTCCCCTCCTCTCCGAGGTCTTCCTGGGCCTGTAGCATTCCCCCACCCCCAGGCCCCTGGCAGGGTAAGATGTCAGGACTCCTGGATTCTTTATTGGAGGTGGCATATCCGGCAGTGTTCAGGGGCTACTCCTGGTTCTGTGCTTAGGAGCGCTCCCTCCCAGCAGTGCTCAGGGAACCGTATGTTGCTGAGCATGGTACCAGGGTCTCTCAAAGCAGGGGCTCTCTGGCCCTAGGACCCCTGATTCTTGCCTTAGACCTAAGAGCCTGTGGGCCCCAAGGGCAGAGCCTGGGGCTTCCCTGAGACCCCGCTGAGTCCTCCCTCTCTCAAAAAGCAACCCCTTGTCCTGCATCTCCGCATAGTCATTGCTTGGAATGTGGGGTTACAGCCCCCTCTCGTTTTGACCCCACTCCCCCACCCCCACCCCATGTCCCCCCGCCACTGCCAGCCTCAGTTTTCTCATCAGGAGAGAGAGAAGCGTAGGATCTCACAAGAACCCTTCTCTGACTCTGGATATTTCCCTGCCATATGTTCCCCTCCAGGGAATCTTAGGAGCACAAACTCTTCCATGGTACATTCCGGGCAAACCAGGGGGTGACCCAGGGAGGTTAGAGGTCAACAGGGCAAGTAGGAGGCGCAAGCATGGGAGGCCTGGGGCTGCGTGGAGGGCGGGCCCAGCGCTAGTGGGTGTCCTCAGTGCAAGGGAGGGGGAAGCTCAGCACATCCTTGGTCTGGACCTGAAGGTCGACTGGGCCCTGCCCCGCTGCCGGAGGTGGTGATGGCTCCTGGAAGCCACAATCAATGGAGCCTCTTAGTGGCTCCCGACCCCAAACTGCATGCACTGTGGTTAGAGGCCCGGCAGGGTTGGGGGCAGGCGTGCACTCTCCTTCCCTTGCTGCGGTTCCCACTGTTGCTTGTATACCTGCATGGAGGCAGGACCCCTCTTCAGACAGGTGGGGCTGGCTCTCGATGGGGGGGGGGGTACCAAAAGTTCCCTTGGCCTTCTGGTTCAGGCTTATGCACAGCCCTGGACTTGTGCAGGATTCCAGCCACTGTCCCTGGCAGACTCAGCCCCGTCTGGGTGCAGCTCAGGCCTCTAGCAGGCCCCGGGACCTGGGCAGGAAGCAGAGGCCTCTCCAGGTGAGGAGGAGATTGAGGTGAAGCATGCCCCAGGCCGACCACACTGTGAGGACGTGGCGGCCGCTGCTCCTGAGCAAACGCTGAGATCTCTGAAGGGGAGGACTCAGCAGTCAGTGAGGGGACCAGGACCAGAATGGGGTGCCTAGCTGACCCTGACAACTGACTCGAGCCAGCACCCTGATTACTTTGGTTGTTTTCTTTTCTTTTCTTTTCTTTTCTTTTCTTTTCTTTTCTTTTCTTTTCTTTTCTTTTCGCTTTTTTGGGTCATACCCGGCGATGCACAGGGGTTACTCCTGGCTCTGCACTCAGGAGTTACTCCTGACGGTGCTCAGGGGACCATATGGGATGCTGGGAATCGAACCCGGGTTGGCCGCGTGCAAGGCAAACGCCCTACCTGCTGTGCTATTGCTCCAGCCCCACCCTGATTACTTTGAATGGGAGATGTGTATCTCTTGACTTTCTTTCGTTTATTATTTTTTTGGGGGGTAGGGGGAGGGCCACATGTGGTAGTGTTCATGGGTCGCACTTAGCCCTGTGCTCAAGGGCCATGCCTGGCAGTGCTGGAAGATCTTGCAGTGTCAGGGTTCAAACCAGGGCTGCAGTGCCCATAGCTGCCACCCCTGCAAGAGCTGTAACCTTTGTACTAGCTCTCCGACCCTCCCGTATCTTTCTAGTGCTTCCCCCCACAGCCCCCTGCATACTCCTGAGACACATGCCTCAAGCTGTGTGGAGCACCTATGCGGAGCACCTCCTGTGGCCCCCTGGTGCTGAGCCTCCCACATTGTCTCCATCTTCTCCAGGCCCAGCCCCAGCAACCCCTGGGCTGCTGACTGTGAGGGCTCAGTCCACACCCCAGAGCCCCTCAGAGTCAGCCCCCAGGCCAGCCCGGTGAGGACTCGCTTGTCTGCAGTCCTCCCTCTTTCTCCTCTGCCTGTTCTGGGGTCCGGGAGCTGGGAAAGGAATGGGTTGGGAGCCTTCCAGAGAGCCCTTTCCCACGAGAGCCGAGCTCTGACCCCGGTTCTTATCGGGCCGGGCTGTGCCAAGAACAACACAGATGGTAAGGCTCGCAAGACCCAAACCTGGGGACACTGACCTCCGGAGGCCCAGCTGTTCTGTTGCAGCCTCTGTTTCCCTCCTGTGGCCAGAGGCAGAGGCAAGCGGGAAGGTTCCGAGCAGCTGGACACATGCCCTCAAGCTTGCGCATGCAGGTCCAGCCGGGCCGGGCAGGACTCCTGACTGCTCTGGCCTTTCTCTGCCTCTCATCCTTACCCGTTCCTTTCCTCGTCCCACCCTCAGCAGTCTGGGTTGTGATATGCTGGGGTTCACATTGTAAAGACATGCATACTTGCGAGGGTGCAGGAGTGATGGGACCACGCACAAGTGCCTGAACACACGTGTAAAAAGCTGGGTTGCGAGGTTTTGCAGGAGGATTTGGGTTTAAAGGTGGGTACCTGGGCATCTGCCAGACTGCCGGCCATGCTCCAGGGGACTGGCACTCCTGAGTGAGTGAGAGTGTGGGCACATGCGTGGCCACATACACAAGTCTGTGGGATTCCTGTTAGCCCCATGTGCAGAGCGCAGGGACTGGTGAGTTTTACCAGACAGAGGCAGACACACAGTGGGAGAGAGGTTAGTCCATCTGGGGTTCCCTCTGTGCATGTGATGTGTGTGCGCGCGCATGTGTGTGTGCACGTGTGTGCATGTATGTGTGTGTGTGCCCGTGTGTGTGCACGCTCGTGTGTGTGAGTGCCTCTGTGTGTGTGTGTGTATACATGCGTGTCCCTGTGTGTTGTATTTTAGACATAACCACACTGGCAGCGGGTGGGTATATAAATACCCACACAGGCAAAACAGGCAGGTACCGGAATTGACTGGAACTATTCCTGGCGGGGGGCTCGGGCCACTTTTACTGCAGCGTCCACACCCTGGGCCACAGTGCGTTTTTGTGTGGCCACTGGAGGCAAGGCCACAGCTGGTGTTGGGTGGGGTGGGTGGGGACAACCCTGGGTCTGGTGGGGCCACCACAGCTAGGTGGGGTCTGGAAGGGGACAGAAAGGGAGGCTGGCCAGCCACCATGGATGGAGTCTTCTGCTCTCCACAATGATGTCACCTCTTGGCCGTCCTGCCTCCGCCTCCACCACTGTCCCCTGCACTTCTGCCATTGTACCCTCTGCCCCCAGTTTCTTCCTTCGTGGCAGGCAGGAGCCCACCGACCCATTTTGAGGTATGGAGGTGCGTGAATGGGAGGCAGGAGGCATGTGTTATCCCCAGAGGGCGGGAACCCTGGCTCTCAGCGTTGGATGCTGGGGCCCCCTTTGTCTTCAACCCCCCGCATCCACCTCTCGCTCCTGTTTCTCAACCCAACCCCGTCTGTGTCTGTGGTTCCTCTCTGTCGCCGTTGGGGTCCCCATCTCCCATTTCTGGGCGATGGCCCCCGGGGCTCGGCCCCTCCTCCCAGCCAGCAGGAACTGTTTGCCTGGGACAGTCGGTCCATCCAGCCAAACAACCACCCAATTCAGCCGCCTCGTCTGACTGACGGTTTTTTTTTCCCCTGCTAAATTTACTTGCATTTGGGACTGAATTGGCCATTCAATAGAGGTTGTGTCCACATGCCCCCACGCGGCCCCATGCCAACAGATGAATCGGCTCGCAGGCAGACACGTCCTCAGGACCAGGAGGACCAGGCCACGTTGGTCCACACGGGGCCGCAGCTTCGGGAGACGCACAGAGCACAGGAGTGACCAAGGCCCACACCATTGTCAGGCGCTTTGGGGCTACCTGCGTGAGCCCCACCTCGCTGGTAGCACATGCTCACGCTCACAGCCTCGCACCCGACAGGAGGAAGCCACGGGCGGAAGAAGGCGCAGGCCCGGCCCCACCCACAGCCCAGGCTGACCTCAGGGCCCGCTCATCCACATCCTCCTCTGCCCTCACCTCATCTAGGTGGGGTATCTGGTCATCTCGGGCCACCGCGGAGCCCCTGCAAACCGTAATAGCAGCTCCTGGACCCTGATCCTAAAAGGGGACTCATTTTTTTTTCTTCCAAGGACAATAAATATTTACTCTTTGGGAACCTGCTGGTGGGAGAGTACAGGGTTTGGCCCAGCGGCGGGGAATGTCCAGGGTAGTTGAGCGAGGCCACCCGCCTGACTCAGGGGGAGGAAAGGGCCCCTCCAAAGGTCAGCCCAGTGGGCAGCGTGGCCAGCCAGCACTGGGGCTCTGCCTCTGCTCCTTCCCGATGACCCCGTGAAGGCCTTTATTCTCTCTGTGCCTGCGTCCCCTGGCCCCCTTGACCCTCCTGTCTCAGAGTCTTTCTCTCCACCCACCCCTGAGTGCTCTCAGGGTGCCTGGTCCCAATTCAATAACGGGTTCAGTGACGTGAGATGTGAGTAGATCAGCCATGCAGAGGGCAAGACCGATGCCCCCAGCTAGGGTCCACCTCTCACACTGGTTCTCGGAGAGCAAGCTTGGGCCCTTCTTCTAGAATGGGTCAAGCTTGACCAACGTGTCCCCACCAACCCTGTCCCCCATGAAGTCCCTAAAGGCTCTCGCTGCCCGCCCCTCCCTCGTGCTCAGTTTGGGCTCCCAAATATAGCGGCTGTGGCCACAGCCGGCCAGGACACCACAGCCCCAAGCGTCAGTCCTGGGCCGGGATCAGAGGGGCAGAAGCTGATTATAGGTCCCTGGGCCAAACCCAGGACTTGCCTGCCAGCCCGCTGGGCCCTGCCCCCCTCACCCCCAGAACCACAAGGTTGGAGCATCTGGTCCCCGTCAGCACAGTGGGCAGGGGAGGGGCCTGAGGGTTGTGTTTGGCCTGTGAGGACAGAGTTGCCTGTGTGTGGCGAGCGGGTGGTGAGGATGGGCTGGGACCCACGGGCAGGGACCGTCCCCTGCGCCCTGGATCACCTGGGCAGATGGGGAAACTGAGGTCAAGAGGAGCCCCGAGGAGCTGGGGGCGTGTGAACCCTCCAGCCTTCCCCTTTGGCGGCTCCTTCCCATCTCTCGAGCGTGGGGCTGTGTCTCTGGGAAGCCGGCCACATCCTGTTGGTGGCAAAGCAGCCCTGCTGGGAAGCCTTCCTGGGAGCCCCACTTCCAGCCGGGGTCCAGGGGGCCCAACTGTGTGTGTGCTCCTCGCCTCTCCACCTCCTTCTCCCCGCTCCGGGCCCCTGGGCCGCCTGACCCACCTTTAGCTAGAGTTGCAGTGCAGCTGGGCGGAGACTAGGGCCCTACGCGGGGTCCACTTTGTTGGGCAACCAGGCCCAGGGGAGTGGGTTGACAGCCATAGAGAGGTAAACCTGAGCCCTGGGGGTGAGCTCGGGCCCATGGGCCTGTCCACGACTGGACAGGGTCCCCAGGACCCACTGCATGGCAACGTTTGACCTACTTCTAAGGCTCTGGGTCTGGCCCAGGCCGCGTTCTCGACTCCTCCGGGAAGTGTGGGCCTGCGTCCCAGCCCAGAGGCCACGGGCCAGGAGGGGCGGTCTGGGGCGGGCCAGGGCGGTCTGTGGAGCCTGTGGCCAGGGGGACAAGGGTACACGGGGAGCCCAGTGCTCGCTCCCAGCCTCTGGTTCCTGGGCCTAACAGGCAACCGGGCCTCACCCTTCCTTCCCTCCCCTCACCCTTCCCTACCATGTGGCCACCATATTCTGAGCTGCCTCAATTGGCTCTGACAGGATGAGGGACATTCCTCATGCCCTTCTGAACATTACCAGGAAGGTCTGCCAAGCATTCCCATTCTGTTTGCCAAGAGTTTGCCCCCTGCCCCGCCCTTGTCTACACAGTTGGGCTGGCAGTGGCCGTGCCACGTGGAGGAGCTCCTGCAGGCCCTGTCCTGGGTCCTGGTGCCACTTGTGTGTGTGGGCCTGGCGTCCGGGGTCAGACTCTCTGGGACCTCGGCCTGGGCTCTGGGGTCTGGGTCTGCCATGCTGGATATGGGGGTGCTGGTCTCCAGGGCTGGCTCAGGGGCTGGCCTCTGGGTTCCAGATTCCCTGGCCTAAGTCTGAGGCCTGGGTTTGGGATTTCAGGTTCCAGATCCGCAGTCTGGGTCTCTGAGGTCTGGGAGCAGAGGGATGTGTCCCCAGGCAGCCTCTAGCCAGCTCCCTCCTCTCCTGGCGGGATCCTTCTGTTTCTGGGCTGGGATTCTGGGTACTGGGTCTGGGTTCCCCATCTGAAGGTCAGTTCCTGTCCCTTCTGCGCCCTCTGCTGGCTGATCACCACAGTGCAGCGAGCTGGGCTCAGCCTGCGGCTCCGGGACCCCTCCCACTGGGACAGGATCCTCCAACTATTGGGGGAGGGGGAGTGGTTTAAAGGGCAGCTAGGGTTGAGGTGAGCCTAGGGGCTGCTTCGGTCTGCATCTCTGTCCGGGGAGGCTCCTGCACTTGCCAGAACTTCTGCCAGTCGGCAGCAAATCCCTCCCCGTTCCCAGGTCCCTCTTGGCCTTCACCCTCACTCTCAGGAGTTCCTTCCGGTGGCGCTGAGAGAAACCAGCCAGGCCTGGGAGGGATTACTCATCCAGCATTTATTGAGCGCCTTCTGTCTACGAGGCTGTGGTCTGGATCCTGGGTCTGACAGTCGTGGATGAACAGAAGTCCTCCCACGCTGGCCGGCGACGTGCAGAGGGCCTGTGAGGGCCTGTGACTAGGGAGACCAGCTTGTTCTCAGGGCTGGGGATGGAGAGCCAGAGGAGTGAGTCTCAGGGAGCCTGTGGAGGCTTCTCAGAGGAGGCGACATCTCCCTCAGAGTGGGCCTGACAAGTACTGACAGCCGTGACGGGTGATGGGGCCGGGGTGGGGGTGGGAGGGAGGGATCCTGGGCTAACACCCGAGCCTGCAGAGAGCCTGAGGAGACTAGCCTGCTGGGGGCTGTCCTGCCTCTATCCAATCATCTGCTCTGTCAAAGTCCCCGCAGTCAGAGTCGGGAACAGCACCCTGGGTGGGGGGAGGGAGCAACGAAGCTGTCCCCAGAGGGCTCTGGAATGGGACACGTGTGGGTCTGCGTGGACGGGGCCACTGCTTGGACATGGGCACTCAGGAGCCGGAAGGGAAGGACCCAGGCCCTGGGTGCAGACTTGGCAGCCCCCCCCCCCCTCCCCGTGTCCTGCCAGCCGCTGGCTGGTCTGCAGGGTCTTCCTGAAGGCGGGAGCTCAGGCTGGCACCTTGGCCAGAAACAAGAGTCCTGCCTCCACGGGGCTGGTCTTTGCTGCCCACGTCCCAAGGCCCCCTCCCCCGAGCCCCTCCCCTGCCCATCTGCCTGCCCATCCTGGCCCTGCCCAGCAGGGGGCGGGGGTGTGGAGTGGTGCTGGGCACTGGAGGTAGGTCGGAGAAACATCCCAAGGGGTGAGGCAGGGGTCACTGTTGCTCCCAGGAAGCAGAGCTTCTGTAGAACAGACTGGGGCAGGCCAAGGCCACCCCAGCCTCTCTCTATGCCATGAGGAGTCACTGTGTCCCCCCATGCCCCAGTGCAGGCCACACCTGTCCTGTGCCTGAGGGAATGGGCTGAGCCTCTCCCTCACACCTCGGGGCCCAGTGCAGAGTCTAGTCACTCACTTCGCCTCGGCCCAGCAGAGGCAGTGTGGTTCCGAAGGGATGGGAGAAACGAGACGGGAGGTCTTGGGGGGCCTGTGGTTGGGGGCCCCTTGACCCACAGTGGGGCCGCATTCCTGGGCCTTACCTTCTCTTGTGGGCTGAGCCTGTGAGTGCCCGGAGGCCCTGGAGGAAATCCAGAGTGGGGTGTCGGGAGGGTCAGTTGGCCCGACCTCAGGCTGCCCGGAGGCCTCTTGTGTGTGGCCCCTCTGGCTGGCCTCTCCCCCTGCGGTATTTCTGGCTCTTCTATGGGGACCCTCCCCCACCCCTTTCTTAATACTGTTGCCAAACATCTGGAATAAAAGTGAAAAACTTGCCCTCCCCCAGCCCCGGATGTTGTCAGATTTCCAGATGCGAGTGATTCTGCCCTCCAGATGAGGGGAGGAATGTGCCGGGTCCCAGCGAGGAGGAGGAGGAGGAGGAGGAGGCCTGGCCCTAGCGCTGGACTTCAGGGGGCCCCCTCACTGCTCAGCAGAGTGAGAGGATGAGGAGGGCCTGGATGCAGGGGAAGGTGTGCGGGTGCCCCAGAGGAAGCCCCCCTCCCCTAGTCTCATCCTAGCCCCAGGAGGTCCCCTGGGGCTGGGAGGTGGGGCAGGGATCGCCTCTGAAGTTTCTATCAAAGGCTCCAGGCACTTAAAAATAACAAGGAACACCTCCTTCCACCCCGCATGCAGCACAGCCCGGGCAGGCTGAACCCCATGTGCTCACAAGATGTCCTCCCTCTCAGGTTTCGGTCCTGGGGGGGCCTCTGCACCTCATCTTTCCTCCCCGAGCTCCTCTCTAAGGGTGGCCCGGCCAGGCCTGTCGCTGCCAGTTGGGTGAGCACTAGAGTGGGGATGAATGGGGCTGAGCATCCTGCCCTGGAAAACAGTCCCCTGGCGTGTCTCAGCAGCCCTCTCGGGGACCACCACCGAAAGGGTCCAAGACACATGCGGCGTGGTGGCAGTGACACCCCAGAGTTTTCTGAAGGAGGGGGTAAAGTAGGGCGCCGACCTGGCATGCAGATGGCTGGAGTTCTGTCCCCAGCATCACACATGGTCCCCCAAACACCACCAGGAGTGACCCCTGAGCACAGAGCCAGGAGTCAGCCCTGAGCACAGCTGGGTGTGGCCCTAAACTAAAGACAAGATAATAAAATTAAATTAAAAAGAAACTGATGAAAAACGAGGAGCTCTGGCTGTGGCAAGCTAAAGGCAGGGGTGGGGGTGGGGGGCAGTGGCAGAGGTAGGGTGTGTGCAGGAAGCAGGGTCCAGGTGTCGGGAAAGGGGGGCTGCACAGAGATAGCACAGTGGGGAGGGTGCTTGTCTGGCACGAAGCAGACCTGGGTTGGATCCCCAGCATCCCATGTGGTCTCCCGAGCACCGCCAGGAGTGATCCTTGAGCACAGAGCCAGGAGTAACCCCTGAGTATTGCCAGGTGTGGCCCCCAAACAAACAAAAACCAAAGCAAAACAGCTGTGGGGGAGGGAACCTGGGTCACCCACTGGGGGATGAGGAAGAGGGGTGATAGGAAGTGATGGGGAGCCCAGAGCCTGGCCCAGGGCCTGGGGGGTGCTTGTGAGGGGCTTCGAGTGGCGGGTTGTGGCCGAGGCTAACTGTCGGCTTTGAGGGAGTCACATCCATTCTCCTGCCACTTGGGGTGTTCTGGAAACCCTTGACCCATTGCTGAGGCAGCAGCTGCCTGTTAGCCATGACCAGAGGCTCGCACAGACACATATAAACAAACACCCAGACACTCAGGCAGACGCAGGCAGACCCGGCTTTCGTGTAAACAGCCAACTCGGGCCCTGGGCGCCAGGGCGCAGGCAGCAGGACCACCCCGCCTCAGGCAGCACAGAATGACCCCCAGACAGCAACACACAGAGATATGCACAGACCTACCTGCCTGGAGACCCAGAGAACCCAAAGTACACAGCCGAGACACACATACACACACCACACATACACACACATCCCACCACCACACATACACACATACTCCCCCCACATACACACACCCCATACACAAACACAAACGCATCCCCCATACACATCCCCTCACACACATACACCCCCCCACAAACACACATACACACATGTACTCCAAATACACACCCTGCACACAAATACACATACACACACATACCACCACACATACATACATACACACTCCACACATACACATATACATCCCCCACATACACACCTCCCACACAAACACACATACACCCCCCCATACACACACCCACACACAAACACATATACACGCATACACATATACATTCCCCACATACACCTCCCCCCCACATACACACATACCACAAACCTCCACATATACACATACTCCACGCACAAATACACATACACACAACTATACACACCGCACATACACATACACACACCATCCCCCCACATGCACAAACCATACACAAACACACATACAGGCATATGCCTCCCCACATATACGCGCCCTATGCACACACACCACACAAACACACTCACATATCCCCCATACCA
Source organism: Sorex fumeus (assembly GCF_029834395.1). Classification (NCBI taxonomy): domain Eukaryota; kingdom Metazoa; phylum Chordata; class Mammalia; order Eulipotyphla; family Soricidae; genus Sorex; species Sorex fumeus. Next base: position 48,142,232 of record NW_026606129.1, on the reverse strand, counting down.
CACCCTCCCATGTACATATACCCCACACACAAACACACATGCACACATCACACATACACACACACCACATACACACATGCACACACCCCACACACAAACATGCACACATATACACCACACAAACACACACACACACACACAGGACTTTCATGCCCTCTACACGGCCATGCAGACGCCTGGGAATTTGATGTCCCGATGAGAAGTTCAACTCAAGAGATGCCCTTAGCTGACCCCCACCCTCGGCCCCCGGCTCTGGGCACCGAACCTTCTGCACCTGTTCAATGTAATGAGCTACTGAGGGGTGGTGGGGACCCTTCGGTGCGTGTGCCCTGAATCTTGGCCTCTGAGCCCCTGTCCCCCACCCCTCCCGACAGGTGATTGGAAGGAACCAGAGTCCTGCCTCTGCCTACCCATTCCTGAACAATGCCCTCCCCAGGCCCCAAAATAGCACCTTCGCCTGGCCAATGCCCTTTTATGGCCCTGGCCCTATAGTGCTCGGAGGGGTGGGGCTGGGGTCAGGAGGCAGATAAAGGCTCAGAGCTCCCCCCACCCTGCATCAGGCCTTCTCCCTCCTCCAGCCTTGCTCCTCGCCACACCCCTCTCTGTACTCTCAGCGTCCATGGCCCCCAAAAAACCGGAACCCAAGAAGGAGGAGGCCAAGGCAGCTCCCAAGGCAGCTGCAGCTCCAGCCCCTGCGGCGGCCCCCGAGGCGGGTCTCGAGCCCGAGCTTCCCAAGGAACCCGAGTTTGATGCCTCCAAGATCAAGGTGGGTGTGTGTGGGGCCCGGGCTGTGCTGAAGGGGCACCCAGGTAAATGGCTCCCAGGAGAACCCGTCCAGGGCAGGCTGGGCCAGGCTCCAGAAGGAGGCACTGGGCTGCAGCGAGAGGCCTCTGTGCCAAGGTCAGCGATTCTGGCATCGGAGGGAGGAATGGGCTCAGACAGGAGACAGGACTCCCCCAGGACACCAGCCAGTGGGGACACCTGTCCCGTGATTTGGAAACTGACCTCTGCCCATCCCATACTTCCCCCTGGCCCTCACATGTTGGAGAAGCTGGAGTCGCCTGTACCCCCAACGCAGGATCTAGCTGTGGGCTCCTGAGTCCAAGCTGGGTCGCCTGGCATGGGTGGAGAGGGGTGGGGGAGGAGCAGCCCCAGGTTGGGGGTCACTCACTCTGTGGTGGTCCTGAACCCCAGGACTGATGGGGACTCGGCTTTCTTTCGGGTGGGAAAACGGAAGCCGTCTGGGTTGGCCATACAGGAAGCTGGGTGCAGGGTGGTGGATGGTGTCCCCGTCCCCCGTGCCCTGGCTGGGGACTCTCAGAGTCTAAACTGGGAGAAGCAACCCTGACTCCCACCTGTGGCATCTGCATAGCGGCACGCTCACTTGCCCTGCCCGCCTCTTCCTGCTCTTGGCTGGCCACTGGCCCTGCTGTCCTGGCGGCCTGCGAAGGGCCCTGGGGAGCCAGCGTGCTTCTCACGTTCCCATCTGCCATTGTGCAGTTGGAGAGCACTTCCTGGGGATACCCACCGCGTCTGTTCCCGCCTGGAGATGTCGGTTCGGATCCTGACTCCGCTCTATCCATCTCCTTTGCTCTGGGGTGGCACCAATCAGTGCTGGGGACTGAACCCAGGCCTCCCGCAGGCAAAACCTGTACACCAGCCTGTGAAGCTGTATCTCTCCGACTCTCCCTTGAGCCTTGGTTTTCTCAGCTGTGAAATGGGCCCATCGGCGTGTCCTCCTTGCAGGCTGCTGGAACCCAGTGGTCACAAATGCTCCCTGGGCTGACTCCCTGCCTGTCCTCACAGTGCCCTGTCCCCACCTTGTCCCTGGACCTGTCCCACAACCTCCTTGGTGAGGCTGCTATGCCCTGGCACTCCTGGCGACATTTGTCCAGTCTCACTGACCTGGACAGTGAGTAACACGCCTTGTTTGCCCACCCCTGCCTCTGACTTCGCTGAGACATGGGGAACCTAATTTCAGCTGGCTCCCGGGAGGCAGAGGGAACTCGGCTCTTTTCCTTCCACAGTGAGCTGGGCCCGAGAGCTGGGGGGACATTCATGGCAGGACTGGGGGGGGGGTCACAGGGGAGGGCCGGGGGGCCTCTGTGCTCTGGGGTGCACAATGGAGGTGGGTGGACCTCCAAGGGGGCCTCAGTAGGGACGACCCTTCCCCCAGGCTCCCTTCCCTCCAGTGACCTTGACCTTGGGGCAAGTGACTGCAGTGATAAAAATAGCTCTGGTATCAGTGAGGAGGGGGACGTCCGGGCCTTAGGTGGCCGTGAGCAGCCTCAGTGAACACTCAGCAGCCCTGCCTGTCCCCTGCACCTGCCCCCCAGTCTCCTGTTTCACTCTTGTGGACAGTCTTTCTCTCAGGGCTCCAGGCTTGGGGGCGGGGTGCTGGGGGGCTAAGTTCTGGTTGGATCTTTTGGCTTTGGGCACTTGAGGGGAGCTGTCGAAGAAGGCTGGACCTCTGGTCCCCTCTCACATTTACCCTTGTGGGGAGCGATCAGGCTACTGGGGGGTGGGCACACGCAGTGCACAGGCCCCCAGGTGAGAGGGGGATGCCTGGGAAGGTGGCAGAAAGTTTGTGGGGGTGGACTCTGGAGGTTGGCCATGGGGACAGTTGATGGCTTGAGGGGCCTGTGCAGGGGACCTGGCCGCACTTTGTCTCTGAGTCAGCACTTAATTTGGGGGGGATCTCTTTACAGATTGAATTTACACCCGAGCAGATTGAAGGTAAGTGATGACTGGGCTGGTGGGGTGAGTGAGGACGGGTGGGCTGGGGGTGGTGGGGGTGGGGGGGCGTGGCTGGGGGCCCTCTCCACTCACACCTTCTTCTGCAGAGTTCAAGGAGGCCTTCCTGCTGTTTGACCGCACGCCCAAGGGCGAGATGAAGATCACGTTCGGGCAATGTGGGGACGTCCTGCGGGCACTGGGCCAGAACCCCACGCAGGCCGAGGTGCTCCGCGTGCTGGGGAAGCCCAAACAGGAAGGTGAGTCTCGCTCAAGAGTCCCCACAGAACCCCTCCTGGGAGGCGGGGGTGACAGCGGGGGCATCTCTGTGCTGTGCACATGCTCTGTCCTTGCCGTGATCTCGGCCTTCTCTGGCACCAGTCACTGGGCTGGTCTGAGGATGGGCCGGGATCTCCTCCAGGGGCTGTCCTGGATTTCTCTGCTTCTTTGTCCTCTCAGTGTCTCTATTGGTCTAGGCCTGACCCTCTCGGCTCCTGAGGAGGGGTGAGGGGCAGGTCCAGACCTCAGGCCCCAAAATTCCTGGGCAAGGCTCTGATTGGCCAGTTTTCCTGGGAGGCGGGTACCACAGCCCTCAGTGCGTGTGTGCGTGCATGTGTGCTTGTGTGTGTGTGTGTGTGTGTGTGTGTGTGTGTGTGTGTGTGTGTATGGGGTAGGGGGAGGCATCTCAGAGGAACAGAGAGGGGCTGGGTGGAACCCACCAGGAGGCTGCGGGAATACCGGAAACAAGGTGCTCACTGCACCCTCCACCTCTGTCAAGTCCCTTGGCACAGGGACAGCTTTGCAAATGGCCAGTCGGGGTAGGGCGCTTCAGGAGCAGTCAGAGGATAATCACGCCTCCTTCACCCAGTCGAGTCTGGCTCTCGGGACCCTCTCTCCTCTCTCCACAGACCTCAACACCAAGATGATGGACTTCGACACGTTCCTGCCCATGCTGCAGCACATCGCCAAGAACAAGGACACTGGCACCTTCGAGGACTTTGTGGAGGGGCTACGGGTCTTCGACAAGGAGGGCAATGGCACCGTCATGGGCGCCGAGCTCCGCCATGTGCTGGCCACCCTGGGTGAGGGCCGCCCCTGTCCTGCACTGCCCGTCGAGCCTGCTGGGAGGGCCCGTGTGGTCACTCGATCACTATCCAGGCCCGTGTCTCTACTGCAGTGGAGAAAGAGTGACACCAAACAAGTGGGGAGCCAGGGCGGTTGGCGGGGGCTCAAGTCTGCTTGTTGGTGCAGACCACCGAGTTCCACCAAATCCTGGCACTTGGTGCCTTCTGGTCACTTCCTGGGACAGGAGTGACCAAGGTGCTCTCTGTGGCCTCTCGGACCTCCTGGCAGCCTGGGGGCCTGGGTACCTCCCATCCCCTCTAGGTACCTAGCTGGCGGGGGCATCCCCTTCTCAAAAGCACTTTTCCCTCAGCAAATAGTTACTGAGTTCCTGCTATGAGCCCAAACTTGAGTCTTGGGCTTATGGGAGTCAATGTGGTGGGGTGGGGGTGTAGGCCCACAAATGCATGGGCTCAGGAGCTTCCGGGAGCCAGTGCTGATGTCTCCTGGTCCATTCTGTCCTCATTCCCCCAGGTCTCCAGCTCCACTGTGGGTCCTTCCTTAGCGGAGTTTCCAGGGATGGAGGTGCCCTGAACCTGTCACGAATGGAGGGCATAGAGCTGGTGCCTAAGTACTGCTGTGGCAGAGTCCAGCCAGGGCCAGGCCTGGAGGTGGCCCCAGCCTGTAGCTTCCCCCACCCTCCCGTCTTGTCTCCCCAACTGGGCCTTGGAGCCGAGCCTGGTGGTCTCAGGATGGGGGAGCCAGGACCTCATGAGCAATGATGCTGTGCTGGTCCGAGGTGTGGGGCACCAGGGACGCAGACCCCCTGCCCCCCACCCTGAAAACTCCACTGCCCCTGCCCCCAGGTGAGCGGTTGACGGAAGACGAGGTGGAGAAACTCATGGCTGGACAGGAGGACTCCAACGGCTGCATCAACTATGAAGGTAGGCCCAGGGCACAGGGGTGCAGGGGCTTCTGGGATCCCTCAGGCACCCAGTGCCCACCCTGTGCCCTGCTCTCCTCCTCTTTGCAGCGTTCGTGAAGCACATCATGGCCAGCTAAGGTGCTCCCTCTCAAACTGCGGCCACCTCTGCCACCCTTGTCCTGCTCCCCTGCCCCGTGCCTGCTGCACCCAGCCCTGCCGCCACCGCCCTCTGCACCAGCCGAGCTCCCAGTCGTCCCCTGTTGCCCCTGGAGCCTGTGTCCTCAGGGAGAGGGCTGTGCTGGGGACAGACTACCTCCCACGTGTGAGACTGACACCAGTGGCCAGGGCAAGAGGGGAGCCCCTCTGGACTTCTCTGCTGGCTGCCATGCTCCCCTAGGACTGCACTGCCTGTGGCTGTACCCCTCCTCCTCACCGCTTCAGCAATAAACGGCTCCTTCCTTCCTTCCTTCCTTCCTTCCTTCCTTCCTTCCTTCCTTCCCTCCCTTCTATCCTTCATCTCTCTGGTTGACTCTTGGTTGACTTTCATAAAGTCTGTGGGACACATTTGGTGAGTCCCAGACAAAACAAGGGTAGTCATTCTTAAATATTTCATCAGAACTGTCCCATCTGGTGTACCAAAACTTTGAGCCTGTCTGAGGCAGTGGGGTCGAAGCTGGCTGGCCAGAAGGAGGCTGCAGTCCCTCTCTCGCTCCTCTCCTCTCCCCTCCTGCCCGAATAGGGCAGTGGGCAGTGGGCAGTGGGCAGTGGGCAGTGGGCTGGACATAGGGATGTTCCTTAGGAGCATTGTCTGAGTGCTCTCACTCCACAGCCAGCAATCTAGGGACCATGGACTTTGGCCACCCATGTCACAGAGAGGGAAACTGAGGCCCAGAGCAGAAAATGAATTTGGCCTGAGTCACTGGGAATGGCTGTCAGGGCAGGAGTAAACCTTGCCTCCAGGTAGTCAGATCCAAAGGGGTCGTGTAGACCCTGGCCTTACTCAGGTACCTGAAATGTGGCTCTGGGACAGCATCTGGGACTTCCAACAGGTCCCTTAGCTGCAGATTCTGGGGGTGGGCAACATGGTTTGTAACACCTATGGTGTTGGTGGGGAGGTGCACACCTCCTACAATCTCCTGCTATGTTGACTACAGCTGAATTGGGGGTCAGGACCCTCTATTTCCCTTAGAGCCCAGTGGGGAGAATGAGGGGAAGCTTCCTGGAGGAGGTGATTCCCACAGGTTTTATGGGGGAGGAGGGTCCATGCCCTGCAGGATGGTTGGGATTCTGGAGATGGAACTGAGAGGAGGAAAGGGAGTGTGTGTGTATGTGTATCATGTATGTGTATGTGCGTTATATGTGCTAAACCAATGCGAAGGTTTAGCAGGGACTGACATGTTAAATAATGAGCACTGTAGCACTGTCCTCCCGCTGTTCATCGATTTGCTCGAGCGGGCACCAGTAACGTCTCCATTGTGAGACTTGTTGTTACTGTTTTTGACATATCGAATACGTCGTGGGGAGCTTGCCAGGCTCTGCCACACGGGCAAGATACTCTTGGTAGCTTGCCGGGCTTTCTGAGAGGGGCGGAGGAATCGAACCCAGGTCGGCCGCATGCAAAGCAAACACCCTGCCCGCTATACTACCGCTCTGACCATCAATGATTATCTGAGAAGAGAGTATTTGGGACAAGATTTAATAAAGAGGAGATAATATTCAGAATATATGAAGAATTTCTAAGTGTGACAAAAAATAAAAAAGAGGCAAAGAAGTTGAAGAGACACTGCTTCTAAGGAGGTATATAAATGGCCAATAGGTACATAAAAAGTGCTCAGCATTGTCGATCATTAGAGAAATGCCTAACAGAACCACCATGAGGGGCTGGAGGGGCACAGTACAGCAGGTAAGGAACTTGCCTTGCATGTGGCTGACCTGGGTTTGGTCTTCAAACCTGCCAGAAGTGATTCCTGAGTGCAGAGTCAGGAATATCCTCATGAGCATCACCGGATGTGGCCCCCAAATCAAACCAAACCACCATGAAATACCATTTCCTTCCTAGTAGGAAAGTGAATGTGAAGAACAACAGGAAAGAATGAGGGTTGGTGTGCACGTGGGGATGTTGGAACATTGGGCCTGGGGTCAATGGTGGTACAAGAGCTGTCACAGAAGTGGTGCTGCAAGCCCTCAAGCTATGAAATGCATCGGTACCCTGTGCTTGAGTAGTTCCAGGCTGTAGATTTAACCCAGAGAACTGAAAGCAGGTTTGCACACCTGTGTCACATGGCCTGCTCCCAGCAGCCAAAGGTGAGTACCACCCAAGAGTCCCACAGCAGGCAAATGGATTGACCCCAAGTCCATGCAATGGAGCAGTCCTCAGCTCTCAGGAGGGAGAGCTCTGATATGTGATCTAACATGGGTGAAGCAGAGGGCATTACGCTGAGGGCAGTCAAAGGCTCAGACCCCACTTGCAGGAGGTTCCTGGAGCAGGCACATTCCCTGAGGGCAGAGCAGGGGAGGGAGAGGAGGTAAAGAACAGAAAAATAGGGGCCAGAGAGAGTACAGCAAGAACGGTGCTTGCCTTGTACATGGCTTACCCAGGTTTGATTCCCGATACCCTATACGGTTCCCCGAACTCCTTAATAGTGCATCTTGAATGCAGACCCAGGGATAAGCTTTGAGGACTTACAGGTGTGGTCCAAAAACCAAGAAAGAAAGAAAAACTGGAGAGGGTGTGTGTGTGTGTGTGTGTGTGTGTGTGTGTGTGTGTGTGTGTGTGTGTGTGTCTGTGTGTGTGTGTGTGTGTGTGTGTCTGTGTGTGTGTCTGTGTGTCTGTGTGAGTGTGAGTCTGTGTGTGTTTATCTCTGTGTGTCTGTGTGTGAGTGTGTCTCTGTGTTTGTGTGCCTGTATGTGAGTGTGTGTGTATGGGTGGTGGAGCTTTCCCAGGAGCAGGGCCTGACCACAGGTGTCTTCCAGGGAATGGCCTAGGGAGCAGGGAGGGCTGATGGGAAGGAAAGGGAAGCTTTGGGGCACATGAGGGTCAGCTAGCTCTGTGGACCATGGGAGATTGGGCTGGTGTTGCCAGGGGGTGGTGGGAAGACCTGATGAGGAAGGAAGCTGGACCAGGACCCACAGTCGCTAGGCATGACAGGGCTCCCAGGTGGTGTGACACAAACAGGGCACTCCGGCCTCTGCTCCAGAAGACCATGTGGGAATCTGAGGAGAGACAGGCTGAGGGCATGAATGCCTGCTAATGGGAGCAGAAAGCTGCAGCCACTTCACTTTGTGCACCGTGCCCAGGACCCACCATGCTCTCCTCTGAAAGTTGTCAGGGGCTTAGTTGTCAGTGGTTTCAGCACATTATTTTTTTTCTGTGGTGAGGGGCACACCCACCAGTGCTCAGGGCTTACTCCTGGCTCTGCACTCAGGAATTACTTTTTTTTTTTTTATGTAGGAGTACTGATATTTATTCAGCCATTGATTAAGCTGATTGAATTGGGCATGAACTCCACATTACTTTAAAAATTTTTTTAAATTGGATATCCATGAGATAGACCATTACAAATCTGTTCATAATTGGGCTTCAGTCATACAATGATCCAGCAGTGGGAAATGTACATCCCTCCACCAGTGTACATTTCCCACCACCAATGTCCCCCGTTTCCCCATCACCATCTCCCAACCCCCTACCCCCTACCCCCAGCGTCCCTCTATGGGAGGCACTTTCAGAAATTACTCTTGGCGATGCTTGGGGACCATATGGGATGTCAGAGATCGAACTTGGTTGGCCTCACGTAAGACAAGTACCCTATCCACTGTAGTATCATTCTGATCTGCAGGTTCCAGCACATTCTTGTTTTTTTTTTGTTTGTTTGTTTGTTTTGCTTTTTGGGTCACACCCAGCGATGCACAGGGGTTACTCCTGGTTATGCACTCAGGAATTAAACTCCTGACTGTACTCGGGGGACAATATGGGATACTGGGAATCAAACTCAGGTTGGCTGCATGCAAGGCACACGTCCTACCTGCTGTGCTATCACTCCAGCCCCTGCAGCACAGTCTTTCTGGAATTTTCTACTTGGGCTGAGGTCCTCCAGGATGGAAGTGGTCCTGCCCTGAAGTTCACATTGGGTCCCAAATCCCAGGAGGACCCTGTCCCCATCTTTCAAGAATGCTGTTTTCTGCATCGCCTCCCCTTATGCCCTCCCTCTCACAGTTCCCTCTAGCTCCTGGATGCTTCCACACACTAGATTTGGCAGTGGAAGGGGGCATCCCACACATCCTCCCAGGATACCCTGAGCCACCACCTGCCAGCCTTCATGTGTGGATGAGGGGGAGTGGGCCGGGTGGTGATGTGTTTGGGCCCATTCCTTGTCAGGGCTCAGACTTTGACTTTGTTCTCACTAGAGCCACACAGCCATGCCGGGGCCTTGACCTGTCACACGCAGCTGTGCCAACCATGTGCAGGTGTCATTGGGAGGCTGTGGGTCCCAGCATCGAAGCAGTTGGGGTGGAGGGACCTAGAGGGTGCCACTCAGCTGCAGGTGTGCAGGCAACCCTCACTCCACATTCTCCTCTTGCCTTGGTGGGAGTCAGGGGGACATGCCTCCATTTCTCTGTATCACTGCGCAAGTGTGTGGGTCTCTGTCCACCGTGCCTGAGTATCTGTGTCTGGGTGTGCCTGCACCTGTCCACATGTGTTCCTGTTTGTCTACCTGTACGTGTGCGTACGCGTGCGCATGTGTATCTGTGGCTGTCTGCATGCATGTGAGTGTGGACGTGCCCGGGGAGCTGCTGAGTCAGCGCTAGTACTGGGCGGGCGGCACTGCCAGCTAGACTGTGGCCTCCCCACAGTTGCATAAACACTGGTCCCAGCTCCCCCCTCGAGCAGGGTGGTCCAGCGTGTGACCCTGCAGCCTGGGATGGGAAGTGGCAAGGGCTTTGCCTTCCTGTGAGCTGGGTCCTCTTTAGGCCTCAGGAGCCGGGTCACGTGCTCCGTAAGGCTGGGTCAGGTCTGGGATCTCTCTCCCTCACGTTCTCCACATCTGGCCCGAGGCCTGCTCTCTGAGGCATCTCAAAAGTGACAGGACTAGTCATTTCTCTAGTTTTGGACCACGCAGACCTTGGGAGTGAGTGCGGCAGTCAGGAAACTGGAGATTAGGGAACAGGGTCAGAGTTCAGCCTCAGACCCTCAGAACAAGTCATCCGCCTCTTCTCTGACACCCACGGCTCTTGGCAGCTGACCACATCTTGCCTCCTCTCTCAGACACCCACCGTCAGAGTCCTGGGGTGAGCACAGGGACACGGTGCAGATGGTATGGGGTGGAGGGGGTGGGGCAGGAAGTCCAGAAATTCAGGCTGGGGTAGAGTGAAGTAGTGCCGGGTCTTGGAGAAATCCGACATTGGAGGAAAAGTTTTCCAGGTTGCATGGAGGGAAGAACCAGAGGGCGGGCATTGTGAGTGAATGTGTTAAAGGGCTGGGAGTGCACTCAGCTCAGAGTTGGTGTGGAGAAGAGGAGTCTCAGTAACGGAGGGTGGGAAATTGGGGCAGGGGCTTGTAGGGGCGGGCAGGAGTGGGAGGTAATGGGAACGTGGTGTGACAGGCAGCCCTCGCGTTGCCTACGTGGGTGTTTGGGGCTCTTCCAAAGGGCTCTGCTGCTGTCTGAGGCTTGGAGGGGAAGGGTCAAGGATGCCCTTCCCACGCTGGGTGAGCTGACCCACTCACCTTGGAGAAGGGCAGGAAAACCTGAAACCTTGAACCCAGTGACCTGGATCAGAAGCAGCTCCCTGGGCTGAGCCCTCCCTTGCCCAAATTTGGGGTTATTTGTCCCCCGCCCTGTCAAAGCCACACAATCCTGGTTTGCCCAGATGCTGACAGAGCACAGCTGGAATGTGGATTGTGTGTGAGTGTGTGTGCTTGAAGCCTCCCAGAGTCTATTGCCTAGTGGCACCCCCACCCCCCACCCCAGGGCCAGCAGCCTTGGATGGGGAAGAGCTTAGGGGGTTAGGATTGTCAGGGGATCCCGCCTGCCCTCCCTTCCCCAGCCTGGCTGAGCACCTCTGAGCTTCCGCCATTGCTTCCCCAGCTGTTGCCTTCTCTGGCCAAAGGATCCAGTATCTCACATAATTATAACTTGACTAGAATGGGTACATTGTGGCCTTTCATTCAGGATCTGGGGAAGTTGGAAGATTCTGGACTCCAGAGATGGAGGAAAAGAATGGCTGCTATGATGTCTTTGATCCTAACCAGCTTCCAGGTTTTTATACTTCAGTCCAGTTGAATATTGACACCTCCTTGTCCTCATTATTCCTGTGTCCTGGGAAGACAGGCTTCTGTCTTCCTTTCTTTCAGAACTTTCCCTATTTTATTCCCCTCTGGGTCTCTTTCCCTCCTCCTATGTAGGCTGGAAGTCATCACCAACTCTTGAGCCAACTGTGACAGGTAGTGAGCACCCTGCCCAAAGAGTGTGTAAGCAAAGGGAACCAATTCTAGTCAGGAAGCTTTGGTGGAAATTTTACTTGGTAGATATCTGACGTACACGGGTATCCTAAGCCGCAGGGCCTGAACCGTGATGATATCCAAGAAAGTTTTCATGAAACAAAAATAATGTCCCTGTTGTGTGTTTTTGGTAAAGCTCAATTTCAGCATCTTCGAGGTCTGGCTTTCTTCTGGATTTCTTTCTTTCTTTTTTTTTTCTGCCTTGATAATATCCTTCTGTTTATAAAACTATGATGATGGAAGCTGGTGATTGTTGTTTTCCATGTCTTTACTTGGCAGAACAAGACCTTACAAGTCAATTTTTGAGTTTTAAGGAAAGTTTACAGTTTGTAGCAGACATTTCTCTAAACCCTGAGAGATGCACCCTGAATGCAGCAGATCATTTCCTCATTTGAATCAATTTATCACTCATCTATTCCCACAACACCCATCCAAACATCCATCTATTTATTTCATTTGTCCATCCATTCATTCATTTCATTCATGCATCCATCCTTCATCCATTCATCCATCTCATCAACCATCCATCCATCCATCCATCCATCCATCCATCCATCCATCCATCCATCATCCATTCATTCATCCATCCATTTATCCATCTCACCATCCATCCATTTCATCATCCATTCAACAATCTATCCATCCATCCATCCACTCATCATGTAATGATGAAGTACCCACTGTCTCCTGGCATGCCATGACTTAGAGATACCTGGCACTGACAGTTGTGATGATGTAGGGACTCGCTAAGGCACTGCAGATGCTTTGGGACGAGCAGGCATAGGACAGGTCAGGGCAGAGGAGGTGGGGACAGAAGGTGAAGATGTTTCAACTGCCTTCATTGTGGTACCTGACACTGGAGATTCGAGTATCCCCAAACCAGTCGGTGCCCATACATGTCCATGCCTGTGAATCCTGCAGCTGGAGGCAGGCATCTGACATCATGGGGGTATGATGGTGGCCGCTGTTGCAGGAAGCAAACATTCACTGGTTTCAGTCTGCTCAGTCAGAGTGATCTGAGCACAGGGAAGCTGGGGGCCTCCCAGGAGCTTCAGGGGCTCCCTCTGCCTGATCTGGTCTAAGAGAAGGGACTCTTGCTGGGAACTCACGATTGGGTGCCATCAGATCCTACAGCTCTAGTCAGACAGCTTCCCAGCTCCCCAGGGCCCCAGGCTTGCTGTGAACAGGAGGAACCTTCCAGGGTCACACCACAGAGTGCCTCCCACATTATCTCCTGTGCACCTGAGGTTCCAGCCTCGACGTCCTCTACCTGGCTGTCGGGTCAGCATGAATATGACAGTTACTGCAGGTCAAGAGTGACTTCGCAATGCAGTCCCCGGTAGCCCCCAGGTTGCTTGCTCATTTGGTCTCCTGTTCCAGATTTCCCTGTGGTCAGAATCTGCCCCTGGGTAGAGGTCCTGATCCTTGGAGGCTGCCTCCAACCTCTAGCAGAGCTGAGGCCAGCCCTCATTTGGTTCAGAGTGAACCGAAGGATCACTTACCTGCTGTTCCCCCACCCAGCCTGTGCAAGGGGCGGGCGAGGTCAAGTGGAGAAACTCCTGCTCTGGCCAGGGCACCGTTCCCAGCTCTCCTGACCTGATGCCTTGGCCTGGGTTCCCAGCTGTCCTCGAATGGGCGGAGAAGGATCCCTCAGTCTGTGCACCTGGAAGGCACTGTGCAGTCCCAGACTTCAACGCTGGGCATGAATGGGCCTCACACACTTCAGTGAAACTCTGAAGAACCCAGCAGCAGGAAACTCACCTTGTATTGACACAACTGCGGGAAGCAGGACATAAGGGTGCGTGTGAATGGCAGGCAGTGGTGGAGGAGTGGGGAAAAGAGGAAGGACGACGGGGGTTGGGGGGAGAGAGCGAATGAGAAAAAGATAGAGAGGAAGAAAGAGAGAAGAGGAAGAGAGGAAGAGAGGAGGGAGAGACAAAGAGAAAGAGGGGGAGGGAGAGAAAGAGGGAAGAGAGAGAAAGAGAGGGAAGGAGAAAGAGTGTGTGAAGAGAGAGGGAGAGGGAGAGAAAGAGAAAGAGAGAGAGAGAGAAAGAGAGAGAGAGAGAGAGAGAAAAGCGAGCAGGAGATAAGACCTTTGCTTTATTTGGGATAGGGCTAGAGCGATAGCACAGCGGGTAGGGCGTTCGCCTTACAAGCGGCCAACATGGCCGACCCGAGTTCGATTCCTCCGCCCCTCTCGGAGAGCCCGGCAAGCTACCGAGAGTATTCGATATGCCAGACACAGTAACAACAAAGTCTCCAATGGAGACGTTACTGGGCCCGCTCGAGCAAATCGACGATCAACGGGAGGGCCTTTACCTTTACCTTTACCTTTATTTGGGACAGACTCTGGCCCAATCTCCAGCACTGAATATGGTTTCCTGAACACTGACAGAGGTCACTCTTGAGCAGAGTCTTGTACCCCAGTCACCTCTCGGTATGACCCTAAAACACCACCCCCCCTCCTGAAAAAGCAACAAAAAAACCAAACACAAACAAATAAACAAAGAAACAAAAAATCCTATCCAGGATCTCCTGTATTCTTGGGTCCTCAGGACTGTTCCTTCCAACAGCCCCTGGTGGGCCGGAAGACTTAGACGCCAGCCGTTCAATTTTCTAGATGGATTTCTTGCGCCAGGATGGGTCTTTCCTTCTAGGCTACTGACCAGTGGGGACTCAGTTTGCTGGGGTCCCGATCAGGGTGGGGTCCCTGAGAACTGTCTTATCATTTGCTCCAGGATGGGGGAGGCGAGGGCTGGCTCTGCATTGTAGAGGGGGTCCTCTGAGGGCACTTGGGGGACAGGTAGGCAGAGGGTTGAAAAGAGGCATGAGATTGTGTTTCAGGGGGAGGATAGGGAGCACGTGGGAGGAGCCAAGTCTGAGGGGGGCTAAGTTCAGGTGCAGATTATTGTGGGGGGGTCTCAACAGGGCATCCTGGGTTCCCCCCATATCCCCCGACACTCCCCCGTCCCTATCTCCTGGCCTCAGCTTCCCTTCCCTGACGGCACTGGGTATATGAAGCCTTTGGTGTTCTGAGCCTTGCAGAGGCCCCTTCTGGACTCTGAGCATTGGGTTGGGGGTGACTAGGGGAGGCGACAGCTGCTTTGAAATGTGGAGAATAATAAAGTGAGGAATGTCTGAGCTCAGGGGAAAAAAATAACCCCCGCCCGCAGGGCCTCCCACCCGACCGGGCGTAATGAATTAAACTCGGGGAGGCACGTTTCATGTGGGGGCGCCGGCTGGGGAAGCTAGAAGGCCCCTAATGAGAAACAGGGTCCTGGGTGGGGCCCCTGGAAGCTGGGAGGGCAGCACTACCCCTTGACCCTTGGGGAGTGTCCCTTACTCCTGGAGTCTTTCAGTCTCCCCAAGGGGCACTGTTCCAATTTGCACTGACCTCTGACCCCAGGTTGTGGCCCAGAGCTAATCCAGAAAGTCAGAAAGTGGAGAGGGATGGATTCACGTGGCACCACCTCCTCATTCTCTCCCTTTCCTCAATACCCCCTAAGTGGGTGCCACCTGCAGGCGGAGCCATGGGGCCAACGCTGGACAGTTAAACCTGCAGTAGCCTCTTTCCAGCAGCTGGCGGTTTAACCCCCAGGCCTCCTCTTGTTTCCAAGCTCTGTGCCTCCCCGCTTCCTCCTCCAGGCCCCATGAGGTCTCACCTTCCTTTGCATCCTACGTTCCTGGCCCCTGCTCACCAGCTGCCCTCACCTCCTCTTCCCTAGCTCCCCAGGGCTTACAGCTTGGCAGCAGATCCTCTCTCCACTTTCACCCTTACAGGGCACCAGCATTGGGAGCTTTCATGGACGTTCCCTCATCTCTTCTCTCTCACCAGTTTGTATAAGGCGCCTGCACCCTCAGGCTTTCCCTTCTTCCCATGAATGGACTTCCATCCATAACACCCCCCCCCCCCCCACCCCAGCCTGCTGCTCCCCCCTCCCCATCCCCAGGGATTTCTATTTCTACTACCCACCCCCTCTTTACTCAGCGAGACCTGGGGAACTGTGGGTAAATAAGTAACTGTTCTCAAAGGACCAAATTTTAACGAGGGCACGGAGGGAGGTGGAAGTAGGTAGAGGTGTTTCTGGAGATCCCCGAGGATGCTGGCCCCCCAGCCTCTGGAAGCTTGGGACAAGACTCCCACTTTACTTTTAAGAAGTCTGGCCAGGAACTTGGAGCTCCTTGAAATATTCTCCCCCACCCACTTTAATTAAAACCATTGTTTTTCAAGCACATGTTAATTAAAAAGCAAACATGTTTTGCTAAGTAATTTGGAAGCTCTGGTTATGCAAACCAGAGTCATCCCAGTTAAAAAAGTCCCTCACCCAGCTTGCCCCCGTGTCTTGGGAGCTGAGGGCCTCTGTGGCTTCGGGAGCTGCACAGCCCATTGGTATTGACCCCTCCGGTGCAGGCTCAGCCTGGTCTCTGCTCTGAGGCCTAGTGCGCATCACCAACCCTTTGCAATCGTGTGTGCGCTTCCAGTGCTGGGAGAAAGAGCTGGCCAGGCTGGCTCATAGAGTCACGGGCACCAGTGCACAGGTATGGTCCGTGGCTCAGAAGTGGGGTGAGGGCAGGGGGTGGGGGGGCATGGCAATCCTGTGAATCTAGTTAAGAATGCTGATAACACTGGTACTCAGGACTACCTCCCCTTCCCCCTTCCCTCTTCCCTCTGCCCCCGCCCCCCCCCCCCCCCCCCCCCCCCCCGGTCTTCATACAGCTGAACTACAGTTAGTCATAGCAGTCATAGTTACTTCTGAGGTCAAGGAGGGCCCAAGGTAGGGCGAGGTTGGTGGGTTGGGGACCCTCTGGCTGCTCAGCTCCAGCTGCCCTGCCCTGTGTGTCTGGAGATGCCGGCAGATTCGAGTCCCCACCCTGTTTCCTGGTCCTCAGGCCTGTGAGGTCCTTCATTCCTTGGTCAGTGTCCTCCAGGTCCTTTGCAGGGAACCTTAATCCCCCCAGACACTGGGTCAGTGTCCTCAACTCTGCTGCCAGCGCTAGGGGTCTCAATAAACTTTATGCCTCCTTCCCCTGCCCCGGTTTAAACCTGTTTGTTGGCTCTCTCAACTCAGAGCAGCTCAAGGTACTGAGATACATTCTCTGAACACAGGGCACCGGGGTTTGAGCCCCAGCACCCTATGAGCATTGCCAGGAACAGCTCATGGACACAGAATACTGCTAGGCGTGGCCCCAAAAGTGGGGAGGGAAAAAAAGAATCTGGTCATAGGAGTGTCCTTTTTGTGTGAGAGCTCTTGCCCTGGGCTGCTTGTCCCCAGGTGTCTGTGTGTATTCCTTTGTCCCTATATATCCCAGAGTCTCTCCCTCCTGAGGGAGAAAAGCACCTGAGGTGAGGTGGAGGGCAGGGGTGACCTGGAGTGACCAGATGTGTCCGAGGGTCCCCAGGCCACTATTGGGACCCCCAGAGGGTGGAGCTAAATTTCCGCACACACTTTCAGACCCAGACCCCCGGGCCACTGCAAGTCACAGCTTTTTATTGATTTATTTTTGTTTTTTGGGTCACACCCGGCAATGCACAGGGGTTATTCCTGGCTCTGCACTCAGGAATTACTCCTAGCAGTGCTCAGGGGACCATATGGGATGCTGGGAATCGAACTCAGGTCGGCCGCGTTCAAGGCAAACGCCCTACCCGCTGTGCTATCGCTCCAGCCCCTAATTTTTATTTTTGAGCCGCATCCATGGTTGCTCAGGAATTCCTCCTGGCAGAGGTCATGGGGACCGTATGGGGTGCCGGGGTTCGAATCCAGGCTGGCCACGTGCTAGGCAAGCACCCACTCGGCTGTACTGTAGCTGCAGACCCCGAAGTCCCAGCTTTTGGACCCAGGGCCGCTTTTCCCCGGCCTTACTCTGCGATTCTGTAAACCAGGAGGAGTAAAGAGCCCTCGAAACCCCCGGCGACAGGGCTCACACCCACAGCCCGGGAACAGCCACTGCTCCCGCTTGGGTCCGCCGCCCCCGACCGCCGCGCCCAGACCCCGGCCCTCGCGCGCCCCCTGCAGGCAGCGGCTCCGGGTCTGTCCCCGCCCACACCGGAAAGGGCGTGGCCGCCAGTCCCCGCCCGCTTTCTCTGGGGCTTCTCTGCCGCCCGAGTTCGGTGCTGGCCAGGGGCGGGCCGCAGGGGCTGCGGTTTCCCGTTCCCACTTCACCACCCCATCCACCCCGTGTGCTGTCTGAGGGTGTTCCTGAGGGTGTGCTGTCCAAAGCGTGGGGACCCCACCCCACGCCCCCCAGCTAGACGCCCCCTCCCCGGCCGTCAGACCGGGACTTGCGGCTCAAGCGTCCCCGTCGACTGGCCCTGGCCTCTCTTGTTCCTCTTGGAACAAACACTCTAGTTTCTACTGGGAAAGCAGCAGGGCCCTGACCACCGCCTGTTTTTAATAAGGAGCTGGTATTTCCCCGAAATCGCAGGCCCGTGGCTGACCTCACGGGGATGACGGCTGGACGCGGGCCAGGAGGCGGGAGCCGGCTCCCGGGTGAGCCCCTGACGCCTGGAGAAGTGGGGCAGAAAGGAGAGGCTCTGGTTTCTAGTCCCAGCCCAGCGGCGGCCGCCTCCAAAAATCTACCCAGCAGCTTGTCTGCTGAGCTGTGTGCTCTCGGCCAGGAATGCCCAGGCCTCTTCTCCCGGACCCTGCCCAGGCCTCCCCCTGCTGGACCCCTGGTCACCTTCTATGGTCCTGCCAACTCTCCTCTTTCCTCCCCTGGTGGATGGGGCACGGGCGGGGTTAGGGCTCCACGTGGACCTGGGGATCAGGGTGGGGGGTGGGAGGAAGGACCTGGAGGACTTACTAACTTCGGTGGGCCTTTAGGGGACTGTAGACGCCCACATTCTGAGCAGGGTGTCAACAGAGACTTTCTAGAGAAGGGGTCACGGTTAGCCAGGAGGTGCAGTTAGCCTGGTGAACATTTTGGGGTGTGGCAGAATCCTTAGGCTCTGAAGGGGTGCAGTGGGGGACAGGAGGGAGGAAAGTGGAACCAGACACTCGGTTTCCGGGGCTTCTCCAGTAGGGAGCCACTAGAGAGTCTCCTAGTTCCAGGCACTAGGAGACCGCCCTTCCGAACTGGCCCCAAACCCCTGCCGCAGAGTCAGAGGAGGCCATGGGGTCTAGTGGCAGGAACCAGGTGGCGGGAAAATTGTGTTTGTCTACTCTGGGGCTGCATTTTCCGAATGTTTGAGATTTTCCAGCTTCCCAGAGTGGCGGCTACAGTGACTAATACCCAGGTCTCACAGGGTGTCAGGCAACGCTCTAGGTGCTTACAAGCCTCAATGTATTCTATTCTCACTGCGCGTCTATGAATTCACCAGTCTAGATGTTCATCGAGCGCCTGTTGTGTTCCAGGTGCTGGGAAAAATAGGCAGAAATCCGCTCACATCTAGCTTACACACAGAAGGGAAGAGAGGCAATTCGCACATGAGTCAACCATGTAGTATGCAGCGTGGTGAGAAGTGCTGTGGAGGAAAGAGGAGGCGAGTAAAGGGTGGACTGGGAAGAGCAGGGATCACTGGTGCTGAGAGGGTGTCCTGTGAGAGCTAGTGAGGAGGTGGCACTTGAGAATAGATCAAAGCTGGCCGCCACCTCTTCGCTGAATGATGTCTTTCCCTCCGTCCCTCCGTCCCTTCCTTCTTTGCTTCCTTCCTTCCTTCATTCCTTGATGTGGGCAGACTCACTCTTGGCAATGCTGGGGATTAATTTGGTGCTGAGGATTGAAAGTGGGGGCTCCTCCATGCTATGTCTGAGCTGCAGTCCTTTGAGCTGTGTCCCAGACCTTAGCTGAGACTGTTTTCTACAGAAGAGCATTTGCAACAAATCTCCCTTTGATCTTCTCCTTAGTAGACCTAAGACCAACAGATTAAAAACAAATAAAAGGAATCCACTTCTCTTACTCTACTTTGAATGTCAAAATGTAATAAGAAGCCACACCCTCTCCAAATTAAAAATAAAAAAGGATGTATGTTCCCTCTGTCGATACCTACATAATAGTCTTGATTTTGGTGTTTTGGCCCATAGATCTGGTGTTACTCTCTGCCCTCTACTGAAGATGTTTACTGTGCTTTTTGCTAGAGACCCAGGAGTGTATAGAGGAAGTGAGCTGTGTGGATAACCAGGGGGACAGGGGGCAACAAATGCTGAAGAGGGCCCCTAAGGGGGATGGGATGTTGGCAGGGGGTGGGGGCGCTCCTGCTGAGTCCTATGTATTTTTTAAAGTATGTGTGTGTGGCTGTCATGAATAGAAAATCATTTCTTTTCAGTTGTATTTTCCCATTTGTTATGCTTCTGGGCCGGAGGTTATTGATTTGTGTATTCTTATCCTTTCCCCCAGTCTCTTAGTTAATTTTTTTTAAATAATTTATTTCTTTATTGAATCACTGTGGGAAAAGTTACAGAGCTTTCGGGTTTAGGTCTCAGTCATGTAAGTATGAAACACATTTCCCTTTACCAATACTTATTTTTAACCGTGAACCCCAATAGAACCCCACCTCCCACCCCTCCCAATTCCTGTGTGGCAGATGAGTTCTAATTAATACTCTATCTACTTTGACTAGATACTTTGTTTCGATAGAAGATGCACAATTATTGTTTAGAGTTTATGACCCCCCCCAATCAGATATGCTGAAACAGCGTTGTGAAATGATTTGCTTTCTACAGCTTGGTTTAAGAATAAAATGATGTCGCGTGGCCGCTATTGCGGCCGCGCGGTTTTGGGTTTCTGCTGTTTTGCTTATTAACCCTGGAAGTATTTCTATTAAAAATTAGATAGTTAAGAGATTGGTTTCTGTGCTCTGGAGTCGTGGCCGTGCCGGAAAGCCGCTGGTGGGGGGCAGCTGGCGACCTCGGTCGGGCGTGAAGGACGGCCCACAACACCCTCCTTCCCATGAGGCCCCTGCCGCCCCCCGCCCCCGGCTCAGACCTGCTGTCCACAAGGCTCCCGTGAGACCGCCATCTTTCTTTGCAGAGAGGAGCGGACAACACCCTTTCCCCTCTGGGCAGGCATGGTGGCGCGGTTTAACACATAGTCCATTTGCTTTTCTGCTCCAAGCGGGTGGCTCTCTGTGCTAAGTCCTTGTGCCTCCCGGGCCGTGGCCGTACCGGAGAGCCGCTCGTGGGGGGCAGCTGGTGACCTCGGTCGGGCGTGAAGGACGGCCCAGAACGCCCTCCTTCCCATGAGGCCCCTGCCGACCCCCGCCCCCGGCTCAGACCTGCTGTCCACAAGGCTCCCGTGCTGCCGCCATCTTTCTTTACCTCTTAGTTAATTTTTAAAATATTTTTTAGCAATTTTTCAGTAAATTCTCTGGAATTGTTTTAGAAGGCAATTATATATTCCACAAACGGTGCATTTTGTGTCATCCTGCCTGTATAGTTTAGTTTCTTCCTTTCTATCTACACCCTTTTCTTAACCTCCCTTCTCACCCTTCCTACCTCTTCTCTCCTTCCCCTGCCTTCCTCTTTTCTTCTGTCCCCCTTCTCCTACCCATTTTCCCTTCCTCTCCTTCCCTTCTCTACCTCCTTTTCCTCCTTCCCCTGCATTCCTCTTCTGAAACCTTTTCTTCCCCTCTCTGTTATTTGACTTTCCTCCTTTCCCTTGTTCACATTATCAAGAGAGCCTCAATGAGAGAATATCTGTCATGTACTTTGCTGGCATCTCTGGGGTCTGGGGCAGGCAGCTTGGTTCCCTGACTTGCCCTGGATGCAGATGTGGGGACTGGGAGATTATACCGCAAGTATTAGTCACAGTTATTTTTGCTACTTTTAGGAAGGCCCTCGAGAATCTGGAAAATCAAACCCTAGAGCAGACAGACAAAATCTTCCAGGGGAAGTAGATTGAATGTGCCAACTGGAAGGTGCTGTGAGACAAGGAGCAGAGCATGGCGAGAGCATAAAGGAGACTGGTAGAAGTTGTCCCCAGGCAGTCCATAGGCCAGCTGGCCTCTGGGGTATACCCAGGGTCCCAATTTCACCCTTTCTCTGTGCTCTGCCAGCCTCAGGATCAAGATCTGGATCTGGTTCCCATGGGCTTGCAGGAGGTTCTGCTCTAGGTCTTTGAACCCACTTGCGTCCATGCACTCCGGAAAGCCATTGCTCCCGAGGTGCTCGGAAGTTTTCCTGAATCTCACTGATGGACAATAAGACACCTCTTTCTCCTGATCCAACAACTGTGACCTTGCATGTGATGAAGGTGAAACCGGGCAAGGGAGTGTTTCACAAGTCACACCTCCCAGAGATTCCTAGTGAAAATGGAGGGCATAGAGAAGAGGACTCTGCCAGGGTCTTAAGACCCCTGTCACTCATTGGGCCCCTGTGTAGACACATAGCTGAGAACCCGCATCAACTTTCTGCTGCCATTCACTGTGTACAGTGGAAGGTCAACACTGTGTGCACTGCCATTTTTCCGTATTTACCGAATTGTGTGCTTACCTACAAGTCTGAAATGATTCTTAGAGGGCTAAGGTTGAGGCCTTAGCAAATTGATCTTTTCTTGAAACTGGCAGGAGAATCTGTTTTCTTCCCTCCCAATTTGTAAAGGTGAAAGACTTGTATTCCTTGACTTGTGAGCTTTTTCTCCATCTTCAAAAAATTCATCTTTCTGATTCATAGTCAGACCTGAATAGAGACAAGAAAAATTTCCCACAAGGAGCGGGAGGGATACTGGGATCAGTGGTGGTGGAGAATGGGCACTGGTGGAGGGATGGGTATTTGATCATTGTGTAACTGAAACTGAAGCACAAAAATTTGTAAATCTACAACTGTACCTCATGGTGTTTCACTAATAAAAATCTAAAAGAAAAAAAAATTTCCCACTCTTAAAGATCCCTGTGGGTAGATTGGTCTCACCCAGATAATGCAGAGTAAGATTTGTGTGTTAAGATCCTGAATATTAATTTATCTGCCAGTACCTTTTTAACCACCTATGTAATGTTACATTCATAGGTTTGGGGGATACGAACATGGGTCAGTCACTGTCACTGTCCTCCTGTTGTTCATCGATTTTCTCGAGCGGGCCCAGTAACGTCTCCATTGGAGACTGTGTTGTTACTGTGTTTGGCATATCGAATACATCACGGGGAGCTTGCCAGGCTCTGCCATGCGGGCGATATACTCTCGGTAGCTTGCCAGGCTCCCCGAGAGGGGTGGAGGAATCGAACTCGGGTTGGCCATGTTGGCTGCATGCAAGGTAAATGCCTACTCGCTGTGCTATCGCTCCAGCCCAATATTAATAATTAAGGTGTATAAATAAGGTATTTATGATAAAAACAATAAAGTTGTCTCTCGATTCTGTCCAGTCACTGTGTCTCCAAGTGACTTTTAAGGCATATCTTCATCTCATTACATTCAAAGTAATGGTTGAAACAAGATGATTCTCTTTTTTTCCCCTTCTGAATGAGTCTTCTCTGAAGCATGCAGCATTACAAGTCATTTGAGTCTACATGTATCTTTTTTGAGTCCCTCTTTAAATTCCCCCCCTTCTTCTCTTCCCTTTACTGTTGTGCTATGATGACCAGGAGTAGCACACATACTTGGTTGATGGTGGCACACTTGTTCTGGGGATCTTAAATGACAGTGACTCCCACATTGTCCTTGGCACTTGGGGCGATGGCAGAGAGAGAATTTCTGGCCTCATGCCTGCAAGGTAGTAACTCTACCATGGAGCCTTTCCCTGCACCCCCACCCTGTGCTTTAACTATTTGGGTATATACCTAAAAGTGGAATTTCTGATCATAAGGTAGTTGGTTTGGGGTTGCCCCCAAAGTAGTGCTCAAGAGTCCTAGAATTCCTCCTGGTGTAGTTAGCAAATGGCCAGATGGCTCATGGTATGGGCTGGTGAAGCTGTGGCCATCAGGGCCACATCTGGTGGTGCTCAGTGGCCTGTTGTGCTGGGGATTCCAGTTGGGTGCATGTGCCCCTGATCCCGACGCCATTTCCCTGGCCCCAATATAGTAATTATTAATTTTGTATGATTTCACTTTTTAAAAAAAACAACAAAATTATTACAACACATCATTTTCCTTTAAACCTCCTCCACCCTTTCCCCCATGTCCTACATTCTTCTCCTCAGGTAACCTATTTTTTTTTTTTTGCCAATGTCCACTGAATCATTTTAATTTTGTTTTGTCTATTCATTAGTTTTATTTCCTTACATTGCACGCATAGGCGGAATCATCTAATATTTGCACAATCCTCTCAAGTTTCTTCAA
The DNA here is from genome assembly GCF_029834395.1 of Sorex fumeus. NCBI lineage: Eukaryota > Metazoa > Chordata > Mammalia > Eulipotyphla > Soricidae > Sorex > Sorex fumeus. The sequence continues at coordinate 48,118,811 of NW_026606129.1, read as the reverse complement.
AATATTTTGCTGCAAAATTTTACCTTTCATTATAGCTGAAGAGTATGCTATTCCATACTTTTTTTTTTAAATGTATGAGTACTGCTATTTATTCAGCCATTGATTAAGCTGATTGAATTGGGCATGAACTACACACTATGTTTTAATTTTTTAAAAAAGTTTTCAATGGAATATCCATTACAAAACTATTCATAATTAGGTTTCAATCATACAATGATCCAGCGCCCATTCCTTGCACATGGCTGACCTGGGTTCTATTCCTCCGCCCTTCTTGGAGAGCCCGGAAAGCTACCAAGAGTATTCTGCTCCCACGGCAAAGCCTGGCAAGCTACTCGTAAGGTATTCGATATGCTAAAAACAGTAACAACAAATCTCACAATGGAGACATTACTGGTGCCCGCTCGAGAAAATCGATGAACAATGGGAGGACAGTGCTACAGGACAGTGCTACAGTGCTTGTTTTTTAGGGTGGAAAAATTATCTTTTTTGTGGGGGTGGGTGTGGTTTGGGCTATACCAGTGGTGCTCAGGAGCTGCCTCCTGGTGGTATTCAGAGAACCATATGGTGCTTGGGGGCCATATGGGGTGTTGGGAATTGAACTGGGGTTGAACACATGCAAGAAAAGTACCTTAAGCCCTATACCATATCTCTAGCTCCAAGATGGAGCAATTTCTGAACTATTATTAGACATTTCCAAAAAGAGGTTTTCAGTAAATAACCTCTCCAGTAGAGAAAAGAGAAGGGGAAAAAATAACCTACAGCCCTAAGAAGCTGCTCTGCTCAGGGTGGAGAAGTTTCTTGGCCTGAGTGGTGATGGGGAGGCATATACTTTGCTTCCTTTGCTCTTCACACTACTTCCTGAAAGCATCAGGCGAAGTGTTGTTTTCCTGCTGGATCAGACATTCTAAGAAATAGTCATATTTTATCTTGCACCTTTCACTGCTCAAATAATATCAATTCCATGTGGACATTCTAATCATTCTTTTCTAAAAGCATGACACTGGCTCGAAATCTTGTTAGACTGCCCAGTGCTTTGGATTGTCAGCCAGCAGCCCAAGACAATAGCCAACATTTTCTTTTTTTTTTTTTAAATTTTATTTATTTATTTATTTATTTTTACAGTTGTAGATTTACAATTTTTTGTGCTTGGGTTTCAATTATACAATGATCAGATACCCATCCCTCCACCAGTGCCCATTTTCCACCACCATGGATAATATCCCTCCCACCCCCATCCCCCCATCCCCCCTGTCTCTGTGGCAGGGCAATCCCCTGTGTTCTCTCTCTCCGTTTGGGTGTTGTGGTCTGCAAAAGAGGCATTGAGTGGCAAACATGTTCAGTCCATAGTCTACTTTCGACATGCATCTCCCCTCCTGGGAGGATCCTCCAAACATCCTTTGTTTGGTGCTCCCTTCTCTATCTGAACTGCCCTTTCCTCTAGGATACCCGGCTGGCCTCTAAGTTATGGAGTAATCCTCCTGGTGCTGATCTCAGCTATTCTTGGGTATTAATCTCATACTTTGTTACTTTATATCCCCCAGATGAATGCAATCTTTCTATGTCTATCCCTCTCTTTCTGACTCATTTCGCTTAGCATGATACTTTCCATATTGTACCACTTGTATGTAAATTTCATGACTTCATCTTTTCTAACAGCTACATAGTACTCCATTGTGTAGATGTACCAAAGTTTCTTTAACCAGTCATCTGTTCTTGGGCATTCAGGTTTCTTCCAGTTTCTGTATAGCCAACATTTTCTGCGCACCTTCCCCAACCCAAAGAAAGGCAGGGCGTTCAGCTGCCATGCCCTTGTCTTCTCATTGACTGCTGCCTCTGGAAAACCTGCGAACCAAGTGGTGGCCTGCCAAAACTCACTGTGATATCCTTTTTGATGTAAGCCATTCTCACAGTTGTAAAATGCTATCTCATGTGGTGGTTTTGATTTCTATTTTCCCAATAATAAGTGATAAGCATTTTTTCCACGTGCCTATAAGTCATCTGTATTTCCTCTTTGGAGAAGAGTCTATTTGAATCTTCTGTATAAGGAGTGGGTTGGTAGTTGGGTTTTTGTGTGTGTGTGTAGGAAAACATGTTATCTGAATGCAGATCTTCATGGTTCTGTGGATATTCCAGCCACAGAGATATACTTACTTGAGCTGTTAAAAGAGCTGTACCCCTGAAGAGCTCCATTGGTCGGCATAATAACCTTACGGACCATTCACAAGAACCCAGAGCAGGTTATAGGCTACTGTAACACCATAGTCAAGTGGAATTTAGCCCACCTATTCAAGGATATTTCAGGATACACAAGTCAATTATGAGATATATCACATTAACGAAAGGAAGGAAGAAACATTTGATCATATAAATAGACATTGAAAGAAACATCTGAAGATGAAACAGGTATTCATTATAAAAACTTTGCACAAAATGGGGATAGAAGAAACTCCCCTTGAGATAGTAAAGGCTGTGTATCACAAATTCACAGCTATTATCATACTCAGTTCTATAAAACTGAAAGCCTTCTTTCTAAGATCAGACACAAGACAGGATACCCATTTTTTTTGGAGGATTGCATCTGTGCTAAGAGCTCTTACTCCCAGTTCTATGCTCAGGGATCATTCTTTGTGGGGAGTTGGGGACTGGGGATTAAATTTGGATCATCTGCATGAAAGGCTCATGTCTTACTTACCGCTATCTCTCTGACCCCTGAGTGTCTGTTCTCAGGGGTAAAGGCCCTCCCGTTGTTCGTCGATTTGCTCGAGCGGGCCCAGTAACGTCTCCGTTGGAGACTTTGTTGTTACTGTGTTTGGCATATCGAATACGTCACAGGGAGCTTGCCAGGCTCTGCCATGCGGGCGAGATACTCTCGGTAGCTTGCCAGGCTCTCTGAGAGGGGTGGAAGAATCGAACTCGGGTCGGCCATGTTGGCTGCGTGCAAGGCAAACGCCCTACCGCTGTGCTATCACTGTTATAGTATTGGAAATCCTTGCAAAAAAAAAAATTGGGCAAGAAAGAGAAAAAAAAGGAATTCAAATTTGAAAATAAGAACTCAAATCATTACTATTTGCAGGTGGCATGATATTATATACAGAAAACCCTAATAATGCTATAAAAAACCTTGTAGAAACAATAAACCTATGCCTTAAATGGCACAATTCAAAATTGGCAAATATAACTCTATTGCATTTTAATACGCAAACAATGATATAATACAGAAGGAAAAGAAAGTAAAAACAGTCTCATTTACAACTGCATCCCAAAATACCAACTACCTGGGTATTGACAAAGGAGGTAAAATATTTGCATTAAAAAATGTAAAAGATCTGGGGGTATGGTTCTGCCAGCAGGTCATTCTGTACCTGTGAGGCGAGTGCATCAGCAGGCTGATGGTGCCTTCAGACTTCCAGATACCCCAAAATTGCTGCTGGGCCTTTAGCCAGACCCCAAAAACTTGGGGCAGAGTTTACCAAGAAAGTAAATGGCCAGAAGTTAGGTATGTGGGAAACACACCCACTAACCACCTCCGGCTCAGCTATATAATTGGAGGCATGGCCTCTCTGGTTCCTGATTGAACTGCTTAGCGGCCATGATCCCTGAGGCTCAGAAACAACTCTCGGAACCCAACGGCTTTTGGCAGAAATGCGTCCGGTCCCTGTAGTAGGTTACGGTTCTTCCTGGCGGTCCAGTGGCCACCATCTGCTAGAAGCCACTGGACAGTCAGGTTTGGGCTCACAGTGACAAGACACATCTGGTCTCATGGGGTGGGGATGGAGCCAGCCCTTTTTCCCCCATCCCAACGATACCCCGAGTCACTGCCCACAAACGGCCTCTCTGGCTCCTGATCAAGCCATTTAATGACCATGATCCCAGAGACTCAGAAACAAATCTCGGAACCTAGCAGCTTTTGGCAGAAATGCATTCAGACCTCACAGTAGGTTACTGTCACCAGCCACCTCAGGGAGGAAAGGGTGCTGTCCCCCCACCTGCTCCCCCTTGGCGGTTCGGTGGCCGCCATCCTCCAGAGGTCATTGGACAGTCAGGTTTGGGCCCTCAGTGACGAGACACACAGGACCTCAGGGGATGGGGGTGGAGCTGGCCCTTTTCTCCCCGTGCCAACAATACCCCGAGTTGCCGCCCACGAACGGCCTCTCTGGCTCCTGATTAACCTGCTTATCGTCCACGATCCCAGAGACTCAGGAACAAATCTTGAAACCCAGCAGGTTTTGGAAAAAATCCCTCCAGATTTAATTGTTAAAATTTTGGAATTTCAAAATCACGTGGCCACTACTGCAGTCACTCGACATCATATCTTATCATAACCAGCAATAGAAAACAATTGTCTAATGTTGCCTTTTCGGCAGATCTGAGTGTTGGGGTAAAATCTCAAATAATAATGGTGGGTCTGGGTTCGAGATAGTGAATGTGATCAAAGTAGAGAGAGAGTAATGTGGAAATCATCTGCCCCACAGGCAGGGGGAGGGTGTGGGATGGGGGTATACTGGGGTTTTTTGGGGTGGAGAATGGGCACTGGTGAAGGTACGGGTATTTCATTGTATGACTGAGACTTAAACCCGAAAGCTTTGTAACTGCTCTCATGGTGATTCAATAAATAAAATTAATAAAAAATAAAAAAATGTAAAAGATCACTTACAAAAAATAGTAAATGATAGAAAGAAATAAAAACATGTTCCTTGATAATAGATTGGAAGGGTTAAATTTAAAATGACTCTCCTACCCTAACATTATACAGTTTCAATGCAGTCCCCATCAGAATTCCCTTGTCATTCTTTAGGGATATAAAATACATACTGCTAACATTTCTCTGGAATAATAAAACTTCTTCAAAGTGTCAAAGCATTCCTAAGGGGGTGAAATGAGAGGAATTCCATTTATTAACTTTAAATTATACTATAAAGCTATAGTAATCAAACACAAAACCGCGTGGTACTAGAATAAAGGAAGACTCTCAGCACAATGAAATAGAATTGAGAACCCATAGATAAACCCTCATACACATAGACAGTTAACGTATGACAAGGGAGCGTGTATATGAGCCCTGTGGGAATGCCTGGTGAGCACTTCGGTAATGTGTACAAGTGCCCTAACTGAAAGTTAAGAAGTAAAAAATTTATGAAAACAGTGTAATAATCACAAATATCCTAGACAAATGTATCTAATAAGCCATTGATAGAGATTAAATTGAACCTAAGAAGTAGACATAAACAACAGTACAGCAAAAAAAAAGGGGAGAAAGATGAAATAGAGAACACATGGAGAGATGTTTGACTTAAACTTAATCATATTGATAATTACATTTAAGGCATATGTTTTGGATAATGTAATTAAGAAGACAGATTTTTTTTGACTGAAAAAAGGAAACCCAGCTATGTGCTGCTTAAAGAACATGCATTTTATATATAACTTAGGTTAAAAGTAAAAGGTTGGAAAAAGTCATACTATGCAAATGCCACTAGAAGGAAATATGTAGTGGCAATATTAACATCAGAAACATAGACTTCAGATGTCAGTAGACATGCCCGGGTAAAGGGATGGATATTAGAACATTATATGACTGAAACTCAATCATGAACAACTTTGTAATGGCATATCTCATGGTGATTCAATAAAAAAATTAAAAAAAAGAAAAAGTAGATTTTAGGAAAATAAATGTGATTATATGGAGAAATTTTACAAGGCTGAAAGGCATAATTGATCAAGGAGACATAAGAATCCTGTCTATATATGGGACTGCTGAATATTCAGTCACAGCTGAATAGACTGGAGTGCATGCTTTGTATACATGAGGCCTGGGTTCAGTCCCCAGCACTATATGGTTCACCAAGCATGAAGTGATCTCTGAGCACAGAGTAGTTTTGGAGAACCACCAGGGATGGCTCAAAAACAAATAAAGAATCCTGCATATAAGTGTATCTAATGATAGACTTTCAAAATCCATGAAGAGAAAACTGACAGAAATTAAAGGAGACAGGAAAATTCATAATTATAATTGGAGACTTTATCACTGCTCTCCCAATAATTGATAGAACAAGTCTTAAAAAAAGCAAAATAGGGCTGGAGTGATAGCACAGTGGGTAGGGCGTTTGCCTTGCATGTGGCCAACCCAGGTTCGATTCCCAGCATACCCTATGGTCCCCTGAGCACCGCCAGGGATAATTCCTGAGTGCAGAACCAGGAGTGACCCCAGTGCATCGCCGGGTGTGACCCAAAAAGCAAAAAAAAAAAAAAAAGCAAAATAAAATCAAGCAAAAAACTATAAGGGTGTTGAAGACTAGAGTAGCACTCTGAAGTAATTTGATTTCATTGATATTTAACCCAGTGATAGCACAGCGGTAGGGCATTTGCCTTGCATGCAGCCATCCTGGCCAAGCCGGGTTCGATTCCTCCGCCCCTCTTGGATAGCCTGGCAAGCTACCGAGAGTATTCAATATGCCAAACACAGTAACAAGAAGTCTCACAATGGAGATGTTACTGGGCCCGCTTGAGCAAATCAATGAACAATGGGAGGACAATATCAGAGACAGTATCAGTATCAGATATTTACAGGGGTAGGGCATTTGTCTTGCATGCAGCTGACCTGGGTTCAATTCCTCTGTCCCTCTTGGAAAGCCCGGCAAACTATTGAGAGTATTCTGCCCCCACGGCAAGGCCTGGCAAGCTCCCCGTGGCATATTCGATATGCCAAAAACAGTAACAAGTCTCACAATGGAGATGTTACTGGGGCCCGCTTGAGCAAATCGATGAACAATGGGAGGACAGTGCTACAGTGCTACAGTGATATTTATAGAGTCCTCCCATTGTTCATGGATATGCTCATGTGGGCCCAGTAACGTCTCCATTTTTTTTGAGACTTGATTTATAGAGTACTTGATCTATAAATGCGTGCTCTATAAATGCACCATGTATATTCAAGATTCTTATGTCTTCTCGATGGATTATGCCTAACAACTGCAAAATGCACATTGTTTTCAAGTGCACAAAGACTTTGAAGCAGGAAGAACCATATTCTGAGTCATAAAATATGTCTTGGTAAATGTGCAATGATTAATAACAGAGTATGGTCTCTCATGACAATGGAATGAAACAAATTGTAAAGGATAGATGGAAAACCCCAAATATCTAGAAATTAGACAAGAAAATTGTATTTATTTATTTATTTACCCCAGTTTATTTAAATACCGTGGTTAACAAAGTTGTTCGTGATGATTTAAACAAGAAAGTTTTAAAACAACATGCATCAAACAGAAATCACAAGAGAAATGAGAAAATATTCTGGATTAAATTATAGCAAAAATACAACATCAAATTCTGTGGAATGTAGCTGAAGCAGAGTTTAGATAAAAATTTCTAAATTTTTCTTAAATAGGGTTCTCCTATCTTCCTAGCCCATAGCTTTAAATGCTTATTTAGAAAAGAAGAATATTTTAAGTCCACTATCCAAACTGTGTCTTATGTGCTAGGGGAAAATGGGGTCAGGAAGATATTCCAAGAGGCTATGGTGGGGAGCTGGAGTGATTGTATAGTCAGTAAGCCATGCAGTCAACCCGGGTTTGATCCCTGGTACCCTATATGGTCCCCTGAGTATTTCCAGGGATGATCCCTGAGTGCAGAGCCAGGAGTAAGACCTGAACATCACCAGGTGTGCACCTCCCCACAATAAAAAAGATTAAAAAGTGACCTGGGCTCTTTCCCTAGCATCAGTTATTCCCTGGCACTGCAGGGAACTATGTCCAGGCAACTTGAAGGAAGCGGCCCTTGAGCACCACTGGGTTTGGCCCCAAACTGAAACAAAACAAAACAGAAACAACAACCCCACCACCACAACCCCTCACCCTATCCCACTCCAAACAAAAATCCCACCAAAACCCAACAGTAATCTAGAGAGAAAAAATAATCATTCCTAAATGAAGACCATGAAAGATACTTTTTAAAGCAGTGAAAATAAATAGTGATAGATTTTAAAAAGGAGTTATCAGGGGCTGGAAAGATAATAAACCAGATAGGGCTTCTCTCTTGCACATGGTTAGTCCAGGTTTGGTCCTTAGTACAGTCCCCAGAGCTCATCAGGACTGCTCCCTGAGCACAGAGTCAGGAATCTTCACAAGCCTTGTGCACCACAGGTGTGGCCCCCACACCAAAAAAAAATATATATATATATATATATATATATATATATATATATACCCATAAACATAAAAAGGAATTATCAGATATTTAGACCTCAGAATCATCTTAATTCTCTAAAGTTATAGAGATAAAGTTCTATAAAGTTCTAGAGATCTGTTTTACATCTTTTTTTTCTTTTCTTTTTTTTTTTTTTTTGCTTTTTGGGTATCACCTGGTAATGTACAGAGATCTCTCCTGGTTCTGCACTCAGGAATTATACCTGGCAGTGCTCAGGGGACCATATGCTCAGGGGATGCTGGGAATTGAACCCAGGTCAGCTGCATGCAAGGCAAATGCCCCACCTGCTGTGCTATCCCTCCAGGTCCTGTTTTACATCTTTTTGTTTGTTCAGGGCCACACGTGGCAGTGGTCAGGGCTTCTTCTGGCTTTGCGACCAGGGATCAATCCTGGTGGAACTCAGGGGACCTTGTGGGTTTCTAGGGATTGCACCCTAGTTGGCCATGTGCAAGTCAAGTGCCCTACCCACTATACTGTCCACTTTGTCCCTGGTTTATATCTTTTATCTCTAACAATGTTTATTGGTTTAAATATTTAAAAATAAGTATTGTATTATTTATTTAAAATAAAAATATAACATAAAAATAAAACATAAATAAAAATATTCATGTAGGCATATTTTCAATGAAAAAATATATTTTCTAAGCGAATAAATATTTAGTGTGAAGGGTGATATTGTTTGACAGGGTTCCAAATTTCATCATTGTCAAGCTTAATAGAAGACAGCTGGATTATCATTCTTTTCTGAAATTTATTCTTTTGGTTTAAGTATATGAGGAAAACCCAGTCTCACAAAAATATAAAGTTGGAAAGGTAAAGGTAAAAGGTAAAGGCCCTCCCGTTGATCGTCGATTTGCTCGAGCGGGCCCAGTAACGTCTCCATTGGAGACTTTGTTGTTACTGTGTCTGGCATATCGAATACTCTCGGTAGCTTGCCGGGCTCTCCGAGAGGGGCGGAGGAATCGAACTCGGGTCGGCCATGTTGTCCGCTTGTAAGGCGAACGCCCTACCACTGTGCTATCGCTCCAGCCCTGTTGGAAAAGGAAGTTGGAAAAGGAAGTTGGAAAAGGAAGGAATATTTTAGTTTTTTTTCATGTAATCATGGATTTTTTAGAGTTGATTTGCAGTAATTCTGGACAAGGGGGAGCTCATCAAATCCACTTGCCTGCTGAGTGCCTCTTCTGTGGTAGATGCTCATGGGTGGCATTGGAGTGGAGCAGAAAGAGCTGCACCCTCTGTCCACTCCCATAGACATATTCAGGCGCTTCTTCTCAGACCTTCAAACTGGCTTTTCCTGAACTTCTGACCAACTAGATATGCCACTCACCACTGCTCAGGGGTCTGTGTAGATTCTTTTTTTTTTTGGCTTTTTGTGTCACACCCGGCGATGCACAGGGGTTACTCCTGGCTCTGCGCTAAGGAATTACTCCTGGCGGTGCTCAGGGGACCATATGGGATGCTGGGAATCGAACCCGGGTCAGCTGTGTGCAGGACAAACGCCCTACCCACTGTACTACTGCTCCAGCCCAGTCTGTGTAGATTCTTATTCAAGCCACACCTACTTTTAGATCTAGTAAATGACCTACTATTTGAGGTACTATGCATATGATTTCTCCTCACTATTGTTTTCAGGATCACTCCTGAGTGACATTCTAGTGTAATGGAAATCTATTTTCACCTGGCACCAAGGTTATGAGCTCATCTGTGAACAGGCCTAAATTTCCCCCTCTTGAATGAACTGGTCTTAAGACACTCTCCATGAGCCTATGCATGTGACCTGAGACAGAGAAGCTTGCAAGCATAGAAGTAGGTGACATGAGGGTCCAGGTCACATCTGTATGCAATTTATTACTTAATGTCTCAACTCTGCAGTGATCCAATCTCAAATGCATTACTTCCATTACTGATTAATTTCTTCATCCAACTGAGGTGGGTGATTTGGTAAGTAGGACTAAACATCAATTTCTAGTAGGAGGATGCCAGTTTCATCACTTTCTTCCCATAGACTAAGTTAGATGAAGGCCTGGGAATCAGGGATTGCTTTACAAATTATAAGCAGTTTCTTTTCTGCTAACTGTATGGTGTTGCTTCAGAATCATAGGGGTTTGTGCAATGGTTCCAACTGAGACATAAACTCCTTACAGTGTTTTGACTTACCTCAGAAAGCCCTAACACCATGGGGATCTGTCACATCATATAACCTAAATGACAGGACTGACTCCATCAATCTCCTCCAACCCTTCCCTGTTGTTGTTGTTGTGATGACCAGGGGTTGCAGAACTTGGTTGCAGTGCTTATTGTGGGTTATACACTTTAGGTGGTCATTCTTTCACACACTTGGTTGTGCGGCATCAGAGATCACACCCTTTGTATGCCAGGATCACGGGAATTGTGGCAGACTCTTCTGGAACTGCACTCAGCTTGAGGGACTCTGCCAGGGATCAAACTTGCAGCCTCACACAGGCAGGGTTCTGCCACTGAACCACAGCCCTGCACCCCTGACTTCATCTATTGATAGAAGAAATCAAAACATTGTGGCCAGTTTTGTGAATTTAATACAAGATAATCTTCCCTTTATATTTGAAAATTAGTCACATTCTTTCGCCATGGAAGACTCAACAGTTGGAATGTAGACCTCTCTGGGAAGTGACATTTCTTTCTACTATAGGGCTGTTTCTAGGTATTTCCTGGGTAGGCTGGTAGGTTTATTTTATAAGAAACTGCCAACGTGGTTTCCATAGTGGGTATAATATTTTACATTCCTGGTGGTGGTGCCCTGTGGGTTGGTGAAAGAATTTTCCAAAGTCAGAAGTAAAAGAAGGCAATTTGGACTCACTCGGAAGTGTGGGCAGGTCTTGAAGGAGGGACCACTCTCTGAGTGGGTGGCAGGGCGTATCTTTTACAGGAAAGTGATGCCACATTTTTGGGGTTGTCTGATCAGAGAACAGGCCTATGCCCATCATTTGTAATCAAAGAGTCCCAATTATTTCTGTGACAAAGTTAATCTTAGTAACACTTGGTTAGTATAGCCTCTCTGTGCAAAAGTCACTTTTGAGGGGCTGGAGAACTAGTATAGGGGTTTAGGTGCTTGTTTTGCACACATCTGGCCCTGGTTGGAGTCCCAGTTTGATACCTAGTACTGTATATTGCTCCCTAAGCATCACCAGAAGTCATATCTAAGTACACAGCCAGGAGTAAACCCTTATGCACCATTGGCTTGACTCAAAAACAAAACCAATAGACAAATATACAAACAAAAAGAAACAGTGAAATAACAGAATGTATATAGGAATCATAAATAATAGCCTAAATGAAACTTTGTAGCTATATAACACAATAACTCAAGTGAAACATTAAAGTGAGGTTCAATAGCAAAAACATTCAATTAGATAATGTACTAAGCCAGCTTGAAGTCAGATTATTTGTATTTACCTAGTCAGAGGAACAAAATAAATAAATAATTGTGAAGAAAAACCAAAAGTTTATGGATCACTATCAAGTGAACCACTGTTAAACTGGGAATAAATATCCTGCGAGTCCCTGAAGGGAAAAAGAAAAGCGTAGGGATATTATTTAAGAAATAATGTCTACAGATTTTCCAAATATGAGGAGAGAAATGGAAATTCAGTGTCATGAAATCCAAAGAAATCAGATCAGCTGAGTTGGAGGAGGTCTTCACTAAAACATGAATATTGAGGCCAAAGAGATAGCACAGTGGATAAGGAGGTTACCTTGCATGCAGCTGACTGGCTTTGATGCCCAGCACCACATCTGGTTCCCTGGATATATCCAGAAGTGATTCCTAAACACAGAGCCAGGAGAAGCCCTAACCACTGCTTACTGTGGCCCTAAAATTAACGAACAAACCAACCAACCAAACACCCTCCACCAAAACAAAAACAAAGACAAACCAACCAAACAAATAACCAACTCATGGCTCTGAGCTCAGGGATCACTCCTGGTGAGCTGGGGGTGGGGAACAGGGGAAACCATATGAGGTGCAGGGAACTAAACCCTGCTCATACTATCTGTCCAGCCTTTTTTTTCTTTTTGGGTCACACTCAGCAATGTTCAGGGGTTACTCCCAGCTCTAGCTCTGCACTCCGAAGTTACTCTTGGCCGTGCTTGGGGGACCATATGGGATGCGGGGGATAAAACCCGGGTCGGCAGCATGCAAGGCAAACGCTCTACCCACTGTACTATCTCTCTGGGCCCCTCTCCAGCCCTTTCTTGATTCTTATTTCTTGTCAACATAAATCCTGTCTGTTACATACTCTTAGATGCTATATAATGTGAAGCCAGTTTCACATGCTGGGGAAAAGGCAGCTGGGATAGAGAAGGGACCACTGTGAAAATGATGCTTAGAGGGCTCCCTCGGAATGGAGATGCATGCTGAACCTTAACACCCGGAAGGAGAGAAAGAGTAAAAGGGAATGTGCCTGCCAGGGGGTGGTTCAGGAGAGGGGGGAGTGGGTGGGAGGGATACCGGGAACATTGGTGGTGGAGAATGGGCACTGGTGAAGGGATGTGTACTCCATCATTGTATGACTGAACCAAAAGTTTGTAAGTCTGTAACTGTATCTCACAGTGATTCATTTAAAAAAAAAATGAAAAAAAAAAACACCCCACCAAAATTACCATCCCACCCTTTTTAAGCTTATTGTTTTCATTTCCTGCTTATCCATTTTGTTTTTTCCTCCTTAGGGTCTAGGAGACCCTCGCAGCAGAGCTGGTGGTGGGTTATGGGACAGGACCCCAGGGCTAGGGGTGCTTTTCCCCAGTGGGGAGCTGAGGGCTCAGTTCCTGGCCAGGCGAATCAGCGCTGCTGAGTATGTTTTCCGCGTCTCCCCCAGCCCCTCGCCCTCTGCAGAGGTGCAGCCCTGAGCCTCGGACACCCGGAGCGCCAGCCCCGGTCCCTCTGCTTCTCGCTGGCCCGGCCTTGCTGCCAGTGGCAGTGGGCAGGGGTCTGGCCATGCGTCGGATTGGCCGTTCAGAACCGCGGTTTCACGTGGGCGAGGTCCGGGGCCCGTGGCCGGGGTCCCGTGATGCGGGGTGGCCTGGACCAGCGGGAGCGGGGGAGCAGGCTGGTCCACCCCACTTCCGGTCACGCCAGGGCAGGGCGGAAGCTGGCGCCAGGCTGGTGGAGACGTGGCCATGGCGAGCTGTCCCCGCAGTGGCGCTGGCCCCCTGGGCCTCGGGCTCTGCCTCTTGCTCCTTCAGGTCCCCCCGAGTAAGGCGGGCCTGGCAGGGTCGCTCAGCAGGCGGGGCGGAGTGGTGGGAGTGGGCAGTGTGGGGCCGGCCTGCGAGGCAGGGGAGGAGGCCATTGGGGTGACCCTGTCCTCATGCCTTCTCTGCTCAGGTGCGGGCTCCTCTGGACTGACCCCCGCAAGCCCAGAGAGGCCCTCACCTCCCACGCCCCCCAGCTCACCCAGGCCTCCAACACTGGCGGTAACTGCACAATCACCAGCTCCCCGAGGGGGAGGGTCCCAGCCGGTTCCCACACCGACCTCCCGGCCAGCTAGAATCAGATCTCTCCGCAGAGGCTCCCTTGGCTGGCAGCGGGCAGACGAGCTGCCCACACTCCTGGAAGGTGAGCAGCGGCCCCGCTGGAGATGGGAGGGTTGAGACCTCAGAGGAGCCCTGGCAGTGCCCTAGAGGTAGTGATGAGGTAGTGATGAGAGCAGAAGGGGTCCCATGGCTTCACCCCATGTCCCTTCCTTTCACCGAGCCAACCAGGATGTGGCCTCCGGGATGTGACCATGCCTGGTGAAAACTCCACCTTGGATAAAAAGTGGCCCTGGCAGGTGAGCTTGCAGACCAGCGGTGAGCACGTGTGTGGAGGCACGCTCATCGCCCCCCGGTGGGTGCTGACAGCTGCTCAGTGCGTATCTAGGTGAGTGCCCTGGCTGGATTTGGGCCCTGGTCAGGGGCTGAGCTGGCTTTAGTCCAGACTCTCCACAGAGCAGCTTCTTGCTCCTCTGCAAATAGTGCTCACAGCCCACTAGGCTTAATCAGTTGTGGAGACTCGAGAATTTGCCTATCTACCAAGTTCTGAGTACTGCCAGTCTGGGTTCTGACAAGAAGCAGCAGTGGCTGGAGTGTTCTGGGACCCACTGAGGAGATGTATTTTCCTGAGAGGGAAGAGTGAGGGCTGAATAATGGGTGAAGCCAGGCAGAGTGTCATGCGTGCAAGAGGGGGACCTTCTGAGATCTCTGTGAAGAGAATGTCCTTCTCCCCACAGCCTTCGGGAATACATGGTATTGCTGGGAGACACCAATAGATACGGTGTTCACACAGTAGCATTGTATGTTCCAGTTCAAGACATCATTCTCCATCACAACTTTGGCAATAGAACTATGCATGCTGACATTGCCCTGATACTTCTGAGTTTCCCTGTGAATTATACTTCATGGGTCCGGCCTGTGTGCCTTCCAGAATACGCTTATGAAGTCAAAACAAATTCCACATGCTGGATGACAGGATGGAGTATATTGGATAATCCTGGTGAGTCTGGAAGCAGAAAGCTGCTGGAGGGGAATCTGGGACAAGGCTCTGGGCAGGCCTGAATGCTAAGGGAGGGGCTGCGAGAACCTTCTCTAATAGGTGGGAGAAGGAGGAATATTTTTATTGGTATGTAGAATCTGGGGCTCCTGGTGCCAGGATGGGAGTATTGTCGAGGGTGGATTTCAGTTCTGGGGGTTGACCTGTCTACGGTGGAGTGTCCCTGTCTGAACAAGGTTGCCTTCTAGGAGGGAACCTCTCTTAGCCCCGAGTATAGGAGGAGCCAGGGCTAGCCTGTGACTGTAGGGCCTTCTATTTTGGGAAGGGGCTGAAAGGTTCTTGGGAGCACTCACCTGAGAGTCTTTGGTTCTGCTCTGCAGATAGCACCTGTCCTGATTACTATTGCAGCTCAGTGTGACAGGTACTTGGTTTGAGTTTCAGGAGATGAGGCTTTGCCTCTTAGAACTGGAGGTTTGTCCTCATCCTGTTGGTTTTGCTGCTTATCTGGTCCTCTCTCCTTGCTCCTTGGCTTTAATGGGGACAACAGAATGTGAATGCATGATGAAGACTTGGGGTGGATCCTGGGGCTCCTGTCCTGTCCTCCTTACCCACATCCTCACTTCTGTGTTGCCTCTCTGTATTTTCAGAAGCAATTCCAGTGGAGCTCCAGGAGAGTAAACAAACTGTTGTTCAAGACTGGACTTTCGTTTACATATTTGACAACACTCATACTATTGGTGAAGGGATGATCTGTACCAATAATGAAAAGAACTCTACCTGCTTTGTGAGTCAAGGGTCCCATGCTGCACTTACCTTGAAGTTGCTCTCACTCCGCCCACCCTGTCCCCACCCCGAGTCCTTTATTCCAGTGTAACAGAGTCAGGACCTCTTGCTTGCTCCTTTGTTACCCTTTAGATGAATTATGGCCTTAATAGGAGAATCTCTTGATGCTCTTCTGAGAGGGCTTGACCTGATCAAGGGAACAGATTCTGCTGCCTGTGGGGTAGGAAGGCTGCCAGGATGTTCTATGAGGAGCTGGTGGTACTCTTACTATCAGTGTCGTGAATTCCGCTGGTTGGCTTTTACTGAGACAGTGTAAAGTTGGCTTTTACTAAGACAGTTGGCTTTTACTAAGACAGTGGACTCAGGGACCCCAAAATTGCTATGTTTATAGATATCATAGCAATGAGACAATGTGGGGAGGCTCAAAAGTGTGACAGACAGGTCCACCTGCTTAATGCTTTCAGGACTCCTGGGCCCATAGTCTTTCCTGTGCTCAGGCGTGCTTTGTTTGTTTGTTTTGTTTTGTTTTCAGGACACACCCAGCAGTGCTCAGGACTTACTCCTGACTCTGAGCTCAGGGACTACTTCCGGTGGTCTTGGGGAACCATGCGGGGTGCCAGGGCTCAAATCCCATTTGACTGCTTGCAAGGCAAGTGCCCTACCTGCTGAACTATCTCTCCAGCCCTTGAAAAGGGGTCCTTGAGCTATTTTTATTTTTTGATTTTGGGGTTATACCCAGTGATGCTCAGGGGTTACTCCTGGCTCTGTACTCAGGAATCACTCCTGGTGGACTCAGGGGATCACATGAAATACTGGAGGTTGAATCTGGGTAGCCATGTGCAAGCCAAAAGTCCTAGCTGCTGTACTATCTCTCTGGCCCCTGAGCTCTATTAAGTGGAAGTCTTTGGATTTCTTGGGAAGAGAAGGACAGCACTGTAGAGAGAAGGAACAGCTTGTGCATTGGTTCTGAGTGCAGAGGGAATTTGTCAAGTTGAGGCTATGTCATAAAGAACTGGAACAATGAGGTGACAAGATGACTAGAGAAGGGGGTTGGATCCAGAGTCTGAATGGACTGGCATATCATGCCAAGTTTCTAGACATGATCTAGAGGGAACTGTGGGTTCAGAGTTTGTTTTCTCCATTTAATAATGATGATCTGTCCTCAGTAAAGTGGGTATAGGAGGCCTTGTTGAGATTGAATTCTGTGTTTGTGGTGACCTGTTGTTGTGAGGATGAGGGGAGAGAGAGTTTTAGACAATCCTTTGTTCTGCTGAGGTGGGTGGTGGGGCCACAGAAGCTGATTTGGAGAAGGTGCAGTGTTCTCAGTAGTGCAGTGTCAGTGTTGGGCAGTTTTTAGATAGAGCAGGGCTGATAATTTGGAAGATGTTTGCTCCATTGCTTAGAGACACAGAATTTTCAGGTTAGAGGAGATTTGGGGCTCCACTGATCAGGTTGATTTTAGACTTATTTCAGAGCTCTGAAGGCTGCTAGGAGAAGTTATTCATCTTCGTGGTAGAGTGGGTCTCTGAGGAGGGGAGTGCTTACAGTGGGACACCTCTTTATCTGGCAGGGTGTGGGAGATTTAGACAGTATAACTGTGGGGGATTCAAGAACAGTGGAACAATATAAGCCTCCACTTCAATCTCAGAATGTTACCAGTCTTACTTCTGCTGCAGGCTCAGGGGTTCTGCTTTGTGTGTTGTCCCTAGTGTTGGGAGGGAGTATTTTCCGAAGATATTTGGTTTCACTTCAAGTTATTAGCTCTCAAATCTGAATCATAATCTTGGGTCTGAGGGGTGCTGGGTAGGTCCATGACACCAGTCCCCACCACGCCTGCCGTGAAACTGACCTGTTCTGATGTTGATTATTTTCCATGTTTGTGTTTCTTTCCTTTCTCCAGGGAGATTATGGGGGTCCCCTGGTCTGTGAAATTAATGGAAGATGGTTCCAAGTGGGGATTATGAGCTGGTTTAAAAAATATTCTCCCCAAGAATTATCTTCAGTTTATACAGAAGTGAGTTTCTACAAGGAATGGATCACTGACCACATGTTGCTTTCCTTTAGCAATTCAGTGGATTTCTTCTTATCGCTATTTCTGGTGCTACCCTCGGGTATCTTGGTGACCCTGGATTTGCTGTTTTGAATGTCCCAATTGTTATTTTCTCTGATCTCCTACACCTTTCAGTGTCCTCTCCCCAAATTCTGGTTGGCATCTTCTGACCTGTTGGGATCAAAGAGAAGCAAACTCGAGGTCTTTAAAGGGTCCCAACCTGGCATTCAGATCACTGGCTCCTCCCACCCTTGGGAGTGCTGCTCTGTGGGCCAGAAGAAGGGCTGCAGCTGCCCCCGCTAGAGAGCCAGATCACCTGTCAAGGGGATATGGTGCTTCACTGACACCCTAGAGAATACCTGTCAAAGGGTTGACTTCTTCATCAGTTGAAAAGCATTAGACTGGGGCTGGAGTGATAGTGTAGCGGGTAGGGTGTTTGCTTTGTATGTGACCAATCCTGGTTTGATCCCTGGCATCCCATATGGTCGCCCAAGCATGGTCAGGAGTAATTCCTGAGTGCAGCGCCAGGAGTAACCCGCAAGCATTGCTGGGTATGACCCCCCTTTCCTAAAAGCATTAAACCTGGATATGGTTTCAGGGGTTTCCAATTGGTCTGTTTAGTGATTGTATAGAGAGAATTTGGGGTCTCTCATGGGCTTGCTGGGGTGTGAGGACCAGGATTTTCACATATTCCCAGTTTTGTGGGGTTGGGGGAAGTTCCTCTGTACCGAGTGTGGGTCCCTGTGTGAGCACCTCCTCGTGGGGCAACCCAGTGTGGATTCCCCTTCCTCCCCGCCCTAGTGGTACATGTAGGTACCGAGCTCTGTGGAGGTAGTTCTGTAGTTTTGATATTTGAGAAATAAGTAAATGTTTGAAGAGCCCGTTCTTTGTTTGGTTGTCTGTTCTTCTGAAAGTTGCAGGGTAGCATAGTACTTCCTGTGTAAAATAGGACTTTTTAAAGGTTCCCTATCATGCCCCTTTCCATCTGAGAAAAACAACATCATCAACATTAACAAAAATGCCATGAATTCATTATGACATTGATTTTGAATGAATATTTTGGTCATTGTTTGTTCAGAAAACAATATTGTCACATTTTTCATGGCCCTCACATTCAGATTTACAATCCCAGATGGGTTGTAAATTTACAACTCCATGTAAATGAGTCATGGAGAGCTAATTCCCACATACCTCTGGAAGCTGTCCGTGGTGCATCAAATCCTAAGAGCCAGAGATCAGGAAGAGCCTGCATTCCATGAGATGTCTGGAGAATGGATTTTCCTGTGTGAATCCTCACTCTTGTGTCTGATAATGCTATTTTGTTCCAGAAGGTCAGGGTTATGATGTCCAGTCACTATTTTAAAATTAAAATTATTAATTAAAAAATTTCTAGTTAAAATTATTATTTTTAAATATTATTATTTTAAAATATTATTTTAAAATCTTGAATCCTCCAGGTTAAGGCTTGGAAGAGAGCAAAATTCTAGGATATATTTGATGAGGGAGTATATGAATGGATAAATGAGTATTCTCATCTCTGTCCCTTGTTTATTTCCCTCATTACCATCTCATGTCATCACTCTTTCCCTCTTTTCCATTCCAAATTAACTGGGAAAAGGAGTGAAAACCATGAGCAGATAGACAAATGTTACAGCCCACTGCTGCAGAGAAGCCCCAATCCCTGGGAAGTTTATGGTCCACATGGGGTGCTCTGTGGTGTGATTGGAATGTGTTTCTTAGGGGGGAACAGAAATCCAGTTGGAGTAGCTAAATTTCTGAGGATCATGCTCTGGCTATCAGAAAATCCTGGCACCACCTCCCTGAAAGCAGTGCACCAACTGCTAGGACAATGGTAGCCAGTTTTGGTCTTCCAAGCAACATTGGTCAAATGTTTTGTGAACCAGGTACTGGGATGCAGCCACAATTAAGATGTGGGTCACTGATGGGAGGGAAGAGGTCATTATCAGAAGGTTTTCAGGAGCTCGGTGGCTAGGTGGCTTGCCCACACATAGAGTCAACACTGGTTGAGAAGGAGTTTGGGAAGCAGGCAATGGACTCTCCAAAATTGACCTTTGGGGCCAGCAGGATATATCAAAGGACTGAACACATCCTTCACATATGGGAAGCCTAAGTTTGATCCCTGGCATCATGTGGTATCCTGAGCACTGCTGGGAGAAACAGCTGAACATAGAGATGGGGGTAGCCCCTGAGCATCACTGGTTGTAGCCCCCAAGTAAAGAGTAATTTGTTTTAATTGGCCTTCAAAGGAAAAGGAAAACAAGCAAAAACTCCCGGGGTACTGTTGGACAGATTGTAGACTTGAACTATGATTCCCCATGCAAATAAATCAGGGTGTTTAGAAAAATGGCTTGAAATAATTCTAGTTTTGGGGAAAAAAGTACATAAAAGGAGCGTGAAATTTAATGTCTTCTGGATAGCAAGGAATCTGTTCAGACTACTAGGGTCATGTCGGAGCGACTCAGGAGCCAATTTGACGTGGTTTCCTGTTGTAGCATCTGTGGAGAATCACACCTGTTCCTATTGATGGGGGTCTCCAGTTCCACCCTTATCCCTCACAGAAACTGCCCTCAGCGGCAGGGAACAGAGACACTCAAGAGGACATCCCCACACAGGGCAGAGCCCGTAACAAGTGACTGGCAAGGCAGGCTAGAAAGCCCCACCTCTGTGCCTCCACTTGGTACAGCTTGCAGAGGGCTTCTATGGGGATCAGCGGAGATCTCCAAAGCGGCTGCATTGTAGCTCAGCTTCTCCCGTGCCCAGGAAGACCTCACTTTCTCCTTTCCAGATGTATCTCCAAGAGCACCCCTCAACAAACCCAGGCTTGTAGAGGTCTCAGAGTCTCTTTCAGTGAATCTACTCCAAGCTGCTTGATGTGGATAGGATGGGAGGAATTGATTTTCAGAAAGTGTTTCCAGGTTGTAACATACCACCCAAAACAAAGTGGCCAAGGTAGATTGTGTTTCATGGCTTCTCTAATACGTGGATTAGCCATGAGACTGAATTAGCAAAACACTGAACACTTACTTCAACAGAAAATAATAGATTTTTCTAAAAATCACCGATCATAATAGTTCACCATTTTCATAGCACTTTATGTCTGATGAGATTTTGGGTAACTTTATTTGATCCACCGTACTGTTTGAGGATAGTTCATGGCCAACAGCAGTAAATTCAAACCTTTTTGTAGGTCACTAAGCACATCAATGTTTGTTTCAATACATGCCATGACTCAGTCTTTGAGAACAGCTGCTAGTGTGACTCCAGTGTGGGTAGGGTCATTAAAGTCGTGAACTCAGCACAAGCACAAATTTAAAAAATATTCCACTGCAGTATATAGAAGAATGAAACCAATAAGTAATATTCACCTAGAAAAAAGAGGGTTTCTTTGTCATATTTAACTGAGTGCTTGCTCATTGCCTGACGCCAGTTTTAGGCCCTCTGCACACATCTGAGCATCACTGATAAGAGTGCTGTATTATTTTTTGATTTCCAGATCATTTTTTTCTTTGTGTGTGTGTAGGCTGGAGCAATAGCACAGCAGGTAGGGCATTTGCCCACAGAAAACACCCATTTATCAGCCATCAGTGTAGGAAATATTTTCACCAGCACTCTGAGATCCAGGCGTAAAGTTTATGGCAAAGCCTTTCTTCAGTCAGATTTTTCTCCACATCAGAAACTCAAGGACTTCACCCTAAAAGGAATGCTTACCTGGTAGTGCTTGCCTAACTGCAGGTTTTCAGGAAGGTCCTGACATTGTGCTGGCTTTGTTGCCTTTCTATAAAATGAGTGCTCTCAACATAGATGGAACACAGGATATCATATTGAGTGCAGTCAGAAGGAAAGGAATAAATACAGAATGATCTTATATGCAGAAACTAAACATATACAGAGAGGTAACATCAAAGGACCAAAGGCAACACAAGTAGAGAACTAATCCACAAAACTGAATCTGTAGACAGGAGAGTAAAAAAGGGAATGGAATTGGGATCTTTAGGGTCAGGGAGGGGGACAAGGTATTGGTATATGTACACTGGAAACCATCATTAACTATTGTAAATCATCTTAATATAAAGAAGGAGAGAAAGAGAGAGAAAGAGAGAAATTATACAAATGACCGAAGGTAACAGAACACAGAACTAGTCTATAGAACTGAGCCATCACAGCGGGGGCGGGAGGGAAATGGTGGGTGGAGGAGGGGCCACAGGCGTGTGGAGGAAAGAGGACACTGCCGGGTGTGGTGGTGGAACATTGTATTCATGAAACTCTATCTTTAACAGTACTGTAAGTCACAGTGTCTCAAAATTAAAAAGAAAAAGAAAAATGAGGGGCTAGAGGGATAGTATAGCTGGTAGGGTGCTTTCTTGGACATGGCCGACCTGGGTTTGATTCCTGGCATCCCGTAAGATCCCTTGAGCCTGCCAAAAGTAATTCCTGAGTCCAGAGCCAGGAGTAAGTCCTGAGCACCACTGGACATGGTCCAATACAAAAACCAAAGCAAAATCAAAAAGAAAACAAGAAAAAATGAGTGGGGGCTGGAGCAATAGCACAATGGGTAGGGTGTTTGCCTTGCACACGGCCGACCCGGATTCGATTCCCAGCATCCCATATGGTCCTTCAAGCACCGCCAGAAGTAATTCCTGAGTGCATAAGCAGGAGTAACCCCTGTGCCTCACCAGATGTGACCCAAAAAGCAAAAAAAAAAGTGCAGTAAGACTGGGGGGAGCAGCTGCAAGAAAAGAAGAGTAGGGGTTCTGATGCCGCCAGCAGGTCAACCTGTACCTGTGAGGTGAGTTCATCAGCAGCCTGGGGTATCAGGCCTCCTGATACCCCAAATTGCCACTGTGCCTTTGGTCGGACCCAACAATTTTGGGCCAAGTTAACCAAGAAATTAAGTGGTCCAAAGTTAGGTATGTGGGAGCCACGCCTATAAACCACATCCTGCTCAGCTATAAAAGTGCATTTATTGGCCTTGTTTCAGAGATCCATAAATCCCGAAAGAGATAAAAGCTGCAGTTAATCTGAGACCCGCACATGGTTGAACAG
The DNA here is from genome assembly GCF_029834395.1 of Sorex fumeus. NCBI lineage: Eukaryota > Metazoa > Chordata > Mammalia > Eulipotyphla > Soricidae > Sorex > Sorex fumeus. The sequence goes on along the minus strand of NW_026606129.1, from coordinate 48,096,207 downwards.
ACAAGAGTAAATCAGGTGGGGGCGGGTTAGTTTGGTGCATATCCAAACAGAGCCCCCAGCAGCTGCTTGCTTCCACAATCCAAAATCACCACCATACCCCCAGCCTGACTCCACCATCTCAGGATGGACCTAACCAAGATGTATAATCTGTTGAAAATTCTGGTATGCGGGTTTTGTGACTGAAATCTCCAGGATTTCTTGGAGTTGGGATGGGCTACCGCCCCCCCACTTCCCTATACTACTAGAAGCACTGGCAGTCACCCCCACAAGCCAACTCCAGCGCCACCATGTAAGCTCTACTACCGACTTTACTTCAGAGACCCATAAATAAATCTCAAAGGAGATAAAGTTGCAGTTAATCCTGTACCCGTGCATGGCTGAACACACCGGGGTAAATAAGAGTGGGTGGGTGGTGCCCATCTAAGCAGAATCCCTGGAAGCCGCTTGCTTCCACAATTCAAAATCACCACCAACCCCTGGCCTGACTTCACTGTCAGACTAATCTCACTGGGATATAAGCTGCTGAAAATTCAGGTATGCAGATTTTGTGACTGAAATCTCCAGGCTTTCTTGGGGTCATAATGGGCTACCTCACCCCACCTCCCTGTACTCCTGGAAGCCTCAGCAGTCACATCCACACCCCAAAATGGCCACCCAATCGAAAAGCTACTCCAACCTTACCAATACTGAATGCCGTGAACAAACACCATGACCACTTAGCACCTGTATTGCAAACCATAATGCACAGAAGAGGAAAAAAAAGAGAATAAGAAGGAAAGTGACTCCCATAGAGGGAGGCTGGGGATGGGGGTGAGGTGGGGTGTTGGGGGATGGTGGTAGGGAAACAGGGGACATTGGTGGTGAGTAATGTACACTGGTGGAGGGATGGGTGCTGGATCACTGTATGACTGAAACCTAATTATGAACAGCTTAAGAGGTAAAAGGTAAAGGCCCTCCCGTTGATCGTTGATTTGCTCGAGCGGGCCCAGTAACGTCTCCATCAGAGACTTTGTTGTTACTGTGTCTGGCATATCGAATACGTCACAGGGAGCTTGCCAGGCATGGTCTATCTCACAGATATTCAATTAAAAAATTTTAAAAAATAATAAAAAAAGTAATGTGGAGTTTATGCTCAATTCAATCAGCTTAATCAATGGTGAAATAAATAGCAGTACTCCTACATTAAAAAAAAAAGAAGGGTGACTGCTGCTACCAGGGATATCATTGTCAGAGATGCTGCCCAATAAGAGGGTTCCAGAGAGTTTGGGGAGAATGGACAGTCTCCTACCCAGAGAGAGAGAGAGAGAGAGAGAGAGAGAGAGAGAAAGGGGGGAGAGGGAGGAAGAGGAGGAAGGAAGAGGGGGAGAAAGGAAGGAATGGAGTGAGAGAGCCAGAGGGAGCAGTAGGGGGAGGAAGGGAGGGAGGGAAGGGAAAGTGGGAGTGGAAGAGAGAGGGAAGGAGAGGTGGGAAGAAGGGAAGAAGGGAGGAAAGAGACAGAGACAGGCAGAGATAGTTACACAGAGAGAAATACAGAAAGAGACACAGAGAGAGAAACAGAGAGAGAGAGAGAGACAGAGAGCACATTACTGAAGTGCTGTTAGCTGGGACTGCCATTGTTCTCTGAGGCCACTATTGGCTGGTTGTGAGCACTGCTGCTCTGAGGGCCGTAGTTGTGGTGGGAGGATAAAATCTGACAGCCATCAGATGCTCCTTTATCCCTGAGAGCACAGGCAGAGTCCTAAGAGGGCACACAGCTGTGTGAGTGCAGAGAAGAAAAGGGAGACTGGAATGAGGCTGCTGAAGCGTGTGCATTATGAATTTTCATCCACCAACTATCCGCACGGTTGGTCTCCTCCTTTGGCTGCTCCCATTCCTGGACCCAGACTCCTAGAAGAACCGGTTGCTTCCCAGATGGTAAAGAGAGCAGAACCTATGGCCTGAATCAGCAAGAGATTTCAGCATCTGGTTAGATCCTAGGCATGAGAAAAGACACATAGAGCAGGGTCAATGGATTATTTAACTTTATCTACATCATCCAGGGTCTTCAGAGCGAACAGTGAGGGATCTTCTCAGGACATGAGTTATGAATACAGGAAGTTTCTCCCCTTGCTATGAGACACCTGACCAGCCTGCTCATAGCCCCAGGTATCTGGCCTGCTGTCCTCAGCAAGGACTTAGCAAGCATTAATTAATTAAAATAACTCCTAGAGTGATCTCTGAGCAGGCCTGCCACTAATGGGCCTTCCCAGAACCTCCTCCTGAGTTTTCCCTGTGAAAGTCAAGAGGAGACCATAAAGATCAAAGAAGGGACTGCATTTCCAGTGAGTGACCTCCAGTGCAAGGCCACAAGGATCACCAAGAACTGGGGGAAGGGACACCACTGAGAGAGCCGGGTAGGGTAGGTGCCATTCCTATATGCAGATTTCTGCTCTACCTGACAGGAGCCAGGAAACCCCATAACACCATCTATGAATTACTCAGCAGAAACACCAGAGTCTGTGAGTGAGAGGAATGTATAGAAAGGAAAAACCTTTTGAGTCTGAACTCTGTTCCTGGGCCAGTGTCTTTAGCTTTTAACAGGTGAGTTCATAAACTGTGTCCATCCATCGATCCCTGTGAGTTTGGGGGTTCCTGGTCGCTCTGCTGTTTGGGATCACCTGGACCACAACGAAGTGTGTATGCTCTTTGTTCACCATGGTCAGGTGTGTGTGAAAGATACATGACTAAAGATGCAACTATTGCTAACCATTATGACCAGAATGTGGGGGAGCACCACAACTAAGGAGTGAGATTCCCATGTGAGCATGGCTACTAAGTGCTGTAGTTCATATGACCTGACCATCTCACAACCACCCTCCACTCTACAGGCAGCAGCAGAATGGGAAGTCTGAGAAATTTTGGGAAAAAAATCACTAAGAGGGTCAGAGAAATAGTAGATTGGGTAGGGTGCTTGCCTTGCATGCAGCCGGCCCAGTTCAATCCCTGGCACCCCATATGGTCCCCTATATAGTCAATGACGTGTTTTAAAGATGAAATTTATTGTGCTTAAATATAACTATGTGGGCCATAGAGATAGTACAGTGGGTAAGGATCTTGCTTTTCATGCAGCTAACTCTGGTTCAATCTTTGGGACCCCATATGATCCTCCAAGCCCCTCTAGGACCAATCCCTGAGTGCAGAGCCATTAGTAAACCCTGAGCACAACTGGGAATGGCCCCAAACAAAAACCACATATACAAATACACACACTTTGAAAAAATATGGTTGAGAACAGGAGAATCTGGGAAGAAGGCAGAGCAAGATGCAGGAGTCTGTGTCCTTAAATGACAACATAAATTGGGTTAATTTTCATCCATTTCAGTTCTCTGCAGAGTTGCATGCCCTTCCCTACCCCGCCACCTGTCAACATCATGGCAGCAGAGCGTTGTATGATAGTGGGCAGTAGGTGTGAGTTAGTGGGTCTATAAAGAATCAATTCCTGCACACGCTGGGGTGTGTGCTCTGACAGCAGATAAATGCTTGGGAATATATTGATGCAGAAGTAGGCAGGGGGTCATTGTTACACTTTGGCTCATTGTTGCAGGCCCCGCTCCCTCTGCTAGAAGTGTGCTCAGTCGATTGAAAAGACTGGTGCTCTTTCCTTCCCCTTCATTTTTCCCATCTTGAGGATCAGAACTTAGAGACTGGCAAATTGCATAGATGGGGCCAATTAGAACAGGATCTTCATTCCTGTTCTCCAGTGGCTGTGTGGTCTCCCTGTGGACATGCATGTGGCAGTGGGGCCTGGTGATGGGAGACAGGCCAGGGGCATGCAGATGCACAGCCAGAGCGACTAGTAGTAGGTGAGCCCTGAGGGGCAAGTCAGTGACAATAGATAGGGTCAATATAGGCCCTGGAGGTTTGTGGGCCCTGGCGGTTTGGGTGTACTCTTTGGCTATAAGAATTCTGTGCTTTCCTCAGCAGGAGGGCTGCTTTAGCCCCTCAGAGCAGATCCTGGGAGCCACCATCACTCCCACAGTTGGTTGATATGGACCCCCTGCCCCCCATTCTTTTCTTCCTCGTTCCCAGCCATCTCTGTGCCTACGCATGACTCAGATTTGCTTACATTTATGGAGGTGTGTGCATTGGTAAATCAAAGCAAGTTCTGTGTGCAAGACCAGAGGCTGGGGAGACTGGTCCCCATCCTCCCGTTCCTTTCCTGGTGAGGACAATTCTCTCTAGCTGGGAAGTTCCTCCCGTAGAGCAACATGTGTTTGGGGGATGTGATGGTGCACACACAACAGCTTCTTCCCCTTTTCTTCCCCGTGTCTCAGGAATTTCGTAAAGTGGGTTCCAGAGTCTCACAGAGATGCCTCTGGTCTTGTGTGGGAATAGTTGTTAATAGTGCTTTTGGAGCTGGTACCGGGCAGCTGATGTCTGAAGACTTACACCTGGATATTTGAACTGTTTCATTTCCTGGCTAGTATATTTAGTGTTAAAATGATCAGAGGTATGCGTATACCTATTTGAATTAATGCCAAGAAGTGGAATCACTGGGATGTTTGGTATCTCTGTTTTAATTTTTCTGAGGAATCTCTATCCTGTTTTCCAGAGAGGCCGAACCAGACAAGATCCCACCAACAGAGAGTGACAGTTCCTTTATTTGACCACATCCGTAGCAACACCAGAATTTTCTAGTCTTTAAGAATGAATTCTCTCTGGCTTGTGGTGATAGCTCATTGTCATTTAGGTTTGGAATTTCCTGATAATAGTGATGATGAGCATTATTTCATATTGGAGTCTGTATGTTTTCTTTGGAGAAATGTCTGTTAATTTCTTCCCATTTTTGATGGGATTATTGTTTTCTTCTTGCCATTGTTGAACATTGTGTGGGTTTTATGTATCTTGAATATCTGTCTTGAATCTGTGGTATTGTGTGCAAGGATTTCATCCCATTCAGTAGGCTTTATTTAAAAAGAAATTTAGTCCAAGTTTGTTTTGCCATTAAAAACTTTTTAAGGGATTGGAGAGATAGTATAGAGGGTAGGGCATTTGCCTTGCATGTGACCAACCCGGGTTCCATTCCTGGCATCCCATATGGTCCCCTGAGCACCTTCAGGAATAATTTCTGAACACAGAGCCAGGAGTAAACCCTGGGCATTACTGAATGTGGACCAGAAAAAAAAATTAATTTGATGTAGTCCGATTTATTTACTTTGCTTTTTCATACCAATGCAACCAAATCATTGGGAGAGGGAGTTGGGACACCCCCCATGGTGCTCAGGGGTTTCTCTGAGCTCTGTGCTCATTCCTGGGTGTGCTCAGAAATCATGCCTTGTTGGAGGCTGAACTGGAGTGGCTGCATGCACAGCAAGTACTTTAGCCTTTACGCATCTCTCTAGTCTTGGAGTCAACTCACTGAATGCAATTCTGAGGTCTGTGTCCTGGAGAGTTCTACCTATGTTTCACTCAATCAAGACCAGCTGTCTTTCAGTTGACTTTTCTTGTAACATGCCTGTGTAGTCTTGACCTATGTAATGCAGGTCCCAAAACACCAGTCATGAAGGATTCCTCCCTTTCTATTTTCTGTGAGGGGCTTGTGGATTCCTTAAATACTCCTTAAATAGATGGTATTATTTACTAGTGAAGCAGATACCTGGATCAATTTTTTGGCTACCAATACAATACTAAATACTAAGTAAAATTTGATATTTAATAAAATTTAATATTAAGCACTATAGGGTTGTTCAGATATTTCACTTCTCCTTGTGTGATTTTTGGTGGTTTGTCTTTAATAGCACATATGCTATTAAATGTATAGGATGGAGAACCTTATATTATTTTTTACCTTTTATTCCTTTTTCTTTTCTGATATTGGAAATTTGTTTGATCTTTAATTTTTTAAAAGGAAAAGCCTCTGATTTAATTTTTTTATTTAAATTTTTTTCTTTTGCTTCTTGGGTCACACTCGGCGATGCACAGGGGTTACTCCTGGTAGTGCTCAGGGTACCATATGGGATGCTGTGAATCGAACCCGGGTTGGCCATGTGCAAGGCAAACGCCCTACCCACTGTGCTATCTCCCCAGTCCCAAAGTCTCTGATTTTAATGTTTAAGCTTTAATTTTGTTTTATTGATATTTGCTCTGTTTTTCTTCTTTCTATAATATTAGACTACTCTTCTGTTATTTTCTTTTTTCTTTCTTTCTTTCTTTCTTTCTTTTTTTTTTTTGTGGCCACTTAGAGCTTACTCCTCTGCACTCAAGAATTCTCCCTGGGGTACTTGGAGGACCATGTTGAATGCCAGGAATCAAACCCAGACCAGCCACATGCAAGACAAGCGTCCTACCTACTCTACTATTACACTGGCCCTATCTTCTGTTATTTCTTGAGATGCGAGTTTAGCTGACAGATTTTAGCACACCAATAGTGCATATTAGCACATCAATAGCCCTGGCCCAGAGACTCCCAATTGAATCCCAAAATGCATTAGTTCCATACAGAGATGTCTCTGGAACCTAACAATTTACAATCTAGAAATTTACATTTACAATTGCGGCTGTGTGAGCTCTCATGATATTTGAAATGAGCTATGGAAAATATGTTATCTAGCGTCTGTCCCTGGCAGGTAGGCTTTGAATGGTGGTGGGAAAATTCGAGTGAAATTAATGCCCCAAATTAGAGAGAGAGAGAGTATTGGGGAAAGTGTCTGCCATAGAGGCAGGGTGAGGACTGCAATGTGTATGTGTGTGTGTGGAAGGGTGATACTTGGGACATTGGTGGTGGAAAATGTGCACTGGTGGAGGGATGGGTGTCCATCATTGTATGGCTGAATCTTAAATATTAAAGCTTCGTAACTCTCACGGTGATACAATAAAATAAAAAAGCAATGTGGAGTTCATGCCCAATTCAATCAGCTTAATCAATGGCTGAACAAATAGCAGTACTCCTACATTATTTTTAAAAAAAAGAATACAAGGAACAAGAATATTCTTTTAGTAAAATTGCACACAAGACACTGAAAGTAAATCAGCAGACTCCTGTACATACGAACATTGCATATTGCTTCAGAACAGACATATAAATCAGCAACTTAGATATTTGACCACCTAAAGAAAAATCTGCCAGAAATGACTAAATCTTACTGTTTCTTTTACAAATAAATAAATGTGTGTATGCATATATGTATATATATATATATATGCACACATATATAAATATACAAACGCTTTACCCACTGTGCTATCGCTCCAGCCCCTCTCACACTCATTTTTTGGGGCTGAGATTTACCTAAGCCCTCCATGCCTATATGGAGATAACTTTCATCATTCTTTCTCCATGTTTTTACTTTATTGTTTATTCAGTTGTCCTCATTTCTGACCTATTGGTAATGTCTCACTACAGCCTGGGTAAATTTAGGTACTTGAAAGTTTCCTCTTTCTGAAATAGGTAGAGCTAGTCTAGCCTTCTTTTCTGTTTATGTTTGCATGGAATGTTTTTGTCCATCCCTTTAACCTTTAAAGGTAAAGGTAAAGGTAAAAGCCCTCCTGTTGATCGTTGGCATATTGAATACTCTCGGTAGCTTGCCGGGCTCTCTGAGAGGGGCGGAGGAATCGAACTTGGGTCGGCCATGTTGGCCGCTTGTAAGGCGAACGCCCTACCCGCTGTGCTATCGCTCCACCCTTTAACCTTTAATATCTAAAATTTTCTATTTAGTTATGTAATATAGAATTACTTCCTGCTTTTAAAAATATTCATTATGGGAGCTGGAGAGATAGCACAGCGGGTAGGGCATTTGCCATTCAAGCGGCTGACCAGGGTTCTATTCCCAGCATCCCATATGGTCCCCTGAGCACCATCAGGAGTGGTTCCTGAGTGCAGAGCCAGGAGTAATCCCTGTGCATCGCCAGGTGTGACCCAAAAAGCAAAAAAAAAAAAATCATTATGATGTTAATGAGTCTTTATACCATTTGCATTTAAAATAAACATTAGTATAGTTTATTTAAAGGTGTCATCAGTTATCTATTTTTTGTGTTAACTGTATTGATATTTTAAAAACAATTTTCTTCTTTTTCTGCCTTATTTGGGTCTAATTGAAAATGCTAAAATCATTGTTCAGGTATGTCTTTGATTCAGATATATAAGAATTTTGTTGATAATATTCAAGAACATAGTCTGTCTAACGCTGATCCTGAGTATGTTGGTTTTGCTTTTGTGGTGTGTTACCTAATGTTTCCTTGTTTAAAATAAGAATGAGCATTTTCTGATGGAAATGAAAATTCATCACATTACTATTTATGTACGATTATTACTTGAAAGCCAAATATTTTGTATTCCTTAATTTTGCATATCCAAGTGCAGTGACTTTCTTCTGGTTTTAGATATTGTCTTCTTAAATGAAGAATATGAAAAACACCAGTTACGTTTTTTTCTTTTGCTTTATTTACTATGCGTTTATCATTAATATCTTGATTCTTTCTCATTCCTTGTCAAGATAAATCCTGTCACAGTCTTTGTCTTAAATGCTAAATGCAGCGATAACAAAATTATCATTCCTTTCTCTTTTGCTTATTTCTCATTTCCTGCTTATCAATTTCGTTTTCAGAGCTGATTCCTGGCTCTGAGCTCAGGGATCACTCCTGGTGAGCTGGGGGGTGAGAGGCAGGGGTGGGGTGGGAATTAGGAGGGGACTATATGGGGTGCAGGGAATTGAACCCTAGTCATGCTATCTCTCCAGTCCCTTCTTGATTCTTAATTCTTGTCAACATAAATCCTGTCTGTTACAGTCTTAGACGCTATATGATATAAGAAAATTACCATCCCACTCTTTTTAGCTTATTTTTTTTTTCATTTCCTGCTTATCCATTTTGTTTTTTCCTCCTTAAGGTCTAGGAGACCCTCGCAGCAGAGCTGGTGGACCCCAACCCAGGACCCCAGGACTACGGGTGCTTTTCCCCAGTGGGGAGCTGAGGGCTCAGTTCCTGGCCAGGAGAATCAGCGCTGCTGAGTATGTTTTCAGTGTCTCCCCCAGCCCCTCGCCCTCTGCAGAGGTGCAGCCCTGAGCCTCGGACACCCGGAGCGCCAGCCCCGGTCCCTCTGCTTCTCGCTGGCCCGGCCTTGGTGCCAGTGGCAGTGGGCAGGGGCCTGGCCATGCGTCGGGTTGGCCGTTCAGAACCGCGGTTTCACGTGGGCGAGGTCCGGGGCCCGTGGCGGGGGTCCCGTGATGCGGCGTGGCCTGGACCAGCGGGAGCGGGGGAGCAGGCTGGTCCACCCCACTTCCGGTCACGCCAGGGCAGGGCGGAAGCTGGCGCCAGGCTGGTGGAGACGTGGCCATGGCGAGCTGTCCCCGCAGTGGCGCTGGCCCCCTGGGCCTCGGGCTCTGCCTCTTGCTCCTTCAGGTCCCCCCGAGTAAGGCGGGCCTGGCAGGGTCGCTCAGCAGGCGGGGCGGAGTGGTGGGAGTGGGCAGTGTGGGGCCGGCCTGCGAGGCAGGGGAGGAGGCCATTGGGGTGACCCTGTCCTCATGCCTTCTCTGCTCAGGTGCGGGCTCCTCTGGACTGACCCCCGCAAGCCCAGAGAGGCCCTCGCCCCCCGCGCCCCCCAGCCCGCCCAGGCTTCCAGCTCTCAGTGTGACTCCAGTTCACGGGAGTATGAAAGGTGAGTCGCGCCTGACTGCAGCTGGCACTTCAGACCTGGTGGTTCCCCGGAGGGTGTGGAGGGGAGCTGGAAGGGGTGCGGCTGCTCCACTTGCTGTCCTTTTCTCCACTGAGCTAACCAGGATGTGGCAAACGAGATATGAGGATCTTTGGTGGAAGGCCAGCCCATGAGAAAGCATGGCCCTGGCAGGTGAGTTTGAGTGTCAACGGTAGACACATATGCGGAGGCTCGCTCATCGCCGGGCAGTGGGTGCTGACGGCTGCTCACTGCATTGCTGGGTGAGTGCTCTGGGTTCTGGGATTCCTAACTTGGGGGAACCCCTCCAAGGTCTCCCTGTAGGTAGCATAATTGGATAAACTATCGTGTGCTTTTCTATGACCAATGAGTGGATATCCCGTTTGTTGCCACTTTTTAGTTTCTGTGAATAATGTTACACAAAATATTCATACGCCTGTCTTTGGACATATGCTTTCACTTCCTGAGAGCCTTGGACCTGGGTTCATGGTTGGGTGTGTGTGTGTGTGTGTGCGTGCGCGCGCGCATATGTGTACATGTGCACACACTGGTTATAGTCTAGACTCTTCACAGAGCTGCTTTTTGCTCACCTGCAAATGGCGCTCAGAAGCCCCTAGTTTTAACCAGAGATTTGGCATTTCTTCCAAGTTCCAAGTGCTGCTGGTGGAGGTCTAGGATTCTCACTTGGAACAACAGCGGCTGGAGTGGGTTGGGGTCCAGGGAGGTGTGTTTACCTGGGAGGGATGGGCTGAGGACTCCATGCAGGATGGAGCCAGGCTGGACAGAACAGGAAGGTGTGAAAGAGGGGGAGCCCTCCCACATCTCTCTGAGGTGCATGTGTTTTTCCCACAGCCACAATGATTATTTGGTGAAGATGGGAGACACATTGGTATTTAATAATACCAATACAACAATTCTGGCTTCGGTTCGAGACATTGTTATCCATAACTCTTTTGAGATGACAGATTTGCGTTTTGACATTGCCTTGGTCCTGCTAGATTTCTCTGTGACTTTTACACCATCCGTCCTGCCTGTATGCCTCCCAGAACCATCTCAGGCAATACAATCAGGAACTCTGTGCTGGGTGACAGGATGGGGAAAAATTAGAATCAATGGTGAGTCTGGAAGCAGAAAGCTGCTGGAGGGGAATCTGGGACAAAGTTCTGGGCAGGCCTGAAGGCTAAGGGAGGGACTGGGAGAACTTTCTCTAATAGGTGGGTAAGGGAGGAAGCATTTCTAGTGGTATGTAGAATCTGGGGCTCCTGGTGCCAGGATGGGAGTATTGTCCAGGGTGGATTTCAGTTCTGGGGGCTGACCTGTATACGGTGGGTGCCCCTGTTTGAACAAGTTGCCTGCTAAGAGGGGACCTTTCATAGCCCCGAGTGTAGGAGGAGCTAGGGCTAGCCTGTGACTGTAGGGCCTTCTGTATTGGGAAGGGGCTGCAAGGTTCTCACTCATCTGAGAGTCTTTGGGTCTGCTCTGCAGACAGCTCCTGTTCTGATTACTATTGCAGCTCAGTGTCACAGGTGCTTGGTTTGAGTTTCAGGAGATGAGGCTTTGCCTCTGAGAACTGGAGGATTGTTCTCATCCTGTTGGCTTTGCTGTTTATGTCATCCTCTCTCCTTGCTACTTGGCTTTAATGGGGACAACAGAATGTGAATGCATGATGAAGACTCGGAGTGGATCCTGGGACTCCTGTCCTGTCCTCACTGCCATGTTGCCTCTCTGTGTTTTCAGACTCAGTTCCAGCACAACTACAGGAAGTTGAACAAATTGTTCTTGAATACAAGCACTGCAATAAAATACTTCAGGAAGTCCTTAAAATTCGTTGGAACTTAGTTCATAAAGGGATGATCTGTGGCACTTATAAGGAGAACACCCCCTGCTTTGTAAGTTCATTTATCCCTGGTACTATTGCCCCTTCTGAGTCTTTTCATCTGAATGGCAGTGAAGGACTCATTTGCCACTTCACCTGAAACCCCTTATTGAATTAAGTAGATTAATAGGGAGAACTCCTGATGGCTGCTTTGAGAGGTCCCAGATTTTCTAGAACAGAGAAGTTTCTGTTGCATTGAGCTAAGGGTTTGGGGATGAGAACTTCCAGAATGTTATGGGGGCTGGTAGTGCTCTATCCATTTCTTTAATTGAGTTCCTCTTGTTGGTACTCACTGAGTCAGTGTTTACCCACAGCACACCCTGCATGTAGACCTCATTCATAGCAATTGCACATTGCGGGGAGGTTCAGAGACAGGACAGTCAGGCCCTCTTCTTGAGTGCCTGCAAGACTGCTGCAGTCTCCCGCGGACTCCAGCTGCCTTCCTGAAAAGGGGACTTTGAACTGTGTTTTAGGAAGAGTATTTGGATTTCTGGGGAAAAGGAAAACAACGCTGTAGTGAGAAGGAATAGCTGATTGAGTTTAGAGGGAACTTTTCAAATTGAGATTTTGTTATAAGGAACTGAAATAGTGAGGGGCCGGAGCAATAGTGGGTTAGGTTCTATCCTTGCACATGGCTGATCTGAGTTCAATTCCCACATGACCCCCACTGAGCACTGGCAGGAGTAATTTCTGAGTACAGAGCCAGGAGTAATCTCTGGACACTGCCAAGTGTGCACCAAACCAACCAACCAAGCAAAAACAAAACGAAATAACAGTAACATTAAAAAGAACTGGAATAATGAGGTGATAGGATGACCAGAGAGGCGGGTTGGCCTTCAAGCTGGAGTTGGGATTCTGGAGGGTGCTTACTGTCCAGGACATCCCTTTAGTTGGTGGATCATGGGGGCTTTGGAAAGGATCATGGAGGGGGTGAGAGGGGTAGTGGAGCTTTTGAGCTTTCCAAGTCAATTGCAATATGCTATCAGATGTTCTCGTTACCAGGCCTACTGTTTTCAGTATTCATGTATCCCTTAATTCTGGGAAGAAGTAGTATGTTTAAGAGGTTATTTAATTTTCTGCTTAAAATTTTCACCTTTCAAGTTTCAATCACTGATACTGTGTCTGGTGGATGTGCTGGGGAAGGCCCATGGGTGCCTCTCTGCCTTGCACCAGGCAGACCGATTAGTCTGTTCTGAAGTTGATCATTTTACATTCTTGTGTTTCTTTTCTTTCTCCAGGGAGATTCTGGGGGCCCCCTGGTCTGTGCAATTAATGACACGTGGTTCCAAATGGGCATTGTGAGCTGGGGCATAAAATGTGGTACCTCAAGATTTCCCACTATTTATACAGATGTGAGTTTATTTAAGGACTGGATCATTTATCACATAAGGTATGCATCCTCCTGTGACACAGTGGGCTTCTCACCACTGTTTCTGGTGCTGCCTTTGGGTCTCCTAGTCACCCTGTGATGATGATCCAGCCCGTTTGTCTCCTCCTCCTAAATGTCCCACTAGTTCTCTTCTCTTACCTCCCACTTCTCGTCAGTGTCCTCCTCCAAATTCTGGTTGGCATTATTGACTCTGTGAGATCAAAATAAGAGGGAGTGGCAGTAAGAATGAAGTCCTAGTCTCCTAGCTGCATGCTTACATCACCAGCTTCTGTCACCCCTGCACTGTGGCTGTATTCTGTGAACTGCAAGGAGGGCTACAGCTGTTTCTGCTAGAGACCCAGCCTGCCTGCTGAAGGAGCAGGATGCTTCATTACACCTTGGAGAACATCTGCCAAAGAATTGAGCTCACCAGTGATGAAACAGCATTAGAAATGGTTGTGGTTTTAGGGGTTTGCAGCTGAACTGTTGGGAGATTGTTTATAGGGAATTTGTGGCCTTTCATGGGCTTGCTGAGGTATGAAGCCCAGAATTTCTGCATCTTCCCAGTTGTGTGGGGCTGAGAGAAGTTCCTATGCACCCAGTGTGGGTTTATTGATGAGCATTCAGCCTTTGCCACACCCTCCCCTTGAGGCAATCCAGTGTGGACCCTCCTTCCTCACTGCCCTAGTAACACAGGCAAACTCACATCAAGCTCTGTGGGGGTTATTCTGTAGTTTTAAGGTTTCAGAAATCAACCAAATAAATATCATTGTTCTGCATGTCTGGTCTCTGAAGGTCATGGGTTGCGTAGAATATACTCTGGAGAAAAATAACTTTCCACTGACTGGTGCCCATCTACAAAGATTTTCTTCTGGTTCACAAAAAATTGATTGCTGCCCAACCCAGGGTATTCCTGGTTCATGTAATGGTACTGTTTCAAATATTAATATGTAAATATTGATACAAAAATAGTTATTTTCTTTTGAGAGTATCAAATAGTGCTAACAAAACCTTAGGACGCCTCCTGGCAATTCTCAGCCAACTAAGCCAGTGGTTCATTGCAAGGACCTGAGGATGTGGTGCTGCCTGGGTCCTGCAGTTCTGGAGATTATCCAGGCCACTGTGATGGTAGCTAATGTGTCATCAGGGCTATATCCAACAATAATCAAGAATCTCCAAGGCTGTGTCAGCATGTTAGGGGGACTGTTTTGTGCCAAGGATCAAATTTGGGTCACTCACGTGCAAAGCACACATCTTAACCCCTGTGCTATTTCTCCAACTCTTAAATATTTTTATTTTAAATGATGTTTTAAAGTTTCTGCCTATGTGGTCCATCATATATGTTTGCTATGTGAAAAGGTTGCAAACTGATGTTTGTAACTGTGAGTGTGAACAACTGCTGTAGACTACTAGTTTCCCATTTAGCTGAGAAATTATTTAAGGATATTATTAACCTAGAGTCAGAGTTGGGTTACTCCTGCTTAGATGTCAGTCCTAGGAAAGGGGGTGGTATCCTGGGCCCTGATCACTTCTTAGTCACTCACATATTCACAGGGTTATCTGCAGCTTAGTTTAACAGACTTTGCTGCTCAGTATAATGGATCTCTTGAGAATGGGATCAAGAGTAATGCTGAGTCAAGAGAGTATTTCTCTGCTTCTTACTTGCTTCTATAGCCCCTGTGTTACCACTGCCCCCTATGTTTTTGAGCAAAAATTTTCCATCCACAGGGAGGATACAGTAGAGTTTCATTGAATCAGGCATGGTTTCTTTACCTGATTTCTAAGGTCAAGTGTTCTAGAGTTCTCCTAGGTGCTGATAGTTCCTTTACCCTCCATCCTCTGGCCTTATAGGGATCAGTGTCTTAACTTCTAGGTTTCTATGGGTTTCAGAGATCAGATTGTGTTAGCCCTCATGTTGATTGAGAAGTCAGGGTTGGGAGACTGAGTGCTTATATAAACTCAGTTTGTTAATGTGTTTGGAACTAACAGTCATAAGTGCACTGAATAACTATGAATTAAATAAATCTGACTTACCCCCCTATACTATTCCCAATCGGATGGGGCGGTGATAAGGGGGAGGGAGACTTGTAACATAAGGTACTGAGCAGGACCCTTTGGTGGTTTAGAGATGAGGTTACTGTATGTATAAAAAGCCTAAGCATCAACATTAATGTAAACATGTGTCTTCATCTATAAAAATAAAAAAATAATTAAGAATGAGTTAGATAAGGAGGTGGGGTGGGGAGTGGGAGGAAACTGTGGGACATTGGTGGACAGATGCTGATACTGGTGCTGGATTGGGAGTTGGAACAGTGGTTCACATTCTGAGTGCATTAGGATTCCCTAGAGGGTGGGCTGGAGTGATAGTACAGTGGGTAGGGTGTTTGCCTTACACACAACTGACCCAGATTCAATCCCTGACATCCCATATGGTTCCCCAACCACTGCCAGAAGTAATTTCTGAGTAAAGACCCAGGAGTAATCTCTGAGCATCGATGGATGTGGTTCTCTCCAAAACAGAAATCAACAACAAAAAAATTCTTGGGTTTTATTCCTCCATTGCAAACACAATAAGGTAAAGGTAAAGGTAAAGGCCCTCCCGTTGATCGTCGATTTGCTCGAGCGGGCCCAGTAACGTCTCCATTGGAGACTTTGTTGTTACTGTGTCTGGCATATCGAATACTCTCGGTAGCTTGCCGGGCTCTCCGAGAGGGGCGGAGGAATCGAACTCGGGTCGGCCATGTTGGCCGCTTGTAAGGCGAACGCCCTACCCGCTGTGCTATCGCTCCAGCCCACACACAATACACACAATACACACAATACACACAATACACACAAACACAATAAAACAAAACAAAATCACTGGTTCTGCTCCTGGAGTCTTTAATTCTGTAGGTGAGATTGGGGGTCTGAGAATGTACATCTCTAATAAGTTCCTACAAAGCACGGCTACTCTTTTTGGGACTCCAGTTTGAGTAGAGGAGGCCATGGCATCTTGGCCTTGGTGTGGGAGTGGCACACACCACTACTGCTCTTTTCCAATTTGTGGGAACTCATCATGTGGACACCCTCAGACATCAGGTGGGAGTTCCTAGAGCTGGATCGCCATACCAAAGGAAGCAGGAATCTTGGTGCTCATCTTCCATTCTCTGCCAAACCCAGAAGACCCAGATACAGGCCATTTGGATTTCAAAATCAAAAAGTGAAAACCAAAACATGATCTTTTGAGAAGGAGGTCCTGTTCTGTCTGCAGCTGCAGGTTGAAGGTGCGAGCCTAATGCCAGGACCACCAAGGAACATTAAGGGACCACCATGGAACCATTAAGAGATAATTCACTAGTCTTTCCTTGACAACATCCTGTAATGAACCTCAAGCTGGGGAAGCTTAGAAAACCCCATAAACCAGCTTTGCAAACAAATCAGGGCGTACTCCATCTTGTTCTGGGTACTCATCCACATCCTTCTACTCTGAGTGTGCAAACTTCCTTATGGGGCAAACTCCATTTTGTCAGCATCCCTGTGTCCCAGTTTTGAAATATACAGTTCTTTACAGGACTCTCTCCCATGTGGAATAACCCATGTTCTTACTGGAAGAATGTTTTCTTTTCCTATTTCCTTTTCCTCTCTCTCATACTTCCTGTTCCCACCCCAGCCCACCTCCGTTTCCTAAATAAAAACCTTACTTCACTGTCTCCTCTGGTGTTCTCTGTAAGAATAGACCAAAAAACTTGGGTGGAGGTCAGGACTTCAAGGTGTACCCCTGGCAGGAGTTTACTGAACTTTTATGAATCCTGCACCCCCTTTACTTGGCACTTCACCAACAAAGTCATGCCAGGTCGTTCAGGAGGGTAGTAAGCAGTAGCATACTCTCTGTACCGCTATGAAAACACCCCGTGAGAACCGCAGGTTTTCCTTTATCTGCCCCGACTATCATCTAAGACCACGCCAAGCTGTTCAGTGCCAGGGCAGGGATCCTTCAAGACTCATTCATCAGTGGAATTTTGGTCATGGTCTCAAAGACGTCCTCTCTGATTCATGGACTGTTACTGTTCTGTCCTTGTGCTTTCTCCATCGTTCCCAGTCTCAAATCCATCTCCACGGAGAAATCCTCCAAATGCCAACCAGGTAAAGCCAGGATGGGATCAGAGGTTGAGCCATCAGGAACGGTACTGTCACAGGTCTAGTATCCAACTGTCCCCCTCCCATGCAGAGTCTGAGGTCACAGTCCTCAACTCGAACCTTTCATAGGGCTGCCCACCACAGAGGTGACTGCAGAGGCCCTGGGGTCATCTTCAAGACAAGTTGGTAGTGCGGGACATGACCAACAAAAATGCTTCGGAGTGTGTGGGTTAATACGTTTGGGGTTCCAGAGACATCACTCTCACTTGTCCGGGGTTCAGAGTTGGAGGGGTTCTGGAGGACTGCTTTGGGTGAAGGGTGGGGCGTGGGTGGGGTAGGTGTCGGTAGGGGTAGAGGGGATGTGTCTGATAGGCACCCGAGACGAGGCGCTGCGTGCTAGAGGTGCCCTTCAGGCATCCGAGAGGAGGCGCTGCGTGCTAGAGGGGCCCTTCCGCCTGTGGGAGGGGGAGGGGCGGCCCGGCCAGCCGTCTCTCTTGCGGGGCGGTTTCTACAGCCTGTAGGTGGCACCATGTGGCTCATGGCCCTGTCGCTGTCCCTGCACAGCGCAGAGCCTGAAGCCTCGAGACCCTGGGGCCGAGGTGGTTGTTTTCTGTTGCTGCTGCTGTTACGGCTGCTGCGGCTCAGCTCCGGTGAGGGGGAAACCTCTTCGGCACGTCCCGCATCCCAGGCCGTGACTGGCCCCTGGGGGCCACTAGTTCTGCCCCCTCCGGACGCTCAGAGCTCGCTGGGGTACCCGCCTGCCTTCAGTCATACTCCCTTCCCATCTATGGGCTATGCCGGACTTCACAGTACTGGCCTGATCGGTTCATTTGGGTCTCCCCGCTTCCCAGAAGGTGTTATGGGGACCCCGCCTTCCTTATACGGCTAATACTGATTAATGCCCGGCTCTCCTGGCATCATTTCAGACCCCCACGGCCCTTACCCTTTGTCCGCGGGGGCTCTTTTCTAAGATATGTTAGTGTCCCTTCTTTGCACTGCTTTGTCTTCTCATCTTTGAGACCTAGCACACTCACCTCTCTTTCAAAAGAATCCTCTTTGCCCCATCACCTCTTCAGGGACCACCTGGCACTGGTACTCAGCTGTGACCTGGTCCCTGCACTGGTTTTGTGCAGGTGACTGTGCGTTTGCTGTCTGCTCTGCTAAGGAGCATGTTCCTCATGGGAGAATAACAGGGTCCATCCGTTGGAAGCATTTTCTCCCCACAGTTCTTATCTCAGGTGCCAGATAAGGAATGGAGGGAGAGATTAGGAAATGTCGAGCCAATGAATGAACTAAGGAAAGACGCACCTCTTCCCTATCATCCTGATAGGACCTCATGTTTTACCTCTGCCCCGTTTCTCTTTTCAGGTTACAAAGGGAACACCAACACACCAGGTGGGTAGGGGAAGCTCAGGAAGCAGAAAACCCTCAACTCCTGGAAGAATATTTTCTAAACAGGCTCATATCGTGTTTCTGAATGTTAGGTTGTGGAAATTTCATCTAAATAGTCCTGCTATCCATGGGAACTTATAGAGCTTTATAAAGGAGTGCAGTTTTTTTTCTTTTTGGGTCACACCAGGCAATGCACAGGGGTTACTCCTGGCTCATGCACTCAGGAATTACTGCTGGCAGTGCTCAGGGGACCATATGGGATGCTGGGAATCGAACCTGGGTCGGCCGCATGCAAAGCAAATGCCCTACCCGCTGTGCTATCTCTCCAGTGTCAGGAGTACAGTCTTTGAATGCAGACCAGGCTTCAGGCCATCAGTGGCCACGTCTGGGGAGCTGGTGCAGACCTTTTTCACAAAGAAACCTTTATGGGCTTTAAACAGTTGAGCTGCATTTGGGGACCCTGGGCCCTGTGTGCAGGTGTCTGCAGAGCTCTCTGAATTTTTCTTCAGACTTCAGGGGTGGAGGGTTGAGTTGATTCTGCCCATTCCTGAGATTTTGTTGTGTTGGAGCTTGCCAAGACTCCATTCTAATTCATTAAGCAGATTGAGCAATATAGTTACTTTTTCTTTGTCTAAACTCCTCTAATTCTTCCTCTTTACCTTCTTTCCAACCTGTTTTACATGTTCAATAAATGTATTTCTATTTGTGTGTATTCCTATCAAAATATGTGTTGTTGTTTTGTGTGCATTAAAAAAAAACAAAACAAAACACTGCTTTATATTTTGCTTTGGGACTGCTCCAAGCTCTGTTCTTGGTGGTCTTTACTGGTGCTGCTCAGGAAGCCATGTGATAGCATGGATCTGGACTTCATGCATGCAAAGCATGTGCTCAGCCTATTGAGCTGTCTTGGCCCAGTGTGCAGGTATTTTTAACTTACATAAATAATATGTGCTCTAGGTCTCTATTACTTTTTATTCAGCTCCATTTTAAAAAACAGAGTCTGGAAATAATTTTAAACTTATCAAATACTGTGACTTTTTTTTTGCCTTCCAAGCACCTGCTTAATGCAAGGGCCTCTGGATCTATACCAGGTAATGCTTTGGGGACCATGTGGCCCTGAATATTAAACTAGGGATGCCTGCCTGCATGTACCATAACTCCTGTATCATTTCCCTGGCCCCTTTGTTCTGACATTGTGCCAATTGATCTATGTTTCAGTTTCTCTTTTCTAGGATGTCTGTGTCTCTTTCTGGCTGCCTGTTATCTCTCTCATTGTCATCTTTTGTGTCTGATTCAGTGCTCTCAGGAAGGTCATGAACCCTTCTCTCCAGACCCCCAGTTTCTCCCTCTTCAAAGTGGGAACAAGCCCTTGAGTTTATAGCCCTGTATAAATGGACTCTAGAGTCTCTTGGTCTTGGTCATTCTTACTCTCCTCTATGTGGTCACTGTGTCTCCCTGTCACACTTGTTCCTAAAGTTTGTGGCAAGCCCTGGTGGTCGGAGGATTCGGAAATAAGCCGCCATTGGCCGTGGGAGGCGAGCCTCCGGATTAACAATGAGCACGTGTGTGGAGGGGCCCTCATTGACCCCAGATGGGTAGTGACCGCTGCCCACTGCATCCAAGGGTGAGTTAGCCCATTGTGTGTGTTGAGCTGAAACCCAGGGCTGCATCAGGCCCAGCCTAGCCTCCTCATGCACTTTGTGAAGCAACATGGAGTGGGAAGGGAAGGGATTTACACAACAGGGATTGTCATGCCTTGTGTATGAATTTCCAAGTGGGGCAGGATCTGACCTTGGACAGGAGTCCCAAGGAGCGGAGACCATATCCTAAGCAGGACAACAGAAAACCCCAGCGTACATGCCCCAGCAGCTCACACACAAGAACATGTATGCTTATTAACACCTGCACATACAAGATAGAATCCAGGCTCATTGAACTTGAACAGTAAATGAGGCAGTAGTTATAGCTCTGACCTTGAGTGTCCTCAGGCTGGACTAGGTATAATGGACTGAGCGGCCATATCAAGGATGATCTGTGCTAAGGGATGGGTCATTGTGGGAGGTGGAACGTGGTATTGCTTGGAAACCTGACATCTGCCTGGTGGATCTCTGTTTCTTATAGCACCAAAAAGTACTCAGTAATTCTTGGCACTTCCAAGCTGAAGCCCGGGAACTTCACCACAGCTCTCTTGATCCCTGTGAAGGACATCATTATACATCCCAAATACTGGGGCCGGACCTTCATCATGGGCGATGTTGCTCTTCTCCAACTTTATATTCCTGCCACCATCAGCAAGTATGTGCAGCCCATCTGCCTCCCAGAGCCCAACTACAACCTGAAGGTTGGCACCCAGTGCTGGGTGACTGGCTGGGGCCAGGTTAAACAGCGCTTTATAGGTGAGCAGCGTGGGCTGGGGGTGAGGGTGGTGCTACAGAGAACAACCTCCTTTCTTCCAGAGCTTTGCCTCCTGCACCCCCCTCACGGTATCTTTCAGGAAACTTGTGATGATTAATTCTGATCCTGGTTCTGTGGCGGTATTAGGGCTGCTTGACATGGGGAACCATGTCACTCTTTTTTAAATTGAATCACCATGAGAAATAGTTACAAAGATTTCATGTTTGAGTTTTAGTCATACAATGATCAAACACCCATCCCTCCACCACTGCACATTTTCCACCACCAATGTCCCCAATATCCACCCACTGCCTCAATGGCAGACAGTTTCCCCCATACTTTCTCCTCTACTTTTGAGTCTTATGGTTTGCAATATAGATACTGAGAGGATATCACGTTTGGTCCTTTATCTACTTTCAGCACACATCTCCCATCCCGAATGATCCCTCCAACCATCATTAACTTAGTGATCCCTTCTCTATTTCAACTGCCTTCTCCCCAGCTCATAAGGCAGGCTTCCAACTTTCAGTATTCCTGGCCCTTGTGTGTACTGTCCTTGGGTGTCAGTCTCATGTTATTTTATATTCCACAAATAAGTGCAGTCCTTCTATGTCTGTCCCTCTCTTTCTGACTCATTTCACTTAGTGTGATACTCTCCATGCCATGTCACATTTTTATGCCATCATACTTGCTGTGGACACTCAAGCCTGCGAATGCCTGGATAGGGTTTGAGCTACCACTCAAGTTGAGAATGAAGTGGCCGTGAATTTTCTCATTTCTTCATTCACTTTGCAAATTTTTTGAGTACCTGCTTCCTGCCAAGCCCTTGGTATTATGAGCACGTGACCAGGGCTGCAATGATAGTACAGTGCATTAGGGTGTCTGCTTTGCACAAGGCTGACCTGGGTTTGATCGCTGGCATCCTGTTCTTTGTTCATCCAGTTCTTTGAGCACTGCCAAGAGAATACATGACATATCTGCAAGGAATATGCAGCTGAGTTGCACAAGGGTGCAGGTTGACAAGGAGGGAGATCCTGAGAGCTGTACCAGGAAGAAATCTGGGGTGGGCTCTGGGCAGAGGATGTGCCTGAAATGCTTAGGAGCAAGAGTCAACCAGGGAGTAAGAGTTGGGGAGGTTAGAGCTAGGATAAAACTCAGTCTGGAGAGAAATAGTGTGTTTGGGGGAGACTCAGTTTATAAGTGCTTACAAGTTTGTGCTTGGTTCTCAGAGGAAGAGATCCTGAAAAAGAGCTCTAGAGGAAAGGGTGAGGGACTTGTCAAATAAGGTCTGCTTGCAGGAGGAAGTACCTAGTGAAGGAAGGCATGAAGTGGGAAGGGGTACAGGTTTCGAGTTTCAAGGATGGAGGGATGAGGTGGAGGGTGTGAGTAGTTGGTTCTCATCCCCCACCCCTGCTTCCACCCTTTCCTCCACAGCCAACGCCACCCTGTCTCCAGACCTACAGGCGGCAGAGGTGTTTATCATGAACAATAAGAAGTGTAACCAGATTTACCGCAAGGAGCTCATCATACCCCAGATTGTCCCTCTTGTTCTGGGAAACATGGTTTGTGCCACCAATTATGGAGAAAACTTGTGCTCTGTGAGTTTCTGGGAGATTCTGGAAATTCTCCTTCTGTTGGGAAGACTCTGGGGAAGGAGTGCATTTCCCGAGGGAAGGGTTTACTTGGCCTCCCTCTTTACCACCATCCCCAAGCAATGCTTTGCCATCTGCTTCCTTCCCCTATTAGTTTGAATTTGGCTGATATTCTGGGATGGAAACCCACCCTGGCAACTGTAGGACCACCCCAGGTAGTGAGATCCTCAATGAGTGACAGTCACTGAAGCAGAACTCAAAGGGCAGGCACTCTGGTGCCCTAGTTGCCAGCTGGGTCCTGAACCTCCATCATTTCTCTGTTTATCCAGGGAGATTCTGGGGGCCCATTGGCTTGTGAACTTCAGGACAAATGGATCCTAGCTGGTGTGTTGTCCTGGGAAAAGGCCTGCTCCAGAACCCAGAATCCAGATGTGTTCACACGTGTCACTGAATACAGCAAATGGATCAAGAGTCAAATAGACAGTAGGGCTCTCTCAGGCCTCCATCCCTCCACCTGGCTCCTCCTGTGCTGGCTGCTGCACCCTCTGATAGGGTCCTGAGCTTCCCACTCCACTTTCCTGCTTAATGGAACCAAATCAAGGTTTGACCAAGGTCATGAGTCTCCATCCAGCAAGAGTTAAGGAGCAGAAAGAGTATTCCCTGGGAGACTTGGCCCTGCATGGGCCTTCCCATGGGGAGGGATATGAGGGATGCCTTGGTGTTGGGTGGTCAGGAGAAGGGAAGTGTGGCCTAGAAGGGTTCTGAAATTAGGGAGCAGGACAGCAGGGATTAAATTTGTACAAATGTGAACTGGTTCTATTTTTTTCCTGCGTGATCCTGAGTATTGGGATTAATGAGAGGTCAGGGTCTCTTGGAGTTACACCAGGTGGCTCCCCAGAGTAGATACTGATGAGTTTTTTTATATCACTAGTACTGGGGTGCAGGGAAAAGGTATGGGACGTCAATTTCCACATGGGTAGAGGAGGCAGGAGCAAGTAAAGGATCTGGTGAAACCTGGTCTGTGGATTGGCAGCAGGAAGTACCCACATATAGTGATCAGGAAACAGCTGTCTCTCTCTCTCTTTTTTAATGACCTAAAAAAAAAACACTGCTTACAAAAATATTACAAGTTTACACACTTCATTTTTTTCTTAAGTTAAAAAAAAACCCTGAATACAATTCTTGTGATCTAAAATAAGTCAGAAATAGATAAAATAGATATATAAATAGATATATAAGATTATGTATAATCACTGTCACTGTCATTATCCTCCCATTGTTCATCAATTTGCTTGAGAAGGCCTAGTAATGTCTCCATTGTGACACTTGTTACTGAATTTGGCATATCCAATACGTCACGAGTAGCTTGCCAGGGTTTGCTGTGCGGGCGAGATACTCTCAGTAGCTTGTTCGGGCTCCCCGAGAGGGGCAGAAGAATCGAACCTGGGTCAGCCGGGTCGGCCGCGTATGCTATCGCTCCAGCCCTTATGTATAATATAATATAACTATAATATAATATATGATACAATACAAAATAGAGACAAAATATAATCATATATACATATATGATGAATATATATATATATATATATAATGAAGATCCATGACAACTGCCACCATCTAAACTCATCAGCCCAACTCCACAGCTTCTCCTCTAATCTCTGAAGAGAGCAAGTCCAGCTGCTAAAATTTATGGGTACACTGTTCTTTCTTCTGGTTGAAAACTCTGGGGTGCTCTTGGGAGGAGAGTGAAGTCTCTACCCTACTGAACCCCCCTCTATACTCCCCCCAGAGTCACACCCACATTCCTAGGCATGTAAACTTATCACCCCAGTTTTATAGATCCTGGAGTTTCTGGAGCATGTACATACAGGGCAGTGTGACCCCTCTCATTCCACACTACTGACAGCCCAGTAGCAGCACAACAAATTAGATGGGAAAGTAGCACAGAAGCCAACTAAGCTCAATAAACAAAACGATAGCACAGAAGATTCAACTAGCAACAAACAGCTTAATAAACCCTCAGACAAGGACTTAATGACCCCTGGTGAGATATAAAAATTTTCATAAATTTTCTTTTACTAATGTACTTTTTGATAATTTCATTAGCTGTTTAATTATAAAAAGCTTTTTTTAAAAAAAAAAACGATCATGATCACGATCAGGATCATCCTGTTGTTCATCAGTTGCCTCAAGCAGGCACCAGTAACGTCTCCTTTGTCCTAGCCCTGAGATTCTAAAAAGTGCCACATTCAAGGCTCTTTCAGGGTTAGGAGAATGAGACCCATCATTGTTACTGGTACTTGGCATATTGGGTACGCCACGGGGAGTTTGCCAGACTGCCGTGTGGGCAGGTTATATTCGGTAGCCTGCCAGGTTGTCCAAAGCAAGAATGAGATAATAAGATGTCACGCAGCCACAAATGTGGTCACATGCTTCTGGGAGCTGGGTTTTATAGTCTCTGGGTCTTGGCCATTGATGGGATTACAGAGTCTCCTGCCCCCGCGCCTGGCTGTCCTCACCGGGGCCCCTTGGAGGGGGGTGGGTTGAGTTTCCCTCCCTGCCCCAAGCAGAGCTCCAGCAGCGAAGACCTCCAGAACCAGCCACCACCATGCTGAGACCACTCCACATGCATGACAGTACCGGCAGAGGAAGACAGGCATGCGGTTCCCGGGGCTGAGATCTCTAAGCCTGCTTGGATCAGGGCTGAGCATCCTCCACCCACATCCTCCATCTTCCAGTAGACGGGGGTCACACCCACCAACTGCCCCCTCCCCACCCCGCGCTGTGTAATCCCATAAAAAACCCCCAAGAAATAAAAAATAAATTATTTTGTGGAAATATGGGGACAAAGGGCTATGTGGGAAACTGGGGACAATGGTGGTGAGAAAGTCATACTGGTGGTAGTATTGGTGTTGGAACATTGAATGCCCAGAATAACTGTATTATGAACAAATTTGTAGACCACAGTGTTTAAATAAAGTTAGGAAAAAAAAGATCTCCCCTCAGGCCAGTGGTGCCTCCATCTCTAGAAGTTAATTTCTGCTAATATCCTTAAGTGAAATAACTTTATGATTTTTACAAATAAATAACATCTACACATATAACCAACATTTAGAAAAATCACATGCCTGAAAGCCTCTCTCAGTACCTAGAGCTGTTCCGGAGCATTCATTAGTGCATTGTTCCAGGGGGGGATGTGACATGTGTGTAGCATCTGCTTTGAGGCCGTTTCTGACTTGTCAGCACTGGCATGCACACAGTCCTGCATGCAAGGGTGGATGGGGGAAGACATAGAAGCATTTTGTCAGCTGTCTTTCTGGGAGTGGGCTGAGAAGGAGAGTCCAAAGAAACACAAACAAGCCATTTTTGATGGGTGCTATTAAATTCAGCCCTCCTAAAAGCCGCATCAGTTTACATTTACTCCTACAGTGGACAACAGTGAATGCTTCCTCTTCTGCTGAAATTTATTCATGTTTTAAAAATTTGCCTATCTAATCATATATCATTGTTTTAATTTACTTTTTTTTTCTTTGGGTGGTGGTTGAATTGAACCCAGAGCCCCACATATGCAAGTATTCTATTGCTGAGCCACATCCTCAGCTTTTTTTTTTTTTTTTTTTTTATTTATTTATTTATTGAATCACTGTGGGAAAGGTTACAAAGCTTTCAGGTTTATGTCTCAGTCATGCAAATATCAAACACATTTCCCTTTACCAATACTTATTTTTTCCCATGAAGAACCCCAATAAAACCCCACCCCCCACCCCTCCCCGTCCCTGTGAGGCAGATGAATTCTAGTTAACACTCTATCCGCTTTGATTAGATTGTTTCAATAAAAGATTCACCACTATTATTTAGAGTTTACCCCCCCCCCAAATCAGACATGCTGAAAAAGCATTGTGAAGTGATTTGCTTTCTCCAGCTGGGTTCAAGAATTAAATGTTGGTTTTGGATTTCTGCTATTTTACTTATTGACCCTGGAAGTATTTCTACTGAAAGTCAGATAGTTAAGAAATTGGTTTCTGTGTTCTGGAGTCGTGGCCGTGCTGGAGAGCCGCTCGTGGGGGGCAACTGGTGACCTCGGTAGGGCGTGAAGGACGGACCGGAACGCCCCCCGACCCATGAGGTTTTAGTCGCCCCCACTCCCCCGGCTCATACCTGCTGTCCACAAGGCTCCCATGTGGCCGCCATCTTTCTTTCCAGAGAGGAGAGGGCGAATGGGGCAACACCCTTTCCCCTCCGGCAGACTTGATGGCCTGGATCAATGCATAGTCCGTTCACTTTTCTGCTCCAAGCTGCTGGGTTCTGCATTAAGTCCTTGTGCTTCTGGGGCCGTGGCTGCGCTGGAGAGCCGCTCGTGGGGGGCAACTGGTGACCTCGGTAGGGCGTGAAGGACGGACCGGAACGCCCCCCTTCCCATGAAGTTTTAGTCGCCCCCACACCCCCGGCTCATACCTGCTGTCCACAAGGCTCCCATGTGGCCGCCATCTTTCTTTCCAGAGGGAGGAGGGCGGAAGGGAGCAACACCCTTTCCCCTCTGGGCAGAAATGATTGCCTGGATTAACGCATAGTCCTTTCACTTTTCTGCTCCAAGCTGCTGGGTTCTGCATTAAGCCCTTGTGCTTCTGGGGCTGTGGCCGTGCTGGAGAGCCGCTCGTGGGGGGCAACTGGTGACCTCGGTAGGGCGTGAAGGACGGACCGGAACGCCCCCCTTCCCATGAGGTTTTAGTCGCCCCCACACCCCTGGCTCATACCTGCTGTCCACAAGGCTCCCATGTGGCCGCCATCTTTCTTTCCAGAGAGGAGAGGGCGAATGGGGCAACACCCTTTCCCCTCCGGCAGACTTGATGGCCTGGGTCAATGCATAGTCCGTTCACTTTTCTGCTCCAAGCTGCTGGGTTCTGCATTAAGTCCTTGTGCTTCTGGGGCCGTGGCTGTGCTGGAGAGCCGCTCGTGGGGGGTGACTGGGCCACATCCTCAGCTTTAATTAATTTTTTTCTTTTCCTTTTTGTTTTTTGGGCCACATCCAACTGTGCTCAGGGTTGACCCCTGGCTCTGTGCTCGTGGATCACACTCAGGCCCAGGGGACCATATATGATGCTGGACAATGAAAAATGGTTGTATAACTGGGGTTAGCCACTACACTACCTCTCTGATCCTTACTTTGCATTTTTGATTGAAAATTGTCCTTTCAAGTGTGGTTATTTAAAAAAAAATCTTTTTCTCCAGTAAAAACTATTTGTATTCATTGTCTATTTAAAAAATTGACTTGCCCACATTTTCTGAACACTACGCTTTTGTCGTATTTCCTCTAGTGAACCATATCTCTTTGAGAAATATGTGCATTGGATGGATGATTTTTCCATAAATATTTCAAAAATTATTATAGTCAAAATTACCTGTCTTTCTTTACAGGTTTTGTGCCTTGCTTAAATGGATCTTCTCTATCTCCACATTATTTTTTTAAGTTATCTTCCCACATTTTTATTAATATTTTGATAATTTGTGTGTAATTCTGTAATCCATTTTCAATCTGTCTTTGTGTGGGGTAGGGTTGGAATCTATTTCTGATAGGAGAACTAATTCTGTTGACACCTGAGAGTTTCCAAGAAAATCATGTGGACGCGAGGGGGACTCACATGTTCGGTGGCCAAGAACCATTCCCCTGGCTGGCCCATGGTGACCAATGGACCAGAGGAATGGAGAAACAGGGAAACTGGGTCCCAGGCTGGTCAGTAGTCAATTTATTTCTCTCTCCTCCCTGACATAGTCCTATCTCTCCCCTTACAGCATAATCATAATTGTAGTTTTAATTGTAGTCCCAGTCATCTTTGAGACTTCGGGATTTTGAGGACCAGAAGGAGGACTAGTCTCTTCTTAGACCTCAAAGTCCTCTCTTTTGTTATTTCCTTTCTAGTCTCATGGTAGTCTCATAGTCCTCTACTCCCAGTCACCATGGGATGTGGCCCAAAAAACAAAGGTCATCTAGTCCTCCTTCTGGTCCTCAAAATCCCGAAGTCTCAAAGTCTCAGTTCTCATTTCTCTTTCCCCTTACAGCAATCTTATACAGGAATCATGAAGGGTGAGGGTACTCTTAGGTGGGGTTGAATATTGTCATAACAACAAACAGAGGTAAAACAACTCCTTTAGGAGATTAACTCAAGGACAAAATCTCATCTGAGGGTTCAGCACTCCAGATTAGTAGGAGATCATCTTAAGGGCAGATTCCATCTAGGGTGTATTGCTTCCTACTTTCCTCAACTAGTAATCCATTTAAATTAAGGTAAGGTAAAGGCCCTCCCGTTGATCGTCGATTTGCTGGAGCGGGCCCAGTAACGTCCATTGGAGACTTTGTTGTTACTGTGTCTGGCATATCGAATACTCTTGGTAGTTTGCCGGGCTCTCCGAGAGGGGAGGAGGAATCGAACTCGGGTCGGCCATGTTGGCCGCTTGTAAGGCGAACGCCCTACCCGCTGTGCTGGAGCGATAGCATAGTGGGTAGGGCGTCTGCCTTGCATGGCCGACCCGAGTTCGATTCCTCCTCCCCTCTCGGAGAGCCCGGCAAGCTACTGAGAGTATTCGATATGCCAGACACAGTAACAATCCATTTAAATAACCATAGTAAATTTACTTCTTATAATATTTCTAGTCATTTTGTATGAACACAGTAAGAGATATATTAAGCATAAAGTTTGGCTCTTCCTGGGGACATTTCAGTTTTCAGTCCTCAGGTCAGATTAGTCTTTCTGAATCCCAACAGAGTCCTTATTCAGTTACTACTTTTTGGGTCATGACAGAATTTGTCCATGACCATGCTCTTAACTTATTATACTTAATGGTGCTTAGCTTGTAGCCTGATGGTGCTTTCAGACTTTCTTATACCCTAAAATTGCCACTGTGCCTTTGGCCGAACCCCAACAACTTGAGGCTAAGTTTACCAGGAAATTAAATGGCCAAAAGTTAGGTATGTGGGAGCCACACCCACAAAACACGTCTGGCGCAGCTATACAAGCTCCTTTATTGGCCTTATTTCAGGGATCCATAAATCTCGAAAGAGATCAAAAGCTGCAGTTAGGCCTGGCGCGCTGCTGGCAGGCTAGCGGGCATGCCCTGCAGGGCATATGCCAATAGTATATTTCTCTGGAAAAAAATAGAAACAAGGGCCATGATCCAGAGACACACAAAAGAATCTCCAAACTGAGCAGCTCACTAGAGAGATACCTCCGGACTTTAAGTCAGGCCAACTTCACCAGGGTGCCTCAGACAGGGGGCAGGCGTCATCCTTCCACCTGCACTCTAAAGACCCTGGCAGCCATCAACTTCCAGAACCCAATGACAAGTGCAGGTACACAGGTTCAGTGATGGCAAACTCCAGGCCTCAAGCGATAGGGAATGGGCCGGTCCTTCTCATCCCCTTATCCCCCATGGGACCCTGGAGATCATGCCCACAAGCTGCCTCCAGCTGCTACTTAAGCTCCTTAATGGCCATGATCCAGAGATACACAAAAGAATCTGCAAACTGAGAAACTTGCTGCAGAGATTCTCCAGACCCTAATTATCTAAAATTTTAGAATTCCAGGACATCTTATGCTATTCATAACAAGCAATACAAATGAGAGTATGGGGGAGATTGTCATAGAGGCAGGGGAAGGAGTGAGTTGGTGGGGGAAACTTGGGTGGGAGATGTGTACTGGTGGACGCTTGGGTGATTGATCATTGTATGATTGAAACTCAAATAGGAAAGCCTTGTAACTGTATCTCACAGTGATTAAATAATAATAATAATAAAATTAAATTAACTTTCTGAATAAAAAAAAATAATGTGGAGTTCATGCCCAGTTCAATCAGCTTAATCAATGACTGAATAAATAGCAGTATCCTACATTTAAAAAAAAAGATAAAGAAAAATAAATACCTCAGGATGTCTTTAATTTCTGATATATCTTGAAAGCTCTTGTGGGGAATTAGGAGATACATTAAGTGATTCTTGGGCTGGCTGTGATGACCAATCAGATTCGTGTTCCCACCCAGGAATGTAGTGCTACTCAAGGATCACACCCAAAATTGCTCGGGGGATTGTGGAATACCAGGGATTGAACTCAAAGTCTCTTTGAGCTATCTCCCCATATTTCATAGCTGTATCATTACCATCCTAGCTTGGTGGGTGACTCCTTTTATTCCATTAAAGATCCAAAGCACAGACTTAATTCTTACTTCTGCTGTTGATTATGGTCAACATGTTATGTTGATTTTTGTACTTCTTTTCTAGAGATTTTCCTTGAGAGTTTTTTTCGTACCTTTGTGTTTCCAGATTTGAGTGTTTGATTAGTTTATTTGTATTTTTTGTTATTCAATGTCTTTGTGTTTAAGATCTGCTTGAACATACTCAATATATTATTAATGCATACTCTTAATCATTACCCAGTATTTTCTAAACAGCTTATAGATGTTTTTGTTTCCTTAAAAATATCTTTTTAAGTTTATTTTTAAAAATCCTTTGGTTTAGGGACTGGGAGAGGTAATACAGCAAGTAAGGTGCTTACCTTGCACATGGCCTACCTGGATTTGATCCCTGGCATCCCATGTGGTTCCCAGAGCACTGCCAGGAGTGATTCCCGAGTTCAGTTTATACCGTCTTGTGACTTGACAGTATGTTCCAGAGAGTCATGAGTTGTATTGTCACAGAGGTGTCTGTTTACGCTCTGCTTGATGCCTCCATTCTACCTCTGATGGCCGTGGGCTTGTTTCCAGCCAGGTTTCTGCCCCCAGGTGCTGTCTTTGCTGCTGACCCGCACATGCCCGCCTGACCATTCTAGGGCATACCATGCTGCAGGCGGCCTCTCCTGATTTTACTGAGACATCTCGGGCTGTTTTCCACAATGGAGGCCCCTGGTAGGGTCTGAGCCACACTTTCCTATGTCCACAGCATTGGCATCAAGGTGGAGCAAGATCAAGTTGACTCTGTGGACCGTGTGAAGACCGAGTTGTCTTTGCTTGAGGGAGCATCAGTGAAAATGTAGTTAGCTGGGGGTGGTGGTGTCCCAGGATTCATTTATTTGCTGCATCTTGATGGCTTAGTCGTGTGATGCTTCCTCTTTAGTCCTGTGTGATGCTTCCTCTCAGGAGACTCCCTGCACAGACCAAAATTACCTGGCCTCTCTGCCCAGCAGCTGTTTTCTTAAAAATAAAGACCCTCATGAAATTTATATACAAGTGGTACAACATGGAAAGTATCATGCTAAGCGAAATGAGTCAGAAAGAAAGGGATAGACATAGAAAGATTGCATTCATCTGGGGAATATAAAGAAACAAAATATGAGATTAATACCCAAGAATAGCTGAGATCAACACCAGGAGGATTACTCCATAGCTCAGAGGCCAGCCAGGCATTCTAGGGGAAAGGGCAGCTCAGATAGAGAAGGGAGCACCAAATAAAGGGTGTTTGGAGGATCCTCCCAGGAGGGGAGATGCATGTTGAAAGTAGACTATGGACTGAACATGTTTGCCACTCAAAGCCTCTTTTGCAGACCACAACACTCAAAAGGAGAGAGAGAACACAAGGGATTTCCCTGCCACAGAGGCAGGGTGAGATGGGAGGGATGGGGGTGGGAGGGAAAATATCCATGGTGGTGGAAAATGGGCACTGGTGGAGGGATGGCTATTTGATCATTGTATAATCGAAACTCAAGCACAAAAAATTGTAAATCTACAACTGTACCTCATGGTGTTTCACTAAAAATTAAAAAAAAAATTTAAAAAAATAAAGACTCTATGGGAAAGAGGAAAAACCGCAAGTCTGGTTCACTCACTGACCACAGGGCCTAACCCACTGCTCTCCTACTCCCAGAGGGCCTGGGTTCACGTGAGGGGCTTTGCAAAGGAGCTTGGATTGATATCTGTGCTGTCATTAGTTGGGTTTGGGACAGGGGACACTCTCAAGGCCTAGGCAGCCCAGCCATGGGCCAGACGCGAGTGTTCTCACAGGTTCAGGGCTTGGCACAGGAAAGCCAGACCTGGTGGGTGCCTGGCATTTGTGCCCCCATTGTGACCTAGTGTGGCCTTACTGTGATCACAGTCTCCTCTGCATCCTGCTGCTGCCCTAGCTGGACCAATCCTCAAGTCTAGGTCTGAGGCCCACACTTTCCCGAATAAACAAGTCATTGGTTCTAGAATTCTTACATAGCAGTGACCCCTGGTTTCCACTCTACCCCCCCCCCCACATTCTATTATGAGCACCCCCAAGGCTGGGCTTCTGTTCACCATGGCATGTGGACCACAAGATCTTCATGGCCCTTCACTATTTTTATCTGCCAGAGTTAGGGATTGCCTCTATGTCCACAGTAGGACCAGAAACATGGCAGATTGGGGGGAGAGGTCACTTCAGCTCGAACACCTCTGTCAGCTGTCCTAGTTCTAAGGACCCCCATCTGCCCATATCTGGCTGAGCACATCCACTCCAGGTGGTGCTGTGTCCAGGTCGCTGCAATGTGCAGGGCAACCTTGAATGCGAGCGGAGAGTCATGCCAGGTTGGGGAACACTCTCCCCCAGAGGAGGAGACAAGCCTGCTTATGTGGCCCACACCGCAGAACCAGGACAGTGATGGTGGCGTTGGAGTGGTTGCTCAGCCCGTGAGGCTCTTCCAGGACTGGAGCTTAGCGCCAGGAGCTGGGCTTTCCCGTGGCCTCTCCCTTGCACTCACTGGGAGACAGAGGCCAGAGCACTTCAGTTGGTGGGGTCAAGCTTCAATGCATTTTTCTGGAAAGTGAAAAAAGGGGAAAATTGTGGACCCCATGAAACTGGATGTCTCTGGGTTCCCACTCGGACCCATCTCATATACTCTTTGCTGGCTGCCTGGCTCCATGGGCTGTGTGGTCGAAAACGTGTTGACATGGTGGACAGTGACATCCTTTGTGTGGGGACTGGAGTCTCCCTCTTGGGGCAGTGTCTCCCACAGGTGTGGGTGCATGCGACCTCCTCCTCTCCTTTGCACTGCCCGCCGGCGTCTGTGCTGATTGAGGGTAGTGATTTGGAGCACTGCTATGCCCAGGAGGATGTGTGGGCAGGGCTGTGACCTTAGAGACACAGAGATCATGAGCTGATACTCATCTTCTGTGCCCACATGTGGCTTTAGAGGAGGGTTTGTGGAGCGGGTGCCCTCTGTCTTTGGGACTCCAGGAGTGTGGGTCAAGGCATGTGCAGACCAATCCTTTAAGCCAGGTGCCATGAAATAATGCCCCCGAGTCTACAACAGGGTCGATCTGCAGCACCTCACACCCACAAATCACCCACTTGAGCACCTTCCAAATTTATCTCCTGGACTTGGTGCTGACATCAGCAGGCTGAATCTGGGAAACTCAGACTTGGGTTTTGGAGAAGAACGTTGGAGTCCATTGTCCTGGACGTGAGTTCCAAGGAGTGCTGCTAATCTCTGAGACCCAGGGAACAGAAGCAAAGTCATAACTGAACCCCCCACGTCCGCACCCCAGAGCTGTCACTCTTCTGGGGGAGTGGGAGTGCCAGGGGTTGAATGTGGGGCCTCAGACATAAAAAACTAAAAGAGCTGTCATTTTTTTGTGCATGTGGGGGATTCATGGGGGCTACCAAGTAGTGGTCAGGTAGCCTGGGGGTACTCTTGTTTTTGTTTTATTTTTTAAATTTTTATTAATTGAGTCACCATGAGATACACAGTTATAAACCTGTTCATGATCAGGTTTCAGTCATACAATGATCCACCACCCACCCACCCCTCCACCAGTGTCTGTTTCCCACCATCAATGACCTGTTTCCCTCCCTCTACCCTCACCTCCCCCAGCCTCTATGGCTGTATGGTATTCTCCCTCCCTCCCTCTCATCCTCTCTCCCTCTCTCCTTTTTTCTCTGTCTGTCGCTCTCTGTCTGTCTGTCTGTCTATCTGTCTGTCTCTGTCTCTGTCTCTGTCTCTCTCTTTCTCTCTCTCCCTTCCCCCCAACCCTGGGTGCTATAGTCTGCAACACAGATACTGAGAGGTTATTATGTTTGTCCCTGTACCTACTTTCAGCACGCAGTTCCTGTCAAGGCTGATGGGGGCTACTCTTGGTCATGCCTGGCCAACTTGTCCAGGAGTTCAGTGCTAGAGCCTGAGGTTTCAGTGATGCTCAGGCCCTGAGGTACGGTAGATCACCAGGGCCACCCTGGTAGCGCCTAGAAGCCTCCAGGGCTACACAGACCATGTAGGTCTGAGAATTCAGCATGGGTGGTTGCCTACCTTCCCTAACTCCTGGACCATTTCTTCAGCCCCTAGAGCTATCACTTTTTAAAGTGGTGAAATTAGGGTTGCTAGGAACATTGGTGGTGGAGAATGGGCACTGGTGGAGGGATGGGTACTCAATCATTATATGACTGGAACATAATCACGAAAGTTTGTAAGTCTGTAACTGTATCTCATGGTGATTCATTAAAAAATAATAATAAAAAAATGAAAGAAAAAGTGATGAAATTCTGAACTCTGGCTCAGGGCCTCAGTGTTGTGTGAGAGAGAAAAGCTTCTGGGAGCACTCCTTTCTTCCCAACATGGAGCAGTCCTGAAGGGGACCGGATGTTGCTGACCAGCCTCTCTCCAACCTCCTGGTTAGATGGGCCCCTCGGGGGCCAACAGAAGACCATGAACATCACTATCTATTGTTTTCTGGCACAACTGAAGGGGACCCTCCTCATAACCCCCTCTCCTTGATTGACAACTCAACACTCTGATGACTTTCTCTTTGCTTCACTCCTCTAAACCATTTGCTGTGTGAACAGGGTTAGGGCATGTT
The DNA here is from genome assembly GCF_029834395.1 of Sorex fumeus. Taxonomy (NCBI): domain Eukaryota; kingdom Metazoa; phylum Chordata; class Mammalia; order Eulipotyphla; family Soricidae; genus Sorex; species Sorex fumeus. The sequence goes on along the minus strand of NW_026606129.1, from coordinate 48,061,024 downwards.
TGTATTCTGTGTGATAGTCTGTAACAAACCTCAGAAAGGTTGTCTTCTGCTCCCCATTAATTGGTAGCTCTTTTGGGAGGGGGTTCCTCAGCTCAGAAGGTCAGAGAGCATCTCTGTCAATTCTTGGTCAAACAGGTTAAAGGCTCAATGCAAGAACCTGGGGATTTGATGCTGCTCAGACTTCAAGACACCAGCGATCCCCAGGGCCATGATGATGATGGTGCACAGGTGCTCTAGGGCTACACAGCGATAGTAAGGGGACCAGATGGTGTGGAGGATTGAGCTGAGTAGTTGCCTGCTTTCCCTAACCCCTGTACCATCTCTTTAGCCCCTAGAGCTGTCCCTTTTTAAGAGGTGAAATTCTGCTGAACCATATAGTACTGGGGATGCAGCAGTGCTGGGGTCCTCTAGGACACAAGCCATGATGCTCAGGGGATCATGTGGTGCTTGGAATCGAACCAGGGACAGGTGCATGCTAGGCATCTACCCCAGCCTCCTAGCTCCTTACTGGGTTTCTTGGTAACATGGAGCACCTGCTGCCTTGGGGCCTTTGGTTGTGTTTGGGGCCAGTGGGGAGGCCACATGTACCTGGTCAATTGTACCTGGTCAATTGTGATAGCCGGACAATGACTCTTTCTCTCTCAGCCTCCATGGTTTGCTGTGTGCGGAGCCTGAGAGCTGCTCTCAGCTTGAATGGGGTGATGCAGGTGGAGTTAAAGTTTTAACTGAATGGTGACTTTGGGTGCCCCATATGACTCAGCCTAGCGCAGAGTTCAGAGGCATCTTGACAACTTGCCGATTTCTTTTTATATTTATTTATGAGTCTCTGATCATGGCTGATTAATGATCATGGGTGTGACGGCCAGGCTTCTGGAAGTACAAGGAGATGGGGAGAGGTTGCCCATCTCCGACCCCATGAGAGCCTGGAGACTTCAGTCACAAAACCCACGTACTGGCTGTCAGCATGGCAGTGATTGTGGAGTGTGGAGGTTCTCAACTGCTGGGGCTCTATTTGGGTGGGTGAGCCCACCAATGTTATCACCTGCTCCCTGTTATTTTATTTTTTAATTATTTTTATTTCTTATAACACCATGACATAAGGTTGTTCCTAATACATTTATTTCAGGCAACATTTTGGCACTAATCCCCACCACTAGTGTGACCTTCCCTCCACAGTTTGTCTAGTTTCCCACCTACCACTCAAAACTACCCTTAGCGGGCACAGAATAATTTATTTTGTATTTCTTTTTAAAACAACGTGGTAAATGGAATGATTAAAAGATAGTCCAGGCGTGGCTGGAGCAATAGCACAGCAGGTAGGGCATTTGCCTTGCACGCAGCCAACCCAGTTTCAATTCCCAGCATCCCATATGTTCTCCTGAGCACCGCCAGCGGTAATTTCTGAGCACAGAGCCAGCATAACCTCTGTGCATTGCTTGGTGTGACCCAAAAAGCAAAAAAAAAAAAAAATAATAATAATAATAGTCCAGGAAAAGAAAATTTGTGAAAATTGTTATAAATAGCCATGGAATTAAAAAAAATTAATCACTGTAAACACCTTCCCAATAGCCAAGATCTGGAAACAACTCAAGTGCTGGAGAACAAATTACTGGTTAAGAAACTATGGTACATCTACACAGTGGAATACTATACAGCTGTTAGAAAAAAATGAAGTCATGAAATTTGCGTATAAATGGATGAACATGGAGAGTATCATGCTGAATGAAACGAGTCAGAGGGTCAGACAGAATGATGGCACTCATTTTGGGGATATCAAAAATCACAATGGGATTATTAAAGTCTTTGAGGATTTAGTGAGCTGTTTGTTGCTAGTAGAGCCTTCTGTGCTATTGTTTTGCCAAATGAGCTTAGTGAGCTTCTGTGCTACCTTCCCATCTTATTTGCTGTGCTCCTACTGGGCTGCAATTTTTGTGGAATTTGGAGGTGCGCACTGCAGGAGGTGTATGACTGGGACTCTAGGACTGGGCTTGGAGCCTTGGCTTAGAGCCTCTTGAGATTAGTTGGGAAGCTGTGAAGCTGTGAAGCTGGGCAGTTAATATGCTGGAGACTGTGGGGTGTGGGTGTGGTCGCTGGGACTTCGGCAGAGTGGAGACCCAGCCCACCCTCCTCCTGAGAAGGCCCTAGGGTTTTCAGCCAGTGTACCTGGAAGTTTCATCAGCTTGGGATCTCTTCCAAGATTAGTTGTGTAGCTGTATTATCTTTTGCTAAACAGCAATTTGTATTTATTTATTTATTTATTTATTTATTCTGGGCCACATCCTGGAGCGATAGTACAGCAGGTCAGGCTTTGCTTTGCACGCAGCTGGCCCAGGTTCGATTCCTCTGCCCCTCTGGGAGAGCCCGGCCAGCTACCTAGAGTATCTTGCCCGCATGAGAGAGCCTGGCAAGCTACTCGTTACATATTCGATATGCCAAAAACAGTAACAACAAATCTCACACTTTGTTGTGAGACGCTACTGGTGCCCGCTCGAGCAAATCAATGAACAATGGGAGGACAGCGCTACAGTGCTTTATTTATTTGTTTGTTTGTTTGTTTGTTTTTGTGTGTTTTTGGCCACAACAAGGAATGCTCAGAACTTACTCCAGGCTCTGTATTCAGGGATCACTCTTGGTAGTGCATGGGACCATATGAGGTACTAGGGATCGAACCCAGGTAGGTTGTGTGCAGGGCAAATGCCTTTACCCCTTTGCTATCTCTTTAGCTCCTCAAATGACAATTTAGGTTTTATTTTGCTAAGCATATGCCCACATTTTATTTTCTTATTCATGCTTTTTTTGTGTGTCTTATTTATTAAATCCTTCCTTTTTTCTGAGGATTGAGGTTTTTTTTTCCTTTTGGGTCATACCCAGCGATGCACAGGGGTCACTCCTGGCTCTGCACTCAGGAATTATCCCTGGTGATGCTCAGGGGACCATATGGGATGCTGGGAATCGAACCTGGGTTGGCCGCGTGCAAGGCAAACGCCTTACCCGCTGTGCTATCACTCCAGCCTGAGGATTGAGGATTAAGGATACATTTCTTTTTACTTTTCTAAAAGTTTGGAAATTTTGATTTTCTTTTTGTAAAAGTGTGAGATAAAAACCTTGAGATATATTTTATTTATTTTCCCCTGTGCAGTACCATTTGTACCAACGCCCTTTATAAAAACAACACAAAACAGCCCACCAAAAATATTTGCCGTACTGATTATCTCCAGTGTTCCTATAAAGCAAAACCCCATATGTATGGGGCCGACTTCTGAGTTAGGCAATCATTTTACCCCTTTTTCTTTTCAAACACAAGTATTTTATAGTTTGCATGTTTCTCTCTAGATATTGATTCAAGTTAATGCCACATCTTCTGATAGGTAACATTGTTATTGTTATCCACTTCTAAATATTTTATGTAATTACCATTTTTATTTCATTTTGAATCATGACTTATTTAGAAGGATTTAGTTTTTACATTTCCAAATACATGTTTGTCTCTCTTGGTTATTGATTCCCAGCTCTATTTTCCTATAGTCATAAAATTAGTTCCAGTGTAACACCAGTTATGTGCAACTGTTCTGATGCCAAATTGTTTAATGTTTATTTAATTACTTTCCGTTTCCATTACATTTTCTCTTGCTTCCCTTGGACTTGCTTTTCTTTTTCTTTTTCTTTCTTTTTTTTTTTTTTATGGTGGGGTACACATACTCAGCAATGTTCACCGGATCCTCCTTGCACAGTTTCAGGGGTCAGTTCTAGAGGTGCTTGGTGACCATGTGGTGGTGGGGACTGAAACTGGGCCTCCCGCACTCAAAACATGTGCTCAGCCCGTTGACCTAAATCCCCAGATCCTTGATTTCATTTTTTTTCCTGCCCTTTTGAGCAAAAGAGATGTGTTCATTCTGTTTTTTTTCCTGAAGTTTTAACCCTTTGTAAAATATTTATACTTTTACCCTTTGTTCCCTTTTTAAAATTTTATTTTTTAATAAAGTTATTTAAGATGATTTGGTACATTAAATCTTCCAACACCAATCCTACCACGATTGCATTTTACCACCACTGTTATTTCCAATTTTCCAACCACTCCTCAAGTCTGCCCCTACAGTAGGCCCCTGAAAACTTTATTTTATATTGCTTGTTATAATTAATTTGTTAAAAATGATTAAAGAGTGTTTTGTTAGAAGAAAGTATGTGAAGATTGTTGTATCTCCCCATGAAGCCATTAAGCCTTGTAGAAAGATTATTGACATGTTGTTCCATGTTAAACCTTGTGTGTTTATTTTTTCTTAATTGAGATAGGTTGCCTTCTACTTTACATTCCATCCAATGTGGTGTGCTACTCCTTGTACATTAGTGATATAGAGTTTGAGATGTTGCAAGGCCATGAATGCAGTAGTGTGCTCCAGGAATTCAAAAATTTTGAATGGGGTGATACAACTGATCAAACTTTTAACTGAATGGTGACTTTGGATGCCCCAGATGACTCGGTCTGGTGAAGGGTCTGGAAATTTCTTTACAACTTGTTGATCTCGTCTGTGATTTATATATGAGTCTCTGGATCATGGCTGGTTAATGAAGAGTTAGTGAGCTTATTTGGTGCTGAGGCAGTTCATGGGCATGTCTTCTAGGCTTCTGGAAGTACAGGGAGATGGGGGAGAGGTCCCCATCCTGACTCCATGAAAGCCTGAAGATTTCATTCACAAAGCCTGCATAACTGAGTTTTCCCACAGGTTAATTTCTGGATGAGGCTCATCCGAGCAGTGGGGTCTGGCCATGTGCATGGAGGTGACTATGGAATGTAGAGGTTTTCAGCTGCTGGAGCTCTTTTGTCAAGGTGCTGGGCTCACCTGCCCCTCTCTGGGGTGCCCTGACAACTCTGACTGGTGCAAGTTCTGGAAGCATCTCTTCTCTTTTACCTTATTTATTATCATTTACCTTTTCTTGGTTTGGGTTTTCCCCCTATCGAATTATGTGAAACTTTGATGTGCTCACATTATCATTATTTTTCTTGATCTTTGTAGTGTTTGTGTTGGGTTTAAAAGCATTTTCTCTGTACTGGAGAGATAGCACAACAGATAGGGTGTTTGCCTTGCACACAGCCAACCCGGGTTTGATCCCCGGCATTCCATATGGTCCCCTGAGCACCTTCAGGAGTAATTTCTGAGTGCAGAGCCAGGAGTAACCCCTGAGTATCACTAGGTGTAACCCCAAAAGTAAAGAAAAATAATAAAGTATCTTTTTCTCCCTCAAACCATAAATAATTTGCTTGTTCATGTTCTTAATTATTTACTTTCAATATTTAAATTTTGATTCATCTAGAATTTCATGTTGAGAGAGGGAATCCATTTTATTTTCCCCCAAATGTATCCAGTTATGTAAAAGATCTTTATTGAATACTTACGCTCTTTTTGGCAGTGGATGAGAAATACCCTCCTAATTATATTCTACATTCCCATTTTATTTTGGTCTGTCTCTGCTCTTACATTTCATCCCTTGCCACTACCCTGGTTTTTAAGATTAGTGTAGCTTTATAATTTATTTTTGTATGTTGTAAAGCAAGCTTGTCTCCATTATTCAATTTCTTTTAAGGAATTTACCTGACTCTTCTTCCATTTTGAATTTAATCCATCAATCAGTTTTTTGTTTTGTTTTGTTATCGGCTACACTTGAATATGCTCATGGCATACTCCTGGCTCTATGCTCAGGGATTACTCCTGGTGGGGCTTGGAGAGGGACCATATGAGATGCCGGGGATTGAACCAGGTCAGTGGCCTGCAAGGCAAATGCCTTAACCGCTGTACTATCTCTCTGGTCCTAATTGACTAATCTTAATAAAACAGCAAAAGTAAAATTGTGGCAATTTTTATGGATATTAATAGATTAATTCAGGGAAAATAAACTCTTAGAATTTTCTGTGTTTCTTTCAAGAGTATTTAGAACAGATGTGTGTGGCTTTCTCCAGGTCCATTCTACATTTGACTTCTAAAGTTGATTCCTAAGTGTTTTATTTTGCATCTCTTATGCGTAGTATGTTTCCTTTAACTGAATTTTTTTTCTTTCTTTGGGGGGTGGGGAGGGGTAAACATGGTGGTGTTCAGGGATTACTCCTGGCTCTGTGCTCAGGATCACTCCTGGTAGGGCTTGGGGCCCATGTGGGATCCCAGGGATTAAACTTGGTTGTATTTTCAGTTTGTATAATATATTGATATTTTGTCAGTTGGCTTTGTAATGAGGAAACCTCCAGGATTTAGTTATTTTCTTCAATTCAGTGAGCCCAGAGACAACATCTGCAAGCCAAGACATTTACCTCCTCTTCAAGGTTATGCTTCACATATATTTTTCCGGTTTTTTTCTTTTAATTTTTTTTAATTGAATCACCGTGAAATACATAGTTACAAAGTTGTTCATGATTGGGTTTTAGTCATAAAATGTTCCAACACCCATTCCTCCTTCTTCAGTGCACACATTTTCCACCAGCAATGTCTCAGTGTCTCCAGTTCTCCTCCCCCACTCCCCACCATCAACCATTGATCAGTCCTCCTGGACCCTGTTTCCCCTGGCCTTGGATATTAGTCTCATACTGTTTTTATATGAGGCTGGAGCAATAGCACAGCGGTAGGGCATTTGCTATGCACGTGGCCAGCCGGGCTGATTCCTCTGGCCCTCTCGGAGAGCCTGGCAAGCTACCAAGAGTCTCTCACCCACATGGCAAGCTACCCGTAACGTATTTGATATGCCAAACACAGTAACAACAAGTCTCACAATGGAGACGTTACTGGGCCCGCTAGAGCAAATCGATGAACAACAGGAAGACAGTCTTACAGTGCTACAGTGCTACTGTTTTTATATCTCACACAAATGAATGCAGTATTTCTATGTCTCTCCCTCTCCATCTGACTGATTTCACTCAGCGTGATACTCTCCATGTCCATACATTTATAGGCAAATTTTATGACTTCATGTTTTCCTAAAGCTGCATAGTGTTCCAATGTGTAGATGTACCATAATTTCTGTATCCAGTCGTCTGTTCTTGGGTACTTGGGTTGTTTCCAGATTCTGGCTAAAGTACTGCAACGAACATAGAAGTGCATATGGTGTTTATTTCTGCTGTGTTTTCTTTTTTTGGCCTCCAGAGTATATTCCCAGAAGTGGTATTGCTGGATCAAATGGGATATATATATATATATATATATATATATATATATATATATATATATATTACCTTTGGCAAGGATTCTATCCTCAGCACCTCATATAGTCCCCTGAATCCTCCAGAAGTGGTCCCTTAGTGCAGAACCATGAGTAACCCCTGAGTACCTCAGGGTGTGGCCCAAAAACAAACAAAAAAACTTTCTTTTGTTCACTCATTTTTTGTGTTGATTAGATTTTTCCACTTCACTTCCCTCCGTGGTAGCTTACAAGTCCTAGTTTTCTTTCATTCTGCCATTATGCTTTTTTTCACTCACATGTTAAAACTTGAACACTTTGAATAAATCTGTCTGCATCTTTCCCCTGAGTTGCAATAGATCCTTCTTCTTCCACTGTTGCTTATATCATCCCCTCCTGCCCCCGACACACTGGCTTATTCTCTCACTGAAAATATCTGGAAGCTTACGAAATGTTACTGTTATGTCTAAGAACTTTTATGGCATTCTCTGGGGCTTTGGGAGTCCATTCAAAGGAGCTGCAATTAGTAATCATTTCACTACTTCACTGTCCCTGATTTTTATTGATTTCATTGTTGTAGCTATGCTTCTTTCTCATTCCTTACCTTCAGGGAAGGTCTACTTCCCTTTCGCTCTGACACGTGGTGCTAATTTGGCATGCCAAGCTGTCTCTGACTATCTCGTGTGGCGTTTTATTTCAGGAATGAGTATGGGGCTTCATAAGACTTGCTTCCTAGGAGCTAATAGGTACCTCCGTGCTCCAGCCTGACATCCTCCTGATCTTGGTGTATTTTCATTTCATTCATCACTTGACTTCATATTTGCAATATTATTTTTTCAGAACATGTTTAATTAATTTATTCATCTCACAGACACCCTGTGCTGGGCCTGGAGCCAGGCATGTGACAATGCTGGTGCATGGCCCAAGCTAAGTGTGAGCCCAGACGTGAGCGGGCCTCTGCAGTGTCATCTATGCAGCCAAGCCCACCCAGCCTTTGGACTTAGTTGTTGAGTTCCTCTAGTGAGGCTGGGCTCCATTGTGAAGTCTCCTGGGGAAAGCATCTCCCCTGCCAAATAACAGAGCTAAGATTGTGCTTTGCTTGAAATATACTAGTCCATGTTCTGAAACATCTGAAAGGACATAGATGATTTGCTCCTCAAATATTTGATAGAAATTGCCTATGAAACCAGACCGGTCTGTTTTGCTTAGAGAGTGGCCTTGGGCAATAGTTTGAGTTGTTTTCACCACAATTATTGGATTTATGTGGTTTGCATTTTCTTAGAAATTATTCATTTCACGAGACCAAGAGATAGTACAGTGGGTAGAGTTCTTGCCTTGCATGCCGCAAACCTGGCTTTGATTCCTGACACTCCGTATAGTCCTTGGAATCCTCCAGAAGTTATCTCTAAGTGCAGAGATGGGAGAAAGCTCTGGTGTGGCCAGCACCCCCCTCCAACCATTCATTTTATCCAGAATATAACTCCATAAAGGAAATTAAAAACATTTTCCATGTTCTGAAATGGTCAATTTTTCTTGCATGTCAGTCTCAGTGACTCTTCTGCTTTCACCACCAAGTCTTTCCACTTTCCCTCTTTCCCTTTCCCTTTTCCTTTTCCCAAACTATTTCTATTCCCTTCTTTGGGGATCAGTGGGGCTCTCAGGATGGCCTCCACACATGCAATGGCACTGGGGCTTTTGCTCTGAGCCTCACATGTGCCTGGCAGGTGCTTTAAGTCACTGATCATCTTCCAGGTCCGGATATTTTTAAAGAACCGACCATTGATTTTATTTTCCAGTTCTATGATTTTAGCACAGCGGGTAGGGCATTTGCCTTGCACGCGGCTGACCAGGCCGACCCGAGTTTGATTCCTCCACCTCTCTCAGATAGCTCGGCAAGCTACCGAGAGTATCTCGTCCACACGAGAGAGCCTGGCAAGCTCCCCGTGGCATATTCAATATGCCAAACACAGTAACAACAAGTCTCACAATGGAGATGTTACTGGGCCCGATGAGCAAATCGGTGAACAATGGGAGGACAGTGCTACGGTGCAGTCCTAATGCATGAATTATCCATTTTTGTCTTTACTGATTCCTTTTCAAAAGTTTTAAGTTTAATGTGCAGTAATGGTAGTAATAAATCATTTCTTTTCATTGGCTGGAGAGATAGTACAACAGGCAGAGTGTTTGTCTTGCATGCAACCAACCCTGGCATCCCATAGGGTCCCCCAAGCACCACCAGTAGTGATTCCTGAGTGGAGAGCCAAGAATAATCCCTGAGCATTGCCAGGTGTGGCCCAAAAACCAAAAAACAAAACAAACCAAAAACTATTCAGATCAGTCCCTTTGGTGTACAGTTCAGGCCTACATCTTTGGTCACATGCAGTGTTTTTATCTTACTATATTGCATTAATTGTAGATTTATACTTTGGCTTAACATTTTTGCAAGTTAATTTTTCAATTTTTAATGGGGTCATTTACACATTGTTACTGGAGTCTGGTTTTGTTTCACTGTGGTAAGAGAATTTCCACATACAAGCTCTCTCATTCACTGTCTTTCTCCTCTTTTTTTTCTGGGTCCCAGAGTCCAGTTAATCTTCTCTGAGGCCAAGGGCTCTTATACTATCATAGTGCTAACTTGATCGTCACTGATATAATCTCCCCTTTCAAATCTACTATTTTTTCCCTGCAAAAAGTCATGTATTCAAGTATATGCATCTTTAAAGATGTCTCTTTGGGGGGTGCCGAGAATGGGTAGGGCACTTGCCTTGCATGTAGCCAACTTGGGTTCAATCTCTGTCATCCCATATGGCCCCTTGAACCTGCCAGAAGTGATTTCTGAGTACAGAACTAGGAGTAAGTCCTGAGCACTGCTGGGTGTGGCCTCAACCCATCTCCTCCCCCTGAAAAAGTCTGTATCTTTGGAAAATTTAGAGTTGCTATAATTGTCTAGGAGATATTATGTCATATATACTGACATTCTGTGTTTGTTGAGGAGTTTAAATTTGTCTGCATACCCTATGTCAAACTGCATACCCTATGTCAAATTCTCCTACCTCTTCCAAACATGATCTGGGGCAAGTTATGAAATGTTCTGTCTCACTCTAACAATCAAGCTGGTCAGTGCTAACTGGCAGGGGATACCCTCTAAATGAAATACCCCTTGAAGCTCTTCAACTCTCTCTCTCTCTCTCTCTCTTAACATCTCAGGGTTTCATTGGATGTGTTAGTGACCTTCAGATGCTTTTAGCCACAGCAAATGCCCTATCTTAATTCATCTTCTATCTCTCATGAGATTCAGGGCATTCTTTGAACAGATAGTCCCAACTTTAATGTAATGGCCTAACAGACCTATCAAATTGCAGGTTTGTAGATTTGAATCTTATTTTAAAACATATACTTCATCTCAAGTCATAAAATCGCAGTTCTACACATTTTTCACTTGCTTCTGTTGTCTTTATTTGTGGGGGAAGCAGGGGTTGAGGTTGCACTTGGCAGGGTGCACCAGGCTCAGGGTTTACTCCTGGCTCTGAGCTCAGAGATCACTCCTGCCGGGGACAGAACATATGTAGCGTTGGGGAATCAAACCCAGGTTGGCTGTGTGCAAGGCAAGCGCCCTATCTTGCTGGACTATCTCTGGCCTCTGCTTCTATCTTTTTAATTCTTCACATTCAGAGTTTGAATTCCTGCAGAGATTTGTTATGATAGGAGTCACCTTTATCATGTTTGCATTCTTGCAGACATGACACTTTCTGGAGAAGAGGCTATGCTTCCTCTCATGCAGGCAAGAGGTTGTTTCTCTGCCTCAACCTTTTCTGTTTCTCTTCCCATGCCAGTGCTACCATGTCCGTAATTAAAGTTTTGAACTATTCTGCCTTCTGAACAACTCTCTAGTTTGCTCTTTCTGTCATGGACTTTTACCAACCATTCACTATATTCCAAGAATTCATGGTACTGCAAGAACTCATGGACTATTACCTATCCTTCAGTCTACATTTTAAAATCAAATCGTCAAGGTCCTGAAAAAACCTGGCCAGCGCTTTATTTTGCATAGCCTGAATTTTGGAGATCAATATAAAGATAGTGGACATTATTATAATTTTTGTTTTTACTCTCTGTTGCATGAACAGAAAGGAATCTTTTAAAAACATGTACTGAGAATAAATAAAAATATAAGCAACACCTTTGTCCTTATCACTGACTCCACACACTAATTCCTTGTTAAAAACTTTGAAGCTTGCCTGTGTGAGTTCTTCTATGCTTGGATTCTGTTCTGATATTTTTTTGTTGCTGGCTGGCATTGGCTTGTGGGACATAAACTTCCCTGCATGCTGGGGTGATGTTATAGGATTGAGGACTTCACAGGATTTTCTTATGTTTTGGGTTAGGGGGAGGCCGCACCCAGCAATGCTCAGAAGTTAGTCCTGTGGTGCTCAGGAACCATATAGGATGCTGGGGATTGAACCGGGGTCAGCTGCATGCAAAGCAAGTGTCCTAACCGCTACACTATCTCTCCAGCCCCTTCTTCACAGCATTTTCTATGAGAAACTTCTGTAGCATGGCTCAAAAGATTAGACAGAATCCACCTTTACTTCTTTCTGGGGTCTAAGCTTCTGACCACCTCAGGATCCCTTTCAATACCAGTCATGGGGCAACTCAGGTCTTGGCCCCATGAAGTCCCATGAGGATGGTTTTCCCCAGTTCAGAAGGGAAAAGCTCTTTTGCAGGAGTTTCCCTTTTAGGGTCCCTATCCTGATCAGGTCCTGGGTTTTGTCCTTTGCTTTCTGTTCCCATGAGCGAGACTGTAGAAATCAAAGCTCAGCTTCACTTTGTGGCAAATGCCATCTGTGGACTTTGCCAGCCACTCTTGAGTTTCAGCTCTCTCTTGAGGAGCCCATTTTATTGCCAGATCACGCATACTGTCAGAACAATCCTTTAAAAGCCTCACATAGTGATCATCAGTGAGGTGGAAATGGCTTCTTCCCTATTGCAAAGAACCAAATGCTGCTGATGGACACACATTTAAACCTTACTGTAAGTCACCTCACTATCAACAGTGGCATTGCTACTCTACACTCATATAACATATAAATAGACATTAATATGTAATGTCTTTATTTATGCTCTTCATATAAGTGAACTCTCCCCCCCCCCGCCTTAAATGTCCTATATACTCTTCATGAAATGATATTCTCTTCAAAATAAGCAAAAAAACAAAAAAAACCCAAAGGTAGACACACAAAATGAGATTGTGTGTGAACTGTTTTTCTGACTTAGAACACTTTCCAATAATACAGACACGCCGAGAGAGAATTCTAAAAGACAGAAGAAACCCACCGTCAACAGAAATAAGAGCTCTCGTAGTTTGATGTCTGCTGTTGTAAATATTCTCATACTGCTGCTCTTTGCACAGTACAAAAGACGGAGAAATCTTGGCAATTCAAATAGTTCTCTCTGCAAGCAGGGTTGCAGAAAAAGAAGTAAGGGCATCCTTTAGGTTCCCACCAGGATTTGGGGAGAGGGAGCAGTCCGGAGAGCACAGGAAGTAAGAGAAGAGATTTAGCAGGAGAATGAAGGAGACAGGTGTGGTGCTGGAGCTGGGCCTGGCTCAGAACCTCTGTGATTTGAAGCAGATTCCAGGTCACCCTCGCTGCTGTGGACAGAACTAGACCTAACACAGCTCCTGCTAAGGGGTGGTCCCAATGAGGTCAGTCTGCTTCCTCCCTCATGCCTCCTTCTCTCCACAGGTTAACTCTGGCAGCCCCCTCGTCTGCCAGATGAACAGGACCTGGGTTCAGATGGGGGTGGTGAGCTGGAGCGTTAGCTGCTCCCACAGTAACTTTCCAGGCATCTATACCAGCACCTCCTACTTCACCCAGTAGATCAAGAAGCAGATCGGTGGCCTGGGGTTCATTAGCTGGGCCAGCTCTTCCTTCCTATGCCCTGTCTTCCTCACGAGCTACATCCTTTTGGTCTCGGGCTTCCTGTGACTCTTATGAGAGGTGTCTCCAGGGAGGTAGCATCTTCTCATGTGCCTCAGAGAAGAGTTCAGAGCCATAGGAACATAGTTTCTTTGGGGGAGAGTCCCAGAACCACTAATTTTTTCCCCCTTTCTTTTCAATAAAGACACCTTTAAACTTAGCTCGATCGAAAGCATCATTTTTCTTATTTGTTTTTGTTTGGGGGTCATTCCCGCAGGGCTCAGGGCTTACTCCTGGCTCTGTGCTCAGGGATCACTCTGGCGGGCTCCAGGACCATCTGGGGTGCCGGGGGTTGAATTTGGATCAGCCACAGGCAAGGCAAGCGCCCTACTACTGTACTATTGCTCCAGCCCAAATCATTTCTTCCTTGACTTTGCTCAGATTCTGTCAGAGGCTCCCTGGCATCTCCAAGCCCAGCTGTTCTCTCAGACAGAGCCTCCTGACAGTATTCCTGAGCTTGTTGTATTCCCCTCCTGGAATTCCACTCTCCTCCTTTGCCAAATGTCCCTGCTTGGGACCATCCCAGCACTCCGCCTTGGTCCAGTCCCTTATGCTGCTCCTTGCCCCCAACAGCCTCCTTCAGACCTTCAGTGAGAGTTGGCCTCTTCCCAAGAAACTCTGAAACCAGGCCCTGTTCCAGGACACGAGGGCCTCTGCCAACCTCGCAATCTCCCTAAGGGGGCTGCAGATCCTGACCAGCTGTTCTCCTCTCCTCTGCTGGAGCTGGGAGATGCGGGTGGCTAAAGGAAGAGTACCTACCAGGAGGGGTTGTGAGAAATAACTGCTCCCCCACCCTCTTCACTCCTGAGGTCCCAGTAGACTCAAGGCTGAGCTGTGTCCCTAAGTGGAGCTCATATTGGTCCTCTCAGTGGCTGGGCCTCAGGTTCAGAGTGGCCGCTACCTGCTCTTTCTCTGGGCAATAGATGGTAGCATATGTGATTCACAAGCTTTCTGGAGACTACAGTCCCGAGGGTTTCCCAGGACAGCAAGTTAGTGTCCTGGCTGCATTGCGTGTCCCCTCAACGGTGCTTAGGTTAGAACTTTTCAACAATGTTGAGAAAAAAACTTCTCATGGGTTCTCCCCACATGTCTTTTTTTAGTGTCCAGAGTCATCCCAGTGTCCCCCATTCCAATATAGAAGGTGATCTCTGGCCTTTGGAGAAGCCTAGAGCTTGCACTAGTCACCGTGAGGCAGGACGGCTCCTCTGCAGCATGGTGGCTAAGGGAGACAGTTCAAAGAGGACTGGGACGGTGGGGTCACCCTCCCCTGGGAGCCTGCAGTTTCCAGCTCTTCCTGTCAGGCTCTCAGCTCCCAGAGTTCCTGTCTCCCCAGGGCCTCAGTCATTCCCATGGCTGGGAGCCCAGGTTACTCTTGAGCCCTCAGGCCTAGAGCAGGGCCTGTGGCAGGATTCCCTTGAGCAGATAGGCTTGGAGTGTAGTTGTGGGCTCGGGTCTTCCTTTCCTCTCAGACAAGCTGAGGGGAGCTGGGTCTATGCCTGTAGATGCTCTCAGAAGACCTCACAAGGCAGGCTCAGGGTCGTTTGTACACAAAGCCTGGACTTACTCGGGGGCCCTTCATACCTCCTCCCTGCCCCTCACAGTGCCCACAGTCCTTGTCATCTCAACCCCCAAGAGCAGGAGGGTTGTCCAAGACCCCCTCTATGACTCCATGGCCGTGAAACCCAGGAGTCCCTTCAGGGACCCCCCAGTCCTTTTCCCACAAGAGAGCCGCCCTTCCCTTTGCCTGCATGGAGCCAGTTGGCCTGAAAACACCCACAGGATCTCCAGCTCAAGTGTGAGTGTGAGTGTGTGTGTGAATATGAGTGCGTATGTGAGTATGTGTATGAGTGTGTATGTGTGTGTGAGCATGAATGTGTGTGAGCATGCGTGTGTGACTGTGAATGTGTGAGAGTGTTTGTGTTGAGAGAGAGTATGAGTGTATGTGAGTGTGTATGAGTGTGTATGAGAGTATGTGTGAGCATGCGTCTGTGACTGTATGTGAGTTGTGAGTGTTGTGCTTGTGTGTGAGAGAATATGTGTGTATGAGTGTATGTGTGAGTGTGTATGTGTGAGTGTGTGTGAGCATGTGTTTGTGAGCATGCACATGTGAGTGTGAGTCCCACCATCCCATGGGAGCACTGTGATGACCCCTGTCTATTCTATGGATGTGTCAGGGACCTAGTGGGACATACGAGCATGAGGGTCTCAGCCCTCCAGAGGTAGAGTCCCATGTCTTCCTGCGTCTTTGATCCAGACTGGATCTGTATAAGAGAGAGAGAGAGAGAGAGAGAGAGAGAGCCAGAGAGAGAGAGCCAGAGAGAGAGAGAGAGTATGTGACTGTATGTGTGTGGGGGGTGGATTTTGGTTATCCCTGCTGTGAGGGTCTCCTGTCCTGACCCCAAAGTTTCAGGCTAGGGCTAGGGACCACAGGTGAAGGGGGGATTTGAGAGTAGGAGGGGAGAAAGGAGGGTCCTGGCCTTGAGGAGAGTCACAAGAAAGGAGGCATCTGGGGCGGCCGAGGCCATGGTGCTGAGGTGGGAAGTCTCTCTGGAAAGAAGGCCTCTGTGGCTGTCAGTGCCCAGGATTCCAGAGTGGGGCTCTTGGGGAAGATCAACTGGAGTGGCCAGTGGGCAGAGCCTGGACACTCCCCACGGCTGCTGCGTGGATGAATGGAGAGGAGCAAAGTGAAAACAAAGACCAGGCTGGTGGCAGCAGACACTGGAGCCCGAATCGTGCTGAACACAGTGCCCAGACCCAGCCCGGCATAAGAAAGTGGGCAACCAAATTCAAAAGAACAAAAGCAACCGATGCTGGCGTGGATGTGGCGAGAAAGGGACACTCCTTCACTGTTGGTGGGAATGTCCACTGGTTCAGCCCTTCTGGAAAACAGTATGGACGATTCTCAAAAAATTAGAAATTGGGACTATCTTAAACTAAGAAGCTTCTGCACCTCCAAAGAAACAGTGACCAAAATACAAAGACAGTCTACAGAATGGGAAAGGATATTCACCGAATACACATCTGACAAGGGGTTGATATCCAGGATATACAAAATACTGGTTAAACTCCACAAGAAGAAAACATCCAACCCCATCCAAAAATGGGGCAATGAAATGAACAGAAACTTTCTCAAAGAAGAAATCCGAATGGCAAAAAAGCACATGAGAAAATGCTCTACATCATTAATCATCAGGGACATGCAGATCAAAACCACAATGAGATACCATCTCACACCTCAGAGACTGGCCCAAATTCAAAAGAACAAAAGCAACCGATGCTGGCGTGGATGTGGCGAGAAAGGGACACTCCTTCACTGTTGGTGGGAATGTCCACTGGTTCAGCCCTTCTGGAAAACAGTATGGACGATTCTCAAAAAGTTAGAAATTGAGCTCCCATTTGACCCAGCAATACCACTCCTGGGAATATATCCCAGAGAGGCAAAAATGTATAGTCGAAGTGACATCTGCACTTGTTTGTTCATTGCAGCCCTCTTTACAATAGCCAGAAACTGGAAGAAACCTGAATGCCCAAGAACAGATGACTGGTTAAAGAAACTTTGGTACATCTACACAATGGAGTTCTATGTAGCTCTTAGAAAAGATGAAGTCATGAAATTTACATACAAGTGGTACAATATGGAAAGTATCATGCTAAGCGAAATGAGTCAGAAAGAGAGGGATAGAC
Source organism: Sorex fumeus (assembly GCF_029834395.1). Taxonomy (NCBI): domain Eukaryota; kingdom Metazoa; phylum Chordata; class Mammalia; order Eulipotyphla; family Soricidae; genus Sorex; species Sorex fumeus. The sequence goes on along the minus strand of NW_026606129.1, from coordinate 48,044,204 downwards.
ATAGAAAGATTGCATTCATCTGGGGGATATAAAGTAACAAAGTATGAGATTAATACCCAAGAATAGCTGAGATCAGCACCAGGAGGATTACTCCATAACTTAGAGGCCAGCCGGGTATCCTAGAGGAAAGGGCTATTCAGATAGAGAAGGGAGCACCAAATAAAGGATGTTTGGAGGATCCTCCCAGGAGGGGAGATGCATGTCGAAAGTAGACTATGGACTGAACATGTTTGCCACTCAATGCCTCTTTTGCAGACCACAACACCCAAAAGGAGAGAGAGAACACAGGGGATTGCCCTGCCACAGAGACGGGGGGATGGGGGGATGGGGGTGGGAGGGATATTATCCATGGTGGTGGAAAATGGGCACTGGTGGAGGGATGGGTATCTGATCATTGTATAATTGAAACCAAAGCACAAAAAATTGTAAATCTACAACTTAAAAAAAAATAAAATAAAATAAAGGGGGAAAAAAAAAAAAAAAAAAAAAGAAAGTGGGCAACACCCACAAGAACGAGAAATGGGACCGTTTCTATCACAGGGTCTTCAAAGTGCCCGCTCAGATACGGACCCCCACGCCCCAGGGGATCTGTGGGGGTGGGGTGGGGTGGGAGAGACATCTGCTGTGTCCACACCTCTTCTTGCTCACTCATCTCCAAGGGCACCCGGTCAGAAGTGGGGCAAGGGGACCCCAGGATAGGGACATGTCAGGGTTGCAGGGATAGAGAGGGGGAGATGGGGAGGCTGGGGAATGTGAGAGGGAGCCAGGGAGGAAGAACATGGGGACTGGGGGAGACGGGAATGCGGAGGGAGACTGAGAAGAGAAAGGTGAGGATCACTGACCAAGGGGCAGAGGAAAGCCTGGAGGGTCCCTTTCTGCGATGTCACAGGCTGGGCGTGATGTGGTGGGAGATGTTTGCAGTGTCTGGACTGGGCCATGTCTCCTCTGGCCTCCCTGTCCCCTTCCGCCCCACCCCACCCGATGGGAGCACTGTATTTACCCCCTGTCTATTCTGTGGATGTGTCGGGGACCTGGTGTGATGCACGAGCAGGGTCTCAACCCTGAGGGGTGCAGAGTTCCGCGTCTTCCTACGTCTCTGGTCCACACCGGGTCCAGAGTAGCCCCAAGTGTGGGGGGCTGTCCGCCCTGTCCAGAGCCTATTCCTGCTCCTGCTGCCCCTCAGCCTCCTGGTGTGCTTGGACCCTGACCTGCAGACCATCCTGGGTGTGCCCACCCTTGCCAGGGCCCCTGAGTGCTCTGGCTGCGGCTCCCACAGCCCCCTCACCCCAGGTAGTACCCAGTGAATTGTGCCTCTTTCCCATACCCTCTCATACCTGGGTCTATAGAGTGGAGATGAGTCCATCAGAGGCAGAGCAGGGAACGGGGGTGTTCCAGGAAGTTTATTCTGTAAAGTGTGAACCCCTGGACCTGCCTTTGCAAGGACCATGGCTGCAGGGGAAGGTGGAAGGACAGTGATGGGACTGTTTTGAGATCAGATGATGGGTCTAGAATGTTCCAGCGAGGCTGACCCTGGACCAGCCAGGACCTGGCGGGAGGTGAAGGTGAGGGGATGGTGTTGTGTTTGGGCTGGGGACCTGAGAACGTCCATTGGGGGACACTCTAGAGGGTCAGGTTCTCCTTAACTTTGGCTAGTGACCAGAAAGCTTTGCCCAGAGTGCTGAAGATGTGAATGTGGACCCTCTAGTACTGAGCCAAGAGCAGACAGCATTGGCATGGGACACTGCCCGCACTCAGCAGTCCTGTCGAGGAGAGAGCTGGCGGGGTGGGGTAGCCTGGACCTTGCAGTGACAAGTGACTTTAAGTGGCTCCCCCCACCCTGAGGGTCCCCCTCCCCCGAATGACAAGCCCAGGGGTTGGGCTCACTGTGCCCATCTTGGTGCCGAGTTCCCGGCTCTGTGCTGAGGTTTGGAGCCTGGTCTCCCCTCCTTGGACTATGACGACCTCCAAGAAGCAGAGTAACGAGACGCCTAGGATGGGTCTCCGGGACCAGGTGCCCAGCACTGGGCTGAGGCCACTGAAGGGGGAGGGGAGAGGGGGGAGGTGGAGTGGCCGCTCCCTCCCTGGTCCTCAGCCCACCCCACCACTGGCCGCAGCTGCTTGGCCACTGACTTGCATTCCAACTCATCCCCACTCAGGCTGGGAGGACAAGCCCAAGAGGAACTCAGCCTGGTCAGTGCCACCGGGCACCAGTGGCTGTCATGAAAGCTCTGGGGACGCCTCCTATCTCTGGCACAGGCCGGAGAGGCCCTCGGCTTCACTGATACCCGACTCTAAGATAGTGCCACCATGTCAGCAGCCCCTAGATGGGAGCCCTGGGACCCAGCGTCTCCCCCACCCCAGGACCATCCTCAGGAGTGTGTGTGTGTGTGTGTGTGTGTGTGTGTGTGTGTGTGTGTGTGTGCTGCCTCAGGCGCTGGCCTTGAGGGGGCAGAAGAGGGTTGCCTGTGCCTGGACTGTCTCCAGAGGAATGCTGATTGCTGCCTCTTCCACTTCTAGTCCCCGTGCTGATCCCCTAGGGTCCAGGTACTCCCCACTTCAGCCCAGTGCTCTTCTGGAGGTTCAAGAAGGGGCCCAGTCCCAGTTTCCTTTCTTTCTCTCTCTGGCCTGCTGGCCTCAGCCCTCGGCACCCTGAGCCTCCCTCCCCACCCGACTCTAGCTTCCAGCCCAGAGGCCTCTGTGGAGTCTCCCCACAGGCCCAGCTGCAAATCCATCTTCCAAACGAATGCTCTGCATTGCCCGGAACTGGTTCTGCTGGGCTGTGGGGCCTCCTGCCTAGGGTGTCTCCTTTGCTCACGTTCTTGGACCTGTGCCAGACTGGGGCCAGTCTCCGATCCCCAGGCTGCTGTTTGGCCAGACATGAGCAGCTTCTGCAACCCCAGTGCCCAGTGCCTCCTCCCCGTCATGGCCTGACCCCCGCCTCTGCCAGGACGAGCCTCGCCCTGGTCCCCTCTAGAGCTAAGGCCATTCCTCGAAGAAAGGTGGGGCAGAGGCAGGTCTGGGTGGGCATGGGGATGCTTGCGGGCCACAGAGGGACAGCGGCCGGAGGCCAGCCTTGCTGGGTAGTCACGAGGACAGGGGAAAAGAGGGGCATCTAGGCTGGGAGGCAGGACACGGGATGCAGCAATCTTGTCTCTGACATGACCATGGGCCTCATCCCCCCTCGGAGCAGGAAGATGGTGTAGCACCACCTCTGTGACCCAGGGTCCAGCTTGGAACCAAAGGTGCCTGGACTGTAGTCAGGATGTGTCCAGGGCCTGCCAGTCTGCTGCTGCCTCCAGGAAGCTCTCCTCACTTCTCTCCTTTCTTCTTCTTGGCCTCATTTTTCTCATCCTCCTCCACCTTGATGGCCACTGTGTCCACACTGTCCTTTTTCTTCTTCTTCTTCTTGTCCTCTACGAGGTGGGGGGGAGAGGAAAGAGGCCATGTGAGGTACCGCCCCCAGGGCTGAGGCCAACCTAGAACCTCCTGGAGCCAGCCCAGTTCTAGGCTTCCCTGGGTCCTCCTTCCACAAAGCTCCTTCCCTGCATTCTCCCCTTACACACACACACACACACACACACACACACACACACACACACACACACACACACAGAGCAGCGCCTGGTCTTCTGGCCTCACTCGGACCAATTTCTGGGGTTCTGGTCCCAGGGCCCCTCACCTCCGGGGATCTCTGTCAGTTCGTTGAGGGGTGGTACCGTCTCTAGCTTGTCTGTGTACATCTTGGCTGCCTTTCGCTGCAGATACCGAGCTTCAATCTCCTTACGGGTCCGTGGCACACGGCAGTTGAAGACACAGCACAGAGTGATTACTGCGGGGAGTAGAGAGCAGGCTGGACCAGGGCTGCCCCTCGGACACGCACCCTGCCTCCCCCGGGAGCCCAGCCACCAGCCTCCCTCCGGCAACCTCAGTGTGTGTGTGTGTTAGGGGCAGGAGGCCTGGGTTCAGGGGTTTCCAGAGTGGGGCAGGCCCAGAGGTGTGTAGTGCCCTTCTCTGAGGTGGCACGGGGTTAAGGGCTGTCGTGAATGTCTCAATTGGTTCTGAACAAGAGCCCTCCTCTGTCCACTTGGCACTGGCCCTTTTAGTGCTGTGCCGGACCTGGCCCCGAGGGTGTCCCTGGCTAGGCTGAGAGATCCCAGAGGATAGCGGCCGAGTGCCAAGGGCTGGGCCCGACTCAGTTGCTGTTTTCTGGGGCTGTCCTGTGCTTCATTACGACTCCTAGCCGTCACCTCAAGGCTCCCCAAAGGACCCAGACTGGGGAGCACCTCCCTCAGTCCCCCTGAGGACAAGCTGAACTCTTCCTGGCAGGACAGAGGCTGAGAGGCCCCAGCCTGGCCCAGGGGCATTCACCTCAGGTGGTTTTTGCAGGAGAGGTTTCCGGCGGGAGCAGCTGTGCCCACACGAGCCGGGCTGTGGCATGAAGCTGGCCTGTCCAGTGAGGGGCCGGGCAGGACTTTCAGGACCTGGCTGGACTGGGTTTTATTTTCCTAAGCCCCCACCCCATCACCCAGTCTGACCACTTGGGCTCCAGCCTGTAGGGAGGGGACAGAGCTGCTCCCTATTTTGAATCAGATGACCAGACATGACTTCCTGGCTGGCTTCTAGGGCAGGAGTGACAGGCAGGACAAGTCAAACTCTTTTTTTTTTCTGCTTTTTGGGTCATACAGAGCGATGCTCAGGGGTTCCTCCTGGCTCTGCACTCAGGAATTACTCCTGATGGTTCTTGGGAGACCATATGGAATGTGAAGGATGGTACCTGGGTCAGCAAGGCAAGCATCTTACCTGCTGTACTATTACTCCAGCCCAAGGTTTGGGTCGGGCTGGAGCGATGGCAAAGCAGTAGGGTGTTTGCCTTGCACGCAGCCAACATGGCCGACCCGAGTTCGATTCCTCCGCCCCTCTCGGAGAGCCCGGCAAGCTACCGAGAGTATTCGATATGCCAGACACAGTAACAACAAAGTCTCCAATGGAGACGTTACTGAGCCTGCTCGAGCAAATCGATGAACAACGGGAGGACTGTGACAGCAAGGTTTGGGTCATTTCCTCCAGCCACCTGCTCTGTCCCCACCCCAAGCCCACTTGGGCTCTCTGGCAAGGCTGGTGCCAGGCCCTAGGGGGCAGGACTAGTGAGCTTCCATATCCTGTCCCTCCCCCCACCCCCCGCCCCCGAGCCTAGGCCTGGCTGCTTCTCTCAACGGAGAGAAACGAACTGCTTTTTTTAATTGAGTTCCAGAACCAGGTGGAGCTTGGGATATAGCCCCTGAATTAGAAGGGACCCCTGTCCCCACCCTACCCCATGTTGTTCTTCTCCACAAAGTTTGGAGGTGATGCTTCATGGGAGGCCGGAGTCATCACCTGCCTGCCCAGGGCCTCTGCAGCCCTCTGCTCACGGACCTGGGACGAGCCCTCTTGGGGAGCGAGGCAGATACAGGAGATGATCTGCGTGGGGCTGTCTGGGCACTGCTCTGGGTGTGAGCTGCTGATTTCCTGTGTGCCCCAGGTACTGCCACCATCCAGAGCTGAGGAGAGGCAGAGGGAGGCTGCCGCGTGTCTGGCACCACCTGGTGCCCACCCCTGCTCCCCAGGCCTGACCCCTAGACTGTTCCGTAGGCCCTTGCAGGGTGGATGCCTCCCCCAACCCTGCCTCTCAGTGCTGGGGGTTACTCCCTGTCTGCACACCTGGGCTGGGCTGAATGTGTGTGTGCGCACGTGTGCGTGTATGTGTGTGTGTGCATGCATGTATGAGTGTGTGTATCTGTGTATGTATGTGTGTGCTTGTGTGTGAGTGTGTATGTGTGTATGTGTGTGTGCGTGCACGTGTGTGAGTGTGTGTATTCATGTGCATGCGTGTGTGTGAGTGTGTATGTGTGTATGCGTGTTTGTGTGAGTGTGTGCATGTGTGTATGCGTGTGTGTGAGTGTGTGTATATGTATGTGTGCATGCATGTGTGTATATATATGTGTGTATGCATGTTTGTGTGAGTGTGTGTGTGTGCGTGTTTGTGTGAGTATGTGTGTGAATGTGTGTGTGGTGTGTGTGTGCGTGCGTGTATGTGGGGCCTCTGCCCAGGCTCAGTCTGGCTGACACGCAGCCTCTTGCCCAGCCGTGAGGACATGGTGGCAGTGGTGTGATGTTTTCCTGTGGAGAGGACACTTCTGATGCCAGGAGACACACATGCAAATCAGATGGCCTTGTCCCCTGGGAGCCCCCACATCTGCTTGGCCCTCCCTCTGGGAGCTCATCCTGGAACATCCTGCACCAGGACTGTCATGCTGCTTTATCCCACTCCCCACCTACAAAAGGGTTACCTGAGACCCCTTCCCTCCCATGTCCTGCATTGCTGCCCAGAACTGCCAGCACCCACCCCCCCATCCTCCCACACTCCTCAGTTCCTCTCTGAAGCCCTCTCGGGCAGAATGAGTTTCTTTCCCTTCATTTCTTTCCCTTCACCCGTGCTCCCAACACATACACAAACCCCTTGGGACTCAGGAAGCTCCATCAGACTGTTGGGTGCTCTCAGTCAGCCTATCTCAGCCCCCCTTCCCCATCTCTAGACCCCCCACTCTGGAAGCCAGGAGAAAGGGTGCACATTAAGCTCATTTCTATTTCAACTTTGTGTCAAGCAACTCCCAGTCCCAAGAGAGGAGGGGTCGTCTGCTTTTAATTGAGGTGGGTGTGAGTCATTCCGGAAAAAACGGTATTTGACAAGGCTGAGTTGTAGCCACATCTGCTGGGCATCTGGGGAGCCTCCCGGCTGAGTGGTGGCCAAGGGTGGCCTTGCTGGGGCCCCTGGGTGTGGGTGCTTTAAGCTGGCCAGACTGCAGGAAAAGCATCGGGAGGCCAGAGATAGGGAGAAATGACACGTCCTCGTCCCGGTTCAGTGGTCCCCTGTAATTACCATAATTGCTGTGTGGCTGCGTCCCTGGTCGGCAGAATACTTCAGGTCACCGCCGGCCCGTCAGCCCTCCACAGGGACTCTGTGTGGATCAGGAGGTGCCAGAAACCACAGTGGGCCTCCTGCAGGCGCCTGGCCTGCTTGCACTGCCCGGAATTTGCCGTTCCGAGCCCCTGGGGGTAGTGCTGGGGGCGGGGGTGGGGAGGGTGAGGGGGGCTCCCGCTGCAGCGTGGCAGGGAGGCGGGGAGCAGCTACTCACTGATGGACAACACGAAGAGCGAGAAGATGCCCACCACGTGCCACAGACGCATGTCCCAGAATACCACTGTCTCCTTGGTCAGCGGGGGTGGCTTGGGCTTTGGTGGCGCTGTGCTGGGCTGCGAATCAGGAGAGAGGGAGTGAGCCCGGGCTAGACAGGGCAGAGGGAGGCTCAGGTCCCAGCGCAGAGTCAGTCCAAGAAGTTCAGATCTCTGAGAATCAAGACCGCCTATGACAGTCACTCCCTGCCCTGGACCTGGGGAGGGTCGCCTTGAAGAACATAAGAGGGCCAGAGTGACAGTTCAGGCCAGGTTTGATCTCCAGCGCCCCATAGGGTCCCCTGAGTCCTGCCAGGAGTCACCCCTGAGCGCAGAGTCAGAAGTAAGCCCTGAGCACTATGGGGTGTGGCCACACAAGAAAAACAAAAACAAAAACAAAAAAGAACATGAGATGAGAACAGAGCGCCCGTGCACCAGAGCCAGGGATATAGAGGTTGATGCTGGTGATGCTCGGGAAAGCAGAGCCTGGAAGGGAAACCACAGTGGCACATCCCGCCAGGTCCCGGGCCCTGGGCAGCCTCTCCTCGGGCTTCAGGCCCCTCTCAGGCACCGTGGTCTCTGCACCAAGGCTGGAGATGCGACCAGGCCTCGGGCGGTGTGGACTGTGAAGCTGGAGTCGGGACCGAAGTCGCCTGGCCGGGATCCCGACCAGGTGGCCTCAACAGTCGCTTGTCCTCCAGCGCCACCTCCGCTGACCAGCCATTAGCGAGCAGGACAGATAACCGAGTGTCTACAGGGCCACAGCGACATCTGGAGGCCAAACTCTGGAAGCGCAGCCAGAGCCCAGTCGCTTCCCATTTCCCAGTGGGACCCTAACCCTGGTGTGGAATGGAAGGGACACAAATTGACCTGGGCAAGAGCCACTATACAGCTGGGTGTTTGGCAACTCGGATTTGACCTTCAGCATCCCATACGGTCCCCCAAGCACCGCCAGGAGTGATTCCTGAGCCAGGAGTAACTCCTGAGCATCACCGAGTGTGGCCCCAAATCCAGCCTGCCCCCACCCCCAGTGCTAGCCTGGGTGTCTAGGAACATAGTCCTGCCAAGGGGGACTGCGGAGATGTGGTCCCTTGCCCCAAGGGCTTTGACCAAGTCCTACCCTAACGTGTGGGGCTCTGAGAGATGCTGTCCGCGGTGGACTGAGGTGCAGGGGCAGCTCTTGGTTCTCAGAGGGTCAGAGGACTCTGGCGCATGAGCAGGGAACTGTCCCAACAGTCCCAACCAGCACAGGCATGCAGAGTCCTGATGGTTCTCTGGGAAACAAAGGTAATCACAGTTCACCCCTCCAAGGCCAGCTACCTGCTCATGTGTGAGAGCAGGATGAAGCATTAGGTTCTTGTATGGGGTCAGGGCACATATGGGATCAGCGGACACATGGGGGTCAGGGCACATACGTGTTCAGAACACACATGGGGTCAAGGCACACATGAGGGGTCAGGGCACACACGGGGGCCAAGGCACACACAAGGGTCATTGTACACATGGGGGTCAGGGCACACATAAGGAGTCATCACATACACAGGGTTCAGGGTACACATGAGGGGGCAGGGCACACATGAGGGATCAGAGAACACACGGGGGTCAGGGTACACATGGGGGTAAGAGCACACATGAGGAGGCAGGGCACACCTGGCGGGTCAGGGCACACATGAAGGTCATTGTACACATGGGGGTCAGGGCACACATGGGGGTCAGGGCACACATAAGGAGTCATCACATACACGGGGTTCAGTGTACACATGAAGGGTCAGGGCACACATGAGGAGTCAGGGCACACACGGGGGTTGGGGTATACATGAGGGTCATTGTACATATGGGGGATCAGGGCATACAGAAGGTAAAGGGGACAGATCAGTCAGGGCACCATGGCAGGTCAGGTTGATGGGGGGGCTGAGCTTGTGGCTGGTGGAGGTGACTGAGGGTGTGCTTGGACGAGTGTCGGCAGCTTGGGGGCCAGGATCTGGGCAGAGGCGGGGTTCCCTGATTCTCTGGTTCAGCCCATTGACCCAGCCAGGGCCTTCTACACAGTAAAGGGCTGGGCAATGTGAGCTCATATCCCCATATTTGTGTTCCCACCTTCACCGAGGTGGCTGGTGGGGGTCTTCGGGGTCTGAAGCGGTCAGTGATGGGGAACGGTCCAGCTTCTCAGAGTGGGGACCTGGAGCCGCCAACCCGAGGAGAGGGGTGCTGCCTGAGGGGCAGTGGGGAAACTGCCCTGCACCCCAGCTCTGCCCTTCGCGGAGCCCCTGGGCTTGGCCAGGGCCTTGCTCGGCTGCCAGCTATGCTCCTCACGCAACCCCCTGCTGAACTATGGAGATACGCTCCTGGGAGTTGGGAGGAGAGTTTCTTGGCTCAGAACTGCCTCAGCGGCTCAGTTTCTGTGCCTGAGGGGTGCAGGCACACCCCAAGGTGCCAGCCTGGCTTCCCTTACAGGGACACCGGAGCTGACATCTGACTCCCGCCCAGCCTCCGGGCCCACGCCCTGGGCAGCAGCAGGCCCTGGCCTAGCACAGATGCTGGGCCTCGGACCCTGCGCGAATGGCTCTGTCCTCCCTCCTCCCTCACCCGCTGTGCTCCCTGCCTGGAGCACCGGCCCCCTGAAGGCCCTCACTGCTCTTGTGCCTGTCCCAGCTCCGGCCACTCGGCCTCTGTCCCCTCAGCGCCATCTTTTCCTTACTCCCGTCCAGAGCCCTGTCTACCTCCTGGGCCTCAGGATCTGAAACCTGGGTCTGGGCTGCCTCTTCACCTCTCCTTCCTGGACAGTAGGAAGAGGGCGTAGGCTGAGGGTGCCTTGGTCCTCCTCCACCCTAACACTTCCACATCCCAGACCCCCTCCTGACCATCCTGAACTCTCTCTACAGCAGCCCAGCTTCGCCCAACAGTCCCATCTTCTCATTATTCTCCTCCGGGTGCTGGACACAGCCCCACGCCCCTGCTCTGAAACCTTGTTTAGTGCCTCTTTGTTGCGCCAGGATGAAGGAAGACCCCGAGAGAAGGGGTGTGGGGTGGGGGAGGGGAGGATCTTCCTGCCTGCAGCTCCTGAACTGGGGGTTCTCTTCCAGGACCCAGGACCCCACCCCAGGTGAGTTCCACACCTGTGTGATGGGAGGGTCCCCTTCTGGTGTCATCCATCTGCCCAAACCTCTCCCACACCCCCACCAGACAGAAGGATTCTCGGAAGCTGCTTCCTCCAACAGCCCTTGAGGGCAGGTACCAGAGCACCCCCATCAGATGGGAGTCACAAAGATCCAGGACTAATCCCCCCCCCACACACACACACCTCTTAAATTAGGAAGGGTCTGAACGACCCCATCGTGGGCAAGGCGGTATGTCCTGGCTGCAGGCTCTAGAATCAGGGGGGGGGGGTCCTCCCCACATCAGACCAAAGTTTCTCAAGTCAGGGCTACGCTCTCGCCTCCAACCAGGGATCCCAAGACCCGGGGCTGAGCCTCTCCCGCAGCCTGGAAGCACTTCTTGGGGCTCAACTGCTCCTGACAGCCCCCCACAACCCCCGCGGGCCGCCCCTCTCACCTCCACCAGCTGCCCGGCGACCCCCGCGAGGCTCGCCCCCAGGGCGGTGGCGCCCAGCGCCCAGAGGGGCCCGGCGCCCCGTGGCCGGCCCATGTCCGCCCTGCTGCCCGCTGGCCGCCCGCTGGCCTCCCGCTGGCCGCCGCTCCCGCCCGCCCGCCCGCACGCGCGCCCCAGCGGTACGCGCAGGCTGTGAGCCGGCATCATTTATTCATCATCGTTGGTGTCTGGTTCCTGCTGCTGGAGCAGGGCCCGCCCCCCGGGGTGGGGGGGGAAGCTCAGACTGCAGACCCCCACGCATCCTCACCCCACCCATCGGCTCCACGAGCAGTGGTCCTTGAACAACAGGTCCACTGGCCCTCCCCTAGAAAGGCCTCAGTTTCTCCATCTGGGCAGCCCCAGGAGGGGCTGGAATCTGCTGATGGAGGAGGCCCTTCCCCTTGGATATACTGAATCTGAAAACCCAGGTGAGGGAGGGGGAAGAGGACCAGCAGGTTGCCATGGAGATGGGCGCTCAGGGATGTCCTGTGCTGGCTGGGCTGGCTTCCTGCCCAGAGGCAGCTCTGGTCACCCTGGACACCAGAGCTGGGGGGGAGGGGGAGCAGGGATCGGATGGTCAGAGCTCACAGCTGCTGTGCTGTGGAAAGTTCTGGAAGGAGCAGCATCTCTGGCCAGCTCGAGTCAGGGTGGACTTCCCTGGAAGGGCCAGAGGATAGTTAATCCTGATGCCCCCTCCTCAGCCTGACCCTTATCTTCTGCTGAACGTGTCCTCTGGGTGAGCTGCACAAGCCTTTAACCGAGAGAGGGAGGACGTGAGGGGCTGCGTGGGCCTGGAGGATGGGATGGTGGAAGCAGCAGGGAGGCTGGGCTAGGAAACATCTTTCTTCTCCTTCTCCATCTCTCCTTTTTCTCCTTCTTTCCTTGTTAGGAACCCTGGCCCCTGGGGACACAGCCGACTGGGGAACCCTGCATGCCTCATCAGCCAGGACATCAGAGTAAGGGGCCTTGAACCTTAGACACACACAAGAACAGGAGACCAGCAGATAGGGAGGGTGCTTGCCTGGTTCTTGCCCAACCAGGATTCGATCCCTGTCACCCTGTATGGTCTCTGAGTCTGCCAGCAGTGATCTCTGACAGCAGAGCCAGGAGTAAGACCTGAACACTGCTGGCTATACCACCAAAATCAAACAAACAAAACAGAGTGTTGTGGGTCTCCCTGCCTGGAGAAGCCCTGGATGGCAAGGAATGAGGTGGCTGCAGCAAGGCTGGGGACAGGGGGGCGGGAAGTCAAGGAAATGGGAGAGTCTCTGGTCCAGGATGGCCAGCTAGGAAGCCCACAAGTGTGGGTGGTAGTACCAGGGTAGATGGTACCACCTAGCAGGCTGGAGCACAGACTTTGTATGCAGGAGCCCTGGGGTTGATCCCCAGCACTGTATGGTCCCCTGAGCATTCAGACTAGGAGTCGTAGCTGTGCTCTTGAGCACTGTGAGGGAGATGTGACCCAATCCTCACCCTTCAAGAACAAAATCAAAAGACGGGTGGCAAACTCTGGAGGCTGGATCACCCCATTTGCTTTAAGTTTACCATGACCAGACAAATAGGATTTCCACCAAAACCCCAAAGCACAAGCTGTGGTTCTGTTCTCAACCTTTTTCATGCTATCATGGGCCTGCCTGGGAAAAGCCACACTGACTAATCCGGAAGGTCACCCCTGGGACATGAAGTCGGAGACACCTTGGCTGCACGAGGGTTGAGGTCAGGCTCCCTGACAACAGCTGAGGGTGCCTCTCAGCGCATCAACAGGGACAGCAAGTCTCATTCAGGGCTGGTGTGAGGGCTGCAGAAAGGAACAATTGTGGGCTGCGGGGTACAGGCTGGGCCTCCCTGACTGGGCAACTAGGCCCGGGAGGGGAGCTTGTCATTGTTTCCTGTGAAGTTCATCATCTTTCCATCCACGAAGTAGGGCAAGCCCAGGGAAGCAATCGGAAAAGGAATATAACCACATATGTCCCCAGCGTCCCCAGAGAGGGGCTCAGTGCCACATGTGCTCCACTTTTCTGTAGGCTTCTGAGACAGCACAGCTGAGGTCTCATTGGATGCTCCTTTCAGTCACCTTCTCCCCAAGACCGGCAGCTTGGGGACACCCTGCCCCAACACACACAGACACTGTCAAATACGACATGACACGCAGTCTTCCAAGTCCAGCTGCCTTGGAATAAGAGAACAGAACTTTAAACATCGGGTGCCCTGGGCCCCCTTATGCAGTTTCAGGCTTTGATGACTACAGAAGCCTAAGGCTACCGACGTGAAGGCTCACGACGGAAAAGTTAAATTGTTTGGATTTCTTCCGTGCTTCTGAAGCTGGCAAAGGGGGACGGAACAAAAAAATTAAAGCTGTTATTAAAAAATTCACAAAACTGAATTAGCCCAAAAAAAACTGAAATTGAATTTCAAAGTTCTTATAAAATTATGGCTTTCTACTATATCACTTCTGAAGTTTATAAAGCTTAAAACTAAGAATTCTGTGGGCTGGAGAGATAGTACAGTGGGTAAGGGGCTTACCTTGATTGCCCCCTGGCATGGGTTCAATCCCCGGCACCCCATAGGGTCCCCTGAGCTCCGAGTACAGAGCTAGGAGCAAGCCCTGAGAATTACTGGGTGTGGCCCTAAAACAATACAAAACCAAACCAGACCCAAAAAACCAAACCAACCCACCCAGAAAACAAAAACCCCAAAACCCAAACTTCTGCAGCACTGTTGTTTTGGCAGTGGTGAGCTCTCTGACCTTATTTCCTTCATCTGTAAAATGAGTATAGCTACAGTAGAACTGTTTTTCACGAGCTCTCAGTCATGCTCATTGCTAGGAAGGTTACTCACTTATGCTTGGTATTGTACCGTGTATGCTTGGTATTGTACTGTATAAGAACCCCACAATACCTTGTTTATTTGCTTCCCAGTTGTTGAATGTTTATATCTATTCCTTTCTCAGGCTGAGAGGAAAATTCATGAGCTGAAACCTTTTCCATTTTCCAGAGCTTACCTTTCCCTCCCAGTTAATCAGGTGGCATTGAGGCTCAGACTCAGCTCTACCCACGGTCCAGTACTGTTCCTATATCTTATGAGGTCTCCTTGTCCTCTGCACTCAAGTCCCAGTTGGCCCAGCAGATTTGGGGTGACAGACCTCTGAAGCCTGTCTCCTCCATGCCTGGTGGCATAAGGGCTGTCCTGCAGAACCCCGCTTGTCCCTGTGGGGCTATTTTTGGCTCTTGTGGGTTTCCTGTAGGGACTCTGTCCAGTCTCCAGGGCCTCTGGGCTGGAAGTCATGGACAGCGTAGTTGGCAACATTCAGGGACCTTGTATGATTCTCTCCTGAGATGGAAACCCCAGTACTGAAGGCTCAGCTCTTAGTAAGCCAGGGGTAAGGAGCAACCCCCCTCCCCACTCCCTACCTGTCCTAGAACCAGGAAACTGAAGGGGGGTGCTAGGGGGCTGGAGGCAATCTTGGAGTTTTCCTAGGCTGGGGTGCGGCTGGGCAGCCTAGGCCTGTGTGACACAGTGACTGGGGCTGCTGGGAGCTGGCAGAGTCTGACCTTGCTGGCCCCAGCCCAGGCCCGGAATAGCTGTGGGGCTGGGCTGGGGCTGGGTGGTGAGACCTGTATGTAAACACACCAGCCCTGTGTCCCAGGGCTCTAGAGCACGAAGAAGTGCATGGCACTCAGCTTCTGTGTGTCTCGTGTGAGGGCCATGCGGAGTGTGTGTCTGTTTACACGGTCATGAATGTGGTCTGCACACATGGGCCCACCTACGGAGCAGTTCCCAGAGCTCTGTAATGCAGAAGGCTCCAAAACAGACTGTGCAGGGGCTGTGGAGGTGACTAAAAAGGACTGGAGCAAGCACATGTTCTGCATGCTAGAGACCTGGGTTGATCCCCGGCACCACATGGTGTCCAGCGCTGTATGCTGGCAATAGCCTCTGAGCACTGCAGGTGTGACCTCAAAACAAACAAACAAAAAACTAGATTGTGTAACTCGCATGTGGCCCTGTATTCCCATGGTCTGTGCAATTGCATATACATGGGGTGAGGTGGGGGTGGGGCACATAGAGGTAGTGCTGCAGGGGAAAGGGCAGTGGATGAAATAGAGCCCACCTTAGGGCACCAGTAGGGGCCAGGGGCTCCACCTGGCCCAAGCCAAGGATGAACTAGGAGAGGGCTGGGCAGCAGGTCTTGCCCCACTTGGCAGATAACAGAACCGGGCTTGGCAGTGCCTATGAGGTGACTTAGTGAGTGGGACGAAGTGAAGGAGGGCTGGCGCCAGCCCAGAGCTCAACCAGCATTCCAAGTCCCTGGGTGTAGCTGGACAGGAAGACGGGGCTCTGGGGAGGAAGCTGAGCCGCCCTCTCCTTCCGGTGTGAGTCCAGGTAGCACTGACTGACCTCGGCCAGAGATACAGGTGAGAAAACTCAGGCTTGGAGAAGGGAAAGTCACCAGGGTCACCAGCACAAGCTCACAGCCCTCCAGCCGGGGCCCCTGCTCCACTGGCCCTGGTTGTTGCTAAGGGTGAGAAGTGACCCCTCCACCCCCACCCCAGACAGCCCTGCCCTTTCCATGTGGGCAAGGCCACTCAGGTCCAGCCCCTGACCAAAAGCCACATCCTCATTGCCAGCCCACTCCTATGTTCCAAGAGCTCCACAGGTTCCCCCAGATCAATATCTACAAAAAGTCCCTCAACCCGCAAACGCACCCCCTGCCCCACGCGGGGGAACACCTTAGTCTGCCATCAGGGAGCGAGCATCTGCAGCCCGCCCTCCCCCCAACTTCCTCTCTGCTTTCTTTCAAGCCTTCGGATGGGGGATGGGCTCTTCCCAGAGGTCTCAGCTGTGACAGGGCCAGACAGACCGGATGACTCCCTGGAACCTCATGCAAGAAATGATGGGGAAGTGAGGGGGCCCAGCCTGCAGGTGGGCCGGCCCCTTTGATACAGGTCCACCCCCTCCCGGTGCCTAGGCGGCTGTCACCTTTTCCAAGGTCACATGCCATGCGCTGGCACAGACAACCGCCAGGCTTCATGCTCCACCGGTCTCTGTGAGACTCGGGAGTGGGGGCAGGGGACTGAATACCTCCCCAAGGTCACACCTTGGGGAGTGGCCGCTGGCTGCGGGCACCGGGCAGCCTCGGTTGAACCCAGCCCCCACTCGGCTGGTGCTGGCCTCTGAGACTTGGTGTGGGTCGAGAAGGTCATAGGGCCGCAGCCCCGGCCTGCACGGCTTCAAAATCTCCTGTGTCGTGTGTGTGTGTGTGTGTGTGTGTGTGTGAGTGTGTGTGTGTGTGTGTGTGTGTGTGTGGTGTATGATTGTGGGTGGCTGCGTGCCTGCGTGTGTGCATGAGCGTGCATCTGTTTGCAATGCCCTGCGTGAGTGTGTGAGGGCACGACTGAGGGAGTGGGGCCTCAGTCTTCCCCCTGCCTCCTTCCCTTGATCCCAGGACCCTGAAGACGCCAGAGCCAAACTTCAGGAAAGCCGCCCAGGCTCTACCGCGAACTGACGCAGCGTCCCGCCGCCTCACAAGCTCCGCGTCCAAGCGGGGCTGTGGGCAGGGCTTGGGGGCGGGGCCTAGGTCTGGATGGGGCGGGGCCTAGGTCTAGAGGCGGGGATTCGGGGCTGGATGGGGCGGGGCCTGGGACTGGAGGCGGGCCGTTGGCGCCCGGGGGGCGTGTCAGCGGGCTATAGGGGCGGGTCATAGGAATCTAGGGGCGGGGCTGGGCGGCCGGGGGGCGGGGCTGAGGGAGCGGGCGCTGGGCCCCGCGCTTGCCCGCCAGGGAACTGCTGCGGTCGCACAGCGCGCGCGGGCCACCCGCTGGGCGCAGGTAAGGCTGCGTGAACGCCGCGCGTCTGGGCGGGCCCGTCGCTCCCGGTGGGACTTTCATCTCCGCACCCCTCACGCTGCTGTCTGTGCCTCCACGACTCCGAGTCCCCCGAGTTACGAGTCTGAAGGGGCCCTCTGTCCCATCGGGATTCGGCTTCAGGCTTCCTGCTCCCGGGTTAGCTCGTTCGGGTTTAGGGGCAGCGCAGAGACAGTCTGGAGGCCACTGTCAGGCGCTGGGTGCCAGCCTGGAGGCTGTCAGGAGGCGGTGACGCTGGTGTCTGCGAAGGAGACCCGCGGCACCCCAGGTTTGGGAAACTCCAGTGACGGGTGCGCCCGGGCAGAGGAAGGGAAGCTGTGGAATGTGCAACCAGAGACTGGAAGTGGGAGGCAGGGGGCTGGTGTTTCTAGGGGAGCCATGGAGGGACAGAGGAAGGGTGCAGGGGGGAGAGGCCAGGTGTAGACTGGAGGCTTCAGCTGTGACAGTGCAGTGTCCCCTTTCTGGGCAGCTCCTGGCCCCTCTGCCTGCATCTGGGCATGCTGGTGCATCTGGACGCTTGAAGCAACCTGGGACAAGCTCCCCTGCAAACAGAACTTCCGTGCCATCCAGACCAGGAAATTCCAGAGTGGGTGCCATAACAGGGTGCGGCCCCCAGGCCTGAGGGGCCCTGGAGAAGGCTGGGGAGGCCTTGGTGACCCTGCCCAGAAGGGCCCAGCGTGGACAGGGGCCAGGAATGCAGAGGGGGAAGCAGGTCTGACTGCTCCGTAGATCGCCACGGGGACAGAGTGTTGACTCACCTGGGCACGCCGAGACTGGCCAGTGGTGTCCTCGCCCTGCCCCCTGGTGAGCGTCAAGGCTGCCTGGAAAGGAGGCAGGCTGGGCTGGGCCAGGAGCTTGCTGTGTGCCCTCAGGTAAGTCACTCAGCCTCCCTGAATCACCTAGCCCAGGTGAGCCCAGTGGAGTGGGCCCTGAGCTGTGGGCCCTGCTATGTGGATGTCTACGTGCTCTGGGCCCTCCTGCTCCTCCTGGCCTCAGTTTCCCCATACGTGCATCCTATGTAGACTCTTACTGAGGGACTTTGAACCAGGTGGAGGAGAGGTAAAGAGACTGTGCCTGTGAGCAGAGCTCTGTGGTTTGAGAGCGGATTCATACGTGACCCTCCCCACCACCAAGTTCACGCTCAGCACCTCCTCCCCCCGCCCCCTATATACACATACGCACGGTCTCACCTCTGTCACACTCCCGCCCCTCGGCCTCACCTCTGTCCCACACTCTTGCCCCTCGCAGCCACTGTGACTGTGTGCTAGAGTTACAGATCACTTTGGGGCCCCAGGCTAGGGAGTCCTGCCTCGAGTCAGGCAGAGGACCAGGGCCCCCTGCCTGGAATAGCTCCCCTCCACCAGTTCCTGCTTTTTCGAGGAAACTGATTTCAAAGGTTCTGTCCCCCTTCGTGGACTTGGTCCCCACTTCTTAGGGGAGGTGACAAGGCTCAGAGAGGAGGAGGGTGATGGGTATGCCAGGGTTGGACAGCTGAGCCGGAGGCCAGACAGAGTCCTGTGGGATTGCCTGGGGAATGGACAGTGTGTCCAGGTGAGACACGCACGGGGGAGAGGGGCTTGAGGTGGAGCTTGTTGGGGGGAGCATTGGCTGCAGGTGGGCTACCTGGTCCCCAGGTGAATGTGGGGGTTGCCAAAGGTTCCCCAGAGTCGGGTGTTTACTTCTGCAAGTTCCCCCTGGCTCTCCTGTCTGGGTCCTCATCACACCTCCCATCTGGACCCCACCCTCCTCCCTCTAAGGTCCTTCCTTTCAGCCTAGACCCCCTGCTGATTGCCAGCTACTGGGGGAGAGTCACCCTGAAAAGGTCTTTACAGTGCAGCGCTCTCTGAGCTCTGGGTACCATGGGGTGGGCCCAGCTCACACTGGCCGCCTGCACCCCGACCCCTTCACTGAACTGGACCAGCCTGTCCCCTCAGCCCAAGAGCAGGGCCTGGGGTGGGTGGCAGGGCCCAGCGGGCGAGAAGGCCGCTGTCCCTAGCCGCTTCCCCTTCCTGCCCCTCCCTCCGCAGGCCTCTCCCTCCTGGAGTCTCAGCAGCAGGAAAGGTGGGGCTGGAATGCCTGGGCCGGCCTTTGGCTAGAGAGCACTCAGGCTCTGGCCCGTTGTGCCTCTCTCTGAGCCCGGCCCTTCCCCGGGAGGCAGGGACTCTGCCTGGGGTCCCGGATGCCTTGTGGCTGCCTCAAGGTGGGATGGAAGGCTGGGCCCCTTCCTCTTTGGCCCCTTAGGCCTACCTGGGTTCTTCGCCAATCCTTGGCTGTTTTGGTTTTGTCTTCAGTCCAGCCGAGAGGTGACAGTTCAGGAGAGGCAGAGTTCACGGCTCATGGACTAAGAAACCTTCTAACTCTCAGGCCTGAGGCATCTGGACACCTGCATGGGGATGGTGCTCAGGGGCCGTGTCAGACTAGAGGCTCCAATTGCCCTGACTGTGGAGGTTGGGTTTGAGCCCAGGCCCCCAGCTTCCGTGCTCGGTGGTCAGGAGGCCACACTGCCTGCCTGGCTCGCCCTGGGAGGGTTACTCCAGCAGGAAGCCCACGGCTCTGGCCTATCGGCCCCTGATGGCGTCCATGTGCTGAATGGGGCCTGCATGCGGGGTCACAGAGGCTGTGCCATGCTGACCACCCATTCCCCTCTCCCACTTTTTTCACCCAGGCCTTCTCCCTAGCTCTGAGTTCAAGTCCCCCCATTCTTCTGTGATTTCTCCGCTCTGCACTCAGGCACTTGTGGTGGATATTCATGGAACCTGGGCCCTCAGGCCCGTGAGCCACTGCTCTAAGCCTTGTCCACTTGCCCACTTCTTTCCTTCCTGTGCCTCCTTCCTGGCTCCAGACCTTTCCTTGCTTACAGCCTCTAGGGCCATAGGGTGTCCTGAGCTTGTTTCCAGGGTCACGAAGCAGAGGGCCTGGTCAGAGCGCCACTGGACACTACTCTGAACCCTTGGGCACTGTGGTGGGTGTTGGGAGCAGGAGGAGGTGTGGACCAGGGCTGGGCTGAGCACCTGCTTTCTGAATGGACAGTGGTCCTGAGCCTCCTTTAGGCTCCTTTTCACCAGGCGGGCAGTGGCGGCAGGGCTCTGAGGCCTGCCCGGAATCTCCCTGGCGAAGTAACCTGGGATCACTGTGCGATTTCCATGCCGAGGTGGCCCTTATTTCTGGGCCTGAGGGGGGCACTGACCTGTGTCCTCTCGCCTCTGCAGGCCCCGAGCCTTACGCCATGTGCAGCCCCCAGGAGACGGCCCTTTTGCGGCTGGAGGAAGTCTTCTCAGCCACCCTCTCCCGCATCAACAACCTCGTCCTCCAGCCCCTGCTCACGGCTGGTGAGTGTGGGCTCTGCAGAGCGGAGGGGAGGGGCCCAGGCAGGCCCTGAGGACAGGTCAGCTCCATCAGACCATCTGATCTGTGGCTCTCTCAGCTCCCAGCCTCAAGGAGGGCCGGAGACATGGGGTAGCAGCTGCTTCTGATGCTCCCGCTGCTCCCATCAAGGGCATCCCCAGGGGCCAAGCCCCGGGTCCTGTTCTAGCACACATGCAGTGCCTCCCTCCCAGGGCACAGGCCTCAGGGTGCTCTGCTCAAGTTTGAATCTTGAGAGCTAGTGAGGCGGCCCTGTGTCTTGGGAAGGTGCCGGGTGACACCCCTGTCAGTGCTCAGGGCTCACTCCTGGCTCCATGCTCAGGTTTCACTCTGGGAGGGACTTGGGCGGCCACATAGGGTGCCAGGGATTGAACCTGGGTCTGCCGCGGGCAAGGCAAGTGTCCTCCCCACCCTCCTAATTGCTTCCTTTCAATATGGATTTCACCTGTGACTCAAGGGACCGTGGGCAGGTCCCTTCTCAGTAATCTGTCATGCCTGTGTGAATGACAAGGGACTCTGGGACCCCAGGGACTCCACCTTCCAGTCTCATGGATGCCCAGAAATGGGGAGATGTAGTGTACCTGGCCCTGCTTAGGACGGGCTAAGGACCCTCATGTACGGTACCCTAGCCACTCCAGCCCGTCCTGTCTAAGCTCCCGTCCAGACCCACACACTGCAGGGATGCAGAGGCTGTCTGCGGCTCCAGGGCTGAAGGGTCTCACAGGCCCCCGGGGAGCGAGAGTAGCCCGACTGGCCCTCGCTCAACCTCACTGAGTGCTTGCTCGGCTGCCCAGCCCCAGAGCCCTCGGACCCAGCGGGCAGAGAATGTCTGCAGCTGCTGCAACAGCTGTACCAGAGCGCACAGCAGCTCTGGGAGGTGACGGAGGAGAGCCTGCATGCACTGCGGGAGCGGCTACAATGCCCAGCCACCAACGCCCTCGAGTCCCTGCCCCTGCTGCGCAGAGCTGACCGCATCCTGCAGGTCCACGTGGAGTAAGACTGCGGGGCAGGGGATTCTGGGGCTCTGTGGGCACTGGGGGGCCCAGCCAACAGAGGGTGGGATTCTGTCCCAGAGTGGCCTCTGTGGGCTGGGCCATGGAGGACAGGGAAAGGCCCAGACACCCAGACCTGAGTCCTGGCAAGGGAAAGTGGCCCAGTGGGAGCCCACCACACAGGGAGCAGAAGCGGAGGGGCTGGGATCTTGGCCGGGGCTGGCCTGAGGGTGTCTGGTGCCCACTGCAGGTACATCAATGCCTACACAAACTGCGTGGTAGCCCAGGCCTTCCAGAAGACAGCCAAGAGGAGGAGGTGAGCACGGGCCGCTGTGGGGCCTCGCTGTGGGGTCTCGAGAGACGGCGGGTGCCAGTGTCCCCCTCTAGACCACGCCCCACGGATCCAGCTCGGGAAAGAGGCAGAGCAGAAGCCCCACAACCACATATGGGAGGTGGGGGGTAGATACTCCTGCTGGGGAAGGGGCTGCAACCACACCCATCCAGCCCCCAATGAGCTGCTGTACTGAGCCTCCCTGTGCCGGCCAGACCTGGGCTTCGGGGAGTCGGGGAGTGAGGGGTCTCTGCTCCTCCCCACAGCCAGCTCTGGCGGGGCCAGCGGAAGATGCTGCGGCAGCTGGCGTGTGGGAGCGGCAGCTCGGAGGGTCCTGTGGGCTCGGCCCTGCTGCAGGCCCTGCGCCAGCCTCTCAGCCACCACGTGCAACAGTACGTCCTGCTTCTGCTCAGCCTTGGGGACACCATCGAGGAGGTAGGCAGCCGTGCAGGGGGCCCCTGGGGGCCGGGCTGGGGGGAGGAGGGGCGCTTCAGTCAGTGTGTTGGTCCAGTGGGGCTGGTCCAACCATTTCAGGGAGAGGAAGCAGGGTCCCAGAGGTGGGAAGAGCAGAGTGAGTGGGGTCCTAGATACAGGCAGGCCTCCAGCTTTCTTGGAGGAGAACCCAGTTTTGAAAAGATCAGTCCCTGCCTTGGGGGGTAGGAGGAGCCCCGGGCAGAGCAGACACAGAGCAGTGTCCTGGGCGGTGGGTCTCAGACACACAGCTCTCCTGGTGGAGCCCCGGGGGTGGGAACACAGACCAGAGACCCAGCTGGGGAGCCCCTCCCGCAAGGAGAGCGGAGCAGAGGGGCTCAGCCCCCACCTCCTGACAAGTGGCCGTTCCTGGCCCTCCCCGCAGTGTAACCCGGCCCGTGAGTGGGTGGTACATGCGGCCACCGCCTTCGGGAACCTCCAGTCCTTCATGAGGCAGGCGCTGGACCAGGCTGTGGCCACACAGACCCTCTGGCCCACACTGAGCAGCCGGGCAAGGGTGAGTCATTCCACCAAGCAAAGGATGCTTGGAGGGCTTGCTTGGAATGGGAGTTGCGTGCTGAAAGTAGGCTATGGACCAAACCTGATGGCCACTTAATACCTGTATTGCAAACCACAACACCCAAAAGGGGAGAGAGAGTAAGAGGGAATGTGTCTGCCACAGAGGTGGGGGGAGGTGGTGGGAGGGATACTGGGAACGGTGGTGGAGAATGGGCAGTGGTGGAGGAATGGGTACTCGACCATTGTATGACTGAAACATAAGTATGAAGTCTGTAATTGTATCTCACAATGTTTCGTTAAATTTTTTTTTTAAAAAAAATGACAAGTAGGCTTTGAACAGGGAAAATAAAGGGCAAGTCAGTGACCTGAGGGGCAGTGGGAAGGCGTTTCTGTGGGGCTGTGGGGTGCTTGGAACTGCTTGCCTTACAGATGCTCCCTGCCTCGGTTTCCCCACCCAGAAGGGGTAGAGGGTGTGACCTGGGCCAGGTGGCTGGAGGTCCATCAGGCCATCCTCCTTCCTTTGCTGAGCACTTCTGGGGCTGGCCATGAGCAGTCAGCAGGGATGTCACCTGGAGTCATGCCCTCCCCCCTGCCCCAAGCCCTTTGGCAGGTGCTGCCCCCAGGAGGGATGTCGTTAGTGCCCCGAGAGAATGCCAGCTCAGGCCCAAGGGCATAATTAGAATAGGTGACAGGGATAAGAGTTGACAGAGAGGCAAGGGTGGCAGTGCCCTGGTAAGAGCCAGAAGCCTGTTCCTGACTCTGGTGGGGTGGGAGGAGGAGGGACACTTTGGGAGGGCTGTCCTGTGGGAGTGGCTGGCAGTGGCCCTCTGGACCCAGCACTGACCAGAGTAGGCTCCAGGAGGGGTGAAGGGGACAGAGCTAGGGGCAGCAGGCCGGAAGGGCCAGGACAGGCGTGCTGAGCTCCACCCTCGCCCCCAGGAAGCCCTGTACAGTCCCACTCGCCGACTCCTGCAGGACAGCCATGAAGTGCCGGTGGCTGTCAGCCCGCTGCGGGTGGACCGTGTGCTGCTCTTCCACGATGCCCTCGTCCTCCTGCAGGTCTGTGAGCGGCTAACATAGGTCCTGGCACTGTGGCAGGGGGTGGCGAGGGGCTGGAATCTGGTAGAAGGAGGGGAAAGACATAAGCAGCTGGAAAGTGGTTCCACAGACCCTTCGAGAAGGAGGGATGTCCCGTGTGTTGGTCCAATGGGGCTGGTTCAGGCATCCCAGGCTGAGGGAGGATCAGGGCCCAGATGTAGGCAGAGGGGAGCCGGGGGGCCAAGCTGGAAGGCAGGAGGGTGAGGACAGTGTGGTTTGGGGGCTTTGTTGGTGGGGGGGAGGGTTCAGGAGGAGCTGCAAAGCATTTATCTGCAGGGCTGATGGGGCCACTGGCAATTGCCAGAAGACCCCTCTGGTGGCTCTGATGGGCCGGGTATGGGGAGAGGGGCCCCTCGTGGCTCTCAGCCAGGACTGTCTCCGGATGACGCCTGCGTCCCTTCCTCCAGGGCCACCATGTCCACTCCTTTGACCTGAAGCTGGTGTGGGTGGATCCTGGGCCGGACCGGTGAGCAACCCCCTGCTCTGACCTCCGACTCCCAGTCCAGTCTCCAGCACGCTCTCCCTGCCCCCCACCTGCCGAGGTGGGGCCTTCCCTCATGTCTGTCTGTCTAGGCACACGCTCCACCTCCTCACGCCCGAGGAAGAGTTCTTCTTCCAGGCCAAGGACCCACAGGGCCAGGTGCGGACCGTGAAATGGGGTCAGGGGAGCTCAGGGAGGCCATGGGAGCCGGGTGGGAGCTGCAAGGCTTCCATCCTGGAGGGTGCTGGGGACCAGGGTCTGGGTTGGTTGGAGAGAACCAGGATTGGCCTTGGGGTCAGGCCTCAGCCTACCACAAGTACTGCAGTAGGGAAGCCAGTATTGGGGACCCGGCGATCCCGTGTGGCCCCTTGGAAATGGCAGACTAGGATCTTAGGCCTGGATGGAGGCCCTATGGAGTAGCGGGCTGTCCCCCCAAGGGACACAGGGGTTGGGGAGAGGAGGGGTGGTCCTCAAGGTTTCAAAACCACCCCAGAAAGTTTCTTAGAGGGGTTACTTCCAGTGCCAGCAACCTTTCTGTCCCCTTCAGGCAGCCTGGCAGTGGAAGGTGACCCAGGCTGTATGCCAGGCTCTATGTGGGCAGAAGGACTTCCTGGTGCGGGGGGCAGGTGTGGAGCCCCCCGAGGCACCTGTCTGTCGCTGTGTGCCCTATACCTTCCGTGCTGAGGGCCGACTCTGCCAGGCCACCTACGAGGGAGAATGGTGCCAGGGCAAACCCCACGGCAAGTGAGTGATGGCTGCATGGGGGTCATGGCAGGCACCGCTGGGAGAATGGGTGCTGTGGGTGGGGTGAGGTGGGCATCCCCAGTGGCTTTGATGGTGCTACCTGGTGGCTGGGCCAAAGCAGCTGCTTCCTGGGGGTCTCCGGAAGGAGGGAGGGGAGTATTTCTGCTGTGTAGGCAGCATTTCTGGCACCGTGGGAACGGCACAGACATTCTGTCTCCTTTCGTCCTCTCCCGAGTGCACAGGCAGTGAGTTGAAGCCCAGAGACCAGCACAGCTCTCCCGAGGCCCCAGGACAAGTGACAGGCAGAGGCTGGCCTCGATGGCTGTTCTTCACAACCCCTCAGCCTGTGCTTTGGGGGAAACCAAGGCCTGGGCAGTTCAGGAGCTGGCCAAGGTTCTGCCTCCAAGCACACTCATTCATTTCCAAACCACCCAGAATGGGCTTGGGGAGTCTGTGGGTGAGAGCATGCAACATGCCCAGGTCAGGAGCAGGGCAGCACTGGCTTGCAGGATATTGGCTTGAGCCTGAGCTTCCTGCAGGCCAGAGGGGAGAGGGACCTTGGATGTTTCTAGGGCTCTCCCCATGGCAGGCAGTGTGTGCCCCCTCAGGCTGCCAGGACACTTGTGCCAGGGGTGAGGCGCCTCCCTACACCACTCCGGTCTTACGGCTCAGAGGTGAGGAGCTGCATCAGGCGAGTCTGAGGTCTGAGTGTTGAGGGGTGAGTCCTGCGGGTCGACTATCTTTCAGGGGCACCCTAAAGTGGCCGGATGGGCGGAACCATGTGGGGGACTTCTGCCGGGGCCTGGAGCATGGGTAAGGCTGGGCAATTGCTGGCGTGTGTGTTGGGATTGGAGGAGGGTCCGTGGGGTTGGGAGGCGGTCGGGTCAGAGCAATGTCCTGGTACTGCCTCCCACCCTGCCCACCCACCCACAGCTTTGGCATCCGCCTGGTGCCCCAGGCCTCCGAGGACAAGTTTGACTGTTACAAGTGCCACTGGCGGGAGGGCAGCATGGACGGCTATGGCATCTGTGAGTAAGTGCACCCTGGCCTGCTTGGGGTCGGGCCGCCCAGGAATGAGCTCTGTGAGGCAGTGCCAGTCTCCGTGCCCCCAGGTACAGCACTGATGAGGTGTACAAGGGCTACTTCCGAGAGGGCCTGAGGCACGGCTTCGGGGTTCTGGAGAGCGCCCCCCAGTCCCCTGAGCCCCACAGGTACACAGGCCACTGGGAGAGAGGCCAGAGGAGCGGCTATGGCGTGGAGGAGGACGGGCACAGGTGAGTGCGGGTGGGCAGACAGAGCCTCCCACACCCACCAGTCTCTGCCCTGCTGCCTGGGGTGAAGCCCCTCACTTCCTGTCCTCGCAAATCTGGGGAATCTCAGTTGGAGGGACCCCGGCTCCTCAATGGAGGAGCTCTGTGATCCTCAGGGCCCTCACCTGCACTGAGAGAAGGGTCGGACCCACACCTGGACCCACATCAGGTCTCCCCAAAGGTCTCAGTGGCTGACTCCAGGGCCCCGCCTCTGGTCACGCCCACCCCATGTGGCCAGGGCCTCCTCTGCTCTTCTAGTCTCCAGCGCATCCCCACAGACCTACCATTCACCACCCACTCTCTGATCTGCATGCGTGTGCGTGGCACTCCCCTCCTCACCCTTCCCAGTGTGCACCCCCCACCCCCACCCTGTTCCTCCCAGGGGTCCGAGTCCAGCGGATCCAGGCCATGGCAATGCCCCTTCCGCCTCCTCCCATGCCAGCAGAGCACATGGGAGGCGTATGGGGGCGATTCTGACTCAACTGGCCACGCTCTCCCTCCCCCAGGGGCGAGCGCTATATTGGCATGTGGCAAGTTGACCAGCGCCACGGCCCCGGCGTCATGGTCACCCAGGCTGGCGTCTGCTACCAGGGCACCTTCCAGGCAGATAAGATGGTGGTGAGTGGGGAAACCCCATGTGTTCTGGATGACTCCCCCTCCCTGTACCACGACTGGCATTCTGGAGCCCCCATAAGCTCAGCAGAGGCAGGGTGGATGGGGCAGGAAGCTGGGGTCCCCGGCGCTGGAAGGAGCCAGAACCCGAGCAGGAATCTTGTTCTCTGACTCACCCTCTATGGTCTTGGCCAAGGCCTGCTCCTCCCAGCCTCAGTTTCCCTATCCGCAATCCAGGCAATTGGCTTATTGTAAAGAGTCAAAGTATGACATAGCAGCCTCAGGGATACACTTGGCCACCCAGCATGGTTCCTAGGAACTGCCCCAGGAGCCCCGTGGGTCCTGCATCACCCCCAGTGTAGGGGTGACAAGTGTAACTCCTAGACTCAGAGAACAGCCCGTGTCTCATGAGACTGACAGACAGAGCTGAGACTCACAGGCAAGTGCTCTGAGCATGGGCATGCCCTGGCGCCGAGGAGGGGCAGGCAGCTTAGAACTCGGTGGGGCTCAGACAGTATTCTGCTCAGTGGTGAGCTTCCTGGTAGCCGCACAACACGGGAGCCAGATTGGTTCCACTGCTCTGCCCTGCCAGGTCAGCACCTCCTGACCTCCGGAAGGGGAAGTGGGTTCCCAGGAAGCTTTCTGAGAGAAGCTGCTGAGAAAGAGAGGGCAGGGGCTGAAGCGATAGCACAGTGGGTAGGGCGTTTGCCTTGCATGCGGCAGACCCGGGTTCGACTCCCAGCATCCGATATGGTCCCCCGAGCACCGCTAGGAGTAATTCCTGAGTGAAGAGCCAGGAGGAACCCCTGTGCATTGCCAGGTGTGATCCAAAAAGCAAAAAAAAAAAAAAAAAAGAGAGAAGGCACACCTGGGCCAGTCACCCCACCCTGGATCAATGCCTCCACCCAATACCCAGAGTTACCCCTGGATCAGCGCTCCCCACAGTCCTGGGGACGCCCCTGGATCTGTGCCCCTACTTCCCCTTCCCCCAGCCCTGGTCTCCGGCCCTTCGTAACCCCCACCCGCCTGCTCTCCTGGCCTCCTTCCCAGGGCACAGGCGTCCTCCTCTCTGAAGATGACTCCCTGTACGAGGGCACCTTCACCAGGGACCTGAGCCTCACGGGGAAGGTGAGGGTACTGCTGCCTTCTAGGACCTCAGCTGCCACCTGTCACGGTGCCTGGGACTTGGGGGTGTGGCCATGTGTGAAGGGAAGGTGATCCTCTCCCGCTGCATGTGAGCCAGGAGCGTGCCTGGGGGCAGACTGAACTGTGGCAGTGTTCACCCCACCTTTCACCACCACCCCCTGACTCCCTCTCCTGTGTGCATATGCCCTGAGCTGTCCCCACAGAAGGCTGGACAGTCTGGGCAGGAGACTTCCCCTGTGGCAGTGACACTGGGCACGGGGCATCTTGGGGAGAGTCCGGGACCTGCCTGCCCTAGGCCACTGCCAACCTCTGGATGAGCCCCCATAATGGGTTCTCCCCCTGCCTCTTGTGGGTCACCTCCCTCTCTGCCCATCTCCTCCCTCCAGGATGAGACCCTGGGCCGCAGGAATATGGCTGTTGGTGGGGGTCCTACAGGGATAGAGCATTAGGAGCCCCTTCAGGTGGGGTTGATGGGGGGTACAGGGCACTGATCAGTGGCTGGCTCTGGGAGCTGGAGCCACGAGCAGCTGGGAGGACAGCTGGACAGAGATAGTGGCCAGACTCACTGCCCCGTTTCGCCCTCCAGGGCAAGGTGACTTTCCCCAATGGCTTCACCCTGGAGGGCTCCTTCGACAGTGGGTCAGGGAGAGGACTGCATACTCAGGGAGTGCTGGACATGGCCGCCCTCCCGCCCGACCCCAGCGGCATCAGCAAGAGGTAAGGCCGTGAGCTCCCAAGGCTACCCCCGTCTCCACTTCAGGCCTCATCAGATGGCCTTCTCAGTACCTGCTCTGAGCTCTTGGGAGAACGGAGAGAACCCAGGACACCTGACCCACAGGGCAGAGATGGTCAGACTAGGGCAGCAGCTCACCTGCCTCGGAGTAGAGAAAAGCTTGGAGGCCTTGATTAGACCCCGCATTTTTCTAGGACATGTAGAAAACCATTTAGAACCCCAGGAAAATAAATAAGAATGAAGTAAAAAATAAAAAGCTTGGCATGGGTTTAAAAGAAAGAGGAGCTGGAGCGATAGCACAGTGGGTAGGGCGTTTGCCTTGCATGTGGCCGACTCAGGTTCGATTCCCAGTGTCCCATATGGTTCCCCGAGCACCGCCAGGAGGAATTCCTGAGTGCGTGAGCCAGGAATAACCCCTGTGCATCACCATGTGTGACCCAGGAAGAAAAATTTAAAAAAAAAAGAGAGGTGATAGGCTAGAGAGAGCACAGTGGGTAGATCATTGGCCATGCACGTGGCTAACTGGGTTCGATCCCAGGCCATCTGGTTCCCAAGGACTACCTAGAGTGATCCCCGAGTGCAAGGCCAGGAACAAGTCCTGAGCACCACCAGGTGAGATCCAAAAGCCAAAAAGGAAAAAAAAAGAAAGAAGGAAAGAAATTGAGTTGTCTCTGGGCCCTGCCGTGGTGACAGCTGAGCTTTCGCTTGGCTCTGAGCTCCCCAGCAGCCCCAGTGGGGAAGGAAGCACTCCACGTGTGAGGTGTGGGAGGATAGAATTCTACCCTCTGGGGACAAAGCTCTTCTTCGGAAGACCAGTGCAGGTGGTGATTTGCCAAGCCTGTGGGGGAAGACCTCATTTTGCACTGATGAGGGAGTGAGGTGGCAGGTGACTGTAATGGTCCTCAGCAGCATTTCAGATGTGGGAAGGCGGCAGTATTCACTGCCTGACCCATCATCCCTGGGTCAACAGCAGAAGTTGGATGCAGATGGCAAAGCCCAAGAGCACAAGGGCTGGCCTGAGTGGGGTGACGGGCAGACAGGCCGAGTGTGAGGAGGAGGCAGGGCTGTTAGACTGCAGGCCTTACCTGCACTGGCCATGGCAGGTCCCTGCTCTGCAGGAAGTGCAGTGGAAGAGGGGCAAGAGAGGCCTGTGGCAACAGAACCATGGGTCGTGGTTACTTTGCTCTCCATGTCCTATTTCCTTTGCAGGCCTCTTTGTGCATCTGTCTCTCTCTTCCCCTAAGGAGTAGCTTCTCTGCCTCCCTCTCTGCCTCTCTTTGCTTAACACCTCTTTGTCCCTTGATCTACCATTCCTGGGCCCTGGCTCTGGGCCTTGCTGGGTGTGTGTCCCGGTTACCCACTCCTCGCCTCTAATACCGCTACCCCTCCTATATCCATGCTGCTTCCCAACCTCTCCCTCGCAGGCAGCTGGGCCTGGGCGCCTTCCCTGTGGAGAGCCGCTGGCAGGGCGTCTATGGCCCCTTCCGGGACTTTGTGGGCGCCGGCTGCCCTGGGGAGCTGCAGGAGGCCCTGCTGGGCTTCCACATGCCCAGCTCGAGGGAGCTGCGCCAGTCTCAGGAGTATCTGAGCTGCGAGCGGTGAGTCTTGGTTGTCCATGCACACGAGTGTGTGTGTCTGTGTGTCTGTGTATGTATGTATGTATGTATGTGTATGCATGTATGTGTGCGTGTACACCCTTGTATGTGTGCATCCGGGGCTCAGAGTAGGCTTGGAGGAAATCTGGAAGAGACCATCTTGGACTGGGTGTGGGTAGAGACTGAGTGTGCTTTGTCCCTAGAACCTGCCCTGAGGACAGTGCAAGCAGGATGGAGGACTTCCTAGAGGAGCTGCTGCAACACCGGGAGCCTGAGGCCCTGCAGCAGTTGCTTAGGAAGGTGAGGCCCAGGGATAGCTGCCCCCTGCCTGCAGGGGACTCTGGGTTCCCTATGTGGGAAGACTGCTCTGAGCTCTGGGAGACACCTTGGGCGTCTTGCTGGACATGGTGTTGAACCCCTGGTTGTCTCCACATAGGCTCTGGGCAACTCGCTGCACCCCCTGGGGAAGCTGCTCCGGACCCTGATGCTGACCTTCCAGGCCACGTACGCAGGCATCGGGGCCAACAAGCATCTGCAGGGGCTGGCCCAGGAGGAGGTGAAGCAGCATGCCCGGGAGCTCTGGGCAGCCTACAGGTGAGCCGGGCTCGCTGGGACTCTGTTCTTGGGTGCCCGGGGTGGGAGGGCTCTGCTGCCTCTGCTCCGAGCGAAAGGCACCCAGAGGGCCGGTGGTGTGTGAGAGCAGAGCAGGTGACACTGATCCAGGGGCTGGGATGATCAGGGGTCGGCAGTCGCCTCAGGTACAGTTGACCAGCTGACCTCAGCTGACCCCTGAGGTCTAGGCTCCATGATTCTGGGGGTAGAGTCTCTGGGCCCTGGAGGTGGGGGTGTTGATGGTGGGGTACAGTTGGGGGGTGCTTTCTGCCTTTTCCCCCAGTAAGGTAGATTTCCAGGGCACCACTGAGTGATTTTTGTCCTGAAAAACAGGTGGTAGGTCCACTAAGTTGGAAGCTCTGGTTGGCGGGTGTGTGTGTCTGTGTGTCTGTGTGTGTGTCATGTGTGTGTGTGTCTGTGTGTCTGTGTGTGTCTGTGTGTGTCTGTCGGGGGAGATGATGGTAAGATCCAAAGGAAGCCAGAGTTCAAGTCCCAGCCAGGCCCTGGTCTGGCCCCTGGACCCCCATATCCAGTGCTGGCTGAGCTGTGACCTAAAGGCCCTCCACATGTCCCGTCCTGCACTTGTGGGGTGGAGAGTCCCAGGCTAACTTCTGTCCCCCCAGCTGACCCCTGAGCTCTAGGCTCCATGATTCTGGGAGTGGAGTCTCTGGGCCCTGGAGGTGGGGATGTTGATGGTGAGGACAGAGCTTCAGCTTCGAGTTATGGGTGGGGTGGGGTTGGTGGGCCCATGCCCACCTCTCTCCTTGGCTTGCAGGAGTCTGCTGCAAGTCGCCCTGAGGCGCAAGGGCCAGGTCCTGGAGGAAGAAGATGCAGAGACAAGGTGACTGTTCCTGGGCCCCCAGTGCCCACCCGGGTACAGGGCCCCCACCTGGAGCAGCCATCTCAGACCCCTGGAGGCCTCAAACCTTTGTTCCTATGGCCTTCCTTGGGGGAAATAAGTGCTTCTGGGGGTTCATGTGATTGACCAGACTTTGGTCATTGACTGGTTGAAGACCAGGATGACCTCTGACCTTTGTCTCTCAAGCAACCCAGGAGAGGGCATTGCCTCCCCTGTTAAAAGCATCTTTGCTTATTTTTTCCAGCGTCGGCCTCTTGGGAGCAGCTGCCCCCATACCCTCCTGCTCTCTGGACACTTGGGAAACAGGCCTCTGGGGATGGACCTGAGGTCGCACAGAGCAAGAGCTAAAGGGGCTTCCCCCAGGCCCCAAAGATCACAGAGGCCTTTTTTTGGGGGGGCGGGGGTCACACCCGGCTTTGCACAGGGGTTACTCCTGGCTCATGCACTTAGGATTTACTCCTGGTGGTGCTTGGGGGACCATGTGGGATGCTGGGAACTGAACCCAGGTCAGCTGTGAGCAATGCGAACACCCTACCCGCTGTGCTATTGCTCCAGCCCCTGCAGAGGCTTTTGTGTGGCTGTGGGAAAGGGGGCTGAACATTGGGGAGCACTTCCCCTGCAGTCCTGGGGAGCCCAGAAACGAGGCAGGATTCTCTGAGCAAGACAGTTGCTGAGCACGTTGCAGTGAGCCATGATGGCCCCTGTGCCCTGGTGTTTGCTTGCAATTAAATGGGGGGTGCGGATGCAGGCTGACTGGCCGCGTGGGCAAGTGCAGACCCACCGGCTACATGGGCAGAGTCAAAGGAGAGAACAAGGAGAGACCAGAGCCGTGGATGTGACAGAGAGAAGGGGCCTGGGAGGGTTACTAGCAGGTGGAGGCCGGGGGTCCTCTGTGTGGGGGGGGCTAAGGGGCTCTCTGGGCTCTGCGGGACAGGAGTGACCCCGCCTGTTCTGTGGCCCCCACGCAGGGACCAGCAAGTGCACAGATGCGTGCTGCCTCTCGTGCTGCCCAGCTTCTACTCGGAGCTCTTCACGCTCTACCTGCTCCTGCACGAGCGCGAGGACGGGCGCTACAGCCAGGGCATCGCCAGCCTCAGCCTCTTCCCCGACACCAAGCTGCTCGAGTTCCTGGACGTGCAGAAGTATGGCTGCCCCGCCCGCCGGGGTCAGAGTGTGCTGGCACCCCTCAGCCTGCCCTCCGTACAGAAAGCAGGGTGGTCCCGGGCCGGGGCTGCAACACTGCATCCTCTGAGCTGTGGCCCAGTGCCCCCTTTATCTCCCAGCACGGGTGCATCCTCCCTCCCCCCCCCCATCCAAATCCTTTTTCCACTTAAAAAATGACCAGTCACCAGCCTGGAGACGGGCTGGCCGACCACTTCCCCCTCGCTTCCCCACTCCACAGTTTCCATGTCACGAGATGTGGCGCCCTCAGATATCCCTGCTTGCCCACCCGCAATGGCTCCCCAAGCCTCAGGGGTGTGTGCTCCCTGCACCCTCTCCAGCCTGACCCCCCGGACTTGCTCATGCAGTGGCCCCTGTGTCCCATCCAGGTCCCTGTGATTGCAGACCGGAAGAAGGGCTGCTTTGGGGCTGGAGTGATAGCACAGCGGGTAGGGCGTTTGCCTTGCACGCGACCCGACCCTGGTTCGATCCCCAGCATCCCATATGGTCCCCTGAGCACGGCCAGGAGTAGTTCCTGGGTGCATGAACCAGGAGTAACCCCTGAGCATAGCCAGGTGTGACCCAAAAAGAAAAAAAAAAGAACTGCTTTCTGCTTGCGCCCCTTCTGGTATCTCCTTGGTGGGTCTTGGGCGGGTGCTCAGAATGCCCATGTGGCCAGTTCCTACGCTCCGCCCTCAGGGGGCAGGCCGTGGCCCCGGAATTGACCCTCTGATGGTAGGACCTGCTCTTCCCATGCCCCTACCTCCTGTCTCACTTCTTACATTTCAGGCACCTGTGGCCCCTCAAGGACCTCACTCTGACGACCAATCAGGTAAGAGTCTGGGCCCACCGGGGACCTGCCCCCCAGAATCAGACCTGAGCAGGGCACCCCAGGTGTCTCAGCTCTGACTGAGCACTCTCTGCCTCCTGATTGCTGGGGGGAACTGGTGTGGGCTGTGGTAGGGCGGGGGGGAGGGAGAAGCCACCTCCTCACACTGCTTCCAGGGACAGATAGTGACCAGCCTCACACATAGCGCCCACCCTTTTTCTGGCTGTATGATCACGGGCAAGATATTTGGTCTCTGTGCCTCAGTTTCCCCAGCTATAAGAGCCTCCCTGCTGTGGTTCCAGTGCTTCCAGTGGGGTGGGCGGGAGGAGGGAGCTGGCCGAGGAGTGGGTATTTTTTTACTGTGTCTGCAACAGTACCTAGAAAAGCAGTCGTTCTCAGGTAAAGCCTGGAGTGAGTCAGAAACTTGGAGAGGGGGCCGTTTACCCAGAGTTTGTTTCTCACAAGCCCTTGGGTCTGAGAGCCTCTGACATGGGCGCGCGGGGGCTGTGGGCGCCGTGGGCGCCGTGATTGCTTCTTGGGGCCCACTCCCCGCATCACTGTGGGTGCGTGGAGGCCCACGGCAGAGCTGCCAGTGATGGGGCAGTGGGGGTCAGGGGAGGGTCCATGGGAAGGAGGAGGCAGGGAGCGGAGGGCTGACACGTCCTCATCTGCTCTGCTCCCCTCCACGCAGAGACACTCCCTGGTGCGGGACAAGTGCTTCCTGTCAGCCACTGAGTGTCTGCAGAAGATCATGTGAGTACATGCCCGGGAGGGCGCCCGGCTGGGACTTGGAACCCCAGGGCCCTGCCTGAAATGGGCTGCCTTGCTGCAGGACCACTGTGGACCCCCGGGAGAAGCTGGAGGTGCTAGAGAGGACCTATGGGGAAATCGAGGCCACCGTGTCGCGGGTGCTGGGCCAGGAGCACAAACTGCCCATGGACGACCTGCTGCCTTTACTCATCTACGTGGTGTCGCGCGCCCGGTGAGCTGGGGGTGCTGCAGGGACCCCGCATACCCCGGCCTCCCTGAGCCCAGGGCTGGGGCCCCCTAGTGTACCCCAGTTTCCCTCAGCCTCGAGGCTGGGGGCCCCCCAGTGAACCCCAGCCTCCCTGAGCTCAGGGCTAGGGGTCTTTCAAGTGTACCCCAGCCTCCCTCATCCTTGGGGCCTAGGGTCCCCCCACTGTACCCCAGTCTCCCTTAGTCTCGGGGCTGGGGGTCCCCCAGTGTACCCCGACCTCCCTGAGCTCAGGGTTCGGGGTCCCCCCAATATACTCCAGGCTCCCTCAGCCTCAGGGCTGGGGGTGTTGCAGGGCCACCATGTACCCCAACGTTCGTGAGCTCAGAACTCAGGGTCCCCTCAGTGTACCATAACCTCCCTGAGCTCAGGGTTCGGGGTCCCCCCAGTGTACTTCAGCCTCCCTGAGCTCAGGGCTGGGGGTCGCCCCAGTGTACCACAACCTCCCTGAGTGCAGGGCTGGGATTCCTCCAATATATCCCAACCTCCCTCGGCCTCAGGGCTCAGGGCCACAGCTTTTCTGTGCACCAAGGCTGAAGTTGAGGCCCACAGAGGGGAGGGTGTCAGGAGCAGAGATGGGGACACGCCCCAGATGCCCCAAGGCCCGGCTGCTGGGCTGCCCCTTCTCATGGGCTCTTCTGCAGAATCCAGCATCTGGGAGCCGAGATCCATTTGATCCGTGACATGATGGACCCCATCCACACGGGGGGCCTGTACGACTTCCTGCTCACTGCCCTGGAGGTGAGGGGCTCGGCAGGGCAGGGGGTCCGGGTGCAGGGCAGACCGCTGCCTCCCACCCCAGGCACCCCTTATGGGGCGCGCTCCAGGGTCCTGCACTGGAAAAAGGGGTGAGGGAGGTGACAGTGGACCCCTGGGTGCCGGGTCCCTGTGGACCCCGCCGGCCTCAGCCCCGTGTCTCTCCCACAGTCCTGCTATGAGCACATCCAGAAGGAGGACATGCGGCTGCACCACCTGCCAGGTCGCTGGGGCTGCAAGGAGCTCTGGTAGCTCCGAGTTCCTGGACAAGCTGCAGGACCGAGGGGCCGCCGTGGAGTGTCCCAGGGCCCCGGCTGGCCTGGCCTCACAGCCGGTGGGGGAGTCCGAGGGCAACATGGACGCCTGGGCCTGCTCTTGCTGGAGCTGGGCAGGAGGCTTCTGGCAGCTCACGTCGCTGCTTCCCTGCCCTGAGTCCCGGGCGAGGGCTGTGGCCTCAGCTGCTGACTTCTTACCCTGGGTCGCCTCCCCTGTGACCTCTTCCTGAAGCATCTCCCAGCCCCTGGGGCTGGTGAAAAGTGCTGAGCCTTGTTCTTAAACTAATGGACCTCAAGTGGGCCCAGTGCGGCTATGTGTAACATGTTGGATGGGTTTGCCTCTATATAGACCTTCTTGGAAGAAACAAGTTGAATTCTGGCATTTTCTTGGCTTCTGACTATGTCTGTGGGGCTGTAACTGAAATCCTCAAGTCACACTGTTGGTGATGCTCTGTTTTGTGGGTGCCCCTACCTCTCCCAGGGTCTCTTGGGGACCTGCCTCCTTGCACCCCTCGGCCACAGGGTCTCAGAGCTGCAGGGCAGAAGCAGCTCCTGCCCATCCTGAGTGGCCGGGGTGGGGGTGGGGGGTGGAGGGGCGTTGCTGACCAAGCGCTCCCCTTGCTACACTTCAGGGCTGGGTTTGGAGGTTTGGAGGCCTTGAATAGCAGTCTCCAGACAGAAACGGGCTGTCACAGGGGTGGTGATGGAGCAATGGGGAGAAGCTGGGCAGGGAAGCTCACCCCAAACATTCCCCAAGGGGCTGGTAAATGGCACACAGTCACATTTGCGGGGCAGGCAGGAAGAACAGGGCCGGGCCTGTCCCTTGCCCACTTTACCCCTCTGGCTCAGCGTCCTGGAGGGGATAGGCAGAGGGGGGGAATTTAGGGGGAATGAAGAACTTTTTTTTTGTCCGGGGGGTGGCCCCCAGCTGATCTCAGGGCATCTGGGAGCTAGTTGGTACTGGAGACACTCAACCAGTTGGGCTGACTGGGTGATTGCTTGCTGCTCAGAGACCCCCCAGGCCACACATAGCAGTGCTTGGGAGGTCATGGGTGCCGGGAATCGAACAGGGGCCTCATGTAAGCATGGCACGCAGCCCCAACCGGTTGAGCTCTTCCCCTGCCCCTGAATGACTTCATCTAAAGGGTGGTTCTTAGGAAGGTCCAGCCTGGGTTGGCTGCTGCTCCCCGCACTGAGGGCTTGAGGCAGGTGACCTGCCAGGTCCAGGAAGGGCCTCCTGCCCTACCGGACATGGGTGACAACAGATGAGTGTGACTGTTCTAAGCGGCCAGGGGGAGGCATGGGGAGTGGGGGACTCAGGCAGGGCCCAGGCCTGGAAGACAAGCCAGGCACCACCTCCTTGTCCTGGACAGTGCGCAGATGTGGTGGCCTGGGCTCTGGGTGTGCTTCTACATCGAATGCTTGACTGCTGCCTGTGGAGGTCACGGCGTGCCCTCATCACCATACATCACTCACGGCCAGTAGTGACCCTCGAGCCCCAAGAGGTGTGGCCCCCAACCCCCCCCCCAAAAAAAAATCTCCGGAGCAGACAGGAAGTTGAAGCCCAAGTCTGAGGAGAAGGGTGAAAAAAGGACCTTCACCACCCATTTACGAGTTGCAGGCGAACCTCCAGCATACCAGAGGCTCTTCCCACACCTGGCCGGGGTCAGCACTGGTCCCACAATGGGTGCAGAAATGCCACATTCTGGCCAGAGTCCAGCTTAGGACATCTCCCTTTTGGCGCTGCGGCTTCCGGGGCACAGCCGCAACCACAGCCACAATCTCATGGCTGGCTTTGTTCCACCACATGCCGCTCAGTCTCTGGTCCTTGGTTCCTGGATAGCAGTGCCTTCAGGCCTCGTGGGTTCCGTGTTGTGGAGCAGTGAAACAGTCTCCCAGTTATACCCCTGGGGGTTGGGGATACAGCGAACCCACACAGATGCTGGCGGACTGTCATCAACACTGAGAACACCGGGGATGGCGGAGGGGGCGCCCCTCATCCCTGGTGTGCAAGAGAGTAGAACACTAAGCCAAGAGGGGCTGGTGACAGATGCAGTAAACATGAGTCACTCGGCCACTGGGGGAGGCCTCGGCCAATGACAGCTCCCAGTAGTGCGTGTGTGAGTGAGTTGTATGTGAACGTGTGTGTGTGTGATGTGTGTAGGTGATTGTGTGAGTGTACATGATATGTGAATGTGTGTATGTGTTTCTGTGTGAGAATGTGCATGTGAATGTGTGTAGGTGATTGTGTGAGTTACATGAGTATGTGAATGTGTGTATGTATTTCTGTGTGTGAGAATGTGCATGTGAATATGTGTAGATGATTGTGTGTATATAAGTGTGTAACTGTGATGGTCTATATGAGAGTGTCTGTATGAGTGTGTGAGTGCAATTGTGTGAGTGTGTCAGTGTATGTGTCCTGGTGTCCCCCTGCTCAGGTTCCCCAGGCCGCTGGAGACACAGCCTGAGGACACTGCCAGCCTATGTGGTAGGGCAGAAAGGGGGCTGCCCCTTTCTGCCCCTCCACGGGGTCTGGAGGAGCGATTTCCTGCTGTGGGAAAGCAGAGATGAAGGCTAGGCAGTGGGAGGAAGGGCCTGGCACGCCCAGGAAGCAGAGAGGGGAAGAGGAGAGGCCAGGCTGGGAGAGAGACCTTCAAGTCCCAGGAGAAGGTGAGGAGACGGCTTCAGGGAAATCTTGGGTTCAATTCCCAGTGCTGCATGCTCCCCCAGACCCACTAGGTATGCCTTTAGTGGCCCCTCAGCACTGCTCCCATCAAAAGTAAACCCAAACAGACAACACATACGAGAACTATATTTTTCCATTTTCTTTAATTTTGTTTGTTTGTTTGTTTGGGGTCACACCTGGTTGTGCTCAGGGCTGACTCCTGGCTCTGCTCAGGAATCACTCCTGGCTGTGTTTGGGGGATCACCTGGGGTGTCGGGGATCAAACTTGGGTTGACTGTATTCAAGGCAAGTGCCCTACCTGCTGTACTATTACACCAGCTGCATTTCTCTAATTTTTAGCATCGACTTCCCCTTCTGGAATGGCAGTTGTGAACCATGCACTCATTCTTTCACATTCTTCCTATCAAGGCCTGAGGGAAGAAGGCTCAGGTGCTCCTGGCCCCTGGCTTGTCCTGGGCAGTGCTCCCTCTGTGTGCTTCTGTGCACTTTAACCTCCTTCTGAGATGTGTGACCCTCCTCTGACCTGCCAGAGAGAGGAGAGAGAGGAGACAAAGAGACATGGGGAGTGAGGAGGCGTTGGAGGAAGAGAGACAGAGGGACAGGCCAGCGAGCTGGAGAGAGGGAGGGAGGCAGACAGGCACAAGATGAATTCATCCAGCTGATCTAATTCAACTGGAACTGGATCCAGTTCGTGTCTCCCTGCCCAGTCAGTGAAGGAGCTGGAGAGAGGAGCAGCCTCCATGTCCTTTGAACAGACCAATGGGGGCACCCACAGGGGCCACTGTCTAACTGAGACCTGCCAACTCCAGGTTCATGAGCAAAGTAAATAACCACTTTTGATAAGTCACTGTCTAGGGGTGGTATTTAAACAATTTTTTTTGCTTTTTGGGGTCACACCCAGCAATGCTCGGGGGTTACTCCTAACTCTGCACTCAGGAATTACTCCTGGTGGTGCTTGGGGGACCATATGGGATGCCGGGGATCAAACCCAGGTCGGCCGTGTGCAAGGCAAACGCCCTTCCCGCTGTACTATCTTTCAGACCCCTAAACAATTTTTTTAATGAGAACACCATGATTAACCAAGTTGTTCACAATACAGTTATTTCAGGCATTCAATGTTCTCACACCAATCCCACCACCACTGTGACCTTCCCTCTACCAGTGTCCCCAGTTACCCACCCACCATCCCAGCCTGCACCCTTGCAGGCACGCATAAACTCACTTTCTACTATTTGTTACAACACAAAGACGAATGGAATTATCAAAACCTAGATCAAAACGAGTCAATTTGTGATAATTGTTCTATCTCACAATGATGTTACTAAAGTCATTGTCTGAGGATCTACTGTGCTGGTTAGTGCTAGTTGAGCCTCTATGTTATTGTTTAGATTCATTGAACTTGGTGGGATTCTATGCAACCTTCCAATCAGATTTGCTGTGATCCCACTAGACTGATAGTACTATGAAATTTTTAGGTGCTGCACAACCACATATGTGACCCCACAGTCCAGAAACTATAAATCTGAAACAATTTGGTGGCTCTGTATTTTGTCTCTCTCTCTCTCTCTCTCTCTCTTTCTCTCTCTCTCTCTTTACTTTTGGGCATTATGGTTGAGGAACACTCTTCTACCACTGATTTTAGCCCAAGGAGAGCCACATGGAGTGTCTGACCTACAGAACAGAGAGCACCCACTGATGTTACTTTGAGCTACTAATGTGCGAGTGCTTCTACAGCAATAGAAAACACATGCTCTGGTTGACTTACTAATTTCTCTGGTGCTGAGAGAGCTCAGCAGGTCTGAGAGCATCTTTCAGATGCAGAAGCCCTGGGCTTGATCCTGGATTCCTCATGGGCCCCCCAAACACTACCAGGATGACCACTGAGCACAGAGCAGGGAATAATCGCCAGTACTGCCAGGTCTGGATCTCACATCCTCCCACGCCAGTTCTCTATATTAATATGATGGGTGTGGTATTATTCATCACCTCTTATCTTCTGCTGAGAGGGTCCTTACAGATGCTAGAACCTCTCCAGACTTTCTCCTCGCAGGACAACATGGTGCTAATTCATCCCGGATTAATGCCCAGGACCCAGAGGAAAGGTTAATACAGGAACTAGAGAAGAAAAGTTTTCTTTTCTTTATTTTTTTCATTTTTCATTTCATCATCCTGTTATTCGTCGATTGCCTCGAGCAGGCCCCAGTAACGTCTCTTTCATTCTAGCCCTGAGATTATATTCAAGGCTATTTAGGAGAATGAGACCCATCATTGTTACTGGTATCTGGCATATTTGGTATGCCACGGGGAGTTTGCCAGACTCTGCCCTGTGGGCAGGCTACATTCGATAGCCTGCAAGTTTGTTCTTTATTTTAAAATTTAATTAATTAATTAATTTGCTTTTTGGGTCACACCTGGCAATGCACAGGGGTTACTCCTGGCTCTGCACTCAGGAATTACTCCTGACAGTGCTCATGGGACCATATGGAATTCTGGGAATCGAACCGTGTCAGCCGTGTGCAAAGCAAATGCCCTAACCGCTGTGCTATCGCTCCAGCCCCCAAGAAATGTTTTCTAAGGAAGGTACTGACCACTGGTGGGTTTGGTTCAGCTAGTGAACCCCAGAGCGGGGAGTGGGGGGTTGGGGGGGGCGCCAGTGACTGTAGTCAATATTGCAGGTGGCTATACTCTGAATTCCTGTTCACAAAAGACCTGATCAAATGCTATTTGAGTCAAACTAAATGCATTTGGCCCCAGTCTATGCCAATCAGAAGAATCAAAGTGGCTTTAGGGACAGTCACCAGTAGCAAAGACGGTGCAGAAACGAGGGGTTGACGGTATTGGGAGTCTCTAGCATCTCAGTTTTGATGTGAGCAGGTGCACCGGTCACCTCTGCGCCAGACTGTCTTAGCAGGATGTTTTAGACGACGCATCCCTCACAGGTGATCTTTCTCCAGAGAAAGGGCAGGGCTGCAGCACTTGGCTGTTAGCTCAGGGAGAGCCTTATCTTACTGAACCAAGGCAGAGAGCAGGCAAGCAGGCAAGGGTCCTGATGTCAGGTTTTGGCCCTGTCTCTCTTTCTGTCTTCCTGCTGGGAACAGTATTCAAGGAGCCACCTTGAATGCAGTCACTCACCCAGCCAGTGTTTCCACTGGGCTGTGCCTTTGACCCAGGGGCTCATGACTCCAGCATCTGATGGCTGTGCTGACAGGTTGGGTAAAACCCCAGACTTCCCTTAGTGTATTTGACAAATGAGTTTTGAAAGCAGAGGAGGATGACTTTCCCTAGGGTCTACTCTAGACACATAGATTTTCCCAGTAAGGGCCCACCAGTAGGAATTTTGCAGCTCAGTAGGATCCACTTCCAGGGGTGTGGTCCAAGAACCCGTGAAGAATGCAGTGCCATCACCACCCCACAGAAGGTCAGGCCTGGGAACTGGTCTGGTTCCTTGGTGTCTGGCTTCTCTGTCCCTGGTGGGGGCTGCCAAGGGGTCGGGAAATCTCGGCTCTGTTGGGATTGTTCTCCCTGTGACAGGCCTGGGTCAGTGAACAGGAGGCATTTGAGGGAGCCTAGAGGAGGGAAAGAGGCGAGCCAGGACATTTCTTTCTAGCTCTTTCCTCTGGTGATACCTCTCTTGGGGATACTCTTCAAACATGACTTCCCCTGGGGTTCCCGGCTCTCAGGAAACCCTTCTCGGTGACCCGGGTTCCACCAATAGGCAACTCTCTGTCCTTGCAGCATTAGAGGCTAGAACAGCTGTTGATGAGGATGTCCGCTGCTGTTGCTGAGGACAGTGTGACCCTTCAAGTATCTCAGTCTCTGGGGGACACGCACTCTGCTGAGTCTCATCACATCTCCTTCTCCTTTTTTCAGCCCTTAACAAAAATTGTGATGATCAAGAATTCAAACAAATTGATGAGCAACGGGAGGACAGTGACAGTGACAGAAGAATTTTTCCAAGCCTTAACCAACGATCTTTCTTGAAATTTCTTCCCTCGATCCTCCCTTCCTTCCTTCCTTCCTTCCTTCCTTCCTTCCTTCCTTCCTTCCTTCCTTCCTTCTTTTCCTGCTTTAATTTTGTTCTTTCCCTTCTCATCTCCTGAGTCCTTGGTGACTTGGGAGCTATTCTCCAAGATCAGCTTCTGGGGATGGGGAGGAGCTGCCTGGGGGCCCCAGTCACAAATGAGGGGCACAGACCACCCATCATGAGAGAGCCCCTTGGGGTAAAACAGCACAATCCTATTTACTAGAGGGAAACCACAGGGCAGCCACAGAGCACGCCCCGGAGCTGAGCTCAGACTTGGCACTGAAAGACAGAGCACACTGAGAGAAGCTTCCAGAAGCACCACACCCCTGTCCGACTCTTCATTTTATAGGCCAAGTGGAAACATTCGGACAATTATGAAATACTGAGAACTTCCTGGTTAGGAAGTGGCCTTGTGAAAAGGAGAGGCTTCTGAAATGTAGCCACTGACACGGGTCTGTTTTATGTTGACTAACTCAGACAAGCTGAGAGAGTTCTCTGCTAAACGTGGGGGAAATGAGTCCCAAGCACCCTGGGTTTCCTCAGCCCTGCCCTGAATGGCACTATTATTTAGGAGTTTCTTGTGGAGCTACGTGCTTGTGCCGTATGCAAACCCTCCATTCATTTGTCCAACAGATATGTTTTGTGTCTTAAAACTTATTATGAGTGGTGTTCCAGACCCCGGGCTGTGCCGGATGCCAAGGCAGCCAAGATTTTGGCCTTCACATTCAACCTCCAGCCCCACCCCTGAAGTGAGCTCTGGGTCTTCCTTAGCGTACCTTTTCCCCATATCCAGACCATGTGGTCAGAATCTTTTTTCCCTGGTCTCTCCCACTGTATTTCTCAAATTCTCCCAAAACTGGCTTCCAGCTCACCCCAGGTGCTTTATTCTGATGACTTCCCATCAGTTACAGACCAGGAAGCAATATCTTTTGTCTTTAGGGAGTCACATTTTCCAAGGAGCACTAATCGGACCTTTTAGAGAACACCAAGCCTGTGGTGCAGAATGCACTGAGGGTGGAGTTTCAAGTCCCGAGGAGGGAGTTTCAAGTCCCGATTCATCCTCCAGGGACTCTTTATGGACCCTTAAAAAAAATGAATCTTATATTATCTACCTGGTTTCCAGGAGGTAAACCAGGTTCTGTAGAAACATGTTTTTCCCAAAAGAGACTCCTGTGTGTTTTAAAAATAATGAGTTCGGGGACAGAAGGATAGCACAGTGGGTAAGGTGCTTGAGTTGCACATGGCTGACCTGGGTTGGATCCCTGGCATCCTCTATGGTCCCCTGAGCCTGTTTGTAGTAATTCCTGAGTGCAGAGTCAGGAGTAAAACCTGAGCATCACTGGTGCAGCCCAAAAACAAAAACATGATGAAGTGGGGCCAAACAATAGTATATTGGGTAGGTCATTTGCCTCACACACAGCCAACCCAGACTCACTCCTGGCACCCCATGTGGTCCTCAGAACCTGCCAGGAGTGATCTCTGAGTGCAGAGACAGGAGTAAACCTTGAGCACCACTGGATGTGGCCTAACACACAACACAAAACTAAACCAACACGAAACAAAGAAAAGTTACAGGTCTGAAAGAAAGCTCAATGGATTAGAGCACATGCTTTTCCTGCAGTAGACCTAGTACCACATGATCCCCTGGGCACAGCCAGGAGTAGCTACTGAGCACAGAACCAGGAGTAACACCTAAATACCACTGGGGGTAGCTAAAAAAAATTAGCAATTCATGTAGGT
This sequence comes from Sorex fumeus, assembly GCF_029834395.1. Lineage (NCBI taxonomy): Eukaryota > Metazoa > Chordata > Mammalia > Eulipotyphla > Soricidae > Sorex > Sorex fumeus. The sequence continues at coordinate 48,000,194 of NW_026606129.1, read as the reverse complement.
GGACATAAAATGTTGACTTTATGTCATCTCCATCCTAAGAGTCACTTCATTCAGCTTGTGCTCATGTACTTCACACAAACACAGACACACACACAGACACAGACACACACACATACACACACACACACACACACACACACACACACACAACAATCCAGAAGAGTAGTAACATAAGTAAGCCAAACCAGTTCGGACCTCAGGTTTCTTCAGGAGTGGAGAGCTGGCACCACTCAGTCAGCTCCTCTGTTGGGGTTCCCCAACTACACCCATGTGTCTGCTGAGCCCTCTTTCTCCTTCATTCCAGAGAGGCTGGTCGAACTTAGGTCCTTGCAGTAGGCGGGGACTGAGTCTGCTTTCTCTTGCTGATGGTTGGTTGGCCTGAGCCATTTTCTGCCTCTGAGGCACCCACGGTCTTTTTGTTGGATGACCTTCTCATGGGCCTCTCGCGTTACAATTAGGAGCCTCTTTTTTTTTAATTTCTTTTATTGAATCACCATGAGATGGCCCATTACAAAGCTGTTAAAGATTGGGTTTCAGTCATACAGTGTTCCAACACCGATCCTCCACCAGTGTACACTTCCCAGGACCAATATCCAATATCTCTGGTTTCCCTCCAGCTCTCCCCAACTCCACCCACCCTAGCCTGTCTCTATGACAGGCACTACTTCTCTCTCTCTCTCTCTCTCTCTCTCTCCTTTTGAGCTGTGGTTTGCAATACAGATACTGAAAGGTTATCATGTATATTCCATTACCTACTATCAATACTCAATTCTTGTTCAGTGTGATCATTCCCAACCATTAGATTAGGATCCTCTTTGATTTCAAAGATCCAGTTCCCTTTCAGGGCTTCCCTGATTAGACCAGACTGGACTTTTACTAACTCAGTGGTCAATTTACAGTTATCGAACTATAGAAGTGACAAGCCATTGTATTCACAGATCCTGCTGTGGATGGAGGAGGAGATTGATGGTACAGAGTGTGTACTGATGGTACTTGGGGGCTTTCTAAGAGTTCTGCCTACCATAGCTGACCGTGTCATACACTTCACTTATGAGGAAGGTGCTACTGTTAACTGTACTTTAAAGATGAAGAAACTGGAACTCAGAGCTTCAGCGAGGTGACTCAGGTCACCCAGCTAGGATTCTGCATGAGAATGATCTCTGTTCCACTATGTCATACAGGAGGATAGCACAAAATAGGAGATTCTTTAAAAAAATTTTTTTAATTGAATCTCTATGAGATGGCCTATTACAAAACTATTTATGGGGGCTGGAGCAATAGCACAGTGGGCAGGGCATTTGCCTTGCACGCGGCTAACCCGGGTTTGATTCCCAGCATCCTATATGGTTCCTCAAGCACTGCCAGGAGTGATTTCTGAGTGCAAAGTCAGGAGTAACCCCTGAGCATTGCTGGGTGTGACCCAAAAAGCAAAAACAAACAAACAAACAAACAAAAAAAGCTATTCATGATTGAGTTTCAGTCATACAGTGTTCTATACCCATCTCTCCACTAGTCTACATTTCCCAGCACCAATGTCCTCAGTTTCCCTCCTACCACCCCCCCCCCAGTACTCTCCCTCCCTGCTCTGTGGTAGGAACTTCTCTCTCTCTTTCTCTCTCTCTCTCTCTCTGTCATTCTCTCCTTTTGGGCATTATGGTTTGCAATAAAGATCCTGAAAGGTTATCGTGTATATCCCTTTACCTACTTCCAACACTCAGTTCTTATCCAGCATGATAGGTACTGGAGGTTCTTTGTGGCTCCAGAACCAACGGCACTTTATGCCACAGCAGGGAGATGGGTGGACTGGAGCCTTACTCTTCCTGTTACCCAGAAAGCCCCTGTCCTGCTCTATGTCCCCAGGATCATGGCCTCTGTGCACATAGGACTTTGCAGTTGCTCCCCATCTACTGCCAGCACCTTCTCAGGCTTTTACACGCTGCCCCTCTGTTCCCAAGATCCAGACCTGTTTGCACTTTCAGAAGCAACTACCCTACATTGACTGTTCTTTTGAAGTGGCTGGGTAGTGACAATGACATTTGAAGGATCAGAATCTATGTGACGAGTGTTTCTCTGGGGTGGCCAGGCTATATTTTGGCGGAGTTGATGGACAGTAAGTTACCAATGCAGGCAAGTGGTGATTGACAAGGAAGCGAAGACACAATGAACACACACACACCTGGTAAGACAAATAAGTTTTACTAAAAGTACTTTATTATTTTCTAATGGTTCAAGATTAGTATATATTTTTATTTAGCTGATTTTAATTCATGCAAGAAAAAATGCCATGAGATCAATTTTTTCTCAATCCTTATTTTAAAGACTATTTACACTATATTAATGTTTGTAGATAGTTGCGTTTTCCTTCTCATAAAAGTAAAATAAGATGGGGAGCTAGCCCAAAGGGATGGAGCACATGCCTAACTTGCATGGAGCACCAGGTTTCATCCCCAGGATTGTGTGGGGAGGCCGTCTCTTCCCCCATTCCCTCAGCCAAAAAAGAAGACAAGAGAAAGGATTCCATGAAATTGTATCTGAGGAGTGGAACAACCGTGACGAGTTGAAATATGACCATAAAGATCCTCTTCCCTCATGTGCTTGGAATTTAAAATATTTGGAGTTCAAAATAGAATTATATATAACTACAGTATGCTGCATGGAGCTTAGACATTAAATAATCGCATTTTAGGGACGCTGGGGGATAATATCCTGGTCTTCTTGCAGAGAGGTCAGACTTGGCCAGTCATCCCACTTAGCACTGAGAACGGACTGACAGGGAGCCCCTGTCAGGTGGGGTGGAAGGGCAGACAGAGCGAGCGTCAGTTACTGTAAAGAGAGCGGCACGAGTGGGCAGTTGCAGGAGCTTCTAGAAGAGTGACCTCAGCGCTCTGAATCCTCCGGCGTCAATGAAGCAAGAAGCTCCCGGCCGACACTGGCCCGCTTTTCAGTCTCTTCTGAATTGTTCCTCAGCCTCAGCTTTGTTTCCAGTCTCTGCTTCCATTCTTCTCTGAGCCTGAAAATAAAAACAGAACATACGCAAACAGAGCCTGTCTGCCCATGGCTGCTGCGTCAGGGACGCTTCTTTTCTTATTTTCCCTAAAAAGACAGGTGCGTGCGTGCGTGCGTGCGTGCGTGCGTGTGTGTATTTGCTTCCAGAGTTATGTAGAAGGCTTGCAAAATTAAATATATTCATCTTGTAACTCTCACGTCTGTTCAAAGTACTCTAATCTCAATTTTTTCTCTAAAAAAAGTATTTATTTATTTATTTAGTTTGGCTTTTTAGTTCACACCCGGTGGTGCTCAGAGGTTACTCCTGGCTCTGTGCTCAGAATCACTCCTGGCATTGCTAGGGGGAACATATGGGATGCTGGGAATCGAACCCAGGTTGGCCACATGCAAGGCAAATGCCCTCCCTACTGCACTATTGCCTGGCCCCTCTTAATCTGCTTCTTAATATTTTCTTTGAATTCATAGACATCCAAAGAAATATCTTTAAAGGATGTGTGTGTATGTGTGTGTGTTTGTGTTTGTGTATGTGTATGTGTGTGTGTGTGTAGGTGAGCATATGTGTGTGTGAACTGTGAACTGGTCAGTCTGTTAACCTACTCAGCAAAGTTATCTGTCAAGGCCATGTTTCAAATTAGAGATTTGGGACTGGGGGGGGGGAGGGGTTGGGCTACATTGGGCAGTGCTCAGGGCTTATTCCTGGCTCTGAGCTCAAGGGTCATCCTGGAGGAGTTTGGGCCACCATATGGGGTACTGGAGATTGAACCTGCAAGGCAAGCACCCTATCCACTGAATTCTAGTCCCTCCTCCACCCCATCCCACCCCCAAACAGAGATGTTTTGAGAGCTGCAAGAGCTGAAGGAATCCATCACCAGCCAACTGTCACTACCAGACAGCTTCGAGGACTACTCTCAAAAGAGGAACTCTGATCCCAGACAGAAAGCTACATAATGGAGAGCAGAGCCCCCGGAAAAAGTTGTAATATGGCTACAAGTGAACAGGTTATTATTGTTATTTAAATCTCTTTTAAAAGACGGATCAGAGAGAGATTACAGTGAGTAAGGGACTTGCCTTGCACATTACCGACTCAGGATCATCCCTGGCACCACATATTGTCTGCTGGGCTCCACTAGGAGTGGTCCCTGTGCATAGAGCCAGGAGTAAGACCTGAGCACAGCCAGATGTGGCCCCCACACAAGAACCTGGTCCCAAAACCAGAACAGAAACAAGATAATCAACAGTTGAAACCAAAACTGGTTATCTTTTCTCAATGTGGCATTTATGACATAAGCAAAAGTCATACTGTAATTTGTGTCCATCACAAGGCCAGCAGGGAAGACCTCACGTAAATATACCCTTGGAAATTTCTGGCCTTGCTTGGAGCTACAGTGTGGTAAGGTCAGGGTGATCAAAATCTTAGAGCAGGGCCAGAGTGATGATAGTATAGCAGGTTGAGCACTTGCCTTGCATGTGGGAGACCTGGATTTGATCCCCAGCACCCCGGTACCCTGAGCTCACCAAGAGTAATCCCTGAGGGCAGAGTCAGTAGTAAAACCTGAGTAGTGTTGGGTGTGGTGCAAAAACCCAAAAAGGAAAAAAAAATAGAAATATTAGAGCAACCACTCAATCACATGAAAGAGAAAATAACACTAATACAGCAGATAAAATGGAGTGATAAAAATATTTAATCCCCAAGAAGGCAGAAAAAGAGAGGGAATAGTGAACAGATGAGGAGCTTGGGTGTGGTTTGAATGTGAGACTTACCTTGAACTTTTGAGGCTGTGATTTCAATCTGGGTATCACATGCCCCTTCTCCCAGCACCGCCAAGTGTACCCTCCTTGCCCCAGATTAACTTTATTTGAAAAAACTCATTAATGAAGAAATACAACAGAAATGCTATCCTTACTTCTATGTTCATTGCAGGACTATTCACAATAGCCAGAATCTGGAAACAATCCGAGTGCCAGAGAACAAATGACTGGTTAAAGAAACTATGGCACATCTATGCAGTGGAATATTACTCAGCTATTAGGAAAACTGAAGTCATGAAACTTGCTTATAAATAAATGGACATGGAGAACAACAAGCTGAGTGAAATGAGTCAGAAGAGAAGAACAGATATATAATGACTGCATTCATTTAAGTGATGTTATATAATATATGTGCTTGTGTGTATAATACATGTCACTGTCACTGTCCTCCCATTGTTCATCGATTTTCTTGGGCGGGCCCAGTAACGTCTCCATCGTGAGACTTGTTGTTACTGTGTCTGGCATATCGAATACGTCACGGGGAGCTTGCCAGGCTTTGCCGTGCGGGCGAGATACTCTCAGTAGCTTGCCGGGCTCTCCGAGAGAGGTGGAGGAATCGAACTCGGTCGGCCGTGTTGGCTGCGTGCAAGGCAGACGCCCTACCAGCTGTGCTATCGCTCCAGCCCCATGTATAATACATATATATATTTACATATGAGACTAATATCTAAGGTCAGGGCAAATAGGGGACAGGAGGACTGGTCAATGGATGGAAACTTGCTGTAAGAGCATGTGTGAGGCAAAGGACAGTTAGGATAGAAAAGGGAACAATGTGACAATAATATTTGGAAATAATTTTGGACAGGAATTAAGTGTTGAAAGTAGGTAAAGATATTTACCTGAAGATTCATCATTATCTATATTGAAAACCATAAGGTGCAATAGGAAAGTGAGAGAGGAGGGGGGCAGGGAAAGAGAGAGAAAGGGAGAGAAAGAAAGAGAGAGAGAGAAAAAAAGAGAAATAGAGAGATAGAGAGAGAGGAGCCTACCATATGTCAGGCAGGGCTGGGGGCAGGGAAACAGGAACTATTTGTGGTGGGAAATGTACACTGTAAAGGGATGGACATTAGAACATAGTATGACTGCAACTCAATCATGAACAACTTTGTAACTCTATATATATCACTAGAATTAAATAAAATTTAAAAAATAATAATAAAGAATCAGGCAGCCAAGCTGCACACCTTCTCAGTGCACTTCTTCCCAGACGATATTCCTCTGACTCTCGGTAGTAGGTCTGTTTGCCGATTTCCCTTTCCCAGAAGCGCTTGAGCTCGTGACAGGTGTTCCGGCAGAAGATCTCCCGGCGGACGTACTGATTGTTCATCCCCTGAAGAAGAAAGCATCACCCGAACCCCCATAGGACACACTCCCTTGGGCTCTGGGGGAGACAGACTGTTGGAATCCACAGCTGTTCATTACCTGAGGGAGAAGCTGTTGTTGCTGAGGGCTACTCCCTGCTAGGGGGTCCCAGTAGTGCTCAGGGACCATGCGGTGCTGGGAATTGATTGAAATCATGTGCTCTAATGCTTGAGTCATCTCCCCAGCCCTTCCCCACACACTTGTAATTAACCATGTGTATTGGGCATTTTCTGCACACTCCTCTTAGTTATTCAACTTCCTTATAAGACGGGCATCACTTTCCTTCCTCACTTCAGAGGGAAGACATTTGAGGGACTCGGGGATCTGCCTGTGGCCCCATATCTCTACCTGGCAGCAGACCACATACTAATGGCTGTTCTCAAGCATTTTGCTAGAGGGGCTGAGGGGCTGTCACAGAAAACCCTCCCGATGTCACTGGGGAGCAGGCAGCTCTGAGACGTGTGCATGTGTGCATACATGCTTGTCATGGAATGTGCATTGCAGACTCTCCACTGTGCTTGGTTTCATGAAGATAGTGCCTGACTCCAGGCCTCACTAGATGCTCTGCGTATTGCTGGGCACCCCAACCCCAGCCAGGCGCGAGTGGCAGGAGCTGCTGTAGCTTCCCTCCCGGAGCCCACTGAACCCAGAGCAACCAGGAGGGAGCCTTTGGGTGAGAGAAGCAGGCCTGGACCAGCTTTGGATAAGAGGTTCTGAGTAGAGGACAAGAGTAGGGTAGGGAAGGGAGGTGACTGTCACCAGGGAGAGGTGTGCTCAGAGTGGCAGGGCAAGAACAACGGAGATGGGAGGACTCCAGGGCATGCTGGAGGGATTAGCTCTCAGTGGAGACCGCAGTGTGGCATCCTAGTAGTCTCCCCCAGCCCTGCCTGTGCGGGGATGGAAAACACGGAGGACCTGAGGTCGAGCTGCTGAACAATGTCATCGTAGGTGAGCTCAGAAGAGCCCGTTGGACCCTAGGACCTGGGACTCAGTCCAAAGGCTGCAGCATAGCTCTTCCCAGACTGAGTGGCAGTGGCCGAAAGAAAGGACAGGGGTGTGAAACCAAGTGCTTACTCCAGACCCAATGGGATTGTGGGAAAATGGTGGAGGGAGTTTTGTTTGTTTGGGGCCCACAGCTGGCTGTGCTCAGGGCTTGCTCTTGGCTCTGTACTCAGGGCTCACTGCTACCTGGTGGGGCTCAGGGGATCATTTGGGGTGCTGGGGATCCAACTCTGATTGGCCGTATGGTAGGCAAGTGCCCTACCACTGTACTATGGACCCCGCCTCAACCTTCCCTTTCTGCCTCCGTCGCCTCAGTTCCCAATTCTATTGGCATGTCTCAAGGTTTGTTTACACTGGGGACTGTCTAATTGTTTTCTTATTTCTTCATACTTCACATTTGAGCAAGATCATCCAGTATTTATCTTTTATTTTCTGACCCACTTCACTTAGTATGACACCGTCCAATTCTACCAATGTTGGAGGAAATTACAAAATTTCATTTTTTCTCACAGCTTGGGGTGAACACCTCTACCAGCTGAACTGAATATCTAACTAGCAGTATTCTCTAATGAGAATACTGGTGACATACCATGAAAACAAGCAAGAACTTGTCTAAGAGAAAATACTCTGGGGCTGGAACAATAGCACAGCGGGTAGGGCGTTTCCCTTGCATGCGGCTGACCCGGGTTCAATTCCCAGCATCCCATATGGTCCCCCAAGCACTGCCAGAAGTGATTCCTGAGTGCAGAGCCAGGAATAACCCCTTTGAATTGCCTGGTGTGACCCAAAAGGGAAAAAAAGCCTCTTGGAAGTACCCTGAACTCCTATGGCCCTTGTTGTTGCCTTATGCAGAACTGCCATTGCCTGTGTATTGGTCACAAGGAAACAGCATCAAGAACAATCTTGGAGATACTTCTAGAAACAAATAAACAACAAGGCAATAAAAATGATAGATAAACAAAGTGATACCCGTTATCGCTACTTGAACCACCTCTGAGGACTGATGCCGGGACTGATTCCCCTCGGGTGTTTTCCGTTGTTACAGGGACTGCGGTGACTACACACTCAGCACTTCCCACGACAGGAGCTGGGATAGGGGAGGCGGCGCACAAGGAGAGCCCCCAGACTTACAGGATGTGCAGAGGTCAGTGGGGAGACTCCTGGGGACCAGAGTTCCAGAAGCACATGGGGGTGGGATGGGGCAGGAACTCACTGCAAAGGGGGACCTTTAGGGTTATGGACTGTTCTAGAACTTATTTCCAGTGCTAGTTGCACAGTTGCATGCAACTGCCAGACTATCAAACTGAACCCAGGAAAATTTCATGACTGTCTCATTATCGGTAGGGAAAACCGTCTTCTGTCTAGAATACAGATTCTGCCCAGCTCAAGCCTCTCACCCAACGGGGAGCCCCTGTTAGCATCTCCTGTTGGAGTTTAGCCTCTGATTGCCTGGTGACACTGGTTTCTGGGAGCATCTGTGTTTGTGTTTCCCAGCTCTAGCAAGAAACCACAGCTCCATTGCAGAAACATAAGGAGAGGCTTATGGAAACCAGCAAAGTTGGAGACACAGGGCTGTGTCCTCTGTTAATAAGTCTCTACATCTGTGCCCCCTCACCCCAGATGCATGCTGAGGAGAAAGTTAATCATGCTATTCCCAATCCATCATCAGACTCTGAAAGGCCTTAATTTCAGTGACCGTAATACACTGAAGCATTTCTCAAAACTGGTTTATGTTTGCAAGGGGCGTGGCGCACAGGGCAGGAGTGCATACGGGAGGGAGACTTGGGTTCTATTCCCAGCACCCATGGTTTCACCACAATACTGCTGGGCCTGAATACTGCTTGAAAGAGCCTCTCCCAAACAAACAAGAAGTCAGACAATCCAGTTAAAGCTTATTGAGGACCACAGCACTCAACATCGTCTTCTCACTTTCGTCAAACAAGCCAGATTTCGCATGTGAAGGCGTCGGTGTGACAAGATCTGAGAGGGAAGGTGCATTTGTAGGGAGAAGCCCAGTGCTGTGCCCACCTTTCATCCCCCCAAATTTCAGGTTGCTCAACATCATAAATCCAAACTGTGGGATGGGAGGAGTGATTTCACCTTCTACACAAGACTCTGTGAACTGTGCCTTCTGGCCAAAAGACAACAGTGTAGTAATATTGTACTCCTAAAACAATAAACATTTTGCAACCTATAAGCTATTTCCATCTCAATAAATCAATAACTTACAAATAAATATTTGCAAATTACATATATGACAACCATCTGAAAGCAAATAACCCAATTAAGAGATGGGCAAATCTCTTGAAATATACTGCACCAAAGAAGATACACAGATTTAAAATAAGCACACTAAAAAATATATTGAACAACATTAGCTTTTTGGAAATACAAATTTACACCATGTAGAGGGCAGGGGAGCTAGTACAGCAGGTAAGGTGCTAGTCTTGCTTGCAAACTGTCCCAGGTCAAATCACTGGCACAGAATATAGTCACCCAAGTACCATCAGTAGTGATCCCTGAACTAGGAGTAAGCCCTGGGCAACGTCATGGGTGGGCCCCAAACTAAAACCAAGTATTAAAAAAAACTATGTTGAGATAGAGGCTCCTGTACCTCTGTAAGAGCAGCCAGATAGGGAGCAGGAGATAGGATGTGCCCTGAGCATCACTGGGCATGACAACATAACATAATAATATAATATACCATAGCCCAGCGGGTAGGGCATTTGCCTTGCACGTAGCCAACCTGGCAGACCCGGGTTCAATTCCTCCACCCCTCTTGGAGAGCCTGGCAAGCTACCAAGAGTATTTCGCCTGCACAGCAAAGCCTGGCAAGCTACTTGTGATATATTCGCTATGCCAAACACAGTAATAACAAGTCTCACAATAGAGACGTTACTGGGCCCCGCTCGAGCAAATCGATGAACAATGGGAGGACAGTGCTACAGTGCTACCATAACACACCAAAAACACGACATTATACAACACACGACATAAACATAAAATAACTTAACATGACCAAATTAAAGCACTGACTGTAACAAGTGCGAGAAAGGATGGTGTGGCACAATTGGAACCCTCATACATCACTATAGGTGCTGCAGTTATTCCAGAAAAATGTGGCCATTTCTTAAAAAGTTAAGACTAGGGGCTGGAATGATTGTACAGTGGGTAGAGTGCTTGCCTTCCATGTGGCTGACCAGGTTTCGATCCCTGCACCACAGACGGTCAGCTGAACACCACCAGGAGTGATCCCTGAGAGTAGAACTGGGAGTATGCCTTGAGAACCACTGGGTATGACCCCAAAACAAAACAAAGCAAAACAACAAAAAAAGTTAAGAATAGAGACACCATATGGAGCAATCACACTCCAGCATAAAGAAATGCATACTTTTATTCTAAGAAAAACTGGACACATTTCTATTCACAAATGCAAAAATGTGGAAGCAGCCTCACAGTTTTTTCAATGAGTGAATGGATTAAAAAGACACTGTGGGCCATCTATACAGTGGGAACTGTGCCTTCTTTCTGTCCAGCAAGAGAGAGGAGCAAAGGATGGATGATGAATCTCAAAGACCACATGATGAGTGTAAGAAGCCACTTTTTAAAGACTTTATATTCTCTGTCAAGTGATAAAGTGATCAAGTGATATTCTCTGTATTTTCATTTACAGGAATTCATGAGCGGTCAAAACTACAGTGATTGCCTGTCGGTAGAGGCAGGGGAGAGTGGATTCTGCTATTATGCTACAAAGGCATACTGGGGGAATTTTGGAGGTGTTGATGTTGTTCTGTACCCTGCATGATGTGGTGGTTATATGGAGCTGCATACATGTGTGTTCATGGACAGAACAGAGCACACTGGAGAATCACACTTTGCTGTGTGTTAAAATGAAAACAAAGTGTTTAGAACAGAGCAGGAGGGTGTGGAAGATTACTTGAAAGGGCTGGAATAGATGGTTTGTGCGAAGGAGTTCTGGGTTCAATTCTGGTGCCACATGTTTGTCGGAAAATCACGGAGAATGAACCCCCATCATCCCTCCACCCACTCACTACACACACACACACACACACACACACACACACACATACACACACACACAGAGTGAGCTGATAAGTAGCACTTGAGTACTATTGAGAGTACTATTGAGTGTGTTTCCAAAACCAAAACAGAAAAGAAAAGAAAACAGTGTAGGGCTTGCTTTCGTAAGATGCATTTTGACTTTTGCTGATTGGATAAGATTCAGTCAGAGACAAGTCTCATGATTAGTTGTTGCCATGGAAACTCCTGAGCCCTATTACAATTGTCCCAACTGCACCAGGGTACCTCCATCCCACCCCAGTGGAAGTGTTAACAAATGCAAGACTTATCTAGACTGATATCTGAATCAACGTCTGCATGTTTTATGGAGCTGCACTGTGAAGTGCAGCCTAGACCACTCCCTCTCACTGAGGTGCAAGTTCTGCACTTTATCTCCATGTACATAGAGATGATGAAGGAATTCTGCTGGGAATTACAGACCTAATTAAAGACTTGAACCTAGCACCTCAACCTGGTTCAACTTTGGGTATCTGAGAAGCGCCCCCCCCCATATTTGAAAATTCCTTCAGGGCTCCTCAGAGACTCTCCCCCTCTCTCCCTCACCCCCAACCACATTCCTTCAGACTAACATTTTCAGAGCCTTGTGCCCTGAACACAAACACTGAGTTCTAACTTTCTCCCTGAATTTACTTCTTTTGAATGCATCATGCAAATAAATCCACTAGCTAGGGAAAAGCCCCATTTGGATTTTGACATCAGCCCCAAACAGAGGCAAGGTTCAGAGGCAAAGATGAATCCCAGGGGCCAACACAGACAGGCTGCTGAGGTATGTGTCCGTTCTCTTTCCCAAGGGGTGAGAGCCAAGCTGCCACGGCAGGCACATGCTCAATTTCAATAGCCTTTACCTTGGAAGTAAATCTGCTGCTGCTGTCTTACTGCGTGAAGATGGGTGGGAGAATTTCCGCTCTGGGGCGTGCGGAGCCAGTGCTGGGTACCGACACCTCGGGATCGCCTCGGGACCGCCACCCTTTATATGCAAGGCGGAGGAGCTGCAGAAAGGCCTTTCAAGGTTACAGGCATCAAGTTCATAGCAGAATCATGGAGACTCATTCCAGGGACACAGTGACCTCCCCCCTCCCACACATATGACACTACCCCCACCCCTATCCTCGGCTCTATCCCTGCCTGGCTCAGGGCAGGCGAGCTTGGGCTCTGGCAGATCCTTCAGGGACCATGACTTGGCTGGAAGCAGAAATACTGTTCAGAACATGCTCTGGATTACCCATGAGCACGAAACTGCTGTGCATCGGGCAGAGCGCTGTCCCGGGAGTAGGAGGAGGAGGGGATAAAGGAGCCTAGGGTGGTGTGACAAGTCACACTTTGGGGTGACCTTACAGGATAACTGAGAGAGGCGTGTTGTCTTTGGAGGCCACTAAGCCACGCACAGAGCTGAGTGATGACATTTCACAGCCTGATGAGAGCACGGAGTGGGAGCAGGAGTTGACCGAGGTCTTCCAGAAAGAGACGCCAAGCAGTGCTGTTCGGTTGAAAGTGGCTTTGTGTGACTTCCAAGGGCATGTTGTGTTCTTGGGTTAAACGTCACCATTGGGTCATCCTCAAACCCTTTAGGTCATGAATAATTTGCTTATAACTTCCTTACATAGAGGAGCAGTGTGGTTGATCTTCAAAAACTCCCCCAAACAAGCCAGGGCAGAGCAGCCAGGTGGAAGAGCCCTGGGCCTGCAGGATGGAGTTCTGGGGAGGCATTCCAGTAGCTTTCCCTGCACATGGGAATCCTAACCAGGCCACAGAACCTGGTCAGGCCATTCAGTCTTTTGCCTAGGAGAGGGGGAACTTGGTCTGCAAGCCATGCACCACCTATTACAAATGAGTTTTGTTTTGTATTGTCCTTTTTTTGGCCACACCTGACTGTGCTCAGGACTTCTTCCTCTCTCTGCACTTAGGGATCACTGCTGGTGGAGCTCCAAGAACTATATGCAGTGTTGGGGATGATGGACTGGGATCAGCTACAAGCAAGGCAAGAACCTAATCCCTGTGTTCTTTACCCCCAAGTGATTACAAGATCCTCACCATGGGCACTAAAAATACCATTTTACTTGTAGTGTTTTTCCCTGCTAATAAAGTTATCTACAAGTAGAGAGAAGAGGATAGAAATGAAGTATAAAATATTTCTAGTCTAGGGGCTGGAGCGATAGTATAGCAGGTAGGGTGTTTGCCTTGCACACGGCTAACCCGGGTTCAATCCACAGCATCCCATATGGTCCCCCGAGCACCTCCAGGAGTAATTCCTGAGTGCAGAGCCAGGAATAACCTCTGAGCATCGCCAGGTGTGACCCCAAAAGAAAAAAGATTATTTCTACTCTAATATCCATTTCCTTTTTTCTTCTTCCTTTGTTTCTTAATTCCTCTCCCCCTCCCTCCCCCTTCCTTCCTTCCTTCCTTCCTTCCTTCCTTCCTTCCTTCCTTCCTTCCTTCCTTCCTTCCTTCCTTCCCTCCCTCCCTATCTTCCTTCTTTCTTTCTTTCTTTCTTTCTTTCTTTCTTTCTTTCTTTCTTTCTTTCTCTCTCTCTCTCTCTCTCTCTCTCTCTCTCTCTTTCTTTCTTTCTTTCTTTCTTTCTTTTTGAGGAGGCCCTCCAGGCTGCACTCCAGTGGTCTGGGGGCTACTCCCACTGGTACTCAGTCAACTGAGCTGACTCTCAATGCTCAGGCCCACGGGAATGGGGATCAAACCTCAATCCCCAGGCACTCCAGCCCCCTTGAGCCATCTCCTGGCCAGAAGTGGTCTTTTTCTCTTAAATGTTGTTGTCTTGCTTAACCCCCAGGATGATGCAGGGTGCAAACCATTGCTGCAATGAGCTGGGCTGGAAGGCACTAGGACTTCACCAGCCCCGAGGCTTCCAGACTAAGGAATACATGCTGGGAAAAGAAATGACCTTTAGAGTTGACGTTAGTTAAGATGCCCTTTCAGAGCGGCTCTCCAGCACAGCCACGGCCCCAGAAGCACAAGGACTTAATGCAGAACCCGGCAGCTTGGAGCAGAAAAGTGAACAGACTATGCGTTGATCCAGGCCATCAAGTCTGCCGGAGGGGAAAGGGTGTTGCCCCATTCGCCCTCTCCTCTCTGGAAAGAAAGATGGCGGCCACATGGGAGCCTTGTGGACAGCAGGTATGAGCCGGGAGTGTGGGGGCGACTAAAACCTCATGGGAAGGGGGGCGTTTCGGTCCGCCCTTCATGCCCTACCGAGGCCACCAGTTGCCCCCAGGAGCGGCTCTCCAGCACGGCCATGACTCCAGAACACAGAAACCAATTTCTTAACTATCTGACTTTCAGTAGAAATACTTCCAGGGTCAATAGGTAAAATAGCAGAAATCCAAAACCAACATTTAATTCTTGAACCCAGCTGTAGAAAGCAAATCACTTCACAATGCTTTTTCAGCATGTCTGATTTGGGGGGGGGGGGGTAAACTCTAAATAATAGTGGTGAATCTTTTATTGAAACAATGAATCTAATCAAAGCAGATAGAGTGTTAACTAGAATTCATCTGCCTCACAGGGACGGGGAGGGGTGGGGGGTGGGGTTTTATTGGGGTTCTTCATGGTAAAAAAAAAGTATTGGTAAAGGGAAATGTGTTTGATATTTGCATAACTGAGACCTAAACCTGAAAGCTTTGTAACCTTTCCCACAGTGATTCAATAAATAAATAAATTAATTAAAAAAAAAAGATGCCCTTTCATGTACTTCCTTCCTGGTGTATAAACTAGTCTTTTTCCTTCTCTCTGCTGCTTGGGCTTTTTTAATTTTTCCATCCTTCTTTCCCTGGCAAGGCAGGCACTTGCTCCAAGAGTGTTGGAACAAATAAAATATTGAGGTGCCAGATTCGAATCTGAGCCCTGTCACTACTTGACCCAGACCTGTTACTTAGCTTTGCTAAGTCTCGGCTTCTACATTTTAAAATAGGAGTGACAAAACCTATGGAGAGATATAACAACATAAAACAACTGTCTTTTTTTTGGGGGGTCACACCCAGCAATGCTCAGCGGTTACTCCTGGTTTTGTATTCAGGAATTATTCCTGGTGGTGCTTGAGGAGGAATCATATGGGATGCTGGGGATAGAACCTCAGGTCGGCCGCATGCAAGGCACAACACCCTACCCCTGTACTATTGCTCCGCCCCACAACTGTCTTATTAGTATTGTAAATAATAGCTAACATTTATTAACTTTTTCTAGGTGTGTAGTTTTTTCTAAACAATATAAATAAAAATTACAATGTGATATATTGCACATAATGGACACATAATTCAAACATCCAAAAGATATCATTCTATATCCATTCAGATGGCTGGAGCAATAGCACAGCGGGTGGGCGTTTGCCTTGCACGAGGCCAACCCGGCCGACCCAGGTTGATTCCTCTGCCCTCTCGGAGAGCTCGGCAGGCTACTGAGACTATTTTGCCCACACAGCAAAGCCTGGCAAGCTACCCGTGACATATTCGAAATGCCAAAAACAGTAACAACAAGTCTCACGATGGAGACTGTTACTGGTGTCCGCTTGAGCAAATCAATGACCAACGGGAGGACAGTGCTACAGTGCTACCTATTCAGATGACTACTATTAAAAAAACAGTGATGAAGCCAGATAGAACAGTGGGTAAGGTGCTTGTTTTGCATACGGTCAACCCAGGTTCAATCCCTGGAACCCCATATGATACCCCAAGCACCACCAGAAGTGATTCTTGAGTGAAGAATCAAGAGTAACCCCTGAACACTACACAAACAAACAAAAAGAAGGTGAAGCCACCATTGAAACTGAAGGGTCTTGAGCAAATACTTGTACCCTAGTATACAACAGCTAAAAGGTAGAAAGGCTATGTCTAGGGATGGAATGAATGAATGGATGGATAAAAACAGGCATGGGGTACAATTAAATATAATCTAAAGTCTTTTTTTTTCCTTCAGTTTTTGGGCCACATCCAGTGGTGTTCAGGATTCACTTCTGGCTCTGCACTCAGGAATTATTCCTGGTGGGCTCAGGGAGCCATATGGGATGGCAGGGAGTGAGCACAGATGGGCCACGTGCAAGGCAAGTGCCCTACCTGGTGTACATTCACTCCGGCCCCTAGTCTTTAGTTTTAACAAGATGATGAGTTAACATAGCCTGCATTGGGGCATAACTTCAAAGACACCCAAAGTTCAAGAACTAGTTCTTCTAAGGATACATAATGTGTTATGTCCCTTATGGGAGGGATCTGAACAATAAAAGCCCACAGACACAGAAATTATAATAGTTGCCACTAGGGACAGGAGAGGGGGAAATGGAACAGTAGCATTCCAAAAGCACAGAATTTCAACTGGGAAGAAGGAATATACTCAATACCACTGAAATGAAGTCCTAAAAATGGTTACAATGATAGGGCTGAAGTAATGGTTATAATGATAAGGGGGCATGGCATTTGCCTTAAACACAGCAGACCCACGTTGAACTTCTGAGATCCCATATGGTCCCCTGAGCCCACCAGGAGTGATCCTTAAGCATGATGATATGGTCCAATCCCCTCCCCCCCAAATGGTTACAATGACAAAATTTACACTATGTTTTTCCACAATTAAAATGAGTTGAGGGATTGGAAATGTGGCTCAGTGGTGGAGCACCTGCCTTAAGTATATTCAGTCCTGGGCTCAACCCCTATTAAAAAAAATTTTTTTTTTAAAGTTGATGTAAAGAAACAGTGAGTAGAGATGATGTGGCCTGAATTAAGTGGGCGGGTGAACACCTAAGTCTGGTAAACACTGTCCCACTCCCTATTGATATTTGCATGAAAATCAGTACTTTGAATTTTTTGTTGTTTCGATGATTCCTGGGGGGGGAAAAAGAGCTCTTAAACACTCTGTGTTAACCAAGTAGGTAGAAAGAAATCGAGAAAACCTACTTTGTACAAGTGTTTCACTTTTCATCTCTTTACATCTAACCAGGTGTAGGCAGCAGCCCAGGTTCATAGACTGGGCCCCACTGCAAGGAAGCGGCCAGACCACCTGACACCCCAACATCATCTACACCCACTCTATGCTCTGAGCCATTTGGGGAGTTCCTCACTGCTTCCTATTTATTACATTTCACCCTGTAAAAAAATCCCACTCAGCTGGGTGTTTGAAGCTATGGATCATGATAGAAGCAAATCGTGTCTCTTACTGCACAGTACCCCTCCGCTAAAGTACCTCAAGCTCAGTTCCGTCCTTCCTCCCTCCATCCTTTTCCATTCTTCTTTTTTTGCTTCCTTCCGTCTTTTTTCTTTTGTTTTGGCTGTGGTCAGGAGTCACTCCTGGCAGTGCTTATGGACCCATATGTGGTGACGGAAATGGAACCTGGATCAGCCTACATGCAATCAAGCAAGCAAGCGCCTTACCCATTGTACTATCTCTCCAGCTCATTTCCTCACTTTCAAGTTTCCTCAACCTGTTTCCTCACTTTGAAGCCAGGTGTGGTTATCTTATTTCTTATGAAAGCAGGTGTAGTATTCCCTCTCCGTGGACAACACCAAAGTCCACAGAGGCAAACAACCCATCACTACAAAGCACCAGTCCCCAACCACTTAGCCAAAACCACAGTTCACATTTGGGTCAATACAGATCCCGTTATTACTGGGCACATGCACATATCAAAGATGTTTTTGAAGTGGCTTTACAATACAGTCTTAGCACTTGGTTTACAGCAAATACATTATGAATATTCCTTCTTCAATAGCGGTTAAAACAATTGCATAGTGTAGAGAAAACAGTTTGTCAGGCACTTTTCTTGGGAAAATTAGATGTCTTGAGAAAAAAAAAAGTGCAGGATGTCCTTGACTTATGCAGCTTTCTATAAATGATAGCAACTGGCTTTCAACTTAGCTTTTTAACTTGCTTCTGTGCCAGTATAATCAAACTACACAATCCATTTTTTTGTTTCTAATTTTGCTCTAATTTCCATCCTTGTCTCTACTTAGTCTCCTTGACACACGTGCTTCCACTAATCCAGTGCCCTGTCCCTCACCTCTATTATCTAAACCTCCTCTCCTACCCACTCCCCATAGAGTTCCTTTTCCTTTCCTTTTCAAGATACTGTCATGACTTTGATAGACTAAAGCAAAACTTTATCCTCTGTTCCACATTAGGATTACCCTTTAATGGGAAGGTAAAATTGTTAATAAGAAACTTTTGAATAAGAACATGTTATCAAGGGGCCAGAGTGATAGTACAGCGGGTAGGGCATTTGCCTTGCATGCGGCCGACCCAGGTTCAATTCCCAGCATTCCATATTGTCCCCTGAGCACTGGCAAGAGTGGTTCATGAGTGCAAAGCCAGGAGTAACCCCTGAGCATCGCTAGTTGTGACCACCCTCTCTGCCCCTCCCCCCGAAAAAAGAACATATTATCAATTGGCACATGTATAGGGCTTGAGTACCATTTTTAATTTATTTGGGGTTTCTCCCTAGTGGTGCTTGGAAGGCCCAAGGAGGGAACCTGGGGCCATGAACATGCTGGGCTTGCTCTCTAGCCCTTTGAGTTATCTCCTTCAGCCCAGGGCTAACTTAAAAATTAAGTTTTTAGGGGAGGAGAGAGCAGAGGAAAGTAGCTGGTATTTAAGGAAACTTCAGAGACTATAATGGAAATGTCTTTATCAGTTTGAGGTAATTAAAAAATATCAGACTTTATTGACCATAAAATTTGCCCGACAAAAATTGCACATAAATATGGTAGCTTTGTAGAACGAGGCAGAAGCCAGGGAGCAAGAGCACGGTGTGCACAGACGGTGCTAACCCAGGAGTCCCGGAGGCTGTGAGGTGGTCATCCATCACCTGGCCATCTGGAAGGGAGGGACACAAGTCATTAAAGAAAAACCCTCAGCAGTTTACCCTCCGGTGATCCCCCAAATCAATGAAGTGCCAGAAGGTTTATAGGCTCAACAGCACTGACCAGGGAAGGAATCAAGAATTCCCTGATAAAACCTTACAACCAGAGTTGCCAATAATCTAACTGGCTCTTTGAGGAGCTCAGCCTTTGCAGGATGGGGCAGGACTTGGTTTGACTCTGATGACGAGCAGATGGCAAATTTGTGGTCTCAAGTTCCAGGAAGAAAATAAGTTTCTCACCCACTTACTAAAGACCTATCGCAGAGCTGCGAGGCAGGATGCAAGGAGCCACACGCGCGCATGCGCTCTCTCTCTCTCTCTCTCTCTCTCTCTCTCTCTCTCTCTCTCTCTCTCTCTCGCTCTCGCTCTCTCTGGGGAGGGGCCCCATGTACTCCAACAAAGCATTGATTTGCTTTTATTTACTTCATGAACTTTAACATCCCCAACTTTTACCCCCCCACCTCTTCTGTTTCTCATTTTGTTTTGTTTAGGGGACACACCCTGCAAGGCTCAGGGCTTACTTATGGCTCTGCCTTCAGTAATCATTCCTGGCAGGACTTAAGGAACCATATGTAGTGTTGGGGACCTAACCTGGGGTGGCCACATGCAAGGCAAGAGCCCTGCCCACTGAAATATTACTCTGGTTCAAACATCTCCAACTTCTAACATTCACAGCATCAAAACTAGGAGAGGCCTCTGAACTTGGGCAGTCCTAGATAATGGCTCAGAAGGCTGGCCTGTGATCCTCTCTAGGTGCCTGGTGCCTGCCCTTCTAGTCTTTGTTCTAAAATCAATGAAAATCAGTAAGGCCAAAGGGGCAGGGTGGGAAGAGTCTTCCATGGTCTTTAAAGGTGTGTGTGTGTGTGTGTGTGTGTGTGTGTGTGTGTGTGTGTGTGTGTGTTGGGAGGTT
The DNA here is from genome assembly GCF_029834395.1 of Sorex fumeus. Lineage (NCBI taxonomy): Eukaryota > Metazoa > Chordata > Mammalia > Eulipotyphla > Soricidae > Sorex > Sorex fumeus. The sequence goes on along the minus strand of NW_026606129.1, from coordinate 47,980,155 downwards.
GTGAAGCCTCAGGGGGGAAGAAATGCATTCACTGGAGTTGGGAATCTCTGACCCTGTCTTAGGGGTGCACACCAACTGAGTTATTCCTCATGGAAACTCTCTGAGTCTTACAGCCCAGAGGAAAGGGAATAAAACAGCATGACTGTACTACTTTACTTAACAAGTCTTTTCTTGTGTATTTTTCTCAGAATCAGTTCACATTCTGTAATGTGTCAACAGAACTGAGGGAGAATCCAATAAACACAGGATGGCAGGGTTACTGTCCCATCTAGGGTCCTGGGGTGTCTAGATGCAGAACTTGGGCTGCCAGGCTCTCCCCAAGTCATAGAGAGACCCCAATAACTCAGCACCAGATGCAACTAGCCCAGAATGGCAAAAAGGGCTCTGTCCACTCACCACAACCAGGTAGAAATGCCTGTGAAAAGCAGCGAAGCTGGCCATGCCAGCACTTACACATGGAACACTTCCTGGGCAGCCAGGAGCCATGGCGCAGGGAACCGCAGTTCCTGTGAATGAACAGAGATGGTGAGACATGCATACCTTAGATGCTTCCCACCTGCAGCCTCCTTCCTACTCCACATACCCTTTAAAAGCTTACTATGGAACTGGAGCGATAGTACAGTGGGTAAGGGTTTGCCTTGCACACATCTGATCCAGGTTCAATCCCCAGCACCCCATCTGGTCCTACAACCCCACTGAGAGTGATTCCCTGAGCACAGTGCCAAAAGCCCTGAGCACCACTGGGTGTGTCCCCTAACCCTCCCGCCCCCAAACAAAACAAAACAAACAAAAAGCTTACTCTTTGCGCACATCATGCTCACAGTTGCGTCCATAGAAGGAGGGGGGGCAGGCACAGAACGACCCCAGCATGCAGGTTCCCCCATTCAAACAGCAGGTTCTGTTGAGCTCCTTACCTGAAATGTGCAAAGAGGTGGCTGAGTGGGTGGGGGTACTGCACAGGTGAGTGTCCCTAGAAAAGGCGGGCACAGTGCTCCCCAGAGGGTTCATGACACACTGACTGCACAAACCAACTTGGCTGACCGAGTGCTTCTTTGGCCACCCATGTCCCCTACTGGAGAAACCCTTTTCATGCATAGGACAGTGGTGGGTCCCCAGGGTGAAGTGAAATCACATAGAGGAGTGTGTTTCCCAGAGGTGAAGAACACAGTCTTGGCCGAAGCAATAGGACAGCTGGTAGGATGCTTGTCTTGAACACTGGGGTTTTATTCCTATCACCCCATATAGTCCCCTGAGTCCCACCAGGAGTGATCCTAAGTGCAGAAGCAGGAGTAAGACCTGGGTAATGACAGGGTGTGTCCTAAAACAAACAAAAAATGAAACAAACAAACAAAAAAAACACCCTCTAGACCTGAGGACATGATCAGTGCACACCTTGTATGAAGTTCCATGTTTGGTCCTGGCACCATAAAAAAGAAGGGTGAGAACACACTGCCTATTTCATCTCCATGAGGAGACCACTCCGGCCTTTGCTTGACACGGGAACCAGAACCACACTCTTCAGAGAAAGTGTCAAGGAGATTCTCAGGAGCCCCATGCTGGCTCAGTACAGGGAGAGTACAGGGTTAAGGATAAGGGAAGTCGCTCTTACTGTCCAGGATTCCCGGGGAAGACACAAACTGCAAAGACTGAAGGCGAACTGCAGGCTCCTCGCGGGGTCCAATGTTGTCACTTCTGCTGGCCAGACCTGTATGAAGGACAAGGTCACCACTATGAAACCAACCCCCTTGGAGTTGGTGTTTCTGGCTCCATGTCAGGGGTCAAAAGAACAAAAAGTCTCACCAGCAACTAATTCCAATGCTCTGGAAATGACCATGATCCAAATCACACTAGGAAAAGGAAATCAAACACCAGTTAGCAGAGCAAAACAAATAAAGTCTCTTGAGTTCATGTGGGGTAAGAGCACAGACTACTAAGGAGACGTTGTAGAACACGGCCTTTTTTTTCTCTTGGCGTTCTTTTAAAATGATTGGCTAATTCATACATACAAAATGAAGAACAGTTGTGAGGGAAAAAAAGTCTAATATCCACCTGTTTTCAATATATTTTATTACTTCTTAGGGTCTGTCCTCAATTCACGAAGTTTTAAGTTGGCATAACATTTGTATCTTCTCTTTCATGTACAAGCTCCCCTGAATATCGTTTTCAGATAACTATTTAAAAATGGCTGCTTGACAGTCCAGGCAATTGATGAATCACATTTTACAAACAATTTCATCTGGCTCTTGTTGTTTTAAAAAGATTTGTAGATTAGGTCTAGAATGATAGTACAGGGGTTTGCCTTGCATGTGAGGACCTGGTTTAATCCTGGCACCCAGATGGAGCACAGAGCTCTCTCACCCCTACCCCCGCTGAGTGTCACTCCAAATCCACCCACCCCACAATTATTTAGAATTAAAAAAAATTCCAATTACTCTTAGTAGATTTGCAAATATTGACTACACCTTCTTAGAAGCAGGTCTTTCATTTGGTTGAAATATTGACCTTAATAGCCATTTCAGTGTGCAGTCTTAACCTCATTAAAATGTTACAAGTAAAAACAATGACATAGTTGCTTCTAACCCTTCAGATCTTTAAGGAAAAAACAGCCAACCTGCTGGCGGTTCTCCTAAAGCTCAAGTCAAACAAAATTAAGTAGGTGTAGAACATCATTTCCTAAACCCACCAAGTTCACAGTCAGGATTCCCCCCCTACCTGGAAGAGAAGCGCTCCATCTTCCGGCAGTCTTTAGCACCTAACAATTTGGGGGTGTGGGAGCGGGGGAAGTTAGCAGGACTTCAATTCACAGCCATTGCCAAAACACCCAGAGGCGAACATCAATATTTCTTGACCTGAGATCTGGAACTTGATGGGAAAAGGATCCCCGCGGGGGCCAGGATGTGTGGGGAAAATCCTCAGAGAAAGCTTTGACCCTAAGTCAAAGACTCAGCTTTCCAGGGACCCTCCGCCGCCTGCGACGACCCCCTGGAAAGGAGCGGGCGGACCCCGCGGTGGGAGGGGAGGCGGGGCACCCACCGGTTCAAAGCCAAACCCCTGGAGGGTGGAGGCGTGAGGCTGGGGGACACAAAGAGGGAGAATGGGCTGGGCGGAGTCCGGCGAAACTGGATAACAGGCCCTAATGTCTCTATTGTTAGCTGCGGGTCAAAACATCAGATTTGGTAGGGGTGGGGGGTGGGGGCTGGAGGGGGAGTCAATCACTCTAGCGCGCGATTCCAGGTAACAGGAGACCCGGAGAGTAATTTGCATCACCAGGAAACACCCAAGGCCGTGTTTGGGTCTCTCAAAGCATTTCAAGCTTCCCTGTCCCCGCTCCGGGAAGGGGACTACATTTTATTTCTTAAGCATTTTTTTTTTCCCCTAAAGAAGAGTGCAGGTGGCCGACCTCGAGTACAGTGGGTAAGGCGCTTGCCCTGCACGCAGCCTGCCCGGGTTCGACCCCCAGCATCCCTACTGGTTCCCCGAGTTCCGCCAGGAGTGATTCCTGAGTGCTGAGCCAGGAGGAACCCCTGAGCATCGCCGGGTGTGGCCCCCAAATTAAAACTAATAAATAAAAGAGGCGGTGGTGCTGAGGTCCCGGGGATGCTCGGTGGTGGGGTAAGGGTACGCTGCCCAGGGTGGGAAGTAAGGCGAGGCCTGGCCGTGGAGGTGGGAGCGCCAGAGTGCGCGGTTCCTGACCTGGCGTGGGTACGCGGGAAGTCGGGCGCACCCGCGTGGCAAGGCGGGGGGGGGGGGGCACAGGGCCACGGCCGGGTGTGCCGCGCTGCAGCCTGGCCTCCAGGCCCCACCTGGACTCAGGCTCACCCCCAACCCCCACTACCCGCTGCAGCCACTGGCATGCCTGGAGAGTAAAAGCGTTCCCTGGTTTGGCGGCTCCTGGAGCCTCCTCTAGGGATGCGCGTGCGCTCGGAACCGCGGTGCCCGGGCGGATTTCATCGGGGCCTTGGTGTGTCCAAGTCCCTCATAAAGGTCGTTTAACGCTTTGCTTCTAAAGAGAAAGCCAGATGGTTGCCTCCTGCCGGCAGGCCCGCATGCACGGAGCTTTGTGAGTCCCTTCTGGTTCCCTTCCCCCATCCCTGTGGGCCGGATTTACCCAGGGCAGAAGGAACCCGCAGAGTTCAAGGCCATTTCCGCTTCAGCTTCTGCCTGTGGGAATGTTCTGGCCCCAGGTGTCGGGAAACGCCATCGTTTGCTTCTACACCTGCAGCGGAGGAAGAATTAATTTTTAAAATAATAATAATAAAAAGAAGGATGGGGTAAGTTTCCGGGAGACCTATGCTGGATGCAGCTCATTTATTTATAATTTAGCAGCATTTCCAAGTGACTCTGGGAGCTGAAGCTTGGCACCTTGTGTGGCCCAGAGCGTGTGAATATGCGTCAGTGGGCTCACTGAGCTTCAGAGCACCAGGGACACTGGCCGGAAGCTCTGGGACCGGGCTTCGGGGAAGATCAGAGCATAAGAGAGCTAATCATACCTTTGCCAACTGACTGAGGGGGGCCCGCCACCTCCAACCAAGAAGCATCAAAGCAAAGTGCACCACTTGAACTTTTTGCAAGTCCCAGGCCTGCTGACCTAAGGGGTGCTGGCATCTCACTTTCTGGGGGAAGCAATTAGTGGCATGGCATGGCGAATTTAGGGGTCTTTTCCTTGGGGGCTAAGTAGGTCTGCAGCACTATACCTTTGCACTGGTACTGAAGGGGTGAAGGGGGCTGTGGCGAAATTTTTAGAACCTGAGCTGGAACAGGTGGTCACATCCCCATCTTCAGAGAGGGAGAAATCAAAGTAGAGACCCTGAGTCAGGTGGCAATGTTAGTGTATGTGTGTGTGTGTATGTGTGTGTGTGTGTTTCCATCCCAACCCTAGGATAGACTTTTCTGCCACATAAGCTTCCTTTTAATCCAAGGAGGGGCATGTATGAAAACATTTGCGCTGTCCATGAACTCAGAGGGGAGTAGCCCTGGATGCAGGGCGAATGGTCTGGGCCAGGTTTGGGGATCAGAAGGGGAGGGAGGGGCTTCAGCACTGAGAGACCATGTCAGGGGTCGGAACTGGCCCTACAGAGGCAGTGAGCTCTCCAAGAGAGTGAGATAGGGTGGGAGGGAAACAGGCAGGGTGAGATTAGAAAGAGAATGGCCCCAAACTCAAGAAATTCCTGTCACGGAATGTCAGGAGAATGGGCCCAGGATATGCAGAAGATAATCCTTTCAAACATCCTGCTCTCTCCCACCCCCTTTGTTTTACGCATCTGTGTGCCTTAAATCCACTAAAAAGGGGCCCAGAGCGATAGTACAGCAGGTAGGGCGATTATCCTTTCAGGTAGTCAATCTGAGTTCGAGAGTTAGTATCCCATCTGGTTCTCTGAACACCACCAGCAATTCCTGAGAGTGCAGAGCCAGGAGTAACCCCTGAGCAACACCGAGTATCACCCAAAAAGAAAAGAAAAAAAAAACACCCAAAAAAGCCACCTTATAAAGTGCAGAAAATAGGAAAAGAAAAGGTTTTTCCCCTTTTTCAGGCCAGTTAAAGAACTGGCCATCCTGCCCTGACGCTCTGCTCTCCTCCACTCTGCTCTGCTCCCCTCTTGTCCCCCTTCCCTCCCCTCCCCTCCCCTCCTTCTCTCTCCCCTCCCCTCCCCCTCTCCTCCCTCCTCTCCTCTCTCCTTCCTCTCCCTTTCCCTCTCCTCCCCTCCCTTCCTCCCTCCCTCCCTCCCTTCCTTCCTTCCTTCCTCCCATCCTTCCTTCCATAAAACGATCCCACCTCCAATCTCAACCACCCTGTAACCTCATCCCTCCATGGATGATCCCAGGTTCCCACACCCAGACTGACTCCCTGACAAATACGTTTTTCAATTTGCGTGCTTGCAAAAGTACTGGGGTCTGGAGGTTTAGATACAGGTACCTCGCCCCTACGCCACAGATGAGTCCGAGGCCCCTGTCCCTTGCCCAGTCTTCTGTTTCAGTCCTGAGAGTGCTAGAACTCCTTGAGTTGTCTGTCATGACTCAGCGGAGAAAAGCCAGTCACCCTGACTTGTCATCGTGGTGACTATCAAGCCCTTCTGCCTCTCTGGTGGGGGGATGGAGCTCTGTCCCTGCAGAAGCGGCGGAGGCAGCCCAACCCTGGCCACCAAATGCTGTGTCTCAGAGACCCAGGGAGGCCAGGCTGGGGGTGGGGGCTACAGGAACTGCTATGGAATGGGACTCCCAAAGGAACACTAAGAGAAAGCTGAACATCAGAACCAAATGCTCTTGGTCTTGGGACGCTTCCAGTATTGCCTGCTGGTTGTGCTGCGGGGGATTAAGAAGTGGGATCACAAGGCCAGAGAAATAGTAGAGCGGGTCGGGAGCTTGTGACATGGGGAATGAATTCCCCGGTACCACAATGCCCCCCTCAGCCCCGCCAGGAGTGGTCACATATCCTGGCACAGAGCCAGGAGTAAATCCTGAACACCGCAAGGCTGGCCTCCAAAAACAAACAAAAAGCAGGGCCAAAAGGACAAACTAAGTGTTTACTGTCAATAAAGAAACATTTGACCTGAAAACTTAAAAATTGACTATGAGAAATCAATTTTTAGATTTCGAATAGTCCAAATTAAGTGTATGCATATCTCACCAACACAAGACATCAGATTCAGAGAGAGAAAGAGGTTAGTGTCAACTAGCCAGGTCCACTTAATTCCATGGATAGAGAACACAGAGTTAAAATCTGACTCAAGAGTTAAAGAACAGAACAGCCACAGTCACCGCATAGAGGTTAAGGTCAAAAACCACCTTTGTCACGGGCACCTAGGGACACCTTGAGTCTTACCTCGGTCATTGTTCTTGGAAGTTGCAGCGGCCCAAAGACAGCCGCGGGCCAGCTCAGGGACAACCTCCAACTCTGGAGTGTGGGGACCTCTAGCCCAGCCGGCTCCGGCAAACAAACAGCTTCTGATAAAAGCTAATGACTCGCTGTCTGCAGAGGCGCCCTAGGCCGGCTCATTAACAAGTTAATGGCTTTCTCTTCTCCCTGGCGAACTTTACAAATAGCAACTGGAAGTCTGTTTCGCATTTGCCACAGGCCTTTGTGTGCGGTTCAGGATTGATTCCTGCTCTCAAAAATCTACAGGTCCAGGGGCTGGAGAGGTGGTACAGGAGATAGGATGCTTGCCTTACACGCGGCCAGTCTGGGTTTGATCCTGAGCCCTGCTAGGAGTGACCCCTGAGTGCAGAACCCGGAGTAAGCCCTGAGCTCTGCTGGTTAAAGCTTCCATACCAACTCCACCCTCCTCGCCCCCCCCCCCCCCCCAACAACAACAACAACTAAAACCCCTGCAGGCCCAGTGTGGAAAAAAACGTGCCATCTGAGTCATTTTCAAGCTTTATCTAAGAAGGCATTGTATAAAAAACACGCAGAGGATTTCATTTATATGTGTGTTTGGGAGAGAGCTAGTATAAATTCCTAGGTAGCCATATCATCAACTATGTTACTAATGATCATGACATGCTTCTGCATGGTGGGGAGGCGGAGAGACAAATTTGGAGGCCACATTTAGTAGTGCTCAGGATTTAATCCTGACTGTGCTCAGGAGTGGCCCTTGGCAGAGCTCAGGAGACCATACATGGTGCTGAGGCAGTGTCTCTGGGAATCACATGGGATGCTGGGGATCAAACCCAGGTAGACTGTGTGCAAGACAAACGCCCTACCCGGTGCACTATAGTTCCAGCCCTATTTTTTTTTTTTAAAAGAGTTAATGTTGTAGATTTAAATAACCAAGAGGCAGGAGCAATGAAGACCCAAACTCTTCAGACTGAAGATGTACTAGTTGGAGCCAGTTGGGTAGGAAGGATCAAGTGACCTCAAGTGACCAATTGATGAATCCCAGCTTATTACAATACAATTGCAAAATAAGACCTCACCCACCTGTGCATTTGTAATTTGCGACTCCTGGAAGTGACCAAGTCTAGGAAATACGACTTCTGTCAGGAACTTGGTGGTACCTTGACTCCAGGACATCTCCATGCCATAGTCTTCTTTCTTCCCTGAAAAACTTTGAATATTCCACTCCTAATTGATTTTTCCCATTCCTTTACCTTCATAAATCAGATGTTTGTGTGAGCTGGTGTTAGTCTCTCCGGAGGATGCCTGCACTCTGGACTCTGACTTTCAAAACTCCTTAATAAATCCTTCCTACTCTTTATTTCTCCGACTCTCTTTGAATTCTTTCCTATGCAGGTCAGACAAACCTGGCACCAGATTGGTACCTAAGGGCTGAGGTTCTGACCCTCACTTAGTAAGATGCTTTAAGTCTGGGTCAAATTAATGATGGGAATCAGATACCAGGGTCGGCATCTGAATTAGAAAGGGGATGTCCTTATGGCAGATTCCTTCATTTTATTGTCCTCTGTTCTCTTATAGCTGAGAAATCAAGCCTCTGTTCCTACTAAGAAACCTACCCCCTCCCCCTTAGGTTGCATCCTCAGAAATTGGAATAAATATTACACACACACAACACACACACAAACACAAACACAAACACAGACCCCTCTAAAGAAGCAGCTAATCTCAGTTTGTAACACCACCTGGCCCCAGTACTGTGCTAGCAGATGGGAAGATAAGGTTAGTAAATGGGAGCCAAACTTGATCAGCAATTGGCCAGTTAGACCTTTTTAGGAAGAGGAAGAGAATGCGGCAGGTTCCTTATGTTCAGGCTTTCGTGACCTTCTAGGGGAAACAGAACTGTGCAGGGCTTGCGGGACAGATCTGCAGCCCAAGCCCTGCTCAGCTCGGACTGAGGCTCCTCCTGGCTCTGTGCTCAGGGGTCATACCTGGCAGTCCTGGTTGAAGGGGGGAGAGCACATGGTGCTAAAGCCTCCTGCATGCAATGCCTGTGTTGCAGCCAGTTGCACTATCTCCCAAACTTCCGGAGTCCACCTTCTGCTGTCAGCACTGAATAATCAGCCACTGCTTCTCTTGACTCTTCAGTTACACCAGGACCTCAGACTGGGCTGGAAACCGCACCCGGGGATGCCCAGTTCACACGTCCCCACCCAGAGGCAACGAATCCTCCTCAGAGCCATTTGGCTTCTTACTGATGCCCCTTTATAAGGCCTCCATAACCTTTCCTTGTCTCCCTCTTACAAGAGGTGGCCAGGAGATGGGACAGCAGGGCTGCCAGGGTCCATGAGGGAGGGACCCAAACCAGATTAAGCCAACTCTGGGAAAGTTTACAGGTGACCCTGAGAGATCTAGTCCAGCATTTCAGAGGCTCACTCTTGCTGGTGCTTTGTCCAGGAGGGACATCAGCATAATGTTTGAACGGTGCCTGAGCAGGACTGAGAAAGAGACACTATGGGAGGTGGCTACTAGCTTGGGAATAGATTCCCTGGCCCCCAACTCTGGGATTCTTACAGGTTGTGCTTCCTGGAGGCAGAAGGGGCTCCTTACTGCTGGATCTTCCATCCTGAGAAGATAAGACCACCTGGTGTCAGACTTTCCTGCCAGGAGATAGTCAGCAATGGAGAAAATTGGGGCATACCAGACAATGGGAACAAAAGAAACATTTGAGAATGCCAAATATTTGGGGGAAGAAAAATAGATTAAAACCCACATAGTCAAGGAGTGATAGCGCAGAGGGTAGGGTGCTTGCCTTGCATGTGGCTGACCTGGGTTTGATTCCTGGCACCCCTAAGGCCAGGTAGGAGTGATTCCTGAGTGCAGAGCCAGGTGGAAACCCTAAGCACCACCAGGTGAAGCCCCCAAACCAAGACAACCACCATCACCAATACCAAAAAGCCCACATATCTATTTAGTGCTGCTGCCCTCTTCTTAGGCCAGTCCACTCCCAACATCTTCAATAAAATCTGTCACTGTCTTGCCTTGGGTCTCCTGAGTGAACTCTTGCTCAGGGAGACCAGGACTGAGACAATACAACAACATCACCACTCCCAGAATAAAGGCTCAAAAGTATATTTTATTGGTAAATTTCTAGTACTAGAATTGCTTGGAAAAAGTGGGGACACTTCTGAATTATTCCCCCAGGAAATTTTACCATTCCTTACCAGCTGACTATAAGAAGCATCTTAGATTTTGCTAGTTTTGTATATCAAAAATAGCTTCCTTCTTTGTTCCTGTACTGCTTGCATGTTTGTATTTCTTTCTCCTTGTTTGCTTATTTGTTTTGGTTTTTCTGATCATACCTGGTGGTTCTCAGGACTTTGTCCTGGCTCAGTGCTTAGGGATCAATCCTGGTGGGCTTGGGAGACCACATGGGGTGTCAGGGATCGAACTCGGGTTGGCTTCATGCAAGGCAAATGTCCTTCCCGTTATACTATCTTTTTGATCCTATATTTCATTTTCTAAAACCTGGCAGGTAGTTCTTAGAAAAAAATAGACGTTGCATCTTTTTTGAAACCACCCAGATGCTGTTCACTCTAGGAAACTCTTCCTGACAGTGTCCTGACTTCTGGTTGTATTGAGGGTAACTGATCTGGGATGCAGGACCCAGCATTTACCCCATTTTTGTTCTATGTTTTGGTTTGGGGCCATACCACCTGGTGGTGCTCAGAAGCTCCTCCTGTCTCTGTGTTCAGACATCAAGCATGGTTGTCCTAGTGGGACCATGTGGTCCCAAGGCCTCCTGCAGGCAAAGCCTATGTTCTAGCCTGTTGCTCTGTCTCTTGAACCCTCAGAGCTCACCTTATGTTGACAACATTGAATGGTGAACTGTTGGTTTTCTTGTCCTTTTTGTCCAGAAATACACTAGTCCAGAAATACCTGGGCTTCCCCAGCCTCTAGTGCAGCATCTTTATGTGTACTTCCTTTGGGCTAAGTCCTCCTCCATCCACCCCGTCTGCAGCTGACACAATAGTTCATTTTCAGCTCTACTTACTAAACGAAGGGGTGGGGAGGGGACCAGGCCTTTGAGAAGAACCACAGGAAAACAACTTGCTTCCCCTGTCCAGAGCCAGGAAATACAACAAATACCCGCTCCTCCCAACAATAAAGGAAAGAGAAACAATGTGCAAGCAATATTGAATTCCGGGCAACTTATTCCGGAGAGCTCAAAACAAAATAATCTTGATGTACTTAACTATAAACCGTGTCAGAAGAGGGAAGGTCTGATTTAGACTTTGTCATGCTATGACTTAGAATTCTTTGCCACTAAAAATCTTCTCTTTCCAATCAAATGCAACAAATATCAACCAGTTAGTAACTCTGTGCTGAGCACTGTGGGGGAGAAGAGAAGAGATCTACAAGATTATGCTCCCCCACCCCGCTCCCTGTAATCTAAGCCAAAAGCCTTTTTTTTTTTCTTTTTGAGTCACACCCGGCGATGCTCAGGGGTTACTCCTAACTTTGCACTCAGGAATCACTCCTGGCGGTGCTCGGGGGGTCATATGGGATGCTGGGAATTGAACCAGGGTCGGCCCCATGCAAGGCAAACGCCCTACCCGCTGTGCTATTGCTCCAGCCCCAACCAAGAGCCTTTTTACTGCTCCTGATTCCTTGTAGGTCAGGTCAGGGCCAGAACCCCAACTCACAGAGGGATGGATGGACAGACAGAGTCCTAGGGATTAAATTTAAGCAAGCCTGGGTCTTACTTGGTTTCATGTGAATTGAAGACTCATTTAAAAGTGTTTCTTAAGGGGCTGGGGATAAAGCACTTGTCTTGCATGTGGTCTACCGGGTTTTATCCCTAGCAACCTATGGTCCCCAAAGCAGTGCCAGGAGTGATTCCTGAGTATAGAGCCAGGAGTAAGCCCTGAACACCACTTGGCGTGGCTCCAAAACTTAGGGGAAAAAAAAACCTTCTTAAATGGAGTTTTGTATTTGATTACATCCTGGCATTCTTTAATGACACAATGGTATAATGGTTTGGGAATGAATTAAATGTAACTGGAGGGCTGGAAGCTGCAGTGTAAAACCCAAACTGTATCAGAAATGGACTAAAGTGTTCCACAGACTAACTTCCAGAATGAGAACAGCCCCTGGGCACTTTGACGTGCGCTTGGCTCTGTGGAAACAGCTGAGTCAAGCTGGACTTTCACTTGCACACTTGCGAGAACTGGGCACTGATACATAAGGATTGTAGTAAGCCAAGAAGTCCCTATCAATTCGTTAGCAGTGATGTAAAGCAAAGCAAACACTTTTGTTTGTTTGTTTTGGTGAGCATACCCAGTGACACTCAGGAGTTATTTCTGGCTTTGCTCCCAACAGGGCTCAGGGACCATATAGCTTGTCAGGAATTGAACTCAGGTCAGCTCCATACAAGGTAAACACCCTACCTGCTGTGCTTTAGCTTCTGCTCAGCAAATACTTTAAAGCTTTTTTGGGGTGTCTCTTGAATTTATAAAGTATATGGAAGTGGGCAGAAAAGAAATTTCCTTTTTTTTTTTTTTTTTTTGCACAGGCAATGCACAGGGGTTACTCCTGGCTCTGCACTCAGGAATTATTCCTAACAGTGGGATGGTGCTCAGGGAACCATATGGGATGCTGGGAATCGAACCTGGGTCAGCCGCATGCAAGGCAAACGCACTACCCACTGTGCTATGGCTCCAACCCCCAGAATAAATTTTCTATGACTCCCTTGAGTTCCTCTCTGGCCCGTGCAGCAATCAGTTAACACTAGGCAGCTTAGTAAGAGAACAAAAACCCACATTCAGTTACACATGAGTGGAGAATTTACATGGATATCAAGGACTAGGACACCGAGTGTCTTTATCCTGGGCATAAAATGATCCACCTAACAGTGAACAACAATGTCACACCATTACAACTTGGTGCCAGTGTCCCAGGGTTGCTGCTGTGCCCCCATGCCCACACCCAAGGTCATGCTTCTTGGGGTTTCTCAGTAAATGTGTTGATGCGTTCACCCTGTGGACGTTAATCTGCTCCAAACAGATTTTTTAACTTTAGCTTCTTAGCCTTCAGGGGCCATCAACACCTGAACCCAGAGAAGCCCTAAGATAAATACCCACTATAGCCATGGCAGGTTCTGGACAGGCCTGCCTGTTTTTGGCTTTTCTTTCTTTCTTTCTTTCTTTCTTTCTTTCTTTCTTTCTTTCTTTCTTTCTTTCTTAACCCCAGAAAGTCTAGTTTTTGCCTAAATCAACCCCCCCCCCCACCTCCCTCCAGGGCGGGATGGGGAGGGGAAGGAGAAGAAACATAAAGTTGCAGTAAGCTTTTCTTATTGCACAATATGACAGATTTAAAAAGAGAATGCCGATCCTTAAGGCCTCAGACAAGAGGAAATGGACCTAAGTGTTTAATGTTGGAAGGCCAGTGCCAGCAGGATGTGTAGCGGATCACGTTTCTAGAGGTCGAGGAGTGAGCCAGAACAGACATTTGCAGAACAAAAACACCAGGCATGCATGTACCGGGCTGATAAGGGACAGAGGACTGGACACAGCTGAACTGGTGAAGAGAGAGTGGGATGTAGGTGACAGGTGAGGTCTGGACTCCCAGAGATCATGAGACTTAACCTGCCTAGAAGTTTGTGCCCTGACAGTGGAAATCTACAGACCCTGAATAGGTCTATGTATTTAGTTTTTGAGCCACACCTGGTGGTACTCAGGGCTTACTTGTGGCTCTGCATCAGGGATCACTTCTGTCAGGCTGAGTGGACCATATAGGATGCTGGGACCAAACCTGGGTTGACCACGTGCAAGGCAAGCGCCCTACCCCTGCTAGAGCTTCAGCCCCTGGGTCTGTGTGTTTAAATGCTGTTTCTGGCACTGGAGCTGATAGAAATGATGGCAATCGAGTAGCCAGGTCACACAAAGACCTGAATGGGGAGTTGGTCAGATGAGGTGAAGGGAACAGCTAGGACACACAGAGACCTGAATGAGGAGTTGGTCAGATGAGGTGAAGGGACATTAGGCAAAATTTTCAGGGTCTGTGGAGATTCAGTGGAGAGGGAGAGGTGTCAGGGTTCGTTTTCAGGGGGTTGTACAGTTTCTGATTCCCTGAGGGCTTAGAAAAAGACATTCATGTGTAACATAAGGGCCAACAGGCTGGCGGACACCATACAGTAGCTCAGGAAGGTCCACAGGTCTCATGGGCCTGTGTCAATGTCCACCTTCAGAGCAAGCTCCTGAGTCACGTGTCCTAGGATAAGGTGATGCAATTCCACTGCCTTACAAGGCAGTGACCACTCACATCAACCGAGGAATCAGACAGTGTCTGATGTAATTCCCCCTGCCAAAGGACAGCACATGTCATCCTGTTTTGTTTCTGATATTTTCCAAGGTTAGGCAGAATATTGGGCTGGAGCGATAGCACAGTGGGTAGGGTGTTTGCCTTGCACGCAGCTGACCCGGCTTCAATTCCTCCGCCCCTCTCAGAGAGCCCTGCAAGCAACTGAGAGTATCCTGCCTGCACAGCAGAACCTGGCAAGTGGTGTATTTGATATGCCAAAATCATTAACAACCAGTCTCACAATGGAGACGTTACTGGGCCTGCTCGAGCAAATCACGGGAGGGCAGTTCTACAGTGCTACAGGCAGAATATTCTAAAACACCATACTTGTGCATGACATACAACAGGCAGACAAAACATATTAGCTATTGGGAGGGCTTGTGGCTATGTGGTACAGCATATACCTCGGATGTCTGAGGCACGGGTTTGATTATCAACACTGGAAAAAAAAGCTTTTTTTTTGTCTGTTGGAAAGTTTTTGTTTTTACTCTTTATATGCATTTTATTTTAACCTTATAATAATGGTGGTACCAACATTTCTGGGGTCAAAAAGGGCCCTGGCACATATGGACCCACGTTCTGTCCAGGCGACAGCCAAAAGGGAAAAATCTTTCAACACCATTTTACCCTCCGCGGGGAAGCGTGCTCAGAGGGAATTTAGGATAAGCATTCTTGATAACCGCAATTTGGCATGCCCAAAGAATCCTTCCTGGGTTTGCTAACTGGTCCTCGCCATTGGCAAAGTCATCCTCTAGAGGGCGCTGGTGAGTACTCCGTCAAATCTGCAATAGGACCAGCCCTTGTGCGGTAAATTTTCCCGGCACAGATGACAACGCTCCCGGCGCGGGCACTGGCGCAGATATGAGTTCTGGATTCTTTCAGTTAAACATATATTTGTGAAGAGGTCTGGCCTTTTCCTAGGAAAAGAAAAACGAAAAACAAGAGTCTCAGAGAGGACACAGTTTCCCGTTGCCCGCCCCAGGGGAGGGAGGGGGAGGTTGGGGGGGGCGGGGGGGGGAGCTGCCTGAGGATTACCCTCAGGGGCTGTCCAAGTCTAGACTCCAGGACCTGGACTTGGAGGCGGAGGGGGGAGGTGCGGCGGGTAGCGGTACTACAGCATCATCTTGTGTGAGTCTGAATTTCCTGGCAGGCAGCTGCATGAACAAGGTATGGAGGATCAGGTGAAATGAACTTTCATAGTATATTTTGCTTAGTCTCATGTACCCAAAATATTCCAAACACTACCATTTCATCCTGGAGTTGTGAGAAGGATCTCATATGAGGTCAAGTATAGACTTCTGGGACCTGGGTGTTGTGTGTGGGAGGTTTTTTTTTTAGCAGAGAGAGTGAAGGGGTGAGTCAGGAGCCTCACCACTTGCTTCCACCTACATGGGAAGCATTTAGTAATGGTAATTGAAGTAGAGTGAAATGGTTTATGGAGTGGGGTTTTTCATTCTTCTATAATTAAATCATAAAATGGGGGCGATCGGCTGGTGAGACCAGGACTTGCCTGGAAAAAGGCTTTGCGGTGCTGGTGACTCAGTGCTCCTATGGGAGTCTGAGACATAGAATGGCCATGAAGATATTTTGTCCCCTGAGAATGTGGGGTGTGCAACCCCTTGGGAGGTGAGGTTGACTTGTGCATGTCCCTGTAGCCTGTATTTCCAGAGATGCTACAAGACCAGGCTGAAGCTGACTTGCATAGAAAAGTGGGAGCTCTATAAAACCATCTCATTGGTAGTAACAATAAGGTTGTGGAGAAAAGGGGCTGCTTCCAGTAGTGAGGGGAACCTTAGGAAGGGAAGCCCACAGGGTACAAATCAATCTGCCACTCTTTGGGAGTTCAGAAAATACCAGGTCTTTCTGGAAACATGTAGCCCCAAATTAGCAATCTGTACACAGCGAGTTAATACAAGAATGGCCATTCATTAGATGCACATAAGCACAGTTTGCATTATAATGTTCTTCCTGGTTCATTTCTGGGAAGTAAAGCAACCTTGGGGGCATTTTGAAAATAGCTTTCCGTGAATCCCACTCTAGGGGTAATCCGATTGGGTCATGCCAGTAAGGGTCCAGTGGGAGTCTGCACCAGATGGAGCTAATTCCGGACCCTTGTCATTTGGTTGTGGTTTCTAGGACAGCAGGATGGGCATCAAGAATTGTCTCCAGGAGCTGAGTCTCAGTCCCTCTCTGACCTCTTGACAAACTGCATTTTAACAAGAACCTGGGTGGTTTGGGCAGAAGGCTGCCAGATACATATGATACGATATAGGACAAGTTCTACCAAACATTTTAGAAAACCAACAAGCAAATTTTTAGTTTACAATTCATGCATGTTTAAGACTTGCTATTAAAGTTATTTCTCTTTGCCTGGAACTAAAGTCTAATGTAATTGCCTGTATTTATAATTTGATAAATTTCTCAACCCTCTCTGGGTGTACAGTCTAGGCTCTACCATAACTCGTTACCCCAACACTGGCATCACAGAGAGGTCCCCTAGGATTTGTAAATAATCTGTGGAGAATATATTTTTCCTATTCAATTATGATTAAGCTTTTGAGGGTCAGAGAGATAGTTCAGGGGTTAAGGCCACTTTCCTTGCATGTGACTGACCACAGCTGGATCCACAGCACTGCATACGGTCCCCCAAGCACTGCTTGGTGTGCCCCACCCTGCAAGACCCCCCAAAGTTAGAAGATTATTTTGAAAACAAGAAGTAGATATGATTAAGACTTTGAATATTAGTTCTCTTTTGTAAATAGAGATAATATTGAGGTGGTTTCTGAACCGAAACTGTCCTTTCACTTACATTCTTTGGGGGGGTGGGGGGGTAGCTTGTCTTTTGTGCTATTCTCAGCGGTGCTCAGGGTCTACTTTTGGCTCCATGATAGGAATTCATCCCCAGCAGTGCTCAGGTGACTGTGCGTGTGTAAGGCAAGCACCTTTCTGCATGATCTCTCCAGCTCTTAATTTTTACCTGTGGCTTAAATATAGTAAAAAACAACCAAACCTTAAAAACAAAAACAAAACCAAAAACACCTAACATAAGTGCTAAGTAGGCAATCCGTTGTGTATCAAAGGAGAAAATGATAGGAAATTCTTTCCTAGAGGCTTGGAAGATGCTCACGGGTGAGGGGGAAGCATATACTTTGTAAATTTGGGGGCCAGGTTCACTCCCAGGCACCAGCAGACCAGCCTGGAGCTGTCAGACCCACAAAACAGGGCTGAGGATCACTGGAGTGAACCTGAGTCCCTGAGCACTGCTGGGGAGCCCCAACCCCCAATTCTAACCTAAAGTAAGTTAAAGCACACTTGCCACTTTAGAGTTATGACTTAAAATAGCGACAAAGCCCCATCCACAAAGCATACATTTTAAAATGGCAATTTAAATATTATAAATGTCAAAAAATAGAAAATATTTAATGTAGAAAATAGTCCTTCTAAAGTCAACTCCTTCTTTGTGATTAGAATTATTATGCATATATTTGACCAAAGATGTTTTTCTGTTTTAGGGTAAAGGTGCTTGAGTAGACTTTATCAAGAAGGGAATTTGCGTGTATTTGTGTGCGTGTGTGTGTGTGTGTGTGCATATGTGTGTGTATATACACATACACTCAATCACTGATTATTAACTGTTGATTATTAACTGTTAAACTGTCACAGTCTCTCTGTAGAGAGTTTGATATCAGTATAGCAAATTTGCCCAAGTTTCGTTTTTTTTTGGGGGGGGGGTTAGGGGGCTTACTTCTGGCTCTGTGCTCAGGGATCACTCATGGTGGGCTCAGGGGACCATATGGGATACTGGGGATCAAAACTAGTCTGCTGCAAATACCCTGCCTGTTGTACTATCTCTACAGACCTGCAGATTTGCCCAGTTAATAAAATATTTGAGGAGAATTCAGACCCTACACTCACATATATTTTAGGAAATTAGAAAAACAAATGAAAAGGAGGTCCAGGTGTGGACTGGTACCAGTACTTTGCTGTATGTGATTATTCTACACATCCAGGATCTTTTTCTGTTTTTTTTTTTCCCCTTTTTGCTTTTTAAAGGGTCACACCTGGAGATGTTATTCAGGTGTTATTCCTAGCTCTGCATTCAGAAGTTACTCCTGGTGGTGCTCAGGGAACCATATAGAATTACCATATGGGTTGCCATAGATCAAACCATATGGGATGCCAGAGATTGAACCCGGGTCAGCTGCTTGCAAGGCAAGCGCTCTCCCTGCTGTACTATTGCTTTGGCCCCTAAGAATCCAGGATCTAAAGCTCAACCTCAAGAAATCAACAAATGTTGTAAAGCAAGGCAAGTTAATTCCAATAAATCTCTTTGAAGGACAGGAGATAAGGATGATAAATAAGATGCTTGACTTGCTTGAGGCTGACCAGGGTTTGATCCTCGGCACCCTGAGCACAGGGGTAGGAATAAACACCGAGCACAGCCAAGTGTGGCTCCCCCCCCCAAACAAACAACAAAACAAAAACAATGTTCCTTTGAAAACGCTTGTCCAATGACTAACCTTTGTTCTAAAATAGATGGCTGGATGGTAAACGGCATCTTATTCCAGAGGAGCATTTTGTTTTGTTCTGTTCTTAACAGGCGAGAACAGATTTTTGTTTGGGGGCTATAATGGCACTGCTCAAGGCTTATTTACTGCCTCTGTACTTAGGGGCCACTCCTGGCAGGTTCTGGGGACCATATATAGTGCTGGGGATTGAACCCTGATGGCTGAATGCAAGGCGGCTGTACTATCTCTCCAGTTCCAGAACAGATTTTAAAAACAGACCTTTGACATCTGCTGGCTTAGAACACTTGCAACACATTTTTTACATTCCTTGGGTCACAAGCCTCTTTCTCCTGCTTGCTGGGTGCCCAGAACCATTCCCTCCTGCGTCCAGCTTTATCTTGACACTTCAGGACCTCCAGCGAGACCAGGCGGGCTCAGCGCCAGCCTCCGCGGAGGGAGGCGCAGATAATCCCGGGTTAGCGGGCTCCAACTGGCCGGCTTGTCATCTGCTCCGTGCCAGGCGCTCCTCTACGAAATCTGTTTTGTCTCCTGCCGGGCTGAGTCACATAGAATAGATAGAGAGTTTATCAGCACATGTCCTCCAGATCATATTATCAGCTTACAAATATAGCCTGTTAGCACACACCGGCCCGAGGCTCCGGCGCAGGGCTGCCACAGGCGTAAACAGCCCCGCGCCCCGTTAGTCCACGTCGCGGCCAGGGCCAGGCAGGTAGGTGGTCGCCAGGGGCTGCCCGGGGCGCAGAGCGGAGCCTCCTGGACCTGGGGAGAGGGCTTGAGGGGAAGTGCAGGCTTGGGGCGCATACTTGGAGGATGCAGTGCCGGTTTGAGTCTTGCCCACAGTGTCAGGGCAGAGCAGGGGGGTAGAGGGGTGCGGTGGGAAGCATTTAAACAGAGCCCCAGAGCTCAGGGTTGAGGATTACGAGGGGTTTATCTGTTCTGTTGGGGGCCAGAGTTGGAGTTGACCGAGAAAGGAAGGAGAGAACGTGGGCGTGCAGAGCAGTAGCTGACCCTGACCCCTCACAACTCCTCCTCCCACGGTGTCCAGATTAACTGTTTGTTCACCTTGACCTCTGCAGCGGTCTCCCTGCCCAGTCCAGCTTGGAATCCTGCCTGCTGGCACGGGGACCCAGGGGGGAAGTGGTGGGAGGCTCTGCCGAGAACAGGATATAATCTGCTCCCAGAACTCAGGGCCCAGGTGTTCTCCCCATAACCTCTGCTAATCTGGGAGGGTGAACCCCCCCAGGACCCTTGTGCTTCTTCTTTATTTGTTTATTTATTTGGCTTTTGGGCCACACCTAGTGGTGCTCAGGGTTTAATGCCTGGCACTATGCTTAGGGATCACTCCTGGAAGTGCTCAGTGGATCAGATGGGGTGCCAGGGATCAGCCGCAGGCAAGGCAAGCACCCGATCCACTGTACTATCTTTCTAGCCCTCTTGCTCACATTTAATTGATAAATGAGATAGACATCACTTTAAAAAATTTGATATCGGGACTGGAGCAATAGCACAGCGGGTAGGGCATTTGCCTTGCACGCAGCCGACCTGGGTTTGATTCCCAGCATCCCATATGGTCCCCTGAGCACCGCCAGGAGTAACTCCTGAGTGTATGAACCAGGAGTAACTCCTGTGCACCGCAGGGTATGACCCAAAAAGCAAAAAAAAAAATTGATATATATATATATATATATATATTTATCTTGACTCCATGCCTGGCACTTTCAGTATGACCGTGGTGTGATCCTTACACATTCCCTGGAGCTGGGTACTGATATCAATATAGCATATTTTGACATCAGTATAGTAATAACGGTCCAGATGGGCTCAGCCAGGCTCAGAGAGCTTAGGAAGTTAACTCCTGCCCAGGCAGGTGACTCAGATGGCCTCCGGGGCTTTGCTGTGCTTTGCTGTGCCCACTAACCTCCTCTAGTGATTCACATAATGTGTTTTACTGACCTTCCTGGCTCTCCATGTACCAACTTTTTTCTGTTCCAGGGGTCTAAGGTAGTAGTAGTACATGAGGTTAGAATGGAATGAAAGTCCTTCTTTGCTGAGGGGTCTTCCACTGTACCTTGGTTACAGAAATTCCTACTGGTGGGTAGGAGAGATATGATGGGCGGGTAGGATGCTTATCTTGCATGCAGCTGACCTTGGTTTGATTCTCACTGTTACCTATGGTCCCTGAAGCCTGCTAAGGTTATTCCCTGAGCACAGAGCCAGGAGACAGCCCTGAACATCACTGGGCGTAGCTGAAAAACAAACAAACAAAAAAACAAGAAAAGAAAGAGAAATGCTCATTGATTGAATCAGCCAGATGAATCACCTGCCTCTGAGTACCATCTTCATAGCTGATAACCCTGGGAGAATGCCCTGGAAGGTCTGGAGGTGGGTCGCCCAAGGCAGAAGGGAGTCTGACTAGGGGGTAGGTGGGACAGGGGCTATCAGGCCTTTCCCCCAGGTGGGCACAGGGGACCTGGCATCAGTTTTCGCCTCATTTCCCATGTCTCCCAGCCTGGCAATCCCCTTGACTTGTGGCCGAGACACCTTGATACATCCTGTGAGTCTCTGTGGTGTTACTCACATATGGGCCACCCAGCCTGTCTGTTCTTGACTAGAGACCAGAGAGTCCCCTCCCGTGGAACCCTGGCATAGGAATGCAGAGAGGAGCGAGGGCTCGAGTGCCAGGGCACATGTTTTTCCAGGCAGGTGCTCTGTCTCTGAAGTATAGATGGACGTTTCTGACATGAGACTCTGGCAGGACTGGGATGGGGTGGGGGCAGCGTGGGAGACAATCTAGCAGCCTTTCAGCGGGTCCTTTCCCTTCCCACTGTCCTGTCCTTGGGGGAGTCTCCCTGCCTGTCCTCTGGCTACCAGAGCTGCTCTTTCAGCCCTGTCCTCCCATCTCTGCACTGTCTTGGCATGCGTCCCTTCAGCATCTGTGCTCCCTTCTAGGTGGGGACTTGGCTGCATGTACTGAGTACCCAGAACTGTCACTTCTTAGGGTGCCCTTGAATCGAAGGGCAGATGGAACCTAATAACCTAGGAACCCGAAGCCTGTCCGGTAGGCCTCAGTATGGGCTTCAGAAGCAGGAGTCTGTGTCTGCCGCCCTCATGGTTTCCCTGGTTCCTCCTGTCTTTGACCCTGTGCCTGTGCAGAGTCCAGTGGCCAATTTGAGGGGATCAGATGCTGAACTCAGATCTGGGAGTTGCAGGTTCTTCTCAGTTGGAGGCATAGACACATAACATAGAAGGAAGCAAACGATCAAGTCATTGAGTTTTTCTATTATGTGCCACGAAGGATATACACCACAATCCAAGAGAGAAAAGAGTGGGGGCCTCCCTTAGGTTCTGACCCAGGCTAAGGAGGAGTCACTGCAGCTGAGTTTGGGGGGGGTGTATCAGGGGAAGCTGTGGAATTGGGGGAAAATTTCAAGGCAGGGGAGCAGTGTGGACAGAGCTCTGAGGTGGGAGAAACTGTGCAAGATGGGCATGTGAGGGGGGTGGGATTAGGGGCTGGTGTCTTCCTCTTGCTCCTAGGGAGGCTCCAGAGGACTCGAGCAGAGCAGCTATTGTTTATATTTATTTATTTATTTATTTATTTATTTTTGGGTTACACCTGTGATGCACAGGGGTTACTCCTGGCTCTGCACTCAGGAGTTACGCCTGGCGATGCTCAGAGGACCATATGGGATGCTGGGAATCGAACCCGGGTTGGCCGCCTGCAAGGCAAACTCCCTACTATACTATCTGTACTATACTACAAATAGTACTATACTGTACTATCTCTCCGGCCCCAGGGCAGCTATTGTTGAGAAACAACTCTCATGCATGGGTGTGTGGCAAGTGGATTGGACACTGGTGAACTGAAAGTTTGGAGACCAGGTATGAGGTGGCACTAGAAGGTGGTGAGAAAAACATGTCCTCTGGACCTAAACAATAAATTGGATGCATGAGTGTTGGTGTGAATGTGTGTGTGTGTGCACGTGTGTGTATGTGTGTGAGAGTGAATATGAATGTGTGAACCAATGAGTGTGTGTGCACACAGGAGTGTGAGAGTATGAGTCTAAATATGGCATGTGAGTGTGTGTGTGTATGTGTGTGTGTGTGTGTGTGAGAGAGAGAGAGAGTGTGAGAGAGAGAGAGAGAGAGAAGAGCGAGCATGTGTAGATGTCCACATAATGTGTGGATAGAGTGAAGAAATAGCATAAAGGAGTATGGGCCAGATATTGATGGGGTCCAGAAATGGGATTAAGGCAGCCTGGGGTGTCTGGAGGAATCATGTGTCTCTGAGGTCTGGGTGAAACATCCAAGTGTCTGAGTCAAGGAAGCAATTAGGCATAGAAAGCGGCATCACTGTAGACGAACTCTCTTTAAGTGCCCCAATTTTCCTGTCTACCACAGGAGTTACTTGTTTTGCACAAGTCACTCCAATGCTCTAAAACAACTTAAAACAAAAAAGACATTTATTTTCCCAGAGTTTCTGAGGGCCTGACACCCAGAGTGGCTTTACGGAGTGACTGTGGCTCAGGGTCTCCCTGGAAGTTGTAGTCAAGCTGCTGGTTGGGCCACAGCCATGTGAAGGCTGTGAAGATGGGCGGGGGCAGGCGGCCTGCTGACTGCTGACTGCTGACACTGATGTAGACTCTTGGTTTCCCTGGGGAGCCCTCCACAGGGTGACTCCAGTGTCCACTCCACAAGGCAGCTGAATTCCCAGAGTGAGTAATCGGAGAGAGAGAGAGCAGGAGCTCATCTCAGACTCACCCTCTCATTCTGCTCCTTAGAAGTGAGTAGAGCTGAAGGAATTCAGCTCTACTCTCCCACTTCCCCCATTGCTTTTTGTTGTGGCAAATAAACATAAGATAGATTTTACCATCATTGCCGTTATAAGAACTGGAGTGATAGCACAGCGGGTAGGGTGTTTAGCTTGCATGCAGCTGACTCGGGTTCGATTCCTCCGTCCCTCTCGGAGAGTCCAACAAGCTACCGAGAGTATCCTGCCTGCACGGCAGAGCCTGGCAAGCTACTTGTGGCATATTGGATATGCCCAAAACAGTAACAACAAGTCTCACAATGGAGATGTTACTGGTGCCCGCACGAGAAAATCAATGAACAATGGGACGACAGTGCTACAGTGCTATGGTTATAAAGTTTAGTGGTGCTATGTACATTCATATTGTTGGGCTAACATCACCAGAAGCCTTTCATCTGTTAGAACTAAAACTCCAGCCCATTAGCACGTCACTCCCTTTCTCCCACCTCCTGGACCACTCCTCTGCGTTTGACTCTGTGATTTGGTTTGGATAAGCGCTTTGTATACATAGAATTATACAGTCTTTGACTTTGTGTCATGAGTTTATTTCAGTTAGTTTAATGTCATCAAGCTTTGTCCATGCTATAGCATGTGCCAGAAATTTCTTCCTTTTTAAGTCCAAACCGTCACTGGATGTCGGTACATTTTGCTTATTCAAGGGCTCTTGTGTTACCTCCACATTTTAGCTATTGGGAATAGTGCTGCTCTGGATATGGGGGTGCAAATGACTCTTCCACAGCTTGCTTTGAGTTATTTGAAGAATATACCAGGCTGTTTGTAATATTCATTCATTCCTGTTGGAGAGCCCGGCAAGCTACCGAGAGTATCCCGCCCACAGGTGCAGAGCCTGGCAAGCTCCCCGTGGCATATTCGATATGCCAAAATCAGTAACGACAATAGGTCTCATTCCCCTGACCCTGAAAGAGCCTCCAATCATTGGGAAAAGACGAGTAAGTAGAGGTTGCTAAAATCTCAGGACTGGGAGGAATTTAGATGTTACTGGCACCCGCTCGAGTAAATTGAAGATCAACGGGATGACAGTGATGCAGTGATACCTTATATTTTGGCAGGGAAACATTGGGCCCAAGTGCTGCTCAGGATGTGAGTTGTTCTACAACTGGTCTGAATGGCTCAGTGCTTGGCCTGGTGAGGTGGTGCTGCTTGGGCCCAGCCATTCTGGTGGCCTCTAGGCAGTGGTGTTGGGGGGGTAGGGTGGGGTTATACTGTGCTGGGGCTTGAGCCCTGGGTTTATTCATGGAAGGGGTAAATCCCTGACCTCTGTGCTGTCTTCCTGGTCCTAGTTCCACTTTTGTTTGTTTTTTGTTTGGGGGCCATATCCAGTGGTGCATAGTGCTTACTCCTGTTGTGTGTTCAGGGATTTCTTCTGGTAGGGCTTGGGGAACCATATGGAGTGCCAGGGTTCAAACTTGGGTTGGCAGTTTGATCCCTGGCAAATACACCATGCTCAGTTCTACCCTTTTAAATGGAAGCATGTCAAGGAATTCTTGGCTATAATTTTTAAAAGCCATTAAATTTGTCGAAGGGAAAAAAATTGCATTTTACTTTTCACTGAGACTGGGACCAACAAATTCTCACCCACAGGCATGGCATGTGAGCACTATTAGAGCACATGGGACTGTGAGCCCTGGAGACTTAGTCAAATGTCCCCTGTGTCATTGTTCCCCCTCTCCACTCAACCCCTATCCATCCAGCAAGATGTAGCTGGCAGCTGCTCAGGGCGTATAGTGGTCGCCGTGCAAATGTCCAACTTAGACACTAAGCAGGAGCTGGTGACTTAGCAAGTCCTCTTGTCTCCAACTTGCTGCTCAGAGTGAGATGGTCAGTAGGAGAGGACATATAGGGATTGGGTGTCACTGAAACAGAGCATGAGGCTGACCAGGGATTGTTCCCTCCCATATCACTCTGCCGTCTTTCACTTGTCCTCAGATTTTCTCCCAGGCCAATGCAGGGCGGGAACAGCCAGCGTGCATGAGTGGGCCAGCAAGCTGGCTGCAGGGGCAGCCTGAATAGGGCATGGGTGGGGCAGCATGCTGGCTGCACTCATGGCCTTTCCTGTTTTCTCTTTTTTTGTTTTTGGGTCACAGTATCCATTGCTCGGGGTCTATTTCTGGCTCTGTGCTCAGGAGTGACCCTGATGGTATTCGGGGGACCATATATGGTGATGGGGTTTGGAAGGAGTTGGTAGGAGACGAGGCCAAGCACCTTAGCCCCTGAACTACCTCTTCTCTTATTTGCAAGGACTGACATGATAGCTTAGTTTTTGCCTGGCATATTTATGGTCTTGCCGTGACTAATTATAAAAGAAAGAAAGAAACTTTGCTGACTGCTGCAGTAAATCAGAAGACATTTCCTGGAGGAATTTTCTTTTCCACCATGAATCCAAGGTCTAAGATTCTCCGGTTGTTGATATTTCACGGGGGGCCTGGAAGGCCACGTCCTGGAGAGCAGGAACCTGAGCACACTCAGTGCTCTTTTGTCCTCCCAGGTTCTTTCTTTTTGGGAAGATGCGCTGTACTGTGGACAGTACAGAGCCAATCAGGAGAGTCTGTGCACAGCCAGGTCTGCAGAAGGAGATAAAGTCAGATGCTAACTTGGAACTGTGACTCTTTGCTGACAAACCGGGGAGGGCCCTACCAAACTCTGCATCCTGGTGGTATGTCTGGAAATCTTCCTTACAAAAATTATAAAGTAGTTCACAATATTTGATTACATTTAATATTCAAATACCAATCCCACCACTATTACACCTTCCCACCACCATAGTTTGGTGTTCATCCCGAACCCCAATCCCTTCCCCAAAGCAGAATTGAAATAATATATTTCCCTCTAAGGTTGGTTGCCTCCTATTTTGAATCCCATCAAATGTGGTGCGATACTCTTGGATGATGGGTAAGAAGTGTCCTAAGAAGTGTTAAGTGGCTGCAAATGCGGCAGGGAAAGGTTCATGCATGGGTGAGGCTCAGCCTGAGCATGTGAAAAGTGGCTGGGCAGCTGTTGAGTTCTGGAGGTTTTCGACTGCTGGGGCTGGGTCCCTTGGGGTGGGGAGCGGTCTCACCCACCCCACTCTGGGGCGCCCTGAGTGAAATGGAATCTCCTTCCTTTCAGAGGCAATTGCCTTATTTGTGTCAAGGGTCTCAGATGGAGTCTCTGGGTTTGTAGCTTAAATTTTCTTTTCTATGTGCAGAAGCATGGAATTCGGCCTGCTGGCTTCCTGTTGCTAGATGGGCCATAAGTCCTGTCTTCCGAACTGGGGCACAGGGTGATCTTTGATTCCAGGAATGTCACTATTTCATCAACCAGCTGCCATTCTGTCCCAAGCAAACCTTACAAAAGAAGGGGTAACAAAAGACTTGCAGTTCTGGCCTGAGGACTGAGGAGGGGAGGGGTTGGGGTCTCAGGAATCTGGGAGGATCTGGGAGATCTGGGGAGGCAGGAGCTTAGATAACCCATTAGGTTGTTTATGATCTTCTGAGCTCACCCCCAAACAGCAGACCCTCCAGTCCCTGCTCAGGAGACAGCTAAAAGGACTCCAGGATAGACCATAGCCACTGCCCCCCCATGGCCACTGGGTGGCGGTCATGCACCAGAGCATCACCATGCTCTGACTGGAGGGGTGTGATCTGCACTGGAACCAATAAATCACCTGTCAGTGGCACCCCTCATTGTCTGTGCTCTGTGATAGGTCTTGGAATTCCCTTAAGTATTTAAGTCCCATCGATGAGCAACATATTAATCCTAGGAGACGGCACTGGAGGGACACGTCATAGGAAGAAGGCTCTCTGTCCCTGTGGGTGTGGGATTTCCATGGATGCCAGCCCCAGCCCTGGGTCCACACAACATGGACCTTTTGCAGCCTGGTATTCTTGCCTAGCAATAACCTGACTGTGACTCTCACCCAGGAGACAGAGCCCACCTGGAGCTCATGTTGATGAGGTCCCTGGAGGTCCCTGGACTTACTGTGACATCTCTGTGTGCAAGATTGTGTGGCCCAAAGGGACGCACACTGAGCACCTGCATGGTACTTGGATGCTGACTGCATGCCCACACATGGGGGTCTGATCAAATGGCCTTCCTTGGCCTGCACTGAGAGATGGTGGTCCAGCACCTTCAGATCAGAGCACAGAATTGCTCTCTATGGGCAGAACCATGACCTCTGAGGTGAAGTTGGAACCATCCTCCAGGTCTGCTTGTTTCAGTCTCCCTCTGCCCTGAACTACGAATGAAAAGACAAACAATATTAGTGCAGACATAGAAGATGTAAGGAAGAAAATGGACATTTTAGAGGTAAAAGAGACAACAGTTGAAATCAAATACTCCCTGATGGGCTCACAAAAGATGGAGATAACCTAGCAAACAGGTAGGAAACAGAGAAGCAAGGAAAGGGGATATTGCCAATTTGAAAAAAATTAAAATTAAAAAGAAGAAAAAGATTTACAAAAGAATGAACAGGGCTCAAGAATATGATACACGGAATGGTAAAAGGCCATTTCTGTATGTGTGTGTGTGTGTGTGTGTGTGTGTGTGTGTGTGTGTGTGTGTTTAATAAGAGTCCCAGAGGAGGGAGAAATAATTCGGTGCAGAAAAAATTAGTTGAAAAATGGATGGCTGAAAATCCCCAAATTTGGCAAGAGGTATTGATTATTGATCAGAGAAGTGAAGCAAATATCCATCAGGATAAGTCCAAAGAAATGCATGCCTAGATTCATTATATTTGAACAGAGGAAAATGAATGATACCCTGACGCCCCCTCCCCTGCCAAAAAAACCCCAAAACAAAATTTAAAAAACCCATTCCAGGTAGCTCCCTCCTCACCGCCCCCCAGCCCCCGCCAAAACCCAAAATAAATAAAAGAGCACAAGAAAAAGGATACATCCCCTATAGGAGAAGGAGGGTTCAAATGACAGCAAATTCCACATCAGAAATCAGGGAGGCTTGAAAATACATGATTTATTTAAAGTGCTGAAAGGAAAGATTCAGAATCCTATGTCTAACAAAAATAATCTAGGAGAATTAAGATTGAAAAAAGAAATTCTTGGAACTGGGCATATGGCGCAAGTAGCAAGGTCCTGAGTTTGATCCAATACTGTGTATCCCCTAAACCCCTGGTACACTGGTGTGGCCCATTGGTCTATAAAGCAGCACCATTCACTAGAGCATTGTCAAGAGCAGCCTGGACTTCCTGTGCACTGTTGGGTCTGGTCCCCGCTTAAACAAAAGTTAAAGATGCTCTCTCTGGGTAAAGGAAACAGAATTTGTCAGCATACCTTCTCTGAAACAATTGTGTTTTGTTGTTGTTTGGCTGCTTTTAGTTTCTGGCCACACCTGCCAGTGTTCAAAGATCACTCCTGGTGATGCTCAGGAAACCGTATGTGGTGCTGGGGATGGAATTTGGGTTGGGGATGGAATTTGGGTTAACCATGTACAAGATAAGCACCAACTTGTCTTGCATCTCTCCATCTTCTCTAAAAGAAGTGTTAAGGGGACCAGGAAGTAGTTCAAAATGTTGGAGTGCATGTTTCATATGTGGGAGCTCCAGGTTTGATCCTTGGTGCTACCTGGTCCCCTGAGTGAGCACTGGCCAGTAAGACTTCCTCTCCACCCTCCAACGAAAACAAAAAAGGAATTATTAGGAATTATGTTTTTGGACAGCAGGGATATAATACCAGAGAGAATTTCAGCACAAAAGAAATGATGGCAGAAATCACGGTGGCTCTAATGTGCTAGCTTTCTCCTTGTGAATTCTTTCACATAACTTTTATGACTGGAGGCCAAAATGATAATATTATATCACATGAGACAACTACAGTGTAAGGGTGGAAGATTCAGGGGATTAGATGGTACTAAGGTTCTTATTGTCTCATGTGATGTGCTAAAATATCATTGCTAAGCAAACTGTGAAAATTAAGGAAATATATTTCATTCCCTAGGATGAACATGAAAACCTAAAGATTACCTAGAGAAACAGTTAAAAACTGCACAAAGAAAATAAAATGGAATATTACAATATGTTCAGACTTCTTTTTTTTTTATCTTTGTGTCACACCTGGTGAGACACAGGGGTTACTCCTGGCTTTGTATTCAGGAATTACTCCTGGAGGTGCTCGGAGGACCATGTGGGATACTGGGAGTCAAACCCGGGTCGGCCGCGTGCAAGGCAAGCGCCCTACTTGCTGTGTTACTGCTCCAATCCTTTTTTTGCTTGTTTTTTTGGGCCACACCTGGTAGTGCTCTGGGATTACTCCTGTCTCCTCTTTTAGGAATTATTTCTGGCAGTGCTCAGGAGACCAATGGGGTGCCAGGTATTGAAACGGGTTGGCTGTGTACAATGCTATCGCCCTATCTGCTGCACTATCTATCTGGCTCTAAAACATGTTCAGACAGTATGAAATAAAACAAGAAGTGTAAGTGAGAAAATGAGGAATCAAGCAGAAAGGAATAATAAAACAATAGGCCTTATTCTAAATATATCAGTAAATATATTGAATACAAATTATCCAGGCATACCAAGTTAATGACAGAGATTGTTAGAACTAATTAAATTATTAATTATTGGGGCTGGAGCGATAGCACAGCGGGTAGGGCGTTTGCTTTGCATGCAGCCAACATTGCCGACACAGGTTCGATTCCCAGCATCCCATATGGTCCCCTGAGCACCGCCAGGAGCAATTCCTGAGTGTATGAGCCAGGAGTAACCCCTGAGCATCGCCAGGTGTGACCCAAAAAGCAATCACATTGAAGGAATGACATAACAAATCTGTCTAAAAATCTAGACTTCAATATAGTAATAAATTCAGGTTAAAAGTGAAAGTAGGGAATCAAGGAAGAGAAATGACAAAATGTGAGAAACATTTCTCAAATCATATGTCCACTAAAGGACCTGCAAAGAACTATCAAGCCTCAACAACAAGAAGACAAGTAATTCAAATATCACGGTCACGGTCCTCCCGTTGTTCATCGATTTGCTGGAGCGGGCCCAGTAACGTCTCCATCATGAGACTTGTTGTTACTGTGTTTGGCATATCGAATATATCATGGGTAGCTTGCCAGGCTCTGCCGTGTGGGCGAAATACTCTCGGTAGCTTGCCGGGCTCTCCGAGAGGGACAAAGGAATCAAACTTGGGTTGGCCATGTTGGCCGCTTGTAAGGCAAATGCCCTACCACTCTGCATGGATATTTCTCTCAAGAAGGTATACCAGATGGCAATAAGAACAGAAAAAGATGTTCATCATCTGTAACTATTAGGGAAACGCAAATCAAAACAAAAATAAGGTATCACTTCCCACTCACTGGAACTGCTACCTGAACAAAGACAGGAAATAATAAGTGTTGGTAAGAAGTTGGGGAGTCTGGAACTCCCACACCCTGTTGAAAGGTTCAATTTTGGGCTACCCTGTGGCCTAGAATTCTTCTTCTAGGTGCTTTCTCAAAGGAACAGAGGACATATGTCCATACAAAAAACTGGCACCATTTGTGCTGTTGTCAAGCATCTCCTTTTGGTACAAATTTTAAGGAACAAAAGACTGCCCCAGATGCCGGAGATTAAAGCAAAAAAACAGAATGAGCTGGGGTCAGCCTTTTTAGCTTTTCAGACTAAAATTATGGACCTCAAAAGTTCAGCTGCACAAACAAGCTGGTTCTCTCAGTGACATTAGCAAGTCATTTATAGCAAGCACACCCTGGAGTCAGGAGATCAAATATTTGGTTTGGGATCCCCACTGACTGCTATTAAGAAGCGTCTGGGATTGGAGCAGAAACATTCAACTGCCCTATTATTTGCCAACTGACACAGTATGTTTGAGTAAATCAGGAAATAGGGTTAGCCAGTATGGTGCTGTGGCAGGGGCAAGCCTCAAACAATGTCTAGAAAGCTATTTCACTTGGGTGAAGGAGAGAAGAAGAAAGAGCTTAGTGGAAAGAGCATTCTTATGTGCTTTTATGTCCTGATCACTTTTTTAATTTTTTTATTTTCATTTTTTTATTTTCCTGCTCCATCCTGATTAAGAGTTGACTCCCTTGGGGGCAGTGAGTCAACTCTTAATCAGGATGGAGCAGGAAAATAAAAAGAGAGAAAGCTAGTGGAGTGTCGTGAGAGGGACGCCATCTGGATGGAGAGTTCTCTTGACCTGCTATTTGTTCATTCACTTGACAGTGTTTGTGGAGGCTCTACTTTGTGCCAAGCACTGTGGTAGGTCTCACTCAGATGTGGTGGCTCATGTGTCCCCATGCCTGACTTTTCTTGCAGTAGGAAAACCAGGGAAATGGAAATCTTGGGAGGATTCATGTTACAGGGAAACCTCACAGGATTTGTGCCAGGGGAATATGCCCCATGGGCCAGGGTGCGAGATTTGGTTTGCTTACAGGATGGGACTGGAGAGATAGTACAGCTGGTCGAGCACTTTGCCTTGCATGTGGCCAACCCAGATTTGATCCCTGGCATCCCATGTGGTCCCCTGAGTATTGCCAGGTGTAATTAGGTGTAATTCCTGAGTGCAGAGCAAGGAGTAACTCCTGGGCACCATTGGATGTGCCCAACAACCAAAACCATCACCACCAACAAAAACAAAACCCAAATCAAAATGGTGTACACCAGCCACCATTTCCCTAAGAGAGCCACGGAAGTGTGTGAGTGCATGTGTAAGTGTGGTGTGGTGTGTGTGTTGGGATATATGTATGTATGGTGTGTATGTGGTGTGTGAGTGTGTGTGATGGTGATGTGAGTGGTGTGTGTATATGTGGTGGGGCGTGTGGTGTATGTGTGGTATGTGTGGTGGTGTGTGATATGTATGTGTGGTTTATGTGGTGTTTGTATGTTGTGTGTGGCATGTGTACGTAATTGGTGGATATGTATGGTAGCATGTACAGGTGATATGTGTAGTGTGTTGGGGTGTGCGTGTGTGTGTGGTATGTGTGTACTAATGCATTCATCAGACTCCCCCCTGAGTTATAATCTACTCAAAGCTGAGCTTTCAGACTTTCATCAGAGCAGTTGACTGTGGCACCCTGAGGGGTCGGGAGACAGCTTGTGCTATTGCCCCAGGAGCTGGCTGATGCTGAGCTCTGTAGGAACGAAAACCACCAATAACCAAAGGACAACAGGTTCAATCTGCCTTGGTACAGTTGGTCATTCTTAGTTCATTTCTGGTTTTCATTCTTCTTCCCTTCTCCTCACTGTTCCTGTGATGTCAGGAGGTTGCATAACCTTGATGGCAGTGCTTGCTGGAGCTGCTCACTTTTAGCTTTGGAGCTCACGCACCTGGTGTGGCATGTGTGACTGGGTCCACTGTGCTGTGAGAGGGATGTTGTGTCTCGAACAGCAGTGTATGTGGGTGGGTCAGTACCAGCAGGCCAACTCATGACCTCAAGCTTCCACTGAGCCATCCCCAGGACTCTCATATTTTTTATTTTATTATTTTTTAAATGTATTATTATTATTATTATTATTATTTTGCTTTTTTAGGTCACACCCAGCGATGCTCAGGGGTTACTCCTGGCAGTGCTCGGAGGACCATATGGGGTGCTGGGAATGGAACCCAGGTCGGCCACGTACAAGGCAAATGCCCTACCCGCTGTGATATCGCTCCAGCCCGTCCTCATATTTTTTAAAGTACATTTAAAAACTATGATTTTCTATGCATGTATAAAGCTGCCGTATTCCTTCCTTCTTTCTTTCTTTCTTTCTTTCTTTCTTTCTTTCTTTCTTTCTTATAGGAAATTCCAGGCTCTCAAAATGGGACACAAAGTAGTTGTATTCGACATTTCTGGTGTCAGAACCTTGTGGGAAACTCGTGTCAAGAAGCACAAAGCTTGGCAGAAGAAGGAAGCAGAAAGGCTTGAGAAAAGTGCCTTGGAAAAGTATGTGCGTGTGCTGTAGCAATGGCTGCTTCTTTAGCACAGAGGGGCAGGAGGCCCAGGGCTGGGGAGCTGGGACGCCTTTCCTCTGGGCTGTGTGAGAACTTCAGAACGTTCTTGATGCTGTGTGGAATGAATCACAAGTTCTGTAGGTTCTGTAACGAGAGCATGAACATTGCTGAAGAACCAGGAAGTTCCCTGTACTTAAAAAAGCGAGAGTTATCTCTCCCTCCCATAATACCAAAGGGAATTATCATTAATTTAATGCAGAGGTAATCTTGGTAGCCGTTTTAGCCAGAAATTCCACCCCACTCACCTCTCCTGCGGGTCTTTGTTAAAGTTGCTAGTAATAATTCACATCTCTGATGGCCGAAGATTTCCTTTGCAGTCTCCCCAGGGCAGCGGGAACAAGAAAGGAGGGGACGAGAGGAATGTGGGGGGAGAGGGGGCTTGAGCCTGCAGTGAGGGCACTGTGGTAATGAGAATGTGACCATCGTGCATGCAGGGGCAGGGGTGGTGAATCTGAGGAGGGTAACGTGGCCTGTGCTGCTGTTGCAGGATAAAGGAGGAGTGGAACTTTGTGGCCGAGTGCAGGAAGAAAGGCATTGTCCCTGCGGTCTATGGCAAGGATGGCCTCACCGACACCAACGCCAGGCTTCTGGAAAAGATGGAGAGGAATGCGCTCATGCGGCCCGGCTCGCTTTCCAAGGAGAAAGGGAAAGGGCGCAGTTCGTTTGTGTTTGAACTGTCGGGGCAGCAATGGACGGTGAGTGGGTGTGCATCTGTGTGGGCCCCGGTGGGTGCTCAAGGCAGAGCTGCGCAGATATTGCTGCCCACAGAACTCACGGCTCCGACCCGGCCCTGGCCCAGTGAGCACTTTGCTCTTAGAGAACTTTGCTGTAGTGGAAGTTTATTATCAGCTGTAATCTGGTTTGTCTCCTCTCTTTCCGTAGGGGACTTTCAGTCTTAGAAAGAGTAGAAGGGGCTGGAGCGATAGTAGAGCAGGTAGGGCATTTGCCTTGCACATGGTTGACGGGGTTTGATTCCTAGAATCCCATATGGTCCTCTGAGCATGGCCAGGACGAATTCCTGAGTGCAAAGCCAGAAGTTTGCATCTCCGGGTTTGACCCAAAAGAAGCCAAAAAAAAAAAAAAAGAAAAAGAAAGAGTAGGGGTCTGGGAGGGACTGAGATCTCAGTTGGCTGCCCTTGGGATACTAGTGTTCTTAAGTGTTCTGTTGCCTTTCCCCTCTCCCTTCCCCTTCCCCTTCCTCTTGCCATCTCCTCCCCTTCCCTTCCCTCTCTTTCCCTTACGTCCCTTCCTCTCCCTTCCCTCTTTTCTCCTCTCCTCTTCTTCCCTCCTCTCCCCTTCCCTCTCATTTCCTTCCTTCTCCTTCCTTCCCCTTCCCAACCCTCTTCACTCTTATTCCCTTATTCCCCTCCCCTCCCCTCCCCTCCCCTCCCCTCCCCTCTCCCTCTCCCTCCCCTCCCCTCCCCTCCCCTCCCCTCCCCTCCCCTCCTCTCCTCTCCTCTCCTCTCCTCTCCTCTCCTCTCCTCTCCTCTCCTCTCCTCTCCTCTCCTCTCCTCTCCTCTCTCCTCTCTCTTCCCTCCCCTCCCCTTTCATTCCCCTTCTCTCCCTCCCCTCCCCTCCCCTCCCCTCCCCTCCCCTTCCCTCCCCTCCCCTCTCCTCTCCTCTCCTCTCCTCTCTCCTCTCTCTTCCCTCCCCTTCCCTTTCATTCCCTTTCTTCCTCTTCTCTCCCTCCCATTCCCTCCCCTCCCTTCCCCTCCCATTCCCTCCCTTCTCCTCCTTCTCATTCCTTCTCATTTCCTTCATTTCCCTTCTCTCCCTTCCCCTTCTCTTCCCTCTCATTCCCTCCCTTCCTCTCCCCTCCCCTTCCCTCCCTAATGAACTGACCTTTCCATTTCCCAGTACTTCTCACTGAGGTGTTGGTTGCCATGTGTGCAGGTATGTGTAGTCACAGAGGAACCTGGGCACACCCCTTAGAGAGTTTTCTTTCTGAGGTTTGCAGACCAGAACAGAGAGCCCCTCTTCCTTTCCTCAGGTGATCCCACATACTTTCTGTTTCCCCCACTCTCACTTGCCCATTGCTTGCAGAGGCACTTTGAGGCTTGTCCACACCTGATGTTTCCTGGGAGTGACCTGAGCCAATGAGCGTGGACTGCAGTTTATTTCAGTGGGACCTATAATCTCTCACTCTTGACCCCACTTTTGGGAAGAGTACTCTGGCCTGGGAGAGGACATATTGGGGTGATTCTGTCTCCTCACCAGCGTCCAGCTCATTCTGAGTGCTGAGTGCTGTTGGGAACTTAATTTTATTCATTTATTATTTTGAGTTTGGGGCCACACTGACCAGGTTCACCCTTGAACCTGGAGAGACAGTGCCCACATTCCTTCTTTCTCCTGTACCCCATCATTGGGTCCGTGGGAGTCTGTAGGGTGAGAAGGGGACGTGTCTGGTTTTCTCTTGGAGACTGTCATTGTCACTGTGCTGTAGGGTTCAATCTGTCTTGTCTAAAAGCAGCAGTGGGACCTCCCTGTTCACAGCCCCTCCTGAGAAGCAGAAGCTTCTTGATGGGTATTTAATGATGCCAGATAAGAGGGGCCTCGGAAGGGTCTGGGGAGGATCCATGGCCAATGGGGTCTTCATTGCTTAAGCCTTTTCCTCCCTTTCGGCCCGAGCTTGAGCCAAGTACATGAGGAGACAAGCCAGTCTCCAGAAGGGTGGATTTCAGCCACTTGTTCTGCACTCAGATTTGTGCTTCAGTCCTGCCTCTTAAAACAATTGAGAAGCCTTTCCTTTGCTACTGCTGATGCTTTGATTGTGGGGTGTAATGAGGGCTGCACATACTTGGTGTAGGGTGGGGGTGCTGGTGCTCGAATGCTCGGTCAAGGTGCTCGGGGACACACTGGGGCACAGTAGTCTGAGGGCACAGTGCTCCATGGAGGGACACTCCCAACCCAGGTATTTGCACATTTTCAGTTGTGGGGCTTGCTTTCGGAGGGCCCTACACTTTAGTTGGGGTGTCCCCATGAACCTGGCCAGGAGGCTTGCATGCTTTGTTGATCTTCTGGTTCTAAATAGCAGAGTTGCTGGCAGGAGGGATAGAACTCTTGGCCTCAAACTTCCAAAACAGGCGCTGTTTGCCATGGAATCATCTCCTGAGTCCCGAGAACCAGTTT
Organism: Sorex fumeus; assembly: GCF_029834395.1. Lineage (NCBI taxonomy): Eukaryota > Metazoa > Chordata > Mammalia > Eulipotyphla > Soricidae > Sorex > Sorex fumeus. Next base: position 47,943,558 of record NW_026606129.1, on the reverse strand, counting down.
TTCATCACCCTGTGAGGGGCTTGTGGCCTCAGCACAGCAGGGAGTCCCCCCACCTCACAGGATCTGGGGGCCTGGGTGGGGAGAAACCCATGGGGCCCCTGGGGCTGAGGTCATTCTTGTCCTTCCTGCTGTGAGAAGGAGCCCATGGGCCCTAGACACCAGTCCTTCTCCTCCTGGTCCCTCTCCCTTTTTGGTGGGGGTATTCAGGGGCTACTCCTGGCTCCTTGCTCAGGGATTGCTCCCAACAGGGCTGGGGGACCATGGGGTACAGGATCAAAACCAGGCCTCCTACACACACATCTGGTGTTCCAGCCCTGGGTTCTGCTCTTTCCAGGGAGATTGCCTCAATTTCCTCTCCAGCTCTCCCTGGACAACCCCCCACCGCCACCAACACCGTTAGTACCAAGTATTTCATTGTCTTGTGCTGGTCGTTTGTTCTATGAACAAATGAGTCCTGTGATTTGACCTTATTTTTCTATGCATCTAGCTCCCTCTCCATTTTACGCTTACGCTTTGGAAGTTTTTTTTTTTTTTCCCTTTCTTATCTATCTTTGGAGTGAAATCTTTTTTTTTTTTTTTGGAGGGTGAGGAAGGAGTTTTCTTTCTTGGGAGTTCCCCTTTCTTTGTCCTGCTAGGCTCTCTGGACAGCCGAGAGATACTGCGTGTCAGACGAGCCGTAAGCTCTGAGCATGCATCAGACAGTGGCTTAACTTGGGGGTGCAGCTACAGAGCCTCCATTTCACTGGTGTGCTCCCTCTACCCCGGGGAGTATGGATTTATGGATTGTCTGGAACTGGCGAGAGTCCAGGGAATTGGCTGCGCCCTTTTTATAGGCAGGACCAGGTCAGGGCCAGAGAGAACTCTGGGGTGAGAAGAGGGTGCTGGCTTGAGGAGGCTTGACCTGCATCCATTATCTTGTGTTTGCTCTCCACCCCCATCCTTGCTCTAGATATGCCTGGGAAATTCTCCATCCAGGAACCCTGTTTAATCCCTCGGTGGATATACTCAGCCCCTTGTTGGCAGGGGAAGATGCAAATGCTCTGAGACACGAATGTTTTCCTGATCTAGGGTCCTGCTGTGGGACCCTCAGAAGCCTATTCCCGAGAGGCGAGACCTGGCATGAGGAAAGTAGGCTTATCTGGAAAACAACCATTGATGGTGGTCTTGTCCATCCCACACTCCACCCATCCCCCACCAAAAAAAAAAAAAAAAAGAAAGAAAAAAGAAAAATCTAGCAGTCTTGCTCTCAGGCTGGGGCTGGTAGAGGAAATAGTTAAAAGAGTTCATCAGTCAGGGAGAGGCCTGGGCTCCTGGTCTCCAGCTGGCGTCAGGGGTGTGAATCACCCTGATGGTGGTGGCCTGTTTCCTGTAAAGCTTGGAGATAACATCGTGAGCTCCATGTGTCTTCTGGGCTCTCTGTGAAAGCTTAGGGAGTGCTCTGGTGGTCTGGAATTTGTCTTTCCCCTCTATCTGTGACCACCTACTTTAACGCTTAAGCACAACAACAACGGGAACATTCCTGAGTGCTGGAAACAGCAAAGGCCAAGGGGGTCTGAGAGAGGCTCTAGGTCGTTGTCATGTGGAGAGGATGAAACTCTAGTGCTATAAGGGGCAGAAGGGGGCTGTTTTGAGTTTCCCATCAGCTCCCTTTTTAGCTCTGCCCTCACTGGGTCTTCCCTTCCTGGGGCCTCTGGGGGTCCAGTGAGCTATTCTTGTGTCTGAGCTATTCCTGCCAGTGCTGGTCCAAGACTGAGCAGACTTGGAGGTACAGGGTTATCTTTTATTTTTATTTCATAATAAATCTCCCCCCATCCCCACTCACCTGTTAATAAATCATATTTAATGTGACCTCCACATTCGGTTATGTGACTCTCAAATGGAGTTTTGACCAGAATTAAAGTAGCCCAGGCTTTAACACACACACACACACCCACACACACACACACACACACACACCCATACCCCATCATCATCATCAACATCATCATCGTCATAGTCGTCATGATTATTATCATTATTATCATCATCATCACACATCTCCTAAATGAGTCATGTCAGGGTAGACTCAAGCTGTCTTTTTTTTTTTTTAATTTTTATTAGTGAAACACCATGAGGTGCAGTTGTAGAATTACAAATTTTTGTGCTTGGGTTTCAGTTATATAATGATCGAATACCCATCCTTCCACCAGGGCCCATTTTCCACCATCACTGATCCCAGTATCCCTCCCACCCCCTCATCCCCCTCCATCTCAACCTGCCTCTGTGGCAGGGCATTCCCTTTTGTTCTCTTTCTCCTTTTGGGTGCTTGACTCACGCTGTCTTAAGATGTTTCCCAAGTTGCTGAAATAGGCATGAGTATACTTTGCAGAGGTATATTGATCTTTCAGATGTGCCATCATTGAGGGAAATGAAAGCAGTTCTTTCCAGGGAAACCATATATTGACATTTCCATAAGGAACATAGGATCAGCTCCCCATGGACTCAGCTTTTTGTTTTGACTCAGAGCAGGAGGCAAATCATTTGGTCGGGGGTAACTGATCAGGAAGGGCTGATGTTTTGCCAGAAGCATTTGAGGTTTTGATTTTCATGCTACCATGAATTTTTGGCAACTTGAAATTGGGTTAATCGGTTATTGTAAAATTCCTAGCGACTTCAGATAATGTTTCTTGTTTTTTTTTTTTTAATTTGTTTTTGGGCCATATCTGGTGATACTCAGGGGTTTACTCCTGGCTCTGCACTCAGAAGTCACTCCTGGTGGGCTTGGGGGACCAGGTGGGATGCTGGCGATTGACCCTAGGTCTGCCATGGGCAAGGCAAGCACCCTATCTACCTATCACTCTGGCCCCTCTTATTTATTTATTTATATTTATTTTTATTTTTTCTTTTTGGGTCACACTTGGCAATGCACAGGGGTTACTCCTGGCTCTGCGCTCAGAAATTATTCCTGGCCATGCTCAGGGGAACTTATGGGATGCTGGGAATTGAACAAGGGTCAGCCGCGTTCAAAGCAAATGCCCTACCCGCTGTGCTACCGCTCCAGCCCCTATTTATTTATTTGTAACAGGGGCCATGCCAGGCAGTGCTGAAGGCCTGGTAACTGTCCTGGCCGGTTGTACTCAGGGTCTCCAGGGTCATACCTAGGGTGCTGGGGAATTTGGGGTGGGAAGCTGGGTGGCATATAGTACTTGGATTGAACTCCGGCCTTCGTACATGCTAGGCACGTGCCTCGCTGCTCGAGTTCTCTCCCAGGCTCCCCTGCTGCTTTCCCAAGTGCTCCAGCACAGACAGATGAGTCTGATGTCCTTTCAACAAAGGTGTGGTTTTGTGCGTGGAACACTCAACTTGGACCCAGGGAGGAGCTAGTCATGCCTGGTGTCATTCATTCTACCTTAGGAACTCCCGGAGTCACTGAAGGAGCAGACGCATCTGAAAGAGTGGTACATCAATAATACCCTGATCCAGACCATTCCCACCTACATCAAGCTGTTTGAAGCGATGAGAATCCTGGATCTGCCCCATAACCAACTGTCATATCTCCCAGCTGAAATCGGTATGTCCCCTAGCAGGCATCCTCTGGTCTCTTGTCTGATGAGCAGGCAGTGGTGGGCTGGGGATCCTGTTGGAATTTTTTTCTCCCTCCAGCCCAGCTGTCTCCGGGCAGGCAGTTTTTATGTTTCTGGAACTGCTTGCTCACAATGGCCCCTTTGGGGTGTTGAAACACAGTCTCACTAAAGGCAGCAGCAGCTCCAGACAGAGAGCACATACAGACATTAGCCCATTGCAGAAGGAGCTCAACATCTTGTGCATGAGCAAGGCTCTCATTAATTTTCATGAATTTCCTTCTAATCTGGATTGACAAACCTGCAATAATGTTTATTATAAACATACAATGTAATATAATCTTCTTGGCTACTCGTCCCTTGGTGATTTTAGCTTATGTCATTTGAACACATGTTGGAATTTTCCATCATTTTGTAGCTCACTTCCAGTTCCTGAAGATGACGTGTTCCAGGCTGCCTCTCTGCCTCTGGGGCCATGGGCAGCAAAGGTCAGGGGCTGCGCTGACCCATGCTTACACCCAGTACCCTGGAACTGTGCCATGCTGCAGTCACACAAACATTCCAGGAGTGTCAGCCTGTGAATGATGTTGACTTTTTGGAGTCATTCACATCTTACTGGGGGCACCAGGACTGGAAACCTCACCTTCCTCCCCCTAGGCTGAGCTCTGGGTTGTAGGTGCAGCTGCTGACCTTGGTGTGAAGGGTGATGTGTGCTTTATTTCAAGAGCAGACTTGCTTACTGCTTACTAGGAGAGAGGAGACCTCAGGTGAGGAGTCTCCACTGCAGCGCCCCTGGGGTAAGCTTCATCTGGGCTGTCTCTCTTTGCCTCCTGGAACTTGGGTGCAAGTTGTTAATGACAGTATGTTAGTTGTCTCTGAGCAGGCTTTTGATGTCTTCTGTCAGTCTCAATGAAAGAGCAAGAGGCAACCTAACTAGTTGGTATGTAGAGTAGAACCGAACTTTTGACAGGATAATAAGTACTTGTTCCCTTGTCGGATTTCTGGGAGGGTACAAATGACCTTAGAATTTGTGTCACTATAAAGTGCCATCTTGGCCAGGTGAGGAATCATGGCCTGCCAGTCCCCTTGTTGAACAGAATGTACAGCACAAGGCCCAAGGCTGTTAGTTGACTTCGTTGTCATGACTGGTTTAGATCAACGATCTAGACGTCAGGATTTGCTCGTCTGGTGGAGGCTCATACTAAATTTGAGAAACCAAATAGGGTTTCTGAGGACTAAGTTCCTTTATGAAATCTGTTTTGAGTAGCAAGTTTCTGTTCTTGCACTTCTAAGAAGTCACCGTGGTTGACTTAGAATCAGGAATGATTCATCTTGTCAGCCTGAACTGGGAACCGTGTGGTTGGCACCCAGAAGAGGAGGCAATGAGCATGGAGGTGTTGATGGGGAGGTCAGGACATCAGCAGGAGACAAATTTACGCTCATGGTGATCTGAAGTTCACCACTTGTGCTGTGTTTAGTATAAGACTTAATTCATTTCTTAAAAAGTTTTCCTTGAAATTATTGATAGCCACATTCATGTTTGTTTCTATCTGCTATTGTTTTGTTTTTTGGGTCTTAACTGGTGGTGCTCAGGGCTTACTTCTGGCTCTTGACTCAGGGATGGTTCTTGGCAGTGCTTGCAGGACCATGTGAGGTACCAGAGTTCCAACATGGGTTAGTTGAATACAAGGCAAATCTCTCAACCCCTGTACTAGCTCTCTCGTTCCTCACTCCTTTCTAGATGCCAGTTTTATTTGGGTGATGGTTCTTAGCCTTGACTACAGATTAGAAATCCCTGAAGAACTTACAAATTAAAAAATCTTGAGTGTGGAGAGATAGTACAGGGCTTAGGGCACTTTCCTTGCATGTGACAAGCCTTATGTGATCATTTTCACTGCATTTGGTCTCCTGAACACTGCAAGGAGATACCTCTGAGCACAGATCTAGGAGTAGCTACTAAGCACCTCTAGGTGAGGACTCCAAATTCAAAGTGAAATAAAAGAAAAATGTACACTATATCAAATGTTAAAAGAACCTGTAAATTCTTTTAAAACACCCTGTAATTTCCTTAACCATCATGAATTCATTCCATTTCTGGACCTAGGCTCCTGGTAACCAGCATCTAAAGAAGCTTCTTGATTGGTATGTGGATTGAGAACCACTAGGGAGGGAATGAGTGCGCTATCCTTGGGCAAGAGAAGAAAAAATGAGTTATGAATAATGGGCTTCTGTGGATATAGCATTAGGGAACTCAGTCTTTCTGCTGTCCCTTTGTAAAGTGGGGATAATAAGATCCTTCATCCAGTTGTTGTGAGGATTAGATGAGGTGTTAAGCACCGTAGTGATTAGACTCGGTTCTGATAGTTCTGATTCTTCCAAGGCACTCAAGCCAATTTGGAGACTTATCAACCATACACACACACCTCATTTATGAATAGAGAAATATGAAGTATCCCAAAAAAGGAATAAAATGTGAAGTAAGTCTTCTCAATTATCACTGTTAACAGTTTCCTGGGTATAAAATTTTGATTGCGTACTATCAATATTTTGATTGTGTACATTCTTCTTTGGATGGATGCTGCAGCTATTTAGATATATCTGTGAACAAGCGTGTGAGATATACACGAATGGGCTTGCTTTGGAATCGGCTAGTTCCCATGTAAGGCATCTTACCTCCCAATGTCCCCCTAGAACAAATCATTTCAAATGTGCTGTGAAAGATCAATATATGGAATGTTTGATTTATTTTTTTCCTCTGATGGAGGAGTCAGCATATTCTCCATATGAGCTAGAACTCAATGAAAATAAGTTTAGCTACAGGGTCTGGAAGTTAAGCAAGACCGAGGGAGAATCGGGAAAAAGCATTCTGAGCAGCTGAGTTTTGTAGAGGAGGTGGGGTGGATCACCTTTGTGTTGTAGGGTCTGCGGAGATCTGGCTGGGGGCTTTGGGGGGACATTAGAGACCAACAGGCACTAGACAGCATATTCATTTTCTCAGGAGCAGGATGATTACTTTGTGATGTCTGACATTGAGGATTCAAGCCTGGCCTTGAGTTGTCTTTTCTTTGTGGAACTCATAAAAAATAATTGTTACACGGTTTTAAATAGCTAATGAGCAAGATTATTTTTAAAGTTTTACTTAAGTATTTTAAAGGGTGTCAATTCCTAAAGCAGTTCCTTGGGCTCTACAAATAAGAAGCCTCTGGATGACTATCCCTGATGGATTAGGTTCCTGTCTAGAAACTCAGCCTGAGGGCTCTGGGACAAGGAACCGTAGGAACGGAGGTTTCACTGTTGTTGGACAGGATCCCGGGACATTCCAGGAAGGAACAGTTACTTAAAAATACAACATGCTAGTGCTAAGGTGTCTGTCTTAGTCCAGCTGAGCTATTAAAAAAATACCACAGACTGGGTAGCATATAATTTATTGTGCCATAATTTAGTTCTCACAGTCTACAGGATGGATGTTGGAGGCAAGCTTGCCAGTACGGTCAAGCAAATGACCTTCCTTTGGGCTGCAGATTTCTCATAACCCCCCACGACAAGGACATGGGGGCTTGGTGGGGTCTTCTTTATAAGGGCCCTCACCTCATTCTCAAGGGCTCCATTCTCTGCCTATTCATGTCACCCTTGCGGGTAAGGATGTCAAATGTGAATATGGGAGGCCATATTCAGGCCATCGCAGTGTCTTATGTATTTTATTTCAATTCACTTCTGTTAAGTTGCTGATATTGCACAGCAATAATTTCTTCCAAAGAAGGAAAGTTGAAGTTTAGCACGGATGTTGTGAATGTCCTATGTTGTGTTTAGTTTTCACACTCAGTCAAGAAATGATTAATTCCAGAGTTATATGATCAGAATGATAGAGATACTTGCACCAGTACACGTGAGATGCATTTATACCAATTATTTGATTTGTGGGGGTGATAGGTTATACCTGTTACTCAGGGTTGACTACTTCTTCTGTGCTTAGGGGTCATTCCTGGCAGTGTTTGGGGGAACTATATGTAGTGCTAGTGATTGAACAAATGTCCACTTCATATAAGACAAGCATATTAACCCCTGTACTACCTCTTTAACTCTGCATTTACACCAGTTATAGGTGCATTTGACCCTCATAACAGGAAGCAAAAAGACGACAAGAAACTGTTTTTTGCTAGCTCTAGCTAACTGGAGGAAAAAGTAATTTTTCTAGCTTAGAGAAAAAGTTATAGCTTTAGAAAGTTATATCACATATAGTTTTTAGTAATTTATAGACACAAAGCATTGTATGCATTTTTTATCCAAATGCATGCTATCCCTGCCTTATCCCTAAGGCCTGATTTCAATACACCAATATCACTTTGACTTTATTAATATCCTGGTAAGAATTATTCCAGGTAAGTTAGTGGGGCCACAGCATTACCATCATCACCCAAAAATAAACAGTGAGATCAGTCAAACTAATTTAGAAAGGGCCCCTATCTAATATACTGTTTTGTGTATTTCCCTTTCTCATTCATCAATGATAAGAAGTTTGTATTTTGGGTGCCTACTCTATAAAAATAATCAATACTTTTTATTTTCTCATTTTATTTTATCTTTGGTTATAAGTCACACCTGGCTGTGCTCAGGGATTACTCCTGGCTCTGTGCTCAGATCACTCTTGGTGATACTGGGTATCAAACCAGGATTGGCTGCCTCCAAGGCAAGTGCCTTTAGCCCTGTACTATCTTACTGGTTTTCCAGCTTCAAAAATTGGGTCATGCAAAATTAGGGGCTGGAGAGATAGTATAATGGGTATGGTTCTTGCCTTGCATGTGACCAACCTATGTTTGATCCCAGCACTCCATAAGGTGTCTTGAGTCCTGCCAGGAGTGATCTCAGAGTCTGAGCTAGGAGTAAGCCTTGAGTACTACCAGCTGTGGTCCCAAAACAAAAACAAAACAACAGCAAAACCAAACCAAACCAAACCAAAATAGTATGTTAAAATATTGGGGAGCAGAAATAGAGTACAGCGGTTAAAGGTGCATGCTTGCCTTGCATGCAGATCACTCCATTTTGATCCCTGGAACCACATATGTTCTCTGGAGCATGATCCCTGAACACAGAGTTAGGAATAGTCCCCAAATGTTGCCAGATGTGTACCCTTCTCACACAAAAAGAGTGCTGAAGTATTTATTACCTTAGAACATTTATGACACAGTTTTTGTAGTATCAGATATATTTGTTTTTATGCTAGTTCCTTCTGGTTTGAAACTGATCATATTTTTATTAAGTCAGGTCACAATTGGGATATAGTTTTTCCTTAATTAATCCCATTTCTACATGTCATTCTTTGTGGGTTCACTTCCTGCCCATAAAAGAGACTTTGTGAATATTTTTAGGAAGCATATTATGTCATGATTAAGTCAATGTAAATATGAAGCCATTATTTATATATTGACTTGAATGCATGACTTTCCATGCATACAGAATTTTGTGGATGTTTTAACATCTAGCTCCTGTCCCTTTTTTTTTTTTTTTTTCTTTTTTGGGTCAGACCCGGCAATGCACAGGGGTTACTCCTGGCTCATGCACTCAGGAATTACTCCTGGCGGTGCTCGGGGGACCATATGGGATGCTGGGAGTTGAAGCCGGGTCGGCCGCGTACAAGGCAAACGCCCTACCCACTGAACTATAACTCCAGCCTCGCTCCTGTCTCATTAAGAGCCACCAAAAGCCATACCTCCTCCTCGTGCTTCTGAGGAGCTGTGCCATACTTTAAAGTTGTTTGTTGCCCATTATTTTGTTCATTACTTGGATGAATGAAATTATTCACATGAGTTGCAATCCCTTTCATTGCAAAGGGGCTTAGACTCTGTGGGACTGGGACCTGATGCCTCCTACATGGAGCAAAATCCTCCATACTCTCTTCACCTATAATTCCACTACACTTTCAAAAGCTCAAAAGTAAGCCAACATATAAAAATTCTGATCAAGTATAAAATGTTCAGAAAAAGATCAACTGATAATAAATAGTGCTTAAGAAAAACAAATACAACTCTTTACCAAATGCCTTCCAGACTTTATTGTTTCTTCAAATGTTTCACATCATTGTCTTTGTTGTTCTTAAAAGCTCTTACAGTGGGGGCCAGAGAGATAATACAGCATGTAGGGGGCTTGGTTTGCACATGCTTAACCAGAGTTTGACCCCCAGCATCCCATGTGGTCCCCTGAATACTGCAAGGAGTGACTCCTGAATATTACCAGGTGTGGCCCCAAAACCAAATAAACAAATATCTTGTAGCAGGCTAGAATGATAGTAGAGGGATTCAGGCTTGGTTTGAACTCAAACCATCAGCCTTGGTTTGAATTCCCCAGCAACACACATGGTCCCCTGAGAGCCCTGTCAATGGACATTTCTGAGGACAGAGCCAGGAATAGTCCCTGAGTATCACCATACCACCAGTTGTGACTCCTAACCTCAAAATAAGTAAATATATATATCTTAAAAGTTCTGAAAAAAATAAACAAAGTTCTGAAAGGATCTACTCTGTGGATGTTTGTGTCTTTCTCATGACAGGTTGTTTGAAGAATCTAAGAGAACTCAATGTGAGTTTCAACCATCTGAAGAACATTCCACCAGAACTGGGAGACTGTGAAAATCTAGAGAAACTGGATTGTTCTGGAAATATAGAATTAACTGAGCTTCCCTTTGAAGTAAGAAAATAAACATCTTTGTATAAGCCTCCTGGTGCTGGGAGTGAGATAGGAGAATGGCAGGGAGAACTAGGGTGTTAGGCAATAAACCCAGGGCCTCACAGATGCTAGATGCACACTCTATTATCATTTGTGCCACATTCTTGGCTCTTAATGTCAGAGCCAAGATATAGTGTATAGTTGTTGGGAAATTACTTTTATAACCCAATAATTTCTTTCATTGTTAGGTTAATGCCACTGTGATTTTACATATTCTAAGCTTCAGAAGTTTTGAGCTAATTCCTTAAAATATCATTCATAAATTATCTTACAGTCTAAATATGCATAAATAAAAAAGAGAGATCAATAGTAATTCAGTCTTGATTTTTATGCTGATCTTCCATAATGCTGGAAACAACTGGAGCGAATTATAGGTACCCAAATCATCTTTCTTTAGTTTATTAAAAAAAACCCATTTTTTTTATTGAATCACAGTGAAATACACAGTTACAAAATTGTTCATGATTGGGTTTCAGTCATATAATGTTCCATCACCCATCCCTTCACCAGAGTATATTTTCCACCACTAATGGTCCCAGTTTCCCTCCTGAAATCTCTGCCCCACCCACCCTTGCTCCAGACCTGACTCTATGGCAGGCACAAAGCATCTTTCTCGACTGCTTATTTACCAGCTCTTATCTTCCTATTCATTTTTTTTCTAAATTCAAAATAATCGCAAAGTTAGAATGTACCCATTCATTAAGATGACTGAGTCTTACTAAAGCAACCTGGCAATGTGGAACTGGGTATAAAGACAAATCATACTGAAACTATACAAATTTCTTCTCTACTTCCAGTAATACCTCCCTCTGTCCAATTGATGCTGTACTGGATCACAATTAAAAAATGCATTTTGAGGATCAGTTCAAATTTTATTTATGGATTCTCAAAATAAGTCAATGAAAGGTAGCTTCTGCTATATTTTGTATCCCAATTCATTCATAAGACACTTTTCCTACTCTAGCATTTGTAGGTTGATTGTGAAATCCCCTACATATTGTTAACATGTTAAAATCAACCAATGATAGGTATAAAACATAAGTAGTAGAGATTTCTAATAATTTTCCATGTTTACTTATCAATTCAAATGTGAGTCTCTTAGGAGTTTTGTTTGTTTGTTTGTTTTTTTGTTTGCTTTTTTTTGCCTCACCCGGTTGTGCTCTGGGCTTCTTCCTGGCTCTGTGCTCAGGGATCACTGGTGGTGGGACTTGGAGGGACCATAGGGGATGCTGGGGAAGAGCCTTTAAGACTCAGGAAGTCCATTTCCCCCCAAGTTATTCTGCTCTTTGAGTCCTGTGCATTATTTTATTTTATTTTATTTTATTTTATTTTATTTTATCTCTCCCTTCCTCCCCTCCCTCTCTCTTCCAGGCCTGTGTATTTTGCCTTCTCTGATTTTACACATATTCTTGTCTGGAGTTTCCTTTCATCTCTCTTCCCTCATCAAAGACTCTCAGGGGCCAATTCTAATACTTGGTTCTCTGAGATTCCTTTTCTGATCCTTGACCTTCACCTTACTGTTATGCTGAACAGATTAGCCATTTATTTTTCTGCACTCCTGAGAAGTTCTAAGTTGGGAACTTCTTTACATTATTACTTACAAGGTCAGATTTTATTGCTAATGTATGAAAGTTTACAATCTCATGGACAGCCACACAAACTATCTTAGCACCTTCAGTAGGTTGCGGAATGAATGGCACAATCAGTCCTTCAAAATATATTCCCGATAGATCAGTTTGACATAGAGTCATAGAAATGCCTTTGAAAAGAAATATCAACATAAAAATGATTAGTGTTCTTTAATTCTTATTCTTCTGAAAAGCATGAGAACATTTTATTATTTCTTTCTAGTTAAGTAATTTGAAGCAAGTTACGTTCATAGATATTTCAGCGAACAAGTTTCCCAGTGTCCCGGTCTGTGTCCTGCGGATGACTAATTTGCAGTGGTTGGATATCAGCAACAATAGCCTGAATGACCTGCCGCAAGATATAGACAGGTAGCTACTTGCATTCTGAAGGTGAGGTATAAGAATTAGTTACTAATGCTTCAACACTGCTAATGTTTTAAAGATGCAGAAGTCTTCAATTGTTCATAGAAGTCAGTGAATTTCTCAGTGTGGTCCTCTAGGAAATTAGTCTGGTTCTTTATAAAACAGCTTGTATTGTTCATGTACATGTATATACAGGGATATTTGAGCACATCTTCATCGTCTTGGTGCAGTTGAATTGCTTCAATAGAAATAAATTCTGTGGTCCTCACTAGAATGTCACCATTAACTCTCCTTTCCTTTATTAAATTAGAAAGCTAAATGTACTATGATGGAATAGAAATAGCTCACCAAGGTTCAGAATACCAATAAGGATCACTTTTATTGATTGATTATACTTAATCTTTTGAAAAAAATTTGATATTTACCTAGAACGTTTTAAAAATTCTTTTCCTAGAGTTATCTCCTGCTAAAAATTATCATTACACTGAATTATGTAAGATTTTGTAAGATTATGTAAGATTTTGTAAGATTCTGCATGGCAGGCCTAGAGATGGCAGGATTAAAGGTGGTGAATAATGGCTGAATAAACAGCAGTACTCCTTCATAAAAAAAAAAACATTGTTTTCTTTAAAAAAAAAGGTTGTGAATAAAACAAAATTCCTGATTTCCAGGAACCTATAATCTTCTTTATTAAGGACTATAAGTAAGCTGGCAAAACATGATCCAAAAAAGTCTTAGTACTAAATGTCATCTTTGTGACCTACTCCTGGTTTATGTGGGTCTTCCCACTAATTTACAAAATTGTTTTAATTTGAAACTCCAGGAAACTTTGTGAAATATCTGTGGAATGCTTCAAGATCTTGCAAATTAATGGAAGAAGAAACAGAGGGGTCTACCACTGAGTAATGATAGAAAACAGAATTAAATGTATCTGACACAGATCTTGCTCACTTCCTTGGTAGTCTGTAGTACTCTTCCTATTTTAAGGTTAAATAATACCAGGGAAGAACTTTCAGGATATAGGAAAGAAAAAGCATGTTGTCAAGGTTTGCTTATTTCAGTCCAGCTCCAGTATGATTTTCCCCAGACCGTTTCTCAAGAGTTACTTGGGAATGTGGGAAAGGAGTATGTTGGTTTTCCTAGGCCCTATTATTGCCTACTCTATGTTGTATAATTTTATTATCCTTCTGTTATAGCTGTGTCTTCAACTGGAAATTAAATCAGTAGAACTTCAAAAAAAATCAAATTGTGACATCTTGCACGACTTTATTTAAATTTTAAAGTCAGACCCCCCCCCTTTTTGGGTAAGGGTCAGTATAAAAATTAATCCAAGCAGGAATTTCATACTCCAGTTTATTTGTAATTTATGTTGGTATTCATAACTGTGAAGCAAAGTTCTTGGGTTCTAATCCCTTTTACTTCTTAGGCTACAAGAGCTGCAGACCTTTCTCTTGTATAAGAACAAGCTGACCTACCTTCCTGCGGCCTTGCTTAATTTGAAGAAGCTCACCTTGCTGGTTGTCAGTGGGGACCATTTGGTGGAGCTCCCCACGACCCTCTGTGACTCATCCACACCTTTAAAGTGAGTAGACTAGAGACCCTACTAGTCATACACCAGACACAAGGTAAGGAGCCAGCTTTGGGTTCCTGGACCAGGATTCTAATGAATCTTATACTCTGAAGTCCAGATCCTAGTTCACAGATATTCTGATGCCTTATTATGGAAATTGAAATTTTTGGATCAAAGGCATGGGGAAATAGAGCTCAGAGGATATTTGGGCCTAAGCTGATTGAAGGTGCAGTGGGTATGTGCTCAGGACTCCCTAATCTGTCCTGAACGTCCACATGACTACTGGCCTGGAAGGGTCAGCAGCTGCTAGAGTAATCCTGGTTGCCTCAGTATTTGGGGGGCCTCCTGAAGGAAATTGTTAGCCACCCCCAAATCAGAAAAAAAATCACTAATATGATGCAAGCATTGAAAGTAGACTATGAACCAAACATGATGGCCACCTACTACCTGTATTGCAAACCATAACACCCAAAAGGAGAAAGAGAGTAAACTGGAATGCACCTGCCACAGAGGTGGGAGGGGGGACGGGATGGGGGTGGCTGGATGGGATGAGGGTGGCAAGAGGGATACTGGAACATTGGTGGTGGAGAATGGGCACTGGTGGAGGGATGAGTACTCTATCATTGTGTGACTGAAATGTAATCGCAAAAGTTTGTAAGTCTGTAACTGTATCTCAAGGTGATTTATTAAAAAATAAATTTTAAAAATGTGATAGAAGCATCTTGAGAACTGGGGTGAGCTATTTGAATGTGGCCATGAAGAGCACCAGTGCCAACCTGCCCTGAAGCCAGCTACCACATATTTCCTTGATTCCCTAATGATGTAACCCCCAGATTTCTGGGCTCTGAGGTCTCCTGTTACTCCCTCCCCTGAGACTGTTTGAGCACATTCTAGCAACGTGATGCTTTCCTGGAACCTTATCCCAGGTGGCTCCACAGAGAACCACCGCTTTTTCCACAGAGGCAGTTCGTGGGCATGACAGCCAGGACCAGAAGGGGCGAGAGATGGGAAGGAAGGACCCATCCCGATCCCGAGAAGCCTGGAGTTTTCAGTCACTGGTCCCGTGTAACTGGGTTTTTTCATTGGGTCTGGAGGTTTGGCTTCCAGGATTCATAGGGGGCAGGTCGAGGGATGATACCTACTCCCATCTCAGGTACCCCAGTGAAATAGGCCTGGCACAAGGTCCAGAACATCTTTGGGGGAGCTGATCAGTTCCGAGATTCATTTGTGAGTCTCTGGATCATCAAGGTGAATAAAAATAAATTCTGTGGGATTTGTAAAGAAGTTAAAGGATTTATCTATGTAAGTCTATGTAAGAATTAATTTTTCTTTGAGATTTCCCCATAGTTAGACATGAAATGAAAAAGGACTAGAGAAATATATGAATCAAAATATGATAGATATTACAAGTATAAGTACCAAAATATGACAGAAATATATTTACCAAAATATATATACAATCAGAATGATATGAACACCCAAGACAATGTGGCATACAATTGCAACCAAAGACTATGGAAGGGATTTCTATTTCCTTTTCTTTTTTTGGGTCACACCCAAATGCTTAGTGGTTATGCCTGGCTCTGCACTCAAGAATTACTTCTGGCAGTGCTGGGGGATTACATGAAATGCTGAGGATTGAACTCCATATGGCCACAATGCAAGGCAAATGCCCTACCTGCTGTACTATCTCTCCAGCCCGTAGGAACTTCTATGTTGAGTTGAAATAATTATATCATTTTTCACATCAAACATCTTTTTAGGACCAAAGAGACAGTATAGCAGGTGTAATCACTTGCTTCGTTTAACATTGATCCAGGTTTTATCCCTTATACCTCATACGATCCCCAAGTACCACCAGGAGTGATCTCTGCGCACAGAACCAGGAATAATCCCAAGTACAGCAGTGGGTGACCCCAAAACCAAGCGAAAAGTAAAGAAAAAAAACACAGGTGAAAATGTGATGTTTTCCATACATTCTTGAACAGATTTGTAAGCCTTATGGACAATCCTATTGATAATACTCAGTGTCAAGATGATGACCAAACAATGGAAAGTGAACAGGATCGCCAACATTTTGATAAAGAATTTATGAAAGCCTATATTGAAGATGTTAAAGAACGAGGTAGGTAACTTATACTTAAAAATATTTCCATGGCTTGGAGGCCAGCTGCACATGCTGAGGGAGAAGGCAGCTCAGATAGAGAGGGGAGCACCAAGTAAAGGGTGTTGGGGGGACCCTCCCAGAATGAGAGATGCATGCTGAAAATAGTCTATAGACTGAACATGATAGCCACTCAATGCATCTTTTGCAAACCACAGCACCCAAAACAAAAGGGAATGCCATGCCACAGGGGTGGGGTGGAATGGGGGGTGGGGGGGTTGGAGGAATGCTGGGAACATTGGAGGTGGGGAATGGGCACCAGTGGAGGAATGGGTACTCAATCATTGTATGGCTGAAACCCAAGTGCAAAGATTTGTGAGTCTACAACTGTACCTCATGGTGTTTCACTAATAAAAAATAAAATAAAATAAAATAAAATAAAAGAATGAGACAGTTGACCATAAAAATATTTAAAATGCACACAGAATTCCATTCACTCACACAATACACTTATTGATATAAGTCAAGATGACTATAACCCATTATGTAGGAACAGGCTACTTTGTAAATGATTTTTCTTGTTACAAAAAAAAGAAAAGAAAGGTGAAAGAAAGAAAGAAGTAAAAGAAAGTATTTTTCTAGTGTACTCTGATATATCTTAATATATCATTAAATATTTGACAGAGACTGGGAAATGCACACTGAAAATTGAAGGAATTGTATTTGAAACCTCACATACTAATTGTATGTGAGGTTTCAAATGAAGTGATGATAGTATCATTTACTTTAAATGATTGAAAAATAAGATTCTGTTAAAAAAATGGAGTAGGGGCTGTAGAGATAGGACAGTGAGTAGGCGCTTGCCTTGCATGTGACCAACCCTGGTTCAATCCCTGTCCCCTGAGCACCTCCAGGAATGAATCCTGAGTGTAGAGCCAGGAGTTACCACTGAGTAATCCCTAAGTGTGGTCCAAAAACAAACAAACAAACAAACAAACAAAAACAAGAAAAAGTGGATAAAATATTTAAACTCAGATTTTGGAAAAAATCTTCTCACATAAACTGAGGAGCCCCTGTGCCATCTATGCTCAGTGCAGATGCATTCTGAGAAATGCACTCTTAGGCAAGTCCATCCTGATATCTAAAGGGTGATCACATAGAGCCAGATGGTCTCTCCTTCTACACACTTGGGCAAGATGGCAAATCCTGTTGGGAATAGTGACACACCTGCAGTCTGTTTCACTTTTTCTCAGTGACACATCACTGCATAAAAACCACAAAAGAATAAACACAAGATTAGTAAATCCGCTCAGTCTTGACTTTCTATAGGTGATTGATAGCACAGAGGTACCTGGTGATCCCTGTACCCCAGGAAACAGAAAAGTGCTTTCCCTAGTGGCTATTTCTAGATTGTTGTGGAAGGCTTCCAGCTTCTTCCTCCAGTCACAGCAATCTTTGTTCTTCAAAATACCACTTTGTTCTTCAAAATACCACTTTCTTTTTGAGGCTCTAAGAGCCAGCCCTTCAATTTGCACTCTCCTTGCCCCTCCACCTGTAAGTTAAGTGGTACAGACTTCAGACAGAATGCCAGACCTGTGGTTTTAAGGAAGAGGTTGATTGACTTTTGGGATAAGCAGGTGTGGGCAGGTGCTTTTATTAGTCCTCGGAAAGTTGAAATGTGAGAACTCTCCCTCAATAGTAGATTATGCACTATAGCACTGTCCTCCTGTTGTTCATCGATTTGCTCAAGCGGGCACCAATAACGTCTCCATTGTGAGACTTGTTGTTACTGTTTTTGGTATATCAAATACGCCGCAGGAGGTTTGCCAGGCTCTCAGTAGCTTGACAGGCTCTCCGAGAGGGATGGAGGAATCGAACCCGGGTCAGCCGCATGCAAGGCAAATGCCCTACCTGCTGTACTATTGCTCCAGCCCAATAGTAGATTATAAAGACAATAAATGCATCGAGCTATTCATGTTTGAAATTCATTTAAAAATGCTCTTTAGCTCTTGCCTTGCATGTAGCCAACCCTGGTTTGATACCCAGCACAGCATATGCTCCCCTGAGCACCTCCAGGGGATCACTCCTGAGAGACAGAGCCAGGAGTAGCCTCCGAATACTGCTAAGCATGACCCAAGTAGACCCCTGCCCTGAAAAAAATGTCATTTTATTTAGCAAGTTAAATTTTTTAACTGAATTAAGAATATTTTAGGGATGGAGAGATAGTACACCAGGTAGGGTGCTTGCCTTGCATGCAGCCAACCCAGTTTTGATTCCTGGTATCCCATATGTTCCCCTGAGCATTGCCAGGAGTGATCCCTGAGCATCGCCAGATGTGGCCCTAAACAACCCCTATCCAAAAAAATTACACTTAAAACAATTATAGGTATTCCTATATAGTTATTTCTAATTTGTTTGACTATCCCTAATCTCGAATGCTTAACTATTATGAAATACACCAGACTTTTATTAAACATAAATAGAAAGAACTGAACCAAAATCTTGAGGCTTTGTAACTTTTCTTCAAAATGTAGTTTTGTCTCTTATTTTCTTATATTTTTGTGATATTATGTAAAAATTGCAAAGAATTAGAGAAAATGAGTATTAAGCTTTAGATCAATGTGGTCAACAATAAATTTATTTTGTTTTTTAAAACTTACTTAGTGATTGTAGATTTTGGGTTATGTAATTATTTATAAATAGTTGTACTAATTTTATCCTTCATATATTCATACCATATGAAAACAAATACTCTTGCTAATTTTTAGCTGGTTTTGACCTATGGAAATGGCCACTTTTTAAAAAAATTTTGCTTTTTGGGTCACACCTGGCGATATTCAGGGGTTACTCCTGGCTTTGTACTCAGGAATTACTCCTGGCGGTGCTCAGGGGACCATATGGGATGCTGGGAATCAAATCCAGGTTGGCCGCATGCAAGGCAAACACCCTATCCACTGTGCTATTGCTCCAGCCCCCTCTTTTTTTTCGAATTGAATCACCATGAGATACAGTTACAGACTTATAAACTTTCATGATTACGTTTCAGTCATCAAATGATTGAGTACCCATCCCTCCATCAGTGCTCATTCTCTACCACCAATGTTCCTAGTATCCTTCCCGCCACCCCTCCCCCTCCCACCCCCTGCCTCTGTGGCAGGCACATTCCCTCTTGCTCTCTCTCCCCTTTTGAGTTTTATGGTTTTAGATACAGGTTACTGAGAGGCCGTCATGTTTGGTACATAGTCTACTTTCAGCTTACATCTCCCATTCCGAGCGATTCCTCCAACCATCATTTACTTAGTGGTTCCATCTCTATCCTAGCTACCCTTCCCCCCAGCATGTGAGGCCGGTTTCCAAGCTGTGATGTGATTCTCTTGACCCTTATCTACACTGTCCTAAGGTGTTAGTCTCCTATTATGTTACTTTGTATTCCACAAATGAGTGCAGTCATTCTTTGTCTGTCCTTCTCTTTCTGACTATTTTCACTTAGCATGATACTCTCCATGTCCATCCACTTTTATGCAAACTTCATGATTTCATCTTTGCTAACAGCTGCATGGTATTCCATTGTGTAGATATACCAAAGTTTCTTTAACCAGTTGTCTGTTCTTGGGCACTTCGGGTTTTTCCCCCCCAGATTCTGGCTATTGTAAACAGTGCTGCAATAAATACACAAGTGCAGATGCCATTTCTACTGTATTTTTTTTTCAGCTCTGGGATATATTCCCAGAAGTGATACTTCTGGGTCATATAGGAGCTCAGTTTCTAGTTTTTGGAGGAATGTTCATATTGTTTTCCAAAAAGGCTGAACCAGTTGGCATTCCCACCAACAATGAATGAGAGTCCCTTTCTCCCCGCATCCACATGGACATTTCTTATATGTCAACTGCTATGTGGTCAGGCAGGTGCTGTGGATTTGAGTTTGCTTTTGTTTATAATTCTGTCTTCTTCCTTTTCTTCTGCATCAGACTAATGTCTAAGTTAATCACAGAGTCCACAGCTACAGGAAAGAGAAGTAGATAGAGTCAATCTACCAGGAATCCCAACTTGTGTGAGTCAAAACATTGAGGAAGTGAAGTACCTTGTGTGTGCTAAAATTTTAGTTAACCTAAGACTCACTAGCATGTTCTGCCCTCAGAGTTTTCTGGTTCATCAGGTCTGGGTCCTTGGGCTATGTATTTATAACAAAAGTTCCCAGGTAGGGTGTTGAGATTTTGAGTTTGAGCATTTCACCTTGAGAACCACTGGTCTAGACTCACACCTACCCCGTCCTATGGTTGATACCTTGTCCAGTGCTGTGGCCTCCCATGGCATCCCATGTGCTTTATACCTGTGGCCCCCTCTCATCTGGGTGATCCTGGGGATTCACAGGAGTCATATGACTTCTGGCTGAGAAATGTAAGTCTAGACCAAGGATTTTCAAGTTTTTTATTTAGACCAGTGAAAACAGGAGAAATAGTTCATTGACTACTAAGGCAGAAATAAAAACATTATTTATAGTAGTTTTTTGCATATTCACTTTTAAATCTACTATTATAAAGTGAATTTTTTTCAGGCATACCGTATCTTAAGCAACAATAATTTTTTGAGGACCAGCAGAAATTTGTATGGACTGGTATCAGTCTGTGAATAGTTGGTTGAAAACCACTGGTAATCATTTTTTTTTTTTGCTTTTTGAGTCACACCTGGTGATGCACAGAGGTTATTCCTGGCTCTTCACTCAGGAATTACTCCTGGCGGTGCTCGAGTGACCATATGGGATGCTGGGAATCAAACCCCGATCAGCTGCGTGCAAGGCAAACACCCTACCCGCTGTGCTATTGCTCCAGCCCCTATAAATTATTTTTTGACAGAATTTGTCTCCAAAGGGGGTGCGAATGGGAAATAACTAGTGGGACAAGTAAGGTTGAGAAAAGATTTACTTATGAACATTATTCTGGGTTTAGGAATAGTCCAAACATCTCTTATAAACTATTTTCCTTCTATCTGCTGACCAAAGTCCCAAGTTTTTGGCCATTTACTTCTACTTTGTCAAGTTTTATTACTATAGTCAGAGATGTTCTGAGACCTTTTTTAAAAATTGTTGGACCACATATGGCAGTGCTCAGAGCTTCGTCCTGACTCTGTTGTCAGGAATCACTCTCTTAGCAGTACTCAGAGGACCATCTATGCTGCTGGGAATCAAACCAGGAGTCAGTCAATGTGCCAAGCAAGGTTCTTAACCCCTGTACTATCTCTCTAGCCCTAAGATTCTGATGTAGCTAGGTGAGTTCGGTGAAAAAAGAGCAAGAATCCAGATTCTTGCTATTGTAGAGTGCTGCAATGAACAAACAAGTGCAGATGTCACTTCGACTATACTTTTTTCTTCTCTGGGATATATTCCTAGGAGTGGTATTGCTGGGTCAAATGGGAGCTCAATTTCTAATTTTTTGAGAATCGTCCATACTGGACGCCAGCCACACATGCTAGGAGAAAAGGCAGCTCAGATAGATAAGGGAGCACCAAATAAAGGTGGGAAGGATCCTCCCAGGATGGGAGAAGCATGCTGAAAGTAGACTATAGACCAAACATGATTGTCACTCAATGCCTCTTTTGCAAACCACAACACCCAAAAGGAGAGAGAGAACAGAAGGGAATGCTCTGCCACAGAGGCAGGGTGGGATGGGGGGAATAGGGGGTGGGAGGGATACTGGGATCCTTGGTGGTGAGAAATGGGCACTGGTGGAGGGATGGGTATTTGATCATTGTATAATTGAAATCCAAGCACAAAATTTGTAAGTCTACAACTGTACCTCATGGTGTCTCGCTAATAAAAATTTTAAAAAAATTTTAAAAAAGAGCAAGAATCAATAATTTTACCTAATTCTACCTTAGAATTAGGTAATTTAAAACTTGACTACACATTTGTGATGGCTTAGTGGTGATAAATGTATTTATTTATATCCTTAAAATATAAAGTGGCAATAATTTGTGTTGACCTACACAACATTGGTATACTTTGTAATAAAATAGAAGGATTGACTATTCTTTTTCCTTTTGTTACAGAATCTGTTCCCAGCTATACTACCAAGGTGTCTTTTAGCCTCCAACTTTGATATCCTCCCATCAGAAATTTGCACCACCTCCTTATCCTGCAGATTTATAAAATTTGGATTGTGGGCCATGACCTATCGAAACAATGACTTGTGTTTAAAGACAAAATCTATAAACTACAATCATAATGTTTTAAAAAACAATCATCAAAATTTAAATATGAACAACTTGCTGAGGGAAGATTGGAGGATTGATAAATTAGTTTATATATTGATACATAAGCATTCATTTGCATCCATTGTTTCCAAATAATGCACATTTAATATTTTAGAAAGTACATTATTTAAAAAAATTAAAACCTAATGACCAAATTATGAAGCTGATTGCTTTATTTTCAGGAATCAAAGGGCAAAAGGGCTGTGAGAAGAGTATTCATACTGGACTAGTGTGAAGAAAACTTATTTAATTTTCTCATTTTTGAAATAATTTATTATTTTTGAATAATTTAATTATTCTTCTTGAGAATAATTTCCCTGGGGTTTTATACAAACTTCTTTCCCATATGTTTCATGTATATTTTACAAATATAGACTGACAAGAGAGACTTCAAGTAGAACCTGTGGGGGATTCACAGGGCTGGACTGTTTGTTCACGCACTGGAGATGGGATGCTCAGAGAGTATGCTTGCAGCCCTCAGGTAGGAAGTGTGGGCCCAGCTTGTCATGGGACGTTTTGCATGGCCTGCACAAAAGGCCAGCCTACTCTTAGAGCCCTTTCCTGGGACTCAGAGCTCTGCTCTGCAAAGAGCAGATGTGATGCCCTCAGAGCTCTTCTCTTCTTAAAGTAGACCCTATCAGATAGCACTGATGAGGAGTGCCCAACAAGGCCTCCTGCTGGTTTCCATAGACCTCTGCCCATGGCCAAAACACTGTGGTCCAGAGGGAGCACGTGAGGCTGTTTTATGTTTGCAAGGAATGGATTCATTATAGGGTTTTCTACTCTTTTATCACATAATAGGATTTGGAGAAAATGTATAAATTTCTATTTTTTCTAGCATTGTCTTGGACAAAAATTAACAGATCATGATTGTTTTGAAAATAAACCTAAACAGGTAATGCTTGTAATGGGAATGTATATATTTATCTATACATTTATGCATGTATTGATTTTTTTTGTGGGGGGGAGTCACACCCACTGGTTTTCAGGGATTATTCCTGGCTCTGTGCTTAGGAAACACTCCTGGTAGGTACTGGGAATTGAATCCAGGTTGGACCTCTGCAAACATCCTACCTGTTGTAGTATCTCCCTGTCCCCAAGTATGTATTGATTTTTAAGTGGATTCACCCAGTTATATCTAATAGGACTTTATGCAGTGATGAAAATGTTCTCTGCCTGGGCTATTTAGGGTAATCACTAGATACCTGTGTTTCTTGAACTTTGAACCATGACTGGTGTGACTGAAACACTGGGGTTTTCATTAATTTAAATTAAAACAGGTGGCTACTACATTGAACATTATGAGTCTAGCTAACTGGATTTTGGAGAGGCTAATCTGGGCTATTAATGGAAGGTAAAGAATTAGGTAAAGAATTGTAAATCTTTAGAGGCAATATTTGCAAAAGTTTACAGTTGATGCCTCAATATTTTGTCTTAATAAACAAATAGACTTCCAAATACTTTAGTAGATGTAAAACAGGCAGAAGGTTCTACAACACATAGCAATGCTTTGGTTTAGGATTGCCTCAATGTAAAAAAAATCTCTGAGAAGAGTGTTAGGAGATAAAAAGAGGTCTGGGAGATAGCTCAAAGGCCTGGATTGCATATGCAGAAGACTGGGCTCGTCCCAACTACCAAGTACCACTGTGACTCCCTGAGGATCACCATGACTCCCTGAGTATCAGTGGGAGTACTGAACCAACAGTAGCTCCCAAGTGCTGTTGGGTGTGGCCCCCAAAACAAAAAAATAAAATAATTAAATTCAAAAAATTACAATTTTCCATTAAACTTTTAAAAATGTAATTTAAATATAATATTTATATTACTTGAATAACTTTTGGAAATTTATTTTGTGCCAAAGTTTGTTACTTACAGTCAAATAGAAACATATATTTGAAAAGGGATGTATGGGGAATTTTACACAATTCAACTGTCTATGACATAAAGTTTATTTTAATAAAGCAAGTTCTTTGTTCAAGTACCTTATCTTGGCATTACATTTAGATGAAAATTAGCATTTGTATTTAATTATTTCAAATAGCATAGCAAAAACCCAAATATTTGATTCAATTACAATATTTATTCCTATGAATGTAGAAATGTAGAAATACTTTAAAGGATAATAAGCATTTTAATGGAAATATAGAGATATTAAAATGTTACATAATGCATAGACTGACCCATAATTTGAATAGCACATTAATGCAATATGAATAAAATACTAAAATATAATTATTAAAAATTATTGTTTGTATTATTACATAAACTAATTATTAACTAGCAGTTGCATGATTATTATCATGGTAAGCTTATTATACCCATTTCCCTACATTGGAAGTTAAGGGACAACAAGGTGTAGGTGAAATTGCTGAGCAGTGTATTTCAGCTAATAACAAGATCCACACCAGAATTTGTTAATTCTAGATTTCTAGGATCACCCTTGGAAGACTTGCCAAATGCCAATTTGGGTAACTTATGATGAAGACAAACAGTAAGCTCCAGAAATAAGATACTGTCCTTTCCTCCTTCCTATTTCTGTTTGTTTTTGCTTCACTGCAATATGGATACTTCTGGGTGGAAAGGAAACTTAGAGAAGATTCTTACACAGTTCGTAGGGTTAAATGCTTATTTTACAGCTGTATATTGGATTTCTTTATAACATTTAGATCATTAATTCTAAACTTGAAATGATGCCAAATAGCAACATTAACAGAGGGCTCAAGGAGCTGCCCTTATATATCAGACTATACTGAACTTCCCCAGAAGTGGCCAAATGAGATATTCTTGGGCTACTGGTGGAAGGAAGTGGACACTTAGTGGTGCATGTGGTGTTGGAATGACGTATGTATTAAACTATCAACAGTACTGTAAATCACAAAACTTCAATAAAAGAATACCTAATTGTATCATCAGAATAAAAAAAAATAAGATGCTTAAGCAACTTAATTGTGGTCTAATATGCATTGTAGATGAAGCCAATTATAGCTGAGTGTTGGACACCGTTATTGGTGTGAGCAGTGAGCCACAGGGAGGGCTGTGGGTTTTCAGAGGAAGTTGAGGGTCAGAGGTGGAGAGAAGAGGAAAGAGCCATGAAGTGGAGTGGGGGGTGGAGGATTTGCTGTTACCCTGACTGCTGGTGGCCTCATCCCACTTCCCCTCTACCCTCACTGCTCCTCCCAGAGTTCAGTTCCTTCACCAAAGACCCAGCTGTGGCAGCCTGGCTCCACCCAGGGCCTCAAATACATTTATTGATTTATTATTGATTTCCACTACTCCCTTCTGAACTTCTGTATTTGTGGACCCAGCCCCCTCAGTTCACATCTGGCTAGATGAAGATTTGTATAGTGGGATGTAGGGAAGGGAATCTGGACTGAAAGTAGGTAGAAAAAGCGGGGCAGGAAACCTCTGACCAGCTGTGTGACAGACAGGGTCACCTCAGGCTCTGAGGGTAAAATGGTACACTTTATGTGATGGGATGTTAGGCATGCCTTCTGCAGAGAAGGGCCCAGAAGTCGAATCTGGTCACTCCAGCTTGACAAAAACAATTTCCAGGACCGCCTACAGGACATCTTGAATTCACAGAGACCCACCACTCCGGACATGGATATTTATACACAAAAATTTGCATCATTGTCTCTCATTTGGTCGGGGAAGGGCTCTGTCATGACCTTTCTGGCGGGCCCTACTTGTGGCATGCACACACACACACACACACACACACACACACACACACACACATCAGCTCTTCAACACAGAGGATACTCTCTCCTTCTGTTAGGCCTGCTTATAGATTGTCCAACCCCCCGAGCCCCCCTCACTCATAAACTTCCAATCCCGAGGCTGTACTCAGACATCATTAACAAAACACAGTATCACATTCTCATGTGATTTAGCGTGGACCCTAACCCACTGAGAAAGGTGGAGGGAGGCCTGTGACATGGAGGCACAGAAGCACGCCACGTGAGGAACCTGGAGGAAAGTCACCCCAAGTCAAGGGGCTCCAGGCCCATCTTTATGCTGAACAAAAGAATTCCAGTTGCCAGAGAACAACATACATATCACCATACTCCTTATACAAAGGATCAAACCACACCACCATAATCAGGACCAGGCTAGGAGCCCCTCTCTGTACAGAAACGTAAGTAAACTCATGCACATAGAGACATGTGCACAGACACACACAAATGTGAATAAATTCACACACACACACACGCCATTAAGAAGAGGCATCGTTGTGTTCATACCTCTCCATGACTTAAGCTGAAGCAGAATTTGATGGCTCAACTTTCTGCACTCCTGTGTGTTTAACTATCTTATGGTACGAGGAGTACACAGATACTGGAATGTTCAATTAAGGGGGCAAGAAAGCCTCCTCACTGAGAGAGTGATTTGACTGTGAAAAAAGAAGCAGGTATTTCAGAAGACTCATGTGGACTGTGTGAAGGGAAACACACACACTGGCAAACACTGAGACACACAGAGACACATATAACTCTCTTACACACACAAATACACACAGAGACATATACACACTCAAAGACACACAGAGCGACATACTTTTGCACACATATGTACACAGAGACGCGCACACACTCTCACACACATTGACACACAAGGCACACACACTCTCTCACACACATATATACAATCTCACACACAGACACACACTTTCACACACAGAGACACACACACAGACACACATACAGACATTCACAGAGACACATACAATCTCACACATATACACACACAGAAACATGCAGACAGACATGCATAGAAGCACATACAGACAGACACATACTCACACACATACATAGACAGAGACATGCACACAGACATAACAGACACATGCAGACAGATGCACATCCATACACAGATACACACATATACACACAGAAATATAAACACACACACACACACAGCTCTCAGAACCAGAGATGGGGAACTTGGTCAGAGCCTGAGAGATGATCCACAGCCACACCCACTTCAGTGGGCTTCTCAGACCTCACGATGGCTCATCTTGGTTTAGTATTTGGTGCATAGTAAGTATATATGTTGGGATCCTGATGCTAGAACTCCAGAAACAGGCCACATGTTCCTTCTGTCCTATCAGGATTAATAAACTTGTTTGTGAGCTCACCAATGAACATTTGCTTCATTAATTACAGCCGACGTTTCTTCATTCCTGGTCATGACCATTTGATGGTGCTGCTGACAAGGATATTTCAGGACTCCAGAGAGAGAGCTCATTGGGTTGAGCCTGCATGTTTTATATACAGGGAGTCCTGAGCACTAAGCCAGAAGAAGCTCCTGAGCTTGGCCAGGTGTGGACCAAAGCCCCAAAAGGGAAACCCAGTCACTCCAGCAACACTTCTGCAGGGACTCCTGGTTCTTGCTCAGGTGGTGAGAGCGAGCTGCCCCGCCCTGCCTCTAGCCACTGGCTCTGTGTCTGATGAGGGGAAGGCACCCTCCTCATCCCAATGCTGAGCTGAGAGCACAGAGCCCCTGGTGACCTCAGGTGAGAGGAAGCTCATTCCTGACTCAGTGTCCTATGCCTGAGTTCCTCACAGGCCCTGCCACCTGCTGTGGTTGGCCTGTCTCTGAGACCAGTCTGCCTGGAGAGATGCCTGCCCTCAACCAGGGACAGCAGAAACACTTTAATAGCACTCAGGAAAGCCTAGGAGAGTGACCCAGGAGCCATCTCTGGTCAGTGAGTCACCTCCTGCCTGCCAGGTGCCAAGGGAGCATGTGATCCTGGGACTTGGGACTGGGAGGCTAGTGAACCTGGCACCCAGGCAAGGTGAGACCAGCATCCAAGTCTGTTTCTTCTCCTGCTGGCCACAGTCCCGAGGTGCTGTGACTAGGCTGCTTAATTACATTGGGACACATTTCTCTGAGGCCCAGGCTGACTGTCTTTCCCAATGGGAGTGCTTCTGGGGCAGTGCAAAAGTCCAGAAAATACTATTGACTAGGCTCAAAGAATAACTTTTGGGGCCAGAGAGAGAGGACACAGGCTAAGACACTTGCCTTGCATGTGGCTGACCTGTTTGATCCTTGGCACCATATATGATCCCCCGAGTACTGCCAGAAGTGATTCCAGAGCACAGAGCCAGGGGTAAGCCATGAACACTGCTGGGTACAGCCTCCAGACAAACAAATGAAAAAAGAAAGAAAAGAAAAGAAGAAGAAAAGGGGAAAAATAACTTTAAAAATAACTATAAGGTGCAAGGGAATGCAATTTGGCACTCAAGGACCAAGGAAGAGAGATAGAAGAAGGACATCCTTGGGAGGGATTTGTATCTCATTGGGAAGCTGGGGTCAGTGCACAGGATAGCAGAGACATTTTCTAAGGATGGAGTGGGGGAGGACAAAGGCACCTTCTGCATATCTGTGCCATGTGGGGGCTGCACCTGAAATTCCAGCTCAGTATATGGGTCTTGGGGCCACGAGAGACTGCATGGGCTTGTGGGGAGCTTTGGAGAGAGAGTCTCATTCCAGTCATACACAATGGTTATGACCCACCCATGAGTTAAGTGGGACTCTGGGCTCAGTGCTGAGGTGACCACAGAAAAATTACCAGCACGTCCATGCTTCAAAGTGGCAGGCCAGAACTATCCTCACATCCAGCCTGTCCTGCACAGGCTACCAGGAGGACTAGCAGGCGGGGCCCTTCCTGATGTGATGGTCTTCTAGCGCCCTCTGCTGAGCATGCTCAACATGCCACTCCCTCTGATGGAACCTTCCTGATCAGTGACGGAGGCAAGTCACCCATAAAGGACACACACTTAACACAAATGCATGACAGTAGCACAATGGAGACACATGGGAAATAAAAATGACTTTGGAAAACCATGTTTTACCTGAATAATGTAAAGCTAAAGGTGAAAGAAACTGTGACTGTCATATTTGAATTGGTAAATTTGTTTCTGCATAGAGGTATAATCTATTTTTTTGGGGGAAGGGGGTGCTCCCAAGCAGTACTCAGTGGTCCTAGGGGCCAGGCCTTGTGATATTTGGCCAACCAGACTGCGAGTGCAATGCTAAGGTCCATGTGGCAATGGAATGCTGCTCAGTCCAGCAGTACTGAAGGTCATTAAGTCCACCAGGGCCACACTTAGCAGTGCTCAGGATTCACGTGATACTGAGGATTGGCCTTAGGCATATCAGCTGTGGACCTCTGATTCATGAGTTATCTCCCCAGGCCTTAGATGAACAATTCTGAAAAATGCTTCACAGGTTGAATAAACAAGGGTGCTGGAAGAATGTGTCTGTTTTGCTCACACTTTAGGAGATATTAGAGATAAAAAAGAAAGGAAGATTGGAATAACTCCTGAGGACAGGATTTGAATGAAAGGCATCAGTATGAACAGATAAAGTTACAGTGCTGAGATATCTCTGATATTTATATTACTTATCTCAGTTGGCTGAGAGGGCCCATGAGCACACCCAGGCCTGGATCTTGGTTTCCATTATCCAATACCATTGTCCATTGAAAGAAATTAAGGGAATGTCAGGCTGAAAACGGTTCCAAAAGTAAGGTTAAAACAATTTGAGCAGTAAATAGTAGAATATTGGGTTTATGCCAAAGTACAAATAAACACACAAGAATTCATACAAACATATATTAGTAACTGAATAAATAAATAAATGAATAAGCACAAAAACCAAATCTTGGTAGAAGAATTCCAGATGACACATGTAGGTCCTCTCCCTTTCAACAGATGAGATTAAGTTTTGTACCTATGGTCCTCCTTGTGAGAAGACTCACTTCCAAGAACAGAGGTGAGGGAGAGAGGGAAGAACTGCGACTTTATGGTGATGTAGCCTGTAGAAACACCTCTCCAGGTGAAGTTGGGGACCACCAGCAGCAATGGGGGTGTTGAGGGGTGGGTGTCACTCAGCGTATGGGAGGTAATGACAAGGACACTTCATTGCTGTAGGGTTCTTGCCCCAAACACACAATCCCAGTGTAATCAAGACCTCTGGGCCACACTCCGCCATGTACTCAGAGATCACTCCTAGCAGTACAGTGCCAGGGATCAAATCCATGTTGGCTGCATGCAAGGCAAGTACCCTACCTGCTATACTATCTCTGGTCCAGGAGCTCTTCCTCTCTAAAGAGGATCTTGGTCCTGCCCCAGAGGACTGAGCCAGATTATGTCTTCCTCTTCTCCTCCTCCTCCTGATCCTTCTCCTGCTCCTTCTCCTGCTCCTTCTCCTGCTTTTCTTCTTTCTTCTTTTTCCTCTTCTTCCCTCTCTTCCTCCTTCTCCTTCTCCCTCCTTCTCCTCTTCCTCCTCCACCTTCTTGTTCTCCTTCCTCTTCCTCCTCCTCTTCCTCCTCCTCCTCCCTCTCTCCCTCTCTTCTGTCTTTGGGCTATACCAGCTGGTGCTCAGGGCTTACTCCTGGCTCTGTGCTCAGGGATCACTCAGGGGTGCCAGGACTTGAAATTAGATGGACTGTGTGAAAGGCAAGCATTTTACTTGCTGAATTATCACTTTAGCAGATGAACCAGACTTTTTAAACCTTATCTTCCCCCATACCCCATTACTCCCATTCCAAATAGTCCTGTGGTAATATGGGTTGCAGTATCAAAAGACACCAACATTTTTTAGTTCCTTGGCCTTCCAGATCAAACACCTTCAGTTTGAATCAGGATCAGGGTGAGGTCTTGCTCTGTTCTGAAGATGAAGGTAGAGCGGAGAAACTATGCACGCAGAAGCCCTGTACCTAGCTGGCTTCCAGAAGCCCTAGTGGCTTAAACAAGGAAGTTAAACTTAGTGAATGAAACAAGGAGGCCATTAGACAGAGGGGGTGCTAACTCTCAGGCCTACTTAAGGAAATCAAGATCGAAGGACAACCAACCATGAACAGCAGCCGAGGCTCCACACTGGGTCAATTGCTTCCTTCGCGGGCCCACCAATCCTTCCACGCCTTTCTCTCCTAACCACTTCCAGTCTTGAACTGCATGAGTGGAATTGATTTTTGCTCAAACAAGCACTTAAATAAATCTTCAGACAGATGTATATATGTGCATACATAACTTTGATAGGACCTCTCTGTCCTGACTCCTGGCTGCATTAGCCTCATGGCCTCTGCTGAGGATACACTGGAAACAGAAAGGCTGCCGGTTTGTCTTAAGACAAGCGCTAATGCACTACCCAGGGGACATTTCAACTTCCTGGGCCTAGAACTCTCTGATGGACTTGATAAAGAAGAAGGACAGAGAGAGACAGAGGCCAAGGGGAGAAAGAGAGAAGGGAGACAAAAGTGGGGAAGAGAGTCAGAAGAGAGTGAGAGAGAGAGAGAAAAGGAGAGAGAGAGTGAGAGAGCGAGCAGATATGAGAGGGCATGTAGGCAGGAATTATCAGGAGGAAAGAGGAGGACCCCTGCAGCATGGGAGAGTGGGAACTGGGGCACTTTCTGTTTCTTGGCTCTCACTGGACCTCTGTGGACCCTCCACTCAGTAGAGTTTGCAGGCCATGGATAGAGGTGCGCATGGCATGTGTGTGTGCATGTGTGCTTGGAGCCCACAGGGACTATGAGTTCAGCACGGACACAGTGTCCTCCAGGAGAGCACTGTTCCTTGAAACCCCAGTCTCTTCACTAAACCCTGACCCCTGGGCTCACTCTTTCTGGGGGCTGGGCCAACCTCCTCCCCCCGCCACTTGTTCCCCACTGCTGACACAAGCCTGTAAATGTTTCCAGGTCTGCGCTTCAGACACTTCCCCAGTCCTTTCCCCAGACAATGGCAGGTTTTTATTTGTTGTTGTTGTTTGTTTGTTTGTTTTTATTGAATCACCATGAGATACAGTTACAAAACTCAAAGGACTCAAAGTTCAAAATTACAAAAATTGTATGGGTTTCAATCATACAATGATTGAACACCCATTTCTCCACCAGTGTACATTCTCCACCACCAATGTCCACAGTATTACCACCCCCCCTTTCCAACCCTCCCCCTACTTCTATGACAGAAAATTTCCCCCATATTCTCTCTCTCTACTTTGGGGCATTATGGTTTGCATTACACATACTGAGAGGTTATCATGTTTGGTCTTTTATCTACTTTCAGCACACATCTCCCATGGTGGCGGGTTTTTAAAAAATTTTTAAATGAATCACTGTGAGATATATAGTTACAAAGTTGCTCATGATTGAAACTCAAAAATACAATGTTCCAACATCCATCCCTCTACCAGTGCACATTTCCTACCACCAGTGTGTCCCACATCCCTCCTGCCTCCCACTCCCCTCACACCCTCAGCCTGCCTCAGCCTGGCAGATTCTTCTCTCTCTATCTCTGTCTCTGTCTCTGTCTCTCTCTCTCTCTCTCTCTCTGATTTACCTTTTAAGTACTGCAATACTGTTACTGAAAGGGTATCATGCAAATCACTTTACCCCCTTTCATCACTTAGTTCTTGTCCAGAGTGAT
This sequence comes from Sorex fumeus, assembly GCF_029834395.1. Taxonomy (NCBI): domain Eukaryota; kingdom Metazoa; phylum Chordata; class Mammalia; order Eulipotyphla; family Soricidae; genus Sorex; species Sorex fumeus. The sequence continues at coordinate 47,910,934 of NW_026606129.1, read as the reverse complement.
CATTTCCAGCTATCATTGTCATAGTGGTCCTTTCTCTGTCCTAACTGCACTCCCCCTCCCCTCTGGTGCCAAGTTTCCTACCATGGACCAGCCCTCCTGACGCTTGTTTTTTACTGTATTTGGAATTATTTACAAACTATGTTTTTTTTTTTATTATCTCACAAATGAGTATGTCGTTCTGTGTTTGTAAGGATGTCAGTTTAGCATCTTAAGGAAGCCAAGTATTCATTGAGCTCTGTCTCGATACTTGCACCCATCTCATGTATAGTCACAAAGTGGAGACTCCTCCTGTGTGTGTGGGAGGGAAACACAGAGTACACACTCAGGTACCATTAGGAGACTTTGATCTGAACCATGATGGCCAAGCCACCAACTTGATTGGGACTTGGCTCCCACACCCAGCAAACAAGGGCAATGAAAGCACCACAAATTAGTCAGCACAGCCATGAACACTGACCCAAAGCTCTGAGGGAGATCTCCTGTCCAAGTGACCTCCTTGTGGGTATCAAACTCCCAGGGGAAGCAAAGGTTCTGACACCTTTGGCCACGGAGCCTCCCTGTGAATGACACCGGGGAGCTGGCCTGCCCCTGACACCTGCAGTTGTCATACCAACTGTGTTTGTGTGTGTGTGTGTGTTTGTGTGTGTGTGTGTGTGTGTGTGCGTAGGGGGGCATTTTGGATGTCGAACTCCCTCTTTCCCACCGACTCCTCTTTCTTGCTCTGTCAACTTCATTCCTGTCCATTCTTGTTCCCCAATAGGAAACTGCTTCCATCCCAGATGGAGGAGGGTTGGTATCTCTCAGCTCCCTCGAGCCGAGTTGCAACTGAGGAGAGTAGAGACCCGTGCCCAGGCAGCTGACCTTTACATCCCCTTCCCGGCTGCTGGCCTCTGTCTTAGCCAAGCTGCACCCTGGAACTTTCCACTTCCCTGATCCCTGAAACTCTAGCTGGGCCCTGGACTGATGCAAAACTTAATCAACTGGAAAAGGCAAGAAGAGAGCTGGCAGGGGCTGGGAGAGCAGGAGTTGGGCCAGGAGGAAGCCTATTCTCTCAGGACCTCTAGCCCAGAGCTCATGGTGACTCTTTCCTGGCCGAAGACCCTTCAGCAACCCCCCAAAGGTGCGTTCTTGCTCTGCCTGACTGAGAGGGGGTCACGGGGAGAACACACGGGTGCCAGCATCAGCAAGGACGCTTGGGCTGGATTTTTCTCTGGTTTCCAGATTCTCCCTGTGGGTCTTTTTGATGTTCTTGCTTCCTCAACCAGAGATAATTCTGATTGAGCACAGGGTTATAAGGTGCCGGAGTGGGAGGAGAGTGCACACTGGCAGAACTTTCTGGGCAGAACAATCTAGGCTCTCCTTACATGTCCTTCCTGGCATGGACAAGCAGTTTTCTAGTGGGGGCAGCTGTACGCCAGGGAAGCACAGGCCCCTGAGGCCTGCGACAGCCCTGTGGGTGTTTGGGTTTTTCTCCTTGTCCTGGAGCCTCCATCCTTTCCTCTTTGAGAGGAGAAGGTAATTCGGAACCCCTCACACCGGGTGGCAGGGAGCCAATGTGTCAGCCACATAGCACTCCTTCCTTCTCCAGATACCCGGCCCATCACACCACCTAGGTGTGACTTATGTCCACTTACAAACATTCTCTCCCTTCACTTTCCTCTGCAGCACAGGCAGGGCTGAAGGTTGACGTTGGAAGGAGGAAGTCTCACTGAGGAGAGTCTGGCTCTCCTGATGGTAGAGGGCTCCCAATGTCACATTCCTCATCTGTCCCAGTCAAAGGATGGTGCCTTTGTGGGCAGCCACAGGACTGCTCAGCACACCACGGCTCCTGTATGCCTTTATGCTGGTGCCTTTATTTATTTATTTATTTATTTTGCTTTTTGGGTTACATCCGGTGATGCACAGGGGTCACTCCTGGTTCTGCACTCAGGAATAACTCCTGGCAGTGCTCAGGGGACCATATGGGATGCTGGGAATCGAACCTGGGTTGGCCAGGTAGAAGGCAAACACCCTACCCACTGTGCTATCGCTCCAGCCACTATGCTGGTGCCTTTAAAGAAGAAATTTAGGTGTGTGAGTGTGTGTGTGTGTGTGTGTGTGTGTGTGTGTGTGTGTGTGTGTCACATACCTAGAGAAATACACAGTTAATATCTGTTTGGTTAGATGAGCAATCACTAGATTGCTGGCAGGCCAAGATCACCACACAAGTCAAGATAAAAACCATCTTATCACTCCAGGTTCTGTCAATTTCTTTTTTGTACCGCAACCCCCACCACACACATCTACCTCTCTCATGGGCTGATTTGGCATATCATGAAACTTTGTTTTTGTGGTTCTAGAATTGAACACAGGGTCACACACGAACCAGGCAAATGCTCCTTGACTGTTCTGTATCCCAGTTCTGTTCTGCAGTCAGGTAGTAGGTGCCTGTGAGTCTAACCACTTTTGTCAAACATTATGTTTGTGGAACTCAGCCATATCATAGTTGATGTCATTTTCATTACTAAATTTGTAGTATCTTAATTTATTTATCTTGCCATCACTAATAGATATTTGGGATGCTTATGGCTTCCTTAATGACCTCTGTTTATGTTTTGGATGCACACACATTTCTGGCGTGTTTATTCCTCGGAGAGGAATGCTGGGCTGGACAGCTTTCAGATTGTCTATGACTTACATACTGTTGCCCACTCTCATCCTTTTTTTCATGATTGTGGTACTTGAGGGGGTCCAGTATATGTACATGGTGGGAAGACCAGGCAATATACTTCATTTTCTTCAATGCCATGTGGACAGTGTGAAATTGAGCACAGGAAAAGTGTTTACACCGTGGAAATTCACAAATGCTACTCGGGTTTAAGATTTATAAATAGATTAATAGTTAAAGGACTTAATAAATTTATTGTTTTGTTGATTGTCTTGAGGCATACTTACAAGGTAAAAACATGTTAATATTGAAGATAAAACTTATAATTTTGGATGGGATTTATTGGGTCATACCAGGTGCTGTTCAGGGGTATTCCTGGTGATTTGGTACTATCTCTCTGGCCCCCAAATGTTTAAGGACATAAACTACAACTGAAAATAGTGCAAAAAAAAAGAGCTAAAATTTTTTTCAGTATTAGAAACTATTACCTACTTCAGGAAAGAAGTTATTCATGTCACTGATGAGTGAATAAAGTTCTGGCTATTGGTTTCTTTTTTACCACACAGGTACTGGGAATGTGTGTGGGGTGGGAGACACAGCCTTAAGGGTGCTGTGGGCTGGGTGCTCCATTAGCAGGGCCAAAGGGTGGAGACCTAGGGGCACCTTCTCTCCTTCCTCCCCCACTGGTGTGGCCTTTATAGTGGGGAGGGGGGATTCCTGTCCTCTGTGCAGGAGCCCCATGGCTCATGTGGAGGGAAGCTGAGTCAGGCAGAGACTAGTTTGAGTAAATTCTGTTCGCTGCACAGGTTCTCCCTCATGACTATAAGGTTTTCAACTTGTTTATCACTGTTCAATCTAATCTCAAATTGTTCGATATCTTGATATCTGGGGGCAGCAAAGTGGCCTGTAAAATAATAAGTAATCATTTTTCAAAAACATGCACAAGGGGCCAGAGTGATAGTTTAGTGGTAGGTAGTTTCCCTGGCCTGTGGCTGACCTGGGTTAGAAACCTGGCACCAAGTATGGTCCCGTGAGTCCCACCAGATGTGATTTCCCTGAGCATTTCTGGGCATGGCCCCCAAATCAAAAACCAAGCTGAAACAAACAAAAAAAAAACAGCACACACAATGCTGGCTACTGCCACAAGCTAAGCTTGGATGAAAAGTGGGGGTTCAAAAGGAGAGAGAGGGAGGGCGAGAGAGAGGGAGAGGGAGAGAAAGAGAGAGAGAGAGAGAGAGAGAGAGAGAGAGAGAGAGAGAGAGAGAAAGGAAGGTGGAGGGAGGGAGATAGAGAGAGAGAGAAAGAGAGAGAGAGCACCCCTGCCATAGAGGCAGGCTGAGGTGGGGTGGGGGTTGATGGGAGGGAAACTAGGGACACTGGTGCTGGGAAGTGTACACTGTTGGAGGGATGGGTGTTGTTGGAACACTGAAACCTAATCATGAACAGCTTTGTAAGGATCTATCTCACAGTGATTTACATAAACAAATAAAGAAAAAGTAAAAAGTAAAAGTGGTGTTTCAGGAAAAGCTGAATTTACAGACGTAGAAGAAAAATGTATAAAACAATGCAGTTTGTATTGATTCATATTGTCACGGTGCCACAGCAGGTTATTTCCCAGGTTCTCAAGGGGAAAACCCTGTTTGAGTATAGAACACATAATAAATAAAAGCTGAGCGAAAGATGAAAAGAAATGAGAAGTACACACCGACCCTTCTGAAGCTCGTGAGTGAGTCCATTGTTCTTTCTATTTGCAGAAGAGGTACTTCCTGCTCTTTCTAGCAGAACTCATGATGTGGTCAACAAGCCATCACAAGCAAGTCTGAGTGGTGAAATTTGCAGAGCCGAGCTCTGTGCTCCTGGCTGCACTGTGCAAGGCAAGTGCGGGTTTCCTCAGAGTTCTCAAACAGGCAGCAGCAGTACAAAAGAGCCAGGTGAGTGGAGCCTGGCTTCTCCACTGCTGCACCGAGGATGCAGAAAGGTTGAGTGGGGGCTTAAAAAATGGTTATGGAAAGTCAGAAAGTCCTAGATTCCTGAAATGTGAGACTGATGTCTGGACCTGATGCCCAATGTCTCATGAGAAGGATGCACCATTTAGGATGCCTCCAAATGGGAGCAACCTGGAGATAAAATGGACCCATGGTCTCAAAAACACATTTGAATAAAACTCCAGACCTCTATCTTTGTTCTGTTTTGGTTTAGCTTTTAGGTCACACCCAACAGTGTAATGGGAGCTACTCTAGCTCAGTACTCAGGGGGACATTTAGTGGAACTTAGGGCACCATGCAGTGCCAGGGATTGAATGTGAGACATGAGCTCCAGCCCTAATAGCCATCACCCATCCCCATACCTCTGCCTTTCACTCCTGTAGTGGTAGTGCTTCACTATTCTGAGTGGCTTGACACAGGGAGCTTCCTCCCTCACAATGTACCTGGAGGCCAGAAGATCTGTCAAGCTGATGTGTCCAGATTGGAACTTCTGGTCTACCAGTCATAGTCTGCCTACATTTCAATGAGTATGAATTTCATTCTAGTATCTTAGATCAAGACCTTAGGGTCTTCAACTTCTCACCTTCATACCTTACATCTCCCTGATATATAAGCAAATCCATAATGTCTACCTTGAAAACACGAGTAGAATCTAACCCTTCTCACCACGTCCTCACTACTGTGCCACAAACTAAGCTGTTTCATCTCTTCTTCAAATTATCCCTGAAGCCCCTACAATATTTCTCTGCTCACTCAGTCCATTTCCAGAACTCCTCCAATGGGTCTCACCTCCCTCAGAGGAAAAGCAGAAGTTCTTCCTGTTACCCACAAGGCTTCTAATTCCTGGTTCTCATAATATTTCTCTTAATCACTTAGCTCCAGTTAAATGCACCTTGAGGAGATTACTGGGTGGAAGAATATGGAGCTAGCTCCCCCTGCATTCTCCGGAACTGCCTCAGGTAGGAGGTAGAACTCTGATGTCTGGGTATTAGACACAGATAAAGTGCTCCATTCCATATGACTGCGAATTAGCATCTCATACTCTACACCACTGATGTACCAAGAGTAGTGCGTTACATTTGATGGAGTGTAAAGTAGAAGACAACTAATTTCATCCTGATTAAAAAAAATTAGCACACAAAGACTCAACCTGTCACAACATGTTAGTAATCTCTTATTCAAGGGTTTAGTGGTCCAGGGTGAGATACAAAAACCTTCACACACTTTACTCTAAGGAAATGTTTTTGGATAATTTTTGGCAGATTTTTCATAACAAGCAACACAAAATAAATTACTTAGGTCCTGCTCTGGGGGCTGGCTTGGATGGCAGTGGGAAAATTCAAAATAATGGTGGTGGGATTGGTGTTGGAATCTTGAATGTAATAAATTATTGTGAAAAACTTTAAATGAATACAATTAAATTTAAAAATAAAATACAAAAAAGTACTCCATGTCTTTTCATCATCATCATCATTATTATTATTATTTTGCTTTTGGGGTCACACCAGCGATGCACAGGGGTTACTCAAGGCTCTGCACTCAGGAATCACTCCTGGTGGTGCTCAGAGGACCATATGGGATGCCAGGGATCAAACCCGGGTTGGCTGCGTGCAAGGCAAATGCCCTCCCCACTGTGCTATTGCTCCAGCCCCTCCATGCCTTTTCTTTTCTACGGGGAGAACTGTCTGCACCTTCATCTCTTGTCCCTAGGGAACAGGGACCAAGGCTGATTCTTGGTGGTGGCCTCAGCACAGACAAGGACCTGACTCAGAATAAAGGCTCTCTGAGGATAATTTGACCCAAGGAACCCCTCTGTGAAGGAATCAGGAAGCCTGATCTTACACAGATCTACCAGGCAGGTCTGAGGAGGCCACATGCCTCCCCCTCCCCCCAACACTGGGCTCAGTGATCCCATTTGTAAAATGTGTCAATGGAAAAAGTCACTTCTAGGGATGTCTGATTTTTCAGGTCAACTTGTTTCATCAGAGCAACCTTGGACCAAAATGATTCCAAATACCTTGGAAATAGCTCACTCTTCTCACTCTTCCCTCAGTTTACTAATAGCCATCAGCTCCTGTTTCTTCTATTGCATCCCCAGCCTTTGCCTACCAGTTCTTCATTCTTTGAGTTATCTTTGTACTCAGCGGTTACTCCTGGTAGTGTTCAGGACTGAAAGTGATGCTGGAGAGCAAACTCAGGTGGGCCACATGCAAAGCAAGCACCTTAACTCCTGTCCTCTCTTCCCTGTCCCACACGTACAGGACGTCTGTGTTCAACACCAAAGTTCTAGTGTTATCTTATCGTCAAAATGACCCATTCTTCCCACTCTACCTTTCCTGTTACCTCTGGTTACCACTGTTGGGAAATTACTGGAAATCACCAGTTGTTACCAACTCTAAGAGTTTTGTTGTTTTTGTCAGTTCATTTGCTTTAGTAATTCATGATGAGGAGCTACAACTCAAATTTTGGGGCTAAGGGGTGACACAGTAATATGCTTTGTTTTCAGGCATAAGCAGAATACTGGAAGCCAGCACGAGACCCACGAGAAGGTGAAAGCCATAAATCTCTCAGACAACCACAACAGAGAAATAAGCCCCCACCCCCGCCTTTGCTCCTCCAGAGCATTTCAGCAGATTTTTGTTCCTATGAATAAAGGGCCCAGATCAAAATTATGAATTCATTGCCACTCAGCAAAATGCTTATCAGTAGGATACAGCTTGCATCTGAGGACTAAGAGACTGTCCTGGGAGTGGAGAGTTAGGAGTACTGCACTGTAGCATTGTCCTCCCGTTGTTGATAGATTTGCTTGAGCGGGCACCAATAACGTCTCCATTGTGAGACTTGTTACTGTTTTTGGCATATCGAATACACCACAGGGAGCTTGCCAGGATCTGCTGTGCAGGCAGAATACTCTCGGTAGCTTGCCGGACTCTCTGAGAGGGGCAGAGGAATCAAACCTGTGTTGGCCGTGCGCAAGGCAAACACCCTACCCGCTGTGCTATCGCTCCAGCCCCAAGACCCCTTTTCTTTTTTTTTTTTTTTTTTTATGGATTAAATCATTTATTTTGCATATAGGAGACCTGGGTTCAATTCCTGATACAATGTGGCCACAAGTACCACTGGGAGTAATCCCTGAACAGTGATCTGGAAGTAATACCTGAACACTGTTGAGTGTGACCCCAGAACAACAACAAAAGCATTGAATAAAAATCTCAAGTTTCCCCTAACTTAATCTCACTTCCCTTTAATTATAGTTTAACAGAGCCAAAGCTCCCTCAAAATCTAGCTTGGTTACAACATCATATGGGGAAGTGTAACTGAATGAGTCCCCACAAAAATCTTAAAAAGTTAAGACCCCTTTTCTTAATGAATCAACATTCCCTTTTCTTCCTTCCTCCCTTCCTTCCTTCCTTCCTTCCTTCCTTCCTTCCTTCCTTCCTTCCTTCCTTCTTTCCTTCTTTCCTTCCTTCTTTTTTTCCTTTCTTTCTGGCTTACTCCGGGCTCTGTGCTCAGAGATCACTCTTAGCAGTGCTCAGGGGACTATATGTATAAGGTGACAGAGATCAAACTCGGGTAGGCCATGTGCAAAGCAGATGCTTTAACTCCTGTAGTATTTATTTCTCTGACCCCTAGAATTTTCTTATGTCTGCAATTCTCTCAGTTAATTCTTTCACAAACCCATGTACCTACCAAGTATGACCAACAATTTATATTCAGATATGACTGAAACAAATGGTGTTTCACTCCCTTATTTTACTTAGCCTACTCACTTCAAATGCCATTCATTTTGTCCCTAAAGTCATTGTCCATTGCACTTAAAAAAATTTAAAAAAAAGTTTTTTTGGCTTTTGGATTACAGTTGATGGTGCTCAGGGCTCCCTCCTGGCTCTCCACTCAGGTATCACATCTAGTGGACTCAGAGGACCATATGAAATGCTGGAGTTTGAAACCTGGGTGGCAATGTGCAAGGCAAGCAGCCTGCCCACTGAACCATTGCTCCAGTCTTTCTATTGTTTTTATTCATTTTAGTTTTGTTGGTTTTTTTCCCCATTCCCAGTGATGTTCAGGGGCTACTGATGTCTCTGTGCTCAAGAATTACTCCTGGACATGCTCAGGGGACCATGTAGGTTTTTGGGGATCAAACCTGGGTGGCCTGCATGCAAGGCAAATATCCTACTCATACTATAGCTCCAATCCCTCCTCCCAGTAATTGTTTTTAATAGCAGAGTAGTGTTCATGGCATCTAGAACAAGACATCTTCTGGTGTGTTGGTGGCACTTCAGTTGGGTCTATGGTTGGACTACTGTGAATAGTCCTATTCTGAGCCTTCAGATAAATGCCCAAGAATAGTATTGTTGGATGGTATCATATTCCCATTTTCACTTTTAAAAGGCATCATTCCACCTTGTTTGATAGGGGTTGCAACAATTTACATTCCCACAAACAGTGTTACAGATTCCATTAAAAAAAAAGTCTCTTCATTTGTTATCTCTAGCATTTTAGACTTGCTTAGCTGGGATAAGAAGAGTTGTATTGAATTCATTTTGACTCAGAACTGAGAGCTGGAAAGCTATTTTGAGAGGCTCATAGACTTCTTGGCTGAGTTCCGTTGTTTATGATGAAGAATACATCTTATAGAATAGATGTGAGACCTGGAGTGGACAATACCATTCTGGGAATTTTTAGCATAGAGAAGGAACTGCACATCAAAGAAGGAGAAAGATAAAGTTCCTCAGCGGTAGGGTATAGGAAAAAGAGAGGCGGGTCAAGAAAAGAGAGTCTCAGAAACTTTTTCAGTTCTGGGGTTTTGGAGATGGGTTGCAGTGGGGGAAGGTGGGAGGGTGGGAGAGTGGTAGGAACTGAAGTGGAAGCCCAAAGGTATCTCAGGATGCTGAGATGGAAAGGATCCCCTGGGTACCTGAGAATATTGGAAGGCTTTCGTGCGCTTGGGCACAGACCACACACAGTGAGGGAAAGAGGAGCAGATGAAACACATAAGCACTGACCACGAGAGACTTAGTGTGTTAGTCTAGATTGGCCAGACAGGCTTAAGGAGACAGAAGGAAGGCAGGTGCTAGACAAAGTGCAGGGCATGGAGAAAGGCAGGAAGGGCTGCTCCAAGCAGAAAGAAACTCTTTGATTGCTGAGTTTCCTTTTCATTGGGCAACCTTGGGCAACTTCATTATTAGTTCAGAGCCATTGCTTTCCTGTACCTCAACCTCCACTCTTCAGCTGCTTCCTAATACCCTCAAATAACACAGAATACAGAGACTCAACATTTGTTCGAGAAGGTCAACCCAGTGGCTAAATTCTTTAAATATTCTCCCAACGGATTGATCTGAAAATTAATATGCTCTGTAGGAAGATTCTGCTGAGGATCAAGAAAAGGGTGGAGCTGTGCTCCTCTTCTCTTTCTCTCCTCCCACTCTGCAAAGAACACAGGGGAGGTTAAGGGTATGGTCACAGGAGGACTTTCAGGCCAGTGCTCCCATGCTGGGAGTATCTGCCATAATGCAAACTGGAGGGTCAGCGCCATCGCTCACCTGCAAGCATTTCCTGAGGAACCCAGGAATCATGACTTGTGCTCCTTTAACTACTATTTTCAGCTGATTGAGAGCATTGGGAGTAAATGGAGGAAGGAATCTCTAGCTGGAATGGAGTGGGGGCAATGGCCCTGGAAAAGACCTAGAGTTTGAGTTTTTAAACTTGCCAAGAACTTGTCTGGAAATTCCAACAAATTTTGACTTACTCTAATCAGCTAAGATGAAAAGGGGATGCCGGAAAGTTTGGGGGGTCTTTTGGCTCCAGCATCCATGGTTCTTCCAGTGCAATACTGCTATTCCTTAGATTATTAATTTTATTTTGAGGGCAGTGACATGGATTGAATCCAGGGATTACACACATGCAAGGCAGGTACTCTATCACTAAGCCATGCTTTTGTCCCTGCTTGGAGAATTCTGTTTTTTTTTTTTTAAACTTTAAACACCATGGCTTACAAAGTTTTTCATAATACAGTTGTTTCAGGCATTCAGTGTTCCAGTACCAATCCCAACCCCAGTGTGGTCTTCCACCATTGTCCTCAGTTTCCCATCCAACTTCAAGCCTGGCCACTTAGCAGACACAAGATAATTTATGTGATTAATTACTATAACAAAATGGCTAATGGAATTACTGAAAAACATTTAAGTAAAAGAAAATTTGTGTAAATTGTTTTATCTCACAATGGGGTTATTTAAGTCCTTGTCTGAGAATTTACTGAACTGTTTGTTGCTATGCTTTCTGTGTTTTTGTTTTTGTTTACTGAGTTTAGCTGACTTTTATGCTACTTTTCTGTCTTTTTTTGCTGTGCTAGTACTGGGCTGTTGGTGTTGCGGGATTTCGAGGTGCCGTGCAGTCACATACGAAGCCACCCAATCCAGGAGCTCCAGGATTTGTAGACCTGGGACAATTCTTGGATGGACCTCTCCCAAGGGAGCCCCAGAGTTTTCAGGCCTGTGTATCTGTGAGTCTCAGGAGCTTGGCTTGCATCTCTTCTGAGATTAGTTGTGAAGCTGGGCAGTTGTGTACATGGCTGAGGCTGTGGGATTTGGTTGCAGATGCCAGGGTTTTAGCAGGGTGGAGACTCAGTTTGGCCCTTTCCTTAGAGTATTCCTGACGGCCTCTCGCCATATCCTGAGAAGCTGAAGGACTTGTAGAGGGAGGAAAAGTTAAAAAGTTAAAAGTTTAGTTGAAGGATTTTTTTTTTTGGGTCACACCTGGCGATGCACAGGGGTTACTCCTGGCTCTGCCTGCACTCAGGAGTTACTCCTGGCGGTGCTCAAGAGACCATATGGGATGCTGGGAATTGAACCCAGGTTGGCCACGTGCAAGGCAAACACCCTACCTGCTGTATTTTCTCTCCAGCCCCTAGTTGAAGGAATTTTGACTTCCACAGATTCTGGGGGTGATGATGGCTTCTCCTTTCCACCACCTCCCATTTCTCCACAGCTTTGTCTTTGTACCAACTGTCCTCAGGAGCCCAGATAGGTGGGCCTGCCCAGGGCAGGGATCTTCTAAACCTTCCCTGTGCTTCCATATGAGCTGTTCCATTCAAGGTGGACTTCAGTTCTGCTCAGCATAGATGTTTCTGCCCAGGGTCAAGGGTGGGGACAGACACATCTATTGGGAGTTCTCTGCAGAGAGCAGACTGGGGAAAGGAAAGATGGGCTGGGCCACCACCTAGCCTATGCTCTCTGCTGCATCTAGCACGGTGTGGGGGTGGGAGATAGGTCAGTCATTGCAAGTCTGTGATAGAAAGATACTAGACTTGCTTAGAGCAAGCCCAGTGGAGGGAAATCCAGAAAAAATGTGGTGGGGATGGAGGGAAGGGGAGAGAAATCTCTACAAGGAGAAGGAAGCCAAGGAGAGAGACATAAAGAGAAAAGGAGAGTGGAGAAGGCAGAGACATGGAGAAAGCACTGGGGAGCAGACAGGATAGCTGAGTCCTCCTGCAAATGGGGACTGGGAGAACAGCTGTGTGCCAAGGAAAAAGAGTAGTAGGACTAACCCTGGGGACTGACATGACCCCTGGGATGAACTGATCCCTTCAGTAATGCTGCCGTGAGCCAGCCCCCCACCCCACATGATACTCAGCATACAACCCCTCCATGGAACAGGTACCCCCCAGAGATCCCAGTTGCTTCCTGCTCCTCATGATTTGGGCACTGGTGGGGGCTCTGGTGGGGGCTCTGATTGTCTGTCAGTATTCCCAAAGTTTGTCTATAGCGGTTGTCAGATATCAGCTCCCACTCCACTGCCTGCAAGGTGGGCTTTCTTTGTGATCAGTTTGTTCCCGGGGAAACTGAGGCTTCATCTGCTTTAGAATGAGCCCCGTTCCATCCATCAAGGTGACTGTTTCAGGTGGCACAGGTTGAAACTCCTGTGCTCTTCCATTTCTCACACTTTTTACCACCCTGTCCAGCCATCCCAGTTTCCAAGGCCACCCGGGCGAGAAAATAAATGGACAGATGAATGTCTGGTCAGGGGCTGGGTCCTGACCTGAAACTGCTGGAGTAGAGGGACAGTGGACAGATCCGGGAAGATGAGGGAAAATGGCAGCCTCCCCCTTCCCTAGTCCTCACTTTCCCAAAGCGGGCAGGGGGCAGGCAGACAGCAGACATGGAGGCCACCAGCCCACTGAATGCTGAAAGCCCAGAGAATAAAAAGGGACGCCAGTTGGGGGCATGGTACCGCCAGCAGGTCTATCTGTACCTGTGAGGTGAGTGTACTAGCAACCTGATGATGCCTTCAGACTTCTAGATACCCCCAAATTGCTGCTGTGCCTTTGGCCAGACCCCAACAACTTGGGGCCAAGCTTACCAAGAAAGTAAACAGCCAAAAGTTAGGTACGTGGGAGACAGGTTGTTCCCCTGACTGGAGACCTGACACCTGACACCTAGGGACACCTGGAATGCCTTGGACCCTGGGGTGGGGGGGTGTCTCACCTCCGGCTCAGCTATATAATTGGAGGCAAGGCCTTCTGTTCCTGATCAAACTGCTTAACAGCCATGATCCCAGAAACAAATCTCGGAACCCAGCAGCTTTTGGAAGAATGTGTCCGGTCCCCGTAATAGGTTACTGGCACCAGGTCACCTCAGAGGGGAAAGGGTGCTGTCCCTCTGCCTGCTCCCTCTTGGCGGCTTGGTGCCACCATCCTCCAAAGGCCATTGGACAGTCAGGTTTGGGCCCGCAGTGAAGAGTCAGTGACTCTTCACTGCGGGCCCTCATGGGATGGTGGTGGAGCTGGCCCTTTCCTCCAGGCCCCAACGAGACCCCGAGTCACTGCTATGAAGAGCCTCTCTGGCTCCTGATCAAGCTGCTTAACGGCCATGATCCCAGAGACTCAGGAACAAATCTCAAAACCCAGCAGATTTTGGCAGAAATCCCTCCAGATTTAATTGTTAAAATTTCAGAAATCCCTCCAGATTTAATTGTTAAAATTTCAAAATTCCAAAATTGTGCGGCTACTACTGCAGCTGCGCAACATCAGATGTTATTCATAACCAGCAATAGAAAACAAATTGTCTACGGTTGCCTTTTCAGCAGATCTGGGTGTTGGGGTAAAATCCTAAATAATAATGGTGGGTCTGGGGTCGAAATATTGAATTTAATCAAAGTAATGAGAGAGTAATGTGGAAATCATCTGCCCCACAGGTAAAGGGAGGGTGTGGGATGGGGCGTATACTGGAGTTTTTGGTGGTGGAAAATGGGCACTGGTGAAGGGACTGGTGAAGGTGTTTCATCATTGTATGACTGAGACTTAAACCTGAAAGCTTTGCAACTGTTCTCACGGTGATTCAATAAATAAATTTATAAAAAAGAAAAAGAAAAGTAAGGTGGAGTTCATGCCCAATTCAATCAGCTTAATCAGTGGCTAAATAAAGAGCAATACTCCTACATTAAAAAAAATAGGGGGACGCCAGGATCAGGAACTTCCTGCTCAAGTTTCTGTGGCCTTCATCCTTCTGGGAAGAAATTTGCATGGGTCACCACTGACCCCCCTCCAGTGGCCCTTGGCTGGCACCTGCCCAAACTCTTTTCTGGGAACTGCCTGTGTCATATTCTCAGTGAGTGATTTCTGACAGGGGCAAGGGGGTTTTCCCCTGGCTGGAGAGCTGACACCTGACACCTAGGGACACCTGGAATGCCTTGGACCCTGCGGAGGGGTGTGGGGTCTCAAAACTGGTCTGGAGATGCTTGTCTCACTCTGGGAAGGTCTGGCTCTGTGAGGGGAGGATCTAGAGGTCCTGAGAAGGAGGAAGGGGAGGAGGAGGAAATGGAGGTGGAGGAAGAGGACTTATCCAAGGAGATAGAGGCTCTTTGTCTCTGTGGTTCTTTGTAAACTGGGCACATTTGGCAACAAGACCTATGGGTTAATAAAGCCGCAGTTTCCTTGCCGCTGTCCCTGGGGGCCGAGCCCCCCTCCTGGTGGGAGCTCCATCACCCACAGATGCCAGTCAGGTGTCTTCTGACTGTGGGCTCTATAAAGCAAGTTGAATTGGGCCCATGTGAACCCCTTTATCAGAAAGTCATTGTCGCTATGATGGGTTCTGGTGAGGACTGGGTCGGGGGTGGTGAAACAGGGAGCACTTTGTCTATCTCGTCTTCATTCTTGCCCACTCTGCTCATTACTTAGGGGTTCATTATTTAGAATTTAGCACAAGAACATCCGTCCACACCAAGAGGGGTCCCTGGATGGGGCAGCAGGCAAGTTGCCCTCTGGGTGACTGGGGATACTGGTTTGCCAGTGTTCTTCTCCCGGAGGTGCTTCCAGGGGATACAAACATGGTGTGGGGGAGGGCTGGGCAGAGGATCTGCAGAAGGGGTGTTTAGTACCTGCTGTTCTCCCTCCTGATGAGATCTATGAGAGCCGGGACTGCCCTGGCCCCTGGTTCCTGCCTCCTGAGCTCTCTGAGTGTTCTGGGCCCCAGCTGTGAACCTAATGGAACCCTCAGGGCCATGACAGGCAAGTTTCAGCTCACCCGTTTAGAGACTGGGGGTAGTGGCTTTCTTAACTCACAGAACTGAGGCTAGATAGCTCTGCTGGAGTTGCAAATCCATCCAAGCATTAAGGCTTCTGATCTCTTTCCTGAGACGGCTCATCTCCCACATCAATACTGCCGGACCCCGAATGAGTCTAAACAATGACAAACAGGCAGGGCATACATTAGCATTTCCAAATTTCCATGGTGTTCCTGCTTCCACCATAACTGATTTCAAGTCAGTTGTGGTCTTATAACTCATCAGTTATGGTCTTATAACTGGTCACAAATCCCCTATTTAACCAATGGCTCTACTAGTCCAGTCACTAGGTACCACTGGCAGAAGGCAATAAGGCCTGGGGTTTCCTGCTGGCCTGGCTGGAGTCCATATGTGAATCCCTTTTCCTTTTATGTATGTGTTATGTATGTATATATGATTTCCTTTTATTCCTTTTCCTTTTCCATATGCAGTGTTCCTTTTCCTTTTAGTCCACCTGGATCTGGTGCCCAGATCTTACTTCCTTACCAACACTCCCCTTAGGATTTGAAGCTAGAGGACACTGCAAGGGGGCAGGGTGTGAGGTTTATTGCCTTATTAGGTAAAGGCCAGTGTGAAAGGTCTGTTAATTCCTGAGGTGGAAAGGGCATAAGGCTGGGGAACAGTTAACATCCTTCACCTGTCTGACATGCTAACACCAGTGGTTTCTACCTCAGCCACCTTCTTTATGCCACTAACATTCAAACCATTGTCTCAGCGTTTGAAAAGCTGCATCCTACTTCCTACAAGTGCCTGGAGTTCTGGCCCAGTGACTGCACATTGGAGGCATGCCATTGGTCATGCTGAATTAATGGGTAAATGAATGGTTTGCATATGCAGGCTTGGGTGGTGAAGTCTCTTTCAGTCTCTTTCAGACCGGACACATTTCTGGCAGGATGCTTCACCTACTCCCAGCCTGTTCTTCCTCTTCTTCCTCCTTCTCATGCCTTCATTTCTTCAACAAATATTGATGAGGTGACTATCACATGCACAGGGCTCGCTGGCCAGAGGGCTGGAGGCTGCTCTGAGCCTCTTTGCTTAATGAACTTGGTGATAAATAGGAGGGAATGATTGGAGGGAGCAGACAAGTTGCTCAGACGTACTGAATTTAGGAGGGTTCAGATGTGCTGTCCTGAGGCAGTTGGAAAACTGATGTGGAGGTGGAGAGAGGAGATGGTTTTGCTAACTTTTATCATTAGCTCCAGGCCAGAAAGCCTCCAGTGACCTCTATCTTCCTTCCGACTCAGGTAATTGTTCTCTGACTAGGAAGAACAACAAAGACTCTTTATTTGGCATCCCTCTAATTGGAACACTTCACTTACTGAAATCCTACCCTTCAGTTAGTTACCCACGTCAAATGCTCTTCCTCACACTCCTAGAGATCCCTCCTGGTGGGAACTGAGCATCCTCCCTCCTCTGTCTCCCATGAGCACCTTCTCTTGATCTCAGATGACCTGAGATCCCTCCTGCTCACTGTGCCATGAATTTCTGAAGGAAAGATTCCCTCGACCCTCTGCCCCACTTGCACCCTGTCCCATGCATAGCATCCCTCATGGTGCCTCATGCACCAGCACTGGCATAAATAAGTGAATGAATGAATTGAACAAATATTGATTGAACTTTGACTTTCTAAATAGACCTACTCCCTGATCAAAGTCTTTCTTAGTGGCCCCAGAGGATTGTTCTTTCTGTCTCAGAGCAGCTGAGCACATTTCTGTCTGGGACCAGGTTGTTCTTAGCAGAGACAGAGAGAAAGCATCTACTCTTATGCCTCCTGGGCACCCCTTAAGCTCAGTCTTCAGTTTGTGGCCTCAGATACTTTGTGTTCCTGCAAATACCATAATAAACATAATAAACAGGAGGCATGTGATCTTCTAACTTTATTTCTCCTTATCAGCATGCTGAGATAGAGATATGGTTGTAAAGCATCTCCATTCTTTTATAATCAAGGAAAAGCAACATCAGATTGCTAATTTGGGTACAAAGATGATTCAGGGCTCCTGGGAGTTGGTCAATTTCATATTTCCTCACCTTTTTTTTGAAATAGCCTTTTGCAATTATTGATGAAAGCAGCTTTTAACATTGCGAGATTGTGTTTCCAAGCAACAAGAGACCCTGATTCCTCTCACTTCAGAGCCCACCTGGTTATTCTGGTGCTGGACCCTGAAGCTCACCCTGGTGCCCAGCAAGCAGAAGCCTTGCTCAAACCCCACTCTTGTGACACAGCAGCATCCAGCCTGGAATAGAGGGGTCCCAAAGCCCCTCGTAGGGTATCAGACTTGAGCTGGGCCTTCTGTGTGATCAAGGACCTGATGTATCCTCTCTTGGGTGTTAGACAGTACCCCAGTACCCAGTGATGCCTATTTGGGAATTGCTTTAGGAAACAATTTTTGTTTCAAATAGTTAAAGCAGAGTTGACCAACTTTCCAGGACAAGTAGACTTTTGAATAATGACTTGCCAGATTCTTCTACTAGGAGGTAATGTTCAGTGATCTGCAATTTTCCTCTCTTTGGTTCCTGCTTTCCCACTGAGTATCTCTTGGAACTCAGACCACCAGGATAGCCTGTCCTTTCTGAGGCCACCGTAGTAGCACTGCTATGTGTGCCTAACCTCAGCTCCAGTTGGAGGTTTCCTCTATGTGCATCTGGCTTGTGGAACACACACCACTGCCCTGCAGACCCTTGCATATCACCCATAAGCATTGACAAGATGTATTCCTAGAAGCAGAAGACTAGTTTTTAAATTTTAAAACAGCTTCCGTGCATGCAGAAGGCCTTAGTTCAATCCCTAGCATTGCAAAGTCCCCAGAGCACCACCAGGAGTGACCCAGGCGCAGAGCGGCCCCTAGTACAATCAGGTGTGGCTCACTCTTAATAAAATACAAAGAGCTTTCAGACCAGGGATGGTCAACGCTGGTTAGATCCCCAGTACCACAGTCCCCTTCCTCCAGTCCCCCAGTATCTCTAGGTGTAGCCCTGGAGGACAAGAGCTCAGTGAGTTTGGGTCCCTCACTTCACAGGGCAGAGCATGCTCTAGTCAGCACTGAATTGAAGCACCCCTCGTGGACTGAGTACTGCAGGGAGGTGACCCTGAGCATTGCTTGGGAGGACACCTCCCAAATCCCAGCTTTTGGAAACAGGTCTGTGTATTGATTATTTATATCAAAATGAGGCCCCCATCTCCCAGTCCATACTGCTACAAAACAGCAACAAAACTAGCGGCAGAACCTTCTCACCCACAGCGGACATCCTGGGTGAGACATGGCAGCCTCTGTTCCCCCTACCAGAGGCAGAGAAGAGGTGGTGGTGGCTGTGGGGAGTCCTCTCTTGCACTCGGGTCTGGGTGCTGGGCCCGAGCCGCAGAGGACGCCATCTGTTCCAATTGTCCTTAGACACACCATCCGCTCAAGGAAAGGGCAGTCAGGAGTTTAAGGTAGGGGTTCACCTCTGGACCCCAGGGAGACGAATGCGAGGACAATTCTGGGGGCCGCGACTCCTCGGGATCTAAGCAGACTTGTGTGCGTGTGTGTGTGTGTGTGTGTGTGTGTGCGCGCGTGTGCGTGTGTGTGGCGGGGGGTGGGGAGTGAGGTGTAGTGGGGAACAGGAAGAATATCTCGAGCCCTGGGCGGAACCTGGCAGATTTGAGGACTTGCAGGTAGATAGGGGTTGGTTTGCCTCGGGCTAGGAGCTCTGCCCAGGCTCAGTTCCTCCCCACACCACCTCCGATGCTTCCCCGCCTGCTGAGCCTGGTTCGTAGGTTTTTAGGAACAAGGCGGGAGGAAGCGGGGAGGGGGCGGAGCAAAGCCCGTGAGGTCACCGACCTGGATAAAGGGGTGCAGAGGGACGCAGGTGACAGAGTCTTCATTCGCAGGAGTCGGCTCAGAACCCCAGAAATGAGGCTCCTCTTCCCCACCCTGCTATTCCTCAGCGCCCTCGGTGAGTGCAGGTACCTGGGACGCCCCCATCCCCCAAGTGGGGATCCTGTCCCTACGCCAGCCGCATACGGGGGTGGTCGCGTACTTCCCGTCGGGTGGGCTCTCTTTTCTTGCACCCCGTCAGGTTCCAGCGCTCAGCCGGGTGGTCGTCCCTGCCCCCGTGCCCGGTGTGGTGGGCACTCAGTACTCCAAGCGTGGAACACTGGGCGTGGGGTTTCCTTCGGCCCCGCCCCAGCCCACCCGGGCTGCGACCCACCCAGGCTGCAACCCACTCATCTGGGATTGGCCCCGCCCACCCGAGCTATGTCCCTCCCACCCGGGTTGGGTACCGCCCACAAGCCGGGGCCCCGCCCATCAGGGCAGGGTCCCTCCCACCCGAACTCGGCCCCGCCTACATGGCCTCGGCCCCGCCCACCAAAACTAGGTCCCTCCCACCTGGGTTCTGCCCCGCCCACTAGGCCTCAGCCCCGCCCGCCAGGGTAAAGTCTTGCCCACCCGGACTGGTTCTGCGCGCTCTCCTACACCGCGGTTGTGGGAGCTGCAGCTACTCTAAAACTTCCCTGCACAGCGGCGCAGTTTCTTAAAGGTCTTCAGGAATCCTCCTCCTCCCCACTTTTATCCTGTTAGGAAGATGGGTGCCCAAAGTACCGTTACCGAGTTTTGTACGGGAGAATAAAGAAGCTCCAAGAGAGTGAGTAGCTTGCCGCAAGACGTGGTATAGGAGGCAGAATTGCAATTCCCGCTCTCAAGGCAGTGGAACTTGGGAGAGAGCCTTTCTGGGTCTTCATCAAAGAATGGTCAGAGCTGCGAGGTGAGGGTTGTGTTGACAGGGCCTCACTGTTAGAGAGCACGGAGCTGCTTTCTTTCTTGAAAGGACTAGGGGGAGCCCTAGAAGAAAATGCAAGGCTGTTGAGTTCCCTACTCCTCGGACTTCCGGACTTCCAGGGGGTCGTTCTTTGATGGGCACGTGGGAGGGGGTCTTCTTGCAGTGGGGGAGGAGTCCAGCCCCTAGGCAGTGGAATGTCAGAGTAAATCCCAGGGTGTGGATCACCCTGGCTCAGTTGCACCTCCACATTCAATTCTACTTAAATTTGTTGTTGTTGTTTGTTTTGGGGTCACACCCAGCTATGCTCAGGGGTCACTCTTGGCTCTGGGCTCAGGAATTACTCCTGGTAGTGTTTGGGTGTGAGGTGGCATTTAGGATGCTAGGGATCAACTGCATGCAAGGCAAGTGCCCTATTGCTGTACTATCTCTCTGGATCCATAAATCTTGGTTGATTTTTAAATTTAAATTTTACAATTTGTGGGAGAGCAACAAGCACCCCAAAGTGTGACTGAATCCCTTGTCCTGCCTTAGGGGGTTCTGGGGCAGGGGTTGAGAGTGGTGGGAAGGGTAGGTCTTGTTTCAGACCATCCTTGCCTCCGCAGAGTTGCACAGAAGGAAGCTGAGGGTATGTGCTCTCAGGAAGATTCCATTCAGGCTGGCATAGAGTTAGGGGTGCAGTGCAGGTTTGGGTGACGATGCAGGAGGAGCCAAACTTGGACCTGTTCAGGGTTGGGAGATTTCTTTCCATTCTGGATAACTTCTATTTCTTTTGCCTTATTTTTGTGCCAAGATCTGCTGTACTATACTGAGTAGAAGTCAGAATGACCACCCTTGCTTTGTTCCTGATCTTAGGGAGAAAATACTTCATTTTTCTCCATTTCAATATGAGATTTGGTGACTTTTTTTTATAGACCCTTTTTGTCAGGCAGTCAAGTGGTTTTTAGGGTGAGCAAAGCTGGTAGAGCTTCCTCTCTTACTACATAGATTATATCAACGAAAGTAAAGACAACAGAAGAACCAGAACCTAGGTGAAGATAATAACGCAGAGACACAATCCATGTGTGTACCACTTACAGCAGTTACCGACTAACATGGAACCAATTCCTTGATTTCTTAGTTACCCTCTTTGGAGACTCCTTCATACACTGCAATTTACAGTCCCCTGTAGTCTAGACTGGGATTTGCTACTTCTGAGCGACCAATCATAAATCTTCCTTTAGATTCAAGTGCCAGGAGCTATAACTCGTCCTTGTTTACCACCTAGGATCCAGTGGGCGAAAGCAGGGAAAAAGCCCTTCCATCTGATACAAGGAATCCTTCACTATTTGTGGGGGGAAGGCAGGCAGGAAATGTGTCGGTATAAAAGGGAAGACAGCCCAAGGCTTGATGGGCTTTTCAAATTATTGAGAATCTCCCACTCTAGTTAGCACCAAGTGCCTATCAGGCCAAGCAGACACCTCCAGTAAGGAAAATGAGCTGATGCAGTCATAGAAATGCATGGAGAGACATGGAGGAAGCACCGTCAGAGGATGAGGTACTCTCTTCTAGGGACTGTGCAGATAGAGCCAATTCCTTGGCCTTTATCTTCCAGGACTGTGTCTGGCCATTCCTAAGAAAAATGTTCGATGGTGTACCACTTCATCTTTAGAGGGTGTCAAATGTGACAAATTCCAATCACAAATGAAAACAGTGAATAGTCTCTTGCTCACCTGCGTAAAGAAAAACTCCCACCGTCGATGCATGAAGGCTATTGCGGTAAGTAAATGCCACACATAGGGAGGGCCCAAGTGGGATAGCAGGGAAAGGAAGGGAAGGGAGTGGAATAAAATAGGAAGCATGCTCTCCCCTGTGGCCTTACTGGTTGGGTGTTTGTGAGTAAGGAGCTGAAATAAACTTTCTAAATTAGATAGCTCATGTCTGGGGAATCTGGCATCTCCCCTTAAATTATTAGTAGGTATGACACAGCAGCAGCAGCTATATTTGGTTCAATAGATAATTCTGACAAAAAGTCAAGGTTACCCTAGGGGAAAAATCTGGAGAAAGATCTTAGCCTCTAAACCCTGAGAATTGTTATCACCTCATACTGCAGGGAGAGGGTCCACCAAGGCACTGGGCATTGCAAAGATAGAGGACCTTTCAGGTTCCTTTGGGGGCAGGGTGGTTCCATGTGGTGCCAAGGATTGAACCAAGGGATTGTGCATTCAATGCATATGCTTTAGCCCTTTGTTTTGTTTGTTTGTTTGTATGTATGTTTTTTTTGCTTTTTGGGTCACACCTGATGATGCACAAGGGTTACTCCTGGCTCATGCACTCAGGAATTACTCCTGGCGGTGCTTGGGGGACCATATGGAATGCTGGGAATTGAACCTGGGTTGGCTGCGTGCAAGGCAAATGCTCTACCCGCTGTGCTATTGCTCTAGCCTTGCTCTGGCCCTTTGAGCCCTTCTCCTTTCTTTTGTTATTTGAAGTGCAAATCTGAAATAAATTATTATACAACCAATACATTAAACCAAGGCTCGACAAAGTTAAGAGAATGTTTGGTGGGTTAGGTGAATAAAGCAATCTATAAACTATGAATTGTGAATGGAGTATGTGAGCCTGTAAAGAATAAGCTCAAGAGGACAAATATGGTTGACCATGATAATTTTAATAAATCTTAATATTTGTATTTTCTGTTCCATAAAAAAATACTTAAACAGGACATAGAGAAAACCAGGGGTGAGAATTGTCAAAACAACTTTAAACAGGAATGTTGGGGAAGAGCACCTGGGTAAGGGAGGTGGGTGGGCAGGCATATAATGGTGGGCAGCAGCCCACCTCGGGAAGGAAGTTGATCGGTGACCTTTGCACCTGGGTAAGGGAGGTGGGTGGGCAGGCATATAACGGTGGGCAGCAGCCCACCTCAGGAGTGAAGGAAGTTGATCGGTGACCTTTGTTCCCTTGGACCTCGGTGTAGGTCACTTGTCATGAGAGGATATGATGATCCTTCATAAGATCTTCCAGAGCTTTCTGACTTCCTGAAATCCCAGTTGCCTGGGTTTGGGACAGATTTTCTCCTACAGCTTGTCTGGCCTCTGGTTTCAGGAAAACAAGGCAGATGCTATGACCCTCGACAGCAGTTTGATTTATGAGGCAGGCCAGGATCCCTACAATCTTCGACCTGTCGTGGCTGAGGTCTATGGAACTGAAGCAGGTGCGTCCAACTTGGGGATCAGGAAGTTGGGGTGACTTGGCCTTGACTAGAAGCTCTGAGGTATCAGAGTGGATGAGTTTTAGAGATGGGATCTCAGGCAGCCAGTTGAAGAGCTCTAGCTGGACTTTTAGGTCTAGATACTGGCCCATAGGGTGGGGAGGAGGCCATGTGGGTGTCCCCTGGGGACAGAGCAGGCTCCCTGAGCACAGGGCAGCAAGTGTTTCCCTGTCTCACAGGGCTTAAAAGGGATGACTCCTTTCTCTCCTGGATCTGGGCTAAAGGCTTTCCGTCCTTGCTACCCCTTTGCAGAGCCGCAAACCCACTACTACGCCGTGGCTGTGGTGAAGAAAGGCAGCGGCTTCCAGCTGAACAACCTGCAAGGCGTGAAGTCCTGCCACCCGGGCCTCGACTGGACGGCAGGGTGGACTGTCCCTGCGGGCATGCTGCGCCCCTTCTTGAACTGGAGCGGGTCACCAGAGTCCCTTCAGGATGGTCAGATGGGGTCGGGCAGCTGGGGATGATCTTAGGGCAAGCATTTCCTGTCTGGGTACATACCCAAGCCACTTGGTGATCCCCAGGCGAGGGGACGGGGGGATGAACCCTAGGCTGGGTTGCACGGGGAGGGGGTGGGGTGCTTAGCCAGCAAGAAAGCAGAGCCAGCAGCCTTTCCAGATGTCACTGGGGGCTGCTCAGGGGCTTCTCTCTGAGTTCTTGACTTCTCACAGGCTAGGCGGCGGGGTTGGAAGAAGGGGCTCTCTGCCCGACAGCTGGGGTACCCACCTTGGGCCAAGCTGCCTCACACAGTTTTCTTTCTTTGTGTTTACAGCTATTGGTGGGTTCTTCTCTGCCAGCTGTGTTCCCTGTGTCAATGGGAAGAAGTACCCCAATTTGTGTCAACTGTGTGCAGGGACCGGGGCCAATAAGTGTGCTTGCTCCTTCAAGGAACCATACTTTGGCTACTCCGGGGCCTTCCGGTGAGTGGAGCTGCCCTCTTCTTTCCAGTGGCCCTGGTGCCTTGTATACTCAGGCCAGGAGAACTTTCCTTGGCCCTAGATAGATCAGAGCCTACTCTTGGGGCCCATGGAGGAGGCAGACGTCTGCTGCTGCAGTGGAGAAACTGAGGCAGCGAGGGTGCTCACTTGGACCCATCCTGCTCCCCTCTAGCCTTCTGGCCCCCTTCCCTCTACATCAGCCTGAGGAACCGTGACTTTGGCTGTGGTCCTCCTGCTGGGTCTCACTTGGCTGGTGCTGGGTGGGTACAGATGGGCCTTTCCCAGGGGTAGAATTTTCTCCTACCTGGGCCTCTGCCCTACCTGGGCCTGGCCTCTCCCATATACGACCTTTTTTTTTTCTTTTCCTTTTGGGTCACACCCAGCAATGCTCAGGGGTCACTCCTGGCTCTGCACTCAGGAATTACTCCTGCTGGTGCTTGGGGGACCATATAGGATGGCGGGGATGGAACCCGGGTCGGCCTCATGCAAAGCAAACACCCTACCTGCTGTGCTATCGCTCCGGCCCCATACACGACCTTCTTCCTGAGCCTCAGAGCCAGTTGCCTTCCCTGACTGACCTCAACTCTCTGCCCTCAATCCCGAGGTATCTGCTGCTCCTCTCACTCCTCACTCCTGGGCACAGGCGGTTTTGTAGTGAGACCTTCAGCTTCTTGTCCAGGCAGTCCTGTGAGAAAGAAACACATGGACAGGAAACCAGAGGAAGCCTTTACCCTTGTGACATTCTCACTTTAATATAGAAAGACCAAAAAAAAAATTGCCCTCTCAGCCCTTAAAGTGCGGGTGTGTAGGTGCTTCTGGTCTGTCTCTGAGTCTGGCTTCCTCAGTATCTACCTGGAGGGAGCCCCTGCCAACTGCCTTGTGTGATGCCCCGAAACCTCTGGCCCCAGGAGAGCAGCTCCAGAGAAGGTAGCAGGAGGAAGTCTCATGGGATTGTGGTGCTGACCTTCTGGGATGTCTGTTTCACAGGTGTCTGAAGGACGGGGCTGGACAGGTGGCGTTCCTCAAGGATACCACAGTGCTACGTAAGAACGGGGAGAAGACTAGAACTGTTGCGCCTTTTACTGGAGCCTAACTCTGGGAGCTGAGCTCGTTGGATTCCTCAGTTGTCGGCACCCCCTTGTATCAAGGTTCCCTACAGGACGCAGCTCTTCTCTGATCATATTTCCTATTTCAGATTATCAGTTGTCTTGAATTCTCCCCCTATCTTTCTCATCCTCTCCAGGACACCTGTTCCAAGGTACCTGACATGTGTTCTCTGAGATGTATGTGTTCTTCCACAATTGACTGTGGTGATATGTATTTCACACTTTCGTTGTTAGAGATTAGCCTCTGTTGTTCAGTGGTTCTGACAGTTGAGGAATGCTTCAGGGAACATGTCTGTGAGATTTTACTTATATACCACTCCAATAATGGATTATTGTCACCCTATCCTTACCTCTATCACCAGTCCTGTGATTCATGTACAACCCTTATGTACAACCACAGAGTATCTTATGGGAGAATGCTCCTGAAGGACCACACATCGAAACATCTATAGACTGAACATAATTTACTCAGGCCCACAGGAGACAGGCCACCACACCCACCAAGCCCATGAGACAAGGCCTCTATACCCACCCTGGACTATTAGGTCACTCTGAGGAATCAGCATACCCACCAGCACCCTGTATTTCTCATTTTTCCATTACTTCAATTTAGGGTATTTTACATTTACTTTTTATGCAAATGATATAATCAATTTGCACATCCTTAATTAGGATGATGTACATCTGAGACCTATAAAGCTGAGTTTATAGATACTCTCAGTGTAATTACTATAAATCAGAGTTTCTCTCATTTTGTAGTCTTCTATTATTTTTTGTTGTTTTTCTGTCCACATCTGGTGGTGCTCAGGGTTTTCTTTTGGCTCCGAGCTTAGGGAAGGTGTTTGTCACTTTACACACTCTGAAACAATTTGTAGATGATACAGATGAATAATTCCAAGTTGGGTTGAATTCAGTTATAACACAGTCATTTCTATTTTTTTTAAATATATCAGTGTTGAGAAATCACTCAACTATATTTTCAACCTTAAAACTTTTTTTCTTTCCAGAGACCTGGGTCAGGTAGGTAGGCCTCTTACCCAGGCCTTTTCTCCATGAGTGACCCTTTTCTAGGTGAACTTGTTGTAGAAACAGATGTGGTGGGCCCAGTCACCCTGACTTGTCAGGTGCAGCTGCCAGAATCCCAGGACCTTTTGACCCTGGCACCGAACACTGCATTGACCTCCAGGGCTTTCCCTACCCTGTCTTTACTTTTTGGAGAGTCTGGAGCGGCTGTCTGTCTTCCTGCTGCTCAGTCTTACCTCCTCTAAGCGAAGTCTTCTTCAACTCTCATTCTGTGGTGCAGGTGAAGGTCAGGGTCACTGCCTGCAGTCGGCTCACCTGATCTCCCCCTTCCCTTAGAGAACCTACCAGATAAGGCTGAGCGGGACCAGTATGAGCTGCTATGTCCAGACAACACCCGAAAGCCGGTGGATGCATTCAGAGAGTGTCACCTGGCCCGCATCCCTTCGAATGCAGTGGTGGCCCGAAGTGTGAATGGCAAAGAGGACTTGATCTGGAATCTTCTTCAGAAGGCACAGGTACTCTCACTTCTGGTTCTCCTCACCTGCTCTCATTTGAGCGAGTGTGGTTCCTTCCCTCCTGAACTTCCTGTCTCTCCTAAAGTCCTTCTGGAGCCTCTCTGGGCTTCTGGGTATTTTTAGATACAGTAGCCTGCAGCCTAGGACACATCCAGGACATTCTCGAGACATTGAAGCCTTCTGACATGGCCCACTGGAAGTGTCTAGCTGGCTGGGGCAGAAGCAGGGGAGGGGGCATATAGAATATACTCATGGCGCCAAGGTTCTGGGGCCCTAGCAACTTGGCAGCTTTTGCTCCAGGGCCCAGGAATGGCATGAACTTCCCTGTGGAAGGACGTTGTCTCTGACTCATCACAAGGCTCCAGGTTCCCTTGTTCAACACTGATTTTCCTTGGTTGCCTCCCTACTTACTTTTGCCTGCTTTACCTTAATTAGGAAAAATTTGGAAAAAACAAGTCACCGGCATTCCAGCTCTTTGGCCCCTTCCGTGGGAGGAAGAACCTGCTGTTTAAAGATGTCACTGTTGGCTTTTCAAGGGTCCCCTTGAAGGTAGATGCTCAGTTGTACCTCGGTTTCAGCCTCCTCAGATTCATCCAGAACCTGAACGGAAGTGAGTGAGGACCTGCCTGTGTCCAGAGGGCAGGCTGGTGTGATGTGGGGGAGGAATGGGCAGGTGGAGTTGGGGGTGAGTGAGGGGAGGGGCCTCCCAGAGAGCACCTCATTCCCCCTTAGTAGGCAGCAAGATTCTGCTCTGTCACGGTCACTTTATCTCCAGGCCACAGGAGGTCTGACACAGGTGTGAGTGTCTTCTGTGGACCGAGTCAGGTCTTGCAGACCCTGTAACATGGGGCTAGGAGGGTTGTCTCCAAGATGACCGCCACCTGGTCAATGCTGCCATATGTTCCTGTCCTCAGGTTCCCCTGCCCCATGAGAAAAACCAGTATCAATCTAGAGACAGGAGGGGTGGAAGTGGAACTGGGGTGGGGGACATTGCTCCGTGCTTGACCCGGGAGACCCAGAGGTTCAGTTTAGCCACTGCTCTGTCTCTGTCTGGGGGCTTACAGGGTGCTGCAGTTAATGGTGTTCATTACTGGGCTGGGGAGGTCAGGGCAGTCATCAAGGTCCCTTAGGCCATTGAGGGAGGCTGCCACTTTCCTGGAAGTTTTTCCCTGTGGCCCAGCCACGTTAGGGGAGTCATTCCACTAAGGATGGGAGGGTGGACTCAAAGCCAAGAGGAAGCTAAGTGAGAAACTAAGGGGGCTGTGGATATGCTGAGAGGGGAGGGGGAAGGCCAGGCCCCCCTGCCCCAAGCAGGAGGAAGTTCCCTCTGGAGCAGGAAGGGCTGTCTGAGGGATTTTGGTCCCAGGAGGCCTGGGATGGTGCCCCCACCAGCTGTGTACCTCTGGCAGAGTTCGATCGGCTGAGGGAGCAGAGTAAGCTCCTGGTGTGGTGCGCCGTGGGCAGTGACGAGGAGCGCAAGTGCAAGCAGTGGAGCACCCAGAGCCAGAACACAGTGACCTGCACCGTGGCTGCTACCTCTGAGGACTGCATCGCTGCCGTGATGGTGGGTGCCGCCTGCGTGCCTGCCTGCCATGTGGGGAGTGAGCAGGAGTGAAGAGGCGTGGCTGGCAGGGCCAGTGAGGGTGACCTGAGCATGCTTACACGGCCTGTGCTCAGAAGCTGTTCTTGAGTCTAAGAAAACCCTGTCTACCTACCACTGCAGGAAATGGGGGGAAACAAAGCTAGGAAATTAAAATTAAACAAAAGGCAAACCACTGCAATATTTCACAAAAATACACAGTGTGGACAATCTCCCACTCAGGGATTTCACAGCCCAGCTAGGGAGCTGTGTTGTACAATCTTGGACTGACCAATGTGGTTTTTGAGTTCTTTACTAGGGTATCATAGCCAACTTCCTCTGTGAATATTCTTTTTTCACTCTCTTTTTTAAAAAATTGGCTTACTGGGGCTGGAGCAATAATACAGTGGATAAGGCACTTGCCTTGCTTCAACCCCTGGCTTCCTATATAGTCCCTGAGGACAGCCAAGACTAATTAATTCCTGAGTGCATAGCCAGGAGTAACTCCTGACCATCGCTGGGTATGTCCCTCAAAACAAAAACAAATAAAAGATAAATTTGATTTATTTAGAAAATTTGAATATAATTTTTGTTTTGGGCCATACCTGGTAATGCTCAGGGGTTACTCCTGAATCACTCTGCACTCAAGAATCCCCCTGGTGCTCGGGGGACAAAATAGGATGAGTTGGGATCGAACCTGCGCCCTACCTATGCTGTACTAGCTCACTGACTCATTGCCCTGTGACTACTCTTTAAAAACATGATTTTAGGTTGTTTGTACATGGTCGGAACTCTGTTTAGCTCTTCCACCATTCTGCACAGCTCCTATTTATGAGCCTGACCTGGTAT
The DNA here is from genome assembly GCF_029834395.1 of Sorex fumeus. NCBI lineage: Eukaryota > Metazoa > Chordata > Mammalia > Eulipotyphla > Soricidae > Sorex > Sorex fumeus. Next base: position 47,881,727 of record NW_026606129.1, on the reverse strand, counting down.
ATCCTTGATCCATAGCTCCAGTTATGGAGTATAGGGATTGGGGTGTAAACAAATTATTACTTGACTGAGGAGGGGAGCTTTGCAGCCTGGTTGAATTCATGCTCTGGTGTTGGAGTCAGGCTGTGTGTCCTAGTGGTGAGCCAGTGAATCGTTTCTGCTTATTTGTTGACCACCCTATATGGCACTTGGAATGTCATGTCAGTGAACTGAGATCTGAGGAGAACCTGGGCGCCATCTTCCTTCTCATTGAGCCAGATTGACCAAGGAGGAGCCCTGAGAATGCAGGGAGCACAGTCAGGGGTTTGCTCAAAGCACAGAGCGAGCACCACATGTGGTTGGTCCTCTCAGTGGAGGTTACAGGCTATGACAGGTGAGGTGTGTGGGCTGGGCATGGAATTACTAGAGTGAAGGTATTTCCTTAGAGGGCTGAGTTCAAACACTGCTCCTATCTGGGCCCCTGACAGGCTCTTCTCTTCCAGAGGTGTAGAAGCGGAGTGACTGGACAGCTTTTCTAGTGCTCTGCTATGTCTTTGCAGAAAGGAAATGCGGATGCCCTGAGCTTGGATGGGGGTTATATCTACATGGCGGGCAAGTGTGGGCTGGTGCCTGTCCTGGTGGAGAAACGAAGTAAGTGGGCCAATGTCCCCCCTTGGCTTATTCCCTTTGTGTCATGGGGTGGAGACTGGGGATGGAGAGAAAGCAATAACCCTACTCGTGAGTGGGTCCAGGTTAGGGTGGATACATTCAGATGAGAGAGAGGAGAAGGCAAATCTCAAAGGGCAGAGTTGCCTCAGAACCTCTGGTATTGAGAACTGATGAGGCATAGAGTAGCCATCCATTCCATTTTATTTTTATTTTTTATTTTTATTTTTATTTTTTTTGCTTTTTGGGTCACACCTGGCGATGCTCAGGGCTCTGCACTCAGGAATTACTCCTGGTGGTGCTCGGGGGACCATATGGGATGCCGGGGATCGAACCCAGGTCGGCCCCATGCAAGGCAAACGCCCTACCTGATGTACTATCACTCCGGCCCTTATTTTTAATTTTTTTAATTTTGTGGTCACGTGGAGATTTGGACCATGCTTGGTTGTTTGCCAGGCAAGCACCTTACCTGCTGTACTCTTACGAGCCCTGGTCTTAATCTAATTCTTAATTAAGATTTTGTTTTTCCACTAAAGTATGATATGCACACAGAAAGGGGCATATCATGTACACTTCCATGACAATTCGCCTGCTGGTCCATTCCGAAGCACAGTACCCAGGTTAAGACACAGTGAGCCTCACAAATGCCCTCATGCCCTTGGTCATCAGCCTCTTACTGGAGACTCCTGGTTTTAAGCCACACAGATCAATTCTGCTAGTTCTGGAGCTTGTGTGAGAGGCATCATCATAGTTTTTTAAAAATTTTATCTCTCATTCAGTGTTATATTTGTGCTGTTTATCCCTGTGAGTGTATAGCTCTGTTCAGCTCTGTATACCTCAGTCGAATATGAGACTATTCTACTGAGGACTCTGCCATCGTAATTGATTTGTCCAATGGTGGCTGGGCATTGCTTTAGTTCCAGTTGGTGACTGTTGTGAACAGAGTGGTATGAACAGCTGTGCCCATGACTCTAGGTGAGCCTGTGCCTGCATTTCTGCTGGGGCAGCCCCTTTGGATCTAATTCTGCATCATTGTGGGGCCTTGACAGTCTGTGACATCTCAATAAAACCTAGTGCTTGGGCTGGAGTGATTGCATAGTAGATAGGACATTTGCCATGCATGTGGCTGACCAGGGTTCGATCCCCAGCATCCCATATGGTCCCTGAGCCCGCCAGGAATGATATCTGAGTGAAAAGCCAAGGGTGTGACCCAAACAAACCCAAAAAACAAAGTTAAAGACTTTTTTTTATAATTCTTTTAGAATCCTCCCAGACGGACTCAGATTGTGTCAATACCCCTGCGGAAGGTGAGTCAGTCTTGTTGGTGAGTCACACTTTGGGGGGCTCACACTTGCTCTTCATCGAGTTTGTAGCCTACAGTCATTGCTTTAGTAGCTCACACATAATGGGAAATTGCTGGTTTGTAACTCAGGGGGTGGCAACACTGTGTGGTTGATTCAAAGACAGTCTCTGGCAGTCATTTAAAGGCTCGACTCTACTTAACCATCTTATTTAACAGCCCTGTGCAATCTCACATTAACATAGAGCAGTTTTTGTTCCACACATTTGTTGGTGCTCTGTGACCTATTTTGGCCCTGGAGTCCACACGCCAGAGCCTCTGGAGGAGTAAGACTTGCTCTTTGTCATCCAGGCTATTTCGGTGTGGCGGTGGTCAGGAAGGCAAACACTGACCTCACCTGGAATTCTCTGAGAGGCAGGAAGTCCTGCCACACTGCGGTGGGCAGAACCGCAGGCTGGAACATTCCCATGGGTCTGCTCTTCAACCGCACCGGCTCCTGCAAATTTGGTGAGGAACCTCGAGGAAGGTTGGGCTGGTGTTCTGGGGACACGTCCTGCTGTGGAGCTACAGGGGAGGGGACCAGAAGGCTGATGGGGGCCATGTTTGTCTTGGGGTAAGCACCGTCTCCTCGAGTCATGGAGGGGTTCTTGGCATCCTACTTCCCAGGTGCCTCCCCATCCCAATCCCCAGGTAATAAGCCCTCCTACATCTTGTCTATTCCTCTGCATCCTAAGAATGGAAGCAGGTGTGGTGAAATCAATGATATTTCAATTTTTTAATTTAATTATGTTTGGCTCCCGGGAAGTTCAGATCTGGATTCCTTCTGTCACTGGCTTCCTAGTTTGGGGGAAGGGACCAACCTGTGCCACGATAGGAGACTTATGTGACTAGACAGATTGGTTTCCCACTCCACACAGTGACAGGACTGAGTCTGACCTCAAGAATCCTCGTCCATTCTGCTTCTGGGGCCTGTCACTGCCCTCCCCCTCCCCTGCCCCATGTACACTCCCTCAACCCATCTCACCTGGGTCAGATTAGCCTTGTCTACCTGCTGGCCACTCCCACTCCCCTTTTACTGCCCAGTCCTGTCCCATAGCTCTACTAGCCACTGGGCACTGAGACTTGATGCACAAAGAGCAGGCATCCAGGTCAGAGGCTGGAACCTCTGACGGGGCGAAAGGGGCACACATGTCCCGGGGAGCAGCAGGTGTCCGGGAGATGTTCTGACATCACCTCTAGTCTGGTGCTGACTGGGGGGAGGAGTGGGGCTGGGTGGGGCTCATGGATGGGGGATGTGTCTGTAGTGGTGATGGATCTGTGTTTCTGCGTATCCTGGCCAGTGGTAAACTGAAGCAAGTGCCTCGGCCTGGCAGTTAGCCACGAAGGGGACTTGGGAAGTAGAACACTTCCCACATTCCTTCTTTGCAGCTGAATACTTTAGTCAAAGCTGTGCCCCTGGGGCGGACCCCAGTTCCAGCCTCTGTGCGCTGTGCATTGGTGACGAGCAAGGCCAGAACAAGTGCGCAGCCAACAGCAATGAGAGATACCATGGCTACACGGGCGCGTTCAGGTGAGTGTCCATCCAGATGCCTGTCCTTCAGCAGCTTGTTGCTGCACCCAAGGGACCGGTCAGGGCAGGAGCAGGGCTTACCAGCTGTCCAGCCAGCAGTCTCAGGGCTGTGCCACCTCCTTTCTGGCCACTCCACCCCAGGCCTGGAGCCGCAGTAACATCTGTTGGCCTCCAATTCTACTAGTTAGAGGATGTGGTGTCTTTCTGTACTTCCCATAACCCCTACCCACTCCCCCAGTCTAGGTTTTAGATCAGGTTTTGCTTTTCTCTTTATACTTGGCATTTGAAATGGCAGCAAAGGGTGTATTGCTGCATTATTCTCTGAAGTGAAAAAGAAACCAAAACATATACTTTCAGAAACCAAAACATACGCTTTCAGAATCCACTGATAACCCGGAAGTGCTTCGTGGGCACTCTGCATTTCCTGTTTTATACAGTCCTGTTTCTTAGGGTGTTGCTTCTCAGAGACACTGTTAGGGTTTGCCTGGCACAGTCTTTATCTACTTACTGCTGGCCCACATCCCTAGTCTCCAACCGCCAACGCTAAATCTCCCCAGAAGATGGCGCTGTGAATCTGCACTGGACTGTGGCCAAAATAGCCCTGGAACTTCCTGCCATCAGCTGAGGAGACTGGGACCCTCCCATGGGTCACTGGTCACTGTCCCCTGAGTGTCTAGTAGAATGTGCAAAAGTAATTGTTAAGGGACTAAGAACTTGCAAACAGAAAGGTTGTGATGTGATTCCTCTCAGAAATATCATAGTCTCATGTCTGATGAGGAATTAAAAATCAGTAGTTTCTTTATTTTGCAGACCAACAGCAAGGTCTTATTTTGCTGGAAACATCAACACTTTAGTATTGAGATTTATACTTGAGAAAGCACCTCCAAATTTTGTTCAAAGAGAAAGCTGGCACCAGAAGTCTTACCTCTATATTTATTTTGCATGTTTTTAATTAAAAATTAATTAAAGAACTGTGACAGAGTTGTTGATAATGGCATTCAAGCACCGATCCCACCACCAGTGTCAACTTTCCTCCACCAGTTAGTTATCTCTATCTGTCCAGCGTATTGCTGATTCTGAATTTTGAACAGTTAGCTATTTTCTGCTACCTTTCTATTGCAGAAGAGTTAGCCCCACAACTCTCCCTATGTCCCTCCCACCCACAGTCACAAACTGCATCTCCATTTTCTGTCTAGCAAGAGGACATCTTAATCCATGCTTGCATGGTTGCGAATACGAAAATATCACTCTCTGTTAAATGTAGTATAATAACATGATATTTCCCTAGAAATCATGGTCTTTGTCTTTTTCATGTGTCTATGTTTTAGGGCCAGGAATGTATATCACAAATATTTATGCAAGCTTGAGTGACTTCTCTCCTCTGGTGATGTTTGTTTTTTGGACCATTTCAGGTGCCTGGCTGAGGGGGCAGGAGAAGTCGCCTTTGTGAAAGACACCACTGTTGAGCAGAACACGGATGGTAGGTGAAGATGTTTCTATTCTCCCTCACCAGCAGAGCCACGGGCCTCAGCCAGCCTGGTTATCGGATTGGCATTTCTGAAGCATAGAAACTTCTCTAGACTTTGGCTCAATTTCATTCAGAGATTATTTACTTCAGCGTACAACATAGTGTCAGCTATCAGTATCACACTGATTTTGAACTTAAATATTCTTTCCTTCTCCTCCTGCACTTCCTCCTTCTCCTCCTCCTCCTTCTTCTTCTTCTTTTTCCTATCCCTCCCTCCCTCCTCTCCTCCCTCCTTTCCCCCTTCTCTCTCTCTTTGCTTCTCTCTCTCTCTCTCTCTCTCTCTCTCTCACACACACACACACACACACACACACACACTTCCTCTTGTCCATCCTCCAAGCTTTCAGAAGGAGAATTAAAGCCATTTATGTGAATTTGGAATTATTTCAACGTCAAGCCCACAAAGCCAAGATCTGAATTAAGTGGTGAGGTCAGAGGGGCAGACAGACTTGGCCTGACAATGAATATTTACCCGCACACACACAAAGACATGCACATAATCACATTTCAAAGTATGAACCCTTAATCTAAGTGCTCTCCAGGGAGCAGACTGCTATCAAATTTAATTTTAAGCTTCACTGGTATTTTATTGGAACTGACTATCAACATAATAGGCTTGACTAAACACAGAAGTTCCAATCTTTCCTCTGGTTGCTCAAAGGGCATTTGAATATGGAAGGACACAATTTCTCTTTGAATATCAACCAGTTATTTTCCCTTTTGAACTTGCTGGAAAATAACACACAGTGGGATGATTTTTTTCTTAAGAAAAATGAGCTTCTTTGTTCAACGTGGGTTAGATTCACAGCCTGTCAAACCCACCGTCCCAGAGTGTGCATCTCAGTGGCATCAGCACCTCTATGGATTGTGCGACCACGCACACAATCGCTTCTTGAGCTGGACAGCCCCGTAAACCCCTGCATGGATTAGCATTCGTGTCCACAGCTGAGCAGGATTCCCATCTCCGTCCACACTCATTTCCGTTTTCTGGAACATTGCATATGTGGAGCCCACATTACAATCTTTGGTGACTGTTTTCTACCTGAGCACCACGTGGTCAAAGTTTATCCGTGTGGTAGAGGTACTACATGGTAACTCACTGGTGTGTGTGTGTGTGTGTGTGTGTGTGTGTGTGTGTGTGTGTGGTTGGGGGAGGTGTCCACTCCTGGCAATACTCAGCCTGTCTGTGTGGGTCTGATGGTCAGATTTTTGACTTGTGACACAGAGTAGTTTGGACTCAGAGGTGCTGGGGGCCCCCAGATCTACCCTCGGTGGTGCTGGGGGAGAGAATGCCATGCTTTACCAGGGATTTTGCATGGGGCCCCATATTGGGCTCTGCTCCATTTCATGCCTCCCTTCATGCCTTTTCATGGCTGGTGTACTATACACTCGTCCAGTGTAAGTGTCGTGTCACAGTGGATAGACTTGCAGTTATTATTGTTTGTACAGGATAAATCTCCCTTCTCTTGCTTTTCTTTTTCTTTTTTCTATTTTTTTGGGAGGGGCACACCCAGCAGTCCTCAGAGACTGACACTGTGCTCCACTGACAGTGCTCCTGAGGCTATATGTGCAGCTGGAGATCAAACCGGGGTTGACCAATTCAAGGCAAATGCCTTAACTTGCTGTATCATCTCTCCTGCCTTCCTTGCTTTCTCGATGTGTGGTCACTGACCCGTGGCTGGCCACCGTCAGCTGGCAGGGACCATTTCATATAGCCTGGCTTCTTTCTCGTCCCAGGAAAGAACCCTGAAGCATGGGCCAAAGATCTGAAGCAGACGGACTTTGAACTGTTGTGTGTCGATGGCAGCCGGAAGCCTGTGAGTGAGGTGCAGAGTTGCTACCTGGCCAAGGCCCCTGGTCATGCGGTGATGTCTCGTAAAGACAGAGTAGAATTTGTACGGAAGGTGCTGCTCCAGCAGCAGGTAAGAAGCGCCAATCCCACCTGGCCTTTCTGAACTCAAGGTGCCTATTTGGTGGCTGTGGCATGAGGCAGGGGCTTGGTTCCCTGCCAAGACTTTTTCTCTGCCTCCCTCTTCTGGCAGTGAATGGATGACAACATTTACTTCCTGCTGGGGGACTCCCCAGGCCTCCTGGAGGAAAGGGAGGTTTCCTGAGCAATGCTAGGCTTGGCAGAATATACCTATCACCTGCCCTGGGTATTGTGTCCCATGACTTGGGCTCACTGCACTGTCTGGATACAGTTACACTTCCTGTCCCTCCTATTGCTCTTCAAATGAGGGACGACAATGAGCCTTCTACCATAATGCTGAGTGTGGTTTGCTCAGAGGATATGAGGCCCGAGCGTGAGTAATGTTCTAGACAAGGCCTCTGCATCTGAAATCTCTACCCAAGGATCTATAGGGCGAAGAAAGTTATCTCGGGCAAGTGATTTGGAGGAAATACTACAATTTCCTTGAAGTGTGATTTTCATTGGTGCTTTGTTGGACCTGCAAGCACCATCCCTCTAGGTCACCTGGGATGGGGAAGAATTGGTGCAAACGCTGCCATCCTGCAGAGCCCTTTCCTGGGTACCAGCCTGGGCTTGTTGGAGTTCTGCCATTCATATGGTGTTTGGTTCTCACTCAGCCCTCCTGGGCATGGAGCGGGGACCCTGGCCATGGAAGACCCAGGGAGCTGCCCAGGGCCACGATCAGGGAGCGACAGGCTTTCCACTGCGGACCTCTCCCTGGGCAATCTGGTTAATCCCAATGCTGGAGGTTATCAGCTTTGGGGGACAACCTTGAAAGTCTTCACCTTGCACTGAGCTGCCATAAGGCCTGTGGGATGAGGTCGCAGATGCAAAAGAAAGGACCCAAGAGCAAAATGGAGACTAAAGCTAACGCTGCTATAATAGAACAGAGAGTAAATTTAAGAGGGCAAATCCTAATAGTTTTCACCACAGGAGAAATAACTTTTTCCTTTTGCTGTTTTGGGGCCCCTGTATCTGGCCGGGGGCCACCCATGGTTTGGTGCTTGGGGGTGACTCTCAGTGGCTCTCAGGTGACCATATGGTGCTGGGATTAAACCCAGGGTTCTGGCATGCAAAGCAAGTGCTCTAGCCTTTTGAGCTAAGACCTTCCCAGCCCCACAGGAGAAAAATCTTTTCCTTTCCTGTTCTTTTTATTGTATCTATGTGAGAAGGCTAGAACTGTAGCACTGTCCTCCCGTTGTTCATCGATTTGCTCGAGTGGGCACCTATAAGGTCTCCATTGTGAGACTTCCTGTTACTGTTTTTGGCATATTGAATATGCTACGGGGAGCTTGCCAGGCTCTGCCGTTCAGGTGGGATACTCTCGCTAGCTTGCCGGGCTCTCTGAGAGGGACAGAAGAATCGAACCTGGGTCGGCCTCATGCAAGGCAAATGCCCTACCCGCTGTGCTATCACTTCTTGGCGTGAGAAGCAGGCTAGTGAAAAATGGCTAGCATTTCACAATATATGCAAATCCAACCATCATGCCCTATACCTTAGATGTATATGCAGTGTTGGATGGTGGTAATGGTCTCTCAGTAAAACTGGGGAGAAAGAAAGGGGGAAGCGGGGGAGGTGAACTCAGCAGTGGGGTAGTGCTTGAGTGCTCACTGCACAGGGTGGGTCCTCCAGCAGGGTGTGGGCACAGAAGGGCTCGGGTCAGGGAGGACTCAGCTAAGGTGACTGAGGTACTCTAGAACTCAGCTGCTGTGGCTCCAGTTTTCCCAAGCTAGTCCTGAATGGGAGCAGTGTCAGTGTGTGGTCCCTCCTCATCCTTCTCCTCACCTGTTTCCTTCTGCCCCTGTGCAACAGGCTCTGTATGGGAAAAACGGACAAGCCTGCCCAGGCACATTTTGCTTATTTTCATCTGAAACCAAAAATCTTCTGTTCAATGATAACACTGACTGTCTGGCCAAGCTCAAGGACAATACGACATATGAGACACATTTGGGAGCTGAGTACATCACAGTTGCTGCTAACCTGTGGCAGTGTTCCAACTCTGGTAAGTGGAGGACGGCACCCCTGGGAAAGCTCTAGGGATGAAGGTCGAGGTGAGAGGGGCAGCAGCATTTTCTAGGCCATGAAAATGGGTGTAATGATGAGGCCAAGCGATGCCTTGTTGTGTCAGGCAGCTGCAATCTTACTGGTGAAGGGAAAGAATTAGAGAATAAAAATAAGCAGTCCGTAATGACTAGGCTCAGTTTTTATAATGCGGAGAACAACTATTATGAGGGCATACAAACTAATTTTATACAGTAAAACGAAGTGTCTTTCTTGATGTGTATGTACATATACATATAAAGACATGTATAAACAAATTATAAGTAATAGTTTAATTTTCATAAATACCAATCATAGAAAAAGTCTCAAAACAGTTTAGCCAGAAAAAATATTTTGGTAATCATTGCTACTTTAAAAACACATAGGAAGACTTGCTGAATGTTCTAAGACTCAAGGGAAACTGTTCCTGTTTTTAGGATGCGCCACCCCCCACCCCTTACCATGTACTGGGACATCCAGATTTCTCTTCTTGGCTGGCCACCCAGAAGATGTGAGGCTTTGGTGTGGCTTGGGAAAGGGGCAAAAGTCTCTCTATCAGTGCTTCTCAACCAGGCACAATTTTGCCCCCAGAGGAATATTTGGCAATGCCTGGGTGGGGCTGGGATCTAGTGGTAGAAGCTGAAAAGAAGCCCCTAGCCAAAGCACAGCAGAGCGCTCACAAACTAGAATCACCCGGCCCAACATGTCAGTAGCACCGAGACTGAGAAACTCACTCTGCTTTATGTCAACTGGCATCTTAGGGAGTTGGGGCACAAGTGGTCCGAGGACTCTACTGTAAGAAACTTGGCTGTTGGGCTACTCCTATGAGAAACACAGTCCACTGTGTCCCGGGCAGGGTCTCTGTTCATCTGAGCCCCCAGTCCTTACCACAGCAACGCATGCAAAGCAGAGCTCAGCGAGTGTTTGCAGATGAGTAGCAGTGAGTGGGTGAGTTCTGGTCTGAAGCACAGTTGCGCAGAGAACTGTATGAAGGTGATGTTGTGAATTACTCACCTACTCTCCTTCAGAAAGTTAGAGGACTGTCTGTGCCTTGTGAATTGAGTGTGTGATTCTCTTGGTGACCAGTGGGGTGTGGTGCATCTGTGTTCTGGGCTACTCTGTGTGTCTGTGGTTCTAGTCCTGGGGCAGTGTAAGCGAGGGTGCTTTGGGATAATCTGTGTAAGTATGTTCCTGGGTTGGCTCATTGTTCTGAATCTCTGCTTTGCTGTGTTCCCCAGAGCTTCTGGATACCTGTGCCTTCCTGGGCAGCTAAGACCCCAGAAGACAGCTCCCTACAGGAGCCTCGATCCTTCGTCTTCGGTGTCCCCCCAAGCGTGCTGGGACTCCTTCTTCTGGAGGGTAGAAGCGTGCCACTTTCAGCTGTTTCCATAATTCTCTGCTATCTCCTTACAAAAAATGAAATGTTTACTTAAACATCATTGGTTTTCATTCATAATAATGCATCACTCATCACTCACTTTTTTAAAAAAATTGAATCACCATGAGATACAGTTACGTGCTTTCATGTTTGAGTTTCAGTCGTACAATGATCAAACACCCATCCCTCCACCAGTGCACATTCTCCAACACCGATGTTCCCAGTATACCCCCCTTTCCAACTCTCCCCCTGCCTCCATGGCAGACAGTTTACCCCATACTCTTTCTCTCTACTTTTGGGCATTATGGTTTGCAATACAGATACTGAGAGGTTTTCATGTTTGGTCCTTTACCTACTTTCAGTATACATCGCCCATCCTGGATTGATTCCTCTAATCATCATTGTCTTAATGGTCCCTTCTCCATTCCAGCTGCCTTCTCCCCCAGCTCATGATCATCAGTCACTTTTTAAGAATTTATTCTGAAATCCTCTATTAGACCAAATACCCGCCCAAGTTTTCCAGGTCTCAACTTCTCTTTCCTGCAGCTGCAGTGATGAGGCCCTGTGGTCTGGAGTATAAGGACACGCTGACCACTATGTTCCTTAGAACACTGGCTGCTTGTTGACAACCTTTTCTCAGTGTGTGTTTGTGGGTGGGTCTGTGCATGTATGTATGTGCATGCGAGAGTGTTGGATCCCCTCTTGGTACTGCCCATTGTCATATCTGGAGCAATGCCTCTGAAGCTTTCTTGCCTCAAGGAGAATCTCCCCCAGATGTTTAATCAAGAGGGTGGCATCGTTCAGATGGCTCAGAAGCAGTGCCAGCAGAGGATCCAACATGAGAGGGTGCAGGGTGTGCCTGCAGCATGTGAATGTGTGCATGTTGGTGTATGTGCACATGGAGTGTGTGTGTGTGTGTGTTTGCAAGAGAGAGAGAGAGAGAGAGAGAGAGACTCTGTGAGTGTTTCTAGGGTTGGGGAGACGGTCACAGTCACGGTCACGGTGACCCTGTTGTTCATCGATTTGCTCGAGCGGGCCCAGTAACATTGTGAGACTTGTTACTGTATTTGGCATATCGAATACATCACAGGGAGCTTGCCAGGCTTTGCCGTGCGGGTGAGATACTCTCGGTAGCTTGCTGGGCTCTCTGAGAGGGGCAGAAGAATCGAACTTGGGTCGGCCATGTTGGCTGCATGCAAGGCAAACACCCTACCCGCTGTGCTATCGCTCCAGCGAATAAAAAGTGAGGGATTGCCAGAAATGATATCAATGATATCAAGAAGAGGTATATTTGATAATGGAATGAAGCAGCCTCCCGAGTAGTAAATCTTCACATAGAGACATTTAGGAAAATGTGAGCTGCTGCTTGCCCTTGACCTGTAACCTTGAATCACTATTTTTGGGCGCTTTTTTCTTAGCCAGTCTCTTCAAAGCATACTTCCAGAGAACTGTCTTCCCTTCCTTCAGCCCGTGGGAGGTGGTGGGAGCGCTCTCTTCCTCTCTCCCTCCTGTAATTCAGTTCTCTAGTAACTCTAGCACAGGACACTCTGCTCTTCCAAGTTTCCCTAAGGTTTTGTAAAGCGGCTGCAACCTTGCTCCCCGCCCCCTGACCCCCGCCCCACGTTTCTCTTTTCGATGCTGTGAACCACACGCTCCTTGAACTTTCCGCTTCATATAGCTTCTCCTGCTTCCCTCTCTCCCTTTTAATGCATTTTGAGGGTCAAATGTGATCCTGTGAGTGCATCCCTCAAGACTTTCTTCTCTGGAACTTTGTTTTGGACCCACTGACTCAGTGCTAAGAAGGGACACGAGCGGAAACTCTGCTTTCTGCACAAAGGGTGAACATCAGCCTCCCGAATCAGTGACTTTTCTCAGGAAGAATTATTTATCTGATATTTATACTTTCCATAGACTCCTTCATCCACAACTGTCAAAATTTGAGATGGCAGTTCTTTTTAGCTCAACAGGGATGTAGCACAGCTAAAACTCAAATGCAGTGCTGGTGGGAATGGAGGAACAGTGTGGACCTGACACCCACAACAGGGAGGTGGGATAAATGACAGCAAAGAAGCCTAGTGAATAAGGAAACAGTTGCCACTTCACTTCCACTCTCCAAATCTCTCTCAAGAATCTCTTCTGAAATCCATCTTAACAAGAAACATGCAGAATTCTAGGATTCAGCCTAGCCAAGTTTTACTCATTACAAAGCCACCACACTCTCTACAAGGAGATGATCCTGGGAAAACAATTCATCATTAGCGAAAAGTTCTTAAGAATGATGTTTCTTATACATTAAAGTTTAAAGTAATAAAATGCTGTATTAGGGCACAAAGCTTAAAAAGCTTAGGTATATCAAATTAATTGATTTTTATAATCTTGAGAATATAGGCACTTGGGACATTGTGTAGAGGAGAGGTATTTATAGAATCTAATGAGTTAAGCAGACAGTAAAACCCTTTGCAGCATTGAGGTGCAGCTATGAAACATATGCTTGCAAAAATGAAAACATCTGCAGTAGGACAGTAAAATGTCAGGTGACACATGAACTTCTATTTTAAAACTCCAGTATTGGTATGTGGTAGCTAATTATTGCTTTAGTCTTTTCCATGCTCTCTACACCCTTCATCTCTACAAGTCTATACTCACTATTCAAGCAGCGACCACAAGACACAGATGTAGTTATTTATTTCTGAATAGGCTAAATCTAATTAATGCTTCCAATTTGTGATTGCAAAAGCAGTTAGAACTCTTATTCTAATAATAAAATGGGCCATTTAATTTTTCTATGATATCCCAATGAAGATATAAACCATGTACAGGAAGTATTCCCTGTTCCCCACAGTCACCTCCTCTCTCTTGGTTTCCTTCAGAACCATGAATGAATGCCACCTCTTTCTGGGGGACTGATGGTGCACCTGTGTTTACCGAAGTCTCTCTTGACCACTCCTTATCCATCCTGCATCCAGACTTGTCTAGTTTATTCATAGGTTCATTAGCAAGCCTGTGCCCTCCAGTCCTTCAGAGATAAGTCTGGGCACAGAATGGGCATATGCATGATTTTCTTCAGATGGACTTAGCATAAGTTTACATTCACAAATTATGAATGGAGGGTCTGCTCATTTGAGGATCCTGGGACAATTCCTGAGGCCTGGGATGCTAGCTATATCTGCACCCCCAGGAAATTTGAGGCAAATTTCTTTAAAGGGGTTGTGGGAAGGGCCTTTGCTGAGGAAGCCACTCATAGACTCACAGAGCAAAACTGCTGACTAGATCAGTAGTCACAAACAGAGAAAAGCAGGTTCTGTCTTAGGTGAGCTAATCTATGCTCCCTTGCTCCCTTGTAAACAAGCAAGAATGGACAGGACTCAAAGCCTTCAAACAATGGTATTAGTCTTGGACCTGGAGAGAGTGGGGAGTATCCTGACTGGAGGAGGAGATCTGTTAGAACTCTATGACAGGCATCATCAGGCTGGCTGCCCTGCGGGGACGTTCTCTCTGGGTCCCCAGATGTGGGAAGCAGAGGAGCCAGATGGCTTATGCTAGGTCCCACGGGAAGTGACAGACACCCCTTTTCCACCCATTCGCTGAGCAGGAATGATAGAATCGTCTCAAGCAACTAACCCCCCACTCAAAGCTAACGGTCACACACAGAGAAAGATCAAGAGATTTAGAGTCTTGAACCTCAGATCAAAGCTTTTCTTGTTAGATGTACCAGAGATGCTCTTGGGAGAAGAACTATGCTTCTCTCTGTGGCTATAAATGGGTTGCTAAGGGGAGCAGTGAATACAGGACCCCCTCCATCCCCAAGCCTTTGGACTGTTATCAAAAATCTAGTGCACGAATAGAAGGGGACTTGTGTAGACAGAGCCCCGTGGTTGCACAGAGCAGTGGTTGGTGGAGATAACATGGGAGAGAAAGAAGAAGAGCACAAGACTCTGGCAGAGTCTGGGTGCTGGCACCCAGACATGAACACCATGTGACTACAGCCTGTTTTCACACTTCTGAAACAAAGCCCATTGGTTCCATTTCCTTTGAAGAACTTGCTGCACTGCTCATGTGGATGTCTGGGAAAGCATTCTGTAGAGGAAAAAGTCCATTGGAATCGGACAGGGATCAGGAGCAGGTTTTTGGTGGAGAATAACATGGACTCGCACGGTCACAGCACATTTAAGAAAAGGAACCAAAGAAGTTTTTTGCTTAATGGAAATGTCAGTTTATCTCGTTTCCTGGGTTCGATTTTTTCCCCCAACTTCAAATGTTGTAGCTTTCTCATTCACTGCATCAACTGTGCTTCCCATTTCCAAAGTTGTTCCCCTAAATATGTAAAATTGACATCAAAAGAAGATTGTTCATAAGATTTCAGTCTTTTTCTCCGATGATCCAAATCAGGATGATCTTGACCTGATAGTACTTTTTCTCATGTTAGAAAACAATTTACAGAGACAGAATGATCATTCAACCGGCTGGAGCACATGCTTTGCATGCAGGATACATGGGTTTGATTCCAGCATCTCATGCCTTGAGCACCATCAAAAGTGACCTCCTAAGCATCCAGTCAGGAGTAGACTCTTAGCAGCATCAGGTGTGGCCCCAAAAGCAATACTAAATAAATAAATAAAACGAAAACCAATCTACAGTTTAAGCCAGAAATTCTGTCCGATTTCCTTGAATACACTTTGGCCACTCTCTTTTTAGATTTTAGTTAGTTTGTTTTCTGGTGCAATAGTGGTAAAGGATGTTCTACTTTTCTCTTTAGAATAATTACCCTGTTATGACAGAGGAGGAAGATCCTGTTGGACTATCAATTATTAATGTTTCCAATACACCTTTTATGTGTGTGGGCAATTATAGCTGACTTTTTCATCACAAATCTTTTATTTTTCATAACTGTTTAACTTTCAGTCACAGTAGAAGTTTTCAGATCTTTAGCTTCTATACATTCTATGATTTCAACCTGAAAATGCTGATAAAATCATTCTTTGTCATCATGGTGTTTATAAACATCTGCGAGAACCATTTTCTCAGAGATTTTCTCAGTGATTTCTCCTCCACATGTGGTGGAAGTGGGGGGCAGAGGGGAATCCAGAACTTTTGGCATAATTTTTTTTTCTTTTTGGGTCACACCCAACTATGCTCAGGGATTACTCCTGGCTCTGCATTCAGGAATTACTCTTGGCAGTCCTCGGGGAGCCATATGGGATGCTGCGGATTGAACCTGGGTTGGCTGCCTGCAAGGCAAACACTCTATCTGTTGTACTATTGCTCCAGCCCCTGTGGTATGATGAGAATTTCTGTCTCTTTTCCTTCACTTCTGAAAACTCTTTACCCTCTTTCCATATATTCTGGGGTACTTTCTTTCAAGATTTTGCTTCTGATTTCTCATGCTGTTTTCATCTGCTACTCAATGTCAACCTAGATGAGCCTCATCTGCATTGGCTCAGGTTTCCATAATAAAAATACCACAGACTCAGAGGCTTGAACAACAGACTTTTCTTTCTCAGCGTCTGGGTGCTGACAAGTCCAAGATCAGGCTCCCGTGCGGTTTGCTTTAGCTCTGGCTCAGAGATGCTTCTCATCTTAAGATGCGTAGGTAGATGATCTTGCTGCGTGCTCAGGTTGCCCAAAGGAGCCAGCTCTCTGGAGTCTCTTCTTGTCAGCACACTAATCCCATCACAAAGGCTATATTCTCATGACCCCAGGGGAACCCTCATTAGCTCCCCAAAGTGCTCTCTTCCAATACACATGGGGTTAAAACTTCAACATATGAGAGTCTTGGAGGCTGGGAGACATAGTTTATCTTTAGTACCCACCAAAATGGGCGATCCAGAGCTGGCCATATAGACAGTACTCCCCACTGGGCCTCCCCCAGTGGTTTCCTCTTTGTGCTCCCATCTTGGTTGCGGTCATGAGAGAATACATAGCACTCTTATTTTGTTGTCGATTCTACTTGGGACGTGTAGCAGAAGTACAGTGCTGGGTATCTCCAGGCAAACACTTATTGTGCGTCCACGACAAGTCAAGCTATATAATATAATGGTGGATCTTAGGTTTTACATAGTCTTACTGAGGCTTAGTAGGCCTGTGATGAGCCATATATCTAAGCCACACAGTTTTGTCAGCTTTGGAACACATATATGCCAGTGAAGCCATCTCCATGACCAAAACTGCAGACATATTTACATTCTTAAAATTTCCTTGTGCGCCTTGACAACACTCCTTTCTCTTTTCCACTCAGCACAGCCTCAACAACCATTGATTTGCATTGTTCCTGTGTAGTTTTTCCCAGAAATTTCTAGAAACAGGATCAACTAGTAAACATCTCTTAAAAAAAAGTACTCGTCATTTTATCAAAATTACTGGCATATAGCACTGCACTGCACTGTCCTCCTGTTGTTCATCGATTTGCTCGAGCGGACACCAGTAACGTCTCCATTGTGAGACTTATTACTGTTTTTGGCATATTGAATATGCCACGGGGAGTTTGCCAGGCTCTGCCATGCGGGCAGGATACTCTCGGTAGCTTGCCGGGACAGAGGAATCGAACCCAGGTCGGCCCCATGCAAGGCAAACACCCTACCCACTGTGCTATTGCTTTAGCCTACTGGCATATAATTTTCCATAATAGTTTTTTTTATAACTCTGTAGTATTTCTATACAATCCATTGTAATTTATGACAAGTATTTCTGTGGTTTTGGGGTTCTGCCTGGTGGTACTTGAAGGCTACTCTTGCTCCATATTGCGGTAGGGGCATGGGGACTGAGCCTGGTGCTCCCACATGCAAAGCAGTTGTTTCAGTCCCTTGAGCCATCTTCTTTGTCCGTTTTTCCTCATGTTTGATTTCTTTCATTCAGAATTGTCATAGTCACGCATGTTGTTTTGCATAACAGTAGTTTCTTCTTAATAATGAGTCAATTGCCATTTTGTAGATATGCTACTCCTTACTAATGCATTCATCTTTCAGTAGACATTTGGATGGTTCCAATTTGGAGCCCATTGAACACAAAGATGCTATGAACATAGAAGTCTTACAATGGACTCTGTGTGTGTGTGTGTGTGTGTGTGTGTGTGTGTGTGTGTGTGTGTTTGGGCTATATTTGGCAGTGCTCAGAGTTTCCTCCTGGATCCACACTTAGGAATCACTCCTGGCAGGTCTCGGGGAATGATATGTGGTGCTGGGGATCAAACTCAGGTTGCTTGTATGTAAGACAAGTGCTCAAATTGCTGTATTATTTCTCTGGTCCCTGACCCATGTTTTTATTGCTCTGGCTAAATACTAAAGAATGCAATGGCTAATAGGTACACAATCAGTAGTTTTCTAAATCTGGAAGAACCAGATTTTCCCCAATTGTCTGTCACAATTTACACTCCCACCAGCCGTGTGTTTCAGCAATTCTGTATCCTTTTGGGCAAAAAAAAAAAAGCCATTTCAAACTTTACCATTAGTTGCCTCCCCTGCACCCCTCTCCCCCTTTTTTCATGGTAATTCCAAGCAGTCTCCTCTAGATCCTCTGTTTAGGAAAAAGTCCTGAGTGATTCATTTGAGTCATCTCACCACCATTGTGACCCCTGCAGCCTCCCTGGAGTCAGGCCCACAGCTTTCCCACACCCAAAGAAGCCCCCAAAGAAGGGGCAACACAGTGAGCAGCTCAGCAAAGCTGAAGTCATTGTACAAATCCTTTCAGTCATTTCTTCCAAACTCACGGCTGCCTCATTGTCCTCTGCCACAAGGGCACCCTCACTTTTCTGAACAAATCCGCCCTGATGCTAAACTCCATTTCTCTTCAGCACAAAACAATCCCTCCACAACCACCCACCCTCCCGTTAGCCAGCCGCCTTCTCCTTGGAAAATTGCTGCCCGGGCCGACCGTATGAGTAGCTTCTGAGGAATTTGTTAAGGACGAGATTCTTGGCTCCCTCCCCAGACTTACCAATTAGAACTTCTGAAAGGGGCCCTGGCAATCTGCACATTGTAGTGTGTGCAATGTCCCAGACTCACTGCCCTGGGACATGGGCCAGGGCTATCTGCCATGACCGCCACATGTCTCAGAAGTCCCCTTTCCTATCCTACTAGGCTTTCTGTGTGATTCATCCAGCACAAATGAAGGCCTTCAGGTCAGGGTGGCATGCAGAGGCTTCTAATGTTCAGAAAACATTTTCCTCAGTTCAATAAAAAACCAATCCCCAACCACTTTTCTTGAAGGAAGGAAGAAAAGGCCCAAACTCAAGCTCTGGGTGGGTTCCGTGTCACTGAGTATCTGCTTATAGGCATCCACTTGAGGTGGGAGGGAAGGAACCTCCTTTGGGCAAGGGGGAAGCCCACGGCATCCCTGCAAGGTGCTGCAGGAGGGAACAGCGTAGGCTTGTGTGCGTGGATGCAGCGGGGTGGTGACTAGGTATGCTTGGCAGTCATCACACTAGGCCTCCAAGTCTCTTCTGTGCAGGGAGGTCGCAGCAGCCTGGTGTGGATCTGAGGACTCAGCCGTGAGCAGTGACTGTGGCCCATGGCAACAAAGAGGAGGTGCTCTCCAGGCCTTTGGGACAGGGTCGAGATCATCAAGGGTCCAGTGAATACACTGTTCAGCACTGAACCAGTGACAAGGCTGAGCAGGCTTCACACAGCTGGGGCCCAATGGAAGTCACCATGCATGAGAAGTTGGTCTCCTGCTGAGGTGGGAGCTGCCACCAATGCAACCACAGAAGGAAATGAGCATCGTCTCATAACCACAGCCTGGTGAGTCCCAAGACACATGCCACACCCCAAAGGACAAAACGAGCATCATGGTCAACACTTCTAAACATGGTTTATCTCTACCGTGAAAAAATGTGAGAAAGAACCAGCTTGGGGTAGTTAGAGGCCTCAAGACTGTGGTGATTATTTCCTCTGAGCAAGGGACGGAGCAAGTCACTTTACCTCTTTATCCCAAGCCTCCAATTTTTTCAATGACTATAGGAAAACGCGTCTGGAAAAAACCTTTTATTTATTTTTTGGTTTGCTTTTGGTTTGGGGACCAACATCACTCAGGGTTATTTCTGGTGGGCTTGGGGGACCACATCGGATGCTGTAGATCGAAGCTGGGTTGGCTGTGTGCAAGGCAAGTGCTTTACCCACTTTACTATCTCTCTGGCCTTGGGAAACGGCTATGTGAATGGTTGCCTCTAACCAGAATGTGGCTCAGTTTTGCTCTTCCGCACCTTTTGTTGAACATGTTTTCTTGCCCCTTTGTTGAGAGTGTGGTATGAGGGATAAAGCAGAGACTCAGGAGCAAATGGCTCCTGTGTCTGTGTCCTTACCCTGTAACTTCTAGCCAAATGTCTGAGCCTGTTCCCCCCTGAGAGAAATAGGAAAATAGTTCTAATTCTAACCTACATCTCTGTGGTCAAGTAATGAGAGAAGGAGAAGCCTGTGTTTGAGAATAGCGTGGTGTCTCCAAGTCAATTCTCCGTAAATGTTTGCCCCACTGTTCCCATTTGCCTTTCGACTTCTTATTTTACACGCAAATATCTAAAAAAAAAAAAGATACAAAAAATAATGAAATGAGACAAAAATTAATTTATTGCTTTTTAATAGGAGCCATACTCAGCAGTGCTCTGAGGTCCTGCAGGTACTCAGAAGACCCTGGGCTCCGCATATGCTCCACTGCTTGCATCCCCTCCCTGGTCCGTAGAGAGCTAATTTAGACATGAGAGGAACAGTTGGATTCTTCCTGGGAGGTGTCTTGTGCAGGTTCCGGGCAGGCCTGTTGTGGAGAAGCTTTACACAGGTGGCAGAAGTGTGTCCTAAAGGCCTTGTCCAGAAATACATAGAGGAATGGGTTGATGCAGCAGTGAGTGGCGGCCACAAGTTTTGTTACCTGAACCCCCTTGTCCAGTTTGAAGGTGGTCTGGCAGTCACCCAGAGAGAAGTATTCTCGGAACGTAGACAGAAAAAGTGCAATATTGTAGGGCCCCCACATCAGAAGGAAACCCACCATGATGGCAAAGACAAGCTTGAAGAGGTCAGACCTTCTCTCATTGTCCCATAATGTTTTCCTCATGCGTGCGTAGCAAAACACAAAAGTAAATAGTGGGAAGAGAAACCCTAAGATGTTCATCTTCAAGGTCAGAAAATGCTTCCAGAATGGCTCCTCAGCAGGCAGGAAGGGAGGCCTGCGAAATGAGCACACATTTCCCTGACCTTCCCTGGGAGGCCTGTAAAATAGAAATTCAGGCAAAGTGACCAGAATGACAGTGACCCAGGCCACAGCACTCGTGACAAGACCGCAGGGCACCGTCCTGGCAGCCGGGGAGCATCTCATGTTGAAAGCCACCAGGTACCTCTGCACAGTCAGAAGGATGTTGCCAAGAGCCTGGCTGTACAACCCCAAGGAGTAGAAGCCCACGACGGCGGCACACATGGAGTTGCCAAGAAGCCCCCCGTGGCCGGCTGTGTGAGCCCAGAATGGCAGAGCCAGCAAGAAACACACATTGGAAATGGCCACGTTGAGGAAGTAGATGTTTTCCACATGTCGGAGTCCTTTATATCTCATCAGGACGAGCACCACCAACATGTTGTCCAGGAGACCCACCATGAACACCGACAAGTAGAGCTGGGGGACCAGCTGGGCTGAGAGGATGCTGGCGTTGTACTGCTGGCAGGGAGGAGGCACTGGGTTGTCATTCAGACCATCCTCGATGAGCACGTCATAGTCGTCCTCAGGTGCCTCCGTGGAGTTAGCCATAGGCCAGCTGCCCTGTGGGGGACACGCAAAATTATTCTCTCTATCCAACCGTTTGTCCCTGGAGGAAGCAAACAGGGCATGTGCCCCGGCTGTCCCACTTTCTTTGCTCCGAATTTAAACTTTGGCCAGAGCAGGGCGACAGTAAACATCTCTCACATGCCCCTCCCGGCCCCAGAGCAGCTGCTTTCATCCATCTGTGGTGCTGACACCTCAAAGAAGAGAGAGCAACTGTCCACAGTTTTTCAGAGAACTCGAATTTGACCTACCTGAAGACAACGTGTCAGGAGAAGACACAGGCGCTGAGATCAGAAGCCAGGGCCGTGGTGTAGGTTCAAGAAATTGGAGTCAGTCACAGGGGCGGCGGCCGTGTTTAGAAAGCTAGCTCACCCCAATGCAGCTTCTGTGACAGGCTGAGCGGTCCAACTTCCCACGAAGGACGTAAACAAATTATTTGCAAAAGTGAAACTGTCCCAGCAGCCACTTGGACCTAAGGGGTTAAATACATCGAAGAGTTACCACTGGCCTTCGGGCAGGGGGGAGGGTGCAGCCTCCTGACCTACCATCCAAGTGGCTGTGGGAATGTCCCGGGAGGGCGGCGGTACCACAGCTCCCTTCTGAGTGGCCTGCTCTGACCCCGCGGGACAGCAGAAGCCACTGTTTTTTTCAACTCGAAGCTCTACCCACCCATCAAGGCCTCAGGGACTCCCCAGATTCAGGCAACTTGAAAGCTGCCCCAGGCCCTCTGGGTTTCCGACAGCCTCTGAGGGAAACAGGGAAGTTGTTTTCTCCTCCAGCTTCCCCTGGACCCCGCCTTTGATTTCCCCACTGGCCTTTTCACAGTCCTCCTCCTGGCGGGGCAGATAAGGGAACTAAGTCAGTGCTGTGCCCCTGTGATATCAGTGAGGCGGGAGTGGGGTGGGGGTGGGGGTGGGGGGATGCGATGTGCTTCTATCACAGGCTCTGTCCAGGTGACAGCTAGAACCCGGAGACAAGTCTGACGCCGGGCTTCCCCACCACCACCCGGCTCTCCCGTCCAGACCCCGAGAGATGGCAACATCTCAATCTGCATGAGCTGGACCCCACTCCCCTTGTGGCCAGAACATACCACAGAGACTCCAGGGAGCGAGCAGTGTATGTCTGGTAGTTTATGGTCTGGTGAAGAGATGCTGTGTGCTTTGGATGAGGGGTGGGGCCCCAGGGAGGATGGGGGAGAGGGGTGTCCAATGGGAGTCACAGAGCCATGTCAGCTGGGCTGGGGTGGGGTGGGGGGGGCGGGCGATGGTGCAAGTGAGTATGAGGCTGTGAGGGTTATGGGGAAGTAGACAATCAGAAACTGAGGAACCAGGCAGGCTGCGAGGCCTGCACCCTACTTCCAGAGGAGGTCCCAGGCAGGAAAACTTCATGGCGAGATCACCGAGGTGTCCTCACATCTTGACTGAAAGAACGTGAGGGGAACAAGGTCAACCTCAGAGGGTGGTGGAGGCAGGGGCGAGGACAGTGAGAGGAAGTAGAAAAGCTGTATTTGGAGGTAGCGGCGGAGGAGGGAGAAGGTAGCTTTGGGAAGGAGGAAATGAAAACTGAGAAATATGTCTGAGCATCTCCTGATGCACCATGTCTGTGACGGACCTGGGAGACAGCTCAGTATTCAGAGTGCTGGATGAAGGGTGCTGGTTTAACCCCACAGAGGAGTCTAAGGCAGCGTTCAATCTCTTCAATCCAGAATGTGGCCCTGTTGGAATAGAAATAGAAATGAGGATACTATTCAGAGAAAGGAAGAATAAATAAATAACCAGGGCCCAGCCAAATATGCGATAAAGTATTAAATTTAACTCAAAGGAAACGCCAGGGTGCCCCCTCCATGGAAGGGCTGGTGCTGATGGGAACCGGGGCTGAGACTGTTTCCCAGCAGCTCCACAGCCCCTTCCCCATGTGTAGTTCTGTGACATGGGAGGGTCACCGTGCCCTGGGAAGTTCCGCTCGTGGTTGTGGTCCCCACCCTGGGTTCAGCAGTGGTCCTTCCTCCTGAGGATCCATCTTGGATGACTGAGTTATCTGAGGTTCTACCAGGGCCCTCCTATAACCTTGAGTGAGGAATTGAGTGTGGCCGGTGAGGTCTGGTGGCCTGAGGTTCAGATGGGATTTCCAGGCCGGGGAGGAAAGGTCAAGTCAGACTTTGAATCTTAGAAAACTGCATGAATACACATATTACATCTCAAGGGGTATGTGGGAACCCAGAAAAAGCAGGCGACAGGCACCTCATCTGTCACAAGAATCATATGAGATGCAGTTTCCCAGGGGAAATGTGAACTTCCTGATATTAGTTTGGCCTTCACTTTCAGTATGATTTTATGTTGGCTTCATTCCCAGCATCTTATTCTTCACATGCAGGCCAAAATCCTAGGCTAGAGTAAGGTTTTATAGGGTTAGGGTTTAGGTTTGGCTCTGTTTTAAGCTGGATATTAGAGTTAGGTGTAGGTTGATCGTAAAATTAGGCAAAATATTTGGTTTAGTCTTAAGGTAGGGTAAGGTTACTATTAGGGTTAAGGTTAGGATTAGAGTTGGGGTCTGTTTGGGTCAGAGTTTAGGTTTGGCTATGCTCAAAGTTGAAAAAGAAAGTTCAGTATTGGGTGTTTGTTAGTTTTAGGCTATTCAGGAGTTTTAGGGCTAGAGTAAGGTTCAATAGGGTTAGGGATAGGATTAGGTTAGGAATATTGTGGGGTTTCGGGTTAGGAATAGGGTTTAGGTACAGTTATGCTCAACGTTGACAATGAAAGTTAGATAGAGGGTAAATGTTAAAGTGAATATAATTGGTAAGTTTTTGCATAGGCGGGGTTAAGGTTTAGTATGAGTTTGAGTTAGGATTTGGGTCAATGTTAGGATTAGAGTTTAGTTTTGTCTATGTTCAAAGTTATAAATGAATATTGGTTATAGGGCGACTGTTCAGTTTAGGCTAATAGTAGAATGAGATCTATGCTGGGGTATGTAGGATAGGATTAGGGTTAGGTTTTGGGTTTAGGTTAGGGTTAGGCAGCATGTTAGGGTTAAGGTTTCAGTTAGGCTCTGTTCAAAGTAGAAAATGAAAGTTAATTTTAGGTTGATTGTTACATTTAGGATAATTGTTAGATTTAATTCTAGACTGGGCTGGAGTGATAGCACAGCGGGTAGGGCATTTGCTTTGCATGCAGCCAACATGGCCCACCCGAGTTCGATTCCTCCACCCCTCTTGGAGAGCCTGGCATGCTACCGAGAGTATCTTGCCCGCACGGCAAAGCCTGGCAAGCTACCCATGATGTATTCAATATGCCAAACACAGTAACAACAAAGTCTCACAATGGAGACGTTACTGGGCCTGCTCGAGAAAAATCGATGAACAATGGGAGGACAGTGACAGTGACAGTTCTAGACTAGGGTAAGGTCATTATAGAATTAAGGTTTTGGGTAGGGTTCCTATTAGGATTAGGGTTTAGGCTTGGCTCTGCAGAGAATTGAAAATTTTATATAATATTATTCAATTTAGACAAAATGTTAGTTTAGTCTTAGGCAAGGGTAAGGTTATTGCAGCATTAGTGTTATTATTGGGTTGGTGTTTTGGAAAGGGTTTGGGTTCCTGATAGGGTTAAAGTTTAGGTTTGGCTCTGTAGAAAGTTAAAAATGAAAGTTAGATATAGGGCAATTGTTAAATTTAGGCCAATTTTTTGGTTTAGTTCTAGGCTAGAGTAAGGTTATCTATCACAAGGTTAGGGTTAGGGTTAGAATTAGAGCTAGAGTTTAGGTTTGATTATGATCAACTTTAAAATAAAAGCTTGGTATAGGGCTATTGGAAGGTTATCCATTGGATTAGAATATCTAATTCACAATGTTAGAATAAATGGAAGATTTAGACCTTGGCAAAGGTTAGTATAGGATTGGCGATAGGATTCACAAAAATCACAAATCATCCTGTTAATCGTCGATTGCCTCGAGCAGGCCCCAGTAACGTCTCCTTCATCCTAGCCCTGAGATTATATTCAAGGCTCTTTAGGAGAATGAGACCCATCATTGTTACTGGTATTTAGCATATTGGGTACGACACAGGGAGTTTGCCAGACTCTGCCGATAGGATTAGGAAATCCTAATTGGTTAGTGTAAGGATGAGGTTTTGGGTTAGGCCAAATATTTATTTTAGCCATAGGCTAGGAAACGCAATTAATAGGATAGGGTTGTAGTTAGGGCTATTGAAAGGGTTAATGTTTTGGCTTGTCTATATTCAAAGATACAAATCAATATTAAGAATAGGGTAATTGTTAAATTTAGGTTAATGCTTGATTAAGGCCTATGCCAGGATACATTTAGTGTCAGGTTAGGGTTAGATTTCTGGTATGGGTGAGAGTTAAGAAGATTAGACTTTATGTCAGGTTAGAATCAGATGTGATCGTTAATCTGAACTTCTGTACCTGGCTGGGAATCAACCATCTTCTCTGGACAAAGTTAGACCCTCCAGTCAAGAGTGGGATGTTTCAGACTCATTGATGTGGATAAAAGGAAAAACTAGGAGCCAGAGATATAGTACAAGGGGTAAAGCAGACTCCATTCAATCCTCAGCACCACATATGGTCCACAAAGCATCACCAGGAGTTATTCCTTAGTGTAGATCCAGTAGTAATCCCTGCACACCATCAGATTATGGCCCCCACCACCCCCAAGAAAGGAAAAGTTGAGGCCAGAGAAATAGTGAAGAAGGTTAAGGCACTTGGTTTATATGTGCTACTTCTGCTGACCCTGGTCCACCCCCCTAGCACTGCTTATAGACCTCTCAGCATTTCTAGTAGTCACTCCTGAGCAAAGAGCTAGAAGTAGCCACTGAACACTTTCAGGGGAGACCCAGTCCCACCTAATTAATTTAAAAAAATAAGAGAAAGCTGCCCGTGACATCCAGGAGCACTGGACACTCACAGCTAGGTTTTCACCAAGTTGACCATTCTGTTGAACCATTCTAATTTCACAAAATATCCGCATCAGACAGTGACGCAGCAAGACAAAACCAGGCCACTCTAAGGATGCTGAACACCAAGCACACTCGGTGCTCTACGGCTCCCCTCCTCAGAGTCTGCGTCTGGGTCTCCTCCTGGGAACATCAGGCGCCGCTCCCAGTCCTTAGCCTTCAGCCTTCCTGCCAATCCTTCACTCTGCTTTGCTGGTCTCCATGCTGCAGGCACCAACCCGGGCCCAGCCCCAGCCTCACTCCACAGGCCGGTGTAGCTCCCCTCAGCGTCCCTCGCCTTGCAGTCTCTAAGCTGATCAGTCCTTTCCTCCCACCTCTGCCATCCGTGACCAGAGAGATATTATAACGCAGTTTTAAAAGTGAGGGGGGGGAGCAATAGCACAGCAGGTAGGGCGTTTGCCTTGCACGCACGGACCCAGGTTTGATTCCCAGCATCCCATATGGTCCCCCGAGCACCACCAGGAGTGATTCCTGAGTGCAAAGCCAGGAGTAACCCTGAACATCGCTGGGTGTGACCCAAAAAAGAAAAAAAATTAAATAAATAACAAAAATAAAAAAATAAAAGTGAGCCCGCAGAACGCACAACACTGGCAAAAGAACTGAAGAAAAGCTGGAGCCCACTTTGGGGTGATCCCCTATAGACCCAGCAGAGGGCAGCCAAGATTAACCAGCGCCGCGCGTGCCCAAATTCTCTGCCTCTGCCTGTGACTTCTGCGAGTTCTCAGCTTCTGCAGCGCCTCTACGCAGCCTCCCCTCCCCACCACGGCAGCCCCGGGCCCCCTTAGCTCCCTTTTCTGGACGCCCAGCAGTGGACTCCTCAGGAACCCGCAGGAGTGACCGCATCCCTGGTTCAGGGCTGGAATCGGAAGGGCAATTCCCCAGATTCGCCTCCAGCTCTCAGTTCCGCCAGGGGCCATTGCGGAGGCGGAGAGGCTCCTGGGGCCCGGCTCTTCCAGGAAACCCACGTCCGGGAACCGCCTGAAGCCTGGTGGTCCCGGACCTTGCCCCCTCCAGCAGGCGGCCACACTGCGCCAGGACTTCCCAGCAAGGCGGGTGCGGGCTGAGTGAGAATCCTCCGCTTCAGCCTGCATTCCCCCCCTGCCCTCCCCAATTCCTGAGCTCAAACTCCCCCTCTGCAAGTGTCTCTGCAGAAACTCACCAGGGGACCGTCCCCTGGAATCTCCCTGCCCCCCCCCCCCCCCCCCCGCCGGGGGTTTTGTGCTGTTTGTGTGTTTCTCTCCATAGAACTTCTCACCATTCACCGCCTCCTCACCAGAATGTTCCCTGGGCAGAAGCCAGGATTTTGTCTTTTTTCTTTTTTTAACATAGACCTCTGAGATTCTTTCTTTTTTTCTTTCTTTCTTTCTTTCTTTCTTTCTTTCTTTCTTTCTTTCTTTCTTTCTTTCTTTCTTCCTTCCTTCCTTCCTTCCTTCCTTTCTTTCTCTTTCTTTTTCTTTCTCTCTTTCTTTCTCATTCTTTTTCTTTCTTTCTTTCTTTCTTTCTTTCTCTCTCTCTTTTCCTTCCTTCCTCCCTCCCTCCCTCCCTCCCCTCATTCCTCAGTCCCTCTCTCCCTCCCTCTCTTCCTTCCTTCCTTCCTTCCTTCCTTCCTTCCTTCCTTCCTTTCTTCCTTTGCTTTTTAGGCCACATTCAATGATGTTCACAGTTTACTACTGCCTCTGCACTCAGAGATTATTCCTGATTTTGCTCAGGATACCATATGGGATGCTGGGGATAGAACCTGGGTTGACTGTGTGCAAGGCAAACACTCTACCTGTGTACCCAAAATCCTTCTGGCCCCAGGATTTTGTCTTTAATGCTCATTACTATGCCCTGGGTATCCCCAGGGTGGCCTTAATATACAATACGTGCTTGGGACATGTAAGGACCGAGTGATGGGGATGAGAATTTGTCATGACTTTGAGAGACCCTGGCCCGCCTCCTCACAGAGTCCCAGCCTTCCCCAGCACCACCAGCTGAGGAACACCCTGAGCAGGCCCGGGGTCATCCCAGTGGTCCCTCAGCAGACCACTGAGCCCCGACCAAGCCTTTTGCACCTGCTCGTGCACGTCCCTGCAGAAGCCAGTGAGTGGCCAGGCCTTCGGCTCGCAGGACCAGGTGGCTCTGGTGACAGAGACCATTCAGTAGGAGGTTGTTCTCCTCATTCTCAGTGTAACCACGGTCATGCACAAGGGCCACAACATTTCCCTGTGACAGCAGGGAGAGAAGGACAGAGGCTCTGACTGGGAGGAGCATGGGGTGCAAGGAGCACGGGTCTCCGTGCCTCCCCCAGGCACAGGGTGCAGATGAGGTGACAGAACTCAGTCGGTTTGGTTTGTTTCCTGAGATTCGAGATGCAGCACATCCCTTCTCTAGCATTTTATTTTTATGGCATCTGGGGACGCTACGCAAACAGTGTTTGCTCTGTTAGGCTTTCCTCAGAACACAGCTGTCATTGAAAAGAAAATGGGGCTGGGAATGATATATAAGACAGTAGTAGAACTGTACAAGAAAAAACCTCCAACCCCATCAAAAAATGGGGAGGAGAAATGAACAGAACTTCCTCAAAAGAGAAATACAAATGGCCAAAAGGCACTTGAAAAATGCTCTATATCACTAATCATCAGGGAGATGCAAATTGAAACAATGAGATATCATCTTACACCACAGAGACTGGCACACATCAAAAAGAACAACCACAACCAGTGTTGGCTCAGATGTGGGGAGATAGGGATTCTCTTTCCTTGTTTGTGCAAATGCCCACTGGTCCAGACCATCTGGAAATCAATATGGGTATTTTTCAAAAACCAGAAATTGAGCTTCCAAATGACCCTGCCATACCACTTCTGAGAATATATCCCGAGGGTGCAAAAAGGCACAGTAGAAATGATACCTGCACCTGTATGTTCATTGCAGCACGGTTCACAATAGAAATCTGGAAAAAACCCGAGTGCCCGAGAAAAGAGGACTAGTTAAAGAGACTTAGGTACATCTACACAGTGGAATACTATGCAGCTGTTAGGAAAGATGAAGTCATGAAATTTACATACAAGTGGTACTACATGGAAAGTATCATGCTAAGTGAAATGAGTCAGAAAGAGAGGGACAGATATAGAATGACTGCACTCATTTGTGGAATAGAAAGTAACATGAGACTAATACCTAATGACAATAGAGACAAGGACCAGGAAGATTGCTCCATGGTTGGAAGTCAGCCTCATGAGCTGGGGAAGAAGGCAGCTGGGATGGAGAAGGGATCAGTAAGTCAATGATGGTTGGAGGGATTGCTCGGAATGGGAGATGTGTACTGAAAGTAGATGAAGGAAACATGATGGCCTCTCAGGGTTTGTACTGCAAGCCAAATGCCCCAAAGTAAAGAGAGAGTAAGAAGAAAATTGTCTTCTATAGAGGCAGGGAGTGAAGTGGGGTGGGGTGGGGGTGGTGGGAGGGATACTGGGGATATTGGCGGTGAAAAATTTACTCTGGTGGAGGGATGGGTGTTTGATCGTTATATGACTGAAACTCAATCATGAAAGCATTGTAACTATATCTCCCGGTGATTCATTAAAAATATGAAAAAAATTGGGCTGGATGATAGTAAGAGGGGTAAGTTTCATGGCATCTATGTGCCCCCGCGCCCAGCCCCCATCAATGCACTGTTCAAAGTTAGTCTTGAGCACAGAGCCAGGATTAACCTTAAATACTGCTAGGTGTGGCCTAGATACCAACAAATGATTCACTCATTAACCTTTTAAAATGAGAGACAGTGGGCCAGAGCAATACTGTTGCAGGTAGGATGCTTGCTTTGCTCATAGCCAACCCGGTTTGATTCCTATACTCCATATTGTCTCCTGTGGCTGCCAGGAGTGTGATCCATGAGTGCAAAGCCAGCAGTAAGCCCTGAGCACCACTGGTTTGGACCCCAAACACAAAATATATATATTTATATATATGAATGTATAGTATAATATATGGGCTGGAGCGATAGCACAGCGGGTAGACCGTTTGCCTTGCACACAGCAAACATGGCCAACCCAAGTTCAATTCCTCCGCCCCTCTCGGAGAACCCGGCAAGCTACCGAGAGTATCTCGGCCGCACGGCAAAGCCTGGCAAGCTACCTGTGACGTATTCGATACCTAAACACAGTAACAACAAAGTCTCACGATGGAGATGTTACTGGGCCCGCTTGAGCAAATCAATGAACAACGGGAGGACAGTGACAGTGACAGTATAATATATAATCATTTCTTCCTTTGATATTTGAAGAGTTAAGTCTTTCCCAAGGACAATCTTCCACTTGTAGGCTTTGTATATGTGACAGTGACTGTGTGTTGAATGGAGAACAATCTTGGACCATGATTTCCTCTGTAAGATGATTTCTTGTGTGGGGCTGAGACAGGTGCAGTCCTGGTGACCCCTCAAGATCGGCCAAAATGAAGGAGCAGGAGTAACCCCCGAGCAATTTCAGGTGGGGCCCACAAACAAACAAGCAAACAGAAACCCAATGAAATTGTGGAAGTGATAGAGGGCTGAATTGAACTGTGTTTTGATTTTGCTTTGATTGATTGTTTTTGGGCCACACCAGGTACGCTCAAGACTTACTCCTGGATCTGCACTCAGGGTTCACTCCTGGAAGTGTCCAGAGACCAAACTGTCACTGTTCTACCACTTGCTGAGCAAGCAAGCAAAGTGCCTGACACTGTACTGTCTCTCGAGCCCCCATTTTCTTCTTTATCAGAAAGTTATTCAGAAATGGGGATAGTGATAGTATAGCGGCCACGCCATTTGCCATGCGCACAGACCACCTGGTTCTATCCCCAACATCCCATATGGTCCCTTGAGCCCTGCCACGAGTGATCCCTGAGTGCAGAGCCAGGAGTAACTCCTGATCATTGCCAGGAATGACCAAAAAAATAAAAGCAAAATTATTTCGAAAGTATCAAAGGTATCAAAAGAAGTAACAGATTGTGTATCAAAGGGTATTCCAAAGGTTTTGGGGAAAAACTAGTCAAGCATCATCAGAAAAGTCCCCCATTTTGGAGTCTCTCTTAGTCGCCTTCCTTCGTGCTCCTCTGAGATTGAGCATTTGTCAGATGGTGTCTCTGGGACAGGGGAGAGGTATGCCCAGCCTATTTTTTTCCCATTCGGTAAAAATATCATCATGTAGTGAAAGCGGGTATATGTGCCACCTTGTCCTAAAACATAGCGTCCATGTTTGGTCCAGGGGCTGAAGGTGTTCTGGTCTCTGAGGCCCAGCAGACCACCACCACTGTGATTCTTGGAGGAAGCACCTCCTCGCTGACAGAAGAACAGGACACACTTTGGGCAGGATGTGATAGATTAGGAAGGAAGGGGCCAGGATAACTTTGCCTAGTGAGGTAAAGTCCAAGCTGACACGGCCCCGCAGATCTAGTCTGGAGCTTGCACCAACACAAAGGACAGCGGGATGCAGTGCAGAGCTCCCAGAGCATCAGTGTAGTGGTTCCCAAGGAACTGTGGGCATGAAGGGGTGGGGACAGGGTGGGGGCTGGGGCATAAACCTTGGTCCACCCACAAGGTCCATCTTTCCTCCTCCCTGGTTTTCTCACTGTCCTCATAGCCCCGGGAATCTTGCCCTTTCCTCTGCGTGAGTTCACCCTGGAGCCAGGCGACTATCTGCTCACCTCTCCTCCTGCTCAGCTCATCAGCTAAGCACTTCTGTCCTGAGTTAGGTCACACTGCCACCCATCACGGGCAGCCTGAGAACCGACATGGGAAAGAAAATCACTTGATAAGGAGCCCTTGCCATGAGCCCTGAGCCCATCAGTGTCCAGTTGAAAGGATGTTTTCCAGCACAGAAGGCAGCTTCTCTGCTGATGCTGGGCCCTGCTTCTACTGGGTGAGGGTCCCGACTCCAAGGCAATTGGGGTCCCTTCCGTACCCAATTCAGATTTCACTAAGACCCCTGGTCAGGGTCCTTTCCCTCACCCAGGTCAGGGTCCCAAATTCCCCTAATGTCAAGTTCCCCTCCCTACCCAATTCAGGGTCCCACCCAACCAGGTCAGGGTCCATGGCCTGAGGCAGCTGTTCTGCTTTCATATGGCCCCCGCCGTTTAGGCTTCACCCCCAGTGTCATCCTGCGATCACTAGCCTCTTGGTAGAGAGAGAGGAGGCCACTCTTTCTTCACAACTATTCTGCTAAGAAGTATCCGGGCCCTTAATTCTCTTCATGGACCCTGAATGTACCTCGAGTGGTGAGAAAGGGTCGGGGGGGGGGGGGTGTGGGCTGCTTGGATTTTTTGAGAACATGAAGTTGTCCCAAGGCTCCTCGCAGGGGAGCAGCAGGGACAGGCAGCACATAATTCCTCCTGATGCCCCTGAGCTCTGAGAACAGTTTATTTTAAAAAAAAAATTTTTTTTTTTCTGTTAGTGAAACACCATGAGGTACAGTTGTAGATTTTCAAATTTTTGTGCTTGGGTTTCAATTGTACAATGATCAAACACCCATCCCTCCACCAGTGCCCATTTTCCACCACCATGGGTCCCAGTATCCTTCCCACCCCCCTTCCCCCCGTCCCACCCTGCCTCTGTGGCAGGGTCATTTACTTTCTATTGATCACTTTGCTTATAAGGAAATGTTGGCTTTTTAAGAACTGAACAAACTCGAGAAAGAACACATGGAGCGTGCGGGATCCCGGAGGAAAAAAAAAAAGAAAAAACAGGTTCCAAAAAGAGCCAAGTTCACCCGCAAGTTCCAGATGGAGTAGGCGCCGCATCTCGCCTTCCCCAGATGGAACCCCGGTGACCAGAAGCCTCTACAAACACAGCTCGAGTATGCGGGAACGAGGACTTTTTCTCAAATCTGCCGAACTACACCTCCCAGGTAACCTCTGATTCCGGAAGTCATGCCCACAGCCCGCCCCCCAGCGCCATCTTTGAAGCCGTAAGCATAAGAGAAAGAACACATGGAGCGTGCCGGATCCCGGAGGAAAAAAAAAAAGAAAAAACAGGTTCCAAAAAGAGCCAAGTTCACCCGCAAGTTCCAGATGGAGTAGGCGCCGCATCTCGCCTTCCCCAGATGGAACCCCGGTGACCAGAAGCCTCTACAAACACAGCTCGAGTATGCGGGAACGAGGACTTTTTCTCAAATCTGCCGAACTACACCTCCCAGGTAACCTCTGATTCCGGAAGTCATGCCCACAGCCCGCCCCCCAGCGCCATCTTTGAAGCCGTAAGCATAAGAGAAAGAACACATGGAGCGTGCCGGATCCCGGAGGAAAAAAAAAAAGAAAAAACAGGTTCCAAAAAGAGCCAAGTTCACCCGCAAGTTCCAGATGGAGTAGGCGCCGCATCTCGCCTTCCCCAGATGGAACCCCGGTGACCAGAAGCCTCTACAAACACAGCTCGAGTATGCGGGAACGAGGACTTTTTCTCAAAACCGCGCGGCCGCTTATGCGGCCGCGCGACATCTCTCTATATACAAAGTGATCAATGAGAAGTAAACCACCCAATCTTTCTCCCTGAAAGTCAGAGTTAAGTTTGGAGCACGGCCACAGCCCCAGAAACACAAGGACTTAATGCAGAACCCAGCAGCTTAGAGCAGAAAAGTGAAAGGACTATGCGTTAATCCAGGCCATCAAGTCTGCCGGAGGGGAAAGGGTGTTGCCCCATTCGCCCTCTCTTCTCTGGAAAGAAGGATGGCGGCCGCATGGGAGCCGTGTGGACAGCAGGTATGAGCCGGGGGTGTGGGGGCGACTAAAACCTCATGGGAAGGGGGGCGTTCCGGTCCGTCCTTCACGCCCTACCGAGGTCACCAGTTGCCCCCCACGAGCGGCTCTCCAGCACGGCCACAGCCCCAGAAGCACAAGGGCTTAATGCAGAACCCAGCAGCTTGGAGCAGAAAAGTGAAAGGACTATGCGTTAATCCAGGCAATCATTTCTGCCCAGAGGGGAAAGGGTGTTGCTCCCTTCCGCCCTCCTCCCTCTGGAAAGAAAGATGGCGGCCACATGGGAGCCTTGTGGACAGCAGGTATGAGCCGGGGGTGTGGGGGCGACAAAAACCTCATGGGAAGGGGGGCGTTCCGGTCCGTCCTTCACGCCCTACCGAGGTCACCAGTCACCCCCCACGAGCGGCTCTCCAGCACAGCCACGGCCCCAGAAGCACAAGGACTTAATGCAGAACCCAGCAGCTTGGAGCAGAAAAGTGAACGGACTATGCATTGACCCAGGCCATCAAGTCTGCCGGAGGGGAAAGGGTGTTGCCCCATTCGCCCTCTCCTCTCTGGAAAGAAAGATGGCGGCCACATGGGAGCCTTGTGGACAGCAGGTATGAGCCGGGGGTGTGGGGGCGACTAAAACCTCATGGGTCGGGGGGCGTTCCGGTCCGTCCTTCACGCCCTACCGAGGTCACCAGTTGCCCCCCACGAGCGGCTCTCCAGCACGGCCACAGCCCCAGAAGCACAAGGGCTTAATGCAGAACCCAGCAGCTTGGAGCAGAAAAGTGAAAGGACTATGCGTTAATCCAGGCAATCATTTCTGCCCAGAGGGGAAAGGGTGTTGCTCCCTTCCGCCCTCCTCCCTCTGGAAAGAAAGATGGCGGCCACATGGGAGCCTTGTGGACAGCAGGTATGAGCCGGGGGTGTGGGGGCGACTAAAACTTCATGGGAAGGGGGGCGTTCCGGTCCGTCCTTCACGCCCTACCGAGGTCACCAGTTGCCCCCCACGAGCGGCTCTCCAGCACAGCCACGGCCCCAGAAGCACAAGGACTTAATGCAGAACCCAGCAGCTTGGAGCAGAAAAGTGAACGGACTATGCATTGATCCAGGCCATCAAGTCTGCCGGAGGGGAAAGGGTGTTGCCCCATTCGCCCTCTCCTCTCTGGAAAGAAAGATGGCGGCCACATGGGAGCCTTGTGGACAGCAGGTATGAGCCGGGGGAGTGGGGGCGACTAAAACCTCATGGGTCGGGGGGCGTTCCGGTCCGTCCTTCACGCCCTACCGAGGTCACCAGTTGCCCCCCACGAGCGGCTCTCCAGCACGGCCATGGCCCCAGAAGCACAAGGACTTAATGCAGAACCCAGCAGCTTGGAGCAGAAAAGTGAATGGACTATGCATTGATCCAGCCCATCAAGTCTGCCGGAGGGGAAAGGGTGTTGCCCCATTCGCCCTCTCCTCTCTGGAAAGAAAGATGGCGGCCACATGGGAGCCTTGTGGACAGCAGGTATGAGCCGGGAGTGTGGGGGCGACTAAAACCTCATGGGAAGGGGGGCGTTTCGCTCCGCCCTTCACGCCCTACCGAGGCCACCAGTTGCCCCCCACGAGCGGCTCTCCAGCACGGCCACGACTCCAGAACACAGAAACCAATTTCTTAACTATCTGACTTTCAGTAGAAATACTTCCAGGGTCAATAAGTAAAATAGCAGAAATCCAAAACCAACATTTAATTCTTGAACCCAGCTGGAGAAAGCAAATCACTTCACAATGCTTTTTCAGCATGTCTGATTTGGGGGGGGGGTAAACTCTAAATAATAGTGGTGAATCTTTTATTGAAACAATCTAATCAAAGCGGATAGAGTGTTAACTAGAATTCATCTGCCTCACAGGGACGGGGAGGGGTGGGGGGTGGGGTTTTATTGGGGTTCTTCATGGGAAAAAATAAGTATTGGTAAAGGGAAATGTGTTTGATATTTGCATGACTGAGACATAAACCTGAAAGCTTTGTAACCTTTCCCACAGTGATTCAATAAATAAATAAATAAATAAATAAAAAAAAAAAAAAAAAAAAAGAACTGAACAAACTCTTTCCTTTCCCTTAGATCTGCCTCCCAGTAACACTGATCCCAACTGCCAAAACAGCAGACAGAACACTTCTTGAGAATTTAACATTATTTAATGGGGGAAAGTCAAGGATTAGGGTGGGTGTTTTTGTGCCTCTGTGGAGGAGTGGTGCCCAATAGTTCTTTAGATTGGGCATGGCACGTGTGAGGGGCAGGGGTAGGAAGAGGGAGTTTTGTCCCTGGGGGGGATTCACGGTACGTACCCCTAAGGGCTGGGCCTGTCATAAATGCAGGGCAGGCAAAACCTCAGGGCTCTATTGAGAGGGCCTGCACGGGGCGTCTGTCCCCTTGTGCCTGAGTGCTGGGACCTCCTAATCCTGTGCCAGCAGCGTGCAATGATACTTGTCTGATTGGTACGGTTTGCCCGGCAAGCAGTTAGTGGCTCACAGCTGTTACTCGGGGTCCTGTGCTCTGAGAGCTGCTCCCCGCTTACATCCCTCATTTCTGTAGAGTGGGGAACAGAGGGAGGTGGAGCGGTGTACGTATTGGTGGCCAGGAATGTGGTCAGTGACACCCTATCACATTCGGAGCTAGAGGCCAGGGGTGTGGGTCCGTCTCGGTCTTTCCTTATTTCCTCCTCCCCAGAATGCTGCTCGTTTAGGGTGTTGTTGTTGTTCTGGGTCCCCCTCCTCCTGCGGGGTTCCCGGGGGGGGGGGGGCACTACTTCAACTTCATTGGTGGTGGAGGACCGGAGTTGTGTATGCCTGGAGGACAGGGATCTGGGGAGGGGTTGGGAGGCTCAGATGGAGGGAGGGACAGTGGTCTGGCTGGCACTGGAGGGGCTGGCTCCAGGAAGTTGGTCCTTGCGTGCGCTGTTAGATTCCTGGATGCGAGAGGGCAGAGCAAAGTGCCACAGCCAGAGAGCATCGTGTGCAAGGCTGAGGACCCAAAAGATGTTACAAGAGCCATTGGCGAGAAGGAGCCACCCAGGGGGGATCTACAGACCGTACCCCACACAGGGGTGAGAGTACAGAGGAAGGAGCGGGCTGGCGGGGGAGGCTGGGCCAGAGGAAAGGGAAAGGGATCTACGGGGGGGGGGGGGGGGGGGGCTGAAAACCGAATAGGAATAAGGAGGAAAAAAATAGTCAAAAGTTAAGGCCAGAAATGATCTACTAGAAAGTCCGTGGTCTAGCGTTGCAGGGTCCCGCTGAACTGGGGCTTGATGTTGGTCTTGTAACGCAACGCAACAG
Organism: Sorex fumeus; assembly: GCF_029834395.1. NCBI lineage: Eukaryota > Metazoa > Chordata > Mammalia > Eulipotyphla > Soricidae > Sorex > Sorex fumeus. The sequence continues at coordinate 47,844,598 of NW_026606129.1, read as the reverse complement.
TTCTCATGAAATGTGAGGCTACCCTCCTCTTGGGTGCGGGTTCTGCAAAAAACAGGAAGGAGAGATGGAGAGGAGCCAACAGGGACTGGCTGCTAGCCTGGGGGTGGGGAGGGTTGGGGAGGGAGGGCCCTTCTGGGTTCTGCCTGTCCCCCTTCCCACTGTCTCCAGCTCTGACTTCCCAACCTGCCCCCAGCCTTGTCCCCAGGCCTGCCCTCCCATCCCTGTCCCTGTGCCTCCTCCTCAGACAGAGTAGGAAAGAGACGCAGACACAGTCACCTGTCCAGATTCAGGCTCGTCCGTAGTTTCCTCAGTTTTGCAGCGGTGAGATCGCACCTCACACCTAGGAATCCAAGAGAGTGGCATCAGTTTATGAAGGTTGAGCCTGTTCCCTGGGAGAGCTGAGGGAGATCCAGGGAAATCTGATCCCTGCCAACTCCCCGTATTCTGACCAACTCAGAACAGGCGTCTGTCTTCTCTCATCTCCCACGGCTGCCTAGAGGGGAGCACCCATCGCCTCGTGCCTCCCTGCCTCAGTGCCCAGGGTTGGACAGAGCAGGATCTGACTAGGGTCTGGGCTTGTGCCTGCCATCCCCTCAGCAGTTCCTCTGAGGGTCTTGCTTTCAAGAAGGGTCTGTGGAAGCAATGGCCACCCTCTGAGACCAGGGCCCTGGGACTGCAGGAATGTGGTGAAGGTGGGAGTGGAGGGGGTTCACCCCGGGAGGGTGCAGGTGGGAAAGGCAGTAACTCACCCCTGAGGGACACATTCCTTTTCCTTTTTCTGGCTCTTTTCTGGCGCTGAGAAGACAAATATCAATGGGCGTTTTGGACCAGTTTTTCCTGCTCTCAAATTCAGACATCATGGCCCCAAACCAACAGAAATTCTGCCACAAACAGCTGGGTGTGTGCCTCCTATTCATCGTTAGATGTGACCAAATGCATTGCTTTGGTTCTGCATTTTCGGTTTCCATCTAGGAACAACTATGGCCCCTGCCCAGGGGTGGCCTGGCAGGGAAGGACCTGTGTTTCCCATGCTCAGTGTCTCAGGACGCGAATTCCAGTCCAGGGCTCCAATCCCTACTCTGCTTTCCTTACAGCTGACACAGAGGAAGGCTTGATGCTGCCCTCCCAACCCCAGAGGTCCCTCTGGGAGATTTCTTTTCTCTGGAGAACTTAAAGTCTCCAGAGAGGGAAGCCGGCTCTGGGTCATTGTAGGAGTTGGGGGTTCTGAGTTGGGAACCTGCCACCCCTCCCAATAGTCTGTGAGATTCAGGGGATCCCTGTCTTGCCCGAATACCCGCCCCGCAGTCTGCCTTCCTAGGAGAGTGAGGTGCTACCTTCTCCTCAGACGACCCAACTAAGGTGTTCCTCTGAAGCAAACAAACTCATTCTGTGATGTGTGAGCAGAACCAGCCCTCAGCGCCACCACCCAAACTCGCTCAGGCGCTGGTGTTTTCTCCTACCTTTTTGTCCTCTTTCTCTTTGCAGAAGGTATAAAAGGATTTTATTGCCAGGTAGAAAAATAGATAGAAGCCCAGTGAAAGCACTTCATAGAAAAAGGGAACAGTGTCAATACAGATCAACTCTGAGCCTAAGCTCAACATTTTCTCAGTCAAATAAGCAAACCAAACGATCAGAGTCCATATGAGGAATCCCATCATGTTGGCAAGTTGCCCGAGGCAACTGAGGTATGAGCGAGCGGCTCTGACTTATATAGTGTCGCCTGTGTCACAAAGGATGGGAGAACCCCACAGGGTTCCACAGTGCCTGGTGCCCACTGCCCCTCTCCCTTCGAGCCCCTTAACTATTTTTCCCCTCTCTGGGACCCTTGCATTAGGTTCCTCTGCTCTATCGGCCATCTTGTTTTCCAACTTCTCCTTCCTCCTGTCATGGGCTCTATCCCCAGGTAGGGTTCTGCTGGCTCTGTCCAGAACCCGGCTCTTTTCTGAGTTCTCTTGACTCTCTAAAGCCTTGATTTGGTTTTCACCAACTCATTTTTTATTGATTCACTGCTGGAATTTGGGCAGACTTGACACTCAGGGATGTGCCTGTCTTCACACCCTTCTTTCCTAGAATATGCTTCCTGGCCAGCATGAACCCACTTCTGATTTAATGTTCCTCTGTAAGACTTGATTGTGTGAGTGGGAGAATCCATTTTAGTTTTTGTTCTGTCTGTCTTAACCATTGGTGCTAAGTCCTTTGAAACAGCCAGGTTTTTTTCAGCATTCACAAATTCAAAAGAGAAAGACTGATATGATGGAGTGATAAGACAGAGTGTACCTGACCAGGGTTCAATCTCTAGCACTCTATATGAGGCCCCAGCCCCGAGAGAGGTAGGTTATATTTTTAACAATAATGTATTTGCAATATCCTTGATCATTATAAAAACTGGACCAAATGCCAAGAGAAGAATAAAACAACTTTAAATTTGACACTGTAAAAGACTGGTCATTCAAGATACAAAACTCCTTAGGAACATTTTCAACCACAGTCAAGAAACATAACCAAATTCATGAAGTAAACTCTGGCAGCATCTCAGTTATTCCAATCTGCATCTTTGGTTCAGAGAGATCATACAGTGCTTGCCTTGTACGACCAGACCAGCCTGAGTTAGATCTCAGGCATCCCATAGGATCCCCCAAGTACTGTCAGTAGTGATTCCTGAGAGCCGAGCCAAGAGGGAAGCTCTGAGCACAGCCAGGTGTGGCCCCCAAACAAAGAAATAAACTGCAGCTCATATAAACACTGGAGAATAAAGAAAGATGCACTAGTCAAGAGCGATAGCTCTGGGCTAATCCTCTGCTTTCCACACATGAGCTTCTGCTTCCACCTCCAGCACCACATGAAGTTCTGGAGTTTAATCCAGAGACCCGGGCTCATTCCCTGGCACTTCAAGGTCCCCAAAGCGTTGCTAGATAAGCCCATGAAAGCACAAAAGGACACACTGGATTATTTCTTAAAACTTTTCTCTTATTCTACACTCACAATTTTCAAATTCTTGTAGAGATCTGCAACATTTCAAGAACAAGACCAGCTTCTCTTGGTTACTCCACTCTTCCTGGACAGTAATAAACACAACAGTATGCTTGAGGAAAACGAAAAATTAACTGTTCCCTTTAACCAATATTTCAAGTTGTAAACACTTAAATATGAACTTTCCATAGTCACTGCAAATGAGTTCCTTTTTCATTTCATTTCTCAAATCAGATTCACTGAGCTTTAAATGACACTCTGGCCTTAGATCCGTAAGGCCTAGGGTCCATTCTCAGTGCCACACATACCAACTCACCTTCAAGAATAGAGTCACTCCCTCTTACCTTGGCCCCACCTGCCTGGCAGAAAGCACAGTCCCTCCAGTCACTTCCTGGGGCCTCATGGGACCTCCGTCGGGAGCTGGCCTGATGGCTTAGTCATCAAGAGCATATAGGGGGCCAACCCTTTAGAGACTGTGTCCAGGGCACCACATCAGCGCCCTTGGCTTCTGGATGTGCTTGACCAGCCTCTCGACTCTGAAGAGCTTTGGGCTAGGCACTCATACACCTTGATGGGTCAGGAGTGTGGATTAGGAAGGTTAGGGAGCCACGGGGAGCCCTTGGAGAGGATTTCAGGAGAAGGCAGAGCACAAGGCAGGCCTGGGAAGGGGAGAACCTGACCTCACTCCCAGGCAGGATCTCAGCTTCTGCTTCGGGCCTCAAGCCTTCTCAGCAGAGGCACTAGCAGCCCTCATTCCGGGTACAGCTTCCTGAACTTTACTCAGGGGCGTGAATGGGCCACACCGCAGGTGCTCAAAGCTCCCTCCTGGACACTTCTCAGAATTCCCACTTCTGTTGACCTTTCCTGTGGAATAGGCCAATTCATAGACTCCAATGTATGGCAATGCAGCAGAGTCTGGAGAATTCCAGGCCCCTCTGGTGTGATGAACATGCATGCTGAGTGAGGGAGGGAGTGGAGGGGAGACTTCATCCATCTGCCTCCTTCATGACTCTGCACGCAGTTGAGGTGGGCACTGCATGTGATTGAACACACTCTGATCATGGCTCACCCTAGGTCTCTAACAGTGAAATATCTAGACAGAGTGCGTGTCCTTTTTCCTAAAGCAAGGGGTCCGACTGACGATCCTTGGCAGCCTTTCCCGTTTCACGATCCATGATGCCCTGAGTGATTAAATGGCATTGCAGGGGCTGGAGTGATAGCACAGCGGGTAGGGCATTTGCCTTGCACGCGGCTGACCTGGGTTCGATTCCCAGCATCCCATATGGTCCCCTGAGCACTGCCAGGAGTAATTCCTGAGTGCAGAGCCAGGAGTAACCCCTGAGCATTGCTGGGTGTGTTCCACCCCACCCCCACCCCAGACAATAATCCAACCCCCAAATAGCAGCAAACAAAACTAAAACAATAGTCAAGAAACCTCCAAAACCAAAACCAAAATAACTGCTGAAACAGGACCTCTGGGCAGCTGGAGGCTTCATTTCACCACAGATACCTACCACTGTACCTCCGTTGTCATGGAGCATCTCTAGCTCTTAGATGAAACAGAATGAACTGTTTATCCAATGCTTGGAGGGAACAGGGACATACTCCTTATCCCCAATGGGAATAGTGCTAGCAGGCAAGTCTTAAAAAGAAGAATCAAAAGGGGCCTCTTAGGACTTTGTTGTTATTTTTTTAAAATTAAATTTATTTTAAAAAAATCGAATCACCGTGATTCTTTGCAGCACTGTTTACAATAGCCAAAAAACTGGAAAAAACCCGAGTGCCCAAGAACAGATGACTGGTTAAAGAAACTTTGGTACATCCACATAATGGAATACTATACAACTTTTAGAAAAGACCACAATCACGATCACAATCCTCCTGTTGTTCGTCGATTGCCTCGAGCAGGCACCAGTAACGTCTCCTTCTTAGCCCTGAGATTTTTTTTTTTTATTAGTGAAACACCATGAGGTACAGTTGTAGATTTACAAATTTTTGTGCTTGGATTTCGGTCATACCATGATCAGCGATAGCACAGCGGGTAGGGCGTTCGCCTTACAAGTGGCCAACATGGCCGACCCGAGTTCGATTCCTCCGCCCCTCTCGGAGAGCCCGGCAAGCTACCGAGAGTATTCGATATGCCAGACACAGTAACAACAAAGTCTCCAATGGAGACGTTACTGGGCCCGCTCGAGCAAAATCGACGATCAACGGGAGGGCCTTTACCTTTACCTTTACCATGATCAAATACCCATCCCTCCACCAGTGCCCATTTTCCACCACCAGGATAATATCCCTCCCCCCCATCCCCCCATCCCCCCCTGCCACTGTGGCAGGGCATTCCCTTTTGTTCTCTCTCTCCTTTTGGGTGTTGTGTTCAGCAAAAGAGGCATTGAGTGGCAAACATGTTCAGTCCAGTCTACTTTCAACCTGCATCTCCCCTCCTGGGAGGATCCTCCAAATACCCTCCATTTGGTGCTCCCTTCTCTATCTGAACTGTCCTTTCCCCTAGAATACCCGGCTGGCCTCTAAGCTATGGAGTAATACTCCTGGTGTTGATCTCAGCTATTCTTGGGTATTAATCTCATATTTTGTTATTTTATATCCCCCAGATGAATGCAATCTTTCTATGTCTATCCCTCTCTTTCTGACTCATTTCGCTTAGCATGATACTTTCCATATTGTACCACTTGTATGTAAATTTCATGACTTCATCTTTTCTAAGAGCTACATAGCCTAGCCCTGAGATTTTAAAAGAGCCATACTCAATGCTCTTTCAGGGTTAGGAGAATGAGACCCATCATTGTTACCGGTATTTGGCATATTGAGTACAACACGGGAAGTTTGCCAGACTCTGCCGTGCTGGCAGGATACTTTCGGTAGCCTGCCAGGTTCTCCAAAGTAAGAAGAAAATAGTAAGATGCCCCTTCCGGGAGCTGGGTTTTATAGTCTCTGGGTCTTGGCCGTTGATGGAACCAACCTGGCGCCAGTGGCAGCTGGTGGGTGTGACGCCTACCTACCGGAAGAGGGGAGATCTGGGTGGAGAAGGCCCAGTCCCGATCCAAGTAGGCTTGGAGATCTCAGCCCCAGGGACCCACATGCCTGGGTTCCTCTGCCGGTTCCTTCATGCATGAGGCTTGTCCGGACGTGTGGAGAGTAGTCTCAGCATGGCTGTGGCTGGTTCTGGAGGTCTTCGGCTGCTAGGGCTCTGCTTGGAGGGGGCGGGGGAGGGAAATTCACCCCCCCCTCAAAAGGGGCCCTGGTGAGGACAGCCAGGTGCGGGAGCAGGAGACTCTGCCTTAGAAAAGATGGAGTCATGAAATTTTCATATAAGTGGATCAATATGGAAAGTATCATGTTAAGTGAAATGAGTCATAAAGAAAGGGACAGGCATAGAAAGATAGCACTCATTTGTGGAATATAAAGTAACAGAATGGAAGACAAACACCCAAGGATTGTAGAGATAACTACCAGGAGGTTTGCTCCATGATTTGGAAGCCGGCCTCAAATGCTGAAAGAAAAGGCAGCTCAGATAGAGAAGGGATCACCAAGTAAAGGGTGTTTAGAGGGCCCGCTCGGGATGGGAGATATGTGCCAAAAGTAGATTATAGACCGAACGTGATGGCCATTCAATACTTGCATTGCAGACCACAACACCCTAAAGGAGAGAGAGAGTAAAAGGGAATGCGCCTGCCACAGAAGTGGAGCTGGGAGGGTGGGGGGAATGAGGGAGGGATGAGAGGGATACTGGGAATATTGGTGGTGGGAAATGGGCACTGTTTGATGGATGGACACTCGATCATTGTATGAATGAAACATAAGCATGAAATTTTGTAAGTTTGTAACTGTATCTCATGGTAATTCATTAAAAAATTTAAAAAGTTGAATCACCATGAGATACACAGTTACAAAGATTTAAAAAAATTTTTTTTTTGCTTCTTGGATCACACCCAGCGATGCACAGGGACTACTTCTGGCTCTGCACTCAGGAATAACTCCTGGCGGTGCTCCGGGGGACCATAGGGGATGCTGGGAATTGAACCTGGGTTGGCTGTGTGTAAGGCTAATGCCCTACCCACTGTGCTATCACTCCAGCCCCAAAGCTTTTATGATTGGGTTTCAGTCATATAATGTTCCCACACCTGTCCCTTCACTACTATACATTTCCCCACTACCTATGTCCGAGTTTCCTTCCTGACATCCCTCTATGGCAGGCACTATTCTGTCTCTGTCTATGTCTCTCTCCTTTTGGGCATTATGGTTTGCAATTACAGGTATTGAAAGGTTATCATGTTTGTCCTTTTACCCACTTTCAGCACTCAGCTCTTGTCCAGAGTGATCATTTCCAACTATCAGTGTCATATTATAGTGGCCTATCCTAACCCACCACCTCCCACTTGAGGCAAGCTTCCAGCTATGGGTCAATCCTCCTGACTCTTGTCTCTACTGACCTTGAGTATTAGTTTTATACTATGTTTTTAAAATATCCCACCAATGAATGCAATCGTTCTATGTCTGTCCCTCTCCCTCGACTCACTTTACTCTCCATGTCCATCCATTTATAAGTGAATTGCATGACTTCCTTTTCCCTAACCACTGCGTAGTATTTCATTGTGTAGTTTCTTTATGCAGATATTTGTTTTCTGGCACTCAGGTTGTTTGCAGATTATGACTATTGTGAATAGTGCTTCAATGAATATAGAAGTGCAAATGGCATTTCTGCAGTGTATTTTTGGACTCCAGGGGTATTTGTATTGCTGGGTCCTATGGAAACTCTAGTTTTCATCAGGGAGATGCAAATCAAAACAACAATGAGATATCATCTCACTCCACAGACACTGGAACTAACACACACAAAACAAGGACAACAAGTGCTGGTGTGGATGCAGGGAGAAAGGAACTATTCTTCATTGTGGGTGGGAATATGACCGGTCTAGCCTTTTTGGAAAACATTATGGGCATTCCTCATAAGCCTTTGTATGAGATCAGATGCTTTGACTGGTTTTCTTAAAGGTGCCACAGGGTGGCAGTATAACCTAAGACTCTAAGGTCTACAGATTGTGTGGTGACTAGTTTGAATTCCTTTAAAACATTGGTTTTCTTGAGGGCCTGCTATGGGGGGCAGGCTTAAGGGGTGATTGGGAAAATTGGAGACAATGGTGGAGGGAAGGTGTAATGGTGGTGGGATTGGTGTTGGAATATTGAATGTCTGTAACAAATAATCGTGAACAACTTTGTAAGTCACAGTGTTTATATAAAGTATAAGGGGAAAATTAAAACAAAACAAAACACTTGTTTTCAGGGCTCAAAAGATAGTACAGAGGGAGACAGCCAATAAAATGGGAAGGATTATTCACCCAATACCCTTCTGATTAGGGTTAATATTAAAGATATACAAGGCACTGTTTGAACACTATAAAAAGAAAACATCCAACCCCATCAGAAAATGGGGAGAAGAAATGAACAGAAACTTTCTCAAAGAAGAAATTTGAATGACTAAATGACACATGAAAAAATGCTCTTCATCACTAATCATCAGGGAGATGCAAATCAAAACAGCAATGACATATCATCTCCCACCACAGAGATATCCAAAAGAACAAGAGCAGCCAGTGCTGGTGTAGATGCAGGGAGAAAGGCACTCTCCTGCACTGTTGGTGGGGATGCGACCGGTTCAGCCTTTTTAGAAAACAATATGGAAGCCTCTCAAAAAACTAGGAATTGAGCTCTCATTTGACCCAGCAATACCATTTCTGGGAATATACCCTGGGGGTCCAAAAACACACAGCAGAAACACCATCTACTCTCGTGTGTTCATTGCTGCACTATTTACAATAGCCAGAATCTGGAAAGAACCTGAGTGCCTGAGAACAAATAAATGGATAAAGACATGATGGCACATCTACACAATGGAATACTAAGCAGCTGTTAGGAAAAATGAAGTCATGAAATTTGCCTTTAAAGGATGGACCTGGGGAGTACCAAGCTGAGTGAAATAAGTCAGAAGGAGAGAGACAGTTACTGAATTGTCTGCATTCATTTTTGTTTGTGTGTGTGTGTGTGTGTATGTGTGTGTGTGTGTGTGTGTGTGTGAAGACTAATATCCATGGCCAGGGAAAACAGGGGCTAGGTCTGGTCAATGATTGGAATCAACCACAAGTACATGTTGGACAGAGGGTAAGTAAGATAGAGAAGGGACCGGTATGACAATAATAGCTGGAAATTAACATGCTGGACAAGAACTGAGTGTTAAAAGCAGGTAAAGGGATATACCTGATAACCTTTCAGTATTTTTATTGTAAATCACAATGTCCAAAAGGGGGCAAGAAGACGGAGGAGGGAGGAAATGCGTGTGGGAGGGAGGAAGGGAGGGAGAGAGAGAAAGAGAGAAAGAGAGAGAGAAAAAGAAGTGGTATTAAGGTAGGCGGGGGCGGACATGGGGGAAGGTAGGAGGAAATCTGGGGACACTGGTGTACACTGAAGTGAACACTGGTGGAAGGGTGGGTGTTGGAAACTTGTATGACTGAAACCTAATCATGAGCAGCTTTGTAAGGGTCGTCTCACAGTGATTCTATTACAAACAACAGATAGTACAGTGGGCAGTGTTAGGGTGCTGCTTTGCAACCGATTGAACCAGGTTTGATACCCGTAATCCCCTATAGTTCCCCAGGAATGACTTCAATGAAGAGCCAGGAGTACCCCTGAGTATCACTGGGTGTGACCCCCCCCCCCCTCAAGCCAGTAAAACCAAAAGCAACACCTCAGGAAAACAAACCAAAACCAAATAAAAAACATGTTCACAAGTTCCTGGACATGATGCAATCACAAAAATACAGAATTTATAGTCAGAAATTATAATCAGGTTAAAGTAACAGCAACATAGAATCAAAGATATGTAAGACTTGTAAAACATTTATGAAATAATGCAACAGTAAATGGGAAATTTGCTACAATTATGACATATGTAATAAAATGTAAAATATTAGTCTGACTGGGTTTTGGGGAAAATTACAAACAACACTTTTATTTTATTTGTATTTATTTATTTATTTATTTTTGGCTCTTTGGGTCACACTTGGCAATGCACAGGGGTTACTCCTGGCTCTGTACTCAGGATTTACTTCTGGCGGTGCTCAGGGGACCATATGAGATGCTGGGAATCAAACCCGGGTTGGCCATGTGCAAGGCAAATGCCCTACCCACTGTGCTATTGCTCCAGCCCAACACTTTTGCTTTATTAATTACTCTTTTTATTTTTGGCAGGGCTGAGTCTCAGTGCTTCGAAATAGTGCTCACACCCAGAAGACTCTCCCTGTGATATTTGGCCAGATAGCTTAATGATTGGACCTGGTCACCCCTGGGGGGACCCTGCAGTGCAGGAAACTAGTTACATGGCTTCATGCATGCAAGGCAAGCTCTAGTCCTTTGGTCTGTCTCCTTGGTCCCACAAGCAGTACTTTTACAGTGGATTTTGTTTAAAAGCAAAGGTGAGGGCCCAGAGAGATGGCACAGGGGGTAGGTGCATGTCTTACATGCGGGTGATCCAGGTTCAATCCCCAGCACCCCATGTGGTCCCCAAGGCCCTCCAGGAGTGATTCCAGAACGCAGATCCAGGACCCCTGAGCCTAGGTGGGTACCCCAAAACAATAACAAGAAGTGACGTCCCCCAATCAAGGCGGGGTCAGGATATAGCTCAGTTAACTCAGTGGTAGGGTGCAAGCTTTGCTTGCCTTAGGTCCTGGGTTCCATTCCCAGTTCCCTAGCACTGATGTCAGTCTGGATCACGATCATGAGCATGCTGTTGTTCGTCGATTGCCTCGAGCAGGTCCCAGTAATGTCTCCTTCGTCCTAGCCCTGAGATTTTTTTTAAAAAGTGCCATATTCAAGGCTCTTTCAGGGGTAGGAGAATGAGACCCATCATTGTTACTGGTATTTGGCATATTGGGTACGCCAAGGGGCGTTTGCCAGACTCTGCCGTGTGGGCAGGTTACATTCAGTAGCCGGCCAGTTTGTCCAAAGTAACAATGAGATAGTAAGACGGGAGCTTGGTTTTATAGTCTCTGGGTCTTGGCTGTTGATGGGATTACACGGCGCCAGGGGGCCAGTTGGTGGGTGTGGCCCCTGCCTACTGGAATATGGAGGAGCTGGATGGAGGATGCCCAGCCCTGATCCGAGCAGGCTTGGAGATCTCAGCCTTAGGACCCGCATGCCTTTGTTCCTCTGCTGGTACCTTCATGCGTGTGGAGAGTGGTCTCAGCATGGTGGTGGCTGGTTCTGGAGGTCTTCGGCTGCCGGAGCCCTGGTCAAGGTGGGGAGGGAAACTCAACCCGCTCCCCTCCAAGGAGCCCTGAGTCTGGATCATTGTAAAAAATATTTTAATTGCGTGCAGAGGGATGGGAAGATGTGAGTTGTTGGTGGCTCTTGGGGCAGCTCTCTCTTGCCGCCCACGTTCAGTGCTCTCGAGCCCCTTTGTATGGACCGGATTGGGATGGCTCCTCCTTTGTGCTATGCTTCTGTGTGTGCCGCTTGCTCTCTTCTGTCTTTCTATTTCTGTCTCTGTAGTCTCTTCTCTTGTCTCTTCCAATCTCTCTCTAGAGCCCCTCGCTCTGGATTCTGACTCTCCCCCGCCCCCTACAGTCTTAGTTTATATAGCAATCATATAGGGTGGTGACACAAAGGTGGGTTGAACATTAACAAATCAACAAAGAGAGGTAAGACCACTCCTCCAGGAGATTAACTCAAGGATAAAATCTCATCTAAAGAGTTTACTCTGGACTACTAGGAGAACTGCTTAAGGGCGGGATCCCATCCAGGGAGTGTCGCTTTCTTCTTTCCTCAGCTAGTAATCCACTTAAATAGTTGTAGTAAATCTACTTCTAATATTTCTAGCAATGTCATTCTGTATGAGCACAGTAGGAGATATATCAACTTAAAGTTTGGTTCTTCCTGAAGATGTCTTACTATATATTCCAGGCCACAGTCCTCAGACCAGATTAGTCTTCCTAACCCCAGCAGGGTCCTAGTCTCATCATTACTTTTGGATCATGACAGCATTTGTCTATGATCATGCTCTCAACTTATAATTGAGTATTGTTGCGCTTTGGCCTGGTCCATTTTGTTGCCAGGGTACCTCACAGCTTCCTCTGGGTCCATTCAGTCCCTCGTCGAGACACTGCTTTTGGGGTGCTAGGAACTAAGGACAACTGAGCTGAGAGAGCAGATGCCCAGAAGTAAATATTATTGGAGTCAATTAACTCCCAAGTTACAAAGCATAATATTAACTGTCTTCCTGTGTCCATACAGAAAGGACATTGCTTTAAGGTAAACTAAGTTCCCTGCGGCAAGGCTGAAAGGACAGACCCAATGTTATCCTATAGGACATCTCTTAAGTGATGCCAGTGGACCCCCAGGTGACTTAGTGAAACCAAGAGGAGAGAGAGTGTGTGCGAGCGAGTGAGTGAGCATGCGCGTGCACGCACGCGCGAGGGAGAGAGAGAGAGAGAGAGAGAGAGAGAGAGAGAGAGAGAGAGAGTCGCTTTCTCCCCATCCATCTCTGCTTCCCCCACCCCCCGCCCCGGGGGGAACAGCTGGAAAGAACTGGACTGATAAGGTCTGCAATAAGTCGTTCCAAGGCACAGACCTTTAGTTCCTCCAGCCCCACTCGGTAGCGGTTAAGCCACACCTGATGTCTACTTGTTCTGCATAGCATGGGAGTAAATCCCTACCAGCCTATTTGTTGGGAAGCTGTGAACTTAGGCTGGGGTGAGGAATTGCTCTTTTCAGGAAAGGAAATTCAATCCCAGGCCTTACCCAGGCCTATTTGGTGCTTATCTCTCTCACAGAAAAGAATATCAGGATGAAATGAACAGTGAAGTAAAAACAGATTTTATTTGGAGGGTTTTTAAATTTTTTTTTGAGGAAGGGGAAGGAGGGAGAGAAAGAAAGAGTAATGTGCTCAAGAGAGAATGCAGACTTCTCCAAACGCAGAATAGTCTCCTGCACACATCCCAGCATTAGATATAAAAGCGTGAAAGGACATATCTCAAGATGGGAGATATGGGCGACTCATGTACTTGGGCACCACGTGCTCTTGGCTGTGACCTATGGACACAAGCAACACTTGGGCTTGGGCAGTGTGTGCTCTTCCTTTGTTCAAGTTGGCTGTTATACGGTTTCTCCCACACTGCCCCACATGGGGGCTTCTACCTAGGTAAGAGTATATTGCTAGGATGGTTGCCAAGAGGGTGGGATTAATTCATGGTCTTCTTTCAAATTCCTTTCTTGTTGCAGCTTCTCTTACAGGGGGGCCCAGCCTTCTCTGCATCTGTGCTGGTGCCAGGCAAAGGTCTCATCAGGCCTTAGTTCCTGTGTTCATGAGGTGGGTCCTTACAGTCTTAGGGCTAAGTTGGTTTTATTACTTCCTAGGAATTCTATTGTCATGGGGGCCCTTTCCTATGTACCTGCCTACCTCAGCACTGTGCACAAGCACACACACACACACACACACACACACACACACACACACACACACAATAATTCCACTAACTCCTCCCTCCTCCAGCTCCTGATTTAAAAAACAATGTGCTATGGAAACGCCTTCCTGGTTTTGCTTTTCCTTTCTCCTTTAGCCTTGAGGTAAGGCTGTTGGGATCGGGAGTTCCCTAGCCCTGGGAGGCGCGGAGAGACCAGATAGACACAATTCCTGCAGGAGTAAAAACGGGGTTTATTTAGACCAGCATGCTGGGGCTCCGCAGCATACCCCAAAAGTGGGCAGTGGCTGAGAGCCCCGAACTTCTTCAAAGGGGATCTTATATAGGCCTTCACTGGCCGTTACAGCAAAGCCCGCGCATTTCATAGCCAATAGATTTGTAACAACATATACTTTCTTAACCAATCCATTTAAAAGTACCTCACTCCTTAGCCTATAGATTCAAAGATCAGCATTTACATACATCGATTGTCAGCACAAGCAAGGTTATATCATTAAGGCTTAGGTAATCTCCCTTGACCATCCTCGTTTTGAGTTACCCAAGTCTGCAGGGTGCTTTAGTGAGACAATACATTCCAGGAAAGGGCAATTTCCCCCAACCACCCACATCCTGAGTTATCCTTTACCCAAATCTGCAGGGTGCTTTACTGAGACAATACATTTCAGGGACAGTAAATCACTTTCCAAGTCCCCTCTCCCCCAGGTGCAAAGCAGCCAAGCAGTTTTACAGAAAGCAATGTTGCAAGTTAGCTAAAGTACACAAAAATTTGATGCCCTAAGATGGATTCTTTCAAGGCAGCTGTTCTCACACTGACTGGAGGTAAGTGGTGATGCTAAGGGCTGAGAGGAATCAGTCAGAAAATTTCTTTTCTTTCTTCCACCCTTTTCTGTTCTTCCACCCATGTCTGCCTCCAGCTAGGCTCTGCACCTTTTAGGGGATTTACACTAGAGTTTTATGTTTTTTTATGTTCATCTTTGGAGTCTGTCTTCTTCACCATAGGAAGGGCTCACTTATTGGGTCCATTGACTCAGAGGTACCTGTTGGGCAAACTGAGGCTGGGGGGATGTGGCCGCTGTTGCCAGGGCAACCCCATATGCTCCCGTGCCAACCAAATGGCTCTACTGCCTCAATTCCTATACCACAGCCAAGTGTGTGCAGGCACTAACATTGTCCTACTTCCGGTGAGCACCATGGCCATGAGTGTGGGGAATCCCGACAGTGCAGAAACCACAACAAAGGGAAGAAAAGGAGAGAGATAAAATAAAGGAAAAAGAATCAATTTAATTCTCCCAGAGCAATATGCCAGTGTGATGAACGATTTCCCTTTATGGTTATCTTTATTTAGTGTTCTAGCTCACGGTATCACGGTATCACGGTGCTCCCATTGTTCATCGATTTGCTTGAGCGGGCCCAGTAACGTCTCCATCAAGAGACTTGTTGTTACTGTGTTTGGCATATCGAGTACGTCACAGGTAGCTTGCCAGGCTCTGCTGTGAGGGCGAGATACTCTCGGTAGCTTGCCAGGCTCTCCGAGAGGGGCAGAGGAATCGAACTCGGGTCGGCCATGTTGGCTGCGTGTAAGACAAACGCCCTACCGCTGTGTTCTAGCTCATAAGAGGATAATGGCGACTTCTATTTTGGCCAGGGACCCAGTAGCTCCCTGATGGGCATCAGCTTCTCTACAGCTGCCCCCTTCTTCCAGCAGCACCTCCTACAACCAGTGTCTTTCTCTTCCAAGGCTGAGTACCAGCAACGCATGACCTGTGCTTATGTACTTTATGAATCCCCTCTTTGTTGTCTGATTGGTTATATTAACCAGGATGTAAAATCCAACCTGATTGGTCATTCAAAACACCCAACAGATCACCTAGGTAAAGAACAATTAGCCCAGAAAAAGAGACCAATCAAGTCATCTCTTGCATGCAACCAGATTATGAATATGTGTGTGTGTGTGTGTGTGTGTGTGTGTGTGTGTGTGTGTGTGTAGGCCCCTGCTTCCTTCTCTTCCTCTGTGACAGTACCCCAGCGATTGAAGCTGCATTTGTGAGGGAGATTTTAAAAGAAACAAAAAAATTTTTTAGTCACCAACCTCCTAGAAGACCAGGCAGCACATTCACACATTCTCTCTCTTTTCGCTTTACAGATTAATTTTCTTTACCATTCCCCTCCAGGATCCCTCCCCCACCCTCCCCCCAACACTTTTAAAAGATTAGTTCTTTTGTTTGAGCAGTAGAATAAAATTTGAAATGAGTTTTTAGCGTTCATTGCTTGGACACTCCCTCTTCAGGTAGCATCTTTAATTAGTTTTCTTCTGGCAATGTGACCCTAGACTAGTTGGATCCCTGCACTAGGGGCTGGAGAAGTTTGGTGTGTGTATATATATAAAAATGTAAGGCGTCTGGGGGGTATGATGCCTCCAGCAGGTCAATCTGTACCTGTGAGGCGAGTGCATCAGCAGCCTGATGGCGCCTTCAGACTTCCAGATACTCCAAAATTGCTGCTGTGCCTTTGACCAGACCTCAAAAATTTGGGGCAAAGTTTACCAAGAAAGTAAACAGCCAAAAGTTAGGTATGTGGGAAACACACACACAAACCACCTCCGGCTCAGCTATATAATTGGAGGCAAGGCCTCTCTGGTTCCTGATTGAACTGCTTAATTACCATGATCCCAGAGACTCAGAAACGAATCTTGGAAACCAGCAGCTTTAGGTAGAAATGTGTCCGGTCCCTGCAGTAGGTTACCGGTGCTGGGCCAACCCAGGTGGGAATAGGTTTCGTGCCTTGGCCTGTTCTCCCTGGCGGCCCAGTGGCCGCAATCCTTCAGAGGCCACTGGATAGTCAGGTTTGGGCCCCCAGTGACGAGACACACAGGGCCTCGCAGGATGGGGGTGGATCCGGGCTTGTCCTCCCCACCCCAATGAGACCCCAAGTCATCGCCCACGAATGGCCTCTCTGGCTCCTGTTCCAGCTGCTTAATGGCCATGATCCCAGAGACTCAGAAACAAATCTCAAAACCCAGTGGCTTTTGGCAGAAATGTGTCCGAACCCCACAGTACGTTACTGTCGCCGGGCCACCCCAGGGAGGAAAGGGTGTTGTCACTCCACCTGCTCCCTCTTGGCAGCTCGGTGGCCGTCATCCTTCAGAGGCCATTGGACAGTCAGGCCTGGGCCCGCAGTGACGAAACTTGTTGGGCCTTATGGGATGCCGGGGGGAGCTGGGCCTGTCCTCCCCTCTCCAACGAGACCCCAAGTCATCGCCCATCAACGGCCTCTCTGGCTCCTGATCAAGCAGCTGAACAGCCATGATCCCAGAGACTCAGGAGCAAATCTCGAAACCCAGTGGCTTTTGGCAGTAATTCCTCCAGATTTAAGTGTTAAAATTTCGGAATTTCAAAACCACATGGCCCTACTGCAGCCACGCGACATCATATGTTATTCATAACCAGCAATAGAACACAAATTGTCTATTGTTGCCTTTTCAGCATATCTGAGTGTTGGGGTAAAATCTCAAATAATAATGGTGGGTCTGATGTCGAAATATTGAATGTGATCAAAGTAGAGAGAGAGTAATGTGGAAATCATCTGCCCCACAGGTGGGGGGAGGGTGTGGGATGGGGGTATACTAGGGTTTTTGGGGGTGGAGAATGGGCACTGGTGAAGGCACGAGTGTTTCATTGTATGACCGAGACTTAGACCCAAAAGCTTTGTAACTGCTCTCATGGTGATTCAATAAATAAAATTATAAAAAATGAAAAAAAAAAAGTAAGGCGTTTGCCTAAGGCAAACCTGAGCCAGGTTTGATTCCTCTGTCCCTCTCGGAGAGCCCGGCAAGCGACCGAGAGTATCTCGCCCACATGGCAAAGCCTGGCAAGCTACCCGTGATGTATTCGATATGCTAAACACAGTAACAACAAGTCTCACAATGGAGACGTAACTGGGCCTGCTTGAGCAAATTGATGAACAATGGGAGGACAGTGCTACAGTGCTACAGTGTTACATGTACAATATGCACATATACATACATATGTATATGTTTATATATGTATACCTACATACGTTCTCATGGATATATATCCATGAGAATTGTATACAGATCATATTATATATGATATATACATATATAATAGGCACACACATTTTTCATTTCATTTCATCATCCTGTTATTCGTCGATTGCCTCGAGCAGGCCCCAGTAACGTCTCTTTCATCCTAGCCCTGAGATTATATTCAAGGCTATTTAGGAGAAAGAGACCCTTCATTGTTACTGGTATCTGGCATATTTGGTACGCCACGGGGAGTTTGCCAGACTCTGCCCTGTGGGCAGGCTACATTCGATAGCCTGCAAGTTTTTTTCCAAAGTAGTAATGAGACAATAAGATGTCACGAAAAAAAGTTCTGATAAGATGTCGCGCGGCCGCGAATGCGGCCGCGCGGTTCCGGAATCTGGATTTTATAGTCTCTGAGTCTTGGCCGCTGATGGGATTACACGGCGCCAGGGGGCCAGGTGGTGGGTGTGACCCCCGCCTACTGGAATTTGGAGGATCTGGGTGGAAGATGCTCGACTCCAATTCGAGTAGGCTTGGAGGTCTCGGCCCCGGAACCCGCGTGGCTTTGTCCCTCTGCCAGTACCTTCATGTGTGCGGAGAGTGGTCTCAGCATGGTGGTGGCTGGTCCTGGAGGTCTTCGGCTGCCGGAGCCCTGGTCGGGGCGGGGAGGAAAGCTCAACCCGCTCCCCTCCAAGGCTCCGGGGAGGAACACCCAACGCGGGGGCAGAAGACTGCACTATTCTCGTCCGGAATCTGGATTTTATAGTCTTTATAGGCACACACATGTATACACACAAATTGATGCATATATAATGGTCAGAATGTCTTTGAATTAACCGAGGGGTCAGTGTCACCTGCTGCTTATGTGTAACAATCTTGAGAGAAGGAAAGACTGTCTTTTCCCTTAGGAGGCCATAAGCCTCAGGTTTGAAAACTGTAGCACTTACTCTTATCTGACATCTTAATTGCCTGTGCTTCTCACACGTTTGTGTTTCCAACCTCATCCTGACTTCCAGGGTATTTATTGTTCCCTAATTGAAAACATGTACAGAAGAATAAAAGTAATTTCACACATGCACGAACCCTTTAAGTCACTCCGATGAATGAATCCCCGAGTGTTAGATTCCATTTGTTGGGAAAGATTCTATTTGTAAGGAGCCCCTAAAGCACCCACCCAAATCTCAACCCCCTATGCTGCTGGATTGTACTTTTTGTGGTTGATCATGTTCTAGGCAGTTTGTTTGCAAATGAATGTGTCTCTTCTCCCCTTTTGTCTATTGTTGGTAAATTGGCAAATGATTAGAATAGGGGTGTCCCTGGGCAAACAGAAACAGGTCCATTTGGGTTCCCCCTCTGTGGGGAATACTCGTAAAGCCCTGGGTTTTCTTTAACTATGTAATCACCTCAACCTCCTCATCTCTGACTCAAAAATGTTCCTAGGCTTCAAGCTCATGAATGTATAAGTTTGGAGTTGTCTAGGCTGAAGAGCCTCCTTATTCAGGCTGGGATGGGAAGGATGGCTGGCTAAAAGTGCAGGCAAGGTCTGAGGGAGAAATCCCTCAGAGTTTGACTGCTCTGGGGCTGCACCCGCACTCCCTAAACTAAGCCCTTCCTTCACTACTGCTTTTGTTATTTTTGGTGATGTGGGGGATGGAACCCAGGACAAGGCAAGACTTCACGATGCATGCAGGTACACAGGCAAGGCAAACCATCTATGGCTGAGCCATATTCCCAGTCCATGTCATGGTCCTCCTGGGTTTGACCTAAACCTCCTCTTCCTTCTGGACTTGACATCTCTGTAGGGCACCTCCTGTCAGTGGACTCAGAGCCTTGTAATCCCTGGCTCCTTCCTGCTCCTTCCTTCTACTCCCCATCCTCCTTCAGTGCTGCTGACTCCCAGCTAAATGGGGTGAAAACCCTCCCAACCCCCATCCTATTGTCCTCACCTCTGTGGTTCTCCCATCCCTGACTTGTGGGCTGTTTGTGGCTCACCTTTACAAATAATCCTCTGGCTGTGACATGAGTCAGCTGTGACCCCAACCAGGGGTTTGCTGACTCTGAGGAGCAACACTGTCTTGGTTCTTCATGATCCAGCCTGCCCTTTCTCCCCATCAGCGATATGCCTTCCCACAGCCAAACTCTGCCATGAAGTCTTGAAACCAGACGCTGTCTCTCTCAGCAGATGCTCTGCCCCACTTGCTCCTCATGAGGACACTTTGCCAGCTTCTATTAGGCTATGATTACCTGACCACCACCTCCTTGGAACTCTTCCCTGGATAGTATCTTGGATGGAAGTATCTTGGATGTCCCTCTTTAGTCACATGGTTGTCTTTTTTCCCCAGTGGAAGTCAAGAACCTGTTTTTTAAATTTTATTATAGGAACCACACTTAGTGAATCCGGGGGTTGGTGAGTGCTGGAGCCACTCTTTGCCATGTGGGCTTGACAGTTAGCTGCTTGGCCCCAGCTGTGTGCTGCTCAGGGACCCCCAGGGACACCTGGGAGTGTTCCTGGAACCATGTGATCCAGGAGTTGAACTGAAGACCTCCCCCATATGAAGTCTGTGCTTTCTCTGCTGCCCGTGGATATGATCCTGTTTCAAACATGCATCTCCCCTAGATGCTGCTTTGACAGGTAAGTAACCAAGGAACATGTTTTCTTCATTAATTTAGTTAGTTCCATTTGGCTAATCAAACTCAAGAATTAGCCACTCTTTGCTGATTCTTTTCACAGAGTGGTGTTCGAACCACACTGAGTGTGCACAGGGTTTACTCCTGACTCTGTGCTCAGAAATCACTCCTGGTAGTGCTCAGGGAATTATGTGCAGTGCTGGGGATTGAACCGAGTTGAGCACAAGCAAGGCAAATGCCTTAACCCCTGTATTATTGTTCCTGCCCCTGAGTATTATTTTTTAAAATAATAGACTTTTGCTTGAAGGGAGAGCTGACCAATAAAATGCCTTGGAGGGGAGATGAGAAGATTGTTGTTTCACCAACATGTGTTGATTTGGTTTTCTAGAATTGACGGACATAAGCAGAACCCCACCCCTCAAATAAAGAATGAATTTTAGATCATCTATGAAAGAAACTTTATTGTCAGAGACTTTCTCCCACCCTCAGACTGTGTCTCAGAGCTGGACCTATGTCACAAGCCCACAGAGAGATCCTGGTCCCCTGTGGCCCAGGTAAAAACTGAGCTTCCTCTCTCTGAGGCCTTTCGATGGAAGGTAGAATAATGTTGACAGAAGCGTTTGGCAATGTGTTTCTGGAAGAGCCCTGAAAGGTAGCTTCTGAACTTCTCTTCCATGAAGGCGTAGATGATGGGGTTGATGCAGCAATGTGTCATCCCCAGGATCTCTGTCACCTGCATGGCCTGATCCAGCTGATTGGAGCTCTGGCAGTTATTCAGACCAAAGAATTCCTGGTAGGCACTCAGAAGCAGGACGATGTTGTAGGGGCCCCAGAAAACGAAGTACATGATATTGATGGCAAATATGAGCCTCACGGCCTTGTGCCTCTTCTTCTCATTCTGGCTCTGACACAGGGTTTTGAGGATTCCTGAGTAGCAGATGGTCATCACCAGTAGTGGCAGCACCAGGCCCAAGATAAACATCTTTCGTACCTGGAAACTCTTCCAGAAATGTAATGAAGTGGTTGGGAAGTAAGGGCTGCAGAAGTAATAGAACCCCTCGTTTTGGGATTTGGTAAAGATGATTTCCAGGAGTGAAGCCAGTACCGACAGCACCCAGGTGACCATACTCGTCACCACCCTGAAGGTGACCGACCTGGTCTTTGAAGCAAACACCGCATGGACGATGGCCTGGTACCTGTTGATAGTTAGGAGGATGATGAAGAAGACACCCCCAAAATAGCCAATGTAATACATCCCCGTGACGAGTTTACACATAGCATCTCCTAAGGTCCACTTGTTTGCTGCATAGAGCGCCCAGAAGGGAAGGGTGAGGAGGGAGAGCAGGTCGGAGATGGCCAGGTTGAGCAGGTAAATGTTACTCATGCTCTTCAGCTTCTTGCATTTAATCAGGGTGAGGACGACCAGCAGGTTGCCCAGGAAACCAAAGACGAACACCAGTGAGTAGAGGGGAGACAGGAGACTGTCTGAGATTTGCTTCACATGCATTTTTTCGCAAGACTGAGACATCCCATAATCCTTATCATAGTCTGGAGAAGTTTGATAATCCATCTTGCCTAGGAACCTAGGAACCAAGGAGAAATGAACTTTCAAAAAGTTCTTGTAAGGCTCTACGAGGAACGCAAACTAGCTTGAACATTAATAGGTTCTAAAAATTGATACATTGATTTCTGTTTTGAACTCAGAACTCCTTTTATATTTGGCCAAATGACAAACTTTTATAGTGGAGGATAAGGAGTTGCTGCTGATTTCTACTAGAGAGCGAATTTTGTGCTGTTGAGGAAATTCACAAAAGCCTCATCTCTTCAAATAAAAATCTATGGTTCCTTAACCATGTGAATGAAACCTTGATTGCAATGTCAAGATATGGAGACAGGTCCCCTCTGACTGCCACCCCCCCACCCCCCGTCCTTGCCGCCACGGGCATTCCCTGGCAGAGTATTGTGAGGAATGAGGTTCTGAACCAGATGAACGCTGACCAATTTAAGGGAACTAACCTGTTTTTTCTAGATTAAGAACTTGTTTTTCTTTCTTAGATCTTAACTTGTTTTTCTCGGATCCTTTTTACCAGAACCCCATGCTTTTAAAATGACTTGTTACTCTCCCTGGGGCCCGACACCTAAATGCACCTAAATGGTGACTGATAACGCAAGATATGGGTGGTTAAGAAAGATTACCGAGGGCTTAACGTTCCCAACATGTTTAGGCTTGCTTAATAGTGATGTACTGCGTGGGCTTTGTGTGTTACAAATTCACTGGCTACATACTGCGCTGGCTTTGCCCTAACGGCTGGTAAGGGCCTATATAAGATCTTCCTTAAAGAGGCTCAGGGTCTGGCTAGAATCCTGGTCTTGCGCGACCTAGGTGGAGCTTGACCCTAGCCTGGCTGGATCAAGAAACCTCATCTGCCTATTGCATTCTCTGAATAGTTTCTTTGCGCCGTATGTGGAGATCAAGAACCGCGCCCTAACAGGTGTCCCCATAGCAGGCCAGTTACCCTGCACAGCTTCCAAGAGCACTTGGTTCCACACATCTTTCCACTCATTCCACCAGCCCTCAAGGTGGCCATGTGAAGTAGGGCAGGGGATTGCCCCCATTCTTCAGAGAAGGGCCCCAAAGAGAATTTTGGCAACTTATTCAAGGTCACACAACTAGAAAGCAATTGATTTTGAGTGTAGGCAGCCCACAGCCTTAACCACAGGCCACCACCTCTCACCCCTTGGCAGGAGGACTTAAAATCATCTTAACGTTAGCCTTGGAGTAGACAGAATAAAATGGGCCGATACTCAAGTCCTCCAAGAAGATCTTAAGAGCAAGCAGACAATGGTAAACTCCTGCTGCCAGCCATCCTTGCATTTTTCTCTGCAGTTTGTTAGCAGTTTCTGAATTGCCATGATGGAGAAGTTCCATCCTGTCAGCAGACATGGCCAAGTGGAAAACACATCATATAGGAGTTGGCTCAGTGCCTTACCCCATGGAATGCTGCTCCATTTAAGTTCCACTGCTGCACTGAGAATCTTCTCTAAAGAATCATTCCTGAGTCTCTTGCCCCCTGTAGCGCAAATTAAGCAGTTGACAGACGCAACCAGAAAACTTTGCCTTTAAATTCTCAGCCCCCCTCTCAATAACTTATCAGTTGTGCTGAGGAACAAACCGATATTAAAGAGAAGCTTTGATATTTGAAAACTGATCGTAACTTGAAGACTTTTCAGGCTTCCCCAGACAAGCAAACAAACAGTAGACACAGGCTTAGACAAAGCTCTGGTCCTGTATTTCTTCAGAGGACATCCTGCTGGGCTGGGTGGGGGATACTGTATATCTGCCAGAAGATCATTTTCTGCCAATATTTTAACCAAGAATCATTTCTCTAAAAGTATTTTGAAAGATGACATTTCTTCTTTAAAAAACAATGTTGCACCCTTTCAATCTTTCACTCACAATCCTGTTTCCTATCTTAGATGTTATCATAGTCTGAAACTCTTTCTAAATCCCAACCCTTTCCTTTTCTTAAAGATAGTGCTAAATAGTTCAATGAGCCGCTGATGCTTGCCAGATACCTTCTACGGTTTCCTGGAGAGTCCTTCACCAGGACTTGACAAAATACTAGCCAAGTGGCTGAGGGGTGACTTACCCAGAGCCTTTCTTCTTGGGTGAACAGATGTCTTGGCACCTCTGATCAGCTGGGCTGTGCAAATCAACAGAGTGAGGAGGAAATGCAGCTTTATCTGCAGGGGGAGGCGGAGTTTGATGAAGGACCACTGCAGGGCTAAGGTCTTGGAGAACACTGCTTCTTCTTTTTTCCAAACTGGGCTGAACAGAAGGTGAAAATAAATCTCTGGTCTGAAAGGATAGCTCTATCGGCTTCTCCGATAACGTGATTTTCTTTCTTTCTTTTTTTTCTTCTGCTCATCCAACCTCTGAATCTCTGAGAAATCAGAAATAATTGAAATGTAGTAGAGTTCAAAAAACCTTAACAGAACTTTACTTAAATGCCACCTCTCTATAAAATGTTCTACCAACGGGCGTCCAGCTCCCGCCCCTGCTAAGCGCCGCCCTAGCTCCGCAGCTTGCCCCAACAGGTGCGTGGGAACCCCCAATGCCACCCTACCCAAGGGAGCTATTACGCCCCTCCCCCCCCCCCCCCCCCCCCCCCCCCCCGGCGCGGCAGCGCCCCTCCAGCATCTCCGGACTTGGCTTCTGGCCAGGGCCTCTCCTGCGAGCAGCCCTAGCTCTGCAGCTTGCCCCAACAGGTGTGTGGGAACCCCCAGTCCCGCCCTACCCATGGGAGCTACTGTGCCCCTCCCTCACCCCCTGGCGCAGCAGCGCCCCTTCAACGTCTCAGGACCTGGCCTCCCGGCCCCGCGCGCCGCCCTAGCTCCGCTGCTTGCCCCAACAGATGCGTGGGAACCCCCAGTCTCGCCCTGCCCTACGGAGCTGCTCTGCCTCCCCCCCCCCCCATCCACCCTCCGCCTCCCCGGCGCAGCAGCGGCTCTCCAAGATCTCGGGACCCCGCCTCCGACCACCGCGCTCCCCCCACGCGGCGCCCCCCCACCCCCCGTGCCTATCTAGTCGATGCGTGGAAACCCCCGGTCCCGCCCTGCCCGACGGAGCTGCTAAGCCCCTCCCTCCCCGGGGCAGCAGCGCCCCTCCAGCATCTCCGGACCTGGCTTCTGGCCCCCGCCTCCCCTGCGCACCGCCCTAGCTCCCCAGCCTGCCCCAACAGATGCGTGGGAACCCCCAGTCCCGCCCTGCTCGACGGAGCTGCTCCTCCCTTCCCCCCCCCCCCAGGAAGCAACGCCCCTCCAGCGTCGCGGGCCCTGGCTTCTGCCCCCCCCCCATGCCCCCCGGCTCCCCTGCGCGCCGCCCTAGCGCTGCAGCTTGCCCCAACAGGTGCGTGGGAACCACCGGTCCCGCCCTGCCCGACAGAGCTGCTACGCCCCTCCCTCCCCCGCGCAG
The DNA here is from genome assembly GCF_029834395.1 of Sorex fumeus. Classification (NCBI taxonomy): domain Eukaryota; kingdom Metazoa; phylum Chordata; class Mammalia; order Eulipotyphla; family Soricidae; genus Sorex; species Sorex fumeus. Next base: position 47,819,490 of record NW_026606129.1, on the reverse strand, counting down.
CAGTGCCCCTCCAGCGTCTACGGACCTGGCTTCTGGACCCCGCCTCCCTGTGCACCGCCCTAGCCCTAGCTCCGCAGCTTGCCCCAACAGAAGCGTGGGAACCCCCAGCCCCACCCTGGCCGACGAGCTGATATGCCCCTCTCGTCCCCCCCTCTCCCCGTCGCAGCAGCGCGCCCCTCCAGTGAGACACGTGGTAGAAGCCTTCCATTAGGATAAATTTTACTGATGAAGTCACCATACACCATGGCCATTCATTAGCTTTGCTGCTTTGTAGCACCCCCACAGAGACACTACACACACGGACCACATGCATGCACACATGTGCCACACAATCCCTCATGCCTTATACCACTCACCACACACACACGCACACACGCACACACACACACTTGTGCCTCACAATCCCCCGTACCCTATACACACTCACCACCCGCATACACCCCATTCACACACACTTGTGCCACACAATCCCTCATGCCCTATACACACTCACCACCCACATACACCCCATTCACACACACTTGTGCCACACAATCCCTCATGCCCTATACACACTCACCACCCGCATACACCCCATTCACACATACTTGTGCCACACAATCCGCCATGCCCTATACATACTTACCACACATATACCACATTCATGCACATGTACTACATAATCCCCCAATGACCTACATATGCCACACACATACATCACATTTCTGCACATACTCACCACAAGAGCCCAGCAAGCTACCGAGAGTATCTCGCCCGCACAGCAGAGCCTGGCAAGCTCCCCATGACGTATTCAATATGCCAAACACAGTAACAACAAGTCTCATGATGGAGACGTTACTGGGCCCGCTCGAGCAAATCGATGAACAACGGGAGGACGGTGCTACGGTGCTACTCACCACATATTTGACACACATTAACACATACATATACCATACAACCCCCCCACGCCCTATATATACTCGCCATACACATACACAAAATCATGCATATGTACTACATATTCTCCCAATGACCTATACATGCCACACACATACGTCACATTTCTGTACATACTCACCACATAGTTGACGCACACTCTACATACCACTCATTTGACACACACACTTTTACTACACGTTTCCCTCACATCTGCACATTCACCACACTCTACTCCACAATACTACACCCATGCACACATATATACTACACATTTCCTCCACATCCTCCTGCACATACCCCCCTGTACAAATTCTTTAAGGGGCGGCCAGGGAGAAGCCCCAACGGCTCTTCCCCTAGCCGCCAGGGTTTGGGGAGGGCTCCAGGCCGCTCGTTCAGCCGGGGCAGCCCGGGACATGGGGCAGACGGTGGACAAAACGAGAGTCAAGCCGGTTGATTGATCAGATGCCGTTTATTCCATTCTCCCCATGTGCCTGCCCCAGTCTCTGAGCCTCCCATTCTAGTCTCCATTGCCTCTCATTCCCGTCTTCTTCTGTCTCTCCCGCTCATCTCTCTGCTCCATCTAGCAGCCTGGGCTCTCTCTCTCCACATTCTTGCTCCTGTGTTCTTCTACATTCTTCTCTCTCTGTCCTCCTTGCTAGCCTCTCCCCGGTCCATCTTGCCGCCTGCCTCTCCAACTCCCCAGCACTCTGGGCTGACACTGCACCCAGTCAGTTAGTAAAATCAACATAAGAAGGCCCTTCCTCAGTGCCCACCAAATTCAAAGGGAACACCACCTAAGAGGTATTCCAAAGCCCTTCCTGATTGCCCAAGGGTAAAATACCTCCTAAGGTGTTTTTCTCCTTTCCTCAGTCCAATAACTCTATCAACATCTCAATACTAGTTATTTTTATATGGACACAGTAAGAGATAACATTGAGGTTTGGAGGGCAGCTTTCCTGGGAACATCTTGCCACAGACTCAGACTACAGAGCTCAGGCCAGATTAATCATTCCTAACCCTAGCAGGGTCCAAATCTAGTTATTACTTTTTGGATCATGACAGCATTTGTCCATGACCAAACTCTTAACTTATAGGTAAGCTTTATGGCACTTTGGCCAGGCCCATCTCGATGCCAGGGTAGCACATGGCTTACCGCTTGCCCTGGTTCTATCCAGTCCCTCGTCAGGACCCTGCTTTTGGGGTGTTAGGAACTAAGGGCAACTGAGGCTTAAGTAGAGAAAGTAGATGCCCGAGAGTGAATAATATTCAAAGTCAATTAAATCCTAAATTGCAAAGCATAATATTAACTGCCTTCCTGTATCTATACGAAAAGGACATTGCATTAAAGTAAACTATTCAAAAGACATAAGGAGAGGAGAAAGGCAATATTAACTTACAATACAAGTTCAGTGTCCTAGAAGGATCTGACCTTACAAATTAACAGATTCTGATTACGGGAAAGCTGATTAACTGGTTGGGGAAGAGAGCATAAAGAAGTGGTTACAGATAAATAAAGGAATGGGAGTGACTTAGAAGCACTGTGATGGGTGTGACCTGATAAACCTAAGCTCCTTGTGGCAAGGGAGAAAGGACAAATCAGTTGTTGTCCTACACCCTACACCCTCCTACACCATATTCATTCACACATACATCACACATATTCCCTCCACATGCACATACTCTTGTACACACCACACATACAGATTTCATATATTCTTCTCCATAAACATCTCCTACACATACTTACCACACATTCCACACATACACCATACACCTCCCTTACACATCTCCCTACACATACCTCATACTATAACACACAGTCATGCACACATATACCACATGCAGATTCTCACACAGTTACCCCTACATATTATTCATGCCACACACACACAATCCCCTCACAGCTACACCTTCCTTTCCACATATATCACATGAATGCACACACCACACAATATCCTCCAACATGTCACAAACACATGCATGCAAACGCCATGTGCGTGCCTGCATCACACACCCTACAGACATGCACATTTAAGGGCAGGCCCTTCAGGACTGTGTCACTAACCACTTCCTGTCTCTGACCAGGTACCACTTCTTGCCGGACCAGCAAAGGGTTTGCCTGGGAGACAGGCAAGGGCCAAAAGGGTTGCTCTGGTGTCCCCTGCTGGCTAAATCACAATCGCACTGTCTCCAGGAAACTGCAGGATGCCCAGGGGTGAAGGCTACATCCGCACTGTAGCCCACAGCAATAGTTTGGTTAGTTGACATTGCTAAGTCTTTTTTTTTTAAAATTTTTATTAGTGAGACATCATGAGGTACAGTTGTAGACTTACAAATTTTTGTGCTTGTGTTCCAGTTATACAATGATTGAGTACCCATCCCTCCACCAGTGCCATTTTCCACCTCCAGTGCTCTCAGTATCACTCCCACCCCCCCACCCCCCCATCCCACACCATCCCTGTGGCAGGGCATTCCCTTTTGTTTTCTCTCTCCTTTTGGGTGCTGTGGTTTGCAAAAGAGGCATTAAGCGGCAATCATGTTCGGTCTATAGTCTACTTTCATGGAAAGTATCATGCTAAGTTTTCAACACATCAGGATCCTCTGTGAGCTGTATTACGGATTCACTACCAGGATCTCACCATTCTACAAAGAAGTAATCACTGATGTCAAGAGAGGGGTTTGGCAGGGTGATACCATTTCACTGAAACTTCAGTGCCACCCTCAAGAACATCATGCGACGACTGGAATGGGAAGGAATGGGAGTGAAGATAGATGGTCGGCAACTACACCACCTCCGCTTTGCTAATGACATTGTTTTAATAACACCAAACATTAGCCAAACGGCACAAATGCTGGCCGACTTCGACCGTGAGTGTGGAAAGGTCAGACTACAGCTTAATCTTACGAAGACAATGTTTATGAGAAACAACCTCGTTCCTGACGCTCCATTCACTCTCAACGAAATGACCATCTCCAAGTGCAACAGTTATGTGTACCTAGGTTGAGAAGTCAACATGACAAATTACCTGGCACCTGAGCTGCGCAGGAGGAAGAGAGCGGCATCGAAGAAATAGTTAAGAGGATGAAGAACCTCCGGCTGCGGGCACATCTCTTTGATTCCACTGTTCTTCCTGCATTAACATATGCCTCAGAGACCTGGGCCCTAAGCAAACAGGATGAGAACGCTATGAGTCTCCCAAAGAGGAATTGAAAGAGCTGTGCTTGGAGTATCACGTTTCACTCAAATGAGAGAAAGAATTCGAAGTTTCGACCTCCATCGAGGATCAAGAATCAGGGACGCTGTCTCGCTGTCTCGTTTGCCAAGGCATCAAAAATCAGATGGGCTGGTCACATAATAAGATTTAGAGACGACCACTGGACTAGAGCCGTTACCGACTGGATTACATGGGATGCAAAAGACCGCGTGGCCGCCCACCTACCAGGTGGTCAGACTTCTTCATCAAGATCATGAATGCTCGGTGTGAGGCTCTTTGTGTTCCTAGAGTGAATAGACGCCATTGGGCTACACTAGCATGCGACAGGGACAAATGAAGATGTTACTGGCGCCCGCTCGAGCAAATCGATGATTAACGGGAAGTCAAGTGATCAAGTGATCAAGTGATCATGCTAAGTGCAATGAGTCAGAAAGAGAGGGACAGACATAGAAAGATTGCATTCATCTGGGAATATAAAGTAACAAAATAGGAGACTAACACCCAAGAATAGCTGAGATAAGTACCAGGAGGTTCACTTCATGGCTTGGAAGCCAGCCGCACATGCTAGGGGAAAAGGCAACTCAGATAGAGAAGGGAGCACCAAATAAAGAGTGTTGGGAGGATCCACCCAGGATGAGAGATGCATGCTGAAAGTAGACATTTCTGTCTTTATTCATGGAATTCGATACTTCTCCTTCTTCCCCACAGAAGAGGTATCTAAGTGGCCGGGTCCTCTCAGCAGAAACATGCCCCATGTTCACTTTGGGAGTCTGCCCAGAGAACGGAGCGTGAGGGGTGGACACAGTGCCCTACCACCTCTGCAAACTTTTGTGCTCAGGTTGCCCAAAGATGAAAGGGCTCCAGACACAGGTCGGAGCTTTCTGGAGAGTCGCTGGCTGACTTCCAGGAGGAAAAGGATGTCTGCTTGAATCAGACTGACTAGGCGAGTTTCCATGACAACCAGCATCAGGATGGGCCCTGGTTTCCCACTTCCCTTCAGTGCTTGTCCTGTGGGTTTGTGGGCTCCTCCTTGGAGCTGGAGTGATAGCACAGCAGTCGGGCATTTGCCTTGCATGCAGCCAGCCCAGCTGAGCCAGGTTCGATTCCTCTGCCCCTCTCGGAAAGCCTGGCAAGCTGCTGAGAGTATCTCGCCCACATGGCAAAGCAAAGCCTGGCAAGCTCTCCGTGACGTATTCAATATGCCAAACACAGTAACAACAAGTCTCAAAATGAAGACGTTTCTGGGCCTGCTCGAGCAAATCAATGAATAACGGAGAACAGTGACAGTGCCTCACTGCTGCCAGAGAAGATAGGTATTCAGCATAGCATGAGCACCACCATTTCTAGGTAGCAGTCATTCTGCACCCAAAGCCTGCTTCGTGTAAAGTTTGTACAGCCATGACTGTGGCCTTGAGGCAAGGGCTTTCTCTGCTGTTCTTCTCCCCAGCCCTGTGACTAATTCTTACTGAAGTAAGACAGAGCCATGTGAGAGCACTTAGCACTGCTGGCCCTGGCCTCACGCCTGACTTCCTTCCACGGTGCTTCAAAGCCACAGGCGAGCTAATACACGGGAAGACAGGGCCCTGCCCATGGCCTACCAGTTCCTTCTTCAGCACCTCCTGTGATCCTGAGCACATCTGGAGGCACATCAGGGCACCGATGGCGTCAGGGCTGAGGGGACACTCAGGATGCAGTGCTTGGCTGGAGAAAAGGGCTCTGCCCCTGAGTTACCTTCTCGCCCTGCCCCTCCTCTGCTGGGCGCTCACCCCTGAGACCCCTGCACACCAGCCCCCTCACCTGCAGTAGAAACAGGCAACTGGCCTCAGCCCACCAACCCGGGACGGTGGGAACCTCGCTGCTGAGTCCCCTTTCTCGCACCCACACTCTATCTCCTGAAAACTACAGGGAAAGCTTCTGCATTGATTTCCTTTCTCCCCTGCCTTCAGATCAACCGTGCCCCACCACTCTGGGGGTCTGAATTTCCCCTGTCATCATATTCCGACCCACCTACTGCCCCTCAACAAATGGTCACAAACTTCCAGGCAACATGAAGGCTCTTTGACCTCTGCTCCCTTCTCTGGGTACCTGATCTTTGAACAAGGGGACATGTTGACCACCCATGAGTGATGGGTGCTCTCTCCCTGAGCCCCCACCCCCTGGAAGTTCTCCCTCCCAGAACCGCCGAGGACCCCAGCCCCCAAACCCCATTCCTTCCAGAACACTCTAGGACCCCCCAGAAACCCACCCATCCAGAACCCCCTAGGACCCAAATCCCCAACCCCCCCAACACTGGTTCCCTTCCAGAGCCCTCCCAGCCTGCTCTTCCTCTTGGATAGCAGGAGGAGATGGCTGATCTGAGCCTGGGAGCACTGTGAGAGAGAGCAGCTTAGAGCCTCCACATGTAGGGTCAAACCCTCCACCATGAGCACAAAACTCTGCACGAGTCAGCCCCAGAGTCAGCCCCAGCGAGCCTGTCCCCTGGCCCCTAAGGTCATTCTGGGATAAAGGTGGAAGGCAGACATGTTTTCAATACGCAAACGGAATTTGCACTCAACCGTAAACACTACACACATAACACACAGACACACACACTATACACACCACGCACACACCACACAGACACATACCACACACACCACACACACACACATACCACACACACAGATACACACACAAACCCCACTCATGGATGATCTACATGTGTTTCGTTCTTTAGCTTCGTGTAGCAGAATGATGTCACATAGAAAAGTGGAAAATTTGGGTCAGCAGAAAGCCCTGAAACCCCCATTGTGCTCCCCACACCTGTCAGCCGGCCAGTTAGAGGTCTGCAGAGAGCCACCTTCCACAAGGGGAGACAGGTGTTCCCTGGAGAGAACCACGTGCACGGATGTTCGTGGGAGGGCACAGCGACATCACAACAGCAATGTGATGGACCCAGAGGGGGTAGTGGCCTTGCCTGTGCCGTCCCCTGATGCCCAGTGGTCACTCGGCTGTGGCTGTAATTAACCTTTGGCCAGCATCGTGATGCCCACGTCGATCAGCTTCATCCTGAACCCTGGGAGGAGAGAAATGCAGAACCCCATGACCAGGGTGTATGGGGGTCCATGACAGGGGTGTGTGGGGCCTTGTGACCAGGGTGTTTGGGGGCCCTGTGACTGGGGTATATGGGGGGCCCCGTGATTGGGGTGTATGGGGGCCCAGTGACTGGGGTATTTGGGGGTTTAGTGGTGTGTATGGGGGCCCCGTGACTGGGGTGTGTGGGGGCCCGTGCCTGGGGTGTATGGGGCCTCGTGATGGGTGTATGGGGTCCGGTGACTGGGGTATCTGGGTTTGCAGTGACTGGGATGTCTGGGGGCCCCAGTGATTGGGTGTATGGGACCCCATGACTGGGGTGTATGGGGGCCCAGTGACTGGGGTGTGTGGAGCCCCATGACTGGGACGTATCGGACCCCATGATGGGTGTATGGGGCCCCGTGACTGGGGTGTCTGGGGTGCAGTGACTGGGATGTCTGGAAGCCCCAGTGATGGGGTGTATGGGGCCCCATGACTGGGATGTATGGGGGCCCAGTGACGGGTGTATGGGGCTCCATGACTGGGGTGTATGGGGGGCCCAGAGACTGGAGTATTTTGGGGGCCAAGCAACTGGGGTGTGTTGGGGACCCAGTGACTAGGGTGTATGGGTCCCAGTGACATGTATGTGTTGGAGGTCCCAGTGTTGGGGCTACTGGCACTGTCTTTGCAGGGCGCAGTGGTGCTCAGGATCTCTTCCAGGAATCCTTGCTCCCTTCCCTGTCACATAGGCTACTGGTCCAGGGCTCCTTTCAACCCAGCAGGGCTCATGAGAGTGAACTTGGGGGCTGCCTCCAGCCAGTGTAATCAAGTGACACGACCTCTGGACAGTGCTGGGGGTCCTCAGTGTACCCCAGCCAGACTCCAGGCCCAAGTCTGACCTCTGTTCCCCTGGGTCCATCAAGTATGGCTCTGAGTATCTTTCAGAGAGGGGCCTGGCGGCACATAAGCCTTCTGGAGCCCACGTCCAGTCCCCAAGGGTGCTGCTGCCAGGGCCGCCCGCCCTCTGACCCAGGGGTGCATGCTGGTGCAGAGTCAAGTCCACTGGGTGCATCAGCGGGATCAATGCACAGGCCAGAGGTGGCCAGAAATTCCAGGGCCCTCGAGGGAGCTCGAGGCGGGAGACCTTTCTTGGGCTGAGCCGGGAGTCCTGCAAGCCCCTTGCTCAGCTAGGGACCATCACATCCTCTTCCCAAGCTCTGCCGGCTAACACAGCGGTAGAACTTCCCACAGCTTTGATCACATGGAGGGGCTGGACCACTTACCTGGCATGGATGCGTTCTTGAACCACATTGTCCCCTGAGCACTGACCCAGGAGTAACTCCTAGGCACCACTGGGTGCGAAAGCACAGAACTGAAAACGATTTTTGAAAAAAGGGCACTGGATTATAAAAGTTCCTCTTTGGCATCTTGCCTTGGGCACTGTTGTTAGAAAATTGTGGCTTTAAGCTACACACACATCATCCATTTTGTTTGTTTGTTTGCTGGTTTGGGGGCCATGCCTGGTCCCCCTGGTGGTGCTCAGGGCTTATTCCTGGTTCTGAACTCAGAGATCACCCCTGGTGGGGCTCAGGGGACTAGAGGGGCTGCTGGGGATTGAACCCGGGTTGGCTGCTTACAAGGCAAAGCCCTAACCACTGTACTATCTCTCTAACCCCCAATGTCCACTTTTAATTTGTGTGGCAGAGGGCCGGTGAACTTCAGGGACTGTTTAACTTCTAGTTCATTATCACCCGGTGTCACTGCTGCTCATAAAGAGAGACTCTGGGCATCAGGGAGCTGGCAGAGCACACCATGTGGCCCTTACCCTTGACATGTGGGGGTCTGAATTTGATCTCCAGCACTATGTGAGCCCCTGAGATATTTCCTAGAGTAGGCTCAGCAAAAACAAAACAAACAAACCCCAAAGCCCAAAAGCAAAAAGATAAAGTTATTTTTCCTAGGAAGCCTCTCCAGTTAGTAATCTGCCAGCAACCCAGTGAGGTCACTGAGGGCCTGATGAGCTACTCTGGGCAGTGTGCTAAGAACCATGCACAGGGTGTTTCAGGCGGGAGGAAGGCAGCAGCTCGGGAGAGCCTGGGTGGGGGGAGGTGTGTTCGCATTTGCCCCTGTCTGGGATTTTCACTCCTTGTGGCTGGGGGATATGATAAAACCAGAAGGTTGTTTAGTCAAGGGGTAAATGCTCTCGTGCCCCAGGGGACCAGTCCCTGGCTTTGTGGTTTCCTTGGGCTGGCCATTACTCCTTGGTCACTCTTTGAATCTGATAAGACATCAGTAACACCTTGTTGGCAAAAATGCTGACAGGCACCCACATCCTGCTAGCCCCTGCCCTCCCCATTCCCGGGCGCATGACCCCCTAGCCTCCTGGCAGATAGAGGCCACTTGCCCTGCATGTCTGTGACCAGTAGGCAGCCTCCGGTCTTCTGGTAGACCCAGTGCTGGAAAGTGCAGAATTTCTGACCAGCTTCTGAGTCTCTTCTCAAGAAGTTGATTTCCTTTCCATCCCTCATGGAATACTTGACAAATTCCCTTATCAACTCCTCCTCCATGGTCATATACGGGATGTTGTTCTCAGGTCGGTGGATAAGAAAAAAAGGAATGATTGTGGGAAGAAAGGAAAGGAAATAGGGAGCACGCAGGTTCTCATGGGGATTAAAGACTGGGTGGGGGCAGTCTGCCCTCACCTGGGGGACAGGACAAACCCATTAGATCTAGACTAAAATCCCACATGGTTATTCGGTGGGTGAAAGAGTGTGATCCTGATTTTCATTTGATCCTAAAGTTGGTCAGACTCTCTGCCTTGGAATGGAGTTTATATAGGCATGGAGAAATGAACGACGGACCAGGGCTATTGATCTTCAGCGGAAAGGGAGTTTGCTTTGTACATGGCCAACCCGGGTTTGATTCCCAGCACTGGGTTTGAGCTTACCAGGAGTAAGTCCCGAGCATAGCCAAGTGTGGTTCCAAAAGGAACAACTCAACAATCAAAAAAAGAAATGAATGTTTCATTCTCAGTCACCCACTGGCTGGTGACTGTAACTTTCCCATCCACCATCTAGTCAATATTCCATTCAACTCATCCCTCCACCCCCATACCTCCCTCTTTCCTTCCTTCTACCCATCCATACTTTCTTCCTTCTGTGCTCAGGGAGATGTTGTGTTGTTGTTGCTGTTCTGGGTCCACACTCCTGGTTCTGTGCTGAGGAATTGGTCCTGGCTGGACTTGGGGATCATATGGAGTGCCGGGGATCAAACCTGGGTTGGCCATGTGCAAGGCAAGAGCCTTGCCGCTGTATTATTGCTTTGTACCTGATAACCGCTTCCTTTTATCCCCTTCCCCATACCTCTTTCTATCCTGCTCTCCATCCCTTATTCCTTACATCTTCTTTCTTTCCTTCCTCTCTTCCTTCTTTCCACCCCTTTCTCCCATATCTCATTCCTTCTCTCTTCCTTCCATTACTTCTTTATTCCATCCGTCCATCTTTCCTTTTTTCCATCCCCCTTCTCTGAATACCCATCTATTCTCCATCCACTCTTCCTCCCATACTTTCCTTCCTTCCTTCTACCCCTTCTCTCCATTCTCTTTCTATCTGCCTTCTGTCCTTCTATCTTCCATCCCTTATTTCTAAATCCTTCCTCTATTCTTTCCTTTTTTTCTTCTTTCCTTTTATCCTCTCTTTTCCACCCTCTCTCCTTTTCATCCAACCATTCAGCATCCTTCCTTCCATTCCTCCTCTCTCTCATGCAGAGTAGCTGGCAATATGCTTTAAAAATCTGAACATGGGCTTCGGGAAAGGTCTGAGAAGCTGGTACTGAGGTGGAATTCACCAGTGCCCCAGTGGTGACCATGGTGGAGCTGCCTAAGGGTGAGCGTTTTTGCCATATTGTGAATTAATGAGGATGGTGTGACAACAACTCCTCCTTTCTAGCTGTCCCAGTTTTGAATGAAATGCGAAATTTCAGTGGGTGCCGGACCACTCACTCGCACATGCCTCAGTCAAGTAAACAGTCCCACACTCTGGGCACCCAAATATTTCCTTGGCTCACTAGATATTTAACCAATGAGCTGATGACATTAATCAATGTCTCCTACCTCAGCAGGATTGCAGAGGTCGGTACTCTGCCCCTCTCTTGTTCTCTTAAGCCCCTCTCCCCATGGTGTCTTATGCATATCACAGGACAAAGAGTTTGTACCTCTCACATTCTTTGTGTCTTCTCTTTGGCTAGGTAATATGATACTGACAAAGACAGGTGCCAGTTTTCTTTCTTTTTTAAGCTTCCTCTACAAAAGCTGTCCTCATACTAGAGCTGTTCTTTGCTGTTTGATATGGTGCACCATTTATTTAAGCCATCCACTCACCCACCTCTTCACGCACACTGGCACCCATTAAAGGATATCGTAACTTTCTATAAGCATTGATAACCATTATCCTTTGCCACCATCCCCGTCCAGGTGGGGCTCACAAAGATAGCGATTAAAACGTGGCCCTTGTGCCTCTTGCCCCCTTCTCAGCACCCACGGCCCCGCCAGGCCAGCAGTGGAGACACACAGTAAACCAACACTCACTCTGGCACTTCCCTGAAGCCTTCCAGAGACTGAGCTCCCGCCGAATAGATCTCCGTGTAGTGACTGGCAGTATTCTGGGCGTAGCATTCCTGGAACACAGGGGCAGTCCAAACGATGAGAAGAAGGTCAGAGAATGTCCAGTGAAGCTCAATCAGACATTCTGATGAGTGTCAAGCCAACAGCAATTTGCTATGTACTAAGTGGTCGTGACACTGGCCATCCAGACCTGGGGCGTGCCCAGGAGTTCTGACCCGAAAGGAACTTTCCCAGAGGTCTTGAGCCACTGAACTGTAACGACTCCAACAGTGCACATGAGGGGTCCCTGGGACTAGTGTTCAGGTGGGATTGCAGGTAAAATTCAGCCCCTAGAAGTTTCCCAAGATGCTCCCACCTCCGTCCTTCAAAGTTGTGATCTGTGTGAATGCTTCCTGTTTGATATTTTCCTCCCCAGGTGCTGAGAAGTCCCAGGGCTGACAATGATATTCTCCCCACTTCCCCAACTGGCAGGTGATGCTTTCCAGGTCCTGCAGTGCTGGGGGTCATGAAGGGCAGGGGACTGAACCCGGGTCAGGTGCAGGACAGGCGCCTGTGTGCTAAAGGCTGAGCTGAACCTCCCAGTCTGAGAAGCAGAGTCAGAGCTGGCCCCGCCCACCCTCCACAGAGCTGTTTCGGGTGAGAGCCCAGTGGCCGGCCTGGACAGATGCCGGGCAAGGGAGAAAGAGGAAAGACTGGTCCAGACAAGCCAGGAAGCGACCCAGGGCAGAGCTGCCTGCCCAGGGCCAGTCCCACCCCAAGGGGGAGACCCTGAGAGGGAAACCCTCAGGTCATCCCCCACCTGCCAGAAATCACCCAACCTGAGCAAGGACAAAGAAGTTCCAGTTCTCCCGGGAACTTGGCAGGCATTGGGGTCCAGCGGCAAGGTGGGGGCTAGTTTCACCCCCAGGTCCTCCCGGCTCCTCCAAGGACTGAATGGCACAGGGCGGGACCAGGATGCAGAGAGAGGACAGCAACAGGGACAGTGAGGAGCTGAGCTCCTTGCGGGGCTCGGGGCTAGCCGAATCCCAGCTTGGGGGCTTCAAAATAACACATGGAAAACTCTTTCCCCTTTCAGCCCCTCCCTGTCCATGCCCCACTCTCAGAGACCCCCCTGCCATCCCATAAGGCTTCCTGGGAGCAGAGGTGGCCCAGGCTGGTGAGCACGGTGTGAGGCCTGGGCCAATGGATGGGTCCTAAGTGGTGGGCATGAGGTCCTGACTCCCCAGAGCAAGAGGGGACCCCTCACCCAGCACCTCTCCTGCTTCCTCTCGAGCTCGCACACCTGGAGGGTGAGTTTATAGTTGTACTGCACTGGCTCGTCGTTTACTTCTGGTCCTGTAGGCCACTGTGTTGTGCACCTTGAGCACGCTTGCGTGGTTTGGCTGGTAGATGGATGTGGGGCAGTGCAGTACACGGTTGCAGAAGGCCTTGCTGGTCACAACCTCCTGGAAGAGCAGCACGTACAGCTGTCATCGAAAACAAAATGGGCTGGAAAGGATATATAAGACATTAGTAGAACTGTACAAGAAAAAATCCTCCAACCCCATCAAAAAATGGAAAGGAGAAATGAACAAAAACTTCCTCAAAAGAGAAATACAAATGGCCAAAAGGCACTTGAAAAAATGCACTATATCACTAATCATCAGGGAGATGCAAATTAAAATAACAATAAGATATCATCTTACACCACAGAGACTGGCCCTGATCAAAAAGAACAACAACAACCAGTGTTGGCTCAGATGAGGGGAGAAAGGGATTCTCTCTCCTTATTTGTGGAAATGTCCACTGGTCCAGACCAACTAGAAAACAATATGGGTATTTTTCAAAAATCAGAAAATGACCCTGCAATACCACTTCTGAGAATATATCCTGACGGTGCAAAAGGCACAGTAGAAATGATACCTGCACCTGTATTTTCATTGCAGCACTGTTGACAATTGAAATCTGGAAAAAACCCTAGTACCGAAAAACAGATGACTGGTTAGAGAGACTTTGGTACATCTATACAATGGAATACTATGCAGCTGATAGGAAAGATGAAGTCATGAAATTTGCTTATAAGTGGATGGTCATGGAGAGTATCATGCTAAGTGAAATGAGTCAGAAAGAGAGGGACAGACATAGAATGACTGCACTCATTTGTGGAATAGAAAGTAACATGAGACTAATACCCAAGGACAGTAGAGACAAGGACCAGGAAGTTTTCTCCACAGTTGGAAATCAGCCTCACAAGCTGGGGAAGAAGGCAGCTGGGATGGAGAAGGGATCAGTAAGTCAACGATGGTTGGAGGGATTACTCAGAATGGAAGATGTGTGCTGAAAGTAGATAAAGGAAACATGATGGCCTCTCAGGGTTTGTATTGCAAACCAAATTTCCCAAGGTAGAGAGAGAGTAAGAAGGAAATTGTCTGCTACAGAGGCAGGGGGTGGGATAGGATGGGGTAGGGTGGGGTGATGGGAAGGATACTGGGGATATTGGTGGTGAAAAATTTACAATGGCGGAGGGATGGGTGTTTGATCATTATATGAATGTAACTCAATCATGAAAGTTTTGTAACTATATCTTACAGTGATTCATTAAAAAATATGAAAGAAAATGGGCTGGAGAGATAGTAAGAGGGTTAAGGCTGGAGCGATAGCACAGCGGTAGGGCGTTTGCCTTGCACGCAGCCAACATGACCGACCCGAGTTCGATTCCTCCACCCCTCTCGGAGAGCCTGGCAAGCTACCGAGAGTATCTCGCCCGCATGGCAGAGCCTAGCAAGCTCCCCATGACGTATTCGATATGCCAAACACAGTAACAACAAAGTCTCCAATGGAGACATTACTGGGCCTGCTCAAGCAAATCCATGAACAACGGGAGGACCTTGACTGTGACCGAAGTTACATACCTTCTATGCCCCTGCACACTGCTCACACCAATGAACAAAGTTAGTCTTGAGCACAGAGCCAGGATTAGCACTAAATACTGCTAGGTATGGCCTAGATACCAACAAATGATTCACTCATTAACCTTTTAAAATGAGAGACAGTGGGTCAGAGCAATAGTGTTGCAGGTAGGATGCTTGCTTTGCACACAGCCAACCCGGTTTGATCCCTGATACTCCATATTGTCTTCCGTGGCTGCCAGGTGTATGATCCCTAAGTGTAAAACCAGCAGTAAGCCCTGAGCACCACTGGTTAGGAACCCAAACCCAATATATATATATATATATATATATATATATATATATATATATATATATATATGTATTTAGGTATATATATATATACATGTATAGTATAATATATAATCATTTTTCCCTTAATATTTGAAGAGCAAGTCTATCCCAAGGACAATCTTCCACTTGTAGGCTTTGTGTATGTGACAGTGACTGTGTGTTGAAAGGAGAACAGTCTTGAGCTATGATTTCTTCTGTGAGATGATTTCTTGTATGGGGTTGAGACAGGTGCTGTCCTGGTGACCCCTCGAGATCGGCCAAAATGAAGGGCCAAGAGTAACCCCCGAGCAATTTCAGGTGGGGCCCACAAACAAACAAGCAAACAGAAACCAATGAAATTGTGTCGGTGATAGAGGACTGAATTGAACTGTGTTTTGATTTTGCTTTGATTGATTGTTTTTGGGCCACACCAGATATGCACAAGACTAACTCCTGAATTCTGCACTCAGGGATCACCCCTGGAAGGGTCCAGAGACCAAACTGTCACTGTTCTACCACCTACTGAGCAAGCAAGCAAAGGTGTTCCTCTGAAGCAAGCAAGCTCATTCTGTGATGTGCGAGCAGAACCAGCCCTCAGTGCCACCACACGAACTCACCGAGGCGATGGTGTTGGCTCCTACCTTTTTGTCCTCTTTCTTTCTGCAGAAGGCATAAAAGGATTTTATTGCCAGGTAGAATAAAAGACAGAAGCCCAGTGAAAGCACTTCATAGAAAAAGGGAACTGTGTCAATACAGATCAACTCTGAGCCTAAGCTCAACATTTTCTCAGTCAAATAAGTAAACCAAACGATCAGAGTCCATATGAGGAATCTCATCATGTTGGCAAGTTGCCCGAGGCAACTGAGGTATGAGCGAGTGGCTCTGGCTTATATAGTGTCGCCTGCATCACAAAGGATGGGAGAACCCCACAGGGTTCCAGAGGGCTGGGTGCCCACTGCCCCTCCCCCTCTGAGTCGCTTAACTATTTCTCTCCTCTCTGGGGCCCTTGCCTTTGGTTCCTCTGCTCTAACGGCCATCTTGTTTTCCAACTTCTCCTTCCTCCTGTCATGGGCTCTATCCTCAGGTTGGGTCCTGCTGGCTCTGTCCAGAACCTGGCTCTTTTCTGAGTTCTCTTGACTCTCTAAAGCCTTGATTTGGTTTTCACCAACTCATTTTTTGTTGATTCACTGCTGGAATTTGGGCTGACTCAGGGATGTGCCTGTCTTCACACCCTTCTTTCCTAGAATATGCTTCCTGGCCAACACGAACCCACTTCTGATTTAATGTTCCTCTATAAGACTTGATTGTGTGAGTGGGAGAGTAAATTTTAGTTTTTTTTCTGTCTTAACCATTGGTGCTAAGTCCATTAAAAGGGCCAGTTTTTTTTTCAGCATTCACAAATTCAAAAGAGAAGGACTGATAAGATGGAGTGATAAGACAGAGTGTACCTGACCAGGGTTCAATCTCTAGCACTCTATATGAGGTCCCAGCCCTGAGAGAGGTAGGTTATATTTTTAACAATAATGTATTTGCAATATCCTTGCTCATTATAAAAACTGGACCAAATGCCAAGAGAAGAATAAAACAACTTTAAATTTGACACTGTAAAAGACTGGTCATTCAAGATACAAAACTCCTTAGGAACATTTTCAACCACAGTCAAGAAATATAACCAAATTCATATGAAGTAAACTCTGGCAACACCTCAGTTATTCTAATCTGCATCTCCGGTTCAGAGAGGTCATACAGTGCTTGCCATGTACGACCAGACCAGCCTGAGTTAGATCTCAGGCATCCCATAGAATCCCCCAAGCGCTGTCAGGAGTGATTCCTGAGAGCAGAGGCAGGAGGGAAGCTCTGAGCACAGCCAGGTGTGGCCCCCAAACAAAGAAATATACTGCAGCTCATATAAACACTGGAGAACAAAGAAAGGTGCACTAGTCAAGAGGGATAGCTCCAGGCTAATCCTCTGCTTTCCATACATGCGCTTCTGCTTCCACTTCCAGCACCACCTGAAGTGTTGGAGTTCAATCCAGAGACCCGGGCTCATTCCCTGGCACTTCAAGGTCCCCAAAGCGTTGCTAGATAAGCCGATGAAAACGCAAAAGAACACATTGAATTATTTCTTAAAACCTTTCTCTTATTCTACACTCACAATTTTCAAATTCTTGTAGAAGTCTGCAATATTTCAAGAACCAGAACAGCTTCTCTTGGTTACTCCACTCTTCCTGGACAGTAATAAACACGACAGTATGCTTGAGGAAAACGAAAAATTAACTGTTCCCTTTAACCAATATTTCAAGTTGTAAACACTTAAACATGAACCTTCCACAGTCACTGCAAACGAGTCTCTTTTTCATTTCATTTCTCAAATCAGATTCACTGAGCTTTAAATGACACTCTGGCCTTTAGATCCGTAAGGCCTAGGGTCCATCCTCAGCACCACACTCACCAACTTCAAGGATAGAGTCACTTCCTCTGACCTTGGCCCCACCTGCCTGGCAGAAAGCACAGTCCCTCCAGTCACTTTCTGGGGCCTCATGGGACCTCCGTCGGGAGCTGGGCTTGATGGCTTAGTCATCAAGAGCATATAGGGGGCCAGCCCTCTAGAGATTGTGTCCAGGGGCACCACATCAGCACCCTTGGCTTCTGGATGTGCTTGACCAGCCCTCTTGACTCTGAAGAGCTCTGGGCTAGGCACTCATCCACCTTGATGGGTCAGGAGTGTGGGTTAGGAAGGTAATCAGGGAGCCACGGGGAGCCCTTGGAGAGGATTTCAGGAGAAGGCAGAGCACAAGGCAGGCCTGGGAAGGGGAGAAACTGATCTCACTCCCAGGCAGGATCTCTACTTCTGCCGGGGTCCTTGAGCCTTCTCAGCAGAGGCGCTAGCAGCCCTCATTTCGGGTACTGCTTCCTCAACTTTACCCAGGGGTGTGGGTGGGCCACACCGCAGGTGCTCAAAGCTCCCTCCTGGACACTTCTCAGAATTCCCACTTTTGTTGACCTTTCCTGTGGAATAGGCCAATTCATAGACTCCAATGTATGGCAATGCAGCAGAGTCTGGAGAATTCCTGGCCCCTCTGGTGTGATGAACATGCATGCTGAGTGAGGGAGGGAGCGGAGGGGAGACTTCATCCATTTGCCTCCTTCATGGCTCTGCACGCAGGTGAGGTGGGCACTGCATGTGATTGAACACACTCTGATCATGGCCCACCCTAGACCTCTAACAGTGAAATATCTAGACAGAGTGCGTGTCCTTTTTCCTAAAGCAAGGGGTCCGACTGACGATCCTTGGCAGCCTTTCCCGTTTCACGATCCATGATGCCCTGAGTGATTAAATGGCATTGCAGGGGCTGGAGTGATAGCACAGCGGGTAGGGCATTTGCTTTGCACGCGGCCGACCCGGGTTCGATTCTCAGCATCCCATATGGTCCCCTGAGCACTGCCAGGAGTAATTCCTGAGTGCAGAGCCAGGAGTAACCCCTGAGCATTGCTGGGTGTGTTACACACCACCCCCACCCCAGTCAATAAACCAACACCCAAATAGCAACAAACAAAACTAAAACAATAGTCAAGAAACCTCCAAAACCAAAACCAAAATAACTGCTGAAACAGGACCTCTGGGCAGCTGGAGGCTTCATTTCACCACAGATACCTACCACTGTACCTCCGTTGTCATGGAGCATCTCTAACGCTTAGATGAAACAGAATGAACTGTTCATCCAATGCTTGGAGGGAACAGGGACATACTTCTTATCCCCAGTGGGAACAGTACTAGCAGGCAAGTCTTAAAAAGAAGAATCGAAAGAGGCCTCTTAGGACTTTGTTGTTATTTTTTTAAATTAAAATTATTTTTTAAAAATTGAATCACCATGATTCTTTGCAGCACTGTTTACAATAGCGAAAAACTGGAAAAAACCCGAGTGCACAAGAACAGATGACTTGTTAAAGAAACTTTGGTACATCTACACAATGGAATACTGTTCAGCTTTTAGAAAAGATGAAGTCATGAAATTTGCATATAAGTGGATCAGCATGGAAAGTGTCATGTTAAGTGAAATGAATCAGAAAAAAACGAACAGACATAGAAAAATAGCACACATTTGTGGAATAAAAAGTAACAGAATGGAAGACAAACACCCAAGGATTGTAGAGATAAGTACCAGGAGGTTTGCTCCATGACTTGGAAGCCAGCCTCAAATGCTGGGAGAAAAGGCAGCTCAGATAGAGAAGGGATCACCAAGTAAAGGGTGTTTAGAAGGCCCGCTTGGGGTGGGAGATATGTGCCGAAAGTAGACTATAGACCAAACGTGATTCAATACCTGCATTGCAGACCACAACACCCTAAAGGAGAGAGAGAGAGTAAAAGGGAATGCGCCTGTCACAAAGGTGGAGCTGGGAGAGTGGGGGGAATGAGGGAGGGATGAGAGGGATACTTGGAATATTGGTGGTGGGAAATGGGCACTGTTGGATGGATGGACACTCGATCATTGTATGAATGAAACATCACTTGATCACTTGATACCCCGTTACTCATCGATTTACTCAAGCGGGTGCCAGTAGAGTCTCCATTCATTCCTGTTGCGTTCTAGCGTAGCTCAATGGCATCTCCTCGTTCTAGGAACATGCAGAGCCTCAAATCGATAATTCAGGGTCTTGAGAAGAAGTCTGACCAACTTGTAGGTGGGTGTCCATGTGATCTTTTGACGTCCCGTGGAATCCAGTCAGTAATGGCTCTAGTCCAGTGGTCGTCTCTAAACCTCATTACATGTCCAGCCCATCTGATTTTTGATGCCTTGGCAAATGAGACAGTGTCCCTTATTCTTGAGCGTTGATGGAGATCGGATCTCCGGATTCTATCTCTCATTTGAGTGAAGCGTGATACTCCAAGCATAGCTCTTTCGATTCCTCTTTGAGAGACCCGAATAGTGTTCTCATCCTGTTTTCGTAGGGCCCAGGTCTCTGAGGCAAATGTTAATGCAGGAAGAACAGTGGAATCGAAGAGATGTGCTCGGAACTGGAGGTTCTTTGTCCTCTTAGTTATTTCTTCAATGCTCTTGAAGGCATTCCAAGCCGCTCTCTTCCTTCTGCATAACTCAGGTGCCAGGTCATTCATCATGTTGGTTTCTCGACGTAGGTATATATAACTGTTGCATTTGGAGATGGTGGTTCCTTCGAGAGTGAATGGAACATCAGGAAGAAGACTGTTTCTCATGAACATTGCCTTTGTGAGATCCAGTTGTAATCCGACCTTTCCACACTCAGGGTCGAAGTCGGTTAGCATTTGTGCCGCTTGGGTGATGTTTAGTGTTGTTAGAACGATGTCATCACCAAAGTGGAGGTGGTGTAGTTGCCGACCATCTATCTTTAGTCCCATTTCTTCCCATTCCAGTCGTCGCATGATGTTCTCGAGGGTGGCACTGAAGAGTTTTGGTGAAATGGTATCACCCTGCCGAACCCCTCTCTTGATATGGATGATTACTTCTTTGTAGAATGGTGAGATCCTGGTAGTGAATCCGTAATAGAGCTCACGGAGGATCCTGATGTATTGAGTTTGTACGCCCTGATTGGCTAGGGCTTCTATGACTGCTTCCGTCTCAACAGAATCAAAGGCCTTCATTAAATCAATGAACGTTAGACAGAGCAGCATCTTGAACTCCCGAGAAACCTCAATGAGCTTGGTTATCGTGTAGATATGGTCAATGGTGCTGAATCCTTTTTAGAACCCGGCTTGTTCGCATGGTTGTCCTTCATCTAGTGTTCTGTCAATCCTATTCAGGATGACTCGAGTGAACAGTTTGTAGATGACAGACAATAGGCAGATTGAGCGATAGTTGCCAATGTCGTGGATGTCTCCCTTCTTGTATAGTAGTACAGTCCTTCTGGTTTCACATTGGGATGGAACCTTGCATTCAGACAGGTAGCTTGTGAAGAGCCGAGCCAGTGTATTGATGAGTACTGACGGCAGGTTCTTCAGGTGTTCAGGTCTGACCTTGTCTGGGCCAGGTGCTCTTTGTTTCTTTACCGATGAGATGGGGTGTTTGATTTCAGAAGGGAGAACATTGGGAAAGATATCCATCCTGTGGAATTTGATATGTGGGCAAGTGGATGTGGCTATTAAAGAGATCTGAGTAGAAGTCATGAATAATCTTCTCCATTGCCCTTCTGGAAGATGTGATAGATCCATCATGATGTCGGAGGGCAGTCATCTTGGTTTTGTAGTTGGTGAAGGACAGGCGGGCATTACGAATGTTTTTCCCAGCTTCTGCTGCATCTACCAGTACTGCTGCTCTCCTGTTTTTGAGGTCATCCTTGATGGCTTCTCTGCACTGTTTAGCCAGTTCGGACGTTTGCTTGTGGTTGCCTGAGGCACGTGCCAAGCCACGTTGGCGAATAAGTTCAAGAGTGTTCGAAGAAAGATGGTTTTTTGTGGTTATCTCTTTCTTGGCATTCCTTGCACAATCATGGAGGTGCTGAATCATTCGATCGTATTCCTCATCAATGTTGTCAATGACGGCATCTTCCCATGTTGCCGCAACAGAGCCAAAGAGTTCCCAGTTGGTGGTTGTTCTGGGAGTCCTCTTCTTAAACCTTGCATTCTTTTCTCCTCGTTCTGTGAGGTAGAATTTTGCACGAAGAAGACGGTGGTCTGATCCCGTTTGGAATTTTGGGACAACAGCAACATTGGTTAGGCAAAACCGCCGATTGAATATGATGTGGTCTATTTCATTGTGGAACCGTCCATCGGGAGACTCCCATGTCCAACGTTTAGATTCAGCCTTTTGGAATTGTGAGTTACCATGGAAGGTTTTGGTTGACATGATGAACTCAGACAGTCTGTCACCCTGTTCGTTCCATTCCAGGCCATGGGTTCCGATGTGGAGTTCATTGACTGATCTTCTTGGTCCTATCTTGGCATTAAAATCACCGACAATGATCTTGTAGAAGCTGTGATCTTCTTTATAGAATTTCTCCAGCTCCATGTATAAATAAATAAACATAAATAAAAAGTCGATCCCGGGAGCTTGGTGTGATAATCTCTGGATCCTGGCCGTTTTTGGGGTTACATGGCAGTTGGTGGGTGTAACTGTCTAGCTGCTGTAAGGTCCAGTCCCAAACCGTGCAGGCTTGGAGATCTTAGCCTCGGGTCCCACACACCTGCGTTCCTCTGCCAGTTCCTTTATGTGTGAGGCTCATCTAAGTGTGTGGAGGGTGGTCTCAGCATGACTTTGGCCTGGTTCCGGAGGTCTTCAGCTGTCGGGCCCTGGTGAGGACAGTCAGGCACGGGGTAGGAGACTCTGCCTTGTTCTCTCCCAGGAGCCTGATGTGATAATAATTATGAATGAAACACAAGCATGAAAGATAAGTTTGTAACTGTATCTCGTGGTGATTCATTAAAAAATTAAAAAAATTGAATCACTGTGAGATACACAAAGATTAAAAAAAATTTTTTTTTTTTTGCTTCTTGGATCACATCCAGCGATGCATAGGGGCTACTCTGCCTCTGCACTCAGGAATAACTCCTGGCGGTGCTGGGGGGGGGGGGGGGCGGGGGGGCGGGGCATAGGGGATGCTGGGAATCAAACCTGGCTGTGTGCAAGCCTAATGCCCTACCCACTGTGCTATCACTCCAGCCCCAAAGCTTTTATGATTGGGTTTCAGTCATATAATGTTCCCACACCTGTCCCTTCACTGCTGTACACTTCCCACCACCTATGTCCCCAGTTTCCTTCCTGACATCCCTTTATGGCAGGCACTATTCTGTCTCTCTCCTTTTGGGGATTATAGTTTGCAATACAAGTATTGAAAGGTTATCATGTTTGTCCTTTTACCCACTTTCAGCACTCAGCTCTTGTCCAGAGTGATCATTTCCAACTATCAGTGTCATATTATAGTGGCCTATCCTAACCCACCACCTCCCACTTGCGGCAAGCTTCCAGCTATGGGTCAATCCTCCTGGCCCTTGTCTCTACTGACTTTGAGTATTAGTTTCATACTATGTTTTTAAAATATCCCACCAATGAATGCAATCGTTTTATGTCTGTCCCTTTCCCTCGACTCACCTTACTCTCCATGTCCATCCATTTATAAGTGAATTCCATGACTTTCTTTTTCCTAACCGCTGCATAGTATTTCATTGTGTAGTTTCTTTATGCAGTCATTTGTTTTCTGGCACTCAGGTTGTTTGCAGATTACGGCTATTGTGAATAGTGCTGCAATGAATATAGAAGTGCAAATGGCATTTCTGCAGTGTATTTTTGGACTCCCGGGGTATATTCCCACAAGTTGTATTGCTGGGTCCTATGGAAGCTCTAGTTTTCATCAGGGAGATGCAAATCAAAACAACAATGAGATATTATCTCACTCCACAGACACTGGAACAAACACACACAAAACAAGGACAACAAGTGCTGGTGTGGATGCAGGGAGAAAGGAACTATCCTTCATTGTGGGTGGGAATACTGACCGGTCTAGCCTTTTTGGAAAACATTATGGGCATTCCTCATAAGCCTTTGTATGAGATCAGATGCTTTGACTGGTTTTCTTAAAGTTGCCAAAGGGTGGCAGTATAGCCTAAGACTCTTGGGCCTTCCACCAATTGTGTGGTGACTAGTTTGAGTTCCTTTAAAACGTTGGTTTTCTTTTCTTTTCTCTTTCTTTCTTTCTTTCTTTCTTTCTTTCTTTCTTTCTTTCTATTAGTGAAACACCATGAGGTACAGTTGTAGATTTTCAAATTTTTGTGCTTGTATTTCAATTATACAATGATCAAATACCTGTCCCTCCACCAGTGCCCATTTTCCACCACCATGGGTCCCAGTATCCCTCCCACCCCCCACTCCCCCATCCCACCCTGCCTCTGTGGCAGGGCATTCCCTTTTGTTCTCTCTCTTCTTTTGGGTGTTGTGGTTTGCAAAAGAGACATTGAGCGGCAATCACGTTTGCTCTATAGTCTACTTTCAGCATGCTTCTCCCATCCTGGGTGGATCCTCCCAATACCCTTTGTTTGGTGCTCCCTTCTCTATATGAGCTCCCTTTTCCCCTAGCTTGTGTGGCTGGCCTCCAAGCCATGGAGCAAACCTCCTAGTACTAATCTCGGCCACTCTTGGGTGTTAGTCTCCTATTTTGTTACTTTATGTTCCCCAGATGAATGCAATCTTTCTGTGTCTATCCCGCTCTTTCTGACTCATTTCGCTTAACATGATACTTTCCATGTAGTACCACTTGTATGTAAATTTCATGACTTCATCTTTTCTAACAGCTACATAGTACTCCATTGTGTAGATGTACCAAAGTTTCTTTAACCAGTTATCTATTCTTGGGCACTCAGGTTTTTTCCAGATTCTGGCTATTGTAAAGAGTGCTGTGATGAGTAGACAATTGCAGATGTCACTTCGACTCTAGTTTTTTGCCTCTCTGGGATATATTCCCCGGAGTGGTATTGCTGGGTCAAATGGGAGCTCAATTTCTAATTTTTTGAGAATTGTCCATACTGTTTTCCAAAAGGGCTGAACCAGTCGGCATTCCCACCAGCAGTGAAGGAGGGTCCCTTTCTCACCATATCCACGCCAACACAGGTTGCTTTTGTTCTTTTGCATGTGGCCCAGTCTCTGTGGTGTGAAATATCTCATTGTTGTTTGGATCTGCATCTCCCTGATGATTAATGATGTAGAGCATTTTCTCTTGTGCCTTTTAGCCATTCGGATTCCTTCTTTGAGAAAAACATTGTTTTCTTGAGGGCCTACTATGGAGGCAGGCTTAAGGGGTGATTGGGAAAATTGGAGACAATGGCCAAATGACACATGAAAAAATGCTCTTCATCACTAATCATCAGGGAGATGCAAATCAAAACAGCAATGACATATCATCTCCCACCACAGAGATATCCAAAAGAACAAGAGCAGCCAGTGCTGGTGTAGATGCAGGGAGAAAGGCACTCTCCTGCACTGTTGGTGGGGATGCGACCGGTTCAGCCTTTTTAGAAAACAATATGGACACCTCTCAAAAAACTAGGAATTGAGCTCTCATTTGACCCAGCAATACCATTTCTGGGAATATACCCTGGGGGTCCAAAAACACACAACAGAAACACCATCTACTCTCGTGTGTTCATTGCTGCACTATTTACAATAGCCAGAATCTGGAAAGAACCTGAGTGCCTGAGAACAAATAAATGGATACAGACATGATGGCACATCTACACAATGGAATACTAAGCAGCTGTTTGGAAAAATGAAGTCATGAAATTTGCCTTTAAAGGATGGACCTGGGGAGTACCAAGCTGAGTGAAATAAGTCAGAAGGAGAGAGACAGTTACTGAATTGTCTGCATTCATTTTTGTTAGCGTGTGTGTGTGTGTGTGTGTGTGTGTGTGTGTGTGTGTGTGTGTGTGTGAAGACTAATATCCATGGCCAGGGAAAACAGGGGCGAGGTCTGGTCAATGATTGGAGTCAACCACAAGTATGTGTTGGGCAGAGGGTAAGTAAGATAGAGAAGGGATCAGTATGACAATAATAGCTGGAAATTATCATGCTGGACAAGAACTAAGTGTTAAAAGTAGGTAAAGGGATATACCTGATAACCTTTCAGTATTTTTATTGTAAATCACAATGTCGAAAAGGGGGCAAGAAGACGGAGGAGGGAGGAAATGCGTGTGGGAGGGAGGAAGGGAGGGAGGGAGGGAGGGAGGGAGAGAGAGAGAGAGAGAGAGATAAAGAAGTGATATTAAGGTAGGCGGGGGGGGGGCATGGGAGAGGGTAGAAGGGAACCTGGGGACACTGGTGATAGGAAATATACACTGGTGGAAGGGTGGGTGTTGAAACCCTGTATGAGTAAACCTAATCATGAGCAGCTTTGTAAGGGTCGTCTCACAGTGATTCTATTACAAACAACAGATAGTACAGTGGGCAGTGTTAGGGTGCTGCTTTGCAACCGATTGAACCAGGTTTGATACCCGTAATCCCCTATAGTTCCCCAGGAATGACTTCAATGAAGAGCCAGGAGTACCCCTGAGTATCACTGGGTGTGACCCCCCCCCCCCTCAAGCCAGTAAAACCAAAAGCAACACCTCAGGAAAACAAACCAAAACCAAATAAAAAACATGTTCACAAGTTCCTGGACATGATGCAATCACAAAAATACAGAATTTATCACTTAATCACTTAAGTGATAAATCACTTAACTTCCCGTTAGTCGTCAATTTGCTCGAGCGGGCGCCAGTAACGTCTCCATTTGTCCCTGTCGCGTGCTAGTGTAGCCCAATGGCATCTGTTCGCTCCGGGAACATGAAGGGCCTCAAACCGATCGTTCATGATCTTCAGGAAGAAGTCTGACCATCTGGTAGGTGGGCGGCCACGCGGTCTCTTGACATCCCGTGGAATCCAATCAGTAACAGCTCTAGTCCAACGGTCGTCTTTAAATCTCATTACGTGACCAGCCCATCTGATTTTCGACACCTTGGCAAATGAGACAGCGTCCCTGATCCTTGATTGTCGACGGATGTCAGAACTCCGGATTCTTTCTCTCATTTGAGTGAAACGTGATATTCCAAGCATAGCTCTTTCTATTCTTCTTTGGGAGACCTGAATGGCGTTCTCATCTTGTTTGCGTAGGGCCCAGGTCTCTGAGGCATATGTTAATGCAGGAAGAACAGTGGAATCAAAGAGATGTGCCCGGAGCCGGAGGTTCTTCGTCCTCTTAGCTATTTCTTCAACGTTCTTGAAGGCGTTCCAAGCCGCTCTCTTCCTCCTGCGCAGCTCGGGTGCCAGGTCATTTGTCATGTTGACCTCTCGACCTAGGTAGACATAGCTGTTGCATTCGGAGATGGTCGTTCCATTGAGAGCGAATGGGGCGTCAGGAACAAGGCTGTTTCTCATAAACATTGTCTTCGTAAGATTCAGCTGTAGTCCTACCTTTCCACACTCACGGTCAAAGTCGGCCAGCATTTGTGCCGCTTGGCTGATGTTTGGTGTTATTAAAACAATATCATCAGCAAAGCGGAGGTGGTGTAATTGCCGACCATCTATCTTCACTCCCATTCCTTCCCATTCCAGTCGTCGCATGATGTTCTCGAGGGTGGCACTGAAGAGTTTCGGTGAAATGGTATCACCCTGCCGCACCCCTCTCTTGACATCAACGATCACTTCTTTGTAGAATGGTGAGATCCTGGTAGTGAATCCGCAATACAGCTCACGGAGGATCCTGATGTATTGGGCTTGAATGCCCTGATTGGCTAGGGCTTCAATGACCGCTTCCGTCTCAACAGAATCAAAGGCCTTCTTTAAATCAATGAACGTTAAGCAGAGCGGCATCTTGAACTCCCGAGAAACCTCAATGAGCTTGGTTATTGTGTGGATATGGTCGATGGTGCTGAATCCTTTGCGGAACCCTGCTTGCTCGCATGGTTGTCCTTCATCTAGTGTTCTGCCAATCCTATTCAGGATGACTCGAGTGAACAACTTGTAGATGACAGACAATAGGCAGATCGGGTGATAGTTGCCAATGTCATGGATGTCTCCCTTCTTGAACAGTAGTACGGTCCTGCTGGTTTTCCATTGGGACGGAACCTTGCATTCAGACAGGTAGCGAGTGAAGAGCCGAGCCAGTGTATTGATGAGTACTGACGGCAGGTTCTTCAGGTGTTCAGGTCTGACCTTGTCTGGGCCGGGTGCTGTTTGTTTCTTTACCGACGAAATGGCGTGTCGGATTTCGGAGGGGAGAACATTGGGAACAACATACCCATCCTGTGGAATTTGGTATGTTGGCAAGTGGACATGGCTATCGAAGAGATTTGAGTAGAAGTCATGGATAATCCTCTCCATTGCCGTTCTGGAGGATGTGATGGATCCATCAGGACGTCGGAGGGCAGTCATCTTGGTCTTATAGTTGGCGAAGGACAGGCGGGCCTTACGAATACTTTTCCCGGCTTCTGCCGCATCTACCAGTACTTCTGCTCTTCTCTCTTTGAGGTCTTCCTTGATCGCATCTCTGCACTGCTTTGCAAGCTCGGACGTTAGCTTGCGGTTGCCTGAGGCATGCGCCAAACCACGCTGGCGAATTAGCTCAAGAGTTTTCGAAGATAGGCGACTTTTTGTGGCTATCTCTCTCTTGGCGTTCCTCGCACATTCATGGAGGTGCTGAACCAGTCGATCGTATTCCTCATCAATGTTGTCAACAATGGCATCTTCCCATGTTGCCGCAATTGTACCAAAGAGTTCCCAGTTGATGGTCATTCTGGGAGTTCTCTTTTTGAACTTTGCAGCCCTTTCTCCCCGCTCTGTGAAGTAGAATTTTGCACGAAGGAGACGGTGGTCCGATCCTGTTTGAAATTTTGGGACAACAGCGACATCAGTCAGGCAAAACCGTCGATTGAATATGATGTGGTCTATTTCGTTGTGGAATCGTCCGCCGGGAGACTCCCATGTCCATCGTTTAGATTCTGCCTTCTGGAACTGTGAGTTACCATGGATGGTCTTGGTCGACATGATGAACTCTGACAGTCTCTCACCCTGTTCGTTCCATTCTAGGCCATGGGTCCCGATGTGAAGTTCTTCAGCTGATCTTCTCGGTCCTATCTTGGCATTAAAATCACCCACAATGATCTTGTAGAAGGTGTGGTCTTCTTTATAGAACTTCTCTAGCTCCATGTAGAACTTCTCGATTTCTCTTTCATCATAATGAGATGTTGGTGCGTAGACAACGAAGATAGAAACTGCAGGCAGTGAGCCACATCTATTCAAATGTAAACGTCCGATTCGGGTTGTTAGGCATTCGAATGAATCAATGCTCTTGGCCAAGTTTGTGTTGACAAGGACACCGATGCCTCCAACACCTCTTTTATCGCATGTTCCGAGGAACAATTCTTCTCCAGTGTCGAAAACGGCGTGGTGAGATTCGTGCCTTCTTGTCTCAGTCAGACCAATGATGTCGTACTTGATCATTCGCGCTTGTACCATCAGGTCCTCGATGGATGCATCTGATGCTAGCACAGAATTTATAGTCAGAAATTATAATCAGATTAAACAGCAAAATAGAATCAAAGATATGTAAGACTTGTAAAACATTTATGAAATAATGCAACAGTAAATGGGAAATTTGCTAAAATTATGACATATGTAATAATATGTAAAATATTAGTCTGACTGGGTTTTGGGGAAAATAACAAACAAGACTTTTATTTTATATTTATTTATTTATTTATTTATTTTTGGCTCTTTGGGTCACACTTGGCAATGCACGGGGGTTACTCTTGGCTCTGCACTCAGGAATTACTGGCGGTGCTCAGGGGACCATATTGGATGCTAGGAATTGCACTTGGGTCAGCTGCATCCAAAGCAAATGCCCTACATGCTGTGCTATCGCTCTAGCCCAACACTTTTATTTTATTAAGTACTCTTTTTATTTTTAGCAAGGCTGAGAACTCAGTGCTTCGAAATAGTGCTTACACCCAGAAGACACTCCCTGTGATATTTGGCTAGTTAGGCCAGATAGCTTAATGATTGGACCTGGCCACACCTGGGGGTACCCTGCAGTGCAGGAAACTAGTTACATTGGCTTCATGCATGCAAGGCAAGCTCTAGTCCTTTGGTCTATCTCCTTGGTCCCACAAGCAGCACTTTTACAGTGGATTTTGTTTAAAAGCAAAGGTGAGGGCCCAGAGAGATGGCACAGGGGGTAGGTGCATGTCTTACATGCGGGTGATCCAGGTTCAATCCCCAGCACCCCATGTGGTCCCCAAGGCCCTCCAGGAGTGATTTCAGAGCGCAGATCCAGGACCTCTGAGCCTAGGTGGGTACACCAAAACAATAACAGGAAGTGACACCCCCCCCCCCCAATCAAGGTGGGGTCAGGATACAGCTCAGTTAACTCAGTGGTAGGGTGCAAGCCTTGCTTGCCTTAGGTCCTGGGTTCCACTCCCAGGTCCCTGGCACTGATGTCAGTCTGGGTCATTGTAAAAAATGTGTGCGAGGAGGGATGGGAAGATGTGAGTTGTTGTTGGCAGTTCTTGGGCAGCTCTCTCTTACCGCCCGCGTTTGGTGCTCTCGAGCCCCTTTGTATGGACCGGATGGGGTGGTTCCTCGTTTATGCTCTGATTCTGTGTGTGCCACTAGCTCTCTTCCGTCTGTCTCTCTATTTCTGACTCTGTCTCTGTAGTCTCTCCTCTCATCTCTTCTGATCTCTCTCTGGAGCTCTTCTGCTTCTCTCTCTGAAGCTCTTCGCTCTGGATTCTGACTCTGCCCCCCCCCCCCTTTACAGTCTTCGTTTATATAGCAATCACATAGGGTGGTGACACAAAGGTGGGTTGAACATTAACAAATCAACAAAGAGAGGTAAGTCCACTCGTCCAGGAGATTAACTCAAGGACAAAATCTCATCTAAAGAGTTTACTCTGGATTACTAGGAGATCAGCTTAAGGGGGGATCCAATCTAGGGTATGTCGCTTTGTTCTTTCCTCAGCTAGTAATCCACTTAAATTGTTGAAGTACGTCTACTTCTAATATTTCTAGCAATGTCATTCTGTATGAGCACAGTAAGAGATACATCAACTTAAAGTTTGATTCTCCCTGAGGACGTCTTACTATATATTCCAGACCACAGTCCTCAGGACAGGTTATTCTTTCTAAGCCCAGCAGGGTCCTAGTCTCCTCATTACTTTTGGATCATGACAGCATTTGTCTATGATCATGCTCTCAATTATAGTTGAGTATTTTGGTGCTTTGTCCTGGCCCATTTCATTGCCAGGGTAGCTCACAGCTTGTCGTGGGTCCATTCAGCCCCTCGTTGGGACCCTGCTTTTGGGGTGCTAGGAACTAAGGGCAATTGAGCTGAGAGATCAGATGTCCAGGAGTAAATATTATTGGAGTCAATCAACTCCCAAGTTACAAAGCATAATATTAACTGTCTTCCTGTGTCCATACAGAAAGGACATTGCTTTAAGGTAAACTAAGTTCCCTGCAGCAAGGCTGAAAGGACAGACCCAATGTTATCCTACAGGTCATCTCTTAAGTAATGCTAAGGACCCCCAGGTGACTTATGTGAAACCAAGAGGAGAGAGAGAGAGAGAGAGATAGAGAGAGAGAGAGAGAGAGAGAGAGAGACTTTCTCCCAATCCACCTCTGCTCCTCCCCCACCCCTCTGGGGGAACAGCTGGAAAGAATAGGACTGATAAAGTCTGCAATAAGTCATTCCAAGGCACAGACCTTGAGTTCCGACAGCCCCACTAGGTAGCAGTCAAGCCACACATGATGTCTACCTTTACTACATAGCATGGGAGTAAATCCCCACCAGCCTATTTATTGGGACTTAGGCTGGGGTGAGGAATTGTTCTTTTCAGGAAAGGAAATCCAATCCCAGGCCTTACCCAGGCCTATTTGGTGCTTATCTCTCTCACAGAAAAGAATATCAGGATGAAATGAACAGTGAAGTAAAAGCAGATTTTATTTGGAGGATTTTATTTTTATTTTTCAGGAAGGGGATGGAGGGAGAGCAAGAAAGAGTAAAGTGCTCAAGAGAGAATGCAGGCTTCTCCAAAGGCAGAAGAGACCCCTGCACACATCCCAGCATTAGATAAAAAAGTGTGAAAGGACACATCTCAAGAAGGGAGATGTGGGCGACTCATGTACTTGGGCACCAAGTGCTCTTGGCCACTACATATGGACACAAGCAACACTTGGGCTTGGATAGAATATGTGTGCTTTTCCTTTGTTCAAGTTGGCTGTTATAGGGTTTCTCCCACACTGCCCCACATGGGGCTTCTACCTAGGTAAGAGTATATTGCTAGGATGGTTGCCAAGGGGATAGAGTTGGGATTAATTCATGGTCTTCTTTCGAATTTTTTTTTTTTTTTTTTAGGGCTAAGTTGGTTTTTATTACTTCCTAGGAATTCCATTGTCATGGGGCCCTTCCCTATCTACCCGCCCACCTTAGCACCATGCACAAGCACACACACACACACACACACACACACACACACAATAATTCCACTTAACTCCTCTCTCCTCCAGCCCCTGGTTTCAAAAACAATGTGCTATGGAAACGCCTTCCTGGTTTTGCTTCTCCTTTCTCCTTTCGCCTTGAGGTAAGTCAGCTGTTCTCACACTGACTAGAAGTAAGTGGTGATCCTAAGAGCTGAGAGGGATCAGTCAGAAAGTTTCTATCTGTTCTTCCACCCATGTCTGCCTCTAGCTAGGTTCTGCACATTCTTTTAGGGGATTTGCATTAGAGTTTTATGTTTTTTATGTTCAGCTTTGGAGTCTGTCTTCTCCACAGGAAGGGCTCACTTATTGGGTTCATTGACTCAGAGGTACCTGTTGGGCAAACCTGAGGCTGAGGGGATGTGGCTGCTGTTGCCAGGGCAACCCCATATGCCCCAGAGCCATTTAAGTGGCTCTGCTGTCTCAATTCCTATACCACAGCCAAGTGTGCGCAGGCATCAACACAAGGTATCCTACTTCCAGTGAGCATCTTGGCCATGAATGTGGGGAATCCCAGACACTGCAGAAACCACAGCAAAGGGAAGAGAAGGAGAGAGATAAAACAAAGGAAAAAAATCAATTTAATTCTCCCAGAAGAAACTGCCAATGTAACGAACGATTTCCCTTTATGGTTATCTTTATTTAGTGTCCCAGCTCATAAGAGAACAATGGTGACTTCTGTTTTGGCCAGTGTCCCCAGAAGCTCCCTGATGGGCAGCAGCTTCTCTCCAGCTGCCCCCTGCTTCCAGCAGCACCTTCTCTGACCAGTGTCTTTCTCTTCCAAGGCTGAGTCACCAGCAATGCATCACCTGTACTTATGTACTTTATGAATTCCCTCTTTGTTGTCTGATTGGTTATATTAACCAGGATGTAGAAACCAACCTGATTGGTCATTCAAAACACCCGACAGATTACCTAGATAAAGAACAATTAGTCCAGAAAAAGAGACCAATCAAGTCACCTCTTGCATGCACACAGATTTTATATATGTGTATATATATATATATATATATATATATATATATCACCTCACTTGTGGTCCCGTTGTTCATCCATTTGCTCGAGCCAGTAATGTCTCCATTCATCCCTGTCGCATGCTAGCATAGCCCAATGGCATATTGGGGGCAATATAGGAGCGATAGCACAGTGGTAGAGTGTTTGCCTTGTGCGTAGCCAGCCCCAGGCAAGCCAGGTTCGATTCCTCTGCCCCTCTCGGAGAGCCCGGCAAATTACCAAGAGAATCTCACCCGCGTGGCAAAGCCTGGCAAGCTACCTGTGATGTATTCGATATGCCAAACACAGTAACGACAAGTCTCGCAATGGAGATGTTACTGGGCCCACTTGAGTAAATCAATGAACAACAGAAGGACACTGCTACAGTGCAGCATATATATCTATATATATATATATAGATATCTATATATATCTATATCTATATATATAAATATCTGTGTGTGTGTGTGTGCCCCTGCTCCCTCCCTTCACTTCCTCTGTGACAGTACCCCTGCGATTGCAGCTGCATTTGGGAGGGGGGTTTTAAATGAAAGAAAAAAAACTTTTAGTCACCAACCTCCTAGAAGACCAGGCAGCACATTCGCACATTCTCTCTCTTTTCCCTTTACAGATTAATTTTCTTTACCATTCCTCTTCACGCCCCCTCCCCCTTCCCCCCTTCTCCATACTTTTTAAAGATCAGTTCCTTTGCTTGAGCAAATGAAATTTGAAATGAGTTTTCAGAATCCATTGCTTGGACACTTCCCCTGAAGCTAGCTCTTTAATTAGTTTTCTTCTGGCAATGCGACCCTAGACTAGTTGGATCCCTGGGCTAGGGGCTGGAGAGAAGTTTGGAGTGTGTATATATAAAAATGTCCCCAATAGTTACTTACAAAATGCTCCTCTAAATTTTGTGCTATCCTCTAAAAGCACACTTAACTGAGACTACAAACACACAGTTACTTCAGAGATTGGCTTTTATTATGGGAAAATTTTTCTTACAGGCAATTTGCAACTTTTTTACATCCATGAGAATTGTGTGTATATATATTTATACATACATGTACAATATGCACACATACATACACATGTATATGTTTATAAATGTATAACTATATACGTTCTCATGGATATATATATCCATGAGAAATGTGTATAGATCATATTATATATATGATATATACATATATAATATGCACACACATGTATACACACAAATTGATGCATACATAATTATCAGAATGTCTTTGAATTAACCCAGGGGTCAGTGTCACCTGCTGCTTATGTGTAACAATCTTGAAAGCAAAGGAAAGACTCATTTCCCATAAGAGGTAATAAGCCTTAGGTTTGAAAAATATAGCACTTGCTCTTATCTGCCATCTTAATCACATGTGATTCTCACACCTTTGTGTTTACAGCCTCATCTTGACGGGTGTTTGCTGCCCCACAATTGAAAACATGTACAGACGAATAAAAAATAATTTCACACATGCACCAACACTCTAAGTCACTCCATGTGATGAATGAATCACATAGTGTTGGGTTCCATTTGTTGGGAAAGTCATTTGTAAGGAGGAGCTAAAGCACCCACTCAAACCTCACCCCCTACGCTGCTAGATTGTACTTTTTGTGGTTGATCACGTTCCAGGCAGTCTGTTTGCAAATGAGTGTGTCTCTCCTCCCCCTTTGTCTATTGTTGGTCAATTGGCAAATGATTAGAACAGGGGTGTACCTGGGCAAACAGAAACAGGTCCATTTGGGTTTCCCCCTCTGTGGGGAATACTTGTAAAGCCCTGGGTTTTCTTTAACTATATGTAATCACCTCAACCTCCTCCTCATCGCTGACTCAAAAGTGTTCAAGCTCATGAATGCGTAAGTCTAGAGTTTTCTAGACTGGAAAACCTCCTTATTCAGGCTGAGATGGGAAGGATGGCTGGCTAGGAGTGCAGGCAAGGTCTGAGGGAGAAATTCCTCAGTTTGACTGCTCTGGGATTGCATCCACACTCCCTAAACTAAGCCCTTCCTTCACTACTGCTTTTGTTATTTTTGGTGATATGGGGGATAGAACCCAGGACAAGGCAAGACCTTACGATGCATGCAGGTTCACAGGCAAGACAAACCATCTATGGCTGAGCCATATTACCACCCCATGTCATGGTCCTCCTGGGTTTGACCTAAACCTTTTCCTTCTGAACTTGACATCTCTGTAGGACACCTCCTGACAGGGGACTCAGAGCCCTGTAATCCCTGGCTCCTTCCTGCTTCTCATTTCCAAATCCCATCCTTCTTCAGTGCTGCTGACTCCCAACTAAATGGGGTGAAAACCCTCCCAACCCCCATCCTATCGTCCCCACCTCCCATCCCTGACTTGTGGGCTGTTTGTGGCTCACCTTTACAAATAATCCTCTGGCTGTAACATGAGTCAGCTATGACTCCAACCAGGAGTTTGCTGACTCTGAGGAGCAACACTGTCTAGGTTCTTCATGATCCAGCCTGCCCTTCCTCCCCAGAGGGTCTCCCCATCAGCGACATGCCTTCCCACAGCCAAACTCTGCCATGAAGGTCTGAAGCCAGATGCTGTCTCTCCCTTGGCAGATGCCCTGCCCCAATCACTCCTCATGAGGACACTTTGCCAGCTTTTATTAGGCTATGGTTACCTGACCAGGACCTCCCTGGAACTCTTCCCTGGATAGTACCTTGGATGGAGATGTCCCTCTTTAACCACATGGTTGTTTTTACTCCCCAAGTGCAAGTCAAGGACCTGTTTTTGGTTTTTTTTTTTTTTTAGTTTTATTACAGGGACCACACTTAGTGAATCTGGAGGTAGGTGAGTGCTGGAGCCACTCTTGGCCATGTGGGCCTGACAGTTAGCTGCTTGGCCCCAGCTGTGTGCTGTTCAGGGGCCCCCAGGGACAACTGGGAATGTTCCTGAAACAATGTGATCCAGGAGTTGGACTGAAGACCTCCCCCATATGAAGTCTGTGCTTTCTCTGCTGCCCATGGATATGGTCCTGTTTCAAACATGCATCTCCCCTAGATGCTGCTTTTACAGGTAATAAACCAAACAACAAGATTTCTTCACTAATTTAGATAGTTCCATTCGGCTAATCAAACTCAAGAATTAGCCACTCTGTGCCGATTCCTTTTCATCAGAGTGGTGTTTGAACCACACTGAGCTGTGCACAGGGCTTACTCCTGGCTCTGTGTTCAGAATTCACTCCTGGTAGTGCTCAGGGAATTATGTGCAGTGCTGGGGATTGAACCGAGGTGAATGCAAGCAAGGCAAATGCCTTAACTCCTGTATTATTGTTCTAACTCCTGTGTATTTTTTTAAAAAAATAATACAGTTTTGCTTGAAGGGAAAACTGACCAATAAAATGCTGTGGAGGAGGGAGATGAGAAGGTTGTTGTTTCACCAACAAGTGTTGATTTGGTTTTCTAGAATTGATGAATATAAGCAGAAACCAAAAAAATGAATGAATTTTCAATCATCTATGAGAGAAACTTTCTTTTCAAAGACTGGCTCCCACCCTCAGGCTATGTCTCAGAGCCAGGCCCATGTCACAAGCCCACAGAGAGGTCCTGGTCCCCTGTGGACCGGGTATAAACTGAGCTTACTCGCTCTGAGGCCTCTCGATTGAAGATAGAATAATGTTGGCAGAAGCGTCTGGCAATGTGTTTCTGGAAGAACCCTGAGAGGTAACTTCTGAACTTCTCTCCAACGAAGGCATAGATGATGGGGTTGATGCAGCAATGTGTCATCCCCAGGGTCTCTGTCACCTGCATGGCCTGGTCCAGCCGATTGGAGCTCTGGCAGTTATTCAAACCAAAGAATTCCTGGTAGGCACTCAGAAGTAGGACGATGTTGTAGGGGGCCCAGAAAAGGAAGTACATGATCATGATCGCAAAGATGAGCCTCACGGCCTTGTGCCTCTTCTTCTCGCTCCGACACCGAAGCAGGGTTTTGAGGATTCCCGAGTAGCAGATGGTCATCACCAGTAACGGCAGCACCAGACCCAAGATAAACATCTTTAGTGCTTGGAAACTCTTCCAGAAATGAAATTGAGTGATTGGGAAGTGAGGGCTGCAGGAGTAATGGGATCCCTCCTTTTGAGATTTGGTAAAGATGATTCCCGGGAGTGAAGCAAGCACCGACACCACCCAGGTGACCACACTTGTCACCACCCCGAAGGTGACCGTCCTGGCTTTTAAAGCAAACACGGCATGGACGATGGCCAGGTACCTGTCGATGGTCAGGAGGATGATGAAGAAGATACCCCCAAAATAGCCAATGTGATACATCCCCGTGAAGAGTTTACACATGGCATCTCCTAAGACCCACTCGTCTGCTGCATAGTGCGCCCAGAAGGGAAGGGTGAGGAGGAAGAGCAGGTCGGAGATGGCCAGGTTAAACAGGTAGATGTCGCTCATGCTCTTCAGCTTCTTGCAGTTGATCAGGGTGAGGATGACCAGCAGGTTGCCCAGGAAACCGAAGATGAACACCAATGAGTAGAGGGGAGGCAGGAGTCTGGCTGCGATTTGCTTCACATCAATTTTTTCACAAGGCGGTGACATCCCATAATAGTCATAGTTAGGAGATGTTAGATAATCCATCTTGCCCAATCTAGGAACCAAGGAGAAATGAACTTTTAAAAAGTTCTTGTAAGGCTCTATGAGGAACGCAAACTAGCTTGAACATTAATAGGTTCCAAAAATTGATAAATAAATTTCTGTTTTGAACTCAGAACTCCTTTTTTATATTTGGCCAAATGATGAACTTTTATAGTGGAGGTTGAGGGTTGCTGCTGATTTCTACTAGAGGGTGAAATTTGTGCTGTTGGGGAAATTCACAAAATCCTCATCTCCAAATAAAAATCTGTGGTTCCTTAGCCATGTGACATTGAATGAAATCTTGATAGAAATGTCAAGAAATGGAGACAGGCCCTCTCTGACCGCCCCCTACCCTTTGCCACCGTGGGCATTCCCTGGAAGGTTATCCTCATAGTAGGCCAGTTACCCTGCACAGCTCCCAAGAACATTGGTTCTACACATCTTTCCACTCATTCCACCAACCCTCAAGGTGACCAAGTGAGGCAGGGCAGGGGATTGCCCCCATCCTTCAGAGAAGGACCCCATAGAAAGTTTGGGCAACTTATCCAAAGTCACACAGCTAGAAAGCAATTGATTTTGAGTGAAAGCAGCCCACACACACCCTTATCCACAGGCCACCACCTCTTATCCCTTGGCAGGAGGATTTAAAATCACCTTAACGTTAGCCTTGGTGTAGACAGAATGAAATGGACTGATACTCAAGTCCTCCAAGAAGGTCTTAAGAACCAGCAGACAATTGTAAATTCTTGCTGCTAACCTTGCATTTTTCTCTGCAGTTTGTTAGCAGTTTCTGAATTGCCATGATGGAGAAGTTCCATCCTGTCAGCAGACATGGCCAAGTGGAAAACACCTCATAGGAGCTGGCTCAGTGCCTTGCCCCATGGACCGCCGCTCTATTTCAGTTCCACTGCTGCATTGAGAATCTTCTCTAAAGAATCATTCCTGAGTCTCTTGCCCCCTGTAGTGCAGATTAGGCAGTTGATAGATGCAACCAGAAAACTTTGCCTTTAAATTTTAAGCCCCCCTCTCAATAACTTATCAGTTGTGCTGAGGAACAAACCGATATTAAAGAGAAGCTTTGATATTTGAAAACTGATTGTAACTTGAAGACTTTTCAGGCTTCCCCAGACAAGCAAACAAACAGTAGACGCAGGCTTAGACAAAACTCTGGTCCTGTATTTCTTCAGAGGATATCCTGCTGGGCCAGGTGGGAGATACTGTATATCTGCCAGAAGATCATTTTCTGCCAATATTTTAACCAAGAATCATTTCTCTAAAAGTATTTTGAAAAACAATGTTACACCCTTTCAATCTTTCACTCACAATCCTGTTTCCCATCTTAGATGTTATCATAGTCTGAAACTCTTTCTAAATCCCAACCCTTTCCTTTTCTTAGAGATAATGCAAAATAGTTCAATGAGCCGCTGATGCTTGCCAGATACCTTCTATGGTTTCCTGGAGAGTCCTTCACCAGGGCTTGACAAAATACTAGCCAAGAGGCTGAGGGGTGACTTACCCAGAGACTTTCTTCTTGGGTGAACAGATATCTCAGCACCTCTGATCAGCTGGGCTGTGCAAATCCACACAGAGTGAGGAGGAAATGCAGCTTCATCTGCAAGGGGAGGCGGAGTTTGATGAAGCAGCACTACAGGGCTAAGGTCTTGGAGAATAGAATACTGCTTCTTCTTTTTTCCAAATTGGGCTGAACAGAAGGTGAAAATAAATCTCTGGTCTGAAAGGATAGATCTATGGGCTTTTCCAATAACGTGATTTTCTTTGGTTTTTCTGCTCATCCAACCTTCCTGAATCTCTGAGAAATCAGAAGTAATTGAAATGTAGTGGAGTTCAAAAAACCTTGATAGAACTTTAGTTAAATGCTATCTCTCTAGTAAAATGTTCTACCAACAGACACTGCGACCACAGAGTTTCTCAATGATGAGGCTAACAGGGTGTCAGGTTCTGATTTTCCATTTGTCCCCAGTGGAAGTGACCTTAAACCCACTTTTAATTGGGAGAGGGACATTAGATTGACCCTCTGCTCTCCTTTCCTCCTCTCCTTCTATTCCTCTTGCCCACTCCCAGCAGTCCTGTACAATTCTCTGCCACTACAACTGCTGGTTGAAAGGTTTTAGATCTCTGCTCAGCTGTGTGCCCAACATTTTCCCCATCTTCCTCTGGATCAGGCATCATGTGGGTGCACCTTATAATAAAGGGTCACCTAGTTACTCCGTTTTTCTGTACTAGCAGACTGTTTATTGCTAGGGTACAGTCTGAGTGGGACACGGAGATATTTTCAATATGAAATAAGCAACAAGTGACAAGAGGATATGGTTGAGGGTAGGATTATGTGATGATGTTCTATAGAAGGTCTGCCTGAGTTTTCTGGGTGCTTTGTTACTTATTTAAAAACCTCAATGGTTAACAACAGAGACCCAGTGAACAGTCACGAGAGTGCATGTAGGGGTTGCTGTTTCCTCTAGTCTTGACTAGGAAGGGTGACTAGTGATCTACAGATAGATAAGGGAGACCCCTAAAATGTGAAGGCAACTGTCTGAGCTGGCTTTCTGATTAATGGAATGGGCTGAATAGCAGTAGCCTCTTCTGGGTTTGTTGGGAGAATTGCATGAGTCAGAATTGAGCATATAACATGCAACCCAGAAACATCAAACTCTTAATTATTCATACTTAGAGTTTATTTTGGGCTGGAGCAATAGCACAGAGGGTAGGGTATTTGTCTTGCATGTGGCCAACTCGGGTTCAATTCCTCTGTCCCTCTTGGAGAGTCCGGCAAGCTACCGAGAGTATCCTGCCCACATGACAGAGCCTGGCAAACTCCCCATGGCATATTCAATATGACAAAAACAGTAACAACAAGTCTCACAATGGAGACATTACTGGTGCCAACTTGAACAAATTGATGAACAATGGGAGGACAGAATTTATTTCATGAAATTCTAAAAAATTCTATGGGAATCATCGGTTTCAGGGGTCCTTGCCTAGAGTTGACTGGTACCAGCTAATGAGAGAGGATGAAATAGTGAAGGGAAAACCTGGTGCTTAACAATTGGGAGGAAATGACAGCTGGTCTGGGGAAAGCCAGAAAATACAGAAATAGCTCAGCAGTCATGAACTACCCCTATAGGGTAATGCATTGTGTTACAACAGAGCTGGGTAACTTGTGATTGTAAGAGCAGAGAACTATGAGGGAAACATCCATCTTGTACACACAATTCAGGAGGCCCTGACTCTGCCGTCCTGGTACTCATGCTGGCCAGCTTCATCATGTAACTTGAGTTTGAGAGAACGACTGGTATGCTCAGAACTTAATTTTGTACCTGTGAAAGAGAAGTGTCCCTGCTCCCTATAACACCAATCTACTTGACACATCTATAGTGAAGACCAATTGATAGAACTGTGTGGAGCCTTTTCCAATACCTGTTCTGAAGCAGGAGACAGGAAGAGCCTTTTCCAATACATGTCCTGCAGTAGGAGACAGGAAAACAAAGGAAAGGATAGTAGTGACATGCTCGGTGTGTGTTGTGTTGTGTGTGTGTGTAAACACCACCAAGAATCCTGTCATACCTCAGTAAGAATGACAGTTAAAAGCTGAAATATCTTTAATATAATTTTTGGCTGGGGCAGAGGAATGGGGAAAGGGTTGGTGTGTGTATAAAAACAATTCACTATAGTATGCTAGGAGGGCTGGGATATGGCCCCACTGGAAGAGTGGGAAAGGCCCTGAGTTTGATTCTTGGCACCCCATGGTACCCCAAATACTACCAATCATGACCCTATTGGCTCCCTAATATCACTAGGCCCAAATACCCCTACCATCAGGCTGGTACCACCAGATCTTCATTCACTGGGAGTGACTTCCCAGCCTTGGTGCACTACTGGCATAGCCTCTTTATTAAGCAACCAACAAAAATAAATATGTTGGGAAAAGGTCTGGGTTGAAGCCCATGCTGTGTTGCAGAGGGCCTTCTTGAGATTATGAAATACCCTTTCCCTTCCCTCACTCACTCTCCCCTGCCCCACCCTCACCCCCCAACCCCCACACACTCACTGACTTTCTTCTTTTTCCTAATTCTACACACTTATGCTTGGTTTTCTGAAAAAGACACTTGATTCGAAAATGAAAAGTTTTGTTCCATGCTTCCAGTGTTTGAGTCAGGACATTAGGGTTGTATGTCACTAGGGTCACTATTTCACTAGGGTCACTAGTCCACTAGTGTCACATGTGTTTCCTCTGAGCCACTGGGCGGCAGGCCTCTAGCTACTGGCACTCACATCTGTGTCACTTTGAAGGAGTTTCCATGGTTTTCTTCTGACCTGCTGCTGATGCTCTTATTATAGGATCTGGAGGTGCGGGATTGGGAGGGTGGGGGTAATTGTAAGAGGAATGAAACAACCTTGAACTTGGGTGTGAAATGACTCCGGTAGAAAGGAACTGGTTAAAAGCTAACACATCTCCTAAGAGAGTTGTGGCATGAGACCTCCTCCAGGATGGTCCTGGAGTCTAGATTGTTAAAGCCATCAAAAGATCATTTCTCCTGGTGAGTTGGTCAATCATACAAAGGGAGACAAGGCTGAGCCAACTGGTAGGGAGATAGGAGGAAGAAGAAACACAAGAACTGTGAAACCACATCAGCAAGTCTTCATATTGTGGTTACATTTATTCAGTGCTGAAGAAGTGCCCTGGGCCCTCACTTCCTCCTGCTTCCTTGGGATGGACTCCTGCAGACAGACACCCTGTTGAGCCCCGTTTCCAGGCTTCACCTAGTCCATGTGGACTTCCCAGGCCTGACCCTGGAGTCCATTTAGTCTTGAAGGTGGGAACTGGCCCTGGGATCTGCAGGGCTGGCATCTCCCTTGACAGAGGAGGAAGTGGAAGCTTTGAGCGGGCAGGTCTGGCCCCATGGTTCCACACTACCCTCTAGAGGCTGTCAGCAATCGAGCTGTTTCCTCTAAGGGACACCCAGGACCCTGCCCCACGTGGTGGATGATCATATGTAGAAATGTGATACTTGTCTTGCAGCATCTGAGAGTTCATCTTGGCATGTTACCAGTGAACACTGGACTGACTTCAACAATCAAAGTGGTCTTTATGCTCCCTACTCTAAAATTAAAAAAAAAATGTTCATTTTGAACTAAAGTGATACTACAGGGAGCAGGGTGTTTGCCTCACCCAAGACTGGCCTGAGTTGGGTTCCCTGCACCCCATAGGGTCCTCTAAAACCTCCAGGAGTGATCCCTGATCTTAGAGCCATGAGTAAGCCTTGAGATCTGTTGGGTGTGGCCCCCAAACAAAATAGAACAGAAGTTCATCTTGTAAATTCTTTCTATTGAATTCCCTATACTTCCCTGCTTAGATGGCACACACGTGTCAGCATCCACCTCAGTGAGAGATGAGGGGCCCTCACTCAGATGGGAAGTCAGCTTGATGCATCTGAGGCACTTTGTTCCAACCAATGTCCCAATCTGGGGCTTGTGCCACCTTAGGTCACCATATACGACAGGCCCTCTATGATTGTTGATCACTAACTGCACCTGTGACTCCGACCATAACAGGATACTTAGTGAGGCTTTTCCTAGTGCCTGCAAAGGCAGCTTTTGGTCAAAGGTTGTACGCTAAGTACCCCCTAAAATAAAGGCACTGTTGCCTCCTTGAGGGTTTACCAAAGCACCTCTCTAGGCCCCCCAAAGGGTTTTTCACCCCAAAAATATAATCAGGAAAGGTTTGTACAAGAGGGTGGGATTGATAGGAAGAGGAACATGGGGAATACCTAGTCCTGTCAAAGTCAATGGAAGGAACTCTGAGACAGTCCTGGGGGACAGGGTCTCACAGCAAAGTCAGCACTTCTGAGGGAGCAAATTGTGGTGAGACAGGAGAGAGGAGGGTGGACATGGGGACATGGTGCGGGGACACAGGCAGGGGCCATGGTGACACAGGTAGGCTGGTCTCCAGACCCCTGGAGACCTCAGTCCCCTCAGTCCCTTCCTCCCTCCCATAGGAATTGTGACCCCAGCCCCTGAGAATGCAGGCGGCAAGAGGTGTGACTTGTGAGAGACCCCGAAGGTTTTGGCAGAGACACTGGGGCACCTGTCACCCCAGGGCCCTCAGATGATGCTGCCAGATGTGGTATGTCTAAGTGTGTCCACCGTCCCACCAGAGTGGACAGAGGACAGAGACGGGGGAGTTGAGTAAAAGGCTCCTGCTGGTTTTCTTAAGCCTTCCCTTCCTCAACACCACCCATGCCAGAGAGGAGGAGGCACAGAAGTCCCCTGAGTTCGTCCCACCTTTCATTGCTCAAGGGCCCTGGAGGTCAGGCTGAGTGGGTCATGGAGAACAGAGCACAACCTCCTGCAGGTAGAACTTTCCAAAATCCAGTTAAGTCGAAGGCCCCTTTGAGTCAGTGATTGCCACACTCTAGACTATTATTGGAGGATGTTTCCAAAGGACAGAGTGACCCCAAAGCAGAGCCCACTCAGCTGCACAGATAGGCTAACTGAGAGCCCTCAGGCTATCTGGACAGCTGAGTGGGCAGAGCTGTGGAGTGTCACAGGATCCACATTACTGCACCCAGAAGGGGCCTGCCCAGGCCACACACCTTTGATTAATTATTCTTTGTCTCTGTCTCTCTCTTTGTCTCTCTATCTCTCTCTCCCCACCCCTACCCCCTAAGATAGCATTCATAGTGCTGAATGACAACTGATGTTCTAAAGAAATGCCTGAGAAGGACCCAAGATAGTACAGCAGACAGGGCACTTGCCTTGCAAGCAGCTGACCAGAGTTTGATCCCTGGCAGCCCATATGGTCCTGGAAGCCCACCAGGAGAGATCCTTGAGCACAGA
Organism: Sorex fumeus; assembly: GCF_029834395.1. NCBI lineage: Eukaryota > Metazoa > Chordata > Mammalia > Eulipotyphla > Soricidae > Sorex > Sorex fumeus. Next base: position 47,775,056 of record NW_026606129.1, on the reverse strand, counting down.
GCCAGAAGTAAGCCCTGAGCACTTCCAGGTGTGGCCCACAAACAAAGCACACAAGAAATTCCGAGCCAGTTCCTCCCCTGGGTTTTGGGCTGCCTCACAGGGCTGAGCTCCCAGTCCAGATGCCTCTGCTCATACAGCAAGGCTTCTTTTTGCTGGCTTCCAGTGGTCTTCCTGTGAGATCATTTCTACAGGGTCTCTTCAGTTTGATAGGGAAATTTTAATAATGAGCAAAGGCAAAGCAGAAAAGATGGGATCTTGCCAGCTTAACTCCCAGAAAGCTGTAGGAGGCTCAAAAACACAACAAAAATGAAAACAACCAAACCCCATCAAACCTCAAAACAAAATAAAGCAACACCCTAAACTAAAAATGAAGAGGAAGAGCAGAAAGAAAAAAAAAGGAAAAATAACCCTCAACTAGGGGTGGAGCCAGTCCTGTCCTCCCCACCCCAACGAGACCCCAAGTCATCGCCCACGAATGGCCTCTCTGGCTCCTGATCAAGTTGCTTAATGACCATGATCCCAGAGACTTAGAAACAAATCTCGGAACCCAGTGGCTTTGGGCAGTAATGTGTCCGGACCCCGCAGTAGGTTACTGTTGCTGGGCCACCCCAGGGGAGAAAGGGTGCTGTCCCTCCACCTGTTTCCCCGTGGCGACTCAGTGGCCGTCATCCTCCAGAGGCCATTGGACAGTCAGGTTTGGGCCTGCAGTGATGAGACATTTTGGGCCTCATAGGATGGGGGTGGAGCCTCTTCTGTCCTCCCCCCCCCCAACAAGACCCCAAGATTTCGCCCACGAATGGCCTTTCTGGCTCCTGATCAAGCTGCTTAACGGCCATGATCCCTGAGACTCAGGAGTAAATCTCAGAACCCAGCAGGTTTTGGCAGAAATCCCTCGAGATTTAAATGTTAAAATTTCGGAATTTCAAAATAGCGCGGCCACTACTGCAGCCACGTGACATCATATGTTATTCATTATCAGCAATAGAAAACAAATTGTCTGCTGTTGCCTTTTCAGCAGATCTGAGTGTTGGGGTAAAATCTCAAATAATAATGGTGGGTCTGGTGTCAAAATATTGAATGTGATCAAAGTAGAGAGAGAGTAATCTGGAAATCATCTGCCCCACAGGTAGGGAGAGGGTGTGGGATGGGGATATACTGGGGTTTTTGGGGGTGGAGAATGGTCACTGGTGAAGGTATGGGTGTTTCATTGTATGATCTAGACTTAGACCCGAAAGCTTTGTAACTGCTCTCACGGTGATTCAATAAATAAAATTATAAAAAATGAAAAAAAAATTAAGGGGGAGTTCATGCACAATTCAATCAGCTAACCAGTGGCTGAATAAATAGCAGTACTCCTACATTTGAAAAAAAGAAAAAATAACCCTCAACTAGAAAAACTTACCCTAACTAGATAAAAAGTCCCCCCAAATTCCCTAAAATGTGCCCAGCTTTGAGCATTGTTAATTCAGGAGTGGGGAGGAGAGTCTATGTGCAGACCCCAATCACACGAAAGGTCTTCAGAGATGCCCCCTTCCTGATATCAGCTCAAACAGCCCATGCAGGTGTGCTCCAGCAAGTATTGGAGGTTAGATGTTTTCACTTTTAGAAATAGAGGCACCTCCTAAAACATGAATGGTTAAAGAAACTTTGGTACATCTACACAATGGAATACTATGCAGCTGTTAGGAGAGATGAAGTCATGAAATTTGCTTATAAATGGATAGACATGGAGAGTATCATGCTAAGTGAAATGAGTCAGAAAGAGAGGGACAGACATAGAAGGACTGCACTCATTGTGGAGTATAAAACAACGTAACATGAGGCTGACACCTAAGAATAGTAGATATATGGAACAGGAAGATTGCTTCATAGCTGGAAGGCTGCCTCATGAGCAAAGGGGAGAAGGCAGCGGAATAGAGAAGGGATCACTAAGAAAATGATGGCTTGAGGAACAGGTTGGGATGGGAGAGTTGTGCTGAAAGTAGATAATGGACCAAACATGATGACTTCTCAGTGTCTGTATTGCAAACCATGATGCCTCGAAGTAGAGAGAGAGTATGGGAAATATTGTCTGCCATGGAGGCAGGGGGAGGTTGGGGAAGGGGTGGTATACTGGGGAGATGGTGGTGGGGAATGTGCACTGGTGGAGGGATGGGTGTTTGATTATTGTGTGATTGTAACCCAAACATGAAAGATTGTAAGTATCTCACGGCAATTCAATAAAATTAAAAAAAAAATAGGGGCACTTTTCAGATGCAATTTTTTTTAAAAAATAAAAATCCTCCTGTAACCGTGCTATGCTGTGATGCCGTCAGTCACACCTCTGGGCTCCCAGTGTGTCCCATTTGCCTCTAACCCTGGGCTCTGACACTCCATTCCTTCCTCTTCCTCCCTTACCTTGAACGCGGAGGTCTGAAGGCACAGGCATGAACACAGACACATTCTGTGTGCGGCTCCCAGCCTAGCTGCACCAACCCAGTGAGACACATGGAATAATCCTTCCATTAGAACAAATTCTACTGATGAAGTCACCATACACCATGGCCATTCATGAGCTTCGCTGCTTTGCAGCACCCCCATCTCCACCTCCAAGTCAGTGATTTAAAGCAAAAAACAAGGCAGGCGGGTGCGGTCCCACTCTGCGGCTTCCACTTGCTCACTGGTACACGTGCTGAATAGAGGAGAAGGAAGGCTCCTGATGTAGAGGTGACTAGATGGCTGGGTGGGGGAATCCAGTGCTCAGTCCAACCCTCCATCAAGAGTCCTCCCCTTGGAAGAAGGCAAGTCCTCTTTCCATTAGCCCAGCTACCTGTGGATATGGGCTGGAGCCATAGCACAGCAGGTAAGGGCGTTTGCCTTGCAGGCGGCCAACATGGCAAACCCGAGTTCAATTCCTCTGCCTCTTTCGGAGAGCTACCGAGAGTATCTCGCCTGCACGGCAAAGCCTGGAAAGCTAACCGTGACATATCTGATATGCCAAACACAGTAACAATTGTCACAATAGAGACGTTACTGGGCTTGCTCGAGCAAATCGATGAACAACAGGAGGACAGTGACAGTGACAGTGACCTGTGGATATGCAGGGGGTGGAGGGAGAGCATACCCAACTGCAGTGCACACTGTCAGCCTCATGGGGAGCACAGGCTTGTGATCACAGAGGAAAGGAGTGAAGACTCATGGATAATAAGACAAAGTTCCACATCACTGTGTAACAATAGAGCAGGCAGGGGTTTTTATCTGTGGTACGAGCAGTCACAGTGATGTGTTAAGAGTAAGATACAGGACTGCACTTTGCAGGCACAGTGTTGTAAAGCGGGTCTCCAGAGCAAGTTCATCTTGACTGGTCTCTTATTTACACTGATAAGTGGATGTGCATGAGGCCAACCTGGGTTTGATCCCCAGCACCTTGCATATGGTCCTCCAAGCTCTTTCAGAAATGATGCCTGAATATAGAGTCAGGAATAAGCCCTGAGAATAGCTAGATGTGTCCCTGAAACAAAAACTGTCCTCTATACATATTACAAAGGGTTTATTAAGTTTTATTTATTATAATTTTTGGAGCGATAGCACAGCGGGTAGGGCGTTCGCCTTACAAGCGGCCAACATGGCCGACCCGAGTTCGATTCCTCCGCCCCTCTTGGAGAGCCCGGCAAGCTACCAAGAGTATTCGATATGCCAGACACAGTAACAATAAAGTCTCCAATGGAGACGTTACTGGGCCCGCTCGAGCAAATCGACGATCAACGGGAGGGCCTTTACCTTTACCTTTTATAATTTTTCCCCTATTCCAGGCATCAAACTCAGAGCTTCATGCATATAAACGTGCTCTACCACTGACTTACATTCTAGACCATTATTATTCATTTACAAAACAAGAAGAAAACTATTCTGTCTATGAAAATACATGAGTGATGAGTACAGTGAAATCAGCCAGTCACAGATGGACACACACATAGTCATGTAAGTATCTCCCACACACATGCAGCATGTGAAAGAATCTATTTCACAGATGGAATGATCGATGAGTAGGGGGAGATGGGATAATAGGGAGCTGCTAATCATAAAAGCTTTTTTCTTCTTTTTGGGTTACACCTGGTGGTGCACCGAGGTTACTCCTGGCTTTGCACTTGGGAATTACTCCTGGCGGTGCTCTGGGGACCATATGGGATGCTGGGAATCGAACCCGGGTTGGCCACGTGCACAGCAAAAGCCCTACCTGCTGTACTATCACTCCAGCCCCATCGTAAAGGCTTTTGCTTTTGGGTTTTGGGTTACAGCCAGCTGTGCTCAGGGCTTACTCCTGCCTCTGTGCTCAGGTCACTTCTGGTAGGAATCGAGGTACTATATGTGATGTTAGGGATTGAACATGGGTTGATTATGTGCAAGGCAAGCACCTTAACCCCTGCACTATCTCTGGCCCCACATACAGGTTTTTAAAAAACTGCTATGATTAGAGCATTGATTCATTTTTCACGTCATGGTCTCTTTTTAAAAAAAAATCAACATTTATATTTCACCCAATACTTACATTCCATTCAATGACTTAATAGAACTAATACAAATGCATGAAGATGAGGCACTCCCCGCCGTGCACCCCACAACTCACATCTTCTAGCCATGATGCAAGAAAGCAAAGCCTAGGAACATCCAGGTCCTCATCACCAGGTCCTAGAAGTGATTTTTTTCTGCTTACTTAATTCCTAATGTGTCTCACAGAAGCAAGTTTTCACTTCCTAAAGTGGATATATCCAACTACATCCCTCCCAGGTCATCAATCTTTGTCCAACGGCCATTAGGTCAATAAGAGTTCTCCTGGTCCCAAGAGGGACAGTTAAAACACTTTATAGGTACATCTACCAAGTACCTAGACAGTGTTGTGATTTAATCAACAACCTCACAAGAATACAAAGAAATAAGGCAAGAAAATAGAGAAAAAGAAAGAGAAATAAAAAAAGAGAGAAGAAAATGAGATTTTTTGGCAGTATGCTAGGGAGAACAAAGATACTGTTGGGATGACAATTATGTAGAATATATTGTGATCCAAATGTGTCCCATCACCAGCACCTACTCAGTCCCTAGAGCACTGTCCTCCAGTGCCCCCATTAACAACCCCTTCTGTTGAATTCACAGTCTCCCAAACCTAGCACATGCTTCAAATCTCTTTGCTCAGCATCGGAATTTTCTCTTCGATTACTTTCTTTCACTGCTTATTCAACAAACTTTGTTATTTATTCCAAAAGTTGGTATAAAACCTAAAAAAAAACACTTCAAATGGCGGCCAGAGAAAGAGCCCAAAGGACTAAGTGCATGTTTTGCATGAGTGTGGCCTGGGTTCAATTCCTGAGCCCTTGAGTTCCTCTGATTACTACCTGATGTGACTCCTGAGCACAGAGCCGCAAGTAGCTCTTAAGAACAGCCAGGTGTGGCCCCTAAAATCCAGTGCCTCTCAAATGCTTCCCTGAATGATTATATTCCATTTTTCCTCAAAAAAGTTTTTGACAAAAAATTAAAATATGAGACAATTTTGTGGTAAAATATGGTAATGAAGTTTTTTTCAGGCTGGGAATTATACTATGTATAATTACAAAGTATAAAATGATACATCTGCAAGTTGCAACTTTCAGCTATACATTTTAATTTTCACTTTGAATTAAAAAGAAATATATGAATTGTTTGATGAACAAAGGAGGGGGGTGAAAGTACTTTGGAAAATATTTCTCCCTGCCCCCCCAACCTATCTAGAATCTTCCCATTGTGCTGTCATTTATGCCTCGAGTTCCTCAAGCCAATGTCTGGCTACCAAGGCAGGTCTTGGTCACTTCTCCAGACCCTTCTCCCCTGAGGGACAAGAATTCATGGTAAAGGCTAAGAGTTGGGACAAGGCTAAGAATTGGGACAAGGGTGGTGGGGTGGCAATGAAAAGGCAACAAGCGAGGCAACAAGCAGTCACATGTAGAGGTGCATGTGGGGTTCTGAGTATCCTTCCTGGCCTTGACACAACAGTAGATTCTTCCAGCAGATTCTGGAAACAACTCACTCTTCCTCCTGGTTCCAGCCCCTCCTGACAGAGGCACTCACGAGTCCTCACCTCTATCTCATAATTACTATTTCCAACTTTCTCCTTTCTGCAGAAAAAAACAAACATAGGCTTATATATTTTTTAATCTCAGTATAAAATCCATGTATGCTATAAACAAGAATTTTGCGAACATCTGTGCAGGCAAATGTTACCTAAGAAATGCAGGAATGATGAGATAATGAAGAGACTTCCAATGTAGGAGGTATCATTGTGAGAGACAAGTCATGATAAAGTAGACACATGTTATGCCTTCATGCAGAAGACGGTGGGACCCAACTAAACCTCCCCCAAATGATAACAGTCCCCTCCCTTGTGTTCTGTTGAAGTTTCCAGCATTAAATCCAGCTGGTAAATGGACTGAGACAACAACATTTTCTCACTGAAAGAGCAGAGCCCCTGATGTTCATCCTCATCTGCTCAGTGGGCTCGGAACTCCCTTCTCCTTGAACTTGTCCTTCTTCACACTCCCTGGCTTCGCTTACCTCCACCCCAGGTCTCTCCTCCCTTCTTCCAGGCTTTACAATAGAGGCATCAACACTGTCAGTGAGAGAGGGAAGAGCTGGAAAAGTCTGGAAACAAGAAAATGGACACAAGGTAATGTGGCGTTTTCCAGGGATTGAGGAAAAAATGAGTTAAGGGTCCAAGTCTCTCCAGAGTATATCCCGAGCACACAGTGGCTGTACAAAGGACACAGGTCTGTCTGGGAGCACATGACCCTGAGCATCCATCACGCTGAGAGGCACACAGTACAGGTTGCTGTTCTTCCGCAAGTCCTCAAAGTTTATCATCTCTAGATGGTCCGAACTTTAAATCACCCTTTCAAAGAACAAGCACACTGAATGTGTACTGCTCATTTAGAGGCCAGCTGAAATTTCCTGTTCTCCAGTGGAGGGGGTGTGCATGGAACTTGCTCGATCTGCTGTGTCCCTATAGAAAATAGGGCACTGTTTGCAGAGGTGTTTGGCGATGTGCTTGCGGAAGAATCCTGAGAGATACCTTCTGAACTTCTCTCCGACAAAGGCGTAGATGATGGGGTTGATGCAGCAATGGGTCATCCCTAGGGTCTCTGTCACCTGCATGGCCCGATCCAGCTGACTGGTGCTGCTACAGTTACTCAGCTCGAAGAATTCTTGGAAGGTGCTCAGGAGCAGGACGAGGTTGTAGGGGGTCCAGAAAAGGAAGTACATGATCATGATTGCAAAGATGAGCCTCACGGCCTTGTGCCTCTTCTTCTCATTCCGGCTCCGAAGCAGGGTTTTGAGGATTCCCGAGTAGCAGATGGTCATCACCAGTAGCGGCAACACCAGGCCCAAAATGCTCCTCATGACTGTATGGAAATTCCTCCACCCAGCTGGAAAGTGAGGGCCACAGAATACCTGAGAATCTTCCTCGTGGGATTTGGTAAAGATGATTCCTGGGAGTGAAGCAAGCACCGACACCACCCAGGTGACCACACTCGTCACCACCCCAAAGGTGACTGTCCTGGCCTTTAAAGCAAACACGGCGTGGACGATGGCCAGGTACCTGTCGATGGTCAGGAGGATGATGAAGAAGATACCCCCAAAATAGCCAATGTGATACAGCCCCGTGAAGATTTTACACATGGTGTCCCCGAAGACCCACTCATCTGCCGCATAGTGTGCCCAGAAGGGAAGGGTGAGGAGGAAAAGGAGGTCGGAGATGGCCAGGTTGAGCAGGTAGATGTCGCTCATGCTCTTCAGCTTCTTGCAATTGATCAGGGTGAGGACGACCAGCAGGTTGCCCAGAAAACCAAAGATGAACACCAGTGAGTAGAGTGGCGGCAGGAGTCTGGCTGCAATTTGCTTCACATCGGCTTTCCGGCAGGGCTCGCTGTCATCATAGTCAAAATTGGTGGTGGGTCCTTCCTCCTCCCCATCGTTAGCAATGGTGAACAGAGAATGATATGGCGTGGGGGTGAGTTGAGGGAAAAAGTCGACTGCCATCTCCCTCTGTCCTGTCAACAGAAAATAAGAGGATGACATGGAACCTCGGGGCTGCCACCCCCACCTCAAAGTGCTACACGTAAGCTCTCCCTCCTTAAGAGCAGGCTTGCCAAGTCATTGCTTTGCTTTGCTCCTCGGGGTGAAGGCAGTCATCAGCTTACTGAGCACTTTCCCACACCCTCCACCTTCCCAGAAAGACATATTCTTTGGATCAGGACAAACATGCTGGACCTTGGATTTCTCCACCCACTATGCGGGTAGTGTGTAGGTCTGTGACCTGTGCCTGGACCACACTGTCCAAGGGCACTCTGCTAGAAGCCATGGGGGATATTGTTCTTCACTAGGAGCAATGCAAGAGAAATTCTGACCTGAGGCCTACTTGATTTTTCTCATTTCTGCCACCTGTCATGGTATTAGTTTCACTCTTACATTTGCTTACCATGGCCCCTGCATCCTGAACAAGCTAGTACTTTTTGTTAAGGGCAGAATAAATACAGTACAGCTTGTAGTCTTAGGGCAGCAATACACTGGATTGGCCAGAAATCCACAGTCTATAAAACAGTTAAACATGCAAGAATATGATTACTCTTGGAGGCAAGAGAAAAACTAGGGAATGTAAGGGGAAACTGATGCCATGACAAGTGGCAGAAATGAGAAAAATCAAGTAGGCCTCAGGTTCAGTTCCTGGAACTGAAACAGATTCAGTTTCTCAGCAATAAAACAATGCATAACTAGCCAACCTGAACCCACCTGGGAAAGTTCCTGGGCTCAGCAAGTAGGCTCAATTAATCAATCCTTACAATGCCCCAGAAGTTGCTTTTTGTTAACTTTAAAAGAACAAGAAGTCTATGTAATCATAAAATTGGTACTGATACTGGAAATTATTGTTTAATTGTTGCCTAACCACTGTTACCCTAGACACTTGCCAAAACACCTTTGTTTGGTAACTAAGGAAGATTCTTTCCTGAAACAATAAGGCATGTACTGTTTATGTAATCAAACCCTATATAAATTGCTTGCTGTCTGAAGTCAGGGTCACTATCAAGAGAATACCCTGGGTGAGATGGTTGACCCCAGTCTACTGGAATAAAACTTCTTCTGCTTTTCCATTATCGAGTTAGTGTTTCATTCCATCTTGCTGCTTAGGAACTCAGAATCCTGGGCTTAACACTCTCAGCGACTCACGGTCAACAGGGTCAGGAGCTCAAGGTGAGGGCCTGTGGATGCGGTGCTACTTGGGTCCTGTGCTGCCAGGGATCACCTGGCCCACTCCAGTGGTGCTCTGGGGCCTCCAGTGCTATATCTGGTTGACCATGTGGTGCCTGGGAGCAATGGGGACCAAATGAGGTTGACCACAAGCATGGGATTTGCTTTAGTACTCTCTTTCCAGCCTCCCATTCTCACCTTTGAATTCATACAGCTCAGAGTTGAATTCCACATTGTTTAGCTCATGGAAATTGCCCTAGATATTTCCAAACCCCGACTCCAACAATTTATTCACTGACTGGTATTCACTTTTCTACATGCCATACTCTGTCTCAGGCCCTGGAGACAGAGCAGTGAGCAAAGTGGGTGTCAATTACATTCTTTCATTCAGTCTACCCAAACGGAATATCCCCAGAGACTTGCTCTGACTTATGGCTATTTATCATGGTTATTTATATGGTTATTTACTCCTTTACTAAGAATCAGGACTTGGTGTTGTTCCCGGTCTCCAATACTTTAGATTCAGATCTAGACTTTCCGAGTCAAGTTCTGCAATCATTTACTGTTGTGTAATTTGGGAATAATTTCTTCTTCAACTGTCTATTTCTTTATGCTCCAATTAGTACCCATACTGCATTGCAGCAAAGATAAATTCCCCTAAGTTTTGGGGACTCAGTGCAACCCAAGGAGCAGATAAACTCCCCATATGTTGCTGTGCTCTGTGAATTCCATTACCCAAACTCTTGTCTGATTTGATTCACTTCCATGCACCTCTTGCAGCTGCCTTCTCTCACTCTGGCTTGCCTGTGGTCTTTCAGTTCCTAGCCTTGCTCCCTTTCCATCCATCTTCTCTGTCACTGAAATTCCATCACACACTTCTCGGTTAAAAGGGTTTAGTAAGCGCCATGATTCGATGCTTCTAGACAATTCTCACACAACTCATCATTTCAAAGCCCACTTATGTTTTTTTGGTGGGGGGAAGTAGGGAGTGACACCCAGTGATGCTCAGGAGTTACTCCTGACTCTGTACTCAGGAATCACTCCTGACAGTGCTCTGGGGACCATATGGGACGCTGGGGATAGAACCAAGTTTGGTCGTGTGCAAGGCAAATGCTCTACCCGCTTTACTATGGCTCCAGACCCACTTCTCAGTTTTATCTCCAATCAAAATCCTAGATCCTAGAATCTGGTCACAGTTGGATACTTTCTATTTGCTTCAAATTCACCATTCCCCTTACACTTGAATCATCACACACACTTGCTCTAGAAGGTGGGTAAGCTTATGTACAGCCTTCAGGAACTCCTGTCCAAATTCCCCTGTTCCATGAAGCCTAACTTGCCTCTGCTATCAAATCATCCTTATTGTCTCAATATAACATTATCCTTTTTATTCTTCTGGAGATCAAAGAGTAGTTTGTGTTTCTTTAACTCTTACCTCCTGGTTAAAGGAGGCTCACAAAATGTTTGCTGAAAGAACGCAGAGTTCCCATTGCAATAATAAATAGCATGATGCTCATTAGGGCTGGTGCTTAAGAATTGGCTATTTAGGGACTGGATACAGAGCATAGTGTGTAAGGACATTTGCTCTGCATGGGACCAACCCAGGTTTTATCCCCAGAAACTTCATATGATCCCCTGAGCACCACCAGTAGTGATCCCTGAGTGCACAACCAGGAATAAGCCCTGAGCACAGCAGGATGTAGCCTCAAGTTTTTTTCTTTAAAGCCTTTTTTTTGTGGTAGTGACTGGATTTTTAAAAAACTTCCCTATAAGGTTTCTTCCATTTTCTTTTGTGAAAGATGCATATTACAAGCCTTGTCTTTCACACTAACAAGTCAGATTGTTGAACTCTGTAGTAATTAAATAAAACATCAAACTACCTAAACAATCATAACTATGATCATGCATCAAATGTGCTTAAAGGTCTAGGTGGCATGCTATATATTTCACACACCTACACACAGAGACACACAGTCGTACACACAAACACACATACATGGTTCTAGCAGAAAAATAAGAAACCCAAGGCAGGGACCTCTATTTGGAGGTTCTCTAGCAGCACCAGGCTTAGGCTACTTCTCCCAGAAGCTGCTAAATTAATGTAAAAGGAGTAGGTAATTAATAGAGATCTAGCTGGCTGCAAGCTGCTGAGAATCCAAATGTTATGCTGTGGAGTAGATTCCCAGGCAATTCAGTGGGCGATGATACACAAATGATTCTCTTGGGGTCCTTGCACGTGGCTCCTTCCCTGCAGCCCCTCAGCCTCCCAACACCCCCCACCCCTGGGCTGGCTCTCCACACCTCTATGAAGAGTGAATTTCATCTGTATTTATCAAGTGCCAGGGCTTCAGGCTTGCACAGAATTTGTCAGCCAAAGGACGTAGCCAGAATCTTGTTCTATGATTCAGTTTGAGATGCCAGGTAGGGTGCAATGTAAAGGTGGGGTATATGTGTGTGGTTGAATGTCCTTACCATGTCCACCAGTTGCTCTTCGGGTCATGCAACTGACCTGCTCTGACCCTCAGATGCCAGCCTTCTTTGTTATGACCTTCCTCTCCTCTCCTACCATGGCAAATTCCTAGCAAGGTGACTGAAATGTGTCTGCCTACGTGTCATTTTCAAATGTCAGATTGATAAAGTAAAGGAAAAACCCTCTCAACTCACCGGTAGTCGGCTTCTTCTAAGTAGTACTATGTGTCAGCCTTCTCAGCAATGAAACAGACCTGGTGGTAGAAGCTTGATGCATACAAGTAGGAAATAAAGTTTCCTGCAGAAAGAGAAGGCGGAGATAAAAGGGCAGTAACGGTAAAGATTTTTTTTTTTTTAAGTATCGAGAGAGAGTGAGAGAGAATGCTATACTTCTTCTTTTCCAGCCAGGAGCACAGAACATACAGGAGGCTGAGGTCTCCAGTGTAGGCTTAATTTTGAAATCTGACTTATGCAAACTTGAGAATGAATCAGACACACCCTGTTCGTCTGTTCCTGTGTCTCACTGCTATTGACATGTATATTTGCAAACCTTCAACTCTACTCTGCTTGCCAGGGATACTTTGAACATCATAGGATTTCATTCCCTAGCAGATACCTGCTGAGGGCTGGCAGTTGGCTCTTGTGGGAGAGAGAAGGAAGTTTATGCAGCCACCTGAAGTCACTTTAGTGGTATCATAGATTTGGGGTTTGTGGGAAATTTTATTGACTAACAGCTTTTTAGTGAAAAGGGAAAGTTAAATGGTTTTATACTTAGCAAGAAGGACTTCAGTTATTATAGGGTCTACTTATCACAAAGAGGTGTTGTTGAAGAAAATGTCACTGAAATTCTAGGGAAGGGTGGAGGAGAAATCATAGGGATTCTTTCTCCCTAACCAGCCAGTTGTTGCTCTAGCAGGTTCTGTATCATCTACTATCTGGGAGCTCTAGAGTCTATTAAAGGGTTGCAACTATCAGAGGAAGTTGGATAAGCAACTGTCAGTTAAGAATGGCTAATTTTAGCTTGGAGTTTAGTAGTACTTACTTACCATTCATCCTAAGGCAAGTTAAAATGTGATCAAAAGTATTTTATGTGTCTTGAAAAGATAGTACAGTAGGTAGGGTGTTTGCCTTGCCTTTGGTCAAACCAGGTTTGATCCCCAGCATCCCATAAGGTCCCTTTACCACGACCAGGAGTGATTTCTGAGTTCAGAGCCATGAGTATTCCCTAAGCATCACTGAGTGTGCCCCCCACCCCAAAAATATTTGGTAAAATGCATAAGCCCTGAAATGACCTACAAAGACCTCATGTTGATCCTTGGCACAGAGATAGTCTACAAAAGTAAAAACAAAAGCAACAAATACTGAAGAATGGGAAGAACCTAACATATCATTAGATTAAAAGGTTCAATTCCCAACCACACATACACACAGAAAAATCATAAAGCATACTAAAAACCAGGAAAGTATGTTACACTCAAATAAAAAAATCAACAGAAACTCTTCCTGGGAAACATCAGAAGAAATATCTATCGGAGAAAGAATTTATTTATTTATTTATATTTATTTATTTATTTATTTTTGGTTGGTGGTTTAGGCCATACCTGGCAGTACTCAAGGCTTACTTCTGGCTCTGTGTTCAGGAATTACTCCTGGTAGGGTTGGAGGACCTAGAGGAAGAATTTAAAATAATTGTCTTAAAGATACTAAATGACAATCTAAAGAGTAATGCAGAAGAGAGAGAAAGACAGAATAAAATTATGCAGAAAAAAAGAAATATCAATAAAAAGGGCTTGAGTGATAGCACAGCGTTAGGGTATTTACCTTGCACACAGCCAGCCCAGCTGAGCCAAGGTTTGATTCCTCCGCCTCTCTCGAAGAGCCCAGCAAGCTACCGAGAGTATTCAATATGCCAAACACAGTAACAACAAGTCTCAAAATGGAGATGTTACTGGACCCACTCAAGCAAATTGATGAACAACGGGAGGACAGTGTTTGTTTTGTTTGTTTGGACAATAAAAAGAAAGGAAACCTAAAGAATAAAACCCCCTCCACCAAATCCTGGAATTGATTATGACAATTGCTAAAGTACAAAATGCACTAGAGATATTCCATGAAAAATTATAGAATGAAAGTTGGGGAAAACCTACAATTTTATAGACAGTGGCAGAAGCAAGCAAGTCCTGAGATTCTGTCTCTAGAACTGAGGTTGCCAAGAGAATGGGAGATGTAACTAAAGTTAGAAGTGGAGGAACGTTGACACGCTGGTGGTGGGTGGGTTGTAATAACAGAGTAAACCTAAACAATCATACTAATAGTGTTGTTAAGTCTGTTGTCCCAATTAATATAAAAGCAGAAAATTCAGTTTTATGGTAATAGCTGGTGACTACAATACCCCATTTCTCAATAATGGATAAAATAGCTAGATTGAACAGACATATACAGAGTACTCTACTCAGGAACAACAAGTACACATTCTTCACAAATGACATAGGACATTTTTTAGGATAGACTGTATCATAAATAGAGAACTTCCCAAACTCAACAACAACAAAACAACCTGGTTAAAAACTGGGCAAAGGATGGCTATTCTTCAAAGAAGGTCTAAAAATAGACACATGAAAAAATTCTCAGCATCACTGATAATTAGTAAAATTCAATCAAAGTTAAAATGAGAAATTACAATCACATCCATTAGCATGGCACCTATGAAAAAAATCAGAAGACTGCAAGTGCTAGTGAGGCTGTGAAGAAACTGGAGCTTTTGTGTACTGTCGGTGGGACTATAAATGGCACAGCTGTTATGGAAAACAGTATGTCAGGAAGCCCTCAAAGTTAAGGTAGAATTACTATTACCATATATTAGCCCATTAATTTCATTTCTGGTTACAAAGAAAAATATATTAAATTCAAAAGACTGTATACTTCAAAGCTGAATCTTAATGGGAGAGGTATACATACATGTGCCCACATTTATAATGTGTTATTTATAATAGCTCAAACACAGAGGGAAAACCTAGTGTCCATTGGTTGATAATGGATAAGCAAAATGTGGTATATACTAACGATGAAATACTCTTTCGTTTTAAAAAGGAAGAATATTCAGACACAAATATATTTAAATATGACTTTTTTATGGTGGGTGAAATAGGCCTGTCACAAAAGAAAAATACGATGTGATTCCTCTTTTATGAGACACTTAAAGTGATCAAAATCAAAGAGATAGAAAATTGAGGGCTTGGAATGATAGTGCAGTGGGTAAGGTGCTTGCCTTGTACATGACCAACCTGGATTCAATCCCCAGCATCCCATATGGTCCCCTGAACACTTCCAGGAGTAATTCCTGAGTTCAGAGCCAGGAATAACCCTTGAGCATCTCCAGATATGGCCCTCAAGCAAAAAAATTGTATATAGTGAATGGTGGTTTTCAAGTGTTTGGGTGAGATGGTTAGTCCCCACTACATTAATTGTTTAATGAATGTAGTTTCAGTTTTACAAGATGAAAGGAGTTCTGGAGAAGAATGAAGGTGATGGTTGTACAACATTGTGAATGTAATTAACTCCACTGAGATATACACTTAAAAATGGTTAATATGACAAATTTGGTGTTACGGAGACATATGTTTTATTTATTTTGCCCCAATTAAAAGCTACTATTCACAGCACAAAATTTTCTATGTAGGAACTAAGGAATATTCCTAAAATTTCCTAGGAAATATCTGGTAATATGATACTTTCTGAATTTCAGCTGAGCTTGGCATCTGGTTCTCATTCTGTGGCTTGGTAAAGTGTCTAGGTTGTGATTTCCTCAATTCTAAAATATATATAATAAGGTCTCTAAGGTCTGTGAGGCTTAAATGGATATATAGCAGATAGTGTCTGGTGTGTGGTATGAACCCTCAAAATAGTAGTGAGTGCCAATGACAACAAAGCTCTCAGTGGAAACCTGGTGTCCTTCCTGAATTTTATTGAGTTTTAACCATATTTATGCATTTAAGAGCTGGATTTTCTACTAAGCAAAGGTACCTCAGGTTTCCATCAAAGAACTGGTCCCTGTTTGATCAGGAACAGGAAAAGTTCCCCCACTCTTCCCTAATATGGTCTCTGGGTAGGGACTGAAAGGCTCTTTCTGAGATTTCCATAGGAAGGTTATATTTGATCCTAATGATGCTGCATCTGTGCTCACTGCTAGACTATCCTGATGCCAGCATCTTACTGGTAGTTCTGCTAAGTCAATCAAATGGGAAGGTTAAGACTAAGGAAACTGG
Organism: Sorex fumeus; assembly: GCF_029834395.1. NCBI lineage: Eukaryota > Metazoa > Chordata > Mammalia > Eulipotyphla > Soricidae > Sorex > Sorex fumeus. Next base: position 47,759,073 of record NW_026606129.1, on the reverse strand, counting down.
CTTTTGCTGATCAGGACAGCTTTATATTTTGTCTTCAAACTGGACATGACTGATTGTCCCCTACTCCCATTCTGATCTCCTGGGGCTTCCTAGCGACTCACTTCAAGAGGAAAGAGGAAAAAACATGTCATGTAGGTGGTATATCTCATAGACATCAGCTTCCTAGGGCTAACAATAGATCGGCGAGAATGGCAATGAATCATACACCTATTGATAGAAACTTTTATTTTCTTGTCATTTGGTCCATGTAGATTGTTGGGAAAGGGGGAAACTTGGTAAGTACTACTTAAAATTCTTTGTGCACATGGAGTAGGAAAGATGCTTTCCCGTGAGCTTCAGACTCCATATTTAGCTGTTGGTAATAGATTCCATGGTTTCTAATATTCTAAGTTGAGCAGACTTGGCTTGCTTTGAAGCCTCCTATCTCAAGTGTGCATGTTGATCAAGCTGGGTCAAAGGAAGACATGGCGGTGGTAACCCTGAGGTCACCTGATGAAGGAATTAGGAAAAACTCAGTTCTTTTGTGTAAAAAATCTCAGGGGGCAGCCAGGGAGAGGCCTGATGGCTCTCCCCCTCGCCGTCCGGATTTGGGGGGCCCGGGACGCTCCCCCCACCTGGGGCGGTCCAGGCCATAGGGCAGACAGTGGACGAAACAAGGGCCAATCCAGTTGATTGATCAGATGCTGTTTATTCCATTCTCATACCCATTCACTCCTGTCTCTCTCTCTCCTCTCTCGGCCCCCAATCTGGAACCCCTTTCTCCTTCTGGCTCTGGCTCTGGATCTGATCCCCAGCCCACTCTTACAGTCTAGTTACATCCCCAAACCATGAGGAGTTGGGCTTACACATAGGTGTGGTCACAATAGGGTTAAAGTTCTTCCCCTCAGGAGATGCTGCTTCTAGGATAGATTCTCTTTCAGCAGGACCACCCACCCAAGGGTGGAATCCCATGAGTGTGCTTCTCCTCTCCTTGTTCAACAAACATATAAGCATTCATAATATTAATCATTTTGTATGGACACAGTAGGAGATGCATTAAGCTTATAGAATTGCTCTCCTGGGGTCATCCCAATCTCAGACTAGAGTGCTCAGGCCAGATTAGTCTTTCCTATCCCTAGCAAGGTCCTAGTCTCATTGTTACTTTTGGATCATGACAGCATTTGTCCATTATCAAGCTTTTAACTTATAGTTAAGAATTGTGGCACTTTGGCCAGGCCCACCTCCGATGCTAGGGTAGCACATAGCTTACCACTTGCACTGGTTCCATTCAGTCCCTCATTGGGACTCTGCTTTTGTGAGCGCTAGGAAGTAAGGGCAGCTGAGGCTTAGGTTGAGAGAACAGATGCCCAGGAGGAAAATAACACTGAGAGTCACATTACAAAAGCATAGCATATGCTCTCTTCTTGTGCCCATCCAAAAAGGACATTGCTCTGGAGTAACTATGCAAAGGACTTAAGGAGAAGGAAAAGACAATATTTACAAGTCAACAGAGCACAAAGAAAGAAGTTACAAATAAACGCAGAGGAATGGGAGCACTGTGATGGGAGCAACCCAATAAACCTAAACTACCTGAGGTTATGCAAGAAGGACAAAACAGTGTTATCCTACACTTTTGGTCAACCAATGAAGTAGAAATAATTTTTGCTTTGAAAGTTTGTAAGTCTGTAACTGTACCTCACGGTGATTCATTAAAAAATAATGAAAATTTTTAAAATTTTAAAAAAAAGAAGAAAGGAAGAAAGGGGATTACATGATGCCACCATTATAAAAAATACTTTTTGTAATTTATCATTAGAGTTTCCTTAAGATTTTTTTTATTTTATTGAAACACCGTAAGAGAAGTTGCAAAGTTTTCTGTTTAAGTCTCAGTCATACAATGATGAAACACCTGACCCTTCACCCTGCACATTTTCCAACACCAAAAACCCCAGAATACTTTCCATCCTACATCCTCACCCTAATTGTGTGGCAGACAATTTCCATGTTACTCTCTCTCTACTTTGATTACATTCAATATTTCGACACCAGACCCACCATTTTTTTTTATATTTTTCTTTTTTTATTAGTGAAACACCATGAGGTACAGTTGTAGATTTACAATTTTTTGTGCTTGGGTTTGATTATACAATGATCAGATACCCATCCCTCCACCAGTGCCCATTTTCCACCACCATGGATAATATCCCCCCACCCCCATCCCCCCATCCCCCCCGCCTCTGTGGCAGGGCAATCCCCTGTGTTCTCTCTCTCCTTTTGGGTGTTGTGGTCTGCAAAAGAGGCTTTGAGTGGCAAACATGTTCAGTCCATAGTCCACTTTCGACATGCATCTCCCCTCCTGGGAGGATCCTCCAAACACCCTTTATTTGGTGTTCCCTTCTCTATCTGAGCTGCCCTTTCCTCTAGAATGCCCAACTGGCCACTAAGCTATGGGGTAATCCTCCTGGTGCTGATCTCAGCTATTCTTGGGTATTAATCTCATATTTTGTTACTTTATATCCCCCAGATGAATGCAATCTTTCTATGTCTATCCCTCTCTTTCTGACTCATTTTGCTTAGCATGATACTTTCCATGTTGTACCACTTGTATGTAAATTTCATGACTTCATCTTTTCTAACAGCTACATAGTACTCCATTGTGTAGATGTACCAAAGTTTCTTTAACCAGTCATCTGTTCTTGGGCGTTCAGGTTTCTTCCCAGACCCACCATTTTTATTTGGGATTTTACCCCAACACTCAGATCTGCCGAAAAGGCAACATTAGACAATTTGTTTTCTATTGCTGATTATGAATTGCATATGATGATTTTGGAATTCTGAAGTTTTAATAATTAAATCTGGAGGGATTTCTGGCAAAAGCTTCTGGGTTTCGAGCTGTGTTTCTGAATCTCTGGGATCATGGCTGATAAGCAGCTCGATCAGCAGTCAGAGGGCTCGTTTGTCCCTTAAGATATTTGAAACCATAAAAAATACTAAAAAAAGAAAAAAGAAATAATTTGTGCTTGCTGAATTGAGAGAAGAACCAGTTGGACAAGACCATAGAGAAGATGTTCAAGAGTTTGTTGTTTCATGGTCTGAAGGTGTTAGACTACGGAAGCTGAAAGTTAGATTGCTTTAAAGAAATTTTCTGATCTCCGTCACTGACAATACCCAATCAAAAATATCTCGGCAAAAGCAGAACTGGAGAGAATTGCTCTGTGCTATGAAGGCAGAAAAGGATTAATACCAGCCAGAGGGCACTTTGACCATTCCCCTTGTGACTTTCTTACTTATCAAGAGTTTGTTCAGTTGAAACATTTAGATGGAGAGATTTTTGCCATTTTCAACACAGATGCTTTGGGCTGATTGTGGTTTCTATGGTTTGCATGCTTCCTGTGACCTACTAAAATAGATGGTGAGTTCTAGGATTATACTTTTGGTTAAAAATAATGATATGAACTAATAGTACCCCTACATAAAAAGCAGTTTTATACTATGACATGTACTGGTTGTATTTTCATAAAAGAATACTAAGAAAATTATTTCTACTCTGTTAACCCAGATAACAAAGTGATACCAGTACACATAGTCCCAGCAAGAAAGCTCAGAAGTTGCAAGTAGTCTCTGGGAGAAAAGTGTCAAACAGCCCAGGTCAGACAGATATCTCCCTTATCATCACAGTCAACACCACCTCTAACCTTAGACTAATATTCCTTATGAATGTAGGTGCAAGACTTCTAATAAATTACTAGTGACCTGAATCCAAAAATCACATGAAAAGGGTTAATATGGGGCTGGACAAACAGTACCGTAGGTAGGTGCTTGCCTTGCATTTGGCTGAACCAGGTTAAATTCCTGGAAACCCATATGGTCCCTGAGCCCACCAGGAGTGATCCCTGAACAGAGTCAGGAGTAAGCCCTGAGCACAGTGGGGTGTAGCCCCCAAAACAACAACAAAGATTGATATATCTTAAAATAAAAAATATAATAAACCTGGTTTATTGGTTTATTAACATGGTTAAGTGAGTTTATCAAAGCAATGCAAGGGTGACTTATTATATGGCAATAAACCAATATGTACACTACTTTAACAGAATGTAGAGGGGGAAATACAATCATATCAACTAACTAAAAAATAATCTGAAAATATTCAAAATCATTTTATAACAGAAACGTTCAAAATAGTAGAAATTTGAAAACATCTCCAACATGATAAATAAACATTTGTTATGCCACACACGTAGCTTTATATTCAATGATTGAAAGAAACCTTTTCCTCTAAGATCAGGAACAAGACGCGGTGCTCAGATCTACTGCTAGTGTCTAGCAGTCAACTGAAAATTCTAACCAAGATAAGTCAGGTAAGATAAGACAATGAAAGGAAAAACAAGCAAGATTGTAAATCACTAGCAAGACTCAGAGAGGGAGAGAGAGAGAGAGAGAGAGAGAGAGAGTCTCCTAATAAAATGAAAGAAAGGATGTCACTATAGATACTGCAGAAATTCAAAAGCTCATCAGAGACTACTTTGAAAATCTATAAGCTGTTAAATAGAAGAAATGGATAAATTCTCGGACTCCTATAACCTCTCAAAGCTAAACCAAGAAGATATGGAACATCTGAACAGAACCATCACTATCAGAAAAGTCAAAATGGTAACCAAAATTCTCCTAAAAAAAAATCCCAAACTCAAATGGATTCTCTAGTGTGTTCTTTCAAACTCTTACAGAAGACTTACTGCTAATGCTTTTCAGGAACTTTAAGAAAATTGAAGTAAAAGAAGCACTTCAAACAGTTTCTATGAAGAAAACAGTACCCTGATACCAAAAGCAGACAGAAATACCACAAAAAATATAATAATAGACTGATATCCCCGATACCCATAGATGCAAAGATTCTCAAACTGAATCCATCAACTCACTAAAAAGATAATACACCATGACCAAGTTGGACTCATCCCAGACTGTAAAGATGGTTTAACATACATATGTCTATCAATATAATACACCATATCAATATGAGAAAAAAATCTCACCAGATTAATAGATATAGAGAAAGCATTTGACATGCTCCAACCCTCAATCATGATAAAATACTTTCAAGAAATTGGGAATTGAAGAAACTGTCTGCAACATAGTCAAAACCACTTAACAAAAGCTCACAGAAAATGTTCTATTCATTGGGGGGAAAACTAAAATCCTTCTCACTAAGATCAGGCACAAGATAAGGTTGCCCACTCGCACCACTTCTATTCAATATAATACTGGAAGTCCTTGCCATAGCAATTAGGCAAGAAAAAATATAAAGGGCATCCATATAGGAAAGGAAGAAGTCAATCTCTTGCTATTTGCAAAAATCATAATTCTATATTTAGAAAACACTAAAGATTCTACAAAAAATCTCCTAGAAACATATTTGTATAGTAATATGGCAGGCTACAAAGTTTTTAACATGCAAAAGTCCATAACTTTTCTATATGCAAATAATGTAATGAAAAATTTTTTTTTAAAAAAACCTATTCACAATTGTGTCTCAGAAAATCAAGTAACTGAGAATCGGTTTAATCAAAGTTGTGAAAGACCTATACAAAGAAAATACAAAACAATTCTTAAATAAATAAAAGAGGATATGAAGAAAGCAGAAGAAACCCATCTTCTGCTCATGAATTGGGAGGGTTAATATCAGAGTGGCAATATTCTCCAAATCATTATACAGATTCAATGCAGCTCCTATAAAGATACCCCTGACATTTTTCAAACAAATAGATCAAATCTTTCTGAAATTCATATGGAACAATTTTCCCCATACCACATAGTCAAAGCAATCCTTGGGAAAAATAAGAAAAGAGGCATCACTTTCCCAAATTTTAAACTGTACTACAAAGTAGTAGTAATTGAAACAGCATGGTGCTCAAATAAAGACAGACCCTCTGATCAATGAAATAGAATTGAAAATCCAGAGACAGAGCCTCAGTTATGTGATAAGTTAATCTTCAATAAAGGAGCAAAAATATGAAGTGGAGCAAGGAAAATCTCTTTAACAAGTGGTGATGGGAAAACTGGTCAGTCGCAAGAAGAAGAAGAAGAAGAAGAAGAAGAAGAAGAAGAAGAAGAAGAAGGAGGAGGAGGAGGAGGAGGAGGAGGAGGAGGAGGAGGAGGAGGAGGAGGAGGAGGAGGAGGAAGAAGAAGAAGAAGAAGAAGAAGAAGAAGAAGAAGAAGAAGAAGAAGAAGAAGTAGTTATACTTTTATTTCCCAATGCTGTCCACAAATGATATTGAACCTGAATCCATAAGGCACATAGAGGAAAATATAGATATAAATGTCCATGACATCGAAACTAGAAGCATTTTTAAAGATGAAATGCCACTGACAAGGCAAGTGGAAACTACAAACAAATGGAATTGCATTAAATTAAGAAGCATCTGCAACTGAAAGGAAACGAAGACCAAAATACAGATAGCCCACAGATTGGGATTTTTTTTTTCTTTTTGGGTCACACCCGCCATTGCACAGGGGTTACTCCTAATCCTGGTTCTGCACCCAGTGCTCTGGGGATCATATGAGATGCTGGGGATCGAACCCGGGTTGGCCGTGTGCAAGGCAAATGCCCTCCCCGTTGTGCTATCGCTCCAGCCCCGGGAATTTTTTTTCATTGAATCACCATGAGATACATAGTTATAAAGTGTTCATGGTTGGATTTCAGTGAAACAGTATACCAACACCCATCCCTTCACCAGAGTAAATTTCTTACAACCAATGTCCCCAGTTTCCCTCCTGAAACCTCCCCAGCCTGGCTCTGTGGCAGGAAATTTTCTTCTCTCTCTCTCTCTCTCTCTCTCTCTCTCTCTCTCTCTCTCTCCCTTCTCTCTGTATTGCTCTCTCTCTCTCTCACTCTCTCTTTCCTTTTGGGCATTATGGTTTGCAATACAAGTTCTGAAACTTTATCACGTTTATCCCTTTACCTATTTCCAGTTTTTGTCCTACACTCAGTTTTTGTCCAGAGTAATCCAGCTATCGCCGTCATAGTGGACTTCTCTTTCGTAACTGCCATCCCTGCTCTACCACTTGGAGCAAGCTTCCAACCATGGGCCAGTCCTCTTGGTTCTTGTTTCTACTGTCCTTGGCTATTAGGTTTCTATTATGTTCTTTTTATAGAATGGGCGAAATTATTTGCCCACCACTTATCTAATAAAGGGTTAATATTCAAGAGATAAAGCACCTGTAGAACTTTACAAGAAAAAAGACCCCCAAAATCATCAAAACTGGGGAGAAAAGATAAACAAAAACTTCCTCAAAGATTAAATACAAATGATCACAAAGGTCATATGAAAAAATACTCTATCACCAATCATAAGGAAAATGCAAATCAAAACATTAAGGGTGACCACGAATCACCTTCATGCTGCCATGCAAGCGCATCTACTGGCCTTTCTCCAGAGACTCATAAATAAATTTCAAGAGAAATCGACAAGCTGCAGAAAATATTTTTGGATATCTGTGCAAGGCTGAGACATCTGGGGTACACCGGAGGGGGGTCAGGTCAGCCCAGTGCCTGCCAAACAGATCCCTACAGCAGCTTGCTCCCACATTCCAAAATTGCTGCCATGACACCAGCTGGACTCCATCATCTCAGGACAAACCTCACTGAGAAATTAGGCTGCCGAAAATTCAGGTATGCGGGTTTTTGTGACTGAAATATCCAGGCTTTCTCAGACTTGAAATGGGCTACCCTTTTCACCTCCTTGTTCTTCTGGAAGCCCAGGCAGTCACATCCATACCCCATAGCTGCCACCCAGTTAAAAATTTAACTCCAGATGCACTTTCTTGAGCACAAAGCCACACTCATGGTTGTGTGAGATTTCAAACTCTACAACATTGATAAGCCAGTAGCAGCACACCAGATTGGACGGGATGCAACCAATCTTGATTAACAAAGCATAAACACAGAAAGCTTAACCTGTAACAACATCTTAGTAATCTCTCATACAAGGAATTATTGAGAAATTTATTGATGAAACGCAGCAATTTATGAGATACATCTCTCCATGCTAAGATACAACAATTTACACTAATTTTCTTCTAAGGTAACATTTTTTGATCATTCTGTTAGCAAGTTACTGATAACAAGCAATATAAAATAAATTATTCAGGGCCTGCTGGGGGGGGAAGTCTTACGGGGTGGTTGGGAAAATTGGAGACAATGGTGGAGGGACGATGTAATGGTGATGGGATTGGTATTGGAATATTGAATGCCTATAACAATTCATCATGAACAACTTTGTAAATCACAGTGTTTGCCTTGCACATGACCGATCCGGGTTCAATTTCTCCACCCCTCTTGGAGAGCCCAGCAAGCTACCGATAGTATATAAAGTATAGGGGAAAAATTTACATATATATAGGCCTTTCCTATTTTCATGTAAACTCCACAATATATTAACACAGAATTTTTAAAAAACATTTATTAATGACAGGTGAGACATAATTATTGCCATAATTAGATCTAAATCTAAAACAAAATTTAATGTAATATACTTTAGATTTCAGAGTTGTAAACTTATATACATATAAATTAGAATAGACATTTTATTATATTGTATTACATGGTTTTAATTTTCTTTCTTACATAGATTAAAATCATACAGTAATCAAATTGGCTCTTATTGATTTATTTTCTGATCATTCTTTTTAGCATTTCTTAAAATTTTGTTGGGATAAGTAATATAAAGTACATCTGCTATCATCTAAGGGAAAGATTGGGATTGGCAGGGAAATTGGGGATATTGGTGAAGGGAAAGTCACACTGGTGGTGTTGGAACACTAAATGCTTGAAACAACTGTATAATGAACAACTTTGTAAATCATGGTGTTTTTAATGAAAATTAATTAAAAAAAAACCAACAATGAGAATCCACCTCACACCAAACAGACTGGCACTCATCACAAAGAAGAACAATAACTAGTGCTGGTATGGATGCTGAGAAAAAAGGTATCCTCATTCACTACTGGTGAGAATGTCCACTGGCCCAGTCTTTTTGAAAACAATATGGACATTCCTCAAAAAACTAAGAATTAAATTCCATAAGACCCAACAACAGAACTCCTGGATTATATCCTAAGGACACCAAAACAATGCAGAAAAGACATCTGCATTCTTATGTTCATTGCAGCACAATTTACAATAGCCAAAATCTGGAAATAACCCAAGTGCCTCAGAACAGACAAATGGATAAAGAAACTATGGTACATCCACACCGTGGAATACTACACAGCTATTAGAAAACATAGTCATAAAATTTGCTGATACATGGATGAATCTGGAGAGTAACATGCAGAGTGATGAGTCAGAGGGAGAGAGACAGACATAGAGTGATTGCACTCACTTTCAGAATACAAAGAAATACAGTAGGAAAATAATGACAACAGAATAATACAAATAATGAAGAAATGAAGGTCAGGTTAACTGGTCCTTAGTGAAGCTTGTCTCAGTTGGGGTAAGGGTGGAGTGAGGGCTTAGGACAGGGGAGGGACCACTACCACAATGATAGGGAGAAGTGATCATTCTGAACGAAAACTGGGTGCTCAAAGGGATGAAGTGATATGCATGATACCCTTTTAGTAACAGCATTGCAAACTACAGTACCTAAAAGGAAAAAAACAAAAAGGAAAAGTGTCTGCCATAATGGTAGGCTGGAGAATGGGAGGGAAATGGAGGACATTGGTGGAGAAAAGTGGACAATGGTGAAGGTACTGGTTTTAGAACATTGCAACCTGAAACTCAATCATTAATAACTTGTAACTTGGTATTTCATGGAAATTCAATAATTATTTTTTAAAAATGAGGCAACCATCTAAACTGGAAAGAGGTAAAATATCTCTTTCCATAGATGCCATGATACTATAAATAGAAAAATCCCTCCCATTGAAAAAACTGTACTAGAATTAATAAAGCTAAGCAAATATGCAGAGAACAATCAATGTACAAAAATTCAATTGTTTCTATATGCTAGCAATGAAAATTTTGAGAACAGAATTACAATGAGACGTTCAAGGGCATAAAAAATAATAAAATACGTAGGAGATAAAAGATTTATATACTAAATGTAAAGCACTGTTACAAGAAATTAAAGAGGAACTAAATAAAAGGAAGGACACTTCTTGTTTATGGATTGTAGAACTTAGAATTGTGATGTCATTAATACCCAAATCTGCCTAAAGAACTAATGCAATCCCTGTCTCCGATGGTCTTTTGCAGAAATACAAAGCAAACTCTTACGTTCATTGCAGCACTACTCACAACAGTCAAAATCTGGGAAAAAACCAAAATGTCTAAGAACAGATGACTGGATAAAGAAACATGATTCATATACAATAATGTAGTACTGCGCTTCTACAAGAGAAGACATAATTTGTAATTTCTGCTACATGCATGTAGTTGGAGGGTGTTAAGCTGAATGAAGTCAGTCAGAAGGAGATGGATAGATGCAGAATATTCTCTCTCATATTCAGGATATGAAGAATCATAGTGTGTGAATAAACAATGACCAAAGGCAACTGAATCTAAGAACTGTTTGCAGAACTGAGTTTATCACATGGGGGTGGGGCTGATGGGGGTACATAGGGACTGGAAAAGACATACTGGTGAAGAGAAGTGGACACTAGTGGAGAGTGTGGAATTGGAACATTGTATTCATGAAACATTATCATGAACCATGTAAATCAGTGCCTCAAGTGAAAAAGAACCCCTTTCTACCTTAAGTTTATAAAACTTGTTTTCTAAATGTGTCATTATTCTTTTGTTTCACACTAGACCTACCTGTGATTAATTTGGAACTTATTTTTGTATGTAATTTGAGGATAAGAATGTTTTTTTCTTTTTACTAAACAATTAACTATAAAATTATTGAATAGTTTATCCTTTCCCTGATTTTTGGGGGGGCACACCCAGTGGTGCTCAAGGTTTACTCCTGGCTGTGTGCTCAGGGATCAGTTCTGATGGGCTTTGTGGACTATATGGGGTACTGGGGATCAAATGAGGGTTGACTGCATGTAAGGCAAGGGACTTCCTTGCTGTACTTCTCTCCCCTTTCCTTTTCCTTATTTTTAAGGTTTCTTTTCGGATATAATTCAAAAACCATAAAATGCACATATCTAAAGCTCAAGCTTTACTTTTTAAAAAGTGTGTATATACTTTATTTTCATAAAAGTAGCTCACAATAATTTATTACAGATAATATTCAAACGCCAATCCCACCCTCGAGCACCTTTCCACCACAATAAGAGGGAAGTGTGTGAAAGTTGTTGTATATCATTCTGGAGCCATTTAAGCCCGAATATAAGAGAATACAAACACGTATGTTAAAACTAAACAAATGTTTGGTACTTTTGATAAGTGAGATAGAGTGTAAGAAATTCTCCAGGAAATTCTGCGTTCTCTTCCAGAAGCTTTAGTTTATAGTCTCTGGGTCCTGACTGTTGATGAGATTACATGCGCTGGGGGAAATTTTTGGGTGTGACTGCCAAGCTATTGGAAAACTGGGGAGCTGGGGGGAGGAGACCCAGTCTCTATCCGAGGTGACTTAGAGATTTCAGTCACAGGTTTCTGCATACCTAGGCTTTTCTGCCAATCCCCTCTTGAGTGAGGCTCATCTCCTCTTGGGTGAGTCAAGCCTTACTTTTAAAGAAATACATTCATAGAATTGTTACTCTCCAAATTTTCAATATCCCCAGAAGAAGCCATTTACTCATTACTGGTTGGTAAATTATGATTTCCTTTCTCATTTCCTGGATACACTAGGAAAATATTAACCTACACTTGGTCTATTCTATTTGCCAATTCTGGGTATTCCATCAATGTTGTCTGGACAGAATGATCGAGAGTCTTTTGTGACTGCCTTCTTGCACTTAGTAGGATGTTTTCAAGGTACACCCCTGTTGCAGCATGTGTCACTGCTTCATTTCTCTTATTGCTAAACAGTCCTACATGGATAACCACATTTTACTTATCCTCTCATCAATTGAAGAAATTTTAGGTAGTCTTCACCTTTTTAATCTCTCAGGAATAAAGCTGATGCAAACATTTGTGAGAAAGTTTTGCATGGACATGTGTTCATTTCTCTGGGATACAGACATGGGAGTTAGAATTCTAGTTCATATGGTAGTTTCATTTACCTTTTCAGGAAACAGTCAAACTGCTTGCCATAACTCCTGTTGTTCATCTTTCATTACTACCAGCAGCATATGAGGGCTCCAGTTTTCTTCATATTCTTGCCAACATTAGTTCTTATCTGTGTTTTTAATATAGTCATCTGGGTGAGTGTGATTTAATATCTCATTATGGCTTTAACTTGATTTTGTTGGGCATTTAAAAAGTGCATTTTAGTGTCTCGTTGGAGAAATAGTTATCCTTATGCCCAATTTTATTTATTTTAAATCTTTTTTTAAATTTTAATGAATCACTGTGAGGTAGTTACAGACTTACAAACTTTCATGAGCGCATTCTAGGCAAACAATATTCAAGTACCCATCTCTCTATCAGTGCTCATTCTCCACCACTAATGTTCCCAGTATCCCTCCCCCCATCCCACCCCTTCCTACCTCCTGCCTCTGTGGCAGGCACATTCCCTCTTACTCTCTCTGTCCTTTTGGGTGTTATGGTTTTCAGTATAGATATCAAGTGGCCATCATGTTTGGTTCATAGTCTATGTTCAGCACACTTCTACTATCCCGAGTGATTCCTCCAACAATCGTTTACTTAGTGCTTCTTTCGCCATCCCAGCTACATTTTCCCCCAGCACATGAGATCGGCTTCCAAGCCGTGGGGCAATCCTCCTGATCCTTATTTCTACTGTCCTTAGGTGTTAGTCTCCTATTATGTTACTTTACATTCCACAAATGAGTGCAATTATTTTACGTCTGTCTCTCTCTTTCTGACTCATTTCACTTAGCATGATACTCTCCATGTTGATCCACTTATATAAAAATTTTATTATTTCATTTTTTTCTAACAACTGCATGGTATTCCATTATGTAGATATACCAAAGTTTCTTTAACCAGTCATCTGTTCTAAGGCACTCAGGTTTTTTTCCAGATTCTGGCTACTGTAAATAGAGCTGCGAAAAACAAACAAGTGCAGATGTCATTTCTACTGTGCTTTTTTGCATCTCCAGGATATATTTCCAGATGTGGCATTGCTGGGTCAAATGGGAGCTCGATTTCTAGTTTTTTTTAGCGATAGCACAGTGGTAGTGTGTTTGCCTTGCACACAGCCAGCCTGACCAAGCCGGGTTCAATTCCTCCGCCCCTCTGGAAGAGCGCAACAAGCTATCGAGAATATCTCGCCTGCACGGCAAAGCCTGGCAAGCTACCCATGACATATTCAATATGCCAAACACAGTAACAACAAGTCTCAAAATGGAGACATTACTGGGCCCGCTCGAGCAAATTGATGAACAATGGGAGGAGAATACTGCACTGCTATAGTCTATATTGTTTTCCAAAGAGGCTGGACCAGTTGGCATTCCCACCAGCAGTAAAGGAGAGTCCTTCCCTGCATCCATATCAACACCGGTTGTTTTTGTTCTTTTGGATGTGTGCCAGTCTCTGTGGTGTGAGATGATATCTCATTGTTGTTTTGATCTGCATCTCCCTGATGATTAGTGATAAAGAGCATTTTTTTCACATGTCTTTTTCCTTGTCCAATTTAAAAATTGAGTTTATATTTTTTGGCATTATGGTTTTTTGTGTGTTCTTCATGTGATTATATATTCTGAATAAAAGTCTTGTTTTTTTGCTGTAGTTGTGGAGAACACTCCTGGTGATGCTTGGTGAGGGCAGACAGTGCAAGGCACATGCTCTTACCACTTGAGCCATATCCCTGGTCCTCAATGCAAATCTCTAATTAGGCACTTTCAATACAAATACTTTCTTCCATAGATTTTGATATCAGCAAAGGGTGAGTCTTTAAACTGTGTTCATTCTCCTTCTCAAGATTTTTCTTAGCTCTTTTGGGTCCCTTGCTTTTCCATACCAATTGCATGGTCAGTATCTCAATTTCTGCAGAGATATCAACTAGGGTTTAAGAGAGTTTGATTTAATATGAAGATCAATTTGGAGGATTATTGCCAAATAACAATATTGAGGGTTATTCTTCTGTTTTTGCCGCCCCCTCACCTTCAGGCATTGCTTCTACCCATAAGGGCATTTAGTGATCTAGAACAGCTCCAGCACCATGCTCACCATCACACAGAGAGCAGAAATGAACAAATGAAGAAGAAAAAATGATAACAAGGCTTTTATTTTTAAGGATATTTTGCAGAAGTTCTGTATAGAACTTCTGTTTACTTCTATTCGACAGAACTTAGTAATACCCAGTGGGAAGGGAGGCAGAGGAAAACTATAATTATCTAGGACATTACTCCTTAGAAAGATGGGGTCACTGAGTAAGTTACAGGTGAGAAACGTCTCAGATTCAGAATTTGGGTGTCTTTCTACCCTTCTCTTCTTCTATTAGAAGTGGTAGATATTTACCATGGTCTCAGACTCTAAGCTATAAGTTGCCACTGCCTTAACTATCATTTCATTTCTTTGTGAATCAGAGGATTCTGACTTGTAAATGCATCTTCAGTAAAATAACATTTTCACCTTCCTCTCTCTTTGAAGTTTGTCTTTTCTTTTACAACTATTTTGTGGCAGTCTTCATCTCTTCATCCTCTAGACCAGACAAAGACCTTTCATGAGAGGTTTGGAACCTTTGCTCTGAAGGACTCTCGCAGTTACAGCACTGAAGGACTTTGGGCCAAAGTGTAATTTCTAGATAATGTCTGGATCCTCCAACCTCCTCAGGCCTTCAAGAACAGGGAAAGAGCCAAAAATCAAGAGCCTTCTCTCTGAAACAAAAACTCTCACTTGACCGCTGATTTAAAGAAGTAGCTTGTTTCCAATCTCCACCAACAGCATGGCACCTCTTTCCATTCTCCTGGCTGCCATCACCTATTTTTTTTTTGCCTTCAGGCTTGTGGTTTAGCTCCACCCTCCACATTGGTTTTCTGCTCTACTTTTGGTTTCCAGAGATGCTTGCTTTACAATGTGAATTTGTATTGTGGAGGGAATGTGTGTGTGTGTGTGTGTGTGTGTGTGTGTGTGTGTGTGTGTGTGTGTATTTTACTACTGCTATATCTTTATAGCACTAAGGGCATAACTGAGTAGGAATAAATTACTAAGTTATCTTCAAGAGAAATAAATGTTTTCAAGGAACTGAAAGAAATCCAAAGTGGCCAAAGTGCAATTAGTGTTGGGGAATCTGGGGCGAAGGTGGTGGGGGTGAAGGAATGTATCGATAGGGAGTTTAGTGGAAGGCAAAATTGTAAAGGCATCTGATCAGGAACATGTAGAAGGGGAGCAAGAAATGACATACTTATACCCTGTGTGGTCTGAGATCACCTATGAGAAGAACTTCTGTTTGTTTTGTTTTAGTGTCACACCCATCTGTGCTAGAGGGAACTCTGGGTTTGGTGCTCATGAGACTATGGGGTGCCAGAAGTTGAACCTAGTGCATGCATGCAAAATTTAAGCTCCAAGCCCTTTGAGCCAGCCCCTGGCCTCTCTGAGAAGAATTTGACTGTAACTTAGAAGTAGCAAGTTGGAAAGTTGGGAGCTTCCAGACTCTTCAGACTTTCCCCTGACTTCTCTCTCAACTCTGGCATGATTGTGTGTGTGTGTGTGTGGGGGGGGAGGGGGAACCAAACTAAAAAGAAAAAAAAAGAATTCTATTATTTAAGAAGTATTTTCGTAGGGTCTTAGATTATTATATGGGTTCACGAAGGGTGGGGGTGGGGTGGGGATGTTGTATTATATTTTGCTATCTTTTTCTCTTTTATTTACTGTCACTGGTTAGCAGTTTTTGTTTGTGTCCTTACTGTTATTATTACTATCTCTTGTCATTTGTGGAGAATCAGTTCATGTGGTCCTTTTGCCATTAGGTATGGCTTCTGAGTTGTATTAATCTGGTGGGAAATCTAACAGGCGGCCTTTCAGATTCTGATCTTTTCCTGCTCCTCCTACAGGATGGAAACCAAACAAAAACAGTTAAATTCTAAAGATTGTTCTCTCGGGGCGGGGGCCCGGAGTGATAGCACAGTGGGGAGGCATTTGCCTTGTACAAGGCCGACCTGGGTTTGATTTCTAGCATCCCATACAGTTCCCCGAGCATGGCCAGGAGTAATTCCTGAGTGCACGAGCCAGGAGTAACCCCTGTGCATCGCCGGGTGTGACCCAAAAACCAAAAAAAAAAAAAAAGATTGTTCTCTCCATCCTGGTCCTCAGTCCCCAGGCCCCAACTTTCCTTTTAAAGACAGAATGGACTAGGGACACCCACATCACACTTTGGACCCGCCCTAGGAATAGAACATGCATTCATTAAATGTTGACTGAACACTATACTAACAAAACAAATATAGATATCTGAAGTGTAATAAAATATCTGTGCAAGCCAGAGAATTTGTGGTGTGTATGCTCAGCACTTATTTCTGGCTATGTGCTCAGGAATCGCTCTGGGTAGTGCTCAGGGGACCACGTGCTGTGATGTGGATTTAACTGGAGCTAGCAGTGTGCAGGGCAAGCTCTTTACCCCACATACTATCTCTCCAGCCCAAGCTGGAGATTTTTTTTGGGGGGAAGGGGTTCATACCTGCCAGTGCTCAGGGGTTATTCCTGGCTTTGCATTCAGGAATTACTCCTTAATAGTACCTGGGATTCAGGGATCAAACCTGGGTTGGCCGAACCTGGGTTGGCTGCATGCAATGCCAGTGCCCTACTAATTTTGCTATCACTTTAATCCAAGCTGGAGAATTTTAATAAAACAGCATAAGATAGAGATCACAATGGTAGATCTCTGGACTGCAGAGATATCAGAGATGGGGGTTTTGATGAAGAACAGTCAGACGAGAAGAATTCTGAAGAATTTTACTTATATCTGTGATGATGGAGAACTCTTCAGGTAGAGGAAATTGCATTAAAAAACATGGATAGAGGAAGGGTAAGAACATAATACTGGTGGGGAATGCATGTCCTTGGGGAGAAATGCAAAAAGTTACATGGACTCTTGGAAATCATGGAAGACCATGAATAGTAAGTTTTAAGTAAAAAGATTTTTATTCCAGATTTGCTTTCAAGACATCGCTGCCTTGACAAGGTAAATCTGATGGAAGTTGGTACAGTATGGTTGAGGCCAAAGAAACCTTCTGTAGAGATGAGCCAGGCAGCCATTACAAGTTATCTGCTGTAAGGTGACAGGAGACAAGTCAAGGGATGGGAAAGAGGATAGATGAAGATGAGGGACTGAAGAGACAATGGAATGTCTGTTACAGAGTCAGAGTGGCTGTGAACATGTTAGATTCAGAACTTAGCTTCATGTTCATTTGTCACATCAGTCAGGTCGGTCTTTAAATGAGAGTTTCTAGATCCTCATTGTTCAAGAGTGAGCCACAACCTGGCAGCATTAACATCACCTGAGATTTTAGAAATGCATTTTCACAGGCCTCATTCAGACTGTGGGGTCGCTGACGGGTTGAAGCAATCACTGCTCTCAGGGTTGAAGCAATCAGTGCTCACACAAGCCTGACAGATGATTCTGATGAATGCTAAGATTTGAAAATCAATGGTCCAGAGCACTTTACCTCTGCAGACCAGCACTGATTCATGCACCTGCCTATGGACTGCAGTCTACCACTGTGGTAGACCGATGGTTTCTAAACATTTTATGCCTGAAACAAGCATCCATCTGCAGACAGGCAGGAAAAAAAAAAAACAACAAAAAAACAAAAAACAAAAAACCACTGGTCTAGAGTAAAAAGGGCAGAAAGTAAATATGTAGTTTTTATAGAAGAATGGCCCAAGATATGTAGTCAAGGACAATGTGTGCAGGTCTAGAATCATCTCTAACAATCTGGATGACAAATAAAATTCATGGGCTTTGCAGTCAGCCAGCCAATGGTGGAACCCTAGTGCTTTCAGTGTCCTGATGATGACCATTCTGCCCCCAGACTGCTATACTCAGATTTCTACTCGAGTATCCTAAATAGGCTCTTACTCTTACCAGGTCCTTTTCTGTGCAATGAGACCATCATCCGCATTCTCTGCTTCTAAGAGTGCTCAAAGGTTGCCCCACACCACTTTATTTAGAAATGTAAAGTTTAATATAGAAGTGCTCAGGTGTAGCTGAGCTGATTTTCCAGGAAGATGACTCAATTGCAAGTTTTGGCCTTGCCTTAGTGCTTTCTTTTCTTAAACGAATATTTTTCGATTTGACGTTGCATTTTATTTTCTTATATTTTCTCCTTCCCTTTTTAGTTGTTTGTTGTTTCGGGCCATGACTGGGATTGGCACATACTTGGTTCCAACACTGTTAGTGTTGCTGACTAGGGAAAACTCATGGGAGAGATGTCAGTTAATGTAGTGAATAAACTGTATTAAACGTGCTGGTCTGCTGAGCCAAGCTACCCAGCAGTGACTGTCCTGCCTGTCTCTGACCCTAGTAAGGACACACTTGATTGTGGTGCTGAGGATCCCAAATAGCATGTCACGGGAATTGCGTTCTGCACATGGGGAAGTATCAGGGCTAAAACTCAGCCTCACACTGCTAGGAGGTGCTCTTTCATGGTCCTACTCACTTGAATGTTCTCCCAGCAGGCGGATGCCTTCCTCAAGCCTCAGTTTTGAATATCATAAGACAGGTATGCTCACCCCTAACTTTCTACTCTCCAAGAGACCCCAAAATAGAATGCAGATCCAGAGTTTCTTTGTAAGTTGTGATGTACATGTTAATTATTATTCATGCTATTATAATGAATGGAAAAGGTCCTATTTCCTAGAGCAGCAGGTCTCAAATCGTAGGGTAACAGAATTTTCTCTTGGACTTGATAAGGCTCTCTCCCTTCATTTCCTGACTCTCACACTGGTCAAACTCCAGAGTTTCTGATTTCTGAGGCCTGGGTGGGACCAAGAGTGTATATTTATTGCAATTTCCCAGGCAATGTTACTATTGCTGACGGGGGAAAAACTCAGGGAGAGATGCCAATTAATGCAGTGAATACACTGTACAAACATGGTGGTCCACTGAGACAAGCACTGGACAGGAAATAGCAGTGATCTTGCAGTCTGTCTCTGGCCTAGTTAGTACTGTGATCCCTGGAGGACTTCAGAGCCCTTTCAGTCTCTTTGAGATAGGAAAGGTGAACACCTATTTGGCTCTAACTCACTTTTAGCCAAGAAATTATTCAACTTTAAATCAGAATTGCTTTTGAACTCTAATTTGTAATGATGCAGACTTAATTTTCTCAGAGGTATTTTCCATTGACTAGTTTTTCCCTTTTCTTGATGGAGTAGTCACAGAAGAGGGAGAAGCTTCTGCACATTTTTTGTAAGAAAATTAAATTTCCATTCCTCTTTTGTTTTTAAATAGCTAGAATTTTGACTTCCGCTTTTGGTCTCTTGCTCCTGAGTCCTGCCTTCTCTGAAATGTTTCAGTTCCCTCTCATATATTTTTAAGACTAATTTTAAGTCTTTCAGCAGATGTGGCAATCACACTTTTTGCACAGCTTTTTGAGGGGCCAGGACCCCAGAGGAAGACATTTCTGGAATAAACATGGAGTTTATGTTTCCAAATTTCTTTCATCTTACTTCCAAGGCTTCTGCTTTTAGGTGGTTTTAAAAGATTTTTTTTTTTAATTTTTCAGTCAAACTTGAAGGCTTCTTGCAATTTTTTTAAAAGGCAAAGTTATTTCATTTAGTGACAATTCAGTTTTATTAAAGCATTTTGCCTCTAATAGGCCTTTCTTTTCTTTCTTTCTTTCCTTCTTTCTTTCTTTCTTTCTTTCTTTCTTTCTTTCTTTCTTTCTTTCTTTCTCTCTCTCTCTCTCTCTCTTTCTTTCTTTCTTCCCTATTGTTTCCAGGATTTGCTCCTGGCTCTGTGCTCAGGGATCTCTCCTGGTTGTGCTCAGGGAACCATAGTGGTATTGGGGTTAAACCAGGATAGATCACATGCAAGGAAAATACCTTTAATTCTGTGTTATCTCTCCTTTCCAATCTCCTATTTAGTGCTGTTGGAAAACTAGTTATGTAGGAAACACACTCAATACTTTATACTCAATACTTCTCATCCCTTGTCTGTCTTTCTGATCTTTCAACATTGTTCACAGGTTAATTGATTCTCTTAAAAGTTACAAAGTACTTTAACTCTGAGAATAAATAATGAAATCTTTCAAACCATTAAAGATGGAAAACTTTTCTTCTATCATTAGAAATAAGACAAGAATATTCTGACAGTCCTAGATATAGCAATTAGGCAAGAAAGAGAAGCAAAGGGCATCAAAACTAGAAAGAAATAAATTATCTCTGTTCAAGTATACATAGAAAACTCAAAAGCTCCCACAAAACTCTGTTTGAAGTAATAAATAAGTTACCAAAGTTTCAGAAACACAAAATTGGCATGCAATATTCAGTTACATTTGATACACTAACAATGAACCAAACAGAAAAGAAATAAAGATAATTTCACTTGTAATTTTATTAAAAAAACAATAATATAATTAGCAATAAACTTAATGAATGAAAAATATTTTGTAATTCTGTACAAACTATAATGAAAGAAGTAAAAGGGAATAGAGATAAATTGGAAGACATCCTATGTTCATGAATTGTAAGAACTAATCATTGCTCATAGATCAGTACTGAGACAACCTATATATTTAATGGAATCCCCTTAAAAATTTCAACATCTTTTTATTCAGAAATAGAAAATTCAATCCTAAAACTCAGGGGGGCATCTCTAAGTATCCTGAATGACCAAAATAATTAGGAAAAAACCCAAAGCTGTAGGAGTCAAGTATTCTTATTTCAGACTTTACAAATAATTTAAGCTATGTTTCTACATGAGGATAAACATGTAAGTCAATAGAGTAGGATAAAGTTCTCAGAAATAAGCCCTCAACTATATGGTTACAGGACTGTTTGTAAGAGTACTAAGTTCATTTAAAGTAAATAAGTAGGCAGTATTTTCACAAATGTTATCAGGAAAACTGGGTACTCACTTGAAAAATAGTGAAGCTAGACTTTTTCCATAATCCATATGCAAAATTAGCTAAAAAATAGACTAGCATTTGAGCATACAAGCTAAACCTTTATAACTACTAGAAGAAAATATAAGGTATATCTTCACAAACTTTACAGTGATTTTTTTTTTTTGCCTATCATACCAAAGGCATAGACAACCAAAGATAAAGACAAATTAGGCTTCATCAAAATAAAAATATTTTGGTAATAAATCTTTGTTGATTTATTTTCTCTTCTTATAAAGATGATTATATCACTTCTAGGATTTTTATCTTTTTTAAAATTCAATTCCCTAGAACTTTAGGATTAATATAATATTATCACTAAGGTATTTGTATTAATGTATTTTTCTGAATGTAGTTTTGCTTTATTATATTAGATACTAATATATAGTGAATATCTATTTTATAGCTAATTCTACAGTTAAATTCTTAAGCAGTGTGTGTGTATATATATATATATACATATATATACATATGTATATATATACCAAAAACAGTATAGGATTATTGAATGAATAGAATAAACACATTATACCACCCATTTAGAGACTGGTAAAATTTTCTTGATATACCTGAGAATGGGCTGGAGCAATAGCACAGTGGATAGGGCATTTTCCTTGCATGCTGCCCACCTGGGTTCAATTCTTCCACCCCAATCAGAGAGCCCAGGAAGCTACTGAGAGTATCTTGCTCTCACGGCAAAGCCTGGCAAAGTACCCATGACGTATTCAATATTCCAAAAACAGTAACAACAAGTCTCACAATTTGTTGTGAGACATTAGTGGTGCCTGTTCGAGAAAATCAATGAGAACAGGAGGACAGTACTGCAGTGCTACATACCTGGGAATATTGTACCATAGTATTATTGAACGAATAGAATAAACACATTATACCACCCATCTAGAGACTATTAAAATTTTCTTGATATACCTGGGAATATTCTTTTTGTTCTGATAGTATTAAAGATTTTCAGTATAAAAAATATAAACTGTGGTATCAAACAATACATAAAGGTTTTGTTATGTTTGGGCTTTGGAGCTATACTGGTGGCCTTAGGGACAAGCCCTGGTCTGTCCTCAGGAATTATAATTTTTTTAATTTTAATTTTTTAAAAGACACTATCAAAAATGAAAAGGAATCCCCTAAATGTAAAGCTTTTAAAAATTATAGATCTAATAAAGGACTATATACTAAATATAGCAGAAAATTTTTGTAACTTCACAATAAAAAATCTGGAATAAAAATGGGCAAAAAATTTGAATAGATATTTTCTGAAAGGAGAAAACTGCCAACAAGAATATGAAAAGGTATTCCAAACCATAGGTCTTCAAGGAAATTCAAATCAAAAACACAAAGAACTATTATTCCATGCCCATTAGGATGGCACTATCAGAAAACTAAAACAAGATAAGCATTGGTGAAGACGTGGAGAAACTGGAACCCTGTTTATTGCTGGTGGTAATGTAAATAGCTGTAGCCACTGTATGGCTCCAGAACCGTATGGAATTCCCCAAGAATTGAAGTATAAAGCCACCATACAGTCCTGCATTTCCCATTCAAGATTTACACACTAAAGACTTGAAAGCAGGACCTGCCCCCAAAGAGGTACTTGTGTACCTGCTTTTATAGCAGGTTTATTCACAGTAGCCAGAGAATAGCAAACAGATAGTTCAAGAATAAATGAATGAATAGACAAAATGCATATACATATAGTGGAATACAGTTCAGACTGAAAAAGGAAGGGAATTCTGACATATGTACATTATGGATAGATTATGACACTATTGTCAGTAAAATAAGTCAGTCACAAAAAAGATAAATACATGATTTCACTTCTTCGAGACTCCAAGAATTGTCTAATTTATAGAGACAGAAAGTAAAAAAGATGGGTGCTTTTGTGGGTGTAGGAAAATGGGGAGTTAGTCTTTAATGGGGACATATTTTCCATTGAAAAAGATTTTTAAAAGTTCTGGAGAGGGACAGTGTGATGATTACACAATACAACAAATGTCCTTAATGACACTGAATTGTACATGCAACAACGGTTAAAAACCAACACCTGTATATTAAATATATTTTACAATGAAAAGAAAGTGGTTCCTTGGACTAAATTTCACCCCCTGTTGAGCCTGAAGAGCTGCAAGAAATATTTCAGGGTCGCCAAGGCAGAACACATTCCTCCCCACATGACTCCGGTGAAGATGGGAGGGCTGAGAGGGAGGGTGGTTTGACACTGTCTGCAGAAGAACCACTAGTGGCAACTGAGTTGTAACGATTTTCTATCACACGACACCAGATACCCGTGGAGCTGCTTTTACTCGCCTGCATGCACCCCTGTCTTATCACACATCATCTGCCAAACCTCTAGAGTGCTCGGTGAGGACTAAAGTTAAGATATCTATTCCTTGCCTGATTAAAATCTTCTTTGTCACTCTCCCCACTAGGTTTCATGATGTGAGTAAGATTGAATTCTCTGGTGTGGCACAGGAGACTGAGATCTGCCCCTCCACCTAACTGCCATGAGCTGCAGCCACACCAGGCTGTTTCCGCTCCCCTGGGCAGCACGCAGCTGCACACCGGCCCTCCCTCCTGCCTGAGCCTTCCTTGCCCTCATCCACCCACGAAACACCACTGCAGCTGTCCTTTCCCCCAGCTGGTCTTCCGGCTGCCCTGTCCAGGATCGTTCTCACTAGCATTGATGTCAAGGCAGTGATGAGTGAAATACTTCCCACCCAGCCAGGTCATTGCTTTTGTGCCTGCATGTCCAAAGGACAAGAGTCAAGTCTCTGAGCTTGTTGACAAGTAATTCTCCCTCGTAGCAAGGCAGGAGATCCACCAGGCAAGAAATTTTACATTACACATGGTTGGACCCCTCCCAAGACTTGATAAACTAGAATCCAGTGGAACTGGGAGATATTTGAGAGAGTGAATAACTAGCTTCAGGGCTTGAGGGCTCTAAATAGGAAATGTTGGGGGACAGGGCAGAGAATAAAGAAGGCTGGTTCCCTGGGGAAAACTGGAAAAGTCATACAACAAGACGCCCACTAAAAAAAAAAAATGTAGTCCTATGCAGGATGCAGTGGGACTTGAAAGGACCAGGGGCTGTGGTAGAGGCTGGGAAAAGGTATGAAGCATGTTTTATATTTATATCTCTGGTGCCTGATGTGGAACCAGGTACAAAAGAGATGCTCAAAGAATGAATGAGTGAATGAATGAACTGATGTAATGAAAGTGGTACTGGAGCTAAATCTTGACCCAGATATTATCACAACTGCCTGCAGTGATTTTCAGGGTCAAGGGCAATATTTTCTCAACTTTTCTGAGAACAGTGTCTTCTTTTAGTGTCTAAGGTTATCTGTACATTCTGGATCAGCTGAGCTTTGACAAGCAGAGAATGAGCGTGTTTGTATACATGCACACACATGCATGCACACAGCCTCCCATGTAAACAGTAGTAGCTGAGGCAGCAGATTTGTGCCCACTTCCCCTTTTTCTCTGCATCAACTGCAGGGAGGGAGGCGTCATGCTTTTTCCTAGACGTGTGAGGAAACTTTTGTGTAGCTCAATGAGAACTTGAAGTTTTAGGGTGAGGTGTGTTAAACTGCTGCTCTGGAATCTTCAGTGTGTTCAAAGATCCTCCGAAGTTTTAATAGAATGATGGTTCTACTTCAGTGGGCCTGGGCCTGAGATTTACCTTTTTAATGAGCTCTTGGTAGATGCTAAAAGTACTGGTAGTTTTCCGAGACCACTATTTAATTTCAGGTTTTTTTCTGCAGAGCTTTCCAAGGGATATGCCCAATCAACAGAAGGATCTTAGGTGGACCAAGGGATTGAGCAAGTGAGATCAAGCAGATTGACTTCATTTGCTTGAGTATGCTGAGTAAATGTCATTTTCTATGATGGTGCAGCATGCAAAAGTCCAGAAGCACAGAACAAAAGCACTGGTTCTCCTGTTGGGCAGGTATTAGAACCCCTGAAAAACTAAATCCAGGCTATATCTTACTTCAACGAACCTAGGCTTGTAGGTGACCCTACACACAAAAATTTGAGAAGCCCTTTGCTGATAGGTAACTTTAGAAACCTTGAAAGAGGTGCTCTGGGCTGCAGTAAACTATTCAAGCAACCCTCTCACTGGTCAAAAACAGGAAAGTTCCTCACTACCTTTACTGAAGTATGTCACTGTCACTGTCACTGTCCTCCCGTTGTTCATCGATTTGCTCGAGCGGGCCCAGTAACGTCTCCATTGGAGATTTGTTGTTACTGTGTTTGGCATACTGAAGTATGATTGGCAAATAAAATCGAGAGAGGCTCATTTCTGCTCATTCATTCCAGATGAGGACAGGTACTAAACAGATCATTGGAATATTGTTTCAAGCACCTGGGTTTCCTATTCTGAATGAAATAAGGTAATGCAAGCATGTTCGTAGTTCATCAAACCTTTAGGGAATGCTAGTCTGGGTCAGGTGCCAGGACACGAAGATGAACAGGACAGAGGACAGCTGAAAAACTTCAAGATTATTAACAAAAAAATGAATCTACACAGGTTAGTGCGTACGGGTTTCTTGGAATTCTGAAAAATAATCCAGAAAAGACAAGGGCTTTCCTGAGTCGTCATGGATTCTTGGAGGATCACAGAACAAGATGGACTTTCATTCAAAGAATCCAGCTGCCACAAATATGTTAAAGTGCCAAACTGATATTTTATTTCAGTTATGACTCAATATCGATGTCCACATTGCACTAGAAACTGGGAAGAAGGAAGGGTTTTAATGTTTAATTTTCTCAGAGGTTCACCTTCAATACAACTACCAGTATTGTCCCCAAACACTCAAGCTCCAGTGTCTGATATTTTAAGTCTTTAAATCCTATATTACTAATTATACATTCAAAAAGGGCAATGTACAGATTCCTTTTCCTATTAAAACTCTGAAACTCACTTCAAACAGTATGGAAACTTCTCTGTCCTTCCCTTATTATTATTATTTTTTTGGTTGTTGTTGCTTTGCTTTGGGGCCACACCTGGTGGTTTTCAGGGTTTACTCCTGGCTCTGTACTCGCTGTACTCAAGGGTTACTTCTGGAGGGGCTCAGGGGACTCTATGTGGTGTTGCGGAGTGAACCAGGGTCTATCCCATTCAAAGCAAACAGCTTACCCATTTCAAACTACTTACTATTACTCAGCCCCTGCCTTCCTCTATTTTGATGGTAAGTATGGCCAAAGCCAAGATGACTTTGTGGTCTTCAGCTGCACTCACTTACTGATGAACCTAGGTCATGCACCTGAATTAGAATAGGGTTAAATCTCAGCCTTTGTATAATCAAACGAAAAGAGGAAGTTACTATCTCCAACCTCAGGAATGAGGAAGTAGCATTCATTACACATTCAATAAAGCGTTATCACCAGGAACAGGAATAGTTATCATGTGAATGAAAAATAGAATGAAATCATTGTATCTGAGTACCAAGAAGACAGTTTCACACACTCACTTTGCACATCTGTGATTTTCCAATGACCCTATTGGTACAAAACATGAATTTCCTCCCCCTTTTCCCATACAATTTTTTTCTTGCATTTTCTTTTTTTTTTTAAAATTACTCAATGTTTTCTCTACAAAATGATCAATTAGCAAGTGTTGTGATGAGAAAAATATTGAACTTTCCTGTCCTCAAGAAGGATATGTTCTAATTAAAGAGTCAGAATGCAAAAGACTGGGAAAGATGGCCAACATGCTAGATTGCCCATGTTTGCAAAAAGTGAGGTCCAATTCATGCATAGGGATAAATCTGTCTTCTTTGATAGTTGTGAAGAAAATGGCCTCTGAGCAACTTCATTCCCTGGACACTTCTGGAGCATTGACTCCAAACACTCTTCCCTCAAATAAAATACAAATATATTGGACCCTCCTCTCTGAGAAGTACATATACTCTCTTGAACACAAATGTCTCTTCTATTCCCTCTCCCTCTGAATTCTTCCCACTCCCTTAACATCCTCCCTTTCCTCATATTTCTTGAAATAAAACGGTTTTACTTCAAAAATACCATATTATGTGTGTGTTTTTAATGTTTTCTGCATGGTTTGTGATATGTAATATTTTTGGACCGTGGATATCTGCACGATCAAAAAAAAACATGGATAAAAGGGACTACTGTACACAATTACTTTTGAAGAACCATGCACTGTAGCACTGTCCTCCCGTTGTTTATCGATTTGCTTGAGCGGGCCTAGTAACATTGTGAGACTTGTTGCTACTGTGTTTGGCATATTGAATATGTCATGGGTAGCTTGCCAAGCTTTGCATTGCAAGCGAGACACTCTCAGTAGCTTGCTGGGCTCTCCGTGAGGGGTGGAGAAATCAAACTCCAGTCTGCCGGGTCGGCCTCATGCAAGGCAAACCCCCTATCCGCTGTGCTATCGTTCCAGCCCTTAAAGAATCATATAACAACAAAATAAAACAGAATTTATGATGTGGTGCTATTATTATGTAAGGTTAGCTAATTATTTCTGGGCTGTAAATTGTGCTGATTTTTTTGGGGGGGTGTTGTCTGCTTGCTCTCTTTTAACTTGACTTGTATCTGATGGTTTTCTTTTACTGCTATGTTTTTGTATTTCATTAAGTAAAGACTTTCTAAGTAAAGACTTTCCTGTGCCAAGGGAATAGAAATATTTCTTCGTATTTTCTTCTATCTCTAGCAGAGCTATATTTATTTATTTATTTATTTACATTTATACTCGGCTGGAGCAATAGCACAGCGGGTAGGGCATTTGCCTTGCACGCAGCTGACCCTGGTTCAATTCCTCTGTCCCTCTCGGAGAGCTTGGCAAGCTACCGAGAGTATCCTGCCATCACAGCCTGGCAAGCTCCCTGTGACGTATTCGATATGTCAAAAACAGTAACAACAAGTCTCACAATGGAGACATTACTGGTGCCCATTCGAGCAAATTGATGAACAATGGGAAGACAGTGCTACAGGACAGTTACAGTGCTATATTTATACTTAATATATATGCACTTGAGTGGAGTTAAAGACGATGAAAGTCCAACTGGTATTTCCAAAGGCTTGGGCTTTTGAAACAACTGATTAAAGTGTCCCTAGTAATAAAATCCTTAACATTTTCTGGAATTTATTTCAAACCCTTCTGCTTGATCCTTTTCCTGACTATTTATTGTTGCTGGTCATGACAACCTGGGGTCACACACATGCTCGGCTGTGGTGCTCACTGGCTATTGCATATATTAATTTGCAGCATTTGCAATCTTGCTGACAGGGGTAGGGGTTGAACTCCATTAGTTGGGCTGCTCACACGTACTCTGCTTGTAGGATTTGCTGTCCCAGCAATGATGCAGATACCTATGCTTACTGGGAAGGCAATCTTGGCCACAGTGCTTGCAGTTGGCCACAGTGCTTATATATCTTTTAGTTGTGGTGCTCACACACACAACTCCCTGTGGTGTGCTGGTGATTGCACACCTGCCGTGGTGCATCCCAAAGAGCTGAACTGTCAGGGTTGTTGCTTCTGCATATGTGCAGCCGTGGACACGAAACTGCAACCTCACACTTGCCAAGCAGCCATCCCCAGTCCATAAACTCTCCTCCCCTAAACTCAATATATATAAAGCTTGTTATTTAACTTCATTTTCTATCCCAGATGCACAAAATTAATACTTGAAGTACTGCAATCTGGAATACACTCCCCTGGGGTTACTAAATAGTGGAAGACTCCAGTGAGGAACCTTACTCCAAAAACATATTATACAATACCACATTTATCATAAAATGACTTTTTCTATGCCCGCAATCTTATTATTAAACCTTTAGTTTTGTTCTATTGATACATTTATTCACTTTTACACCAATACCACAGCTGAAAAAGACTAATACTAATGACAAATACTAGTAATAGAAAAGCACCCTTGTATTATAATTTTTCAGACTGAATTGAATTGACTCTGGAAATCAGATTTGATTCCAGAGTAGGTGGAAAAAAGCCATTCTTCTTGCAGAATATTATCTAAACAAGAATTGCCTTGTAGGGATGTGATATATCCTAAGAGGCCCCAGCATGTGCACATCAGATGCCAGACTTGGTCAGGACAAAGATAAGGAGCTTTTTATACTTCATTAGTGCAGTATTCTGACTTAAAATTGAACAAACTTCTAATATGCCCAGGAACTATATTTCTTTTTGATACAGTAACTTCATTGCAGGGGATTTAACCTGAAAAACTAACCCTTAGGCCTCCACTACTGGGCAAGTATGACTGGAAATGGGTCGAGAAACACTACTGGGAGATTTCTAATTTTAAAGTTCAATATGACACATCTTGACTTACTCCTAAAGACCTTTTTTGATGGTAATACTAGCGTATTTATTAGCCAAATATGGATGAATCAGTCTTCATTTTTCCTATTTAACTAAATGTTCCCATATTTTCCTATTCCTTCCAATTGATCCAATTTATATAACTATATCTTATCATTTGATCTATAAATGCTGATGTATACTAGGCAGCAAAAAGCCTGCCAAATATATTGTTGGCAAAGAGCTTCGTGCTGCATTCCTGGATTTACCTACTGAGCAGTTTTGTTCCAAAAGGGAAATATTGGTGTGGCATGAATAGTTATTGGTAGATTTGTGTTGTCTTTTGTGCAAGAACAAATTCATTGTCTGACAGGGAAATGGCATGGCACTGGGCCCAGAGATTAAGCAACAACAACAAAAAAAGGGCAGAACTAATTTATAAAAAAGTGAAATAGAACTGAGAAGTCATTGCCTAAGCATGAACAAGAGGAACTAAACCAGAAGTCCACAAACATGATGCTAGGAAACTGGTCAAAATTTGGTGTGAAAATGAAAGAGTGATATTTGGGCCAGAGAGATTAAACAGCAGGTGAGGTGCTTGCTTTGCATGCAACTGATCCGGGTTCAATCTTTGGCACTGCATTAGGTCTCCTGAACACTACCAGGAGTAATCCCTGAGCAGGGAGCCAGGGGTCAGCCCCGTGGCCTACAGTGCCCCCCACTTTTTAAAAGTGATATTAAAGAGGCTCATCAACTTTGGTCAGAGTTCTCCAGAGTGAATGAGTATTTGTTTTGTAAATTCACACAATTTCTTCTTCCCATTACTCCATCCTGGCATATCTGAGGTTCATATTATTATCTGCCCCTTGGCTGTAATGATCCCTCATATTTAATCCCTCTTAAATTTGTAATACAATGTTTAATTATTCTGCCTTGATTTTTTGTTAAGGTTAGTACCAATCATAAGCACACACTCTAAAATCTGCTTTTGCACAACATTTTATAAAAATTCATCTAACTAAACCCAATCTTTTCCCTCCTCTCCTCTCCAGATACTATTAACAATATTTTTTGAGTTATATCTGAAAATTTCATACATATAATGTAATTTATTTATGTTTGGAGAATAGAACTCTTTATAAAGGGCGTTCTCAATATATCTTTATCTATTGTGGGCTCCAACTTTTTTTCTATTGAAAAGTTCATTTCTTCTATGAATGATAAGCACTCATTTTATAAAAATCAATCAACATAGTGTGGGAGAAAAGAAATCACAATAGTTCTACCAACAAAAGTTTGACATTAGAAAGATTAAGTTGCAATTCCTTTTATCATTTTTCCTCTAAATTCATTCATTACTGAACCTCCAACACTTGAACATTAAACAAGTTCTTGGAATTTATGTTGTAAACAAAACAGACATGATTCTAATTTTTATAAAGTATAATTTAAAAATTAACAAATGGGGACTTGCATGAAAATTGAATAAAAAATACTTTTCCTATTTCTTGTGCTGACTATGACTAACCCCCCTTAACAACCATAAGAAACCGCTAAAATGTGGATAGAAGTAGGCAGAACCAAATCAAGACTTTATAATCCAAAGAACAACATGAGGGTGAATTCACAAGATTTTCCTTATCTCTTATATATTCTTCTCTAGGTCTGGAGAATCCAGAAACTGGCAATAAGTTTATATATGAAATTAACTCCACCAAAAGCCTGTTGTCTTAAGCCAAAGGATTAGATATGCAGGAAGTTGTTAATTTATCCCTGGAGTAACACCAGAGAGAACTATTGGTCCAAATCCACCCAGGAAATCATAGGCTGATGGAGACCATGGTCAGGCAGTAATGATGATGATGCCCTAAACTCTCCCCTTCTCTCATGGTAAGCTGGAGCCAGAGAAGACTAGGTAGTGTGAGATACTCCACTGATGAATAACATTGGGTTGTACTTGCTCCTCCTGCAGGGATCTTAGGTTTATTGAGTTAGTCCCACAACAGTAACCCTGAGGCACACCCAATTCCATCAAGCACTAATAATCCTGTATTGCTTCCTCCTTTCCCCAGCTAGTAATCCATTTAATCAATCATAGTAAACTTACTTGTAATATTTCTAGTCATTTTGTATGAACACAGTAAGATAATATATTAAGCTTAAAGGTTGGCTCTTCCTGGACATCTCTCTACATATCCCACACTACAGTCCTTAGGCCAGGTTAGTTTTTCCTAACCTCAGCAGGGTCCTTATTCAGTTACTTCTTTTTGAGTCATGACAGAATTTGTTCTATGGCCATGCTCTTAACTTATTATACTTATGATGTTTAGCTGGTTTCCTTTCGATGCCAGGGTAGCTTACAGATTTCCCTGGGTCCATCCAGTCCCTTCATCAGGACCCTCCTTTTGGGGGTGTTAGAAAGTAAGGGCAACTGAGGTTTAAGTCAAGTAAATATGATGTATATCTAGTACTCAATATTATTTTGGAGTCAATTCACTCCCATGTTACAAAGCACAGCATGAACTGTCTTTCTGTGTCTATACAAAAAGAACATTGATAAACCATGCAAGTGACATAAAAGAAAGAGAAAAGCAATATAGGATTATTAATACTTGATGGAATTGGGTGAGCCTCGGGGGCACTGTTGTGAGAGTAGCTCAATAAACCTAAGCTCCCTATGGGAGGAGCAAGGACAATCCAATGTTATTCAACATCTTCCCGTTTTCTGTTTGCAAAACACAAAAATCCCCATCCTCCCTAAAGAGGCAGGAGGGGTCTATGTGTGGATACTGTCAATTCCCACCCATCAGTGACATAGCAGCTCTCTGATTCTCCAGTGGGAAGGGGTCAGAGGAAAATCAGTGGAAAGACAGAACTGTCCACATCATCCATTGATCACAGTCTAGCAGTAATGCTGTGTTCCTGGAAAATAATGTGGGAAAATAATAATGAGTCACTTTCCAGCAGGTATTTGCAGAAGCCTAGTTAGGGTTCCAATCAACAATCACTTAATCACTTGATCACTTGACTTCCCACTAATCGTCGATTTGCTCGAGCGGGCGCCAATAACGTCTCCATTTGTCCCTGTCGCGTGCTAGTGTAGCCCAATAGCGTCTGTTCACTCTAGGAACACGAAGAGCCTCAAACCGATTGTTCATGATCTTGATGAAGAAGTCTGACCATCTGGTAGGTGGGCGGCCACGCAGTCTTTTGACATCCCGTGGAATCCAGTCAGTAACAGCTCTAGTCCAGCGGTCGTCTTTAAATCTCATTACGTGACCAGCCCATCTGATTTTTGACACCTTGGCAAATGAGACAGCGTCCCTGATTCTTGATCGTCAACGGATGTCGGAACTTGGGATTCTTTCTCTCATTTGAGTGAAAAGTGATATTCCAAGCATAGCTCTTTCAATTCCTCTTTGGGAGACCTGAATAGTGTTCTCATCCTGTTTGCGTAGGGCCCAGGTCTCTGGGCGTATGTTAATGCAGGAAGAACAGTGGAATCAAAGAGATGTGCCCAGAGCCGGAGGGTCTTCGTCCTCTTAGCTATTTCTTCGATGCTCTTGAAGGTGTTCCAAGCCGCTCTCTTCTTCCTGCGCAGCTCGGGTGCCAGGTTATTTGTCATGTTGACTTCTCGACCTAGGTACACATAGCTGTTGCATTCGGAGATGGTCGTTCCATTGAGAGTGAATGGGGCGTCAGGAACGAGGCTGTTTCTCATAAACATTGTCTTTGTAAGATTCAGCTGTAGTCTGACCTTTCCACACTCATGGTCGAAGTCGGCCAGCATTTGTGCTGCTTGGCTGATACTTGGTGTCATTAAAACAATGTCATCAGCAAAGCAGAGGTGGCGTAGTTGCCGACCATCTATCTTCACCCCCATTCCTTCCCATTCCAGTCATCGCATGATGTTCTCGAGTGTGGTATTGAAGAGTTTCGGTGAAATGGTATCACCCTGCCGAATCCCTCTCTTGACATGGATGATTACTTCTTTGTAGAATGGTGAGATCCTGGTAGTGAATTCGTAATACAGCTCACGGAGGATCTTGATGTATTGAGCTTGAATGCCGTGATTGGCTAGGGATTCAATGACCGCTTCCGTCTCAACAGAATCAAAGGCCTTCTTTAAACCAATGAACGTTTAGACAGAGCGGCATCTTGAACTCCCGAGAAACCTCAATGAGCTTGGTTATCGTGTGGATATGGTCGATGGTGCTGAATCCTTTGTGGAACCCGGCTTGTTCACATGGTTGTCCTTCATCTAGTTTTCTGCCAATCCTATTTAGGATGACTCGAGTGAACTACTTGTAGATGACAGACAATAGGCAGATCGGGCGATAGTTGCCAATGTCATGGATGTCTCCCTTCTTGAAGAGTCCTGCTGGTTTTCCATTGGGACGGAACCTTACATTCAGACAGGTAGCGTGTGAAGAGCCAAGCCAGCGTATTGATGAGTACTGACGGCAGGTTCTTCAGGTGTTCAGGTCTGACCTTGTCTGGGCCGGGTGCTGTTCGTTTCTTTACTGACGAAATGGCGTGTCAGATTTTGGAAGGGAGAACATTGGGAATGACATATCCTTCCTGTGGAATTTGGTATGTCGGCACGTGGACATGGCTATCGAAGAGATTTGAGTAGAAGTCATGGATAATCTTTTTTATTGACATTCTCGAAGATGTGATAGATCCATCAGGATGTAGGAGGGCAGTCATCTTGGTCTTGTAGTTGGCGAAGGACAGGCGGGTGTTACGAATACTTTTCCCGGCTTCTACCGCATCTACCAGCACTTTTGTTCTTCTCTCTTTGAGGTCTTCCTTGATCGCATCTCTTTACTGCTTTGCGAGCTCTAACATTCGCTTGTGGTTGCCTGAGGCATGCTCCAAACCACATTGGCAAATAAGCTCAAGAGTTTTCGAAGACAGGCTTTTTTTGTGGCTATCTCTCTCTCAGCATTCTTTGTACAATCATGGAGGTGCTCAACCAGTCAATCGTATTCCTCATTAATGTTGTCAACAATGGCATCTTCCCATGTTGCCACAATAGTGCCAAAGAGCTCCCAGTTGGTGGTCGTTCTGGGAGTTCTCTTTTTAAACTTTGCAGCCCTTTCTCCTTGCTCCGTGAAGTAGAATGTTGCATGAAGGAGATGGTGGTTCAATCCAGTTTGGAATTTTGGGACAACAGCGACATCGGTCAGGCAAAACCGTTGATTGAATATGATGTGGTATATTTCATTGTGGAATCATTCACCGGGAGACTCCCATGTCCAACGTTTAGAACATCATGAGACGACAGGAATGGGAAGGAATGGGAGTGAAGATAGACGGTCGGCAACTACACAACCTTCGCTTTGCTGATGACATCGTTCTAATAACACCAAACATTAGCCAAGCAGCACAAACTCTTTCCGACTTCAACCATGAGTGTGGAAAGGTCGGACTGCAGCTGAATCTCACAAAGATAATGTTCATGAGAAACGAACTTGTTCCTGATGTTCCATTAGGTCTCAACAGAATGAACATCTCCAAATGGATATGATTGATGTGCTGAATCCTTTTTGGAACCCAGCTTGCTCGCATGGTTGTCCTTCATCCAGTTTTCTGCCAGTCCTATTCAGAATGACTCAAGTGAACAGCTTGTAGATGATGGACAATACGGAGATTGGGTGTTAGTTGCCAATGTCATGGATGTCTCCCTTCTTGTAAAGTAGAATGGTCCTGCTGGTTTTCCATTGGGACAGAACCTTGCATTCAGACAGGTAGCATGTGAAGAGCCGAACCAGTGTACTGATGAGTACTGATGGCAGGTACTTCAGGTGTTTGGGTCTGACCTAGTCTGGGCCAGGTGCTGTTTGCTACCTCCACTACCTAGCTGCTGCCATGCTCCAGGCTGCTTTCCGGACTGCTTGGGCTGAGCCTCACGCATGAGTCAAACCCCACAGAACCAGGTAAAGTGGAACTTTGTGACCTTGGACTCCTGTCTCAATGGAACCCAGAAACAAAGATCCTCTGCCTGCTTCCACCAATCTCCAGTGACCCAGGGATCACACCCAAAAGAGCCACCCTGCCGCAGTCAGATAAATATCTCATCGGCTGACTTCCACTACCTCCACTACCCAGCTGCTGCCATGCTGCAGGCCGCTTTCTGGAGCGTGGTGGCGCATCACAAGACACTTAATACCCCTTTTCATTATTACTGCACCATATTTGATGGGGTTCAAGGGTGATGTTCTCAAGGGTGGCACTGAAGATGTGGCTCACTGCCGGAACCATGGGAACATCTGCAAGGGCTATTAGAGGCTGCCCTAAAAGCCTCTATCCCTCTTGGAGAGCCCGGGAAACCACCAAGAGTATCCCACACGACAGAGCCTGGCAAGGTATCTGTGGTGTATTTGATAATGCCAAATACAGTAAATACAATGAGTCTCAATTCCTCTGACCCTGGAAGAGCCCCCAATATGGCAGCGTTAAGAAGGATGAGCAAGGAGAGGCTGATACAATCTCAGGGCCGAACTAGGCTGCCAAAACGAAAAAGGACTAAAATGATTGTACTTTCAACGCACGTACGCTGGCATCCAAAGCATCCATTGAGGACCTGATGGTGCAAGGTTGGAAGATCAAGTGCGAAATCATTGGTCTGACCGAGACCAGAAGACATCAACTACAGCACGCCATTTTTGACCCTGAAGAAGAACTGTTTCCTGGAACATGTGACAAAAGAGGTGTCAGTGATGTCGGTGTCCTTGTCAACACAAATTTGGCCATGAGCATTGATTCATTCAAATGCCTAACAACCCCAATCAGACAATTACACTTGAATAGATGTGTCTCACTGCGGAAGTTTCTATCTTCGTTGTCTACACACTAACATTGAATTACGATGAAGAAGAAATTGAGAGGTCTACATGAGTTTGGAAAAGTTCTATAAAGAAGACCACACCTTCTACAAGATCATTGTTGGTGATTTTAATGCGAAAATAGAACCGAGAAGATCGACCAAAGAACTCCACATCAGGACCCATGGCCTAGAATGGAATGAACAGGGTAAGAGACTGTCTGTGTTCATCATGTCGACCTAGACCACCCATGATAACTCACAGTTCCAGAAGGCCGAATCTAAAGGTTGGACATAGGAATCTCCCAGTAGACACTTCCACAATAAAATTGGCCACATCATATTCAATCGAATGTTTTGCCTGATTGATGTCGCTGTTGTCCCAAAATTCCAAACAGGATCGAACCACTGTCTTCTTTGAGCAAAATTCTACTTTATGGAGTGGGGAGAAAGAAATGCAAAGTTTAAGAGAACTCCCAGAATGACAACCAACTGGGAGCTCTTTGGCACTATTGCAGCAACATGGGAAGATGCCTTCATCGATGAAATTGACGAAGAATACAATTGACTGGTTCAGCACCTCCATGATTGTGCAAGGAACGCCGAGAGAGAAAGCCACAAAAAGATGCCTGATTTCAAAAACTCTCTAGCTCATTCATCAACGTGGCTGGGCAACCACAATGAGCCTCAGGCAACCACAAGCTAATGTCTGAGCTTACAAAGCAGTACAGAGATGCGATAAAGGAAGACCTTAAAGAGAGAAGAGCAGCAGTGCTGGGAAAAGTATTCTCAACACCCGCCTGTCCTTCACCAACTACAAGACCAAGATGACGTCCTTCGATGTCCTGATGGATCTATCACACCTTTCAGAAGGGCAATGGAGAAGATTATCCATGACTTCTATTTGGATCTCTTCAATAGCCACGTGCACCTGCCCACATACCAAATTCCGAAGGATGGATATGTCGTTCCCAATGTTCTCCCTTCCAAAATCCAACACGCCATTTCATCGGTAAAGAAGCGAATGAACTTAAAGAATGCATAGAGCTTCCCGTCCTGCCGAGACCACAAGTTGCCCTCCATGAGTGGCTCTCTGGCACGGCTCTGGCCCCATAGGCACACGGACCTAATTCAGAACCCAACAGTTTTTGGCAAAATGTGAATGGACTATGCATTAAGCTACGGCGCCGTGCCTTCCCCCACCCTGGAGGGAAAGGGTTTCTGTCTCCTCCACCATTTCTCCACCTTTCCCCCCTCCATGGCAGGTGACTGCCACCTCAGAGCTTATTAGGCAGCCAGGTAAGAAGAGCTGGTTGTGTGTGGCAGGGCAACAGTGGCCTCATGGGATGGGGGGGACGGAACAAGTACATCCTTCCCGCCCAGCCAAGACCACGAATTGGCCCCCACGAGTGGCTCTCTGGCATGGCCATGGATCCAGAGGCACACAAACCAATCTCAGAACTATGCTGTTTTTGGCAGAAATCCCTCCAGTCTTAATTAGTAAAATATTAAAAATTAGAAATCCAAAGGTCATTATATGTCATCAGACATCATATGGTCTTCATAACCAGCAACAGAAAGCAAATTTTTTCACAATGCCTTTTCAGCAGGTCTGATTGTTGGGGGAAAATTCCAAATAATAATGGTGCATCTTTTGTCGAAATAATGAATGTAATCAAAGTAGCGAGATAGTTAAGTGGAAATCATCTGCCTCACAGGCATGGGGAGGGGTGGGATGAAGAGAATCTTGGGGTTTTTGGTGGTGGAAAATATGCATTGTTGAAGGGATGGGTGTTTGATCATTGTATGACTGAGACTTAAACCTGAAAGCTTTGTAACTGTTCTCACAGTGATTCAATACATAATTTTTTTTAAAAAAAAGAATGCATAGAAATGACCTACAACAGAGAATAGATAGGAAAATGACAGAACTACAATAAAAATTTAAGTTTATGTCATTGTTGTACCAGAAGAAGAAATTCTACTTCACAGAGCAGGGCTGCAAAGTTTAAGAAGAGAACTCCCAGAACGACCACCAACTGGGAGCTCTTTGGCACTATTGCTGCAACCTGGGAACATGCCATTGTTGACAACATTGATGAGGAATATGATCGACTGGTTCAGCACCTCCATGATTGTGCGAGGAACGCCAAGAGAGAGATAGCCACACACACCAAAAAAAAGCCTGTCTTTGAAAACTTTTGAGCTTATTCGCCAACGTGGTTTGGCGCATGCCTCCGGCAACCGCAAGCGAATGTCCAAGCTTGCAAAGCAGTAAAGAGATGCGATAAAGGAAGACCTCAAAGAGAGAAGAGCAACAGTGCTTGTAGATGCGGCAGAAGCCGGGAAAAGCATTCGTAACGCCCACCTGTTCTTCGCCAACTACAAGACTAAGATTACTGCCCTCCGACGTCCTGATGAATCTATCACATCTTCCAGAAGGGCAATGGAGAAGATTATCCATGACTTCTACTCAGATCTCTTTGATAGCCACGTCCACCTGCCAACATATCAAATTCCGCAGGATGGAAATGTCGTTCCCAAAGTTCTCCCTTCTGAAATCCGACACACCATTTCGTCTGTAAAGAAACAAACAGCACCTGGCCCAGACAAGGTCAGACCTGAACACTTGAAGAACCTGCCATCAGTACTCATCAATACACTGGTTCAGCTCTTCACATGCTACCTGTCTGAATGCAAGGTTCCGTCCCAGTGGAAAACCAGCAGGATTGTACTACTGTACAAGAAGGGAGACATCCATGACATTGGCTACTATTGCCCGATCTGCCTATTGTCTGTCATCTACAAGCTGCTCACTTGAGTCATCCTGAATAGGATTGGCAGAACACTAGATGAAGGCCAACCATGCGAGCAAGCTGGTTTTTGAAAAGGATTCAGCACGATTGACCATATCCACAAGATATCCAAGCTCATTGAGGTTTCTTGGGAGTTCAAGATGCCGCTCTGTCTAAACATTCATTGATTTAAAGAAGGCCTTTGATTCTGTTGAGACAGAAGCAGTCATTGAAGCCCTCGCCAATCAGGGCATTCAAACTCAATACATCAGGATCCTCCGTGAGCTGTATTATGGATTCACTACCAGGATCTCACCATTCTACAGGGAATTGATCACTGACGTCAAGAGAGGGGTTTGGCAGGGTGATACCATTTCACCAAAACTCTTCAGTGCCACCCTCAAGAACATCATGCAACGACTGGAATGGGAACGAATCAAAGTGAAGATAGATGGTCGGCAATTATACCACCTCCACTTTGCTGATGACAACGTTCTAATAACATCAAACATTATCCAAGCGGCACAAATGCTGGCCAGCTTTGACCCTGAGTGTGGAAAGGTTGGATTACAGCTGAATCTCACAAAGACAATGTTTATGAGAAACAGTCTTGTTTCTGACGTTCCATTCACTCTCAACGGGACAAACATCTCTGAATGCAACAGTTATGTGTACCTAGGTCGAGAACTCAGCATGACAAATGACCTGGCACCTGAGTTGTGCAGGAGGAAGAGAGCAGCTTGGAATGCCTTCAAGAGCATTGAAGAAATATCTAACAGGATGAAGAATCTCTGGCTCCGGGCACATCTCTTTGATTCCACTGTTCTTCCTGCATTAACATACGCCTCAGAGACCTGGGCCTATGAAAACAAGATGAGAATGCTATTCAGGTCTCTTAAAGAGGAATCAAAAGAGCTATGCTTGGAGTATCACGTTTCACTCAAATGAGAGATAGAATCTGGAGTTCCGATCTCTGTCAACCGTCAAGAATCAGGGACATTGTCTTGTTTGCCAAGGCATCGAAAATCAGATGGGCTGGACACCTAATGAGATTTGGAGACAACTGCTGGACTAGAGTCGTTACTGACTGGATTCCACTGGGCGTCAAAAGACCGTGTGGCTGCCCACTTATGAGATGGTCAGACTTCATCGTCAAGACCCTGAATGATCAGTTTGAGGCTCTTTGTGTTCCTAGAACAAGCAGACGCCATTGGGCTACACTAGCACGTGACAGGGACAAATGGAGACATTACTGGCGCCTGCTAGAGCAAATCGATGATTAACAGGAAGTCAAGTGATCAAGTGTACCAGAAGAAGAGAAAGATATTCAAAATGTAATAGAAGCCGGATTTGGTGGTACAGGGATTAAAGCAAGAGCATATTCGGACTCACTCCCCAGGATCACATAGCCCTGGAGATCCCCAAGCACAACTTGGGAAGCCCAAGTAATACCCCATACTATAGGGTCAGAACAGCACCTCATCCTTGGGTTCTAGTTGGCTGAGAAGTAGCAAAAGTGTCTCCAGGTCTCTAAAGCACCACTTGGGAGAACCCCAAAACTGCCCCCCCCAAATCACAGTGAGTGAAAACTTCACAAACAGTAAAAGACATAATTCCGCAGTTTCAACAAGTCATGAGATCCACATAAGATACAGTTAAATAAATCCATAACCCAACACCTCACTGTCAAATTTCTGAAAACTGGAAAGGAAAGGAAACCTTGAATGCAGCTTTGAAACTTATCATCAAGCAGGCCAAGTGATTAGAATGACAGAGTTTCTCATCAGAAATCATAGAGGCACAAAGTTCATGGCACAATACTTCTCAACGGAAGAAAAGAACTGTCCATCAACAATCCCCCACCTAGTGGAAATATCTTTGATGAATGAAAAGAATATGAAGACATCCTGTGAGGCGAGTGCATCAGCAGCCTGATGGTGCCTTCAGACTTCCAGATACCCCAAAATTGCTGCTATGCCTTTGTTCAGACCCCAAAAACTTGGGGCAAAGTTTACCAAGAAAGTAAATGGCCAAAAGTTAGGTATGTGAGAGACACACCCACAAGCCACTTCTGGCTCAGCTATATAATTGGAGGCCTGGCCTTTCTGGTTCCTGATTGAACTGCTTAACGGCTATGATCCCAGAGACTCAGAAACAAATCTCGAAACCCAACAGCTTTTGGCAGAACTGCATCCGGTCCCTGCAGTAGGTTACCAGCCCCGGCCCACCCCAGGTGGGAATAGGTTTCGTGCCTTGGCATGTTCCTCCTGGCAGCCCGGTGGCCGCCATCCTTCAGAGGCCACTGGACAGTCAGGTTTGGGCCCGCAGTGATGAGACACGCGGGGCCTCATGAGATGGGGGTGGAGCTTGCCCTTTTCTCCCCTTCCCAAAGAAACCCTGAGTCGCTGCCCACTAATGGCCTCTCTGGCTCCTGATCAAGCTGCTTAGGCCATGATCCCAGAGACTCAGAAACAAGTCTGAAAACCCAACGACTTTTGGCAGAACTGTGTCCGGTCCCTGCAGTAGGTTACCGGTGCCGGGCCACCCCAGGTGGAAATAGGTTTCGTGCCTTGGCCTATTCCCCCTTGCGGCCAGGTGGCTGCCATCCTCCAGAGGCCACTGGACAGTCAGATTTGGGCCCGCAGTGACGAGACCCGTAGGGCCTCACGAGATGGGGGTGGAGCCGGTCCTTTCCTCCCCCTCCCAATTAGATCCCGAATCACCGCCCACGAACGGCCTCTCTGACTCCTGATCAAGCTGCTTAACGGCCATGTTCCCAGAGACTCAGGAAAAAATCTCAGAACCCAGCAGGTTTTGGCAGAAATCCCTCCAGATTTAATTGTTAAAATTTCAGAATTTCAAAATCATGTGGCCACTACTGCAGCTGCGCGACATCATATGTTATTCATAACCAGCAATAGAAAACAAATGGTCTATTGTTGCCTTTTTGGCAGATCTGAGTGTTGGTGTAAAATCCCAAATAATAATGGTGGGTCTGAGAAACCATAAGGTACATTGAAGATAAAGTTGGCAAAACCCTCCATGACATTGAAGCTAATGGTATCTTCAAAGATGCCACGCCACTGGCCGAGCAAGTGAAAACAGAGATAGATAAATGGGACTATCTTAAACTAAGAAGCTTCTGCACCTCCAAAGAAACAGTGACCAAAATACAAAGACAGTCTACAGAATGGGAAAGGATATTCACCGAATACACATCTGACAAGGGGTTGATATCCAGGATATACAAAATACTGGTTAAACTCCACAAGAAGAAAACATCCAACCCCATCCAAAAATGGGGCAATGAAATGAACAGAAACTTTCTCAAAGAAGAAATCCGAATGGCAAAAAAGCACATGAGAAAATGCTCTACATCATTAATCATCAGGGAGATGCAGATCAAAACCACAATGAGATACCATCTCACACCTCAGAGACTGGCCCACATTCAAAAGAACAAAAGCAACCGATGCTGGCGTGGATGTGGCGAGAAAGGGACACTCCTTCACTGTTGGTGGGAATGTCCACTGGTTCAGCCCTTCTGGAAAACAGTATGGACGATTCTCAAAAAATTAGAAATTGAGCTCCCATTTGACCCAGCAATACCACTCCTGGGAATATGTCCCAGAGAGGCAAAAATGTATAGTCGAAGTGACATCTGCACTTGTTTGTTCATTGCAGCACTCTTTACAATAGCCAGAAACTGGAAGAAACCTGAATGCCCACGAACAGATGACTGGTTAAAGAAACTTTGGTACATCTACACAATGGAGTACTATGTAGCTCTTAGAAAAGATGAAGTCATGAAATTTACATACAAGTGGTACAATATGGAAAGTATCATGCTAAGCGAAATGAGTCAGAAAGAGAGGGATAGACATAGAAAGATTGCATTCATCTGGGGGATATAAAGTAACAAAGTATGAGATTAATACCCAAGAATAGCTGAGATCAGCACCAGGAGGATTACTCCATAACTTAGAGGCCAGCCGGGTATCCTAGAGGAAAGGGCAGTTCAGATAGAGAAGGGAGCACCAAATAAAGGATGTTTGGAGGATCCTCCCAGGAGGGGAGATGCATGTCGAAAGTAGACTATGGACTGAACATGTTTGCCACTCAATGCCTCTTTTGCAGACCACAACACCCAAAAGGAGAGAGAGAACACAGGGGATTGCCCTGCCACAGAGACAGGGGGGATGGGGGGATGGGG
The DNA here is from genome assembly GCF_029834395.1 of Sorex fumeus. Taxonomy (NCBI): domain Eukaryota; kingdom Metazoa; phylum Chordata; class Mammalia; order Eulipotyphla; family Soricidae; genus Sorex; species Sorex fumeus. Next base: position 47,715,850 of record NW_026606129.1, on the reverse strand, counting down.
GTGGGAGGGATATTATCCATGGTGGTGGAAAATGGGCACTGGTGGAGGGATGGGTATCTGATCATTGTCTAATTGAAACCAAAGCACAAAAAATTGTAAATCTACAACTTAAAAAAAAATAAAATAAAATAAAGGGAAAAAAAATAATGGTGGGTCTGGTATCAAAATATTGAATGTGATCAAAGTAGAGAGAGAGTAATCTGGAAATCATCTGCCCCACAGGTAGGGGGAGGGTGTGGGGTGGGGGATACTGGGGTTTTTGGTGGTGGAGAATGGGCACTTGTGAAGGTACGGGTGTTTCATTGTATGACCAAGACTTAAACCCGAAAGCTTTGTAACTGCTCTCACAGTGATTCAATAAATAAAATTATCATGGTATCACGGTCCTCCTGTTCATCGATTTGCTCAAGCGGGCCCAGTAATGTCTCCATCATGAGACTTGTTGTTACTGTGTTTGGCATATCGAGTAAGTCACGGGTAGCTTGCCAGGCTCTGCCGTGCGGGCGAGATACTCTCGGTAGCTTGCCGGGCTCTCCGAGAGGGGAGGAGGAATCGAACTCGAGTAGACCATGTTGGCTGCGTGCAAGGCAAACGCCCTACTGCTGTGCTATCACTTCAGCCCAAATAAAATTATAAAAAATGAAAAAAAAAAGAATATGAAGGCAGTAAGAGAAGGATAAAAAGAGAGTGAAGTTGTCACCAGTAAGAAAGTCTAAAGGAAATTCTGTAAATATAGATGAATGATACATAAGAAAACCTAAGCATCAAGAAGATAGCAAGAACAGTGAAAGAAGTAAAAAATATCAGTAAGAACAACACATTTTCCTTCTGCCTTTGTGTTTTCCAAATTATACCGGGGCTTAAAGAAGACATTGTGATACTATTTTAAATATAGGTAAAGGAAATATTCAAAACAATTAAAATATAAATAGGAAGGGGGTGGAAAGATAGCTCAGCAGGCTGAGGCATAAATTCCTGAAAGAGACTGGTATCCTTGACATTCATGATTCTCTAAGCATCAAGCCAGGAGCAACCAAACACAGAGCTGAGAGTAGCACCTGGGCACCTCTAGGCATTCTTTTATATACATCAGTGGGTGGAGCTGAGGGAGATTAAGGATTTTATATGTTATTTGAACTGGTTAAATGTCAACAGCAGGATGTTTTGTACTTGTCACCCAATCTCTAGAATGACCACCAAAACCACAAAACTTAGTACACTTAAAAAACATGAAGATTAAGGCTGGAGTGATAGTATAGTGGGCAAGGTGTTTGCCTTGTACGCGTCTGACCTAAGTTCTATCCCTAGCATCCCCAAGAACTGCCAGGAGTAATTTCTGTGTGCAGAACCAGGACTAACCCCTGAGCATCATTGGGTGTGACCCAAAAAGCAAAATAAAATAAAATAAGATTAAGTGAAAACGGGATTCCAAAAAAATATTCAACTGTCTCACGGAAAGGCAGAAAAACAAAATACAATGAAAAACAAATAGGAAAAATAAAACAGAAAATAAAAACAAAAGGCAGTGTCCTAAGAGGTAACTCCAAAGGCTGTTGCACTTCCCTGACATACATGAGGCTCTGAGTTTGATTCCCAGCAACTCATGTACTACCACTACCACCACAAGGTATGGCCCTGGTAACCCCCAGCATTGCTGGGCCACAGTAGCACTGAATTGCAGGCCAGAACATCAAGCCATTCAGCCCACACCTCTGGGCCAAGAATAGCAGGAGTTGCCTTTGGGTCCCTTGAGCACTGTTTCAAATGATCCCTCTCTGTGCCCTCCCCCCAAATAAATTCAGGCTTAAACCTTAATAGGTCAACAATTAAATCAAATGCAAATGGCCTAAATATACCTGTTACAATGCTTTTAGTGATCATTTCACGTTGTACACAAATGCCATTTCACTGCATTGTACAGTGAAACTAATATGTCGATGATACTCTGAAAAAAAATAAAGTGAACCCAAAATAAATGGGCAATTTCCACCGTGTCTGGGGGTGTGAAATAAAAGAAGCATATTTTATTAGAATAGCAATTGACACAAGTTTGGGAGTGATGGCCGATGATTTAAAATATAGGATCAAAAATCATAGATCAGGTTCACTACCTGAAATAATAGAACAAAAACCAATGGGATAAAAATATATGAGGGATTTTGAGTGCCCAAGAACAGAAGACTGGCTAAACAAACTATGGTACATCTAAACAATGGAATACTATGCAGCCATTAGGAAAATGAAGTCATGAAATTCTCTTATAAACAGAGGAACATGGAGAGCATTATTGCTGATTGAATTGAGTCAGAAGAAGAGGGACAGACAGAATGATTGCAGTCATTTGTGGGATATAAAAGAGGCTTAATGTGAGACCAATACTCAAGGGCAGTAGAAACATGGGCCAGGAGGATTGCTGAATGGTTGGAAGCCTGCTTCAAGTGCTGAGGGAGAAGGCAGTTGGGATAGAGAAGTGACTACTGTGAAAATGATCCCTCTGTATAAGAAACTGCTTACTGACTATAGACTGAACATGATTGCCACTCAATTCCTCTTTCACAAACCACAGCACCCAAAAGGAGAGAGAGCAAAAGGGAATGCCCTGCCACAGAGGCAGGGTGGAATGGGGGGGATGAGGGGTGGGAGGGATACTAGGATTAGTGGTGGTGGAGAATGGGTAGTGGTGGAGGGATGGGTACTTGATCATTGTATAACTGAAACCCAAGCACAAAAATGTGTAAGTCTACAACTGTACCTCATGGTGTTTCACCAATAAAAATTAAAAAAAAAAAAGAAACTGCTTACTGAAAGTAGGTAAAGGGACAAACATGATAACTTCTCAGTATTTGTATTGCAAATGATAATGCTCAAAAGGGGATAGAGAGTGGAAAGAGAGAGAGGGTGGGAGAGAGTTAGGAAAGAGGGAGGGAGAGGAAGAGAGAGAGAGAGGAGAGAGAGTAAGAGAAAGAAGCAAAGTGCCTGCCATAGAGACAGGCTGGTGGAGGCGGGAGGGAATTGCAGACACAGATGGTGGGAAATGTACACTGATGTAGGGATGGGCATTGGAACATTGCATGACTGAAACTTGATCATAAACAGCCTTGTAACTGTGTATCTCATGGTGATTCAATTAAAAATATATACATATATATACACTCATTTATTTATGAGGTTTTTAAAACCCTGTTTCTGTATGCATGAAAACTATTCAAAGATTTAAGTAAACAGATTTTTCAACTTAACCCTGAGATCTGAGTTCTTTTTAGTTAGAAATCCTAGGGAAAATCACTTAAGGAAGATCACGGGGCCAGAAAGATAGCACAATGGCTGGGGCACTTGTCCTGCATGCACCTAACCCAGGTATGATCCCAGGAGAAATCCCTGAGCACAGAGCCAGGAGTAAGCTCTGACCCACCACCAGGTCTGACCCACAAACAAAAAAGGAATAAAGTAAGATAAGAGGGGAAGAAAGAAAAAAGAAAGAATTATGAGTGCCTTTCTCCCTTCCCATTTCTCCACCAGCCCGTCCTCTAAAACTATAGAGAAAAGACATAAAGACTCAAAGTTTAAGAACTCATTGTAAAAATGTTTTATGTAAAGTCAAGTGTTGCCCAAGATGTAGAGAAACCAACCCCCTCCAAAACAAGAGTGGTAGGCACATGCATTCGCAAAACCATTTGTAGAATGTTATGTGGCAACATCTAAAAGATGGGTATATATGTTGATTCAGCAGTTCCGTTTTTAGGTATACAGCCGGCATGAAGAAATAATAATACTTGGCACCCAGATAAACAGAAAAGAGGTCAGATGGAGCAGAGGGAGCAAGGGGGGTGAGATTCAGAGTAGGGTGTGTCATGTGGGACACAGCAAGTCCTTGGGCAGGTGTTCACTGGGCTCCATGGTGGAGGGTTTGACTTCTTTCTTTCTTTCTTTCTTTCTTTCTTTCTTTCTTTCTTTCTTTCTTTCTTTCTTTCTTTTTTCTTCCTTCCTTCCTTTCTTTCTTTCTTTCTTTCTTTCTTTCTTTCTTTCTTTCTTTCTTTCTTTCTTTCTCAGAATCACGAGTAGCTCTTTGGTGCATAACCTGTTAAGACAGAATCCGGGAAAGAAACTAGAGACCAAGTCCCACCCTGACAGAGGTTTGGAAAAGGCAGTAGCTGTGGAGATGGGACAAGAGTTCAGATCGTGAGTGTATCCAGGGGTCACACAACTGATGCTAACCCTATGCACAGTGCTGCCTACTCCCCCACACTGTCCAGGCTGCATGAATTATGAATGTTCACATATAAAAGAGATAATCTCCCTTTGGTTTTCACTAGCTCCAAGCCAGTTTCTCTGAGCTTGACTTTCTCTTCCTCCTCTATGTGAGGAAACTGCTGCTATTTTGGTTTAATTTTGACCATTTTACAAACTGACAACAAGTGTTGGTAAGGATACAGAGAAAAAGAAGCTCTGTTGCACCTATTAGTAATATAAATTTCTGTAGCTCTATGAAAAACAGTATGGAGATTCCTTTTAAAAATAGGAAATATGATATGATCTAACAAATCCATTCCTATCCAAAAACTATGAAAGAACGAATTCTAAAATATATATGTGATAATCTCATCAACAGCCAAGATCCAGAGACTATGAAATAAAGCTCCTGGAAGACAGCAACACAGAATATCCTGGAGTGTATGGCCATGGATGCAGACATGTGACCTCTTATACTCTATCCCACTGATGTACCAAAAGTAGCACACATTTGTTTGGGCTCAACATATTGCTTATAATCTCTTATACAAGGGCTTAAATGACTCCAGGATGAAATACAACAATCTTCACACACTTTCCTCTTATGCATGGTGTTTGAATATTATCTGTAATGAACTATTGTGAACGACTTTATAAAAATAAAGTTAAAATTAAAAAAATAAAGTATATATGCATCCCTATGATTATAACAGAATCATTCATAATAGCCCAAACACAGAAACCAGCTAAAGCTCATCAGGGAATAACTGAAAAAAGAAGCTGGGGCATATATATATATATATATATATATATATATATATATACACACACATATATATATTCAGCAAAATACTACTTAAATATTAAAAGTGATAAAATATCTTTCCCAAGAAAATAAAAGCATTAACTTGGAATTACACATTTATACCTGTTTATTGCAGTATAATTTACAATAACCAAGATTGGGGAACAATCCAAATGTTCAATGACAGATGACAAATAAATTGTAGTATTTACACACAATGGAATGCTACTCAGTTGTAAAAACTACGATACTGCCTTTTTTGCCTATCTTGAGAAGAACTCGGAGGAAGTTATGTTAGTGAAATACATCAGATGGAGAAGGACAAACATGATATGGTTTCACTCATATATGGTATGTAAGGAACCAAAGAAAGGGGATGGGCAGTGAAACATTATAACAAACTCTTGGACTTTGACCACAGAACTGAGGTTACTGGTGGTGGTGGCAAGGATTTAGTGGGAGGCGTTTGAGTGGTGATGGAAGTACAGTGACTTGGTACACTAAAAGCATAAATATCAATGTTGTTACAATGGTTGTGATTATGCTGAATGAGGTAAGTCAAGAAACGAAACGATTAGCAGATAGTTTTGTTCATACGAAGACTAGAAATAACCAAATAAACTGGCACATCATAACAAAATTAACTCTCAGACTGTGAAAACTATGGTTAAAACTCCACAGAGAAGGGAAGAGAAGAGGGAGGAATGTGTGAGGGGTCATTTTAATATTGGGGTGACATTAGGACTTGGCTGGTGAGCGTGTTGAAATTTATATATTACTAAGAACAAAATAATTTCTTTAAAACCCTTTAGGGGGCAGTCTCCTGCCCCCGCGCCTAGCTGTTCTCGCCGGGGCCCCTTGGAGGGGAGTGGGTTGAGCTTTCCTCCCTGCCCCGACCAGGGCTCGGGCAGCCGAAGACCTCCAGGACCAGCCACCACCATGCTGAGACCACTCTCCGCACACATGAAGGTACTGGCAGAGGGACAAAGCCACGCGGGTTCCGGGGCCGAGATTTCCAAGCCTACTGGGATTAGAGTCGAGCATCCTCCACACAGATCCTCCAAATTCCAGTAGGCGGGGGTCACACCCACCAACTGGCCCCCTGACGCCGTGTAATCCCATCAACGGCCAAGACTCAGAGACTATAAAATCCAGCTCCCGGACGAGAACAGTGCAGTCTTCTGCCCCCGCGCCTGGCTGTTCCTCGCCGGAGCCCCTTGGAGGGGAGCGGGTTGAGCTTTCCTCCCTGCCCCGACCAGGGCTCCGGCAGCTGAAGACCTCCAGGACCAGCCACCACCATGCTGAGACCACTCTCCGCACACATGAAGGTACTGGCAGAGGGACAAAGCCACGCGGGTTCTGGGGCGGAGATTTCCAAGCCTACTCGAATTGGAGTCGAGCATCCTCCACCCAGATCCTCCAAATTCCAGTAGGCGGGGGTCACACCCACCAACTGGCCCCCTGACGCCGTGTAATCCCATCAATGGCCAAGACTCAGAGACTATAAAAACCAGCTCCCGGCTTGTTGTGACATCTTATTGTGACATCTTACTATCTCACTCCTACTTTGGACAAATTGGCAGGCTACCGAATGTAGCCTGCCCACACGGCAGAGTCTGGCAAACTCCCCGTGGTGTACCCAATATGCCAAATACCAGTAATAATGATGGGTCTCATTCTCCTAAAGAGCCTTGAATATAATCTCGGGGCTAAGATGAAAGAGACGTTACTGGGGCCTGCTCGAGGCAATCGACGAATAACAGGATGATTTGTGATTTTTGTGAAAACCCTTTTGGAAAAAAAGCCTTTAATAAGTACCAAAGATCTTTAAAATTATTTATACTTTTATTTTGTTCCTGTTTGGTAACTGATTGTAAGGAAACAATACAAAAGATATGATATGCCCTTTACCTTGCATTTGTAAAGATAATTTAAAGTTCTTCAAGTATACTGATGAAATGTAATGAATAAAAATAAATCGGTGATGCAGAGAAAGCATTTGGCAAGATCCAGCACCCGTTTATGATGAAAACTCTTACCAAAATGGGTATTGATGGAACTTTCCTCAGTATAGTCAAAGCCATCTACCACAAGCCTATGGCAATGGGGAAAAACTAAAAGCCTTCCCTCTAAGATCAGGGACAAGACAAGGATGCACACTCTCAACACTTCTGTTCAATATAGTACTGGAAGTACTTGCAATAGTGGTTAGGCAAAAAAAAAAAAAAGATATGAAGGGCACCCAGATAGGAAAGGAAGAAATCAAGCTCTCACTATTCGAAGATGATATGTTACCATATTTAGAGAACCCTCAAGACTCTACCAAGAAACTCCTAGAAACAATAGACTTGTATAGTCAAGTCGCAGGCTATAAAATCAATACCCAAAAGTTCATGGTTTTCCTATATGCAAATAATGAGAGAGAAGAAAGTGACATGAAAAAAAGCAATCCCGTTCATAATCATGTCTCAGAAAATCAAGTACCTTGGAATCAGCTTAACTAAGGAGGTAAAGGACCCATACAAAGAAAAAATACAAAATACTACTTCACGAAATAAAAGAAGTCACGAGGAAATGGAAATGTATTCCCTGCTCATGGATTGGGAGAATTAACATTGTCAAAATGGCAATAGTCCCCAAAGCATTATACAGATTCAATGCGATCCCGATAAGGATACCTATGAAATTCTTCAAAGAAATGGATCAAACACTTCTGAGATTCATATGGAACAACAAACTCTCACGAATAGCTAAAGCAATTCTTGGGTAAAAGAAGATGGGAGGCATCACCTTCACCAACCTCAAACTCTACTATAAGGCGGTAATAACTAAAACAGCATGGTACTGGAACAAAGGCAGAGCTGCAGACCAATGGAACAGGGTGGAATATTCTTACACACAGCCTCAAATATCTGATCATCTAATCTTTGATAAAGGAGCAAGAAATGTGAAGTGGAGCAAGGAAAGCCTCTTTAACAAATGATGCTGGCAAAACTGGACAGTTACATGCAAAAAAAAAAAAATGGGCACAGACCTCTACCTAACACCATGCACAAAAGTCAGATCAAAATTGATTAAAGACCTCAGCATCAGACCAGAATCCATCAGGTACATTGAAGACAAGGTAAGAAAAACCCTCCACGACATGGATGCTAAAGGTATCTTTAAAGACAACACGCCACTGATCAAGCAAGTGGAAACAGAGATAAACAAATGAGACTACCTTAAACTAAGAAGCTTCTGTACCTCAAAAGAAACAGTGACCAGAATACAAAGACAATCTACAGAATGGGAAAAGATATTCACCCAATACCCATCTGATAAGGGGTTAATATCAAGGATATACAAGGCACTGGTTGAACTCTGTAGCGCTGTAGCACTGTCCTCCCATTGTTCATCAATTTGCTCAAGCGGGCACCATAACGTCTCCATTGTGAGACTTGTTACTGTTTTTGGCATATCAAATATGCCACAGGGAGCTTGCCAGGCTCTGCTGTGTGAGTGAAATACTCTCTGTAGCCTGCCAGGCTCTCTGAGAGGGATGGAGGAATCGAACCTGAGTCGGCCCCATACAAGGCAAAGAAGAAAAACTCCAGCCCCATCAGAATATGGGGCGATGAAATGAACAGAAACTTTCTTAAAGAAGAATCCGAATGGCAAAAAGGCACATGGAAAAAATCTTCAGCACTAATCATCAGGGAGATTCAGATCAAAACAACAATGAGATATCATCTCACACCACAGAGACTGGCCCACATCCAAAAGAACAAAAGCAACCTGTGTTGGCGTGCATGTGGTAAGAAAGGGACTCTCCTTCACTGCTGGTGGGAATGCCGACTGGTTCAGCCCTTTTGAAAAACAGTATGGACGTTTCTCAAAAAATTAGAAATTGAGCTCTCATTTGACCCAGCAATACCACTCCTGGGAATATATCCCGGAGATGCAAAGAAGTATAGTAGAAATGACATCTGCACTCGTATGTTCATTGCAGCACTGTTTAAAATAGCCAGGATCTGGAAAAAACCCGAGCATCAAAGAACAGATGACTGGTTAAAGAAACTTTGGTACATCTATACAATGGAATACTATGTAGCTGTTAGGTAAGATAAAGTCATGAAATTTGCATAAAGTGGATCAACATGGAGAGTATCATGCTAAGTGAAATGAGTCAGAAAGGGAGGGACAGACATAGAAGGACTGCACTCATTTGTGGAATATAAAGTAACAGAATGAGAGACTAACACCCAAAGATAGTAAAAATAAGGACAAGGAGGATTGCTCCATGGCTTGCAAGCTGGCCTCACATGCTGGGGGAAACGGCAGTTCAGATAGAGAAGAAACCACCAAAAAAGGGTGCTTTGAGGGCCCACTCAGGAGGGGAGACGCGTGCTGAAAATAGACTATAGACCGAACATGATGACCACTTAATACCTCCATTGCTAACCACAACACTGTAAAGGAGAGGGAAAGTAGGAGGGAATGTGCCTGCCACAGAGGTGTGGGATGAGGGATGGGGTGAGGTGGTGGGAGGGATACTGGGAACATTGGTGGTGGAGAATGGGCACTGGTGGAGGGATGGGTACTCGATCATTGTATGACTGAAACATAAGCGGGAAAGTTTGTAAGTCTGTAACTGTACCTCTCTGTGATTCATTAAAAATTTTTTTAAAAATTAAAAAAATAAAACACACAGTAAATTAATAAATATCAAGGAAGAAAAAATATATTGGTGATTGAATAGCTAATGAAAAAGAGTGGAAACATTGAAAATCATAATAGAAAAATGTTAATATATGTTCATTAAGTAATTAAAGGTGAACTTTACTTGGATATATACAGATTGATTTTTCAATAGTGCACACCTGAAACATATACTGCTACAATGTAACGTGACTTCAACTTTTAAAGATAGATGACTGGGTGTGGTACTGGTGGCCTCCAGTGCCGCCAGATCTGAGCTGTCAGGCTCTTAACACTGTGCCAAGTATCACAGGCAGTGCCCCTGAGTTTCTAAGCAATGCTGGGGTATCTCTTCTCCCAAAAAATGACCTAATGCTTTGAAACAATTTCTAAAAAATATTAGTTCTGAATAGTTTCCGTTACATTAAGTACTGAGATATGAAGTGGAGTGAAAAAGCAAATCCCCCCCCGCAAAAAAAAAAACAACTCTACCTGATCAAAATAGCTAAGATCCTGAAAACCAGTCTTAGAAATAAACAGATGAATGGATGAGTGGATGGGTGGATGGATGGATGGATGGATGGATGGGTGGGTGTATGGATTGATGGATGGATGGGTGGGTGGTTGGGTGGATGGATGAATGCATGGGTGCATGGATGGGTGGATGCATGAATGATGGATGGATGGATGACTCAATAACTAATTTATGACTGATTCTAGAAGCAGGGAGGATTGCACAATAGTGAGTCTCTGAGAGCAGAAATCAATTCATTCCCTGCCGACTGGTTCAGCCTTTTTGGAAAACAGTATAGATGATTCTCAAAAAATTAGAAATTGAGCTCCCATTTGACCCAGCAATACCACTCCTGGGTATATATCCCGGAGACGCAAAAAAGTATAGTCAAAATGATATCTACACTTGTATATTCATTGCAGCACTGTTTACAATAGCCAGAATCTGGAAAAAAACCAAGTGCCCTAAAACAGATGACTAGTTAAAGAAACTTTGGTACATCTCCACGATGGAATACTATGCAGCTGTTAGAAAAGATGAAGTCATGAACTTTGCATATAAATGGATCAACATAGAAAGTATCATGCTAAGTGAAATGAGTCAAAAATAGAGAGAGATAGACATAGAAAGATTTCACTCATCTTTGGAAGATAAAGTAACAGAATGGGAGACTAGCACCCAAAAATAGTAGGGATAAGTACCAGCAGGATTGCTCCACAGCTTGGAAGCTGGCCTCACATGCTGGGGGAAACGGCAGCTCAGATAGAGAAGGGAACACCAAGTAAAGTGTGGTTGGAGGACCCGGTTGGGATGGGAGCTGCACGCTGAAAGTAGACTATAGATCAAACACGATGGCCGCTCAATACCTCTATTACAAACCACAACAACCCCCCCCCCCCCCCAAAAAAAAAGAGAGAGAACAAAAGGAAATGCCCTGCCACAGAGGCGAGGTGGGGTGGGGAGATGGGGTGGGGGTGGGTGGGAGGGATACTGGTGGTGGTGCACCACCTTTATCGGTGGTAGAGAATGGGCACTGGTGGAGGGATGGGTGCTCGAGCATTGTATGACTGAAACACAAGCACAAAAGTTTGTAAGTCTGTAACTGTACTTTACGGTGATTCACTAATAATAAATTTTAAAAAAAGACAAACAAGAAAAAAAAATCAATTCATTCCCATGGTTCTCTGTATATGGCTGTGTGTATGGGGGGGGTGGATTCTTTCTCCAGGCATTAAGATTTTACTCTAAATAAAACATTGATTCAATTTCCTGACTTTGAGATTTTATAAGGAAAATACGGGAATATTGGAAAAGGAAGATGAATGGAACAAGTTCTTCCCAAATCTCACAGCAAGCAAACTCACTGTGAGGGCTTTGAGACACATAAGGTCTCTTGCAGTTTTGCCTTTTGCTCTTCTTTTCCTCGATAAGCTTTCAGAACAATGTGAGACATATATGCACTGTTGCAATGTTCTCTGCATCCTGAACACTCTTCATAGGCTAGTAATGACGTGCTGAAGCATAGTTCAACAAAAGGGTTCTGAAGTGATTCAGACTGCACATAGATGTGATTGATGACTTGCAGAGGTAAAGCGTTTCAGCAGAGGCAATTCTCTTGCAGAGATTAATTCAAGGAGACACTCTACTTTCCAGGGACATCTATATTGCTTTTTTCTTTCCCTTCAGATGTACATATTAAAAAATTAAGTTTACTTTTTATTAATATTTTAGTTATTTGAATTAAACATAGTAAGATATATAGATTCCAAAACTTAATTCTCTGGGCTTGTTGGGCAAGCGAGACTTCTACCATAAATCTCAGACTTAAGTCCTCAGGCTGGTCCAGTTTGTCCTTCTCCATGGGAGTCCTGTTTCTTAAGTCATAACAGCTTTCATCAATACCATACTTATGCTTTCTAGACTGTCCTATTTTGATGCCAGGGTAGCTTTGCCACTTGCCCGGGACCCATCTAGGTCCTGTGGTGAGACCCCCTTTTAGGGTTGTTAGGAGCTATGGCAACCAAAGCCTGAGTCAAGTAATTATGATGGATGCCCAGGAGTAGATATATTTCAGAGTCAATCAACTCCCAAATATTAGGAGCACAGCATTAACAGTCTTTCTGTTTAAGCAAAGAATATTGCTCTATAGTAAAATATGAGATAGCTATAGGGAAAATAGAAAAGTAAGTAATTCACTTCAAATACAAAGTCCAGAATCACAGAAGTTTTGGCTTATAAGTAACCAAGACTGACTTGGGGAACTGTGACAATAAGAGGTAAAGCACGAAGTAAAGGTTAAAGATAAACTCAAGTGATTAGGGATGCTTTCAAGAGCACTGGAAGTTTCTCTGGGGGGAGGAAGAGAGGCAATTCACTGATGAAGACTAAAGCACTTAGGGTTAATATCCAACACCATCCCTTGTGTATGAGTGAGTCCCTCCTTTCTTGGTTCTATGAATGGAATTTTCTCTTTCTGTGGATTTCCTCAAGGTCAAAGGAACCATCTCATCTGATGAAGAAGACACATTGCTTGTAGCTTAAAATACATTTTCCCCAATAGGAAGGTCATGTGAGAGGGAAAGAAAAGTCTGGTGTGGTGAGGTTCTTCCCTTGCAGATACCTGAGACTGATTTCTGGAGTGTAGACACTTCGCAGTATGGGTGCAGAGCTGAAACCTCAGTGACCCAGGCCTGTCTTTCTGAGTTGCTAAGTTCTATAGCTTCTCTAGAATGCAGGTTGCCTCTTTGTGTGCTCAGTCTTCTGATATGCCCTTTATCATTTTTTGAACGTTTTTATTCAATCACTGTGAGATAGACCCTTGCAAAGTTGATCACGATTGGATTTCAGTCATACAGTATTCCAACACCCAACCGTCCACCAGTGTACATTTCCCAGCACCAATGTCCCCAGGTTCCCTCCCAACCCCTCATCCCCCACCCCCTGCCTGCTGTCTCTATGACAGGTGCTTTTCTTCTCTCTTTCTCTCTCTCTCTCTCTCTCTCTCTCTCTCTCTCTCTCTCTCTTGTTCACTCGCTCTCACTCTCTCTTGTTCTTTTTTGTGATATGCCCTTTAGTCCCTGAAGTATGACCATAATGAGATAGGTCCGCTCAGGCTACGATAGGTCTGCCCTGCCTACGATTCAGCTCTTAGCTAAAATCTCCTGTCCACCTCTTCTGTTGCCTTTATTGTCTTCGCTTCAGTAGAAGGTTCGAAACTAACAACATTTCATCTGAAGCACTGAGAGTAATTTCCTTCTAGCAGGTTTTGAGTGATTAGCCTGACTCATCTCTTCCTCTGCCTTTCCAAGTCTCCTTGTTCCTGTCCCCAGCTCACCCCAGCCCACTCACTCCTGGGATGTGTCATAGTTGCTCTGTCTGAACTTGCCTGAGAGATTTCCCACCTCTCTTTGTCATATTAACACCCTTTTTGGGGCATGGAGGCTCCTGAGACCTCTCCCAAGCACACCTGGATAATCCCTTCCTGGTTGTTTCCACACACGACCTAATTGCCACTCCTGTTTTGTGCACTTTCTATGAAGAACTGCATAATTTCCAGGCAGAGGAGGTGATACAGGGGTTTTGGAGGTCACCCCTACCAGGCTGGGATCAAGATGGAGCTTAGAGACTGGTAGACTCATCATTTCACTGCTGTTTAATTCCAAGTCTCTGAAAAATGTCCACACGGTCAAGACAGAGACATAGAGAGCAACTGGTAATGGGGTGTGTAGGGTTGAGAGGGAATGATGATGTGGACCAGGTGCAGGCAAAGTGACGAGGCTGCTAAAATACACCTAAAAGAGCAGGTGTCATATTCAGCATCCTATACAGGGGTCAGTGGGGGTCCTGACCCAGCTCCTAGAGCCTATTCAAATAGTATAGCCCAATTGGCTAGGTCCTGATGACAAAGGCTCCCAAATCCAGGTGATTTGATATTTAGTATGAAGGTACAGGGAAGACTCTTCCACAGCCCCATAGGGTTTTAGTCCCTCACATAGATGTCAGAAATGACTGGTTCTAAGACCTAATTGTTTCTTTTTCTCCCATACAAAGACATGGTGGAATAGGGTACAAGGCTATAATTTGAGGCATGCTATGTTGGGTAGTAGTAGAGGGGTCTGAAACAAGTTTTTGTAGACTTCCTTTTCCACGATAATTTTTGAGAACTGCTGAAAGAAACGCATCCATCTAGATGCTGGTGGTCCATCTAGATTTTTTGCTAGAAGCAATCATTTTGGAAAGGAAACTTCACTGTGGTATAGTCTAACTCCTTATCTCATCAAGATGTGACTTTCAACCCATTGTTGTTTATATTTTTCTTGCAAATCTTGAAGAGTTCTCTGAATTTTAGGTGTCAATTCTTTATTGATAATCTTTATCACAAGTATCAATTTCCAACCATTGTTTTTATGTTGATTTTGCTATGGTTTACTTTGCTCTAAAAAAATTTGAAACTCTTATAATGATCTAATACACTTATCTTTTCTCTGTCAGCATCTGATTTCTGTGTCACAGATTGCATATGAGAGAAAACTGAGTTTTTTTGTGTGTGTCCAGAAGTTTTTCACTTAGGTTTTTTATACATATGAACATTTTTGTTTCATAGAGCATATAAAGTTTTATGATCTTCTTTTCCTGTTGTACTCATTGCATTTGTTATATCTCTAAAAAATATTACATTATCATGGTTGTGGCAGTCTCTCTATATGGTTTCTGTACTTAATTAATTTGGTCTTAATATTTTACCGTTGGAGTATTTGTTTGTTTGTTTTTAAGGATTTTTACAGCTTTCTTCTCAAATAGTTTCATAATTTCCCCTAATTGGGGACTAATTGTTGTAATTTTATCAAATAATTTCCCACTATCTGTCAATGAAATAATTTAGTGATTATTCTTCAATTTGTTAATTTAATTAATGTCTGGAGTGATAGCACAGCAGTAGGGCATTTTCCTTGCACGCAGCCAGCCTGGCCAAACTGGGTTCGACTCCTCCGCCCCTCTCAGAGAGTCTGGAAAAATACCGAGAGTATCTCGCCCGCACGGCAAAGCCTGGCAAGCTACCCATGATGTACTCAATATGCCAAACACAGTAACAAAAGGTCTCAAAAAAATGGAGACGTTACTAGGCCCGCTCGAGCAAATCGATGAACAATGGGAGGATAGTGTTTGTTTGTTTGTTTGTTTTTTATTTTTTTGTGTTATAAATCAAACATAGGGTTTTACACATTGAGAAGATGTTTTCTACTAGAGAACTCATAGTAACTTGTGAGATAGACCCTTACAAAGCTGTTCATGCCCTAAAGGATACTTATAGATACTGAAAGGTTATCAGGACTATCCCTTTATTTACTTTTAACACTCAGTTCTTGTCCAGCATGACCATTTCCAGCTATTATAGTCATACGGGTCCCTTCTCTATCTTACTACCCTCTGCCCCCCACACACTTGTGGTTGATTCCAATCACTGACCAGCCCTTCTAGCCCTTGTTTTACCATGTATATGTATATGTATATGTATAAAACAAAAAAATGTAATTTGGGGTTTATCTTTGATGTTAGTCATATATATGTGTGTATATATACATATATATATCACAAATGAATGCAGTCATTCTATATCTGTCCCTCTCCTTCTGACTCATTTCACTAAGTATGATTCTTTCCATGTCCAACTTGGATTCATTTTAATCACTTCAGTTTTTTTTAGAGGTCTCCCATTTCCTTAAGGTTTCAAATATGTTGTCCTAGAGCTGTAGGTAGAACTAACCTACACCTGTTCTTGACTTCCTTATTTATGTGTCTCCTTTCTTATCTCTAATGAGTGATAATTCACTGTAGAGCAAATATAAGTGGCAACAAATAGAATAAACATGTGCAAATGCACAAAACATATTACATTTTTAAAAATCACTTTGCATTCTTCATGCCAACCACATTTGGCAGAGTAGGAATGCCAATTATAATGCCTGTTTATTCTCTGCCATATCTCTGGTTGTGTAAGAAACCAGAGTATGTGGTAAGGAGGCCTTCTCAATCTTCAAGTCACCCAGGCACCAAAAGTTTAAAACTAGGGTTGCTTAGAATCATGAGAACAGGAAATATCAAGGGTGAATCACCAGGTAAAAGAGACATGATATGTGTTACTGCTTCCCACTTCTCCGCACACATCTGCATCTTGTAGTCCCTGGACCCATGCTTTCTAGCTCCTCTGCAGAGGCGAGTTTATTTCAGTCTTCAACATGTTGTCTTAGCTGGTAACTTAACAACATGTCTACATAACTTTTTAAAATTGGCTTTTCAGGTACAGTAAAACAGGTAAGTATTGCACCCTATATCTTTAGGTTTTATCTTAAAAGAGTGTGAAACTTCCTGAAACGTCTTAGCTCTTGAAATAACCACACAGATGTTGCTCTTTCTCTTTTTTCTGCTTTAATTCTTCAGAGTGCCACAAGAGATAAAATAGCATGTAAATTTCTGACAAGGGTCCAATGTAGATATAGTTTATGTAAGAATAGAATGCTATTCAAAAGTGAGATTGTGGGCCAAAGAGATAGTACAACAGGTAGGGCGTTTGTCTTGCACGCGGCTGACTTGGGTTCGATCCCTGGCATCCCATATGGTTCCCCAGCACCACCAGGACTAATTTCCTGAGGGAAGAGCCAAGAGCATCACTCGGTATGACCCAAAGAAAAAGAAAAAAAAGTGAGATTGAGATTATATGAGGTAGAAAACAGATGGGTAAAAAAATGTAATTTTGGGTTTATCTTTGATGTTAGTCATTTCTAAGCCAACAAAAGACACAAAAGACATCAGTAGAAAGTACAAAGTTACCCAGGATTAACTCTCTTTGATCTAGGCATTAAAATAATGATGCAAAATATAAAGGAGAAAAGAGCATTTTGAGAGAAAAGAGGAGTCCCAGTTTATTTACTGCATTAAATTTTGAAATAAGAATGATATGTGAAGATGTGGTCTATGTTTTCAAAAGATAACTGAAAGCAGAAAGGCTAAAATTTTAAGGAAAGTCTTGTCAAAATGCTTGCAAAAAGTCTGGGAAGTAGTTGGAAGGGCTGGAGCACATGCCTTGCTTCAAATTTGATCGCCAGAACCCTCACGCACAGTCAGGTATGGCCCGGGTATTCCCAGTGAAGAATCAAATAATCAGACAGACCCACTGGGCTTTATATTGCCAGAAGTTGACCCAATCCCCAAATACTGCTCAGGAGGATCCCCTCAGCCATCCTCCACCAAAAAATCAAGCACTTGTTAGAGGTGATCATCTATTTTTCAGAAATTGAGGACATTTAGATTAGTATGGGCTGTGAATTACAGATGAAAAGATTCTTAGAAAATGGCTGACTGTTAGAACTTCTTCTGTGCACCAAAGGATTACTGACAAGACCAAATGCACTGACTTTGCATCCGATATACTTAATATTTCAACACCCAAGGCAAAGCAGTTCAGTTGATCACTTGACTTCCCTTTAATCGTCGATTTGCTTGAGTGGGCGCCAGTAACATCTCCATTTGTCCCTGTCGCATGCTAGTGTAGTGCAATGGCGTCTGTTCCCTCTAGGAACAGGAAGAGCCTCAACCCGATTGTTCATGATCTTGATGAAGAAGTCTGACCATCTGGTAGGTGGGTGGCCATGCGGTCTTTTGACATCCCGTGGAATCCAGTCAGTAAGAGCTCTAGTCCAGCAGTCGTCTTTAAATCTCATTACGTGACCAGCCCATCTGATTTTCGACACGTTGGCAAACGAGACAGCGTCCCTGATTCTTGATCGTCGACGGAGGTCGGAACTCCGGATTCTTTCTCTCCTTTGAGTGAAACGTGATATTCCAAGCATAGCTCTTTCAATTCCTCTTTGGGAGACCCAAATAGCGTTCTCATCCTGTTTGCGTAGGGCCCAGGTCTCTGAGGCATATGTTAATGCAGGAAGAACAGTGGAATCAAAGAGATGTGCCCGGAGCCGGAGGTTCTTCGTCCTCTTAGCTATTTCTTTGACGCTCTTGAAGGCGTTCCAAGTCGCTCTCTTCCTCCTGCGCAGCTCGGGTGCCAGGTCATTTGTCATGTTGACTTGTCGACCTAGGTACACATAGCTGTTGCATTCGGAGATGGTCGTTCCATTGAGAGCAAATGGGGGCGTCAGGAACGAGGCTGTCTCTCATAAACATTGTCTTCATAAGATTCAGCTGTAGTCCGACTTTTCCACACTCACGGTCGAAGTCGGCCAGCATTTGTGCCGCTTGGCTAAAGTTTGGTGTTATTAAAACAATGTCATCAGCAAAGCAGAGGTGGTGTAGTTGCTGACCATCTATCTTCACTCCTATTCCTTCCCATTCCAGTCGTCACATGATGTTCTCGAGTTTTGGTGAAATGGTATCACCCTGCCGCACCCCTCTCTTGACATGGATGATTACTTCTTTGTAGGACAGTGAGATCCTGGTAGTGAATCCGTAATAGAGCTCACGAAGGATCCTGATGTATTGAGCTTGAATGCCCTGATTGGCTAGGGCTTCAATGACCGCTTCCGTCTCAACAGAATCAAAGGCCTTCTTTAAATCAATGAACGTTAGACAGAGCGGCATCTTGAACTCCCAAGAAACCTCAATGAGCTTAGTAATCGTGTGGATATGGTCAATGGTGCTGAATCCTTTGCAGAACCTGGCTTGCTCACATGGTTGTCCTTCATCTAGTGTTCTGCCAATCCTATTCAGGATGACTCGAGTGAACAACTTGTGGATGACAGACAATAGGCAGATCAGGCGATAGTTGCCAATGTCATGGATGTCTCCCTTCTTGAACAGTAGTACAGTCCTGCTGGTTTTCCATTGGGATGGAACCTTGCATTCAGACAGGTAGTGTGTGAAGAGCTGAGCCAGTGTATTGATGAGTACTGATGGCAGGTTCTTCAGGTGTTCAGGTCTGACCTTGTCTGGGCCGGGTGCTGTTCGTTTCTTTACTGATGAAATGGAGTGTCAGATTTCGGAAGGGAGAACATTGGGAACGACATATCCATCCTGTGGAATTTGGTATGTCAGCAAGTGGACATGGCTATCAAAGAGATTTGAGTAGAAGTCATGGATAATCTTTTTTATTGACATTCTCGAAGATGTGATAGATCCATCAGGATGTAGGAGGGCAGTCATCTTGGTCTTGTAGTTGGCGAAGGACAGGCAGGTTTTGCGAATGCTTTTCCTGGCTTCTATCGCATCTACCAGCACTTCTGTTCTTCTCTCCTTGAGGTCTTCCTTGATCGAATCTCTGCACTGCTTTGCGAGCTCTAACGTTCACTTGTGGTTGCCTGAGGCATGCGCCAAACCACATTGACAAATAAGCTCAAGAGTTTTCGAAGACAGGCTTTTTTTGTGGCTATCTCTCGGCATTCTTCATACAATCATGGAGGTGCTCAACCAGTCAATCGTATTCCTCGTCAATGTTGTCAACAATGGCATCTTGCCATGTTGCCGCAATAGTGCCAAAGAGCTCCCAGTTGGTGGTCGTTCTGCGAATTCTCTTTTTAAACTTTGCAGCCCTTTCTCCCTGCTCTGTGAAGTAGAATTTTGCACAAAGGAGACGGTGATCTCATCCCGTTTGGAATTTTGGGACAACAGAGACATTGGTCAGGCAAACCCATCGATTGAATATGATGTGGCCTATTTCGTTGTGGAATCGTCCACCGGGGAGACTCCCGTATCCAACGTTTAGACTCAGCCTTCTGGAACTGTGAGTTACCATGGATGGTCTTGGTCGACATGATGAACTCAGACAGTCTCTCACCCTGTTCGTTCCATTCTAGGCCATGGGTCCCAATGTGAAGTTCTTCAGCTCATCTTCTCGGTCCTATCTTGGCTTTAAAATCACCCACAATGATCTTGTAGAAGGTGTGGTCTTCTTTATAGAACTTCTCCAGCTCCATGTAGAACTTCTCAATTTCTCCTTCATCATAATTAGATTTGCTCGAGCGGGCCCAGTAACGTCTCCATTGGAGACTTTGTTGTTACTGTGTTTGGCATATCGAATATGACACGGAGAGCTTGCCAGGCTCTGCCATGCGAGCGAGATACTCTCGGTAGCTTGCCGGGCTCTCCGAGAGGGGCGGAGGAATCGAACTCGGGTTGGCCATGTTGGCTGCGTGCAAGGCAAATGCCCTACCGCTTTGCTATCGCTCCAGATCGGAGAGCCCGGCAAGCTACCGAGAGTATTCGATATGCCAGACACAGTAACAACAAAGTCTCCAATGGAGATGTTACTGGGCCCGCTCGAGCAAATCGATGATCAACGGGAGGGCCATAATTAGATGTTGGTGCGTAGACAGCGAAGATAGAAGCTGCCGGCAGTAAACCACATCTATTCAAATGTAAACATCCGATTCAGGTTGTTAGGCATTTGAATGAATCAATGCTCATGGCCAAGTTTGTGTTGACAAGGACACCGACTCCTCCCACACCTCTTTTATGGCATGTTCCGAGGAACAATTCTTCTCCAGTGTCGAAAACGGCATGGTGAGATTCGTGCCTTCTTGTCTCAGTCAGACCAATGATGTCGTACTTGATCTTTCGCGCTTGTACCATCAGGTCCTCGATGGATGCATCAGATGTCAGCGTACATGCATTGAAAGTACAGACGATCATTTTTGTCTTCCTTAGTTGTGGCAGCCTAGTTCAGTCTTGAGATTTTATCGGTCTCTCCTTTCTCATCCTTCTCAATGCTGCCATATTGGTGAAGACTTCAGGGTCGGGTGAATGAGACCCATTGTAATTACTGGTTTTGGCATATTGAATACACAGCGGATAGCTTGCCAGGCTCTGCCATGTGGGCTGAATACTCTTGGTAGCTTGCCAGGCTTTCCGAGAGGGATAGAGGCTTTTGGCAAAGCAGTTATCCTTTCTAATTTTAGTTTGGTGCACAGTAGAACTGCACTGAATTGTATCATGTATCATGCCTTTATTTTCTTGTCAAGAGATTTTTGTGTTTTATAGAGATAACAATGTAGTGACTCTGAAGGAAAAAAATGTGTACTGAATAAAAAAATAGTACACAAATGTTTCTATAATTTTAATTGGTAATAGGGAGCCCGGGCTATAGCACAGCGGGTAGGGCGTTTGCCTTGCACGCAGCCAACATGGCCGACCTGAGTTCGATTCCTCCGCCCCTCTCGGAGAGCCCGGCAAGCTACCGAGAGTATTCGATATGCCAGACACAGTAACAACAAAGTCTCCAATGGAGACGTTACTGGGCCCGCTCGAGCAAATCGATGATCAATGGGAGGGCCTTTTTTCTTTAATAGGGAGCCCGCAAGCTACTGAGAGTGTTCGATATGCCAGACACAGTAACAACAAAGTCTCCAATGGAGACGTTACTGGGCCCGCTCGAGCAAATTGATGATCAACGGGAGGGCCTTTAATAGGAAACATGGACTGAGAGATAACACAGCAGGTAGGGTGTTTGCTTGCATGCCGCTGACTCAGGTTTGATTTTCCCGTCCCTCTCGGAGAGCCCGTCAAGCTACCTAGAGTATCCAGCCCATAGGGCTGAGACTGCAAGCTACCTGTGGCGTATCCGATATGCCAAAAACAGTAGCAAGTCTCACACTGGAGACGTTACTGGTGCCCGCTCAAGCAAATTGATGAACAACGGGACCACAGTGCTACAATACTGCAATAGGAAACACAAAGTGAAACTCCGAGTGATTTGGGCACCAAGTATGCAATAGTGTTCACATCTTTCAGTTATATTTTCAGAAATATGACATCACATAAATGTTGCAGAGTTGCTAGTCACATATGCAAAACCAGTTCACTGTACTCTTCAGTTTTCAGCCACAGATAACCCAGACCTTAGCTTCTTTTCTGTGACTTGCAACTCGATATGGAGTCATGTAACTGAACATGAGAAGTCATCTAAAAATAAACTTCTTTATGAGTTATTATTAGTAAATGTTTGGTATGTACACCTGTGTAAACTAAAAAAAATGGCACCCAGGGAAGCCAGATGTGTAAACTCAAAAAGGGACTGCAGCAGTCTATCTCTCCCGCCACCCGTGTTTGTTAGTCTTGCACTGGTTCCCCCACCCTGGGGAGGTTGATGGCGATGGGCAGGTGAAGGAAGGAATGAGGGCCAGGCTGGTTGGTCTTAGTTGCAATTTATTCCATTCCCATCTTCATTCTCCTCTGATTCTCCTTCTTCTTCTTCCTCCCCCATGCTACTTCATTCTCCTCGATCCCCCTTCATTCTCCTTCTGGCTCTGGAATCTGGATCTGGATTCTCTTTCTCCTTCTCCTTCTGGAGTCTGGATCCTGATCCTCTTTCTCTTCCTTCTCTGAAGTCTTGATTCTGATCCCCCAGCCCACTCTTGCAGTACAGTTAAATCCCAAAACCATGAGGGGTTGGGGCTTACACATAGGTGTGGTCACAATCAATAGGGGTAAAGTTCTTTCTCTCGGGGAAAGCCACTGCTTCTAGGACAGATACTCTCTCAGCAGGATGACCCACCCTAGAACAGAATCCCCTGGGTATGTTTCTCCCCTCCTTGTCCAACAAACATATAAGCATACATAATATAAATCATTTTGTATGGATACAGCACAAAATACCTTAAGCTTATAGAATTGCTCTCCTAGGGCCATCTCGATCTCAGACTACAGTGCGCAGGCCAGATAGTCTTTCCTCTCCCTAGCAGGGTCCTAGTCTCATTGTTACTTTTGGATCATGACAGCATTTGTTTATGATCAATCTCTAAACTTATAGTTAAGAATTGTGACACTTTAGCCTGGCCCATTTCGATGCCAGGGTAGCTCACAGCTTGCCTTGGGTCCATTCAGTCCCTCTTCAGGACCCTGCTTTTGGGGTGTTAGAAACCAAGGGCAACTGAGGCTTAAGTCGAGAAAGCAGATGCTGGGGAGTGAATAATATTTAAGGCCAATTAAATCCTAAGTTACAAAGCATAATATTAACTGTCTTCCTGTATCTGTACAAAAAGGACATTGCTTTAAAGTAAACTATTCATAAGACATAAGGAGAGGAGAAAGGCAATACTAACTTACAATACAAGTTCAGTGTCCTAGAAGATCTGACCTTACAAATTAACAGAGTCTGATTAGGGGGAGAAGCTGATTAACTGGTTGGGGAAGGTTGCATAGAGAAATGGTTATAGATAAACGATGGGAGCACTGTGATGGGTGTAACCTGATAAACCTAAGCTCCTTGTGGCAAGGGAGAAAGGACAAAGCAATGTCATCCTACATACACCCATTTTATATACCTATATGCCCATGATCACATAAGAATTTCTTGCTCAAGTTTTTGAGAGAGATAGCTCGAAGGACTGAATATATGCTTCACATGAGAGAGGCCTGGATTCAATACCTGGCACTGTATGAGCCCCTGAAAAGCACCAGGAGGACCCTCTAAGGATTGGATAGCCCCTCTCCACCACTGGGTGTAGCCTCCAAACCAAAACGAAAACCAAACCAAACAAAAAAACAAAAATTTCTCAAGCAAAAAGAGTAGAAAAAGTTTAAGAAATCCCAAACTATATAACCAAAATGCCATTGAGAAACTATCTGAACCACATTTATCTAATTAATAAGTTGATACAGCATCCAGGATGCTTGACTAAAGAAAGTACAAGAGCAAACTTTACAAATGGCATTTCTGTCATAGTAATTGCTAAGTTGTTTTATGAACGTTGTAGGAGAATAATACCCAAGGACAATAGAACAAAGGTCAGGAGAGCTGGTCATTTGTCATTTCCAATGATAGGGGAAAGTGGTCAATTTGGGTGAGAACTGGGCGCTGAAAAGAGGTAAAGTGACATGCATCTTTTAGTAACAGTATTGCAAACCACAGTGCCTTAAAGGAGATAAGCAAAAGAGTAAAGTGCCTGCTAGAGAGGCAGACTGGGGAGTGGGAGGGAAATTGGGGACATTGATGAAAGGAAGGGGACACTGGTGAAAGGATTGGTGTTGGTACACTGTACATGCAAAACTCAATCATGAATAATTTTGGAACTTGGTAATCATTATGATTCAATAATTTATTTTTTTTTTACTTTTTTAAAACTGTTTTTGGCTTTTCTTTTGGGAGGGTCACACCCAGCGATGCTCAGGGGTTACTCCTGGCTCTGCACTCAGGAATCACCCCTGGCAGTGCTCCAGGGACCATATGGGATGTTGGGAATGGCCACGTGCAAGGCAAATGCCCTACCCGCTGTGCTATCGCTCCAGCCCTCAATAACTTTTTAAATGGAAAAAAATAAGAGTTATTTGTGGAAAAATGGTCCATGTACTGCAACCCACTTAAGAACCATTCTGACAGTACAAGTGTGTTGAGTTGCTATGGCTCTAAGGATATTGCTGCTGATCCACACCCTGAGTGTGAGTGACAGAAACTGAAATGAAGACGGAAGCTTAGACTCTTGCTAAAAATAATTAATGGTGGGAATATTGCCCCATGGAATCATTTATGATTATATTTAATGACTAAGAACTAAGAACAAAAGCACCCTTAGGTGCTTTTATAAAATCCCAAAGGCATGGGAAATATTATTAATTTTAAAATGAAAAAAGATCAATAATCATAACTGTATCTTCACTTGGTTTCCCCCAAATGCAGAGCTCAAAGCCAAGGCAGCAGAAGGTGGCAGGCAGGGTGGGAGAACAGGCAAGGAGAAGAGACCTTTCAGGACAAGGATTCCCTGCCACCATCACCTGAGGTTCTGGGTGCAGAGCTCCCAGGGTTGTGTGAGAAGCTGTCAGAGACTTCTCAGGCTGTCCTGCTGGAAGATGAAGGCAGACTCAACATTTATTCATCAGCTTTTGTCTCCCATTGGCCAAAACATACATGAGGCAGGTGGCTCATTGGATATCAAGTTGCTGCACTTCCAGCTGGCACATGTGGGTACTGAGTATCCATGGTGGGGCCTTAGCATGGGTGCTGAGAAACATGGACCCTCCCGCAGACAGAGTGCCATAGGCTTCCAGGTGACTCTCCACGCAGATGAGACCACAAGGATTGAAAGTGACACGAAGGCATCTTCTCAAGCAGTACCCAATCAAGGAAACACCAATTTCACCTGAAATAGTATTTGTGATTCCAGGAGCTGAAGAGAATATAGCCATCATCTTAGTTGATTGCCAAGAGAGATATAGAGTCAACAATATTTATTTCTATTGGCTCTTCCTCCAGGGTCATTCCTACATGCTGCCATGTAATTTGACTTTGGTGCTACCTTAGGGTGTATCATTTCTGGACATTAAAAAATTGATTTCCTGTTCTTGTAGGTGAGGGTTTCTCTCACTCACACTTCCTTCCCCTCCCTGCATCCTCTCAATAAGATAATTTTCCAATCTCTGGTTAGATCACTCATCAGTGTTCATGCTGTCGTGAGGACCCAAATGGACCTCAAAGTGCAGTGTACCCGTGTTTCTGTAGTTGGTAGTGGCTTCTTCTCCCTCCCCACCAAATACCTATACCTCTTATGAACTTCCTTGTGTTGAGTTATTGTTATGCCTCTTGCCAATTTTCCAAAATGCTTCACTTTGACTTGTCAATTATGTGTGTGTGTGTGTGTGTGTGTGTGTATCTGGGGGAGGAAGGGTTCAACCACACAAAACATTTCTCAGGAGTTACTCCTGGCTCTGTGCTGAGGAATTACTTTTGGTGGTGCTCCAGAGACCATATGGACTGCCAGGCATCGAATCTGGCTTGGCCTTGTGCAAGGCAAATGACCTATCTGCTGTACTATCGCTCTGGCCTCTGATTTATCAATAATTACTTGACAGGACTTTTTTCTTTAAAATTTTATTAAAGTACAATGAGTTTCAAAGTTAGCCATAGTTGAGTTTTAGATATGCAATGTTCCAGCATCAATTGCATCACCAGTGTCAACTTGCCTCCCCCAGATTCCCTCTCACCCTCCAGCCTGCCTCCATGGCAAGCACATTATTAGGGAGAAGGTCAGGGAATGATAGAAATTGGGGGGAAATAAGAAGAAGTATAAGTATCGGGGGCAGGAGTGAAGGGCCTTAAATACATTAGTGATGTAGAGTACTCTATATATATCGCTATATATACAAACCACAAAACCAGCAACACTGGAAATATGAGATCCTAACTACCTCAACATTTTTTTCAAACTCTCCAAAGCCCACAAATTCTTTGTTCCTCTGTAAACTCATGCCTTGGGATGCTGGCGTCTTGCTCATACTCCCATATGTTGAACTTCATTTCCAGGATCCTGGGACCTCCTGTTTCTTGCTTTTTCCTTGGTTTTGTTGACATATATATTTTATCTAATCTTGGAGACAAAGTGGAAGGGAAACATTTAAGACCTGAAGTGTCTAAAAGTCTAAAAGTGTCAATACACTCTCTTCATACTTGATTGGCTCTTGGGCAGTACTTCTCAGAAATGTACAGATGCAACTCCACTACTTTTTATCATCAGTATTTTTGTTTTGTTTTGGAGCCACACCTAAAAGTGCTCAGGGCTTACTCCTGACTCTGCACTCAGCGATCACTTCTGGTGGTGCTTGGGAGACCATATGGGATGCTGTGTCTGGCTGAGTATAAGCAAATGTCCTACCCACTGTCCTGTCTCTGTCCTATCTGTCCTATCTCTGCCCTTACTATCAAGAATTGTTGTGAGGGTCTCATGACAAGTCCATTTCTCTTCTTTCCTATTGCCTTCTTTTTCTTCTTGGTAGTACTCAGTGTACTTTTCTGTCCTTTCTGCTCTAAGAGTCTCCTGGCCCCGTGCCTGGCTGTCCTTGCTGGGGCCCCTTGGAGGGGGGAGCGGGTTGAGTTTCCCTCCCCGCCCCGACCAGGGCTCTAGCAGCCGAAGACCTCCAGAACCAGCCACCACCATGCTGAGACCACTCTCCACACACATGAAGGTACCGGCAGAGGAACAAAGGCATGCAGGTCCCGGGACTGAGATCTCCAAGCCTACTCGGATTGGGGCTGAGCATCCTCCACCCAGATCCTCCAAATCCCAGTAGGCGGGGGTCGTACCCACCAACTGGCCCCCTGGCACCGTGTAATCCCATCAACGGCCAAGGCTTGTCGATTGCCTCGAGCAGGCCCCAGTAACGTCTCCTTCGTCCTAACCCTGAGATTTTTTTAAAAAGTGCCATATTCAAGGCTCTTTCAGAGTTAGGAGAATGAGACCCTTCATTGATGCTGGTATTTGGCATATTGGGTACGCCATGGGGAGTTTGCCAGACTCTGCCGTGTGGGAAGGTTACATTCGGTAGCCTGCCAGTTTGTCCAAAGTAGGAATGAGATGATAAGATGTCACCGCGCTTCTGGGAGCTGGGTTTTATAGTCTCTGGGCCTTGGCCATTGATGGGATTTCCAAACTTCTTCAAGAATTTGGAAATGGGACTGGAGCAATAGCACAGTGGGTAGGGCATTTGCCTTGCACACAGCTGACCCGGATTCGATTCCAGCATCCCATAGGGTCCCCCGAGCACTGCCAGGAGTAATTCCTGAGTGCATGAGCCAGGAGTAACCCCTGAGCAACACCGGGTGTGAAGTGGCAGGGCTAAGTGACAGCACAGCAGGGAGGATGCTTGTCTTCTGCAGAGTGGACCCGGGTTGTATCCCCAGCATTCTGAGCCCACCAGGAATAATTCCTGAGCTCAGACCCTATAGGAAGGCCTTAAGCACAGCCAAGTGTGACCCCTGCCCCCACCCCAAATAAATACATAAGAAAGTCCAGAAGTGGCCAGTGGATCTGGACTGAGGCTTCAAACTCCGTGGAACCCAGACGGTTCTGCTATGCTTGATTTCGTCCCCAGACTCACCTCTTTGTTCAGTGCCCAGGAGCTGGGGAGTTAATACAGCATGAGCCGGGCACCCCATGGGGTCCTCTGAGCCCCACCAGGAGTGATCCCTGAATGCAGAGCCAGTGGTCCTGAGCATCACTTGATGTGATCAAGAAACAAACAGAAGATTTTCAATAAAACAGAGAAGATGGAGAAATCTCCTGGTGTCTCTGGTCCAGTCGATCGGGCCTCTCAGAGACTATAAAACCCAGCTCCCGAACATCTTATTATCTCATTCCTACTTTGGACAGACTGGCAGGCTACCAAATGTAGCCTGCCCACACTGCAGAGTCTGGCAAAGTCCCCGTGGCGTACCCACTATGCCAAATACCAGTAACAATGATGGGTCTCATTCTCCTAACTCTGAAAGAGCCTTGAATATGGCACTTCTTAAAAAAAATCTCAGGGCTAGGACAAAGGAGACGTTACTGTGGCCTGCTCGAGGCAATCGACGAATAACAGGATGGTCGTGATTTGTGATTCTGCTCTAAAGACTCCCAAACCTGAGCATGAGAGAGGGTTTATAACCACTTAACAGTATCTATCACTGGAAGCTTCCTCTTTATTTATTTTATTTTATTTTTATAAAGCAGTTCACAAGATTTGATTATATTTAATATTCGCACACCAATCCCACCACCATTACACCTTCCCACCACCATATTTTGTATGTTGCCATCTGGAACGCTAACCCCTGCCCGAAAGCAGAACTGAAATAATTTATTTTGTAATGTCTGTTATGAATAAACCACTGAAAATGATTCCAAAAAGTTTCCTTTGAGAAAATTGTATGAGTATTGTTGTATTACACCCAGGGGCCATTAAGACCTCCTATAAGGAATTACTAACATGTTAAAGCTGGAGCGATAGCACAGCAGGTAGGGTGTTCGCCTTACAAGCGGCCAACATGGCCGACCCGAGTTCGATTCCTCCGCCCCTCTCGGAGAGCCCGGCAAGCTACCGAGAGTATTCGATATGCCAGACACAGTAACAACAAAGTCTCCAATGGAGATGTTACTGGGCCCGCTTGAGCAAATCGACGATCAACGGGAGGGCCTTTACCTTTACCTTTAAAGCTTGAGCCTTGTGTATGGTGTGTGTGTGTGTGTGTATATATATATATAGATAGATAGATAGATAGATAGATAGATAGATATCTGTATGCATATATAGATATATACACAAATATATGTATATATATATAAAACTGTAAAAATATATTTCCCTCTAAGATTAGTGGCTGCCTTTTACTTTAAACCCTATCAAATGTGGTGCACTACTCTTGGAATATTAGTGATATGAAGTATGAGATATTAACTGGCCACAAATGTGGCCATGTGGTCCAGAAATAGGTTCACCAAGCTTGTGGAGAGAAGCCATAAGCATGATGGGGGTCGAGTTCTAGAGGTTTTCGGCTGTCGGGCTGGTCCTTGGGGCAGGGAGAGGATCTCACTACCCCCCCGCCCTCACTCTGGGTAGTCCAAATGAAACAGCCTGGTGTAGGGTTCAGGACCCTCCTCTTTACCTCTTTAGTCCTCCTCCATCTGGGGACTTTGCATGAACTTCACCATCACCTTACCACTATCATCACTGCTACCATGGTTACCACAGCTGCCACTACCCCTGCTTACCACCACCTTTGCTGTTATTGCTGCTATAGGGATTATTGCTGTCGCTTCTCCTATCCTTACTGCTCTTACTGCTCTGTGATGCTACTCCAACCCACACTAATTTTTTTCTTATCTTGAACTACTTTGGTCAAATTTTTAACATCATCTTATATACTGCCCTCTTTCTTTCCATGGCAAAGCCACTTGTTCCCTTTTCTCACCTTTTTTTTTTTTTTGCTTTTTGGGTCACACCCAGCAATGCACAGGGGTTACTCCTAGCTCATGCACTCAGGAATTACTCCTGGCGGTGCTCAGGGGACCATCTGGGATGCTGGGAATCGAACCCAAGTCAGCTGCGTGCAAGGCAAATGCCCTACCTGCTGTGCTATTGATTCAGCCCCTTCTCTCCCTTTTATAGCAGTTAAGAATATGAGGTCTAGAGCTAAATCTTGGCTTCATACCCTAGCTAACTTATGTCACTTGGTAGGTCTTGACAGTGATTATTTCTATGCCGAAGTTTTCCCTACTTGTAAAGTATGTATACTAATCTCTATATCACAGGATAGCACTGTAGAACTGTCCTCCCGTTGTTCATCGATTTGCTTGAGTGGGCACCAGTAACGTCTCACAACAAATTGTGAGACTTGTTACTGTTTTTGTCATATCGGATACGTCATGTGTAGCTTTCCAGGCTTTGCCATGTGGGCAAGATACTCTTCGTTAGCTTGCCAGGTCTCCTAGAGGGGTGGAGGAATCGAACCTGGGTCAGCCACATGCAAGGCAAACGCCCTACCCACTGTGCTATCACTCCAGCTAACAGGGTATTTGAGGATTAAATGAGTTATTGTATATATATATATTGTATATAAAATGTAAGCCTGCTCCTTAGAAACTAATCAAAACTGCTAATATCAGATATTTTCTATTTGTTTTCCTACTCGAATTTATTTTAAACCATTTGTTAGCTTTTTTCCTTTAAAATTTCTGAAACTGTAGTTTTAAATTCTAAGAGGTGTTGTTTTCTTTTCTGTGTCTCTGTTGGTCTCTATCTATCTCTGTCTCTCTGTCTCTGTCTCTGTCTGTCTGTCTCTATCTCTTTCTCCTTATCATGACCTTTTGCTTCAAGGATCTATATTCATCGTTTATCTCTCTGGAAAATAAAAGTACCATATGTTTTGTTTTATCTGTTAGTTTTCTCGAGCACCCAGATTTTTCTTTCCTCAGAGTTCCTATCTCTGATGGTAATTCCAGAGCCATCTTTTGTTTCCTTTGGGAGGGGAAGCCCATAGTCAACAGTGCTCAGGGATTACTCCTGGGTTTGCACTCAGGGATTACTCTTAGAGGGATCCAGGGACTATATGGTGTATAGGGGATCAAACCCATATTGGCAGCATTCAAGGCAAGTGCCCTATCTGCTGTATTGTCTCTCCAGTCCCAGCCAGATACCATCTTCCACATACGCACTTGTGCTCAAGTGTGTGGTAATCCCTGGCATTCTATTATATTTAAGTCAATCAGAAGCACAAAATAAACAGGGCTGTCCAGGAGTGGGCTTTATCCTATATTGAACTGTGAGCAGGTCTTTGTGCTGACAGCCCCTTTGATCACCAGTACCTATAAGAACTTTTATCTGAGATCATTTCTTTCTGCAAAGACAAATCCATTCATCTCCTTCTTATAAGAGCTTGGGGGTAGCCCTTCCTGACTGCAGAGTAATTGAAAGTTGGGTCTAAGGAAAGGATCTAGCACTCCTACTGTTTGCTCGGCACTCACTCCTATCCTCTGCTGTGTCTGTCTCTGAGAATGGAGGCCCTTAAAGTGTGTTACTCTGAAGATATCTCCAGGTTTCCATTGAAGGTGGAGTATGATCATTGAAAGGTCTGGGAACAGGCTTATGGGAAGAAAAAAGCATAGACCAAAAGGAGAGCTAGGCTAAAACAAGTTTATTGAAAGTGCTCCCAGACCAAGTCCTCAGACCTCTAAGGAAGGCATTGGAGTTTCGCCCCACCTGCTTTTCAGGGCAGATTTATAAGAATGTAGAGGAGGTCTGGGGGAGGGGAGGAACGAGTGATTAGCTTAGAACCAAGTCCTGTTTCTGCCTAATTAGAGTTGGTTGGTTGGTTGGTACCAGGGTTAGGTAGAGGGTCTTTGCTGTGGGTCCCAGAAATTCCAGGGATAAGAAATTCCCCGAGTAGTGGTTTTACAAGCTGCATGTGCAGATTTCAAAATGCTCTTCTACACTGGACCCCTTCTGCTGACCTAACAATAATTACTTACTTGTGTGTATTGGAAAGGATAGGAGTTTTTTTTTAATATTTATTTTTTTCATTTTTTAATTTTTGCTTTTTGGGTCACATTCAGTGGTGCTCAGGGGTTACTCCTGGCTCTGCACTCAAGGAATTACTCCTGGCAGTGCTTGGGGGACCATATGGGATGCCGGGGATCCAACCTGGGTCTGCTGCATGCAAGGCAAATGCCCTACCCACTGTACTATTGTTTGGGCCCAGTGTACGATGTCTTAATGTATGCAGATTTTTAACTAACCATCTTAGCTTTCCATAGTACTGGTACCTCTGTCTCAAGAATGTCCAAAGTTCTGAAAGTTTCAATTAACTTGTTTCTTATGGTAATTAGCAAATTCTTTGTAGGCCTTTCTATATCATCCAATCAAAATAGATGATTCCAAATGATTACAAGTTCATACTTAGATCAAAATCAAAAGGTCACATCAGGCTTTGGCATATTTCCTTCCATCTGTACTGTGAATGGAAATTTGCCTGTGATAAAGATAAGGAGTATAAGACTCCCAGGAGTATTGGAGATGGGTGAGCGTGATCATGGGAAATAACTCATTTATCCAGTGTTTAATCCTCAGAGGACAAATCTCTTTCCTTTCTTTGATTCTAAGAATCTATGCAGTGTTGATGTCATCTGGAACCTGGTGAATCTGTTCTAAGTATGATGCCATAGTGGGAGTTTTGATGGTTCTTGCGTGAAAGTTGAAGCTATGCCTGTCTTCTTTGCTGCACCATTATTTACTTCATTCAATATCTTGTCATAAGACATTTACCTGCAACTGAGAAGGCATCCCAGAACACCATATTCAAGTCTCTTCGATTGTGGAGGTTTGTTGGTGAGTGTTCTCATAGATAAAAATATTTTTTAGGTATTGATTTCCAAAAGGAGAATAGACAAGTGCCTCCAAATTTTTCTGACAACAATATATAAATCTACACCTATAAATTGGTGTAAATTCTGACCCTATGAGATCATTTCCTCCAAGCAAATTCTTCTTATCATTAACTCATGGTATTCTATCATCTGAGAAGAGCCTTTATTGTCCTTTGTGATGGGGGAATGCTGTGAGGTCTAGGCCTCATGTGTTAGATTAATGTTTATTCAACCCAAATACAG
The DNA here is from genome assembly GCF_029834395.1 of Sorex fumeus. Taxonomy (NCBI): domain Eukaryota; kingdom Metazoa; phylum Chordata; class Mammalia; order Eulipotyphla; family Soricidae; genus Sorex; species Sorex fumeus. Next base: position 47,682,768 of record NW_026606129.1, on the reverse strand, counting down.
AGCTTCCTTTCCCAAAATCAGGCATGACTGTATCTATCAAATTTAGTCAGTCAAGGGGGACTTTCAGTGAAATATTGGGCCCAGACTGGGGAGGGAACTGGTGGTTTGAAAGGATTAAGGATGCTGAGAGTGTGAACAAACTGCCTATAATTACTTCATACTCTGCTTGAATATTCACACCACTTCCATTTGATGATGCATTATCCTTAGCCTAAAGGGTCCTTATAGGTTCATAATAACAATAAAGTGTTATGGTGACCTCATGGCCAAAGTCAAAGTCAGGCTGCTGGAGTTCAGTACAGTCCAGAGTTCTTTCATGCTAATAATGATGTTATTCTGCTTTTCTTGGGGCAGCTTCTGGGTTCCACTCCAGGATGGATGCAGGTTCCTTGTGACATCTAGATAGTTTTATACAGTTCCCACAGCATCCCGTCTGATAGGTTGGAGCAGCTAGTGATAAAGTCACTAGACCTAAACTCTTAGTTAACTTTAGAAACTCCTCTTGCTTTAGAGTCCCAAAGGGGGAAGTTTGTGGGATAACCAGTAAAAGGATAAAGCAGAACACACAGTATTGTATTGTAAGGTCCCTTCGAACGGACTACGAGGGAGATTCTAGAGTTAAAACTCTACTAATTAGTAACTCTCCCTTTCCTGCCCCCTCCCTAGTAGAGCCTTAGCTGTGAAGCCCTTCCTTATTGGGATATAAATTCTGAAACCATTTGTTGGCCCTTCCTTATCTGTTACTTCTGTTAGGAACCTTTCCCTTATTTGCTTCCACTGAATCAAAGGGAGCCAGGTAATAACCAAATGTCCGAGTTACCAGGTGCCCACTAGCCACAATGCCTATGTACGTAAATGCTGGTCTTTGAATCTATAGGCTAAGGAGTGATATACTTTTAAATGGATTGGTTAAGAAAATATATGTTGTTACAAATCCATTGGCTGTGAAATGCGCGGACTTTGCTGTAAGGGCCAGTGAAGGCCTATATAAGATCCCCTTTGAAGAAGTTCGGGGTCTTGCCTCACCTATCTGACCTGCGTGTCTGTGTAGGCAGCTCGACCCTGGCTAGCCAGTCTTACAATAAACCTTGCTTGCTGTTTGCAGTCTCTGGAGTCTCTGTCGTTAAAGGGAGATCACGATCCACGTCCTAACAGTATTACTACTTTTACCTCCAGAAGGTCTCTCAGATATTATATTTCTTTATTGGTAGACATAGATGTGTATCTAAAAATATGTCCATGCATTCTTTAATTTACCTTTAAGACTGATTTGGAAGGTCATGGGATCTCACCCAGCATACACAGAAAGACAGAGACAAGTAAAGTGGAGAAATAGGAGAAGTTTATTGGGGTGTGCTTCCAGAAGGGCCCTACTGATCTCTAGTGAGGTTGGGGTAGAGCCACAACTGGGAAAGGCTCAGAGGGGTTTTTAAATGTCTCATTGGTGGGAAGGGAACAAAGGAAGGTGTGCTTGGTCTGGCATTCTGTTATCTGCAGGAGCAGATGTAATGCAGCCCTGTCCTCTGCCAGAGTGGGGGGAGGGAGAGGAGGGTTATCTTTGATTCTAGGAATATGTCACTCTCTTTCCAGCTGGAAACCATTTGGTCCAAGCAAACCTTACACAATTATCCTTCTGAGATGCAGTTAGAAACATGATGCATCTTCTGCCAAGCTCCCTTTCTCTTGAGATGGCCTTAGTACCTATGATGTAGGCAAGTAGACAAGGATGGCCCCATGGCAATAGAATTCCAAGGAAATAATAAAACCAAGAGAACCAAGGCTGCAAACACAGGAACCAAGGCCTAGACCCCTCTGAGAGAAGCTCCAGCAGGAACAAAGACCAGGAAAGGAATTTCAAAGTAGGCCATTGACCACACCCAACTCAACCCCCTTGGCAACCACCCTAGTAACAGACTCTTGCCTAGCTAGAAAGTCCCATGTGGGGCCAGACTGGAGAAACCCTATAAAAGCCACCTTGAACAAAGGAAGGGCACACATATGCTGTCTGAACCCACGTATGCTGGGGTCCACAGAGCCAAACACAAGTGGCACCCACACGCATGTGGCACCTGCATTTCCCCTCTTGAGATGTGTTCTTTCATGCTTTCATAACTAAGGCTGGAGCAATAGCACAGCTGTAGGGCGTTTGCATTGCACGCAGCCAACATGGCCGACCCGAATTCGATTCCTCCGCCCCTCTCGGAGAGCCCGGCAAGCTACCGAGAGTATCTCGCCCGCACGGCAGAGCCTGGCAAGCTCCCCGTGACGTATTCGATATGCCAAACACAGTAACAACAAAGTCTCCAATGGAGACGTTACTGGGCCCGCTCGAGCAAATCGACGAACAACGGGAGGGCCTTTACCTTTACCTTACCTTTATATCTAAGGCTGGGATGTGTGTAGGGGGGTCTCCCTGCTTTTGGAAAAGCCCTTGTTCTCTTGAGCACATTACTTTCTCTCTCTCTCTCTCTTTCTCTCTCTCTCATTCTTTTCCTCCTCTCCCTCCTAAAAATGTCCAAATAAAATCTGTTTTTTACTTCACTGTTTGTCTACTCCTGAAATTCTTTTCTGTGAGGTAAAACATTAACTCGATAACCCTGAGTCAGCCTAGGACTGACTCCATGCAGGGGCTCATTTTAGACTTTATCAGTCATGATCTTCCCAGCTGATCTCAGGAGGCAGAGATGGCTCAGGAGAAAGTGATCATCTCTCCTCCTGGCCTCACATAAGCCACCTGTGGGGACCCACTGACTTCACCTAAACCCCACATTATGAGGAAGTCAGGCCACAAAGAGAGGCCCCCTGTGGGTGGTTGTTCTGGACAGCACTTCCAGTTTGGTCTATAGCAGACCAGAGCACCATCAACTGAAGACCTGGAATGAAGAAACCTTCAAATGACTCCAGCTTCTGTATCCTCCCTCTGAGACTCAGGTATCATGGAGCAGACACAAGTGGTTCCTATTGGGTACCATCTGATTTCTGACCCAGAAATAATACACGCAGTGATTTTCTTAAGCCAAGAAACTTTGGAATAATCTGTGGAGCAGACATAGAAATCCAACTCAGTGTGATGACCTGTCATTCACTTTGGGGCCGGGGATTCTGGGTAGATCTGATCTCATCACCCTGAATTATAAACCCCATCATCTTTCCTCAAATTAGAGACCCTTGTCTTTCCTCTGACCTAATTTTCATTTTCTTTTTAGAATGCATTTTTTCAGACTTTCATGGTTATGTCTTATCAGCACACTATTAACAACAATAGTGATAACCATGAGATAAATCCCCTGAAAATAGCATAATCATAAAGTTGCTTCTGATGCAGGAGTGGCAACAGAGGGTCTCTGTGTTTGTTCATGATTCCCAGGACAAATGAACATGCTCAGACTCAGAGTTGGAAAGCTGAAAAGTTTATTGGGAAGTAGAGGAGAAAGGAAAAGGTATTACCCAAGTTTGGAAGAACTTAGTATAGGACCAAGTTAACTATGGCTCTTTTTGTGAGTTTGTTTTTTTTTTAATAAGAAGAGTGGGTCTTTGTGTTACAGAGAATTTAGCTTTAAAGTTAAATTTTACTTTAACAAGAAAGTTAAATACAAGGGTTTTTCCTGTAGACACTTTTAAATAAAAATTAGGCTCTCTGCATTTCTTATCATTTGACAAGTGTTTGATAAGACATTTGACTCTCTGACAATTGACTCTTTTGTATTTCTTAGTAACTGAAAAGAAGATGTAAGGATGTAATAGATCTTTGTCTGGCCTTTTGCCTTAGGTATTTCCCATTATCTCAGCATCCCTGTGAAACTAAGCTCTAGGGCAGAATTGTATATTGGGCAATTGTTAACTCCCTGTTAATCTGAAAGAGCCAAGTAATTAGCAGGAAGTAAAAAAAAAAAAGTAGGACAGAGCAGCTAAAACACACACACAGTTCTGCTCACAGCAGCTGGCAAGGGTGAACTGAGGCTTCCTCTTTCACTCACACAAATTTACTCCTATTTGCTTGTTTGGGGAAATGGATGGGGGTGGTGGATACACATCTGGTGGTGCTTGTGAGAAGCAGAAGATTCCTCAGTATGATCATAGAAAAGGGGAATATGAGAAGCAGAAGATTCCTCAGTGAGATCATAGGAAAAGGGGAATGTGAGAAGTAGCTTGCTCACCTCTTCTCACTCTGGTCGGAAAAGATGTAGGGGGCAGCTCTGGCCAAGAGGGATAAATGATTTAATTGAATTAACTAGTTTACAGCAACAGACCCAGAGAAGTTTCTGCAGGAACATAAGGACAAGAAAGGAATTTCAAAGTAGACCATCACCATTCCCAACCCCCCTGGTAACCGCCTTAGCAACGGACTTGTATCTAGGTAGAAGCCCATGTGGGGGGGCTGGAGCGATAGTACAGGGGGTAGGGTGTTTGCCTTGCACACAGCTGGCCCGGGTTCTATCCCCAGCATCCCGTATGGTCCCCCAAGCACTGCCAGGAGTAATTCATGAGTGCAGAGCCAGGAGCAACTGCTGAGCACGGCTGGGTGTGACCCCAAAAGCAACAACAATAACAACAAAGAAGCCCACGTGGGGGCAGGTTGGAGGAACCCTATAAAGGCCACCTTGAACAAAGAAAGTGTGTGCATATACTGTCAGAGCCCTTGTGCTGCTTGTGCCCATGTGGCCGAGCACATATCCTGTGCTCACATCCCACCTCTTGAGATGCTTTTGTGAATAGCTGATAAGATGCTTTCTAGATGTATGGGAACTGGGAATGTCTTCTTAATTGGGAATTTTTGTTTTCTTGATAATTTGCTTTTGTATGCCTTTGCTCGCTTTGTACCCTTTGTAAGTTACTTTTGCTTTTGGAGTTGTTTTTCATGGAGCTCCGACCTGATGACCTGGACTCTGTCTCTCTGAATATTGAGGGGTGGTCTTCGATAACAGTGCTCAAGGACTATTCCTGACTCTGCTTTGAAGTGGTTTCTGGTAGTTCTCAGTGGACCATATGTGATGCTGGAGATTCAAACCAGAGTCACAGCCACCGCAGCCATATTCAAATCAAGTGCCTTACTACTGTGATTTTTCCGGTTCTTACCTCTGAAAGCAAACTGTTTCTTTGTTGGTCTTTCTGTACCAAGAAAAATGAAATGTGTTTTTTCTCATCAGAAGTTATTTAGCTAAGGCCTGACAAGTTACCCGTTTGTTAAAAGCACAGCCTTTTCCACTCCCCAGTAGAGAGTCTCTGGATGCTTTTGCACACTTACAGACCAGCAGGTGGGTCCAGTCAATACCTCCTTCAAGTGAAAATTGGGAGGGAAATGCACACAGGTGAATATTAACCCAAACAATTTTGAATATCTGGGATTGGACCTAAAAGAAGAAGCCAGGAGACCCATCTCCAGAAGCTTCTTGCTCTCGCCTTGTATGTGATTACTTTCCAGCACAGAAAGCTGTAAGATCCCCCAGGCCCACCACAGCATGAAGAGGTGCTTTCTCCTTATGGTGCATGCCCAGTGTAGAGACATTCCCGGATAGGGGTCTTATGTTTCATTATCAAATAACGGTGGAGAGCTCCTCATTTCCAATGAAAGTGAGGAAGAAAGTCACTGAGGGGTCAGAGCTGAATTCCATCTTGGCACAAGCTTGTTTCTGCTTGTTTTCTTCTGTGGGGCATCTCTCTCTGGCACCATCCTCTCTCTTATACAGGCTGATCAGATAAGTGTAGCTTGATGTGTCCTTTTGGGTGATAAGAACAAAATAGTGAGCTTTGTGGGCAAGGTGGTGTTGGGGTCCCAAATACAGCCCCTATTCTGGTGACTATTTTGCTCCTAAGTTCTCTCTTCACTAGCAGGCTTGAAGTCAAGGGCTCCTCTAGTTTCCCACTACCGTTATAACTACAATTGCAGAGTTGAATGGGTGTGACAGACCTTATATCCTGAAAACCAAACCATTTTCTATCTGGCCCTTTAAGGAAAATATTTGCCAATTCCTATTCTAGTCTCATATTAACATCTACATCCTACACATCAGTACTCTAATAATTTGCTTCATCAAGGTAATAAAACTTTCAACAAAACACATAACTGGGAGTCTCTATCTGATGTGGTTATAATATTCTATTTTTGCTTTCCAAGACTTATCAAGTTTTTCCTTTATTAGTCACTGGAGAAATAAATAAGGTGTGAGTGGAATTAGTATTTCAGTGTCTTTTTTCTCGCTTTTTTTTGGGGGTCACACTCATTTTTTTTTGGGTCTGCACTCAGGAATTCCTCCTGGCGGTGCTTGGGGGATCATATGGGCTGCCGGGGATAGAACCCAGGTCAGTCACGTGCAAGGCCTACCTGCTGTGCTATCGCTCCAGCCCTTTCCGTGTCTTTCTTATCTGTGGCAGGGCACTGAGTTATGTTTGTTTCTCCTAAAGAGACTGTGTCAATTTTCATTGGGAAAGGAGACCTCAGTGTCATCTACTTAAGCCTTCTCATGTAACCTGTGTCTTCTGCCTGGAAGCCAGGTTGGGAACTCCACCCTTTTGCTCAGTAAGTACACATTGGGTCTAGTGACGAAAATCACAAGTTGGTTTTAGGGCCTAAACAAACTAATCAAGTCACATACAAAAATCTATCAACTGGCTCTCACAAACTCTTACTCTGAGACTGACTGAATGATTCCCTTGGTCTCTTTGGAATTACTATAATTTTCAGCGGATATCCAGTAGTGACATCTAAAAAGCACGGATATTTCTTTTTCTCTGTGTATGTTATTTCAATAAACTTGGGTGCAGGTCAGTTAGGAAAGAACAAAAGTATTCAAAAGAAGCCATAATGTAAAAACTTGTCTTCAAATGTGTGGTTTCCTTATCTTTCAAGAGGCCCTGGTCTAGTGAAATGACTCACTTCTGAGAATTTGAAGAGAGACCACATTTTTTTACTAAAGCAACTATGACAGACCTGATTATCATCATACTTAACGGTTTCTTGAGTAAGACAAGTATTAATTACTAGGATTCCCAAGATGAATGACCGAAGAAAAAGGTTTCTGGATGTTAGATCTGTGTTTTTCAACATTTTTCTGAATGTGGCCTTCTTCTGACCTTGCTTCCTTCCTGTGACCTCCCTAGCCTATTTGTTCATTTCTAGTCTTGTGCTATGCCCCCTCATTTGTGTGATTTTCAGCTGTGGCTTCTTTGGCATATCCTGGGAACCCACAGGGCACCATATAGCTCCCAGTAGAAAAGTACTGTTTAAGTCATTTCTTAACCCCTTATCAGCCCCTTTTCTCTATTTATTTTTAAAATAATGACCATGCATTGCCTCTAATCGGTAAAATATCCTATTTGGAGAAGGGGTCATGGTCACGGTCCTCCCGTTTTTCATCGATTTGCTCGAGCAGGCCCAGTAACATCTCCATAGTGAGACTTGTTGTTACTGTGTTTGGCATATCGAACATGTCATGGGTAGCTTGCCAGGCTTTGCCGTGCAGTAGCTTGCCAGGCTCTCCAAGAGAGGTGGAGGAATTGAACTCGGGTCAGCCATGTTGGCTGCTTGCAAGGCAAAAGCCTTACCTGCTGGGGTATAGTCCCTATTATCACTCTGAAGTCAAGGATTGCAAGGGAAAGCCCACAGACTTCTGGGCCACTGGGAAGAAGCCGCCCATGACCTTGCCCTTGCATGTAAACTGGATTATGACGATGATGCTAGTGCCATGCTGAAAGAAGTCCAGCCCAGGGTATGTGAAAGTAGAGAAGGGGGGACAGTCCACGGTTGTGGGGCTTCCCTTGGCAGTAATGCACCTGGGAGACATGCACAGAAACAAATACCTGGAAATTACAATTTGTAATCTCTAAAGAGCCCGGCAAGCTACCGAGAGTATTCGATATGCCAGACACAGTAACAACAAAATCTCCAATGGAGACGTTACTGGGCCCGCTCGAGCAAATCGACGATCAACGGGAGGGCCTTTACCTTTACCTTACCTTTACCACTATCATTTCAGTTGATATCTCTTCATAAAAAGAGAGAGGACATCTTACTTTATGACAAGAGAGAGAAAGGAAGACAATCTTAACTCTAGAGAGAGAAGACAGAGTAAACTGGTCAGAGCCCATACAGCAGAAGTACCAGAAAATTCCCACATTCCTCTAGATTATTCCAAGGGATCCCTAAATTGATTTAAGCACCTCATCCTTTACTCTGACTTATGTGAAGTGGGGAAAGAGAGGGGGCAACCTCAAGAACAGAATCTGCTGTTTTCTCTCTATTCATCTCTGACACCCAGGGAAGAGCTGGGGAAATCTAGGACTGTGAGTCTTGCTCCCTGCAAGAAGAAAAGTCAGTCCTAGACCTTATTCAGGTCTTACAAGTTCTTGCCTTTCTCTCAGAAAAGAATTCAGGAGAAGATAAGCATTGAAGTAAAAAACAGATTGTATTTTGGACTTTTGAGAAAAGGGTGGGGGAGAGAGAGAGAGAATACACTGAGAAAGTGCTTCAGTTTTGCTGGACTTTGATATTTATTCAGTAGTTTATATATCATTAATAAATCATTTCATTTTTTCTCTTATTAGTCTGATGCTTGTGTGGTTACTTGTCAAGTCTCTGAAAAACCCAGAGAGGCACAGGAATATATTTTATGCCCTGATATTTTCCAATATTAAATTGAATTCAGATCTTATGTATTAGGTGAATATCCATGAGAAACATGGAACATGAGTTGAACTAGGTATTTGGGTGGGGAGTAGCAGGGGGTCTGATGGGTGATGAGTAAGACTGCATGGCATGTAAAAAACTCCGAGGGTGGCCAGGGAGTGGCCCTGACAGCTCTTTCCCTGGCCGCCCAGGTTCTGGGGGACTCGGGTTGTCCCCCAAGCTGGGGTGGCCTGGGCCCTGGGGCAGATGGCGGATGAAACGAGGGCCAGGCCAGTTGACTGATCAGATGCTGTTTATTCCATTCTCATTCCCGTTCACTTCTCTCTCTTTCTCTCTCTCTCTCTCTCTCTCTCTCTCTCTCTCTCTCTCTCTCTCTCTCCTTCTCTCCCAGGCCCCAATTTGGAACTCCTTTTTCCCTCTGGCTCTGACTCTGGATCTTCATCTGATCTTCTCCCCCCAGCCCACTCTTACAGTCTAGTTAAATCCCCAAAACCTTGAGGGGCTAGTCTTACACGTAAGTGTGGTCACAATCAATAGTGTTAAAGTTCTTCCCCTCAGGGGATGATGCTTCTAGGACAGATTCTCTTTCAGCAAGAGACCCACGCAAGGGTCGAATCCCATGGGTGTGTTTCTCCTCTCCTTCTCCAACAAATATATAAGCATTAATAATATTAATAATTTTTGTATAGACACAGTAAGAGATGCATTAAGCTTATAGAATTTCTCTCCTGGGATCATCCCAATCTCAGACTATAGTGCTCAATCCAGATTGGTCTTTCCTATCCCTAGCAGGGTCCTAGTCTTGTCGTTACGTTTGGATCATGACAGCATTTGTCCATGATCAAACTATTAACTTATTAAGTTAAGAATTGTGGCACTTTGGCCAGGACCATCTCCATACCAGGGTAGCACATAGCTTACCGCTTGCCCTGGTTCCATCCAGTCCTTCGTTGGGACCCTGCTTTTGGGGGCACTAGAAAGTGAGAGCAACTGAGGCTTAAGTTGAGAAAGCAGATGCCCGGGAATGAATAATATTCAAAGCCAATTAAATCCCAAGTTACAAAAGCATAATATTAATTATCTTCTTGTGTCTATACAAAAGGACATTGCCTTAAAGTTCATTGATAGCCTCGAGCAAGCAACAGTAACATCTCCAACGTCCTAGCCCTGAGATTTTAAAAAGTGCCATATTCAAGGCCCTTTCAGGGTTAGGAGAATGAGACCCATCATAGTTACTGGTATTTGGCATATTGGGTATGCCACGGGTTGTTTGCCAGACTCTGCCGCATGGGCAGATTACATTCGGTAGCTCGCCAGGCTGTCCAAAGTAAGAATAAGATAATAAGATGTCGTGCGGCCGCAAATGCCTCAGAGCGCTTCCGGGAGCTGGGTTTTATAGTCTCTGGGTCTTGGCCGTTGATGGGATTACATGGTGCCAGGGGGCCAGTTGGTGGGTGTGACCCCTGCCTACTGGATGATGGAGGATCTGGGTGGAGGATGCTCAGCCCTGATCCGAGCAGGCTTGGAGATCTCAGCCCCAGGACCTGCATCCCTTTGTTCCTCTGCCGGTACCTTCATGTGTGTGGAGAGTGGCCTCAGCATGGTTGTGGCTGGTTCTGGAGGTCTTCGGCTGCTGAAGCTCTGCTCAGGGCGGGGAGGGAAACTCAACTCACTCCCTACCCCGGGGAGGACAGCCAGGAGCGGGGGCAGGAGACTCTGTGCTGTTCTCTTCTGGGAGCTGGGTTTTATAGTCTCTGGGTCTTAAAGTAAACTACTCAAAAGACATACAGAGAGGAGAAAGGCAATATTAACTTATAATACAAGTTCAGTGTACTAGAGAGATCTGACCTTACTAATTAACAGAATCTGATTAGGGGAATAAGCTGATTAACTGGGGAAGAGAGCAAAGAGAAGTAGTTACAAATAAACAAAAGGAGTGACTCGGGAGCACTGGGATGGGTGTGACCCAGAAACCTAAGCTACCTGAGGAAGGACAAAACAGTGTTATCCTACATTGGTGGTGCTCAGAGATTACTCCTAGCTGTGTTGGGAGGTGGGAGGTAAGGATTATGTGGTGGCGTGTTGAACTGGAAGGGGGCTGTGTGCAAAGCAAGCATCTCAATCTTTGTGCTATCTTTCTGGCCCTGTGTTGAACTGTAAACTTGATCACTTGATCACTTGACATCCCGTTACTCATCAATTTGCTGGAATGGGCACCAGTAACGTATCCATTCGTCCCTGTTGTGGGCTAGTGTAGCCCAATGGCAACTGCTCATTCTAGGAACACAAAGAGCCTCAAACCATTCATTCAGGGTCTTGCTGAAGAAGTCTGACCATCTTGTAGGTGGGCGGCCACAAGATCTTTTGACGTCCTGTGGAAGCCAGTCGGTAATGGCTCTAGTCCAGAGGTCGTTTCCAAATCTCATTACGTGTCCAGCCCATCTGATTTTCGACGCCTTGGCAAACGAGACAGCGTCCCTGATTCTTGACTGTCGACAAAGGTCAGAACTCTGAATTCTTCCTCTCATCTGAGTGAAACGTGATACTCCAAGCATAGCTCTTTTGATTCCTCTTTGGGAGACCTGAATAGTGTTCTCATCCTGTTTTCGTAGGACCCAGGTCTCTGAGGCATATGTTAATGCAGGAAGAACAATGAAATCAAGAGATGTGCTCAGAGATGGAGGTTCTTTGTCCTCTTAGCATTTGTTCGACGCTCTTGAAGGCATTCCAAGCTACTCTCTTCCTCCTGTGCAACTCAGGTGCTTGGTCATTCGTCATGTTGACTTCTCGACCTAGGTACACATAACTGTTGCATTTGGAGATGTTCATTTCAATGAGAGTGAATGGAACATCAAGAATGAGACTGTTTCTCATAAACATTGTCTTTGTGAGATTCAACTGTAATCCGACATTTCCACACTCATGGTGGAAGTTGGCTAGCACTTGTGCTGCTTGGCTAATGTTTAGTGTTATTAGAATGATGTCATCAGTGAAGCAGAGGTGATTTAGTTGCCAACCATCTATCTTCACTCCCATTCCTTCCCATTCTAGTCATCGCATGATGTTCTCAAGGGTGGCACTGAAGAGTTTTGGTGAAATGGTATCACCCTGCCAAAACCCTCTCTTGACGTTAATGATAACCTCCCTTAGAATGGTAGTGAATCCACAACACAGTTCTTGGATGATCCTGATGTATTGACATTGAACACCCTGTTTGGCTAGGGCCTCGATGACCACTTCAATCTCAACAGAATCAAAGGCTTTCTTTAAATCAATGAACTTTAGACAGAGCAGCATCTTGAACTTCTGAGAAACCTCAATGAGCTTGGTTACCATGTGGATATGGTTGATAGTGCTGAATCCTTTTTGGAACCCGGCTTGCTTGCATGGTTGTCCTTTATTGAGTGTTCTGCCATTACTATTCAGGATGACTCGAGTGAACAGCTTGTAGACGACAGACAACAGGCAAATTGGGCGATAGTTGCCAACGTCATGGATGTCTCCCTTCTTGTACAGTAGTACAGTCCTGCTGGTTTTCCAATGGGATGGAACCTTGCATTCAGACAGGTAGTGTGTGAAGAGTCGAGCCAGTGTATTGATGAGTACTGACGGCAGGTTCTTCAGGTGTTCGGATCTGACCTTGTCTGGGCTGGGTGCTGTTGACTTCTTTACCGACGAAATGGTATGTCAGATTTCAGAAGGGAGAACTTTGGGAACGACATATCCATCCTGCAGAATTTGGTATGTGGGCAGGTGGATATGGTTATCGAAAAGATCCGAGTAGAAATCATGAATAATCTTCTCCATTGCCCTTCTGGAAGATGTGATAGATCCTTCAGGACCTTGGAAGGCAGTCATCTTGGTCTTGTAGTTGGTGAAGGACAGGTGGGTTTTGCGAATGCTTTTCCCAGTTTCTGCCGCATCTGCAAGCACTGCTGCTCGTCTCTCTTTGAGGTCTTCCTTGATCACTTCTCTACACTGTTTTGCGAGCTTGAATGTTCGCTTGTGGTTGCCTGAGGCTTGCGCCAAGCCACGTTGGATAATAAGCTCAAGAGTTTTCAAAGACAGGCATCTTTTTATGGCTATCTCTCTCTCAGCATTCTTTGTACAATCATGGAGGTGCTCAACCAGTCGATCGTATTCCTTGTCAATGCTGTCAATGACAGCATCTTCCCATGTGGCCGCAATAGTGTCAAAGAGCTCCCAGTTGGTGGTCGTTCTGGGAGTTCTCTTCTTAAACTTTGCAGCCCTTTCTCCCTTTCTCCCCACTCCGTGAAGTAGAATTTTGCATGAAGAAGACAGTGGTTTGATCTTGTTTGGAAATGTGGGACAACAGTGACATCAGTCAGACAAAAGATTCGATTGAATATTGTGTGGTCAATTTCACTGTGGAAGTGTCCACCAGGAGACTCCTATGTCCAACGTTTAGATTCGACCTCTGGAACTGTGAGTTACCATTGGTCGACATGATGAACTCAGACAGTCTCTCACCCTGTTTGTTTCATTCTAGGCCATGGGTCCCGATGTGGAGCTCTTTGGCCAATGTTCTCGGTCCTATCTTTGCATTAGAATCACCCACAATGATCTTGTAGAAGGTGTGGTCTTCTTTATAGAACTTCTCCAGCTCCGTGTAGACTTTCTCAATTTCTTCTTCATCATAATTGGATGTTGATGCGTAGACAATGAAGATAGAAACTTCCGGCAGTGAGCCACATCTATTCAAGTGTAATCATTTGATTTGGGTTGTTAGGCATTCGAATGAATCAATGCTTATGGCCGGTTCGTGTTGACAAGGACACCGACACCACTGACGCCTCTTTTGTCGCATGTTCCGAGGAACAGTTCTTCTCCAGTGTAGAAAACGGCGTGATGTGATTGATGCCTTCTTGTCTTGGTCAGACCAATGATGTTGTACTTGATCTTTCGCTCTTGTACCATCAGGTCCTCGATGAATACATCAGATGTCAGCGTACATGCATTGAAAGTACAGACAGTCATTTTTGTCTTTCTTCGTTTTGGCAGCCTAGTTCAGCCTTGAGATTTTATCAGCCTTTGATCACATGAAAAGGAATCCCTAGGGAAAAGGTATAGATGAGAATGACCCCAGAGAACAATGGAGGATCAAGATCTCCCAAGTATTTTATACCTTTCCAGATACCCTCATTCTCACTCTTGTCTCACTTAGTCTCAATTATATGTCCTAACATTTCAGATGTCTTTTTGGCAAATGTGTGAATTCAGTTCTTAGATTATAATGAAAATATCTGCTTTTTCATGTTTGCAATTGGTTTCCAACAGTCTTAATCTAGCAGCTTCAATTTTTAAGATCTTTATTTCCCCCTAGGATAGCCATAGAAAGGTTCTAGATTTAATTCTAACTTAAAGATGAAAGTGTGTGTGTGTGTGTGTGTGTGTGTTTCCAGATGAAAGTTACTTGATGCTTTCAGGAGCAGCCATTCTGCCCTCTAGTTCTGGTGCATCTTCAGATTAGTCAATATTAGTGTCTTCCACACACATACATACCAACACATGCACATATGCATGCCTATCTGCAATCTACCCATACTTACCGCCCCCCCCCATGCTACACTTCCCAGAAGAGTAAATCTGAGTTAATAACTTGACTGATTGTTTCACCTGTCTGTCACTCGACTACACTAGAACATTATGAAAGTCTCACTTCCTGGTGATTTTCAGACATTGATCACTTCCCTAGAAAGCTAATTGTTTGCAATGTGCTCTCCAACACTCATTTCCGCACCAGTTAACTTCATTATATAATATATATTCATTATATATATATATCCCCCTCTTCCTCCTTATCGTCCTCCTCCTCTTCATTATATATAGCCCAACGTTAGCCAAGAATAACTTTTTGGACGGTGTTGGAATGGCTCACAGAATAGAAATCAACAGGACCCCATGGAACATCTCTCTAGTTCAAGGCTATACGATCAATCAGTTCCACCTACCTCTTATGTGTCTTCATTTGATTTCATATTCTAATTGAAGCCAAGGAGGACCTGGGAGGAATCTGGTGAAGGTCATCTTAGGAATCATGTTGAGTCAAGCAAATTTCTAGTTTGTGTATAAAACATTATCACTTTCTCTTGTCTGGTAGAGTACAGCTGTTCAAACCATTAGAATTTAAAGTTCTTTTTCACTTGTTTTTATTTTGGTTTGGGTCTCCTCCTTCTTCCTTTCTTCCTTCCTCCCTCCCTCCCCCATCCTTCCCTCCCCACTCCTTCCTTCCTTCCTTCCTTCCTTCCTTCCTTCCTTCCTTCCTTCCTTCCTTCTTCCTTCCTCCATCTTCCTGCCCCACTCTTTCTCTCTCCTTCCTTCCTCGTCCTCCTCCTCCTCGTCCTCCTCCTCCTCGTCCTCGTCCTCCTCCTCGTCGTCGTCGTCGTCGTCGTCGTCCTCCTCCTCCTCCTCCTCCTCCTCCTCCTCCTCCTCCTCCTCCTCCTCCTCCTCCTCCTCCTCCTCCTCCTCCTCCTTCTTCTTCTTCTTCTTCTTCTTCTTCTTCTTCTTCTTCTTCTTCTTCTTCTTCTTCTTCTTCTTTAAGATACATTATTTTCTTGCACTAAGCAATAGCACAGCAGTAGGGCATTTGCCTTGCGTGGCCGGCCTGGCCAAGCCAGGTTCGATTCTTCTGCCCCTCTCAGACAGCCTGTCAAGCTACTGAGAGTATCCTGCCTGCCTGCAAGGCAAAGCCTGGCAAGCTCCCCGTGGTGTATTTGATATGCCAAACACAGTAACAACAAGTCTCACAATGGAGACATTACTGGGCCCACTGGAGCAAATCGATGAACAATGGGAGGACAGTGACAGTGGTAATGTCATCAAACCTCACTTGTAGAGTCAATGGGTCAGCAGAGAATAGATTCTATTCTTCATTCACCCATTGATTTTACAAGCTGTGGCTCTAATTCTGAAAAGGCCCCCTAGAGTTCTTTCCTATTGCAGCCTTAACTGAAGCAGGTGTTAGATGTAGCGTAGACCTGAGAGATGGCACCTGGACCACAAATACAGCCAGACAATTCCTATCCTGTCTGAAAACTGAGAATCTTTTCTCCATCCAGAAAGTATATATTGCAAGCAGCAGACACTCTTCTGATGGCATTTGGCAGTGACCTAAGTGGTCTAA
Source organism: Sorex fumeus (assembly GCF_029834395.1). Taxonomy (NCBI): domain Eukaryota; kingdom Metazoa; phylum Chordata; class Mammalia; order Eulipotyphla; family Soricidae; genus Sorex; species Sorex fumeus. The sequence continues at coordinate 47,667,001 of NW_026606129.1, read as the reverse complement.
CTTAGTTAGGAAATATACTAAATGAAGTTAACTGGGAATTAAAAGGCATATTTAAATATTTTTATGTTCAAGCCCATGCTCATATATGCATTTATAGCTATATGCTTATTTAATATAATTTCCATTGGCCCATTTCTCAGCCAGGCTCTGTGTCCCCAGAATCCACTCATGTCATACAGAACAGCCCTACACATTCTTGTGGATACTATAGGATACTCAGGGAGTTGAAATTTGGGACTTTTAATTTGTGACCAGTATGTTGAACGAACAGGTAAAATAAAAAGTATATTTGCTTCTGTGTACCACACCCCCTTTAAATACAAGTCGACATACTTCTTGTCCCAATGAAAACTTGGGCCATTTCCTGACTTTTTTCATCCTGTTCTGGTACAAAAAATCTGGTAATACTACATTTAAATCATGAGAGGACCAAGATCAGTCAGAAAAATTGAAATATTGAGCCCCACATGATAAATCAAACTTTATTGGCCATCCTACCCAAAACTGCCTGAGAAATTGTAGGAGCAAGGATTGGAGACTCAACCCTCTCTCTGTCTCTCTGTCTTTCTGTCTCTCTGTCTCGCTCTGTCTTTCTGTCTCTCTGTCTCTCTCTGTCTCTCTGTCTCTGTCTCTGTCTCTCTGTCTCTGCCTCTCTCTCTCTCTCTCTCTCTCTCTCTCTCTGCAATACGATTCCTCCCCAGCCTGCAAATGGGAGAAAAGCTAGAACACTTTTGCTTAATTTGCCTCACATTAAAACGATGCCTGCTTCCCAGGAGTCACCAGTGTCTGAACGTTGTTTCTCCCTCTTAGGAACTGATTTTGCAATTGTGGGAGACATCCTGAGAATATTTCCATCTAATTACTGCTTTGCATTTTTGAAAATGCACCTTCCTTACTATGCCTTCTTGTTGTCCTCTGTCATTCTGGTGGTGGTCCATACACAAGTCACCTCATGGTTCACATGCAATATCAGCTCTACCCAGACATTACTGAGTCAACTTGTGTGACCCACAAAAGAGACTCTCATGTCATTTTCCAAAATCAACTCTAAAAGAATTGAGAGTTACTGCTCCTCTCTTACCTTCCACCCAGGTGGCATTTCTCTTGTTATCTGATTATCAGGTTCCATGGACGGTGCCTCTCCAATCCCAGTGAATATCATGATTCCATTGGCTTTGTTCTTACTAGGCTTTAGGGGATAGACAAACTCCCTACTAGGTCTTTCTTCCTTTCATTCAGGGTAGGTAATACTAGCAGTCCTTTACAAAGAATTTGATTTCCATTTATCCAATCACTTTGTCCTCAGTAACGAATTGTACTTTTACAATCCTGGTGCAAATTCTGCATAGAATATACTATGGATATAGCATCTGTGGGGTCCTGCAATCAGAACTTCTTGTGTGCTTTGGTGGGTTCTGCTGCTGCTGGCACTTTGCTTTGGTGAGAAGCACTTGATTTCTGCCAAATCTAGCCCAGTTTTAACTGCACCCAAAGCTTAGGTAGCACTAACCCAGGGATGTGAACTTGTCCAGATCTCAGACCCCAAGCTTTCCTTCAGATTAGTACCTACCTCACAGTGATCTCTTGAAAATTGCATGAACATAATATTCATAAATATTTATACTATTGGGTATTAACAATATTTACATGATTGGACATGAAATAAATGCTCTCTATTTTTAATTATTACTCTCCTTGAACATGAAATCCTCCACTTTCAAAGGGTTAAGAAGACATTTGAAGACTTTCTTGTGTCTTGCCTCTTATTCATTGCTTCCTCTGGTCCTGTCTACAGTCATGCCTATGATATTAGGGCCCAGGGTGCAAGGGTCTGGACTCTTAAAAGTGTCAGGACGCTTTGTCTGTTAAAGACAAGAAACTCAATATTTGTGAATCTGTGGCATTTGCAGCTTCTGTCACTTTTTCGACTCTGAGATAATAGTAAAAAGCCACTACGGATGATTCGTTAATAAGCTTGGCTGTATTCCAGAAGACTTGTTTGTGCCAAACAAGCGAAATCACTGGATGTGGCCCCAATGTCACAGTGCACAGACCCCTGAATTAGATATGAACAGAGAAGAAAGATGGTAACTTAATCTGCTCTAGGGACTGACCTGGGAAGAATGGAAGAAAATCCCAGAAAATTCTCACACTATGAATGTCAGAAACCTGAGTTATTCAGGAGAAGTCTTTTAGAATTGTAGCTCTGGCTGCTGAAGAAAACCTCAGAAATTAAAAATGGAAAAGGATCTTTAATGTTTTAAAAATTTACCGAGGTATCATTTTTATCAATATTTATGTTTTCAATATACAATGTTACCATATCACACCCTCCACTGATTGACAATGTCGCTCCCTCCCCTTCCACTGTTCTGGATCCCCTGTCATCTGCTCCTCTTTCCCCTAAACTTACCAACTGTCAGAATCTTAGGACTTGTTTTCATTGACCACTCTTTATTCCCTGGCTTTGTTTCTTTATACCCCACATATGAATGATAGTATATTTTTAAAAAGTAGCTGAGTATGGAGCTGGAGCTATATCTCAAAGTAGTGGGTGGAGCACATGCTTGGCAGATATGAGACCATGAGTGCGATTCCCAACACTTCATGTTTCCTGAGCATGACCACATGTGATTGAGGTGGCCTTCAGCACCTGAGTGCCATGTCAGAACAGCAAACCTTTAGGCCTGCACAGCCACTCCAAGCACCACTGGGAGTGGTCCCAGGCCCCCCTGAGCACTTCTGGGTGTGGCCACTATAAAGCAATAGCAAAGGATGTTGAAAACTCTAAAAGGAGGAAGAGCAGGGCAGGCAACACTGGCATTTGCAAGGTCTCTGCCATTGTCAAGGTCACTTGCGGCTTCCTCTTCTAGTGACTTTCTGATATGCATGTTGATAGCTGTGTCTTCCAGCAAGTGGATCCATGGCCTCATTTCCACCCTTTACTGCAAGAAAACATTGCTCACAAACCAGTTCAAATTTTAGGAGATGCCTTATTCCTCCAGCTCAAGGAAGTGTACCCAGAGGGCTTCTAACATCAGTATCTTCATCTCGTTCTTGGGATTTTTGCCCAGTTTTGGAAGGCCTCCCTGCCCAAACAAGGGAAGTTTGATATTAACACTCTAAGAGGTAGCCATCAGTCAGTGGGTTATAGGCTCACTGGAAAAAAAGAAATATCCTGTCTCCCTTCCCCACTGAATAGGATAACTTTGAGGTATGTGAGTTACCTAGTATCTTGACATTTTCTATCAATTTTGAGCTCCAGTCACCTCCAGTGGAAGACAATTTCATCATGGATGCTTTGTGGGTCTGCCCTGCACCCCATCCCAACACACACACACACACACACACACACACACACACACACATTCTGAGCAGGATGTGCTTTCTCTGTGTACCTTCAACATTTCCACTCTACTTTCTATAGAAGGGTCCTTGGAATACCCATTTGAAAAGGACGGGTCTTTCCCACTGCATGATAAGTGAGTTTTCTAAAATCAGCTCTTACTCATCATCAGTCATCAAGTGTTTTCCTGAGTTGACCACATAGGCTTCACATCATAAGTTTGCTGTCTAGGGGGCTGGAGCAATAGCACAGCGGGTAGGGCATTTGCCTTGCATGCGACCCACCTGGGTTCGATTCCCAGCATCCCATATGGTCTCCCGAGCACTGTCAGGAGTAATTCCTGAGTGAAGAGCCAGGAGTAACCTCTGTGCATCGCTGGGTGTGACCCAAAAAGAAAAAACAAAACAAAACAAAAAACAAACAAAAAACCCCCTAAGTTTGCTGCCTACAGGAAGTTTGATGTGTCAGTAAACAGAAGTCAAGAACCAAGCCTTAAGGGATCACTAGCCACATGTGATAACTACTAGTTACACATTGCTAATTAGAAAAAATTACATCAAAATTATAAGTTTAATTTCTCCAGTCACACTAGCTAGCCACATTGCAAATGTTCACTCATTGCATGAGACAACCATCTTGGAAAGAGAAGAGTGAGAGAATTTCTAGATACCATCGTCAGAACTGTTTCTATCAGCATGGGAATGGGGAGTTAAATGGAATTCAAAATATCCCTAAGTGATAGTGCACTTTTGTGTTGGTTACAAAGCTCCTGAAAGCCTCCTGAAATAAGGGAACTATGAACAAGCAACTGTCTCTTGCACTTATGGTTTCCTAAGAGCAGATATAATGGGAAATAAGAGAGAAGCAGATTACTTTATTTACATGTTGTCTGGACCACAACAAAGGAAGGAGACGCATCAAAGTTCCAGCCCAAACTAAGAGTCCTGTTGTGTAGATTAGTGTTCAAAATTTCACATCCTGTGTTGCCCAAGTAGGGTTGGATTTAATTACTTTCAGATAGGTGTGAAGGTAAGAAAAATCAGGTCATGGGTCTCAGTGGCAGAAAAAAAAAAAAGAGGCATTTGTTTTGCAATCTTGAGACAGGCAGCATGGTCCTGAGACTCTGTTTTCTGGGACCCCCCATCACCACAGTCAGGTGTGTGTGAGCACCACAACTTAAGTGTGCGAACCCAGTGAGTACTGTGATCAGGAGTAGGACTATCATCAAGGGCTTCAACCAGAATGTACATGGACACTACAGCTTAATGAGTGACCCTTGGTAAGGACCTTAATTAAAGTGTCTAACTCATGATGAGAGCTGCTGCCGTGTGTGTGTGTGTGTGTGTTTGTGTATGTGTGAGACCCCTAGTCATGACAACAATGGGAAGAGGAAAGGTAGAGTACAAACAAAGAATGAATGAAGTAAAGAAGGAAGGAGGGAATGAAGGAGGGTAGGAGAGAAGGAAGGAAGGAAGGAAGGAAGGAAGGAAGGAAGGAAGGAAGGAAGGAGAGAACGAAGGAAGGAAGGAAGGAAGGAAGGAAGGAAAGAAGGAAGGAAGAGAAAGACAGAAAGACAGACATAAAGACAGAAAGAAAGAAAGAAAGAGAGAGAGAAAGAAAGAAAGAAAGAAAGAAAGAAAGAAAGAAAGAAAAGAAAGAAAGTTAGGTCAGGCCATTCAATTGCAGTTGAATGGAATGGGCAACCAAGACCATTCCTTCTCTGGACATTTGATTAGGAATGTTTTTCTGTTGGAATATTTTCTGGTCTTAAAATGGAAGTTTCTTGCATCTGATTTGAATGTAGGAATTGGTAATTATTTTAAGAATGCAATTTTGAACTCTGTCAGTGGAAGGCAAGAAGAGTTTCCAATTCAACCTCAGGAAAATGACCTTCTTAAGGGCAGGTCATGGACTAGGTCTGTTTTCGCCCAAGACTTAGCTGAGACCAGGGTAGGTATTCAGCAGTTTAGCATATGTTTACTGAATGAATAAATGAATGAATGACATGAGACAAGATGAACGAATGAACATGTGAAGCTTGAATACCCTTTAGCAATAGGACATATGTTTGATCTCATAGCCAATGGGAAGCTGCTTTGTGGAAATGTCCACTGCAGCACATCCCTGCCTGCTCCTCATACTTCTGCCAAGTTATTGGTCATGGGGCCTATGAGTGGGTAGAGATGATCTAATCAGTGTTAACTCATTTTGAGGGGCTCTCATCTCCATGTAGCTCATAGGATGGATATATCTGAAGAGCTATCCAGGCTTTTATTTTTTATACAATTGAAAAGTTTTAGATTTTGAATAGGTAACCCATTTCTATGATGCAAAACTCAAAAGTTTCAATTATTGCCAGAGCATGCTCTAATAGCTGGTAGGAATATCACGATCACGATCATTCTGTTGTTAGTTGATTGCTTCGAGCAGGCACCAGTAATGTCTCCTTCGCCCTTGCCCTGAGATTTTAAAAAGTGCCATATTCAAGGCTCTTTCAGGGGTAGGAGAATGAGACCCATCATTGTTACTGGTATTGGGCATATTGGTTACACCATGGGGAGTTTGCCAGACTCTGCCATGTGGGCAGGTTACATTCGGTAGCCTGCCAGGTTGTCCAAAGTAAGAATAAGATAGTAAAATGTCCGGGAGCTGGGATTTATAATCTCTGGGTTTTGGCCATTGATGGGATTACCTGGTGCTGGGGGCAGTTGGTGGGTGTGACCCCTGTAGGAATCTTCCAGTAGGTAGGAATATGTTTTCCAAAATTCTCTTTTTAAACTTTGGTACATCTACAAAATGGAGTACTATGCAGCTGTTAGAAAATATGATCACTTGATCACTTGACATCCCATTACTCATCAATCCACTCAAGCCAGTAAGGTCTCCATTCATCCCTGTCGCGTGCTAATGTAGCCCAATGGTGTCTGCTCGTTCTAGGAACATGAGATCCTCAAACTGATCATTCAGGGTCTTGACGAAGAAGTCTGACCATCTCATAGGTGGGCAGCTACACAATCTTTTGATGTCCCATGTAATACAGTCAGTAATGGCTCTAGTCCAGCGGTCATCTCCAAATCTCATTACGTGTCCAGCCCATCCAATTTTCGATGCCTTGGCAAACGAGACAGTGTCCCTGATTCTTGATTGTTGATGGAGGTTGGAACTCCGGATTCTTTCTCTCATTTGAGTAAAGCGTGATACTCCAAGCATAGCTCTTTTTTTTTTTAAATTTTTTTTATTAGTGAAACACCATGAGGTACAGTTGTAGATTTACAATTTTTTGTGCTATGGTTTGATTATACAATGATCAGATACCCATCCCTCCACCAGTGCCCATTTTCCACCACCATGGATAATATCCCCCCCACCCCCATCCCCCCATCCTCCCCTGCCTCTATGGCAGGGCAATCCCCTGTGTTCTCTCTCTCCTTTTGGGTGTTGTGGTCTGCAAAAGAGGCATTGAGTGGCAAACATGTTCAGTCCATAGTCCACTTTCGACATGCATCTCCCCTCCTGGGAGGATCCTCCAAACATCCTTTATTTGGTGTTCCCTTCTCTATCTGAGCTGCCCTTTCCTCTAGAATGCCCGACTGGCCACTAAGCTATGGAGTAATCCTCCTGGTGCTGATCTCAGCTATTCTTGGGTATTAATCTCATATTTTGTTACTTTATATCCCCCAGATGAATGCAATCTTTCTATGTCTATCCCTCTCTTTCTGACTCATTTCGCTTAGCATGATACTTTCCATGTTGTACCACTTGTATGTAAATTTCATGACTTCATCTTTTCTAAGAGCTACATAGTACTCCATTGTGTAGATGTACCAAAGTTTCTTTAACCAGTCATCTGTTCTTGGGCATTCAGGTTTCTTCCAGTTTCTGGCTATTGTAAAGAGTGCTGCAATGAACAAACAAGTGCAGATGTCACTTCTACTATACATTTTTGCCTCTCTGGGATATATTCCCGGAGTGGTATTGCTGGGTCAAATGGGAGCTCAATTTCTAATTTTTTGAGAATCGTCCATACTGTTTTCCAGAAGGGCTGAACCAGTCGACATTCCCACCAACAGTGAAGGAGTGTCCCTTTCTCGCCACATCCGCGCCAGCATTCGTTGCTCAAGCATAGCTCTTTTGATTTCTCTTTGGGAGACCCAGATAGTGTTCTCATCCTGTTTTTGTAGGGCCCAGTCTCTGAGGCGTATGTTAATGCAGAAAGAACAGTGGAATTGAAGAGGTGTGCCTGGAGTCAGAGGTTCTTTGTCCTCTTAGCTATTTCTTTGACGTTCTTGAAGGCGTTCCAAGCTACTCTTCCTCCTGCGCAACTCAAGTGCCAGGTCATTCGTTATGTTGACTTCTCGACCTAGGTACACATAACTGTTGCATTCAGAGATGTTCGTGCCATTGAGAGTGAATGGAATGTCAGGAACAAGACCGTTTCTCACAAACATTGTCTTTGTGAGATTCAGCAGTAGTCCGACCTTTCCATACTCATGGTTGAAGTTGGCTAGCACTTGTGCCACTTGGCTGATGTTTAGTGTTATAAGAACGATGTCATCCGCGAAGCGGAGGTGGTGTAGTTGTCAACCATGTATCTTCACTCCCATTCCTTCCCATTCCAGTCGTCGCATGACGTTCTCGAGGGTGGCACTAAAGAGTTTTGGTGAAATGGTATCAACCTGCAAAACCCCTCTCTTGATGTTAATGATTACCTCCCTTAGAATGGTGAGATCCTGGTAGTGAGTCCATAATAGAGCTCACGGAGGATCCTGATATATTGACATTGAACACCCTGTTTGGCTAGGGCCTCGATGACGGCTTCAGTCTCAACAGAATCAAAGGCCTTCTTTAAATCAATGAACTTTAGACAGAGTGGCATCTTGAACTCCCGAGAAACCTCAATGAGCTTGGTTATCGTGTGGATATGGTCAATTGTGCTAAATCCTTTTCGGAAACCAGCTTGCTCTCATGATTGTCCTTCATCTAGTGTTCTGCCAATCCTATTCAGGATGACTCGAGTGAACAGCATGTAGACGACAGACAACAGGCAGATAGGGCAATAGTTACCAATGTCGTGGATGTCTCCCTTCTGTACAGTAGTACAGTCCTGCTGGTTTTCCATTGGGACGGAACCTTGCATTCAGACAGGTAGCATGTGAAGAGCCGAGCCAGTGTATTGATGAGTATTGATGACAGGTTCTTCAAGTGTTCAGGTCTGACCTTGTCTGGGCCAGGTGCTGTTTGTTTCTTTACAGACCAAATGGTGTGTCGGATTTCAGAAGGGAGAACTTTGGGAATGACATATCCATCCTGCAGAATTTGGTATGTGGGCAGGTGGACGTGGCTATCAAAGAGATCCGAGTAGAAGTCATGGATTGATTATCTTCTCCATTGCCCTTCTGGAAGATGTGATAGATCCATCAGGATGTCGGAGGGCAGTCATCTTGGTCTCGTAGTTGGCGAAGGACAGAAAGGTGTTGTGAATGCATTTCCCAGCTTCTGCCACATCTGCCAGCACTGCTGCTCGTCTCTTTTTGAGGTCTTCCTTTATGGCTTCTCTGCGCTACTTTGCGAGCTCAGAGGATCGCTTGCGTTTGCCTGAGGCTTGCACCAAGGCACGTTGGTGAATGATGAAAAGATGAAGTCATGAAATTTACATACAAATGGTACTACATGGAGAGTATCATGCTAAGTGAAATGAGTCAGAAAGAGAGGGACAGACATAGAAAGATTGCATTCATCTGGGGAATGTAAAGTAACAAAATAGGAGACCAACACCCAAAATAGTCGAGATAAGTACCAGGAGGTTAAATCCATGGCTTGGAGGCCAGCCACACATGCTAGGGGAAAAGGAAGCTCAGGTAGAGAAGGGAGTACCAAATAAAGGGTGTTGGGAGGATCCTCCCAGGATGAGAGATGCATGCTGAAAGTAGATTATAAACCAAACATGATTGCCACTCAATGCCTTTTTTGCAAACCACAGCACCCAAAAGGAGAGAGAAAACAAAAGGGAATGCCCTGCCACAGGGGTGGGGTGGGATGGGGGGGATGAGGGGGGTGGTAGGGATACTGGGAGCACTGGAGGTGGAGAATGGACACTGGTGGAGGGATGGGTACTTGATCGTTGTATAACTGAAACCCAAGCACAAATAATTGTAAGTCTAAAACTGTACCTCATGGTGTTTCACTAATAAAAAAATAAATAAAATAAACACATAAAAATTCTCTTTTAAAATTTTTAAAAAATTTTATTGGATCACCATGAGATACACAGTTGCAAAGCTGTTCATGGTTGAGTTTCAGTCATACAATGTTCCAGCACCCATCCCTCCACCATTGTACATTTCCCACCACCAATGTACCCAGTTTCTCTCCAGCCATCCCCCAAACCCCTAGTATGCCATGATAGCAGGCACCTTTCTTCTTTCTCTATCTACTGTTGGGCATTATGGTTTGCAATACAGACTGTCACTGTCACTGCCACTGTCCTCCCGTTGTTCATCGATTTGCTCCAGCGGACCCAGTAATGTCTCCAGTGTGACAATTGTTACTGTGTTTGGCATATCGAATACGTCACGGGGAGCTTGCCAGGCTTTGCCGTGCGGGCGAGATACTCTCGGTAGCTTGCAATACAGACACTGAGAGCTTATCATGTTCGTTCCTTTACCTACTTTAAGCACACAGTTCTTATTCAGAGTGATCATTCCTAACTTTTATTGTCATAATGATCCCTTCTCTATCCCAACTGCCTTCTTCCCCAGCACATAAGGCAGGCCTTCAGTCCTCCTGGCCTTTGTTTCTACTGTCCTTGGGTAGTAGTCTCATGTTGTTTTTATTTATATCCCACAAATGAGTGCAGTCATTCTATGTTTGTCCCTCTCCTTCTGACTCATTTCACTCAGCATGATACTCTCCATGTCCATCCATTTATAATCAAATTTCATGACTTTATTTTTCCTAACAGCTGCATAGTACTTAACAGTTGTATAGATGTACCATAGTTTCTTTAACCAGTCGTCTGTTCTAAGGCACTTGGGTTGTTTTCAGATTCTAGCTAGTGTGAATAATGCTGTAATGAACATAGAGTGTAGATGGCATTTATGCCTTGTATTTTTGTGTCCCTGGGGTATATTCCCAGAAGTGGAATTGCTGGGTCATATAGAAGATCAATTTCTAGGGGTTTTTTTTGGGGGGAAGGATACTCATATTTTTTCCAAAAACACATCCCCACCAACAATAAATGAGAATTCCTTTCTTTCTGCATCTGTGCTAGATTGTGCTAGGTTGTTCTTGTTCTTTTTGATATTTGCCAATCTTTGTGGTGTGAGATGATATCTCATTATTGTTTAGATTTATATCTCCCTGATGATTAGCAATGTAGAGCATTTTTGGGTGCCTTTTTAAATCAGGAGGTTGGTAGCTACAAGTCTAATTTGTTGGAACCTCAGGCCTCTTGTTTTGATCTAGACAATGGAGACTGTTTTTCATTTCTCATAGCTGTTTTCCCACACTGCCTTATCTTTAACAGTTGGATAAACAGACTTGTGTCTAAGAAGACAGTGTTTGCATGTTTTAGGGCTCTGAGAAGTTTCTATTACTGAAAATACCCATTTGCTCATGGGAAATTTGATCATCAGGTGTGAATAGTTACTCATTCACTATTAAAAATACTCAGAACCAGAGCTGGAGTGATAGCACAGCGGGTAGGGTGTTTGCCTTGCATGCAGCCGACCTGGGTTCGATTTCCAGCATCTCATATTTCCTGAGCACTGCCAGGGATAATTCCTGAGTGCAGAGCCAGGAATGACCCCTGTGCATCGCCAGGTGTGACCCAAAAAGCCAAAAAAAAAAATACTCAGAACTTGTATGGCATGCCAATAGATTGCTTGGAGTACATATCCATAAAATAAAAAGAAGAGAAATTTTTATCAAGTAAGGACAGAGACACAAAGAAATAAAGTAATTTATTGTAATTTCTGAAATTTATTTCTTTATGTTAATGCTAGCTAAAGATAAGGTTTAATTTTTTAATGGCCTGTTTGTTGCTACCTATAGTAACTATCCAAGATTTAAGTATATTAAAAATACAAGTAACACTTATAGAACTAAGCAAAGCTCTGCTTTTCAGGCTTGAAGATAAGTAACTGTTCACCTGTGACCCTGTGGTATTGATTTTGCCACCCTGTACATACAGCTATAGATAGATACGGAAATTTCTTTCAGAGTTTCCGTACTGCTGCCAGAAGAACTAGTAGAGGCCAATGTGATTGACATGCTTTAGATTCTTCTGCCCTGCACATTTTTCATTCAGTGACTTCCTGATCTGAACTAAAATGCAGCCGAGAGTTCCTGCTCCCCTGTTGAGGGAGAGATAGAGCTGGCTCTTTCCAGTTTTTCGCTAGGAAGGAAGGGGATGTATTTTCCTAGGTAGATAGCCACGTGCCTGTAGAAAAAGTGGCGCAGATATTTCCGGAACCTCTCACCCACAAAGGCGTAGATCACAGGGTTGACACAGCAATGCGTGTAGGCAATCACCTCAGTCACCTGCATGGCCAGGTCCAGCTGTTTGCTTCTCTCGCAGCTGTCCTCAAAGAAGATAGATTGATAAGCAGAGAGCAGGAGAACTAGGTTGTAGGGAGTCCAGAAAATGAAAAAGACAACCATGATGACAAAAATGAGCCGAATGGCTTTTTGCTTCTTTTTCCCAGGGCATCTCAGTAACGTTTTAATGATTCCAGTGTAGCAGATAACCATAACCAGCAGAGGCAGAGCAAGACCAAAGATATTCATTCTCAGAGCATGGAACCGCTTCCAGGTGTCTTCTTCATCCTTAGGGTAATCAGGGCTGCAAATATACTGTCCAAACTCATCTTGAGATTTTTGGAACATGAATTCAGGGAGGGCTGCTAGCCCTGCCAGGCACCAGGTAGACACACTGCTTATGATACCAAAAGTGACCGTCCGGGCCTGGAGGGCAAATACTGCGTGGACAACGGCCAAATATCTGTCTATGGTCAGCAAGATGATGAAAAAGATTTCACTGTACAAACCCATGTAATAAAGCCCTGAGAGGACCTTACACATAATATGGCCAAATACCCACTCATTCCACCGAACATAATGAATCCCAAAAATCAGAGTGAATAGAAAGAGCAAATCAGAAATAGCCAGATTGAGCAGGAAGATGTTGGTCATAATCTTGAGTCTTCTGTATTTGGTCAGAATCACCACCACAACCACATTGCCCACCAGACCCACCACAAACACGAGGGAGTACAGTGGGGGTAACAACTGGGCCCCCAGCTCCTTGATGTTGACTTTTTCACAGGGCTCTGACAACTTGTAGTCAAAGGTTGTGGTCCCAAAGGTCTCAGCAGTATTCTCCATCTCATATGTTAGGATGTCCATTGCTCTTGTCCTGTGGTAGAAAAATGAAACAAAAGAAGAACCATACAAATTAGACATGATCACACTTGGCAAATCACCCCAGTATTCATTTATCCAATAAAGTCTCATGTGAAAACAGCCTATAAATTCATGAGTTTCTTCAGCATATACTAAAGAAGACATATTGGAAATGCTATGCCAGTAGGAGTCAAAAGGAAAGGTCTGATATTTTTTAAAGTAAACATAATTAACGATGAGAGGGGGAGCAGAAAAGCATTGGAAGGGGGTGAATGCTGCTTTCTGAAAGAATTTGAAAGAAAAGAGTACAACACACACAAAAAAGCTGGCTAGGATAATAATAGAGTTTGTAGCTATCTTTCAAGCACACTGCATTCAATGTTTTGCATTTTATATATGACTTTCAAGCCTGGCAAGCTCCCCGTGATGTATTCGTATGCCAAACACAGTAACAACAAGTCTCACAATGGAGACAATACTGGGTCCGTTCGAGCAAATCGATGAACAAAGGGAGGACAGTGACAGTGACAGTGACATATATCTACCCTTTTCCATGGGACCACAAGAATGTCCAGTTCATCATAATTATTATGGGGGAAAATTGAACTTTTAAGAAAGTAGTTCACTCCAAATTCTCTTACAAGTAAACATTAAATTTCAGATACAATCTTCTGGGTCTATGTTCAGCTCTCTTTATTTTAATAAAATGGTATCTAATTTAGCATTGATTTAATTTTAAAACTTAACTTTTCAAGGCAACTATCATAAACAGTATTGTAAACAACATTTTGTTTGTTTGTTTGGAGGGGTCACATCCTGTAGTGCTCAGGGATTACTCTTTACTTTGTGCTCAGGGGTGACTCCTGGTAGTGCCCAGGGGACCATAATGCAATGACTTGGATTGACTGACTTGGATTTACTGCATGCAAGGCAAGAGCCTTAACCCCTGTGCTCTCTCTCCAGCCCTATTATTAGCAGCATTAACCTAGGCTACTACTTTCCTATATATTTAATTCCTGACAATGCTAATATGAATTAAGATAAACTTATTGTGTGCCATATTCCTTCATTAAGTAGTAGGGAAGAAAGGGTATGGCAGTGGGATTCTTATTAGACTTCCTTCAGAATCTCCAGGGTCAGTGCTTGCTTGTCTTCAGGTTACTGAATTCACTGGAGAAAGAAAAAGAGACAAGAATAGAGTCCTATGAAGGACCGTGAGTCCCCACACTGCTTCCTTGAAATGGACTGTCTCCTTCCTATGAGGAAGAGGTAAGTGTGAGGACAAGAATATAGATATCACTTAAATGCATTAATGGCCATGATCCAGAGACTCAAAAATGAATCTCGGAACCAAGCAGCTCACTGCAGGGATGGCTCTGGACCCCAATTATTCAAATTTTTATCATCCCAGGAGCATGTGGCCACTTTTGCTCATACTATTTTTTTTTTTTGCTTTTTAGTTGGATCACTGTGAGATAGACAATTACAGGCATCTTATACTAATCATAACAAGTAATACAGAATAAATTATCTAGCATCTGCCTGTGGGGCAGGCTTGAGAGGTGGTGGGAAATTTTGAAATAATAGTGGTGGAAGGTATAACGGTGGCGGGATTGGTGTTGAATATTGAATGTAATCAATTATTGTGAACAACTTTATGAAAATAAAATTAAAAACAAATATAGATATTAATGAGTACCTCTCAAAATCAGTCTCAGAAGTGAGGTGATTGGAGTAAATTGCAAGGAACTGTTTTGTTTTTTAGTAGAATACTGAGACCATGGTTAGTAGTTATTGGGCCTATGTAATAGAAATTGAGGTGGGAGAAGCAGGACAGTCCTAGGTCTCTCTTGTCAGCTCTGGAACTTGGACAAGTCCCTCATTCACTCCTATTCAAAATGAAGATCATTAAAGCACTCGGGGCTGAGATAAGGAACAAATGAGAGAGTAGATAAGAACATATTTTGTTATTTTAAAATATTATTTTTATAACAGTTGTCACAATAATTTATTACATTTAATATTCCAACACTGATCCCACCACCATTATACCTCCCCACCACCATATTTTGAATGTTCCCACCCCAACCCCCAAAGTCTGCCCCCAAAGCAGGACCTAAATAATTTATTTTGTACTGCTTATTTTGAAAAATCCACTAAAAATGATCAAAAAAAGTTTCCCTAGAGGAAAGTGTGTAAATATAACTGTATTTCCCTCTGGAACCATTAAACCCTTGTATGAGATATTGCTAACATGTTGTTAAAGGTTAAGCCTTGTGTGCTAATATATATTATATATATTTTTGCTTTTTAATTGAATATATATATATATCACTGTCTTGTCCTCCCGTTCTTCATCAATTTGCTCGAGCGGGCCCAGTAACATTGTGAGACTTGTTACTGTGTTTGGCATATTGAATACATCATGGGTAGCTTGTCAGGCTTTGCTGTGATATATATATATATTTTTTTTTTCTTCCCAAGATTGGTTGCCTTCTACTTTATACCCCATCAAATGTGGTATGCTACTCTTGGTACATCAGTGGTGTAGAGTATGAGATATGCTGTGAGCATACTTTGAATGCAAAAAAAAAAAAAATCCTGTAAAACTGGTAAACAAATGTGAAAGAAACAGTGAGAAGTCACTCCACATGAAATAATGAAAATGTGGGATCTCTGGGAGGGAACTTGTTTTTTTTTTTTTTGTAAATCAAAAATTTTTAATTATATATTTAACGGGCTGGAGAGATAGCACAGTGGTAGGGCATTTGCCTTGCGCACAGCCCGCCCAGCGAGCTGGGTTCGATTCCTCCGCCCCTCTCAAGAAACCGGCAAGCTACTGAGAGCATCTCGCCCGCAAGACAAAGCCTGGCAAGCTACCCATGACATAATCAATATGCCAAACACAGTAACAACAAGTCTCAGGATGAAGACATTACTGGGCCCGCTTGAGCAAATATTTTTTTTTAATTTTTTAATTTTTATTAGTGAGACACCATGAGATACAGTTGTAGACTTACAAATTTTTGTGCTTGGGTTTCAATTATACAATGATCAAATACCTATCCCTCCACCAGTGCCCATTTCCCACCACCACGGATCCCAGTATCTCTCCCCCCCCCCCCCCGCCCCGCATCCCACCCTGCCTCTGTGGTAGGGCATTCCCTTTTGTTCTCTCTCTCTCCTTTTGGGTGTTGTGGTTTGCAAAAAAAAAAAATGGAACTCTTCATGAATTTGTGTGTCATCCTTGCGCAGGGGCCATGCTAATCTTCTCTGTATCGTTCCAATTTTAGTATATGTGCTGCCGAAGTGAGTACAGAACTTGTTCTTTTTTATGTCTTTATCAAAACATATCACCCACTGAACAGGGACACATTGGACTCAGGTGGAAATGGAGCAGAGGACAACTGACTTGTATGATCATATCCACTCTCATTCTAATGGCATAATCCATAGCAGCTGAGGTTGGCCATTAAATTGGTTAATTAATTCACTTAAATTGGTGAATTAAATAGGTCTATTTTCCCTTTTATTGATTTACTCTCTTTATAATATAGAATTTCAGGAGTATAGCTTAACATCTTCCTAAGTGTATAAGATTCCTTGCACTAACAACCAAAGTTCCAATACTCACCCACCACCAAGAAAGGTACTTCCCCCAAAGGCCCACTATTGCTCACCATTCTGGGACTACTGTCTACATGAACCCTGCCCACAGGTGGCATCCAGTGATCATCATTCCGGTAGGACCTCCTGGTGTTAGGATCAGAATCTGTGCATATGACCCAATAATGCCTATGATACTTTGGCTTCATGGGTATCTGGTGCTAGAGAAACAAGAATCGCAGACTTCTTCTCTTGTATCCCAGGTTATTCTTAACACAAGAAAATAATTTGATTCTTGGGAATAAATGGCTCCCTGAATTTAGGTAAGTTGCCTACCCTTTCTGTGTCTCAGAATCATAATGTGTAACATGATGAGTACTTCCTCATGGGGTTTATTCATCTGAAAAATACTTAGGAGCACCACTGATATGCCAGACACCATTCCAGGAACATAGGCACATCAATGAGTAGTTCATGGAGCTTATATTCTAGTTGGTAAAACATAAATAATTAAAATATCAAGTCTCAGTTATGAGTGCTTTAGAGCAAAATTAAGTAGGAAATATAGTAGTAGAGAAGGGCTTGGAACAATGCAATTTCAAATCAGAAAGGAGTCAAGAAATGGATGTTCCAGACAAAGGCAGAGCTGCAGACCAATGGAACAGGGTCAAATATACTGACATCTCCCCCCAAGCATATGATCATCTAATCTTCGATAAGGGGGCAAGAAATGTGAAGTGGAGCAAGGAAAGCCTCTTTAACGAATTGTACTGGCAAAACTGGACAGCTACATGCAGAAAAGTGGGCTCAGATCTGTCCCTAACACCAAGTACAAAAGTAAGATAAAAATGGATTAAAGACCTCAACATCAGACCGGAATCCATAAGGTTACATTGAAGACAAAGTTGGCAAAACCCCCCATGACATTGAAGCTAATGGTATCTTCAAAGATGTCACGCCACTGGCCAAGCAAGTGAAAACACAGATAGACAAATGGGACTATCTTAAACCAAGAAGCTTCTGCACCTCAAAAGAAACAGTGACCAAAATACAAAGACAGTTTACAGATTGGGAAAGGATATTCACCGAATACACATCCGACAAGGGGTTGATATCAAGGATATACAAGGTACTGGTTGAACTCCACAAGAAGAAAATAATCAACCCCATCAAAAAATGGGGCGACGAAATGAACAGAAACTTTCTCAACGAATAAATCTGAATGGCTAAAAGACACATGAGAAAATGCTCTACATCATTAATCATCAGGGAGATGCAGATCAAAACAACAATGAGGTGTCATTTCACACCACAGAGACTGGTTCACATCCAAAAGACCAAAAGCAACCGGTGTTGGCGCAGATGTGACGAGAAAGGGATTCTCCTTCACTGCTGGTGGGAATGCCAACTGGTTCAGCTCTTTTGAAAAACAGTATGGACGATCCTCAAAAAATTAGAAATTGAGGTCCCATTTGACCCAGCAATACCACTCCTGGGAATATATCCCAGAGAGGCAAAAAAGTATAGTCGAAATGACATCTGCACTTGTTCACTGCAGCACTCTTTACAATAGCTAGAATCTGGAAAAAACCTGAGTGCACGAGAATAGATGACTGGTTAAAGAAACTTTGGTACATCTACATAATGGAGTACTATGCAGCTGTTAGAAAAGATGAAGTCATGAAATTCATATACAAGTGGTCCTACATGGAAAGTATCATGCTAAGTGAAATGAGTCAGAAAGAAAGGGACAGACATAGAAAGATTGCATTCATCTGGGGAATATAAAGTAACAAAATAGTAGACTAACACCCAAGAATAGCCGAGATAAGCACCAGGAGGATTACTCCATGGCTTATGAGGACAGCTGCACACGCTAGGGGAAAAGGCAGCTCAGATAGAGAAGGGAGCACCAAATAAAGGGTGCTGGGAGGTTCCTCTCAGAATGGGAAATGCGTGATGAGAGTAGACTATAGACCGAACAAGATTGCCACTCAATGTCTCTTTTGCAAACCACAGCACTCAAAAGGAGAGAGATAACAAAAGGGAATGCCCTGCCACAGAGGTAGGGTGGGATGGGGGGATGGGGGGATGGGGGGTGGGAGGGATACTGAGATCAGTGGTGGTGGAGAATGGGCACTGGTGGAGGGATGGGTATTCGATCATTGTATAACTGAAACCCAAGCACAAAAATTTGTAAGTCTACAACTGTACCTCATGGTGTTTCACTAATAAAAATTTAAGAAAAAAAAAAAAGAAATGGATGTTCCAGGCAGAAAAGTCAAATGCAAATATCACAAGAAGGGCACCTGCCTGCAAGTGTTAGGACTTAACCTCTTAAAATGTGGATCAGAGTCCCATATGAAATTACAAAAAGTCTCACTTAAAAATTTTTTATTTTAGGGCCTGGAGAGATAGCACAGGGTTTCAGGCACTTGCCTTGCATGTAGCCAACCCTGGTTTCATCCCCAGCGCTGCATATAGTCCCCAGAGCACAGCCAGGGCTGATCTCTGAACACAGAGCCAGGAGTAAGCCCAGGTAATGCTGGTTGCAGCCCCCAAATGTTTAAAATATCAGAATGCAGACTGATATATAAAAGGTTATTACACCAGAGACAGAAGTGCAGAGATGAAAAGATTGAGTTCTCAGACATGCCAAGCTCACAGTTCAGCAAAATCAGAAGCATATAACAAGCAACAATATGGAGATGATCTAAAAGAAAAATCAGAGGAGGAGCAGACAGTGAGGTGGGAGGGGAAATAGGAAAGCTGGGTAGATGCATGCAAGGCATACATTCCTGCCGCTTTCCCAAGCATCATATTTGTAATCATCATTATCAAACTTGTTTATATTATTCTGCATTTTGGTATTTTAAATTTTATATCTTTCGTCTGGGCTGGAGTGATAGCACAGCAGGTAGGCTGTCTGCCTTACACGCGGCCGACCTGGCTGACCCAGGTTCAATTCCTCCGCCCTTCTCGGAGAGTCCAGCAGGCTACTGAGAGTATCTTGCTTGCACTGCGAAGACTGGCAAACTGCCTGTGACATATTCGATATGCCAAACACAGTAACAACAAGTCTCACACTGGAGACACTATTGGGCCTGCTCGAGCAAATGGATGAACAACGGGAGGACAGTGCTACTACAGTGCTACTATCTTACATCTAGTTCCATGTGTTAACATTTATTCTAAAATATTCTTTGCAACCAGATTGTGCTGTTTCAGATTGTGCTATTTAATAATAATGTTGTATATAGTTAAGTCCACAACTTGCATATTTATAGATAATGCTGCAATGAACACCTTTGTCTGCATTTTTACAAATACTATTTTACAAATCCTATTTTGACTTGTACCATTCTCAGCAAGCATCCAATGACATGGAGATGATCTAAAAGAAAAACATTGAATTTAGTCCTTACTAAGTTCCTCCCCGGGCTGGAGCGATAGCACAGCGGGTAGGGCATTTGCCTTGCACACGGCCAACATGGCTGACCCGAGTTCGATTTCTCTGGCCCTCTCAGAGAGCCCGGCAAGCTACCGAGAGTATCTCGCCCGCATGGCAAGCTCTCTGTGACATATTCCATATGCCAAACACAGTAACGACAAAGTCTCACAATGGAGACGTTACTGGGCTTGATTGAGAGAAGTTCGTCCCCAATGAAGAAGTTTATTTCTCTTCTTATTTTCAAAAGATTTATCTATTTTTCTAAAAATAAATGAAAAAGTAAAAAAGCACTCGGTCAATTACATGGGCAGAAGGATATTCATTATTGTAAATAGCATAGCGGCAGGGCGTTTGCCTTGCACGCAGCCAACAATTTTTATTTAATTACTGAATTTTTAAAACTGCAATTATTAGTCACTTGGATTTCCTTTTGTGAATTGTAGGTTTGTGTCTTTTGCCTGTTTTATTCTTCTGGCTATATTTGTTTTCTCCCTCCTGAGTCATACAGTTATTCTTCTGCATGATTTGAAGTGATTAAACTCAGTATGCATAGTTTGATATAATAAACAGAGCTATGTATCAAAGCTCCCTCTCTTGAAACACTTATCAAACAACAGTTAACTTCTATCCCCAGTCAACTCAAGATTGCTTAGAGAATGAATTACCTTTCTATCCTTACCTTTTTATACAGATCTGGGAAAAACAGTCAGTCAATCTTGTAGATCCTGACTAAAAAAAAAAAAAAAAGGTATCAGTAAATCAAATGCTTCATCTAGGAGACTGACTTAGAGTTGGTTTTCAAGAAAAACTTGAATATGTATATACATATGTAATACATATGTGAATTAATCTTACACACCTAAATATAAATTACATTTTTACTGTTTCTTAAATGTAAATATCATAAACACTAAAGTACTAATGTAACCCTTCTAGGGATGATATAACTGTCAGAAATTGAGAATTCAAGAAATCCTGGGGAAAGCAACGTGAATAGTTGAGGTCAAGCTTAGATGAGAGGAAGGGTGAAAATTATCAGGTATGAATAGAAGAAAGAAGGCGAAATGGAAGAAATCAAGAAGACATTGGTCATATCTCATAATATACCCTCCCCTTTGGCAAAACTGCCTTGTATATCCCTGCCTCCTCCTTCTGCAAATTTTTGCTGCCACTACCAATTCCTCTCATCCTATTTCCTTTTACCTAGAAATCTGACTGTGTACCTAGAAATTTCTTCTAAATAGATGGCTTCTGTTGCATTAATATATCCTTACCTGAGAACAGGAAAGGTGACAAGTAGTAACTGTTGAGAACAGGAAAGGTGACAAGTGGTAACTGCTAATTTCACCAAGTCCATTATATGTCCAGTGATTTCTCAGGTGTGGAACTCATAAAGAGAGAGACTATCTGCTCGAACATGAGAGCCAGATATGAAAGAGCAGAGCTTCCTCTTTCAGATGACAGGCTAGCTCTCATATTTTGCAAACTTTCAGATTAATATCAAGGTTGGTGTAATTCTGTTTATTGTTTTTAAAATTGAACCACCCACCATGAGATACAATTTAAACCCTACTATGAACAGTTACAAAGATGTTCATAGTAGGGTTTCAGCCATATAGTGTTCCAACACCCATCCCTCTACCAGTGTAATTTTCCACCACCGATGTCCCCAGTTATGTCCCCAGTTTCTCTCCCACCACACTTCTGCCATCTTGACTCTATGGCAGGCACTTTCCTCTCTCTCTCTCTCTCTCTCTCTCTCTCTCTCTCTCTCTCTCTCTCTCTCTCTCTCTCTCTCTCTCTGTCCTTTGGGGCAATTTGCATTACAGATACTGAGAGGCTATCCTGTTTGTTCCTTTACCTATTTCAGCATACAGTTCTTATATGGAGTGATCATTTGCAACTATCTTTGTCACAGCAATCACTTCTCTATCCAAACTGCCTTTCTCTTCCAGGACTTGAGGCCTAAAGAAGGTTATAAGAGACAGTGAAGGTCATTTCTTAATGATCAAGGGATCTGTACATTAAGAAGAACTCACACTCCTAAATGCATATGTACCTAATGAGGGACTAACAAAATACTTAAAATAGCTGCTAACAGACTTGAAGAAAAACATTGACAGCAATACAACAGTAGTTGAAGATTTCAACACTGCTTTGTCATCATCTCTCAATAAATCAATCGAACAAAAAATCAGCAAATATATATATATATATATATATATATATATATATATGACTTTCCATTCCCCCAAAAGCTGTATTGGATGCACATTCTTCTGCAGTGCACATGGAACATTGGAACATTCTCCAAGGTAGAACCACATGCTGGGCCACAAAACATACCTCCATAAAATTAAGAGGATAGAAGTTATATTACTATCTTTTCAGACCATGATGTACTAAAAATAGAAGTGAATCACACACTGAAATGGAGAATCAAATCAAAGACCTGGAAATCAAACAGCTTGCTACTGAACAACCAGTGTGATAGAGAGGAAATCAGAGAGGAAATTGAAAGATTCCTGGAAACATTCCTGGAAACAAATGAGAATGAACTTGTGGGGCAGAACCTGGGGAACACAGCAAAAGTAGTGTTAAGAGGAAAGTTTATAGCTCTGAGAGCATTCATGAGGAAAGAAGAAATATCCCACATAAATAATTTGACCTCACAACTTAAGATCTTGGAAAATGACCAGCAAAAGGAGCCCAAACCAAGCAGGAGGAAGGAAAAAATAACAGAGCAGAAATCATTGAGCTGGAATTCCAAAAAGCAATTCAAAAGATCAACAAAACCAAGAGCTGGTTTTATGAGAAAATAAACAAGATTGATAAATAATTATAAAGACTTACAAAGAAACATAGAGAGAGAGAGAGAACCCCAATAAACCCAATCAGAAATGCAAAGGAGAACATCACAATTGAAACTATAGAACCCATAGTATCATAAGAGATTACTTTGAGAAACTTTATGCCATGAAACAAGAGAACCTTGAAGAAACGGATAAATTCCTAGATTCCTATAATCTCCCAAGGCTGCACCAAGAAGATTTGGAATACATGAACAGACCTATCACTATTGATGAAATTGAAATGATAATCTAAGTCTTCCTAAAAACAAAAACAAAAGCCCAGCTCAGTTTGAATTCTTTCAAACCTTTAAAGAGAACCTACTGCCAATTCCAAAAGAGAAACACTCTCAAACAGTTTCTATTAGGCAAATAACACCCTGATACCCAAAGCAGATAGAGGAACCACAAAAATTAAAAGAGAGAGAATTGCAGCCTCATATCCCTGATGAACACAGATGAAAAGGTCCTTGACAAAATACTAGCAAATAGAATCCAACAACACATCAAAAAGATAATATGCCATGACCAAATAGGATTCATCCTGGGAATGCAAGGATGGTTTAACATTTGCAAGCCAATCAACATAATATTTAAATATAATATAAAAACATATCATCATGTCAATAGATGCATAGAAAGCATTTGACAAGATCTAGGACCCATTCATGATAAAAAAAAAAAAAACTCTAAAAAATGGTAGTTGAAGGAACTTTCCTCAATATAGTCAATGCCATCTACCACAAGTCCACAGCAAGCATTATTCATTATTCTCAGTGGGGGAAAACTAAAGACTTTCCCCCTAAGATCAGGCACAAGAGCAGCCTGCCCAGTCTCACCACTCCTATTCATACATCAAACACTAAATACCACTTGAGTAACTCCTGAGCTAAAAGCTATAGATACTGAGAGGTGGATTTAAGCTTTCCACCTTCCTTTCTTTTTTGGAAGGCTGGAGAATAATTGTTTTTAATACATTAAAAAAATCTCCACCAAAATGAGAACTTCCCTGTAAAGGGTGGTTGACAACAAGGGAATAATCTGATTTTAAAAATCTTAATATGAGTCATTGATAAGGCTAGTTGTAGCCCAGGTGCAAACCTGAAACCCTGAGTTTGAGTTGCTGCATGCACAGCTACTTGTCCTTGGGCCAGTTATTGCTGAGCTTCTGCTTTCTCATATGGAAACTTGAGATAACAAAAACTTACATCTACTTACAGGTACAGGACTAGCATGAATAAGGTGTGTGCTGAATACCTCTCAGACAGAAAGAACGTCACAGGGCAGGGCTGTGAGCCTGCTTGTGGGTTGCCAAGTCCAGGGGACCTGGCATGGGACTGGACACAAAATGAGCCTATTCACTCAGCCACACAATGGACAGAATTACAGACGGAGGCCAAGGAAACACCAAGATCTACAGGCGGATCTTTTAAGAGAGAAGAGGGTAAAGGTGAGTCAAACCTTCCCGGCTGATCTCTCTAGAGTTCACAGACCCCAAAGCCATTCACCTCCTGAGAAGGGAGACTCTGGGCCACC
Organism: Sorex fumeus; assembly: GCF_029834395.1. Lineage (NCBI taxonomy): Eukaryota > Metazoa > Chordata > Mammalia > Eulipotyphla > Soricidae > Sorex > Sorex fumeus. Next base: position 47,642,811 of record NW_026606129.1, on the reverse strand, counting down.
TGCACACCTAGCTCCCCCCACAAGAAGGGTGAATAGCAGGTATGAGGACCCAGTGTACACATCCTTAAGCCCCTCTTAACTGAGTCTTCACCACTCACTATTGACAGAATTCCTTAGAAGTGTGAATAATCCAAAGAAATCATTTCTTTAGGAAACAAACTAAGTGTTGGTGATGGTCACAAAAGAAAACTAAAATGCATAGGCTTTATTTTTATTTTTATTTTTTAAATTTTATTTTATTGAATCACCATGAGATACAGTTACAAGCTTTCATGTTTGAGTTATAATCATACTGTGTTCAAACACCCATCCCTCCACCAGTGCACATTCCCCACTACCAATCTCCCCAGTATACCTCCTTTTCCCACCCTCCCCCTGTCTCCCTGGCAGACAATTTCCCCCATACTCTCTCTATACTTTTGGGCATTGTGGTTTGCAACACAGATACCAAGAAGCCATCACTTTTGGTCCTTTATCTACTTTCAGCACACATCTCCCATTCCGACTGACCCTTCTAACCATCATTTTCTTAGTGATCCCTTCTCCATTCCAGCTGCCTTATCCCCCTACTCATGAGGCAGGCTTCCAATTATGGAGTAATCTTCCTGTCCCTTGTGTCTACTGTCCTTGGGTGTCAGTCTCGTGTTATTTTATTTTATACTCCACAAATGAGTGCTGTCCTTCTATGTCTGTCCCTCTTTCTGACTCATTTCACTTAGCATGATATTCTCCATATCTATCATTTATAAGCAAATTTCATGACTTCCTCTCTCCTAACAGCTGCATAGTATTCCATTGTGTAGATGTACCAAAGTTCCTTTTACCAGTCATATGCTCTCGGGCACTAGGGTTGTTTCCAGATTCTGGATATTGTGAACAGTGCTGCACATTTGAACATAAAGGTACAAATGTCATTTCTACTAAGCTTTTTTGCATCTTTGGGATATAGTCCCAGAAATGGTATTGTGGGGTCATATGGGAGCTCAATTTCTAGTTTTTGAAGGAATGTCCAAATTGTTTTCCAGAAAGGCTGGACCAATCGGCATTCCCACTAACAGTGAAAAAGCATCCCTTTTCCCCCCACATCCATGCCAGCACTGGTGGCTTTTGTTCTTTTGAATGTGTGCCAGTCTCGGTGGTGTGAGATGATATCTCATTGTTGTTTTGATCTGAATCTCCCTGATTATTAGTGATGTAAAGCATTTTTTCATGTGCTTTTGGGCCATTTGTATTTCTTTTTGGAGGAAGCTTCTGTTCATTTCTTCTCCCCATTTTTATGGGGTTGGAGGTTTTTTTCTTATACAATTCTACTAGTGTCTTGTATATCCTGGATATTAATCCTTTGTCAGATGGGTATTGGGTACATATTCTTTCCCATTATGTGGGCTCTCTCTGTATTTTAGTCACTGTTTCTCTTCTGGTCCCGGCCACTCTGCCTTGAAGTTCTGCCCCTCAGAAAACTTTTACAGATGGAAATCCTACATAGCCTCTGCTTCTGGAAAGCTGGACTAACAGCTGCATACCCAGTTGGCTTTCAACTAGACTTCTGACCTCTTGAAGCCTTTGACGAGCACCTGGATTGTTTCTGCTGCTGATCCTAGCCTTTTTGCATATTTTCACTGTGGTGTTTCTTCAGTTCTTTTCTGTAAATGCCAAATATCTAGTATTAAAAATTAGCAAATATATGTGGTAAAGAAGAAGAAAGCAATGATTCAGAATAAATGCAGAAAATATAGTTTCCTCCCTGTGTTGTGAAAGGATGGCATCAGCCACAACTCTCCTCCCCGCCACCTCTTTTTCAAGGTTAGGTGGTAGCCTTTACTTTTTTTAAATTTTATTTTATTAAAGTACTGTGATTTATTAAGTTATTCATAGTTGAGTTTTAGACATAAAATATTCCATCACCAATACTGCCACAAGTGACAACATCCCTCCACCAGTGTTCCCAGATTCCCTCCCCACACACCCCTACCTCCTGTCTGCCATCTTGATGGGCACATTTTTAAGTTCTGTTGTCAGAGTTTGGGTCTCATGATTTCAGTGTTTACTCTATGATTTGGATACTTAGCTCTGTATTTCCTCAACACCACTGTACCTGAATCCTTTTGACCTCTGCCCTTTATTCTTCTCGTCTGTCTCTTCTCCCCTTCACTTCCACTCTATTTCTTTCCTTCTCCTTCCTATACTCTGGGGCCAAGAGCAAAGAATCGCCCCATTCAAATCATTATATTCCCTTATCCAATTATTATAAATACCACTGTAGCACTGTAGCACTGTGCTCCCATTGTTCATCAATTTGCTCGAGTGGGCACCAGTAGCGTCTCCATTGTGGGAATTGTTGTTACTGTTTTTGGCATATTGTATACGTCATGGGTAGCTTGCCAGGCTTTGCCATGCAGGCGAGATACTCTTAGTAGTTTTCCAGGCTCTCTGAGAAGGGCGGAGGAATTGAACCCAGCTCAGCGGCGTGCAAGGTAAACACCCTACCCGCTGCGCTATCTCTCCAGCCCCTAAATACCACATGCAAGTGATATCATACTATGTTTTCCTTCTTCTTTTCTCTTACTTCATTTAATATGGTGTCTTCCAGTCCCATTCATAATGCAGAAAAATCCCCTTTTCAGACAAGAACAGACTTGACTAGAGGTCAAGCAGGACAGTGAAGTCTCAACCTTCCAAGATGGTGCAGAGAGAAGATGTGGAGAAAAGTCATGTCAGTTTGGAGTACCGGGTAGCAGAATGGACTTGAGCTGATGAACTTGGACAGCAGCCTGAAGCAAATAGGGGTGGGTGACAGAGGACAGAGGTCAGAGAGAAGGGAATTGATGATTTATTAATAAAATCAGTATTTTCTGAGCACTTGTGTCATACCATCCCACTATGGTCTCTGTGTGCCTTTACTTGTGAAACTCCTTGGTGACTCTGTGCTGTGTGTTTGTTTTTGCCATCTTGCAGAGAAGGAAATAGACAAGTTGGTTAAGCAAGGAGCCCCAGATTGCACAACCAGAAAATACCAGGAACCCACTTTATATCTGATTCCAGCCTTGACCCCAACTTGCTGCCTGCCTATAGACATGGCTCATAGAATGGTGGATCGGAGGGATTGGGCCTATTGGGTGTTCCATTACTACTGGACCTTCAGTCCCATTCCAGTGACCTGGGTCCAAGCTGTAGCAGGTTATTGATGTTTGAAAACCTCTGCTTTTATTTTTTTAATGGTGGGGATGGGCCACACCAAGCAGTGCTCAGGGCTTTCTCCTGGCTCTGTACTCAAGGATCATTCCTAGTGGGGCACGAGGGATCATATATGGTGCCAGGGATCAATCCCAGGTCAATCACATGCAAGGCAAGCACCCTTTTCATTGCACTATTACTCTAGCCTTCAACTCTGCTTTATTTCTACAATCTCTCCCTCTTGGAGAGTATAGTGGCTCTCAGGGGCTCTCTGCTAGACGATCCCAGACCCTCTGATGATTGCTCTGTGCTCCTTGGGTCAGAATATGGCTCAAGTGGAAGAGCACATGCCTTGTAGGTCCAAGACTCTGAGTTGGATTCCTAATGCTGCATACCCTCTTCCTTAGCACTGTTGGCCTGAGCATTGCTGGAAATGGCCCCAGATCTTCCTTGAACTCCACTGTTTTTTAAAAAAATAGAAAACTCCAGTCATTTTTGATTGGGACTCACCCTATTCTTATGTGATCCATCCCCTGTCTGTATGTACTTTAGTTTCTAGATTCCTGCACCTGTGATTTTCTATAGAGCTCTGTCCCTGGAGAACCAGAAGGATTCCTCCTGCAAGCTGGTCCTGGAGCAGGACAAATGGAGGTCCCTTAAAGGATCAGGCAGAGGTTTCCCTGAAGCAGGGCTGAAGAATGGGGCAGGGCCCAACCTCATACTCCTGCTGGCTTTCCCCTCCTTGTTCTCTTCTCATGCATCCTGCTTTCTTCTCAAAGTGGTCACTTAATTGCTCGCACACAAATCCTCTGCAAATTCTGGGAAACTTATCTAAGATCCAGAGTTCACTCACCATAGATGGGAGTTGTTGTTTTCTTCCCAATCACTTCTGCAAATATAATTTAAGATATAGTATGATTTGAAATAATAAACTGCATCAAGTTAACAGTTGCGAGTTAATGAAGTTTGACAGCTGTGTCCATCTGGGAAACAGCTGCCAGAATTAAAAGAGATAACATTCCCATTCCCTCCAAGAGAGCCCCTGCGTGTCTTGCAGTTCATGCCTCCCTCTGCCAACCACAGATTTCCTGTTCTAAAGCTCCATTTCTTTGCATCTCACTGCCTAAACATCATCAAAGCAATGACATTTATGTTTTAGGTTTTTGTGTGACACCACTTCAAGGTTCTAATTTCCATCTTAGCTAAGAAAATGCTCAAACTCCAAGATGCACAATAAGTTTAAACATGTAGAAGTGTTTTTTTTTTCTTTATCATAGACAGTGAACTGGGGTTGCAATTAGTGGGTTCTACCTCCTGCGTGCTAATTCAGGCACCTGGGCACTTTACAATGTGTTATTTTGACATCACTAAAGTTTTCATCTAAGATCAAAATAGATATAGGTGCACCCCCAAGAGGAAAAGGGATAGGAAGGCATGATCACAATGTTACTGGGCCCACTTGATAAACAACGATGAACAACAGGAGGACAGTGACAATGACAGATCATGGAACATCAAAGCCATCATGATCATAGGTTTGTGGGCAGGCCTGTGTGTTGCTTACATTTATTCCTGTCCATTCACTGGAATTTAGTGATATGACCCCATATAAATATAAAGAGACTAGAAATATGTTCTGTGCTCAGAAGCTGTTAAAACTCTCTGCTAGAGACCAGAGCAATGGTACAGTGCTTAGGGCACTTGCCTTGCACCTGGCTGACCGGGGTTTGATTTCAGCATCCATATGGTTCCCTGAGAACTACCAGGAGTGATCCTTGAGTACAGAGAGCCAGGCATAACCCTTGAATACTGCTGGATGTGGTCCAACCACTCAAAACAAAACAAAACAAAACAAAACAAACAAAAACTCTCTCAGGTGTGTATGCAATTATTCAATCAGGAAAGGAAATGCTAGAAAGAGGAAGAAAGAAAATGATAATACTGACATACAGCTTCACTATCAACAACAACAACGACACAGTAACAAAATAATAAGATGAATTGTTATCTTTTGAACAATTCCATGTCAAGTGCTCTATGATTAAAACATTTTCCACCATAATACTAGATATGTCCAATTTATAGATGAGGATTAAAACAAATTACATGACTTGCATTACATGAACATGGAAAGGCTCAGAAGAGATTTGTGCCTGATTTCTAAGCCTCTGTAAACATTAGACAGAACAAATTAACTATAGCATTCCCAACTCCATGAGAACTAGGAAATAAAAGTGACAGACATCAAAGTAGTGACAAATTCCATTGTCATTCAAAGTTGCTAGAAGGACTAAAGAATATGTTTCTTTGATAAACTTACAGTAGCCGTACTGCAAACTATAATGACCAAGAGAAAGGGGCCGGGAGGGGGGAGGGAGTAGAGAGAGACAGAGACAGAGACAGAGAGACAGACAGAGACAGAGAGACAGACAGAGACAGAGAGAGAGGAAAGTTATTATAGAGGCAGATGGGGATAGTGAAAGGGAGGGAAATTGGGGACATTGGTGATGGGAAGTATAAATTGGTGAAGGGATGGGTGTTGGAACACTGTAAAACTGAAACCAGTCATGGACAACTTTGTAAGTCTTTGTCTCGCAGTGATTTATAAAAAAAAAAAATTAGAAAAAAATATGCTTCCCACAACTTAGACCTCAGGGCAGATGGCCAATGACACATCCACACCACAGATACCAGAAATAGATGATAGATAGAGAAAATGATTTGTTATTTCACCCCTTCTTCACTCCTTTTTTAAAAAGTAGAACTGAGCTTAATTGACACAAAAGAGATATATTTTTCATTTTTACATATGTGTCTCTCAAGCAGGTATAGCATCAATGCATATTCAGATATTGGAGAGAAAAATGAGAAAGTTCCTAGTCCAAAATCACAATTAAAAGAAACAGAAAATTTCCCTGCCCACTGGTTCAACCCTTTTGGAAAACAGTAGGACGATTCTCAAAAAATTAGAAATTGAGCTCCCATTTGACCCAGCAATACCACTCCTGGGAATATACCCCGGAGAGGCAAAAAAAGTATAGTCTAAGTGACATCTGCACTTGTTTGTTCATTGCAGCACTGTTTACAATACCTAGAATATGGAAAAAACCTGAGTGCTTGAGAACAGATGAATGGTTAAAGAAACTTTGGTACATCTACACAATGGAGTACTATGTAGCAGTTAGAAAAAATGAAGTCATGAAATTTACATACAAGTGGTACTACATGGAAAATATCATGCTAAGTGAAATGAGTCAGAAAGAGCGGGACAGACATAGAAAGATTGCATTCATCTGGGTAACATAAAGTAACAAAATAGGAGACTAACACCCAAGAACAGCTGTGATAAATACCAGGTTGTTCACTCCATGGCTTAGAGGCCAGCCGCACACTCTAGGGGTAAAGGCAGCTCAGATAGAGAAGGGAGCACCAAATAAAGGGTACTGGAGATGCATGATGAAGGTAGTCTATAGGCCGAACATGATTGCCACCCAATGTCTCTTCTGCAGACCATAGCACCCAAAAGGAGAGATAGAACAAAAGGGAGTGCCCTGCTACAGAGGCAGGGTGAGATGGGGGATGGGGGGTGGGAGGGATACTGGGATTGGTGGGGGTGGAGAATGGGCACTGGTGGTGGGGTGGGTACTCGATCATTGTATAACTGAAACCCAAGCACAACAACTTGTAAGTCTACAACTGTACTTCATGGTGTTTCACTAATAAAACAAAACAAACAAACAAAAAGAAACAGAAAATTTCCCAATGGAGTTTTGTACATTGAAGGATTTAATAAGAACATACTACATACTATAAATTCTCTAATTGCAGAATGAATAGAAAAGGGAGGTCCCAGAGATAAACTATCAGAGAAAATCATAATACAGAATGAATTTTTCTGTTGGGTAATTAACAGTTCTTAATTGGAGAACATAGGGTTAAGGGGATCTGTTTTTAAGGTACATTAAAATAATGAGAAGATAATAAAGAGAGGACAAAAACTACTATAGCAGAAAGGTAAATGAAACCCCAAAGCAAAAAAAAACCTTAAAAGCAAGAAAATGTTATTATAAATATAAAACATAAATATACATTATGTATTATATATGAATAAAATGTATAGATAGATATAGAATATATAGATCAACTATAGTATATACATAATATAGTAAAATTTACTGTCAGAAAAAGTGGTGGGAAGCAAACAAAACCTGTGAATGTAATGCCCAGTAAAATCAGCCCAGCCATTCTTGTTAAAGGTATCAGGAAGTAATTCCGAAACATTCAAGATCTCTGTGAATACAGCACTTATGATGTCTCGGTAGGAAAAAGAAAGACTATAATGAAACACTAAAAATTAAAGAACAAAATGTCAAAATATAATGCAAAAAAACATACATGGTAATAGGTAGTGATGATTAAATTCACATTGATATATATTTTGGAAGTGGCTTAAGCCATAGATCCAAACCCTCTGCAATCTAAGGAGGGTGAAAATCACACACACACACACACAAACACAAACACACACACAACACACATGCACAACAATAAAGAGAGAACCAAGTATTTTGATTTGAGAGGGAAAAGATCCCCCTCTGTGTAAAAAAAGGGGGTAGATAATAGGGACGTGGTATAAGTGAGATGTTAGACCTGGGATAAAAGATGAGGCTGGAACCAGGACATTGCAAAGCCTGTGTGATGTTGGAAGGGAGGAAGGGATATCCCCAGCAAAGTAGAAACAGGCCAGAGAGATTTTAGAGAAGATAGAGCATTTAGAAGTTCTCCACATAGGTTCCCTGTTGCCCCCCCCCCCCCCCCACCAGGAGTGAATCCTGAGTACAGTCAGAAGTAAGCCTGGACACCACCAGGTATGGTCCAAAAAACAAACTAGCCAAAGAAAGGAAGTAAAGCCTGTTAGTGAACTCTGAACTACAAGTGGTAAAGAACTTCCTCAACTTAATACACAGTATCTGCGTAGAGTCTGGAGATAACATCGTACTTAATGGTGAAAGACTGCTTTCCTCTAAGATCAGGAACAAGGTAAGGATGTTTATTTTCTTTTTCTTTTTCTCTTTCTTTCTTTCTTTCTTTCTTTCTTTCTTTCTTTCTTTCTTTCTTTCTTTCTTTCTTTCTTTCTTTCTTTCCTTCTTTCTTTTATTTTAAGTGTGAAGGGATTGGGTCACATTGTCGTGTGCTCAGGACTTACTTCTGATTCTGTGCTCAGGGGGTCACATCTGGCAGTGATCAGGGAACCACATGCAATTCAGGGGCCCAAACCTGAGTAGGCAGGTCCCTGGACCCATGGGATGTTTATTTTTATTATTCCTAACCATAAGTCTTAGCAGTGCAATAAGGAACAAAAAAAAGGAAAAAAAAAAGAAATAAAAGTCATATATGGATTGGAAAAGAAGAAGCAAAACTGTCTCTCTTTGAAGACTGCATGGTTGTTCAGACAAAAATTGAAATTGCAGGGGTTCTACAAAAAAAATTCTTAGAACTAATAGCACTATTGTAGGAGTAAGAAACCCAAAGAACAGACTGATCTTGTCTGAGTCCTCCCAGGTAAGCACTGTCTGTGGGCTGAGATATCCGGAACCTTCTCAGGATGGGGATGGGTCAAGTCATGGCCCTGTTGAGAGGCTCAGTGCCCCACCCACACCGGGCATCCTCCAGCATATAGATGGCTCATCTTTACAGCTCCAGATGCCAAGCTGCTGAATCATCCTAGTTCCACAGCTCCTGAAGCATGGCTGCAGCTGTGTGACACCTTCTAACTTCACAATACTGTCAGCCCAGTAGGAGCACAGCAAATTAGATGCAAAAGTTGCACAGAAGCCCACTAAACTCAGTGAACAAAACAAATAGCACAGAAGGCTCAACTGGCATCAAACAGCTTTGGTAAATCCTCAGAAAATGACCTTCATAGCATCATTGTGAGATATATGTTGTAACAAGCAATCTAAAGTAAATTATTTTGTGTCTGCTAAGGGGGTAGCTTGGGGTTGGGTGGGAAAATGGGAACATTGGTTGAGGGAAGTTTGCACTGGTGGTGGGATTGGTGTTAGAACACTGAATACCTGAAACAACGTCTATAAACAACTTTGTAAATCATGGTATTTAAATAAAAAAGAAACATAGACATGTATTAACATTCACAAGTCAAATTAAATTCAAAGATCAGTAAAAAATCCCAATGTGCAAAAACCAATTACTCTTTATTAACAAACACAGAGGAAATAAAACTTAAAAACAAAGCATCATAAACAATTTTCCAAAAATATTTAGCATTTAGCTAGTATAAATCAACTTAAATGGGTTTAGGACTTATACATTAAAACCTACAAAATGCTGATAAAAAAATTTAAAAAAAAATAAATGTGGCAAGACATAATGTTCATGTATTTGAAGACTCAACACAGTGAAGATGTCAATTTTCCATAAATCAACCTATTGCCTTAAAGCAATTTGCCTCAAAATTCCAGCAATAATTTTTGTAGACACAAATGAGATCATTCTTAAATTTGTATGGAAAAATCACAAGAATTTAATAGCAAAAACAATTTTGAAAATAAAGGACTAGAGTCATTTTATCTGATTTCAGGATTTCTTATATAGAATCAGTAGTCAGGACTGTAGTTTTAGGGGCCAGAGTGAAAGGACAGTGGGTAAGATGCTTGCCTTGCACGTGGCCAATCCAGGTTCAATGACCAGCATCCCATATGGTCCCGTGAGCACCACCAGGTGTGATCTCTGAGTGCAGAGCCAGGAGTAAGCCCTGAGCATTGCTAGCTGTGGCCCCCCAAACAAAAACAAAGACAAATAGTTTGGTTCAGGAAGGGACAGGCATACAGATCAAAAGGATAAAATAAAGTAGAACCAGACATATGAAAGTACCCACCCATAGCAGGCATAGTGCTATTCAGCAGAAAACTTATAATTTTTTTTTCAAAAATTGATACTGGAACAATTAGGGATCCATAGGAAGGAAAAAAGCAGACCACTTATTTTTAAAAAGTTAAATAAAAATTTTTCACAGACTAAAGTGTAAAATGTTAAATCCTAATATTTTTGGAAGATAAAAAAAATTAAAATCTGTGGAATCTAGGGCTAAGCAGGCAAAGGGTTCTTAGTCTTGACACCAAAGCACCATCACTGTCACTGACACTGTCCTCCTGTTGTTCATCTATTTGCTCGAGTGGGCACCAGTAGTGTCTCACAACAAATTGTGAAACTTGTTGTTACTGTTTTTGGTATATCGAATACATCATGGGTAGCTTGCCAGGCTTTGCCGTGAGGGCAAGATACTATCAGTAGCTTGCCAGGCTCTCTGAGAGGGGCGGAGGAATCGAACCCAGGTCGGCCATGTTGGCTGTGTGCAAGGCAAATGCCTTACCCACTGTGCTATCGCTCCAGCCCACCAAAGCACCATATATTAGAGTTCATCACACTGGAAGCTTTTCTCTGACTCTTTTTTTAAAAATTTTTTTTATTAGTGAAACAACATGAGTTACAGTTATAGACTTATAAATTTTTGTGCTTGGGTTTCAGTTATACAATGATCAAGTACCCATCCCTCCACCAGTACCCATCCTCCACCACCACGGGTCCCAGCATCCCCCCCCACCCCCCATCCCCCCTGTCCCACCCTGCCTCTGTGTCAGGGTATTCCCCCTTGTTCTCTCTCTCTTCTTTTGGGTACTGTGTTTTGCAAGAGAGGCATTGAGTGGCAATCATATTTGGTCTCTAGACTACTTTTAGCATGCTTCTCCCACCCTGGGAGGGTCCTCACAACACCCTTTATTTGGTGCTCTCTTCTTTATCTGAGCTTCCTTTTCACCTAGCATGTGTGGCTGGCCTTCAAGTCATGGAGCAAAATTCCTGGTACTAATCTCAGCCATTCCTGGGTGTTAGTCTCCCTTTTTGTTGCTTTATGTTCCCCAGATGAATGCAATCTTTCTGTGCCTATCCCACTCTTTCTGACTCATTTTGCTTAACATAATACTTTCCATGTAGTACCACTTGTATGTAAATTTCATAACTTCATCTTTTCTAACAGCTACATAGTACTCCATTGTGTAAATGTACCAAAGTTTCTTTAACCAGTCATCTGTTCTCGGGCACTCAGGTTTTTTCCAGATTCTGGCTATTGTAAAGAGTGCTGCAATGAACAAACAATTCGACTATACCTTTTTGCCTTTTTGCCTCTCTGGGATATATTCCCAGGAGTGCTATAGCTGGGTCAAATGGGAGATCAAATTCTAATTTTTTGAGAATCGTCTCTGACTCTTTTTAAGCACATGAAAATACAAGCTACAAAGAGAAAATATTTAATTTAAAAAAATACCCCAAAATATTTATACCTAAGATATGAAGCACTCTCCAAAACTCAAAAGTAAAATACTGAGCAATCCATGTAGAATATGGGCAAAGACTTAAACTGACATTTCACTGAAGAGAACATAGAGACATCAAATGAGATGCAGAGATGTTGAGTATCACTAGTCATAACATTTAAGAGAACGATCGAAGTTCATATTAGTGAAAAAATCATATGCTAGTGAGGATTGTGGGGTTGGGGGGAAGGGTTCTAGATACATTACTATTGGGAATGCAAAATAATACAGACATTCAAAGAGAGTACCCAGAGAAAGGAGCCAATCAGACATGAGAAGTAAGCATCCAACCTCTGGGTTTTCCCCTGGCTCTGGAACATTCCCAGATCATAAAGCTGGATCTCACGTGGGGCCTACTTGGTTACTCCATGAAGTTGCTACCTGCCCACCTCTGCTATGTCCATCCTGGGATGCTCTGGGGTGCTGGAGTGGGGCGTGTGGCAAGGCTGTGGTATGGATTCGTGGTAGTGGCACAGCACACATTCTAGCTTCTTTTTTGTCTCACTGTTAGGAGGCAAAAATTCAGACATGGCCTTGGGGTTAGAGAGAGCCCACTTTCGTGTCCGCAGAGAGTGGAAGAGAGCCTGAGAGACCTGCGGCTGCCTGCTTCCCAGACCTCTGGAACAATCCTGTCTCAGGCTCCGGAGGAAGTGTGAACTAAAAAGAAGAGGAATGCCACAGTCTACAGAAAACGCCTCCTCCACCTGGCTGCATGGCAGGGTTACTTAAGGATAGCAAACTGCCAAAAGCTGGGAAACACCTGAAAATGTCTAGAAGTCCAGCCCACCTCACTTCTGTTGGGGGCCGAGCTGCAGGAAGAGAGTAGGATGCCAGCCTGAGCACATCCTCACACTGATCTGGCTATTTTCTAGGCTATGATTCAAATAGCTTGTAGCCTACACATCTTCCTCCAGGAATGTACCTTTAACCCAGCTGTCTTCATGGCTATTCACATCTATTCCCTTGTGTACAGCTCTGGCTGAGCTGTTCTTCACAAGATCAAGGGTTTTAGGATCTTTCTTTCTTTTGGGGGGGGGGGGGTTGAGTGACTCCTGCTGATGTTCAGGGCTTACTTCTGGATCTGCACTCAGGTATTACTCCCCTGGCAGTGCTCAGAGGACTCTATGGGGTGGTCATCAAACCCAGGTCGGTTATGTACAAGGTAAGTCCCCTATATTCCTCTGTATTATCGCTTCAGCCTATGTGATCTTTCTGTTCATGTGACTTACCTGTATACACTGAGACCTAACCTTGTGGTGTGTGTGTGTGTGTGTGTGGTGTTATTGAGAGACATCGGATGGTGGCAATCTCCAGGGCCTTGGCTCTCAGTTTGGTTCCCAATGAGCTCTTGAATCAATTTCTCTGTCATTAAACCTTGAGTTCACTCCATAGTGATCATTATTTCTGTCAAGAGTAGAAAGTGCCGCAGGGGACTGGGTTATAGCAGGCAGGCCTGAGTCATCATGTCCTGGGCATTTGAACCAACCATTGGCTTCTCTGTTCCAGTCACAATTCTTGGAGAGACAAGACCATGGGCTCTGCCACTGTCCTCGTGTGGTAATTTAGCTAGTGGCCAGTACCATTGTGGGCCACACTGACAGACTTTGCTCCTTGAGCTTTTGGAAGAAGTAGAGCTCTTTGTTCCACTTTCTAGGAGTTCCTCACCAGTTCTCGGTAACTAAGGTGTCCACATGTCCTCAAACTTTTAAGCTGTGGAGTCCACCAAATGACCTTTTGGGGGTCGTTTTAAAATTTATTCTTTTCTTTGTCGAAATTTTATTTTATTAAAGCACCATGAATTACAAAGTTGTTCATAGATGGATTTTTGATATACAATGTTCCATCACCAATCCCACAGCCATTATCAACTTCTCTCCACTAGTGTTTCCAGATCTCCTCTCGTACCCACTCACCCCAGTCCCAGCCTGCCACCTTGACAGGCACCTTTTAAATTTGGTCATTAAAGTTTGAGACTTGCGATTTCAATGTTGTTGACTGTGGTTTGGATATCTAGCTCTACCATTCCTTAACGTCACCAATCTACCTGGGTCCCCTTGACCTCTACCCCCATTGCTTCTCATCTCTTTCTTCTCCCCTTCCACTTTACTCTATTTCTTTCCTAATCCTCCTTATGGGGCCAAGGATGATTTGTAAAGGCCTTTGCCTACCTACTCTCTGAGCAGATTGCAGAAACAATCAGAGGGGGGAAAGGGTTTTTTTTTTCACCCTTTGAATGGGAACAAAGGATGAGAGAGGAGTTTGTGTGGGAGGCCCTGAGGCAGGGATGAGGAAGCCGGGGCAAGGGTGTAGGCTGATGCTCTCTGAGTTAAGCACCAGACAAAGAAGGGTCCCAGGAGACACTTTCTTTCATGGATCTACCATGCAGTTGTTTTCAGAGATCCTTAGATATGCCTGGGTGCAAGCAGTCTACAAGATTTCCAGATGAACAACTAGAAGAGCATGCCTTTCAGCAATAGGAGATACCAGAGTTGCTAGGGGGAGAATAAGCATCAAAAAAAAAAAAAGCCACAAAACAGAACAAAATACTAGCATCACCTCTCTTTCTTCCTCCCTTAGAAAAACCCACAGAGGGAAGAGGAAGATGGTAATCAAACTAAAAACTCCAGAAAAGGGAAGTATAAGCTGAGTAGAAGCTGCCTCACCCTAAGGCATAAGCATGTGATTTGATCTTCTGTTTGTGCATCTTGGGGGTGGGAGGTCATGCCTCACTCAGAGAAATGGCTGCCGCATTCTTGTGAGCAGGGCCAGCTGGAGCATGAGGAAATCTCTCTGCCAAAGTCTGGTATCACTGATGCTCAATAGCAGGATGACGGTGGAGCAAGAGCTTCCTAGGAAGGAGCCAGCAAGTTGGAAGATTCACATCCTAGAGAACTATCTTGTTTGCATAGTCCTCAGAAGCAGCAATTATGAGAAAAGAATAGGGATGTTTGGCTTTTTTTTTTTTTTGAGACAAACAACACTATACTCAGGGTGGTTGAGGAGTTTTGTAGGGCCCGGTCTTCTGATGCATGTTACCTTGTTGTCCCCTACAAATAAAATAGATAAGTTTCTGGTTAGTGGATCTGTAATTACCTCCAATATCTCTCTATTTTGTTCATAAAAATCACAGTTTTATGGTTTTGTTGTTTTCCCTCCAGCAGATATAGGGAAGCACAGAGAAAGGAAAACAGAATGTTATATTTTTATCAGGACAGTCGTGGCTTACCCAAGAGCCTGTGTTCATAAGAGTTAGCGATGAAGTTTCTATCTTAACTCTTTTTCTGTCAGTTTTCGGAATTCCCCTGCAATTAAGAATAGACAGGTATTGGAGTAAAAGCCAGTTTCTGTCCAAAACAATAGTTTATGTAAACTAAGATGCAAAATATGAAGTTATTATTCAAGGTCTGCTTTTGCAGATTTAAAATTAAAGAGCTAGAAATATCTTCCCTGTGTTGTGTTTATGGGGTGTACTGGTAATTTCAATCTGATGCAATGCTGTCTACCAGTCTAACATACTATCACTGCAAGAAAAAAATCAAAAGGCACCCACATGTAGTGGAGCTTGAATTCCAATTTTCCTGATGTCCTCTGAGCTCCAATTTCTCTGGTGTAAGTACACTTTTCATCCAAGATCAAGCTGCTAGTTTAACACGTCTTTTTGGAAGAGTTGAGAAGCCTGGATCTACCACAAGGTTCAGATAGTCATCATAACCATTCATTAAGGAAACACTATCTGCTAAATGCTTTGTGTGTACTATTTTATTAATGCCTATAGTTGAGGAATGTAAGATTGGGAAAAAGAATTAATTTCCCTTGGGCTGTTGTTACTAGTGAGTGGATCAAGTTTTTTAAAATAAGTTCATTGATCTGCCCTAGAGAAATAGTTTTCGGTTTTTCAGTCTTGGGAATTTTATGCTCTAAGATATAACTGAAAACACACACAGACACACACACACACACACACACACACACACACACACACAAACCCAAACCCAAACCAAAAACAACAAAAAAATCCTTTTTGTTTCTGTACTTACTTATATTAACTATAGTAGAAATTGAATGAAAACTTAAAAAATTCAGTAATTTGCAGACCAGGGAAGTGATTCTGTGGTCACAGACCACATGCATTTGCCTTGCATGTATGAGGCCTGGCTTTGATTTCTGAACCACATTTTAAAAGTTCATTTATTCACTCGTACTAGTAATAAGAAATCAAAAATTAAAATGATTCCTTTTGTAAAAATAATCACGTTTTCTTCTTTCTTTCTTTCTTTCTTTCTTTCTTTCTTTCTTTCTTTCTTTTTTTTTTTTTTTTTGGCTTTTTGGGTCACACCTGGCTCTGCACTCAGGATTTACTCCTGGCGGTAGCTCAGGGGACCACATGGAATGCTGGGAATTGAACCCAGGTCAGCCGCGTGCAAGGCAAACACCCTACCTGCTGTGCTATCGCTCCAGCCCCCAGTAATCACGTTTTCCAAAATGAAAATACTTGAGTGAAAAGATTGGCATGGGGGTGGGGGGGGTGGGGATGGTGCTGCCAACAGGTCAATCTGTACCTGTGAGGCGAGTGCATCAGCAGCCTGATGGTGCCATCAGACTTCCAGATACCCCAAAATTGCTGCTGTGCCTTTGGCTAAATTCCAAAAACTTGAGGCAAAGTTTACCAAGAAAGTAAATGGTCAAAAGTTAGGTATGTGGGAGACACACTCACAAACCACCTCCGGCTCAGCTATATAATTGGAGGCATGGCCTCTCTGGTTCCTGATCTAACTGCTTAACGGCCATGAACCCAGAGACTCAGAAACAAATCTCGAAACCCAAAGGCTTTTGACAGAAATGTGTCTGGTCCCTGCAGTATGTTACTGGTGCCGGACCACCCCAGGGTGGAAAGGGTGTTGTCCCTCCGCCTGTTCCCCTAGGAGGCTTGGTGGCCATCATCCTCGAGAGGCCACTGGACAGTCAGATTTGGGCCCGCATGAGGAGACACGTGGGGCCTCATGGGATGGAGGTGGAGCTGGCCCTTTCCTCCCCATCCCAATGAATGAGAACCTGAGTTGCTGCCCTGTCTGTCTCCTGATCAAGCCGCTTAATGGCCATGATCCCAGAAACTCAGAAACAAATCTCAAAACCCAACAGCTTTTGGCAGAAGTGCGTCTGGACCCTACAGTAGGTTACCGGAGCTGGGCCACCCCAGGTGGGAATAGGTTTCATGCCTTGGCCTGTTCCTCCTGGCAGCCCAGTAGCTACCATCCTCCAGAGGCCACTTGAAACTCGGGTTTGGGCCTGCGGTGACAAGACACATGGGGCCTCACGGGATGGTGGTAGAGCCAGCCCTTTCCTCCCCATCCCAAGGAGACCCCAAGTTGCAGCCCACGAACAGGACTCTCTGGCTCCTGATCAAGCTGCTTAATGGCCACGATCCCAGAGACTCAGAAACAAATCTCAAAACCCAGCGGCTTTTGGCAGAAATGCGTCTGGAGCCTGCAGTAGGTTACTGTCTCCAGGCCATCCCAGGGGGGAAAGGGTGCTGTTCATCCGCCTGCTCCCCCTAGGCAGCTCGGTGGCCGCAATCGTCCAGAGGCCATTGGACAGTCAGGTTTGGGCCTGCACTGATCAGACACATGGGGCTTCACAGGATGGGGGTGGAGCCGGCCCTTTCCTCCCTGTCTCAACGAGACCCTGAGTCACCGCCCACAAATGGCCTCTCTGGCTCCTGATCAAGCTGCTTAACGGCCATGATCCCAGATTCTCAGGGAAAAAAACTCGAAACCCAGCAGATTTTCATAGAAATCCCTCCAGATTTAATTGTTAAAATTTCGGAATTTCAAAATCACATAGCCACTACTGCAGCTGTGCAACATCATATGTTATTCATAACCAACAATAGAAAACAAATTGTCTACTGTTGTCTTTTTGGCAGATCTGAGTGTTGGGGTAAAATCCCAAATAATAATGGTGGGTCTGGTGTCAAAATATTGAATGTAATCAAAGTAGAAAGAGAGTAATGTAGAAATCATTTGCCCCACAGGTACGGGGAGGGTGTGGAATGGGGATATACTGGGGTTTTTGGTGGTGGAGAATGGGCACTGGTGAAGGTACAGGTGTTTCATTGTATAACCGAGACTTAAACCCAAAAGCTTTGTAACTGCTCTCACAGTGATTCAACAAATAAAATTATAAAAAATGAAGAAAAAAGAGAAAAAATTGGCATTGTTTTCCATTTTTTCAAGTCTCCAATGACTGGTTAACTGAAACTATCTATACCTTTCTCCCATCCCCAACAGCTGCCTCTGCTTATAATCTGCTGGAAGTAGAGCTTCGTTAAACAGTACAAAGGCCTGCATTGGACACAGAGTTGGAAAAGGAAAACCGTTAGGGACCCCTTAGATGGGTTTTGAGAATGGAGAGATCTTTGGAACACATTTCAAAAACTACTAGTTGTAAGGCTTGCTCAGGACCAAATGGCTGGCTGATGATATAGTGACACATTCCCAAAACCAAAATCATCTCCACCCCTAAGAGCAGTAGAAAGAACTACATTCCACCAGGCTGCATTACATTCGCCCCTGTGATTAATGGAATACCAGACCACCCACACCATCCTCTACCTCCCTCACACCAAAAGGAGAATACCTTTCTTTTGTCCCCTTCCCACCACAGAAACTACACTGTCCTTTGTCACCAAAGAGACTTTGAAAACCCTACTGAGTCTCTCTCAGGCACAGTTCTGACCCCAACCTCACTAGAGGTCAGTAGAGCCCACCCGGGAATCACTGTCACTGTCCTCCCATTGTTCATCGATTTGCTCGAGCAGGCCCAGTAACGTCTCCATTGGAGACTTTGTTGTTACTGTGTTTGGCATATTGAATACATCACGGGTAGCTTGCCAGGCTCTGCCGTGAGGGCGAGATACCCTTGGTAGCTTGCCGGGCTCTCCGAGAGGGGCGGAGGAATCGAACTCGGGTTGGCCATGTTGGCTGCATGCAAGGCAAACACCCTACCGCTGTGCTATCACTCCAGCCCCACTCGGGAATATATCTCAATAAACTCCTATTTATTTACTTGTTTATGTCTCTCTGTGCTGGGTGTGGTCCCAGATCTTACCCTAGACAGAAGATTGAATAATATTCAATGTTCTTAATAATTCCCCATAACATAGGAAACATCTGTGTAATCTATATTTTCTGTGTCATGTGTAAATATGATAAAGTCTCAAAGACACACATAGTTTGATTTCTTAATATGGTGCTGGCAATCGAACCTAGCACCTAATATGTGTAAGAAGAGTAATCCACCACTGAGCTACATCTGTGGCCTCATATTTCAATTTCTGACAGATACATATATATACACACACATATATATACACATATATATATATATTCTGCAGGGAAGGGGGCTTGATTTCCATTTCTCCCTGCAGAGGGTCAGTAGCCTCACCAACTCAGGATGGGAACCAGATATGAATCCAGGGGTCTGACTCCAGGACCCAGTGTGCCCTCACTAAACCCCAGGGTGATCTCAGAAGTCACCATGTACCCGCAGCCTGAGAGCATGAGCCTACATCTGGTCATCAGCCACGCTGACACTCTTAAATGTGTGGAGCTCTCTGCCCAGGTCCTCAAAAAAAGTCTGGTTAATGCCTCAACTCTTTGATAAAGAAAGGTCTCTGCAAAGCATATTTTGACTCTTCACCTGCCTCTGGTTAGCACCTAAATCCTTATCATTTTCTATCCCTCTAGACCGTGCATGACCTTCCAGAGCACCGTGTCTCATCATGATTTGCTAACCAACCTCTTGGATCTTTTAAAGGTTTTGGCTCCCTGGATTAATTGGGGCCGAGACTCTGCATTTCTCCTAAGACTTGGGTCCTGCCATCACTCTCCTAAGCAGTAAGAGTCTAGCAATGATCCTCAGATGAGAAGCAGCTAGAGGGCTTTTTTTAAAAATTTTTTTAATTTTTTAAAATTTTTTATAATTTATTTATTTATTGAATCACTGTGGGAAAAGTTACAGAGCTTTCGGGTTTAGGTCTCAGTCATGTAGATACCAAACACATTTCCCTTTACCAATACTCATTTTTAACCCCGAACCCCAATAGACCCCCACCTCCCGCCCCTCCCAATTCCTGTGAGGCAGATGAGTTCTAGTTAATACTCTATCTACTTTGACTAGATAATTTCGATAGAAGATGCACAATTATTGTTTAGAGTTTACGACCCACCCCCCACAATCAGACATGCTGAAACAGCGTTGTGAAATGATTTGCTTTCTACAACTTGGTTTAAGAATAAAATGATGTCGCTTTCTGCTATTTTACTTATTGACCCTGGAAGAATTTCTATTAAAAGTTAGCTAGTTAAGAGATTGGTTTCTGTGCCCTGGAGTCGTGGCCGTGCCGGAGAGCCGCTCGTGGGGGGCAGCTGGCGACCTCGGTGGGGCGTGGGGGACGGCCCACAAAGCCCCCCTTCCCATGAGGTCCCTGCCGCTCCTGCCAGCCCCGGCTCAAACCTGCTTTCCACAAGGCTCCCGTGCGGCCGCCATCTTTCTTTCCAGAGAGGAGCGGGCGGGCCGGTCCTAGAGGGCTTTTTCAAAGATTCCTGCGTCCAACAGCCTTCCTCCTGACTCTGATTCAGTTGCACTGTGTGTGAGGACTGAGATTTTTTCCAACAAGCGCCCTACTAATGCTGATGCTGTTGGCCCACAGAGCTCATAGGGGTTTGCATGATTTGTAGTCCTTGTCTAACTCATCTTTGAGGTCCCAATGCTACTCAAGACCTGCCAGAGAGGCCAGTTAACAGAGAAATGAGGCAGATGGCATTTAAAACCTGCAAGAGCCTAGCTTCACAGCTTTGAAACTGGATGGGAGTGACAGGGGCATAAGGGTGACTCTGGTAGCTAAAATCAGAAACTCAGAGGATTGCCCCCTCCAGGCTTCCCCACCCTCCCCACAGGCTCCACCCAGGATAAACCTCAGCCTCGTCTTGGTTCCTACTGTCACTTCAGGTTCCCACGAGTAGTTCTTAATGCCAGTTTTGATTGGTGACCCAGGGACCCTGGGACCCTTGGCAGCAGGAACCAACCCAAGAGACCTGGGGTTGTGGGCCAGTGAGAACGGGAAGGAGGCTGGGGCTGGAGGCCCACACAGCTCCTTTATTCATAGCCACCCCAACCCTGCCCCCCAGTGCTCATTCCCTGTTAAACACCTCCCTGGATGGCAGTTCTGCAAGGAGGAGCTTTCTCTGCAGGCCCTGGCTCTACCGTGCACCTCTCCCTGCCCTGGGAGACCCAGTGGAGTGTCCACACAGAGAATCTCGCATGAACAGTGCCTCCCTCACAGACCTGTCAGACTGAGTTGTGCCCATGAAGTGACAGAAAGAAGAATCAGCCCTTTATCTCTCCCAGGTGCTCTCAAGCCTAGGTGTGAGCTGGTTGAAATGTGTCGGAGAGAAGGCAAGAATCCTTATTCTTGAATGAAGCTGGGAGTCTCCAAATTCACCAACTCTGTAGCCATCCCACTTTAGCACTTCTGGGGCTCATAAAGAAGTGCTCAGCGGGCACCTACAACATGCACCCTAGTAATAGTAAATGAAAGAAGGGAGTGTTCCAGCTTTGAGGTGCTGGCCTCACATTGGAGAACCACAGTGGGCAAGAACTAAGGAAATGTCACTCGTGCGGTGTAAGTAGAGTAGGAAAAGAGGTTGCAGATGAATGGGGGAGTGTGAAGGGAGATTTGGGTTTAAATGAGATGCTTAATTAAAGAAGACCTCGTAAAACAAGTACGATGTATGCATAGAAATGTCAGAAGCAAGGGAATCCTGTTTGCCAACATCTGGAACAAAGACACCTAGGCAACGGGCACAGCCTGTACAAAGGTCCTGAGGTGGGAATGCATCAAAAGGACGTCCTGTTGACCAAGTAAGAGAGAATAAAGGTGAGTGGGTGCCACCTAGTGGAGGCCCATAAGAGAATGGTCCAACTTGAAAGTACTCTCAGCCTCATTTTGGCCTCGTTAGAAAGAGAAGGATTCTGACAGAGACTGACACACTCACACAAAAGAACAAGAGCAACCAGTGCTGGTGTACATGCGGGGAGAAAGGGACTCTTTTTCACTGTCGGTCACTGTTGGTGGGAACACTGACTGGTTCAGCCTTTTTGGAAAACAATATGGACAATGCTCAAAAAACTAGAAACTGAGTTCCCATTTGACTCAAGAATAACACTTCTGGGAATATACCCTGGGGACCCAAAACACACAGCAGAAACACCATAGGCACTTCTATGTCCACTCCAGCACTATTCACAATAGCCAGACTCTGGAAACAACCTGAGTGCCTGAGAACAGATGAATGGATAAAGAAACAATGGCACATCTACACAATGGAATACTATACAGCTGTTAGGAAAAATGAAGTCATGAAATTTGCCTATGAATGGATGAACATAGAGTACTGTGCTGACTGAAATGAGTCAGAAGGAGAGGGACAAATACAGAATGACTGCATTCATTTTATGTATATATAAATGAGCCTCGCGCATGAAGGAACTGGCAAAGGAACCCAGATGCGTGGTTTCTGGGGCTGAGATCGCCAAGCCTGCTCGAATCGGGACTGGGCCTCCTCCACCCAGATCCCCCCATTTTCCAGTAGCTAGGCAGTTACACCCACAAACCACTCCCGGTGTCATGAAATCCCATCAACGGCCAAGATCCAGAGACTATAAAACAAAACTCCTGGAAGACCTCTTATAGTCTAGGTCTCCTCGGAGAACCCGGCAAGCTACTGAGAGTATCCTGCCCGGACGTCAGAGCCTAACAAGCTCCTGTGACATATTCGATATGCCAAAAACAGTAACAATGATGTGTCTCATTCCCCTGATATATATATAAAGACAGTGATATATACCCATGCCCAGGGAAAACAGGGGCTAGGAGGTCTGGTCAATGGTTGGAATCTACCACAAGTGTGCAAGTGTATGTGGGGCAGAGGGAGGGTAAGGTGGACAAGGAACAAGTATGACAATAATAATTGGAAATGGTCACACTAGACAAGAACTGAATGTTAAAAGTAGGTAAAGGGATATATATATATATATATGACAATCTTTCAGTATCTGTATTGCAAACCATAGTGCCCAAAAGGAGGATGGGTGTTGGGGTAGGAAGGAAGGGAGGGAGGGAGGGAAAGGGAGAGGAAGAGGGAAAGTGAAGTGCCTGCCATAGAGGCAGGCTGGGGGTGGTGGGTGGGTGGGGAAATTGGGGACACTGGTGCTGGGAAAAGTGCACTGGTGGAGGGATGGGTGTTGGAACACCGTATGGCTGGAACTTAATCATGAACAGCTTTGTAAGGGTCTATCTCAAAGTGATTTAAAAAGAAAGATAGGAAGGAAGGAAGGAAGGAAGGACGGAAGGAAGGAAGGAAGGAAGGAAGGAAGGAAGGAAGGGAGGGAGGGAGGGAGGGAGAAAGAGAGAAAGAAGGAAGGAGAGAAAGAAAGAGAGAAAGAAAGAAAGAAAGAAAGAAAGAGAGAGAGGGAGGGAGGGAGGGAGGGAGGGAGGGAGGGAAAGAAAGGAAGGGAGGGAAAGAAAGAAAGAAAGAAAGAAAGAAAGAAAGAAAGAAAGAAAGAAAGAAAGATGATAGATTCAGGATCATTTACACCAAAGTGTGGACCGTGGATATGGTGAAAAGTGTTTGAGTTCTTGTTGGGGGAGGGGGCGTCAAATTGAAGAGTTGGGTGCTTGATTCAGGGAGGAGCTCTCTTTCCATTTTTCAGAGAGAATTTCCATATCATCAGCAAAACTTCTGACAGCTAATTCCCATACTTCTCATAGTGAGTGAATTATTCTGTCTATCCTAACTGTTTTAGTATTATCTTTGTTTGGAATCCCTAATTATCTGGCTTTTAGGTCTTCTTTCACTATAGATTTGTTATATACACCTTAAGTAGTGAGTTCAGATTATTCTTATGATGCTGTTTCCTATAGTGTTTATTATGTTCTATAAAAACTCAACATATCCAAATATCCTAAAGGTAGTTTTCTATATAATATTCTGGAAACTCAGCAATTCTACCTTTCATGGGTATACCTATAATAAAATTTGAGTGCATGAAGTGTGGCATGAATAAGGACTTATTTTTTTATATTTTTTCAGCACTTAGAGCCATTTTTCTAAAGAAACCATGATATTACCTTGCCCTATAAAGGTCACTTTTTCCATAAAACTAGTGTCTCTATGTTTGTGGGTTTCTTTATGGATTCTTTAGTATTTTTTTAGTAAATTTATCTTTTCTTATATTGATAATAAGTATCTTAATTACTGTAATTTTATAACAAAATGGGAATCTTTGCTAGCATAACTTCTTCAACTTGTTCTTTTTACAAATGTTCTGGTTACTCCTGGACATTTACATTCTAATATAGATTTTGAAGCAGCTTGTCAGTTTCTTAAAAAAATGCCTGCCAAGATTTTGATTAATAGTGCTTTTTTTCTGCATGGAAATTTGGAAGAGAATTTGTTTCATTACAATGCTATGCTTTTGTTTTTAAAAGTTTCCCTTGTTAAGTATTAAGTTGGCAGTTACTTATCTCTACCTACGTTGAATGCTGTTTCATTGTCTTATACATTTCATAATTTCTATCATAAATTACTTCTAAATCTAATTGTACTTTAAAGAAAAGGTGTCTCATTCTTTTAAGATTTTTCTACTTGTCTGTGGTTCTTAGTAGTTTTAATGTATTAAGCATTAACATATTCATATTTACCTTATTTGAGGTTTAAAGTCATTGAATCTATCAGAGAAAATAAAATTCTTATTTACTTTGATAAAAAGTGTTTGAGTTCTTTATATGTTTTGAAGATAGAGTCAAAAGATTTTGCATAAAGGTTGCATGTCAGGTGTGAAGGAGTTGGAGAGACTGAAGTGTAACTTCAAGTTTTGGTAGAAGCAGTGGAAAAGATGAAACTATCATTTACCTTTTGATGACATTGATGATGGCAGCAAAGAGTTTGGGGGAAGAATGGGAGTTCAGTTTGAAGTGCCCTTTGGAAACCCAAGTGAAGACGTTACGCAGGGAGTTGGAGGTAAGCCTGGAACTGAGGGATGAGGAAGGGGTTGGATATGTGTATGAGGGGTCTTCAGTATGAACAAGACATTTGGGCACCAGAGAGATAGTACAGTGGGTAGGGCACTTGATTTACACTTGACCAACTTGGGTTTGATCTGGAACATCACATATGATTCCCTGAACCCCGCAGGAATGATCTCTGAACATTGCTGAGCATGACCTCCAAACAATTAATTGGAGCCAGGAGATTAAAAACAAACAAACAAACAAACAAAAACAAGGAGAGTGTATATAGTGAAGTTGGTGGGTCCCCATGGTGGCTTATGTGAAACAGAGAGGAGAGAGATGGCCACTTTCTACCAATCCTCCTCTGCCATCCTGGGTCTGCTGGAAAGGCTAAGACTGATAAAGTCTGCAGATGAGCCCCTGTGCTACACAGATCTCAAGTCCTGCCAGTCTCACAAGATGGATGTCAAGACACACCTGGTGACCGTGTGGTCTTCTTGGCATGGGAATTAATCCCTACCACCATATTTCTCAGGGAACTGTGGACAGAGGCTGGAGCAAGGAATTGCTCTTTACAGGAAAAGAAATCCAGTCTTCGGCTTTACCCAGGTCTCTGTCTTAGCTAACAGAAAATAATTTCAGGAGTAGATGAACAGTGACATTAAAAATATTTTATTTAGAGGATTTTGAGGAAGGGAAGGAGGAAGAGAAAAGGGAGAGAGAATAACATACTTGAGAAAAAGAGCCTGAGCTTTTCCAAAAGACGGAGAAAACCCCAAGACACATCTCAGGAGTGGACATGCAGGTGACACATGTGCTCAGGCACCACATGTGCTCAACCACATGGGCAAGACTAGCACATGGCTCAGGCAGCATATGTACACACTTCCTTTGTTCAAGGTGGCCTTTATAGGGTTTCTCCCAAGCTGCTGCACTGGGTGTTTTCTAGCTAGGTAAGAATCCATTGCTAAGGTGGTTGCCAAGTGGGTAGAGTTGGTAGTGGTTGATTTCCTTTTCTGAACTTTATTCTTGCTGGAGCTTCTCTCACAATGGGATCCAGCCTTGTCTGGATCTGTTAGCCCAGATGAAGTCTGGGCCACCAGACCCAGAGGATGATGCC
Source organism: Sorex fumeus (assembly GCF_029834395.1). Classification (NCBI taxonomy): domain Eukaryota; kingdom Metazoa; phylum Chordata; class Mammalia; order Eulipotyphla; family Soricidae; genus Sorex; species Sorex fumeus. The sequence continues at coordinate 47,617,052 of NW_026606129.1, read as the reverse complement.
TTGAGGTGGTGCTGTAGCTTTAAGACATGTCAAAGTAGCTCCTGGTAATGAACATGATGCCCTCCTCCCCCTCCCCGCCCCTGCCAGCCTCAGGTTGCTCTCCCTGACTCTGCATGCCAGACAAGCAGAAGTGCCTCTCTCCTGCAGCCCTGCGTGTCAACAATGCAGGTGAAGGGTGGAATCAATTCCCACCAGAAATGGGATTTTTGCCAGGTACACTCAACAAGATTAAAAACAAAAACAAAACAAAACAAAAACAAGGAAGTTGAAGTTTCAGGTAAGACAGACGTGGTAAGGACAGTCCATGAAATTGAGAACAATAGAAAGTCCGGGATGAGGAAGAAACTGAGGATCTCACTGAAGTTGGGGTGTCAGAAGCAGTGAGAGTGCAGGTAGAGGGTGTATATGGCTGGTGTGCAGGGTGTGGCATAGGAAAGGCCACGCATACCTTGACAGCAAGATCTAAGGGTCAGGATACTGGGGTGAGGGTCTGTGGAGTGGGGAAGAAAACCAAGTAGGAGGGGGGATTCAAGGAACCTGGGCTAGGAGCTAGAGGGTATGAGCTTTGGGGGAGAGAGCTGACAAGTTTCTCATTCTTTCCATTCCAGACATGCAGTCGGTCACAGAGTGAGCTCATGGCTCCTCCTACGAACTTAGAGCTTGCCTTCTACTTCTTCACTGTGTCTTGCTTGCGACACTTTGGCAGACAATGTACCAGAAGTGACATTATAGAATTTCCAGTCCTTGACCAGCCCCCCCTCAGAGCTGTATTCTCTGTAAATTTATTTTTTTAACTGAATCACCGTGAGATACTGGTACAAAGCTTTCATGGTTGAGTTTCAGCCGTACAATGATTCAACACCACCAGTGCGCATTTTCTACCACCAATGTTCCCAGTATTCCTGTCAATACCCCCACCCCACCCCACTCCCTGCCTCTGTGACAGAAACCTTCCTTCTTACTCTCTACTTCTGAGCATTATGGTTTGCAATACAGATCCTGAGAGGCCATCATGATTGGTCCTTAGCCTACATTCAGCAAGGTGCTTTGTAGCCTCTACTTCTGTGTGACCAAAGGGAGGAGGGCAGTCAGGTAGAGAAATGAACTGCTGAGTTGATAACCAGCACCACCGCCAGCTCCAGGGGAACTCCCACCACCACCCCCAGGACTGCAGAATGATACCATTGCAGCTCTAAGTCCAGAGGTGGATAGTGAAATGATGGGGGGTGGGAAAAAAAGGAGTAGTTATACCAAACCTGACCTAGCACCCAGGTTTGTGAGGAAATAATGACCTTAGTTCATTCTGATTTGAGAACAATGTTAGAGTGAGGGGCCTTATTTATTGTCAAAAGTGCCCAGTCAATGCAATCCAATGTGAACAGAGAAATCTCCTCACACCTCCCACCAACCCACCAAAGCTTCAACCCCTACTCCAGGACTGCAGCAGCCACCTTTTCTTGGCAGATTCCTCCTACAGAGGATGAAAGGATTCCTGAAGGAGGTGTCCTCTTGGATAACCCAGACAAGATGAGAACTTTCCAGCATAAATGTGCCCAATGTCCTTTCTCACTCTGGGTCTGACCTAGCCCAAAGGGATATCAGCAGGGTGCAGAGAGGGACAAAGGAATATTGTACCTGTTTCCTTTAGCTTGTCAGAGGACTCAGCATAGAATGCTGAGGAGTTGACAGAGAGCCCAGGAAGTACAAGGCAGATGAGGAAAGGCAGAGATTAAGAAGGACAAATAACTACTGGGCAGAAAAAATACAGAGTGAGCGACAGTGGTGGAAAGAAGGTAGGAGGGGCATTAGATAAGATGGGATGGGTAGGATGGGGGGATGGAGATAAAATGAGATCGCAGTGGGGGCAGGGATGTGACTCAAATGTAGAGCACTTGGTCAGCACATGCCAGGCCTTGGGTTCCGCTCACCACATGGTGGTCTATGTGTCCCCTGGATAAGACTCTTCTCCCTACAAAATGCAATGTAATCCCAGACAGCAGAAAGCATAGGGCTATGTTCTCAGAGCTGCCTGTCGCTACCAAAGGCCTTCTCGCCCATCTGTGGGACTCTTGCCAAACAGGCTTTGCTTCCCTGACAATGGCCTGGTTTCAGACACAACCTCTTCTGCTGTGAGCCCTGTTTGTCCCAGGATTAGGCAACAGAGACATCTCTGTGGTCATGGTGCCACTAACATCTCTCTTGGAAATGAACCTGCCAATGTGGCCATTGGACCTGAAAGATGGGCCTCGGGGCCAGCAGACTTCACACAGTCAGGAAGCCTGGTCTTGCCCTTTCTTGGCTAACTAGAGCTTAAGACTTCTGGGATATTGAAGCTGAGACAGGAAAGAAGAAGTAGAAACAAGGCTGGGTGGCGAGCAGATGTGCTGGACACTTACAAAAAGGAAGTCTGTGAGATCAGGAGAGGTCAGCAGGCGAGGTGCAGAGTTATCTCAGCAGAGGGTATTGAATTATGGAATCCAAGTCTTAGACAAACTCAAGGTTAGAATTTTGTGGGGTACATGCACAATGACGGGGGTGATGGCCATTGGCTAAACGTATAATCCTGGATGCTGGTGGAGAAGTTCTCCTGGAATGTTTGGTGACAAAAGCAAGATGGAAAACAATGTGCAATACATGCCCCCTTTGTGTCTAAACAGCAGATCTGTGTGTGTATCTACCCTTGTGTGTGTGAACACACACTAACATACACTAAGTGCTATATCAGGTGGATACACTTAAGTTCCTGTCTTCAAGGAGTTGCAAGGCAAACGCTGCAAGGAGTTGGGCTGGAACGATAGCACAGGGGTAGGACGTTTGCCTTGCACACAGCCAATATGGCCGACCCGAGTTCGATTCCTCCACCCCTCTCGGAGAGCCCAGCAAGCTCCCGAGAGTATCTCGCCCGCATGGCAAAGCCTGGCAAGCTAACCGTGGCTGGCAAGCTACCCATGATGTATTCAATATGCCAAACACAGTAACAACAAGTCTCACGATGGAGATGTTATTGGGCCCGCTCGAGCAAAGCGATGAACAACGGGAGGACCGTGACAGTGGCCTTCAAGGAGTTAAGATGGAAATTAAGGGACTGGAGATCAAGTGGCCAAATTCAGAAAAGAGTTTATTTAAGGAAAGGAAAAAGAGGATAAGGAAGGCAGAGAAGCTCCCAGATTATGGGAAGATTCTCTTTGATGTAGGAAGGCTGATAAGGAAGAGCCTCACGGCAATCAAGTTTCTGGAAAGTAAAGCCATTAGCCCCAAGGCTAGTGTATCTGGTGAAAGCAAGATCTGATAAGACCTGCAGCAGCAGATCCTAAGGAGACTGGAACTCTCCCTACAGAAAGGGCCTGAAAGAAAATCCTCAGAGCCCTCAACCCCCTCTCTTAATTAGCCTTCACAGTTCAGCCTTGAAGAAGACTCCAGAACATTCCAGACTAAGGCAACCCAAGAAGATATCCATATAAGAAGTCAATCCTAAAGCCCATTTAAGGCTCTATCTGCCTTTGGAGAAGCAGCCACACACACACACACACACACACACACACACACACACACACACACACACACGCATACTTTCCCTCCTTCCCTTTCCTAAAACCCTCCAAATAAAATCTATTTTACTTCACTGCTCATCTACTCCTGAAATTCTTTTCTGTGAGGCAAGACAAGAACCCGGTAACCCTGGGAAAGGCCTAGAGTCACTCTTTTCCTGCAAAGAACAATTCCTTGTTTCAACCTGAGTCTGTGATTCACCGAGAAATCAGGTGGTGGGGATCAACTCCAGTTCCAGAAGACCAAGTGGACATCAGGATTAGGTGTGACTTGATAGTCACCCAGTGGGGCTGGTGGGGCTCTGGTCCATGATATGCAGGGGTTCATATCAGACTTTATCAGTTTTAGCTTCCCAGCTTGTTCCAGGGTGGCAGAGGTGAATCAGGAGAAGGTGACTGTCTCTTTTCTCTCTGCCTCGTGTAAGCCACCTCTGGAGGCCACCTATTTCATCCTTCTTCAAAGGATTCCAAAGAAATCCAGAGACCTTTCCCCTTGATGCCCTTTCAACAAAGGTGGGTATCCAAAACCTGCGGGGCCTAAGTTATCCTGGTTACCTGGCACCACCTAAGTCCCCCTTGTGACATTCATATCAGATAATTCCCATTTGAGGGGGACATATCCCTAATCCTGCCCTGCTCTTCCTATAATGCTCTTGTCTTGTTTGCCTTCTAACCCTTGAAAGTCACATAGCGAGGGGATATGGGTGTGTGTGTTGGGGGGAAAGAATTAGAGAATCTTCTTGTTTGGGTTTCAAACTAAAGCAACCCAGTTTTCGCAGTCACATCTGATCCAGCCCAGCAACTGTGAGGAGAGATTACATGGGATTTGGGACCAAAGGCAGGAGAAAGCAGAGACCGGCAGTTCCCAAACCTGAGTGTGCATCAGAATCATGTGGAAGGGTCGGAAAAACAAATTTCTGCTTCCTGCCCAGAATTTCTGACTCAGCAGTATGAGATGGGACCTGAGAATTTGCATGCCTGAAATTTTCCAGGGTGCTCCCCTTTGCTGGTTCAGAGATCTCATTTGAGGACTCCTTCCTTCCCTGGCCCTGATGTTGATGGGCCCCACGGGTTACTTATGGGAGGCAGGGAGGAGATGGTCACTTTCTCCCAATCTGCCTCCTCTACCCTGGAGCCAGAGTTATTGGGTTCTTGTATCACTGGGTTCTCGTATCACCTCGCAGAAAGGAATTTCAGGAGTAGATGAGCAGTGATGTAAAACAGATTTTATTTGGAGATTTTTAGGAAGGGACAGAGAGAGAATGAAAGAGAGCAGAGAGTAATGCGCTCAAGAGAGAATCTGGACTTCTTGAAGGGCAGAGGGAGGTCCTAGACACATCCCAGCATTAGATAGGGAAGTGCACATCTTAAGAGGGGAGATATGGGTGCCACATGCTTTCTGCCACATGGGCAGAAGAACCACATGGGTTCGGGCAGCATATAAGAGCCCTTCCTCTGTTTAAGGTGGCTTTTACAGGTTTTTTTCAATCTGCCCCCACATGGGACTTCTACCTAAGTAAAAGTCCTAGGGTTTCTAGGGAGGTTGCCAAGGGAAGTAGGGTTGGGAGTGGTGATGGTCTTTGAAATTCCTTTCCTGACCTTGTGTTTTTGCTGGAGCTTCTGTCAGAGGGCTTGGGGGATCCAGCCTTCTCTGAGTCTGTTGCTGGCCAGGTGAAAGTCTTACCAGGCTTTAGATCCTGCTTTCTACAAAGTTGGCCTTTTGCAACTTCAGGGCTACTGTTATTATCATTTCTCAGGAAATTTATTGCCATTGCCTCAAGGGATGGAGATTTCTCTATCTACTTGCCTGCCTCTTCTGGGATCCCCTGAAAAAACACGAACAATACCAGCATCCTGTCTTAAGGTTTGGACCTGGGGTGTTCTATCAGCTTAAGATGAGGTCTTTAATGTCTCAAGTATTCATTTTGTAAATCTTTATTAAGCCTCCCTGTAATGCAGTCATTATTAATCACATTTTCAAGAACTTAATAGCACGTCTGCATTCAGGAAAAGGTGGGCCCAGGACTGAAGGCAGGACTGGGTGAGGCTGATGCTGATCCCCTGCAGTCTGCATTCTGCCTAAAGGGGGAAGAGGGACCCTCCCATCCCCATCCCAAGCCATAGCTGCCTTTATTAATTTAGTTTGCATGTCAGTTAAAGGGGAGAGCTCCAACCCCAGAAGACTTGGAGAATGCTTCAATGAAGTGGACCCTGAACAACTGGTCTAATGTCTTCATTTCACAGTCAAGGAAGCCCAGTTTTTTTTTTATTATTATTGATTTTTATTGAATCACCATGAGATAGTTACAGGCTTTCATGTTTGGGTTACAATCATACAATGATCAAACACCCATCCCTCCACCAGTGCACATTCCCCACCACCAATATCCCCGGTATAACCCCCCTTTCCCACCCTCCCTCTGCCTCCATGGCAGATATGACTCCCCATAGGAAACCCAGTCTTAAAGTGACACGTGATCGTCTCAAAGCATATTCCCATTAGTCACTTCCAAATGACATGTTGCAGCCATTCTGCAAAACCTAAAGCCCACAGCAAAGAAGGATGCATGCCGTCCCCTTGAAGAAGGCCAAATGTCACTATTAGGCAAGAGCAAGTGTCTTCCAGTAAGCTGAAAGATAAAGACAGTCATCCTCAATTTACTCTTTTCCACAGAAGTCTAAAGATAAGAACAGTCTTCCTCATTTTGCCCTTCCCCCAAAACCTAGCACTTCCTTGGTTTAGGTTTCTAGATAATTTTGGTGTGCCTCATGGGACCTGCCCACAAGAGATTTTTTTGTTCATTCTGGTACCCACAGAGACCCTCCCTTCCAAACACTGTGTTTACTTGTTCTTTCCCTATAAAAACTTTATTCTTGGGTCTGTGTAGACAATATAGTGGCTTGAAGGACATCTTCCGTCTGTAATCTTCCAACCTGCCAGCTTGTTGCCTTAAAGATTTCTTTCTACCTGACACTATGTCTCATTTGACTGGCCTTCAAGTGGCAGTGGAATCAGACCTTCTGTGCACCACTGCACAGAAAATACAAGGAAACGGAAGAGGGTAGGGGTGAAAGCATGGTGTTAGAGCATACTGGTAGCTTCTGGTAAGTTGCAGGAAACTTCATTCCTCAGATGTCTATGGTGCCAGTGATACAGCAGGAACAGAAGTGTGGAGCCCCAGGTCACTTTAAATCTCCATGGAACGAGTAAGTAGCCAATCATAATAGATAATGGGATGGCTGCAGGGGGGATGGCTCTCTCTCTCTTCCCCCCCCCCCCCTCAATCTTTGGACTCTCTCCTCTCTCTTGGACCTCCAGGATCAGGTAGAACTGTGCACCTGGACACAGGTCCCAGTACGTACAGTCAGCACAGGCCCACACAGGCAGGGTTCAGGTAGTGAGAGGGTGCTGAGCATAGGAGTCTCATCCATGCACACATGGCAGAGATTAAGAAACCTGGAACAGGCCTACAGGAACTGCTGGGGTACAGTTGGGGGGCCCAGCGACTGGGACAGAGCACAGGGGTCTCACCCAAGTGCTTGTAGCCATTGCTGGAGACTGAGGAAAGCATACATGGGACAGAGAGAGCAGTGCAGGGACAAGACCTGGCCATTATTAATGGGAAATGAGTAGACCATGTGGGAACAAGGCAGGGAAGTTATTCACGGAACAGGGGCGGCATCGGGGCAGAACTGGCAACAGTTTTCATGGGTAAAGGAGAGGCCTGGACATATGGGGAGGAGCCCAGACCTATCTCCTTTTTCTGTACAATAAAATAACTTTTAATCTTCCGAATTTTGTATGAAAATCTTTGATACAAATTCTCAAGAACCCACCAGCATAGGAAAATCTACTTCTATGCTAACACCAGGACGGTAGGAAGCTGCTTTTTTTTTCTTTTTGGGTCACACCCGGTGATGCACAGGAGTTACTCCTGGCTCTACACTCAGGAATTACTCCTGGCGGTGTCAGGGATGCTGGAAATCGAACCTGGGTTGGCCGCATGCAAGACAAACACCCTACCTGCTGCGCTATCACTCCAGTCCCAACGAAGCGGCTTTTGAGGTCGTGAGGTTGTGCTGATCTGGCATGACCTCCTGGGAAGAGAATCAATTATTCAGCGGACTCATGTAACTGAGTAGGAACAAGGACTCAGAGGCAAAAGGTCTGTCATGATTCAGGTGAAGACCTGGGATTTGCTCTGCAGAGTTGTCAGATCACTGCATGAGACAGGAACAGGGAATGTAGAGGGCGCATCCTGAAAGCCAACCATCGTCCTTGTATCAACGCTAAACGCTGGAGGTCCTGGAGCTGAAATTAAAATGCTCCATAGTATAAGGAGATTGGAAACTGGAGAACACAGAGAGGGGCAGGAGCAATCAGAAGCAGGGGACTCAGGGCACCCAGGGGAAGCAGCCAGCTCTCTGAGGTTGATATGAACCAGATGGATTTTTCAAGGGACAGGACTCATAGTTCCTGTTTAAATCCTCCCATGCACTATCTTGGAAAAAAGAAAAAGCTGTGCACTGGCCCCAAGAACTCTCTGTCCTGCCCTTCTACACCCTCCACACCCTATAGATATACTCAGTCTCTGAGGCCCCTACAAACTCTGGGAACACTCACAGCACCCCACTCATCTCCACCTGCCCTCAGCCTACCCATCCCCCTTAAGGCACAGCTCCCTAGGGTGAGGCACAGCCCAGTGAGCAGAGAAAATTCTCAGAGTAAACTTGACCTTCAGGAGTTGACCACTGGTGGGCGTGGCAGTGTATACTGTCATCCAACCATACAAAAAGAAGAACTGGTCCCCTTCTGTCATTCTGAATGACAGTAAATCCTGGAGCCCTACTCCATTATTGCATCAAAAATGGTTCTTTCTACTCAGTGAGGACCTTGAAGCTTGTTTTCAAGTAGATCTAAAGAACTTCAGCTACACTTGGTGGACCAAACCCCGTGAAAGCAGAGTAAGTAACACTTGTCTTTCCTATCTTGCAAGTTATTGTTGTGGGCACCGTGGTCTGAAAACACATGTACTGCCAGGTGGGACGGCAGCCCTTCTCACACTGCATGTCATTGTTTGTTTACCTCTTCGCCACCTCCATGGTGGGCACTTCTTTGAGGACCAGACAGTTGTGTAAGTGGCCAGGCAATGCATCTGTAAGGGAATTCAGAATTTTGCAATACCAAGAATGAATGGGTTTGCACGGCTCAGTGCTCAGATGAAAATTAGTTCTGTTTTGTTACTTAAAACAGAAAATTTGCTTGAATGTCTGGGATTGTTGCTGACTGATTAAGAAATTCAGCCCAGTCTTAAGAAGTTGGGCTTCTTAAGGTCCTTTCCGTGGCAAGCTATGCCAGGAGAAATTGCTTGGCAAATTTCTTCTCTGTAAACAAAGCACAGTTTGTGGCTTAAAAAAAAAATGCCCCAAAGGAAAATGTTTAGAAAAAACTTTGCAGACTCCAGACTGATCAGATACTGAATCAATTTCTTAAGAAGACTGGAACCAAATGGTCAGAGTTGAGACTGCTGAGGGTCCTGGAGAGCAGAATCTCCCCCACCAGGAGGCAGGGCATTGCCTCCCAGGGGTGGCGGGGGGCGGGGGGAGCACATCCATTTAGTTTTTTTTTTTTAAGAGAAAGGCAGGTCAGGAATGAAGTCCACTGGAAGGTATCTCTTTTTATTTTTATGTACTTTTATTTTATTTTTTCAGTTACAGAACTTTCATGTTTGAGTTTCAGCCATACAATGATTGAAAAACCATACCTCCACCAGTGTACATTTTCCACTGCCAATGTCCCCAGTATTCCAACCCCCCCCCCGCAACCTCTCCTCCCCCTCCTCCTCCCTCTATCGCAGACAATTGCCCCCCCCCTTATGGATGTTATGGTTTGCAATATAGATTACAGATAATGAGAGATAATGAGAGGCCATCATGCTTTAATTGTTCCTCCAAAGGAGATCTTGAAGAGTCCCAGATTTTCAGTTAGAAACTCCTAGAAGTTTGCATTACCTGCCACCAGATTGTATGCATTCATTCCTTCTTTAGTTCCCACCCTGAGCAGAGAGGTAGCGCTGGCAAGTTAGACTGCAAGGTACTATGTTGAAGTGCTAACAAATATTAACAAATGGTTCCTCTGAGAAAATAAGAGCCCTGATTTCTATTATATGTTAATTTCCATAGAGTGTATGTTTCCACTGTGCTGGTACATGTCCCAAATGTTTGGTTTCAAACTATCAACATGCCAGATGCAAATTTGGGAAGAAATATGCAAGACAAGTTTGACACGCCCTTGTAAGCCAGCTCTTTGTACGTGGGGGCGTCTTCCATTAAAGACTGCTGTTTCTCTGCTCGGGCTTGAAAACTCCCAGGGAAAAGGATGCTGGCATTGTAGTGCTCCAGGCTTGAAGACTACAGCTCATCTCTGGGCAATGCTTTTGGAACAATCTTTCACTGCAGATTAGAGGTTCAAAGATAGCTTGTTCTCAGATAGAGAGGGGAGCACCAAATAAAGGGTGTTGGGAGGATCCTCCCAGGATGGGAGAGGCATGCTGAAAGTATACTATAGACCAAACATGATTGTCACCCATTGCCTCTTTTGCAAACCACAACACCCAATAAGAGAGAGAGAACAAAAGGGAATGCCCTGCCACAGAGGGAGGGTGGGATGGGGAGGATGGGGGATGGGAGGGATACCGGGACCTGTGGTGGTGGAAAATGGGCACTGGTGGAGGGATGGGTATTTGATCATTGTATAATTGAAACCCAAGCACAAAAATTTGTAAGTCTACAGCTGTACCTCATGATGTCTCACTAATAAAAATAAAATAAATTAAAAAAAAAAAGATAGCTTGTTCTTTGGTCTCTCCTCTCAGGTTCCACCTAGGCCAGTGCCCTTAATGAGACACATACTCTAGAATTGTTGCAGAATGCCTGGAAATCTGAGAAGATTGTGAATAGAATTTGAAATAGTCCAGAAGAGAGAGAGAGAGAGAGAGAGAGAGAGAGACAGAGACAGAGAGAGACAGAGACAGAGACACACACATTACTGGTGCCTGCTCAAGCAAACCGATGAACAACAGGAAGACAGTGCTACAGTGCTACTGAGTCTGCTTGAATTCACTCTAGATATGTGGATTTGTAAACAGAAGCCTTTCATTAAGCAATGTAGAGGAAGAGCACTATTGATTCTAGATTCGAGATGGGAATTATGATGGTGGCAGCACCTACATGGATGATTGGGTTTTAGGTTGAGCAAATTCAGAGTAATGACAACCTACTGAAAAGTGTAGTCCTTGTCGAGCTAGAATTGTCCAGCAAAATTCACTTTTCAGGTTACAAAGAATTCTAGTGTGAGAACTTGGGAGTAGGGGTGGGGAGCTACATAAATATGCCAGAAAGAATTCCAACCTTGGACATTTCTGATGGCAATAGGCCTCAGAGAAGGGGCACTGGAGGGAAGGATGCATCCAGAAAGTTAAGAGGGCCCAATAGATGCCAAATCATCCCAGTTCTTCCAATCTTTTTGTTCCTCTGAATTCTTCACTCAAATCCCATAGCAGGTCTACAGAGTTACTTAGAGATCTGATTATGTCACATAAGATCTGTGCAATGGGGGATCAAGTGGGGGTCATTCTGGTGTCCCCAACGCCCATGTCTGAAAGGGGGTAAGGTTGGTCTTCTAGAATTCTACCTTTGCAGCACTGTTGATAGCATGTAGAACATTTTTGGCTTTGTCAACAAAAATCCCTTTAGGTGACAACAATAACAACAAAACAATGTTTACTGACCATACCTCCTCAATTTCCCTAGGATGCCACATCACTCCTGAAAACCTTTTTTAGACCTAGAGCCATGAAACCCAGTTTTGCTTTGACTCTAGGTCAGGCCTGTTTTCCAGCTAACTTCTGCAGTTCCCACAGCAGATATTGTCTTGTAATAGGAAAGCCAAGTGGTTGCAAGAATGGATAGGAGACTGAGACACACCTGGATTTGAGTTCCATCTCTCCTGTTTAGGACACTAACCACTCTTTTTGTTTCATCAACTCTGAAATAGAGATGGATAATGGTCCACCTTCTTCCAAGGATTGTTTTAGTCAAATGTCAAGCCCATGGGAAGCTCTTGAACAGCACTGGTTCTAAGTAGGGGTTCTAAGTGGGGGTCTCCAATGACTGCTCTCCATCTGTTGGGTTACTCCTCACAGCACTCATTGTCAGCAATATTAAATGAATGATTTGTGTGTGCGTGCTTATTGCTCACTCCCCTTGTTAGACAAGGACAGAGAGGACCTGGGTCTTCCCTGCTCAAGGTTTTACCCCAGTGTCTGGTTCATAGCAGGCACTCAGTAATTAGTTATCAAGTTATTGAAGATATATAATCATTGAATTATCTTTGTTATTCAGAGTTTACTGCCTTCAACAGCAAAGTGATTGCAGAAACTGTTTACCATGGCCCTTTGGGGAAGCTACCAGATGGAAACCACAGAGAACTATACTAACTATGATCCAACGACAGAGTATGACTATGAGGATGCAGCACCATGCCAGAAGGAAGATATAAGGGCCTTTGGGGCCCAGTTATTGCCCCCTTTGTATTCCCTGGTATTTGTTATTGGACTGATCGGCAACATCCTGGTGATTCTGGTCCTTATCCAGTACAGGAGACTCAAAAGCCTGACCAGCATCTACCTCCTGAACCTGTCCATTTCTGACCTGCTCTTCCTCTTCACACTGCCCTTCTGGATTGATTACAAGCTGAAGAACAACTGGATTTTCGGTGATACCATGTGTAAGTTCCTCTCAGGGATTTATTACATAGGATTGTACAGTGAGATCTTTTTTATCATCCTGCTGACAATTGACAGGTACCTAGCCATTGTCCACGCTGTGTTTGCCCTGCGGGCCCGGACTATCACCTTTGGTATCATCACCAGCATCATCACCTGGATTGTAGCCATCTCAGCTTCTATCCCAGGTTTCTACTTTTCCAAGAGCCAGAAGGAGAAAGCTTATTTCACCTGCAGCCTCCATTACCCTTTCGAAAGTCAACGAGAATGGAAACAGTTCCAGGCTCTGAAACTGAACATCTTGGGGTTGGTGTTGCCTCTGTTGGTCATGATTGTCTGCTACACTGGGATTATCAAGATTCTGCTCAAACGGCCCAATGAGAAGAAAGCCAAAGCTGTCCGTCTGATTTTTGCCATCATGATTATCTTCTTTCTCTTTTGGACACCCTACAATCTGACTGTGCTTGTTTTTGCTTTCCAAGACTCCCTTTTCACCCATGAGTGTGAGCAGAGCAAACAGCTGGATCTGGCTATGCAAGTGACAGAGGTGATCGCCTACACCCACAGCTGTGTCAACCCTGTCATCTATGTTTTTGTTGGTGAGAAATTCCAGAAGTACCTACGCCAGTTATTCTACAAGCATGTGGCTGTGCATCTAATCAAGTGGTTTCCTTTTCTCTCCATCAACGGTCTGGAAAGGAACAGCTCCACAACCCCCTCCATAGCAGAGCATGAACTCTCTGCTGGGCTCTGACTAACGACCCCTCCTCCCCCTCCCAAGATTGATCCAGGACCCAGCCAGGGTGACCTGTCAGAGATACTGGCAGGAGAGGAGGCAGCCTGGGCCTCCAAACCAAATGTGATACTATGTAATATGGAATTTTAGCAATTTGGGATGGAAGGAACTTCAAGGTGGTTTGGATGAAATCCCTGGTCTTGAGTCTTCTCTACAAATTATTTTCTGGTGGTAAAAGGAAATAGATGACTGAAACAGGACTGTCTAATAGACTGAGACTAAATGTAACAGTGAAGGGCTTGAGCCGACATAGGATTTCAGATTTGTCCAAAATAATGTTTACAAAGCCATGGTAACATTTCCCCATTTCTACACTCCAACCACCAACACCAAGGAAATTATGGTAGTGATTTCCATTGGGAGCCTGGAGCCAATCAGGCCCCACACAGCCTCCACACAGCCACCCTCCCACACTCCCTTGGCAGGGTTTAGGTTCTTGGAAATCTTGAGGAACATAGACCTCCTGATAGAAGAACTTGTGACCTAGTGGGAAGTATGATTGGGGGGATTGCTGTTAGCCAAGAAACAAAGAGAACTCAATTCAGCAGAGGGCTGTATGTATGTATATACCTATGTAAGTCATTCTGTGCTTCATGAAATAGTCATAGTCATTTTCATTTACCATTGAAAACTGCCTTTTCTTTTAGGATGATGTGATGTGTGTGCATATTCTGACAGGTTTATAGCAGAAGTTTCTAACATGCAAAAGGAAACAGGATTGAATTTTCATCATCCAGGCTTCCTGGCTTTATGTATCAGAGTTCTAGCTGCCACCATGGACCGATCAGCAGGAAAAAACTTGCTGTGCAAGCCCATGATATTAGTGTTTGGAAGGAGGAGAACGTCTACCAGAAAGGGTGAGGGCAGTTTCAATCTAGATGTAGGAGATTGAGAGGACCTGTGACACGGAGGAAGTTATTAACCTCTGTGTCCTTAACACTCCGTCTCTTCCCAGTCATCTCCTCTATTTCTTTGAAAATTATTCTTTCAGAAACAAAAATTGTTGGTAAAAAAAAAAAAGCTTAGTGGGGCTGGAGAGATAGCACAGCGGGTAGGGCGTTTGCCTTGCACGCGACCGACTCAGGTTCAATGCCCAGCATCCCATATGGTCACCTGAGCACCGCCAGGAGTAACTCCTGAGTGCATAGCCAGCAGTAACCCCTGTGCATTGCCAGGTGTGACCCAAAAAGCAACAAACGAAAAAACAAACAAAAAAGCTTAGTAACACAAAGGGAGAGATATCTACAGCACAAAGTCATCACAGTCCCACAATCCCATGACAACTCGGGTACATTTGTAATTTTTTTCTTTTTCTTTACTTTTTTTAACTTCCCATGAATATTTATAAAATGGTCTTCAGATATACTTTTGTTTTCAAATATCTGTATGTCAGGATCCCTTTTCCAGGTTAATAAATGATGTCAAAGTGTTGTTTTGATGCCTGCACTGGATATATGCTGTTGATTCACTTCATTGCCTGCACAGTTCAATTCAGTCCAGCCACAGTGACTAAGGACATGCCACATGCAAGGTAAACTCTCTGAATACTAGGAGACATAGAAGCAGAGGGAGGTTTGTTTTCTCAGTGATATTAACAGACCCAGAGATGCAACAGGATCTTGGCGAGATGGGTGGGGCTTTCAAGAAGTCTGTGTTGCCAGGGTAGCAAAGGAAGGAGGCTCCAGAAGTGAATTGGGTTCCAACTTACAACTCAGCAACCTCATTGGACTGTTCTCTCTTCCCTGGGACACTAGAGTGTTGCTCTTAAAGCCAATCTCCCCTGCAAGTAGGGACTTACCAGGTTCTCATGATCTGCTGTGCACCAAGCTGGGAGTAAACTTTGAGCATTACGGAGTGTACCTCCTGCACCCAAAGAGAATACACCAGCCACCAATCTTAAGCACAATTAGCATCTTTCATTATAATAAAGGAAGGGAGGAAGGGATACCAGCTGGCAGGAGTTGGGGCTGTCTGGGAAGAGGGAGCTTCTGAGCTTATTTTTGTTTGGGGGCCACACCCATCTATGCTTGGGGGTTACTCCTAACTCTGCACTCAGAAATTACTCCTGGTGATGCTTCGGGGACTATATGGGATGCCAGGGATTGAACCTGTGTCGACCACATGGGAGGTAAGCACCCTACTTGGTGTACTATTTCTCTGGCCCCTAAGAGGGGGCTTCTGAAATGAGGCATGAGGAAGAAGGTGGAAGTAAGGGGGTGGAGAGAGGCTGATCTGGATTGGGACAGGCAAAGACCAAGAAGTGAGAGGGAGCTCAGCTCATTTCAGGAACCAAGAGCTCTCCACAAAAATAGGTGTGCACAGAGATGGGGTGGAAATGGGGGGGGGGGGCGGCTTCTGCAGGAGAAAACCACCAGAAGCCTTGGAAGCCACATTGAAAGTTTAGATCTTCACCCATTAGCTACTGAGTCTTCATTTGGGGAGTGACTTTATTATTTGCATTGTAGAAATTTCTATACTGGCTGCAGAAGGGTTGGGAGTGAATCAGAGATAGAGACCCTTATTAGGAGAAGGTTATGGTCTAGAGATGAAATTATAGCAATCCGCCATAGAGATCCATAGAGTGGCACTGAGGACAGAGTTTATGGATGGGTATTTAAAGAAGAAGAATCATCAAGGCTGTTCTCATTGAATGGGTTGGAAAGATAGAGACTCCCCATTATCTCTTTCTGGCAATTAGCCAAGGACACTGCCCTTTGCTGCGATTATGAACTGACTTGGGACTGGAGTGGAATCATGAGTTGGGTCTTAGGTGACCAGATTTAAGTGGTTATGAGAGTCTAGGCAGGTACCAGGAGACAGATCCTCTCTGAAGACCATAGAAATGTTAGTGATTAGTAACTAAAGAAGTTCAGACAAAAGCCAGATTTCTGGCTTCTTTCAATAACCGTAAATTATGTCCACACTGGATTTACATTCTTTTCAATCTTGGTCAGGTTTTATGTCAAATCAAGCCTAATCTGGATGATGTGTGTCTGTGTGTCTGTGTAAGTGTGTTGTGTGTGTGTCTATGTGTGGTGTGTCTGTTTGTGTGTGGTATGTGTGTGTCTGTACTGTATGTGTGTACATTCATAAAGCTTAGAACTTGAAAACATTTTTAGAGAGTGATTCAAATGAAACATAGATGATTGTGACAGTAAGACATCATACAGGCCCCACAAAATTCCACATTTGCCTCTAGATGTCCAGAAAAACTCAGTCCTCACTGTTCCCTGTTATTCCACTCACTCTGGTCCTGAGAAGGTCATGATGATAAGAAAAAAGGGCTCAAAGCTAAGGATAAACCAACCTAAGGAATGGGGCTGGAGCTGTCGCACAGCAGATAGGGCATTTACCTTGCACACAGCTGACCCGGGTTCTATTCTCAGCATCCCATAAGGTCCCTTGAGCACCACCAGGGGTATTTCCTGAGTGCAGAGCCAGAAGTATCCCCTGAGCATCACCAGGTGTGACTCAAAAAGAGAGAAAAAAAAAACCAACCTAGGGAAAACAAAGGAATAGAGAGGAGATAGTCCTAAAGTCAGGAAACCACATTTCAGGAAACAGGAGGGGATTCAGCCAAGCAGTTAAGGTGAGCAAGGCCTTTAGAATACTGGTGGTTCTGTTAGTTTATTTTTGCTCTTTTTATGATGCCAGGGCTGCAATCCATACAAATAAGCATGTTCTCTCTGGTTCACATCTTAGAACCATGGCTGTTTAACCACAACTATGGAGTGAGGAGCTTCTGTGCAAGTGGAGGATGAAAGTCATATTTGAGGAACTGGTGGCTTTTAAGTTTCGTTGTGAAGAGGATAGAAAGACAGATGGCAGCTGGAGGGATAGGGAAGATGTTTTGGTGATGGAAGGAGAAGTGGAAGTTGGGGGAAGGGTAAATCACATATCCTTGTGGATGAGATCAGGGCTGGTGAAGATACCCTTCAGCAGATGATGGTGAGCATGAGGCTTGAAGGGATACAAAGGCAGTCAGGAGGCTTTCTAAGCAAGACTTTGATTCTATTGGCTTCTGTGATCTTGGTGAAGTCAGTGAGTGGGACAGTAGAGAGTGGAGGAAGAAGAAAATGGGGGAGTTTGTGTACTGGTGGCATGGAATGGGGACACTCACAGATATTGCTCTATGGCCATCCCCACTTCCTAAGCTACACAACATTGCTTAAACAGCCCAAGAAGCTATGGCAGTGGAGAAGCAGAGAGTCAATACACAGTTACCATGTACCCTTCCCTTCTTTGGGGGACACTATAAATCTAACTCTGGCTGGAAACCAGGGTCCTGGGTTCGTGCAAGCTTTCAGCCCTTACACTTGGCTGGGATTCTCAATAGCACAGGAAAGAAGGAAGTTTAACATTCATCTAATGTTTAACATTCATCTAAAGTTTAACATTCATCTAATTCATCCAGCCCTTGCCCATATTCTGTCACTTGATCCGGAAGAGTCTTCTGTGAGCTGTACAAGCTGGACTCATGTGTGGCATCAGGTTGCCTGGTGTCTTCAGCCAACTTTCACCTCGATACACTTTGGTCCTGTCTTTGCCCACTGCTTCCCTTTGATCAGGTGGATTTCTGTGTGGGAGCTGGAGTCCCACAGAGCCCTTCCTCTGTCTGCAGCTGCACTTGCTTCTTGCCCAGAGTAGAGTCCTTTTCCCTTCTTCATCCCATCATCCTTTTAGGCCTGCAGTTCTGTGGAGGGGGCAGTCTCACTGACCAGCCTCACTTGGGGCTGGGGGCAGAGACCAAGAGCACAGAAGAAGCATTCTGTATTGTTTCCTTGTAGCTTCATTCCAGTCAGAAATAAATGTGATTCTGGTAACATCAGACTGGTTCCTTTTTTTTTTTTATTTAACCACACTTTTTTGTTAAAACAATGTGTTAATCATGATGGTCACTTCCTAAAATGGAAATAGAATACAATCCTCCCCTTGGAATTGGAACTCATTTTCTTGTGCCAGTCTTCACATGAATTTTATACTTGGTAGTTATAGCATTCCTTTGACTGTCTGCCTTTTCACATTTTTTAAAATGAACATTATTCCCAATAATTTCCCTCTTCCAACACACCAACTACCATGCCTCCCCACACTAAGCCTTTTGGAATAGAATTTTGCAAAGGATGACAAAGTTTGATCTCAATTCTAAAAGTAGCACAGAAAGTGGAAATTTAGACAGGCTTCAGATAAGGGGTCAGTGGATAGGGAGTTTATAAGCGGAAACATCAGGGATCAAGAGGATTCTCTCAACCTAGCTAGCCAACAGGATTTTTGCTGAGACTGGTCAGAGGGATCAGGTTGGGTGGCAGAAGATGAAGAACCTGATCAAGTTTCAATGGTGGATCTGATGGTCAGGGAGGGAATCTTGTCAAACTGACTTAGCAAGACTAAAGGCTCTAAACACACCAAACTCTTTCTTTGTGAAGTCTTTACCCCCACTGTTGATGCTGATCTCTCCTTGCCAATCTTGTTTTTATGATCCCATTTGCCCTACTACCACCTTCTCTGGTCGGATACCTGGCAGTCACCCCTGCCAGCCTACCTGTGCCAGATCACTGCTGCTTCCACATGGTGATCATAGCCGTGTCCTGCAGTTGTGTTCACATGCCTTCTCCTTCCCACCTCTAGCCCCACGAAGGACTGTGGGTTTCTCAAGGGCATCTATTTTATCTTTTGATATTCCCAGATCCAAGGACAATGAATAAAAATATCAAAAACCAGCAGGCAGTGAAAAATGCAAGTGTAATTCATAGTGTCAATACCCTTTCTTCCAACCCATTTCCCTAGGTCTAGGCCCTGTTTGCTCATGCTCATCTCTTTTCAAAAGCATCTGTGGGGATGGGGAGATTGTTGCAGAGGTTGAGGCACTAGCCTTGCATGTCTTGACTCCAGCACTACCTATGGTACCCCCAGCACCACCAGGAGTGATCCCTGACACAGTCAGAAATGAGCGCTAAGGACCAAGCATGGCCAGGTGTGGTCCAGAAAAATAAAATAAAATAAAATAAAACAACCAACGAGAATCATGAATCATGGCACCTGCCTGGACAAACCCACCCTCACCATCATCTCCCCTCTGCCACTCTCTATTTGACAATTCCTCTAAATTCTGAGTAGGGTTTAAGTCAAACAAATATGTGATGCTTGATCAAACTTTATTCCTGCTCCTAAGTCCTAACTTCCCCTAAGTCCATCACACTCTGTCTTCTAAAATCCAGTTCTGGCAAAAGTCCTACTAAATCTGTTTGATCAGATTCCCTCCCTCAATATTAGATCACCCCTGAAACCTGATTGGTTTCTCATCCTCCTCCATCCTGCAGTCATACCTGATCACTCTGACTTCTGTTGGCAAGAATCCTATCGGCCAGCTTGGGAGACTCCTCTTGATATTTCCTCTTAGTAACTTTTCCACTGCCTCCCTTCACTCTTTTCTTTAGCTCTAAGTTACTACTTGCCTGCATTGCATTCAGAATGGAGACCAATCTCTCTCACCCGCTGTGAAATTCTATCACACCAATTTAGATAACCCCCTTGGAAACATCTACATGACCATGCTTTAACATATGTCACTGAATATGTTTGTCTTTAAATATAGTCGTGGTGCCATGACTCAATTAGGTTTAGACTCATCATGCAACCACTGCCCACACCCCAATTTCTCACACATGATTCTGTACATGGGGTTGGAGTAATAGCACAGTGGTAGGGCATTTGCCTTGCGTGCGGCCGGCCAGGCCATTCAGGTTTGATTCCTCTGCCCCTCTACGAACGCCCAGCAAGCTACCAAGAGTATCTCGCCCGCACAGCAAAGACTGGCAAGCTACCTGTGACGTAATCGATATGCCAAACACAGTAACAAGTCTCACAATGGAGACGTTACTGGGTCTGCTGGAGCAAATTGATGAACAACAGGAGGACAGTGACAGTGGCAGTGATTCTATACATTAGAAACCTCTGGTTCATGCCTGACTGATCATGGAGCACTGGTAACTTAGACTACTGATCCACTGCTCTAAAACAAATGTTCGTGAAAGCTAGTAAGGGAGATTTTTTGTTCTTAAGATTCTTGATAGTAAGATCTGGATTAAAGTCTTTAATAAACAGAGACTGGATTAGACTCCTACATTTCTCAGTATGTAAGAAACTGAGTTAGAGTTCCAGGAAACGTAAATTGAGTTAGAAGTCCAGACTGCTTGGTTTGGAATGTATTTTTTAGGCTGAAAGTCTTCTTTTTGGGTCCTCTGTTTAAAATAAAGATTATTCTTTGAAAAAACCCTTGGCTGGAAGGTCCTTCCAGCACTCTGTGAGGTCTCACTTCTCTTCATCTAAAACTCGTGGAACTACTTTATTCACTGAACCCTCCTTCCTGGATCACGCTGGCACCTGATCACTCAGTCCTACCTGTTTGCTTTTTAGTTGCATGATTAGGCTTAGGATGCCTTGGAACTTCTTTAGCCTCTATGGGAAGTGATATCTTATGAACTTGTTTCCTCTAAGACTTGTCTCTTCACATTGCTACATGCTTCTACTTTACTTTTGAACATCAGCATCAAAAATCTTCCCTCCAATTTCCTTCAGTTTTTTGATAGCTCTTACTTCCAACCTCTCCCAACTCCTACCCAAGTTTCTCCTTGCCAATTGACTGATAGCTTAATTGATTTCTCTTTCAGTCACACCCAGCAATGCTCAGAGGTTATTCGTGGGTCTGCACTCAGGAATCACTCCTGGAACTCCTAACCAATTTAAAGCTTTAAATATAGCGTGAATATGAGTTTATTCTACATGTGTTTACTGATCAAATGGTTTTTAAAATCGTGAATAAAGAAGGTACTTGAGATAAGCTAAACTTGTTTGATGTTATAGTGTGTCTGCCTAATTAAAATCTAAATCTAAATCAACTACTTAACTTTTTTGTTAATGAATATGAATTTAAGTTTATGCATTTTGGGCATCTTGTCTCTATTGAGGATAAATGTATTTTGAGTTTTCAGCCAATATGAGAAATTATACTTTCTAAAGGAAACAGTGTAGATCTATTTAAAAATTTGAGATTGTATATCAATAAATTTGCTAGTCTGCTGTAAAATGCTGATGTGTAATAGATAAATTATAATTATTCTAAGTTTTCTTTGAAAAAGAAGTTGCTGATGGTTAAGAATTATAGTGAGTTAAGTTAGTGAAATTACCAAGAATCTAAGGAGGAATGAAAACAGAACTACTTGTATAAAGTTCACTTAGAAAGAAAGATAAGAAAGGTTTAAAGAAAGTGTTTTGCTAATGGAAAAAGAGAGTAAGATTGTCTAATAGAAAATAATTATTTCAGAATAAAGAAGAAAAACATATATGACAAAATCTAACTGAACAATTTTTAAATGTAGGTTTGCAGCAAAGAAATTTATTTGGGGTGAAACTGCTAAGGTTAGGATTGATTTACTTGTAAACTTTTAAAAAAAACAAGCCTTAGGGTGGAGGAGATATCATGAAGGGATGCAGTGCATGACTTGCAAGTACAAGGCCTGGAGTTTGATCCCAGAGTCACAGATCCCATCCCAGCACACCTGAGCCTGAATGCATGGCTGGATCCTAAGCATTGAATAATCTGGCTCACATACTGACCAACTATCAGCACGAGTGGCTCCCACCCCCAACCCACGTCCCACTCCCTGAGTTGCTTGGGAGCCTCCCTCCTGTCAAAATAAAAAAATAATTTTAATGCAAACAAGACTTAACATCAAAAGTGCACTCTAATAAAAGTAGAATTTTGCTTTTCTCTGTTAAAATGCTGATGGTTTTTTTTTTTTGACTATTGTTCTGCTCTTAATGAGAAAGTGCGTAAGGTTTTCCTTTATCTTATAATCTGAAAACCAAGATCCTGTATCTTATCAGAATAATTTCCTCTGCTTCATTGTTCATCTTTTCTATGTTCTTGTTAAGAGAACCAAGACGTCTCAGTTTTAAAAGAGCTAAGTATTTTACATTTTTGACCACCTTGTCTTCTCAAATAAAATTCGAGGTGAAATTTCCTAGTCCTACATTGACTTTAAATTTCCCTGAGAAACCTACAAAGAACTGTGCTTCATCTTATAAAGAAAGGTGTTTAAAGATAATTATGTTTACCAAAATGCTAAATGCATGAGATGGGGTTGCAGATTGCCTACCTGTCTTGAGAATCAAGGCATGGCCCTGGAATATGTTACCAGTGTGGGGATCAAAGAGTAAAAAAATAACCAAGTGCAAAGTAAAAATAGACCCACTCTAAATGAAATTCCCTTTGCAAATTGTGTGTGGGGGGGAGGGGGAGTGGGAAATGGAGCACTTGTCTAGGTCTTGTCCTTACAATCCCAAAGAACTTTATGCTAACGGTAGTGGCTGCAAACTTTGTGGATATGTGGAATATTTCAAGAAAGATTATCTTGAAAGTAAGAAATCAGACTGAATGGTCACAATTGGTCGCTGAGCAAAGTGAATGAGTTCAGATTATGAAGAAATTTTGAATGTGCCCATAATACAGAAACCTAAAACAAAGACACCCAACGTTGTTAAATTTTGGCAAGCATTATTCATATTTGTCCTTTTATTCTATTTTATTGTCCTTT
This sequence comes from Sorex fumeus, assembly GCF_029834395.1. Lineage (NCBI taxonomy): Eukaryota > Metazoa > Chordata > Mammalia > Eulipotyphla > Soricidae > Sorex > Sorex fumeus. The sequence continues at coordinate 47,594,326 of NW_026606129.1, read as the reverse complement.
TTGCCTGAATATGGCAGAGTTGAGAAAGATGTGGAAGGAGAGGCTGATAAAATCCCAGGGCAGAAATAGGCCGCCAAAACGAAGAAATACAAAATTGATTGTCTGTACTTTTAACACACGTACGCTGGCATCTGATGCATCCATTGAGAACCTGATGGTACAAGCGCGAAATATCAAGTACAACATCGTTGGTCTGACTGAAATGAGAAGACATCAATCACATCACGCCGTTTTCAACACTGGAGAACTATTCCTTGGAACATGTGACAAAAGAGGCATCAGTGGTGTCGGTATCCTTGTCAACACAAACTTAGCCATGAGCATTGACTCATTCGAATGCCTAACAACCGGAATCAGACGATTACACTTGAATAGATGTGGCTCACTGCCGGCAGATTCTATCTTTTTTGTCTATGCACCAACATCCAATTATGGTGAAAGAGAACTTGAAAAGTTCTACATGGAGCTGGAGAAGTTCTATAAAGAAGATCACACCTTCTACAAGATCATTGTCGGTGATTTTAATGCCAAGATAGGACCAAGAAGATCATCCGATGAACTCCACATTGGGACCCATGGCCTAGAATGGAATGAACAGGGTGACAGACTGTCTGAGTTCATCGTGTCAACCAAGACCTTCCATGGTAACTCACAGTTCCAAAAGGCTGAATCTAAACGATGGACATGGGAGTCTCCCGGTGGACGGTTCCACAATGAAATAGACCACATCATATTCAATCGGCGGTTTTGCCTAACCGATGTTGCTGTTGTCCCAATATTCCAAACGGGATCAGACCACCATCTCCTTCGTGCAAAATTCTACCTCACAGAACGAGGAGAAAAGAATCCAAAGTTTAAGAAGAGAACTCCCAGAACGACTACCAACTGGGAGCTCTTTGGCTCTGTTGCGGCAACATGGGAAGATGCCGTCATTGACAACATTGATGAGGAATGCGATCGAATTATTCAGCACCTCCATGATTGTGCGAGGAATGCCGAGAGATAACCACAAAAAACCGCCTTTCTTCAAACACTCTTGAACTTATTCGCCAATGTGGCTTGGCACATGCCTCAGGCAACCGCAAGCGAATGTCTGAGCTGGCAAAACAATGCAGAGAAGCCATCAAGGATGACCTCAAAGACAGGAAAGCAGCAGTGCTGGTAGATGCAGCAGAAGCCAGGAAAAGCATTCATAATGCCTGCCTGTCCTTCACCAACTACAAGACCAAGATGACTGCCCTCCAACATCCTGATGGATCTATCACATCTTCCAGAAGGGCAATGGAGAAGATTATTCATAACTTCTACTCAGATCTCTTTAATAGCCAAGTCCACTTGCCCACATACCACATTCCGCATGATGGATATGTCATTCTCAATGTCCTCCCTTCCGAAATCCAACATGCCATCTCGTCGGTAAAGAAACGAAGAGCTCCTGGCCCAGACAAGATCAGACTTGAACACCTGAAGAACTTACCATCAGTACTCATCAATACACTGGCTCGGCTCTTCACACGCTACCTGTCTGAATGCAAGGTTCCATCCCAGTGGAAAACCAGCAGGACTGTACTACTGTACAAGAAGGGAGACATCCACGACATTGACAACTATTGCCCAATCTGCCTATTGTCTGTCATCTACAAACTGTTCACTCCAGTCATCCTGAATAGGATTAGCAGAACACTAGATGAAGGACAACCATGTGAAGAAGCTGGATTCCGAAAAGGATTCAGTACCATCGACCATATCCACACGATTACTAAGCTCATTGAGGTTTCTCAGGAGTTCAAGATGCCTCTCTGTTTAACATTCATTGATTTAAAGAAGGCCTTTGATTCTGTTGAGACAGAAGCGGTCATAGAAGCTCTAGCCAATCAGGGCGTACAAACTCAATACATCAGGATCCTTCGTGAACTCTATTATGGATTCACTACCAGGATCTCACCATTCTACAAAGAAGTAATCATCCATGTCAAGAGAGGGGTTCGGCAGGGTGATACCATTTCACCGAAACTCTTCAGTGCCACCCTCAAGAACATCATGCAACGACTGGAATGGAAAAGCATGGGAGTGAAGATAGATGGTCGGCAACTACATCACCTCCGCTTTGCTGATGACATCGTTCTAATAACACCAAACATCAGCCAAGCGGCACAAATGCTGGCCGACTTCGACTGTGAGTGTGGAAAGGTCGGACTACAGCTGAATCTTACGAAGACAATGTTTATGAGAAACAGCCTCGTTCCAGATGCTCCATTCGCTCTCAATGGAACCACCATCTCTGAATGCAACAGTTATATATACCTAGGTCGAGAAATCAACATGATGAATGACCTGGCACCTGAGTTGCGCAGGAGGAAGAGAGTGGCTTGGAATGCCTTCAAGAGCGTTGAAGAAATAACTAAGAGGACAAAGAACCTCCAACTACGAGCACATCTCTTCGATTCCACTGTTCTTCCTGCATTAACATATGCCTCAGAGACCTGGGCCCTACGAAAACAGGATGAGAATGCTATTAGGGTCTCTCAAAGAGGAATCGAAAGGGCTATCTTTGGAATATCACGATTCACTCAAATGAGAGATAGAATCCGGAGTTCTGATCTCCGACAACGCTCAAGAATCAGGGACGCTGTCTCATTTGCCAAGGCATCAAAAATCAGATGGGCTGGACACGTAATGAGGTTTACAGACAACTGCTGGACTAGAGCCATTACTGACTGGATTCCACGGGATGTCAAAAGATTGCGTGGACGCCCATCTACAAGATAGTCATTCTTCTTTGTCAAGACCCTGAATGATCAGTTTGAGGCTCTGCATATTCCTAGAACGAACAGATGCCATTGGGCTACCCTAGCACGCAACAGGGATGAATGGAGACGTTACTGGCACCCACTCAAGTAATTCGATGAATAATGGGAGATCAAGTGATCAAGTGATCAAGTCCTTTTTTGTATGGACACAAGAAGACAGTTTATGCTATGCTTTTGTAATGTGATTCTCAGTGTTATTTTCCTCCTGGGCATCTGTTTTCTAAGCCTCAGTTTACTTTCTAGCACCCCCAAAAGCAGGGTATCTACGAGGGACTGGATGGAACCAGGGCAAGTGGTAAGCTATGTGCTACCCTGGCATTGAGATGGTCTTGCCCAAAGTGTCATAATGCTTAACTATAAGTTAAGAGCTTGGTCATGGACAAATGCTGTCATGATCCAAAAAGTAGTAACTAGATTTGGTTACTGCTAGGGTTAGGAATGATTAATCTGACCTGCGCTCTGTAGTTTGAGTCTGTGGCAAGGTGTTCCCAGGAGGGTTTCCCTACAAACCCTCAATGTATCGCTTACTATGTCCATACAAAAATATCTAGGATTAAGATTTTGGTAGAGTTATTGGCTGAGGAAAGGAGAAAAACACCTTAGGAGGTATTTTGCTCTTGGGCAGTCGAGAAAGGCTTTGGGATACCCGTAGGTGGTGTTTCTGCCCTAGAGCCTGATGGCTCTCAGGAAGGGCTTTCTTATGTTGATTTGGCTACCAGACTGGGTGCAGTGTCAGCCCAGAGTGCTGGGGGGTTGGAGTGACAAGAAAGCTGGAGAGAGGGGAGAGAGTTGGAGAGAAGAGAGACAACCGGGCAGCAAGATGGAGTGCCCAGAGACTAGCAAGGGGGACAGAGGGAGAAGAATGTAAAAGAAAGAGGAGCAGGCACGTGGAGAGAGAGCACGCAGGCTGCAAGATGGAGCATGGAGAGATGAGCGGGAGAGATAGGAGACAGGAATGAGGGGCAGCATGAAACTAGAATGGAAGGCTCAGTGAAGAGACTGAGGCATTAGTGTGGGAAGAATGAAATAAATGGCATCTGATCAATCAAATGACTTGGCCCTCATTTTGCCCACTGTCTGCTCCATGACCCAGGCCATCCCGCCTGGGCAAGCAGCCCTGGCCCACCCGAACCTGGGCAGTGAGGGGGAGAGCCACTGGGCTGCTCCCCAGAGATATTATACAGTCAGTCATCACCTTTTAGTCCCAGTACGAACTAGGTCTAGTTTACAAGTTGGATGGAGCTGGGCTCCAGGAGACCTATCAGTGTGATGTAACTGTGGTCAGTTCTGCCCTTTAAGGACTACGGTCTAAGGAAGGAGAATTTTCAATAGGATTCTCTGAAAGAGCATCTTTCATCATCAGCAAGACCTTAGGTCTGTGGGGCTGGGGTGATAGTACAGCGGGTAGGGTGTTCACCTTGCACGCGGGTGACCCAGGTTCAATTCCCAGCATCCCATATGGTCCCCCGAGACCCACCAGGAATAATTCCTGAGTGCAGAGCCAGGAGTAACTCTTGTGCATCACTGGGTGTAACCTAATAAGCAAAAAACAAACAAACAAAAAAAAGTAGGTGTAACCAAACAGTTATATACAGGATTGAAATTCCTTATGAAAAGTTACAGAACAGCAAACTTTAATAAATCAATGTAGGGTCAGGCAGACAGTCCAAGAGGTAGTGCAAATACATGCCCAGCATATGAAAGACCCTACATGCCCCCATCCCATCCCACTGAGCACAGGCCTGAGATCACTGACCCATGCCAGGCCAACTGTGTAAGGAGTGGCTCCAGTTCCCCGAAAACTGCTGAGTGTAATCCCTGTTTTTAAAATATGACTTATGAGAGCTAGAGAAATAGTACAAGGGATAAGGGCCTTGCCTTGCATGTTGTCAATCCTGATTTGCTCATTATTATAGCATACAGTCCCCTAAACACAAAGTCAGGAACAACTCCTAAGAACCCCCTTGAGTGGATCCCCCCCAATTAAGTAGCACTGTACTGTACTCCCGTTGTTCATCTATTTGCTCAAGCAGGCACCAGTAATGTCTCACAACAAATTGTTAGACTTGTTGTTACTGGGGTTTTTTTTGGCATATTGAATAAGTCACGAGTAGCTTGCCAGGCTTTGCCATGTGGGCGAGATATTCTCGGTAACTTGCTGGGCTCTCTGAGAGGGACAGAGAAATTGAACCCAGGTCGACTGCATGCAAGACAGAAGTCCTACCCGCTGTGCTTTCACTCCAGCGTCCCCAATTAAGTAAAAATAATAATTTAATTAAACTAAAGGGCTATGTATTCAATTATAATTTTCCACACTTTTGTAAAGAATCAACCTTAATAAGAACCAAACTTATTTTATAAATAAAAATCAACATGGATGACTCCAGAGAGAGAGTTTTCATTGAAAGTCCATAATATGCCCTTGTGGGTTACATCTTGAGCAATTTTTCAGTCCCTACCAAGTTTTCAATTCTTACAGTATCTTCTAATATCTAGCCACAACTTTCCAAACTGGCACTGTTTATTTTTCCCCCTTTTTTCCTTCCTTATCATTATCAAAATAAAGCCTTCCCTTTTTCCCATAACCTAAATCTACAGACTGAAAGGAATTCCTAGATACAAACTTTCAGATCAACTGCATTTTCTGTGTGAGTAATTTTTAAACTGCTGGGGCAACTGGACCTACTAGACAATACACCAGCACCCATGAGGTCTCATGAGAGACCTAATATTGCATAGTAGGGAGTGAATTGACCAAACTGTTCACTATCAGGTGACAGGTGACACAAATAATGCTTCAGGCCCTGAGAAATAATACAGAGTATAAGGAATTTGCCTTGCATTAAGCTGGCCTAGATTCTGTCTCCAGCACCACATATGGTTCCCCCATCAACACCAGGAGTGCTCCCTGAGCACAGAGCGAGGAGTAAGCACCAGGTGTGGTCCAAATACTACCCCCACTAAAAACTAAATAAATGAATAAATAAAACTTCACACTCAACATCTGGAAACCACATTCTCCAAATGTACTTGGAACTCCAAAACTGAATTTGTGTAATTACTAACCTTATATTTGTTTTATTTTCACAGAAAACCCCTCATTGTATGCCACACTTGGACTGCTCCAAACATTCAGAAGCTCTCTTCTACCCCCAAGACCCAACAGATGCTGTAGTTGATCTATAAAAGTCAAAGCAGCCTAACAAAACAAAGAGGGATGTTTCAAAATTCTAAGAGGCAACTGGCAATGATTCTTTGCCTGGTTGAACTTTAGGCAGGCTCCTGAACTTTTCCCTGGCTTTTCTATCTAAAATCCAGTTAGACAAGAACCCTGCAACATCCGTTTTTGAAAATAATCCACCCTCTGTATCAGATCACTCGTGATGCCCAGTCCACCAGGATACTCACAATCCCCTATGGTGTCTCATGATGTTGGCCTGTCTTTAGCAACACTCCTTGGACTGGGTTATGCTCTTTATCCCTGATGTTCCCTCTTTGTATCTATCCATTCATTGCTCCCCACCACCTGCTCCTTGGCTTTAAATTTTCACTTGCTCTGATTCATTTAGAATGGAGATCAATCTCCATTTCCCCCTGCAAAATTCTGTTGCAATGATGTGGATAGCTTACCTTTGGAGAAAGTCTGCCGTACTGTGTCTAACTCTTTCCTTAAGTGTTGCTCCTCTCTCTACCCATCTCTCTTGGAGACTGGTTGTGTAAGTGTCATCAAGTGATTTAATCTTTCTTCCCTTGAGTATCTTGGCTGCAAATCTTCTGCTTTCTCACCTTGGAGCCACCCACACCCCAACTCTGTCACCTCAGGATCTTCCTACCAAGAAATATTTAACTTAACATGTCCTTCTTTAACCACAATTTCCTCTGATTTCTAGTCTCTTGTCCTATTATCTTATACCATGATCCCTATCCAATTTTCACCCCAGTAAGATCTCCGGCAGCATGGAACCACCACTGTTTTTCTATTATCAAGATTTTATTGTCTTTGATACAAAGACAGCTCACTGAATAGGAAAAATTATTTACTCAATACCCATCAATAAGAGGTTAATAGCAAAGATATATAAAGCACTGGTAGAACTTTGTAAGAAAAAACCTCCAATCCCATCAAAAAATGGGGAGAAGAAATGAACAGAAACTTCCTCAAAGAAGAAACTCAAATGACTAAAAGGTACATGAAAAAACGCTTTACATTGCTAATCATCAGGGTGATGCAAATTAAAACAACAATGAGATATCATCTCACACCACAGAGACTGGCACATATCCAAAAAAAACAAGAGCAGCCAGCGCTAGCTGTATGTGGGGAGAAAGGTACTTTCATTCATTATTGGTGGGAATGCTAACTGCTCATGCCTTTTGGGAAAACAATATGGACATGCTCATAAAACTAGAAATTGAGCTCCCCTTTGACCCAGCAATACCACTTTTGGGGATATACCCCAGGCCTCAAAAATATACAGAAGAAATGACATCTGCACTTGTATGTTCATTGCAGCACTATTCACAATAGCCAGAATCTAGAAACAACTCTAGTCAATATCGTCTACACGCTATTTCCTGACATCTTTCCCCACAAGAACCCTGTCCCGGACTCCATCTAGCAATCCCACTGTTATTTATCCCATATACTGGAGAAATTTAATTCATCCAATCTGAAGACACCACAAAGGGCTGACCTCTAAACTCAGCTGCATCTATAATTAGAAAGCATGTGAAGTGACCCAGTCCAGGCTGTTTACAGCCCAGAAAATGTTTGTTAGCTCATCTCTACAAGGCTGGTTGCCTTGTCACTCAGTGGGAATCCACAAATAAGATGTCTCTAATAGTTCTCAGAGGGTCAGAGCTTGACATACAGAACCCGTTGGTGAGTTTGTGTTTGCTGTTCTCAGCAACCCTTCAACACAGGAGCAAGGGGCAATTTCTCTCAGAGGCCTCAAGGCAATTTCTAGACTTTATCAGTCTTTCACCCTGCCACTTCCAGAATCATTTGTCACCTCCTTCCTGGACAATATGACCACCCCCAGAAGACTTCAGGACTGGGTTCTCATTTGTATTTATCTGCATTTCTTTGCATAACACTCAATCCATCTTCTGGATTTATCCTTCTGTCCCCCACCCTTCCCCCCACCCGCCACACCCATGGCCACTGCCTTTGACCTTCAGGTTTCAGCCTGCCCAGATCTCCCTGCACGGCATCTGAAGGTCTCACATTGTCTCATTCCTCCAGTCTCAAATGGTGGATCCTCCTCCTCAAGCACTGGAGCAGTTTCAGCATTTCCTACTAAGAAAGCCAATACCCAGAGATGTCTACCTCTGAGAAGAGGAGTCATTCGGCTGTTCCCTCTTCCCTTCTGTTGTGGTGACTTCTGTGGAGTAGGGAGAAGAGAGGTGGCAGCCTAGAGAGGGGAGTCTGCCGCTGTCCTCTCTACCCACTGCAGTTACCAGTCACTGGGAAGATTGGGACTGATGAAAAGTGCTGCAGGCAAAAAGATTGAGGGGAGGGATGGTAATGAGTTTTTTTTTTAATAATATAAATCAGAAGTTGCCTGGCCTTAAAGTGAATTAAAGGCATGATGACCACCCACCTTTGAGATGCAAATTCTGAGCTCTGGAGATGGAGAAAATGAGCCACTTCCTAGATGCAATAGACACTATCCCCAACCAGAGTAGGGTGGATCACATCAGAAAAGGAGAAGTTACAGGAGAATAAACTTATTTATTTTTATTTCTTTATTTTTTTAGTTCTTGATCTTTAGACCACACTCATTTGTGCTCAGGGTTTACTCTTGTTGAATAATTTTTCACATGGAAGGGTATAGAATTTTATCAACTGCCTTTTCTGGTCAGTGGATATAAACACGAGGGTTTTCCCCTTCCTTCTGTTAGTTTGGTACGTTATTTTGATTGTTAGGGCTGGAGCGATAGCACAGCGTGTAGGGCGTTTGCCTTGCACGCAGCCAATACAGGTTCGATTCCTCCATCCCTCTCAGAGAGCCTGGCAAGCTACCGAGAGTATTTCGCCCTCAAGGCAAAGCCTGGCAAGCTCCCCATGGTGTATTTTATATGCCAAAAAACAGTAACAACAAGTCTCGCAATGGAGACGTTACTGGTGTTCACTCGAGCAAATCGATGAACAATGGGAGGACAATGCTATTACAGTGCTACAGTGCTATTTTGATTGTTGCATATTAAACAATAAAAGAATTCCAAGAATAAATCCCACTTGGTCATGATATATTTACCTTTGATATACTATATTGACAAACTTGGTGTGCTAGTGGATCTTTTCTGTTTTCTTTTTTCTGTTTTGGGGTCAAACTGGCAGTGCCCAGGGTCAATGTGATATTTGCAAAACATATTCCCCACATGTTGAGGCATCTCCTCCTGCCCTGCATATATTTTGTTGATAACTTTTGCATACACTCTGTTCAAGTTTTTCTTTTTCCCCCTTTAAAAATTTTTTTCTTTTGGGGGGCTATTGGTTTTAGGGCCACAGCCTGCTCTGCTCAGGGCTTACTCTTTGCTCTGTGTTCAGGGATCACTCCCAGCATTCTGGGAGAACCATATGTTATGACAGAAATCAAAGTCAAGTTTCCTGTGTGCAAGGCGAGCACCTTACTTGCTTTGCTATCTCTCAGGCCCCAGAATTTTTATTTATAGGAATGTGTCCGTTTTATTTAGATTGCACAATATTTTGGGGGTGGGAGAGTGGTTTTGGGGCCACACCCGGTGGCATGGGTTACACATTTTTTTTTACTTTAGTGTGCAATTGCTCATCATCTTCTTTTAAAACTTCTTTATTTTTACATTAGAAATAGTGTTCCTACTGATTATTTGAGTCTTTTTTTCCTTATCAACCTTATAAAGGAATGTCAGTTTTGCTGATATTTTAAAGGAATTATCTCTCATTTTTTTGTGAATGTTCTCCATTGCTTTTCCCTATTCTCTCTTTTTAAGCTAGTCTCTACCATAAACTATTATTTCCTTCTGCTAGATTTGGGTTTGTTTGTTTTGTTTTTTATAATTTCTTAAAGTGAAAAATTAGATTGCTGATTTGAGAGCTCGTATTTCCTTTCACATAAGCATTTACAATCAATAAAGTCTGTAGTTTTTCATTTTTATATATCACTTATCCTTCAAAAAACAAGAAGACCTCTAAACCAAATTTTAAAAAGAGAACTAAATTATGTCACAGCTAAAGACATTTGACAATCCCCAGCAAAGGAAGAAAATGATTCCACATAGAAAGATATTAGAGATAGCTATTCAACAATTTAAGATTTTATAACTAAAATGTTTTAATAATCTGACCAACATTGTGGGGAAGAAAAATAGAATCTCAGCAAATACATAGAAGAAATAAAGGCCAATGGAAATTTTAGAACCATAACTACAATGACCAAAATTAAAAAGAAAAAACCTCAGGGAATCATTTGACATAGGTTAGAGATATTAAGAAAACTTACACCAGGCAGAGACAAAAAGGATTCTTTTTTACTTTACCCAGGATTTTATTTAAGGCTATTCTCCTTGGCAGAATGTCCTGACCCTGTGCCAGACTGTCATTACCGATGCACCACTGAGGGGGGCAGGTTGAGTTTCTCTCCCTGCCCCAAGCAGAACCCTGGCGGCCAAAAACTTCCAGAATCTAACTGCCACCGTGCTCAAGGCTACTCTCCACATGTGCAGACGAGCCTCACCCAAGGGGGAACCAGCAGAAAAACCCAGGTATGTGGACCCATGACTGAGATCTCCAAGCCTGCTCAGAGCAGGACTGGGCCTCCTCCCCCCAATTCCCCACTTTTCCAGTAACTTGGCAGTTACACCTACAAACTGCCTCCGATGTCATGTAATCTCATCAATTATCAAGATCCAGAAATCATAAACTAAAGCCACACAGAATTTCCAAGGGGATCTTATACTCTAGCCCACTTACCAAAAGTAGCACACGTTTGTTTGGTCTAACATACTTGCTTGCATTCTCTTATATTCAGGCTTAAATGGCTCCAGAATGAAATACAACAACCTTCACACACTTCCCTCTTATTGTGGTGGGAATGTGCTCAGTGGTGGGATCGGTGTTTGAATATTATCTGTAATGAACTATTCTGAACTACCTTATGAATATAAAGGTAAAGGTAAAGGTAAAGGCCCTCCCGTTGATCGTCGATTTGCTCGAGCGGGCCCAGTAACGTCTCCATTGGAGACTTTGTTGTTACTGTGTTTGGCATAACGAATACTCTCGGTAGCTTGCCGGGCTCTCCGAGAGGGGAGGAGGAATCGAACTCGGGTCGGCCATGTTGGCCGCTTGTAAGGCGAACGCCCTACCGCTGTGCTATCGCTCCATAAAATATATAAAAATTGCGAAAAAAAGAGACTATTCTCCTTGGGATCAAAATGATAGAAATAGAATAGACTGATCAAATTAAACTATGATTAAACAAAAGGCAAGAGAATTTTAAAGTGCTGGGGTGAGCTGTGAGAAAATACTGGACAATATAAGGAGAGGGATTGGTCAATGTGATTTTGATCTTTTGTGTTTACTAACTAGTACTTATCCAAGGTTCCTACCTTTTCATATCAACCAAGAGATAGGGGATCTGTATTACTTGATGATTACATTTTGTTTTTTTAACTTTTTCTGATTGAGGTACTGTGATTTACTACACTGTTAATGATGGTTTCCTATATACATAATTCGCTACTGTATCCACCTACTTCCTTCAAGGTTCCCAAATGCCTCTTCCTTTCAGCTACCCACCATGAACTTAGTTGTGTGGGTCATTTCTCCCCTTGTGCTGCCTTTGAATCTTTGTTGTGACTCTGCTATGTATCTTTAAGTCCCACAGTGTGGGAAAAATCATTCTGTATCTGACTTTCTTCACTCAATATGATTCTAGTTCCATCCAGGTCCCAGAAAATTGAATGATTTTGGCTTTTCTTAGAGATGCATAGCATTTCATTGTGCATATAAACCACAACTTCTTGATCCATTCATCTATAGTTGGGTTTTTGGGTTATTTCAATATCTTGAAATAAGATATTGAACTAAATTCCCCAATTAATATCAGTGTGCATATATCCTTTCAAATTAATATTTTTTAAGAAAAAAAAAAGCATGGTCATTCCCATCACCCATGTTGCTTTCCATAGAGGCTGAACAGATGACAGGTGAGCTGTGAGAAAATTTTGGGAAAACATGGCTTATAGGGTTTTTAGGCTACAGGTGAGCATGGGAAGATTCAGCATATTAGTGATATTTCAAGAGAAAGATCCCACCAACAGTGGATGAGGGTTCCTTGCTCACCACACCTCATCAGCATTGTTTCCAGATTTTATCATATATGTCGTCACTGGCATGAGATGATATTGATGATTATATTTTAGGAGCATGGCTCCCAGGTACTTATAATATACTTTCCTGAATTGTAAAACTTTCAAAATCCTGGAACAAATTTTATTTATGATCTACAGGAGGAGAGAAAGATTTTGCAATTACAAGTTGTCTAAAGTGATATCTTAAGAAAAAGGTAGACAAGAGTCTATTGTCACAAAGAAATATGTTTAATGTTTAGTCAAGTTGAGGGGGATAGTAAGGCCATCTTGTTCAGTTCCCGCTTTGTACAAGAGGAACCAGTTTTCTCATTAAGCAGTTTAGACAGCTTGTCTGTGTCAGTTTGTCTTTGCAGATATCTGTTGTTGAAGTGTTAATTAAATCATCTATTGAAACTTGACAGTAGAAGATACTTAAATGCTGCAAAAAACAAGTATTAGTGAGGGACATTTCAGAGGAAAAAGGAAAAATATTAATGATCAGTGAAGGTTATAAACCTTGTTTCTAGAACTAGTGGGCAGTTGGCTGAGAAGACTTAGATATTGGGTTCAAACCAGTTGAGTGAGGATGACAATGGCAATCTGACAGATTTGCTGGTGAAGAGCTTTAATGTTTTTTTGTGTGTGATGGAAGACATCACAGAGGCTTTGGTAAGATCAGACTACAGGCACAAAGCATGAAAAACGTGAGTGTTGCTGTAAGCTTTCTAAGTGACTCAGGTGACAGCAGTTATAGACACAAAGACATCCATGTGATGAGCTTTGTGGTGATGGGTCCCTACAGGACAATCTATAGGCAACATTTTCCAATGCAAACAAAACTGCCCCCAGCAGAAGGTAGGTTTGCTGGAATTATGTGAAATTATGGTGGTGGAGAGAGTAGTGACCTTATTTGAAATTGGAGGGTGGTGGTGGTGGTGGTGTTCTATTTATTCACTTAGAGAATGTATATTTTATGGGGGGGTAAGTAACTTTTATTTCATGAAAGGAAATTGGAGGCCAAATAAGTTTGAGGACCTCTGAGAGTTTCAGGGAAGTCCAATTCTAGTTCTCACTGACAACAAGACAGGAAGGTGAGAGAAAGATTTGAGACTTTATTTATTTACTTACTTTGGGTTTTGGGGGCCACACCTGGTGATTATCAGGGTTACTCCTTGTTCTGCACTCAGGAGTTACTCCTGGCAGTGCTGAGGGGGTCTTATGAGATAACCTTGGACGGAATCCGGCTCTGCTTTGTACTAGGCAAGTGCTCTACTATCTCTAGTCTCAGAATTGGATACTTTATTTGGAGATGCACAGTCACTGAAAAAAATTAAAACCTTTCTAATTTGGTCAAATTTGACAAAATGTGTAAGATTTCATGGTCCAATTCAATTACACATATGGTAACAAAGACATGTAGTTTATAAAGAAGTGAAGAATAAGTAGTTTATAAAAAGGCAAAGACCATGAACAAGATGACCCAATAACCCAGAGGGTGTGCTGCAGCATTATATTAAAGGACATCATATATACAGTCACCTTTTGATCAGATAATCAAAGTAAGATAATTCTCTTTGCAAAAAAATGTCCAATCTCATTAGAGCTGGCTCTTTTCATATATGTGGCAAAAATAATTCACCACAGTAGACCTTTTAAAGTTTGCTTTTCTAGAACTCTTGATAAAGTAATGTCATATTAAAATTCTAAGAGCCTCTTAAAAAAGGTCTTGCCAAGAATTCACTGTCAACTTTTAGCATCAATAAATATAGATTTGAGTGAATACTTCTCTTGGACTATCACAAATATGCTGAATCTTCCCAAAGTGACCTTCCATGCTCACTTGTAGCCTAAAAACCCTATAAGCCATGTTTTCCCAAAAGAGTTTATGGATATTGGCTCTATAAAATTTGTCTTTATAGACTGATATACTTTATCGTGCCTTTAAAATTGTCTGGATATTTTTTATGCTATAAATAATTCTTAAGTATGGCATTCTTAGTATACAGCATTTATCCCCTCCCCAACACAAAAACATTAATTTGAAAGATATGTAGATGGATGCTCATTGCAAAACTTAGTTCAATATCCAAGATATAGAAACAACCCGAATGCCCAACTATGGATGATTGAATCAAGAAATTGTGGTATCTATATACAATGGAGTACTTTGTAGCTTGAAGAAAATACAAAATCCTGCAATTTGCCATGATGTGGTTGAAACTAGAGGAAATAAGTCAGACAGAAAGGGACTGATCTCTCATATGTGGGACTTGCTTAAAGGTATCTTTATATGCTCATTGATTTTGTTTGTGCAACATTTTGGCATCATAAGTAAGTAAAGTAAAGGCCCTCCCGTTGATCATCAATTTGCTCGAGCGGGCCCAGTAACGTCCCCATTGGAGACTTTGTTGTTACTGTGTTTGGCATATCGAATATGTCACGGGGAGCTTGCCAGGCTCTGCCGTGCGGGCGAGATACTTTCGGTAGCTTGCCGGGCTCTCCGAGAGGGGCAGAGGAATCGAACTCGGGTGGGCCATGTTGGCTGAGTGCAAGGCAAACGCCCTACCGCTGTTAGTACAGCGCTATATTTAGAGTAAAAGGATTGCTAGCCCAGAGGGTATGAATGGTGAGAGGTTGGCGGCGGGGGGTCAGGGGGGTGAGGAGGGGGGGGGATTGGTGTGATAATCAAGAGGAAGCCAAAGGTATTATTTGTGGTGATGCGATTGTTTTGTTTACTGACTGCAATGCCAACTACACAATGCACGCCTGTTTGCCTTGCACGCAGCCAGCATGGCCCACCCGAGTTCGATTCCTCCGCCCCTCTCGGAGAGCCTGGCAAGCTTCCGAGAGTATCTCGCCCGCCCGGCAGAGCCTGGCAAGCCACCCATGATGTGTTCGATATGCCAAACACAGTAACAACAAAGTCTCCAATGGAGACTTTACTGGGCCCGCTCGAGCAAATCGATGATCAATGGGAGGGCCTTTACTTTTACTTTTACGCTCAGGGTGATTGGCATTACACCCAGAATTCACACATGTAAAGCAAGCAAACTGCTGAGCTACAGTTCTGCTTTGTAGTAATATCTAATTTCTATTATTGGTCCTTTATTATAATTATGTACGCTGTAGCCATTGAAGAAACCTAATGAAGCATCCATTGAACTTCACCATGCTTTGTTTTGTGGAACCATAATATATATTATTACCTGTGAATCTATGATTATATTAAAATAAGAAGTTTCAAAACAATTTTTTAAAATTTTTGTTAGTGACACATCATGAGGTATAGTTGTAGACTTACAAATTTTTGTGCTTGGGTTTCAATTATACAATGATCAAAAATACCCATCCCTTCACCAGTGCCCATTTCCCACCACTGTGGATGCCATTATCCCTCTCAGCCCCCAGCCCCCGCATCCCACCCTGACTCTGTAGCAGGGCATTCCCTTTTGTTCTTCTCTCTTATTGGGTGTTGTGGTTTGCAAAAGAGTCAATGAGTGACAATCATGTTTGGTTTATAGTCTACTTTCAGCATGCTTCTCCCATCCTGGGAGAATCATCCCAACACTATTTATTTGGTGTTCCCTTCTCTATCTGAGCTCCCCTTTCCCCTAGCATGTGTGGTTGGCCTCCAAGCCATGGAGTAAAATTCCTGGTACTAATCTCAGCCATGGATTCGGAGGATTAACATTGTCAAAATGGCAATACTTCCCAAAGCACTGTATAAATTCAACGCGATCCCTATTAGGATACCCATAACATTCTTTCAAAGAAATGGAGCAAACACTCCTGAAATTTATATGGAACAATAAGCCCCCACGAATAGCTAAAGCAATTCTTGGGAAAAAGGAAATGGGAGGAATCAACCTCCCTAACTTCAAACTCTACTACAAAGCAGTAATAATTAAAACAGCATGGTACTGGAACAAAGGCAGAGCTGTAGACGAATGGAACAGGGTTGAATATACTGACATCTCCCCCCAAGCATATGATCATCTAATCTTCGATAAGGGGGCAAAAAAAGTGAAGTGGAGCAAGGAAAGCCTCTTTAACAAGTTGTGCTGGCAAAACTGGATGGCTACATGCAAAAAAGTGGGCTCAGATCTCTGCCTAACTCCATGTACAAAAGTAAGATCAAAGTGGATTAAAGACCTCAACATCAGACCGGAATCCATAAGGTACATTGAGGAAAAAGTTGGCAAAACCCTCCATGACATAGAAGCTAATGGTATCTTCAAAGATGTCACGCCACTGGCCAAGCAAGTGAAAACAGAGATAGACAAATGGGACTATCTTAAACTAAGAAGCTTCTGCACCTCCAAAGAAACAGTGACCAAAATACAAAGACAGTCTACAGAATGGGAAAGGATATTCGCCAAATACACATCCGGCAAGGGTATATCAAGGATATACAAAGTACTGGTTGAACTCCACAAGAAGTAAACATCCAATCCCATCAAAAAATGGGGAGTTGAAATGAATAGAAACTTTCACAAAGAAGAAATCCGAATGGGTAAAAGGCACATGAGAAAATGCTCCACATCATTAATCATCAGGGAGATGCAGATCAAAACAATTTTAAATACCAGTTTTGGAGTCTATTTGACAGAAAAGCATTTAGGGGTGGGACCTCCAAAGCATAGTTCAGGGGATCCTGGTGCCACTCTGCAATATTAAATACCCATAGTTCAATGTTTGGACCACCGGTGCTGGGGGCCACTAGGGCCACATCCTGTGGTGCTCAAGGCTATGCAATGCCAGGAATATCACTCAGGGCCTCATGGCCCACTTTTTCCCAAGAAGGCAGTAGATTCTATTCAGTGAAACAATGAATAAACCAAACGTCTACCTCACCGAACTTGCATTCGAGTTGGTGGGAGGGTGTGAGATAGAAATAACACAGGTACATCCTGCTTTTTTGAATGTTTGCTTAATACCACTTGGCTTTTATGAAATACCTACATAAGTGTCATATTTGCTGATCAGAAGAAATCCTGAGAGGATTTTTGCTTTTGTGCCCAAAGACAAAAAGTGGAAATCATGTTCAGCACTTATTTTGTGCAACTGTTCTAGACGTAGTGCACACCCTGGGCAGGGAATGGGCCACCCTCCCCTACACCAACCCACGCCCACCAGCTCCTTTTCCTGGAACTACCATATGTGGCTTGTCTTTATCATGCCACTTCTGCTTTTACTAGATGCTAGTGCTATTGTAGTGTTATTTGGTATGATCTGGTAGATTACTTGCGGGAGAGGGGTCCCAGAAACTCTCAAAGTTTATGCCTTATAAATGAATGATAACTGATTCTTTGCTTTATGCCATTTCAGCTTAAGAAAGGTTTTATAGGAACATTCTTTTTATCGATGGTGGGGGAACCTGTATAAAATTCAGTAGAATCAGGTGAGAGAGGACAGAGAACGGCAAGGTACAGAGAGTGACGTGTTTTGTGCTGGTTGTCAGAGGAAGTCTCTCTGATTAGGTAATGACACTGGGGCAAAGACAAACCAGTGAGAAGAGAGGAAGAAGGTCATGTATTCTTCTCAGTGAGATGCTAAGGGAAGATTGAAGAGAAAATGCTATGGTTGCGATGGAAGCTTGAGAAATAATAGCCAGGGGATCAATGTGACAGAAGCAGAGAGAAGGAAGAAGAGTTGTCACGAACACAATGGGACCAGAGCACATAAGAGTTCACAATCACACACTGGATAGTGGTGGTTTTGTCATAGAAGAACCACATGTAAAATGTCAAAACCAAAATTCCTATTGCCTTGTGACATCTTGACTTTCCTAACGAGCACCGTTTCACTCAGGTATTAGTTACACTTGTGCCAAGCTTACTGTGACTCCTGATAGCAACATTTCTTCCTTTGTTTGATTGTATTGTGTTTTGTTTATTACAATCCTTAAGAATTAAAAATATGCTGCAATGTTCCCAGGAAGAGGCCAGATCCAACAATTGCCAGAGGGAAAAAAATGCAAACAAAAAAGGTAGAGTGATTAAGGACTATAAAAAGTGGAATATTAGTCATGGTGGTTGCTCACAGTTAGGAATGTTCCACTCTGCCTTGACAACTATCCTAGAAAACAAGAACCAAGTGACAGAAACTAGGGGCCATCAAGAAAGCCCAAGGCCTGGGACACATTATGGGAAAATCAGGCTCAATCCCTTCCACCACTTGGACCACAGAGCACTGAGCCAGGAGTAGCCTCAGCACCACAAGGCGTGGCACAAACCAGACAAAGCAAAGTCAAGTCACAAAAGCTAATAAGTTATCTGCTTAATTGAAAGTAAGGCAACTAACAATACTTTAAAAAGTTTCTCTATGAGCTATGGAAAAATTTCTACTGACCTGGATTGAAGATAAGACACACAAGTATAACCCTCTCAGCTCTGCAGAGATCATGAAGAAAGTAGAGTTTGCTTTTCATGTTGGCAAAAAAAAAGGAGGGGGGAACTAGACCCTGCCAAGATGTTGAACTTACCTGCCAGCTCTATGTGGTTTTTGCCGTCGATTCTCAAACATTTTACACCTATTATTGGACCATGGTTGAAAACCTCTGGCATAAACAATTCAAAAATTATAATTCATTTCATAATGGGACAAGTGGTGAGTCATGAATGCTGATGCTAAGACAGCTGGAAAAAGTTTTTGAAAGCCATAGATAAAATAGTGGGCTGGAGCGACAGCACAGTAGTAGGGCGTTTGCCTTGCACACGGCCAACCCAGTTTCAATTCCTCCGCCCCTCTTGGAGAGCCTGGCAAGCTACTGAGAGTATCTCGCACGCACGGCAAAGCCTGGCAAGCTCCCCATGACGTAGTTGATATGCCCAACACAGTAACAACAAGTCTCACAATGGAGATGTTACTCGGCCCACTCGAGCAAATTGATGAACAACGGGAGGACAGTGGACAGTGGACAATAGACAGATAAAATAGAAAAATTACTTGCCAGAGCAAATCTTCATTACCAGTTTAAAACTCCCTATTCTGGGAAGGAATGTTTCATAGGGCTTTCCTCCACAAGGAGGTCAAGTAATTCCAGAATTCATTGATTGAAAGGTAACGCTGCAGGCTCCAAACAAATCTGTGATCTGACCCAGTGAAAACCTCAAAGTCTTCGGGCATATCAATAAACACACACACACACACACACACACACACACACACACACACACACACTGCCAGCACACTGCAGGATCTATGAGAAGTCTTAGATCACCCCAAGTCCATTTCCAAGATACTCTCCGAAATTGCCATGCCAGGAAAATGCAGAAAGTGGAAGAATATTCACTCTGTGGTGCTCACACAATCATGACATCATTTCATGATACCTTTCCCAGAATATGCCACATCCTTCACAGGCACAGGACTGTACATTACTTGGTAAGCTTGGAATACTTTTCTGAGCAGGCCCTCCCTTTCCCTCTGCCTGTAATTTTTTCTTCCTCCCTTATTTTTCCTTTTTCTGCCTTGCTCCGCTTTCACCCTGCAGTCAACTTGCCTGTGTTTACCTAGAACACCAATGCCTCCTTAGCCCAACAAAACTCTACCTCCCCAAAAATCAGCCTGACTGATTTTCCTGGGAATCTGTCCCTGACTCCCAGAGCTCATTGAACCGCTTCTCCCTGTGTTTTTACAGTGCCTGCGAGGAAAGCCTGGTGATTCCCCATTTCAATGGACTAGAATTTTCTCATAGTCAGTCATTTTGTATTTTGTGCCTGTAGTGCCTCTCTGGCCGCCCCCCCCCCCCCCCCTGCAGAAGTACAGATGCTCTGGCTTGTTCTTTTGATCTGAGTCTCCTTTATCTATGCCTGGTCTTTGGATCAGGCTCTGTATAGCAGAGTATCTCTCAGAGCAGGAATGGATTCTATGAGTCCAAGCTATATTTTTGTCAAACATATTTAAGTGGAGGAAGAAATTATAGTAATACGTGATGACAGTCTTGCCTTCTCCCTGTGCTTCTTCCATATTTCGTGTTCTCATCAGCAGGTGACCTGCTAACTAAATGAGTCAGCTGAGTATTGTATTATTCATTTATTCAGTAAAATTAGTAGGATGAAGAGTGTTGTCAGACGACCTGTTGGTATGTGCAGAGGAATCCGGCACTCCCTCTCTAGACAGAAACTTACTCTAAATATACACCTTACTCTTTTAGATCTAACTATAGATCTTTAGTATTAGGCATAACTGTATATCTTACTCTAGTACAAATCTTCAATTTAGCTATACCATTCAACCCACGAACTTCACTTCAGGTATGATCCTAGAAGATTATTTGTCCAAGAACAGCCATTGTTGCCTAGTGAAGAGCTGAAGGCAGCAAAAATGACTGAATAAATCCTGGTTAAATTAAGTTCTAGTATACTCAAGAAGTACATTCTATGTCAACATTGAAAGTTATTTCAGAAAACTGAAACACACACAATACAATGATAAGTAAGAAAAATTGATAACAATTTACCCTCAACTTCAACCCCTACCACAATAAAGATGTCTAGAAAGAAATACCTCACAACATTCTAAGTGGTTATTGATGCTTTGTTATTATTGAGGAATTTTTTATTTTATTGATGTTGTGCTTCTCTTCACTTTCTATAATAATAATAATAAAATATAAAATTAGTTTAAGCATTTAAAATATGAGTTGGAGGAGTAACACCTTACCTCATGCCACAAAAATTAATTTCAGGCTGGTTATGGTCCACAAGGGCTAGAGCGATAGCACAGCGGTAGGGCATTTGCCTTGCATGCAGTCAGCTCGGCCAAGCCGGGTTCAATTCCTTCCCCCCTCTCGGAGAACCCGGCAAGCTACCGAGAGTATCTTGCCCTCACGGCAAAGCCTGGCAAGCTACATATTCAATATGCCAAACACAGTAACAATAAGTCTCAAAATGGAGACGTTACTGGACCCGCCCAAGCAAATCGATGAATAACAGGAGGACAGTGCTATAGTGCTATGGTCCATAAATGAAGAAAGTTTGAAAAGAGAATATAGAAGACCATTTCAATTCCAAGGAAGGATTTCAAGTCAAGGCTGAAGGACTCTTCAGCAGAATATGTAGCATTGCACTGTCACTGTCCTCCCATTGTTCATCTATTTGCTTGAGCGGGCACCGGTAACATCTCACAACAAATTGTGAAACCTGTTGTTACTGTTTGTGGCATATTGAATATGTCACGGAGAGCTTGCCAGGCTTTGCCTTGCGGGTGAGATACTCTCATTGGCTTGCCGGGCTCTCCGAGAGGGGCGGAGGAATCAAACCCAGGTCAGCACGTCGGCTGCATGCAAGGAAAACACCTTACCTGCTGTGCTATCGCTCCAACAAAATATGTATTCATAAAATATTGATGCCTAGCAGCAGACTCAACAGATACCAGGGCCTTAAAGCACTGGTCCTCAATTGCCCATTGCCAGGTCTGCAAGTGTGGAATGGTCAGAAACTCGTAGCCTATCACTTTAGTTATAATTGCTGGTCTGTGAACTAGTTTGCAGAAAGGGTCCAGTCCTCATAAATAAAAGTAACATCCATTTTCTACTGTTGATGCAAGTCAGCAATGGGGTGGACTTAGCCAAGCAGTTCTTGTGGTCGCTGTCGGACTCACTCATTCAGTTATAGTTAGGCTACATGGAGACTGGCTTTTAGCAGGGCCAATGGGTACCCAGGGGCTGCAGGTTGTCTTTCTCATGACCTGGTGGTTAGCCAGGAACTTATTTCCATAGCAGTCGGAAGAACTCTGAGAAAGAGCCCCACTACTACTTCATTCCCTGGATCAAAGCAAGGGTCGAGACTCAACAAGGATGGAGATAGGATTGGGGAAATAGTTCAAGTGGTACAGTACGTGCCTACTCTGTTTCCTGAATTTGATGTACCACCTAGCAATGATGAGCACAGGGCTGTTGGGACTGCATCACCTACGGTGCCTGGACAGTCTGGGCAGTGCCAAGGAGAGGCATTGTGGGGAATGAACGGGTTCCCCACCCTCAGCACCTCTGGGTGTGACCCCTCCCAAAAAAACTGAGGATGAAGATAGGTTTCTCCTCCTGATAACATTGCAGTCATTTATATTGCTTATCATAAAGACAAATACTCAAATTGTAAAGCATTTGAATACATTGAAATTTAGAAGTTCTATATGAAAAATAATGAATTGACTGTGCATTACTTTTTTTTAATACACAGAAGAGGATCATTTTTTATTATTTTTTTTTCTTTTTGGGTCACACCCAGCCATACACAGGGGTTACTCATGGCTCTGCACTCAGGAATTACTCCTGGCGGTGCTCAGGCCACCATATGGGTTGCTGAGAATCGAAACCCGGGTGGGCCACGTGCAAGGCAAACACTCTACCCGCTGTGCTATCTCCAGCCCCAACTGTGCATTACTTTTAAATTCATAAAACAGTTTTAAGATAAAGATTTTAAGATGATACATTAAACCATATTACTACTTCAAAGAAAAAAATTAAAGATAACATTTGTTAAAAAGCTGAGGGCCAGAAAGATAGAGAAGGTAAGGTGCTTGCCTTGAATGTGACCACGTCTGGTTCAATCCCCTGCACCCTACATGGTCCCCCATGAGCACCAAACCAGGAGTAATCCCTGAGCTCAGCCAGGTGTAGCCCAACACCCCCCCAAAAAAGTCTATGACAATGATTAAATCAATAATTTTCTTAAGCAATAATGCTTTCTCCTCAAGCAGGTGTGTGTGTGTGTGTGTGTGTGTGTGTGTGTTTTAATTTTTATTAGTGACAAACCAAGAGGTACAGTTGTAGACTTACAAATTTTTGTGCTTGGGTTTCAATTATACAATGATTAAGAACCCATCCCTCAACCAGTGCCCATTTTCCACCACCATGAATCTCAGTATCCCTCCCACCCTCCATCCCCCCCCATCCCACCCTGCCTCTGTGGCAGGGCATTCCCTTTTGTTCTCTCTCTCCTTTTGGGAAACAGGTGTGTTATAAGACAAGGGAAATCAATGAAACCCTCCTTCTACATCTAAGAAGGAATTCCACCCACAGAAATCATTATTCCAGGCATATGTATTCAGAATAAGGCATCACTGTATCACTGTCATCCTGTTGTTTATCGATTTACTTGAGCAGGCGCCAGTAACATCTCCATTCATCTCAGCCCTGAGATTTTAGCAGCCTCTCCTTACTCGTCTTTCCCAATGCTGTTGTATTGGAGGCTCTTTCAGGGTCAGGGGAATGAGACCCATTATTGTTACTGTTTTTGGCATATCGAATACTCCACGAGTAGCTTGCCAGGTTCTGCCATGTGGGCAGGATACTCTCGGTAGCTTGTTGGGTCTCTCTCTCTCTCTCTCTCTCTCTATATATATATATATATATATATATATATACATATATATATTCCATTATGATTTGTTGTCTACTGTCTGAACCCCATCATATATGGTGAGGCAACTATGGAAAATGGGTAAAGAGTGTCTTATGATGCGTCCAGGAATATGTTCACTCATATGTGAGGTTCGGCTCAAGTGTGTGGAAAGCGGCCTGGAAAGTAGTGGTGGTTGGGTAGTGGAGGTTGGCAACTGGGGCTGTGTCCCTTGGGGCAGGGAAGGCTCTCACCTGCCCCCCTCTGGGTCTACGTGAGTGAAAAAAGCCTGGCGCGGAGTCCAGTGGCTTGGTTATGGGGGTCTCATTTTATGCTCCCTTCAGGGAGAAGCAGCCATGAGTTCTGAAGGGTGGCTGATGAGGAGATTATCTGGCACCAGCAAGAGGTGCCTTATGGGTGTGACCCCTGGGTCGCTAGAGACTGAGGGAAGCAGGCAGAGAATCTCTGCTCCCAAGTCCCGTTGAACCCAGAGTCCAAGGTCACAAAGTTGTGCATTACCTGGGTTCCATGGGACTTCACTCATGCGTGAGGCTTGGCCTGAGTGTGTGGAAAACGCTTCTAGTTTTTGCCTGAGAACCTGTTCATGCCCCATGCAGGGGCTGCCCTCCCATCCTTCATCCCCACAGACGCAGGGGTGAATAAGAATAAGACATATCAATTGGAAACTATAAATGTTTCTTCCTCTTAACTCTTCTCTTTGCAGAAAAATTATTGAAACACTGGAATTGGTGGGGGGCAGGGTTGGGTATAGAATTTTTCTTTTTAAAGAGCAGAAAAATGGAAGGAATTGTTATTTTCTGTCTCCAGAAAGGAGTGACACACAAAAAGGAGCTTCACCCTTAGACAGATTTAGGGATGGATTCTGATTTTCTTTCTTTCTGAATTAATACTCAAGACTTCAACCTCACTCCTGTATGACACTGGACATGGTCCATACACCACTTTAAGGCCATATTTAAGTAACTTGGGGTCAGAGTACACAATAAATTAGGATATGTGATTTAAACCCCTTAACCGAGAGAAGGGAGGATACGGTTTCTCAAGAACATAAGTAGAAATACACCTCTCTGAGCAGCAAGGAGCCTCATTGGTGTGTCCAAATGATTAACAGAAAAACTCTCCCCTGTGGGAAGTAGACTTAGTGCCTAGATGACTTATCCCCAGAGAATCAGAATGAAAGGGAATGATAGAGATCAGGGAAGAAATGCAGAGACTCGTAGATGTCTCCTTCATCCTGCCCTCTCTTCACATGTACCCACCACACCAACCAATTTTCTGAAGAGTCAGGTTTGGGCTCAGAAACCTTTATGTAATTAATCTGTTGGCCAGTGAGTCATCTCTGACTTTAAAGGTCCAACAACACTTTAGGGCTGAGAACAAATGTGGTCTCTTTTCCCAGTTCTATACAGCAGCTTCCTGCCAAAGCATTTGTGTGTGTGTGTGTGTGTGTGTGTGTGTGTCTGTGTGTGTGAAAATAAACACTCCCTTACCCCCAGCTGACTCAACTCCCTGACTGGGGTGGACAGGATGGTGCCTCACTTGTGTCCATCCCCGCTAGCAGGGGACCTGAAGCACTATTTGGCAATAAACATGGCAATATATGACCCTTAGGACCACTGGTCCAGACTAGGGAGACCTTGATGCGTGCAAGTTCCAAAAGACCTAAAACTGACACAGAGAGCAATCTTCAGATCCATCAAGGGAGATGGGAAAATTTTTAAATGCTGCCAACCCAGAGAAATCTGTCCACCAGCAGGAGGTAAGAAGAAAACAGCTCATTGCCGAATAAACATTCAGGCAGATAGTGATGTGTGTCATAGGCCACACCCTGAGAGGTTACAGAGGCAGAAAGAAAACTTGCCCTTTTAATTCCACCCAGGAGAGACAATCACGGAAAATAGGTCAGGACTAAAGGTGACTCTTCTTTCTACACAGGAACAAGGCATTACCTTTTGCTATGCCTGCTTTCCTGGTTGACCCCAACTTCACCTGCCAACTGGGGTGGAGGGCAGCTGTGCAGACTAATTATCTGAGGAGCAAACTGTCACATTCAGAC
Organism: Sorex fumeus; assembly: GCF_029834395.1. Lineage (NCBI taxonomy): Eukaryota > Metazoa > Chordata > Mammalia > Eulipotyphla > Soricidae > Sorex > Sorex fumeus. The sequence continues at coordinate 47,568,761 of NW_026606129.1, read as the reverse complement.
TGAACACCTGAGGAGCAGCTAGAGGAGTTTGCATTGCAAAGAGAAAACAAAAACCCATGAATCCTTGGGTAAGGAAAAACTGGAGCTCACATGTCTTTTGTGAAGGATTCTCAACACTACACAGTCCCTTGTCACCACACACTGCCCCAGGGTAACCCTGGTGGCTATCAGGAATGAGGCTGAATTTCCAACCATGTTGACTGAGTATCTCTAGGAGTGTCCCCAGGCCCCGGATCACTGAGACCTCCACAACTCCACAAATAAAATTTGAAAAAAAAAAAAATGAACCCTTTACAAACTTGTCCTGACTTTTGAAATGGGCAAGCAGATAGAGAGAACTCCTTGACAATGAGTTTTGAAAAATCATAAAATCAAGATCTGATTTGAAAGGGAGTCCTTGCCTCCAGCCCCAGTTCCAGACAGACGTTAGGACAGACCACCACCACCACCACCACTCCCGGAAATGATCCCTAGGAATTGAGGCTCAGAAAGATTTTAAATGACACAGCCCCAAAGGAGAAGGCTGCACTTGCTCGGGAGAGAAGACCCTTGAACCAAAACAAAAGTACACTGGGCATGGGTGCGGTATTTTAATTATGTATAAACGAAACCATCATTAATAGTATTGTAAATAATAGTACCTTAATACATTAAAAAGAAAAAAAAAGGTTTTTTTTTTAAAGGGTCATGAGAAAAGATCATTGAAAGTTAACATCCTTGTCCCTTAACAACACCCTAACAATGATTTTTATCTACACAGAAAGCTTCCAAGACCAGGCAGTTTAGAAAAATGCCTGAAAAATAATTTTTCAAAAAGCAAAGCGTTTACTTTCTGGGGTTGTTCACATCCTAACTTGAGGTGTGTGATTTCATTATTTTATTTATTTTTATTTTATTTACTTATTTTGGTTTGGGCGGCCACACTCTGCAATGCTCAGGAGTTACTCCTATTTTTGCATTCAGGAATCACTCCTGGCAGGCTCAGGAGTGATTCCATATGGGATGCTGGGGATCGAACCCAGGTTAGCCACATGCAAGGCAAATGCCTTCTCTGCTATAGTATCACTCTGGCCTCATCTTTCTCTTATTTTATAGGGCTCTTTCTTTTCTCTGGAGAAGCCTGTATTCTCTCCTGAATGCATTTCGTTTCCTCCCCCCCCCCCCCCCTTTCAAATAAAATGTCTTGCCTCACTATTTGTCTTCTCAAAGTCTTTTCTGAAATAGCAATAACAAAGTTATTATAGTTATAATAGCAATAACAAAGTCTTTTCTGGGTAACAAGCCCAGGAAACCTGGGTGAAGTAGGACATTCATGTCCCCAGAGCAGATGTCTCTCTCTGTCCTGAATTTCTCGCCCACTTTATGGCAGGCTTGTGGGCCCAGGTATGAGGGAAGTAACTTTCTCTATTGTGGTTACTTCCACCCCAATCTCCCCACTGGCCACACTTCGAAAGCTGTAAGAGGCTTACTTCACCTAACCGTGAGAAAAAGACAGAGAAAGGATTCACAAACATCAAGCTTCTCCTAGAAGTGCTCTATAATGAGGGAAGTGGCCTGCCTTTTTTTCCTGGGGTGATCTGGAAAGTGCCATTTTCTAACTAATATGGATGACAGAAAGGCACTAGGGCATGGGCAAGTTCCGAAGTCCCACAATCAGCCATCTTACGAATTTTCAGAGGGAAACGATTAGGGAGCTGAGGATGACCCATAGCTGATACAAGGGAGATTTTCTCAAGACCCAGAGGTGGGAACTGTCCCACTGAGGAGGGCCAAATTCCTCTGGCTCAGCTACAGGCAGTTTTCTTTAATTGCTGTATTTGCCAGATGCAGTTTGGCATCATCTCTGTGGACATCCCTAAAGTACCTGGCATGCTGAGATGCTTTCACGGGGACTTGGTGCACTGGAAGGGCCTGGCCAGGTGGGAATCCCATACACAGTAACAGCCTGACAAGGAAGGTCAACCCATAAGACGCTGGGAGGGTTCTGCAGACTCAGAGTCCCCTTGACGAAGCCCCTTTTTGACACCTAAGTCTACCTCTGTGTAAAGTCTGGTCATTTCTAGTAATCAAGTATTGCATGTGTCTCCAAGGTCACCTCTACAAACCACAGAGGTGGCCTACCCATCCTCCACTTTGAATTGTGAGTGTCATAGAGAGATGGCTGTGTTTCTCTCCTAGAGATTAGGTCACCCACAGTGTGATGGTGGAAACCTTCTGTTGCTTCCTGAAAGTGCTCTCCCCAAAAGAAGTGGTGCAGATACTCAAAGAAGGATTCCAAGAGGAAACAACTAGAAGAAAAAGAAACAACTGTGTTTTTTTAGTTTTCCTTTTTCTAATTTTCTACCGTGCAAGGCCCAATTCAAACATCCCCTCTTCCATGAAGTCTTCCATATATCCCTCCATCCCCAATTTCCTAAAATCTGATCCACTCCCCATCATTACCCCCTAGCCCAGAATACCTTCCCTATGACACCCTAATATCTGAATAAGTAAAGGCAATACTTTTAAAAATTATTTTCTGACTTCAAAAGTTAGAAATGGTCATTGTAGACTAACTCAGAAAGCACAACAAAGAAAATTTAAATCAATTTAAATTTAAAGCAATAGTCCTCCACCCTTAGAGGACTTTTTTCCACATTCTTAGTTTTAAACATATCAAAGTTTTAAAAAGTGAAAACCAGACTGAGTACACCATATTGCTTGGTAAACCACTTTGTCCATATAATTGTATTATTTAAATTTCTGTTGTTCTACATCATTGTAGTGCTAAAGGGTCACAGAATCTTTGAATAGTAGAACATGGTATGTTGATAAACTGACTATATCACTTAATCTCTCTGAGCCTCAGATTCTCTTGCCATAAGATAGGGCTCTCCCAAACAGTGTTAATTAAAATATTAAATACATTGTAAAACTTTAATAATAACGTTTGGTACTTATAAACTCTGTATGTTAAGCATTTGCTAGTAATCTCGATTTGGTCACTATTCCTTGGAGTTGAGCAGTTAAGGTGAGGTTATTCGGTAAGTTACCATCTAAAATTTGTTTTTAAGTAAGGAGAAATTGGGCCAGGTGGGCAGTATAGGAGTTAAGGCACTGAAATTTTCATGCAGTCGACCTTTATTTGGTCCCTATCACCTCACATGGTTGGTCACCTGAGCATCACCAGGAGTGATCTTTGAAAATAGAACAAGGAGTCATCCCTAAGCATGTTTTCTCTCTCTCTCTCTCTCTCTCTCTGAAAAAAAGGAATTGTTGTGCTACCATAATCCCATCACTCCCCCAGCAAAGTACAGAAGAATCTAAGAGAAACCCTGTATCTCTTTTTTTTCCCCTTTATTTTATTTTATTTTTTTAAAGTTGTAGATTTACAATTTTTTGTGCTTTGGTTTCAATTATACAATGATCAGATACCCATCCCTCCACCAGTGCCCATTTTCCACCACCATGGATAATATCCCTCCCACCCCCATCCCCCCATCCCCCCCTGCCTCTGTGGCAGGGCAATCCCCTGTGTTCTCTCTCTCCTTTTGGGTGTTGTGGTCTGCAAAAGAGGCATTGAGTGCAAACATGTTCAGTCCATAGTCTACTTTCGACATGCATCTCCCCTCCTGGGAGGATCCTCCAAACATCCTTTATTTGGTGCTCCCTTCTCTATCTGAACAGCCCTTTCCTCTAGGATACCCGGCTGGCCTCTAAGTTATGGAGTAATCCTCCTGGTGCTGATCTCAGCTATTCTTGGGTATTAATCTCATACTTTGTTACTTTATATCCCCCAGATGAATGCAATCTTTCTATGTCTATCCCTCTCTTTCTGACTCATTTCGCTTAGCATGATACTTTCCATATTGTACCACTTGTATGTAAATTTCATGACTTCATCTTTTCTAAGAGCTACATAGTACTCCATTGTGTAGATGTACCAAAGTTTCTTTAACCAGTCATCTGTTCTTGGGCATTCAGGTTTCTTCCAGTTTCTGGCTATTGTAAAGAGTGCTGCAATGAACAAACAAGTGCAGATGTCACTTCGACTATACATTTTTGCCTCTCTGGGATATATTCCCAGGAGTGGTATTGCTGGGTCAAATGGGAGCTCAATTTCTAATTTTTTGAGAATTGTCCATACTGTTTTCCAGAAGGGCTGAACCAGTGGACATTCCCACCAACAGTGAAGGAGTGTCCCTTTCTCGCCACATCCACGCCAGCATCGGTTGCTTTTGTTCTTTTGAATGTGGGCCAGTCTCTGAGGTGTGAGATGACTCCCAAGGCTGAACCAAGAAGACCTGGAATACCTGAACAGACCTATCACCATCAAGGAAATTGAAATGGTAATAAAAAGTCTCCCCAAGCACAAAAGTCCTGGCCCGGATGGATTCACTAGTGAATTCTTCCAAATCTTTAAAGAGGACTTACTCCCAATGCTCTTTAAGCTTTCCCACGAAATTGAAGTATCAAAAACACTTCCAAACAGTTTCTACGAAGCAAATATCACACTGATACCAAAAGCAGACAGAGATACCACAAAGAAAGAGAGTTACAGGCCGATATCCCTGATGAACACAGATGCAAAGATCCTCAACAAACTACTAGCAAATAGAATCCAACTACTCATTAAAAAGATCATACACCATGACCAAGTAGGATTCATCCCAGGGATGCAAGGATGGTTTAACATTCGGAAATCAATCAACATAATCCACCATATCAACAAAAGAAAAGATAAAAAGCATATGATCATATCAATAGATGCAGAGAAAGCATTTGATAAGATCCAGCACCCCTTTATGATGAAAACCCTAGCCAAAATGGGTATAGAGGGGACCTTCCTCAACATAATTAAAGCCATCTACCACAAGCCTACAGCAAGCATCATCCTCAATGGGGAAAAACTGAGAGCCTTCCCTCTAAGATCAGGGACGAGACAGGGATGCCCACTCTCTCCACTGCTGTTCAATATAGTACTGGAAGTACTTGCAATAGAGATTAGGCAGGAAAAAGATATTAAGGGCATTCAGGTAGGAAAGGAAGAAATCAAGCTCTCACTATTCACAGATGATATGATACTCTACTTAGAGAACCCAATAACTTCCACCAAAAAACTCCTAGAAACAATAGACTCGTATAGTAAAGTTGCAGGTTATAAAATCAATACCCAAAAGTCCATGGCTTTCCTATACGCAAACAGTGAGAGAGAAGAAAGCAACATGAAAAAAACAATCCCATTCACAATTGTGCCCCAGAAAATCAAGTACCTAGGAATCAGCTTAACTAAGGAAGTAAAGGACATGTACAAAGAAAACTACAAAACGCTACTTCAGGAAATAAAAGAGGACATGAGGAAATGGAAAGATATCCCCTGCTCATGGGTCGGGAGACTTAACATTGTCAAAATGGCAATACTACCGAAAGCATTGTATAAATTCAATGCAATCCCTATAAGGATACCCATGACATTCTTCAAAGAAATGGAGCAAACACTCTTGAAATTTATATGGAACAATAAGCCCCCACGAATAGCTAAAGCAATTCTTGGGAAAAAGAAAATGGGAGGAATCAACCTCCCGAACTTCAAACTGTACTACAAAGCAGTAATAATTAAAACAGCATGGTACTGGAACAAAGGCAGAACTGCAGACCAATGGAACAGGGTTGAATACACTGACATCTCTCCTCAATCATATGCTCATCTAATCTTTGATAAAGGTGCAAGTAATGTGAAGTGGAGTAAGGAAAGCCTCTTTAATAAATTGTGTTGGCATCACTGGACGGCTACATGCAAAAAAATAGGCTCAGAACTCTGCCTAACACCATGTACAAAAGTAAGATCAAAATGGATTAAAGACCTCAACATCAGACCAGAAACCATAAGGTACATTGAAGATAAAGTTGGCAAAACCCTCCATGACATTGAAGCTAATGGTATCTTCAAAGATGCCACGCCACTGGCCGAGCAAGTGAAAACAGAGATAGATAAATGGGACTATCTTAAACTAAGAAGCTTCTGCACCTCCAAAGAAACAGTGACCAAAATACAAAGACAGTCTACAGAATGGGAAAGGATATTCACCGAATACACATCTGACAAGGGGTTGATATCCAGGATATACAAAATACTGGTTAAACTCCACAAGAAGAAAACATCCAACCCCATCCAAAAATGGGGCAATGAAATGAACAGAAACTTTCTCAAAGAAGAAATCCGAATGGCAAAAAAGCACATGAGAAAATGCTCTACATCATTAATCATCAGGGAGATGCAGATCAAAACCACAATGAGAAACCCTGTATCTCTTTTAAATGTAGAAGACACATGGAGGAATGTTATATTTTTTACCCTGATAGGGTCTGCTTGAACCGTGAATGGGGGGAGGGGGAGATAACTGTTGGGTAAGTGATTGGGAAAGGATAATTCAGAAAGGAGAAATAGTTACCAAGGGGTGACCCTGTACCAGCTTCTATCCTAGCACTTATAAGGCAAAAATACAGCTGTGCCCCACAAATCACACCTCACAGAGAGTAGCTGAGCTTGCACTATCTTGTTGGTACCTCACCCACAAGGTCTTCACACCAAATAGACCTCAGAAACCAAGAAACTATGGTACAGGATGCCTGGGTACAATCTTAGCAGGGGCTGGGCTAGGTTGAGGGTTGAGCAGCTCCACATCATGGTCTTGCTAAGAAGGGTATTTGAGAATCCCCTCCGGAACCTCCACCTACATCCTACATGACAGCTATTGCTAATGGCTGGAGCAAAGAAAAGACTGCATCCCCCACCAGGATGGTACAGACAGTGACCCTTTCTCCTCTCTCTCCTTCCTGCCCAGCCTTAAGGAATGAGAGAAAAAGGTCATGAAAACCTTGTCCCCTCTAAGGGGCCAAAATTTTGTGAGCTGGTGGCAGGGAACAAAGTGAAGACTAAACTGTAGAGAAGATTGGAGCTTTATTCTGTGCTAGCCTGGGCTGGACTGTCCTTTATTTTAGGGTTTAGGGTTAGGGTTTTGATCAAGTATCGACAAAAAAGCAGGAAAGTTTTAACAGTTGACCATGGATGGCAGAACTCCAAGAAAAATAATAACTTTTAAAATCATGTTCCTTACTTTCAGATTATTTAAAAAATCATCCTCGTATAGTTCTTCACTTAAGCATTCAATGGTCATGTACATGACTGGAATTCCTGAATCTTTTTTTATGAAAGAGGACGCTCTGAGAGGTTTTACTTACTGCCACTTATTTATTCTATATTCTGCCCTCCACAGAGTTGACAGCTGACAGTAAATAAGAAAGGAATTTATTTTAATAATTATTTTTAATGTTTTGCATAGAATCAACCTTGGACATTTTAAAATAAAAGTAAGTCTTTCAGGGGAATGCAAAGTGCTATATATGTATATGTATGTATATATCTATACCTATATATGTACTAACCCCCTCTCTTCCATTTCTTCCCTCAATTAGAGTATTTCCTTGCTGCAGTTTAGTCTAGTTGATCTATCAAGAGGTGACAAAACAGTGTTGAAATCTCCAACTACTATTGTGTTGCTATCAATAGCTTTCTTCTAGTCTATTAGCAGTTATTTTAAGTATTTCTGGTCCCTTATATATGTTTAGGAGTGTGAGTTCTTCCTGATGTATAGATCTCTTGATCATTAAAAAGCGGCATTCACTGTTTCTTATAAACTTCTTCATCTGAAATCTAGGTCATCTGATGCTAGTATGATTGAAAGCATAGATTTGAATATTAGCAAAAAATGACTTCTCTGTCAGTTTCAAATTACTCTTGCATGAGGAAGGAAGAAAGGGAGGGAGGGAGGAAGGGAGAGAGGGAGGAAGGAGGGTCTCACAGATATTGGAGTCTTCCCAACCCATACTCTAATAAAGAAAACTGAGTAAAGAGTTCTTCAAAACTTAGATTCCTGGGGCTGGAGTGATAACACAGTGGGTAGGGCAATTGCCTTGCACGTGGCTGACCTGGGTTCAATTCCCAGGAGTAACCCCTGTGCATCGCCAAGTGTGACACAAAAGAGCAAAAAAAATACCAAAAGACCAAAACCCTTAGATTCCTTAGATGACTGACCCCAGAACCTATCTTTCTGCAACTGCATAACAGACCAAGCAATAACTTCCTTGCTTAGCTGGGTCAATTGCAGATTGTTTTTGTTTTCAGTTACTGTGTAAGATGGTTCTTTGCATAGCAATAACTAATTGGAACATGTCCTTAATAACAGCTTTAATAAAAGTTTATATCTATAAAAAATATAAGTCTCACTTCTCCATGCTCCTTATTTAAGGCATAAGTACATATTGCCTAGTGTTCCTTGAGGCATAAATCTATACTTACGTCCACGTTTTAGGCATAAACTTTCCTCTGGTGGAAGTGAATCCAAAAGTAGACACTGTTTCTGGACCAGAACCATTAGTGATTCTTTTCAATGATAATTGTGTTTTCTATAATTAGTCAAACTACAAAATAAGACCTTCAAATTCTTCCCTATGTTCATCTGCCCCCATCTACTCTCTTAAACTCCTGATAGGGAATCAGAAAGCTTTGCAACCTGAAAGGAACCCACAGAATGATAGGACCAAGTCAATTATTTGTTTTTTATTGTTGGTGCTGTTTTGCTACCACCCCTGGCAGCACTCAGGGATTGTTCCTGGTTGAGTGCTCAGAGATCACTCCTATCAGTGCTCAGGGGACCATATGCAATGCCAAGTGTTGAATCGGAGTCAGCCACATGCAAGGCAGGTGCTTCACTCCCTGAAGTATGTCTCTTGCCCCAAGTCACTTATTTTACAGATAAGGAAACAAGCTATGACCCGTCCATTGTACATAATTGATAAATCAGTGTTAGGATAAGAACCCCAGTATCTAGGCAACCAAATTATTGTCCAGTATGTGTAACCTTCCTTCTCTGGACTGGAAATAGTCTGATTCATCTTCTGCACCCAGAGCAAGGGCTAGCCTGAGACAGAATCAGCGCCTTAGTTGAACTATTAGGGCATATGGTAAAGAAAAAGGTGATGAGTGAGCTGCCTCTCATTAGTCTATTATTACTCTGGATCAAGAAAATCCAGGCTAATACATTTGTGTATTAGAAAAAAAATTAACCAATTCAAAAAATATGCAAAAAACTCCTCAAATTCAATTCAAACAATCAGTTATTATTTATTCATTTTTTCTATGAAGGTAAAAAATGAATTTGAGTTATCTCTTTGTATAAATATTAAAATTCTCCCTGCCCAAAAAATGTAATAAACACCAAAAGTATTTTTTACTTTGTTTTGTTTTTAAAACATGCAGAATCAGAAAGATAGTACATAGGTTAGGCAGACCACAGACCCAGTTTTGAATCCCAGAACTGTCCCTGAAGCTTGCCAGAAGAGATCTCTGAGCATAGAGCCAGGAGCATTTCCTGAGCACACTGGGTGTGACCCCAAAACCCAAAATGAAATAAAATCACACAAATGTTTTCCGGAAACCCTCAAACCAAGAAAGGAGTAAATGTCATAATACTCTACTTCGCAGAGTGCTGTCAAATGCAGAACTAGAAAACTCTTGAAATGAAGTGTCTAACACTCAGAAGTGATAGGGATGGAAATGGGGTGGAGAACAGCAAGAGAAGGTGGACTGGAAGTTGAATGAACAGGTTCTAAAAAGTCTTACTTAAATTAATTTTAAGGAAGAGCATAGGGAAAGGCAGTTTCTACAGTAGAACTCTTCTCTACAAACATATCAATTTATCTCAGATAAAAATAACCTCAATCCAAGTACACACACATAGACACACACACGTATGTAAAGCATTGGTTATAATCACATCCCTCCCTGATAACATAAATGAGATTGTAGGTTTTTTAAGATTTAAATCATACACTTTTATAGTTTTGTTCAAGTGAATGAGTACTTGAGCTTAAAAGTTATTCCACATTGTTAAAATCATGCAAAAATATCATTCTCAAGAACTTTGTAATATTCATTAACTATTTCATAATTTACTTATTTCCTTATTATTAGATATTTTCCTCAATTTTTTAATATTATAATAATATATTAAACTAATTTGTGTCCTACCAATGTTTTCTCTTTTTTAACATTTTTCATTAACTATCTATGAGGTAGACCATTACAAAGCTGTTCATAACTGGGTTTCAATCACACAATGATCCGAGACCATCCCTCCACCAGTGTATATTTCCCATCACCAATGTCTGTTATTTCCCCATCCACTAATCCCACAGACCACCCCACCCCCCTTCCCCCACCCCTACATCAGCCTGCCTCTATGGTAGACACTTTTCTTCTTCTATCTTGTTTTGAGCATTATGGTTTGTAGTGCAAGTACTAAGGTGTCGTCGTGTTTATTCAGGGCGTTCAGTATTTTTATTGAGAAGGTAAGGCTGGGGTAGCTTTTTCTAACTGGGTGGCAGCTTTGGGGTGTGGACGTGACTGCTGAGTCTTCCAGAAGTACAGGGCGGTGGGGAATTTAGCCCATCCGGACCCCAAGAAAGCCTGGAGATTACAGTCACAAAACCTGCATACCCAAATTTTCAGCAAATTATATCTTGGTGAGGTCCATGCTGAGGTGATGGAGTTCAACTGGGAGCATGGTGGTGATTTTGGATTGTGGAAGCAAGCAGCTGCCAGGGTCTCTGCTTGGTAGGCACCAAACTGACCCACTCACCTCTGATTTACCCTCATCTGTTCAGCCTTGTGCAGGTCTGATATTAACTGTGGCTTTTGATCTTTTTCAGAGTTAATTTACGGATCTTTGAAGCAAGGCCCCTAGAAAAACTTACACGGTGGTACTGCAGTTGGTGTGGAGGTGACTGCCAGTGCTTCCAGGAGTATAGGGAGGTGGGGGGAGGTAGTCCATCCAAACAACAAGAAAGCTTGACGATTTCAGTCATAAAAGCCACATACCCGAATTTTCAGCAGATTATATCTCGGTGAGGTCTGTCCTGAGATGTTTGCTGAGGGCATGGTGGCGATTTTGGATTGTGGGAGCAAGCTGCTGCTGGGGGCCCTGCTTGGGCAGGCACCAGGCTGATCCACCACCCTCGAATTTACCTTAGTCTGTTCAGCTTTGCACGGGTCTGAAATTAAATTCTGCTTTTGATCTCTTTTGAGATTTTTTTATGGGTCTCTGAAACAAGGCCAATAAATGAACTTGTATAGCTGAGCCGGAGGTGACTTGTGGGCATGGCTCCCGCATACCTAACTTTTGGCCATTTAATTTATCCGGAAACTTGGTCCCAAGTTGTTGGGGTTTAACCAGAGACACCGCGACATTTTGCAGGTATCAGGAAGCCTCAAGGCACCATGAGGCTGGTGATGCACTTGCCTCACAGGTAAAGGTTGACTTGCTGGTGGCACCACACCCCCTTCTACTAACGTTTTTCAGAGATATTCCTTCTGGGCATCCCATCATAAAACCCAGATATAACTAGAACATATTTTGATGGAAATTAATGTTATTTTAATAGAGATAAATGAGATAGAAAGTATTGTATCACATCAATTTTAATGTTATTATATTTTATTAAGAAAAAAATTATAATTTTACCCACAACTTTAGGAAACATGGACATATGGATAATTTATTCCTTAGTTATCTACATTGAAAACATTCTTTTACATTTAAAATGGGCATTATTTAAAGGATAATTAATGTATTTGAAATAATAGCTAACTTACCTTTCAAGATGACAACCATTTACAATTGCAATCCTCTACTATTTTTAAATGTTATTATTATTGTTATAAATGTGGTTGGAATTTCTTAAATGAGCTAGCATACACTTTTCGGTGGCCTCATACTCTTGAACTGTGGTGTTCATGTACATTTTGATTCAGTGCTCACCAGGGATCACACCCTTGGTTGCTGTGTTTTAACATAGCTGTGGAACCTGCACTTTGGTTATAGTGTGCCAGCGATCATAAAATATTGCCAGTACTACAAATGGCAGCACCGCCAGAATCACACAGCATGTGGGGTGGTGCTGGGATCATATTCTCTTGCCTTCAAGTTGGGCAGTCTACCACTAACATCCCTTGGGCTCCATCAACCCTTCTGATAGGTAACTTGTTGAAATGAAAAGACAGACTTGCACTGGAAAGAAAGATGGCGGCCGCACGGGAGCCTTGTGGACAGCAGGTTTGAGCTGGGGTTGGTGGGAGCGGCAGGGACCTCATGGGAAGGGGGGCGTTCCGGTCCATCCTTCACGCCCGACCGAGGTCGCCAGCTGCCCCCCAGGAGCGGCTCTCCGGCACGGCCACGACTCCAGGGCACAGAAACCAATCTCTTAACTATCTCACTTTTAATGGAAATTCTTCCAGGGTCAATAAGTAAAATAGCAGAAATTCAAAACCGCGCGGCCGCTATTGCGGCCGCACGACATCATTTTATTCTTAAACCAAGTTGTAGAAAGCAAATCATTTCACAACGCTGTTTCAGCATGTCTGATTGTGGGGGGTAGGTCGTAAACTTTAAACAATAATTGTGCATCTTCTATCGAAACAATGTATCTAGTCAAAGTAGATAGAGTATTAACTAGAACTCATCTGCCTCACAGGAATTGGGAGGGGTGGGAGGTGGGGTTCTATTGGGGTTCGGGGTTAAAAATAAGTATTGGTAAAGGGAAATGTGTTTGATATTTACATGACTGAGACCTAAACCCGAAAGCTCTGTAACTTTTCCCACAGTGATTCAATAAAGAAATAAATTATAAAAAAATAAAAAAAATAAAAAAATAAAATAAAATTGTAAAAGGTAAAATTGTAAAAAAAAAAAAAAGAAAAGAAAAGACAGACTTACAATGTTGAATAAATTCATGAAATCTATGAACCTGAAAGAATTCAGCAGACTGAGATGATAATGAAATCTGCAAGGAGGGAAAGAAGGTAAAATGTGTCTGTAAAATCTGGATTTTTAGAGGCCAATGCTTGGAGCACTTTGGAACTAGAGTAGAAGTAAAGTTACTGATCAGAACAGGAGAGGTCCATCACAGTGGAACCTTGACAAATGGTCAGGTACAAAGCTCAGGAGGGGAAAAGACATGACTGATGGATTTTCTTTAAATAAATTACTAGGGAAATCAGCAGGAGCAGGAGGGAGTGGCTCTTGTGCCAAAGATGGAGTTGGAAAAAATCACTTGATCACTTGACATTCCATTACTCATCAATTTGCTCGAGCAGGCACCAGTAACGTCTCCATTCATCCTTGTCACGTGCTAGTGTAGCCCAATGGCGTCTGCTCGATTCAGGAACACGAAGAGCCTCAAACCGATCGATCATTCAGGGTCTTGATGAAGAAGTCTGACCATCTCATAGGTGGGCGGCCACATGATCTTTTGACAGCCCCCTGGAATCCAGTCAGTAATGGCTCTAGTCCAGCAGTCATCTCTAAATCACATTACATGTCCAGTCCATCTGATTTTCGATGCCTTGGCAAACGAGACAGCACTGATTCTTGATCATTGAGGGAGGTCAGAACTCCGGATTCTTTCTCTCATTTGAGTGAAGCGTGGTACTCCAAGCATAGCTCTTTCAATTCCTCTTTGGGAGATCCGAATAGTGTTCTCATCCTGTTTTTGTAGGGTCCAGGTCTCTGAGGCGTATGTTAATGCAGGAAGAAGAGTGGAATCGAAGAGGTGTGCCTGGAACCAGCGGTTCTTCGTCCTCTTAGCTATTTCTTTGATGCTCTTGAAGGCGTTCCAAGCCACTCTCTTCCTCCTGCACAACTCAGGTGCCAGGTCATTCATCAGGTTGATTTCTCGACCTGGGTACACATAACTGTTGCATTTGGAGATGTTCATTCCATTGAGAGAGAATGGAACGTCAGGAATGAGGCCATTTCTCATAAACATTGTCTTCATGAGATTCAGCTGTAGTCCAACCTTTCCACACTCACGGTAGAAGTTGGTCAGCATTCGTGCTGCTTGGCTAATGTTTGGTGTTATGAGAATGATGTCATCAGTGAAGCAGAGGTGGTGTAGTTGCCAACTGTCTATCTTCACTCCCATTCTTTCCCATTCCAGTCGTTGCATGACATTCTCGGGGGTGGCACTGAAGAATTTTGGTGAAATGGTATCACCCTGGGACTGGAGTGATAGCACAACAGGTAGGGCGTTTGCCTTGCTTGTGGTCGACCCGGGTTCGATTCCCAGCATCCCATATGGTCCCTTGAGCACTGCCAGGAGTAATTCCTGAGTGCATGAGCCAGGAGTAACCCCTGTGCATCGCAGGATGTGACCCAAAAAGAAAAAAAAAGAAATGGTATCATCCTGCCGAACCCCTCTCTTGACATGGATGATCACTTCCTTATAGAATGGTGAAATCCTGTTTGTGAATCTGTAATACAGCTCATGGAGGATGCTGATGTATTGACTTTGAACACCCTATTTGGCTAGGGCTTTGATTACCGCTTCCATCTCAACAGAATCAAAGTCCTTCTTTAAATCAATGAACATTAGACAGAGTGGCATCTTGAACTCCCAAGAAACCTCAGTGAACTTGGTTATCGTGTGGATATGGTGAATCGTGCTGAATCCTTTAAGGAAGCTAGCTTGCTCGCATGGTTGTCCTTCATCTAGTGTTCTGCCAATCCTGCAACCTCCTCCTCCTCCACTTGGAAAAAATAAGCGTTTTTTTTCCAAGTCCATCAAGACTAACTGGAAGGGGCTGGACTTACCCCATCTCAGATAAGGTGAAGTGAAACTTACAGTCAATGCCCCTTCCGGACCCACAGAACTCACAATCAGCATTCTCACCCAGAGAAGAGGAAATTCTCCCCTGTTACCATAATTAAATAGCTCTGCCAGGCATGCTTACACAGGAGCATGCTGCCAGAGAAATTCACTCATATAGAAAGAGAAAGGGACCAATATAAGTAAACAGAAAAAAATAAGCCCAATAGTGGCAGAGCTAAATATTTTACCTTCAGGAAGAATCAAGATGATGCACCAATAAAACAAAAACACTCTTTTTTTGGTTTGTTTTTCTTTTTTCCCCTTTTTATTGATTCACCGTGAGATACAGTTACAAAGCTTTCATATCTGAGTTTTGGTCATGCAATGATCAATCACCCCTCCCTTCACCAGTGCACATTTTCCACCAACAAAATCCCCAGCACACCAGCCCCCATTCCAACCTTTCCCCTGCCTGTTAACAAAAACACTCTTATGTTAAAAAAGAAGCAGCTAGGGGCCAGAGGGATAATACTTGCCTTGAGTGTCTGAACCTGACACCACATATGGTCCCTCAAGCCCTGCCAGAAGTGAGTACAGATACAGGAGTAAGCCCTGAGTACAACCAAGTGTGCTCCTCCCCCCAAAAATAGTCCTGAGCACCTCCAGATGTGGCCCCAAAATGAAATAAGACAAAACAAAAAAGGACCAGCTAGCTACTAAAAGCTTATTTTAAATCCCTTTATACATAAATGTATTTGTAATTATTATATTGTAGGATGTACTTATAAAATATTTTTTATTTGGATAAATTATTGTAAATGGTTCTTTGATTCTACCTCTTAATGACTAAGATAATTTATGAATTTAATTACTAGTACAATCAACACAAAACATGCAATAAAAAGTAATTTAGCTAAACAACAATTAAAATTCAAGATCTTGAAGAAATTAAATGGCAAAATAGTGAATAACTTGAGAAAAATTACATGCAGCTTTAATTCAGGAAGGTCAATGTTTACATAGCAGGACTTTTAGGAGGAGGAAAGGGTGAAAAAAAGGGAGTAAATGGTTAAAGAAATAATTGAAGAAAATAACCCAGTGCTGAAGAAAGACAAGCATTTTAGATAGAAAGAAACCCAGTACCCAGAATAATAAAAGCGATCCAAAGAAGTAACCTCATGTAATTTGAGTACTGGTAATAAAAGAAGATCCCAAATACACTCAGAAATGTCCAGCAAAACATTAAGGACAAAAATGATAACATTCTTCTTAGCTACATTACTGTCTGCTGAAGCTAAGGAAGAGCTACCTTCATAAACCAAAGAAATAATTTCGTGGCTAGAATTCCATGTACTGCCAATCCCTCTTGTAGGAGAAATGAAGGCTGGTTGAGAGATGCAAGCACTTGAGAACTCACTCCCAAACATTCTCTCTGGAAGTAAGCTTAAATGATGATGCACTACCCAAGAAAAAGAAACGATGGGAACTGAAAAAAGAAAGAAAAAATTCAGCCTGTCCAGAAGTGTGATTAAAGAAACTTCAGCACAGATAAGCACTAGACCTAGCCAAAAGTCAGGGTATTCTGGATTATTCCAGAAATTCTATCCTTTAAGAGCAGAAGGGAATTAGCAATATGATAAAGATGGCACGTTTGCTTTTCATGAAACTCCAGAAAATTCCACATGTAGGGAATTATTGCCTGTAATTTGTGTATTCATATAGACAGGATATTATATAAAACCATAAGGTTAACCATCAGAATAAGTAAAAATAAAAAATTATCAATGTTTTGGAGGTAGGAGAAGAGGTTAAGTGAATAAGTTACCTTCTTGGAGTATAAAATAACCTATGCTTAAAACTGGTGCTAACACTGGTAAATGACACAGATGTAGTACATAATATTGAGCAATATCAACCAAGATCAGTATCAGAAGAAATAGAAAGGCACAATCAAAAGGAGATACTTACTAGAAGGAAAATTTGGAAAGAAAGCTAGCATAAAGATCTTAAAAGCCATATATGCATATATACATAGTTTCAGATATATATATATTTATATATATAAAAGCTCACATTACTCAACCTTTAACAACATGTTCTAAAGAATGGGGTTTTTATTAATACCCAAGAATAGCTGAGATCAGCACCAGGAGGATTACTCCATAGCTTAGAGGCCAGCCGGGCATTCTAGGGGAAAGGGCAGTCCAGATAGAGAAGGGAGCACCAAATAAAGGGTGTTTGGAGGATCCTCCCACGAGGGGAGATGCATGTCGAAAGTGGACTATGGACTGAACATGTTTGCCACTCAATGCCTCTTTTGCAGACCACAACATCCAAAAGGAGAGAGAGAACACAAGAGATTGCCCTGCCACAGAGGCGGGGGGGATGGGGGTGGGAGGGATATTATCCATGGTGGTGAAAGATGGGCACTGGTGGAGGGATGGGTATTTGATCATTGTATAATCGAAACCTAAGCACAAAAAATTGTAAATCTACAACTGTACCTCATGGTTTTTAAAAAATTTTTTAAAAAAGTAAAGGAAAAATACAATAAAAGAATTTAACAACAACAAAAAAAAGAATGGGTGTTTTTTTTTTTTTGGTTTTTTTTTTTTTTTTTTTTTTTTGCTTTTCGGGTCACACCAGGGGATGCACAGGGGTTAATCCTGGCTCATGCACTGAAGAATTACTACTGGCGGTGCTGGGGGGTGGGTGGGGGAACATATGGGATGCTGGGAATCAAACCTGGGTCGGCCGCGTGCAAGACAAACGCCCTACCCGCTACACTATTGCTCTTAAAGAATGTCTCAATGGCCCCTGCCAAAATAGAACAATTTTCACACCATCTCCTCTATGGATACTTTTTTGTAGCATTTTCAGAGGTTTTCCATAACAGACAATACAAAATATATTATTTCAGTTGTGCTTCAGGACAGGGATTGGGGCTTGGGATGGAAACATCCCAAGTTTGGTGTTGGGAAGGTATAACAGTGATGGGATTTGTGTTTGAATATTAAGTGTAATCAAATATTGTGAACTACCTTATAAAATAAAAAAAATTTAAAAAGTCATCCTTAGATATCAGGTCAAAGAGACTATGGGGGTCTTTTCCCCTAACTTTCAATTATTTTGTTTTATAGTATTCATAAGGGAAAAACGCATTAAAAATAAGTGATTTATACATCATTTTAAGGTTATTTAAAGCACAAATTTACTCAACATCTTATTATCTCATTCTTACTTTGGACAACATGACAGGCTACCGAATGTAACCTGCCCACATGGCAGAGTCTGGCAAACTCCCTGTGGTGTACCCAATATGCCAAATACCAGTAACAATGATGGATCTCATTCTCCTAACCCTGAAAGAGCCTTGAATATGGCACTTTTTAAAATCTCAGGGCTAGGATGAAGGAGACGTTACTGGTGTGCTCGAGGCAATCGACGAACAACAGGATGATCGTGATTGTGATACATCATTTTAGAATTTGATGGGTAGAGTTTTAGGATCTGAAAGTGATTAAACAAAGAAATATTTGCGGAAGATTCTGCAATGACCATAAAGACCAGAATAACTGTGTGATGCTGGGCAAATTGCTTAACCTCTCTAGACTTAAAGATCCACCTCTGTGGATCTTAAAAGAGCCTGAAAAATCTAAAAGTGGAGTTAGCTTTACAAGTTCTCTGGCTCGGTTCATCTCCAATAGTTATGAGTCTGAATTTCAAGGAACTGAGAGCGTTGCCAGTGAGCTCAAGAGACCAAGTGACCAAGACAATTTCTTCCCATTCCCTTTTTTTACTGTTGTGTGGATTGAATTCAGGAACATATCATTTGCCTTACCGTTGAACTACATCCTTGCCCCTTACCCAGAAAAATCTGTTTTTTCTTCCAGAGGGAATGGATTTTTAGTCAACAGTTTCGTATGGTTGAAAGCTAAGCCTCAACTTGTGGTGCTGCTCAGGTCCTCCAAGTACTACTAGGACCATCCTGGTAGTGCTTGGAGGCCTCTAGGCCTACCCCTGGTGAGGTTCAGGTTTCCAGATGGAATCAGGGTCCCATGCATGCAAGACATGCACCCCAACCCCTGTACTGGAATCTTTTGTGGTAAACAGTCACTCTCTGTTTTTCGTGGTTATGGAAAGCTGAAACTTGAAATTGGAAACTGTGAGGTACTGAAAACTGAATTGCATTTATTTGCTGCAAAGGAAACTAAAGTCCGCATAGGTGATATTCACATAGAAGGCCCAAGTCCACACACACCGATGGGCCTCAGGACCTGCTCTAGCCCTCAATTACTATTACTTGGGTGTGTTATTACTTACCTGTTATTACTTGGGTCATGGCCTCGAGAAAAGAGGCAGCTGGTGTCTGTTTCACAAAGGTAACAGGAAGTGTGTTGAAAGACATACCGAAGCAAAAATGGCCACGTCAAACTGAGAGACACCTTCTAAACATGTGAAGACTGCAGGCCACAAGGAACCCAGTTGCACACAATACTAGAGTCTACAGGACTGAACAGCTCTGCACAGTTTGACAAGGATGTGGGCATTTTATACAAAACGAAGTTCTCCATCGTGCAGTTAGGCAATCCACTGCATGTAACAAAGAGAAACAGAAACTCGGTTATAAGGTCCTGTGACAACAAGTAATACATTTGATTTTTGTAATTAGAGCCTGAAATTTCAGGATGGAGCTCTGACTAGCCAAGGGGTAGTTAGAAATTAGTTCTTAGTAAGGACCTGGAACCCTGCCATGTATTGTATGTTCCCCAGGCAGCAGCAACAGCTCCAGGATGTTTTTTCTGTCCACAGACTCTCAGACTCCCAAGTCAGACTTTCTGGATAGACTCTAGTCACTGTCTCCTACCAAAATCTCCAGGCCACACATTTGTGCATTCAAGTTTGAGAACCCTATCAAGTTTATACACCAACCCACAATCAGCAATTGTGGATTTAACTCTCCCCGAGGCTGAGTGCCTGAACCTACCACAACTTCTAAGAGGCTGCTGTTATTATTTTTGCATAGAAATGAGGAAACCCAGGTTAACTTTGCAGAACTAGAATTTATTCAGAGGAACTCAGACTTAGCAAACTTAGAGAACTATGCAAATAAAAAGGTAATAGCATATTCAGAACTTGAAACAAGAGCTCTCTGAATCTCAAACTCAAGTTCATATGTGCACGCACAGGTGCTAAATAACTTTCTTATAAAATCTGAGTTGATGGCATATTTGCTGCTTGAGCCCATGTGCTGCTTGTGCCCATGTGGCTGAGGACATGTGGTGCCCAAGAACATGTGGTGCCCGAACACATTGTGTCACCCGCATCTCCCCTCTTGAGATGTGTACTTTCATACTTTGCTTCTAATGTTGGGATGTGTATAGGGGCTCTCTGCACTGTTGGTGAAGCCCGGGTTTTCTCTTGAGCATACTCTCCACTCTCTCCCACTTTCTCTTCCTTCTTTCCTTCAAAATCTCCAAGTAAAATCTGTTTTACTTAAAAAACAATAAATATGGGTCATGTAAAATAATTAAAAAAACAAAAGTTGAGTTGTTATGGAGACGAAATGATTGGCAGTTCTTTTGACCAAAATAACAAGAATATACATTATTTTCAAAAATCAAAGAAAGTTATTTTAAAACACAAATTTACAGACTTTATAGGCTAAAAATATCCCAAACTGGGAACATTGATGGTGAGAAATGTACAGTGGTGAGGGAATGGGCGTTGGAACATGATATGACTGAAGTCTAATCATGAACAACTTTGCAACTGTGTATCTCATTGTGATTCAATTAAAAATAAATTTTAAAATATTTAAAAATATATCATAAACTTAGGGGCTAGAGAGATAGTACAGCAGATCAGAATTCTTGTCTTTATGCCACCAATATTGATTAGACCTCTGACACGCCATATGATCCTTGAGTGATAGCTTAGTGCAGAGCTAGGAGTAAGCCCTGAGCATCACTGGGTAAGCCCCCCTTCAAAAAAAAAGAAAAAAAGAAATGAAAAAAGAATAAGTTTTATAAAATTAAAGGACTTTATATCGTATTTTCTGAGCACTGTAAAATGACAATTGAAATAATCAAGATTGCCATGTCTCTCATTTCTCTTTCTTTTCCCTCCTCCTAAGTTAAAGTATATACTACACTATTAAAAAATAAACAATTAAAAAATCAATTAAAATGTAACCAATAGGCAACATATACCTAAATGCATATTTTACTTAAGATCTATATAACTACAGGATTCAATAGAAAAGTATAATTATGATGCTAAAGTCAGACTTATGTTCTTAACCATTACATTTTGTTGGCTCACCAGAGTTGAATGCTTGCATGTGATTTAGTTAAATAATTGCATCTGGATAATAGCATGCCTAGAAGTGTCCTCTAGAATGTTATTCAGCATTGGGATAAAACCTTAGAAATTTCTTTCGCAGCCCTCACCAGACCTAGTTCTGGTAGGGGCACAGCTGGTGGGGGTCCTTCTTGGAGCTTTGTACCAGAGTCTGTGATTCTTCTAGGTAACCACATATGAGTCACAGAAGAGCTGTGACAGTCTCAAAACGCCTATGTTTAAAAACGGAAGTTGAACTCTTCCAGGAAGAATGACCTATTTTACAATGCCTCAAGGTTTCAAAATGACTATAGACCCTCCTTACCTACCCTCTCTGAGATAAACCAACATCTACCTTCCGATGCTCTAAGATCCAGAGACAGAGGGTCGGGTGAAGGCAGCTACCAGGAGCCTTGCTTTCCAAGAATCTGAGTCCCAGGACAATTCTGGTGAAGGTTACCCATGCTTCACCTGGTCTGACTTGGGGAAATGAGGGTTTTCTGGAGTCTTGCCTGCTTGTCCTGGATTTGGGCACAGAGAAATGGGAGAACTCATGAGTGAGCTTCTCAGCACTGGATTCTTCAGGGCTGGCCCCATCATGGGAAACATCTTCTTTATTCACAAAAATTAGATATGGCTGCAAATAACAGGAAACCAGTAGAAATAATAGCAGCTTAAATCAATGCTTCTTAACCCATCATTTTAACAGGAATTACCTCTTAAAATTTTGCCAAAAGCCTTAGAAGGGCCCAGACTAATGAATAATGCTTGTCATGCCTGTTTGAGGCCAACCTGCTTCACTGCATAGCTTCCTGAATGAAACTGACCTTTCTAGAGACGCTGATGCAGACATCTGTTCTGCACTATTCTCTGTGCAAGGGTGGCCACTGGGAGAAAGGTGGGCATTGAGCCTAGGAGCCCCAACCAGACTTACTAGTTGTGGCAGTTGGCTTAAAGGTAGCCATTTCCTTAATGTAAAATGTATGAGTGTAAATGTAATGTAAAATGTAAGATGATTAGCTGCTGTGATTAAATTCCAAATAGTATTACTAAAATAAATGATGCTCACTTTGTTTGTTTATTTGTTTGTTTGTTTCAGGGAGGGAGGTGGTGAGGGGCATACGCAGAGGTGCTCAGGGATCACTCCTGGCTGTGCTTGGGGACCATATGCAGTACTAGGGATTAAACCCAGGTCAGGCTTGTGCAAGGCAAACATCTTAACTATCTCTCTGACCCCACTTGTTCACATTTTTCCCCACAATGTGGAAGTCTAAGAGGTGCCTAATATTGTTTGGCTTCCTCTGCATGAAAGGGGCAAAGAGATGCCCTGAGGCTCATGCTCACTGAGACCCCGAGTGGAGAGTGTATCCATTATATAAACAATGATAGAGGCAATGAGGAGCCAGAATGGAAAAATGCAGAGGGCAGGGGACACACAGGCCCCATTGCCATCCACTCCTCTCAAAGATCACAGTCCACACATCACTCTCACCCTGGAGTCACAGTGCTCACATGGGAACGGACAAGGGGTTGGGCAGGAAAAACTGGGACCAAGACCCAGGATTCAGCCATGCTAAGGAAACAGGATTAATTAGCACTGGATATTGGAAAACTGAGTTTTTACTGGAAGGTCACAATACCATTTGCCTGGATAGGTAACTAGTGAGAATAAGAAATCAAACATCAGTAAGCAAGGCTCAAAGAATCTGCAATATACCTGAAGTGAGTCCACTAAGGGCAAGTCCAGCTGTGTGGTTGTCCTGCCAAGCCCAAGAGCACACACTTGCCACGCACACCCATCACAAGCTGACTGCACCTGTATATGAGGGTATTTTGTTGGGGCTAAGTGGTCCTCGGTCCAATTTATTAGGCAGCTTCAAGGGAACTGATGAGATGATTGTGGGCCTTAACAGAAAGGAAGTGCCAGAAGTTCAGGCTTCAGCCAGAAGTCAAAGTTTATTCCTTATAAATCAAGCATGCTGATTGTGGACAAATTCACCAGAAGCTTGATTCAAAACAGCTTGAGCAACAACAGGAATGTGTGGGCTAGATCACCCAACCCTCACTGTTTGCAGATGACATGACAAGAAGGCCTTAAGAATCCAATAAAAGACTCCTAGAAATCAATACAGCAGATTAGACAATTGCAAAGTCAACACAAAAATCTGTTACATTCCTATACACAAGTGATAAACTAAAATCGAAAGAAATAAAAATCTACTCTGAATTCATAGATTACCCAAACTACAATAACCAAACTTAAAAATGTGCTTGTTAGGGGCTGGATCACAGTGTTAGCACAGTGGGTAGGGCGTTTGCCTTGCACGCAGCCGACATGGCCGACCCAGGTTCAGTTCCCAGCAACCCATATGGTCCCCTGAGCACTGCCAGGAGTAATTCCTGAGTGCATGAGTCAGGAGTAACCCCTGAGCATCACCGGGTATAACCCAAAAAGAAAAAAAATGTGCTTGTTAGGAAAAGAAAAAAATCTGTGCCTGTTAAGACTTGAGGATAGGATGGAACCCAGGGGAATTGGTGGAGGGAAGCTGACACTGGTGGAGGACTTGGTATTGGAACATTGTATGCTTGATACTCTATTATGTCTATGGCCATACCACCCTGAACGCACCTGATCTCATCTGAAACTCTATTATGTACAACTTTGTAGATCGTTATGCTTAAATAATTTCTTTTGTTCAAAAAATGCATCACAAAATGAATTCATGAGATCTCAACTGTGGAAATAGTATGGAACAGTGACAAACCCTTGGTCTTAGGTTATAGAACTCAGGCTATCAAGCAGGGGAGGGGTAGAGGGAGATGTGGACTAGAAATAGCATAAGGACATTAGTGAAGCATGTGGGCACTTTGAAGATATTGGGGTGTTGTAATTCAGTACATCAAGACCATAAAATTACTACTATTGTAACCATAATATAACTATACATTAAATGTGATATCATTAAATATAATGTTTTTATAGTTTATACATTATAATTACATTAAAAATAATATGTTTAGTTAACTACATTATATTAAAATTAATTCTTTAAGACATCCCACAACCTCCACCATATTAACATCCCAAATTCACAGCTTCACAACTTCACGATCAGAAGATATGCCAACCGATGAAACTCCCAGGTACACCAGTCTTTAGGATGAAAACTCTGGGTCATTCTAGGAAGAACATGGGCTGAGGATTGTCCCAGTTTCACAGATCCTTTTGCTTCTGGAGCATGTAGCCACATATGTGGCCACTCGACACCTCCAAATTCCACAATCCTGACAGCCCAGTAGGAGTACAATAAGTTAGATGGGAAAGTAGCATAGAAGCTCATTAAGATCACTTAGCAAATATAATGACACGTAAGGCTCAACTAGTACAACCAGCTCAGAAAATCCTGACATAGGCTTTAATAACACCCTTGTGAGATATAAAAATTGTCACAAATTTCCTTTTATTAAACTGTTTTTGATAATTCCACTTACCATTTTGTTGTAACAAGCAATATAAAGTAAATTATGTTATGCTTGCTTAAAATAATTTAAATTTTAAAAATTATTAAAATTATTTTATACCAAGGGGGCAAATTTTGGGGGTGGGTGGGAAACTGGGTCAATAGGGGAGCGAAAATCACATCAGTGGTGGGATTGTCCTGGAGCACTGAATGCCTGGAACAACTGTATTAGAAACAATTGTGTAATCTGCAGTGTTTAAATAAATTTTTTTAAAAATTATTATTTTAAAGCTAAAATATGAAAGACTATGAGCCAAAACTACCCAGTTGAATTTACTTCCAAATTCCTGACCACAGTAATGGTGTGAGGTAGTGAATGTTTATGACTTTAAGTCTCTGTATTTTGAAGTCAGCTTTATGAAAGGGACAGGCAATCAATGCATTCTTTATACGAATGGGAAATATGTGTTATGCATGTGGTGACTGCTCCAAAGTCACACAGGTGGAGCAGGGCAGAGCTGGGAAGGAAGGCCTCATGTTGTGAGTGCCGATCCCCAGGGCACACTTCTCTTCTGTCTCACCATCTAACTGGGCGAAGAAGAGAGAAATATGTGGATGCAGACACATGTATTATGGCTTCTGGCACTGCCCTGGCCATTCCAAGGGCATAGACCAGCACAGCTCCTCTGACCAGGTAGCCTGGGCTATGGTGAGTGGCTGCAACCCCGTGCTCCCACTTACGCAGGTTCTCTGTGTAGAGAGAAGCGAGTCAGCCACAGGGACCTCTCTCCTGGGAAGACCCACACAGACACAGGCTCACACATGATCTGGGTCTCGAGCGCCCACTACAAATGAAACTTCTGCAGACCAGGATGCTGCAATTCTGCCGTGCTACAGTGAAGACAGTGCGTGGTTTCAAGGCTGTGCTTGAGATTCAGGGTCTGGTCTGGCCCTCTATCTTCCCCACTGCTGATTCATGACTTTACATTAGAGAAGTCAGGCCACCAAGGGTCTCCTCCAGCAACCATGTGAATCACTGGCCAGGTGGTCACCAGTCATGACTCTGCAGGCAGGGCCTATGGAGTACGTGAACATAGCACAGAGTGTGGTGGTCATGGGGTCAGCCAGCAGCCAGTCTTACTAGTTGTGCTTTCTCATCTTTCCAATACTTAGACTTCTTCCATGAAGAGCAACCAGAGACCAGGGCTACAGTTGGGCAGGTAGACAGGGAGTTAAAGGTGAAATGGAACACACCCACAGTGTCTGTATGCAGTCTCGGGGGGCAGGGGGAAGAGACAGATGGAGACATAAAGCATGGGCTGGCAGTCACGCGGGAGGCAGGAAAAGCTTCTGGGGTGGGCAGTGGAGGAGTCAGAGAGCAGCTTCCTGGATGTGTAGGAGGCTCATAAAAAAGGAACACAGGCAAGACTAAAAGTGGAGCCACTTCTTAATTAAGGATCTTAAATACTTCACTGAGGATCTTAAATACTTCTTGTGTCCATCCTTGGGTACGAGTCTCCATAAATGGAAAAGGAGAAAGTAGAGTATAGAAAAACCTTAATTCTAATGTAAACACAAGATACTATCACTTCAATAACTCTGGAAGCTGGTTGGCCAATGTGGATCTCAGTTTCTTCATGGTCAAATGAAGTCAGTGGTTTTTTTTAACTTGGTTCTTTGGAGTCCAGGGTTCTGCAACTCTACCTTAGAGTATGCCCCTCAGAGGGACCCTCAACATGAGTGCCACCTAACAGAAATATAAGGCATGTCACATGTGAAGTTTAAAATAATGTACACAACATTTTCATCACTAAAAATAGGGCCAAAACAATGAAACAATGGATAGGGACCTTGTCTTGTACACAGCTGACCCGGGTTCTATCCCCAGCACCCTATATGGTTCCTGAGCCTTACCAGAAGTGATGGATCGCTTACCAAGAAAAGGCAGTGAACACCACCAGGTGTGGTCTAAAAAGCAAAACAAAACAAAACCCTAAATATAAATAGTAAAATTCATCTTAATCGTACCTTTAAGGTAAGGTAAAGGCCCTCCCGTTGATCGTCGATTTGCTCGAGCGGGCCCAGTAACGTCTCCATTGGAGACTTTGTTGTTACTGTGTCTGGCATATCGAATACTCTCGGTAGCTTGCCGGGCTCTCCGAGAGGGGCGGAGGAATCGAACTCGGGTCGGCCATGTTGGCTGCTTGTAAGGCGAACGCCCTACCCGGGTTGGAGCGATAGCACAGTGGGTAGGGCGTTCGCCTTACAAGCGGCCAACATGGCCGACCCGAGTTCGATTCCTCCGCCCCTCTCGGGGAGCCCGGCAAGCTACCGAGAGGATTCGATATGCCAAAAATCGTACCTTTGATATATAATAATCCATATCAAATATAACTTTAAACAAGTAACAAGTGTTACCTTTACTAATACTATTTTTTAATTCTCATTTTGGTACTTAATCTTCACTCTCTAGTGTATAACTTGCTTTAAGCACATTTCAGTTTAGACCAGCAGCACTGCCAGGGGGGTCACTAGTCAAGAATCTAAGAGGAGACGATCTCCCCCTGGTGGACAAACAAGGAAAGTTCATGGAGAGCCAAGGAGAACCAAAAACCTGCAAAGCAAAATGAGCAACCTCCAAGGCTTGGCGATGCAGGTAGACCAAGCAGTCAAAGGTAGTGGAAGGGAAAGGAGCATACGAGCAAAGCCTTGAACTCACCTGGACTTCATCTATACCGTGAGCTTGTCGTGCTATCCAGACAAGGGCTCTTTCCCACTGAAAGTGTCTTTGACTTGTAACACTCGCTAGCATATTCTTGGTTTAATAAACATTAATAATGATGAGAAAATGAGGAGACCACCTTGCAAATCAGCAAAGCAAGTCAAGTCTGGACTAAGGAATTTGTAAGTTAAAACAGAGCCGCTAGTGGAATGTAAGAGGGTCTGGACTGTTCCTCCAAAGGCATTTTGCTGCAAAGACAGGAGCTTCTGAAGGACCTGAGAATGCCTAAAATGGGAGGTGTCACAGAGGCTGGGACCTGAAGTCATTGCCCTGACTGATGGATGGAAGAACATGTCCACAGGCTGATGGTGGTGACAACGACTTTATTGAAATCAACGAGCATTCATATAGGCAAGGAGAAACTATGCTCCATAAAGGGTGGGGGACAGGGATAGAATGGGGAACCAGGTAATAAACGACTGATAGGGGGGAAGTAAGGTACAAAGGAGAAGTTAAACATAAGCATGGAGAATTGGGGGTGCCCCTGTGGAATTGGGTGTGCCTCAAGAGCACTGCAGTGTGTGTTATAATGGCCGCAAAGGTGATAGGCAATTCCATCAACATAAGTTCTGTGCAAGGGACAAAGGACGAGCCAAAGTCAAGCCTGAGTCGCTTGGAACTATGGAGGGGCAAATGATTCATCAAATTGGGAATACAAAGTCTGTTTTGCTGAATACAAATATAAATTATAGGAAGACAGTGCCCTTTTTGGTGTTGTCCCTTGCCGTCTCTGGAGAGGGGTCTCCAAAGCCCTCTCTTTTTTTTTTCTTTTTGGGTCATACCCAGCGATGCTCAGGGGTTACTCCTGGATCATGCACTCAGGAATTACTCCTGGCCAGTGCTTAGGGGACCATACGGGATGCTGGGAATCGAACCAGGGTCGGCCATGTTGGCTGCGTGCAAGGCAAATGCCCTACCCACTGTGCTATCGCTCCAGCCCCCAAGCCCTCTCCTTTTGAGGAGAATCCTGGCAGGATTGTTCAACAGGGTGGCACCGACCAGGCTGTTCAGGAGCAGGGATTCCAAATAGGAGGCAGCTATTTAGACAACAAAACAGACTGCAGAGCAATTGTGGTGATCAGATGAAGGGGATCAGAGGCATCCAAGAGGCAGAATAGCTGATGAGTAATCAGACTCTGGAGTCTGTTTTGCTTCTTCCTGACTGGATGGTTTCAGAGGCAAGATACTTGTATCTCTGTATCCCCACTATATAATAGTACCTAACTGATCCGTTTTTGAGAACAGATTCTCTTTTTGAAAAAAAAGTTAATATAGGGCTGGGAAGATAGTACAGCTAGTAGGGTGATTGCCTGGCAAGTAGTCAACCTAGGTTTTATCCTCTGCACCCAATAGTGTCCCCCAAACTCTATGATCCCTGAGCAATGAAGCAGGAATAAGTCATGAGCACCACCAGATATGGCCCCAAAACTACAAGAAAACAAAATATTAACAAAAAAATACTTATATATCAAATTCTTAGAACAGACTTAAGAAAGCATCATGAATTAGTATCATGGGTACAGGAATTCCTTTAGAGGATCAACATTTTCTATGAGTGCCCACACATAGGTCCATTAAGGTTGGAATCAAATTCTTCCAGAATTTCTTTTAGTTTAAATTCAAGTGCAATTATATGGCAAGTCTGATGGCAGGCAGACCCTGGACACATTTGTATATTTTTGTCAATCTTGCTGGAGGTCTATTGCTATTATTGACATTTTTGTTTCACATCTATTATATTAATGCTTTGAGCTTTATTAAGCCCCTCTTTATTTTTTCCTTCCTCTTTGTGCTTATTTTCATTTTACTTTTCCAATTTCTTTATACTTATACATATTAAAACACTGAGATTTACAATATTTTTTATAATACGATCATTTCAGGCATTCAGTGTTCCAACACCAATCCCACCTCCAGCGGGACCTTTCTCCACCACTGTCCCCAGTTTCCTACCCATCACCCAAGTCTGCCTCCTTAGCTATCACAACAAATTTACTTCATATTGCTTGTTACAACAAAAAGGTAAATGGAATTATCCAAAGATAGATAAATAAAAACCAATTAGCGATATTTGTTGTGTCTCTCAATGGTGCCTTTAGTAACTGGTTTGTGCTAGTTGAACTTCTGTGTTTTGTTTTTGCTCCTTGTGCTTGGTGGTCTTCTATGCAACTTCCTCTTCACATTTCCTGTGCTCCTTGGAATTTGGAAGCATATATGGCTGTGCACTCCAGGGCCTGGAACAACTGGGTGGTTTGGCAGTTTGATGATGTTCAACTGGGCCATTTCTATACCAGAAAATGTCAGGTGGGGGCAGAAACTGCTGGGTCTCTGGGGGTGAGGACTGGGAATTGCCTTGCCCCCACTCCAAGAAGACCCCAGAGTTCTTAGCCCAGACCATGTATCTGGGACAATTTTGCATCATCATGTTTGTTTGTTTGTTTAGTGTAGTTGTGGAGCTGGACCATTTTTATGCAGGAAGATGTCAAGTGTTGGTGGGGTCTACGGGGTCTTCCTGTGGTGCTGGTGTGTGGGGGGATGGGTTATATTCTTTTGTTAGGAGCTTAGAGTATTTTCATGAAGCATTTTATTAAATATAGGTGCTTATAATGCAAAAACTTTCCTCTTAGAATTGCTTTCACTCTGTTCTACAAGATTTGATCACAATCATGATCATGATCATCATGTTGTTTGTCGATTGCCTCGAGCAGGCATAGTAACGTCTCCTTCTTCCTAGCCCTGAGATTTTAAAAGAGCCATATTCAATGCTCTTTCAGGTCTAGGAGAATGAGACCTATCATTGTCACTGGTATTTGGCATATTGAGTATGACATGGGAAGTTTGCAAGACTCTGCCGTGCGGGCAGGATACTTTCGGTAGCCTGCCGGGTTCTCCAAAGTAAAAAATGAGATAAGATTTGATATATTGTATTTTTATTTTTATGCACTAGAGCACATAACCAGGATTAGCCACTGAACACCACCTGGTTTGACCCAAAATCCCCCTAAAAAAAATCTATGCCCTGTCAAGCATATTATAGAAGCATTTAATGTAAGAACACTTAGGTCTTTACTGATTCATCTGAAAACCATTAATGTCTGCCAGACATCACATTATAATTCCTTATATTTCAATCGGAATTTTATAGGTTGTAGCTTTATAATTTATTACCTATATGACAACATCCAGGGCCCCTCAACAGCTAATCCATAAAAATGGATATTTGGGCTCTAAGTTCCGATATGCAGTGAGAGAAAACTAAAGCCTGTAAAACTAATTAACCCATTTAAGATAAGAGCCTCCAATATTTTATTACTTTATTATTTCATTTATTTTTATTGAGTCACTGTGAGATAGTTACAAAGCTTTCATTATCGGGTTTCAGTCATACAATGTTCCAACACCCATCCCTCTACCAGTATACATTTCTCATCACCAATATTCTTCATATCCCTCCTGCCACCTCCTCCCCAACCAGCCTGCAGCCTGACTCTATGGCGAGCACTTCTCTCTCTCTCTCTCTCTCTCTCTCTGTCTGTCTGTCTGTTTCTGTGTGTGTGTGTGTGTGTGTGTCTCCTGTTGTACATTATGGTTTGCAATACAGATACTGAGAGGCCATCATGTTTGTTCCTTTACCCACTTTCAGCACTCATCTCCCATCCAGAGCAATCCCTTTCAACTATCATTGTCATAATGTTCCCTTCTCTAACCCAACTGCCCTATCTGCCAGCCTTGAGACAGGCTTCTAACTGTGGGCCAAGCCTCCTGGCCCTTGTTTCTACTGTCCTTGAATGTTAGTCTCATACTATTTTTTTTATATCCCACAAATGAATGCAGTCATTCTATGCCTTGTCCTTCTCCTTCTGACTTATTTCACTCAGCATGATACTCTTCAATGTCCATCGATTTATTTATTTATTTCTGTCACAAATATTTTATTTTATTTTTATTAGTGAGTCACCGTGAGGTACTGAACATACTTACAAACGTTCGTGTTTACATGTCCATTCATTTATAAGAAAATTTCATAACTTTTTTCTAACAGCTGTATGGTATTCCATTGTGCAGATGTACCATAATTTCTTTAACTAGTCGTTTTTTCTCAGACACTCAGCTGTTTCCAGATTCAGGCTAATGTGAAGAGTACTTCAATGAACATACAAGTGCAGATGTCATTCCTACTGTGTATTTTGGGACCCTAGGGGTATATTCCCAGAAGTGGCACTGCTTGGTCAAATGAGAGCACAATTTCTAGTGTTTTGAGCAATGTCTATATTGTTTTCCAAAGAGGTCGGACCAGTTGGCATTCCCACCAACAATGAATGACAGACCCTTTCTCCTTGAATCTGCACCAGCACTGGGGTTGTTCTTATTCTTTTTGTTGTGTGCCAGTCTCTGTGGTGGAAAGTGATGCCTCATTGTTGTTTTGATTTGCATCTCCCTGATAATCAGCAATGTAGAGCATTATTTCATGTGCCTTTTGGTCGTTTGTATTTCTTCTTTGAGGAAGTTTCTGTTCAATTCTTCTCCTTATTTTTTGATGGTTGGTCTATACCCGACCAGGGCTCCGGCAGCTGAAGACCTCCAGGACTAGCCACCACCATGCTGAGACCACTCTCCGCACACATGAAGGTACTGGCAGAGGGACAAAGCCACGCGGGTTCCGGGGCCGAGATCTCCAAGCCTACTCGGACTGGAGTTGAGCATCTTCCACCCAGATCCTCCACATCCCAGTAGGCGGGGGTCACACCCACCACCTGGCCCCCTGGCGCCGTGTAATCCCATCAACGGCCAAGACTCAGAGACTATAAAATCCAGCTCCCGGACAAGAACAGTGCAGTCTTCTGCCCCCGCGCCTGGCTGTTCCTCGCCGAGGCCCTTGGAGGGGAGCGGGTTGAGCTTTTCTCCCCACCCCGACCAGGGCTCCAGCAGCCGAAGACCTCCAGGACCAGCCACCACCATGCTGAGACCACTCTCCGCACACATGAAGGTACTGGCAGAGGGACAAAGCCACGCGGGTTCCGGGGCCGAGATCTCCAAGCCTACTTGGACTGGAGTTGAGCATCTTCCACCCAGATCCTCCACATCCCAGTAGGCGGGGATCACACCCACCACCTGGCCCCCTGGCGCCGTGTAATCCCATCAACGGCTAAGACTCAGAGACTATAAAATCCAGCTCCCGGAACTGCGTGGCCGCAAATGCGACGTCTTATCAGGACATCTTTTTATGACATCTTATTATCTCATTCCTACTTTGGACAAACTTGCAGGCTATCGAATGTAGCCTGCCCACAGGGCAGAGTCTGGCAAACTCCCCGTGGTGTACCAAATATGCCAAATACCAGTAACAATGATGGGTCTCATTCTCCTAAAGAGCCTTGAATATAATCTCAGGGCTAGGATGAAAGAGACGTTACTGGGGCCTGCTCGAGGCAATCGACGAATAACAGGATGATGAAATGAAATGAAAAAAATTTTTTGATGAGAGTTAGAGCTTTTTTTCTTATAAAGTTCTACTAATGTGTTACAGATCTTGGATGTTAATCTCTTACCTTATGGGTATTGGGTAAATAATTTTTCCCATTTTGTAGGCTGTCTCTATATCTTGATCACTGTTTCTTCTGAGATGTAGAAGTTCCTTAGCTTAATGTAGTCCCATTTGTTTGTCTTTGCTTTCACTTGCTTGGTCAGTGGTGTTTCATCTTTAAAGATACCTTTAGCTTCAATGTCATGGAGGACTCTATCGATTTTTCCTCCATGTACCTTATAGATTCAGGTTTGATATTGAAGTCTTTAACCCATTTTGGTCTGACTTTTGTGTCTGGCATCAGACAAAGGTCTGATTCATATTTTTCCATGTAGCTGTTCAGTTTTCCCAGCACCACTTGTTGAAGAGGATTTCCATGTTCCACTTCACATTTCTTACTCCTTTATCAAAGATTAGGTGATCATATATTTGAGGGTATGTGTCAGTATATTCAACTCTATTCCATTGGTCTGCAGGTCTGTCTTTATTCCAATGCCATGCTGTTTTAATTATTACTGTTTGGTAGAAAAGTTTGAAGTTGAGGAGTTGGGAAAGGTGATGCCTCTCATCTTATTTTTCCCAAGAATTACTTTAGCTGTTCATGGGGGTTTATAGTTTCATATGACTTTCAGGAGTGCTTTGTATATTTCTTTGAAAAATATCATAGATATCAGTATAGAGACCATGTTGAATCTGTACAATGCTTTGGGAAGTACCGACATTTTGACAATGTTAATCCTTCTGATCTATGAACAGGGGATGCATCTCCATTTACTTATGTCCTTTTATTTTCTGAAGTAGAGTATAGTTTTCTCCATCTCTTTAGTTAAGATGATTCCAAGATATTTGACTTTCTGGGGCATAATTGTGAATGGTGAACTGTAAATTGTGAATTGTAAACTTTATTTTAATATCTCTTCCTTCTCTTTCATTAATTGTGTATAGAAATTCCATGAACTTTTCAGTATGGAGTTTGTAACCTGCGACTTTACTATACAATCCTATTGTTTCTAGAAGCTCTTATTTAGAGTCTTTAGAATTTTCTAAATATAGTATCATGTCATCTGCAAATAGTGATAGCTTGATCTATTCCTTTTCTACCTGGATGCCCTTGATATCTTTTTCTTGCCTAACTGCTATGGCAAGTACTGCCAGGACTAGACTGAATAGAAGTGGTGAGAGTGGGCAACCTTGTCTTGTTCGAGATCTTAGAAGGAAAACTTTGAGTTTTTCCCCATTAAGAATAATGCTTGTTGTGGGCTTCTAGTGGGTGGCTTTGACTGTACTGAAGAGAGCTTCACCAATTCCCATTTTGTTGAGAGAAAAGGACACACTCTTGTCCTGTATCTTGAAGGGTAAGTGAGCAACCAATCCCCATGGGCTGCGGCCTGTGGTGGTCTCCACAGAATCCTCAGCTAGAGTGACAGAGAGAAGAATGAGGGAGGTGTACCTCACGGCTCCTGTCCCCTACACACATCCCCTCAGAAACCTGCTTCTCGTAAACCCCACATGGCCCATCTGTGACCTTCCCTGAGACCTCTATGAGTTCAGTACATGGGAATGGAACCAACGTCCCAAACACAGATGATTACAAAAAGAAAAGGTGCAAGGACAGGATGGCTCGAGTGGCAGAACAAAACCAAGCGTGTGAGAGACTCAGATTCAATCGACAGCACTGCAGGGTTCCCAGTGCAGTCGGGTGTGGCCCCCACAGGAATGAAAGGTAACAAAAGATTCACCTGC
Organism: Sorex fumeus; assembly: GCF_029834395.1. NCBI lineage: Eukaryota > Metazoa > Chordata > Mammalia > Eulipotyphla > Soricidae > Sorex > Sorex fumeus. The sequence continues at coordinate 47,534,224 of NW_026606129.1, read as the reverse complement.
ACCCTCACAGTGGCACTGACTCTGGGCAGAAGATGTGCAGGAAGGAAAGGAGATCTTTAAAGTCAGCATCTGTGGATGACTTTTTCTTCCTTTTCAAAATCTCAGTTGCTCGGGGGACTTTGGCTAAGCATGTTTTGTTCTTGTGGACTAGATTCATTTTGTAAATTAACATATTAGGAAACATCCCTCTAGTATCTAGGGACATCAGGAAGACTGATGTTCATTATGATGATGGATGAAATGTTCACGGAGAAGAGGCTCCAGGGCCAGGCCACACACTGCCCTGTGGGACCTTCCCCAGCTGTGTCCAGGGGCACCACATACAGCGCCCTTGGCTTGTGGATGTGCTTGACCAACCCAACTCAACTCTGAACAGCTCTGGACTTAGGCAATCAGGCACCTTGATGGGTCAGTAGTGTTGGTTAGGAAGCTAATCGAGAGCTGCGGGGAGGCCTTGGAGAGGATTTCAGGAGAAGTTTTCAAAGGCAGAGCGCCACGGCAGGCTTGGGAAGGCGAGAACCTGACCTCACTCCCAGGGCAGGATCTCAGCTCCTGCTGGGGGCCCGACCTTCTCAGCAGAGGCGCTAGCAGCCCTCATTCCGGGTACAGCTTCCCTAACTTTACTCAGGGGCATGGGTGGGCCACACCGCAGGTGCTCAGAGCTCCTTCCTGGGCTCTGCTCAAGCTGGGCTCTGCCAGGGGCAGCCATGTGCAGGCACGCACCTGCGTCCCTGCACTCACGCTCAGGTCCCTGCGTCTCCATTGGACAGGAACTGTCTGCTTGGCCACGACAGCAAAGCCTGTTCTCCTACAGAAGCGCCCTCTGCGGCGGAGATAGGACACTGCATCCTACCCCTTCAGTCACTAAAGGAAGGAGGTGGACAACCTGCTGCAAAGACCTGAGTGCTTGCGCCCATGCAGGCAAGCAGGAAGCCTGGGGTCAGTCCCGGAACCCCGGGATGCCCCAAGCGCTAGCTGGAGTGATCCCTGAGCACTGCGGTGAGAATAGGCCCTGAGTATTGCAGGGTGTGACCCGAACATACACAGGAAACCCAGGAGACCTGCTCCGGTATCTGGGTCAGGCTGGAGCCAACCTGGCCCGCATCCTCACAGAGCCCCAGCCTTTCCCACCAGGCCCTCGGCTCGCAGGACCAGGTGGCTCTGGTGACAGAGGCCGTTCAGCAGGAGGTCGTTCTCATCTTCAGCATCACCGCGGTCATGCACAAGGGCCACGACGTTTCCCTGTGACGGTGGGAAGAGGACAGAGGCTCTAACTGGGAGGAGCACTGGGTGCGAGGAGCAAGGGGCTCTCGACACCTCCCCCCTGCACAGGGTGCAGATGAGGTGACAGAACTCAATCGGCTTGGTTTCTGTTTCCCGAGACTCAGGATGCGACACTTTGCTCCTCCAGCATTTTATTTTTATGGCATCTGGGGACGATACACAAACAGTGTTTGCTCTATTTGACTTTCCTCAGAACACAGCTGTCATTGAAAAGAGAACGAAGCTGAAGAGATAATACAGGGATTAATTATTACATGGTTTCTATGTGCCCCTGCGCCCTGCCCCCATCCATGCACTGCTGAAAGTTAGCCTTGAGCTCATGTAGGATGACATTGCTTTGTCCTTTCTCCCTTGCCACAAGGGGCTTAGGTTTATCAGGTTACACCCATCACAGTGCTCCCGAGTCACTCCCATTCCTTTGTTTATCTGTAACCACTTCTCTCTGCTCACTTCCCCAACCAGTTAATCAGCTTTTCCCCTAATCAGAATCTGTTAATTTGTAAGGTCAGATCCTTCTAGACACTGAAATTGTATTGTAAGTTAATATGCCTTTCTCCTGTCCTTTTTGTATAGATACAGGAAGACAGTTAATATTATGCTTTGTAACTTAGGATTTAATTGGTTTTGAATATTATTCACTCCCAGGCATCTGCTTTCTCGACTTAAGCCTCAGTTGCCCTTAGTTCCTAACATCCCAAAAGCAGGGTCTCGATGAGGGACTGAATGGACCCAGGGCAAGCTGTGAACTACCCTGGCATCGAAATGGGCCAGGCCAAAGTGCCACGATTCTTAACTATAAAGTTAAGAGCTTGATCATAGACAAATACTGTCATGATCCAAAAGTAACGATGAGACTAGGACCCTGCTAGGGAGACGAAAGACTATCTGGCTTTTTACTGTAGTCTGAGATCGAGATGGCCCTAGGAGAGCAATTCTATAAGCTTAATGTATTTCTTACTGTGTCCATACAAAATGATTAATATTATGAATGCTTATATGTTTGTTGGACAAAGAGAGGAGAAACATACCCAGGGGATTCCACTATAGGGTGGGTCATTCTGCTAAGAGTATCTATCCTAGAAGTGGCTTTCCGAGGGAAAGAACTTTACTCCTATTGATTGTGACCACACCTGTATGTAATTGTTACCTCAACTCCTCATGGTTTTGGGATTTAACTAGACTATAAGAGTGGCCTGGGGGATCAGGATCCAGACTCCAGAAGGAGAAGGAGAAAGGGGATCCAGATTCCAGAGCCAGAAGGAAGATGAAGGGGGGTCAAGAAGGAGAATGAAGTAGCATGGGGGAGGAAGAAGCAGGAGGAGAGTCAGAGGAGAATGGAGATGGGAATGGAATAAACTGCAACTGACATCAATCAGCCTGGCCCTTGTTTCCTTCCTTTGGCTGCCCATCACCATCGACCTCCCCGGGGTGGGGGAAGCAGCCCAAGACTACCGAACGTGAGCAGTAGGAGAGATAGACTGCTGCTGTCTTTTTGTGTTTACACAAGCTCCTAGCCAGGATTAACCCTAAATACTGCTAGGTGTGGCCTAGATACCAACAAATGATTCACTCATTAACCTTTTAAAATGAGAGACAGTGGGTCAGAGCATTAGCGTTGCAGGTAGAATACCTGCTTTGCACACAGTCAACTTGGTTTGTTCCCTGGTATTTGTTATTGTCTTCTGTGGCTGCCAGGAGTGTGATCCCTGAGTGCAAAGCCAGCAGTAATCCCTTACATCACTGGTTTGCATGTATATTATAATATATAATCATTTTTCCCTCAATATTTGAAGAACAAGTTGAATAACAACAAAGATAATCTTCCACTTCTGGCTTTGTGTATACAACGATGACTGTGTGTTGAAAGAACAATCTTGGACCATGATTTCCTCTGTAAGATGATTTCTTGTTTGGGGTTGTGACCGGTACTGTCCTGGTGACCCCTCGAGATCGACCAAAATGAAAGGACAGGTGTTACCCCTAAGCAATTTCAGGTGGGGCCCACAAACAAGCGAACAGAAACTCAAAGAAATTGTGGCAGTGATAGAGGGCAAATTGAACTGTGTTTTGATTTTGCTTAGATTGATATTTTTTTTGGCCACATCAGATGTGCTCAAGACTTACTCCTGGCTCTGCACACAGGGATAACTCCTAGAAGTGTCCAGAGACCAAACTGTCACTGTTCTACCACCTGCTGAGCAAGCAAGCAAAGTGCCTGACACTGTACAGTCTCTCGAGCCCATATTTTCTTCCTTATCAAAAGTTATTCAGAAATGGGGAAAGTGATAGTATAGCAGGCACGCCATTTGCCATGCATGCAGCCCACCCAGTTCTATCCTCATCATCCCATATGATCCCTTGAGCCCTGCCATGAGTGATTCCTGAGTCCAGAACCGGTAGTAACTCCTGAGCATTGCTGAGGATGACCAAAAAATTAAAAACAAAATTATTCAGAAGGGATCAAAGGTATCAAAAAGTATAACAGATTGTTTTATCAAAGGGTATTCCAAAAGTTTTGAGGAAAAACAGCTCAAGCATCAGCAGAAAAGTCCCCCATTTTGGAGTCCCTGTGAGTCGCCTTCCCTCCTGCTCCCCCGAGATTGAGCATTTGTCAGATGCATGGTGTCTCCGGAAGAGGAGAGCGCTGTCCCCAACCTGCAGGTGTATTGTTCAGAGGCTCTTTCCTGTCTGGTGAAAGCGGGTATTTGTGCTACCTTGTCCTAAAACATAGTGTCCATGGTGGAAGCAACGGACACCCTTAGAGACCAGGACCCTGGGACTGGCGGGAATGGGGTGGGGTGGGGGCGGAGGAGTCCTTCTTGGCACCCCACATCGTCCTTATTTCTCCCTCCCTGGTTTTTTCACTGTCCCTCACACCCCTGGGAATCTTGCCCTTCTTTCCTAGAATACACTTCCTGGCCAACATGAACTCACATCTTGATTTAATGTTCTTTTATAAGACTTGATTTTGTGAATAGGAAGAGTCCATTTTAGTTTTTGTTTGATCCATCTTAATCATTGGTGCTGAGTCCATTAAAAATGCCAAGTCTTTTTTCAGCATTCACAAATTCAAATGAGAAGGGCTGGAGTGATAGGACAGCGGGTAGGCTATTTACTTGCACGTGCTTGATCAGGGCTTGATCCCTGGTACCCTGTATGCAGGCCTACCCCTGAGAGAAGTGGGTTATATTTTTAACAATCATGAATTTGTACTATCCTTTATAATTATAAGAACTGGAACAAATGCCAAGAGAAGAGCAAAGCAACTTCGAATGTAACACTGTAAAATACTGCTCATTCAAGATACAAAACTTCATTTAGAACCCTGGAGAAGAAACATAACCAAATTCACAACAAGCAAATTATGTTAGGTGGTACCCTGGTCATTCAAAACTGCATCTTGGTCGTACAGTACTTGCCTTGCACACTGCCAACCTGGGTTAGATCTCAGGCATCACATATGATCCTCGATGCATTGCCAGGAGTGATTCCTGAGAGCAGAGCCAGGAGAAAGCTCTGAGCACAGCCAATTGTGGCCGCCAAACAAGCAAACAAACAAAAACCCTGCAGCTTATATGAAGCTCATATACAATTTACATAAATACTGGAGAACAAAGAAAGATGCACTAAGCAAGAGAGAGAGCTCTAAGCTAATCCTCTCTTTCCGTACAGGTGGTCCTGGTTCCATTTCCAGCATGAAGGGCTGGCGTTCAATCTAGAGACCCGGGATCATTTCCTGGCACCTCAAGATCTCCCAAGCATTGCTAGATAAGCCCATGAATTAGCAAAAAGACACACTAGGATCTTTATTAAACTCTTTTTCTTATTCTATATTTCTCTAGCATTTTGAGAACCAGACCAATTTCTCTTGGTTACTCCACTTTTCCAGGACAGTAACAAACACGGCAATATCATTTGAAGAAAATGGATGAGTAAAATTATTCCCTTTAACCAATATTTCAAGTTGTAAAACCTTAAACATGAAACTTCCATAGTCACTACAAACTAGTCACTTTTTCATTCTACATTTCAAATCAGACTCACTGAGGTGAGTCTCACTCATACTCATTGCACACTGATTCCATTCTTGGAAAGAAACAAGAATGAAGATATGAGTTACCAGAACTTATGGTACATGGAAAAAGCAGTATTAAATGTTTGCAGAGCTGAGGAAAGTAGCTCTGCAAGCATTCATGAAGAAGGAAGACTGAGTCTATGTATGTCATTTAACCTCACAGCTTAAGATCTTGGAAAACGACCAACTAAAGGAGCCCAAATCAGGCAGGAGAAGGAAATAATAAAACTTAGAGCAGAAATTCACGAGCAGGTAGCCCCAAAATCAATATGAAAGATCAATGAAACCAAGAGCTGATTCTTTGAGAAAATAAACAAGATCGATAAATCACTGGGCAAATTCACAAAGGAAAGAAAGAAAGAACCCGAATAAGCAGAATCAGAAATGAAAGAGGGGACATCACAATGGAAACCGCAGAAATTCAAAGAATTATTGTAGATTACTTTGAGAATCTTTATGCCACAAAATAAGAGAACCTCTAAGAAATACATTAATTTCTGGATTACCAAAACCTCCCAAGGCTGACCTAAGAAGATTTAGAATGCACAAACAGATCTATCACTAATAAGGATATTGAAAAGTAATCAAAAGTATCCCACAAACCAAAGCCCTGGCCCACATGAATTCACCAGGGAATTCTTCCAGATCTTTATAGAAGATCTTTTCCCAAACCTCTTCAAGCATTTCCAGGAAACTGTAGAAACAAAAACACTTTCAAACAGTTTCTATGAGGCAAATATCACCCTGATACCCAAAGCACACAGAGACACCACGAACAAGAGAATGATAGGCTGATATCCCTGGTATAAACAGCCACAAAGATCCTCAACAAAATATTAGCAAATAGAATTCAACAACTCATCAAAAAGATCATACACCACAACCTAGTAGGATTCATCTCAGGGATGCAAGGATGGTTCAACACTTGCAATTCAATCAACATTATACACCACATCAATAAAAGAAAAAGCTAAAAACCACATGATCCTATCAATAGATGCAGAGAAAGCATTTGACAAGATCCAGCACCCATTTATGACTAAAAAAAAACTCTCAACAAAATACCAGTTGAAGGAACTTTCCTAAATATAGCCAAAGCCATCTCCCCAAGTCCATAGCAAGTATTATTCTGAATGGAGTCAAACGTAAAGCCTTTTCTCTGAGGTCTGGGACAAGACAAGGTTGTTCACCCAATCACTTTAAACAAGAGTTTCTGCACATCAACATTATTGGCACGTAAGTTATTTTTCTTTTCTTGGGCATTTGTCCCTGACTGGTCACTACAGATGCCCATAGATTCTCTTTCATTATAATAACCAAAAATATCCCCAGAAATTGCAAAGTTGCTCCTAATGAAAGTCACTTGTTTAGATCTACCTATGGCTCCTTATTTTCTGCTTTGGATGTTGCACAAAGTCAACCTTTGCCAAGAGCCACGACAATCATGTGGAATGATACCACAGTGAAGGTGTGTCCAAGACATAAAAAAGGCCTTGGATCAGGATGGTCTTACTGACTTGCTGCAACATTACTAGCATTCTCTTGCTAAAGAAAATAAACCATCTCTCTCTCTATTGGCAGCTTTGATCTTGTGTTCTGTCACATACCACCAAGAACTTTCCAGTGATAGTACTGATGGCTTTTTTCTCCTCTTATTAAATCCTTAACTAGTTTTCCACTTGGGATACCTTTCAAACTCCTGATCTTATCCCACAATGGGCTTTGTCTCCTTATTCTGTCTTAATTTCTTTCTGCACTCCCCTTCTCTTCTTACATCACAAGCAGAATCCTATGAACCGGTGCTGAAATTGTGTACTTTGTGATTTTCACATTTGCTGGTCTCCTCCATGATAAGCCCTTTCTCCTCTCCTCCTCTTCACTCCCAAGTACCTTTCAAAACCTAGTCCATGCCATCCCCTGGAGGAAGTTTTTCTTAATCTCCTTTCAGTGGCTTTAAAATGTGGGACTGATTAACGGCCATGATCCAGATACTTATCTTGGAACTGAGCAGCTTGCGGCAGAGATGTCTCTGGACCTTGTGTCAGTCCAATTTCACTGGGGTATCTCAGACAGGAGCAGGTGTTGTCCCTCCCCCTGCCCCCAGTGAATCCTGGTGGCTGCAAACTTCCAGAACGCAATGAAAAACCCAGGTATTCGGGACCAGTGACTGCAAACTCCAGGCCTCAAGGGATCGGGGAGGGGCTGCTCCTTCCCATCTCCCTGCCCCTATGGGGTCCTGGTTGTCACACCCTCAACTGCCTCCGGGTGTCATTTAAACTCTTTTTTTGTTGTTGTTAAATTTATTTATTGAATGACTGTGAGAAAAGTTACAAAGCTTTCAGGTTATGCAATAATCAAATACCCATCCCTTCACTGGTAATTATTTTTCGCCACCAAGAACCCCATCCCATGAAGCTGCAGTTGCCCTGTCACCCCTGGATCATACCTGGCTGTCCAAGAAGCTTTGAGGCGGCAGCCACTGTGCTGCTGGGGTTGGGGGGGATGCGGAAGGGACAGACACCCTTTCCCTCCAGGAGGGGCATGGCATGGTAGTTTAGCTCATAGTTCATTCACATTTCTGCCGCAAGCTCCTGAGCTCTGGATTAGGTCTGAGTGCCTCTGGTGCCATGGCCGTGCTGGAGAGCCGCTCGTGGGGGGCAACTCGTGGCCTCGGTAGGGCGTCCATTTAAGCTTCTTAGTAGCCTTGACCCAAAGACTCACAAGTGAATCTCAGAACCAAGCAACACAGAGCAGTGATTTCTCTGGACCCCAATTTTTAAAAAAATTTTTTATTAGTGAAACACCATGAGATACAGTTATAGACTTACAAATTTTTGTGCTTGGGTTTCAGTTATACAATGATCAAGTACCCATCCCTCCACCAGTGCCCATCCTCCACCACCACGGTGGACCCCAATTTTTTAAAATTTTAGAATTCCAGGAGTGCACAGTTGCTTTTGTGGCTGCCTGACATCTCATGCTATTCATAACAACCAATAAAAAATAGACTATCTAGCATGTGCCTGTGGGGCAGGCTTGAGTGGTGGTGAGAAGATTTAAAATCATGGTGGTGGGAAGATGTAATGTGGCAGGATTTTTGTTAGAATATTGAATGTAATCCATTATTGTGAACTACTTTATGAAAATAAAATTTGAAAAAAAAACACTTGGTACCAAACTTGATGAATACTCCTCCATTTGAGAGTAGTGACCTGGGGCAGGGTTATGAGCATTTGTAATTTTTCATATTCTCTGAGCTTTAAAGTAATATGCTAATCCAGGAGAAGTCTGTCCACACAAATTGACCTTTGTGATAAGAACACGCAGTGCAGAAAGGACCTGATGGTGGCGCAGGGGGTTAAGGCAATTGTCTTCCATGTAGTCAACCCTAATTCAATCACTGGTGCCACCTCTTCCCTGTGTCTAAAAACCCAACACACACACACACACACACACACACACACACACACACACACACACACACACACACCACAGTGCATGAAATGAACTGGGCAGAACTGAAAGCATCAAGCAACCCAAGTGAACCAAAAATACAGCTGCTTCTCAACTTTTCTGTCTCAAGTTCTGTTGATCCTGCCTCTTGCTTCACATACTGCAGCCACTCATCCACTTGCTGAATAGACTAGAAGAGTTCCATTGCATAAGTGTTCCTCCATACCTGCCATTCACCCTGTTCCTGAATAATTCCTATTCATCTTTTAAGTATCCCTTTGATATTTTTAATTCAACAAATACTTTTCTGAGACCTGACCCTGTATGAAAGGTACACATTCTTACATCTCATCTGCTGCCTCAGCCAAGCAGCTGGAGCTGTAAGTTACTGAGCCTTTATTCAAACATGACCATAGACAACAATTCATTGGCTTTTTCTAATCCTTTTAAAACTCAGTAAGACTGACGTTGTGATCATCTGAAATTCACAAAGGGAAACCTGAGGTGCCAAAAATATGTGGATATTGGATCCTTGGGAAAAACTGAGTTTGTATTTGTTACCTAATTCCAGTTACCTAATTGGTGTTAGTCTCAACACTTACCGTTTCCTTGTTCTGAAGCAGTGCTACACTTGTTCCAAGTGCAAAGAGCTTATGTCTATTGGTCAGGAGAGACTTGGAAAGGTGCAGTCTTCATGGCTCCATGCAGTGCAGTTTCATCACCAACATTCCACTTAAAAAATGATGACAGTGTTCTCAAAACATCAAGGAATTTCCAAGATTCTATAAGATCTGGGACTGAGCTATCTGTCTTGCATTTACCTTTCTCTAAATTCTTCTCCCTCTCCCAGGAGTGTCACCACCTCCCACCCACCCAAGTATGCCTGAATACAGGAAGAGATGAGAGGGAGAACTTTCTGCTCAGAATGAATTGCCAAATGCCTCCTTTGCCCTATACACATCCCCATGCAGCCTCAGGGCAAGCCGAGAGTGGTCAAGTTTCTCGAAATGGCAAGTAATGTTATCAGGAATGTATAATGGGCTCCATCTAAGGTGTTCCACACACTCGTGACAGAGTTTGGCACTTTGACTGAACCACGATCACCTTCTGACTCTTCACAGGCAAGTCCTGGTGATGATGGTGCACTGATTTGCTCTAAGACACGTCCCATCCAGGGAGCAAGGTGACCGAAATAAGGGACACACATCCGCAGCCAGCCACCTATGTCTTCTTAACTCTTAATTTGGAGGACCAGGTCAGGTTGAGCAGCCTTCCAGGAACAGGACCTCTATTCAGTTATTGGTGACTTCTCTGAGCCCTAATGTGAAAGGACACCATGTGAAGATTTAGCAGGTGGCAAAGAACAACACAGCAATCAGAGCATCACTAGAGAGTGGGCAGTCCTGCATTTGGGAGTTTTCCCAGCAGTGGCAGTGAAGCAAATGGAAGCACTGCTGAGGAGACACCCCTGCTACAGCCACATGAAAGGGGAGCCTGAGAGTACGGGATGGGTGGAGGAAGGACAGGGAAATCAGTCCAGGTATTTTCCCCACCTTATACTATGTGTTCTGACTAGTGTTCCAAATATAAGTCTTACATGAGGACCCACTTATGGTTTTGTGACTTGGGTAGAGGGGGATCCAGGGGGCTCTGCTAGGTGATTCTTTTTCATGTGGCTTTCATGGAGATCCCTTGCATCCTAAAACTGGTGGACCGACTGCTCTGAGACAGTGTTCCTTGCAGGCCTAGCCCTCAGCAGGGAAGACGGGGGAACTGGTTGCACCTGGGAAGATCAGCTGTCCACACCAATACTAGGGCCTCATATAGCTGGACTTTCCAAGTGGTGTTCAAGACTTCCAAATGGAACGTTCTGAGGGACTTGACTGGGGCTAGAAGGTTTCTTAGGACCTGGAAGTCCCAAAATGTCATGGGAACCATATTCTTTCAGTTAAGCCAGTCACAAAAGTCTAATTACATTCAAAGAATTCATTCTCATCTCCATGGAAGTAGTAATAAGACTTTAGCAACTGTGTGTAATCTCCTACACTGCAAGAGAATTAGCAATCACTTGTTCACATCATTGCAGGAATCCATTCCCCACGTATTTCTTTTTTTTCTTTTCTCCCTACTTTATTTAAACACTGTGGGATTTTCCCCCCTTTTTATTTTTTAAATTTATTTTTCATAAATTTATTCACATTAATGGATTGCATTCAATTTTGACACCAGTCCCAACACCATTACACCTTCCCACCACCATTATTTTGAATTTCCCCACCACCACTCAAAGCTGCCGAAAAGGCAGATACGAGATAATTCATTTTATATTGCTTCTTATGAATAGTCTCTTGGCTATGTGCTCCTAAATTTCTAGAAAATTAGGGTTTGGAGAAACATCTGCAGCAAGCTGCTCAGTTCCGAGATTCTTTTGTGTGCCTCTGGATCATGGTCAACAAGGAGCTCAAATAGCAGCTGGAGGTGGTTCATGGGTGTGACCTCCAGGGTCCCATACAGATGGGGAGATGAGAAGGACCAGCCCATCCCCTATCGTCTGAAGCTTGGTGTTTGCCACAGATCCCACGTACCTGGGCTTCTCATTTTGTTCTGGAAGTTGGCTACCACAGGGATTCCTAGGGATCAGGTGGAGGGACAATGTCTGCTCCTGTCTGTGGCACCCGGTGAAATCGGCCTGGCTTAAAGTCCAGAGGCATCCCTGCAGTGAGCTGCTCAGTTCCAAGATTTTTTTTGTGTGTCTGAACACTGTGGTTCAACACCAAAAGAAGAGAGAGAGTATAAGGGAATGTGGTTGCCACAGAGGTGGGGGTGAGGGGTGGGGGAGATGGTGTGGGAGTGGTGGGAGGGATGCTGGGAACATTGGTGGTGGAGAATGGGCACTGGTGGAGGGATGGGTACTCGATCACTGTATGAAATGTAAGTACGAAAGCTTATAAGTCTGTAACTGTACCTCACGGTGATTCATTAAAAAACAAAAAAATAAATAAAAATAAATAAATAAACACTGTGGTTTACAAAGTCGTTCACCGTGATTTGTTAGATAGCTTGTTACCACTAAATGGCTAATGGAATTGATCAAAAAATATTTCCATATTTGTGAAAATTGTTTCTTCTCACTATGGGGACATTAAATCCTTATCTGAGGATTTACTAAACTGTTGTTGCCAGTGAAACCGTCTGTGTTAATGTTTTTGTTAATTGAGATTGGTTGGCTTTTATGTTATATCCTATCCAATCTGTTGTGCTACTACTGGGATGAAAGTATTGTAGAGTTTGGAGATGTTGCTGCTGCACTCCATAATATTCAGAATATTAGCCTGAGCAGTCTGGCCAGAGGTGGCAGCTCTGGAGTGTGAGAGTGGGCTGCTGGGGCTTTGCTAAGGCAGGAGCTGGCCCTCCCCACTCCACTCCACAAGTTTTTTGGTCTGCGTACATACCAGCCATGGCTGCAGCACTGTTTATATTATTATGCAAAAACTCCTATCCATAAATTTTAAAAAATGTGATACCTACACTCATGGTATTCCTCACAACATAGTTTCTGCTTAAAAAACTCATTTCACATCTAAAATTCTAAAGCAACAGGTCCATGCATATGAAATTCCCTGAACTTACCTTTAATTCCCCACCTTCTTCATACAGATAGATTTTTTTTGAATGACCAAAAACTCTTTAAAAGACTCAGTTACCCTATCAAATAGGGAGTGGTACTGCATGGGACCGGGGTAACAGTCTTTAAGAGGTAAAATATGCTATGAATCAGCATCAATATACAGTGCTATTTCACTCATAACCAGGATTCATGGGGCCACAAATCAAGGGGTAGAATGAGAATTGCACCATGTTTACTTCTACTGATCAACTAACAACATATTTGCTTTCTGTCTCCTAACTTACATTCTGCCAATCTTGTTGTCTTAGTTACAGAGGGAGTAATGCTTTTGCCAGAACATGATTCATTGCTCTATAGGTCAAGACAGCCATGTGTCACATTGGGTTCCTCTTGCCTCTAACGTAATAGGCAGAGAATGGAGCTCTTTTACTGAACGGGCTGGTTGACCCTCTCTACCAAAGGGAAATCGGCCTATTTACACACAATAGAAGTGAGAGAGAATATGGAAAAATGTTAATGATGTATCCTGCTATTGCCATGTCCTGTAATCAGAGTCACTGAAAAATAATGGCTTGATTAAAAAAAACCAGTAGTCCAGATTTCATGAATTAAGTTATGACCTGTCCTGCAGGAAAAGAACTACAAGCAGTAGGAATACTTTCTTAGGGCAAAGAGAATGGAATTGATAATAGGAACAGGAAATCACAAACACCTATGTACAGGTTCTGTATATAAGTACCTTAAGTACCTTCAAGTACCTTTTCTGGGAGAGAGAAGACAGCATAGAAACAGTGAAGACAATGGACACTTAAACTATATCCTCATCTAACAGACATCCTGTTGTCAGTACCTTCTTGGACTCCATATCATGTATCACCCACCTTTGCGTGGGGTGGGTTAGACATAGATAGCAAGGTGGTTGCCTTTAATGACAAAGAAGAATCAGGAGGATTTAAAGATTCTAAAACTTCAGCTTCTTTACTATCTTTTCATACACCTCCACACTAAGTTTCAAATCCTGTTCCTTTTTGATCTATTTTCTCACTTCAACAGATGAAACTATAAAGGACATGAATGCAAGTCTAAGTAAGTTATTGAAGTTTGGAAACTTTTTTTTTATTACTGAACCTTAGTTCATGTGCTTACCACTTAAATGTAACAATACAAGAGACAATAATGGTTGGGAGAAAAATAGACTTCTGCGGATGTTACCAATCTCAGAAGATGGTAGACTTCTTGTCCCCCCAAAGCTATCTTGCATTCAGAGGTTAGTGGTTAGAGCTGACTGGGAAAGTATGTTAGCTGAAAATTGTGGGAAATGGATGAGCAGGAGGAAGAAGTCAGATAAACTTTAGGAATCTTTGCAGAAGGCCCTGTGTTAAGTGGGATAAGAGGAGTCCTGGGGCATAATAATTCCTAGGACTGTTCTCAGAGAGTCCGATGTTTGCTTCAGCCACCCTGCTCCTGTTATGCTAGGCAGGCACCCCAAAATATTCCACAGTGTCAGTGTTGTCCCAAATTAAGGAGTCTTTATTAGCTGGCTGGTAATAAAGCCACTGTTCTCTCAAGTCCAGCCTGGAAGGAGGCAGTACTGAGGGCAAAAAGCTAGGGTACTTTATAGGACAAATCCTTATTCTGAAATCTCCCTAAGCAAGCAAACAGGTTGCAAAAGCAAGGAAGAATAGCCGTTAGACAATCCTGCATCTTGACCCCAGCAGTAACTCAGCATGGTTTAACTACTAAAACCCTATCCTGAAAACAGGTGCTGCAAGTTCCTTTGTTCTGGGCCCAGGGCACCGGAAATGCCCCTTCCTCCTGTGTTAATCCCCACCCCCTGGTGTTTTATGTCACTGTCCTGAGTTTAACACTTCATCTCTAACTGGATCCGGTTCAACATCAAACACACAATGTTTGAAACATCTATTGAAACTGGATAAGAACCAAGCAAAAATGAGAGGATTTTTTAAGAAGACATTTGTGAAGAACAGGATAGCATCACTAAGCAACGCATCCTCACCAATTCCCATTGTCAAGGTCTCCTTTCCATTTCTATGGAAATTGGAGATTGAATCCAGTTTGGCTATCTCTGCTAGGGTTTCATGGGCAAGGGGGCAAGAGGTTGATGTGGTGGGAGAAACAACCCTTCGATGGGTTTAGCAGGGAACTAAACACCAGGGGGTGCTGTTTGGCATGAAATTTTCCGAGCTTCCCTAGTCTCTTTCCTACGTATGTAAATCAAGTTTAAACCAAGTTTCAAGGTGTCTTTTAGTATGGGACTGGACTATAGCTGATGTCTAAGAAAATAAATTGATTAAATAGTTTCATTCATCTGCAAAGGCTGGAGCGATAGCACAGCGGTAGGGCGTTTGCCTTGCATGCAGCCAACATGGCCGACCCGAGTTCGATTCCTCCGCCCCTCTCAGAGAGCCCAGCAAGCTACCGAGAGTATCTCGCCTGTGCGGCAGAGCCTGGCAAGCTCCCCATGACGTATTCGATATGCCAGACACAGTAACAACAAAGTCTCCAATGGAGGCGTTACTGGGCCCGCTCGAGCAAATCGATGATCAACGGGAGGGCCTTACTTTTACATCTGCAAATGATACTGGATTTGTTGCAGTCACATGTCTATGTCTATTGAACAGTCTGTACTTAGAGGAGTTTTTGCTGTTAAAGTCAAAATAATTTTCTTTCTCATTAGTTCTTAACCGCACCATTGGGAGTTTATTTTCATACTCTATGGAAATATTTAGGCAACCTAAATATTTCTTGTTATTTCCTATCAGGGTCATTGTGAGGGAAAAGAGTATTTAGGACAAACTGACCTTGTGGGAAAACAATATCCCTTTATCTGGTATTAAAAACTAAAGTCTTAGGAATAATGTTATTTTAGCAAATGAATGCTGAAGTCTAGTAATATGTAAATATGTTACATATATTAAAACATAATCTAAAACTCTTACAATTCATTATATCCATGGCCATGCTTAAAGTTTCTTTCCTAACAGATCACAGATCATAGATCATCCTGTTATTTGTCGATTGCCTTGAGCAGGCCCCAGTAACGTCTCCTTCATCCTAGCCCTGAGATTATATTCAAGGCTCTTTAGGAGAATGAGACCCATCATTGTTACTGGTATTTGGCATATTGGGTACGACACAGGGAGTTTGCCAGACTCTGCCGTGTGGGCAAGTTACATTAGGTAGCCTGCCAGTTAGTCAAAGTAGGAATGAGATGTCATAATAAGATGTCGCGAGTCCGCGAATGCGGCCACGCGGTTCCGGGAGCTGGTTTTATAGTCTCTGAGTCTTGGCCGCTGATGGGATTATACGGCGCCAGGGGGCCAGTTGGTGAGTGTGACCCCCACCTACTGGAATTTGGAGGATCTGGGTGGAGGATGCTCGACTCCAATCTGAGTAGGCTTGGAGATCTCAGCCCCGGAACTCACGTGGCTTTGTCCCTCTGCCGGTACCTTCAGCTGTGCGGAGAGTGGTCTCAGCATGGTGGTGTCTGGTCCTGGAGGTCTTCGGGGCGGGGAGGAAGGCTCAACCCGCTCCCTCCCTTTTTTCCTAACATTCTTCCATAAACCTACTTTTCACATATACGTGCTTCCTTCTTATAAAGTTCTTCCAGCTCCATTCTTCTTTTAGGAAAACTCTTTTTATTTCTCCTTTATTTAAACTTCTGTCCTTAATCTTTACCATTCCAGAAAATATATTCACTTTTCTTCATTCTTTAAGTCCTTATTTGCCAGCAAACATTATAAATCAATGTTTGGAAACATTGTTTGGAACCCAAACATTGATTTATAATGTTTGGATTCCATTTGTTTATACATTGAACTACCTTTAGTTATAGGCCCATGAGGGGAAAAAAATGATTTTCCATTGTAACACTGTTCAGCCAAAGCATGTAAAAGAATCTGAAAAAAGATGACACATAAATGTTTCCTTAAATTATGATACTCTCTTAGAAGTTTTTTGCCAAACGCCTGGTAAGTGAGATACAAATACCATATATCCAAGCTTTTATGTTACTTACTGCCCAACAAGGACTCCTTTCAGATGGGACTCCACTTAACGTGCAGAGAGGGAAAGGAATGAACTATTTTTTCTGATAATAAAACCTGAGAAATAAGAGCGAAATTGGATGGAAAGGTTGAATGCCTTCCTCCCTCCTGTGCCTGTCCTGTGCCTATGCTGATCATGCTGTTCCCTCAGCAGCCACCAGCACCATCTCTACAGCTGTTGCCTCCCTTGGCCTCTCCCTGCAGCCAACAGTCTTTCTGCCTACTAAGGAAAATATTAATGGGCTCTTTCTTCATCACCAGGAGAGCTGGTCGTGGGAATCACCACTGTCTTATGTGCTAACGATTCTGAAGCTAGGAAATAGAGGGCTTAGGGATTAAAACTCCTAAATGTTTTTTGAAATCGAAGTTGATAGAAATAAGAAAAATAGATTCAGAGAAACAGTACAAGAGATAAGGTGTAGTCCACCTTGTTTTGATTCCTGCTACCATCTATGGTCCCTCAACACAGGCAGGGGTACTCCTGAGCACAGAGCCAATAGCTCCTAAGCACCACCCCCATAAGTCTCTGCCCGTCCTTTTGTAATAGAACCGTCCTCTAACTTTATCCCAGGCAATCTCTTATCTGCTTTCTGTCATAGCAGATTTATATGTCGCTTGCATTTTAATATCACACTTATGTAAATGAAATATATGCTGTGTGCATGTGTTATTTCTCACTTTCTTCCCTTGGCGTTGTTATTGTAAGGTCACCCACTTGCAGCATATGTTCATCATCTGTGTTTTTTTGTTGCTAAGAATATTCCACAGTTAACTTATCTATTTACCTGGTGATGCTTCAGGTGCTTCAGGTTTTTCACTCTAAAATTTGCTTCAGGTTTTTCACTCTAATTGCTTCAGGTTTTTCACTCTAACATATTGTCATATCATAATACGGAAAACATTTTATAGAGACATTATTTTTGGATTCCCTTGAGTAAATATCTAAGAACAGGTTGTTGCCTACTTTCTCTAGTCTCTAAATATGAGCAACAAAAGAGATAAACATGGGGTGTGCTTAACCTTATGAGAAACTACTAAACTGTTTATCAGAATGATTGTACCATGCCTTCAAGTTTTTTTTTTAATGTAGGAGTACTGCTATTTATTTGGCCACTGATTAGCTGATTGAATTGCCACGCCTTCAAGTTTTAAACGTGCTACCCAACAGCTCTTGCTATGTGTATCATAAATTTTGTGCGAATGAGTAGTTTGTATTGCTATTACATCTAAAAATGTCAATCAAGTACATTTAGTGGTTTTCAAACTGACAGAGTGGTGCCAGTCCACAGGCCCCAAAAAAAAAGTTCAAAATCATGTTTCTACCTTACTGGCTATAGTCCACCAGTGTACGTATATAAACTCACCCTTGGATGCATTGTTGAATGTGTTGAACACATATACATGAGATGAGGACTGCATCTAAAGAAGTCATTTCTCCCACCCCCTTTATTTATTTATCACTGGTTATAAGAGGTCAAGAGTATTGCTTAACAATGCTGCCTGTGTATAGAATTCCCTGCATCCACCAGCACCATTACAGTGCCATCCTCCCACTGAAAAGACCCTTTCTATCCATTTCTCCACTCCACTTCTGGTAATCATCATAGTGTTGATCAAGTCCAGTAGCTCTTTTGTTGGATTTTACCAGTTCCTTTACTTTAGTTATTTATATTCCACATATGAGTAGAATCTTCTGGCAATTGTCTTTCCTTTTCTTGTTTAGTTCACTTAGAATGACCTCAAGATCTATACATTTTGTCCCATATGTACAATTTTATCTTTGTGAATAGTTGAATAGTTCTTCCATTGAGTTCTTATTTCTCTAGTCATCTGTGAATGGGCATTTTAAGTTGAGTCCATGTTTTGGCTATTGTGAATAATATTGCTATAGACACAGGGGTACAAAAAGCTTTTTGAAAAAATTTTGGTTATATCCTTTATAAGTGGTATCCCATGGATCATATGGTAGTTCATTTTTATTTCTCTGTTTGGGGAAATATAAATTGGTGCAGTATCTAAGAAAAAATAGAAGGAAAGAAAGAAAGAGAGAGAGAGAAAGAAAGAAAGAAAGAAAGAAAGAAAGAAAGAAAGAAAGAAAGAAAGAAAGAGAGGAAGGATGGAAAGAGGGAGGGAGCGAGGGAGGGAGGGAGGGAGGGAGGGAGGGAGGGAGGGAGGGAGGGAGAAGGAAGAGAATGAGAGAAAGATGGGAAAAAAGGCCAGCAGTCACTTCTAATAGCAGTATGAATGAAGGAGTGCAAGGGGTTAGATAGAGCTTTCTTACTGTCCCTAACCCAAGACTAAGCCCAATCTTAGAAAATGGTGTCATTTATCTAAAACAAGCTATACTCACAAGGTCTTCGACCTTGGAATCAGACAACCTGACTTTTTTTTTCCCCTTCACCCTGGGGAAATAATTTAGCCACACAATAGAAGTAAAAGGGGAGCCCTTGCTGCCCACTTTCACAATGTCTGCTCACACCTCAGCACTGTGCAGAAAGGCAGTGGGGGGGGGTGGGATGGGAGGGAGCAAGAGGGCTTGGGGCAAAGGGTGGTGGTGGGAGGTAGAAAGTAACCAAATTGAAAAGGAAGTAAAACTATCTCTATATGAGGCCAGGGCCAGAGCCGTAGTACAGCGGGTAGGGCGTTTGGACCCTAGTTTGATCCCAGCATCCCATATGGTCCCCTGAGCACCACCAGGAGTGAGTCCTGAATGCAGAGCCAGGAGTAACCTCTGAACAGCACCAGGTGTGACCCAAAGTGATGTTTCTCGATTGATCAATCAGTCAGGAGCGCAGAGACAAGTCAAGGCAGATGGAATGATCAAGCACAGAGGGCTGCAGCTCACTCAAAGCAGTTCAGGTCTGATAGGTTTCTGCAGCTTCCTTTTATTGGGTTAATAATCAGGCACATAGTGTACATCAGAGTACATCAAAATACATATTGTCTAGTGATTCAGTAATGCACAGCGTTCCCAATAAAGAAAGCCAGTCCACCTTGTAAATCTTTTACATCCCACTCCCATACATTCTGTTTCCTCATTCTCTATAAATCTAAACCTACACAAGCTTACACAATAGCCCAGTAAGGTAATTGTTTAATTTTCATCCATGCATAGCACAGTTCATCCATAATAAAGAGTAGCCGCATTGTAACATACTGACCCCAGTCCAGATCAATCAGAGTTCCAAGCTGTTTACAGCTATGACAAGACCTTGTTTGCAAGGCAGTGTCTCTGGAACTTCCTCATGAATCTGGTCAGGCTCCAACACAAAAAGTGAAACAACAGCAACAGCAGCAACAACAAGACAACAAGACAACTATCTCTATATGCAGATGATATGATGTAATAAATCAAAAATTCTTTTTTTTAATTTTATTGAATCATCATGAGATAGTTACAAACTTTCATGTTTGGGCCACAATCACACAATGATCAAACACCCATCCCTCCACCGGCACACATTCCCCACCACCAATATCCCCGATAAACCCCCTTTCCCACCCTTCCCCTGCCTCCATGGCAAACAATATTCCCCATTCTCTCTACTTTTGGGCATTATGGTTTGCAATGCAGATACTGAGAGGTTATCATGTTTGGTTCATTGTCTACTTTCTGCACACATCTCCCATCCCGACTGGTTCCTCAGGCCATCATTTTCTTAGCGATCCCTTTTCTATTCCAGCTGCCTTCTTCCCTTTGCCCATGAGGCAGGCTTCCAGCTATGGAGCAATCTTCCTGTCCAATGTATCTAATATCCTTAGGTGTTAGTCTCTTGTTATGCTGTTTTATACTCCACAAATGAGTGCAGTCCTTCTTTGTTTATCCCTCTCTTTCTGATTCATTTCACTTAGCATGATACTCTCCATGTCTATCCATTTATAAGCAAAGTTCATGACTTCATCTCTCCTGACAGCTGCATAGTATTCCATTCTGTAAATGTACCAAAGTTTCTTTAACCAGTCATCTGTTCTAGGGTACTTGTGTTGTTTCCAGATTTTGGCTATTGTGAACAGTGTTGCAATGAACACATAGGTACAGATGTCATTTCTACTGTGCTTTTTCGCATCCTCAGGATATATTCCCATCAGTAGTATTGTGGGGTCATATGGAAGCTCAATTTCTAGTTTTTGAAGGACTGTCCATATTGTTTTCCAGAAAGGCTGGTCTAGTGGGGATTCCCACCAAGAGTGAAAGAGTGTCCCTTTTTCCCCCACATCCATGCCAGCACTGGTTGCTCTTGTTCTTTTGAATGTATGCCAGTCTTTGTGGTGTGAGATTATATATCATTGTTGTTTGCATCTCCCTGATGACTAGCGACGTGGAGCATTTTTTCATGTGCCTTTTGGCCATTTGTATTTCTTTTTTGAGGAAACTTCTGTTTATTTCTTCTCCCCATTTTTTGATGGAGTTGGAAGTTTTTTTCTTGTACAATTCTACTAGTGTCTTGTGTATCCTGGATATTAATCCCTTATCATTGGGTATTGGGTAAATATTCTTTCCCATTCTGTGGACTCTTTCTGTATTTTGGTCACTGTTTCTTTTGAAGTGCAGAAGCTTCTTAGTTTGATGTAGTCCCATTTGTTTATGTTTTCTTCCACTTGCATGGTCAGTGCTGTTTCATCCTTAAAGATGCTTTTAGCTTCAATGTTGTGGAGAGTTCTGCCTACATTTTCCTCTATATACCTTATGAATTTATGTCTGATAGTGAGGTCTTTAATTCACTTTGATCTGACTTTTGTGCCTGGCATTAGACAGAGGTCAGAGTTCATTTTTTTGCAGGTAGCTATCCAGTTTTCCCAGCACCACTTGTTAAAGAGGCTTTCCTTGTTTCACTTCACATTTCTTACTCCTTTGTCAAAGATTAATCACTTCACTTAATCACTTAACTTCCCGTTAGTCATCGATTTGCTCGAGCGGGCGCCAGTAACGTCTCCATTTGTCCCTGTCACGTGCTAGAGTAGCCCAATGACATCTGTTCGCTCCGGGAACATGAAGAGCCTCAAACCGATCGTTCATGATCTTGACGAAGAAGTCTGACCATCTGGTAGGTGGGCAGCCACGCGGTCTTTTGACATCCTGTGGAATCCAGTCAGTAACAACTCTAGTCCAGCGGTCGTCTTTAAATCTCATTACGTGACCAGCCCATCTGATTTTCGACACCTTGGCAAATGAGACAGCGTCCCTGATTCTTGATCGTCGACGGATGTCGGAACTCCGGATTCTTTCTCTCATTTGCGTGAAACGTGATATTCCAAGCATAGCTCTTTCTATTCTACTTTGGGAGACCTGAATAGCATTTTCATCTTGTTTGCATAGGGCCCAGGTCTCTGAGGCATATGTTAATGCAGGAAGAACGGTGGAATCAAAGAGATGTGCCCGGAGCCGGAGGTTCTTCATCCTCTTAGCTATTTCCTCCACGTTCTTGAAGGCGTTCCAAGCCACTCTCTTCCTCCTGCACAGCTTGGGTGCCAGGTCATTTGTCATGTTGACCTCTCGACCTAGGTACACATAGCTGTTGCATTCAGAGATGGTCGTTCCGTTGAGAGCGAATGGGGCGTCAGTAACAAGGCTGTTTCTCATAAACATTGTCTTCGTAAGATTCAGCTGTAGTCCTACCTTTCCACACTCACGGTCAAAGTCGGCCAGCATTTGTGCTGCTTGGCTGATGTTTGGTGTTATTAAAACAATGTCATCAGCAAAGCGGAGGTGGTATAGTTGCTGACCATCTATCTTCACTCCCATTCCTTCCCATTCCAGTCGTCGCATGATGTTCTCGAGGGTGGCACTGAAGAGTTTCGGTGAAATGGTATCACCCTGCCGCACCCCTCTCTTGACAACAACGATCACTTCTTTGTAGAATGGTGAGATCCTGGTAGTGAATCCGCAATACAGCTCACAGAGGATCCTGATGTATTGGGCTTGAATGCCCTGATTGGCTAGGGCTTCAATGACCGCTTCCATCTCAACAGAATCAAAGGCCTTCTTTAAATCAATGAACGTTAAACAGAGCAGCATCTTGAACTCCCGAGAAACCTCAATGAGCTTGGTTATCGTGTGGATATGGTCGATGGTGCTGAATCCTTTGCGGAACCCGGCTTGCTCGCATGGTTGTCCTTCATCTAGTGTTCTGCCAATCCTATTTAGGATGACTCGAGTGAACAACTTGTAGATGACAGACAATAGGCAGATCGGGCGATAGTTGCCAATGTCATGGATGTCTCCCTTCTTGAACAGTAGTATGGTCCTGCTGGTTTTCCATTGGGACGGAACCTTGCATTCAGACAGGTAGCGAGTGAAGAGCCGAGCCAGTGTATTGATGAGTACTGACGGCAGGTTCTTCAGATGTTCAGGTCTGACCTTGTCTGGGCCGGGTGCCGTTTGTTTCTTTACCGACGAAATGGCGTGTCGGATTTCGGAAGGGAGAACATTGGGAACGACATATCCATCCTGTGGAATTTGGTATGTCAGCAAGTGGACATGGCTATCGAAGAGATTTGAGTAGAAGTCATGGATAATCTTCTCCATTGTCATTCTGGAGGATGTGATGGATCTATCAGGACATCGGAGGGCAGTCATCTTGGTCTTGTAGTTGGCGAAGGACAGGCGGGCGTTACGAATACTTTTCCCGGCTTCTGCCGCATCTACCAGTACTTCTGCTCTTCTCTCTTTGAGGTCTCCCTTGATCGCATCTCTGCACTGCTTTGCGAGCTCGGACGTTAGCTTGTGCGACACATCATAAGACACTAAATACCCATTTTCCGGAATTGTCATACCGTATTTGATAGGGTTCAAGTATGGTAACGCCTACAAAGGTGATTAGAGGTCGCCCCAAAAGCCTCTATCCCTCTCGGAAATACTGGCAAGCTACCGAGAGTATTCCGCCCACACGGAAGAGCCTGGCAAGCTATCCGTTGTGTATTTGATATGCCAAAACCAGTAACTACAACTGGTCTCATTCACCTGACCCTGAAGGCTTCACCGACATGGCAGCACTGAGAAGGATGAGAAAGGAGAGGCCAACAAAATCTCAAGGCCGACCTAGGCTGCCACAACGAAGGAAGACAAAAATGATCGTCTGTACTTTCAATGCACGTACGCTAGCATCAGATGCATCCATCGAGGACCTGATGGTACAAGCGCGAATGATCAAGTACGACATCATTGGTCTGACCGAGACAAGAAGGCACGAATCTCACCATGCCGTTTTCGACACTGGAGAATTGTTCCTTGGAACATGTGATAAAAGAGGTGTCGGAGGCGTCGGTGTCCTTGTCAACACAAACTTGGCCAAGAGCATTGATTCATTTGAATGCCTAACAACCCGAATCGGACGTTTACGTTTGAATAGATGTGGCTCACTGCCTGCAGTTTCTATCTTCGTTGTCTACGCACCAACATCTCATTATGATGAAAGAGAAATCGAGAAGTTCTACATGGAGCTAGAGAAGTTCTATAAAGAAGACCACACCTTCTACAAGATCATTGTGGGTGATTTTAATGCCAAGATAGGACCGAGAAGATCAGTTGAAGAACTTCACATCGGGACCCATGGCCTAGAATGGAACGAACAGGGTGAGAGACTGTCTGAGTTCATCATGTCGACCAAGACCATTCATGGTAACTCACAGTTCCAGAAGGCAGAATCTAAACGATGGACATGGGAGTCTCCCGGTGGACGATTCCACAATGAAATAGACCACATCATATTCAATCGACGGTTTTGCCTGACTGATGTTGCTGTTGTCCCAAAATTTCGAACGGGATCGGACCACCGTCTCCTTTGAGCAAAATTCTACTTCACAGAGCGGGGAGAAAGGGCTGCAAAGTTCAAAAAGAGAACTCCCAGAATGACCACCAACTGGGAACTCTTTGGTACTATTGCGGCAACATGGGAAGATGCCATTGTTGACAACATTGATGAGGAATGCGATCGTCTGGTTCAGCACCTCCATGAATGTGCGAGGAACGCCAAGAGAGAGATAGCCACAAAAAATCGCCTATCTTCGAAAACTCTCGAGCTAATTCACCAGCATGGTTTGGCGCATGCCTCAGGCAACCGCAAGCTGTCAAAGATTAAGTGGCCATATATTTGGGGATCTGTGACAGAATATTCAGCTTTATTCCATTGGTCTGCAGGTCTGTTTCTAGCTCAGTACCATGCTGTTTTAATTACTACTGCTTTGCAGTACAATTTGAAGTTGGGGAGGGTGATGCCACCCATCTTCTTTCCCCCAAGAATTGCTTTAGTTATTTGTGGGAGTTTATTGTTCCATATGAATTTCAGGAGTGTTTTGTCTATTTCTTTGAAAACTGTCATGGGTATCCTGATAAGGACTGCATTAAATGTGTATAGTGCTTTGGGCAGTATTACCATTTTGATAATGTTAATGCTCCCTATCCATGAGCAGGGGATGTGTCTCCATTTCCTAGTGTCCTCTTTTATTTCTTGCAGTAGTGTTTTGTAATTTTTCTTGTATAGGTCCTTCACCTCTTTGGTAAAGATGATTTTGAGGTACTTGATTTTCAGAGGTACTATTATGGATGGGATTTTTTTTTAATATCTCTTTCTTCTCTTTCGTTATTTGTATATAAGAAAGCCATGGATTTTTGGGTGTTGATTTTGTAGCCTTTCACTTTACTAAACCAACCAATTGTTTCTAGGAGTTTTTCTGTAGAGTCTTTAGGGTTTTCTAAGTATAGTATCATATCGTCTGCAAATAATGAGAGCTTGACCTCTTCCTTTCCTATCTGTATGCCCTTGATACTTTTCTCTTGCCTAACTACAATGGCCAGGACTTTCAGCACTATATTGAACAGGAGTGGCAAAAGTGGGCAACCTTGTCTTGTGCCTGATCTTAGAGGGAAGGCTTTTAGTTTTTCCCCAATGAGAATGAAACTTGCTGTGGACTTGTGCTAGATGGCTTTGACTATATTGAGGAAAGTTTCTTTGATGCCTATTTTGCTGAGAGTTTTCATCAGAAACGGGTGCTGGATCTTATCAAAGGCTTTCTCTGCATCTATTGGTATGATCATATGATTTTTATCTTTTCTTTTGTTGATATGATGGATTATGTTGATCGATTTCCTAATGTTAAACCATTGTTGCATCCCTGGGATGAATCCTACTCGGTCATGATGTATGATCTTTTTGATGAGTCATTGGATTCTATTTGCTAATAGTTTGTTGAGGATCTTTGTGTCTGTGTTCATCAGGGATATCGGCCTGTACTTCTCTTTCTTTGTGGTGTCTCTGTCTGCTTTGGTATCAGGGTGATATTCGCTTCATAGAAACTGTTCGGAAGTGTTTTTGATACTTCAATTTCATGGAAAAGCTTGAAGAGGATTGGGAGTAAGTCCTCTTTAAATATTTGGAAGAATTCACTAGTGAATCCATCTGGGCCAGGACTTTTGTGCTTGGGGAGACTTTTTATTACCGTTTCAATTTTCTTGATGGTGATAGGTCTGTTTAGATATTCCAGTCTTCTTGGTTCAGCCTTGGGAGGCTATAGAAATCTAGGAATTTACCCATTTCCTCAAGGTTTTCGTGTTTGGTGGCATAAAGCTTCTCAAAGTAATCTCTGGGGATCATTCGAATTTCTGTAGTTTCTGTTGTAATGCCCCCCTTTTCATTTCTTTCGGTTTATTAGGGTTTTCTCTCTCCCTTTCTTTGTGAGTCTTGCTAGAGGCTTATCGATCTTATTTATTTTCTCAAAGAACCAGCTCTTGGTTTCCTTGATCTTTCAGATTGTTTTTTAGGTTTCCATCTCGTTAATTTCTGCTCTGAGTTTTATTATTTCCTTCCTCCTGTTCGGACTGGGTTCCTTTTGTTGATCATTCTCCAAGCTCTTAAGCTGTGAGGGTAGGTTACTTATGTGGGCTCTCACAAGAAATGACCTTCACTGTCTCTTGTGACCTTCTTAAGTCTGAAATCAATGTGGTCTGATACTAGGATGGCTATCCCAGCTTTTTTATGGGAGTTGTTTGCCTGTAGGATTGTTTTCCAGCCTTTGACTTTGAGCCTGGGTTTGCTCTGACTGTTGAGATGTGTTTCTTGCAGGCAGCAGAATATTGGTTTCAATTTTCTAATCCATCCTGACACTCTGTGTCTTTTAATTGGTGCGTTTAGCCCATTGACATTGAGAGAGATTATTGTTATGGGGTTTTGTCCCATTTTTCTGATGAAATTTGGTGTACTTGAGGGGCCCATCTTGTCTTAAAGTAGCCCATTTAGTTGTTCTTATAACCATGGGTTTGAGTCTATGAAGTTTCTGAGCTGTTGTTTGTCTGTGAAACTGTGTGTTGTTCCTTCTGTTATGAATGGGAGTCTAGCTGGGTAGAGTATTTTTGGTGAGGCATTTATTTCATTGATTTTTTTCACTGTATTCCACCACTATATTTTTCACTATACTTCAGGCTGTTGAGGGTATCATCAGACAGATCAGCTGTGAAACTTAAGGATGCTCCTTTATAGCCAATTTCTTTCTTTGATATTCCTGATTTCATAATTTTGTCTCTAAGGTTTTGGTCATTTTGATCAGGATGTGTCTTGGGGTATTTTTATTTATATTTCTTCTAGCTGGTACCCTTCAGGCCTCCTGAATGTGGTTGCATGTTTTCTTCAGCTGTGGGAACGTCGTAACAATGTCTTTGACAGTTTCTTCTTCATCAGAATTTTCTTCCTGTCCCTCTGGGACTCCAATAATTCTTATGTTACTCCTCTTGGCTTCATCATGATCTTCTCTTGCCATCTGTTTCCGGAATGTGAGTCTCTTTTCCAGAATCAAAAATTCTTAATGTCTCAAAAAAATCATTCATGCTAGTGAATTCAGCAAAGATGAAGTCTACACAATTAATATGTTAAAATAAATTGTATTTTTATATTTTCAAGCCAAAAAAAGCATTCCCTTTCTCACCATTAAATTAAACATTTTGGAATAAGTATAAGCAAAAGAGTGTGATATCTGAATACTGAAAAACAGAAGACACCATGGAGGGAAAACTGAAGATCTTAGTCCAGGAGCGTCAATGTTCAGGGCTTAGAAGAGTCAATCCTTCATTAAGCGGTCAATACTTCCAAATTAAACAGCAAGCCTAACCAAAATTCCTCTTGCAATGCAGGCCTAACCAAAATTCCTCTCTCATTTCCAGATAGTGTCCTTTGGCACACATGAGTTATAGTTTTAGATCCATTGTCATACATGTTTGTATCACACACCAGGTAGGGATCCACATTTATTCTTTCTCTTTTTTCTGTCATTTTTAAAAAATAAAAACCATGTCCCCTTCCCTTCATTATTGAAATGACTGAGGATCACACAGATGTTTGACTGTAGTGCTCGCACACTCAGCTAAGGTGTGCATCAGGACCATACTCCTTGATTCTAATGTTTTCTGGGTTGTGGCAAAAGGGGGTCACTGTGGTACTCACATATGTGCTCTCCAGGGGATCACATTCTGGCCACTGCTTGCTCATCTTTCCCTTGTGGTACTTGCCTGGGGTGAACACTTTGGCTGCAGCGCTCATGCATAACTAGCTGGAGTGGTCCAGAGACTGCACACTGTTCCATGCTGGAGGTCTCAAACAGCTGAGGGCAGAGACGATGCTCAGTGCATGGCATTAGCAAGTGGGGTTCCAACTCTCAGCTTCAAGCTTGCAAGGTGGGCCCTTTCGTTACTGAGCTGTGCTGTGGGTCTTCCAATTCAACTGTAGACATGTTATTGTGACTGACTGTTCCCCCACTGACAGGTTTCAATCCCTTCCCTCCCCTCCCCCTTATACAGTTCACTTTCCCTTTTCAGTCAAGACAGGAGTTTCGGTTTTTTAGCAAGGTATAAAAGAGAGAAACACCACTTCTGCCTTGAGACTCACGGAAAGAAGTGGGTATTCAGGTGAGTTCCCTTACAAATGTTAAATTCATGTTTTCTTCTCTAGCTAATAGTCTAAACCAGAATTCTAAGATGTTCTGGGCTCCTGAATCACCTAAAGTGCCAGTGAATATTCAGATTCCTGAGTCAACCTCCAGAGGTTCTGGTCCTCCTGATCTGAGGATTTCTAAAACCCTGTATTGTTACAAAACTGGTCTGTGAACCATATTTTGAGTGGAGCTGTAATAAGGCTTCCCTTCTTATGCTGCAGAGAAGTGGAGGATTTTATGTAAGGTATTATTATTATTATTATTATTACTACTAATGGCTGGAAAATTTTGAGCTGGTTTTTGTTTTCACTCCAAATTATATTGTGGACTAGAAAGCTAAATTTATTCTCAGAATCAAGATGAACCACAGTGATGGTGAGGGAGAACAGCAGTTGGTGAAAGGGGGCCAAATTCCTGGAATGTAAGAGAGTTGTTTGGGAACAAGTAATCATTCTTCTTTGTATCCCCAAGGCCCAAACCATGGGTGTCTCTACAATGTTAAGAAAGTTCATTAAAGACCTACAGAAAAGCAAATGGTTTCTGTAGATATCTCATGCAGTGTTAATTTGATGAGAATTTATATCATGAATGGATATTGACTTTTGCGAAGTGATTTTGTGCATTTATCAGTAAAGACCAGTTAGGTGACTTAATTTATTTTTCAAACATTAGGCCAATCTTATAATCACTATATTTATAATTATTCCATTCAAATTTATAGCTAAATATGATTTATCAATGTTTGGTTAAGGGTTTTCATGTCTATGTTCATGAAGAATTAAATATAAATTTTTTGTTTTATTTCTTTCTTCCATAACTAACATATACACTGGAACAATGATATAGTCCAGGAGTTTTATTTGTGCTTATTTTATGGTTAAATAAATATCTATAATAAATATAAGATATTTATTATTTATATTTTTTCATATAATTTTATGTCAGTTTTGTAGACTGAATCATTAAGGAAATCTGGCCATTTTAATTTAAATTGATAAATCTGTTAACTTGGTTATAATATTTTATCATAATATAATATAATGATACTATTTATAATTATACTATTTATTTTTATAATCATAATAACTTTTTCAGTCTGTAAGATTGGTAGCAATGAACTCTTCTTTTATTCTGCTAGGGGCAATGTATCTTTGCTTCTCTTATTTCTCAACCCAGCTAAGGTTTTATAACTTTTACTTAAAAATTCTTTTCCATTCAACCAATTTTTGGTTTTGCATATTTTATTTTGATGTAAATAAGGCAGAACTGGCAGTTTGTTAAAGATGGTCAGACTCTGAGTTGAAAAGTAGAAAAGTTTATTGGAAAGTAGAAGAGAGAAGAATAGAAGGTCCCCAAGTGGGGAGGAACTTAGTATAGGACTAAGAAATGAGACAGAAATCAGAGAGAAAAAGCACTGAGACCTTGTCTTCAGTTTTTAGTATTATTATTGATTAGAACCATAAAACATCAGGAAAACTACAAATTCTTTAGTTGGATTAGACTTTTACACATCTGAGGGCTTTGGTCAAATATAAATATAAAAAGGTTTAGTTAAGCATAAACACAAATATGGATTTAGTTGAACATAAACATAAACAGATGTAAAGCACTTCCTTCAGAGGAAATTCTTCTAGGAGACCCGCCCAGGGGCAGCACTGCATCTCAGGTCTCCAGCATTCTGGATTCTGGTCCCCAGCATTCTCTTCTTTTGTTGATGGTGTCTTTGTTTGCTTTGTATTTGTGTTGATGGTGTATTTGTTATTTTAGCAGTTGACTGACTTAGTTCACAGACTAAACCCTTAAAGTTAGCAGCAGCACAAACCTCAGTTCAGTTCTCTCAATGTTCACTGATACAGTGATTCTTTAGAGGCCAGTCAAACTTTTGCAAAGGGACAAAAAGATAGCACAGAGATTTGGGGGTGGTACATTTTTTGTATATGTTAGACCCCAGTTTGATCCCCAGCACCACCTGGTTCCCCAATACTGCTAAGTGTGACCCCCAGAGACCCTAAGCAGCCTTGCATGTTTCCCTGATGGTCCGTGGCACCCGAGTAGATGATCCACATTCTTATGTCCTAGGGTTGAACCTTCTAACCCAGTTGGCCACATATTGGTGGAAATTATATCTGGGACTGCTGATCCCAGGGTGCAGTCGTCTCCCATTAAAAACATTTGGGGAAAGTATATACATGGAATCCAGAGTTCTCCATCTCTAGTTTTCTCCACTTCTGCTCCCCTGAATCTTCAGGAGCTACAATTTCCCTAAGCATAACCCTCTGGATTTTCAAACTAAAGAAAAATTTGTGAGTTTTCTTTTATAATCTTAACTGCTTCTCAAAACTAGAGCCTACTCTTTGGTCAAAACCACAAAAAGTGGAATATCACTCTATATTACTTTGCTGCTCTCTGTTTTACCTTAAACTCTTGGAGTATTCACCATCTTGGGCTGCAGGCATCATTCAGAGGCAAAGCACATGCTTTGCATGCATTCGATCAGGGAATAATCCCCCCACTGGGAAAAAAATCTGTACAGTATTCACTCTGGTCTTTTGGTAGCTCAATATAACCCTTGGAAGTTTTTTCCATCATTCTCATCTGTAGGGTTGGTCTCACCAGATTTTATTCAGTCATTGCTAAATATAAATAAACGCGGTAAGAAAACAACAAATGGTCAAAGGTATGGGAACTGGAGAGCTGGTCCATAGAAATAGGATTATGGGCTGGGGTGGGGTGCAGATTGTGAGGGGAGAAGGCGGTCCTTGGGACATCGGTGAAGGAAAGTGGACAATCTGGTAGTGGGTGTAGTGTTGTAATGATGTATGCATGGCAGAGGGTGTGATGTTGGAATAATGTATATATGAAACTATCATTAACAGACTGTAAATCACAGGGCCTTGATAAAAATGGGGGGGGTACTGGAATATGGAACCAAGTTAGTTATTCTCTATCTATAGAGTCCAGTATTTGACAACCTAATAGGCATGCCTGAAGAGTTCACTTACCAACCCATTCCAATGGCATTGCTCAGGGCCATAAAGCAGGGAAAGACCAAGACATGTGGGAGAAATAGAAGTAAACTTGTCTAGTAGCCACTGCTTCTCTGTCAGGCAGACTAGTCTAAGGACTCCTGGAAAGTTGAGGGGAAATTCAGTGGTCATCAGAGATGAGATGTGAGATTATGATGCCCCAGTGCCGCAGGCCACAAAAACCATCATCCAAAAAGCCAACTCATCTCTCTTTTGCTTTGTTTTGTATTCGTAAGACATGTTAAAACATGGAGCTTGTAAAAACTGCTTGATTCTGGTGTATTAAAATAAAAGCGGTGGGGAAAGAAGTCATTTAATTTGAAGAAATTCTACTTATGAAGCTAGAGTGCTTATATTAAGAAGATGATCAGTCTCCAGTGGTCCTGGTAAAGATAAGAAATAATGCAATAGATGCTGAAAATAGACTATAGACCAAACATGATTGCCACTCAATGCCTCTTTTGCAAACCACAACACCCAAAAGGAGAGAGAGAACAAAAGGGAATGCCCTGCCACAGAGGCAGGGTGGGATGGGGGGGTAGAGGAGGGGGAGGGATACTGGGACCTGTGGTGGTGGAAAATGGGCACTGGTGGAGGGATGGGTACTAGATCATTGTATAACTGAAACCCAAGCACAAGAATTTGTAAGTCTACAACTGTACCTCATGGTGTTTCACTAATAAAATTTTTTTAAAAAATTATTAGAAGAAAACTGAAATAAGCAAATAATAATAAAAAATAAATAATAATAAAAAATAAACAATGCAATAGAGTTGGGGGTTACCTATCTGATACAAAAGGTAATTAGACGGGGACCTGAAAGATAGTGTGAAAAGTAGGGTGCTTGCTTTTCACACTACTACCCCGAGTTCTGGAGCGATAGCACAGCGGGTAGGGCGTTCGCCTTACAAGCGGCCAACGTGGCCGACCCGAGTTCGATTCCTCCGCCCCTCTCGGAGAGCCCGGCAAGCTACCGAGAGTATTCGATATGCCAGACACAGTAACAACAAAGTCTCCAATGGAGACGTTACTGGGCCCGCTTGAGCAAATCGACGATCAACGGGAGGGCCTTTACCTTTACCTTTACCTTTACCCCGAGTTCTATCCCCACCATCCCATATGGAGTAATTCCTGAGTGTAGAGCTAGGAGTAACCCCAGAGCACTTCTGGGTCTAGCCCCACAACAACAACAAAATAGGTAATTAGAAGACTTCTATTCTAAACCAGTTCCACTTCCAATTTGTTATACAGGAAATAACAAACATTGTCTAATTTCTAATTTCATTCTAAACTGTTAATTACCCAAGTTTATAGACTAGAATCCAACATCTGTCATAGCACCTGGTATATGTCAGTGATAGGGTTGTTGTATGAATTTATCTATAAAATATAAATATGAAATTTCCATATTAGAAAAAATTAAGAACATAAGTATAATTAAGTTTCATGGGTCAAGAGTAAATAAAACAATCTTTAAACTCCATAACAAAATTGATCTCCAACAATGCTAAAGAAAAAAACCCAGAAAGCAGTATGCAGTTACCCAATTAAAAAATAGACAAAACTGGGGCTGGAGCGATAGCACAATGGGTAGGGCGTTTGCCTTGCACGCAGTCAACATGGCCAACACAGGTTTGATTCCCAGCACCCCATATGGTCCCCTGAGCACCGCCAGGAGCAATTCCTGAGTGCACGAGCCAGGAGTAACCCCTGAGCATCTCCGGGTGTGACCCAAAAAGAAAAAAAATAGACAAAACCCCAAAGATATGAATTGCAAGTGAACAGCCACACAAACTCATTGTACTATTCTCCAGAAATCTAAAGAATACAAAATAACCATATGTAATATTTCAAGTCTCTTAATTTGGGTGTTAATGCACTGCTTCTTACATCAAGAAAATCCTGCTAAGAAGAATCACTTACCAAACTAAACAGTACATTTTGGGATTTCATGTTCTGGCAAAAGTGTCTAATCTCATTACAAATTGTTCATCAACTGGAAGCTGGTCTCCGGCCCTCAGGTGTTTGTGATTTTAGTCCTGTTGGTCTCTAACATAATCATCTGACTTAAAACACTATGTTTCTCTAATTTTAGATACCCTCAACATCTAGATGGAGTCCACAGACGACCCAGGGGACAACTTCACTTATGATTATGACTATGATAGTATTGTGTGTGAGCACAAGTCCTTTAATATTGTCACCATAATCACTACCATCTTATATCCTCTGGTGTTCCTCCTTAGCCTGATGGGCAACAGCCTGGTGTTGTGGGTCTTGGTGAAGTATGAGAGTCTGGAATCCCTCACCAATGTCTTCATCCTCAACCTGTGCCTCTCAGACCTGGTATTCTCTTGCTTGTTGCCTTTGTGGGTCCTGGAATACCACACGTCCTGGCTTCTGGGAGATTTCATGTGTAAACTCTCCAACATGCTCTTCTCTGTCAGCCTGTTCAGCAGCATCTTCTTCCTGACCATCATGACTGTCCACCGCTACCTATCTGTGGTCAACCCTCTCTCATCCCTGAGCTTCAACACCCTCAAGTGGCGTCTGCTGGTGACCACAACTGTGTGGGTAGCCAGCATCCTGTCCTCCATCCCCGATGCTATGTTCCACAAGGTAAATAATGGTCCTTGTGACTATTCAGAGATCAGGTGGCATGCTGTCTCAGTCTACCAGCACAATATCTTCTTCCTGCTCTCTCTGGTGACTATTGTGTTCTGCTATGTGAGGATTCTTAGCACCTTGCTCCGCATGCGATCCAAACGACACCACCGAACAGTCATGTTGATCCTCACCATCGTGGTAGCTTACTTCCTCAGCTGGGCTCCCTACAACTTGGTCATGTTTCTGGAGACATTATTGAAACTTGGAATCATTAGACACTGTCAGTTCAAACAACAGGTGGACTATGCCTTGCTCATCTGCCGTCACCTTGCCTTTTCCCACTGCTGCCTCAACCCAGTGCTCTATGTCTTCGTGGGCATCAAGTTCCGCAGACATCTCAAAAGACTGTTTCGGTTTTACTGGCTCCGCCAACATCATGCACCCAGTCCTCCCCCCAAACCTCACTCTGTGGGTGGATTCAACTATGAGGGTGCGTCCTTTTACTGAAAGGAGTTTGGAGGTTCAGGCACAGAGGACCTTGAGAAGTAGCAAAGAGAAATGACAGAAGGTGCAACATTGAGGATTCTATGGCTGCAAAGGTGGGGTGGATAACCTCCCCCACACTGTTGCCCTTCACAGGAAAAGTGGTTTCCCACCAGGAAATTTTATACTACCACCTAGAAAAATGCTTCTTGAATTCTGCTCCATTATTAATTCCCCATCCCCCATTTATTCATTCACATAGACATGGATTTCCCATAACTACTTGGGTCCTAAAGATGGGAAGATTCCCATAAAAGAGCATCTTTCAAAACTTTTTAAGATCCTGAAACTGTGTAGATACTGAGAACTGTCACAATGTTTCTTCCTTCCCTGCCTGTAGTGTCTTCTGAGCTGATCTGGGTAGTGGTTAGTTCTGCTCTCCAACAGATGCAGGGGTGAACCTGTCCACAAAACCAGAGTAACCACATCCTAAACAAGCATACTCAGGATGAAATTTGAATTCCGATACCCTCCTCCTGCACTGGAGACAAGTTCTGTATAACAGTTCCAGTTTATATACAAAAACTGGAACTTTCATGTTGATTTCATAAGACTCTTATTTAAAAAGCCCAGAGTGCTACATTCTTCAGAATGCATTCATTTGGAGAATATAAAGAGGAATAAAGCACAGTGGGTATCCCCAAATGCCAAGAGACCAGCCTACAGGTCCTCCAAAAGTGAACAACCATCTTGGCCAAGATATCCAGGGATGAAGATACTTACAACTTCTATCTTCTCTTGATAGTCCTCACTTTTTATGGGAATTGTGCAAGGGAGGAACATCCTTTAAGAGTACAGGGTACAAGTCTGTCGAAATGAGCAACCAGAGTGCTGCACACCAGTGACCACATTCTATGTGCTCAGCCCACAGATCTCCCTGGTCTACTGCTGCTGCTTCCCCTGCCTTCCAAGCACTGAAACTCCTGTTCAATCTCAGCTGAACTCTTACAGGCCGAACCCTCCCTTCCAGTAGAAAAATGTTCTCTGGACACAGGCCTGAAGATCTCCTGCCACATCTCCAACAGAAACCCCATAGTGATTCTCAGAGAAAATCCCCATGAAAACATCACCCCTTTCACTGTCTCTAGGACAGAAAAGGACAGAATCATTGATGTCTGAAAAGGAACCGACCTCCCAGCCCAAGGCAGCTTGAGAACTCAAAGACTTCAGCCAGACTGGAAGTTCCTTGAGGGTCCCCACCCAAAGGGCTACATACCCATGAACTCTTTTCTAGCACCCACCGAACCTAGCCCTGACATCACTGAGCTTGTTGAACTCATAATGGTTTTCAAGTACTCAACCTACCTGAGATGGGACAAAGAGACTCATCAGAAGCAATCTCCAAAGTAAACTGAGTAGTGTGCACCCCGAAGTCACCCCTGAAACTCTTTTATTTACTCACCATAACCTTGGGTCTCTTAGCCTCAGCGTCCTCATCCATAAACTTTAAATGCCAACAACATAAAGGCAGACTCTTCTTACTTCATAAAGTGTACATGAGATCATGTGTATAAAATTACTTGCTTTGTTATCTAAAAAAAATAAAAATTCTGCACAAATAAAAGATTAGCATGTAATCTAGCACAGACTAGTTTTATTTTCCCATTCTCTCTGAACCCACCCAAATTATTATGTGAAGCTCCTGAGAGAACTTGGCTTATGGGGAATTTTGATATGGATTTAGAACTAAGGCAGGAGGAAAGAAAAGAGATTGGAGGGAAACGTGTGAAACATCTTTATAAAAGTTAAAATGGTGGAAACTTTCAACCTCAGCAAAAATTGTCCAGGTCAAGTCTGCATCGAGGGCTCAGATTTCCATCCTTCTTTCTTCCCTACCCTGGAACCCAAGTTTTCACATTGCACAAATAAAGCAAATGAAAGAAATAGTGGGGCAGAGGTAAAGAAATGAGTAGATTGAGAAAGTCTCTCTGAGAAGATGACATTTTTGCAAACTTGAAGGCAGTGAGTATGGCAGTTTTAAAACATACCCACAAAGTCTGTGACACTCTTCTCATTGAGAGTGGGGAGAGGCGCCTACATATCCTCTCCCTAAATTGCCTGGTCTTGGTGAATGTTTTATAATTTACAGAGAACAGCTAAAGTGACCCTAGGAAACTTTGGAGGGGAGGCAGAATAAGCTACCCAGACTCCACCTCGTCTCCTGGAGTTGTACTTTGTGATTAGACCAATGCCAGGGAAGAAGCCTGCTCTTTGAGAACTCTCTGCTGGGGTAACCAGAACCCACAGCCCAATGGCACTCCCAGCTGACAGCATCAGCAACCACAGACCATATGCTGCCCCATCTAAGTTATCATATAATCTGTCTTGCCAATTATTGGGCAAGGTGGTTGCTGTGAGTTTTGTTATTTACACTTTTTTTTGTTATACCCCAGCAGTGCCAGCTTTGTGTTTGGGGGTAACTCCCTGCAGTACTTGGGTACTCAGGGAACCAGGTGGTGCCAGGGATTGAACAAAGCATGCACTCACTCGGAACATTGAATTTGCTCTCTGGCTCCTGTGAGTTTTAAACATAATACTGTGTTCAGCATAAAATAGATCCTCAAAAAATATTAGGTTGTGCCTCTTTTCTCTTCAAAGTCCTTTTGGGTCTAAGTTCTGAAGAAGGCAG
This sequence comes from Sorex fumeus, assembly GCF_029834395.1. Lineage (NCBI taxonomy): Eukaryota > Metazoa > Chordata > Mammalia > Eulipotyphla > Soricidae > Sorex > Sorex fumeus. Next base: position 47,496,996 of record NW_026606129.1, on the reverse strand, counting down.
CTGGACCAGATGACTGAAATGGAATCCTTTTTATTCTTCATAGTTCATAAAACTCTTCAGACAGTGGTTGGAACAATGGTTTCCCTTTGATATCTTCTTCCTCCTTTTCCTTTCAGAATTTTTTAATAGGGAAAGAGAATAAAAGATCACTTCTCCCCAACACCCTCCCTATTTATCTAACTTACTGTTGTATTTATACTTAATTTAAAGATGGCCAATAATAAATCATCTAAAATTAACCAAAAAAGGGTCAAGGAGATCGCTAGATGGCCTGAGGACGTAGGGTTTGATTCTCAGCAATGCATGGTACCAGTATACTACCCAGAGCAATACCTGAGCACCAAAGTGGAATGAACCAGGAATGGTGTGACCACCAAACAAAAACAACAGCACACACAATTAACTAAGAAATTTTCTTGCCTGTCGCATTCTACTGCAAGTTCCATCTTTTTTCCATTTCTCATGGAGCCGTGGTTCTTTGGCTAAGTCCTGTGACTTAGGTCTTTCAGGTTTTAAGTGGTGGAAACATGGGCAGAAGTTAAGGATGGCGCAGCCAGAACTGAAGGATGGAATCCAATCACAGACTGAAGAATCAGATGTGCAACTGTTCTTACAAAAGATATTACTGATAAATGCATCCTGTTCAATTGAGTCCAGCCTACAGAGTCAGCCATGAAGTGGCTTGAAATTTATAAAATATAAATATAAATTTACCTAAAAGTGGGACAAAAGCTAAAGGGTGGTATTTAAACATTTTTATTTATTTTTAAATTTGGCTTTTTGGGTCACACCCGGTGACACTCAGTGGTTATCCCTGGCTCTGCACTCCTGACGATGTTTGAGGGACTATAAGGGATGCTGAGGATCGAACCCCGGTCAGGAAGGCAAACCCCTGCCTGCTGTACTATGGCTCCGCCTGAGGATGGTATTTTATTAACACTGGTTTTAAGTGAACCCCCATGTTAAGAAATGAGTATGATCAAAAGATGGGACACTATGCCCAGAAATATGACATACTCTTAATGTAGATCCAGTACATGGAAAAGATGATCGTTTCTGAACATAATAAAGATAAAAAAAAAATATGAGAGCTATACTACTCAGTGCTCTTCGTACCCAGTTTTAGGGACGCAGTTATATTTATTCATTGACTGCACAGGCGCAAATCAACTTAGAACAGTCAGAGTTCAACTTGCCAAAGTCACACTTGGAAGGCACTGCGTTCAAAATCCCAGTGAGGTGATTTGTGGACACATACACGCCGTCCAGGATGGAAAGGGTTAATGCAGGGCGGGCCAGCGGGCGGGGCAGGAGGAGGAGGAGGAGGAGGGTGGGGTGTGAGAAGGAGGAGGGGTGTCAGTTTCCGTAACCGACCCCCGGGGGGCAGCCCGGGTTCCAGCGTCAGCCTCACTCGCTGTTGCTACCCCGACCCCGCTAGGCGGGAGTCAGGGCTAGTGGGAGTTATCAACCTGGGCTCCGCGAAGCGTGTCGGGAGTTGTAGTCGGCGCCCGTCCGCCAGTGAGGTCCGATGGGAACTGTCGATCACGACCGCGCGGAGCATGCCGGGAGTTGTAGTCCGCCCCCCCCCCCCCTCCTGTGCCGGCGTCTGCGTATCATGGCCGCTCGCTCCTCGCTCCCTGACTCTTCCGCTTGGCCCCAGAAAGTTTCGCTTCTGCCCCTCCTTGGACCCTTGAGCGCGTAAGTGCCGCGGGAAGCCAGCAGGACCTCGGGGGCTGTGTCGGCCGCTCTCGGCCCGGGAGCGGAGAACTCCGGGGCGACTGTCACCTGTTGCGGGGCCCGTCCCCGCCCCCCGGGTCCCTCGCAGACCCCGCCCTGGCCCTGGCTCCTGCCCGGAGGGTCCGGGGAGCATCTCTGGCCGCCGAGGCCGACGCGGGCGCCCGGGCTGCCTCCGGGGGTCAGTTACGGAAACTGCCACCCCCTCCCCACACTCATTCCAAGACCCCCGCCGGCAAGCCTGCTCGGAGGCCGGTGTGTTTGCCCAAGAGGTTGGGCTTCTTCGGGCGGTGGACAGGTCCCGAGTGTCCACTGATCCTGTCCGAGAGGCTGCTCAGCCCCAGAAGCGTCGTTTCGGGCGCCAGCTGGGCCGGGACAGCCCCGATCTGCCCTTGGCAGGACCCTCGCGGGTGCCGGGGGTCTCCTCGCGTCTCTTCCCAGGGGACGGTTGGCGCCCCGCGGGGCCACTGTCCGATCCAAGTTCAGCCCCTTGGCGATGGCCCCGGGGATGCCCGCAAGCACCTGTCCGCTTGTGGATTGATTGTCCGGTGCGGCCGCTCTGGACTTGGGCTAGAGTCCACGCTCGGAGCCCGGGGAGCGGAGTTGGAGGGGCAGGGCTGGCTTTTATTTTTTCCTGAAGAAGAACACGTATGGTGCAGCCCTCCTGCTCCTTCTTACTGCACGGGTCCTCTGATGCCCTTGTGGCTCCTCATACCTCCAGCTGGCAGCCCCCACCTCCAGAAAGAGAAAAAAAGGAGGGGAGGGGTGAGTCGGGGTAGGGGGGTTGCTAAGGGGGGAGTAGCAGTGAAACTGCGGGTGTTGGCCACAGCCCCGCTGCCCCTCTGCTCCTCTAACCGCAGCAGTTTCCTTTCCCTGCAGAGAAATGGGTCAGCGGACTCTGAGGTCGCAGGAGCAGCCTTTGTGGGCCCGCTGCCCTCCTGTCTCCAGGGCTCTGTGGTCTTCTCCGGAGCAAACCTTAACTCCCCTGCCTCCTGCAGGGTTGTCGCTTACTGAGGCTGGAAAGAGAGTCAGCGTCAGCAAGTTCTGGGTGTTCTGCTGGCTGAGGTGTTATGCCTCCAGGGTCCCCTGTTTTCTGTATTTTTGTTTTGTTTGTAGCTGGGTTTGTTTATTTGTTTGTTTGTTTGTTTGTTTATTTATTTTGTCCACACCAGATGGTGCTCAGGGTTTACTCCTGGCTCTGTGCTCAGGGATCACTCAGTGGGACTCCAGGGACCATATGTGATGCCGGGATTGAACCCAGGGCAGCTGCATGCAAGACAAGCTCCCTACCCCCTGTCTTCTCTCTCTGGCCTCTGTCAGTGGCCCTCTTTCCTGTGACAGCCAGTGTACATGTGTTACCAGACACCCTCCTAAGAGTTGTAGGTCAGCATTCTGATCACCCTGGAAAGCCCAGTTCATTCTCTATGATCAGACCTGGCCTCCTTTGATGAAAAGGACCTGAAAAGACTCTTGCATTCAGAATAGGCTTTTTGCTTCAATTAGAAGTGTTCAGGGTTTATTTTTTTGAGTTGTTTTCATGGAGAAAATTAAGCAACTAGAATAATGAAAACATTTGGATATTGTACAGGATATAAGGCTACAACATATTGTGTGTATACACTTACACATGTATATATACAAGGTATAATATGTATCATACATTGTTTGGGGTAAAAGAAACATCCCTCTATCCACCTGTTAGATTTTGCTCTTGCTCATTGGCTTTGATCATTTTTGTCTTTGCCTTGTAATTGATGCTCTGGCTTCTCCTTAGGCAAGAGCACAGGCTCAGGTGTCACACTTTGACCCCTTGTCTTCTTTAGGGCAGAATGACATCCACAGATATTTGTGTTCAGAGCAGCCCTCCTTAAAGAAGCATGACTAGAGTAGCCTCTGCCAGGAGAACCCGGGGCGGGGGTGGGGGGGCACTATTGGAATGGCAGCCCCCTCTGCTCTACAGGAGGAGGGGCTTGACCACCAGGCAGTTTGGGTTTTCTAATGATTCCTAAGGTAACTTGTGACTCAAGACTAGGCCGTCCTTTCAGTGTGAGGCAGAGGAAGTATGCTCTCTCCCTGTGGTCTCATGGGGGAAAACCAGTGGTAGGAAGTTTGGAGGCACATCTGGAGGCATGTTTGCTGGGGAAGCCCCAAGCAGCCCACTAGATGAGTGCTGTGACTGGTGCCTTGTCACCCTTGGGCGCCACCATAATAACTTCAGCAGAGATGATTCAAGGTTGACCTTGCCAAAGCTACTATTCCCATGGCTGCAATGTCATTGTCTTGCTCAAAAGAATAAAGCATTTTCTTTTTGTAAGCTTTAAAAATAAATAAGGCTTTTTTTCTCTTTGTGAATGCCAGTATAAGAAAGAAGCAGCTTTTGCTTTTTGGTAGTTCAAACAAAATAATCTTTGTTTGAACTACCAAATAAATTGGTATAGTGCCTATTATAATGCTGCCACAAGTCAGTGTTTATCCTTTTTTTTTATTTAAGTGAGTCTTTTAAAATATCCTTACTTGTGTCCATGATAAGAGCCTCGGTTTCAGAGCCTGTCCATGAATGTATACAGGACGCCATCCATGGCTTTCAGAAGAGGACAGCAGAAGGTAATCTCTTTGACATGATGGTTTTAGTGGCTCCCAGTGATCCTTCCTGTTTGCACAGTTCTTTGTGGTATTTGAGAGACACCAAGCTCTGCTTTTAGATGGGCCAGATCCTCTTTTCAGGGATGAGAACCTGTGCATCAGTGCAGTTCTAAGGACCGATGTAAGGGGAACTGTGGTTTGATTGTGGCTCTGTCACCTGTATCCGGTTCTGGAACCCAAGGACAGGCCTTATCAACCACCTCCCAGGAACCTGGGGTAAAAAACTGACTTAGAGGAGGCCTTGAAATCCAAGATGAAAATGTGAGGGGGACAAAAAGCATTCTTACCAGACTGCTAGTGTGAAAGTGACTAGTGTAGGGAAGAGTGTTGGGACAAGCTAGACACTAAACTAGAGGTGGTGCTTTAACATGGAGCTCAAATTAATTTCCTGAACCTTAACCTGTGGTTCTGGGTGCCTTTTCCACAGCATCTGCAGCCTTGGTCATGAGCATGGACACTTAGAAACCACAGCCAAAGTTAGCCATTGGGAATGTCTGTCCTTCCCTTCTCTTCTATGATGAAGGAGGGTAAAGAGGGAACCGCTCCATGTTGTATTTGAACACACACACACACACACACATACACACACACACACACACGCGCCAAATGTTGTCCCTTGGATAGATAAGTTTTCTAAAATTGCTGGAAAAAAATCTGGGGGGTTTAATATACCATAGATTTCACACAGTTATGACACAGTTTTGATTACATTATTCCTGAATGATAAATAATGGAAATTTCACATGACTGATCTGTTGGCCATAATCTAAGTAGGGTCCAAAGAGGGCAGTGCTCAGCTACAATTGACAGGAGAGAAGACAGATGTCCTGCCTAGTTACCATAATAACTTCAGAGTCATCTTGGCTTCCTTGTTGCTTCAGTCTGCCTGCATCATCCCCTTCCCCACCTGCACTCAGGTTGCTGTTCCAATCACGAATCACGATCACGATCATCCTGTTGTTCATCGATTGCCTCAAGCAGGCACCAGTAACGTCTCCTTCGTCCTAGCCCTGAGATTTTAAACTGCCATATTCAAGGCCCTTTCAAGGTTAGGAGAACGAGACCCATCACTGTTACTGGTATTTGGCATATTGGGTACACCATGGGGAGTTTGCCAGACTCTGACGTGTGGGCAGGTTACATTTGGTAGCCTGCCAGGTTGTCCAAAGTAAGAAAGAGATAAGATGTCGTGCGCTTCTGGGAGCTGGGTTTTATAGTCTCTGGGTCTTGGCCGTTGATGGGATTACACGGTGCCAGGGGGGGGGGGCAGGGGGGCACGGGGGTGTCAGTTGGTGGGTGTGACCCCTGCCTACTGAAAGATGGAGGATCTGAGTGGAGGATGTTCTGCCCCGATCCAAGCAGGCTTGGAGATCTCAGCCCCGGGACCCGCATGCCTTTGTTCCTCTGCCAGTACCTTCATGCGTGTGGAGAGTGGTCTCAGTATGGTTGTGGCTGGTTCTGGAGGTCTTCGGCTGCTGGAGCTCTGCTCGGGTTGGGGAGGGAAACTCAACCCGCCCCCCTCCAAGGGGCCCTGGTGAGGACAGCCAGGCGCGGGGGCAGGAGACTCTGCGCTGTTTTCTGTTCCAATCACCCAAGTAGAAAACAGAACTCAGAGCTACTTGGGCTGGAGCAATAGCACAGAGGGTAGGGCATTTGCCTTGCACTTGGCCGACTCAGGCTTGATTCCTCCGTCCCTCTCAGAGAGCCCAGCAAGCTACTGAGAGTATCTTGCCTGCGTGGCAGAGCCTGGCAAGCTCCCCATGGTGTATTCGATATGCCAAAAACAGTAACAAGTCTTACAATGGAGACGTTACTAGTGACTGCTCAAGCAAATCGATGAACAACAGAAGGACAGTGACAGTGACAGTGACAGATTTCCTGCTTGATGGTTCCAGATCCAACTTGCAGGGATGGAAATAGGAAAGGACCCTTTAGGAGGCTTGGCTCGGTAAGGATGGTGGTGCTGGTGTGGTTAGCATTGGATGGGTGAAGGAGGTTCTGGGTAAGCATCCTTTCAGCAAATCTATACTGCATTCTTTCTTGTAAACACATTACATCTGTTCCGTCTGCTCCTTAACTGTCTTTATTCCAGTTACTCTTGAAATAACTCCATGTATGTTCACAGTGCTGCTCATATAATGTCTGCAATCGCATCTTGACTTTTTAAATGCATTGTATTCATCAAAGTAAAAGTAACTCATGAGCACAAAAGGGCAGCTGGAAGGGTCAGACCATGCACTTTGTTATCTGGCACTGTGTGGTCTCCTGAGCATCACCAGCGGTGGCCCCCAAACCAAGAAGTGTTTAAAAAAAATAAAAGTAATTTTTGCTTCATAAAGGAAAATAAAAAATCAGGACATAGAATTTCTTTTTAAATGTGCCCATATTTTACATTATTGGTGGATAATTACTGTTTACGCTTTGGTACTTTTATAATATATTTCTATGCCTGATGTTTAACTCATTTGTGGTATGAAAATATGTGCTTGGTTTTATCCCATTAACCAATTAGCAGGAAATTTACTAATTGTGCTCCATGTGTCAGACTGTGATGGGCGATGGGCATGTAAGGACGAGAGTGTCACTTACAACATGTGGCAAAGATGAAGTTAACAAGAGATGACTGGTGGAGTGTGACTCCTTGGGAGAGGCAAGCAGGAGAACCCCCTTCCCCGGGATGCTGAGAACCTCCTTCCCAGGGATGCTGAGAACCCCCTTCCCAAGGACGCTGACAATTTGTGCAGAGTACAGCTTGGGTTTGGTGCCTTGTGTGCTCACGTCTTTATCCAAGTGCTTGCTGGGCCTTGAATGATCTCTCTCTCTTGACTGAGCCTGTTGAGGTGTGTGCTGTCTTCTTCCAGGGGAACTGCCATCCCTTTAGGACCAGGGCTTCTCTGGGCTTGTTCTCAACTGTAACCCCAGCTCCTGGCTCGCGCTAGCATCAGACTCGAGGTTCCCAACAAATCTCTCTTGCCAGGCAGGCACTTGGTTAACACATGTTGGTGTCATATCTTCCCCAAGGTCGTGTTTGGTTGCCAAAACCTAGATTCTGTCAGCCATTCATCACTGTTGGGACGGTGTTCCCTGTTATACTGGCCAGGGAGATTCACAGGGATCTTGGACACTTGCAGTTTTCCTCAGTTCTGTGTGGGTTGTGCTGTTTGGGGCAGGAGCAGATATCCCGGTTGACCCTCAGTGACCTGGGTAGCTCTCCTGGAATCTGCTCAGGTTTTCTGTCTCCTGTGCTGTCACCTCTCTTGGTTGTTTTCTCCAGGGGGCCCAGCAGCTCCAAGTACATACCCGTGACTTCTCCTGGAAGCAGCTGCCTGGTTTCCTAAAAAATAAATATAAATAAATAAATTAGAAGTCAGCTCCTCCCAGGCCCAGGAGCAGTATCCCACACCCACAGGTTTCTCTTGGTCCAGCTCTGGGTCAGTGGGCTGGAACTGGGGCCAGTATCATGTGTGTACCAGGGCGCAGGGGGAGGGGGGCGGGAAGGGAGTGATCAAGGAACCTGAAATAGTTAATGCAAGGGAGGCAGAAGACCAGCCAGAGAAGATTCTAGAAGTGACAGTAAGCCCAGGTGTCATTCCCTTTGAGAGAGGCGATGTGTTTGGTAAAGAAGACTCAGGCATGCGGTTGGTTGGTCAATACTTTAATAACAGGTCTAAACATTTGGCTCACCTAATGGGCCTGTGCACGTGTGCGGAAGTGTCTGCCCCGGACAGATGCCTGAGCACTCTCTGAAGTACCCTCCCGAAGGGAGCCTGCCTGCCCGCCAAGCACTTCAGCACTCAGCCGTCAGGACCTCCCCCACTGCAGGTACCAGCCCAGCGCTGCCCTTTCCCACAGGTGGGGACTTGAAGAGACACTGATGGGTGTGCCGAGCCAGGGCAAGGGTTGGAAGGCATGCTCGATCCAGCTGTCTGAGCGGTCTCTACTCTGGGTAGAATTCACAGCAGAATTGTTCCCCTGGGTTTGAGAGTAGGAGGAGAAGCCCATCTGTTTTGGGGTCCTCTGTGGGTCAGCCTTAGCTGCTGGGAGCAAGTTGAAAAACAAAAATTGAAGGCCGGGCAGGGCTGTCTTTCATTCTCTAAATCTTCTCCCCCTCCCCTTGTGATCTTTTCTTCTTATGTCATTGCCCAGTTGCTGTATTGTTCCTGCCAGAGTCAGATTCTGAGCCACATTGTGGACTACCAGTCATTTTTGCCATAGTGTAAATAAGTTTAGACGAGTCAGTGGTTGTCTTTGTGTCTTAATTTGGGACTAAACTGTGCTCTCTATTCTTAAAGACATTTTGAACATCTGGGAAGGGAAGGAGAATTTTGGAGGTGGGGGGGAGGGGCGGGCATTAGTCACTAAAATAATACCTTGGCCATGACTGGAAATACAGGTAATAGTTCCAGGTGTTTTCTTTGCACTTAGTGTGTTTTTCTTTTTATCAGAAGCTTGGATATTTTCATGTTGGCAGAAGAGAATCTAGGATTAGGTAAAATCTTATAAAACCCTTCCCACCTCTTCCCCCCGCCCCCCCCCCCCCCCCCCCATTTGAAAGGATCTGTCAGGGAAGTGATTAGGTTTCTGTTTGCTTGTTTTTTGTTTGTTTGGTTGATTGGATTTTGGGATCACACCCAGTGCTCAGGACCTACTCCCAGATCTGTGCTCAAGAGTCCATATGCAGTGCTGGGGATCAAACCAGGGCCAGCCACATGAGTGATGGGAGAATCTCACATGTCCTTACTAAGTTCCCTGATTTCATGGAGGTGTTTTTCACTTGAGTACCTTGCAGGGTGTGGGAGCCGGGAGGCCTCCCTCTCCACCCCCAACACACACACACACACACACACACACACACACACACACACACCTGCTCTGTCTCTGTATTGTTTGGACACGTGCCTTTCTGAGTCCCTGGTGAGTTAGGCCAGCAGTTTGCAAATGGGTGTGGAGGTCAGGATCTGTCTGATTGGTTTGTGATTTCCGTGACAGTAAGAAACTGGTCTTTGTCTCGAATTCTGGGACAGAACTTCAGAATCCTTGGAATTTCCTGAGTGGCAGAAGCAAAAACAACACCTTTTTATTCGTCATAACAGAGCTCTTTCGCCCTCACCTAGTAATATGATTCCTGCTGGGCACCCAGACAGCTTGGGGTGGGAGCCAAAGGAATCAGCCGTGTCATTAGACGGTGGAAACTTTCATCTCCCGTAATTCATGACCTCCGGAGAGGGATTGAGGATGGAGTGAGGGCCCATGGCTGGGGACTTAATCAGTCGTGTTCATGTCATGAGACCTCTGTGACCCCTGAAATAGCACAGTTCTGGGGGTCGGGGTGATAGTACAGCGGGTAGGGTGCTTGCCTTGCGTGTTGCTGACCTGGCTTCGCTACCCATTACGACATACTGTCTGCAGTGCCACCAGGAGTGTAGAACCAGGAGTTAAGGTCCCGAGCACTGCTGAATGTGGCCCCCAAACAAAAATAAATAAAACAAAACAGCACAGTTTTGAGTTGGTCACTCCGGCAGGGTCTGGGACAGTGGGGAGCCCTGGGTGGCTACAGAAGCTCCATGAGCCACCCCTTCCTCCCATTCCCCAAGTCTGCGCAGATCTTTCATTCAACTGATCCCAAATAGTGTCTTTTAAGGCAAGCCCATGCAGGACCAAAGTGCTTCTCCAAGTTTTAAAAGCCCTCCGAGCAAATCGTCCATCCTGGGGAGGGGATCATGCGATGCCAGTTTATATTCTCTTGGCCAGAAATCTAAGCAGACACCTGGGACTTGAGGCTGGTGTCTGAAATCAGCAGCCCTGTAGCCTGAGCCCCTCGATGGGGTCTGAACGGAACGAGCGAGGGGTCAGAAATTAATTTAGTCACTGGACACTGCACGCGTCAGATCATTGGTGTGTGAAAAAGCTTCATATTCGGTACCAGAGATATTCAAGTAATATTTAGCCTGTTCCTCAGAGGACAGGCTCATCTTGGGACATGAGGAAACTGAGCAGCGTGTGGGGACAGGTGAATAATGGCCCCAGACAAGGAAAAGGGATGGGGGTGGGAGGGGGCAGGATGCTAAGAGTGGGCCTGCACTGGTTTGTGAGAACAGCCTCCCTGTGCAACCCAGCTTCCTTCCTTTTAGAAAATTCACGAGTCAGTGACCCCCCCCGGCCCCCCTCCAGCTACGTGGTAAAGCGGGGACAGAGGTGGGGTGGAGAGGTGCACTCTGACCTCCAGCCCCGGCACTTTGTTTAGGTTCACTTTCTTGCTGGCGACAGGGACTCTTGGGAAAACTCACTTGTGTAATCAGCAGTTCCTGAGACCTGGGAATTTGGCACCAGCTGAGCGCGCTTGGTTGGAGGGGGGTGGGGGTGGAGGGGGTGGCGGGTAGTCAGACAAAGGCCTGGGCTCTGGCTGCTGGGTCCTGCTCAGCCACGTGTTAGGGTCCTGCAGAGGGACGGGCTCCTCACACCTCATAGCCCAAGCTTGGAGTCTGTGGAGGGCGGACTAGCACTGCTCACCAATGGGCTTTGGAGGCTGCTGCGCTGCTGATGTCATAGAAGGAGGGCGTGGCCCGGGGTGTGCCCCTGTTGATTCCACCTCCAGCTGGCGAAGCCCTCCTTGGGCCTTGTTTTCATTGAGTCACAGCTCTACTGGCTTGTGCGTTAAAAATAGAGCTGGGCCTCTCCTCCCGGTGACTAACACTGGATGGCTTCTGTACTTCCTTGGAGGAGCTGTGGCTGGGATCTCTTCTACTCAGTTCCTCTTGCCTGCCTCAACCCCAGGAAAAAGGGGCAGGAGGGGGGGAGGGGAGAAGGTGGTGGTCGGACGGCCAGCACTAGTGGGAAAGGCCTGGGGTGGTGGCACCGTCTTGCGATGAATGATGCTTGGGCATCTGCTATAGTGACAGCGTCCACTATAAGGCTGCAGGGTTTGAACTCAGACCGGCCAGGGTCCCAGCCCTGGTTCTCCTCCTTCCCAGCCCTGGCCTTCGACCCATTACGTGACCTCTCTGAATGCTAGGTCTACCCCGCTTGGGAGACGATGAGAGCTCAGTTGATCCCGTACGTGAAGCTCAGGGTCAAGTCTCATGTATGTTGGCTGCTCCCACAGGCCCCTCTGCCCTTGCTGGTGGACGGGACTCTGTTGGATATTCAAGAAAGAGTCAGAGGTTCTGATGAAAGGACACGGGAGTCCCAGGGCCTGTCCAGACTTCTTTCCACTGCTGCTCACAACTCCTCATCTTCTCTTGGTCTCCGGCCATTACTGTGTCCTTAAATCACTCCCAACAGCTGCCCAAGTAGGCCTGGTAACTCAGGACACACCAGTCACAAGAGGACTGTAACCGAGCTTAAAATAGAGACGTGTCCCTTGCCTGGGACAGAGGGCTGCACTGGCTCTGGATGGCAGGCAGACTGCGTCTGCACACCGTGACCGAGTGGGGCCCTGGGCAGCCGAGGGCTGCTGACCGCACCCCCAGGGAGCCACTTCCTCGCTGAGGCCGCCAGGCTCACCTTGGTCCAGAAGCCCCGAGGGTACGAGGGTATGTGTCCTGAGCCTCTGGCTCTACTGCCACCTGGCCAAGGGTGATGGAGGAAGCCTGTGGGTGCGGGTGAGGGGAGACAGGCTTGGGTGGGAGCCATGCATAGGCTTAGGGGCCTGTCTGAAAGTGGATTGGGCTAGTTCTGGCCGGTGGGACAGGGGAGGGGGAGGCAGCTTTGCCGTAAGAAGAGACCCAGGAAGGACCAGGCCACCCATTTGGGTCATCGTGTTGTTTTCCTCAGCCCCGAGTCAGATCATTAGGCCTGAGTGTTGGTGTGCGTGAAACCACCTGGAGAGTGACCACAGCCCAAGGCCCACATAGGAGTGGTGAGACCTTCCCGGACGGATGGGACGGCTCTGGGTCCAGAGCAGCATTTCTCTTCTCTGGCATCCTGGCCTGTGTCACTGACTTTTTCTTCGCCCTCCCCGCTGCAGGTGCCACCATGAAGTCTGACGGCTGCTGACCGGACCCGGGCAGGAGCACACAGCCCAGGAAGGTGGCCTGCAGCCAGTGGCCATGGCTTCTGCTAGCTCCGAGAGCCAGCTCCAAAGAATTATCCGTGATTTGCAAGGTACAGTTAGGCCCCAGGGTCCAACGGGCTTGATTTAGAGGGGTCTGTGACTGGGCTTTGGCTGCTGCCAACTGAAATCCAGTCCTTTCATCTTTGGTCCCACTGGGAGTAACTCGACCCCATCTTAGTGAAGTATTTAAGGCTCAGTTGGCCTCTTTATGTAAGGCTGGGGGAGTTGGCTGGGCCCTCCTCACAGGGCCTGGTGAAACCACTCTGTGAACAAAATCAAAACCTCCCTTCCAGGGTTAGGGTCTGATTTCAGTGTGTGTGTGTATGTGTGTGTGTGTGTGTGTGTGTGTGTGTGTGTTTTCGAGTTACCTGTTAAGTGTGGCTGGATCACGCGCTTCTGGGCTCAGTTGGCTCATTTGAGGAGTAAGATTTTCCCCTGCTCTCAGCAGGAAGATGAGATACCCGTCTTTCTTGTTTTGCTCTCCAACCTAGCTGGCAATCCTCTGGCCTGTGACGCGCTCCAGTTCTGGGCCCGCAGTCTCCCGACTTCCCTGAGCCCAGCACTGCCCAGTGAGAGAGGCTAGCATGTCACCGCCTCACTGGAGAATGGCAGGGAGGGGACGTGTGTGACATGTATAAGGAGGTGTGGACTCAGGGGCAGTGCACTGCAGAGTCTAGGGTCCCAGGTTCACCTGTCCACGTGATACCCCAAGGGTCAGTATTTTGGCAAGTTTCCCACCCTCTGCTGAGTGCCAGGCCAGAGCCTCTTTGGAGCATGGCCCATTTTTATAAAACAGTCAGCCAGAAGCTGACCACTTCTGTGACACAAAGACACAGAGACACAGGGCCACTCCTGACATACAGAAGGCAGATTCCTAAGTGCTCAGTAGCTGGTTACAGCCACAGTCCAGCCCTCATTTTGGAGGTCAAAAGTCAAGGACGTATGACGGCATTTGCTCATCCTTCTCTTCTGTTTACAGAGTGCTCAGGGCCTCTGAGAGCAGATGTTTACCTGTGTTTCTTGTGTGCTAGACACAGTCCTACATGGTGCCTCACAGATAACCAGCCAGGCACCTGCACTTGGGCCTGTGAGGCAGAAACCGTTGCTGTGCCCATGTTGCAGATATAGAGACAGGCAGAGAGAAGTTTGGTGACGTCCCTGAGGCCCCACACAGCAGTGTGTGCACACATACCAGGCGCTCTTTACCACACCTGTGCGCTCCCTGCGGAAATGTACATTCCTGCAGAGCTGAGTTAACCCCGACTTTCAGAGTCTCCGTCTTCCATTTCAGCCTCAGGTTCTCAAGGAAAGGGTTGGCACCTTGGGATCAATATTGCGACCCTTCTCAGTTGTCTGGCCACATGACCCTAAGTGGTTGGCCAGGGAACCCCAGCTGGTGGGCACACAGGGTCAGCCAGGTCCGGTCCATGTGTTGCTACAAAGTGACTGCTCTCAGGACACCTCCACAGGGATGCGGTTGGAGCCCAGGAGCTTTGCCATCATTGGCCTTTGACACTCCCGGGCTTACTCAGCTTCCCTCTCTGCTTCCCTGTTCCGTTTGTTGTCATACAGATGCTGTGACAGAACTAAGCAACGAATTTAAGGAAATAGGGGAACCCATCACCGATGACAGCACCAGCTTGCACAAGTTTTCCTATAAACTTGAGTACCTCCTTCAAGTAAGTGACTCCTGGAACATTTTGTTTTCTGTACTACCGTTTCTTGTTTCTTGTTTCTGTTCTTGGCCACCATTTAACATTCAGGGTATGAATCCAGAAGCTCCCTGGGACTGTTTAGCATCCCTGCGTAGACAGAAGAGCAGAGCAGCGCCCGCTGTGGGCTCGAGCCTCTGGAAAGCTAGACTATCTCCCCTTACAATGGTTTTGGAAATAGAGAATTTTCTTTAGTGATCTAGATCATCTTACAGTAGGCCTCAAGATCCCCATGTTGAAGGGCTCATCCCTTTGGGCTGCCACTTGCCCCTTGGACACACTGTGGAAGCCATGGGATCTCTCGCCAGGCAGACATGCATATCTGTGCACACCCCTCATACTCACGCTGGGTTGTGCAGCCCCTCAGCAGGTTGTCTGGAGGCTCCTGCCAGAGCTGTGACACCGGTGGCCATAGCATCGTGGGGGAAGCACATTAGACACGTTGCTGTGGCTCCATCCTGACCTGCTGAGTCGGTGCCTCTAGGAAGCCTCCGACCTGCTCACAATGACTGACACCTGCGATGCTGGTGTCAACTCTGTGCCCAGAGTACCATCTCCTGTGACCAGTGGGTTTCCACCTCTAGGGCTGCTCTGCCAGTGTCAGGATGGTTGGACACCATTAACGGGGTAACTCTGCAGATGTGGAAAAGTGCAGTTGACTCTAACAGACAGGAGGAAAAGGTGGCAGTGTTGCCAGAAGCGGACCTTGTTCTGGTAGCACAGTGTTACTGAACATTCTTAGTGATGGTGGGATGACGCTTTATGGGTTTTTCAAAAAATTATGATTACTGTTTGACCTGGATTTCTTAACAGTATATGCATATCTTCCTGCTATAATCAGAAAAAGGCATTTTTAAATGAAGGTTGTTACAGAGAAGGGATATCCGTGTCATTTTGAACAACCGGTGGTTTGTGGTGTCATGACCACAAAAACATCTAGAAATCTTTTTTTAAAAAAATTATTTTTTAAAATTCAATTTTATTTTTATAAAGTAGTTCACAATATTTGATTACATTTAATATTTGAACACCAATTCCATCACCGTTACACCTTCCCACCACCGTATTTTGGATGTTTCCATCCCTAGCCCCAACCCCTGCTCCAAAGCAGAACCAAAACCAAAATTGTTTATTATGAATAAACCGCTGAAAATGCTCCAAAAAACTTTCTTTAGAGGAGAGTGTGTGAAGATTGTTGTATTTCACCCAGGGGCTATTAAGCCCTTCTATAAGAGATTACTAATATGTTGTTAAGGGTTGAGCCTTGTGTGCTTTTATATAAATATATATAGCCTTCTACTTTAAACATCACCAAATGTGATGCACTACTCTTGGAGTATGAGTGGTGTGAGGTATGAGATGTTGTGGTCCAGGGATAGGTTTACTTGTGGATGAGGCTCGGCCTGAGGTGTGGAGAGCAACTGTGAGCATGATGGCAGTTGAGGTCTGGAGGTTTTCGGCTCCCAGGGCTGGGTCCCTTGGGGCAGGGAGGGGCCTCACCTACCCGCCTCCAGGGTGCCCCAAATGAAACAGCCTGGCACGGGGTCCAGGAGCATGGCTGTGGTGAGTCTTTTTATGCTCTCATCCAAGAGAGTAGGACCACATCTAGAGATCTTAATGAGATTGCTAATGAGTCCCCAGATGAGTTACCCCAACGCACAGATGGGCTTGCCCTGCCCAGGCCTCTTCAGCTGCATCTCAGCCTTGGGAAATATAGATGGGAAATTTGTTTTCCAGTTGGCTCATTTTGGATTTGGATTTGAGATGATTCATAGTTGACACTTACCTGAATTTATTGTATTTATTGAGACAGCTTTGGCACTTGAGTGACGGGGATAAAAATGTCACTAACTCATCTCTGTTCATTGAGAGAGTCATTACCCCAAATGTTGTACCCTTGTGTGTCTTTATCATTGTTGTTAATCGCAACTTCAGTGGTCTTCCTCTCAGTCCTGGACTCAGAATTCCCTTCAAGGGATGATTTGGGGTAGGGGGCAGTAATTTGTGAATCTCACTAGTTATGTGACTTTAAGCCAGTTAACCTCTCCTAGCTTCTGTTTTCTCATCTGCGACTTGGAGAACGAAATACCCTCATTAGCACAAAATAAAAATAAGGTCAGTGAAAGACCTTGCCTAATGCTGGATGGCTACAAAGTTATCCTCACTTTGTATGGTTTAAATGACTAGATGGCCAGCAGTGGGTTCAGACCGCTTCCCTCTGTCCTTTTCCCCTGCCCAGTTCGATCAGAAGGAGAAGGCCACCCTCCTAGGCACCAGGAAGGACTATTGGGATTACTTCTGTGCCTGCCTGGCGAAGGTGAAGGGCGCCAATGACGGGATCCGGTTTGTCAAGTCCATCTCGGAGGTAAGCTCAGCCGCTCCGGGCCTCGTCTTCCTCTCCTCTGCCTGGTGTCTCATGCAGATATTTTTGCTGCTGACAGCCAAATGCAGAAGTTGGGGTGTGCAAGTGATGTGAAACCCAGTGAAACCCAGATCAGGTAGACTCGTTGTCCACTATTGCCCTGGATTGGGCTCCAGAAGCCTCCTTGGCAAGTGTTTTCCAAGTCGAGGAATAACTCCATCCACCCCGACAGGTCGTACATAGGACCCTCACATGCCTGGTACAGCAGGCCCTGATGTCTGTCTGGGTATCCACGGGAGGAGAGAGCACAGGATGCTTCCACCTCTAAAAGTTAAATTTTTAGATGAGATTATTTGGTATTTGAAGCTACTTTCCTTACAGTTTTGCCCAGGAAATTTGGGCTTAAAATGAAGAGAGTGAGATGACATCTTAAGAGATATGAGATTTCTGCAAATGCTGGTGTGTTAATAAGCAATTTCAGTTTTTCAGTTCTCCAACTCTCCCTCCCTCCCCCCCACCCTCTTTCTCTCTCTCTCTTCCTCCCCCACTTCTCTCCAATCTAGTAAACCATAGGGGCAGGGTGGACTAAGACTGTCTGTTTCATCTCTCCCGTATCAGTACCTGTAAAATCAGGAGACCTGCCCCTTGGCTGGCCTCCCGGAAAGGTCAGAGTCACGTGCTCTGGGAAGGTCTCCCACACTCTGCCCACTGGGGCAGGTGGGTTTCTTCTAACAGAGAAGGACAGTTTGAGCCGCACCAGCATTGAGAGCTAGACATTTTCCACCAGCTGCACCATCTGACAGTTCAGAGAGTGAAGGCCCTGGCCAGTTTGTTCTGCAGGTTTTCTAAACACTCTGTGGCTCAGACAAGTCTTGTGGGATCCTCCCAGAGGCTGCTCAAGCTGCTGGCATCGGGCAGAGTTTGTTGCTTCCTGAAATCAGAGAAGGTTCCCAGTGTCCCTGCTCTCCCTTCCACTCTGCAGAGCAAAAACAGACTTCAGTCTTGTGACTTCAGACAGCTCAAGTCTGGAAATAAATCTGGTTTTAGTTATAAGTGGGAAATCCTCAGTTCCCAGGGTTATGAAATACACACAACTACTTCTGGCTAGTTTCCTTTTCTGATGATGCAGCCAGACCCTTTGACAGTCAGGGGCAGGGAACCTGAGTTCTCAGAGTATCAGCCCTGCTTGTACGGGACCTGGTGGTTCCTTGGAAGTTGTCACAGGCTCCCCACATCCCATAGGGTTCACTCGTCTCATCTTCCCTGAAATCTCCTCTCAGAGGCATCATGAGGTAGGACAGCCTAGAATATCACCTGGGCAATGGGCTGTTCCATACGCAGGGTAACTTTAATAATAATTAAGTTTCATCCAGGCCAACAAACCAGAAGGTAAACATTAATCTACATGAAGCATTACCAGGAGGACAGAGCAGTAGTATAGCTGATAGGGCACTTGCCTTGCATGCAGCAACCCAGATTCAATCCTTGGTATCAGATAGGGTCCCACAAACACTGCCAGGAGTGATCCCTAAACACAGAGCCAGGTGTAAGCCTGGCCAGGTATCACCCCTTACCCACTCTATTCCCCATGGGCCCCTCAGGGTCCTTTGGAAACAGCCACTTGGACAATATGGTCTAATGCTTTGGTGCACTGCTTCAAGTGCTTTTGAAAGAGTCTAGCCCCGACTTTTCATGTGTTCCCTCCATGGATTGGATGAAAACAGGCTGTCCCGCTGTCCAGGCTCCTGGGTCCCTGTGCCTGAATGGAGAGTCGCCTCCTGTGGCCCTTATAGACTTCCTGCCCTTCATGCTCTCGCATCTCAGCACAATGGAGTTGGGATTAGATGAAAACCGATTTAAGGAACTGGGTAATGAGAGCAGACCTGTGGTGTCAGAAACAAAAACTAGGATGTGACTGAGTGTTTTATTTACAGTACAAAGGAATGATTCTCTTCCCTTTGTACTGTAACCTCAATAGAGGTTTTTAAATACCTTTGAAATAAAAAAGCTCCCTTTGCAGGTTGTCAATTCAGCTCAAAGGTTCAGTTGAAAATACAGCCTCAAATATTTGCCGTTAAGGAAATTTTGATGTCTTCAGTGCAGTGAGGACAACTGCTTTGCTAGGACAAACCCATCCCTGGGACCTCACAACAGTGACTTGAGGCTCTTGGGGAAATTTCAGGATTCCTGGGGAGGGTGTCGTGGTATGACTGACACGTCTGGCTTCACAGGGTCCCACTCAACTCTGTTTCATCTGCCCCAGGGTACTAGTCTCACAATACTCTGTTCTTCCCTCATGAGACAAAAAAGTGTTTGGACAGGGCGCGTCATCAAAATTCCCTCCTGGGGTACAGAGAGTCAAGTGGGTAGAGCCCTTGATTTGCTTGTGGCCTACCCAGGTTCCACATATGGCCCCCGAACACTGCTAGGAGTGATCCCTGAGTGAGAGCCACACTCCTGGGAGCTGGCCCACCGAAACAAAGCCAAACGAATTAAAAGTCCCTCCATCTGCAGACATAGCCTGGCAATTTGTATAAAGCCAGTGACCCCAAACCCACAGAGTTAACTTGGAGAAGCATCTGAACCCCAGTTGTTCATGAGGTTTCACACCTTTTTCTTTTCTTTTTTTTAATTACTTAAGGTATTGCGTCAATAGTAAGGGCATGCTCTGAGGAGGAACAATTTGTAAACACCAGGATGTTTACACCATCATAAGTGTATCAGAGCCAAGGCTACCACAGATTTCCTGTCCAGTCTTTTCTCGGTGGGATGGAGCGTTGGGATAATGTTTTGAGTTCAACAGGACTGCCCCTGCCCTCAGCCCTGAATCAAACCTTTTGACCTTTGAAGGCGCGAGGAGGGTATAGGCGTTTGCTTACCCTGCCCAACACATCTGCTAGAACAGGTGCGTGTGGCAGGCCTAGAAGTTCTGAACTTGTACCTGCTTATTTTGAGCTTCTGGGGATCCCAAGTTGCAGGGATCAGCTGGTCTCAAGTGTCCTCTGCAAACTGTCCCCTATATTCCATCTGTCTTGGCAGCTGTGTGCTCACAGTTGGCTGACCCCTGTGTGGCCAAATCCCTGAGCAGCCTATCCCTTTTTCAACACAAGCTGTATTTTGGCACCATGGGGAGAGGGTTCAGAGACAGGCCTCCATCTGGACACCAACCCCTCTAACCCCCGCCTGCGCTCTTCACCTCACACAGAACCATGGGCATTTTCTATTGTTGTTACTCCAGCATGACTGAGTCATCCAGAGATGTCCCTCATTTCACCCCCGGGCACCTTCTAAATAATATGAGTTGGCATATCTGGAAAGAAATAAGTCCAACTAGAAAAGCTTTGACAGATACGTGAATTTTACTGATGATTTCTTGAGGACACAAAGTACTTCGACTTCCATTCAGATATCTTAAAAGTCCCTCTTCCACGCCCCCCCTTTGGCCTTCTGTGGCCCATTATTAGCTGGATGGAGTCTCCCCAAGCAGCCCTCTTGTGGGAGAAGCTCTTTGTTTACCTCCTTGTTTCAGTCCACATACTCCAAAAGGAATCAGGCCATTTCCAATGGGACTCCAAACCCAGAGAGGCTAGCTGAGCAGCAAAAGGTGAGTGGCATCTGGTCCAGGGCTGCTCACGAGGATGTCCTCCTCAGTGTGTGTGCCATAGTCCACAGGTTTATCTCTGGTGGCATCTGAGAAGAAAAGAAAGGAGTCCATACTGTCAGGCCTCATTCTCTGGGGCTGACATTATCAACGTTCATCTTTTGAGGGACACGGGTAAAACCAGCATAAAGGATCAAATTGGGGAATGTTTTCTAGTTGGTTTCTCTGTTTTGAAAGGCATCCTTCAGGCCCAGTTTGGAGTGGAAAGTTTGTCAGTCTCTATGTAATCTTGTTTCTTTGCAGCTTCGGACATCTCTGGGCAAAGGCAGAGCATTTATTCGCTATTCCTTGGTGCACCAGAGGTTGGCAGACACCTTGCAGCAATGCTTCATGAACACCAAAGTAACCAGGTAAATCGCCTCTCATGTTCAGCAATGCACTAAAATCCCATCTTCAGTGATGAAGACAAATGCTGCTGTGCCTGCTGGTGTCACGCCTCAAGTGAAGTCTTTCCACATCAGCCGTTGTCTTTCTCCTCTTCCTCCACCACCCTTGATGCATGCAGGGCAGGCGAGGAAGGGATTCATGCCGTTTTCTTGGCTACACTAGTGCTGGGCCCTAAAGGAACTTTGGCCCAGGTCTCTTTATTCCTCCTGACATACTGTAGTTTTCCCTGTGCTTGGCCTGAACTGGGTACTCAGCAGAATCACTGGTGAGGCTTTTTATGTCAGTGGGACCTGATGTCGGGAGAGATACTGAGTCATACCTGCTGGGCCTGTCTGAAGCTGCTGTGGCCCCCTGGGTAGTCCGTGTGGTTAGCCTTGGTGACTCAAATGCAGAACCCTGGGAGAGCAGGAAGTGAGGAGAGAGGAGGCACTGAGCCCATGCAGGGGAGAGGAGTTGGCGGATACTCAACAGCTGGGCTTGGCGAGCACCCCTTTCCGGCTCTGCCTCTCCTCTCCCTTGGCCTGTCTTCCCAGCTGATCAAAAACAAATCACTTCTGAATTTAAAAAAAAAGGTGGAAAATTTTTTGTTTCATCTTGTCTCCTTCAAAATTAATTTATATAAAGATCCATTTCTCTTGCATGGGTAGGCCTTGTAAATTCCTTTGAGTTGAGAACCTTTGCCTGCTTGATTTGATGGTGGTTTGTAGATGTTTGGTCAAGCCCTCATAAACTGCGGGGGCTTCCGGCATACCACAGTTCACAGACATCAGCTACATGATGTCTTTAAATTCATCTGTTTAAAAGTTTTCACTTTAAATTTTTTGTTTTGTTGTTTTCCATGAAATAATTATCACCTTGAAGTGGAGTTTTTCTTTGCACTTGGCTTTTAAATTGTTGTCAGCATAGAGATTAGCCATAAGTTCAGCTTTTTGTGTTGAATTTTCCAGAAGAAATAGAGGATGACATTATATTTTTAAAAAAGAAGTATTTAATCCTCTTTAACAGACCTTTCTTGGCAAGCAATTTAGATATGTTTTCTTGCATCTATTTTGGGAAAGATATATCATATATAATATATGTTATTACATAATTCATTTGTTTTCGTAATTTCTTTGAGGAATAAGTTTGTTTGAGAGTTATATAATTATGCTATGAAAATTAAATTTGTCCTTTTTTTGTCTTTAACTGATTTTGTAATTCATTTTGTAACCTTGAGTTAGAATTTGATAAGGTAGAGCCATTCTGGAAGAACTCATTAAATTCGTTCTTTCCTTATCTTGGTTGCTTTTGTAATTGATACCTTTCATTTTTCCCTGTAGTGACTGGTACTATGCAAGAAGTCCCTTTCTGAAGCCAAAGGCGAGCTCTGACATTGTGGGCCAACTCTATGAGCTGACCGATGTTCAGTTTGACCTGGCATCAAGGGGCTATGACTTGGATGCTGCCTGGCCCACCTTCGCCAGGTACCTTGAAGATGTGTTTGGTTTAAAAGACAAAGGGGAAGGTGTTTTGTCATGTTGAAGACTGACACCAGTTTACTCAGAGCCATGTTACTTGCTCAGTACATTGCATAAAGCATTGCAACTCATATGCCTGTTAATTTTACAGACTTTGTTGAATCATAACTAATATAATAACATTGGAAAGCTCCAACTTTAAATTAACCTAATTTACCAACTGGTGTGGGTCTGTGGCAATACATATACAAAAGCCAAGGTGTTTGGGTCCAAAACACAAAAAAAACAAAAGTGGAGGGATTTGTCCAAAAACATTACTGATCAATGGCAGGACCAAGACATAAGACTCAAGTCTGATGAAACTGAAAGCCAGTGTTCCTTGTTTTGTTTTGCTTTACTTCAATGAGGCATTCTGAATTTCAATTTTCATATTTTCATTAGGAAATACTTTTTTTTAGAGAAATATCTGAGGGGGCAAGTGCTAATCACTAGGGTTATAAACCAACATTTTGTCATATTTATGTTACTTATCTTTTTAAAAACTTTTTAACTGTGAAACCATTTTACAATTTCGGAAAAGTTTCAGAAATAGTGTCATGTACCCATCTGTCTTTCACCTCAATTCCCTAGTTATCAATATTTTCTATTTCTCTTAGAAAAATTCTTTTTCTTTATGTTGGTTTATTCTCTGAGCCATTTGGGAGTATATTATACACTTAATTCCTTAGACCAAGCAGTTCATTGTGCATTTCCTGAAAGCATGGCCCTCCTTTTATTAAATGAGAAAATTAACACCAATACAGTACTGCTATCTAAACCTTATGCAACTTTTGAGAATTATCCCCAGAATGTCTTTTACAATCCAGCATCACATATTGCAGTATGTACAGTCTCTCTGGTCCTCTTTCCTTTGGAAGTTTAGCAGTCTTTGTTCCAAATTGCCTGAAAAGTGTAGGCCCTGTTCTTTTTCCTGTGAAGCATTCTTTCATTTGTGATTGTCTGGTGTTTCCTCATTAGCAGATTCAGGCTCAGCATTGGTGGTGAGAATGCTTGGCATTGTGTCCTCTTCTGCTTGTTTCGTCAGACATACAGTACCAATATGCTCACCACTAGCAAGGTCAGCCCTGGTGGCTGGCCACGGTGGTTGGTGAGGGTGCAGCTAGTCATTTTTTATCTGTAAAGGTAAAGGTAAAGGCCCTCCCGTTGATCGTCGATTTGCTCGAGCGGGCCCAGTAACGTCTCCACTGGAGACTTTGTTGTTACTGTGTCTGGCATATCGAATACTCTCGGTAGCTTCCCGGGCTCTCCGAGAGGGGCGGAGGAATTGAACTCGGGTCGGCCATGTTGGCCGCGTGTAAGGTGAACGCCCTACTCGCTGTGCTATCGCTCCAGCCTGTATTTGTATTTGATAGAAATATGCTTGAGGTTCGGTATTATCCTGTTTCTCTGCAAGGAAAGATTGCTGCCCTGTGGTGAAGAGCAATGGTTTCTACCCTTTCACACCTGCTACAGGCACCTGGCCCAGCACTGCTCCTGCGATAACCACCGAGTGAGGCCAGTGATTTTTGTCTTCTTGATGCCGACAGACTGACACTGACTGGTCTGCAGACCTGTGGGTAGAAGCGATTCATGATGCAGAGTCTGTTGTTCATATAAACCAGTCGGTTTCCCTAGCAGTGAGTTAGGCTGGTTCCTCTTCCTGCCAGTGCTGCTGGGAGTAGCTCCCTGTTTCTCTCTGTGTACTATGTGACTGTCTTTAAGATAGACACTGAAAAGCGGAATTGCTGACTTGCGGACACAGGTTTTAAAAATGGAACAATTTTAGGGCCAGAGCAGTAGTACAATGGGTAGGGCGTTTGGCTTGCACATGGCCAGCCATGGTTTAATCCCATATAGTCTCCTGAGCACTGCTAGGAGTGATTACTGAGCTCAGAGGTGGGAGTAACCCCTGAGCATCACCAGATGTGACCCCCAAACCAAATAAATTAAAATGGAACAATTTTAGATTAAGGAGAAAATTCTGTAAAATATGAATTTTAAGAAAAATTTAAAATTTAAGTAAAAATGTGTCTAGTTTATAGTGTTCCCACTCAAACAAGAAGCTGTTGTGTTTCTAGACTAGTGCGGTCAACTGAATTGTCTTCCAGTAAAGGAAATACTCCATGTCTGCACTGACCAGTGCATGCACTTGAATTAGAAGTGGGTCTTCCAGCCACACTGCATAGATAGACTGTTAAGTGGTACCCAGGGGCCTGTAAGCACAATGCAACCTTTGTTTACCAGATCCACAGCTGCTTGATCCTCCCTAGTGGACAGACCAGAGTAGGCATGAAAGGTTCAAGGAAAACATAAGCCAAAAATCAGTTGTTGTTAGATTCACTTAGTTCTGTTTTGGCAAGAAGTGGAAACTTGTCACATTTGCATGTTAGTGCCAGTGCTCCTGTGCTGAAGGTTGACATAAACTGTACACTCTACTCAGGAGGCTTTGCCCTACAACCACCTAGTTGCCTAACGACATCTGTCCTCTGAGTAAGTGTGTATATGTCCATGTTCTTTCCTGTGCGAATCTGAGCATGTCTGTTCTGTGGCCCCACAGGAGGACACTGACTCCTGGCTCATCTGCCTACCTGTGGAAACCCCCCAGCCGAAGTTCCAGCATGAGCAGTCTGGTGAGCAGCTACCTGCAGGTAATTAATGCCAGGACGGCCAGGCCTTCTTCTCTCTAGTGCACCAGGGTCTGCCCTCACTCTGAGCAGCGCAGCATCATGTCCTCAGACACCTGCCCCGCCCGCCCTCCCCCCCAGATTCCGACAGCCTAGTAGCATCTAGGCCTATGAACCTTTTAATTCTTATGCCAACTTTGAAATATCTTCAAAGAAGCGGTTTAAGGCAAATCGGTCTTTCCTCTGCCAACTGTATGGCCCAGGGAAGATGACCTGCTCTCTCAGAGCTCCAGATCTCTCATCTGGAAAATGAGGACCATGACAGCTCTCTGAGCCCACTGGGGCGGGCGGGAGGATGGAGGTGGGGCAGGAGACGGAATGTACCAGGCTCCCGGGTTTGACAGAAGCAGGCGATTAATGAGTGTTTGCCGACTAATGGGCGTTTGCTGGAGGGTTAGTTTTGTTAGAAACAGGAAACATTTTTGGTTACATATTGCTTTACGGGAAGAAACTGAAATCAACCAATAAAAGTTGACGAAGATAAGTATTAAAGGTAGGAAATAGATAAATCTCTCATCCTGTTTCAAGGTTTATTCGTCTCAGATGTTATGGTGCAGAAGTTAATGGTGCAGTGGGTGAGCAGGGTTGACTGTGGTCTCAGTAAACTCCACGTGTGTCAGAACCAGCCCCGCTGCTGTTGCTGAAGCTGCAGTGCAAGGCAGATGGCGAGTGCAGGAGCCTCAGCAGGACTCGTGGCCTAGCCTTGGGCTTTGCTGTGCCGCCTGCCGCCTTTGTCCGCTGCTGTGCACTCAGGGGATACAGTCACTGTCCTCCCATTATTCATCGATTTGCTCAACCAGGCCCAGTAACGTCTCCATTGGAGACTTTGTTGTTACTGTGTTTGGCATATTAAATACATCACGGGGAGCTTGCCGCGTGCCGGCGAGATACTCTCGGTAGCTTGCTGGGCTCTCTGAGAGGGGCGGAGGAATTGAACTCGGGTGGCCATGTTGGCTGCATGCAAGGCAAACGCCCTACCGCTGTGCTATCGCTCTTTATAAACTAGCTGTAGGTCTTCTAGTTTCTGCATTTTTACTTCTTTTTCAGTGAACACTAAGTCTTCCCAGGTAGCTCTGTGGCTTCATTCCAATGGCCACTTGTCTTATTTTTGCCACCACAGACCCAGGATATGGCCTCCAGCTTTGATCTGAACAGCTCCTTAAACAACGAGGCTCTGGAAGGCTTTGATGAGATGCGGGTGGAGCTGGACCAGTTGGAGTTGCGGGAGAAGCAGCTGCAGGAGCGGATACAGCACCTGGAGAGAGAGAACCAGGAGCTGAGGACGACCATCCGCTCGCAGGAAGAGCAATTGAGAGAGGAGAAGGAGCGGGGTCGCGTGGCGGCGGCGAACAGCATGCACCTCCCCTACGTGCTGGCCGAGCTCCAGAAGCAGTGGGAGGTCACGCAGGCCACACAGAGCACCATGCAGGAGCTGCAGGTATGCCTGCAGGCCCTGGAACAGGGCGCAGCCGAGAAGGAGGAGGATTATCAGTCAGCCCTGCAGCGGCTGGAGGCCCTGCTGCAGCCCCTGGCTCGGGAGCTGGAGGCCACCCAGGATGCACTAGGCAGGAAGAACCAGCACCTGATCAGCATCCAAGGGCAACTGGGCACAGCCGAGTGCAAGGCGGATATGGTGCCCAAGCCAACGGGATCACCAGAGCTCACCCCTCTCAGTGCGGCCCCGGAGCTCCAGGCACCAGAGGAGAAGCTCCGAGCCCTGGAAGGAGAAAACGCTCAGATCCGGGAGCTCAGCCGGCAGCAGGGTGCCCGGCTGGAGCAGCTGCTCCAGGAGCTGCAGCTGAAGGAGGAGGCCCGGGCCCGCCTGGAGGTCCAGGTGGAGGAGATGGGCCCTCTCCGGGAGGAGCTGCTCAGGAAGCAGCAGCAGGTGGCCCAGCTCCACCAGGAGCTCCAGGAGTCCGTGAGCCGGGGGCTGTCCCTGCAGGCCGAGCTGCAGGACGCCCGGCGGGAGGAGCAGGGGTTGCGGGATGAGAAGGTGCTGTTGGAGCAGGAGACCCGCTCCCTCACTCGGCAGCTGCCCCTGCTGGAGGCCCAGCTGGCGCAGGTGAGCCAGCACGTGAGCGACCTGGAGGAGCAGAAGAAGCGCCTCATCCAGGACAAAGACCACCTGATGCAGAAGGTGGGGATGTGGGAGCGGCACCCCGACCAGAGGGAGACGCTGGGTCCCCGAGACACCGCCCAGCCCCTGGCCAGCCAGAAGCTGGAGGAGGTGGGGGAGGCCCAGACGGCGGGCAGCCCCCAGGAGGAGAACCTCCAGCAGGGCACGGCGGGGCTGGAACAGGAGCTGCAGAGGGTGCTGGAGCGCAACCAGCTCCTGGAAGGCAAGCTGCAGGCCCTGCAGGCCGAGTACCAGGCCCTGCAGCAGCGGGAGGCGTCTATCCAGGGCTCCGTGGCCTCCCTGGAGGCTGAGCAGGCCAACATCCGGCACATGGGCGACCAGATGGAGGCGAGCCTCCTGGCCGTGAGGAAGGCCAAGGAGACCATGACGGCCCGCGTGGCCGAGAAGGACGCTGCCCTGCAGAGCAAGGAGGCCGAATGCCAGCAGCTGCGCGAGCAGGCGGAGGAGAGCCGGCGGCTCGCCCAGGCCCAGGCCGAGGAGATCCAGGCTCTCCAGAGTCAGTGCCAGCGGCAGACCCGGCTGCTCGAGACACACCCAGCAGCAAAGGACCCGCAGGGGCTCGGTCCACCCCAAGACAGTGCCTCCTGTGAGCTCGCTGGCCAGCTGGCTCTCTCCCAGGCCCAGGTGGAGGTCCACCAGGGGGAGGCCCAGCGGCTGCAGGCCAAGGTGGCGGACCTCCAGAGCCGACTCCAGGCAGCCCTGGGGGAGCAGGAGAAGGTGCAGAGCCAGCTGAGTGTGGCCGAGGCGGCGCTGAGGGACCATAAGGTCCTCGTGCAGCAGCTGAAGGAGCAGAACGAGGCCCTCAACAGGGCGCATGTCCAGGAGCTGCTACAGTGCTCGGAGCGGGAAGGGGCCCTGCGGGAGGAAAGGGCCGGCGAGGCCCTGCAGAGGGACCAGGACCTGGAGGCCCTGCAGAAGCTGCTGACCCAGGCAAAGTGCAGCTCCCAGGAAGCCGAGGCAGAGCACGCTGAGCTGCAGGAACAGCTGCACCGGGCCAACACCGACACGGCCGAGCTCGGCATCCAGGTCTGTGCGCTGACCGCCGAGAAAGAGCGGGTCGAGGGAACGCTGGCCCGCACCGTCCAGGAACTCCAGGACACCAAAGAGGCCGCCTGCCGGGAGCGCCAGGCCCTGGAGTGCCAGGTGGCGAGCCTGCAGCTGGAGAAGGAGAGCCTGCAGGAGAAGCTGGGGGCGGCCCAGGAAGCAGCCAGTTCCTTGCCGGGTCTGCAGGCACAGCTGACCCAGGCCGAGCAGCGCGTGCAGAGCCTGCAGGAGGCCGCGCGCCAGGAGCACGACACCCTCAAGTTCGTAATGAGCACCGAGATCATGGACTCCCAGAGCAAGCTGAAGGTAACCCTCGCCCTGCACTCCCGGATCCCGTCCGCTTCCTGGGGGTGGAGTGGGGATCGGGTGCATGGGAGGAGGGCTGCCCCTTGGTCCAGGTGGCTCGTGAGTGAGGGCCCAGGATGTACCGGGGTAGGGGGTTGGGGGCGGGCGAGTGAGGTCTCCTGCCCTCCTCACGCACAGCCCTAGGGGCCTCGGTCTGGACCTCCCCACTCAAAACCACGGCATGCAATCTGTTCCGCACGGAATGTTTGAAGCTGGAGAGCAGGATGTGACCGACTCAGCTTAGGGACTTCCTTTGGGATCTCAGAAGGCCTGAAACCTGTGCCTTCCTTTCTATACGGTGGCAGGCCGCAGGCCCTGGGTGGTGGACCCACCCCAAAGGAGGTACACGGCATGGGGTGTTTTTCTGTTCGAGGCCTCTGCACAGCCATCTGGCCTTTCTGATCCTTCAGATACTGGCCTGAAACCAGGTGCAGCCTGGGGAGCAGACATGGTGCCTTTTCACAAAACCCCAGGATACAGGAACTTAGAATGGGTGGTGGGTTCCTGCCAGCCTGAAGAAGGTTCCATGGGCGCAGACTGGGGGCCTGGAGGCTGTCCGTGGGGCTTTGGTTTCTGGTGCTGTGCCTTTGGCTGTGTGTGTCAGGCATGTGTGTCTCCTACAGCTCCTCACCCTCCTCCAAGGAGCTGTGGCATTTCCACAGAGCTCTTCCCACCCCATGGGACTCTCAGAGGCCACTATTTTTTTTTTTTTTGTGGAATTTTAATGCAAAGTTTGGGAGTCAAGCTAAGTCTCTTAGTAAACTTGGAAGATATTGTTACCACGGAAGTCCAAAGTTTATGGAGTTTGTGGGGGCAGGGGGCAGGGGAGACATTGTTTTTATAGCCTTGGGGTCAGAGGAGTCTCAGAACAGTTCCCTCCCCTTCTACCACCGTTTCTGCTCTCCAGACTGCCAATGAGGAATGCAGGAGCCTCCAGGCCCAGCTGGAGAAGCAAGGCCGGAAGCTGCAGGCTGCCGAGGAGGCCATGGAGAAGCTGAAGGTAGGCGCTGGCCAGGGCAGCCCGGGAGAGCCCACCTGGGAGCTCTGACAGGCCCCAGAGGGCACCGGGCAGTGGGGTGGTGAGTGCAGGCAGGGGAGGGGGAGGGGGGCAGGGGTCACTGTAGGAGCAGGATCTGGTTCCCTTTCCCTGCCCCATCTCAGAGGGCTCCCGCGGAACTAGCCACCCTCATGCTGCAACTGTCATCACTGGACAGCCCCTTCCCACTACCTGGAAGCCTGATTGTGTCTGGACACCTGACAGCTGACATCTGCCAGCTGTGTCTCTTGTCCATCCCAGTGGCCTGTGGGAAGGAGACAGGTCATCCTTTGTGGCCCTTTCCGCAGGCATTGCCCAGTTAACTGATTCCACCTGGTGCAGGGGGTGGTCCCGAGACCCAGTGTCAGAACAGGGACTTTTCCAAATGAACTTCGTTCCCGGCGACCCCACCTCCACCCCTGCCCCAGAGGGCCCGATCCTGCCGCCCTTGCCGCCGCAGGACCCAGTGACAGTGACAAACAGGGTCACGTCCCTTCCACGATGGAACTTAAAAACAAACTAAAGTCTGTCCCATTGGAAGTGACCCAGCTCAGTGTGGGGAGGGGGGGGCGGGCACACCTGTCACTCAGGGCAACCAGCATGGGCTTCTGTGAGCTGAATGTCTCTCCCTGATGCCCTGTGCCAGGCTGCCCTGGAGGACATGAGCGAGAAGCTGAGCCACGCAAACAGCTGCCTTTCCGAGTGCCAGGCGGCCGTGCTGAAGAAGGACGAGGAGGGGGCCGCCCTCCGAGAAAGCCTGAGCAGGTTGGTTCCCATCCCCCTCCCTGGGGGCAGCGAGCTGCAGGGAAGGCAGCTCTGGTGGAAAGTCATTTAGAAAGTCAGACACTCATACCAGGCCCCGAGAAGTTCTTCTGCGAGAAAAGCCACAGATGCTGGCGTCAGAGCCCCCTGGCAAGGGGCCCGCGGTGCCCTATCGGCAGCCGCAGGACCTTTCTGCCGGTTCCATTTCCTTATCTCTGCAGGGCATTTTCCAGTTCAGTGAACTAGATGTTTTGGAAGAACCAGGATAAACTGAAAAGTGGGCTCTCGTAATGGTCAGGGTAGGAGCAAACGTTTGAACAGTGCCTCAGTGGAGGTGGGGTGGGAGGTAGGCGCTGCTTCGACTTTGTTGCAGCTCTTTCCCCAGGTAGCCCTCCCTCCAGTCCTTGGAGGCTGGTCCTCTCCTTCTTTGTTCCCATTTTACAGAGGGCAACGAGGCTCAGTGGAGCTAAAGGTCAGAAGGTATGCAAGTCAGAGTGGTGGGCTGGCAGCCCAGCCCGTTTGGCTCCGGAGTCTGGTTCCCTCGGCAGTTTCCTTTACAATGCAGAGATCCTTTGGGCTTTGTTTCAGCTTGGCATGAGTGCCTGTCTTCCCTCACCATGAAGCTTTGTCTTGCGCCCCGAGGTGCAGCGGGGTCAGGAGGGGGAATTCTCCCAGACTCGCCAGAGAGTGCGTGTGCCAGGAACGGGACTGGCTCACCTCTCCCAGGACAGGGGCCACGTGTCCCCGTGCGGAGCCCATCACTCCATCACCTCTCCCAGGACAGGGACCACGTGTCCCTGTGCAGAGCCCATCACTCCATGACCCATTCATCGTGACTCGTTTGCCTTCAAGTTCAGCCTGGCTTGTGGCCAGCCCTGAGTCATCCACAAGCCTCATCACCTTCAGAACTGGGACCCCCATAGAGCGTGAACCTGAGCTGGTCACCTGGTGGATGGGGCCAAGCTAGTCCTGTCCAGGGTCATGGTGAGAGACATCTGAGACTGAACTGCCGTCTGCTGCCCCCAGCTGGAGGGGAGACACAGGGCACGTTGGAGATTCAGTCACTTGGATATCCATTTCTTCCCAACTGGTATTTCCAGAATTCTAATACTACAGGGCTCTGACTGCATGTGGTCAGCTTCTTCACATGACAGTGGGAAGACAGAGAACCTCCCAAGTTGATGTTTTTTGTCTTTCTCTTTGATGCTATAGAACAGGGCCAGAGAAACAGTACAGCGCATAAGGTCCTTGCTTTGCGTGCAGCCGACCTGGGTTTGATCCCGGGCACCCCATATGGTCCCTGAATCCTGCCAGAAGTGAGTGCAGAGCCAGCAGTAACCACACTGACCACACTAAGCTGGGTGCGGTCCAGAACAAAACAAAATAAACAAAAAAAAACCATAACAGCAGCTCTTTGTTAGATTGCTCAGAGCAATTATTTTAGCTGCTCACGGTTGCATAATTCACCTGACCAGGTCTGGTCGTGCGTGCATGTACAGACTGGTCTGTCTCTTTAGAGCCCTGTGTTCTGTAGAGCTTTTGTGAACCTCCTGCTGGCATCCTGGGGAAACCACTGCCTCAGGATATAGGTGAGCTGAGAGTGCAGCGGGCAAGGGCAGGAAGGATGTGGGCCTTTTGCTGTAGTCCGAGAGAGTCTGCTATGCCCGGGCGGAATTCCTGCAGGATAGGTCCCCCCGGCCCCTCAGTGCAGATTGATTGCCTGGTCTCCGCCCCATACTCGGAGCCCCGCTGAGCCCTGGAAGACAGTGTGGTCCCTCTAGGTAGCAGACCGTGTCTTCTCGGTTCTGAGTCCCCTGTCTTTGAGCAAATCCCTACATCACCTGCCGTGCATGTGCGCCTTTTCATGTGGCCTCCCCACGCCACCTCAGTCCCTGCCTCAGAAACCAGCGGTGCTGCCTTCACCATCTGGGGCTGGCCTGACAACCCAAGATCTCTGGGTGCTCCTGGAATAACCCTGGTCTGTGATGTGTGTGTGTGTGTGTGTGTGTGTGTGTGTGTGTGTGTGTGTGTGGTGGGCTGAGTGCGAAGAGTTTCTAAATGAGAGGGGGATTCTTCTATACACGGAGACACCTTCCTCAGTGGTCTGGGCTAGCCCAGAGGCACAGGGATGGCTGGACACCACGGGTGACCACCATGGGTGACCACCAAACCTTGACCACTCCTCCTCCAGGACACAGAAGGAACTTGAGAAAGCCAAAACAAAAATCCAGGAGTATTATGACAGACTCTGCCAGGAGGTGACGAATAGGGAGGAGAGTGACCGGAAACTCCTTGCCGACCTAGACGACCTGAACCGCACCAAGCGATACCTGGAAGAACGACTGATAGAGCTGCTCAGGTGTGTGTCGGGCCCACAGCGGGCCAGGGGCTCCCCGCACTTTGGGTTTTTCTCGGAAGAAACTCAGCTGTTCTAGAAAAAAAACAAAAATGTCTCACAGGAAACGGGCCCCATTGTCTGTGTTCAGTTGTCAGGGCTGCACACACATGTCCAGGGCCTGCTCTGTCCCCAGTGACCTCAGAGCGGGACTCGCTGCTCCCACTGGAGTTCGGCTGACTGTGTGGTTTCATGCAGAATGCTGACGCAGTTATTTTCAAAATCTCTGTGTACTTGAACCGCAAAAGAGATGGCACATCTTAATACCGTCAGGCCTCTCCCCATGACCTGGCGTTTCTTTCTTAACCTCCCTTCCCCTTCTCCACCCCACTTTCCCTGGTGTGAGGGCTCCCAAACTCCAGTGTCTCCAGGGAGCAGACAGCTGTTGTAAATGCAGGGACTGGACCCGCAGGACAGTGGACACGCTCGCGTCCCCACTGCATGCTGCAGCTCCAGACCCCAGCTCAGCGGTCAGGTTGCCTTCCTAAGGGAAAGTGGACACTCAAGATTGTCCACATTGGAGAGTCATTCCAAAAGCTCTTTTCCTTGTGATTATGACAATAATCAAATATACAAAAATAATCTAACGTACTGCACTCTTGTATAGCTGCCCCCCTTCACCCCCAGCTTCTACGTTACTCAGCCCACAACACTCAGTCTGGTTTCATTCTGCTTTCCCCCACCTCTCTAGATTATTTTAGAGCATATTCCAGCCATAGTATCTCCTTACCCTCAAACATTTCAGCATGTGCTTTTCTACAACAGGGACCCTCCATTTTAAACAATTACGGTATCATTCATTGCCCTGCTTTAAGATGAACTAACCCTTAGTATTATCAACTATCTAATTTTAGATTTTTCAGTTGCCATCTATCCCCCCCTCTTCTTTCTCTTGCAATTAACTTTGAAAGAAACCAGGTCATTCATCTGGAAGACCTTCCTTTAGGGTAGATACCACCAGGACTCCCCCATAACCTGGCCTTTCTTCATGGGGATTCCCCACCCCGCCCTCTCTGCCCTGCCCTGTGAAGCCATTAACAGCTTCTCCCAACCTTTATAATTCCTCATTGATAGGTAAAACTAGAATATTTTCTGAACTAGTGGGTTGAGTAGCCTTCAACCTTGGCTACAGAGTAGGATCAGTAATGGAGCTATTAAAATGATGCCCGGTCCACGCCAACCAATCTGAGCCCGGAGTGCAGTCCTGTTGTCAAGGTAGCCAGAGCCCAGAACCCCAGCTCCGTTGGCAGCTGGTTCAGACCCAGATACAGTCACATGGGCAAGGGTGCCATATAGAGTCGGTTCACAGTCTAGACTCTTTCCTTCAAGAACTACAGGAGATCTGATGTGGTTAAAATCTGATTAGCCCCTTCTTTGCTGTGTTAGCAGTCGTAGGTAAACAGTGCCTGTATCTCCTAACTCACCAGGGCTTGAAACATGGTGATACTGAACTACGACTAATTTTGAAGTTTAAAATCTGCAGCCACAGACCATCAGTGTGCCAGATCGGAACTTGACAGTCACAGCTTCCCGAAGACTGTGAGGGGAACACCCAGGCTCTCACCCGTCGTAGGCTGGGCCAGTGCCTGGCTTCCTGGTCGAACAGGCAGAGTGTGGACCTGCTGGGGGAGTGGTCCCGGTCCTGCATGCCACCACTCCGGCCAGTGTTCTGGCCTTTGTAAGAGGGAGAGTCTTGCTGAGTTGGAGACCTTGGCTCTGATGGAGCCCATACCTATTTTTATTTATTTAATTTTAATTTTTTTTTATTGAATCACCATGAGATTCAGTTACAAAGCTTTCATGTTTGAGTTTCAATCATACAATGATCAAACACCCATCCCTCCACCAGTGCACGTTCTCTACCACCAATAGCCCCAATATACCCCTCCTTTCTAGCCCTCTCCCTACCTCCATGGCAGACAATTTTTCCCTATAGTCTCTACTTTTGGAGCCCATACCTCTTGACCTGAGTCTGATGTGAGTCTTTGGGGCTGAGGAGCCACTGGGCCCCATCACCCACAGGATGTTGGTTGGAATAAAGAGCTAAACCCTCCCACACTCTCAGAATGACCACTGTCAGCAGTAAGAAAGGCCTACTTGCATCTTCTCCTGGCATCAGACGTGCTCCTGGAAGCCCCCCACTGCTCGCGGTGGTGTCTGGGGTGTGTGGACTCGATGAGACTTTCAACCTAGGGCATATTTTCTCTTCTCTAGTGATGAGCCAAAAATGGAATATGAGTGTAAAAGCCCCCAGAGCACATGGAAGACACCCGTGGTCCTTGGGCCTTTGTGTAACTGAGTGTGGGTTGTAGCTAAAGTTCCCAGGGGCAGACACTGCCATGGAGACGTGTGAGTGGGGTATGATCCCATCAGGGCTGACCCGGGGCGGGGGGCAGTGGTGGGGTGGCACATGAGACTGACACCAGGCTGTTTAGTCAGAATGAATTTTCCTTCCTTGCCATGGGCGCACGTGGAATCAACCTCTTGTAAGGCGTCGGGGATGACTCTCTCATTTTCATGGATTCTGCTCTTCTCCTGTGGCTTTGTCACAGGGACAAGGATGCTCTTTGGCAGAAGTCAGATGCTTTGGAATTCCAGCAGAAGCTCAGTGCTGAGGAGAAGGGACTCGCAGAAGCAGAGGTGAACCACTGCGCAGACTGCAAGCGGGAGTTCAGCTGGATGGTGCGGCGTCACCACTGCAGGTCAGTGGGCACTGCCCCGAGGCAGAGCCGGTGGCCCAGCCCCAGGAGCCTGGGGGTGGGGGCACGGGCAGCTCAGCTGGCTCTCTGGGAATGGGTCCCAAGAGGACACCCAGGGGACCCTGCAGGGAAGAGAAGGAAAGCGACTGTGCTGGAGCCAGGGGATGCAGCAGAGAGCCAGCGCCCGCCCGCCCCCCCCCCCCCCCCCCCCCACACACACACACGCATGAATGCCTTCACCTGGGGAATAGTTTTCCCTGAATATGATTCAGAGTTATGGGAAGAGGGGGAACCATCAGCATGGGCTGGGAGAGTCAGTGCCTGCCCAGATCCTGGACGCTGAAGCCTGGCATGCACTCCTGCAGGGCTGCATCTGGGACCACTGGCTCGGCCTCACACCTTTGCCCCCTGCCTCCCAGGATCTTGGCAGACGCAATCGTGTCCTGCTTGCCACACCCGTAGGGCGTCATTGGGATCTGAGCAGTGGGCCTGGAAGGAGGCGGGTCTTGTGGCACCCGGAACCCAGTTCCCGGGGCCCAGGCACAGCCCAGGAGCTGCTGCCCAGGGCGCCGTCCTCACCAGCCCGTGCTGCTTTCACCCCCAGGATATGTGGCCGCTGCTTCTGTTATTACTGCTGCAACAACTACGCCCTGACCAAGCCCAACGGCAAGAAGGAACGCTGCTGCCGAGCCTGCTTCCACAAGTTCAGCGGAGCACCCAGCTCCCCCGACAGCAGCAGCTCAGGCATGAGCCAGGGAGATGCCAGCCCTGCGTCATCGCCAGCCGGGTCACGGACCCCTGCCGGAGGAGGCCAAGGTGAGGCTCCTGAGCGGGCCCTGGGTGCTGTTGCCACCCCAGCGGCTCAGGTTAATTTGATGTTTTCCAAACAGGCATTTAAAGAGGTACTAAAACCACTTTGGGACTTTCTTTTTGAGGTGATTAGGATTGAAAGAGAATTGAAAAGGGAATAATTTCACTTGATATGATTCAGAGTTCCTTCACCTAAGGTCTGCACCCTTTTTGTTTCTGGTTTCTGGGCCACACCCGGGCCTGTTCAGCGGCTGCTCCTGAACCAGTGCTTAGGTGGCCCTGTCTTGCCAGGGATCAGGCCTGGGGCTCCTGCCTGCAAAGCGGGCACTCCAGCCCGATGATCTTTGTGCCACCTTGTGGTGTGGACCTCTTCACCCATGTGCCACCGATGCAGCCCACGCTTTGGAAAACTCTGTCTCCCAGAACCGTGGCCCCAATATCCAACCCTCCCAGGTGACCGGTATTCTGTGCTCTCTCTGTTGGTCACATTTTCTGAGTTACCAAGGAGGATATATTCTACTTTAATTGAGTAAAAGGAAGCCGGACGAGTTTCTGCTGCTGCTTCTCTGAGCACAGCCTCTCGGCTGGCCCAGGCTGACCTCTCTAGGATTGGACGTGGATCTAGGGCCCAGGGAGCCAGAACTGGAAGGACTTGGGCAGCAGTCAGCCTCATCTGTGCTCCAGTATCAGTACAGCCTGCAGTTTATATCACTTGCAAGGCCTTTGACATAGTCCAGGCCAGTCAGCCTTCAGAAATGCTCTTTCTCTCTTTAGTTTAACCGAATCACTGGGAAGGTTGGTAGGCCCATTTTTCATATCCAGTACAAATCTCTGCTTGGAGTGTGAGTATATATTCTACTAACCTTATGCCCATTGCATGATTGGCTTTCTCAATTTTGAATTTTGAGACTTTATAGCACAGTGGTAGGGCATTTGCCTTGCATGCGGCCAACCTGGCCGACCCGAGTTCAATTTCTCCGCCCCTCTCGGAGAGCCCGGCAAGC
Source organism: Sorex fumeus (assembly GCF_029834395.1). Classification (NCBI taxonomy): domain Eukaryota; kingdom Metazoa; phylum Chordata; class Mammalia; order Eulipotyphla; family Soricidae; genus Sorex; species Sorex fumeus. Next base: position 47,460,032 of record NW_026606129.1, on the reverse strand, counting down.
TACCAAGAGTATCTTGCCCACACAGCAGAGCCTGGCAAGTTACCTATCGATATGCCAAACACAGTAACAACAAGTCTTATGATGGAGATGTTACTGGGCCTGCTCGAGCAAATCGATGAACAATGGGAGGACAGTGCTACATATATTCTGGATATAAGGGATTTTTTCCCCCTTTATTTTGTCAGATTTTATAACCTCCCAATCTACAGATTACCTTTGCATTTTCTTTCAAAGAGCAACAAAGTTTATAATTTTTATGGAATCCAGTCTATATCATTTTTTTCTTTTAAGGATCAGTTGTTTTTGATATATATGTATTTTGATATTATAGATATCTGAATTTAACTCAAGTACTCAAAGATCACCTGTTTTCTCCTATAAGTCTTCTGAACATTAAGTTGTATATTTAGATCTGTGATCCATTTCGATGCAACTTTTCTGTAGGCAGAAAGCTGTGATTAGAGGTTCATGTTTTTAAATACAGTGTCCAATTTTTATAGTAACATTAGTTGAAAGCCTTTTTTTTTTTTTTTTGCCTTAGACTTGCCTTTTCACCTGTGTCGAAAATCAGTTGCAGAGGAGCCAAGTGATATCAGTGGCTTGAATGAATGAAATGCTTATCTCCTGTTTTTGATGTAGGAGGCCTGAGTTTGATAGTGATTAAACCCCTGCAGAGCCCCCTGAGCCTCACCAGAACAACCTCCACTCAGAGCCAGGAGTAACTCCAAAGCACCTCCATATTTGTCCCCAAACAAATTAATAGACAAGCAAAAGACAGTTGCAAGGCTGGAGAAATGACTCAAAGGGCTGGAGCACATGTGGCATTTTTGTTTGTGGAAGCCCCGTGTTCAGTGCCCAGCACTGGATGGTCCCCTGAGCCCTACACTGAGGAAAAAAACCTTTATATGAGTGGGTCTGTATCTGGACTATCTATTCTGTTCATTTGTCTGTGTTCTCTCTCTCTCTCTCTCTCTCTCTCTCTCTCTCTCTCTCTCTCTCTCTCTCTCTCTCTCATTTTCCTTTTCCTTTCCTTTCCTTCCTTGGATTACTCCTGGCAGGGCTAGGGGACTAACTGGGCTGATGAGGATTGAGCCTGGTCTCCTGCAAGCAAGGCAAACAACCTCCTTAAGTGTCCTTTCTTTCACCACTACCATACTTGCTATGCTCAGCAGTAGTTTTCTGAGCCTTAAAATCAGATAGAATAGGTTCTCCAATTGTTTTTCAACTGAAGAACTGGCTATGCTGGTTTCTTTGCTTTTGCATGGAGCTTTTAGGATCAGTTTGAGAATTTCTGAAAGAAAAATCCTAGTGAGGGCCAGGCATGCAGCTCAGGAGTAGAGTGGAAGCCTCACGCGTGGAGGTCCTAGGTTTCGGTCCTTGGCTCTGCAAACAAGAACACAGATAGCCCCCGATGAAGTATTGTGTGGAATTGCATTAAATCTCTCGATCAGTTTTGGGAGAGTTGACATCTTAGTATAGTTGGGTCTTCTGACCCATCACCCATGAACTCTCTAACTTATTTAGCTCTTCTTTCAGTAATTTTTGTTTTCCTCTATGGACATACTTTTGAATCCCCACTGCTCATTTCCCCATGCTTCTGCCAGCCTTCCAAGGCATGCTCAGGAGTGTGGCCGGGTCTGTGGAAGGAAACCAGCCCTTGGCCCCGCTTTTCAGCATGTGTCCCCAACCCAGCGGACTGCGGCTGAGAGGAGGAGCTTCCTTCTCAAGCACAGTGTGCCCCAGCAGCCAAGCAGTGGGACCAGCTGGGAACTGTCCTTGCTAATAGCTCAAGAATCGGTCCCTTGCCCTGCCTCACAATGGCGGGCAGTCAGGAACTGCACACGGCACTGCAGTGCCACGGTACAAAGGCTCCGAGGTCACTTGCATTGATTTCCGACATTTCCTTTCTCCTCCCTCCCTCTCACTAGCATCCTTCCCCCACTCCCCCCACTTCCCCCCACTCCCCCTCCCTACACACACACACACACACACACACACACACACACACACACACAGACTTACACACACATACCCATACCCAAGGACTGAGGCCATATTTTCCATGACATGTGCAGAGTGTGTGCTTGTGGTTAGGTGACTGGTATGGGCTGTCCCACAGTGTCCTTCCGACTGAGGGGCCTGTGGAGCCAGACCCAGGGCTCTGGTCAGAAGCATGATATTTGCTGCGGTTCCTCAAGCCCAGGAGCTGCTCTCCCACCTTGATGTGAGCTGAGGGGGTGGGTGGGGAGGTGATTCCTGGAGTCAGACCCCCCGCCTCTCACCCCCACGCCACGTTCAGAGCAGAAGAAGGCAGAGCCCTTGTCCCGTGGAACAAGGATTCAAAGGCATCAGTGTTTCCTTTTCCATCAGGTTTTTGCCTAGTCAGGTTTGGGTAGGGCCTTTTCCCTCTAAATAAGGGAACGTGGAGAATATGGCGGAGGTTGAACATTCTCTACATCCCGACGGAAAGAAGTCTCCCTAGTGCTTAAGGGTTCACTTGTGGTTCCCTCCTATTCCCTCTGGAATGTCCCCAGCACTGTTTTCTCGCAGCAGCGCAAGACAACTGTGAGCTGGGGTGTCCTGTGTTAGATGCCCTCTCCCCCATATCCCAGGGGGCAGGGGAGCCCAGACCTCATCCCCTGCTGGCTCATCACTGTGTGTCTCTCTCTCCCTGCCTGCCTCTGTGTCCCGCATTCAAACCCAGACTGCAAGACCCCAGATGACGCCGTGTTTGACATCATCACAGACGAGGAGCTGTGCCAGATCCAGGAGTCTGGCTCTTCCCTGCCCGAGACGCCCACCGAGACTGACTCTCTTGACCCGAATATGGCTGAACAGTGAGTAGAAACCATGTTTCCCAGCCTGGCGCTCAGCCAGCCCTGGCCCCTATGCCTGGGTTTCTGGGGACTTGTGGAATTTGTGAAGCAACCCTAGGTGTCTTTGCATAATGGAAGGGGCCTCACTCTGGTGCATGGGGCTGGCTCGCCCTTGAAGAGCACCAGGGATAGGGAGTGGTCAGTGGTCAGCGTTATCACAGCCCCCTGATTTTGGCATCTCTCCTAAGATGTCTGTGGGCTGGGGCAAGTGTATTAATTTGCTCAGCACTGTCATCACAAAAGAGCCCAGATTTCTCTCAGTGCCGGAGTGTGGAAAGTCAGAGACCCAATGGCCAGCAGGTGTGGGGTCTCCTGAGGCCCCTCCCGGCTCACAAACGTGCTCTCTCACTCTCCACACTTGTTCCTCCCTCAGTGTTTGCCCACCGTAGTGTCAGACTGGCTTCTTTTTAATGGTCTGACTTCTTTAAAGGTCCGGTCTACAAATAAAGTCCCATTCTTGAAGTGTGGTGGGGGTTGGGGGCTCATGCTAGCAACCATGGGGGCCACAATTCGGCCCTTAAGAAGGCCCTTCTATGTGGTAGCCAGGGCCATCACAGAGCAATTGGTCCCTTTTTAAAAACTGTGTTCAGGGAACAGAGAGATAGTACAGGTGTTAGGTGCTTGCCTTGCATGTAGATCTGGGTGATTTTCCCCTACCCCCCATCCCCAGCGCTGAGCCACCCAGATGCCCTGAACACAGCCAGGTGTACTCCCCCTTAGCCCCAAAATGCACTGTACCACTGTAGCACTGTCCTCCCGTTGTTCATCAATTTGCACGGGCGGGCCCAGTAACATTATGAGACTTGTTACTGTGTTTGGCATATCGAATACGTTTACGGGTAGCTTGCCAGGCTTTGGCATGCGGGCAAGATACTCTCGGTAGCTTGCGGGGCTCTCCGAGAGGGGCGAAGCAATCGACCTCGGGTCGGTCGGGTCGGCTGCGTGCAAGGCAAACACTCTACCCACTGTGCTATTGCTCCAGCCCAGCCCCAAGATGAGTGAATAAAAATAAAAATCACATTTATCTTGTGGAGCCGCTGATCAGAGATGGTAATGGTGCCATGAGAAAGGAAAGCTGGATTTAGATTCCTTTGTTTGGGTAGAAATGCCTTCCCCCCCCCCCCCCCCCAATCCAAACAAGTCCATTCCCCTGTGCCCTGCAGGGACTTTCCCTCAAACCATCTCCACTATCTTGAGATCCTCCCGGGGGCCTGGGCGCTGATAGTGTGGGCTCCAGGGCGACCTTCAGTGTGTATTTTCCATCAGTGTGTATTTTTCAGGTGGAACAATTTTATATCTTGGGTGGTAGGGGCAGAGTTTTGTGAGGGCTCCTTTTTAAAAACATGGAATAACCATGGAAGGTGCCCCCCTACTATGGACATTGGCAGTTGACGTCTCAGAACCCATGGGGTGGGGTCAGCTGTCTCTGCCCGCAGCTTCACTCTGTCTCTCAGCTTCTGGTTCCGACTCCGCGGCTGTTTCCATAGCAGAGAAACTCAGGGGACTGGACGTGACTCCAGAGACGGACACTTCCTCTTCTACTTTCCGTTTGGTTTTCGTGACGCTTGTGCCACCGGCATCACGGTTGGCAGTGCTGCTCTCAGAGGAAGGCCGGAATGGATTCGTAGAGTCGATCCTCCCGTGGTGCCTCCTTTCCCTGAGGCTCTCGCCTCTGTGCATCTCTGCACTCGCCTCTAGTCTCAGGTTCGAGAGCGGCTGAGGGAGGCCTCACGGTTATGCCAGTTCCCTTAGCCAGCTCAAGGCTGTCCCTGTTGCTTCTGCAGCTTTGGACCCTGCCTTTTCCTGACCCTGACCCCCTCTCTGGAGCCTTCTCTCTGTGCCTCACCCTGCAGATTCTCCCAGGCCCCCCGGAGTCCATGGTCCTTCCCCTGGCCATGTTCCGCTCCATTACCTGCCAAGCTACTGCCCAGTCATCCAGCCATCAACTCTTTACTGATCACTGACCATGTGGCAGCAAAGGGCCTTAGCATCCGGCACCCTTGCAGATCCCTGGCCACCACTCTAGGCCCCCTGGCATGTGGGGACCTCTGCCCCCTGCACTCAGTGCCCCTGCCTGCCCAGCAGACACGTGTCTCCCACCAGGGTGGTTGGGAGGATTTGATGAGATGGGTGTGAACAAAGGCCTGCGCCTTGAGCCTCGCACACAGAAGCCTCCTGGCACCGGGCCTTGTCTTCTGGCGATGCTAGGGGCTGACCCATGCAGACATCCTCCTGTGTGCCCTGGAACCCAGCACTCAGCGCCATGCTCTTGTCCAGGGAAAGGTGCCCCAGAACCCAGACGATGCCGAGCTTGACCGACTCAAGAAACTCGCGCCTGACTCACAGGCTGACTTTCTGTCGCCATTTTAGAACTGTTGCCGTGCGGTCAGAGCATTTCCGAGAGCTTTTGGTGGGTTTGTCACCCACCAGGAGGTTTGATGCCTGGTAGCTTGGAAACAAAATGAGAACAGGATATGGCATGGTGGTTAAGGCTAGAAAGCCACCTTGCATTCGGCTTAGTCCAGTGTCTCTACCAGCACCCAGATCGAAACTGGCAGTCACTGAGGCCCTGAAGTGGCTTGGAACACCCTGGGGCAGTGCATGGGGGCAGAGAGAGCTGTCCGCAGGGCCTCTGGCCCCCACTCCCTCCACTCATCTGTTTGAACTGGTTTCCTCACATGAAGGAGGCAAGTGGGGTGTAGTCTCGGGCCCCCTACCCGAGGGCCTTGGCTGTTCCCATGAGCCTTGTAGCTGGACACGTGGGAGGGGGCACAGCCTCTGGAGCTCCTTGGGAGAGGAAATGCGAGTGAACCCTCTGTTCTGGGCTCTACATACTGTGTCTGCTGCCATCACCACCCCTGGGACTCTGTCCACTTCACTTCTGCAGCCCTGTGCCCTCCACCTGGATACACACACAGAATCCCTGGGCTCGGGCTACTGGGGAGCCTCTGGAACCAGAGTCACTCCATGTTCCCACACTGAAGACCATGGAGCACCCCCCACCCCATGGCCATCACTAACGCACCCAGACCACAAGTGCTGGGGAATGGGGGAGTGTGAGTCCTGCCCCCTCCCCAGGGCTGACATCAGGTGATGGGGTGAGCAGAGACCCCGGACAGAGGAAGCGCAGGTTTGAGGGGGAAACTGGCCCTTCACAGGGGCCTAGATGAAAGAGTCCCTTGGACCTCGCGAGGTGCGCTGCCCATGTTTGCTGCAGTGACGGTATTTGCCCCAGAGAGGCCTGGCCGGCTGGTCTCTCTACCCCACTATGATGGAAAGGGCCCAGAGTGTGTGGGGCCAAGGCAGGGGGAGCACAGCTGCTATGCTGGGCGTAGGCGACTGGCAGGGCAGGTTTGGGGTGGACACGGCTCAGTGTATGCTTGCTCTCCACTGACTAGCACAACCAGACAGGCACCTGGTTGGCGATAACCCAGGGGAGTCCCTTGCAGCTGCCCAGTAATCACTGCAGAGCACTGCCTTGCTCCCAGGCTCTCCTCACACGAGGGCCCTGACGAGTCAATAGTGTGGATGGAGAAATGGGCCAGGGGGGCCCAAGTGGCTGGTTCATGGATGCGCAGAGCTGGGACCATCACAGAGTTCGGGGCCCCGACACCCCAGCAGCCGCCCTCCCTCATGGGGCCACGTGGGGAGGTTACCACAGCAGGCGGGCTCCCTGCTCCTCGCTCCTTCCCAGTCTCTTGGGGTGGGACAGTTGGGGAGGCCGGGGAGCCGCCTCCCACCTGACCGTGCCCAGTATCAAGCTGGGCGCTCAAGGGGAGATGCAGGAAACATCCTTTCTGACACCGAGGTCAGCGTCAGACCCTGAAAAGAGGGTAGATCTGGTGTTTGACACCCTGAAGGTCTGTGTGGCTCGGTCACAGCAGTGCTGTTCTCTCAAGGATGTGTCTGACACATGTAGGAAATGTGGGTAGGAGCCACGGGCCTGCTGTCCTGTCCTGGGAAGGACCAGCATGCACGTGGCATGCGCACATCTCCTAGAGGCATGGAGGCAAGTGTCCCTGAGCTTTGCCAGCTCCCAGGGGATGGTGGAAGGTTCCACGTTGCTTTGCTAATTCTTCCCAGAGACAGGGAATGACTACTGACTTATTGGAACCCTTCTCGCATGAACCGCAAACCCAGCTAGTCTTAGCTCAAGTCCTCTGCAAGGCGGGTGTTGTTTGGTTCCTGTTTCTCCAACCAGGAAGAGGGAGGAACAGAGCTGGGATTTTTCCTGGTTTCTCCAGACCTCACAGCCACCCTGTGGTGCCAGTTCTGGGCAACTTACCTGCGCACTATCCACCTGTTGGTTCTCTAACATCCAGTGAATGGTTTTGAGCTGTGTGAGCCAAAAAGTCAAATTGCCTTTTTTTAAAATTAATTTCTTTATTATTTATTTATTATTGAAACAAAAAGGCAACTTTAAAGCCTGCTGAGTGATTACAGGGATCAAATAACTGTGCACAAGCATCTGACATTTGAAAAAACAGCCTCATTCTGTGACCGCAAGGCAGAGGTTAAACAAATACCCCTCACATTTTGGGCAGGAGGCTGAAAACCACAGTTAAGTGTTATCATCACGGGTACATTCCATTTCCTTGACAGAGCAGTGGCCTGAAAATTTGAATTTCAACCTATTTCTCATGTTCTGAGCCTACATTTAATTATCTCTGGTAGATTTCAGACATGCCACATTAAATCAGAATGTACCTAATGATAAAAGAACCTTGAAGGATAAAGTAGATTATCTAAAAGTTTTCTTTCCTAGTCACAAAAATTATATGAGTGGGTTTTTATTGTTTTTATTCTATGTATTAATAGTGTGTTTGGGAGGGAGGTGGTGTGAGGTGTTGGATAATTCTGTTTTTAAGTGAGCAAATCCATGTCCGAAATGCTTCTTTATAGTCATGTAGTCTAAAATTGGTTTCTAGCTTCCTGTGGACCGTTCGACTTCTCAGCTGATTGTGATTTATGTGGGCTCATTTTGTGTTCTCTGATGTTAGTCCTCCAAAGATTAGCCAGAAAGAGAATAGAGGCATGTAGAGGCATGAGTCAGACCCTAAGGAGAAGCATAACCTGGGTCATTTTAAAGGAGGGCTGAGCCATGTGCCAGCTGCTCTTGTTTTTATGGCCGTCTGATGACCCTTGCTTCCCGGGAGCTAGAAGCATCTTCTGAACCTGGGAGCCCATAGCGTTATCTGTCACCAACAGCATTGTCAGCCCTCTCTAATTTCAGTCCCACTCCCAGGTGAAGAACCTGATATCCTCCATATCCCATATCATTCATTCCCATGGTGCCACCATTTCTGGGGATCTCCCACCTGGGTGTTGAAGAAGAGAACAAAATATGTTCCTGCACCCAACACCAACTGTAACATTTGATTGTTTCTGCTTCTTCTTATTCTTTCTTTCTTCTTCTTCTTCTTTTTTTTTTTTTGGTCACTGAGTAAAACTTAGACTTTTTAATTGTAACTTGGGTTTTGGAATGAGTCAGAAGAAGAGGCAGAGGTATAGAATGACTATACTCATTTTGGATACAAAAATAATAGTATTAGATTAATGATCCAAGGCCAGGAAAAACAAGGTCAGAGGGTTTGGTCAGTGGTTGGAAACTTGCCACAGTGTGTGGGGGGCCAAAAGGCAGTGTAGGATAGCAAAAGGACCAGAATGAGGAAAATTGAGGACATTGGTGGGGGGAAATATACAGTGGTGAAGGGATGAATGTTGGAACATTGTATAAGTGAAATCCAACCATGAATAACTTTGTAATTGTGTATCTCATTGTGATTCAATAAACAAAAAAGGAATGAAGTGAAAAATAAAAGGAAGGAAGTTGGCAAGTTTAAAAAAAGTAGAGTAATTTAAAAATAATTGCTTTCTGGGTTTCCTTGGGAATGAGGGTTAAGGGGTCAAGTTCAGGATGCAATGAAGAGAGCAGGGCATGTGTTTGTTGCTGGGAGAGGTAAGTCGAGTCCTGACTGGTAACCTGGAAACTCTGGCGCCTGCCACATCAGGGAGCTTGCCCAGGCTAGGGGCATGGATCATTAAATCAGGTTACGGGGGCCTGGTGTTCTTCTAGAGGAATCACGGGTCTCCCGTGCCTGGTCTGACCAACACAGCCAGGGGGACATAGGCGTTGTAAGTCCTGAAGACCAGCAGGAGCACCTAGCTCAGTTAGTACCTGGAGCATGTGCAGCACAATCTGCCAGAGGTGAGGCCAGATCCAATGCTGCCTTCTGGGGTCTTTTTTATGTATCGTGCAGAAGCTTCTCTCAAGTTGTCTTGAGTCTTCCATGGCAATGCACCAGGATGAGCATTGCCAGGATGTGGCAGAGGGTTTGTCTCTTACCAGCATAGAAACAGCAGCTCTACATTCTGTTAGTCAAAGAAGGTGGCAAGCATCCGTACGGTTGCCATGTGCCCACGGATGTGGGAGTGCATCGCTGGGCCAGAGAGGGGGTGTGATGGGGTGCTGCTGGAAATCTCCAGGGCTGATGAGTCCCTCTTGCGGGTGCAGATCACACCTGGGACCAGTCAAAGAGTTGTCTTCCTCTAGAAGGTAGGCAGTGGATCCTCTCTTCTGGAACTGTTGGCATTCCACATTTAGTTACTTCTCTATGAGATACACAAGCTGTAAGCAAAGACTTTGTCCATCACACCCAGAGGAGACAGCCATGGTCCTGTCAACTCCTGTGTAGCTCCTGCAAGCCCATCTTCATCTCAGAAAGGCCTACAGCTGGACCATGCTGGTGGCTTCTGCATTGTGGGAGGCAGAAGTGCGGGACGTGTCCTCAGAAGACTTCCACTGGCTTGAGACCCTGAGATAAGGGCAGCCAATGTCTCTGAGAAGTTTGCAGAAGTTCCTCCGAAACTTCAGGCCAACAAAAGCATAGAGCACGGGGTTGAGGCAGGCACGCAGGTAGGCAATGGACTCCGTCACCGTGATGGCATATTGAAAGCTGACCATGGTGGAGTACTCCCAGTTTGTGCTGCGGATGAGTTTCACAAGGTTGAAGGGCGTTTGGGTCAACAGAAACACAGCCACCACCAGGAAGATGATCTTGAGGGACTTGTGCTTGTGGAAGCCCCGTGCCTGAAACAGGGTCTTGATGATGACTGAGTAGCAGATGATCATGGTGAGCAGTGGCACAAAGAAGCCCAGTGTCATTTGGGTGGCAAGGACCACGGTGGAAAGTCTTTCTTCATCAACGCCACAGTAGCCCTTGTCTGTGTGGCTGACTTTGGCATAGATAATCTGAGGCAAAGAAACCAGCAAGGCGATCAGCCAGATAGATAAGCAGGTGGCCTTACCCCACGTCATCCTCTTGGCCTGCTGGGTGTAGGTCTTGGTGGCTTTCACCACGGCCATGAAGCGGTCCACAGTGATGCAGGTGAGCGAAAGCATGGATGTGTAGAAGTTCAGAGTATAGATGCTTAACAGGATTTTGCACAATATGTTACCAAAGACCCACTCATGGAAGCCCGCATAGGCCCAGAAGGGCAAAGTACAGACAAACAGCAGGTCTGCCAGGGGCAGGTTTACCAGGAACATGTCTGTCGGGCTCTTTAGCTTCTGGTAGAAAACATAGATGATCAGCACCAGAGAGTTCCCCATGAGGCCACAGAGGAACACCACCACATACGTACAGGGCAGAAAGAACTTTCTGAAGTGCAGGAAGGCTTGATGCTCCTGGTCGCTGTCATCCGAAGTATTGAGGAAAAGTAGGTCTTCAAGGTCTTCAAGGTTATTTTCGGCCATGATGTCTGTTCTGATAAACCCTGTGAGTCAGACACAGAAGTTCTGTTTGGGTCGGAGGATGCCCCTCCCACCTCCTGTCTTCCCACTGCCCAGGGCCCTCAGGGAGGGCAAATAGTCTCCTCCTAAGACTTCCCACTTGGGCTAAATGCCTGCCCAGCCCAGATATAGTTCTGAGGGGGAAATCGCTCTAACTAGTTGACAGACTTTTCACTCTGACTATGATCTTCATAATCTTACCCATCTGGAAGACAACTCAAACCACAGTGCAAAAAGTCCTGCCCTAAATGGTCTTGAGAACAGAGGTCTGCTGCAGGTGGTAGAATGGACGCAGTGTGCTTCTGCAGGAACAGCCATGCTCTTTCTTGGGCAGGCAGGGCCTGTCCTCATCTCTCTGCGGCTCACAGCAGCTGCCCACCCTGCCAACCCCTCACTCTGCAAGAAGAGGTGTTCTCCCGAGGCCTTGGGTCCATCCTGCCTCTTCCTGTCCTCATTTGCATAGAATGAAAAAAGGGGGACACAAGGAGCATTGGAAGAGTTGGCTTAAAGCCAAGGATCAAGGAATGGAGCATTTCTGCCCAGACCCAGACTTTCCGCTTTGTCTGCCATCAGTTCGCCATCCCACTATCAGGGCCTCATTTCCTGATTTCTTGGTTCGTTTCTCCAGGAGGGAACCCAGCTTTAACTTTGAGAATCAGCAGTATAGCGCTGAGGTGGTTCACAGGGAATGGGACAGGAGAAGGACAGCCTTTTGCAGTCAGTCCTGGACCGGCCTTCCCTTGAGGCTGAGAGCTCAGATAGATCCCTGCCAGGCCTTGCTTGGGGCCCCCAAGCCCTTCAACACTGCATCTTCTTTTTAAATTATCATTATGTATATTTAGATATAACATATATTTTTATTTATATAGTAAATTGATATTTATATGTAAATAAATTACTGAATCACTGTGAGATACACAGATACAAAGTTGTTCATGATTCAGTTTCAGTCATACAATGTTCCATCACCAATGTTCCCAGTTTCCTTCCCGCCCCCCTCCCCCAACTCCCCCAGCCTACCTCTATGTCAGGCACCTCTCTCTCTCTCTTTCTCTCTCTCTCTCTCTCTCTCTCTCTCTCTCTCTCTCTCTCTCTCTCTCTCCTCTCTCTCTCTCCCTCTCTCTCTCCCTCATTTTCTCTCTTCTCTTTCCTCTCTCCTTTCCTCTTTACCCCCTCTCTCCCCTCCCCTCACCTATTTTGGGCATTATGGTTTGCAGTACAGGTACTGAAAGGTTATCCTGTTTGTCCCTTTACCTACTTCTCCTTATAACCTTCTCTATGCCCTTTGATCCTGCTGAGGGCCAGACAGCCATCAGGGTGAGCTAACCCTTGATGTGAGAGTAGCACTGACCCTGTACTGCCTGGCCCTGCAGTTCCTTACCATGCAGTGAATCCTTTCCATTAACCCACCAGCACCTCAAGATGTCTTAAGAAAAGCAAATTTGATTGAGTAAAGCCACATATTGACCATCCAGTCAAGAACAAATAAAAGGAAAGACCATCTCTCTTCTCTAATCTACTTGGAGACCTTTCTTTCCTGGTCTTGGTCCAGACTGGAAATAGTGCCAGGCTAAGCTCTGGCACCCCATCTTTCCTGGGGCTAAGCACACTCTCCTGAGAAGGACCTCACCTCCGGGTGAGGTCACACAGTGAGAAGTGTATGCTCTGAGGCCAGCCTGTTGGCTCTCTGGAGTAAAGGGCCAGCCTGCGGCCATCCCTCCCACTGCTCTTGATGCTCTCGGGGCTATTTGGGTCAAATGTCAAAGTTTAGATGTTACTATTGCTCATGAGGACAAAAAAAGTTTCCCCCCATCACTGTGAAACGGGATTTTTTTGCTTTCCTGAAGAATATGTCAAATCTCCCATTATTGCTTGAGTTGCCTTTTCAAATCATCTTTATGATCTTTATGCTAGCATTATCTCTTTTCTCAAAGGATGACACCAATTCACTTGTTATAATTGGTAGATTTGAATATAATGTTAACTAACTAGATGGCACAATTCTCTGCATAATGAGGCTTATAGATTGACTTTAAAAAAATCTAGAGGTGGGACCTGAGCAATAGTACAGCAGGTAGGGCATTTTCCTTGCACATAGCTAAACCCCAGCACCCCATATGGTCCCTGGAGTCTGCCAGGAGTGATCCCTGAGTACAGAGCCAGGAGTAAGCCCTGAGCACTGCTGGGTGTGCCACACACACACACACACACACACACACACACACACACACACACACACGCTGTAGAACAATCCCTTTCTTCTTTATCTTCCATAAAGTTAGTCTTGATTTCTGAAAATTGGAAATATATAAAGCTAGAAATAGTCTTGTCACTGGCAGTGAAGCAGATTATTACTCAGGCATAAAACAGAGTATTACTATTAAACTTAGAAAGTACTTTCAGTGGTTTAGGGAAACGTAGATGCATTTTGGTCCCTCAGGACTGTTTACACACACAGTAAGTACTGGGTGGGGTCTGAACACAGAGCAGGTCAGAGGAGCAGCCTCACTTCCTTGGCTGGGCATGGCCCTGCTGCTCTGCTGGCCAGAGATCACTGACAGTCAGGCCTGGTTCCCCTGAGCACTGCTTGGGAGACTCCCCAAAATAAGACAAAATAAATACAGGCTACTCACCCATCCCCCCTTTATTTGAAACATTCCTCTTTGACACGATTAGGGGAATCTGGAAATGCTGATGTCACTCATGTATATGGGAGATTTTTAAGAATTCTAAGACTCCAAAAGTAGCTCATCTTACTTTCATAGCAAATAAGAACCTATATGCAAATTACTAGCACAGTGAATTGAAGGCAATATGATCTGTAGCTCTTCATGTTTCTGAGCCTTCTGTGATCATGATTCTTAATGTTTTTGATCAGAAACCACTTTGAGAGTTTTAGGAAAGCCGTAGGCATTTTCCTCAGAAATGCAGAATAGCTGCCTATAGCTCTGTACATTCATGATCCGCTGAACCCGTCTAGCACACACTCCAGAGGAACCTTGTTTAAGAATTCCTAATGCGTGACACAAGTCAAACTTGTGTCTAGGGAATTGAGCCCCTTCCTCCTTAACATTTCACCATACTTTCAAGGTTTCTGTCATGATGCATTTACTTAAATTGAGAAAAGAAAGTAAGCAATAGTCTTGGCTAATAGCCTCTCCAATGACACACGAAAGAAGTTGAAGACATGCAAGAAGGAGTGATTATTCAGGGAACAAATACAGTGTGACTAGACTCTTATTCTCCTTGGGAGAGCCCCACTGTCTGCCTACCAGCGCCATCACCATACCCAATCTTACTCTGTGCCCAGAGCCACGGTAAGTCATTTGCACATATTAGTCATCGAACCCTCATGGCACCAAATGACAAGATGTGGCTTTTGAACCATCAAGCATCAAAGCTTAGAATTTCGCTACGGTGGCATGAGTCAGAACCCCAACATCGCAGGGTCAGCCCCTGCCTTAGCTATCAAGGGAAGGCAAACAGCTTACCAGCAGAGATGCACTGTGTGTGTTTCAGACAGGAGCTTGCCAAGGTCTGCCTCTGCTCCTCTGTGATGTGAACCTTGCTTCTGATGAAAGTTTTTGAAGAGCTCCTGGTTGGTGAATATGAGCGCTAAGCTTATCCCATTATCACAGGTCAGGAGTCACTTGACTCCGCCTATATTTGGAGGGGCCGGGGGCGGGCCAAAGACAGTGGCTCTGAATCTCCCCACAACCCGCCTCCTCACTGAAGACTTTGCCCTTCCCCTTTGCCTGGCTCAGGGGTCTGTACTGTAGCACTGAAATAGAGCTGGCTCTGGCAGTCTACTGGAAATGGTGGCATTGGTGTCTGAACTGTATTTCGGTCACGAGTCATGGATTGTCCCTGGGGCCGTCTGGGGCCTGATCAAGGCCAAGTGCATTTCTGACCTGAGTTAGTGCTTGTGGGCGGACAGGCCCTACACAGCTGGGACCCCAGCCCCCTCGCAGCCAAGTAAGGCAGGACTGATCTTGACTTTAGAGAACACTGAGAACCACTGCAGCCAGAACAGTCCCACATGGCTAATTGCCAAAGTCTCGGGGGTCTCCAGATCAGTGGGTCAGACAGACTGTCGAGAGCCTGCTGCAGCGCTGCCTCCTAAGCTGACCTGACTGCGGAGCTCCCACAGGCTGTGCTCGCCTGTCCCCCCGTACTCCGGGGCTCCTGTAGGCTGTGCTCGCCTGTCCCCCTATACTTGGGGCTCCCGTATGCTGTGCTCGCCTGCACCCCTGTACTCCGGGGCTCCCGTAGGTTGTGCTCGCCTGTCCCCCTGTACTCCAGGGCTCCTGCAGGCTGTACTCACCTGTCCCCCTGTACTCCGGGACTCCCATAGGCTGTGCTGCGGGTCCTCAAGACTGCCCGCTCCACTCCTGGGATCACCCCACAGGTTGAGGAACTGTGAAAACATTACAGTTCTGCTCATGATCAATCATGACCCCTCAAATGCAGGCATTCCTGGCAGAAAGCGCCTCAGGAGGTGAGAATTCAGTGTCTGCGTGAGTTACGTGCCCTGGTAGCTCTCCTCTGTGGAGAAGGACTCCAAGGACTCTGTTTCTGCTTTCCTGGAAGCAGATTCTCTCTTCAGAGTCACCGGGCATTGCTTCTCTGATGCTGTACTTGCATCTAGCCTGTTTCCTTCGAGGACTGATGTTCTCTCCCCATCACTCCCCAGTCCCCAAGCCTTCACCTCTGACTCCTCGTTAGGGCAAGGTTTTAGGCATTGGAAATAGCCCCAAGATCTAGGGACTAATACTCAATTCTCTTAGGAGCTGGAGTCCTGTCCTGGATACTCCCAGGTACCATCATGTAACCCTAGTCACTGACAGAGGAGTAAGCAGATGATCAAGATTAGCTCACCAGGAGTCTGACTCCAAGTCAGGCTCACTGTCCAAAGCATTCTGAGTATGCAGCTATCCCTGGGGCCTTGGGGAGAAAAAAAGTATGACGACTTCTCATGGATTTTTGGGTCTCTTATCAGCAGCCTAGTTCAAACATCTTACTCTATCAAACCGGTTACAGTGAAAAGCAGAAGCCCAGAGGCTGTGCAGACAGATGGAAAGATGGCTAGAAGAAATTAGCCAGTGAACAGACCCAAGCAGATCTGAAGGCGAGAGGAGCCAAAGCAACCTCCTTCCAAAGGAGATCTATCGGGGCAAGCCGGCTTCTTGAGAGTGAGCAAGGCCGGCATTTGGACATGTCAGATTGAGAGATGGGCTCTTCCCCGGAACTTACTTGCTTGGGACCACTTCACAAGGTGGAACTAGGGTGGCCGACGCCTTGGCAGATCCGCTCGCTCAGACATGCTCTTCCCTCTTAGTGTGCTGTCCTGTACCCTCTGGGGGGAAGGCAGGTCTGCTCCTGATGCCCCCCGTGACTCTGTGCATGTCATGTGCTTAAGAGGAGGGGCAGTGCTTTTACTTGGGAGACCACCACCGCATTTATCAAAATCAACCTGCAGTGTGCAGCCTGCGATTCAGCTGGAGGAGATGAGTCACTCATGATATGGGGGCCACTATGGTACTCCATCCGCTGTACTGAGAGGAAAATGGGCCGGCTTGGGGGGGGGGGGTCTCAGGGCCATCACTTTTCATTTGAAACAAAACCCTAAACCTCTCAAGGGCAAGGCCTAACCATACGTCTTGGGATTCCCCCTAGAAACCCAGTTTTCTGAGTAGAGCTGACGGGAGGGTAAATAGAGCTAGTTTGCTGCCGGCTGCGGTCATCTCGAAGGCAGGCTGTGGGCCTGCTCAGCCCGCCCAAGCCCTGACCATCTCCAGCTGGAGTCCTCGTCAGAATGTCGGTTCTAGGGCCCAGGGAGGAGAGTCCCCAGTCAGTTCTAGAACCTGGTGCTAAGAAAAAGTCCAAGTATGGGGCCATTGTTGGTGTGTGTATATGTGTGTGTTGGGGGGGGGGGGGCTCAGAGGCTGCAGTTCATGAGCTGGGAGAGCCTCAGAGAAGTGACATCACCAGACTGCAGCCAGGGTGCTGGCTGAGGTGTGTTTGGAGGTGCTGGGGAGCCGGCTCCAGGAGGTACTCACAAGTTTGCCTGTCTTATAGTCAGACCACTGTTACCGAACAATCAGAAACCAAGATACTAGAGTGTATTTCTTCACTTACTTCAGGGCCAGAAGGAAGACAGTGATCAAAAGCAAAAACCTCCCACCAAAAGAAAAAAAAGAAAAAAGAAAAAATTGAAAACCTACTAGGAATTGACATGAAGAGTGAAATAAAAGCTTGTGCACGGGGCTGGAGAGAGAGCTCAGTGGGCCAACTGAACGCTTTTCATGGAGGAGGCCTGGTTTTAGTCACTTCCAGGAGAGGCCACTGAGCACTCAAAGCAA
This sequence comes from Sorex fumeus, assembly GCF_029834395.1. NCBI lineage: Eukaryota > Metazoa > Chordata > Mammalia > Eulipotyphla > Soricidae > Sorex > Sorex fumeus. Next base: position 47,443,002 of record NW_026606129.1, on the reverse strand, counting down.
ACCCGAGGAGGCTGGCAGGCAGACCCGCCTCTAGGATGACGCACGGGCACACCCCACTTCCATGCTGCCCACAAGCATAGTCCTACGCGGGGTTGGGATGGTCACTTGAGACCAGTAGCTACCACATTAGGAGTCCAGCAGTGTAGGCCATGACCTTTCCCCGCTCACTGGGGCTGTTCTCAGTGGAGGCCACCGTGGGACTGAGGAGCAAATGAACCCCCAGAGAAGACTCACCAGTGAAACTCTCACACCATGGGCCTTTCAAGGTCCCTTCCCCCACCTGTCTGCCCGCCCACCAGGCAGTCTGCAGTACTGGCTTCAATGAAGACAGTTCGGTTTGTAAAAGGATTCCAGAGTATTCTAGATTCCGGCTACAAAGATCAAACTGGAGGCATCCTCCCGACTCCCAGGACCCACCGTCCATAGAGGCCTGACCCCCTGGGCCACGCTGCCAGGTGCTTCCTCAACAAACCCTTTGTTCACTGGTCACCCCCTTGATTTCTTTCTTGGTTATGGCCAGACAGATGTACATACCTCAGACAAGACAGGTCCAGGAGCAGAAACTCAGCAGGACAGGGTGACATGCCATTAGCCCTCCAAGGCCCCCTAGCAGGCAGAAGGCACCCGTGGTCCAAGGAAGAGGAAGGTCACTTGAAGGCAGTGTGTTTGCTTTTGAAGTTTTCTGAGAAATTAGAGACAGCAAGAAAGGAACTGGCTCTGGTCGGAGAAAGGGTGCCCTCTAGTGGTCTTTCCACGGTAGGAAATACTTTTCTTTTGACTGCCACTGCACATAGACATAAAATCAAAAAGACAGCATCATAAAACAGTCCTGACAGGCAGTGTGTATATTTCTGTTATACTTATTTTTGTGTTAATTATGAAAAAATTGATTCCCAGTCCATTATGTGGCTCCCTGATTCATGGTCTGTTAATGTCTTTGAAAAGCAAACTCAGGGCTGGAGAGATGGTACAGTGGGAAGTATGTTTGCCTTGTACATGGCCAACCCAGAATTGGGTGCCCAGCATTTTGTATGGTCCCCAAGTACCACCAGGAGTGATTTTGGAGTGCAGAGCCAGGGATAAGTTCAAGGAAAGAAGGGAGGGAGTAATTTTTTTCAATTTTTTTTATTTTTTAATTTAATTTTTAATTTTTTAGCATAATTAAAAAAATTATTAGTGAATCACCGTGGGTACAGTTACAGACTTACAAGCTTTTGTGCTTGTGTTTGAGTCATACAATAGTCAAGTACCCATCCCTCCACCAGTGCCCATCCCATTTTCCACCACCAATGGTCCCAGCATCCCTCCCACCACCCCCGCCCCTTCCCCTCCACCCCACCCCGCCTCTGTGGCAGGGCATTCCCTTTTGTTCTCTCTCTCCTTTTGGGTGTTGTGGTTTGCAGTAAAGGTATTAAGTGGCCATCATGTTCGGTCTATAGTCCGCTTTCAGTCCACATCTTCCATCCCGAGCAGGCCTTCCTAGAACCCTTTACTTGGTGGTCACTTCTCTGTCTGAGCTTCCTTTTCCCCCAGCATGCGAGGCCAACTTCTAAGCTGTGGAGCAGTCCTCCTGGTACTTATCTCTACTGTTCTTGGGTTTTAGTCTCCCATTCTGTTACTTTATATTCCACAAATGAGTGCAGTCTTTCTATGTTTGTCCCTCTCTTTCTGACTCACTTCACTTAACATGACACTTTCCATGTTGATCCACCTATATGAGAGTTTCATGACTTCATCTTTTCTAACAGCTGCATAGTATTCCCTTGTGTAGATGTACCATAGTTTCTTTAACCAGTCATCTGTTCTCGGGCACTGGGGTTTTTTCCAGATTCTGGCGTCAATTTAATATTTTTTTAATTGAATCACTATGAGATAGATTAATTACAATCAATTTAATTTTTTTTAATTGAGTCACTATGAAATAGATCCTTACAAAGCTGTTCATGGTTAGGTTACAGTCATACAGTATTTTAACACCCATCTCTCCTCCAGTGTTTTTTATTTCCCAATTTATAGTGTCCCCAGTTTCTTTCCCATCACCCCCCATCCCATCCCCAGCCTGCCTCTATGGCAGGCACCTCTCTCTCCCTCCCTTCCTCTCTGTCTCCCTCTCAGCCTCTCTCCCACTTCCTCCCCCCCCTTCCTTCCTCTCTGTCTTTCTCGCTCGCTCGCTCACTTGCTCTCTCTTGCTCTCTCACTCTCTTGAGGCTCTGTCCCTAATGGTCACCTCCAAAACTGCATCATTCACCCATGCACAATCCCATTTGTGGATTATACTGAAGATGAATAAGGAAGAGACAATTACTGATGCCCTCATTCATGTGAAATAAGAACCACTAAAGCAAATGAACTGGCAAGAGTATCTCATCCCAAATATAGGAAAATTGAAACCCATTGCATGTTCAGGGTTATTTCATTTTCTCATGATCCTGGCACTTTGGAAAAGAATGAAAGCAAGGGGCTGGAGCAACAGCACAGCGGGTAGGGTGTTTGCCTTGCACGTGGCCGACCCAGGTTCGATTCCCAGCATTCCATATGGTCCCCCGAGTACCACCAGGAGTAATTCCTGAGTGAAAAGCCTGTGCATCACCGGGTGTGACCCAAAAAGCCAAAAAAAAAAAAAAAAAAAAGCAAATGAAGCCAAGGTGGGCCTGCGTGATCTCGGGCCTGTGTCCTCTGCGCAGGACCCCGTTTCCCTGCCTTTCTCGGGGGTATTAGACTTCATAGTCTCAAGCTGCTTCTCTTGCGGGCATTCTGTGATGACCTGTCCTGGGGTGAGACCTGGGGGCCTGGCAGGAGCACTCGTGTGAAGGAGCTGCTGGGCTAGGCTGGGGAGGTGGCACAGGCTCTGTAGGGTGCTGTGTGCACTGCCCTAGGGGCGCAGGGAGGCAGCCCCGCGCCGGGTGCCAGGGTGGGCTTCCTTTTCTGTGGACTCTGTAAAAACTCTTCTCAGGACCCTTGGACACGAGCAGCCTTTTGAGTTAGTGGAACCTGGTGCCCCAGAGGAGGTCGTGGACAACCCCCACCCCCTGAATTAAACAGTTGCAGAGAACCCAGGCCAGAGCCCCTCAGAGTGACTCCCCTTGGGACTGGCTCTGTCTCCCCTGACCTCTGGGTGAGCGCCAGCTCCAGGAGCACCCCTCTGGGGATCTCACAGGCTCTGCCCCCAATAGGCAGGGGGCTAGGGGGCCAGGAGGGCAGGGGGAGCCTCCCATTGGGGATGTTAATGCAGGTCAGATTATCTAGGCATTGCTGGGGGCTGCCCGAGTCAGGCCCTGTCCCCAGATTTCCACAACCTCAGCACCGTCTGGGAGCCTTGGGCAGAGGAAGCAGCTGCAGGGACAGGCAGCAAACGGGCATGAGGCACAGGCTGCTGCGTGAAGCCGTGTCCAGCCTCCCCAAGCAGCTGGCAGTTCAGAGACGGGTGGGAGAGATGGCTTCTGTGTCAGGAAATCCCGGGAGCGGCCTCGGGCGCTGGTCAGACCCTTTCACCCACACTCTGTGCCATTCCTCCACTCAGGACTTCCGCCACAGGGAATCTGTCCCCAGACCGCCTCTTGACCACGCCCACATTTCTTCTTCTTTTTTAAATTTTTTTAATTTATTTTTGGCTGGAGCGATAGCACAGCGGTAGGGCGTTTGCCTTGCACACAGCCAACATGGCCGACCCGAGTTCGATTCCTCCGCCCCTCTCGGAGAGCCCGGCAAGCTACCGAGAGTATCTTGCCCACGCGGCAGAGCCTGGCAAGCTCCCCGTGACGTATTCGATATGCCAAACACAGTAACAACAAAGTCTCCAATGGAGACGTTACTGGGCCCGCTCGAGCAAATCGATGATCAATGGGAGGGCCTTTACTTTTACTTATTTATTTTTTATTTTTTTATTAATGAAACACCATGAGGTACAGTTGTAGACTTACACATTTTTGTGCTTGGGTTTCAGTTATACAATGATCAAGTCCCCATCCCTCCACCAGTGCCCATTCTCCATCATTTACATGTTTTTTTAAAATTTTTGTTAGTGAAACACCATGAGGCACAGTTGTAGACTTACAAATTTTTGTGCTTGGATTTCAGTTATACAATGATCAAGTACCCATCCCTCCACCAGTGCCCATTTCCCACCACCACGGGTCCCAGTATCCCTCCCACCCCCCAGGCCCCCCATCCCAACCCTGCCTCTGTGGCAGGGCATTCCCCTTTGTTCTCTCTCTCCTTTTGGGTGTTGTGGTTTGCAAAAGAGGCAATGGGTGGCAATCATGTTTGGTCGATAGTCTACTTTCAGCAACCCACATTCCTCCTTCTCCGATCCCCGCATTTGCACACTAGCAATGCACACCCCGTGTACAAAGTTTTGCAAGTAGCCTTAAGTCCGTGGCCACAAGGCAGTCAGCTCAGTATGGGCAGGACCGTGACAGAAGAGGGACAGGGAGAGGCGCGGGGACCCCGGATGCCACCCGACTGTTGTCGTGAGGCCCACAGCAAAGTATAGACTGTGTAAAGCGCTGGTCACAAAATGCCACGCCGCCCAACCTGGGGCTGTAGTACGTGCAACCCTCTAGCCCCCGAGGGTCACACACAGCAACAATGTGTGGATGCAGCACGCCCCCCTGGGGCATCACTGTCTGCCCCCTTCCCCGTCACCTGCTCCCAGAGCAGTGCTGTCACCACACACAGGCCCCAGTGCTGCCTTGATCCCTGCCAGCCCCCGACGGAGTGGCTGTCAGGACTGGCTTGATCCAGAGTCTTTAAATGCCTCCATAGGCATAGGGAGGTCGTGAGCTGAGGGACCCCCATAGGTGCCGTCCCAGGCTCCTGTGGGTTGGTGGGGTGCCCCTGGCCTCCAGCACCTGGTGTTGACTGCTATATCTCTCTGCTCCCCTTCCCATACATCTTTAAGCATGTGGCATTGCTGCCTCTCTGCCCACTGATGCCCACACCTTCCCCCACAGGAAGGTGAATGTTCCTACCTGCTTTCCAGGGTATAGACTGACCAGGCAGAGAATCGCTTACAAGCCAAGGTGAGGGGGCGAGGGGTTCCCTGACAGGCCAGAGCCTGCTGAGAATGCGGGTGCTGTCTGTCCCCTTATTTCTAGCTGCACTCTCCCTGGAGCCCTGGATTTTGAGGGGGCAGGGGGTGGAGGTGACAAGCTCCCGTGCCTCCCCCAGGTGTGGCTGTGGGTGTTGTGGGCATTGCTGAGGCTGGCTGCAGGACTCTGCTACCCCCAGAGCTCAGTGGCTGTTCTCTCGTTCCTGCCATTCCAGGGATACCACATCCAACTCCTTGACGCCCGAGGATGTGGAAGATTTGCACCTGGGGCAGGATGCCGAAATCTGCCTGCTGCGCTCCGGAGAACTGATGTGAGTGACGCACGCCACCCTGAGGGAGGCCACGGTGGGGGGGGGGGGGGGGGGGGAAGTGCTCCCTGGCCTGCGCTGGGGAGCACCCTGAGGTGCACACTTGGCTGATTTGGCTCACCTCTCCTCCGCTTTAGGTGTTGTTCATGAAGGGGTCAGTATTTCCTTTGTAGTTCACACTGCTGGGTTGTTCCTTTTTCTTAACTAGTTCTATTTTAGGCACCGTGATTGACAGTACTGTTAATAGCCAGCATCACACATACATCAGAGGCCCCAGAGTGTCTGCTACCCTCCATATTTCCTATCCCCTGGCCCAGGATGAGCGAGCTTCCCACTGAAGAGCAGTTCCCAGTTCCTGCTGCCTCTGCCGTTTGAGGTTTCCTCACTCTGTTTGTTTTTGAATCACTGTGAGATACAGGTGCAACAATTACAAAGCTTTCATGTTTGAGTTTTAGTCATACAATTCAAACAAGCATCCCTCCAACCAGTGCACATTCTCCACCACCATTGTCCCCAGTGTTCCCACCCCCCCACCCCCCCCGCCCCGACTTTCCAACCCTACCCCTGATTCCATGGCAGACATTTTCCCCCAAACACTCTACTTTGGGGCACTATGGTTTGCAATACAGATACTGAGAGGCCATCACGTTTGGTCCTTTATCTACTTTCAGCACACATCTCCCACCCTGCACGATCCCTCCAACCATCATTGACTTAGTGATCCCTTCTCTATTCCAGCTGCCTTCTTCCCCAGCTCATGAGGCAGGCTTCCAACCATGGAGCAATATTCCTGGCCCTTGTGTCTACTGTCCTTGGGTGTCAGTCTCATGTTATGTTATTTTATATTCCACAACTGAGTACCTCTCTTTATCTGACTCATTTCAATCCTCCGTTTGTCCCGGGTTTGTTCATTCCTTCTGACAAGCCTCACTCCACTGCTGGGATTTCAATTAGTAATTCAGTGTGGCCACCAGTCAGCCTGGCAGGCGCACAGCTCGCTCGGTAGTGGCTTCCGCCGCTGGGGACCTCAGCACCCTGCCAGCTCCCTGTCTGCTTCTGCCAGAGGGGACAATGCAGGCCCCACAGGCACCATGATGAAGATGAGAACTGTCATGTCCCCCCAAAAGTGCTCCCTTTGGACCCCCTTCCCTCGCTCCATCCTGTGTGTTCTTCCTTACACTATATTTTCTTTTCTTTTTGGGGGGGAGGGATAGTGGGGGTGGCCACACCTGCTTTACTCTGGGCTTACTCCTGCCTCTGGTCTCAGGGCTCCCCCCAGGAAGCCTTGGGAGACAGACCCATTGTGATGCTAAAGATCCAGCCTGGGTCAGTTGGCTGTACGTAGGGCAGGCGCCCTGCCCACTGTACTGTCTCACCAGCCTCTTAGTTTCTAATTTTTAGCAGTTAATGGTAATTTGGTTTTATATTTTTATAATTACTAATATTTTTTAGATTTCAATGGGAAGAAAGTAAATCAGGTGAACTCAGTTCTGTTGTAAGTGTTCACTGGCTTATTTTTATTTTGTTTTTCTCCTGTGCATTGATTTTTATTTCCTTACACATGTGAGTGAAATTATCCATACTTGTTGTATTTCTTTTGACTTATGTTTTGCATAATCTCCTCAAGTTCTTTCCATTTTACTGTGAATGGCAAATTTTCATGCTTTTTTTAAAATCACTGAATAGTACTCCATTGTGTGTATATACATGTGTGTGAATATATGTATCACATTTTATGGATCCAATCATTTATGATATGGACAGACTCATTTTCATATCAGCTCTTTTAATTAATGCCGCCCTTTTTTTCTTATTGTAAAAGTGGTTTTCATTTTGCATTTTCATTAAAAAGGAAAATTCAGGTAACAGACTACTTTGGTATAGAGTTTTTTGGGCATGCGTATATAATTTTTAAATATATAATTATCTATGCTGTAGTTGAATAAGGCTGGAGCGATAGCACAGCGGCAGGGCGTTTGCCTTGCACACGGCCAACATGGCCAACCCGAGTTCGATTCCTCCACCCCTCTCGGAGAGCCCAGCAAGCTACTGCGAGTATCTCGCCTGCACAGCAGAGCCTGGCAAGCTACCCGTGATGTATTCGATATGCCAAACACAGTAACAACAAAGTCTCCAATGGAGACGTTACTGGGCCCGCTCGAGCAAATCGATGAACAACAGGAGGACAGTGACAGTGACAGTGATGCTGTAGTTAAATAGATAAATGATATATATTTATACATATAATTTTAATGTACATTAAGAGTCTACATTTTAGTTCACATTGCCTACATTATTTTCCTTTATCAGACTTTTCCTCTGCTCTTATGCTCCATGACTTTATAATTAAACACAGGCAGCTGCCCATCCTCATTTTTTTTTCATGCCATCTGCCTGTCAGAGACTGTTCTAGGTCCTTAGAGAACAGCAGTGAACAAAACACACTTTCTTGCCCCCATGAAGTCTCTGTTCTAACAGTGCTTGATAGCCAGTAATCGTAGGTAAGTGAATTAATCGTGCCATGTGCTCCAAGGTGATGCTTGCTGTGATATAGAGACAGGAGGAGAAGAAGGGAGGATTTGCAGTTTGGACGGGAGAGCCTGACCTGTGACCTCAGGCACATCCCAGCCCAAGAATGGCAGGGAGGTGCAGGGTCCCACGAAGTGGAGAGGGGCACCAACACCACTGTGTTTCTGTGATCTGTGTCAAGACACAGCTAGAGAAGGCGCCCTGGGCAGAGGGTACACCTATAATGCTTCTGACAGCGGCTCTTATCCACCCACTGAGGGCTAGAAGCCCCTGTCTCCAGGACCACCCTGCCACCCCTGCTTTAGAGAGAGTTGAGGCATTTGCATATGAGAACTCATAGGAGTGCCTGCTCAGAGTCTTGTAGCAGACCTCCGATTTCAGCATGAAGAGGGACCCCCGACAAGTCTAGAGACTCCCAAGGAGAGGATGCTTCCTCTGTGCTCATTCAGTAAAGGGGCAAGGCAGGAAACTGACCAGAGCCAGGGAGAAGGCTGCCAGGAGTTGCCTAGCGGGCCACTCCAGGAGAGCTCTGCAAACAGAAGGCTCAGTGCCCACCTGTCCACGAGAGGCGTGGAGTGGATCCCGCTAGCCTCTCACTGCCCCAGGCTTACAGCGGCCACTCCAGCTTTGTGCCAGCAAGGACTGTTCACTATCTGCTCTCTATGCCCAGCACCTGCAACGATGGTGTGTACCGAGTGCTCAGGAAGCATCTGCTGGTGTGAGCTGTGCTTCTCCCATCATCAAACTTGCCGGTCAAGCTCTGTCCTCTCAGGAGCCTCCAGGATCTCCAGCCACCTCTAGGCCCCAGATGACCTGGCCGGCGGACCCAGACTCCTTTGATCACGCCCTTTCCTGCATTTCTGTTTCAGGATAAAATTGCCCCTCACGGTTGATGAAATCACCAACTTTGGGGAAAGCAAAAGGGAACTGTTCGTGAGATCTAGTACCTACAGCCTCATCCCCATCACCGTGGCTGAGGCAGGCCTCACCATCAGCTGGGTCTTCTCCTCTGACCCCAAGAGCATCTCCTTCAGCGTTGTCTTCCAGGAGACCGAGGACACACCGCTGGATCAGTGTAAGGTAAGGCCACTCGTACATTCCTCCTCCCGGAGCAGGGCTGGGGCCAGCTCGCCTCCAGCTGGGCAGGAGGGAACCAGAACCGGGGCACCCTGTCAGCTGCATCACAAGGAGCAGATAGTGCCCCTGGGCTTCTTCAGCTGGGAGAAGAGGAACCCGGGGACCCAAGAAAGATTTCATCCTGAAGGCCGTCTTGTTCTCAGAGGGCTTTGGTCTGATCTGCAGGTGAAACTTGGAGAAATCCACATAGATGACTTCATCTAAGGCTTGTATTTCAACAAAACTGTCCAGGACAGGAAGAAAATTGACCCGAACTAGAGGGTCCCCATGGGAGGAAGTCCACTTTTTGCTTCTGAAGGTAGCTTGTGGTATACAGCATCTCCCCCTAAAGATGTCAGGAGAGACATACCCTTTGTTTCACTTTCTGGGCTTAAGTATCTTGTTGGCACTTTCATACACTCCAAGACAGCCTCGTCATGAAATGTTGACAATCGTCAGCTCCAGTTCTCAGCCTGGGCTGCATGTGACAAGTACCTGGGCAGCTTTTCTGAGGTCATCCTGAGGCCACACCCATACCACTAGGTGACAATCTCCAGGCATCCCTAGGTGATTCCCGGGAGCAGCCATGAGTGACGGCCAGATCCCAGGAATGAAGAGGATAGAGGGGAGTGCAGGAAGGAGAGCAGGATTCTGTTTGATTTGGGAGAGGAAGGGGGAGACCTATGCCCACAGTCTCTGTGGAGAGGGGTCAAGGGCAGATGGAGGCAGAACTGGTTAGGGTGGAAGCATGAATAGTACTTGAAAGGAAAGGAAAGATAAGGACAGCCAAAACATACCCGACCTGCACTCGAAGGAGAGCCGAGGCTGCTAAAATACTTGTAGAATCTCCATTTTTCTGTGAATGAAAAGGATTCAGATAGAGAAGGGAAATTTGAAATTGTTGTGAAACATAACATGTGTGGAGTCATTGCAGTCACATCCACTGGCCCCTTACTTGTGTGACCCTTTGGGTGCCCTCAGGAGGCCCAGGTTGAGGAACGGGAAGGCCTGGAGCCACAGGAAAGTCAAATTGATGCTGAGTGGGGTGCATTGCAGTGTCCACACCAGTTCCAGCATCCTCATGGAGGAAAGTGTCCAGAGGAGCCTGTGCCCCTCCCATCCCTACCCAGTTTGCATCTGCTGCTGGGAGGTTGCTTTGTCCTCTCTGGCCTCTGTGACTTCACTCCAAACATGTCCCCACAATATGGCTTTGATCATTGGTGTCTCATCTAGTTTCTTATTTAAAAACTCCACTGCCTTCCATTTCCTTTTTTGTTTTTTGTTTTGCCTTTGTTCTTGGGCCACACCTGGCAGTGCTCAGGGCTTACTCCTGACTCTGCACTCAGAGCTCACTCCTGGCGAAGCCCGAGATCTCCGTCCTGGCAGTCCCCATATGTCATTCCCTTTTGCACACGTCAGCCTCCCTGCATGCCTGGCTTTGAAGCCTGCCCTTCCTGAGAGCTTCCAAACCTCTAACCAGGAGGTCCTGGGGTTTGAACCCTGAGAGTGGATTCAGGCTTGAGCCCGCACAGAGAGGGTGCCCTCTGTGGGGGAAAGATCTTAGTCCTGGACAAAGTTCTCAGCTCAGGACACTGAACTCAAGAGTGCTTCACTCGGGCAGTTGTTCAAGCAGCATCTCACAGCATCGTTCTGGTGAGCTCTTTTTCTAAAAGCAGCCCCACTGTCAGGAGCTCACCACCAGCACCCTTGCTCTCTGCCCTCAGACTCCCAGCACCGACCGAACATCGGGCACTTTGTCCTCCCAGTTCAGACACTGATGAGTGTCTGTGGCAGGGGAGGGAGGAGGTGACTAAATACATGTCCACGTGATTGCCATTCTACCTGCCCTCACAGAACTGAGCTGTGGGCCTCTCTCCTCATCCTATCCCTCACCTGCCAAGTCCTCATTGCCCTAGAGTCCTGTGTGACTCCTAGTAGGAATGAGAAACTTTGGGACCTGAGACAGAGGACACAGTATTTTGACTTCTCCAGGCAGAAAGTAGGAAGTGGTGATTACGCCGTTTTCCCCACAGTGGACGCTAGGGGGCAGAAAGAGTCCGTCGTCTTTGTAGATCCTACAGCTTGGGTGAGACAGAAGCTCAGACATTCCGCTGCCCCCCCCCCTTCCACCCCCACCCTCCCCTGCCCCGGCCCTCTCTTACCTGTCAGCGGCTTTCATTTGTTCCTGACCAGAGTTTCTCTCCTGGTCGACCCTCTGTGATGCCCTGACCAGCCTAGGCCTTTTAGGAAAAAACAGGTTATCATGTGAATCATACCAGTCACATTTCACGATTATGGAAATACAAGTACAAAGAACTGTACTGGGTGCATTGCAGTCTGTTCACAACCACGAATTGCATTTCTGCTGTATGCCAGGGCCCTCTAGGACCCACAGAGGGGAGAAAGAAACTTTGGGGCAACAATGACCCCATGTTATCCAAAAGCCCTAGAAAACAGACAACCCCGATTCCAAGAGATGTGTGTTAAGATGTAGGCACGGTGGCCGTGCATGTGTTGAGTTAATCAAGGCAGATCACCGCTGGGCTGAACCAGGAGAAGTGGTTGTGAGTGAGAAAGGAGAAAAGGGTGAGCAGCGAAGCAACCAGCAGAGAGCACAGGGCAGCCCAAGCAGCTCCAGGCCAGGTGGCACTCTCCAAGCAGTGACCACTTGAGGCCACCTCTCTAGAGTGACTTCCTCCATCAAGGTCAGACCTCAACACTCAGATTAGAAGTTGTGAATTTGAAAAAATATATATATAATCAAGGACTTAAGGCTACTCTTGGCTAAACTGTCCTGAAAGCTCGCTGAGAGAGTAAAACCCAGGCTCTGTACTAGGCAAAAGGCCTATTCGGGACCAGAGAAGTTCAGTGACCTGCATGGGGCCAAGGAAACATCAGAGGAACAAAAAGGGGCTACTACAGCTATGAGAACATTCTATACAAACCCCATAGTAACCACAAAACAATGATCTGGAGCAGAGACACATCACAAATAAGAAGGAAACTGAGAAAACAAGATAGAAATTGACCTAAATAAAATGGCAAGTGGAAAACACCATGAGAAAGGAACAATGAATATGTAGAATAGCCAGAAAATTTAAAATAAATGATAGCAGAAATCCTCGGTAATGACCCTAGATGTAAATGAACTGAACTCTTCGACCAAAGGGCACAGACTGGGTAGATCGATTTAAAAACAAAACTCAGCTATATGATGTGTCCAAGAGTTCCGCTTCAGGTTAAACATAAATTTAAAATGAAGGGGTGGAAAAATAATTCTCCAAGGAAATGGAACCAAAGAAATCAGGAACAGCAAGCAGGTAAAAGTCTCCTACTGAAAAAGATATCAAAAAAATAGACATGATTTAATAATGAAAAAGACAGACACTGCACTTACTAATACGTATGCATCCAACACAGGTACACGAAAATATATAAAGCAAATAGTATCAGACCTACAGGGAGACATTGATAACACAGTAGAATGTGGGAGACCTTCAGGTCCCACCTAAATCAGTGGGTAGATCATTGGGACAGAAACTCAACAGAAAAACAAGGGTCGTAGCAATCCATTTAACCAGATGGACTGAATAGATACATAAAGTGCCGTCTAAAAGAGTAGAATACTTTGAAATTCTGCATGAAACATTTTCAGTGACACAAAACTAGTCTCAACAAATTTGTGGCACTTGAAATAATTTCAAGCATCATTTCTTATCACAGTGGTATGAAACTCAAAGTCAACAACAACAACAAAAATATGAAGAAATCATAAATATTGGGGTATTAAACAACATGCTAGGGGGCTGGAACAATAATACAGCTAATAGGGCATTTGCCTTGCACGTGGCCGACCCCAGTTCGATTCCCAGCATCCCATATGGTCCCCCGGGAACTGCCAGGAGGAATTCCTGAGTACAGAGCCAGGAGTAACCCCTGTGCATCACCGTGTGTCACCCAAAAAGCCAAATAATAATCATAATAATAATAACAATAATAATAAACATGCTAGTGAATAGCTTATTGGGTCAGTGAAAAACTTTAAAAGAAATTAAGAATTCTAGAAACAAATGAAAACCAGGACATAAGCCAGTGAGGCAGATCACTTGCCTTCCATGTGCAGGCCTGGTACTGCATGCCCGTCTCCCAAGAACCACATGGGAGAACAAGGTAGCACCCAAACACCATCTGAACACCACCGGGAATTGCCCCCACAGCAGTTTTTAAATTTGTTTTCTATTTTGTCAATTTTATTTCCATTGTTTTCTGAGAGGATCAATCTTAGCCATATCTTCCATGTGTTTGGATGTGGTGTTCTTACTACTCTGAAGAGAACGGATGCCCCCCACACCTTTCCCAGTGATGCCTCTTCAGGGAAGTCATCCCTGACATCCTGTCCCTCTCCCCTCCCTCGGTCTGGAAGAGGCATCTCTCCCAGTTTTCCTGTCCTGGCACTTTTCTTATTTATACTCTTTAGTGGTTAAGCATTTTCTTTCTAATTATTGAGGTAACATGATTTTGATGATGTTAACATTCGTGTTTGGGGCCTGCAAAGTCACTGCACTTTTACCAGCACAAACATGTTGAAGATTGTCCTTACTCCACTTTGCTCCTGGCGCTTTTAGCTGCCATATAGACTGTTTTCTTGTCTGTTTATATCCGTAAAACTCTGCCTTGGGGCAGAGACTTGTGTGGGTACCCTCTTCACTCTGGGGACTTTGTGGCCAGGAAGAAATATGCAACTATATTTAAGTTGAAACAGTGATTGTATCTTTATAACTGTTTTGAGTTTAAAACATGTTATAGGTTTAAAAAAAATGTCTAATGGAAAAATTAGAACCAAACCCAGTGAAAAAGAAGCATTCGTTTTGTAAAGCATGAAAGTGGTCACCACAGAAGCTCAGAGCTGCCCGAGAAGCCACTTAGCGGTCAGGAGAACTTTTGTTTACGTTCAGGTTGAAATGAAGACATCACGAGGGAAGTTCTCTAAGCGCTCCTTCTAAGAAAAAATTTTTCTTTCTAATTTTGGTTACTTCTGTGGTACTTCCTTTTTCCTTGTCTCCTATTACATTCTTGGTTTTGAAAAGTGTCTTTGCTGGTCAATGGGTTGAAGACCGCACTCATGGGGAAAAGGCTGGCCTTTTCAGGCACCCAGACTTTGTGTTCATTTGCTCAGATTTGCCCTCTGACCCTGAGGATGTTAAAACATATCTGGAGAAAATGTCCCCTATAACAAATGTCTGGCACTTGTGGAATGCAGAGTAAAGAGGCTGAGGACTCGGACATGTGAAAGAGCTCTGGGACATGTGGATGAACCAGGACAAGGCCAGAAGTGGCAGCCTGTGGTGGACCCGAGAGTGGGTCCCAGAGTGTTGGCCTGGAGGGGAGTGGGCCCAACAGCTTCCCAAGCGAGTGAGAATGTGCAGGGAGAGATGGGGACGAGGTGGCCCAGCCACAGTGCGCTGCCTTGCCTGTACGAGGCCCTGGGTTCAAATCTCGGCACCACCGGGAGGAACCTGGGAGCAACTCTTGCTCGGCATTGTGCTAAAGCAGACAAAAAGGTATAGAAGGAGACCTGTCCTGGACTGTGAGACCCCCACTCCTCGTGGCAGCAGCAGGGCGGGAGGGAGCCATTCCCACAGACTTTATTAGAATAAACTCCAACTTCTAGGGGAGAAAGAGAGAAGTACTCCTTGCCCTGGTGGAGAAGCAGGTGAGCTCTGGGCATAGTCCAAGGAGGCTAGCGCACCACTTATTCCGGGTTCCGGCCAGTTGGTGAGTTTAGCTGAAACTCAAACTCACGGCCCTCCTCCACTGTAGTTTCCGAGCAAACCCAGGGTGTGTGGAAGGTGTTGTGTGCAGCCGCCGCTGCTCTGGGCTCCCAGCCCTGCTCAGAGTCAGGGCTCTGAGGCTCTGAGGGACCCTCTCAGCCTCCATCACTTCTCCTTTGCCCTCCCCCTTCAGGTACTCATTCCTACCACCCGATGCAATTCCCACAAGGAGAGCATCCGCGGCCAGCTGAAGGTCCGCACACCCGGCATCTACATGCTCATCTTCGACAACACCTTCTCCAGGTAAGGGCCACCTCACACAGCACCCAGCCCGCCCACCCACCACTGGGCCTCCGGGATAGAGTTAAACCATGTTGAACTGTTGGTGATTTATCGCCACTCCCTCTGGGAATCCCTCCCCTTGGACTGTGGTGTTTCTGTGCCATCGCCTTTGTGGTCACAGGCTCATGCTGGCAGTGCCTTCGCCCTGTCCTTGTGTCCGAGATGGTCCACTCTGATGGACACACTCAAGTTCCACAGCATTTCCAGGTGTGAGGAACTGGCTTGTTCCCTCCATGTCACCGAGGAGGGCGCTGTGCACCTGTGAGATGAGAGTGGCAGTGCGCACTCACACCACCGTCCCCACAGGGTCAGTGGAACTACCATAGGCAGAGTGGTGGGTAGAGGGTCAGTATTGAGTGAGCATGGACAGTGAGCCAGAAGCCCTACTCCATGGACACATGAGGCAGTGGTTAGGCTACTGTGGGGAAAGGGTATACTCCTCTCTCTTACACTTCTGACTTCAACATAAGCTCTTTCCTGGGACTGCCTGTTTTATGAACTGGACATACTCAGCACCCAACAACCAGCCACATCCACTCCGAGCTGGACCCTGAACTAGTGGCCACATCGCATCTTGGGTTTCCCCGTTCCAGCCCATGATGGTTTTTAGAGATCGCTTGATTAGACATTCTAGGGGAAAGTGGTGCCCTCTCCTCACCAACTTCAGGCCCTGACTCCCCCAAGCTTACAGCCAAGAGCATCCATCAAAGGAGAGGCCAGGAGGGTAAGACTTGCACAGTGTCCTTGTCCCCATGAACAGGAACGTGCCTGGGGGTTGCAGGACTCCCTGGACAGAGAGCGGCCTTCAATCCCCACCTAGTCTAGGGTGACTCCAGGCAGCAGGGGGCAAAAGTCAGGGCTGACCTATGGCATCTAGCAGTGACATGCTCCACCCTGCTCTCTGTGGCCTTAGTGGCCCGTTTCCTCCTAATGTCCGTGAGCATCATCATTGCCTCACTCAGCCTCTGTGTGTGGGTCAGTAGAGAGGCAGGAGAGGGACACTGAGGCCCAGTGCCCTGACAACTCTGACTTTAGTCTACTGACATCAACTCCAGGGCTTCCGGAGATTTCCAAGTCAAGGATAATAGAGCAGATTGACAGGCCTGTGCTCACCCCCACCATATGCCTCATCCCGGTGCTGCTCCCCCCCCCCCCACTCCCTCCTGCAGTCAAAGCCACCCAGAGCCCCGAGATCCCTGGGCTCCTCAGAGCAGCAGCACAGGGCATGGTTCACAGCAGGGGTCTAAAGATGCACTTGTGCTCCCAAGTCCTGGCAGAGTTCATGTTGTCACATCCCACATCCTCTGACCCTCTGCCGGGAGAGAACTCTGGTGGATGAGACTTAGCGATGAGTACATAGCTCAGTGTGTAATCTCCAGGCGACTAGGAAACCCTGCGGCTCTCTCTCATCACCTGTGTTCGGTAGTCTCAGACCACTTCCCCACCCGGGACAGCCAATGCCATGGGCGCACAAAGGAGGAGACAAGAGCCAAGCTAGTTGGTGATCAGTTGCCCTTTATTCCATTCTCCCCACGTGTCTGTCCAGTCTCACTCAGCACCCCATTTCAGTCTCATACTGCCCTCATTCCTGTTTCCTCCTGTTCCCCAGGCTCGTCTCTCTGTGCTCTGTCTCATCACCCTGGTCTTTCTCTAGTCTCTCTCTAACTTCCCACATTGGGGGTAGCCATCAACACCCCATCAGGTAGCACAATCAACATATGAAAGCCCTTCTTCTGCTCAAGGGCAAAATACCACTTGGGGGTGTTTCTCCTTTCCTTAGTCCAATAACTAAATTAACATCTTAATTAACCACTTAATTCTACTTCTTAATATTAGTTATTAGTATGGTCACAGAGATATATTAAGCTTGTAGGGTGGCTCTCCTGGGGACATCTCACTATAGATCTCAGACTACAGTGCTCAGGCCAGATTAATCTTTTATAACCCTAGCAGGGTCCTAATCCAGCTGTTATTTTTTGGATCATGACAGAATTTGTCCATGACCATGCTGTTAGCTTATAGTTAAGTATTATAGTGCTTTGGCCTGGCCCATTTTGATGCCAGGGTAGCTCACAGCTTGCCTTGGGTCCATCCAGTCCCTTGTTTTGGGTTGCTAGGAAGTAAGGGCAACTGAGGCTTAAATTAAGAGAACAGATGCCCAGGAGTGAATATCATTCGGAGTCAATTAACTCCCAAGTTACAAAAGCATAGCATTTAACTGTCTTCCTGTGTCTATACAAAAAGGACATTGCTCTGAATTAACTGTGCAAAGGACTTAAGGAGAAGAGAAAAGCAATATATACAAGTTAACAGAGTCTGATTAAGAGAGAAAGGTGATTGATTGGTTGAGAAAGCAAAACACAAAGAGGTTACAAATAAAACAGAGGAATGGGAGTGCTGTGATGGGAGTAACCCAATAAACATAAGCTCCCTGTGGCAAGGCTGAAAAGAAAAACCAGTGTTATCCTACAGCTCAGCTAGCCAGCCACATCCTTCCAGTCATTGCCCCAAGGGCAGCTGCTGCCTATAACCTCCTTTTCTTTTTTCTTTCCTCAGATTTGTCTCCAAGAAGGTGTTTTACCACTTGACAGTTGACCGGCCTGTGATCTATGATGGAAGTGATTTCCTGTAGCCTCAGCACCTGGATTTCGATGGCTTCACTTTACACTTTATCGACAGGAAACACTACTTTTACTTACACGCCCCATAAATCACTAAAATTAAATATATGTGTATATATCTGCATATTAATACACACGTAAGTATATATACACATAATATACACATATACATATACATACACATATATGTGTGTTATTTTAAATACCTGTTATTTTAAATACATATACACACATACATATACATTGACATGTACATACACATGTATATGTGTATGTATATGTATTTTAAACCACACTGCACCAGCACTCAACCCCTGCAGCTTCTAAGGGCTCCAGCAAGTTCCCATCCAAGAGAGTCTCAGTTGTCTTCCCACCTGAAGGTGAATCAGAAATCCTCTTTGTTCGGGTCTTGGACCCCACTCCCCACCTGCCAGGTCCCTGGCATCCATGCTGCCTACCACCTGCTGCTCGGCCAGCGCCTGACCCCTGGAGATGTGTTCAGACATGAGGATCCTATTCCACCTCTTGGACAGGGAGGAGGAGATTCCCCACCCACCACCACCCCAGTCTGTGTCTCTCTCCCTCCACCACAGAAGAGTCTCGGCAGATTCATACCATGTGCAGAGTGGACATTTGCCCTTTGTTCCATTGCTGTGTCCACTCAGGTTTGTTGTGTGCCACCCAGCCAGGACCTGTCTCGGTCGGTTTCAGTGTGGCTTTGTATGTAAGTCACTTCCTCTTTTGAATGTTGATATTTAGAAACACAAACGGCCGTGAAACACAGCTCTTTCAAGTGGTGGTCCCAGCCAGTAGGCTGAATTACACTGGAAATCGCCAAGAAGGAAAAGTCCTTGGGATCCTTATTCAAAGGAAAAGGACAAATACCCCGTTGGTGGCCCAGCTCTTGGAATCCCAGTCACACTCACTGTTCAGTATCAAGACCCGCTGCCCTGCCAGCCTCACTGTATCTCTGAAGACACTGGCCAGCCACAACCAGACATGCATGCGTACACATCTGTGGGAATAAGGTGGCTGGAGCAGCGCGTTCCTGGCTGGACTCACTTGCCTCAGGTGGACAGGGCCAACTGTGGGCAAAGAAACCCTCTGTCAGGATACTGGAGTGTAGAAATGAGAAGCCACAGGATGTAACATACAAACAAAGGGGACAGTTTTTCTGAAATTTCCACCTGTCCCCTAAGATAGTAAAGCCATTCCAGACTTGGGAAAGGAAATCCGCCCTTAGGGATGAAAACCTCTCCAGTCTGTGTCTTACGATTTGATGTCCACAGAGTTTCATTGATTGGGGTTTCATTTCTGAAGTGTCCACTGACCGCAGGTGTGAACCTCACCCTTGCCTCCCAGGTGCTGCGGATGAAGCAGGGTGCACATGTGTGTGCGTGCTGCTCAACGCCAGGCGCCAGCCGTGGCGCTGCTGAACCAGCCATCCCGTTTACAGAACACCCACCAGACACTTTAGTGGCGCCTCGAGTAGGCGCTTCCCCTGATTGTGACACCTTCCTGGAAGACTGAACGAATGCCTTTTTTCTTCCTCTGATGCAAGTCTTCAACATAGTAAAGGTGCATCTGTAAATTTCAGGAGACATCTTCCATCAAAGGCTTCCTCTGAACGCCCTAAGGAGCGTTCTCTGGTGACTGCAAAGCAGCGCCTAAGCCTCTGAGGGCAGCTTCAGAATTAGAATTGCACTTTAATTGACTCATCCTCCATCCTCAGGGCCTTCGGAGATAGCAGGCCTAGAAGCCCATTTCATTCTGATCTGCCAAAGAGTTACCCAGAAGCACATCAAATGTCAGCACCCCACCTGCCACATTTGGGAGGGGGGGGGATATCTTTTCTATCCCAAAACATAATCCTTTGTAAGCATCCGCTGCACCATTCAGAAATGTTTTCTTTATAATCTCAGGATTCTAAATAAAGCAAAACACTATGACATTGACAGAAGCGTGTCTTCATTCCAACGAGCTATCGGGAATGACGAGATCAGCCAGTGGGGGTCTAAGTGGCAGTCCATGCTGGAGGGTAGAGCATTATCTTGGAACATAGCATCTTAGAAAGGCTGGAGCAAGCAGATGTTCCCAGGGACCCATGGGTACCACCTCCCCACCACCACCCTCATCATCTCTGACCCGCACGCTCTCTAATGCGCTGACCTCAACCCCGATACCCTTCCCCTTGAACTAAGACCAAACTCTGACCTCCCAGAGTCCTGTGGCAGCAGGGCTGGGGGTCGCAGTTCGCTTAGAACAAGGAGCACTTAGAACCACGATTCACTGGCGCAGGGTACAAAGCTGAACGAAAGGCCCCTCCACAACAATTTGCCCTGCAGCGCAGAGCTGGACATGGGCCACGAGTGCCACATTCTTATCACACACAGAGGGATCGAGCTCAGGTCAAGAAGACCCCCTCCCCAGCTTTCTCAGTACCACCCTGCACCAGGAATGATGGGCTTCTTTCCTTGTGAGTGTCCAAGCCTCACAGCACACCTCGAACCTCCCTCCAACCCTCCTGTCCCTGCTCCGGGGGGCACGGAGTAGTGGGACTCTCCTTTAATCAGCTGCTCAAGGATCAGTCGCTCCCACCACACTCTCTCGCACCCAGGTTCTCTCTCCAGAGCAAGGCCCATGTTTCATTGACCACCTCCTTCCCACAGCAGCAAGCACCACACTAGACACAAGAGAAACCCATCACCTCATTGGGTCAGGGGCCAGTCCCAATGCCAGGAGCATCTGTAAGACCATCAACAATCCCGTTAGTCATGGGACAGCACAGAGAATGCCTATGGCAGAGGAGGACAATGGGATGCCTGCAGGAGGAGGCTGGAGGGGAACTTGGTCACACAGTTTGATGCCTCAGCACCTCTTGTTTCAATGACCAAAGTTCTTAGAACAAGCCTCTATGCAGCCAGCCACTTGAAATAAGGACAGATTGGTTTCCTCCAGGATTCCTTTGTTAACTGGACACCCCTGGAGAGGCATGGCAGCCATATGGTACTGGGTGCGTGTGTCTGTCTGTGTGTCTGTGTCTGACGGGGGGGGGGGGGGGGGGCGGAGAGGAGATGCGGTGGTGCTTGCCACATCAAGCACCACACTCTGCAGCTCTTGGCATCAGCACCTCCATGCACTCATCCCACCCACTGACCCACTGAGCCTTGAGTAAGCCAAGATCTTTCTGTGCTTCATCCCAAGCAATCCTGGCCCAGCTCCGTGTCTGCAGGTCCCCTAAAGATTTGTGGGCTCCAGCAGAGGATCCCCAGGTTCCCAGGTGACTCCGAAGGACACTCTTCAGGGTCAGTCCTCTGGGTTTGAAGCTGCATGGGAAAAATCCAGCAGCAGGCGCTGCCCACCCACATTCATTCGCAGAGCAAATAGACAGCGAAAAATGTCTTCTCGCTATGTGAGGAAACAGATTTTGTTGGGTTTTTTTGTGTTTTTTTTTGAGGGAGCTGTTGAAGCTGGAGCCACCATAAACAGGGGGCGCCGAGCTATTGTGAGAATCACTCAGTTTGGCATCGGGTTCAAAGAAAGTTCAGCCTCTTACTCTTCCCACACCCACTGTTTTCTGAAGAAAACTGGTGAGAACCACGCAGAAGCGTGAGTGTTAACCTCTGGTCTTTGATGTGTGTCCACCTCAGGCATCCCCGGCCCGAGCTCTGTGGAAGGACATACATTGTTGTGGTTTCCTCACCCCTCCTGGCATGTCTGCACTGAAGTGCTTTCAGATTTGGCACCTCCCACTGAAACCCACAAGTGTCTCCTCACTGGGGAGGAATTGGACCTTCTCAGCTCAAAAGATGGACCAGGCGGGACAGGCCCAAGGTGGCCACCTTCCAAGAAGGGAGGCTCCTTTTTATCCAGACCAGGTTGGTTATGTGGGCGTGTGGGGCTGAATTTCATCACAAGCTCACTTTTCACTTAAACATAGATGAAATGGTATCTTTGCTTTTTTAATGAAATCACCGTGAGCTACAGTTACAAAACTTTCATGTTTGAGTTTGAGTCATACAATGATAAAACACCTGTCCCTCCACAAGTGCACATTTACGATCAATGTCCCCAGTATTCTCCCCCACTTTCCAACCCTACCCCTGACTGCATGGCAGACAATTTTCTCCCATACTCTATCTCTACTTTTGGGCATTATGGTTTGCAATACAGACACGTTTGGTCCTTTATCTGCTTTCAGCACACATCTCCCATCCTGCACGATCCCTCCAACCATCATTGACTTAGTGATCCCTTCTCTATTCCAGCGCCTTCTCCCTCAGCTCATGAAACAGGTTTCCAACCATGGAGCAATCTTCCTGGTCCTTGTCTCTACTGTCCTTGGGTATCAGTCTCATGTTATTTTATATTCCACAAATGACTGCAGTCATTCTATGCCCCTCTCTTTCTGACTTACTTCACTTAGCATGATACTCTCCATGAGAGATGGTGTCTTTAATGGAATTCTTTCACAAACCAGGATTCGCTCTGGCTGTGCTTGGTCTTCAAACCCTGAGTTGGCATCATGCTGGTGCAAAAGACCGCACAGTTAGATCATGTCGCAATAGCACTACACAACAAGCAGGCAACACGGCCGACCTGAGTTCGATTCCTCTGATCCTCTCGGAGAGCCTGGCTAGCTACCAAGAGTATCTTGCCCACATAGCAAAGTCTGGCAAGCTACCCGTGATGTATGTTCAATATGACAAACACAGTAACAACAAAGTCTCATGATGGAGACGTTACTGGGCCCGCTCGAGAAAATTGATGAACAATGGGAGGACAGTAATACAGTGAACAAGCAGTCTGGAGCCAGAAACTCAAATCCTAGTTCACAAGTCTGCAGTTTGACTAGGAACTTCTTTGGGACTCACTCATGCTAGGTCCACTGATGCGTCTGCTGGTGCTTGGCCTCTGCTCCAGGGAGTGCCAGTCACATGCTTGCAGCCTGGATGGCTGCCAGATCTCAGCAGTTACATTCCTGTGTCTGGTCAGTTGGTTGGTCAAAGAGGGGCTGTTGAGTGGTGAGAGTGAGGCCTTCGTTTCTGAGCTGACACATCTCTTGGCCTTATTCTGTTGATTGAAGCAAGTCACCGATTTGAGGGAGAGGTCATAAGGTCATGTTGTCAGGGTGTGGGGACCAACAAAAGTGAAAAATTTGGGAACATTTTTGCAGTTATCACAGAATAAGAGGCCCCTCCCTCCCTATTGCCCCCCCCCCCCCACGCACACACACACACACACACATTCAGTCTCAATTCTCACTTGTCATCTTCAGGAAAATTTTTGCCTTCTCTCCAGACACAAAGACACATATGACTTCTCATGGATCACTGTGATAGCAAAAAGAAGAATGTGTTTTTTAAAAGGGAAAGGGCAAGGGGTTGGAGCGGTAGCACAGCGGGTAGGGCATTTGCCTTGCACGTGGCTGACCTGGGTTCTATTCCCAGCATCCTATATGGTCCCCTGAACACTGCAAGGAGTAATTCCTGAGTGCAGAGCCAGGAGTAACCCCTGTGCATCACCGGGTGTGACCCAAAAAGCAAACAAAAGGGGGGGGTGGTTGGGAAAGGGCAAGAACAAGGAGAGGACAGACTCAAGAACTGCATAACCATACCCTGGAAGACAGGGCCACAGAACATAAGTCACCCACATATCTGGCTGAAGCCACTTGAAGTTTAACTGTGGCAGTTTATGATAATGGGGCTTGGGGCATCTGCCAGGACCTGGGAGAGGATGGCAGAGGTGGGAAACTTGCACTTTTCTCTTGATTACTCATCAATACAATAGGCTTGTTCAATTGCATGCAGTTTGGCAGATTTGTTAAATCTGGGAAGAACACATTCACATCAGTTGATGACTATCTACATTTCCCAATATACCAGCAAATATCCAGTTCTAACCAGCTGATTCATAACAAAGTGGTTGTTATTGTCTTCCCCAGAGGGTCCACCATGCAACCTTCAGCAGGCCAAAACAAAGCTAGGGAGGGGGCTGGTAGAAAGCCATGCTACTCAAAGTTCCTGCTGCCCTTCCTTGGGGCTGGCCCAGGTAGGGTCTCCCATCCTCCTGACCCAGACCTGTGTGAGAAGAGAGCACCCTACATTCCACAGGGGAATGATCATCGAGAAAGAAGGGTTCGACAAGATCAGATTCTAGTAACAAAAACACAAGTCCAATTTTCTTTTCAGAGGAGGCCCACACTAAACTGTGCTTGGGGCTTGCTCCGAATGAAGTTCTGAGGACCATATGCAGTACCAGAGATCAAACTGAGACTGACAATAGTCTAAGGCATAGCTGTACCCTTGTATGATGCCTCTGGTCCTTGGATCTTTTCATCTGTAGAAAATGGATATTTTTTAGTATTACAGGTATAGACCCTGGCCTTCAAGTACTACCACTGCCAACACCATTACAACAAGGAAAAGCTATCTCTATACACCTTGTTGAATCCTTTTTCCTCTTTTTGGCTCTTGGTGGTAGCTTGGCAGTTGAAGGATTGAGTAACTGGGGGTCGTTGAAAGACAGGTTAACTTACAGAGTAATAGCTAGGTTTTCAAAACCTAGTAATAGCTATCAGTTTCAAAATATGACCACAAAATTACTTGGCATCCTCTCATAAGAGGTTGGATCTATGACCACTCCTCTTGAATATGGGCCATCCTGTGTCTGCTCTTACATAACAGCCAAAGTAACACTAGGTGACTTTTGGTGCCACATCAGAAAAATAACAGCTTGACTCTGGTTCTCTTCAACACTCGCTTAGGGGAAGCCAGGTGCTATGTAAGAAGCCTGAGTCCAGTGAGGTCTCTACACTAAAAAGTCCATGGACTGGCACTCTGGTTTGCAGCTAGCATCAGCTCTGGCCACAAGGGCGGAACCCTCAGGCCAGCTTTCAGTCATCCACAGCCGCAGCCATTGTTTACCTCACACAGGAGCCAGTCCCAGAGATGCCAGGCCAAGCCACAAAATGATAAGCACAGGCACAGAAGGACTGTTGTACTGCTGTGTTTTGTGGCAACGGTAATTGGGCCATCATGGAGCCAAATACAAGCAAGCTCTGAAGATCACTTCTTGTGTTCGGCTGCGTATGTGCCAAGACAGAGAACATCACATCTCACCCAAAATAGTTTCACCAGGTATCCAGGAAGAAAATTTGACTAATATTTTTCTTCACATTCTTCTTCCTCACCTCCCACTTGTTCCTCACCTGCTCTGAGTCTCCCTTGATCTTGCCTTGGAAGCGACCCCTATTGAGGCCACCACCAGCATCTGCGGGGCCAAGTCCAGAAGCTCTTCCTGTCCTCGATTTCCTGCCTTCATTTTCCTATTCTCTGCTTCAGTCTCATCAGGACTGATCATCCTTCCTCTTGAACTCTTTCATTTGCTTGGCACCCAGGGTTCCCTTCCTTTCCCATGTCTCTTTCCTAAATTGTCACTCCTTGTTCTGTACAGGCTCCACTAATAGGAAGTCGAGGATGGTGGTGACATCGCATCCTCCCTCTCACTTTTTCTTCTCATCCTCCCTCTCATTTTCTCTTCCCGTCTCTACCTCTCTCAGTCCCATCTTCAACTCTCCTTTCTCTCCCTCTCACCCTTTCATTCCCCACTTTTCTCTCTCTCCCCTTTCTGCCTCTCTCATTCCCTTTCTTTCTTCTGCCTCTCACCCTCCTTCTCACTTCCCCCCTTTTCTCCCTCTCCTCTCTATTTTCCCCACTCCATCTCTCCCTGTCTCCATCTCCATCTCTCCTTCTCTTTTTCCCTCTCTTCACCTCTCCTCCCCCTCTTCGTTCCACTCTGTCTTGACCTCAGCACCTCCCATGCACATGACTGCCATCTTCATGCAGGTGATGTCTGTCCTTGACCTCTGAACTATACCCTTGCATAGGTATCTAGGGTACCTCTCTATTTGGATAGCTCTCTATTTGGATAGCTCTCTATTTGGATAACTTGATTCCTACCGCATCCAGGAATTGATTCTTCACACTATTCCTTTCTTCCCCAATTAGGAGAACCCTAACCACCCAGAAGTAATCTGACAACCTAAGTCATCCTTGATTCTTTCCTTTATCATGACCCTCACCTTTAGCTCGTGTCTCCCCAAAATAATTGTACTCCATAGTACTTTTTATTAAAGTTTTGTGGCAGATATCTCTGAATAAAAACAGTATATCAGTTCAATAGATGTCCAAAATACTATAGTATGCTCATAATTAGAGCTCTTACATGTTACAGTTGGAAAAAAGTTTACTCTGTTATGAATCAACCAGAACATACTTATCTTAAAGAGTTTTTATCCTTAGAACTTTGGTTTCTGAAAAAAAGTCATGATATTGTAGGGTTAAAACATGTAAACTACCACGAGACAAGCAAGAAATTCACACTTCCAAATAAAGCTCTCCTAAGGTCAGTAGTATGCTTGAGATCTGGTGACAAAACTGACATGAAACAAAGTTATTTTGATAGCATGCATTTTCTTGTTATGCAGCCTAATAATGTAATCTGAAAAAGATGGCTACAGTTATTTTCCACATATTTTGCCAATTCTCAATTTTTAGAAACCATGGAAGTAAAAGTGGCTCTTTGCAGCAAGGACTGAGTTTTAAAACAGTTTTTTCCTCCACAATAGATAACTTCTTAACAAGCAGACAATACATTTTCTGGAGCTGGGTTTCCTTCCAGACCCAAAACCGTCCTTCCAGACGGTTTCTATTTTTTGAAACCGTCAATTAGTGCAAACGCCTTTTTTAAAAAAAATAATAAGTAACTTTAGAAATTTAAGTTACTTAAAGTTTCAGTGGTCAAATATTCTTAGATGCATAAAATTTTGAGATGTTTCTGAATATCTATATTAATATAATATAAATATCACTTAATCACTTATCACTTAACTTCCCTTTAGTCATCGATTTGCTCGAGCGGGCGCCAGTAACGTCTCCATTTGTCCCTGTCACGTGCTAGTGTAGCCCAATGGCATCTGTTCGCTCTGGGAACATGAAGAGCATCAAACCGATCGTTCATGATCTTGACGAAGAAGTCTGACCATCTGGTAGGTGGGCAGCCACGCGGTCTTTTGACATCCCGTGGAATCCAGTCAGTAACAGCTCTAGTCCAGCGGTCGTCTTTAAATCTCATTACGTGACCAGCCCATCTGATTTTTGACACCTTGGGAAATGAGACAGCATCCCTGATTCTTGATTGTTGACGGATGTCAGAACTCGGGATTCTTTCTCTCATTTGAGTGAAACGTGATATTCCAAGCATAGCTCTTTCTATTCTTCTTTAGGAGACCTGAATAGCATTCTCATCCTGTTTGCATAGGGCCCAGGTCTCTGAGGCATATGTTAATGCAGGAAGAACAGTGAAATCAAAGAGATGTGCCCGGAGCCAGAGGTTCTTCGTCCTCTTAGCTATTTCTTCGACGTTCTTGAAGGCGTTCCAAGCCACTCTCTTCCTCCTGCACAGCTCAGGTGCCAGGTCATTTGTCATGTTGACTTCTCGACCTGGTACACATAGCTGTTGCATTCGGAGATGGTAATTCCATTGAGAGCAAATGGGGCATCAGGAACGAGGCTGTTTCTCATAAACATTGTCTTTGTAAGATTCAGCTGTAGTCCTACCTTTCCACATTCACGGTCAAAGTCGGCCAGCATTTGTGCCGCTTGGCTGATGTTTGGTGTTATTAAAACAATGTCATCAGCAAAGCAGAGGTGGTGTAGTTGCTGACCATCTATCTTCACTCCCATTCCTTCCCATTTCAGTCATCGCATGATGTTCTCGAGGGTGGCACTGAAGAGTTTTGGTGAAATGGTATCACCCTGATGAACCCCTCTCTTGACATCAACGATCACTTCTTTGTAGAATGGTGAGATCCTGGTAGTGAATCTGCAATACAGCACACGGAGGATCTTGATGTATTGGGCTTGAATGCCCTGATTGGCTAGGGCTTCAATGACCGCTTCCATCTCAACAGAATCAAAGGCCTTCTTTAAATCAATGAACATTAAACAGAGCGGCATCTTGAACTCCCGAGAAACCTCAATGAGCTTGGATATCTTGTGGATATGGTCGATGGTGCTGAATCCTTTGCGGAACCCGGCTTGCTCGCATGGTTGTCCTTCATCTAGTGTTCTGCCAATCCTATTTAGGATGACTCGAGTGAACAACTTGTAGGTGACAGACAATAGGCAGATCGGGTGATAGTTGCCAATGTCATGGATGTCTCCCTTCTTGAACAGTAGTACAGTCCTGCTGGTTTTCCATTGGGACAGAACCTTGCATTCAGACAGGTAGCGAGTGAAGAGCCGAGCCAGTGTATTGATGAGTACTGACGGCAGGTTCTTCAGGTGTTCAGGTCTGACCTTGTCTGGGCCGGGTGTTGTTTGTTTCTTTACCGACGAAATGGCGTGTCGGATTTCGGAAGGGAGAACATTGGGAACGACATATCCATCCTGTGGAATTTGGTATGTCGGCAAGTGGACATGGCTATCGAAGAGATTTGAGTAGAAGTCATGGATAATCTTCTCCATTGTCGTTCTGGAGAATGTGATGGATCCATCAGGACGTCGGAAGGCAGTCATCTTGGTCTTGTAGTTGGCGAAGGACAGGCAGGCATTACGAATACTTTTCCCAGCTTCTGCCGCATCTACCAGTACTTCTGCTGCATCTACCAGTACTTCAGACCTCAAAGAGAGAAGAGCAGATAATATAAATATATTGTTCAATAAATATCAAACCATATTTATCTTGTTGCCTTCCAACAAATTATCCAAATGTGCAAATAACTAGCATAAATGGCTTTATTTTATCTTTGCACTAGTTAAGAATCTTGAAAGACTTGAGCAATTTTCTGTTTTGAAGGCTAGAATTAATTCTGATTGGTAGGATAAAAGTTTTACATTTAATTTTATATGTAAAATAGGTTTTTTAACTTTTGCCTCAATTATTTCAAAGCACAACGTTTATAGGATTGATATTCTAACCCTTTCACACAGAAAAAGACACACATGAACCATTAGACACAGAAAGGAACCCTTTGTTTTTACTAAATTTCAAGATACTGGCATAAGAAAACATTTGAACATTTATGAAAACATGAGAAAACTTTCTTTGATTTTAATTTTTATAGCTTCTGAACCTCTGTTATTTGTAAAGCAGTCTAATTCTTCACAGAAATTGGCTAAGGCTTATAGGATTACTGTATCACTGTTATCCAGTTGT
Organism: Sorex fumeus; assembly: GCF_029834395.1. NCBI lineage: Eukaryota > Metazoa > Chordata > Mammalia > Eulipotyphla > Soricidae > Sorex > Sorex fumeus. The sequence continues at coordinate 47,414,045 of NW_026606129.1, read as the reverse complement.
TTTTCGATTTATTCAAGTGTGTGCTAGTAAAGTCTCCGTTCGTCCCAGTCCTGAGATTTTAACAACCTCTCCTTACTTGGGCAGGAGAGATAGCACAGCGGTAGGGCGTTTGCCTTGCACGCAGCCAACATGGCCGACCCGAGTTCGATTCCTCCGCCCCTCTCGGAGAGCCCGGCAAGCTACCGAGAGTATTCGATATGCCAGACACAGTAACAACAAAGTCTCCAATGGAGACGTTACTGGGCCTGCTCGAGCAAATCGATGATCAACGGGAGGGCCTTTACTTTTACTTTTACTTTACTCCTTACTCATCTTTCCCAAAGTATTGGAGGCTCTTTCAGGTTCAGGGGAATGAGATCCGTTATTATTACTGTTTTTGGCATATCGAATACGCCAAGAATAGCTTGCCAGGCTCTGTCATGTGGGCGGGATACTCTTGGTAGCTTACCGGGCTCTCCGAGAGGCATATACATACATACACACACATATATATTTCTCTATCAAATATGGTATTGTAATTATGGAAAATGGGTAAGGAGTGTCTTATGATGTGTCACAGCTGCACGGTCCAGGAATATGTTCACTCATATATGAGGCTCAACCCGAGCATGTAGAAAGTGGCTTGGAGTGTGACAGGGTTTGGGTATTGGAGGTCAGCTGCCGGGACTGGGTCCCTTGGGGCAGGGAGGGCTCTCACATGCCCCCCTCTGGGGCACCCCGAGTGAAAACAGCCTGCCGTGGAGTCCCTTATAGGCTTATAAGATAAAGTCCTGCATTTGTTTTCAGGGAGGCCCAATCTTAGCTTTTGCTTTTGGCTCCAGCTCTGCTGCCCTTCCTAATCAGTACAGGTTCTCAAGAGAATTTCAGGTGTTAAGAACAATTTTATTTTTTACAATAAGAAAAAAGAATGAAAGGAGAGTGGCTGAGGTGGGTCAAGAAAGACAGGATGAGGCCCACCATGGCTCCTCCACTCCTGAACGGCCATGATCTCAGAGGCACACAAACCAATCTCAGAACCCAGCAGCTTCTGGCAGAAATACTTCTGCACTGGGAACTAAGCTACAGCCCCGTGCCGCCCCGGGAGGGGAAAGGTGTTTGTCCCTCCGCCTTTTCCCCCTTGGCAGCAGCATGGTGACCGCCATCCGTAGAGCCTGTTGAACAGAGAGGTACGAGCTTGCATTGACAGGGCATGTGGGGCCTCTCAGGATGGGGGGCAGAACCAGCCATTCCCCTCACTCGGACGAGACCTCAAGTTGCCGCCCATGAACGGCTCCTCCGCTCCTGAACGGCCATGATCCCAGAGGCACACAAACCAATCTTGGAACCAGTGGCTTCTGGCAGAAATCCATCTGGACTTAATTACTAAAATACCAAAAATCCAAAATCGTGCGGCCATGACAGACATCAAATGTTCTTTATTATCAGCAATAGGAAACAAATTATCTAATGATGCCTTTTCGGAAGGTCTGGTTATTGGGGGGAAATTCCAAATAATAATAGTCGGTCTTCTGTTGAAAAATTGAATGTAAGCAAAGTAAAGAAAGAGTAAAATGAAAATCATCTGCCACACAGGCAGGGGTATACTGGGATTCTTGGTCATGGAACATGTGCACTGGTGAAGGGATGGGTGTTTGATCATTGTATGACTGAGACTCAAACCTGAAAGCTTTGTAACTGTTCTCACAGTGATTCAATTAAAAAAAAAAGGGGGATCAGTCTAGTCCTGGCAGTGTTCAGGGTATCATATGGGATGTTGGGATTGAACCTGGGTCAGCTGCGTTCTGAACCCACCACCTTGCAACAAGATCAGGAACTGTCTCACAGCACAGCATTTTTGCTATGGCAGCACTCAAGGCCTTGCCGAGTGTCCCATATTTGAAGGGATCAAATATGATGAGTACGTTTTTTTTCTTTTATCTGCACCCTCCCTCTGCAACTCCATTTAATCACTCAGGAAATCACAGAATGTGAAACAGGAAAAGCTGCCAAGGATCATCAGCTGGACCCCTTGCATTAGGAAAGAGCAGAAAGCACACTCCGTCTAGATATTTCACTGTTTTAAGTCTAGGGTGGGCCGTGATCAGAGAGTTTTTGATCACATGCAGTGCCCACCTCATCTGTGTGCAGAGCCGTGAAGGAGGCAGACGAATGAAGTCTCCCCTCCACTCCCACTCAGCATGTATGTTCATCACACCAGAGGGACCTGGAATTCTCCAGACTCTGCTGCATCCACCATGCACTGGAGTGCATGAATCAACCTATTCCACAGGAAAGGTAGACAAAAGTTGGAATTTTGAGAAGTGTCCAGCAGGGAGCTTTGAGCACCTGCGGTGTGGTCCACCCATGTCCCTGGGTAAAGTTTAGGAAGCTGTACCCAGAGTGAGGGCTGCTAGCACCTCTGCTGAGAAGGTTTGGGACCCGGGCAGAAGCTGAGATCCTGCCTGGGAGTGAGGTCAGGTTTTCGCCTTCCCACGCCTACCATGGCACTCTGCTTTTGGAAACTTCTGAAATCCTCTCCCAGGCCTCCCACAGCTCCCGATTAACTTCCTAACTCACTCCTGACCCATCGAGGTGGATGAGTGCCTAACCCAGAGCTGTTCAGACTTGAGGGGGGCTGGTCAAGCACATCTACAAGCCAAGGGTGCTGCATGTGGTGCCCCTGGACACAGCCCGAGAAGGTCCCACCGGGCAGTGCGTGGCCTGGCATGGAGCCACTTCCCTGCAAACATTTCATCCATCATTATAAAGACCATAAGTCTTCCTGATGTCCCTAGGTACTGAAGGGAATTTCCTCATATGTAATTTTCAAAATGAATCTAGTACACAAGAACAAAACATGCTTAGCCAAAGTCCCCCGAGCAACTGAGATTTTGAAAAGGAAGAAAAAGTCAACCACAGATGCCTACTTTACATTCACAGATCCCCGCACATCTTCTGTCCAGAGTCAGTGCCACTGTGAGGGTGCAGAGGAGTTTTGTTTCCTTTCGTTCCTGTGGGGGGCCACACCCGACTGCGCTGAAGACCCTGCAGTGCTTTGTATTGAATCTGAGACAGGCTCAAGATGGCCTGCCAAAGCTGACTTCTTTGGGCAGTCAGCTCTCTTGGGGATGTTAGTCCCATTCTGTGTGGCTTGTGTGACTTGAGCTCAGAGAGGTCTCAGGGAAGGTCGCAGATGAGCCATGTGGAGTTAACATGGAGCAGGTTTCTGAGGGTTTGTATGTGAACAGGTGGCACCTCTCGTTCTTCTCTCTCTCACTCTAGCTTGAAGATCCTGTGGTGGAGACCGCCACAGGCCACAGCCCAGCGGGATCAGAGCCCCATTTACCAGTACAAGACATGGGACAAGAATATGTCCTTTTTTGCCAAAGGCATGTTCCCTATTGCTCTCCTAGGGGCTGCTGAAACTGACCTGGACAGTCTGTTATCAAAGATTAATGATAATCAACCAAGCTGCTGGAGTGATAGTACAGCGGGTAGGGCATGTGCCTTGCACATGACAAACCCGGATTTGAATCCCAGCATCCCATATGGTCCCCCAAGCACCACCAGGAGTAATTCCTGGTGCAAAGCCAGGAGTAACCCCTGTGCATCGCCAGGTGTGGCCCAAAAAGCCAAAAAAGAATTTTTTTAAATTATAATCAACCAATAGTAGTGGATGTAGACATGAGAAACCAGGAGGGGCTGGCTGCTCAGAGTAAGCCAGAAATGATGCCTTTGTTCCCGAGTCCTGCTCAGAAAACACCACGAGGAACGTGCTGTCCTGGCCCTGCTGAAATTCAACACTGCATGTGGAGCCCTATGGAAAGGACCCTCAAATCCTGCCAGGCCTTGACCCAAGTGGCGGTCTTTGATAACTGCTTCTCAGAGCCAGAGTGAGTGTAACTGCAGTCTGAAGGAACATTGCCTGGCCCAAACCCCCAGTGACAAGACAGAGGATGATGGCTACTTGCAGAGGAGGAACCACATGACCTTCCTCAGATTGTCTCCCTTAATTTCCCCCCTCATGCTGTAAAAGGTCTTTCCCTGTCAGTCCAGTGAGGAAGAGGATGGAGAGCGAAAGGAAAAATGCAAAGGCAAGAGAGCAGGCTGTCACCAGGGCCACACGCGTGCTTGTTCCCAGTGACTGGCTGGCTTGGAGAAAGGCTCTGACCCAGTTCACAGCTCTGACTTCTCCAGTCTCTAGGGGGCCTGCCACCCCATATGCTCTTGATGACTGGGCCATCAGGGCCCGGCTCCTGACTGAGGTCCCACGAGGCCCCAGAATGTGACTGGAGGAACTGTGCTTTCTGCCAGGCAGGTGGGGCCAAGGAAAGGGGCAGTGCCTCGACCCTTGAAGGTGAATTGGTGTCTGTGGTGCTGAGGATGGACCCTAGGCCTTACGGATCTAAGGCCAGAGTGTCATTTAAAGCTCAGTGAATCTGATTTGAGAAATGAAATGAAAAAGTGACTCGTTTGCAGTGACTAATGGAAGGTTCGTGTTTAAGTGTTTACAACTTGAAATATTGGTTAAAGGGAACAGTTAATTATTCGTTTTCCTCAAGCATACTGTTGTGTTTATTAATGTCCAGGAAGAGTGGAGTAAACAAGAGAAGCTGGTCTTGTTCTTAAAATGTTGTAAACCTCTACAAGAATTTGAAAATTGTGAGTGTAGAATAAGAAAAAAGGTTTAAGAAAGAATCCAGTGTGTCCTTTTGCGCTTTCATGGGCTTATCTAGCTACGCTTTGGGGACCTTGAAATGCCAAGGAATGAGCCTGGGTCTCTGGATTGAACTCCAGCACTTCATGTGGTGCTGGAAGTGGAAGCAGAAGCACATGTATGGAAAGCAGAGGATTAGCCTGGAGCTATTCCTCTTGATTAGTGCATCTTTCTTTATTCTCCAGTGTTTATATGAGCTGCAGTTTATTTCATTATTTGGAGGCCACACCTGGCTGTGCTCAGAGTTTCCTTCCTGGCTCTGATCCTAGGAATCACTCCTGAGAGTGCTTGGGGAATCCTATGGGATGCCTGAGATCTAACTCAGGCTGGCCACGTAAAAGGGAAGCACTGTATAACCTCTCTGAACCAGAAATGCAGATTGGAATAACTGAGATGCTGCCAGAGTTTACTTCATACGAATTTGGTTATGTTTCTTGATTAGGGTTGTAAATGTTCCTAAGGATTTTTGTATCTTGAATGACCAGTCTTTTACAGTGTCAAATTTGAAGTTTCTTCTCTTGGCATTTGGTCCACTTTTTATAATGATTGAGGATATTGCAAATACATTATTGTTAAAAATATAACCTACCTCTCACAGGGCTGGGACCTCGTATTAAGTGCCAAGGATTGAGCCCTGTTCAGGTACACACTGTCTTATCACTCCATCTTATCAGTCCTTCTCTTTTGAATTTGTGAATGCTGAAAAAACCCTGGCTGTTTCAATGGACTTAGCACCAATGGTTAAGACAGACAGAACAAAACTAAAATGGACTCTCCCACTCACACAATCAAGCCTTATAGAGGAACATTAAATCAAATGTGGGTTCAGGTTGGCCAGGAAGCATATTCTAGGAAAGAAGGGTGTGAAGACAGGCACATCCCTGAGTGTCAAGTCTAAACCAAATTCCATCAGTGAATCAATACAAAATAAGTTGGTGAGAACCAAGTCAAGATTTCAGAGAGTCAAGAAAACTCAGGAAAGAGCCAGGTTCCGGACAGAGCCAGCAGGACCCTATCTGGGGATAGAGCCCACGACAGGAGGAGGGGGCGAGGGTTGGAAAACAAGATGGCCGATAGAGCAGAGGAACCTAAGGCAAGGGCCCCAGAGAGGGGAGAATCAGTGAAAGACACGGTGGGGGAGGGGCCGTGGGCACCAGGCCCTGTGGAACCCTGTGGGGTTCTCCCATCCTTTGTGATGCAGGCGATGCTATATAAGCCAGAGCCGCTTGCTCATACCTCAGTTGCCTCAGGCAGCTTGCCAACACGATGAGATTCCTCATATGGACTCTGATCGTTTGGTTGGGTTATTGAAGTGAGAAAATGTTGAACTCCGAGTCGATGTTTATAGACACCATTCCCTTTTTCTATGAAATGTTTGCACGGGGCTTCTGTCTATTTTGCTACCTGGCAATAAAATCCTTTTATACCTTCTGAAAAAAGAAAGAGGACAAAAAGGTAGGAGACAACACCAGCGCCTCAACAAGTTTGGATGGTGGCACTGAGGGCTGGTTCTGCTTGCACATCACAGAACGAGCTTGCTTGCTTCAGAGGAACACCTTGGTTGGGTAGTCTGAGGAGAAGGTAGCACCTCACTCTCCTAGGAAGGCAGGCTGCGGGAAGGGTTTTTGGGCAAGACAGGGCTCCCCTGAATTTCATAGACTATTGGGAGGGGTGGCAGGTTCCCAACTCAGAACCCCCAACTTCTGCATTGACCCAGAGTCGGATTCCCTCTCTGGAGACTTTAAAGTTCTCAAGAGAAAAGAAATCTCCCAGAGAGACCTCTGGGGTTGGGGGTTGGGTGGGCGGCATCAAACCTTCTTCCATGTCAGGTGTAAGGAGAGCAGAGTAGGGATTGGAGCCCTGGACCGGAATTCGTGTCCTGAGACAGAGAGCATGGGAAACACAGGTCCTGCCCTGCCAAGCTGCCTCTGGGCAGGGGCCATAGTTGTTCCTAGATGAAAACCGAAAAAGCAGAACCAAAGCAAAGGGTTTGGTCACATCTAATGATGACTACAAGGCACAAAGCCACCTGTTGCAGCAGGACTTCTGTTGGTTTGGGTTCATAGTGTCAATGAGTTTGAGAGAGGGAAAAACTGGTCCCAAATGCTTATTGATTTTTGTCTTCTCGTTGCCAGAAAAGAGCCAGAAAAAAGAAAAGGAATGTGTCCCTCAGGAGTGAGTTTCTGCCTTTCCCACCTGCACCCTCCCGGGGTGAACCCCTTCCACCTCCACCCTCACTCCATTCTCGCAGTCCCAGGGCCCTGGTCTCTGAGGGTGGCCGTTTCTTCCACAGAGCATCCCTGAAAGCAGGACCCTCAGAGGAGCTGCTGAGGGGAAGGTGGGCACAAGCCGAGACCCTTGTCAAATCCTGCTCTGCCCAACCCTGGGCACTGAGGCAGGGAGGCACGAGGTGATGAGTGCTGCCCACTAGGTGGCCGTGGGAGATGAGAGAAGACAGACTCCTGATCTGAGTTGGTCAGAATAGAGGGAGTTGGCAGGGATCAGAATCCCTTGGATCTCCTGCAGCTCTCCCAGGGAACAGGTGCGACGTTCATGAACTGACGCCACTCTCTTGGATTCCTAGGTGCGAGGTGCGACCTCACCACTGCAAAACTGAGGAAATTACTGACGAGCCTGAATCTGGACAGGTGACTGTGTCTGCGTCTCTTTCCTACCCTCTCAGAGGAGGAGTGCCGCTGGCCTGGTCTTGGGAGAGGCACAGGGACAGGGATAGGAGGGCAGGCCTGGGGGCAAGACTGGGGGCAGGTTGGGAAGTCAAAGCTGGAGACAGTGGGAAGGGGGGCAGGCTTCCGAGGCCCTCCTTCCCCAGCCCTCCCCACCCCCTAGGCTAGCAGCCCCTCCAGTCCCTGTTTGCCCCTCTCCATCTCTGTCCTTCCTGTTTTTCGCAGAACCCTCACCCAAGAGGAGGGTAACCTCACATTTAATGTGTTACAATCAAGCCCTGTTCTAGCAGGGCCCTGCAACCCTAGACCACGCACTTTCTAGTAGATCGTTTTTGGACTTAACGTTTGAATGTTTTTCCCTCCTTATTCCTGTTCGGTGTTCAGCCTCCCCCGGAGATCCCGTTCCCATTCCTCTGGTCCAGGCTCCCCCGTCAGCCCGCTCCTTCCTCTGCACTCTCACCCCTGTGTGGGGTACAGTCTGTAAATCCCCCCTGGGGGGCTCCATATGTTCCTCCATATGGAGGCAGAACAGTTGCCTCAGGCCATGGGACTCTGACATAGTTGGGTGGGACCCTGAATTGGGTAGGAAGAAGAACTTGACGTTAGGGGGATTGGGGATCCTGACCTGGGTGAGGGAAAGGACCTGACTGGGGGCCTTAGTGGAATCTGAATGGGGTAGGGAGTGGACCCCAATTGACTTGGAGTCTGGACCCTCACCCAGTAGGAGCAGGGCCCAGCATCAGCAGAGAAGCTGCCTTCTTGTGCTGGAAAACATCCTTTCAACTGGACAGTGATGCACTCAGGGCTCATGGCAAAGGCTCCTTATCAAGTGATTTTCTTCTCCAAGTCGGTCCTCAGGCTGCCCGTCGTCGGTGGCGGTGTGACCTAACTCAGGACAGAAGTGCTTAGCTGATGAACTGAGCAGGAAGAGAGGTGAGCAGACAGTCACCTGGCCCCAGGGTGAACTCAGGCAGAAGAAAGTGCAAGATTCTCAGGGGTGTGACAGACAGTGAGATAACCAGAGAGGAGGAAAGATGGACCTTGTGGCTGAAACAAGGTCCCCACCCTGTCCCCACCTCTCATGCCCAAATTCTTCGGGTACTACTACGCTGATGCTCTATGAGCTCTGCACTTCATCCTGCTGTCTTTCGTAGTGGTGCGAGCGCCAGACTAGACCTGTGGGGCTGTGTCAGCTTGGCCTTCGCCTCACTGGGCAAAGTTATCCTGATCCCTTTCCTTCTTATCTATCACATCCTGCCCAAAGTGTGTCCTGTTCTTCTGTCAGCAAGGAGATGCTTCTTCCAAGAATCACAGCGGTGGTGTTCTGCTGGGCCTCAGAGACCAGAGCACCTGCAGCCCCTCGATCCACCATGAACACTATGTTTTAGGATAAGGTGGTACATATACCCGCTTTCACTACATGATGATATTTTCACCTGAGAGGAAAGAGTCTCTGAACAATACACCTGCATGTTGGACACAGCACTCTCCTGTCCCAGAGACACCATCTGACAAACGTTCAATCTCAGAGGACCAGGAGGGAAGGAGACTCACAGGGACTCCAAAATGGGGGACTTTTTTGATGGTGCTTGGGCTGTTTTTCCCCAAAACTTTTGGAATACCTTTGATAAACAATATTACATCTTTTGATACCTTTGATACCTTCGGAATAATTTTGTTTTTAATTTTTTGGTCATTCCTGGCAATGCTCAGGAATTACTACTGGCTCTGCACTCAGGGATCACTCTTAACAGTGCTCAAAGGACCATATGGGATGTTGGAGATCGAACTGGTTGGTCTGTGCACATGGCAAATGGCATGCCTGTTGTACTATCACTATCCCCATTTCTGAATAACTTTTGATAAAGAGGAAAATGGAGGCTTGAGAGACACTGTACAGTGTCAGGCACTTTGCTTGCTTGCTCAGCAAGTGGTAGAACAGTGACAGTTTGGTCTCTGGACACTTCCAAGAGTGATCCCTGAGTGCAGATCCATGAGTAAGTCTTGAGCACATCTGGTATGGCCCAAAATCAATCAATCAAAGCAAAATCAAAACACAATTCAATTCAAACCCCATTACTGCCACAATTTCATTGGGTTTCTGTTTGCATGTTTGTTTGTGGGCCCCACCTGAATTTGTTCTGGGGTTGCTCCTGGCCCTTTATTTTGGCTGATCTTGAAGGGTCACCAGGACAGCACCTGTCTCAACCCCACACAAGAAATCATCTTACAGAGGAAATCGTGGCCCAAGATTGTTCTCCTTTTAACACACAGTCACCGTCGCATACACAAAGCCTACAAGTGGAAGATTGCCCTTGGGATAGACTTGGTCTTCAAATATTAAGGGAAAAATGATTATATATTCTACTATACATGCATATATACACCATATATATGCTATATATATAGTTTTGGGTCTAAACCAGTGGTGCTTAGGGCTTACTGCTGGCTTTGCACTCAGGGATCACTCAGGGCCAGTGGGAGGGTCGGAATATGATGGCAGGGGAAAGTCAGAGCCCCAGAGTGGGAGACACGGTTGGTCTGAAGGCAGGGGAGAGAGGAAATCAACGCAGAAGCTTTCCCTGTAGTTTTCAGGAGATAGAGTGTGGGTGCGAGTTAAAGGGACTCAGCAGTGAGGTTCCCACCATCCTGGGTTGGTGGGCTGCGGCCAGTTGCCTGTTTCTGCTGCAAGTGAGGGGACTGATGTGCTGGGATCTCAGGGGTGAGTATCCAGTGGAGGGGGATGCAGGGCAAGAAGGTGACTCAGGGGCAGGGCCCTGTTCTCCAGCCGAGCACTGCATCCTGAGCACCCCCAAGACTGTCCCCTCAGCCCCGAGGCCATAGGCGCCCTGATGTGCCTCAGATGTGCTCAGGATCACAGGAGGTGCTGAAGATGGAACTGGTGGGCCATGGGCAGGGCCCTGCCTTCCCCTGTATTAGCTCGCCCGTGGCTTTGAAGCACTGTGGAAGGAAGTCAGATGTGAGTCCCGGGCTGGTAGTGCTAGGTGCTCTCACATGGCTCCGTCTTACTTCAGTAAGAATTAGTCACAGGGCGGGGGAGACAGGACAGCAGAGAAGGCCCTTGCCTCAAGGCCACGGTCATGGCTGTACAAACTTTACAGGAAGCAGGCTTTGGGTGCAGAATGACTGCTACCTAGAAATGGTGGTGCTCGTGCTATGCTGAATACCTATCTTCTCTGGCAGCAGTGAGGGGAACCCTGCAAACCCACAGGACAAGCACTGAAGGAAAGTGGGAAACCAGGGCCCATCCTCATACTGGTTGTCATGGAAACTCGCCTAGTCGTTCTGATCCAAGCAGACGTCCTCTTTCCCCTGAAAGTCAGCCAGCGACTCTCCGGAAAGATCTGACCTGCGTCTGAAGCCCTTTCATCTTTGGGCAACCTAAGCACAAAAGTTTGCAGAGCTGGCAGGGCACTGTGTGCAGCCCTCATGCTCCGTTCTCTGGGCAGACCCCAAAATGAACACGGGGCACGTTTCTGCTGTGAGAGGACTTGGCCACTTAGACACCTCCTCTGAGGGGAAGAAGGAGAAGTATTGAATTTCATGAATAAAGACTTAGAAATGTCACCTAACCAAACTGCAGCTGTGGGCTACAGCGCGGATGTAGCCTTCACCCCTGGACATCTTGCTGTTTCCTTGGAGACAGTGCGATTGTGATTTAGCCAGCAGGGGGCACCAGAGCAACCCTTTTGGCCCTTGCCTGTCTCCCAGGCAAACCCTTTGCTGGTCTGGCAGAAAGTGGTACCTGGTCAGAGACAGGAAGTGGTTAGTGACACAGTCCTGCAGGGCCTGCCCTTGGGTGTGCATGTCTGTAGGGTGCGTGATGCAGGCACGCACATGGTGTTTGCATGCATGTGTTTGTGACATGTTGGAGGATATTGTGTGGTGTGTGCATGTATGTGATATATGTGGCAAGGAAGGTGTAGCAGTGAGGGGATTGTGTGTGTGTAGCATGAATAATATGTAGGGGCAACTGTGTGAGGATCTGCATGTGGTATATGTGTGCATGACTGTGTGTTATAGTGTGAGGTATGTGTAGGGAGATGTGTAAGGGAGGTGTGTGGTGTATGTGTGGAATGTGTCGTAAGTATGTGTAGGGGATATTTATGGAGGAGAATGTGTGTCATCTGTATGTGCGGTGTGTACAAGAGTATGTGCATGGGTGGAATATGTTGATGTATGTGTGAATGAATATGGTGTAGCAGGGGTATGTGCAGGAGGATGTGAAGGAAATGTGTAGTATATATGTGTGCATGGGTACAGTATGTGTGTAGTGGAAAAAATGTGTTGAGTGTGTGGGGATGTGGAGGAAACGTGTGTAGAAAAAAGTGTGTGTGTCAAATGTGTGGTATTTGTAGTGTGCATCAAATATGTGGTTAGTATGTGCAGAAATGTGATGTATGTGTATAGGTCATTGGGAGACTGTAGCACTGTAGCACTGTCCTCCCATTGTTCATCAATTTGCTTGAGTGGGCCCAGTAATCTCTCCATTGTGAGACTTGTTGTTTCTGTGTTTGACATATTGAATACGTCACGGGTAGCTTGCCAGGCTTTGCCGTGTGGGCAAGATATTCTCGGTAGCTTGCCAGGCTCTCCGAGAGGGACGGAGGAATTGAACCCGGGTCGGCCGGGCAGGCCACGTGCAAGGCAAATGCCCTACCAGCCATGCTATCGCTCCAGCCTGATTGGGAGACTACGTAGTACATATGCATGAATGTGGTGTATGTATGTGGTAAGTAGTTATAGGGCATGCGGGATTGTGTGGCATGTGTGTGTGTGTGAATATGGTGTATGTATGTGGTGAGTGTGTATAGGGCATGAGGGATTATGTGACACAAGTGTGTGTGAATGTGTGTATGTGTGTGGTGAGTGTATATGGAGTATGGGGGATTGTATGACACATGTGTGCATGAATGTGGTCCGTGTGTGTGGTGTTTCTGTGGGGGTGTTGCAAAACAGCAAAGCTAATGAATGGCCATCGTGTATAGTGACTTCATCAGTAAAATTTATTCTAATGGAAGGATTATTCCATGTGTCTCACTGGGTTGGTGCAGCTAGGCTGGGAGCCACACACAGAATGTGGCCGTGTTCATACCTGTGCCTTCAGACCTCCAAGTTCAAGGTAAGGGAGAAAGGGGAAGGAATGGAGTGTCAGAGTCCAGTGTTATAGGTATCTGGGACACACTGGGAGCCCAGAGGAGTGACTGACCATATCAGAGTCCCACAGCACAGCACAGCTACAGGAGGACTTTTATTTAAAAAAAAATTGCATCTGAAAAGTGCCCCTATTTCTAGAAGTGAAACATCTAACCTCCATTACTCCCTGGAGCACACCTGCATGGGTTGTTTGAGCTGATGTCAGGAAAGATAATGTTCTAGGGGGGCATCTCTGAAGACCTTTGGTGTGATTGGGGTCTGCACATAGACTCTCCTCCCGCCTCCTGAATTAACAATGCTCAAAGCTGGGCACATTTTAGGGATTTGGGGGGGACTTTTTATGTAGTTAGGGTAAGTTTTCTAATTGAGGGTTATTTTTCCTTTTCTTTCTTTCTGCTCTTCCTCTTCATTTTTAGTTTAGGGTGTTGTTTTGTTTTGTTTTGAGGTTTGATGGGGTTTGGTTGTTTTCATTTTTGTTGTGTTTTTGAGCCTCCTACAGCTTTCTGGGAGTTAAGCTGGCAAGACCTCATCTTTTCTGCTTTGCCTTTGCTCATTATTAAAAATTTCCCTATCAAACTGAAGAGACCTTGTAGAAATAATCTCACAGGAAGGCCACTGGAAGCCAGCAAGGAGAAACCTTGCTGTATGAGCAGAGGCATCTGGACTGGGAGCTCAGCCCTGTGGGGCACCCCAAAATCCAGGGGAGGGACTGGCTCAGAATTTTTTGTGTGTTTTGTTTGTGGGCCACACCTGGAAGTGCTTAGGGCTTACTTCTGGCGCTGTGCTCAAGGATCACTCCTGGTGGGCTTCCAGGACCATATGGGCTGCCAGGGATCAAACCCAGGTCAGCTGCTTGCAAGGCAAGTGCCCTATATGCTGTACTATCTTGGGTCCTCCTCAGGCATTTCTTTAGAACATCAGTTGTCACTCAGCACTATGAATGCTATATTAGGGGTATGGGGTGGGGAGAGAGAGATAGAGAGACAGAGACAAAGAGTAATTAATCAAAGGTGTGGCCTGGGCAGCCCCCTTCTGGGTGCAGTATTGTGGACCCTGTGACACTCTATAGCTCTGCCCACTCAGCTGCCCAGATAGCCTAACTGAGGGCAGTAGCTCTGCTTTGAGGTTACACTGTCCTTTGGAAAACATCCTCCAATAATAGTCTGGAGTGTGGCAATCACCAACTCAATGGGACCTTGGACTTAACTGGATTTTGGAAAGTACTGCCTACAGGAGGATGTTCTCTGTTCTCCATGACCCACTCCAGGGCCCTTGAGCAATGAAAGGCGGGACAGACTGAGGGGACTTCTGTGCCTCCTCCTCTCTGGCATGGGTGGTATTGAGGAAGGGAAGGCTTAAGAAAACCAGCAGGAGCCTTTTACTCAACTCCCCCACCTCTGTCCTCTGTCCACTCTTGTGGAATGGTGTACACACTTAGACATACCACATCTGGCAGCTTCATCTGACAGGTGCCCCAGTGTCTTTGCCAAGACCTGTGGGGTCTCTCACCAACCACACGTCTTGCTGCCTGCATTCTCAGGGGCTGGGGTCACAATTCACATGGGGGGAGGAGGGGATTGAGGCACAGCCAATGACCCTGGAGACCAACAGTCTGGAGACCAGCCTGCCTGTCACCCTGGACCCTGCCTGTGTCCCCACACCCTGTCCGCCCTCCTCTCTCCTGTCTCACCACAGCTTGCTTCCTCAGAAGTGCTGACTTTGCTGTGAGCCCCTATCCCCCAGGACTGTCTCAGAGCACTTTCCATTGACATTGACAAAAGGACAAGGTAGCCCCCATCTACCTCTTCCTATCAATCCCACCATCTTGTACAAACCTTTTCTGATTAGATTATGGGGGTGAAAATCCCTTTTGCAGGCTTAGAGCCAAGCTTGGTAAACCCTCAAGGAGACAACAGTGCCTTTACTTAAGGGGATACTTAGCGCACAACCTTTGACCAAAAGCTGCCCTTTGCAGGCACTAAGAAAAGCTTCACTGAGTATCATGTTATGGTCGGAGCCACAGGTGCAGTCTGCATCATCAACAATCATAGAGGCCTGTCACATATGGTGACCTAAGGTGGCATGAGCCCCAGATTGGGACATTGGTTGGCACGAAGTGCCTCAGATGCATCAAGTAGACTTTCGAGCTGAGTGAGGGCCCCTCATCTCTCACTGAGGTGGATGCTGACACGTGTGTGTCATCTAAAGAGAGAAGTATAGGGAATTCGATCGAAAGAATTTACAAGATGAACTTCTGTTCTGTTTTGTTTGGGGGCCACACCCAGCATATCCCAGAGCTTACTCATGGCTCTAAGATCAGGAATCACTCCTGGAGTCTCAGGGGACCCTATGGGTGCAGGGAACCCGACTCAGGCCGGTCGTGTGCGAGGCAAACACCCTGCTCCCTGTAGTATCACTTCAGTTCAAAATAAACATTTTTTTAAAAAATTTAGAGTAGGGAGCATAAAGACCACTTTGATTGTTGAAGTCAGTCTGGTGTTCACTGGTAACATACCAAGATGAACTCTCAGATGCTGCAAGACAAGTATTACATTCCTACATATGATCATCCACCATGAGGGGCACTAAGTCCTGGGTGTCCCTTAGAGGAAACAGCTCGATGGCTGACCGCCACTAGAGGGTGGTGTGGAACCATGGAGCCAGACCTGCCCGCTCTGAGCTTCCACTTCCTCCTCTGTCAAGGGAGGCGCCAGCCCTGCAAATCCCAGGGCCAGTTCCCACCTTCAAGACTAAATGGACTCCAGGGTCAGCCCTGGGAAGTCCACAGCGAGGGGCGTATTCCTAGGTGAAGCCTGGAAGCAGGGCTCAACAGGGTGCCAGTGCCTCTTCAAGGCACCCTCAGTGTCTGTCTGCAGGAGTCTGTCCCAAGGAAGCAGAAGGAACTGAGGGCCCAGGGCACTTCTTCAGCACAATCAATGAATCCGCAATAAGAAGACTTGTTGACCTGGTTTCATGGTTTTTGTATTTCTTCTTCCTCCTCGCTCCCTACCAGTTGGCTCAGCCTTGTCTCCCTTTGTATGATTGACCAGCTCACCAGGAGAAATGATCTTTTGATGGCTTTAATAATCTAGACCCCAGGCCCATCCTGGAGGGGGTCTCATGCCACAACTCACTTGGAAGATGGGTTAGCTTTTAACCAGTTCCTTTCTACCGGAGTCATTTGACACCCAAGTCCAAGGTTGTTTCATTCCTCTTACAGTTACCCTCACCCTCCCAATCCTGCACCTTCAGGACCTATAATCAGAGCATCAGCAGCAGGTCAGAAGGAAACCGTGGAAACTTCTTCAAAGGGACACAGATATAAGTGCCAGTAGCTAGAGGCCTGCCACCCAGCAGCTCAGGAAACACATGTGACATCAGTGGACTAGTGACCCTAGTGAAAACACGTATGACCCTAATGCTCTGACTCAAACACTGGAAACACAGAACGAAATTTTCATTTTCCAATCAAGTGTCTTTTTCAGAAAACCAAGCATAAGTGTGTAGAATTAGGGAAATAAAGAAAGTCAGTAAGTGTGTGGGGCTGGGGGGTGGGGTGGGGCAGGGGAGAGTGAGTGAGGGAAGGGAAAGGGTATTTCATAATCTCAAGAAGGCCCTCTGCAACACAGCATGGGCTGCAACCCAGACCTTTCCCAACACACTTATTTGTGTTGGTTGCTAAATAAAGAGGCTACACCAGCAGTGCTCCAAGGCTGGGGAGTCACTCCCAGTGAATGGAGACCTGGTGGTACCAGCCTGATGGTAGGGGTATTTGGGCCTAGTGATATTGGGAGTCAATAGGGTCATGACTGGTGGTACTTGGGGTACCATGGAGTGCCAAGAATCAAACTCAGGGCCTCTCCCACTCTTCCACGGGAGCCATATCCCAGCCCTCCTAGTGTACTATAGTGAATTGCTTTTGTATACACATCAACCCTTTCACCATTCCTCTGTCCTCAGCCAAAAATGATATTAAAGATATTTCAGCTGTTCATCACCCCATTTTTTGATGAGGTTGGATGTTTTCTTCTTGTGGAGTTCATCCAGTGCTTTGTATATACTTGATATCAACCCCTAATCAGATGGGTCACTGTCACTGTCACTGTTCTCTCATTGTTAATCAGATTTGCTCGAGTGAGCCCAGTAATGTCTCCATTGTGACACTTGTTACTGTGTTTGCCATATAGAATACGTCATGGGTAGCTTGCCAGGCGTTGCCGTGCGGGCAAAATACTCTTGGTAGCTTGCCAGGCTCTCTGAGAGGGCTGGAGGAATCGAACCTGGGTCAGCCAGGTTGGTCGCGTGCAAGGCAAATGCCCTACCCGCTATCCTTTCAAAGATATTTCAGCTTTTTACTGTCATTCTTATTGAGGTATGGCAGGATTCTTGGTGGTGTTTACACACACACACACACACACACACACACACACACACACACCACACAGCATGTAGCTACTATCCTTTCCTTTGTCTTCCTGTCTCCTACTGCAGGACATGTATTGGAAAAGGCTCTTCCTGTCTCCTGTTTCAGAACAGGTATTGGAAAAGGCTCCACGCAGTCCTATCAATTGGTCTTCACTCTAGATGTATCAAGTAGATTGGTGTTATGGGGAGCAGGGACGCCTCTCTTTCACAGATACAAAACTAAGGTCTGAGCATACCAGTCGTTCTCTCAAACTCAAGTTACATAATGAAGCTGGGCTGCACGAGCACCAGAACAGCAGAGTCAGGGCCTCCTTAGTTGTGTGTACAAGATGGATGTTTCCCTCATGGTTCTCTGCTCTTACAATCACAAGTTACCCAGCTCTGTTGTAACACAATGCATTACCCTATAGGGGTAGTTCATGGCTGCTGAGCTATTTCTGTATTTTCTGGCTTTCCCCAGACCAGCTGTCATTTTCTCCCAATTGTTAAGCACTAGGTTTTCCCTTCACTCTTTCATCCTCTCTCATTAGCTGGTACCAATCAACTCTAGGCAAGGACCCCTGAAACTGATGATTCCCTTAGAATTTTTTGGAATTTCATGAAATAAACTCTGTCCTCCCATTGTTCATCGATTTGCTCGAGTGGGCACCAGTAACGTCTCTATTGTGAGACTCATTGTTACTGTTTTTGTCATATTGAATACGTCATGGGGAGTTTGCCAGGCTCTGTCATGCAGGCGTGATACTCTCGGTAGCTTGCTGGACTCTCCAAGAGGGACAGAGGAATCGAACCCGGGTTGGCCACATGCAAGACAAATACCCTAGCCTCTGTGCTATCGCTCCAGCCCGAAATAAACTCTAAGTATGAATAATTAAGTGTTTGATGTTTCTGGGTTGCATGTTATGTGCTCAGTTCTGACTCATGGCAATTCTCCCAACAAACCCAGAAGAGGCTACTGCTATTCAGCCCATTCCATTAATCAAAAAGCCAGCTCAGACAGTTGCCTTCACATTTTAGGGGTCTCCCTTATCTGTCTGCAGATCACTAGTCACCCTTCCTAGTCAAGACTAGAGGAAACAGAAACCCCTACATGCACTCTCGTGGCTATTCACTGGGTCTCTGTTGTTAACGATTGAGGTTTTTAAATAAGTAACAAAGCACCCACAAAGCTCAGGCAGACCTTCCATAGAACATCATCAAATAATCCTACCCTCAACCATATCCTTCTGTCACTTATTACTTATTTCACATAGAAAATATCTCGGTGTTCCAGTCAGACTATACGCTAGCAGTAAACAGTCTGATAGTACAGAAAGCAGCAAAACAGAATAGCTAGGTGACCCTTTGTTATAAGGTGCCCCCACATGAGGCCTGATCCAGAGGAAGATGGGGAAAGTGTTGGGCACACAGGTGAGTAGAGATCTAAAGCCTTTCAACCAGCAGTTGCAGTGGCAGAGAATTGTACAGGACTGCTGGGAGTGGGCGAGAGGAATAGGAGGAGAGGAGGAGAGGAGAGAAGAGGGTCAATCTAATGTCCCTCTCCCAATTAAAAGTGGGTTTAAGGTCACTTCCACGGGGGACAAATGGAAAATCAGAACCTGATACCCTGTTAGGCTCATCACTGAGAAACCCTGTGATCACAGTATCGGTTGGTAGAACATTTTACTAGAGAGATAGCATTTAACTAACGTTCTATCAAGGTTTTTTGAACTCCACTACATTTCAATTACTTCTGATTTCTCAGAGATTCAGGAAGGTTGGATGAGCAGAAAAACCAAAGAAAATCACGTTATTGGAAAAGCCCATAGATCTATCCTTTCAGACCAGAGATTTATTTTCATCTTCTGTTCAGCCCAATTTGGAAAAAAAGAAGAAGCAGTATTCTATTCTCCAAGACCTTAGCCCTGCAGTGGTCCTTCATCAAACTCCGCCTTCCCCTGCAGATGAAACTGCATTTCCTCCTCACTCTGTGTGGATTTGCACAGCCCCTCTGATCAGAGGTGCCGAGACATCTGTTCACCCAAGAAGAAAATCTCTGGGTAAGTCACCCCTCAGCCACTTGGCTAGTATTTTGTCAAGCCCTGGTGAAGGACTCTCCAGGAAACCATAGAAGGTATCTGGCAAGCATCAGCGGCTCATTGAACTATTTAGCACTATCTTTAAGAAAAGGAAAGGGTTGGGATTTAGAAAGAGTTTCAGACTATGATAACATCTAAGATAGGAAACAGGATTGTGAGTGAAAGATTGAAAGGGTGTAACATTGTTTTTCAAAATACTTTTAGAGAAATGATTCTTGGTTAAAATATTGGCAGAAAATGATCTTCTGGCAGATATACAGTATCCCCCACCCGGCCCAGCAGGATGTCCTCTGAAGAAATACAGGACCAGAGCTTTGTCTAAGCCTGTGTCTATTGTTTGTTTGCTTGTCTGGGGAAGCCTGAAAAGTCTTCAAGTTACGATCAGTTTTCAATCAAAGCTTCTCTTTAATATCAGTTTGTTCCTCAGCACAACTGATAAGTTCATGAGAGGAGGGGCTTAGAATTTAAAGGTAAAGTTTTCTGGTTGCGTCTATCAACTGCCTAATCTGCGCTACAGGGGGCAAGAGACTCAGGAATGATTCTTTAGAGAAGATTCTCAATGCATCAGTGGAACTGAAATAGAGCGGCGATCCATGGGGCAAGGCACTGAGCCAGCTCCTATGAGGTGTTTTCCACTTGGCCATGTCTGCTGACAGGATGGGACTTCTCCATCATGGCAATTCAGAAACTGCTAACAATCTGCAGAGAAAAATGCAAGGATGGCAGCAGGAGTTTACAATTGTCTGCTGGCTCTTAAGACCTTCTTGGAGGACTTGAGTAACAGTCCATTTCGTTCTGTCTACTCCAAGGCTAACGTTAAGGTGATTTTAAGTCCTCCTGCCAAGGGGTGAGAGGTGGTGGCCTGTGGATGAGGCTGTAGGCTGCCTACACTCAAAATCAATTGCTTTCTAGTTGTGTGACCTTGAAAAGTTGCCCAAATTCTCTTTGGGGTCCTTCTCTGAAGAATGAGGGCAATCCCCTGCCCTGCCTCACATGGTCACCTTGAGGGTTGGTGGAATGAGTGGAAAGATGTGTAGAACCAAGTGTTCTTGGGAGCTGTGTAGGGTAACTGGCCTGCTATGAGAATACCCTGCCAGGGAATGCCCATGGAGGTGGGAGGGCATGTCAGAGAATCCCTGTCTCCATTTCTTGACATTGCTATCAAGGTTTCATTCAATGTCACATGGCTAAGAAACCACAGATTTTTATTTGAAGAGATGAGGCTTTTGTGAATTTCCCCAACAGCACAAAATTTGCCCTGTAGTAGAAATCAGCAGCAACCCTCCACCCTCCACTATAAAAGTTCATCATTTGGCCAAATATAAAAAAAGGAGTTCTGAGTTCAAAACAGAAGTCTGTGTATAAATTTTTATTTTATTTTTTAAAATTTTTTATTTTTCTTATTAGTGAAACACCCTGGGGTACAAAGTTTCATTCTTGCATTCCCGTTACACAATGATCCAGTGCCCATCCCTCTACCAGTGCCTGTTCCTCACCACCAATGATCCCAGTATCCCTCCCACCACCCCCATCCCTTCCCCTACCACCCCACCCTGCCTCTGTGGCAGGGCGTTCCCTTTTGTTCTCTCTCTCCTTTTGGTTGTTGTAGTTTGCAATAGAGGCCCCCTGCCTGTGTGGCAGATTTCCACTTTATTCTTTCTCTCTATGTTGATCACATTCAATATTACGACAGAAGACCCATCATTATTGTTTGGAATTTTCCCCAACACTCAGACCTGCCAAAAAGACATCATTAGATAATTTGTTTTCTATTGTTGATTATGAAGAGTTTATGATGCTGCATGGCTGCTATCACGGCCACGCGATTTTGAATTATTTTAGTAATAAGTCTGGAGGGATTACTGCCAAAAGCCACTGGGTTCTGAGTTGGTTTGTGTGCCTCTGAGATCATGGTCATTCAGGAGCCGGAGAGGCATTCATGAGTGGCAACTCAGGGCCTCGTCAGGGCAGGAAGAAGGGCAAGTTTTACCCCCCCTCCCCCATCTCATGAGGCCCTGTGTGCCTCATCACTGCAGTCTCATACCTAGCTGTCTATTAGGTTCTGAAAGATGGGGGCCACCATGCCACCACCACCAGGGGGGAAAGGTGGAGGGACAAGCACCCTTCCCTTCCCAGGGTGGCATGGCGCTGTAGTTTGATGCACAGTCCAGATGCATTTCTGTTGGACATTATATTTTGCTTGAATTTTCCCACCACCATTCCAGCTGCCTTCCAGGGACAGACGCTAGATCATTTACTTTCCATTGCTCACTTTGCATATCAGGAAAGGTCCTGTGACCTTATGTAGCCACACAGTTTTGAAGAATAGTCCTGGTGCCCACATACCGGAGTCATGCTTGTAGAAGCTCATGGCCACCGGGATTCCATCTGGAGAAGGCAGGGAGACTGCACCTGCCCCATCTGGGACCTCCCAGCGATATCAGCTCAGTATGGGGCCCGGAGAATTCTCCGGGTGTTGAGGTGCCCACCGCTCAGGTTTCTTCATTGCTGTGTGTGGCAAGATCTGTGTATGAACTTTTAGAACCTATTAATGTTCAAGCTAGTTTGCGTTCCTCGTAGAGCCTTACAAGAACTTTTTAAAAGTTCATTTCTCCTTGGTTCCTAGGTTGGGCAAGATGGATTATCAAACAACTCTGAACTATGAGTATTATGATATATCACAGCCTTGCCAAAAAAAGGATGTGAATCAAATCACAGCCAGGATCCTGCCTCCCCTCTACTCACTGGTGTTCATCTTCGGTTTCCTGGGCAACCTGCTGGTTATTCTCACCCTGATCAACTGCAAGAAGCTGAAGAGCATGAGCGGCATCTACCTGCTCAACTTAGCCATCTCCGACATGCTATTCCTCCTCACCCTTCCCTTCTGGGCACACTATGCAGCAGACGAGTGGGTGTTAGGGGACTCCATGTGTAAACTCTTCACGGGGATGTATCACATTGGCTATTTTGGGGGTATCCTCTTCATCATCCTCCTGACCATCGACAGGTACCTGGCCATTGTCCACACTGGGTTTGCTTTAAAGGCCAGGATGGTCACCTTCGGGGTTGTGACAAGTGTGGTCACCTGGGTGGTGTCGGTGCTGGCTTCACTCCCAGGAATCATCTTTGCCAAATCCCAAAAAGAGGGGTTCCACTACTCCTGCAGCTCTCACTTCCCAACCACTCAGTTTCATTTCTGGAAGAGTTTCCAAGCACTAAAGATGTTTATCTTGGGCCTGGTGCTGCCACTACTGGTGATGACCATCTGCTACTCGGGAATCCTCAAAACCCTGCTTCGGTGTCAGAGTGAGTTCAAGAAGAGGCACAGGACCGTGATGCTCATCCTTGCCATCATGATTATGTACTTCCTTTTCTGGGGCCCCTACAACATTGTCCTGCTTCTGAGTGCCTACCAGGAATTCTTTGGTCTGAATAACTGCCAGAGCTCAAATTGGCTGGACCAGGCCAGGCAGGTGACAGAGACCCTGGGGATGACACATTGCTGCACCAACCCCATCATCTACATCTTCGTGGGAAAAAAGTTCAGATGCTACCTGTCAGGATTCTTCCAGAAACACATTGCTAGACGCTTCTGCCAACATTATTCTATCTTCCATTGAGAGATTTCAGAGCAAGGAAGTTCAGTTTATACCTGGTCCACGGGGGAGCAAGACCTCTCTGTGGACTTGTGACATGGTCCCAGCTGAGACACAGTCTAAGGGTGTGAGTCGTCTTTGAAAAGAAAGTTTCTTTCATATATGATCTAAAATTCATTCTTTTTGTTTGTTTCTGCTTATATCCATCAATTCTAGAAAACCCAATGAACACATGTTGATGAAACAACAACCTTCTCTTCTCTCTTCCACAACATTTTATTGCTCAGCTCTCCCTTCAAAAAAAAGTTTATTATTAAAAAAACACTCAGGGACTGGAACAATAATACAGGGGTTAAGGTATTTGCCTTGCTTGCGCTCAACTCGGTTCAATTCCCAGCACTGCACATAATACCCTGAGCACTGACAGTAGTGGTTTCTGAGCACAAAGCCAGGAGTAAGCCCTGTACACAACTCAGTGTGGTTCAAACACCACTCTGATGAAAAAGAATCAGCACAGAGTGGCTAATTCTTGAGTTTGATTAGCTGAATGGAACTAACTAAATTAATGAAGAAAACATGTTGTTTGGTTTCTTACCTGTCAAAGCAGCATCTAGGCGAGATGCATGTTTGAAACAGGACCATATCAATGGGCAGCAGAGAAAACACAGACTTCATATGGGGGAGGTCTTCAGTTCTACTCCTGGATCACATGGTTCCGGTAACACCCCCAGGTGGCCCTGGGGTTCCTGAGGAGCATACAGCTGGGGCCAAGCAGCTAACTGTCAGGCCCGCATGGCCAAGAGTGGCTCCAGCACTTACCTACACCCAGATTCACTAAGCGTGGTCCCTATAATAAAATTAAAACAACAGGTCCTTGGGGGTATGGTGCCGCCAGCAGATAAATCTGTACCTGTGAGGTGAGTGCATCAGCAGCCTGACAGTTGTCTTCAGACATCTACATACCCCAAAATTGCTGCTGTGCCTTTGGCCAGACCCCAACAACTTGGGGCCAAGTTTACCAAGAAAGTAAACAGCCAAAAGTTAGATATGTGGGAGACACACCCACAAACCACCTCTAACTCAGCTATATCATTGGAGACAAGGCCTCTCTGGTTCCTGATCAAACTGCTTAATGGCTATGATCCCAGAGATTCAGAAAAACATCTCGGAACCCAGCAGGTTTTTGTGGAAATCCATCCAGATTTAACTGTTAAAATTTCGGAATTCCAAAATTGCACAGCCACTACTGTGGCCACGTGATATGTGTTATTCATAACCAGCAATAGAAAACAATTTGTCTACGGTTATCTTTTCGGCAGATCTGAGCGTTGGGGTAAAATTCCAAATAATAATGGTGGGGCTGGGGTCGAAATATTGAACGAAATCAAAGTAGAGAGAGAGTAATGTGGAAATCATCTGCCCCATAGGTAGGTGGAGGGTGTGAGATAGGGATATACTGGGGGGTTTTGGTGGTGGAAAATGGGCACTGATGAAGGGACAGGTGTTTCATCATTGTATGACTGAGACTTAAACCCAAAAGCTTTGTAACTGCTCATGGTGATTCAATAAATAAATTTATTTAAAAAAAACAGGTCTTTGACTTGCACTGGGGAGAAAAGACAGCCATGTGATTAAAGAGGGACATCTTCCATCCAAGGTACCATCAGCAAAGAGTTCCAGGGATGTCCTGGTCAGGTGACCATGGCCTGGTAGAAGCTGGCAAAGTGTCCTCATGAGGAGTGATTGGGGCAGGACATCTGCCGAGGAAGAGACAGCATCTGGCTTCAGGCCTTCATGGCAGAGCTTGGCTGTGGGAAGGCATGTCACTGATGGGGAGACCCTCTGGGGAGAAAAGGCAGGCTGGATCATGAAGAACCTAGACAGTGTTGCTCCTCAGAGTCAGCAAACTCCTGGTTGGAGTCATAGCTGACTCATGTTACAGCCAGAGGATTATTTGTAAAGGTGAGCCACAAACAGTCCACAAGTCAGAGATGGGAGAACCACAGAGGTGGGGACAATAAGATGGGGGTTGGGAGAGTTTTCACCCCATTTAGCTGGGAGTCAGCAGCAGTGAAGGAGGATGGGGTTTAGAAGTAAGGAGCAGGAAGGAGCCAGGTGTTACAGGGCTCTGAGTCTGCTGACAGGAGGTGCCCTACAGAGATGTCAAGTCCAGAAGGAAGAGGAGGTTTAGGTCAAACCCAGGAGAATCATGACATGGACTGGAAATATGGCTCAGTCATAGATGGTTTGCCTTGCCCATGTACCTGCATGCATCATGAAGTCTTGCCTTGTCCTGGGTTCCATTCCCCACATCACCAAAAATAGCAGAAGCAGTAGTGAAGGAAGGGCTTAGTTTAGGGAGTGTGGATGCAGCCCCAGAGCAGTCAAACTCTGAGGGATTTCTCCCTCAGACCTTGCCTACACTCCTAGCCAGCCATCCTCCCCATCCCAGCCTGAATAAGGAGGTTTTCCAGTCTAGAAAACTCTAGACTTATGCATTCATGAGTATGAAGCCTAGGAACACTTTTGAGTTGGAGATGAGGGGGAGGTTGAGGTGATTACGTAGTTAAAGAAAACCCAGGGCTTTATAAATATTCCCCACAGAGGGGAAACCCAAATGGACCTGTTTCTGTTTGCCCAGGTACACCACTTTTGCCAGTTTACAACAATAGAAAAGGGGGAGAAGAGACAAACTCATTTGCAAACAGACTGCCTGCGATGTGATCAACCTCAAAAAGTACAATCTAACAGAGTAGGGGGTTGAGATTTGGGTGAGTGCTTTAGCTGCTCCTTACAAATGGCTTTCCCAACAAACGGAACCCAACACTGAAGGGATTCATTTATTGCAAGGAGTGTCTTAGTGGGTTATTGCATGTGTGAAATTGTAGTGTGTGAGCTCTTGGGTACATAGCTTTCACAAGACATTGCCTGTAAAATATTTACAGGGTTAAGAAAGGCATTTTACAAGAACAGGATGATTGGCCAACAGGAACTAAAAACAGTATGTGACTTTCTTTTTTTAAAAAAAAAATTTATTAGTGAAACACTATAAGGTACAGTTGTAGACTTACAATTTTTTTGTGTTTGTGTTTCAATTATACAATGATCAAATACCCATCCCTCCACCAGTGCCCATTTCCCACCACCACAGATCCCAGTATCCCTCCCCCCCCATCCTACCCTGGCTCTGTGGCAGGGCATTCCCTTTTGTTTTCTCTCTCCTTTTGGTTGCTGTGATTTGCAAAAGAGGCAATGGGTGGCAATCATGTTTGGTCTATAGTCTACTTTCAGCATGCTTCTCCCATCCTGGGAGGATCCTCCCAACACCCTTTATTTGGTGCTCCCTCCTCTATCTGAGCTCCCTTTTCCCCTAGCATGCGTGGCTGGCCTCCAAGCCATGGAGTAAAATTCCTGGTACTAATCTCAGCCATTCTGATCTCCATTATCTTCGCTGTTATTTGTCTCTTTGAACGCTGTTTCTCCTAGGCCAAGGACTACTCCCCTGCAGGCACAGGTCGGGCACTAAAATGCCATTAGAGTGGCTGCCACTAGAAGACTCCTGTGAAAAGATAAGGGGGTCACAGCCGTGAATCCCAGATAAATTCACGTCCCCCGCAGAAGAAAAACTGTGCATCAATTAGGTACTCATCACTAAGCATTCCATTCACCACGATTATAAGGAATTGTTGTAGGTTGCTTTTCTGAACCTATCCTCTCTTCCTTCTCACCTCCTTCACTTCTCCTTTTAGACTGTTTTCCCTTTGATCATGGGTCAGAAATTATCAGTTAGAGAGAAGTTTGTTATTGAACTAAAGAAGGCACTTAAAACTAGGGGGGTTAAAGTAAAAAAGAAGGACTTAAATCCAGTTTTTTACATTCCTTTATGATGTCTGTCAATGGTTCCCACAATAGGGCACCATCAATATAAAACGTTGGAAAAGTGTAGGTGATGCTCTTCAGGATTTTTACAACACATTTGGTCCTTATAAAGTTTCTATCACATGTTTTAATTACTGGTCTCTGATCAACGAAATCCTCTCTTTTAAACTGTGTCATCCAGAGATCCAAAAAGCTGTTTCCATTTGTCAGGATTTCCTAGAGAAAAAGCACTCTAGACCTCCACCCATCTTCTCTTGAGTATCCTCTGCTCAAGCCAAGCCATAGCCTTAGATCTCTCCATTCCAACTTCCCTGACCATCAGGATTCTGTTTCTATTACCACGCCTACTACCCCTGAACTTGCAAAAATGACTAAGCTCTTAGGCTGAGAGCTGGCAGTCTTCCTTTTGGAATCCCATGCCCCTCCCATAGATCCTCCTGACCGACTTCCCCCAGAGGAAGAAGCAGAATTAGAAATTGAAGCGGCTGGTTATGTTCACCCTGACTGGCCCCTTCTGTTTCTCATCAACCGCCTCCCTATGATTTTCCTGCCTTTCACTTCCTTGGGCTTTCACCAAAACATCTACGCTCTAGGGGAACTTCGAAGCCCGTCCTCAATGCCCCCACCCCTATGGAAGAGCCATTTGTTGATTACTCTCCCTTTTCTAGCCTTCAGCAGACCAAAAGAAGTCTCTCATCCCACATAAAGGCACTTTGAGAGGCGATTCAGTTAAAAAAGGAACATAACACTCTGGTAGCTGAACTTCGGGCCCTTGAGCTCAATTAACAGGCTCACCTGCCGCGCCAGATAATGCCCCTAAACTGGTCACAACACTGCAGGGAAAAACTGACAGTAAATCTTGCCTCAACCATCCAAGGGCTTCCACCCTCGATGTTTTTCCCACAAAAGAAATTATCAAGCAGGAAGGGAAGGGCGAGGACAGACAGGCATGAGGTAGCTCAAAGAGAGTATCATCGTTTAGGGTTTAAAACCCTAAAAGAGGGGCTGGAGCAATAGCACAGCAGGTAGGCCGTCTGCCTTGCACGCGGCCAACCCGGGTCCGATTCCCAGCATCCCATAGTTCTCCTGAGCACTGCCAGGAGTAATTTCTGAGTGCAAATCCAGGAGTAACCCCTGTGCATTGCCAGGTGTGACCCCCCAAAAAACAAAAGAAAAAAAACCCTAAAAGAGTTAAAAGCTGCTGTGACTCAGTATGGCCCTGTGGCCCCCTTCATGCTCTCCATTCTCGAGACCTTAGGAGATTTATGGCTAACTCCTAATGACTGGCATCAGATGGCCAGAGCCACCCTGTCCGGAGAAGATTTTATGCTCTGGAAATCTGACTTCTATGAAAACTGCAGAGATATTGCCCACTGCAACATGGCGGCTAACAGGGAAGGAGTAAATTGGACTCTAGATATGATGGTGGGAAACCAACCTTTTGACTCAAATGAACAAGAAAAGACCTACCCCCTGGGTTGTTCACTCAAATTCAGAATGCAGGACTCAAGGCCTGGAGGTGCAGATTGCCTCAAAAGGGGGCCGTTACCACATCCCTAGCATCTGTCAGGGCCCCATGAGCCTTATTGTGATTTTATTAGCTATCACTGCAGAGAACCTTTTTGGCCCAAGTGAGGGAGAAACTGACTTTGTTCTCCACCTTGCTTTTGAGAATGCTAACCCCGCTTGTCAGGCTGTGTTGCAGCCTCATAAACAAGGAAAAACACTCACAGATTACATCCGCTTGTGTTCCAGCATCCGCACAGCCCATAACATGGGACTGGACATCGGTGTAGCACTTACAGAGGCAGTCATTACTGAGCGCAAGAAATGCTTTAATTGCAAACAGGAGGAACATTTTGCCAAACATTGTCCTGAGGCTACACAGAAAAAACAACCTGAACCTCCTGGCCCTTGCCCACACTGTAAGAGGGGTAATCATTGGGCCTCTGAATGTCAATCATTAAATGATATTCATGGAAATCCCCTGGTAAAAGGACAGGGTCAGGGAAACTTCAAACAGGGCCAGCCCCAGGCCCCACTCAATACACGGAACCCTGGGGCTTCAGGAACTGTGTCACAGATCCCCTCCCCCAATCCATTTCTAGCCTCTGAGGTGCCTCCCACAGCGGCTCAGGATTGGACCTCTGCACCGCCACCCACACAATATTAACAAATACCTCTGAGCCTCAGATTATTGGCACCACTGCTTGCAGCCCTCTACCCCCTCATACCTATGGGCGAGGCAGTTGCCTCTTTAGAGGACTTCAAGTCATGCCCAGAGTGCTTGATAATGATCATGCTGGACAGATATAAGTGATGGCTATCCCGGACATTTTCTGGATTCAAAAACTCACTGAAGAAAAAATACCCCTTAAGTTGATTCTGGGTGGCAGGGAATTTGGCGGTCTCTTAGACACGGGGGCAGCGTCACAATGATCAGGCAAGCAGAATGGCCCTCTCGTAGCACCTCTTTTTTACCATGGAGAGACACTTCTGGACAATCTATGTCCCCCCCAAACTCCCAGTAAATTTATGGGGAAGGGACATTTTAAGCCAGATGAACATTTTCATATGTGGACCTGATAGCCCCATATCTCAACAAATGCTGAACTGTGGTTTTGTGTCGGGAGCAGGCTTAGGTAAATACTTGCAAGGAATTACAGAGCCCATTGCTCTTAAACCCAATAACGGAAGGGTCAGGCTCGGAAATTTTTGATAACAGCCACTGACATTCCTGCACCCCCATGCAGACAAAATAATTTGGAAATCTAACGATCCAGTATGGGTTGATCAGTGGCCTCTTGTTCGCCATAAGTTGGCAGCCACAGAGCAATTAGTGCAGGAACAACTCTCTGAGGGCCATATAGAACCCACCACCTCTCCTTGGAACACACCTATTTTTGTAATAAAAAAAGAAATCTGGCCATTGGAGATTGTTACAGGATTTGAGAGCTATTAATAAGACTATGGTCATTTTTGGAGCCCTGCAACTGGGCTTGCCCTCCCCAGTAGCTATCTCTGATTCTTATAAAAACAAATTGTCATTGACCTAAAAGATTGCTTTTTTTCCATTCCCTTGCATCCTGAAGATCAGAAGACATTTGCTTTTAGCCTTCCTGTAATTAATTACACAGGACCCATGAAAAGATATCAATGGAAAGTCCTGCCACAAGGAATGGGTAACAGTCTGACACTTTGCCAAAAGTTTGTCACCCAAATAATTGATCCTATATGCTTACATTGGCCATATATATGTATAGATATATATATTTCATTACATGGATGACATATTACTAGGAAGCAAGGATAAAACTGCCCTTCTTCAATGTTGTTATCAATTGGTGAAAAATTTATCACAAGCTAGGTTGCAAATTGCTCCTGAGAAAGTGCAGACAGCTAAGCCTTTTTCCTTTTTAGGATTCTAATTAAAAGAAGGGAAAGTCTTAATCCAAAATCACAGATGAAAACTTCACATTTAAAGACCTTGAATGATTTTCAAAAGCTATTAGGAAATATAAATTGGCTCAGGCCTTATTTACATGTTACCACCAGGGACCTTAAACCTTTATTTGACATATTAAAGGGCAATCCTGATCCAACACCCCCTCGAGAACTGTTTTGGGAAGCCCAGCAGGCAGGCACTTACCCGAGTGGAATCAGCTATCTCACAATAGTTTATTTGTGCTGTTGATTATAAGAAACCCTTTTGTCTCATAATTCTGGCCACCTCACATTCTCCAGGATAGCCCTGTTTCCTGGGTCCATGCCCCTGCCACTCCTCGAAGGATTCTGGTGCCCTATTATGTTTTAATAGCAGAAATAATTATCCAGGGACATTATTTTAGCAGAAAACACTTTGCAAAGATCCTGCACAAACTGATTCAACCCTATTCTAAGGACCAGCTTGACTGATTATTTCAAAATGAGGACCTATGACCCACTGCCTGTGCTTCTTTTTCCAGCCCCATAGATAATCATTACCCCATCAATAAGTTGTTACAGTTTTTGAAATGATGCCATTTATTTTTCCTTCTTTTGCATGCCTCACCATATTCCTGAGGCCGCTACTATATTTACTGATGGATTTTTCCACTGGAACAGCTGTGCTTTTGATTAAAGACCAGACCTATTCCTTCCCTACCTCATATAAGTCAACTCAACTTGTGGAGTTATGTGCAGTTCTTGCTGCTTTTTCCTATTACAGTGATTTTTTCTTTAATTTGTATACAGATAGTGCATATGTTGCTTATTTCATCCCTTTATTAGAAACTGTTAGTTATCTCAAACCCTCCTCTAATGCGGTTCTCGTTTGTACAAATTCAAGAATTAATTAGAGTTAGAAAGTTTCCCTTTTATATAGGACATCTTAGAGCTCACTCCAGCCTTCCCAGCCCCCTTGCACAAGGAAGTGCTTTGGCTGATCAGGCTACTAAATTTGTGGGAATGATCACCGCTACAGGAGTTGAATTGGCCTAGCAAACACACTCATTGCACCATCTTAATGCCAATACCTTGAGACAAATGTTTTCCTTAAAGTCGAGAACAGGTTAGACAAATTGTTTAACAGTGTTCGGCTTTTGTGACCTCTTTGTCTACCCCACACTTGGTGGTTAATCCCCATGGCTTAGTACCTAATGACATTTGGCAGATGAATGTAACTTATGTCTCTGAATTTGGCAAGTTGAAGTAGCTACGTGTCATTGTGGACACCTTTAGTGGATTTACATATGGCTCGCTACAAGGGAGAGAAGCAGGAAAAAATATTCTTGGCGCATACCCTTTCCTGCTTAGCTGTCATGGGAAGACCCATAATCATTAAAACTGATAATGGACCCGGTTATACAGGAAAAGTTTTTTAGGAATTTTGCTCCTCTTTTGGAATCACTCACCAAACAGGTATCCCTTATAATCCCCAGGGTCAAGGGATTGTGGAAAGAGCACATCTTAATGTAAAAAACATGCTTCACAAATTAAAGAGGGTGTAGCTCTACCCTGTTAAAGGAGCACCTCATAATATCTTAGCACATGCTCTTTTCATTATTAATTTCCTAAACTTGGATTCTCAAGGACGATCCTCAGCGGATAGGCTTTGGCATCCCACCACAAAAGAGCTCTATGCCTCCGCCTTATGGAAAGACCCACTGACTGCCCAATGGAATGGCCCCACCCCTGTCCTTATATAGGGATGTGGGTCTGTGTGCATCTTTGATCGTAAAGAAGGAGCTTCTAGATGGCTTCCTGAAAGATTAGTGAAGCATTTTAATGATATACCTGCTTCCAGTGATCTGGCAGGCCCTGAGACCTGTTCTCCTTCCTTCCTAGGTGAAACTGACAAAGATGGCTGAGAAGAAATCACTGACCCAAATTCTGCTGTTCCAGCAACTGGCCTTCATAACCCTGACGTGGCTGGAGACTATTCAAGGATCTAATCCACATGTGCCCTTCAACTGCACCTGGATGTGGTGTTGCAGAATCGGAGAGGTCTTGACTTGCTACTCCTCCAGCAAAGAGGACCATGTGCTGCTCTAAAAGAAGAGTGTTGTTTCTATATGGACCACTCGGGGCGGGTTAAGGACTCTATGGCTAAAGTGCGGGAGGGCCTGGAGAAACGCAAGAGACAACGGGCTCAGGAACAAAGCTGGTTTCAAACTTGGTTTTCTACTTCCCCGTGGCTAACCACTCTGCTACCCACTATACTTGGTCCTCTAGTTGGGTTCTTACTGTTTATTTCCTTTGGACCATGGGCCTTTTGGCGCCTGACTACTTCCATCAATCAACAATTGAACTTTTTGCAGGCTAAACCCATACAAGTCCACTACCACCGGCAGATAGGGGATACGGTGAGGACCTTAATGCTTCACCAAGTTCTCTATATCCTTAACAGCTCATATGCCCGCTGGCACATGGGACCAGCAATCACCCCCTGGGCTAGGGCACCATCAAAGCATGGAACAGAGGTATCCACAGGCAAGGGGAGCCCCTGAGCAGATCCCTAGCCCTTGCCAAAGAGCATGCCTATCTGCATGGAGGTTAGACCCTGGAAATTTCTCCCCCCTACAAAAAGGGTCTAATTTTTTGACCAACCCCCAATAGGGCCCTAAAGGGGGATAGGCCTCTACTCTCCTTTGCTGGTTAATGCCCTTTCAAAAACAACCTTACCTTCCTTAAAATAAAGAAAGGGAGGAGATGTAGTGAGCGGGCTCTTGGGTACAAAACTTTCTCAAGACATTGCCCATTGACATTGAGAGAGATTATTGTTATGGGATTTTGTCCCATTGTTCTGTTGAAATTAGGTGTATTTGAGGGGCCTGTCCTGTCTTAAAGTAGCCCATTTAGTTGTACTTGTAACCATGGTCTTGAGTCTATGAAGTTCCTGAGCTGTTGTTTGTCTGTGAAACTGTGTGTTGTTCCTTCTATTATGAATGAGAGTCTCACTGGGTAAAGTATTTTTGGAGAGGCATTTATTTCATTGAGTTTTCTCACTATGTCCCACCACTGTTTTCGGGCCCTGAGGGTTTCATCAGAAAAATCAGCTGTGAATTTTAAGGATGCTCCTTTGTAAGAGATTTCTTTCTTCGATCTTGCTGCTTTCAGAATTTTGTCTCTGTCTAAAGTTTTGGTCATTTTGATCAGGATGTGTCTTGGGGTATTTTTTGTTCAGATTTCTTCTAGCTGGTACCCTTCGGGCCTCCTGAATGTGGTCACAAGACTGGCCCACATTGAAAAGAACAAAAGCAGCCGATGCTGGCGTGGATGTGGCGAGAAAGGGACACTCCTTCACTCTTGGTGGGAATGCCGACTAGTTCAGCCCTTTTGGAAAACAGTATGGACGTTTCTCAAAAAATTAGAAATTGAGCTCCCATTGACCCAGCGATACCACTCCTGGGAATATACCCCAGAAAGGCAAAAATGTGTAGTCGAAGTGACATCTGCACTTGTTTGTTCATTGCAGCACTCTTTACAATAGCCAGAAACTGGAAGAAACCTTAGTGCCCAAGAACAGATGACTGGTTAAAGAAACTCTGGTACATCTACACAATGGAGTACTATGTAGCTCTTAGAAAAGATGAAGTCATGAAATTTACATACAAGTGGTACAATATGGAAAGTATCATGCTAAGCGAAATGAGTCAGAAAAAGAGGGATAGACATAGAAAAATTGCATTCATCTGGGGGATATAAAGCAACAAAATATGAGATCAATACCTAAGAATAGCTGAGATCAACACCAGGAAGATTACTCCATAACTTAGAGGCCAGCCAGATATTCTAGGGGAAAGGGCAGTTCAGATAGAGAAGGGAACACCAAATGAAAGGTGTTTGGAGGATCCTCCTAGGAGGGGAAATGCATGTTGAAAGTAGACTATGGACTGAACATGATTGCCACTCAGTGCCTCTTTTGCAGACTACAACACCCAAAAGGAGAGAGAGAACAAAGGGGAATGCCCTGCCACAGAGGCAGGGTGGGAGGGGGGGTGGGGGGAAATGGGCACTGGTGGAGGGATGGGTATTTGATCATTGTATGACCGAAACTCAAGCACAAAGATTTGTAAATCTACAACTGTACCTCATGGTGCTTCACTAATAAAAAAAAAAGGCATTGCCTATAAAATATTTACAGGGTTAAGAAAGGCATTTTACAAAGCACATGAGAAAATGCTCTACATCATTAATCATCAGGGAGATGCAGATCAAAACCACAATGAGATACCATCTCACACCTCAGAGACTGGCCCACATTCAAAAGAACAAAAGTAACCGATGCTGGCGCGGATGTGGCGAGAAAGGGACACTCCTTCACTGTTGGTGGGAATGTTGACTGGTTCAGCCCTTCTGGAAAACAGTATGGACGATTCTCAAAAAATTAGAAATTGAACTCCCATTTGACCCAGCAATACCACTCCTGGGAATATATCCCAGAGAGGCAAAAATGTATAGTCGAAGTGACATCTGCACGTGTTTGTTCATTGCAGCACTCTTTACAACAGCCAGAAACTGGAAGAAACCTGAATGCCCAAGAACAGATGACTGGTTAAAGAAACTTTGGTACATCTACACAATGGAGTACTATGTAGCTGTTAGAAAAGATGAAGTCATGAAATTTACATACAAGTGGTACAATATGGAAAGTATCATGCTAAGCGAAATGAGTCAGAAAGAGAGGGATAGACATAGAAAGATTGCATTCATCTGGGGGATATAAAGTAACAAAATATGAGATTAATACCCAAGAATAGCTGAGATCAGCACCAGGAGGATTACTCCATAACTTAGAGGCCAGCCGGGTATCCTAGAGGAAAGGGCAGTTCAGATAGAGAAGGGAGCACCAAATAAAGGGTGTTTGGAGGATCCTCCCAGGAGGGGAGATGCATGTCGAAAGTAGACTATGGATTGAACATGTTTGCCACTCAATGCCTCTTTTGCAGACCACAACACCCAAAAGGAGAGAGAGAACACAGGGGATTGCCCTGCCACAGAGGCAGGGGGGGATGGGGGGATGGGGGTGGGGGGGGATATTATCCATGGTGGTGGAAAATGGGCACTGGTGGAGGGATGGGTATCTGATCATTGTATAATCGAAACCCAAGCACAAAAAATTGTAAATCTACAACTGTACCTCATGGTGTTTCACTAATAAAAAAAAAAAAAAGAAAGGCATTTTACAAGAACAGGATGGTTGGCCAACAGGAACTAAAAACAGTATGTGACATTCTTTTTTTTTTTTTTTTTTTGCTTTTTTTGGGTCACGTCTGGCAATGCACAGGAATTACTCCTGGTTCATGCACTCAGGAATCACTTCTGGTGGTGCTCAGGGGACCATACGGGATGCTGGGAATCGAATCCGGGTTGACCGTGTACAAGGCAAATGCCCTACTGGCTGTGCTATTGCTCCAGCCCCAGTACGTGACATTCTTGATGTCAGCCTGTGATTTAACGAGCAGCCTTCTGAAGAGCCCCCCCATTGCCTCTTATCTCCCCATCCGTCCCATGACTACCCTTATCTGCCTTTGTCCCAAAGCTTTGAGGAAAAAAGCTTAAGCTCAACGTATATAAATGCTGTTGAATTTACAGCACTTATATAATAATAAAGTGAATAAAGCTGAATAAAGCAGCTTTCAGCTCACTATACTCTAATCCTGCTGTCTCTTTCTTTCACTCTCGCACCCTCTCCCTACCCATGTTGACTAGTCCTGTGGGACGGGGCATGAAATTACTTTTATTCTTCTGTACATGTTTTCAATTGGGGGGCAGCAAACACCCTGGAAGTCAGGATGAGGTGGGAAACACAAAAGTGTGAGAATCACCGGCGATTAAGATGTCAAGAGCAAGTGCTACATTTTTCAAACCCGAAGCTTATGACCTCTTACGGGAAGTGACAGTCTTTCCTTTGCTGCCAAGATTGTTACACATAAGCAGCAGGTGACATTGACCTCTGGGTTAATTCAAAGATATTCTGACCATTATGTATGCACAAATATGTGTACATATATGTGTGTACATATTATATATGTATGTATGATATATAATATGATATATACACAATTCTCATGGATATATATCCATAAGAATATATATAGGTATACATATATAAACATATACACATGTATGTATATGAATTTGTGCATATTATACATATGAGCGATAGCACAGCGGGTAGGGCATTTGCCTTGCATGTGACCAACCGGCAAACCGAGGTTCGATTCCTCCGCCCCTCTCAGAGATTTCAGCAAGCTACCAAGAGTATCTTGCTCACACAACAAAGCCTGGCAAGCTACCCATGACGTATTCGATATGACAAACACAGTAACAATACATCTCACAATGGAGACGTTACTGGGCCTGCTTGAACAAATCGATGAACAGTGGGAGGACAGTGCTATACAGTGCTATATATAAATATATATGTATATATATACACATATACATGTGTATATATATACACACACACAATTCTCATGGATATAAAAAAGTTACAAATTGCCTGAAAGAAAAATTTGCACATAATAAAAGCCAATCTCTGAAGTAGCTGTGTGTTTATAGTCTCAGTTAAGTGTGCATTTAGAGAATAGCACAAAACTTAGAGGAGCATTTTGTAAGTAACTATTTTGGACATTTTTATATATACACACACCAAACCTCTCCAGCCCCTAGTGTAGGGATCCAACTAGTCTAGCGTCACATTGCTAGAAGAAAACTAATTAAAGATGCTACCTACAGGGGGGAGTGGCCAAGCAATGGACGCTGAAAACTCATTTCAAATTTCATTCTACTGCTCAAGCAAAAGAACTGATCTTTTAAAAGTGTGTGTGTGGGGGGGAGGGGATGCGTGGAGGGGAATGCTAAAGAAAATCAATCTGTAAAGGGAAAAGAGAATGTGCGAATGTGCTGTCTGGTCTTCTAGGAGGTTGGTGACTAAAAAGCTTTTTTTGTTTCATTTAAAATCCCCTCCCTGATCCTCCCAGGATAGGAGAAGCATGCTGAAAGTAGACTATAGACCAATCATGTTTGCCACTCAATGCCTCTTTTGCAAACCACAACACCCAATAAGAGAGAGAGAAAAAAAGGGAATGCCCTGCCACAGAGGCAGGGTGGGATGGGGGGATGGGGGGTGGGAGGGATACTGGGACCCGTGGTGGTGGAAAATGGGCACTGGTGGAGGGATGGGTACGTAATCATTGTATAATTGAAACCCAAGCGCAAAAATTTGTAAATCTACAACTGTACCTCATGGTGTTTCACTAACAAAAATTTTTAAAAAATAATGTAAATGATGGAGAATGGGCACTGGTGGAGGGATGGGTACTGGATCATTGTATAACTGAAACCCAAGCACAAAAATTTGTAAGTCTACAACTGTACCTCATGATGTTTCACTAATAAAATTTTAAAAAATAAATAAATAAATAAATAAAATAAAATCCCCTCCCAAATGCAGCTGCAATCACAGGAGTGCTGTCACAGAGCAAGTGAAGGAAACAGGGGCCTATACATATATATATATATATATATATATATATATATATATATATATATATAAAATCTGGGTGCATGCAACATGCAAGAGGTGACTTGATTGGTCTCTTTTTCTGGGCTAATTGTTCTTTATCTAGGTGATCTGTTGGGTGTTTTGAATGACCAATCAGGTTGGATTTTACATCCTGGTTAATATAACCAATCAGACAACAAAGAGGGGATTCATAAAGTATATACGCAGGGGTCATGCGTTGCATGTGACTCAGCCTTGGAAGAGAAAGACACTGGTCAGAGAAGGTGCTGCTGGAAGTAGGGGGCAGCTGGAGAGAAGCTGCTGCCCATCAGAGAGCTGCTGGGGTCCCTGGTCAAAATAGAAGTCACCGTTGTCCTCGTCTGAGCTGGAACACGAAATAAAGATAACCATAAAGGGAAATTGTTTGTCACACTGGCATTTTCCTCTGGGAGAATTAAATTGATTTTTTTTCTTTATTTTATCTCTCTCCTTCCCTTCCCTTTGTTGTGGTTTCTGCAATGTCTGGGATTCCCCATATTCATGGCCAAGGTGCTCACCGGAAGTAAGACACCTTGTGTTGGTGCCTGAGCACACTTGGCTGTGGCATAGGAATTGAGGCAGCAGAGCCACTTGGATGGCTCTGAGGCATATGGGGTTGGCCTGGCAACAGCAGCCACATCATCTCAGCCTCAGGTTTGCCTAACAGGTACCTCTTAGTCAACAGGCCCAATAAGTGAGCCCTTTCTATGGAGAAGACAGACTTCAAAGATGAACATAAAAAACATAAAACTCTAATGCAAGTCCCCTAAAAGAAAGCATAGAACCTAGCTGTAGGCAGACATGTTGGGGTCCTGGCCAGTTGACTCTGGCAAACTGGAGTAGGAACCCAAAGTCACCAGACTTACTCCCTAAAGGGGAGGGAGTAGGTAGGGGAGAAGCCTCTGCCCTGGCCCTCTGTGCACTGCACCGTGGGATTCCTGGATTCCTGCCACTGCAGAGAAAGAAAGACACAGAGGGGGGAGTCTGTTGGTCAAGCAGTTCTCTGTTTATTGGCCCCTACCCAGGGGTTCTTATGTGTGTACTGCATGGTTCCCTAGTACAGCAGGCTTCTCAGGTAGGGTTCATACAGATTTCAGTTAATGATTTACATATCCTGCTCTTAGGGCCGAGTTATCAATATGGGTAGGTGGGCACAGTAATGTCCCTCATTCATAACCAGTGACTGCCTGCATGTGGGGAATGCTGGAGCGGGCCCCCTAGGTCTTTGTAAACAGGGCCAGGCCGGCTCTTGCTTTTAGGGGCAGGGGATTTGGTCAAAGTCTCAGGCTAGTTGCTGAGACCCCAACATCTTCCCCTTTTTGTTTAATATATGAGCCAGCTGTCGAGGGCTACCTGACAGCTTCACCTCAAGCTGGGGCCTGTCTTAGGTTGCCTCCTCTGAGGTCTTACCCCTCTCTGGCTCTCCGACCCAGCCAGCATTGTTCCCCATGCAGGGGCTCGGAGGCTATGTTGCACTCTCTCACACTCCTTTCATGGACACATGCACCCAGGTAACATCTCCTGGTTGAGGGTCTACAAGTCTATCTATTGCATGACTGAGTGTCACCACAGCCTCAAATTGGGTTTGTATCATTTGAACAAGGCGGTTTACAATACACAGCCCAAGAGTTACAAGTAACAATAGTAAAATGACTGGCCCAGCCAGGGCAGACACAAGTGTAGTAAGCCAGGGTGACATGCCAAACCATCTCTCAAACCATCCCTCTTGTGCTTCACGTTCCCTCTTTCGTTAAGCTAACCCATCTCGCAACTTAGCCATAGAATTATGTACAACTCCTGTGTGGTCAGCATAAAAACAACACTCTTCCCCTAATGTGGCACACAACCCACAACCCCCGTTGCAACAATACTAAGTCCAGTCCTCTCCTATTCTGCAACACCACTTCCGACAGGGAAGTCAGGGACTTCTCGAGATGATTGATGGAGTTTTCGATTCTCCCAGGTCTTCATTGATAGCTGCTCAAAGGGATGAGAATCCGCTCTGCTGGGTTACGAGTGAGGCAATACCAGTCCCGGCTCCAAACAGCGTGGCTATGGTCAGGGTGGATATCACCTCCCTCTTCTGAATGAGCTGATGGGCTGCCTGTGGGAGCAAAGAGTCTCCTTCATAGTAAGGATTCGGGGAAGCACAGTGGCCATCATACAAAATTCATTTAGTTCCATGTTGAAAACATTGATTTCCAATTATCTTAGAGCACTGTAACAGGAATCTGGATACAGAACAATTATGCAGAAATATTTTAAAGAGTTTTTACAACAATATATTTTGACTACAGTTTCTTTTTCCTCAGAACACAACCTCAAACTTCCTGCACATCCATTATGTCCTGTAACTTTTCCACTTCAAAACCAGCTACACTTTGACAGGATTGTTTTCCTACTTCTCACTGATGATATCTCCACACATTATCTTTCTAACTTAAGACATACGTCTATATTCCTTATAGTCATCCCCAAGTTTAAACTTACTGAATGAAATTGGTACAACATGATCTCACAAGTTCGGACACAGTTAACAATCATCTTATTTAACATGTCAAAACTATTCTGCAGTACCATTTTACAAGCATTATATCAGGCTCATAGATATACAAAAGGTTTACAATGCTCCCAATTAAAGATCTCAAAACATAGAATTCCAAACTGTAGGAAAACACAGAAAAAAGAGGGCTAATATACTCACAAGATTTATACATTTCATTTACCTACATTTCCCTTCAATCTTTGCTCTCTTCATTACTTTCAGTTTGTATTTTATTTTACTAAATGAATTTAACCCCAATTTTATTTTGCTCTGGAGTATGCAACTCAGATAATCATATGTGTAGGTCATAAACAATCCTCAAGAATCACACGATTGGGGAGCAAAGTTTTTTTGAAGTATCTTTTAGTTTTCTAATCTATCTCCTATTTCCTTTCATAATTCTTGAGACAAAACTCTTCTGCCAGAATGCTTTAAACTCTAAATTCCTTTTACCACAAGTATATATTTTGTTGTTTGGATAAACATAGTAAGAGACAAAGGTCCCAACACTTAGTTCTGAGAGCAAGCAAGGTTTTTACCATAAATCCTAGACTAAGTCCTCAGGCCAGTTCAACCTGTCCTTCCCTATGGGGGTTCCTCCAATAAGAAATTTAGATCGAAAATTTTAATTTCTTTGTAGACACCATATTCTGATTAGAAATCTTGATCTAACAAGCTCCAAAAATATCTAGACCTTTTAAATTGCTGGACTTCATATCACTCTGACCTCTCTTGATGATTTTGTTTGCCCAGATCTAAGAATTACTGACTTCAAACTGGTTCTAACACACGAGTGTTCCACATAGACAGACAATAGACTGACTAAAAAACACCACACGTACATGTGCACATGTCTGCAGTTGATCGATCAATCTGACCTTTCAAAAAGGGCAGGGAGAAAACTGATAGACTGAGAAAGGAAGGGGCAGTCCCCAGGGTAAAGCTAGCCCTGTTGGTCATGGGAGTTGGCCCTTTAGTTTTTACCAAACTCTGATATTAGCATAGAAAAAAGCACTTGGACAGTGTTTATGGTAACATAAGAAAACTATTTATTAATATGAGGAAACTTTATTTTAGTGGCTTATGTACCTCTGTTGTTTGTAAAACAGCTAAATTCCTCATTACAATTGACTGAGGCTTGTAAGATAAAAC
This sequence comes from Sorex fumeus, assembly GCF_029834395.1. NCBI lineage: Eukaryota > Metazoa > Chordata > Mammalia > Eulipotyphla > Soricidae > Sorex > Sorex fumeus. The sequence continues at coordinate 47,372,783 of NW_026606129.1, read as the reverse complement.
CTTGCATTCTCTGAGCTTTATTTCACTTTAGTTTCAGACTCTAGTTCCACAGCTCTTCTAGATAGTACAGATTCTTAAGTTCAAAAGGATTTCAACTGTTACTAATCATTAATGTTCTTCTAATAAGAAATCTAGATTGAGAATTCTGCTTTCCCTGTAGGCTCAACCTTCTGATAAGAAATCTTCATTTAAACCTTGTCTAACAAGTTCCAAAAACAACTGCATTCCTTCAATCACTGAGTTGCATATCACTGACTTCTCAAGAATTTCTACTTCTGATTTCAACCTGGTACCAGCACTCGAGTGTTCCACACAGACAGACAGACAGACAGACAGACAGACAGACAATGAACTGACTAAAGACCACCACACGTACATGTACACACATCCGCAGCTGATCGATTGATCTGACCCTTCAAAAATGGCAGGGAGAAAACTGATGGACTGACAAAGGAAGGAGCAGTCCACAGGGCAAAGAAGCCCTGTTGGCCCCCGTTTCCCAGCCTAACCAGAGAGTCTCCTGTTTGTTAAAAATATGGATCAAGAAAGTGCTTTTGTTGATATCAGCGGGCAAGATAAACTATGACAAAGCAGTTGAAACCTAAGGTTGTCAGATGTTACCATATTTTGATCAAGGCTAGTTCTGAGGCAGCTGGAGCGATAGCACAGTGGGTAGGGCGTTCGCCTTACAAGCGGCCAACATGGCCGACCCGAGTTCGATTCCTCCGCCCCTCTCGGAGAGCCCGGCAAGCTACCGAGAGTATTCGATATGCCAGACACAGTAACAACAAAGTCTCCAATGGAGACGTTACTGGGCCCGCTCGAGCAAATCGACGATCAACGGGAGGGCCTTTACCTTTACCTTTACCATATTTTGATCAAGGCTAGTTCTGAGGCAGGGAACTGGTATCTTCTTATCAGACATGGGATAGGCTGCATTAGTGACATACTTCTTTGTTTCTGATATCAAACAATTAATCATATGATCTTGCATTTTCCTGCCTCCTCTGCTTTGATAATCCTATTTCTTTTGTTACCTGCAAAGATCTGACTGCAAAATGATCTGGTAATGCAAACTGCCATTCGCTGGCCATCTTTCCCCAAGTTCTAGCTTATACTCAGGCCACGTGGTGTTACAGAGGTCAACAAGACGTTTCTTATTTAAGCTATCTAGCTTCAGGCTCCTTCAGTGTTTTAACAAGCAACCCAAAGGAGAATGTTTAGGTACTGATGTAGAATTTCCCATATCTCCTAAGTGTGTCAGCAATAACCTATGAAAGGGAGGGAAAAGAAAAATCTAGGGTAGGATAATTCCTTAGCAAGCTCTCCTCCTAATAGTTTCTAGTGTTGTGGTTCTAGAGAATGCGCGGACATGACCACAACTGCATGCCGGCCCGTGGTGTTGTGGTTCTAGAGAGAGCGCGGACACGACCACAACTGCATGCCCGCCCGTGGTGTTGTGGTTCTAGAGAGAGCGCGGACACGACCACAACTGCATGCCGGCCCATCAGAAAATCTCTCTTTAAAGGACGTCTCCTTTAGAGATTTCTGAGTTACCCCAGGCGTCCCTTGGGGCCTGCCTCCCGAGCGTCCACATGACCATGGCTTACACATGTGGAGCCATACCTAGAGTGCCATGGGTTTCCAAGAAGCCTATTAAGGGGAGAAGAGAAAAGTTCTGCCTCTCTTAGCTTGCCACATATTCCGATGCTCCCTGCTGACTCTTTCTTCCACAAACTTCTTGTCTGTCTTTTTACCTCTTTTTTTCCTCTGCTTCACTTTGCCTAGGGCTAAACCTGCTGACTGCCTCCATTAGCATTTGAATTGACCTCTAGATGATTCTGCTTGGGAAAAGGGATTTCTACCTAGAAATTGATCTGCCTCAGTTTTCCCAGGTTCTTCTCACTAGTGGGCTTTCCTATCAGGGTGCTCATACACACACATTCACACAGAGGTTATCACATTCCTCCCCCTTCCCCCCTAGAGATTTCCAAGGGAGCATACCTCCACAGCAGATTTTCCACAGATTACCTCCTTCCTCGTGGATTCCTTCACTGCTCTGTCCCTTTGTGGTCGCCATCTGATGTCGGTGGGCCCCACGGGTGACTTATGTGAAGTGGGGAGGAGAAAGACGGCCACTTTCTCCCCACCCACCTCTGCCACCCGGAACCCTGGGTAGGCTAGGACCGGTAAAGTCTGCAGTGAGCACCTGCTCGGCACGGGCCTAAGCCCCGCCAGCCCCACAAGGTGGCCGTCAAGCCACACCTGAAGTCCGCTTGATCTTCTCGGCACGGGAGTTAATCCCCGCCACCCGATTGCTCGGGGAGCCACGGACTCAAGCTGGGGCGAGAATTTGCTCTTCGCAGGAAAGGAGAGACCAGTCCCAAGCCTTACCCGAGGTTTCTGGGGTTCTTGCCTCGCTCGCAGAAAAGAATTTCAGGAGTAGACGAGCAGTGAAGTAACAGGTTTTATTTGGAGGCTTTTGGAGAGGGAGAGAAAGGGATAAGCAGATAAGCGGGGGAATGGAGAGTAAGAGAGAGAGAGCAACGCGTCCAGAGGGAACGCGGGCTTCTCTGAGGGTGGAGAGAGCGCCAAGTGGGCTCTCGAGCTGGTTCTTATAGATCCTTCTGACTCGGAATGTTCTGGAATCTCCTTGGGGCTGGGTCGCTGGAGTCAACCGGATTGAAAGGGGGGTTCTCGGAAAGGAGGAATTTCATGGGGAGGAGGCCCATATCTTCAGGGTCTGGGGATGGTCTTATCAAGTCCTTATTCTCTGTCTCCACAGGGTGGGTTGGTCCTAGAATTCTTCTTCTATGAGACTTTGTTTCATTGCAGAGAGCCTTTCCCTATCTACCTGCCTACATCAATAGGAGGACCCATCGTGTGCTAGGGAGAGCCGCCTGACAAAGGGCTCTCCAGTCTGCAGTGGTGCAGGGCTGATGGGCCAGCCCCTGGAGGATGGTGTTGGCCCAGGGGGAGTTGGGTCCATCCTCAGCCATGGTCTTTTTTAATTCTTTCAAGTCCCCAGGTTCCACCCCAGGTTCCCAAGGATATCGAGCTGCAGGCCGGGCTCCCCCTGGGTTGAGATTGACCAGGAAGGCCCAGAGGGGTTTCCAGTAATCCTTTTCCAGTCTCAGGTCAAAAAAGGGAGAAGAGGCTCTTTCTGGAGGGGCAGTGGGGCAAGCGTGTTCAGACCTGCCTCCCGCCAAAATCTCTTCAGCCATTTCATCCTCTATATCCTGACCGGTGAAGGGCGGCCCTGAAAAGGCTGGAGGCACACTCTCTTTTCTCCCGGAAGCATGCTTCTAGGGCTGCTACAGTCGCATGCAAATCTGGCAGGTGTTTTTTGTTGTTGTTGTTGTTTGTTTATTTTTTGCTTTTTGGGTCACACCCAGCGATGCTCAGGGTTTACTCCTGGCTTTGCTCTCAGGAATTACTCCTGGTGGTGCTTGGGAGACCAAATGGGATCCCGGGGATTGAACCCGAGTGGGCCATGTGCAAGGCAAATGCCCTACCCACTGTACTATCGCTCCAGCCCCGTGGTGGGTGTTTTTTGCCTGTTTTTTTTTTTTTTCTGGCCTGTTCTATAACAAGCTTCTCTACCTGGTCCCAGGTGTCCCACAAAAAGAGGTCCCCAGTAGGGATCCAAGAAGCCATGGCAAGGATAGCGCCCCAAATCTCAGATGCCGTATTCCGCCGCCCCCGCCCCCGCATCGCTCTTTAGCAAATCCATCAGAGCCGGGTGATGCACCTTCTGAATGGAGTCACCCATGATATTGAGGAATCTAGTGGGGTCAAGAAGATCAGGACAGATGATGGTTCTGCTAAGAGACCACTGAGGCAAAGGAAAGAATACAGAGGAGAGGCTCAGTGGCGACCCAAATAAATGTTGACAAATGGAATGCTTGTTAACGAGTGCCTGACCATTGCACTTTTTTTCTTCTGCAGGGGATGCAAGTTTATCTGGGACTGGCCGCTGTGACCCCCTCATCCTATCATGGGAGATTTCAAGTGGCGAGCACCTTGATGGCATTTAAGTGCTTGACCTGTGCCCACAGGGAGAGAGGTGGTCACTACATAGCTAGAAGACACCGTTCAGAGAAGAAAGATGATAAAGATTACAGGACAGATGTTAGGCACGCCATAGGCAGGGGCAGAAGTGAAAACAAAGTGGAAATTGACTGAAACAGTCCTGACCCAAGGAGGACTCTTCTGATAGTTTACCTAACTATCAGGGGGCAGAGCTTGAGTTCATTTCCCTACCAGAATCACCAACCAACAGGGTATCCCCTCTGCAGTCGCCTGTTTTACTGCACGGGTTCGGGGTGATCAGAGGCTCATGCCTTGGTCCAGCGATGTCCGCGCTATCTACGTGCATGCTGTCCCTTTTCAGGGTGCCAGATGTTGGGGTCCTGGCCAGTCGACCCCAGCAAACTGGAGTACAAACCCCCGAAGTCACCAGACTTACTCCCTAAAGTGAAGGGAGTGGGTAGGGGAGAAGCCTCTGCCCTGGCCCTCTGCACACTGCGGGATTCCTGGATTCCTGCAGCTATTGAGAAAGAAAGGCAGGTGGGGGGAGGGGGAGGGGTGTCTGGTGGTCAAGCAGTTCTCCATTTATTGGCCCCTACCCAGGGGTTCTTATACATACACTCGGAAGTGGGGAGAGCAATACCACACTGGGGGAGGGGGGGCAATCCCACGTACAGCACGGAATGATTTACATATCCTGCTCTTAGGGCCCAGTTATCAATATGGGTAGGTGGGCACAGTCATGTCCCTCCTTCTCAACCAGAGTGCCTGCCTGAGTGTGGGGAGTGCTGGAGCGCCTGGGTCTTTGTAAACAGGGCTGGCTCTTGCTTTCAGGGCCAGGGGATTTGGTCAAATCCTCAGGCTACTTGCTGAGACCCCCAACACAAACATGGGTAGAAGAGCAGATAGAAACTTTCTGACTGATCCCTCTCAGCCCTTAGCATCACCACTTAGCATCACTCCAGTCAGTGTGAGAACAGCTGCCTTACCTCAAGGCGAAAGGAGAAAGGAGGAGCAAAATCAGGAAGGCGTTTCCATAGCACATTGTTTTTGAAACCAGTGGCTGGAGGAGGGAAGAGGTGGTGGAATTATTATGTGTGAGTGTGTGTGTGTGTGTGTGTGTGTGTGTGTGTGTGTGCACTTGTGCAAGGTGCTGAGGTAGGCAGGTAGATAGGGAAGGGCTTCCATGACAATGGAATTCCTAGGAAATAATAAAACCAACTTAGCCCTAAGATTGTCAGGAACCCACATCATGGACACAGGAACTAAGGCCTGATAAAACCTTTGCCTGGCACCAGCACAGACCCAGAGAAGGGTGGACCCCCCTGTAAGAGAAGCTGCAGCCAGAAAGGAATTTGAAAGAAGACCATGAATTAATCCCAACTCTACCCCCTTGGCAACCATCTTAGCAACAGGCTCTTACCTAGTAGAAGTCCCATGTGGGGCAGTTTGGGAGACACCCTATAACAGCCAACTTGAACAAAGGAAGAACACACATATGCTGCCCGAACCCAGGTGTTGCTTGTGTCCATGTGTCGTGACCAAGAGCAAGTGGTGCCCAAGTACATGAGTCTCCCATGTCTCCCTTCTTGAGATATGTTCTTTCATGCTTTCGTATCGAATGCTTGGATGTGTGCAGGGAACCCTTCTGCCATTGGAGAAGCCTGAATTTTCTCTTGAGCACATTACTCTTTCTTTCTTTCTCTCCCTCCTTCCCCTTCCTCAAAAAAAAAAAAAGTAAAAATAAAACCCTCCAAATAAAATCTGTTTTTACTTCACTGTTCATTTCCTCCTGATATTCTTTTCTGCAAGAAAGATGAGCACCAAGTAGGCCTAGGTAAGGCCTGGGCTTGGCTTTCCTTTCCTGAAAAAAGCAATTCCTCACCCCAGTCTAAGTCCACAGTTTCCCAAGAAATAGGGTGGTGAGGATTCACTCCCATGCTATGCAGAACAAGTAGAAATCAGGTGTGGCTTGACCACTACCTAGTGGGGCTGGTGGAACTCAAGATCTGTCTTGGAATGACTTATTGCAGACTATTCAATCCTATTCTTTCCAGCTGTTCTCCTGAGGTGGGGTGGGAGGAGCAGAGGTGGATTGGGAGAAAGTGACTATCAAAGTGACTATCTCTCTCCTCCTCATTTCACATAAGTCACCTGGGGGTCCACTGACATCACTTAAGAGATGAACCAGACTGACAGCAGTGCCAGGGACCTGGGAATGGAACCCAGGACCTAAGGCAAGCAGGGCTTGCACCCTACCACTGAGTTAATTGAGCTATATCCTGACCCCACCTTCGATTGGGGGAGTCACTTCTTCTTATTGTTCTAGGGTCACACTCACCTAGGCTCAGGGGTCCTGGATCTGCACTCTGGAATCACTCCTGGCGGGCTTTGGGGACCATATGGAATGCTGGGGATTGAACTTAGGTCACCCCCATGCAAGACATGCACCTACCCCCTGTCCCATCTCTCTGGGCCCTCACCTTTGCTTTTAAACAAAATCCACTGTAAAAGTGCTGCTTGTGTGACCGAGGAGACAGCCCAAAAAACTAGAGCTTGCCTTGCATGCATGACGCCGTGCATTTAGTTTCCTGCGCTACAGGTTCCCCCCAGGTGTGGCCAGGTTCAGTCATTAAGCTATCTGGCCTAGCTGGCCAAATATCACAGGGAGTATCTTCTGGGTGTGAGCACTATTTAGAAGCACTGAGTCTCAGCCCTGCCAAAAATGAAAAGAATAATTAAAAGTGTTGGGCTGGAGCGATAGCACAGCAGGCAGGGTGTTTGCCTTGCACATAGCCGACACAGGTGCGATTCCCAGCATCCCATATGGTCCGCTGAGCACCGCCAGGAGTAATTCCTGAGTGCAGAGCCAGGAGTAAGTAACCCCTGTGCATTGCCAGGTGTGACCCAAAAAGCCAAAAATAAATAAATACATAAATAAATAAAAATAAAAGTGTTGTTTGTAATTTTCCCCAAAACCCAGTCAGACTTATATTTTACATTTCATTATATATCATAATTATAGCAAATTTCCCATTTACTGTTGCATTATTTCATAAATGTTTTACAAATCTTGCATATCTTTGATTCTGTGTTGCTGTTACTTTAATCTGATTATAATTTCTGATCATAAATTCTGATTATAGATTCCATATTTTTGTGATTGCATCATGTCCAGGAACTTGTGACTATGTTTTTTATTTGGTTTTGGTTTGTTTTCCTGGGTTGTTGTTTTTGGTTTTACTGGCTTGGGGGGTCACACCCAGTGATACTCAGGGTTGCAAAGAAGCACCCTAACACTGCCCACTGTACTATCTTTGGTTTGTAATTGAATCACTGTGAGATGACCCTTACAAAGCTGTTTATGATTAGATTTCAGTCATACAGGGTTCCAACACCCACCCTTCCACCAGTGTACATTTCCTAGCACCAGTGTCCCCAGGTTCCCTCCTACCCCCCCATCCCCCCATCCTACCTTAATACCACTTTCTTCTCTCTCTCTCTCTCTCTCTCTCTCTCTCTCTCTTTCTCCCTCCCTCCCTCCCTTCCTCCCTCCCACACTCCTTCCCTCCCTCCCCCTCTTCTTGCCCCCTTTTGGACATTGTGATTTACAATAAAAATACTGAAAGCTTATCAGGTATATCCCTTTACCTACTTTTAACACTCGGTCCTTATCCAGCATGATAATTTCCAGCTATTATTGTCATACTGGTCCCTTCTCTTACTTACTCTATGCCCAACACGTACTTGAACTTGTGGTTGATTCCAATCAATGACCAGACCTAGCCCCTGTTTTCCCTGACCATGGATATTAGTCTTCACATACACACACACACACACACACACACACACACTAACAAAAATGAATGCAGACAATTCAATAACTGTCCCTCTCCTTCTGACTCATTTCACTCAGCATGATATTCCCCAGGTCCATCCATTTATAGGCAAATTTTATGATTTCATTTTTTCTAACAGCTGCTTAGTATTCCATTGTGTAGATGTGCCATCGTGTGTTTATCTATTTATTTGTTCTCAGGCACTCAGGTTGTTTCCAGATTCTGGCTATTGTGAATAGTGCTGCAATGAACATAGGAGTGTAGATGGTGCTTCTGCTGTGTGTTTTGGGGGCTCCAGGGTATATTTCCAGAAATGGTATTGCTGGATCAAATGAGAGCTCAATTCCTAATTTTTTGAGAAGCGTCCATATTGTTTTCTAAAAAGGCTGGACCAGTCCCATTCCCACTAACAGTGCAGAAGAGGCCCTTTCGAGATGCAGATCAAAACCACAATGAGATACCATCTCACACCTCAGAGACTGGCCCACATTCAAAAGAACAAAAGCAACCGATGCTGGCGTGGATGTGGCGAGAAAGGGACACTCCTTCACTGTTGGTGGGAATGTCCACTGGTTCAGCCCTTCTGGAAAACAGTATGGACGATTCTCAAAAAATTAGAAATTGAGCTCCCATTTGACCCAGCAATACCACTCCTGGGAATATATCCCAGAGAGGCAAAAATGTATAGTCGAAGTGACATCTGCACTTGTTTGTTCATTGCAGCACTCTTTACAATAGCCAGAAACTGGAAGAAACCTGAATGCCCACGAACAGATGACTGGTTAAAGAAACTTTGGTACATCTACACAATGGAGTACTATGCAGCTGTTAGAAAAGATGAAGTCATGAAATTTACATACAAGTGGTACAATATGGAAAGTATCATGCTAAGCGAAATGAGTCAGAAAGAGAGGGATAGACATAGAAAGATTGCATTCATCTGGGGGATATAAAGTAACAAAGTATGAGATTAATACCCAAGAATAGCTGAGATCAGCACCAGGAGGATTACTCCATAACTTAGAGGCCAGCCGGGTATCCTAGAGGAAAGGGCAGTTCAGATAGAGAAGGGAGCACCAAATAAAGGATGTTTGGAGGATCCTCCCAGGAGGGGAGATGCATGTCGAAAGTAGACCGTGGACTGAACATGTTTGCCACTCAATGCCTCTTTTGCAGACCACAACACCCAAAAGGAGAGAGAGAACACAGGGGATTGCCCTGCCACAGAGACAGGGGGGGATGGGGGGATGGGGGTGGGGGGATATTATCCATGGTGGTGGAAAATGGGCACTGGTGGAGGGATGGGTATCTGATCATTGTATAATAGAAACCAAAGCACAAAAAATTGTAAATCTTGTAAATCTACAACTGTAAAAAAAATAAAATAAAATAAAGGGGAAAAAAAAAAGAAGAGGCCCTTTCTTCCCGCATCTACAGCAGCACTGGTTGCTCTTGTTCTTTTGGATGTGTCAGTCTCTGTGGTGTGAGATGATATCCCATTGCTGTTTTGATTCGCATCTCCCCGATGATTAGTGATGAAGAGCATTTTTTCATGTGTCATTTGGCCATTCAAATTTCTTCTTTGAGGTCGCCAGCTGCCCACCACGAGCGACTCTCCGGCATGGCCACGGCCCCGGAGGCACAAGGACTTAGCACAGAGAGCCACCCGCTTGGAGCAGAAAAGCAAATGGACTATGTGTTAAACCGCGCCAGCATGCCTGCCCGGAGGGGAAAGGGTGTTGACCCACCCGCCCGCTCCTCTCTGGAAAGAAAGATGGCGGCCGCACGGGAGCCTTGTGGACAGCAGGTTTGAGCCGCGGCTGGGGGCGGCAGGGACCTCATGGGAAGGGGGGTGTAATGGGCCGTCCTTCACGCCCGACCGAGGTCGCCAGCTGCCCCCCACGAGCGGCTCTCCGGCACGGCCACGACTCCAGAGCACAGAAACCAATCTCTTAACTATCTAACTTTTAATAGAAATTCTTCCAGGGTTAATAAGTAAAATAGCAGAAATCCAAAACTGCGCGGTCGCTATTGCGGCTGCGCGACATCATTTTATTCTTAAACCAAGTTGTAGAAAGCAAATCATTTCACAACGCTGTTTCAGCATGTCTGATTGGGGGGGGGGAGGGTCGTAAACTCTAAACAATAATTGTGCATCTTCTATCGAAACAATGTATCTAGTCAAAGTAGATAGAGTATTAACTAGAACTCATCTGCCTCACAGGAATTGGGAGGGGTGGGAGGTGGGGTTCTATTAGGGTTCGCAGTAAAAAATAAGTATTGGTAAAGGGAAATGTGTTTGATATTTACATGACTGAGACCTAAACCCGAAAGCTCTGTAACTTTTCCCACAGTGATTCAAACATGGCCGACCCGAGTTCGATTCCTCCGCCCCTCTCGGAGAGCCCGGCAAGCTACCGAGAGTATTCGATATGCCAGACACAGTAACAACAAAGTCTCCAATGGAGACGTTACTGGGCCCGCTCGAGCAAATCGACGATCAATGGGAGGGCCTTTACCTTAAAGAAATTAAAAAAAAAATTTCTTCTTTGAGAAACCACACGGGAAAGCCTGGTGATGTATTCGATATGCCAAACACAGTAGCAACAAGTCTCACAATGAAGACGATACTGGGCCAGCTCTAGCAAATCAATGAACGACGGGAGGACAGTGCTACAGTGCTACCCCTTAAGCCTGCCCCCATAGCAGCACCTAACACTGCCCACTGTACTATCTTTGGCCTCAAGAAAACCAATGTTTTATTTATTTATTTATTTTTTAAATTTTTATTAGTGAGACGGGCTGGAGCGATAGCACAGTGGGTAGAGTGTTTGCCTTGCATGCAGCCAACATGGCCAACCCAAGTTCGATTCCTCCGTCCCTCTCGGAGAGCTTGGCAAGCTACCGAGAGTATCTTGCCTGCACGGCAAAGCCTGGCAAGCTACCAGTGACTTATTCGATATGCCAAACATAGTAACAAGTTTCACAATGTTACTGTGAAATATTGTGTCCGCTCGAGCAAATCCATGAATAACGGAGGACAGTGCTACAATGCTATTAGTGAGACATCATGAGGTACAGTTGTAGACTTACAAATTTTTGTGCTTGGGTTTCAATTATACAATGATCAAATACCCATCCCTCCACCAGTGCCCATTTCCCACCACCACGGATCCCAGTATCCCTCCCACCCCCCATCTCCCCGATCCCATTGTGCCTCTGTGGCAGGGTATTCCCTTTTGTTCTCTCTCTCTTATTGGGTGTTGTGGTTTGCAAAAGAGGCAATGGGTGACAATCATGTTTGGTCTATAATCTACTTTCAGCATGCTTCTCCCATCCTGGAAGGATCCTCCCAACACCCTTTATTTGGTGTTCCCTTCTCTATCTGAGTTCCCTTTTCCCCTAGCATGTGTGGCTGGCCTCCAAGCCATGGAGTAAAATTCCTGGTACTAATCTCAGCCTGGTACAAGCACGAAAGATCAAGTACGACATCATTGGTCTGACCGAAACGAGAAGACATCAATTCCATCATGCTGTTTTCGACACTGGAGAAGAACTGTTCCTTGGAATATGTGATAAAAGAGGCATCGGTGGTGTCGGTATCCTTGTCAACACAAACTTAGTCACGAGCATTGATTCATTTGAATGCCTAACAACCCGAATCGGACAATTACACTTGAATAAATGTGGCTCACTACCGGCAGTTTCTATCTTTGTTGTCTATGCACCAACATCCAGTTATGGTGAAAGAGAAACTGAGAAATTCTACATGGAGCTGGAGAAATTCTATAAAGAAGATCACACCTTCTACAAGATCATTGTCGGTGATTTTAATGCCAAGATAGGACCAAGAAGATCAGTCGATGAACTCCACATCAGAACCCATGGCCTGGAATGGAACGAACAGGGTGACAGACTGTCTGAGTTCATCATGTCTACCAAAACCTTCCATGGTAACTCACAATTCCAAAAGGCTAAATCTAAACGTTGGACATGGGAGTCTCCCGATGGACGGTTCCACAATGAAATAGACCACATCATATTCAATCGGCGGTTTTGCCTAACCGATGTTGCTGTTGTCCCAAAATTCCAAACGGGATCAGACCACCGTCTTCTTCGTGCAAAATTCTACCTCACAGAACGAGGAGAAAAGAATGCAAGGTTTAAGAAGAGGACTCCCAGAACAACCACCAACTGGGAACTCTTTGGCTCTGTTGCGGCAACATGGGAAGATGCCGTCATTGACAACATTGATGAGGAATACGATCGAATGATTCAGCACCTCCATGATTGTGCAAGGAATGCCAAGAGAGAGATAACCACAAAAAACCGTCTTTCTTCGAACACTCTTGAACTTATTCGCCAACGTGGCTTGGCACGTGCCTCAGGCAACCACAAGCAAACGTCCGAACTGGCTAAACAGTGCAGAGAAGCCATCAAGGATGACCTCAAAAACAGGAGAGCAGCAGTACTGGTAGATGCAGCAGAAGCTGGGAAAAACATTCGTAATGCCCGCCTGTCCTTCACCAACTACAAAACCAAGATGACTGCCCTCCGACATCATGATGGATCTATCACATCTTCCAGAAGGGCAATGGAGAAGATTATTCATGACTTCTACTCAGATGTCTTTAATAGCCACATCCACTTGCCCACATACCACATACCACATGATGGATATGTCATTCCCAATGTTCTCCCTTCCGAAATCCAACATGCCATCTCGTCAGTAAAGAAACAAAGAGCACCTGGCCCAGACAAGATCAGACCTGAACACCTGAAGAACTTACCATCAGTACTCATCAATACATTGGCTCGACTCTTCACACGCTACCTGTCTGAATGCAAGGTTCCATCCCAATGGAAAACCAGCAAGACTGTACTACTATACAAGAAAGGAGACATCCACGACATTGGCAACTATCGCCCAATCTGCCTATTGTCTGTCATCTACAAACTATTCACTCGAGTCATCCTGAATAGGATTAGCAGAACACTAGATGAAGGACAACCATGTGAACAAGCTGGATTCCGAAAAGGATTCAGTACCATCGACCATATTCACACAGTAACCAAGCTCATTGAGGTATCTCGGGAGTTCAAGATGCCACTCTGTCTAACGTTCATTGATTTAAAGAAGGCCTTTGATTCTGTTGAGACGGAAGCGGTCATAGAAGCCCTAGCCAATGAGGGCGTACAAACTCAATACATCAGGATCCTTCATGAGCTCTATTGCGGATTCACTACCAAGATCTCACCATTCTACAAAGAAGTAATCATCCATATCAAGAGAGGGGTTCACCAAAACTCTTCAGTGCCACCCTCGAGAACATCATGCGACGGCTGGAATGGGAAAACATGGGAGTGAAGATAGATGGTCGGCAACTACACCACCTCCGCTTTGCTGATGACATCGTTCTAATAACACCAAACATCAACCAAGCGGCACAAATGCTGAACGACTTTGACCGTGAATGTGGAAAGGTCGGACTACAGCTGAATCTTGCGAAGACAATGTTTATGAGAAACAGCCTTGTTCCTGACGCTCCATTCGCTCTCAACGGAACCACCATCTCCGAATGCAACAGTTATATATACCTAGGTCGAGAAATCAACATGATGAATGACCTGGCACCTGAGTTGCACAGGAGGAAGAGAGCGGCTTGGAATGCCTTCAAGAGCATTGAAGAAATAACTAAAAGGACAAAGAACCTCCAGCTATGAGCACATCTCTTTGATTCCACTATTCTTCCTGCATTAACATATGCCTCAGAGACCTGGACCCTACGAAAACAGGATAAGAACGCTATCCGGGTCTCTCAAAGAGGAATCGAAAGAACTATGCTTGGAATATCACGATTTACTCAAATGAGAGATAGAATCCGGAGTTCTGATCTTCGTCAACGCTCAAGAATCAGGGACGCTGTCTCATTTGCCAAGACATCAAAAATCAGATGGGCTGGACACGTAATGAGGTTTACAGACAACCGCTGGACTAGAGCCATTACTGATTGGATTCCACGAGACATCAAAAGATCACGTGGACGCCCACCTATAAGATGGTCAGACTTCTTCGTCAAGACCCTAAATGATCGGTTTGAGGCTCTACATGTTCCTAAAACGAACAGATACCATTGGGCTACGCTAGCACGCAACCGGGATGAATGGAGACGTTACTGGCACCCGCTCGAATAAATCGATGAATAACGGGGATTAAGTGATTAAGTGATTAAGTGATTAATCTCAGCCATTCTTGGGTGTTAGTCACCTATTTTGTTACTTTATGTTCCCCAGATGAATGCAATCTTTCTATGTCTATCTCTTTCTTTCTGAGTCATTTTGATTAACATGATACTTTCCATGTAGTACCACTTGTATGTAAATTTCATGACTTCGTCTTTTCAAACAGCTACATAGTACTCCATTGTGTAAATGTACCAAAGTTTCTTTAACCAGTCATCTGTTCTCGGGCACTCAGGTTTTTTTCCAGATTTTGGCTATTGTAAAGAGTGCTGCAATGAACAAACAATTGCAGATGTCACTTCGACTATACTTTTTTTTGCCTCTCTGGGATATATTCCCAGGAGTGCTATTGCTGGGTCAAATGGGAGCTCAATTTCTAATTTTTTGAGAATCGTCTATACTGTTTTACAAAAGTGCTGAACCAGTCGGCATTCCCACCAGCAGTGAAGGAGGGTCCCTTTCTCGCCACATCTGTGCCACCACCGGTTGCTTTTGTTCTTGTGGATATGGGCCAGTCTCTGTGGTGTGAAATGGTATCTCATTGTGGTTTTGATCTGCATCTCCCTGGTGGAGCATTTTCTCATGTGCCTTTTAGCCATTCGGATTTCTTTGTGAAAGTTTCTATTCATTTCATCTCCCCATTGAAAACCAATGTTTTGCTAGAGGCTTAAGAAGAAATCCGAATACCAAAAAAGCACATGAGAAAATGCTCTACATCATTAATCATCAGGGAGATGCAGATCAAAACCACAATGAGATACCATCTCACACCTCAGAGACTGGCCCACATTCAAAAGAACAAAAGCAACCGATGCTGGCGTGGATGTGGCGAGAAAGGGACACTCCTTCACTGTTGGTGGGAATGTCCACTGGTTCAGCCCTTCTGGAAAACAGTATGGACGATTCTCGAAAAATTAGAAATTGAGCTCCCATTTGACCCAGCAATACCACTCCTGGGAATATATCCCAGAGAGGCAAAAATGTATAGTCGAAGTGACATCTGCACTTGTTTGTTCATTGCAGCACTCTTTACAATAGCCAGAAACTGGAAGAAACCTGAGTGCCCAAGAACAGATGACTGGTTAAAGAAACTTTGGTACATCTACACAATGGAGTACTATGTAGCTGTTAGAAAAGATGAAGTCATGAAATTTACATACAAGTGGTACAATATGGAAAGTATCATGCTAAGCGAAATGAGTCAGAGAGAGAGGGATAGACATAGAAAGATTGCATTCATCTGGGGGATATAAAGTAACAAAGTATGAGATTAATACCCAAGAATAGCTGAGATCAGCACCAGGAGGATTACTCCATAACTTAGAGACCAGCCGGGTATCCTAGAGGAAAGGGCAGTTCAGATAGAGAAGGGAGCACCAAATAAAGGATGTTTGGAGGATCCTCCCAGGAGGGGAGATGCATGTCGAAAGTAGACCGTGGACTGAACATGTTTGCCACTCAATGCCTCTTTTGCAGACCACAACACCCAAAAGGAGAGAGAGAACACAGGGGATTGCCCTGCCACAGAGACAGGGGGGGATGGGGGGATGGGGGTGGGGGGATATTATCCATGGTGGTGGAAAATGGGCTCTGGTGGAGGGATGGGTATCTGATCATTGTATAATAGAAACCCAAGCACAAAAAATTGTAAATCTAAAAAAAAAAAATGTTTCAACACCCCCCCCCAAAAAAAAAAAAGAAAACCAATGTTTTAAAGGAATTCAAACTAGTCACCGCACAATTGGTAGAAGGCCTTTGAGTCTTAGGCTATACTGCCACCCTGTGGCTATTTTCAGAAAACCAGTCGAAGCATATGATCTCACACAAACGCTTATGAGGAATGCCCATAATGTTTTCCTAAAAGGCTGGATCGATCAGTATTCCCACCAACAATGAAGAATAGTTCCTTTCTCCCTGCATCCACACCAGCACTAGCTGTTCTTATTTTGTATGTGTGTGTTCCAGTGTCTGTGGAGTGAGATGATATCTCATTGCTGTTTTGATTTGCATCTCCCTGAATACTAGAGCTTCCATACGACCCAGCAATACCACTTCTGGGAATATACCCCGGAAGCCCAAAAATACACTGCATAAATACCATTTGCACTTCTATACTAATTGCAGCACTATTCACAATAGCCGTAATCTGCAAACAACCTGAGTGCCAGAAAACAAATGACTGCATAAAGAAACTACACAATGAAATACTATGCAGTGGTTAGGGAAAAGGAAGTCATGGAATTCGTTTATAAATGAATGGACATGGAGAATATCATGCTGAGTGAAATGAGTCTGAGGGTGAGGGACAGACATAGGATAATTGCACCCATTGGTGGGATATTTTAAAAACATAGTATGAGACTAATACCCAAGGTCAGCAGAGACAAGAGCCAGGAGGACTGACCCATAGCTGGAAGCTTGCTGCAAGTGGGAGGTGGTGGGTTAGGATAAACCACTATGATATGACACTGATAGTTGGAAATGATCACTCTGGACAAGAGCTGAGTGCTGAAAACGGGTAAAAGGACAAACATGATAACCTTTCAATACCTGTATTGCAAACCATAAGGCCCAAAAGGAGAGAGACAAAGACAGAGACAGAGACAGAGACAAACAGAAGAGTGCCTGCCACAGAGGGGTGGTGGGAAGGAAACTGGGGACATAGGTGATGGGAAATGTACAGTAGTGAAGGGATAGTTGTGAGAACATTATATGACTGAAATCCAATCATAAAAGCTTTGGGGCTGGAGTGATAGCACAGTGGGTAGGGCATTAGCCTTGTATGCAGCCAACCCAGGTTCGATTCCCAACATCCCCTATGGTCCCCCAAGCACCGCCAGGAGTTATTCCTAAGTGCAGAGCCAGAAGTAAACCCTGTGCATCGCTGGGTGTGACCCAAGAAGCAAATATATATATATTAATTATTTGTAACTGTGTATCTCAAAGTGATTCAATTTATTTTTTTTATTTTTAAATGAATCACCGTGAGGTACAGTTACAGACTTACAAACTTTCGTGTTTCATTCATACAATGATCGAGTGCCCATCCCTCCACCAGTGCCCATTCCCCACCACCAATATTCCCAGTATCACTCCCATCCCTCCCTCATTCCCCCCACCCTCCCCCATCCGCCTCTGTGGGAGGTGCATTCCCTTTTACTCTCTCTCTCCTTTAGGGTGTTGTGGTCTGCAGTGCAAGTATTGAATGGCCATCATATTCGGTCTATAATCTCCTTTTGGCACGCATCTCCCACCCAGAGCGAGTCCTCTAAACACCCAAGGGATTACTTGGTGATTCCTTCTCTATCTGAGCTGCCTTTTCCCCCAGCATTTGAGGCCCACTTCCAAGCCATGGAGCAAACCTCTTGGTACTTATCTCTACTATCCTTGGGTGTTAGTCTTCCATTCTGTTACTTTATATTCCACAAATGAGTTCAATCTTTCTATGTCTGTCCCTCTCTTTCTGACTCATTTCACTTAACATGACATTTTCCATGTTGATCCACTTATACGCAAATTTCATGACTTCATCTTTTTTAAAAGATGTATAGTACTCCATTGTGTAGATGTACCAAAGTTTCTTTAACCAGTCATCTGTTCTTGGTCACTCGGTTTTTTTCCAGATTCTGGCTATTGTAAACAGTACTGCAATGAATCGTGGTGATTCAATTTTTAAAAAATTAAGTTAGAGCTGAAGAGAAGGGCCACATGGAGGGCGGGGATCCACAGCTCCCGAAGAAAAAAAAAAAAGAAAAACAACAGGTTCCAAAAAGAGCCGAAATCATCGGGAAGTCCCAGATGGGGTAGGTACTGCATCCCGCCTCCCCCAGATGGAACCCCGGTGACCAGAAGCCTCTACAAGCACAGCTTGAGTTTGCGGGAACTAGGACTTTTCCTCCAAACCGCGCGGCCGCTTATGCCACCGCGCGACATCTCTCTATATACAAAGTGATCCATGGGAAGTAAACCACCCAACGTTTCTCCCTGAAAATCAGAGATAAGTTTGGAGCACGGCCACAGCCCCAGAAACACAAGGACTTAATGCATAACCCAGCAGCTTGGAGCAGAAAAGTGAACGGACTATGCATTAATCCAGGCCATCATGTCTGTCTGGACGGGAAAGGGTGTTGCCCCATTCGGCCTCCCTTCTCTGGAAAGAAGGATGGCGGCCGCATGGGAGCCTTGTGGACAGCAGGTTTGAGCTGGGGGTGTGGGGGCGACTAAAACCTCATGGGAAGGAGGGCGTTCCGGTCCGTCCTTCACGCCCTACCGAGGTCACCAGTTGCCCCCCGTGAGCGGCTCTCCAGCACAGCCACAGCCCCAGAAGCACAAGGACTTAATGTAGAATCCAGCAGCTTGGAGCAGAAAAGTGAACGGACTATGCGTTAATCCAGGCCATCATGTCTGCCCAGAGGGGAAAGGGTGTTGCCCCATTCGCCCTCTCTTCTCTAGAAAGAAGGATGGCGGCCACATGGGAACCTTGTGGACAGCAGGTATGAGCCGGGGGTGTGGGGATGACTAAAACCTCATGGGAAGGGGGGCGTTCCAGTCCGTCCTTCATGCCCTACCGAGGTCACCAGTTGCCCCCCGCGAGCGGCTCTCCAGCACAGCCACAGCCCCAGAAGCACAAGGACTTAATGCAGAACCCGGCAGCTTAGAGCAGAAAAGTGAACGGACTATGCGTTAATCCAGGCCATCATGTCTCCCCAGAGGGGAAAGGGTGTTGCCCCAGTCGCCCTCTCCTCTCTGGAAAGAAAGTTGGTGGCCACATGGGAGCCTTGTGGACAGCAGGCATGAGCCGGGGGTGTGGGGGCAACTAAAACCTCATGGGAAGGGGGGCGTTCCGGTCCGTCCTTCACGCCCTACCGAGGTCACCAGTTGCCCCCCATGAGCGGCTCTCCAGCACGGTCACAGCCCTAGAAGCACAAGGACTTAATGCAGAACCCGGCAGCTTGGAGCAGAAAAGTGAACGGACTATGCGTTAATCCAGGCCATCATGTCTGTCCGGACGGGAAAGGGTGTTGCCCCAGTCGCCCTCTCCTCTCTGGAAAGAAAGTTGGTGGCCACATGGGAGCCTCGTGGACAGCAGGTATGAGCCGGGGGTGTGGGGGCGACTAAAACCTCATGGGAAGGGGTCGTTTCGGTCCGCCCTTCACGCCCTACAGAGGCCACCAGTTGCCCCCCACTAGCGGCTCTCCAGCACGGCCACGACTCCAGAGCACAGAAACCAATTTCTTAACTATCTGACTTTCAGTAGAAATACTTCCAGGGTCAATAAGTAAAATAGCAGAAATCCAAAACCAACATTTAATTCTTGAACCCAGCTGTAGAAAGCAAATCACTTCACAATGCTTTTTCAACATGTCTTATCTGGGGTGGGGGGTAAACTCTAAATAATAGTGGTGAATCTTTTATTGAAACAATGAATCTAATCAAAGCAGATAGAGTGTTAACTAGAATTCATCTGCCTCACAGGGACTGGGAGGGGTGGGGGGTGGGGTTTTATTGGGGTTCTTCATGGCAAAAAATAAGTATTGGTAAAGGGAAATGTGTTTGATATTTGCATGACTGAGACCTAAACCTGAAAGCTTTGTAACCTTTCCCACAGTGATTCAATAAATAAATAAATAAAATTAAGTTAATTTTAAAAAATAACAACAAAGGGCTAAAAGGCCTCATTCAATTCTTCTTTTTAAGACTTGTCTGCTAGAACTGTTCCCATTGGGGACAAGAAGTATGTCCCTGTTCTCTCCAAGTAGAGGATGAACAGCTCATTCTTGTTGCATCTAAGAGCTAGAGATGCTCCATGACATCAGAGGTACAGAGGTAGGTATTTGTGCTGAACTGAAGCCTCCAGGTGCCCAGGGGTCCTGTTTCAGTGTTCTTGACTATTGTTTTTAATTTTGATTGCTGCTATTTGGGGTTTGGTTTATTGGCTGGGGTGGGGGGTTGGAACACACCCAGCAATGCTCAGGGGTTACTCCTGTCTCTGCACTCAGGAATTACTCCTGGCAGTGCTCAGAGGACCCTATAGGTTGCTTAGGATTGAACCCAGGAGGTCTATCATGTGCAAGGCAAACATTCTACCCACTCTTTGGTCCCAGAAACAACAGTTTTTAATATGTGAATTTTCAAAATTAGTCCACAAGAACAGGGCTGGAGTGATAGCACAGCGGTAGGGTGTTTGCCTTGCACGCAGAAAGAGAGGGACATGGCCGACCCGAGTTCGATTCCTCCGCACCTCTCGGAGAGCCCAGCAAGCTACTGAGAGTATCTCACCCGCACGGCAGAGCCTGGCAAGCTACTCGTGATGTATTCGATATGCCAAACACAGTAACAACAAAAGTCTCCAATGGAGAAGTTACTGGGCCTGCTTGAGCAAATCGATGAACAATGGGAGGACAGTGACAGTGACAGTCCACAAGAACTAAGTATAAAAGGTAAAGGTAAAGGCCCTCCCGTTGATCGTCGATTTGCTCGAGCGGGCCCAGTAACGTCTCCATTGGAGACTTTGTTGTTACTGTGTCTGGCATATCGAATACTCTCGGTAGCTTGCCGGGCTCTCCGAGAGGGGCGGAGGAATCGAACTCCGGTCGGCCATGTTGGCCGCTTGTAAGGCGAACGCCCTACCGCTGTGCTATCGCTCCAGCCCTAAGTATGCATAGCCAAAATACACAGGAGCAACTAAGATTTTGAAAAGGAGATTTAAAAAAGTCTGAGATATCATCTCACACCACAGAGACTGGCACACATTCAAAAGAACAAAAGCAACCAGTGCTGGTGTGGATTTGGAGGAAAAGGGACGTTCTTTCACTGTTGGTGGGAATTCCCATTAGTCCAGCCTTTCTGGAAAACAATATGGATAGTCCTTCAAAAACTGGAAATTGAGCTTCCATATGACCCCACAATATCACTTATGGGAATATATACTGAGGATGCAAAAAAGCACAGTAGAAACGACATCTGTACCTATATGTCCATTGCAGCACTGTTCACAATAGCCAAAATCTGGAAACAAAACAAGTGCCCTAAAACAGATGACTGGTTAAAGAAACTTTGGTACATCTATACAATGGAATAGTACACAGCTGTCAGGAGAGATAAAGTCATGAACTTTGGTTATAAATGGATATACATAGAGAGTATCAAACTAAGTGAAATGAGTCAGAAAGAGAGGGAAAATAAAGAAGGACTGCACTCATTTATGGAGTATAAAACAACATAACATGAAGCTGACATCTAAGGATAGTAAATACACGGGGCAGGAAGATTGCTCCATAGCTGGAGGCCTGCCTCATGAGCAAAGGGGAGAAGGCAGCTGGAATAGAGAAGGGATCACTAAGAAAATGACGGCTTGAGGAACCAGTTGGAATGGAAAATGTGTGCAGAAAGTAGATGAGGGACCAAACATGATAATCTCTCAGTGTCTGTATTGCAAACCATAATGCCCAAAAGTAGAGAGAGAGAGAATGGGGAATATTGTCTGCCATGGAGGCAGGGGGAGGGTGGGAAAATGGGGGTATACCAGGGATATTGGTGGTGGGGAATGTGTACTGGTGGAGGGATGGGTGTTTGATCATTGTGTGATTGTGGCCCAAAAATAAAAGCTTGTAACTATCTGGAAAATAGTTATTCAATAAAATTTGCTACAGATGCTCCTTTCCTTCCTGCACATCTTCTGTCCATGGTCAGTGCCACTGTGAGGATGCAGGGGGGTCCTTTGTTTCCTTCCTTTCCTGTGGGGGCCATACCCGACTGCTCTGGGAACCCTGCGGTGCTGTGGATTGGATCTGAGCATCTTGCACACTTGGTTGTGCTCTGCCTCACAGCCATCCCGTCCCGGCACCTTTCACTTTGGCAATCAGCTGTGTTGGGGATGTTGTCCCCTTCCCGTGTACTGAACTCATAGAGGTCTCAGGGAAGGTGCAGATGGGCCATGTGGGGTTTACGTGGAGCAAGTTTCTGAGGGTGTGTATGTGTTGGGGGCGTGGAATGTGGGGTACACCTCCCTCATTCTTCTCTCTATCACTCTAGCTAAGGATCCTGTGGAGACCAACACAGGCCACAGCCCAACGGGATCAGAGCTTCACTTACCAGTAGAAGATAAAGGACAAGAACATGTCCTTTTTTTTGCCAAAGGCATGTTCCCTGCTGTTCTGTGACCTCTCTGAGGGGCTATTGAAACTGCTCTGGACAGTCTGTTTTCAAAGGTTCATGATAATCATCCAAGTAGGGGTGGATGTAGACGTGGGAAACCAGGAGGGGCTGGCTGCTCAGAGTAAGCTGGAAATGGTGCCTTTGTTCCCCTGCTCAGAAAACACCTTGAGGGATCTGCCTTCCTGGCCCCGCTGAGATTCAACACTTCATGTCGAGTGCTGTGGAAAGGACTCTCAGATCCTGCCAGGCCTTGGCCCAAGTGGCAGTCTTTGGTAACTCTTCTCAGAGCCAAAGTGAGTATGACTGCAGTCTGAAGGAACATCGCCTGGGCCAAATCCCCAGTGACAAGACAGAGGATGATGGCTACTTGCAGAGTAACCACATGACTTCTCTTGGATTGTCTCCCTTAATTTTCCCTCTCATGCTGTAAAAGGTCTTTCCCTGTCCATCCAGTGAGGAAGGGGATGGAGAGCGATGGGAAGCATGCAAAGGCGAGAAAGTGGGCTGCCACCAGGGCCAGACGCGTGCCTGAGCCCGGTGACTGGCTGTCTTGGAGAAAGGCTCTGACCCAGTTCACAGCTTTGACTTCTCCAGTCTCTAGGGGGCCTGCCACCCCATATGCTCTTGATGACTGAGCCATCAGGGCCCAGCTCCTGACTGAGGTCCCACAAGGCCCCAGAAACTGACTGGAGGGACTGTTCTTTCTGCCAGGCAGGTGTGGCCAAGGAAATGGGCAGTGCCTCTACCCTTGAAGGTGAGTTGGTATGTGTGGTGCTGAGGATGGCCCCTAGGCCCTACGGATCTAAGGCAAGAGTGTCATTTAAATCTCAGTGAATCTGATTTGAGAAATAAAATGAAAAAGTGACTCGTTTGCAGTGACTATGGAAGGTTCATGTTTAAGTGTTTACAACTTGAAATATTGGTTAAAGGGAACAGTTAATTATTCGTTTTTCTCAAGCATACTGTTGTGTTTATTACTGTCCAGGAAGAGTGGAATAACCAAGAGAAACTGCTCTGGTTCTTGAAATGTTGCAGACCTCTACAAGAATTTGAAAATGGGCTGGAGCGATAGCACAGCAGTAGGGCATTTGCCTGGTGTGCAGCCAGCCCAGCCGAGCCGGGTTCGAATTCTCTGCCCCTATTGGAGAGCCCGGCAAGCTACCAAGAATATCTCACCTGCACGGCAAAGCCTGGAAAGCTACCGGTGACGTATTCAATATGCCAAGCACAGTAACAAGAAGTCTAAAAATGGAGACATTACTGGGCCCACTCAAGCAAATCGATGAACAATGGGAGGACAGTGTTTGAGCATAGAATAAGAGAAAGGGTTTAAGAAAGAATCCACTGTGTCCTTTTGTGCTTTCATGGGCTTATGTAGTAACGCTTTGGCGACCTTGAAATGCCACAGAATGAGCCCGGGTCTCTGGATTGAACTCCAGCACTTCATGTGGTGCTGGAAGTGGAAGCAGAAGCGCATGTATGGAAAACAGAGGATTAGCCTGGAGCTATCCTTCTTGTCTAGTGCACCTTTCTTTGTTCTCCAGTGTTTATATGAGCTGCAGTTTATTTCATTATTTGGGGGCCACACCTGGCTGTGCTCAGAGCTTCCCTCCTGGCCGGCTCTCAGGAATCACTCCTGAGAGTGCTTGGGGGATCCTATGGGATGCCTGAGATCTAATTCAGGCTGGCCTGGTCGTACATGGCAAGCACTGTATGATCTCTCTGAACCAGAGATGCAGATTGGAATAACTGAGATGCTGCCAGAGTTTACTTCATATGAATTTGGTTATGTTTCTTGACTAGGGTTGTAAATGTTCCTAAGGAGTTTTGTATCTTGAATGACCAGTCTTTTACAGTGTCAAATTTGAAGTTTCTTCTCTTGACATTTGGTCCAGTTTTTATAAATGATCGAGGATATTGCAAATACATTACTGTTAAAAATATAACCTACCTCTCACAGGGCTGGGACCTCGTATTGAGTGCCAAGAATTGAGCCCTGTTCAGGTACACACTGTCTTATCACTCCATCTTATCAGTCCTTCTCTTTTGAATTTGTGAATGCTGAAAAAAAACCTGGCTGTTTCAATGGACTTAGCACCAATGGTTAAGGCAGACAGAACAAAAACTAAAATGGACTTTCCCACAATCAAGTCTTATAGAGGAACATTAAATCAAATGTGGATTCATGTTGGCCAGGAAGCGTATTCTAGGAAAGAAGCGTGTGAAGACAGGAACATCCCTGATCATCAAGTCTGTCCAAATTCCAGCAGTTAATCAGCAGAAAATGAGTTGGTGAGAACCAAATCAAGGCTTTATAGAGTCAAGAGAACTCAGAAAAGAGCCGGGTTCTGGACAGAGCCAGCAGAACCCTACCTGGGGATAGAGCCCATGACAGGAGGAAGGAGAAGTTGGAAAACAAGATAGCCGATAGAGCAGAGGAACCTAATACAAGGGCCCCAGAGAGGGGAGAAATCGTTAAGCAGCTCAGAGGGGGAGGGGCAGTGGGTACCAGGCCCTGTGGAACCCTGTGGGATTCTCCCATCCTTTGTGACACAGGCGACACTATATAAGCCAGAGCCGCTTGCTCATACCTCAGTTGCCTCGGGCAACTTGCCAACATGACAAGATTCCTCATATGGACTCTGATCGTTTGGTTCGCTTATTTGACTGAGAAAATGTTGATCTTAGGCTCAGAGTTGATCTGTATTGACACTTTCCCTTCTTCTATGAAGTGCTTGCACTGGGCTTCTGTCTATTTTTCTACCTGGCAATAAAATCCTTTTATACCTTCTGCAAAAAGAAAGAGGAAAAAAAGGTAGGAGCCAACACCAGCACCTGAGCAAGTTTGGGTGGTGGCGCTGTGGGCTGGTTCTGCTCGCACATCACAGAATGAGCTTGCTTGCTTCAGAGGAACACCTTAGTTGGGTCGTCTGAGGAGAAGGTAGCACCTCACTCTCCTAGGAAGGCAGACTGCGGGGAAGGTATTCAGGCAAGACAGGGCTCCCCTGAATTTCACAGACTATTGGGAGGGGTGGCAGGTTCCCAACTCATAACCCCCAACTCCTACTATGACCCAGAGCCGGCTTCTTGCTCTGGAAACTTTAAGTTCTCCAGAGAAAAAAAATTCTCCCAGAGGGACCTCTGAGGTTGGGAGAGCGGCATCAAGCCTTCCTCCGTGTCAGCTGTAAGAAGAGCAGAGTAGGAATCGGGGCCCTGGACCAGAATTCGCGTCCTGAGACAGGGAGCATGGGAAACACAGGGCCTGCCCTGCCAGGTCGCCCCTGGGCAGGGGCCATAGTTGTTCCTAAATGGAAACCAAAAAAGCAGAACCAAAGCAATGTGTTTGGTCACATCTAATGATGATTACGAAGAACAAACCCAGCTGTTTGTGGCAGAATTTCTGTTGGTTTGGGGCCATGGTGTCTGAGTTTGAGAGAGGGAAAAACTGGTCCAAATGGCTCTTTGATATTTGTCTTCTCAGCACCAGAAAAGAGCCAGAAAAAGGAAAAGGAATGTGTCCCTCAGAGGTGAATTTCTGCCTTTCCCATTTGCGCCCTCCTGGGGTGAGCCCCCTTCACCCCCACCCTCACCCCATTCCTGCAGTCCCAGGGCCCTGGTCTCTGAGGGTGGCCATTGCTCCCACAGACCCTTCCTGAAAGCAGGACCCTCAGAGGAACTGCTGAGGGGAAGGCAGGCATAAGCCGAGACCCTAGTCAGATCCTGCTCTGCCCAACCCTGGGCACTGAGGCAGGGAGGCACAAGGCGATGGGTGTTCCCCACTACGTGGCTGTGGGAGATGAGAGAAGACAGACTTCCTGATCTGAGTTGGTCAGAATACAGGGAGTTTGCAGGGATCAGAAGCCCTTGGATCTCCCGAGGCTCTCCCAGGGAACAGGCGCGACCTTCCAAGAACTGACGCCACTCTCTTGGATTCCTAGGTGCGAGGTGCGACCTCACCGCTACAAAACTGAGGAAACTACAGACGAGCCTGAATCTGGACAGGTGACTGTGTCTGCGTCTCTTTCCTACCCTGTCTGAGGAGGTGGCACAAGGACAGGGAATGGAGGGCAGGCCTGGGGGCAAGGCTAGGGGCAGGTTGGGAAGTCAGAGCTGAAGACACTGGGAAGGGGGGAAGGCTTCCGAGGCCCTCCCTCCCCAGCCCTCCCCACCCCCTAGGCTAGCAGCCCCTCCAGTCCCTGTTTGCCCCTCTCCATCTCTGTCCTTCCTGTTTTTTGCAGAACCCGCACCCAAGAGGAGGGTAACCTCACATTTAATGTGTTACAAGACCAACATCAAGCCCTGTTCCAGCGGGGCCCTGCAACCCTAGACCACGCACTTTCTAGTAGATCGTTTTTGGACTTTACGTTTGAATGCTTTTCTCTCCTTATTCCTGTTCGGTGTTCAGCCTCCCCCGGAGATCCCGTTCCCTTTCCTCTGGTCCAGCCTCCCCCGTCAGCCCGCTCCTTCCTCTGCACTCTCATCCCCATGTGGGGTATGCTCTGTAGATCCCCCCGGGTGGCCCCTCCTCACCAATGGCTTTTATAACATCTTTTGGCTCCTCAGCCTTGCACATGATGTGGCACTTTACTCTGAGCTTTCACATCCAGGAGTCTAACACCACACACAAGGACCAACTTCCTGGAGCTGGCCGCTCCAGTGCCAGCCAGACCACTGTCCCTCCCTCCCTCCGAGCCTCCCAACCCCTCCCCAGATCCCTGTCCTCTCGGCATACACAACTCCGGTCCTCCACCACCAATGAAATTGAAGTGGTGCCCCCCCAAACCCCGCAGGAAGCGGGGGACCCAGAACACCACCACCACCCTAAACCAGCAGCATTCTGGGGAGGAGGAAATAAGGAGAGACTGAGACGGACCCACACTCCTGTCCTCTAGCTCCGAATGTGATAGGGTGTCACTGACCACATTCCTGGCCACCAGGACACCGCTCCCCCTCCCTCTGTTCCCTACTCTACAGAAATGAGAGATGTAAGCGGGGAGCAGCTCTCAGAGCCCAGGACCCCGAGTAACAGCTGTCAGCCACTAACTGCTTGCCGGGCAAACTGTACCAATCAGACAAGCATCATTGCACGCTGCTGGCACAGGATTAGGAGGTCCCGGCACTCAGGCACAAGGGGACAGACGCCCCGTGCAGGACCTCTCAATAGAGCCCTGAGGTTTTGCCTGCCCTGCATTTATGACAAGCCCAGCCCTTAGGGGTACGTACCATGAATCCCCCCAAGGGACAAAACTCCCTCTTCCCACCCCTGCCCCTCACAGGTCCCATGCCCAACCTAAAGAACTATTGGGCACCACTGGCCCACAGAGGCACAAAAACAGGCCGACACCCACCCTAATCCCAGACTCTGCCCCCATTAAATAATGTTAAATTCTCAAGAAGTGATCTGTCTGCTGTGCTGACAGTTGGGGTCGGAGTTACTGGGAGGTGGATCTCAGGAAAAGGAAGGAGTTTGTTCAGCTCTTAAAAAGCCGTTCCCAGAACTCAGGGGCATCAGGAATAATTATGTGCCACCTGTTCCTGCTGTTCCCCTGGGAGGATCCTCGGGACAACTTCATGTTCTCAAAAATCCAAACAGCCCAATCTCCTCACTCCCCCGTCACTTTCTCACCACTGGAGGTACATTCAGGGTCCATGAAGAGAATCAAGGGCCCGGATACTTCTCAGTACAATAGCTGTGAAGAAAGAATAACCTCCTCAATCTCTACTTAGAAGCTAGTGATCGGAGGATGACACTGGGGGTGAAGCCTAAACGGGGGGGATATGGAGGCAGAACAGTTGCCTCAGGCCATGGGACTCTGACCTGATTGGCTGGGACCCTGAATTGGGTATGGAGAAGAACTTGAGGTTAGGGGGATTGGGGATCCTGACCTGGGTGAGGGAAAGGACCTGACCAGGGGTCTTAGTGGAATCTGAATAGGGTAGGGAGAGGACCCCAATTGACTTGGAGTCGGGACCCTCACCCAGTAGGAGCAGGGCCCAGCATCAGCAGAGAAGCTGCCTTATTGTGCTGGAAAACATCCTTTCAACTGGACAGTGATGCACTCAGGGCTCATGGCAAAGGCTCCTTAACAAGTGATTTTCTTCCCCAAGTCGGTCCTCAGGCTGCCCGTCGTTGGTGATGGTGTGACCTAACTCAGGATAGAAGTGCTTAACTGATGAGCTGAGTAGGAAGAGAGATGAGCAGACAGTCATTGGCTCCAGGGTAAACTCAGGCAGAGGAAAGGGCAAGATTCCCGGGGGTGTGAGGGACAGTGAGAAAACCAGGGAGGAGGAAAGATGGACCTTGTGGCTGGGCCAAGGTTTATGCCTCACCCCCCACACTGTCCCCACCCCTCATGCCCACAGTCCCACTGATGTTCTGGGAGCTCTGCACTGCACCCTGCTGTCTTTTGTGGTGATGCGAGCACCAGACTAGACCTGCGGGACTGTATCAGCTTGGCTTTTGCCTCACTGGGCAATGTTATCCTGATCCCTTTCTTTCTTATCTATCACATCTTGCCCAAAGTGTGTCCTGTTCTTCTGTCAGAGAGGAGGTGCTTCCTTCGAGAATCACAGCGGAGGTGTTCTGCTGGGCCTCAGACACCAGAGCACCTGCTGCCCCTCGGTCCACCATGAACACTATGTTTTAGGACAAGGTGGCACAAATACCCACTTTCACTACATGATGATATTTTCACCCGAGAGGAAAGAGCCTCTGAACAATACACCTGCAGGTTGGATACAGCACTCTCCTGTCCCAGAGACACCATCTGACAAACGCTCAATCTCAGAGGACCAGAAGGGAGGCAACTTACAGGGACTCCAGGGTGGGGGACTTTTTGCTATCTTTCCCCAAAGCTTTTGGAATATCCTTTGATAAACAATGTTACATCTTTTGATACCTTTGATACCTTCGGAATAATTTTGTTTTTAATTTTTTGGTCATTCCTGGCAATGCTCAGGAGTTACTCCTGGCTCTGCACTCAGGGATCACTCGTAGCAGGGCTCAAGGAACTGGTTTTGGATCCAAACCAGTGGTGCTTAGGGCTTACTGCTGGCTTTGCACTCAGGGATCACATGCCTGGCAGCCACGGGAGACAATATGGAGTATCAGGGATCAAACTAGGTTGGCTGTGTGCAAAGCAAGCATCCTACCTGCAACACTATTGCTCTGACCCACTGTCTCTTATTTTAAAAGGTTAATGAGTGAATCATTTGTTGGTATCTAAGCCACACTTAGCAGTATTTAGGGTTAATTCTGGCTCTGTGCTCAAGGCTAACTTTGAGCAGTGCATTGGTGGGGGCAGGGTGAGGGAGCACATAGGAGGCATGAAATATAACCCTTGTACTGTCTCTCAAGCACACTTTTTCTCATATTTTTTAATCAATCACCGTGAGATATACTTACAAAGCTTTCATGACTGAGTTTCAGTCATATAATGATAAAACACCCATCCTTCACCAGTATAAATTTTTCACCACCAATATCCCCAGTATCCCTCCCATCACCCACACCCCACCTCACCCCACCTCACCCCCTGCCTCTATAGCAGGCAATTTCCTTCTTACCCTCTCTCTACTTTGGGGTATTATGGTTTGCAATACAGATACTGAGAGGCTTTATTGCACTCAATATTTTAACACCAATTCCACCACCATTACATCTTCCCACCACTACTAATTCCAATTTTCCCAACCACACCCCATGCCTACCCCAATAGCAGTCCCTAAATAGTTTATTTTGTATTGCTTGTTATGACTAATTTGCTAAAAGTGATCCCAAAAATTTCCTTTAAAAATCATATAAATATTGCTGTATCTCATCCAGGAGCCATTAAGACCTAGTATAAGAGATTACTAACATGTTGCCACAGATTAAGCCTTGTGCTTCTCCTGGTGTATCAGTGGAGTAGAGTATGAGATGTCACAGCCGCAAAAGGAACCACGTGCTCCAGGAATTCTAAAATTTTGAATGGGGTGATACAGCTAGAGTTAGATTCTTAGCTGTTGGTGACTTTGGTGTCAGGAGGCATCTCTCCAGCTTATTGATCTTTTCTGAGATTTATTTGTGAGTCTCTGAATCATGACTGAATCAAATTAATGAGTTTATATGGTGCCAGAGGCAATTGGTGGGTGTGACTGCTAGGCTTTTGGAAGAATGGGGGTAGGGGGTTGCCCATGCCCGACTCCATGAGGTCCTGGAGTTTTTGGTCACAAAACCTGCATACTTGAGTTTTTCAACAGATTCATTCCTGGATGAGGCTCGTCCCAGTCTGTGGAAATTGGTATGAGCATAGGAGTGATTGAAAGTTTTTGGCTGCTGGGGCTCTATTGGGGCAGGTGGGGAACTCACCTCTTCCCTTGGGGTGCCCCAGATATGAGACTCAGCCTGACCAGGGGTCTGTCCTTCCTCACTTTTAAGTCTTGTAAAATAACCAAAGATACCAGAATTTGTACAAACACACAGAACCTGACCTCCTTCACCATAGCAGCTCCTGAAACCCCAGAACCTGCCCCAAACCTGGACATTGGCCACGTTGCGCTCCGGACCACACTGGGCTTCCACTCCTTGTCATTTCTGACTCATTTCCAGGACACATGCCATACTCACATTCGGGTTCTACTCCCTGTCAGCTCCACACTCATTTCCACCCTTTGTTACGTTTCTGTAATTTTTCTTTGTCAGTGCCAGGGTTCAAACCCAGGTCTCACAAAAATGCAGAGCATGCCCTTTACCGGTGAGCCACAGTCTTGACTTGGAGCATTTGTTTTAACTCCTTCAGAGCAAAGAAGCTCTGAAATCTCCTTGGCCCTCATCTACAGGCGAGAAAACAGAGGTCCAGGGACAGAGCTGGGATTGGTTGCTGTCCCTCAGCCACTAAGATGCCAATCTCCATTGCTGACTCCAGGCTCTTTCCACTCAGTGCCAAACGCCCCCACTGGCAAGAGACTTGCAAGCGTTTCCTGTTGTGTCAGGACCCTCGTTGGGTCACTCCTCACTCCTCCACAGCCAGCTGAGAAGCTTATTGGTGCACTCTGGCCAGGGCACAGCCGCACACGGAAGCAGCCATGGGCCCTCCCTGCCTCTGGGGGACTTTCTCTCTCTCTCTCTCTCTCTCTCTCTCTCTCTCACACACACACACACACACACACACACACACACACACACACACACACACACACACCCCACCACCACCACCACCACCGCCACCGCCAGCAGGAGCAGCTGCTCAGACACTGTTAGAGCCCCTAGGTGGTGCGATTCGTGACTGCCTCCACTTTCTCTTCCAGAGTGAATTTTGCATAGAAAACTCTTCTCTGGAGTAGCCACTCCCTACCGCCGCTGCGTGCAGCTGGTTTCTCTTCCAGGGGCTGGGCAGGCCACTGGGGTGGAAGTCAGCTTGCACTGTGAACCACAGGTGCGTTTGGGCAAGAAGTACCATTCCCTAACTTGCAACCTCCAGCCTGCTGCTAATGCTGGGAAAGCTGGGGACTAGCTCCCTGGGGCACGAGAGCATTTCCCACTTGGCTAAACAACCTCCCAGTTTTATCATATCCTCCAGCCACAAGGATTGAAAATCTCAGACAGAGGCAAATGCAAACACCCGCCTCCCCAGGCTCTCCCGAGCTACTGCCATCCTCCTCCCTGAAACACCCTACACATGGTTCTTAGCACACATTGGAGCTGCCGACAGGAGCGGCCTTCGGTGACCTCACTGGGTTGATGGCAGATTACTAACTGGAGAGGCTTCCTAGGAAAAATAACTATCTTTTTGTTGTTCGTACCCCCCCCCCCCCCTCCTCGGGAAAGATGTTTGTCCCTTGGTCTTTTCCCCCTCAGCGGCAGCATGGTGACTGCCATCTTTCAGAGCCTATTGGACAGAGAGATACGAGCTTGCAGTGACGGGACATGCGGGGCCTCTCAGGATGGGGGCGCGGAACCGGCCCTTCCCCCTGCCTGGACGAGACCCCAAGTTGCTGCTCATGAATGGCTCCTCCGCTCCTGAATGGCCATGATTCCAGAGGCATACAAACCAATCTCAGAACCCAGCGTTTTCGGCAGAAATCCCTCTGGATTTAATTACTAACATACTAGAAATCCAACCATATGCTCTTCATTATCAGCAATATAAAACAAATGATCTAATGATGCCTTTTCATCAGGTCTGATTGTTGGGGGGAAATTCTAAATGATAATAGTGGGTCTTCTGTCGAAAAATTGAATGTAATCCCCATCAAAAAATGGGGCAATGAAATGAACAGAAACTTTCTCAAAGAAGAAATCCGAATGGCAAAAAAGCACATGAGAAAATGCTCTACATCATTAATCATCAGGGAGATGCAGATCAAAACCACAATGAGATACCATCTCACACCTCAGAGACTGGCCCACATTCAAAAGAACAAAAGCAACCGATGCTGGCGCGGATGTGGCGAGAAAGGGACACTCCTTCACTCTTGGTGGGAATTCCGACTAGTTCAGCCCTTTCGGAAAACAGTATGGACATTTCTCAAAAAATTAGAAATTGAGCTCCCATTTGACCCAGCGATACCACTCCTGGGAATATACCCCAGAGAGGCAAAAATGTGTAGTCGAAGTGACATCTGCACTTGTTTGTTCATTGCAGCACTCTTTACAATAGCCAGAAACTGGAAGAAACCTGAGTGCCCAAGAACAGATGACTGGTTAAAGAAACTTTGGTACATCTACACAATGGAGTACTATGTAGCTCTTAGAAAAGATGATGTCATGAAATTTACATACAAGTGGTACAATATGGAAAGTATCATGCTAAGCGAAATGAGTCAGAAAGAGAGGGATAGACATAGAAAGATTGCATTCATCTGGGGGATATAAAGCAACAAAATATGAGATCAATACCTAAGAATAGCTGAGATCAACACCAGGAGGATTACTCCATAGCTTAGAGGCCAGCCGGGTATTCTAGGGGAAAGGGCAGTTCAGATAGAGAAGGGAGCACCCAATAAAGGGTGTTTGGAGGATCCTCCCAGGAGGGGAAATGCATGTTGAAAGTAGACTATGGACTGAACATGATTGCCACTCAATGCCTCTTTTGCAGACCACAACACCCAAAAGGAGAGAGAGAACAAAGGGGAATGCCCTGCCACAGAGGCAGGGTGGGAGGGGGGGTGGGGGGAAATGGGCACTGGTGGAGGGATGGGTATTTGATTATTGTATGACCGAAACTCAAGCACAAAGATTTGTAAATCTACAACTGTACCTCATGGTGCTTCACTAATAAAATAAATAAAGAAAGAAAGAAAGAAAGAAAGAAAGAAAAATTGAATGTAATCAATGTAAAGAGAGAGTAAAGTGAAAATCATCTGCCACATAGGCGGTGGAGGGGTGGGATAGGGGTACACTGGGGTTCTTGGTGGTGGAACATGTGCACTGGTGAAGGGATCGGTGTTTGATCATTGTATGACCGAGACTTAAACCTGAAAGCTTTGTAACTGTTCTCAAGGCGAGTCAATAAGAAATAAATAAATAAACAATTTGAAAAAAAAAGAAAGAAAGAAAGGATGTTTCCAGGGTCAGTTGAATCCCTTGGGTGATTGAGACCACCCAGAGCTTCTGTACCCTTACACTCTGCTCCCCGTCCGTTTCTCAGGGAAGCAGAGAGCTCCACTGGTTTGTAGCTGACAAATTAGATCACGGCCAAGTCATTATAAAT
Source organism: Sorex fumeus (assembly GCF_029834395.1). Classification (NCBI taxonomy): domain Eukaryota; kingdom Metazoa; phylum Chordata; class Mammalia; order Eulipotyphla; family Soricidae; genus Sorex; species Sorex fumeus. The sequence goes on along the minus strand of NW_026606129.1, from coordinate 47,338,822 downwards.
CTAAGACATTGTCCTTTTCAGCTTTCCTGATCCTGAGGTAAACAAGTAACATTTTCTTATCAGACCATGGACTTCTGACTGGCAGCCTTTCAGCAGGCCTGAGAGAGAGATGGAATCGATGGCTTAGCCTGGCAACAACCCCTCCAGGAGGGAGCAGGATACAGTGGAGAGGCCACTGGTGTGAAAGCAGGGAGGGGCCAGCACTCGCCAGCCAGCCAGCCAGCAGCTTTTTTGCTTTCTCCTTTCTCTGGCAGGTAAGAATCACCAGGCACAAGTTTCCAAAAATAACTTGATATGGGGAAATTCTGGCCAGTAGTGAGTTTTGGGTATCCATCCTCATCTTTCAAACTGGAATAAGATCGCATTGCTACAGGTTTGAAGCTCTTTGAAACTTGAGAAACAGTGGAAGGAGGTCCTGCAAATTTTAGTCTTAGATGTGAGAACCTTTTCAGTTTCAATTTTAATTTCCTCTTCCATAACTGTTCCTTCCAAAACTTTTATCGCAGCACTCACTGATGCCCATTGTTTCAGTGTCTTTTTATACATTATTCTTTGCCCTTTTAATAAAGGGCTTAGCTCTGCACTGATTTTGTCCCCTTTTCCCGCTTACCATGTTATGTAGGGGCTTCCATTGACCGTTTCATAACACCATCCAGGTCCCTGTTCAGGCACCACTTGTCACCATCTCACGGTGATGGGGTACCTGGGAGCAACAAGCCATATGAAACCAGTCTAAGACTGAGAGTTCATAGACAAGAACACAAGCTACTGACGGGGAATTAATAGTCGTGGGCCAATGACTGGTGGTTAATTGACAAGTTTATTCAGGGCAAGTAGTAATTATATAGAGGCGGAGTGAGCAAACTGTAAGGAGGCGAGGGCCCACAAGGGAAGATTAAAGACTGCATGGCAACATACAGTTTCAGGGGGACACAAACTCAGCATCTTCAAGCTCTCTAAACAGAAAAAAAAAACTTATTCTCCTTAAAGGTTCCCAGAGGTAATCATGAATGTTTCTAGGCAACTCACATCCCTGAACCCAACCAAAGGTGAATTAGTAACTTATACTGTTCTCTTGGGAGAATCAAGTTCCCTGTCATCAGTCCATTGTCATTGTCTGGACTTAGTATCATAAGCCATTGCCTCTAGGGACCCTGGAGAGATCTCACAGGTCACTCAGTCCACTCCAACATCACTGTATTATTGTTTTTTCTCTCCTTGCTACCTTTTCTTCTTTGGTTTCCCTTTGGTCTCTCTTTGGGGAGCATGTATCTATTCAGATCATAGCTTCTGGAGGAATTGCTCTTTTCCCCCGCCCCCTCAGAGAGAAGCATTCTCAGGAGAGCAGTCCAGAGCTTGTGTCCAGTGATAGGGAAGAGAGCCTCAAGCTTCCCTCTCTTGTAAATAAAACCCACTGGGCATGGCTGATGCAACCACAATTCTTCAGGGTTTTCACAAGATCCTTACGAAATCTCTCACCCACAAAAACATAGAGAACAGGATTCAGACAACTGTGGGAAAAGGCAATGCTTTGAGTGAAGTGGAAGGAGATGTCAATTCTGGTGGTAACTGCACAGTTGGAAAGAAAGTTGTTGTAGGCATCGATGGTCTGTATCAACAGAACACAGTTGTAAGGGAACTGAGACAAGATGAAGACGGTAAGAAGAGTGATGGTCACCTTGAAAGCTTTGTGTTTGGATGAATTCTTGACTTGTTTGAGAGTATAAATTATGAGCACATAGCAGCAAACCATGACCACAAGGGGAAGGAAAAACCCTAGGATGACCTTCAAGATCAAGAAAGCAGATTTCAGTTTGGTACTCTCATCTCCAGGATAAACCATGGTGCAGAGGGTCATGTCAGATTTCTCCTTGATTTGACTGTACAGGATCTCAGGGATGCAGAGAGCGGCCGCCACCACCCAAACAGCACCACAAACCATCTTGCTATACAGAAGTCTTTTCTGCCTCCAATTCTGTGCTCTTGTAGGCCAAGCAACAGTGAAGTACCTGTCCACACTGATGCACATGATCAGCAGCATACAGCTGTAAAAGTTCATCTTATACATGCTATTGACCATTTTGCACATGAAGGACTTAAATATCCACCCCCTGACAACAGCAACAGCCCAGAAGGGAAGAGTGAGAAGAAAGAGCAGGTCAGCAATGGCCAAATTAAAAAGAAACATGTCTGTCATGGTCTTCGGTCTTGTACACTTCCAGTAGATGAGGATGACCAGACCATTGCCCAAGGCACCCATGATTAACACAAGTGAATAAAAGGGTGGGAGGAAGTAGCTAGCAAACTGCCTGACATGGTCTTTTTTACAGAAATAGTCGATGCCACTTTCACTCTGGTTATGATCCGGAATTGGTGTGGTCCAGGCGTAATCATCATTGAGTTCATCAGGCATATAGTACTGCAAGGAGACACAAAATAGCACCAGGTTAAGAAATTAGTTTTTGGAGGTCCTGTCTGATCATAATGGCATAGAACACTTAATCCTTACAATCTCAAAAGTCTATGATATGACAAAATAAGTCATATCAGTAGTAAGAAGGAATTTTTACAGCACCTGCATAGATTGAAACAGGTTTATTTATCTAATGAATATTTATTGAGATCCTTGAATACATCAGGTACTATGTGATTTTTCTTCATGGTAAAAATAGAGTAAATGAGTAAGTCATATGTGGTTCCTGCTCTCATGGACTTACCTACTGTAGGAAGATAAATGCAAGTACATGGGCAGTTACAGGATGGATGAAAGCTCTGATGGAACAGGAAAGAATGTTTGGGGACTACTGACGGGGGCACAGATTTTTTAATCAACTATGAGAATAATTCTGATTGTCTCTTCTCTTCTCTATTCTGCCATCCCATAAAGGTCCCTCAGGGGCTCTGAAATTGTTCTGGGTCCAAACTTTGAGTCTTCTGAAAATTATGGATTCTTTGATCCAGAAACAATAAACAGACACACATGTGTTCTTACAATCCTACATACGGACAGACACAAGCATTAGAATAATCTAGGTGATTTTCAGAGATACTTGGTCCAAAGTCCTTGTTAACAACTTAAAGATAGTAGGGCATTAAATCATGCAGAAGCCTGGGGTCCTGTGCAACTGTACAGGTCATACACCAACGAAACCTATACTCTCTCTCTCTCTCTTCCTCTCTCTCACAAACACACACACACACACTCACAAATGGAAACATCCAGTTACATTCCCTAATGAGTATGTTCATACGCACATGAATATGTCTACATGGATACCTTCACCATCCATGCACACACTCACATATTCATACATATACACCCTCCCTTCACACATGCACACTCCCAAGTCCCATGTGTCCTTAAGTCATGTGTGAATGTGTGCACACACATGTACACACATCACATCATTACAAATTTCAGTGGACTACTTTCCTAAAAGTTAGAACCCCTGCCAGAGGAAAAATAAATAAAAACTAGAGGTGAGAAATATGAATATTTCTACCAGTTTGGGAGGGTTAGTTGTGTTCTCCCCATCTATATACCTTATAATTTCTATCTATTTCTGATAACTTCAAGAAGAGTTTCTTAAGCCACATTATAGGTGGCTACTTGTGGCTAAATACCTAAGAAAGTTGGCTTTCAGTATGCTTGAATATATGAAGGCCTCTGCAATCCTGAAGCACTTGTTATCTCTTCATTGCATGTGAGCGTCAAAAGGTCTTTAAGATGTCCACCAAAGCACCTGCGAGTTGGACAGAGGCGAGAAAGATGACCACACCCAGCTTGCCCATGCCACCGCAGGGGCATGTGGGCCGGGCCCCTGTCGGCGACGTGTACGAGTTCGAGGAGGAAACTTTCCTGCTGCTGGATGCGCTAGAGGAGGCAGTGCCTTGAAGTAGAGTCAGGGTCCGGTGTGTATCCACATTCTAGCCTCTCAGAATGGCCCCAAGCTTTGAACCTGTGCACTAACATTAACCCTGTACCGTGAAGACAGCCCACAGGAATCAAGCTGATCTGCAACCCATAACAATGGATTTGGTCAAAGGCTTGTTACCAAGATTAAAGGAGAAAGTTGTTCTTCTGGTGTTTAATCTCTCCCTATGTGAAGACTATACCTGAAGAGGTGGGAGGTCACAGGATAGAGGCCTCTTGGATTGGTTGAGAAGTTAAAGGACAGATTCTTCCCTCTTGAGAAGTTAAAGGACAGATTCTTCCCTCTTGCTCTAGACCTTCTTTCACCAAGAGGCCTCTTTTATTTAAGTTACCGTCAGAGAGAATGACCCAAAAGATATTTTGAAAACAATGATGATAAAAGGTCTACAGGGAAATGGAGCAAGGAAAGCCTCTTTAACAAATGGTGCTGGCATAACTGGACAACCACATGCAAAAAAAAATGGGCTTCAATTTCGACCTTACAACATGCACAAAAGTCAGATAAAAATGGATTAAAGACCTCAACATCAGACCAGAATCCGTAAGATACTTTAAAGACAAGGTTGACAAAACCCTCCAAGATATTGAAGCTAATGGTATCTTCAAAGATGACACGCCACTGGCCAAGCAAATGAAAACAGAGATAGACAAATGGGACTATGTTAAACTAAGAAGCTTCTGCACCTCAAAAGAAAGACATAGACAATCTACAGAATGGGAAAGAATTTTTACCCAATACCCATCTGATAAGGGGTTGATATCAAGGATATAAAAGGCACTGGTTGAACTCCACAAGAAGAAAACATCCAACCCCATCAAAATATGGGGCGATGAAATGAACAGAAACTTTCTCAAAGAAGAAATCCGAATGGCTAAAAAGCACATGAGAAAATACTCCACATCATTAATCATCAGGGAGATGCAGATCAAAACCACAATGAGATATCATTTCACACCACAGAGACTGGCCCACATCCACAAGAACAAAAGCAACTGATGCTGGCGCGGATGTGGCTAGAAAGGGACCCTCCTTCACTGCTGGTGGGAATGCAGACAGGTTCAGCCAGTTTGGAAAACAGTATGGACGATTCTCAAAAAATTAGAAACTGAGCTCCCATTTGACCCAGCAATACCACTCCTGGGAATATATCCCAGAGAGGCAAAAAAGCATAGTTGAAGTGACATCTGCACTTGTTTGTTCATTGTAGCACTCTTTACAATAGCCAGAATCTGGAAAAAAACCTGAGTGCCCGAGAACAGATGACTGGTTAAAGAAACTTCGGTACATGTACACAATGGAGTACTATGTAGCTGTTAGAAAAGATTAAGTCATGAAATTTGCATGCAAGTGGATCTACATGTAAAGTATCATGCTAAATGAAATGAGTCAGAAAGAGAAGGACAGACGTAGAAAGATTGCATGCATCTGTGGAATATGAAGTAACAGAATGGGAGACTAACACCCAAGAATAGTTGAGATAAGTACCAGAAGGTTTGTTTCATAGCTTGGAAGCCGGCAGCACATGCTGGGGGAAAAGACAGCTCAGATAGAGAAGGGAACACCAAGTAAAGGGTATTTGGAGGATCCTCTCAGGATGAGAGATGTGTGCTGAAAGTAGACTATAGATCGAGCATGATGGTCATACAATACGTCTATTGAAAACCACAACATCCTAAAGGAAAAAGAGAGCAAAAAGGAATGTCCTGTCACAGAGGCAGGGTGGGGTTGGGGGGATATGTAGTGGGAGGGGTGGAGGGATTCTGGGACCATTGGTGGTGAAGAAATGGGCACTGGTGGAGGGATGGGTACTCGATCATTATATAACTGAAACCCAAGCACGAAAGTTTGTAAATCTACAATTGTACCTCACGGTGTCTCACTAATAAAAAATTTTAAAATAATAAATAAATAAATAAATAAATAAATAAGGTCTACAAGGGAGCACTGCATTTTCCAGGCAAGCATGTGGAGAAATCCTCTTAGTCCTGAAGTTCGCCAAGTTCTGATGTTCAGTGTATGTCCTGGATTGTATCAAATATGTATAGATGTATATATATATATAGTTGTATATATGTAGATATATAGATGTATGCATATATATAGATGTATGTATGCATATATAAAATAATGTACCCTATTGAATATGTATACAAGTATATTGATAAGCTGACATTTAATATCTTCTGATTTGTTTGGGGGGGTTGTTTTTTGTTTGAGGGCCTCATCCGGTAGTGCTCAGGACTTACTCCTGTCTCTGTGCTCAGGAATCACTCCTGGCGGTCCTGGAGGATCAAACCAGGTACCAGAAATCAAACCTTGCCACATGCAAGGTCCTGCCTTGCTATGCTACCTATCCTGCTTCCAACAAGTTGATATTTAATATACCTTGAAATGGAAGTCATTTCTTGGTTGACAAATACAATTGAGAAAGCTGTAATATAGAAAAGGTAAAAGGGTAGGATTCTCTTTCACCCAGGAATCAGACCTACAAAAATATTTTCACACACACATGTGTATAATTGTTATTTTAACAGGTAACACAAATGAAAGGATATTTTAGTGTTACCTGTTAAAGCAAAATAATGAAATCAACTTGTGTCCTTCAGTAAATAAATTATAGCATATTCATTTATCACAGAACACGAGTGACATATCCAAGCATTTATATACACACGTAGTGTCTGTATATTCTGAACCAGAGGGGTTTATGATGTATTATTGAGTATAAAGAGCAATGGTATCCTGTATATATATATGTACATATATATTAAAAAGAACAAAAGGGTGCGTGGAATGTGTATATAAGATGATCTCATAACAGTGGGGATGGGAGAATATTCAATTTTGGGGGAAGATAGTATTTGCAAAATAACATATTCGTGAAATTTTTATAGAGATTTTTACTGAAAAAATATTTAGATATATGAACTGATTCTACCATGGCAGAGGGTGTGGTGCAGGGGTGGGCAGTTACTGAGACAGTGGTCAAGGGAAGCAATGCTATCATGGGCCAAATGTTGTATGCATGAAATCATCGTTAACAGTATTGTAAGTCACAGTGCCTCGAGGAAATTTTCAAAATAAAAATTTATTTTAGAAAAAGAAGTCCATCATCCTCTGTTGGATTTTGTTTAACTATGTTTCCTAAACTTATTTGAAGATGGAACCTGTTGTGTGTTGAATGCTTATTAAGATAACCAGATGCACTGAAGTGACTAATGGTGGACTAATTAGATGTCAGGAAGCTATTGGCTCCTGAATTGTGAAGCAACTGTAATGTTTCTATTACATTTGAGCTCTGGTGGTAGGAACACCAGGAAAGACACCCAAATTGACTAGCACTGCAATAAGGGCAGTCTGAAATTGAACGAGTTTCTGATTTCATCTCTAGTGAGTAACCAAGGGAAAATACTGTGACAAAGAGAAGGATCCAGGTGCTCTTCAGGACAAGGCCATACTGAGCTTTTCTCCTTACTTCATATGTGCTGATCTTCAGGCCCCATTCATCCTTGCTTAAAACCATTCCTACGTTTCAAAAATTTACCTTTTTTCCAGCATTGGCTCCGGTTTTTGAAAGACCCAGCATGTTGGAAGACAAATCTCCTGGGGGGATATTTTCACAAAGGAGATTCTGCCCCACGTCAGATATGGAAGACAGACATAGCCATGGCCTCATTGGGAAGATCATTCCATAAAAGTTAGGGTTTGAGTAGACTTAGCAAAAAGAAGAAACTTTAGGGCAGAAGGGAGACTCTAAAGATCCTGAAGACCCAATATTAAAGAACACTAAATATTTCAGAGGGTAAGAAGATATTTTTTAGGAAAGTCAGTAAAACCATGCAGTTCAGCAGCTATCAACTACACAGTAAGTATAAAATTGCATTTGTGCAAGTTTTACATGCATGTCCATTAAGGAAACTCTCACATGACAAGTATGTAGCATCTCTGATGCATCTTGGAAAGGAAATCTTTCTTCAAGGAACCTCTAGCATTCCCAATGTCCCAAGAGACTCCAACTTTCTCTACTGCCTGTTACATGTACATGATCACCATTACCCAAAACTGAGTCCCAGATTAAGGATACTGTGTCCTAATAGAACCACAAAGAGAATCTCATATCTGGGACACCCGCCACACACCCAACCAGAGACCCAACAGCCAAAACCTTTCACATCCAATTGCCACCATGCTCACAGCCAGATTCCATAAGCTCAGGACAAATCTCAACAGGAATGAATCTGTTGAAAAACTCAAGTATGTGGGTTTTGTAACTGAAATCTCCAGGTTCTCAGAGAGACAGGGATGGGTGACCTCCCTCCACCTTCCTCCTTACCCCCTCACCCTTCTCCCTATTCCTCTAGGATCCTGGCAGTCACTCCCATGAACTGCCTCTGGCACCTTACAAGCTCATTAACTGGCCATGATTCAGAGACTTATAAATAAATCTCTAAAGAGATTTTTTAAAAGCTGCAGAGATGCTTCCTGACGCCAAAGCCACCATCCAGTTAAAATTTTAACTCCAGCTATATCACCTCATTTAAAATTTTAGAATTCCTGGAGTGCAACATCTTAAACTCTACACCACTGATACCTGAGGAGTAGCACACCACACTGGAAGGGGTGTAAAGTAGAAGGCAACCTATCTTGATTAAGAAAATATTAACGTACTAGGCTTAACCTGTAACAACTTGTTAATAATCTTTTATACAAGAGCTTATTGGCTCTTGTATAAAATAAGGATAAGATACAACAATCTTCACACATTTTCTTCTAAGGAAATCTTTTTTGATCATTTTAAGTGAACTATTCATAACAAGCAATATAAAATAAATTATTTAGGACCTGCTATTTTGGGGAGCAAGCTTGGGTGGGGGTTGGGAAAATTGTAAATAATGGTTGTGGGAAGATGCAATGGTGGTGGGATTGGATGTTAGAATATTGAATGTAATAAATCATCGTGAACAACTTCATAAAAATTTTTAAAAAGTAGAACCACAGAGAATGTGTTTTCTTATTGGTATTGAAGGAACCAGTACTTTGGTTTAGACTCATATTTAGTTAAGGACTCCTCCACATATTAACAGGTGATTTCACTCATGTACACTCATGTACACACACAAAACACTGGATTTGTATAGATTTTTGTGAAGGCCATATGTGTTTGTAATACCATGTTTATAAAATATGATGTGAAGACCATATGTATAAAAAACAAAGTAATTGTATGTTATTTTTGTCAGTGAAGTGTCCAGTGACAGTGAATAGGAGAGCCCTAGAACAGGAAGTTGTGCACAATACAGAGTCACCTCTTTCTGGCTGACTCTCCACAATATTGAAATATGTTCCTGGGAGATGAGTCCACATTAGCTCCAACATGGTGTACGCATTAAATTTATGCCAAGCTCACTGAGATAGGTATCAAGCTGCACAGGAGACTCATTTCATCTCCATGCCCTGGAAATTTATCCTGTTGAAATACTTAACAACCGGGGATTTTTATTCTCTCAGAAGTCCACCCGGACTTGAGGATCCAGGGTTCTCAGGCTGAGGCAAGCTTATGCTTTTTGCACAAAAAGGAGAAATTATTCTTTTTCTCCACCTAGGGCTCATGTGCTTGTTTTCCAACACAGAAAAGTTTGCAGCAGACAAATAATGAAGCAGAAGAGTCTATTGTGTTTTCAGGAAAAAAACATGGCTTCTCCAAAAAGAGAAGGGATTCATGAATTGCTTTGAGGTAGTTTTTAGATGTGGGCCTTTTCCAAGCTCCCTTCTCTTGGGCTCTTTGGGTCTAAATATCATTGCTAGGACATTGTTAAATGCCCTAGCGTTTCTTCTAGACAAAGGAAAGGGCACATCCATTCCAGACTAGGGAGGTGGTCACAGACAAATAAAAATATAATTTGCTAAGTCATTCAACAAATATTTATAAGAATCATCTGCATGCCATGACATTTTCAAAGGAAAGTGTCTTTTCTGATCCAAGGCAATCACTTACACAGGACACATTTGTGTAAAATATAGAACTATAAGAGGAGAAAGGTGTTAGAAAGGACTCCAGTTCCTTTCTGAACCATAACAAACAGAGTGAGGTGAGCCTGGTTATCTGGGGCCCCAAGAGGAGTGCTACCATGTAGAGGCCACGTTCCAGGCATTGGAGTTCCCTGTGTTACTTCCAGAGACCATGTAAGACGTAGAATTTAAATCATTTATTTGAATCTGAATGATTTGATCCAGAAAAATATTCAGTGCCTGGTGACTGTAGATGTAAGTAAACAAGAAAATCTGCGTCACATGAACCCAGCGGCCTCGTGGACAGCAGCACAGACTGGCTTCTTCTCACTCAGGCTTTTGTTTCTACTCCACAAAAATCTTGAACTTTCAACAGTTTTGTTTTGTGTGTATGTGTGAGTCCGAGACTTCGACCCTGATCCTAACCTTAAGACTGTGAGTGATAAGACTGTCACATGAGGCTGTGTTCCCCATTGCTCATCAGCAGTAAGATGGTACACAGTGGGGGCAGGGAGGTGAGCAGTGGGTAGTGAGACAAGCTTGTCACGAGTGGCAGCTATAGGCATTCCTGCCAGCACCCTGTGTCCCTAAACCCTTTGGGCAGCCCAGAGAAGCCTTGGGAGCTAACAGCACCCTTCAGGGCTCCGGGACCCCTCAGGCCACTCTCCCAGCCATAATTTGCTTTTCTGCAAACATGACTCTGCCTTCATTGTGAGGCTGAGGGTAAGAACATAGGACATCATCAGAAAACGGGCGATTTCTTCACATACAGTGGCCAGGATCTTTGAATTCCTGACTTTTTGACATATTGAAGAAGCTCCATATCTCAGACCAGAAAAGATCATTTTGGCTTCCCTTTTCTTCCTCTCTGGGGCTGCCTTGCAGAGTCTGGATGGTATCCAAAGTCCCAAATGAGAAAAATCAAACAACCAACAGTCTCAGAATAGGCTCAAATCCCAATGACTGGAGGTCAGAGGGATAGTATAGTGGGCAAGTCATGTAGCTGACATGGATTCCATCCCTGGTACTATATATGGTCCCCAGGGCCCCTCCAGAAGTGATCCCTGAGCACAGAACCAGGAGTAAGCCTTAAGTAATGCCTGGTGTCACAAAAAATTTTTTTAATTGTTAATTGAAATGAATGATATACTCTGCCAGCCCAGCTCCATTTGCCTTGTGCTGGGAATGAACCTCACATCCAGAGGAACTGGAGGGTGTATCCTGATTCCAAAAAGTGGAAATTGGGCTCCTCACTTCATTTAGCCCAATGAATTGTTTGGTAGTTATTGTTAAGAATACCTATGCAGTCCTAAGATCATCAGTTTGTCATGAGTAATTTCTTGAACAGCCATCGCTACCACCTTTGCAGACCACAGAGACCCACAGTCGCAAGGGAGGCCTCTGTGAGCTCCACTAAACAGGCTGGACTTCAGCTCTCTACATGGAGACTTGTCCATGGAGAAAAGAAAAATTTAAATCTGCAGTTATTTTAGTGAGTCATTTAGTAATATAACAAAGACATCGGAATAGGATTTGATTCTCTAGTTAAATAGATTAATTTATTAAAAATATTACAAGTGATTCTCTGAATAATAATGTTATTCTAATTTTTTTATCCTCCTTGAGAAAAAAAATATATACTATTTTGCGTTTTTAATCCAGCCACATAATACTATGTAAGAAACACAGCTAAGATGCCTATCAGGGCTCTTCAAAAAACAAATGGGGTTTCTTTGCCCTTGTTGGTCTGAGTTTCCGACCAGACAAATGGAACTAAACATACTTAAGTTAAAGATCATAAACCCTCAATTATTAATAATCCTAATTAATAATTCTACTTCTCAATTATATTTTGTTAATCAGATATTTCCGTTTTAATTTAAAGTCTGTTGGTTTATATAGCTTCACAATACTCAGTAAATATCAGGAGTAGAGCTTCACACCTCTATCTGTACAAGCTTCACTGTATCCAGTACTGAAGTACTGCTATTCTCAATCACACCTATCAGTCATTTATTAATTAAACCATTCCCTCTGTCTTCATAGCATACCTGGCAAAAACATTTCTGGTGGTTTGTGTGCACAAAACCCTCAGAGTGTTCAAGATACCTACTAAAGAGTGAAACAGGGCTTAGAAGAGACCTTGCACTGGTAAATGCCCCCCTCCAGAGACCCTCCTCCACCCAAAGGCCTTCCCAAGCCCCCAGAGAGACAAGAGGGCGTTTGGAGGAGGCTGAGGAGCAGGACTATACTCACCATGGGTTCTATAGGCATCATGGTGTCCATGAAAGTTGTTTCTAGAAAGAAAGAAGACAAGTCACAGGGAGGACTGGCTTGTACATGCATTAATAGACACATAAAGATTGAGATTAAATGTTAGCTCTGTGCTCATAAAAAAGTCCTGAGCAAGAGTCTGTTCTATTGACACCAAGTCAAACACTCTAGATTTCAAAAGTCTCTTGGCTATTATTGTAGGAATGAAAGAAATGCTTCCTTAGAGAGTCTAGTGCTTTAACATTTCCCCCAGCACATTCTTCTCTTTCTTTCCTTTATTTTGGAAGTGGGGAACTCCCAACTAGTGCTTAAGGGAACTTAGTACCCCTGCCAGTGATTCTTTGCCAACCAGATTGGCAGCTGAGTGCCAGTGCCTAAGGCCTAGGGATCATCCTGGACACACCTGTGGGTGCTCCAGGGCCTCCAGAGCTGCACTCAGCAATACTTAGGGGACTCTGTGGTGCCAGGGATTGAGCTGAGGGTTGATCCATACAGGATACATATCCTAAACCCTGTAATGTCTCTAGTTTATCAGCACATCATTTTCACATTAGTTCATTATCCACCCCTCTGCCCCCCACCCCCATACTGGATTCAGCTTCTTGGTCAGAGACTGTTTTGTTCAATATCTCATCCTCATTTTATTAACCAGGGGACTCCACATGGGGAGAGGATAGCAGTGAGTACAGGGAAATTTCTGGGTAGGGTCTCTGCAGGGAAAGGCTCTCAGGGAACAAGAACACAGTTGGGGATCTACCAGCAGCAGGATGTTCTTCTCCTGAGGGACCCAGCATCCCAGCACCTATCTGCATGCTCTAGACAACCGTGAGGCTAGAAAATGGACCCTACTTTCCCTGTACCCTGACTGCAGCATGAAAGGAAGTGCTACACTTGTTTATTCGATAAAGACAGTTCCCTAATGAAAGGTCCTCTCAGCTGCCTGACATAGATCTCGCTGTTGTTTTAAATCTGTTTCTGTCTCTATCTGTCTGTCTCTTTCTCTGTCTGTCTCTTTCTCTGTCTGTCTGTCTGCCTCTCTCTCTCTCCTCTCTCTCCTCTACATTTGGAAATTATACCCAATGGTGCCAATGGTTCCTGCCTTGGTGACCATCAAGAGGAGGATTGGGCCTTCCATATGCAGAACATGTGCTCCAACCCTTTGGATTGTCTTTTCGGTCTTAAATTGTTTTCAAACCCAACCCTGTGTAACCAGAAACAACAGCCTTACTCTGTTATGCATCTAGGCTGGGTCTTTTTCTTCATATCTTTGGTGTGTACATCCCAAAGTAACATGGCCTGTTCTACACTCTATGTATAGAAGGACTTTCATAAGTCCAACTCTAATCTATTGCTTTCCATCATTCAGCTTCATGTCTTACCTTGCATTTGTGAGAGTATAGTAGCTTTCAATACATAGCATGTGGGCTAAACACTTTGGAAGACCATTCTTGTCAGATTCTGTAAGAGTTAAATATATACTCACCATGTGATGTAGTTATTTTGCTCCTAAGTACCTCCCTAAGATAAAGGTAGGTTTGTCAATACAAAGACTGCATAGGAATCCTAAAAGGAGGTTGTCTTATAATGACTGCAAATAATGCAGTGTCTATCTAAATGGATAAGCTAGCTGGCCAACGGTCAGGGAGATGACTCAGAGGACTGCTGCTTTCTGGGACCCCTGGATCCCTGTACCATATGTCCTTGAGCAGAGATAGGAGCAGCCTCTGAGAACTGCCTAGTTGATCTAGAAATAATATTTTAAGTTAGCTGTGTAATAGCGACATGATGGAAAAAAACTCAGCCAAAATATAACCGTCAAAATTATGCCAAGAAGCTAGTTCTCAAAAAAAAGTATATGCTGAGTTATGCTATTCATGCAAAATTCTAGAACATGCAAATTACAGTGACCGAAAGCAGATTACTGGTAAGAAAGAGGTGAGAAATGGGAGGGCAGGAGGATTCAGTTGTGCCTAAGGCAGCCACTTGATGATAAATATGTTCTCCGTATCACTGGTGTGATGGTTCCAGGAGACTATACATATGTCAACATGTATTCTGCATTTCAAATATTTGTATTATTTGTAGTCAGGCTTCAATAATATTAAGAAAGTGAAGCAAGAAAATAAAAGGCAAGCTCTTATGAAATCTTTCTGGTTTCTTTTGATTCCATGGTACTGTAACCCCATGTGGCCATTAGCAGACAAGAAGAAAAACAGCTCGAACTCCCTCCTTCAACCTTCCCGAAAGCGGCTTCTCAAAAATGCCTTAGCATGTCTTATATTCATCTCTGGGGATCAAGGGCTCATGTGAGCTTGTGTTCTTAAATATTTGTTGAAATGAGATGGGATGAAATTGGTTTGAAGTAAAGTATTGAACTGGACACATTGTGTGTGTGATACATATTTTTGAATATAGCTACTGAGAGTCAAAAAGTAATGAAATACTTTTTGGATGAACCATTAGCACCCAGATCTTGGTTTCTAAATATCTTTCTCCAAAATGAACCAAGTCTCCTTGAAGAAAGGTCTGGTTCTAGAACCAGGACAGGGAAATCACAAGATGAAACTGGAACTCCTTCCCTGCCCCTCTTTTGGCATCAGAAAGATATTAAGTGCTCAAAGGTACAATAGGGTTTATAAAACATATAGGAGCCAACCCAATGGGAAATAAAATTGCCTCAAATTTCCCACTGGCAAGTAATAATTACAGCATAATCAATTATTGAGAATCCGTGAATCCATAGCAATGTGCATCAATGGAAAAAATAAACAGGGGGAAAAAGAAAAATAAACAGGGAAAATTAATTTATTTGTAGGATACTAACTAATAAATATAGGAGGAATCATGGTATTAGAAAGCTACAATTGTAAATTAGTGGGTAAGTATTTTATCCTATAAATAGGATATTTATCTCAGTTCAAAGAATATCCCCACAAATCACAAATGTCACCATATACTTTCTAATTTTGTGCTCTTTCTCTGTATTTTTTCAAAATGTGACATCTAAAAATGTTATTTAAATTTCCAGTTGAGTTTTGAAGATAAGACCTCAGTTAATCATATTGTATTAATTTTGAGGAATAGGGAATATCTACTTTTGAGATGTCAACTAGGAAGCAAACACTTCATGTATTTCCTTGATAAGAAGTTAAGGCACCTACTTTTTACTTGCATGGAGAGACAGCGTATTAATAAAATAGTACCTGATTAAACACTTCCTGTAGAAAGAAGCCACATCAAGTGGAAAGAACAGCGTAGATTATACATAGTCTTAGGATACAGACTATTAGTAATGACAGTGGAAGTGTTGAGAAAAAGGTTCTGCAGGGCTGTGGGAGTGAAAATTTGCATGAGCATTTTAGAGGTTTCAGCCATATCCGTCAAAACTGACAAAGCGCCAGAGCTCTGACTCATCATCTGGGAACACACCCTACTGGTATTCTCACAAGTTAGACACATGTACAGACATAGAGGTCTCAGCTTTTGCTTTCTTATACACCGTAGCACTGTCCTCCCGTTGTTCATCGATTTGCTCAAGCAGACACCAGTAACTCTCCACTGTGAGACTTGTTACTGTTTTTGGCATATGAATACCTCACGGGGAGCTTGCCAGGCGTTGCCATGCGGGTGGAATACTCTCCGAGGGGGACAGAGGAACTCCTACAGTGCAAAAAAAAACCCCATACACCTGAAAAAAACTAAGTT
Source organism: Sorex fumeus (assembly GCF_029834395.1). NCBI lineage: Eukaryota > Metazoa > Chordata > Mammalia > Eulipotyphla > Soricidae > Sorex > Sorex fumeus. The sequence goes on along the minus strand of NW_026606129.1, from coordinate 47,322,899 downwards.
TATGGTGTTGGGTAATATTCTGGTGCATCCATTTACTAAACCACATGCCGCTAATTAATAGAATATCATAGACCTCAGGGGCTGGAGCACAGCGGGTAGGGCATTTTCCTTGGACACCACAGCCAACATGGTCGACCCGAGTTCAATTCCTCCACCCCTCTCGGAGAGCGCAGCAAGTACCGAGAATATCTTGGCCGCACCGCAAAGCCTGGCAAGCTACCCATGATGTATTCAATATGCCAAACACAGTAACAAGTCTCACAATGTTACTGGGCCCCCTCGAGCAAATCTATGAACAATGGGAGGATAGTGACAGTGACATAGACCTCAGACTAATACAAACAGACCACAAGATTATTAGGTAAAAATAATAATGTGTAGAAGATTGTGTATCTTTATTATATATATGTTATACATGTGTTGCAGCTCATGTAATTCTTCAATATTTCTAATAATATAATATAATATAATTCTCATTCTTTCACTGCTAATCAGAATGAAACACTTTCTGGAAGGAGCTTGAATAATGAAAACCAACAAAAAGAGAGACTTTCAATTTTCCCCTTTAGGGAAGCTATTTTGGTATTTTATCTTGTGCATGAAATTGTGAGGACTATCATAAAAATAACTTGTTGGTGCAAAAAAAAAAGAAAAGGGAAAGGAAAAGGCAAGAACCCACCAAGCTCTTGCACCCTGCATACCTATGAGCAGCCCTTGTCCAGAGGAGGTGCTCAGCCCCCATCCACTCACCAGCCAGCTTAGCAATGGACCCTACCCAGGTTGCATCCTAAGACCTTGGACCCCTGCTAGCTTTTTCAGAGCTTGATTTCCTTCTGTTATACATGCGTTGCCGCTCATAGAAAATTTGGGGAAAGATCAAAGAAATTTGTTCCTTCTTAAAACCACCCTCCAGAGACCCCTACTTGAATGATCTGAGAATATGGTTAGGATATTCTATTCCCCAAGTTTCCAAGTCTCTGAGCTAGCCTTTGTTTATTTCTTGCTCCTGAGAAGGAGGGAAAAGGGGAAGCAAGAGAAAACCCGGAGGAGACTATACAAAGCAAGGAGTGCAGGATGGCTGACTCAGCACTGCCCCGTCTCACTCACCCCTTGCTGCCCAAGGTGGCCTCATTACTGGCACTGAGCTGTCCCACCTGGAGAGACTGTTGAAGTTGAGCAGCACAGTGGGTTGAGGTGAAGGCCCCTCCCTGTCCACAAGTAAAATTCCCCTGCTCCCTCCCTGTTCTTGGTCCCTTTCTGCTCTTGGGACCTCAGTCAGGAGTGACATTGAGTCCTGGGGTTCTCTGGAGAATAGAGGTGACAGCTCAGCTCCCTCCTGGGTTATAAGCAATGCTGGGGCATGTGCTTTGCAGAATGCAGAGAACTATTTGAGAAGGGGAACACGCTCCAACCCAAGTTCATTGCTCATGCACCATACCACACCTTTGTTTGACTCAATGGATAATACAAGGCCCACATCTTCAAGAAGCACAAGGAAGTCAATCAAAAAGCAGGGGTGTGTAAGTCTACAACTGTATCTCATGGTGTTTCACTAATAAAAATTTTTTTAAAAAGCATGGGTGTGTGCACTGCATAGAGTTGAGGAGTCATGAGGTCATTTCCATGGGTGCTCCACACGGTCCCTTGAGCACCCTTGGTGAGAAACACTGGATGCACCCTTCCACCCTCACCCAGATAGGGTGGGAAGAAGCTTATGTTCAGTTATAACATACATCATGACTGAAAATTCCATCAGTGCTCTGAGAAGCTTTAGAAATCGTGAGAAGGAACTCAAGTGTTTAGCACTCAGAGGAAACTAGGAGGTCTTTGTAGAGATGACGTTTTTGCTACCCCTTGAAGGATAGAGGGTCTGGAGATAGGTCATGCAGAGAGAAGACTCTACTTTGGGACAAGGAAACACATCCACAAAGAAACAAAAGCCAGAAAGGGCAAGTCTGTGCCTTAAAGAGAGGGGAATGGAAGAAAATGAGGAGATTCTTCAAAAGCAGAAGTTGCCTAATTGAGAACATACGCCTGGACTGTGTCACTACCCACCTGTTGCTTCCATGTATTCTGTGGCCTTTGAGTCACCAACAGAAATATCTGCACGCCCTGCTGAGAGACAGCCTTTCCCACTCTCACCTCTGTCTCAGATGTTTGCAGCAGCTGATGCAGCAAAGAGGAACTGACTAACTCGGAATGCAGGGCTGAACTCTAAACTCTGTCCGGAGCATTATGCAGAGGCTGTCACATCTCTGCCCTTTGTTTTTTGTGCTCTTTCTGCCTCTCTCACCCTCCACAACAAGTATGGGGGCTCCGTATTGTCTAGCAAGTCATCTACTCCCCAAGCCTGTCTGTCCCTCTCTTTCTGACTCATTTCACTTAGCATGATACTCTCCATGTCTATCCATTTATAAGCAAAGTTCATGACTTCATTTCTCCTGACAGCTACATAGTATTCCATTGTTGTAGATATACCAAAGTTTCTTTAACCAGTCATCTGTTCTAGGGCACTTGTGTTGTTTCCAGATTTTGGCTATTCTTGGGATGTATTCTGAGAAGTGGTATTGTGGGGTCATATGGAAGGTCAATTTCTAGTTTTTGAAGGACTGTCTGTCTAATGCCAGGCACAAAAGTCAGATCAAAGTGGATTAAAGACCTCAATATCAGACATGAATCCATAAGGTACATAGAGGAAAATGTAGGCAGAACTCTCCATGACATTGAAGCTAAAAGCATCTTTAAGGATGAAACAGCACTGACCATGCAAGTGGAAGCAAACATAAACAAATGGGACTACACCAAACTAAGAAGCTTCTGCACTTCAAAGGAAACAGTGACCAAAATACAGAAAGAACCCACAGAATGGGAAAGAATATTTACCCAGTACCCATCTGATAAGGGATTAATATCCAGGATATACAAGACACTAGTAGAATTGTATAAGAAAAAAACTTACAACCCCAACAGAAATTGGGGAGAAGAAATGAACAGAAGTTTCCTCAAAAAAGAAATACAAATGGCCAAAAGACATGTGAAAAAATGCTCCACATCGCTAGCCATCAGGGAGATGCAAATCAAAACAACAATGAGATATCATCTCACACCAAAGAGACTGGCACACATTCAAAAGAACAAAAGCAACCAGTGCTGCTGTGGATGTGAAGGGAAAGGGAAACTCTTTCACAGTTGGTGGGAATGCCCACTAGTCCAGTCTTGCTGTGCTGTTATTTGTAAGGTAGCTGGGGCGGGGGTGAGGTGGGGTGAGGGGGTGGGAGGGTCTAGTTCATTATTCAGGCATGTGTGGATATACATTTAATTTTTATGGTTAATTTTGCATTTTAAATATACTTATTGAACATAAAAAGAAATAGAGGGCGCCATCTTGCCGCACACAGCACTGAAGAGTCCTGGCAGGCACCACAACACCAGAGAATTCTTCGCGTCCCATACCGAGCCGATATCACCAGGATGCCCCAGGTGGAGCAGGTGCAGTTGCCTCACCTTCTCCAGATGGAATCCCTGCGACCTTGAGCTTCTACAAACATGGCTCCGTTTTTGTGAGTATCAGGACTATATCTCCAAACCGTGTTGGAATAGCTTCCTACAGAGATGTCTATGAAACTGAGCTATTTTTATAATTTAGAATCTCAGAAGCACACAGCTGCTTATGAGGCCACGTGACCTTTCCTGATATGCAAAGTGAGCAATGGAAAATAAATTATCTAGCGTCTGCCTCTGGAAGGCAGGCTTGAATGGTGGTGGGAATATCCGAGCTCAATATAATGCCCAAAACTAGAGAGAGAGTTCCTGAGCAATTATCTGCTATAGAGGCAGGGTAAGGACTGGGATGGAAGTGGAGTGGATAATGGGGATATTGGTGGTGGAAAGTTTGCACTGGTGGAGGGATGGGTGATCGATCATTGTATAGCTGAATATCAAACATGAAGGCTTTGTAACTGAATCTCACAGTGGCTCAATAAAAAATAATTTTTAAAAAAAGAAGAAATAGAGGTTTCTTTAAAAATTAATAGAAGTACCATTTATATGAATTTTGCAGCTAGCAATTTGGGAGTTTACATATATTTGGGAGAAAGTATGTGGCACTAACAAAAGAGCTAAAGTTTATTCAGCAGACATGTCTGGAAAAATATTTCTCCCATATTTAAATTTAAGAAAGAAGAATGTTTCTTCCTAAAATCTAATTTCTGCTGTTAATAGTGGCCAACTCTCCTGCAGGGTAACCCAAGAAAATAGCAATTCTTCCCTTTGCCTGAATCAGTTCTTTTTTTGCCTGAATCAATTCTGTTTTTGAGGGTCAACTATAAATTTCCATTTTTTCTATAAATTTTTTGTGGATCAACTATGCATTCCCATTGCTGAATCAATTCTTTTTTTGAGGATCAACTATAAGATAGTCTTCTTATGCTAGTCATTTGTTTGTCTCTGGTGAAGGAATATCACTTTGTCACTTCTCGGAGCAAAGTTCACTGCTTTTCGATTTGCCACAGCTACAATACTGCCAAACCCAGCTTTCGTCTGGACAGTCTAGGCCTCCTAGCTGGGCTTCACTCTCATGGCCTCTAATCCCCTGTTGTGTCCTGTTAGCCCCTGCTGTGTCCTGTTCACCGTGCCTGCTTGTCCCCACTTTGAGGTACAAGTCAAACAGGACTATTATAAGCCACTGCTGTGACTGTGTGGGTGGAGAGGTGAGACCCATTCCCTGCCAGGACAAGAGTCTTGCCTGATTCATCTTCACCCACTACTCACTGCCCTTTTCTGACAGTTTCTAGCAAGTGTCTGGGCCTCAGGTCTGCGGGGGAGGAGGGGAGAAGAAGTGAAAGCCTGGGGTGGAAAGTTGGTGTAAGCAGCAACCGATCTTTGGCCTAGGTCCCTCCAGACATCGGAAGTGGGAGAAGGAAGGGTGATGCTACTCACAGCGTGAGAGGCTCCAGGAGAGCTGGCACGGGCCCCAGGTCTGAAGCTGTCACGTACTCTCTGCCAGCACTGCTCTGAGTGTTGTGTGCACCGCACCGCCACTGGATAGAACAAGTAGATCACCTAACTCAACCTAAGTCACTGAATGACAAAGGAAGCCTAGCCCCCCTAGTGGTGCTGCTATTTATGAGATGGCTGGGGTGGGGTGAGGGGGAGGGAGGGTGCAGTAGGGAGTAGAGGGAGGAGGACCGGCAGGAGTGGGGGAGGTTCACGAGTTACAGCTGCATCACCCAGCAATCAACAGAGTGGAGCATTGGTGAATAGGAAAATAAAAGCTCAGAGTTGCTGGACCATGGGAAAGCCATCCTCAGACATGCATACCACGTCACAGGGCGATGATCGAAGAGCAACTCTCCTGGGCAGCATCATTGCTGACAGGATAGGGGCGCTGGGAAATTCTGCCAGGGTCAGTGGGTGGGGTTGTGGGAGGGGTGCAGTTGGGAAGGGTCTCAGTGAGTCTGTTTGGCATCATCACCCTCAGCCCTGTGGACCACCATGCAATGTATTTCGCCCTTGACCTGTCCTCTGATGACCAGGGTGGAGCCACACATGCCTCTTTAATAAAAATGAGTGAAAATGTGATTCACTCCTGCCCCCACCAGTCACATCTGAAGTGTCCCAGGGCCACTGGGGTAGACAGAGCTGGAGACCAGCCCATCACCCCCAGCCTCTCTGGAACGGACGTTGCACTAGAAAGCCACGTACGTGGCCTCTACATAGAAATCCAGAGTTCTGGGAGGTCACAGATGTCTTAAGATCAGTCTCAAACACAGAAAGGTTTGATTCTGACATGACCTCAGCCCATCAGGTGCATTAATAGTCTATATGCTCCTCCCCATTCCCACCCCTCGCCTTTTTGGTTTGGGGGCCACTCCTGGTCGTGCTCAGAGGTCACTCCTGGAGATGTACAGAGGACCATGTGGTGCTGGGGATTGAACTCAGGGCTCCATCAGATAGAACACATGCTCCTGCTCTCTAAAGTACCTTCCCAGACCCACAGGCTTCATCTTATTTATCCTGGGAATTCACTGACCTTTTGGAAAAGTCTAAACAACCAGAATGCTGTTTTCAGTGAAGTTCACAGATCACTCTGGACTGGGAGGTAATAGTTTCTTCAGTCCCATTGTTGCACCCCTGGCTCCCAGGCCAGGCCCGGCACGGGCCTGAAACTAGAGAGAATAATAGAAAAATAGAAGCTGCAACTCATTTCCCAGTCTACGACAGAGAAAAGACTGCTGACTCCTCATCCTTGAGGCAAAGACTTTTTTTTCATGTTTGTTCCTCAGAGGGAAATAACTCTCAGAGTTATTTCATCACCCGCTGGACTTGCTCTGGCCAGGCACAATACCCGTCAACCACCGCCCCTCCTCAGGCAGGAGCAAGCGTGCTTCAAGACATTGCTAGGTCTGTTACCTAAGCGGGAAAGGCCAGTGACCACAAAAGATGCGAGTCAGACTGAAAGCAATGGTTTATTCAGCCCCGTCAAAGCGCAAGGGCAAGGAGACCATGAAAGACTGGCCCCATCCCAGATTCGCCAAGCGTGAGGCCTGAGCAGTGTTCAGCCTCTGCTCTGCCAGGTGCTCCAAACTTTTCCTTCTCCCTCTAAACTGGTAGGTGCAATAGGGAAGGCAGAGGCCAAGAAGGGAGCAAAAGCTCCTTTGGGACCTTCTGGCTGCCTTTGGGCAGGGAGAGCCTCAGGAAGCTGCACCCTACATGCCATCCCAAAAGTGAATCCAGCTGGTCTTCCCCAGGTCGAAGCCCCCCTCCCCCCCCTTCGTGTACTCTTTTCACCCACCAGGTGGTTGAGTAAGGCTGGGAAAGGCAGAATGAGGGTCGAGTTCAGGGAAGAGGAAGAGGAACAATGTACCACTGTGGGACATGGAACGATGCCCTTGGCCATGGAGGTGGCCTAAGGTCCAGGGCAGGCTGGGATATGGAGGGCATGTCAGGTTCTCGGAGAGCTGCCTTAGAACCACTTTCTCTTGGTAAGCAGAGGGAAGGATGAAGCTGGAGAGGCGGGAAGGTGCAAGGAAACCCTAGAGGAAACTGATTTCTTGAATAAGCCTGGGGCAAGTGGTCTTTTTTTAGGCCAAATCCTGTTAAAAGTTTACTTGTGGAAGGAGGAACCCATACTTTTATTATCATTATTATTATTATTATTATTATTATTATTATTATTATTTTGGTTTTGTACTTCTTACTTTGCAGGTAGCATTAGATTCTCCATGTTTTATTTTATTTTATTTATTTATTTATTGCTTTTTGGGTCACACCTGGAGATGCACAGGGGTTACTCCTGGCTCTGAACTCAGGAATCACCCCTGGTGGTGCTCAGGGGACCATATGGGATGCTGAGAATCGAACCTGGGTTGGCCTCATGCAAGGCAAATGCCCTGCCCGCTGTGCTATTGCTCCAGCCCCTAGATTCTCCATATTTTAAAGGAGATCATAGTGTTCCTCTTTTTGCTGGGCCTTCCTTACTTATATCTTGGGAAAGTAATTACAAAAGCATGTTGAGGGTGATTTTTTGGTCATTTTGGGGGGTTTTGCTTTTTATTGAATCACCATGAGATAGAGTTACAAGCTTTCATGTTTGATTTTCAGTCATACAATGATCGAATACCCATCCCTCCAACAGTGCGCATTCTCTACCACTAATGTCCCCAGTATACCCCTCTTTTCCAACCCTCCCCCACCTCCATGGCAGACAATTTGTTGAGGGTCTTTGGAAGAGCATGAGGGTAGAGTTCTACCCTTTGTGGATGAAGTTCTTGTTTAACTTGGAAAGTTCAGCATGGCTTGAAAGGGTCAAGCACAGTTTTGTGGGGAGGGTCTCATCAGGGCAGATGAGGCGTAGCCTTCCCAGAATGAATGAAGCCTGAATGAAGCCTGTCAAGCCTGTCAACTGCCTACTCCCACAGGTGGAGGGGAAGCACTACTGAAGGTGGGGTCTTAGTTGTGGCTGCGGCCCAGTGCACATCCTTTTAACATCATCCCTTGGCTACTCCGATGGAGCAAACAGGCCTCATATAAAACCTGGGAACTTAGAGCAGTGCTGTCCAGTGGTGGCCGTGGTGGTCGTGTACAATGTGGGTAAGGGTCTATCTGTACCATGCATCCACCAGGCACATGCAGGTGCTAAAACTGCAGTAGAAGCAACTGAAAATGTGATTTTTTAAAATATACTTCTCTGCCATTGTATCTTTAAGAAAAGTAGCTCGTGCTACCAGAGTGGACAGTTAAGAGCTAAATGACTCATCTTTCATCAGCTGATATCTCCACGACCACAACTTTCTTTTCCCCCATTAGTTTTGAGGCCACACCCAGCCGTGCTCAGTGTTTACTCCTGGTTTTGTGCTCATGGATCACTTCTGATGGACTCAAGGGGCCATATGGGGTGCTGAAGATCAAACCTGGATTGACTGTGTGCAAGGCTAGCACCCTACCCATTGTACTATCCCCCCAGCCCCCAGCAACAGCTTTTAGACAGTTCATTCTATGATGCCAGTCAGAGCAGTAGGCCAGTGGCTGAGCCACCGTCTTGTCCTTGAACATCTGCTCCTACTTTCCCAGGAGGCTTAAAACTGATGCAACCTTTAGGGCCATTGCTTTTCTCCGGCAGTTTGTGGTGTGTGCACATTTTGTCGGGGGGTGGGGGGGGTGGAGTGTATTCTGGAAAGACTTGGGTTCTTTATTACAGAGGAGGTATGAGAAAAACGTTGATTTTTAGCTGCCAGAGAAGCATTCTCTAGGAATGTGATTATGGCCGAGGCTTGAAGTCAAGATGCCTGGGTTTAGAGAAGAGGTCAAGAGTTCATTGTGCGGCCACCAAGCTCTTACAGTACTGAGCTATTTATAAGGGAGATAAATGTCACTCACACCTCCTAAGGCCTGGGTTTGTAGCACCTAAGTTGTGGACCAGCTACAGGATTTGAGATTCAGTTTGTCTTGCCTGTAAATACTGAAAATTATCCATCTGCTCTGACATGCTGCCTCATTGGAAGAGATTACTTAGCATTCACTGGTAAGTGCTTCCCATGTACCAGCAGTGACCTAACAAAGGGAACTGGCAGAGAATTAAAGCAGGGAGATGTCCCAGAGACCAAGGGAAAGACTCTAAGAGATTGACTTTGGTGGAGGAGGTCTCCAGGGGATAGCTGACCAACCAAGCTTGTGGTTCAATGCAAGAAGCTCATGTTGTTGAACTGCTCAAACCCTGTGGTCCCAGGGGTTAACCAGACACCCCAGCAGTGCTGAGAGTCATACCAGTGGTGCTTGAGGGTCTCCGCGATAAAATCTGTGACGCTCAGGGGAATTTGTGGTGCTGGGGATCAAATTGGGGTTAGATGTTTAAAAGGCTAACCTCTGTTACTGATCCAAAGAGGTGAATTCTAATACCTAAATTAGAAGTGCCCTTATTTCACTAGGGGATCAGATGATAGGGAAAGCTGGAAGAATGAGAGAACCAATATGCTAGAGGTAGAGGCTGAAGGGATGACCAGAGAATAAGAGGGTCATTTGGATTTGATGCCTGCAGAAGGTGGAAAGCCACAGAAGGAATTTATTCATGAGATGACAAGAAACAATTTTGTTGGGGTTGGACTGAACTGTCTGGTTGAGCCCATGTAGACTGCACCGCACACGGGCAGAAACAAGGGACCCATGAAAAGGGGCAAGATTTCTCGTGTGTTCTGACTGGTTTGGATGAAGCTGAACATTTTTTCTTTAAGCTGTCTTCAGTAAATAATTTCATATATTTCAGTTTACCAAAAGAGTCCATTTTCCTTTTCTCACAGAAACCTGGACCCAGCATGTCTTCGACATGCAGATTTCAGGTGCTAGCCCAGCCTAGTCTTTGGGATGTAGATTCCAGATGCTAGCCCAGATTGTCTTTTGGATGCAAAGCCAGATGCTTGTAGCCCAGGAAAGCTTTCAGTTTTGGTTTCGGTTTTGTATCTCTTTCTGGAGGCCTATACCCACTGACTTGCAGGCACAAGGAAACAATGCATACTGCTTCACTGTTCTTTCTGTAACTTCTTTTGATGACACCACTGTATTGAGCCCTTTAGAGGTATGTACAGTAAGATGGCAATAAAAGGAGATCTCAGGAAGCTCTACCTCACAGGATCTGAGTAAGTCCAGTGATCCTCCAAGAAATATAATTTCTCTCGTGCTCCTTGTCTCAGTGCCTCCAACTGAATGAATATTCACGCAACACACTTTTCATTTCTGGTTTGTTTTGGGTTTTTTGTTGTTGTTATTTGGTGGGGGCACACCCAGTGGTGCTCAGGGATCACTCCTGGCAGAGCTCGGGGGATGACTATATGGGCTGCTGGGAATCAAACCCTGTTTGGTCACGTGCAAAGCAAGAACCCTATCACTCTGGCCCCCAATTTTCATTTGTAACAGATCATGGGCTATAGTGGGTTAACTTCATGGAAATCAGCAAAAGCTGGTGGCTTCTCTCTCTAGAGGCATCCTCAGCTCGAGCTCTTCCAGGGCAGAGCCAGGTGGTCCCATTAGAGTGTTCCCAGAGGGTGGTTGCATAAGAAAAAGGTGATCATAGCCCCTGAGGATCTGTCATTGTTCCTTATCCTTCTTCCATCTCTAGGGGGACATCAGGGTGAATTCAAAGCACTCTTATTTCTCCCTTCCTACCTTCCTCTTGCTACCCAGGGGAAAGCAGGCCACTGATTTCTAGGTAACCTTTGCATGGCAGTGACAATTCTACATCGAGACACACTGAGGTAAGTCTAAAGGTTGTCTTATTGACAGTCTTTGTTTTTTGAAGTGGTTTTAGGTCACAGTAATAATTATCAGAAGGCTCATCGGCAAAACCTCCCTTCAACCACTAGCAATATGAAGGCTCAATTACATTTTTTACAATTGATGAACCTATACTTCACCCAAATTCCTTAGTTTACCTGAGGGTTCCTATGGTTTGGATGCAGGTATGATGACACGTGTCCTCTATCACTGTATCATACAGAGTGGGTTCATGCTCTAAACAATCTCTGTGCGCAGTCCTTACACATCTGCCTACTCCATCTACTGCCCCACTCAGCCCAGCAACTACTCATCCTTTTACTGACTCCAGAGTTTTGCCTTTTCCAGAGCATCCTCTTGTTGGTCTCAGAGTAAGCAACTTTTTCAGATTAGCTTTAAATCAAGGTTCACTTAATACCTAGGTTTCCTCCAGATATTGTCATGGATTAATATCTGCATCCTCTTTAGCTGACATTTCATCATCTGGCATAAGCACAATTTACCTATTCACCTGCTGCAAGGTGATAGTGACTAAGTTTGGAAAAATATGAATAAAACTGCTAATCACATTCACATACAAGTTTTTATTAGAATATATTGAAATCCTTTACCAAGAGGTGAGATTATTGTAATGTCCGGTAAGAGCTTGTTGAACATGCAAGATTCTCCCACCAGCTTCCAAAGTTTTATATCTCCACTGGCTATGGAGGAAGTTATAGTTACTCCACATCCTACAGCATGTTCTGACTTGGGACATTCTAACTGGTATGTGGGGGTATCTATTTGTTGCTTAAATATACTGTTTTGGAGAGAGAGAGAGAGAGAGAGAGAGAGAGAGAGAGAGAGAGAGAGAGAGAGAGAAGAAAAGTGCCTACCACAAAGGCAGACAGGGGTGGTAGGCAGACAGGGGTGGTTTGGGGCAGGAGGGAATCTCGCACTTTGAATGGTGGGAAATGTCCACTGGTGAAGAACATTATATAATGTTTTCTATCTGGTGCTGGAACATTATATAACTGAAACCCAATTATGAATAACCTTGTAGCTGTGTTTGTCACTGTGACTCAATTTTTTAAAATTTTAATAAAAATAAAGGAAAGACTAAAACACAAAAATAAATTTATTTAAAAAATAAATAAATCTACTTTCTGACAATGGCATATGATATGAAGAAGTTTTCTATCTGGTCTTTGCCATCTGTATATCTTTCTTGGTGAGATGTCTTTAATGTCTATGATGTATTTTCTTTTTCTTTTTTTCTTTTTTAAAAAAAGTTCTTTTATTGAATCATGGTAAATGAGACCAGTTGTAGTTACTGGTTTTGACATATCGAATACCAAGTGATTAAGTGATTAAGTGATTGAATCATAGTGGGCTGGAGTGATAACACAGCAGAAAGGCATTTGCCTTGCACGCAGCCAACATGGCCGACTCGAGTTCGATTCCTCCGCCCCTCTCGGAGAGCCCAGCAAGCTACCGAGAGTATCTCCCCCGCACGGCAGAGCCTGGCAAGCTACCCGTGACATACTCGATATGCCAAACACAGTAACAGCGAGTCACATGATGGAGACATTACTGGGCCTGCTTGAGCAAATCGATGAACAACGGGAGGACTGTGGACCGTGAATCATAGTAAGATACACAGTTACAAAGCTGTTTGTGATTGGGTTTCATTCATAAAATGTTCCAACAACTGTCCCTTCACCAGTGTACATTTCCCACCACCACTGGTCCCAGTTTCCCTACCACTCCCCCCATCCCTGCACTTTTCTTCTCAATCTCTCTCTCTCTCTGATTTGATGTATTTTTCAATTGGGTTTCTTGCTTCTTTTGGGTGACTTTTAAGATTTCTCTATATATTTTCAATAGCAGTTCTTTAGCATATGTGTCTCTTGAAGATATTTTCTCCTAGTTTGTGGTTTGTCTCTTGACATGATTCTGTTTTATGAAAACAGAACTTTTAAATTATAATGAAGTCTTTCTCCCATGACTTGTATGAGTGGACTTTCATGTAGAAATGCCTCCCAAGACTGAAAATCATCCAGATTTTGTCTAGTGTTCTCTTCTGAGAGGCTTATAGTTTTGTGCTTCATTCTTTGTTTGTGGCTGTCCAGTCAGGGATTGAAGAGAATGTCTTCGCTACACAGAGTTGCCCTTATTCCTTTGTCAAAGATCCATGGCCTACCAAGAAAGAGTCTGTATCTGAATACTCTTATTTCCTATTCTTTCTTTCTTTCTTTCTTTCTTTCTTTCTTTCTTTTGCTTTTTGGAGTGGCTGGAACGATAGCACAGTGGGTAGGACACTTGCCTTGCAAGTGACCAACACGGCTGACCCAAGTTCGATTCCTCCATCCCTCTCAGAGAGCCTGGCAAGCCACCGAGAGTATCTCGTCCGCATGGCAAAGCCTGGCAAGCTACCCGTGATGTATTCGATATGCCAAACACAGTAACAATTGTCACAATGGAGACGTTACTGGGCCGGCTCAAGCAAATCGATGAACAATGGGAGGACAGTGACAGTGCTATTTTGGGTCATAACCTGCGATGCTGGGGAGCTATTCCTGGCTCTTTGCTCAGGAATGATTCCTGGCGATGCTGGGGGACCATTTGGGATGCTGACCATCAAACCCAATTTGGCTGCGTGCAAGGCAAATGTCCCACTCATTTACTATCACTTTGGACCTTATTTTCTACTCTTACACCAACACTACACAGACTTGTTTACCTATAGGTGTCTTTTTTTAAAAAATAGAACTTAGAGGACTTTTGTAACCTCAGAAATAGACCATTGATCTTTAAATTCTTCTTTTCCTATAAGAAATGTTGCTTAGAAAGGGAATGCCCTGCCATAGAGGCAGGGTCGGTGGAGAGGACAGGGTGGAGGAAGTTAGAGGGATGCTGGGACCATTGGTGGTAGAAAATGGGCACTGGTGGAGGGACGGGTACTCAACCATTGTATGACTGAAACTCAAACATGAAAGTTTGTAAGTCTGTAGCTGTACCTCATGGTGATTCGCTAATAAAAAAAAATAATAAAAGAAAAATGTTATTTAGGGTCAGAGAGATGGCACAGAGGATTAAGTTCTTGTTTCACATGCTGTCAACCCATGTTTGAAACCCGGCATCCCATATGGTCCCCTGAGTACAATCAGGAATGATTCCTGAATGCAGAGCCAGAAGTAACCCTTGAGTATCACCTGGTGTGGTCCCAAAACAAACAGACAAACAAACAAAAACCAAATGTATCTTAAAAATAGAGCCCACCCCAACTCCTCATTGTGCCCCCCTTCCCTTCCCCACCCCAACCACTTGCTGCATTGATACCGATTCCGTTTCTCAAAAGATGAAAGTTCAGTAGCAGGTGTTTTTGAAGTTAGAAAATTTCCACAGCATTGAGAGCTGTATCAAAATATCCTCAGCTTCAAACTGGTCACAACAAGGCTCCCACATCTAAAGTCAGATGCCTGCAGTGAAGACCTCAGAAGCAAGTCTTGAGGGGCCCTGGGCCCATTTCCTCTTGGAGTCTCACTTGTACTTGTATCCAGCTTACAGAAGCTCAAGACACACAAACACCAAAAATTGTGATCTTCTACCAGCTGAATGCAGGCAAATGCTAAGAGCCAACATGAGCTTCAAACAGGAACACACTGGAACAATAGGGAACAATTTTTAATTGGCCACATTTGGAGGGAATAAAAAGAGCTCCCCTGCCTCCACAAACAGCACACACTCTGCCCCAAAGAGCACAAAGCAACTCCCCAAACTGATTCCTGCAGTCCAGAGACATTGCTGGAGATCTCTGTACAAGGTGAGTCCTTTGCAGATCTAGCAGAACACTGTATTCAAGGTTCTGAGAAGTCCTGTAACAATGACAGTGACTTGTCTTTTGTACTTGTCTGTTTCTCTGACTTGGAGAGATGAAGTCTCAACCCCTTCAATAGAGATTGCAGAAGATGGAGACTGGTGCTTTGACTGAGATTCTGCTGCCTTGTAGCCAAGGGGCTCCTAGAAGAGACTGGGGGAACTTCTCCTTCCCTACCTCAAATAACTGTCCTTCCTTTGCCTCAAAATTTTAGCTCGGGGCTGGAGCAATAGCACAGTGGGTATGGCATTTGCCTTGCATGCAAGCCAACTTGGGCTCGATTCCCAGAATCCCATGTGGTCCCCCCAACACAGCCAGGAGAAATTCCTGAGTGCAGAGCCAGGAGTAACCTCTGTGCATCATCGGGTGTGACGCCCCCCCCCCCAAAAAATCTAGCTCACTGCTCTTTTTGTTTTCAGGTTCCCACTCTCAGTGTAGTTTCTTGCACTTTCCCCCACCCACCCACACTTCTAGGATGACCTAGAAAGAGAACAAAAACTTCAAGCTCAGCTGAACAGCGTTGAAGTGACTACTACTTACTGTGGAGGCGAGCCAGGGATTTCACTTCTCTGTCAAATAGGACCTTTCAAAGGGCTACTCTGAGCTAAAAAGCACTGTACAAACGAAGTCCATACTGGTACTTAATGCATGCTCCATGAGTGATCTTTTTTGACCAAGAGACTCATCACTCATTAGAAGGTTGGGATTTACTCTGATCTCTAATCCTTACAGACCAGGCGAGTCATTGACTCAGAGGGTCAGTATCCCCTTCCTTATAACAGAACATTGTTTAGTTACTGTTGTTACTGTGTTTGGCATATCGATTGTTTAGTAGCCCTCGGGTTGCTGGGAAACTGTCTGGAGATGCTAAAGCAGCATTTACCTCTCTCTCTCTCTCTCTCTCTCTCTCTCTCTCTCTGTATGTCTGTGTGTGTGTGTGTCCAAAGAAGTCAGTGGCGTTGGAAGGTTCTCATGGTTTAAAAATGAGTAATACTTCAACAGCTTTCCTGTGAGTCTGTGGGAAGGAATTGGTAGAAGAGAGGGAATGCGATTCTAGGGGGAGTCCATGGCCTGAGGAATGCTCAGAGACAGGAAGACTTCCCTTTTGTTTGAATTTGGGGATGGAGAAGTGTAAGGGAGTAAGTAGGGAAGTCTTCCAGAAAGCAGGGGACTCCATTGAATGTCTTGATGGTGAGTTTTGGATGGGAGATTGGCACAGGAAGGGGAGGGGCAAACAGAGCATTATTATGAGCAGAACATTGTAGGAAGAAAAGAAAATACCTTTCAAAACTCCTGGAAAAGCAAAAGGCTGTATGGGAAAGAAAAAAAAATAACAATGCCCTAGTTGGCTGCAGGAGACACTTTTGTATAGTCCTTAGAGCATAAACACAATGTATTGATGTTGATAAAAATGCTCAATATGCTCTATTGTGAAATGGGATTGAAATCCTCATCTACAAGGATTGGAAGGTGCCTAGAAATGATGATTGGAACCCATTGCTAGTGATTTAAAAAAACCCTCCAATCTAATGACTTAAAGAAATACCTGGAGATGGTGGTGGGTGGGGAGTGATAGTATAGCAGGTAAGGTGCTTACCTTGCATGCAGCCAACCTAGGTTTGATCCCTATCATCCCATGTAATCCCCAAGCCTGCCAGGAGTGATTGTTGAGCACAAAGCCAGGAGTAACCCCTGAGCACCACAGGGTATGCTTCCCCCCCCCCACACACATACACACTGCAAAAGAAAAGAAAATAAATGAAAAGGAAATAAAATAAGAGAAAAGAGATACCCAGGAGCTAGTGATATAGGGGTAAAGGTACTTACTTTGCAAGAGACGACCTCAAGTTTAATGTCTAGTACTGATTATGGTATCCACACATTGCCAAGAGTGATCACTGAGCCCAAAGCCAGGAGTAAGCCCTGAGTATCACCAGGTGTGACCCAAAACAAAAAGCAAACACCCAGGTATAATGTGATCCTTTTCTCAGCAGTTCTTTGTGATAGTTCACTGACCTCCTGTTCCAGGCCCAGCTTTGACCATGGAGAGGGAGGTAAGAGAGTGGGGCTGACGGAGGGGAAAGGGTGTTGCCCCATTCACCCTCTCCTCTCTGGAAAGAAGATGGCGGCCACATGGGCGCCTTGTGGAGAGCAGGTGTGAGCTGGGGGTGTGGGGGCGACAAAAACCTCATGGGAAGGGGGCGTTCCGGTCCGTCCTTCACGCCCTACCAAGGTCACCAGTTGCCCCCCACGAGCAGCTCTCCAGCACGGCCACGGCCCCAGAAGCACAAGGACTTAATGCAGAACCCAGCAGCTTGGAGCAGAAAAGTGAACGGACTATGCATTAATTCAGGCCATCATGTCTGCCCGGAGGGGAAAGGGTGTTGCCCCATTCACCCTCTCCTCTCTGGAAAGAAGATGGCGGCCACATGGGCGCCTTGTGGAGAGCAGGTGTGAGCTGGGGGTGTGGGGGCGACAAAAACCTCATGGGAAGGGAGCGTTCCGGTCCATCCTTCACGCCCTACCAAGGTCACCAGTTGCCCCCCACGAGCAGCTCTCCAGCACGGCCACGGCCCCAGAAGCACAAGGACTTAATGCAGAACCCAGCAGCTTGGAGCAGAAAAGTGAACAGACTATGCGTTAATCCAGGCCATCATGTCTGCCCGGAGGGGAAAGGGTGTTGCCCCATTCACCCTCTCCTCTCTGGAAAGAAGATGGAGGCCACATGGGTGCCTTGTGGAGAGCAGGTGTGAGCCGGGGATGTGGGTGTGACTAAAACCTCATGGGAAGGGGGGCGTTCCAGTCCGTCCTTCACTCCCTATCGAGGCCGCCAGTTGCCCCCCACGAGCGGCTCTCCAGCACGACCACGACTCCAGAGCACAGAAACCAATTTCTTAATTATCTGACTCTCAGTAGAAATACTTTCAGGGTTAATTAGCAAAATAGCGGAAATCCAAAACCAACATTTAATTCTTGAACCCAGCTGTAGAAAGAGAATCACTTCACAATGCTTTCTCAGCATGTCTGATGTGGGGGGAGGGGGTAAACTCTAAATAATAGTGGTGCATCTTTTATTGAAACAATGAATCTAATCAAAGCAGATGGAGTGTCAACTAGAATTCATCTGCCTCACAGGGACTGGGAGGGGTGGTGGTGGGGTTTTATTGGGGTTCTTCGTGGTAAAAAATAAGTATTGGTAAAGGGAAAGGTGTTTGATATTTGCATGACTGAGACCTAAACCTGAAAGCTTTGTAACTTTTCCCACAGTGATTCAATAAATAAATATTTTTAAAAAAAGAGAGAGTGGGGCTGAGACACCATACTGCACAGCGATGCCACCCAGGCCTTCAGCTTCTCCAGCCTTTAGAAGCTCCAGGGATGACATCATTCTCATGCACCACTTGCCATGGGCATCGTCAGAACATGGCTCAGAGACATGCTGACTCTGCACCCCACTCCCTGGCCCTTGAGAAGTGCTCATGAACACATCACTTAACCTGCAGGCAGCCATTTCATTTTCCTGGGCAACTTAATTTCATCCCAGAGATTCTCCAAGTGTGTCCCTAAGAACTAGCCTCAGCAGACCTTCTTGAGCCTCTGCTGCACTAGGAAACACCAGCAACCTGTGCTTGTGGCCAACAATACCCTGTTATGATGCAGGGTCTTGCCCAGGCTCATCCAGGTTGCTTGAGAGCTCTTCTGACTTCTGCCACATTCACAAAGTATGGAAAACACCACCTTCCCCAAGCCTATTTTCTAGAAAAGTCTCACTCCTCTACCTAAGCAATTATTTTTAGGTGATGTTTATAAACAGAGGGCTACAAGGGTTGTGTTACTCACTTCTAGCCCTCTAACCCACACCGTTCGAGATCCTTGGGTTGATCCTCCACGCATACACATCAGAACCAAGGCCAGCAAGGAGAACCTCCTGCCCACTTCCTCCTTACCCCCTGAACTCCCTGCTACATGCCCCATGGAGATAACTTCCCCCACCCCCTGCGGTTGCATGTGGGTGAGTGAGTGGGACCTACCACTCCTTGCTACCACCTGCTTGTTCCCCAGCCTCTGTCACTAACAGTGAGTGATGAGTCCCCCTCCCCACCCCCAGATACACCCATGCGAGGCCACAGACTTACCTCACTTCCTTGGGTGGGCAACTGATAAGTATGAGCCCAGAGCTCTAGATTCTGCTTTGGAAAAGGTTTTATGTGAAAGAACTGGATTGGGGATGGCAAGGACAGCTGCCTGCTGTATGGGTGAGACAGATGCCAGCTTCCAAGGCAGTTGGAAATGGTCCTTCTAGTTATTAAACTGGTAGGATTACCTTGTTTTTCTTAAGCTTTCATCTTTGCCCGTTGCCGTTGCAAACTTTGGGGGCTTCACTTCGTTCACTCGAAGTGTGTAGGTGTCAAAGTCACACCATGGAAACACACACACACACACACACACACATATACCACAGACTTTTTTTTCTCTACCCCTATGTAGAGGTATTTATGGCCTCCTGGAATGAAGAAAACTGCCTTTTGCAAATTGTCTTTTGTAATTTCTCTTAGAAAACAAGTTTTACTACTTCTAACTCAAACTAAAGATTTTGGATAATACTGGGTTGTCTTTGCAGCTCCCACAGGGAGCTTAAGGTTTATTGAGCTACTCTTACAACAGCGTGACTGAGACACAACTAATAACCCTATATAGCTTTTCTATTTCCTTTATATCATTTGTATGGTTTGTTTAGCAATGTCCTTTTTGTATAGACACAGGAAGACAATTGATGCTATGTTATGTAACATAGGAGTTAATTGACTCCAAAATAATATTTACTCCTGGGTATCCATATTTACTTGATTTAAGTCTCAGTTACCCTTAGTTTCTAGCACTCCAAGAGTAGGGTCCTGACGAGGGACTGATGGACCCAGGGCAAGCTGTGAGTTATCCTGGTATCGAAATGGGCCAGGCCAAGCACCATGATACTTAACTATAAGTTAAGAGCACGGTCATGGACAAACTCTGTCATGACCTCAAAAAAGAGGTAACTGAATAAGGACCCTGCTGGGGTTAGGAAGACTAACCTGGCCTGAGAACTGTGGTCTGGAATATACACTGAGATGTCTCCAGGAAGAACCAAACTTTAAGCTTAATACATCTCTTACTGTGCTCATACAAAATGACGCTGCTAGAAATATTATAAGAAGTGTATTACTAGCTAAGGAGAAAGCAATATACCCTGGATGAAATCCCATCCTTGAGTGGATCTCCCAGTAATTGTGAGTAATCTCTTTAGATGAGATTTTGTCCTTGAGAAGGAGTGGCCTTTACCTCTTTGTTGATTTGTTAATGTTCAACCCCACCTTTGTAAACCCTTTGAATCATGTAGAGTCATGATTCCTACATGACTCCTATGTAACTGTGCTGTAAAGGGTTGTGGGAGAGACTAAAAGGGAGTTGCAGAGGGAGACAGAGACTGAAGTCTGGAGACTACGGAGCAAGACTGGAGGGAGGAGAAGACAATGGCACAGGAAGATAGAGGCAAGAGACTAAACAGAAAAAGATGATGGATAAAAGGAAGACAATGGCAGCAGACTAGAGACCAGGAGACAGAGAGACAGAGACTGAGGAAGAGAGGCAGGAAACTGAAGGGGAAGACAAAGACTTGGGGATAGAGAACGCACCAAGAGAAGACTTAGAATGAAGACTGATGCTGAGGACTAGATGATGAGAATGAGAAGATTGACGACGAGACACTGAAGACAAGGAGAAGAACTGAGACTTTGGAGACTTTGAGATCTGTGAGGAGACTTGGATGATGGAACCCTGATGACCAGGACTATGGCCATAACAATGACTATGACTGCACTGTAAAGGGAGAGATGGGACAAAGCCAGGGAGCCCTTCCTTCCCCCGTTTTCAGGAAGAGCCTGGGGAGGCGGCCACCGAACACTGCCTCCCATGTCCTACCCGCGTGTGGGCCCACCACCGCAAGCCTTTCCACCCTTTAATCTCTTTCTTATTCCTTTATACCCAACCTTTCTACCTTTCATCTTCTTTGTATCTTGTGGTGTTGTGAAAACTCAAAGATAAAAAAAAAACCCTAAATTTTTCAGTATGCAAACTATGAAGAGGTAATTGACAGATAAAGTGGGGGAGGGGGCTGAAAAGATGGTTTAAGATGTAATGGAGCACAAGAGTCCTGGCCCGGATGGATTCACTAGTGAATTCTTCCAAATCTTTAAAGAGGACTTACTCCCGATGCTCTTTAAGCTTTTCCACGAAATTGAAATATCAAAAACACTTCCGAACAGTTTCTACGAAGCAAATATCACACTGATACCAAAAGCAGACAGAGATACCACAAAGAAAGAGAATTACAGACCAATATCCCTGATGAACACAGATGCAAAGATCCTCAACAAACTACTAGCAAATAGAATCCAACTACTCATCAAAAAGATCATACACCATGACCAAGTAGGATTCATCCCAGGGATGCAAGGATGGTTTAACATTCGGAAATCAATCAACATAATCCACCATATCAACAAAAGAAAAGATAAAAAGCATATGATCATATCAATAGATGCAGAGAAAGCATTTGATAAGATCCAGCACCCCTTTATGATGAAAACCCTAGCCAAAATGGGTATAGAGGGGACCTTCCTCAACATAATTAAAGCCATCTACCACAAGCCTACAGCAAGCATTATCCTCAATGGGGAAAAACTGAGAGCCTTCCCTCTAAGATCAGGGACGAGACAGGGATGCCCACTCTCTCCACTGCTGTTCAATATAGTACTGGAAGTACTTGCAATAGCGATTAGGCAGGAAAAAGATATTAAGGGCATTCAGGTAGGAAAGGAAGAAATCAAGCTCTCACTATTCGCAGATGATATGATACTCTACTTAGAGAACCCAATAACTTCCACCAAAAAACTCCTAGAAACAATAGACTCGTATAGTAAAGTTGCAGGTTATAAAATCAATACCCAAAAGTCCATGGCTTTCCTATACGCAAACAGTGAGAGAGAAGAAAGCAACATGAAAAAAAACAATCCCATTCACAATTGTGCCCCAGAAAATCAAGTACCTAGGAATCAGCTTAACTAAGGAAGTAAAGGACCTGTACAAAGAAAACTACAAAACGCTACTTCAGGAAATAAAAGAGGACATGAGGAAATGGAAAGATATCCCCTGCTCATGGGTCGGGAGACTTAACATTGTCAAAATGGCAATACTACCGAAAGCATTGTATAAATTCAATGCAATCCCTATAAGGATACCCATGACATTCTTCAAAGAAATGGAGCAAACACTCTTGAAATTTATATGGAACAATAAGCCCCCACGAATAGCTAAAGCAATTCTTGGGAAAAAGAAAATGGGAGGAATCAACCTCCCTAACTTCAAACTGTACTACAAAGCAGTAATAATTAAAACAGCATGGTACTGGAACAAAGGCAGAACTGCAGACCAATGGAACAGGGTTGAATACACTGACATCTCTCCTCAATCATATGCTCATCTAATCTTTGATAAAGGTGCAAGTAATGTGAAGTGGAGTAAGGAAAGCCTCTTTAATAAATTGTGTTGGCATCACTGGACGGCTACATGCAAAAAAATAGGCTCAGAACTCTGCCTAACACCATGTACAAAAGTAAGATCAAAATGGATTAAAGACCTCAACATCAGACCAGAAACCATAAGGTACATTGAAGATAAAGTTGGCAAAACCCTCCATGACATTGAAGCTAATGGTATCTTCAAAGATGCCACGCCACTGGCTGAGCAAGTGAAAACAGAGATAGATAAATGGGACTATCTTAAACTAAGAAGCTTCTGCACCTCCAAAGAAACAGTGACCAAAATACAAAGACAGTCTACAGAATGGGAAAGGATATTCACCGAATACACATCTGACAAGGGGTTGATATCCAGGATATACAGAATACTGGTTAAACTCCACAAGAAGAAAACATCCAACCCCATCCAAAAATGGGGCAATGAAATGAACAGAAACTTTCTCAAAGAAGAAATCCGAATGGCAAAAAAGCACATGAGAAAATGCTCTACATCATTAATCATCAGGGAGATGCAGATCAAAACCACAATGAGATACCATCTCACACCTCAGAGACTGGCCCACATTCAAAAGAACAAAAGCAACCGATGCTGGCGTGGATGTGGCGAGAAAGGGACACTCCTTCACTGTTGGTGGGAATGTCCACTGGTTCAGCCCTTCTGGAAAACAGTATGGACGATTCTCAAAAAATTAGAAATTGAGCTCCCATTTGACCCAGCAATACCACTCCTGGGAATATATCCCAGAGAGGCAAAAATGTATAGTCGAAGTGACATCTGCACTTGTTTGTTCATTGCAGCACTCTTTACAATAGCCAGAAACTGGAAGAAACCTGAATGCCCAAGAACAGATGACTGGTTAAAGAAACTTTGGTACATCTACACAATGGAGTACTATGTAGCTGTGAGAAAAGATGAAGTCATGAACTTTACATACAAGTGGTACAATATGGAAAGTATCATGCTAAGCGAAATGAGTCAGAAAGAGAGGGATAGACATAGAAAGATTGCATTCATCTGGGAGATATAAAGTAACAAAGTATGAGATTAATACCCAAGAATAGCTGAGATCAGCACCAGGAGGATTACTCCATAACTTAGAGGCCAGCCAGGTATCCTAGAGGAAAGGGCAGTTCAGATAGAGAAGGGAGCACCAAATAAAGGATGTTTGGAGGATCCTCCCAGGAGGGGAGATGCATGTCGAAAGTAGACTATGGACTGAACATGTTTGCCACTCAATGCCTCTTTTGCAGACCACAACACCCAAAAGGAGAGAGAGAACACAGGGGATTGCCCTGCCACAAAGACAGGGGGGATGGGGGGATGGGGGTGGGAGGGATATTATCCATGGTGGTGGAAAATGGGCACTGGTGGAGGGATGGGTATCTGATCATTGTATAATTGAAACCAAAGCACAAAAAATTGTAAATCTACAACTTTAAAAAAATAAAATAAAATAAAGGGAAAACAAACAAACAAACAAAAAAAAACAAAAAAAAAAAGAAAAAAAAATGTAATGGAAATGGACATTAAACGTTTTCACCCTTGAAGGACTCAAATCTTTCTCACAATGAGGTGGGGAATAGGGTACTAGCACAGCTCCTGTGATTGTGATTTGGTTCAGCCACACTGGGGGAGGTACTCTATTCACAGGATCTATTCACATAGAAGGTTGTATATTCCGTGATGTTTTCCCTTCTGAGAGTATTCGCTGATGGCCCTCCCTCAAGCGGTTATCGCAGCAGAGGTACCTGTGTTGGTGAAAATTAAAATCAAGGGTTGGAAAGATGGCTCAAAGTGATGAATGTGTGTTTTGCATGCAGGAAACCTAGATTTGATCTCCAGCACTGCCTAATCCCCAGTAACCATCCCACTCCCTAAACACATAGCTTGGAGTAGCCCCGAGCACCACCAGGTATGCCCCATCCTTAACAAAAGAAGAAAATTAAAAACAGGCAGCATGTGCACAAATAAGACCTGATTTTTATAAATACTGCTATAGGTATATCCAGTATTTTAATAATTCTAGTTATACCACTCTGCTTTAATAAAAGACCTACATTAGTCTAGTGCCATACCTAATGTCAGGACTAATTAAAAGAAATCTGAAGAAAATTTTCACTTCTATTATAAGAGGTAAAAAGCTAAAATAGTTTTCAACATTGGTTTTGTAGCAGCCATTCTAGAAAAGTCTGCGTGTTTATACAGGCTGTGTGTTTCTCATTCCTTTCCTGCTTTCACTATGTCTTTGTATTATTTTTTATTTGTATATGCTAATTGGTATAATTTGGTAGGTTATTTGGGCAGTTTGAGAGGCTCATAGTATTTCCATATAACTTAATGGAAATTGTTACTTTGACTTACACCATTTCAAATTATAAAATACTTTATAGGAATGCTTTACTTTGAGATAAAAGGAACTGTTCCTTATATCAATTCTGTATATCCATCTGTGGATACTGTATAACAGTTATAATGTGATGGTTAGGTACTAACATGCAAAGTTCTCTGAGTATGTTTCTAAATGGGCAAATTGTGATATATTCAATATTATGGCATATACAATGGCAACAAAAATGCCAAAGTGACATTATCTGTCTAAAAACACATAATGTTTATAACTGCAGAGAAATGTTTTGTAGAGATTCATACCCAAATGTCACATTTCTTACCTCCAGGAAGACATGGGGGTCAGTGGAAAGTGGTCAAAGGAGAGATTTGGCTTTTTTTTTAATTGTGAACTATTTTACTATGAATGTGTTCAGGAACAAACTGTATAATTGTGCAACTAACCTTAAATATTTTAGGATCCTAACAAGTGTTTCTGTTTCCATAAGTATGTATAAATATTAAAATTTTGTCTTAAATATAATTGTGTACAAATACTCTTACTTCTATTTAGAATTTTTTAAAAAATCATTTCATCTCATCAAAATCACTTTTGTAGTTAAGAACCAAGATAGATAGGCTGGAGTGATAGTACAGCAGGTAGGGCATATGCCTTGCACAATACTGACCAGGGTTCATTCCCCGGATCCCATATGGTCCACCAAGCACTGCCAGGAGAAACTCCTGAATACAGAATCAGAAGTAAGCAACCTATGAGCATAGCTAGATATGACCCAAAAAATAAAATTCCTAAAAGGCAGACCATCATTAAAAAAAAGTCTTGTATTCCACCACATACACACACACAATACTAAACACAATAACATACACAACATATATGGTCACATGTTCAAGGCACAGCAGTTTCAACCCTATGCCACACTGTGCAAACTTTCAGGGTGTCTAAACCACATCCAAGCAGGTCTTTCTGATTAGCTGATAACTTCATTTCCAGGCTTCCGTGCCATCTGACTGTCAACTCATAATTTCAGAACTGCCAAAACCAAGAGGCACCTGATTTTGTGGTGGTGCTTGGGTCTGTGGGTACAGCCTGACAGCCAGGCACCTGGTTTCCTGACCCCAAACCACAAAGCTCCCCATATGGCCCCTCAGCATCCTTGTGACTTCATCTTGTTCCTATGACTAGTCTGAGCTCCGGAACAGACATGAGGGAAACGATAGAAGGCCCAGAAAACTGCTAGCTTTGACAGAAGACCTCTCAGAAACAGTTCATTCAAACTTTTCAGTCTTTACCCCATTTATTTAGACTGAATATAATGGAATAACATGTAGATTTGGAGGAAAATGTCAAACCAGATGACACAGAAGTTTTCAATAACTTCTGTGGCTATAATCTCCCTCCTTCCTTCCATCATTCCTGTCTTTATCTCCCTAGTCCATGGGAAGAACCACTGGACAATTCAAACCATAGATTTGTAGAAAATTATTTCAGATCAGAAATTGGAAAATGATAAAGATGTCATTTTTAGTCCTCTCAGACTTTCAGATGAATTCTTCTCTCTGGATCATATGTTCCTGAATTCCTTTTCTTTTTCTCGACAAAGAGGGTACCAAAGGAAACCAACAAATTCTTTCCTGGGATCTCCAGCCTCTACTATTGCTGTATGAGGCTCCTTCAGATGCCACCTATGCTGCCTCCACCTGACTTCCACTGAGGGTATCCTCCACAACATGAACAATCATAGACTCCAAGTTGACCACAACTCCTTAAAGATATTAAGATGAGGACAAGATGTTGCGCAGTGGTAAAGAACTTGCTTTGCATGTGTGAGGCCCTGTGTTTGATCCCAAGGCACTGAAAAATAAATAAATAGAGGTGAGGCAGAGAAAGTGGCTCCTTTCTGGGGCTGTGTAACAGTGCCACAAAAAGGACAGAATGTAAGGGTCCATATAGAAATGGCTCCTTTGGTGTCAATGACTGTGTTCTCCCAGAGAAGCATAAAAGAGAACCACTAGGGTCTGTGAAGAAACAGACGCTTTGGCCTGAGAGTCAATATTTTTTCACCTTGACTTTTAGGGAGGTCCTCATGAAGCTCAACCACTAAAAGTGGAATATTGGCCACCCAACCTCTTACTCCAGGGTCTTTCATGACAAACTCCACACAGCAGTTGGTCCAAAGGCATGATGCATCCCTGATAGAGAAGACCTGACACTGCCATGGACCTTTAGCCCAAATCTTCATCCCCAAATTACTCTGGCACTGTCTGAGATTATCAGTTCATTGACACTCCTTTCTCCTTCCTTCCCTCCCGGAGGGAGCCACTCCAATGCACACATTTCCCCCAGCTCTTCAGTGCAACACAAGGCCTGCTGGCCTGGGATACATATCCTCTTCTTCCAGGTTGTGGGTCTCAGCTCAGCCAGATTAGGCACATTAAGTGTCTAAATTGACCGAGGGCTGTCAACATCCATCTAATAGGTCTGTATGTCATGGGAAGGGGGGAGGAAGGGGTTCTTCAAATTCAGATCCAAGCCAGCCAATATGGATAGATCCTGAAGTTCTAACAAAGTGTGGGCTGTGCGCCTGCATTATGGCATAGCTCACTTAGGTAAAGAGACTACAATCTGAGGGTGGAATTGAGGCAGGCTTGTTCCGAGTTTGGGAGACGTGAGATATCTTGCATCAGAGAAGCCATCTGAACAGAGAAAGGGGAGAAAAGGTGTCAAACCTATGTTTTTAAAAATCCTTTATAAAGTGGGGTGCATATGGGGAAATTAGGGGTGCCAAGATAGCTATACAACAAATAGATTATATACTTACTTTAGATCGAGAAATATCTGGGTTTCTCCCTCTCACCATTTACCAAATGGGGGTTTGAGCAAGTCAATGTTGTGCATTTTGAGCTTCCTTGACTATAAAATGGCACATTATCATTTAGATATTTATTTGCAGACTCTCTGAGTCGAGATAGATTCATACATTCACCTTCTCTTTGTTAATCTCAACAGCAAAAGCTCTGTTACTTTGTTCTTAGGTGTGTGTTGTATGTATTTATCACTAAACATTTCTGCTAACGCTGAGAATCTAGAACCAGAACTTAGCTGAAGATCCACTCCAAAACCACCCAATGGCCCATCCGGGGACATCTGATAGTCTAAGGTTTGCAGAGTTTCTAAAGGAACCCCCAAATGATTTACAGTTTACTACTACACCTCTGGGCTGGAGCGATAGCACAGCAGGTAGGGCGTTTACCTTGCATGCAACCAACTTGACCGACCCGAGTTTGATTCCTCCGCCCCTCTCAGAGAGCCCAGCAAGCTACCTAGAGTATCTCGCCCGCAGGGCAAAAGCCTGGCAAGCTACCGGTGACGTATTCGATATGCCAAAAACAGTAACAAGTCTCACAATTTGTTGTGAGATGTTACCGGTGCCCGCTCGAGCAAATCAATGAACAACAGGAGGACAGTGCTACAGTGCTACTACACCTCTATGAAGCTAGTGATTTCAACAAAGTTTCACTTGCTTTACCCTGAAATTCAGCAGAAATCTGGGGAAAGTCACTCAAATAAACATTTCTTCATTTGTGGAACATTTGTTCAAGGGGAACATTTCTTCATTTGTTGAACATTTGTTCAAGGGGAAGTCTAATGTTTTCCCTTACATTTTAGGGTAAGCTCCTGCTGACCAGATAAAGCCTATTCTGCAGAATGTCAGCTGCATATAGAAAGATGAAAGAAACATCATCTTGCAGTTCCTAATGGATGTACATCCAAACTAGGACTATCAACTTGTGTTAAAATCACTAGGTGGATGTTTGATGGGATCTGTATGTTTATATAGGACCAAAGTAACACCAAGATGATATGGTTTGAGTCATCTGGAGAAAGCATAAAATAATGGCCTAAAAGATCCTTTTAATGAAGTAGTTAACTTTAGCATCAAAAATTCAAAAGAGCTACTATTATATGGCTTTAGCTCTCATGCATTCTGATATCATGCATAAATGGAATGCAATATAGTCAGCATTTACCTACAGTTTACTTACATCACCCTGAAGGTGCAGTTTACAGGAAATATAGGAGAGAGAAAAGTGTGTTAGGGATGTCATAGACAAGAACGGGTTGCCTCAATAGGCCCAGTTGTTGCAAGATTTTATGAAGAAAGTAAATAGAAAGGCAGGACAGATGGTATAGTAAAGCATTTGATTTGCATGTGGCCAATCTGGATTTGATCCTTGGCACTATATATGGTCCTCTGAACATGGCCAGGAGTGACCCCTGAGAATACAGCACTGCCAAATGTGGACCGAAAACAAAAAATAAAGAATAGGGGGCTGAAAATATACTTTAGCAGGTAAGCTGTTTGCCTTGCATGCAGCTGACACAGGTTCAATCCCTGAACCTGATTTACATGATCCCTGAGTCTAAAGTCAGTAGTAATCCCTGAGCACATAGGGTATAGAAAAAAGAAAGAAAGAAGGAAGGAAGGAAGGAAGGAAGGAAGGAAGGAAGGAAGGAAGGAAGGAAGGAAAAGAAAGAGGGACATAGGCAGAGAGACAGAGACAGTGAGAGACAGAATAGAGGTATAGATTAAAAGTCACTGATAAAATATAGCATCTGAGTGCAATGCATGGTCTGGGATTCTGGGGTAGGTTCCTGGTTTGGTGAAACAATTGTCCCACAAGGCTGCAAAGAACATTTTGGAGAACACTGAGAGAATGGCTATTGGATATAAGACAACTTTTAAAAACGATCACTAATTTTTGGCATGACAGTCTTAAACTCTAGACCATCTCCCCAATCCAGTGTTCCCCCTTTTGAGAAATTCATTCTGAGGATTTTGGGGGAATAACATTATAATGTATTTAATTATTTGTGTGTGGGGGTATGTGAGACATTTCATCTAAACAGACTGTTATGTTCAGGTCCACTACAGAGTGAACACAAGTGGATTTTGAAGGAACCACATTTGTCAAAGACTAGAAGTTCTTATAAACTGCTGTCATTTGACTGAGTATTTATTGAGTATTGGCTGTAATTACTGAGCCAAAATGTTGTCCAACGTTTTCTAAAGTTTGCATTATTTTTTCTTTTATTTATTGAATCACTGTGGGAAAAGTTACAAAACTTTCAGGTTTAAGTCTCGGTCATACAATGATCAAGCACCTTCACCAGTACTCATTTTTCACCACCAAGAACCCCAATATACCCCCCTCCTACCCCTCCCAATGCTTGTGAGGCAGATGATTTCTACTTAACTCTTCTCTACATTGATTACATTCATTATTTCAACAAAAGATGCACCATTATTGTTTAGAATTTCACCCCCAACAATCATAATTGTTGAAAAGGCATTGTGAAATACTTTGTCTTCTATAGCTGCTTATAAGAATCATATAATGTTGCGTAGCCGCTATTGCGGCTGCGCAGATTTTGGATTTCTGCAAAGAGCCAGATAATTACGAGATTGGTTTCTGTGCGTCTGGTGTTATGGCTGTGCCAGAGAGCCACTCGTGAGAAGTAACTCGTGACCTCGGTAGGGCGTAAAGGATGAGCCGGTACTGCCCCCCTTCCCATGAGACTGCAGTTGCCCCGTCACCGCTGGCTCATACCTGGCTTTCCTATAAGCTCTGAGGCAGCGGCCACCTTGCTACCAGGGGGTAAAAGGGAGGAAGGGAGCAACACCCTTTCCCTCCCAGGGAGGCATGGTGCCATAGTTTAATGCATGATCCATTCACTTTTCTGCTGCATGCTGCCGGGCTCTGGACTAAGTCCTTTTGCCTCTGAAGCCATGGCCGTGCCGGAAAGCTGCTCGTGGGGGGCAACTCATGACCTCTGTAGGGTGTGAAGGACGAGCCAGTACCATCCCCCTTCCCATGAGACTGCAGTTGCCCCGTCACTGCCGGCGTATACCTGGTTTTCCAATAAGCTCTGAGGCAATGGCCACCTTGTATGCGGTCCAGATGCATTTCTGCCAAAAACCGCCAGGCTTCGAGATTTGTTTCTGAGTCTCTGGGACCATTGCCGTTAATCAGCTTGATCAGGGGCCAGAGAGGCCACCTGTAGGCGGTGACTCCGGGTCTTGCTGGGATGGGAAGGAAAGGACCGGCTCCACTCCCCATCTGGTGAGGCCCCATGTGTCTCAACACTGATCGCCCAAACCTGACCGTCCAGTGTCCTCTGGAGGATGGCGGTCACCGGGCCGTCAAGGGGAACAGGCCAAGGCACAAAACCTATTCCCACCTGGAGTGGTCCAGCACCAGTAACCCACTGCAGGAACAGGACGCATTTCCGCCAAAAGCCTTTGGGTTCTGAGATTCACCTCTGAGTCTCTGGGATCATGGCCGTCAAGCAGTTCAATCAGGAACCAGAGAGGCCATGCCTCCAATTATATAACTGAGCCAGAGGTGGTTTGTGGGTGTGACTCCCACATACCTAACTTTTGGCCGTTTATAAAGTTTGCATTATTTGAAGTGAGTAACATACCATAAAATACTTAATTCAAAATTATAAAGAAGACATTATCACAAGAAGGTAAAAAAATTAATATCTGATAAATAACTTAGTGTCATCACCAGAAGCTAATTTCCATGACCAAAGAAAATAAATTTTACAACTTTTCTTCACTTCAGGCTACTTAAAGTCTATGTTCATTTGCACAAGTTGATCAGCCATATGATTAGATATGGTTATGTAAGTGATTAGATAAAGTTATGGTATGTTTGAATCTTAAGTACTATAAAGTCATTAACAGCTCATATTTTACTTGGGTGAATAATGAAATGAAAGTGTTTGTGATAAGATGTCGAATATTGGGTGAACAATTATTATATATTCTCATACTGTAATGACTGATTAACCGCCACATAAATAGTTTAATTTACAAAGATCAGTCTGCATGCCTCAGACTTCAAACCACCGAGGTGAGCAGGATGTTGCATGAATGGGACCCCTTCTCCCCACGAGCCCACCACCCTCTTCTATGATTGCCTCCTTCCTCCACCATTCTTTTGTCAACCTTTCTAAAATTGCTGTGAGAGGGCTGAAGAGCACCACTTACTGTACTTCTAGCAACTTTGAGACTGTTGAAAAAAAAGAAGATGGAAAAAAGGCATACATAGGAGACTGGAAGAAATTATAATAGCACTCACCAAAAAATGTTACATTTTTGAGAGTAAGGGGGGATCGTCTGCCATAGAAGCAGGGGAGGGTTGGGAGGGGGGGATATTGGGGATCTTGGTGGTGGGAGATGTGCACTGGTGGAGTGTTGGGTGATTAATCATTGTATGACTGAAACTCAAACAGGAAAGCTTAATAACTGTACCTCAGTGGGATAAAAATATATAATAATAATAATTAAATTAAATTAACATTCTGAATTAAAAAAAGTAATGTGGAGCTCATACCCAACTCAATCAGCTTAATCAATGGCCAAATATATAGCAGTACTCCTACATTATTTAAATTTAAAAAATCACATTTTTGTCTTAAAGCAGACGAGCAGAATACAATGAGCAACTGTATACACTTTCCGATGTGATAAAAAGAAACCCCTAAGGACTGGAGCCATAGTACAGTGGTTAGGGCATTTTCCTTGCGTGCGACCAACCCGGGTTTGATTCTCAGCATCCCATAGGGTCCCCTGAGCAGCACCAGGAGTGATTCCTTAGTGCAGAGCCAAGATTAAGCCCTGAGTATCGCTGGGTGTGACCCAAAAAGAAAAAAAGAAAAAAAAAAGAAAGAAAAGAAAAAAGAAAACCCTAGTCTTACTCATTTCTAAAGTTGAAAGTTGAAGAGCCCTTTTGCCCTTCTCAGAATGACTATACCTAAATGGGTCCCACCTTTGACATATATTAATTAAACCGGCCAGCATTTCGGAAGAAGAAACTGTACTCTGACAAACAGGAGGTGGGGGTAACCAGGGCAAGGCAATGCTGTTTAGCCTAATGTCCCCACTGATGCTCTGTTTCCCACTGTCGCACTTTAGAAAGGGGCCCTGCAATTGGGGCCACCAGGAAATAAGGACTTGCCTTTGCTCATAGGCAGCCTTTCCTTGGTGATGAGAAGAGAACTATTTTATTCTTCATCTTCATTTAAAGCTGTGAAGACAACGGCTTCTTTCACAGAACAGACAACTGAAATCCTAACCACATTTTAAAATAACCACCTTTTAAGTTTTGAAGGAAAGCAAACTTATTGGGGAATGACGAGGGGAAGGAGAGAAGTTGATTAAAAAAAATAGATGCTCAAGAGAGAACATGGACTTCTTGTCCTGAATGGAGAACCACAAATGTATTTGTTTCCCAAGCAGGGGTGTGGGGGCTGGGCCCTAGGGTATGAAAGTTCCATGTCAAGAGGGTGATGCAGGCAGCATGTGTGTGCCAGTCCTCTGTCAGGTTAGTTTATACACACTTTTCCCCAACTTGGAGCAGTTGATGGTCTTTTGCTACTCTTTGCATGGCCTTGGTTTCAGCTGGGGACCCTCTCCTCTCAGGGGGTCCAGCCATCTCTCTTCTCAGGAAGTCTCCACTCACCTGGAATTCTGCAGCTCCATGGAATTGCAAGATGATGTTTCCTTCATCCTTCTATATGTAGCTGGCCTTCTACAGAATAGGGTGTCATCTGGTTAGCAGGAGCTTAACCCGAAATGTAGTTCCCATGGAAAGGCAAGAGACTTCCCCTTTAATCTTGTGTCAGAATAAGGAGTGACTACTGTTTCAAATGAATTTCTTCTGGTTTTCTCTCGGTCGAATTCATTGCAGATATATTCAAGGGGTATTTTAATAAGTCATTCTTGATGCTCATGTCCCCTGAGATGGGTCATTTGCAATACTTGTTAAAAACACCCCACTCTTGAAGTAGCATTCTCAGCAACCACTAAGAACAATTAAGTTGCATTGGTGAGGAAGTTATTTCTAGTCCTGGAATTAAATCAGGTATTTAATTAAATCAGATAATTTAATTGAGTCATTAATTTTCAATCCAGGAATTAGCAACAGGCATTAAAGAATTGCACTCTCTCTGTCTCTCTCTCTCTCTCTCTCTCTCTCTCACACACACACACACACACACACACACACACAGGCAAAGAAAAGACTCCAGATGAACACACAACAAATGTTGAATAATTATAGGTATAACAAATTAGGAAAGGATTGAAATAAAAAGGAACTTTGGCTTTTTAAATCTACGTATTTGTGAATTTTTTATAGCAGCATTCCTTTATTTCTTACATAGTTCAAAAACAAAGTTAAAGGTTGGAGATAGTACAGTGGTTAAGGCACTTACCTTGCACACAGTCAACCCTGGTTCCATCCCTAGCACTGCCTAGAGTTAGCCAGTAGGTCCTGAGCACACAGCTGGGTATGGTCCCTACACACACACACACACACACACACACACACACACACACACACACACACGAGGGGTGAGGAGATAGAGAGAGACAGAGAGAAAGTGTTAAGATGAATTACTAGTAGAAAGATAAAAAATGGTGCAGTCACTAGAAAAGTTTGGCAGTTCCTCAGGAAGATCAGCAGAGATTTACCACAAAGTCAGCCAAAAACAGTCCACTTTGGTATGTTTTCCCAAGAGAAAAAGAGATGTACGTGTGCAGGCACAAAGACATGACTATTCATTGAAGCATTATTTGTAGTGGTCCCAAACTAGAAGCTAGCAAAATGTTTACTGATGTGGCTGAGGGTGGGAGGGGGATGAATATCAGACTTTGGTAGAGTCCAGGGCTCTGGGTTTTATACCGGTCTCGTATTACACCCCCCAAAAGACCGGCTGGAGTAACCTCCCTTTTATTGCTTGGTATCTGTCAACCTGAAAGTATATGTCAGCCTGATTTGAATAATTCTTTGGATTATTCAAAGAATCAAGTAAGACTTCAGAGTATAGCACTGCCATTTACCATCTCTTAGAAACATGCCTTTTAGCTAAGATAAATATTGTCCCCACTGGAATGCATTACAAGTTCTGGTCCTGTAGAGATCTAGTGATCAGATAGTTCCGAGAGAACAAATGTTCACTTGAGTAGATTTCCCCCAGATTTCCACTAAATTTCAGGGTGAAGCAAGTGAAACTTGGTTGAAATCACTAGCTTCATAGAGGTGAAGCAGTAAACCCTAAATCATTTGGGGTTCTTTTAGAAGCTCTGCAAACCTTAGAAAATCAAATATTCCCTAATGGGCCATTTGGGCGGTTTTGGAGAGGATCTTCATCTAAGTTCTGGTTCTAGATTCTCAGCTTTAGCAGAAATGTTTAGTGATAAATACACACAACACACACCTAAGCACACAGTAACAAAGCTTTTGCTGTTGAGATTAACAAAGAGACAGTATAAACCTATCTTGACTCAGATAGTCTGCAAATAAATATCTAAATGGCAATATGCCATTTTATAGCCAAGGAAGTTGAAACTGCACAACATTGACTTGCACAAACCCCCATTTGGTAAATGGTGACAGGGATAAACCCAGATATTCCTAAACATCATCTCACCACAAATTAACTCATCTAAAATCCAGTTTAAGCTCAAAACCAAGTTTCAAATCAAGAGTGGTGTAAAATATAACCTTTGCATGGTCTGAAAGAGAAAGTGCTACTTTTTAAGAGAACAATAGCAAGATCATCTAATAAATCATCGTTATCATGATTCTTCATATGTATATCCTTTCCTCATCTTCAGGATATGGAGAATCACAAAGGTCCTCATACAGGAAGGCAGCCTGGCTGTTTTTTTTTCTCAGCCAGGCTGGGACAATATTTATCTTAGCTAAAATTCATATTCCTAAGAGATGGTAAATATATATATTTACTATGTGTTGTTACTGATGCAGCTTGGATGAATTTAGATTCAATATCAAGAGCTAGATGATGGGCTCATGCTTTGAGGTATTTCTCTTACTATGACCAATGTCTGGTAGCTTGCCACTGAAAGGCAATATTTAAAAGACAAGGGTTAGTGACAACAATTCATGTTTATTTGGGTGCCAACAACCTGAGAAAACTCACTTGCTGTCCCCAAACTGTCTTGCACTCAGGCTTGTACCTGGAGTTTACATAGGGCTGGTGGAGGAAGGAAGCAAACATAGAAGAGTGTGGTGGGCTAGTGGAGAGAAGGTATCCCATTCATGCAACAACATCCTGCTCACCTCGGTGGTTTGAGAAAGTCTGAGGCATGCAGACTGATCTTCGTAAATTTAAAATAACACCCTCGCACAACATTGGCTTTTAGTAGTGCTTCTCACATCATCAGGGATCAAATATCTGTTTGTTCTTTACCCCTCCTTGGTGGTTGTCTCCTAGTTTAACACTTAAGGCAGTTTATAGGAACTTCTTGTAACATTAGGTAGAAGGCAGAAGAAAGGAGTGAGAGAAAGATCTAGAAATTCTGTGGAGAATGAGATGGAGTTTCTAGTACCTACTCATTTACACTTCCAAATCACAAAGGACAGCGAACAAATGTTCCAGCAAGATTCCAATATGGGCTTTCCTGCTCACATGACTCTGGACAGATGCCAAAGGACCGGAGCTATTCTCAGATGATCCCCTCATGGCATCACAGTTTCCCCACATGTTTTGCAGAAGAAATGATGAAAAGATGAGGCATCCTTGTTGGGGGAGAAAAAAAAAACCTTGAAGAGGGTGTGTGTGAAATGCCCTCTCCACATATCCTCCACTGTCCTTTGGACCTGAGTCTGAATTTGCTGCTGTCTCTCCTGCTTCCTTCCCTGGGGAGCAGATGTGCCTGAAGAGAAGTCACCATGTCCCAGTTTCTCCCATGAGCATGGCGACTCAGGGGCAGGAATGGGGAGGATTCCAGGTCATTAGTGGCTCCAGGTTGAGGGTTCAGAGGTGGAAATTAATCTAAATGAACCTGAAAGTTTCTTTCCAGAACCCATGGACACAAACTCTAACTCACAACAGTAAAGCCACCATGGCTCTTCGCATCACTGGGACCTCCCAGAGCCACAGAAGGCAGATAGGGGCTTCACAAACATTCAATGAAATGAGTCAGGACTTATGAGTAAAAGTCCACAGCTTGTCATATGTGATTTTTTACTTTTCTAGGCAAAGCAAATTGGAAGACAACAAGAATGATAACCATCCCCGCCTAGGAAGTAATCGTGGTTTCACAGCTTAGGCAAGCCATGTACTGCTTTGGACCTCAGGCTTGTAATAAACAAGATGACTGTCCCTCACAGCTATATATAGGGTTCAGTAGACACCATAGTAATTCATAGAGATTACTATTTTTTTTTGAGATTCGATATGCCAAACACAGTAACAAGAAGTCTCATGATGGAAATGTTACTGGGCCCTCTTGAGCAAATCGATGAACAACGGGAGGACCGTGACCGTGATCGTGACTATTTTAGGTAAGAGATGAGAAAAAGCGGGGCTGGAGCAATAGCACAGCAGGTAGGGTGTTTGCCTTGCACGCGGTCAACCCAGGTTCAAATCCCAGCATCCTATATGGTCCCCTGAGCTCTGCACTCACCAGGAATAATTCCTGAGTGCAGAGCCAGGAGTAACCCCTGTGCATCACCGGGTATGACCCCCCCCAAAAAAAAGAGATGAGAAAAAGCCTTCCATTTAGTTACTCTGAGAAGCATATTAGTGAGGCCTGAAAACTGAAAAACCTCAAGTGATAAGTGTTAGCCTGTCCAAAAATAGTCTTTCTTTATGGTCTAACCTAGGCACTTGCTCATCTGTGATTTTGCCTCTCATCTGCAAATAAATAGGTATGTGCTTCTACCTACCTACTTACCTACCTACCTACCTACACACACACACACACAAACACAGACACACACACACACACACACACACACACACACACACACACACACCTCTGCAAAAACAGTGTACAATGGCAGGGTCGGCCTACTCATAGGGCTTTTGAAAACATCCTGCTCACCTCTAAAGGTCAAAGTTGTGGTAGATTTTGTTTTGTTTCCTATTGTTTTGAGACCACGCCCAGAGTTACTTACTTCTGATTCTGGGCTCAGGATAAAATTGGCAGTACTCATGGGACCATATGCAGTGTCCAGGATCAAATCAGAGTCAGCCATGTGTAAGGCAAGTTCCTAAGCCCTGTACTACCCTCTGGCCCATCATTTTCATCTTAAACTAGAAGCCAGTTAGAAAAAAAATCCTTTCAGGAATAGGCAGATATACTTGACTGATTTCAAACTCTGAGAAGCAAATACTCTGTAAACCAAAGAATTTCTGGACTTTCTGACCTTTTTGTATATGAATCATTGCTCCTGGTTTTACTCACAATCTTTTTTCCCTTTAAAAAATGAAAATAGGTTCTCCCTTGAACTTTTGCCCTCTAAATTTTTGATCTTTAAAGGGTTCTTTTCCTGTTTCGATCTATTGCATTCTTTCAAAATAAATGTAATACCCACAGGGGTATCTGTGCTGAGGTTAAGCAGATTTACAATGAATACTGCTTGTGACTCTGGTTTCTCAGAAATGATGCCTCTCAAGTCTAAATTCTAGTGTCTTTGGGACTCGTGCTAAATAATTTAATTTGATTCACATTCTCTCTGAAAATAATCCCAGATAAAAGATCCAGAAGAAATGTGCTCAAATGAAAGTCGTGCAGTAAAAGGCTGGCAATATGGGCTGGATCAGATATCAGCTGGGAAAGTTAAGCTAAAACTCTCAAGACCACAAATTTGTTGTATAGACCCCTTGAGCCAATTTCCTTGTGCCAACATTTCTGAGAGCTGATGACAATGCATTTCATATACCCCAAAGCTCCACTTACCCTACTCACCATTATGAGCCATTTTCTTTTTTTTTATTGTCATTTTTCTTTTCTAATTTCTAGTGAGCCTCTGGATCAAGTCCCATTTCTTTAAGGTTTTTTTTTTAATTTTTATTAGTGAAACACCGTGAGGTACAGTTGTAGACTTACACATTTTTGTGCTTGGGTTTCAATTATACAATGATCAAATACCCATCCCTCCACCAGTGCCCATTTTCCACCACCACTGATCCCAGTATCCCTCCCACCCCCCATAACCCCTCCGTCCCACCCTGCCTCTGTGGCAGGGCATTCCCTTTTGTTCTCTCTCTCCTTTTGGGTGCTGTGGTTTTCAAAAGAGGCATTGAGTGGTAATCGTGTTCGGTCTATAGTCTACTTTCAGCATGCTTCTCCCATCCTGGGAGGATCCTCCCAACACCCTTTATTTGGTGCTCCCTTCTCTATCTGAGCTCCCTTTCCCCCTAGCATGTGTGGCTGGCCTCTAAGCCATGGAGTAAACCTCCTGGTACTTATCTCGGCTATACTTGGGTGTTAGTCCCCTATTTTGTTACTTTATGTTCCCCAGATGAATGCAATCTTTCTATGTCTGTCCCTCTCTTTTTGACTCATTACACTTAGCATGATACTTTCCATGTAGTACCACTTGTATGTACATTTCATGACCTTATCTTTTCTAACAGCTACATAGTACTCCATTGTGTAGATGTACCAGTCATCTGTTCTCGGGCACTCAGGTTATTTCCAGATTCTGGCTATTGTAAACAATGCTGCAATGAACAAACAAGTGCAGATGTCACTTCGACTATACTTTTTTGTTTCTCTGGGATATATTCCCAAGAGTGGTATTGCTAGGTCAAATGGGAGCTCAATTTCTAAGGCACACCGGGCACTCTCTCCATTATGAGCCATTTTCAAGATGAATTTTCTGAGCTCTTAAAGCCACATAGTGTCCTTTTACTGAAAACTGTAATTATGGGATGTGTATTTCAACAAAATCTAAAATAATAGATGATTAATTTCACTATCACTATCACTTTCTCCCGTTGTTCATTGATTTGCTCAAGCAGGCCCAGTAATGTCTCCATTTTGAGACTTGTTGTTACTGTGTTTGGCATATTGAATACGTCACAGATAGCTTGCCAGGCAGGCAAATAAAAATTTTGCCTACCTAAAATAAATTCATGAGCCTATTTGAAAAAAGCAGATGATGATGATTTTTTAGTGTTGGTGAAACCCAGGGCTTCATAAGGACAAGGCAAGGCAATTGCTTTTTCACTAAGCAACCCCCCTCCCCAAAATAAATTATCAGTTGATTATTTGTTGATGCTACCTACTAGTTTTATCTCCTACAAAAAACATATATGAAAATAGGCCCATCGCCCCCTGAATTACCTTAGGATTTCAAAGTCCTTTGTCCTTTTCAATTTCCCACAAATATACACACATATATCATACAAACACATGCATACAGCCACATACAATACAAACAAGTCTATATATGCACACATAAACACACACATATATACATTCATGGACACATACTCCTCTTCCATTTCCTTGTCATAATTAGATGAATAAATTATTATTTACAGGTACAAATTTTAAAATCTATATCAAGTATTTTCCCCCTCTAAAATAACACAGACGCTTCAACAAGCTGTGATCTATAGAAATTATTAGAACTATAGTCTGTGTTAATATCTGATTATAATGGCATTCCAAGCTTTCCCAAATTTTTACTTTTTTAAAAAAAAAGAGAATTTCATTTTAATTCCTTATACTATTGAGTAACTAATCTACATGTAAGTATTTTCTATTGAAAGATATTTTAACAGAGTGTTGCTGGACTTGATGTACTGACAGTTTCAATGACTGTATTGACAGAATCATACTAACAGAATCAGTAACCTTCTGCCACTTGGACACTAGAAAACCAGTACATTAGTGGTTTAGATTGGGAAATATGGGGGGGGGGGGAAGAAGAAGAAATTGGGAAGTACCATACATTCTTCTGCCAGGTGCAAATAGGATAAAAAGTGTAGACCAGGTTTTAAGTTTTTTAGTAAGTGAAAAATTACCACTGCTTAACAATGTTCTTTAAAAACAGGAAGAGATTAGTTCCCATTTCTGCCCCACATGTTGTATTATCTGTTAGCACTGCTCAGAGAAGCAAGATCCTGAACTTAGTTTTAAATTCAAATTAGAACCATTTTCCTTTTTATCTGTAAAATCACTTTTGCAAGAAACAAAGCCTCCGAGTGTGTCTCTGTTTCTCCCCTTCCTCTCATTCCATGAGATTATAATTAATGGGTTTATGACCAGGATAACGTAATAAATAAACCTCCTCTTAAAACCACACTACTACAGTAAACATTTGCAACCCCAAGATTCATATCAACAATTCTTAGAATATTTTTAATGATGACAATACAGGAAAAATCTTTCTCTTTTAGTAAAAACAGATGCAACATTTTTTAACAGACTCAACATTTTTCTGACGATGAGATAAAATATGAGTTCAGATTTTTAAATTTTACTATCCTTTCGCTTCAGAGCTAAACAAGAATTTTTCTGTGAATTTTCTTTGAAAGTTTCTTGTTTAGGTCTGAAGCAAAAGAATGGTAAATATAAAATAAAATAGTGTTCATAGCTTCTAATTATCTTAAGATATTGCCTATATCACCTAATTCCTTCAAGATATAAATATATGCATATATATACTTAATTAGGGAAAACATTATTTCCAAAGTTGTTTATGATAGAGTTTTAGGCATACAGTATTTCAATACCAGTCCCACCACCTGTATCAACTTCCCTCCACCTATGTTCCCAGGTTTCTTCCCACTCCCACCAGCCTGCCTCTTCTACAGGAATGCTTCTTTTAAAAAAAAAATGAAGGATAGGTGAGTACATGGAAAGTATCATGCTAAGTGAAATGAGTCAGAAAGAGAGCGACAGACATAGATTGCATTCATCTGGGGAACATAAAGTAACAAAATAGGAGACTAACACCCAAGAATAACCGAGATTAGTACCAGGAATTTCACACCATGGCTTGGAGGCCAACCACACATGCTAGGGGAAAAGGGAGCTCAGATAGAGAAGGGAACACCGAATAAATGGTGTTGGGAGGATCCTCCCAGGATGGGAGAAGCATGCTGAAAGTAGACTATAGACCGGACATGATTGCCACCCATTGCCTCTTTTGCAAACCACAACACCCAATAAGAGAGAGAGAACAAAAGGGAATGCCCTGCCACAGAGGCAGGGTGGGATGGGGAGGATGGGGGTGGGAGGGATACTGGGATCCGTGGTGGTGGGAAATGGGCACTGGTGGAGGGATAGGTATTTGATCATTGTATAATTGAAACCCAAGCACAAAAATGTGTAAGTCTACAACTGTACCTCATGATGTCTCACTAATAAAAATTTTTAAAAAAGAAAAGAAAATTTTTAAAAAATGAAGGATAGGTGAGTATACTTTTTAAAAAAATATGGCCAGTGAAAACTGACACATGGTTTAGACACAGTAGAATTAAATCAGATACTGTAAATATGTTTGAAAGTTTAACGAAAATAGTAACAGAATTAACAAAAAAGAGTCACTATTAAAACAAGAAAACAATGCAAAAGAGATATATAAATTCTATGCCTAAAATTGTAATATTTTTAAAGAAAATTAATTGAATACTGTAGGAAAAAGGCTATGCCTGACTTCAATGCAACAAAATTCGATACAAAAAATCATCTAAAGAATATCAGTTAAGTTCCCCTGGTGTCCTGGTGGCCACCATCCTCCAGAGGCCACTGGACAGTCAGGTTTGGGCAGTGATGAGATACGCAGGACTTCACGGGGATGGGGGTGGAGCCTGCCCTTTCCTCTCTGTCCCAACAAGACCCTGAGTCACCGCCCACAAACGGCCTCTCTGGCTCCTAATCAAACTGCTTAATGGCCATGATCCCAGAGACTCAGAAACAAACCTTGAAACCCAGCAGCTTTTGGCAGAAATGCGTCCGGACCGCACAGTAGGTTACTGCCACCCAGCCACCCCAAGGGGGAAAAGGTGCTGTCCCTTCGTTTGCTCCCCCTTGGCAGCTCGGTGGCCGCCATCCGCCAGAGGCCATTGGACAGTCAGGTTTGGGCCCGCAGTGATGAGACACGCAGGGGCCTCATGGGATGTGGGTGGAGGCAGCACTTCCCCTGCCCCTCGCACCCAACGAGACCCCGAGTCACCACCAATGAACGGCCTTTCTGGCTCCTGATCAAGCCATTTAATGGCCATGATCCCAGAGACTCAGAAACAAATCATGGAACCCAGCAGCTTTTGGCAGAAATGCATTCAGTCCCCGCAGTAGGTTACTGTCGCCGGGCCATTCCAGGGGGGAAAGGGTGCTGTCCCTCTGCCTGCTCCCCCTAGGCAGCTTGGTGTCTGCCATCCTCCAGAGGCCGCTGGACAGTCAGGTTTTGGGCCCGCAGTGATGAGATACGTGAGGCCTCATGGGATGGGGGTGGAGCTGGCCCTTTCCTCCCCGTCCCAAGGAGACCCCGAGTCGCCACCCAAAAACGGCCTTTCTGGCTCCTGATCAAGCTGCTTAACTGCCATGATCCAAGAGACTCAGGAACAAATCTCGGAACCCAGCAGGTTTTGGCAGAAATTCCTCCAGATTTAATTGTTAAAATTTCGGAATTTCAAAAATGAGCGTCCACTGCTGCAGCCATGTGACATCATATGTTATTCATAACCAGCAATAAAGTAAAAGGTAAAGGCCCTCCCGTTGATCGTCAATTTGCTCGAGCGGGCCCAGTAACGTCTCCATTGGAGACTTTGTTGTTACTGTGTCTGGCATATCGAATACTCTCGGCAGCTTGCCGGGCTCTCCGAGAGGGGCGGAGGAATCGAACTTGGGTCGGCCATGTTGGCCGCGTGTAAGGCGAACGCCCTACCCGCTGTGCTATCATTCCAGCCCATAACCAGCAATAAAAAACAAATTGTCTACTGTTGCCTTTTCAGCAGATCTGAGTGTTGGGGTAAAACCCCAAATAATAATGGTGGGTCTGGTGTCTAAATATTGAACGTAATCAAAGTAGAGAGAGAGTAATGTGGAAATCATCTGCCCCACAGGTAGGGGGAGGGTGTGGGATGCGGGTATACTGGGGTTTTTGGGGATGGAGAATGGGCACTGCTGAAGGCATGGGTGTTTCATTGTATGACCGAGACTGAAACCCGAAATCTTTGTAACTGCTCTCACAGTGATTCAATTTAAATAAAATTATAAAAAATGAAAAAAAAGTAAGGTGGAGTTCATGCCCAATTCAATCAGCTAATCAGTGGCTAAATAAATAGCAGTACTCCTACATTAAAAAAAAAAGAATATCGGTTAAGATGAAAAATTTTAAAGACTAGGAGATAAATGAGGCCTTAATATGCAAAGGTTTAAAAATAGACTAAAATGATTAATTTCCTAGTGAATGATATGACAAAATTAAGAGGACCACAAATAAATATGTGACTGGAACCCAAGAATGAAATACTGAAGTTCTTTTGGGGATGAGGGCAATAAGTACTGGGTAAAAGTACATTTAAAATGAAATTAGGCTAA
Organism: Sorex fumeus; assembly: GCF_029834395.1. NCBI lineage: Eukaryota > Metazoa > Chordata > Mammalia > Eulipotyphla > Soricidae > Sorex > Sorex fumeus. The sequence continues at coordinate 47,278,964 of NW_026606129.1, read as the reverse complement.
TAACAAACAAGAACAAATTACTTATAAATAATTATTTAAAAATAATTGAGGATTTTTTCACTCTGGAGAGGCCCATGTTTTCTCCTAAACCTGTATTTCTCATTCTGTTTCTCAACTTGTAGTCTCAAGATTTACTCCTGTTTCTGAATTTAGGATTTACTTCTGGCAATGCTTGAGGTACATAAGTGGTGTCAGGTATTGTACTAGGGTTGATATTATGCACGACTAGTGTTTTTTTTTTAATTAGTGAGAAACCATGAGGTATAATTGTAGACTTACAAACTTTCGCGTTTGGGTTTCAGTTATACAATGATCAAGTACCCATCCCTCCATCAGTGTCCATTCTCCACCACCAATGAACTCAGTTGGAAAATATGGAATGCTTCACAAATTTGTGTATCATCCTTGCGCAGGGGCCATGCTAATCTTTTCTGTATCGTTCCAATTTTAGTATATGTGCTGCCAAAGTGAGCACAGGAATGCTTCTTAAGTTTGAGTTCATTTTTTAACTTTCTGTTTTTATTGTACATACAGCATGTAAATAAAGTTTGCCAAATATCAATTATTTATAAAATTTTTTTATTTTATAAGGTAGTTCACAACATTTTATTACATTTAATATTCAAACACCTTCCCACCACCATATTTGGAATCTTTCCATCCCAATCCCCAATCCCTGTCTCAAAACACAACCGAATTAATATATTTTGTATTGTTTGTCATGAAAAACCACTGAAAACGCTACAAAAAAAGTATCCCTAGAGGAAATAGTGTGAAGATTGTTCTATTTGGGCAAGGGGCCATTAAGATATTCTTTAGGATATCACTAACATGTTAAAGTTTGAGTGATGTGAGCTTTTCATATATATCTGAAAAAATATATGCATATATATATTTCCCTTTATGATTGGTTGCTTACAATTTAAACCCCATCAAATGTGGTGTGGTACTCTTGGAGAATGGGTAGGGAGTATATGATGTGTTGAGCCTGCATGGTCCAAAAATACATCCACTCATGTGAGGCTTGCCTGAGCGTGTGGGGAGTGGCTTTGAGCATGGCAGTGGTTGAGTTGTGGAAGTTTTCAGCTGCTGGGGCTGGGTCCCTTGGGGCAAGGAGGACTCTGACCCACCCCCCTTTGGCACGCTCCAAGTGAAACAGCCTGGCATGTGGTCCGGTGGCATGGCTATGGCAGGTGTCATGTTGCTCCCTTCTGGAAGAAATATCACATGACTTTTAACTTAAAAAAACAAAAGAACAATATGAGTAGCTGAAAGCCAGTGAAACTTTTAAGTCACTGTCACTGTCCTCCTGTTGTTCATCGATTTGCTCGAGCAGGCCCAGTAACGTCTCCATTGTGACACTTGTTACTGTGTTTGGCATATCGAATATGTCATGGGTAGCTTGCCAGGCTTTGCTGTTTGGGGGAGATACTCTCCGTAGCTTGCCGGGCTCTCAGAGAGGGGCAGAGGAATTGAACCTGGCTTGACCAGGCCTGCCACACACAAGGCAAATGTCCTACCGCTGTGCTATCGCTCCAGTATATTTTATTAAGTAAGTACATTCATCTGTGATTTTGCATGCTTCTCTGTCACCATGATTACCCCAGCAGTCCTCTACCACAAACTTACCCAAGTTTCCTTTTGACCCAGAGATAACGTTGAAGATAATGTTGAAGGGTTTATTGGTGTTTTGAGTGAAGTACTTACCAACTACCTATTCTCAAAGATTCCATGAAATATGGAATCTTTGAGAATAAAGAAAAACAACACAAAATAATTTTTGTGAGACAGTAGGTATTTTCTTCCTTTACAACGTGTTTTTTTCTGACAATTATTAAAAGAATACAATATGGTAGCATTTATTTTTAATCAGTAATTCATATATTTATTCACTATTCTTGGAAAATGATGGAAATTATCCGGCATTTCCTTCCTCAAAATTAAATGCGTAACGTGCGAAAGTGAAATCTCTGGAAATACTTTTAAAAATAAAATTTAAAACATAATCTATTGATTTAATTATTCTCACCCAAAAATGCAAGGTAAACAGACATTAAAACAAGAATTTTATTTATAATGATCATTTATAAAGTGATCATTATGATTCAGCAATTTGAAAAATCATGTAACACTTTTGTTTCACACAATTTGAAAAATCACACATAACACTTTTTTTCACACATTTCATTTTTCAGAAATGAAAGTTAAAAGCAAATGTTCTGCACAAAAATTTGTAAGTCTACAGCTGTACCTCATGGTCTTTCACAAATAAAATTTTTTTAAAAAAGCAAATGTTCTTTTAGACTACTCACCCAATAACATTTCTATTAAGCTTTTAAATTTTTATTTTTTTAAATATACATTTTAGTCCACTGGGTAATTTGTTAATGTGTTTAACTTTAGCCGGGTTTTTTTTTTTTAAGTGCTTTATACAGTTTGGGTATTTGTCCTTTATCTGATGTATTGAATGCAAACATCTTCTTCCAGTCAGCAGTATCTTTTATTGTAGCTCCAGTTTCTTTTGCCATCAAAAATGTTTTGTTTTATTTTTGGGGGGGCGGGGGGTTTGTTTCATTTTTGTCTAGGGACCACAACCAGTGGTGCTCAGGGCTTACTCCTAGCTTTGCACTCAGGAATCAGTCATGGCAGTGCACTGGGAATATATGGGGTACAGGGGAATTACCCTGAGTTGGCCTTATGCAAGGTAAACTACCTGCTGTACTATTGCTCCAGCCCTGATGTAGAAATGTTTTAAATTGATGAGGTTCTATTTGTTTATTTTACTTTCATTATCTTTGCCAATGTAATCCAATAATTGAAGTCACCTTTGAGGTTCAAATCCTGCAAAGTTCTGCCTAGTGTATTTTATGGACTCTCATCTAAGATGAAAGATTTTGATCCACTTTGAATTAATGTTGTGTAGAGTGTAAGATATGGATCAATTTTTTAAATTTATTTACCTGTGGTTATCCAGTTTTTCCATCACTACTTGTTAAAGAGGCTTTCCTTGCTTCGTTTTATATAACTTTTCCTTTACCAAAAATTAATTATCCACAGATCTGAGGTTTTATCTATAGGTTCTCAATTCTAATCAACTGGTCAGCCAAACTACCCTTATTTTAGTACCATGTTATTTTGTTGCTATAGCTATACAGTGTAATTTAAAGACAGGACATGAGATAGCTCTCAACTTCTTTTTCTCAGGATGATTTTGGAAATTCAGGGAGTTGTATAGTTCTATACAAATTTTAGTAGTGCTCATTCTAAGTCCTTGAAGAATGTCATTAAAATTTTGATGGGGGTTGCATTGGATCTGTATAATAATCTGGATAGGAAATTTTCACACAATATAAAATATAAAAAATATAAATCCAAAGTACATGAAGAATTCAAAAAGCTCAGCAACAAAGAAAGCAATGAACCTCATGAAGAAATGGGGAGAGGAGGTGAATAGACACTTCTCTGATAAGAACATATACAGATGGCCATTAAGCATATGAAAAGGTATTCGTCAGAGCTTGCTATTAGGGATCTGCAAATCAAAACTAGGAAGCATCATCTCTCATAAATGAGAATGTCATCAAAAATTCTGGAAACAATCAGAGTAGACAGGAAGGCAGTGTAAAGGAACCCCTGACCACTTTTCGTGGGAATATAATCTGGTCCATCCTCTATGGAGAACAACATGGCAATTTCTAGATGGCGGGAGGAGGGCAGAAAGAAGAGCACTCCCATATGGCCTAGCAATTCCATTTCTTAGCATCTACCTCTGAAGAACAAAGACACTAATCTGTAAAGCTATTTTCATACCTATGTGTATTACAGTGCTTAGTACAATAGCCAGGTTATGAAAATGACCCAGATGTTCAACGACAGGCAAATGAATTAAAAAGTTTGTCATACACAAAATGGAATACTATGTAGCCACAAGTGAAGAAATAAAACCATGGATTCCTTACAACTAGGATAAGTATCATGCTAAGCAAAATAATCCAAACACATACTGGATCATCTCACTCATGAGTGATGTACAGGGATTTAAAAAAATAGTAAACCATATTAATTGCATCATCCAATAGCAGTCCCACCATCAGTGTCAACTTTCCATCACCAGTATCTCCGGTTCTCTCACACCCCAGCCACATCCCCTAGTCTTTCTCTATGACATGCACACTTTTCAGTTTGGTTGTTGCAGTTTGTCTCTTCTGCTATTTATTGTTATCGAATCTGCAATTTGGATATGTAGCTATACCACATCCGTTCACCACCAACGTGCTCAAGGTAATACATTTTTTTAATTAGAAAGTAAAATCAAGGTACCAGAAATATAGAAGTGCAAGTAAGGTGCTTGCCTTGCATACAGCCAACCAGGTTTGATCCCGGGCACCCGATATGGTACTTTGAGTACAAAGTTAGAAGTAAGTCCTGAGCACTGCTAGGATGGGACCCAAAATTATTTTAAAAATAATGTTAAGGGTGCAAAAAATCATCACTGCAGGAGCCAGAAAGGGGTACTACCAAAGGGTGCTCAGAAGGTAGGCACATGGGGGCACCAGCAATTCTCAGCCCATCAGGCCTATCTTTCAATGCAAGCGCCCATTGGTGCATTGCTGCTCAGGCCCTGAAGTATCATGAATATCCAGGTCACCTTGACATGGCTGGAACCTCCAGAATCACACCCAGAAGCACTAAGGGGACCACATGATGCAGGACTTAAAACCACAGTAGGCATGTGCCACTATGTATCTCCCAATCCCCCTGCTTTGTTTCTTTTTATTTTTTATTTTTTTATTGAATTTTTTTATTGAATTACCTGAAATACACACAGAGTTGTTCATGATTTGGTTTCAGTCATACAATATTCCAACAACTTTCCCTTCACCAATGTACATTTCCCACCAAAAATGTCCCCAGTTTTTTTTTCCTGTCACCTCCCCCCACACACACACACAGCCTGCCTCTCCTCCTCCTCCTCCTCCTCCTCCTCCTCCTTCTCCTCCTCCTCCTCCTCTTCCTCCTCCTCCTCCTCCTCCTCCTCCTTCGCTATGGAAAGCACTTTTCCTCCTCTACTTCTTCCTTCTCCTCCTCCTCTTCCCTCCCCTCCTCCTCCTCCTTCTCCTCCTCTTCCTCTTTCTTCTTTTTCCTTCTTCATTTATTTAGCCCCTCATCCTCAAAGAGGGACATTTCAACTGCCTCAGGATTTCTGCCAAATCAAAGCTACAATGAACATCTGTGTGCACACGTCTTTGTTCTTTAGGGGGTTTCTTAAATAAATTCTTAGAAATAAAGGCAACACCCTGGGACAGTGGGTGTGTGCATTTTCAGTTTTGCTAATAATTTCCAGTGTGTCCTCAAAGAAACCAGTCATACTATTTTATTCTCCTACCAATGCCTAACCAACCCAAGAACTTTAGCTAGTACCTACTTTTAGTAGCTAATGTTGCAAAAATATTCTTACTCTGCTATTAGTAATGACTTGGCCAATAAGTCATTGTTTACAAGGGAAAAATAACTGAATATATTCACAACCAAGGAGAAGGTCAAAGAGATAGTACAGTGGGTAAAGCATTTGCCTTGCACAAACTTGAAAATATCTGTATATACAGGACACATATTTTTGTATTTTAAGTATGATAACCTTTCAGTAACTGTGTTCACCAAAAGAAGAGGAAGAAGGAGGAGGATAAGGAAGAGGAGGAGGAGGAGAAGGAGGAGGGGGAGGAGGAGAAGCAAAGGTATTTGCCATAGAGGCAAGCTGTGTGTGTTAGGAGGAAGAGGAGGAGGAACAGGAGGAGGAGGGTGAATAAGAATTATCTACAAAGGGGAGCAAAAAGCACTGTCCTCCCTTTGTTCATCGATTTGCTTGAGCGGGGAAAAGTTAAAAATAAATAAACCTTGCCAAGCTCTCAAGAATCACTTCAGAGATCTTCATCAATTCCTTCCTTAAAGCCCTAGATTGATTAAGTGATTCTTGTCTGGTTTACCAAAGATGGCTACATTATGTTGACTTGTCCTTCTAAATTTAGCACTATGTATATCTCTCCTACCACACAATTGGGAATCTCATTGTTTCAATTATATTTTTCTTTGGAAAGTCATTAGGACTTTTTAGGTTCCATTACCTAAGACCCAGAAATACATGATATTTTACATAGACATATAGCAGTCCCAATATGGAAAAAAGGCCACAAAATAAGTCATTCTTTTACAGGATATCTTCAAAATGTGATGTTCAGTCCAACAATCAACAATAAATCAGTTTCTATGTGTGTTAAAAACCATAATGGTTAAATCACAAGGACTAAATAATTTAGTCTTAAAAATGCATAAAGGACTCTGGAGGTGGGTGGGTGAGTCCAGCCCCAGACCCAATAGAGCCCCAGCAGCTGAAAATCTCCAGAACCCAATCACCACCATGCTCATGGGTGATCTCCACAGGCTTGGGAGGAGCCTCATCATGAGAATGAATCTGCTGAAAAACTCAGGTAACAGCTTTTGTGACCAAGATCTCCAGGCGCTGATGGAGTTGGGTATGAGCAAATTCCCCGCATTTCCCTGTCTTCCCAGGAGCCTGGAGGCCATGCCCACAAACTGCCTCTGGTGCCACATAAGCTCATTAGCACCCATGATCCAGAGACTCACAACTAAATCTCAGAAGAGAGCCACAAGCTGCAGGGATGCCTCTGGACCCCAACTTCAGCCTCTGTACCTCAAATTCATCTTCAGTTGTATCACCCTATTTAAAATTTTAGAATTCCTGGAGCACGTGGCTGCATTCGCAGCTGTATGACATCTCGTACTCTATTCCACTGATGTACCAAGAGTAGCACACCACATTTGATGGGGTGTATGGTAAAAGGCAACCCATCTCAATCCAATAAATAAATAAATATTAGCACACAAGGCTCAACATGTAACAACATGTTAATAACTTCTTAATGGCTCCAGGGTGAGATACAACAATCTTCACACATTTTTCTCTAAGGAAATGTTTTTGGATCATTTTAATGAATCATTCATAATAAACAATGCAAAATAAGTATTTAGGATCTGCTTTTGGGGCAGGCTTGGGTGATGGTGGGAAAATTGGAAATAATGGTGAATGAGAAGTTCTAATGGTGGTGGGACTGGTGTTGGAATATTGAATGTAATGAATTATTGTGGACAACTTTATAAAAAAAAATTTAAATGCATGAGAAACAAGGACAGCTGGATATGTTTTATTCTGTATTTCCCAATATTCTGCCATACTTTCCAAAGGAGGAAGTGGCATAGGATCAAAAATAACCCATTAAACTGAGTACCTAGAACCTACCAGGAACTCATAAATATTAATTGGGATATTTCTGTTTGTCTTCTATTTATTTCTGCAATCATTGCTTAGAATTTAGATTATGCTTGGTGGGGGGGGGGTGCCTCAGGTTGATACTTCAATAAAAAAAATTTCTTTCCTAAAGGAGTTTAAACTGTAATCGTATGAAAGAAAAAAATCCCCTTTGCATATTTCTCAAGTCCTCGAGAAAACCTCTGTCCTGAACGCCATTTGTACTGGGACAATAAACTCTCCGATAAGGACCCCAGAGTTCCAATGTAACAGATGAAACTTTCTTCACTTTTAAGCTTTTCCATTTTCTAAGATACATGAAATGGATTAATACTTTTTTTTTTGCTTTTTGGGTCACACTCGACGATGCACTGGGGTTACTCCTGGCTCTGCACTCAGGAATTACCCCTGGCGGTGCTCATGGAACCATATGGGATGCTGGAAATTGAACCCAGATTGGCCGCATGCAAGACAAATGCCCTACCTGCTGTACTATTGCTCCAGCCCCTGAAATTGATTAATACTTTGACAATAGTTCGGTTGAACATTTGTTGAAGTCCACAAATCTATAAAGGTCCACATTTTGAGTAAGACACTAGTTTTCAGAATACATCATAGCTTATCTCCTTCTAAAATTTGACTTTTGAAATAAGTTCATCTCTGGATGCTCTTACAGTCTCATGTGATGAAAATTCTGGTCTCTTATATAGGATACCTTCTCTTCTCCATAATTATCATACCTACCCGTACTCTCAGGTACCTCTCAAAGTTTAACCCTAATCCTACTGCATTCTGGCAGACTCTACTGAACATCTTTTCAGCATCTTCTACAGAAGTAACATTCCTTTCTCTGTACTCCCTTACCACTTACCGTCTACTTGGAGATGATTTTGCAAGTTCACACTTTCTCTTCATTTGAGATATGTTCAAATAGGACACATTCCATTTTTCTGATTGTTTTCTTCTCCATAATGTCTTTAATGCCTCAGGTTTCAACATATCTCAAACACTGAGATAGTGGGTTTAATTAAGTCCAGCGTGTTTGTTTACTCGAGATAAAATAAACATTCAGAGCATATGGGGCCTGAGTGATAGTACAACCACTAAGGCATTTGCCATGCACACAGCCAACCCGGATTTGATCCCTGGCACCCAATATAGTTCCCCAAGCACTACCAGGAGTGATTCCTGAATGCAGAGCCAGGAGTAATTCCTGAATACATCTGGTGTGCCCCCCACATTTTTTAATGCAGAACATATTATATTTACAATTAATATTTCTTATACTTCACAGGAAGATACTCCTCACAACCAATTCATACCATGTTCTTTGGTTGGCCTCACTTTCTGGTGGCTTTAGCCTTGGTTTTTTTTGGGATGCTTTATGAATGGAGGTTTATCAGAGAAACTATTCTATCACTTGGACTAAGAAATTGCCTTCTCCTACAAATCTTAAGTGTAATTGTAGTATTTATGGTGAATCACTTCTTTGCCTCACCAACTTAATTGTCTATAAAAACAATTTCACTAATCTGATTTGTCAGTACCCTTCAACACAGCTGGTCACTAGACCATTTGAAACCAACTGGCAGAGGAAGTAAATAGCAGAAACAAATACTGAAAACAGTGTCTTGACTATTCAAATATCATATCTTCTATAAACATACTTTCCATTTTTACTTCTTTGGTGGGGGAGCCTCTCCCATGGATTCTCTGTCAACCCCACTGAATTTCAAAGTGAAAGCTTGAGATTGAAATGCTGCTCAGGCCCTGTGGTGGTGTAGATTACCTGTGTCATCCCAATAGTGTTCAGGGGCCTTTAGGACTTCGCCTTGCAATAACTGGGAGACCTTGTAGTGCAGGGGATCAAACCTGGGTCAGACACATGCAAGACCTGTGCTTAACCCCCATACGATCTCTGTGGCCTCAGCTCACTGCTTTAAAGTTTTAGCTACTTTCTTAGTTGTAACTGGCAGGACAAGGGAAGTTGAAGGGGACCCTGGGAGTATGAGATGCAAAAGTCATACTACTGTCCATTATTTATCCAACTTTTCTTTCTCATATAAGCTTCAAGACCATTTTTTTTGCTTTTGGATCACACCCAGCAATGCACAGGGGTTACTCCTGCTTCATGCACTCAGGAATTACTCCTGGCTGTGCTCGGGGGACTATATGGGATGCTGGGAATCGAACCCAGGTCGAGCCGTGGGCAAGGCAAAAGCCCTACCCGCTGTGCTATCACTCCAGCCCCAAGCTTTAAGATTTTGAAGTGTGTTTGTTGTATTTTTTTCACTTATTTTCTTTATTATTTCATTTTTACTTAAATAAAGCTTCACCTTAGTCACACACCTCATATCTCTTTCAGGAGCGATAGCACAGTGGGTAGGGCATTTGCCTTGCACACGGCCGACCCAGGTTTGATTCCTGTCACCACATATGGTCCCGTAGTCCCTGACATCCTTTGAAGGTCTTAGACACTTAAATTGTGATGGTGTAAGGGCAGTATCAAGGTACACTAAAAGCATAACCGTAAATGCTATTTGTAACCATGTTACCTCTACTACAATAAATATAACAGAAGACTTGAAAAATAAAATAATTACAGTTCATATTGCTAAAGAGATCCAAATCATCTTCCCTTTCCTCTATCTAGTCTTGATTAGGTTTCAATCATCTTGAAACTGAATCTGGTGATCCCAGTTGACCAATGTTCCCATTATTACTGGCAATGTGTAAACCCATGAGATATTTTTACAATCATTTTTAATAAGAGGGATAATTTTTGTTTTATATTAAAAGGTGATTCACCCAAGAATGGCCGAGATTAGTACCAGGAATTTTACTCCATGACTTGGAGGCCAACCACACATACTAGGGGGAAAGGGAGCTCAGATAGAGAAGGGAACACCAAATAAAGGTGTTGGGAGGATCCTCCCAGGTGGGAGAAGCATGCTGAAAGTAGACTATAGACTAAACATGATTGTCACCCATTGTCTCTTTTTTGCAAACCACAACACCCAATAAGAGAGAGGGAACAAAAGGGAATGCCCTGCCACAGAGGCAGGAAGGGATGGGTGGGATGGGGGGTGGGAGGGATACCGGGATCCGTGGTGGTGGGAGGGATGGCACTGGTGGAGGGATGGGTATTTGATCATTGTATAATTGAAACCCAAGCACAAAAATGTGTAAGTCTGCAACTGTACCTCATGATGTCTCACTATTGAAAAACTTTTTAATATAAAAAATAATAAAAATAAAAGGTGATTCAGTGAAGCTAGAGAGAGAGTAGAGTGGATAAGGCATTGGCTTGCACACAACTGACCCAGATTTGATTCCTGTCATCACATATGGTCCCGTAGTCCCTGACATCAGTAATCTGTGAGCGTAGAGCCAGGAGTAATCCCTGGACACAGCTGGGTGTGGCCCAACCCCTGCCCCCACCTCCAAAATATATTCAGTGGGCTCATTTGTGACGTATTCGATATGCCAAGCACAGTAACAACAAGTCTCACAATGAAGACATTACTGGGCCCGCTTGAACAAATTAATGAACAATGAGAGGACAGTGCTACAGTGCTACAGGGCTCATTTGTATTCTTTCCATTGAATCTTTATATTCACAGGTACTCATTCATACATTTCAAGTTGTCATAGTAACTTTTTTAAAAAAAATTGAGTGAGGAAATATTTGAGTGAGTCTATTAAAAGGAGAGTGGGGCTGTTCTCCCTCACAGCTGCAACTGTTTGCTTTGGTAATCAACCCAAGCTAGTAAACAACCCTAAGCACAAGTTCAGCCTTTTCATGAGCCAAATGCATCAATTTAAGACCAAAATACACGTTCCTATTTGCTGACACTATTTGGACAGCTTATGTAACAGCATTCAGCTCAGCTGGGTAGATGGGCTAACCGTGATATTCATCATCCTCAGTACAGAAGATTTTAGATTAAAGTAGAATTTTCAATTAAAACAACTAGCTGGTTCATTTTTGTAGAACAACTTTAAAATTCCCAAGCCACAAACATAAATGAAATATTTGCATTATCTGTTAACCACTTTGGTCCCCTCACATTTAGCGAATTGTGAGGAAAATACAGATTTCCTTAGTGTAATATTGAACAACTTTGTTTTCTTAAATGTCATAAAAAGTGCTTATCAAATTGCTTCTTTATCATGAATTCACAACACTTAGTAAAGTAATATCCTTTCTACATGAACATTTAATATCTATTGCAACAAAAATCTGAAGACTGTGATAATTAACTGTTGGAAAAGAATATGTCTAGCTCTAGTAGGTACAGTATACAATGATAAGCATTTTATCAAGTTCAGTAGAAATGTACATTCCTGGATCCTCCAGGCAAAGAACTGACTGTCTCCTCAAGATATTGCCAATTCTTATTCATATTGTAAAAGTACTCCTTATGCTCCTGCTTTTCACAATTGTTAGATGCTCATAAGGTCCCTCAGTGGATAAAAGATTTCATGTTCAATGGTGTGGGGTAGTTTTAGAAAAGAAGATCCTGCTAATCACTTGTTTGGGGTGAGACAAAATGTTCATGCAACTCTTGCCAGTGATGATAAATCTAATTCCAGACTTGAAATATAAATGGCTTTGTTGCCTCTATTATCAGGCAAGACCCTTTTCTGAGCCGTCTTTCTTCATCTGTGTTTCTGTCTAGCTCTTACTTGATCTCAATAAAAAAAAATTTTCACTTTAATTCTTTCCATTTACCATTTTGACAACCTGACATATGTATTTTTACAATTGCATCTCTTTTTCTAAAGACATAATTTCTTTGTAAGTGAACTTAATCCTACAGTCTGTATCTATGCTACCACCATATTCTTATAAACATAAAATTCAAGTTTATTTTTCACAAGTTTTGAGTTTAGTTCCTGAAACATTTGCTAAGCTCTGTACATATTTTGGCTAAAATGAAAGTAGCAATAAGTGAAAAGAAAAATGAAATTACTAAAACCAGAATATTATTAAATACCCACAATATACCAAAATAGTTCACAGCTGCTTTCTGGTTTTGCTCTTAAAACCATCATGTGTATTGGATTCATCACAGATTCAAGCTTTGGATGCTCTGCCTAGCCTTCTGATGTTTGAACTTTTTGAGACCTTGATTCTCTCAATTATGGGATCTAAAATTAAAATTGTACTTTGTATTGGCCAAAATCAACCCAAACACAAAAAAAAATTACCTACATTAGCTTATCTACTCCCTTAGGTAATCTAGTCCCAAGTCAAGGCCAATGCCAAATATCCTGTTCTCGGTTTTAAGTCTCCCAGGTTCTCAGAAGGCTCCCCTTTTGGCAATCCATTTATAGCAGCATATGTGATGCTGAGTTCACTTTCTAGTTTACTTACGCATCTTCAATAGTTATCTATAATAGCACACTATGATAGTCTTAAGAACCTAAGAAATGCCCACAAGATGATCTGTGCTAAATCTTGACTTTCACCCACCCAACCAGAACCACTGATATTTGCAATAATCTATCTCATTTTGAGGTTCTATGTCTTCTAAGAGATTGGTTCTTAAGAGTGTCCATGAGCACTCCTGGAGTGTTAATAAAACCTGCAGATTCCAAATTAGACTTTGTTATTTAGAATATCTGGAGGTGAAATCAGGGAGGTATTTGCTCAACAAATTTCTCAGTGATGCAAAGCTGAATAGTTTGAAATTCACTGCTTTTGTTTTTCTCCTTCTCCATTTCTGATTATCTTTTAAGTGAGAGGTGCTAGAGATTTTTATAGGCTTAGAGGAGACCCCAAAAATGGTCTGGGTGGGGTGAGGCTTTTTGGAAGTTCTATCAAGGAATATGACAGTGCAGCTGATGCAGGCCTTTCAGAGGAAGTTCTGGGGAACAGAAATAAAAATGGGATGTGCACAGAGACTGGAATACATTGAAAAGAACAAGAACAACCAGTGCTGGAGCAAATATGGGGAGAAAGGAACTCTCATTCATTGTTGGTGGGAATGCCAACTGGTGCGGTCTTTTTGGAAAACAATATGGATATTCCCCAGAAAACTAGAGATTGAGCTTCATGTGATCCAGCAATACCAATTCTGGGAATATAACCTGGGGGCCCAAAAACGCACAGCAGAAATGCCACCTGTATATCTATGTTCATTGCAGCACTATTCACAATAGCCAGAATTTGGAAATGACCCAATTGCCCAAGAACAGATGACTGGATAAGGAAACTATGGTATATCTACACAATGAAATACTATGCAGCCACCAGGAAAATGAAGACATGAACTTTGCTTATAAATGGATGGACATGGAGAGTGAAATGCTGAGTGAAATGAGTCAGAGGGAGAAGGACAGTCGTAAAAGGATTGCACTCATTTGCAGGATGTATAAAAATATAATATGAGATTACTATCCAAAGACAGAAGAAACGGGTCAGGAGGACTGCTCCACGGTTGAAAGCTTGCCACGAGTTTGTGTGTGTGTTGGGGGGGTGGGGGGAGGGAACGGGGAGGCGAGCGCAATTAGGATAGAGAAGGGATCACCATAATGACATCAGTAGTAGAATCAGTAGTAGAAATCATCACTCTGGGCAAGAACTGAGTGCTGAAAGTAGGTAAAATGCAAAACACAATGCCCAAAAGCTGTGTGTGTGTGTGTGTGTGTGTGTGTGAGAGAGAGAGAGAGAGAGAGAGAGAGAGAGAGATGTCTGTCATATAGGCAAGAGGGATGGGGCAGGAGGGAAACTGGAGACATAGGTGGTAGGAAATGTACACTGATGATATGATGGGTGTTGAAATAGCCTATGACAACCATGAAGAACTTTATAAAATAAATAAATAAAAAGAAAGGTCGAGCGTAAAAGAGAGGTCAATGCTAAGTGTTATGAAGCCAAGAAATGATGAAGGCGCGGATGGCCCTTTGCAGCGTTGCACTGCCCAAAGTTTCACGGTGCACAGGAGCTTGGCGGCCCCAAGTGGCGGAGGCTGGCGGTTGCCATTGGCAACAACGGGGCTCACTTGAAAGAGCGGATTTCCTGTTACTGGAAGCCAGTGAGCATGCGCTAAGCCTCCAGTTTCACGCACTTCCGGTCCGTACTCCTGCGGGCCAATAAAAATGCAGCGCTTGGGGTCAGGTGTCTGCGTTCCCATTAGCAACCGGAGGCTTCTAAACAATCTGCCCGCCCTCCCTATCTTCTGGGCGCCCGCCACCCTCGGCCATCCGGGCCTTGCAGGGGCTGCGCGTGGCCTGTCCCGCTGCTCCGGGCGTCCGATTCTCGCCCGCCGCCATGGTGAGTAGCCGGTCCTCTGGCGCCGCCCTGCTCGGAGGAGAGAGCTGCGGGTGGAGACGCGGGGCAAGGGTGGTCCAGGGTGATGCCTTGCCCGAGGGCGCTGCTAGGCCTCCCTGAGTAGAGGCTCCGCGGATGCGAGCGGCTCATTTAATCCCGGCCCAAGCCCTTCCGGGACAGTCCTAGGTGAAGCCCTCTCCTGACAGCCTTGTCCGGCCACGTCTCCTCTTCCCGTCACCTGGGGGGGAGGGATGGAGGGAGCTGACCGTCCGCAGAACGCGCGCACACGCCCAGGCACACAGTGATGGATGTGTTGGAACCATTCCTCCACCCCGACGGACGCGCGCACACACACTCGCACACACATGCACGCACACGCATGCACACACACACACAGGTACACAGTGATGGATGTGCTAGAATAATTCCTCCGCCCCTATGGACTGACATGCGCGCGCATGCACACATGCACGTGCGTGTACAGACACGCACACACACGCACAGGTACACAGTGATAGATGTGCTGGAATCATTCCTCCACCCCTTCAGACGGACGGACGCGCGCATGCACACACACACAAACACTTATACAGATGCACACGCACACACATCACATGCACACATGCACCCACGCACACCACACGCGCACACGCATACAGATGCATACACATCACATGCACACACGCGCCCTCGCACACACGCACGTACGTAGACACACAAACACATAGACACACGATTGAATCCAATTTTCAGATGGGACAATAGCTCAAAAGGACTGCCGAAGTATACCTCGGCAAGTAACCAGAATTCCTGCCTGTCCCACACTATGTTTCAAACACTGTCTTACTGATGCGAGAGAGTACAGCTGAACAAAAGACACCATCCCCGACCTTTCGTGAGCTTAGAATCTGCCCCACTCTTTTTTTTGGTTTCACTAAAATATCAAAAGCTATAAAAATGGTGGTGGTGGTGGTGGTGGTGGTGTTGTCTCAAAGTTAACATCTGAGGCTTTGAGGTGCAGTTACTTCATTAGTAAATTGCAGATAATAATTGAGACTATGGTTGTTAAAAATGAGGGATGAAAAATTGCATATAAAGTAAATAGAGGCGTGCCTGTTAGAGTATTAAGCATTCAGTATATAATAGGTTCTTTTGGATTGATCTCATTTTTATCATTGTATTCACTTCCAATAATTATGGGAATTGTGTCTCAATACCTTTCATTTCTTTCCCTTCTTAATTTTGGGGGTGCTGGAGGTGGTGCTCCCAAGCAATACTCATTCTTAGCCAAACTGGGGATTCACTGCAGGTTCAGCAATACTGGTATCTGAGATTCCCTGGGCCACCCATTTAGTGTTCAGGGACCTCCCGGGATGTACCTAAGAGATGCTGGAGAACCATCTGGTGCGGTGATCACAGCTGCTACAGGCAAGGCATGCACCTTAACTCCAATAATATCCAATTCTCCTTTCCTTCACTTTCTGGAACAATTTTGCAACAGTAGCTTGGGAATGCTCTTGTCGGATTCTTGCTGTATGGTTTTAGCTCCTTTTTTTTTTAATTACTTAGAGACTATTTCTGCCATAAATTCAAGCATTTTGATTTGCTGTATATATATCTCCCCTTGTTTTAAAATGGTTTAGAAACTGATGATTACATCTGCCTCTTATTTAACAGATAGTAAAACTGGTTTTGGTGAATTTAAATGACTTTTGGTGACAGTTGTGTGGTTAGACTTAAACCAGGATTTTCAGTCCAGGACTTCAGCTACTTACATTCCCCGTTTGTCTTTTCCTTTGTCTCTCTCTAGTGATTTGACTCTATGTGTACGAATGGGGTTGCAAAGGTTTGTAAATGTTCCTGGGCTGACACTGTTTCTCTTGTTAAACTTGGGCTCCCATTTCTGCTTCCTCTTTGTTCTCCCATCAACTTTAGAGTAACTTTTCTGTCTTTGTCTCAATGTTCATTATTTTCATTTTGGAAAATCCAAATCCAGAAAAGATTTGAAATAACAGAGTCCAACATGAGCTCGAGTTAGATTGCCTGGTTAGTATCTCTGCTCTATTACATTTCAGTAGCACTGAATTCTCTACATTTCAGTAGCACTGCAGCACTGTCCTCCCATTGTTCATCGATTTGCTCAAGCAGGCACCAGTAACATCTCTATTGTGAGACTTCTTGTTACCGTTTTTGGCATATTGAATATACCCCGGGGAGCTTACCAGGCTGGCAAGCTCCGCCATATGGGCGGGATCCTCTCGGTAGCTTGCTGGGTTCTCTGAGAGGAACGGAGGAATCGAACCTGGGTCGGCCGCATGCAAGGCAAACGTCCTACCTGCTGTGCTTTCTCATCTCACCACTTCAGTACCTTTAAAAAATTTCTTCTCTGTACCTCAGTTGTCTATCTGTAAAATGGAAAAGCAATTTCTCTTTCATAGGGTTTGTATTGGGCTGGAGCGATAGCACAGTGGGTAAGGCGTTTGCTTTGTATGCGGCCGACATGGCCAACCCGGGTTCGATTCCTCCGCCCCTCTCGAAAAGCCTGGCAAGCTACCGAGAATATCTCGTCCGCACGACAAAACCTGGCAAGCTACCCGTGACGTATTCGATATGCCAAACACAGTAACAACAAGTATCACAATTTGTTGTGAGACGTTACTGGTGCCCGCTCAAGCAAAATCGATGAACAATGGGAGGATGGTGCTAAGGTGCTACAGGGCTGTATTGAGAATTAAAGGAGATATTCTAGGACATTATTACCTCTTAGTCACTTTTTAGCTGTTATCATCATTGTTATTTCTGATGTTTAATGTTAATTCGATTTGCTCGAGCGGGCCCACCGAGAGTATTCGATATGCCAGACACAGTAACAACAAAGTCTCCAATGGAGACGTTACTGGGCCCGCTCGAGCAATGTTAATTCAGGGAGTTGGTGAATAATCAATATAAACTAAAATATAAGAAAATTATTTCTCTCTATTTGTACTGTCTAACCCTAAAATTTAATCTTTATAAATTAAAAACTGATTTGATTAAAGCACCATGATTTACAAAGTTATTCCAGTTGCGTTTTAGACACACACTGTTCCAACACCAATATTTCCACCAGTGTTCCCAGGTTCCCTCCCTACACTCAACCCCCAACCCCCCACCCCAGCCTGCCATCCTGACAGGCACCTAAGTTTAGTTGTTAAAGTTTGGGTCTCATAAGTTCAGTGTTGTTGACTCTGGTTTGGATATTTGGCTCTATCATTCCTGAACACCATCCATGTAACTGAATCCCATTTATCCCTCCCCTTGTTTCTTCTTATCGCTCTCTTCTCCCGCCTTCTCCCCCTTCACTTCCACACTATTTCTTTCCTTCTCCTTCCTTTACTGTAGACTAAGGGTGACCCAGGCATCCCCCTTTAACTATTGCCTTCCTTCACTTAGTTATTCTTAATACCGCATATGAGTGATATCATCCCATGTTTATTCTTCTTCTGGCTTACTTCATTTACTATGATATCTAGTTCCATCCATGTTGCAGTTAATTACATGATTTCATCGTCTCTTACAGCTGTGTAGTCTTCCATTGTGTATGTATACCATATCTTCACAATCCACTTATCAGTTGTTGGACATGTAGTTTGATTCCAAATCTTAGCTGTTGTACTGGGTGCTGCAATGAACAGTGTGCATTTGTCCTTTTGAATGAATGTTTTTCTCTCCTGGAGATAGATTACCAAAGGCAGTTCAATTCTGAGTATACTGAGAACCTTTTTTTTATAGGGGTTGAACCAGATAGTGGACAAGAGTGCCTTTATCACTACATCCCTGCCAGCAGATTGTTCCCAGTATTTTTGATATGTACCATTCTCACTAATGTAAGATTTCTCATTGTTGTCTTGATTTGGATTTCCCATTATAGTGATGATGAGCATTTTTCATGTGCCTTTTGGCCATCAATGCGTTGATCTTTCTCAGTGAAGTCCCTGTTTATGTATTCCCCTTTTATAGATAGAGTTTTTAGATTTCCTTTTGCTTGATCTTTGTATTTTACATATCTTGGATATCAGCCCTTTATCTGATGTGTTGAATGGAAGTATTTTCTCCCATTCAGTTTGCTATCTTTTGCTTTTAGCTCTTTTTTTTTTTTTTGCCATGCAGAAACTCTAATTTTGTCATTCCATTCCATGTTTTTCATTCTGTAGCCTTTGCCACTGGCATCATATCGGTAACGACACCTTTGAGGTTCAGATCTTGAAGCTCAGTGTATTTTATAGATTCGATCTTACCTCAAGGTTCTTAATTCACTTTGAGTGACTTTTGTGTACGTTGTCAGATAAGGATCCAGCTTTAATTTTTGAACATGGTTGATGTTAAGCATTACAGAAGCAAGTTGAGTAGTTTGTAGGTTTAAAAACTAGAAAATGAAGATTAGAAAAGCAGGAGGGAAATAGAAGAACATACTGGAAGCTAAAGGGAGTCTTGCATTTTGCTTTCATTTCATTTTTTAATATTTATTGAATCACCATGAGATACACAGTTACTAAGTTGTTCATGCTTGAGTTTCAGGCTTACAGTGTTCAAACACCGTTTCCTTCACCAGTGTCCACTTCCCTCCGCCAGTTGTCCCAGTTTCCCTCCCCCAACACACCTTCCTCTGTGGGAGTTTTGCATTTTTCTTTTAGCATGAGTAATGCTTATCTAGGTGAGTGAGGTCCTGGCACTCATATACTTATGTTGGAAGGGAATTGAGACTATGAAGAGGAGGCAAAGATGTCTGGATGTGGGAAAGCTGTGAACAGCTGTGGTGGGAGAATTGGGTAAAGGAGATTGTGCCTAGTGGCCTGGTATGGGTCTCCGTAGAGCAGGAAGGTTATTAAACCTACAGACTACTCAACTTGCTTCTGTAATGCTTACCATCAACCTCTTAATTACAAACCCAATTGACATGATAGGTACTTTGCTTTCAACTGACTTGTTTAATTTTGGGGGTCACGTCTGGTTGTACTCAGAGTTCACTCTTGGTGGGTTTCAGGGGACTATTTAGGGTGCTGGGGATCAAACCCAGTCAGCTGTGTCCAAGGTTGCCAGGGAGAAGCAAAGAAAGCTTGGAATTAGATCACAGCTCCCATAAGAGGGCTATCTTAGATACTCCTTTTAGGGGGCGTTGGGGCATGGCATACCACACCTAATGGTGCTCAAGCTATTCCTGGCTCTACTCAGGAGTCACCCTTGGTGGTACTCATGAAACCATCTGTGGTATCAGGCATAAAACCCAGACTGGCCCTATGTAAGGCAAGCACCTTAGCTTAAGTCCTGTCTCTGACCCTATCCTATGTATTCTTCAAGGTAATTCTAGCTCATTTAGTCATTCCCAACATAACTGCTTAATTTCATTATTTCAATATTGCTGAAATATGAAAACCTCATTAATTGCTCGTCTTTAGCCCATAGTTGTTCATCTCTCAACTGATCTAAAGTAGGAATCAATTATTGACTGCTTCAGAAACAAATAAATATTTTAAAGCTGATCCATTAATATTTTTTAAATGTATCAGGGTAATGCATGGGTAGGAAGCTTGCCTTGCGTGTGCCAGGGTGATCCCTGAGCCACAAGTAATCTTCAAGCACAGCTGGGTGTGATACAAACACCAAAATAACAACAAAACTGTTGGTAAGTGGTTTAAGCACCATGCTTATTTCTGTCACATAACAGCCCTCTCACTGCTCATCTCAGGTGAATGGACGGGGGGCTGCTTCCCCACCCTGGTCCATTTTTTCTGTCTGCTTGGTTCAGCCAAGCCACATCTGGTTGAACCAAGCAGACAGAAGATCTGGTCCCAGGAGATAAGGTCTCAGAAGATAAGGTGTGTCAAAGGCATGTCCCATCCTTTGGAATAGCCCACATCTCTGCTGCTCTTTTCTGCTGCTGAGCAGGTGTGCTGCGACATGACCTCCAGTTGGGCAAACAGGCTCAGGGAGGAAGGGAATCTGATGGACACTTCACCACCATGGAGGACCTGACATTTTTATTGTTGGCTCTTTTCTCACATCTTCAAGACTAACAAATTGCTCTCTCTCTTTCAGGCAGAGTTGGGCCTAAATGAGCACCATCAAAATGAAGTCATTAACTATATGCGTTTTGCTCGTTCAAAAAGAGGCTTGAGGCTCAAAACTGTAGATTCCTGCTTCCAGGACCTGAAGGAGAGCAGGTATAGAAGCTTTTTAAAAGAATGGGGGGCTGGGGGCTGGAGTGATAGCACAGCAGGTAGGGCATTTGCCTTTCACGCGGCCAACCCGGGTTCGATTCCCAACATCTCATATGGTCCCCCAAGCACTGCCAGGAGTAATTTCTGAGTGAAGAGCCAGGAGTAACCCCTGTGCATCACCGGGTGTGACCCAAAAAGCAAAAAAAAACAAAAAGAATGGAAACAGGGTTGCTTTCTGGTGGCCAGTAGGGACTCTGTAAAGAGGCTTTTAGGACCTTTACTGGGATTGTCCTATTAACTCATGGAGAGCAGCCACACTAAACCTCAGATATGTGACATTCAAGAAATTTGATTGGAGCAGCAGCACAGCAGGTAAGGCATTCGCCTTGCATGTGGTAGACCCGGGTTTGATTCCCAGCATCCCATATGGTCCCCCAAGCACTGCCAGGAGTGATTCCTGAGTGCATGAGTCAGGAGTAACACCAGTGCATTGCCGGTTGTGACCCCAAAAGCAAAAAAAAAAAGAGAGAGAAATTTGATCGTGATGGAAACTTCTACTACCAAACATGCACATATTATATGGGATTCCAAAGCTCCAGAAGGGCAGGTGGAACATTGAAATACATGTGATTAATGATTGTCTAGCTGTATTAATTCCTCCAAAATAGGGCCAGAGCAGGTATAGTGCTTGTCTTGCATGTGGCTGACCCAGGCTTGAACCTCAGCACCCCATATAGTCCCCAAAACTCTGCCAGAATTGATCCCTGAGCACAGAGCAAGGAGTAAGCCCTGGGCATCACTGGGTGTAGCCCAGAAATAAAAATAAGTAAAACAACTCCAGAATTTTATGCACTAGTGACAGATCAAATATGTGTCGATGCTCGGGGTGCATTTAGTTATTTTACTTATTAAATGGGCTGGAGCGATAGCACAACGGGTAGGGTGTTTGCCTTGCACGCAGCCAACATGGCCGATCCGAGTTCAATTCCTCCGCCCCTCTTGGAGATCCCGGCAAGCTACTGAGAGTATCTCGCCTGCACAGCAAAGGCTGGCAAGCTCCCTGTGACGTATTCAGTATGCCAAACACAGTAACAACAAGTCTCACGATGGAGACGTTACTGGGCCCACTCGAGCAAATCGATGAACAACGGGAGGACAGTGATACAGTGATACTTATTAAATATTGGAATCATAAGACAGTAAGAAAACATCAGTGCAGTTTATATTGAAGAATTAGGAGACGATTAGCACTGTAGCACTGTTCTCCCGTTGTTCATCGATTTGCTTGAATGGGCACCAGTAACGTCTCACAACAAATTGTGAGACTTACCGTTTTTGGCATATTGAATATGTCACGGGTAGCTTGCCAGGCTTTGCCATGCGGACAAGATATACCCGGTAGCTTGCCAGATTCTCCGAGAGGGGTGGAGGAATCGAACCTGGGTCGGCTGCGTGCAAGGCAAATGCCTTACCTGCTATGCTATTGCTCCAGCCCAGGAGAGGGTTAAAGAGCAGGAAACCATGAAAAAAAAAGCAAAACTTGCTGATTAGTATGAAACTTTACATTGATTTGTAGCAAGATGATTAGTTTGTTTGCCCAATAATTGAGTTATTAAAGGACTAGAAAATGGATGTTTGATTTTAGCAGAGCTTTCCATACTTAACTCTCCTTGGAAATATACCTTCTTTAAAGAAACAAAGCCTGCTCCCCTCCTCAGCCCCCCTCGCCCAACTGCACCTGAAGCTACTGAACCACGTGGTTCCATTGCCCCTTACAGGGAACAGTATCTGCTTGGGAACACTGATCTAGAGCTGTGTCTCCAACCTTTTTCCTACCACCATCCCCTGTCCTATCAATTTGCCCCCTCGTCTCATGCCACAGCCCTCATTCACATGGTTTTCACTCGTGGCCCTCTTGGAATATCCTGGGGGCCCACAGAGGGCCCTGTGACCCCTGATTGAGAAATGCTGGTCCGGTGGATAAATGGGGGTGGGGGGAAAATCAAAGAAAGAAAAGGAATGAATGATAATGAGGCATCAGATTACTTGGGGATCAGACACTGGCACATTAAATGTGAAATAAGACATTAAAAGGGCCACGAGAGACAAAAGCCACAGACTTTGCTTGTTCACAGAGGCCATTAGCTGTAGACTGTTGTTTGTTTGATCCACTAATCTAATAATATGACTTCCTAAGCCCCAACCCCCCCAGCAGATATAAGCAGCCATTTCATTGTTAAATTGTTCAAGGACAAGCCAGAGAAAGTAATTCATTGCTTTATGCATCCCAGTGCCTTAATTACTGTTTATAATAATGAACTTGAGTTGCAAAAAGCAAAATATTTAATCAATTTTGGTATGTTTTATTAAAAATACAGAAATATCAGCATTTTATAAGGAATATTTTATGAATATTTTAATATTTATATTTTTACCTTTACCTTTACCTAATATTTATATATTTTATATTTTATATGTTTATATAAATGTTTTTATATTTATAAACATTTTATACAAACAGTTTGGATTTTGTTTTTCTCGAGTGGTTAAATTCTACATTCAAAAAGGACAAAAACTATTAAAATCAAGAATAGAGTATAATTTTTCGAAGACTTCGGTCTAACTCTTCATTATGCTCGTTTGGAAGTGTAGAAGGAAAAATATGTGAGCAGTCCTGGGATGCTTTTCATGAGCTGATGCTCTGAGCTGAGGGACTCTTGAGGGTGGAGGCAGGGACAGAACTGTGGTTAAGGACAAGGTATGCACAGGGGCAGTCTCAAGAATTCAGCTCCTGGGCCACAGCAGAAACCACTTGCTTTGAATGTGGGAGGCCCTGGACTCCATTCCCCACTCCATCCCAACACGCAGAGTTCAGTTTTTGGGCATGTTGCTGCAGTCGTGAGAAATGATTACAGTGAGTCTTTCCCTGTGGGGACATAGTGTGTCAACCCTCTGGACTCTGCACTTGTGTTCCCTTCTGTAAAGTAGGAGGTTAAGGAAAAGGGTTCCAAAAGTCTTTGCCAACCCAAACATTCTCTCTGTGAGCATTTAAAAATAAATAAATAAAATTACTTACGGTTATTTCCCCACTTTGGGAACCTCCAGAGTGCTAAAAGAACCAACAATTACCATGTATTTTCCCAAGGCACACCAACTTGTGTTTAAGCAGTTATTAAAATGGTAGAGAAGAGCTGGAGAGGTGGCACAGAGTTCAGGACTTGTCTTACACACAGCAAATGCAGGCTTGATCCCTGGCATTGCATGTGGGCCCCTGAGCACCACTAAGCGTCACTCCTGTGCGGAACCAGGAGTATCCCCCAAACACCACTACCTGTAACCCCTAAAGCAAAAAATTAAGTTGAATTATTTTTTCAGTGATGGAAAAATAACAGAGAAATTGTATCTTCTGTGTGACGTTTGGAACCACGAAATGTGTTAAGATGAATTATAGTAGGAAGACATAGATTTTTAAGGCATGTTTCTGAGCACATGCCCTATATTAAAGGGTGCACACATTGTGGAGAATTGTTTAAAGACATATCAAAAATTGATTGCCCTTAAATTATTTTTGGCCTGTTTTGTAGGTCAAGAAGAGAGTTTCCAGATAAATTGTCACGGTTGCCCTTGAATCCCTTTAAGAGATGCCAGGAGTGTAGAGTGCCTGGTTTTGTTTCATTTGATCCAGGGCTCCGGCTGTTAATCCAGAGGGTTTGGACTGGCTCTTTTTCAGGCTGGTGGAGGAGACATTCACCATCGACGAAGTGTCCGATGTCCTGAATGGGCTCCAGGCCGTGGTGCATAGTGAGGTGGAATCCGAGCTCATCAACACAGCCTACACCAACGTGTTACTCCTGCGGCAGCTTTTCTCCCAAGCCGAGAAGTGGTACCTTAAGCTGCAGACAGACATCTCTGAACTTGAAAACAGGTAGTCAAGTGTGTCACTGCAGTTGTTTATGACAATAGAGGCGCCAATGTGATCGTAAGCATTAGCGAATGTCATGGTCTCTCTTGGGCTGGTGCATGAAGAAAGGGGGACTGGACAGTGGCATATCATCTGTTTCCTGAGTGACCTCTACGGTGCCACTCGGTGCTCCCTTCAAAATGCTATTTCTGCTGCTTTTATAGGTATTATAAAGTGCTTCAAGATATAGGGAATTGCTCCTCTACTACTGATTCTTTCTATAGCTTTGTTTATCATGATAACTAATTATAATAAGCTCAGAGATAGGTCAAGGGATAAAGATTATGAAATAGTTTTTAAAAAATTGATTCAAATAGCATCAACTCAGACTAATAGTATTTGAGGTTTATTTCCAAGTAATTGCATATAAAAGTATTCTCTCCTGGGCCAGAGAGATGGTACAGGAGACAAGGCACTGTCTTACTAACTTACATGCAGCTGACTC
This sequence comes from Sorex fumeus, assembly GCF_029834395.1. Taxonomy (NCBI): domain Eukaryota; kingdom Metazoa; phylum Chordata; class Mammalia; order Eulipotyphla; family Soricidae; genus Sorex; species Sorex fumeus. The sequence continues at coordinate 47,253,758 of NW_026606129.1, read as the reverse complement.
CAGTTGGCATCCCTGGAACCGCATATGGTCTGATCTCCTCCGCCCCCCCCCCCCCAAGCACTGCCAGAGATCACTCTTCCACACAGAGCTAGGAATAGCCCCTGAGTACCACTGAGTGTAGCCACACACGCGCGAGCGCACACACACACACACACACACACACACACACGAAAAATTAAAAATTAACCAAGTGGGGGCTGGAGCGATAGCACAGCAGGTAGGGCGTTTGCCTTGCACGCAGCCAACATGGCCAACACAGGTTCGATTCCCAGCGTCCCATATGGTCCCCTGTGCACCGCCAGGAGCAATTCCTGAGTGCATGAGCCAGGAGTAACCCCTGAGCATCGCCGGGTGTGACCCAAAAAGGAAAAAAAAAAAAATTGACCAAGTGTACTGTCTTCTATCCTTAAATAGGAACTGTCAGAAGTGTGTAATTCGAACAATTCCAAGAACTCAATGACTTTGAAAAGATGGTGAAATTGAAAGACATGCCAGAAACTTTTTCATCCTGACTGCTAAACCCCAGGGGCTGTTCTCTAAACACAGCTGCAGCTCAGCATCCCCCCAGGAGTCAGTGCTGCACTGCTGGGCAGGCCCAGGAGGGGAGATGACTGGTTTTTTGACGGCACTCGGAGACACTGACCTATTAAGAAACTGGGAAGAACAGTTAGCACCAGGGACTCTATGCGCTCTCCTATGGGAAACTCTCATTTACCTTCCCAAGTGGAAGGGAATTACCAGGTGGTCACCCCCAAACCATCTGTCTTTCTGGTGAACATAGCAAACTCTTTTTGAGTCAAAGTCATTCCTCTTTTTCAATAGTTGTCACAAACCAGCTCTGCTTTTCTAAGACTAGCACTGTAATACTGTCGTCCCATTGGTCATCGATTTGCTTGAGCGGGCACCAGTTACATCTCCATTGTGAGACTTGTTACTGTTTTTGGCATATCGAATATGCCATGGGTAGCTTGCCAGGCTCTGCTGTGCGGGTGAGATACTCTCAGTAGCTTACTAGGCTCTCCGAGAGGGGCGGAGGAATCGAACCCAGGTCTGCCGCATGCAAGGCAAACACCCTACCCGCTGTGCTATCGCTCTAGACCTTTCCAAAACTATCTTATTAAAATCCATTTGTCTTTCATGAACAATTACTCAGCTTCCCGTGTCTGTTATCTAATAGAGCAAACTCACTAGGGCACCTGAAAATACAGAGCTGCCAAATGTCCGACGCTGTATCAACGTTCTGACATTTCATATTGGATCCCGGTTGATGCAGAACGCAAAAACTGTGGGAGACTCAAACCTGTATGGCTTGCACTCTCAGTTTTTAATGACTAAATGTGATTTTTGATGTGGTGAAATTCCATTCTCTTGCTTGTCTGTTTCTGTGAATGAATGAAAGAGCTTGGTACTGGTGATTTTACTCTCCTTGTGTTAGATAAGACTATTTGAAATGAACATTTTCTCATGTTTGCTTTTTTCTTCAAGAGAACTATTAGAACAAGTTGCAGAATTTGAAAAATCAGAATTTACGTCTTCAAATAAAAAGGTAATTTTTAATCATTCTAATTCAATATTTTAATACCATCAATGTTTAAAATCCTCAACTTATGCAGAATATTCAGAGTTTAAAGTGAGAACTCTCGATTAAAAAGCCTCTCAGATTTCTTTGGCAAAAATAAAAAATTTAGGAAGTAACTATAAACAACTGAAAGTTGTTTTTGTCTTCTTCTCTCCTCTCTTTCTCCCCAATCCTGTTCCTTTCCCTTTTTTTTCTCTCTCTCACATGCATGCACACACAGAAAACCACTGCAGTCCTTCTGAATCCCGACTGGAAACACACACACACACACACACACACACACACAACACACACACACACACCTGCAGTTCATCATACACACAATCCCTACAGTCTATCTAAATCCCATCCATGCACTCACACGTACACACACACCAGAAAACTACATTCCCTCTGAGTCCCAGCTACACACACACACACACACACACACACACACACACACCCCTACCTGCACCCTGCAGTCCATCATATACATAGTTCCTACAATTTTATCTGAATCCTAGCCACATACTCAGGTATGTGCATATACACACCTACAAACCTGCATTCCCTTTGGATCCCAGCTGTTCATGCACACACACACGTACACACACACACACACACCTACACACCTGTACACCTACACACCTGTACACCTGCAGTCCTTCTGAAGCCCAGCCATATAAACTCTCACATGAAGCAGCTCAAGCTTGCGTTAGGCAACACTGTGTGAGTGCATCCTGCTGTCCAATATTCTAACTGGGTGACCCCAAGCAGGTGACCTGAGACGGCTGAGTCTTTTCTTCTTCATTGTTCAGAGAAGACAATTGTAAAATTGTAATAGTTACTTGTTTCTCGTTTTAAGTGATCCTCATTGTTTGCGGGGACCACTTGATGCTCCATTATATAGATGCATTATAAGAAATCCCTGGTGTTAGATAGTAAAACGCCACAGAAATGAAGTTGTGTACAGTTTCCTAGTTATCCTAGGAAATAGTACATATTTCTGGCTTAGAAATTTCTGAGCCAGAGTGCACATATTCTTTTGGTTTTAATACATAATGCTATATTTCCAGCCAAGTTATTATTCCCCCATAGTGTAATTGCCTAAATCCTTACCAATATCTCAGTCTTTCCCACAGTGTGGAATTTACACACTCTGTGTTCCAAGTTGAAATTTGAAATTTTGGAACTAGATACTAGGATCTTAGCCACATATGCTCTGGCTTTGAGTGGCCTCTTACCCTCTGTTTTCTCCCTCTCTCCCCTCCATATTATCTTTTTAATTTTTCTGATTTTGAAAAAAATTATACTTTATTTTCACACAACTTTTTGTCTTAGTTTAGGTAATATACCTATAGTGTTAACATGTATGCTTTTGACGTACAAAATTACTTAATCTTAATCACCGCTAAAGTTCCCAAAACCCTCCTGTTGTCTTTTTGTGATTCTAGTTTGCTCTCTCTCTCTCTCTCTCTCTCTCTGTCTCTCTGTCTCTCTGTCTCTCTCTCTCTCCCTCCCTCCCTCCCTCCACAGCCTGAGAATCTCAGTTTTGCCGTCAGAGGCCAAGGGTTCATCCTCATTTACTGTTGTCTGTTCTCTTGTTTCTTCTTAAACCAGAGATGAGTAAGATTATCCAATATTAGAATCTTCCTTTAAAAAAAAGAGTCTGTTGATTATCTTCCTCTTTTTCTGTCATAACTTTTCAATTAGATTTGAGTTTGTTACAGTAATGTTAAATAAAGTTTATGGTATTGATGTGCAGAATTCCTACAACCCCCCCCAATCAGTATGCCCCATTCTCCAGCAGTGCCCCTGCGTCACATCTAAAATGATCTTACCCCCCCAACCCCTCCCTCAATTAAATGGGGAATACTATGCAGCTATATATTTTGTTAGAGATATGGAAGGATAGCTTTCCATTTTATTTGTTTTTTTTCCTGGGTCACACTTAGAAATGCGTTGGGGTTATTCTCAGTGCAGTGCTCAGGGAACCTTATAGTGCTAGGGGTTGAATCCAGGGCTCCTACCTGCAAAGCATTTGCTCCAACCCTCTGAGCCATCTCCCAGACTCCAACTTCCATGGGTCAGGTACTGTCTTGGACACTGGGATAAAGTAGAGAACCAGGCCATCACAAACCCCACCCCTTGGACCTGGCATCCCAGCAGATACATTTACACAGTCTCTTCTCCTTAGATCATGCAAGGTTCAGGGATTACCTGAACCATGATCTATTCCATGGTGACTTAAATATGGTTTTTTATTTCGTTTTAGCCCCTCATAGACATTATGAAGCCAAAACTTGCTCCACTGAATGAAAGCGGAACAGCAGAACTCCTAAACAAGGTAAAGGCGTTGATTTGAGAATCGGCAAACATCACTGTCCTCTCATTGGCTGCACCATTCCAAGGTGGAGAAAGCAAAGTCCCTGAGGGTCCTTAGTCACTGTCACTTTACTAAGTGATACCAGAAGAGGGCGCACTTCCCTTCCCTACAGCCTGTAGCACTCGCTGGCACTGCAGCGTTTCATGGGGAAGTGAGCACAGGGACTTTGGAACAGTGTGTTAGTGGGGGACACTTGACATTGATGATCTATGAGAACAGTAAAGAGATTTTATTTTATTAAAATATTTGTAAAAAAGTAATACATGGATAAATATTTTTACAGCTCTCCGCATTATACTAGATATTTAGATCAAAAGGACCCTTCCGCCCCCCAAAAAAAAATACCAAAAAAAAAAAAAACCATATCATGTCATTGGAAAGGAAGATACAAGCAAGATGGTCCTAACCTCTGGGTCACAGTTACCATGGGGGAACAGAGGAGACACAGCTCCATGTGGATGAGAGGAATGAGAACAGGTTGTGAGGGGAACCAGGCAGTGAAGTGGGGAAACAAATTAAAGTGGCAGTGACAAGAGGAGAGAGGGCTTGGCAGCCAAGAAGGCTTGATCCTGACGAGACTATAGGTCCCCGGGTGTGTGCTGGAATAAGGAAGGAATTGTCAGGAGTGAGGTTGCACTGAGCACTGACTCTCTTGGGAGAGTTGTTTAAAAAAGATTTTTTTTCTTTTTTCTTTTTTTGCTTTTTGGGTCATACCTGGCGATACACAGGGGTTACTCCTGGCTCTGCACTCAGGAGTTACTCCTGGCGGTGCTCAGGGTACCATATGGGATGCTGGGAATCAAACCCGGGTTGGCCACGTGCAAGGCAGATGCCCTATCCGCTGTGCTATCTCTCCAGCCCTAAAAAAGATGTTTGGCCTCCACTCAGTCAGAATTATGGCAGGAGCTTGGGCACGAGACAACGGAATGATGAAGAGTTGGGTTTAACTGGATAATGAAAATGATAAGTAAAATGTAATTTTAATTTTAACTGTGAAAAAAGTACTTGGGTGAACAATAAAAGTCTGAATTTCTTCACAAAGGAAATTTTAAGACTTGTGGAAGAGAATGAGAAATTGAAGTCAAGGCTGAGGAACACTGAAGTACAGGTAATCGAGAAGTTACTTTAACAAAACACTGGAAGAGTTACAGACAGAATAGAATGCTGAGTGTTTGTTTTAACTTCTTTACAGGCTACAAATGCGTTGGATGAGAAGTCAAAACTAGAAAGAACTCTGCAGGATTTGCAGCTTGATCAAGGAGATCAAAAGGTAAAAGATCATTTAGCTATTTTATTCCCATTTTATAATATTGTGAATTTAATGTTAAGTCACAATTCATTATGCCCATGTCTGCTGGATCCCCAGAGGAATGCCACTTTGTCCTACATCAAGGTCTCCTTGGCCAAAGGTGGCTGGACAGAAACCAGTGCCCTTCCCTCATCCAACCTCAGAAAGAGGGACATGATACACAGCTCGCATGCTTCACATGTTCTCAGAGCTACTGGCTCTTACATTTTTTTTCAAGCCTTTCCCCCTTTCACGTTACCATTCCAGTTGTAGTCGGGAGAAAGGAAATGAAGACATGAGGAGTTTTTAGTTAATTGGATTTGTCTTGTTCTTTGTGTTGTATTGTACAAAACATGTTACCTGGGGCCAGAGAGATAGTACAGGTGTTGAGGTAGACGCTTTGCAAACAGCTGACCTAGTTCACCTCATCTGGTCCCCAGAGCACTGCCAGAAGTGACACCTGAGCACAGAGCCAGGAGTAGGCCCCAAGCACAAGCTGAGTGTGGCCTAAAAACAACAACCATCGCCAGACTTATTCCTTAAGTTGCTTTAAGTGAGCATTTACAAAATGGAATGGATTTTTCTTGTCACAAACCTTCAAATCCATCTCTGAGTGGTAGTGCTTGTGAAGCACGTGAACCCCAGGCCTGAGTTCTGGAAGTTCCCTCCTGCACAATTCTGTCTCCTCATCACCTCCCCCTGCGGTCCTATCCCCTGGTAGGGTTTCATGTCTGTAGAACAACTGAGTGAGTTTTCGGTGCATAAATCATTTTTCTGATGGTTTTAGTGTCATAGCAGGTGCCCAGTAAATAGTCTCCAAATCTCCTTCATAAGACTTTCGTTATGCTTTTTCCGTGGAAAAAAGAAAAGGAAAAAATGTGGTATTCCCCAGAAAGATTGCATTCATCTGGGGAACATAAAGCAACAAAATGGGAGACTAACACCCAGGAATGGCTGAGATTAGTACCAGGAATTTTGCTCCATGACTTGAAGGCCAGCCACACGTGCTAGGTGAAAAGGAAGCTCAGATAGAGAAGAGAGCACCAAATAAAGGGTGTTGTGAGGACCCTCCCAGGGTGGGAGAAGCATGCTAAAAGTAGTCTATAGACCAAACATGATTGCCACTCAATGCCTCTCTTGCAAAACACAGTACCCAAAAGAAGAGAGAGAGAGAGAACAAGGGGGAATACCCTGCCACAGAGGCAGGGGGGATTGGGGGGTGTTGGGGGGTGGGGGGGATGCTGGGACCCGTGGTGGTGGAGGATGGGCACTGGTGAAGGGATGGGTACTTGATCATTGTATAACTGAAACCAAACCCAAGCACAAAAATTTATAAGTCTATAACTGTACCTCATGGTGTTTCACTAATAAAAAAATTTTTTAAAAATGTGGTATTCCCTTTGTACTCATCATTGAACCAGCCTGGGTTATATTTCTTTCTTTTTTTTTTTTTATTTTATTGAACTACGGTGAGATAGTTACAAGCTTTCATGTTTGGATTACAATCACACAATGATCAAACACCTGTCCCTCCACCAGTGCACATTTCCCACCACCAATATCCCTGGTATGCCCAACCCTTTCCCACCCTCCCCCTGCCTCCATTGCAGACAATATTCCCCATACTCTCTCTACTTTTGGGCATTATGGTTTGCAATATAGACACTGAGAGGTTATCATGTTTGGTCCTTTATCTACTTTCTACACACATCTCCCATCCTGAATGATTCTTCAAGCCATCATTTTCTTAGTGATTCTATTCTATTCTATTCTATTCTATTCTATTCTATTCTATTCTTTCTTTTCTGTTCCATTCTATTCTGTTCCATTCTATTCTAGCTGCCTTGTCCCCTTTGCTCAGGAGGCAGGGGCTTCCAGCTATGAAGCAATCTTTCTGTCCTGTGTATCTACTACCCTTAGGAGTCAGCCTCATGTTATGTTGTTTCATACTCCATAAATGAGTGCAGTCCTTTTGTGTCTGTCCCTCTCTTTCTGACTCATATCACTTAGCATGATTCTCTCCATGTCTCTCCATTTATAAGCAAATTTCAGTCCTTCAAAAACTAGAAATTGAGCTTCCATATGTCCCCACAATACCACTGCTGGGAATATATCCGGAGGATGCAAAAAAGCACAGTAGAAATGACATCTGTACCTGTGTGTTCATTGCAGCACTGTTCACAATAGCCAAAATCTGGAAACAACCCAGTGCCCTAGAACAGATGACTGGTTAGAGAAACTTTGGTACATTTACACAATGGAATACTATGCAGCTGTTAGGAGAGATGAAGTCAGCCTGGGTTTTCAAATCACCTGTACTCTCTTCCTTTCTTCTTCCCCACCCCATATTTTCAAAAAAAGCATTCTCACATACTATATCATTTCATATGTAAGTATTTAAAATAGAAGAATACTTCTTACATCACTAAAAAGATTAAGGAAAATAGTTTTCACATTTATCAAGTACCATAAATTCATAAAACAATTAAAATAACTCGTTTATCTTTATAAAAGCCATTTTTTACTTTGGCCCAGGTGTACTCTAAGAATTGTGCCCTATTCAGCAGGAAGCAGCCAGGTTTTAGTCGAGGCTCCAACTTCCATAGAAATGGAAGAAAGACCTGACTGTGGGGATTGAAAGCAACCGAAAGAGATTAGCGGCTGAATTCAGTGTAAGATACCTGAAAATTTGCCTAGACAAGAACTTTAGCCATAGTTTAAAGGTATAGACAGTGGTTCTCAGTTTACTCTTGCCCCTTCATTTGTTTAGACTTGTAGATAAGATGATGTGTGTCTTAGGGGACCAGTCCACAGAGAATGTATTGATTACTTTGGCACCCACTGCATGCAACCCCCCTTCAGTAAGACCATGCTTCTTTAGAAAAACTTCTTCTTATTACCAGGTACAACAGATGGTTACTTTGAAGATTCGTGTCTTCTGTCTTCCAAATCACCATTCCTTTGCCAATAAGCCTCTTTCTTAACCTTTAAAAAAAAAAAAAAGAAAATAGGACCAGATAGGATAGAATCAGCAGGTAGGTTTGCTGATCTAGGTTCAATCCCCAGAATCCCATATGGTCCTCCGAGCCCGCCAGGAGTGATCTCTGAGTGTGGAGCTAGTAGTAACTCCTAAGCATTGCCGAGTGTAGCCCCTAAACAAAAAATTTTTTAAAAGAAAAAAATTTGACAAAGGCAAAATGTCTACGTGACTTCACTAATTACTACGAAAGACCAGATTTCAGGTCTGGAGAGATCGCTTGAGGACGTGAGTCTCATCCCTATCACTGCGTGGTCCTACCGGCTCCGCCAGCTGTGACTCTGAAGGCCCCCTGAGTCCAAGAAAGCCCACAGACGGCCCAGGGGGCCCCCAGAACCACTGGTTCAGAGCATAGCTCATCACTGGCCAGAACATTGGACCATTTGGCCCATTTGGCTGAGTATCCCCAGATACTCATGAAAGAGCATGAGGCCCCCTGAGCATTGCTGGGGACGCCTTCCCCAAAAAGACAAGATTCCAAAAATGAGTAAAGATTTTTCCTTTGTCTGTAGTACAGCTTCACCTTCATATTTGACAAGTATAGCCATTTTTCTGTTTTGTTCTCTTTTGGTTTGGGGCGGGGAGGGTGGGGTGCACAGCCAGTAATGTTCAGGAGCTATTCCCAGCGGGGCATTCAGGAGTCACTCTGGTAGTGCCGGGGAACCATAAGTGGTGCCAGAGATCAAACCCAGACCTCCTGCATGCAAAGCACGTGCTTAATCATTACCTTGAGGTAGCTCTCCAGCCCTACACCACCATTTTCTTATCTATACAACCACTTTCCTCTTAGAAATGTTATCAGGTCAAAACCAAGATACTGTGCTGACAAAGTGCAAATGTGTATAGCCTCAATATAATAATAACGACTTTAAAACTTAATAATTTAGAAAACCACATAATCAGGAAGTAGTAGAGACATAATTTCATGGTAATTATATTTATATGGTAAAGGTAAAGGCCCTCCCGTTGATCGTCGATTTGCTCGAGCGGGCCCAGTAACGTCTCCATTGGAGACTTTGTTGTTACTGTGTCTGGCATATCGAATACTCTCGGTAGCTTGCCGGGCTCTCCGAGAGGGGCGGAGGAATCGAACTCGGGTCGGCCATGTTGGCCGCTTATAAGGCGAACGCCCTACCCGCTGTGCTATCGCTCCAGCCCAAAAACACCATATTTCATGGTAAATAATGACTAAAACATATATCTTTTGAATATTTGTTATAAATTGCACTGTCTTACTCTTCTTTACACTTGTGTCATTCAGAATTCTCCACCAGGATCTTTTTTAACTTTTCCAAACAAAACCTACTTGCCAATTTCAGTTGCTTGTCTCTTACTCCTATCCCTCTTCAGTTCATATTGCATATTTGGGGACCGGTGGCCACAGAGGTCTGCAGTGCTCCCTGCACTGAAGGCTGAGGGTAGCTGTGCCTGCCAGCAGCCCCCCAGGACCAGAATTTGAGTGGGCTGGTGAGGGGGACAAAAATGCACCCATAAGAGAAAACATACTTGTTCTCAGCTCTTTGGATCTGGAAACTGTCATCCCCAAATATTTTTTTCTTACCGTGTATACATTGTTAATTCTTCTTCCTAGGATCTTGGAAGGGCCCAAGACTTGAGTGACTTAGAAAATACAGTTGCTACTCTCAAGAGTGAGTTTCAGAAGACACTTCAGGACAAGATGGAAAACCAGAAGTCTCTGGAAGAGAATTTGGCCACAGCCAAGCATGACCTCCTCCGGGTTCAGGAGCAGCTGAGCCTGGCTGAGAAGGTCAGATTCGTTTGTTTACACCCCAATAAGTGATCAACACAGGACACAGAACCAGTGAAACAAAGGGAACCATGGGACAACTTCAGCTTCTCCTTCTTTTCTCTCAAGATTTAGCCAGTAGTGTCTCTAAAGATAGCTCATCTCTGGGCACTGGGATTTTTCCGTCTTTGGCACTGAAATATCTATTGATAACTTCACTTCCTATGGTGTGGTAATGTACTTCTCCCTGTACCGCCATCTGCTCTTCTTGCTTTCCCCTTCAGCCTGGCAAAGGGCTGGGTGACCATAATACTATATTTTTAGAACAGGTATTTGCTATGTGAAATTTGTCAAGAACTTGATTCTTTGCCTGAGTGCTTCGACTCTTTCAACAGGGACACTAGTGCTGGGCTGCTTGGGGTCCTACCTGCGGAGGCCCAGGTTTGATCTGTGGGCACACCTGAGCACAGCTGAGAGCAGTCCCTACCGGGAGCGACAAAGAAGCTACTTTGAGATTCAGAAAAATATTGTGCTTATTTTACCCAAAAATTTGTTTACTGTTGCAGATTCTCATGTCTAAGGCATAGTATGTTTGAGTTATTTGCGAACATTGTACTTGGGGCGAGGTGTTACAGTTTTATTAACATGCAACTACAGAGAATGTCATTGTGGGGACACAGATTGGGATGCACAACCAGCAGTGCTTAGGGCTTATTCCTGGCTCTCTGCTCCAGAGTCATTCCTGGTGGAACTGGTTGGGTGCTAGGGGATCTAACCTAGGTCATCTGCTTGCAAGGCAAGCACCTTACCCACTATACTATCTCTTTGGCCCAAGAAAGTAATTCTAAAGTTTAGGTAGAATAGCCTTAATTTCATAAATTTTAAAAATCAGGAAATAGATCAGGGAGATAGCTCAAAGGGCTGAAGTGCATGCTGGAGGCTTGAGCACCCCAGTAACAATCCTGGGAGTATTCCTCAAGCACCGCCCAGTGAGTCCCCCATATCCCCAACACACCCCGCTCCCCGCCACTATCAAACCAAATAAAACAGAAATGAGAAAATAACATAGCAAAATATTGGAGCCATAAAAACATACATTTCCATCAGATTTGTTATCTTTTAGCTATTTCTTAGTAACAGGCTAACTTTTTTGTTTGTTTGTTTGTTTCACTACGCAGGAATTAGAGAAGAAATTCCAACAAACAGCAGCTTATCGAAACATGAAAGAGATTCTCACCAAGAAGAATGACCAAATCAAAGACCTGAGGAAAAGACTGGCCAAGTAAGCCTGCTGACGCTGCTGCTCGCTGCTCCCTCCCTGCTGGGCGCTGTTTTGTTTCTCCTCCACTCCAAGCATGTGTGCAGAGAGGTCGGGGGTGGGGGTTGCTCAATCATGCCGTCCCCAAGTCTGTGTCCAAGGCGAGCCAAGGAGAATTGGCTCAGCCTCAACGGCGGCGGCGGCACCTTCTCGGTTCCTGGGGCGCCTCCACTCGGCCCACACCGCGCCTGTCCCACGCAACTCTCCCGGGCCGCTCTGGGCAGTGGAGTCCCCGGAGGGGCAGAGTAGGGGAGCAGGAAAGCTCACCAGGCCCTTGGTGTGCCCCTCAGCGTCGCCACTGTCTCCTGCGGGACAGTTTAGACCCAGTGAGACCGCGCAGTTGGCTGGCCTGGGCCGGAGCCATCTCCTTCAACCACAGGCCTGGGGACCAGTGCCCGACTGCTGGTGTAGAAAGGTTGAAAGCCACTGGTCTGTGGCAGTGGTGGGAACTGCCTACCCAGGGCCCATATGCAGACAGGTAGCAGTCCACAGGTGTAAAATGGTTCAACACTGACTCAGAACTCTGTCATCCCATAAACCCGATATCTCTGACAGGGCCACAGGAAGTCGAGGTCCCAGTCCAGTCAAAAGAACTCAAGGCACGCAAGGCATCCTTGAGGCCAGAGCCACTCGGTCTTGGCAGACCAGGCCTCCCAGGGCCCATGCAGCCCCTGCGACACAGTATCCCGCGCGACACAGTCCCGCAGGAACATTTTTCTCCCCACTGGATTCTGCCTGGAAACTCAGCTATTGCATCTTTTTCAGAGATCCAGATCAGGCCAAGCAAATGAATCCAAAATCAGATTTGTCCTCGGAGAACTTGTTACCCTATGCAGTGATGGGACAATTCCTGGACTTCTGCATTGGACTGCCATAGGTCTAAATGCAGCGAGAGCCCCGGGTTTGGAGGTGTCCTAGCAGTACCTGGTCCATTCTCCCCCACACTGCTTGGAGTCCCTTCGAGTCCCTGCCACAGTGCTTTCACTGTTGCTGACATCTGTCAGAGCACTGTAGCACCGTAGCACTGTCCTCCCATTGTTCATCGATTTGCTCGAGCGGGCCCAGTAACGTCTCCATTGTGAGACTTGTTGTTACTGTGTTTGGCATATCAAATACGTCACGGGTAGCTTGCCAGGCTTTGCCCTGCGGCCGAGATACTCTCGGTAGCTTGCTGGGCTCTCCAAGAGGGGCAGAGGAATTGAACCCAGGTCGGTCAGACCAGCCACCCTACCGCTCTGCTGTCACTCCAGCCTGTCAGAGCAGTGGCTTTTTTTTTTTTAATTGTATTGAGTCACCATGAATTACAGTTACAAAGTTTATTCATGATTAAGTTTCAGGGGTGCAACATTCCAACTCCAATCCCTCCACCTACGTTCACTTCCCTCCACCAAGGTCCTCAGTTTCCGTCCTGCTTCCCATCCTGCCCTTATGGCCCGCATTATTTCTTTTTCCTTTTTCCCCCCTGCTAGGCACTGTGGTTAACTCTGCTGTTACTGATCACGTATCATGCATGTCACAACCTCCTTTCAGCACCTAATCCTGGTCCAGAGGGACCACTTCCCTCTATCATTGTCATAATGGCCCCTTCCCTGATCTGTTCCCCTCCCCCCAGCCCCAGTGGCAAGCTTCCAACTCACATCCATCGCCTTCAGGCTTTATTCTCCTACTAGCCCGCCTGCGACTGAGATCATTCTGTGTCAGTCCCTCACCCCCTCTGACACATCTCACTCAGCATGGCACTCATTAGATTCATCCATGTATCGACAAGTTGTATGATTTCATCTTTCCTCCCGGCCAAGTAGAATTCCATTGTGTATAGAAGCACCATAGCTTCTTTATTCAGCCGTCTGTTCTTTGACACTTGGGTTCTTTCCAGATTTTGGCGATTATATATATAGTGCTACAATAAACATATGCGCTATATCACTAGCAGTGCAGATGGCTTCTCTGCATTGAGTTTTGGGGCCCTTGGGGCATATTCCCCGGAGTGGGAATAAAGTACTGGATTTTATGGAAGCTTGATTTCTAGTTTTCTGAGGAATGTCCATATTTTCTCCCCAGAAGGGCTGGACCATTCGACATTCCCACCAGCAGTTTGAAAGAGGGACCTTTTTCCCCACATGCTTGCCATGCCTGGTTGTTGTTCTTTGCGATGTGTGCCAGTCTCTGTGGTGTGAGGTGATAGCTTATTGTTGTTTCGATTTACCTTTCCTTGATGATGAGTGATACAGAGCTTCTTTTCATGTGCCTTTTGACCATTTGTTTTTCTTCTTTGAGGAAGTTTCTGTTTATCTCTTTTCCCCATATTTTAATTGGGTTGAATATTTTTTTTTCTTGTAGAGTTCTAACAGCACTTTATATATCTTGGATATTAACCCATTATCTAATGGGACTATTGTAAATTAAAAGCAGTGGTTTTTCTTAAGTGGAGAATGTAGCACTGCTGGGTTTTGTTGCTACTGATATTTCAGATAAGTTCACTGTAGTAGCACCAACAAAAAAAGTATCATGACATTATGCTCTGAGTTTAACTGACTGTAACTCTTTCCAGATATGAATCTGAAGATTAAAAACAAAATGAAATCATCCGGAAGCTGCCACACATGAAAATAGAAAATACAAGCTGTTTCTCACCTCAGGCATGTATTTTGAAGCAGTTTGTTATATTTTTCTCTCTTTATTTTTCTAATATTTAGACTTTGCTTCTAATATTTGGAAGTAGAGTTCCTTTTTCAGTTGTTTAATTGAGAAGAACTAGAATTTACTGATTCTGGCCCGTCTAAAACTCCTGTTTGCCCAGTGCTCTAGAGTCTTAGTTCAAATACCAGAACCATTTTTTTTTCCATAAGGAAGAGATTTTAGAGTGGGAGGTAGAGTCTTTTGAATTAGCATATAAAAGATACCATACTAATGTTGAAAGTTAGCATTGTCTATTCTTGTGCGTTCCCCAGTGTAAATGTATAGTTAACTAAAGACGGTTATTACAAATAAATCTTATTTTTAGAAACAAAATCTAAGTAATTTTCTGTTTGATCATTTAAATGTTAATTCATTGAAAATGTGAATGCAGTCTATTTTAGCAAAATTTTTACCAAATTAATAGTGAACAAGAGGATTCTCTTACCTTGCTCACTCAGTGTCTGAGTGCTATATTTATCAGAGAAGGTGCAGTCAGTTTTTTGCAGCATAACTATGAGTCTGTATAATTGACGGAGAAGTGAGAGTCATCCTGAATTACTACTGTTGAGGAGATATCTAGGCTTAGAATAAATGTAATCTCTGTACTTTTAAATTACATATTAAATAAGAACACTGTTATAAAGAACATAAGATCAGTTATGAGATCTCAGATTCAGTTGTTGATTTTAATTTTTTATGCATACCTATAGGAAATGCATTATAAAGGGCATAATATCAGTTATCAGAACTCAGATTCAGTTGTTAATTCTAATTTTTATGTATATCTGTAGGAAATTCATTTTTATTATTTCCACTTGTCCTTTTTTTTTTTAGTTACTTTTGGATTAGAAATTAGGCATCCTCTTTAGCAGTTGTGTGGTGCACCAATATAGTGTGTGTATGAACAACATACAATCCATAAAGCAGTAATTCCTCAGAACCAAAATGTATACTTATTTGCATTATTTAATATATAACGTCCCTTCCATTATTTACAGAGTAATTATTCTCATTTCCCATACCAGTGTCACACCCACACCCTAAATGAATGCCATTTACTAGGACAATTCTTTCCACTTCCACAAGTGAAGATTTTGTTCTTAGAGGACAGTTTTTTGATCAGAGGATGAGGCTTGTTGTTATCTTCACTCAAGCTTTTTTTTTTTTTTTTGTGCATCACACCTGGCTATGCACAGGGGTTACTCCTGGCTCTGCACTCAGGAATTACTCCTGGTGGTGCTCGGGGAACCATATGGAATGCTGGGAATCAAATCCGGGTCGGCTGCGTACAAGGCAAACGCCCTACCCACTGTGCTATCACTCAGCCCCTATTTTTACTCAAGCTTTTAGTGTTAGCCTTGAATTTGTTTTTCCTAGACTTCATGTTAAAATGATTGATTGACTACATGGTAAAACCTTAAAATGATGATAAAGGGAAAGAAAATTCCCCTCCCCCCCCCCCCCCGCGACACACACACACACACACACACACACAGAGGACACAGACATCTTTAAAAGAATGAAGAATCAGAGAAGGGAGGGGTAGATTTAGTCTGCCAGTACAAACTATGAAGTCTCTCTTTAAGTGCCATTCCTTAGCCAGGTCACTCATCAGTGTCCATGACCGTTAGCACTTTAACTGGGGACTCCAGTTTCATCCCCTCATTCTCTATCCCAAATTTAATGTTGTTTCAAAAAATGTTCCATTACTTATGGACCAATATATAGGATATCCTATATAGTTCAGAAACTGAACTTTAGATTGAATGGCTAGAGCCTGTAGAAACCGTTTATTGCCTCCTTTGTTAGTTTGATACCCATAAGGATGGAAGGTGTGTTGGGAAACGTATGTCAATCGGTAGACTTTCAGGTTGGGTTTTGGGTCGCACTTTTGAAATATTCTGTAAAACATGTACCACTTCAACAGTAAACTCAAAAGTATTTCTGAAACTTTAAAACTAAACCATGCCATCATTCAGATCAACAGGTGTGATAGTCAGCATGATTTCTTTTACTTGTAAACTCGGGACTCTGGTTTCATAACAATTTTGTTTCTTAATTCAGTTCTTCATGCAGTCTTAAAATTTTTTTGAAGTGTTTCTTAGTTTCAAGATCTGTCTCATTTAACTAAGGAACTCTTTTTCAGTCTATATATGTTGGATTTCCAAGAACATTAACTGTAGCATTAGTTGAAGTTCAAGTGTTTCTAGTGTGAATGGCCAGTCTGAGCATTGAAAACTATTGTAATAATAAAGTTTTCGTTTTACTTAAAAATGCAGGTACCTACTAAATTAATGACTTGGGCCTTTCATGGACAGAAATAAAATGTAAAAGTTTTGTGTTTATTGTCTTTTGCTCAACGTTGTGCTATTTTTTTCTTGTTATGTATAACATTTTGAGTCTGTTTTACATGTTTAATAGTTATTTGCATGTGTCTTATGTAACTCTTTCTAAGGAATATATTGAAATGAAAATATATTGCTCTATATAGACTTTGTAATTCTATTAATGATGCCTTTGCTGTCTGTTACCTTCATTCTGATGAACTGAGTCTGTAGAAATGTTTACATTTTTAAATGTCTGGTGCTTTTATATACATATATATACATATCTGATTGTAAAAATTTGGTGTTAATGTTTTCTGCTTAAGTGTAAGTTGCTTATATACTAAAGCTTTTCCATTTGACATGCAAGACATGATTTCTCTCATATTGCTCGAGCGGGCCCAGTAACGTCTCCATTGGAGACTTTGTTGTTACTTTGTTGTTACTGTGTTCTCTCATATGTCTTTCAAAAATAAAAACTAGCTCAGCAAAAAAGATAAACAAGAAGTAATTAGATGAAACAATTTTTAATATCACTTAGGAGAAAATGTTTACTATTTCAGTGCTATATTTGCAGGAAGGCAGTCACCACTACCTTGGAAAGAAGAGATGTGGGGTGGGGACAATGGGCTGCTGTTGAAGCGGGGAGGGTGCTTGCAAGGCAAGCGCCCTACCCACTGTACTATTGCTCTGATCCCCATCCCTCTTTCTAATGGTAAGTTGTCTGAATCTCTCTTGCTAAGATTTGACAGAGGGCAAGGATGTCCCCCTCTCTCTACTCCTTTCAACACTGTGCTGGAAGAGCTAGCTAATTCAATAAAACAAGGCAAAGGAAATAAAAGACAGCCGTATTGGGAAGGGGGAAAATGGGACTACCTTTGTCCACCAACCAAAGATAGCATGGTTTTCTATGTAAGAAATCACTGTATCACTGTCATACCATTGTTCATTGATTTGCTCAAGTGGGCACCAGTAATGTCCCTGTCATGTGTAGCCCGATGGCATATTGGGGGCTCTTTCAGGGTCAGGGGAATGAGGATCATCATTGTTACTGTTTTTGGCATATCGAGTATGCTACAGGTAACTTGCCAGGCTCTGCTGTGCAGGCGGGGTACTCTCAGTAGCTTGCCGGGCTCTCCAAGAGGGATGGAGGCCTTTGGGGCAGCCTCTAATCACCTTTACAGGTGTTCCTAGTCAGTTATATATGCGGGCAGGATACTTTTGGTAACCTGCTGGGTTCTCTGAGAGCGACTTGGCCATTGGTGGGATTACATGGCAGTTGGTGGATGTAACTGTCTAGCTACTAGAAGGTGAGGGACCTATGTGGAGGAGGCCCAGACCCGATCCAAGCAGGCTTGGAGATCTCAGTCCCGGGTCCCGCACACCTGGGTTCCTCTGCCGGTTCCTTCTGCGTGAGGCTCGTGTGAGTGTGTGGAGAGTGTATTTCTTAATAGGGTTAATATATCAAAGTCAATCTCTATACTAATCACAAACAAGTAGAACTTGAAATTTAGAAGCACAGTATCATATACATTAGCACCCAAAAATTGAAATAGTAAATCTAACATATGTGTAAGATTATATGAGAAGAATCTCAATCCTGACAAATGAAATAAGAATTCCATATTCATGGAAAGGAAAACTCATTGTTGCCAAGATGCTATTTCCTTCAATAAGTCAATGTGATTTATAGAGTCAATATGATCCCAAAGAAAAGTCCACAGACTTATTTGGTTATTTACCGATAAAATTATTCTAAAATTTATATAGACGAGAGACCCAGAATATCCAACACAATATTGAAGACTACTGTAAAGCTGGTAATAAAGACTAGACAAAGAGATCAATAGAACAGAGTAAATAACCCAGAAATAAATCCACATTGATATTGTCAACTAATCTTTGACAAAGTGAAAAAGGAAATATAATAGAACAAAGATAATCTATTCAACAAATGATACTAAAAAATTGGCTATCCCAGGCAAAAAATAAATTGAAAAGGGTGCGAGGCACAAACAAACCTTCACAAAAGCCTTAAACGCTTAACAAAAATGAACTCAAAATGAATTGTAGATTTAAATATAAAATGCAAACTAAATCTAAAAAATTAACACAAAAGAAAATCTAGATGAACCTGTGTACAGTGATGGTTTTTTAGATACAACATGACAGGCGTAAGCGATGAAAGAAAAAAATTGAGACGCTGGACTTAAATTAAAAACTTCTGCTCTATGAAAGATAATGTCAAGAGAATGAAAAGGCAAGCCATGAGCTAGGAGAAAATATTTACAAAGGACATATCTGATAAAGGATTGTTACTCAAAATATACAAAGCAATCCTACAACTAAAAAATAAGAAAACAATCTAATTAAAAACTGGGCCAAACATTTTAATAGGCACAGCATCAAAGAAGACAAATGTCAAATAGCATATGAAAAGATGCTCTCCATGCATCATATAGGAAATGCAAGCAAATTAAAACCATGAGATACTTCTCTGTTCCTATTACAGTGGCCAAAATCCAGAATACCAATCCAGCCAAATACTGAAAAAGCTGTGGAGCAAAAAAAAATTCATCTATTGCTCAGAGGTCTGCAAAGTGATTCAGTCACATTGAAAGGCATTTGGAAGTACAAAACTAAATGGACTCTTTCCTTAACAACCCAACGGTCACAGTCCTTGGTATTTACCCAAAGTTTTGAAAGCATGTCTAAACTAAAATCTGCACAGGGATATCTGTAGCAATTTTATTCATTAATAGCCAAGTTTGGAGATTAATTAAGGTGTTCTTCAGTAAGAGCGATAGCACAGCGGTAGGGCGTTTGCCTTGCACGCAGCCAACATGGCCGACCCGAGTTCGATTCCTCCGCCCCTCTCGGAGAGCCCGGCGAGCTACCGAGAGTATCTCGCCCGCACGGCAGAGCCTGGCAAGCTACCCGTGATGTATTCGATATGCCAAACACAGTAACAACAAAGTCTCCAATGGAGACGTTACTGGGCCCGCTCGAGCAAATTGATGAACAACGGGAGGATAGGACAGTTCTTCAGTAAGTGGATGTATACACTGTGGTATGATGGAGTTATTATTCAGCACTAAAAAGAAATCTATGAAGCTACAAAATATCGTGGAAGAAAGAACCTTAAATACATTACTGATTTTTAAAAGGGGGCTCAGGGGTAGGCTTTAAAGGCTGATTCAACTACAAGATGCTCTGAGAAAGACAAGATTGTAGAGATAGTTAAAAGATCATTGATATGAGCAACAATACAGCAGGCAGGGCATTTGCATTGCACAAGGCCAACCCAGATTTGATCCACAGTATCCCATATGGCCCTCTAAGTACCATCAGGAGTAATTCTTGAGTGCAAAACCAGGAGCAGGCACTGAACATCACTGGGTGTGGCCCCCAAACAAACAAATCAAGAAAAAGATCATTACACGATTGCCTCAACCCATGAAAATTACACCACCAAGAATGAACTCTACAATAAAAAATGGAAATTTGGTTCAGATGTGTCATGGGTTCAGCTGAAACCATACTCCATTCTAGCAGGGGATGTTACTATCTGGCACATATATGCATGCATGTATGATGATTTATGGAACTCTGTCTTATGCTAAATTTTTGTTGTGGACCTAAAATTGCTCAAAAAGAAAAAAAGGAAGTGGGGGTGGAAATTTTTCCTTCTTTTTTTTTTTTAAAGTATTCCTGTGCTGTGTGCACCGTTTTATCGCCAGCACATAAAACTGTCAGCACTGAGATCCATCCCGTTGCCCTCTATCTGGCATCAAAGTCCAGTTCTAACTCTCAGCTACTGGTTTTTGGGGTTCCATCTGACACCCACTGTTTAATCTAGTCTGCCCCCAAAGTAGACCCTGAAAAAAGATTTGGTTTAAACCATTCACTTTGGAACTGACCCTTAGAAGCACAGTGAGGGCGTGGCGGTATGAGGAAGGATAGTGACGAACACTAACACAGGGCAAGTGGGTGAGCTGGTTCCCTCTGTGGAGCACCAGACTGAGTCCCAGCCAGGAGTGAGGTGGGCAGGACAGGACCCTCCAATTCCTGATTAGGCTAACGGCTGCTGTGAGGATGTTAGTTTTCTGCATCAGCAGAACTTAACTCTATGGCCAAGAAGGGCTTCCAGGTTCTTCACCACAGCCTTCTACAGGCCCAGCTAGGATCTGGACAGAACTTCAGTTGTGCTGAAGAAGGTGTTTAGATGAAATAGCAGGATCAGAAGGATCCAAATGCTGGAGGGACGAGAAAGGAGGAGGAGGCTCCTCAGGGTCAGCTGCATTGAGGAGACATTGAACAAAAGTTGCGAAAAGTCTGGTCAGGAGAGGAGCACCTCCAAATCTAGGAAACAGGTGGAAGCACTGCTTGCACATGCAGCAAGGAGCCATTTGTCTGAATCATGCCGGTGAGGAGTGCAGGAAAAGGTCCTTCTGATGTCGGTGGGCCCCACGGGTGACTTATATGAAATGGGGAGGAGAAAGACAGTCACTTTCTCCCGAACCACCTCTGCCACCCAGGACCCAGGGTTACTGGGTTCTTGTCTCACTCGCAGAAAGGAATTTCAGGAGTAGACAAGCAATGAAGTAAATAGATTTTATTGGAAGGTTTTTGAGGGGGAGAGAGTGAGAGAGAGAGAGTAACACACTCAAGAAAGAATGCGGGCTTCTCCAAGAGCGGGGAGAAAGCCCCTAGTCACATCCCAGAATTAAGTAGGAAAGCATAAAAGTATACATCTCAAGAGGGGAGTTGCGCGCGACATATGTGCTTCAACACCGCATGTACTCTGCTGCGTGGACACAAGCAGCACACACACGGGCTTGGGCAGCATATGCGCTCCCTTCCTTTGTTCAGGTGTCTTTTATGGGCTCTTCCCAGGTTGTCTTGGTCCAGAAGTTCTGGAGTCTTCTCAGGGCTGGATCATGTTTTAATCAGGTTAAGGGAGAGGTCCGAGAGTTTGAGAAACTTCATGGGGAGGGGTCCACTCTCCTTAGGGTCTGCTTAAGGTCTTATCAGGTCTGTTTTCTGTATCCACAGGGTAGATCAGCCTTCAGATTTTCCTCCCAGACATTCTGCTGACCTAAGTTTTATTGCTGAGGGCCTTTCCCTGTCTACATGCCTACATCACTACCATTCTCGAAAGCTACCAGCAAACTTCCAAAGTTTAATGATTTCTCCATGCCTATCTTTTATTTGTAAGAATTAACACCTATAACCTCCAGAAACCCAAGCCTACTACTTGCCCTAGCCTTATCTTATCATTTTAATAAGCCTGACCCTAGAGTAGTCATAGCCCTACCTACTATCCCAAACTTGACAATAGCCTGATATGTCACTTTCCTTTTAATCTTGGAGCACAGCAATATTTTCTACCTAAACCTTGCTCTTCCCTAACCCTAACCTTAACTCTAACCCGTATTGGCCTAATGTTTAGTGATGCCCAAAATTACAAAATTTCCTAATTTTAATCATCTCTCTACACTTAATTTTCATTTTTCAGAATTAACACACACACACACACACACACACACACACACACACACACATACACACACACTAATAACCCCTAAAACCTCCAGAAACCTGAACCTAACCCTTCCCTAACGCTATCACTTGAGACTTTGTTCAAGGAAAGAAGGAAGCTGATCAAGAAGGAAGCTGATCAGGATGTCTCTGCAAACCTTGGAGATAGAGGGGGTGATCAGTGCAAAGTTCAGAGGCCGACCCTGCTGGAAGGCTGAAGGAGGGGCAGAGAAGGGTGTGTGCTCCAGCCGGGGCAGCCTAGAGGGAAGGGAGGTGAGGGCAGGTCACACAGAACTTGAGTGAGACGGGGGAGCAGAAGGACCCAATGGGATGTATGTTTCATGAGTTCCTCACCCACACTTGATAGTGCGAGGTGGGATGCACACCTTGTGGTCTCAAGACATGGCCACATCCCCTGCTATGCCACCCTTCACCACTCTGATGAGGTTTGAACAAAGCATACATCGGAAATACACAGCAATGTAAAGGCAAAATATTCACAAAAAATTTTAACATTGTTAGTAACAGACAAGGGAACAATAGCACAGCGGGTAGGGTGTTTGCCTTGCACGCGGGTGACCCAGGGTTCGATTCCTCTGTCCCTCTCGGAGAACCTGGCAAGCTACTGAGAGTATCCTGCCCACACCACAGAGCCTGACAAGCTCTCATTGGCGTATTCAATATGCCAAAAACAGTAACAAGTCTCACAATGGAGACATTACTGGTGCCCGCTCGTGCAAATCAATGAACAACGGGAGGACAGTATTACAGTGCGACAGTGTAGAGAGTCCAGAAGATGAAAGTTTCTGCCTGGGTCCTACGTGGCAAAAGGCACCTGCCTGGGAACTGTGAGTCGATCAATCTGATCCCTGGAAAAGCCACACGTGCCAATTCCCAGCACCACTGCTGTTGGGGACAGCTAGTCTAGCGAAGCCCAAAACTTACAAAATTTTCACATTTTAATCATCTCTCTACACTTAACTCTCATTTTTCAGACTTAACACCAAAAGAGATAACCCCTGAAACCCAGAAACCTAACACTAAGCCTTTCCTAAGGCTATCGCTGAAACCTCACCCGGAGTCATCACTGTCATCCCATTAATCATTGATGACTCAAGTGGGCACCAATAGCGTCTCCATTTGTCCCAGCCCTGAGATTTTAGCATCGTAAACTTTATGCTTTCTCTTCGAGGATGTGGCATGCCAGCTGGATGTCCTTGGCATAATGGTGACGCACTTGGCGAAAATGCACAGAGGTTGGTGTCCTCGAAGGGCCCCACCAGGTAGGCCTCACACACCTCCTACAGCGCCATGACAGCCAAGCTCTGGGAGCGCAGATCGGTCTTAAAGTCCTGTGTGACCTCATGCATCAGTGCCATGGTGTCGGCCGGTAGTGGTGTGGCTTCTTCACACCACCCGTGGCTGGAGTGCTCTTCTGGGTCGCCTTGGTGGCCAGCTGCTTGTGGGGTGTTGAAGTGCATGCCATCTGCTCAGTACGAGCCCTCTCATTCTTCCCAACTCAGATGAAGACTTCCTTTAGGGTTAGGAAAATGAGACCCATTTTAGCTACTGTTGTTGGCATATCTGGTACATCCCAGGTAGCTTGCCAGGCTCTGCCATGCGGGCTGGATACCCTCAATTTGATTTTGCCCAAATACGGGAGGGAAGGAAGGAAAGAAGGAAGTTGGCCAGGATATCTTTAGATAGAGGCAGTGATCAGTGGAAAGTCCTAGAGGCAGGGCCCTGCTGGAGGGCTGAAGGAGAGGCAGAGGAGGGTGTGTGCTGGGGGCAGCTACAGTAGCATGTGGTGTCCAGCTGGGCAGTACAGCCCAAATGTGGGCAAGGACCACAATTGAGCATGTGTGTGAGAAACCCACAGTCACCATCACAACAAAGGAGAAAAGAGAAGGGAACAAAAATAAAGTTCCAAAATTCCAGGAGGGCATCATGATTTACAGTTTGATTTCCTCCAGTAGCTCACATTACTATAAAGATCAACACCACTCAAAAGAGAAAAATCCAAAAATCAAATGTGGCGACATAGATAAGCAAGGAACAGCTCTCTCCTGGCAGCACCCACTTCTTTTTTAAGCACAAACAGAATACTTACGAAAACTGGCCACACTCCCCAGCTAAATCGCAGCAAAATGCATTAGATCAAAACACACAAAAGCATTTTCTGCTGGACATTCCCATATGCTCTGATCATCAAATCTGTTACCTTGACCAGTGAAAACACACAAATAACATTACATAGTGTGGTGGTTATGTCCACAAAAAGGATGCTAAATACGAAAAGTGAAAACACAGACGTTATAAATGTATGTATATACAAAGCCACGTTTATCTGGATTTTTGGTTTGGGGACCACACCCAGTGGTGCTGGGGAAACACACCTGACTCTGTGGGGGTTAGCTCCCAGTAGTGCTCAGTGCCAGGGATCAAGCCTCGCCTCCATATGTAAAGCCTGCATGCCAAGTCTTTGGGCTCTCTCCCTGGACCTAAAGCCACGTTTATTTATTTATTTATTTATTGCTTTTTGGGTCACATCCGGTGACGCTCAGGGGTTATTCCTGGCTCTGCACTCAGGAATCACTCCCGGCGGTGCTCAGGGGACCACATGGGATGCTGGGAATCGAACCCGGGTTGTCCGCGTACAAGGCAAATGCCCTACCCGCTGTGCTATCGCTCCAGTCCTAAAGCCACATTTTTTTAATATAGTAAAATAATAGGGGGACATTATGTAACTGTCATAAATAGGACAGTTGTCCGCACAGGCAGGTGAACTGAGGAACTAGAGAGAGAGAGAGGAGAAGGGGTGATATTTGACTTTCTTACCTCCCTGGCACCAGCATTTCATGGGCTTCTATACTCCTATAAGCCTGCCCCCTGCCATCAGTCTTTACCTGCTGAATAAACAAGGCCATAAAAAGCCATGATGAAATATAATTCTCAGTAAATTGTTAATGAGGAAATGGAAACCAGAAAAGTGTGGTTAGGGAAGCACAAACTTCTCTGTACTACAGCAAGGATCCATTTAACCCTGGAACGTTGCTCTTTTATACGTTGGATAATATGTCTGATGGAGTATTAAGGTTAAGATTTGTGCATTAGGGACTGGGGACATAATACAGCAGGTAGGCACTTGTACGCTTCTTGAACTGGGTTCGATCCCCGCCACCCCATATGCCCTGAGCCCACCAGGAGCGATCCCTGAGCTCAGATCCAGGAATAACCTCTGAAAATAGCCAGGTATGGCCCCACAACTTAAAAAATAATAATAATTAAATTTGTGTTTTAGAATACAATGTTCCTGCACCACACCTGCCACCAAAGTGCCACTGTCCCTCCACATTATCCCTAGGTCCCTTCTTGTCATCTGTCCTGCCCTTCCCCCATCCCCTTTCAGTTCTATTACTGGAGTTTCAGGTTCTCTTTACATTGATTATTGTGTATGTTCTTGCTTTGTTTCTTTATACTCCACATATGAGATCATCCAGGACTTGTCTTTTTCCATCTGATTCCAACTTAGCATGACACCCTCCAGTTCTATTAAAGTTGAAACAAAAGACAGGACTTCATCTTTCCTTAGCTGTGTAGTATTCCATTGTTCACAAATAACCCAACTATCAAATCATGCAAAAATCAAAACCACTCACACCTCAGTGGGAATGAACAAAGGAAGTGAAGGACTTATTTACTGAAAACTAAAATTCACTGTTGAAGAAACACAAAGAAGTGGAAAATTATCCCCTGTTCATGAATTGGGAAAAAAAATAAGCATTGTTTAAAATAACCACTGAGTGGGCCAGAGCCATAGTACAGTGGCTGCTGTACTACCCTCTGAATGATATGTAGCTGACCAGATTCTTATATCCCAGGAACCCCATATGCGCCCCCCCAAGCTCTGCCAGGAGTGGTCCCTGAATTCAGAGCCAGGAGTAAGCCCTGAGCACCTCCAGGTGTATCCTGTCCAATATAAATAATTCCTAAAGAATTTCTGAGCTGTTGTCAGAAATTGTGGCACATGGATGAGATGATTCTAGACTTCTTGGTTGACAGACAACAAACTTATCTTGAGATCTTTTTGCTGTTGTTGCCTATGAAAGTCAAAAAATGTAACAAGGGGCCAGAGCCATAGTACAGTGGGTAGGGCATTTGCCTCGCACATAGCCGACATGGGTTCAATCCCCGACACCCCATATGTTACCCCAAGCTGCAAAAAATAAAATAAATGAAACAGCTGGGGAAAGGCTGGCAGAAATGGACTTCGGCATTCACAAGGGCATGGAGAGAGAGGACATGGAAAAGGAGGGGGTCTCAAGGAGAAGATCTGACAACTTGATAACAGGTGGGGAGAAACACCATTTCAAAAATATGTTCGCGCTCCAAGGTTCATTCACAATAGCCAAGATCTGGAAACAACAGGAGTGTCCAAGAACAGATGACCGGATAAAGAAACTATGACACATATACACAATGGGCTGCTACTTGGCTATTAAAAAAAAAAATGAAACCATGTAATTTTCTGCTACATGGAATGTAAAGAGTATGATGCTGAGCGAAATCAGTCAGAAGGAGACAGAATGATCTCTCTAATATGGGGTGGGGGGCTGTATAAAGAAACATAGTCATGGGCTGGAGAGATAGCACAGTGGGTAGGGCGTTTGCCTTGCACGCGGCCGACCCGGGTTCGATTCCCAGCATCTCATGGTTCCCTGAGCACCGTAAGGAGTAACTCCTGAGTACAGAGCCAGGAATAACCCCTGTCCATCGCCGGATGTGACCCAAAAAAAGCAAAAACAAACAAACAAAAAAAAGTCGTCACTTGTCCTTCCGTTGTTCATCGATTTGCTCGAGCAGGTGCCAGTAATGTCTCCATTCATCCCATTCGTCCCTGTTGCGTGCTAGCGTAGCCCAGTGGCGTACTGGGGGCTCTTTCAAGGTCAGGGGAATGAGACCCGTTATTGTTACTGTTTTGGGCATATCGAATACGTCACGGGTAGTTTTTCAGGCTCTGCCGTGCGGTTGGGATACTCTCGGTAGCTTGCCGGGCTCTCCGAGGGATATGTGTAGCAAATATTTTTTTAAAGATGAGATAGCTTCTACCTTTTTTATTTTCCAAAATATTTTTGAATTCCACTTAGATTTCATCCATCCTGAGAATTGTAGCATTTCCACCATCCTCACCTTTAACGAGGAAAACATTTGTAGAACAGGACTGACTATAAAGACCAGTGTTGTTTCAGCAGATGGACCTAGGTGATTTGTGCCCAGCAACCCTGGCCTGCAGGTCACTGGAAACACACTTATTTACATGTGTTGGCACGGTCCAATGAGAAACACATCTATAATTTCTCTCCCTGACAAAATAATAAACCAATATTCTCCATAGCCCAGGAAACCAGGTTTTGCTATTCTGACTAGGTGTCTTCACTACCTCCTGGCGAAGGGTGTCACGGCACGCCGGGTCATGGATGCGCACTCAGCCCTCGTACGCCTCCCGGGCTCGCTTCACCATGGCGGGAATCCTGTTTGAGGATATTTTTGATGTGAAAGACATTGATCCACAGGGCCAGAAGTTTGACCGAATGTCTCACCTGCATTGTGAGAGCGAATCTTTCAAGATGGATCTCTTAGACGTGAAAGAAACCTAGTACGGGAACCAAAATGGTCAAAGGTTGCAGAACCTGAGACCAGGTCTATAGAACGGAGCTTACCAGGGGGGAGGCCAGAGAGGGATGTTGGGTGGCCGAGACAGTGGTGGAGAGAAGCAGACATACGCGTAGGGAGTGGAGAGTTGGAACAGTGCAGCATGCAACCCTTGTAAGTATTGTAAATCAGGGTGCTTAAAAAAAAAAAGAGCTGGGGAGCTGCAGGGGGTCTTCTCCTGGGAAGAGGAAGCCGTCCCATGCCAGCACCTCCTCAGAGGAGACGGGAGCGTCCTGGGTTGAGGCTGCGTGAGAGCCCCGCCTCCGATGCCACGGGGAACCAGGTTTAGAACCCGTGTGCCCGGGAGACTCTGGTATGCCCCCCTCCACCACCCACCTACCCATGTCTCCCAGAGGTGCTTACAAAATCGCCCGTTCCCATGGCAGAGGCCCAGAAGGGGGACTGAAGTGTCTGCGTTTCTCACCAGCTTCCCTGCTGGTGCCTCTGTTCGTCCACGCGCCGTGGGGCGGAGAGGAGACAGCAAGCCCGTCCGAGTGCGGCGTGGCCTGTGTGTTTTCTGGCAGAGCCGCCTCCTCGCAGGGCTTCTCCTGTTATGAAAGGAAAGAACACGCGCACAGCAGTGCAGCAGGACACAGTGGGCGTCCCTCGGGGGCCTATCCTGGGCCCCTGGCGATATTCTGACCCTGGCAAATATTTTCCCAATGCTCCAGCTGTTTTTCTCCCCCTGGTGATACTGCTCGTGGGCCTGGAGCACTTGTTCCCAGCAGAAATATTTGAGGTGAAAAAATAACGTTTGGCCAACAGCAACAAACAGGACCAAGGGCTCCTGCCTGCGGGCTCTCCGGGCCCGTGTTTTCATAGCACATGGTTGATCTTAGCCGGGCAGGTGATCAGCTGACCCCGGTGAGAAGCCACCGTGTTCCCCAAACAAGCTCAGGGCTGCATCTGTTCTCCCTGACCTGAGCCTGCCCATGCGTTCCCTGGCGGCCCTTCTAAAACAATGCTTGCTTTGTACTGTTGACCCACACCCGTGACTGCAGACAAGGTTCACGTCCATTCACAAGGCAGCCCCTGCAGCTTTCTCTGTGCTGACCGTGGTTCTCGGTGAGGTGGTACCCAGGCTGCTTTTTCCTGTTTTCTTCTTTAAGCCTAGTCTGAGCTTCAGGATGCCCGGCACTTTCCTACCCTGCCCTGGTCAAGCATACATACATACAGACAGTTAGTGTTCACCTTCCTTGCCATGGGGGCTTACATGATATTTCTCTCTTTCAGACTTTTTTTGGGGGGGCGGGGGGTGCGGGCACAGCTAGCAATACTTTGGGGGCTACTCCTGGCTTGGTGTGGGGACTGGAGTGCATTCCTGGCTGTGTCCAGTGGATTGTGCAGTGTGCTTGAGAGACTTGGTGTGCCCCGCCCCCACTACCCACCCAATACTAGAAAGGACCATGTTTGAAATATTCTTTTTTCTTTTTGGGTTACACCCAGTGATGCACAGGGGTTACTCCTGGCACATGCACTCGGGAATTACTCCTGGAAGTGCTCAGGGGACCATATGGGACGCTGGGAATCGAACCCGGGCCGGCCGCATGCAAGGCAAATCCCCTAGCCACTGTTCTATCACTCCAGCCCCAAGAGGGCCATGTTTAAGGCTGCTCAAGTCATCAGTGTCACATTACTTTTTTCTCCATCTCCCCACTCAAGTAGGTCCAGAAACAGAGCAGTTGCCACTGCAGCCAACTCCACTCCTCATTCCCTTGCTGTTCCATGCCGTCCTGGTACCCTCTGCTCTGAGACTTACCAGAGAGCACGAAGGGCTTGAAGGGATTCCATGCAGGGCTGGAGAGATGGTACACCAGATAGGGTGTTTACCTTGCACTTGCCAGCCAGGCTTCATCCCCAGCATCCCATATGATCCCCAAGCCCTGCTATGAGTGTTCCTGAGTGCAGAGCCATAAGCACCACACACACAAAATTAAAAATAAAGGAATCAGTGGAGCTCATTACTGTCCCTCATGGTGCAATTGTCAAACATAAACTCAGGAAGATTATAGACTTGCTTTTATTTGTTTTTTCATCGGGAGCCAATACAGTTAATTGCCAATGTGCACATATCATGCACGTCTATAAATATATAAACACTAAGTTGAACTAATTTTCTGCAAGTCAGAGAAAGAAAAAGTCAGGGTTAAATGACCACCCCCCCCCCCCAGATAAAACAGTCAAATCCTGAAAGGACACTCTGAAATTCAAACAGTCTGAAAATCAATCAGAAAATAAATGACTTGAAAATTAAAAAGTGAGAAAACTGCCACAAAAACAACTCTAGTTGTAACAACCAAATGCAACCCTGATTAGATCGATTAGATCCTGGAGATCTGGATCTAATCTTCGGGGATAATGCCTCAAATGTTTTACATGCTTTGATAAAATCTAGAGTTATTCGTTGACCTGAACAATTTAACTGTTTTGTTTGTTTGCTTGCTTAAGCAGCGGTGTTCATGGGTGACTCCTGGCTTGGTGCTCAGGGACCATGTGGTGCCGAAATCAAACCAGGGCCTCCCCTGTACAAAGCATGCATGCAGCCAGCCCTAAAAGCCATCCATCTCCTGAACCCGGAAAACATTTCAACTCTTAATACATTTCCATAGTGCTATCCTCAAACTGGGGGCCACAACCCCATGTGGGATCACATAAGTGAATGTGGGGGTTACAAAGACCTTGGCAATGGTAAAAGGCTTCTGCAGGTGCAATGACTGGAAATTAATTCCAGCTCCAATGCATTGTGAGCGGCAGGTATAGAGACACAGGAAGTGCTCACATATGTTGCATTTCTGGGGTGAACAGAAAGGGGTAACCCCTCCACACGGCTGGTGGTTGAGTGCTGGGGCCTGCAGAGGTGGTGCTACCTGGGCCTTCGTGATCCGAGCTGCGGGGCAGCAGAGTCACCCCAATCTGCTCAGAGACCTTCAGAGCAACACGCAGTGGTGCAACCATATGGTGCCGAGATCTAAGTCAGGTCCGGAATATGCAAGGAGTGTTCCCCTGTTCACAGAGCTGGCATCCTGCCCCAAGAACTAAACTTTGAACTGCATCTTAGTGTCATTAATTTACAGATAGTGACCACATGTGGCCTGTGGTACTATATTAGCACAACTCTAGGCACCTTGTCTCTAAAGGCCCTTTTCTCTCCAGATATGGGCTTGGCAGTGGTGTTCTGATACTTTGAGGTGATGGGGGCAATAACACTTTCAATAAATAAAATTCCACACAGAAACACAATATAGAAAAACCATCATGGTGGGGCCTGGGGTATGGCTCAAAGGGTAGAAGCAACTTAGCAAGGCCCTGTCTTCAATCCCCAGCACTACAAGCCCCCCCCACTCCAACATCACCAGTGTGACCCCAGTAGCCCTACATACTGATACCCGACGGACCAAACCACTGGCCACCAGGAGTGACTCCTTGCGTCCTTGGAATCTGTGGACTCTAAGATACAGTTGGTGGATGAGGTCACTGGTGCCCAATCTGACACAGAGACTTCGGGGAGTTACATGAGGTGGTTCAAAGGTGGCACCATACACAAACATTTAAAAGCTTACGTTTTAATTTCTCTTAAATTGCATTAGAAAAACACTGACTTACAAATATGACAGTGGTATAAATGTTTTGTTTTTTAAATCAAGATTTTAAGTTAAAAAATGTACAGGAAAACAGTCATGGATGTGAGTCGTAATTCAGGCCTCTCTGGGACAGACAGAGAATGACTGCATTCATTTGTGGAATATAAAAAAAAAACATAGGGCTGAAACGATAGCACAGCAGTAGGGCATTTGCCTTGCGCACAGCCAGCCCGGCCGAGCCAGGTTCGATTCCTCCACCCTTCTCGGAGAGCCCGGCAAGCTACCGAGAGTCTCTTGCCCGCATGGCAAAGCCTGGCAAGCTACCTGTGACGTATTCAATATGCCAGACACAATAACAACAAGTCTCAAAATGAAGACGTTACTGGGCCCACTCGAGCAAAAATCGATGAACAACGGGAAGACAGTGCTACAGTGCTAAAAAAAAATAATATGAGACTGACACCTAAGGACAGTAGAGACAAGGGCCAGGAATATTGCTCCCCACGAGTGGGGGAAGAAGGTAGCTGGGATAGAGAAGGGATCAGTAAGTCAATAATGGTTGGAGGGATTGCTCAGGATGGGAGGTGTGTGCTGAAAGTAGACAAAGACCAAACATGATGGCCTCTCAGTATTTGTATTGAAATAGAAAGTAGAGAGTAAGAAGGAAATTATCTGCCATAGAGGCAGGGGGAGGTGTAGGGTGGGGGTGGCAGGAAGGATACAGGGGACATTGGTGGTAGAAAATGCGCACTGGTGGAGGGTTGGGTATTTGATCATTGTATGACTGAAACCCAAACACAGAAAGCTTTGTAACTGTATCTCACAGTCATTCAATTAAAAAAAAAAAAAAGCTGCTCTGGTAGTTCAGAGAGATAGCAAGTGAGGTGGTATTATATATAGGAAGCGTCAAAGGGTCTGATCCGGGGATTAAGGGTTTAGATCTGCAGTGGCAGTATTGCCTGAGGGGTTGTTGGAAATGCGGAATCACTGGCCCATCCTGGCCCCATACATCCACATGCATATACACGCACCACAGGCATGGATACACAAACCCATGTGCTAGCATATGCACACACACGTGCACATTCAAGCAGGGGCTCCCCCTGGCTCTCTGAATGACCTGCTCTTCACCCCTGAGCTGGTCCAGACCCCCCTCCAGCAGACCCTGGTGTTGGTTCTGCAGAACCTCCTCCAAGTGGAGTCTTACTCCGGGCATCTCTACTCACAGGTGAGCAGTTAACTACTGGCAGGTAGGAGAGGACGGTTGGTGCCACAGGCTGTGCTCTTAGACCCCAGGTCTCCTGGCACACAGTGAGTGAGCCACAAACATGTGGACACTGGAAAGAACCTTCCATCGGGTGTGATGCCCAACCACCAGGTAAGTTCAGGGTGAGGGGCTTAGGCTGGCAGCAAGCGTCTCACCAGTCATGCACATAGAAAGAAGACCCCCCCCCCCCCCATCGTGCACCACATCGTCCAGGGAAGGCTAAGGCACCCAGCCAGCATGGCCGGGGCGGGGGGGGGGGGGCACTCGTGTACTTGACACGTTTTGTGGCCAGCTGGAAGGTGAGGACACAGGAGTAATACATGGGGGTGGGCTTGGGTGCTTTTTAAAGAGGGTGCCTTCATCTGTGTCTGAGTTTCAGTCATACAGTGACCATCTGATGAAGAACAGAGGCTTTTCCGGGGCCAGGAAGGGAGATGGGGTTCCCAGCTCAAATCCAGGAAACACGCACACCACTTTCCCGAAGGCAAAAGCCCAGCTGTGCCACATTCCTTGGGGCTTGACGCACCAGGCGCAGTTTGGACTTTATCTCCTGGGAAGCTGATGAGGTTAAGGAACAAGGGGCTTGCTGGGGTGAGCACATGACTGAGGGGTGAGAGGCTAGAGTCCTGGCCCAGGGCTCTGACCCACACCCCTGCCACTGGGCCCAGGCCCGCCCCACTTTCTCTGCGCTCCCCCTGAGATCCCAGATCCAACCGCACTGGCCTCCTGCCCACACTCCAGGCTGGCACGTGGCACAGAATCCCAACACAACAGGCCGGGAAGATTGTTTTCCCCCAGAGCAGTCTGCTACAGGCCCTCCAGCCCGCTGGCACCAGCCTCCACGAGAACTCATCTCACGGCCTGTGGCCCTTCACTCAGAGTTGATTCCCAGATCCCAAAAGTCCAGCACCTGTGGGGCATGGTGCCTCTCCTCAGGAGCTGCGTGAGCTGCTTTTCAAACAAAGCCATCCATTAAGATGAAATCATGTAAACTCAGACCCAGAAACAGGATGATGGGCCTCACTGCACTTGTTTTGCATGCAGTCGGCCCAGTTCAATCCTAGCACCACCGCAGACACAGAACTGAGAGTAGCCCCCTGAGCACCACCAAGTATGGACAAAACCCAGATAAACTACAAAGTGATGTCAATGAATGAATCCCCGATTTAAGACAAAGGCGTTATTCAGAGCCCTCCACGTCCCAATTGTTAACCAGTCACTGGCCTGCAGGTTAGTTCTCTGTGACTATAGCAGATAGGACAGGGGCCCCCTTAAGCCACCATCCCCAACGCTGCCCCCACTGCTGCTCACTTACAGTGAGTCACAGAGAAAGTGTTTACATCCCAGAAACTGGTGAACAGCCCCAGGCAGCGTTTCCCCTGCATAGCTGCTTTCCCTGCAGTCGTTAGAACAGCCCTGGCCAGCCCACCTCCTGCCAGCTGTGCCCTGTGCCCTGCTGCCACCCCACTCCCAAGTGAGTGCATGCCCCCTGCCTCCTGCCCACGCCGGCTCTAGCCTTTTCTTTCTGCACCCGCAGCTCCCACAGCACAATCGGTCTTGTCAGATTAGAGCTATCAGATGGGGGTCAGGCAGGGGTGCGGCTCTTCCCAAGAGCTATGCCGTGAGGAGACTATCTGGGGATGTCTGCTGGGTGGCCCACAGCCCCACCCAGAGCCTCACACTCTGGACTGGCTCCCCGGGGCATCTGGCAGTGTGACCGCAGGGGGTGCAGGTCTGAAGGCCAGGGGAGGGGCCTGAGGCAGAATACGGCCCATGTCCAACCAACCAATGCCACGCAGCAGGTGGCAGCCCACTCTGCTGGGCATCTCTCCAAGGAGCCTCGTCCTGCAGGCTTCTGTGTACCACCCACTAGGAGAGTCATTTAGGTAAACAAGGAGTTTACCCAAACGAGAGGAGTTTACCTAAACAAGAGAGCATGGCCCCTGCGTGCCTCCCTTTCAAACTGCTTCACACCAGTAAGGAGGCGCCCAGTTCTAGGCCAGTCATCAGAGAATTATTCCAGGGCCATGCTGGAACCAAGCCAGGTGTCCAATAACTGATGAATGGATCTTGAAGGTGTGCTGTAGAGACACCAGGGAATACTATGCAGCCGCAAGAAAGGATGAAATCATGTGATTTGCTTCAACTTAGATGGAACTGGAAGATATCATGTTAAGTGAAGTAAGTTAGTAGAAGGACAAGTACCAGATGATATCATTATCTGTGGTGTATAAAATGATAGGAATGCAAGGTATCAAGGCAGGGGATACCTAGATTACCCTGGATGACAGAAATGAGAAGGGCAGGGAAGGAAAGAATTGAGGAGAGTGGTAAGAAAAGATAAATAGGAGGTAACAGGGGTAGGAGTTGGGGACTTCGGCACATTGGTGTAGAGGTGTAGGAAACATATGTGTCTCTACCACAGGGCCAACAACACAAGCATGAATTCTTAACTACAATATAGCACTGCACTGTAGCACTGTCATCCCATTGTTCATCGATTTGCTCGAGCGGGCACCAGTAACGTCTCCATTCGTACCTGTCATGTGCTAGTGTAGCCCAGTGGCATCTGCTCACTCCAGGAACACGAAGTGAGACTTGTTGCTGTTTTGAACATATCAAATACGCCATGGGTAGCTTGGTAGATTCTGCCGTGCAGGCAGGATACTTCAGTAGCTCGCTAGGCTCTCTGAGAGGGATGGAGGAATCAAACCCAGGTCAGTGATGTGCAAGGCAAACGCCCTACCCACTGTGCTATCGCTCCAGCCCTAAACTACAATAACCAAACGTAACATGTGCCAGTTAAGGAAGGAGTCTCAGGGGGTGGGAGGGAGCCTGGGAACATCAGTGAAGGGAAGTTGACACTGGCGGTGGGGTTAGTGTTGGAACACAGTATGCCTGAAACTCCATTGTGAACAATTTTATAAATCACACTACTTTAATAATAAAACTAATTTTTAAAGGCAGCCCAATCCATACATCAGTACATCAGTAAGAGTCATGAGTCTGATCTGGGTCCCCAGGAATATTTCCCATAGCCTTTGAATTAGAGAAGAGAGAAATTCAAAAAGTAAAGAAGGAAGTATACAAAACACAAAGATTTGGTAGGATGAACTTTGAACTTTGTTAAAATTAAGAACTTCTGCTCATCAGAAGGCACCACAGTAGACTAACAAGGCACAAACTGAGCAGAGAATATTGGACTACATAGAACCCAGGACAGGGCCAAGGAGAGAGAGAGCTCTGGAGTGAAGGCTTTACATGCACAAAGCCTGGGCTCTGTCTTCTGAGAAGTGTGTCGGAACAAGCTCCGAGCAGAGGCCCTGAGCATCATCAGGTGTAGCCCAAACCTTACCCTCTGCCCTGCCAAAACCCACCAAAGTCACAGTAGGCTCATCTAGAATAAATAATTATAAATTAGTAGAGAAAGGCAGGCATGTCAATTTAAAACCTGCAAAAGGCTTGAACAGATTCTGAGTGGAAGAGGATTGAATAATGATCCAGTTAGCTTTGGGAAGGCAAACAGCCCTATTAGTCATTAAGAAGTGAAAATCAAAGCCACAGTGAATGAACTATCATTACACACCCAGTCAGACTGGGTAGAACTTTAGAAACAAAATGCACAAATGTTGCTGAGGGAACCAAATAAGTGAAACTCATTAGAATATAAATTGATACAATCTCTCTGGAAAATATTTTGGCAATAGCTTTCAAAGCTGAACATATACCTGCCTCATGACCCAGAAGTTTCCAGGTATATCCACCTGTACACACATACTAGAATGTCCATGACAGCTTTATCATCATAGCCCCAAACTGGAGATGACGCAGTATACATCAGTGTACAGTCACCGTAGCGACATCATGGAATGCTCTGCAGGTATGAGGAAGATCCTCCTAGAACCACACACAGACAACGGTAAGCACCTAGAGCCAGACCCAGGTACCAGAGAGCACAGACCACTTGCATCCAGTTTTGGATAAGTCACAGCATTGGAGACCAACCCCAGGAACAGAAACCTGGACTATGGGTTCCTTTGAGGAGGATGCCAGGGGTAGCGGGAGAGACACTTTCTAGAATCAAAGTTGAAGCATCACAATCAGGCCAGAGAGACAGTACAGTGGGTAGGGTGTTTGCACATGGCTGATTGAGGTTCTATTCAGGATATCCCTGGGCCCTGAGTAAGGCATAAGTACCACCAAGAGTGGTTCAAAAAAAGGAAAGGAAAGAAAAATTATAATAGTTTCTATATAGTTTCTCTTGTTAGATTGCAGGCTTTTCAGTAAGGGACCCTCCACCTTCCTTAGCACACATGCATAAGTGTGCACGCATATATGCATACACCATGTGCGCACACACACACACACACACACACACACACACACACACACACCTCTTTGTCTTCTGCCACCAGCCTGGAGGGAACTCCCAGAAGGGCCAACTAATGTCTGTGCCAGGGTGAATATTTCCTTTTGGCTTCAAATAAAAGATCCACAAGCAGTTCTTCCTTGTTGCTTTTGCCTACAGGCACCACAACCTGCAGTGTTGGGGATTGAACTCACAACCTGGCATGTGTTAGGCATGTGCTCTGCCGCTTGAGCCACATCCCCTGACTCCTCGTCCCTTTTAAATTTTAATTTTTAAACGCATCAGTCATTTTAGCTCTTCTATGTATGTACCAAGGACTATTCAAAGTGTGGCCTTAATACTTATCGAATCTGTTACCGATTCATTCATTCAACTTATTGATGTAGAATAATAATGACCGGGAGGGCTGGGAGGTAGTGCAAAGCTCTGAAGCACATGCTGGACACCCAAGGTTTGATCCCTCAACATAGCACTATCTTCTGAGCACTGCTGACTCTCGCATCAAACATCACTGGGTGTGAAGGAGGAGGAGAAGGAGAAAGGGGAGGAGAGCTCAGTGGACAAGAGCCCTGCTTTCATCCCTGGCACAATCCAGTCCCCCAGTACTGCCCAAAGCACTAAGCTATGTGTGTGTGCACTAAGCTATGAGTGTGTTCCCTGCCCCCCAAAAAGAAAGAAAAATGTTCTTGAGACCAGAGCAATAGAACTTTGTGTAGGATGTGACTGATCAGGGTTCAACCCTGGCACCCCATATAGTTCTCTGAGCACTACCAGGAATGACCCCTCAGTGCAGAGTCAGGATTAAGACCTGAGCACTACTGGGTGTGGTCTAAAAAACAAAAAATGAAGAGGAGAGGAGATGAGGGAAAGGGAGAGGAGAGGAGAGGACAAAAGATGAAAGAGGGGAGAGAGGAGGAGAGGGAGAGGATGGAATGGGAGGAAGGGGAGGGGAGAGAAAAGAGAATTCTCTAGTACAGAGAATTTAGCCTTTTTCTAACTGTGGCCCCTTTCAATCTCATTTCTTATGCTACCCTCATCCTACTGGTTGGTCCCCTCGTCTTTGCCATGACTCCCCCACCCCATCCCCATTTATGTGATTTTTCACCTGTGTTCCTCTTGGAATATCCTGGGATGCCCTGAGGGCCTCCAGGTGAGCAATGATAGTCTAATATATATTCCGTATCAGATAAAACTAAGCTTCTGTTGAACTAAATAACTAACCTTAATAACCTTGATAAAACTAACCTTAGGCAAAGGGCATATGTTTGTTCCACTACAGATGAGGAAATCAAGGTCCAGAGATAGTGCAAAGTTCAGGAGCACAATATTAAACAATGGATGCTGGGTCACAGGGTCAGCTGCTAGTCTGAGATTCCAAGTCAGATCCCACGTTCTCCCATAGCATCCATCCAGTGTAGCTGTGCCCTGAACCACATCACCTTGCAAGGCCAATGGAGAGGGAACCAATCTCTCCATCTAGACTGGCCAGCCTTGGGATGAGGGTTTCTGCTCCACTCTAGTGCCAGGGTCTGCTTTACACGCAGCGGGCAAGTGGGACCCGCCTGCAGATGGAGGGGAATGGCGTGCCTGCGTGGTTCTGCCTCCGTGTGGAGAGGAACCCTTCAAGCCTCTCCACCGGTGCCCCAACTCCACCACCACCACCACCACCACCCTCCAGATGTGCTAAACCCCTTTGGTCACTTTGGTTGTTGCCCTTGAGTTCTGGTTTACATATGGACTAGGAAGCGCTTCATAAAATGTTCTTTCTGTACGTGCACA
Source organism: Sorex fumeus (assembly GCF_029834395.1). NCBI lineage: Eukaryota > Metazoa > Chordata > Mammalia > Eulipotyphla > Soricidae > Sorex > Sorex fumeus. Next base: position 47,215,172 of record NW_026606129.1, on the reverse strand, counting down.
ATAGTTGGAAAGGGGGTGTTTAATCCAGGGCCCTTCCCCCCTTTACCCTCGAGCACGGCAGGAAAAGTTTGAGGGGTCCACAGCCCTATCTCCAGCCAGGCTCTCAGTGGGGCACTCAGACAGTGACAGGTGGTGGTCAAAGAACCCCGATCTCTCCAGGGAATTCTGCAGCCCACTACGGGCGTCACTGTACAGTGGCTGGCACCCGGCGCCGCCCCGCTCCTGGGCAATCCCGGGCGCCTTCCAGGCGGCAGAGGCCACGCGGGGTGGGGCTCGCCGTCATCCATTTACCAGCCTCGCCCCTCCAACTGGCGCGCCGTTAATGAGATTAGCAATTAAAAAGCGGGCGCGCGGCGGGCCCTGAGGCGCGGGGCCACCCCCAGGCCGAGCCGGGGCGGGACGGCGAGCCTGGCGGTGGCGCTCGGAGAGCAGAGCGCGCGGCGACCGAGCGGGACCGGTTCGCGCCGAGCAACGGGACCATGGAGAAAGGACGGCCGCTGTGGGCCAACCCGCTGCAGTTCGTCTTCGCCTGCATCTCGTATGCCGTGGGCCTGGGCAATGTGTGGCGCTTCCCCTACCTGTGCCAGATGTACGGCGGAGGTGAGTGCTGGCGCCCGCACCTGGGAACGCGCCTTCCTGGCGCCGCGGTGCGCGAGGCTGCGCGCTTGGACCGGGGCCCCAGGGTCCCAGACCCGCAAACGCAAAGCGCCTAAGTGATCTGCCCAAAGTGACAACGCCGAGAATCAGGGTCCCCAGGACCAGCTCCGGCTGCAGCCAGAGGTTCCCATGCTGCCCTCAGCCGCATCCCCGGGCCCCCCGAGCCCCGCCGGTCCCCACCACCCAGGTCTCCCCTCCCCGGGTTGTCGCTCCGGGAGCCGCGGGAAACAAGCGCGGGACGCGGCGCTTCTGCGGCACCGTCTGGTGGGCACACTTGCCTACAAGTGTGAAAAGTCGGGCAGGAGGTGTCTGGTTCGACAGAAACTCGTTTTACTACTCGGATCCGAACTACACTCCTGACCGCTTAATTTGAAAACAGATTCCAAAAGGATCTTCAGCCTTTTTTTTTCTTTTTTTTTTTTTTAAATGAAAAGTTGCTTTGGGTTTGGAACTACATTAGGCGGGAAACGCAGGTCATTGTTTTGTTTGGGGTTTGTTGTTTCTACGTTGATTTTTGTCTTTACAACTGTTTTGGCTTAGCGCGGGCGGCGGTTCGCTCAGGTCATAGCGGGACTCGCGCCCTCCCCTTAGAGTCTGAAACTCAGGTGTTTCTTGGGGACCTCTGTGAAAACCGAGTGCCCGTTCGGGAGGGAAAATGACAACAGGGATCCAAGTGTCAGCATTCAAAAAAATATTTTTTTTAATGTACCAGTAGCTCCATTTCTAGAATTCGACCTAAAGGAGGAACTCAGCAGAATTCTGACAGCAGGTGGAAAATAAAAAAATAGGTGTCCCTCTTCCAATAAAAATAGGAAGCTGGAAGCTTCCCAAGTCCTCCACTAAAGGGGCTCCATTGCTTCAATAAACTTGGACCCACTGTGCAACTGCAGTCCTTTGCATCCACTGAGATGGAGTTTTTTTTATAAATTTTTATATACCTCTTTCTCGTTATCACGTATTAAGTAGAAGGAGAAGTCAATGCAAAACAAAGATCTCCGTTATGCTTCAAGGAAATCAGAGAAAAGAGAATGAGAAAAACATACCAAGATGTCAATAATATTTACCTCTGCTGGCTTGCCTTGGAGCATATCTATTTTATGTCTTTTATAATCACCATAACTTATTTTTTTGCCATAAAGATAATGTAAGATGTTTGACCAAAGCATTTACAAAGTTTAACCCACTCAAGACCACAGCCTAAAACACTGCTCCCCTTCCACATCTGCTTCAAAAAAAAAATCCACCATAAGTTAATCCTGTTTTTTTTTTTTTGTAAGAGTGCGTGTTTTATTCTGATTCCATTTTTATTTGAAGAGCACAAATACAGCATAATGATGGGAAGGACATGGGCTGCCATATGCTTTACAGCTTCATGTCTGATATTTGGAAAGATTTACTTGTCAAGATGAGATTTTGAGTTCCTGTGCTCAGGTTACCTTGTTGTGTTATCCCCCCACGTTATCCAACCAGGTGAGCCTTGCTCTCAAGTGACTGTCTAGTTCCTTGTTTCTAACAGCACCATCATCTGAATGGTCTACGGTGGGGTGCAAACAGCAGTGCCATTCTGAAGTGGATTATATATATATAAGGAGTTGCTAGGGAAACTACCAGTGCTCCAGGACCCAGGAAAAAGAAGAAACCTTATGCAACAGAATATACTTTGACTGCATGGGTGGATGCTTGACATATGGACACTGGAAAGAGCAGGGACTGGAGGGCAGATGAGTGGATGCAGGAAGGAAAGCCTGGGATACATGTATGGTGTTGGATGGATGGATGGATGGATGGATGTGTGCATGCATGGCAAATGGATGGATGGAAGGAAGAAAGCATGGGTGGAGGAGGCTTTGGGTGAAAGGATGGATGTATGCATACGTGCATGCATGATGCATGGATGAACAAATAGGTGAGTGGCTAGGTCAGGTGGACAGCTGTGGACTGAGTATGTGGTGTCCTATTTATGCCTACCATGAACAGACCAAACAGCATATCCTGGCACAGCAGGTATATTCCCATCCCATTTTCTTTTTTTTTTTCTTTTTGGGTCACACTCAGCATAGCACAGGGGTTATTCCTGGCTCATGCACTCAGGAATTACTCCTGGTGGTGCTCAGAGGACCATATAGGATGCTGGGAATCGAACACGGGTCGGCGGCGTGCAAGGCATACACCCTATTCGCTGTGCTATGGCTCCAGCCCCTCCCATCCCATTTTCTGCCACTCCTCTTCCAGGCCCCCATCCCATTCTGCACAATTCTCTGCCTCCACACTTTGCACATGCTGTTTCCTCTATGTGGGATGCTCCTGTTAGCCTGAGGAGTTCCTTTCCTCCCTGTAGGTCAGGCCAAGCTTCTCTGTCCCTGACTATCCCCACTGCCCATCAGGTCAACTGAGCACCTGATCAGAAGGACATACCTAGTTTGCGTTTTCTAAATTGAGCACGGACCCCGTCTCTGTGAAGTGGTAGGGTCAAAAGAAGCACCCCAACATACTGTTTGGATAGGCAAGCACAGTCCGGTATGAAAAAAGAGCAGGGCATCGTGGTGGGGTACTGGAGCCTCTCACGTGCAGTACCTTTGTATTATTTAGTGATTGTTTCTGCAGTTTACTCACCTGTCAGGAATAAGTCAGCTGCATCATTAAAGACTCCAAAGAGATGTTTAACTTCCTTCTCAACAGAGTCTGACCCGTGAGCCTGCATCAAACAGAACCCTGAATAAACCTCAGAGTCCTGCTGTGATAAAATATTTCCCAGAATCAAAGGGATTAGGGGTCGAGGCTCATTTCCCTGGGGCTCTACTGGGACCAGGGAAGCCGGTTCCCTTCCTGCTCTCTGGGCCAGGCCCCCAGGAGGAATGTTAATTCGGAAGATTACATTCCGGGTACCAGCCACCTCTGCACACAGCCGCAGGCCTGAGGACAGACCACAGCCCAGGAGCTGCCCAGAGTCCCTTCTGGGAAAGGTTGGTGGGTCTGTTTTGGCAACCCTGTCAGAGTCTAGGGCAGGGGTTGCGCAGGAAGAAATGGCCTTCCAGCTCATGTGTGGAAGATAACCATGCCAGCTGGATTCGTTTATTCTACCTTACTTGTGATTCGTTTTTATGTACAACGCTTAGATCATAGAAGCCATCTGGCTGGTAGGAATGTGGGTCGCTTTCTCCTGTCATTTTCCATGTGGGATTTGTATCATTAAAAAGGAATGTCTGAGGGCACCAGTGATGCTGTGGGTCATTCTCAGACTGGACCCCCACTCCCCCTTCTCCTTGGCTCTGAGGCTTTGGGCTTCCTGTTGCAAACTGGAGACTGCACCCGCCCGAGACAGACCAGCAGGGAAGCTCCACAGGGCACATGTGCTCCTCCTCCCTCATCCGTACTACCGCTGCCAACCCCAGTGCCCACTCATAAGGGACGCCCTGCTCCCTGCCACCTTCCAAGGCCTCCAGCTGCTGGAGCAGCGGGCGCTGTGCCTGGCACACAGTTGGGTTTGGAAGGGAGAGGCGGGACCAGCCATGTGGCACTTGCTGATCTCCAGGGTGGACAGCTGCCATGGTGGGTTTTGAATGTGCACCATGTCTTCGCATGCAAAACCTGGACGCGATAGATACGTCACTGCTCCAGCAGCAGGTGCCAGCCAGACCAGCATCCCACCAGCCTCCTCCATCGTTCAGGGCCTGATGGAGCTGGAGACTGAGCCCCACCAGGTCATCCCTGTGTGTGCTCCACAAAGGTGGTTACCCTGGGGAAGGGGGGGGGTGCGCGAACATGAGAACACCCCTCCTGCACAGGAAGGGCCCTTACCCCGAGCCAAAATTTGGGAATAACTCAGGAAGAAGGACTGAGTGGCAACTGTGTGTGTCTGTCCATGCAAGTCTGTGTGTCTGTGCATGTGTGTGTGCATATCTGTGTGCATGTCCATGCCTGCCTGTCAGGCTGTGTGGATGTCTTTGCACTCAGGCCCAGCTGTGTGTATTTGTGTGTTAGTGCACTCACATCTTGCTGAATGCCCGTGTGCGTGCCTATGTGCATGTCAGGCTGTATATGTGTCGGTGGAATCAGGACAGGAACCTGACTTTCAGAAATTGTGAAGGAGCAAATATATAATTTTCAAAGTGAGCTCAAGATTTGGGGCTGCTGGTATGTCCCCCCCCCAGAAAGTTCGTCCTTCCCTCCTGCCCTGGTTTCTGGGCTCCATCCTGGTACCAGCAGGGCTGCCAGAAGCTATGCCTGAGCCAGAGTGTGACGCATCCCCGCAGGGCTTTGATGCTGCACAGCAACCCCCCACCCCTGCAGCTCCTGTCCCCCACTAGCAACTGCAGAGAGGGAAAGTGGGCTTGTGGAGGAACAAGGTACTCAGGTCTTCTTGGAACACTGCCCTGGAGTGAAGGCAGTGTAGGAGAGGGCAGCCCTTGCTCAGTGCCCAGCTCTGAGCTGCCGATACACAGGGCTCTGCACCATGTGGCTTTGGTGTGTGTGTGTGTGTGTGTGTGTGTGTGTGTGTGTGTGTGTGTGTGTGTTTATCCACAACCATCTTCTCTCCTGGGAGGGATCTGACCTGGCACCCGCAGACACCCACCTGTGACAGTCCCCTCTACACTCTGGTTCCCCCCAATCTCCCCACTTCACTCAGTCGGATGCACCGCCTGACTTCACCCTCTCCAGAACCTCCTCTACCCTAATTGAAAGCCTCTTCTGTACACTCCTTGGCAGTCTAACTGGGCACTGCATGGAGGGGAGCACAGTGGGGGCAGGGTGCAGCTGCAGTGGGGAGGACCCCTAGTCGGGCTGCAGCTACAGAAGTCACTCCCCACCCCCACCCTAGTGTTAACATTGCAGGGAGTTTGACCCTGGGGTCTATGTCTCATCCCCACCCTCAAATCCTGATTGTTGGTTTCTAAGGGGAACAATTGAAGTTTGAAGGCTCCCCGGGGTCCTCGCTGGACATCAGGCTAAGAATCACATTCCTATATCCTTTCTCAAACAGAAAGCGTGCAGGGAAATTAAACAATAACCAACATAAATGTCTAGGCTCTTAGCTCAGTCATTCAGTCAGTGGTCACTGGTGCTGTTTACAGACTGCCAAGCTATAGTGTGTGTGTGTTGGGGGGGGGGGGTGGCACAGTTTAGAGCGGTGGTGATTAGTGATCACCCTTGGTCGGGAGAAGTACAAAAAAGAGTCCTGTACTGCAGCAGAGCCGGAAGTGTTTTCAGTGAGGGCTTTACTGAGATCAGACATAAAGAAGGACCTAGCTGTTCAGAGAGCCAATCCAGAAGGCCTCTGGCTGTGGCAACCATGAACCTAGACCTGAACAAATGAGCTGAAGCTCACCAGAGACATTCCAGGCAGAAGACACCTCTCTGTGGAAAGGCCAGCGAGCAGAATTCACTGGAGAGGAGTGACTGTGAGCACCAGGAGGCTGTGCCCTGTGGGAAAGAGCCAGGACAATGGCAGGCGAGGCAGCTGGAGGGGAGAAAAGGTCCCAGAGGAAGCAGAGCTGAAGGGCCTTGGATAACAGGCTAGGAAGATGTTGGAGCAACGTTGCAAAGTGCTCTTGAACAACCTATTGGTATGTGTGTCTAGGGCCATAAAAGCAATATAGATCCATGGCAGAGAATTTGGAAAAATTTGCAGAGAGGAAATAAGAAAATATTTCAAACGTCCAGCACTGTGTCAGTCACGATAACACATTTTTCTTTAAAACAAATTAATCCATAGTTGGGCTGGAGAGAGTGTACAGCAGACTGTACACTTGCCTTGCATGCTGCTGACCTGAGTTTGATCCTGGCACCAAATATGCCCCACCCTGGACCTCACAAGCAGTGATTCCTGAGGCAGGAGTAAGCCTTGACCATAGTCAGGTGTGGCCCAAAAGCAAAAATAATAATGTTTTTTATGTAACTTAATGTCATGCATTTTTTACTTGTTATAGTTTCCAAAATCAGTTAACATTCTTTGAAAATATGAACTTTAACAGCTCTGTACTTTTTATTTATAGATATAATGTCACTTAAATTTATCCATCCTTCAAGGTCGCACTTGGAAGTATTTATAGCTTCTCTCTATTTAACCCAAATGGTTACCGCCTATTAGTAGAAGAATTCGATCATTTTATATTTACTATCTTGTGTTCTTTTTATCTCATTGGTACCCCTTGCTGTTTCCTTTCTGTTGTTGTTATTGATGGGTTTTGTTTTGATCTTTTACAATATCATCTATTTCTTTCCCTTTTACTTTTTTTGTAGTGGCTTTGAAAATATAAATCCCACTTAAAGTTTGACTTACAAGTGAACTTATTTTCTCTAGTTGTAAGTATTAAGAATGAAATGCTACCCACTGATTCCGTGCCAGGAAAGCTGAACATTTTAGCATACGTTATCTTCTTGTAATGTCCCCATGCACTTTCTAGGGCCCAGAGCTATAGTACAGTGGGTGGGGCACTTACCATGCACATGGTCAACCAGGTTTAATCCTTGGCACCGCATATAGTTCCATGAGACTGTCAGGAGTGAACCCTGAGTGCATAACCAGGAGTAAGCCCTGAATACCACCAAGTGTGATCCCTAAACAACAAATCCCATTTCCCTTCCCAATATTTCAAATCTATTCACACAGTAGATTTTAATAGTTACATCTTCTCATTTGAGAATTACACTTTCCCTTTCTGTTACTTTATCATGATGCTAACAACATTGTTTTCAGAATCTGTCCTGCTCAGTTTACTTTTTGACCTTCATTCACTCTTTCGTAACACAACTTCATCGGTGAATTCCTTATTTCATAGCGGAGTTCCTTATACAGCACTGCAGTTCATTGGCAGCTTTTTTTTTTTTCAGAACCATTGGCAGGTTATTTTTTCAGAAATAGTAAATAGATGGTTCATGTTCTAAGCATCCCCCCAAATAGTTTTCCTTTATATCACACATAAAATAGCCATAATAGTTGGTTTTGTTTAAAACTTTTTAGAGTTTTTTTATTTCATGTGAATTTTTCACATTTTCAATTCTGCAAAGATCATATCCTTATTTATTCTTTGTTTATTCATAGGTATCCTATTTTAAGATCCTATATAAAATATCTGTCTCAAAAATTGCAAGTTATGTCTAGTCTTGGTCAGCTTTGTGTCTGGCAAATATTCATTTCCAGCCAATGTCTCATCTCTTTACTCTGATGTTGTCTTTCACATAGCACATGTTTAAAATAATTTTATCATTCATTTCATTCACAGATTATGCTTCTAGGACATCTTTACCTAGTCCAAGTTCATAAAATTTCTTCCTAAGAAACATTTTTTACTTTATAACACAAAAGAAACAAAAATCAAAGAGAACAATAAAAGGATAAACTTTTTTTTCTGTTTTCTTCTATAAATTATAGTGTTGTATAGATTAGAGCTGTCCATATGGAGTTTTTTTTAATGAAATATGAGATGTGAGTGAGGTTCATTTTTCCTGTCTTGTTCTAGCCTTATTATTTGAAAGACAATTGCCTTGAAAATCCACAGATCTTATGTGTCTGAATGGTTGGAGTGTAGTTGTCTGTGATTGTGTCTGGTTGGCTGGTACAGATAACAGAAGTTACTGATGGGCTGAGTAGACCTCCCACCTGGATCCTAGACCCTAAATTTCTACCCTTGCATTGGGCAGTGGGCCCCCAGCTGCCCATCACAAAGGAAGTGGGCAGGGACCTGGCCAGGCTCCAGTGTCACTGTGAACACTCAGGATGCAAACAGTTTCTTCTGATAACCCTTAAGGCTCTGAGTGTGGCTCCAAGCACACCTGCCATCATCAGGTCTCCTGCAGGGGAGCCCCTAGTGTCTTCTTCGTCCCCATGAGGTTGATAGGAGTCTGGTGAGGTGTTGCCACATGGTTCTGTGGGGCAAAAGGAGATCATAGTCATACCGATTTCAAAGCAGAGTTGGAAGAAGTGAGGGATGGGGGATAATGCTGGAAATGGGAATATTGTGTTGCATTTGATGTGGCCCCCTCTGGGCATCCATGCTCATGGTATCCATTTGGTGTCAGTGACCACAAAGCTACTCCTGGCATTTCATTTGCCAAGGAAGCCAGGCTTTGTCCCTCTTCTATGGTCAGGGAGGACACTGATCACTATCTCAGTGTCTGAGGCCTGGGATGACAATGCCAAGCTCCTCTTTTCAGCAGAATGTTAGGTGATACTGAGGGACCTACTGTGGTCTGGGAATGCTTGTGAGTGGGGGCACAAGGGGGACAGAGGACAGCGCAGGTATAAATGGGAGGAAGGACACTACTGGAAAAAGCCCAACTTCACAGTCATGTGTATCTCTTCCTTACTCCCTGATACTGTGTACGCTGGGTTTGACTTTATCCCAAAATCCTATCCTCTTCTTTATCTGCTCCTGATTCCAGGTCCACTGTGAAGGAGTTGGGTGGGGTGGGGGTGGGGTGCTGGTTGAGAGAGTGTGAAGGAGGAGGGAGTCTCTCTGTGGCAGGATAGATTTAATGGGGGCCTGGAAGCAGGCTGCCGCCTCTGTCCCTGTGTCTGGCAGAAGGGAGACCCATCCACACCCCCTGGCTCCAACTATGAAGAAGTTGATATTCTTCAGATGGCTTCTTGGGAATCCATGGATTTAAAAAACTAAGTTAATTAATAAAATGTTTATAGTCCAGAGTACCCTTCATCCAAATGAAGTTTTAGGCTGGAGGTTACTTCATATAACCTACATACCTACCATGAAGGTGCTTTGTAACAGGAAGCTGAGGACCCTGATCTCTCATACCTGGATTCCAAGCTCTGACTCATCTCTGGCTTTTAGGTTTTATTTATTTATTTATTTATTTATTTGAGGATGGTGGTTGTGGTGGTGGTGGTGGTGGTGGTGGTGATGGTGGTAGTAGTGGTGTATGAATCACAGCCAGCAGTGCTCAGGGCTTTTCCTAGCTCTGTGTTCAGGGATCACTCCTGATGGGGTTTGGAGCACCATACACAGTGCTGGGGATCGAACTGGAGTTGGCTGCATGCAAGGCAAGCTCCTTATCATCTATACTGTCTCTTCATCCCCCTGTCTCGTATCTGAAGATGGCATGACTGAAGGAGAATTATGAAACTCTGGAAAATTCTGAGGCAGCTGCAATTCCTGCCTGGATTCTCAATGACAAGAAGCAAGGATGCTAAGCCCCCACCCAACCCCCATCCCACACTCAGTTCAGGGCCTGCACCCTTAGAAGTGCTTAGTGAAGTCATACCCCTCCCTCTTGTAGGGCATCTTGGGGAGGAGTCCAAAGCCCAAAGCAAATATGTGGAGGTCAACTAGTGGATTGATTCAGGGATGATATTAAAATGTGTGGGCTGGAGCGATAGCACAGCAGTAGGGCCATTTGCTTTGCGTGCGGCCAGCTAGCTGAGCCGGGTTTGATTCCTCGATTCCTCTGCCCCTCTCGGAGAGCCCAGCAAACTACAGAGAGTATCTCGCCCACATGGCAAAGCCTGGCAAGCTACCCGTGAAGTATTCGATATGTCAAACACAGTAACGAGTCTCACAATGGAGACGTTACTGGGCCCGCTCAAGCAAATCGTTGAACAATGGGAGGACAGTGCTACAGTGCTATTAAAATGTATAACAATGGAGTGTTCCAGCTCTGATCATCATTAAATAAAATACAGACTTTTTTTTTACTATAGAAGGAATGAGGGTTTCTGAAAGTGGGACTGGGACATCTGAGACAGTAGTGAAGCACTCAAAGTGCTTAGGACAGCAGGAATTTACTACCCAAAAGAAATATTCTAGAAGTTTTAACAACTAATGTAACTGCGTGTCATTTATGAATGAATGGACAGAGACAAATGGATGATGAGTAGTTGCTAGGATAGATGACGGTAGGAAGATGTGAAAGGGTGGGAGAATTTACAGTTATAGGGTAGAGGATAAATGGTAAATTAGGAAGATGGATTATGAGGGAAAGAAAAAGAAGGATGGATGAGTTGATGGACAGGTAGGTGGATGGGTAGATGAATCAACAGATGGACAAATGGATGGATAATGATGAATGGGTAGATTTACAAGTGGATGGGTAAATGGTTGGGTAAGTAAATGGATGAATGAGTGGATTGATGAATGGGTGGATGGATGGGTATATTTTTGGGCGGATGCATGGGTGGATGGATGGACAGGTGGGTAGGTGAATGGAAGATGAATATATGAATGATAAATGAGAGTAATGATAGGAAGATGGATGTGTGGGAAAACAGCAGAGTATGAAGACAGAGGATGGAAGAAAGATGGAAGAATGGATAGATGGAGGTGTAGGAGAGTGAATGGCCAAAGGGGAAAGACTGGAGAAAGGAGGAGAGTAACGGATGCTAGCACAGAGGTTGGTTAGCTACTGAGTCAAGTTCCCTGGGGTGATGGCCTGGCTCTGTCTGTACCCCCACAGGAAGCTTCCTGGTGCCCTACATCATCATGCTCATCGTGGAGGGGATGCCACTCCTGTACCTGGAACTGGCCGTGGGCCAGCGCATGCGGCAGGGCAGCATTGGCGCCTGGAGGACCATCAGCCCCTACCTCAGTGGTGTTGGTACGTGAAGGACTTCTGGATCCTATCCTACCTGGACACTGCCATACGGTGTCTGGTAGTCAGGGTGGGGAACGTCCACTGGAAGATCTGCTGGAGCGAAAAAGACCTCGAATGGGGCAGATGAATGGCACAGAGAGGGTGCCATAGTGTGTGTGGGGGGAAAGGGCTAGCTTTTTTTTTTTTTAATTTGTCTTCAGCTGTGCTCAGGGATCACTCCTGGCAGAGCTCAGGGGGACAATAGAGGGTATCTGGGATCGAACCCAGGCCAGCCACGTGCAAGGCAAGTGCTTTACCCACTGTACTATCTCTGTAGCCCCATGAGGTGGGGGGCTAGGGGGACGGCGGGGCTAGCCTTCTGATTGTGCATACCCTGGGGAGTTGAAGCACCTTACTTCTCACCTCTGAGCCTCAGCTTGCTGATCACTGGAGGGAAAACTATTCCTCAAGGGCTAGCAACGATTCTGGAATGAGGTTTAACTGTTCCATGCTAATTAGTAATCGTAAGTCACTCTCTTTTCGTGAGCAGCTACTGTGTGCCAGGGCTAGGCTAGACCACATATATGCGTGGGCTCATTTAATCCTCAGCACACCAGTGAACGTGGGAGCGGAGAGCATGAATAGCTCCCGTGCTTGGGAGCTGTGGTGCACTGGACAGCAAGGAGGGAAGTCCTCAGCCCCTCCTCTCCTCTGCTGCCTCGAGCCTTGGCACAGGCACCTGCCTTGCACACCTTCACCCTCCAGGGCACCGCTGCAGGCAGAAGGGACTTTGACCAGCAACGGCCATGGCCTGGCCCAAGGCAGGCAGGAAGGCAGGTGGTGTGAAAATAACCAGAGTTTCCAGGGCAAGGTGGCTGGTACGTGCCCTGGTCTTGGATGCAGAAGAAACACAGCAGCGCCTCACAGATAGACCCTTCCAAATCCAACGAACTGCCTTCCCATTCTGAATGGCCATTCACTTATAAGGCAGAGATGTGGGCTTCCTCGTCTCGCCCAAAGAAGCAAGCCCTGCAGGCTGCTCGGAGGCAGCATGTGGGGGGTAATAGGACAGAAACCAGATGTTCGTGCCAAGTGGTGCCAGTCAATATTTAACAGCCAGCTCTGGGCGGCTGGGGGAAGGGACACCTGACTTGTGGCCTTTGCCGACACTTACAATGGCAACACTCCCACTGTGACCCAGAGCAGCAACACCCCCGCCCCTGCCCCACCCCAGGGTTCCTGCAGGACTGAACAGATCAGGGACTCGACTCCTCACACCTTTGTCCCTTGTCACCATAGGGCAGGTCTTGCCCCCACTGACCGAGCTGAGGAGCACCAAGGAGGAAACTTCTATCGAAGCTTCTCTCAGCTAAGAGAAGTGCTTGAGAGTGATGGCAGAGCTTTGTACACTGGTTCTGGGTCCTGCTCTGCTGTTTAGCAGCTAGTGATCTTGGACAATGTCCCTCAGTTTTCCCCTCTGTCAAATGGGAATGATCTGGCCCTCCTCTCACCACCGTTGTGAGGGTCTAAATCACATGGAAGGTGGGCTGGAGAGATAGTACAGTTCAGTAAGGCAACTGCTTTGCATTTATTTGACCCCGGTTCAATCCTTGGCACCCCCATGTTGTCCCCTGAGCCCCACCAGGAGTGACCCATGAGCAGAGAGCCAGGGGTAAGCCTTGAGCAAAGCCAGAATTGACCCCAAAACAAACAACAACAACAGCAAAACATAATCACATGGAGAGGGGGCAGAGCGATAGTACAGGGGTAGGGTGTTTGCCTTGCATGCATTATCCCGGATTCAATTCCCGGCATCCCATATTGTCCCCTGGAGTGAGCCTGCCAGGAGTGATCCCTGAGCACTGCAGGGTGTGACCCCAAAACAAAACAAACAAACAAAAAATGCTTCTTAAGCACATGGAGAATCTAAAGCACATACTTAGACTGTACCTGGCACTCAGATCTCAGAGATGCTCACCTCCATCCTAGAAAATGATGGCGAGGGAGGAAGGTGAGTTATCCTTAGACAGTGCTCTCTCCAAGCCTCCAGACCCTGCACTGGCCTTCAGTGCCCCCCATTACAGGGACTGGTGGAGGAGCTGTGCTCAGCGCCCCTCTGTCCCCCGCAGGCGTCGCCAGTGTGGTGGTCTCCTTCTTCCTGTCCATGTACTACAACGTCATCAATGCCTGGGCCTTCTGGTACCTGTTCCACTCCTTCCAGGTGAGCACGGGAGGGAGGGAGGGAGGGAGAGGGCGGTGTCAGGGCTGGAGGTGGAGGGTAAGGAGAGGACTGGGGGAGACCAGGTTACCCCAAACCCAGTTGGGGGTGGGGGGCTTCTGAACCTGGGATCCCCGGCCCCGTAGTTGTCAACCCTCTCTCTCACCTGGGAAGTTTCCATAGATGGTTGGGCAGGTTGAACACTGCACAGTGCTAGTCCAAGGGAGAGGTGGCAACTCCCTACCGGCTGCTCTCCTTCCGGGGATGTCTACTGAGTGAGACAGTGTCCCCAAAGTCAGCCTGCACAAGCCTTTGTGGGGGTATGTGTGAATGTGCATACATGTGGGAAGCATGTCCACAGCATGTCCACCCTGCCGTCAGGGTCACACTAGGGTAGGAGGTGCCCAGGTATTAGAAACCAACTGCTGCAATGTGGGTCCCGAAGAAACCTGTGGAGAGAGTGGTGGGGTGAACGCCACTCTGGGCTGCCCCCATCCCGGGCACCAGGCCAGCCTTGACTCTCTGGGACGCTGAGGAATGCTTAGGTGAATGAACTCAGTCAGCGAACTGGGCTGTCCACACCTTCCCGGGCTTCCTGCCCCACCCGCCCAGGTCATCTCCTTAGAAAACTTCCTGCTAGGAAGTCTGAACCACCCTAAGCTGAGCCTATCATGCAGGCAGGCTTCAACACTGATACCCCCTCCGTCTGTGGAGAATCCTGAACATTCCTCTCTCCCACCTGGGAAGTTTCCATAGATGGTTGGGCAGGTTGAACACTGCACATTGCTAGTCCAAGGGAGAGTGGCAACTCCCTACAGGCTGCCCTCCGTCCGGGGATGTCTACTGAGTGAGACAGTGTCCCCAAAGTCAAAGGAACAGATCCTTTTGTTCTAACAAAATCTTAATAATTGGAGGATCTCTGCAAGCTGAAAATGAAGTGTGTCAGGCCAGAGAGATTGTACAGGAGTTAAGGCCTTCCACATGACTTGCCAGGTCCAATCCCCAGCACCCCATTTGATCTGCCGAGTACTACCAGAAGTCATCCCCGAGCACAGAATTAGGAGTAAGCCTTAAGCACCACCAGGTGTGTCCCAACTCCCACAAGAGAGAGAGAGAGAGACGGACAGACAGAGACAGAGAGACAGAGTGAGAGAGAGACAGAGAAAGACAGAGACAGAGAGAGACAGAGAGACATCTTAGCATTTACCTGCTTTTGTCTAGTTTGACGCAGGCTCGAACTAGACAAGTAGCCAAGGCTAGACCCTGAGTCTTCACAAGACAGACGTTACCTCCTTCCACCGCACTGAGAGCCAGCAGAGGTGATGGCTCAGTGCGGGCTTTAGCATCGGGGATGGCCGCAGCATCATAGAGGGTGTCAGGTAAAGGAGAGGGCATGCGAGTCCTTGGGAGAACTGTCTGGCTGCAGGTCTGTGCTGCTAGGCCCAGCAGTGGGACGACAAGGGTCGCTGACTGGCCTCTGCCTGGCCTGGTTGGAGGAATTACTAGCTACACGGCAGTGAGTCCTGAGTGTTCCAAACTGGTTGCCTCTGTGCTGCCTGCTATGGTTGGGCGCGGGGGGGGGGGGGGGGGGGGGGGTGTCCACGTTTGACTGTCACAGATGGCCTGACCATTGTCCCTTTGATCTAGCCTTGCCCAAACACCAGAGCCCAGCAGTCCTCCGTACACACCTGTGGGATGTCAGGGAACAAAGGATCAGAGAGATAGTCCAGCGGGAACGGCATTTGCCTTTTATGCGGCCAACCTGGGTTCTATCCCCGGCACTCCGTATGGTTCCCCAAGCCCGGCCAGGAGTGACCCTTGAGCTCAGGGGCAGGAGTAACTCCTGAGCACTGCCAAGTGTGGTCAAAAACAAAACAAAACAAAATGTGGCTCCCACTCCCCCCAGCCCCACCTGTGTTCCCAGTATACCGTGTTCCCCTGCCCTGTGGGAACCCTCCTGGGTGCTCCCCTTCCTAGAAGGACCCGTTGGCCTCCTGTTGGCCTCCTGTGCAGCCCCCGCCCTGCCTTCAGCCCTCCTCTCTGTGTAACAACTACAACGCTTTCTTCAATCCCAAAGGACCCCCTGCCGTGGTCCGTCTGCCCGCTGAACAGCAACCACACGGGCTACGACGACGAGTGTGAGAAGGCCTCCTCCACACAGTACTTCTGGTACCGCAAGACCCTCAACATCTCGCCGTCCATTGAGGAGAGCGGGGGCGTGCAGTGGGAGCCGGCACTGTGCCTGCTCCTGGCCTGGCTCGTGGTGTACCTGTGCATCCTGAGAGGCACCGAGTCCACAGGCAAGGTGAGCTCAAGGGAGCAGGCGGGGTCCGTCTGCAGCTGGCGGAAGGGGGGAGGGGGCATTGGGCAGAAGCTGTGCTGGGCTGCAGGCCAACTGGTGGGGCTGATACAAACCGACTACCAGCAGCGCTTGCAGTGCAGTGCCCCCCCCCCCCCATCGTGGAATTCCCTCTTTGCCAGTAACTAACAGCGACCAGCCAGTCTAGCCCTTGCCACCACCCCCACCCCCAACCCCCCACCCCAGAGGCATGGAGACACACCTGCCAGGCAGCAATGAAGGCTTTGAAAACTTTAATTTCTTTTTTTTTTTTTTGCTTTCATTTTTTTGGGGGGGTGGGTGGGTCACACCTGGCTATGCTCAGGGGTTACTCCTGGCTCCGCACTCAGGAATTACTCCTGGTGCTGCTCGGGGGACCACATGGGATGCTGGGAATCGAACCTGGGTCAGCCGCATGCAAGGCAAACACCCTACCCGCTGTGGTATAGCTCCAATCCCTGAAGGCTTTGAAAACTTTAGCTAGGACCAGGGAGATGGCTCAAAGGGCTGGAGCACCGGTTTGATGCTCAACACTGCATGGTCCCCTGAGCATTACCCCTGACTCCCTCAAACCAAACACAAGAACAGAAAAGTAATAAGTAACTGCAGATGTCCCCCAAACCTGAGCCACTGGTTGTGACTTGACTGGACATCAGGAGCACCCCTCTTGGGACTCTGATATCCTGGTCAGGGACGTGGCTCTGCAGTAGCCTCCAGGCCTCGTGTGTGTGGGTTTCTGAGTTTGAACCCTACTACAGAAACTAAATTCTGAGAACTCTGACTTCTAGTCTCCCTCACCCCCCAAGGTTCTGGAGCATCAGTGGGACTGAGCACCTGAGAACGAGAGATTTAAGAGCATCCCCAGATTCCAGCATGCAGCCTTGCTTGCAAACTTCTGCTATGAGTGGCTTCTAATGACCCACAGATGGGGCTGGAGTGATAGTACAGTGGGTAGCGCTCCAGATGGTCCCCCAAGCACTCCCAGGACTGATCCTTGAGGACAGATCCAGGAGAAAGCCCTGAGCACCACTGAATGGGGCCCTCCTTGTCCATTCCTTGGCAACCATCACTCCTCAGAGCAGCGCCGCTGAAGGGTCGGCCATGCCAGGGCTCCCCCTTCCTGGCCATCTTCAGTGCCCTGCTCACCTGCAGGGAGAGAGAGGGGCTGGTCCTGGGCACCAGCCGGAGTGGGCAGAGTCAGAGCAAACCTAGTTCCCCAGGGCCTCAGTGTGGCAAGCCCCTCTTCCTGATCTTCCTGGCTCCTTCTCTCCCTTCCGTCTCTCCCTTCCTTCTTTCCTTTCCTCCTCCCCTTCCTCCTCTCCTCTCCTCTCCTCTCCTCTCCTCTCCTCTCCTCTCCTCTCCTCCTTTCTTTTCTTCCTCTTCTCCCTCCCTCCCCCCTCCTTCCCCCTCCCTCCCTCCCTCCACAACTCCCTCCCACCCTTCCTCCTTCTTTTGCTTCCTTTTTTCCTTCTTTCCTCTCTCCTTTTCCTCCCTCCTTCTTTCCCTCCTTCCTTCCCTATTTCCTGTATCTAGTGTCACCCCAGGGTACAGCAGGCTCCTGAAGGCTGAGCCCCCTCCCTGATGCTCCCTAGAGCCCTGGGCAGATGTTTTCTTCTGGCTTCTAGAGTCTGCCACAACCAGCAAGGCATCCCAGGCGGAGCTGAGGGGCTCGCACACAGGTCTTGGGGGCAGTTCAGTGCTTGTGGCAAGCCCACTTTGCCCATCCCCAACGCTTGGCTGATATTTTACGCTCATGGGAAATGCTTCTGAGAACTGTCTTTGCCTCATAATTACGAACATGAGCCCAAAGGCCTCAGGGTCGCGCCTGCATGCTTGGAGCTTTAACCAGGCGCTCCCTTCTCTGGTCACGTATGAATGTGTCCGTGAGCCCGTCATACCATGGGAACTACTTGAGTCACACGGGCTCAGGAAAGAAGTGTCCCCTAGTTCCGTTCCTGGGGAGGAGGTTTGTTCAGCCCTGGTCTCCTCGGGGGAATGTTGTTGCTTCTCTCTCTCTATCTAAATATTGAGGCTTAGTCACAAATGGTTTCTCCAGATCACAGGTCCGACATGACGTGGGACACTGAGTTCCCTGGGGCACGGGGAACCCAAGAGCCTTCAGGAATCTGAGCAGGAGAGAGATGCCCCAGTGTCCTCTAAGTGCCAGTTAGTCCTGGACATCGGTCACCCCCTTCCCGCTGTGTCCCTAGGTTCCCATTACCTCAGCGGCCAGATGCCGTCCCTTCCCACCAGCCCTTCCCCTGCCAAGCCTGGTTTATTTCCTTAGAATCTCCAGTGAATTTATCGCTCTTCACGGGTCACCAAGACCCGGTTAGGAATTGGTGATAAAAGCCAGACCTGCCCCCTCTGCCCGCCCTCCCCGGCCACCGTGGCTCAGAGTGCACACCAGGCCCCCATGGACATGGGTCTCCAGCCCTGTTTCCCACGGGGACACCCGGACTGTCAGAGACCTGCTTTGACAACTAGAGTTTTGCTTTCCTCCAGAGGCCCGGGGCACCTGGGCTGGGCTCTCGGAAACCTCCAGTCCCTGTGGCACCGAGGCCACTGTGCAGTCTCTAGGTCCAGGGTTCGCACAAGTCAGAGCTGTCCAGGGAGGGGCCTCTGCGAAAAGTAGCCAAGATCTCATTGTATTTGCATGGGCAGAGGCTCCTGCTGGCCTGTGGTTTCTCGCCCCTTTATAAAGGCGCCACCATGGGGCGTCTGATGTGTGCTTTACAGGGACCTGCCCCCACTTTCCAAGGCCAAGCACCTCTCCAACCCCCCACCTTGACCTCTCTCCCATCCTCTGAGTCTTTCTGCTCTGAGAAACCCCTTCAGTCTTGTCGTGAGGCCCCTACTTTGCTCAGGGGCGCCTCTGCCTCAGCAGCCCTGGCTGGCGCCTCTCACCTGTTTCCCTTTGGGCTCATCTGCCAGAATGTCCACACGGCTTTCTACATCTAGCCAAGCCAGTGCGCGAATGTGGGTGAGTGTTTGCTGACTGTTGTTTCAAGCTTTTTCTAAATAAGCTTGGGTTGTAGGCAGGTGGAGTAGGGGTAGTGTCTGGGACCTCCCACCCTCTTCAACACTAAACGTGTGTGTGTGTGCGAGAGAGAGAGAGAGAGAGGGAGAGAGAGAGAGTGAGGGTGTGTGCATGTGTATGAGTGTGTGTGAGAATGTGTGTGTGCCAGAGGGTGTATGACAGAGTGTGTGTGAGAGTATGTGTGAGTGTGTGTGAATGAGAGTACGTGTGAGAGTGTGTGTGTGTGTGAGAGAGACTGTATGTATGTGTGTGAGAGAGTGTGAGAGAGTGTGTGTGTGTGAGAGACTGTGTGTGAGAGTGTGTGTGTGACAGAGAGTGTGTGTGAGAGTATGTGTGTGTGAGTGTATGTGTGTAAGAGAGTATGTGTGAGCGAGAGTATGTGTGAAAGAGAGAGTGTGTGAGAGAGACGTGTGAGTGCGTGTCTGAGAGTGTGTGAGAGAGTATTGTGAGAGAGTACTGTGAGAGAGTGTGTGTGTGAGAGAGAGTGTGAATGAGAGAATGTATGTGTATGTGTGTGAGAAAGTGTGTGTGTGACAGAGAGTGTGTGACATAGTATGTGTGTGTGACAGAGTTTGTGAGAGAGTATGTGTGAGTGTGTGTGTGAGAGAGACTGTGTGTGAGGGAGTGAATGTGTGAGAGAGTATGTGTGTGAGAGAGAAAGAGAGAGAGAGAGTGTGTGTGTGTGTGTGTGTGTGTGTGAGGGGGGGTCTGAGGAGGGGGCAACATGTCAGGCCCCCCCACCTCTCCAAAGCTGACTGTCCCCTGTTGCCCCCTGCAGGTGGTGTATTTCACCGCGTTGCTGCCCTACTGTGTGCTCATCATCTACCTGGTTCGGGGTCTCACGCTCCATGGAGCCATCAACGGCCTGGCCTACATGTTCACCCCCAAGGTACAGGCTGGCAGGGAGCAGGCCCTGAGGGCTGCTCACTCATCCCCACACCTTCTGAGACAGGTGGGAAGAAGGGGGAGACTGAATGAAAGTTAGAGTGGCTCCCAGCAGTGGGAGAGATGTGGGGCACCTACTCAGACACATAAGACTCGAACCCTGGGAAGTTTCATCCTCACCATCCCCCAGCCGACCACTCCCCTAGGCCTGGGTCTGACCTCCTGGCACCCCAGCTCACTCAGGTCCTGTGGGCACCACCCCTGTCCTCTTACTCTCCTAAACACAGTCTTCCAGAAGCAAGTCCACATGCAGAGCCCCCTCCAAGCCCCGCAAAGCCTCTAGCCTCTAGGACACTCTAGCCTCCAGAGTGGCCCCAGTTTCATGTAGTAAATTGAGCTCCTGGAAACAAATTGATCACTGCAAGGCCTCACCCCACACCCCATGAAAATCCCTCCACCACGTTCCTGACACATCTCCTAATGTCAGTGCCGAAGCTGACCACCAGGATCGCACACAACCTGCAGAGGGGTCCAGGGGTCCAGCCCTGTGGGCAGTGTGCCAGCCCACCCTTGCCACTAGCACATCTCCTGCGGGCATGCACAGGAGAACAGGACCTGAGAACGTGTACGGACAGGGGTGGCTGCAGCCCGGGCCCGAGCAGCTGGTTCCCTGGCCTCTCCCTGTGCCCTAGAGTGAGGAGTCCTCTCTCCCTGCTTGCTTTCCAGCTGGAGCAGTTGGCCAACCCCAAGGCCTGGATTAACGCCGCCACCCAGATCTTCTTCTCGCTTGGCCTGGGCTTCGGCAGCCTGATAGCCTTCGCCAGCTACAACGAGCCGTCCAACAACTGCCAGAAGCATGCGATCATTGTGTCCCTCATCAATAGCTCCACCTCCATCTTCGCCAGCCTCGTCACCTTCTCCATCTATGGCTTCAAGGCCACCTTCAACTACGAGAGTTGCTTAAACAAGTAGGTTCTGGGGACCCTAGGCTTGGTGGAAGAAGGATTGAGGGGTGGGAGGCAGAGCTCGACCTTTGCATCCCTCCGTCCAGGGTGCAGATCTGGGAGAACCCTCAAGCCCCATCCAAGAGCAGAGGGCCTAAGGCAAGTCAGTGTCTCATCTTCAAAGTGCTGGACACAATTGAACTCAACACTGATCTCAGTGACTCTTGCCCCAAACTTCCTGAACCCCAGCAGAGCCTTGGAGACAAAAGTGTCTGCCCGAACCTCATACCCAGGCAGCCGCAATGTCCGTCCTGAGACTCGGGTCATGGGTGGGATTTAAATGGATGCACGTTTTACATTAATGGCATCTTCATTGCATGAATTTGAGCTAGCTTCCCTTTAAATAAAAATTCCTTGCAGCCTCTGTGGTGCTCCTTGGCTACTTGAGGGTAGCAGGGAACAGCCTAACCATGTGGCATGGCCATCAGCATAGAGGGTTCTGTCAGATTTGCTGGTCCCATGATTTCAAAGGAGCGAGCTGTGGGACTTTGATTGCATTGCTCATCTCTGCGCCTGGTTGACATTCTGAGCCACCTGAGGCCCCTAAGAACAACACTGTCCCTGCGTTCCCCTGGAATCAGACCAGTGTGCGGCTCTGCTCCGCAGGGTCATTCTGCTGCTGACGAATTCTTTTGACCTGGAGGACGGCTACCTGACAAGCAGCAACCTGGAGGAGGTGAAGGGCTACCTAGCATCTGCCTTCCCCGACAAGTACAATGAGGTGTTCCCACAGATTAAAAACTGCAGCCTGGAAGCGGAGCTGGACACGGTAAGGTGGAGTCTCGGTGGGCATCCAGGTCTCAGAGCACTGACACGGTCATAAGCGAAATCACGGGGAGGGGGCTCACTTGGGAGACCCTCGCATGTCCCAATTCCAGGAAAATCAAAGAAAACACACCGCTTCCTGCCTATCCCTAGAGCATGTCAGAGACTTACCCACGACTCCCTCTGGAATCCTCTGGCTTCTCCTGTCCTTTCCCTTTGCTCTCTTCTGGTTAAAAATACAGTTCAGGGCCTAAAGAGAAAGTATGGGGGTTATGGCACTTGCCTCTCATGCGGCAGAGTTGGATTCTAATCCCAGCACCACATATGGCCCCCCCAGCAAGACTGATCCCTGAGTATCCTCCGGCCAGGAGTAAGCACTGAGCACCACTGAGGGTGCCTCCCTGCCAGATACAGTTACATTTAGAGAATAATTAAGCAAATGCCCAGCATAAACACTTGTGAATATTTTGCTCTTTGGCACTCAGAGTTTTGTACACAAAAGAGAAAAAAATGTATGAAAGACAAAGTAATACATTTCAAGGAGCTATAAAGTTATTGGCTCCAAGATATCCCTACTCAGCAGTTAAGAGCATTTGGTTTTTTGGGTGAGGGTCTCATAAACAACGTTCAGGGAACCTGGGGACCACTCAGAAATTCTTGGTCAGAGTTTAGCCCAGGGTTGTGGGGTGACTCTGGCTCAGCAGTTGTGAATCAGACACTGGGAATCCCCAATCCCTTAACTATCTTCCTATCTTCCTGGACCAGGAACCTTCATTTTGTTACATACACACACACACACACACACACACACACACACACACACACACACCATCAATGTCTTGTTGACTATTTTTAAACTAACACAAGTGACCATGGTGCTATAGGGAAAGTCCACTCAGGGCCTAAAGGCCTGTGCTGAGAACAAGGTGCTTGACTTTCTTGCAGGAGAGAACTCAAGAGCAAGTCAGAGAAAGACAGCATAATGAGTCATTTATTAATGCAATGTGTGCACTCAAGAACCAGAGCACAGAATTACCAAAAAGGAGTAGCACTGTTTCTAAGGCAGCCAGAATGAGTTACTCAGAGTCTCAGAGCGCAGGGGTACTGGAGAGAGTTGCACTATTTCCATACCAATGTTTAGATTCTGTAGGTATAGAAACAGCGTAAGTTAATAAGGGGAGGAGAGGATGGAGTGTAGGGCGATGGATTTTCGAATCAAACTCTGTCTGGTTGCTTCAGGGGTTGCCATAGCAATTGTAAACTGTTTGGGTGCAAATGGGCATGACTGTGAATAGTCATACAATGAGTGCATCATGACCTGGGCCAGAGGTTGGGTTTCTATCAGCCACTTGATTCTTCTGGAGCTAACTAGTAACAGGCCCTTATTGTTCTCCTCTTTTGCTGCCAGGGTTTGTAACTCCATTGGCAGAACCATCCCAGGTGTCCAGGCTCTATGTGTGGACTTGCAGGGGAATCCAGAGCAGAGATGGACAGGGGGGCCGGTCAGTGTCGCCATGTGAAGGGTCTGGGTAGCAGCTCCTGCTCTAGGAGTGCGCATGGCGGCCAGAGGAGGCTGGGGTTGCTGAATCTTGAGGGTCTGAACAAGAGAGTAATTTTTGCAGAAGAAGCAAAGTTTTTGATTCCATCCTTCTCTGGGTTAGCTGTAGACTATGTTTATGCTGGTTGTTGTCCTGTCTCAGAAGATCGTTTTCTCATCTAAACTTTTGTGCCATATTTTATTCAAGGTTATTGACACATACACTCACATACACACACACACAAACACACATATGTATGCATTTTTCCATTGTATTACTAACACATTTGGATTATGTCTTATATCTTATATCGGCTGGAGCGATAGAACAGTGGGTAGGGCATTTGCCTTGCACGTGGCTGACCCGGGTTGGATTCCTACGTCCCTTTCAGAGAGCCCAGCAAGCTACCGAGAGTATCCTGCCCGCACGGCAAAGCCTGGCAAGCTCCCCATGGCATATTCTATATGTCAAAAACACTAACAACGTCTCACAATGGAGACATTACTGGTGCCCGCTAGAGCAAATCAATGAGCAACGGGAGGACAGTGCTACAAGTGCTGTCTTATATTGTATCTGGCATGAGAGTGGGCACATTTGTCTAATTCTCGGAGTTAATGTAAATTATTCCAGACTAGGGATGCAGGTCACTGGGAGAGCGATGCTTCGAATGTGGGAGATTCTCTGTGGACTCGGGGCTGTGGCCAGAGTCCCCCTTCCTGTACCGTATCAACATCCCAGGACCAAACAGCAAGGCCTCAGGCAGTGCTTTCAGCCACAAACCCTTTCCTACCTTATTTCCTCCCTCTACACCCCTGTTGTACAGGTTAGCTCCTAGTCTTGTGCCATGGCTTTTATGTACACAATTTTCCCTAGTACCCACCTTGGAATGTGTGGGGAACAGGGGACCATACGGCCTCAGTTGAGAAACACTGGCTGAGCTACCATCCTCTTGATTCACTCGACCTTGTGGCTTCAGTGACTGACTGCTCTCATTTCAAATTTCCTTTTTTCCTTTCTTTTCTTGAAAGAAAAAACAAAAAACACCTGGGAGGGTTTTTGTTGTTGTTGTTGTTGTTTGTTTTTGGCTTTACTTTTGAGTTTGGCTCAATGTCCAAGAATGATGTGGTTATTGATTTATTTCTCTTCCCCTGACACCCCTTTGACTTTGTTTTAAATTTTCCCCCACATTCCATTTTATCCTCTATTCTTTGGAATTTGTATACTCTATTTCCCTTCTAGAAATTTTCCCAGCCACAGTTAGCGTAACAAAGCCCAAAATTAAACAGCATCCTGCCTTCCCTCCCTCCCGGACTCCACTTTCAGCTCTTCCTTCCTGCTTGAAATATCAGTTCTGTATTTTTTTGTTGTTGTTTTGGTTTGGTTTAGTTTGGTTTGGTTTTGGTTTGGGGGGGACACTTAGCAGTGTTCAGGGCTGACTGCTGGCTCTGTGCTCAGGGATCACTCCTGGCAGTCCTCTGGGGACCATATGGGATGCCAGGATCAAACCTGAATTGGGGGGCTGGAGCAATAGCACAGCAGGTGGGGCATTTGCCTTGCACGCGGCCAACCCGTGTTCGATTCCCAGCATCCCTATGGTCCCTTGAGCACCGCCAGGAGTAATTCCTGAGTACAGAGCCAGGAGTAACCCCTGAGCATCGCAGGTTGTGACCCGAAAGGTAAAGGTAAAGGCCCTCCCGTTGATCGTCGATTTGCTCGAGCGGGCCCAGTAACGCTGTGCTATCGATAGCACAGCGGGTAGGGCGTTCGCCTTACACGCGGCCAACATGGCCGACTCGAGTTCGATTCCTCCGCCCCTCTTGGAGAGCCCAGCAAGCTACCGAGAGTATTCGATATGCCAGACACAGTAACAACAAAGTCTCCAATGGAGACGTTACTGGGCCCGCTCGAGTGACCCGAAAGGAAAAAAAAAAAACAGAATTGGCCATGTGCAAGGCAAGCGACCTATCCACTGTACTCTGACCCTCATAGTTCTGTACTTTTTTAACCCACAAATCAGAGGCTCCTTCATACCGACAGTATTTACATCTCCCTGCACTTGCCATTTTAATTTTGTTTCCTCTCAGGATCTGCAGGCCATGGATTGTCAGGATGGCCTCAGTGTACAATGTAGTGCCAGGCCTGGAACTCTGGGCCTTGTACTTGCCCCAAGTTCCTTTTATAAAAACAGAGACAGCCCAGAGATGTAGAACAGGGGTTAAGGCCTTAACCTTGCGTGTGGCCAGTTCCATCCAGGGCACCACATGGTCCCCTGAACCCTACGGGAAGTTTTCAACTGCTCATCATTCGTTTGCACGTCCCAGCTCTCTTCTGGGCTTCCCCATCTTCCCCAAAAAACAATTTCTCTACAATGATAAATTTTCTAAGGCTTTGTGCATCAATGTCTATATTTTAGTCTCTGTTTTTTATGAGAACAGTTTCCCCTGAGTAGAAAGTCCTAGGCTAATAGGTTCTCTCAACACTTCAAAGGAAATTACCTTGTGATTTTGTCTTCAGTTTTTACCATTGAAATGTTCTTTGTAAGAAAGAACCTTTCCCCAGTAATTGCAAGCAGGGAGTTCCTTGGTTCTTTCCTCCGTCTTCTCAAGCAAGCAGTTTCTTGGTTCTTTCTCTGATATCTCTCCTTTTGTTTTTGGCCTTCCCCAGCTAAGTGTAAATGAGTTTTTATTTGCCCAGACTTAGCTTTGCATGGGGCCAGCCTTTCTGAATCTCTAGGTCCAAGGTTCTTATCTTCCTGTTTCAGTACTTTTATCCCTGTTATTTCTTAATCATTGCCTCTCCTCTCCACATTGACTTTTTCAGATTTCACTGAACCATTATTTGCTTTTTATTTGGGACCATGCCCAGCAATGCTCAAGGTATACTCCTGGCTGTGTGTTTAGGACTTACTCCTGGTAGAACTAGGGGAACCATATACAGTCCATGGACTAAACTCAGGTCATCTGCATGCAAGGGTCCTGCCCCGAAATCCAAATCCACTTCCTGACTTCTCTCTAATACCATACATCCCATTAATCACCCCTAACGTCCCCTCCCCACCCCCTTATTCTTCGCTTCCTTCCTGGATTTGGTCCTGGCAGTGTTTCCCCCAGGGGACATCGGCACCATCCACAGGACCCTCATTTCAGATGCCACAGAGGGGCTGCTTTATGTTGGTCGCTTATAGAAGGTAGATTTCCATGGAGGCACTGAATGATTTTTTTCTGCAAAGGGGGCTGTGGGCCAAATTAAGCCTGGGAACCTTGGCTTCTAGATTGATCTCCAGATCACTAAATCTCTCTGCAGCACCATGTGGTATTAAGCCTGTTAGATAAGTCTTTTCATTCAATAAAATTTTAGATGCAATTTTAAACAAATGCTTTTATTCTAATAGCTTCTCCTTAAGTGTTTATCTTAGGAATGTTGTCTCATCTTTGACACATGCTGCTTTAAAGAGTCCCTGGGGCTCTTCTCCGGGAGGGAGGGGAGTGGGAAGGCGTTCAAAATGGGTTTCCTGTGGGTGACAATGACGTCAAGCAGGTTAGCATTCGCAGGGTTGGTTTTGTTTTTCAATTGCAGAAGATCACCACCCCCCTGCCCCCACCCCCCACTCCCCTGTCTCTGCCTCAGGACTGCCAGAGCCCACAGATCCAGTGAGCTGACCTGTAGTTGAATCCGGGAAGGATAGCCTAAATCTGATTTGCTCCTGCTTATAGAAGCTTGTCTTCCTGTGGGTTTACAGTCTCTGTTTGCAAGCTAGTTCTGCAGGTCTAAATTGGGGGGCCCTCCCCAATACAAAGGTCTTGCTTCTACTGCTGGGAGCCCCAGAGGCACTCCCACTCCACAAGTGCCTTCAATCGTCTGGGGGATGCCTTCCTGTTGGGGGCACACCTGGCAGTGCTCAAGGCTTACTCCTGACTCTGCATTCAGGGATCACTCCTGGCGGGGTGAATTGGAGTGATAGGGTTGGGACTGGGAGCAAGAGAAGCACCTTGCCCCTAGGCTATCTCTCTGGCCCCAGAGAAATGTGTCTGGAAGCAGGCTCTCTGATTCAGTTTCCATAGTGGGTACCCCATCCCAGCATCCTCTCCCCAGGGGTCGATGCCTCCCTCCCGCCCCCCCCACCAGCCTGTCCATCATTACCAACTCCATTTTGGCTTCTGCTGCCTTGGCCTTACCCCTCCCTCAGCTTCCCCGACTGAGGTCTTGAATGCCCATCTGGTCTGATGCTGAAGCAGCAATGATTGGTCTGAAAACACTTTTACTCTGTTTTACATCATCCCGGATGTCTGTCTGTTGGGCAAGACAGGAAATCTGTGTTTCCCTTGGCTGAAATGTCTCCGACACCAGCAGATGGGCCCCCCCATACCATGCCCCCCCTTGGTGAGGCCAAAGGGCAGGAGGGCTGACGGGGGCTCCAGCCACAGGCCAAGGTCCCCACTCCTCAGCCAGGGCTCCTGGAGGAGGGTGCCGTGGCCCCAGGCTTGGTGACACCATCTTGTCCCCTGCGCAGGCTGTC
Organism: Sorex fumeus; assembly: GCF_029834395.1. NCBI lineage: Eukaryota > Metazoa > Chordata > Mammalia > Eulipotyphla > Soricidae > Sorex > Sorex fumeus. The sequence continues at coordinate 47,187,687 of NW_026606129.1, read as the reverse complement.
CAGGGCACTGGCCTGGCTTTCATCGTCTACACGGAGGCTATTAAGAACATGGAGGTGTCGCAACTCTGGTCCGTGCTCTACTTCTTCATGCTGCTGATGCTGGGCATGGGGAGCATGCTGGGCAACACGGCCGCCATCCTCACGCCCCTCACTGACAGCAAGCTCATCTCCAGCCGCCTCCCCAAGGAGGCCATCTCAGGTGGGCAGGGGGAGAGGGGGATGATGGAGGCAGGGTGGCTGAGCCAACGGGGGGTGGTCTTTCAGGAGGCCTGGAGGGAGTTGGGGCCACTCGCCACCACTCAGCCTGTTCCTGTGTCGGAGTGTGTGATTCACCCAGGACCACTGGATCTGCACACCCTGGGTGCTGTCCCCAATCAGCCACACCACTGGGCTCATTCCCCATGGACATTCATGATCTGCTGACTCTCCTGGCAATGGCTTTGCCCCCGTGCCCACTGCATGCATGTGGGCATGCAGACACACAGAGGCATGCATGTACACACAGAAGAGGCATACACACACACACATACACACAAAATGCCCAGGTATACACACACAGAGGCATGCAGGCACATATAGAAGCATGCACACACAAAGTAACATACACACACAAGCAAACACACAGACACACACAGAGGCATGCACACACAGATACACACAGTCATACATGCAGAGGCATGCACACATAGATGTAGACACACAATAGAGACATGCGCGCGCACACACACACACACACAAAGACATTTATGCCCAGGTACACACACACAGAGGCATGCAGGCACACATAGAAGCATGCACACACAGAGTAACATATACAGAGAAAGATGCACACACAGGCATACACAGTCATGCACACACAGGTATGTACACATAGAGGAATATGCACACACACAGGAACACACAGGCACATGCAGAGGCGTGCATACACACAAGCAACACGGGTGCACACAGGTATACACAGAGGCATGCACACAATAGAGGCATGCACACACACAGACATACACTCATGTAGAGGCATGCACACACACACACAAAGGCATGCAAACGGGCACTCAGGCCTCATACACCTGCAGTGAGCCCTACCCCTGACAGCAGCTCCAACCCCTGTGGACCAACCAGTCTCCAGAGCACCCCCGCTGACCCCACAGACAGCTGGGCAAACAGGTGGGGTGGTGCGGCCCTGGGCAGGTGGACAATTCGGTCCTCTGGCCGCAGGTCTGGTGTGCCTCATCAACTGTGCCGTCGGCCTGGTGTTCACCATGAACTCTGGCAACTACTGGTTCGACATCTTCAATGACTATGCGGCGACGCTGTCCCTGCTGCTCATCGTGCTGGTGGAGACGGTCGCCGTGTGCTACGTGTACGGGCTGAGGAGGTGAGGAGCCGCCCTCACTGCTTGGGGCTGGGGGCCCAGAGAGAGCCCCCAGCCCTCTCCCTGTGTCTGTAGCTAGCATCCCTCCTGCTTGCTGTCCTCCCAGTTTTTTCCATCACCTCCCCAGATGCAAGCTAAGTCCTTGCCTCACTTATACCTTAAATTTTTAAAAAATGTTTTGTATTTTGGGCCACCTAGAGGTGCTCAGGGCATGTCTGCCTGGCCCTGAAGTCAGGGGTCACTCCTGATGGGGCTGGGCCCCCTGCAAGCAATCTCCTAACCACCTCAACTATCTCAGGCGAGGTAGTAAAAACCTTCAGTTTTGCTTCCAGCCCCTCTGTTCCACTTCCTGTGTTTGTCAGTATTTATCAACAACTTATTTGCCTGCTGACCCAGCTGGATCCCAGCAGTTTCCTGGGGGCACGGAATCAGCCTTCTGGCGCTAGACTCTTGATCACTGGCCAGCAGCCAGCGTCAGTATTTTTCAGACCTATTGACCAAAGTCTAGTGGGAAGGTCACGTGAGCCTGGGCGACGTGCCCAGTTGGGGTGCCAGGCTCCAGGCCATGGTGGCTTCACAGAGCTCAGGGATTTTCCCCCAAGGGATGTTATCGCAGGGCTGAGAACCACAGGCACACCTCCAGAGCAGGGGCAGCAGAACGGGGCCAGGGAATCCCCCTTACACCAGGGCTTGTCATTAAACAGGTCTAGGGGGACCCATGATTTCACACCATCAATAGGTTCCCAGGTGAGATATGGGAGTGACCTTCATGAGTCTGAAGGGCTTTGATACCCACCATGTGGGCCCAGTGAGGCTGCAGCAGCCACCAGGGGAGCCCATTAGAAGGTCGGGATCCCAGCCAGAGCCACACCCAACAGGTCCCCTTCTGCCTTGCATGCGGCCATCCTGGGTTCTATCCCTGACATCCCATCTGGTCCCCTGAGCACTGCCAGGAGTGATCCCTGAGTACAGAGCCAGGAGTAAGCCATGAGCACTGCCTGGTGTGGCACAGAAAACAAAAAACAAATAAATTAAAAATCAATAAAGGATCCTGGGCCCCCCAAGGCAGCACCTGCATGGCGGTGCTCAGGTGCTACCCCCAGTTCTGTTCAGGGTCACTCCTTCCGGTTCTCAGGGGACCATGGGCTTCTGGGCATCTAGCCTGAGCGTCCTTCATGCAAGGCCTGAGCTCAGCTCCTTGAGCTCTCTCTCACCATGTCCTGTGTTTGAACATGGGGGCATCGCTCCCTGGGGAACCCAGCTCAGACGTGAACAGCCACAGGATTGTGCTGTGGGTCCCCTCAATGACACACCAAAGTCACAGCCTTTGACCAGTGTTCTCAGCCCCCGGACCAGGACACATGTGGCCACATGCCTGTGGAGGGGTTTGCACCATCAGATCCTCGTAGGGCTGAAACAGTCCCACACGCCAGCATACTTTGCTGTAGGACTTCTCAGAGCCTTGGAGACCCCTGTGAGTCTCCAAGAACCAAAGAGTGGGGTAAGAATCTGCAGCATTAAAAAACAAAAACATTTGGGGTGAGGGCGAGGAATCCTTTCTTCTTCCCCTCCCATGATGTCAGAGGGAGGAGCTGGTTCTGTTTGCGGGACAGGGTTTTGTGGGGAAGGAGGCTTCCTATGCTGGCACTGGAGAAGCCCCAGGTAAACGTGGACAAACGGTCACTTAGGAAATGCCAGTCCAGAACGAGATGGTTCCCCAGGGAAGCTGCACATTTCAGGGAAAAGAGAGAAGGACCATAGAATCTGGGGAGGGGCGCAGGCGCTGAGTTGGGGCAGGAGGAAGAGCTTGGAGCCAGAGATTAGAGGGCCTGATGCAGCAGGGGTGGGCGAGAGCGCCACCTAGTGCCCAAAGGATGGAAAGGGAAGTGACAACTCCAATTCTGCCACGTGTGGTTTGGGGTACTCCCAGGTGTACAGGAGTCTTTGTGTGCTCAAGTCCGGAGTCTGCTTAGTTCCCAGTGGGGACTCAGGACATGTCCCAGGTCCAGGGAAGAGGTGGCTGTGACTGTCTTGGGAGTCTCACCCTGCCTCACCCCAGCCCTCCCTAAGCCTGCCTCTCCTGCCCTGGGGAGTTCTTTTTTTCTTTCTTTTCCTTTTCTTTTTTTAATCGAATCACAGCGAGCTACAGCTACAAAGCTTTCATGTTTGAGTTTCAGTCATACAAAGATTGAACACCCATCCCTCCACCAGTGCACATTTTCCACCACCAGTGTCTCCAATATTCTCCCCACCCCCACCCACACCACCTCTATGGCAGATAATTTCCTTCTTTCTCTCTCTTTTGGGCATCATGGTTTTCAATACAGTTACTGAGAGGCTGTCATGTTTGGTCCTTTATCTACTTTCAGCACACATCTCCCATTCCAAACAATCCCTCCAACCATCATTGACTTAGAGATCCCTTCTCTATCCCAGCCGCTTTCTCTGTCGAGCAGTTCTAAGGCAGGAATTCAGGTCTGGGGCCTTAACATTGACCAGTCATGTCTGGGTGTCCTTAGGCAAGTGTCCCCCTAACCCACACCTCCGTAATGGGGACACAGATGGCTGAGCCCATCTCTCCCAAGTGGTAAAGCTCTTTTTCAGCTTTGGCCACGTGTCTTAGAGAAATACTTGATGCCCTATAAAATAGAAGACCAAATGGATGCTGTTTGGGCTATTACTAAATTTGGATAAAAGAGTCCCCTGACAGAGAAAGAAGCGGGGCTGGAGTGGTAGCACAGCAGGTAGGGTGTTTGCCTTGCACACAGCCGACCCAGGTTCAATTCCTAACATCCGATATGGCCCCATATGAGCACCGCCAGGAGTAATTACTGAGTGCATGGAGCCAGGAGTAACCCCTGTGCATTGCTGGTGTGACCCAAAAAGCAAAAAAAAAAAAAAATCACAACAGAGAGAACCCATGGTAGCATCTCACGCGTGCCGGCCTGGTGGTGAGCTCCATTGTTCTGTTCCCTGAGTCTGCACAACAGCTTGTGCTTGAATGTTTTCCATCCTGGAGAACCCTCTCTGCTCTCAGAGGACAGAGGGGCTCCTTGTCGGATGCTGATTCTCACAGGCAGTGGAGGGAGAGCGGTCAGCGGCAGCGGGTAGAGAGGGCAAAGCTGCCCTTGGTGCCTGCTGGTGCTGCGGACTGGCTGGACAGAGATCCCAGCCCCCACAGGCCCTGTTCCCACCATGCTGCCCCTCCACCCCAACCTCCAACCCCCTCAGCCGCATCGCATCCTGTAATCCTGCATCCTCTGAAGACCAGCTCAAAATGGCAGCTTCGCTGTCCACCGAGAATTCAAGAGTTTGGTCCTCAGTGAAGCCCGGATAGTCTCCTGAGCGGCCAGCTCTGCCCATAGCACAGGTCACTCTCCTGATGGCTCTCCCTCTGTCCCAACAGATTTGAGAGTGACCTGAAGACCATGACGGGTCGCACGCTGAACTGGTACTGGAAGATCATGTGGGCTGGCGTGAGTCCCCTGCTCATCATCAGCCTCTTCATCTTCTACCTGAGCGACTACATCCTCACGGGGACGCTGCAGTACCAGGCCTGGGACGCCTCCCAGGTAGCTGCAGCTTTTGGTAGCGGGGTTGGGTGACTCGCCACAATCTGGAAATGTCACTGGCACTTAAAATCACTCAGCCCATGGGGCCAGAGAGAGTACAACAGGTAGGGCGCTTGCCTTACATGCGGTTGACCAGGGTCAATTCCTGGCATCCCATATGATTTCTGACCCTGGCCAGGAGTAATTTCCGAGTGCAGAGCCAGGAGTCACCCCTGAGCATCACTAGGTGTGGCCCCAAAACAAAAAGAAAACAACAATGAGAAAAAACCAACAGCCTGGGGTGGCAGCGCTAAATTAAGGGAAGGGGGAGACGCTGCGGGGTCTCCCCGTGGCTGTTCTGGGAGCTGCTTCAAAGCCCCCGTGGGGCCCAGCTTCCTGGTGGACCAGCCTGGGTACAGGCTGGCACAGATCTGCCACAGCCCAGAGAGGCAGACTCTTGAGCCTTGCGCTGAGACACGCAAACACTCCAGTGCTTACGGGGCCCATTCCAGGAGCTGGTTCCCAGGGAAGCCGGGCTGCAGTGGGCTCCCTCAGGACACCAGGCAGCAGCTGTTTGTCAGACAGCAGGCAGGTGACTGACAGGTGTTCGGGTATTGCTGGTGGAGGGTCGGCCTGGGCTCACTTCTAAGGGAAGGGACAGCGCTGGCCAATCTGGAGTTCTCCTGCTCAGGAAGCTCCTGCTGGCCTGTGCTGTGAGTGGTGAGTAGGCCCTGATGGCGAGCAGAGGGCGAGCAGGCCCTGATGGCCACTCACGTCACTCCTCACATGTACCCTGTGTCCAGAGGGGCTGGGGTCATGGGTCAGCTGCAGAGCACTTGCCTTGCATGCATGAGCCCCTGGGCGGTCCCTAGCACCACACGCACCACACACACACACACACACACACACACACACACACACACTACAAGCATCAGTTATAATAGTCAACAGACATAAAATTGCTAAAGACCTAAGATTACTTTCAGACTGCAAGAATGATTTCTGGATGTTTCCTCCAGTTTCTGTACTTGCGCTTGTCCCGACACAGGACTCGGTCACTACTGTGAAAGTAGCATCTGGTCATCTCCATGTAGGTTGAGAGCAAACACCTGGAGACAGAGTTGCCCTATAATTCCTGCATGAAATGGGGGGGGGGAGGGTAGTGTGAGGAGGGGTGTTACTGACTTGGAACCTTTAAGCGTCTCTCATCAGCTTTAGTGGAACTGCATAGTCGGGGGACATTCATCACCTAACAAGTAACTAGAGATCTATCAAGACTTCAGTCATGGGGCCAGAGACACAGAGAAAAGGTGCGCTTGCCTTGTATGCAGCCAGCTCCAGTTCAATCCCTGACACTACATGGCTCCCCAAGCACTGCTGAGAGGGACCCGTGGAGTGCAGAGCAGGAATTAGCCCTAGAACTGTTTTTGTTTATTAGGGCCACACCTGTCAGTGCTTAGGACTGACTCCTAGCTCTGTGCTCAGGAATCACTCCTGGTGGGGCGCAGGAGATTGATCATACAGGGTGTCGGGTACTGAACCTCGGTTGGCCACATGCAAGGCAAGCACCTAACCCACTGTACTCATTTCCCGATCCTTCCCAGTACCGAATGTTTTAATGCAGTGTTGTTCAACCTTTTCCCAAGCAAAGCTCCCTTCTCACCTTGTTTCCTTCCTGTTGATCCCCTGTCCGACCAGCGGGTCCCAGAGTCTTATGCCATGGACCCTTACTCATGCCATTTTCACTCATGGCCTCTCGGAGGAGGGGACAGTTGAGGATGCTATTCTAGTGGGTAGTGCTGGGCTAAGGAATGTCTCTTGCATTTAGCTGTCCTGGTGCCTTGATTGTTCTTGTAACTCTGTGGGGAGCTGCACAGAGTGGCTCTCTCCACACACTGGCTGGCGGGAATGGAGGAGAGAGAAGGCGAGGGACATTGGTCTGCCCGGCATGCTTGCTGGGAAACTACAAAGGCAGGGCGAGGGAAAGAATGCCAGGTTTCATGCGCTCTTCCCACCCCTACACAGCCTCTTGTTCAGCTGGAGGGTCCAAGGCTTGTCTAGGGGGTGGGGGGTTGGGTGGGACAGGGGTGAGAGGTCACCATGTTCTAGAAGGTTCCATTGAGGAGATTCTGCTGACACTCAGCTTCTCCTTTCAGGGCCAGCTTGTGACCAAGGATTACCCGCCATATGCACTGGCTGTCATTGGGCTGCTGGTGGCTTCCTCCATCATATGCATCCCCCTCGTGGCCTTGGGGACTTTCATCATGCGTCGCCTGCAGAGGGGAGACCCAGCCCCGGTGGCCTGAGGCCTGGGATTCCCAGAGCCAGCGGTCAGTCTCTCACGGTTTCACAGCCACCAGACACAGGTGGAAACTCCTCGCTGCTTTTAAAAATATTTATCCAGCAGTGCTCAGCCTGTCATCTTCCTGAGTCTGTAAAGAAGGGTCGGGATGGTGTGGAGGAAGACTTCAAGCCCCCCCCCCAACATGATTGCCTACCCCCAGGGTTACAGGGGCAGCCCCTTGTCAAGAGTAGGTGGGTTTCCCAAGGCTGGTCCGGAACACACTTGCTCTCTGGTCCCTCCGGAAAGTTCCAGAATGTCAGCTAAAGTTTAACTATGATTTTTTTTTAATAAATTAAAATGGAAACAATCCCCCTCCCTGGTGATCCCAAAACTCTAGAGGGCAATTCTTTTAGACCAGTTGAAAGGGGTTTAAGTGCCTACGCTGACAATATTGGAATGTCACTGGTGTGAAATTATGGTATCTCCTTATTTAGTTAGCCTGAGTCTGAGATTGCTGTTCAGTGGTAGGACCAACCCAGCCCTCCAAGAAAGGCAGCCTCTGTGGGGACCCCAAATGAGGTCACCTTCTCCAACCGAGCGCTCTCACCCAGCTCACAGCGGGCCCGGGACCAACCCTCTCTACAAACAAACGGTCCGATTACAGTTTGCAAATCCAAACTGCCTTCAGCGTGGTTCCATGAACTGTCAATCAGACACCTCTGCCTGTCGTGTCTGGTGCTCTGCAAAAGGTGCCAGAAGTCACTGTGAAGATGGAGAAGAAGCACGTTCCCACGGAAGGCTCCGTGTCGTGTTTGGACAGGATGACCAGCTCTTCACAGGAAAGTCTACAAACACCACTTAAAATCAATTTTAAATTATTTATCTGTACATAAGTTTTCTAAAATGTACATAATTCAAACAGAATATCGTTTAACTAGAGACACACCGTATTTATAATATAGCTAGTCCACCACACGTGCGTCTGGTCTTTTTCTTTCACTGCGGTATGTAGGACAAGATCACCCCTGAAGTACAAGGGGTTCCTCCTACTTTTTCCTTGAGGTCATAGAATTGGGGGGGGCGGTGGATTTCCTTTGGGCCACACCTGGCCATGCTCAGGGATAACCCCTAGTGGGATTCTGGCAACCACACTGTCACTGTCACTTTCCTCCCGTTTTTCATCGATTTGCTCTAGAGGGCCCAGTAACGTCTCCATTGTGACAATTGTTACTGTGTTTGGCATATTGAATACATCACAGGTAGCTTGCCAGGCTTTGCCGAGGCAGGCGAGATACTCTCAGTAGCTTGCCGGGCTCTCTAAGAGGGGTGGAGGAATCAAACTCGGGTCGGCCATGTTGGCCGCTTGCAAGGCAAATGCCCTACCCGCTGTGCTATCACTCCAGCCCTGGCAACCACACATGATGAGAAATTCAAAGCTGGACTGGGTAGATTTCTATGGACATCTCTGAAGACTCTCAAATACTCTCTTGGAATACAAACTGAATATGTCATCTGAAAAAAACAATCTTTTGTTATCTTCTCAACAGCATTTGAGAGGTCTTTTCTGGTTCTGAACTGCCATGTTAACAGTATTTCCCAGGGGCTGGGGGCATAGTCCAGCAGGCAGGGCATTTGCTTTGCACCTTGCACCTAAGTTTGATCCCTGACACCCCATCTGGTCCTCCTCCAAGCCCACCAGGAGTCAGCCCTAAGTGCAGAGCCAGGAGAAAGTCCTGAGCACTGCCAGGTGTGGCCCCCAAACCAGCAAAACCAAAAACCAAAAACAGGAGTATTTTCCGCTTGACGTAATACTTATAAAAAGATCATTTGCTTTTCAGAATCATGAAGTAGCATTCATTTCCCACAACTTGTGCTCTGGTTTCATATCACAGGATAGTGATGGTGGAATTATTTTTATGACTATTATTATTTGCTAAGGTGGGAGCTCAGGGCCTCACACATCCCAGCTCCCAGCAGAGGGGTCCTTAAGTGTTGAAAAAACAGCTACCAAGGTTTTAAGAGTGGGCATGCTAGTGCAAATCCACAGCAGAATCTCTCCCGAATCCTCAGGAATCACAACCCACAGGTGTCATGGTCTCACCACAGGGCCTGTCCCTTCTGGAGCCAGATGTCAGCTGCCAGTCTCAGCCCAAGAGAGACAGGTATCCTCCGGAGCAGAGGCAAATATTGGTCTGGATTATTCCTTTACTCACAATTACCCTCATTTCCCAGCTGAACCACCTGAGTGCATTTTAAACTCTCAGTGCCCAGACATGCCCTGACATCAGCTAAATCCCATAGGAAAGAAGAAAAATCTATCACTGTGTATTCAGAGTTACACCAAGATAATATGAAGGCAGTTTGAGTATTTGCAACCATATGGGAAAGTCTCCTCCAAGGAGTCAGAAAGCCTCACTCTTCAGAGTTGTTTGGGGGCTATACCCTGTAGTGCTCAGGCTTACTGCTGGCTCTGAGCTCAGAGATCACTCCTGATAGGGTTTGGGGCACTATATGGGGTGTCAAGAGATGGAATATGGGTTGGCTGTGTGCAAAACCAAACAAGAGTCTTGCCTGCTGTACTATCTCCCTGGCCCCAACAAAATCCCACTATTAAAGGATAACGTGCCCCAGATGAAACTAAGTTTGAGTAGTTTTACTCTGGTGTCTGGGTACTTCACACAAAGAACGTTTCTCAAGAATCCTCAAGTCAGTAAAAAAAATTCTTTGTTGACTAATTTCTAGGTACTGCACCAAAGTGGCCATCTTGACTTATTTGTCTTTCCTCTCCAATAAGAAAAAAAAAGGACATTCCATCCCTAAGTACTTAACAGTAACCATGACACTGTGGCCAGATCACAAATTCCAGAAATTTCTCTTCTGTGAAAACAGAACCAACCTGACTTAGCTCTAAAAAATCAGGTAGGGAACTATTTGGTATTCCAGCAACTATCATCATAAATAAAAGCCCAAATAAAGCACTAGCTTTTGTCATTAACTGGTTGCAGTCCTAAAGACTTCCCTTTTAAACACAAGATCTCCTCCTCCTGCTCACACATGTGCACTCGTTTTGAAGAACTGGAAAATAAAGGAAGAGTCCGGCCAGTCTTCATTCCCTCTCGCATGCCCACCCCTTAGGTAACCAGTGGAACCAGGCTGGCACCATGGAGACTGCTACATGGCAAGAGGCTTAGGTTCCATAAGTAGGAAAGAATTCTAATTTGCCATTAGAATCTGAATCAGAACATGGCTCTTCTTAATTTCTGCAGACCCTTCCAATGCCCTTGACAATTCCTGAGCACTCAGCAACTCCCAGATCTTTCTTTGGCTGTGAGACCACAACAGGTCTGGGTATGACTGGAGAACGGTCCCGGGGCAGAGGACATGGATGTGTACAACCAGTTTTAGTGAGCATAACATTATTTTAGGTAACAACTAAACAAATGACAGTTCCACTTTATAGACAGACAAGCTGAGGCAGAGGGTTAACTATCATATTCTATTCTCCAGCAGCCAGGGAAGGGAGATGAAAGTAACAATTAAACATCTTTTGCAAGACAATAAGTCTATCCACAAATATAAAAAACGTATTTTTTAAACCAGAATTTCTGGGCTAGCTTCTTGTATGTGAATCACTTTTCTATTTAGCAGCCTTTTAGGGATCACCGGGGGCTAATTATAAGCCAATCCCTGGAAGGGCATGCTGGGGACAGGATGCACGGGGAAGACATGGAGCTGTCCTTTACGGCATGTGCGTTCTGGACAGGAAGAGGGACAATGAGAGATGGCAAATAGCACTGTAGCACTGTCCTCCCGTTGTTCATCGATTTGCTCAAGCAGGCACCAGTAACGTCTCCATTGTGAGACTTGCTATTACTGTTTTTGGCATATAGAATACATCACAGGTAGCTTGCCAGGCTTTGCCGTGTGTGTGTGGGGGGGGGTGGGGGGGAGATACTCTCGGTAGCTGGGCTCTCTTAGAGGGGCGGAGGAATCGAACCAGGGTCGGCCTTGTGCAAGGCAAATGCCCTACTGGCTGTGCTATTGCTCTGGCCCGATAGCAAATGAAAGTTCAGAAAAGATGTGTCATGTCTAAGAAGGAAACCCATGGGCCTAGTATGATAGCTGCAGCACCCAGAGAACTTCAGGGTCTGAGTTTTGAAGAATGAGGCTGATTGCAGGAATGGCTAAGGTTCATTCTGAGCCAAGAGCCAGAAGACCCTGAGACTAGAAAGGAGATTTGAGGTAGGGATCCTCCAGAGTGGGTGACTGGATGTGATCTCCAGGGTATGGACAGGGATCAGGCCTTAGCGAGGACCCTGGCTTTTCTTCACAGAGAAATAGAACTTCACAGAGGACTGAGTGTGCCCTCTCAGGAATGGATTTATGTTTGAAAGGTTGCCGAAAGACAATGGTTGGAGAGGGGGAGATCGAAAAACACTCCAGTGTTACAAAGTAGAGATGATGGCACAAACTTGGAAATGAATGAAAAAGAAATTGGTGTGTCCAGATTCAGTTTCGGAGGGAGAGTTGTCAAGAGTAACCAAGTTACTGACAGCTTGGATGCACAGCTGCAAAGGGAGGAGGAGGAAGAGTGTGTTGTCCTGGGGGAGTATAGCTGAAAAGGATCTGGATGACCCTGGATGTTGTGCTGGGTGGGTGCTGCTGCAGTGGGTCCTGGACTGTAGGTGACACTACGCATGAGACAGAACGAAATCCATCCACATTCCTAATGCAACCCAACTGTGAGGTATTATACATAGGTGGTTTGAAGGCACTGAGCCTGGGTGATCTGCTCCAATGCAGTAACTACCCACTGCAAAGACTGAGGCCTCTCTGAGCAAGAACAACTTCTGCTCACATCCCTGATGTGCCTGGTGGGATGCCACACTTGCAGCAGATTCCTAATAACTCATTACCAAATTTGCTAAAGTGTTTTACTTTAAACCAGAAAAGTAATTCAGAAGACACCGCTTTTGGCCATACCTGGTGGTGCTCAAGGCTTCTTCCCGGCTCTGAATTCATGGGTTATTCCTGGAGGGCTTGAGGGGACCACATGGGGTGCAAGGGATTAAACCACGTTGGTCAGGTGCAAGGAAAGCGCCCTACCTACTATACTATTACTCCAGCCCCAAACACAACTTAAATGATCATAACTAGAAAGCCAGATTTCAAATGCCATGAATTTTCTTGGTTATACTGTCTGATTTTTCTATAAAGATAATGCAATGCTTCAAATGAATTTAAAATATTTTAAAGAATAATAATCTTTTCAAGACAAAGTACAGAAACACCACCAATAATTAGAAAAGAATATGACATTTTATTTTTCCTTATAGATGTATAGTACATAGATTAAGAAATAAAATCATTGCAGGGTTCTGAAATATTGATACTTTAAATTCTAACACACCAACATTAGTTCATTCACTGCAAATAGCCATATTAGCAGCTCAGATTTGGTCTTTCTTGAAATTAATTTCTTTAGAAATGCCCAGTAGCACTGTGTAATATATTGCAGTAGACATAAATTAATTTTCATATTTTATCTTTGGAACAAATTATGCTTATTTACATATTAAGAATAGGTAGCTCTAATTACTTACCCTATTGTGAGTTTAAATGAGTGATTTTAAGCTACAGAGGGTTTTCCAGCTATTATTTCCTTTAGAGTTCTAAAAGCAGTAACTCTTAATGATGTTTTATAAAAGATAATGTTGAAGAAAAGATAAATGCTGAAATAAAGGCTCCTTCAGAGATATTTAAGGACAATAAAAAGGCTATTACTATCAGAAAAAAACTATACATAGTTTCAAGCATAACACAATATTGCAGCAGCTTTTTAACTGAATTATTTTAAAGTAGTGGTAAATTTGCTACCATACATACTTTTCTAATATTTAAATCTCATAATTACAATTTGAATATACAGCCCGACTTATAATTAGAACTATGCACAGCTGCTAGAGAATATTTTTCAGGGTTGTCTTGGCATATAAATTAAAGACTGAGTTGGTCCTTGATTTGGAGAACTCTAACTACCTGGAAGCACTAAATTTTAGAGACACTTATTGACAGAGACCTTCGCAGAGTGAAAGCATCAATTCCATGCTACCTCCAGGCACAGTATCAACTCGAGTACTGGATCCTCTCACAGGCCTGCAGGTCTCAGGGAACGACCCCCCAAAAACGAAAATGTCCGGGAGGGGGAAGCTGACTAGCAAGGGCATTGTTCCACACTGGGGGCAAGCCTTGAAACAGAGAAGGCTTTGGACCTCTAGCGAAAAAGAGAAACGTTACATTCTTTGATTGAATTTTAGACCTAAAAAAAGGATTAAGACTATCTAAATTATTTGTCACACTCACGCAGCTGGTCCAACTGCAGCAGTTCAGCGGAGTGAACGCACAAGAGGCACCGGACTTCTCTCCCCTCACACAATGCCCCATGGCCTGACCTGACATATGTGGGAAAGACTTGACATTTTATAAACATAGCAGAATTAGCTTACTTTACAATTTTATGAAAAGTCCAAAGATATATGAAGTGTGTCTGCTAATAGCTACTGGTTCTACAATGACAATAATGAAAGTGAGCTAGAAAAATAATTGTCCTGTTTTAAATAATGAAAGAAGCAAGATTTTTTTAAATATATTACTTACTCTGCAACAGTTGATTAAACTGACAATGAACAGATTCCTTCCATTCAGTGAGCTCAATTCAGGTTGCATTTTAATTATTGAACAGTGTGTGTGTGTGTGTGTGTATATATATATATATATATCCATCCCAAAGTAAAGAGATCATCAAGGCAGTAACATTAAATCAATCTAAGTCATCACCCCCCACAGAGAGCACAAGATGTGCTTTTGGACAAAGGCTTTAAAAAGACCTCGGGCTAATGTGGAAAGCGGGTCAGTAAAGATTCCAGTTCTGCACAATGGACTCTTCTAGGCCAAGCCGCTTTCCACAGACACAAATTCAGTCTATCTTTTCCTTCTGAACCAATCTGGGAGCATCAACAAAATCTTTGCCATTGTAGATAATAATTAAAAATGTTCCAATGCTTGCAACTCCCCAGAAGATCACATAGGCCAGTGTTTCTGTCCAAGTATCACCTGTAGATATAAAGAAAAAATCGATAAATGAAATCCATTTTCACTCTATCACTGTATCACTGTCATCCCATTGATCACTGAATTACTCAAGTGTGCATCAGTAACGCCTCTATTCCTCCTGGTCCTGAGATTTTAGCAGCCTACGCGCGCTCCACTGAAATTCATTTTATTGATACTATATACAATTTTTAGTTGTTTAGTAATCTCGACAATGTAAAAGTCTACCACCATGTCTAGGAGAAAAATACAGGAAGAACCTCTCAATGAAGGTTTAAGCAAGCAGTTCTCCGATATTAGCTAATTATCAAAATTCTCTTCAGGTGTGACAAAACACTGGCTACTTGGTTCCACAAATCTGCACTTCTTTCAGGTTCCCAGATGTTGGTCTAAATGCTGAACACTGAACCACTTGAGTAAACTACTTCTTATTATATCACACAAAGACTTTCAGATTTTATAATTCAGTACTGTAAGAAAGTGTTACAATATTGAGAAAACTGGATAACCACATGTGAAAAAGTAAAGCTGGATTCATATTCCACATCGTAACAAAAGTGAATTAAAAGTGGATCTAAAATCTTGAGATCAGACTGGAATCTAATAAACACACTGAGGAAAACATTGCAGAACACTCTAAGATCTGGACCTCAAAGGGGTTTTCAGTGACATAGTACCATAGGCAAAGGAAACAAAAACAAAAGCCAACAAATGGGACTAACTAAACAAAACAAATGAAAGAGCTCCTGCATGGCAGGGGTCAGAAAGATAGAGTACAGCAGGGAGGATGCTGCCTTCCTTGCATGAGGCCTGCCTTGCATGAGGGTACAATGTGCCTAGATGATTCCCTGAGGCTGTTAGGAGTGATCCTGAGAGCAGAGCCAGGACTAAGTCCTGAACATCACCGGGTCTGGCCCAAACTCCTTTTGCCACCCCCAGTCCCAAAATAAAGCTCCCAGCAAAAAATATATATGGGATAAAACTAAGACATCCAAATGAATGGGAGAAACCATTTGCATTCAACACATCAGATAAATGTTTAATATCCAAGATAAAGAATTCAAAAAATGAACCAAAAAACCCCCTAAAACCCTATCAAAAAATGGGGAGAAGAAATGAACAGACAGATTCTCTGCTGAAGGTCTGCAAGGTGGCCAATAGGCATGTGAAAAAGTGTTTCTCGTTACTTATCATCAGGGATATTCAAATCAAGGCAACAATAAGATAATGCAATGGTATATAGTTCATCAGCCTGGTTTTCCAGAGAGCTAAAAATAGTTTCTTCATTTTTTCAAATGTCATAAAAAAAATAAAACCACAACTAATGCACAAGAGACCACAGGTGTAGCTTGCAGTCTAAAACATCCATTACTACGCACTTTATAGAAAATGTCTGCTGGCTTCTGCTCTAGGATAACAGCCTGCTCCTTCCTGGCATTGTGACTTCTACAGCCTGACAACTATCAAGATTATAAGATAAAGCAATGTTCCCGGCCCCTCCCACCCAGGTGGGTTGGAGGACCCCAGCGGAGCCCCGCCCCTGGTGCCAGAGAACAGCGGGGATCCCAGGATCCTGGGAGGGAGTGGCCTGGGATTGTCTAGGGGCGTGGCCTCTAAGAAGGGGGCGTGGCCTCCTAAAAGTGGGCGTGGCCTGCTTCCCGGCCTGCATCCTTAAAATTCACAGCTGATTTTTCTGATGAAACCCTCAGGGCCTGAAAACAGTGGTGGGACATAGTGAAAAAACTCAATGAAATAAATGCTTCTCCAAAAATACTTTACCCAGTGAGACTCTCATTCATAATAGAAGGAACAACACACAGTTTCACGGACAAACAACAGCTCAGGAACTTCATAGACTCAAAACCATGGTTACAAGTAGAACTAAATGGGCTACTTTAAGGCAAGACAGGCCTCTCAAATACACCAAATTTCAACGGAACAATGGGACAAAATCCCATAACAATAATCTCTCTCAATGTCAATGGGCTAAACGCACCAATTAAAAGACATAGAGTGGCAGGATGGATTAGAAAATTGAACCCAACATTCTGCTGCCTGCAAGAAACACATCTCAATAGTCAAAGCAAACACAGACTCAGAGTCAAAGGCTGGAAAACAATCCTACAGGCAAACAGCTCCCATAAAAAAGCTGGGGTAGCTATCCTAATATCAGACCACATCGATTTCAGAGTGAAGAAGGTCATAAGAGACAGTGAAGGCCATTTCCTATTGACCAAAGGATCTGTACAACAGGAAGAACTTACAATAATAAATGTATATGCACCTAATGAGAGACCAGCAAAGTACTTAAAACAATTACTCATAGATTTGGAAAAAGACATCGATAGCAACACAATACTAGTGGGAGACCTCAACACCGCTTTGTCACCTCTTGATAGATCAACCAGACTCAAGCTTAGCAAGGACATACTTCATCTGAGGGAAACAATGGAAGAAAGGGGCTTAGTAGATATATACAGGACACTTCATCCACAAAAAGCTCAATACACATTCTTCTCAAGCGTACATGGAACGTTCTCCAAGATAGACCACATGCTGAGCCACAAAACATGCCTCCATAAAATTAAGAAGATAGAGATTATATCAACAATCTTCTCAGACCATAATGCGCTGAAATTAGAAGTAAATCACACACAAAAACAGAAAACTAAATTAAACACATGGAAATTAAACAGTGCGCTATTAAACAACGAGTGGCTTAGACAGGAAATTAAAGAGGAAATCAAAAGATTCCTAGAAACGAATGAAAATGAGGACACGAGTTACCAAAACTTATGGGACACAGCAAAAGCGGTCTTAAGAGGAAAGTTTATAGCTCTACAAGCATTCCTCAAAAAGGAGGAGCGAGCCCACATAAATAAACTAACCTCACAGCTTAAGAACTTGGAGAAGGACCAACAAAAGGAGCACAACCCTAACAGGAGGAAGGAAATAATAAAACTCAGAGCAGAGATTAACGAGATGGAAACCCAGAAAACAATCCGAAAGATCAACGAAACCAAGAGCTGGTTCTTTGAGAAAATTAACAAAATTGATAAGCCCCTAGCAAAACTCACAAAGAAAGGGAGAGAGAAAACCCTAATAAACCGAATCAGAAATGAAAAGGGGGTCATTACAACAGAAACTACAGAAATTCAAAGGATCCTCAGGGAGTACTTTGAAAAGCCTTATGCCACACAACATCAAAACCTCGAGGAAATGGATAAATTCCTAGACTCCTACAGACTCCCAAGGCTGAACCAAGAAGACCTGGAATACCTGAACAGACCTATCACCATCAAGGAAATTGAAATGGTAATAAAAAGTCTCCCCAAGCACAAAAGCCCTGGCCCGGATGGATTCACTAGTGAATTCTTCCAAATCTTCAAAGAAGACTTACTCCCAATCCTCTTTAAGCTTTTCCATGAAATTGAAATATCAAATACACTTCCGAACAGTTTCTATGAAGCAAATATCACACTGATACCAAAAGCAGACAGAGATAACACAAAGAAAGAGAACTACAGGCCGATATCCCTGATGAACACAGATGCAAAGATCCTCAACAAACTACTAGCAAATAGAATCCAACTACTCATCAAAAAGATCATACACCATGACCAAGTAGGATTCATCCCAGGGATGCAAGGATGGTTCAACATTCGGAAATCAATCAACATAGTCCATCATATCAACAAAAGAAAAGATAAAAAGCATATGATCATATCAATAGATGCAGAGAAAGCATTTGACAAGATCCAGCACCCCTTTATGATGAAAACCCTAGCCAAAATGGGTATAGAGGGGACTTTCCTCAACATAGTTAAAGCCATCTACCACAAGCCTACAGCAAGCATCATCCTCAATGGGGAAAAACTGAGAGCCTTCCCTCTAAGATCAGGGACGAGACAAGGATGCCCACTCTCTCCACTGCTGTTCAATATAGTACTGGAAGTACTTGCAATAGCAATTAGGCAAGAAAAAGATATTAAGGGCATTCAGGTAGGAAAGGAAGAAATCAAGCTCTCACTATTCGCAGATGATATGATACTATACTTAGAGAACCCAATAACCTCCACCAAAAAACTCCTAGAAACAATAGACTTGTATAGTAAAGTTGCAGGCTGTAAAATCAATACCCAAGAGTCCATGGCTTTCCTATACGCAAACAGTGAGAGAGAGGAAAGCTATATGAAAAAATCAATCCCGTTCACAATTGTGCCCCAGAAAATCAAGTACCTAGGAATCAGCTTAACTAAGGAAGTAAAGGACCTGTACAAAGAAAACTACAAAACGCTACTTCAGGAAATAAAAGAGGACATGAGGAAATGGAAAGACATCCCCTGCTCATGGGTCGGAAGACTTAACATTGTCAAAATGGCAATACTACCGAAAGCACTGTACAAATTCAATACAATTCCTATAAGGATACCCATGACATTCTTCAAAGAAATGGAGCAAACACTCCTGAAATTTATATGGAACAATAAACCCCCACGAATAGCTAAAGCAATTCTGGGGAAAAAGAAAATGGGAGGAATCAACCTCCCTAACTTCAAACTTTACTACAAAGCGGTAATAATCAAAACAGCATGGTACTGGAACAAAGGCAGAACTGCAGACCAATGGAACAGAGTTGAATACACTGACATCTCCCCTCAATCATATGATCATCTAATCTTTGATAAAGGTGCAAGAAATGTGAAGTGGAGTAAGGAAAGCCTCTTTAACAAATTGTGCTGGCATCACTGGACGGCTACATGCAAAAAAATGGGCTCAGAACTCTGCCTAACACCATGTACAAAGGTAAGATCAAAATGGATTAAAGACCTCAACATCAGACCAGAAACCATAAGATACATTGAAGACAAAGTTGGCAAAACCCTCCATGACATTGAGGCTAATGGTATGTTCAAAGATGACACGCCACTGGCTGAGCAAGTGAAAACAGAGATAGATAAATGGGACTATCTTAAACTAAGAAGCTTCTGTACCTCCAAAGAAACAGTGACCAAAATACAAAGACAGTCTACAGAATGGGAAAGAATATTCGCCGAATACACATCTGACAAGGGGTTGATATCAAGGATATACAAAATACTGGTTGAACTCCACAAGAAGAAAACATCCAACCCCATCAAAAAATGGGGCAATGAAATGAACAGAAACTTTCTCAAAGAAGAAATCCGAATGGCAAAAAAGCACATGAGAAAATGCTCTACATCATTAATCATCAGGGAGATGCAGATCAAAACCACAATGAGATACCATCTCACACCTCAGAGACTGGCCCACATTCAAAAGAACAAAAGCAACCGTTGCTGGCGCGGATGTGGCGAGAAAGGGACACTCCTTCACTGTTGGTGGGAATGCTGACTGGTTCAGCCCTTTTGGAAAACAGTATGGACGTTCCTCAAAAAATTAGAAATTGAGCTCCCATTTGACCCAGCGATACCACTCCTGGGAATATATCCCAGAGAGGCAAAAATGTGTAGCCGAAGTGACATCTGCACTTGTTTGTTCATTGCAGCACTCTTTACAGTAGCCAGAAACTGGAAGAGACCTGAGTGCCCAAGAACAGATGACTGGTTAAAGAAACTTTGGTACATCTACACAATGGAGTACTATGTGGCTCTTAGAAAAGATGAAGTCATGAACTTTACATACAAGTGGTACAATATGGAAAGTATCATGCTAAGCGAAATGAGTCAGAAAGAGAGGGATAGACATAGAAAGATAGCATTCATCTGGGGGATATAAAATAATAAAATATGAGATTAATACCCAAGAATAGCTGAGAGCAACACCAGGAGAATTACTCCATAACTTAGAGGCCAGCTGGGTATTCTAGGGGAAAGGACAATTCAGATAGAAAGGGGAACACCAAGTGGAGGGTGTTTGGAGGATCCTCCCAGGAGGGGAGATGCAGGTTGAAAGTAGACTGGACTGAACATGTTCGCCACTCAATGCCTCTTTGGCTGATCACAACACCCAGGAGGAGAGAGAAAACAAAAGGGAATGCCCTGCACACAGTGGCAGGGGGGGATGGGGGGATGGGAGGATGGGGGGGGGGAGGGATATTATCCTGGTGGTGGAAAATGGGCACTGGTGGAGGGATGGGTATTTGATCGTGGTATGACCGAGATCCAAGCACAAAAATTTGTAAATCTACAACTGTACCTCATGGTGTTTCACTAATTAAAAAAAAAAAAAAAGCAATGTTCAATTCTCTATAAGAACGCAGCAGAATCAATAGTGAGGGGTGTGCAATGAGTCTTTTTTTTTTTCTTTTTGGGTCACACCTGGCGATGCTCAGGGGTTACTCCTGGCTCTGCACTCAGGAATTACACCTGGCGTTGCTCAGGGGACCATATGGGACGCTGGGAATCGAACCCGGGTCGGCCGCGTGCAAGGCAAACGCCCTACCTGCTGTGCTATTGCGCCAGCCCCGCAATGAGTCTTTAATGCAGCAAACATATCCCAGACACAAGAGCTAAAATGAGGAAGTGTTTTATCTGCCCTCAAAAAGTTGCTGATCCAGTGAAAGATCAATGAGTAGGCAAATCATCACAAAAGAGAAAAGTATAACAGTAAGGTATGTCAGAGACCCAAAAGACATTTACCACCTCAAAATAAGAAATTCCCTGGTGGGACCAGAGTGATAGTACAGCAGGTTGGGAGTTTATTTGCCTTGCATTAGGCTGACCTGGTTCAATGCCCGGCATCCCATATGGTCCCCCAAGTAACACCAGGAGTAATTCCTGAGTGCAGAGTCAGGAGTAACCCCTGAGCATCACCAGGTGTGACCCAAAAAGCCAAAATAATAATAATAATAATAATAATAATAATAAATAAATAGCACTGTAGCACTGTCCTCCCATGGTTCATTGATTTGCTTGAGCGGGCACCAATAACATCTCACAACAAATTGTGAGACTTGTTGTTACTGTTTTTGGCATACTGAATACGTCACGGGGAGCTTGCCAGGCTTTGCCTTGGGGGCAAGACAGCTTGGTAGCTTGCCAGGCTTTCCAAGAGGGGTGGAGGAATTGAACCCGGGTTGGTCATGACGGCCATGTGCAAGGCAAACACCTTACCTGCTGTGCTATCACTCCATCCCAATAAATAAATAAAATCTAAAAAAAGGAAAAAAGAAAAGAAATTCCCTGGTGCTTACAAAGTCTAAAGAGGAAAGTACTAAGAGGGTAGGGTCCTTGCCTTGCACATGGCTGACCTGGGTTCAATCCCCCTTAGCAACACCAGGAGTGAACCTTGAGTATAGAATAAGCCTCAAGGATTGCAGGTGTAGCCCCCAAATAAAAAATAAACAAAATGCCATGGTAATCAATAAGAGGAAGATAGGTCCTGTCAAAAGGGTAGAGGAACACTCCCCTGAGGATGGGTAGGATTCAGACAAGCAGAGACAAAAGTCATTCCACACAGACACAAAAGCCTCAGAGGGTACCTCTCACCCACAACTGCCTGACCCTGCACCTGGAGAGCAGCGTTTCTGCCTGGGGCCAAATGGCCTGGATCGCCTAAGGGTCCACCGGGGAAAACTGTGTAAATGGGGTGGGGGCCATGGTATAACAGGGGATCCACAGGAAACAAGGTCTACAGGGGCCACGGGTACAATTAAACTAAGTCTCAGTCAAATCCCGAGAGCACAGAATATTTTTAATGGGAGAAACTTTGATTTTAAATACTTAAAAACTCTGTAACATAGGAAAATATTAAAAAGGTGGGGTAGAATACTTTTAAGCCTTTAATATAAAGAGAATGGAAAAATGTTTATATTGCTCAGTGAAAAGACTAAAATATGTATAATATTTTACACTTATAAAGACTGAAACATCAAGTATTAGGAATCACTTGTTAAGAGAAGCTTATCTCTGGAAGTCAAAATGAAAAGTAATATTTTTCTCTTAATTTTCCTAAGAGTATTACACAGTAATACAATTATTATATATAACTTTGTAATACAAAAAATATATTTAAACTCTTCAAGGGACAAAGAAGTCAACATGACAAGTAATATTTTTCTCTCAATTTTTCCTGAGTATTACATAGTAGTACAAATTATTATATATCTTTGTAATACAAAAAATACATTTAAACTCTTCAAGGGACAAAGAATGTCATTTATCAAGTTACTGAACATTCCCTTCCTTTCACTTCCATAGATTAATCCCATCTCCTCACTTTACTCATTACATTTATCAGAGAAACAATCACAAAAGATGTTCAGTATAAAAAGCTTAACGGTCTAAGAAACAAATATAAGAGCAGACTTACCAGCCATCAGCAAACAGATAATGCACATTGAAAAGGCAACAACCATGATAATAGGTAACTGGAAAAGAACATGGAAAGAAACCATCATTTTTAAAAGGAAGGGAAAAAAAAATTGGTTGCAAACTCAGCTGTGCATGCTTCAGTGAAAAAAATAACTCCCACAGTCTGGCCCACAATTTTTTCAACAATGCATCCTCATTTAAAGATTCAATCCCATCTGCCTAAACTTTCAGATCATATTCTGCTCTAAACCAAGCAGTGCTTAGTGCAAGGGGTCCCCAAGATGACAACTAAAGTCACCAACCCCACTCCTATCCCCCCCCATGCCCACTGCAATGAGTTGTAAATGAGAATTGATAAACTTCCCTTTGCTTATGCGTTCTCATATAAAAATGATGCAAGAAAAACAGTGAATTGCAAAAAAAACAAAGTTAATTTATTCCTCTCCCTGATCTTTAGGGAAACTTAACTATCTGAATTCCATTTTGAACAACACTGTTTGAAACCCAGGGGAGCTGCATCACCTACACTTTTAGATACAACGCTTTTAATCACTTGAAAAAAATAAAGGTTTCTTACAGCCAGGAATTTCCAATCTCTTGGAACACTCAAAGGACTATGAAATTCTAATTCATCCACTGAATAGTTCCCAAGAAATAAATCTATGGAGTCCTAGAACAGAAATAAAGAAGTCAATAATAACCCAAATTAGATGTGATTACATTATTTAAAAAAAAAAAAACTCAGTGAAATTAAAAAATAAACAGTGCAATAAAGAGCTGTACGTAGAATCAAAACCAAACTTACTTGTCTAAATCCATCCGAAAAGTTATTCTTGTAATACCGGATTAGTGAGTTCAGGCCATCCATTATAAGTCCCAACTGAGTTCTCTTCCCAGTTCTGGTGAAAATAAAGTTACACTGTGGGTTACAGACTTGCATACTATGTTCTTACACTGTTTTGGGGACACCTGCCATTACAGAGATTTAAAAACATCTCAGGAAAATAAGGGGATCGTTCATAAACAACATCACTAATAGGTCCAAGAAATGGGGATCCTCTTTCTAAAATAACACCTAAGTAAGCAGAAAGAAGAAAAACACTGAGTTATACTGGCAAAAGAAAAAAAAAAAAGAGAGAGAGAAACATGGAGCCCAGGCTAACTGGCACAAAACATGAGACTAAAAATACTGTTTTGCTTCCTTGGAATTCATAGAAATAAGACAACTTGCTGGAGCAAATTGACATTTCTCTAACTCTTGCCATGCAATGTGGTCCTTGAGAATGGTCTGTCACCTGGGTGCATCTCAGAGGTGCACAACCACACAGGCAGGTTTCACATGCATGGAAGGCTTGAGAGAAATTAAAAGCCTGATTCCCCATTCTCACTAGGCATCAGAATCACCTAGGATGGTTTCGAATGTACCACTGCCTGGAACTCATCTTGGGGCAATCCTGATGTGCAAGGAGGGCATCGGACTAAGGCAGTTCCTGTCAGGAAGGGGCCTAAGCGATTCTTCTCTACACCCAGGACTGTGAAGCTAATCTATGGAATGTTAGTTCAAAGCACAACTTGCCTCGTGAAGTCTGTCTTCAAGGCACCAGTTCCTGCATACTGTTTGGCACAAGCATTTGCATTGTCAGCCCAAGCTGTGGGGGGAAATATCTTAAATTAATATTGGTAACATTTAAAATTATCAGTATTTTATATTAATAATTTTAGCTGATATTTAAAACTAGAATTAAGATTTTAGAAAATATTTGAAATTAAACTTATTGATAATTTTAGCTGATAATATTTAAGATTACAATTAAGTTCTAGTTGTTTTCTCTTTGTGGGTAAAGGTGGGTAAACACTCCCAGCAGTCCTGTGGTCCTTAGGCCACTTCTGGGGCTTACACCAGGGCTAAATATATCCATACGGTTGACAGGGATCAAACCCAGGGTCTTGCACGTGTGAGACATAAAAGACTATAATAACACTTAAGCCACATTCCCAGCAGAGAACTAGAGTTCTAAGTCCAAAATATTAACTTATTTCAAAGTCCGAGTAATAGCTCTATTAAAGTAAATACCCACCATTTTTGTAGATCTTCTCAAATTCACTTTGTTCTTCAAGATTTTGTCCAACATGTAAAACTCCTAATCTCTGGAATAAGAACCATACTCATGTTTACGGGCAAAATATTTAAGGAAACAGTACCCAGGTCATGATGTGTGGCCCAAAACTCCAGAAAGTTTTTAAAAGTTTTTAAAAAGTAAACAGGTTGTCTAGTTTTCTTTATAAGCCTGGAGTATAACTACCTCCCTGGCTGAATAAACTATAGTGGAAGTCTGCAACTCTTAAAAGCTACGCTGTGTCCTACACTAGAAGAAAATGGCGAAATGTGAAACTGAGCATACAGATACAGTGACCGAGGTGTTAGATTCCTGTGTAATATGTGTGTAAGCCCATGAATGGTGAGAGACAAACATGAAAAGAGCTGGGTTAGGTGGGAGCAACGTGAATGCTTTTTGTTACTAGTTTTTAAAGATGAAGCTTCCTTAAATTATTTTCTTTTTTTAATAAAAGAAAAAAAAATAACTTGCACCTGCAGCTGGGCCTGAAGTGAGCGATGAGCTAACATGCTCTGGATCACATTAGTCCTGTCGAGACAGTCCATGCAGTTGCTGCGGAACACACCTTCCTGGTTTGTCTCCACCTTGCCAGCAGCGTCCACTAGAAAATAACTAAAACACATTTGTATAAACACTCTCATACCAAAGTCAGGCAAATCTACAAAGATATACATCTGATTAACAGGAGTCTTACATCAATGATGTTATCATTAAAACATTAAATGGTGGGCCAGAGTGCTAGTACAGTGTGTAAGGCCTTGCATGCAGCTGACCTGATTCAATCCCCGGCATCTCATAAGATTCCCCAAGCCCTGCCAGGAAAAGGCCCTGGGCACCGCCACATGTGGCACAAAAATAAAAAAAGAAATGGAGAAACGATGATTTGAAGGTAACTGCCCCATCACATGATCCATGCAGGGAGTGAAATGAGTCACACCCCAAAGGCCTGATCTGTTCGACTTTCCAAAACTTCCCTGGGAGGTGGAGTGGGGTGGGGGCGATGCCCAGACAGGTCATCTGAAAGTCACTGGTGAAAACCAGACTGTTCCTGAACATGGGAAGTTGCCACTGGAAGATTCTGCTGCCAACCTTGTCATCTTGCTCATACTCTTTAGTGGCTAAAATGAACAGATGAACCCAAGAAACTATACCCACTACCAACAAGGTGCCAGGACCAGCTAATGTTTTCTTATCTGTGCTCCAGACAGTTCTCAAATAAGTGAGAACTGCTTTTAAATTGAATAAATACCTAGAGTCATTTTATTATGTCACTGTATAATTAAAATCTGGAAGAATACTTCAGTTGCCAGGATTAAGCCACACAGAGGTAGAACAAAACAATAGAATTTATTGTTTTACAATAAATTTACAGATTCTGGCAGATTCCATTTTACAGATTTTTGGCTCAAAAATAAATAAAGACTGACATATGAAGAGTAAACCCACAAACTAATGGTAAATACATATGGTAAACACCATTAGGCTATTTGTTGGGGCTTCAGAGATAATTCCGGGGGCAAGGCACTTGCCTTGAATGCATCAGACCCAGGATTCAACCTCTAGCACTACCTGTGGTCCCCTGAGCATCACCAGGAGTGATCCTCAACACAGAGACAGGACTAAGCCTTCAGCACTGGCAGATGTGGACCAAACCCTCCAACCCCTGCCATCAAAAGGACCGTAAGTACCTGTGATATTTAAAAGTAAAGTAGTAAAGTAAAGGCCCTCCCGTTGATCATCGATTTGCTCGAGCGAGCCCAGTAACGTCTCCATTGGAGACTTTGTTGTTACTGTGTCTGGCATGTAGAATACGTCACGGGAGCTTGCCAGGCCCTGCCTGGCGGGCGAGATACTCTCGGTAGCTTGCCGGGCTCTCCGAGAGGGGCGGAGGAATCGAACTCGGGTCAGCCATGTTGGCTGCGTGCAAGGCAAACGCCCTACCGCTGTGCTATCGCTCTGTGATATTTAATCAAAAGAATTGAAAAAAGTAGTAAACAAACTATAATTACATAAAAATTTGTAAATTTTTCAGTTCGTAAAAATACGAAAACACCTTCAAGTAGGTCACATTTAAGAATAAAATATATTCAAATTGTCAAGTTTCATCTCTTCAGTAAAAACAAAACAAAGAGAGTAGTAAGCATTTTCAACCAAGTGAAATGTATTTACAAGCCTATTATATTAGGTATGTTAAGTAGGTCAATATGTACATGTGCCTCTCCCCTTTATCCCCATAGAGAATTAATAGATCTTACCTTAATTCATCCTGCATTTCTGCTACCTGATCCAATAAAATATTTAGTCGATCCCATCTCATATTTTTACACTCCTTGTGGAAGTCAAATGCAATATACCTGCCGAAGGAAAAGATATTCCGAAAGTGAGCAAAGTTCCTGGGAACTACTCAGCCCTCTCTTCCATGTCCGTAGCCATATGCATGCACATGCAAACACCTGCTTCCGTGACTCCAGGCACACACACCTGTCTTCACCTGGTCTTTTATTTATTTTTGTTCGTTTTGGGGCAACACCTAGTGATGTTCAGAATACACCTACCAGTATAGATATCCTACTCTAAGCTGAACAAAGTTGCCCCTGAGAGGGGGTGAAAAAAAATCATCAAGGGGCCAGAGAGAGAGTGCAGTACGCAGGTGCTTGCCTTGCACACGGCTGACCTGGGTTGAATACTTGGCACCCCAAGATGGTCCTCTGAGCATCGCTAGGGCTAATTCCTGAATGCAGAGCCAGGAGAAAGTCCTGAGCATCACCAAGCATGGCCCCCAAACAAAACAAAACAAAATTATTACACTCCCTAAAAATTAAGGGAGAAAGAAAGAATTGAGAACCTAAGCCTCATGGGACTGAGGAGCTCAGATATGCTTCTTCTGGTGTTGAGAACCGAAGCCAGGTTGGCCACATGCAAGGCAAGCACCCACCTGTTGTATTAGAGCGCTGACCCTATGCATACATTACATTTTTTGTTTATTCTTGGGCCATACCTGGCTGTACTCAGGAGTTACTCTTGGCTCTGCACTCAGGCACCACTCCTGGAGGTGCTCACAGACCACCTAGGGTACCAGAGATCAAGCCCGCGTCGGCTGCATGTGAGGCAAACACTCTACCTGCTGTACTATTGCTCTAGTCCTACATTTCCTGAAAACTCTCCCCATGTAAACCAACACCATTTTTGGAGGGAAATTTTCCCTCCATACCTATGTCCACTCTCTCTTCCAAGAGAGGGCAGACAGGGCATTTTGCATTTTTCTAAGGACCAACCGCTAATGTTATAGGACCCTCCATGCCACTGGCCCTTGTTCTGACAAGACTACAGAATTCACAAGTGACTCAGGAACAGGCATAACTGCTACTCTAGACAAGGCTGAACTGCAAATTAGTTCCAATTCATGTGATGCCTGAGACCCCAGAGACCACACCAATGAGAAACTGGAATATGTTAGCCAGGCGTCACAGTAACACAAAGCCTTCAGGAGGGGATGCAAATCAAGATCTACAACCTCCACAAAATGAAAACATGACTAACAAATTATCCTTCAATAAACATTATGCCAGGGGAAATATTTCAAGTCAACAAAAGCATGCTCTGATTTTAGGGGAGGAGGGTGGAATTATAGTCACACGCTGTGGTCAGAGGCTACCAGGTTGCTCCTAGCAGTGTTTGAGGAACCTGCAGTGCTGGGGACAGAACAGCAAAGCATGTAAGAGGCCCACTGACCTATCTCTCTGGCCAAAAAAAGTGCTCTCATTTTTTTGATTAAAGAAAAAAATGTTCTACAAGCTTCCACCAAACACTATCTTGACGCACCAACAGCCCTGGTCCACAGACACAGCAACCAGTCCCAGACAGCACCACAGCACCGGAGATCCCTCCAGGCCCCATACAGAGCCAATTTTGCCAAGGCACCCCAGATGGAGCAGATGCAGTCTCCCTGCCTACTCCAGATGAAAATCCTGACACCCAAGAGCTCCCACAAGCAAGGCCCAGGTATGCGGGTCACTGTTACTGTCACTGTCCTCCCATTGTTCATCGATTTGCTCGAGCGGGCCCAGCAACGTCTCCATTTTGAGATTTGTTGTTACTGTGTTTTGGCATATTGAATACGTCACGGGTAGCTTGCCAGGCTTTGCCGTGCAGGCGAGATACTCTCGGTAGCTTGCCAGGCTCTCTGAGAGAGGCGGAGGAATTGAACCTGGCTCGGCCGGGCTGGCTGAGTGCAAGGCAAACACCCTACCACTGTGCTATCGCTCCAGCCCAGGTATGCGGGTACCAGGACTAAATCTCCAGGCGACATGGCAGCAGAGGTGCCAGGTGTTCCCACCCCAGCTCCTCGGTCTAGCTGTCATGCCCACAAGCTTCCGCAGGATGCTGCCTTGGCACATCAACAGCCCTGGTCCAGAGACTCCCGACTGAAACCCAAAATGGCTTAGTGTCCTACAGAGATGTCTCTGGAATCCAACTATCTACAATCTAGGATCCCAGAAACGCGCGGTCACAAAGCGCCTGCACAAACTCTCATGATATTCAAAATGAGCAATGTAAAATGAATTATCTAGCATCTGTCCCTGGCAGGGAGGCTTGAATGGTGGTGGGAAAATTTGGGCAAAACATAATGCCCAAAAGTCGAGAGAGAGTATTGGGGAAATTGTCTGCCATAGAGGAAGGATGAGGACTGGGATGGAGGCGTGGGGGCGATATTGGGGACATTGGTGGTGGAAAATGTGCACCGGTGGAAGATGGGTGTTCAATCATTGTATGGCTGAATCTCAAACATGAAAGCTTTGTAGCTGTATCTCATGGTCATTCAATAAAATTTAAAAAATTAAAAATAGGGGCTGGAGCGATAGTACAGCTGGTAGGGCATTTGCCTTGCACGTGGCCAACCAGGGTTCGATTCCCAGCACCCCATATGGTCCCTGAGCACCGCCAGGAGTAAATCCTGAGTGCAAAGCCAGGAGTAACCCCTGTGCATTGCTGGGTGTGACCCAAAAGAGCAATAAATAAATAAACAAACAATTAAGAAAAAATGTTGAGTGTAATGCTTCATACATATGAGCCCTGGGTTCAATCCCCAGCATCACATGCAGAGCTCCCCAACTCCACCCCCCCACACACACATACAGCTTAAGTTTATCCAGAGTGATCTGTATATTCCTATGTAGTTACATGTAACTGCACACCTACTCTGAAAAGGCCTGCAACAGGTATCTAGTGAGGTACCTGATCATTCCACTTGCCAGTGAAGACACCATTGATGCAAATGCCTGTTCAAGAGGTTTCTCTGAGCCCTTCTGGTTTACCTGCCAAAAAAAATTTGGAACACCATAGATTTCCTTTCCATTTATTTTTAAGAGGGGAGAGTAGCATCAATAGAGACAACTAGGAAGCATCAAGTTGTTGCTGTTCCTCCTTAAAATACTTTTGTTTTTAAAGCCCAGAAGTTGTGTGAACCAACTTTGTAGGCGCTCTGGAAAACAACGAAAGATTTACAAAATGTTTCCTTTTTCACCTTTACTTTTATTGATGTATTGTGATTCGAAGTATTAGTAATATTTGTGTTTTACCCTTAACTGCACCAAGTGCCAATACCCCTTCACCGCCGTCCCTTCCCACACCTGTGCCCCTTCTTCATCTCCCCAAAAGCTGATTACTGTCGCTTTACAGTAGAGTTTAAGATGCTCTTTAGAAAATGAGGACACTCAAAAGGAGGCACAGGAATTTAGAGGAATTTAGAAAGTTCTCCAGGATTTGAAACGGCTTGTCCACACAAAAGGCAAGCACATTAACCTATCTTTTCAGCTCAATGCTATTCCTTTCTGTTTGTTTTTGTTTCAGTTTTGGGCCACATCCAGGTGGACTCAGGGCTTCCTGGCTCTGCACTCAGGGGATCACATGCTGATCAGGGTTGTTTGTCTGCAACGCAAGGCAAAGCGTCTTATCCATCATAGGATCTCTCCTGTTCCTGCTCCCTGACCTTAAGCTCTACTGCATGCTACATTAATCAAGGTGGGATCCAAAAAGAGACATAGGGATGGCAGTGAAGGGGTACTCGCACTTAGCGCAGTAACGTTTAGTGCAAAACACAAATATTATTAACACCCTGAATCACAATACATCAATAAAAGTAAAAGTGAAAGAGGAAAGTATGAGGTGGGGGAGAATTAATTCTTCCCAGGCAGCTCTGGGCATGACCCAGAGGCGCGGGAAGTTCCAGCACTGCAGCCCGAGCAGCACCCCAGCTCACTGACTGAGAGGCAAAAGACAAAAAAAAAGATACAACCACAGAAATAGGGCATTATATGAGATACTGATCTCTTTATAGAAATATGGTAAATATATAAATAAAAAATTATGCCAAACCAAATTCAGGGGAAGTTATTCCCTGAATAGTGATTAATCATATAAAAATTAATGTAACAAAGCTTCTGTCTCACGGTGATTCAATAAAATTTAAAAAAATTAATGTAATATAGAACACTGTTAGAATGTAGGAAACAGCACAGGAATATCTTGATGATGTAGAAATAAAACAATTGATAAAATTCTGCATCCTTTTTTTATTTTTTTCCTTTTTTGGGTCACACCCGGCGATGCATAGGGGTTACTCCTGGCTTTGCTCGGTGGACCATATGGGATGCTGGGAATCGAACCCGGGTCGGCCGCGTGCAAAGCAAACGCCCTACCCACTGTGCTATCGCTCTAGCCCCCTCAGCATCCTTTCTTGATAAGAAAAATAGAGGAATAGAAGGAAACTTCCTTATTACAAAAAAGAGTATATACAAAAAAACGCCAGAGTTGATATACTTTAACTAAAATATAAAGATATTTCCCTAAAGCTGCAAACAAGATTTCAGTTTTTGTCATTTCATTTCAACATAGAAAAGGAAGTTCAAGTATGGTAATTAGGCAAAAAAAAAAAGAAAGGCATCCAAAGTATAAAGTAATAAAATTATCTCTGTGTGCAAATGACATGCTCTTCTAAATAGAACACTATAAAGATTCCATGACAAGCTGTGAAACATAACTGAATTAAGGCCACATTATACAAAATCAGTTATATTTTCTAATACACTAAAAATGAACAATACAAAAAAAATTCTGTTTATCAGAGCACCAAAATGATAAAATATCCAGGAATAAATTTAATTAAGAAGTGAAAAACATTCACACGAAAAATTATGAAACACTGCCAAAGGGAATTTTACAAGCCATACACAAATGGATAAACACTCATAAGTAAGTGGAAAGAAATTCATGCTCATAGAATGAAAAGCTTAATGTTGTTAAGAGTAGTCATTTTATATTATGTTAAAAATATTTTTGTTTTTATTGTGTTTCCCATGAAATATACAAGACACATACCAGATTGATTATAACTTGTTTTCCATAAATAATTACTTGCGAATCGAAATGCCTTTGGAAACCATCCATCTAGCGAGAAAGAAAAGAGTTATTTACTTCAGGATAGTAAAAGTAAAAGTATCCCCCTTTATATAATTTATCTCTATATTCAAAAGAATGAGCTGAGGATAAAAATCATGTCTTCCAAATAACTTAAATATCAAGCATTAAATAGCATCATTTCTATTCTAAGAATAATTCCCAGTAGAACATACTAATTAAGTATCATAAAGGTTAGAACTCTAACAGCTAAGTTCGCCATACCACTCGGTTTCTTTTTCCATATCCCTAACATACCATTGAACAGAGTCTTTTGATTTAGAGGTATACAGTATGCTCAAACTGAGAAGGGACCAAAAAGTGCTGAACTCTTGATTTACAGGGGATAAACATAAACTCTACCTACAATTACAATGACATTAAGCACGAAAGATACATACATGATTTGCTACTTTGTTGATTTGTGGCCTTGGTTTGTACTTGAGGTTTGGTCTTTGAGACCAGAAAACTGGTATTGATCCTCTGGTCTAAAAGAGAAAGGAATGTGAAAAATTATATATACACATCCATCAATATCTGTAAAGGAAAAGGAAAACTATATTCTATCCAATAGAAAAAAAGCCCACATGTTCATATTTTGTGGAAATATATTTGGAAAGAACTTTTTCTCCAATTTTTTATACACAGCACTTGTGCAGTAGTTTTTGTCACCCCTAAATTCTAATATAAATCAATGTATCTACAAATAAAAATTACCAAGAATCATCTGTTTATAATCTGACATTGTGATAAAACTAGAAAACTGCTTTATTCAATCTCGAATACACTGATGATTTTATCTTAGAAGGCAGTTTAACCTAATGCTTTGGAGCATAAAGTGTTCCACAATTTCATAGGGAGACAACAAAAACAAGCTGAAGTATCAAAATGAGGTGCAAAGGAGGTAAAATTAATGGTAAGTCAGCTGCTCTTCCTATCATCATTGCCCTAAGTAACTCTCAGGTGTTGGGCAGGGTCTGGAGGAAGTGTTCTGGAACTGAAGAGTGACTGCTGGGGATCGAAGCATCAGTAAAACAGGCAGGGCGCTGCTCTGCGTGGGAGTAGTCCAACAGATCCCCGGCATCCCTTATGGTCCCCTGAACCCCGCCAGGAGTGATCCCTGAGCGTGCCAGGATTAAGTTCCCAAACAAACAAAAACACAAAAAGAAAAAACTGTGCTTGCCTGCCTGCTTTGCAAGCACAGGCTCACAAGCTCAAACCCTTGGTGTCCTGTGGGTACTGAGCACAATCCTGGCAGGCCCATGTTGCAGCCTAGGAGCTCTGCCATCTGCAACTCCAGGGATCACAAGCGATTCCTGGCTGTCCTGTAGTTAGGTAAATGGGAGCACCACAAGAAGAGATGCAAAGTCCCCACCCAATCGCACAGCACTGAAACTAAGAAGATGTGAGCACCACAGTCAGATGGTGCAGGCCCCGGTGAGTATGGATGTGAGTACCGCAGTAGCGTCTGGTGAGGCACTGTACCAAACAGCTGTAATGTGTGCATCTCAGCTAAGAGCGAGGGTCCTGGAGAGCACGTGCATAAAGCACAGCAATGGCATTAGGGCAGATCTCTAATCTGCCGGGGGGTCCCAGTGGCCTGTCATGCAAGCACTGCCACCCGACATGTGACACCTGGTGAGCACCACAGATAAGCATGTGTGCAGACCCGTCCACCCCCGTAATCACAGCATTAACAGGGAAGGGAAAGAGGAGAGAGAAGAGAATTTAAAAGAAGGAATAAGGGCTTGCTCTCTAAGCCTGCATTCTTCCTTGACAGTCGGTGTATCTCGCTTGTCTGTTTCTTTGCTTGCTTATTTCTACTCTGGAGATGTGTACTTCTCTTTCTCTCCTTTCATATCTTTTAAACAAGATTCAATGAAAATTAGTGAGAGGGCCAGAGCGATAGTACAGTGGGTAGGGTGTTTGCCTTACAGGCGGCTGACCCGGGTTCAATCCCCAGCATCCAATATGGTCCCCCAAGCACTGCCAGGAGTAATTCTTGATTGCAGAGCCAGGAGTAACCCCTGAGCATCGCTGGGTATGATTCCCCACCACCCCCCCAAAAAAACTAGAGAGAGAGAGAGAGAGAGAGAGAGGATTAAGAGACTAGAGAGAGAGAGAACAGCAAGTAGGGTACTTGTCCTGCATATGTCCAACCCAGGTTCTATCCACAGCAGCCCGTATGGTCTGAGTCCTGCCAGGAATGATAACTGCAGAGCCAGGAGTAAAACTTGAGCTCTGCCAGGCATGCCCCTCTCCCCACCAAAAAAATAATTAGGCAGACAAGTAGATCCATTCCCATATTCTTCAACCTTATACCCTGTCGTCTCCTTTACAGATTAATTCAAGGGCAGAAAATGTCTGCATTTCAAGTGCCAGATTAATGACTATCCTAATTTTTGGTGAAACATTTGCACATTGTGGACAAAGACATACATTTACCTATTTTTGGTTTGTGGGTCACATCTGGCTATGCTCAGGACTTAGTCCTGGTTCTGTTCTTGGTGGACTATATATGGTGCTGGGGATCAAGCCAGCATCAGTTGAATGCAAAGCAAAATGGACCTGCTATATTACTGCTCCGGCCCCAAAAAATACTTTTTTTTTTTTAAAAAAAATATACTTTTAAAGGAAGGAATGAGAGGGAAACTTCAACACTGGATGACACAGAAAATTATTACCTAAGCAGAAAATTATAAACTAAGCAGATCTAGCTGAGGTCGAGTAGACATTAACTTGCCTGGACAAATGAAGACTTGCTGCCATTGTAGTGCACAATTTGTTCTGTTTCTACAAAATTAGCTGCATGGCCTTCAGAATCAATTCCTAAATTGGAAAAAGAAATTCACATATTAGAAACTCACTAATAATTTTTACTTCAAGAGAACTAAATCAGTTCAAATTGGGAGAAAAGTAGCTATACAAATTAATTTGCCACATAATCAGCAAGCCAACAGAAGTTCACTCAATGAAGTGTTAAAGACAAATTAAGAACTCCTTAATAATCAGATGAAATTGGTTGCTATAATGCATCCTTATTCTGTATTTATTGCTATAGTAATCATATATAATTTCGTTAAATATTTCTGAATGTTTCCACTGTATATGTACATATGTGGGTTTTGTATGTATGTGATTAGCATGCCACACTCAAGTGGTACTCAGGGGCTACTCCCTGTTCTGTGCTGGGAGATCATGTGGTACCGGGGATGGAACTGGGTCTCCTACACTCAAATCACAGGCTGAGCCCATCAAGTTAAGCCTCTGTCTCCCAGAGATACACTTTAAAGAAAAAAATTCTCAAGGGTCTGAGTATATCCACAGATTGGATCCCAGTTTGAAAAAGAAAATTTTAAATGTTAAAAAGCATTAACTAGGGGCCAGAGTCATAGGACAGCAGGGAGGGTGTTCTGTCTTGCAGATTCAATCCCCAGCACCCCATATAACCTCCCAGCATGACAGGAGTAATTCCTGATTACAGAGCCAGGAGTAATTCTGAGTATCACCGGGTGTTTCCAAAAATGGGGGGGAAAAGCATTAACTATTGATTGCAAATCAATCATTTTATCTGACACGTTTCTCAAATGTAACATTTTGATGTGTGTTCATGTGTGAGCTACCAGGATTACTGCTAATGTATTAAAAGAACAAAATGAGTCACTAGGCTAATAATACTCAGTAATAAAAATGAAAGTATATAACAGATGGTTGAATTTCATTATCAAAATGAAAGCAAAAAATGTTATTCTAGAATTTCTGTAATTCTAGAAATACACCCCTGAGCCTTAGTTTGAAAAACACTCAAGTATTAACAGAGCCCTAATACAGTTTAATCCCTTAAAATAAATAAAAGGGACAGGGCTATGAAGTGATAGCAGAGCAATTAGGAGCTTGCCCTGCAGGCAGCACATACATTCTCCTGAGGACCGACAGGAGACCCTGAACACAGGGCCAGGATCAGCTCCTGAGCACTGCCAGGCATGGTAAAACACACACACACACACACACACACCCTTTTTACAAGATTTAGTTAAAAAACAGTCTTTTTATAAGATTTACTTAAAAAAATTAACTTGCTAATCAAAGAAAACTTTCAAGCTACTCCCTAACAAATCATCACAAAGATATCAATGGATCTATAATTATGTGCATAATTCCAGATATTTCTTATGTACTTTTTGACATATTTCTCAAATATAACATTTTGATGTGTGTTCATGTATGAGCTATCGGGCTTACTACTAATATGTTACTAGAAGAACAAAATTATTGAGTAGGACCAGCAGTGAATGTCTTTTCTTCTTTGAGGGTTACGGGATTTGGCGGCAGGAGGTGGGGGGGGGTGCACACCTGGTGCTGCTCAGGGGTTACTCCTGGCTCTGCGCTCAGGAATCACTCCTCGCAGGAACTATAAGGGGTGCCAGGGATCCAGCCCGGATGAGAAAGTCTTGTCTTTACTTTCAAGATTCCTTGTCAAAGAGTAATGGGTGATGCTTGTTTCTTTCAAAATTCACATAGGAATAATCACGATCACGATCACGACCACCCTGTTGTTCGTCGATTGCCTCGAGCAGGTGCCAGTAACGTCTTCTTCGTCCTAGCCCTGAGATTTTTTTTTTTTTTAAAGTGCCATATTCAAGGCTTTTTCAGGGTTAGGAGAATGAGACCCATCATTGTTACTGGTATTTGGCATATTGGGTATACCACGGGGAGTTTGCCAGACTCTGCCGTGTGGGCATGTTACATTTGGTAGCCTAGGAATAGGAATAATAAATGCTATTATTTGTAAAAGACTTACATGACTAAGATGAGTGAGTAAGCAAGAGAGAAGAGATGAAAGAGGGGGAATTATAAAAAGATTTCCAGGATAAACAAATAAAAAATCCTACCTAGAAAACATGCACAGTATACACTATTGATTATATATTTTCTTTAAAAGAAGGGAACATATGCTTGTGAGAACATAAAAGTTATCTGACAGAGGGGCCAGAGAGATAATACAGTGGGTAGGGCATTTGCTTTGCATGCAGCAGACCCAGGTTGTATCCCCCCAGCACTGACTGGAGTAATTTCTGAAAGCACAGCCAAGAATAACCCCTGAGCATTGCTGGGTGTGGCCCCAAAACCAAAACAACAAAAAAATTTATCTGAAAGAATAAATAAGAAGTTAACAGATTACTTGGGAGTGACTGTGTGTGTAAGCAAACAGAATCAGAGATTGGAAACTTTTCAAATATAAGCTACACAAAATTTTTTTAACTACCTAACCAAAAATGTAATTAGAAAATATTTTTATCCATGAATGTTTAGCTATAAGTTGGGTATTCGCTAACTCTAAAACTGGTTCTATGTTCCTGACCAGATCATCACTAAATGTCTTTTTTCCTCTCATATTACTGTAATAAATTGGTAACTAAATTAACTATAAACTTCCTTGACCAGAACTTCTATGACTTATTTAATGGCACACCTGATTTTATTGTAACTTAATATAAATAAAAAAGAGTGAAAAAACTTTTCTAATGGCAGAAAAAGAAAATAAAAAATTTTTAATAAAGAATTAAAAAATACTTTCTGAATGAGTTTAAATTAATTGAAAACTATATTGAGTTTAGCTGTGCCTTCAGAAAACCAATAAATAATATGTTTAAGTTGTCTGTTAATCATCAAGAAGTGGTCTATAATATTCCTTATTCACATTTATAAGGTAACTGTAAAAGCCGGAGTAGAACACTGAAGACCTACCTAATTATGAAGAAATGAAACTATAGCATGGTTATTACGTGAGACTGAAAACAAACTACAAATGGCTGCTTTTGTGGCCCCAAAATATAAAATATTAATGGTCTAACCAAGTACTGAATCAAGCTGATAAAATTAATCTTACCTCTTACATAGTAGCGCACACCAGCTCTGAAACAACTCCGTCTCGAGATGAGAATCCAATCAAAGTGTTTTCCATTAATAGAACATGAGTGCATAGTAATAACTTAGTTACATTAAGAAAAATATAACATGTAGAAATGGTATCATGTGTTATATTATTAGGGTGACTCTACCTTTAAGAGAAAAAGGATAGAAAGTATACAAAAGTTTTTTGACTCTTTATGAACATTCATAACTTGAAGTTTAGCGAGTTAGCCTATGACAGGCACACTGTGTTTAAGTGGTTTCCACTGGGTTTCTATCTAATATTACCTTTCCCTGATATTGTCACCTTTCTCTAAAAGACCTCCCCAAAAAGGAACTAAATATGACAAAATGTGTATTTCTAAAAGCTTTTCTTAACATACAAGTATTTACCCAACTACTGGTTTACAATATATTGTCAACTCGTTACCATTTAGTAATGCAGGAAAGCTATAAGTACCTGGAAATGTGAAAGTCTGACATCATTTTTTAAGATTGGCAAATATATTAAAACAAAGTTTTTATTAAGGAGTATAAGGAACAGAAATGAATAAATGGTATTCGCAAAAATACTGTATAGGGAGTTACAAGGAACTGAATTGGATTGTGTTGATGAAAACATTATGAAAATCGTACTTATTTTCTGATTTTATTAGGAAATGACAAAATGTATTAAGAATTTAACTCCTATCTTTATCAATATTTGCTTCTTAATGTTTACCAGACTGAACGATATAATAAAGAAAAAAAAAGGGGGGTTTTGTTTTGTTTTGTTTTTGAAATTGCTTGAATACCCTTACTTTTCCATCTTCCTCATCTTGGAGGTTTTGTCTATGGTCATTTTCTATATGTAATATCTTGTTTTTAAAATAACTGATTCTTCTATTAAATAGCATATAGCTGAAGAGAATAAAATATTTATCAGCCTATTACCCAAATCCTGACTATCTGTTCCTTCTCCATCCCACCAAATTGCCTTTCAATTAGAAATAATTGTGGGGAGAGAGGGGAGTGTGAAGCCTAACAGCTGAGCACTCACCTTGCATGTGGAAGGCCCTCGGTCAGATCCCCAGCACCACAAAAGAAAATGGATGACAAAGGTAGAAGTACTATTTATTCTCAGGCTTACAAAGAGAGTATTCTTAAGCTTTTTTACTTTTATCATATGAAACTGTGACTTAACACATAGCTGATTTTATTTGATTCTTACAAAAATGACACTATACAGGAGATATTGATAAAGAGTATTGAGACTGGGAGGAAAAATGACACCAGCCATAAATATAAACTTCAAGTTTCTGTTAATTCCCCTAGTATATTTCTAAGACTTGTCCTGATACTACATGTTGCAGTAATTCATGGCCCTCTTGTTACATGCAACCACAAGACATAGAATTTTGCTGCTGATGAAATTTGTGACATTTAGATTACTTCTGAGTGCTACTGTTGGTATTCTTGCAAATGCCTCTTGGAATTAACATACTCTATATGCACACAAGTGTTGGTAACTCATGAGAATGCCGTTTTCAATATGGTAGTACCAAATGACACTACTAGCATGCACTTCTAACGAGTCACCCTTTTCTATTATCTAGTATCATCAAACTTAATAATAATTCATCTTGAACTCCCAATGTACACTCCTTAAGAATTCATACTACTAGAGAAGAGTCCAAGGAAGCATTTATTCTTTTTTTTTTTTTTTTTGCCTTTTGGGTCTCACCCAGTAATGCACACGGGTTACTCCTGGATCATGCACTCAGGAATGACTCCTGGCCGTGCTCAGGGGACCATATGGGAATCAAACGCAGCTCAGCCGTGTGCAAGGCAAACGCCCTACCCGCTGTGCTATCATTCCAGCCCCCATTTATTCATTTATTCACCCAAATTATCTATTACAAGTAAAGACACAAAAATAACTACGATGATATGTCTGCCCCCTGGGGAACTAATTTTAGCAGCAATAGACTGGTTGCTTTATGAATCATTTCACTCTGATTATAAGACAAATACACAGAAAGCAATGAGAAAACAAAGAAAAATTAAAACCACATGAAATTCCATCACTTTTATATAATTATTTAAATATGTGTAAATTTCTTTCCAGTTTTCTCTCTCACAGCAGATCTTTTATCTCTCTATAAAGTATATATTATTTTACTGAGCGCTACATTTTTTGCAAACTGGAAAATCTGTGGCAACCATGCACTGAGCGAGTCTATTGTATCACTATTTTTCTAACACCATATAGCTCACACTGTGTCTCTATGTCATATTTAATTAGGGTATGTAATGAACTGTAAACTCCACTGGGAAAACGAAAACGTTCAAACTACCTCTTTTATTGTGACACATACTTTCCTGTAGGGTTCTGGAAGCACATTCAGCTAAGATGTGCCTATATACAAATCCAGGCTCAGGGCTTTAAATGCCATCTCTATCCCCAAGGACTCTCAATGTATGACTCCAACAGGAACTCCCTTAAATTCTATTCCCATCAGCCCATCTGTTTTCTTACCTATTTAACCCATCTGTTTCCATCCCTATTTAAGTACCTGCAGAAAACTAAAATCAGCACAACCAAAAAGACTTCTACATAATCTTCAACCTCCCTCCGACCTCCAGGCTTTTTTTCCTATCTCACTCAGTGAATGGTTTCCTTCTCCATACTCTGGCCAAAAATCTTAGCTTTTTACTAAATTTATCTCTTTCACGCCTCATGTACAATTGGCCAGAAAAAACTGTCAACTTTGCCTTAAAAATCTAAGACCCAGGGCAGAAGTGATACAGTACAGTGGGGAGGATGCTTGCCTTGCATGTGACCAACCTGCACTTGATCCCTGGCCCCCTAAGCCAGGAGTGATGCCAGCAGTGATCTCTGAGTGCAGAGCTAGGAGTAAGCACAGCCTGGTGTGGCCTGAACACGAAGGAAAAAAGAATCTCAAAGCTGACCATTTTTAACCAGCATCACAGCTGCCATACCAGTCCTAGGCACCATCATCTTTCTCCTAGATCACTACAGCTGCCTCCTAATTCTATTGAGTCTTCTCATGCTTGCTGTTCACCTCTCCTCTCCTTATTGCTGAACAAACCTGTCTTATTAATTAGCCTCTCCCCTGCTCTTACTCAAATCCCAAGAGTTTGTCATCACAGTTAGTGCAGAAGACAAAGGATCACCTAAGAGTGATCCCTGAGTGCAGAGCCAGGAGAAAGTCCTGAGTGTCATTGGGAGTAGCTCCCATTCCTCAAACCCCGCCTCTCCCAAATTAAGTAAAAACATTTTTTTTATGGAAATATGACATTTACAAACAGTATTCTAAGATTTTCTGTTAATGGGTTTGGTTCTGTGATCAAAGACACCTATTCTAAGATACTCTCTTCATGCAATATTTAAAACTCTCCAAAACCACCTGTAACATTTAAATAAAGATTACTAAAAAAAGTAGAGGAATATTATATAAGGATACAGCCATGTAACACTGGAAGTGCAAACCGATGGACCTGAAATGAAGTCATAGGTTAGATTTAAGAATAAATACAACACTTTTTAAAATAAATGGAAAGAAGCACTAGATAAAATGTAACATGCTTGG
Organism: Sorex fumeus; assembly: GCF_029834395.1. NCBI lineage: Eukaryota > Metazoa > Chordata > Mammalia > Eulipotyphla > Soricidae > Sorex > Sorex fumeus. Next base: position 47,145,995 of record NW_026606129.1, on the reverse strand, counting down.
AGAGGTAATATATAGGTCTAACAAGACAATAACCTATGCGGTGAACTTTTCATTTTAACTTTTATATTTTTTAAAGTTAAAATTTAATTTTAACTTTTATATTTTTTCTAATATAATAATGTCTTTTCAATTTAAAACATATGTTTTAATTACTGAGGTTTGAAACATCACACATCTTGGAAACTAAGTAAAACCACATAAAGGTGCTGAATGTTCACCTCTTCCCTTTTCAGTCTCTGCCTAAAGGAAAACCCAAATTCACTCCTCCATGGAAGAGATCTACCATGAAAGAGATCTAAACTGTAGCTGAATCTAGCGCTCAGGAAAAATACAAGGCAAATGACAATAAAGCAATCATGCAAATCAATTCACCTAGATTCATATTCACCCAGGTTCTTCCTATGGGCCTCCTAGTTTACCCCTTGCTTGCACAAAGGACAGAGGAAGATAATGTCTATGTATGTCTTTTCTGGTGACCGAAGGGAATGACGTTCCTATATGACAAATAAAGGGCTCTCCACTTGGGTGGGGTTTTAGCTCTGGTCCCTTATTTCTTCACTAATTCACCCAACGGGACTCATTAACTCTTACTTACAGAAAGCAATATATTTTTACTTTAAATTAACTTGACTTCTTCAATCTAAAACAATGTGGGAAGGTAAACCTTATCAAAGTTTTTAAGTTATAAACTGATAAATTAGAACTGTTTACCCAGATTCTTGGTGATTAAGCAACCATTCTTAGATGCAATAAATTAAAACTCAGTAATGTGACAATTAGGCAGGTTTCATTTAGTGTATATTACCTCCGGTTGAGCAGAAAGTTCTCTTAGAAGATGACCATTCCACACAAACCGCTGATCTGCCTAGAAAAAATATTGTAAAATTACTAAAATATCAGTCAGAATGTGGAGCTATGGTAGATAAGAGAACAAGGCTTCTATGTATGAGGCCCTGGGTTCAATGTCCAGTACCAAAAAAGGAGATTTGTTAATTTCTACAGAAAACCTGCAACAATTAAATTTCCATGTGTTACTCAAAAGCATTTTCTTTGACATGCTCCAAACAGAACTCTTGCTTTCAAATTTGTCCCTCTGTGGAGAGTCCTCTCACTGTCTCAAACCACTGCTCCTGGGCCAGAGGTTCCCCAAGCCGATTCTCTCTCATACATCTCAAATGCAATCACCCGTTGCAACATGCAGTCCAATTTAAAAGTTTTCCTTGTCTCATGTCTTGGTCTTGGCCTTGCCCTTCCTATTTGTTCTTCTACATCAGTATTTCTTACCATGACTTCTTTTTACCTGAGAAATGCAACAGGAGTGAGCATTGCCAGAAATCCCCGGATTTGTAACACAGTTGCTTTTGAATTATTTTTTGGTCACTGCGTATTGAGAAACCTTTTACAGTTGCCAAACTCTTCACAACTCCTGCATTCAGCTACTAGGTCATGACCCAGAATCTGAAAAATGATTCTTGGGCCAGAGCCAATAGTACAGCGGGTAGAGTGCTATCCTTGCCATGCATGTGGCCAACCTGGGTTCAATCCTTGGCATCTCACACAGTTCCCCGCAGCACTGCCAGGTATGCCCCAAACACAAACCAAAACACAAATCGAATAATGAAGCTCTACATGATGCCAGTAGATATGATCTATTAAGATATAAAGTATCTGCTGAAAATCTTCTGCCACCTTTCTGGGATGAAGAGAAGCAAATCTTTGCATGGTCTAAGCAAGCCTGGAATCTGGCAGCCTCTACTTAACTCTCTGACCTCATCTCTGATCATCAGTTTCAAACTAAGAATCAGAAGAAGCTCCTTAATCAACTCGGCAGATGAATCAATTTTTCCATTCTCTATAAAATATAGGGACATTCTCCCCAGTCCCCATGCAGCTGACAGGAAGTGCATTATGTCATAACCACATTACAGTCAGACTCGTGATCCCTACTGATTTATGCCAACTGGACTTGTTATCATCCACAATATAATTTAAATGTTTTACTAATCAATAAAAATGGCTTAAAACATGATGACTATTTGTTAAAAGCTAAATGAATTGGAATTTAACTTAATAAATGGCGAAGCTGTTAAAAAAAAAGCCTACTACTGAATTAGGAGCAGGAATGGCAACTATAAAACTGGAAAATACAGCAAATCCAGGATTCTACAAAGCAATTAACCTGCAAGTGTCAAATCTTAAAGAGAAATGGGAGGGGCCAGAGTGATAGTATTGCCTTGCATACAGCTGACCCAGCATCCCATATGGTCCCCGGAGCGAAGCCAACCCCAGGACTAAGGACTTCCTGAGAGCAGAGCCAGGAGTAACCCTTGAGCATTACCAGGCATGAGCCAAAAAGCCAAAGACAGGCAGAAAGAGAGAAAAAGAGAAGTGGGAAAGGACAAGAAATGTAATTGATATGGAAAAGACCAGCAGGAATGATGAAACCCACACCAAAGAAAAGCACAATATCCTACAACTCAAAACTGACCAACGTAAAACTGTCTGCTTTAAGATTAAACGTCTAAGGTGCGTCTGGTTTATGTTTTCCTATCTGTGAATCCCAATATTAACTTCAATTCTTGATAAGCTGACAAAAACTTTCCATTCCAATCCCAACACCAGAGAAGGTTGTTTCTTTAGCTCAGTCTAATACTGCATCTGCCTGCTTCTGGAACTTTTGTCACCAGACCATTAGGACTTAATTTATCATCTTATAAGAAGCAAACCAACTAAAATACTGACTTTGGTTGAATTATGTAAAACTCTCATTTTTATTAGTTTAAAAAAAATCCAATTAGGTGCTGAGGAGACCACCCTGAAGTTAGAATGCATGCCACACTCCCTGACCGGGTTTGCTTGCCAAAACCACACAGCCCCACACAGCACTGGGTGCAGCCTAGAGGCTGCTGAGGAGTTTGTATCACTGAGTGTGGCCTGGGGAGCACCATCACTACCCTGGGACCCAACATTCAAGAGTGTAGCCGAGTTGGCCGAGAAGCAGAGTGGTCTTCTGAGCACTTCCTGGGATCACCTCTCACCCCCAGATCGTCAATTATTGCCAATTTCCAATCTAGTAAAAGTAACTGGCAGAAGTCCTTTGAATTCTATCTGCCCCATAAACACATCTAAAGTTTGTTACCAAAAAAAAAAAAACCTCAGATAACAATTGACAGATTAATGAAAGGCAGAAATTTTAAGATCTTCTGAGATCCAGTTTTAGTTACACTCACCTATTTTTAAAATCTATGTAACAAAAACTCTACCCTAAATGGGTGTTTTTAATTCTTGAATAACTGCTTTTCTAGTTGCCAAAACTGCAAAAAGGACATCTAGGAACTTATAAGCATAATTATGTTGCTGATATGACAGCTGTTATACTGTAAGCACTGTGCTTTAGCTTAAATTTTGAGTACCTCAATTGGTTCTTGGTCCCATCTGCATAACATATACAGACTCCAGTATTTTGTGATAAACATCCAAAACAAGATACACTTCCAAATTTCCGTACATGATCCTAACATACCCAGGATCGTGTCAACTTATATTTTTATGGATGTATAAAAAAAGATACTATCCTTAAAAAAAATTTAAGGAGAGAAAAAGAACTGAATATTAAGTTTACCCTTTCCAATAGACTCATTTCTTGGAATTCTGGACTAGTGTTGGACAGTCGCTGCAAAGTATGTGTCAAATCATACGTCGTTGAAAAGTAAAGTCCATCCATACTTAAGACGTGATTTATCATTGCTAGGAACGTTTTATTATCTTGCAACTGTAAAGAAAGGGGAGGGAAAAAAGAAGATGTAATATTTGATAAGAAATCTGCAGCACACAAAATGAAAATAAACACCTATTAAGTCCTGCTCCATTAAATCTCACTGGCCCAGACTCTCCTCAGGACCGAGGACACAGTTCCTGACAGGGAGGTGATGCTTAGCTGTATTAACTAGCAAGAGAGAACTTTTTCCTTGGGTACTCTTGAGAGCAGAGAGATATTTCAATACATTATCCCCTGAGCTAAAGATCAACTCTGTACCAGACAATTTACATATTCTCCTTCATCTTCACAACAACACTGCTAGGTTGGTAATGAACTTCCTTTGACTAATAAAAAGCAGATTAATGAGGGACCCAGTAACACAGAATAAATAACACCATTCTCCTTAAGAAACTTTACTAATTCGGGCTGGATGGGAAGTAACATCAAATTAGAAAGAAAAAAATGATAAACCTGTGAGTGGCGGGGGAGGGAATAGAAAGTGCACAAAACAACTCAGGTGGTACATGCAAGGAAACGAGTTTGTTTGCATCACTGCATGGCTTGGCAAGTACCACCAGGTGTAGTCCCAGTGGTCCCAAAGCATATTCCGGCCTGGCCAGACCAAGCGCTACCAGAAGTGTCCCTGAAGCCCCCTGGTACTTCTAGCTGTGGATCCTATTTTTCTTTTTAAAGGTTAAAAAGAAACAAAAGTAGTATCTTTATTTTCTTTATTCTATTTCTGGGCCATACCCAGCAATGCTCCAGGCTTACTCCTGGCTCTGTGCTCAGGGATAACTCCTGAAGGGGGTTTGGGGACCACATGTGATGCCAGGGATAGAGCCTGGGTTGGGCCATGTGCAACACAAGTGCCCTACCTACTGTACTATCTTTCCAGCCGCATTATCTTAATTTTCTGATGGTAATTTTTATAGGCTCTCTCAATACCAACACTGATGTCAAGGGCTGGTGAGACAGAACAGGGTGGTTGTACTTGGTCAAATTCTGCGGAGCTGTCACACTGCCCGCATGATTCCCACGAGGGAACTGCACTTGCTGCTAGAGGTCTGCACGTGCTTTAGCTGTGGTGCCTGCTGAGGTAACACAAGCTGCAGCTGCAGTGCTCATAGACACCTGATGGCACCAGAGATGATACATGCTGTCACAGTGCCAAGGACCCCAAACAAATGAGCCCCTGAGACTGCTCTCAAAATGCCACACTTGCTGATCAGGCACTTTTTCTTTTCCTTTCTTTTCTTTTTTTTTTCTTTGTGGGTCACACCCAGTGATGCTCAGGGTTTATTCCTGGCTCTGCACTCAGGAATTACTCCTAGCAGTACTCAGGGGAACATATGGGATGCCAGGGATTGAAACCATGTTTGCCATGTGCAAGGCAAACGCCCTACCTGCAGTACAACTGCTCTGGCCCCTCAGGAACCTTTTCAACCAATGGGAAATTCCCTGCTCTCCTGTGTAGGGATTTTTAAAAAAACAAACAAAACCATTTTCACACCTAAAAGTATGGAGTGAAGTCTTGCTCCATGGGTTGCTTAAATGACCAGGCTTGAATGTGCAAACATAGTGTATCTCCCTCTCCCCCCTACTCCTTAGGCTATTTCTGGGTTTTGTGAATGATGCTTCCAGTTCTTACCTGAATATCAGTTAAGTGCAACATTGTCTTCTTATAAGAAAGGACATCAAAATCTGTTGCTTTCCAGATCACATGATTGAAAAATTCACCTACTTTTATCTTTTTGGTAATGACAATTAGATAATTACCTGCAAAAAGCAAAACCAAACTTACATACATAAGGTACTCTTAAGCATAAAGCAGCATTCTTTTTATATAAAGGCTAGTCAAATAAGACTGGCCACATACAAGGCAAGTGCCTACCTGCTGTAGCCTGGCCCCCAAAAAGAACTTTTTAGAAGACACAATCTCAGATTAAAAAATTCACCTGCATATCATTTGGAATATATAATCAAAAGTCTGCCTTAAGAACAAAAGTCTAGGAAGACTTCACTAATAAATTATAGCTTCCCTGGTAAATTATACCAAACTAGCAAAGAAGATGTAATAATAAACCTTCTCAAGTTCTTCCAAATAAATCAAGCAGGAACACACCCATACATGGTCTATATGGTCAACATTATCTTAATTTCAAATACTGACAAAAATCATTTCCCAAAAGACAACTATAGAGCAATATTGCTGATGAACATGGAAGTAAAATTTCTCACCAAAATCTTGGCGAATCAAATCTAGCAATACATCAATAGAATCATGTAAGGGCTGAGAGATTGTACAGGGGCTAAGGCACTCACCTCCTTTGCCCATCTTGGCTTATTTTTTCTTACCTGCCACCAAATGGATGGTGCCCAACACGCCAAATATTGGTCTTGTGACTGCTGAAGGAGGAATATCTTTCTTGACTATGAGAGAAAAAAAATTAAAATCACAAGCCAATTTATGCTGATTTCAACAGCTACTTCAATGAAATCAATATGCAGGATTTGTTCTGAGAAAGGAGTTTTCCTTCACTAGTATTAGTCTCCCATTTTGGCAGAATATAAAATCAAGAGGTCCAAGTGATACTTAGATCTCGGTCTATCTAGAAGATGGTGCTAAAACTATCCTGCATGCTCACATTAAGTTGTAGTTTTTCTTTTTTTCCTTGATTTTTGGGCCACAGCTGGCTCTGTGCTCAGTGATCACTCTGCCAGGGCATGGGGAATCACCAGGGTTGCCAGGGACAGAACCCAAGTCAGCCACATGCAAGGCAAAAACCCTACCTCCTATACTATTGCTCCAGCCCTAGTTGTAGTTTATTTCTAACATAAATTTTTACCAAATTTATTCAACCTCTTGCCAAAAACTAAGTTCCAACGCTTTTGAGAGAATCAGAAAGCAAAGGGAAGTGGAGGTTGAGAGAAGACTGTAATCTCAACATGCATTTATGGAAAGTACAAAGAAGTTTAGTTTAGGGATGGACTGGATAGTACAGGCAGGTAGGGCGTTTGTGTTGCACATGGGTGACCATGACCTGGGTTTGATCCCCAGCATCCCATATACCCACTGAGTACAGAGCCAGGAGTAAGCCCTGAGCACTGCCAGGTGTGGCCCAAAACCCAAAATCAAACAAACGAAACAAAGGAAAAAAAAGATTTGTTTAGGGCCAGGGATGTGCTTCAAGTGGTGGAGTACATAACTTGTACGTCTGTGGGTCCAGATTCCTGCTAAACACCATTAGGTGTAGCCCTAGAGATGACAAACCCAAACAGGAGTGCCTCTTACCTGGCTTCCGCCCCCCACCCCCACCCCCCACATCAACTACCAAGGCTAGAACTGGGGCTGGAGGCAAAAGATCACAGGAGAAAGGAGGAAGGGAAAGTCTTCTCAGGACTAACAGTACTTAATACAGGAATGCAGAGAAGTCTCATCATTATTGATGATTTTATCAACAATGCCCTTATTAATAATAAAGTATTTTACATGCTATCGGGTTCATTTCATATGTATAAAGCTTTAAACCAAAATGTTTCACAAAATATATTCTTTAAAATTCCAGTTCAAAAAATAATGAGCCCCAAAAGAAAGCAGAAAGTAGGGTCTCCCAAAGAAGATATACCCTTCCATGCCACAGTGCAGAGAAAAGAAAGTCTCTGACAGGGCTTAATAAAAAAGAAAGCTGTTCTGTCATTTAATTCAAGGTTTTCCACACTAATGTGAATACAAAATTTCAGTGTAATAAACTTATAAATTAAATGTTTATAGGAAGCACACTATACTTCTGAGAAATTCCTTTTTAATTAATCACTGCTTACAAAATCTTTCTCAAACACGGGCCCTCAAATACCTGAGAGGGTAACCTCCGTGGACACACGATCAATGATAAGTACATCTTCAGCTCCATCATCACACGCTTCCACATAAAACTTCTCAGGTGTGATGTGCCTAAGAAGAAATGTAAAGTCATAAATAACTATACGAAAAGAAGTAAAGAGTTCTACAAAACTGTTCAACGATTTCGATTGTATTCAAATCTTCAAACATTTTTTCGGCTTCTAAATAAATGGAAGCTGAAAGAGTTCACTGTTCTAAATTCACTGCAACTCTCACTTGTATATTTAACGCTGATGTAGTCCTAACTTTCCATGAAACCATGCATTGACTTATACCTCCCCCCCCAAAAAAATAATACTAGATCTAATTAATCATACTCAACTACATGATGCAAAGTAGTAGAGTTTGGAGGCAAGTCTACAGCAGTGCCCCTGCTGAATGATCTTGGGCACATCCCCTAGTTCTTCACTCCCTTGCACACGAAAGAGAAGATACCAGACGGGTCGAGGCAAAATAAGCTGGTCCTTGATAAGCACCCTGGGGTGGGGGTGGGGGAAATCCCATTTACTGAGTTAAATTAGGGTTGGGACAGACTACTCAAAATACATGCAACCCTGTAACCAGAGTTCAACAAAGTGACAGTTGTTTCCTCAGAAGATAAGCTGCATACCTCAGTCCAGCAGTCTAAGTACTTTTAGAACTGTTTAAGGAAATATTGACAGTTGACAAAAAATACAGTAAAAATCTAAGTGTGGGGCCAGAGAGATAGCACAGGGATTAAGGTGCTTGCCTGGAATGCAGCCAACCTTGGTTTGATCCCTGAACCGCCCTGTCACCCTAGCGTCACCAGGAGTATCCCCCCAGCACAGAACTGATGGTTGACCCCTGAGTCCGAGGATCATTAGGTATCTAAAGAACCACAGGCACTGAAAACAATGGAGACCCAGACTACTGATGGGCACAAGAAGCACAACCTTCCAGGGGTACCAAAGCTGGGGAAGAACTAGGATTTTGTTTCCAAGAGTCACCTCTCATTATATTAAACCACAACTGAAAATCATAAAGCCATAGTTGATATGATTTCTATCTATGCAGCAGTCCCTTTAAATTCTAATCCATCTCTTCTGCTTTCCTTCCCTATGGGGGAAAAAAAAATCTTATAAAACCCATACAACCATCACTTCCATTACTTAATAATCATGCACAAACTCTTTGGAGTTATAGAAGCAAGAAGAAACTATACTGACAATTTCTGGTTTTGGAGGAATAATCAACCCTTAATTATTCAAATAAAGCATTTGTTTTATGATTCGCCTGTAACTAAATATTCAACTAACGTCCTCTATTTTGAGAGAAGGCTTTGCTAAGACAAAAATTATTAATACAGATTAAGCAAAATCCAACTAGGATAAAATCTGCTTCAAAATGGGAGTCCTCATTATGAACTAAATAGCTAATCCTTATTATTATTAAATATTATTTAATTATATGTATATATTACAAATTTAATCCATTTGTTCTTTTGAGGGGCCACACCTGGCTCTATGCTCAGGGGGCAGGCATGTGGTATTGGGGGTCCTTGTGTGGTATAAGGTACAAACCAAGGTCATGGCTGAGGCTGCAGGCTGGACAACCGCCTTAACCTCTGTACCAGCTCTCCATTTACTTGTTTTTTTTCAGTCTGTAATATGATGTACAAAGTCTCCTATCAACGATCTTGTACAGTTTCCTCTTACACATGGAGACATAACATTCTAAGATCCCCAATGGATGCTTAAAACCACAGAAAAGTACTAAACTACATATATGTATATATATATACACACACACATATATACATATATGTATATATGCACATATGTATATGTGTATATAAATTTTATGTATACACACTGCTTCCACATATACAGTTTTATGATAAAGTCTAACAAATTAGACACAGTAAGGGATTAACAATAAAAAAGCAATTATAGTACATAAGTTGCACTGTCCTCCCACTGTTCATCGATTTGCTCGAGTGGGCACCAGTAACGTCTCCATTGTGAGACTGGTCATTACTGTTTTTGGCATATCGAATACACTGCAGGGAACTTGCCAGGCATTGCTGTGTGGGAGGGATACTCTCGGTAGCTTGCCAGGCTCTCCGAGAAGGATGGAGGAATCAAACCCAGGTTGGCCACGTGCAAGGCAAACACCCCACCCGCTGTGCTATTGTTCCAGCCCAGAGTATCCTGCCTGAGAGTCTGGCAAGCTCCCCGTGGCATATTCGATATGCCAAAACCCGGGAACAATGATGGGCCCCATTCCCCTGACCCTGAAAGAGCCTTCAATGTGGCATTTGCTAAAATCTCAGGACTAGGATGAATGGAAACGTTACTGGTGCCTGCTTGAGGAAATCGATGAACAACGGGACGACAGTGATATAGCGATACAGTGCACAAGTTAGTGAAGAGTCTCTAAAATATTTTATGTAATAATTTTTTTTCATTTTTGTTTTGGTTGTTGGGCCACACCCTGCGATGCTCAGGTTCTGCATTCAGGGACTGAACTTGGGTCAGCAGTGTGCAAGGCAAACGAGCTATCTGCTGTGCTATCATTCCGGCTCCATATAATAATAATAATTTCAGAGCAATGTTGACTATGGTAGGTATACAGTGTGAAATGCTGTCCCAGGACACCTTAGTTCATTGAGATTCTTGTAGAAGCTACAGTAATTGAGGTACTATATTTGTATTATTTTTGTCATCCATTATTATGGTACTGTTATAGCAACAATAGAAAACAAAGAGATGAAATCTCCCACAGAATGAAAAAACCACATTACTTAAGTCTAAAACATACCCACAGATAGAAACACTTTATCTTCCTGGCAGGAGGGAATGAGATATTTTTCTTAACTGAATTTTTTTCATACCTGTTGTTTGGGTTTCTAAGTGATAAAAGCTTTTTAAAAACCATTTTTAATGGAACATCTTTAAATCTGATTAAATCAAGGTTTTCCCCTGTTTGAGTATAATAGTGGTTTCTTGACTGGTTCACATCTATCTTGGATATACAAAATAACATTCTAGTAATATAGTATGGCGTAAAACTAACAGGTTTTGTTTTCTTAAGACTAGAAGTTTATTTTGTATTTAGGCCACACCCGGTAGAGCTCAGGGCTTCCTCCTGGCTCTGGCCTCCAGCATCACTCCTGGCAGGCTCAGAAGTGGTATCAGGTGCCACAGAATGAACCTGGTTGTTTCTGTGCAAGGCAAAAGCACCCCACCCACTGTACTATTACTCCAGTCCCCAAATTAGCAGGTTTTAAACAGACCTGTTCTGAGCTATTAGATACGAGAACCAAAGGCATACAGAGGTTAGCTGGCAACTCCTCTAACAGAAGCTTTTGCTAATGGCTACATTCCTAAAAAATCACAGTTAGTGATTTCACTCTAGGCTTAGAGTCCCTAAAATTAGAGTTAGAAACTCAAAACATATGTAAAATTGACACACTTCCGGCCTGAACACATCTGAAATAATATCAACAAATTATTATTATTATTATTATTGAAGTACAATACAATGAATCCCCAAGAGCAAAAATCTTCCAGCAAAAACCTGGATGAACTTTCAGAGGATGGATTCTAGAGAGCACCAACAGGTATGGAGCAGATACTAGTCATTCAAGTGCAGGCTTACAAGTTTGGTAAATGAACTAATTAACTAATTTAACACAAAATGTCCAAGAGGTAAGCGTCAACAGGTAAACAGATACTTGTAGTAGAATGCTGAAAAGTCTCGGGAACTAGAGGGAAAAGGTAGGAAGGGGGATGGAGTGAGGGGGATGGAGTGGAAGTGGGTTCAAAGTCTGTGTAAGGAGCTATTAGATCCCCACTCAAACCTGCGGCGTGCAAACACCTGCCCTCCGGACCCTGGGAGATGCGTAGAGCAACGACAACAGAGCAGCTCTGGCCTCCAGCTAGGAACTGATGAGCACCAGAAAGAGCACCAAGTGAAGTCAGGAGATGAGAGAAGGCCCGCTGAGTTTGGGGAAATGGTCCTACTCCTTTTCTCTGCAGGTTCCCAGAACGTTGGAAACTAAGATGGTTATCACCCCCTTCCCTAGTCCTCACAGGCGCTTTAAGAACCTGAAAAAAAAAAAAAAAGGTTCTGGCCTTCAAAAAAAGACCATGGCCACTGACATGCCCTTACCGCCCCCAGGGAGAGAGCCGAGTTCCTGCATGGTCACTCTACGATAGTGAAGGTCATCTTTCTTTGCAGCTAGTTCTTTAGCAATAGTAATGAAATAATAACCAAATATCACCAGTAACAATAATAATGAAATAATAGTAATGAAATAAAAACAATAGTAATGAAATAATAACCAAATTTATAGAAGACAAAGACCAAAATAAAAAGAAGAATAGCTGTCTACTAAAACGGAATAAAACTTCAACACATGTATGTAACTAATAGAAAACACTGCACTCATGAAGTAAGAATTGGTCATAAGGCCAGTTTTCAGCAAAGGGCTGAAATGTATGTTTGCAAACAGGAGCCCTGGGTTTGATTCCCGGCATGTCATGAAACGACCACAGGGACTAACCCCTAAACAGACAACAGTAGCCCCCAAGCACTGTTAGGCAAGGCCCTCCAAAACATAAAAAATAGCTATCATTTTTTTAAAAATTCAGAAAACACAGGTATATTACTCCTGACTTCTGCAATCAGCGATCACTCCTGAAAGTGACTGGGGGAGCCATGTGGGATGATAGGGCTCAAACCCAGGTCAGGAAAGTACAAGACAAGTGCCCTGCCTGCTATCATTCTGGCCCCTATCCATTATTTTGTTTGTTTGGGGGCCCACCTAGAGATGCTCAAGGGAGCTCTGCACTCAAGGATCACCTCTGATTGATTCAGGGATCACATGGGGTCCTGGGGATCAAACTTGGGTTGGTTACATGCAAGGCAAATGCCCTACCAGCTGGGCTATCACTCCGGCCCCTATCCATTATTTTTTAAATGTATTGCCTGGCAAGCTACCGAGAGTATCTTGCCCTCACAGCAAAGCCTGGCAAGCTACCCGTGACGTGATGTATTCGATATGCCAAACGCAGTAACAACAAGTCTCAGGATGGAGATGTTACTGGGCCCGCTGGAGCAAATCGATGAACAATGGGAGGACAGTGCTACAGTATTGATTTACTACTGGTTAACAACGCTGTAACATTTCAGAAGCATCACTTTACCATTCTTTATGTGTATGAGCCTCAATGCATCCACCAAAGTTCCAGTATAATACCAAGAAAAATAAAACATTTCAACAAGGAAATAAAAACTACTGCTGACTACTCTGAATCCTAGCACATAACAGTATGAACATTAAATGTTTTACTATAACTTTAATGAGGAGCTATAAAAAATTGTCTCCTGAGATATCATAAATACACTCTGAAAAGACAAACAGCACTTTAAGCACGTTGTTTAGAATGAGGAGCAAAGTACTAATAGAAATCACTTAAACACTGTAAGCAGCTATATCTGGGACAATGGGAATCTGGAGTGCAGGCAGGTGCTCCCTTTTATTACAAGCTCTGTGTATACATTGAGAAGAGTACCATGTTTCAGACTGGAATAAAAACTGAACTTTTAATGTGTTAAAACTGTCTTTAAAAAGATCACAAGCCCATGTGATGCCCGAACCTAGTGCTGCCTGTGCCCATGTGTTGCCCAAGCACATGTGTCGCCCACATCTCCCGTCTTCAGATGTGTCCTTTCATACTTTCCTCTCTAATGCAGGGATTTGTACCAGCACTGTCCCTCTCCACTCTGGAGAAGCCCACGCTCGCTCTTGAGCGTGTCGACACACTCTCTCTTGAATCATGTGTTCTCTCTTGAACACACACTCTCTCCCTGCCCTCTCCCCCTCCCTCTCTCCTCTCTCCTCTCTCCCTCTCTCCTTTCTCCTCTCTCCCTCTCTCCTCTCTCCCTACGCGCTCTTCCTCAAAACTTCCAAATAAAATATTTTTTTAAAAAAAGGGGGGGCAGATTTATTTTAAAAAAAAAAGGGGGGGCGGATTTATTGTAGATGACAACAGGGAGTTCTAGCCCAAGGGCTCTGGAACCTGGAACCGTGGCTAATCTTACCTCTCAGAGAAATGCTGTGAGAATCCAAGCTTCTGCTGTTGCTGCCAGCAAGGCTATTTTTTTAGACCACGCCCAGCAGTGCCCAGGAGCTATTTCTAGCTCTGTGCTCAGAAGCAATGTGGACAGAACCTGGCTCAGGAGGATGCAAGGCAAGTGCCTTAATCCCTGGACTACCTCTCTAGCCCAGCCTTTTAAGGGAGAGGCTGGAAAGGTAGTTCAGCAGGCCGGGTGCTTGCCTTGCACCCAGCTGACTTGGGTTCAATTCCCAGCACTCCATGTGGTCCCCTGAGCCCACCAGGAGTGATCTCTGAGCACACCAGAGTGTGGGCCAAAAACAAAGCAAAACGAAAATGCCTTACAAACCAGCACCAAACAGTACATAAACACTGACTGCCTGTAATCAATATTTCTAAGAATAATGACTCAGAAACTCACTGATGTTAGGAACAGTAGGAACCATTCCAACTCAAACACACCTACCCTTCACTGTCTTTCTCCATCCACTCCTTTCCCCATGGCCTTAATCTGACTTATGAGTAAATTTTATTCTGTAAATCTTATGCTCCCACATTTCATTTCAATAGCCAGTCAAGTTAACTTTAATTCTATGGCACTCAGAGTCTGCAACACTTGAATAAATATTCAGCGGGTTGCGGTCCTAATTTTTTGCTGGTGAGCATGGTTTTTGTTTTTAAATCTGCACCAAACAGGCTATGAAGTCTCCAGACAAGTACTACTCTGAATTTATCCATTGCTCTTAGTATTTATCACACAGGAAGAGAACAGAAGTTGACCGTTTTATTAGAAAACCCAACATAATTAGTCAGCAAACACTTCCATTAAGTTGTTTTTATGTGAATGGCTCCTCACTAATGTTTTCTTTGGCTCAGGATCATAGTACACTGAATTTTATACCTCGTTTCCTTTATCCTGAAAAGGAAAGATCTGGATAGGTCAAAATTTAACTGCAGGTAGGTAATACCGCAACTAATAAGAGGAGGAAGAAGAAGGTGGTGTGCTCTTGATTACAAAGCCAATGGTTTCCCTGAAGCTGCATTTGCCTATTTTCTCAAAATCAAGGATATAATGAGGTCTCAATGTGATTAAAAAAAAAGTGAAATTAAGCCAGAAGAATCTAAGATAACCAAATTCAATGAAAAATTCAATGAAAATAATCCTCCCCATCTTGCAAAAGAATGGTCTTCAGTTGCTGTAAGTAGTTGGCCTTGCACACAGCCAACCAGGGTTCGATTCCTCCACCCCTCTTGGAGAGCCCGGCAAGCTACTGAGAGTATCCCACCCCCATGGCAGAGCCTGGCAAGCTCCCCATGGTGTATTTGATATGCCAAAAACAGTAACAAGTCTCACAATGGAGACGTTACTGGTGCCCGCTTGAGCAAATCGATGAACGACGGGAGGACAGTGCTACAGTGCTATGACAAGGAGAGTCCCTTCAAGATTATTTGCTCACTAATTATGCTATTAATATCAAATCACTTAATTTTAAATAACAAAATTTTTTTGATCCTATACAAACTGTTCAGTGAAGCTATTGCCAATAACTGATATACACAATGAACTAAAAGGGTAATACTAGGAACTAGAGAGAGATAGTACAATGGGTAGGGCACTTGCCTTACATATAGCACAGTCCTGGTCGGTGCCCAAGCCTGCCAAGAGCAACTCCTGAACACAGCAGGTGGGGCCCCCAAACAAACTATATAATACTGCCATGTTTCCTTCAAGACAGGGTATTGATTATCAAGCCACAGTGCTCGTTTCAGTTAAGATAACATCTATTTTTGGAAGCTATATAAAATATAGCATAATAAAATGGTAGTCCCAGGTTCAATTCCTTTTCCTCTGTATGGTTCCCAAGCTTCACCAGGAATTGGTACTGAAGCACAGAGCCAGGAGTTAGCACAGAGCCAGGAGTTAGCCCTGAGCACAGCTTCACCAGGAATTGGTACTGGAGCACAGAGCCAGGAGTTAGCCCTGAGCACAGACCTGTGTGCTCCAAAATACAAAAAAAAAAAGTTTTAAAAATTTTTTTAAAATTTAAAAATTAAAAAAAAATACGTATTTAACACCACATATTTACTTTTTAACCATTTTACTTACAAGCATTACTTTGTGGTATAGGATTTAAAAAGGAAAATAAATCACAAGGGACTACAAGCTAAATTAAACAGATTCAGTTCTATTATACTAACTATAAATGCATTTAATCTTAGAGCAACCTAGAATTCAAAGGTCTCCAAAAGTACATTCCTCCAGGCCTGAGGCTACAGCTCACACAGAAGAGCACATGCCCAGTATGCATAAGGGCCTGAGTCTGATTCCTGATGCTGCATCACCAGGAGTGACCAGGAGTGTACCCAAGTTCCCCAAACTCCCAATCTCAAAGGTGGGTGTAGCCCCTCAAGCACTGCCATGTGTGGCCCAACTTCCTCTCCAACGCCCCCAATTATTCGTAACTATCAGAATGGTTGACACATAAGACACTTTCTACCCATTTTCCACAATTACTGCACCATATTTGATGGGGTTCAGACAATAGGCAACAAATCATTATGCCTCTTGGAGAGCCCTGCAAGCTACCAAGAGTATCCCGCCCACACGGGCAGAGCCTAGCAAGCTCCCTCTGGTGTATTTGATATGCCAAATACAGTAACGACAACAGGTTCCATTCCCCTGACCCTGAAAGAGCCTCCAATCGTTGGGAAAAGACGAGTAAGAAGAGGCTGCTAAAATCTCAGGGCTGGGAGGAATAGAGACATTACTGGCACCTGCTCAAGTAATTCGATGGGCAACAGGATGACAGTGATACAGTGACACAGTGATCAGAATGGCTACTGTAAAAATAGAACAAACGGATAGGGAGCATGCAGTACTATAAATACAGAATGAATTATTTAGCCTTTAAAAGGAAATTCTGACATGCCATAATATGAATGAATTTTGAGAATAATATGCTTAATGAGATATGACAGTCGTTAAGGATAAAGATTTTGTTTCATTTATGTAAGTACCCAAATTCACACAGCAGAATGGTGATTGTCAGGGAATGGCAGGAGGAGAACGGGGGTTGCTATTTAACGGGTATGGAGGTCTTAGTTTTGCAAGATGGCAAGTGTTCTGGAGATGGATAGTGGCATGACCACCACAGTGTGAAAGTGCTCAATGACACTGGAATGTGCGCTAAAAACTGATGAAACACTAGGTCAATTCTGCCACAAAAATGAGTGCTAGAAGATTTCACCAATTTATACAATGTAAGCAAATACTGATGAACCATGAAAATAAATCTTCAGGAAAATCACAACAAAAGTGTGAATATCAGAGAGAAAGTGAGTAGATAATGAGAGGTGGATGTTGGTTGCTAATTTTTTCAAGCTAAGTGAAGTCAGAAGAAGAGGGACAAATAAAGAACCACTCAGCTCATACATGAAGTATAAAGAAACACTGAGGGCATAAAGAACAGCCACCGAGACTCAGAGGCTGCCCACAGAACTGAGTCTGCTGAGGAGGAGGATGGGTCATTTTTCACTCTCCCCTCCTCAAAACCCAGAGGTCCCCCACCTGCTTCCTATTCTGTGTACATCCTAGATGACATTTTCAACAACCAGGCTGGGTTGGGTTGTTTGGTTTTCCTTTTGGGGGGCAGGGAAGGGGGCACGGGGGAACTAGGCCAGATCTGGCTGCTCAGGAATCACTACTGTGGTGCTCATGGGACCACCTGGGTGCTGGGGATTGAACATGGGTGGCGGCTATCTCTCAGGCCCACCACTTCTTCTGAAGCGCTAATACATGATATAATCTTCTCAAACCCACCAAGCAAAGGTCCTCAACCAGCATGCTCAGCTCCCACCAGGCTTCAAATTTATCCCATCATGTCTGTTAATTCATTTCTAGTTTAATTCCTGTTAGATCTGAAAATAGATATGATCTGATTTCTAGTCTTTTAAAGTAAGGCTTATTTTGTGGCCCAGACTATGGTCTACTTTGATGAATGTTCCATGTGAACTTGAGAAGATGTATTCTGTTGTCTGTAAAGGAAGTTTGTTAGAAAAACAAAACGTATGTACCCTTTTACAGTATATAAGAACTACCACAAAGCTGTGCACATTGTGGAACCGCAGAGATTCATAAGTAGGTCTAAAGAGGGGCTCTACAACTGGCACTTACAGTCACAGAGAGATCCTCTGTGATTTTATGGTCCCCCAAGATCCATCAGGAGTGATCCCTGAGCAAAAAGCCAGGAGTAAGCCCTGGTCACCACTGGGTGTGGCCCAACCTCCCCCCTTCTAAAAACACACACAAAAAAACCAACAACCAAGCATAGCAAATGATCTGAGGCAGCCAAACACTAACCTGGACTCCTTGGCCCCAAACCCTACCTACCCAAAGTCTCAGACAGGAGCTCCCTATCATGAGTATCTAAACTACGAGGATAGTTTTTTATTTTTTTTAACTTTTTTATTATTTACTTATTTTATTTTTGCTTTTGGGGTTACACCCGGCGATGCTCAGGGGTTACTCCTGGCTTTGCACTCAGGAATTACCCCTGGCAGTGCTCAGGGTACCATACAGGATGCTGGGAATCGAACCCGGGTAGGCCGCGTGCAAGGCCAACGCCCTACCCGCTGTGCTATCCACTCCAGACCCATACGAGGATAGTCTTAGCTTCCTTCCTCGCTGAGAGTTGGATGAATTATCTGTTTCTTTGGGTCCACAGATGAACTCATGGCCTTCTGCACACCAGGCTTGTGCACTACCCCTGGAACTGCCTCCAGGCTCTAAACCATGTAGAAGGTCACAGTACTGGATCAACGGCTTGCCTTCATCACAGGACAGCTTGGTTCTGTCTGTATTCTCAGCGTTGCACACCTACTCTGACAACAAAGCTATGACAATCTTTGAAGAAAAACAGCAACTTTCCAGCTGAGAGAAGAGCATTTCTTCAGAGGCAAACTGAAGCATTTTATTTGTGGGGGCTTGGGGGTGACGACCTATGTGCTCAGAGGTTACTCGTGGCTCAGATATGCATCGAGGGGATGGAACCACAGTCAGTCATATACAAGGCAAGCACCTTAACCCCTGTCATATTTCTTCACCCCGGTTCACTTTAAAGGATTCCCTATTTCAACTGAACTTTTTGAAGAAAAAAGAATGTTTTAAGTATTTCCAATGCATTTCTGGTATATACTATTTTATCATTTCAAATGTATCAGTCTGCCATTATCCATATCTACATTAATGATTGGGTACAAAATAGTACATGTAGAGGCCCGAGCAATAATACAGCAGGTAAGGGTCTTGTCGACAATGGTTCATCCCCCGCATCCCATATGTCCGCTAGCTCCACCAGGAATGATCCCTGAGCTCAGAGCTAGGAGAAAGCCTTAAGCACAGCCGTGTCTGCCCCAAAACCAACCAAACAAATAGTATGTTTAAAACTGGGAATGTTTAAAAAGTATTAGTTATGAACTTTAAATTTTCAATCAATACTGTTTCCTAAATTACAAAATCCATATGACCATGTCAACTATTTCCACTTATAAGTGACTCATCTCTATACCAAGGACAAAGACAACAGCAAGCTGATAAGGGGAAAAAAATGCTAATCTGAATAATGCAATGTAATGGAAATATCATTCAACTCAGCCTATGGTGTTTTAAGGCCCATTCTGCCAGAGTTTAGCTGTTTGACCTAGACGGGAGTGAGGTTTTCACAGACAATTACTTCCCTTTCTTTAACAAACCATGATGGAGGAGAGGTAAAAACTGTGACCTCACAGAAGCAATGAAAAAAAGAACAAAAAAACCAGTAACATATAAAAAAAAGACTCAAGTTGCTATTATTTCAAAATTCTGTATTCCAAATTATCACAGACTGTTACTTATGCCGAACTGGTAGGTGCTCTACACTGGAACATTTTTTTCTATTTACTCAGAAGATTCACTGAAGATGTCTGCGCAGGCTTGATTTTCTGGTAGGTCCCAAGAAGGGCTAAGATAAGAAATCAATATGGAGGTGTTTTAATGTTTTACATATTTGCAATTTACTTGTAGAAGCTAAGTATATATAATGATTTTATTTCTAGGTGACAAAGTGGTTCAAATAGTGCTGATCTGATCAGCATGTAAAGAGAGGAGAAAGGAAGAAGGCATTCTGGGTAGAAGGATCTAAAAATTTGTAACACAAAGCAAGACAGTGTCTGGGTCTGATAGAAGGGAGTGTGCGGTGAGTTCTGTGGGCGTAGGCATTGGGCACTAATACTAATGAAAGGGGCAGCAAGGCCTTGCACGTGGCTGACCTGGGTTTGATCCTCGACCACCACAAATGGTTTCCCTGAACTCTGCCAGGAGCGACTCATGAGCAGAGCCATGAGTAAATCCTGAGAAATACTGGGTGTAGCCCCCAAACAAATAAACAAGTAAAATTAATTTAGGGAATAGACTGTGAAGAGTATAGGATATAGGAATAATATAGAAAGCTAAGAATGTGGGTTTCAGGAGCCAGAGAAATAGTACAGTCAGTAGAAATTTTGCTTTGGACAAGGCCTATCTGGGTTTGATCTCTGGCACACCATATAGTCCCCGGAGCCCACCAAGAAAAATGTGGGCTCCTACTGAGCATCCTGTAGGTCAGAACTGGAGACTGAAACAGCAAAGTAGAGGATGAAATCAGGCTACTGGGAAGGTCAAAGTCATACACATCAGGACAGTGACTAGAGAAAATATAAACATACATATGTATAATGCTATTACACAGAAAATGTATATAATGAAGAACAAATTATTTAAAGTTCTAAGCACTCAATATTAAAAGACCCAGTGACAAAACTTAAAAAAAAAATCAAATGACCTCTTGTATGGCTCTTTCTTATAATATCTTAGGCATGTTTTTTAGATAACTATTATTTTCTGCTAATTCTGATATGGATCAGAAACCACTTCCACTTCCACAGGCATCTAAAAAACAACACTCCTTAGGTCAAAGGTCTGGAACATTTAAAAACTTGGAACAGAATTCCTCAGAACAGGAAGGATCAAAAAGAACTATAAGAAGAGAATACAACTCACAAATTCCTTGGTAAATAAAGTTTTAAAAAAATTGTAGGTCCCATAGCACCCAAAAGGAGAGAGAGGGAAATGCCCTGCCACAGAGGCAGGGTGGGATGAGGGCTGGGGGGTGGGAGGGACACTGGGATCCGTGGTGGTGGGAAATGCGCACTGGTGGAGGGATGGGTGTTTGATCATTGTATAATTGAAACCCAAGCACAAAAATGTGTAAGTCTGCAACTGTACCTCATGATGTCTACTATTAAAAATAATAATAATAAATAAATAAAATAAAAATAAAAATTGTAGGGGCTGGAGAGACAGCACAGTGGGTAGGGTATTTGCCTTGCATATGGCCGACCCAGGTTCGATTCCCAGCATCCCATATGTCCCCTGAGCACCACCAGGAGTAACTCCTGAGTGCAGAGCCAGGAGAATCCCTGTGCATCGCCAGGTGTGACCCAAAAAGAAAAAAAAAATTGTATCCAGACCAGAGCAATAGTACAGAGGATAGGGCATTTTCCTTGCACATAGCCAATCCGGGTTCAATCCTCCTCATCCCGTTTGGTTCCCCAAGCACCACCAGAAGCAATTCCTGAGTGCAGAGCCAGGAGTAAGCCCTGAACACTGCTGGGTGTGACCCAAAAACCAAAAATGAGTAAATAAAAGGGCTGTATCCTCCCATTTACAAAAGCACTCCAAACTTCATTCTAGGGAGTGAAAGAGTTAAAAACTGACAAATTAAAGATTTTTCACTTCCACAAAACCCCAGATTTACTCCCTCATCCAAATAAATTTATAGTTTCCACTTCTAGAAAAAGTCAATACAAAGGGGGGAAGGGCGAAAAGATAGTCAGGGTTTAAGGAGTTTGTCAAATGCCATTGACAAGATCTGATGGCATCACATGTGGTTCCTCAGCATCGCCAGGAATGATCCCTGAGCTCAGAGCCAGGAGTAAGCCCTGAGCAACATGGAGTGTGTCCCCACCCCAAAACAACAGCAACAAAATCTATCTAAAAGCATCAGCCTAAATACTTAAGGGTCAAATTTCCTTTCTCCTTTACAGATACCAACCCCTTTTCCCTCTTGACTGGTGTGTACTTCCTCCGTGGCTCATAAACAATCATCATTAACTCAAATTCTCCAACCCATTGAACCTCTGACTGCCACGGGAAAATTCAAGTGTGTCCTGTAACCTAACACTTAGCTGCGTTAATCCAAGGTTCCATACTGCTTAAACACACTTGAGCCGTGGTACAGGATCGTATTAAACCCTTTAGTGACTATCAGATAGACAACAATAACCTAATTAGCCAGTACAGTGCAGGTGACACTGGCCAGACCAGAACCCTAGTGGCTGGGCTCGCTAAGGAAGACCATGGCCTTGCAGATAACGAAAATGGGATGAAAAAATAGCCACCTCCCCCATCTCCCCCCTCCCCCCCCCAAGAAAAGTATCTGCCGTCTAGCAAATGATCTCACTCCCCATTCTTCATTCCTAACTTTAAACGGAACCTTTCCGAAAGTTAACAGAGCTTGAGATTCTGCAGTGGGGCAGTGGAGGGGAGTGTAGGGACCAGAGCACCACATTTTTGACGTCCTCATACTGATATCCTCGTGAAAAGAAATGACACCTCTGCCCAAGAACTCACTTACTTGGGATGAGTAAGTGTCTGGAAAATCCCATCAGCTTTTGCTACCAAAGCACTCACACTGGATTTTCAGCCTAACAGTTATGCACACACATGAAAGGGAGAGAAAAAAAAAAAAGTATAGGGACCGACGGTTAATTTGGGAGGTAATGCATGTTTTCCTTTATCCTGGAACCAGCCCCAGACTCGACTCCTAACTAACCTGCAACGCTTAACAACCAGTGTCTGTCTTTCCAAGTCTTTTTAGAATTTGGCGCTACCGACGCAGCAGGGGGCCAAACCGGGCGACCCGAGGGGCTGTCGCCGGGGACTTGGAGGCGGCTTTTGTGCCGCAGGAGAGAGATGTAAAAGCGCAGCCAACTTTGCAGGCCCCGGACGGTAATTAAGGGCTGCTCTTTGCCTTTCTCCGCATCCTAGAAAGACCGACCAGGTGAGCTCCGCTGCGCCCTGGGAGTGGGGGGTGAAAGGCTCTGTCGATTCCCCCCGGGGGGCTAGGACGGCTCCATCCCACCCGGGGGTGGGGGGGCTTCCTTCTTCGCCGCCGGGGGCTGCAGGACCCCCTGACCCGCTCGGAAGGAGGGTCAGGGGGGCGCAGCAGGACGCGGCCGGCCTAGGGCTACGCTCGCCAGCCGGGCCGTGCAGGACGGGCAGCAGCGGGTGGCGGCGGCGGCGGCGACCGGGGCGCGGCCGCCCCTTAAGGCCGCGCCCCCCAGGCGCCCAGAGCGCCGGACTCCCCCCACCGCGGGCCGCCAGGACCCCGGGGTCGCCCCCCCCTAGGGGCGCCGCGTTCCGCACCTGACAGCCCGCCGCCGCCCCCCGCCGCCACTCACAGCTTCAGGTGCTCGTAGGCCGTGGCCGCCATCCTGCGCTGCCACCTCCTTCCTCCTGGGTCCGTCCGCCCCGCCCCGCGCTCGCCGCCGCCTCGCGACGGTGCGACCGGTCACCCCAGGCACGGCGGCCGCCGCCCCACCCCCGGCCACCTCTGGACCTCCTCCTCCTCCTCTCGGCGCGTTGCCCCGCCCCGCCCAGCCCGCGCCACCAGCCCCCGCCCCCACCGACGGCAGCCGGCCGCAGTCAAACTTAATCAGCGCGTTGGCGCCCGCGGGAGGCCAACAGCCCCCGACGCCGCCGCGGATTGGAGCGCGCGCCCGAGAGCGCCGTGACGTAGCCGCTGCGGATTGGCTGAGCGCGTTTGCTGGGGAAAGGCGGAGTCCAGGGCGCGGGGAGCAGCCGCGGCTGCGGCGGCGGCGGCGCCCAAGGGCGGAAATGCACAGCCGAGCCGCAGAGGCTGCAAGAGCTGCGTCAGGGATGATCTGCGGTGCAGGGGAAGCCCGGCTAGTACGGGGCCAGTGGCGCAATGGATAACGCGTCTGACTACGGATCAGAAGATTCTAGGTTCGACTCCTGGCTGGCTCGAGGCGTACAATTTTTTTTTTCTTTTTTTGTGGCCCACTCTGGGGCCTGGTGTTAGAGAGATTCCCGCGTGACCGTGATTCGGCAAGGTGAAACAGCTTGCTTTATTTATTTTTTTTTGTACGTTTCTTGAAGCCAGAGCGTCGTCTTTTGAGCTGTGTGGGTGGCCCCTTACGGAGCACCCCGGGGGCCGTCGTGCGTGGCAGAGCACCCCAGTCCGCTAGCCGCGGAGTCCGTTTAAGGAAAGCTGGGAAAGTGGTCATTGAGAGTGGACTGGAGGAGACGTGCGGTGGCCGCAGGCCCTGCCCGCCGCGGGGGGACGCCGCGCAGTCGCAGCTCACCAGGCTTTGGGGGGGACCGGGAGGGGGGGGGCTGCCAGCGCGGGGGAGGTGGGCAGGGGCCCTCGCAGAGACCCGCAGGCTGCAACGCGGCTGCGCGGGACCCCGGCTCGCGCCGCTTCTCCGGCCCGCCCTTCCCCGGGAGAGGAGGAGGAGGAACAGGCCGGGACGTCATGGGCTGGAAGGGGGTCTCGAACCCGCGGAGAGAGAGGCTGAGACGCAGGATACAGTCCATCCACAAAAGGAAGTTGTGGCAGGATCGTTCAAAACACACATTGTCTCCTGGAGCAAGAACCTTGCAGATTCTCATTTCTGAGATTATTACCAGTGGCATCTCCCCCCCCCCCCTTAGAGATTTCCCCTTATTATTATTAAAAATGATTTTTCTTAAATCAATACACAACTGTTTTTCCAAATTAGGGTGGACGCGGGGGAGAATACCAGAAATGTCGTTTTCTCATTTTTTTATCGCCTTAGCTTTTTATTTAAGGTTCAAAATCGTTAAATATTCTTTGAGGAAGATTTCCTGCTAGAGAACTAGGTATTTTAAACATTAGCCTTTGGCTAGGAATTTGGGCTGTTAACTTTTTAACACTTTTAAAAACTAATGCTATATTGAGCTATTTTGATGTCTTATAAATTTTTAGATGTGGTATGATGAAGTGAACATTTTTAGTATCCATTTCATGGACTTTTTCGAGATAGTACATATTTTTAATTTTTCCTCCCCCCAAATTTAAGCCAATCTATTCTTAGGTCAACAGCATGTTTCCTTGCATGCTAATTAACACTTGTAAAATCATTATGTTTGCCTTACTGTTTGCAATAATGGAAAAATGAAAATTTCTTTTTCTTACATTTCTTATGTACGTATCTTTTTTCAGTTTTTGTTATAAATTTGCCGGTCTTTATATTGTAGTAAGGCTGTGATTGACTAACAAAATTTTACACTTAACAAAACACATTATTTGTTTTTTCAGTTTGTCATCTTCCTTTTTCTTGCTCTATTTTTGAGCCTAATTCTCATTTTATTCCAATTAACTTTTACAGGGAATGCTACTACATATGTACTTTTTTCCCCAATTTTTTTGTTTGTATTGTGTTCCCTATTTATTTACAATCTAGTTACTTGTCTCAGCAAAAGATCAGTTGTCTTTGGGGGGGAAAGAGGGGCAACACACAGTTGGTGACACCCAACTGTGCTTAGGATTTACTTCTTTGTGCTCAGGGGTCACTCCTGGTGATGCTTGGGGACTATGTGGTGCCAGGGATGGAACCAAAGTCAGCCCCAGGCAAGATAAGCACTTTAACTCCTTTACTATCTCTCTGACCCTCAATTATATCTTAAAATCTGTCACTCAGACAAGTAGTTAACTGTTCTGAGCTTTTTACATGCACTAAGAAACACTCCTACAACAATCCCTCAAGATAGATTCTGCTATTATTTCCATTTTTATAAATGAAGGAAATAAATTTGCTTCTGGTCATTGAGCAAGTAAGTACCACTTGTATTCGAATTTTGTCTGGACAATTGAGCTCTGAGTTGTCCATAAATTTCTGGATGCCAAGGGTATGAAGCTACTCAGGACACTTCCTGGTCTAGGCAAGGAGAGCAATCATGTATACTCATCACGTTTTCTCCTCTGCTGTTAGTCATTAGAAAACCTTGTTTCTATGTCATGGTGATGCTTCTTTCCAACTCTGTGTTCTTGGACACGGCCTTTCCTTTAATAAAATAAGCCTTTAGGTTTAAGCCTGTCATAAAGGCTTTTAAAAAAGAATGCTGGGTGACAGTAAGAGAGAGAGAACAAAAGGGAATGCCTTGCCACAGAGGCAGGGTGGGATGAGGGATGGGGGGTGGGAGGGATAATGGGATCCGTGGTGGTGGGAAATGGGCACTGGTGGAGGGATGGGTATTTGATCATTGTATAATTGAAACCCAAACACAAAAAAAAATGTAAGTCTACAACTATATCTCATGATGTCTCACTAATAAAAATTTTTAAAAAAAGAATGCTGGGTGAGGAAATGTGCTGCAGTCCAAGGGGCATTTTTAGATCACCCTTAACTCCGGTGTTTAGAGAGGAGAAGGACAGAGAAAGAAGAAATCAAGGGGCCAGAATAAAATGGGAAGTAATGGGTGAACAAGCCTCAGGGCTTCAGTTATACTGGTGATATGGGTGAGGGGTACAGCCAAACATTCAAAACACAGACTCGACAAGACGCAAAATATGAGATTCTAACCTTTAACCACTGAAACTTTGTAAATGTGCCTGTCAAGTTGACAGGCAGGAGGTGTGGGTTGGGGTGTGGGTTGAGGTGGGGAAGGAATATGGGAACACTGGTGGAGGGAAGTTGACATTGGTGGGATGGGTGTTGAAATACTATCTACCTAAAATGTTATTGTCAATAACTGTAAATCACAGTTCTTTAATAAAAGAAATACTTTAATAAAATTTGTAGAAAAGAATGTTGAGGCTGGAGTAGGGTCGAGCTCTTGCTTTGCACGCGGCTTACCAGGCATAGTGGGCACCCCATATAGTGGGCACCATCAGACCACCAGAGTGGTCCCTGAGCACAGAGCCAAGAGTAGGTCTTGACTACTGGCCAGATGTGGCCCCTCCCCCCCAGCACCCCCCCCCCCCCCATCCCAAGAAAAGAAAGAATGCTTTCTGCTGAACAGCCTCCTCCGTGCCAATTTCTGAACATGGCACCAAGTGGATGTTCTGTGACCAGGGAGACAAAGGTTCACCTTTCTTTGCCAGCAGTGGAATATAGGCCAGGGCCTTTGTGAACATTCAGTTCAGAGACTTGAGTTCAGAGTGAACTCTCTGAGGCTAAAGCACCAACGCAGGTAGAAACAAATATTCTTCTGGTGTTCGTGTGCAAACAAGCCAAAATCAATTCTAAGGAAAACAATGTACAGGGTAAAAAAAAAATCAATCAAGGATAGATAATACCATTTTTCACATTTTTAATGGGCATTAACAAACTTTTTCCAAATAGTAAAATAATTGTTACTAGGCACTTTTACAAAATCTTGCAAGGGACCCACCATAGAAACAGTTCAAACTTCAGGTGGGCTTGTTGGCACTATCTGAATGTTCTCTGCAGTCTGTATTTTGAGTGGAGGATGTAAAGTGGGGGAAGCGCATTGGCCCACATCCAAAAAGTATCCATGGCCCGATGGTACTCCTAACTCGTGGCCTCTGGGCCACTCCAAGTAACAGAACCCAAAGCTCTAGAATGCAGAGAATGCACTCCAGCCCTCTGAGCCAGCTCCCAGCCCCGCAGCCCACTCTAATGTCCACTCCGCAGCAGAGTGGCTTCTCAGCACGGCTCCCCGGCACCTACCTTTCATCCATCCCTTGCCTTCCTGCCAAATCTCCAGCATTTGGGGTGTTCCCTCACTTTCCTTCCTCCACAGGCCACCTGTGGGCCTGGTCCCATGGGCCATACCTGACTGCATGGCCCGTCTACAAGGACTCAGGTCAGTTGGTTGGACATTTGAGTGACCAAATGGAGGGAGTGACCAAATGACATGGTCTGACACATAACCCTGGGCTCCTGCTGGAACGGTAGCATATCTGAGGCTGTCAGCTCTCCACCTGGACCAAATCTTTGAAACAGCTTTTTCTCTCAGAGTACAGTCCGT
Source organism: Sorex fumeus (assembly GCF_029834395.1). Taxonomy (NCBI): domain Eukaryota; kingdom Metazoa; phylum Chordata; class Mammalia; order Eulipotyphla; family Soricidae; genus Sorex; species Sorex fumeus. The sequence continues at coordinate 47,118,138 of NW_026606129.1, read as the reverse complement.
TCCTATTTATTTATACTCACTGCCCAAGGTCCTATCCTTTTATGTATGAAGCATTTCTATTTTAAACTCGGGGAAATTACAGAGTCCTACTTTTTATCAGTGCTTGAGAACACTCCAATTGTTCTAGGGATGTTCCGTTTCTACTCAGAAAGCGTGCTGGACTCAGGAGGCTAAGCTGTGTCTCCTGCCTCAGCCCCTGCCTCTCCCTACTGCCACCTCACCAGGGTGTCCACATCCATTACGCAAACCTGTGATGAGTCCACCCTGCAAGATATAAGGAATGTGGATGTGATGAAGTGGGCATGAAACAGGCGACCCAACATTATATGAATCTCAAGGGCTCATGTAAGAAAGGGTTCATTCATTATATGAATCTCAAGGGTTCATGTAGGAGTGGCAGAGCAAGGTGTGACGATGAGAGAAGTCCGTATATAGCCATAAGCCAAGGAAAGCGACAGTTGTTGAAAAAGGGCAAGGAGGGTCAAAGCGATAGTACACCAGGTAGAGAATTTGCCTTGCGCACAGCCAACCCCGGTTCAATCCCCAGCATCCCATATGGTCCTCTAACCAATGCCAGAGAGCCAGAAGTGACCCGAGCATCACAGGGTATGACCCAAAAAGCAAAGCAAAGCAAATTTTTTAAAAGGGGGCACGGAATGAATTCTTCTCTATCACCTCCATTAGAACAGCCTTGACTTGAAATGTTTAACCATTTCTGGTCCCAGAAGTGTTGGATCAGGAGCTAGAATGAGAGTACAACAAATCGAGTACTTGCCTCGCACATGACCAACCCAAAGTTCCATCCCCAGCAGCTCATATGATCCCCCAAGTTCTGCCAGCAGTGATCCCTATACATCAATACCAGCAGATCCACACTCTTTAGCTTTCCTGGATCACTGGAACATTGGCCTGGCAGCCTCAGTATGTAGATGTTCTGAACTTTCTGCTGAAGTTTGTATGCATTGCACAGGGTCTGCAGCAAAAGAAATTGTGTCTGTCTCAAGCAAAATTCAGGTAGGTTCACCACCCGTAAATTCCAGGGCCAGGTATTAGGCAAAGGCAGACCCTAGATGAACCAGCAGGAGGTTTTCAGTGGATGTACAAGGGATTTCAAGTCTGCCCAGAAGCCGGGAGCAGGGAGAGGGAGGTGAGGGAGAGCAGGGCAGACTGGGATGCTGGCTTTTCTCAGGGCACAGAGGCAGTTTCCGAACGACCCAAAGTAAAGGCACAAAAGGAGGCGAGACAGGGCTGAAGGCCGGCATTGGGGGTCTGGAATCAGGTCGTGGTTCTCGTCTTATCTCAACTTGGAAATGTCGAAGGAGCACATGTGGTATGTGTGAGGCTCTGGGTACACACACACACACACACACACACACACACACACACACACACTCGGGCAAGATTCAGGTACCCATACATGCACACAGACATATATACATGCACACAAGCAAGAATCAGGTAGGTTCACCACCCACCACCTGCCATAAAAGACAAAGGGGTAGAGCACATGTGGTGTGTGTGAGGCCCTGGTTTCACACACACACACACACACACACACACACATACACACACTTGATTTTTCTTTGTATGCATGGCATATTCATCCTACCAGAGGGCACTTCTCACCTGCTCTCTTCAGTGGAACCTGTCAGAAATGGGGCTCGGGGAACTAGTATAAATACTGTTCAAGACAAATGTCACTGCTATTGCTGTCATGATACATCCTCTGTCTCTGGCCTAGGAGCCTTCTGGCTTCAGCCAGGATCCATGAAATCATGAATACTAGCTTATGAAGCTTCCAAGTAAGATAAAATCCGACACCCTTCACAGTTTTGAAATGTATGGCATTCCTTGAAGAATCCAGAGCTGGCTGGAGAGACACTGTAGTGGTTAAGGCGCATATCTTGAGCATGGTCAACTGTGGTTCAATCCTTGATACTACATATGGTCCCCTGAGAACAGCCAGAAGGAAGCCCTGAGCACCCCCCCAGGTGTGACCCCAAAACAAGAATTTAGAGCTGTAAAATATCTAGTCCAGTTAGCAAAAGGCACCACTATACACATAAACACACAAGAAGACCTGGTAAACAGCAAGTCGGAGGGCACTTTAATAATAGTGTACAAATCAATGCAATTTTGTTACATTTTGAATAAATTTATAGTAATTTTTGAATAACTCTATTAAAATGAGATACAAAGGAAATAATTTCCCTGAACAGTGAAATTTTCATAAACCATATATAAATTTCTCACATCTGTCCAGTTCTGGCTCAGAACAATAGATAGCGAATATATTTGACTCATTTATTTCTATTTTTAAAAATTATTTCAAATAGGAAATGGAAAAACTAGGAGTTATTTCTGGCACCAAGGAAAGAATTTGGTTTCCTGGCAGATGCCTTTAACAAATGCATCAACGCCCAGTGAGCGGGGGAGGGGGAGGGTCAACCCTCACACACTCTGTGGGTTCCAGCACCCACCAAGGCTCGGCTGCATTCAGGGATTTGGAAAATGGCACCTGAGAAAGGGCTGCAAGGAGGCAAAAGCCTAGTTCAGCTGATCCTTGGGCAACACAGGAAATGAGGGTCACCTACCCCATACAAGAAACCTGCATCTAACTTCGGACCCCCCCCAGCCCCTCCCCACCGCTATGCCCCGGTTTTCCACAGGGGACGGTTTCCGGACCACACACAGCCTTCTCCATACCCACGCCCATGGATGTGCACGTCCCTGAGAGGGGGTCCCTGGATCCACATTCACAGCCTCGGATTCCAACCACCCAGCGCCCGAGGTGCAACCTATGGACGTGAGTCTCTAAACAGAAAAGCCTCCTGTTTCTGTTCACACCAGCGTTGTTTCAGGCCCAACAGTGACTGTCTTGATTTCTAACAGTTGCTTTTCATGTCTAAAGCGTGACTCAATGTTGTGGAGAAGAGGGGATAGCGGGAACTGGAGGTGGGCAGAACCCGATTATCCCTCCAGCCTCCCAGGTCACAATGGCAGGCCCTGGCTGAACCAGGAGGAAGTTTTCAATGAATGTACAAGGGATTTCAATTCTGTGCCCAGAAGACGGGAGCAGGGAGACGGAGACGGGAGAGAGCAAGGCAGACTGGCATGCTGCCTTTTCTCAGGCCACGGAGGCAGTTTCCGAATAGCCCAAAGTAAAGGTATAAAAGGAGGTGAGAGACAGAGCTGAAGACCGGCTTTGGGGGGTCAAATCACAATTCTCTTTTTAACTCAACGTGGAAATGTTGAAGGAGGTCAGGAAGAGTTACTTGCTCTGACTTTTTTTTTTTTGCCTTTTGGGTCACACCCAGCGATGCACAGGGGTTACTCCTGGCTTTGCACTCAGGAATTACCCCTGGCAGTGCTCAGGGGACCATATGGGATGCTGGGAGTCGAACTTGGGTCAGCCGCATGCAAGACAAACGCCCTACCCGCTGTGCTATTGCTCCAGCCTTCCTGCTCTGACTTTTAAAACACATTGATTAAGCCTGGCCTTGTGCTTTCTATGTACCTACAAGCACAACCCCATTATAGCTCTATGTGGCTAATAAGTCACAGGGCGTTTAGAAGAACCAGATGGCTTCTGTGAGAGTGAGGGGTCCAGGGAGGAGAGAAAACTGGTGCAGAGTCCTCTGACAACAGAAACTGATGCTGGGAGTTCTGGGCATTTGGCCATTCTCTTCACGTTCGTCTTCAACAGGACAAATACCATGTTTGCAACGTTTTGCTGAATCACCTTAATCCAAGGCCACTTTGAAATTTTCACTGGAAAAATGAATCACACACTTTCATTCATTCATTGCTCAACCCACAAACCAATCCCTACTACTCTGGCAGTGGCTCTGGGTCATTCCCTCAGTTGCACTTGAAAGGTGAGCAAAGGTGTATCCACAAGGCAAAGTTGGGAATCATCCTCGGGCTGCAGACAGGGGAAGACCTCCTGCCTGGCTTCCTGTGCCTGCCAACCTTGCCACAGATGAGGCAGAACACTCAGCCCAGGGCGTACGCGCACAGCCCTCTGCGTTCTTGGGTTCTCAGGTGACTTCCCCATTCATAAAGAGCCAGATGAAAGCCCATAACCCTGGCTGATGTAACAGTGGGATGAGTTTCATAACACAATAGGGTGAGTTTCATCACAAAGGAAAAGGTAACCCATGGCGCCACAGGTGTGCTCCTTCCAGGCAACTGCTACCAAGTCCAAACGCGGTCTGGGAACAGAGCTGGCTGCTGTGGAAAGTCAGGGAGACTCCTGTGCCTTTGGCTCCACTGGCACCGGCTGAGGCCTGGCCAGGCTGGCCTTTCACCGGGTATGTGGGGAGGAAGCAGAGACTTGGTGCCAGGCCGCGAGCCCAGTGGGCACTGGTGCACTGGCTCCGAACCTCCGCTCTGAGACAAAGCCCCAGGAGTCCTGCCCATCGGCTGAATGGTGGCCGATCTCTTCTTACAGGCCTGCTTCTGGAAAGGAGTGGGAGGACTCTGATCTCAAAAGGATACAGAGGTCAAGTTTTGTGCTGAGGGGGAGCTGAGAGCCAGTCAGCGTGTGGCCCTCTCTAAGCCCTTGCTAAGTGTGATGAAATGCATATGGCAAAGGCACCCAGGGTCAGCTGGCCTTAATCCCAGCAGACTTTCAGTGAGGGTTCCAGAGCTCTGAGCCTCTGGGTCTGGCCGAGGCGAAGCCAGAGACCCCAAACACACCAAGGACTGTATGTTTACAGCATGGTGGCTGCACTTTGCCTCAACTTGCCATTTGGTGACACTCTTGTCTGTGAGGTATTTGTGTGTGTGTGTGTGTGTGTGTGTGTGTGTGTGTGTGTGTGTGTGAGAGAGAGAGAGACTGAAAGTGGAGGAAACCATTTTATTTTTTTCCAAGAAGAAGGAGGGCAAAGAAAACCCAGAAGAAAGCAATGTACCTTATACTGGTTTTCTTCAAACACAGTGCCTGTGCCAAGAGCTGGACAAGAGAGAAACCTGTGACATGAATAGAATAACTTATCCTGAGGCATGCCCTCCATGCCAGTAAGGAGATCTCACATACACACACACACTCTTTCCCCTTTGCAAGGGGCAAGCTCTTGGGCTGTAGCCAGAAGCTCATTGTGAAGAAGTCAGTGAACATAGGTGTGTGGAATGTCCCCACACAGGGTCCCATGACTCGCCTCAGGAGGAGGACTCCAAAGTCACAGACTCTGAAGAGCTCCGGTAGTGACCACCATCACCAACACACACACACACACACACACACACACACACACACACACACACACCAAAAAAAAAAAAAGCCTGGTGCCTGCACCAGGTTGCTGCCCCAGAGCACTCTAGGCTAACCTGGGGTGAGTCTCTGTCAGGCCCCCAGCCAGCGGCCTTTCGGTGAGCAGAGGCTGGAAGGAGCATCAGAGGATAACGTCAGGGTACAAGGAGGAAGCTCTGGTCTCCTGCAGGTCAGAACTCAGCCCTGCTTTACCAGTTAGTGAATTCCTCTCAGATTCCAAAGCACAGAGAGAACACTCCTGCAATCAAGCAGCCTTGGGGCTACATTAGAAGGATGTCTCAGATCATGGGGCGTAGACGTGGGCCTGTGCTCAGAGGGGAGACCAAGGATAGACGTGTCCTGTCCGCAGCTGCTGCTCTTCAGAGGATATGGTGAAAGCACTCAGGCCACCTTTCTCCCTCTTAAGTGGGAGCAGTTTCCAGAAAGGACGAGCAGATCACCCCTGAAGCAACTGCCTGTCACGTGCCACCTACTTGCTGGGGGGGCGTCTTCCTGAGTAATCCGAGGGAGGCGTGGTGGAGGAGAGAAAGGCATGGGGCTGATATGCCAACCAAGGATCTAACCAGGTCAGAGGCACCGAACCCTCTCCTGCTGCCCGCCTCTCCTCTCTCCACGCCCAGGGTCACTCAAATTAATGGGCAGGCTCCTCTTGCGCCCCCCACAGTCCGGCTTCCCATCCCCCATGAGGTCTGGGAGAAGGCCGAGCTAAAAGCGGTGCTGGGCTGGGGCTGTGGGTGGGGGCCCTTTCTCCAGCCTCTTGACATGACAAGAGTGACAGAAGAGGTGATCTTCCAGTGGGTAGCATCGATGACCATCCTCATCGTTGAGCTCGAGACCACAGTCCTGCGGTGAGACAGGACAGACAACCCAGACCAACGTCAGGACAGACAGAGGGCACCTTGTGCACCCCTGTGGGCAGTAAGGCCCACTCCTGCCCTGAGCCTGAGCCCCCCTACCTCTAAGCTCACTGCCCAGCCCTCACAGGGCCCCCCAGAACTGAGATGTGAAACCACACACCAGATTTCCAAGCATGGGACTCCCCCAAAGAATGCAAGATCGCACTGGAAAAAAAAAAAATCTAGGGCTGGAGCGATAGCACAGCGGGTAGGGCGTTTGTTTTGCATGCGGCCAACCCAGGTTCAGTTCCCAGCATCCCATATGATACCCTGAGCAACGCCAGGAGTAATTCCTAAGTGCAGAGCCAGGAGTAACCCCTGTGCATCACCAGATTGACCCAAAAAAGAAAAAAAAACCTTTAACTCCCTGTTAAAGTAACATTTTGGATATGTGGGGTTGGATTTAAAAGGAAATAAAAAAAAATTTTTAATCCTACTGTTTCTTTTGACTTTGATAACACGGCCACCAGAACAAAAACCCATGTGGGACCCGAACTTGAGGCCCGCTCAACCGCACTGGGCATCACAGCCCCTCAGTGTGTGAGGGCCTGACAGGCAAAGTGTCTGCTTCTTTCCAAGTCAACTGGGGGCCACTGCCAAGAGCCCCCCACCTGCATCAAGGCTGGGAGAGGCACTGAACCACAGCCCCACCCCCATCAACCCATCTCACAGAGTCAATCTAATCTCAGTCTGCCTGGGACTCCACTTCATTCTGGAAGAATCTCCTACTACGCTTGCTCTCTTCACAGGGCGAGGTGGCTGAGAACTATGGGGGTCCTCAGCCTCAGGGCAGGCACAGGCGAGAGAAGGGACAGAGGGGCTCTCCAACCTTCCCCCCCCCCCCCCCACACACACACCAGCAGCATGGCTGAGTTCCAGAGGACCCTCTCTCATGACCTCTAGGGTTCAGCTTCTGAGAAAGGGGCTCCTGGCAGAGAAAGGGTCTGCCAGCAGCAGGGGGAGAATGACCAGACCCCACCCAGCATACTAGCCTGACAATAGGGACCCCCCCCCCCAAAGGCTCCCCTCCACCACCCAGCACGCATGGTGAGCAGCTGTGTCCGAGTCAAAACTGGACAGTTACGAGCACGGAGAAAACAGGGATGGCTTCCATGCCTCAAACTCTGGTCTCCTCGCCAAGCTCCCCAAATCAGGATTTCCCCGTTTCCTCCATGGCTACCCCAGATCCCGCGCACTGTCTCAGAGGCGTCTCCTCTGGGGCCGCGGGGGAGGCCTACCTCGCAGTGGTAGCAGTCCACGTGGAAGTCTCGGTCCATGGACACCACGCGAATGGTCTCATCCGAGCCCTGCGGAGAAGGGAAGCAAGAACGAGGGGTGAGGGAGCTCAGAGGCTCCCCAGGCCTGCGTGGGGTCAGGGTCTCGGGAGAAGGGCATGGGTGGGAGGTGAGCAATGCTTGTAAAAAAAGCCACGTCTAGCTAAGAGGAGGAGAATGGAAGGGACAGGGAGCCCCTCCCTTCTGGTTCAAGTCCCAAGCACTGAACAAAGCACCAAGGTGGGCACTTTCCGTTTATTTGTTTTTGGCAATGCTGGGGGATCTCGCCTAGTCCCATACATGGAAAGGCAGGTGCTCTACCATGGACGAGCGTTCTGCTCACTTTCTGATTTTTTTGTTTGTTTCTGGGCCACACCCAGCATTGCTCGGGGCTTACGACTCCTGAATCGGCACTCAAGGATCATTCCTGGCAGGCTCTTAGGGGATCGTATGTGTTGCTGGGGAACTGAACCCAGGTCTGCTGCATGCAAGGCTAGGGCCCTACCTGCTGTACTACATCGCTCCCACCCCAATTCCCACCCCATCGCTCACTTCCTAGTCTAGGAGTTAGTGACCTGATTGTGGGTCACACTGGGCATGAGAGCCCTGGGCAGAACCACGTGTGCCAAGGGGCTTTGTGGGGAGAACATGGTGTATCTTGGAGTTGAGGTGCCAGGACAGTGTCTACAAAGGTGTAAGGGCAGGGCAGGAATCCTGTGAATGACCTCTCACCTCTGGGGGAAGGATGGGGAGGCCACAGGCTGCACACTTGGGAGCCAGCACCCTGCGAGGAGAAGCAGAGAGAGGTGAGTGACCTGCACCCACAGCCCACACAGTCCAAAGCCTGTATGCAAACCACATCCACAGTCCACAGCCCACAGCCCACAGCCCACACACAGCCAGCCCCCACTCCACACACAGCCCCCCGCCCAGAGCCTGCACTGAGGGGAGGGGGCCCCGAGTCCCCACCTACAGGGCCTCGCTGATTCCTCCTGGGGCCCAGTCTGGGATCTGATGTTCGGTTTTCCCACAAACGTAACTCTTCCTCCGGCTCCTCTGAGCAGCCCTCCCCAGGCCCCGTGATGCCCCTCCCCAAGCCAATTATGTGCTGCTGCTGGGCTGTGGATGGCTGTTGGTAGCCCCTCCCCCTCCACGAAGCCCCAGTCCCAGGGCTGCCTCCTTACTTGTGGTAGTCCCGGACACAGTAGATCTTGTTCTCGGAGTCCACGGTGAAGGGCACCCCATCCAAACACTCGTTACAGATGACACAGCGGAAGCAGCCGGGGTGGTAGGACTTCCCCAGGGCCTGCAAGATCTGTGGGAAAGAAGGAAGAGAGGCCGGAGCTGAGCAGGGCTGGCGGAGAACACACAGGAGCAGCTGCCTTCTCTGGACCACGGTCCTCTGCTGGGCCTCTGAGACATCCAGGAGGGAATCCGGATGCAATAAACAGTGGGCTTCTCAGGAAATGGGGAGAGCAGAGTCAGGAGAAGACCCCGCGCAGGTTTAAAAGGGAGCATGTCACAGAAACATGAAAGGGGATTTCACACAGTCAAGACAGAATATGTGAGATGTGGGGTGCAAAAAAGCCTTTAAGTCCCCCACTCCCAGGGTTGGGGGGAGCTTCTAAGCAGCTTTAACGGCCTGATCATCCAGACTCAGCCCTGATCCTCTCAAATCCAAGGGTAAGCAAAGCCCCGGCGTTGTTTTAAACACAATCAGGGGAAAGCCCCATAAGCTCCTTCCTCTCCGAGTCATTTGACCTGGATGTGGCACTTGGAACTGCTGGAACCAGGATGGAGTCGAGACAAGGAAGAGGAGGAGGAGGGACAAGAATATCCTTGGTAAGTTCGGGGAGCTACAGAAGTCAGTCCCCACCTCTCGGCAGAATCAAAACGTTTCTCCTAAAAAGTCCGAGGGTCTCAAAGTCTGGCCCCTGGACATGCTGCGTCAGCAACACCTGGGAACTTGCTTAAAATGCAAATTCTGGGGTCAGGGGGGACGGTGCAATGGACTAGGATTACTGGATTCCATCCCTGTCACCAGGTGCCCCACCCACACAACATACCTAGCACTGTTGGGTATGGCCCAAAAAGAAAGAAAGAAAAATGAAAATAAAAAGCATCCAGATCTCCTGTCTCTGGGGCGAAGGTCCAGCAGAGAGCATTCTCATCTGGTGCAATCTGAATTTTCAGAAGCTCGGGTTTGAGCTAAGGAGGGTCTGGCTTCTTCTACAATGTTCCGTTGAAAGGACCTTCCGGTGACACCATGAGAATCACGTCTGTGGTCTCAGGTGCTCTGAAACTCGACACAAGTGCAGGGCAGAACTGACACCAGCGGGTCTGCACCAAAAAACGGATTTGTGGGGAAGGGACGAAGCAGTCCTGGGGCCTCTCCACGGAGAACACCCAGCGCAGAGGCCTCCGCTGGTCACAGAAAGGGACTCAGAAGTGCGAAAGGTCGTCAGTGGAGTGAGAGGCCACTGGGTAAGATGCTCTGGCTCTGGCTTCTTCTCCTAAGCCCACGCATGGTGTCCACCACGCTGCCAAGGTCAGGAGAGGACTGCGTGCTCTTCCAGCTCGCCCCTGAAAGCTCAGCTTTCAGCTTCCGCCTTCCCCATGGGGTTTCACTAACCTTAAGGGCCCCTTTCAATCTGCAGAAAGCTGCCAACATTGGAAGAACATCCGGCTGAGCTTCCAAAGTCCACTTGGCAATCTGGCTTGTGGAACACATCCCGGCCCCGGACTAATGTGTCTTGGCAGAAACAGACCCTTCAATTAGTTTAACCTACTCTATGCCAGAGCGTGGCCAGAGAAGGAGTCCGTTTCTTTCTGCAGTTTGGACTAGCTGTCATCATTTGGTTTTAACCATGAGAAAATGCCCCGTTTTACCCCTCAAATCCCAGGGTCTTCTCTACAAACAGAAAAAGGGCGCAGAGACATAGTTGGCCTCTGGGTTTCTGGAGGAACCGAGAATGCTGTCTGCAGAGACTTCCTCTGCGCGATCGTCATAGACGGCAGCAGTTTATAAGGTTCCTGTTCAGCACCTTTCCATTCAGAGAGACACCCATGAGAGGTTTTCAGGTCCCAGAGAAGACCTGTAAAACTCTAAGTTCAACTTTACACATCCTGTGTGCTCAGCAGATATTCCCCAGAAAACAGTTCCCCCTTTTCTTCCTGTATCCGAGGGCAGGGCCTCGCCTCAAGAGATGGAGAACACTCAGCACCAGTCCCGCCTGCTCCCCTATCCTCTTGAATCGAGACTGGCCCATGCCTTTCTCTTTGATCCTCAGAAAAAGAGAGAAATGGTGTTCTAATCTCTGAGTCAGGGACTTCAGAAAACTAGCGGTTTCTTCTTCCTTCTGGTGGTGTAAGAAAGTCCCAGGCAGACCACTGAGTAGCAGTGCTCAGGGGACCGTACATGGTGCCGGGGATTGAAAGGTTGGTCATGTGCAGGGCCAGAGCCTTAACCCCGGTGCTATATTTCTGGCTGCAGAGTGAACTTTTTAACATTATCACCCTAATATACCTAATGCCAGAGAATAATGTTTAAACCTTAAATTAAGCAGTAAGTGAAATTTCCTTCAATATAACTCCCCTGTGCTACATAATACTAGATATGATTTTAAAATTTGGGGGTGTTTTGGCCACACACACTAAGACCATCAGTACCCAAAAGAAAGGCGTGGAGGGTGAGAGGTCATCCTGGTTCTTCCCACCCAAGCTTGCCTCCATCTGCACACAGCTGAGCGAGTGACCCCAGCCACCGCCTCTTGAGCAGAATTGTCCTGATGAGCCCGAACCTCATTCCTGACCCATGGACTCACGAACAACGAAGCATCACCACTTCCTTAAGCTAATGCTTCTTAGGGTGGATTCTAATGCAGCAGCTGATAAAGTAAATACCCAAATGCTCAAAGGAGGCTGAATGGTGCACTTTCACACGTAGGGGACTCCTGGCCAACAAAATGAGTCTGGGGCAATCAAGGTCACAGAGGTAGAGACCTACCTTTGTGGCAGGGTTCCTGATTGAGAAGACAAGAAGGAACTTTCTGAGGTGTGGGCTGTGTAAAAGGTTCTCAGTCTGGGTGGGAGTGGGTCTATACACAAATTCATTCAGCTGTACATTTAAAATGTGTGCCCTTTATTCAATGAAAATGGTAGGAGAAGGGCCGGAGAGGTAACTCGTGGGCTGAAGGGCATGCTTTGCAGGCCAGAGGCCAGGATTTGATGGCCAGAGTTCCACCAGCACTGACTTCTAGGAGTAGCCCCTGAGCCAAAAAACAAAAACAATTTTTAAAAAATTGTAATGAAAAAAATAAATGGTAAAAGGGAGGAAAAAAATAGCAATGCAATGAATAGATCAATTTAGGGAGGATCAAATGCTTTCCAACTGAAAGGATGTTAGATAATCTGATCACTACAGGCATGATTCTACAGGCATGATCTCCAAAGTGAAGAATCTGATTGCTGATACAGAATCAGAGCAGCCCTACTGATCTCCCAGCTTTGCTGGAGAATGGGTCCTGGTGCCCAGAGAGAGAGACAGACCGGAACGGAGGGATGCAGAGAGGGAGAGAGGGAGAGAGGGAGGGAGGGAGAGAGAGGGGGAGAGAGAGAGAGAGAAAGAGAGAGAGAGAGAGAGAGAGAGAGAGAGAGAGAGAGAGAGAGAGAGAGCTCAGAGAGCTCAGAGAGCCACAGATAAAGGGAGAAATGGAACACGGAAAGCTCATTGCTCACTGTTTACCCCAGTGCCTCAGAACCAGTTACAGACACCCTCAAACTTATTTTAGTCAGGGACCAAGCCGGGCACAATATGGGGGTAAATCTAGCCTGGATTTCTTTCCTGCACCTGACTTGAAAAGTAGCTGAGATTAGGGCAGAAAAACAGGCTCGTTTGCCTCTCCCGTGGGCTGGCCACAATCAGGGCAGATCAGAGGGAGGCCCACGTGTGCCGGAGCCGAGAGGAGAGTGCCCAGACTGTAGCACACGGCTGTGCAGGCAGGGCGGGGGGTGGGGGGGTGCGGGACAGTACACGGTTCCCACAAGAGCCTGGCTTCACAGACTGAGGGGGGATCCCGAACGATCCGGCAACACACATGGTCACAGTCTGATTGGAAACCAACTGTGTGGGCTGTTTCTGGCCGCGCTCGCCTATAGTTTTGATTCTCAGGCGGGAACAGGATGTCTCACGTGGGAAAAGCTTTGGTGCTGCTCTCCGGGGGCAAGCTGTGTGGTACAGGCACCCCTTCTCAGGACGCTGGCCATCCCCACAGACCAAGGGGGGGAATGCCCGGTTCTCACAGTTCTCCCTGTGCCTCCTCCTCCCGCCACGCTCTGGGGATGCGGCGGACCCCACTCACCATGTCCATGATCAGGTGGCCACAGAGGAAACACCTGTCGGCCGACTGCTGGAAGCCCGAGTACTGCAGGGGAGAGAGAAACAGTTAGACCAGGGCCGGGCCCTGGAATCCAATCACGTCTCCACCCTCGGTGAGGATTACAAGGGATGCCTCAGAGAGGCGTGTCACTCTCCACAGGAGTCTGTCAGATTCCCCGACAACGGCCACGGCCATGCTGCGCGATGAGTCACGGAATATTGGTCATAGGAGCCTTGCAAATGGTGACGTCCTCGCCTGGGCATTAGCTGTGACCTGCTGGGCTCCAGGAAAAGGCCATGCAGAGAGGGGCCTCTGCTCCAAAGCTGCTTGGAGACAGTCCTACTGCCACTGGGCTCTTGGAAGGGAAGCACATTCCTGGCCTCCACCCTGGCCCTCACTGATTTTGGGAGGTGGAACATAGCAATTGTAGTTATTTCAGGGTCCCCTAGAAGATTCTGCTGTGCACAGGGCTGCAGCCATTGCCACAGTATTTGGAACAATGCAGCCAGGTCTGGATGGTCCCAATTCCCAACTGGCAGACAAGGGACGTTCAGACAGGTTAAGTGACCTTCTCTGGGTCACTCCACCAGTAAGGAATGAGGAGAGCCTTCAAATTCAAGTCTGATCTGGTCAAAAACTGTTATATTTAAAGCTACACACACACCCTGTTGTCAAAAGAAATAGGGTACTCTTCAAAAAACACAGTAGACACGACACAGAGATACTAGAAGCTTATGTATGGCTAATATGACTGAAAAGGAGAAAACACCATGAAAAGGAACGTGGGGGAAGGAAGGCATCCACCAGTACCCCACTAGAGAGTGGAGTCTCTGCTCGACCACTCTCCCCTCCCCGTTTTATGGGTAAGAGTTCCTCAAGTTCACTAAGTTTAGATAAAGCCTATCCCCAACCTGTGGTCCTTCTGACTCCAGTGGGCTAATCCTATCCTGACTTCCAACATGCCTAGCCAATCAGGGCCTTGCTAGACTTGACCCTGGCTAATTGGGACCTCACCAGAATCAGAACTGGTGAAGCAGGAACTCATCAGAGCCAGAACATCAGCACCTCAGGCCAGGTCAATCAGGGCCTCACCAGACTCAGGTCTGGTCGATGAGGACACTGCTCCGTTTTGCTTGGGAGCAGCAGGTGAGCTAGCTGATGAAAGTGGGGGCGGCAGCAGGTACAGGACAGGCTGGAAACTGAGGGTCTACAGACAACAGTGTTCCCACCAAGAAGCAGGTCCATGGGCTAGAGTGATAGCACTGCAGGTAGGACGTTTTTGCCTTGCATGTGGCTGACCCGGGTTCGATTCCCAGCATCCCAAATGGTCCCCCGAGAAACACCAGGAGTAATTCCTGAGTGCATGAGCCAGGAGTAACCTCTGTGCATCGCCGGGTGTGACCGAAAAAGAAAAAAAAAAAAAGAAGCAGACTCAGCCAACCCTGGCCAACGGCCCTCGACCTGCCGTGTGGCGGGGAGTCCCGCCACCATTCATAGAGCATGTCCTGCCCGGCACTGGGCAGGGTCTAGAGAAAGGGAGGGTGGAAGCATGTTCCTGCCTCCCTGGGACACGCAAACCCCAAGATGCCGGTTGGTGCCCTCCTTGTCACCCGCAGGGGCAGGTGGCGGCAGTTCACTGGAGGGACACTGTGCTGTGGAGACCGGGAGACAAGGAAGGCTTAACAGAGGACACGGAGGGCTGTCTGGGCGAAGAAAGGGAAAGAGGCTCCGAGGAGAAGACACAGCCTGAGACGAGGCCAAGGTGGAGGGTGTGGAGCGCATGGGAGAGAGGATGAGATCTCCCGAGAGAGCGTGAGCTGAGCCCCAGAGCCACGGGCCCAGCAGATCAGCTGGCACTCCTATGGGCAGCGTGACGGAGGTCATGGGTCTAGATCAGGAGCTATGTGGGTCCCGGGAGGGTGTGCTGGCATGGGGCTCCCTGCCTGGGCCCTGGCTGAGAGAGCAGGAAGCAGGAGGGACCCGGGGTAGGCCTGGGAATTGATCACTGGAGAGAAGAATCCAGATATAATGCAAAGCCTTGGTGAGGATGAGTGTGTATGTGTGTGTGTTGGGAGGGGGGCATGTCCTAGAGGACCACTGCAGCGGGCAGGATGACGTCAGGAGCTAGAGCTCAGATCTAAGCATCCATGGCGTCTAGATGGACACTGAAGGTAGAGGAGAGGCTGGGAAGAAAGCAGGTTCCCATGTGTGATGTTTCAGCGATGGGCAGGGCTGACAGAAACAGGGAAGGCTGCACGAGACAGGCCAAGTGACCCTCAGATCCTTTCCGGAGCAAGTTCTTGGCAACAGATCACTTGTCTTGGGAACGTCGGCCTGCCCCGCTGCCCCCATCACCACCCACCATCAGTGTATATACCCAGGGGGAGGCAGGACCCCTTTCTCAGACACTGGAACCGCAGAGAGAAATGTCTCTCCTCTACAGTCACGTGGCCCCTCTCACGTCTGAGGGCAGGGACACACTCACCAGGAAGTCTTCCTCACAGAACACCTTGCCGTTGACAAAATAAAAGGCTTTTCCTCTCAGCTTCCGGCCTAGGGAAAAAGGAAGCAACAAAGTAAGAGGAAAACACGGATATGTGGGGACAGAGCTTGTTTTTTTTTTTTTTTTTTTAAGGCAGAGTCCTTCCAGCACGGAGCAACATGGAGCACAGCCGCTGTGGAGAAGGTGCGAGGTACCAGCAGGGTGCTGGCAGAAGACAAGGGCCTGCGGGAGATCCTTTCGACCCGCTGCAGAGAAGGCAGCCAGTGGGGTGGGACAGGGGACCAGCAGCCACTCAGGTGCTTGGAGATGATGCTCCCCCCCTCCCCCCACACACACACTCCTGCGTTTGGGACCACCCACTTGCAGGCCACTTGCAGGAGACTCACGCTGAGCAGGACCACCTACCACTTCCTTCTTTTTCTTTTTCTATTTTTCTCTTTTTTTTTTCTTATTGTTTGGACAAACCTCGTAATACTCAGTGGTTATTTACTCCTGGTTCTGCACTGAGGAGTCAGGGGAGTGCTCAGGGGGACCACCTGGGATATTGGGCATCGAACCCAGATTGGCCCTGTGCCAGACCAGTGCCCTGCTATGGCTCTGACCCCTTACTTCATTATTTTCTTTCTTTCTTCCTTTCTTTCTTTTATTTTTATTTTTAAATTTTTATTTGCTTATTTTGCTTTTTTGGGTCACACCCAGCGATCGTCAGGAGTTACTCCTGGCTCTGCACTCAGGAATTACTCCTGGCGGTGCTTGGGGGACCATATGGGATGCCGGGGATTGAACCCAGGTCGGATGCGTGCAAGGCAAATGCCCTACCCGCTGTGCTATCGCTCCGGCCCTACTTCCTTATTTTCATCTGAACTAGAGGGCACGTGTATTGCTGGAAAGCCTGCTGCTGTTCCTGTTTCCTCTTTACCAAAACGTGGCAGCTGGAGGCTGGAAAAATTCAAAAGCACTGACTCATTAGGTCTAACCTGAGTTTCCAGAAACTCTGGACACTGTTAAGAATGACACACTTTATCAATCCCTCTGACCCTTTGACATACTTTTTCAAATTCCTCTGGAGCACAATGAGTGACGTGTTCCTAGCACATGGGAATATCTTGAGGAGAAACCCTGGGTCCATTCCTCTGACGCGTTCCAAGATCTGAGCTCACGCCCAGGGTCAGGCAGGCTCTGTTGGAATCTGACACACTGAATGACAGGCTGGAGAGTCGATGGGTACAAGGTGCTAGGCACCGGCCTTCGTGCAAGGGCTGGAAACCGGACCCTCAACCGCCTCATGGTCACCCAAGCACTGTCTAGAATGACCCTGGTGCACTGAGTCAGTGGTCCCTGAATGATGCAAATCCAGTGGTCCCCAAATGAGACCATCGCTGGGGGTCTCAGGCCCCCTGGGGCTGGGGTCCGGACAAGAAACCAAAGTCGCCCAAGTCACAAATCTCCAAAGTGCCAGAGGCATAGAAAAACTCCCCTGGGGAAACGCTGGAGGGGCCAGCAAGAGAGACGTAGCTGGAGAGGGGGCGACAGAGCTCAGAGCTCAAACGGGCTGAAGCCAGGGGAAAACCACCAACAAGGGGACAGAGTCAACAACACAGGCACACACTCTGGATGAAAGGAAGACTCGTGGAGAAAAAAAAAAAAAAACAACACTCTTGCAAAAACAGAAAGAGGAAGAGGGAAGAGAGGGTTCCTAAGGGAGAAGCTCGTCTTCTAAAGTGGGGAAAAAATGATCAATGTGGCATCAAAAACCTAAACTTCTATACAACATAAAACAGCAAAGTCAAAGGTTGGAGTGAGAGGACAGCACGCTGGGTCTTGCTTGCACATGTCCGACTGGGGTTGTTCAATCCTGGCACCCCCAATGGTCCCCCCGCCCCCGAGCCCTGCCAGGAGTACAGCCTGAGTACAGCCGGTATGGCCCCAAACCCAAACAAATAAAATTTAAAATAAAAGACGACGGTTGAAAAGTCAACTGGCTCCTCAGCATGGAGGCAGGAAGTAGCACTGGGAGGCTGTGGAGAGGGCAATGGAGGCGGCAGAGGGGCGCGCAAGGTCTGAGGGGGACCCCATATGGGCTAAGGAAGGAAGGGCCCTTCCTCCCCAGGCAAATCTCCTCTGACGAGTGCCCGAGGCTGTTCACCCACCTCAGCTCTGTCCCCACCCTTTGAGACCTTCTGAGAGACCCTAACTGTGATAACATGGAATGGAGGGAACTTGAAAGGAGCGGGGAACAGGTCTGAGAAACCGTTAACCTATAGGTCTCCAAACCGTCCTTCCCTCAAAGTCAGTGATCCTCTCTTGCAGGCGGCTCTCATTCTAGAACCTTCACCACTTCCTCCGGGTTACTAAGCCAGGGTCACAAGAGGGAGTCCTTCCAGTAACACAATTTCAGAACGCCCTCAGCTGTGGGAGTTGATGTCACTTAATTACTCACAACTCTCTCCCGGTTCCAGAGGATTCCAGAGGACTCGGGCATCGGGAAGGATCAAGGAGAACTGGAGTGTCCCTCAGTGTGTCACCCCATCAGACACGTGGGCGCAGACTGAGCTGCTGCCCCCACTGCCTCCCCAGCAGGCGAGGTCACAAAGCCCTCCCACTGTCAGACCCCTGCCAGGGGCTCCCGAACTCTGCAGCTCACTTCTGGGGTTCCCTAGAGGCAGGAGGGAAACACTGAGGCTGGAGCAGCAGCTGGAACCTGTCTAAGGGAGGGAGGAGGCGCGGTGGAAGCAGCACGTGGCTTCCCATTGAGGCGCCTTCCCACCCAGGTGTGGACACCACACTTGGGTTCTAGGAATGGGGTGTACAAAGCTCCAAACAAGGTGAGCTGGGGTTCCTTTTTCTTGTTTATTTTGTTTTATTAGAGAGACTGTCGTGTAGAGATGACACTGGTGGAGGGAAGTTGACACTGTGCAGTAGGGCTGGTGGTGGAATACAGTATGCCAAAAACTATGAATTACTTTGTAAATCATGGTGTCTTCATTTTTTTTTTCTTTTTTATTAGTGAAACACCATGAGGTACAGTTGTAGATTTACAAATTTTTGTGCTTGGATCTCGGTCATACCACGATCAAATACCCATCCCTCCACCAGTGCCCATTTTCCACCACCAGGATAATATCCCTCCCCCCCCCCCATCCTCCCATCCCCCCATCCCCCCCTGCCACTGTGGCAGGGCATTCCCCCCTGTTCTCTCTCTCCTCCTGGGCGCTGTGATCAGCCAAAGAGGCATTGAGTGGCGAACATGTTCAGTCCAGTCTACTTTCAACCTGCATCTCCCCTCCTGGGAGGATCCTCCAAACACCCTCCACTTGGTGTTCCCCTTTCTATCTGAATTGTCCTTTCCCCTAGAATACCCAGCTGGCCTCTAAGTTATGGAGTAAAAGATGTTTTTTTAAAAAAAACTCACATAGGAAGATCCTTCAACAAGCAAAAACACTAAAGCCAGGCTATCTAAGAAACACAACACCTTCCCACCCCCCCCACCCCCCCCCCACCCCCCCCCCCCCCCCCCCCCCCCGCTGAGGGTATCAACACACATTTTAAACGCTCACACTCATTTGGGCTGCTGTCCTTGCATGTTCTGCAAGCTGCTAATGAGAGTGTCAAACAAGAAGCTCTTCCTGGAAAGGAAACGTCGAGATGTTTGTCTCTGACCTCGTAAGGCTGTCTGGGACTCAGCTTAGGAAAGAACCAGAAAAGTGAATCAATACTTTGATTTAAACCCAGCCGGAGAGAAATGATTGCAGAAAACAAGTGCATAAACAGGATGAAAGAGCACGTAGCCATTTAAAATACCATTCAGGGGATTGGGGAGATGGCTCCAAGGGCTGGTGGAGCACAAGCTTTGCGTGTGGGAGGAACTGAGTTTGACCCTTGGCATTATACGGTCCTTCACAGCAGCAGGTACGGCCAAAGCACCCCCACATTTTAAAATCCTATCTAATAATTAAGTACCAGGAGGATTACTCCATGGCTTTGAGGCCAGCCGCACACGCTAGGGGAAAAGGCAGCTCAGATAGAGAAGGGAGCACCAAACAAAGGGTGTTGGGAGGTTCCTCTCAGGATCGGAGATGCGTGATAAGAGTAGATTATAGACCGAACATGATTGCCACTCAACGTCTCTTTTGCAAACCACAGCACCCAAAAGGAGAGAGAGAACAAAAGGGAATGCCCTGCCACAGAGGCAGGGTGGCATGGAGGGGTGATGGGGGGTGGGAGGGATACTGGGATCAGTGGTGGTAGAGAATGAGCACTGATGGAGGGATGGGTATTCGATTATTGTATAACTGAAACCCAAGCACAAAAATTTGGAAGTCTACAACTGTACCTCATGGTGTTTCACTAATAAAAATTTAAGGAAAAATATCCTATCTAGTATTATGTAGCACAGGTGAGCTAAGGAAATTTCACTTACTACTTAATTCAAGTTTTAAACTTTATTCTCTGGCATTAGGTATACTGGGTGATAATGTTTTAAAAGCTCATTTTGGGGTCAGAAATATAGCACAGGGGTTAAGGCTCTGGCCCTGCACATGACCAGCCTTTCTATCCCTGGCACCATATACGGTCCCCTGAGCACTGCCAGCAGTGACCCCTGAGCGGAGCCAGGAGTAAGTCCTGAGCACTGCCAAGTGTGGCCAAAAACCTCAACTAAAAATGAACAAAAGTCCACTTTTGCCTCATATAATTCTATATTGACATTTTCAAGAACTATGTACTTCACAGTCAGAAAAGCAGTATTTTTCAGGTTTTAAAAGAAAAGCCTGGTGTCTAATGAAAAGTAGGCTCTAGGGGCTGGAGTGATAGCACTGTGGGTAGGGCGCTTGCCCTGCACACGGCCTACCTCGGTTCGATTCCCAGTATCCCATATGGTCCCCCAAGCACCGCCAGGAGTAATTCCTGAGTGCAGAGCCAGGAATAACCCCTGAGCATCGCTGGGTGTGACCCAAAAAGAAAAAAAAAAGTGGGGTCTGAAGACGTGTCTCTACATGACATCAGGAAGACAAGCGAAAGACAGCCTGGGAGAAGGCCTGGCCTCGGGGGGGACACTTCTGAGTGGCCCCGCCAGTGCCTGCACAGTGCAGGGTGGGTGGGAGAGACAGACGAAAGGCAGGAAGACGCCCTGCTTGTTTTCCTCTTCATCTCCTTGTTTCCATTTCTACTGAAGCACTGTGATTTACAAAATTACCGCCGATGACAGTTTCCAGGTATCCGTCATTCTACACCACACTCCACCAGAGTGCCCGCTTCTGCTCATGAATTCGTCCTGGTGGGATTCCAAGCGCCGTATGTAGCCACGTCCCTGCTGTACCATCTCTTCCACCCTCGGCCTTATTTTCCTATACTTCCCCCAATATTCCACAACAAGCAGGCATTACTTGGATCATCTTCTTGAAAACTGTCTGACTGACTAGACAAATTTGCTGCCAGGCTAAAATGTCCCATGTCCCGACCCCCTAGAAATGGGGGAAGGCTCAGCGCCTACACCTGTTTCAACTATTTTTTTTTCTTTTGGTCTGCCTTTCCTTTTAATTCATTTATCTTTCTGGCCACACTCAGCAGTGTTCAGGGCTAACTCCTAGCTCTGTGTTCAGGGATCACTTTTTATTTATTTATTTATTTATTTATTTTTATCGAGTCATTGTAAGATACACAGTTATAAAGCTATTCATGATTGGATTTCAGTCATACAGTATTCCAATACCCATCCCTCCACCTGTGTGTACATTTCCCAGCACCAGTGTCACCAGGTTCCCTCCCATGACCCCACCCCCCCACCCCCTGCCTACCCCTATGGCAGGTGTTTTTCTTCCCCCCACCTCTCTCTCTCCTCCCCCCACCCCCTCTCCTTTTGGGTACATACTTTGCAATACAGATACCGAGGGGTTATCATGTTTGTTCCTTTACCTACTTTCAGCACACAGCTCTTATCCGGAGTGATCATTTCCAACTATCTTTGTCAGAATGGTCCCTCTCTATCTCAGAGAACACTCTTTTACCCAGTCTGTTCCCAAAAGTCACATGACTTTCCAGAGAAAATCACAAATCACTTCCTGTCAACTTCCTGGGTAGAATACCCCAAGATTGCTGCCAATTCTGGGCTCCCTTTATTTATTTTTTTTACATATTTGGGTGAGGGTGGGACCATACCTAGCAGTACTCCGGGCTTATTCCTGGATCTGTGCTCGGAGATCACTGAGCACTGACCCTGGTGGACTCGGGGCACCATACAGAGAGCCAGGGATTGAACCTGAGTCGCTGCATGCAGAGAAAGCGCCCTGCCTCCCCCCTGTAATATCTCTCCTGCCCTTTTGGGCTTCCTCTCATCCAAATAAAACCACCACATGGGTGGGTTAAAAGGCATCACAACTGCTGGTGGGTTCTTAAGATGGGGAACGGATCTGTCTGCTCTGAGGGGTCTGGCCACAGCTGTGAGGGCCAGTTTTCTCTCTTTGGAGCTGTCAGAGAGAAGGAAATGACACTCCAGCCCACGAAATCTCACCTCGATGTCTGGCAGCTCTGCCAGTGCCCTCAGGGACGACACATATAGGCAGGTCACCAGACTGGGGACAGATCCGGGGCCTGTGGGTGGGGAGGAAAGGCTGAGGAGGGAGGCAGAGAGGGGCCAAACGCTAGGTAAACTCCAACCTGGCCCTCCCTGCAGCACGCTGGCTCTCCTCTGCCTTCACCATCCAGACCCAACCTTGCTCGTGGAGCCCCAAGATGAGAGTGGCCACTGGGTGGCACCACACCACCGCCAGCTGGGGACAGGGCGGGGGAGAGTCACTGGTCGTTGGCCACGGAACTAAGGGGACTGGCCCTGGAGCCAGCTGAACTCCGTCACCACAATCTGCGGTTGCACGGGACAGACCTTTGGCCCACACCAGAGAGGTCAGGCGAGGTAGCAGCCTGAAAGAGGTGACTGAAACAACAGAACTGAGCAACAGAACCGCGATCTGAACCTGGTGTCATGGGAGCCAAGTCCACAGCCGCCCACCACCCCACATGGCCCCAAATGGAGTCCTGGACAGGGGGAAGAAGGCACGTCTATTTCCATTTTTTTTTCTTTTGGAAGAGACGGCTTATACCTGGCGCTGTGCTCAGGGGTCATGCCTGGCTCTATGTGCAAAGAGCTGGGCTCAATCCAGGGTTGGCTACATGCAAGGTGAGTGCCCCAACCGGGCACCAACATTGTCCCAGTGCAGAGGTTTCCTGGGCCTCTTCCCCCTGTCCTGGGGTGGGGGTGGGGGACGGGTTACCCTGTCCCCACGCATTTCAAAGGGCAGAGTCAGAGGCTACCAAGCAACCGAGGACCCAAATGCCATGCCGAATGCCGAATGCCGAATGCCGAATGCCGAGGAAACAGCCAGGTTGTGTCAGGGCTCCTATCCACAGGGGGTGAAATGCAACCAGGCTTCGAGTGAAGGGGGAATCTCCCCCGAAACTGGAACAAAGGCAGAACTGCAGACCAATGGAACAGGGTTGAATACACTGACATCTCTCCTCAATCATATGCTCATCTAATCTTTGATAAAGGTGCAAGTAATGTGAAGTGGAGTAAGGAAAGCCTCTTTAATAAATTGTGTTGGCATCACTGGACGGCTACATGCAAAAAAATAGGCTCAGAACTCTGCCTAACACCATGTACAAAAGTAAGATCAAAATGGATTAAAGACCTCAACATCAGACCAGAAACCATAAGGTGCATTGAAGATAAAGTTGGCAAAACCCTCCATGACATTGAAGCTAATGGTATCTTCAAAGATGCCACGCCACTGGCCGAGCAAGTGAAAACAGAGATAGATAAATGGGACTATCTTAAACTAAGAAGCTTCTGCACCTCCAAAGAAACAGTGACCAAAGTACAAAGACAGTCTACAGAATGGGAAAGGATATTCACCGAATACACATCTGACAAGGGGTTGATATCCAGGATATACAAAATACTGGTTAAACTCCACAAGAAGAAAACATCCAACCCCATCCAAAAATGGGGCAATGAAATGAACAGAAACTTTCTCAAAGAAGAAATCCGAATGGCAAAAAAGCACATGAGAAAATGCTCTACATCATTAATCATCAGGGAGATGCAGATCAAAACCACAATGAGATACCATCTCACACCTCAGAGACTGGCCCACATTCAAAAGAACAAAAGCAACCGATGCTGGCGTGGATGTGGCGAGAAAGGGACACTCCTTCACTGTTGGTGGGAATGTCCACTGGTTCAGCCCTTCTGGAAAACAGTATGGACGATTCTCAAAAAATTAGAAATTGAGCTCCCATTTGACCCAGCAATACCACTCCTGGGAATATATCCCAGAGAGGCAAAAATGTATAGTCGAAGTGACATCTGCACTTGTTTGTTCATTGCAGCCCTCTTTACAATAGCCAGAAACTGGAAGAAACCTGAATGCCCAAGAACAGATGACTGGTTAAAGAAACTTTGGTACATCTACACAATGGAGTACTATGTAGCTCTTAGAAAAGATGAAGTCATGAAATTTACATACAAGTGGTACAATATGGAAAGTATCATGCTAAGCGAAATGAGTCAGAAAGAGAGGGATAGACATAAAAGGATTGCATTCATCTGGGGGATATAAAGTAACAAAATATGAGATTAATACCCAAGAATAGCTGAGATCAGCACCAGGAGGATTACTCCATAGCTTAGAGGCCGGCTGGGTATTCTAGGGGAAAGCGCAGTTCAGATAGAGAAGGGAGCACCAAATAAAGGATGTTTGGAGGATCCTCCCAGGAGGGGAGATGCATGTCGAAAGTAGACTATGGACTGAACATGTTTGCCACTCAATGCCTCTTTTGCAGACCACAACACCCAAAAGGAGAGAGAGAACACAGGGGATTGCCCTGCCACAGAGACGGGGGGATGGGGGGATGGGGGTGGGAGGGATATTATCCATGGTGGTGGAAAATGGGCACTGGTGGAGGGATGGGTATCTGATCATTGTATAATTGAAACCAAAGCACAAAAAATTGTAAATCTACAACTTTAAAAAAAATAAAATAAAATAAAGGGAAAAAAAAAAAAGAAAATAGTGCAATGGTTCTCCAACTTCCGCGTGCTTCAGAACTGCCGGGTACATTTGTCACGATCCAGCCAGGCAGGTCCCCTTCCCAGATACTCTGTTTCCGGGGGCAGCTGGGGGGGCACTCCTCTGACCTATCCCCAGGGACGCTGACGGTGGGTGCTGGGCCGGGGACCCAACTTGGGGGACACCTGAGTGGGAAGTGGCTTCAGGATGGTCTCTGAACTGGCATGTCCCGATTCATTTCTGTCAGACCTAAGTGCTCAGTAAGGCCTGAGTGCCCCTGATGACCTTTGCTGGCCCTCGCCATGGAGGCCGAAGTGTGGTGGTGAGCAGTCTCTGGTCTGCAGATCCAGGGCTGGCTTCCAGGAGACAGCAGGCGAGAGGCCCAACCCAAGACACATGCCCGTTTCCCGAAGCCTCAGCCGGAGCTCATCTTGTTTTCAGATGACTACAGTCTCTACAACATTGACAAACGTTTTACAGATGCATCAAGAATGCACTCTCAAAACGTGCCTTCGGTGCCATGATGAATATTTCACGTTGGTTGTAAGGTGTTTTTTTTTTCTGGGTCACACCCAGGTGATTCTCAGGGGTTACTCCGGGCTCTGCACTCCTGGCAGTGCCTAGGAGACCATATGGGATGCAGAAGGTTGAACTCGGGTTGGCTACATATAAGGCAAACACTTTACTCACTACACTATTGCTTTGGCCCCTGTAAAGGTAAAGGTAAAGGTAAAGGCCCTCCCGTTGATCGTCGATTTGCTCGAGCGGGCCCAGTAACGTCTCCATTGGAGACTTTGTTGTTACTGTGTCTGGCATATCGAATACTCTCGGTAGCTTGCCGGGCTCTCCAAGAGGGGCGGAGGAATCGAACTCGGGTCGGCCATGTTGGCCGCTTGTAAGGCGAATGCCCTACCCGCTGTGCTATCGCTTGGCCCCTGTAAGGGGTCTTTACTAGGGAAAAGAGAGAAAATGCAGGGGCGGGGGGAAAGTCAAAGTAGCTGGATTAAGAAAAGGGTCACAGGGGCCAGAGCAATAGCACAGTGCGTAGGGCGTTTGCCTTGCACACGGCTGACCCTGGTTTGATTCCCAGAATCCCACATGGTCCCCTGAGCACTGCTAGAAGTAATTCCTCAGTGCAGAGCCAGGTATAACCCCTGAGCATCACTGGGTATAACCAAAAAGGCAAAAAAATAAAAATAAAAAAGGGTCACAGAGAGTCAGACTCACCACATCCATCTTTCTCCCTTCTCTCCTGAAACACCGTCTCTGGGGGGCTGGAGTGGATAGTACAATCGATGGGCATTTGCCTTGCACGCAACCAACCCGGGTTTCCTCCCTGGCACCCTTTATGGTCCCTGAGCCCCGCCAGGAGTGATCCTTGAGCACAGAGCCAGGAGGAAGCAGGGTATGACCCCCAAACAAACAAACAAACAAACAAGCAAAAAACAGAGAAACTCCTTATCTGTCTGGAAGTCACTGGACTTAACTGCAAGGCTTCACTATACATTTTAGTTTCTGGAATACCTCCCTAAAAAGTCAAAATGTGATGGTCTGCCCAACAACGAGAACAGTTCTGGAGAGGAAGAAGTGAGATTTGGAGGTCAGATGTGCTTCTACTGACTTATCCCCCTCGGGAGGGCTTCGACTCCTGTCTAGCGATGGCTGCTAACTACAAGCAGCTCCATGCTCGGAAGGCAAAACTAAGTGAAAATAAACTTATTCAAGGACTTGGACCGAATTCAAGTCCCGTTATCTAAATCCCTGAAGTTACCTGTGACTGGAACAGGGGCATAAATTCACAAAGGCTGGGTAGGTGCAAAGTCTACCCCATGCCTCCCCATCTTTCCCAAAGTGGTTTTGTGTGTTTCCTCTCCCCCCCCCCGCCCCCACCCAGAATCAAAGTGTTTTAACGCAGAAAAACTATTGCTAACAATAAGGCTCAAGAGAGACCCAGCAACCAACCACTCAGCATCAGCTGGGACTTCCCAGGGCCGTGTGGCCTCTGTGGGCTGAGGAATGAAGCACTGGGCCGGGTCCTTGGGTGCCCACCGCCCATGACAGAGAGGCGGCCTGTCACGTAAGGCCCGGAATCCTTGGCAGAGGGTGGGGAGGACAGAACTGGGAATCACGGTGAGGAATCCAGCACGGCAAAAAGCTCTGACTCGGGGTTTGGCAAGTCCCAGAGCCCCTTCAACGGGCTTCAGTTTGAATCTTTTTTTTTTTTTTTTGGTTGTGGTGGGGGGGGAGCTGGAGGGAGCACATCTGGCGATGCTCAGGGGTTACTCCTGGCTCTGCACTCAGGAATTACTCCTGGCAGTGCTCCAGGGACCACATGGGATGCCGAGGATCGAACCCAGGCCAGCCTAAGGTGTAGGGCAAGCACCTTACCTTCTGTACTATAGCTCAACTCAATCTTTTTCTATTTTTGTTTAAGGGTCCCACCGAGCTGTGCTCAGGACTTCCTTGTTCTCTCCCTTTCTCCTCCCTCTCCCCCGCTCCTCCCTGTTCTCCCTTCCTCCCCTGTCCTCCCTCTCTCCCTCTGTCCTCTCTGTCTTCTCTCTCCTCTCTAGCCTCCCTCTCTCCTCCCTCTCCCCCAGCTGCACAGCCCACACCCCAGACCATTTCTCCGTTGCCCAAAGATTTCCTTCAATATCTGCCCACTTTCCCTTCCTCGCATTCTTGATCTCCAGTTTTTTCCCAGCTGACTCATTCAGCTCATGCAGAAATGCTGCACCCAGGGGGACCACGCAACTGCTCAAAAATTCACGGGTCAAAGGGCCTTCCCAAGGCCCAGATCTCTCCTCCGGGTGCACCCGCCCAGCCCTCCCTGGAATCCACTGCCCTCCTCCACGTCCCCGGCCTCTGGGTGCCATATTCACCACCGCCCCTGCCCAGCCGAGGCCTGACAAGTCACGGTTGAGTGCCCGCGGCCAACGCCGGCCTTCCATCTCAAATACGTTCCCTCCCAGTGTGACAAACAGGGCCTGATGGCTAGTGGCGGCAAGGGCAGCTGTCCACGCCATCCTGGGCTCAAGATCCAACTGGGTGGGGACCCTGGCCACCAGCCAATGCAACACCCCAGCAGCCGTCTGCAGAAGGAGGTGACATGGCTGGCCTCAGTGGATGGCTAGGAGGGTCAGGGGTCTGAGGGCCAGAATAGATAATTGGGGGGCGGGGGTCAGGCCAAGAGGAAGTGATGGAGTTCACCTGCACATGACTTGGCAGTACTGGGGGGGACCTGGGCAGCAGCCTGCCCCGAAGGAAGGGCAGAACCTCCTGGGGAGACTCCATGCATTTAGAGTCCAGAGCTTCCTCAAGGCCGGGCCCGCAAGGTGGCTGATAGTCAACCGAGGAGGAAAAATTGTCTCCAGGTGTAGTTCTCAGACTTTAACTGGCAGCGCTGGGGCTCCAACCCCTGCCACCCCCCACAGAGCCGCATCTAGATTCTGCAAGGAAAACTAGGGTCTGGCCAGAGACCCCTACTCCGGAGGCAGGAACTTGCCGACTGCTGTGGCCCTGGAGCATGGGCTGGTCCACAGAGCACCTCGCTTCTCGTGGGCCGGCGACACCAGCTCAGGTTCCCCCAGATCACAGAGGCAGGCGGCCCACGAACTCAGACCCTCCCTCCCTTCCTGGGTGTGAGAGCATGAAAAGACGCGGCAAAATCCCCACACAGGGCCCAGTGCTTGCCGCAGTCTGGGGGCAGCGGATAGGAGGGGTGCTGTGGGGTCCGGTTGGAGTTCCCAAAGCCTCTCCCACACCAGGAAGGTGAACCTCGGGGTAACCTCCATTCGCACCCCAGCACCATCCCCCGTACCTGGGTGGCCCTCTCGGAGCTGGCCCTGAGCTCAGAGGGGGCTGGCTGCCCGTAGTCTCCACCTCACGTCCCAGGCCCCATGTGCCACAGGCTTCTGGGGAGAACCTTGCCCACCCTTGTCCAAGTCACCTGGGAGAGAGATGGCCACGTGAGCAGGGGCCGGGGGCCGTGTGGCTCCCAGAGGACGCTGATCCGCATGAAATGAACAGAATCTTCCTTCTTTGATTTTTTTGTTCTGTTTTTTTTGGGGGGTGGGGGCGCACCTGGCACTGCTCAGATGTTACTCCTGACTCTGCACTCAGGGATCACTCCTGGAGGTGTCCAGGGGACCCTACGGGAGCCAGGGATAGAACCCCGGGACAGAATTCTGGGTTGGCCACACTCACAGCAGCACCCTGCTAGCTGTGCTCTCTCTCCAGCCCCAGAGTCTTCCTTCTGAGACCCACCGCGGCCTGGGATGAGCATGGGTGGCCCCCTCCACCCTCAGTCTCTTCTGGAAGGTGCCACAGAACCCCACTTTTTAAAAAAATTTATTAGTGAAACACCATGAGGTACAGTTGTAGACTTACAAATTTTTGTGCTTGGGTTTCAGTTATACAATGATCGAGTACCCATCCCTCCACCAGTGCCCATTTTCCACCACCACGGGTCCCAGTATCCCTCCCACCACCCATCCCTCCCATCCCACCCTGCCTCTGTGGCAGGGCATTCCCTTTTATGGAGAACCCCACTTGACCCCTTTCTTCCCTCTTATTCTACCTCTCTCAAGCCACGAAGGGCGCCAGCTCCTCCTCAGGCAGGCCACTTGACACAGAGCGTCCAGACGTGGTTGTCTGGGGCCAGTGGTCAAGGCTGTGTCTGTCCTTCCTTATCTCCCCTTATCCCCCACCCCCAGAAGACAGGGGCCAGGATAGAGACTCCAGGGGTGGCAGGGAGACGAGAGCCCAGAGCCCACCAGGAAAAGAGGGACGTGCAGGACTAGTAGGGACTCAGGAGCCTTGGGACTCAGTGCTAGCCCCATGGGTGGTTTTTGTGTTTTTACTTTTTTACTGAATCACTGTGAGACAGACCCTTACAAAGCTGTTCATGATTGGATTTCGGTCATACAGTATTCCAACACCCATCCCTGCACCAGTGTACATTTCCCAGCATCAGTGTCCCCAGGTTCCCTCCCATTACCCCACCCCCACCCCACCCCCTACCTGCCTTTATGGTAGGCGCTTCTTCCCACCACCACCCTCCTTTTGGGCATTGTGGTTTGCAATATTGATACTGAAAGGTTATCAAGAATATCCCTTTACCTACTTTTAGCACTCAGATCTTGGCCAGCATGCTCATTCCCTGCTATTACTGTCACACTGTCTCTTCTCTATCTTATCTACCCTCAGCCCCCCCACCCCCACACACACACTTGTGGTTAATTCCATGATCACGATCATGATCATGATCACAATCATCCTGTTGTTCATCGATTGCCTCGAGCAGGCACCAGTAACGTCTCCTTCGTCCTAGCCCTGAGATTTTAAAAAGTGCCATGTTCAAGGCTCTTTCAGGGTTAGGAGAATGAGACCCATCATTGTTACTGGTATTTGGCATATTGGGTACGCCACGGGGAGTTTGCCAGACTCTGCCGTGTGGGCAGGTCACATTCGGTAGCCTGCCAGGTTGTCCAAAGTAAGAATGAGATAATAAGATGTCACGCACAATTCCATGGGCGGGTTTTTCATCCCAAGAAATGCTCTTCCCCGCTTCCTCTTCCACCCAGGAAGCCGGGGAGGACCAGATGAGCTGGCAGCCGCTGTGCCCAAAGCAGTTCCCAGGAAGCTTGAGTTACGGGAACAGAGTCAATGAGGAACCACTCAGACAGATGCCTGGGCTGTCCACACTCTTCAGAACCCTGCAGTGGGCACATGGCCTGTGGAGGGCGCTACAGGTACGCAGGGGCCCAGGGTAAGGGAATGCCACAACTCCCACTTTCTTTTTTTGTTGTTGTTGTTTGCTTCTCTTTGTTTCGGGGCCACACCCAGCCATGCTCAGGGCTTACTCCTTACTCAGGAATCACTCCTGGTGGCTCTGGGGACCCTATGGTGCCGGGGATCCACCCAGGTCAGCTACGTGCAGGACAAGTGCCCTACCCACTGCCCTATGTATCTCCCAGACCCTCAATATTCACTTTCTCCCCAAGCTTCTGCCCGTGCCTTAGACAGATCTCTGAGGACTGGAGTCCCCGAGAAGTTTGGGGCTCTCAGTCTCTCCACGACAGCACCAGCAGAGAGCAGGGAACAAGGCAGGTGAAAAGGGTCCTTTCTGCTGAAACAGAGAAGACATCTGGGAAGAGGAGGTATCTGGGCCAGATCCTCAAAGTTCCAACACACGGAATGAGCGGGGCAAGGAGATTCCAGGGATGAGTGTGAGCAGAGACAGGGAAGGAGAAGGAAGCAGGAATAATGCCGAGAGCAGCTCACAACAGCCTTCGAGGCTGGGCCAGATGGGGTCCCAGCTGGGCCCAAGCTGGAACAAACTGACTCATCATTAAGTTTTCCTTCCCTGCAACTTTTTTTTTTTATTTTCTGGTTTTTGGGCCACACCCAGTGGTGCTCAGGGATTGCTCCTAGCTCTGCACTCAGGAATCACTCCTAGCAGTGCTTGAGGGACCCCTACGGCATGCGAGGGATTGAACCCGGGTCGGATGTGCATAAGGCAAGTGCCCAACCCGCCGACTATCACTCTGGTCCCTGCAACTTTCTTTCTTTTTTTTATTTTTTGCTTTTTGGGTCACACCTAGTGATGTAGAGGGATTATTCCTGGCTTTGCACTTAGGAATTACCCCTGGCAGTGCTCAGGGCACCATATGGGATGCTGGGAATCAAACCTGGGACGGACGTGTGCAAGGCAAATGTCCGACCCACTGTGCTATCACTCCAGCCCCTCCCTGCAACTTTCTTAGCTGAAATGCCTGAGTCAAATAAAGAACTCCTACAACATTTCTCCTCCTCACCCCCAGAAAATGGAGCCAATAGAGGCAGACGTGGGCGCCAGAGCCAAAGGCGATTTCTACGAGTGCGTGTGACCACAGTTCTGGCTCAGATAAAAGGCAAACGCATGCTGCAGAGTTTTGTTTTGACTCGTCACCTAATAAGAGAACCAATAAGTAAGCTGTGATGAGCGGGGAGGGAGAGATGGCGGGGGGGAGGGGGGGGGAGGGGGGGAGGGAGGGCAAGGAGGCAGGCATGTGCCACCTTCAAAAACGCTGA
The DNA here is from genome assembly GCF_029834395.1 of Sorex fumeus. Classification (NCBI taxonomy): domain Eukaryota; kingdom Metazoa; phylum Chordata; class Mammalia; order Eulipotyphla; family Soricidae; genus Sorex; species Sorex fumeus. The sequence continues at coordinate 47,086,679 of NW_026606129.1, read as the reverse complement.
TGTGCATGCACCCAGGAAGTGGAACCAACGGCACCAGCCCAGCTCCAGGGAGCAGCCACCCAACCCCCCCCCCCCCCACAGGTACTGCCCAGAACAGGAAGCGCACGGGGAACTCTCAAACGCTTTCTGAGAGCAGAGCTCCCTGGCCCCAGGACCCCCACAGCCACGCAAGCCCCTTCAGCTTCGTTGTGTTCTCGATGCTGCATGGGTGTTGGCTGGGGTGGGCCCTGCGGTGCCAGGGACTAGGCCGAGGGTCTCCGGCAGGCGGGCACATGCTGGCCATGTGTGCACTCAGTCAACTTCCTGACTCATCTCAGAGCCCCCACTATGCTTCCCGAGGAAGTGAAATGCGTGTCGTGGAGAGACTGAGAGCCCCAAATGCGTGTCTGCATGTGGAACGTAAACTCTCAGGCACGTGTCTCGGAGAACCACCATGAGGAGGGAGGCTCGGAATGTAGGCACGCAGCTGGGCCATTGGCTGGACTGGGCAGGAGCCAGGTTCACTCTCCCCTGGGGACCTTCTTGGGCTGCACCATGAGCCAGCTGAGAGCAAGAGCAAGCCTCCCCCTGCCCTGCCCCCCGGCCCTCTGGTGGGCTTCCGGAGAAGCCCGACACCCGCAAGCTCAGGCAGCTCACGGCAGCCCTGCCCTGGACTCACCAGGACCTCTGAGAAAGCAGAGGCCCCACTCCAGAAATCTCACCCAAGAGCCTGATTCTACAGCTCAAAGTGGGGCCAGAGCAACGCGGGCTTTAAAAACCTCCTGGGAGCAACCAGCACAGGAAGACAGCAGGCCACAGGAGCCGACCCTTAGTGGAAGACGCTGGGGAGAGCCTGGCTTGCCACTGACAGACGAGAGCCTCGGTCCCTGACAAGAGTATCTCAGAACAGAAGTGCATGTCAGACAGAGACCATAAAAGAAGCACAATTCACAGGCTAGAAATTTACCTCGGGGACAGAGCAGAGGCTCCTTGTGTACGTGAGACCTACTGCTGCCAAAATAGAAAAGAAAAGAAATGAAAAGAAAAGAAAAGAAAAGAAAAGAAAAGAAAAGAAAAGAAAGCAGCACACTCCACGACTTGGTCAGACTTGGCAAACACCCTGAAGTATGCCGGTATCTTCCACTGGGTGTGTCATTAATTCAGTGAGCCATTTGCTGAGGGCAATGCTGGCCTGGATTCCAGATGCCCAGGTGTGCCGTGTTGGTTATAAGGTAGGTGCCATGAACCCGGGATGCCCACAGATGCTTGTGCTGACAGGAAGTGGCACTGAGTGCATGTACACACACACGCGCGCGCGCATGCATGACACAGGTGGTGACGCATTGCCATGTACACACACGCACATGCGTGACATGGGCAGTGATTACACTGCCATGCACACATGCGCACACGTGCACACACACACACACACACACACACACACACACACACACACACACACATACATGGGCACTCATGCACTCCACACTCATGAAGCGGCCTCCAATTCAAGGATCAAGGTCCGAGAGTGAAAAGGTGTCCCTCTGGGCTCAGCAATCACCTTTGGGTGGGCTGGAGTGTGTGTGGGGGGCAGTAATGTACAAAGCAGCTGATGGCGAGTCCCCGTGCCTTGTCGCCCCTTCCCACTAGTCCGAGACCTTCTGATAGGCATCAAAAGCTGATATAATCAGGGACAGCCCTGAACGCACTTGTCACATGCGTGTGTGTGCTGGAGGCGGGAAGCCCTGCCTCCCTCCCACTCCCCCCCCTTCTCTGCCCCACCCCCAGCCAGCCCGGACACTTACTGCAGGCCGCACAGGTGAAGCAGGCGTCGTGGTACAGGCTCCCCATGGCCTGGCAGGCCTGGCCGGCCCCGAACACCCCTTTGCTGCACTTCACGCAGGCTCCTGCAAGGACAAGAACATACCAGTGAGTCAGGAGGGAAATGGGAGAGACTGAGCAAAGGGGGAGAGGCGCCCTCCCCCTCACCAGCCCCAAAGCCTAGGGATGAGTCCTCCGTCATGCCTCCCTCTCACCCTCTCTCACCTCCCCACGGCAGGGACCAGCCACAAGGACAGCCTCTGGGACATCAAAAGCCGACTCCACCCTCCATCCCAGCAGGCTCAAGTGAGCCTCACTCCGTGCACCAGCCCACTCTCCTGAGCAAAGCTGTACAAGGCTGCATCCACCATGGCCATACTATACCCTGCAAGCATTCAGGGGGAGCAATTTCTTGTCTTTTCTTTGTTTTTTTTTTTTTTTTTTTTTTTGGCTATTGAGCCATGCCTGGCTGTGCTCAGGTTCAGTCCTGGCTCTACACTCAAGAATCTTGGTGTGACCATATGAGGTGCCAGGCATTGCATCGGAGTCTCCTGCATGCAAGGCATGTGCTCAGCCCCTCTCAGCAACCCCCAGCCCTCAGGCATCTTCTCTAATTGTGGTTCCTTCGGTCATGCTGTTTTCCGGTGGCAGCCTTCTGCCCAGAGTGTAGAAACCCTGGTGTGCGAGAATGCCTGTCTTCCCACTCAGCAATCCTTCACGCCATGCCCCACATCTCCCCACCTATCCCAGCAGGATCCCAGAGAATACACCGAGTCAGCACCTTAAAGCTGACTCATCACATCCCACCCCATGGAGCAGGGTGACCATCAGGAGGAACAGTCATGTGTCAGCCAAGAAAACAGGAGGTAGGAAGACTCCTTCATCGGGAGCTCCAGGATCACAAGTGTTGGTTATCTGCAGTTCTTCTGGTTTCAACATGTCACTGTGGAAACTTTCAGTCATGCAGGAATGTTGAAGGGGGGCACCCTGGGCCTGCCATCCCCATCCTCAAACTGCCAGCATTTTGCTATCCCCTTCTCAGATACGCCATCTCGTTTTCAAAGGACTGCAAAGACCCAGACCACAGTTCACTTCACCCTTGCCCCAAGCTTAAGCCATGTCTACCAGCATCAGCAGTGAGAGGGGATGCCCTCTTCATTATTTTCCACAATGAGATCCGTAAGCCATGGCGTGAATGCTTTTTTTTTCTAACATCTGAATTTTGACAAATGACCTACATGACACAGACCTGAATCAGGATACAGAATATCCCCAGCACCACAGCAGATTCCACAACACTCCTTCTCTTCTACCTTCTCTTTCGATGGCTGTGAAAATCCTTGTGTGTCTATGTCCGTGTGTCAGGAGGATGAGACTCCAGACAGCGGGACAGCTCCACCTCACAAGCGGCCAGGTCAACAGTGTCCCCGTCACTAGGAAATTGAAGGCATCCACAGAATCTAGAGCCATCAGCATTTCCTTTGGTCTGATTATTTTTTTGTTTTTTTTTTTTGGTTTTTTGTTTGTTTGTTTGTTTGTTTGTTTGTTGCTTTTTGGTAACACCCAGTGATGCACAGGGATTACTCCTGGCTCTGTACTCAGGAATTACCCCTGGTGGTGCTCGGGGGACCATATGGGATGCTGGGAATTGAAGCCAAGCCAAACGCCCTACCCTCTGTGCTATCGCTCCAGCCCCTAGGCTGATGATTTCACATACAATGTTAAGCTTCTCTTAATTTGGGAAAATGCATCTGCTCCGGGCAAGCTGCACCCCTTCCCTCTGCGGGCACGTAGAGCCGTACCCATGCAGTGGGAAGTGTGAGGAGGTCAGGAGGCCATGCCCATCCATCGCCATCCTCTGAAGACTCACTTCAGTAGGCTGCTCACTCGGGAAGCCCGGGAGGCGGAGGGGCGGCGGCTGGGAAACAGATGGCTTGCCACTGAGCACCACCCAGCAAGGGGTGTTGGTAACCGGAGGGTGCGGATAAGGAAGCACTGATGTGTTCTCCACCAGACATGGCCCCTGGCATGGTTTCTGGTTGCCTGGGCACCCTCGGCCTCCACAAGTGAACAGGAATCTCTTCAGGACATGAGTGTCTCTTCAACGTGGCCCGTGCAGATGTTCAACAAAGCGCTTTTGAGTGGCATTACTCCCCCAGCAGCCCCCTGCCCCCCACTGTGGGCCTTCCCTCCCCTCTTCCCTGGCACACACCCCCTTGCATCTTGGCCACATATGTGGGACCCAGGAGGGCTTTCCTTTCACAGAGATTCAGAGTCAGACGCATCTCTGAATACCCAGCCCCTGACATCGGGCGCTCAGCAAATGTACGTGGGGACAGAGGAAAGGGTTACGAGGACACAGGCTGAGCTCCAACTGTTAAGACATCAGGTGAAGGGGCAGAGAAAGCTGTCCTGAATTACACCAATGATCAAGCAACGGCAGGGCTTGGGGCCTAAAGGCCCGGAAGCCACTCCTGGTGATTCTCAGCCAACTGGCTAGCAGTTCAATGTGAGGGACTAGAGACATATTGCTACTCAGCCCTGCAGGGCTCGGGACCACCAGGAACATCCCAGTGGCCTCCACTCAGGGACCACCACGCCCCTGAAATGTTCACTTAACGTGGTGCAGGGGACAGAACCAGAACAGGGCACTTATGAGGCACGTGCCCTCTTCCCTGTTCTACCTCCCCAGGACCCAATGGCAAGGCGTTAAGACTATTTACTCATTCTGAGGCCCACTTCTGGACCACACTGTCCCTAGTGCCTTCGTTGAGGTCACTTTAAGTCTATTTAGCAATGTTTTTCTTCCTGTTGGGTTATGAGAACTTCTCCTATCTCTAGGACACAGTTGCTTTATCAGATAGATGCTCGTTAAAGATTTTGGTCCAGTCCCCGGAACTCTGCTTGCACCACAGTTGCCCTGGACTCTTGGGGGCATCTCCATTCCAGCTGTGTCCACCCTGCCCCTCCCTTCCCAGGCCTGCCAGGGCTCAGCACACTGCTGACTGGCCCTCAGCAACTACTGTCCTTTGCTCCCAGATGGACGCCAGGGATCATGTGGCCACTGCATTTTGTCTGGATTTTGTGTTGGGGTTTATAGATGTGTTTGGGGGGGTCTCAGTTGTTTGGGGCAGTTAAACTGGAGGTTAATCCACTTTCCTGTTCCTGTCTCCAGCACGGCTCCAGAGACACCCTCCCCCACATCCCCTGCCAAAACAAAACAAAGACACCTTTTACCATGCAGTTCAACCTGCTCCTTGGTACGTGAGCAGACGTCACCCACAGTCCTGCACATGGATGTTTATAGCAGTCTTACTTGTAATATCTGTGATCGCCGCTGAGACCAGGAAGCAAGAGAGGTCCCCAGCAGGGGAGCGGGCACGTAGACCCGGATTATTCCAGTGCTGGGAAGAAGTTGTGTTCTCCAGCTGTCAGAAGACCTGGGGGCGCCTTCCTACACACCCCGGGCAGAAGTAGACAGTTTAGGAAAGCTGCAACTTTCCCCCCACCTCTAGGTTTTTAAAGTGTGTGTGTGTGGGGGGGGTGTTCAGACCACCCCAGCTGTGCTTGGGGGCTGCCCCAGCTCTGGGGACTCTCCTGCAGTGCTGGGTATTGATCTGGTGTCAGGGTTGGCTGTGTGTTAGCCAAGTGCCTGAACCCCTGGGTTGTCTCACAGGGTCTCTGGTTCTGCCTCTTGGACAGTCTGGAAAGACACAACTGTGAAGGAAGGCAGAAGAAACGTCAGTGGTCAGTAGTTGCCAGCTGTCGGGGAGGGAGGAGGAGGACAGAAGTAGGCTCTTAGGCACGTGGAACCTTTTTGTGTGCTATCATACTGGTCTGTGCATGCCTTGATGCACTGTCCCCGGGTAAAGTGATCACCAGGAGTGAACCCTCACATGAATCATGCACTTGGGGGACAATGAGGCGCATCTGTTTTTATCATTGTTATCAGAACTTGAGGTCACCAGTTGTCACAGCCTTATCTCTGGCCTCAGAGGCTGATCGGGCAGAAGGGGGTTCACACAAGGAGGCAACAGGAAGCTTAAGAGAAATCTGGGTTTCTGCATGGTTTGGCTATGAACTTAAAACTATTCTTTAAAAAAAAAAGCCAAAAATCAGTTCTACTAAAAAATATACCAGAAAAAAGGAAATTAAAATTAGCAGTATCATGTTTAAAAAAAATGTCCACCCAGGTCTGTTGACTGTCACCTGTCCCCAGAGTTTCGGGTGACACAGAGCACACTCTCTTGGTGTTGGGGCCCCTCCATGCTCAGGACCCCCAGGCCACATGCCAGCACTGCAGCGTGTGAGGGCTCTGCCCCTGCCCCTACTTGTGAGGTGGTATCCATGGATTTACCAGTGACCCCAACTGTGAAGATGTGGTAAAGTCTGAAGCCTTTGGACTTTTTTTTTTCTCTTCCCTGACTCCCCTTGGCCCTCTTATAAATTCGGTACATGGATGGGAATGAAACTGGGACTAGAGACTTAGGGTTTGCGGCTCTGTCTTGCACCTTCAGCTTCCTTCCTGTCAGTGGGAGCTCACAGCTTTGCCGTAGGATTGTCATACATGCAAATCATGTGGCATAGTGCTGGGCACATAGGTTTCTCCTGTCCATTCTAGAGACGACCAATGCTGATCCTAGAAACCAAAGCAGGGCTGGAGAGTGACCATGCGGGGCTGAGTGCGCACTCTGCATTCAGGGGGCTGGGCCTGGATCCCCCGCACTGCTCTGGCTTCCAGTTTTACTACTAAGGAGCTGTGACGGTTTCTGATGAGTGCCGGCCGCCATCCTAGCAAGTCCGGGCTGTTTCCCCTGCAGGCTCACCACACCGTGATGGACAACTCTGGGTCTGGCCTGGGCCCAACAGTATTTTCCCCACTAGGCAATGGGGAAGAAGTTTCTTCCAAACACAGAATCTGTGGGATCTCAAGAATATACCTAAGAGACAAAAGGGAACTGGACAAAGCCCTCCCCGCCTCCTGGCACATCCTGGCCTCCTCCGCCACAGTTCCAGGAAGATTCTTTGAGACTAATAACACGGCACAACTGATCGAATGCAGACGCCACCCAGCCTGGCCCGGGCAGCAGTCCACACGAAATAAGCGGTCCCAAATTGGCATTAAATCATCATCTCCACATCCACGCCAAGAAACAAATCTGCTTTTGGAACCGCAGCACCTTTCCCTCCCTTGCAAAGGCAGGATTTACCAACAAGAAGGCAGCGAAGTAACTTTGCTCTGAGAATCCCTGTCTCCCTCCATTCAACATCTGACGGATGCTGAATCCATCTGAATCCCGTTCAGCTGAACTTGTGCCAGCCCAGGTGAAAACAGAGGCAGCATTTTGGGTTGCTATAAAAAGGCCCCCAGGCCACAGAGGCAGCACAGATATAAGACACTTATCTGGCAATGCAACCAAGCCCAGTTCAATCCCTGGCACCACAGATGGTCCTACAAACATCACCAAGTATAACCCCAAAACTTATTAAAAAAAACTAAAACAATATGGCTCCTCTGGGTGTGACCCGACACCCCTGGTCACAGTTGGGTCTGTGAGGGTCACAGGGGCGCTCCTGGAGCCTGCCCACCAGGTGGACATTGACGGGCAGCCATCATCTGTAGCCAGAAGCTGGGCATCACATGGGATGGCAGAGTCACAAACCACCTGCTGTGCTGGGGGTGAGGTGAGGCGAGGGGCTGAGGGTCTAGTCTAGGTGGGAGCACGAATGACTCTAGGCTAGGTGGGAGCACAACGAAATCTAGACTAACTGGGAGCACAGCTGACTCTAACCTAAGTGGGAACACAGCTGAATCTAGGCTAGGTGGGAACACAGCTTAGCTTAGGTGGGAGCACGGTTGAGCGAGGTCGCAGCTGCGGACCTGGACAGCGAAGGGACAGGGAGAAGGGGCTGGGGCGGGAGCCCCTCAGTCTTCTTCCTCCCAGCCACAGCGGAGGCTCACACTCAGGGCCACTGCTCGGGCTGGCCATGCGTGTCAGGCACTGACCCAGCCTATCCCTCGGGTGACAGGCGTTCAAGTATCCCAGGGGCTCCCACAGCAGCTCCAGGTCAGGCCCCAGGAAGCAGACCCAGCAGCAGGCAGAATCCCCCCTGGCCCCCTGGAGACCCCGGCCCGGGCCTCTCTCGGGCACCCTGCACAGGCCCAGGCTGACACTCTCACCAAACCACAAAGGAAGTACTTAAGGCCACTCTGGGCTGGGGGGAGGGATTGCGTGAGCTACTTTCTTCGCCCAGGAGTTGCTCAAAACCAACTTTGTGTCTCTTCAGGGCGGCAGAAAAGGAAGCTCTAGTGCATTTGCCCAATCTCTGCCCAGAGTTCCCCTGACCAGACCACCTCAAGCTCACTTCTGCACCAGAGAACTTGTCCATGGTGCGGGGGTGGGGGGGAGTTCAAATCCCGCCCCAACCCCTTCTTGCTGTCCCTTAGCTGTCCGGAGCATGCCCACCCCCAAGTTTCTCAGGCCCTTGCCCATGTCCTCCCTGACCTTCACTCTCCCGAGGAGCTTCCATTGCAGCAGCTCCTCATGGAGGAAGAGGAGAGGGAGCAGGGGGTGCTGGCTCAGGGAGGCAGCTCCCTCTCAGGGGTGCTAAAATGACAGTGATGGTTGGACAACTCTGTGAACACACAAAAAAGCAGAAGCCAGAGATAGCGAGATAGCACAGCGGGCAGGGCGCATACCTTGCACATGGCCGACCCAGGCTCAATCCCCATTACCCCAGACCCTCTCCCAAACCCCACCAGGAGTGATCCCTGAGCAAAGACCCAGGAGTAAGATCTGAGCACCACTAGGTGAGGCTCAAAAAGCAAATAAATAGGAACTTCTCTGTCGTCTATTTCCAAAGGGCAACTATATGAGAGGTGAAATGCATCTTAAGTGTGCTGCTATAAAAAAAAAAACACATCACAGTAAAGAAAACAAACAAGCAAAAAACATACATAGCCAAATGCAAGGGTAAAATTGAGTATTCACAACATAAAGGGGGGGGGGGCACGGAATTAAGAACACAGAACAGCACTGTCCACAGAACTTTTTCTGCAATGAACATGTTCTATTCTATTCTGTATCACCCCTTGGACCGCTCAAGTGGATTCGGAGCACTTCAAACGTGACTTAGAAGCTAAGTCGCTGAATTTTCCTTTAATTACTTAAAATGTATTAAGCTCTACAGGGGCTAGGGAGATAGCTCTACAGGTTCATACTTTGAATGCTGGAGTCAGGTTTGGTCCCTGGCTCTGCTCAGTCCCCGGCTCCACTAGAGTGACACCCCTACTTCCCCAAGCACCGCCAAGCATACACCCTAAACCAAACATATAAACATACATTAAAAAACAGTACTGGAGGGCTGGAATGATAGTACATCGGGTAAGGGCATTTGCCTTGCACGTGGCCGACCCAGGTTCGATCTCCGACATCCCATATGGTCCCCCAAGCAACACCAGGAGTAATTCTGAGTGCAGAGCTAGGAGGAACCCCTGAGCAATGCTGAGTGTAACCCAAAAAGGGAAAGAAAAAAAACAGTGCTGGAAAGATAAAAACACAGGATTAAGGTGCGTGTCTTGCATGTAACCAAACCCAGTTCAATGCCCACCAGTCCACACTGTTGGTCCCCCAAGCACTGTGAATAGTGATCCCTGAGTACAGAGCCAGGAGTAAGTCCTGAGTACCACCAACTGTGACCCCAAAAGAAAACAAAACAAAACCAAATAAGTGAAAGAATTAAATAGTGTCCAGTGTATCTTGACAACACAGTTTCTATAATGTCCAGTATATCTTGAACAACACAGTCTCACAGTTTTATCTTATGGCACAGAACAATTCTTAATATAACAGTAAATAAATGAAAGGAGAAGAAGAGACAATCATGCAGTATGTACCACATTGTTTTCCATTCAGCTTTTTCTTTCTCGCCCCCGTGACAGGAATGCAGCCCACGGCCACATATGTGTGAAGCATATATTCTATCACTGAGCTATATCCCTGGTCCTGGAAAGGTGCTGAGAACTAGATGTTATGCCTTTTTTGGGGGGATGGGTCGCACCCAGGGTTTACTCCTGGCTCTGTGCTCAGGGATCCCTCCTGGTGAGCTCGGGGGACCATAAGGGGTGTCAGGAGACAAAACTGAGTTGGCTGCATGCAAGGCAAGTGCCCTGCCTACTGTACTATCTCTCTGGCCCCTGGTGTGATTCCTTAAGCTCTCCTGAATTTTTCAAAAATATTATAATGAAAATAGATTACCTTCAAAATTAGCAAGCAGTATTTTGTTTGGTTTGAGGTGGGGAGGGTGTGGACTGTGGGAGACTGGGCCACACCTGGCTGTGCTCAGGACTTACCCCTGGCTCAGTGCTCGGGGATCACTCCTGGCAGGGTCCAGGGGATCATATGTGGTACCAGGGACTAAACCAGGGTTGCCCCATAAGAAGTGGGTTTGCTTTTGTTTTTTAAACACAAGAGGTCTGGGCTATGGCTCAATGAGAGTACATGCCTTGCGTGTGCAAGGTCCTGGGTTCAACTGCTGATATCTGAATGTCCATCGCTGCTCCCTCCACGCTTCCACCACCCCCCCACCCGCAACTTCCTGAGCACCTCCGGTAGAAGAGACCCACTGAGCAACCCCTGGCCCTCAGAGGGCACCTTCTGTAACTGTGGTTCCTTCAGTCACGCTATTTTCCGGTGGCAGCCTTCTGCCCAGAGTGTAGAAACCCTGGTGTTCGAGAATGCCTGTCTTCCCACTCAGCAATCCTTCACGCCATGCCCCACATCTCCCCACCTATCCCAGCAGGATCCCAGAGAACACACCGAGTCAGCACCTTAAAGCTGACTCATCACATCCCACCCCATGGAGCAGGGCGACCATCGGGAGGAACGGTATTGTGTCAGCCAAGAAAACAGGAGGCCGGAAGACTCCTTCATCGGGAGCTCCAGGATCACAAGCGTTGATTATCTGCAGTTCTTCTGGTTTCAACATGTCACTGTGGAAACTTTCAGACACGCAGGAATGTTGAAGGGGAGCACCCCCGGGCCTGACACCCCCATCCTCCAGCTGCTAACAGTCAACCTGACCACTCATTGAGGTGCTTGCCTGCCATATTCTCCACTGTAAGGTTACTCTTTTTCCTTGTAATTAATGAGAAGTAGGAGGGAGTACTTTGAGATTAATATCCCATTCTTAGGACCCTCCCAGGATGAGAGATGCATGCTGAAAATCGACTATAGACCGAACATGATAGCCACTCAATGCCTCTTTTGCAAACCACAGCACCCAAAAGGAGAGACAGTTCAAAAGGGAATGTCCTGCCACAGGGGTGGGGTGGGATGGGGTGGGATGGGGGAGTTGGGGGGTAGAAGGGATGCTGAGAGCATTGGAGGTGGGGAATGGGCACCGGTGGAGGGATGGGTATTCAATCATTGTATAACTGAAACCCAAGCACAAAAATTTGTAAGTCTACAACTGTACCTCATAGTATTTCACTAATAAAAATTTTAAAAAATTTTAAAAATCCCATTCTTCATCCTCTAATCTTTTTTTTTTTTTCATTTTGGTCCATTTTAAGTAACCACTAACGATTCTTACTTGAAACAATGACTGTAATGGTCTTTCCAAGTGGAGGCCTTTCTTAGGGATCCTAATGGTGCTTGGGGAGTTGCAGTGGGGGCCACACCTGGTGGTGCTGGGGATGGAAGTTAGGGCCTCTGGCGTGCCAGGCTGGTGTTCTACCCCGTGCACTGTCTCCCCAGCCCCTGCCCCAGGTTTTGAAGAGAGCTTCTCAAGCCAGCATCCCAGTGCTCGTGGCTACCTTCTCTCTTCCTCGTCGGACGGCTCAAAATTGTACTCATCTCCCAGGGTCTTTGCATAAACTTTAACAACTAGAATAAATGCCAATTCTGGCAAAGAGTTCTAAACCCATTTGCAACCTGAATATTATGTTTAAATCACTATGCCCTCTCCCTCCGTCCACATTCCACCTTCCCTCCTGGCACTGGTTCTTGTTTCCTCCAGCCCCTCCAAGTCCCCAGCCAACATCCGGCCCCCAATTTGTTTTTCTTCTGCCTCTGTCCTTCCATTTCACCCCGAAGCCCTCTGATCTTTACAAGAGAGATCAGCTGCGTTCTTCCTGCCTCCAGTTCTCAGCTGCCACATGAAACACAGGGTGGTGCATGGTTCAGTTCGAACTTCAGATAAGCAGTGAATATTTTTTTTAATTTTTTTATTTTGCGTTTCTTTTGAGGGGGATGACACCCAGCGATGCTCAGGGATTACTCCTGGCTCTGCATTCAGGAATTACTCCCAGCGGTGCTTGGGGGACCATATGGGATGTCGGGGATTGAACCTGGGTTGGCCGCTTGCAAAGCAAATGCCCTCCCTGCTATCTTATCCCTTTGGCCTGCAAGGAATAATTTTTTTAAATGTAAATATTTCCTCAGCATTGCACTAGTCATTGTCTAGCTGAAATTCAAATTTAACTGGATGGCCAGGACTTTTATTTGTTAAATCTGTCAACCTATCTCAAATATAAAAAAACAGCAGACGTGAACTTGCCCACACAATTGGTGACCAGTTTACACAAAAACGATAAGCAGCTGTAATACTGAGCAGACTTTGTTATCCTTTTCTAGAGAGCATTTTGAGTGTGTACGCACGTGTGTGTGTGTGTGTGTGTGTGTTTTAAGCCGCTTTTAGTGAGCATAACAGACTGAAAAACCCACAACGCATAAAATCATGCTGTGCTGATTTGTCACAAAGTAAACAATCCTGCCTGAGCATCAACTAGATGAGGAAGCAGCGTGCCACCCACCCCAGACTCAGGGTTCACTGCTGCCGGCCCACTGCGGGGGTCCTCCACAAGGTGGAACCGAAAAGAGTGGGTGTGGACATAAACACGGGGCTTAGACCCACCTCCGGCATAACTGTGGTTTCCTCCGCTGCCAGATGGGTTGGAGTAACGGACCAGTTCTCGGGGCCACAGCGCGGATTAGGCGTGCCAGCCTGTCAGGGCCTCCAGCATTTGGGAGGCACCCAGCAAGCGTTCCTGTTCTCCCTCCCTCGCCCGGAAGCATGCTTCCTTCAGTGTCCTCGCAGGATGAAAACACAGCAGCCACTCTCCCCCGCCACAAAACCTGCTGCCTCTGCCCTCGGGCCCTGGCAGTGCTCAGAACCAGCTCTCCCTCCCGTTGCTTCCCTAAGCATACTGACAGCAGGGTGGGAGCTGCTCCTCCCATCCAGGGGCAGCTCAGCCACACCCGTAGACCAGAGCCAGAGCAGAGGGCCCAGCACCCCCCCGCCCACGTGCAGGCGGTCGGTACCTCCTGGATGCCCGAATAAAAGGATGAACGCGCCCCTACAGCCTGCGTCTCCTCTTCCCAACCTTCTTTGGCTCACTCAGCACTTTCTCAATCCCCCTGCTTGCCCTTCTGCCCGCAGAAGAGCCGAAAAGAGCCGAAAATTTCCAGCCCGATGGCAGAAAACACAGCAGGCTGTGGGCAGAGGGGACTTCTGGGGTGCAGAAGGGCTGAGAGATGAGTGAGTGGCCCCAGTGCAAGAGAGAAGCCCCAGCCCAAAGCCGTAGTCACGGCAACCAGAGTGTGCCAAGGATCCAGAGTGATGGGAGAACCACTCAGAGGGGTGAGGAAGTCTGAGCAAGGAATTCTGTGGGCAAGGAATTCTGTGGGCAGAATCCTGAGTGAGGAACCTGTGTGGGGATCTGGGAGTAAGAATTCTGTGAGGGAATCTGGGAGTAAGGAATTCTGTGAGGGAATCTGGGAGTAAGGAATTCTGTGAGGGAATCTGGGAGTAAGGAATTCTGTGAGGGAATCTGGGAGTAAGGAATTCTGTGAGGGAATCTGGGAGTAGGGAATTCTGTGAGGGAATCTGGGAGTAAGGAATTCTGTGAGGGAATCTGGGAGTAGGGAATTCTGTGAGGGAATCTGGGAGTGAGGAATTCTGTGAGGGAATCTGGGAGTAGGGAATTCTGTGAGGGAATCTGGGAGTAAGGAATTCTGTGAGGGAATCTGGGAGTAGGGAATTCTGTGAGGGAATCTGGGAGTGAGGAATTCTGTGAGGGAATCTGGGAGTAAGGAATTCTGTGAGGGAATCTGGGAGTGAGGAATTCTACGCAGAACCCTGAGTGAGGAATCCCGTGCAGGAATCTGGGAGAGAATCTGGGAGTGAAGAATCCTGTGCGGGAACCTAGGCATGAGGAATTCTGAGTGAGAAATGGAGAAAGAGAGAAAGAAGAGTTTCTTCTGGGGCCTTGGGTGACTGGACCTGGTCTGTTTTAACAAGCTCAATCGCGCTGCTTGTGGGGGCAGCTCTTTAAGAACTCTGACGGGGACAGAAGCAAAGACCTTCTCACTCTCAGAACTGCCCTACACGGGGCCTTCGGACTTCCCCTGACCACTGCCCATTCTCTGCTTGGCGCTACAGCGGAAGGAAGAGGGGCCTGTCAGGAAGCCCCGGAGCAGAGATTCCTGTTACATGGAGCGGGAGGGGGGCAGAGGGAGGGGAGGGTGTCTCAATTCTGATTCTAAAATTACTGGTATAAAATTAGACTCTGGCTGGCCCTGCAAAGAAATCAAGCCAACAAACCGGAATGGACACAGAGTCTCCCAGAAACTTCCAGAAACCAAATGGAACTGGCATTCACAACAAATAGCTGAAAGGGAAAAAGACTGTGAATGCTGGCTTCTGGACTCTTCCTCTGCTACATCCCTTGAGGCCCTTGAGCCGTACAATCCTCACCAGAGTGTCCCGTTCACCAAAAAGTTCATTTTAACCAGCTCAAAAGCTTTATAAAAAGGGTCTGTGTTCAAGTGATCATGTCTCTACAGAATGATGGCTGACTTCTTTAATGATTCCTCATTTTTATTTTCAGAACTTCCTATACTTAGCCGCTTGTTCTGAAATGGCATTTTGAAATGTTCATTTTGAAATGGCAAGGACCACAAGAAGACTTTTGTGTCAGAGAAAGCTAATTTAGAAAACAAAAAATAAACAGGGGTCATCGAGACAGTACAGCAGGCAAGGCGCTTGCCCTGCACGTGGCTGACCCAGGTTCAATCCTCATTGTCCCATGTGGTCCCCTGAGCCCCAACAGGAGTGATTTCTGAGCACCACTGAGCTCAGAGCCAGCCCCAGGCTACCTGGGCCTTTTCACGCTGCCTAGAGGCCACCCCACCCCGTAGCCACTCTGGGCCAGGCCTCCAGACCGTCGCCCAGGGAAGGGCAGAGGCCTCCTCTCCTGACAGGAAATGCTGTCTTCACGGCCCTGGCTACCGCCAGGAGACAGGTTCTCTTCAGGCACTCTGCTCGCCCGGACTCGCTAAGCCAAGGTGGTTTTTAAGGCCCTTGGAGACGGGCTCAGCCACCACCACCAGCAGCTATGTCCTGTCCGCGCAGGCGCCTTCTTGCTCCAGAACACGCCTGAGCTCCCCCACAGTAGGCACGGGGCCTCCTCACGGGCTCGTCCTGGGCAGGGAGCTGGCAAATGGACCGGCTTTTATGAAGATTCAATGAAGAATCTACAGGATGTTTAATTAAGCATTTGTGTGGTGATGAATAAATCAACAGCATTTGGCTTTTGGATGGGACGGGGTAGAAATGCTGATACTTTTCTTGGGGGGGGTGGGGGGGTGGAAGTGGGGTGGGTTGGGGCCACACCTGGTAGTGCTCAGGGCTGACTCATGGCTCTGTGAGTCACTCAGGGATCACTCTTGATGGTGCTCCAGGGACCCTATGGGGTACCAAGGAACGACCAGGGTCGGCCGCATGCCAGACAAGTGCCTTACTCCCTCTGCTATCTCTCTGGCCCCTGATATTTTTGGTAGAATAAAACAGTAGACCAGAGAGATGGAGCAACAGATGGAGCAGGTGCTTTGCACACGGGGGCCCTGGATTCAATCCCCAGCACCACATGGTCCCCCAAGCACTGCCAGGAGTGACCTGTGAGACAGAGCTGAGCACTGCCAGGGAAGCACCATTGTAAGAGCTCATACGGTAAAGCAAGCACCACGGGCCACACTGGTTCCAAGCGCTACAGACTTCTCTGCTCTGCGCAAAAGAGAAATAATATCAGTTACCTGGTTTTCAAGGAGCCACACTTCAAAAGTCACAGCAGGTGAAATTAACTATCTTCGCCATCTAGGTCCCAGGCATTCTCATTTTAATACATCAAGAACATCAAAGTACTAATGAGCTATCTTTTAAAATGCCTAACTTTCAAAATCCAGCAGGCACTTCAGATTTAGATCACAGCTTAATTTGGACCAACCCACTTCTGAAGCGCCCGGTAGCTGCCGGTGCTAGTGGCCCCGGTTCTGGCCAGTACACAGAGTCCTCTCTTTGGTCCTTGCTATACCACCCCCAGTCTGCATATGAGGAAACTGAGGCCTGGGGATGATGATGGGTCCGCTCCTAGCAGATGGAGCTGGGCAGATGCACCCACGGAAGTGGCTTTTCGTTCCCCAGAGAATCCCTGTGATTCTGACTATAACGTGACGAGAACATCTCAGATGAGCAGATAGATGCGCGTGTGCTCGCTGGCCCGGCACCTCTCCCGGCCCCCAGGAAAACTCCCCCAGGAATCCAGTGAGGGAGCCCTGGAGCGCTGCAGTCTCCGTCCTTGCCCATGCCAGAGAGCAGATCTGGGTGACCCCTGCTACCCCTGTGAGGGCTGGGCTGGCTCCGTGCCCTACACCCAGCCACAACACCCCCACCGGCCCTCTGGGAGTGCGGGAGAAAGAGGCCCTTCTCCACTGGCTACGCAGCCACTCACCCACCCAGCACACACGCCCCATGCCCAGCTCCAGCGGGGGAGGCCATGCAGCAAGTGAGTGCGCAGAGGAAGCCCCCATGAACCCCCATTCAGCCACTTGAACTGATTGAACTGAGCAGGAGCTCCATCCAGAAGAACTGCTGAGGGAGGAAGTTATGGAGGCTTGAAAGTGGCTGTGCAGGAAAAAGGGCTCACTCACACAACTTTGGCTTCAGGGTTCCAGAGTGCCACCCTTTGGGCTATCTCCCTGGCCCCTCTTTCCTTCATTGTTTTCTCCCTCTCTCTATTCCCCCCATTCTCTATCTCATCTCTCTTTCTTTCTTTCTGTCAGAGGGGAGCACAACCAGCAGTGCTGGGCTCCGGGGGGGAACAGTTCTCCCGTGGTGTCTCCTGCATGCAAAACAGAAGCTCCTGACCTCTGTTCTCTGAACTAGCTCCCAGCCCCTTCATTTTTCTTTTCTCTTTTTGTTTGTTTGGTTTCTTGGTTGGCTGGTTTGGGGGTCACCAGAGCTCAGGTGCTCAGAGCTCAGAGCTCACTCCGGGCTCTGCACTCAGGGGTCACTCCTGGCATGACTCAGACTATACGTGGTGTTGGTGATCAAACCCGGGACAGTCACATGCAAGGCTGGCGCCCTCTCCACTGTACTATTGCTCTGTTACCTCCCTCCTCATTTCTCAACGGCCAATTCGTGTACCCTAAATTTCTTCCCCAAAGGAAGCTATCTGGATTTCAGAGGTGAGGCTGGTGAGGACCAAGCATCCGAGTGAGAATGGATCCTCTGACTAAGTGCTGGGAACACACTGTGTGTGATGCAGAGAGCCAGCCGGGACCACCCTGGCCACTCACCTGCTGTGGGCATGGCCCTCTTCACACCCCCCAATTCCTCCCAGCCTGTTTCTGTGTCCCTGCGGGGTTGCTGGCATCTCTGAAGACCAACAAGGCCTCTGGGCTCAGGTCATGTGCTCCAACCCCGCCTCCCCCTCACACACACACACACACACACACACACACACACACACACACTCACGCAGAACAAGGCGTGTCCCACTCCTAACAGTGTCACCCCAGAGCCAGGAGTCCCCTCCCTGGCAGCAGCCCTAAATCCAAACAATGAGGGAGACCCGTGGCCCCAGGGAGGGAACAGAACTGTAACCACAGGTGAGGTAATGGCAGGTTAAAAAAGCCAGGGGCAGAACAGGGAAGCAAGGTGCCCATGAAATGCCACTCACTCCCCTGCCACCAGTGCTGGTGGTGAAGAGAACGGCTGGCAATCACCCCGGCACCTAGCCTGGCGGTCAGCTGGCTACCCGGAATGCATCTCCTCCTGAACTCACAAGAAGCAACACGAGCTATGGGGGTGGGGCACGGAGGGCGTAGTGGAGACAGGGCCAGCCGGCAGCTGAGGGCAAACACACCTTCAACCTGGCCCTCATGTCATGTGTCACGGGAGCCAACTTGGTCACAACCGGGCTACTGCCTGCTGAAAAACCCAGCAGCGGCTCAGCGCCGGACGCAGACGGAGGAGTGGCTGTTCTAGACACAAGCTCCAGGCAGCCAAAGGCATGACTGCCACTATCCTGCCATGACCCTCCTATGACCCTGCCCGCCCCCCCCCAACACACACACACACACACACACACACACACACACACACAGGCTGCTGAGATGGGGTTCGCAGCAGGACTCAAGGCACTAGTCTCCAGGGTTCTGCATCATCTCCCACGCTAACTTTGTGCCCTTCTCCTGAAGGTCAGAGAGCACCCTGGCGGGCTTCCAGAATTTTCCACATGCTATATATACATGGTGTATACATGGTGGGCGTTGGGGGCGAGTGTCAGATAGAAGTCCCTGATAAGCTTGTAGTGCCTGCTGGAGTGATAGCACAGCGGATAGGGCATTTGCCTTGAACATAGCCATCGGCTGACCCGGGTTTGATTCCTCCGCCCCTCTCGGAGAGCCCGGCAAGCTGCCGAGAGTATCTCGCCCACACGGCAGAGCCTGGCAAGCTACCTGTGGCGTATTCAATATGCCAAACACAGTAACAACAAGTCTCACAATGGAGACGTTACTGGGTCCACTCAAGCAAATCAATGAACAACGGGAGGACAGTGCAGTGCAGTGCAACCTGGGACTAACCGGCCCTTTTTCTCCTGGAATACATGGAGCCACCTCCCAGAACAAGAAAGGGCAGGAAGGAACGTGGCCAAGTCAAAATTCAGGGTGCTCAGGACTTAAACATGTTGGCCTAAAAACCCTGCAGCCTTCCCTCTGGAACGCACCCCCAGAAGGTCTCAGGCTCCGCTAGCGTCTTGGGGAGGTTCTGTGTCCAGCTGGTCTCCTGGGGAGGGGACAAATGAAAAACAAGACCAAGGGCAGATATAAATATTTACTGGCAAGTTCTGCCTGCCGCTGGGGGCCTTTGGAACTCTGGAGGCTGGTTTCATTCCAGGGGAAGGTTCCTGCTGAGTTTGCTGCATGGACTCGTAAGCATCATCACTTCCTCCAGCGCCTGGTTAGAAGGGTCCCTTCTCTGCGCAGAGCCTGGGGTGTTGGGAAGGGGCGCACCGGTGTGACAGCTGCGAGCTGTAGGCCCAGAAGACCAGGCTGCCCGACTCCTTCCTTCCAAAAGGCCCCGTGTCCTCGAGGGGGGTGGGGTGGGGTGAGGATGGGACACTAATCAACAGATAGAAAGGCATGCAACCTGTTTAAAGGCCAAGCATGGCTGTGTCAAAAGATCCTCAGAGAACTCTGGATTCCTCATGGGAAGACCAGAAGGAGTAAATGGAAAAGGACTGGATTCCTGGTCACAAAGGGACAAAGTGGACACATGCCAGTTCGAGGATGGCAGGAGCTCAGCCGTCTTAGGCCAGGAGCCCAGGTCAGGGCAGGCAGCAGACCAGACTAGGGTCGCACAGGGCTGGGCCAGAAGGTTCCGGAGGCCAGGCCTGGGCCCTGCCCTGGGAAGGGGGCCCCAGGCTCAGGCACAGGCACTGGCACGTGGGCCCTGCAAACAGGGAAAGCTAGCTGGATGAAGGCCCAGAGCTCTGTCCATCCTTTGCCACCTCATGAAGTCTCCGGAGAGAAATCCTGGTGGAGAGACCCAGTAGGTCAAGGTGGAGCTAACATCTCTGAAGGAGGGTGCAGATGGCCACTGACCCTGCCGCAGTGGCCACCAGCACCCAGCCAGTGGGACTGACGGCCTCCCGGGCGGCCAAGATCTGGTTGCATTCTATTCACCACACACTCTCCATTCCTCACCCCA
This sequence comes from Sorex fumeus, assembly GCF_029834395.1. Taxonomy (NCBI): domain Eukaryota; kingdom Metazoa; phylum Chordata; class Mammalia; order Eulipotyphla; family Soricidae; genus Sorex; species Sorex fumeus. The sequence continues at coordinate 47,066,825 of NW_026606129.1, read as the reverse complement.
AACCTGCCAGGAGACGGCTGATAAAACTGTGTCAAAGCTTCAGCAGTTACCTTCAAATCACATAATTGCTCATAAACTTCTATCCTGTCAGAAAGCAGAGCTGTGATTATCCTCAGGTGTGGGAGACTGTGGCGGGGGGGTGGGGAGGTCGGGGGGAGGAAGGGGCCCACAAAGGCTGGTTGCAATGCTGGTTACTGTGGGGTGTTTGCTTTGCAAGCAACTCGTGGGTGTGTATCATCCATCAGTGAGGCACAAATTACATGCCTTTGGACCAGAGAGACAGGACAGAGGTTAAGCACTTAACTTGCACATAGTTGAAGCCTACCTGATTTGAGAGGAAGATTACTGGGTATGTCTCCCCAAATGCACGCCAGCTGTCCAACTTCTGGAGGGCTGGGGGTCCCCCGTTCTCAGCTGGAAACTAGACCAGCAGAACTGGAGGTCTTGGATGTCCGTGGCAAAAACTAGCTGGAGGCTCAGAAATTTACCTCCATGGTCACAGGGGCCCAGAGTCAGGAAGCCCAAACTAGGACCTGAAACTGGATGGATCAGAACAGGGACGGCAGTTCCCAGGCAAACAGGGTCGCTCACACCAGCTGCGAACACCAACCATCTCCCGGTGGCCACCTCCCGCCACCGCCTTTGACTTTAGCACTTGGTTCGGGTTTACTAATGTGCCTGAAAGGGGTGGACACAGCAGGGGGCTGGTGGGGCCCACCCCAGGCACCTGTTTCTAGGACCCTGGAGTGATCGCTCTACCACAGGGTAGACCCGTGATGTTCCCTCCTCTGTGAAAAATGTCCCACAATGGCCCTCACCTTCTCATCCTGGACGTCAAGCATCTACTGCTAATGAAGTCAGCCAAGTGGCTCAGAAGGGCTGCAAGGCGTGTGCGGCCCGAGATGAAGACACGGGCCATGGGACGCAGCGGTGGGGACGGTGTGTGTTCCCGGGCTGGCCTGGTGACTGCCCACGACATGCTGCTAGTCAAATAAAATCGAGTGTGGTGAGGGCGTCTGGCCCCTGGAGCCTCCTGGCAGGGGTCACTCCTGCCTTAGGGCTGCACGGCAACTTTCTGGCAGGTTGCAAGCACTCTGCACACCGCAGTGGAGAGGCACGGCCCACCAGGTCCCTGTGAGTGGGCCTGACCCTGACAGCCAGGGCCTGTGGAGGACGCTGCTATGGTGGCCCCGACCACCACGTCTGAAGGAGCTGGGGCCCAACAGCCAAGGTGACTCTGGGGGCACAGCCCTCTCTGGCACTGCCATAGCTGCAGGGCCACCACGCGCTGTGGACCCCTTCTCAGGGCACCCACCAGACCTCGGGAGAAGCAGGGACACGCGGCTGACAGGTCCATCCAGCCCCCGAGCTCCCTGCGGGGGGCTGGGGTGCCCACAGTACAGCTGGAGTTCCACATCCACCGCAGCTCCCTCGCCCCCTTCACAAGAGCCACGAGGCACCAGAGCCCCAACACACGGGCCGGGTCTCTCTGCATCAGCTTCCTCACGAGGCTGGCTCGTGACGGGGGTGGGGCTGTGGTGTCCTTTGTCCTTAGAAAGGGCAGAGATGGCCAGAGCAGGGGAAGGCACGGGACCCGGAGGAGGAAGAGGCCGGGAAAGATCAAACAACAGTCTCAACTGTCTTCATTCCCCCTCCCAGCCGCCCAGGCTTCCTCTGCAGTGTAAACAGTGGCGCTAACACAGGAGCCGCACCTCTGGGAAGCGAGCACGGGTCCTAGTCACAGCTGGCGTCAGTCCCGAACCCCTTCCTCCAAGACAAAGGACACCAGCAGGCAGGCAGGAGTCATAGAGAAGGCAGAGGAGACCCAGGGGCCCTTCTGAAGGCCAGGCGACACCACACTCTCTCCAGGGGGCTGCAGGAAGCCCCCAGACAGTCCTCCGGGCACAGCGGCCGCGACCTCAGAGTCAAACACATGCAGGACCCTGCGCCCAGCCTCTGTGTCTGCTCTGCGGGGCATCCGACTAAACCCACAGCAACTCTGGCGGCCAGCTCCTCCTGGGAGAGTGTTGCAGCGAGACGACGTCCTCAGGAGAGCGGGACCCGAACAGAGCACACACTGGGTCAAATCCCCCAAGACCACCAGAACAAGAGAATGGGGAGGGGACAGGTACAACTAGTTCTTGGTACCTGGTTCTAGAAAGGGAGGGAGCCCGGAGAGAATAAGACAGGACAAGAACTGACAGAGATGGATGGTCAGACGAGAAACTTCTCCGGCCAGTTCGGGGAAGCTCAGACTAGGGGCCCAGAGAGCGAGAACTCCAGTGGCTGGGCGATACATCCTCTGCGTGCATGAGGTGCCCAGGTTCAGTCCCGATGCCACACGGTTCCCTCCAGCATGGCCTGGAGTGACCTGAGGCGCACAGAGCTAGGAAATGTCCTGGGTGCTTCTGGTGCGGCCCCAAAAGTGAGGTGGGGAGGTGTGGGGAGGGAGAAAGGGCAGTGTCCACGCCGGTGCAGGCGAGCTCTCCCTTCCTGGGGTTAGGAGAGTGGCCCCTGGCACAGGCTCTGAGGAAAGCCCCAGCCCTGCACTCCCGTCCCTGCTGTCCATCGGGCATCAGCACTCGCCCTTTCTCGCACATGGCCCCCTTGCCCTGGTGAGGGCGGCTGGGACGCAGGACACAGCCACACAGCCGTGCTGTTGAGCCCACTGGAGACATCAGCACGGACACGGGAGACTGCCCAACATGGGATTCGGTCAAAGGCAGGTGGCCAGCCCCCACCACCCCGGAGGCCGCACAGCACCCCCCCCACAGGCTCCCTGTACCCCAACACTGATGAGAAACAGGAGGGAAGGAGACTCAGTCGTCACTGCCAGCGTCTCCAGTCTGTTGGACTTCCCACCTGTTGATTGTGATGCTCGGACAAGCCCAGAACGTAGGATTCCACTCACACAGAACACCCAGGACAGGCCAATCCAGAGACAGAGCACAGATGGGGGGAAACTGAGGACCGGGAAGGCCACTGTATGCTGGATATGGGGCGTCTGGTTTAGCAGGAAAAGAAAGTATCTGGGGGGGCTGGAGCACAGCGGGTAGGGAGTTTGCCTTATACGTGGCCGACCCGGGTTCGATTCTCAGCATCCCATATGGTCCCCCGAGCACTGCCAGGCATAATTCCTGAATGCAGAGCCAGGAGTAACCCTTGAGCATCGCTAGGTGTGACCCAAAAAGCAAATAAATATAGTAAAAGTAAAGTAAAGGCCCTCCTGTTGATCATCGATTTGCTCGAGCGGGCCCAGTAACGTCTCCATTGGAGACTTTGTTGTTACTGTGTCTGGCATATGTTGTTACTGTGTCTGGCATATCGAATACTCTCGGTATCGAACTCAGGTCGGCCATGTTGGCCGCGTGCAAGGCAGAGCGGGTAGGGCGTCTGCCTTGCACGTGGCCAACATGGCCGACCCGAGTTCGATTCCTCCACCCCTCTCGGAGAGCCCGGCAACCTACCGAGAGTATTCGATATGCCAGACACAGTAACAACAAAGTCTCCAATGGAGTCGTTACTGGGCCCGCTCGAGCAAATAAATAAATAAATTAATAAATAAATAATCTGGGTCCTTCACTTGTGGTTTATAGATCATTAACCTCTAACATGGTTGTGGATATCATTTAACTTAAGTATACCTTTAAAAAAAAGTATAAATTAAGGTGGAGTTCATGCCCAATTCAATCAGCTAATCGGTGGCTGAATAAATAGCAGTACTCCTACAAAAAAAAAAGGTGTCTAGGCACCAGAGAGAGCTGGCCTTTGCATGACGGTGTAAGTGGACTCAAATGCCATAGGTTGTTCCCTTCTGAATGGTTCATGTTATCTGACGTTCTCCCCCATTAAAAAAAAAAAAACAAAATCATAAAAGTAGAAGATTTCCCCACTTGTCCAAGACAGTTTGATAAAGCGTGTCAGAAGCAGGGTCCTGGTGGTTGGGAGGGGCAGGAGGTGAGAGGAACTCAAACCCCTGCCCACCCCCCACCCAGGGGAAACTCTGGGCCCCAGAGTTTAACCTTTCTAAGGGCTGCTTTCCTGACGGGTAAATGGGCACCCGGGCACACCTGCATCCAGGGCTGATGTGACGAGTAAACAGAGCAGGGAAGGCACAGCACAGCCGGAACGACCCAGGCCCCAGGGCTGCCTCAGCTGACCCCATCCTTCCTCACGTCAAGCCTCTGCTTAAGTGTCCCCTTCTCAAGGGGACCTTTCTGGCCACACGACCCCTCAGCTCTGTCCCCAACATGTTCCTCGTCCTGTCTCCTGCCCTACAGGTCTCTTTCTGTCAGCTCGAAGGCTGGAAGAGCCTGGAGAGACACAAAGGTAGGTGCTGATTACATGCAAGGCGCCCAGATAAACAGTGTTAGCACACAGCACCGGTGAGCTGCCACGTACATGTGACCCCAAGAAAATAAAACTGCTGTTGTGTCATTCAATGAACTTGAACTTAAAAGTTACACCAAAGGTGACCATTTAAAACCCACAGTATTTCCAGCTAAGTATTACTCCCTAAAGTGGGGTGGTGGGGTGGCGGGGGGAGGGAGAGAGGTGGAGGGATTTGCCAAGCGGGAGACGGTTCCTTCACTGGGGCTGCGAGACTCAGACTGAAACCTGCCAACAGCAGCGTCCCTGCCTCGGCAGTCCGTCTAAGTGGGGTGTGACACGTTTCCCCGCAGGCTCTCAGCAGAAAAGAACACAGAGCTCGGTGCTCACTCGGGCGCCACAAACCAGCCACCCGAGCACCAGGGGCAGATGGCCACTCTGAACACAGTGCTGGGCAGCGCGGACATCTTCTCCTTCCCCTTCTGGGGCACCCCTGCCCCTGCCACCCCACAAGGCCTGGGTGTCCAGGCTCTCACGCCTCAAACGGGAAAACATGGCCTCAATTACTCAGAGTTCAAAATAAGCACAAACAGAAAACAACCCTCAGACTCATCTAAAAATAGGCTGTCTTTCTAGTCAGCTCCCCAAAGAGACCACTACATCATTACTCCACAGAACTCAATGGCTCCGGGCTGCCTCGGAGCCCTCTGTGCAGGGAGTGGGGCGGGGAGGAGGAGGCTGGAACCAAGCAGTCGCCAACAACTTGTGGTTTTAAAAAGAAAACAAAATAAAATCCGCAAGTTTGAGTAAAATCAGCAAGGAGCATCTTCCATGCCCTTGTGAGTTTTGGCTGTGGGTGTAACCTGGCTTCTGGCTGGAACCCGGTGGGGGGGAGGGAGAAGGAGGGGCTCTGTCAGGAGGCCCCTCTTGATGGGTCTCAAATTTCCCCAAATGTGAGGATCGTCCCACCAGCCTGTGAAAACGTCGACCCACCCAATTCTTCTAGCGCAGTTGATCTAGATGGCCTGGGAGTGTGCATTTACGGCCAATTTCCAAGCCAAGAGATAGATGCTACTTACAGGTCCTGCGAAAACTCTTGGAGAACCACTTATTTAGATCATTCTTCCATTTAGTATTTCCCCAGTGCGCACACACACTGCAGACACACACACACACACACACACACACACACACACACACACATGCAATTTGCTCTCAGAGGGTCTGAGAGAGCCCCTAGCCTCACACTGCGAGCCCACCAGGCCCAGCGGGTGACTGACCGCCAAAACCAATAGCAGGAGCACTTGAGGAAACGACCCCATGCCAGTCCTGCGGGGGCTGGTCACTGTATGGAGCCCTGCATCATACCCCACACACTTGAAATCCAAAGCAGTTCCCTTTTTCAAGAACAGACATGAGCAACCCCATCCCTCCCAGCTCACAGGCAACACCCACAGCAAGACCCACTTTCTATGTGAGGATGCTTTCAAGATTCTGAATCAGAGCTGTACTGAAAGGGGGAGGTAGGGGAAGAAGGGAGGAGGCCGGCCACTCTGAGACTTCCAGCAACCCCTCTAGTGATCCCGGTGGGGATCACTTCACCCCAGTCACCCCAAACATAAGGGCTCACCGGTACTGTGACCACCTCCACTATCGGCTTACTCACCAAAGTAATCAGCCTTGGGGTGGGCGTCCATCTCCCGCTCTAGACGCTGGGTGAGGGCTTCTAACTTCAATTCGGCGGCCGAGGGCCCAAGCTCCGGGCCTGGGGTGAGGGTCTGGCAGGGCAGCCTCACTCTGGGGGGACTGGCACCCTCAGGGAGCACAGGTCCCAAGCTGCCATCAGGGGACCTGCCTGGGGGCCCTTCCTTACTTGACAGCTCGGGCGGGGTACCCATCGCTGAATGGACCAGGCTGGCAGAGCTGAGCTTGGGCCCAATGCCAGGATCTGTGCTGCCTGGTCCTGGGGCTCCATCCACCTGCAGACTGTCAGCTCGAGCAGCCAAGGATGCCTCTGGGCTGGAATGGTAAGATTTGGGCCCATCCTGGAACCAAGGTGGAGGGTCCACGGAGGGTTTGGGCATCAAGCCTGACACATCCCTCCCCGGCCCTGAGACCATTCGTGGAATTCCTCTTTGGGCCGCAGGGGCTGCAAAAGACGAGGTCCGGGTCTGAGCAGGAACTAGGGGGGCACCGTTCTCCGGGCCTGGGGAAGGCAGATGGGTGCTGACCCTCTGGGAGGAGGCGGTGGCCCACAGGCCCCCCACGGCCCCATCGTGGCCACTCTCAAGCCCCCGGCTAGAGCTCAGCAAGGGCTGTGGCTGGTACACAGGGTGGTCCCTGGAGGGTGCAGGCGGTGGTGGGTCAACCCCTCCAGGGCGAGGCCACTGGCCGCCTCCCGCCCTGATGCCAGAGGGCACTCCGGGTTCTGTGCTCCACTTGGGACTTGCCAGGGAGACGTTGTCGTAGTAGTCCCCGTGGGTGAGGCAGGCGGGATCCTCGCAGGGACCCGAGCGGGGGACAGCCGTCACGGGCCCCTCCTGGGAAACACAGTCCTGGCTGCCCAGCCGGGCGCCCCGGAGGAAGGGTCTGGGAGGGGCTGGGTGCACGGGCGGCCCCGTGGTGCCCACCGACGCGGTCCCGGGGGCCCCGGTGGAGGCGGCCAGAGGGGGCTTGGCCGCACCGTCCCGGGCAGGCCTGCTGCCCGGGCGGCCCCCGCCGTTGGCCGGTCCGCAGCTGCCCCGGGCCAGGCTCTCCTCCTGCAGGCGCTGCTGCTGCTGCTGCTGGAGGTGGATCTTGGCCATCTTGGTGGCAAACACCCGGCGCGTCTCCTCGAACTCCGGGTTGTTGCCCGCCCCCTTGTCCACGCGGAAGAGTCCGTCCTTGGAAGCCTCGTACATGTTCAGGTCCTCGATGAACTTGCTGGCCTCCAGGCCCAGGTCGTCGTACTTGTCCATGTCGCCGGGGGGTCGGTGCGACGGGACAGGAGCCGCGGTCGGTGGTGGTGGTGGTGGTGGTGGTGGGGGTTGGTGCTGCTCAGGTCCAGTCCCGGACCGGCGGGACGGTCATGCCCCGGGCGCGCGCGCGCTCGGGCCCCCCGGAACCCAGGCGGTGCCCACGTGGGGGGCGCCCGCGGTGCCCGCGGTTTCAAACCATCAAAGAAAAGTCGGAGAGAAGTTGGCGGGGACGCACATCCTCCGCGGGCCAAGCCGGAACCGCGCGGACCAGGGCTCCCGCCGCGGGCCGGGGTCCGGGTCCCCGCCTGCCGGGTCCGGGGTGGCGCGGGGCGGGCGGCGGCGCGGACACGTCCCGGGCCGAGCCGGGAAGGCGGCGCGGGCGGCCTATTGTCCGGGCGGCGGGCGGGCGGGCGGGCGGGCGCGCGCGGGCCGGACGGCGGGACGCGGAAGTGAGTGCACCGGACGCCGGGCCAGCCAGCCAGCCAGCCAGCAGCGCCCTCCCGGCCCGGCACGTCCCGGCGGGGCGCCCAGCCTGGGGGCGGAGCGGGCGGCCGCGGGGCGGGGCGGGGGCCGCGCCCCACCCCACTCCACCCGGGCAGGCGGCCCCGGCGCACCCCGCACCCCGGCAGGCCCGCCCCCACTCCGCCGCCCGCACCCCCAACGGGCTGGCACCCGACTCCGCCCGCACCCGCAACGGGCCGGCACCCCACTCCACCCCACCCCACACTCACTCACTCACTCCATCCCCCGGCAGGCCCGCGCCCCCCCACTCCGCCCGCATCCTCCCCCCAACAGGACGGCACCCCACTCCACCCACACCCCCGCAGGCCCGCCCCCACTCCGCCCGCCCGCACCCCAACGGGCTGGCACCCGACTCCGCCCGCACCCGCAACGGGCCGGCACCCCACTCCACCCACACCCCCGGCAGGCCCGCCCCCCACTCCGCCCTTACCTCTGGCAGGCCCACGCCCCACTCCACCCGCACCCTCCTCCAACCAACCCCACTCCACCCGCATCCCACTCCACCCATCCCGCAGGCCAGCACCCCCAGCACCCCGCACCCACTCCACCCTGCACTCACTCCAGGCCCCCCCCCAATGCCTGCTTCCCCCTCCACACACCATCCTGCACTACTTTCCACCCCCCACCCCCACAGGTCCGTCCTCCACTCCAACCCCCACCCTAGCCCGCAGATCTGTAGGAGTAGTTGTGAGTCTCCTGCAGGCTTCTCTGTCTCCCGCCTCAGCCCAGCTCCTCCTGCAGGCCCAGGATGCACAGAGAGGAGCTGAAGAGAGTTCGGAGGCCTCCTGTTAGTCACATCACTGTGCCTCAGTTTCCCAGGTGGGAAACTTAACCCCTGGGGTTGCTCAAGGCCCCTCTTTCTAGGCAGCGCCTGTCCGGCTCAAGGTGGGCAGTTGGTGGTATGGGGTAGGTAAGGAGCTGGGGTGATACCCATGGGTTGCCCAAAGTCCTTTTTTGACAGGGAGGAAGGAAGGACTGGCCAGCGAAGGGTGAGAGCCTGTTCCCGGGAACACACACAGTGTTTTGTGAGAAGGATGTTGGGGTCTGAGTTTGTATTTTCTGTTTTTATTTGCTCCTGGAGGTGCTGGTGTTCACGGCTCTGGGCTTGGGGTCACAGGACCATGGGTTGCTGCAGATGCAGCCAAGTCAGGGGCATGCTAGATGAGAACCTTAACCACTAAGCTCTCTCTCCAGCCCCCAGAGCACATACCTTTGAGGTCCTCAGTGCAGAAATAAAAACTTGTGCCCTGGTAGTTAGTTGCTTATTCTCTCTCTCTCTCTCTCTCTCTCTCTCTCTCTCTCTCTCTCTCTCTCTCTCTTTCTCTCTCTCTCTCTCTCTCCCCCCTCTCTTTCCCTCTCTCCCTCCCTCCGCAAGTTCTGACTCCTGAGTGCCTCCCACTTGTTGGAAACTTTCCCCGCAGCAACTCCAACATGCCCCAGGAAAGGTTTCATTTTCCACACAGCAGCTGGAGTGATCCTGAGGCAAATATCAGATGAGTTGCTTCCTTGCTGACACCTGCAAAGTTTACTCCAGTTTTCAACCAACAATGGCCTTCCCAATGGGAGGGTCACCTTCCTCTTCCCTCTGGCTGGGATCCCCTTGCTGTCCTGCTCTCCCTGCTGGAGTTTCCTGGGTGTGCCCAGAGCCTGCCCTTGAACTTCCTCCTTGGCCAGTACTTTCTTCCCTGGGGCCTTCTTTTTCACACCCTATCAGTTACAATCCTGTAATTATTTATCTCTGTGAGTTTGGGAGTGATTGGCTGGTTGTCTGCCTCATTAGCACACATCTGCATGCCCAGTGTCTGGCGCCTAATGAAGAAGAAGTAAATCAGTGAATCGATCTGCCAGGATTATGACAAGGAATTAAGGGAATAGACATGAAAGTGCTTAGTATCCTGTAAATGCAAAGTATGGTTCACAGGCCAGTGGGCTGGAGTCACCAAGATTCCCGTTGAAAATGCAGAACCCTGGGCTGGAGCAATAGCACAGAGGATAGGGCATTTGCCTTGCACGCGGCTGACCCGGGTTCCATTCCCAGCATCCCATATGGTTCCCCGAGCACCACCAGAAGTGATTCCTGAGTGCAGAGCCAGGAATAACCCCTGAGCATTGCCGGGTACAAACCCCACCCAAAAAAAATAAATAAATAAATAAGAAAATGCAGAACCCATCTACTGAATCCCAGTCTGCCTCTTAACAGGAGTCCTAGTGCTTTGTTTTCTCAAACAGTCAAGTTTGAGAAGTGTCAGTAAGAACTTCACTCTCCTGCTCTAGAGGCAGGCAGGGGGTGGGGGGTGAGGGGTGATGGGAGGGAACCTGGGGACACAGGTGCTGGGAAACGTACACTGGTGGAGAGATGGGTGTTGGAACGCTGTATGACTGAAATGCAATCATAAACAGCTTTGTAAGGGCCTATCTCACAGTGATTCTATTTAAAAACTTAAAAAAAAAGAATGGCACTAAAATAAGGTATTTTCACATTTGACAAATCATTTTTAAAAGTTTTATTCTATTAATCTTTTGCTTTTTAATCAACAAAGGTGATAAATGTTTGTGATAGCAACTTTGAATAGCACAGAGATTCATAATCTTTTATTTTGTTTGGGGGCCGTACCCAGCTACACTCAGGGCTTACTCCTGGCTCTGTGCTCAAGTCCTCAAGGATCACTCCTGATAGGGCTCTACAGGGAAACTTGAGGATGCTGGGAATTGAACCCAGGTTGACTGCGCACAAATCAAGTGCCCTACCTGTTATACTGTCTCCCCAGCCCTGCCTACTCTCTTTAAGGTGCTAGAGAGGTAGTCACTGCCACTGTCACTGTCCTCCTGTTGTTCGTCAATTTGCTCAAGCAGGCACCAGTAACGTCTCACAACAAATTATGAGACTTGTTACTGTTTTTGGCATATCTAATATGTTACAGGGAGCTTGCCAGGCTTCGCCGTGCGGGAGAGATACTCTCGGTAGATTGCCGGGGATGGAGGAATCAAACCCAGGTCAGCGGAATGCACAGCAAACGCCCTACCCACTGTACTATCGCTCCAGCCCAGAGAGATAGTACAGGAGGTAAATGCTTGTCTTACATTTACCTTACCCCAGATTGGTGCCTGGTACCACAAAGGAAATCTGAGCATTGGAAGGAATAACCCTTGAGCACAGTCAAAATAGCCCCTGAGCACTGCCATATATGGCCCAAAATCCCATCTGCTGCCCCCCCAAAAGTTTCCCACTACCCACTTGTTCAAAGGTAATCATTATAAAAACAGCTTGTTGGTATTCAGTAATACTGGTTAATTAATAACCAGACTTAGTCATAAACTGAGTCATTTTCTTATGAAATTTTCGAACAAGGTTCTCAAACATGGCCCCAAACCAACAGCGCCAGCATCAGGTAGAATTGGTGTAGAGAAGCAGTTCCCAAACCTGAACTTGGATCAGAACTCCTTAGGGAGGGCTAGAGAGATAGTTCAGAAGCAAGGCACTTGCCGTGTTGTGCAGCCGGCCTCAATTTGAGCCCCAGCACCACCTACAGTCTACCAAACCCCATCAGGAGTAAACCCCTGAGCACTTTGGTGTGACTTAAAAATAAAAAAATTCTTTAAGAAGCTCTTTAAAACCCTGAGTGCCAGAAGAAGGATCAAGTGGTTTGATCCCTGACACTGCATGGTCCTGGTAGGCTCTGAGCACACCTGCTATGGCCCCCACAACAATAAAAGCAAAATCCAAACACTGCTGGGACCCAGCATCTCCAGTTTCTGATTCACAGCTGGATGTGAGGATAAGGGGCTAAGAGCCTGCGGGGCCCCAGGTAAGGCTGAGGCTGCAGTTCCCAGAGCTACCAATCTAGAGGCACCCGCTCACTTCCTCCAGGCCCTGGGACTCACACTCAGGCTTGAAGGCAGCTCTCAGAGTGGACCCCTGGGGCCCATTTTCCCTGACCTCCCTCCCGGTACTGGGGAGTGCTGGGAACACTTGACCATCTGCAAGTACTGCAAGTCCGAAGTTAGCCTTCTGTGGGCTTCCTTCAATGCCACAGACACCGACCAGGGCCTCCCCAGCAAGTCATCCTGGGTGGCCTCCTGGGCTCATAATCCTTGCCCCACCCCACCCCCTCTTGGCTGGCCTGCAGTGCTCAGAAGCCAGGGACTTGGCTCCCCACTTCCCCCACAATTCTAGAAGCAGATGTACCAACTAAACACAGATGCCAAAACTCATTGCCCATGTATTTCCAGGAAATATGTCCCTCTTCATCAGCAGGGACACCGAAACTTACAAAAGTAGTGCCTCGCGAATGCCAAACCAGCACTGGAAGGGGACTTGGAAATGCAGGAAAGGACCAGGGAGGCCCCTGGATGTCTGAGCTGGTTTTTTGTTGTTGTTGTTGTTGCTGTTGCTGTTGTTGTTGCTGCTGCTGCTGCTGCTGCTTTTTGCTTTTTGGGTCACACCCGGAGATGCACAGGGGTTACTCCTGGCTCTGCACTCAGGAATCATCCCTGGCGGTGCTCAGGGGACCACAGGGGATGCTAGGAATCAAACCTGGGTCGGCCGCATGCAAGGCAAATGCCCTACTCACTGTGCTATTGCTCCAGCCCCTGTCTGAGCTGTTTTACACTGAAAGATAGGCGTGCTCTCAGATTCTGGGTCTGGCATCTAGAATCCCAGCTGGCCAGCTTTGTTGGTTCTGCATGCTTGGGAACATCTGTTGATGACTATCTCAAAAATGTGTTAATACTTGCACACCCGTTGTTTAAAAAGCAAAACACTGAAGCGCTAAGTATTTTTATCAGTTGGTAGGTGGAACACGGTTCTGTGTTAAGTGTTTACTAGGAAGGTTTTATTTTGCTTTGTTTTGTGGAGTGAAAAGTGTTCTCCCAACGAATTCATTCCAAGGTGCTGCCCCTCCCCTGGGCCCTGCCTAGAACTGGGGTCTCTAGTCACACCCAGCTCTGCCCGAGTTCCCGTGTCTCACTTCTTGAGCACAGGGTACAAACATGGCCTGCCATGAACACACTTATGAAGTGTGGAATTTCCAGCTGGGCCTGTCCAGAATTGCTGTCACATTTCTCAGCCTGTGTCCTTCGTGGCTCCACATTCCAGCAGCAGCCCGAGCCACGCTGAGAGCCAGATTCTTGGCGGAATCGGCCTTTTGCTACCTCTGTTCACTGATTTTCCTTTCTCCCGCCTATCCACCTCACCACCCTGACTTCTCTCTCTGCCACCCCTGGCGTCTGCACTCCTTCACTAGCTGAACGGATGTCCCTGCACTCCATCAGTATCTGGGACCAATTCTTGGTGCTGCAGATGGGATAGGGAATGAAATACACTTGTCTGTCCGGTGTGAGTTTACGTGCCAATACTGGGATGGAGAGTGGACCATTAACAAAAGAGAAACATACCTGAGAGCATAGCAGGAGACTGGGGGGGGGAGCATGAAGGGCTAGAGCTCATGGATGAGGACCCCCAGTTTCTTCCCTGACACTTTATGGTCCCTAAAAGACTATTGAATGTGTCTTCTAAACCAAAACTAACCAATCAACCAACAAGTGCCAGAGGAGTGACAGGGATGGGGCGGGAATAATGCAGCAGCAGGAGACATAGGTGGGGGACACTTTTAAATAAAATGTAATGGCCAGATGAGGGCAACACTAAGAAAGTGAGCCCCTGTACAAGGACTCGAAGAGCAAAGGGAAGGAAATTGTTGGAGACTTCCTGGATGAGGCAGCTCCTTTCAGGGCTTCTGCTGGGTGCAGTGGCACACGGATATGTGCCACCAACAGAGGGTTTTGGTGATTTTTTTCTTAAATGTGAGATATGGCATGTTCCTGTGCTGATGGGAAGGAGCCTGTCCGGAAGACAGTAATGCTAGAGAGAGGATTCTTGTAGAGGGGCAGTGTTGTGAGCACGTCTCATCGGTGGTGCCCAGGAGGATGGATCTGGGCAGGAATCCAGAAATGAGTTCATAGGCATTGAAATCTCTGAGCGATAGAGAGGAGGCTCTGAAGATTGATTTTTCCAGTGAGGATAGAACAGAAGGAGGGGTGGAGGGCCACTACAGGGGTTCAGGAGTTCACTTCGCATGTGGTGTCAGCAATCAAACCTGTGTTTGCCACACATCACTTCAGGCCTTTGAGCTATCTCCTTGGCCCCAAACATGTTCTTCAAATATTCTTTATGTATTTAGCACCCACCACTCCCACATAATGACCGTTCATCAGACATAGCCCTCATTTACCTCCACTCCACACCTTCCCCCTTTATAGTCATATCCTCAAAAAGACAAGATATAGGTTGCTGTGTGAAATAGAAGTTCAATCCCTGGTACCACATTTAGTCCCAGAGCATCAATAGGGCTCACTCCTGAGCACAGAATCAGAAACAGCTTCAGAGCACCACCAACATTCCCCCCCCCTTCCCCAAATAGTAAGGAAAAGGAGTCCTCTGAGAGTGAGGCCTAGAGAGCAACTATGGGGAACCCACCATCTGTGGGAGCAGGGAAGGGAGGGAGTGGCTTGAAGTAGTGTGATGGGGTTACAAACAACTCCCCCCATCCCTCAGATTCTGGCCAGACAGCATGGTGGCATGTTGGCCTCCAGCCCAGGTCCAGCTGCTCAGATGTGGGAATGGAGCAGTCTGAGAGTCGGACCTCCCCAGGGCTGGCTTTTACCATGCAAGTGCAGAAGAGCTAGAATGGGTAAGGGAGCTGCCGCTGCTTCTCCCTGGCACCCTATTCCTCCTATATCCATACAATTACAGTCCCCAGGGCTTCATCAAGGGCCCTTTTTCTGGGAGTCTTCCCCAATGCCACCATCAACATGCCTCTCCTCTCAGGAATGCAGATCTTTCCCAGCTATCTTCGCTCATTTGTCCTTTGCCATGCCTGGCACAGAGCCTGGCATGTGTGAGCTCCCACCCGACAGATGCTTCGAAAATGAATGAACAAGTCACAGCAGGAAAGGGCAGACAGGTGTTACTATCTACCAGTATAAAAATCTTAGGGGACTTAGTGGTGATCCCGATTTGGAGAAACAGAGGCGGGCGTATGGTACCTCATGGAACTCACGTGTTATTGCAAATCTTCTGGAGATCTCACTGGATTCTCTGGTGCCAAGCATTTGATCTACTTCCTATATCTTGTCTTTTTGAGGATATGACTATAAAGGGGGAAGGTGTGGAGTGGAGGTAAATGGGGGGGGGTGTCTAATGAATGGTCATTATGTGGGAGTGGTGGGTGCTAAATATATAAAGAATATTTGAAGAAAATGTTTGGGGCCAAGGAGATAGCTCAAAGGCCTGAAGTGATGTGTGGCAAACACAGGGTCCCAGCTTTGATTGCTGACACCACATGGCTTTCTGAGCAGCCCTCAGATAACCTTAGTGGCCCCCAGACTCACTGGGGAAGACACGCTGGAATATGTTTGTGTGCATATATAAGTGTGTGTGTGTGTGTGTGTGTGTAAAGAATTATTGACTGGCGTGCTTTGAAAAAAATCCCTGTTTAGTAGACGACAGAAAGCCAACGGTGCTCAGCCAACCTATGAAATTCAGGGGCCCTTGAGGCAAAGGGCCCCATCTTTAGACAGAGCCCTGCTTATTTTGCAGTGAACTGAAAGAGCCTTTCTGTCACTTTCTCTTGGCTACAGGGACTGGCCCTGCACACAATGTGGTATGTGTCCTGGAGCTGGAGGGCCACTTCAGGGAGCCCTCTGAAAAGAACCTTTATATTTCAGCACAGCAGATGGACGAAGAATTAAGAAGCCAGGTTCCTTTGGGCTCTTTCCATCCCACTGATGCTGAGAGCAGGCCAGGAAACGCTGGCCCCCTCCAAATCTGTTTCCTGAACCGGGGCTGGGCAGGCCCCAAGTCTCACGGAATTGCCCCAAGAGTGAAGAGCGGCAGCTGGGAGGAAGGTCCTTCCCAGTGCTTCTACTCAGCCTTTGTGTCCGGATCTGTGGGCCTGGAATGCTGCCCGGGCCGGACCCAGATATTCAGACCCTGGCCTGGCGTGCTGAGTGTGCAGCCCTCACCACACGGCTGGAGCCCCCTCTTTCCCAGGCTTGGCCCTTCACCCCTGCTCTTCCACCACACAGGAAGGCCCAGCTGGAGGCATGTGCCTGCCATAGGACCCCACGTGGCTCCCACACACCCACAGGGAGCGAGGCTGCCTGCTGGCCCCAGTCCAGCTCTCCGAGGCCATCTGCACGGAGCACAGCTGAAGACGTGTAACAGGACAGGGTGAGTTGGAGGGCTGGTTCCTGAACCAGCGCCAGCCTCAGCTCACTCAGCGTTTTGGAAAAAATCAGTAATATATGCATGTGGCTTATACTTTAAAAGGGCAAATGATTCCAGAGTGAAGAGAGGGGAGCCCTCCCACCCCTGACCCTTCCTCCAGAGCGAGGGACATGGACACGGGCAACTTTTGTTCAATGCAGAAAGTAAAAGCGTATGGCCCCTTGCTTTTTGCACTTCCGAGAATTCTTGGAGTCTTTTTCCATCATTTCACATGCAGCTGTTTCATTCCTTTAGAAGGCTAATATTTCTGTCTGATGAGTCATGGGCTTCTTCTTCTTCTTCTTCTTTTTATTTTTTATTTATTTTTTATTTTTAGGGGCTGTGCTCAGGGCTTAGACCTGGTATTGTGCTAAGGGGCCACTCCTTTTTTAAAATTTTTAAAAACTTTTTATTTTTTAATGAATCACCATGAGGTGCAGTTACAGACTTACATCTCAGTTATACAATGCTTACGTTTCAGTTATACAATGATCAAGTACCCATCCCTCCACCAGTGTCCATTCTCCACCACCAATGTTCCCTCCCATCACCCCCACCTCATCCTCCCCACCCTACCCCGCCTCTGTGGCAGGGCATTCCCTTTTGCTTGCTCTCTCTCTCTCTCTCTCTCTCTCTCTCTCTCTCTCTCTCTCTCTCTCTCTCTCTCTCTTTCTCTCTCCCTCCTTTTGGGTGTTGTGGTTTGCAATATACTTTCAGCTCACATCTCCCATCCTGAGTGGGCCCTCCAAGCACCCTTTACTTGGTGGTCTAAGGGGCCACTCCTGTGGTGCTCAGGGACCGCCTGTGGTGCCAGGGAGGGAACCATGGTTGGTCATGGGCAAGGCAAGAGCCTTCCCCCTGCACTATCTCTCCAGCCCTGAGCATAGATTTCTTACATAGGTCCCCTATCCATAGAACAAGCTGCTTCCACATCAATGCTATTACATAAACCACAGCATGAGTGACTTGTAAACCCGCCACACCTGTGCAAGCATCTGTGGGATAAACCACAAGGCACGTAGAGACTGGAGAACACCAAGCTGTTGAAATGACTTGGTTCCCTGGATTTCCTCATGGACACCAAGGAGGCCTGCCTTGCTCTACGTGGTCACCAGCTCACTGGGGTCTGAGATTAGGTCCTTTGTTTGATCATAACAAGAACAGCGAGGATGTTACCCCATCCCAGCACCACTCTTCACAGCCCACGTGTGCTGCAGTGCTTAATCCTCCCAACAATTCAGGACAGAGTCTTGGTTACTCACTCCTTTATACAGAAAAGGACGGTGAGGTGCAGAGGAATCTGTAAGGAAATAACGTTCTACAGTTTGGAGGCAGTGGATGTGGGAGCCTCTTCCCCACAAATTCTCCTCCTAATAAATTCTCCTGAGTGAAATCTTGGCCTTTGAGGTCCTCTGACACTGTGCCATTGTGTATTTCAGCACTGCTTGCCTGTGAAACCCCGGTGGGAACCATGTCTTATGTTTTCAGATCCACCAAGTGCACCAGCAGGATGCTGTACTTGACTGTAAGTTCTGGGAGAACAGGAATGGGGTCTGCCTAATTCACCCTGGTTCTTTGCTCAATTGAACATTATTGAGTTTGATGAATGAATATCATCCTGGATAATAATAATGATAATAACAGCTGACATTTATGAAGCACCAGCTAAGAGTTTGCTGTAATTCTATGTCATTTAATCCTCACAAGAGCTCTCTAAGATAAATCTCATTATTACTTCACTTTACAGTAGGAAAAGTGCCTCACAGAGGTTAAAAGGGGAGGCAGTTGTTCTCTGGAGGGCCACTCCTGAGTGATTTCTAGTCTGAACAGACACAGCACTGAATCTTAGCCAAAAGGCTATGAAGTGATTGCCCTGAGGGATGGCTGAACCTGTATGTTAATGCATAAATTTTCCACCTTAGAACTGATCTCCCCTAAGTCAAGCAGAAGATAGCAGCCACATATCTGTTTATTTTTTCTTTTTAAAAATCAATAATGGGTGACCTCCCCCCACCTCCTGTATTCTTGGAACCCCAGCAGCCACACCCATGTCCTACCACTGCCATCATGTAAGCTCATTTACCGGCCTGGTTCGGTTCCAGAGACTCATAATTAAATCTCGAAAGAAATAAAATCAAATAGCTGCAAAACTTTCTCAGGTAACCGGTCCTGGCTGAAACCTCTGGGGTGATCTCAGGAGGGGGCAGACCATATTCCTGCCCTACAAAGCCCTGGAGTTTACATCCGACAGCTGCTGCCATGCCTCTGACTGGCCTGCCCAGTTAAAGATTCTGGATTTTCTGGAGCAAGTTTCCCAAACTCTATGATACCACCATCTCGGTAGGAGCTCACCAGCGTAGATGGGAATGTAACGTGAAAACTAACTAATCTCAACTCACAAAAACATTAACACAGAAGGCATAACTAGCAACAACAGCTTAGTAAACCCTCAGACAAGAACTTAATGTCCCCATGGTGAGATACAACAAGTTTCAACAAATTTTTATGACAACAAACATTTTCTTTTATGGGAGCATTTTTATTATCATTTCATTAGCCATTTATTGATAACAAGCATTATAAAATAAATTGTTGTGGACCTGCTATGGGGGCAGGCTTTGGGGTAGTTGGGAAAATGGAAGCAATGGTGGAGGGAAGGTGACAGTGGTGGTGGGATTGGCATCGGAATACTAATACCTGTAACAAATCATCATGAGGGGTTAGAGCGATAGTACAGCGGGTAGGGCATTTGCCTTGCCACAGCTGACTCAGGTTTGATCCCTAGCATCCCATAGGGTCCCCCAAGCACTGTCAAGAGTAATTCCTGAGAACAGAGCCAGGAGTAAGCCCTGGTATTGTTGGGTGTAGCCAAAAAAGACAAAAAGGCAAAAAAAAAAAAAAGCATCAGGAACAACTTTGTAAACCATGATGTTTAAATAAAGTGGGGAGAGGGGGAAGAAAAGAATCTCAAAAAACAACAAAATTTTTAAAAAATCAATAAACTTTATTTTTCACAACAGTTTTAATTAAATGGAAGGACACTTTGTGTACTCAAAATTTTGTGCTGGAGGGCCAGGGCCCTCAAAGGGCTGGAATTCCTGCTGTGATGACATGAACCCTAAATTCAATTTTTGGTACCACATTTTCCTACAACACTGCTCAGAGCAACCCTCCAGCCCCTCACTGTACACAGTGGAACACCACTGGGTACGGCCCCTAAACAGAAACAAAAAGCAGTACAGGGGGCTGGAGCAATAGCACAGAAGGTAGGGCATTTGCTTTTCATGCAGCCCATCTGGGTTTGATTCCCAGCATCCCGTATGTACCGCCAGGGGTAATTGCTGAGTGCAGAGCTGGGAGTAACCCCTGTGCATCGCCGGGTGTAACCCAAAAAGAAAAAAAAAGTACACGGTGAAATTTCATAGGGAAATTGAATGCAGCATACAGAGATTTCCCATGTATCTCCTGATCTCATATACCCAAATCCTCCTTATTTCAACAGCATTCTCCACTATCCACATCCTGCACCAAAGTGGTGTATTTGTTGCAATGAACATGTGTTGACTCATCAGTATTACTCAACATCTCTAGTTTACATGCGGGTTTGCTTTTGGTGCTGTGTGTTTTCTGGTTTGATACATATCTGGTATCTACCATTGTCGTAGCAGAATAGTCTCATTGCCCTAAAAATCCTATGCTTTTCCTATTTATCTCTCCTTCTGACCCCTGACAATCCACTGATTTTTTTTTATCCACTGATTTTTTTTTCTTTTTGGGTCACACCTGGCAATGCACCGGGGTTACTCCTGGCTCTGCACTCAGGAGTTACTCCTGGCGGTGCTCAGGGGACCATATGAGATGCTGGGAATCGAACCTGGGTCGGCTGCGTGCAAGGCAAACGCCCTACCCGCTGTGCTATCTCTCCAGCCCCCCACTGATTTTTTTAAAAAAATGTTTCTGTAGTTTTTCCTCTTCCAGAATGTTCTTACAGTTGAAATTATATAGCTGGAATCTTTGAGAAGAATGTAAAGTATGCAGGCTTTTCAGATTGACTTCTTTCACTTAAAAATGCACATTTAAAGCTGCTTTATGGCTTTTCAGAACTTGAGAGCTTGTTTGTTTTCAGCACTGAATGGGTTCCTGTTGTCTGGATATACCATAAATCTTTTTATGTACTCATCTTGTCCAACAAAATGAAGGACATCTTGTTGCTTTCCAGTTTTAGCAATTCTGAACAAAGCTACTAAAAACATTTGGGTACTTTTTTTCCATGGATGTAAATATTTTGATTAATTTGGGTAAATACCAAGGAATGTTATTTTTAGATTGAATGGTGGGAATACATTAAATTTTATGAGATCGCTAACTTGTCTTCCAAAGTGATTATGCCGTTTTGGGTTCCCACCAGCAATAGATGATTTCCTTTTGGGGAGTTGTTAGGCCAGGGGGTATTTCTAATTCTGTATTGGGGTTTGCTCTGGTGGTACTTGAGGAAACATGTGATGTGGTGCTGGGGATTGAACCTGGTGGGCCTTCTACATGCAAACCATACACTCAACCCATTGAGCCATCTCTCGGACCCAGCAAATAAGAGTGTCTTTTGCTTCACTTCCTTATCAGCATTTGGTATGGACAGTGTTCTGGATTTTGGTAATCCTCTTAGGTAGGCTGTGATCTCATTGTACTTTTACCTCATACTTTTACCTAATAAGACAGGATGTTGAACACATCATCTGCTTACTGCCATCTCTATATTTCTTTGGTCAGGTCGTTTGCCCATTTTCCCATTTCATTTTTCCTTTTTACGTTTTTGAATTGTAATTGTTCTTTTATATTTACATTTTAACTATATTTTAAATATATTCATTTGCAGGAGAAAAACATCTGAACATCAGGTACAGTCTGATCTGATCCACAATGACCCAACAGCAGTCACAACTCAATATGGATATATATTTCTAATAACATTCCTTTATCAGGTGCATCTTTTGTAAATGTTTTCTCTCAGTCTGTGGCTTGTCTTCTCATTCTTTTGACAATAGTTTTTTTAGAGCAAAAATTAAAAAATTTTGTTCTATGAATTTTACAGTGCTGGAGATTAGAGCCTCACACGTGAATGGTGAGTGCTCTCCCTCTGAGCTTATCTCCAACTCAAGATTTTCTTTTGGGTGGGTTGTGGGGGAAGGTGGGGGAAGGGTTGTTCGGCTCACATCCCGTGGTGTTCAGAGGCAATTCTGGCTCTGTGCTCGGGAGTGACCCCTGGTGGTACTCCAGGAAGTATATGCAGTACCTTGAATGACCCTCCCAAACACCCATCTCTAAGTAGCCTCTGAGTACTAGCAGTATCAGAGAGAGAGAGAAAGAAAGAAAGAAAGAAAGAAAGAAAGAAAGAAAGAAAGAAAGAAAGAGAGAGAAGGGAGGGAGGAGGGAAGGAGGAAGGAAGGAAGGAAGGAAGGAAGGAAGGAAGGAAGGAAGGAAGGAAGGAAGGAAGGAAGGAGTTTCATGCCTTTATCCCTATTACAGCCACAATGACCATATGGTATAAAAGAACTTCATATTTTAAAAGTCATAACTATACTGTGAGTATATGTTTTGTTTAAGTCTGAGTGTGTTAAACATACTGGTCTATTAAATGTAAATACGAGTGATTCCTGAGTACAGAGCATTGCCAGGGGTGGCCCAAAAATACATAAATAAATAAATAAATAATTTCATAACCTGGGTCCCTGTTTGAACTTCAAAGCATCTATAAACATTCTGAAATGATGTAATAAATTTTGAGAAAATTTAAAATTTAGTGAGAATTTTGTCAGGGAGAGGAATTCCCCAGCCCCCTCACGTCTTCTAAAGAGTACCAAAGGTTAGGAACCACTAGGTGACATGGCTTATGGCAGCAGTTACACCATGGTTTGTGATATCAGTCCTCTGCCACTGAGTGGTTTTCAATTCTTGGCTATCCTAATAGAATTATTCCCTTGAGATCCATTCCTACACGTGGGACAGAGGGAGCTGGCTCAATGGGATGAGCACGTGTTTGGCATGTGGAAAGCCCAGTTCAGTCCCTGCTACTTCATGATTCCTCCCTCTCCTATCACTACCAAAGAGATCCCCAAGCACAGAGTCAGGAATAGTACCTGAGCACCACCTGTTGTGACCCAAAACATCAACACAATCCTGAAAAAGCGATGCTAAGGCAAAAGGAATGTGCCACATCTTAAAGACTTTGGATACCACTGCCAAATTATACTAGGTGACTTGGAACAGGACATTTTGGTCTGAGAACAAGGAAATTGTGACAATTATACCGTCTTCCTGCATTCCCTGTTCTGCCTCCATCTCCCCCTCCCTACCCCCCACTCCACGCACCTTTCATTTTCTTCAGAACAGTAAAATTATCCCCATTTTACTGAGACGCTTCCTAAGACACAGAGAATTTCACCAACAAGCCCAGAGTCACACTGGGCTCAAGTCAGATTCAGATCCATTTGGTTCCCTGGAGGCTAGACTAGTGGGCTTCTCCTGCTTCCATTAGGATCTAGTCACTCATAAGTGATGAGGGCTGCTCAGCCTACCTTGAGGGAAAAGAAAGTGAACGGCAGGGTCCAGACACATGTGGCAGTGCACAAGGCCAGGAGAGAGAAGAACGGTGCTCAGGGAGCACCCGTCCTCACTCTCTCTGCTCAACACTTACTGACCATCGCCCACTCTCGGGCCCTGCAGGACTGTCCCCACACAGATTCCTGGGTTGGGACTCGATTGGCCTGCTTGGGGCCAGGAGATTCGCCAGCTGCCCTTCAACCCCCCTGGCTATGACTGCCTGCACACCCCAGCTCCAAAGTCTGTCAGGAGAGGTGAGGGCCAGGACTTCTAGGGTTTGTTCGTTCGAGAAGGAGGAGAATATGAGAATGTGACACGGAATCACTACACCGCCGAGTGTGAAGCCCGGGAGAGGAAAACAATCAGCCTTGGGTTATAAAGATCCAGTCCCAGCTGAGCAGGCCTGAAGCAGGGGTGCCACGAGAATTAAGGAAAGAGCCAGAAATCAGAAAAAGTGTGGGGTCAGGTGAGTGGCAGCCGTGGGGACCGCGAGCCCTGACTGTCCTCAGCTTGCTGGGTTGATTGCTTACAACCAGTAAGCATTAGGGCAACAAACATCCTTTGGCTGGATTAAACTTTTACAGAGTTTGCCCTCTACCAGTCATACTTTCATATCTGTTTTTTCATGTGTTTGTTTGTAGTGCCAGATACTGTACAAGCAAGGCTTGTGCTCTACCTCCAGCCATCTTCCCACCATCTGAGAGATTAAAGGGAGAGATTAAATATCTCTGACTCTGTCTTTCTGTCCTGTCTTTGTCTCCATGTCTCTGTCTCTGTCCTCTGTCTCTCTGTCTCTCTCTGTCTCTCTGTCTCTCTCTCTTTCTCTCTCTCTCTCCCTCTCTTGGGGTCTCGGGGTTTCTCTTTTTTTTTTTTAATTTTTACTAGTGAGACACCATGAGGTACAGTTGTAGACTTACAAATTTTTGTGCTTGGGTTTTAATTATACAATGATCAAATACCCATCCCTCCACTGGTGCCCATTTCCCACCACCACGGATCCCAGTATCCCTCCCACCCCCCATCCACCCTCAGGGTTTCTCTAGTTCTTGTAATGCAAACTTTTCTCTCCATACTATTTCTCCCAACATCCCCTTCCAGGTTCCTAGAAGTTACTTCACTCTCTTAATAAAATTCAGGGAATGTTCAGAGACCATGTCAGGGAGATAGCTACTAATTGAGGAATATCTAGAAGGTTGAGAAAAATAAGAAAAAAAAAACAGATATCAGATACCAGAGAAAAGCATTCCCTAGAAGGGAAGGCAGCACCCCAGTTCTGGGGAGAGGGGTTGTGAAGAGGACGGGCAGGGACAAGCCAGGTGACAATGGCCCCTTGCCAGAGTTTGCCACCGGGGCTTGTTAACAGGCACAATCTGAACTGAGCCTTGAAGAGATTCCTGTGCAGCTGGGTCAGGGGTGGTTTGGGACCGGGGTTGGCTGCCAAGGGGAGGAACTGAGGGGTGGACAAGAAGTCAGAAGGCCATTGGGGGAGATTGCTGGGAAGATGGAAGACAATGGGCAGAGGCCACTCCAGGTGCTCCAGGAGCTGAGGCAGACAGAGGTTGGATGGAGCTGAGGGAAAGAAGGAAAGAAGGTGATTCAGAGTCATCCTAAGCATCCTGCCAAAGCAACCAAGCTGACCTGGTGACAGGTGATGGTGGTTCATGGAAAAGAAGCAGATTTGAAGAGAAGCAGGGAAGGAGGGGTAAATCAAGAAAGGACAGAGACCCACTGGACTGGCCAGAGAAGAAGCTTGCTGGAACTACCTTGCACTTGCAGTCCCTGGAGTCTGACACCTGGGCAGTGAGAACACCTGGGCAAAACTCACCTGGGCATTGGGGATCTTTGAGGAGAAGAGGAGCTTGGGACCAAGTCCTGAGTTTCAGGAGAGAAAAGAGCAGAAAGGGGGGCCATGGGAAGGAGGAGCAGGAAAAGAGAGGAGCACATAAGTGAGATGAAGAGGGGGACAGGGACATGTGGAGTGAGTACCGTGATTTCTCCCAGCCTTGTGGGAGTAGGGGTGGGACCTATTTTATTTTGATATTAAGAAGTGGAGCTGGAGTGATGGAACAGAGGGTAGGGCCTTTGCCTTGCACACGGCCGACCTGGGTTCGATTCCTCTGCCCCTCTCAGAGAGCCCGGCAAGCTACTGAGAGTATCCCGCCCGCGCGGCAGAGCCTGGCAAGCTCCCTGTGGCGTATTCAATATGCCAAAAACAGTAACAAGTCTCACAATGAAGACATTACTGGTTCCCACTTGAGAAAATCGATGAACAATGGGAGGACAGTGCTACAGTAAGAAGTGGAAGGGGGAAGGCAGTAAGATAGGACAGGGGTTAAGGCACATATCTTGCATGTAGCCAACCCCAATTTGCTCCCCAGCACAGCACATGATCCCCTGAGCACTACCAGGGTCACTCCCAAGCACCAAGCCAGGACTAACACCCAAGCATCACTGGGTGTGGGCCCCCCAAACAATTAATCAACAAATATAAATGTCTATTGAAGAAAGATTTAGGGCTGGAGAGAGTACAGCAGATATAGCTTTTAACCTGACGGACCGAGGTTTGATCCCTGGCACTAATACTGATCAGGAGTGATCCCTGAATGCAGAGTCAGGACTAAGCCCTGAGGATCGCGGGGTGTGGCCTAAAAACCTCAGACATACACACACACACACACACACACACACACACACACACACACACACACACACTTAGTGGCTTCTCCTGGAAATCAGAGGGCCAGGGGACATTTCTGCCAAGCTGGTAAAGCAACATAAAAACAACACCTGTGCTATGACATCTTCATGAAGTGCCTTTAGGGGTGTGAGCTATGGAACTGACCCTCACAGCTATTGGGCAGCCCCCCGGGATACCTTGAGATGAGAAGCTGCCGCAGAGACAGGGAGCGAGGGCCTGCCTGGTGGGGAGCACTTCCTCCCCCCCCATAGGAAGCTGAATATTTTGGGGTCCTAACATCTTCACACTCACACTCCTCCCCTTCTTCACATCTCCACCTGGTGGAGATAAAAACAGTCGGGGGCCACACTCAGGGTCAGATCTGGTGGTTTTGAGACACCCAGTCTCAGACACAGAGCTGGAAAATCTGAGAAGTCCCAAAGCAATCACCCATGCCTGCTAAGAAACATTCCAAACTCAAGAAATAGATGCCCCCACCCCTCCCGGAGCTACCGAGGGGCCTTCAGACAGGCAGACCTCTTCAGAGGCCCCCTCGCTGAGTGTTGGGTAGGGGTGAGGCTGGAATTTTTCTTATCAAAGTAAATGGCCTTTTGGGTTGAAAATGATCTCATGACTTGATTTCTGGCTGAGACCACCCTGCTCTGAACCTCTGTAGCACAGAACTCCCACTCCTGGGAGGTGGGATGGAGTGGGACAGCTGCACCGTCACCCATGGGGGTTGCTCTAGTCCATTTATGTCAGTCCAGCCTCTCCCCCTCATAGAGGAGAGCGGGTTCTGATGCTGGGCGATGTCACAGTAGGCACAGCTGCCTCAGGTTCCAGGCGGGTGAGGCCACGTGGCCCAGCAGTGAGTGAGTGGGTAAGGACTGTCACTGTCCCCTCCTGCAGGCTCCTCCAGCAGGCAGCAGTGACCCGGGACTTCTCCAGACAGCACTCCAGCCTCCAGCTGCCTCCTCTCTCCCACCAGGGTGACACCCACAGGCGCCTCTTCCCAACCACCTCCATCTCCCTCCTCTTCCTCCCCTCATAGATCTTTTCTCCAACCAGTCTCTGACCTGCAGAATCCCACCTCAGCTTCCAGAAAACAGCTCCAGGTTGTGCTGCCTGGACAGCAAGTCCATCCTGGGGGACATAGGCCTGTCCATGATTGGGATCATCGCTCTGAAGAGCACACAGCATCCCATCCCCCAGTCCTGTCTTTGCAAAGCCTGCTGGGAAGTGCTGTTCCTGAGTCCCAGCCAGACGACATCCATATCCACCCAAGCAATGCTTAGGGGAGTGTCTCGAAGCCGGGGATTCACACAGACAAATGTGAGGCCACAAGTCACTTGACGATAAAAACCAGAAAGGGCCCTGGAGTATGGCTACCCTGTGCTTCCTCTTATCTGGAGGATGTGAGTTAGCTTCACCAGGGGCTCTGGGATCCTGGGGATCAGAGATCAGGGAAAGCAAGGGAGGGCAGGGAGCAGGACAGAGGAGGGGACAGCATGGTGTTGACCATTCACCTGGCACGCGGAACTTTCATGGCTCCCCTGGATTGAAAAGTCTGTTTCCTGACATCAGCAAGGACACTTTATGGTTCTTTCTAAGGTGAGGTGTGGCTCTGGGGTGAATGGAACAGACCCAGGGAAACTGATGTAGAAGTGATGTAGAAGAAAGAAGCCGAACGCAGGCAGAGGTGAGTGTGTGTCTACCCTGAAACCTTCAATCTGATTTTCTGTGGCAACAGAAGCATTGCAAGAGAAATGTGTGAGGACGGGGTTCCACAGGTGAGGCCAGGACCCACAGGACTGATGTCCTTAGGAGACAGAGACACCATCTCGTCTCAGAGGAGAGAGTCATGGGTCAACAGGCAGAGGCTGGATGGCCAAGGAACGTGAGTGCTGCAACCACTAGATGGTAGTTAGCAAGAGACAAGGGCGGCTCCTCCACGGAGTCTTCATCTCAGGGAGCTGCTGCTGATGTCTTCCTTCAGAACTTCTGGTCCCCAAAATCATGAGAGAATAAAGATTTATTTTTAAACCACTAAGGTTTCTGGGCCTTTAAAATGGCAGCCCCAGGAAACACCTCAGCACAGAAGCAAAAAGTAGCCTGTGGTGATCTTTCATCCGATTCAAACAGATCCAGGATCTTGTGAGGAGGGTCTGGGAGCTGTGTCGTAATAACATTTTGTTCCTTCAACACACACTGAATCAGCTTCTCTGCCGGCTCACCCCATATGCTGGGCATGTCATGCTGAGGTGCTCTGTGGCTCAGGGGCCATTGGGGGCTCCGTGGGGCTCAGGGACACACAGGCACAGCCTGCAGTTCCCGGAGAGGATGAAGCATCAAGGGCTATACGTGGTGCTGAGGGGAAGGACAGACACAGGCCCGAGGGCAGACCTGGCATAGAGTGGGGCTAGTCAGGGCGGAGCTTGGGGAGGAGGCAGCCGGGAAGCAGAGGAAGGGTGGCCGGTGTGAGGATGGCACAGGCAGCTCAGGTCAGAGAAGTGCCCAGCTGGAACTTATAGTGGGTGACTGAGCTCATGGGGCGAGGCCAAAGAGGATGGAAGAGAGGCAGCTTCCAGGGGCTGTGGCAGTTATGAACTCTGAGCTGATTCTAAATTTAGTGATATGTATGTATTTGGGCTGGAGCAATAGCACAGCGGGTAGGATGTTTGCCTTGCACGTGGCCGACCCAGGTTCAATTTCTCCGTCCATCTCGGAGAGCCTGGCAAGCTACCGAGAGTATCCTGTCCACACGGCAGAGCCTGGCAAGCTCCCCGTGGCATATTCGATATGTCAAAAACAGTAACAACAAGTCTCACAATGAAGACGTTACTGGTACTCACTCAAGCAAATCGATGAACAACGGGAGGATTGTGCTACAGTGCAGTGCAGTATATATTTGTGTGTGTGTCTGTGTAGTGTGTGTAAATGTGTGTGTCTGTGTGTCTGTGTAGTGTGTGTGCTGTGTGTATCTGTGTAGTGTGTGTATATGTCTGTGTAGTGTGTGTCTGTGTAGTGTGTGTCTGTGTGCCTGTGTGTGCATGTGCCTGGGATCAGATCCAGGGTCTCACGCATGCCAGGTGTGCACTCTATTGCTGAGCCGTACCTTGGGTTCTAAAATTGGGAGGAGGAAGAGGGAAGAGGGTGTGGGTGAAAGGTCATGAGGAGAGCAGTCACCAGCGACCCCAATCACCCCCAGCAGTGGTTGACCTTGCCTGGAAACCTGCCCTGTGGCCCCTCCTGCAAGTGGCTTTGCAGACCTTACACTGACTGCAGCAAAACTCAGGCATCTGGGTTCCAAATGGAGAGAAACATGAAGGAAAATGGAAATCCAAATCCAGGAAGTCTGGTCTCTGGGGGGGTTGGGGAGCTCTGCAAGGTCTTGAGTAACCTTGCTTAGAGGTGGTTTTGAGAGCTGAGCTTTGTGGGTTGCTCAACTCTCTCAGATCTGTGTGTGTGGGGAGGTGTCTCATCACTGTCTGGACAACAGGGGCCTGGGTAGAGAGGGAGGGAGGTGGAAGCCTGAGGGAGAGAGTCCCTGTGGGCTGTCACAGCTGGTGGCAGCGCTGACTCTGCAGACCCTCTTCTCCCAGGACACAAGAAGCCAAGATTTTTGGGAAAAGGGAAGCTTCCCCTGTAGCCTAGAACATCCCAATACCACAGAGCAGTTCTAGAAAGAAATTCTCAGCATCTCTGGGCTCGACTGAAGGTCTAACTCTCCTTTTTCACTATCTAGAATTCTTTCTTTCCTTATTTTGGGTTTTGGGACCACGCTCAGCAGTGTTCAGGAGTCACTTCTGGTGCTTATAAAGCCAAATGTGGTACTGGGAACTGAACCACAGCTGGACACATGCAAGGCAAGTGCCTTAGTTCCTGTACTATCTCTCTGGTCTATGAAGTAGGACTGGTTAGGTCTCCATTTTTATGTCTGTGTGCCTCTCATCTCTTAATAGTAGGTCTTCATTCTCTGCACTCATTATTTTGCATTCATAATGATAACAACCAGCAATCCTGAGTCTGCCAATATCCTGGGTTTCAAATAAATGCCTAGCTCTTAACATGGTTCTACTGGTTTCACTAACCTCCCCAACACACACACACACACACACTCACTAACTCCCCCCCAACACACACACACACCCCTCACATCCTGACCTCTTCATGGTCCCCTGCCCTCACTTTCTAAGTCTCTGTTACTCTTACCTTTCAGTTCCTTAAAGATGCTTAGTACTGTCCTGTTAGCCAGTGTCTGCACATGTCCCTTCTGCTGGAACCTTCCTAACTTCTAGGTAATTCTTGCTTGACTCCTGCTCAACCTCTGAAATCAGAGATTTCCATCGGTCCCCAAATGAAGGGAGAACCTCATTTTCTCCTCCCAAACACAAGTCAATATCCTGCTGTG
Organism: Sorex fumeus; assembly: GCF_029834395.1. Lineage (NCBI taxonomy): Eukaryota > Metazoa > Chordata > Mammalia > Eulipotyphla > Soricidae > Sorex > Sorex fumeus. The sequence goes on along the minus strand of NW_026606129.1, from coordinate 47,037,066 downwards.
CCACTGGGTATACTGTTACTGCATCTGTTCCATCTCCCCTGCCAGGGAACTCATACCTCCCCACTGGGATCCGTCATTCACACATTGGACCATCTTTTTCCTGCAGAATGGGTGGCCCTCACTCTCATCATGCATGGCTCATGACTTTGGGATGTCCCAGTGGAAATATCGCTGATGGAAACAAGCTTACCAAATGAAGCTGGGTGGGTGGCACAGTGCCATGGGTGAGAGAGGAAGGCCACCTCTGGGTCACCTGCTGCTCATCCCCACACTGTACTACTTCATAGTGGGATGCCTAAACCATCTTTTTCTTCTTTAAGGAGGACCCTTTGTTCCAAATAGATTTGAATGACCTACTCCCAAATATGCTTCTCCCCACAATAACCATCCTCAGGACCTGCCCGAGAGAGTCAATATGGGCTGCCATGCCTTGGCTCACTCTGTTATCTTCTTCCCATCATTGGAAAGAGAGTCATACCCACCAAAAGTATGAGGTCAAGGTCATTTCTGCTCAGGGATCAAGGGAAGACCCAGGTCAAAACACTGTTCTAAATGCTAAACATGCTGGCCCTCGTCAACCTAACTCCCCCAGAAATACGTTCACTCATCCCACAAATATGCATTCAAATGTTAACATCCGCCGCACCAGCGACCAGTATGGATTGATGGGGAACAGAGGGAGGTGAGACACAGTTCTTGTTCTTAAGGAACAGATGGAGAATAGGAGGGTAGGCATGAAGAAACAGGAGCGTCAATTGCCAAGTCATTCTGAGGTAATGGAGCAAAGACCTGAAGGAAGACGTGTGTAGCACCAAGGGTGAAGAAGATGAACACAGTGAGGCTCTGGGAGGCTTCCTGGAGGAACATCTTCTAGATCAACAGAGGTGGATGAGGGGACAAGGCAGCCGGCTCCCTGAGGTCTAATCCTATGGTTGTCCCCACTCTCATCCTCCTTGGGGTTCCCTCAGCTCTCCAAGTTCCTTTCCGTTCCTGCCTCAGGGGAAATGCCCACATGAAGGCAAGGGATTTGCTGGCTCTCGATGCCTGCTTCTCATTGTGCAACTCCAGACTTAAAATAAGCCCGTGCTGCTTCCTCCAGCAGCTCCCATTCTCTTTGCACAGCGGTCTCCTGTGACCTTTCCCAAAAGTTCCCTCCTCAGGGGACTTCTGACTGGGGTCATCAGTCCTGCTCTCAAAAAGCAAGACGCTGAATCACTCTCAGTTTGCCAGAAGCTTCTGGGCTCCAGCACCACCGGGGACTAATACTCCTCAAGGGGGACTCTGAGGCAGCCCAGGCTCAGGGGCCAGAACTCAAGCCTCATCTGAAAGGCTGAGCAGGAAGCCATCCAGTTGGAATATTTTTGATCCCAGGAGAGAGATTTTCAGACTGACACTGGGGGCTTCCCTCCAGTTTTTAGCTCACAAGACACCCGCAGACTATTTTTGGTGGTTATCTCTCCTAGGATCCCACAGACCAGCTAGCTGGCATGATTTTGTATTTAAGGAAATCAGTCTGTCAGTTGTATCTAGTAGCAAGTTCAAGGTCACAGAACCCAGGTGAGCCCAGAATCTGAAGGGAGTTCCAGCCTTCTCTGGGTCTGTACTGGCACCAGGTGAAGATCTTATTTGGCCTTAGTTCCTGTGCTCAAGAGGTGGGATTTTTTTTTAGCAGCCTTAGGACTAGTTGATTTTTATCTCTTCCCAAGAACTCTGCCATGGGGGGCACTTTCCTTGCTACCTGCCTCCCTGCTCTATATATCACCACATTTTTGTTTGTTGGTGTGCCAGTTCCAAATCGATGAACAACGGGAGAACCGTGACCGTGACCGTGGTGAGCCAGTCCGCAGGTGCTCAGTGACTACTACCAGTTCAGTACTTGGGGATTACTTCCAGCTTGGGATCAGACGTGGGCCTCCTACTTGCAAAGCACGTACTTCTGTCCACCCATTTTAGGTAATTTTCAGACACCACTGATTTTCAAGTGTGTCATTATCTTAAGTACACACAAATAAGCAAGAACTAAAATACTACCATGAAAACCATAATGTGATGTTTTTCTGCCAAGACCCCGGGGTCCACAAGATGTGCAGGAAAATGTGTGATAGCCACAGGTGACCCCATAGTCCAGTGGCCAGCAGCAGAGTCCCGTGGCTCCTACTATAGGAGGAGCATCATACCCTCACTCAAACCCCAGGGGTGACTTTCTCGGGGGAGGGGGGAGTGACTGGGGAGGCCCTGGGGAGGAACTCAGCATGTGAGCCCAGAAGACAGCAAAGGCTTCTGTGGCCGCAGTGCCATACGGTCCTTGTGATGCATCAAGAGGTGCAGATGAGAGTCCATCTCATGGTCTCTCCCCTCATGCTACCCTTAGAGGAGGTTTCTACCAGTACCCACTTCAGCACTCACAGCCAAAACGTAAGATCTGGGGTGCACCCCATTGGAATGGACGGGGTCCTGGAGAGCTCTATTCTGAGACCGAGGATGTGTGACTCAGGGTGTCCTGGGACTCACCCTTCCCAGGCCTCCCTGGGGTGGCCTCTGGGGCAGAGACCCGAACCTTCCTGACCCTCCCTTCCAGGTGCACCTTCTGCACTCATGACAGGTTGTAAAGAAATAAAAGAAGCCTCAAGTTCCTTCATCATTCCTTGCAGCTGCATGTTCCGTTGCTGCCCTTGAGGCCTGCGTGATTCTGGGAGGGCAGAGGTGACAGGGAGAGGTCAATATGTAAAATATATTGCTGGTTGAAGTATAATATGAGACTAACACCTAAGGACAGTAGAGATAAGAGCCAGGAGGATCACTGCATGATTTGGAAGCTGGCCCCACATGCTGGGGGAAAAGGCAGTTGGATGGAGAAAGAACCACTAAGTAAATGATGATTGGAGGGGTCACCTGGGATGGGAGATGTGTGTTGAATGTAGACCAAGGACCAAACATAATGGCCTCTTAGTATCTGTATTTCAAATCATCACTTAATCACTTAAAATCACTTAACTTCCCGTTAGTCGTCGATTTGCTCGAGCGGGCGCCAGTAACGTCTCCATTTGTCCCTGTCGCGTGCTAGTGTAGCCCAATGGCATCTGTTCGCTCCGGGAACATGAAGGGCCTCAAACCGATCGTTCATGATCTTCAGGAAGAAGTCTGACCATCTGGTAGGTGGGCGGCCACGCGGTCTCTTGACATCCCGTGGAATCCAATCAGTAACAGCTCTAGTTCAACGGTCGTCTTTAAATCTCATTACGTGACCAGCCCATCTGATTTTCGACACCTTGGCAAATGAGACAGCGTCCCTGATCCTTGATCGTCGACGGATGTCAGAACTCCGGATTCTTTCTCTCAATTGAGTGAAACGTGATATTCCAAGCATAGCTCTTTCTATTCTTCTTTGGGAGACCTGAATGGCGTTCTCATCTTGTTTGCGTAGGGCCCAGGTCTCTGAGGCATATGTTAATGCAGGAAGAACAGTGGAATCAAAGAGATGTGCCCGGAGCCGGAGGTTCTTCGTCCTCTTAGCTATTTCTTCGACGTTCTTGAAGGCGTTCCAAGCCGCTCTCTTCCTCCTGCGCAGCTCGGGTGCCAGGTCATTTGTCATGTTGACCTCTCGACCTAGGTACACATAGCTGTTGCATTCGGAGATGGTCGTTCCATTGAGAGCGAATGGGGCGTCAGGAACAAGGCTGTTTCTCATAAACATTGTCTTCGTAAGATTCAGCTGTAGTCCTACCTTTCCACACTCACGGTCAAAGTCGGCCAGCATTTGTGCCGCTTGGCTGATGTTTGGTGTTATTAAAACAATATCATCAGCAAAGCGGAGGTGGTGTAATTGCCGACCATCTATCTTCACTCCCATTCCTTCCCTTTCCAGTCGTCGCATGATGTTCTCGAGGGTGGCACTGAAGAGTTTCGGTGAAATGGTATCACCCTGCCGCACCCCTCTCTTGACATCAACGATCACTTCTTTGTAGAATGGTGAGATCCTGGTAGTGAATCCGCAATACAGCTCACGGAGGATCCTGATGTATTGGGCTTGAATGCCCTGATTGGCTAGGGCTTCAATGACCGCTTCCGTCTCAACAGAATCAAAGGCCTTCTTTAAATCAATGAATGTTAAGCAGAGCGGCATCTTGAACTCCCGAGAAACCTCAATGAGCTTGGTTATTGTGTGGATATGGTCGATGGTGCTGAATCCTTTGCGGAACCCTGCTTGCTCGCATGGTTGTCCTTCATCTAGTGTTCTGCCAATCCTATTCAGGATGACTCGAGTGAACAACTTGTAGATGACAGACAATAGGCAGATCGGGCGATAGTTGCCAATGTCATGGATGTCTCCCTTCTTGAACAGTAGTACGGTCCTGCTGGTTTTCCATTGGGACGGAACCTTGCATTCAGACAGGTAGCGAGTGAAGAGCCGAGCCAGTGTATTGATGAGTACTGACGGCAGGTTCTTCAGGTGTTCAGGTCTGACCTTGTCTGGGCCGGGTGCTGTTTGTTTCTTTACCGACGAAATGGCGTGTCGGATTTCGGAGGGGAGAACGTTGGGAACAACATACCCATCCTGTGGAATTTGGTATGTTGGCAAGTGGACATGGCTATCGAAGAGATTTGAGTAGAAGTCATGGATAATCTTCTCCATTGCCGTTCTGGAGGATGTGATGGATCCATCAGGACGTCGGAGGGCAGTCATCTTGGTCTTATAGTTGGCGAAGGATTTCAAATCATAATGCCCAAAATTAGAGAGAGTGTAAGAAGGACGTCGGAGGGCAGTCATCTTGGTCTTATAGTTGGCGAAGGATTTCAAATCATAATGCCCAAAATTAGAGAGAGTGTAAGAAGGATTGTACCTGCCACAGAGGCAAGGGGTGGGAATGGGGAGTGGGTAGCGGGTGGGACATTGGGAACAATGGTGGTGGAAAATGTGCACTGGTGGAGGGATGGGTGCTCGAGCATTGTATGACTGAAATGTAATCATGAAAGTTTGTAACTGTATCTCATGGTGATCCAATGAAACTTATTAATATATATTATTTATATAAATAAATAAAACACACACACACACACACATATATATATATATGTGTATATGAGCGTTGAAGAAGTTGTTAAGAGGATGAAGAACCTTCGGCTCTGGGCACATCTTTTTGACTCCACCATTCTTCCTGCACTAACATCTGCCTCAGAGACCCTTTAAGCCCTATGAAAGCAGGACGAGAACACTATTCGGGTCTCCCAAAGGGAAATCCGAAGAGCTGTGCTTGGAATATCACATTACACTCAAGTGAGAGATTGACTGTGTATTCGATATGCCAAAACCAGTAACTACAACTGGTCTCATTCACCTGACCCTGAAGGCTTCACCGACATGGCAGCACTGAGAAGGATGAGAAAGGAGAGGTCGACAAAATCTCAAGGCCAACCTAGGCTGCCACAACGAAGGAAGACAAAAATGATCGTCTGTACTTTCAATGCACGTACGCTAGCATCAGATGCATCCATCGAGGACCTGATGGTACAAGCGCGAATGATCAAGTACGACATCATTGGTCTGACCGAGACAAGAAGACACGAATCTCACCATGCCGTTTTCGACACTGGAGAAGAATTGTTCCTCGGAACATGCGATAAAAGAGGTGTTGGAGGCGTCGGTGTCCTTGTCAACACAAACTTGGCCAAGAGCATTGATTCATTCGAATGCCTAACAACCCGAATCGGACGTTTACATTTGAATAGATGTGGCTCACTGCCTGCAGTTTCTATCTTCGTTGTCTACGCACCAACATCTCATTATGATGAAAGAGAAATCGAGAAGTTCTACATGGAGCTAGAGAAGTTCTATAAAGAAGACCACACCTTCTACAAGATCATTGTGGGTGATTTTAATGCCAAGATAGGACCGAGAAGATCAGCTGAAGAACTTCACATCGGAACCCATGGCCTAGAATGGAACGAACAGGGTGAGAGACTGTCTGAGTTCATCATGTCGACCAAGACCATTCATGGTAACTCACAGTTCCAGAAGGCAGAATCTAAACGATGGACATGGGAGTCTCCCGGTGGACGATTCCACAACGAAATAGACCACATCATATTCAATCGACGGTTTTGCCTGACTGATGTCGCTGTTGTCCCAAAATTTCGAACGGGATCGGACCACCGTCTCCTTCGTGCAAAATTCTACTTCACAGAGCGGGGAGAAAGGGCTGCAAAGTTCAAAAAGAGAACTCCCAGAACGACCACCAACTGGGAACTCTTTGGTACTATTGCGGCAACATGGGAAGATGCCATTGTTGACAACATTGACGAGGAATACGATCGACTGGTTCAGCACCTCCATGAATGTGCGAGGAACGCCAAGAGAGAGATAGCCACAAAAAGTCGCCTATCTTCGAAAACTCTTGAGCTAATTCGCCAGCGTGGTTTGGCGCATGCCTCAGGCAACCGCAAGCTAACGTCCGAGCTTGCAAAGCAGTGCAGAGATGCGATCAAGGAAGACCTCAAAGAGAGAAGAGCAGAAGTACTGGTAGATGCGGCAGAAGCCGGGAAAAATATTCGTAACGCCCGCCTGTCCTTCGCCAACTATAAGACCAAGATGACTGCCCTCCGACGTCCTGATGGATCCATCACATCCTCCAGAACGGCAATGGAGAAGATTATCCATGACTTCTACTCAAATCTCTTCGATAGCCATGTCCACTTGCCGACATACCAAATTCCACAGGATGGGTATGTCGTTCCCAACGTTCTCCCTTCCGAAATCCGACACGCCATTTTGTCAGTAAAGAAGCAAACAGCACCCGGCCCAGACAAGGTCAGACCTGAACACCTGAAGAACCTGCCGTCAGTACTCATCAATACACTGGCTCGGCTCTTCACTCGCTACCTGTCTGAATGCAAGGTTCCATCTCAATGGAAAACCAGCAGGACCGTACTACTGTTCAAGAAGGGAGACATCCATGACATTGGCAACTATCGCCCGATCTGCCTATTGTCTGTCATCTACAAGTTGTTCACTCGAGTCATCCTGAATAGGATTGGCAGATCACTAGATGAAGGACAACCATGTGAGCAAGCAGGGTTCCGCAAAGGATTCAGCACCATCGACCATATCCACACGATAACCAAACTCATTGAGGTTTCTCGGGAGTTCAAGATGCCGCTCTGCTTAACGTTCATTGATTTAAAGAAGGCCTTTGATTCTGTTGAGACGGAAGCGGTCATTGAAGCCCTAGCCAATCAGGGCATTCAAGCCCAATACATCAGGATCCTCCGTGAGCTGTATTGCGGATTCACTACCAGGATCTCACCATTCTACAAAGAAGTGATCGTTGATGTCAAGAGAGGGGTGCGGCAGGGTGATACCATTTCACCAAAACTCTTCAGTGCCACCCTCGAGAACATCATGCGACGACTGGAATGGGAAGGAATGGGAGTGAAGATAGATGGTCGGCAACTACACCACCTCCGCTTTGCTGATGACATTGTTTTAATAACACCAAACATCAGCCAAGCGGCACAAATGCTGGCCGACTTTGACCGTGAGTGTGGAAAGGTAGGACTACAGCTGAATCTTACGAAGACAATGTTTATGAGAAACAGCCTTGTTCCTGACGCCCCATTCGCTCTCAATGGAACGACCATCTCCGAATGCAACAGCTATGTGTACCTAGGTCGAGAGGTCAACATGACAAATGACCTGGCACCCGAGCTGCGCAGGAGGAAGAGAGCGGCTTGGAACGCCTTCAAGAACGTCGAAGAAATAGCTAAGAGGACGAAGAACCTCCGGCTCCGGGCACATCTCTTTGATTCCACTGTTCTTCCTGCATTAACATATGCCTCAGAGACCTGGGCCCTACGCAAACAAGATGAGAACGCCATTCAGGTCTCCCAAAGAAGAATAGAAAGAGCTATGCTTGGAATATCACGTTTCACTCAAATGAGAGAACGAATCCGGAGTTCTGACATCCGTCGACGATCAAGGATCAGGGACGCTGTCTCATTTGCCAAGGTGTCGAAAATCAGATGGGCTGGTCACGTAATGAGATTTAAAGACGACCGTTGGACTAGAGCTGTTACTGATTGGATTCCACGGGATGTCAAGAGACCACGTGGCCGCCCACCTACCAGATGGTCAGACTTCTTTGTCAAGGTCATGAACGATCGGTTTGAGGCCCTCCATGTTCCCGGAGCGAAGAGATGCCATTGGGCTACACTAGCACGCGACAGGGACAAATGGAGACGTTACTGGCGCCCGCTCGAGCAAATCGACGACTAACGGGAAGTTAAGTGATTAAGTGATTAAGTGAGAGAAGGAATCCAGAGTTCCGACCTCCATCAACGATCAAGAATCAGGGACGCTGACTCATTTGCCAATGCATCAAAAATCAGATGAGCCAGACATGTAGTGCGATTTAGGGATGACCACTGGACTAGAGCTGTTAACCAATGGATTCCACAGGATGTCAAAAGGACTCGTGGTCGCCCACCTACGAGATGGTCAGACGTTTTTTGTCAAAACCCTGAACAAACAGTTTGAGGTTCTTCGTGTTCCTGGAGCAAGCAGATGCCATTGGGCAACACTAGCACACGACAGGGACGAATGGAGACTTTACTGGCACCCGCTCGAGCAAATTGATGACCAATGGGATGACAAGTGATACAAGTGATATATTTGTATATATACATTATATATATATGTATATATATATATCTCGCTGATGTGGGGCCAGGAGAGAGTCCTGGCGTGGGGTGCAGCCTCACAGGAGGTGGTTGGGGAAGACCTCTTAGCAGAGGGATGACTAGGAGAAAGAAAGATTGAACTATCAGGAGGCGCTTTCCTGGCAAAGGAGCCATGACTGAGGTCTGGGGGCAGGAAGTTCTAGGGTATCGGAGCCCTAGTGTGGAGTAGGTGGAGGGGAAGTGGGGTGAGGTGGGCTGGGGTCTGTGGAGCCGGAGCTTCCTCAGCTCCAGGCACTGTACCGTAGAAACTCAGCAAGGGGCTGACAGAGTTTAGGGCAGCTGGTGCAGCTGCACTGAGCTCAACCCTTTAGGCCCCGGTGGGTGGGTGGCAGATGTCCTTGAACCCACCTGCAGTCTGTCCTGTGGTCTGTGGGCTGAGGGCTTTATGGACCCCTAGGCTGACTCATATCCGGCCTCCTATGCTGCCCCGTTGGGCCACGATCTCAGGGGAAGAGCAACACCAGGCCGGGGAGAAGATCTGGAAAGAGAAGACCCGCCCAGCACCCACTCCCCTCACTGCCCCCCCTCCCTCCCACAAACACCCTCGCAGGACCAACGCTGTCACCCTCCCCCAGGCAGCTCCCCCCGGGGAAGCCCTGACTCAGCCCAGAGGCCTCAGGAAAAGGAAGAGCTGCAGAAAGGGAAATCCGTGAACTGAGGTCAGGCATTCCTGCTCCCCCCTGCGTGCCCTGCGGCAGGCCTGGCCCCATCCTGAGCGAACTGTGGAGGCCAGGCTGGGAGCCAGCAGGGGAACTCACAGTGTTTCCTCACCCACCCACTTCAGGGGTGCACTCTGAGGCTGCAGAGATCCAGGCCCTGCTGGGTGGGTCACGGCTGGTTTTTTGTAGTTTGTTTCACAGCTGTTTTTTGAAGTTTGCCTCTGATCACACCTGGTGGTACTCAGGCCTTACTCCTGGCTTTGTGCTCAGGGATCAGTACTAGTGGGTTTGAGGGACCTAATGGGATACTGAGGATTGAATTTGGGCCTGCTGCATGCAAGGGTGTTACTATCTCTCTGGCCCTGGATTTAATGAGGTTTTAAAGGCTTAGCCCTTAGCCAGTGTTGGGTGTTGAAATGCTTTACTCCATCCTATCTTCAAGACCACATTGTAAGGTGGACAAGCAAGGCTCCGCTGTACAGATGAGCAGACTAGAACAAACCAAGGATCCCTGGCATCCATATGATCCCCTGGCAACAACCAGGAGTGATTCCTGAGGGCAGAATCAGGAGTAACCCCTGAGCACCCCTGGGTGTGGCCTCCAAACCAACCAAACCAACCAATCAACCAATGTAACCCAACCCAATCCAAACTCTCATTAAATCCTCACAATAAGAAGGTGATAACTATCAGGTGTCAGAGGCCCAGACAGTCACCTGTCAAGTTCTTGGGGGAGAGTAAATAGCTGAGCTGGGGGCCTGTGTCCCTGTTTCACTGGTTTGGCCACTTGTCCTACTCAGTTACGGGGATAGAGCATCACTGCAAGAAGCATTGGCTTGGTTTTCACTTGGGAAATAGACAGTCCCCATCGTTGTGGGCTGTCAGAGCAGGGACCGTGTAACTCAGCCCCACCCGAGCGAGCACCTGAGGAGAGGGGCCTCCCATGCTACTGTCCACACTGACCCTGTCTCAGATACCAGCCCTGCTCCCCATGCTTCCCTCCCAGCCTCCCAGCCTCCCAGCCTCAGAGTACGAGGCAAAAATGCAAGCAAGCCCTGGAGTTGTGTGGTGTGCACAGCATGTATGTGTGTGTGAGAACATGTGTGCGGTGTGTTGCAGGGTAGGTGCAGAGGGGGTGTCTGGAGGGGAGGGGAGGGACGGCGTTGAGATCACAGTTTCCAGAATCCAAACAAAGCCAAGTCGTCAGAATTCTGCCCCGTTTCCACCCAGAATGCACAGCCATGACCCTGCAGAAGCAGGAATCTGAAGAATTTCCCAAGTCTCCAGGGAGCACTGGAGAGGCCTGCTTCCCTCTACCTTTCAAATCACACCATGTGGCCTAAACCAACAGCCACTACGGGGCGGGAGGGAGAGATGGCTCAACGGGCTGGAGTGAAGGCTCTGCGCCAAAGGGGGCCCGAGTTCCATCAAGGTGCCTGCACAGTCTCCTGAATACTCCTGGGAGCAATCTCTGAGCACAGAGCTTGAGTAGCACTTGGGTACTGCTGAGTGTGATGCAAATACCAAAATTACTGCCAACTGTTTCCACGAACAAACTTATGAGTTTCATGTTGACCCCAGGAGAGTGGGGGAGAAATAGCACCCATGAAGGTGGCTTTGGAGTAAAATCATCCCTTTCTACCATGGCACAGAGCAGGGGTCTGTGGTTTCACCCGTCTGTGTGCAGGGAGCCTCAGCATCCAGCAGAGAGATCAGAGTTAACGGCAGGGATGGAGGTGGGGAGACGGTCAAGGCCACCGGCCATGGCAGCTTTCAGAAATGAAGAGAGCAAGCTGCTGACTCGGGACACGTAAACACAGGTACTAGCAGACAATGGAGGCACCTGGAAGGCAAATGACAGACAGGAGGGTAATAGAGTTTAGAGATGGAGACGGTGGAGGCGGCAGAGGCAGCTCGCTGCTTGCTCCTGCAAGGTTCAGATCGCCTTTTTCTCATGTGGTTCCCCACGTGAGAGCCCTTAGAAGTGATCCTTTAGCCCAGAGCCGGGAGTAAGCCCTGAGCACTGCCCCGTATGGCCCCAAATCAAAACCAAAAAGAGGAAAGCAAAACCAAACAAAATAAAACATTCGGTCCACAGAAGCAGTCAGCCCAAATCGCTCACTGCAGTGGGGGAAGCATCAGACTGCGCTGTGGTGAGGTCAAGCAGCTCTCAGGGGGCCGCAGGCCCAGTCTAGGTTTCCTGCCTCCCCTGGCACTGTGCAGAGCTGAGCCGACATCTCTGTGGGACCCGCAAATGGTTGCTCCCAGCTCAGAGCCTGGACATCTCCCAACTACTTTCTATTTTTTTTTTCTTTTTGGGTCACTCCCGGCGATGCTCAGGGGTTACTCCTGGCTCTGCACTCAGGAATCACTCCTGGCGGTGCTCAAGGGACCATATGGGATGCTGAGAATCGAACCTGGGTTGGCCGCGTGCAAGGCAAATACCCTACCCTCTGTGCAATTGCTCCAGCCCCACAGGTGCTTTCTAAATCAGCCCCCCGAAGCATGAGGCGGTGTCCCCGACAGGCACCACCCCGGAGAGCTGGCCTTCCCGTCGTCACAAAGCAGCACGTGTCAGCTTGGCAGCTTTGGGGTTTCTTTGGAGGCAACAGGAAAGAAGGCCGAAATCACAACCATCTGGCGGAAGTGTGGGAGGGACGAGAGCTGGTCCCTGGGGAAGGCTGGTCCCTTCGGTGGAGCAGGACTGGGAACAGGAGTCTCTGTCTTCTGGTGTATGACACAAGCAGGGCCTCTTCTGTGGCAGTGGCAGGTGCTGCTAATTGGCACCGGGGAACCACAGATCAGACGAGAGCGGGAATTCAAGCTTGAGGCTTGAGGTGCAGAGAGGTGAGTCATGTGTGCTGACTTCCAGGCCCACAACTCCACAGCAGGCCCGGCCAGCGCCTGCCCCAGGGGGCCTTGTCATGCCTGCCCCCTTCCTGTGGAGGCAGATGTGAGGGAGTGAGGTCAACCCTTGGGGTGTTCACGGGCCCCACCCTTCAGTCTCAGGCCTTTCTCTGCCCACTGGACCGGCCTTTGCTGTCTGCTCGGGGCTCTTCCCTGACTGCTGGAGCAGTGACCACCCACCCACCCACCCACCCACCGGTCCCGGAGGATTCCCCCCTTGCCCAGCGTCCACCCACCAGATTCCAGTCTCCACAGTCATGGGCTTGGCTGGGAGCCTAGAGTGTCACCCATGGAGCTGGGCCCTGAGACACTCTGTCTGCTCTCCCCGGGAAGAAGGAGCGTGTGACAGGGCTCCTCATTCTGTCCAGACCCTGCCCCTTCCTTGACTAAAGGGTGTGGTGACCATTAAGGCAACTTCCTCCTCAGCTGAAGTGTGCCCACTGGGGCACCGACTTTTCCTATAAAGTAGAGTGGGTGCTGGTGCTAAAAGAGGAAGGGGAACAGATTAGTGGTAAACCCCATTGCTTACTAGCACGGTCCCAGTCAAGCAAGTTGCAGCCTCTCTGAGCCTGTGTGTGTGTGTGTGTGTGTGTGTGTGTGTGTGTGTGTGTGTGTGTGTTTGGGGTTTGGGCCACATCTAGCAGGGCTCAGGGTTTACTCCTGACTCTGTGCTCAGGGATCACTCCCAGCAGAGCTTGGGTGACCCTATGTGGGGGTCAGCAGCCCCAGATTCCAACTGGGGTGGGCCACGTGCCAGCTAAGTACCTTATTCCTTGTGCTATCTCTCTGACCTGGAGTCCTAGTTTTGGTCTCAGGCTGCCCAGGATCCAGCGGGGCTGCCCCAGCTCTGGTCTCTGGGCAGAAGGGTGGGTCTGAGGTGGGCGACCTCTCCAGTACCAGCCTGCCTGCCACTTCCCTCAGAAGCGGGCTTCTGTCTGGACCCTCGGCCCAGCCACACTGCTGCCCCTCCTCAGGTTCTCCCCATCTCTCTCTCCTCAGCTGTGACCTGGTGATGCTCCCGTATCTTCTTCAGGGCTGGTGTGCTCACCTCTCTCCATGCTGGTGGTTCAGGGGTGCCCATCTCTGGAAACTCTCCCTGAGCCACTGGGAGAATCTCTGTTCCAGAATGCCTGGAAGTCATTGCCTACTTTCTCCCCACTCCCCCAACATGTCCCTGAGGTGCCCACAGCCAAAGACTAACAGAATCAGGGTATTCTGATTTATAATCAGGTATTAACCAGCCTCCTTGGGGAGGGACAAGTCTGTGGCACCACACAGATGCCACAGCTTCCTGCTGAGAACTCCCTGGAAGGAAAGACGTGCAAGAGCAGGCTATTTCCTGGGAGACAGCTCCTCCGTCCCTCAGGCAGTCAATTCCTCTATCCTTCACACAGGCAGTTCCTTCATCCTTCAGTGAGCCCATGTGAACAGAGGCAAGTGTGAGGCCGCATCCTGGGGCCAACAATTCCTGGTGGTGTGACTCCTCAGGGCTTCGGTCAGGGGTTCTCATTCCTACTCAAGCAACCAATGAGGACTGGAGGGCTGCTGAGAAGCCCCCGGCATGGTGCCCAGCACAAAGATTGACCTGGAAGCTGGCTGCCCTCTTCCCTTCTCTCCCAGGAGGCCGCACCAGCTCAGAAAAAAGCCTCCAGTCCATTAGACATGTGTGTGGCCAGCCTGGGGCCTGCCACATGTCCACACACAGAGCAGCCTCAGAGTCCCATCCTAGGCCTCAGGGACACAAACTGCCTATGAATGAAAATCCAAGTCAACTTCTTTCTCCTCCTCCTCCTCCTCCTCCTCCTCCTCCTCCTCCTCCTCCTCCTCCTCCTCCTCCTCCTCTCCCCTCCCCCCCTCCTCCTCCTTCTTTTTGTTTTATGCTTTTTGAGTAATACCGACAATGCTCAGAGGCTACTCCTGGCTCTGCACTCAGGAATTACTCCTAGTGGTGCTTGGGGGACCATATGGGATGCTGGGGATTGAACCTGGGTCAGCCATGTGCAAGGCAAACATCCTACCCACTGTACTATCGCTCTGACCCCCAAGGCAACTTCTGATGCTTTGCCTCTGGGGGAGGCCATGCTTCAGCCTGACCAGCTGCTCCCAGCTGCCCTGCCCCCAGGTCTCTCTGGTTTCCTCCTGTCCCCACACCACATGGTCATCTGCTCCCAGCAGCCACCACCACAGACCAGCAAGGACAAGCCAGCGGCAGAGACAGTGGGGATGAGGGCAGTTCCATTGACTTCTGTGTCCAAAACAATCCCAAGTGCCTTTTCAGTGACTTTGGGTGGGGGAGTGATGCTGAGCCAACTGGGGGTACTCTGGGGACTATGGGCAGGCCGGGACCTCATGCCATCCCTTCCTGTGCCAAAATTCTGTGAGTGCTTAGGTGGATGTGGATGGCCAAGGGGGAGCCTGAAAGAGGTTTGGAGCTTCTGGATTCTCTGCCCCACCACTCCAGGCGCTTGTGGGCGCTTTAAAGTCTCCGGCCACCACTAGAGCAAGAGGATCTTTAGCACTAAGAAAAGTAAATCACCGCCCCATGATTGAGGTTCCAGAGGGGATAGGAGGCACCCATGAGCACAGGATGCCCAGGTGAAGGTCATGAAATAGAGCAGGGGCTGGCAATGGAATCCACACCCCTGAGGTCAGACTTAAACCTTTTCCCTTCCTGGTATGCGATGGCCAGGGTTGACATCTGAGATTCATCACGATCATGATCACGATCACCCTGTTGTTTATCGATTGCCTCAAGCAGGCACCAGTAGCATCTCCTTTGTCCTAGCCCTGAGATTTTAAAAAGTGCCATATTCAAGGCTCTTTCAGGGTTAGGAGAATGAGACCCATCATTGTTACTGGTATTTGGCATATTGGGTATGCCACGGGGAGTTTGCCAGACTCTGCCGTGTGGGCAGGTTACATTCAGTAGCCTGCCGAGATTCATCATGTGCCCTTAATCTTCCCCTTCTTGACCAAAGAAAATCCCATTCTAGATTATCATCCTATTTATTTTGTGAGAGGACTGGGCTATCTGCAGTGCTCAGGGTTTACTCCTGGCTCTGTTTTCAGAGGTGACTCCTGATGGTGCTTGAGGGACCATATGAGGTTCTGGGGATGGAACCAGGATCAGCACCCTCCAGGCTTACCCTTTCTACTATCTCTCTGACCCTCCACCAGTCTATTCCTACAGAGCAAGATTAGTAATCATCATAAAATGTTTCTGGCTGGGGTCAGGGATGTGGCTGAGGTGTACAGCACTTGCCTGGCATGTGTGAAGATCCGGATTTGATTCCTGGCACCACCTGGATTTGATTCCTGGCACCACCTGGTACCGTGAGCACCGCCGGGAATGACCCTACGCACTGCTGCGTGTGGCTCCATCCCCCATGCCCCCCAAAGTTCCTACTGGGAGTTTATGATGTGCAAGTGCTCTTCATACATGATCTCACATTATCCTCCACCCCAGGGCATCACTGTTGGCACAGTAGAACACAGGCTCACTGAGTGACAAAACCATGGAATCATAGAATGAAGCTTGGCTGACTCCAGAGCTATTGCTCTTGGCTACTGGACTGCTCTGTCCAGTCGAGATGGGTAGAGTCCACGGAGGAACAGCCGCCTGCTCTGGTCTCAGGCTGCAAGGCCCTAGCCAGGACTGGGGGTACCCAACCTGCCACGCTGCCGTGCAGACACCAGCTTCACACAACAAAAAGAGTCTGTGCCTTTGCAGGCACATTCTGAGAGCAGAGAGGCACCAGACTGGGAGAAAAGGAAGAAAAGTCTGGTCCCAGCAGGTCCCTAACTTGGTGCTTCACAAAACTCTTTTTTTTAGATTTTTTCCCTCCATGCTCTAATATAAAATTCAAGAGGAAAAGAGTAAACAAGATAAACAAAGTAAATGAAAGGGGAAACAAAAAAAAAAAGCAAGTCTTAACTAATAATCGATGGACAAATTTCCTCCTCTCTGTAAGGGTGAGAATTAAAAAAAAAATAAAAAAGGGGGCTGGAGCAATAGCACAGTGAGTAGGGTGTTCGGCCGACCCAGATTCAATTCCCAGCATCCCATATGGGCCCCTAAGCACTGCCAGGAGTAACTCCTGAGTGCAGAGCCAGGAGTAACCCTTGTGCATTGCCGGGTGTGACCCCCCCCTAAAAAAGTGGGCTCATGTATAATTGCTCATATAATTACTTTGTGGGGGAAAACCCCCCAGCTCTACATGTCTTGCTGATAGCCTGACTTCTTATTCCCCTTCCCATAGCTTTCCCCTGCTCTTTCTTCCCTCTATCACCATTCCCTGAAGGAGCGGGAGCCTGTCTATGCCATCTCTAGCTCCCTTTTGTTGTTGTTGTTGGGGGTCCTCCAAGCAGTGGTGAGGGGGGTCTGTTCTGGGGCCACTCCCAGTGATGTGCATCTGAGTAGGTCAGATGGCTCAGTGCCAGGGCCTGAGGAAGCGGCGCTAGTGCTGGGGACCAGCAAGGCTGCTTCAGCAGGAGAGTGTGCCATGGTGCCAGGGGCCAGAAAGGGGAACACACACACACACACACACACACACACACACACACACACACACACAAGCATGAACCCCTGATCCCTGGAATCTCCCTCACTTACCGTTTTAGGGTTTTAGAGATCAATTTCATTTTCTCTGATGTTTGATTGACTGGGGCACCACGGGGACTTTGGCCATGGGGCTTCCTAGGCATCACCTGCCCTGTGCAAATGTTCTCCACCCATTTCCCCATAAGCATAACCCTGGGTCTCCCACTGGTTTGGGCAACCCCTTCACTTCCAGCTCCATGGAATCCTCATCAAGCTTTTATTTTGTTGTTGGTTTTGTTTTGGGTCCACACCTGAGATCAGTCCTGGTGGGGCTCGGAAACCATACAGGGTGCTGGGGAGCAACCCAGGTTAGCTGTGTACAAGGCAAGTGTCCTGCTGTCCTGCCTCTCTGGTCCCTCACACCGAGCTCTTGGCCGCTCGTCCTCCACCCGCCCCTGTAGCGGGTGCACTGCTCGGATTCCCAAGCTCTGCAGATGTGGACTTCGTAGGAGCGGAGACCTGGCCAGATGGCCCGCATCTCAACTCTCCTGACTCATCCTTGAAGTGAGATAGGCAATGAGAGGGGGCTGGTGACTGTGTGTGTGTGTGTGTGTGTGTGTGTGTGTGTGTGTGTGTGTGCGTGTGTTGGTGGGGGAAGGCAGGAGAGGATGTGAAGCCAGAGCAGCTGTGGGTTTGGATCTTCACTTGCCTCAGTTTATTTTTTGCTGTGGAAACTGAGCAAATATTGAATCTCAGATCTGGGTTTCTTCAGATTTATGAGAGAATCATTCCTTCCCGTGAGGGTTTGTGTGAGAAATCAATGACATAAGGCAAAGGAACTTGTTCAGTCCAGTTTCTGTCCCAATTAAGGGAGTGAACAGAGCCCTGTGCGCACTGCCCAGCCCTCCCCCGCAGGGAGGAGCTTTCTGGTCCAATGTTCCATTAATTATCTGTTTCAGCACCAAGAACTTCTGTTTTCAAAAGTTTTGTCCTCTTGTGAAAATGCCTTGTCCGGCCCTGCATGCCAGTCCCAAAGCCACGGGCCCTCACTGGCTCATCACAAGGGCAGTTTCCATGCAGAGAAAAGGACCTTCACTCATTCTGTCCACTGAACCCGGGCCCCATGGCCTCCCTTAGGAATAAACAAGACAGTCCAGCAAAGGCTTTCCCGCCTCCAGCCCACGCTGGTGCCAAAAGTCCCTGGACCATTTGCTTATATTTAATCCACACTGGCTGGAATGTGGAATGGGATTGTGTACACTCCGCTCTGTTCTGGGGATGTTTTAAATACCTGCCCGAGTGTTCTGGCCCCTGCCTTTCCTTCTGGTCTCAGACCAAACTCATTCCAGTGAAGCTGGAGGCAGGGAGAGGAAGGGCTAATTAGCCATCACAGTTCGAGTTCACTGAACTGTGTTGCGATCCCGGGAGTCTCAAACTGTCTCCTGTTAGGATCCCCCTGTGGCGTTTTATGTCCACCAAAGCCCAAGTGCCTCTAAGATGAGTCAACCTGGGTTTCCTGGGCCCAAGGCAGGGCGTGGTAAGAAGGTCTGAGCTCCAGGACTCAAGTGCTGTGAATGAGGCCTGACTTCAAGCTCTGGGCTGGGGCGTGGGGAGTAGGAGGAGGGACTCAGCTGGTCCTGCCAACTCCTAGAAGCGGAAGGCAAAGATGATGGCTCTCTGAAGACACACACACACACCCTCGAGTCATGGATGGGAAACATTTTATTTCATTAAAAAAAGGTCACCTACTGGGGCCGAGTGAATAGTGCAGTGGGGAAGGCATTTGTCTTGCATGTGGCTGACCCAGGTTCAATCCCCGACATCCCATAGGGTTCCCTGAGCACTGCCAGGGGTGATTCCTGAGTGCAGAGCCAGGAGTAACCCCTGAGAATTGCTGACCCCTGTCCCCCCCTAAAAAAAAGTCACCTGCTGACCACTGAATTGCGGGGGGACCTTCTGATGGGACTTTGCTCCTCAGTGTCTCAAAGGGGCTAACTCCTCTGTCGTCCCACTCAGTATTCACCAGGGGCTCAGGCCAATTGTGGGGAGGACATCTCGTTGTCGCCGATGTCACATGAGCCAGAGTTGCCCTGATACCAGCAATGACGCTCCATTCCTGGTGGCTGGGCTTGGACACAGGAGGCCATGCCCAATGGCCTCGGTCTACCTTCCCGGGTGCAGCCCTTCTTCCTAGCTCTCGGCTCTGGGTTTTCATCCACATAAGCAGGCTCCCAGGTGGGCTGTGTGTGTGTGGGGAGGGGGTGAGGGAGGAGGGGAGGGCTCTGAGATCGGAGCCAGCTGGGGTCCCAGGCAAGCGCTGCCAACGTCCAGCTGGGTGTGCCAGAAGTGCTGAGGAAACTCTGGCCCCCGGGGCCTGGAATGCAGCGACAGGAAGGGCCCAGTGGGCGCCTGGCACAGGGCTGTGGGGGGCACCGAGTCCACACAGCAGGGGACAAGCACCGCTGGGCTTACGGTTCTCAGCAACTTTCATCCACTTGCGGGGTGGGGGGATTGAACCCAGGGCCTCAGCCATGCAAGGCAAGTACTCACACACCAAGCCCTAGCCCCGACTCCAAACGCCACGCCGTGGGGATTTGGGCATGTCCCCTGGGCTCCCCCATGGAGCCAGGCAGTAAGGAGACTCGGCTGACCTGCACCGTGGCCCCACGAAATCCTCGGGGTTCCTGAGCTGGGCTCACCAGCAAGTCCTGAAGCCTGGAAGCTCCCAGCAGCTGGGGAAACTGGGACCATCTGAAGCTTCTCCCTCCCTCCAGTGCCCACCAGCAGTATCGATGCTCTGGGGGGTTCACGCGGGGTCAGAGGGCTCCCCTCTGCCCGTCCCTGGGGAAGGAGGATCAGAGACTTTTCTTTTCCCTCCCGTTTCTCCTCCGGCCGGCCCCCCTCTCCCTGGGTGCACGGTGGATGCCAGAGGAGCATCCTGGACGCCGGCCTGTCACAATACCGGTCTCTGTCTCCTGCACTGCGGTGGGAGGAGGCTGACCGAAGCCCCAATGTCACCGCCGGCCCACACACAGTCACTCCTGCACCAGGAAGTTGATGAGCGCGGTTCTGGGAGAGAGGAAAGCCTTCTCGATGCTTCGCCCTTGCAGGAGCCTCATGCCCAGCTCGCTTTGCAGAACAAGTTCACGGACTTTGTCCTGGTCCCGGGCGACCTGATGCGGCACAGGGATTTTGCCACATGCTTTGTTGTTGATCTGAGGAGAAAAGCCGAGACAAACAATGAGGGGACGACGAACAACCCCACTCCAACCCTCTCCTAGGAGGATCATCTGCAAACTGAGGGGATTAACGTCTGATGAGAGAGAGAGAGAGAGAGAGAGAGAGAGAGAGAGAGCAGAGGGTGTGAGGAGAGAAGGGAGTAGAGAAAGGGGGAGGTGGATGGGCAAGGGAAGAAAGGAGAGAAAAGAGGAGGAAAGGGCAGAGAGGAGAGGAGAGGAGAGGAGAGGAGAGGAGAAGAGAGGGGAGGGGAGGGGAGGGGAGAGGGGAGAGGGGAGGGGAGGGGAAGAGGATGTGACTCTCACCCAACTCAGTTATAATCGAATCCTATCATGATCTCAGCATGAGGAGGCTTAGGATGTGCCAGGGGGGACAGTGATTTCTCTGTCGTGTGTGTGTGTGTGTGTGTGTGTGTGTGTGTGTGGTAGTGGTGGTGTGGTGGTGGTGATGTCAAGTTCAAGTTCAGATCTGACTGGGGGATGGGGGGGGGGGGGGCTTTGGGATTTCATCTCCTGTCCTGATGGTGGCTCCAGAAGGGGTTGTTCAAGTATGGCAACTTGAAATTGGAGCTGTCTCACAATCCACATCTGCAACCCCCTGCCACCCACTTCACCATTTTTTTGGGGGGATGGGGGTACACACCACCCAGCATTGCTCAGGGATCTCCCAGGTCTGTGCTCAGGGATCACTCCTGACGGATTTGTGGGACCATATGGATGTGAGGAATCAAGCCCAGGACAGTCATGTGCAAGGCAAGTGCCCTATCCACTGTACTCTAACTCTGGCCCCTGCAATCATGCCTGAAAGGGGTCCATGGGTTCTGGAAAGCAGAAGGGGGTTCAATCAATACAGTTCGATAGGGACAAGCTCAGATCAAACATGAACCGGTACCACCACTGCAGGCCATGCCAGTGGGCCAGAAAGTCCTGAACAGCTGTGCTTCAGATTCTCTGTCCCACTGTGTCCAGAACACTTGGACCTCGTCTGCTGACATTCTGGCTTTTGTCACTTGGAAAATTTTCTTGGGAGCCGTGTTATACAAAACTACTAGGAATAATTTCTCAAAGTTGAACTTTGAAAAATAAAGCATATTATCAAGGACCTCTCAGTAGCCCACTTCACCCCCCCAATTCAGTGGGTCTTAGTCGCATGTTCTGAGAGATTCAGGCTTGGGGCTGCTGGTTACAGCAGCCTGGTCAGGGGGAAGGAGACACATAACGTGGAATGATCGGAAATGTTCTAAAATAGTTCTGGGCTGGAGCGATAGCACAGTGGTAGGGCGTTCGCCTTACAAGCGGCCAACGTGGCCGACCCGAGTTCGATTCCTCCGCCCCTCTCGGAGAGCCCGGCAAGCTACCGAGAGTATTCGATATGCCAAACACAGTAACAACAAAGTCTCCAATGGAGACGGTACTGGGCCCGCTCGAGCAAATCGACGATCAACGGGAGGGCCTTTACCTTTTTTTAATCATTAAAATAAAAAAATTGATTTTGTTGTTGTTATTTTTGGGTCTCACCCGGTGGTGCCCAGGGCTTACCCCTGACTCTGTGCTCAGGGATCACTCCTGGCAGGGCTCAGAGAGTCATATGGGGTGCTGGGATCCAACCTGAGCCGGCTGCATGCAAGGCAAGTGCCCTGCCCACTGGACTATCTCTCCAGCCCCTGAAATCGGGTTGTCTTTAGAAGCTGGGGGCTCCCTGATGTAGGGGTTTGCATTCTGGCTCCGAGGCACAAAGACACACTGTCTGCAGGACGTGGTTTCCTTTGCTCTGGCATCTGCAAGTCATCCGAACAGCATCTTCCATGGCCACGAGCTTGTCTTGACGGAGACCCTGGAAGGGACTTTCTATCCTGTCACACTGAGCCAAGGCCTAGGAAGTCTCAGGGCCCTGAGCATGAATCTCTCAGAACATGTGCTTGCTAATGAGTCACAACGCCAACCCCCCAACCCCCCAGGGAAGCGTGGCCCCAGGTGTCGGCTCTTCTGGCCACCAGCTGGGCTGGGGATGGGGCGGGGAGGACTGGCGCTTCTGCAAGGCACAGACCAGGGCTGACCCTGGCCTGGATGCACAAGCTGCAGGTGCCCTTGCCTCGCAGGACAGAACCCCCTGGGTTGCTAAGGAAACGAGATGACGGATGTCAAGTGAGAGGCTCCCTCATCCTCCTCCCATGGTCTTTTTTTTTTCTTTTCGGGTCACACCAGGTGATGCTCAGGGGTTACTCCTGGCTTTCTACTCAGGAATTACTCCTGGCAGTGCTCAGGGTACCATATGGGATGCTGGGAATAGAACCCGGGTCTGTTGAGTGCAAGGCAAATGCCCTACCCGCTGTACTATCGCTCCAGCCCCTCCCACGGTCTTTAGGGGGTTTCCAGGCAGCATGAAGGGGCACACTGGGGGGGCAGCTCCCGTTGCTCGGCTCATGGGCTCAGCAGCACTACGACCTCCTGGACCCGCCATCCCAGACCCAGGGCTGCCCTGGAGCCGAGGGCCACCGAGCCGTGAGTGCTGAGTCCCGAGAGGGCGGGTTGTCCACGTACACACCTGGGGTCCAGGGCTGCAGGGACTGGACGCAGGACTGACCTTCACATGTGCCACGGGTCCTCCCCTCCCACCGCCCTGGCACCATCTGAGCTTCAGGTTCCTGGGGACCCCCTTGGGTGACCTTAGCTTTCAGGGTAAGTAGTTCCTTCAGGATGAGCCTTGAATTCTGCGCCTTGTGCCTGGGTGTGAGGCCCCCACTGAAACAGTCCACGGTGTTGTGTGTGTGGGGGGAATGCCAGGCTGGGCTTGGGATTTAGGGGCCGCAAAGAGCAGCATTTTCAAATGGCTTCAGCCAGGGCTTCCCGCCCCGTCGGGGAGCCCACAGGCATCTGTTCCCCTGTGGACCCCACCTCTCCTCACTGCTCACAGCCATTGTGGGGCCACATGTGGTTCTGGACTTCTCTGGTCACTGCCTAATGGCCCCTTGCCCGTGATCGTCACTGACCTGCCCTATCCTGCTCTGGTCGCTCACTGACTGGGTGGAGCTGCCGGGCTAACCACAAGCATGTCTCTGCCAGCTGAGCTCTCCCACTGTGCCAGGCAAGGGGGCCCTGTGATGGCCGTGGCACCCACACCTCTCGAGGCAGATGAGCACTGACCCACCCCCATTTCACAAGTGGGAAGGTTGAGGCACACAAGTTGAAGCCACCTGCCCAATGCCTGAGGCTGGATCCCAGCAAGGGCAGAGGCCTTAGGGATCCGCAAGTTTCCTCTCTTGCGGGGGGGATGGGAGGGTGGGGTTGGGAGGGGTGACTCTGCTCAAGCCCCAGGGTTTGAGGGCTTCTCTTGCCAGGGCTCCTTCCTCCACTGGGAAGAAAATCTGCTTCTCTTCAAAGCCGAGGCCACATCCACCTCCTCAAGGTGCCTTTCATGCGCCAAGAGCTAGAAGCAAGAGGCCAGCAGCGGTCTTCTCGTCCTCTGACCCATCCTGAGAGCAGGGGTCCCCCAGGCCGCCCCCACAACTGTGCTGGGTACAGGAGCGAGGATGGAGGTGGCCTGAGGGTGACACTGGCCCAAGTCAGAGCTTGCTGGGTGGACGGGCTATGGCCAGTGCCCTGAGAGCAGGCCGAGCCCTCCCGGCATCCTCAGTCTTACGATGGGAAGAAGGGCAGGGGGGGCTGCCTCCAATTCACAACCAGGAAACTGAGGCTTCTGTAGAACGCAGGCTGATGCCTGGGATGGCTGGAGCCCCAAGCTCTGATGTTTTATCCTCAAGGCTACATATGCCGGGCCGGGACCACAGTACAGTGGGTAGGGTGTTCCATCCCAGATGGTCCTCTGAGCACTGCGGGAGTAAGCTCTGAGCATCGTCGGGTATGACCCAAAAAGCGAAAAAAAAAAAAAAAAAAAGCTCCCTACACCCCCTGCGCCCCAGATGATTCAAGTTCCATGAAGATAAGAACACCACCGAGTCCCTGTGTGGCACGTGCTCTGGGCACAGAGAACAGAGCCACGGCTGGTCCGAATTACCCTGTACTTTGTTGCAGCGTCTATTTCTGGCTGCGGCACCAGGCGGGATGGCACGGAGCAGGATGCGGGTTCCACTGAAGTCGTGCCACATGGCACAGTGCCCAGCCTGCGAGGGGGAGGCGGGGCGGGGGGAGGGTGGTCTCTGGCAGCTCTACACATGCTTTTTAATGTTGGGGTTTCATCTTTGCAACTAGGAGTATCTTGACCAGCTCTCAGGACGAAACTCCTTTCGGGCAGTGAGAGTTCTAGATGGGGAGACTGTTCGCTGGACAGGACGGCAGAGGTTCAAGTGGATGTTCGTGGGTCGTGCTGAGGGTGAGTTCTCAGACACGCACAGAGCACGTATTTGGGTACAACGTCACCAAGTACAAGAAACTGCCTCTCGGTGCCACGAGGTTGGGTCTGGTCTTCAGGATTTTTGGAAGAAGCCTGGCCCCAGCAAGGCAGTCACATCTCCTCCCTCTAGGCAGCGTGAGGGCCTCTGGGAGCCAGGGGTGGGGAGGGGCGGGGAGGCAGGTGTGAAGCAGTCGGACACCTGGGCTGTGGGGTGGTGACTAATTTCCAAGTGTCCGCATTGCAGGGTTTACATAATCGGGGGGCTGGGGGCATCGGGAGAGGCCCAAACTGTCTCAGCCCCCTGGAGGCCACATCGGCTTCAAAGCTCTCTTCCCAATCTGTGAGATTTCACTGACTTTCCTCTTCCCCCTTTACTCCTCTCGTCTTTCCCTGCATACTCCCTGAAGGTGGGGACACTGTCTGCAGGGTTGGGGTTCAGATCTTGGATCCTCTTATTCTCCAGGCAGACAGAGCAGGGATCTGGATGATGGCACTGCAGGCGAGGTGTCAGGGCGGCTGGCTGAGAGGTGGGAGACCCTCCCTTGCCGGGGCCAGAGGGGAATGAAAGTGTGGGTGTAAATTCCCGGATTCCTTGTGGGATGCAAGGAATGCCAAAAGGCCACATCTTCCTTCTTCTTCCTCCTTTCCCTTTCAGCCTCATTAGCACATTTAGGAGTTATTCCTCAGACTGTGTCTTTAGAGCGAGCACATTAATGACACAAATTATATAAAGGAGCAACAAGAAGAGTGACTTGCTCACTCAGGGGTGGGAATGACAGTACAGCAGGTAGTATGCTTGCTTTGCACACGGCTGACCTGGGTTTGATCCCTGACATCCCATATGGTCCCCCAAGCATCACCAAGGCTGATTCCTGAGTGCAGAGGTAAAGGCAGGAGTAACCCCTGAGCACTGGCAGGTGTGGCTCCCAAAGAAAATGAAAAAAAAAAAAAGAAGAAGAAATGATCCGCTTAATAGAAAGTTTAAACAATAAACTCCTTCTAGGACCTAATTCTTCACCTTGAGAAACCTGATGGGGCCTTTCTGAAACACAGCTTGCCCTGCATCCCCCGGGCCAAAGAGGCTGGTGCTCACCAGCATTTGGTATGTGGTGACCACAAAACTGGAGGTGCTAGAACAGACGACTAGATAAAGAAGCTATGGTACATCAACACAGTGGAATACTATGCAGCTGTCAGGAAAAATGAAGTCATGAAATTTGCTTATAAGTGGATGAAGTATCATGCTGACTGAAATGAGTCAGGACAAGAGGGACAGACATAGAAAGATTGCACTCACTTGTGGGATGTAGGGAAACATAGTATGAGACAATGGAGACTAAGGCCAGGAAAAACAGGGACCAGGAGGACAGGTCAATGGTTGGAAGCTTGTCACAAGAGCTGGGGGGAGGAGGCAGAGGGCAGTTAGGATAGAGGAGACCAGTATGACAATGATAGTTGGAAATGACCGCTCTGGACAAGAATTGAGTGTTGAAAGTAGGTAAAGGGATATACACGATAACCTTTCAGTATCTGTATTGCAAACCATAATTCCCCAAAGGAGAGAGATAGAAATAGAGAGAGAGAGAGAGAGAGAGAGAAGAGAGAGAGAGAGAGAAAGAGAGAAGAGAGAGAGAAAGTACCTGTCACAGTGTGGCTGTGGGTGGGAGGGAATTTGGGGTCTTTGGTGGTGGGAAATGTACACTGGTGGAGGGATGGTTGTTAAAACATTGTATGACTGAAACCAACCATGAACAACTTTGTTAACTGTGTATCTCACGGTGACTGAATTAACGAAACAAAACAACCAAAACACTGGAGGCGCTGGCTGAGGAAAGGTCAGCAAGGTGGGACTGAGGGCAGGGAGGGAGTTGGCAGTGTGCAGCTGGCAGGGGTGTTGGGTGGGGGGAGTGGGATGGTAGGCGGTGTTGGGGGGCTGCGGGGCACTCACCAGCACGGCCATCTGTACCACGTCCGGCTGCTGCAGGAACTGCGTGTCCACGGAGGGCCACGCCTGAGCCAGCACGCCCGCGTCCCAGGTGTAGTGTGAGCACAGCTTCTTCTGTACCAGCGCCAGGCCTGCAGCAGGAGACGGGGTCACACCAGGGCTCACAGGAGCTGAGGGGAAGCCTTCACCCCCCCCAGCCTGGTGACCGTGGGCCAGGAAGGCTCCTGGAGGCCACTCCTGGGCTTCACAGCCCGCCCCCACCTTTACTCTGGCCTGTTTTAGAATCCCAGGCTCTTAGCTCGTGCCCCCACACCCAGAAGTTCCCCCAACCAGTGCTCAGAGCTGTCAAGATGAATGAGGCAAGCATCCCACCTGCAGTGCTCGCTCTCCACACTCCCCAGCCACACTGTGAGTATTTCTCCCACCAAACCCATTAGTTCATCACTTCTGGAATAGCAGCTTTCTCATGCCCGACCACCTGGCACCTGCAGCAGTTACTTTTGCCCTCATCAAACTCCTTCCACATGGTTCCTTTAACGGCCTCACTGGAGAGGCGAGACCTGGCTGGGGCTGGCCAGGACTCCCGGATGTCTCAGGGTTCGGTGCTGCTTTCCCCGTGTGGCTGTTGCCAACTGAGGGGTCGGGGTGAGGTGAGTCTTTTTAATTCATCACTCGCGGCCCCTGCGAGGGAGGTCTCTGGGGGGAAGCAGTGGGGTGTTGCTTGAGTCTGTCCCTTTTCGGAGTGACACCAGCCACTCTTGCCATTACTGACTTGTCACTGAGAGTTGGGTGCGGGGTTCCGCCAGCCGCCCTATGCTACGTGTGTGTCTGGGGAGAGAACAGCCACTTCACTTGCTGTCTGTGACTGTGCTAGGGATGCCCACGGGGGACAATGGGGCCTGAGCAATGAGCTGCATCCACCTCCCTCTGGGTGGGAAGGGGAAGGGACGGCTGGAGCCACCCGCCTGTGTATGTGTGGGGGGAGGGAGGGCAGAGGATGGGCACTGAGGGTCTCCTTGCATTCAGTCCAGCAAAGCTTCCTCTTCCAGAGGCTGCTTACTCATGTGCAAAGAGCAGAGAGCAGCCTTGGCTGCGGGGTGGGAAAAGGTGAAGAATGAAACTCAAGTCCTGTTTCAGACTGAGGTTCCCAGAGCGGGAGCCCAGGATCCGAACCCAAACCCTGCAGACAGTGTCCCCAGCCCCAGGGAAGTCGCAGCCTGGTGGGAAAGGTGAAGAGAAAAGGAAGAAGAAAGTCAATGAAATCTTGTACACTATGAAGAGAGCAGTGAAAAATCCCACCGGGGGGCCAAGAGACAGAACACACCCTACTGATGCCCTGGTGCAAAGCCTGCAAAGAGGACATTTGGACATCGACTGTGCCCCGACCCCCAGTCCAGGGGTCTGACTGCTTCACACCTGCCTCTCCATCCCTCCCCACTCCTCACTGCCTGAAGGGAGGAGGTGTGGCTGCCTTGCTGGGCTTCTTCCAAAAATCAGGGTTCTGTCGGCTTTCCGGCAGGGCACTTTGGTCTAAACTCTGGGCAGCCAGACTAACCGACGGAGGGAGGTGAGGCCCCGCCCCCCCCTCCCCCGAGGATCTGGGAATGAACTGGTGTAGACGGTATGTTTGTCCCACCAACTCATGCTCGGACTGTCCCCTGGGGCCCGGGATTCCTGTGCTTGCCCATGAACTTCCCCTGTGACTAACAGTTGTGCCTCTGACAGGGGCCGGAAGTCACTTCCTGCTTGTTCCTCACAATGGCCCGATTGCGGCTCCTTCCACACACACGACGGAGGTCAGGGAGGTGGTGACTGTGTCTAGCTCTTAGCTTGTCCATGACATGGCCTGGCCCACCATGGAGCACCCAGACTTTGTGCCTGAGAGATGAAAGGGACTTGGGCATAAATGTTCTGGGCAGGAGCTATTATAAATTACACAATTACACACACACACACACACACACACACACACACACACACACAGAGGCAGCCTGGGCTTCCTGAGGGATAAGGATGCTGCTGTACAGTGGCTGGAAGTCTGCCAGTATCGCTACAGGGGTGGGCGTCGGGCATCCTGTGCAGGGAGAAACAAAAACTCACTTCCACAACCTTGTTCCTTGAGGGTTTGCATCTCCCAGCACTCTTCAGGGAAGTGAAAATACTACTGCGGGCCAGACAAATACGACTGCTTCTTCATGTGATACTGACCGGGGCCGGAGCTAGGCTCAGGGAAGCACGAGGCAAAGTCTGGACACAGACAGGGAGGAGCCGGGCCTTGCCCCACAGGCTGGTGGTCACCTCCAGCCCACCCATGGCCATCCTGAGAACTAAGGGCCACGGCCTTCTTTCCTCCCCGACTCTGAGGTGAGAGCACTGGGCTGCCCTGGGGTCCTTAGCTGAAGAACTCTGCTGGGGATCACCTCCCCCCACCCCGGCTCCTGCCCCATATGCATACAGCTGAGGCCTCGAACACTCTGTGGAGTTGGACCCCACCGTGCCTCGTCCAGCTCTGGACACTCCTGGGAGGTGACACTATTTGTGGCCAGTGCAGGTGTGATGCTCACGCGAGCTGAGTAAGTCCTGTGAAGTCGCTCACCTTGGTGGCGGGAGCGTGGCCTCCTGGAACAACCCTTACCCTGTGTCTGACTTAACTTCTGTCAAGAGTTAACACGTCCAGGATGTTAAAGATCTTCACAGGGGACAGCAACCATGACCCAAACTCACGCTCCCTGGGACGGGGTGGAGCCGGGAGATTCTAGGAAGAGGGGCCAGATGGGTGACTTCTGGCTCCAATACTCACTTATGATAACATTTCTGCTCTGCATGATAACTATCATATCACAGTCACCTGCACTGTGACAGATCACAACTGTCCTGTCACTGTCACTGTCCTCCCGTTGTTTATCGATTTGCTCGGGCGGGCCCAGTAACGTCTCCATTTTGAGACTTGTTGTTACTGTGTTTTGGCATATCGAATATGTCACGGGTAGCTTGCCAGGCTTTGCCGTGCAGGCGAGATACTCTTGGTAGCTTGCCGGGTTCTCTGAGAGGGGCGGAGGAATTGAACCCAAGTTGGCCAGGCCAGCTATGCGCAAGGCAAACGCCCTACTGCTGTGCTATCGCTCCAGCCCACAACTGCCCTGGAACCCCCTAAATGTGATCAAGAATGAACCGCAGCACCCTCCCCCGTGCCCAATTCTGTGTTCCTTCTTCCCCACAATATCATGATTATCCCTCCTCTCCTTAATTTCCTCATGTCCTGTGTCTAGCTAACCTGGAAATCAGTCGATGGCAGGCTACTGTCTCTCATTCTTGAGTGTGTATTATTCCTCAGTGAATCTTTTCTATTTGTTATTTCTCTACGTCGGGCTCTTAATCAAGTGCTTCCTGCAACAAGTCACTTCAGCCATTACCCAAAATAGCTTCACGGACATCTTGAAGTAGTAACACTGAAATACCAGCTCACTCACGCAGAAAACAGCACCAGAATTTCAGTATATACCTTATTCTCACTTATCCACACCCCAACATACACATGATTTATTTGCAATTTGGTTGAAATTAATACACACATATTGATGTAGAGCAGAATGCCACTGTGTATGTGTGTGTGTGTGTGTGTATCTATACATATATATATAATTTTATTTAAAAAATATTTTTGGACCACACCTGGCAGTGCTCAGGGCATACTCCTGGCTGTATGCTCCAGGATCACTCCTGGTGGGGCTTGGGGGACCCTATATCGTGCTGGAGATCAAGCCTGGGTCAACCACATACAAGACAAGCACCTCTCCTTCTGTACTATGTACTATGGCCCCTGTTACAATACTTCATAGCAACATTCATTTTATGAAGAAAAGTAGATTTGTGGTGGTGGAGGGACAAGTTATGCCTGACAGAGGTGACGGTCCCCTGGCAGAGAGCCTCACAATCAAAGTATTTCTGGTAGATTGGCTATCACCCAGCTATGAAATTGGAGGCAAAAAAAAAAAAAAAGAGGAACAGAATTATAAACTTAGAAGTGTAAAAATGTCCAGGGAAATAGGAACTGAGTGCTTATCACCACATTTACAATAACGTGCACTTTTGACAAGAGGCAGCACAAGAGGCAGCCAAGAAGAGAAGGACCCACAATGGCTCCGGGTGGAAGGAGTTTGGTTCAGGGACAAAGACCTACAAGGACCTCCCAGGGCTGGGCCTGCGTAGAGAAG
This sequence comes from Sorex fumeus, assembly GCF_029834395.1. Lineage (NCBI taxonomy): Eukaryota > Metazoa > Chordata > Mammalia > Eulipotyphla > Soricidae > Sorex > Sorex fumeus. Next base: position 47,006,481 of record NW_026606129.1, on the reverse strand, counting down.
GGGGGAAGATGGGGGAAGGGGGAGGCGTGTAAGTGAAAGAATTTCTGGATATAGAAATACTCTCAAACAGAGCCAGGGGGAAACTGTTGTTACAGAATGGCCACTTCTTTCTGCAAGGTTCTTTGCTACCTCTGATGATCTGAGTTTGTCAATTCTTTTTTTGACTTTTTTGGATCACACCCAGTGATGCTCAGGGGTTACTCAAGGCTTTGCACTCAGGAATTACTTCTGGTGGTGCTTGGGGGACCATATGGGATGCTGGGGATTGAACCCCGGTGGGTCGAGTGTGAGGCAAATGCCCTCTCTGCTGTGCTATCTATCGCTCCAGCCCCCAGAGTTTGTCGATTTAAATGGAGACAGGAAGTGGCGGAGGTTTTGAGGAGAACAGCAACGGGCAATGGGTTGGGACTCAGCGACCACCATTTACAATAATGGAAAGTTTTACCATATGTGCAGAGATACACTTTTCAAAGCCCAAACTTAAGGCTTGGCTTGGCTTGGCTCCTGAAGGGCAGGACTTTTGGCTGCAGTTATTCTGGTCAGGGTCTGGTCTGGTCAGAGGCTGGGCCTGGTGTAGAGAAGTAGGTCTCTGTCTGTCTCTGTCTGTCTCTGTCTCTGTCTCTGTCTCTCTCCCCCACAAGCCCTCCCCTCAAGGAGCAGTACCTCTGGATGCTCCTTCATGGATGCCTGGGATAGACCCTGGGTGACGTGTTCCTGGGAGCACACATGCAGGGGCTGTGCTGCGGGGATGGGCACGTGTAGGGCTGACATTCAGGGGCAGACGGTCACCTGGGCTGTGCAAGTGTAGACAGCATGTCCAGTAGAGATACTCCTTCCCCTCCCATGGTCTTCAATGCTCTCTCTCTTAATAATACAGATCTAGGGCCTAAGCAATAGTACAGTGGGTAGGGCACGTGGCTGACCTGGGTTCGATCCCTGGCATCCTATATGGGCCCCCTCTACCCTCAACCCGGCAACGCCAGGAGTAATTCCTGAGTGCAGAGCCAGGAGTAACCCCTGAGTATCATTGTATATGATCCAAAAAAGCCAAAAAAGCCAAAAAAAGGAAAATACAGATCCACGTGAAGTTGCAGGGAAATGTATAGGAAGCCACGTGTATTCTTCCCTTCATGGAATGATTCTAGCACATTCTGACCAGGACGCTGACCTGGGGACACTCCACAGAACTTCTGTGATCGGTCTTGTGAAGGCTGGTTTGTGTGTGGGCGCCCTGGTGGTTTCATGAAGCTATGAGCACAGTCAAGACCCACTTAAGAGACCACTACAAGGCCCACTACAAGGCTCCCCGTGTTCCCGGGTGCCACCACACCCTGTGCGCAGTCTGGCAACCACGATGTGTTTTCCAGCTCTATAATCTGGTTATTTCAAGAATGTTATTTCGAGTAACCGCCTTTTGAGATGGACTTTCTTGGTTCAGCAGAACTCCCTTGAGAAACCCCCGGGTCATCTCTGACGCTGAAGTGGTATCTTCAACCTGAGAACCTCAGCTGCTTCCAGCTTGGTGGTTTTCTGCTCTGACGGCTATAAAGGAAACCTTGTGCCCGACTCCAAACTTGCAGAATTGTTCCCAGCAAGCAGCTAACACCCTAATCTGAATGGGACAATCATCTATTTTCAGTAAACGATTAACTTTGTCAATTCAGAATTGGGGTCTCCAGACCCAAAAGCTTGAGGAAGGTGAAAAAAAGATTTCCTCACCCTGTTAGTGTCAGCCAAGGACTTGGATTCTGCTTTTCACTGACGATCTCATACTTACTCTTGATGTGAAGGATAGAGGTTACTTGCCTCCAAGTATTTGGGGATTCTGGGATAGGCTTGTTTTTAGCCAGCAAGAAACAGAGCTCCAAACCTCCCTTAGCAGACCAGTCTCAACTCTGTGAGAGACTCTCCACAAAGAACCTGCCTTCCCGGGGAGCTCTCTGTTCTGATCACTTCACCCTAGATATTCCTTCCAAAGATTTGAGGTTGTCTTTTAAAAATCAGGAAATGAAACCAGAAAGATAAGTTTCCTAAAATAATAATAATAATAATGATTAAAAAAAACCCACTGTGACAACTGTCCAAAGGCTTGGAGTAAGTGATGAACAGTATAGGAGAGAAATGGCATCTCTCACAGACAGTGTGGAGAGGCAGGAAGGGACCCGGTCCCCATCCTCTGCTGAACCAACATCTGTGACTGGACAATCACTCACTAGGGTGACGTGCTTGGTGAGTAACTGCCAGTCAGAGGATATTTATGTCACCCAAATATACACTAAGAGTCAGGAGACAAAGGTTCCCCTACTGTTTCTCTAAATTAAACAATATTTTTTGTGGTAGTTATTTTGGAGGGAGGACAATGGGGGTTGGGCCATATCCAGCTGTCCTCAGGAGTGACCCCTGGCTCGGGAACCGTAAATGGTGACAACTGCACCCAAGGCAAGTAACTTACCCTGTATTACCCTGCAGCCCTAGTTATTACGGATTTGTAAAGCTTGAGGGAAGAGCTTTGTGCAGGAGGAAATGAACAGACTACGATGCCATCAGCTCAGAGTGCCCTCCTGGAAATGAAGGAGTAAACAAGGCTCTGGAACTAAACGCTGTGTCCACCCAACCCCCCTCCCAGGATGATATCACATTGTTTCAGAACTCATCCTGAGGGAGTGCTTGTGACACAACAGAAGGGTAGATCTACCGGAGGGATGCCAGCCAGACGGTTCTGAACCCTCTGCCCTGACACACAGAGGTGCAGGGGCCTGTCGGGAGAGAGTATCTGGGAGCTCCACTGACACGAGTCCTTCCAAGGAGGGCTGGGAACGCAGGAGGCAGGATGATGATGTGGGGCAGAAGACGAGAAAGAGTGAAGCAAGCCCGAGTCGGAGAGTGAGTACATACATTTAATACAAATCGGATCAGCTTGGGGCTAGACAGGTAGGACAGTGGGTAGAGCACATTTCTTACACGCGGCTGATCTTGGTTTGATTCCTGGCACTGCATATAGTCCCTCGAGTACTACCAGGAGTGACCCCTGAGCACAGAGCCAGGTGTGGCCTGAAAACCAAACCAAACAACCCCACAAATGAGATTAGTTTTCTTACAGAACGAAGCATGTGTCCATTTCCAAAAAATTAACATAAGCCAATTATCTTTTACAACTTTTTCTTTTTTTAAGAGTACGATCTTTTATAATGGAAGAACATAAACACACTTTTCTGACAGATGTGGGTGCTAATAACACAGCATCACTGGAAGCCTGACACTCTCCACCTGTCTCCTGCCTCTCACTTCCAGGACCCTCTAGTTCACGCTTCCCTTGGCCTTATACTGGGGCTTCTTTGTGACACCACATCACTGAGCTCCACCGGGAGTGAGCCTTCATGGCATGGAACTGCCAAGTCAAGTGCACTGACTTCCGATGAGCAATTTCTTGTTTTTCTTTTGCTTTTTGGGTCACATCTGGCGATGCTCAGGGGTTATTCCTGGCTCATGCACTCAGGAATCACTCCTGGCAGTGCTTGGGGGACCATATGGGATGCTGGGAATCAAACCCGGGTCAGCTGTGTGCAAGGCAAATGCCCTACCTGCTCTGCTATCACTATGGCTCCAGCCCCACGATGAGCTATTTCCACAGCCATCTGGACTCACCCAGCAGTCAAGCAATGCTTTGCTGATTCTGGACAACAAATCATCTAATACCTAAAGCAGACAGAGACACTTCCAGAAAAGAAAATTTCTTAGATCAATCTCCCTGATGAGAATTGATGCAAAAGTCCTTAACAAAATCTTAGCTAACCAAATCCAACAACGTATCACAACAATCATTCACCCAGATCAAGTGGAATTCATCCTAGGGATGCAAGGATGGTTCAACATATGCAAATCAATGAACATAATTCACTGAGACAACAAACCGGATGCTGATCCTCAACACCCGATGCCAACTTGAGGATTGAGTATGTTTCTGATTCTTTCTCAGGCACAATTGTACTTTATGCGGTGAGAATTCTAGGCTCCCCACCTGCCCAAACAGAAAGGTCTTCTGGACCTTCACCCACGCCTGCTCAGACCCTTTAAAGCCCAAAGCTGGGGAAGGACTGAGGTCTACAGTGGACGTCTGTACAGAAGGGGCTCTTCATGGGCCACACCGATACAAAAACTGAAAAGTCAGAGGCACAAAGGCGGACTTCTTAGAAAGAGAAATCTTTAGATCTTAAGGAGAACAGAGTTTCCGTACTTAAAAGAGTCACCACGTAAACAGACAGATAGACACCAGCAGTGAACACAAAGGTTTTTGAAAAGAGAGAGCCCGTGCCAGGTACAGTGTGTGTGTGTGTGTGTGTGTGTGTGTGTGTGTGTGTATGTGTGAGTGTGTGCGCACGCACACACACTAGGGGAGGGGGTGCCATGCAAGCAGAAGTATGGGCCATAGGTTCACAGGACTAGCAGCCAATAGGTTTCTCATTTAAAGCCTCCCACCAGACAGGACAAATGCCACCACTTCCTTCTTGTCCTTCTACCTCACTTCTGTCTTTTAAAGACCATACAAGTGAGTGCCCAGTCAGCGGTTCTGTCAGCAGTTAAGTGATCATAGTGCTCATTTCGTGGCATTCAGCCGAGGTGTTGGGAAAGGATGGTGGTGAGGACTGCTGCTCCTCAGGGTGGCATTCTTGGGTGCCTGTCTCGACCATGCCAGCCTAAAATGTCCACACCGGTTTCAGGAGAGCTGTGAGGATGGGTTTGGAGGGCCAGGCCATCATGAGGCTTCCCACAGAGCCCTCTCACTTCCCATCCAGTTTCACATCTGGGTCATGGGGAAGCCATGGGGTAGGGCACCTGCCAACGTCCAGGACTTGGTGGGTGGCAGGGACTGTTCCAGTCACCAACTCTGCACTAGCTTTCTTGAGTGGAAAGAGAATCAGCTGGAATGAATGAATTAGCAGCCAATGAATTCTTTTTTATTTTTTTTGAGCTATAGGCTACCTTTACAGGAAGCCTATAAATCTCAAGTTTTATATAAAAAGGTTTGTACTAAAATTAATACCATGTTTGCATTAAAATTAAAAACAAAAATAGATGAGGTTGGAGACACAGTACAATGGGCAGGATATTTGTCTGGCATGTAACCGACCTGGGATTGTCTCTGGCACCACATTTGGTCACACGAGCCTTGCCAAGAGTGCTCCCTGAGTGCAGAGCCCAGAGCAAGCCCTGAGCACTACTGGGTGTGGCCCCAAAACAATTACAAAAATAAACAACAACAACAAAAAGAGATGAGAAAAAAGGAAAAGAAGAAAACAGAAAGCTAATGAAATGGTTGCTCCAAGCAAGTTCCTAATCAATTCTTCAAAGAAGAAGGAGCAGATGTGTCTGATGACAGCCTTTGGAATTTCTAATGGGGGACCGTTGAACATGCGCAAGAGACTGGCCAAGACAGACCCAGTATAGTGAGCCCCTGTCTGACTCTGTCGCTGGAGCCTGGTCTGTCAGGAGCTGGTCACAAGGGCTGTCCCGCCATTTCTCAGAGCTCCAGAACTGAGACTGCCCAGAGGATGAGTGGGTGGAGGCACACATGGCCTCCCACAAGCCTCCTGTGGTGACACCCACCCACCGATCAGTGTGAGGTTTAGAGAGGACAGAGTCATGGCCAGAATGGGGCATGTCTGAGACCTGCCCCAGCCTCCCAGAGGCTGAGAGCTCACAGACATCTCCACCCCTGAAAGATAACATGGAGCGGTGACATGTGGGTACCGGGAGGCTGAGTTAGGAAAGGTTGGGCTGTCTTTCCCTAAGGCCAGGGTGACCTCACGGGAGACACAGGACCACCCTTCAGAACATAAGAGCTGTGGGTCAAAGGCCAGGGCTGGACCCCTCTCCCTGCACCCACCCTGTCGCCAGGGCTACGGACACCTGCGTGCCGGGTGCTCTTGGCATGACGCTGCACCTACCTGCCCAGAGTTCCGACGTGACGTGGGGGGCCATGGGAGCGGCCATCACCAGCAGCGCACACAGGGCATCCTCAAACTCGGGGCTGTGGAGCACGAGCCTTTGCGAGGCTTGCTGGGTGGGGAGAGAGCAGCAGGGTCAGCGCACTGTAGCACGCCATGGCAGGGGTCCCCCGAGGTGTCCCAGGAACTGGAATCTGGTGGCACCGTTCACTGCCCAGGACAAAGAACTGTCCCCTGCTACAGGGGCACGATCAGAAGGGGCACCTGAACCACCTGGCCCTATGGCGAACACACTCGCCCACTGCTCCTGTGCTGAGGATGAAGCCAAACACAGAGTAGGAGCTAAGGGCTCTGGCATCTGTCACTGCCCGCCCAGACCAGACACGGAGTCCGTCTGGGCCCAGGGTCCTCCCCTGGAAATGTGGCACCTGAGACAGACCTGAGGCGGTCCAAGGCAACCCTGATTTGGGAGGCATGATGCTGTTGTGAGGGAACAGAGTCGCACTAAGGGAGGAGGGGTGGGGGGACGCCCACGCTGTTCCTGCCCTGGGCAAACTCACCATGTGCCTGGAATCTCCCTCTCCTCTGCCTCCAGCCCGTGATAAGGGCAGACCACAGGCCACTCACCATCAGTGCCGAGCTGAGTCCCATGAGCTGAGAAATGGCCGAGTTGAGGGAAAAGTCCTCTGTGAAGTGGGCGGTCACCTGCTGGCAAAAGCGGCTTCAGTCACTTGTGTCAAAACACCCTTCCACTTTCCAGAGACTTGCCTTTATCTAACAATTAACTGTAATAAAATGAATGTCATCGAAGAGATTTATGAACATCTTCACTCACTTGAACTGCATTTCAATCGCATGAGGATTTAAAAAAAAAAATCAAGGTCAGCGTTATTCCTCCTCCAGACCAGTCCTCCTCTGTCACACCTGGGGTCCCAGCAGGTGCTTAAGAAAATACCTGGAGAGGACGCAGGACCCGCTCAGAGCAAAAGGTCAAAACAAAAGCCAACAGGACATAGCCACCCTCTTACTGCACCAGGACATGGGGCAGAGCCCGGTTCTCTGTTTAGATCTTTTGTTCCAAAGGGGAAAAAATGATACCAGTGACTTGAAGACACTTCTGCTCCCTTCAAAAGCATTTGTTTTGCTAGACCCATCAGAAACATCACAGTTCTGTTTGCATGTAAGATGATTTTAAAGCCCTTAGAGCAAGTGTGCATCACTTGGTCATGGATGAGAGGAATCAAAGCAAGGCATGGTGTTGCCATTCTAATTTAAATACCCTTCAGGACCATTTAATAATTTTAAAACATTGAGATTTGGTAAAGGTGATACCTGGTTATAAATACTGTTAATTATTATGGTTATCTACCGAGGGTATCTTGCCCGCATGGCAAAGCCTGGCAAGCTCCCTGTGATGTATCCGATATGCCAAACACAGTAACAATAAGTCTCACAATGGAGACATTACTGGGCCCGCTTGAGCAAATCGATGAACAGCTGGAGGAGAGTGCTATTATGGTTATAAATATTATGAAGAATTATTTTTAGCCTAGATATAACCATTTTCATACTCATAACTGACTGAAATAGATTAAAAGAAGTATTGATGTTAATGCATGGAAACTATTAAAATAATAAAAATATTATCTGGTGCTATGTATATTAATGTGAAATAATGTTAATTTACTCAGGTTTTCAGCTTATACTGCCTGGTATGTCTGTGTAAGAAGAAAATTTCTGTGTAAAGTTTCATGTTCTTTATATTCCATGTTCTGTAAGACTCACTACTCTATACTACAAACCAAATAAATGGCATCTATATACTTTGTTAAAAAAAAAAAAAAGCAAAAAAGAGGAGAGGGGGCTGGGAGGTGCCTTCTCCATGGCTCTGAGACCACACCTCACAGGTCTTCCGCATGTGGCCAAGGGCCATCTCCCTCTTGGAAATGTGGAGCTGACCTACGAACTGCAGCATAGCCTGTCAGCTTTCTCCTGTGTGTGCAATTTCTATGCTGACCCAGCTAAAAGAGATGGAAGAATCACACATCTTTAAGATGCCAAGAGTTTCTCAACTTGTTGCAATAACCCAGTTCTATTATCTGGCAGAACCCAGGAACTGGCCAAATCCGGAGAGAAAATATTCAGCATGAAAACAATCATTCGGGCATCACTCAGATCGCCCAGTGTAATTCAGGGAGCTGCTGATTTGCTCTGCTGTGGAGGACGGAAATAAAGTGAAGGAGTGTCACTGACGGAGGGCAGGCTGGAACTGGGGCCGCTTTGGGTCCACAAATCAGAGAGGCAGAGTGCAGGCAACTGAGGCTCTCAAGCAGCCAAAGCCCAGGTACAGATGGGCTGACTTGGGGAGTCTGAATCAGCAAATCTGTTGAACAAACCACCCAAGGGAGCGATGGGGAATCGAGTGGCCAATTAAAAAAAAAAAGAAAGGCTTAGTGGGACTGGAGAGATAGTACAGTAAGTAGGGTGCTTGTGGTCCTCTGAGCATCAACTAGGAGTGATTCCTGAGTACAGAGCCAGGAGTTAACCCCCCAGCACCACTGGGTTTGCCCCTCCAACCCCCAAAAGGTATTAAATTCCTAAATGCCTTCGTCCCAAGATATGATATACCCCACGCCCCACCCACCCACCCACCCACCAAGTTCTTAAAAAGGGATATTATAAGGGGATGCTGGGCTGGAGCGATAGCACAGCGGGTAGGGCATTCGCCTTACAAGCGGCCAACATGGCCGACCCGAGTTCGATTCCTCCGCCCCTCTCGGAGAGCCCGGCAAGCTACCGAGAGTATCTCGCCCGCACGGCAGAGCCTGGCAAGCTCCCCGTGACGTACGCGATATGCCAGACACAGTAACAACAAAGTCTCCAATGGAGACGTTACTGGGCCCGCTCGAGCAAATCGACGATCAATGGGAGGGCCTTTACTTTACTTTACTTTTTATAAGGGGATGCTATAGCAGACTTCAAGATAAAATATTTTTAAGGATTTGTAATCCATGAAGATTTATTTATTTATTTTTTTGGGCCACACCTGGTGATGCTCAGGAGCTACTCCTGACTCTGTGCTCAGTGATTACTTCTTGTGGTGCTCAGGGGACCATACTGGAGACTGAACCCGGGTTGGCCGTGAGCAAAGCAAGCGCCTGTGATAACTCTCTGGCCTCCAAGAAGATTTCTTTTGCTTTGTTTTTTGGGCCATCCACTCATAAGTCTCTGGATAAGCACAGATAATGAAGACTTAAAATCAAGGTGAGTGCTCTTCCACCTCCCTTTCATTTGAAGACACACAAAATGAGGTCAGATAATGTTCAATAAACCATCAGTTTTGTAACATACAACTAGGATTTTTACCTAAATATAATTTGATATAGATTCAAAACCAGATTCACAGTTCTCTTTAAGGTGTTTTTCAGTTTTTGCCAAGTTGCCACATGATTTTATAAGTATGAAGATTTATTTATTTATTTAAAAAAAAAACTACATTGGCTTTCTTTGCATAATTTTTAGTACCAAGATGTACTTAAAAACATTGAGTCCCTCTTCACCACTCATTTCTATCTTTTCTGGATAATTATCTTTTTAAAAGAACGTTCCCACATAGTCTTGCAGGTTGTGGTGGCTAGCTGCATTTTATAGGTAAAGAAGCGGAGACTCAAGAATACAGAGATATTAGCTGACAGAACCAATAAGCAAAAGTTCTTAGTCTAGTGTTTTTTTTTATTCTTTTTGCTTTTTCATATAGGCATGTTGTGCAGAAAATTTAGTTTTAAGCTTCTGTGCCTTTTTTTCCCACAGCTATGCTTTACAAAACAAAAAAAACAAGATCTCTACTTTTAGGTTTGGAATTTAAAATATGCAATGTTGTCATATTATATCATGTGAGATAGCTATCATCCCAGAATTTGAAGTGTCTTAACAATCAAATTCTATATCCTTGATGGATAGTGGGTTTAGAACCCAGTATAGTCTAATTTGAGTACTAAGAACATGATCTGAATAGTTAGTTGGGTGATACCTTAGGATTACTAAGGTATGCAGAATTATTTGCCCACTTCTTTCTCTAGGGCTGGAGTGATAGCACAGCGGGTAGGGGGTTTGCCTTGCATGCGGCCGACTGGGTTCAATTCCTCCACCCTTCTCAGAGAGCCCGGCAAGCTACCAAGAGTATTCCGCCCACACGGCAGAGCCTGGCAAGCTCCCTGTAGCGTATTTGATATGCCAAAAACAGTAACAACAAGTCTCACAATGGAGACGTTGCTGGTGCCCACTCGAGTAAATTGATGATCAATGGGAGGACAGTGACAGTGGCAGTGACAGTTTTTTGAGCCAGACCTGGTGGTGCTCAGGAGCTACTCCTGAATCTGCACTCAGGAATTACTCCTGGTGGGGCCATATGGTATGCTGGGGATTGAACCTTGTCTGTGTCCAAGGGAACCACCCTACCCACTGTGCTATCTCTCCTCTCCCCTCATCTACCCCTGAAGAATATCTTTAAAATGACTCAGTCGATAGTGTTAACACAGACAGCAGTATTAATATAAACATCCCCCTGGAAAAACTGAATTCATATGAACTCCCCAGGGTATCATGTAGCAAAATCACGGAGTGCAAACCCTGGCAGACACCGAGCCCCCCTGTGCCTCATCTCCATCCCCATCTATAAAACAAGAGGCCAAAGAAGAGGATTTTTCCCCCTGCCCACCCCCACAGGTTCGTCTCTGTGGCCGTAACCTGTGTAGCGTGTAGCTGAGTTCTGTGCCCGGATGTGCCAAGAAGAGGGGTGTGGGGAGCTTCCCGGGCTCTGGGGTGGATCCACAAAAGCCAGGGTGATAGGAACTTTTCCCCAAGAGCTATTTGTCCTCTGCTCCATGGTGGGAAAGCCCCGGTAACCATGGCCACGGGGGTGCCAGCGTCTGAGTGGAAGCAGGCCCTGGAGGTCCACACAGCCCGGGGGCCAGAGACACGAGCGGCTCGACGACATACTGTGCTGGGGCTCCCAGAGAGCGACTGACCTGAGAGATGACCGAGTTCTTGTACTCCCAGAGCTTCTTGGCCTTGGCTTTCTCCTGGCTAGTCAGCAGTGGCGGCTGGGGCACCTCCCCGGAAGTTCGGGCCTCGATGAACCGGGTCACCAAGGACCACAGACGCTGCTGCCACCGCAGCACCCCGGGGAGCGCATCGGCTGAGAGGGAAGAAGAGGCACACAAGGAGAGTCACTCGTTTGGCTGTTGAGTAGGTCTGCTTCTCTGCAGTGCCCATGCCAAGACCCGGGGAGGGGCCTCTTGGGCCCTGAATTCACTCTGCCTTCTCCTTTGCGTGCTGGACCTCTGTGAGAGAACCTGATCTTCAAGAGCTTGGGGGAAGCTCAGTGGTCAGCTCCTGCCTCCAAGGGCGAGACCGACAAGGTCTAGAGTTCACCCCCTAGCACTGCCCCGCAGACCGGACCAAGGGCGATCCTGGCGGCTCTGCTCTCAGGGTCCCCGTGTCTAATGCCCCACAGTCAAGTGTTCACGCCCCGGAGGACAATGTGCTTGGACACCACAACTAAAGCATGTGAGCACATGACCAGCCGTGCAGCCCCGTTGCAGAAATAAAGGAAGGGGCGGGGGGGGAGGGGGAGAAAATAGTTTTTCAGAATCTCCTTTCGGAATCAGATAGTGGTGAGCAACAATAAACTAACGGCAAAACAGAACTGTAATGACCCCCTGGAATGGGGAATGTGCCCCCTCTCGCAACGCATTGTCCACCGTATTTTCAAACCTCAGCTGACTGAAATCTGGAGATACAGGGGACCCCTGCACCCAAGCCAAAAACACGCCAGACAGTGCACCCGTGGGGCAGACCAGAGGCGCCCACCTGCTGGCCCGAAGTGCTGTGTCTCAGAGCCTGTCTGACAGAGCCAAGGGCAGAATCCTGGGGTCCAGTGGGCCTGAGAGTGGGAGCCAGGACACGCACCAGAGGCAGCTGGGCTGCATGGCAGGACCTTCTGGAAGGCATGTAAGAAAAAGGCCCCTGCAGCTCATCCTGTGGGCAGGGATGGCACCAGAACCTGTACCATGGACGTCTCCAGGGGCTCTGAGGCAGCTAGCCCAAAAGTGGCCCAGGGGAAGGATGTGATGATGTCGTTCCTCCCCGGATATGGTTTGCAGAAGCACTCAGTGACCCCAGGATGACAATTAGGGCAGTACCCTCCGCCCCGGAATAGGGACTGGGGGACAGTTAATTTCCAGACACCCAGAAGCCCAAGATAACTTTGCCTCATACTACATGAAATCTCAATAAGTTGGAGGCAGGGGGTGGGGGTGGGGGAGACAAGACCTCCCACCCCCCACCACACAAACCTGACTAGGGGGCTCTGGGGTTTGCTGTGGATGACCATAGAGGTCATGGGTCGCAACAGGACCAGGTCCACATGGGGTTTTCTGGATTGGCGAGGGAGGGTACTGGCTTTATCCTAGAAAAGGACACAGCTCATCCCGGAGATGCTCTGAGGAAATCACCCTGAGAGTGGGGTCCTCAGAGACCCCGCAGAAGTCAGGGGGCGGTGCTGGCGGGCCTGGGGCAAGCGTGGGAATGCCGCCATGGCTACAGGCTTCCCTGCCCCACCAGCACGGATCTGAGCGCTCTCGAGGCCGCCGCGCAAACTGCTGCTGGCTTCGTGGAACTGCGTTTAGGACTGGCAACTGCACAGAGGCCTGAATTCTGTCCAAGGGTAGGCAGTTCAGGGGGAGGAAGTGACTTACTCTTCACGTCCCACAGGATGTCCTTCTCCGGGGGGGCGGCGAAGAGGAGGTAGAGCCGGATGGTGTCGACGCCGTACTGCTCCACCACCTCCTCGGGGTCCACCCCGTTGTGCTTGGACTTGCTCATCTTCTCCCACGTCACCTCCAGCGGCTCCCTCGTTCGTGCGTGAACGGGCACGGGACCTAGGCACCGAGAGCGCGCGTGGGGAGAGCGGTTCTGAAATGGCCCTGGGAGACTGACGTCACCCAGAAAACACAGGCGCGCCTGGGCGACGCAGCACTCTGGGTCCCGCCACGAGAAAGCAGAGCTCATGGGCAGGCAAGCTGCACCACGGAGCTGCTATTTCCCTGGGGCTTACGGGTGTATGTTCACACCACACCATGGTTCATTACTTGCGTGTGGGAGCATCGAGACTAAAGCAACCTGGGTGCCCACTTTAGTTAAGAATGATTTACTAGAACCCAGAGACGTGGCCGGGTGGCCGCGCACATGCCTCGCCAGGAAAGCCGTGGGCTCACTCCCGGCACTGCAACCCACCCTACACCCCAACAAGAAAAAAGCACCCTCCTTCCCCCCGTCCCCAACACAACAGAGCTGGTCGGGGTGCACTGGGGTCTGGATTAGGAAAAGCCTCCTTCTGGGCAGCGGTGAGAGGTTAGAAGCATGGGGCCTCTCCCAGCAGGCATGGCCCAAAGAGGCTCTGTGGCAGGGGAGCAGATTTCAGGCCTGGGGCAGTGCCGTCAACCCAACATTTGGCAGTGCCCCCTCCCCAGCGCATGGCATTCACCAACAGCTGCTGGTGGCAACTCCTGGGTCAGGCTCCCCTGGGTCAGGTCCCCCTGGGTCAGACACCCCTGGGTCAGGGTCCCCTGGGTCAGGCCCCCCCGGGCTCTGCCTGCTGTGTCCCTGCTGGGCAGCAGTGCCAGGACAGGTTTCCTTGTCTCTCCCTCCCAAAGACCACACGACCCTTCCAGCCACTGGTGCCACCTTCACGGGTGGTTCTGACCCCTCTCTGACCCCTGTCCTCTGGAAGGCTCGATGCTGGGGGTTGTGGGGCTTCCCTACCACCCTGTGCTGTTGTTTCTGGGCTGAGATGCCGAGTACTGGGCCTTCCCACACCTCCTCCTGCCTCTGCCCCGTGTCTGACATGCCATGCACTTCATATGCACACTGGGGATGCACAGTCCATCCTCAGACCACCTAAAGCTGGAGCAGGAGGAGAGAAGACAGTGCAGGTAGGTGGGGGGGGGGGGGGGAAGATGACCTGGAGATCCTGGGAGTGGGGGCAGGGTGGGGCAGCTGCAGGGGGGGGCAGGGAATTAGGTGTGGAAATTTCTTCCGAATTGAGGTCCAGAAATGCACTTCTCAGCCACATATGTGGAGGCGGGGGGACATGGAGACACCGCAGGCCAGGGAGGATGCCTCTGGGGTCCAGGGGCTCTGTCCTGTCTCTGGAGTGGGCTCTCAAACCTGGGCGAGGATGGAGGGGAGGCCTGAGTTGATTCTATGCTACCAGAGAGGAAAACTCCGACTTTTTAAATTGGGAGGTGGGGGAGGGGTCACATTTGGAGATTCTCAGGGACCATGTGATACCAGGGCCTCCTGCATGCAAAACACATGCTCAGCCCTTTGACCTATCTCCCTGGTCCTCCAAGTTCTGATTATTATTATTATTATTATTATCATTATTCTCTCACCTGTGACATCAACTTCCTCTCTCCGAAGATACTGTCCAGACGGGAGGCGGAACGTCTGCCCCTTGATGAGGCCTTGCGCCAGCAGCTTATGGAAAGGTTCTCTGAGGAGACACAGAGGGTGGGGGGAGAGAAGGAAGTGGTTGGGGCAGGGGTCCGAAGCATCCAGAAAATGGCCCCGTGCATCCCCAGAGGTGTGAGGGCTGGGTGTGAGCTCGTATCTGAATCTGGGTGGTAGGACCTGAGGGTATTTTCCAAGGTGGGGAAAACACCATACAACAGTTACCATCCAGGTGGAGACAGGAGGGGCGTTGAAGACCTCATTCAGATTATGCTGTCATTGGACGCTGCGGGGCCCAGCACGACACACTTAACTCGGAAGGAATCCACAGGCGTGAACACATGCAAAGCCACCACCCTGCCGTTGCAGCTGGAAACCCACCTCAGCAATGAGCTCCTGGGGCTCAAAAAGCTGCCTTCCCCCACCTCCCTCAAGCGTCCCACAGCAAAGTCCCAGGGTGCGGGGTTGGGGGGAGGGGGGAGTTGCGGTGCTGGTATCCCTCCGGGCTGCAGTTGACGTGAGACAAGTTCCCAGACAGTATCTCCTGCGTTTGTTCCCGCCGGCAGGTATGAGGGACCCAGCAGTCCGGCAGAGGTAATCCTGCCACATCACACATGACACCCAGAGACCACTCAGGAGGGGCCCAGGCGGGTGCTGTGGGTGCTCCCCGGGTGCTGGCCTGCACTTTCCTCAGGATGCTCGGACTGAGCGTGTGCCTGCCTCGCCTTCCTGGACTCCCCCGACACTCCCTGCACTCTCGCCTGCTCGGGTTGCCCCTGGGTGCTCCCTGGTGCTCTCTGCCTGGACTCCCAGGGTACCCAAGACTCCCCATAGGGCTCCTCTGGGTGTGCCCTGACCTTCACACAACAGTTGCCCGCTGTCCTGGGTGACCCCACCGCTGGGCACAGCAGGACAAGGTTCCCTGGCCACGCTGCACAGTGACCACTCGTCCATCCCGAGTGGGAAGGGGCTGCCCTCTTATTCTGGCCCCAGGCTCTTCAGGACACGGTCACAGCACAGATGGGTGGATAGACAGGAGTGCATGAGAGTTGGATGGAGGGGTGGAAGCAGGAAGGGGGAGGATCTGGATCCCCAGGAGAAAGCCGACAGGAGATCAGGACCAGCGGAAAACCCCTCCAGGAGGGGCTGGGGTGAGGCAGGGGGAACCCGAGCATCCTGGTCTGGGCGCTCCGGGTTCCCAGCGGCCCAACGCCGCCACCTTCCGGGCGCAAGCAGAACTGCAGGCTGCTGGACCTGGCCATTCTATTCCCGTCCAGCCGCTCTGTTCCGCCTCTTCCCTCCCCTCCCTTTGTCTCGGTCTCTCTGCCTCCCTGCACCTGTTAAATGAAGTACAACACACAACACAAGTACTCAAAAGCAAAGCGTGACGGATCCCCACGACCTAAACCTGCCTCTGCCGCTGGACTCAGAACCCGGGCCAGGCACAGCCGGGGCCTGCTGACAGCCTCCCGTTAGTTCCGTCGGTTCCTGCACCACTTTCAGGGGCCACCGGGGGCCCCGCGCCGGAACGCACACTGAGGGCTCCCTCGCAGGGCTGCCGGCTCCATCCGCAGCCGACCTGCACCTGTGAAAGGTGGCAGGCAGCACCTTCGGAGACGATCCCGGGGCCTCCTTCCGAAGGGCCCACGCTGGGCTTCAGCAGCAGTTACCAGGAGAGAGCGACCACCCACTTCTTCAGCTGCATCCCCCGACCGCTCACGCCAGTCCTGGAACCCAAGTGCATGGCTCGGATTCGCGACCCGTGTCCCTCGGTCCTCCAAATCGTACTTGGAGGCAAACTGGGACGTGAGCAACGCAGAGGCATGTGTCATAGTGACTACGGACAGCAGGGGGCGGTGCAGGCCAGTGAAACTGCGAGGCCAGCATAGGCCTCGGGCTCGGCCCATCGCAGGGAGGGGCGTTAGGCAGGGCCTCTGCCTGCAGGGGGCGCTAGCGGGGAGGGTCCCTTTCATGCCCACCAATTGGTGCTGTTTGCTTCCAAGTAAGGCTTTCTTCTTCCTCTTCCAGTCCCACCTCTGCGGGTGGGACGCGATTGCTTGGGGGGGACGGGGGGACGGGGGTCGGCAGTACTTTGTTTTCCCCTTTAGAAGTTAGGGCCACGTCCTGTGGTGCTTGGAGGTGGCTCCGGTGGTGCTTGGGATCAAACCCAGGGCTCATGTCCTTGGGTTTTCTTCCTCCTTTGGGTCGCCCTGATGTAATTGATGCCTACCGGTCATTTCTTTTGGGGAAGGAAGGAAGAAAAGGAGGAAGGGAGGGAAAGAGGAAGGACAGCGTTGAGCGCAGGGAGAAGAGGGTGGTTGTAGGAAAAACAAAGGACAGACTAAACCCCAGTAAGGGCTGGAGAGATACTACAGTGGGCAGGGGGCTTGCCTTGCACACATCTGACTTCGGTTAGATCCCCTGCACCCCATATTGTCCCCTGAGCCTGCCAGGAGTGATCCCTAAGCGCAGAGCCAGGAGTAAGCCCTGGGCACAGCCAGGTGGGTCCCCCAAAACAAACAAACAAAAGTAAAAATAAATTTTTAAAAATCATTGTATGCCACGGTGAGATACAACAATCTCCACTCACTTTCTCCTAAGGAAATATTGATTGATCATCCTGTTGGCAAATGATTGATAACAAACCATATAAAATAAATTACTGAGGGCCTGCTAGGGCGGCAGGCTTCAGGAAGTGGTTGGGAAAATTGGAGACAATGGTGGAGGGAAGGTGTCAAGGTGGTGGAACTGGTGTTGGAATACCGAATGCTGCAACAAACCATCAAGAACAACTTTGTAAACCACAGCACTCATATAAAGTATAAGGGGAAAATTAAAAAAAAAAGTATCTCTTGAAAAAAATAAATCATTGTATCCAAGGAATATACCAACCACGATGTGGCTCAAGCTCGCCTGAGCTGGAACCAGTTCCCGGGGGTGGGCTGATCTACTGGGGAAGCCCCCGGGGATCCAGGGCTGCCTCTTGGCCCTGGTCAGGTGGCTAGGATGGTGCTCTCTCCGCAAAGAGGACAGAAAGCCGCGAGTCTCTGAAGAGCAACTTGATTGTGGACTCCAGAGACCAGGCTTGTGCCCACGCCCAATACGGGCACAGAATCAGCCGGTTCTGACTGCGGGGCTGGGGCTCCCGTCTCCTAGTCTCCTAGCAGCCAGCAGGCAAGCACAGAAGGCGGTTTTAGTAAGAAGAAGAGATGCTGGGAGCAGATCTCCTCCCTTCCCTCCCCTGCTTGCTGTGGCGACCGTCTGCTGATCAGAGAAGTAGGAGAAGGCTCCCAGGATGGACTCTGGGGGGGAGGGGGGCGGCAGTGGGCGGCCACTGGCACACAGCGGCAGTTTCTAAACCACCTCTCCTTGCTGACTGCAAACTGGGGAGAGATTTCTAGCTTGCAGAATTAGTGTTCCTCTGGGCTCGGGGAATTAGTGTTCCTCTGGGCTGCTGGACCAGAGGCCCAGGTCTCCCGCGTCCCCCAGGGAGAGGAAAAGGCTTCCTCTGAGACACGCCTGCAGGACACGTGCCCGGGCGGCGCCCATCCTGGCACAGATGTCTAAGCCAAGCCAACGCCCACCCCACCCCGGACAGCAAAGTGGGAGGCTCGCAACAGCTCCCGGTTTTAGAATTTATGCGGTGAGTGCCTCCCCCAATTCAGTTATAAAGTTACATAATCATGGAAAAAATGGGGGGAGGGGATCAGAAGTCCGCTACAACAATCAAACAACATCATCAATAAGCCCATGATCCAAAGGGCCCCGGGGGTAACAGTGTTCCCTCTAGCTTGCAGGCGTGTTTTTTTTTTCCCCTAGCGCTTTCTTTGCTTTGTGCAATGTGTGTACACAAAGACAGAGAACTAACCAGCTGCATCTACAATTCTGATTCTTTCTTCACTTCCTCTTACTTCACAAACATTTCTCCATATATTATTAGTTGTTTTTTTTTTTTTTTTGCCATACCCAGCAATGTGCAGGGCTTATTCCTGACTCGGTTCAGAGATCATTCCTGGCAGGGCTCAGGGGACTCTATGGGACACCAAGGATAGAACCCGGGTCTGTCTGTGCAAGGAAAATAAGTGCCTAACCCACTGCACTCTAGCTCCGGCCCCCAGATAATCTTGGTCATGTAATTTTACAGAGCCATACAAGAGCCCTCCATAGGGATGGGCCATGATTTACACATTCATTCCCCGCATTCTGGGCATTCAGATTATATCCAAATAGTTGAGGAAAAGCATTTCTCGAAATTTCCTTAGGAGAGATTTCTGAAAGGGCAATCAGTGTGCTCCAAAAGTGAGTATTTTCGAGGTGCTCACTCTGTATTGCCAAAATACTTTTCACAGGCCATGTTCAAACTGACTTCCTGCCGTGCTTGAATGAGAGTGCGGCTCTCCGCCGGCAGCTCGGAGAATAGCCCCTTGCTGCTGCTTGATTTGTAATTTTCAGTAGTTGCATTTTTCAGTGGTTGCTGTATTTCAGTAGTTGTTGATATGTATGCTTATTGATCCTCCTAGGCAGTGTGATAAAAGTGTTTAGATGTTTTCAAAGGGTAGAAGACCCGAGTCATGAAAACTACTAGTCCCCAGTGAAACAGGGCAAAGATGTGAACAGACGCTTCTGAGAGGACATTCTCCAGCTGGCACAGAGACACGTGCGAAGATGTCCCGATTATAGAAGAAATACCGACGAAAGCTACAGGGACATGCTCTACCTCTCATCTGTGAAAGCAGCTCACACCGGAAGTAGCAATTACAACAAGGGCTGGAGAGGCTGGGGGTGGGGGGGAGGAACTCTTGTACACGGCCGGTGGAAATCTAAACTAGTTCTGCCATTTTGGAGCATGGTCCAGAACCTTTTCAAGCAGCTGACAATAGTTCCACATAACCCACCAACCCTCTCTCCGCCCCCACCCCCGCCCCAGGTTCAAAAAATAGGAAACATCAGCAGAAAAAGTATATATACCCCAACGCTTACTGCAGCATGGTTTACAACAGCTAAGTCACGAGAATAGTTGAAGAGCCTATTCGACCAGAATAACAAGGGGTAGCAACATACAGTGACATATTAGTCAGCTGTTGAAAAAGGGTGACACCCAGGAGGATTACTCCATAGTTTAGAGGCCAGCCGGGTATTCTAGGGGAAGGGGCAGCTCAGATAGAGAAGGGAGCACCAAATAAAGGGTGTTTGGAGGATCCTCCCAGGAGGGGAGATGCATGTTGAAAGTAGACTATGGACTGAACATGTTTGCCATTCAAAGCCTCTACTGCAGACCACAACACCCAAAAGGAGAGAGAGAACAAAAGGGAATGCCCTGCCACAGAGGCAGGGTGGGAGGTGGGGGGTGGGGGGGATATTATCCATGGTGGTGGAAAATGGGCACTGGTGGAGGGATGAGTATTTGATCATTGTATGACCGAAACCCAAGCACAAAGATTTGTAAATCTACAACTGTACCTCATGGTGCTTCATTAATAAAAAATAAAAAAATAAAAAAAAAGGAAAAAGGGTGACACTTATTCATTAGCTGCAAAATGGAAAGATCTCAAGAGGATTATGCAACATGAAATAAATTAGAAGGAAAAAGACAAGTTACAGATGACTTTTTGCCTATGTGTGCAATATAGGATAAAAAAAAATCTGATTAGCAGACAACCCCCCCCCCCCAAAAAAAAATCAGTGACACTCACAATAGAACAAAACTTTCCTGAAGGGAAGAGTGGGCATAGGGTAGGAGAAAGGGCAGGCATAGGAAAGGCTGGTGAGATTTAGTGTCTTGTTTAGTCACTCTGAAAACATGTCTAACTGCACACTTCGAAATTATTCGCCACAGCAAGTGACTGGTTCCCTTTTCTTGGTGTCCAGTTGGTTTGCTAAAATCCTGATAGTGTGACGACCCTCTGAGGTAGCTGCTGGCAGTTGTCTGTTGCCCTGAAAGGCTTTAACAGGAGTAATCCTGACAGCTGAGAAACAGTCTGATGACTCTCTGTGCCTTTTTCACAAAGGTCAGCCTCTGAGCATTTAAAATAAATTAACATAGAGCTCTTGAAGGTGGTGCTAAAGCAAATTCCAGGTACACCTGGAAGCTTTGCAAAGTAGGAATGGATGTGAACAGAAACAAAGGCTGAACCCGCATGGTATTTTCACATGATGCAGAAATGCTGAAAACCCCTTTTCCCCCCTCCGCAGGTTCAGTTTAAATCACTGTGAAGAAGTCACAAAGGCAGAGGCCGGGAGTAGCATGAAGGGTTGGAGCACAAGGCATGAGGGGGGCCCGTGTTCGACCCTGGCATGGCCTGGCCTCCTATAGCACGGCTGGGAGTCGACACCACCGAGTGTGGCCCCCAAACCAAAACCAACAAAAAAACACGTTATAAAAGGAGCCAGATCCTGTCCTGTACCTTAAAATAGTGAGTCCTGAACGGCTTGATTCTTTTGTTCCTTCTAAAAATAGGTATTCAGACATGGAGTAGTGTGTCTTAGTGTTAGCTAGAGATCATTGTGTTTTTGTTTCTACAGCTGCTTGAGGAGGAAGTATTTCTCATACTGTAGTTGGTCTTTGAACTTAACCTCAACCAACTCTTCTCCTTCCCAAGAACATTTCCTTTGAAAAACACAAGTTTTATTTATTAATATTAAGGGGGCCAAGCTCCATTTATTTAAGCAAATGTTTATTGAGAATCTACACTGTACATAAAGATCACCCACTCTAAAGGATAATCTTTATCTAGTGAGAAAGGAGTTTCCCTAGGTAAGAAAATGTGAGGCTGAATGGCAAACTTTGCACCTCAGGATATATTTTAACTAATGTCTTCAGCCGAGGCTAGGTGCCACTAATGTGCTTTGTGTCCTTCTGGCTTCTGGTGACGAGTGGTTTATCTGTACGCAGGAAGGTCTCTAGCACTGATGAGAAGAAAATTGTCTTAAGAATCTCATTTATATCCTAAATTAGTTCTCTGTACTGTAGACTTTTAGAGAGTATGTGCACAAGATAGTGAGAAAGCGGATCTGGTGGGGATAAGGGAGGAAGCTTTCAATTTACTTCTTTCAGTGAAACTCTTGAATGTTGGTCAGCTTTACGGAGGTAGACAGACATAGAAAGATTGCACTCATTTGTGGAATATAAAGTAACAGAATGGGAGACTAACACCCAAGAATAGTAGAGATAAGTACCAGGAGGTTTGCTCCACGGCTTGGAAGCCAGCCTCATATGTTGGGGGGAAAAGGCAGCTCAGATAAAGAAGGGACCACCAAGTAAAGGGTGTTTAGAGGGCCCGCTTGGGATGGGAGATGCATGCTGAAAGTAGACTACAGACCGAACATGATGATCATTCAATATTTGCATTGGAGACCATAATACCCTAAAGGAGAGAGAGAGTAAAAGGGAATGTGCCTGTCACAAAGGCGGGGGGGGGGGGGGGAGGGGGGGAGGGGCGGGGGGGAAGGTGGGAGGGATACTGGGATCACTGGTGGTGGGTAGGTGGAAGGGATACTGGGATCACTGGTGGTGGAGAACGGGCACTGGTAGAGGGATGGGCACTCAATTATTGTATGACTGAAATGTAAGCACGGAAATTTGTAAGTCTGTAACTATACCCCATGGTGATTCATTAAAAAATAAAAAAATTTAAAAAAAACAAAAGTAAAACAATGCTGGGATGACAGTTCAAAGGGCAGCGTGCCTGCTTTGCAATGCAGTAGGTCAGGTCAGGTAATACATGTCTCTGTGCATCTGTCATGGCATCTACCTATGTGTGTATTTGCTTTCTCTGCGGTGCTGCGAACTGAATCCAGGGACTCATACGTGCAAGGCACACACAGCAGAGCCACACTGGCCACTTAAAAGTGAGGGAACATATTCAATGGTGCTCAGGAACTATATGTTCCTGACTTGTGCTTCAGGGTCACTCCTGGCAGTGCCTGGGGGACCACAGGCACACCAGGAATTGAACTGGGGTCAGCTGGTTAAGATACATGCAAAGCAAGCACCTTATCTCCCTGGCTCCAAAGTAATATACTTTCATCTCAAAAAATTAAAAATGTGTATCTTTATCCGAATATTCCCCAGTAGACAGATTTGACCCTGCAGATACTTCCAACCACCCGTTCCTCCCTCTCTGCCCTCCCATCCCCCAAGTACCCCTAAACTACAACGTGCACAGTCAGTATTTTATTTTTTTAATAGCAATTGGAAAAATAGATGATAGCTTAAGTAAACTGTTATTTCCAGTGGCGAACAGCATGTGTAGATTTTAAAAGAATGGGTGATATACCTTTCAGTATCTGTATTGCAAATCATAATACCCGAAGCGGGGTTGAGGGAGGGCGAGAAGAAAAGTGCTTGCCATAGAGGCAGGCAGTGGGGGCGGGGGGGAGGGAGGCTGGAAGACTGGGGACACTGGTGATGGGAAAGGTAGACTGGTGAAGGAAAGGGTGTTGGAGCATTATATTACTGAAACCTGATCATGAAAAAAATTTGTAAATGTGTATCTTACTGGATTCAATTAAAAAAAGAAAATAGAATAAAAGGATAGGTGATTTGTCCATGCTGATGTGAACAGATAACCAAGATAAATGATAAAGTCAAAAAGCAAGAGATATTTATGTGATACATGTAACGCTAAAAATGAGTCGAGAGGCTGGAGCAACTGCACAGTGGGTAGGACGTTTGCCTTGCACGCGGCTGACCCGGGTTCGATTCCCAGCATCCCATATGGTCCCCTGAGCACCGCCAGAAGTAAATCCTGAGTACAGAGCCAGGAGTAACCCCTGTGCATTGCCGGGTGTGACCCAAAAAGCAAAAAAAAAAAAGGAGTCGAACAGAAACATGGAGAGATGGCAAAAGTCTTCCTGAAACTATCAAAAAAAAAAAAAACTGGAGAGGTGGAGGAGAAGGATGGAGGGGGGGTGCAGATAGGCGATCTCTTTGTTTATACAGGGAAAAGATACATTTTGGTTATTATTTTTAATCTTCCAGGGCCAAAGAGATAGGGCAGTGGGCAAAGTGCTTGCCTTGCAAAGAGAGGAGAGGAGAGGCCCCAACCCTACCTCCACCACCAGAAATTAAAAAAGTATTAAATATGGTTTCTCTGGGCAGGGACATAACTTGTCACTTCTCCACATCTTCCCTAGTCTGTCCTTTCTTCTTTGCAGTTAAGAAAATATTCTAGGGGCCGGAGAGGTAGGACAGCAGGTAGAGCACTTGCCTTACATGCAGTTGACTTGGGTTTGGTCCCCTGCACCACCTATGAGCCTCCAAGCCCCCCCGCCCCCAGGAGTGATCTCTGAATGCAGACCCAGAAGAAACCCCTGAGCACCAGTGGGAGTGACCCAAAACAAAACAAAATCAAAAAAATATTCCAAAAGTCATTATATTACAAGAAAAAAAAAAAGACAACTGAAAATAATTCCAGGAAGTTAAGTTCCTGACTGTACAGCAGATAAGAAAGCCCAAATTATTTTCCTAAAGAAAAAATATTTTTAAAAACTCACATATTTTTAAATAGTTTTAAACAGATTATGGAAGGCATGAGAAATGTAGTACAGGGGTTCTCGCAGGTAACTGATCTTGGTTCTATCCCCACACCGTCTATGGACCCATGAGCACTGCCAGGAATGGCCCCTCAGCACAGAGCCAAGAGTAGCCCCGGAGCACTGCTGGATGTGGCTATCTCCCCTCCCCCACAACGCCCCACCCCAAGGTACTGATCTGCAAACTCTAAGAAATGAGGTTAAACAAACATTGTTTTAACAAAATGATAACTAACTGATGGACCGTCATTAAAAAACATGTCTGACAAAAGGAAAATGATTTCATACATTAATGTCAGAGCTGCAAGAAATGTGAGAAGAATATTCATAAATGGGTAGATTTAATGCAATTTCAGTTAGATTCCCAACAGATCATTTTCTGGAATTTGATGAGTTGAGTCTGAAATTTTTATGGAAGAACAAAGGTCCAATACAGCCAAGACACTCCTAAAGAACAAGAACTATGCAGGAGAAGCTTCTCTCTCTCACGAGATATTAAAACTGGTAAAATTAAAATTAAAAAGCCGGCAAATTACCAGCATAGCAAAGAGCAAATGGACCAGGGAAAGAAGTAAAGACCCTATAAATAGGCCCTTGTGTATAAATGAGAAGTTGATTTATGATGAAGAGGCACTTCGGATCAGTGGGAAAATGGATGGATTGCTCCATTAATGGAACTGAGACATTAAAAGCAATAGCCATAAAGGAAAATATGATTAAAATTTACTACATTAAATTAAGAGGTTCTGTTGATCAGAAGACACTGTAAGGCAAGCTAACAGCTGGAGGAAAATACAATACATAAAGCTGCATGAGGATTAATATTCTGACTAGTCGAAGAATTCATACGTATCACTAAAAACTAAACAATCCAGATGAAACAGAGGACACAAATAAGGATTTAATGGAAGAGGGAGCAGAAAGGCTCGGAAACATGAAAACACGCACTAACCTTCATGAGGAAGCAGTGTCTTTTCATTCAAAGTCAGTTCACAAAGTGAACCATTACATAACCACCAGTTTGCAAAGCTTCCAAAGATGGGTAACACTAAATGCAGTGGCAGAGCTATGGGGACCCTCTCCCTGTTACTCGGGAGGGTCGTTGCCTGACCCACAAGGAATCAGATGGACAGAGCTCAGGAAAGGGGTGTATACACACATCCAGCAATTCAGCACAAGACGTGTTTGCCAGGATGCAGGTTTTGGATTGCTCACTAAGGCACTGCCTAGAACCGCAGTCACGGCATATCACAATCACGTCCTCCCATTGTTCTCAGGTCTCCTGGTATATTATCTCATGGTATATTTGTCTCATGGTTCCCTTCCTTCCTTCCTTCCTTCCTTCCTTCCTTCCTTCCTTCCTTCCTTCCTCCCTTCCTCCCTCCCTCCCTCCTTCCTTCCTTCCTTCCTTCCTTCCTTCCTTCCTTCCTTCCTTCCTTCCTTCCTTCCTTCCTTATCCATTTCTTTACTAACCCATTGGTTGTTCATTTACTTAGTCTCCACATATTTTTTAATTTTCCAATTTTCTTCTTATTTTTTAATTTATGCCATTGTGGTGAGAAAAGAATCTTTAAAATATTTCAAAATTCTTAAATTTGTTAATTGTTTGCAGCTTATCAAATAATCCAATATTGAGAATGTTTCATTAGAACTGGAGGATAATGTAATATTCTCTTGTTTTGGAATGAAGTGTTCTAAATATATACCTGCTAAACCCACTGATCTTAAAAGCTATTTAAGGCCTGTGGCACTTTAGCACTGTCCACTCATTGTTCATCGATTTGCTGGAGCAGGCACCAGTAATGTCTCCATTGTGAAACTTGTTGTTATTGTTTTTGGCATACTGAATATGCCACGGGGAGCTTGCCAGGATGGGATATTCTTGGTAGCTTGCCGGGCTCTCCAAGAGGGATGGAGGAATCGAACCCGGGTAGACCTCATGCAAGGTAAACGCCCTACCCGCTGTGCTATTGTTTCAGCCCATTGAAGGCCTATACCTCTTTATTAATTTTCTGTCTGGATAATCTATCCACTAATATAAACATATGATTAAAGCATTAAAAAAGACACACACACACACACACACACACACACACACACAACTCTAGCAGGGGCCAGAGCAATAGTACAGTGGGTTAGGCTTTTGCCTTCCAAGTGGTTCAATTCCCAGCATCCCATTTGGTCCTACAAACACAGTCAGGAACAATTCCTGAGTAAAGAGCCAGAAGTAAGTCCTGAGCATTGTCAGGTATGGCCCAACCCCCTGCCTCCCCTCCCCCCCCAAAAAAAAAACCCAACCCAAACCTCTGGCAGGGGGCTGGAGAGATATTAAAGCGGGTAGGGCACTTGCCTTGCATGTGGTCTACTAGGGTTAAATCTCCAGCATCCCCCATGGTCTCCTGAGCACCACCAGGAGGAATTCCTGAGTGCAGAGCCAGGATTAACCTCTGAACTTTATCAGAGGGGGGCCCCCAAACAAGATCTCTAACAGTGATAGATTTATAAAGAAAAGCAAGAAAGTGAATAATTCAAAATTCAGGACAGGAATTAGTGGGGAGGGTGTACGGGTGATCTTGAAATATGCAATACATTAAATACATCATTTATATGATAAATACATTTTATGGGAAAAAAGCACCTTCCCCCGGCAAACACACACAATAGGGAACAGATTCTAGGCCAACAGGAAAAGAAGTTGTTGATGGATTTCAATGTGATTCCCTAGTTTAAAATCCATTATATGCTTTTATCAGAGTGAGATATGAAGGCAGGATTTAGTCAAGCTTGAAAGCGGCGCTTACACAGAAGGATCAGACAATAAACACGGCCTCAGGTAAGAAGCTATAAAAAAACCCCCAAATAACATGAATTTCTCTGCCTCAGAGGAAAACATCTCCATTACTTAACCCGATGAAGACAGAAGGCTGGATATAGCAATGACTCCCCATGGTCGGTCTACTTGAGTATCAGAAATGGTTGAGGCCAACACTGATCTCTGAAAGACACTTGAAAACTAGGATTCCTCAACCCCATCATTCAGAAAAAGCTGTCACCCGCTTTGGGTTCATGCCAACGGCTGGTGGGTGGAACGGAGTTCTCCTGCAAAGCTGTAAATGCTTACCTGTGCTTGACCATCTTTTGCTCGTGGCAAAAATGACTAAAGAATCTTGCATAGAACAAGTGCATAACAGCATGTTCTTTGCCTCCGATGTACAAATCCACAGGCATCCAGTAATCTGCCAGAGCTGTGCTAAAAGGGCTGAGAGAAAGAGGGAGGGTCATTTCAAAACCGTGCCCTGCTACAGCTGCACACTCTAGACAGGCGCATGTGCACACATCAGAAAGAAGATACATCGTAGAAAAATAGAGCTTTTTTTTATGTTTAAAATAGAGAAGGAACAAAAGATCAATGTTGATTTGTGAGATTTATAAACACTATCTGTAAAATGCCGCTAAATCACAAGTTTAATACATGTGGCTTTCATGTAAAATGAGAACCTGAGGTAAACAAACCAGAAAAATAATAAGTAATTTCAGCACGAGGCATAGCTGAATAGACCTAGACACATTTTAATTTTAAATTTGATTAGGCAACTGGGAGCTTTTTTCTGTTCTGACCAACAGAGGGCAACATGACATTTAGAACGGGCATTAACAGGTAGACATAAAACGTTCTTTTTTTGGTAGGGGGTTTGTTTGCCTTTGGGGCGACACTGGTAGTGCTCAAGACACCGTGCGATGCTGGGTGGGCATCAAACTCTGGACTCCTGCAAGCCAAGCATGTGCTCGAGCTGTCTGAACCATCTCCCTGACCCCAAAACGCTTGTTTGAAAAGCAAACAAACAATTCAATCTTCTCATTATTATTTTTTGGTGGTGCTAGACACTGGACCTCACATGTCCGAGGCATGTACTCATCCACTGAGTACACGTGGATTCCAGCTTAAAAACAGCCTTAAAATGTATACAGCAAGTGACTATATTATGGCAGCAACCCCAGATAGTGGTGTGGGCAGGACTGTCTCTGCATTTGTGGCTCTGGGGATTCAACTCCCCATGAGCTTCCTAGACCCCTGATGCATCTTTTGGTATAGTGATAAGTAAGTAAGTAAGGAAAGGCCCTCCCATTGATCATCGATTTGCTCGAGCGGGCCCAGTAACGTCTCCATTGGAGACTTTGTTGTTACTGTGTCTGGCATATCGAATACTCTCGGTAGCTTGCCGGGCTCTCCGAGAGGGGCGGAGGAATCGAACTCGGGTAGGCCATGTGGCCTGCGTGCAAGGCAGACGCCCTACCCGCTGTGCTATCGCTCCAGCGATATAGTATAGTGATGGTATAGTGATAAACCTTCATTTTTCAGCTGGGACTCTTCTGGGATGTGTGTCTGCATGTGCAATATGTGTGTGTGTGTGTGTGTGTGTGTGTGTGTGTGTGTGTGTGTGTCTGTCTGTCTGTCTGTCTGTCTGTCTTTTTTCAAAGGATCAAGTGCTGACTGAAATTGCCTAATTGGAAGTCTCTGGATATCTCACCAAAGATCACCCCCTGGAATGGAACCCCTAGCCTTGCTTTCTTTTACAGCATTCTGAAGGACAGGAAGTCTGATTCCTCTTGCATTTCTTGGCCACTATTAAATGGGAAGCACCCAACATACTTTCTAGAAAAACCCAGAAGGAGGACCCATCTGTGGGTTTGCAGGGCCTTTGAGTGCCTCCCAGCCCCTCCTTTCTGCCCTTGGCAGCGACTGCTCACTCAGGATCTTGCTTATTTCGGGGCCTGGCAGCTTGAAGCACAAAATCACAGTGCTCCACAGTGTGATTCTGGTCAGGGTTGGGAGATATGCTCCCTCACACCCAATGAAGGAAAGGGGCATTTTCTTGTAAGCTCTCCTCATTTCAGAGTAACAGCTCTCTGTCTGACGAGAAGCCGGAAAACAGGCTGCCAGCTCTGTTTTCCCTGTGTTCTGCCATGCTCCCTACCTACCTGCCAGTGGCTCTCTCACTCTTATTTCTCAACTCCTTAGGCTTGGGGGCCCCACTAGGCAGAGCTTAGTACATCCAGGGCGGGGCTTGGGATGGAACCTGAAGACCCTGCATTTAAGCACGTGTCCAGCGCTCACGCCATCTCCCTGACCCCAGAGAATATCCTTTGTTTGCTGTGCCAGGGACTAGCCCAGGTCTCCCTCAAACGAGACGCACAAGGTGCCACTGATCCACATCCCTTCGATTTAGTTTTGCCAAAGAAACACAGGCAAAGAGCTGAAAGACCAGAGAACTGAAAGGCCTGTCATTTGTTTTCTTCTGGTCATTATTTAAAGCGTGTTTAACAGTCGGTTGCTTGATCGGCGTGAGGAATGATCTACTTGCTGTGTGTGCTCGGCGGTACAGCTTCTGAGCACTCTCTCTCTCCCCTCCCGGGACATTGGCGCGCCACCAGGATTTTCAATTAAGTAAAAAGCAGGAGAGCTTTCCACTCACAGAACCGGCGCTCGGCACAGGGCCGCCGAGGGCATTATTGCAACACTTCCCGTTGCAGGGTTTCATTTCCCTTGAATCTGGCACTTACTTGCCTGTGAGGAACCTGGTTTCTTGCTGCTTTTATTTTTATTTTTATTTATTTTTTTGGGGGGGTAGGGAGTACACTCAGCAGTGCTCAGGGCTTACTCCTGACTCTGCACTCAGGGAATCAATCACTCCTGGTGGTGCTGCGGATTGAACCCGGGTCAGCTTCATGCAAGGCAAGTGCTTTTTATTTATTTATTTTATTAAAAAAATTTTTTTTTAATAGTGAGATTTCATGAGGTACAGTTGCAAGTGCTTTTTACCTGCTAGACTGTCTTTCTAGGCCCTGTGACTGGTTTAATAGTTTCATGTCCAACCATATGAATGCCTGTTTCAAGAAGCAGAGCTGTTTGTGGGACCCCAGTAGTGGCATTTTCGCATCCTCTGTGTCCTTGTATCCCGAGTTCTCCCAGAGAGGAGGGGACAGGTGCAGGGTGCGCCTGTCTGGCCGGAGGGGTTGTTCCATCTTCCTTGCAGCACGCTTACCCTTTCCCAAAGGTACCTGTGTTCTGGATGCCTCCTCCCCAAGACTCTTTCCCTGCTCACAGGATTCAGCCAGGCGTCCTGCTTTGGAACCTTTGACTCCTCCAAGGCAAGCTCCCCCAGAAAATCTCGTGCACATCTATTCCCTGCATTGTGTCTGGCTGGGAGGCTCCACAGTGCCAAGGACTTAAAGAACTCACCAGCAGGCACCTTACCTCTGAGTATTCTGAGGGTCGCTGTATCTGAAGTAGTACCATGCTGAGTCAACAAAGGTATCCATGGTGTCTGTCTCTCTCTTGGCTGCTCCTCTGCACCTAAGGAAGAGAGGCGCATCCATGGGTTTCTATTTAAACTTTAATGCAATTTTCCCACCAGCTTTTGAGAAAGCGATGACAATTAGCATGAATTTACAATGTCAGGAGAACAATGCCACCGATCAGGAAACGACAATCCACGGAGAGTTCTCTTCAGGTTGTTCAGAACATGATGTTTTAAAGACATTTCCAAAATTAAAAAAAAAAAATTCAATCTTGAACAATTAAAAATCCTCTCCCCTTCTCTGAATTTTAAGCAAGTGGTGAAAAATCTAACTACCTTACAAGACAAAGAGTCTCTTTGGCACAAGAACTTCTATTTCAGGCATGTCAAGACTGCCTTCAGCTAGTATCTGCTTTACAATGAAAACCCAAATGCAGCGAATGCTGCGCTGTGCTAAAAGGTGAACTTGGATTAGGGGTCCCATTGGGGTGACCTTAGAAAGTGAAATCACCCCGGAAGCCTGCAGGGTTTCCAGAGCTAACGGATCCCAGTTTGGGAGTATCCACTGTCAGTGTCGCTTCCCACGTGAACTCATGCTGAGAGTCTACCATCCACCTGGCAGAAGAGGAGTTCTACCATGAAATGCACAAACACTACAAGTCAGAAGCCCCCTGCCTAAGGACAAAAGGTGCGGAGACCCCAGGAAGTGAAATCCCTGGGGAGAGGGGCTGAGGAGAAAAGGAACCCCCATGCCAGGGTGTGTGTGTGGGGAGGGGGTTAGGTTCTACAGGGGCCAAGTTCTCAAGCATGGCCCCAGGGTGGTGGGCCCATGATCTGACAGGGCAAGCTGGAGGCTCCCCAAGACCTCTGCCTCTAGTGGATGGGCAACATGGGCTATTTGCAGCTTTATCAATAGCCAGTAACTGCCATCCCTGTTAATAGCTATTAACCATGAGCAGCGAAAGGCCCCGGCAGGAGGAAGCAGCTCAGCCCCAGGTTCTTACTCCACTGGAGCCACCGCCTCTCTGACTGTGGCTCTTGGCAGTGAAGTGTTGGAGATTCTGAGAACTTGAGGGGGGAATCACAATCCCCTGGGAGGAACTGATGTGCCTGTAGCTAATTTAGCCAGCGTGCTGGTGTTTGAGTCGGTTTTAAACTTAACACAAGAAGGAGAAGGCTTGGGGAGAGCTTAAAGGGCTGAGTGTGTGCTCTGCATGGGCGAGGCCTGATCCCTGGCACACCCTGCTATCCCCGCCCCCACCAAGCACCACCAGGAGCAATCCCTGAGCACAGAGCTGGTCGTAGCCCCTGAGCACTGCTGTGGTTGGCCCACTCACTCCCAAATGCTGAAATGGGTAAGGACTCATAAAAACTACTCTGGAGAAAACCACTCACAGAAGGTCTGCATATGTTTGTCTTGCATCTATGAAGTAGCTGATATAGACTCTACAAATACTGCGAAAGAAACCACTAAGCTCTGCTTATAAATAGAAATGGCCGAGCAGACCATGTAGATACCCCAGATC
This sequence comes from Sorex fumeus, assembly GCF_029834395.1. Taxonomy (NCBI): domain Eukaryota; kingdom Metazoa; phylum Chordata; class Mammalia; order Eulipotyphla; family Soricidae; genus Sorex; species Sorex fumeus. The sequence goes on along the minus strand of NW_026606129.1, from coordinate 46,974,663 downwards.
TGGGCCTCCCAGGGGGCCACTTACAATCGTCCAGTTTTGGGGCCACACCCAGCAGTGCTCAGGGCTTACTCCTGGTTCTGCACTCAGGGATCACTCCTGGCAGGGCTCGGGGGGCTCTTATGGGGTCCTGATTATCTCTGGCCTGTGAACTATTTGGAAAACATCCTCATCGTGACCTTTAAAGCAGAGGGAAATGGCTTCTTTATAGAAGGAAGATACTGGGGCTTGGGATGTGTTATTTCTTTGCTCAATCGGCAGGTAGGATAGAAAACCACACTGGCGACATGACAGGGAGTTGAGGCAGCATGCAATCCCATTCCCAACAGGAGAAGAAAGGAAGTGAGGTGCTCCTGGGGGTCCAGAAGGGAAGCCCTGCATACCCACCCTCTCTGTCATGCCTGGTGGGGGGACCCCGGCTGCCACCACGCTCTAAAAGTGCAGCAGCGGCAGTGGAGTGGGAGGATGCTCTCTCATCCCGACCAGCTCTCTGCTGAGCAACACAGAAGGAAGTGGCCTCAGGCAAAGCTGGATGGAAACAGCTGGAGCAGATGTTTCAGAGGAAGAGGTTAAAAGAAGGGCTGCTTCCAACTGGGTTGGGAAGAGGAGTGGGCGTCCTTCCCAGGGTCTGAGCAAAATTCTAGCATCTTCTCTCTAAGGTCCCAAGAGACCCACACCGTCCTTCCAGACCCCAGCTGGGCAGGAATCCTGGGGGAAGCAGCCGCCGGAGACGAGACGGTGTGTGAAATGCACGCTGGGGGCTGGCCAGAGGATGGGGTCTTACCGGGGGCAGGCGCAGTGCACCCACTCGGAAGCTGCGGCCAGCGGTGAGCCTCCCTTGCCGGTGAAAGAAGAGATGCGGGGCAGGGTCACGGGCAAGTCTTCGATGGGCACTGGCAGGGGGCCGCAGGCTGGGCAGTGCACCATGGGGATGGGCGTGCCCCAGTAGCGCTGGCGTGAGATCAGCCAATCCTTCAGCTTGTCGCTCGTCAACTCTCCACCCACTCTCTTCTGGCGGGCCAACTGAGTCAGGGCCAGAAAGGCATCGGGCCGCTCCATGCCTGTGAACTGAGAGTGGGGAGAGAATCATTCCTTCTGCACCAGGGTCTGGGTGGGGTCACATGTGACTTTCTGAGCCACCTTCCTCCCAAAAGCAATAGGACTGGATGGATTTGATGACTGAGTTGAGTAAGGAAGAAAGTAACGGTAAGCACGGTCCTCCTGTTGTTCATCAATTTGCTCGAGCGGGCCCAGTAACGTCTCCATCATGAGACTTGTTGTTACTGTGTTTGGCATATCGAGTACGTCACGGGGAGCTTGCCAGGCTCTGCCGTGTGGGTGAGATACTCTCGGTAGCTTGCCAGGCTCTCCGAGAGGGGCGGAGGAATCGAACTTGGGTCGGCCATGTTGGCCGCTTGTAAGGCAAACGCCCTACCGCTGTGCTATCGCTCCTTGACTTTAAGAGTTCGGCTCTGCACATCCAAAGAGTTCGCTGAAATAAGGTCTAAAAGAAAGATCAATCTTTCATTTTATTTTTGTTTTGGGGACCACACCCAGTGATGTTCAGGGGTTACTCCCAGTTCTGCACTCAGGAATTACTCCTGGCGGTGCTTGGGGCACCATATGGGATGCCAGGGTTCAAACCAGGGTCAGTGGCATGCAAGACAAGCACCCAACATGCTGTACTATCTCTCCAGCCCCAAAGAGTCGATATTTTGGAGCATGATTCATGTCTAGGGATATAATTTATGAAATGAAAGTACAAACATGAGGTGAGAAAAAGGGAAAAGTCTGACTATTTCCTTACACATCACCCTAGAGTCAAGTACTGCCAAGCCTGAAACCTGGGTGTGAGATGTCACTGAGCCAGGATCACCCAAGGAGATTAAGATGCTGTTAAGCATCTCGGAGACACAGCAGAGAGGGTGGACACTCAGCTAGCCAGTAGTTCCCAGACTTTGTTGAACACAAGACTCCCCGGACACTTTCTATGTTCTGTCCGAGGCCCATAAATGGTTATTCAATCTGAAGGTATGAGGTGGGACTCGGGAATCTGAGTTTTTCAGAACTTCCTAGTTGCTTGCAAAGCGCAGCCAGGTTTAAGACAAAGGGTTTGTTCTCCACCAGAGTCCACACAGTTCATTGTGTCTGTGAAACCACACGGGCCTATTGTTAGATGTGGGTGGGCTGGAAGCTTCCACCGCTTCTAAGAAGCAACAGGAGCCCCGCGGGTGAACTGGGTGACGAAGTCTTCCAGTGTAGGCCCTGGTGATCGGCAGCAGTGGCAGGACCCCTGGGGACCTGTGTGTTGTTTTGGTTCTGGGCCACATGCAGCACTGCTCAGGGCTTACTCCTGGCTCTGCATTCAGGGATCCTCCTGCACTGACTGGGTGCCGAGGACTGAACTTGAGTCAGCCCCAAGCAAAGCAAGCGGACACTCTGGTGGTAGATGTCGGAACTCCATATGCATGGAATTTGCATTAGATGTCTTGAAAAATCACGGTTCATCAATAAAAACGGGAAAGAAAAAAAAGGAACTAGAAAGAAACAAGGCTATATGACTGGCAGGCGATGGGATGAGTTGAGTGGCAGGTTACAATTGGTACCCTCACAACAGAGACAACAATGACACATAAAAGTGAGGGGGAGAAGGCAAGAAAATTATTTTTTTTTAAAGACTTTTTGGCTCACCCATGGGGCACCCACCTCAGCAGAGTCACGCAGTCTCTCTGTGCCATCAGGTGATGTTTCAATGACTTCTGAGTAGGATAGGCCCAGGGTTTGGGCTAAGGCGGTGTCTTCTGCGCTGGTACTGGGGATTCCTATTCAGAGGGGATGAGACATGAAGCATCTCCCATTCAAATGGCCATATCACAGAAAAATGGGCAGCCTGACAGTTAGCTCCTTACAGGAGACTATTTTCAGTTAGAGAAATGGTAAGCCTAGACTACATTTACTGGGAAGGTGGAGAACACACGTGGTAAAAACAACAGTTTACAGCGACGTTACTGTACTCCTATCAGCTCTTTGGTATCTCTCAGGTTTGTTCCTTCTCTTGGAGTGCCCTAAATGAAAACTTAGAATTTTGGGAGCTTTTTGTCACTATCTGGCCAATACTGGGCATTTAGGGAGAGTGGTGTTTCCTTTTTTTCTTTTTTCTTTTTGGGTCACACCCGGCAATGCTCAGGGGTTACTCCCGTTTCTGCACTCAGGAATCACTCCTGGCAGTGCTCGTGGGATCATATGGGATGCTGGGAATTGAACCCCGGTTGGCCGTGTGCAAGACAAATGCCCTACACGCGTACTATCATTCCAGCCCCGACTTTTGTTTCTGTTTTCTTGAAGGACAAGAGGCAATGCTGATTATGTTGCTGTGGAAAAGCAAGATAAGCGGGGGAAAAAAAGTTTCAATGCATAACCCCCCCTCCAGGCATATTTTCTCTCCCTTCAGAACTCTCAATATTGCATCTTTAACTCTGACCAAAAACATGAAGAAGAAAAATGAAAGGAAAAGCTGTTTTAATAAGTGCTTCCTTTAGTATCTCAGCTGGATGTACTAATGAATTTCACTAATTATAAAATATGCACAAAAGCAGGAATCATTTCCTTGAAGCAACACGTTGTTGACGTGTAAATGGTCACAAGAAGAGAATGAGCCGAATGGCTAATAAGAGTTTTCTGTTTTGATGTTTCTTCACATTACTCGATGAAAAACTGAGTGGGAATTGTGAAGGAAAACACGATTTTGACCAGAAATGCGATTTCTTCTATGTAGTAGGAACTAAGAGTGTGAAAACAGCTTTCTCTGCAGGGGTCTGGGTGCTCTGGAGACTGGCTGGGATAGGAATCCAGGAAGGGGAGCCATGGGGCCCCGCCTGAGAGCGGGCCTGGGACAGGACAGTCACCCTGCTCTCAGGCCCACAATCCTCCTGTAAGGCGATAACTGAGCGCTGAGAACACTCAGGAATGAGGAAGGCCGCCTCAGGTATCCCATTTACAGTTCTAATAGACTTTCAATTTCACTGCTGTTTCCAATCCTTCTCCTGAATTGCTCCAGTTCACCTCCTCCACAGAGCCTTCACAAAACCCCGGCCCACGACCATCATCTGTGCTTTGAATCCCCCCAACCCAGCAGCTGCTATTGGCTCAATGAATTCTGAAATTGGATTTTCATCCGAGTCTTATTGTTCCCCACACTGTATGTATAATTCTCACTCTCTAAGCGCTATAGGCGAGATCTGTAGGCCAGACATTTCTTCCTTCCTTCCTTCCTTTCTTCCTTCCTTCCTTCCTTCCTTCCTTCCTTCCTTCCTTCCTTCCTTCCTTCCTTCCTTTCTCTCTCTCTCTCTCTCTCTCTTTCTTTCTTTCTTTCTTTCTTTCTTTCTTTCTTTCTTTCTTTCTTTCTTTCTTTCTTTCTTTCTCAGTAGCATCCAGCCAGGTGCAGGTGCAATACACTTGGAATGATTTCAAAATGCATTGCTTAACTAAAGAACGATTAGAGGAAAGGGCTTTCATTTCTGCGAGGAAGTAAAACAAATCATGGATCAACGGCCACCTCTTTCACTTGAGAGCACCAGGCTAGGATTTCAACCTTAAGGCCTGGGGGAGATATTATCCTGATTATATCTCAACAGCTACTCACCTATTTTTGAATCCAGAGAGCCCGCAAAGTCAGCTTTGGCCAAGACAACGACAGGAACTTCCTGCTGGGTGAGCATGTTCACAGCTATCACGGGCGTGAGGCAATCTGAAAATGAGAGCAACTCACTGTGGACACCAGTCAGCTGGGATGCTGACGCCACCGGAATCTTGAAGGAGACCAGGGAGAAAAAACAAACAAACAAACAAACAAACACCTGAAGCCTTGGAAAGAACTTTGGTGACATGTGCTAATTGTCGGGAAAATTTTGTTCTTTGATGGTTTTAATAGATAATTCACACCGGCGGAAAATCAAAGATGAAACATATACGCGGAAAATGCTCATCACCAAAGGAGTGAAAGTGGCATTATAACTTTCTCATGGTGGGGAAAAGAGACTCCTTTCCCCACTGTAATTCAACTCATATAAATACAAGAGTGAGAGGCATGAACGAACGTCTTTGGTGAAAACAAGGCAACATCTGAAGCTCAAAAGTCATAGCAACTTGAAGGGGAAAAGGGATGGGCAAGAAGATGAATGAACAAATCTTAGATCATACACAAACAAAACCCTTCTTTCCCATGCACCCCTTCTTAGGCAATACAGAAGGATATGTTCCAGCAAAATTAAGGGGTAATACAGAGAGGCAGACAGGCGGGGCAGGAGGTGGCGGATGCACAAAGGAGAGTGGAAGAGGACAATCCCGGGACAGGAAGTGGGAGGACGAGACTTGAAACAGAGGCCTGAGGCCCCAGGTCCAGATAGAGCAGGACCCCTGGCTGCAGGAAGTATCTTTAGGAAAATAAGGGAGTGGATAGATTTCTTGACAGGTTGGCATGTAGAGAAAACTGTAAGAAGAGTTTTAAAAAGCTAGCAGAAAAAATGTAGGAAGACTTAGAAACTCAAAGACTATAGGGCAAATGAAAAAAAAAGAACAAAAACAAAAAAAAAAGGAAACAGGTGAACTTCAGGAAAAATAGGAGGTTATGTAGATGGTTTTATTATGGTCACATAAATAAAATAAACTGCAGTTTACCTCATTCATTTTATTCAAGCAAATCATTTTATATATGTGACCATAATAAAGCACTTAATTTGGAATTATTCAAGCATTGTGTTATCATAAGCGAAGCTTGTTACAACTGTGGGGGTGGGTGGGGAACAGGGGGAGAAACCATTTATACATGAATCTTTACTGATAAGGATCAACCCAAGACCACATAAAGTCAAGATAGCCAAATAAAGTTCCAAAGGAAAAAGAATTGAAGGATTATAACCAATAAGCTTATTTGAGCTAACTGCAAAATAAGGAACAGCTAAAACTTATGAACTCTTAGCATTTATACCTCCATGTTTTAAGACTTTACAATGGTCTAAGATTATGTTTTACAAAACCCCAAAGTTAAAACAGTTCTAGGAGATAGAATTTATTTTTCAAGTGGCACTACATGGAAAGTATCATATTAAGTGAAATGAGTCAGAAAGAGAGGGATAGACATAGAAAGATTGCATTCATCTGGGGAACATAAAGTAACAAAATAGGAGACTAACACCCAAGAGTGGCTGAGATTAGTACCAGGAGGTTTGCTCCCAGGCTTGGAGACCAGCCACCCATGCTAGGGGAAAAGGGAGCTCAGATAGAGAAAGGAGCACCAAATAAAGGGTGTTGGGAGGATCCTCCCAGGATGGGAGAAGCATGCTGAAAGTAGACTATAGACCAAACATGATTGCCACTCAATGCCTCTTTTGCAAACCACAACACCCAAAAGGAGAGAGAGAACAAAAGGGAATGCCCTGCCACAGAGGCAAGGTGGAGTGGGGGGGATGGGGGGGAATGGAGGGTGGGAGGGATAGTGGGATCTGTGGTGGTAGAGAATGGGCACTGGTGGAGGGATGGGTATTTGATCATTGTATAATTGAAACCCAAGCACAAAATTTGTAAGTCTACAACTGTACCTCATGGTGTCTCACTAATAAAAATTAAAAACAAATGTAGAGCTCAATAAGTATGGCATCTAAATGTGCTCTCATCTTTCCCCTGGGGGGCCAGGAAGCACAGGAGAGAGTGTGATGGGGCTTTATGAAATGCCGAGATCTGCCCCCATCACTGCCCACCGTCTCACGGCTGGAGGGGGGGCACCTGCTGTCCAAGCCATCAAAATGCTGACACTTCTCAAAGTGGCAACATATATTTCTGATCCCTCGTCCTTCCTCGAAGAAGAGGTGTACAGCTACAAATCCAGGAACACGACATATTGAGATTAGGATGAAGGGAGTGGAATTGGAGTAAAACTGAGAATTTTTAGAACTGGGGAGCATATAGACACAGTGAAGGAATGGAACACAGATACACAAGCAGACAGTCCACAGAAATGGCTTGTGGGCCAACTTCCAGTTGACCTCTCTTTCTGATTCAACAGGAGAATGTGTGGTTGTGCCCCTAGATACACAGCAAATGACCCCACTACTCAGTCTCCTTTGCAGCATGGTTATGTCCAGAAGAGCAAAGGGAAGGGATTCCTTTTGTTTCCTGACTATTTACTGCAATGTCCAGTGAAGCGTGGCACATCTTAGAACAGTGGTTCTAAGCCACTCTTCCACAGATAGGTGTTGGCCCATGGGTATAGAAAAGTGGAAAATCATGGGACCATTGCTTTGGTTATAATTACTGGACTGTGGAGAAGCATGCAGGACAGGTGCAGGGGTACAGGCATGGGAGGTTGGAGAAGCCCATCCTAGAACACACAGGTAAGGCCAAGCCTCGAGGTGGCAGGTAGGAGGACAGAAAGTCCTTGGCCCTGACCACCTCGCAAGATCAATTTGTACCCCTCAGTTTTACATGTGGCAGGAAGAAACTTTTCTGAAGGTGCCCGCGCTAAGATCCACGTGATAGAAGGCACCTGGAGTCCTCTGAGTGAAATACTCAGTAACACTTTTATCCTGTATTTTGTACTTGATGCAACTCCGCTTCTTTGGGGCTGGGTTGCTGCATTCCTGTGTTTGGTCAGCAAAGGGTTTTGATGGTGACAGTTCACGTGGTTCTGCTGGACAGTCAGTGGCTCTAGATCTGCTCCACAGGGCCAATGCCACCTGTAAACTTTTGTGGTAAAACAAATGGAAAAAGGGTGATGCCTGGTACTAGGTCCTATGTCCTTGGGAAAGTCAACCAGGCCGTGAGAAGGGTCCTAAAATAGGACTGGTAGGCAGTTCTACCACAAGACTAGAACCCTAAGACAAGGACTTAATGACCCTGTGGTGAGATGTAACAATTTTCACACATTTCCTTTTACTGAGGTATTTTTTGATAATTTCATTAGCCATTTTGTTGTAATAAGCAATATAAGATAAATTATTTTCTGTCTACAAAGGGTAGCAGGTTTGGGGGGTGGTTGGGAAAATGGGGACAATGGTGGACGGAAGATCACACGGGTGGTGGGATTGGTGTTGGCACATTGAATGCTTGTAACTGTATTATGAAGAACTTTGTAAACTATGGTGTTTAAATAGCACTGTAGCTCTGTCCTCCTGTTATTCATCGATTTGCTCGAGTGGACCCAGTAACGTCTCAATTGTGAGACTTGTTGTTACTGTGTTTGGTGTATCGAATATGTCATGGGTAGCTTGCCAGGCTTTGCCGTGCAGGCGAGATACTCTCGGTAACTTGCCAGGATCTCCGAGAGGGGCAAAAGGAATCGAACTCAGGTCGGCCAGGTCGGCGGCATGCAAGGCAAACGCCCTACCCGCTGTGCTATCACTCCAGCCCATGGTGTTTAAATAAAGGGGGGGAAAAAGCTTAGAGTTCAAATATAAACTTCTTTGGAACTGAACAAAAACCAAATCAAACCATGGCCTAGCAGCTAAATGTATATCTTAAGTTAACACAAGAGCCAAACCAGTTAAAAGTGGCTAGGTAAGGAGGCTGGTTTAGTCTGGCTGTCAGCACTCCTCTGTATCACTTGGATTGAGAAAAACAAATTAAGTTTTGAAAAGAGAGATGGGTATCAAAGTAATTTCAAAGCATTACTATTTTATATCTGGGAAATTTGCAACACTTTAAAAAGGGTAAAATTAATGCTCGCAAGGCTGTACCAAGATTTATTTATCACTGGAATATGGCACTGTAAACTGAGACAGCCCTTTCAGAAGTCAGTAAAAGCTACGTGTCCTAAGACATAGAAAAATATTCATAACCTTTGGCTAAAAAAAAAAAATCCCACTCCTGGTGATGCTTCCATGGTAGGGCATTTGCCTTGTGCTCAGCCAGCCTGGCTGAGCTGGGTTCAATTCCTCCGCCTTCTTGGAGAGCCCGGCAAGCTACCAAGAGTATCTCGCCCGCACGGCAAAGCCTGGCAAGCTCCCCGTGACATATTCAATATGCCAAACACAGTAACAACAAAGTCTCAAAATGGAGATGTTACTGGGCCTGCTCAAACAAATTGATGAACAATGAGAGGACAGTGTTTGTTTGGTGATGCTTCCTAAGGATGCAATTCTATAGAGGCAAACAGTTATGTGGACATAAATGTTTAAGCAGTACTGCCACAAGAATCCAAACATGAAAAAGGGCAAGTGTTTGACATGATAGAAAGATTTAAGATATCACAATTTTGAGTTGACAGTATATTATGTACAGCTTAAAAATAATTGTGATGCCTACATAAAAACAAATAAGTTTTTCTGGTATCATATTAAGTGAAGACCAGAAGATAAAAATAGAAGCAGTCTTAAAAGATTCTTAAAAGGCACATGTGTGGGGTCAGAGCAATAGTACAGAGGGGAGAGAGTTTGCCTTGCACTCGGCTGACCCAGGTTCAATTCCTGGCATCCCATATGGTCCCCTGAGCACCACAAGGAGTAATTCCTGAGTGCAGAGCCAGGAGTAACACGTGAGCATTGTTGGGTATGACCTCCCCGCCAAAAAAAAAAAAGACATGTGTGTGGGGCTTGCTCTTCAAGTCCTTGTTCTCCCTTGAACATACAGCTTGCTTGCTTGTCTCTTTCTTTGCTTGCTCTGGAAGAGCCTGTGTTTTCTCTCAAAATGTACTTCTTCCTTTCTCTCCCCTCACATCTTTCTAAAAAAGTTTCTTACTTCACCAAAAAATAACCCTCAAACAAACAAAAAAAAACAAAATGTGTAGGGTCATGAATTAAAAAGTACCAAATAAAGGATGTTGGGAGGATCCTCCCAGGATGGGAAAAGCACGCTGAAAGTAGACTATAGACCAATCATGATTGCCACTCAATGCCTCTTTTGCAAACCACAACACACAAAAGGAGAGAGAGAGAGAGAGAATAAAAGGGAATGCCCTGCTACAGAGGCAGGGTGGGATGGAGAATGGGGGGGTGGGAGGGATACTGGGACCCGTGGTGGTGGAAAATGGGCACTGGTGGAGGGATGGGTACTTGATCATTGTATAACTGAAACCCAAGCACAAAAATTTGTAAGTCTACAACTGTACCTCATGGTGTTTCACTAATAAAAATTTTTAAAAAAAGTACTATGATCGGGGCTGGAGCAATGGCACAGCAGGTAGGGTGTTTGCCTTGCATGCAGCGGACCCAGGTTCAATTCCCAACATCCCATATGGTCCCCCAAGCACCGCCAGGAGTAACCCTGTGCATCACCGAGTGTGACCCAAAAAGCAAAAAAAAAAAAAAAAGGACTATGATCATATGCAAAAGAAATAAGTGTGTGTGTGTGTGTGCGTGCACGCGCGCACATGTACATGCTGGAGAGATAATAAAGGGGGAAGATATCTTGCATGTGGTTGCTCTGATTCAATCCCTGGAACTTCATATGGTCTCCTGAGCACCACCACGAATGATCCCTGAGCACAAATCGATGAATAAGGCCCCGAGAACCACTTGGCGTGTCCCCCAAACAAAAAGAAAACAAAGAATCAAATGGACCCCAATTGTCTCCATATATAAAAGTTGACTTCAGGGGCTGGGGAGCTGGTTCAAGGAGTCGAGCACCTGCCCTGCATGGGGAGGTTCTATTCACTGCACAACACAGTGCTCAGAGCAGGGTTGAGAGGGAGCAGCCCCTGGGCAATGCTGGGTGTGGTTCCCCAAATGAAAATAACAATCACAACAAAACTTTTGGCCTGGGATATTTTCCATTGGTAGGACACGTTTCACACAGTATGAAGGTCGTGGGTCGTATCCCTGCAGCCCCTTACCTGCCATGAAAAAGGAACCAAAGATGAAAATGTAAGATTTATAACTAATAAACTGTTAGACGAAATGGGTATAAATCTTTGTGATACCGATGAGGCTATGGTTTTATACATAGAATACCCCAAACAAATGCAACTAAGGCAAAATATATCAATGGTACATCACCAAAATGTAAAACTCCGGCATCACAGGATACCAGTGATAGAACAAAGAGTCAGCCCACAGAACTGGAGGACATTTTTGGAAAAAAAAACAAAACCAATGCAGATGAATAGATATTTTTTCAAAAAAAGATTAAAAGAGGCTAATGAAAAGATGCTTAGCAATACTGGTCAATCAGTAAATGCAAATAGAAACCATAATATACCCACTTAAATATTGAATGCCTGTAACAAATCATCATGAACAACTTTGTAAACCACAGTGTTTATATAAAGTGTAAGAGGAAAATTAGAAAATATAAATCAATCAATCAAATGACAAATATAAATACACACACACACACACACACACACACACACACACACTTCCTACACATAAAGATTACCACTGTAAGAGAGAGACAGCAACAAGTGCTGGTAAAAATGGGTAAAAATGTGGAGAAACTAGAACTCACACACCTCCTGGTAGAAATGTTTAAAAATACAGCTGCTGCTTCAAAAAAGGGTCTGCTCCTCAACCAGCTGCCATGTAAACCATGCAAAAATGGTTATCCCATGACCCAGAAAATCTGCTCTTACATGTATACACAAGTAAATAAAAATGTGCCTGCAGCAGCAGGATTCCTGATAGCTAGAAAGCAGGAACAATCCAAATGCCCACTGAGTGGGATTAAGATCTGTGCTATACCCATACATGCCACATTGTGGACCGTGAAAACATCACCTGTGTTAAGTGAAAAAGACCAATCACAAACTGCAAGATTCTCTGGGTCCAGAACAAGTAGTCTATGGAGATAGAAAGTGGATTCAGATTGTCCAGTACAGAGAAAGTGGGGAAACCAGGGGTATTTGCTAGAAGGCACCGGTATTCTTTGCAAGACGCTGAAAATGCTCCAGAATTGACTGTGGGGATGGCTGGGCAACTCTACAGTTATATACCATGGAAATATTGCACCGTCTATTTTAAATAGGCGAATTACACCTTAATATAGTTGTAAGAAGAAAAATACAGGAAAAATGCAGAGTACTGCAGCAAAAGATTTTCCATATAAAAGTTCTGCTATGTCCATTATTCAAATTGGATAAAAAAAAAAAGACCTCATTCTTTGAACTGAAATATGAGTAAATCTGAAAAAAATGCATAGAAGCAAACTGCATATTGTTACCTGGTCAGAAGCTATTTCTTAAAAACAATAGAGTAAAATTTTTTATATAAATAAAAAATACTATAAACATAAAAATATGCATTTGGGGAGGTGGGGGGGGGGGTTGGGCCCACACCCAGCAGTGCTTGGGGCTTACTCCTAAGTGCAGTCAAAGATCACTCCTGGTGGGACTTGGGGGGACCGTCTGGGGTACTGGGGTTCAAACCTGAGTTGGTGTGTACAAGGCAAGTGCGATAACTGTTGTACAATCTCGCTGGCTCAGAAAGAAGAGAAGGAAAATCTGAAGTCCCTGATCAGCCCTACTATTCTCTGTGATTCTTTTCAGTCATGAGTGGTAAGGAGACTCGGGAACCCAAGGGAGACTAAGAGAGATCTGAAGCAATCAAAGCGTTTCACATGGCAGTGGATGCTAGGGACACATGTTAGTGATTACAAATGACTGTTCTCAGGGGATTTGCACCAAGGCCGGTGTTCAGCACCGCACAGCTCTGCCGAGCTCCATGCAACCAGCTTCCAGGATGCTCGGTGGAATAGGGCTCTGTTGTCCCATAGCCAGGAAAGTACATTTCCCTCATATGACATTTAATATGTCAGCTGCAAGGCTGATGGCAGAGTCTGGCTGGAGAACTACCACACCTCCAGGATTAGAATTCTGCTCCTCATCCTTTGTCACACCCCATGCTGACACTAGAGAGAGGCAAAACAATGGGGAGCAATTAATTATTTAATGTCCTAGGGCTTCTGGGGGAGATGAGGCGCCAGCTCTCTACTGTGCCAGTGACAACAAGATTCTAAGCTGCCGGTCAGAAAGACCTCGTTTACCCCTTGAGTAAAGCACACGTAGCTCACTGGTGATGCAAGGCTGAAAACTGTGGTTCCAAAGCCCCAGGGTGTGGATATTTTACTATTAGGAATGCAAGTAAAGACTCCAGGAAAAGACCGAACTGCTGTGAGAATTCCAATCCTTCCCTGCTGAAGCTCTTTATGGTTCCCTGTTCCCATCAAGTCAGAGCTGACATCACAGGGCTCCAGTCAGAGGTGGTCGCTGAAAAAGGGGAGGCAACACCCCCATTATGGAAATAAATGCAATTTCAAGAGCTCCATAGGGATGCCTCTGCGATTTTTGTGCTCTTAAAGGAACCTGGACAAATGCTATGACATGGAGGGAAAAACCAAACGGTCTTTAGTTGATCACTCAGCAACTGCATCAGCTAAGCCAGAACCAGGGAACCCTGAGGTACCCCCTGTGCTACCTCCAATGCTTCTCTGAGCTGTTCCCTCCTCCCCAATCTGTCCTGCGTCCTCCTGCTTCCACTCTGTCCCTGTGGAATCCCCCTGTCCCTGAGTATCCCCCATCTCCTCAGGACTTGTCTACACCCACAGCTCTCTGCTCTCCTGGGCCCTGCCACCTACTCTGCCATGCTCCCACAGGCTACGTGAACTTCCTTACATCACAGGACCCCTCTGGGATCCCAGCCTACTCATCCTGCGCCGACGCAGAAGCTGACACACACAATCAACTGAGCAAGGATTGCAGGAACTCCGGCCTGAAAGCCTTCAGTCTCGCGAGAGGTGGACCAGTCACTGCTGTGTGCTGCCCCACTGGCAACGACCACTACCTCCCTCCTCAGAACCTGACGTCTGGGGCTGGCCGAGTAGGAGCCACTGGGCTATGGAAAATGGCAATAGTGACATGGCATTCTGGTTTCAAATATGGATCTGTGCCTCCCCGGGAGCCGGGGGAGGCAGAAATCCATATTCAAATGGCAATTTTAATTCACCTCTTGAAACAAACTGCATTGCACACAACCTACTGTACTGGCCTTAGGTGATTAATGCCACATGTCAAAATTCAGACTTGATGTGAAAAGTACTTTGGAGAGACTTTGAATAAAATTGATATTTGCAAAAGAATATTTCCACTATGAAAATCAGAACTGGAAAATTTAGAAGTGTAATGTTCCATCTGGAATGACTGCAGAGATTATTAAAAAGAGGAGAGAATGAAACAAGCCATTCAGCGCCAAAGGAAAATGCCCAAGCCGAGTCAGACACACAGGTAGCCAAGAGAGAATAAACACACTGCTCGTCACAGAAGCTAAAATCATTTCTTGCAGATGAAAATGTTCTGAAATAAATAAATAAATATATAAAATGTCTTTTATATCAAAGCTCTGGGCTGGAGCGTTGGCACAGCGGGTAGGGCGTCTGCCTTACAAGCGGCCAACATGGCCGAGCCGAGTTCGATTCCTCAGCCCCTCTCGGAGAGCCCGGCAAGCTACCGAGAGTATTCGATATGCCAGACACAGTAACAACAAAGTCTCCAATGGAGACGTTACTGGGCCCGCTCGAGCAAATCGACGATCAACGGGAGGGCCTTTACCTTACCTTACCTATCAAAGCTCTAACTTTTGCAACATCTTCACTGTCTATTAATATTACTTCATTTTAATATATGTCCCCAAATTAACCACAGGGCCTGCCAAGGTTAAGATCTTCACATTTTTTAGTAGCTTTATTTAGGATATTATTCCATCCCCCATCACTGTATCACCATATCACTGTCATGCCATTGTTCGTCGATTTACTCGAGCGGGTGCCAGTAACGTCTCTATTCCTCCCGGAGCTTGCCAGGCTCTGCCTGTGCGGGCGGGATACTCTCGGTAGCTTGCCGGGCTCTCCGAGAGGCATATATTTATATATTTCTCCCTATGATTTGTTGCCTACTGTCTGAACCCCATCAAATATGGTGTGACAATTATGGAAAATGGGTAGAAAATGTCCTATAAAGCGGCCTGGAGCGTGGCGGCGGTTGGGTAGTGGAGGTCGGCTGCCAGGACTGGTTCCCTTGGGGTGGGGGGCTCTCACCCGCCCCACTCTGGGGCGCCCCAAGTGAAAACTGCCTGGCGCGGAGTCCCCCATCACCCTCCAGAAAAATCTCAAAATATTCAGGAGAATATAAAACTGGGAGTTTTCCCTTTAAAATGAATAGATGAAAAGGATCCAATTTCTCTTTTTAAATAGGTGGAAAATAAAGCTGGGAGAGCTAGCTATGAGTGGACTTGAGAAGCACATACTGAAATTTCAATTCTAAAGAGTATTTCTGTTTTGATACAGAATGAGAGAAGCGATAGGCTGAAAGATGTGTCTGTCCAAGCCCTGGGGCATGGCAGTTCTGCTGTGGCAGTGGGCGGGTGGCCCAGGACGCTCCTCCCTAAGCATCCTTAAGCACTTAGCACAGAGCAGATTCTTCGTGAGGGAATGTGCATGGGAGTGAGCCTGCTTTCATGCTGCGAGGAAACAAGTCTGAAGCAGAGGTAAGCTGCAATGGCCCTGTTTATCTTTCCAACCTGGTATCAGGAAACTTCTTACTTCTGTTACTTTAAGAATGGCAACTTTGGGGGCTGGAGACATAGTCCAGGGAGTAAGGATCTTGCCTTGCATGCGGCTGACCCAGCTTGGATCCTGAGCATGCCCTGAGGATCCGGATCCCCTAAGCACTGCCAGGAATGGTCCCTGAGTGAAGAGTCAGGAGTAACCCCTGAACACTGATAGGGACGGCCTCAAAACAAACAAAACAAAACAAAAAGGTGCTTGCCTTGTAAGTATCAGACCCCAATTTGATCTCTAACACTACACAGCGTTCCACAGCAAGGGAAGAGTAGTGACCCCCTAAAGCATAGAGCCAGGAGTTGCTCCTGAGCACTGCCAGGTATGGCCCAAAAGCAAAAAAAAAAAAACCAAAAAACAAAAAACAAAAAACAAAAAATAAACAAAAACCCCTCAAACCAAAAAAACCCCAAATTCAAGAATGACAACTTTGGCGCCAGAGAGACAGTACCAGAGGTAAAGTACTTGTCATGCATTGCATGTGGTTGATCCTAATTCTGCACCACACACAATCCCTAGAGCTCCAGTGGGTATGGACCAAGTCACTCCTACCTGAAACAAAACAAAAGAATGGAATTAAGAAAAAAATTAGAGCTAGGGGTTGAATCCAGGATCATGTACTTTTGAAGCATGTGCTCTACCACTGAGTCCTGGCCCAAGAATGACCACGTGTGTGTGTGTGTGTGTGTGTGTGTGTGTGTGTGTGTGTGTGTGTGTTGGTTTGAGCCATACTTGACAATGTTTAGGACTTACTCCTGGCTCTGTGTTCAGGAGATCAAATACAGCAATGGAGATAAAACCGGGGTTGGCCACATACAAGTCAAATGTTTAAGTCCTGTATGATTTCTTCTGCCTCAAGAATACAAGTTTTGAAAAACTATATCACTGTCTAAAACATTTTACTTGGCAAATAGTTTGAAAATAGTTTGAGCAGGCTCCCAAATTTATACTGTGTGACTTTGATGAAGTTTACTGCCTATGGAAAGAGTATGGGGCTTTCTTGTTTATTTTATTGTATTTCGCTATTGTGGCAGGAGCCACACCAGGCAATACTAAAGGTCAAGCAGAACTGGGGATGTAAATCTACCACTGGAGTCACATCCCCAGGATGCGATTTTTGTTGAAATATTTTCATTGCTCTGGAAATGGACTTCTAATAGAGAGGGGAGGACTTCAGCTCACCAGACCAGACCCCATTCTTTTGCTAAATTTGTTAAGAGAGCACACCTCTCCCTCACTGGTCAGCCTATTGGCTAGGAAGGTGTCCACTTTCTCTTGACCAAGAAAAAGGTCACTGTCACACTGTCACTGTCCTCCCATTGTTCGTCGATTTGCTCGAGCGGGCCCACTAACATCGTGAGACTTGTTACTGTCTTTGGCATATCGAATACGTCACGGGTAGCTTACCAGGCTTTGCTGTGAGGGCGAGATACTCTCGGTAGCTTGCCGGGCTCTCCGAGAGGGGTGGAGGAATCGGACCCAGGTCGGCTGCGTGCAAGGCAAATGCCCTATCTGCTGTGCTATCACTCCAGCCCAAGAAAAAGATCAGGGACTCCATTTACTCCAGCCAGACACCTTCTCCAGCCCCACGACTCTGACCCCATGCACTGAGAAAGGAAAGATTCAATCAGAGGCATATCATGTGCTACTCTAGCTGCAGCCCAAACACTGCCCCATATCAGACGTCTCCCAGACTGGTTCTTCAGTGGTTCCGCCAGCAAGCTCCCCCATTCCACCCCCAACCCCCCTTCCCATGTGCTGCACTCTTCCTCTGGGTGAACCTGACTGAGTCTGTCACACAGGTCTGCCTCTTGCAAAGGCACTCTGCAGGTTCTCACCGGCCAGTACCGTTAAGTGCCCGCCAGCTGGATCCCTTCATTAGGACATGGATCCTTAAAATAATCACATTAAGTCATTGAAATGTTTCCTCTAGTTCTCACCAGCTCCCTTCCAGTCCCAGAGGACAGTGCATTTTTGATGATGGAATTATAAATTAAGCAGATTTCTATTCCCATCAGAAAAGAGCTTACAGTTTGATCCTGTGTAAGGGGAAAGAGCCAGATTTTCCTTCAGAAACTCAACAAGCAGAAACTCCTGCAACTCAGAGCGAAAGCAGGGGCACACAACACTTCCCAAGCTCCATCGTTCGCTGGTTTTGCGACTGTGTTTTGGTGCTGGGGATCAGAGCCCAGGGGCTCATATATTGAAAGCCTCTGCTTTACCACTGAGATACTTAATTCCTCAGCTCAGAGCTCAAGTTTCAAAACAGAAAGTCAATCAGGTGACGAATGAGACACAGGGTGATGTGGGTGAGAGAACCATGAATTCAGGGACCCGGTGTCACAAGGTGTGACCGGCCTGGGACGTGACTCCCCACTACTCACCTCTGCCGGGGACCAGCGCCTTCTGCAAAGCCGCCTTCAGTGGGCTGTGGCCGTGCAGGAGCCTGTGGTCTGGGGAGATGGCCACGTGGGAAGCGCCGTAGATGGCCTCGGGAGTGGCTGTGTAGGCACTCAACTTTTCTCCTGTGACTTGCCCATTCACCTGGCGGGAGGAACACAGACTCCTTTCACTCTTCCTCTGGGACTGTGTGCTCCTCAGCCATGCCCCTCTCCCACCCACTCTCACCCCCAAACAGTACAGGAGCACCTCACAAATGGCCCGAGGATGCGGTGTCTGGGTAGGGGCAGAGAAGGGCAGGCAGAGAGGAGAGTGTTCCCCTTTCAGCACCTAGCACCTCCCACCAGGCGGGTGCTAGGTCCCCCGAAGGGCAGTGCGTGGACAAGCTCCCTCAGAAAGGCCCTTTCTGGTTTTCCTGACCTCTGCTCAGGAATCAAAAACAAAGCCAGAACAGAGGCCAGAGAGAGAGTATAGCGGGCAGGGTGTTTGCCTTCTATGCAGCAGACCCAGATTCTACCTCCAGCCCCCCAAAGGGGGTTTGACTGGGACTCAGGGGAGGGAGGGAAGGATTTGGAGCTGAAGCAAATGAGGTACATAAGCCTTGAACGGACAACCCTCAAAGATGCTCTAGATCTGCGCTATCCACTACAGCAGTCAGCAGCAAGACAAAGCTATGGAGCACTTGCAATGTGACCAAGATGCTGAATGATAGAGCAGATCTGGGGCCAGAGCGGCAGTACAGCGGGTAGGGTGTTGCCTTGCATGCAGCTGACCCTGGTGCGATCTCCAGCATCCCATACAGTCCCCTGGGCACTGCCAGGAGTAATTCCTGAGTGCAGAGCCAGGAGTAACCCCTGAGCATCATCGAGTGTAACCCTCCCCTCCCCAAAGAAAAGAAGAGAAGAGAAAAGAAAAGAAAAGCAGATTTCATAGGGGTGTAGTGCTTGCCTGGCACACAGCTGACCCCTGTTTGATCTCCAGCATCACATATGGTCCCCTGAGTACCGCCAGGAGTGATCCCAGAGCTAGGCATTAGCCCTGAGCAGCACTGGGTGTGGCTCAAACTGTCCCCCACTAAAAAGAGAGCTAATTTCAAAGACAGTGCTAACACAGACTGTAAACTCTTCCCTTAATAATCTACTCGAGGAGTCTCCAAATAGTGCCCAGGAGATCTGACCGCCCTACTGGTGATTCCTGGTCAGCTGGGCTGGTAGTTCAGTATAAACCCTTGATGATTCAAAGTTGCTCAGGCCCTGCAGTACTGAAGGATTATCTGGGCCACCCCAGAGGCCTTCAGGATGCACCTGGCACGTGGTGCCAGGGACTGAACTCAGGTTGGGCACTAGCTACCTTTCTCCCAGCTCCTTAACAAAAACCAATTTTTTATTTTTTATCAATCACATCATGAGACTACAATATTTTAGATGTAATGGGTTAAATAAGATATTATTAAAATCAGTGTCTCCAGGGGCCAGAGAGTATGGCGGGTAGGGCACTTGCCTTGTACGTGGCCAACCGAGGTTCAATCCCCAGCATCATGCCTAGTTCCCATAGCCCCGCCTAGAGCAATCCCCGAGTACAGAGCCGGGTGTAAGTCCTGAGCATAGCAAGGTGTGGCCTCCAAATAAAACAATACGAAGCAAAAGATTATTAGCATCTCCAGCTACTTTGAACTGATTCATTTTCTGTAGTGCAGGGAGCCATACCTAGTGGTGCTAAGCGGTCCCTGCTGGCAATGCTGGGGGACCATGTGGGACTTACAAGTGACCATATATATGCAAGGCAGGTGCTGTAAGTCCTATACTACTCCTCAAGGTCCTGTTTCTCTGCATTAAAAAAAACAAATAAAAACCACTAATAGAAAATTTGAAAGGAAGGAAGTATATCCCTTGAATATTTTCTACTGAACCGCACTTCTGTGGAGTGGCTGGTCTGTTCCCCATGCCCCAAAACCACAGTGTGAGTGTGTGTGTGTGTGTGTGTGTGTGTGTGTGTGTGTGTGTGTGCGTGTGTGTGTGTGTGTGTGAGAGAGAGAGAGAGAGAGAGTGTGTGTGAATGCACGCAAGCTGGAGATGCTGTAGCTCGGTCACCTTTAGCATGAAATCCAGATGGCAGCCCGCACAGTCCCCGATCCAGTGGGCCTGCATGCCTTTGATTCCATACCACTCCGGAAGGTCTGTCAGCGCATCCCGCAGGGCCTGCAGGAATGAAAGAACAGAGGGACAGGGGTAGAAGCAGCAGGTGTAGGACGTGAGGCTTGGTGGCAACACGACGAGAGACTCAGGTATTAGCTCCTCCCCTACCCACTTGCCAAGTCCCAGGAGCTCGGCAAATGTCAGATTCAGACATGCTCATTACCACGCAGTTCAGGGATATTTTTGTCCTTTGTCCCACAGTAGGTCACCATCCATTAGGGGTATCTTGGGTGAAGTGGTTGGGATGAGACCACCCAGCACCACCGCAGGCAGCTGTAAAGTTCCACCTTCAAGGAGCACCAAAGAAGGAGGGGCACAGGCATGAGAATAGGAGGATGACCCCAGGGGGGCACATGGACAGTGCTAAAGCTGAGGTGGGGGCCCCCAAGACCCTGTGTGAACGCCATAGAGGAGGGGCGGAGCCCCGGGGGAGCTCAGCAGTGGGAGGACCGGGAGAAGGGGTGGGGGAGAAGAACTGGGAATGCCAGTGCTTGGCCACTTGGACAGGAGACCCCCCCAGAGACCCACAGCAAATCAGCCGCCGAGAGAGAGGCTCCAGGAAGAGGCGAATTCCAAAATATGACGGCAGGACCTGACAGACAGGTGGTGGCAGCACTGTGAGCCACCCGGCATGTCTGCTGCCCACTGACCAGGGCAGGGGCTTGAGCGTCCTCAGTTCTCATGAAAACAAGGGGCGGAGAAACCTGTGCTAAAGTCAAACACCTGGTCCAATTGTGTGTCCAGAGGTGGCTTTCTGCGGGAAAGTCTGGTTCCATGTCAAGTTGCCCCCAGGACCCTCCTGCTTCTGACCAGCTGAATGAACCATGAGCTTTTCTGAAGGCGGCAGAGGACCTGGGTTAGTTCCGTGGTGGAGTGCTGCCTGGCGGGAGATCCCCGGGACCACCAACGCTGTTGAGGGTCGTCGCCACAGCCCTGCCGTTTGTGATCCCGGTATCACAACCAAAGGGCGCCAGTTCTTGCACACACATGCGTGACCCCTGGTTACCACATCAGCAGAGGCAAGGCAAAGTATGGGAAGGAAGAAGGTGCCAGAAGTACCTTGGGGGGTGGGGCAGTTTCTCAAAAGCTCCCCCCGCCCCTCTGCCTGGCCATGGCAAACTCTGTGCTTGCCCAGAGACACCAACTTTCTCCAGTCCACGGTGGCCTCTGACTCAGTCTACACAGAGATGCTCCCTTCTGCCGGAGGCAATGCCCCCCTCCCCCCATTGCTCTCTGCCTTGCTTCCTCCCTGCCCCTCATCATGCCTCCTCTGGCTCATTTGTGGAACGCGTGCCTCCTCTCTGGACTACAAGACACCAGAAAGGAAGGCCCAGGTGGTTTCAGTCACCGAGGTTGACTCTGCACCTAGACGTCTTGGCACATCATCCTCTGCATTATGAGAAAACATGTCCTGAGGAATGGGTCCGCTGTGAGGGCAGCAGAGACCAAACCTTTCCCTCCTCTTCTTCCCTGTTGCTGCTAGAGCTCACCACCAGCAGAGCTCAAGATGCAGAGCTGCTGGGAATGTGCCCATCACGTGGCAGGGCTGGGGGCTGAACTGCGAGCTTCACACTTGCAAGGCAGGTGTTCTCAGCTCCTGTGTCACCCTTCCAAGCCCCTAGAAGCATCTTTGTTTGTTTCTGGGATCACATCTGGCAGTGCTCAGGGCTCACTCCTGGCTCTGCACTTAGGGATCACTCCTGGTGGGAAATCAGGGGGACCATATGGGTGCCAGGATGGAACCCATTCCTGCTTCTCCCTATACCGCTGGGATGCTCTGTCCCAGTTCTTATGTCTAGACTTTATTTCTTGGTGAACTCTCATGGTGGGAAAACCAGGAAGTACTTTTGTCCTCACTTTTGTCCTCACTACTTGGCTGGTAGTGAGGACAAAGATTCAAGCAAAATGAAAGGGGAATATTTTGATAAGTTAATTATGGGGATAAGAGACCATCTATGAATATTTAAAAAAAAGATTAAAAAAAAATAAACTGCAAGAATGAAATCCACATCTTGTGTGCCATGCCCTCCCTAACTAACCCTGTAAACACTATTTGTAACTGTTTCTTGATGACAGGGCTTTAGAGCAGTGTTTCTCAACTCCATTGGTCAGGAGGACAAATGAAGTGAAAAGCATATAAAAGGGGGAGGGAGGGAACAGGATACACGAACACTATGGTACAAGACTAGAAGGTCAATTGGTAGGAGATGGGTCAAGGGCAGTCACATCAGGGGAACAGGGCTGGAAGGATACAGGAAAGGCTGAGAAACACTTGCTTGGTACATTATCCCATTTCCCCCTCCCCCCACCTGGCTCCTGACAACCTCACCCTCAACAAGTCCCCCTGCAAAGGGCCATGCACTCAGGCCTAGGTATACCGATTCACTCTGGAGGACGTTTTTGTTTGGGCTTGTGTTGGGAGTGCAGCCTTCCTTGCTACTTTCTGGGCTATTACAATTCCAGTGGTTTGGTAAGTATCACGTATCCTTGGGGCTGGTAAATGGTTGGCGGTACCTCTCTTTTCCCATCTTGGCCAACCTTGGCCAACCTCAATTTATAGAAATCTTACAACTTCACAAAGGTTCTGTCTCTCTCTCTCTCTCTCTCTTCTCTCTCTCTCTCTCTCTCTCTCTCCCTCCCTCCTGTGATTAATTAGGGTCACTTGGCCAGAGAGACAGTACAGGGCTCAAGGCTCTGACCTTGCATACAGCTGACTCCAGTTTGATCCTCAGCACTGCATATGGTCCCCCAAGCACCACCAAGAGTGATCCCAGGAGTTAGCCCTGTTAGATGTGGACCAGAAAACAAAAAATCCTTAAAATATTCAGGCTACCATTAGAGACACGTTGGAAATACCGCAGGTGTTCAGGGGCCATGAGGGCTACATCAGGCACTACGGAGAAAAGTATTGGTAGAGACCAAACCCCAGCGCCATCACATACGCTAGGAATATGTTCTCCCACTTAAGTCACACTCCAGTCTTTTTAAAGTGCCATGAGATCTCTCTCCAAACAGTATAAGGCTGATGTGGATGTGTGACGGCTGAAGGGTGAAGGATTCCAGGATGCCCTGTGCTCTCCGCTGGCCTCTCTCCCTCAACTCCCAAGGTGCCGGCACGATGTTGAAACCACGGTTTTATTCAACTCCTCTCACCTAATTAGTGAAAAAATGGCTCACTCGCTCAATTTAACAGCAGACTCCAAATTATTAATTATCCAGACCTTCTGGTGACTGTGAGTCCCCTGTGCTTACATCTTTATGCAGATGAAACTGAGACAACTTCTTCTAGAGGTAAACTGTAGAAACTAATAATATGAATGGCTTCTCATTTGATTTTTACAAATTATTACTGTGTTTAGCACAGTAAGTAAGGCGTTTGCCTTGCACATGGTCAACCTTTGCACATGCTTCGATTCCTCCGCCCCTCTCGGAGAGCCCAGCAAGCTACCGAGAGTATCCCACCCACACGGCAGAGCCTGGCAAGCTCCCCGTGACGTATTTGATATGCCAAAACCAGTAACAGCAAGTCTCACAATTTCTTGTGAGACGTTACTGGTGCCTGCTCCAGCAAATCGATGAACAACGCTACAGGGCTACTGTGTTCCATGTTTCTTTAAAGTCAACCTATAAAGATTCCCTGCGGCATTTAGCACATATACAAGTTCTATAGCTTACACAAAAGCCTTGGTAGTCCTTGTCTCTTGGATGGCTTGGAAACGACCACCAGCAGCGATAAGATGAAACAGAACTCAACCTGGGTAAGTCTGACTGTGGACACATGCTTAAGGGCAGGAACCAGGAACTGCTGGGCTGAAGTACACATACAGATCAAAAAGGCCAGGAGTGGGGGCGTAGCTCAGCGAGAGAGCATTTGCCTTGGACATGAGATCCCGGGATCAATCTCTGGCACCACCGAAAAAAGGAAAAAGAAAACAAAAAGCAAATCACCCTCCCCTAAAAACCAGCAGACCAAAAAACCAATAAAAAAATACAGCAATCCTAAATATAATCAGGTCTGAGAAAGAGGTTTAAAACCAAAAGACTGGGGAGAAAAAGATGATTAAATATAAAATGGTTAATCTGACTCTTCAAAGGAATAGAAATAACGTCAGATATAAATCCATTTGTACTTTCCAAGAGCAGACAGTGTATGAACTAAAATAGTAAGGACAAGGTATAACAGAACCTCAAGCAGGAATTTAGAAGGGTTTTAGAAATTTTATGTATTTTATTGTCCTTGGTAAGAAACCAAGGCTAGCTGACTCTTTAAGAGAATGTCTCAGCTACTATTAGTAGAGTTGAGAAATCAGAACCTTGAGAACTGGCCACAGATTTGAGGCAGAATAAATGAAAGAGAACAGATTTGGCGAGAAGATTTCATCAAAAGCCTAACATAGCTTGCTTCTAAATCAGTGCTTTAATTAGCCATTAGATTTGAGTTATAATTTGTATATATTTTTCTGTTTTAATCTTGCCACCAGCAGGTAGGGTTTTTGCCTTGCATGCAGCCAACATGGCCAACCCAAGTTCGATTCCTCCGCCCCTCTCGGAGAGCCTGGCAAGCTACGGAGAGTATCTTGCCTACACGGCAAAGCCTGGCAAGCTACCCATGACATATTCGATATGCCAAACACATTAACAACAAGTCTCACGATGGAGATGTTACTGGGCCCTCTCGAGCAAATCGATGAACAACGGGGTGACAGTGACAGTGACAGTGAATCTTGCTACCAAGATTTCTTATATATATTTTTTCAAATCATTATAATGCAATCACTTCAAGGATAGTGTACATTTAAGTTCTAATCACTGTATCACTGTATCACTGTCATTCGGTTGATCATTGAATTACTCATGCGGGCGCCAGTAATGTCTCTATTCCTCCTAGCCCTGAGATTTTAGCAGCCTCTTCTTACTTGTCTTTCCCCAACGATTGGAGGCTCTTTCAGGGTCAGGGGAATGAGACCTGTTGTCATTACTGTATTTGGCATATCGAATACGCCATGGGGAGATTGCCAGGTTCTGCCTGTGCAGGCAGTTTACTCTCGGTAGCTTGCAGTGCTCTCCGAGAGGCATATATTTATATAAAAGGTAAAAGGTAAAGGCCCTTCCGTTGTTCATCGATTTGCTCGAGCAGGCCCAGTAACGTCTCCATTGGAAACTTTGTTGTTACTGTGTTTGGCATATCGAATACGTCACGGGGAGCTTGCCAGGCTCTGCCGTGCGGGCGAGATACTCTCGGTAGCTTGCCGGGCTCTCCGAGAGGGGCAGAGGAATCAAACTCGGGTCAGCCATGTCAGCTGCATGTAAGGCAAACGCCCTACCGCTGTGCTATCGCTCTCTCTCTCTCTCTCTCTCTCTCTATATATATATATATATATAAAGTTCTAATAAAGGAAAATTAATTATGGAGGTTGTAAGATGTTAAAAATCTAAGTGTCAGGTCTGAGCAACAGTAAGCAGGTAAGGCATTTGTCTTGCACACAGTTGAATGGGGTTTGATCCCCGGCACACCATATGGTCCCCCAAGCACTGCCAGGAGTAATTCCTGTGTATAGAGCGTGGAGTAACACCTGTGAATTGCTGAATGTGACTCAAAAAGCAATAAATAATTAGCACTATAGCACTGTCCTCCCATTGATCATCGATTTGCTCGAGCGGGCACCAATAAGTCTCCATTGTGAGACTTGTTGTTACTGTTTTTGGCATATCGAATACGCCACGGGGAGCTTGCCAGGCTCTGCTGGGCAGGCAGGATACTCTAGGTAGCTTGCCAGGCTCTCCGAGAGGAATGATGGCTGCATGCAAGGCAAATGCCCTACCTGCTGTGCTATCATCCCAGCCCTAATAAATAATTAAACACATAAATAAATAAAAACCGAAGTCTCCTCTCTAGAACACTATAGGGGAATGAACTTTCTCTCTGGCCATCTCCTTCTTCTGCTTCGACTCTGACTTCTGGCCGGAAGTCGTGCACAAGAATACACATGAAAAAGTTTGTCTGCTGTCCTGTTTGCCTCCTCTCACTTGCCTTCTTTAACCTCTGTGCTGAAACATTTCTAGCAAAACGGAGGTTGTGGAATCTCATACAAATCAGTTATTGACAGAAAACTGTGGTGATCCTCAAGGCTCCCAATTTCAGGGGAGGTGCTATTAGCCCAGAAGGGAAATAGTAAGTGTGACACCCCACTAATGATGTCTGAGCTGCCAATAAGGTGTGGGTCCTTAGGAAAGCAAGGAGAAGCTAGCTCTTGCCTACATTCAGAACCACAGGTGAGGGGGACGAGCCAAAAGGTAGGCAACAGCTTCCAAGCCCCCACCCCAAACCCAAACTCATCACTCACCCTGAGAAGGTCTTTTGGGCGGTAGCCTCTAGGACTCATCTACCTGCTCAGTGGGAGTGGTTGTGGCAGTCCATGGGTTAACCCCTCAAACTCAAGATTCAAAGGGTCAATCTTTTTGACCACACTCAGTCTACTTTTCTTTTCTTCCTTTGAGCAATTACTCTATTCTTGAAACAGTGGTGGGGCTCCAAACCAACAGTGTGGGGATCCCAGGCGTATACCTTATCCTGGCACTTCCCAGGTCACCCACCTTTCCAGGCGAGAGTGCTCTAATTCCATTAACTTCCAGTTCTGAAATGTCACAATCTATGTCACAATGACAGAGACCATGCTACTGACAACAGAGTGTAGATTCCAGGCAGCCACTCTGGGATGGGCAGGAGAGGCTCTAGGCGCAGCCCCCAGGAGCCAGAGGGCCGGTTTCCTGTCCCCCCACCCATAGCTCCCACGGCCTGAAAAGGGAGTTTGCATTCGGAGAGAAGTATTTGGGGAGCAAAACTGACAACTTTTATGGGTCTAGTGGTGACCATCAAAATGGGAATGACAGTTCCTGTTCAGTTACCTTCAAGCTGGAAGCTTGCCTGTAAATAAAAACCTTGAAACACATAAAGCCATTCCTTTCGGAGACACTCAGGGCTAAAGAGGACGTGGAAATAATGATGACATATCCCGCTGTGGTCGAGTCGCTTGGTTTTATGATCATCAAAGCGAGCTTGAGTGGGATGGAAAATTTGGGAAGAGAATGACGACAAACACCGATTACCCACGAGCCGTTTAAGCACCTGGGGAGATCACTATTGATGTTTTGTTCCATTTCCTTCCATCCTACTTACAGCCTGTCTTCCTCTGGCTCTGAAATGCGTATTTCCCCTGACGTGTGCTGAAACTGGGACTCTCTCACCATCAACGGTATCTTGGACTGGCTGCATTTTTCTAAATGGATCATAAACTTTGTGTGTCAGGATTGTTCAGCTGTAGAACGTGCATGAGTGCACACAATCACACTGCTAATATGCTCTCTGTAAACTATTAGGGGTTGCCTTTTACCAGAGCCAATAGCTTCTTATGGCTCTGCAAAGGATGGTACCCTGGAGCAGATAGGACTCACACTCAGATCTGGCTACCCTGGATCAGTCAGGAAAACACAGAGAACAAGGAGGATACTGTGGGAAATGCTTGCTTGCTTCTTCCCTCCCTCCGGCCCTCCCTCCTCCCTCCTTTCCTCCCTCCGTCCCGTCCTCTCCCTTCTTTCGTTTCTTTCTGTGACCCAGCAATGCTCAGGAATTACTCCTTTCAGTGCAGAGGGGACCATCTGGGATGCTGAGGGTCAAACCCAGGTCAGCCACACGCCAGGCAAGTACCTGCTGTACTATTGCTTGGGTCCCAGGAAATGGTCCTTTTCTATAAGAGAACACATTCCCCAAACAGTATAACATGGATGCAAGGGGATCAGTTAATGATGGGCGTTAACAGTGGCGGTGGCCTTGGGATCAGCTTCGTGGTTCTCCATATTCTGGTCTCAGAAGACCCGAGGGATAGAAAGCTGGGGCCTAGGAGAAGCTAATTACACAAATCATGAACCAGCTCCAGTTGGGAGAGGCCAACAAGGCGATTCCACCCAAAACGAGCTAGAAAACCTTTCCTTACCACCCTGCACATTAGGCCTGGCATCTCCCAACTTGAGGATGCCCTGAGCACTGCTTCGAAAGGCTTGGTGGCTTGGGAACTCATGCTCAAGAGTAAGCAGCAAGAAGCAGGTGGCGATGAGGAGAGTCAAGCTCAGGGCCAGCTTTCCTTGGGGGTCGGGGTTGGGGAACTGTCTCAATCACAAAACAAGGAAGGGGCTGCTCAGCCTCGGGGTGGGTGGAGGGCAGGAGTCATCCTATCCCCTTCTTCTGATTTGTGGACAGACATCGTCTTGTCCCTCAAGGCAGGTACGAGGGGTTTCTGTTCACTTCCGCTTTTCAGATCAGGGTGGGGATGTCAGTGCCTGAGGGACACTCAACTGAACTTAGAAGCTGCACCCTGGTCCAGCTTTAAACCTCAGAGGATGCCCTAAGCTGGAGCCTCAGGAGGACACTCACCCAGCCCCAGCTCCCTGCCCTGGAGCCCAGACCAGCCACAGGAGGGAGGGAGGAAGTGTTCCCAAAGGGCCTGACTCGGAGGTATCAGAAGCGCATTTGGGTTTCCAGCCAGAGTTTCAGCTTGCTTGCTTGCTTGCTTGCTTTCTTTCTTTCTTTCTTTCTTTCTTTCTTTCTTTCTTTCTTTCTTTCTCTCTTTCCTTACTTTCTTTCCTTTCTCTTCCTCCCTCCCTCCCTCCCTCCCTTCCTTCCTTCCTTCCTTCCTTCCTTCCTTCCTCCCTCCCTCCCTCCCTCCCTCCCTCCCTCCCTCCCTTCTTTCCTTCCTTCCTCCCTCCCTCCCTCCCTCCCTCCCTCCCTCCCTCCCTCCCTCTCCTTCCTTCCTTCCTTCCTTCCTTCCTTCCTTCCATTTTTTTCCTTTTTGGGTCACACCCAGCGATGCTCAGGGGTTACTCCTGGCTCTGCACACAGGTAATTACTCCTGGCAGTGCTTGGGGGAACCACATGGGATGCTGAGGATTGAACCCAGGTAGGCCACATGCAAGGCAAAAGCGCTTGCCACTGTTCTATTGCTCTGGCCCCAAGCCTCTTTTTCTCTCCCCCCCCCCTTTAGTCCACTTGTCATTTATTTCCTTGTCAATCTACCCCGGGGTCTATTATTCATGGATGGAGCCCTTTCCGCTTCGGTCTAGGAAACAGAAACAAAGCCCAGAGCGGAGGGATGCTTCCTTCAGGTGGAGCTGTCTGCCAACCTGGAGCTGTGCTTCTTCACAGGCTCCAGGTCTTTCTCTACCTCTGCGCGGTGTGGGCAAGGACCCCAGGGAAGGGAGCTGGGACCCCTCGGAACCAGCCTCACGAGGGAGCAGGGGGGATCTGGGCAGGAAGGCCCAGCATTCAGGCCCGGGGGCCTTGATCTTGCACTGCCCTGCATTGCTCTCACCATCTGGAAACATCCTGAGCTTTCTAAGTCTCAGCGCCAAGGCCCAGCCCTGTGCCAGCTTGGGTGCACTTTTCCACTGTCCAGGAACAAGTCCCCTGCCAGGCCTGCTCAGAGCTGCCAGCTGCGTCCTCGCCGCTGTGCCACCTGCAGCCCCGGTGGGGCGGAGACCCCCCATTTCCTGATCCACCCTGGGCAGCCGCGGGTTTGCCAGGGAGCTAAGGCGACCTGCCTTCCTTTGGCTCCTGCCTGTCCCGCCTGCAGCTCAGAGAGGAGAGGACAGGGCGGGAGGCAGAGTACTGAGCTCAACCTAGAGCAGAGGGGCAGGTAAAGGGCAGAGGAGGGAAGAGGTATTAGTTGGCAGCACTGCTAAGTTCACTGGCAGGGTGAGGCAGTTGGGAGGGGGCCAAGGCTGAGGGGAGAGCGTTGAGGTGCGTCTGAGCCAGGGCCCAGAGTCTGGATGGCTTCTGACTATCCTGCTACTCAGTAGTACTGTAGCACTGCCCTCCCATTGTTCATCAATTTGCTTGAGTGGGCACTAGTAATGTCTCCGTTGTGAGCCTTGTTGTTACTGTGTTTGGCATATCGAATACGCCACCGGGAACTTGCCAGGCTCTGCCGTGTGGGCGGGATACTCTCGGTAGCTTGCTGAGCTCTCTGAGAGGGGCGGAGGAATCGAACCTAGGTTGGGTGCGTGCAAGGCAAACGCCCTACCCACTGTGCTATTAATAAAATAATTTTACAGAGTTGGAGGGTGGGGTGGGTAATACATCCCCCTTCTGTATGACTATGGAGGGGCTGGAGGCGGGGAGAGGAAGGCAGTGACAGCCCTAAAGACACACAGCCTTTAGGAGAAACCTTCCAGCCACCATCTGACTGGGCCTCCAGCCACCACCCCTTAACTCCCCCACTCCACTCCGCAGCCTCACAGACCAGGCCTTGGCGAGGCCCAAGAGGCAAGGGGGCCATCAGGACCAGCTCAGCAGGTCCTGCCAGCCCATCAGGGTAGCAGAGGGAGGACTTGGCTGCTGTGTCCAAGAGGCGAGCTGGCCTCTCGGGGCCGGGAGAGGATCTAAGAGGGTAGCTGAGAGCCAGGCAGCACCCCATGCCCAGGAGACAGCTGCAAGATTCTGTGAGCACCCCAGAGCCTCAGGGCTGTCACGAGGGGACCCTGAAAGCCCTAGGGGAGCCTGCTGGGGGTAGGATGTGTGCCCTGCTCCCCTAGGGCTGTCTTTTTTTTTTTTTTAATGCAAAGGGCCATTAAAAAGTCCTACACAAATCTTTTTTATTTATTTATTTTTTTGCTTTTTAGGTCACACCTGGCAATGCACAGGGGTTACTCCTGGCTCTGCACTCAGGAATTACCCCTGACCCGCAGGGGATTATTATCCCTCAGGGGATCATATGGGATGCTGGGAATTGAACCCTGGTCGGCTGCGTGCAAGGCAAATGCCCTACCCACTATACTATAGCTCCAGCCCCTAGGGCTGTCTTTCTGCATTAGCCTCTTCCTCTGACTCCCCCCAGAAAGCTCCTGTCTGAACCCTCACTCTTGGCTCTCCTCCTCTCCCTTCCCAGCCCCACACGTGGGGCACCCTGCCTCTTCCCTGTCTCCCTGGTGCTGTCCACATCTTCATGCTCCGAGGCTTCACACATGACCAGAGCCTCTGCCGAGTGATTTAAGGGAGCAGTATCAAGAGCAGTGGAATGGGGGGCTCTGTCATCTCCCCTCCACACTGGCTTCATTAGGGCTGATGTCACCTGTCTGCATCTTAAGTTGAAACCCTCCTTGGAAACGCCGTGACCGCTGAAGGTTGTGAATGTGGATGGGAGTAAGAGGCTCTTGACTGCATTCACATCCTAGGTGGGGTCTCCCCTGGTCACTAAGGTGTGGGGCTCCCCGTTTCTTCCCGTCTCCCTGGCACTGTCTGTAGGAGGACGGTGAACAGGGGACAGCCCGAGACCATCGAGACAGCCTGAGACAGTCAGGGATGGCCTGAGACTGTTGGGGACAGCCTAAAATATCAGGGACAGCCTGAGATGATTGGAGATAAACAGACCACTGGAGACAGCCTGAGACCATTTGGGATAGTTATCTAAGATAGCTGGGGACAAACTGAGACGTCTCCTGACTGTGCCCCCAGGCTCCTTGAAAGCCTCCTCAGCTGGGCTCATTTGTATTTTGGAGCTGAGAATGGAACCCAGGGCCTTATGCATGAGAAGCTGCTGCTGTAGCACCAAGTCACCTCCCCAGGCTAGTCTGTCATCTTAGTGTCCTGCTGAGGGGCTGGCCGGGCTCTCAGTACCAAGTGGGAGAGAGTGAGTGAATTCTCAGTACCCGCGAGGCAGTGTGGACCGTGGGGTGAAGGCTCCCGGCTCCCGGGTTTGTATCCCAGTGCGATCCCTTCCTACCAGCTCGAGCCTCAGTTCCCTCAGTATCGATGGGGCGTGAGGCGGGGGAGGGGGAGGGTGTCAGAGGGATACGTCCCAGCCAGCCTGAATGTGGAGGGCAAGGGGTCACTCAGCCAAGAAATGGAGGTCACTGCAGACTGGGGTTCTTGTCCAGCAGCTGCAGCTTACTCCCCCACATTGGGAAAATATGATGATTGACTCTATCATTATATTCATATATAGTACGTGGGGCTGATTTAGTGACATGAGGGCATGGCCGTGTCCCCCCTAATGCCCGAGAGTGTCCCAGCAGTTGAGCACCTGAGAGGAGGCAGCTCTGGGGTGGCAGAAATCAAGACTACAAACCTTTCAGCGTAGAGCTGACGGGAAGCCCTCTGTCCCCGAGGCTCCCTGTCCTCCCGGCCACCCTGCTGCCAGGCACTCGGGCACTGGGTCTGGGGGCCTCTGTGCCCCTCCAGCTTTCCACGTGTCTGACTCCGGTCCCCCTTCCCCTTGCAGCGCTGCCCACAAGATGCCTCCCACACAGCTCTGCCGAGACTAATTCATCCTCTGCCGGAACTCCTACTGCAAGCTTCCCTTTCCACAGAATGAGTGGCTGAAATCACTTTTAACATTTCACAAAGCAAACAATCTAAGGAAGACAGGGGAGCGGGGGCCGGTGGAGAAAAACATCAAATATATCAGAGAACAACCTTGATAAAGGTTGTTTTTTTTTTAAATAAAATTTCAGGGCTCCCTGTAATTTTCACATCAGGCATCGTCTTTCTCTTCTGGGAGTTAAGTGAATGGAAGGAGGGCTTCTCTGCAACCAGCCTCCCCAGCAGACTGCCGCAGTGCCCTACAGAGGCGGCCTGGCACTGCTGAAAAGCTTCACATAAGGGAACGCGCTGGGCACAGGTTGTGGTCATCCCCACCCCCATGCTCCAATTCTTGCCCACCATTGCCTGGGCTCTAGAAGCCAGAAGCCCAAGCCTACTTTCCCAGTCCCTCCTGGAGCCATGGTAGCCGTTGCCACAACTGGGATTCTGCCAAGGGCGTCTCCTTGCTTTGCAGATAAAAGAAACCCTCTATCACCCACACCACCCCTTCTGCTTCTTCCTTCCCTGGATGGAAATAATGATGTCTGGAGCTTGAGCACCCAATCTGCAACCACGAGGTGATGAACAGAAAGCGAAGGCCAAGAGAACCAGGAGATGCCAATTCAGGGCCCTATTCCAGTCTAGTCCCTGCCAGTGGGACGTTTCCTAAGGGAGAAGCAACCTCCTCCCATTTGGTTGCGTTGCCTAATTCAGAGTTTTAGTTACTTGGCAACTGAAAGTAATACCAACTGATTCAACAGCTTACCTTTAAAAAAAAAATTTATATATATATATATATATATATATATATATATATATCAGGATCCCTCCACTAATTCAAAACTATTCTATTCTAACACAGTTTAAAGTAGGTTCCAATCATTCAAACAAACAAAATATAATTTGTATTATGTGCCTCAATGTCCCCTGCCAGTTCAGAAGACTCAGAACTATATGTCTCTATGGGCCAGAGTGATAGATAGCACAGTGGTTAGGGCGCTTGCCTTACATGTAGCCAATCCAGGTTTGAGCCCTGGGATTCCATATGGTCCCCTGAATACTGCCAGGAGAGATCCCTGAGCACAGAGCTAGGAATAAGCCCTGAGCACTAACAGGTGTGGCCCCCAACCCCCCTCCCCCAGAAAAAATCCAAAACAAACAAACTATGTCTTCTGTTTTGTAAGTTTAACCATCCACTTACTGTTCAAGTTCCATCCTGAGGGTGCCATCTCTGTATTCTTACTCTAGGGTACTATGCAGTCCTAGATTTCACCTTCTGGTTAAATCTCCCCACCTACCCTTCCCAAGTCTAAATTATACATGCTTGGACCAGTGCAATAGCCATCCATGCTTGTTTGTATCAGAAATA
The DNA here is from genome assembly GCF_029834395.1 of Sorex fumeus. Taxonomy (NCBI): domain Eukaryota; kingdom Metazoa; phylum Chordata; class Mammalia; order Eulipotyphla; family Soricidae; genus Sorex; species Sorex fumeus. Next base: position 46,940,816 of record NW_026606129.1, on the reverse strand, counting down.
TATAAAACATAAACTTGACCATGTCATTTCCTACCTATGAATTCTTTAATGATTTCCTGCGGCTTCCAAGATAAATTTTAAATTATTATTTTGCAATCCTGGGGATCAAACCCAGACCTCATCCATGCAAGGCAAGTGCTCTGGAGTTTATCAACATCCTGAAGTATGAATTCTTGAAGACCTTAAAGGCCTTGGCTGAACTTCTCCATAACTACACCTGCAGTTTCTCAGCCACATCTGTATCTTTGCTCTTGGCTCTGGTTCAGCTACACTCTTGCAACTTCTCTCAGACTCCAAGACAGTTCTGTTCTAGAGCCAATATATGTGGTGTCCCTTATTTGGGGGTAAGGGCTCTCTTCCAGCCTTATAACCCATTAACCACTTAACCCTTATTTTGGACAGCCCAGACAGAACTTTTCCTTTTCAGGGGCTGGAACGACAGTACAACAGGTAAGGTCCTGCATTGCATTGGTCAACCTGGGTCTAATCCCAGGCACCCCATTATGGTCTAGGAGCCAGGAGTAAGCCCTGAGCACCACTGGGTATGCCTCTACCTACCTCCCTGTCCCTCCCACACACATACATGCAAAGAACTTTTCCATTCCAGATATACTGTGCTTTTCTGTTTAAGATTTCTAGCCCCCTCAATAGCTTCTTCTGAGCTGTATCTTTCTCTTTTGGGAGTCCTCATCTATTCACTCATTATGACCAACTTTTCCTTTAAGTCCTATTTACATACTAGATGTCTCTGGCTTTATCTTCCAATTACAACATCTGGGTCATCCGAGGGTCTATTTCTATTAGGGTACTTATTATTTTTCTTGATTATGGGTCACACTGGCCTGCTTCTTCACAAGTCTAGTAATTAACTATTACAGGTTGGGTTCAGATAAGCCCAACCTTGCTGTTGTCTAGATTATCTTCTCTCCCATTTAGTGGCTAACTTATGTTCTAGAAGTTTCTTTTCAGTCAGTGATGCTTGCTTTTATTAATGTTTTCAGGAGGATAAGTCTCCCTTGATTTTATAATTAGTCCTAGAGTGTCATAATACTTGACACTCTGGGGAGCTCTCAACTGTATTCTGTCAGCTCAGCCATAACTCCAGGTCTCCCAAAGCCAGGCAGCCCCTGGCATCTCTGTTCTGCCAAGTCCTGCCGCCATCCAGCTGGCTCTGGCCGTGTGGAGGCTGGCCCTGAGCCGATGTGGCCTCACCAGGCCCCGCAGGGAACACAGGTTTCTCCCACCCCATCCACTCCCACGCAGCTCCTTCTTCCCCTGATTTTCAGGGCAAATCAAGTGCTGACCTCCAAAGAGCGCTTTCACAGTGAATCTGCACAGGAGTTCAGCAAGAACCAGGCAAGTCACCATGGCAACTAACCATTTCTGCTGAACAGTCGAAAATTCACAGCTGACAATTTAAAACATAATGCCCCTCAGTTAGGTTATTACATTTCCAACTAAAGGCAGAGGTCAAAACAAAAATCGCTAATTAGGTGGCCTTTGGGACAATGTCCATTATGGAGTCTAGTGATGGTCCTGGGAGTCACATGGGGTTCCTTCTGTTAATGCAATGGAGACTCTGACCGTCAGCCAGGAGGCTGCGACAGCCGGGATGGGACACATAGCTGTATTCTCAGCTCTGCTCGTCTTCTTCCAACTCCCAAGACCACTGTGTGCTTAAAAGGAGCAAGGCACTGTGTGAACAAGTACTAATGAGTGGCTTTCCAAACCCATATGCTAGTCTCTGCTCCATTCTGAATAAATTAGGATAGAAAAAACCACCTCATTTATGACATGTCTTCTGAGTGAGAAAACGGATATCTTATTTCCAGATGGCATTGACGTTGGGAACTAGTGTACCGAGGTTCTAATTAAGCCACGTTTGGTAGCGATCAGAGGTTATTTCTTGTGCTTTCTCAGGACTAGATCTAACCTGAAATCCATTTCTGCATAGGCCCACCTCTAACGGAGTCATGCAGAGACCTAGGAAGGGTGCGGTCAACCTTCCTACAAAAATCCCACATAGAATGCTGCCAGGGGCCCTTCCCAGAGCCTTGACCTTTCACGAGCCTGCTCATGGTCAGGCTTACCCTAAATGAAGACAGAAATGACTAAATGGCTGTATGAAGTGTTTCTGATTTGCCGTAACCATTTCTCTTTAGAGTTCTTGTGAATGACCCCTTAATTTAATATCCTGTAATCTGTTCAGCTCAAAAGGCGCAAAATCATACAGCTCAGAATTACACAGAGTGGTTCTGCCATACGTAGAACAGATGGGTGATTCTGTCCAGACTATTGGTGATTTAGTGGGCAACCTCCCAGCCCCCACCCCACCCATAGCTGGCCATGCCTTGGTTCTCCAAGGAGAAAGAGGCAGAAGGCACCATGAAGACCACATGACCTGCCCTCTCCTCCCCAGATAAGGAAACTGAGGGACTCAAAACAGTGTACATTCCTTCAGCTAGAGCCACAACAAGTGTTAAAATGCAGGTTTTTGGTTCCTGACCTTGTTAACTTTTACTCTGACCCTTCCTTGCAGAGACCACCACCTTTTCATTCTATTTATTTTGGTTTGGGGGCCACACCTGACAGTGCTCAGGGGTGACTCCTGACTCTGAACTCAGGGACCACTTCTGGTGATACTTGGGGGAACCACTTGGGGTGCTGGAGATTGAATCCAGTCGGCCACACGCAAGACGAATGCCCTACACACTGTACCACTGCTCCAGCCCCTTTTCATTTATTTTTAAATCTTATTTTATTTTTTATTTCCACTCTTTACAGATGGTATTCTCCCGACTCTGAAAAGTCATCTACCTTCCTGGAGGTCTTCTGAGAACACAGATGAAGACCCTTCTTTCCCTTCAAGTTCTATTCCTGGCACAATCACAGATAAAGCCAAATGCTGTCTGATCTCTGTAGAAGGTCAATGATTGAGCAGTTTTAAAGGTCAGCAAACACTGGCCTCAAATAATCTCCCAGGCCATCCTTGACTTACAAGTGGGAGATTCAGCCAATCTCCCTCTAGGTGCCAGAGGCCGAGACTCCTGTTTCCTGCCGGTCCACCAGGTCCGGGAGCCCTCCTGGAGTGGCTCTGCAAACCCCCTAAACACTCCAGCGTGCTTGTCAGTACTTCTGGGGAGGCTCTGCTGACACTCACCTTGGCGTACGCAGTCGTCTTAAGGAACCACTGTCTGAGGTACTTCTGCTCCACCTTCGAGCCCGAGCGCCATGAACGGCCCTGCTCATCCACCTGCTCATTGGCAAGGACGGTTTGATCCACTGGGTCCCAGTTCACTAAGGCCTGTTAGAATTCACCAAAGAAAACAATGCAGCTGGTGAAGACACGTGTATCAGGATCACGTCAGGGGGTTCTTACGTGTGAGAGGGCCTGCAAACGTGGAGTCTGCTCCAGGCAGTTCCTTGGACAAGCAGAACAGAAACCATGAGCTGCCTCGATGCTTTTGCCTTACGAAAGCAGGTCTGCAGCCTGGAAGCAAGTGCCTAAACAACCTGGGATCCTCTTCGTAGAAGCGAATGAACTTATAGCATTGGATGCTTGAGTAAATAGAGGAAATGAAAAGAAAATGGTTCTAGGATTGAACAGAATTAGGGATCTTTTAGGGGAACGGACAGGTCAGTAACATTTACAGAGTGAAAATGACCAGGTGGTGGCAAATGCTTCACTAATGCCGGCTCTTTCGAGCCTCACAAGCTTTGGAAGTGAATACTATTATCCCCACATCGCAGAGAAGGTACCTGAGGAACAGAGAGATGAAATAATTTGGCCTAAATTCACACAATCACAAAATCTTGGGTGGCAGAGTCAAGCCTTTAGGGACTGGAAAAAAATATAGCACTACAGCAACAACTGTCCTCCCGTTGTTCATCAGTTTGCTCGAGCGGGCACCAGTAACGTCTCACAACAAATTGTGAGACTTGTTGTTACTGTTTTTGGCATATCAAATACGTCATGGATAGCTTGCCAGGCTTTGCCGTGTGGGCGAGATACTCTCGGTAGCTTGCCGGGCTCTCTGAGAGGGCTGGAGGAATCGAACCTGGGTCGGCTGTGTGCAAGGCAAATGCCCTACCCGCTGTGCTATCGTTCCAGCCCGGAAAAAAATGTGGTGGGCATAAATCTCTGTCCCCATCCATGAATTTAGACATAGGTGCACACTCATAAATCAGGTAAAGACTAGGGCATTTCCGGGTGGGAACGACACGCATTGAACCATACCCATGCTCCCCAAAACCTCACTGCCAGTCCTCCCCCAAACCCTGAATCCATAAATATACAGAGACAAAACAGAGTATGAAAGTACCTCAGACTTTAAAACTCCCTTGGGCAATAAACCAAGAGTTTGTCCCATCTCCTACTACCACCCTCATCAGGGGTTCAAGAAAGGGCAACACTTCAAGAGTCAGGCAGGACACAGGGTTGCTGAGCTGTATGGTGAATTCTCTCAAGCAGCAGATCCCCGCTGAAAACAACATGTGTACAACTAACACTGTAGAAAATATTTCTTTTTGGGAGAGTGGGGAGGCATAGCTGGTTGCGCTCAGGGCTTAGTCTTGGCTCTGTGCTCAGGGGGCATTCCTGGCAGACTTGGGGGATCATATGGGATGACAGGGACAGAACCTGGGTCGGCTGTGAGCAAGGCATGCCGTACTACCTGCTGCATTATCTCCCCAGCCCGTACACTATAGAAAATACTTCTAAAGGGAAAGAGAAGAAACCTCCACCTCTGCCTGCTGCCAGCCTCGGAGGCTCTGGGCGGAGCGAGCTCTCAGCCCTGCAGGCTGCAAAGGCGAGCAGGAGCTCATTTCCTTCTCTGCATTTCCCACGCAGCCGGGCATCTCCTGGGCTCTCGGTTACAGAGCTCCACAGGGGAGAGGTCCTCCTTGGAGGTTTGCACGTTATAATAAAGCCCTGATGCCGAATGAAAAACAAATAAAAGCAAACCACAAAGGCAGCCCCCATCCCCACCCCCATTTAAAATCTTGGGAAAGGAGGAGGAAAAAAACACTAAAGGAAATAGCACTTCCAATCGGAGATGCATCTGCCGTGAGAATACTCTCCTCTCCCACAGTTTGAACATGATGGATGCCCCTATTTTTTTTTTAGTCACTGTGAATTATAAAATTATTCAAGATTTGTTTTCAGACGTACAATGTTCCAACACCAATCGCACCACCACTGATGTTCTCTCCCCAGTACCCTCTTTCCCTCTCACCCCCCAGTCTACCTCTATAAAAGGCAATTTTGTTTTGTTTTGATATTGGGGGGGGCACACCTGGCAATGTTCAGGGGTTACTCCTGGCTCTACACTTAGGAATTACTCCTGGTGGTGCTCAGGGGTCATACGGGATGCCAGGGATCAAACCAGCGTCGGCCACGTGCAAGGCAAGTGCCCAACCACTGTACTGTCATTCAGACCTGAAAGGTGCTTTTTAAAAATAACTTTTGACATTGTTTACAGTACCATTGCTAAAAAGGTTTCATTCCTAACACTTCCAGCTCCCCCTCCTACTTCCGGTTGAACATTTCCCTCCGACATTATTCCCTTATGAGTACGACTGATTACACCAACTCCTTCCCACCCATGTTTCCCACAGAGGGCCAGTTCTCTTGTTCTTTGTTTCCACTGTCTTTATTCCTTATTCCTCCACTATGTTATATTCGCACACATGAGAGCAATCATTCTGGGTAGGTCTCTCTCTCTCTCTGACCAACTTCACTTGGCATAATACCCTCCTGATCAAACCATGGAGCAGCAAATTGCAAGATTTTATCTTTTCTTATGACCAAGTAGTACTCCACTGTGCATATATACTATCGTTTCTTTATCTAGTCACCTCTTCTTAGACATCTGGGTTGTTTCCAGATTTTGGCTATTGTGAATAGTGTTGCAGGAAACATTGGGGTGCACGTCTTTTTTTCTTTTCTTTTTTGTGGATGACCCTATTTTTAACCAAACTTCATACAATTTTACTGACTAGACATTTCCAGAATTGACTTACTAGTTCTCTCACACCTATGGGAGCCAACTCCTCTGTTAAGTAGCTTTCTTAGGAAACAGTCTGTGTCTGTATAATCAACAACTTTGTAAATCATGGTGTTTTTAATAAAAAAAAAAGTCTGTGCTTGCATATGAAATCAATCTGAATACTGAAATTATTAACATGCCCTAAACTCTGGGAAGATCTAACTCTCTGCTTTTCTTATGGTAAGTCCCACATCATGGAAGGAGCCATTTCAATCAAAAGAATGTCCCCAGTCCAGCTCAGGCTCAACACTAGGATTAAGATTTCATGTGCTCGAGTCATGTCATCTATGAGAAGCTTTTATTCTATTCTATTATTCAGTTTGTGGGCCTCACTTGGCAGTGCTCAGGGTTTATTCCTGTCTCTGGGCTCAGGGATCACTCCTGGCTCCGCTGAACCCGGGTCAGCCATGTTCAAGGCAAACCCCCTACCCACTGGAGTATCCGGTTGGCCCTGTTCTATTCTTATGAGATGCATTCAGAAGGCGGTTTTGCAATGCACAGCATGACACAATCATAAATCCAGCTGACCCATGTTCTCCAGAGTTGGTTCTGCGCAGACCTGGGGGTAGCCCTTTGTCCTGGTCTCCCCTCTTTCTCAGGCTCTCAGAGGAACAGGCCTGAACCACGAGCAGTGAAGGGCTCGGTGGGAGTTCTTGGGGGCAGGACTCCGCTCTCCTGGAGTCACACAGCTGTGAACTTCACCCTTTCTCCTCTCACCTCATCCTCCCCTCCCTTACCCTCCTCACGGCTCCTCCTCCTCCAGGGCCTTCCAGGGGCCTCCCCTAGCCAGAGGGGGGGCCGTGCATTCTGGATTACAGCTCCCTGGACTGCTCCTGCCTCCTGGCGAACACCTCACTGGCATGTCGAGCGGACTCAGGTCCTGAGGGCTGGTAAAAGTGTGTGTTTCCGGGCATTCATTGATTTTTTTCACAGGGAGTTATTAGCTTTTCTCTTGACAAGAGGATTCTTAATTAAGAAACACCACATATCTTATTAAAGGAGTTAACTCTCAAAATCGATTTCCCTCCACTTCATCCAGATGAAATGGGTCTGGATTTAGGCTCCATTCAGGTGGGGATAGGGTCCTAATAGGTGACTGGGGGTCCCCCCCACCAGGGGGCGGTAGGAGAATGGCTGCAGGTGGGCCCCACAGTGGGCGGCTGCAGAGAAGGACCACACTGCTGGCCTGCTGAGGTGGTCAGTGGGCTCTCTGGACAATGGCAGGAGCCGAATGGGAGGCTCAGCAGCGCTCCTGTGGTCCCTAGACTAAGCCCGAGCCCATGTCGTTCCTCTCCCTACTGCCCACACCCACGAAATCATCTGTTGTTTGAAACAAGAGAGGACAAAGCAACGCCCTTCCGAGAAAACGTTGTTATGGACATACTAATGGCTAAAACTATGTGTTTGTGAGAGTAAGAGCAGATTCCTTTTGAGATGGAAACAAATAGCTTTTTTTTTTTTTAAATAATGTAGGAGCACTGCTAGGAAACAAACATTTTGATGGAAAGTGCTCATTAAGAACAAAAAGACTTTTTCTTTAGAACTTCTGGGGGCGGGGAGAGGGGGCGTTGGGGGACTCACAAACAGTGCTCAAGGGGCCTGGAGAGCCACTCCTGGCAACACTCAGTGAACAGTGTGTGCCTGCTGGGTCAGTGCTCGGGCCCCATGGTGTGGGGGGCCAGCAGGTCTACCCCCAGTGGCAGGCCCGCGGGTGCCAGACACTGCCGGAGCTCTCTCTGCAGTCCAAGACTTAATGCTTTTTCACAGCAGTGTTTAGGAATGTTCTGCTAAAATACTTTTCCCAAATGCTCATTCATACAACAACTGAAAAACTGAACCCAAGGGTTATGGCTATTTATTAAAAAATTCAAAGTCATGACTATGCTATGAGAAGAAAAATAATAATATTATGCAGCCTTGGTAAATTCGATTAACTCCCCAAAGTTAATTTCAACAGTTTACATGGTAAAATAAACCCCAGAAAGAGGATGCTAACCACTATTATGCTCCGTTTTGTGGAAAGGGGCTGCGGGGGAAAGCTTTTAGGGCTACCTCAGCTCTATGGTAGCTGTAGCTACCTCAGGGACTTCTCTCAGTTCTGTGCTGGTTAAGGGTCTCTCCCAGCGGTGCTCAGCGGACCATGTGGTGCCAGAGATCAAACTCCCTGCATGTAAAGCATCGTGTGCTCCAGTCCACTATTCTATCTCTCTGTGTTCCATGTCTTATTTTGTAAAAACTTACTATTGTTGTATAGGTAACATGTTCACAATAGTGTTCATGCTTATAGCTTTGATGCTATCACATTCCATCACCACCAAAGGGCCCAAGGAGCTCCACTGTCTATGTCATTCTAGTCTTCTCCTCCTCCTCCTCCCACCCTGTCTGGCAATCTCTGCTTCCATTTTTTTAAGGGAGCGTGGGTGGAGGAATGGTGGTTGGGCCATATGCAGCAGTGCTCAGGGTTTATTCCTGGCACTGTACTCAGAGTTCACTGCTGGTGGGCTCAGGGGACCACGAGGGTGCCGGAGGTCAAACCCCGGTCATACATGCAAGGGAAGAAGAGCCTACCAGCTGTACTATGGCTCTGACACCAATCTCAGTTTTGTTATAAAGTCAAGGGTTTGTCATTGTTATTAAATGTTTTATAGCAAATCTGGAAATAGAAGATGTATCTGGAAAAAATACTTCAGTCTAGGGTGAACTTTAATTTCCAACAACGTACCAAGTATTTATTTTTGCATTGCTTTTAATGATATTTTCTTAAAATTGAGTTATCTTAATGATGATTAAAAATTAAGATATATCAAAAATATTTAAGTCAAGAATTAGCAGTGAAAATTTTTTATTCGAAATGAAAATCCTGTAAAATAAATAATTTTGAGGCAGACTGCCTCAAAATTAGCCTGGATGATAAGGGAATTTTTTTTTCTTTTTTTGTTTAATTTTTAAATTTTATTTTTATAAAGTTGTTCACAATATTTATTTACATTCAATATTTCAACACCAATCTCAGCACCATTACACCTTCCCACCACCATTATTTCAAATTTTCTCACCACCACCCAAGCCTGCCCTATAAGCAGATACTAAATAATTGCGTTTGTATTTTTGAATAGTATGAATAGTATAAGATGTTGCATGGCTGCTTTTGTGACACAGTCTCCTGGAATTCTAAAATTTTTTAATATTTGGTGTATGACGATATCTGCGGCATGCTGCTCTCTTCCGAGATTTATTTGTGAGTCACTGAATCATGGCCATTAACGTGCTTACATGGCGCACAGAGGCAGTTCTTGGGCATGACTGCCAGAAAACCAGAAGGGAAGAGAGAAGGGGGGAGATTGCCTGTCCCCGACTCCATGAGGCCTGGAGTTTTCAATCACTAAGTCCACATACCTGGGGTTTTTAGCACATTCACTCTCATGTGTGGGGGGCTTGGGACAGCCTATGGCAGTCAGCTGTGAGTGTGGTAGCAATTGGGTTCTGGAGGTTTGCAGCTGCGAGGTTCATCTGGGGCAGGCGGAGGGACACACCTGCCCCACTCTAAGTGTCCTGGTAAAATCAGCCTGGTGCAGGGTAGGGAGACATCTCTGCAGCCTGCTGCTCTCTTCCGAGATTCATTTGTGAGTCTCTGATTTTGATCTCTTTTGAAATTTATGTGTGGGTCTCTGAAGCAAAACTGTTAAATGAGCCTGTATAGCTAAGCCAAAGGTGGTTTGTGGGCAAGACTCCCACATACCTAACTTTTGGCTGTTTAATTTCTTGGAAAACTTGGTCCCAAGTTGTTGTGGTCTGGTCAGAGGCACAGTGGCAATTCTGGGATATCAGGAAGCCTTAAAGCACCATCAGGTGGCTGATGCATTTGCCCTGTAGGTACAGGTGGACCTGCTGGGCGGCACCAAACTCCTGAGGGATTTTTTTTTTTTTTGGTCCTACTCTCCATTTCTCCAGTTTAAATACCATCATGACTTGAGAGAACTTGACAGGCACACTGAGGTGAGTGCTGACCGATGTGTCCTCTGCACCATGCATCACCCCAGATTCTTTACAAGCTTTTGCTTGTTTAATCCTTATAAGAAATAGAAGGGGTTCATTGCAGACAGAACAATGGTACCCCAAAGACACCCCTTTTCTACGGCTGGAGAGATAATACAGCAGGTAGGGCACATGCCTTGCATATGGCCAACCCCAGTTTGACCCCATATGGTCAACTTATCCCCATCAGGACTGATCCCTGAGTGAGAGCAAGGAGTAAATGCCAAGCATCAGCATCTGAGCATCATTGCTGGGTGAAGCCCAGAAACAAAACAAACAAAAAACAAACCAAACAAAGAAAAACCCACCAAAAACCAAAACCAAAACAAAACAAAAATAAGAACAAACCCTCCAAAACAAAAACAAACACCAATCCAACAAAATCACCCCAAAACAAAATCAAAACAACCTCTGCAAAACAAAACAAAACCCAAGAGACCCTCTCTTCTAATCCCTGGGCTGGTGAAGATATTAACCTACCTGGGAAAAGGGTCTTTGACACTACAATGGATGAGTTGCCTGGAGCAGGTAGGAGACCCGGTGGTAAGGCCAGGAATCTTTTTTAACTGCTTGCTCTGGGGGCTAAACCAGCTCAGGGGCTACATCCTATGGTTGCTACTTAGGGGCCTTTCAGGGCTTGGGGATCTGAACTAGATAGCCCAAGCTCCTCTGAGGGAGGCTGGCTTGTGCCACTGTAATGATGAGTTCCTCATCCCACATCCTAGCCCAGGACACCAAGCAAGCGAGTTCATAACTGATTTGAAGACATGTGACCACATCTTCAATGGGCTCTTTCTTGTGGTCTAGCTGCAGGATACTTGCTGTTCTGCTGTGGCTTTTTCTTTTTTTTCTTTTTTTAATTTTTATTAGTGAAACACCATGAGGTACATTTGTAGACTTACAAATTTTTGTGCTTGGGTTTCAGTTATACAATGATCCAGTACCCATCCCTCCACCAGTGCCCATTCTCCATCATTTAATTTTTTTTTTTAAATTTTTGTTAGTCTTCGTCTCCCAGGTGTGGCTTTTTCATGTATTAAAACATATGCTGCCTGAGCCCATGTGCTGCTTGCGCCCATTTGGCTGAGCATATGTGTCACCTGAATCTCCTGAGATGTGTACTTTCCTATCTAATGCTAGGGAGTAAAAGCTTGCGTTCTCCCTTGAGTGCATTATTCTCTCTCTGGCTTTCTCCTCCCTCCTCACCTTCAAAAACCTCCAAATAAAATATGTTCTATTAAAACACACACACACACACACAAAACAAACTGGTGGTTTTTTGTTTGTTTTTGTGGTCACTTGGACTATATGGAGTAACACATATGATGTGTACATATGATTTATCTGAAGTACATAATATACGTATATACATGCATGGGTGGGCTGGAGCGATAGCACAGTGGTAGGGTGTTTGCCTTGCACACAGCCAACATGGCTGACTCGAGTTCGATTCCTCCGCCCCTCTCGGAGAGCCCAGCAAGCTACCGAGAGTATCTTGCCCGCACGGCAGAGCCTGGCAAGCTACCCGTGACGTACTCGATATGCCAAACACAGTAACAAGAAGTCTCATGATGGAGATGTTACTGGGCCCGCTCGAGCAAATCGATGAACAACGGGAGGACTGTGACTGTGACATGCATGGGTAATAACAGTCAATCAGATTGCTAAATTAGGTACCCAACCTGCCCAGTGGTATGTGAATCTCTAATTATTATCCCTACCCCCGAGTCTCAACAAGAATTCTCTGAAGCTCAGAAACAGAAGAAAATAACTGTCATGCCCCTCAGTGTAGGCTGGAGTTGTCCAAAAGGTCAATATGCTTCAGAAGGAAGCTGATTTTCTAGGGATGTCTAAAGACCTGCCTGCTATTGGATTTACTTCCAGTCTGGCATTGAATGCAAGGAGGCAGGTTCAATTGTAGAAAGCAGAGAGTAATGAAAAAATTGTTTTGGGTTTCAGAGTAATGTAAATCTCTTATCAAGTGACAATGCATGTGATTTCTCTCATAGAATGGATGACCCCAAAAGTTTAGTGCCTTCTGGAAAAAATATGCCATTTTGATTTGATTTGCAAATGCATTTCAGTATTCCTTTGACTGTATAAATCTGTTCCCTGAAATTTTATTCAAATCTAGCTTAACAAATAACTCACTTCTTCATTAATTAACGAGTTGAATGAAAAATTCTCTATCTGTTTGGGAACCAAGATTGAAACTTTGAAAAGAATGTTCCAGTAATACTAAAGATCTGCTGCAGTCAGGAACTTTGAGTGGGTATTGCTCTGCCTCTCACCGTTCCTCACCTAACGGGACTCTAGTTGGAGGAACAGCTGTGATGTTTAAGAAGTCAGACGGAGGGTCAGAGAGATAGCACAGCTGGTTCAGCACCTGCCTTGCACGCAGCCAACTGGGGTTTGATCCTGGAACACCATATGGTTCCCAGGGACTCCCCGGAGCGAGCCCTGAGCACAGAGCCATGAGCAAGCCCTGAGCACTGCTGGGTGTGGCCCCAAAACAAACAGACAAAAATTAGTGATCCAAGACAGTCCACAGCAGTTGAACACTAATATGACTCAGTTTCACAAAGCTTTTATTCTTAATTGACTCCCAATATTAATGGGAATGCAATACATTCCTTTAAAATATAGCTGGGCCAGAGTGAAAGTATGGTAGGCAGGGCTATACCACAACCTGGTTTCAAACCCTGGTACCCCATATAGCCCCTGACCCTCACCAGGAGTGATCCCTGAGAGCAGAGCCAGGAGTAAGCCCACAGCACCACAGCGTGTGTCCCACAAACAAACAAAAACCCAACCACCCCTTCCCCCCACCCATTAATAAAGTTAAGTGAATGATGGGAGCAGGGATGGAGGCTGTGCTTTGTATAGTGGGTCACAAAGTGCAATCACATACATCTGTATGTCTCCCTGAAGCCCCTTCAAGGGGTCTTCAGGGTAAAACTAAATCTTCAGTCTAACAATCAGATGCTATTTGCTTTCTGCATAGTCCTCAGATAAGGGTACAAAAGCAATGGTGGGAAAGAGCGCTGGTCCTCGGCATGGGTGGAGACAAACCGTCCCAATGGCCACAGGTTCATCACTTGCTCCCATTCCTGGTGTGAAAAGTGTCACTAAGGACAGTGAACTTTATTGACCGTTATTGAAGCAGCCAAATTTTTCAGTTTTATTAAGTCTTGACTCTTGCATCCATAGCTTTTTTTTCTTGTATATCCCTCCTGTGGTTCATCCTGGATTGCAACCTGCGTGCCAGACACTCTCTCTGGCTGGATGAACCTCAGTCCCCATCCTGAAGGGGTCAATTCTGATCCAAGAGGCTGTGGTTACGGTCTGAACAACCCGAGGAGGCCAATGTCCATTTTCACAGCTACTGGACAAGTGGGGTTTTATGATTAGCTGGTTTTTTTTTTTCCCTAAATCAAAAGCCAGGTGTTGGAAGGAGAAAGAAGAATTTTGAAATCTTAAGAGTGCATCTAATTTTAACTTACCTCCTTTTGATAAGCCAGTCCAGCCTCATAGAGCTTAATAAAGAGATATTGAGTCCATTTGTAGTAATCTGGTAAACATGTAGTTATTTCCTGCCAAAGAGCAGAGAAGAAAATGGTAGAGTTTATTGCAAACACCTCACTCCACCTCCCACTGAGCATTATGCATCAGCCTTGCAATTTAAATCTGAAAAACCATCACACTGCAAAAATATTTACCGACCTAGGATATTTTCGCCAGTTTGGAAAGTGAGGGAAGAAGTAATTTATTCTGGTCTGCGATGTTATTAAAATGCCAACCCTGCCTTTCTTCAAGACATGGTTCGTGATGAACCTCAACTTGAAGTCTTCTATATCTCTGTTTCTTCAACCCATGCAAGCACACCAGGTGAACGACACTGTATGAGAAATTGAGTATGAGCACTTATTTTTGACAGCACAAACATACTGCAGGGGCCAGGAAGCTAATTCATGTGTGTGGCTCCTTTTGAAAGCAAGTGCCAAGATCAAAAGGAATACGTGCTGGCTTAGGCTGATCCTCCTGGAAAACAAGCCTCGTGTTTCCACACATCACAAACAGGTCGCTCCTCCAGACTCATTATAGTCCATTTATCCCATTATGTGAATTAGGCTGTTGTCTCCTTCGGAAGATCCATTAAAAAGACAAATCTGAAACTTGGTAATAAATCTCCTGGCTTGTATTTCCAAGCCTAAACGGAAGGTTCCTAAAATTGATTTTCTGTCCCGCAAAGACAATTCAAAAAGACTTTTAAAAGACATTATCGATGTGCCACACTCTAAGTGTGCAGCTTAGAAAGCAAACACAAAACTTCTGCAGTGTCACTGTTTCTCCTCCATGTGCTTCTTTAACTTCAAAACTCAGCAAACAGGGCTGACACGGTGGGCAGTGGCGCTCCCTGTGGCTCTCACAAAGAGCTATTTGATAAAGGCAGACTTCGATATCGAAAATGAAAACGACTCCTGCTCTTCGGATAAATAAATGGGAGTGGGGAAAGGAGTGGTGTGGTGGGAACTGCCTGACGCCAGGTCATGGTACCCCCGGGGAGCTAGTTTTCTTATGTAAGATCTTATACATTAGGTCTTTTTAGGTGTTTTGTACAAAATTTTAGCAGCAACTGTCAGAAAACAAGTAACTCAGCTGTGATTAAGGGTGGCTCTCCCACCGTGAGTGGATGGTGACTGAGTCCCAGTCCGCAGGGGCCCTGCACTGTAGTTGTTCCTGTGGCTGGCCGGGCCAGGAAGAACCAGAGCTGTGGTTCCGATTCGCGCACCAGCACCTGCACCCACTCCCCAGGGTCCTCAGACTCGAGTCTACAGGGACATCAGGTACAAAGCTCTTCATCAACTCAGCTGGTGATTTGAACTCAAACCTCCACATTTGTTCACATTCCACCTTTTCCTCCCTGGATACCTCCCCTTTGGGCACCAGAACTCTTTTCCCTTCCCCTTTCGGACAAGTGTTTGAAGAACTTCCATTTCTAGTAAGATCCAGAGTGGGAGCTTTGCTCGGCCAGTTTCATCAGTCTCATCATTGAAGACCTGGGTTGTAACACCTGGAGATGTTCCCAGATAGTTGCCGAACAGAGAATAAACTAACTAACTAGCTATAAGGATACCTGCAAGTTGAGTCAAATTTCAATCTTTCTCGACAATGTCCCAAATGAATTTCAAATTACACTGTGGTTTGCATGGTGAATGCAATGGGGATGGGTATCAGTGGAATGGAAATATTCCCTGATCTTTTGCTGTAGATATGTTTTCTTAATTCCTGTCCATAGATGTCAATTTGTGACATACGTGAAGCAAAAACATCGAGAATGGTTGAATTGAAGGGGTTCTTGTATCCCTACTTTTCCACTGAAATTTTTCATGACCTGATATGAGCACACGTATGTATGTGCCTCTGTGTAATATGTATGTGCACATGTTGACTTGGATGTATGTGTCCGTGTACGTGTGTGAGCATGTGGTGATATGGACATTATGTGTCTGTCTGTATGATTACATGTAACATGTATGAGTTCATGGGTGTGTGTCATGTATGAGCACAGGGTGACATGAATATATATGTCTCTGTGTGTATATGTCTGCACATGTTGATGACATGGATGTGTCTCCTCAGTCCTGAGCCAGCCTCCAGAGGCTGAGGAAAAACGACCCAGCAATGGGGCGGCACTACTATCTTCACTATTCTCTTTGAGTTTTGAAAATCACTTTTACCTAAAAGGAAAAAGATAATAGATCCTGTCAAGAAAAAAAAAATCATTCAACCAGGCATTAACCTACTTTCAGTCAGACATGTGATGCAAATGCGTTCTTTTTGGAAGTGTCCGCTTTGAGGTGAGGTGAGGTGAGGCGAGGCGAGGTGAGGTGAGGTGAGGCGAGGTGAGGTGAGGTGAGGTGAGGTGAGGACGGGGAGAGTTCCCTCTCTCTCCCCTTGCTTTCCCACTGGGTCTGTCCTGTTCATCAAATGCTGGGTGTCTGCACATGTGGTCTGAAGGGCAAGTAACAGAAGCGGCCAAGTGAGTGCAGCTTAAGAGACCACTGTGGCAGGCAGGATGGTGGCCCAGTGTGGTGATTTATTCTCACGTGTCTGCGGCCTGTGCTCTGTGCCTTCAACCCCAAGGGCTGGGGTTACCTGCCCAGTGGAGAGGCTGGGAGCTCCGAGGAGAGAATAGGAAACGCGTGCCACTCAGCTGAGTCCCACCTGTGGCACAGAGGACTCAACCAGGACCCAAGCCCTCTGCACACTCTGCAGGCACATGGAACGATCCAGGAATCCATGGCTGGAACCACACACCTCGCTTGGACACGCCCTGCTCTAAACCCCACTTAAAAAACATTCATTTTTATTTTGGTTTGGGACAGCTGTTAGAGAGGGTGCTGGGAACTGAACCTTCATGCAGATCACATGCTCCAGCCCTTTAAAGCCATTTCTCTGGCCCCTGGAAAATGTGTTTTACTGAACATGTCACAGAACCGTCTGGAGTGTCCCTTGATTTACTGACTTAAAGCAAACAATAACCCCAGGTATCCTAGCCGCCTAATACCAGATTCAGATAAAAGTCATCAAAGGTATCTTTCTGAAATTAAACCACTCAGAAGCTTTAACTTTAATCAACAGCCGCGGAGTTGAGCTGTTCCTTTCATGTCTTTACTGAGAATTACTTACTTATTCAGAGTACAGCCTCATAGACAATGTCTTCCGCAGCCGGAACATCTTCAAAAGATGCTGAGGGCCCTCCCTTCCTCCTCCTAAAGCAGGGGTTCTCAGGGAAAAGGTGGCTCTCAGGGGCATCTGTGATGCCTAGAGACATTTTTGTTGAATGAACTGTGGTGGGGCGGGGGCTTTTGTAGAGGCCAGAAATGCTGCTAAAAATCAGAGCCACCAGAACAAACAAATTCTCCAGATGTCTAAAGATTGTGATCTTTGCTTGCTTCAGTCTTTAACATGGGCAGATAAAGAGAGAATAAACTGCGCAGCTCTCTGAGGGGCCTTTAATTCAAAAGCAGGGCAACATCGTCAGGGCGTGGGGAAGCAGGAGGAAGTCAGCCTGGGTCTCCTTCTCCAGATGGGGACTCCTGTCCCTTGTAGGGCACACAGGGAGCCTGCAGTCACTGGCCCTTCCACCGACTCGGAGACCAGCAAGGGGAGGACCCTGCCAGCTCCGGGGGTGTAGGAGACGCAATTCCTACACTGTTATGCATGTATTATGCTTCTCACTAAGAGAAAATGATTAATTTCACTATCTAAAATTTAAATCACTTAATATACCTCCAAGTAATTGTCTGAAAGTCTCCTATAATGCATGCGTGTAATAAATAATCCCATTTCAAACTCAGATGTATAGGTTCCTGAGACCCAGCATTAGTTTCTCCCTGGTCCATGGAAAGTGCTACTGAACAAACAGGCACTTAAAGCTAGTCTGGAGTCTGGCCACAGTAACCTGATGTCCACAGCCAGCCCTGCTGCAACCCCATCCTTTTGTGTCCAAGGTAAGGACTCCTACTGCCCACGCTGGCCCATGAACTGTGGGACAGCACCAGCTTAGTACAACTTCTGAGAATGACCACCAGAAAATTCAAAAGGTCAGTCCGGCATAGTTTCAGATCCTACTTAATGCCTGTGCTTCCTTTTGCCCTGTTTGAGCCAACGTGGAGAAATGGTGTGGGGGCTTAGAGCACCTGTCTTGTAAGCATGTGGTCACAAGTTCAACACCCCAGGGTCCCACATGCACCAAGTGGATCCTGACAGCTCTGCTGCTTGAGTCTGGCAGCTATTTCACCTGTGATCCTGGTACCATTAGCAAGCGGGCTGGGGATGTGAGCCACAGAGCACAGTCCTCACGTGTGTGAAGCTCTGGGTTCTATCCCTGGCATCCAAAACCCAAACCAGACAAATGAGGCAATCCCCTTAATAAGTTTTTACATGGAGCCTTATTGTTATCATTAGAGATCAAAACCAAGACCTCACACACATGGGGCATGGATTCTGCTGCTGAGTCACAAGCCTGTCTTGATACATTCTTGTTTTTAAAACCCGAAGTCAGGAAACTAAATGTCAGACCTCAGGAAGGAACTGCAATCCAGCCATCCTACCCACAGACCTACATAAAGGCGTCGGCCTGTATATCCCCGTCACCACCCCTCCCAGCCTCATCGCCAAGCGCCAGAAGCCACAATCTTATGGCTGAGAGACCAAATTTACACCTCTGAAATCTCAACTAGAATCATTCCTCCATGATAGCTGCTTTTCTTGCTGTAAAAATATCTGCCACGTTCACAGCCATGCTCAGAGCCCACCACAGGTGAGCAAGTCAGGTGCCAAGTGAGAATCCAACATCGTCCTTCCATGGTCCCCCAAGGGACGAAGCTTGCAAAGCCCAGCACGGGGAACATCTGGAGCGGATACTCAGGAGTCTGCACTCCTGACCTTTATCTAAACAGCCTGTGGTCCGGAAAGGGGTCTCACGGGGCAGGCGCTGGGGTAGGCACTTCCTGGGCGTCACGCTGGGATTTTCAAGCCGACAGCCTCATTTGCAGGAAAAGAGCCCAAAGGAGCATGCCATATAGAAAAGACCCTCTTGGAGTCCTCTGATGAGTTTTTGTTTTTTGGAGGCCAAACCCAGCAGTTCTCAGAGCTTACTCCTGGCTCTGTGCTCAGAGGTCACTCCTGGGAGACTCTGGGGACCATCTGGGGTGCTGGGGATTGAACCCAGGTCAGAAGCATATAAGGCAAGTGCTCTACCTGCTGTATCATTGTTCCAGTCATGAAGCTACATGGTGTCACCTGACTTGGACTCATTCAGGCCATGGTGAACCCCTGGCCCACAGCCAAGTGTCCGATTCAGGGAGGAGTCTGGCTTAGAGACACCTGATGAGGAAGATAGTCCTAACTGTTCTAATTCAAACTCAGGCATATCATTTTCTGTCATCTGCCAGGTCCTAAGAACCTCCGAGGGGGGTTGTGGTCAGCCAGGAAGGGGGTGAGCAAGGCTGGTCTCATGGCCACCCCTCTGAAGAGGCCAGCAGATCTTCCAAGGGTCACTGTAACACGCGACAGCAAAGAAGCACTGGGCTGCAAAGTGCCGCCCCCTTCCTGATCCTGACGACAGAGAGGGGCACTTTGGAGGGAAAGGCTGTGTCTGCAGGGAGTCTACGGTCCCCTACTTCTGCTCTAACAGGGTTTCTATGGGTCTCTGCTTTTTGGGCTCACATCTCCAACAGTGACCCATCCACATCCCAGAACAGCCGAGCAGAGACTGCCACTCAAAGCCACAAGGCATTTAATTTGCAGGACTATGATGAAGACCTCTGGCTATTTCAGTTGGCTCTCAAGATGGAGCAGAATCAAGCAAACAAACTCCCCAGGAGACATGTTTATCAAGTCGCTGGGTGGCACCTGACATCAGGAAATGGGGTAAGAAAAGCAGCATGGTGGGCCCCAGGGACAAGACCCCACTGCTGCACCCCACCCCCACGTCTCTGAGCACCTCCTGCCCTACCCTGGGAATCCTGGAAAGAGGCAAGAGAAACTAAGTCCTTCCATTCCCTTCTGTGATGTGAACTTTCATCACTGGCTCCTCACTGCAGCAGGAAAGAAAGGAAACCCATGGCCATGGCTAGCCATGCGTGTCTTTCTGGGATCAATTTAACAGTGAGGGGTACGCCAGCCACCCTCTTCCCCACCACTCAGCTTAGGGAGAAAGATGTCCAGTGAGCACCAGTGGCAGCCCAAGGTGAAAAAACACTGCATAGGCGACCCTTTCAAACACATCTATCTCCCCTCTAAATATACAGCAAAGGGGACGGGGCCCTGTCCTGCTCTGTGGTGGCACCAAACTTAGAGCAGCATCAGACAAAAACAATTAGGGTACATCAGCAAGGTCCTGGGTTTGATCCCCAGCACCACAAAACAACAAACAGTGAGACAGGGCGCCATGCATGAGTCTCTGCCGCTTTCCCTTCGAGCAGTATTTCTATGCGAGAGAAATGAGTTGTTGGAAAGTCTTGCTATTGTCACCAGCTGGTGGTTGTACTCAAGCAGTTACCTACCAAGCTCCCATGCTGGACGCCACGAAGTGACTCACCCATGAGAAAAGAGTCCCTGAGGACCAGCCACCCTATCCTTAACCTAAGAGACTCACGAGTCAGCAAGAGCAGTGGGTTTCGACCTCGGGTCCCGGGGTATGGAAAGGTTTCCCACCACTAAGCTAGAGCAACACAGGGAAAATGGAGGGACAGAGAGCAGAGAGAAGACACTTCCTCTCCCAACTCCAGGCCAATCTGCTTGTCCATGCCTTGCGCAACATATTTCATGGACACTGAGTTATTGATATGGCTAATCCGCTGTCACAAAAATGCCCTCTTTTCTTTATCCCTGAGAAAATGAAGGTCACTGATAGCTGGCCTTCTCCATCTCCGACACCACACTCCCCCAAACTGTCATCTTCAACAGGATCCCGTTAACTCCTAGTTGTCTCTGAGGGAAATGAGCGGCAACCCCCCCAAGCCCCGGCAAGGTCCCACAGGTGTTTGGGGCCCCAGACTCATCCCGAACCACCTCTCCAGGTTCTGTTTCACTTCATTTCATTTGCATCGTTTCCATGACACCCTGTCATTTACAGGTCTGGCCTGGGCCGGCCTTGAGACCCTGTACCACATAGTCGAGAACTGCTGTTACCCCACTGCCTGACCTCCTTAGCTCCCTGCTTCCTCTGGCCTTCATCTTCTTCTTCCTCCGTCTTTAAGTACTGTTGCTAAGTGACTACCTCTTGGACTCCTTTACCTTCCCTGTTTCTCCTCCTTTTTGCAGAATGGAGGGAGCAGGAGTTAATAATAGTAGGGTTATTGGTTGAGAGAGATACAGTACAGCAGGTAAGTGCTTGCCTTCACCTGGCTGACCAGGTTCAATTCCCAGCACCCATTATGGTCCCCAGAGCACCACCAGGAGTAATTCCTGAGTGTAGAGCCAGGAGTGACCCCTGAGCATCACCGGGGGTGGCTCAAAAACAAAAGCAGAACAAAAAGGGAAAGAAAAAGAAAGAATAGAAAGGAATAATACCAGTATTATTAATTAATCATGAAACTAACACTAGTCTATGATTTTAATGTTATATAATTATGCTATTTTTTTTCCCATTTTAGGATTAACTTCAGACTGAAAATGGGTATTTAAAGAAAACAGAGGGGCTGGAGTGATAGCACAGTGGGTAGGGCATTTGCCTTGCACGCGTCTAACCCGGATTCCATTCCCAGCATTCCATATGGTCCCCCTGAGCACCACCAGGAGTAATTCCTGAGTGCACAAGCCAGGAGTAACCCCTGTGCATTGCTGGGCGTGACCCAAAAGCAGAAAGAAAGAAAGAAAGAAAGAAAGAAAGAAAGAAAGAAAGAAAGGAAGGAAGGAAGGAAGAAAGGAAGGAAGGAAGAAAGGAAACTGAAAACAATAAATACTAGACAGTGTGGTTTTCAGAGCGTGCATTTCATTCGTTCAAGGCTTTTTCTTGGTCGTTAGAGGGGCAGGGGAAGGGAGGGGAGGGAACAGGTGCAGAGGTGCAGGGCACGATTTGATAGTTGAGGGAGCAGCGAGACTTATACACAGAAAGAGGTAGGAAGATTATTATAAATCGAAGGTAAGTCAATTCAGTTGGATTTTTTTTTTAAAGGGCTTGTTTTTCAAATCCAGGACTATGGCTAAATTATCAAGCCATTTTAAAGGTTCATGTTCTACTTGTTCCTGAAGCCAATTTAGAGAAATAATAAATGGACAGAGAGAAAAGAAAAAAAAATCAAGGTTTCTGCAGTTTACAGACAACTCACACTTTCTCTCTTAACTGAAACCAGCTCCTGATCACTGAATCCATCTTGCCATTTCCTTAACCAATTTCCTTTCAAGCACTGCTGTATCTACAGTCACCCGAAAGCCATCGGCTGCTACAAACTAGGTAAGACTATGTGAACTGCCCTTAATCAGGGAACACACAACAATTGGCTTAATTTCTTAGTTAATTGTTCCTTGCCAGCTGACACGGATTTCATCAAGACTAACAACACAGGCAGCTTTTCGAACTAGAGGGTGGAGAACAGAAAACCTTCCATTAAACTACCGATGAGATTAATGGGCTTGCGTTGCAATTTGTTTCTGGTCTGCTTGAGCACATGCCAGCTCTCCATGGTTGCTCCATTTTTCTGGTAGGAGAAGAGCATTAATTTATCTGTAACAACACTTGCAAATGTTAGGATCAACAGGACGGTATCATCTGAAAGGTATTTTTGAGACATGAGTCCTGTCCGTTTCCCGAATAATATGAAGGCTATTTGTTAGGCACGGGTACAGATCCAGAGGAAGAGGAAACATCAATTTGTCAATTGCACGGAAGCAAAACAGAGACAGCGGGGTCCAAAATGAGCTAGGCTGCTGCCTGCGAGCGCCATAAGCAGTGAGCAGCAGAACCTGTCACAGCTTGAAAGATTTCATATGGGACACAGACTGGGAAGCAGAATTGCAAGTTTAGGAGGAAACGCATAGAAAATTGTTGTCTAGGTGGGGAGACCAATTTTTCTTATTCCATCTCCCTAGAATCCTCCCCCCCGAAAGCATTTTGTTGCTATTATTGGTAGACAGAGGTGCTGTTGGTTTCTAAGCCTATAACTGTTTGAGGGTATAATTTCATCCCTCTTCCAAATAAGTGCCCACACTACCAAAGTACCAGTTTTTCCCTGCCCCCAAGTCCATGGGACCCTTGCCCCCTGCCCCTCCCCCTTCAATCCATCTCCTCTCTCCCACTCTGGTATCCTCGGTTCTGCTGTTCAGAGTCCAAAGCTTTGTGTTCTTTGGGCTTTGTCAGTTCCCTTACTTTGTCTCTTTATATTTGGCACCTGGGTGAGACTGGGTTGATATTTAATCCATTTTCCAGACAGAGTTTACTTCTTAGCCATGAACCCCTTCAGTTCTATCCATGTTGTCAGAAACATGATTTCCTTATAATCAAGATTTCCTTAATAAGCAAGATTTCCTTATAACTGAGTAGGACTGCATTGCACACACAATTCACATCTTCTTTATTTACTCATCTGCCATTGGACACTTAATAAGTATCCACACCGTCTTTTCAATCTCTTCCAGTTTGAGGTCCCACTGTGCAGGGTGGAGGGAGCTACTCCTGACAAGCTCAGCACTCACTCCCTGCCATGCTCATGGGTTCAGCACAGTGTGGGGGATCAAACCCGGGGCCTGGGCATGTGAAGCATGGACTCCAGCCCTTTAGGCCCTCGCCCTAGCCCAATACATTCATACCATTTTGAGCAATCAGCTTGATAATCATGGCTCTACTGGCTCCATCTCTCCCTTTCCTTAGTGGCTGTTGTTAATGTCTCTTTGCAAACTCACTCTTCCTCTTTTTATAGCATCTACTGCAAGTCTACACTAACCCTAAACTTCTCATAGGTCCTCCTTGTCCCTTGACCCCTAAGCCTGGACAGCTTGAGCCCTCTGTTCTCTCCGCACTCTCCTGCAGTGATTTCATTCTGTTGCTCTACAGCTGATGATACCAATGTGCCCCCTCTCCCACATGGTCTTTCTGTCTGTGTGCAATAGTTCTGCTCACAGGAAGACAAGCAGTCTCCCTGCTCAATTATTGTTCCAACTTGTGTTTCTCTCTCTCTCTCTCTCTCTCTCTCTCTTTCTTTCTTTCTTTCTGTCTGTCTGTCTGTCTGTCTGTCTTTCTTATTTGTTTAGCTGGCACTGTCCTTGGACAATCTGCCATTTTCTCTTGAATATTCCAGGATCTTAGCT
This sequence comes from Sorex fumeus, assembly GCF_029834395.1. Lineage (NCBI taxonomy): Eukaryota > Metazoa > Chordata > Mammalia > Eulipotyphla > Soricidae > Sorex > Sorex fumeus. The sequence goes on along the minus strand of NW_026606129.1, from coordinate 46,916,916 downwards.
GATAATAATTTTTGTACCTCCTCCAGCTCACCTAAAATTCAAACATGCATATAATTCCTTAAACAAAAGATATATTTTGACAGTAACTTTGAAAGGTTACTTGAAAGCTAATTTAGGGCTATTAGATATTATGAATATCTTTCAGCCTAGAATGTTTCATCCTTCAGAGTGATTGGACATCTGGTAAGCATCTCATTAGGTCTTCCCACTGGCTCTGCCACTTTCTTGCCTTGGCCTATTCCCCCAGTCCTACTCTGGGCACCTCTAACATCACCTGAAGATGTTTGTCAATTTATAAACTGAAAAAAAATGCACCAAACAATTCATTTTATAAACCCATATTTCTAAAAAGTTCCAAAATCCCTTCAAAAAATGTTAGTGAAATTGAGTTTAGTAAATAAAAAAAGTAGAGAACATGAATAAAATATTTTAAACTGCTGCTTTGAGAAAGGCAGAAAGATTGATTGGTAAAGGAACAAGCATAAGTAGTCTGGGACTTTGGGATTACTTCTGGGTATAGGCCCGTCAGCTCTCCAAGTTAAACATAAATATCCAGGACTGTGGGGAGAAAGGGTCTCATTCATTGTTGGTGGGAATGCTGACTGGTCCGGCTTTTTGGAAACCAATATGGACATTCCTCAAAAGACTAGAAAATGAGCTCCCAATTGATCTGCAATATCCTGGGGGCCCAAAAATTGTACACAGCAGAAATGCCATCAGCACTTCTATGTTAATTGCAGCCCTATTCACAATAGCCAGAATCTGGAAACCACCTGAGTACCCAATAATAGACAACTAGATAAAGAAACTATGGTACATGTACACAGTGCTACACAATGGAATACTACACAGCTGTTAGGAAAAATGAAGTCATAAAATTTGCTTATAGAGGGACATAGAGAATATCACGATGAGTGAAATGAGTCAGAAGGAGAGGGACAGACATAGAATAACTGTACTCATTTGTGATGCAAAAACTTATATAGTATGAGATTAATATCCAAGGCAGGAAAAACAAGGGCCAGGAAAACTGATCAATGGTTGGAAGCTTGCCACAAATGTGTGTATGTGGGGGGCGGAGGGGGGGGGGAGGATGGGGGAGAAGGGGAGGTGAAGGGAGCAAAAGGCAATTAGGAGCGAGAAGGGACCAGTATGACAATAATAGTTAGAAATGATCACTCTGGACAAGGACTGAGTCTTGAAAGTAGGTACGGGGATATACATAACCTTTCAGTATCTGTATTGCAAATCGTAATGCCCAAAAGGGGCGGGGGGGGGGGGGGGGGGAGGGAGGAGAGAGAGAGAGAGAGAAAGAGAGAGAGAGAGAGAGAAAGAGAGAGAGAGAAGTGTCTGTCATAAAGAGGGATGGGGCAGGAGGGAAACTAGAGACATAGGTATAGGTGCTGGGAAATGTACACTGTGAAGAGATGGGTGTTGGAACATTATAGGACCGAAACTCAGTCATGAACAACTTAGTTATAATAAGTTAATATTTATGTACAATACATAGTTATGTATCTCACTGTGATTCAATAAAAAATGATAATAAAATAAAATAAGTTTCTGGGGCTGAAGATGCAGTTTAGCTGTAGAGAACATGTCTGGCATGTGTGAAATCCTACTTTTTTTTTTTAATTTTTATTAGTGAGACACCATGAGGTACAGTTGTAGACTTACAAATTTTTGTGCTTGGGTTTCAATTATAAAATGATCAAATACCCATCCCTCCACCAGTGCCCATTTCCCACCACCACAGATCCCAGTATCCCTCCCACCCCCATCTCCCCCCATCCCACCCATCCCCTCTGCCTCTCTCTCTCCTATTGGGTGTTGTGGTTTGCAAAAGAGGCAACGGGTGGCAATCATGTTTGGTCTATAGTCTACTTTCAGCATGCTTCTCCCATCCTGGGAGGAATCTGGAAAAAACTTGAGTGCCCGAGAACAGATGACTGGTTAAAGAAACTTTGGTACATTTACACAATGGAGTACTATGTAGCTGTTAGAAAAGACAAAGTCATGAAATTTACATACAAGTGGTACTACATGGAAAGTATCATGTTAAGTGAAATGACTCAGAAAGAAAGGGATAGACATAGAAAGATTGCATTCATCTGGGAAACATAAAGTAACAAAATAGGAGAATAATACCCAAGAATGGCCGGGATTAGTACCAGGAATTTTACTCCATGGCTTGGAGGCCAGCCACACACGCTAGGGGAAAAGGGAGCTCAGATAGTGAAATTCTACTTTTAAGCCCAGTACAACCAAATCAAGTAATGCAACTCTTTGCTTCATATGGAAAATATGAAATTGAATGGCTCACAAAAAATAACCATTTAGGTAAACCAGAGATTTAAATGAGAAAGGTAAAACACAAAAGTTTTAGAAAATAATGAAGGATGGGGCCAGAGTAATGGTACATGGGTAGAGTGCTTGCCTTGCACTGGGATTCCTGCATTCCATACGGTCCCCGGAGTCCTGACAGGAGTGAGTGCAGAGCAAGAAGAAAACTGGGCATTGCCGGGTGTCGCCTCCCACCCAAAACAAATCCACAAGAACAATGACTCATCAGGGGAAAAGCACTTGCCAAATGAGGATCTCCAAACAGCTAATAAAGATACCAAATGATGCTCAAAACTACAAGAATTAGGGGAAACTAAGATATACCTTGCAATTAGCCACCAGATTGGCTAAAAGGAAATTCAAATTAAAATTGGGGAGGGGGGCGAGCTGTTTTACTGTTATTAGGCTTTCACACATGAACTATTCCAGCACCAGAGCCCCTCCACCAGAGGTCAAGGAGAAGCTTCCCTCCACGACTGTCCCAGTGTTGAGCCCCACCGCACCCCCTAAGCTTCCCACTGACATACAAGGACCAGTTCCCAGTTTCTGTTGTCTTTGGGCGTTTTTCCCCCCTGTTCTGTTTCTTCATATCCCACATGTGAGAAGTCACTCTTGTGCCTGTCTCTCTCCTTCTGACTAATGACATTCTCCAGCTCCATCCACATGATAGCATATTACATGATTTTTTTTCTCTTATAGCAGATTGGCTATATTTTATTTGATTTTTTTGTTTGTTTTAGGGCCATACCTAGTAGTGCTCCATGCTCAGGGGTAGCTCCTGCCAGTGCTTGTGGGGCGGAGGGGAGGCTGTGTTGTGTTGGGGACGCCTGCATGCAAAGCACATGCTCCAGCCTGTCAAGCCATCTCTCCCAGAGTGGCTAAAATTAAAAGTGCGACAATATCCACTGTCCTGAGGATGTGGAACAAGCGAGTGTCAACGTATTCCTACGTGGCCGTGTGAATCAACAGAACCACTTGGGGAAATCAACACAAAAGCAGAACACCCACAGAACCCATGACACAGCAGGCCCAGGTCTAGAATCTACTGAATCCCAAGAGTCAGGGCTTCAGGCCAAAGGATCCAGATGGGAATGTTCATGGCAGTGCTGTGAGAACAGAAGAAAGGGGGGTGAACACCCAAACAGAAATCAAATGAGTACCGATCAACGCTAAAATGAACAAATAAATTGTGTCGTATTTGTACAAGGGGACGTTACAGAATACTGTAAAACAAAATGGGTCAGAGCTACATCCAAGAATATGGTACATATTAAAAAAACATAATGTAAGGTTGGAGCAATAGCACAGAGGGAGGGTGTTTGCCTAAGACTTGGCTGACCTGGATTCAATCCCCGGCATCCCATATGATCCCCTGAGCAGCGCTAGGAGTAATTTCTGAGTGCAGAGCCAGGAGAAACCCCTGAGCATTGCCAGGTGTGACCTAAAAAAGCCACCCCTCCATAAATAAATAAACATAATGTCGAGGTCTCCTAATGGCCAAATATGACCATGTTTGCATTAAAACTGTGCATAACATATTGAATAAATGAAAATCAACATATGCCTTTCATGGGAAAGGAGAGGGAAGGTGTGACACAAACTTTCAATCCATAGCATTTGTAAAATAAATGGGGCTGGGGAGAAGCAGGCAGAATGGCTGCCCACAGACACCCAGGCCCTAATATGTGGAACTTGAAAATATGTTAGCAAGGTTGCTAAAAGGACTTGAAGATGTCATCAAAATAGGGGGGAAGACCCCAAACTTGACTGAAATGGGCGATACTCCTTCCTAGGGCATTCCAGAATAACATGTGGTGGTGGTAGGCACCTCAGGTGGAGAGGGGGAGCAGGCACGGCACTTTCTGTCTGCTTAAAGGTAAATTTCCAGGAGGTACTGGTTGTATTTTTTCTGAAAAGGGGGGCCATAGATCAAACAAGCTCAGTGGGATCACCGGGGCAGGTACAAGAAAGGCCAGAAAGAGGCAGAAGAGGATGCTCTCTGGAGCAAGAGAGGGGCTGGAGCGCTGTTGCTTGAGGACCTGTAGGGGAAGCATAGAATGGAAAGCAGGAAAGGGACCAGATATTAGCACCACAGGCCTCCTGTCAATCGCCTTCACTGTCAAAATACTACCATGGATATGGAGGAGGAAGTCGTCCACCTCGGGGCAGGCACATCTAAGGACTCGGGGCCAAGAGCCACCATGCCAGAAGGTCCGGAGGTGACCATAGCAAAATGGCAGAGTTGTCGGATCAAGGGAGAAGGCCGATGGTCACTCACAGCACTGTTCCTTCAACTGTTCTCAAGGTCCGAGAAAACACCGCGAAATAAGACCAAGAAACAAAGGTTAAGCTGCCCTAGAAGCTAGAAACAATGGAGCACATCCCATGTGACCCCACTTATGTGGCTTCAAGGAGACTACGGTGGTGAGAGCCTACCGAAAGCCAGACAATAAATGATGGTAAATGTTAGCAGCTACCTGGAGAGGGAGAGGAATGGTGTGATGGGGAAAGGCCATGCAGAGAGCTTCTGGCAAAATTTTATTGCTTCATCTCGGTGGTGGCCATTTAATGATGTACTAAATTATACATCCACGCTTCGTGTTCCACTGGTTTTCAACTACTGGTCCGTGAGCTGGTGCCCGTGGGCAGGTGTAAAATGATAGAACCCCACTGCTCTTGTCTATACCTGTGTACTACTTCATAATGAAAGAGGTTATAAGAGCTATTCTTGTATTTGCAGAAAACAGCATACGATTTTTTTAAAATATGGTTTTTCTTCTTCCTTTCTTTTTTTTTTTTAAAATCTATTCTACTTTAGGCCAGAAGGCTAGACAAGAGGGTTATATTTGAATTTCTATCTGATACGATTTGGGAGTATCACTTTTCCTCAGATCCCGTTAGATTTTTTTTTTTTGAATAGCAAAACAAAATCACGAACTGAATGAATCAGAAAGTCAGGAGGTGCAGGGGATGGGGAGGGGGCAGAGAGATAGTACAGCAGGCAGGACATTTGCTTTGCATGACACTTGCCTTACATGTGACTGACTAGGGGTTTGATCCCAGACAACCCATACTAGTCCCCTGAGTCCCATCAGGCGCAGAGCCAGGAATAAGCCCTGAACACCCCTAGGTGTTGCCGCAAAACAGCAACATAAAAGAAACCTGGAAAATCAGGCCCAAAATTCTGTGCTTTAACAAGACATAAGGGTAATTCAGATGCTCGCTGATAATGGAGAATCTTACCTCCCACATTTGAGGCGGGTAATTACTGAGCCTGCATGGCTCTGCAGGGGGTCAGCAAGTGTTCACCGTGAGTGACAGGGGTTCTGGGTGCGAGATGAGGGCCCTTCTGCATGCTGACCCTGGATGTCAGCACCGGCCTCCCTCTCATGGGGCTGTGCCGACGGAGGAGCTGCCAACGCATGTACCCTCTCACAAAAGTATCACCCGTTCCCTCATGACTAGAGGGAAACTCTGTGAGGAAGGTTAATTTTCTGATTCCAAGGGAGAATAGGCAAGCCAGTCAGCGATCTGCCAGACAAACTTCCCCTCTACAAGGACTTGAAAGAGGACCTGGCGGGCGCCTGTGACACGTTGCCAAGGCAACAAGCTCTGCGCTCCCACTGCTGGCATCTTCCCAACCTGGCTTCGGGCACTCACTTGGCCCCCGGTCCTTTATGATTTAAGCTGTTCTTTAAAGTCTTTTAAACAGAAAAAAAGTGTAGGGAAAAAAACAAAACAAAACTATCTTTTCACCATACCAGAGCCTGGTTACATCTTGTAGCTTGACCCTTCCTCTGGAAACATTTAGTCCTTGATGTAAATACAGTGCCAGAGTGGCGAGGCTCTGGAAGCAGCAATTTTCACTTTGCAATCTTGAAAATCATGCTGTCTTTGGAAATCAACTCCTGAGGGTAATGGTCCAAAGAGTTATGGGTTTGGATGCAAAGGAAGTATGCTCCAAAACCACAACTGGCATGGGAGTGGGGAAGTGAGGCCACAAAGGGATGAGCAGGAAAGCAAATAAGTCCATGGGACAAAAGGTAGAAGACAGCTGCGGAAATGTGCAAAACAGCTACTATTCTGTGGAATTAAGCTACTACCACTAGTGATTGTTTCGGGATTGTGAAGGAGAGGAGGGGAGGGAAAGAGAGCGGCTTCATCTTCCAGCTGCATATGCCAAACTCTGTACAGATGAACTGACGTGATAGATGGTATCCGGGGCTTGCTGCAAAGTGATTTAGGGCACAGGGGTGTCAATGAAATAAGCCAGCAATGGATTGAGTAATAGCGACTGAACACAGCTGGGGCAAGAGTGTTTGGGGGCTTTCCCTACCGCTTTCACTTTTTTTGGTCTTAGTTGGGAATTTTCCATAATGAAAGTTGAAAAAAAAAAACGAGGTAGAAGAGAAAGACAGGAAGATAGAGAGGGAAAGAAAAGCAGCAGGGAAGAAGGAAAAGGATGCTTAAGAACAAAGGAAAGGAGTGAGGAGAGGAAAGGAAGAGAAAGTTCCAGAAACAGCAGAGAGAGAGAGAGAGAAAGTGAGAGAGAGAGAGAGAGAGAGAGAGAGAGAGAGAGAGAGAGAGAGAGAGAGAGAGAAGCAAGTGGAGGGCATCGCCCACTAGTGAAATCTATGGTATACCTGACTGGGGGGCTGTACCTGTGTTTCTCTGGCCCCAACAAGGGCCAAGGTTCCAGTGCTGGGTCCCATCATGCAGAGAAGACTGAACACGGAAATGGGGAAGGAAAGCAGACACCCCAAATTAAGAATCAATGAAAATAAGTTCAAATTAGAACTCCAGACAGGCTATTCCCAGAAGCAAATCAGCAGAGTCAACTCGTGATCACTTCCCTGTGGGAGACGGAGAGACACGGAGGAGCTAATCCAAACGTCACTTCTGCCGAGTCCTGCTAGGTTTCCAATTTAGTTTTGACCCCACATTTGAAACAAACATCAGGGTCTTGTTCAGCAAGCACCAAGAGCAAATGGATCCCCCCGGCATCACCTTCAACCCTGCCTCTTTGTCTCCCTTCTCAGACTTGTCTGATTTTTACAGGAACACCCAGGGATTGCTCCCTGATGACGCAGATGACTCCTGATAAAAAAAAAAAAATCAGGCCAGAATCTACTTCAATCAAGAAGTACGGACAGAATAATCAGCTTGGGTGACGCAGCCAGAGAGGTCTCTAACTCCAGACACCTTGGAAGCACAGCCTGTTCTTCCTCACGCAGATCCGGGTGGTCTGTGTCCAGAGACCCCCTTACAATCCCCATAGCTGTAAGCTGAGCTCAGGGCAGGGAAAGGCAGGCTCTGCTTTCTCCTCCACAAGGTTGCCCCAGGCCCCATAGAGGAAGCGAGTGCTTCAAAAATGCTTCTCTCGCGCGCTGCAATCTGGGCCCTTATTCCCTCTTCCTCAGTACACGCTCAGCCATTCAAATCCAGCCGCTGGTGGCTCACTTTCCTTCCTCATATGATCCAGGCTGGGGAATAACATTTGAACAAGTGAAACAGCGCGGTGCTAAAAGACATTAAGTGATGATCGCTCTGGCTCGCCAGAAACGCGCTCATTCCAGGAAAGTGTACATTTTTTTTCTTAATTCAGAGAATTAAGTAGATTATGTAAGGGAGCTGAGAACACGGCTCAAGAACTGGACTGTTCTGCAGAAATTCCCAGCTGGGTGAGGCAGGAAGAAAGAGGCCATGACCCAGGCTTTCGAGTTGGTTTTCTCCATTTGGGAGAGGAAGATTACATTTCTGAGCCACTTTATTTTAAATGACTCTGGTAGGGCTGGGAAGATAGCTCAAAATGCTGCTGTAAGATCTCTGCATGCAGCAGGCCTGGGTTCCACTCCCAGCACCGCATGGTCCCCCAAGCACCTCTAGGAGTCACCCCCTTAGCACCAAGCCAGGAGTAGCCCCCATGAATCACTGGCACCAAAGCCAAATAATGAAATACTGATTATGTTAACGGTCAGCTGATCATCAGCTAGATGACCCATTTTAAAAATCAGGCTCTAAGGACTGTTACTTAGAAAGGGCTCAGATCTGCCCAAGCCAACAGGACATCTCTAGCTGCTCACTTCACTGCTCCATGATCCGTTAAGATTGCCAAGGTTTCATCAAAAAGCCTGGATTTGACTTTTGGCCTAGACAGGGTCAAGAACCTGGAACCTGGAGATTCCTGCAGGATGAGGAAAGGACTCTCTCTCTTCCTTCCTGTATTTCCGAGTAAGTCCTCAACCAGGTGAAATGCAAACCTTAGAAAAGGAACAGAGAGTTGGAGGCGCAGCATCTGCCCAGAGAGAGGCTGGAGAGACAGCAGAGATGGGGGATGAATCACGAGAAACAGGGGACAACCTGTGAGAGCAGAGGAGGTGGGGGCAGAGACCAGCAGGTGCAGGACACGGAGGCATTTCCCTGGAGCACAGAGGAGGCTGGGGAGCAAAAGGGCAGGAATGGCAGGTCCCAGACAGAGAGCAAAGAGCCAAGCCAAACAGCTGAGATTGGTCGGGCCACACCCCAAACCCACACTGCTGCAGGGCCCAAGGCCCTGGGACAGCTCCGAGAGCTTCCCGTATGTTGCTGTTGCCTCCATAGCCCCTTCCCTGACGCTGTACAGGACCTGGTCGCTCCCATCAATACCAGCTCGCATGGGCTTTTGTCAAGGCGGCTGCGGTGTGGTTTAGTTACAGCCTTGTGCATGCAGCTGCCAGTCTTTGTTCTGCTGTGTATCAGCCCCGCCTCATCCCTGTGGTCCCAAGCACTGCATGTTTGGGCCAGCCGCCACTGCACGTGTGAGAATAACCCCAAGTCATCCCCTCTGAGCCCTCCAAGGAGGTGTTTCGGTCTCAGGAAACCTACCGGTAGAGGCAACACAACTGGTCTGTTGCCAAGTAACAAGCACCGAGTGCAGGATCCTGAGACACCCCCCCACCTCCGGCTGAGTCAACCACAAATGGCTACACAGGACCGATGGGGTGGGAGGAAAAGGGAAGCCCAGCAATGAGGGGCGACCTGGCTTGCCCCATGGATGGGTAGAAACCGCTCCCCCCACCCCCACACATACATGAATACTGGGACAGGATGGGGGGGGGGTCTCAGAAGCCTTGGATAAGTCAACAGCCTGGAAAGGGAGAAGGGGTCAAGGTCCGGATCTGTCAACTGCCAGCCCTGATGCTTCACACTAACTCCTGCCTGCTGGGCTGGTCCTACTCGGGCTTCCACAAGGGAGCATGAGAGCCACGTCTCTGCCCGCCAGCCCTCTGGGTGCTCTCTCAAGAACAGGCAACCGCAACGCAGCATTCCAAAGGGCCCGCAGTGTTCCCAGCTGCAGTCTCCAAAGGCACATTCACACAGCCACAGACACACGTGGACAGCGCTGTTGGAGCTCTGTGGGGCAGAACCCCAGGGGAGACCACGTAGTCTGGGGGAAGTGAAGCTCCTCAGCCACTGTCCGGCAGTGGACAGCAGCCTACGCAGGGGGATGTCTCTAAGGCGCTGGCGAGGTTGGTGGTTCTGCTAATGCAGAGCTCCCACGGACAACCCTTTAGCCATAGGAGGGCCGTGGACACGCTGGTGGTGGGTGGTGGTGTCGGAACGTGGAATGCCTGAAACATAACGCTTCACAGTCTTATACATCACAGCGTCCAAACAGAAATGGAAATAAATGAAAACACCAGGCCAGAGAGATAGCAGCAGACCTCAGGGCCCGCCCCCTCTTGAGCCCTGCCAGGGGTGATTCCTGAGCACAAAGCCAGGAGTAAACACACTGTCAAGCATATTGCTGATGGTGTTCCCAAAACAAAATAAAGACAGCATGTTAAGTGAAGGGGGTGGGGGAAGGAAATTTAGGAAGTGCCCTGGCTGCCTCAGTGTGAGGTTGGCCCTCTTCATGGGGCTGAAACGCGGTTGGCGTTACAAATGCCATAGGCTACGGGAGCCAGTTTCAGGTGGAGTGAGCATCCAGCTCAAGCAGATAGGTAGGGACCTGAGAAGCAGGAAACCAGCGAGGACTGATGCTCTGTCTGGCAAGCAGCTGTGCATAGGGGGAAAAAAAACTCACGAGATGGGCTTGGCTGGGGGCCCCGGATGGAAGGTGACAGCTTCCGCTGGGAGAAGCCCCTTTGTTAAGCGGGGCCATTTCGTTATGAGTTCCAGCGAGGCCGATTATGATGACCTCTGTTCTTCCTGAACTTTCGTGCAAAATAACTGACCCAATTTATTAGAACCAAACCTAATTTGCAAAGAAATTAAGTTTACTGTAAGTATTCAGTAAAGTTTAGGTAGAGGAGGAGAAAAGTCCGTTTCAGTATCATATCCTTTTGTAAATGTCAGATTGTAGTCAACTTAATCTTTTTTGTTTGTTTCTGGGCCACACCCAGCTGTGCTCAAGGCTTCCTTTTGGCTCTGCACCCAGGGTTCACGCCTAGCAAGACTCAGGGGGCCACATGGGGCACTGGGGATCATACCTGGGTTGGCCATATGCAAGACAAGCACAGTACCCACTGTAATCTCTCTCCAGCCCTAATTCCTCTTTGTTTTTTAGGCCACACTGACCAGTGCTCAGGGTTCCTCCTGGTGGGTCTCGGGGGACCACACAAGGTACCAGGGATTGAACTCAGATCGGCCTTGTGTCTGGCAAGTATGGCATGTGTATGTCCCATTATACTCTCTTTCTTTCTGGTCCCCACTTAAATCATTTTTAAGAGTTTTTCCCCTTTATTCATGAACTGAAGTAACTCTTAAATTGTTCTAATACCTGACTATGACTTGCCAAATTACTGTTTGCAGTTCTGTCTGACTGAATTACATAGATTAGAATCTGAAGACAGTCCTTGTTCAAAGAACATGTAAAGTGAAAATGGAAAGGATGGTATAGACTGAAAAATATCTCCACGGTGATGGCACTTGGACGAAACCTGTGTGAGTTTTCTGGGTATCAGAGGGTACTATTGCACAGAAGGACTGCTACCCAATGATGCCACATAGACATCGGGCAATCATTTTCCACTGGCAGTTCCCAGAACCGTCTCACCAGGAATTTCTGCATATTTATTTAATTCCATTTTAATCCTCTCCCTCTTTCTGTCCCTATAAAACTTTCTCTTACTCTATCTCGAGAATTGAGACACAACTCTTTAATTGGACAAACCTCGTCTTAGGACTGAGAGCCTGAGTCTACAAAATAATTGAATCAATCAATTTTTTCTGAGTCATGGAACTTCTCAAGCGGAACCACACTAGACAAAAGAGAAGACATTTTATGTTTTGCTGGGTAGACTCCGGAGAATCAATGTGCCAAGGTGACTATTTTGTCCTCTTTCAATCTGTGAGGTCGAACCACAAACAAACATAATGAATTATTTTGACACCCCCACAAGGAAGGCCGGCCCCACATACCCTCTAATCAGGCCAGACACCATGTCCAGAGGATGACATGGTGGTTCTACCCATGAGTTCCCTTAAGCCCCCAAAGTGCAGCCATTGACTTGAAATTCCAGGTGAGAGTTCCGGCCAATCAAATGGCTGCTGCTTTGATCCAAACCATGAAACTTGTGAGAGCCCAGTGCAGCTCAAATTATATGAACACTTAGGCCGCTTGAGATGGGGTAGCCTCCTGCCTGCCCTGCAGATCCTCTTGTCCCCCAGGACTAATACAACAGGGGAGGACCAGGTACTCACTGGGTACCATGCTGCCCCCCAATCCTGTGCTATCAAATGGACTCCCTGAACACTTAATGGGCAAGTTGCACAAAAGCCCCACCCACTCCCTGGGTTACTTACTGCACTTGTGAATGCCATGCCTGGACTTAGCTAACCCCTCTCTAAACAGGCACATATGGACTGGGAGGTCTAAATATGGGAGCACCAACACTAACCCTTTGAACTGACCCCAATATCACACTCCCCGAAAATGCCCCTAACACACAAACTACTTTTCTAAACCCTGCCTTTAGCAGCCCTTGTGAGCGAGTGTTCATCCCTGTGGCTCAAAAGGTTGCCACACCCCACAAATGCACCACACAGATGGAATCCACTAAGGCCCTGGAAGGGTTATGGGAACAAATACCACAAACTGAGCTTTACAAAACAGGATGGTTTTGTGTCTATTTATGGGCACACGAGTGGCACTTGTGCCACCAGAGACCCCATGCTATTCATACATCCCAGGTCACGCAGCCAGCATCACCCAAGTTCTTGCAGGCCATGCAAAAGGACACAACCCAGCTGGTGCCCTCTCCTGACCTGCCACCGAGCAGCTAAGCTCCACTCACAGGACCATAAATGGTCCTTCAATGTCTCGTCCTCCTGATCTCACAGTGTTCCTTTTAGCTCTACTGTAGCTACAACGTCAGTCTATCCCTACACTCCCCGGGTCACAGTTTCGGAAGAAGAGCCCACAGGCTGTAGAGGTGCTGAGGGAACAGCGGGGGTGGAGGAGAGGCTGAGGGCAGAGCAGGATAAGCTGTTTGGCTTTACAGCCCCCTCGTCAAGGCCATGCTGGGCCTGCCCCGCTCCTGCATTGCCCATCTCTCTTGTTTAGTGACAGTCTTGCTTATGGCCCCACAGGTCTCTCTTCTCTCCTTGTGTATGAGCACTGCCCCACCCTGCCTTGGTGCATCTCGCATGTTCTAGCTGACCTCCCCCAGAGAAGAAAGAATAAACCACATCACCCTCATGGAGTCCTCCAAATTGGGTTTTTTTTGTTTTTGTTTTTGTTTTTGTTTTTTGGGGTATTGGTAAACCTGTTGAGAAGACATTCTATCTCTCTGGGTTGCGGCCAAGTGATGCCATGCAGTCTGGGGACCGATAACTCAGTCTCTGACCTCCTTCCCCATGCAGCTGGTGGGAGTTTCAGCCCAGGGGACTGACTGTGAAGCCAGGTGGCTGAGAGCAGATGTTGCCCTGAGTCCTTCTGTAACCACCACACCTGCAGAAGGAGACTTAACCTCCTCCAACATCTGGCTAGACCTGGAACACCTGTCCTGCTCTCTGCTGTCTGCAGGCCTCGGAGAAGGGGCCAGAGTTTACAGGTCAGAACTGGACACAGCCAAGGGGTAGCTGAGGGGGATGACTGCAGATCTCCCTCCTGCTCTCCCTTCCTTGCTAGGTCCTTTCTGGTTTAAGGCTAAACCTGACAGTGCTCAGGGTCCAGTCCTTGCTCTTTGCTCAGGGACCACTTCTCCACTTCTGGTGGAAACTGAGGGTCAAAAGGAGGTAATGGGGTAATCAAACCCGGGTCAGCCTATGCACTGCCAGCTCCCTACCTGCTGTACTATTTCTCCGCTCCCCGACCTCCCACTCAGTTTCAACGCTAGCAGCTCTGTGGGAGTTGACTAGCAGTCAACTCTCTGCTCTCTGCTGCCTCCGCCTCTACCCAGTGTGGGCACTAGACTGCTAATCTCTACACAGGTGCAGGTGTCGGGGTACAAAGTAACAGACCCACAGTTTTCCTGGGGAAACATCTGGGACTCCAGCCTGCAGCCTCCAGATCTGACACAAGGCCGACACAGCAGGCTCAGGGAGCGAAGGGCTCAAGTCAGCACACGCTGATTCACATACTATTTCAAACCAAATGAACAAATAGGAACTTAGCCTAAATGACAGTATAAAATAAAGCTCAGGAAAAGATCTGACATAACGGATTGGGGCAATGTGCCTTAAGAAAAGCCTAAAACAGAAGTTATAACAGTGTTAAATGAAAGCAAACAATTGATAAACAAAATGAGATTTTGGGAAACTATTTGAAGGCTTCACACAGAAATAAAGGAAGTAAATACAGCTGCTGAACTACAAAATACAATATAGGGGCTTAATAGTAAGCAGGAAGAAATAGCCAACAAAAGAAGTGCATTGGAAAGCATAGTAGGAGAAAACACCTAACCAGAAAAGCAAAGAAATAGAGAAAAAGAACTGAAAAACAAAAAAACAGTTTAAGAACTTTATCAGGCTACATTATGAGGAACAACGTATCATCAGGGAGTCCAGGAGAAGAAAGAGGCAGAAACCCTATTTGAAGAAAGCACCGCACTGTAGCACTGTCCTCCCATCGTTCATCAAGTTGCTCAAGCGGGCCCAGTAACGTCTCCATTGTGAGACTTGTTACTGTGTTCGGCGTAATATCGAATACGTCACGGGTAGCTTGCCAGGTTTTGCAATGATTAGAAATAAAAGTGAATAGAAACAATGCTGAAAAAAAAAAGAATAGTATTTTAAAGACTGGTAGAATTGGCAAAGGGTCAAATAGAACTTCTTGAAATAAAGACAACAATATGGAGCTTCTTTGAGAAGCTAAAGGCACAGCCACCATAGGACCCAACAATCCCAACTTTGGGTATCTATTACAAGTCACAAAACAAAAAGATCACAGGCACCCAGTCTGTTTCCACTGCTCCCATTTAAATGACCAACAGAATATAAAGACGTTCCAAAGACACATCGCCAGCACTCATACCAAAAACAAGAGAAAGTACCATCCACATGCCAGACATTTCAAGGGGATGGGGCCATACTGCAGAAAAGTTCTATAAGTCAAATAGCATTTCTCCTCTCACGAGCGGGAGCAGGGTTAGAGGGTCAGTGACTGGGACAGAAGGAAGGTGCACCCACAGGACACCTCTAGCTTAGGGGCCCAGCAGCACAGCCGGCTGAGAGGCCAAGTTCACATGGGTAAGATGAGACCAAGGAGAAATACAAAAGAGCCCCTAAACCTCGAGAGAATGATGCAGATGATGGCAAGATGGAGAGATTTATGAATTCCTAAACTGATTTACAAGCTCACCTCACTCAGGAAATGGGAAAAGTCTACAAGAAGGCATTTGGAATCAAACGTGGGGGCACGGGGCTTGCAAACTCATTAAAAAGATTTACTACAAAGAGCAAAAAATAATTTTCAAAAGCATCTTGTATCCTCGAGAAAATTTCCGTACATACAGAGCCAGGGAGATAAGCCGACAAAATAAGAAAAGAATCTGGCCAAGAGGTTTGAGAAAGAAAACATGAGCTGAGTGAGATAAGGAGAAATAATAAATCTAAAAAAAAAATACAGTAACAAAATTAACATCTGCATTGGAAACCAGACAAAGCACCAGTGATTCAATAGGAACTGAATCAGCCAAGTGGAAAGCAAACATCAAAAGCTCTTCCCCAGGGTAGAGAAGAACAAAGAGACCCAAATCAGGAGAGATGGTGGAAAGTGGAGCCTGAACAGGGCACCTAGGAGAGTTAGGGTTTTGAGAAAGAGCCTCTTCTTCAAGGGTCACAGTGGGAGACCTTTCACGGGGTTGGTCACTAAGCACCAGGAAACATTCATGTGTGGGACTGATGCTGAGCTGCATGAAAGCCTTCAACAGAAAAAGCCAGAAAGATATTACAGCGGGGAGGGCATTAGCCTTGCCTGCAGCCGATAGGGGTTCGATCCCCAGCATCATAAATGGTTCCAAAGCTCCGCTAGGAAAGGTCCCTGAGCGGAGGAGTTAGCTATGAGCACAGCTGGATGTGGCTTAAAAACAAATAAATAATTAACAGTAAAATAATTAAAAGAATGTGAATCAAAATGAGGCTAGAAGAAAGGTTACCGACTATCCATCTGGGTGGCTTCAGGCTCCTTCATCAAAAGGGATTGTGGTTACATAAATCACTATGCAGTTAATTCATTAATTATATTAATTACACTAATTACCCATGTAATTAAATTGCTCAGAACTAGGGCCAAAGAGATAGTACACATGTAGCGTGTTTGCCTTGCATGCTGCTGCTGCTTCTTTTTGTTCTATTTTTTAGGACCATACACGGCAATGCTCAGGGGTTACTCTTGGCTTTGCACTCAGGAATTACTCCTGGCAGTGCTCGAGGAACCAGATGTGATGCTGGGGATCAAACCTAGGTCAGCTGCATGCAAGGAAAAGGCCTCTAAAGGCCATGGGTTTTTTTTGTTTTGTTTTGTTTTGTTGTTGTTGTTTTTTAAAGCAGGAAAAAGCCTTAAGGAAACAAAAACGCAAGACAATAATAAGGATGGTATTGTCGATGTCAGGACAAAGGAAGCAAATTCTATTACCAGGTTTTATAAACAATCAGAAAGCAAATGAAATTAAAACGAGGCTGGTAATAAAATCAAATGAATAGAAACAGAATTTAGAATATAATAATGGTATAAAAGACTTTCCAATAAAGTTAGACTTTTAAATATCAATGAAGGATTGTTCAAAATAAAGAACAACAGGTTTTGGAGAAAAATGAGTAATCCCTGTCTTATATCATATACCATAGTAGTTGCAGCTGACTTAAACTTAGTACTGTAGCACTGTCCTCGTGTTGTTCATCGATTTGCTTGAGTGGGCACCAGTAACGTCTGCATTGTGAGACTTGTTACTGGTTTTAGCGTATTGAATACACCACGGGGAGTTTGCCAGGCTTTGCTGTGTGGGTGGGATACTCTCGGTAGCTTGCCGGGCTCTCTGAGAGAGATGAAGGAATCGAACCAAAAAATTAAAAAAAAATTGAGAAGTAAATATAAATATTTAACTCAAAAGAAATACCTTCAAGTACTTTTTTTTTTTTGCTTTGCTTTTTGGGTCACACCCAGAGATGCTCAGAGGTAACTCCTGGCTCTGTACCCAGGAATTACTCCTGGAGGTGCTTGAGGGACCATATGGGATGCCGGGGATTGAACCCAGGTTGGCCGCGTGCAAAGCAAACGCCCTACCCGCTGTACTATTTCTCCAGCCCCCTCAAGTACATTACTTTTATGCTAATAAGAACCCATCCCTATATTTTTAAAATGCAGGACAAATAACAAGATGAGGATTATTTAAAAAAAATTAAAATCATTCAGAAAAAGACAAACAGTTCCACCTATACTGGCAAGAAACATGATTAGGTCACATACATACATACACACTTTCAAATTCAAGCATTCATTAAACACATTAAAAAGAAAACCAACTCATTATCACTAAAGAGAAACAGATGAAAATAACTATATAATAACTGGAGTGTGAATTTAATGCCTGTAAATACACTTAGCTCAATTATACCTTTAAAGTGTCCTTTAATTGCCCTAAGCCTTAGACTTGTTTATGGCTTTTTGAGATTTCGATTAAGGAAATAAAATGGATGTAAATAAAATAGATTTCTGCCCCAAGTGTCGGGGAAAGGCACAGCAATCAAATTGTTCAGGAGATTAGCCCAACCCAGCTACTTAGCTGACCAAGAGTAATGATATAAATAAACTTATCTACCTTTAGAGCTTTCTAGGGACCCAAAGAAATAATCTGGGTGCCTGGACTATGTTAAGTCTTTAGTAATTACTAGATACTGACAGCTAGAATGCTGGCATTTGCCTCAATGCAACCACAGGTTCAAAATCTTTCTGAAATACTTGTAATCAAATATGCTTCAGAATGAAGCACATTTATTAAAAGGCGTAGTTTTCCAGACAGGTCAAGAATAGTATCTGGTAATCAGTTATATAACTATTCCTATAGTAAACTATATAAATTATATTCATTCCAAGTGAGATAACCTTAGCTCAGGTCAGATTCTGTAACCAAATATTAAGGGCGGGTTGGGGGAATTGGGAAAAAAAATCCTTATTTTTGAGTTCTATGGACTTCAGAAGACATCATAAGATACTCCTTACCCATTTTCCATAATTACCACACCAGATTTGATGGGGTTCAGACAGTAGGCAACAAACTACAGAGGGAAATATATAGGTAGGGCGTTTGCCTTGTGCGCAGCCAGCCTGGCTGAGCCAGGTTCGATTCCTCCGCCCCTCTCAGAGAGCCTGGCAAGCTATCGAGAATATTCAATATGCCAAACACAGTAACAAGAAGTCTCACAATGGAGATGTTACTGGGCCCGCTCGAGCAAATCAATGAACAACGGGAGGAGAGTGTTTAGTTTATATATATATAACTAAATTTATATATATATATATATATATATATATATATATATATATATAAAATCGGTCAAACTGGCAGGCTACCAAATGTAACATGCCCACACGGCAGAGTCTGGCAAACTCCCCGTGGTATACCCAATATGCCAAATACCAGTAACAATGATGGGTCTCATTCTCCTAACCCTGAAAAAGCCTTGAATATGGCACTTTAAAAAAAGAAAAAATCTCAGGGCTAGGACGAAGAAGACGTTACTGGCACCTGCTCGAGGCAATCGACAAACAACAGGGTGGTCGTGATGGTCGTGATATATATATCTCAGAAAGCCCAGAAGCTACTAAGAATATTCCACCTGCACGGCAGAGCCTGGCAAGCTCCCTGTGATGTATTCGATATGCCCAAAACAGTAACAATAATGGGTCTCATTACTCTGACCCTGAAAGAGCCTCCAATACAGCAGCATTGGGAAGGACGAGTAAGGAGAGGCTGCTAAAATCTCAGGGCTGGGACGAAAAGAGACGTTACTGGGGCCTGCTTGAGTAAATTGATGAATAGGATGACAGTGATACAGTGACAGACTTCAGATTTTACAGGGGGGGAGTGAGAACCTCCTGTGTTTATAACAGAGACACTGGGGGTCAGAGAAATACAGTGCATAGGGAAAAGTGCTTGTGTTACATGAGCCTGACCTGGGTTCAAACCCTAGCACCCTATATGGTTCCCTGAACACTACCAGGAGAGAGTCCTAAGCTCTAAGCCAGGAATTATGAGCACTGTCAGTGTCGCCCACAAACAAAAATGGTAACAATAATAGAGAAATGTTAGCATCTACTTAATTTTATGATAATGAAGGGTAGGCTACTTCATTTATTTATTTACTGGGAGAGGGAGATTGGGTCAAACTCAGTGGTGCTCAGATCTGATTCCTGGTCTATGCTCAGGACTTACTCCTGCTGGTGCTTGGAGGATCATATGTGGAACTAAGGGGTAAGGCCCACAAGCCAGACAGGTGACTTAACCCCTGCACTATGATAATAAGGAACGCGTTAAATAGAAAAATTATATAGCTATAGAGACACTTCTTCAAGTAACAAAAAAATGGAAAAATGCTTAGGAAAATAAAAACAATGCAAGATAAGAAAACGCAAAGATGAATTCAATTTTACAAAACTAAATGATACAACTGTTTATCATTTTAGAATTAAAGATTGCAAGGCACGCAACAGAATTTTAAGTTAGCCACACTGGTGTACAGTCTCTATACCTTTGAGTCTAGCCTATCTATGAGAATAAGAAAAATATAATTCACTAAGTTTGGGAATCGGGCTGGAGCTATAGCACAGCGGTAGGGCATTTGCCTTGCGCACAGCCAGCCCAGCTGAGCCGGGTTTGATTCCTCTGCCCCTCTCGGAGAGCCCGGCAAGTTACCGAGAGTATCTCGCCTGCACGGCAAAGCCTGGCAAGCTACCCATGACGTATTCAATATGCCAAACACAGGAACAACAAGTCTCAAAATGGAGACGTTACTCGGCCCGCTCAAGCAAATCAATGAACAACAGGAGGACAGTGACAGTGACAGGTTTGGGAATCATTCATGTTTGATGAACTTGTATAGGACATGATCTTCATGGAGAACCATGAAACCACCTCTGCCTTCAAGGAATCTAGTCTCACCTCTGAGGAGCTCTCAGCATCCTTCAATTCTCTCTGCATCAGACAACATTTCATTCCCTATCAGCAATATTCTACTGGGACCTCAGGAGTATTGCTGACCGAGGTAGGAGGTCAAATAAAATACCAGTAACCTCATACATCAGGGCTAAAAATAGTATCAGTTGTACTGTTAAAAGTTTATATAGCCTTATTAAAGACATCACAGGAAAAAACCCAGGCTTTGATTCAAATGTGTTCAACTTGGTTCTTTTTCTACTGGGCCCACTGAATATCTGTCATCAAATATCAACAAAGTAAAGAACTGGTGGGGAAAGGGGGAAAGGAGATTTTTCTCGTGACATAAAAGATGTGAATTTGAGCTTGACAGGAGCAGCAATGAATATCCTAGTCATTTTGTGGAGTCAGTAAGGAGCAGCAATGAATATCCTAGTCATTTTGTGGAGTCAGTAAGATGCAAGAGGGGTAGTCTCAGAAGGATTATTTGTGACAGGGTAAAGAAGTGTCCACTTACTAACAGACTACCCACAGTGTCTAAGGGTGGGCGTGCAGCCACAGCACAAAAAAGCTCACTTCCTGTTTAGTGGGAATGCTCCTAATGTCCAGGTGGTCTTCAGCAAGAAACCCCCAGGTCTGAAATTCTTCCCTGGCTTAATTCACATTTAGAAAACATTTTCTATAGGAAGTCTATTTGGGACAGACTTACTAAGTGTTATTACGAGCTCCTAACATAGTTCAGAACTTGTAACAAAAGTAAAGAAATAACTGGCCAACCTTGGTGCCTAACCAAATAAAAGGACCAAATGGGCTGAAAATTGTTTTTTGTTTGTCTGTTTGTTTGAAGGCCTCCCCAGCAGTGCCACCAGGGGTATACTGATGGTGCTCAGGGGTGATGCTGCTGGGGCTCAAACCCAGTGACCAGACAGGCATGTGCTTCATCCAGCTATCCCTCCAGCTTCCCATGGACTTTGGGAGCCATTGTTGGGAAGAAGAAAAATCTTTGTGCAAAGCTTTTGTCATATGTAAGTCATCATAGCCAACTGTGATGGTAAATAAGATGCTAACTCTCTTAACCCTACAGAAAATGACCCATTTGCACATGTATCATCCCCCAGCCACCCTTGGGAATTTGGAGAGAGCTAATCCTGCACTCCTGCTAGCTCCCTCCCTCTCCAGCATGGAGAGAAGGAACAGGAAGGAAACGGGACTGTGGAGAGTACCTGTGTGGAAGAACGGCCACCAGCCACAGGACTGACTTACCCGGTCCCAGCTGAAGCACAGGCCAAGCCGATCCAGCTGCTTCCTCATGTGTTCAATATTGCTGCGAAACAAAAGGAAGAAAAGGGGGTTTCTTAAGCAGGGAAGCTCATCAAAACCAATATTTTGAGATTGTGAAGGAAAATTCAAGGGGTTACTAACTGCTCAAGGAAAGTGGGTGCTCAGGGGAGAAAAGGTTGTAAATCACCAAAAATGATTCCAGCGTTTTATGTGATTTGCTTTGCTTCGGGGGGGAGGGGGGAGGGGGTGTGAAGATCAACGATCCATAATGATCATTGACCAGTAATGATCAATGAAAATATCAGCCCTTTATATTAATACCTAGTCTTTGGATTCATATAGACACCACTGAAATATGACACCAGTTAGGAAATATGGACAGTCCTGGCCCTTCCATGCTTGAAATCTGTACAAGCATAAGAAGAGGAAATCCTTGGGGATGGAGCCATAGTACATACAACAGGTAGGACATACGCCTTTCACACAGATGACCCAGGTTCGATCTCCAGCATCCCATATTGTCCACAAGCTGCCAGGAGGGATCCCTCAGGTCAAAGCCAGGAGTAAGCCCTGATCATAAATGGGTATTGTAAATAATAATAATAATAATATATATATATTTAATGTACAAATTGTGGGAAGCTATACAGTGCTTTGTCCATTAAAATCTAAAACCTCAGGGCCCAGCAAGAGCCCCAGGGGAGCACCCATGTCCTGGAGGTTGGAGACTGAGAGTTGGACCCTGGCACCACCACTGTTTCAAATCCCAGCACCCCACCCACAGTGTGTCGTGTCCGGCACACCACGTCCAGGTGAGCCCTGTGACCAGATGTTGGCAACGTCCACTCACCACAAAAAAAAAAAGAAGAAAAAGAAGAAGAAGAAGAAGAAGAAGAAGAAGAAGAAGAAGAAGAAGAAGAAGAAGAAGAAGAAGAAAGGGGGGGCAGGGAGTCTAGAATTTTTCAACAAGAGAAAGAGAAGTGAATTAATCAACTTTAATAAAGTAAAAATGGAGATAGGCAAATTTTTCTCCTTTTTAAAATTTTATTCTTTTTGGGTCTGGTCCCAGGAGTTTTCCAAGAACTCCCATTTCTCAATGTGGTCTGGAAGTTCACTCACACCCCCCCCACCCCTGCCACCCCCCTCCACTTGCCTGCACCCCTGACACTCTTTCCCCACCCCCCACCCCCCAGGGCAGTCCTGGCTGCTCAGCACTCCAGGGGCAGCTGATTCAGCTCATCTACATCCGGGGACCCATGTCCTTTCTTGCCAGGCCCTTTTCCAAATCCACATTGGAATCGGGGGGAATATGGGTCCTGGGGAACATCCTGGTGACCGAACCTACCATCCACTATAGACTATCTTCTGCTTACAATGCTTGTAATCCAGGAACGGACAAACTTGTAAGAAATTTCGAACTTAGCTATGATTGCTTTTTCTTCATTCTTTCCTTTTGTTCCTTTCCTGCTTTCCTTCCCTTTTGCTGTTGCTTTTTTCGGAGAGCCCGGCAAGCTACCGAGAGTATTCAATATGCCAGACACAGTAACAACAAAGTCTCCAATGGAGACGTTACTGGGCCCGCTCGAGCAAATCGACGATCAACGGGAGGGCCTTTACCTTTACCTTTGCTGTTGCTTTTTTAACCACAGGAGTCATATACTTGGTTGTGGCTCTCAGACACAAGCTTATGGTGCATGGAGATCACACACTTTCTAGTGGCACATCCCCGAGATCCAGGCTTTTTTTTTTTCTTACAAGAAAAAAGGACTAATTAATTTCTACCGCAATCTAAGTTCAAGCTGGCTGAAAATACAGAAGGTAAGAAAAATTTTTCTAGGTGAGTGGTGATTAGTTAATAATAACCTATTTCATTCCAAGCCTCTGCTAAGCATTTTGCAGAAAACTACTTGCTATAGATGGAATCTTTACCTCCTCCTCATCACTCATGCACTGAAACCCACGAGGAATATGGCTTAAGTGGCAGAGCAAGGTGCTGGGTTCTATCCCCAGCAACACACAACAGGCACCTGACAGGGAGTTGCTCCTCATATAGTAAGCTATGGTGTTTGCCAAGGTCCCACACTTTTTCAGCTGCCGAACAATTTGGTTGCAGAGCACTAGTGATCATATACTTTGTTGGACAAAGTGTGGGCATATGGGCATTTCTAGAAGTCAAATTCCGAGCCTCAAAGTCTCAGACCTGTAAGCAGACACTCTACCACTGTCTTCTCATGGGGACTGTAGACTTCTACAAGCCTCTTTTACAGCTAAGCAAATTGAGTCAGAAGTTTACTTAACTTCTGTGTTTAAGTAGTTTAAGTAATCTGGTATGGGTGACTAGTTAACAAGAGGGAAAGGCAGGATTTATATCAACAGGCCTGGGTCCAGTGTGATAGTACAATCATTATAGCATTTGCCTTGCAAGTGGCTGACCCAGATTCAATCCCTAGGACACCCTGAGTGCCGAACTAGGAGTAATCTCTGAACACTGGTGGGTATGTTCCCAAAAAAAAACAAAATAAGCACCCCAATTCCGGGGCCATTTCTTTTTAAACTGCTAGACTTTAATGGAAGATTTGGCAAACTTTCTGTAAAAGACTAGATGACAATTCTAGTTTTCATATCTGGAGCTATATGGTTTCCATCACAAGCATACAAATCTGTCATTCTATTATGAAAGAAGTTGTGCATAGTATGTAAACAGTGGATATAAACATGTTCTAATAAAACTTTATTCGTAAAAATCAGTAACGGTCAAATCTAGCCCATTGGCTATCATTAACCTGCCAACCCAAGATCTAGCTTACATCAAATCTATGCCATATTTGATTCATTTTATTTGAATCATTTCTTCCTTTCTTTCTTTAAAAAAAAAAAAAATCACTTCCATTAGTCTAGAATTGACCAGAACTGAGAAAGAGGGAATGACGAGTCAGGAAGAAAGCAGAGAGAAGCAGCTGGTCCAGTGGTTGTTTTTACAACGTAGCCAAGGCAAGATAGAGCCCAGGGACAGGAAGAACTCTGGGAACAGGCTCTAGAATTACCCTTCTACATCTCTTATGGACCAGGAAGGGACAAGACCCAGACCTTTATGACAGGGGCTGAGGTAGTGAGGGAGAAAAGTACATTTTCCCAGGTTTTTGGAAGAGGCTTTCAGCACTTTATCCAGAGAGAGGAACAGGAATCTGTACCACTGGCCAGCAGGCCCAGAGAAGCCAGGGGCACAGGGCTCAAAGTGTGTCTCCTTGAAAAATTCAGACCCAGAATAAATTAGCCATATATTTCTGCACTGAATGTGGAAGTTCCTCTAGTCATGAGTAGAATTTGGATATAGCTCATGTTATGTCAAGAAAATGAGACGAACAGTAGCCACTCAACACATGAAATTCTCTCTATCTCCTTATCCTCCCTAATACTGATACTCTGTGAAAGAATGATTTTGTAAAGAACCAAACATCAAAACAAACACTTAAAGGACTATCCAAAGGCCTTTTTTTGATTTCTTGGATAAGAACAGAGAATGCTGAAGGGGGGAGGGATGGGCGAGGGGGCTGGGGTGATAGTACAACAGGTAGGGCTTTTGTCTCGCAGGAGTAAGCCCTGGGCACCACCGGGTATGGCCCCCAATAACCAAAAAGCAAAACAGAGTGCTAAAAGACAAACTCCACTATAGACAATCTTACCCATTGCTTGGCAGACTATGTTTTGTTTACTCTGCTCTCTATTTCCCATGCACAGGCTAAAAAACCTTTTTAGAGGTTTCTGTGTACAGTGTTTGAATGTGCCTGCAAATACATACCTTTGTGTCCAACTTTCTGGATGGAGGTCCCTCTCAATGGCGGCGTTTTCAGCGGGCAGCCCAAATGCATCCCATCCCATGGGGTTGATAACCTGGAACCCAGAAGACAGTCGTCAGCCAGAACAGTATGCAGCCTCCTTCGGCATGCTCTCCTGGGCAATACGCAGGTTACACCCCCTAATCCACGCTGGCTTATCCCTTTCTGGGTGATCTGGATGATTTCAAACCATGCTTTAGAAAATCAGCTAGCTGCCTAAGTCACAGCACAGAAGAAAACCAAGAAGTTTTCTATTTTTTATTTATTTTTAATTCATTTTATTTTTTATAAAGTAGTTCACAATATTTGATTCCATTTAATATTACAACACCAATTCCACTACCATTACACCTTCCCACCACTATATATTTGGATGTTTTCATCCTGGATCCCAACCCCTGCCTCAAAGCAGAACCGAAATCATTTATTTGGCATTGTTTGTTATGAATAAGCTGCTGAAAGGTAAAGGTAAGGTAAAGGCCCTCCCGTTGATCGTCGATTTGCTCGAGCGGGCCCAGTAACGTCTCCATTGGAAACTTTGTTGTTACTGTGTCTGGCATATCGAATACGTCACGTCATGGGTAGCTTGCCAGGCTCTGCCAAGCGGGCGAGATACTCTCGGTAGCTTGCCGGGCTCTCCGAGAGGGGCGGAGGAATCGAACTCGGGTCGGCCATGTTGGCCGCTTGTAAGGCGAACACCCTACCCGCTGTGCTATCGCTCCAGCCCAAGCTGCTGAAAATGCTCCAAAATAGTTTTCTTAGTGGAAAGTATGTGAAGATTGTTGTGTTTTACCCAGAGGCCATTAATCTCTATAAGAGATTACTAACATGTTGTTAAATGTTGAGCCTTGTGTGCTTATATATATGTGTGTGTGTGTGTGAAAATATATACACAGACATATATATATATATATATATATATATATATTCCCTCTAAGATTGGTTGCCTTGAGAAGGTTTCTACACCAAGACAACAAGAAAAATTCTGAGTAGGTGTTTTTGTGATGCTTTGCAGGTACTTTTTCCCTTTCTCTTATCTGCATGTCTGCAATTAATCCAAAAAAATTTTTTTTCAAATCATGTACAAGTTTTTTAATTAAAAAATGTGTGTAGGGGTTGGAGCAATAACACAGCAGGTAGGGCGTTTGCTTTGCACGTAGCCAACCTAGGTTCAATTCCCAGCATCCTATATGGTGCCCTGAGCACCGCCAGGAGTAATTCCTGAGTGCATGAACCAGGAGTAACTCCTGTGCATTGCCAGGCGTGACCCAAAAAGCAAAAAAAAAAAAAAAGTGTCTTTATGCATACATACATACACATACATAAGTATATATGTATATGTATGTTAGGACATACATATGTATATGTATGTCCTAACATACATATACATATATACGTACGTATATGTATGTATAAAGAGAGCTGGTGAGGTAGTAAAGGGGTGATCTCAGCTTTAATCCCCAGTAACACATAAGGTCCCCTGAGCAAAGAAGCAAGAGTAAGTCCTAAGTGTTGCTGGATGTACCGCCCTCCCCCTCAGTGAATGACTAAAATGTACATCTAAAATGCTCACCCTGTGCTAGTATTTTTCCCGTTATGGGGCAATGCTGTCTAATCCAGTAGCCTCTAGCTACATATGGTTACAAAGTCCCCCACAAGCCAAAAGTAAAAAAGCTCCCACTGGAGTACGATTGGTAGATTCTTTGTGAGGTCTGGGAATGCTACCATCATCATCAATTTATATGGAAAATCCATTCACAGGCCCAAAATAACCTGCCAAATGGAACCAAAATAGGAGTGTTCTACTTTCAGATAGTGGGGAGACACATATATAAAATTAAACAAAATAATGACAATGAAATCAAATGGAAAAAGTCCATTCCTTTGTCTCACTCACCACCTCTTAAGTGGCCAGGAGCTACTGAACCAGAGAGAAGAGAGAACATTCCCAGCACAGCAGGAGATTCTGCTGGGCAGCACAGCACTGGACCCACTCAACAGCTGATGGCTACACAGGTGCTCGGTAATCCCAACTCTGTACCCATCTATAGCTGGGGGGGGGGGCTCAGTTCACCCCATGGCCCAGGGTGCTCTCTTTCCCACTAATTTGCCTGAAGCCAGCACGTACACACACACACACACACACACACACACACACACACACACACACACACACACACACATCCTAGGTACATATCCCTGGGACCCCTACTTGGCCTGGCATGTATCCTGGGGCCCACAGACCCTCTGCTCTTCTCCCTTCTTCCTTCCAGAATGTAAGCAGCACTTTCCTTCCTTCCTGATGCCCACCCTCCCTCCCTACGGCAAGCAAGTCAATTCTAGAGAAACTAACCAGAAATGAACACAAAAGTTAATTATGCGTATGTTATGTTTTATTGGGAGGGGGATGGTTTTGTTTGCTTATGGCCACACCCAGCTGTTCTCATGACTTACTCCTGCCTAGGAGGGCCTTATGGAGTGCCAG
The DNA here is from genome assembly GCF_029834395.1 of Sorex fumeus. Taxonomy (NCBI): domain Eukaryota; kingdom Metazoa; phylum Chordata; class Mammalia; order Eulipotyphla; family Soricidae; genus Sorex; species Sorex fumeus. The sequence goes on along the minus strand of NW_026606129.1, from coordinate 46,889,395 downwards.
GAACCAAATCTGGTTCAGCTGCATACAAGGCAAGCACTCTGCACCTGCACGCTGTACTATATCTCTGTCCCAGCATGTATACATGTGTATGTGAGTATACAGAACAGAAAGGTATGTCTTTTTTTTTTTTTTTAAATTCTGGAACTGGGAATGTGGCTTAAGTGTTGCAGCACATGGCTTGCGTGAGTAAGGCCTCAGGTTCACTCCATCCAGATCACCCGAAAGGCCCCACAATCCCAAGCACTATCAGGTATAGCCCCTGTGAAAGAAAATTCCATGGCTCCATTATGCCGTTTCCTGGGTACATCTATCCTGGGTCATTTTAGGAACCTACGTGGCTGAACTCAGTCAGCTGACTTTTCGGACCAGAGGTCCTTTCCTCATGCTGACTGTGGCTCACCCAGCATCCTTCCCCTCCTCACACCATCCTCTGTCTTCTGGGCTCTGCCCTGCCTTCCCCTGGAGCAATATCTGAGAGAGGGAAGCAGAAGCAGACCTGGACAGAGAGTGGGGACTCCGGTCCGTTTCCAGGACCTGGACCCGATTCCCCATGGGCCAGCTTCCTGCTTGTCCTTTCTTTCATCCAGAGAGTTACACCCGGACAGGCAACAAGAGACAAAACCTGCAGCTGGCCTGGTTAGCTAAGAATCCTGCCTCCAACAGGATTTTCCCTTTAGGATACGGTTTTCTCCTGAGTGTTATTTAATCCATAGATTTAAAAACCATTCCTTTATACTATTATGTTTCGCGATTTCCCCCTCCCCCTCTTTTCCTTTTTAATTTCCAAGAGCTAAAATAAATCCAATATTGGGGCTCTCTGCTGGGTTATAGAGTTCACAAAGCTTCCAGCTGCGCTCAAACTCCCCCAGGGCGGCTCCATTGGCAGAGGAATGAAATTGTTGTATAACTGTTGCAGGAAAACTTAATTACCATTTGGTTCCTCTGTGGGAACTGCCAAAATGGCACCAGTTCAATGTTTCTGCCTATTAACATTCTGTTAAGTACCATCCATATTTTTAAATAAAGTCAATACAGCCATGGTTGTGCAAAAAAAATAAAAACCAGTCTGGATTTACATAATATTCTTATTCACGTCTATTTTCGTCTTCAGATGAAATGAACATGAAGAGATATTCTTAGCTCACATGTTACCCAAGCTGTCTATGAAGATTAAGTTTGAAAACTCTTGAAGCTTCTTAATATTTCATGTTCTCACCAAAATTTAAAAAGGAAAGAAAAAGGTCATGGGCCAGGGAGAGAGTGCAGGGATTTAAGTGCTTGCTTTGAGTCTCACCAACCCAGGTTGAATCCCCAACAACACAGTTGGTCCCAAGAGTAAGGGTCACTCTGCGCAGCTCTGGGTGTAGTACAACAATACCACTCCTTCTCAAAGAAAAACTTCTGTTCCAGAATATAGACTGTGGCAAGAACTGTTTGCCTGTTGCGGTCTTTCCATCACAGGCCGGATCACTGAGACATTCCTGCGAGTCACGTTTCTAAGAAATGGTTTCTAGAGACCCAGCACAGAATCCACAGTGCTGTAAGATGATTCAACACCCACTATGGGCTGGAGAGATAGTATGGTCAACTACGCATGCAGAGTTGACCTGGCTTTGATTCCCCAGCATCACATTTGGTCCCTGAGCACTGACAGGATAAATTCTAAGTGCAGAGTCAGGAGTAGCCCCTGATCATCACTGGGTCTGGTTCAGAGATGATTCACCACCAGAGAACAATGTGAGGACCAGCAGCAGGATTCCCTAACACAAAAGCTGGTCTCTCGCACCTGGCCTGATGATGTGGAGCCACAAGAGAAGGATTCCCGTGGCAGCCTCCTGCACCTCTTGGTCTCTTCCAATTGTGCAGATCAGACACCATCAGAGTAGGTACCACAAAAGCTTTGTTTGGGGGGCAGTTTTTTGTTTGGGGCCAAACCTGGTGGTGCTCAGGGCTTAATCTTGGTTATGCATTCAGGAATCACCACTGGTGATTGTGATGGCACTCCCTAGGGGACCATACAGGAGTTCCAAGGATCGAATCTGGGAGGGTCATATGCAAGGCAAGTACCCTATCCCCTATACTATCGCTGCAGCCCCACTCCACAAAGCTTTCACTAGGAGAATTCCCAACTCTCAGTTCCATTTCTGAAATTCTTACCTACCCTTTCCTGTCAACACCATGACTTGATTTAATTCTTCCAGAGTGCCACAAAACTGTAACCAGAACTCAGATGTACCAAGTAAACAATTAATTGCTTTTTTTTTTTAAAGATATTATGCTAGGGCCATGGAAACCCTCTCCAATATCTAGGAGTCAACCTTTGTTTAGACAGGGGCACTGTCACCTCAAAGGGAATCAAGGAAAAGGATCAGGCAGAAAACACAAGTAACAAAGCACATTTCTGGCATGCACAAGGCCCTGAGTTTGATCACTGGTACCATATGACCTGAGAGCACCACCAGATATAGATGTGCTGGCCCCAGAGCACTGCCAGGTATAAACCTGGCAGCCCCTGGGCACTGCTTGACCAGAACACAAACCTCCAGAACTACAGTGCCAGGCTAAGCAACATGCAAGAGCAAGTTCCTGGCCCTCTGAGCCCTGGACATGACACTTATTTTTAAAAATCAATTTAAATAGGAAAAGGTCTAGTGGATATAACTTGGATATCCATAAATCAAATTTCCAGAATGCAGAAAAAAAAAACACCTAACATTTCTCCCGGTTTTTCTAGCATTTAGAATACAATGAGAAGCCAAGGGGGTGAGTAAAACAATCCAGAAATTCAGTGGAGGACAGACACCCCCTGTGGACTAAAGGAACACAGGGAGGGAGCTGAGATAACAGTCCAAAGGCTGGGGCCAGACACACAGAACAGCAGGTAAGGTTCCCAGGGCTCGATCGCGGTACCCCATATGGTCCTCTGAGCCCTGCCAGAAATGATGCCTAAGTGCAGAGCCAGGAGTAAGCCCTGAGCAGTGCCGGGTGTGGCCCAAGACCCCCCAAAAAAGTCTAAGGGCTGAGATCAGTTGTAGAGCTGAAACTGATGGGCTTACCCTCAAGGAACCAGGTCAATGGAGACTACTCAGGGGGATGGGAAAGAGATTTTCATTTCTCTGCCTTCTCCTTTCCTCCAATTTTCCCACTCTTGCCAGGCAGGGTTTCTTTCTTTTTTTGTTTTATTTTGTTTTGCTATTGTTTTTGTTTTGTGGGTCACACCCGGTGATGTGGGCCGCAGTGATAGCATAGTGGGTAGGGTATTTGCCTTGCACACGGCTGACCTGGGTTCGATTCCTCTGCCCCTCTCAGAGAGCCCGGCAAGCTACAGAGAGTATCCCGCAGTCACGGCAGAGCCGGGCAAGCTCCCCGTGGCGTATTCGATATGCCAAAAAACAGTAACAACAAGTCTCACAATGGAGACGTTACTGGTGCCTGCTCAAGCAAATTGATGAACAACGGGAGGACAGTACTACAGTGCAGTGCTATCTGGTGATGCACAGGGGCTATTCCTGGCTCTGCACGGAGGAATTACTCTTGCAAAGCCAAGCAGGGGAATGGTCTGCAAGGGCCTGCGCAGGAACGCTGCTAGCAGGACTGCCAAGCCCCCTGGCACCTGGCCCGTCAGACTGGAGCAGGCCAGGAGGCCTGGCACAGAGGCTCAGCCACATAGTGGGGGCGGGCACACCGGAGCACAGATCCTCCTCCCTTAGGGCGGAGTGGGCAGGTTGGTGCACAAGCAGAGCAGGAAAAGAAGCTGCATGTGCCCATGGGAGAGAGCAAAGCACAAGAGATGCCGCAGAGATGGGGCTCTGCAGGGAGGGAAGCTAGAAGGTGCCAGGGAGCGTGCCCCACAAGGACTCAGTGGGGGAGTTGGCAGGGAACGGGTGGGCAGCCTCATCTGGTGGGGTACACTTTGTTTTTTTAAATGGAGGGACTATGAAGTGTGATGTAGGGGCTGGAGCAATAGCACAGCAGGTAGGGGCGTTTGCCTTGCATGCGGCCGACCCGGGTTCAATTCCCCGCATCCCATATGGTCCCCCGAGCACTGCCTGGAGTAATTTCTGAGTGCATGAGCCAGGAGTAACCCCTGTGCAATGCCGGCTGTGACCCCCCCCCCAAAAAAAGGGGGGACTATGAAATGTGATGTAGAATGTTAAAAAACAAAACTTTTTAAAGACGGTGAAAAATAAATTTTTCTAATATATATATATATATATATTTTTTTTTTTTTTTTAAGATACCATTCTTCTAAGACCGGAAGTATGATCAAGGAAAGACTCTGATGTGGATCAGAGAGATAGGGCAGAGGGAAAGGTACTTCCCTTGCACACAGCCAACCTGGGTTCGTTTAGAGGCAACTGCTTATGATCCCCCAGATACTGAGCCAGAAGTAAGCCATGAGCATCATGGGGTGTGGCCCCCCAAAAAGCAAAACAAAACAAAACAGGCCGAAATTGCAAAGCCAAAGGAGCAGATCCTCTGCCTTAACTAGAGAGAGAAGCAGCACAAGGGTTATTATGGGTCCCTGCCAACGCCCGGCTGTCTCTCCCTTTTAGCATTTAAACGAAACTTTGCATTTTAAGCTGATTCTGCTTCTGAGAGCAACCATGATGACTGCTCTCAAAAAATGACTATTTCGGGGCTGGAGTGATAGCACAGCAGGTAGAGCATTTGCCTTGCACACGGCCGACCTGAGTTCGATCCCTGGCGTCCCATATGGTCCCCCAAGCACCACCAAGAGTAATTCCTGAGTGCAGAGCCAGGAATAACCCCTGAGCATCGCTGGGTATAACCCAAAAATGAAAAAAAAAAAAAGACTATTTCACAGCCGGAGCAATACTGTGGGTAGGTGCTGACACGATCCAGATCCCTAGCACCTCAAAGGGTTCCCTGAGCACAGAAGCCAGTAGTCAGCCCTGAGCATCTCCAGGTGTGCCTCCCCACAAAAAAAAAAAAAAAAAAAAAAAAAAAAAAAACCCACAAAACCAAACCCAAAAAGTGACTATTTTGGTAGAAGATCCGTGGTTTCTCTGGCATAAATCCAATACTTTTTATTTCCAAGAAACGCCACGCTGAATTCTATTTGGCGAATACATCAGACTGAAAACATCCAAATGTCAATACCAGGGCCCAGAGCTGGACGCCTCCCCTGGGAATGGAGGAATGGGCAGACAGCTCGCCCACCACGTTCCATCCCAGACACTGGTCCAGCAACTCACTCCCCACTTCAGATGATATCAGGGAGGATAAGCCCTGGAAATCGACTCTCAGCTGAGAGATGCTGCAGAGATTTGGACATTTGAAAACTAAATACCACGCGAGGCACTCTCTGGGCACTTCATAAACACTTGTTGACTGAGTCGCATGCTGAAAATTGATGAAACATCTATTACTGTTCACCTGCTAAGCTCTTCCCTCGCTTTGTGATATTTATGAGTAATTATACTAGGATCTGCAGCTGCCAGACAACAAGAATCTCCATTTCCTTCCTCCTCTGCAGGGAATAGCAAAAAAGCCCCAGTAGAAAGCTCTGCTTGGGCAGTGCCCGTGGCTTTTAGCCTGAGGCTGCAGGTGAGTGTGTGCCCAATGCGGGGAGGGGGAACGGGCCGGCTCGTGCCTACATCACAGTGCTCCTGGCCTAGAAGCTGCCCAGGAGGCCAGCTAAGGTGAGGCTGGGTCGCTTTGTTTTCCAGCCATCTGTGAGTCTAATGGAAGAAAACAACCAAATTAACATCTAGTGCTCAGCTTTCAGTACGTCATCAGGCACTGGGCGCATTTAAGAAGAAGTGCAGGGGCAGGGCAGCCTTTTCTGAGCCCTGAAAGAAAAGAATTTCATCCTGCTTAAGCATCTAAATTTCGATCGGTCTCCATATTGTTGCTTTGAATGGGTCTCACTGCAGCACCGTATCAACTTTTTCTCTTTTTTTTCTTTTTTGGTTTTTTGGGTCAAACCTGGCAATGTTCAGGGGTTACTCCTGGCTCTACACTCAGAAATTACTCCTGGCAGTACTCGGGGGACCATATGAGATGCCAGGGATTGGTCTCGGGTCAGCCATCTGCAAGGTAAATGCCCTCCCCACTCCGGCCCATCTGCATCATCTTTAACGGGGTTTCCCACCGAGCCGTTCCCGGTCCTCAAATCTGGGAAGAGGGTAGGGCAGCTATCAACAGGACCCTTAAGTCAAGCTCCCATTCATGATCAATTCATCACTCGCAGCCACCCACTTCTGCACCTCATGTAAAGTCCACATCTAACCTGTGTGGGCCCACGGTCTGGGCAGCTATGTATGATGTTAAACCTTCCCCAGACAATTTCAGGAACACCCCCATGAACTATGTGATCACATCCTAATGACTTGCACTCCAGCTCTCTCTCTCTCTCTCTCTCTCTCTCTCTCTCTCTCTCTCTCTCTCTCTCCACCTTAGTACGTGCTCTCTGAATGAACCACAGTAAGAACAATCTTGAATTTCCCGAGTCACCATGCTCACTGATTCTCAAACCCAAATTGCTATCTGTGGTTTAGCCAGGCTCCTGAAAGTTCTAGACAAATGAGAGTAGGGGAGAGCTACACTGCATTTAACCAACAAGAAATCAACAATCCAGACTGATCAAAAATCTAGAGGGAGGCAATAGAAAAAAGATAAAACAGCCAGCCCCAGAGGAATTTGGCAAATAATGTGAGCAAGCCAGTCAGAGAGGAAGCTTAAAGAAACACAAAAACATCTCAGCCTTACTAAAACATGAACAAGGAAAATGCAAGTTTAAAACATGATAAGAAAAAAATAAATAAATAAATAAACAAGAAAAAATATATAATAAGATATAAATTCCTATGTTCCAAATTAGCAAAGTATGAAAGAGACTAACATTAGTAAGTGCTGTCAAGGATGGAGGGCTTCTGAATGACATTCGGAGCCTGGGCAATAGTTTAGTGGGCAGAGCATTTGCCTTGCTTGCAGCCAACCCAGGTTCCATCCCTGGCATCCCATATGATCCCCCAAGCACTGCCAGAGTAATTCCTGAGTGCAAAGACAGGAGTAATACCTGAGCATCACCAGGTGTGACCCAAAAAGCCAAAAAAAAAAAAGAAATATAAGAAAAAGAAAGAAAGAAAGAAAGAAAGAAAGAAAGAAAGAAAGAAAGAAAGAAAGAAAGGCCATTTATCCATGGCAGGAAATTTTGCTAGTGGCAGCAATGTTGAGGGTAAACCAGGGCTCTGACCCAACAATGCCCCCTCTTCCACAGCTGACAAGTCAGGTACCAGGATCTCCACTGGGGCAAAATTTCAAAACAACCAAAAACTCAATCCACGAGAAAATGAATAATTAAATAATATCCTAAACATTATACAGCAATTACAATGGATGAACTAACTCGTACAAATAGAAGAAATCTTAATAAGATTGATTGGAAAAACATGCAGAATAGTAGCACTGTAGCACTGTCTTCCCGTTGTTCATCGATTTGCTCGAGTGGGCCCAGTAACGTCTCCATTGTGAGACTTATTGTTACTGTGTTTGGCATATCGAATAGGTCACAGGTAGCTTGTCACGCTTTGCTGTGTGGGCAAGATACTCTCCGTAGCTTGCTGGGCTCTCCGAGAGGGGCGGAGGAATCGAACCCAAGTCAGCCGGGTCGGCTGCTTGCAAGGCAACCGCCCTACCCGCTGTGCTATCACTTCAGAATTAAGACATCTTTTAAAGGAGATCTTTAAAAAACATTTAAAGTTGGAAATATACACGACCACACTCCTGTCTCCTTAAACCATCTGCAGAGTGAAAGCGTGAACATGTGACTTTGGGTTTGGGGTCACTTTGAACAGGATTGGAAGGAACCTGACTATGGAGAGAAACATTGAGCCTCTAATTTGGATGTATCAGAGGGTGGGGCAGTAATGTCTTTCCCTAAGCAGTGCTCATGGGCACTCCCAGCGGCCCTCAGCTGGGGTGCATGGGCCTGCCCAAGCTGTCCATTCAGTAATCAGACCTCAGTGCTGGAAACTCCAGGACCCAGCAGAGCTCCTGGACCACGAGGGTCTCCCCCAGTGGTGCTTCGGGTGTCAAGATCAAACTAACAGCCTTGAGGATGTACTCCAGTTTTTCACCTGGGGGCAAGGGGGACACACTTTTGCCAGATTTTGATGCTATAATCTAACTTAAGTATGGGTTATAAAATTAATTCCGAGGAACTTTGAGGGTACCCCAAAAAATGACAGCCTTTCATCTGAAACAGAGTAACTGAAGAACAGGGAGGCCTAGGACCTGCTGGGCACACAAAATCAGACACCATAAACCAAATCACCAGTGGTGGCTCCAGGCACCCGTCACAGGACAGACAGTGGAGACTGCGGGCGGTGATTTACAGAGCCTCTCAGACGCCAATCTATGCAGCATGCAGAAGAGGGATCCGCTGATTAAACGATAATGACTTGCCAGAGTAAATCAGACCAGGATAAAGAATAATCACAGCTCCCCGTTGGTGGGGATTATTATGAGCCAGACACATATCCTATCTCGTTCAACCCACTCGACCACCCTGTGACAATTAACTGTTGTTATTCTGAATTTAAAGAATGTAAGGGTGAGGAGGAACCAGAGACATTGTATAATGTGTGTGGGGAGGGGCAGGGGGAGTCACAACCTGTGTGTGTGTGTGTGTGTGTGTGTGTGTGTGTGTGTCTGTCTGTCTGTCTGTATGTATGTATGTGTTGGGGGGTGTCACTGAGCTAGGAAGTAACACACGGGGTTCAACCCTGGGTTCTCCAGTTCCTGGGTCGTGGTTTCCATCACTGTAGAAGATTCCATTTTGTCTCTCAGGCCTAAGCTGCCTAGAAGGGACCCACCATCTGCCTTGTCATCATCTGTAACAATGAATCCCATCCAAAAAAATTAGAGTCCCTACTTACACCCTCTGAACCCTCTACATGCTCATGGGTGGCCAGCAGGCTTCCCTGTGCCCAGTTATAACTGTACCGTTTGGCTGTAAAAGCTTAAGCTTCAGCAATTTGTCTGCACTCACTCACTCCCCAGAATAAGGCGGCATACATAAAAAAAAAAAAAGACAAACCTTGAGTTCTGAAAAGTAAAGAATTACACTTTGGGCCAAGAGCCAATTCATTCTGCACCGCCTCTTTCTAATAAACATAGCAGAAATGATGGAAAGCAATGTCTCAGGGAAAATAACAGCTGACATAAGGCAGGGAGAAAAACACCTTCGCCGCCGTCTTCCAGTTGAACGCAAATCACTGTATGAGAGGAGAAAGTTCTTAACTCTTCAAGGAACAAAGAGGCTTCACTCCCTATTTAGGAATACTGCTTGCTGCTAATGTCAGTTCAGCATAAATTTTCAAAACAATTGTGACAACAGGCGCATTAATCTTTCTAAAAGAAAATCCTTACAAAGATGTGAGAGGTGCAGATAGCAGCTGTACAAGCCCTGACAGGTTCATAATTGCCACAGCCAGTGGGAGTGCCAGTAAAAGTTGAACAATTGGCTCTCGGGAGCAAAATGTCCCGATTTGTAGGGTTTGCTGATTTCCACGGTAAACACACCCACCGTGGTGAATTTCAAGTTTCTATGGTAACCAATAAAGAGGAAGATGGGCAGAGAAAGGCAGCGAGGACCCTAGGAGCAGGGCAGAGTGGGCAGTGCGCTGCAGACCCATCTCTATGGTGGGCTGCGTATCACATGCTGAGTGCACTCAGTGCTTCATCATCATCAACTTGAGTCCTTACCGTGGGCCGGAGGGCAGGTTCTATGCTATCTATTTACTTTTAATATTTAGAGGAGAGAAGAAACTGGGCCACATCCACCAGTGTTTAAGGCTTATACGCCTGGCTCCGTGCCTAGGGATCTCTCCTGGTGGTTCCTGAGGGATCCTGAGTGGCTCAACCTGGATCAAACTGAGTCCGCTGCATCAAAGGCAAACAAGCACCAAACCCACTGAACTATCTCTCTGGCCCCTGGGCAGGTACTATTTTATAACCATTTTACAGAGGAGAGAAACTAGATCCAAGAGAGGTTGGGTAACTTAGTCAAACATCATACTGCTAGTAAGTATTAAGAGCCAGCATTTGAATCCTAGCTCTGTGTTCAGCGGACCTTGTTCTCAGTCCTCTTTAATCCTGCCTCTCTCTCTCTCTAAAGAGTGTGCTATGGTAATTTCAATTCATATGGGTGATGTTTTACTACAAAGTGAGGAGCAAGCTCTGAAGAGATGGTTACCCCCCCCCCCCCCCGCCCCACACACACTTTTACTTTTCCCTTTTAAATCAAATGAAAGGAGAAAACTCTGGGGATTCCCAGCTCCTACTCACAGCAATGGTTACTCGCACAGAAGTTTCACTCCTCTATACAATGATTCTGTGTTTCAGCTGCAGCAGACCATGGCTTCCTTTCAGAAGGGGTTATCTGTTATCTGCACTGACAGCTACATGCAGCCCCACCCTTACCTCATCTCTAGCCCAGGACAACACCCAACTCAAAACCTAGATGTTTGCTGCTATGCTGTTCTCCAGGTCATATAAGTAACCATTAAGATGTCCGTGTTGGGGCCAGAAAGATAGTACAGTGGGTAGGGTGTTTGCCTTACATGTAGCTGACCTAGGTTTGAACCCTAGCACTTCGTATGGTTCCCTGACCCCCACCAGGAGTGATCCCTGAAGACAGAACCAAGAGTAAGCCCTGAGTACCACTAAGTGTGAGACTTCCCCTATCCTCAAAAAAAAAAAAGTTCATGGTTATCGTTAGAGCAGGTCCCATCTAGCTACAAGACATGCTGAATGGGACTGGAGCAATAGTACAGTAGGTAGGGTGTTTGCCTTGCATGCGGTCAACCCGGGTTCGATTCCCGGCACCCCATATGGTCCTCTGAGCACCACCAGGAGTAATTCCTGAGTGCAAAGGAGTAACCCCTGTGCATTGCCGGGTGTGACCCAAAAAGGAAAAAAAAAGGCGTGCTGAACATCTAGCCCTTTTTCTCGAAGCCTCCTGTGGCATGGCAAAGGACTACCCACAGACATTTTCCCTTACCTGCATGCCTCGCATCTTCTGGAAGCGGGCGATGGTGTCGCTGATGGTATACACCCGCACGTGGCCCATGTGCAGCTTACCAGATGGGTAGGGGAACATGGAAAGCACGTAAAACTTGGGTTTTGATCTCTAGGAAAGAATGACAGAGTATTTGTTAAGCACTTACTGAGAAACCCTGCATGAATATATTATTTTGGCTCTTTCCTCAAGGTGATAATAGAACATTTTGGGGGGAGCTTATTAAGAAAAGTTCCCATAAGGGAAATTTTCAAAATGTCAAAAACTCAAAATTCAAAGCGCTGGTTTAAGTTACAGAATGTGCTAAATAAAACTCAACTAGCTCAAAGGGCTCACTGTATACATATGTATATTTTTGAATTCTCTATTTTCTCTTTGAAGAGCACTTTTATCTCTGTTTTTCAATGACACTCTGACACAGAGATGCACAAAATTCAAGGATGTCATCCTGGAAGCACACACACATGCACAACTAAGGTGGAGTCCCTGCTGAAAAGCAGCGCCGACTGCCCCGCCGGAACCCCACCTTTCTGCATTGGGTTGGGAGCTTCTCTTTCAACAGAGAAAGGTGGCAATGTTGAAATGAGAAGGTGGGAAGTCATCTCAGCCACCAGGGAGGATGTTATTTATTTGCGGGGTGATCTTTGGGCACTGTCAGACCAGGTTATGGGACTCTCTGATTTCCAGAGGTAAGATCCCTCCTGAGAAACACCACAGGAAAACGTGTATGCATCTGCAGACCATCAGGTGGGGAGCCCTCATGAGACACTGGGTTTGTGCTGAGTTCCCTATAAAATGGAAACAGTTGTCATTTGTCCTGCCCAGGAAGGGACGGGCTCCAGAGCAAAGGTGGTAGCACCGAGTTGACTCTTTATTGGGAACCTCTTATGCAAATATGAGAACAGTGTTTTGGCCCCTTCTTTCTCCTTCCTTTGTCCCACACCCACAGCAGTTTAAAAATTGCTGAGTAACAGGCAGGGCGCTTGCCTTGCTGCAGACAACCTCAGTTCAATCAGTTCAATCCCTGGCACTGTGTATGGTCTCCGGGACTTTATTAGGAGTGATCCCCTTAGCACAGAGCCAGAAGTAAGCCCTGAGCATCCCGGTGTGACCCAAAATTAAACAAACAAAAAAAGGGACTAGAGCAATAGTACAGTGGGGAGGGCATTTGCCTTGCATGAGGCTGTCCCAGGTTCAATTCCCGGCATCCTATATGGTCCCACTGAGCACCACCAGGAGTGATTCCTGAATGCAGAACCAGGAGTAACCACTGAGCATTGCCAGCTGTGACCCAAAAAGTAAAAAAAAAAAAAGAATGAAATAAATGTTTGTTGTCTTTGTGTTCTGAGAACCTGATAACTGGACATTTTTCTCCAGAAAGCTTTGAAAATCCTGGGCTGGGGAGCTCCTCAAGTGGTCAAGTACATCCTCAGCCTGCGTCCCAGGCCTGCTGGGAGAGGCCCTGACACCCCAACCCAGGATGGCCACGTGGTCCCTATAAAAATCTAACTTCACACCACCTGTCCCAGGGACAGGAGTTTTCCTCCCACCCAAAAGAGGTTCTGAGGATGGAGGCATGAGGTCCCTGCTCTGTGTGGTACTAAAAACCAGACCCTGAGATACTGTCCTTATTTTACTTGTTGCTGCCCTTTATTTTTCTTTCTGTCCTTACTCCCTTCTGAGAGTGCTACTCGAGATCTTTAAGGCCTTGCTTCCCCAACGGTAATGAAGACAATCATGAAACAGAATACCCATAACTCTTGTTTGTGTGTGTGTGTGTGTGTGTGGGCGGGAGGGGAGGGGGTATAACGACTGTTTTTTTTGTTGTTTTTTTTTTTGTTGTTTTTTCAGAAAAGTATTTGCAAGACCAATAGTTGGCAGAGCCAGCTGTTATCAGGGCAGTAGAAAAAAAAAAAAAGAAATCAGATTCTTTCCAAATTTCATTTGACCCCTTGTTTTAAACTTCCTTCAGCAAAGAAGGTAAACAAGCCTTTATCAGAGTTGCTAAGGTGTGGCTACATAAATGAGAGTGGGGCCTTTCTCTGTGCTGCCTCTAGAAACCAGCAATCACGTGCAAAGGAAAGCTAGGCAAAGAAACTGGGGAAAGGCAATAAAATAAGAGGGTTCAGGGATGCGGCTTAGTGGGGGAACATTGGCCTCTTTTGTGAAGCCCTGGGCTCGACATGCACATGCATGCACACATGTGCACGCACACACACACACATGCACGCACACACACACACCCACACCACACCACACCACACACACCACAGATCCATACACACACCAGACCACACATACAAATACATACACACCACACCACACACCACATCACACATACACACACCACACACCACACCACACACACATACACACACATATCCATACCACATACCACCCCCCCACACACACACATACATGCACATACACACACCACCACCACCCCTACCACACACACACACAGAGTGTAGACAACTGTCAGTGAAAAAGAACATTTAAACTGGTGAATACGCACAGTGAAAACTCATTCTGAGATGCTGTCCTGGAAACTGTGATCACTTCCTAGGTAGTGGGAACACACAAGGCTGATCGCATGCTTAGGTGGAAACTGAGGTAGGTTCCCCAGTTCTTAGGGAACCTCAGAAGCAGAAGACAAATCCGGGAGTCAATGGGCTCCTGTACTTTCTGATTTTTTTTTCTTTTTGGGCCACACCCAGCAATGCTTAAGGATTACTCCTGGCTCTGCACTCTGAAATTACTCCTAGCAGTTCTGGAGGAACCATATGGGATGCTGGGAATCAAACCCAGGTCAGCTGCGTACAAGACAAATGCTTTACCCTATGTACTATTGCTCCAGCCCCCCACTTTCTGACCTGTAGGAAAGTGATGGCATAGAAAATCCTCTCAACTTACAAACACACCTCTCAGAAGAGGTCCCAAGCCTCATTCTTGTCTTGGGTGTGTATCTGAAAGCCACAGTGCCCTAGAACCAAATTTACTCATCCCTGCAGAGGATAAGGCAACTGCCTTAGTTGGGGATTTTTAGGGACATAGGAAAAGAGCTGGAATGAAGTTCTTTCCAAAAAAACAATAAAACCCTTGATTTAATCTACTGCCTAACTTTCCACTTGAACATTTTCACAATGTACCTATTTTTCATTATAATCACCTTGTTTTTATTATAATGATTTATTAATTTTATATTATGTTTATTTAACAATCTATCTTACCCCAAACACTTTCTACTTAGAGCTTCTTTACAGGCTTCTCCTTTTTATATGTCTCTCCAACAAAGATTAAAAAGAAAAATCAACTGATTCATTATATACCAGCTAAGCCAAAAAAACAAGTTTATAGGAGAAAAGTACTGTGTGCACAAGTCTTTAATATTCGTACCTATTTCTGTTTATTGCATAAAAGATATTCAGCTTACTGCCTGCCCCTGCCTTTTGCTTTACTGGAATCAAGTCATTTTCTCCTGTGACAATAAAATGAATTCTCTCCTCTGGGGGTGGAAAGAAGAGAAGAAATAATGGGAGTTTATGTTATAATTGAGCAGGAATCTGATTGAAAGGGAAATTTTCATAATTATGTGAAAGTGTAAGATCTCAAGCCTTGAAAAGAAATTAAGACGGCAAGTGATGGGTAAAGAATGGTTTTTTTAAATAAGTGGGCCCCATTTTTTTGTCAGTTTCTGACGTCAGAAAAGAGAACTTCTGCCTCATTACAAATCATGTTCTGAAGCTGGAGTCGTTTTTTGTTGGCCACTTCTGGCAAGAGGGGGCCTACAGGGCTCCAGGTGTGGTCATATTCATACTGTGGACATAAGTCGAGGGCAGGGGACTGTGAGGAGGGGCAGTTGATGCCATGGATGGCATCAAGAGTCATGGATGAAACCACAGGCTGCCCTGGGGCCTGAACCCTGGTTCTGCTGCATACAGCCACCGGGCCTCAGCACTTGCTCTAGTCCTCAGTTTTCTTAACCCCCAGTGAGGATAAGAAGCCTCATCTTCAAGGCTGTTTCAGGATGAAATGAGTTGATAAATGAAAAGATGATACCTATTAAGACTCATAAATGGAGGGAAAGCTCATTAAGCAAAAGCTCTTTTTATAATGATGATAATGATGATGAGGTCCTGACATTCAACTCTGAGACACTCACTTGAGTGAATTCCAAATGTGTCTAGTACCCGTGTAAGGATGATGAGAAAGGCTTCCAATTCATCTGCATTTTAGGTCTGCAGAGATAGCACAGCAGGTAGGGTACTGGCCTTGCATGCAGCAGACCCCGGTTGGATCCCTGGCACTCCATATGGGTCCCTGAGCACTGCCAGGAGTAATTGCTGAGTGCAAAGTCAGGAGTAACCCTGAGCACTGCCCAGTATGGTGCAAAAACAAAAAGAAAAAAGGAAAAAGAAAAAAAAATCTGCATCTAGACTTATTCTTGATTTCTGACAAAGACACAGCATACATCGACTACCTGTCTCTTTCATCTTATATGTATATAACACCTGAGTTTCTTAAAATGTGATGAACTACATTCTCATATCTGACTTCCAAAACAACTCAAAGATAAACAATGCAAAGAAACTGAGAATCAAAGAGAATAAGGGATGAGCCCATACTTGGACTCTTCATCAAGTGTTTACTTGACTTTACCCTTCCCTGAGTCCAACCCTGATGGAAGGGGATCATGCAAAATATCCCTAACTTATTCAAAATACCTCTTGTCCCACTTATTGAAACATAGTTATGGTTCCATTAATTTTCCTTACTAGGTTCCATATCAAGCAGTACCAGGGGCCTAAGGACACAGTTCCCAATGAGGAGATGCCCAACAGTGTGGACCTAAGAATCATTCTGTTCTCTGGAAAGAAGAAAAAAAAAAACTTAAAAAGGCTGGAGTGATAGTATAGTGGGGAGGACACTTGCTTTGCATGGGCCACCCAGGGTTGGATCCCTTGCACCACAAATCATCCTCCGAGCACACCAGGATTGATTTCTAAGCATAACCAGTTATGGACAAAAAACTAAAGCCAAAATCAAATCAAATCAAACAAAAACATATGCCTAAGAACATCACAAAATCTCTTAAGTTCCAACTTTAAGAGGTTGGGAGATCATTCTATTATAATCTATACTAAAGGAAGAGGGAGAAAATTAATTTTACACTTGTCATTCAGAATTAAACCACTCCTTAAGATTTGCTTTCAAAATACTCTTAGGGGCTGGAGAGACAGCCCAGGGTTTAAGGTAATTGCGATAGCACAGCAGGTAGGGCATTTGCCTTGCAGGCGGCCGACCCAGGTTTGATTCCTCCACCCTCTTGGAGGACCTGGCAAGCTACTGAGAGTATCCCGCCCCACGGCAGAGCCTGGCAAGCTCCTTGTGGCATATTCGATATGCCAAAAACAGTAACAAGTCTCTCAATGGAGACTGGTTACTGGTGCCCGCTCAAGCAAATCAATGAACAACAGGAGGACAGTGCAGTGCTACAGTGCCTTGCACATAGGTGATCACATTCAATCCTGGGAACCATACAGTAGCCTGAGAATTTCCAGGAGTGACCTCTGGGTACTGCCAGGTATGGCTCCCCCCAAACCCAAAAATAAACAAACCAGCAAACAAAAACCCAAAATCCATTTAGTCACATGCTTGGGTCAGGTGGACATGAGATTTATTTATTTATTTATTTATTTATTTATTTTCGCCTCCAAATGAGGTCAAAGTTAAGCTTGCATTGTACAGGCATTGTATAAAAAGGTGCTTTGTACTTTTTTATCATTTCATTTGTCATCTATTCCATCAATATCTGAGTTCATTTATGACCAATGCCCCAAGCTATGCTTCAGTCAAACACAAGCAGCTCCTTGCTACAGTGGAAGAGGCATCTGGTACGAGAATCTGAAGACGCAGAAAGCCGAGTCCGGTGAGGTGCTACCTCCGGCAGCTCCACTGATTCAGCTGTTTGCTTTCCGCCTCTTCTCTTGTATTAAGCAGAGGTTCTCTATTATTTTCCCGGAAACCATTACAAAAGGATAGTCAGAATTAACAAATAAACTATCTCATTGTGCTTTGCTCTGATCCAGACTCAGCATTTCGTGTAACAAATCACGTATCTATTTATGCTTTTGACCACAGCTGGGAAATAAAGCTCACTGCATTCAGTACAGATTCCCCACCAGCATGGTCTTCCAGAGGAGTCAGGCTCCGTCTGAGGATTTCACAGAAACTGGCTACAGCCCAGCATGTAAAATCACTGACTGACGCACGTGGGCCAGAAGCCCAGGGCCCACTCTCCAGACGGATGTTATGGTCAAGCCATGACACCCCCTCCCCAGTCAAAGAACACCCAATTGAAAAGATGTGTGCACAGGGACCAGGAGCAAAAGCCCCAGTGAGAAAATGTGCACTGTTGCAACCCACAGCAAGCACAATGAAAGAGTGTGATATCCATGAGTCCATGTACAGATCTTTCAACTGACAGGAGTGTGTCCGCCCCAGGAGTGCAACCCAAAAGGGGCAAGTAGCACCACCAAGCGCACGTGGCACCTGCTGTAACTGCAACATCAACAGAAGGGAAGGACTCCCCGGGCAGTACAAGCCCAGAGCCTGCACCCTGAGCCCACTCCTCCACCCCCAAGGAATACTCACATCAACCTCTGATATCCTGGAGGCTTGGTCCTTGATTTGTTGGTGCCACCATTTCTCCACATCCTTTCTTGTCTGCAGCGTATACTCATTCGTCCACTTTCCAGTGGCACTGTAAATACCTCTGCTACAGCTCGGAATCCCTCGCTTTCCCCAGTGGATGACCTCTGACCAGCTTCTCTGCTGTCCTTTCAGGAGAGAGGCCCCAAGCCCCAGTCTCTGCCAAGCAGGAGCCATCCTTGGAAAGTGGGGAGCCTGAGACAGGGCAGAAAGCACTGATGAAATTCCGGAAGCCCTCTCCTTAGTATCTGCTTCCACTCAGCCCGGCCCTGCCTTCCCTGTCCACTTCCAGCCTTCCCTGTGCTATCTGGATAGCTTCCTTCCCTGCAAAGAATCAAGTTTGAGTTAAAGCAAACTTTAAAATAGAACATATAAAAGTAATTGGGGCAGCCCTCAAAGACCAAAGACGCAAAAACTTTGAAGGAAAAAGGCAAAGTGTCAATCCCAGAGTGAGTATTATTATTAGCATTTGGGGGGTGTGTGTGTGTGTGTGTGTGTGTGTGTGTGTGTGTGTGTGATGAGCTTTAAAAAATTTAAAAAAAAAAAACAACCTAGAAGACTAAAGCAGGAAATGGCCACATTTCTGCTTATTCCATTTGTCCTTCATCATAGCATGTGTAGATTGACATGAAGTTCATGCACTATTCTAGGAACTGGAGACACAGCAGTGAACAAAACCAACAACCTCCTCTCCTGCTTGTACTTATTAGGAGAGAAAGGCATGTAAGAAACTTACTAGCAAATACACATGATATGTAATAGTGGTGAGTGCTATGGTTTTCTGGAATACAGGCAACAGGATGGGCCCTACCAGAAGACCCTGGTACAATTCAAAATGTAGTGGAAAAGCTTCGTTAGTTTCCTCCAAGGTGAATTCTGAAAATGACCCCATGGGAAAAGCTTCACACTTCATCACTGTTGAAAGGCTGAAGTGATAGTTCATCAAATATTTACATTTTATAACTAAATAGTCTTAACTTTCTTCTTTCTTGTCTATTTAAGAAGCAATTGAGAAGAAACAGATGAAAACTGATCTTTCAAAACCAAGGAAGAAATAAAGAAAAACCTGACACTCTAAGCTGGTTTCATTCCTTGATTCTTCCAAAATGTTTCCTAGGCTTTGGCCTATTTTCACAAATGGGTCGTGAAAGAGGGTTCAGTGTAGGCTTATGATATGACCTAACAAATGAACACTCACATAAAACAGCATCCCAGAGTTATTTTTGTTTGTTGGGAGGCCTTATCAGGTGGTGCTCAGGGTTCATACCTGGCTCAATGCTCAGGGGACCATAGATGGAAACTGGGGCTCCCGCAGGCAAAGCAGAGGCACCAACCCTTGGAGCTGTCTTCCTGACTCAGTATTTTCTTTAAAACCTTGATCTGCCAAAGTTCTAGATATAACAGTTCTCACCATAGTTAATTTCTTTATGACTTCTTTGGGGGTAGAATCAGAAAAATATTTTTCTTATAAAAAGAAATAGCATTCCTTGGCTTGGGATATATTAAAGTGTATAGATGTACCCATAGAAACAAGTATACAAAATTGGTTCATGAGTAATTCCATCCCACCAGCCAAGTATATAGATATGTTGTACAATTAGAGCAATGGCTTTCATTTCTATTTAACAGCATTAGGCTCAGAATGGTAAATTTTAGGATGCTCCTGGCATTTCTCTCCAAGATTACATTCCCCTGCCCTGCCACAGAGGCAGGGTGGGATGGTAGGATGGGGGTTTGCGGGTGGGAGGGATACTGGGATCGGTGGTGGTGGAGAATGGGCACTGGTGGAGGGATGGGTACTCGATCATTGTATAACTGAAACCCAAGCACAAAAATTTGTAAGTCTACAAAAAAAAATAAATAAAAATGTACAGAAATGTCAAAAAGATTCAACAAGGTCATAGCTAAATAGGAGCTGAGAAAAATAGAATGAAACTAATTTCCTCCCTCATTACCAGACCTAAAACCACTTATCGCTGAATAAAAATACTATAGAATTTAAAAAAATATTGCATTCTCTACGAGAAAATGTTTGCCAAAACTGAAACCACAGGATTTTTCTACTTTAAAGAGCTCACATAAGAGAATATAAAAATTCTTGATTTTTATAAATGGGAAATGGGGTCAAAAGATACACATTCCCAGTTATAAATAATATGTAACTCACAAGCACACAATGTAGAGAAGGGTGACTATAGTTAACACCCTTAACTATAGTAAAGGTACTAAGAGACATAGTTGAAAGGTACTAAGAGAGCAGAGCTTGAAAGTTCTTATAGTGAGGCCCAAGAAAAGTCCAAATGGGCTGAGTGCATGCTTGGCATACACAGAAGGCAGCAGTTTGATTCTTGGTACCAGATGGTTCCCTAAATACCATCATGAGAAACCCTGGAAGACGAAGCTAGAAGTAGTCCCCAAGTCCCAAAACAAAGGAACAACAACAACAAAAATTCCCATCACAACAGAAAAACTTGTGCAAATGGATGGTAACAGATGCTAAACTAGGCATCTTGTGGTGATCATTTCTGATATATACAAATACTGAATCACTGTGGTGTATATTTGAAGTTAATATAGTTCATGGCATTATACCTTAATTAAAAAATTCTAAGTTGATAAAAATAAACTGGGCAAAAGAAAAAAGTAAAGAGTAAATGCAAATAGTTGGCAAATATATGAAAAAAAACCTCAAGGTTTTAATTTTGTTCTTTTTGTTTTTCTAGGACCATGGTGCTCACCCCCAGTGAACCGTGGGGGCTGAGTCGTACCCTGTGGTGCTGGGGACTGAATTTGGGACTCCAGCATGCAAAGTATGCACTTCAGCCCTTTGAACTATCTTCCCAACCAAAAAGCTCAACTCAGAGCTAAGCTTAAAAACATAAATTAAGACAATGAAATATTTTGCTAATCAGATTGGCAAAGCATATTAAATAATAAGACTGAATTTTTATATATTGCCACTGTGCACTGTAACTTGATTCTACCTATTTGAGTAGCAATCCTGTAACAGGGTAAAGGTTAAGAAAGAAAAAAATCACTTATTTTATAATCGGGCATCTCCAAGATTCAGAGGCGCCCAAAGTGTACTGGGCTGTGCTTTAATCCAGAACTTTCCAGAGCTCAGGTCTGTTTCCCTCCTTCACTTCCAGATGCTACTCTGCACCATTCCATGACTGTTCCACTGATGGGCATAGGCTACTCTAGGTAAAACTCTAGAGTCATTTTATTAGAGGTTTCCCTCTGTAGGGAGAAAGAAAAAGGTGTGGCTCACATCTTACATTTAAGACCAATTTTTCAGGGGCCGGGAGAAATAGTACAGCGGGCTGGATGCTTGCCTTGCACTCAAGTCAACTGGTGATCGGTGTTCAATCCCTGCCACTATGTGGTCCAGGGCTCAGTCAGGTGTGATCCCTCAGCGCAGGGCCAGGAATAACACGAGTAATACCTGAACAACTTTAATGTGTGCGACCCGCGGGGGGCGGAGAGGGGGGGGAGTCCACGCTTTCTTCTTCAGCACGGTTGAAATCTTAACCTCTTTCGCCACATACTTCCAAGGCATCAATCAACCCCCACTACTCCACTTCTCTTTAGAGTCAGTTCTGCTCTCTACCTCACTTGGGGCTGAAGGATCCGTTTTTGAGAATGGCAGTATTTGCCGAGGGAGGAGGAGTGGGTTTGAAAGGACCCCACATGACAATCACACGTGTACAGAAAAAGCTAGAAGGGGAGGCAGACAAGGAAACAATGCATTCAAGGGCATTTGTGTGCGCCCCAAAGAATGCACTTAAGAGTGTAGCTGAGAAAATTCATCTCAAAGAAACCAAGTTTTGTGGACAGCCTCCCCCGCCCCCCCGCCCCAACCTCCCCCGTCCCCGCCCCAAAATCTTTCTTGGCTTTGCAATTATAAATTCCCCGTGTGCCCCAGGCACACTGTTTGCTGTCATGACCTTCAACTTCCTCTAAAACGAGGGGGCGGGTCCTAACGAACTCTGAGGATTCGGGGGTCTCTTACAGACTGCGCAGTGGCCTGAGGGCCGCAGAGATGCGCCGGGTGACTCTGAACTGAGCCCAAAACCGGGCCAGGGACGCAAAGGCCCAGGAGTGGGAGGAGGGGAACGCGAAGAATACAAAACTCTGCGTTCACGTGCAGGTTTCTGGGAAAGGGTCCAGACCTACTACCCGGCCCGTGGCTCCAAGTCTGCGATCCGAGACTTTCCTCACTGTGCAAACTGCCTGCACTTTCCCTGAATTCCTGATCCTCGCCAAGTTGGATCCATCCGATCTGTGGCAGAGGAATTGGAGTCTCGTCCCTCGTCCCGAGCCAGAACTTGGTTTACCTGCACACAGGCTCTCTAGCCTCTGATGCCTCGGCTCCCACCTTAAGTGAACGCGGCACGGTCAGGCACCATGGGCGCCGCCATGTTGTTTGAACAACAACTTTATTGAGAGCTGCCGCCGAAGACAAGGGCAGGCTGCAACGGCGGCGCCGCTGGAGGCGGAGCGCTGCCGCTGGAGGCGGAGCGCCGCCGGCTCCCAACGTCCCGCGGCATCTGTGGACTTTTCTGTGGCAGCCAGGTCCTTGCACTTCGGATCCTGTCCCCTTGCAGTCCCCCATTCCCGCCCTAAGCCTAACATATTCAGCTAACGCGTGGCACCAGCAAAATTCTTGACACTGGGAGGTCAAATTGTTACAATTGTAACAAACATGGAAGGACCATTCATTCAGTGTCCCCTCCCACCCCCAACTAAAATAGGTGTTAGCACATTTTCATGGTGTTTCGCTAATAAAAATTTAAGGAAAAAAATATTTTGTAGGGAGAGGGGACTAAAAGGGGATCTCTAGAGATAGGATAGTGGGTGCCTGATAATGCCTTGCACGCAGCTCCCCTGGGTTCAATCCCCAGCATCATATATGATCCCCTCCCCTCCCCCCAGCACTGCCAGGAATGATCCCTGAACACAGAACCAGGAGTAAGCCCAGACCACAACAAAGTGTGGCCAAAGATTAAAAATTTTAAACTAAGGAGGATGAGGAACTCCAGGCTAGCTCAGCGGTAAATTGCCTGCTTTGTAAGCGTGAGGCCAGGGAGGCTGCATGTTTAATCTCCAAGGCCACCCCACGTGCCTGAGGGTCACCCCACCTGTTCAGCGTTGTTTTGGGGGAGCCGAGGTGCCACAGCAAAAACCAGCACACCCTGGTGCAACACAGCCAACTCTGGGCGAGCACCATAACTAAAGTGTATGTATGATCAGGCTGAAGATACCTGGATTTGATGGGGGGGGGGGGGGGGGGGGAGGGGGGGCATAAGAGAAGAATCGCCAGGAATGATTCCTGAGCACAGAGCCAGAAATAACCCTAACAACAGGCAGATATGCCCCCCTAACTAATGAACCAACAACAAAATAATAAAGTATATGGGCCCCTGAAGAGTACCACAACCCACAAGAGAAGTGTGACCTCTTACCCCTCCCTCCCCCCCCCACCCCCCCCCCCCCCACACACACCAGCCACCTCCAGCCCAGCACCGCAGCCCCAGGTCCTTGCAGAAGGGGAAGGGGGAAGGACACTGAGAATCAGCTGCTGAACACAGGCTGCCTGGGGTCACCCTGCTAGCTGATGGCCAAGCCCAGATTCTAAACCCTGTCTTCTGCTTTTGCCAATCCTGGGACTAGACGCCTAATTTAAGCCAACCCCATAGAAGCATTGTCTCGCTCGCCACAGGAAGTCACTGAACCCTCATGTATGTCACGATGCACTATACACAGCTGCTAATACCTTTCTCTAATTTACCCAGAACTCTAAATTGCCTCTATCCTTATTTTGTTTCAAGAGCTCCCTTTCCTCTTATGAATTAAAGTTAACATTGACATTTCCAGGAGATTATATCAAATTGAATTTTTCTGAAAGTCATTTACTTTACCAGAAAGTTATTTTTACATCAGAGAAGACAGTAGCAAGTAAATCCCTTTCACTCCTAAAGCGCTTGCTGCAGATAATTATTAAATGAAAGACACAAGTTGTTGGGCTGTATAGAGACTTATGTTGCTTTTAAAGATTTTTCTTAAAGGAAAAGGAAATAAAAGAAAGAAATACATTTGTCAGTTTAGACATGATAAGAAATTTCAAAACACCATGTCCCAGGCTATTTCCTGTGGTGATCTCTAAAGACAGTGGGGTATTGGTCTCTTTCTTAATTTCTCTCTTTCTCTGACTTTCTTTTCTTTTTTCCTTTCTTCTTTTCTTCCTTTCTCTTTCTTTCTTTCTTCATTTCTTCACCTTCCTCCCTCCCTTCCTCCCTCCCTCCCTCCCTTCCTTCCTTCCTTCTTCTTGTAAGGCTCCCAGGCTCCCAGTTCAGAGACCCCAGACTGGGTGGTTTATTTCTAGGACTTGAGGATATGGTATTGTTTGTGTCGTGTGGTACCAGGAACCACCAAAGCATCCTGGTGATGCTTCGGGACCTCCAGGGCTAAACTGGCAATGGTAAGGGACCATGCTGTGTGCAGTTTTGAGCTTGGATTCCAATGCATTCCACTACAATTATCTTGTCATTTTGCCTTTTCCATTAGCTTATGGTATAGGCTGAATAAAGGACCTCCAAAATATACAGGTCCTAATTCCTGGAATTTGCAAATGACACCTTCTATGACAAGAAATTTTGCAGATATCATTATATTAAGAGTCTTGAGATGAGAAAATTGTACTGGATTCTTTTCAGGGACTCTTAAATGCAGTCACAAATGTTCTAATGACAGCGAGAGGGGAGCATTTGAGATGAAAGGAGATCATATGATCCCTGAAACAAGATGCTACCCTCGTGACTTAGAAAATGAAAAGAGGGGATATTGGCAGGGGGAGGGTGGTAGGAGAGGGAACCTGGTTACACTGGTGGGGAGAAGGTGATACTGGTGGCAAAATCAGTGCTGGAACACTGTATATCTAAAACCCACCTATGAATAACTTTGTAAATCATAGTGCTTTAATAAAATAAAATTTTTAAAAATAAGATATGAAGAAAGAACAATGAGTCACAGAACAAAAGGAGCACAGGTATGGAAAATAGAATAGGCAAGAATATAGATTGTCAGTTTAGACATGATAAGAAATTTATGACCCAGCAATTCTACCTCTGGATAGATGCCCCCAAAACTGAAGGCACAGTCTTAAAGATATATTTGTAAGCCCACATTATTCATATTAGCTAATGTCCAGAGATGGATGAATGGATAAGCAAACGTGGCATCTTCTTACAGTGGGATATTATTGAGTTTAAAAAGCAAGGGCATTCTGACACTCTTCTGTCTCTGTCTCTGCCTCTGCATCTCTCTCTGTGCCCACAATCTCTCCCTCCTCAGTTTCTCTCTTCCCAACCATCCCCTCAGATTATTTTGTTCTCTTCCCTGTCATGTAACCTCCACATCCCTTCTCCCCACCCACCTTGTATCACCAATGACTCTGTTGGAATTGGCCAAAGTGTCAGCATCCTGGATGAACTTGAGTGTGGTGTTAAATGTGAAAATGACCCCCTGCTGAGTTCTTTGTGGGCTCCCTTCAAGTTTTATTTGAATCAGTATGGTTTCATTTCTCCAATCTGTGTTCGTTATCCCTACCTCTTGAATTTTGCTCTTTTGTTTAATATGAAAGCCTGCCCTGTGTCAGAAGTTTCCAGAAATGGGAGTCTCTGTTTTTTTTTTTATCCTTTTTCCCCATTAGTGTAAAATCAAGATTTCTCCTTCCTGCTACTTCGCTTGACACAGTATTAGAAACGAGATAGATGTGTAAGAGTCATAAATGTATGTGACGTGCCATTGATGCCCATGCAGTTGTGACCTTTCTGAGAATAAGTCACAGCATCAGGCACGGAAATCCTCAAGTGAGTTGCCAGGTTTCAGGCATCGATTTCGATCTTCCTTGATGGAGAGGAGAGCTGGCCCCAAGATTCTGGATGCTCTATGGACTATTATGAATTAAAAAACAAAAACAAAATCCTCAGCATTGAGCCTCACATCCCTTACTATAATCATCTCTGATTGTCTCTTATTCCTCCCCTCTTCCTGACCACAGCTCACAGACATTCTTTCAGGAAACCTTCCCTCGATCCCTGGTCCCACATATGGTCCCCCTAGCACCATCAGGTATGACTATGACTACTGAGCACCTAACAAGAAGTAAGCCTTGAGCACTGCCGAGTGTGGTTCGAATGATCCCTCCATGATACAGTTTATTTATTTATTTATTTATTTATTATGTAGGAGTACTGCTATTTATTCAGCCGCTGATTCACTGATTGAATTGGGCACAAACTCCACAGTTTACCACTCCTTTTTTTTTTTTGGGTCATACCTGGCGATGCACAGGGCTTACTCCTGGCTCTGCACTCAGGAGTTACTCCTGGCGGTGCTCAGGGGACCATATGGGATGCTGGGAATCGAACCCGGGTCGGCCGCGTGCAAGGCAAAACGCCCTACCCGCTGTGCTATCTCTCCAGCTCCAAGAACCACTCCTTAAAGAGGAAACGTGCCTGCCATAGAGGCAGGGTGGCAGGGTGGGGCAGGAGGGAAACTGAAGACACGGGTGGTGGGAAATCTACACTGATAATGAGACCAGTGTTGGAATATTATATGACTGAAACCCAATCATGAACAACTTTGTAACTGTGTATCTCACTGTGATTTAACTAAACAAAGATTTGTTTCTAAATAAATAGAAATCACTCTTTGCCCCAGTTCTGAGCTATTTTATCCTGAGGATTTGACTCCTCATGTATAAGGTCTAGTTTAAACCAGCCCAAACCCATCGAAGAACATGAAGCCAGTTCAGGCAGGTATATGCCCCTTAGTTTGAGCTCTCAAAAACCGAGGATGTGGGCTGCGAGCACTAGCCCCCAGACTCTTTGTTGTTGTTGTTGTTGTTATTGTTGTTGTTATTGTCCAAATGTTACACGGTAACTTTATTCCATGGTCACGGTCACGGTCCTCCGCGTTGTTCATCGATTTGCTCGAGCGGGCCCAGTAACGTCTCCATCATGAGACTTGTTGTTACTGTGTTTGGCATATCGAGTACGTCACGGGGAGCTTGCCAGGCTCTGCCGGGCGGGCGAGATACTCTCCGTAACTTGCCCGGCTCTCTGAGAGGGGCGGAGGAATCGAACTCGGGTCGACCATGTTGGCTGCGTGCAAGGCAAACGCCCTACCACTGTGCTATCTCTCCAGCCCCTTATTCCATGGTATTATGGCATAAACATAGAGTTATAGATAGTGAGACAGATATAAACATGTGGATTATCTGAACTGCTCCTATCTACAGTTTGTTAAAAAAATAAACCCAGACTCTTCTCTGCAGTTGGGAGTGAGAACCCAGGGGCTGATGCAGTCCTCCCAGGACCCGTCAGAAGATGCTGAGGCTGGAGGCAGGAAGCATTCAGAATTGGATGCTACCATTGTGGAAGAGTCAGGCAAATCAAGTTCTGCCTGAAGCTGCAGTTCTCCTTCTGCCTTTCCTCACCCAAAAGCCAGGGGTGCCTCTTAACTGCTTTGGTCAGATCAACTGGAGTCTTGAATGCACATAGTAATTTCTGCCTGGCAACTAGTATTAACGCTGCTTTTTTGCTCTCTTTCCATGTAGGCAGATGTCAAGTTCTGTTACTTACTCTCTCAGTATCTTCCAAGACTCTTCACTCTTTCTTTTGGGGAGAAGCCACACCTGGTGGTACTCATGCTTATTTCTGACTTTGCGCTCAGTGATAATTTCTGGTGGAGCTCAGGAGACCATATGGAGTGCCACGGATTGAACAACATTGGCAGGATGCAAGGGAAGCACCTTGCCTGCTCTATTATCTATCTGACCCCAAAATGAAAAGGTAGGGTTCTTGCCTTGTACCCAGCTGACCCAGGGTTCAATCCCTGGTACCCCATATGGTATCCTGAGTCCACCAGAAGTGATTACAATCAGGTGTGACCCAAAAGAAAAAAAGACGGAAAGAAAAAGAAAAGAAAAGAAAAGAAAAGAAAGGAAAAGCAGAAAAAGATTATGAATTGATTGGGTAACAAAAATGACCAGAGTCTCCCAGGAATCTGGGGCTGACATTTCTCCTTGAAGTAATGGAGTGATACCTGCAACCCAAAGGATGAATCTTCCTGGAGCAACGAGTAGGGACTTAGCCTACCTGCATAGTTTGGTCACTGGCCCCCCGCTGACCACATTGCTATATAAACTACTGGATAAGTTACTCCCTGAGACTCAGTTGCTCTGTCTGTAAAATGAGGTTTATTGTACCAGGAGGGTTAAAAGAGATTATCATGTCACTTGGCTAATTTGCAGACAGAGGAATACTCAAAGATAGTTACTATTCTTTGTTATTTCTGTTGACTCATTTATTTATTTTGGGGTGGAGGGCTCCCAAGAGGTGCTCAAGCACCTGGGTGCCAGTTCTGGTCATGCTTGGCTCTGCTATATAGGTCAGAGAATTCAGTGCTCACAGGCACTGTGGTGTGGTGCTGGTGCTAGCCAGGGCCACACCTAGCAGTGCTCAGGGGA
The DNA here is from genome assembly GCF_029834395.1 of Sorex fumeus. Classification (NCBI taxonomy): domain Eukaryota; kingdom Metazoa; phylum Chordata; class Mammalia; order Eulipotyphla; family Soricidae; genus Sorex; species Sorex fumeus. The sequence goes on along the minus strand of NW_026606129.1, from coordinate 46,861,100 downwards.
ACATGTGGTACTGGGGATCAAATGCAGAGTCTCGAATATGCAAAGCACGTGCTGCAGCCCTTCGAATTATTTCCCTGACCATTATCTAGTGTAAGGTATTGTTAAAGAGGGGCCAGAGAGATAGTACAGTGAGTAGGGCATTTGCCTTGCATGTGCCCAACTTGGTTTCAATCCCTGATACCTCATAGGTCTACCAAGCACTGCTAGAAGTGATCATAGAGCCAGCAGCTGGATGTGGCTTGAAAGAAAGAAAGAAAGAAAGAAAGAAAGAAAGAAAGAAAGAAAGAAAGAAAGAAAGAGAAAGAAAGAGAGGGAGGGAGGGAGGGAGGGAGGGAGGGAGGGAGGGAGGGAGGGAGGAAAGGAAGGAAGGAAGGAAGGAAGGAAGGAAGAAAGAAAGAAAGAAAGAAAGAAAGAAAGAAAGAAAGAAAGAAGGAGGGAGGAAAGGAAGGAAGGAAGGAAGAAGGAAGGGAGGAAGGAAGGAAGGAAGGAAGGAAGGAAGGAAGGAGAAAGAGAGAAAGAAAGAAAGAAAAAGAAAGAAAGAAAGAAAGAAAGAAAGAAAGAAAGAAAGAAGGAGGGAAGGAAGAAAGAAAGAAAGAAAGAAAGAAAGAAAGAAAGAAAGAAAGAAAGAAAGAAAGAAATTATTGAAGAGTTGTTGAATCTGTACTACTAAGTGGTGAGCAAGTGCCGAGGTTGTGTGGGAAGGAGAGCTGGCTTGTCCGTGAGTGACCCTGTTCACGGAGAAGATGAAAGCACAAAGCCTGTCCCTGTCTTGCCACTACTCAGTGCCTGGAGGGCAGGACCTGCATCTGAGAAAATCCTGTCTAATGAAGCAGGTCAAGACAGGGTCAAGTCTGGGGCAGACCTGAGGTCCAGTAGTTCACTGGCTGCTCAAACTTAGACCAGTCATAGTTTCTTTTGTCACTGTAAAAGGGATAATGGTGATGATGTCTTCCTTGCAGGTGTCATTAATTAGTAATTGTCTTTTATTTAACTAATTAATTTACTTTGGGTTTCTGCATCATACCTGGCAATGCTCAGGATCTGTTTCTGGCAGTGTTTGAGGGATGAAGTGGTACCAGGCATGGAATCTGGGCCTCCAGTCTGTTGGACTCTCTCTCTCTCTCAAGCCCAGCAAATGCCTTTCAAATGACGACAAGAAATCATTTACCCAGAAAGTTAAATCATCACCATCACAATAAATCACACAAAAAAATACATTTCCCATGAGCTATAATCTTTGATTTTTGGGAAATAATACAGAGACAAGCTGGACCATTTTTTCACTTCAGTTCTGACAAAGAGTCTCTCCTTGCTCATACTTTACTTGGGACCCTCTGAATCCTCTTCCCAACTAGACTTTGACTTCTGGACTCCTGCCATACTTTATTTATTTGCAGTATCAGGGACCAAACCCAGGGTGTCACACATGCAAGACCCGAGTGCTGCTACTCGCCTTTTGGACCTCTGTGTCTATCTTTGCATGTCCCAAATCTAGCAAAAATCCCACTAAGTCTGTCTCCCTGTATTGTTCTACCCTCAATCTTTAGGCTTTTCATCCTTCAATACCAGGCCCCCCATAACCACACCCCCCACCTCCATCCCCACCTGACCCCAGATGATGTCTGAGTACGCAGGCCTATCCTCAGCAAGAATCTGATAGGTGGATTTAACCAGCCTTTCCTTCACTCCTGCTGTTGCAACTGAGTAACTTTCCATCCACTGACCTACTCAAAATTTGGGCTACAAATTCTTATTTTTCCTTGTGTTAGTCGGACCCAAGTCTACTCTCTTTCCCTTACTGCAAACTTCAGCAGCAGAGTTCCCACACCTATTGTTAAAGTTCCCTGGAAGAAAGTTTGCCTCACCATTTTCACAGCTATCCTGTGTCATTTTTTTCTGTCTAATAGTTCATGCAGACTGGAGTTAGGCCTGGAAGGGATGGGACAAAAAAACTCACAGTGTCAGGGGTCAGACCCAGTGTATCACAAAGTCACCCAGGTTCTTTCAAAGTCTGTACCCAAGAGGTCAGCATTCCCCAAAATGGGAGTAGACACACAATTTTCCTCCAGTCACTAAAGACCAAGATACCTGTGGCATCAAAGGAATCTTGATTTGAGTACTGGAGTAAAACCATGATTTGACTAGCGGTCTGATGAAAAAGCATGCATTTAGGGTATTTTTCAGAGGGAGAAAAGTTTACTCAAAGTAACCTCTTCTCTTGATTGTACTTTTGTTGTTGGTCCCCTGCCCCCTCAGCTGCCTGCTTCCCCCCATGCCTTACAGTTCTTGAGAAGATAATTAAAAAAAATGCTTGGAATGACTCATAATGCAATTATACTTGGATGCAGAGGCCATCTCCAGGATTAAGTGTTTAATCTGTTCATTACCAGCGAGAAAAAATTTCTTTCCATTGCTGCAAATCTCTTAGACCTTGTGAATACTTCTAGAAAAAGATAATCTTATTTGAAGAGATACTGAATGTATAAAAAAATCACTGGGTTGCGTATGCTCCGAAGATGTTCAGAATTGGTTTTTGTTAGTCAAAGCATGAGACAAATCTTTATTTGCAAATGTATATAAAATGCACCTGATCCATCTCTTGGGATAGCTGCAGCTTCAATAAATAAATGTTAGTATGGTCTTACAGTGCCTCCCCCTCTTCCATTAATTTGATATTTAGTCATTCCACCTTTTGGCATCCCTTGTATTCTTGGAGAGTTAATTAGCCCTTGAATGTATGTGCCTGTGTCATCTCTTCCCAAGTAGACAATAAATTAAGACAGTGATCACGCTCCTCTGATCCTCAATCAACAGTTTAGTTTTAAACAGAGGAGAATTAGTTGCGCATTGCTCCCAAGAGCTAATTTAGTGTTTTCCAGGCAAATGATACTGCGGATAAATAAAGAGCATAGGCCTCCGTTTGCTATTCTGCCCAATTTGTCAAGTATAGGCATCATGAAGGGACAGAATTTAACAAGTGCCAAGCATGAAATGATAGTACAGCAGGTAGGGTCCCTGCCTTGCGTGTGGCCTATTCAGTTTTGATCCCCAGCATCCCATATAGTACCCTGGGCCTGCCAAGAGTGATTCCTGAGCTAAAAGTCCAGGAGGAAGCCTTAAGAAGCCAGGTATGACCCAAACAAACAAATAAACAAACAACTCTAAGTGCCAGGCACAGGGAGGAAGCTTGAGAATTGATGAGCTAAAATGAATATTTGGCCTTCCATGTCCAGCACTGACATAACTGGAAGAAATTGCTGCCATATTCTTCATTCAGTAGTGGCATTCCATGGGCTGATGGTACACACAGCCCACATAGAAAGAGAGGATGGTAATAAGCACTTGTTCTCTCCTCCTCCTCCTCCTCCTCCTCCTCCTCCTCCTCCTCTTCCTCTTCCTTTTGCTCTTCCTCCTCCTCCTCTCCCCCTCTTCATCCTTCTGCCCTTCCTCCTCCTTCTCCTCCTTCTCCTTCTGCAATTCCTCCTCCTTCTCCTCCTTCCTCTTCCTCCTTCCTCCTTCCCAACCTTGCCCAGAAATTACTCTTGGCTCTGTGTTCAGGGATTACTCCTGGTGGTGCTCAGGGGAGCATATGTAGTGCCAGGGATCATGTGCAGTGCAGCATGCAAGGAAAGCACCTAATCTTCGCACTGTCCCTCCAACCCTCCGTCGTATATTCTGCCTTTCTTATTCCTCCCCTTCCTAATAAATTTTCTAAACCCAAACTGATTATCTTTCACAGTAGGATTTCAGGGTCTTATGTGGAATGATCTCCTTTCTACTGGGGTAGAAGATGTGAAGAATAAAAAGGAAATGAAAAATCTTAACTGGTGTAACAGTAAGACCACCACCACCATCCTCATCACCGAGATTCCATATCTGGAGCTCAGGTAAGAAGAGAAAGGGAAAAAGGGAAAGGAGAGGAAGAAAGAAGAGTCGAGTTGAGATCTCAAAAAAGTGTTTAAGGGAGAAAAAGAAGAGCAAAAATGAGATAAAGAGGAAAAGAGTTGTAAGAGGAGCAGGAAGAGGAAGGATAAAATGGAGAGGAGGGGAAAAAAGATGCAGAAGGAGAGTTATATGCAAAGAGAAGAGAGGTATAGGAGAAGGAGAAAGAAAACAGCAGAAGAAGCAGATATAAGAAGGACATGTATGAGGAGGTGGTCTGGGGTATGTCAGCCAATGAGGTACTGTCCAGACCTGCTGAGTGTGGGAAATGCCACGTTAGAGTCTACATAGGGCCAGGAATGGAGGATGACCCCCACGATGCAGGTTACAAGCCAATCAGACAGTTTTGTAGCCATGTAAGATTGAATCAGCTGGTGTCCAGGAGATGTTGGAGTAGGAGGCAGATGTGGGGAGCAGAGCAGAAGGAGGAGGAGAAGGAAGAGGAGGAAGAGGAAGAGGCCAGGAAGAGGAGGAAGAGGAGGGGGAGTAAGACAGGAAAGAGGAAAAAGGAGGGGAGAAGTAAGGAGAAGAAGGGAAAGAAGACTGGAGGGAGGAGGAGGCTGGGAAGAAGAAGAGGAGGGAGAAAGGGGGATAGAAGGAGGAAGAAAGGAGGTGGAGGGGGCACGCACTTTCTTCCTTCCAAAGTTCTTGTTTCAGTCCTGGCATGATGCCAGCTGGGTGGCAGTGAGCAAGCAGCATCAGTCCTTTAATCCTCAAACGTTTCAGCTATAAAGGTGGTTGCAGTCACACAGTGCAGTGCAGCCCTTGGTGTTATTGTATGTGGGGTGGACCCTTTCAGGAACTGAGGGCGAAAGGTGTGTAAGGAGTTGTATAGTGACTTCAGTTTCTTGGTTCATCCCTACCTCATCCCCAGGAACGGGACAGGGTCAACCATCTCGTTTCTTGAAAACCTCTGCTTCTCCAATGTGGCATGGGTAAGAATCACCCAGGAACAGGAAGTATGTGGTGGGCTGAGGTCCAGCCTTGATAACAGTTTCCTGAGCCCACAAACCTGACTGAGAGTTAACTGAGAATATGGTGGGGACAGAGCTGATGACAACATGACAACAACGTGGAAATAAAGAGAAGATACATAGCCATGGATTTCCTTCCCAGTATTGACTTATGAGGTTAATTATAGGAGCAAAAGTCTATCTGCATGAGTGAGAAGGTTGGATAATGAAACTTTAAAAGAAAAAGTGGGGAAGGAAAAAGAAGAGAGTAAGATGCTTGCCATGCATGTGACCAACCCTGGTTAGATTCCTGGCAGCACATATGATCCTCCAAAGGACTGGAGAGAGTAATCCCCGAGCATAGAGCCAGGAGTAAGCCCTGAGCATGTCCAGGTGTGCCCCCTACCCCACAAATAAAAAGAACAAGGCAATTCAACCCACTCAAATCTCTAAACCTCTGCTGAGTATGCACTAGCTTCTAGAGATGGGGAGACAGACAGCGATGTGTGTTCTCAGGAGTCAAGCTCTGAGGGTGGACACTGACACTTGACCCCTGTCCTCCTATGACAGTGGTAAGAGAAGGGCAGCTGAACACAGAGGGGGAACTTAGCTCTGCCCAGAGAGGAAGGCGAAGGCACAGTATTGACCAGGAGAGGCCCCTGGAGAGGCGAGTTGAGGGCTGTCCTGTTTCTCTGGTTGGAAGACAGCCTGCCGATGCTGCTTTTAAATCATATAAAGATGATGGTCTGGGGCTAGAGCAATAGCACAGTGGGTAGGGAGTTTGCCTTACATGCGGCCCACCCAGGTTCGATTCCCAGAATCCCATATGGTCCCCTGAGCACCGCCAGGTGTAATCCCTGAATGCAGAGCCAAGAGTAATCCCTGAGCATCTCTGGGTGTGACCCAAAACAAGCAAAAAAAAAAAAAAAAAAAAAAAAAAGAAGAAGAAGATGATGGTCTTCCAAACTGGCTTTAGGAAGGCAGAGGCTAGAACACACAGGGAAGTTCCTGGGCTCTGGCCTTCAGTCATAAAGAGAAAGAGTCCGCTGGGAGAACTCCAATGCCCTGGCTAATACCTGTCTTCTTCGTGGCTAGCAAGGGACAAGAAGAAGTGGCTCCAAGCAAGAAGATGTCCCCAGGAACTGCACAAAAATTGCACTGACGTATGTAATGGCATATTAGTGTATATTAGTGTGCCCTGCCAGCAGAAAGGGTGTGAATAATTCATCTGTTCTGCTGTAGAACACAGAGTGCCCCAAGTCCCTGGCAGAAAGGGTGAGCTGGGAACTGAGGGATAGTGGGGAAGCAATGGAGCAGCACGTATCAGCCAGACATCTTCCCTTGAGGGTCCACCATGCTGCTCAGAGGAAAAAGCACCTTCCCTTGACCCAAAGTGCCCCCCTGTAAAGGAGACTCTCCTTGTTGGAGAGCAGCCAACAAGGCCTTGTTTGTTTTCTAATCTGTCAGGAAGTTCGCCATCAGCCCAGACCAACTTAATCCAAGGCTCCAGAGTACTCCTCAGGAAGAAATTTGTGGTCAAAGAGTTTCAGAGGTTTCATCAAGACACTGCTGGACACAATGTCCAACTTAATTTCTGCAAACTTAATTGTGGAACCGGTTTTTTCTCTTTTTGGGGGGCGGGGGGTGGTCAGACGTGGCTGTGCTCAGGGCTTCCTTCTGGCTCTATGCTCAGGGATGACTTTTGATGGGTTCAGGGAACCATATATGGTTCCAGGAATCCCAACCCAGGTTGGCTTCATGCAAGGCAGACATCTTAATGACTCTACTATCTCTCCTGCCCCCAGGACCAATATTGATAAATTCATATACTCCTTCCATGGAGTATAAAGTTGCAGTTGGCATCCAGAGCTCACTGTGCCCTACCTGCCTGGCATTTATGGCCCATGACTTCTTGCTGTTTGGAACCAGAGACAAAGTACAGCAGGAAGTCCACTTGCCTTGCACATAGCTGACCAGTGTGCAATTCCTGGCACCACCTAACCCCAATCCCTAAGTCCTACCAGGAGTGATCCCTGAGTGCACAGCCAGGAATTAGCCCTGAGCACAGCTGGGTGTGGCCCCAAAAATAACTAACAAAAATTTTAGTTGCTGTTTGGGGCATGGAGATGGCTTCAATAACTCAATGCCTGCCTGGCATTCAAATAACCCCCATTCTCTCACTGGAGGACCATCAGACCTTGGGAGCCACCCCCAGCACCGCAGAGGAGGGCCGGGGGAATGGGTCTGTATCCCCTTTCCAATAAAGTTGTTGGTGCTGAAATAAAAACAAAAACAAATAGCCCCCATTGATCCCTGTCAACACATGACCACCCAAGCACTCCTGGGTGTTACCAGTGGTGGCCCCAAGACAACTGTGAGAGGCTTCCCCCAAGTTGAGTTTTTGGTTTCAAGCCACAGCAATGAATAACATAAGCAAACAGTATTTTAACATGTTTTAGTTTTGTTTTCTATGTAATAACAAGAATTTATTCTTACACAGAACCCACATATACAAAGAGACTCAAGGCAGCGGGGAAATACTTTGCTAAAGTGGAGAAGGGAACTCAGGAGCACCTCAATCTTCCACCCCTGCCTCCTGGCTAAGGTGAGTCAGGAAACCTGAAGAGGCCTCAGAATACACCTGGAGATCCCAGAAGACAACTGGCGATGTTCTATTCCTTGTCTACAAAACAAACAAACAAACAAAAACCCTCCTTAAGTTTCAAGGCCTAAAAGGTTCACTCTATGCGCATGCTTCTCCAAGGCTGGTCCCAGGCAGGCTGCTTTAACAGCACCTGGAAATGAGGATGTGGGAAATGAGGTCTCCAAGTCATACCCTCGTTCTACCACATCAGGAACTCTGGAGGGGCGGGGCAGACACAGACTGGGTTTGGCATGCCCTCTAGAGCATGGTGTGACACCAGTTCCACTATGAGGACCAACCTTAAGTCCTGGAAGGGGATCACCAAGCAAATACTTTGAATTGAGCAGACCTGGGTTTGAATCCTGGACATGGCTAAGCTTCATGGCTTTAGGCCAGTGACTATCTCAGCCTCTGTGTTTCCTCTATCTGGAAAGAGAAGAAAGAAGGAATTCCCAGTGACTCCCTCTCCCTAGCCTCACTCCCTTCCCGATGTCCTACTTGGGGAAGAGAGAGAAAGAGGAGAATGTGATCCACCAGCTGATTCTATTACCGGTGGGAGGTGACTCTCCAGGACACCTGACTCCTGGCTAACCACGTGGCTCGATAAAGTGGGTAGTCTCAAACACAAAACAAAACAAAACAAAACAAAACAAAACAGGGCTTCCAACCTCTCTGGCCCACCCACAGAAAAGCCTGCTGTGGCTCAGGCGTGGTAAAGTCTGCTATGAACATCTACACAGCACAGATGCTCTCGTCCCCTCAGCTCCATGAGGCAGTTGTCGGCCTATGCCAGAAGCCCACTTGGTATGCCCTGCGTGGGAGTTGGTCCCCAGCATCTAGGAGCTGTGGACTCAGGCTGGGGTGAGAAATTTTTCTTTGCAGGGAATGGAAAGCCACTCTTAAATCTTATGCAGGTTTCCCAGGAGTGTTGCCTTCCATAGCAGATGAGGACTTTAGGAGGAGACAAAATAATAGAGTAAAATAATTTTATTTAGAGGTTTATTTAGAGAAATGTGAGGGAAGAGAAAGAGGGAGAGATACGTGTTCATGAGAGAACATGGGTTTTATCAAAGGGAGAAAAGCAGGTAGGACACCAGGACACATCTCAGGTCGAGACAGGAGCTAATCTCCAGGGTGGATAATGAGTCACAGCTGCCTTTACATAGTTGATTTTATAGGAGAGCTTCTTCTAAACTGTATACTGACCTGGAGTTCTCTGCATCAAAGTTGATCTGCATGTTATCACAGGGGAAAAAAACCCGTAAGCTCTTGATGGTCCTTTCATGTTCTTTTAAAAAAAAAAAACTTTTCTGAGATTTTATTTAATCATCATCTGCAGTAGTGTTTGTTTTTAAATTTTTTTTGAATCACCATGAGATAGTTACAAAACTTCTGTGATCTTGTTTCAGTTATACAATGTTCCAACACCACACCTCCACCAGTGTACATTTCCCACCACAAATCAAATGTCCCTCGTTTCCCTCTCACCATCCCCAATACACACACACACACACACACACACACACACACACACACACGAGGGGAGGGGGGAGAGATAAAGAAAGAGAGAGAGAGAGAAAGAGAGAGAGAGAAAGAGAGAGAGAGAGAGAGAGAGAGAGAGAGAACCTGCTTTTATGGCAGACACTTTCCTTCTTTCTTTTTCTCTCTCCTTTTGGACATTTGGGCATTATGGTTGGCAATACAGATACTGAGAGGTCATTGTGTGTGTTCCTTTACCCACTTTCAGTCCACATCTCCCATCTATCCAGAGCAATCCCTTCCACCATCATTGTCACAATGGTCGCTTCTCTATCCCAATTGCACTCTCCCCCACCTTTCATGTTCTTATCAGAATCTTTAGATTCTCCTGGAGCTTCATCTTTTCTCAGGGAATTCAGCCTTTTCTGGGTGGTGTCACAATTTCTGCTTTTGGGTTGTGGCTCATTTTATCCAACTCCAGTTTGCATCTCGAAGGGATGTCGCTCTCATGTGTTTGGGCTATTTCAGGGTCAGGCAATTTCTTCTTCATCTAATTATTTCAAAGTTCCCACCTTCAGATCTATCTGTTTGCAACAAAGAGATGTCTCTAAACCTTGAAGGAAGAACCAGTAGCCAACTCTCGAGCCTGGAGTCTCCTGGTTTCCTGCCAAAATACTGCCTTCTTGGAGAGAAGTAGGGTGATGGTGGGAATAGGCATCTGACTCCAGTTCCTTGAAGCAGCTTCACTAACCTGCCTGCCTGCCAGTCGCCAGCACCCCGCAAGACCTCTCATCGCCCCCTCCCTGGTGCCCCCCAGGTGAAAGCAGGCCCCACCACAGCTGGTTCTGCCTCTAATGACTGTCTTCTTCATTGGCCTGTTTTTCCTTCCTCCTCTCACTGATGTCAATAATGGAAGGAGGTTGTCAGGGCAACCCAGAGGGGAGGAGGCGGGAGTCTCTCCTTGACCTAAACCTTAAGTCTATTTGTTTAAACACCCACTGAGTTCTCAGCTGCTGAATTCCTGGTACAGGAATGGAAAAAATGCAACAATATTACACACACACACACACACACACACACACACACACACACACACACTTTCTCCCTTCCATATCTTTCTCCTGCCTCTCTCTCTCCAACACAAGCTGACCTGAACTCTGTGGGCTGTCCTGAATGTATGGAATGTATGAGTTTTTTTTTTTTTATTTCTTTTTGTTGTTGTCTTTGGGTCACACCCATTGGTGCTTAGGACTTACTTTTCAGATGACCAAATGGAGTGCTGGGGATTGAATACCCATCAGTCGCATGCAAGGCAAGCGCCTTACCTGCTGTACTATTGCTCTAGCCCCTGAGGTATTTTCTTAGCCTTTTATTTTCACTCAGTCTATTTTCTTTGTTTTTATTTTGGTGGAGGGAAGGGTTGGGGGCATAACATGCAGTACTCAGGAGTTATCGCTGGTGGCGCCTCAAGGGACCATTTGCAGTATAGGTTGGGCCATGCACAAAGGCAAGCACCTTAACCCCTGTGCTATCTCTCCAGCCTGTATTATTATTATTATATTATTATTATTTTATTTTTTTGGTGGGGGCGGGCACACTCAGCAGTTTTTGAACTTATTCCTGGCTATCTGCTCTGGGGTCACTCCTAGCAGTGCCAAAATTGAACTAGGTCAGGCATGGACAAACCTTACCTCTCTGCAGCTCTCTTTTTTGGTTTGTTTTCAGAATTAAATTCACACAACAATATTCTCTAACCAGAATAGAATTAAAATAAATAACAGAAAAATACCACAAAAATGTTAAAATGCTTAGATTTTAAACACTAGGCTTCTTTGTAATGGGTTAAAGAGAAAAAAGATTTCCAAAGAAAAATTAGAAAGTGTTTCAAAATAGTCTAGCCAGGAAAGCCCAGTTTCCTACCTCTGGAGGACTAATCAGTGGGAGCCTCGACGGCAGCCCAACCAGCAGATTGGAAGACCTGCAGACTCCAGTCTTCCAAACAACCAACTTACCTGCAGGACCACAAAAGGGGTTTTAAAGGGAAAGAACAGGGTAGAAAGGGTAGGCTGCAGGCCAGCAGGCACCAAAGGAATGAAAAAATCCCAGTTCAGGCTGGGTCCCTGAGGCATACTCCATCTTCTCTACAAACTTAAATAAAGGGTGTAAAGGGTAAACTGAGGGTAAACTGTCTTTATGTTTAGGCTCTGGAGCAAGAACAGTGATCCTAGTCTAATATCAAGCCTGGGAACAAAGTTTTTAGAGACAGAAATGTTCTAGCTGCAATTACTATTTTGACTCACTAAACTTGACCCCTCTCAGACTCTGACAGAGACCCACCAGGAGGTAGGTACTGCCCAGCCTATGTATAAATAAATAAAAATAAAAATATTCCTATATACATAGGAGCCAAGTCGAAATATTACAACGGAAAAATCTGTAATAATATGAACCACAGAATATCATAGCCATGAGTTATAACCCACAAGACAGAAGAACTATCAGCTATTGTCCAATAGCATCACAAAATGAATGCTAAAATCAGTGGCAAAACAGAATGATGAGAAACAGGATATTTGCATAGTCTCCAAGTACCTTCCCACAATGTAATTATTAGTTCTGAAAGGAAAAGCAGAAACTGAGTAGACACCCACCATCTTAACCAAGAGATCAAAATCAGCTCATCACCTTTAATGAGATAGGCTGCTGTTCCAGATCCCTGATATGACTCACAACAGCACTTTCTGTTTTCTTTTGTTCAAAATGCACAACCTCAATCGAATCATGAAGCAACATCATGCAAACCTAAAGTGACATTTGGCAAAATGCCTGACTGGTACTTGTCAAACCAAGACCACTTAGCCAAGACCACCTTACTGAGCTGCTCCTGGACGCCTGCTCTTCTCCAAACACCACAGGATAATATTGACTGTTCTTCAGGGCAATTTAGTACTCGGCAGTAGATAAATGCAGTCAGTGAATGAAGAACGCCAGACTCTTTTTCTCCTGTGTTCGTGCTTACCATCGAAACATTGCCCTGACCTTATGGACCTGTATGCCTGCCTGCATCACCAGGATGCCCTGAGAAGAGAGATCTTACTTTTCACCAAGTTCTCAGTGCCTGGTGCCGTAGCCACCACACATCCAGCATTAAATAACTATGTGTTGCATGGATGAGCATAGAGACAAAAGGAGTCCCAAAGACATCTTTATTCAGCTCTCCAGTAATCCTTAAAGTCTTGCCACTAGGGAAGGAAAAGTATTTTTTTAATTTAGAACCCTGAAATCAGTAGACTCCCCATCCCCCCTTCCTGATTTCTAATCATCAACGCTTTCCAACATCTGAAATAAAGCACAGGATTTAGTTAGGAGATCAGTGGCCTCACATTATGTATTTAAATAGAAAGATGGCCCCTTCCTTCAAGCTACAAAGGAATAATGTGACCTTTCAGAAGTCACTTCGGTGGGCTGGTTTTTGTCACTGGTTTTGAAAGTCACACACTACACAGAAATCAGTTACCTTCAAAATGTGCCTCTCTTCATTTACTTAGAAAATGAACATTCAGTCATTAAAAATTATCAGGTCTATTGTTGAGATAGGACATGTGTACTGTTCAGCGGGGACAGTGAGCATAAAACGCATGTGCAGCACAAAGACGGTGTTGGACACCTCTTCAGGTCTGCCGGCACATCCTGATTCAGTCTATACTGGGATTCCTCTTCTGCCTTGTTCAGCCAGCTTCTCACAGGTGCAGCCTGACAGCATGTGTCCTGCACCACCTGCCTATGACAGGAGGATGCCCATTAAGCACCTGTGCGGGAGCGGCCAGAACAGCAAGGAGTTAATACACTTTAGAGCAAGTCTTGAGCCAATAGGGGCTGAGAGCCAAGAAAATGATGCAATCTTGATTGTTCCTGCCCAGAGGACCCAAAGACTGGTTCACCAGAGCCCCCATCTCTTAAAGGCTGGGACCCAGCCTGCCCATCAAATGCCTTTGGATAACTCCTTAATGATTTAGCATCCAGCACTCCATTGCCCTCAGCTTTGGTCAATTCGATACTTGTTCTTTCCTGCTTTACTCCTCGCATTCTTCACTCATGTACCCTAAAATCATGTTTAGAAATAAGACACTCACCCAAGGGGCTGGAGTGATAGTACAGTGGGTAGGGTGCAGGGTGCTTGTCTTTCATGCAGCCAGTTCGGGTGGGGTCCCCAGTACCCCATATGGTCCTCCAAACCCTCCTGGGAGTGATCCTTGAGTGCAGAACCAGGAGCAAGCCTTGAGCACCATTGTGTGTGGCCCAAAATACCAAACCAAAACACTTGTCCTTGGAATCTTGGTGTCAGTTGGCTTTCTGGAGGAAATCAGGCCAAGACAAGGATTGTCATATTAACATAAAACACAAAGAAAAGCACCAATATGATAGTCATGGTTGTGTGGGGGTGAGGGAATTAGCACACATTTTCTTCTGTCTATTTTAAGTTGTTTCTTAAATGAACCTTCACTTACATGTAAGTCAAAAAACTTGCATGTAAAAAAAAATCATTTCCATCTTAAAAGTCTTCATCAGGAACAGTGTCTAGCAAGAACAACTGATGCATTGCTGTTAATTCAGACCTCTGCTCAGAAGTTCATTGTCTTCCTTAAGGGGCAGTGGAAGGAGTCACTGCAAGTGGGGAGGTAGGGTGGGGATATAGAAGTATAGTTCACAGGTCATAGCGTTGCTAAGGAGAATCTATCCCTACCTGGCTGCTTTGTGAGTTTACTGTCAAGTATTTCCTAGCATTTTGACCAGCTCTAATTTTGTCCTTTTTTTTTTTTTGCATAATAAGTCTCTATTATAATCTCCAAAATGTGCTAGGCCCCACGGAGGAAGCCACTCCTTCTTTTTTTTTTTTTTTTTTTTTTTTGCTTTTGAGTCATATCCAAAGATGCTCAGGGGTTACTCCTGACTCTACACTCAGGAATTACTCCTGGCAGTGCTTGGGGGACCTTATGAGATGTTGGGGATCGAACCCAGGCCGGCTGCGTGCAAAGCAAACACCCTGCCTGCTGTACTATTGCTCCGGCCTCAAGCTCACTCACTCTTTTAGAAAAAATTCTTTAGTTCTGGTCAGGGTTGTCCATCCCACCTGACTAGAGACCAGGATGAGACCTGGAGGTGCTGGGAAGTGGGGGGACAAGGTGCAGAATCTGGTTGTCCTGGGCTTCCTATGAGTAGAAAAAGCCAGAAAGTATCTTTGTTGTAGAAGAAATGGGAAGGCGCCAGGCTGGGCAAGGGTGGGCAGACAGGGCACATAGTGAAGAGAGGGCTCCTGCCTGGGGCTGGCCTGTGGTCCTGGCCTTGGGCTGCCGAGTGAGGGTGGAGGCTGGTTTTAAGAGAAAGTTGATGTCCAATCCTGTCAAATAAGGGCTTGGGGAATCTGAAAACCTGCAGTTCCCAAATCCCTTTGTGGCCCTCATTTTCCAGCCCTAATTCAAGGACCATCAAGAACCACTGATTTGAGAAGTGGCCCCAGTGAATCACTGGCACTTTAAGGAGTCAAATGACAGATCTTGGGTATGTGGGGCACCCACTGAGCCCCTGAAGTTTTAGCCTCAGCAGACCCTTCAGGGTCCTGTTTCTTCCTGCAGCACCCTTCCCTCCTCTCATGTGGTTTGAAGGTTGCTCTGTTTGTTTCTGGACCTTAAGACTTGTGCGGTCTCTCTCTCTCTCTCTCTCTCTCTCTCTCTCTCTCTCTCTCTCTCTCTCTCTCTCTCTCTCTCTCTCTCTCCCTTTTAAATAGGTACTACCAGCTAGCAGTGAGAGGAACCCAGAGCCTCTCACATTCTATTGTATTATGCTTCACCCTTTGAGCACTCCCCATTATGAGCCTTTAGTCTTTAAGCACAGGTTTGTAGCACCTTGGACATGGGACTCTGTGTTATCATTCCACTTATACAGAAAAAAGCTGAGACTGGAACAAGTCAGGGATTAGAACATAATATGTGGTTACAGCCTGAACCAAGACCGAGCTCTCCAACTCCAGCATTCAGTGACCTTTCCACTAGGCCACAGACCAGCAATTCTCCAGTTGTTGGATCTCAGAATTCCTTTACAATCTTAAAAGCTACCAAGGATCAGCGACATGTTTTGTAGCTTGGGGGAGGGGGGGCCTGGGTTGGGATTGGCTTTTTCCCAGTTGGAGGTGCCCACCGCTTCCCCACGGAATGCTATATATGTTAATTTTGATGTGCTCTGGATTTGTTCGAATTAAAATATGCTTTTGAAGTTAATTTTATTTCCCCCCTAATGTAACAACTAGAGAATTTAAAGTTCCATATTGAGCTCACATTAGGCTTCTTTTCTTTTTTTTTTTTTAGCTATTTGGGTCATGCCCAGCGATACACAGGGGTTACTCCTGGCTCAGGAACTCAGAAATTACTCCTGGCAGTGCTCAGGGGACCATACGGGATGCTGGGAATCAAACCCAGGTCGGCAAACCCCCTACCTGCTGTACTATCACTCCAGCCCCCACATTAGACTTCTATCTGCATGACTCTAGGCTCCTGGCTTAGTGCTCTCCCTGAAGCAAGCCTCTGGCTTTTCCCATCTTCAAGGATTGACAAATCTTGTCCGGTTCCTATGTGCACATGCAGGAACCCCCTCAGCAGACAGCACTGCTGATGTGTGGGTGGGTGGAAGGTATGCCAGCGCAGCACTTTAGACCCTAGGTGGGGTGTGGTCCTTGGGCAAGTGCTCTAGAGCCAGGTCTGGGGGTTCCTATGTATCTGTGACCCAGGGACATGCTTTCCTCAGAGGCTCTATGGGGCAAGGGATGAATTTATGAGGGAGAGAGGGAAAGGAGTATGGGTAGTCTTGCATGCAGATAGGGGTGTGTGTGTGTGTGTGTGTGTGTGTGTGTGTGTGTGTGTGTGTGTGTTGTGTAAAGCAGGACAATCAGCACGCTCTTTTTTAGACTACTGCTCTGGTTTGATGCTGCTGGCTATGCTTGGCCATGCCGTATTCATTCACTAGTTTTCAGGAGCGGAGCTCATTCCAATTTCACAGTCAACGGATATCTCCAAAGGGTCTTATTTTTTCTTACGTAAAAGACAAACAGATCTCCTGGCCCAGGTGGCATTAATCTGACAGTCACATTGAGGTAATTAGCCAAAGGCAGACTTCTCAGAGTCTATAAACAGACACCGCCACAGCCCCCCTGGTGGCCCAGCAGGAACCTGCATCCCGAAGTCTCCACAGGCGCCTGCAGCCGTCACAACAGCCAGTGAGGGTTTAATAAAGTCTCATCATGCAACACAGGTAGGCCCAAAGAGGTAGCCTTCCTGCTTTTTATTACTTAATTAGATGGAATATTGCCTGCTGTCTCCAAATCAGATGAGCTTCCATAGACATATCTCACAACCAATGGCTCTGGGTTGATGGTGATAGGGCCAGGACCAAAGTCCTGGTAAGATCAGTTGATAGGATGAGACTTTTGTAGCTAGAAACCCAAATTCAAACTGGTTTGCCGTCTGACATTTCACAAAACCAGAGGGAGAAAGGTGTGCCTTAGGCAAGATACAACCAGATGCTCAACGTCCTTAGAAGCTGAGGTTTCTTTCAGTGGCATTCCTCCTAGAGCTTGAAATTGCTTCCATAAAATACATTTTAGGGGCTGGATTGATAACACAGCGGGTAGGGCGTTTGCCTTGCACGCGGCAGACCCGGGTTCAATTCCCAGCACTCCATATGGTCCACCAGCACCACCAGGAGTAATTCCTGAGTACAGAGCCAGGAGTAACCCCTGTGCATTGCCAGGTATGACCCAAAAAGCAAAAAAAAAAAAATAGTTAACTGAGTTTTGGGGTTCTTAATTCTTGACCAAGTATCTTTTTTAAAAATTTGATTTATTTTAACACCATGACTTACAAAGTTGTTCATAATGCACTTGTTTCAGGAATTCGATCCCACCACCAATGTGACCTTCCTCTTCACCAATGTCACACTCACCCCCTAAACCTGCCCTTGTAGCAGGCACAAAATCATTTACTCACATTGCTTGTTACAACAAAATGGCAAATGGAATGATCAAAATATTGATTGATAAAAGTCAATTTGTGACTCACAATGGTATTACTAAAGTCATTGTCTGAGAATTTACTGAACTGGTTGGTGCTAGTTGAATCTTCTATGTTATTGTTTTCAGTCACTAAGCTTGGTGGGCTTCTATGCAACTTTTCCATTAAATTTGTCGTGTTCCTTCTGGGCTATCAGTTCTGTGAAATGAACTGTGGAACTGGGGTGATTTGGTGATGTGGCATCTTGATGAGGTTCAGTTGTGGGGCTGGGTCGTTTCTGTGTCAGAGGCTGTTGGGTGTGGGATGCCGGCTGCTGGTCCTTCAGGAAGAAAGAGGAATCTGCCAGTCCCTTTCCTAGAAGGTCCCAGAGTTGTCAGCCTGGAGAATGGAGATGGATCAATGTTTCGGTGTTCTTTCTAGATTCGTTGTGGAGTTGGGTTGTTACATAAGTTCTTGGCCATATTTTTACCTTAAAAAAATTTTTTTTTGGATCTACCCAGCAATGCTGGAGGGCCCTAGGGCTACACCCTGTGGTACTTGGGTGGATGCCTTGGAGTCCATATAGTGCTGTGGGCCCTGATCACCTCAGGCAATTTCTCCAGTTCCTTGAACTTCCTCCCTGACTCTCTACCTCAATTTTAAGGTGGTTCAACAACATATTATCAGTTTCTTCTGACATCCAAAACCTGGATTGTGACTCTGGGCTTCCTCCCTCTCTCTCTCTCTCTCTCTCTCTCTCTCGCTCGCTCGCTCGCTGTCTCTCTCTCTCTCTCTCTCTCTCTCTCTCTCTGAGTCTCCTCATATGACTCAACTAAAGATTGGAGAGGTGGAGCTGGGGAGGGGTTGGCTCTCAGGATCCATCATACCCAGGACTCAGCTTATTGGCCAACTTTGGGCAGCACATGGGACATTTCTGATTGATAAAACATGGGTGGACAGATGGCTGCTGTGGTTTCCATGCTGCGGTTTCTGCTTCAAGTTCACTCACTTTTCGCTTCCAACAATATCTGTTTCCTTCTACACTAAACAATCAAGTATTCCAGGATGACCACCTGGTGACTCTCCTATCTCCCTTCCCACCCTGTGCCTGCTGGGGTCACCTTAGGGAGGAATCAGGAAGTATTCAGAGCATCCTACTCACTCCTTATATGTCAGTGGGACTGACTCTGGTATGTGCTCATCCACCATTCGTTCCACAGATATTTAATATCTGCTAGGCACCAGTTCCTCTTGTCCTGGGCTATAGGGCAATGTATCAGGTGAGAGAATATTTGTGGAGTCCTCCGAAAACATCCCTTCAACTGATGCCAAAGTGTGCTGGAAGGATAAAATGAAGTGTCGGTGATACCAAAGCAATGTGTGTCTGGGCTTCCAATCAAACAACAGGCTACTTTATTCCTGTGAAATGTTATTGGTTTTGCTTCATTTTGCAGGTTGGTCTCAGGTTGTTTTGTTTTGTTTTTGTCCCAAGTGGCCTATTCATAAAGGAAAGCATGGGCCCCCGGACTGCCTGGAATGTAATAAAGGTAAAATGAGGTGTTTGGGTTTGTATTTTGTCTCCTTCAGCTCAAGCCAATTAGGCACTGCCTTCAGAGGTGGGGCTGGGAGACTCCCCACAGGGCTCACTTTAATTAGAATTGCTCACCCAGCTCTGCACTCTTGGAAAAGAAGGGCAAGACTGGGAAGTCACTGGGCTGCAGGTGATCTCTGGCTCTATGGGGAAACCTTCCTCTTCTTCCAGTTCAGTGCTGCCTGCCCTCCACATAGGTCCTGAAACAACCCTCCTCAGGCTGTAGGTGTGCAGGGGGGTTTGAGGTATTTAAGAAGCCCCCCTCCCTTTTTTTAATGAATCGCCATAAGGTACAGCTACAGACTTACACACTTTGGTACTTACATTTCAGTCATATAATGATCGAGTACCCATCTCTCCACCAGTGCCCATTCTCCACCACCACTGATCCCAGTATCCCTCCCACCACGCCCGCCCAATCCCCCACACCCCACCCTGCCTCTGTGGCAGGGCATTCCCTTTTGCTCTCTCTCTCTCCTTTTGAGTGTTGTGGTTTGTAATAGAGGTATTGACTGGCCATCACGCATCTCCCATCCTGAGTGGGCCCACCAACCACCCTTTACTTCTCTATCTGGGCTGCCTTTCCCCCCAATATGTGAGGCTGGCAAGAAGCCCTTTTCTTTTTAAATAGACTTCAACCCTTTAAGAAAAAAAGCACATCCATTGAACTTTGTCTCTGCCTTTGGTCTCTTGGTCTCACAGACTTGAGCTTTGATTCTACTGAAATGAGCCAGTTGCCTGGGTCTGAAAGATCAGGCAGTGGAGGGTTGTCTCTCTTCTTTCTCTATCCTTTTTGAAACCTTTTAGGGGAGGGGGCACTGATAACAAAGAAGTAGTGTCTGACTCAGAACTCCATGCATGGCCAACCCTTGTGAGTGCAGAAGCAAGAGTTCCAAATGGTGGCCCCCAAGACCCGGGTCATCCCAGGTCCTGGTCTTCTACAGCATATATGATGGCACCATTGTAGGAGATGCCCCTTGTGTCCTTGCCCATGATGAGGACAGGTTGAACACTAAGAGGATTCTGGAATCAGATGAGTCTTCCATGCTTTTGCTTCAGGCTCAGGTTGTCACATTCCCAAGCCACTACAAATAGGGTCCTAGCTTGATCAAATTCAGTTGGCTGCATAAGAAAACTTACAGAAAGAGCTGATCTTTCACACTGAGATGCATGAAGGTTTTCTTTTTTCTCTTTTTGCAATAGCCACAAAACCATCAACATGAGCAGAGAGAATGTGACACTCAGGAGTTGGAGCCATAGAACAGTGGACAGAGCATTTGCTTTGCATGTAGTCAATCTGGGTTTAATCCCCTGCCCTCGATATGTTTTCCTGAGCCCTGCAGGAGTGATCCCTGAGCACAGAGCCAGTGTGGCCAGGTCTGAGGACCACCAGGGTGGCCAACCCCTCCCCCAACTCCTTCACCTCCCCTGACCCTTGCCAAAAATAGTAAAAGAATGTGAAAGTCAAAGAGTAACTGGAGGAGGGCCAGGGTGAAAGATGCAAACAGCAGAAGACAGGTGACAACGAGGACTGTGCTTTGGGACTTGCTTCCATTCTTTCCTCTCAGATTCCCCTTCTCTGATCTATGTTACCCTGTTGCCTTGGGAGCAACTCAGGAGGGCTGGTCACTTAAAGCTCCTGTGGTCAGCCTTCAGGGACAAGGGTCCCTAGGAGAGGTCATGGCTGCCTCCTGGGAAGTTAGTAGCAGGATTTGTGCAGAGCCAAAAGCCAGAGGGAAGGGCTTCTACATAGGGCCTGATTGTCCTGATGAGACTACCCATTCCTTCTTGCTGTCTTTATCACACAGATGTCCTGCTTTTGTCTTCCTGATACCAAATATTCTACTTTGTCTTCAGTCCTGTGCCAGCCCATGACTTTCCACCAAATTTCAACTTCCATTTTGGTTTGATTTTGTGGCTTGCAGTCAAAGAATTCTAACTCAGATGGCCATTTTGCTTCTCTCTTGTACCCTTTCTGACTTTTCTAAACAAATGAAAGGGAGGGAGGGATGAAATTGTGTTTTCTAAAACTTTGTTTTTGCCTCTGGTAGGGCTTACAGGTCAGACGTCACATTTTCTGGGGTGGAGGGTGCCAGGAGAGAGGAAACAGCCTACAGAACATTGTGCTGCACATGCAGCCTGGGGCCTCATTTATGCACTCTTGGTTAATCCAACAAACCTACAAGGTGGGCAAGACCTTTGATTATTTTGCAGATGAGGAAACTCTGAGTTCAAGTCTCGGGTTGGAGACATGCAAGATAAAGTGTTTTGAACACTTAAAAGTTTTTTTAAAACAATTTGGGCCATACCCCAACAATGTTCAGGGCTTACTCCTGGCTCTGTGCTTAAGAATCATTCCTTGCAGGGCTTGGGACCATACAGGGTACCAGGGATTAAATCCAGGTTGGCTGTGTGCATGGCCATCCATTTGACTATCCATTTAACTCTGTGCTAGGGGTGGCAGGGTCTGTCTCTCCAACCCCTGCATGTCCAGATGCTAGCAATGCCTACACTTCCAGGTAAGAAGTTTGGAGGTGAAAAATACAAGGTCTGGAATGGGGTGTACTAGGCAAATTCTAACTCTACAGCTTACCAGCTCTGTGCTCAAGGGCAAGGCAAGTCACATGACCTCTCTGTGGCTCATCTTCTTTATCAGTCAGGCAGGGGATGATATTACTGTTACACAATTGTGATATCATAATGTCCTATTGTTGCAGAATAATGGCCTTAAAGATACACACAGCCTAATCCTTTGATTCCCAGAACGTATGAATAGTTGATGGAAACAGGACTGGATCAGCTGACTCCAGATTAGTCAAGTAAACCCAGTGTTTAGTCAGAAGGGTTCTTCCAGGTGGAAGAGGGAGAGAGGAGAGAGGAGAGTCACTGGGATGTGGTGTGAGAAAGACCTCACTAGTCATTGCTGACTTTGAAATTAGAGAAATGACCACAAACCAAGGAATGCAGGCAGCCTCTAAAACCTGGGGAAGGCCAGAATATTTTTTACCCTGGAGCTTCTCAAAGAGAGCACAACCTCACCAACACCTTGATTTTAGCCCAGAGATCCATCTGGAGCTTCTAACACTCAGAATTGCTTTTTTTTTTTTTTTGAGGGAGAAGGTAGGAATACACTAGTTTGGACCATACCCAGGGGATGCTGAGTGGTCATCCATGATAGTGATCGGGGTATCATATGTAGTGTGGGAGATGGGACAGGGGTCAGCTACATGCAAGTCAAGCATCTTAATCCCTATACTATCTTGCCAGCTCTGACATTTAGAAATACCAGAAGAAAAAAAAAAGTTATTTCTTTTAAGTCATTAAGTCAGTGGTGATTAGTAGCTACTGGGAAGGTGCAGGGGACACTGGTGGGCAAGGAGGGATGTAGTGAAGTTGGCTCACCTTCTTGGCTAGTGTGCAGAGCTGGGAGTTGTCTCTTCTACTCATCCTTCCACATGCCTGGCCCTCCCCAGAGAGCCCTGGGCCTCCATGCCTTCATTACTTTGGAAAAACTTCTTTTTAATCATACATCCAATGTCTCCCTTCATCATGCCGAATTCTAAATTGCACTCAAAGCAGCTTGAACAATGTTAACCCTCTGATTAGCTTCTCTCCAAGCTGCAAAATGAGGGTAATCAGAGTGGAGGAAAGATCTCGCTGTGTGCCCTGGGAGGGAGGAGAGGGCAGGGGATCTCTCCATGGCAATTTTCTAATAAGGCTTTAAAGAGCTTTGGAGGAGCCCAGCTCTTATCACCCTGCCGCCTCTTGGTCGTCTTCCCTCCCATTTCCTCATAAACTCACATACTCAGACAGGCCTTTCCAAGGTCAGCCGGGCAGCTGCCTTAAGCACCGTCTAACCCTGGTCTCTACTGCTCTGAGATTCGGAGTTAATTGTTTTTGAGTTTAGGAAAGTGATCATAACCCAGCCTCTGAGGTATCTAGTCAACTCTTCTGATCTAGATTAGCTGAACTGAAATGCCTCCGTGGCATAGCTTGCAGGGCCCAAAGCCCCTCTAAGATCTCTTAGGGTTTCCAAATGGCCATGTCTGTAAAAGACTGATAAAATTGCCATTGATGCTTCAGTTCTGGGACCTCTCATCCGTGGGGATCCTTATGAAGGATTTACATGAGCCTGAGTTTTTGTAAAATCTATAGTACAATATTTTAATATTCTTTTTCCTTAAGGGAGTCCCATGAAATATGGGTCTTCCCCTGACCATAACCCGATCTCACTAGGACTTAGGGCATTCACCACCTCTGCCCTTAACCACTACCACCACTATCCTCAAATAGGAGACTAATTTCTACCGAAGAGGCATTAAGGTTATGTTTCTCTAATAGCAGGAACCCTAAATCAAGCTTCTAAAACTAAGAGTGTTAATTTTAGAGTTAGGGTTCCTGCTGTTAGGGAAGCATAACATAGAAATGTGAAGGAAGGAACCGGAAAACAAAGGCAACTAGGAAAAAGGGCTGGCTGAGAGCTTTGATGAAACAAAAATGGTGTGTAAGGGGTGCTTTCTCCAACTCTTGGGGAAATTCAGAGCTGAGTAATGTTAAGGCAAAGCCCTCGTTACCCTCTTTGTGCCCAAATGGTCCCTAGTCCTGCTTGTGCTGGGACCCAGGGCAGTCACAGCCTGCCTTTGATCATGGATCTGTTTCTTTTCTATTAGTTCAAGTCCAGGTGCTGGCACCATATGCTCCCCCATTGCCATAAGCAGCACAACAAATATTCCCTAAAGATTTCTTTCTTTCTTTTTATTTGGGGGTCGGGTCTCTCTCTCTCTCTCTCGACATGATCAGGAATCATGGGATCACTTTCCAAATGTTTGTCATTTGGGGGCAATTTTTGGCCAACCAAATCAACAGTTCAAAGCAAGGAACCAAAAATGCCAAGTGGTGCTAGGGATGAAACCAAGGTGGGTCACATGAGAGGCAGCCCTTTGACCCCTGCACTATTTCTTCAAATCTTTGCAAGACCAGCAGTTAACCCATAGAGAGATTGCATAGATTCAATGTGAGAAATATCAAAAGTTATTAGAATAGAGTATGGTAGAGTATGCAATCAGGAAGTGTCTCTTGTTCATCTTATTATGTAAAGAGAATAATGAGAAGTTTTGCTTTAATTCATTAGCACAACCTTAGACTTGGGTTTTTGTTTGTTTGTTTGTTTGTTTTTTTGGCTAGATAGAACTAAAAGAAATGTCACAATGAAAGAAAAGGGAGAAAAAATACAGTGGAAAAAATACAGTGGGAACTACAACTGTTTAATTATATATATAAATACATAGGGAGGGAAGAGGGAAGTGAAAAAGAGAGAGAGAAGCAAGAGCGATGAGGAAAAAGAAAGAAAAGAGAGTATTTCCTCTTCTAGGGACTGGCATTCGATGCTCTCTCCATGTGGAAGGAGCATATGCTTCATCAGTCTAGGCCACCTGCTCTGCTTTAGAAGAATTATCCTTTATTATTAAGGATCCATTGTGCACCAGCCACTGTGCTGCGTGTGTTCAGCACACTCTCTCTTATTTAATCTTCACAAAAACCTGATGAAGTGGTTCCGACTTTGTGGTAATGGAGAGAGAGAATAGAGAAGGGCACTGGGATTCAGAATGCATTTGTAATTAGGGGGAGAGAGAAATGAAAGGAAGTTTCCAGGGAGAGAAGATGAGTTAGAGAGGCAGGAGATGTGGGATCAAGGCAGCCAGGGGAAGCGAGGATTCTAATAAGTAGGAGAGTTAAGTGGTTTTCAAATGCCAAGAACAAAACAGCGTAATGGGAAATGTGAAGGATTTGACAGTTGGGAGACTCAATGTGACTTGGAAAGCAATGTTACCAGAGTACCCCAGGCAGCTGTTGGAGGAGAGCAATGTTAATGTGTAGTATCAAAGGCAGCTGTTGGAAGAAAGCAATGTTACCTGAGTATCAAAGACAGCTGTTGGAGAACAAAACTGCTGGAGTATCAGAGCATCAAAGCTGTCAAGAGAGGCTGGAGAGATAGTATAGCAGCAAGTAAGGCACTTGTTTTACATATGACTGACCTGGGTTCGTTCCTCGGTACCCCTATTTGATGCCCTGAGCACGGCCAGGAGTGATCCTTGAACAAAAAGCCAGGGTCAGTCATAAATCCCACTGGGAGTGGCCCCATTACAAAGCAAAAACAAATAAACAAAAAACAAAAGCAAAAACACATCCCTGTCAGAAAGCAGGATCTGAAGGAAGGGACAGGTAAGGGGAGGCTGAGGTGCTGTGCTCCCTGGGCTTGGTGTTGGGAGTGGATAGAGGTGTCAGGGAGGACAGCTGTGGCCAAAAGTGTAGTGGAATTGGAAGACCCACAGGAAGCTTGAAGAGTGCTGGGGAGGAATGGACCAGGGTCCCTCTCAATAGTCTTCAGTCCTTATGAAGGATCCCCTAGGGTCTGGCCTGCAGTCTTGGGTGAAAGTGGGCCTCAAGAAGATGCCAGATAATTCCATGTCTCTCTCTCCTCTCTCTCTCTCTCTCTCTCTCTCTCTCTCTCTCTCTCTCTCTCTCTCTCACACACACACACACACACACACACACAAGTTGCTCAGTGAGGTTTTCTCTAGAGGGACTGAGCTGGGTCTGGGTGGGCACTGAAGAGAATGACAAAATGATGAAGGGAAATGGGGGTGGTAGGGAGGGGTGTAGCGTGTATCGGCAGAGCAGAGCCTGGAGGAAGGGAAAGAAAGGAAAGAAAGCCATGGAAGCTGTACTTGGGTGCCACCAGGACACTCAAAGAGGCAGGCCGCCACTGAGAAGGGCTCCGGCCTCCCTGCAGATTCCCCCTCTCACACATACCCCAGCCCCCACTTGTCCACAAAGACCACTGCCCTCTTGCCCACTTGTCCACAAAGACCACTGTGCTCTCTGCCCTTCCTCCCAGCTCCCTGTCAAACTGTCTCCCGTCTCAAGCCCCTCTTTTCTCTCTGATGGAGATGAGTTCCACTGCTCTCACTTCCATCTATTCAACCACACCTAATTTTCCAGTTTTCCAGGTACCATTTCCTGGCTCTGAGGAAACAAAGGAGGCTTACTAGGGGCTCCAAAGGTCCCCTCTTCAGAAAGAGTGGGAGTGGAACCTTTCTCAAAAAAAACTCTCACAGGGGAGAGAGAGAGAGGAGAAAGGGGGGAAAAGGGGCAACCAGACCAAACCCCTCCTCACCCTCTGGCCCAGAATCCAGAGGACTTGGGGGAAGGGGATGTAACACCGGAGCTGAAAGGTGCCGCATCCAGGTTTGAGGCTTGGAAAAAGTCTGTGCTCCCTCTGTCAGTCTGAACAGAAGCAAATTCAGTACCTCGGGTTCAGCCTGGGTTTCCAGAGAAGATGAAGTCCACTGATGGCCAAGCCCACCTGGCCACATGCTGAGAGAAGAAGTGGGTTCTAAGGTGCTTTCCCACCCACACCATCTCCCAAATGCAACCCACAGTGAGGGCAAGTGCTCAGCAAAGCTGCCTCCACAGCTCAAAGAAGAGAAAACAATTTCTAGTCTGATTTGATTTTTTTGTGGAGCATTGATCTTTGGCTTGATAATAAATTGCAAATTTGGCTCAACTCAACAGGCCAGCTGGCTTCCTGTGGAAACTTGGGTTTTAGTGAGGGGATAGAAGAGAAATAAAAAGGCATTCATTAAAAATAATAATAGTTGGGCCAGAGCCATATATAGCAGGTAGGGCCTTTGCCTTGCACATCAGCATCCCATATGGATGCCTGAGCCTGCCAGGAGTGATCCTTGAGTGCAGAGCCAGGAATAAGCCCTGAGCACAGTCAGGTATGGCCCAAAAGTGAACAAACCAAAATAGTTACAACTGCACAAAGGCAATGTTTCAGGTCACAAATTCCTTTGGTTTCAAAACTGAAAGGATTACTGGGGCTGAAGCAATGGTACAGTGAGGTAGGGTGCTTGCTTTGCATGTGGCCCACCTGGATTCAGTCCCCAGCATCCCAAATGGTCCCCCAAACCCCTCTAGGATGAGTGCAGAGTCAGGAGTAAGTCCTGAGTTGCTGAGTGTGGCCCAAAACTAAAAATAAAACAAAAATAATATCCCTCCCACCAACACACCAGACTCACAAACCTTCTGATTATTCAAAATGTACAAGCTTTTCAGGGCCATCCACACTGTCCCAACAGTCAAAATGTATCTCTGCAGAAAGTTCCTTAGTGGTTGCCAATGCTGGCATATGTTTTTCCTGGAAATAATATATGCTTCTATCATATCAAACTTATATAGACCATTCCAGAAAATAGAGCCTCACCTGGCACTAGAGCTAAAACTTACTTCGAGGGTTTTCCATCTCTCCTTCCCCTCCTGGAAGGCATGAGGCCAGTGACTTCTCAAATCTGTTTTGGAAAAGCCTCAAGAGTCTGCATTTCAGTCTTCTTGGCTTTTAGTGCCTAATTATTCCAGCCAGGATGTTCTTTTCAGAGAACTTGATTTCCTCCAGCCGCAACTTCAGCAGCGGTTCTAGGGAAGGCAGCAGTGGGTCATCACTATGGGGTTTAAGTAGATGTTCTCAGGCTTGAGGTCTCCCTGGGTGAGCCGGTTATTTTCATACCGCCTTTTCCTGTCGCGACCCTCCTGCCAGAACCCCTTATTGGCTGGCTCCAAAGCTGGGTTGGTCATAGCACTGGCAGAATCTGTGCAGAGGAAGAGGAGCCAGAGAGGGGTTGTCTGGGGTCCCTGAGCTAGTCCTTGCCATGGCCTATAGCCACAACTCCCTGAAGGCAGCCAGCCCCTCCTCCACAGTTCCCAGAGAACCTTCTCCTTCCTCTGATTTCATCAGGTCCAGGAGACAATAGCCCCCACTATGGCTAGTCTGCATTTTTCTTAACTAGCCTGACTCCATAAACAGCTGTTCATCAAAGTCTGTAGATTCTGTTGCTGGCCAGGACTTCAGTGGACAAAATGAATGATGAGGACTCTTCTGTCATGTGGAAACAAGCCCTCTCCTAACACGTGGAGGCCACTTTTTCCCTAAATCACCTCAAAGGGTTTGGGTCTCCCCATCTATGGAGACCACTGAGGGCCCTGGACCAGTTCAGCTGCTCCTACTCCTACTCCTACAAGATGCCGGGTGATGACGAAGCAGGTTCTATGGTCTAGATGCTCCCCTCGGTTGACCAGAAGAAAACCAACAGCAGAGATGACAGTGATCTATCAGGCACAAATTGGTGGGATCAGACATTTGCAGCCTAGGTGAGGTATAGAGACTGCGGGGGTTACCTCCACTATCCCACAACCAGCCAGCTGTACCATGGGGGGACTCACAACCAATCAGCCATACCATGGGGGCTGGGAGTGGGGCTCACTCCTTCCTCGCTCTCTCCCCCTCCTGCTCACCATAGGTCTCCTCAGGTTTTCTCAGAATATGCACTGAGCAGGTGAAATGTTGCATGGTGGCGATGGCGCCACTTTCCCACATCTGTGTTGTTCAGAGAGTTTCAGGCTCCTTCTGCCTGGGCTTCAGATTCACCTGGACAGGCTGTAGAGCTCAGTGGCAGAGAGCATGCCCCCCCCCCACCCCCGCCCACCCCTCTACCCTCACCGGGGCTTTCCTGCTTCCATCTCCAGCACCAGCCAAAAAAGAATTCAAGAGAAGCTCTGCTGGCCTCCCAGGGATGATCAAAGCCTCTAATCCCTGGCACAGGAGCACTTTGAAAACTCTTTCTATGTCAAAGGGACCTTGACCTCATCTGGTCTCTTCCCCAGACACCCACATCAAAGGTGTCTGGCCCTCCTGCCAGCCTGTCCTTCAGAATGTGTCTCTCAGAGTTTCAGCCACTAGACCCCCAACAGACTCCAGACCAGCTCTCTTTCTCTCCCTTAAGTGGAAAGAGGTTTCAGCTCCTTTGACTAAGCAGAAATAATTTCTTTTAAAAAACTGGTCTTATAAATTTACTTTATTAAAAATATGTTTATTCTAATGCTTGCTATACCAAGTTGTTCATAATACAGTTCTTTCGGGTATTAAGTGTTTCAACACATTAGTATGCCACCAGTATGCCCTTTCTTCCACCAGTGTTCCTAATTTCCCACCCACCACCCCAGCTTTCCCCCTTAGCACGGTAGCACTGTCCTCTCATTGTTCATCGATTTGCTCGAGCGGGCACCAGTAACATCTCATAACAAACTGTGAGACTTGTTGTTAGTATTTTTGGCATATTCAACACGTCACAGGTAGCTTGCCAGGCTTTGTCGTCTGGGTGAGATACTCTCAGTAGCTTGCCAGGCTCTCCGAGAGGGGCGAAGGAATCGAACCTGGGTCAGCTGCATACAAGGCAAACGCCCTATCCTCTGTGCTATCGCTCTTGCCCATAAATAAATCTAAATCGTATTGTTTTTTACAACACAAAAGCAAATGGAATTATCAAAACTTAGATCAAGAAAAGTCAATTTGTGATCATTCTTGTATTACTGAAGTCATTTGTCAGGATTTACTGAACTGGTGTTGCTAGTTAAGCCTTCTGTGTTATTTTGCTCATTGGGATTGGTGGTCTTCCACACAACTTCCATGTCAGATTTGCTGTGACCCTACTGGGCAGACAGCAGTATGAAATTTGGAGGTGTTATGTGGTTGCAAATGCAGCTGCATAGTCCATTAGGGAGCTGAAATAATTTGGTGGCTTGGCAGTTTGATGAGGTTCAGTTATGGACTGTTTTTATGTCAGAGGGTTCTGGTGTGGCTTCAGGCTGCTATGCCTTCTGGCAGAAAGGAGAATCTGCCAGCTCCCATTTTAAGCAGTTCCCAGAATTTTTAGGCTGGAAAGATTCAGTAGCACCATGTTATTTTCAAGATTAGCTGTGGAGTCGGACCATTTCTCTGCCAGTAAGATGGATAATTCTTTTAAAATGTAAGTCAAGGTGTTCTAAAGCCTGACTAGCTCATATGTGTAAAACCTGGAGGGTCTATCTGGGCCCAGCAGTGCTGGTGCCACACCTAACAGTAAAGGTAAAAGGTAAAGGCCCTCCCGTTGATCGTCGATTTGCTCGAGCGGGCCCAGTAACGTCTCCATTGGAGACTTTGTTGTTACTGTGTCTGGCATATCGAATACTCTCGGTAGCTTGCCGGGCTCTCCGAGAGGGGCGGAGGAATCGAACTCGGGTCGGCCATGTTGGCCGCTTGTAAGGCGAACGCCCTACCCGCTGTGCTATCACTCCAGCCCAGTTGAGGAATTGTGGGATTCTGGGCAAACACCTCTAAACTCTCTTCCTGACCCCTTTCCTCTTGGTTTTAGAATATACATGGAGGCCTTGGGATAAAGCTTTGTGGTAGAACATTTGCCTTCCATGTGTGAGCCCTTGACTGCCTGTGTGCAGCTTGGGACACCCCACCCTCTAAAAAATGACCAGCTAAAACTGAGTGATAAAATCCTCACTTTTTTGTTAGTTTGTTTATTTGGGGGTTATTCGTGGCTGTGCTTAGGACTTACTCCTGACTCTGTGCTCAGGGATCAACGCCTGGTAGGGCTGGGGGGACCATATGGGGTGCCAGGGATTGAACCCACAGTCAGCCATATGTAAGGCAAATGCCTTGCCTGCTGTACTATCTCTCTAGTCCCTCTAAGCACCATGTTAAAAGTGTAACATCTTCATCATTTCCTCTCTCCTCTAACAATACAAGGACATTTGAGGTGAGAGTTCCTTACAGAAAGCAAAGCATTTTTTCCCCCTATACCTTTCTCCCTCTGAAATGGCAAACTTCAGCGGGAGAGAGTTATAGAGAAAAGCAGAGGTGAGAGGTGGTCCATCCAAGGGTACTCTGGTCTTTCACTTTGCAGCTCAGCTAGCAGTTGAGGAGGGAGCCATGCCTCCTAGGAATCAGTGCAGAGAGTTTGAGCCTTGGTGTGTGTGTGTTGTGTGTGTGTATGGCAGGTGGGGGTGTTGGGGGTAGACACAGCTCTGGTAGGAAAGATGTGGGAAGTAAAGGTTCATGGTGCAGCTGGGGTGAGAAATTGGGTAGAGCTGAAGAAGAAGTTCCTGGCTCGGCCAGGACTTCACCTGTCAGCCTTGGTTTCCTGGGTGGCACCATCTCTTCGCTCAAAGCATATGGGTTGGGTGCCAAGTAGCTGCTGATTGACAGAACTGAGTAGGGGAGTCCCTGTCCACCCCTCCTCTGGGCTCCCTTTGGAACTGTAAATGGGGCCAGAGCAGGACTGGGACCTCCGATGCCTGGGTTTTGGGACTCATAATGAAAGAATTTCCCTCCCTGCTTCTTATCACCACTTCCCAGGCTCAGGGATCCTTTGACTAAACCGGATACTTCAAATGAGCCCAAAGGATTTCAAATTTTGGCTTATTTTAAGGCCAAAGGCCAAAGGGAGCTTCAAGTGCTATAAACAGATGGAGTCACGCATGGTTGAGCGAATGATTTGTGATCCAGAGACCCCACGTTTGAATCCAGCGTCTGCTGCTGCTTAGCTGCCACCAGGCTCACTTCCTACCTGGAAAAGAGTAATGAGAGTCTCCCTCAGGCTTGTCAATTTAGGGAACTGCGCTAAGAAAAGTACTGGATCCCGGGTCTGCTTACTTGAGGAATTTCTGATAGAAACCAGAGACATGCTGGTTTGGAGTTGAGTTACTAAGAGTTGTCCTAAACCCATAAATGACATAATTTTTACACCCCAATATTTCAATTTCCTCCACGGAGAAATGTATCTAGATAACATGGGAGAAATAAAAGTATTCATATTTACTTCTAGTACCTGGTAGGATTTAATGAGAAAATACTAGTAGATGAGAGGAGATGGGTTCTGGTTCATAGTTAATGCTCTCGATGTGTGGAAAGGCAGTGTTTGCTAGTTTACTTAATAAAAAGCCAGAATATTTTATTCCAGCTTTCATTACGTGTCTGCACAGAGAACAGACAGCAGCTGATACTCAGAAATGCTAATAGTCATCCACGGCTAGTGGGATCATGGATGGCTTGGATCCTTTTATGTAGCTTTCTGTAATGTCTAACCTTTTCAGTAAGGAACTTATATAAAGTGACTTTTGAAATTAGACATTAAAAAAACCTACTTTAAAAAAAGCCTCCTGGGATCTCTACTGTCTACCCTGCTCCCACATCCTGAATTGATGGGGTTCTAAGGAAGCAACCCTACTGTCACCAGTTGCTGGGGAATGGAAGGAAACCCACCCTAGCGTTGGACTGCAACACAGAGGTTACATTGCTATGCTGGCTTGCTTGTATATCAGCCCCCAAATCAGATTTCTTGTGTTTTGAGTGAATCATGGGGATACTCCAGGTCTCCCTGGCAGAGTGATTGGTATAATTACAGCCTCCCTCTGCAAGATAATGCCAGCAGCCAAATAAATTAATAAATAAATAAATATAAGCTTCCAGGAGCTTGCAAAAATGTGATGACAGAACCGTGATGGAGCCCCAGAGACCAGAGACGAGCAGGTCCATGTGGTCCAGAGATTTCAGGAGGGTATAGAAGGGCGGGGTTCTTATCCCTGCTGGGATTCCTCACTCCACTCGGCGCATCACTGATTGGTGGTGGGCATGTAGATGAGGATCTTCACAGTCTAGGAATTTCTCGCACCAGAGTCCAAAAAGTGATTACCTCCAGCCAGATGGGATGTCTCTTTAGCAAGTCAAAGAAGCTTTTATCTGTCATGGAGCAATCATAGGTTTGGAAGTTTAGCTGGACCTTTTACTCTAAAATACACAAATACTAGGACCCAGGGGAATAGCCCAGGGACTTAGAGCAACTGTATGGTCATGAGTTCAACCCGCCAGTGTCTCACTTATGCCAATTACCATCCTGGCTGCTCTGTTGTTTGAGCCTGGCAGCTCTATCGTCTACAATCACAGGAGATTTCTGACCCCACCACTACCAGGAATGTGTGAGCACCTCACAGAGGAGTGTGAACCCCAGTGGGCTCTGCAGCTAAAGGGGTATGTGGGCACCACAGCCCAAAAGTGAGATCCCTGGTGAGCCAGTGTTGGC
Source organism: Sorex fumeus (assembly GCF_029834395.1). Lineage (NCBI taxonomy): Eukaryota > Metazoa > Chordata > Mammalia > Eulipotyphla > Soricidae > Sorex > Sorex fumeus. Next base: position 46,828,485 of record NW_026606129.1, on the reverse strand, counting down.
ACTCTCCTCTCCCCCAAACACCACCACCATACCTTGTGTGCCTGGACAAACACGTGACCCTCTGTGAACTCACATGCAAACACTGCAAACCATGGGCTGGAACCTCTGTGAGTACAGTGACAGAGTGTCCAAGCACCACCGCTGGATGTGCTGAGTATGGGAGAGCACCACCACCAGATGTGTGTGACCCTGAGGACACAACAGCTACATCAACCACACAAACAGGGCAGGGAGGGATTTTTTTTTTTTTAAAGCAAAACTCACAAATTCTAGAGCCCGAAGAAGTGGTAAGAAATGACCACATGCACAGCCAAAGTGTGACTCTGGGCCCCGCGTCCTGACCATTTCCTCCCCTCTGCTCCTTGGTGAGCTTTGAGCAATGCCAAGAAGATGAAAACCAGCTCAGGCCTGGGAACCCTAGAACACTGCACCCCTCCCCCATGGTGTCTGCGGGTCAAGGGAATGTGTCTGAAGAACAGCTCAGAGGAACATGTTTCTAGGGGTTCAGGTAGGGGGAGGCCCTGCCTGTGAATGATCCTCATGATACATCCAACCTAGTCTGCTTGCCAGCCCCACAACAGCCTCACCCCACAATGAAAAGAATTCCCTGCAGGTACATTCAGCAACTTGCTGCTTCTCACTGGCTATTTCCTCAGCTCTCCAATCTGCCCTGGGTTTTGGCACTCCAAGATGCACAACATGCCTCAGTCAGTCCTGGAGCTATCTCCAGTCCAAGAATAGCTATTAAATCCCACCTGGTGTCCTCTCCCAAACGTGTAGCCCCAGTCTCAAAGTTGGGCACTTCAAAGTGCAATGTGCAGGTTAAAGAATGCTTGGGGCTCCACACTGGCCCCCATCTTCATAGCACCTTAATTCCAAACAGAAGAGAAGAGAATGCAGAGAATTCTCCAGACCTTAAAGAAGAAGAAAATGCTGGGACCCTGAGCTGAGAGCACCCCTAGTCCTGGAACAGGAAACAGCATATTGAAAGAAGGGATAAGTCACTGTATTAAACTGTGTGTGTGTGGGGGGGGGGGGAGACAGTGGTCAGAGGGAAGTAGTGACTTTGGACTCTTGCTGGCCAGTGACCTGGCAGTCAGTGGGGGATGGGTCAAGGAGAGGTGGACCAATGGGGATGCCTACAGTCCTGCTCCCCAGCCCCACCCTCTTCAGTGTCTCTATCCCATGACAACTATTTTCCTTCTGCCCCTGGGGTCTTATACAAACTTTATTTTGGCCCAATTCAAGTTCAGAATCGTATCAGGAAGGAGATATTGAAAAAGATAGGTTCAGGCCGAGCAATAGCATAGTGGGAAGGGCATTTGCCTTGCATGTGGCTGACCCAGGTTCGATCCCTGGCATCCCACATGGTCCCCTGAGCACTGCCAGGAGAATTCCTGAGTGCAGAGCCAGGAGTAACCCCTGAGCATGAGCATTGCTGGGTGTGACCCAAAAGGCTGAAAAGGAAAAAAAAGAAAAAGAAAAGAAAAGAAAAGAAAAAGGTTGGTCCTTGGATAAACTGGGAACAGGGGACAATCAGGAGCTGGTTGCCCGCTGAACTCTAGGAGGCATACCTGGGATATGAGCTCTGTGAAAGCAGTCAGGTTGTTGGAGAGAGAACTGAAAACCACCTGATGTGGAGACGAGAGGGAGGAAGGAGAGAGGCAGGCCACGGCAGGTTGGAGATCCTTCATCTTCACAACTCTTTCTGTGAGCACTCAATCTGCTTTCCACAAGACACCTCTGTCCTCTAAAGTCCGTCCAAATGTAGCAGTCTTAGGCATGTGTTTCAGCCGGGGTTCAGAACAGGAGACAGAGCAGAAAGGATGTCATAAGGGAACTGCATGCTTAATGAAGTCACTGAAAGGGCAGGTGGGGTTAAGTGTTACCACTGGACCTTGGGTTCCAAGATCCAGCCTCTCTGTGGAGACCTAGAATCACGCCATTATTGTGGCCACACCTATAGCCACAGATCCATGATGCCACTGCATTACCCACAGAGCTGGCTACCAGCTCTCTGTCTTATGGCCTCCCCCCACTATTAATCTGCCAAGGTTGTCAGTCAAAGTACCATAAACGAGGTGGCTTAAAGTCAGAAACGCTGGGGCCAGAGCGGGTAGGGTGCTGGCATTGCCCAGGTGCGATCTGGGTTCAATCCCCAGCATCCCATATGGTCTCCCGAGTCCCCCAGGACTGATCCCTGAGCAGAATCAGGAATAAGCCCTGAGCATAGTTGGGTGCGACTCCCAAACAAAAACAAAAGAATAAAACAGCAACAAAACCTAGAAATGTTTTCTCTCACAGTTCTGAAGTCTGACATCAAGGTGTGGATCAGGCCATGCAGCCTCTTCATCTCTGGGTAGATTCCTGTTTTGTCACCTCTGACTCAACAGAGGCCTCTCCGGCACTTGTTTCTTAGTCCCCAGCTGTGCAAGGCCAGTCTCAGCCTCTGCTGTCACATGCATCCTCCCCCCCCCCCCCCGACCCCCCGTTCCTCCGCCCCGTGTTTCTGTCTTCTTATAAGGACTCTTTCCCCTTCTTATAAGGACCACAGTCATATTGGATTAGAACTCAAGTGACCTCATCTTAATTATGTAACAAGGACCCCATTTCCAAATAAGGGCACATTCTCGGGTACTGGAAATGAGGTCTCCAGGATATCTTTAACTTTGGCCCAATAAAACCCATCATTCTTCCTGATTTTGTATGGGAGCCTCTCACGGGCAGAACATCATTCACATGTAGACCCTTAGCCAAAGCGTATGGGAATCACAGAGTTGGTTTCCAATTCTCCAGAGTGAAGGTGAATGGAAGCAGAAAGCATGTCCTCAGGTATAGTATGAGGGTATCTGGGCAAGTACCTGTGTTCTGGCTGAACAGTGAGTAATTTGGACACATGGAGCGAGCATGGCTAGCAGCACTAGCCTGGTGTCGGAACCCGGGCCTGTCTCTGCTGACTGTGCGGCCTTGGGCCAGCTTAGCTCCTTCTCAGTAACCCTTGATTCCCTCATCTGTAAATGTGGATAATAATAGCAGCCATTTCAAGGGCTTAAGTGAGGATTAAATGACATAATAAACTCAAATTCCCTAGGGTCAGACTCACAGTAAGCAGTCTACAGATGGTGACTATGATCAAATTATCACACTTATTAGATTTATTTTGTGTCCTATCATGGTAGGGTATTGGATGAAACCCAGGAGTAGGGAAAAATTATATATAAAGTTTCCCTGGAAGGCTTAAAGCTTTAATATATAAAGCACACACATTCCAGCAATGTGAGTCAAGGCACCAGTTTTCTGATGTAAGAATTTTCCTATTAGAAAAATGATCCATCAGGATATCAAGAAGATAAGAGATTTATCTCTAGAAGAGATTTCTCTGAGTTATGTTGTAGATAACCTAACTTTGGGCTGGAGTGATAGCACAGCAGTAGGGCTTTTGCCTTGCTCACAGCCAGCCTGGCTGAGCTGGGTTCGATCCCTTCGTCCCTCTCGGAGAGCCCTGCAAGCTACCGAGAGTATCTCACCTGCATGGCAAAGCCTGGCAAGCTACCCGTGTTATATTCAATATGCCAAACACAGTAACAACAAGTCTCAAAATGGAGATGTTACTGGGCCTGCTTGAGCAAATCGATGAACAACGGGAGGACAGTGACAGTGAACCTAACTTTAATTGACACCAGAAAAGGAAAATCAGGTATTACTTGATATGTGGATATTTTCTAACAGGCTACAGTGAGAGGAGATATTCCATTTTTCTGGGAGGCAGCATCCCCATCAGAGACCTGTAAACAGCAGAAGCCAACATGTATCTGAATTATTACCAAAACCCATAGATTCACATAGCCACAAACAAGAATTAATCTTAATAGAACAAGGGAGCACTTGTTTCAGAGAGCTTAGGATCAAGGTTCTTACACAAATCCTATATTAGTTAGAGAGTAGAGTGATTCATCTTTCAATGAGGTATGAGACTATGAGAAAAGATGAACAGATAGTAAAGCGTGTATGTGTGTGTGTGTGTGTGTGTGCTCAATATATGATTTGTCTGACATTTTCAGTGCTGAGCACCCACACCCCTGTTTGTAAATTATCTTGAACAACTTTCTGCATTAATACCATAAAAGTGTCCACTTCTTTCTTTGGAGTCCAATTATCTTCTTAGTTAGAAGGAACTGTTGAATACTACACAAATGATGAGGCATATATATGCTCTTGAAACCAGGGAGTGAAAGTCATGTGAACCATGCTTAGGGGGTCAGATCAAAATACTTCTTTAGTTTTAAAAATGCCAATGAATTAAAAGTAGTTTTGTGATAATCAACAAGACTTGGCTGGGGATGTAGTCTGAATTTTATTTTAACTCAATATGTCTAAATGAGAAGAAGCAGTTGAAACAAAAATCAGACCTTCATTCCTCAGAGTGGGTCACAGAAGTACAGGATTAAAGAGATTAATCATTGAAGTGGGGCTATAGCTTAGCAGTAGAGGAATTGTCTTGCATGTGTGAGGCCCTGGGTTCAAGTCCCATCCCACCTCCCCTTGAGAAATTGTCAGAACTGGACAGAGGGCCAGAGAGATAATACTGAAGGTAAGGCACTTACTTCGCATGTGGCTGACCCAACTTTGCATGGCAACACACCACATATGGACCCCTGAACACCTCTAGGAGAGATCCCTGAACACAGAGCCAGGAGTAAGCCCGGAGCACAGCTGGGTGTGATCCAAAAATCAAACCCAAACCAAACCAAACAAACAAATGCCCAAATAAAAACCAAACAAATCTGCCTAGGGACAGAGGGATTTCTTTCTTTCTTTTCTTTTTTTTTTTGTTTTTTGCTTTGTGGGTCACACCTGGCGATGCTCAGGGGTTACTCCTCGACTTTGTGCTCAGGAATTACCCCTGGCACTGCTCAGGGGACCATATGGGATGCTGGGAATTGAACCCAGGTCAGTCGCATGCAAGGCAAATGCCCTACCTACTGTGCTATAGCTCCAGCCCCCTAAGGGATTTCTTAAAATGAGGAGATAGTTGGGTGTGAATTGTGTTGTATACACAATTGTATACAATTATCCTAACTCATAAAACTATATAGGTAAAGGAACAAACATGGTAACCTCTCAGCATCTGTATTGCAGACCATAGTGCCCAGCAGAGCAAAGAGAGAGACAGAGACAGAGACAGAGACAGAGAGAGGGAAAGTACCTGCCATAGAGTCATAGACTGGGGGAGGTGGAGTGGTGGGAGGGAAACTGGGGTCATTGGTGGTGGGAAATCGACACTGGTGAAGGGATGGGTGTTGGATCATTGTATGACTGAAACCTGATCATGAACAGTTTGGTAACTATGTATCTCACAGCGACTCAATTAAAAAAAATTTTTTAAAACCCCTATACTTTATATGGGTGAAATCAACTCATAGTATGTTAATGCCAAAATAAGTGTTTAGTTTTATTAGGATCATCTTGGGAATGGAGAGACATTGGTGACATTTAAGTGGGCCTTCCTCTTCCGTGCAGGACAAAAGAGGAGAGCACCGAAAGCAGGACATGGAGCAGAGCCCCTCCAGTCACTCGGCTTTAGTGACCCCTCTGTGCCTAACAGCTCATGATGACCCGGGTGCTATTCTCAGTGAAAGCATCTACTCACCACTAATTTTATTCATGTATTTGACAATTTTCTTACTTGGTTTTTGGGCCTCACCAGTGGTGTTCGAGGCTCACCCCTGGCTCTGAGCTCAGGATCATCCCTCTCACTAATGCTAAAGGAAACATATGTGCTACCAGGGTTAGAATTTGGGTAGACAAATGCTCTACTTGCTGTACTTCACTCCATCCTCGTCACACATTGATCTTATTTTATTTTATATATTTCTTGGCTTGTTTGGGTCACACCCAGTAATGCTCAGGGGTTACTGCTGGCTCTATACTCAGGAATTACTCCTGGAGGTGCTCAGGGGGAACACAAGGGATGCTAGGGTCAGCCTTGTGCAAGGCAAACGCCCTACCTGCTGTACTATCGCTCCAGCCCACACACTGATTTTAAAACCATGAAAACAACGTCTCAACTGCAAGAAACAGCAGCAAAAGGGCAGGCATGTATGATGAAATCACAGTTATTTCAATCGGCAAATGCTGGAGCACAATTAAGTTAGAGAATATCATGGACACCAGTGAACTGCTGCAAAACTCAAATTTGAATTTTGTCCTTGAATTTGTCAGGAAGCATAGTGCTGGCCCTGCCAGATGCAGAGCTCAAGGGATCCCCTCCAGCTCTTCGACTCCTGCAAATGCTTCCTCTAAATTGAATTGTGGCATTTGAAAGTTCATCCTGGCTTAGCTGAGCTGAATGTGAATCAGGATGCAGAGATTAAAATAATAATAATAATAAAAAGGATTGTCTGTGGGGAGAAGGGGAGCTCCTGAACTTTTGTCCACAGACCAAGTTTGGGGTTTCAAGTCATCGAGGACTGAACGTTGGCTGGAGATGAGCGATGCAAAAGACTCTTGTCCCTTCCTCTGAGCCCACAGGCCCAATACAGACTTTTATAGAGAGTCAGAAATTTATTTTATTATATTCCACATAATAAAGGGTAGAGGCTTCCCCTGGCAGCACTCACAGTGTCATTGGAAGAGAGGGACAAATCAGTGCTAGCAAGGAAAGTTCCCAGCCAGGGCTGGGAGGCAGCTCTTGCTCTATGGGGCAAAAGGGATTATGATTAGAGCTGCGGTTCATGAAAAGTTGATTTATGTCTCAAGACAGAAAAGAGACACACACTCAAAAGGGAGACACCCCAACTGGATCTTGACAGCAGCAGAGCAAGCAGGTTTGAAGGCTTCACGTATGGCCATTCTGCAGCCAGCTGTTAAGAGTTTTTGGGTGCTGGGTTGGGTTGAGGTTGTGTGTGTGTGTGTGTGTGTGTGTGTGTGTATGTGTGCCCATGTGGCTGATGCAAACTGGCACTGCAGTAAACCTCAGAAGGACCCTGAACTGATTCTTTATCACTGATGACAAAGGATGATAAAAGTATAATAGCAGTGATGACACAGGCTATGGGTGACTGCAACACAGAAAATCAGAATGAAGGTTTAGAGAAACCTCAGTGGAAATATAGAAGAAAAGAAAAGAATCCCTTCCTTCCTTCCTTCCTTCCTTCCTTCCTTCCTTCCTTCCTTTCTTTCTTCCTTCCTTCCTTCTTTTCTCCCTTCCTCCCTCCTTTCCCTCTCTCTTCTTCCTTCCATCCTTCCTTCCTTTTCCTCCCTCCCTCCCTCCCTCTCTCTCCTCTCTCTTTCTTTCTCTTTCTTTCGCTTTTTGACAAAACTTAAAAACTATACCAAAAAACGAGGTTCTTGAAGATATACACTTTAAAAAAATAATTCGAGTTTTGGCCACACCCAGTGTTGCTCAGGGCTTACTCCTGGCTCTCTGCTCGAGGGATCATATGGGATACCAGGGATCCAACCCAGGTCAGCTACATGCAAGACAAATGCCCTACCTGCTGCACTATTGCTCCAGCCCCCTATATTTTTAGTTTTAAAAATCATTATGCTATATTCTTTTGTGTAAATCTTCAGTAAAACTTTTCTATGTTGTCTCTTTCTATCATTACCAGTGGTGTTTAGGACAGCCCAAGGGCCACTACTGGCAAACCTGGGCTAGCAATATGGCCTGACTATTAGTATTTGGGCCTGGTCATGTTCCTTAGCTCTGTGGTGTGAGAGTCACCAGGGCTACTTCAGCAGGGATTGGAAGGGTCATGTCTTATTCAGAGTTGAAATCTAGACCTCAAGCATTTTCCTCTTGTAATAAACATTACGCTTCTGCTTATATCTTTAAGGTTTTTATTTGAAGTATTGTGATTTACAATTAGTCTTTATATATTAATGTTTTAGGCATACAGTGTAACTGCACCATGCCCACCATCTTCAATACTGTCCTTAAGACTCTGTCAGCTGCTACCCACACCCCCCTCCCACCCCACAGGCTCAATCCTATTGGCAATATCTCAGGCTTTGTCTTCACCTGGCATGTTCTAGTGCCTTGCTTGTTTTCTTTATACGCCACACATGAGTCAGATAATCTAAGATTTGTCATTCTCCTTCAGACTCCCTTCACTTAGTTCTTCAGTTCCATCCAAGTTGTAGTGAGATGCAAGATTCATCTTTAGAGCTGAATAGGTACATATGCACCACATATTCCAAGGTCCATATATACCATTTTCCTTATTTATTCATCCGGTCTTGCGAACTTGAGTTGCTTTTACATCTTGGCTCTTTGAAACAGTTCTGTAATGAATATGGGTGATTATATTAGAGAAAATTTCTCTCTCTCTCTCTCTCTCTCTCTCTCTCTCTCTCTCTCTCTCTCTCTCTCCCTGAAATAAGAAGATTTATTGGAAAATAGAAGGAAAAGAAAAGAAATTCCCCAGCCAGGGAGGAACTTAGTATAGAACTAAATTCAAAAATTACTTTCTATTTTTTAGCAAAGAATTGAAAAATGCTCAGCCCGATAGCACACTGGATTATTGGCTTCCCACGGGGTCCTCCTGGGTCTCCCGGCAGCCCAGAAGAGGCTTTCTTCAGAGAGTCAGTGCAAACTACCATCTGCCCCTTTTCCACCCCACACCTCCCACTCTATGCAGCTTTCAGGGCTGCTGTGCTTCAGCCAGGCATCCAATTAACAAGGGAACATCAAAAGAAAAATAAATCCCAAGCATGTCAGACTCATCAGGGGCTGATGAAGAGAGAAATGATGAGGAGGTGGGGAGGCAGGCCCAGGAGGGGCTCCGAGTTTCATCATGGAGGTTAGTAGAGAGTCCCTGTGGTCCCAGGGTAGGGGATGTATTGAAAGCTTATTGGGCCCATGTGGGGGTGAACATCTGCAAGGGCAGAATGTACTCAGCCTTTGCAAGCACCTCCTGTGTGCCAGGCTCTATGCCAAGTGCTTGCTCTGTGCCACACCTCCTGCCCCTCTCAATGGGCATCCAATTCAATCCAGTTTGGATTCCGAGGAGTGAGCAGCTGGGAGTGAAATTGCACGGTGAGATTGCTTTTAACTTTACAACTTGATCAGCACGGCATATGTGGCATGGGTGACTCTTACTGCAGAGAAGGAACTCTACAAACAAGAAAGTATGGCTAAAATTAAATGAACAAGAAACACAACGAGCTAGTGAGCATGTGGAAATCTACGTTGTCTATTTTTGTAAATCAGGCATGGAAAGTAGAATGAGGTACCATTATGTTTCACCAATCAAAAGATGTTTATCATCTAGCTCTCTTTTGGAGGGACTTTCTAAGTAGTGCTCAAGGGAGTCAGGGATTTCTCTTAGAGATACTTGGCCAGTCCGGCCAGATGGTTCAATACCAGGTCTGGTAATGGGGCTCTGCTAGGTTCCAGTACTGGACGTCACTAAGTCCATCCTGGTGTTTCTCAGGAACCTCCAGAACTACATCTGGTTGTGCTCAGGAGGCCACACAGAGCTGGAGATTGAACTTGAGGCCTTGCACGTGTGTGACCTTTGAGCTCTGTCCCTGGGCCCCTTCAAACATATTTAAAGGGAATTCCCTCTTGGGGAAGTTTGGCAAAAGGGACAGACTTTTAATTTACATCACTGGAAGTTATGTAAATTAATCAACAATGGCATCTTATCAAAGTGTATCAGAAATCTTGGGCATAATACTTCCATCTTATAAAAAGATAAATAAGGATTTGTATGCAAGATATTTCATACATACATGTGTATATACGGATTAAAATTGGAAATAATTCAAATGCCTGATTAGAGAAAAACACACCAAGCAATGTTTAAAACATATAATTGACACTTTAAGCTTAATTTTATTCTTAAAATATTTATGAATTTTTTTGCCTCTCTATATGCAGTGAACAAAGACTTGTCCCCAAAATGTAGCTTATCTTGGAATAGTAGTATTGTAAGCTATAATTATTTTTCCTTACATTTTTTGACAGTGAATTCAAATTGGTTTTATTATCAGAAAAATTATTTTAGAAGATCTGTGAAGTATACTTGCCAAAATGAATCCAATCAAGACTTGATTGAACCCTAACTTCTGCATAAGATGAAAGAGAAGGAAACAAGTAAAATGGTACCATGAAGAGACAATCTGACAAAAACAAGAAGGTGAAGCATTATATAAAGAATCCAGATAGGCTCCAGAGGTGGTATCTTGGCTAAAAGGCCTTACAAAGCTGATGCCGAGAGTTTGATCATTGGTGCTGCCCACAGGAATTGGGCTTTGTCCCTGTGTCTTTGCTGTCTGGGAACTTCACATTGCAAATTCCCCATCCACATAGGTACCACAGCTGAAAAATATTAGAGCACTGCTGTCAGGAATACCACCCCTGGTGAGCAACACCACCAGGTGGTGTAGCCTCCTGGCAAGCACCACATCTAAGTGTGGATGGCCCTGACCATCGCAGCAAGCACAACACAAAGGGATGAGAAAGGGCAAAGAGAAAAGTCAATGTGATGAGGATGATACGGCAGGGGCATTGTTCATTCTAGACAAGCACAAAGAAGCAAAGCAAGCAAACGCCATGCCCTGGTCTTCACTGAGCCCCACTCCGGACCAGATGAAGACTGTTCTTTGTAAAGACAGATGGGGAATGTGAACTCTGTATTTGAAACTGCGTGTTTCCCTTGACCAATGTACAGACGTGATGCCCAGTTTGAGATGAGGCAGTGTGTAGAAACCCTACTCCATGCCTCTAGTCTCTTTTAGACATATAGACATGAACACAGTCTGTTCAGTTTATTCTATTTTTTTAGGTTTTAGGGCCACACCTGGCAGTGCTCAGAGCTTATGCCTGGCTCTGTCCTCAGGGATCACTCCTGGTCATGCTGGGGAGGACCATATGTGCTGCCTATTGCTATACTATTGCTCCAACCCTGTTCAGTTGAAATGACTCAGTGTTCAATAGGCTTGTTGAACAAGCTTGTTGAATATTAACTTGGAGGGGGGGACTTTACTGGATGGTAATTTCTTCTGTGATTTCCACATAGTGGGAGACAACATAAACCTCTGAATATAGGAGAAAGGTAGAGTACCAGCACCATCCCAGCAACACATGTGCTACCCAAACCAACCTGAGTCCTGGGGAGATGTGGAGGAAGTTTGCCTTTTTCCTGGTTGAGGACTCAGATTTCTCAACAAGTGACTGGCTATCGTCAACTAGATTCTGATCTTTGCTTCCAAAACTTCCCTTCAAGGCTAGAGGGACAAAATATCTAAATGCTAATCATTGCCCTTAAAATTTACTCTGTAGCCTACAATTTATAGTTATTTTGCACATACCACACTCAAAAGACACCACATCTTGCAAGTGGTAAAACTATTTATTTTGTGAGCCCTGGTGTGGAGAATTTTTGCTCATCTCTTTCTTCCTCTTTGGTTGGGATGCATTGGGGGTGGGGGGGGGCAGCAAATCTTTATCTGGAGGTGGGTGGAGTGGGGAGTTGGTGGATCCCCATTTTATAGATTGTGTAAAATGCAAGTATGTAATAGAAATATATAGGAGACAGGTGCTCCAAGAGCACTAACTCCCCTGTGCAGTGCCCCCTAGACAATGCCTCCTTTCAGAGTCAAGCAAGTTCAGCTTGCTATGCTCTGCAGGGAAGGAGGCCAGCCCCAGAATGTGACAATCAATAAATATAAATTATACTTATACCATCTGAAACTCTTGGTTTAACACAGGCCTTCAACAGTGGGAATTGATTGGGTTTGGACTAAGTTCTCAATTTGCTAGTTGAGGACTGGGGGGAAAAGAAAGATATTTTTTTAAAGCGCCTAAAGAATATGTTGTTATTTAACAAAACAAAACAAAAACAGCCAAATACAATAAATTGGCATTAGCCAGCGGGGAAGCAGTTGGGCTGGGCGACAGGAGAAAAGGGGTCCACTGTACAGCTAAGGATGGGAGCTAGACTTCTGCCTGTGAGCATGATGAAATGTACAAACACCAAATTAGGGTGCTGTCGCTCTGAAACTCACGTAATTGTGTGTCAATGTTACTTCAACAATATTTTTAATTAAAATTTTTAATTTTTATTAAGACACCATGTATTTACAAAGTTGTTCACAATAGAATCGTTTTAGGCATACAATGTTCCAACACCTCCAGTGTCCTCTCCCTCAACCAATGTTCCTCCCTCCACCAATGTCATCATCTTTTAGGGAGGAGCAAGCGATGAATTGACAAGCTCAGTGGCGCCTTCTATTTTGGAAAGGGCTACTGACTCTAAGTGATAAATGAAAGTGCAGACAAATGGCTTTTCTGCAAGCCCATGAAACAAATGAAAAGGGTAATGTGTACCTTGATCTTTCTCGGAAGCTTTTAGTAGGCAGCACTTTCCTGCAGAACGAAGAGTTGAGCTGAATGTCCTCCATCTTAGAACTTTTGTCCTTTTGGACAGTGGTTACAGTGGACTTTGAGCTCAGAAAAGATTGATTTGACCAAGGTCTCTTGGTGGGGCATGTTGGGGTGAGAGCACAGGCAATGGAGAGGGTCAGGACTCAGGAGAGGTGGACTCCAGGACTATTATTGTACTAAGTTAGTGTACCCCTAAAATTCGGGTCCTCTCAGTTCAAACCTGACTTGGAAATAGAGCCATTATAGATCTCATGCTGAGGTCAGAGTGGATGAGAGTGACCCTGAATCAAGTGACTCATGTCTTTGAGTGAGTCATGTGAAGTCAGAGTGAAGACGGCCGTCAAGTGACAGAAAGAGAGAGCGGGTGAGGAAACTCCAAACTGCAGGATGCCCAAAGTTGCCAATAACCCCCTTAAGTTGCCAAGCCAATGAAGGTCCCTTCCCTGGAGCTGCCCATAGGAGAGCAGACACCTGGATTCAGGCTATCAGCCACCAGGTGAGTGAGGAAGGCCGTGTCTGTGGTGTAAAAGTACCCAGCTCTGCTCCAGGAACACAAACCCAGGATGGAAGCCTGTGCCAGGGGTAGAGTGGGCAGAGGGTTGGGTCCAGGAAGCTTTTCAGGCCGTTTCCCAGCATTGAAAAAGGCAACCTTAAAAAATAAGTCCCCAGGGCTGGAGCAATATTACAGCGAGTAGGGCGTTTGCCTTGCATGTGGCCAATCTGGTTCCCAGCATCCTTTATGGTCCCCTGAGCACCGCCAGGAGTAATTCCTGAATGCAGAGCCAGGAGTAACCCCTGTGCATACTTGGGTGTGACCCAAAAATCAAAAAATTAAAAAAAAAACAAGTAAGTCTCCAAATGAACCTACTCTGGACAAGTTTTAAAACACTCATGACACCCTACCAAGCTGGTCACAGCCCCTCCCTCAGGGCTAGGGGACAGGCTCCTCCTCACTCCCCTGGGGCCCTTCCTGTGAGCACCAGCAGCCTGCTGTCAGGGCCTCCCCTCACAGAGCTGACTCACTGCCTCTCCCTCTGAGGTTTGCAATAATAAGAATTACTCATCCAGAACGACCCCCAGGGGTATCCTGTGAGAACCCTGCATGACTCCTACTGGAAACCAAGGCGGAAGCTCAGGACAGAAAACAAGAGGAAGATGATTGCGGTTCCCAGTGCTGAGCCTTCCAGGGGAGCACAACCAGAAAGCACTCTGACCCATCTGCCCATCAGGAGGATGAGAAGCCTGAGGCTCAGAGCAGTCGAGTGCTTCCCCCCAGCCTGGGCCTCTCTCTCCCATCCTGGAGCAGAGACCAGAGTTCAGTCCTTTCTGTGGGGACACAGTTTATACCCACATTTGTGGGAAGCTGGGGAGGCAGTGCAGGAGGGCAGGGCGTGGGAGCTGGGGGAATCCAGGATCCAAGTTTCACATGGATCTTGAGATGAGACAGGGGACTGGAGGGGGGGGGGGAGGGTCCAACAGTTGGCCCAGGCAGCAAGAAGGAAAGAGAGAAGAGTGCCCAGTGCCAGCAGGGAGCAGAGACATGCCAGCTCTCTGACACTCTCTGCAGAGACAGGATTGGCAAGATTCCAGTAGGGAACCGCTGCTCCTAACCATCAGAACCGTACTTGCTTGGAAGTGTTACCTTACAGCTATGGCGGCTGGGGCTGGAGTGGGCATGGGGGACCACAACTCCCAGAGCTGGGTTCCAACCCCTGAGATTCCGGTCTGCTGGTCAGAGGTGGACCTGGAATTGGCAGAGCCTCTCCCGGGAGAGAGACAGAGGAAGGGACTGACTGCTCCTGTAGTCAATACTGTCTTCATCATCTGACATCAGTGCTGCTTCTTCCCTCCTAAAAAACATTCTACCGGGAACCTTAGGAGTCATCAGCAGGACATAAGGTCAGCACCAGGCTACCCGGAGGCGGACAAGTGTTTATATTTAGAAATCCTTATCATGGGTCTCTCGCTTCTCTGAGAGGAGAACATTCCTATTGAACATGATGTTGCAGGTTATTTGGTGGTATGTGGGAAAGCTAGTGAATGCCATGAATTCTCACAGGGAGAAAAAAAAAGTTGAGTATTCCCAGACACCTTCTTACCCACATAATCAGGCAGGAATGTTCTACTTTCAGAAGAGGAGTGGGGAACCTTTCAATCCTTTATAGTTAACAGTTTTGTGACAGTTTTGACAGATTTATATATCATCTGTCATCATCAGGTTCAATCAAGAGACAGAGCAAGTTCATTCCCGTGAGACCATCTCAAGACCCACTGGAGTGTTGTTTCTGTGGTGTGAGGAGGGTTGACTGTCCAAAAGTGAATCCCCTAATCCTCTGCTTCACTTCCCCCCCCCCCCCCCCCGCGCCACCAAAAGTGGAGTCTGTGAGGTAGTGTCTTCTATTTCTGGCCCAGATGACTTTTCTGAGAGTTGGAGGCATTACCCCTAGCAGTCCAGCTCTACCTCATTGGAACATCTGTTGAAAGAGCCAGGTTTCTCATGTCATTTTTCTTGCTTCTCCTGAGACCAATTTTCTGGACCTATTCAGCACCCACAGTCAATATTTCCTATATTTGCTAAAGCTTACAGTGGGAGAAAAAAATTCACCTGTTACCCAAAGCAATCACGAACACTGTCCTCATGCAGCTGTTCCCAACTCCTGAGACACCATTTAATTGGCTTAGAGGTCACAGGATCCTCTTCCAATTAGGGTCCCATCACACCAGCTGCGATGAGCACCTGGGACAATCCAGAGAGGGCATTGTAGGACAGACACTCATCTGCTCCTAGAAGCATCAATAGTTTGTTCACTGCCACCTGACTCCAGCCCTGTAGGGGCTCCATTCTCCCCCAGGTCAATATTTGGGGATCAGGATGGAATAAAAAGAACAAGAGCTTTCTTTCTTTCTTTCTCTCTCTTTCTTTCTTCCTCTCTCTCTTTCTTTCTTTCTTTCTCTCTCTCTCTCTCTCTCTCTCTCTCTCTCTCTCTCTCTCTCTTTCTTTCTTTTAGCTCTGGGCTTACTCCTAGCTCTGTGCTCAGGGATCACTCCTGGTGGGGCTCAGGGGACTACATGGGGTGCCAAGGATTGAATCCTAGAGTTGGCTGCATGCAAAGCAAACACCCTATCTGCAGCACTATCACTCTGGCCCCTTCCCTTCCCTTCTCTCCTCTCCTGTCTCCTCCCCTCCTTTCTCTTCCCTCTCCTTTTTCAACCCTTCCCCTTCCTTCATCTAGGGCAGCTTCTAGGACAGAATGGGGTGCAGGACAGGGAGAGAGTCGGAATCTTACTTTTCAGACCTGGTGGAAGGAGAGCTGAGCTGTCCACTAAGGAGTCATCTGCATGTGACCTGAGATTCGTATCCTGTGAACCTGGACCTCAGTTTCTGGGCTGGGAGAAGATTCACTGACAAACTAAGGAACAGGAACTCCGTGGAAAAGGACTGTGTGTGTGTGTGTGTGTGTGTGTGTGTGTGTGTGTGTGTGTGTTTGGCAAAGTGGTCCCATGCAGAAAGGCTTTGTAAGAAAGCAGAGAGGTTTCAAATTGCACGGAGGCCACATGATGAAGTCAGTGATTGTCAGTTCTGAGGGGTGACCCAATCACAGTGCTCCTTGCACTGTCTGCAGGACCATCTCTCCCCTTGGAAATGCTTCAGTGCAGGCCCAGTCTCCCTGACAGGACCTGGCTGAGCACTGAAACCTGTGCTAGAGAGGATTTCTCTGGATCCCTGCTCTGTCCTGACGGGATCTGCTATTGCATCGTTGTGAGTATATATGTATGCTTACATTTTTATTTTTTAAAGAGATTTTCAGATGAACAGGAAAACTGAGGGGGGAGGACTGGAGAGTTCCCACATGCCCCACCCCCCCGCAAGCCACACATGCCCAGCCTCTCTCCTTATCAACAACCCCACTAGAGTGATGCAAGCGATGCCTCCTATGACACAGGGCAACCTCCCATAGTTGTGGCTCACATGACTTTATATAAGTGGTTGTTTGGTGTCAGTGAGTTTGGACAAATGAGTCAGGGCAGATACCGCTATTATGGACCACACAGAGCATTTTCACCACCCAAAACCTCCTCTGTGCCCTGCCCACTACTCCCTCTCCCAACCCCTGGAAACTCTTGATCTTTTTACTCTCTCCTTACTGCCGCCTTCTCCAGAATGCCCTGAGTTAGAGTAGGACAGTAGGTGGCCTTTTCTAACATCTCCTGCACTTAGCAAGATGCAGCCCAGGTCTCTCCATTTCTTTTGGTAATTGACTATGCAATTGACTATGCCATTGTCTGGATTTTTACGGTCTATCCATTAGAGGATATTGTGGTGACTTCCATGCTTCAGAATTATGAATAAAGCTGCTGTGATCATCCATGCAGTTTTGGGTGGCTGGGGAGGGGGAGCCCCTGCATCACTACCCTGCCCTACTTCATTCCATCCCACGATCATGGGGTGGGGGTGGGGGCTCCAGGCATATGCACCACAATCTTTGTAGACAAAAACTGAATGTGCCCTCTCTGTGCCTGGTACTGCCCAATTACCTGATGACTCAGACTCTTTCAATTTAAAGGGAATCCTGCTGGCTGAAATCGCTGTGCTGTTTGTCCACATCTACTCAGCAGACACGCTGCCCCTCTGTATTGCCAGCTCTTCTGTGTCCTGGGTCCCTGCTCTGTCTCCTCCACCTGCTGTAAGTCCTCCCCTCCCCCTCCCCCTGCCTGTTCTTTAACAGCTAGAATGACATCTTGTCCACAAAGCTGTCCCTCAGCATCCTACCCTCACCTCTTTTCCTTGTCTTCTCTCCCTCACCCCCTTAAAGCATCCTTTTAATTTTAGATTTACAGACAAGTTCGAAGAACTGAATTCCCATAGTGTTCCATGATAACCCAAGACATTAACGTTAGTGTAACAGCATCAATGACTCTAATGTTAACATCTTAGGTGACTGTGTAAGACCTGCCAATACTAAGCCAATATTGGTGCATTCCTAGGAATGCAGTTTTATGCTATGGTGGGTTGGGGGTTTGAACCATACCAGCTGTGCTCAGGGGTTATTCCCATCTCTGTTCTTAGCAGTGCTTGGGGGACCCTTAGTATTAGAGGTTAAACCAGAGCACTCAGCATGTAATACAAGAGTCTTAACCCCTAACAAGGCTTACCCTGGGTGCCTGGATTCAGGGCCAAGAAGAAATGGGCAGCAGGGGTGCTCTTGGGCTCCCTGTGGGTCTGTCAGGTGCTGTGACCTGGACTGTGGGATAGATGAGTGTTTCTAAAAAGGGCCGATTTCCCCCCACATGTCTCGGAGGGCGCAGGAACCATGGGAGGGGTCAGTAGGAACCTCAGGTGCAATTGGTGGGGGGAGTTTGGTTTCTGTTTGTTCATTTAAAGAAGGTCGATTTCTAGGGGGATTCTGATTGCGTCTTTATTTTCCTTCTTTCTGGAAGGGGAGCGTGAGGTTTGGGAATGTAGACATACAGACACCAGGGTGTGACCACACAAGAGTCATTTGACCCCAATCAGGTCCCAGGATAGGAGAGGAGCTTCTAATCCAGGACAGGGGAGGAGCACACCCCTCTTTCCAGGCTACAAACATGGGGTTCACTTAGTGCCTAAGGTTTGGGTGAAGTGGGGGACAGAAGGAAGCAGAAAAGGGTTGGGAGAGCAGCAGGGTGAGGCTGTATAAATTCCTTTAGTGCTGTGGGGGACACAGGACTCTGTCATCGAACAGACATCGTCCTTGTTTGTCAACACAAATAAAAACTACATAGCACAAAATCTACAGGGACATTGAAATCACACTAATTTCTTACATAACTATCTGGTTGCCATGGTTCTGCCCAGGTTTTTGAGCATGAATTCCCCTCCTTTCTTCTGCTCAGTCTCACCACCACGATAGCCCAGACTCGGGGGACCCCCCCCCACCCCGCAGCCCACTTCTCGCTTTTTTCCAGCCCCTCTCCATCCTGTGGACTCTGCCTGCAGCCCACGGGGCCCCTCCAACCCGGTAGAGAGCAGAGTCATGGTTTTTCTTTTTGGTTGTTGGGCCACATCCGACAGTGCTCAGGGATCACTCCTGGATATACTCAGGGGTGCATCTATGGTGCCAGGGATCAAACCTGGGCTGGCTGCGTGGAAGGCAAGTCCTATCCCTCTGACTCAGGCCGTAGTTTTTTGAAAAGCGCAATTGTGGAAAGATCTTGGAAGCTTTCCCTTCTGAGAGAGGAGAATGCTTCTCAGCTCCTGCCACCCACAGCCCAGTCCTCATTGGCTGCACATAGTGTTTGTGATAGACACAGGGGCTTGGCGTTAGCCCTTCACGGCCAGCCAGGAGATGGGAAGACAGCTGGGCGCTCTGCCCTAGCCAAGATTGCTCCATGCCTGCAGGGTGAGTCTGGCTCACACATCTCTTCATTCACCTCTCAGATCACCGTGTGCTTCTCTCCCCATCTCTGCTCCGTGACATCACGTTAATGTTCCAAACAGCTGTGGCGGCAGGTTTATTCCAGAGTGATCAGCAAATGTTACTCTCCCAACTCTCCCTGCTGTCAGATCCCAGGCCAGGTTTCCAGAGACACCAGAACCTTCTCTCCCAGAAATCAGATTCTGAGAGCTCCCATCTATGCAAATGCACCAGAGAAGCCCCATCCTAACCACAGGGCAACCAGCTCCAGGCAAACTTCAGGCCTCCCCCTCCCTAGCTGCATGCCCTAGGCAAGTCTCTGGGCCTCTCTGGTTGTCTGATTTCTCATCTGTAGCAGAGACAATATGACACATCTCATGAGTAGGTGGCCCCTAACTAACCTTTAGTTTGTGGGCCAGGGGTGTGATTCAAGTGGTAGATGGTGAACCTTGCAGGTATGAGGCTGAGGTGGGGGGTGAATCCTATTCACTCCTGGCTTCCTCTGGCACTGCTGGGTGTGGTTTCACAACAATAGGGGCAACTGAAAAAAAGACAAATTGGTAGCAGATCAGCCTCAGACTCCCCCACTAAATAATGGACTCAAATCAGAGCACATGTTGATGTTTGAAGCTCGTAGATTTGGGGGAAGTTTCTTATGCCACAAAAGTTATTAGAGGCACTATCTTTGCTCTTGTGCCCCTTTTTTCATACCTGCCTGATTAAATGCCGCTTCTCCCTCAAGCCTTGACCGAAAGCTGTTTCTTTCTTCCAGCCTTTTCAGATTCTCTAGGCTGCAACAGACCTCTCCTTCCCACAGCTCTCGGCCCCTCGATTTATGCCTGATTACCATTTGCTCTGCCTGAGATATTCCTGTACACAAGCTGCTGATAAGGGGTTTCGGGCCTTGTTTACCCTGTCATCTCTCAAGTACCCAAGACGTAATGACTCTAAGGTTCCCACAGTTTAAAACTAGAGGGCTGGCTCATCTTGCAGTGGTCGGCACATTGCCAGAGATTCTGATTCATTATATCTTGGGTGGATTCCAGGATCCTGAATGTCTAATAGCAACCTTGGAGGATTCCAAGGCTGGTGGTACCTGAACACACTAACTCAACAGTAGATTATGGGAATAAACATGGGAACTTTGAGACCAGGTGTGATGAGAGAGGAGAGGGGGATAACTAGTAACTCGGCCAAGATCACACACTTCGTATACCTCTTCTCTGAGGTCACACCTGTGGGCCACGTGCATGGCTCTGAACTCTAAGGTCATAATGGTAGCTACCACAGGCTTTCTTTTTCACAAAGAAATGATATTAGGAAAACACCCCCACATTTCCCTCTTTAAACAGATGTTTCTCAAAGAGTTTAACACCTCAAGCAGTCACTTGTCTTGGGAAGGCATCATACAAATGGCCAGATGTTGGCAGTTTCGCCTCTGATGAGGAATCAGCTTCTGCTCGAACCTAGGGAGAAGTTCGTGACTCAAAATGAACTCCTTCCTACCAAGAATGCTCCAGGCCCAGCATAGCTTCCTCCCTACCAAGTTCTCAGGAAATGAGCTTCTGAAGGCACCCATGGGGACCAGGTGTGATTAGTGAAGACCACCCCAGTAAGAACAAGTAAAGACTTATTTAGGGCTAAGGACAGACAGCAAAGGGATCAGCACATTATTACCTTTGGGGAGATTCAAGGAAGTGGGAACATCAAATGAAGGGAACTTTGAGTGGGGAAAGGGAAGACATTGGCTAAGCCCGATTGCAGATAGCTGACATGGATGTTGAAGCTTTGCTAACTAGAAGCTGGGCACCCTCGGGGATTGTTTCTGGGGTGGGTCTAAGTCAGTGGAGGGCACAAGTGAGGGAAGCTGACAATTATTGATCACGTCATGGCTATTTCAGTCTGATTGTTCCAGAGGATGTGGGTTCCCGGACACGTTGCTGCAAGTCTGTTTTAAATTATGGTCTTGCCATTGTCTGTTGGTACATTTAGTCTCTCACAGGGAATTCAGTTCCCAGCATGTTTCCTCAGATATTCAGCCCCGAGTTTGCTTCCTGTAGAACAATCCAATGGCAGTTTTTATGGCCTATCCGTGACATGGCCTGCCCCAGCCTCTAGATGACACTCTGAGTGCCCTATGAGCAAACATGCCACCTCCAGTGGAACCTTTAGATCCATCGTTAGATATTGTATGGAGGGAAATTCACTGCCTGTGTTTCCAGCAATCCCTGTCACTTCCACCCTTACTTGTCTTTCCATACACCATTCAAGAATCTTTAGGTTTTCAACCTCTGAGGAGGGAAATTTTGCACAAAGAACTTCTCACCTTTAATAATTGTGAAATAAATAAGATTTCCAAGGGAACTTCACCTCCCATTTCTTGCAGACAATTCACCCAGGGTTCCTGGGAGTTCACCTTCCAATTCTCTCATCTCCCACTCTCAGCTGGACCTTCCCCAAACTTACCCATTTTCCCTCTAAGACATTTCTAGACTCTGCTCCCTTCCAAAGTCTCTCATACCCAGTGTTTCTACTTCCTTGCAAGTCTGGAGACTCTCGCCTGACTTGGCAAAGAGTCTCAGGGGTTCATTGATTTTTTAAAAATTTTTTGTCCACACTTGGCTGTGATTCTGGCTCTGCACTCAGGAATCACTCCTGGAGCGGCTCAGAAGACCATATGGGGTGTCAGGGATTGAATCTGGGTCAGCCACATGTAAAGAAAGCACCGAAAGAAATTTACCTGCTGTCCTATCATTCCAACCTCCTCCTGGGCTGATTTAAATAATCCATACTTCCAAGTCTTTCTTTAGAAAGACTCATAAAGGGTTCTATTTTTCTTATAAAGTAAGAAAGACTCATAAAGGACTCTATTTTTCTTATAAAGTAAGAAAAAGGGGAATTCACATTAGCCTCCAGGCTTCAGAAATAAACCTTGCAAGTATGAACCACTTTTGGAAAAAAAAGATGTCATTTTAAATCTTATTACAGGGCGATTGAACAATCCTAGAGATATTTTAGAGGCTAAAGGTTCTAGTTAGAAGTCAGATAAACCATATCTAAAATCCAGGCATCCTAGAGAATCCTTGTCAGAAATAAGATTTGCAAAGACAGTTCTCAGCTGGAAAATAAGTCTCAGGTTTTCTCCAGCTGTCAGGCAAGAGCTGATGCTTTTCTTTCTTACAGCGATGGGGACCCTTCTGGTGGCAGTGGATCTGAAGTTTTGAGATGAAGCACAGGAGCTGAATTAGTAAACATCAGAAGAGAGCTTGAGAGTTTGTCTAACTTAAGCTGGTGAAAAAGCAAATGGCAGAAAGCAAAGGTTGAACAAAGAGTATGGAGCGGTGAGGAGTGGGGTGAGGTTGGGGTGGTGGTGGTGACATGATTTCTATTGGTTCCCCACCAGTTCTAACCCAGTTTGGAACATCACCCTGCCCTTTAGTGACCAGGGGGATCTCGTGCATGCACAAGACCGGGACCGGTATTCATCCTTGCAGAAACACTTTACTTGCCCATGGGATCCGCTGCTTGTTAAGTAAAGACCCCTTCCTGCTGTAATGATGAGGTTTTGGATATCTCCATCCCTAAATTTCAGCGGATTCTCCTTGCTACCTCCCTACACTGTGTCAGCACACACACACACAGACACACGCACACGCACACACGCACGCACACACACACACACTCCTATTGGTACAGCATTGCTCCTGTTTACCAGTAACCTCTAAGCTTAAATGGTTTTATCTCAAAAGGGTTAGTTCTTTTGTTTCCCCCAATAAAATGTCTTCCTGTGATGTTCTTCCATAGCACCCTAAACTTTCATAATGCTTATTCACAACATGTAGATATAGAATATGTATCTATATATAATATAGAATATCTATCTATCTAGACTGCTTTGTTCTCTTTCCTCCACACTATAAATTCGATGAAGGCAGTTGAATATGTGATTATTTTCAACACAATGTGAACATTTTCATATTTCAAATATTTTCAACATTCACAGCACGAAGTAGAAATAGTGATAGTGATATTTACTAAGTACTCATAATTTATCTGATCCGATTCTGAATGCTTTAAGGTAACGAACAACATTGAATCAATGTCTATAGAGCAACAATTATTAAACAGACAAAGTCACTGATTCATGGAGTGGATGCTCTAGTGGGGAAAGCAGACAATAAGCAAGATAAATTACAAAAGGTGGAATATAGATAAGGCAGTAAGTACCAAGGAAGGAGAAAGCAAAGGGAAGAGGGAGAGCAAGTTGATGAGATGCATATGAGATGTCTCATAAGGAAGAAGCTGAGGTGAGATGAGTTAGGTAATTTTTTTAAACTCTCATCCCATGGCTAATAAGTGCCAGATTGAAACCTGCTTTTGATACTGCCAACAGGCCTTACCAGCATTAACTTCTGCAGTAGGAAGTCATTAAGATTGGAGAGGGAAAAGTATGGAAAATTCAACCCAAAGTTCACACATTCTCCTCAGAGAACCAAGTCAAAACACAAGATCTAGTCCCTCTTCTATGACCTGTCTTTTGAAAACAGAATGAAAAAAAACATTAAAAATTCTTGTTCTGAATAACAGTATAATCAAGGCATATAGAATAGTTAAAATCAACATTAGTGCTGATCAGGGCTTTATTTTATGTTAAAGGTAAAGGTAAAGGTAAAGGCCCTCCCGTTGATCGTCGATTTGCTCGAGCGGGCCCAGTAACGTCTCCACTGGAGACTTTGTTGTTACTGTGTTTGGCATATCGAATACGTCATGGGGAGCTTGCCAGACTCTGCCATGCGGGCGAGATACTCTCGGTAGCTTGCCGGGCTCTCCGAGAGGGGCGGAGGAATCGAACTCAGGTCAGCCATGTTTGCCGCTTGTAAGGCGAACGCCCTACCTCTGTGCTATTGAACACAGTGAGATATACAATTACAAAGTTGTTCATGATTGGGTTTCAGTCATATAATGCTGCAACAGCCATCCTTTCACCAGTGTCCATTTCCCACCACCAGTGTCTCCAGTTTCTGGTCAGGGTTTTAGATTCAGCTTATGCACCCACTTTGTTGCAATGAGCTGCAGAGTGAGGTTAAAATCTGTACTTGCCCAGGACACAAGAGCAATGATAGAATGAGCCTAGGTCTCTTGCCTCCAGTCTAACTTTGTTGACATATTATTAGGTACTGGGTGTTGGGGGTTGGAGGGAGCAGAGTGGGCAGTATTAAATCAATGTGGACAACATGGCACTAGCTATTGACCACCAGTTCCTCTTCTTCCTGAGTATGTTGCAAGACTACATTTTCCCAGTATAGCTTCATGTAGTCTCTCTTGAGATTAGGTGTGGGCAGCTGGTTGTGTCTCCAGCCATAGAAAGTGAAAAGAAATAACAATTACTTCCAGAGTTGACCCATAAAACCTTTCCACATGGGTCATCTGTATGCTTTCTGTGTATGTGTGTGTCTGTCTGTGTGTGTGTGTATTTGTGTGGTGCTTGGGGTTTAAATCCGGACCTTACACATGCAAAGCAGGCATTCTACTACTGAACTACACCCCCATAGCCCCCTTTATTATAATTGTTAGTAATTTTTTGCACACCTATGTCCAGCTCTTTCTTCAGTCCTATTATCTTTTTTTGGTGGCCACATCTTGTGGTACTTGGGATAGAACCCAGGGTTCCCTCATGTAAGGTATGTACTTCAGTCCAGTGAGTCACCTTTATCAACTACTTTTTCCATTTTGACTCCAAGATAACCAGGTATTTATAGTGAAAGAATCACCCAGGGAAGGGAATCTGGGTCTCAAAATCATCACAAGATGAGTATCTGTTTTAGACTTTGGTTGAATGGAAAGTTAATTCTATCATGTCTGAGCCATTAGGCATTGTTCAGATGATCTGTTCTAACAGGTAGCATGACCTTAAACTAACTACTCAAGATCTTCCACTGACATCTCTCAGAGTCTCCTTCCATTTTGTGAAACGAAGATTCCATTACCCACCTTCTGGAGTTGTGAGAGGGTTTAGTGAAACGTCTCACATAGGGAGAGGGAAGGATAAAGGAGGCAACGTTGCTGGAGCTATTGGATCTTCATATCCATGTTTTGTCATGTCACAGAGAGGAGGAGCCTCTGACACTAAAGCTCTGTCAGAAAGGGTGGGTCCACATGGCACCAGAGCCTAGCAAAAAGAAAAAAGTAGAAAGAGCAAAGCATTGTGGTTTCATGTCAACCATTGGAGCATGTCAGAATTCAATCTGAGTTTCTGCTTTCCCACTTACGAAATAGTGGCTTTGATAAAATCTTTTAAGTTCTTTGAGCTTCAATTTCCTCATGAAGTTAACGACTAATCTGGGGGAGGGAATCTAAGAGTATTAATGACAACTCTTGATCGCAGACCATAGAATCTGTTCTTGCTAAGGAAATTCTTAAAGAGGGTAGGAAATTTGCAGAGTTATTGTGGGGGTTGGGGAAATAGACTCTGTGTTGCACTTCTAGAAACTGCTGTATGGGGCCACCATCAGGCTGCTCCTCTGCCTGACGGGGAAAGTGCAGGATTAAGAGCTGTCACAAGTCAATATGAGCCGATTAGCTATGGACAATAGAAATGAGGGCCAGGAGGACTGGTCCATGGTTGGAAGCTTGTCACAAGATTGGGGTGGGGGGAAGGGGGAGAGAGCAGTTAGGATAGAGAAGGAACTACCACTATGACAATGACAGTTGGGAATGATGACTCTGGACAAGAATTGAGTGCTAAAAAGAGGTAAAGGGATATACATGATAAGCTTGCAGTACCTATACCACAAACCATTATGATCAAAAGGAGAGAGAGAAAAAGAGAGAGGAAAGAGAGAGAGAGAGACAAAAGTGTCTGCCATAGAGGCAGACTTGGGGGGTGGGAGGGTGGGGGTCGAAGAAGGGTGCTGGTGAGAAATGTATACACTGGTGAAGGAATGGGTGTTGGAATATTGTATGGCTGAAATCCAGCCATGGACAGTTTTATAACTGTTTATCTCATGGTGATTTAATTAAAACAAAATTTTTTTAATAAAAGCTATTTCTAGAGGCTAGAGTGATAGTATAGCAGGTAGGGTGTTTGCCTTGCATGCAGTTGCCCATGTTTAATCTCTGGCACCCTATATGGTCCCCCAACCCTGTCAGGAGTGCTCCCTTAGTGTAGAGCCATCAGTCAACCTTGAGCACTGCTGGGTGTGGCCGAAACCCCACCTACCCCGCTCCTGAAGGAAGCCCTCATTGTTGTTTCTGGCTTGCAGCCGGTCCACCTCTAGCTCAGCCTGTGCTGGGAGTCTGGGTGCAGTATTGTTCCCTGCTTCTTTATTCAGATCACGATCCTCCCATTGTTCATCAATTTGCTCGAGCAGGCAGTTGAAATTGATCACTTGACATCACTTGACATCCCGTTAGTCATTGATTTGCTCGAGCGGGCACCATTAGTTTCACAATTTTTTTTTTTAATCCTGTGGTACATGGACTCTGCACCTACCCTGGAAATGAGCTCTTAGGGCATCAGAACCATGTCTAGATCTTCTAGGCTTTGCGTAAGGAAAACACTTTAGAGAGATCTGGGAACGCATGTTGAGTGAGCTTTCTCTAAGGAAGCTCTGCCATAGACCTGTGATCGCTCTGTGAAAAAATCGCCCCCTGTAGTCTTTGCACATAGAAACTGCTAAGTATGTTCTAACTAGAGAAAAGGCTTAATTGTTGAAGGTCTAATCTCTGCAGCTCCACTGCCTGGGCTCAAATCCCAGCAGCACTGCTATTAGTGGGATACTCTTGCAGTCTACTTCGCCCCTTTTGTTTCAGCTTTCACATCCTACAGTTGGGCTTGGCAGATAGGCTGATTTCAATTAGTCAAAGACCTTATAGGCTTGTTTCGACTGCCAAGAGTTAATGAGTCAAGCACTTGGAGAAGGGCCTAGTCTGAGAACCTCAAATAACATTTGCCCCTACCAGCTCACTGTGTGTGCTGGTCTTCTTACTTGCAAGGAGCAATTGCATTTTCTGGAGCTTTCGTGATACCATGTGGGCACCCACATGCTAGAACATAACTGCCTCTAGTTTGAACATGTTCCTTTTTCTTAATGTTCTGCATCAACTCATTTGATGACTGAACAGTCACAGTTATGAATTACATTGTTTGTAGGATCCCTTTAGTTCTCACAATATCCCTTTGAAGATTGATGCTATAATCTCTAACATTTTCTAATCTATAGATTAGAAAAATGAGGTTCAGGGATGCTGAGTTACTACTAAGAATCTATGAGGTAAGTTAGAACTTACTATTAAAAGAGCTCTCTGCTCATGGTCGTAACCAAGTAATCTACCTTCTTTATGTTTTCCCTAGACCAAATGGCTGTACTCTCCTATATGTTCAGGTCTGATTTACTTGGATTCCTGGAAAACGGCAGTAAATAAGAAAGGACACTTGTCTCAGAGGAGCCTGCAGTGAATCAGAGAAGAGATCTCTAGTAAACAAGGGAAAATGTGTACATGGTATAAAGAATTCAAAAAGGATTCTACATTAATTAGGACTTATGACTGGGGCTCTAGGGCAGAGGAGGTAGATGCTGGTGGGGCAGAAAGTACAGCAGTAGAAGGGGATGAGAGAAAGAGAGGGGTAAGGAGGGGAGGAGAAAGAAGGAGAGAGAGAAAAAGAAGAGGGAGAGGGGAGGGGATGGGAAGGGGGGGTCTCAATATACTCAAAGAAGCAAGGCGGTATGAAAAACAGCACAGAGTGTTCAGGCAATGGCAAGGGTGTCTATGCTTTGGAAGTACCAGTTGTGGAATGAGGAATAGCAGAAAATCAGAATTGCAAAGACTGTGAAGGAACTTTGTAAAGACACATGAGAAAATGGGGAGCTGGAGTTCTAAAAGCTGAAGGACAAAGTGTGCACTTCAGGACATTTCTTGTTTCTTTGTTGGGGCTCACTTACATGCATTTCCCAGTATAAGTGTAAATGTGGGTTTCCCTTGTTTAAAAAAAAAGGAGAAAAGTGCCCTTAAAACAACACACAAAGGTTTTTTCTTTTATTTCTTATAAAAGGTAAGATTTTCTATTTGTTGTTTGATTTATTTCTGTTGTAATTCTTATTTGTGTCCTTTGCTTCCCTTGGATTTGGTTCCTATTTTTCTAGTTTTCTAAAATAGAAGATTAAGTTATTTATTTGCAATTCCTTCTTTTTAAATAAAGGGCATTACCTTAATCACTTTAGTGGCATCTCAAAAGTTTTTGGATGTCCTGTTCTTGTTTCATTTACCTCAAAGTATTTCCCTTTCTTTTGGTTTTTGAGTCGTGCCTGGCAGTTCTTTGAGCTTACTCCTGACTCTGTGCTCAGGGATCACTCCTGAAGGGCTCAGGGGACCATACAGGGTGCTGGGGATCAAACGTAGGTCAGCCACAGGCAAACAAATGCCCTACCAACTGTACTATTGCTCTCAACCCCAAAGTATGTTTCAATTTCTCTTTTCACCCATTGGTTGTTTAAAAAATTAATGTGGGGATTTAATTTCCTACATGTGTAAATTTGCTGGACCAGCCGACAGTCAAATGGGTCGAGAGGAAGGTGAGGATCAAAGAAACTATATACAAGTGGTTGAGAGGGCTGAGTTCTCATGGAAGAGCAGCATTGATCTTTATTTCAGACAGCCTCTTATACATCTCTATAAGAAACTTGGCAGGTAAAATCATCCATTGTAATTGCAAAAATCATATTCCCAAGGTCATACATTTCTTTAATCATAACAAGCATAGGAAGCACAATATAATAAAAGCAATGTTACTTCGATCAGTAACAGGAAATAAGAACAAGGTAGAAATAATAACAAAGTATACTGAAGAACACTCTGACCCTTCCTGTGTACCTTTCATGATTTACCAAGGTGTTATTCCCTGCATATGCCACAAAAATCACAACGCATCCGTTTCTTATTAACTTCTCTTACAAACTGAGGATGATGAAGTATTAACTTCTCTGTAGGCTTGAGTTAGTGACATAATGACTACTCCACGTATTAGAGGTGGCGGGACAGAGACCTATGCCAACTACACTTGGCCCTCTGAGTGAGGCAGCTCCCAGAGTTAGGTCCAGTTAAGGACCCTGCATAAGCAGGCAGCTCCCCGCATAAATTTCCCAGTTTTCTTTTATAACTGATTTCTAATTTGATTTATTCAATGCTAAAGAGCACACTCAAAAAAATTTTCTGAAGCCCCACCCAGTAATGCTCAAGTCTTACTCCTGATTTTGCACTCAGGGATCACTCCTGGTATTGCTTGGGGGACCATATGGGCTGCTGGGGATTGAACCCAGGTAAGCTGCATGCAAAGAAAGAGCCTCTCCTGCTGTACTAGCTCTCGGGTCCAAAGTTCACAAATTTATGGAGACTTGTTTTATAAACAACATGTGGTGCATCTGCGAAATGTTCCAGGTGTGTTCATAGACAATGTATATTCAGAGTGGAGTATTCTAAGATACCTGTTAGATATCTTTTCAGTGCTGTTCAAAATTTATTAGTCCTTGATCTTCTACAAGTCACTCATTTAAAAAAGTGAACTATTAGAGTTTAAAATTATTATTATTAAAATTGTTATTATTATATTTGTTTTGTTTGGGGGCCACACAAAGCAATGCTCAGGGCTTATCCCTGGTTCTGCACTCAGGGATCACTTCTGGTGGGCTCAGGAGACCATATGGGGAGCCAGGGATTGCACCTCATCTTGGCTGAGTGCAAGGCAAGTACCCTACTCATTGTACAATATAGTTTGCAACTCCTCAACCCCATTATTATTTTCAATTGTTCTATTTCTCCCTTCAGTTCTGTCAGCTCTTGTTTCAAAGTTTTTAGGACAGTGTTATTAGGATCATATATATTTATATTATTTATACATCCTATATATAAATATTGTCTATATATGTATACATTGATGCATTGTCTATAAGAACACCTATAAGAATGATTGCATTGCCCTTCTATTATTATAAAATATTCATTGTGTTGATTCCAGTTTCATTTTTATTGTAAATAGTATTTTGTCTGATATTTGTAGAATTGCTCCAAATTTCTTATTGATATTTTCATGGTACATCTCAATTTATTCTTTTAGCTTCAGCCTATTTATGTCTCTGAATCTAAAGTAGTGTTCTCAGAGGTTGGCATTGAAAAATAAAATTGGAGTGGGAATGCAATGGACTTTTGGGTTAACATTCAATCAGAATTATTGGAATAATCCTGTTTTCTGGAAGCTGTGAAACTTTTGTGAAGCTTCTTGTTTTTCTTTATTTTTTGGGGGGGGGATCACAGACGGCAGTGCTCAAGATTCACTCCTGGAGGTACTTCAGGATCATATGGAGTGCCAGGGATTGAACTCAGTTCAGCTGCGTGGAAGAAAAGCACCTTACCTGCTGATTATCTCTCTGGCCCCTTGTTAAGCTTTTTAATGTGCATAAAACTCAGTTATATGACTGGCAAAAAAAGATATATAAATGTCTATTACTGTGAAGGGTGAGAGTTTTCATGATGCTCATAGCAACAATCCTGGTACTTAATAGGGGATCAACAAAAAATTAAGGGCAACTGCCATGAGTGTTTCAAAGCTGCAAACCCATATAATACTAAAGGGACCTTAAACTTTTGAAAGAAGCCTTTATGGACATCCTAAAAGAAACTCAATTTTTTTCCATTTTGAAGTTTAGGTTTTATAACATTTTTTAGAAGTCTGTAGCATACTCCCTATTTTATTGGATAATCCTTGACTGCCCTTTAAATACAAAGCCTCTTACTATCTTTGCTCTTTCTCCATTCCCCTGATCCCATTAATACTTCTCTCCAGTTTGACATTATACTTGTTGAAAGATCAGAGTTACCTTTGTGGGCATGAGAATTGGGTTGTTCTAACAAAAGCTGGCAGGCTCCTCCTTGAGTGTGTCAATAGCATTTTTATCACCTAGACATCCACTAAAAGACTTGAGCGTGTCTAGCTTTTAATTGCCTTGCCCACCCACACAGAAGCTGTTTGGAGCATTAATCTGAGCTTTTTTAGTACTTTATGGTTGCAGTTCTATTGATATAAACATAATTACACCTCTTTATCAAGATGAGAGGGGGATAATTTAAATTTCTTAGTCCTCTCTAATAAGAATCTATTACCCAAAAGCCCAACCACTTCATGACTTCAAGGGACG
This sequence comes from Sorex fumeus, assembly GCF_029834395.1. NCBI lineage: Eukaryota > Metazoa > Chordata > Mammalia > Eulipotyphla > Soricidae > Sorex > Sorex fumeus. The sequence goes on along the minus strand of NW_026606129.1, from coordinate 46,797,508 downwards.
TGTGAAGATAACAAAAAGGTCAAAGTACAAAAATAAGGTCTGAAATGAAAGAAGAGGGGAAGAAGAAAATGGAAGAAACTGGTGGGGAGAAGTCCATTGAATGGATGAATACCAATGCCTTACGGGTATGGCTATACATATTGTATATCTCCTATGCATCAGCCATTGTGTAAAGAAGATGCTGATCCAAACTGGTGCTATCCATGTAGATGGTTAAGAGAGGATACTTTTGCTGCTACTTTGGCAACTCTTACTAGGGTAGAAAAAGTCAGGTTCCTCTTGATATAATTACACCAGGAGCATAGATAATCATGTTCATGGCAGGAAGAAACTTTTCTAATGTTGAAACTAGATTTATCCGGGTTTGGGGCAGGGTGGGGGGTGAGGTGGAGGACAAGTTCAATGATTATTTTGGCAATGTTTCCTGATTCTTGGATAAGTGGGGAAATAAGTTGAATCTATTTCTAATGGGAAGATTGGGAGGAAATCAGAGAACACGCCACCATGCTTATCAAAGGGGCCAAAGAACACCATATGGCTCTCAACAAAACCTGAGTTATCCGCATTCCAGTGACACAAGAAAAGATGAAGGGGAGACAGCTCTTTTGTCCTTTGACATGCATCTATCACAGCACTACGGGAGAGGAGCCATACCTGGAAGAAATCACCATCAGTCCAGGTCACCCAAATGAGGTCTCTTACACCACCCAGGGTTCAAACACACAGTTCTTACCCCATTTTCCTGCCTTTTATGGCATGCTATTTTATAATCTCCTCCTCTATAGGCATTGTGGAGCTCAGTGAGAGGAGTGAATCACACTGAAGGGGAATAATGGGACTCTGGAGACTGGCAACAAAGACTTAAGGTGAAGGGGAAATGGAGTTTAGAGGAATAAAAGGAGGGAGGCAAAATCTATATGGGAGACTTTGCTCTTTCTTATTAGTGTTTTAGGACTGTGCATACTCAAATGAGTTAATCATATCCTGCATGTCAACTCTAGTCCTAGATTCATGCAAGGTGTCTCCTGTATTTTATTTTATCTCCAGCCTACAGTCAATTCCACAAAAATCCTGATACTTTAGTAATACTTATTTCAGGATGAAAGTAAGATGTGAGAACTGGCAGGTCTCTGTTTGGTCTCTGTTTTTTTCTGCATTCCCTCTGGCATACTTCCTCTCCTTCTGTATGGAATGGAGCTATGGAATCATGTGCCAATTTCCCTTCTAGAGACAGACTCCAATTCTCTCTCTCTCTCTCTCTCTCTCTCTCTCTCTCTTTCTCTCTCTCTCTCTCTCTCCCCCAACTCCCCCTCTTCCCCTTCCCCACCGATCTGTGCTCCAAACCCCTCCAGATTCCCACAAGTTAATATGGCCTTCCCAGTGAAGCCACACAGATAGGGGGGGAGAACAGAGTAGTTCCCAGAAAGAGGAGGCTTCTCTGGGCAGACAAAGCATGGGTACTTTCTTGAGGCAATCACTGAAGGTCATAGATTCTTCACCACACCTTAGCAAGGATTTTTTCTTTATGTTAAATAGATGTTGTACACCTGGAAGATATTAGAAATAACCCTGCAGCAGTGTTTTTATTCCCCTACAAAAGGCTCTCATAACTCCCAGTCCTGTTCTCCCATTGCCCTATAAGCAAAAGGAATGGGGTGACTATTTTTTGATAGAACTGTAGAACTGTCCTCCCGTTGTTCATCGATTTGCTCAAGCGGGCCCAGTAACATCTCCATTGTGAGACCTGTTGTTACTGTGTTTGGCATATCAAATACATCACGGGTAGCTTTCCAGGCTTTGCCGTGCGGGCGGGATACTCTCGGTAGCTTGCTGGGCTCTCCAGAGGGGCGAAGGAATCGAGCCCGGGTCAGTCGCGTGCAAGGCAAGCACCCTACCCGCTGTGCTATCGCTCCAACCCATTTTTTTATGCTAGTTACATATTATTATTTGATACTACTTACAAAAATACTAATAAATATTGGGGCCAGAGAGATAGTACAGCAGGCTAGGTGTTTATCTTGCATGCAGCTGAACCAGGTTCAATCCCTGGCATCCCATACGGTCCCTGGATCACTACCAGGAGAGATTCTCTAACTTGACAGAGCCAGGAGGGCACAACTGTATGTGGCACCAAAATAAAATAAAAGCAAAACACAAAATGTAATACATATTTAATTTATTGTGTATTATCAACTAAGTACCTTCCATACGTTAACATTAATTTCATTTTCATTATAATCTTACCTCAAGTACTATTAATGCCCAGATATTTTTAAATTAAAAAATTAGTCCATAATTTGCTCATTATTTGCTCACAGGTAATATGTGAAAAAGCTAGAATTTGAGCTTAGGCATGTCTAGTCCCAAAACCCATGTACTCCATCTTAAACACTGGTCATAGCTAGTGTTAAAGTATAAGCTGGAATATGGACTCAAAGAGAAGAGACTCACTTCTTTTTATCTCTTAGAATATCAAGGACAAAGATTTGCACATCACAGGAACATAAACATTTGCCCAACTGAGTTGAATTTTGTCTCTGAGGGAGATGTATCGGGTACTTTGCTGAGACAATGGAGTAGCAGTTTCTAGAGCTATAACTGCGCTTACCTGAAGATAAGAGAATGAGGGAGGTGGGTGGATCGCTCAGAGTTTGTTGCAAAATTTTGAATAGACATGTTAGGCCGCATGTCTACTTAGAGCAAAAGCATGTAATTGTAGCACAATGCTGATTTGTGTTATTTCTGCCATATTATACTCTAATACCCATAATTATCAGATCTAAAGAATTCTACATCTGAGGTCTTGCGCTTTCTCTCAGATTAATGACAGTAAGTATAATCACTTTACATTTGCCTGTCTTGAGAGGTTAATGAACTAGGTCAGCCACACCGTCTCCTACTGATTTGGCAGATACATTATTATCACTTTGTAGTCTCCAGATGATCTGAACTCAGAGCCCAATTAAACACCAAATGCAGTCTTGACAGGATCTCTGGTTCTAAGGTTTAGTAATGATTTTTGTGTGATTGCTGAGATTGGGTGAGAAAATGGAAAAAGTGGACAGAAAGCTAGGGCTAAGGAATTTAGAGAGCAAATCACCTTTAACAAAGCAAGAAGGGTGAAAGGGCACACAGGATGATGACAAGCAGCATGAAAGAAAAGCTTGGTGATAGCCCACTAAGAGCAAAATACAACAGGGGTGGCAGAGTGGAAATGGAACTCTCAGGACCACCCCACCCCCAGCCCCCATCTGTATGCAGCCAGTTTGGGTTCCTCTTGAGCTGTGACTCATATTTATCAGAGGGCCCTCTATAACATTGGGATGCCATCTGGCTCTAATGGAAGATGAAGCTCTGGCCTAGGTTACCCAGAATCCTATGGCCTTCCTGGAGTCCTCATTCTTTATTTCCTTTGTAATCTCATCTTGTCTACTCCATCACTGACTTGAGTGAGTTGGCCACGTGGCCCAAGTCTGGCCAGTGAGAGCACTGAATGGCTCTGCCTCTAACCAGTTTTTGACATAAGTCTAAGATCAAGATCGCCAAACAGACCCAAGTCAGGTCCAGGGCTGGCTCAGAGGAAGAGTGACTGCCTTGCAGACACAAGACCCTAAGTGTGATTCTCCCTGTTTGCCCCTCATGCTGAGTGAAATCCTGGCACAACAATAAAATGGGAAAGGGAGAGATGAAGGAAGAAAAGCAAAAAGAAAAAACTCAGTCTTAGGAAGGTTATCCTAGGAGTTGTGAAAAGGAACTTCATTTCCCGATGATGGACCAGTCCTGGCCTGCTGTTCACCACCTTTCTCACCAAATAATCAGTTGAGTAGTTGAGGCCTGATACTGTCGTTTGATTTTTTTTCCTTCTTGGTTTGTGGATTATATCTGTTGTCCTCAGGGTTTATTCCTGGCTCTGAACTTAGGGATCACTCTTGGCAGTACTTGGGGGACCATACATGGTACCAGAGATCAAACCCAGGAAGGCTGTGTGCAAGGCAAACTTACTTCCCACTGTGCTACCTCTTCAGCCCTGCAATTCTGGCATTTGAGTTTCTGGTGAAGTGAGCCAGAATGAAGTTGCTGCTATGCTTCAGACAGTCTAAGCTGTGCTTCTCTCACTTAGACTTGGAAGAAGCTCCATGTAAATGCCACTATCAGTCAATGGGTTGTGGCTGTGGGAGTTGTGTTAATGCCTGGGAGGCTGCATCCTACCTACAGGACAGAATTTTGTGATTTTTCTAGGACCAGGCATGGAGCTCAGTAGTAGTGAGCAGAATCTCAGGCCTTCCCTCCAACCCAGTAGGCCAGATTTTCTACTGGGAATTAGGAGAAGGCAAGAATCTGCTCAATTCACATCTCTAAATGACCCTCATATAAGTTGGGGGATCTCTGCTTTCAATAATTCCTTTCACCATCCCCTCCTCAGGCCAAATACAGTGAGTTGGCTAAATTGCTCATTTGGCTCAAGGGGTGATTGTAGATGCACCCTGCAGAATGCAAACAACAGGTTTTTAACTGGGCAGGGCGGGTTCACTGGGTTAAGTCTTCCACTTAACAGTGACCATGAATTAAACTTACTGAACCTTGGGATCTTTGTAAAGAACATGGAGTTGATCATTATCACATACAAAATCATCATGAGGGTTCAACAAGAGGCTCTGACCTTGCTGCATGGCAGAAGAGTGACAATTTTTTAAAGCAGTAGTAATAGCCATGATCACTACCATCATCATAATGTAATTTTAATTGTTTTTTTTTTAGCTTTTGTGTCACACCTAGCAGTGCTCAGGGCTTCCTCCTCACTCTGCACTCAGGGATCACTCCTAGATGGGCTTGGGAGATCATATGTGGTCCTCGGGATCAAACCCAGTTCAGCTGTGTGCAAGGCAAGTGCCCTACACGCTGTTCTATTGCTTCAGCTCCAATGATATTTTTAAATGGATGTCAGACTTTCCAGTCCCCACAGTCCTTTAAGCCAGTTTTTGAAGGTAAATATCATGTGCCAGCCATATGATTTCTACTTATCAAGAAAACAAGCAAAAAAGCTCAGTTCTCTGGGCTCCTTTGCTGCTGAGACACAGACAATTGGCTTATAGCCAGCTTCCAGAATCTTTTTCCTGAAATTTGATCTCAAAAAGGAGCAACTCAAAGAAGAAAGTTACTTGAGGAATTTTCTGTAGGTAGGTAGCAGAGGCATCGAGTTTCCAGGGAAGTGGGCATTATAAAGTCACTTCCTGGGGATGAAACAGCCTTGGTAGGGGTGAGGGATGATGGGGTGTCTCTGGCATCAGAGGTGATCATCAGTACAGTTTTGTCAGGTGATTCTGGAAACTTCACCTTGAGTATGATAGTCCAGCCCTCCTAACACTTCTGTGAGCTGTGGTACATCCTCTCCTGCTAAGTTGATCAGAAACAACTTCTCACTAATAACCTGCTTAGAAACTGGAATTCAAAGTCATGACTGGCTACAGAATTTGGGAGGGGAAGCGGGAATGGTTATCTATCTGACCCAGTTGGAAGGCTGAGAAGTCAGCTAGCATCAAAGAACAGGACCAGCAGTCAAAAGTGTTTGTCTTGAAAACAGCAAATTCGGCTATTTTCTGGGGCCACTTTGAAGAATGCACTGAAGGCATAGCTCAGGCAGCCCTCATAGTGCTACCCAAAAAAGGTAAGAGTGTATAAAGGATTCAGGAACAGAGGGATCAAGCGAGTTCCTGCTTTATCGACAGTTTCTCCAAAGCAGCCTAAGTTCTCCCTGCTGCTTTCATGGAATGATAACCCCTTCCGTTTCTGTATGGAGAGGACCCCCACTTTCTGGCTTGATGTGCTGGGATGCCTTACCCACAGATTGATGTGTGTGTGTGTGTGTGTGTGTGTGTGTGTGTGTGTGTGTTTGTAGGGGAAAGAGTAATGCAGAACTTCCCCATGTTTCCCTTGCCCTTCCACCACTGGTGATTATCTTTAAATTTGTTAAGAGTATCAGTCCCCAACAGTAACAGCAAGGCTTAATATAAAGTCAAACCTGAAGGCTGTGGTGGGGAATCATTTATATAAAAAGAATTCTGAGAACTTGTCACTTTGTCCCAGAAAGAAGCACTCAGATGCAAATGCATATGGGAATCAACTCTAAAGAAACAAGCCCAAGGAGGGGAGAACCTCATTTGTCAGGAGGGCTCTGACCAGATTTCTGCTTCATGTGCTCTCTTGGCAGGGGATTGTGGTTCTAATCACTCTTTTAATTGATTCAACGATTTCATCCTGGATTCAATGGCAGCCAACATGAAAGAGAGTCACAGACATTCCACAATAGAACACAAAGAAGCAGCTCTCAAGCCTGGAGAAGTGTGCAGTAAAATCATCACCCAGGGGGATTTTCAAAGTCGTGACACTATGGGTGCACCTGACAAGGGATTTAAATAGATACTCAAGGTTAGGAAGCTCTGAGGATGTAGAAAAAGGAGCTAGGAACATTGGACTATATTACTGCTAGCAGATGACCTGATTTACTCATCTCTCATTACATCATGTTCCTTGCAGGGACCTGAAAACACTCTCTTCCCAAGTACCAAGAATTAATTACATTGGCATGGAAAGTATGAGAATCTTTGAAAGGTGCCCCATACTTCTTACTTGGAAGAAGTGCTAGGAAAAGACATTACTTTAAAGGGAATTCCCTGAAAGCAGAGGAAGAACAAGAGATTAAGAGGGAGCATAAAGGGAGAGTTGGCTCTATATCTCACAAGGTTGCTTTAGGATGTACAGTGCACCAGAGAGGCTGCAGTGGCCCTAAGAATAGTCAACAAAGCTTTTGGAAGTAATCGATTGATTGGGGGAGGGGTTCTTGGGTCTAATAAAGACTAAGCAGAGCTAACTGTGGTCCTAGTTGATTCTCTGTGACCCCTAGTCTCTAACATAGTATACATTATATTAATGGTATATTATATATATTATATTAATTGTTCCTATCTCTTTGCTATTTTGATACCCCAGGACCCCTTGTTAACATGATAATGTAAAAAATGTACATTAAATTTTGTACCTAGCCAAGAATAAATGGTCTTTTCCAATTTGCACTGGAAAAAACTCACCACACCACAGAAGTGCCAAGTTCCTCTTATCCATTCTTACCAGGAAGGATTCCTTCTGCCTCAATCTGAAGAGGTTCAGCCTGCCTTGCTTTAAGTTCTGCAATGAAATGGACTAAAGAAGTTTTATGGGAATATTCAGTTTTCTTCAAGTTCCCTTCACTCTTTGCCATCATCACTTTCCCAGGGGGTCCTATGACAATTTACCAGAGTTACTTTGCTCTGGGGAAAGGAAAATCTCAGGTCATTAGAGATCACAGAGGAGTCTATGATCATTTGCTATGACCACTGTTTTAAGGTTTTAAGGAAAGGAAAACCAACCAAAGCCATTTGGAAAAAATGCGGCATCTGTTCTCGGAATAGAATTAGAACACCTGAGTCAGCTCATAGTGTCTCACATTTCTGTATTTTATCACATATTTGCCAAGAACTTCTTTCTTACTTACTTTCTTATTTTCTCTCTCTTCCTTACTTTCTCTTTCTCCTTCCTTCCTTCCTTTCTTTCTTTCTTTCTTTCTTTCTTTCTTTCTTTCTGGCTTACTCCTAGCTATACACTCAGGAATCACTCCTGGTGCTTTCAAAGGATATTATGGGATGCAAGAGATCAAAGCTAGGTCATCTGCATACACAGCAAGCCCCGTACCCCTGTACTATTGCTCCAATACAAGATCCCATTTCTTATTCATAGACTTGGATAAACACAATTAATCAGAGGAAGAATTTCTTTTCTGACTCTCTAACCTTGTATTCAAAGCAATCACAGTAGAAAAGGTCATGAGGGAAACTCAGAGTGTCACTTCTATTCCAAAATTGTTGCAAAAACAAACCAGTTGCAAGAAACCGGTTTTTAAAATTCTATTGCAAAACCAATTCTACATCCACGAGAAGAACTACTAAAATCAATTACCATTAAAGAGTAATATTAAAAAAATTCAAGTAAGTGAAAAATGTAGGGAGTTGGTTTAAATAATATTCCTTATTTAGTTCATCAGTTCAATCACTGGAAATGGGTCTTGGATAATGACAATAAATTATCATGAGCTTATAATTAATAGGAGAAAACCCTACTGAAACTACTATTCAAATGTGGATCCTTCAGCAAATAAGCAGTCTCTAGAACTTCATCAATGGCCAGAGAGATAATACAGCAAGCTACCAACCCAGGTTCAATCCCTGGCACCCCATATGGTCCCCCAAGCATTACCAAGTGCTTGAGTGACAAGTCATGAGCATTGCCAGATGTGGCCTAAAAACCAAAAACAAAAAAAGAAAAAGAAAGGAAGAAAGAAAGAAAGAAGAAAGAACTTCATCTAAAAAACTCTCTTCCTAGTAACTAAAGATAAACTGGAAGCAATTTATTTACTCTTGGCAGGAATAAGAGTCCACCCTCACTATTCTGCCTCAGGAATATGTCAGCTTTCTCTTCTGGGAATAATTTATAAAGATCTTGTTTATTTTACCAGTTCATAAGATACCATACGCTATATTGTTGATATCAGACCTCTAAAATGTAAACAGCAGGAAGTAGCTGCCTGTCCAGGGGTGTTGATCAGACACATGTCTTCCAGAGATGAGAAGGAAATAAATTTTGGGGGACATAATCTGGAAAATTATGTAATAATCTTCTAAAGTGAAGAGAAGTAGCTATATCTAACACTTAGAAAAAGCTAAACTACCCATTGCTGTCATTGTATCTTAAATAAACTGTCAGCTAATTGGATATAGTTACACAAAAGGCTACCAAGTTTGAGTAAAGGCCAGCTTAAAATTCAAATCTCCAGCTAGTCCAAGTTGTACAGATTCTGCCTATTATCTCTAATGATGCAGAAGACTGAATAGTGCTCACATTGGCAATGGCACACTGTGTGCTTCATAAGGCACAAAGCAAGTTCCAACAGGGTAAATACAGCACAAGCCAGGGACTTTAAGGGAAGAATTAAGGCCTCTTCACAAATAACTCCACTTCTCTTTGAGAAATAAATCTTGACTTGCTTTGGTGCTTCAGTCAATATGGAATGCATGATTGAAGGAAACCAAGTGACCCCAAGATCTTAACTTCCCATGAATAACTGGATGTTATCTGATGCACCAAGCCAGAAAAGCAGGCGCAGTGGAGTTAGAAGTGGTTCAGGATAAATGAGGCAGTGAAGTTCTGAAGCCTCAGAGGAGTTGCTTGGCCAGAGGCTTCAGTGTGAATTCTCTCTCTCTCTCTCTCTCTCTCTCTCTCTCTCTCTCTCTCTCTCTCTCTCTCTCTCTCTCCCTTGAATTGCTACCTCCCCTTCAAATCATGCATATGAGATATCTCATAAGGAGTTCCAGAGACGACTATTGACTGAGGAGGAAAACTGTCAGGTGTAGGTTTTTTATCTTCTATAATTCTGTAGATTCATGCAGTGGTAGTGTTGAAAGACAATATGTAAAGAAAGCTGCATAGAGGGGAGAACTTTATGATTTTTGCATTTCTCTGGAAGGAAAGATAGCCAAAGGAATGGCATCCTGATTCACAGATGATGATTAATAGTTTGGTTCATTGTTTTAAGCAATAATAGTTATTGGCGAATAAATTGGAGGATTGGTATAAAAAAAACTGGTGGCGGGGGGGGAATATGTGAAAGGACCTGATAGAATAGGTACTAAGTGTGCCCTGATATTGTATCCTGTATGAATAGCCATCACAAGAACTTTCTGGTGGGTAATTAGCCTTTCAAATACACAATAAATAATCTGACCAAGAATGTCAATCATCTCACCCTCAAAGTAAGTGGCTAATGGACATCAACAGAGATGACAAATGAGTTTGACAACAGCCTCCAGCTGCTTGCCAAGCTGATCTGGCTAACTCCACAATTCTTTTTATCAATTTTCCAGCACCAAGAACAATTGCTGAAAGCCTTTATGGCACCTGCTTCATGGGGAAGCCAGGTGCCCAGTGAAAAGTGGTTTATTCTAGTTCTTGTTCATCTTAAAGGGGGCAATGCTTTGCCCTCAGGTGAGAGTCCAATCCGGATTTGTCTTCTGTGCTGTCATACTTCTAGTATTAACATCAGTCTCTTAGTGAATGTATTACCTTCTCTTTATGGTATCACACCACATTGCACCTCAGCAAGAAATGTTTCTCAGAGTGTAAGAACTGACAATATGAGATGAATTAAATTGGCATCATAGAGGGTAAAAAGTCTAATAAGTACTCCAACAATGTTTGCTAGGGAGAAAAATAATCCATCGTGAGGTTGGGCTGCTGTTCTGTAGTCTATGTTTTAGGTTAGAAACCACATTCTGTCTGAGTTGTCTCAAGAAAGAATCTCACTGCAGAGAACAAGCAGAGAGGATGGGGTGGAATTTCTTGTCATGCCACCTAGCAATTTACTGGCATCTGCTTTATCTCCTATCTATGTCTCACGCATGAAAGAACCGGCAGAAAAACCCAAGTGCGTGGGTCCCGGGGCTGAGATCGCCACGCCTGCTCAGATTGAGACTGGACTCCTCCACCCAGATCCCCCATTTTCCAGTTATACTCACAAACTTGTCAAGGGGAGTGTTAACCTTCTCTCCTTGAGCCCGACAAGCTACCGAGAGTATCTCGCCCCCACGGCAAAGCCTGGCAAGCTCCCCGTGACGTATTCGATATGCCAAACACAGTAACAAGAAGTCTCACGATGGAGATGTTACTGGGCCTGCTCGAGCAAATCGATGAACAACGGGAGGACCGTGACCGTGACTCACAAACTGACCCCGATGCCATGAAATCTCATCAATGGCCAAGATCCAGAGACTATAAAACAAAGCTCCTGGACTTGGCCACACAACCTCTTATAGTCCTGTTCTCCTCGGAGAACCTGGCAAGCTACCAAGAGTATCCTGCCCCCATGGCAGAGCCTGGTAAGCTCCCGTGGTATTCTAAATGCCAAAAATAGTAACAATGATAGTGTCTCACTCCCCTGACCCTGAAAGAGCCTCCAATGTGGCACCATGGGGAAGGACGAGTAAGGAGAGGCTGCTAAAATCTCAGGGCTAGGACGAATGCAGACGTTATTGGTGCCTGCTTGAGCTAATCAATGAATAACGGGATGACAGTGATACAGTGATTCTGCAGTTATTCTCCCACATTTATTATCCCACTTTTCACCCTGTATTGTATTTTATATTTACTCAATACAATAATTATTGTATTTACAATAAATACGAGCATGGTAATAATTTATGCTTGTATTTAATACTCCCCTACCCCCACACCCAGTGATTTATTATCCTAATGTTTTTCATCTGCTTGCTTGTTTGTTTGGGGGAATCATACCTGTTTGTGCTCAAAGAGCTTACTTGTGGCTTTTTGTTCAGGAATCACTTCCAGCAAGGCTTGGGATACCATTTGAAGTGCGAGAGATCAAACCCAGGTCAGCTGTGTGCAAGGCATGCCCCCTCCCTCTGGGCTATCACTCTGACCTCATATTCCATTGTTTGTAATAACTTGTTTCATGGGCAATTGAGCGTCAAAATGGAATTCTCAAGGATTCAGGTGAGAATGAATTCAGAGAGAATCTGGCTTTGGTGCTGGTTGTAGTAACGTGATAGTTTGCATTGACTCTCGATTTCTTAATGAATAGAAAACAATTCTTTGCTCTTTAAGATATTTGAAACCCAGATAATTATGGATGGCCTGACACTCATGTGTGCTTCATGAAACAAATATAGTTTGGCAAATTCCACTTGGCACTTTTGGCATGTGATATCCTTCCACTTCTCCTGCTTCTCACCACAGACACTCACATAAAGTGATAGATAACCATGTAACACCATACAACGGCAGGAACCTTGGAAGGCTACATGGACATCCAGACCAAGAAGAAGCATGGGACAAAGGAGGAATGTGGGCATACATCCTGAGAGGAGACCTGGGTTCTGGGAACCAAGCCCATACGGGGGAAAGAATGTTTGTAATCCTACTTCCTCTTCAGTCATAGGGATTGCCTCTGCCTGGAAAAGTAAATATAAAGCATAGGTTGATGCCACATTTGGTTTTCTGCTATCAGTTGGCAGATAGAAAACAATGGATTTTTCCCCTATGAGCAAGAGACTTGACTTCATTAGCTTGAATCTTGTTTTCAGTCTAGATTAAAAGAGGTTCCATTAGGAATGCCCTGCCACAGAGGCAGGGTGGGATGGGGGGCATGGGGAGTGGGAGGAATACTGGGACCCATGGTGGTGGAGGATGGGCACTGGTGGAGGGATGGGTACTTGATCATTGTATAACTGAAACCCACCCGTGATGTATTCGATATGCCAAACACAGTAACAACAGTAACAACAACTGAAACCCAAGCACGAAAATTTGTAAGTCTACAACTGTACCTCATGGTGTTTCACTAATAAAAATTTTTTAAAAAGAGGTTCCTTTAGGAGGTACAGCTGGAGTCCTTCCTCACTATCTGGTTAATGAACCCCTCCCTGCAGTTGCTGGGTATCCCAATACCTAGTGGTTCAAATCTCTTCTCCAGAGAATTCTCCTCAATGAAGCGGCCACCTCATATAGGAAAGTATGTCTTCTAGGGAAGACAAGAGCACCAGTGGTGACTGGTGGGGGTCAACAAAGCAAAGCCTTTAGCTTCAGCTGGGAAATACGTGTTGCAGCTCCTCTGAGGTCAGGAGTCTAGACTTCATCTGAACCTTACTGTTTACTCACTTCTCCATCATGCATCCCTCACTCCCTAGGGTACACCTAAGGATGTTTCCCCATGAAAGGCCTGGCTCAGGCTCTGTTTCTGCCCTATACCTCCAACCTACCTAAGTCATTGCCTCTGGGACTGTCAGAGTAAGGAACTCTGTAGAAAAGAGCTTACATGTGAATTGGGGCTGGCTCTGTGAAGCTCTGATCTCTTACCAGTGTTTTTGCCCCAATGGATTTTGGGGGAGGACTCTGAAAATCCTGCTAACTTTATTTAATTTAGTTAATTAATTGGGCTGGAGCAATAGCATAGTGGTTGGGCATTTGCCTTGCTCGAAGCCAGCCCAGCCGAGCCGGGTTCGATTCCTCCTCCCCTCTTGGAGAGCCCAACAAGCTACCGAGAATATCTCGCCCGCCCGGCAAAGCCTGGCAAGCTACCCATGACGTATTCAATATGCCAAACACAGTAACAACAAGTCTCAAAAAAAAATAGAGACATTACTGGGCCCTCTCAAGCAAAATCGATGAACAACGGGAGGATAGTTAATTAATTAATTTGGGTTTTTTTTTTTTTGGCCTATCCGGCAATACTCAGAGGTTACTCCTGGCTCAGGATTACTCCTGATAATGTACAGAGGATCATATAGGATGCTGGGGATCAAACGTAGGTTCACTGCAAGACAAATGCCCTAAGCACTGTACTATGTCTCCGGCCACTATTTTATTTATTTTTAAATCACTGGTGAGCTATAGAGTTATGAAGTTATTCATTATTACATTTCAGGTATGCAATGTTTCAACACCAATCCCATCACCATTGTCTAGTTCCTTTCACTACTGTTTCTAGTTTTCCTCCAGGCTCACTAACTTATTTTTAATTTTTCCTTTTTATTAAATAACTATGATTTACAAAGTTATTAATTACTGTATTTTAGACATACAACATTTCAACACCAACTTACCACCAGTGTCAACTTCCTTCTATGTTCCCATATTTCCTCCCCAACCCAACCTCACCTTATCCCCGCTTGCCAACTCAACAAGCACATTACAAACTTTCAGTGGTTTTCAGTTCTGTTGAGTCTGTGTTTTGGATATATGGCTATTCCACTCACCCATATCACCAGTATAACTAAAGTCCTGATGCCTAATCACCCATTACTTCCCATTCTCTTCTTTGAGTCCCACTAACTTTATTAAAACAGCCTAGTATTGGAATAAAGACAGACCTACTTACTTTAAAACAGACCCAAGTCACACAGGAAGTCCAGTTTAGACCCACCCATTGCCAGACTCACTCACTCCACACTCCCTGAAGGAGCAGGGTGAGCTCATTAGATCTGTCAGTGGCACCTTCTGGCACAGTGGGTATTTTTAACTGCACGGCACCTACTGTATCCCTGTGCATCTTGAGTGAGGTCTATGAATCACCAGAGAGATTGACACGGTGTGACAAAGGGCACCCTTGCTCTTTTTAAGTAGCATTTTTAAAAAATAATAAATATTTAGAGTTGAGAAGAGAAAAATTTCAGTTTTTTTTTTTTTTTTGGTTACAACTTGTGCAACACACTATCTGAGACCTAAGAGCTGGGTGACCTGACCAAGGTGATTTCTGGTCCCCAGATTGTATCACTGAGAATGAAAGATACTAGGACAGGGCTGGAGTGATACCACAGCAGGTAAAGTGCTTGACTTGCACACAGCAGACAACAGACCCAGATCCAATACTTGGCATCCCATATGGTCCCCTGAGCACTTCCAGGAGTAATTCCTGAGTGCAGAGGCAGGGGTAAACCCTGAACATACGTGTGTGGCCAGGTGTGGCCCCAAAACAAACAAACAAAGATATGAGTATTCATGTTAGGCAAAGGCTGAGTAACTCAGTAGTTCATGTTCCTAAGGGACCATAGTTGCTCTTAAAAATGCAGGGCATGCTTCCAGAGTAATCACTGTCTACTGGGATCTGTACGAGAACAGAGAGGACTGACATTGGCTGATTGTGCACAGACAATCTTTTGGGCCCTCAGACAATCATAGTTGTTTCAGATGTAATCTTTACTGTGTCTCTCTGAACCAGTTAACTTCCATCTTTCCCCTGCTTTTCCATTCTGGCAAAATAAGGATGATAATGTGGTTCACAAGGTATTCGAAATATCAAGTCAGGAAGTAATATGAAAGGGTCCTGTAAACTGTATGTTGGGTAGTTTACAGTTTTTCAAGGGAGACTTTAGGAGGGACCTCAGAGCCTCCAGCATCTTCCCTGTCACCTCAGTAGGGCTGGGAGTAGAGTATAGTCAAGCCATACCCCACAGTGACCTGGGAGAGGAAGTGCCTCAGAGTACTCATCCTCTTCAATACAAGTTCCCATGTCACTTTATTCTCATTCTCTGTGGAAGGGTGTGTGTGTTTGATTGATGCTCCCTGTTGTTGGTGCAGGGAGTTACATAATTGTATGGGACTGGTTGGGGATAATCTATGTTTTGACAGTGAATTAAGTGTGGGTCTGATCTACTATCAAGATTCTCCTCTGTACAGGGAGGAGGTACTCTGGTGATGGGTGTGGTGCTGGAATTATGTGCATGAGAAACCATCATTAACATCATCATAAACCATGGAATCTCAATAAAAATTAAAAATTAAAGAAGAAAGGCTTTCCTTTTATCCCTGGGAAATCTGGATGCTGATCCATACCTGCAACCTAGGAAAGCAGCTGGGAAGCTACTCCATCAAACCCTGGCTTATAATTCTCCTGGCTGGTCCAGGAAAGATTTCTGTCTGCTTTATCCATGAATGGAAGTTTATTCGAATTTCTCAGGTCCTCTGAAGCAGAAGACACTCAAGCAATCCTATCTAATTGATAGCAGCCTCTGAGCTCTCAGCTAGCAGCTGAATCAGCTAGTAGCCATGACCCTGGCCTGATGGCCAGTCCAGTTTAACCTTCTGATGACTCCAGCCAATATCTGATGGCAGCTATTTGAAACCTTACTTGGCAAATACAGGCAAGGACTTTCAGAAAGAACCGTGTCTCTGTGGCTATCTACATAAAGATCGTGGGTACTGAGATAGGCAGTATCTTCCTGAAGGGTGCCAGGATGCTTCTCCCCCAACTCTAACATTTCAACCTTCAAACAACCTCAAAGGACCTATGAGTTCCAGTTGGAAACCAAGACCACAGTCTATTTCCATTCCTAAAACATCTCATTTTATTTATTTATTTATTTATTTATTTATTGGCCACATCTAGCTGTGCTCAGGGGTTACTTCTTTTTTTTTATTTTATTAAAAAAATTTTAATAGTGAGACATCATGAGGTACAGTTGCAGACTTACACATTTTTGTGCTTGGGTTTCAATTATACAATGATCAAATACCCATCCCTCCACCGGTGCCCATTTCCCACCACCACGGATCCCAGTATCCCTCCCACCCCCCCATCCCCCCCATCCCACCCTGTCTCTGTGGCAGGGCATTCCCTTTTGTTCTCTCTCTCTTATTGGGTGTTTTGGTTTGCAAAAGAGGCAATGGGTGACAATCATGTTTAGTCTATAGTCTACTTTCCACATGCTTCTCCCATCCTGGGAGGATCCTCCCAACACCTTTATTTGGCGTTCCCTTCTTTATCTGAGCTCCCTTTTCCCCTAGTATGTGTGGTTGGCCTTCAAGCCATGGAGTAAAATTCCTGGTACTAATCTCGGTCAATCTTGGGTGTTAGTCTCTCAGGGGTTACTTCTAACTGTATGCTCTGGGATTATTCCTAGCAGGCTTGGGGGAACAATATGGGGTGCCAGAGATTGAACCTGGGTTGACTGTGTGCAAAGCAAATGCCTTCACTGCTGTAATATTGCTCTGATCCCTAAACCTCTCGTTTTAAAGTTTGAAAATGTGTGTGTGTGTGTGTGTGTGTGTGTCTGTGTGTGTTTAAGGAATGAAATGGGGTGGGGAATGGGAAACTGGGAAATAACATTGGTTGCAACAGCTAACAAAGTTTGAGAGAATTCTGTAAGAGAGACCACAAGTAAGTTTTGGTTGATTTAGAAAAGTGAAATAGGATTCCAGCAGCTTTTTTCCTCTAACTCCTAAGGAAATGATAAAAACAGTAAAACAACTGAGCAAGTGAACCAGATTTACCAGTAAGGGCCAAATAAGGTCATAATCTAATGACATAAGGATTCAAAAAGTGGTGACAGAGGGGAAAAAATAATTCCAAAAAGTGATGGATTGAAGCATACCTCCTACACAGGTTCTGGTGAGTCAACCGAATCCTGAGAATTCTACACAGAGACATATTCTGGAGAGAAGTGTCATTTTATTTTTTTTTTCTATTGGGGTGGGGGGGTAGTAGGAGAGAAAGTGAGAGAAGTGAAGTAGCTATTGAAAGGAAGAGAGAAACGATTTCTCAGATAAAAGCAAAGCCTTCAGGACTCCACAGAGAATTGGGAGAACAATCATCCCTGCCCCAATTCTCAAACTATAAAAGTGGACAGAAAATAAATATATTTGGGGTAATTTTCCACAGAATATACCCTGTATAAACATAGCTCTCCACACTCAACCTGTGAAACTATATCGCAAAAACTAAAACAAAATAAAAAGGTTGTTAAAAAAATTCTAAAAGAAAATGTACTTCAAAATAACAGATCATGAATACTGCCTTTATTATTTCAATGAATGCAATAAAACAGGAACTGAAGGTGAGTTAGTAAATCAATATTCTGAAATGAAAGCAAAATTAAGACGACCAATTCAGGAGTGAAACCACCATGAAAGATTTGATAAAGATATCACCAACAAGAAATAGTAGGAAATAGAAGATAGAGGGCTGAAAATCAAATTGCTACCAGAAAAGATCTTAAAATGATCACAATGATGTAAAAATTAAATACAAAGATATTCATGCAATTACAAAGACGATAATAAAAATTGTGTACAAAGAAAACCAGTGTAAAGAAACTTGGAGTGCCTGAAAAAATGAAGAAACTCATTTGAACATCCTAAAATCTTCCAGTTAAAAATAGCCTTTGCAAGCCAAACACATACACATACACAAGCATGCTCCTTTATCCTTGTAAATTACATGCAAAATATTTACTACAATGAAACAGTCAAAATAGTCAGCTGCAAGATAGTGAAGGAATCACTGGTGATTTAGGAAGTCAGTGGGTATCAGACTATCAGCCTCTGAACATAATTAAGAACCGAAAAGCACTTCACAGCGTGAGGCCCTCTTTAGAGAAAGCGACCTAGAGTTTCCTGGCAGGGAAGCAAAGGAGGTGGGAAAGGAGGACAAACTTTCGACCTGGGCAGTGAAGGAGACTCAGACCAGCAATGCCTGACATGAAGGCAAGACACAGAGGGGATTGCACCTGAGAAGAGGGTTGCGCAGAAGACAGCCTGCTAACCAGAGGCTGAACGTAACACACAGACTCAGAATCACAGCTGCTGAAAAGTAAAACAAGAGTGCCTGCAGTTTCCAGACTAGAGACCAAACCTCAAACAGCATGCAGACCTGTATGTGCATCCAAATAGACCCTGTATTGCATAATAATAATTTAACTGAGAAGGACCTGAGCGTGTAGTGGTCTCAAGCCATGGGAACTTTTCCCAAGCCTCATAAAACTCCTATAGGGAAATTCCATCATGTATGAACGAACTCATGATATAAAAATCAGAAAATGTCCAGATAGACAAGCTACCCCATATAAGAGTCAGCAAAAGAAAATAAAAATTTACTTAGAGGATCTAGAATAAATAAAGTAACTAATATTATTCTAATGTGATTAAGTCAATAAACTTAGGAAGAAATAAAATACCCCAGGCTGAAAAATATGAGATGAGGGCTGAAGAGGTGGAACAGGGGTTAAGGCTCTTGACTGCATGTGGTTGACACTAGTTTGATCCCTAGGGACCACATAAGGATCCCTAAGCACTGCCAGGAGTAAGCTCTGAGCACAGTGCCAGGAGTAAGTCCTGAGCCCTGTGTGCCCCTCCCCCAAATAAAAATAAGTCAATAGATAAACTGATAAATCTGAGCTGAAGTAACCTAGGCTACTTCCCCCAATCCCATATTACTGCATCCCCTCTGAAACACCACCCCTACTCCCTTCTCCTTTGAGGCAGAATGACCTTATCTTTACGGCCCACAAAGAAGATCCTTTTTCCTCATCACCTCTCCTAAGATTCCTTCCAGGAGCCCCAGGTAGAGTCAATGCCTCTGCCCCTTGAGGCCCCAGTGAACTTTTTGCTCCACTTCCCTTCACATATTCATCTGTATTTTCTCTGTCTACACTGTGAATTTCTTGAAGGGAGATTTTTGGGTTGTTCTCTATTGGGAGTAGATGGTAAATGTCAACAATAATCATTCCTTGGTAATGAAATTTTACATCAGTAAATCTATTATTCTTTAGAGAAGGCAAAATTATATAGGGTTTTAAAACTGAGACAGAAAGAACAATAGTCTTAAATACCACAGGTAAAAACAGCCATTGCCATGGGAACCCTTGAGAAGTTTGCAGCCTGGAAGGAACAAATATAAACTCAGGTGTGGGCTGGATGGCAATCAACAGGACCCTTCCTTATTAAAGAGCTGCTTTGAGACTGTTGACTACAGAGCTCCTCAATCTGTAGCCCACCCTTGTTTCTTCCTCCTGCAAGGAAGCACAGGTAACTAGAAGCCAGGGCTCCCTCTGAATAGAACCTGGAAAGAAAGTAGGGGGTACCTTCCTAGGGCAATTTTGCACCCAGTTGTGGGAACTTGAGAATGAAACCAGGCAGAAGCCAGAATTAAGAAGTGGGAGAGGGTAGGAAGAGGAGGAGACTCCTTCTAGGGTGAATTCACTGAAGGCTCCTAATATCAGGAGAAGTGCTCCTAACCTTACCACCTGGGAGTATCTGTGTCTGGGCTCCTTCTGCCCTGTTCGTCTTCGAAACCCCCACCGCAGGGGCAAAGAAAGTTCACTTCTCTCAGTGTGTCACTGGCACTTAGGTCCCTGAGAGGGACAACAGTATGGAGGAATGCTGGGTGGGCTGGTGGACAAAGACTTTTCTCCATTTAGGGGAGTTTTGCCAGCCTTGGGGGGGGGGGGTTGTATATAAACCGAGGTAAAAGAGTTGGTAAAGATAGACCACTGACCTGGATGAGATACCAGAGCTAAAGATGTTCATTGAAAAAAAAGTAAAAATAAATAAATACACTCCAAGGCTTGGAGACCAGCCGCACATGCTAGGGAAAAAGGCAGCTCAGATAGAGAAGGGAGCACCAAATAAAGGATGTTGGGAGGATCCTTCCAGGGTGGGAGATGCATGCTGAAAGCAGACTATAGACCGAACATGATTGCCCCTCAATGCCTCTTTCGCAAACCACAGCACCCAAAAGGAGAGAGGGAACAAAAGGGAATTCCCTGCCACAGAGGCAGGGTGGGATGAGGGGTATGGGGGGTGGGAGGGATACTGGGATCCGTGGTGGTGGAAAATGGGCACTGCTGGAGGGATGGGTACTCGATCATTGTATAATTGAAGCCCAAGCACAAAAATTTGTAAGTCTTACAACGTACCTCATGGTGTTTCACTAATAAAAATTTAAAAATAAATAAATAAAGGAAGATTGTGTAAAATAAATAAATAGATAAATATATGCTTGTGTTTGTGTGACACTTCTTTCGCAGCTTATAAGGAGCTCACACTTCTTTTTCAAAGGAAACTCAATTTTCTTAGAGAACAGAAGGGAAATTTGGGAGGAAATAGATCAGGTACCCTAGAGCTTCAACTCTCCCCAGTCTGAGAAACAGGTTTCAGTGAGGAAGCAGAACAGATGAGAAAGTGGGAACCCTTAGATGTGGTCATCAGCCCTGGGTGCTGAATGGGGAAAGGCAGACAGCTTCTCACTTTAGACCTTTCTACTACCAACTGCATGTGACTTTGATCACGTGTTTCAATAGTCACAGCAACAATAATCAAGCATATTGTTTAAAACCCAAACCAAGGCATATCCTCCTTAACTGGGACCTGTTAAATAAGCCAAAGAGAGAAAAATGTGTCTAATGACACTGATGAGCGTGATGCCCAAGAATACTTTTATATACTCTGTGTATATTATCAGACTCATTATTTTTTCTTTCTTATGAGTATCAAAGACTCAGCTTTTAAGGGGGAAGGGGGCAATGAATTTGTTCCTAAAACAATAAGGTCCAGGGGCAGCTCTGGAGCTTGATCCATGGTCTCAAAGAGCTCAGTCAGCTCCAGGCTCATTGCCTAGCAGGATGCGGAGGCCTGCTGCAACGGACAGACCCGAGTGCCCGTGGTCCCGGGACTGAGAAGGTGGATCAGCTAATGCATGATGGGGAGGGAGAACGCATTGGTCTGCAGGCTTGAGTCATGTCTTTACCCTTGTTCCAAAATGTGCACCAGTGCCCTTTGACTGAACCTTATTGGTTGACTAAAACTGATAGTTAGGTAGCCATGGGATCCCCAAGGAAAATTAGTTGAGGGCAGAATGGATATTGATGGATTAACTCAATGTTGAACACCCATCCTATACACACATGTGATATGATTTTAAAGGACAGAAAAAGGAATCATTTAAGTTTGGGTTTAGTAGGGGAGGAGCATTTTTAGTTTTTTGAGTAGCTGACAAACCTAAAAGAAATGACTCATTATTATGTACCCAGAACATTCTCTCCAGGATCAGTTGTCATAAAATTCGATTTTGCTTTAAAAAGAAAAAATAAAGAAAAATCCAGTCTTAAGCAGAAGAAGGCAAAAATGGCTGAAAGGCTCCCAGAATCTTATAATAAGTTCTGCCCGAGGACCTTAGTTGTGAGGAGGGTGACAGGGAAGACCACCTACAATAGTATGCACATATATGAGTGCATAGATTTGTCCCGACAAATGTGCATGACTTATTGCCCTGCCTTCTCCAAAATCACCTCATATTCTTTCTCACTACATTTCCTGATCCAAAAAATCACTGTCTAGTTTCTATAACCTTAGATTTAATTTTCCCTTTCTAGGACTGTTGAAAAATAGAATCATGGAGTGCCAGGGACCTGCCCCGGTAAGCAGGGTTGAAGCAGAGGCACTGTGGAGGATTAAGAAAAGGAGACAGAAAGAAGAGAGAGAGAGAGAGCGTGAGGTCAGGGGCTAAGAGTTTCATGGACTGAGAGCTATAACCATCCTTCATGTTCGATATTTATCGCTTTGAACCAGGAATCACTAGAAGAAGAAGAACAACAGGTTTTTGATCAATTGCCTAACTTTTCTAATCTACTGGGGCTAAACTTACACACGTCTGATGACCTCAGGAGATCAGGATAAATATCTTTATAAAGGACTTATCTACAGGAATTGTTTCCTCTGGGATGAAGAGCAGAGAAAGAACAGTCACAAAACCCTTGCCTCAATGATTATTCAGATACCAGAGCCAACTTTCCAGACATCAAGTTTCTGTTTTCTGCCTATTCTGCCTTTCCCCTCATCCTATCAACCATTTGTCCCCAGAAATAGGGAATGGACTCCTTTTTGTCCCACAGCCACTCTTTTTTGATTCCTACATCACCCCTGGACTCTTTTTCTCCGTAGGTCTGTTTCTCTCCTTTCCTCACCCTCTTCCTATTTTTTCAGGCCCCATCATGGGGTTGATATGGGCACTACCCGGTGACCTGGCTTACATATCTTTATCAAGCAACCAAGAGAGATCCATCTAATTTTTAACTGACAATAGAAAATTCCGGAAGATAATATTTTCTGGTCTAACTCAAGCCATGTCAAGTGGTGTGCCATATCAGCTCTGATCCTAGAGTGCAATTTGTGAATGGAGAGCTGGGTGCAGATCTTAGAAAAGGGAAAATCTATTGCACAGTAAACATTGCATCGCTGGGTGCATATGCTGCCTGAGCCCATATGCTGCTTGCGCCCATGTGGCCGAGCACACGTGGTGCCCGAGCACATGTGTTGCCCACATCTCCCCTATTGAGATTTGTACTTTCATGCTTTCGTGTCTAATGCTAGGATGTGTGTAGGGGCTCTCTCTGCCCTTGGAGAAGCCCATGTTCTCTCTTGAGTATGTTTCTCTCTCTCTCTCTCTCTCTCTCTTTCTCTCTCTCTCTCTCTCTCTCTCCCACACACACACACACACACACACACCCCTTAAAAATCCTCCAAATAAAATCTATTTATTTAAAAAAAAATCTCATCACTGTAAGTATCTCATGAGCAGTGGGCCTCTGTTGTTCATTGGAAGGGTGATCTATAACAACTCTTCAACCTCTGGTCATGGACTGGTGCCGATCTGCAGGTGTAAAAGGCTGAAAACCACTAGTTTAATATTGCTAATCTGTGGATTGGAATGCAAGACACCTTCCACTCTGTGGGTGTTTCTAAAAGGCTGAAGAATGCTGATCTAGAAGGTCTAGTCAGAAAGCAACTTAATGGAAAAGTTAAAGTTTTGCTGAAAAGAAATATCCTACTCTGTCTTCTTGGCAGCAGTAGGGATCTTTAAACATAGTTTGCCAGCTAAGTGCATGGCCAAACAGGCTCAGTAGGTAAACTACATAACAAACACAGGAGGCAGACATAGTACCCCATCTAATATCTGAGAAAGAAGGGGCTCTCTTCAAAGGAGTAGGTCACAGGAATATCCAAGAGCAGTTCCCAAGCTTTGTTCAGAAAGGAAGGCCTGAATCCACTGTGATAATTAGCTGATTATCTGTTAATTATTCATTTCTAATTAATAACTGTCTATTCCCAGAGCTGTTCCCTAAGACTTGGGCAGAGGTACTGAGGGCATGAAAGAGATTAAAGGCGGGGTGCTGCTGGCATCAACCTCAACAGTGTCTATCTCTGGATTGATGGTTAACCTTGGCCCATAGAATCACGGGAGTGAATAAGTCACAGTCTTAATCTCAGTAGCAGATCACCTGACCTCTAGAAGACAGTTATTTCAAAATCTTTGGATGTACAGGAATATTGGTTGGGAGTAAAAACTTCAATCGGCTGCTTTGATTGAGAGCTAAGAGCCTTGAAGAAGAGCTTCTCTCAAATGTGCCTTTATTCACAGAAAAGAAAACATTAGCTTTCCTGTATCCTGTTCTAGGAAATCAAACATCTTGCCCAGTACCAGTGCTGCCACTCCTAATAGTGTTTGTTGCCCTGAGTGGGTTCTGTAATACTTCCATGCCTGTTTCCTTATATGTAAAAACATGATTAATAACTACCCCTTTGGGAATCTATAAAGATGTAAAGCCCCCAATCAACCCATTTAAAAAATAGACAAAGGACATGAAAAGTCACTTCTAAGCTAAATATCTAAGAGCATTGCATTTGCTCAATGCATTTGATGGTTTGGGTTGGTTTATTTTTGCTGTGCAGTGGATCAAATATATAAGGCAAGAGTTTTGCCTCTGAGTTCCATCCCTGGCTAAGATTGATGAATTTTGACAATTAGCAGATAATATAGGTGAATCCTATACCTTTGGATTCACCAAGATGCTAAAAGCAAACTTAAATCATTTTCATCATTATGGAAAATCTCTTCATATTCTGCCCAGTTGTCACCCCTCTATTCTCCACCTCTTAGTTGACTAAATTTCTGATTTTTCTATTTTTAATTTTTATTAGTGAAACACCATGAAGTACAGTTGTAGACTTACAAATTTTTGTGCTTGGGTTTCAGTTATACAATGATCAAATACCCATCCCTCCAGCAGTGCCCATTTTCCACCACCACGGGTCCCAGTATCCCTCCCACCCCCCATCCTCCCCATCATCCTGCCTCTGTGACAGGGCATTCCCTTTTGTTTTCTATATCCTTTTGGGTACTGTGTTTTGCAAGAGAGGCATTGAGTGGCAATCATGTTTGGTCTATAGTCGACTTTCAGCATGCTTCTCCCATCCTGGGAGTATCCTCTCAACACCCTTTATTTGGTGCTCCCTTCTCTATCTGTTTCCCCAACCACACATGCTAGGGGGAAAGGGAGCTCAGATAAATTTCTGATTTAAAACATTTTAAAAATGTGATTGTAGTTTAGGTATCATGTAGTTTATGTTAGCATTAAATGTGCTTATATTTAGATTTTGATGCACAAAGTTTTTCTCTTTCATCATCGCCGAACCCATTCTGGATTCTATCACCACAGATTTGTCTTTGGCCACTGACGAATTGCCTAGAAATTAATGGGAGGCACTTACCCAGCATAACAAATGTGAAATTTATTCATCCAGTTGTTTTTGAATTTAGTCCATTGTTTGAAATTAATGGATATCTTCATCCTACAGAAAATTTATTTACCCATTCTCAAGTAATGGCCATGAGGATTAATTTTCGGCTTAGGGTTATTTATGAATAAAGTTACTCATAAAAATAAAAATTCTCAAAATAATAAATAAAACTCATAAAAATTTCTAAACATAGCATTTTATGGGAAAGTAAGGGTGAAATTACTAGATTAAAGTGGGATGTATATATGCTTAACATTGTAAGACTGTCACTTTTTCCAAAATGGTTTTACCATTTTGGATTCCCATTGACAGTCATTCCACATCCTCACCCCTCTCCCTCCTTTCTTATTGTAGGTCAAACTTTAGTTGTGGGGAGTCTTAATAACAGAAATAGCATTTGCAACTCCCTGGCTTTGTCTTACCAAGGCAAGATAATGGCATGCTCTCCCTCTGGGTGGTGCATGGATGAATGAATAAAAATAGATTCAGAGACCAGAGAGATAGTAGTGCTCTTCTGGAGTGTGCCATCCCATCGGCACCAAATATTTCTTCATGGTGGTTTCCATTTTTATTTCCAAGAGGACTAAGACAATTCAGGCTTTCATATGTTTAGTGGTCACATACACAGTAGCTTCTTTGATTAAGTGTTCCTGTGTGGTATTTATTGATTACTAAAATGGTTTCATTCTTAAAAGGAAGAGCATGGGAAGCTCCTCTGTGGGCTGGCATCGGGCTTGTGCATCAGGGCTATTCCTTTGATGGTTAACACAGGATGCAAAAACATCCATCTGTCTGGACCTCTTCCCCTCAAGGAACTGGGTGCTCTTTGCTCCTGATTATCTGAACCCCCAGAGCTCTCTGCCGCCCCAGCTCCTCTCTTCTCTCTTCTTTGCCTAGGGACTTATCCTGCTGCAATTCCCCCAACATACCCCCTACACACACACTTCCACCCCCAGGTGGTCCTGCCTTTCCAAGCCATGTCTGTTGCCTGGTTACCTTCACACCCACTGGCCCTGGCAGATTCAGTCCTGCCTCACCTCCCAGCTCCCCCTGCCTCAGGGCCAGGCATCTAGAAGCTCTGGGCAGTCTAGGGGTTCGATGGTATTGATTCAACACCCACTAACAGCAGTTGCTGCAGAGACTGGGTGATCTAGTTGTCTGGCTGTCAGGCTCATGTTTTCCTTTTAAGTTAAGTACTTTGCTGAGACTTTTTCCCCTGCTAATGGAAAATATGAAAAAAAGAAACTATTTGTCACTACTCTAAGTGGGAAGAGGAAAAGAACTGGTGTGAGCAGTCACAACTGCCACCTTCACTTTTCATCAAAGCTCACTGTCCCCACTTCCTGCACCATTCTGCCCAGCCTGGCTCTCTCCTTTCTTATTGGAGATCAAACTTTAGTTGTGGGGAGTCTTAATTTTTTTTGGAAATAGGATTTGCTTCTCCCTGGCTGTGTCTTACTAAGGCAAGATAGTGGCGTGCTCTCCCACTGGGTAGTGGATGGATGAATGAATAAACCTAGATCCAGGAACCAGAGAGATAGTATACTGAGTAGGGCACTTGCCTGCATATGGGTTTGATTCCTGCATCCTATATGGTCCTGGTGCACCACTAGGAGTAATTCCTGTGTGCAGATCCAGGATTAACCCCTGTACATAATTCAGTGTGACCCAAATCCTCCATGTTCCCCCCCAATAGATTCATAGGCAGACAGTACAAATATTACATATACTATAGGCTTGCATGTAGCTGTGTCAGTTGTGATCCCGGTTCAAATCTCTAGCACCACATATGGTCCCCTGAGCACTATGAAATGTTGACTCCTGAGCACAGTAGCCAGGAATAGCCTCATGCGTGCCACAGGGTGTGGCTCAACTCCCATCTCTCCCCAATCCCCACATAGATTCATAACCAGGACTTTTCCTGGTAACAGAGCCCATCCCTAGTATGTGGGAGACTTTTGAGTTTGATTCCTCAAGTTACACTATCACTTTAAGCACCAAAGCTTAGCCATGATAATCTCAGTACTGCTGAGTCTGAGCAGCCCTCCATCACCAGGCACAAACTATAAACTGTCAGTCTCATACCACCCGGCTGAGCAGGCTGAGAATGGGACCCAACCCCTCACCCAAAGCACCTCTGTGGTGCCCTGAGAGAACACATGAGCAAAGACTGACTAACATTTCATCAACCCACATTGACATTCCTCACTAAGAACTATAACTTCTGCAGCTGGAACCAAGCAAACACATCCGGTGTTTGCTGCCACCAAGGGCCTGGAATTCTCAGGTTAGTCAAGTTGCTAGGTTATGCCAACAATCTTGAAGTATCTGTCATGGGAGCCAGGAAATGGGTAGATCTGGAAGGCTTTCCAGCTTTCCAAAGCGACAGAACTAGACCCAAAACACTTCTGTCTTAAAGCTTCTTATAGCAAAGAAACGAATTTCTCCTGAACTTCCTGGTGTTTTAGTTGGAAATGGTCTACTTACGTCTTCTTACGGATTCTCTGTTTGATGCCCGCAGTTGAACTACCTCTAGAATGAGATACAAATTTCCTTGAACTAGGAGACAACTCAAAGGGCTAGTGCACATGCTTTACATGTAGAAGGCTTGAGTTCTTCCCCTAGCACTACATGGTCTCCCAGTACCAGCCAAGAGTGGTACCGTGTTTCCCAAATACAAAGCTGTGAATAGCCTCTGAGCACTCAGGGTATTGCCCAAACAAAAACACAACTCTCAAACAAGAAAACTTTCATAAGTTTGGTCTTAGCTGTCCAGAGGGTTTTCTGAGCTCCTGACATATGATGTCTTGGCATCAGCAGCAGAACTTGTGGAAATCCTCTTTGGTCTTGACAGATCTTATTGGGCTGCCCCTCACCGAGTACAGCAACTAGCATTATCTCACTGGAGAACTTCACCCCTGTAGTCCTCCTTGCCCAAGAGTCCCCAAAACATCTTCCTTGCTTCTGCAGACTCCAACATCTTCTTGGAAAAACTGCTGCTCCTTTCTCTCCTCATTACCATTCTGCAGCATTTACCAAATTCAGCTCTGGGTAGGAGCAAAACAATTCTTAGAGTTGTAAGGTCAGTAACAGAAATCATAAGCAATGTAGAGAAGAAAGGAGGGGGCACCAAAAGGCCTTAAAGTACCACCCATAAGGGGATCTTATAGCTCAGTGATAGCAGGGACTCCATTCACACCTAAACCTACAGAAACAGTGCCCCCACCTGTTTCTGCTTCACACACTCCCATTGCTGCTAATGCACATAGCCCCTCCCTATCTGCGACGTGGCCTGTGTTCAGCCCAGCTCCTCCAGCACTTATTGCTTCAATAGGTCTCCTAAGAGTAAATAGCTGGGATTCCAATGGAGGCATGAGACAGATTGAATTTTTCTCCCAAATGACTGCAGAACGATTTATAGGCCAAATGCTCTTCCAGAGCCTTGTAATTGCCTTGTCAAGAAAGAGGTGGTGGTAGTGGTAGTTTTGGGAAGGAATGGGGATGGAGAGTCTTGTTTCCTTCACCGTGAACTTGGGAAGGTCCTTCAGGTGTCCTGAGTGTGTGGAGTGAAAGGAATAGTGCAGGAAATGATGGCTGAAGTTTTCATTTGTCAGGTTCTGGGTCTTGGAATTAAGCCCTGCTATTTCCAAGATATCTGAAAAAGACATATGCTGGTCCAAAGTTCCACCGAATCTCTATCATTATCAGCATCTAAAACCAGACACCTGTATGAAAACAAAAACCCTGCAGATGATGTCAACCCCACCTGTGTTAGGGTATACCGAACTTGAAAGTCTTCTGAGTTCAATGACAAAGTGAAGAGGAGGAATCTGTGTCCTGTTCAAATTTTGATCCAAAGAAGCTGGGTAATATGAGGACATATAGTTACATGGCCCTAAGTATTGGGATAGTTTATTATGAAAAATATGAATAAAGCTTATTGGTTTTTGTTATGTTCAGTGAATTTCAATAGTGATAGAATAATAGTGCATATAAAGTGGATGGACATCTCTCCTCCCTGGTGTTCCTGGGAATGTCACTCTCTTGCTCTTTTTTTCCTTTTGGGCCACAACTGGCAGTGCTCATGGATTACTCCTGACTCTGTTCAAGGATCAGTCCGGCACTACTCAGGGGACCATATGGGGTGCCAAGGATGAAACCTGGACCAGCTCTGTACAAGACAAGAGTGCAGAGTTCTGTGTCTTACCCAAAACTCTCTCCCAGCACCAATTGGGGGCCACTTACAAAGAAGTGTGGTGCATACAAGAATTTTAATCTTTTTTTTTCCTTTTTTGGTCATACCCGACAATGCACTAGGGCTACTCCTGGCTTTGCACTCAGAAATTACTCCTGGTAGTGCTCAGGGGACCATATGGGATACTGGGAATAGAACCCGGGTCGGCTACATGCAAGGCAAACACCTTACCCGCTGTACTGTGGCTCCAGCCCAAAGAATTTTAATCTTAATGTATGTTTCTCTCAAACACATAAGGAAATCCAAATTAGGCTAACTCTTTCATCTACTGTTCCCTCTTTTCTAATCTCCTAAAATTCCTGAATGCATTTTATTCTCTGCTCCAACAAAACTCTTTTTCCATGCTGTCTTTCCCACCACTTTGGTCATATGAACTCTTCTCTCCAAAACCCATCTCAAGCCTTATCCATCTTTAAGGTGGCAGTGAAGGAAGTGAGAAGCTGACTGCTACCAAGAAGTAGCCTGAAGTTGTGAAGGCTTATGCAAGTTGCAAAGTTAAGAAGAGTCACCTCAAAGCCCCCCACCCCCCAAAAAATGGGAGGGAAGAATCCACTGTCAGTGAAACCCAGTTCTAGTCAGAGGGATTGGTAGCTATTCCTAATCTGATACGCATTTCAAAAGGACAGTATACCAGAGGATATATTCAGCAGCAAAACCCAGGATTAAAAGAAAAGGAGGATTCTTTTTTTTTATTAAAATTTTTTTTAATAGTGAGACATCATGAGGTACAGTTGCAGACTTACACATTTTTGTGCTTGGGTTTCAATTATACAATGATCAAATACCCATCCCTCCACCGGTGCCCATTTCCCACCACCACAGATCCCAGTATCCCTCCCACCCCCATCCCCCCCATCCCACCCTGCCTCTGTGGCAGGGCATTCCCTTTTGTTCTCTCTCTCTTATTGGGTGTTGTGGTTTGCAAAAGAGGCAATGGGTAACAATCATGTTTAGTCTATAGTCTACTTTCCGCATGCTTCTCCCATCCTGGGAGGATCCTCCCAACAGAAAAGGAAGATTCTTAATGAGACTAGTGGTGACAAAAATTTGGTACCCATTTTTGGTACCCTTTTTAAGGTCTGCAAGATGCCTTAATACCATCCTACTGAAGATGTGCCTCAAAAGTTGTTCAGCCACCACAGAAAGCTCTTCGGTGAACCTGTGATAAATCATAAATCATGGCAAATATCTCTTCGGCAATGTTCTCATCATCCTTACTGAGTGCCACTGAGGCAGAAGATAATCTTCCTGAGGCAGTTGGACAGTGACATACAACCTGTGACAGGACCTATGTCCCTCCACAGAGGTCCTTTATGTAGAATACACCAGAAATTTATCATTACCACCTCAATTTAATTGATGTCAATGGCATGATAATCCACAAATATCACTGATGCTTATTTCAAGAAGCTGTGAAAACTCAGATGACAGGAAAGCAACATCTTGGACACAGACAGAGAGGATAGAGAGCATAGAGCAGCTCAAGGTTGGTGAGAAAGCTGTGGATGCACAAATTCTACCCAAAAAGCAAAGTCATTTCCTAATTCTAGGGTTACCTGAGCTCTGTGTTTGCATTCACAAATGAAATTTCTCACAAATTGGTGTTCTAACTTTCTTATAATGCATCTATTTAAATAATAGATCCATTTAAAAAACAAACAAAACCCCCAACAAAATACTTTCCATGTAAGGAGCTCCTTTTGCATTGCTTGTTCTATCAGGCAAAGGAGCTTTAGGAATTTCTGTTATAATGTGATTGCCAGTCTTTTGTGTTTTGTTTTTGTTTAAATTTATTTGAGGAACCTTGATTCACACTACTGTTAATGATAGGCTTTCATGCAAACAGTATTCCAATACCACACCCTCCATCAGAAGGTCTGCTTCCCTCCACCATTACCTCAATGCCCACACCCCTAGCCCCCCAACTCCTTCCCTTCCCCCATGCTAAACACAGTTCTGCAGACAAGTTCTCTGATTATGTTGTCTTTGGTCATTTGTTGTTTCTTTATTATGTTTCTTTATGTCCCACATATGAGAGAGATCATTCTGTGCCTGTCCCTT
This sequence comes from Sorex fumeus, assembly GCF_029834395.1. Classification (NCBI taxonomy): domain Eukaryota; kingdom Metazoa; phylum Chordata; class Mammalia; order Eulipotyphla; family Soricidae; genus Sorex; species Sorex fumeus. The sequence continues at coordinate 46,766,241 of NW_026606129.1, read as the reverse complement.
TCCTTCTGACTCATCTCACTCAGCTTAAGACTCTCTAGATCCATGGATTGGGAGAATTAATATTGTCAAAATGGCAATACTTTCCAAAGCATTGTACAAATTAATGCGATTCCTATAACAATACCCATGACATTCTTCAAAGAAATGGAGCAACACTCCTGAAATTCACATGGAACAATAAGCCCCCACGAATAGCTAAAGCAATTCTTGGGAAAAAGAAAATGGGAGGAATCAACCTGCCTAACTTCAAACTCTACTAAAAAGCAGTAATAATTAAAACAGCATGGTACTGGAACAAAGGCAGAGCTGTAGACCAATGGAACAGGGTTTAATATACTGACATCTCCCCCCAAACATATGATCATCTAATCTTTGATAAGGGAGCAAGAAATGCGAAGTGGAACAAGGAAGGTCTCTTTAACAAATTGTGCTGGCAAAACTGGATGGCTACGTGCAAAAAAATGGGCTCAGATCTCTGCCTAACACCATGTACAAAATTAAGATCAAAATGGATTAAAGACCTCAACATCAGACCGGAATCCATAAGGTACACTGAAGACAAAGTTGGCAAAACCCTCCATGACATTGAAGCTAATGGTATCTTCAAAGATGTAACACCACTAGCTAAGCAAGTGAAAACAGAGATAGACAAATGGGACTATCCTAAACTAAGAAGCTTCTGCACCTCAAAAGAAACAGTGACCAAAATACAAAGACAGTCTACGGAATGGGAAAGAGTATTTGCCCAATACACATCCGACAAGGGGTTGATATCAAGGATATACAAAGTACTGGTTGAACTCCACAAGAAGAAAACATCCAACCCCATCCAAAAATGGGGCAATGAAATAAACAGAAACTTTCTCAAAGAAGAAATCTGAATGGCTAAAAGGCACTTGAGAAAATGCTCTACATCATTAATCATCAGGGAGATGCAGATCAAAACAACAATGATATATCATCTTACACCACAGAGACTGACCCACATCCAAAAGAACAAAAGCAACTGGTGTTGGCGTGGATGTGGCGAGAAAGGGACCCTCCTTGATTGCTGGTAGGAATGCTGACTGGTTCAGCCCTTTTGCAAAACAGTATGGTCGCTTCTCAAAAAAGTAGAAATTGACCTCCCATTTGACCCAGCTATACCACTCCTAGGAATATACCCCAGAGAGGCAAAAAAGTATAGCTGTAGTGACATCTGCACTTGTTTGTTCATTGCAGCACTGTTTACAACAGCCAGAATCTGGAAAAAACCTAAGTGCCCGAGAACAGATGACTGGTTAAAAAAAACTTTGGTACATGTACACAATGGAGTACTATGTAGCTTTTTGAAAAGATGAAGTCATGAAATTTACATACAAGTGGTACTACATGGAAAGTATCATGCTAAGTGAAATGAGTTAGAAAGAGAGGGACAGACATAGAAAGATTGCATTCATCTGGGGAATATAAAGTAACAAAATAGGAGACTAACACCCAAGAATAGCCAAGATAAGTACCAGGAGGTTCACTCCATGGCTTGGAGGCCAGCCGTACATGCTAGGGGAAAAGGCAGCTCAGATAGAAAAGGGAGCACCAAATAAAGATGTTGGGAGGATACTCCCAGGATGGAACATGCATGCTGAAAGTGGACTATAGACCGAACATGATTGCCACTCAATCCAAACCACAGCACCCAAAAGGAGAGAGAGAACAAAGGGGAATTCCCTGCCACAGAGGCAGGGTGGAATGGGGGAGGATGGGGGGTGGGAGGGATACTGGGATCAGTGGTGGTGGAAAATGGGCACTGGTGGAGAGACAGGTTCTCGATCATTGTATAATCGAAACTCAAGCACAAAAATTTGTAAGTCTACAACTGTACCTCATGGTGTTTCACTAATAAAAATTAAAAAAAAAAACTTTCCAGATCTATCCATGTAGTAGGTTCCCAGTGTCTAGATAACCACTCCATCTATTTTTTATTTCAATCTTTAAAGCTAAAGAAGGGGGTGACTTAAGAGGAAAGAAAACTTAAATAGTACTATAACACTATTAAATTTATCATTAAGAAAAAACTATCTTTACAATGAAACTACAAGGCACTGATAAATTCTATCAAAAATGTAAGGAAGAAATAATATCAATTTTGTGTGTGTGGGAAGTTGGGTCACACCCAGCTGTGCTCATGGCTTACTCCTGGCTCTGCACTCAGAGATCACTCCTGGTGGGCTTGGGGACCCCTTATGGGGATTAAACATGGGTCAGCTGTGTACAAGATATATGTTTTACCTGTTGTACTATCACTCCAATGCAGAATAATATCAATCTTCTATCAGCTATTTCAGAAAATAGAAGAGGGATTTACTCTTATGAGGCTAGCATAACTCTAACACCAAAACCTACCAAAGACATTAGAAAGAAAGAATGCAGCTTTTCAGTCGGGCACCAAAGGGTCTGGAGCCTCTGCTGACTGTAACTGTAACAGAGAACTTGGCAGCCCAGAGGGAATGGTATCCAAAGTGTCATGATGAGCAACTAGAATAAGACTGTCGATGGCTCTGATAATCTGAATTTAAGGGAGCCTCTTCTTTAAAGCATCTCTGTTTATGGTTAGAGAAGCCTTCAGCTATCCAGCATAGAACTGAAGATTCCTTGGATTAAAGATCCAAAAGGTGGGACAGGAGAGATAGTATAGCACTTGTCTTGCATATGGTCAACCTGGGTTTGATATTTGGCATCCCATATGGTTTCCTGAGCCCACCAGGTGTGATTCCTGAGTGCAGAGCCAGGAGTAAGCCCTGAGGACCACCATTGTGGCCCAATTCTACCCCCTTTCCCCACTCCCCAAAAGATTCTGTCAATTGGACACCATATGTGAACAACTTGATCTTTCTCTGTTGGTGGCACTGAGTGCTTGAAATAAAAAATTTCATGTACTATCTATTGTTGTCAGGACACCCAGGAGAGTGTTGATATGATAAATGAAGGAATCTCTTGACAAAATGGATCAAAATCTTGCATAAAACAGAGGAAATACTGAACCAAAGGTTTAAGGATAATATCTATGAGATTTTCAAAACCTGAAAGGCAAATATTTAGGGTGTGTTGCTTTCTGCCACAATGTCAGAGAATAAGTTGCAAGGGACTGAAAAATTCACACAAGATCCAATTCCAACTCTGATGAAAAAAAGAAGAGCTGTTCCTTGAAGACTGATGCCTTCAAGTTTTATATTAATGCCAAGAGAAGAATAGATGTTGGGTATGCTTTGTGATTTGTATGAGACATTTACAGTTATGTTGGCTGTCATTTTCCTCAACACCTTCTGTTCAAGGCAGAAGGTGGACTGGCTAACAGAGAAAATGCATGTCAATAACTCCTCTGCTTCTGCTTTGCACGGTGATGCAAACCAGAAGGAAAGATGTTATCATGAGGGAGTTCTGATTAGGGTCAAGCTGTGTTCTGACCACTACTGACTTGTGGAATTGATGTACAAGTGTTGTTGACCATAAACAATGATCTACCTACCAGTCATGAAAACTCTGTTAACAGACTTTCTACAGATTTGGAGAGGAAGGTGTAGCTATCAGTTTTGCTACTGAAGACAAGAGGATTCTTCATGTGGAAAGTGAGGCTTTCCACAATGTTACTCTAGAGGAAAATTCAATGAATGTAGCTAACCTTATTTAGTTCTTGGGATGAGACAGAAATGGTTGTTTTATATGTTCTCTATTATTGAATATTTTTTTGTGGATGGAAAGATATAAGTGCTGTATAAAATCAACCATTTGGTTAAATGAACATACTTACAGTATTTGTCATAAGCTTCAAACACTGTAAGAAAGGTCTTTGACACGAATTTCTAAAAAGAAAATATTCAAATGTATTTTTTTTAATGTAGGAGTATTGCTATTTCTCCAGCCATTGATTAAGCTGGTTGAACTGGGCATAAACTCCACATTACTTTCTTTTCCCCTCAGAATGTTAATTTTATTTTATTATTATTTTTTAATCCACTATGAGATACAGTTACAAAGCTTTCCTGTTTGAGTTTCAGTCATGCAATGATCAAATACCCAACCCTCTACCAGTGCACATCTTCCATCACCAATGTCCCCAGTATCCACCCCCACTCCGCCCTCCCCATGCCTCTATGGCAGACAATCTCCCCCCATACTCTCTTTTGTACTGCTTGTTATGAATATCATACAATGTTGCGTGGACCCCAAAAGTCCTGATCATTAGGGTCTGGAGAAATCTCTGCAGCGAGCCACTAAGTTCAGAGATTCTTTTGACTGTCTTTGGATCATGGCCATTAAGGAGCTTAAGTAGCAGCTGGAGGCAATTTGTGGGTGTGACCTCCAAGGTCCAATGGGGATAGGGGATGAGAAGGACTAGCCCATCTCCTATTACTTGAGGCCTGAGGTCTGGCATCACTGAACCTGCGTACCTTCACTTCTCATTGGGTTCTGAAAGTTGACTGCCTCTGGGGTTTTTAGGGGGGCAGATTTCAAATACATTTTCTCTTGATGTTTTTATTCAATAAAGTATTTTATTAGAGCTCAGAATGAACTGAATCCTTCACTAAGTTGCAGCAAACAGTCATATCTCAGTAGGTTTAAACCCCTAGAATGTACTATATTGCATATCTTAATGAAGCTTAAACATTAAATAACCTGCATATTCACAATTGCATAAAAATATTTAAAAATACAAACCAACAGTTTTCATAACTTGTCATAAAAGTCCTTAGCAACATATCACTGTCAAATCCTACAAATTATAAGAAGATTTATATTATGGCCAAATAAGGTTTGTCCTAAAAATAGAGGGTCCATTTCATACTCGGAAAGCAATTAATGGCCTGAGAGATAGTTAAAAAGGCTGGAGCAGAGTCCTGGCACTCATGCAGTTAGGACTTCAATCACAAGCAGCATGAGGTCTTCTGAGCATGATCTGGTCCTGCTGACCCCCAACACCACAGGGTCCAAGAAGCACCACATCACTGAGGCTGAACACTAAACTTCCCGGCTTGCACAGCCAACAAAGTATTTCCAAGAGTGATCTCAGGTCTCCTGAGCATGGCTTGAAAAGTCTCTCCCTCCCCCAAACCTCCCCCAAATAATTACTGGATATATTAGTTATCTATGACTACATAAGGAAATTCTCCCAATTCTGGTATTTTAAAGCTATAAACATTTATGATCTCATTGCTTCTGTGGGTGAGAAGCCAGATGCTACTGGACTGGGTTCCCATGAGACTGCAGTCAGGATCCAGCCAAGATGGTTTCATCTGATGATTGGGGCGCAATCTGCTCCTTCCAAGAACACTTGAGCAGCCAGATTCAGTTCCTGCTGAGCAGTTGGACTGAAGTCCTCAGCTCTTCTCTGTTACTGGCCACAGGCCTGCATGAGCACCTCAATAGGGCGGTTCACCACGTGGCTGCCGGTTTTCCTGGAGCAAGCGGGTCAGGAGAGGCACCCTGATAGACAGCACAGATTTTTAAAAAAATAATATAATCACAGAGATGATGTGCCACCAACTCTGCTTGAGCACATTTGTTATGAGTCATCACTAAATGCAGGTCACTGTCAAGGAGAGTCAAAGACGTGAATGCCAGGAGGAGGGACTAGCTGGGGATCACCTTAGAGGCTGTCAACCACATTGTAATTCAACCCAGTAACAGAATCACAGGGAAAAATTGGTGATGTTACAATGAGGAAAAATTACTTTACAAATTTCAACACCCATTCATAATAAAAAAAAAACTTGCTGCAGGGGCTGGTGCAATAGCACAGCGGGTAGGGCGTTTGCCTTGCACGCAGTCAACCCGGGTTCGATTCCCAACATCCCATATGGTCCCCTGAGCACCGCCAGGGGTCATTCCTGAGTGCAGAGCCAGGAGTAACCCCTGTGTATTGCCGGGCGTAACCCAAAAAAGCAAAAAAAACAAAATTCTGCAAATTATAAAGAAATGACAACTTTCTCAATCTGATAAAGGGCTTCTATTTAAAAATAAAAAACTAAATTTAAAGCTAGCATCCCATTTCATGTAAAAGAACAAATAATTTCCCCCTGAGAGCAGGAATGAGGCAAGGCTGTCACTCTTACCATCTCCCATCTCATAATCCTAGAGGTCATAGAAATTGCAATGGAGTAGTAAAAAGAAATACAAAGCATAATTAGGAAACAGAAAAAGTGAAACCATCGTTATTTATAGACTGTGTATATAGAAAATTCAAAGACATCTTCTAAAAATTAGTAAACTATGTTGCCAGGGAGACAGACAGCTCAAGCGGTAGAGCACGTACCCAGCATGTGCAGAACTCTGAGTTTTGCCTCCACACCGCCCTGTCTCTTGAGCACTGCTGAGTCTGAGCATCTAACTCTCAGGTCCACATGGCCCGGCCATGCATCGCCAGGTAAGGCCCTACAATAGAACACATTTGCTGTGTTTATAGGTGGTAGGTGAGTTTAGCAAAGTAACAGAATGTAAGGTCAATATATAAAAATTACTTTTATCTGTAGAGACAGTCACAAATAATTAGTAACAAATTTAAAATATTTTTGTTGGTGGATCGCTGCACTATATCGTAGCAACTGTTTCAGGCATCACTGAATAAAAATAGTTTCTTAAAAATACCATTTAGAATAAGAGCACAGACCATAAGACATTTAGGAATAGATTTAATGGAAGATATTCAAGACCTGCTTTAAAAAACTACCTTCAAATTAGAAGCAAATTAAACATGAGGGACCTAAAAGAGAAGAACCATCACAGGACACTTTTAACAAAGGCCGAAAATGTCATTTAACAAATTTCAACTCTTATTTATGATCTAAAATGTATTTGAGAAAATTGAAACAAAAGGAGATCTACTTTAGTTGTCAAAAACACATTAAATGTTCAGTTACAATCGGGCAGGTGATTAACTACCCCCCAAGCACAGAGCCTTAAAACTACAGCAACCTGTTTTTCTATGTCTTAGTGGTTCTGATTTTGGGCTGTGTTCCCAGCTGACTTTTTCCCATTCTCTTACCTATATTCAGGTAGCAGATGGGCTAGGCAAGATGGTGCCAGAAGGCTTCACTCCTGTGTTTGGCACCTTGGGGTCCTCCTCTCAGCTTGTTCCTAATCAAAAGTCTGGTCCAGCTCTGTCCAGGCATGGAGCCGTCTCCCAAAGACTGGTTGGAACATGTGAAAACTCGCTGCTGACTCACTCACTGGTCAAAGACAGTTTCAGGCCAGCCCAGCATCAAGAGAAGAAACAATACTCCCAACTCTTGATGGAGTGTCACATGGGCACAGAGAGGGCAGGGGTGATGCAGGCCTTTAATACTAAGTGGATGAGAAGATGAACAAATGAGGAATCGCCTTCCTTCCCATTCCCACTCCAGCTAATGGAGTGAGTAAACTAACCCTTCGCCCCTGCTTCCTTTTATTCTCACCCTCACCCGTGTCTTTTCTTTAAGCATAGTATTAGCTGATGCAAAATTTTGTCTTTCTGCCCTGAATTCATTCCAGTAGGGTGCTAGATTGATGTAAATCTGCTAACAATCTTTGCCATCTATCTTTGGTGTTCCTGGGTTCCTCTTGCTCCTTCCTGTCTGCCTCTCCCATTTCATATCTCCTACCAGGGTCAAACAGAAGATTAGACCGTCTTATTTGTGGGTGAAGGTTATTTTCACTATGTCCATCTTAACAGAGCCTGAAGAAATGATTAAAAGAGTAAAAGGTTCCCAGTCCGGGGGATTTGTTTCTGAGAACTGGAACCTGTCCATGAAGCCTTCACGTTTTCTCCACTGACAGTTTCAAGCACCTTCTATTGGAAAATGAAACCAAATTATCACCTGGATTGCTGGATCTCTCCAGCTCAATACTTACTCCCTGGTTTTATGTGAACTCCCTGGCCATCCTTTTGTATACCTTTTAGCTAAAATATAATATTTTATGCTCTCTAATAAGACAAAAGTTTTTTCTAGCAAGCCAGGAGCACATAGTCTAAACAATTCCATAATTATGAGGATCATTTGGGGGAGCCAAGGGCCTTTTTGTTTAGGAGAGAGCAGAGCCCACACAGGGGGCCGGCTTCTCTAAACCATCACAGAAACTTCATGGAGAGCATTTTGTGCTGGCATTGAATTTTTCTTCCTTAAAAGGTGGTGTATCAAACTGCCTCTGGCTGCTACTTAAGCTCCTTAACGGCCATGATCCAGAGACACTCAAAAGAATCTCTGAACCAAGGAACTTGTTGCAGAGATGCCTCCAGACTTTAAGCCTCGCCGACTTCACCAGGGTGCCTCAGACGGGAGCATGCATTGTCCCTCCAACTGCCCCCCCTAAGATGGTGGCCGCTAATTTCCAGAACCCAATGAGAAGTGCGGGTATGCAGGTTCAATGATGGCAAACTCCAGGCCTCAAGGGATAGAGGATGGGCTGGTCCTTCTCATCCCCCTGATTCCCCACCCCTCACCCCATCCCCATGAGACCCTGGAGGTCACACCCACAAACTGCCTCCAGCTGCTACTTAAGCTCCTTAACAGTCATGATCCAGAGACACTCAAAAGAATCTCTGAACTGAGCAGCTCACTGCAGAGATTTCTCCAGACCCTACCCTAATTATCTAAAATTTTAGAATTCCAGGAGTGTGTGGCCACAAGAGTGACTGTGCAACATCTTACACTATTCATAATAAGCAATACACAAGAGAGTATGGGGGAGATTGTCTGCCATAGAGGCACGGGGAGGGGAGAGGTGGGGGGATACTGGGGACATTGGTGGTGGAAGAGGTGCACTGGTGGAGGGTTGGGTGTTTGATCATTGTATGACTGAAACTCAAACAGGAAAGCTTTGTAACTGTATCTCACAGTGATTCAAAAAAAAAAAAAAGGTGATGCATCAAAGAGAACAAGCTAACAAGCTAACAAGCCTTCTGAGACTCCAGAGTTGCATGATATTTTTGTGTATCTTCTGGCTGGTCATCCTGCAGAGAGACAGTCTTAGCATGGTGCACAGTGCCCAAGGGAAGAAGTGTATGCTGCCAGTCATGCTGCCTGCTGCAAGTCACCTGGTGCCAGGATGGCCACACCAGCTTGATGTATTTCATTAAAGAGAATGTGTGTGTGCCCATGTCCAGGCCCTCATTAACCTCCCTGCTTAGAGGAGAGAGATGACATGTCGTTTGAAAGCTGGAAGAAATGCTTGAAACCACACATCCTGTTTTACAAGGGAGAGAAGCAGAGTGACTTGACAGCACACAGATACCCAGGAACAGGGTACTCACTCCAAGGTATGTCCCTAGCTTTCTAGTTTTAGAGTTTGCAAACCTTCCAAATGTTGGGTGGGGGCACATTTTAACACCTAATTACCATAATTTGTGGTACAGAAAATTGCATTATGATGAGCTTAACCATATAGATTCGAGAAGTGTGCTGTCCAATACAGCAGTCAGTAATACAAGGAATCTCCTAGCCCTTGAAATATGGCAAGTGTAATGTGGAACTGCAGAGTTCATTTCTTTAACAATCACTAAGTTTTGCTCCTTCCCTACCCTTTGTTGTTGCTTCTATGATGCTGTGGGGCTGAGGATCACACTACAGAACTGGGGAATACTCACAATGTGATGAGAGATGATACCTAGGACGGAACTCTGGGTTTCATACCTCTAAGATAGGTGCTTTACCACTAACCCACATTCTCAAGACAACTTTAGCTAATTTAATGTAAATATTAAAACTGCTACTAGTTTTGTATGGATCAAGCCATGGAGTGGATTCAATCAATCCCCCAATCCCTGTGGTCTCCTGAGCCCCTCTAAGTGTGTTTTAGGGCACCAAGCAACAAAATAAAATCACTACTTTACTCAGTTACTGGGAAATGTTAAGTCCAGAACATTTTGGCATGAATATCTATGGTTTCTATGTACATTTTAGGAACTATAAATACAGATTAATTGTTCCAATGAAAACACAGTGATTGAATCGAGATGTTCTGTTGTGAGGTTTTCATTACTATGAAAATAAAAACTTCATTAGAAAAAAAGAAACTATAAAACGCTACTCCACGAAATAAAAGAGGATACAAGGAAATGGAAACATATTCCCTGCTCATGGACAGGGAGAATCAACATTGTCAAATTGATCGCATTACACAGATTTAATGCGATCCCTATAAGGTTACCCATGAAATTCTTCAAAGAAATGGATCAAACACTCCTGAAATTCATATGGAACAACAAACACCCATGAATAGCTAAAGCAATTCTGGGGTAAAAAAAGATGGGAGGCATCACCCTCCCCAACCTCAAGCTCTCCTACAAAGCGGTAACAATTAAAACAGAATGGTACTGGAACAAAGGTAGAGTGGCAGATCAATGGAACAGGGTGGAATATCCCTACACACAACCCCGAATGTATGATCATCTAATCTTTGATAAGGGAGCAAGAAATATGAAGTGGAGCAAGGAAATCCTCTTTAACAAATGGTGCTGGCATAACTGGACAACCAGCCCATGCAAAAGAATGGGCTTAGACTTCAACCTAACACCATGTACAAAAGTCATATCAAAATGGATCAAAGACCTCAACATCAGACCAGAATCCATAAGGTACATTGAAGACAAGGTTAGCAAGACCCTCCACGATATTGAAGCTAATGGTATCTTCAAAGATGACACGCCACTGATCAACCAAGGGGAAACAGGGATAAACAAATGGGACTATACTAAACTAAGAAGTTTCTGCACCACAAAAGATACAGTGACCAGAATATAAAGACAATCTACAGAATTAGAAAGGATATTCACACAATACCCATCTGATAAGGGGTTGATATCAAGGATATATAAGGCACTGGTTGAACTCCACGAGAAGAAAAGATCCAACCCCATCAGAAAATGGGGCAAAGAAATGAATAGAAACTTTCTCAAGGAAGAAATACGAATGGCCAAAAGGCACATGAAAAAAATGCTCTTCATCACTAATCATCAGGGAGATGCAGATCAAAACAACTATGAGATACCACCTCACACTGCAGAGACTGGCACACATCCAAAAGAACAAAGGCAACCTCTGTTGGCGTGGAAGCGGGGAGAAAGGGACCCTCCTACACTGCTGGTGGGAATGCTGACTGGTTCAGACCTTTTGGAAAACAGTATGGTCGCTTCTCAAAAAGTTAGAAATTGAGCTCTCATTTGACCCAGCTATACGACTCCTGGGAATATATCCCAGAGAGGTAAAAAAGTATAGTTGAAGTGACATCTGTACTTGTTTGTTCATTGCAGCACTGTTTACAACAGCCAGAATCTGGAGAAAAAAACCCAAGTGCCCGAAAACAAATGACTAGTTAAAGAAACTTTGGTACATCTACACAATGGAATACTATGCAGCTGTTAGAAAAGATGAAGTCATGAAATTTACACACAAGTGGTTCTACATGAAAAGTATTATGCTAAGTTAAATGGTTCAGAAAGAGAGGGACAGGCATCAGACAAAGAAAGATTGCATTCATCTGTGAAATATAATGTAACAGAATAGGAGACTAACACCCAAGAATAGTTAAGATAAGTACCGGGAGGTTCACTCCATGGCTTGGAGGCCAGCCACACATGCTGGGGGAAAAGGAAGCTCAGATAGAGAAGGGAACACCAAGTAAAGGGTGTTGGGAGGATCCGCCCAGGATGGGAGATGCATGCTGAAAGTAGACTATAGACCGAGCGTGATTGCCACTCAATACCTCTATTGCAAATCACAACATCCAAAAGGAGAGAGAGAACAAAAGGGAATGCCCGGCCACAGAGGCAGGGTGGGATGGGTGGGGGGAATGGGGGTGGTGGTGGGAGGGATACTGGGGTGGTGGTGGGAGGGATACTGGGATCATTGGTGGTGGAGAATGGGCACTGGTGGAGGGATAGGTATTCAATCATTGTATAACTGAAACCCAAGCACAAATATTTGTAAGTCTACAACTGTATCTCATGGTGTTTCACTAATAAAAATTAAAAAATTAAAAAATAAATAAAGTTCAGTGAATCTCATTTGAAAAATAAAATGAAAAAGTGACTCTTTTGCAGTGACTATGGAAGTTTCATGTTTAAGTGTTTACAACTTGAAATACTGGTTAAAGGGAACAGTAAATTATTCATTTTCCTCAAAGTTGTCATGTTTCTTACTGTCCAAGAATCATGAAGTAACCAAGAGAAGCTGGTCTGGTTCTTGAAATGTTGCAGACCTCTACAAGAATTTGAAATAGGGTAAGAGAAGGAGTTTAAGAAAGAATCTAGTGTGTCCTTTTGCACTTTATGGGCTTAACTAGCAACGCTTTGGAGACCTTGAATGCCAGGGAATGAACCCAGGTCTCTGGATTGAACTCCAGCCCTTCTTGTGGTGCTGGAAGTGGAAGCAGAAGCACATGTATGGAAAGCAGAGGATTAGCCTGGAGCTATTCCTCCTGATTAGTGCATCTTTATTCTCCAGTGTTTATATGAGCTGCAGTTTTTTTTCTTTGTTTGGGGGCCACACCTGGCTCTGTTCTAGGAATCACTCCTGATGGTGCTTGGGGGATCATAGGGGATGCCTGAGATCTAACTCAGGCTGGTGGTGTACAAGGCAAGCATTGCACAACTTCTCTGAACCTGAGTTGTAGGTTGGAATAACTGAGGTGCTGCCAGAGTTTACTTTATATGAATTTGGTTATGTTTCTTCACTAGGGTTGTAAATGTTCCTAAGGAGTTTTATATCTTGAATGACCAGTATTTTGCAGTGTCAAATTTGAAGTTGCTTTGCTCTTCTCTTGGCATTTGATCCAGTTTTTATAATGATCGATGATACTGCAAACACATTATTGTTAAAAATATAACCTAGCTCTCTTGGGGCTGGGATTTTGTATAGAGTACCAGGGATTGAGCCCTGGTCAAGTACACACTGTCTTATCATTCCATCTTATCAGTTCTTCTCTTTTTAATTTGTGAATGTTGAAAAAAAACCTGGCCGTTTCAATGGACTTAGTACTGGTGGTTAAGAAAGACAGAGCAAAAACTAAAATGGATTCTCCCACTCACACAGTCAAGTCTTATAGAAGAACATTAAATCAGATGGGGATTCATGTTGGCCAGGAAGCGTATTCTAGGAAAGAAGGGTGTGAAGACAGGCACATCCCTGAGTGTCAAGTCTGGCCAAATTCCAGCAGTCTATCAACAACAACAACAAAAAAAAATGAGTTAGTGAGAACCAAGTCAAGGCTTCAGAGTCAAGAGAACTCAGGAAAGAGCCAGGTTCTGGACAAAGCCAGCAGGACCCTACCTGGGAATAGAGACCATGACAGGAGGAAGGAGAAGTTGGAAAACAAGATGGCCGATAGAGCAGAGGAACCTACGCAAGGGCCCCAGAGAGGGGAGAATCAGTTGGGCAACACGGTGGGGGAGGGGCAGTGGGCACCAGGCCCTGTGGAACCCTGTGGGGTTCTCCCATCCTTTGTGACACAGGCAATGCTATATAAGGCAGAGTCGCTTGCTCATACCTCAGTTGCCTCGGGCAACTTGCCGACATGACAAGATTCCTCATATGGACTCTGATCGTTTGGTTCGCTTATTTGACTGAGAAAATTTTGAGCTTAGGCTCAGAGTTGATCTGTATTGACACTATTCCCTTTCTCATGAAGTGCTTGCACTGGGCTTCTGTCTATTTTTCTACCTGGCAATAAAATCCTTTTATACCTTCTGCAAAAAGAAAGAGGACAAAAAGGTAGGAGACAACACCAGCGCCTGAGCGAGTTCGGGTGGTGGCGCTGAGGGCTGGTTCTGCTCGTACATCACAGAATGAGCTTGCTCGCTTCAGAGGAACACCTTAGTTGGGTCATCTGAGAAGGTAGCGCCTCACTCTCCTAGGAAGGCAGACTGCGGGGAGGGTATTCGGGCAAGACAGGGATCCCCTGAATTTCACAGACTATTGGGAGGGGTGGCAGGTTCCCAACTCAGAACCCCCAACTTCTAAAATGACCCAGAGCCGGCTTCCCTCTCTGGAAACTTTAAGTTCTCCAAAGAAAAGAAATATCTCAGAGGGACCTCTAGGGTTGGGAGGGTGGCATCAAGCCTGCCTCTATGTCAGCTGTAAGGAGAGCAGAGTAGGGATTGGAGCCCTGGACTGGAATTCGCGTCCTGAGACAGGGAGCACAGGAAACACAGGGCCGCCCCTGATCAGGGGCCATAGTTGTTTCTAGATGGAAACCGAAAAAGTAGAACCAAAGCAATGCATTTGGTCACATCTAACGATGACAATGAGGCACACACCCAGCTGTTTGTGGCAGAATTTCTGTTGGTTTGGGGTCATGGTGTCTGAGTTTGAGAGAGGGAAAAACTGGTCCAAAACGCTCGTTGATATTTGTCTTCTCAGCGCCAGAAAAGAGCCAGAAAAAGGAAAAGGAATGTGTCCCTCAGGGGTGAGTTTCTGCCTTTCCCACCTGCGCCCTCCCGGGGTGAGTCCCCTCCACTCCCACCCTCACCCCATTCCTGCAGTCCCAGGGCCCTGGTCTCGGAGGGTGGCCATTGCTCCCACAGACCCTTCCTGAAAGCAGGACCCTCAGAGGAACTGCTGAGGGGAAGGCAGGCACAAGCCCAGACCCTAGTCAGATCCTGCTCTGCCCAACCGTGGGCACTGAGGCAGGGAGGCACGAGGCGATGGGTGCTCCCCACTAGGTGGCCATGGGAGACGAGAGAAGACAGACTCCTGCTCTGAGATGGTCAGAATATGGGGAGTTGGCAGGGATCAGAATCCCTTGGATCTCCCGAGGCTCTCCCAGGGAACAGGCTCAACCTTCATGAACTGACGCCACTCTCTTGGATTCCTAGGTGCGAGGTGCGATCTCACCACTGCAAAACTGAGGAAACTACGGAAGAGCCTGAATCTGGACAGGTGACTGTGCCTGCGTCTCTTTCCTACCCTGTCTGAGGAGACACAGGGATAAAGATGGGAGGGCAGGCCTGGGGCAAGGCTGGGGGAAGGCTGGGAAGTCAGAGCTGGAGACAGTGGGAAGGGGGGCAGGCTTCCGGGGCCCTCTCTCCCCAGCCCTCCCCACCCCCTAGGCTAGCAGCCCCTCCAGTCCCTGTTTGCCCCTCTCCATCTCTGTCCTTCCTGTTTTTTTGCAGAACCCGCACCCAAGAGGAGGGTAACCTCACATTTAATGTGTTCCAAGACCAACATCAAGCCCTGTTTCAGCGGGGGCCTGCAACCCCAGACCACGGACTTTCTAGTAGATCATTTCTTGCCTTAACACTTGACTATTTTACCCTCCTTATTCTTGTTCAGTTTTTGGCCTCCCCTGGAGATCCTGTTCCCGTTCCTCTGGTCCAGCCTCCCCCACCAGCCCACTCCTTCCTCTGCACTCTCACCCCCGTGTGGGGTACGGTCTGTAGATCCCCCCTGGGTGGCTCCTTCTCGCCAATGGCTCTTGTAACATCTTTTGGCTCCTCAGCCTTGCACACGATGCTCTCAGGCTGTGGCACTTTGCTCCACCCTCTCGCATCCAGGAGCCTACAGCGCACATAAGGACCAACTTCCTGGAGCTGGCCCCTCCAGTGCCAGCCAGACCACTGTCCCTCCCTCCCACTGTCCCTCCCTCCCTCCAAGCCTCCCAACCCCTCCCCAGATCCCTGTCCTCCAGGCATACACAACTCCGGTCCTCCACCACCAATGAAGTTGAAGTAGTGCCCCCCCCCCGGAACCCCGCAGGAGGAGGGGGACCCAGAACAACAACACCCCCGAAACCAGCAGCATTCTGGGGAGGAGGAAATAAGGAAAGACCAAGACGGACCCACACCCCTGGCCTCTAGCTCCGAATGTGATAGGGTGTCACTGACCACATTCCTGGCCACCAATACGTACACCGCTCCACCTCCCTCTGTTCCCTACTCTACAGAAATGAGGGATGTAAGTGGGGAGCAGCTCTCAGAGCACAGGACCCGAGTAACAGCTGTGAGCCACTAACTGCTTGCTGGGCAAACCGTACCAATCAGACAAGTATCATTGCATGCTGCTGGCACAGGATTAGGAGGTCCCGGCGCTCAGGCACAAGGGGACAGACGCCCCGTGCAGGCCCTCTCAGTAGAGCCCTGATGTTTTGCCTGCCCTGCATTTATGACAGGCCCAGCCCTTAGGGGTACGTACAGTGAATCCCCCCAGGGACAAAACTCCCTTTTCCCACCCCTACCCCTCACAGGTGCCATGCCCAACCTAAAGAACTATTGGGGCCGTCTTTGAAGCGTTCAGCCTAAGGACCACATGGAGGGTGCGGGAACCACAGATCCCGGAGGGAAAAAAAAAAAACAAAAGGTTCCAAAAAGAGCCAAGATCACCGGCAAGTTCCAGATGGAGTAGGTGCCGCATCCCGCCTCCCCCAGATGGAACCCCGGTGACCAGAAGCCTCTACAAACACAGCTCGAGTATGCGGGAACGAGGACTTTTTCTCAAAACCGCGCGGCCGCGTAAGCCATCGTAAGACATCTCTCTATATACAAAGTGATCAATGAGAAGTAAACCACCCAATCTTTCTCCCTGAAAATCAGAGTTAAGTTTGGAGCATGGCCACGGCCCCAGAAACACAAGGACTTAATGCAGAACCCAGCAGCTTAGAGCAGAAAAGTGAACGGACGATGCGTTAACCCAGGCCATCATTTCTGCCCAGAGGGGAAAGGGTGTTGCCCCATTCGCCCTCTCTTCTCTGGAAAGAAGGATGGCGGCCGCATGGGAGCCTTGTGGACAGCAGGTATGAGCCGGGGGTGTGGGGGCGACTAAAACCTCACGAGAAGGGGGGCGTTCCGGTCCGTCCTTCACGCCCTACCGAGGTCAACAGTTGCCCCCCACGAGCGGCTCCCCAGCACGGCCACAGTCCCAGAAGCACAAGGACTTAATGCAGAACCCGGCAGCTTGGAGCAGAAAAGTGAAAGGACTATGCGTTAATCCAGGCCATCAAGTCTGCTGGAGGGGAAAGGGTGTTGCCCCATTCGCCCTCTCTTCTCTGGAAAGAAGGATGGTGGCCGCATGGGAGCCTTGTGGACAGCAGGTATGAGCCGGGGGTGTGGGGGCGACTAAAACCTCATGGGAGGGGGGGCATTCCGGTCCGTCCTTCACGCCCTACCGAGGTCACCAGTTGCCCCCCACGAGCGGCTCTCCAGCACAGCCACAGCCCCAGAAGCACAAGGACTTAATGCAGAACCCAGCAGCTTGGAGCAGAAAAGTGAAAGGACTATGCGTTAATCCAGGCCATCATGTCTGCCCGGAGGGGAAAGGGTGTTGCTCCCTTCCGCCCTCCTCCCTCTGGAAAGAAAGATGGCGGCCACATGGGAGCCTTGTGGACAGCAGGTATGAGCCGGGGGTGTGGGGGCGACTAAAACCTCATGGGAAGGGGGGCGTTCCGGTCCGTCCTTCACGCCCTACCGAGGTCACCAGTTGCCCCCCACGAGCGACTCTCCAGCACAGCCACAGCCCCAGAAGCACAAGGACTTAATGCAGAACCCAGCAGCTTGGAGCAGAAAAGTGAAAGGACTATGCGTTAATCCAGACCATCATGTCTGCCCGGAGGGGAAAGGGTGTTGCTCCCTTCCGCCCTCCTCCCTCTGGAAAGAAAGATGGCGGCCACATGGGAGCCTTGTGGACAGCAGGTATGAGCCGGGGGTGTGGGGGCGACTAAAACCTCATGGGAAGGGGGGCGTTTCGGTCCGCCCTTCACGCCCTACCGAGGCCACCAGTTGCCCCCACGAGCGGCTCTCCAGCACGGCCACAGCCCAGAAGCACAATGACCTAATGCAGAACCCAGCAGCTTGGAGCAGAAAAGTGAAAGGACTATGCGTTAATCCAGGCAATCATTTCTGCCCAGAGGG
This sequence comes from Sorex fumeus, assembly GCF_029834395.1. Classification (NCBI taxonomy): domain Eukaryota; kingdom Metazoa; phylum Chordata; class Mammalia; order Eulipotyphla; family Soricidae; genus Sorex; species Sorex fumeus. Next base: position 46,748,393 of record NW_026606129.1, on the reverse strand, counting down.
GAAAGGGTGTTGCTCCCCTCCGCCCTCCTCCCTCTGGAAAGAAAGATGGCGGCCACATGGGAGCCTTGTGGACAGCAGGTATGAGCCGGGGGAGTGGGGGCGACTAAAACCTCATGGGTCGGGGGGCGTTCCGGTCCGTCCTTCACGCCCTACCGAGGTCACCAGTCGCCCCCCGCGAGCGGCTCTCCAGCACGGCCATGGCCCCAGAAGCACAAGGACTTAATGCAGAACCCAGCAGCTTGGAGCAGAAAAGTGAACGGACTATGCGTTGATCCAGGCCATCAAGTCTGCTGGAGGGGAAAGGGTGTTGCCCCATTCGCTCTCTCCTCTCTGGAAAGAAAGATGGCGGCCACATGGGAGCCTTGTGGACAGCAGGTATGAGCCGGGAGTGTGGGGGCGACTAAAACCTCATGGGAAGGGGGGCGTTTCGCTCCGCCCTTCACGCCCTACCGAGACCACCGGTCCCCCCGCGAGCGGCTCTCCAGCACGGCCACGACTCCAGAACACAGAAACCAATTTCTTAACTATCTGACTTTCAGTAGAAATACTTCCAGGGTCAATAGGTAAAATAGCAGAAATCCAAAACCAACATTTAATTCTTGAACCCAGCTGTAGAAAGCAAATCACTTCACAATGCTTTTTCAGCATGTCTGATTTGGGGGGGGGGTAAACTCTAAATAATAGTGGTGAATCTTTTATTGAAACAATGAATCTAATCAAAGCAGATAGAGTGTTAACTAGAATTCATCTGCCTCACAGGGACGGGGAGGGGTGGGGGGTGGGGTTTTATTGGGGTTCTTCATGGTAAAAAATAAGTATTGGTAAAGGGAAATGTGCTTGATATTTGCATGACTGAGACATAAACCTGAAAGCTTTGTAACCTTTCCCACAGTGATTCAATAAATAAATAAATTAATTAAAAAAAAAAAAGAACTATTGGGCACCACTGGCCCACAGAGGCACAAATACAGGCCGACACCCACCCTAATCCTAGACTCTGCCCCATTAAATAATGTTAAATTCTCAAGAAGTATTCTGTCTGCTTTGTGGGAGTTAGGGTCGGAGTTACTGGGAGGTGGATCTCAGGGAAAGGAAGGAGTTTTTTCAGCTCTTAAAAAGCCGTTCCCAAAGGTCATGGGCATCAGGAAGAATTATGAGCCACCTGTCCCTGTTGCTCCCCTGGGAGGATCCTCGGGACAACTTCGTGTTCTCAAAAATCCAAACAGCCCCACCCCCTCCCCCAACACTTTCTCACCACTCAAGGTACAGGGCGGTCCATGAAGAGAATCAAGGGCCCCAATACTTCTCAGGAGAAGAGTTGTGAAGAAAGAGTGGCCTCCTCGATCACTATTTAGAGGCCAGTGATCAGAGGATGACACTGGGAGTGAAGCCTAAACGGGGGGCCATATGGAGGGGGAACAGCTGCCTCAGGCCATGGGACCCTGACCTGGTTGGGTGGGATCCTAAATTGGGTGGGCTTGGGGACCCTGACCTGGGTGAGGGAAAGGACCCTGACCAGGGGTCTTAGTGGAATCTGAATTGGATAGGGAGGGGACCCCAGTTGGTTTGGAATCAGGACCAAACCCAGTAGGAGCAGGGCCCAGCATCAGCAGAGAAGCTGCCTTCTGTGCTGGGAAACATCCTTTCAACTGGACACTGATGGGCAAGTGATTTTCTTGCCCAGGTCAGTCCTCAGGCTGCCCGTGGCAGGTGGGGGTGTGACCTAACTTCAGGACAGGAGCGCTTAGCTGATGAGCTGAGCAGGAGGAGAGGTGAGCAGTCGTCTGGCCCCAGGGTAAACTCACACAGAGGAAAGAGCAAGATTCCTGGGGGTGTGAGGGACAGTGAGAAAACCAGGGAGGAGGAAAGATGGATCTTATGGTCCTGGACCAAGGTTTATGCCCCAACCCCACCCTGTCCCCACCCCTCATGCCCACGGTCGCTTAGGGCACCACTATGCTGATGCTCTGGGAGCTCTGCACTGCATTCCGCTGTTCTTTGTTGGTGATGCGAGCGCCAGATTAGACCTACGGGGTTGTGTCAGTTTGGCCTTTGCCTCACTGGGCAAAGTTATTCTGGTCCCTTCCTTCCTTATACATCACATCCTGCCCAAAATGTGTCCTATTCTTCTGTCAGCGAGAAGATGCTTCCTCTGAGAATCACGGTGGTGGTGGTCTGCTGGGCCTCAGAGACCAGAGCACCTGCAGCCCCTCGACCCACCATGGACACAATGGTTTAAGACAAGGTGGCACAGATACCCGCGTTAACTACATGATGATATTTTCACCGGACAGGAAAGAGCCTCTGAACAATACACCTGCAGGTGGGCACAGCACTCTCCTGTCCCAGAGACACTATTTGACAAACGCTCAATCTCAGAGGACCAGGAGGGAAGGCGACTCACAGGGACTCCAAAATGGGGAACTTTTCTGATGATGCTTGAGCTGTTTTTCCCCAAAACTTTTGGAATACCCTTTGATAAAACAATCTCTTTTTTTGATACTTTCTGATACCTTGGATACCTTCTGCTTTTTTTGTTTGTTTGTTTTTAATTTTCGGTCATTCCTGGCAATGCTCAGGAGTTACTCCTGGCTCTGCACTCAGAGATCACTCATGGCAGGGCTCAAGTGACTACATGGGATGTTGGGGATAGAACCGGGTGGGCTGCGTGCAAGGCAAATGGCATGCCCGCTGTACTATCACTATCCCCATTTCTGAATAACTTTTGATAAAGAGGAAAATGGAGGCTTGAGAGACACTGTACAGTGTCAGGCACTTTGCTTGCTTGCTCAGCAGGTGGTAGAACAGTGACAGTTTGGTCTCTGGACACTTCCAGGAGTGATCCCTGAGTGCAGAGTGAGGAGTAAGTCTTGAGCACATCTGGTGTGGCCCAAAAGCAATTGATCAAAGCAAAATCAAAACACAGTTCAATTTGCCCTCTATCACTGCCACAATTTCATTGGGTTTCTATTTGCTTGTTTGTGGGCCCCACCTGAAATTGCTCTGGAGTTACTCCTGGCCCTTCATTTTGGCCAATCTCGAAGGGTCACCAGGACAGCACCTGTCTCAACCCCACACAAGAAATCATCTTACAGAGGAAATCATGGCTCAAGATTGTTCTCCTTTTAACACACAGTCACCATTGAATACACAAAGCCTACAAATGGAAGATTGTCCTTGGGATAGACTTGGTCTTCAAATATTAAGGGAAGAAAATGATTATACAAGCTTGCAAAGCAGTGCAGAGAAGCGATCAAGGAAGACCTTAAGAGAGAAGAGCAGCAGTGCTGGCCGATGCAGCAAAATCTGGGAAAAGCATTCGCAATGCCTGCCTGTCCTTTGCCAACTACAAGACCAAGATGACTGCTCTCCGATGTCCTGATGGATCTATCACATCTTCCAGAAGGGCAATGGAGAAGATTTTCCATGACTTCTACTCGGATCTCTTTGATAGCCACGTCTACCTGACCACATACCAAATTCCACAGGATGGATATGTCGTCCCAAACGTTCTCCCTTTCAAAATCCGACACACCATTTCATCAGTAAAGAAGCGAATAGCACCCGGCCCAGACAAAGTCAGACCCAAACATCTGAAGAATCTTCCGCCAATACTCATCAATACACTGGCTCGGCTCTTCACACGCTACCTGTCTGAATGCAAGGTTCCATCCCAATAGAAAACCAGCAGGATCGTTCTACTGTACTAGAAGGGAGACATCCACGACATGGGCAACTATCGCCTGATCTGCCTGTTGTTCGTCGTCTACAAGCTGTTCACTCAAGTCATCCTGAATAGGATTGGCAGAATACTAGATGAAGGACAACCGGGCGAGCAAGCGGGTTTTTAAAAAGGATTCAGCACAATCGAACATATCCACACGGTAACCAAGCTCATTGAGGTTTCTCAGGAGTTCAGGATTCCACTCTGTCTAACATTCATTGATTTAAAGAAAGCCTTTGATTCTGTTGAGACTGAAGTGGTCATCAAAGCTCTAGCCAAACAGGGCGTTCAAACTCAATACATCAGGATTCACTACCAGGATCTCACCATTCTACAAGGAAGTGATCATTGATGTAAAGAGAGGGGTTCGGCAGGGTGATACCATTTCACCAAAACTCTTCAATGCCACCCTTGAGAATGTCATGCGACAACTGGAATAGGAAGGAATGGGAGTGAAGATAGACAGTCAGCAACTACACCACCTCTGTTTCGCTGGTGACATCGTTCTAATAACACCAAACATTAGCCAAGCAGCACAAATGCTGGCCGACTTTGACCGTGAGTATGGAAAGGTTGGACTACAGCTGAATCTCATGAAGACAATGTTTATGAGGAACGGTGTCATTCCTGATGTTCCATTCACTCTCAACAGAATGAACATCTCCAAATGCAACAGTTATGTGTACCTAGGCCGAGAAGTCAACATGACAAATAAGTTGCGCAGGAGGAAGAGAGTAGCTTGAAATGCCTTCAAGAGCATGGAAGAAATAGCTAAGAGGACGAAGAACCTCTGGCTCTGGGCACATCTCTTTGACTCCACCATTCTTCCCACATTAACATACGCCTCAGAGACTTGGGCCCTATGAAAACAGGATGAGAACACTACTTGGGTCTCCCAAAGAGGAATTGAAAGAGCTATGCTTGGAGTATCACGCTTCACTCAAGTGAGAGAAAGACTCCGGAGTTCTGACCTTCGTTGATGATCGAAGATCAGAGATGCTGTCTCATTTGCCAAGGTGTGGGAAATCAGATGGGCTGAACACATAATGCGATTTGGAGATGACCGCTGGACTAGAGCCATTACCAACTGGATTCCACGGGATGTCAAAAGATCGCGTGACCACCCACATACAAGATACTCAGTTTTCTTTGTCAAGAACCTGAATGATCAATTTGAGGCTCTTTGTGTTCCAGGAGTGAGCAGCTGCTATTGGGCTACACCAGCACAAGACAGGAACGAATGGAGACATTACTGGCGCCCACTTGAGCAAATAGATGAGTAATAGGATGTCAAGTGATCAAGTGATCAAGTAGTCAAGCTAGCTTCAATCCTTAGCATCCTATATGGTACCTTGAGACCATCAGGAGTGCTTCCAGAGCACAGAGCCAGGAGAAGTCCCTGAGCACATCTAGGTGTGACACAAAAAACAAAAATCAAAAATTTCACTGTGCAATAAAATATCCTGGGGACAAGACAAAAAGCATATAGATAAGACCATGATGCTCAGAGCTAAAATGGGTGGCCTGGAAATTGGAATATATAGAATATATGCTGCTTGGAAGGAGAAAAAACAAACATTTTAGCAAAGATGGCAGAAAGCATGAGATCAGAGATACTAAAATCTGGACACTAGCAGACTCAGCATCCCTAGATGGGACTCACGACTGATGGAAGCATGTGTCATCATAATGACCTCTGCCATGGGCCAGGCGTCATTCCTGGACATTGTTTTTATCAACTAGTCCAAGAAAGGAGGAGAGGTAAATATTCAATTCAATGGCAGTATACCCTGTATGTAAATTTAGAAAAAGTAAAATGATCACTTTGGATAGAGGAAAGCAGGAAACTCCAGATAGTCCTGAAAACCATTCCTTCTCATTGAGAAGGTCCAGAGGTGGCGATCATTCCACCTCCTCAGAAGCTCAACCATGTCATCTGGTCTCCTGGTGCTTCTGCCTCTGTTCTCTGCCAGTTCATTAGGAGCAGGAGCTAAGCAATTTTAGGAGTTACTTTCAAGAGAAAAATTTCTAGGAGATATCCAGCAAAGTTCATTCTGCTCCTTGGCCCAAATGAAATCAAATATCCTCACTCATCATTGAGAAGGATTAGGGTCATCATGAGAGTCCCTGTCCTTGAAAGGTGAGATATGGTCACCTTCTTTGTCATATGAAGCAGAAATCAATACTGAAACAAAACAACACTGGAACAAAATACCATACAATACAAACAACAACAATAAAGCAGGTTTTCTTGGTTTTTCATTTTAGGGCCACACCTGGTTGTGGCCAGGGATTACTTCTGGCTCTTTGCACAGATAACTTTTGTCAGAGCTTAGGGGACCCGTTGAGGTGCAGAGGATAGAATCTATATTAGCCATATGCAATGCAAGTATCTTAACTCCTGTGTTACCTCTCCAGCCTGACCCTGAGGGTTTAATTAAAAAATATATATCTTTAGTAATACAAGTAGCACTGTCCTCCAGTTGTTTATCGATTTGCTCAAGCGGGCACCAGTAACATCTCCACTGTGAGACTTGTTGTTACTGTTTTTGGCATATCGAATACGTCACGGGGAGCTTACCAGGCTTTGCCATGTGGGTGGGATACTCTCGGTAGCTTGCCAGGCTTTCCGAGAGGGATGGAGTAATTGAAACTGAAGGAATTGAACTCGGGTCGATTGATGTGAGATCAACATAAATATAAATTCAACAGCAAATGTCAATGAAATGAAAATGTTTATCCTGAGATATCCTGTTATTTGTAATACAAGTAAGTGATAATAATATTGCCACCGGTTTTGTTTGTTTGTTTGTTTGTTGTTTGGGGGTCACACCCAGCAATGCTCAGGGGTTACTCCTGGCTCTGCACTCAGGAATTACCCCTGGCTGTGCTTGGGGGACCATATGTGGTGCCAGGGATCAAACCCAGGTTGGCCACGTGCAAGGCAAACGCCCCACCCATTGTGCTATCCACCTTGGCCCCATTGCCCCAGTTTTGCCATGCAGAGTACTTCTGCATAGCAAATGCAAGAAGCAAATATTCCTTAAAAGCATTATAGAATGTAAAAGCCAAAGATGAACATAATTAGGTTTAAAGGAAATTGATTTGTGTCATCGACCAGCTAATACTGGACATTAGCCCAAAAGGACATGTGTAAACACACAAAAAATAAAAAGGCCGGCGGTCCGGCCGTTTCCCCACTCCACGGAGGTCGATGGCGATGGTCAGGCGAGGGAAGGAAACGAGGCCAAGCTGGTTGGTTTTAGCAGCCGTTTATTACATGGAAGAGATGTATGTCATGGAGGCCTCAGGAATCCTCAAGCACGTGCGCCTTTGTTCTCTCAGCTTCTGTCCTCAGCCCCATCTTCCCAGGTTCTCTGATGCACATGTCCCCCAGAGAGCCCTGCAATCTCCCTTAAATAGATCATAGTACTCTAAAGGGCGCAATATAGTGATGTCATCAAAAGGAGTTACAGAAAGAACATTGAGGCGGCAACATACATTGTTTCTTTACATCCGCAGGCCAGTAATCCTGGCCTCACCTTTTTACAAGCTACAAGCACTTAGATTAGCACAACAAAGACCAGTCTGCTAGAGCTTGGGATCTACATCTCCAAAATCTGCCAGCCTGGAGCCAGGCATCTACATCCCAAACACCAGGCCTGGCTTAGCACCTGGGATCTGTATACCTAAGGCCAGCTAGGTTCCTGTGAGATAAGAGAAACTACCTCAATATACTGAAATCATTTACTGAAGGCAGTTTGAAGGGGAGAAAGCAGTCTCATCCAAGCTAGTCAGGACACACAGGAAAACTGCTTCTAGGACGTGTTTCTCCTCTCCTTGTCTAACCAACATATAAGCATACATAATATTAATCATTTTGTATGGACACAGTAAGAAATACTTTGAGCTTATAGAATTGCTCTCCTAGGGCCATCTCGATCTCAGACTGCAGTGCTCAGGCCAGATATCTTTCCTATTCCTAGCAGCAGGGCCCTAGTCTCGTCGTTACTTTTGGATCATGACATCATTTGCCTATGATCAACCTCTTAACTTATAGTTAAGAATCATGGCACCTTGGCCTGGCCCATCGCGATACCAGGGTAGCACATAACTTACCGGCTGCCCTGGTTCCATCCAGTCCCACGTCGGGACCCTGCCCTTGGAATGCTAGGAAGTGAGGGCAACTGAGGCTTAAGTTGAGAAGGCAGATGCCCAGGAGTGAATAATATTCAAATCCAATTAAATCCTAAGTTATAAAGCATAATATTAATTAATTGTCTTCCTGTATCCATACAAAAGGACATTGCATTAAAGTAAACTGCTCAAAAGACATAAGGAGAGGAGAAAGACAATATTAACTTACAGTACAGCTTCAGTGTCTAAGCAGGATGAGACCTTACAAATTGGTTGGGGAAGAGAGCATAGAAGAGGTTACAGACAGACAAAGGAATGGGAATGACTCGGGAGCACTATGATGGGTGCAACCTGATAAACCTAAGCTCCGTGTACTCCAACAGGACATTAGCCTTTTGATTAAGCCTAAATTCTCCTTTCTTTCATAGCCTGGGTTGGGGCTTCCCTATTAAACTAACTTCCTTCTTCATCTGACTTAGCCTGATTTCATCAAAATCCAAGAAAGTAGAGTGTTTGGAGCTATAGTTATTTGAACTTGCATCTATAGGCTTAAAACAAACTTGTTCCTTTTTAACTAGGTCTCCTCTGAAAATGAAAAGGTTGCTGTAGTGCCTTCTGCTTACTAACCAAGAGCCTTTATCTACTTATATTTGAGCCTACAGCCTTTATGCTCACATATCAAAATTGATCAAAGCAATACCATTTCTAAAAAGCTCATATACACTCATAAAAATGATTATTGATATTAATACTTTAAAAATACATTCTGTTAACAAAAAAAATATTTTTTCATTTCAACTGTAAGAAAATTTCTCTTTGCAGTTTTATAAAATTCTGGGTTCTGCCTTGAATCCATTCCATTCCATATCACCATGTTCTCAGAAAAGAATTATGGATCATATGGGATATCAGGGATCAAACCTGGGTCAGCTGCATGCAAGGCAATTGCCCTACCCATTGTACTATTGTACTGGCCCTGGTCCTAGAGTCTTTCTAGAGAAAAAAATTAAAAAGAGGTCCATCTGATTCAAAGGCTAATAAGACAATTGTTCTTCTCTGATTCAGCTCAGATGGGGACTTTTTAACTGAGAATTATAAAAGGTACAACATCCCCTCTCTGCTGGCTTTCAGTGATGTTTTACTGAGTATTTACAATGTGCTCATCACCAACTTAAACATTTTTACCTACTTAACAATGCCAGAAAACCTATGCATTTTATATTTTTATTATCTCCTACTTTATAGCATAAAAATGTAGCTAGCGATAGAGCTTTTGCCTTACATGTGTAAGACCCTGGAATTGATCCCCACAATTAAACATACTTAAAATGAAGGCTTAGCAATATTATGCTAATATTATGCTAATCACTTTCTCCAAGCTTTAGAATTGTTTTCAGTTTTGCTACTTTTCTCCTCCTCACTCCTACACACATTATCATAACAATTTCTCTTCTAGATGGGTCTCATCAGAACAGACAAGGGAAGTGACCCCAACTTGGAGCCCTAATAACTCCTTGACATGGTAGCCAAAGCATCATCTGGTTCCTCCTCGGAGTCATCTCCAACAGGCTTCCCAAACACCAGAACATTCGCTATCCAGATTACATAATGCTTGATGAAAATGTCCTCAGCTCAACTTTAATCAGGCTCCACTGAATCCTCTTCAAAACCAGTCACGCACTTTTGGGATTTCATGCTTATCCTTGTCTGTTCCAATTCTAGCAAGAATCCTACAAATCAACAATTTATTCAAGCCCCTTCCCCCGAGGTAATTTCAGTGTGTACCAAAGTTGTGGATCCAGGAAATACACAAAGTTCCCCATTTAGTTTTTTATTGGGGTGTAGGAGATGGTACACCTGGTAGTGCTCTGGAGCTATTTCTTGCTCTATGTTCAGGAGTCACTCTGTGTGGTGCTCATGTGACCATATATGGTGCTGGGGATCAAATCAGGGACGTGTGCATGCAAGACAAGAGCGTTACTCTGTTCTATCTTCCTGCCCTGTGAGAACCCTTTCAAGGTAGGGAATAATACCTCCCCAAGATTCTGAAAGCAAGTTGGCAAATTTCTAGGAACCCAGATGAATCCTTATTCTTGAAGAAAGTGTTCAGTATTAAGAATGTAAGCATACAGTGTTGATTCAAGGACAATTAATTATAACAAATGTCATTAAAGAGTCCTTTAACTTAAAAATATTCCAGATATGAACCTATCATTTTATTTTCAGGACTCAAGTTTACAATCATGCTTTCAAAATTTTCCTATTCCTTTTATATCTGGAATCAGTGCAAAATACAGCAATTCAGACTGTCCAATTACAAATCAGAAGAGGTTACCCCAGGATGTGTGTGTGGAAGTAGAAGAAAGCAGAAGGGGCTTCCAGGGGAGGTGGCCATGTTCTGCTGTCTTCATCTGAGTGCTGGGGCCAGGGGCTGTTCAATCCTAAGAAAGAGAGCTTAAATCTGAAGTTTACAAATGGCATTGGAGTATTAGTCAAAGAATGGAGATGCTGTCACTTCTCCCCCTTTCCCACCAGCTTTTCTAAGAGATTATATTTGGGAGCTCGAGCGGGCCCAGTAACGTGTCAATTGGAGACTTTGTTGTTACTGTGTCTGGCATATCGAATACTCGGAGCCCCTCAGTCTTCCCATCATGAATCTTTTATGGCCATATCAATCAGGGGCTCTCAAGAAGGGCTGATAGTGGCCAGAGCCGAGAGGCAGGCAGGGGAAGAAAATTGAGATTCATATTTCCAAAGTGCTACAACTCAAAAGAGCTTTATGACTCAAGCCAAGTGCATATAAGCATGACATGATGCTATTGGGGGAATTTAAGTTACAATGATACCAGCACATATATATCAGTTAGAAAAGGGGCAGAGAGTTCCTGCACCATGTGGGATGGAGGCCACATCTTGATCTCCACTGCTGGCCAGTTGGCAGACAGCAGTGGAGATCAAGATGCTTCCTTTGTGGGGATACCCTCGCAGGGTGGGGTTCCTCTCTCTGAGGGAGTCTCTGGCAGCAACTGTGAAGATCTAGGGATGATTTCAGAACCCTAAGTTCAGAGTCTTATAGTATCTCCAATGGGGCCAAGCTGATACTTAAGTTTATACCATATTTTAGAGGTGTGTTGTCAGAAGCACCTGTCATTTTTAATTGAGGTGGCCTCTCACACTCCCAAGTGTCTATCTGGTCTTGCTTTTTGTTATCAATGTCTTCCTTAAGAATTGAGAGTGTTTTTATAGATAGCATAAATCTCTCTTTCTCTTGCCTTCTATCTGTGGGGGTTCACTCCATCCCAGTGCCCATTGCCTTTACATCAGCCAGGGTCAATCATTACAATGTCAATAATCACGGCATCTTGTCCTGTCAGAATCTCACACACATTCTCTCTCTCTCTTTCTCTCTCTCTCTCTCTCGCTCTCTCTCTCTCGCTCTCGCTCTTGCTCTCTTTCTCCCCCCCCCACTAATCTGTGCCTTCCCTCTTAGCCCATACAAACAGAATATCCAACTTAACCTACTTTGCTGCATTCAACACAGCCCCAGAACACAAAATGTGATGACAAAAAAAATAATTCTCTTTAAACATGGTAATTTATTGCCACAATCAGCAGCTCAGCATTGTTTGCAAAACTACCCTTTCAGGAAGCACAGGCTACAGAGCAACCCCATTCCACTTCCCCACCCCCAACCCAATCTTCTCTCTTGCCAGCTGAGAGGTCAGGGCAACCTGTACTGCCTACAGTTGGAGCTCTGACTATTTTCATCTTCTTGCCAAAGGAAATTGAGTGACTTCCCTCCAACAAACCCAAAATATGCCCACAAGCTTGCCCCACAACATTTCCAGGATTGTCAGTGCCATGCCTGGCACAGAGTCTCCTTCAAGAAGAGCCAAGGGAAAGGGCATGGAGTCAGATGCTCCTGGGCCTAATCCCCAAACCTCTGCTCATTAGTAAAGTGCCCCGGCCACACGACTCTCTGCACTTCTGTGCCCTCACCTGCAAACTGAAAATAACTCATGGGATTGCATCAAGCAAAAGAACTGACATGTGGCTGTGACTGTGTAGCTGAGCCCTTGAGCACAGGCAATTCTCCTTTTAAGCAGCAGCTGTTCGGTGACAAGGCAGAGTGGAAGCCTGAAAGTTCCAGGGCTTAAAGTCACTCACTCGCTGTGTGGCCACGAACAGGTTACATAATCTTCTTTGAATCTGGAGTCTTTACATGCAAAATGCAGATGAACCTGCTCTGCAAAGTAGTCCTGGGGCCAAGCACTTCCTGTGGGTCAGTGGAGAGCTCTGCACAGAAGCCCTCACCTGGCTTCAACTGTCCCTAGGAGTCCCTGCCCGTGATCAACCGGCTTTTCTTTCCCTTAGCAGCACCACCTACTACTCTCTTGCTTTCACACACTGAGACCCGGAAGTGCAGGCAGCGTATGAATGATGGGGAGTGTGAGAGCCCCTTGCCTTCGTCTGGGACAACCAGGAGGTAAGAACCGATCCTGGGATCTTGATTCTGCCTGATGGGCCTCACACATCCTCTGGTCTGGCCTCCTCCCCATCTCTGTTTCACTTTCCCTATGCCCTCATCCATTTCTCCCGGGAGCACTTGCACTGATCAAAGCTGTGAGTCATCCCATTCACCTTGGATACCCCACAGGGGTCCAAACTAGAATTCTCCTCTACCCGCCTTCTTCCCCGGGTGCTGTCCAGTCTCTGAGTTCTCTGAGTTCCTCCACTGCTCGTATCCCTCTCACCAGGACCGCCCACAATGAATGGATCACACACTACTACTTCTTTGTACCCTTAAATGATTTCCCTGGTGACTGTTCCTCCTATATTGCCCACCCCTGGCCAAATTAAGCTCTCCTGACCCTTCTCTTTGTCCCATTAGAATCCACCCTAGTCCATACCCCCTACTGTGGTAGAGAGCTTGCAGAAGCATCTCCTATCTCACTATTCTGCTGACACTTGATTTTTTTTCAAGCAAAGCTCCGCCGTCTTAGCTTGCTGCTGGAAACCCTTGATAATTCAGCTTCTGAATCTCCCCAGACACCCTCTACTCTCATTTGAATATCTCATACACCCCTCCCTGCATCACACTGGTCACTACAATATACAGGGCAACCTTGGACACAGTTCCCCTCAGTTAGTCTTCTATTCATCCTTCAAAGCCCAGTTCAACTATCACTGCCTCCAGGAGGTTTCTGGAAGCCTCAGTCTGATTACACTGCCTGTCCTGTGTCCTCACACTATCCTGACACCTCACCATCACTGTCTTACAAGCTCTGATGGATCCACTTGGTTGTGTGAACTCTCTAGGTGTTCCTCGAGTATACGGAGCTGCTTCTGGATCTCACTATCCCCATTACCCTGTTGCCCAGGCACTCAGCAGCTGCAAAATCCAGGCTAGCTGAGCAAAGAAGACCTGAAAATTTTTCTAGCAAGCATCTACCATTTTCCTCTCCAGATCCGTTGCCTTATTGCCTCCCCCCTCATCTCAAATGCACTTTACCAATTATCCCTACTTCCCTGCTCTCGAGAGACACATCTAAGCAGATGTAATCCTGGGCCAAGTCACATGTGTTCTTCGCATATGATTTGACAAAATTTGTGTGTAATTGGCTTCTGTCTGCAGAATCTAATCTCTGGCTATTTGATTTTCACACCAGAGCCAGATCATTGAGACATACAGGAGAGTAACGCCCTCCCCCTTTTCTCATCTGGCCTTTCTTCTATTCTTCCATGCTGGCAGTGCTTCCTGGCAAGTGCTGGAGAATGTCAGAGGGTTTGGAAGCTAGGTAAGAGCGGAACTGGGCCAGGACTGGGCTGCTACGTGTATAAAGGATCTGCACCAAGCTGAAGGCAGGCTTGGCCAGGAGATTTCGGTGGGATCCATCCACTGCACTCTGACTGAAGTTGACTCTGCCCAATCCCTGAACTGGGTGGAACTTTGGGGTAAGATGAGTGAAGTTGGGACTGGAAAGTTACCATAGTGGGTAGGGTGCTTGCCTTGTACATGATAACTCAGTTTCAATATCCAATACCACCTATGGTCCCCTGAGCACTGTCAGGAGTGATCCCTGAGCACCCCTGGGCATGGCCCCAAAACAACACAAAAAGAGTGAGGTGGGGAGAGAATGGCCGGAAAGGTCACAGCGGAGGACAGAGTCAGGGAATCTAACAGGAATCAGGGTGAGAGGCAGGCAAGAGAAATGTGCAAGACATCAAGATGCCTAAGAGAAGGAGACAGACTTGCCAGGTGGTCTTAAGCAAACCTCCAATGATCTACTGATATGGGCACATTGAATGACTTTCTGGGGCACTCATCCGTCCTCTCTGAAGTGACCCAGGGCCCTTCATCTCACTGGTTCCCTGGGGCTGCCCAGTAGCTCCCTTTCCCAGCATGAATGGAGCTAAAGGTAGACTCTGTGACCCAAGAATTGTATTCAGACAAGGGAATTGGAGGCAGGGCCCATGCTTTGGACCAGCATGTTTAGGTCCTGGGCACCCAGGGATAGCCTCGCATTTCCGCAGGTTCTGGGAGAGTCGCTCTCTACCCCACCGGAGCCTCACACTTTGCTCTCCCATATCCAAGCTGCCAGACAGATGCTTGCACGACGCCACAGATGGTCACCAGGAGCCCAAACACCCCTGTACTTGGCTCACATTTCCTGTCTGGCATCTAGGAATTGTGTCTTGTAAATCAGCCCTCTCATTGCTGAAGACCCAGAGCAACATTTTAAAGTGGTACTTCTCTGAAAGATCTTTGAAATGAAGAAGGAAGGAAGGAAGGAAGGAAGGAAGGAAGGAAGGAAGGAAGGAAGGAAGGAAGGAAGGAAGGAAGGAAGATCACAAAAGTGTTTTCAATTTCTGTAGGTTTTAAACACCAGTGCACAAGAATCACCTGGTCTCTTAAGACTTGCCATACCAGGTCTTCTTCCCTAGACTTTGGCTCTGCTAGTCTTACTTAGGTTTAGTTTTGTTTCATTTTTGGCTTTTTTGGGCCACACCTGGCTCTGTTCAGGGCTTATTCCTGATTTTGTCCTCAGGGATCACTCCTGAAAGGGCTTAGGGTACCAGATGGGAAGTTGGGGACTGAACTTGGTTGGCCAAGCATAAGGCAAGCATAAGGTGCCTTAACCCCACCCTGTATTATCTCTCCAGTCCCAAGTCTTGGGTCTTTTGGCACATCTGTGTTGCTCAGAAACTGCCCCAGGGCTGTTTGCTTGTAAAGTCCTAGAGGGACCATACAGAGGGTGCTGAGTGCTGTAAGGCTGCCAGGCTCCTGCCATGCCTGCCTGTGCTGAGCCGGTGAAGGTAACCTCTGCCTGCCACTGCGCACCCTATTTAATTAACACCTGCCCCGAAGTCTCCAACAGCCCCTTCAACCGGCTGCTCCTGCCCAGATCCACTTTTACACCTGTCTTAACAATTTGGGGAGACATGTTTTGAAGTGCCTCTTCCAAATCCCCTGCTAATGATCTGGTAATTATTGTGGTGACTCTTCAATGAGGTGTGAAGTGCTCAGCTCCCTGTCAGCACAGAGGATCCGGGCACCAGGGAAGGACTCAACAAAGGGGAAAGGGGGGCTGAGGTCTGAGAGTTGGGGGGCAGACCTCTCAAGCTGGAGAAAGGGTCCTGACTGAGACTGGCACAGCCACTGGCAGCCCCAGATGCTGCAGCCCCCCCTCCCCACTTTCCCCAGGCTCTTCTAAGTCCAGCTGTAATAGAATTAGGGGAACTGTAGTAAATGAGCCCCAAGTATCACCAGGAGCTCAGTGGGCTGGGCTCACTCCTTGCTAGACAGGGCAGAGCCACTTGCTCAGAACAGACTGTCATGGTCCTGAGCCCCTCCCAGCCTTGAACCACTTTGCCTTTGCCATTCCACATCCACTGCAAGTAGGCTGGCAGGGCTGCTCTGCAGGAGTCCAGGGAGACTGCCCCATGTTGCTCTCCCTCCCACTCTGCCTCAGTCTCTATCACCTGCTGGGCCAGAGCAGGTCCAGCTGTGCTGGTGGTTTTGACATCTGGATGCCAAGCACCCCCGCATTTCCCACACATTTGGCTAAAAGGACACTCCAGGGACTGAGATGGAATCTCAGGTGCTTGGAAAAATATGAGCTGGCTGGCTTTCCCCATGGGAAAAGAGAAAGACAATCCGAATAGAGGAAACGCCAGGCCTGGGGCTTCAGGAGCTTAAGGAGCAGAATACCCCCTCAGGCTCAGACCCCTTACTATCCCAGTAGGATACTGGAACCCAGAAAGCCAGAATTTGTAGATATTGGCCTGTCACTGGAACCCAGGCCCTGGGACTTCTCCACTGTCCATAACTGTCCCACCACATGGTCTTATTTGGTCTTCCTCAGGGGAAATCCAAGGCAGAGAAGCTGGCTGGGCTTGACTTGACCATCACTCACAGCTGCCCCTGTGCTGACTGGGCCTCTAACTAGCTTTCTGGGCCTCAGGAATTGGTTACTGGTTCCAAGAGTGTGTGGGTTGGTAGATCCAAGAGGATCTGGCTGCAGTTAGAAGGTCTGAACAAGTTTGATAAATGTGTTCCAATGTTCCTGGAGCTCTCAAAATGGGCTTTTGCTTCTCCCATCTCCTCTGCACCTCAGGCTATAGAACACCAATGACTTTGTTTGAAGCGGGTGTCTGACGGTGTTCAGAAGCAGTGTGGAGTATATGTTTATGATTCTTATTAGTGGTTGATGGGGAACATCCAGTTGCTCTGGCTTTGATGGCCCAGCTCTGTCTCCCAGGGTTGCCGCAATCAAACACTTTTAAATTTTTTAGAAAACAGATATAAGAACCACAAAACATCACTTGGTTTAAGAGTTGTCATTGCCCATAAAATAACCAAGTTGCACCCAAGTTGAAGAACCACACCAAAATATGTCTTCTAAGAAATAGTTTCAGCCTGAGCATCCCAGGTGTGGCCCAAACTCTCTACCCCAATTCCCTGCTACTGTTTTGGGAGGTGGAAGAGCTAGTACAAAGGTGAAATGACTTGCACACTGCCAACACTGGCTCTACTCCAGCATCACATGTTCCTCCAAGCACCAAGACATAAAACTCTGGAGGCCCCCCAAGCTCCACTGGGGTGACCCAGGGAACCCTCAGTACCCAAGCAGCACTGCTTTCTCAGGTCTCATGTTGAAACTCTGGACCAGTTGGCCAAGAATTGCTGGGAGGGATGCCCGGCTTCCTGAGTACCACTTCAGATTCCACCCACCCCACCCATTCCCACCCTCACCAAAAAAGGGAGTTTGAGAGCCAGAGTGATAGCTCAAAGGGTTAAGACTCATGCCTGGTGTGCTCAGGGTCCCAGGTTTAGTCCTTTGTATCACCTGACTCCTGAACACAACTAGCTACAGCCCTGGTGGCCCCAGGACCACTGGTGAGAACCCCTCCCACCAAAATAAAGGGCAATTACAGGTCAAGTGTGAGGCTCTGAGTTCCATCCTAATACTGCATTGTTTCCCACTCACTGTCCCTGAGTACTGCTAGGTGTAGTCATATTTCTGAAGAGGGAGAGATCCCATGAGGTTTTTGTGACTCCTGCTGATTTTGGGAGTAGGGTTTAGTAGGGCTTAATAGGGCCTGATACGGTTTCCCAGGCATCACCTCCACTGCCCCGTCTGTATGGTTTTAGCCACACCTCTCAACTCTCTTTCCAAATAATTGGAGAATACATCATTTCAAAATCCACCAATGTTACAACAGATACCTATAGGTCTAGGTATATTTGGACACTGGACTGGCTGTGCACCCCACAGAGTCCTGCTAGGTCCCAGGTTGCCACCCAGCACTTGGTGAATAGCTGCTTCACCCCAGGTGCCCTGGAGGCTGAGTGATGAAGGTGGAGCTGGCTGTCCAGGGCTCCACTGGGAAGGATGCACCCACCTGGAGAAAAAACAACTAGGATTTCTGTGTGGGTGGAACTAACAAGCTCACTGCAGAGTGGATGGAGTTGGAGTTTTCAAGATGTGTAGATGTAGAGCCGAGCCGTCCTGCGTCCATTTCTTTGCGACCACAAAGGCCATTTAGCAGGGCCGTGGATATGAATGAGGTGGTTAGATAAGGTTCAAATCTTGGCGCCACCACAGTGTGGCTTGGGATAAACAAGTTCATCTTTCCGAGACTCAGTTTATCATCTCTGTAAAATGGCCCTCCATGGTCTCCTCTTCAGAGGACAGAGGCATGGGTGCATCTCAAGTGTTCCACACAGGCAGTCTCTGTGGAGGGACAATTAGCACCCAGGGACAGCCAAGCCCAGCATTGGTGCTTGCTCTGCAGGCACCTCCGTCTTGCCTAACAGCAGAGTGGTCTTGCCTCCTCCAGAGGTCTTTGTTGAAATCTGACCAGAGTCCCAGCACAAAGCTCAGGTCTCAGGATAGAAAGAAATACCCACAGTAGCAATCACTCACCACCCAGCCGCAAACAACGAAGGCACCAGGCAGAATTAAGTCCAAACAACAGCTTGAGCTGGCAGCAGCGGACTCAGTCCTACGCAGTCCGTGATTAATTGTCAAACGCATCATGCAGACTGGAGCTGCCGCCCAAGTTGTGTAAAGACAAGTCTCCCTTCAGACCACAGTGATCAGGAAGGATGCAGCGCCACACCATTGGTGATAGGGCTGAGCTGTTCTGAGAGACCACAGGGTCAGGCGCCTTAGGGCCCCATCAGCCCCACTCTGAGCGCAGCTAACCGTTCCCCAGGTGTCTTCTACAGAGTGCCAGTGTGGCAGCAGTGCCTGCAACCAGTCCTGGATGTTTCCATCTGAGAAATGGGCTTTCTCAGGAAGACAAGCATAGCAAGTTCTCCTCCCCCAACGCACATGCCAGCAAAAAATACCACGTTCTTCACCAGCTACTTTGACATGGCTGGGCCACTTGTTTTTAACCCCTTCTTGTCTCTGCCCTCTTTATAATGGTTCTTTTATGATTCCTGTTTATTTCTCAGTCTACAATGGGTGGTAATAATATCAATTCCACCCACATAATAGAGGACGACTACAAATGACTCTACCTGCACTTGGAAGTCCTTGGATGAAAGGAATCCAAAAAACTCAGAGAGATGTTTCTGTTATGCATCACTTCACTAGGCAGTCCAAGGAAAAATGAGGGAATGTGGGACAGGGACACAGAAATGAAGAAAACAAAATGACTATGCATCATTCCTAATGATTTTATTTGAAGTCCTCAAGTATTGTTTGCTAACAATGCAGACGATGTAGGAAGATTTGCTTGCCATATTTTATGGACAGAACAGGTTTGCCCGCGTCTTCCCCTCATTTTGTAAAAATTACCAGATTGGGAGGGGAAGAGCAGGAGCAGGCTTTGCCTTTCTTTCTGAAATCAATTCTAAACGAAGTCTGGGCTCCCCTGGCGTGCTCTTCATAATAGTTCAACTTGCTTTGGTTTGCACACTTTGGCATGGCTGGGCATCAGGGTCTGTGAGTTCAGCTGCTAAATTCTGCCAGGTCAGGCAGCCTCCTCCCACTCCCCACCCCAGTCCCCTGATGCTGCATCCTGGTGGGACTGAGTTCCTTCACCAGCTCTGGGGAGGGCAGGGTCAGGCGGACAGCTCCTGGCCCACATGGGCTGGCAGGGACTGGCCGAGCGTTTCTGTGGAGGAGGTGTGGCATGTCCTTCTCAGCTCTCCAAAGAGCTGCCCGTAATCTGTCTGCCAGGTTGGCCCCATCAACTGAATTCACCAAGTCATTTGTTAACTGTTTATTGAATCCTTTTTTTCTTACATGCCATGTACTGTTCTACCCAACATAAAAAACAAGGCCCAGCTTCAAAGGGACAGGCAACCCCTCTCAATAAAGGGACAGACATTAAACAAATAGAAAAGAAGAAAGCAATAGTATGTTGCAGGAAAAAATGGAACCATGATGCAGGAAAAAAGGGAACCATGTGGTGGAAGGAAGCAGGGTGGGGCGGGGTGGGGTGAGGGTGTTAGGGGCTTCTTACAGCATGATCAAGAAAGGCGAGGGCTGGAGCAATAGCACAGTGGGTAGGGCATTTGCCTTGCATGTGGTCGACCCCGGTTCGATTCCCAGCATCCCATATAGTCCCTTGAGCACTGCCAGGGGTAATTCCTGAGTGCAGAGCCAGGAGTGACCTCTGTGCATCACCAGGTGTGACCCAAAAAAGAAGAGAAAAGGCCTCTGAGGAGCCCACCTCACATCAGCTCTCTAAGGGAGGAAGCAAAATAGATGTCAGGAGGAACCACGTCCCTGCAGAGCAAATAGCACAGACCAAGCTGTGCATCTGGAGTTAGCGCCACATGTTTTGGGCTAGTTAGGTAGCCAGTGTCCCTAGAACAGGGTGGGCATGGATGAGGCAGCGACAGATCCACATAGGAGAGCTCAGGAGATGATTCAGAGAGGAGGCCAGGAGCCACAGTCCATGAACAAGTCTCTGCCTAGAGTGGCCCAACTCACACAGAGAGCCCCAGCCTTACCCTCCTGTGCCCTCTAGAGCTGAAGGGAAGGTCACAAAAGCAGGAATGGTGACAATGGTAGGACTTCAATCAGATCATTTTCTTTTCAGACATCATCTCTGCCCACATTAGGGGGCGATCAGAAATGCAGAAAAGAATCACATGCAAGGGCCGGAGTGATAGTACAGCAAGTAGGGCATTTGCCTTGCATGTGGCTTACCCAAGTTCGATATCTGGCATTCCATATGGTCCCCTGAGCACCACCGGAGTAATTTCTAAGTGCAGAGCCAGGAGTAACCCCTGAGAACTGCCGGGTATGAGAAGAAGGAAGAAGGAGAAGGAAGAGGAGGAGGAGGAGGGGAGGAGGAAGAGAGGAGGAGGAGGAGAGGAGGAGGAGGAGGAGGAGAAGGAGGAGGAGGAGGAGGAGGAGGAGGAGGAGGAGGAGGAGAAGAAGAAGAAGAAGAAGGAGGAGGAGGGGGAGGGGGAGGGGAGGGGGAGGAGAAAGAGGGGGAGGAGGAGGAGAAAGAGAAGGAGAAGAAGAAGGAGGAGAAGAAGGAAAAGGAGGAGAAGAGGAATGAGAAGCAGCAGAAGCAGCAGCAGCAACAGAGAATGAAAGAGACCAGGTAGCTGAGATTATAATTACTTCCTGCAGGACTCTCAACTTTTGTCTAATGCTGTGTTTAGAGTTCTTTAAAAAGAAACACAGCTAAAAGATTTTCTCAAGAGAAAACATATTTGCACCAGAAAATATATTCGTCTTATTTTCTCCCAAATTTGCCAAGATGTGGGAGGATGTATGTCACCTACCTGGCCCAAGGAAAGTGCTGGGTGCCAAGGGCAAAGGTGCTCAGTTAATGATACTTCCAGAACCTCCAGTGTGGGCTATGCACTCTTCCTGTTCCTGGTAACAACACCACAGTAAGCAAGACAGAAAATGATGCACTTGATCCTTATCTTCTCGACCCCAAAACAGCACAACATTCCAGAAGGTGTGGGGACTGTACAGCGACCCTCTGCATGAGGAGAGGATGTGGGAATTCATGGGGCAGAGGGCAGACGCAGGGCTGCGTGGCTACAGAGTCTTAAGTTGACTCTGAATTGCTCCATCTCCCTCAGCGGGCTCCTTCCCTTCTGCACAGGTCAAGTAAGAACCCCATCTCTGGCTGGTGCTTTAGAGAGCATTACCTGCTGGCTCCACAGACCGTGGCCTGGCTCCAAACACGACCCCCGCCCCAACCTCCACCCCTGCCACTGCTGCCTTGAAGACCAAAGCATTTACCTGATGCCCTGAAGGCTGTTCACCAGCCACCGCCTCCAACGAACTGATCGATTGTGTTCCTGACTGAAAGGAGAAGGAATTCTTCATAAAAGGCCGAGACTGAAAGGAAAAGGAATTCTTAATTAAAAAAAAAAAACTCAGTACTGCTGACTGTCCTCTCTGATGACACCGCTTCCCGAAGTAAAGTGATGGAGGCATAAATGCAAGGGGAATTCTGTCCCCCTGCGGGGAATGAACCACAGCTGTAGAAGCCGAAGACCTTCCAAACAGACCTCAGGATGGCACTGAGAGCACAGACATCACAGAAGTCACCGCAGGAGGCCCTCTGTGGACAGATGGGCAGACCCTGGGTAGGGTGCATTTAGCACAACACCTGGGCCAGGCAGGCAAAGATGAGCCCCGTATTTCCCGAAAGATACAAAGCTCAAGTCAGAATCATGGCCTGGTCACCTGCAAAGAAGTCAGATAGTCTGGGTGTCTATCCTTTGAAGCCGTTTTGTATCTATCTTGACCCGATTTTACACATTGTCAGACGCGAAGGAGAAAAGCTTCCAGAAATGTTATCAGCCACGATCCCTGGCAGATAGTTCTGCTCAGGAAAGAGCTGGTAATCAGGGGACATTCTGTGCATGGCTGAACTTAGGAGAGGCCTGGGCTCAGGGACACAATGATTTCAAACCACACAGTCATTCCCTGAAGAACGCATCACGCGGGATTTCCCCAACAGGCTAAGTTACTGGCAATATGTTTTTAAATATGTCTGCTTCTGGTGCCTTATTCTTGGTAGGTTTCCGTCCATTTAATAACCTAAACAGGACGGTTTGTCCCCTGACAGCCACTTCTGCGGCCATTTCTCAGGAATGCGTCTAGCAGGGCAAGACCCAGTGAGGACCCACTTCTCTGGGAGCGAAAACACCTTCTCAGGACTGCTCAAGACTCATTTTACCAAAGGCACTAGAGAGCAGGGGAATTGTCCTCCACAGTTTTCCTGCTGCCAGAATGCCAAATGAGTCGATGATGTTGGAAATGCCTTAGAAAAACCCCTGTCAATCTCCCCAGATTTGGTATGTTAAGAGACACAGAAAGGCAGGAAGATGAGACTGGAGTGATAACACAATGGGTAAGGCACTTTCCTTGCACGGGCTACATGGGGCTGAGCCCCAGCACTGCATATGGTCCCCGAGTCTCACCAGGAGTGATCCTTGAACACAGAGCCAGATGTAAGCCCTGAGAACTGCCAGAGGAAGGAAAGGAGGAAGAAAAAAATGAGGGAAGGAAGTAGAGGGAGCAGAGGAAGGAAGGAAGGAAGGAAGGAAGGAAGGAAGGAAGGAAGGGAGGGAGGGAGGGGAGCAGAGAGGAAAAGGAAGGAAAGAAGGAAGGGAGGAAGGAAGAAAGGGAGGGAGGGAGGGAGGGAGGGAGGAAGGAAGGAAGGAAGGAGAGCAGAGAGGGAAGGAAAGAAGGGAGGAAGAAAGGAAGGAAGGAAGCGAAGCAGAGAGGAAAAGGAAGAAAGGAGGGAAGGAAGGAAGGAAGGAAGGAAGGAAGGAAGGAAGGAAGGAAGGAAGGAAGGAAGGAAGGGGAGCAGAGAGGAAAAGGAAGGAAGGGAGGAAGGAAGGGAGAGAGGGAGGGAAGAAGGAAGGAAGGAAGGAAGGAAGGAAGGAAGGAAGGAAGGAAGGAAGGGAGGGAGGGAGGGAGGGGAAAGAGAGGGAGGGGAGGGACGAAGGGAGGAGACAGAAAGAGAAAGGGCAGGAAGACCAAAGGCCTGGGGTCCCTTCTGCCTCACTTTCCCCGTCCGTAACGCGAGCGGGGGCTCTGAGGAGATCCCAAGGAGGGGTATCATCGCAGGCTCCCCTGAGACCTCGCCAAGGGCTCAGCCTGACTCGGCGATGATTCGGGAGCCCCAGCAATTCTCCCGGGGAACTCGTCAGCCCCCTGCGCCCGCAAAGGCCAAGCCCCCGCCCCGACGAGCCGCGGACGCGCGCTCCTCGTGGGGCTCCGAGCGGCAGCCCGCGCCGCGCACCCCGGCCCGCACCCCAGGTGCCTCGGGGGCCCTCTCCCCGCGGACGCGTGCAACCCCGCCTCCCCCCGAGTCTCCGAGGCGGGCGGAGGGCGGGCCGGGGCGGGGCGCGCGGGAGGCGGAGCCGAGCCGGGGATTCCTGCTCGGGGCGAGCGCCGGGCCCCGCACAGCCAGCCCGCGCGGTCCGAGCGCCCCTGCGTCGGGGCGGCGGGGGAAGCCCGGGCGCCGCCGAGCCCAGAGGGATTCCCGCTCGCCCCGCCGGCCTCCTCGGCCGCCGCCCCCGCGGCCGGGCGGGTGCCGGCGCTGCCCCGCGCTCCGCCCGGCCGCCCGGCGCTCCCGCCCGCCGTGCCCGCCGTCCGCGCCCCGGGCCCGCGCGCCATGCAGCCGCCGCCGGCCCCGCGCGCGTAGGCGCCCGCCGCAGGCCATGCTGCCCCTGCTCGCCGCGCTGCTGGCCGCCGCCTGCCCGCTGCTGCCCCCGGCCCGCGGCGGGCTGGCGGGCGCGCCCGACCTGCCCGGGACGGCTCCCAACGGCTCGGCCAACGCGTCGTCCGCGGGCGAGCCCGCCGGCCCGCGGCTGCTGGCCCCCGCGGCGCCCGGCGTGCCCGAGCGGCCGGGCCCCGAGGAGGCGGCGGCGGCGGCGGCGCCGTGCAACATCAGCGTGCAGCGGCAGATGCTCAGCTCGCTGCTCGTGCGCTGGGGCCGCCCGCGGGGCTTCCAGTGCGACCTGCTGCTCTTCTCCACCAACGCGCACGGCCGCGCCTTCTTCGCCGCCGCCTTCCACCGCGTCGGGCCGCCGCTGCTCATCGAGCACCTGGGGCTGGCGGCGGGCGGCGCGCAGCAGGACCTGCGCCTCTGCGTGGGCTGCGGCTGGGTGCGCGGCCGCCGGGGCCCCGGCCGCCTCCGGGCCGCCGGGGCGCCCACCGCGCTGCCCGCCTACCCCGCCGCCGAGCCCCCGGGCCCGCTCTGGCTGCAGGGCGAGCCGCTGCACTTCTGCTGCCTGGACTTCAGCCTGGAGGAGCTGCAGGGCGAGCCGGGCTGGAGGCTGAACCGCAAGCCCATCGAGTCCACGCTGGTGGCCTGCTTCATGACCCTGGTCATCGTCGTGTGGAGCGTGGCCGCCCTCATCTGGCCGGTGCCCATCATCGCCGGCTTCCTGCCCAACGGCATGGAGCAGCGCCGGACCACCGCCAGCAGCGCCAGCGCAGCCGCCGCCGCCGCCGCCGCCGCCCCCGCCGCCGTGCCCGCCGCCGTGCCCGCGGGGACCACCGCGGCCGCCGCAGCTGCCGCCGCCGCCGCTGCCGCCGCTGCTGCCGCCGTCACCTCGGGGGCGGCCACCAAGTGACCCGCTCCGCGCCGCCCTGCGTCCGCCCCCTGCCCTCCGCGCGCTCGGGTGCCTTTCCCGCCGGGACGCTCGGCCGGTGTGCTTCGTGCTGTAGTGACCGTTAGTTCTTCCCGGGAGGGGGCAGCCGGGGAGGCGCCGTCGTGTCTGCAAAAGATTGGAGCTGCGCGGCTGCAGGTTTTCTCTGGGGAGCAGTTGCAAAAAGCCTTTGCACTTGAGGGTGGCTCCGCACCTGGAAGACAGAGAGTGACAAAGGGGCCCTTTCTCCTCCAATGCATCCTCCCGCACCCCCCACCCATCCCCCGCACCCACGTGCCCTATATTCATGGCAGAAAATGACCAAATCCTGTGTATTTGTTTTATATATTTAATAACTGTTTTAAATGAAAGTTTTAGTAAAACAAACAAAACAATTAAATTGCTATTGCTGTAGTAAGAGAAGCTCTTTGTATCCGAACATAGTTGTATTTGAAGTTTGTTGTTTTTTTTTTTAATTTATTTTAAGGGGGGGCATGGGATGGATTTGACACTGACTATTATTACCGCTGCAATGAACTTGATGAACCTTTTCCTAGTCGATCTATCTGGTGATGTGATCTGGTGGGCGTTTTCTTCTTGTACTTCTGTGGGATTTTTCTTTTTGGCTTTTAATACAGACATTTTCCTCCAGAGATGCGTATGCAGCCGTTTCTTTATTTGGCTTAGGAGAAAGAATCCAGTAATTACAAGATGTTTCCCTTGGAATAGATGGGTTGGGATCTCCAAAGAGAAAGGCTCATTCTGGCTTCTCACCTGATTGTTACTTTTCATCACACTGTTCCCCAAACATCACCCTTCCCACCCCTCAATCCCATCCTCTCTTATCCGGGTAGGCACAGTTTTATGGGGATTTATCTTTTTTTACCCACTGTCCCAAGGTTAATATCTGCAAAATACCAAGTGAAGTGAAGAAGTTAAAAATCAGTAGTTCTTCTGAGCTGTCTCTCTTTCATGGAAACAGCTTCTTTAGAAAGGCGTGTAGATTACCTTCTGTGTGTAAGCTTTAAGCACATCTCAAAGGCTGGCTTTCCAACATAAGATACTTTGCTGTAGATTAGACTTGTTTCAGTGGGGACTGGAAATTGCTCTGTGGGAACCCTATCCTCTGCATGTAGGAAGCTGTGGATTCCATCCCTGGGACCTTACCCCCAACCCCACCGCATGGATTTTTTTTTAATATAACTTCTCGGGGAGGAAACAGTTAACCATCAGAAGGCTATTGTCACTCCTAATATCCACATTATCCTGTCTGTGAGGTCCTCTATTTAGATTCCTTCCATTTTTCAGAAGAAGAATAAATAAAATTACCAGGTACAATAGAAAAACCATTTTAAATGCCTTTAAAACTATTTTAAGAACTGCTTCCCCTCTTTCTTTGCACTCCACTTTTGAGAACCTACTTGATATTGTCCTATGGCTATAGACTTCAGAGTGGAGACCTGGTTTGCATTGCTTGGGAACTGATAGGTGAGGTGGGAGGTGGGAACTGATTAGTGAGGTGGGACTGAGTCCAGCCAGGACCGACTGTACCTGTGCCCATGCAGAAGGCCCAGTTACGGCTTACCAGCCCTCCCAGGGCTTCTGGCAGGTTTCAGGAGTGAGAACGGTGGCCGTGGAGGATAAAATCGCACTGCCTGTTTCTTTAATCTTCACATGTCCTCATCACATCAAAGAAACAGGACACTTTCCACAGAGGTCTTTCTGGGATGTGTTTTGTTTTTAGGTGTGTCTGTTGGGGATTAAATTCAGGATCTCACACATGCAAGACAAGTACTGCACCTTACCACTGAGCTACATTCACAGTCCCACTTGTTTCTCACCCCTGCCCTTCACCACCGTCCCTGGAGGTGCTATGGTTGCGTTTGTGGGGTTGAGGAGGGTGACATTTCAGGTGCTCTGGACACCCCAGGACTCTTTCTGAAGGAGAGACTGAGTTGTGGTCCTGCAGATTCCACAGTCCCTCTGCCTCCCTGGGATCTGAGATCTTTCTGGCAGGGGCCAGGGGATAAGGATGATGATCTCCCTCTTGCAGTGCCCAGATTCTAAAGAGACACCCACAGTCCTGCAAATTGCTGGCTTCCTAAGTTACTGTAAATCTTCTTTTGCCCCAAGCAAGGGAGGTTGTGAATTTTACTCATTTCCAAACTAATGTTCACTACCAGGAAAAAAATCAATAACAACTAGCCATGGTCCATTTTTAATGTGATCCTCACATTATGTAATTCTGGAATAGATATATCTGGCAGACAGGTTTATTCTTTCATTTCTGTGGGCTCCTTTCTGAGAGCTAGAAGCCAGTCAAGGAAGGTTCGGCACCTCCCTGGATAAAGGAAGTCAGGTGCTGGCAGATTCAGCTGGTGGCAGGGTGGGGGTGAGGGTCTGTGGTCCTGAGTCAGCTCCCCCTGCTTCATCTCAGGAATGAATCACTTCCTATTCTGCATTTTACTCAAGTAATTCTCAGGCGGGAAAGGAGCCTACACATGGCTACAATTCCAGCCCGTTCTGAAAGCCTCCTGAGGACACCTTGAGTTGCTAAAGACTGCACAGGATGTATTCACAAGATTCTCAACTACTCCTGCTTCTCCCCCTACAGACCCCATTCATCCTGAGCTGCCCTCACCCCTGACCCCGGGTCTGAATTCTGCATCTTCAGCTGAAGAGAGCTGCTTGGCTCAAAGCCTCACTCTCTTCCTGGGGCATGCTCTGGTGATGCCCAGCATGGGGCATAAAGACCCGTTCCTCCTGGCAGCTGTGCTGGGTTCTCAGTCTTCAGGGGTTCTCCCAGGTTAGTGAAAAGCATCTAGAGAGACTCTTGTGGGGAGGTTCCCAGTCTCCTACTGCCCACTCTGTTTTTTCCCCCTCTCTTCCTAGGACCTTCACTCAAGTGCCTAATAAACCTTGGCACACTCATTACTAACCCTACCAGTCTTTTCTCTGAAACCTGCCTGGAATGGAAAAGCTGCTCCTGCCCAGTATGGAATGGTTCTAGGCACATGGGCATTAGACTTCTCTGGGGAACAGATCCCATCAGCCAGGACCCATCCTTAGCACCTGTTTCTATTTTTTCTTGTCTGTTTAGAGAGGACTAGCCATAAGATATACAGATGGCCAAGAGGCTTATGAAAAATTGCTCATTGCCATACATAATTATGACATACATACACAATTATGACATACATAATTTGCAAAAATTCAAATCAAAACAATAGGGAGATAACATCTCACACTTGTGAGAATGGCACATATCAAAAAATCTGGAAATAGATTCAAATAAATCTCAAAAGAGGTCAACACGTTGCAGAAGATTCTCCCGGCACCTGTTCATGGCTCAACATGGCTGAGTTGTCTGGGGCACCCCAGAATGGGGGTAGGCCAGTCCAGTGCCCGCATAAACAGAGCCCTGGCAACTGATAGCTCCCACACTCCACAATTGTCACCATGCCCCCCTACCCCCACTGTCTTTGGACAAGCCTCACTCAGAAATTAACCTGCTGAATGATTCAGATACATGGGTTTTGTGACTGAAATCTCCAGGCTTTCACGGAGTCAGGATGGGCTAACTCCCCCCCCCCCCATTTCCTTGTATACTTCCAGAAGCCCCAGAAGTCGTGCACACAACCCAAAGCCACCACTCAGTTAAAAATTTAACTCCAGCTATATCACTCTGTTTAAAAGTCTGAACTTCCTGGAGCGTGCAGCTGTGCTACATTTCAAATTCTACAACACTGATAAATTAGTGAAAGAGTCTCCAATGTGGCACTTGCTAAATTCTCAGGGCTAGGATGAATGGAAACTTTACTGGTGCCTGCTCGAGGAAATCGATGAACAGGAGGATGACAGTGATACAGTGATAAATTAGTAGTAGCACACCAGACTGAATGGGATGTAATGCAGAAGACAACCAGTCTCAATTAGCAAGACATAGACACAGAAGCCTCAACCTGTAACAACATCCAATAGTCTCTTTCTTATGCAAGACTTAATGGCTCCGGTGAGCTACAGCCATCAATTTTCACTAACTTTCTTCTAGGAAACATTTTTGACCATTCTGCTAGCACATTATTGATCACAAGCAATATAAAATTATTGAGGGCCTACTATGGGGGCAGGCGTAAGGGGTGGTTGAAAAAAATTGAGATAATGGTGGAGGGAAGGTATAATGGTTGTAGGATTGGTGTTGGAATATTGATTGCCTGTAACAAACAATCACGAGCAACTTTGTAAATCACAATGTTTGCATAAAGTGTAGGGAGGAAGTTTACATATGTAGGCCTTACCTATTCCATGTAAACTCCAAAATATATTAACACAGAATGACAGGTAAGACATAATTATTACTATAATGAGATCCAAGTATAAAATAAAATTTTATGTAACAGACTTTAGATCCAAAGTTGAAAATGTATATATGTAAATGAGAATCAGCATTTTATTATATTGTATTAAGTGGTTTAATTGGGGCTGGAGCAATAGTATATAGTGGGTATGGCACTTGCCTTGCACACAGCCAACATAGGTTCGATCCCTGGCATCCCATTTGACTCCTGAGCATCACCAGGAGTAATTCCTGGGTACAGAGCCTGGAGTAACTCCTGAGTATCATCAGTTGTGACCCAGAAAACAAAAAAAAAATTCTTTAAATAATAAAAAATAGCCATGGCAAGCTACCTGTGGCATATTCAATATGCCAAAAACAGTAACAATAACGGGTCTCATTCTCCAGTCCCTGAAAGAGCCTCCAATATGGCAGAGTTGGGAAAGATGAGTAAGGAGAGGCTGCTAAAATCTCTCAGGATGGGAGATGCAGAACTGAAAGTAGACGATAGACCGAACATGACAGCCACTTAATACCTCTACTGCAAACCACAATACCCAAAGGAGAGAGAGAGCAAAAGGGAATCCCCTGCCACAGAAGAGGGGTAGGGTGGAGGGGACGGGGGACGGGGTGGGTGTGATGGGAGGGATGCTGGGACCATTGGTGGTGGAAAATGGGCACTGGTGGAGGGATGGCTACTCGACCATTGTATGACTGAAACATAAGCACGAAAGTTTGTAAGTCTATAACTGTACCCCACAGTGATTCACTAATAAAAAATTTTTTAAGAAAAATCTCAGAGGGGCTGGAGCAATAGCACAGCGGGTAAGGCAATTGCCTTGCACACAGCCGACCCAGGTTCGATTTCCAGCATCCCATATGGTCCCCTGAGCTCCGCCAGGGGTAATTCCTGAGTGCAGAACCAGGAGTAACTCCTATGCTTCGCTGGGTGTTACCCAAAAAGGGAAAAAAAGTCTCAGAGCTGGGATGAATGGAGACATTACTGTCACCCACTCAAGTAAATCATTGGACAACAGGATAACAGTGATACAGTGAGTAGAAAATAATCGTTTTTATTTTCTTGTTTACATAGATTAAAATCATATATTAATCACTAGTTTGCCCTTCCCGGTTTATTTTCTGATCATTCTATTTGCCAGTTCTAAAAGTTTTGTTGTAATAAGCAATATAAAGTAAATGTGCTAAGTACCAAAGGGGGCAGGTTGGGATTGGGAGAGAAACAAGGGACATTGGTGGAGGAAAGGTCACACTGGTGTTGGAATACTAAATGCTTGTAACCACTGCATAATGAAAAACTTTGTAAATTATGGTGTTTTAAATAAAAAGTTAATTAAAAAATAAAAATAAAACCAGTCCTAGAGTAGAGTGGAAAATAACTTTTAAAAAAATTAAAAACAGGCTTCTTCTTTCAAGAGCATGGCTATGATAAACATGGATCTCCCAGGGTAAATATTTTGGGGAAGGTCACACCCGGCTATGCACAGGGGTTACTCCCGGCTCTGCACTCAGAAATTACTCCTGTAGGTACTCAGGGGACCATATGGGATGCTGGGAATCGAACCCGGGTTGGCCGTGAGCAAGGCAAGCACCCTCCCCATTGTACTATCGCTCCAGTCCCTCAGGATGAATTTTGTCTTCTCTTATTGAATGGGTCTACCTCCAGGTGAGTTTAAAATCAGCCTTATCCTTTTCTTTCAGAACACCCGACATGTTTGGAATAGTTTTACTCATCTGGATTTTTTAAATAGCACAAAAATTTGTCTTACTAGCAACCTGAGTGCTCTTTTTCCATGTCAGTTGCTGCAGTAGGAAGCACATCAGAATGTGAAGAAAGACAAGGGGGCAGTCAGTCAGCAGTGGTGGCACGACTGAACTTGGAAATGGACCTGGTGCAAACTCAGTGGAATAATCCCAAAAGACTGCCTTTATCCCAAATTGTCAACCCGATTGTTCAAGTTAAAGGAGTCATAACTTTTTCATTTTTCAGTGTCTGCTTTTCCATAACCCCTTGAAGAATCTGGGAGTGACATAAAGCCAAATTTTTCACAAAGGCAGCATTCCCCCCCACCCACCATTGCTTAAATCACAGTGTCAATTATTATCTTTTTTTTTTTTGGTGTTATGTCTTAAAGCACAGGCCATTGGTCCTCAAAACTGATTGCAGGAAATGAAAACACTTTGTTTTCTTCTCTTCATTTTTCACCTACTGTTTTTTGTTCTATGGGAGCACCAAAATATTCCAGCACATCTCTTAAACTATTAATAGCAGAGACATAAGTGAAGCAAAATCAGGGAAACACTAACGGCTGCTGCGTGCCTTAGTCCGCGGTTGAACGCTACCTTCAATCTACCGGATGTGGCGCTGAGAGCGTTAACGGTTCTGGACTCAGGACCGGCCTCAGAACCCTCCAGCAATAACGGAAACTCTGCGTGCATCACTTCGAGTCCAGTACCGCCCAGAGGGCGCTGGCGCAACGTACGTCTCTCGTTCATCTGGGGGCGCTTCGCTCAGCCCAGGTAACTCCTTGGAAGGCGTTTTGCCTCCTTCTGCACCTCTTCGCCTAGTGCACACCCTAGAATTAGCTCTCCCCTTTCTTTCCACGCCAATCTAAGGGACTGCCGTTTTCTAAGACTAGGGAGCCACACAGGTGCATTTGTCTCTGGGCCACGCAACCCGCAGATTGGCTCTGAGGCCACTAGGTTTTCTGCTCTTTTGCTGTATCAGCTGCACCTTTCCACCGCCTGGCTGTTGGATGGACCTCTAAGGGGAACGTGACCTGATCAATGGAAAGTGATGGATGAATGATGTTTTCTATGAGAAAAACGTCAAAACTGAATGTGGGGCTCAGGAAGCTAAAATGGTAAGAAACCAGATAATACACTTTTGGTGGTTTTTTTGTTTGTTTTTTTGTTTGTTTGTTTTTAGGTTAAGTCCCAAAGAAACACATCTCAAAATCTCCCCTTCTGAGCTTGGAGGTAAATGATGACATGAGGTGGTGAAGCCTCTGTAAAAAAAAAAAAAAAAAAAAAAAAAAAAACTCATGAAGGGGCTGGAGAGATAGTACAGTGGGTGTGCCACTTACCTTGCACCCAGCTGATCTGGGATTAAGCCCCAGCAGTGCATATGGTCCCCCCAAGGAGTGCTGAGGAATAGCAGTGCCCTAGGATTGAGATCCATCAGGAGTTGATGGGAGTCAGGGGAGAACTACCCCTGCTCCCTCACCCCTCAGTGCAGATCACCCTGAGAGGGTGCCAGGAGTTCCCAGGGCACCTCACTTGCTGGGTAAATCGGTCTTGCATCTTGTGTCACCTCTTGTCCTCTAGCTAAGTAGTATTTCCTATGATGCTGTGATGTGCCCTCCTCCCCCAAAAGACCATCAGTCTCAGTCTCTCCGTCTCTTTTCTCTTTGGGGGATCCCAACCCAGATAATGGATCATCTAATGTGTTCTGCACCCAGACCCCAGGGAGAAGGCCCTTTGATTTGCTTTTCACAAAGAAGAAACTGAGGCTTAGATACATTAGGAACATCCCTGAGGTACCAATATGTGGAAGTTGGGTTTTAATTCTAGCATCCCTCTTCCTCCAGTACCCCAATCCCTAAGGACACTCATATACTGGTCCTTGATTTTCTTCAGGGACACCCTCCTCCGCTATTTCTTGAATGGTTAGAAAACTTCCAATGAGGAGAAGTTGGGTTGCTCTGCATTTTCAGGAACACTAAACTCTGTTGCAATGGTTCACATGGTAACAACTGGGGCAGGTGGTGCATGTTTTCTCCTGTTTCCCGATAAGCTCCAGGGAACTGGTCCCCTCTTAGGAAGAGCTCTTTCTAAGAGCTGAACCAGTTCCTTCCTTTCCCTAAGCTCAAGCTCCTAGTAACTCCAACCCCACACCCCCAACACAGGAGATAAAATATTTCTATGGCATTCAGCACTATCCTCTGGTGGAAAGAGAGTTTAGGAACTGGGTTGAGTGTGCACCTGTTTTCAGTGCCTGGACAACTCTGGCCAACAGGGCTGACTGCTGGGTGTGTTGGCTGGTGAAATTGTCTGGTGAGAAGTAACTCGCATCTCTAAGGATGCAACTGAATATGACCTTTCTAGGCCTTCCCTTGGCCTCAATCTCAGGATTCATGCCCGTCATTAGGGAGCAATAGGGGCCCCTCAGGGCACCTGAGTTGGATGGCCTGTGCCTGCCCTGGGCTCTCCTGTGGGGCATTGGCTGCTCAATTTTCAGAGTTCCTGATGCCATAAGGATCTCAATGAGTGTCTGTCTTTATAGATGGGCTCTGAGACTTTTTGTTCCTGTTCCAGAATCTAAAGACTTTCCCTCTGACCCACAAACTTCCCTGCCGAATATCAAATCTCTTTGCTTGGGGATAAGAATGGTTTGCTCGAGAGAGAGACAATTGATGAGGGATAGCTTTGGTTTAGGACCAAATGCTCAGGAAGCTGTTCCCTACTGAGGACCTGGGCCTCTGAGTATCAGGATGGAGGTGGAAAAGCAGGGGTGTTCGCATGAACCTGGGCAGTGTTTAGTGATACCTCATCATTCAGGTGGTCCGAGGAAGGGGTTAGGTGTTCCCGATCTTGCTCCCTGTCTTTTTCCCTGCTACCTCACCTCCTTCAGGAGATTGTGCTCATTTACTGGGTTCACTGGTATACCGTATTGGGAACCTCCCACTTCCCAGGCGGAGGTGTTTGGAAGACATCATTTGAATTTCTTGGGAGATAAGGGTCCAGAGGGGATGGGCAGAGAACAGGAGATCTGGGCAGGAACCTCAAAGGGAGAAAGGGGCTGGGATATGGACGAGATTGGAGGGGAGTGTTTCAGGAAATTGCTCCTTTGGGGATGTTAGGTTCGTTGATATGGGAGAGCAGAGAAAAATGAGGCAAGCCAACAGTAGGAGGTGGAATGAGGAAGGACAGAAAGTTTCCCCAAATAAGTTGTGGTGGGGAGAGCAATGAAGGGGAGAAGAAGAGACTAGGTTCCATAAAGGGATAAGAGGATGACTGGGAGAATGTGGGGGAGGGGGCAAGGGTTGGAGGCTGGGCCAGAGGAACAGGCACTGGCTCAGGATCCTAGAGGGGCTGCAGGGGCAGGTAGGGAATAGTAATGAAAAACAGTAAAATGTGAAGGCCAAAGGGGATACAGAAGGCGAACTATATTGTCTGGAGCTGCTGGGCACTGCCGATGATGAAACTTGAGTTTGTATTTCTTACAGACACTGCACACTGGATTGATGCAAAGAAGGTGCTCCAGCATAGGATCATTCTTATAGTGCTCCAAGGAGCTGCAGAAGACAGGAAATTCAAAGATGTAGAGGGGAACGGAACAGGATCTGCTGGACCTGGTAACCTGAGAGGGTGGATGGGAGGGGGGCCCCAAAGCCTGCCTCCTTTCCCATTATTTCACACTCATAACTTCACAATGTTTCCCACAGCTTCACTCCAAGGCTTTCCTCCATACCTCTGTTCTACGGCTCCCTTCCCTGGACCAGGACCGGCAGCACTTGATCCTTCTTAGACTGGATCTAGGAAGAGGGGCAGAGACAGTCAGCGTTGGTTGTTGAGCATTTCCCTAATGCTCTGGAGCTCAGCATCAGTGAGGGAACACCTCACACCTGGCAATCCAGGAGAGTGGCATCTGTTAATGAAGGTCGTGGCACAGACACCAACACAGGGCTCCAAGCAGGGCACCTTGGGGATGCTCTTCTCTGACAGCCTCAAAAACCCATAAGTAGAAGCAAAGGGCCAGAGATGCACCAAGACTAGTTGCTTCCTTTCCAAAGTCCTTTCAGAGCCATCTTCTCCTGGGAAGCTGAATTTCCCCCAAGAGCTCAGAAGTTGGCAGTTACCTCCCAGTGGAATCTGATCTCTGCCAACTCCAAGTACTCTTGACAAACTCAGAGTCAACTGTCTCCCAAGGCCACCTAGAAGTGAGCACCCATTATCTCGCCCCTCCCTGCTTCATTGCACAGGGCTGGGCAGAGCTGAATCTGACAAGGGTCTCATCTCAGCTTGAGTTCACCTTCCCCTCCGGAGCTCCTCTGGTGGTCCTGCTTTCATAGTGGGCATTGTGGAAACAAAGGCTACCTGCAGAGACCACAGACCTGATACTGCAAGTAAGGGAGGGGAGGGGGCACCCTGGGAGAGCACAGGTGGAAAAGGCAGAAACACCCCTCAGGGTTGTGTGACTGACTCCTTCTCTTAGCTCTGGACTGCCATTAAGGGCAAAAAGAAAACGAAGAGAATGTGGAGCCCAATTCTTTCACTCCACTCTTAAAACTCATCTCCCCAAATAGAACTCCTGCAACAAATACAGTCAGTTCTCCCTTTGATTGTTATATGTAATCAAATTTATAGTCTCTGAGTCTTGGCCGCTGATGGGATTACACGGCGCCAGGGGGCCAGGTGGTGGGTGTGACCCCCGCCTACTGGAATTTGGAGGATCTGGGTGGAAGAAGCTCGACTCCAATTCGAGTAGGCTTGGAGGTCTCGGCCCCGGAACCCGCGTGGCTTTGTCCCTCTGCCAGTACCTTCACGTGTGCGGAGAGTGGTCTCAGCATGGTGGTGGCTGGTCCTGGAGGTCTTTGGCTGCCGTAGCCCTGGTCGGGGCGGGGAGGAAAGCTCAACCCGCTCCCCTCCAAGGGGCTCCGGGAAGGAACACCCAGGTGCGGGGGCAGAGACTGCACTTTTCTCGTCCGGGATCTGGATTTTATAGTCTCTGAGTCTTGGCCGCTGATGGGATTACACGGCGCCAGGACATTATTCCTACTTTGGACAAACTTGCAGGCTATCGAATGTAGCCTGCCCACAGGGCAGAGTCTGGCAAACTCCCCGTGGCACACCAAATATGCCAAATACCAGTAACAATGATGGGTCTCATTCTCCTAAATAGCCTTGAATATAATCTCAGGGCTAGGATGAAAGAGACGTTACTGGGGCCTGCTCGAGGCAATCGACGAATAACAGGATGATGAAATGAAAAAAATGAAATCAAATGTTTTGTTTTTGTCTTTGCTTTTCAGTTTTTCTTCTGCGAACAACACGAGGATTTTTATGTTGACAGCAGGCCCCTGTTCAGGGAAAGCCTGGTAGGGAGGGCCCTGTGTTTCCTGTGCTCCCTCAGGTAGGTCTTTGAGTTCCAGAACAGGACCCCAATCTCACCTCCACTCTCCTGATGAATTGACATAGGGGAAGGCCTGATGCCTCCCTCTCAACCGTGGGATGTGACTCAAATGCACATTTGGAGATTTCTGTTCTCATGAAGCAGTTTTAAAGTCTCCATAAATGGAAGTAGGGCCCTAGTGTTATTGGAGTAATAAGTATTTTATAGTTGGGAACTTGCCACCCCACCCAAATCGTCTGTGAAGTTCAGGGGACCTCTGTCTTCACTGAATCCCTATCCCGCCCAGCCTGTTCTCCTAGAACAGTGAGCTCCTACGTTCTCTTCAAAAGACTCAGCTAAGGCATTCCCCTGAACCAAGCAAACTCATTTACTCAATGTGCAACTAGACCTAGAAGCCATCGTCACCAGCATAATCAGCTCAGGCATTGGCCCTGGTACCTTATCGCTTTTGATCTTCTTAGTTTTCTGAAAAAGGTGGGGAAAGATGATAGTCGGTAGGGAAAGTACAGAGCTACCCCAGCACACCCCAGAAAGATGGGAGTGGGGATGGTGGGGGATGGACCCTTTGTTGAGGGATGCTGAGTCAGTGCTCCAGAGGGACTCCCTCTCGCCCTTCAGAAAGTAAACTCTAGATTCTGAATTCTTTGACCTGAATTGTGTGCTTGTCTTAAGTAATTGAGCCCTGAGTATACACCCCTGGCTTGGACCACACCCAGCCTGCTTCTCAGGGTATGGAAAAGTCACAAAGGGTTCCACAGGGGTGGTGAGCAGACAACAGGGGCTGAGGTGAGTCTCAATTCTCCTAGACCCTTTCCTTAGGTCCTTCTGCTCTTACTGACCTTCACCCTGCCATGTACCCATGAGGGTCCTGCTTGTTCTGTCCAGAACTCGGGCCTCTACTGGGTCTTCTTGACTTAGCTCTTGCCAACTCTTTGCTTATCTGAAATGCCAGCCAGAATTTTTGCAGATTTTACACACAGCGATGTATGTGTCTTTATAGCCTTCTTTTCTAAAGAATGCTTTCTGGCCATAACAGCCTAGATCTCTACTTAAATTCTTTTACACTTAGGAGAGTGGATGGAAAATAGTACATTTTACTTTCTGGCTTTGTCTGTATCATTTTTAAAAAAATGTTATTTTTATAAAGTTGTTCATGATGATTTATTACATTAAATATTCCAACACTAATCCCACCACCATTACACCTTCCCCCTTTATCATTTTTAACCATTGTCACTGAGTCAATTAAATTGACCAAGTTATCTTTCAGCATTCACAAATCTAAAGCAGCAAATAAATGTAAGTAAGCTTCACGCTATCTTGGAGTGGATATCTACTGCTCTCCTTTCTCCAGGGTCAGTGATGCTAAAATTCAAACATTCAGATAACACTGTATACACAACATACTCTCTCTCTCTCTCTCTCTCTCTCTCTCTCTCTCTCTCTCTCTCTCTCTCTTTAGCAAACTAATCCAACAGCTTCAGTTCTAAAAATAAAGCCTTTCCCTTATCTTTTCATTTTGATGTGACCTTCTCCTGTGCCTCCTGCCATCTACACCATTTCCTATGGTACGACCCCCTGTCATGGTGGGCAGCATGGTCTCTAAGTAAAGCCCAATAAGGCATGTAGCATAGTGCCCAAGAGCTCTGCTGGAGCTGCTAGAGTAAGAAAAACAATGATACATCCTTTGGCTTGGGCTGGAGCGATAGCGCAGCGGGTAGGGTGTTTGCCTTGCAAGTGGCCAACATGGCCAACCCGAGTTTGATTCCTCCGCCCCTCTCAGAGAGCCTGGCAAGCTACCGAGAGTATCTCGCCCGCACAGCAAGGCCTGGCAAGTTACCCGTGACGTATTCAAGATGCCAAACACAGTAACAACAAGTCATCCACGATGGAGATGTTACTGGGCCTGCTCTAGCAAATTGATGAACGGGAGGACCGTGACCGTGACATCCTTTGGCTTATGCAACATGAATTTCTCTCAGAGCTGCATTCTAGAAAATTCAGAACAGGGGCAGCCAAAGTTTCCCTATCTAGGGAGACCTTCTCCCTACCTCATGGATGTCTTCCTGTAGACTCACATGGCAGCACCAAAGGTGGGTAAGGGAGTCCTTGGTATGTTTTCCCACAGGGCACTAATGTCATCCATGAGGACTCCATGCTTATGCTCTAGCCATCCCCATGATCAAAGCCCTGTTCTGTCTACCACTGTCACGTTGGAGATTAGTCTGTGAGAGTAGAAAAATCATGGCCCAATGCAGAGTCTCTGTGTTGGACACCCATCCAGATGTTATACCTAATAGAACTGCCATCTCAATCTCTCCCAAAGGAGTCTGCTTAGGCTAGACAATCTGGAATCTCTGTTGAGCACCACTGAGGTCATCTACATTCCACTACACTTCTCCTGAGGGGAAGTTGCTTTCTCTGAAATCTTCATAAATAACTTGCATAACTTGCTCTCACCTTCTTTCTGCCTCTAGAAACCTGGTATCTGTTTTACTCTGAAAACTAAGGTCTTAG
Organism: Sorex fumeus; assembly: GCF_029834395.1. Classification (NCBI taxonomy): domain Eukaryota; kingdom Metazoa; phylum Chordata; class Mammalia; order Eulipotyphla; family Soricidae; genus Sorex; species Sorex fumeus. The sequence continues at coordinate 46,709,422 of NW_026606129.1, read as the reverse complement.
TCTTTTAAATGAACTGTGAAAGGCATTAGGCAGTGAGAAACACTAGTTGAGCAGGCAAACAATGAAAAAAATTAAAAATAGATATTCCTAACAGATGTCAGAGGAAAACAGTCTATCTGTAAGCCAGGATTCACAGTAGACTTTGTCTCAAACAGTGGTCACATGGTAGACAAATAGTGCTTCTTGAAAGCATGGGAAGTCGTAGTAAGTGACAGAAAGTCAAAGGAAGGAAAGCACTAGCACAAGTTCTGTTAAGTAATAGCAGAATCACAGAATCAATGACACTCGAGGTCAAAGGATTACTTTTCAGAGCAGTCTTGTGTAGGTAGCCCATGGAGTTAAGAAAAGCTAGAATTAAAAGAAGGAGTTGTTACTTAGTCAAGGTGAAGGAGCAAAAAGAGGATAGTGATATATACTTTATCTACACTTTCTGGAATAGTACAGACTAAACCAAATTCTATTAATAATTGAGAAGGCAAAGATATGGACCAGCTGGAAGTATTTAATCACCTCTGGACACAATGAATAGCCAGTAGGTCATCTACCTCAGAAATTTCTGAAAGAAATCTGCATGCCATGTCAAAAGGTACACAAACCAGCATTTCAGAACTATAAGAGTAAATATAAAAAAGTGAATGAAAATATTAAAATATTAATATATCAATTTGTAGATGTCTTACATATTTTCTAAAAATGAGGATGTCAAAGATTCCTTAATTATGCCTTTTCGTAGTCTTTACTATTTTCCCATATACTCAGCTAATGATTACATTTATTTTAAAAATATATTTGAAGTAATATGGATACAGTAGTATTAATGCTGATGCTAATATAGTACACAGCATTACCAGCACCACCAACAGCAGCAACAAGAGCAGCAAGAATCTTCTATACTCACTTTAGGCTACCTCTTCCTCTTCCTTTCCTGCCCTTAACTCCCCTCCTCCTACATCTAGACAACCTCAGCTTTGCTGTCAAAATTCAAGGGAAGTTACCAATCAGTATTTTCCATTTGCTTATTTTGATTATTTAATTATCACATATGAGAGAGGTTAACTGGTATTTTTCCTTCTTCCTATGACTTATTAATATACCCCTCTCAGACTCCATCCACATTATAGCTAGAGGAAAGCTTTCATCTTTTCTTATAGCTGTGCAATATTTTAGTATGTATATATACCATATCTTCTTTATCTACTCATATGTCATTCAACACATGGGCTGTTAGCTAAAGTTATGCTGTTGTGAAAATATATGTACAACTTTTTTTCATTACTGATTCAATATTCTTGGGATAGATGCCAAGGAGTGAATATCTGGGTTATATGAGATCAATTTTTAATTTTTTGATAACTCTCCAAACTGTTTTCCACAAAAGCCTCACCAGAGAACATTGTCACTAACAGTGGATAATACCTCTTTTTCACACCATCCATGCCAGCACCCATTCTTTCGTGTCTTTTTTATATTATTAAACTTTTTTATTTATACCCAGCAATGCTCAGGGGTTACTCCTGGCTTGGCACTCAGTAATTACTCCTGGAAGTACTCAGGGAACCATATGGGATGCCAGGGATCAAACCTGGGTTGGTCTCATGCAAAGCAAGTGCCCTACCTGCTATACTATAGCTCCGGCTTTCATTGTTTTTAATATAGACAGAGACCATTCTCATTGATTTGAAGTGATATCTCATCATTTTGATTTGCATTTACCTGAAAATAAGTAATAATGAATACATGCTCCCTGATATTTTCCCAAAGTAGCTGAAAACTTGTGCCTACTGGTTATCTGTATGCCTTATCGGAGGACACTTCTGTTCATTTTCTCTCCCTCATTTTTTGAAGGAGGTTTTGTTGTTGTTAAGCTTTGAAACTGTTTTATAAATCTTAGTTTTTGATCTTTTGTCAGATATAAGATGTGGAAATATTTTCTCCTATTCATTAGGGTGACTTTTAATTTCAGTCATATTTTCTTTTGCAGTATAAAAACTTTTTAGTTTGATATAGTGCAATATGCTTAATTTTTCCTTTTTTTTCTTTATTTCTCTCTTTGGATAGACTTCTGAAATTGATAACAATCTCAGGTAACAATCTTCACTGATAACAATGAAGAGTTCTGTTTATATTTCCCTTGATGCATTTTAATGGTTCTAACATCAAAATCTTTAATCCATTTTGGATTGATCTTTGTGCTTGGTATGAAATGGGTGTCCAGTTTAACTTTTCTCGTGATATCTAGTTTTCCTAGCACCTTTCTTTTTCTTTTTTTATTATACTATCTCTAAAATAAAGAGACCATTACCACCAGATCATATTTTTTAAATTTATTTTTTATTAGTGAAACACCATGAGGTACAGTTGTAGACTTACAAACTTTCATACTTGGGTTTCAGTTATGCCATGATCGAGTAACCATCCCTCCACCAATGCCCATTCTCCACCACCAATGATCCAAGTATCCCTCCCACTCCCCCACCCTGCCTTTGTGGCAGGGCATTCCCTTTTGCTCTCTCTTTCCTTTAGGGTGTTGTGGTTTGCAATAGAGGTATTGAGTGGCCACCATGTTTGGTCTATAGTCTACATTCAGCATGCATCTCACATCCTAAGTTAATCCTTCAAACATCCTTTACTTGGTGTTCCCTTCTCTATCTGAGTTGCCTTTCCCCCCAGCATGTGCTGCCGGCTTCCAAGCCATGGAGCAGACTTTCTGGTACTTACCTCAACTATTCTTGGGTGTTCGTCTCCCATTCTATTACTTTATACTCCCCAGATGAATGCAATCTTTCTATGTCTGTCCCTCTCTTTCTGGCTCATTTCACTTAGCATGATACTTTCCATATAGAACCACTTGCATGTAAATTTCATGACTTCATCTTTTCTAACAGCTGCATAGTATTCCATTGTATAGATGTACGAAAGTTTCTTTAACCAGTAATCTGTTCTCAGGCACTCGGGTTTTTCCCAAATTTTGGCTATTGTGAACAGTGCAGCAATGAACATATAAACCAGCACCTTTTTCTTGGAGAGACTTTCCTTCCTTCATTTGAAATAATTATCTCTTTTGTCATTAACTTTTCCAGCAACTCAGTTTGGTTCCATTTGTCTGTAAGTCTACTTTTATCTACTTCTCTTTACTATAGGTGTTTTTGGGGGGGTTTTGTTTTTGTTTTGTTTTGTTTTTGCCTTTTGAGTCACACTCAGAGATACACAGGGGCTACTCCTGGCTCTGTACTCAGGAATTAATCCTGGTGGTGCTCAGGGAACCATATGGGATGCTGGGAATCGAACCCAGGTCTGCCGCATACAAGGCAAATGCCCTACCCACTGTGCTATCGCTCCAGCCCCTATTATAGTTTTATAATCACTTGATCACTTGATCACTTGACATCTCGTTACACATCAATTTGCTCTAGCGGGCGCCAGTAACATCTCCATTCATCCCTGTCGCATGCTAGTGTAGCCCAATGGTGTCTGCTCGGTGGTGTTGGTGTCCTTGTCAACACGAACTTGTCCATGAACATTGATTTGTTAGAATGCCTAACAACCCGAATCAGATGATTACACTTGAATAGATGTGGCTCACTGCCGGCAGTTTTATAATATAGTTAAAAATCAGGAAATGCAATGCCATCACTTACCTTTTTCTCAGTACTGTTTTGATTATTTGGAAAACTTTTATTTGATTATTTATTTGATTATTTGGTCACTATTTCTTTTGAGGTGCAGAAGTTTCTGAGTTTAATGTAGTCTCATTTGTTTGTTTCCACTTGTTGGAATTTTGATAGGTATTGCATTGAATTTATTTATTGCTTTGGGCTGTGTGATTATTTTTAAAATATTATTTATTCCAACTCATGAATATAGAATATTCTTCTCTTCTCCTAGTGTCCTCTTCTATTTAAGAGTGACTCCCAGTTTTCAGTGTATAAGTCTTTCACATTATTATGTTGTAGCCTTAGATACTTACATTGTTGGACACCTTTAAATGACATTATTAAAAAGTCTTTCTCTTCTAATTTAGCGTTGGAAAATAGATAAACAACTTTGGTATACTGATTTTATAGTCTCCTACTTTATCATACTGGTTTATTGTTACTAGGAGTTTTTAGGTAGAGTAATATTGGGTATTATTGTGTACCCGCACGGCAGAGACTGGCAAGCTACCCGTGGCATATTCCATATGCCAAAAACAGTAACAATAACAAGTCTCATCCCCCTGATCCTAAAAGAGCCTCCAATACAGCAGAGTTGGGAAAGACGAGTAATGAGAAGCTGCTAAAATCTCAGGGTTGGGACGAATGGAGACGTTACTGGTGCCTACTTGAGTAATTCGATGAGCAACAGGATGACAGTGATGATGACAATGATTATTGTATAATTAGTAAATATTTTCATCTCAACTTTTTTCAATTTGCGTAGCATTGATTTCTTTTACTTACCTGAATGCAGTAGCTAAGACTTTCAACACTAATGAATAGTAAGAAGTGGACAAACTTGCATTATGCCTGATTTCAGAGGGAAAAACATTTTTGCCACTGAGTATGTTAGTTTCTGGTTTGTTGTATATATCCCCTTTGCTGTCTCTGGGTATGTTCCTTATTTTTTAAAGTTTTTGAGAGTTTTTATTTTGCTAGTGGATGTTGAACATTGTCAAAAGCTTTCTCTGTGGGAAACATCATTAAGCGTGTCACAAATCACAAGATACCAATAAATGAACTTTTTTTTAAAAAAAGCTTTCTCCGTGTCTATTGATATGATCATATGACTTTTATCTTTTTATTAATATGGCTAATCATGCTGATTGGTTTGTATATGCTGAACCATTCTTCCATCCTTGAATAAATGGATGACTCCTACAGGATTATGGTGTATAAACCTTTGTATATAATGTTATATTCTGTTCTCTAAAATTTGGTTGAGAAACTTAGTATACATGTACATATAGATATCAGTCTAAAACTCACTTCTTTTGATAATATTGACCTCGTAGATGCTATATGAAAGAAATCCTATTTAATTTTTCTGAATGATCTTGGTATATATGTGGCAAGTTTTTTAAGATATTGTTTCCTGATCCACCTGGTCATTCTGTATCTTTTGAAATTCAATCCACTGGAATTTAGGGAAATTACTGGCATGAGGAACTGCTGCCATTTATTGGGACCTTTGGTGTGTTTTTGTTCTTTGACTTGGGTCTTTTAGCTTTTTATTTTCTCCACTTACATTTTGATGGTGACCTTTTATGTAATGATGAGCATCCATTTGTCATTGTTGTTCCTTTTTTCTGAGTGCTTTTTATGAGGTTACCATGCAGTTTTAATTGAATTTTTACACTTAGTTTTCAATTTAAAGCATTAAACCCAAGAGCTCAGACTGTAATTTACCTTATTTCTTCTCTCCATGAATATCTCTACTTCCAAGAGGGGTTTCCTTGTTTTTTAATTAGTAATCACTGCATATCTTTTTTAGAGGTGAAGAATGCCTCCATATTTTGTTTATCTGAGTATTTTAATGTCAGAGTACAGATTCTTGGTTAAATATTTTTTATTAAAAATATTAACTATTATTCTATTCTTTTGTTTATAGTTTTCATTTGAAACTCTGATTCCCTTATAAGTGAATGTTTCTCTGTTTCTGTTTTAAAAAGTCTCTCCTCTCTCTTTCTCTCTCTCTCTCTCTCTCTCTCTCTCTCTCCCTCCCTCCCTCCCTCTTTGATTCTTGTCATTTTTACTACAATGAGTTTGGTGTTTCTCTGCTTGGAATTATTTTGTTTGGGTACTCTGTGGTCTTCTTAGATGATGCATATGTCCCTTTCTTCCGGGCAATTATATTCTTTATCCAAAATTCTTCTTCCTCCTTCCTTTTTTCTCCTAAAATTATTTTGATGCAGATGTTATTATTCTTCATGCTATCCAATATAAATATACTTTTCTGTAATATCTCTTTGTTATTGTTGCACAGCTGTACTCAGAGCTTTCTCCTGACTCTATGCTCAGTGGCAACTCTTGGCAGTCTTACGAGACCACAGATCTGGGCACTGAATCTGAGTCAGCCTGTCCCCTGTTGCCTCTTAAGAGATGTTAATCACATACTTTATCTTAGAGGGTACTGTTGCACTTCAGGCAACTTCCATTCTGTTGCTGAGTCCTGCAACTATTCCTTAGCTCCATCACTTCTTTTTCTTTTAAATTATAATCTTTTATTAGGAAAATTATGGTCTTTTAAAAAAATTTATTAGTGAAACACCATGAGGTACAGTTGTAGACTTACAAAGTTTTGTGCTTGGGTTTCATTTATACAGTGATCGAGTACCCATCCCTCCACCAGTGCACATTCTCTACCACCAATGATTCCAGTATCCCTCCCACCTCCCTACCCCCCACCCCCATCCCACCCGCCTCTGTGGCAGGGCATTCCCTTTGGTTCTCTCTCCTCTTTTGAGTGCTGTGGTTTGCAAAAGAGGCATTGAGTGACAACCATGTTCGGTCTATAGTGTACTTTCAGCATGCATCTCCCATCCTGGGAGGATCCTCCCAACACCCTTTACTTGGTGCTCCCTTCTCTATCTGAGCTACCTTTTCCCCCAGCATGTGCAGCTGGCCTCCAAGCCATGGACCGATTCTCCTGGTACTTTCATTTTTTCATTTCATCATCCTGTTATTCGTCGATTGCCTCGAGCAGGCCCCAGTAACGTCTCGTTCATCCTAGCCCTGAGATTATATTCAAGGCTATTTAGGACAAAGAGACCCATCATTGTTACTGGTATTTGGCATATTTGGTACGCCACGGGGAGTTTGCCAGACTCTGCCCTGTGGGCAGGCTACATTCGATAGCCTGCAAGTTTGTCCAAAGTAGGAATAAGACAATAAGATGTCATAAAAAAAAAAGTTCTGTTAAGATGTCTCCTGGTACTTATCTTGACTATTCTTGGGTGTTCGTCTCCTATTTTGTTACTCCATATTCCACAGGTGAATGCAATCTTGCTATGTCTGTCCCTCTCTTTCTGACTCATTTCACTTAGCCTGATACTTTTCATGTAGTACCACTTGTATGTAAATTTCATGACTTCATCTTTCCTAACAATTGTATAGTATTCCATTGTGTAGATGTACCAAAGTTTCTTTAACCAGACGTCTGTTCTCGGGCACTTGGGTTATTTCCAGATTCTGGCTATTGTGAACAGTACTGCAATGAACATACAGGTGCAGATGTCATTTCTACTGTACTTTTTTGCACCCTTGGAATATATTCCCAGAAGTGGTATTGTGGGGCCCTTTGGAAGCTCAATTTCTAGTTTTTGAAGGAATGCCCATATTGTTTTCCAAAAAGGCTGAACCAGTTGGCATTCTCACTAACAATGAAAGAACGTCCCTCTTCCCCCACATCCATACCAACACTGTTTGATTTTGTTATTTTGAATGTGTGCCAGTCTCTGTGGTGTGAGAAGATATCTCATTGCTTTATTTGCATCTCCCAGATGATTAGAGATATGGATCATTTTTTCATGTGCCTTTTGGCCATTTGTATTTCTCTTTTGAGGAAGCTTCTGTTCATTTCTTCTCCCCATTTTTTGATGGTGTTGGAGGTTTTTATCTTGTACAATTCTACCAGTGTCTTATATCCTGGAAATTAATCCCTTGTCATATGGGTATTGGGTAAATATTTTTTCCTATTCTGTGGGCTCTCTCTGTATTTTGGTCACTATTTCTTTTGAGGTGCAGGAGTTCCTTGGTTTAATGTAGTCTCATTTGTTTATCTTTGTTTCCACTTGCTAGGTCAGTGGTGTTTTATCCTTAAAGATGCTTTTAGCTTCAGTGCCATGGAGGGTTCTGCCTACATTTTCTCCCATGTGCCTTATGGATTCAGTCTGATTTGAGGTCTTTAATACCCTCTAATCTGACTTTTGTGCCTGGCATTAGACAGAGGACAGAGTTCTTTTTTTTTTTTTTTTTTTTTTTTTTAGTGAGCTGTCCAGTTTTCCCAGCACCACTGTTGAAGAGGCTTTCCTTGTTCTATTCCACATTTCTTGCTCCTTTATCAAAGATTAAAAGGTAAAAGGTAAAGGCCCTCCCGTTGATCGTCGATTTGCTCGAGCGGGCCCAGTAACGTCTCCATTGGAGACTTTGTTGTTACTGAGTCTGGCATATCGAATACTCTCGGTAGCTTGCCGGGCTCTCCGAGAGGGGCGGAGGAATCGAACTCGGGTCGGCCATGTTAGGTGATCATATATTTGAGAGTCTGACAGAATATTCAACTCTGTTCCATTGGTCTGCGAATCTGCTTCTAGTCCAATACCATGCTGTTTTAATTACTACTGAAGTTTGGGAAGGTGATGCCACTCATCTTCTTTTTCCCAAGGATTGCTTTAGCTATTAATAGGGGCTTATTGTTCCATATGAATTTCAGGAGTGTTTTGTCTATTTCTTTGAAAAATGTCACGGGTATCCTGATAGGGACCACATTAAATCTGTATAGTGCTTCTGGGAGTATTGTCATTTTGATCATGTTAATCCTCCCTGTTCATGAGCATGTCTCCATTTCCTAGTGTCCTCTCTTATTTCTTGAAGTAGTGTTTTGTAATTTTCTTTGTATAGGTCCTTCACCTCTTTAGTTAAGCTGATTTCGAAATACTTGATTTTCTGAGGCACTATTGTGAACAGGATTTTTTTTCAGATATCTCTTTCTTCTCTTTCATTATTTATATATAGAAAAGCCATGGACTTTGGGTGTTGATTTTGTACCCTGCCACTTTACTGTACAAACCTGTGGTTTCTAGGAGCTTTTTAATAAAGTCTTTAGGATTCTCTAAGTATAATATATTGTCTGCAAACAGTGATAGCTTGACCTCTTCCTTTTCTATCTGTATGCACTTGATATCTTTTTCTTGTCTAACTGCTATTGCAAGAACTTCCAGTACTATATTGAATAGGAGTGGTGAGAGTGGGCAACTTTGTCTTGTCCCTAATCTTAAAGGAAAGGCTTTTAGTTTCTCCTCATTGAAAATTATGCTCACCATGGGCTTGTGGTAGATGACTGACTATATTGAGGAAGGTTCCTTCAATGCCCATTTTGCTGCGAATTTTCATCATAAATCAGTGCTGGATCTTGTCAAATCTTTCTCTGCATCTATTGATATGATCATATGATTTTTATCTTTTCATTTTTTGATATGATGGATCATGATGATTGACTTGCGAATGTTAAACCATCCTTGTATCCCCGGGATGAATCCTTCTTGGTCATGGTGTATGATCTTTTTGATGAGTCAGTGGATTCTGTTTGCTAGAATTTTGTTGAGGATCTTTGCATCTGTGTTTATCAGGGATATCAGTCTGTAATTCTCTCTCTTTGTGGTATCTCTGTCTGCTTTTGGTATCAGGGTAATATTTGCATCATAGAAACTGGAAGTATTTCTAATTCTTCAATTTCCTGGAAAAGCTTAAAAAGGATTGGGAGTAAGTCCTCTTTAAAGATTTGAAAGAATTAACTACTGAATCCATCTGGTCCAGGACTTTTGTTTTGTGGGAGACTTTTTATCACCGTTTCCATTTTCTTGATGGTGATAGGTCTATTCAGGTACACCAGGTCTTCTTGGTTCAGCCTTGGAAGGTTATAGGAATCCAGAAATTTATCCATTTCCTCAATATTTTATTGTTTTGTGGCATAAAGATTCTCTCTCCCTCTCTTTCCCTTTCTCTCACTCTCTCTCTCCCCCTCTCCTCCTCCCCCTCTCCCCTTCTCTCCCTCTCTCAATCTCTCCCCTATGCTCTTCCCCTTTCTCCTTTTCTCCCTCCCTCCCTCTTGTGCATTATGGTTTGCAATACAGATACTAAGAGGTCATCATGTTTGTTCAAGGCCTTCAGCACTTTTATTGGGAAGGCTAGGCTGGAATAGCTTTTTTAAGTGCGTGGCTGCTTTGGGGTGTGAACCTGATTGCTGAGACTTCTTGAAGTACAGGAATGTAGAGGGAGGTCGCCGATCCTAACCCTGAGAAAGCCTGGAGATTTCAATCACAAAACCTGCATACCCAAGTTTACAGCAGAATATGTCTCAGTGAGGTCCATCCTGAGACGGTGGAGTTCAGCCAGACCGATGGCAGAAATTTTGAATTGTGGAAGCAAACTGCCATGGGCTCTGAATCGGCGGGCATCAGGCTGAGGTGCCTCCGTCAGTTTTACCCTGGTCTATTCAGCCTTGCATGGGTCTGAGATTAACTGTGGCTTTTGATATTTTTTTGTGTGTAATGTAGAAGTATTGCTATTTTTTCAGCCACTGATTAAGCTGATTGAATTGGGCATGAACTCCACATTACTTTTTCTATTCAGAATGTTTATTTCATTATGATTTTTATTATAATTATTATTTTTTATCCATGAGATACAGTTATACAGCTTTCCTGTTTGAGTTTCAGTCACACAGTGATTGATCACTCACCCTCGACCAGTGCACATCTCCCACCACCAAGACCCAGTATCTCTCCTATCCCACACCTCTCCCTGCCTCTATGGCAGACAATCTCCCCCATACTCTCTTTTGTATTGCCTGTTATGAATAGCATAAGAGCCACGCTCTCCTGGAATTATAAAATTTTAGATAATTAGGGTCTGAAGAAATCTCTGCAGCAAACTTCTCAGTTAGAGATTTTTTTTGCATCTCTCTGGATCATGGCCATTAAAGAGCTTAAGCAGCAGCCAGAGGCAGTTTGTGACCTCCAGGGTCCCATGGGGACAGGGATATGAGAAGGACCGGCCCATTCCCTATCCCTTGAGGCCTGAAGTTTGCCACCACTGAACCCGCATCCTTGCACTTCTCATTGGTTTCTGGAAGTTGGTGGCCACCAGGGATCTTTGGGGGCAGGTGGAGGGATGATGTCTGCCCCTGTCTGAGGCACCCAGGTGAAATCAGCCTGGCTTAAAGTCCGGAGGCATCTCTGCAGCGAGCTGCTTGGTTCGGAGATTCTTTTGTATGTCTCAGGATCATGGCCCTTGTTTCGATCTTTTCCAGAAAAATAAACTATTGGCTTATGTGCTGCTGGCCCTAACTGAGGCTTTTGAACTCTTTTGGCATTTATGGGTCTCTGAAATAAGACCAATAAATGAGCTTGTGTAGCTAAGCTGGAGGTGGTAAGTGAGTGTGGCTCCTACACACCTATCTTTTGGCCATTTCTTAGTAAACATGGGCCCAAGTTGTTGGAATCTGGCCAAAGGCACAGCGGCAATTTTGCAGTATCAGGAAGTCTGATGACACCATCAGGCTGCTGATGCACTTACCAAGCAGGTACAAGTTGTCCTGCTGATGGCACCATGCCCCCTTTTGATCCTTTTTGAGATTTATTTATGGGTCTCTGAAGCAAAGCCGATAAATGAGCTTGTATAGCTGAGCCAGTGATTTGTGGTCATGGTTGCCACATGCCTAATTTTTGGCCATTTAATTTCTCAGGAAACTTGGTCCAGAGTTTTTGGGGTCCAGCCAGAGGCACAGAGGCAATTTTGGGTTATCAGGAAGTCTGAAAGCACCATCAGGCTCCTGATACACTCATCCCGTGGGTTCAGATTGACTTGCTAGTGGTAACACAGTGGTTGCTTTTCTAAGAGCTGAACAAATTCCTTCCTTTCCCTGAGATCAAGCTCCTAGTAACTTCAGCTCCATACCCCCAACACAGCAGTCATACCAGTGATTAAGAACCATATTGAGAGAAGATTAGGTATTGTGATAGGTGTGCATATGATTTCAATGTTCGGAAAGGTCCCTGAGGTACAGTGTTGAGGGTCTAGCAGTCCCTGGCCAATTTGATGCCCACAGGTTGTGCTTGCATGGGTACAGACTCCCTGGTAAAGCATAGGTGGGGGAGGCTGATGTAAAGAGGGTAAGTTTTTCTGGGTCTGTTGTCTCAACTTGGCTCCAATTTGCTTCTCCACTCTTTGTAGGACAACTCCAGCCAGCAAGGCAGCTTCTGCATGGTGGGTGCCGGTAGGCAGGAAGAGAAGCCTTGTCCTGGAAGAATGCACTGGATTTCTTGGACCTGCCCTAAATTCTTCTCGGCGGTAATGGAATCTCTGCCAGTGGCATAAATACATGGTAAATACAGGCTCAGACTCTCTTGAAAATGTTTTCAGTTAGCATCTGTCTGTCTTCAGAAGGGATCTGGAGGCTCTTGCCACAGCACTGGAAGAGTTTACATCCGAGCCTGGAGTTTTCCCAGCAAGCACCCTCTCTATCAAGCTTGGGAGAATCAGAATAGCTTGTTTTCTCATAAGCCTATGGGAGATTTGGGGGGCCGAGGTAGACAAGTAGCTGGGTTCCCACTGGAGCCCTGAACAGAAGTCAATGAGGCCTCAGCCAGACTCTCTAATGAAGCTGAAGTTCCTTGGGATCAGCATCTGGCCTGACTTTGATTCCTGTTTTTAACCTTTCTTCCATTCACCATAACATGGAGCCAATCTCTTCTCTCTGACTGGAGGTCTTAGGGAACAGGTGTTTTTGATGGAGAACTGTCTGTAGTCACATTGATCACTTGGCAGATTTCCAACTTGCTTGTTTTCATATTGTCACTAATGCTGAATTGAGGAACACCAAGACCCTCAGCCCTGTGTATGTCTTTAGACTTTCTGGGCTTGGAAAAGATGTTGTATTCACCTCCACCCCTGCATCATATTGTAGGTCTTCGTTCAGACAAGCTCTCACTCTACCCTTTGGCTCTCCTCTAGGATGGGTGGGAGGAGGAGGGAGGGCTTTGTGAAATACCAGTTGATGCTTTGAAATCTCATAGGAAATGGAGGACCAGAAGGGGAAATGGTATTGACGCTGGTTTTGAGGAATTGGTTCCCCTTCGGGGCTGTTGGGGATAAGTATGTCAGGATCTCAGGGAAGAGCAAAAGGTGTCCAGATTAAAAAGTTGCCTGGAAGGTCTCCTTCAAGAGGTCTCTGAGTGTTCCAGGAGAAGAAACACATCAAAGTAAGCACATGGTGGCTAGGGAGGATGGGGAAAAGTTTTGACCTGAGCAGCCTGCCCAAGAGGTGAATTGTGATTCTGAGAGATAAACTGTAACTTGAAACTGTTGGTGCTGTCACAGATGTGGTCAATGAAGCGAGGCTGTCTGGAGATGGCTTCCCAGAGCAGATGACTGAACTGAATTCAAGGGAAAGTGCAGTCTGTTGGGAGCAAAAGTGAATTTCAGGCAAGTGAGTAAGGAGTTGATATCTTGTACAACAGTGGGGATCAGTAGAATAGAGGGTTCTGACAAAGGTTCCTCAGTATGGCAGAGAGGATCCATTCTGAGCCTCATGTGGTGATAAAGGAAATAAGGCAAAAAGACGTGGTGGGGAAAGAGGCACTGGGAATTGGGAAGGAGAGGAAGTTTTCTGAAAAAGCTGTGGTAGGAGTGACCAACTGAGTGAGGAAGGTGGGACAAAGCCCTGCGTTAGGATACCATGGATGATATAAGAGACAGAAGGGTGGTGGTGGGGGGGGGAGGTTGGATAGAGGAGTGGGAATTGGTCCTCCTGGAGAAGCTGAGGAAGGAACAGGGCCCATAGAATAAGACAAATACATAAGGGGAGCCTTAGAAGTTAAAGGGAATACATATGGTCAAGCATCATCCAGGGCTTCCGAAACACAGAGGAGCTTAATGGAACTTAGCGGTGCATCACTTAGAGACATCACAGACGTGATCTATACATAAGAGTTTCTCAGAATTCTTATATCATCCAGAGGACTATGGAAAACAGGAAGTACAGAAAAAATAGAGAAACAAAACAGGTGCTGGAGGACCTTCTACTCTGGGTTACAGAGGGTTGTAACCACTAAAATCTGCCCATGCTTCCCGTAAAGCTGAAATTGCCCTCCGAGGAATCTGATTTCTGCCAACTCTATATTCTGACAAGTTCAGAGTCATGAGTCCTGTCTTCTCACCATGTCGCATGGCCTCCTAGAGTGAGTTCCCATTGTCTCAGCCTCTCCTTGATTCACTGCCCAGGGCTAGGCAGGGCAGGATCTGAGAGCTGTCTCACCATCACCTCAGCAGCTCCTCTGAGGGGCCTGCTTTCAGACAGCAATGCCACTCTGAGAGATCATAGACCTGAGACTGCGCGGAAAGCATAGGTAGAAAAGGGAAGAACTCACCTCTTAATGTTGAGGCTCTTTTCCTTCTCCTGTCTCTAGTTCTCCTCATAAGAAAATATTAATGAGCACATGCAGTTCACTTCTTTCTTCTTTCGAAAGCCAGGTGTTCCTGAAAATAGGCCTACTTCAATGAATAAAAGTATAGACTTCTCCCTTCCATTAATCCTTGAATGTGATATGTTTTCAGCTTTCCTTCTCTGAAAAATATAAGAATTTTGATGTTGGAAGCAGCCCTCTCTTCAGGGAAAACCTGGCAGGGAAAGTCCTGTGTTCCTTATGCACCCTCAGGGAGGACTCTGAGTTCTAGAACAGAATCCCTATCACACCTCTGCTCTCCTGATGAGCTAACAAAGATGAAGACTTGATGCTTCCCTCCCAACCATAGAATGAGTCATAGTTGGGAGAATTTTTTCTCCTACAGAGCTCCTAACCTCTCCAAATAGATTGAATAAAGACTCTAGCACCATATTTCAGATTTGGGATTTAAGTTCAGGGGACCTCTGTCCTCACTGAATTCCTTGCCCCACCCAACCTGTCCTCCTGGAGTGAGTGAGGTCCTGTGTTCTCTTTGGGCAACCCAATTTAGGGTTTGGGTTGGTGTTTAGTCCAGGTGTTTCTCTGGACCAAGCAAACTTATTCTTCAATGTGTGAGTAGAAATAAAAATAACAAAACAAAAAAATAATTCAGGAACTTGCCCTCTTTCCTTACTTTTTGTTATTCTCCACTTTCCATGAAGGCAAGTTAATACTACGCTTTCCGGGTAGGTGAAGGGGGAATAAAGCAACCTAATCTTACCCAAGGAAAGGAGATTGAATTATTACTGAGCATTGCTGAACTGCAGTTTTGTCCATACCTCAACAAAGTCAAGAAAGCTAAACATTTTTTAGATTATGAATTCTAGGACCTAAATCGCAAACTAACTTGAAGGAACTAAGCCCTGAACATGAAGCCTGGGCTTATAATGACTCCAACACTGCATCACAGAGTATGTAAGAGTCACAAAGAATTTTGCAGTGGTGGGGAGCAGGCAATATGAGGTGCTCTCAGCCTTTCTCCACCCAGTAACTCTGTTATCTCCCCCTTCCCAAGCCATTTAGTTTCCTCCCTCCTACCCTGCCATCCTTTTGTTCCAACTCAACCATACCATTGTTCCAACTCAACCATACCACGTGTTTATCCTGATGAAGCATCTTGCTTCCTCTCTCAGTAACCCAGATATATCCGAAGAGCTCTTTTCTCTTTTGAAGACTTGGCTTGAGTCTCACCAATTCACTGTCATGTAAATCTGAAACACTACCTTAATTCCTGAAGATTTTATACTTAAATATACATACAGGGTCTCAGATCTGTTGGTTTTAAACATATGGAAAGTTCGAGGTAAAGAGTCAGTGTCTTTACCAGTTCTGATCCTTTACCACATTTTGATCCTTTGCTGAGAATTAATGAACCCAAGGTGCCCTGATGGGGAGTATTGTGGGGAAAATGAATTACAGGACACTGATCCTCTCTTACCTCCAGTCTTTGGGTTGAAAGTCAAAGCTATCTCTGGGTCTATGTCCTGGTCAAATAGTCCCAGGATGAGAATAAAACCATAACCAGAGGTATTTTCCACAACTTTTATGCACATGCCAGCATATTTGTCCCTTCTGCTCTTTCTAAAGTCTGTGTAGTACAGAGACATCTTTTATTTTGCCTCTGATTTATATTATAAAATCCCCCTTTATAGGGGCTGGAGTGATAGCATAGCAGGGCATTTGCCTTGCACGCTGCCAACGCAACCAACCTGGCCAACCCAGGTTCGATTCCTCCACCCCTCTTGGAGAGCCCGGCAAGCTACCGAGAGTATTTCTGCCCCCACGGCAAAGCCTGGCAAGCTACCCGTGACGTATTCGATATGCCAAACACAGTAACAACAAGTCTCACAATGGAAATGTTACTGGGCCCGCTCAAGCAAATCAGTGAACAATGGGAGGACAGTGCTACAGTGCTACCCCTTTACAGATGGGGTGACAAATTGCATCCCAACCGTACCTGCCAGATACAGACATCAGAGCAAGACTCTTAGAATGAGTTTAACAATTACTAGCTTCCTCTTCTGAATTCTGAATTCTGGTGTTCTCTGCTGACTTTAATTCACATCCTAACCTTTTAAATAAAGCACCACAATCTAAGTCTAAGTTAGCTCTCAGACTCAAACTAGGAAGCCAGAGACCAGAAAGAGCCAAGACTCCTGGAAATCACTGGCAGTTGTATTTGTAGTCCAGGTTATCCCTTTTGAAAGTTATTTCAGGCATAGAGAAATAAATGCATTCTCCTGTGCCTCCCTCAGCCCTGTCACATTATTCTTCTAACATTAATGGGAAAGAGTTGAGAGCTGGGAATTTCCCCTCAAACCCTTTATTCCCATGGAATTCTTTTGCTTTACCTGCGAACCCACGTTTAAAATTTAAATTTATTTTACACTTAGGCTTGTTAATGGTAAATGGTACATTTTAGATTTTTAATGCCCCAGTCGACCTTTATCATGATCTTTATCTAGTGATGCTGAGTCAAAATATCTGTCATTATTAAATAACTACAAAACTAAACTAGAAAATAAAATTAATTTTCAAACATCTTAAGATATGTGTATAGCTTTCAATTTTCTGAGGTCAGTGAAGATTAAACTTCACAAAGACTTTCCAGGAAAAGTAATGTGAGACACACACACACACACATACACACACACACACACACACAAACACAGAGTCATACACACATTCGTGTGCAAATTAATCCAATATCTTGGCAGAAAAGGTGGGAAATAAGTCCAGAGGTCTCTTTCATAAGGGAACTAATGTAATCTATTAGGATTCCAACCACAAAATCTAGCCACCACTGAAAGACTCCAGTGCTAAGATCATCACGTAAGGATTAGACTGTGAAAGTTTAAATAAACATATATTTTTTTCCCAAAGTAGAGTCCTACATGCTGAATCCCCACCCAGATTTAATACTTACTTAAACTGTGGTTTCAACCTCTCTTAACTGGGTTGCCTTAAGGTAAGCAATTTGAAATTTCTTGTTCTGCACTAGTGAGGTGTCAGGTGTGTGTTAATACCCTCCTGCTTTCTCCTGAGGAGAGCTTGATGTACCCAAAATCCTCTCTTCTCAATAATTTTATACTTTACTCTTTGTTCCTATATGAACCTTCCATTTGTGTGATCTGCAAATACTTCTCTTTGCTGTACACAAATACTGCACCATTCATGGATTGTTTCTAATAATGAATTCCATTAAAATATGAGTCTGTGAATTTTGTTTTTTAGTAGTTAGGTGGCAACAAGGACAGGGGTCAAAATAAAGTAAGCTCTGCTGAATCTGGAAACATGAAGTGCAATAGCAGGACCCAGGAAATTTGAGTTTTGACTTTCTCCAAGTTTATGAAGCTTGTGGGTAAGTTACACTGTGTTCAAGCTCATGAGGTTCTTTGCTTTAATATTTAATTGTCACTTGTCTTAGAATTTAGTGGGTAGTTCTCTAGCCCGTGCTTCTGTTGACAGTCTTATGACAGAGGTTCCAGTCCTTTCCTCATCTCCAATTGTAAATCTCCATTTATGGAGTTTGATAATTTGCTCCTTATCAGAATTGTTGAAGGTACCACCAAGAGTAAGCTGATTGTGGAGTGGAGAATGGGGATGCAAAGGAGGGGGTGACGGAGGATAAAAATGGTAAGATACAGACTGAATATGAGAAATCTATCAGGTATGTTTGAGTCTAAAGTAAATTGGACAAGAGTCCTGGGCTGGGAAATCAGATCAGGTTCAACCAAACCCTGCACCTAGAGTAGATTAGGAACAGACTTAGTCAAATGTTCAGGATTGTACTGGGTCTCATATAGTCAACATTAACAAGAAGCCCAAACTTTTGCATTTTTTACCCTCTCAGAGTTCATGTGGGAAATGAGCAGTTCTCCATTGTTTGAAATTTCTCCCCAAGTTTTAAGTTGGAAACTGTAGTTCTTGTATTCTTGGAAATAGTCTACAGATCCCATTTTGAACTTTTGTTTGTTTAACCCTGTCTTCATTCCCTAGATGATTATAGCTCTATTTCATTGTTTCATTTTTGCATAAAGTTAGTGTATTTGAAAATAAACCATAAATAATGGCTAAAAACAAAAGCTTGTTGGCTCCATAAAGAGGAAGATTTTAGCAGTGAAAACACTATTAAGTGTTTGGCATAGCACTCCTCACAAATTGAGGAGAACATCCATTTTTATGAAAACAATCAACTAAAACACATATGTTTAAAAGGAAATGCCCTGCCACAGAGGCAGGGTAGGTTGGGGGCTGGGGGCTGGGAGGGATACTGGGATCAGTGACAGTGGAGAATGGGTACTGGTGGAGGGATGGATACTCAATCTTTGTATAATTGAAACACAAGCACAAAAATTTGTAAGTCTACAACTGTACCTCATGGTGTTTCACTAATAAAAATAAAAAAACACATATGTTTTCTTGTACAATAAACTAGTCTCAATGTTACCTTGAAAAAAAATAAAGAGGAAGATTTTAGATAGCTATTTGGCTTTAAGCAGTATAAAAAATCTGGTTAAATGAAATGGAATCCTCTAAGTCTGCAGCGAATGTGCCAATCCTTAAGAACTCTAGTTCCAGAAGTTCAGTTAGATATAGAAAAAATGGCAAAATCTGGTTGAAAATAGCCTAGAACTAATATGGTCATTATGGGGAACATTAACATTCTTCTTAGTCAAGATACTTGAAGGACTGAAACAAAGGATGATAGATCATTAACTTTTGCTATTGCCCCTGTCCTTTTACCTGTGATTAGCCAGCTTTACTACCTCTCTTGTAGAGCTATTGTTCAATTCTGAAGAAACTGCATTAATGACTGTAAGGAAAAGTCCAAGTTAATGGCCTATCTAGGCATAAATATATGCGCCTCTGAGTCCACAGGATTCAGGGAATCTGTTAACTATCAGTCATCTAATCAAGTAAAAGAAAACTAAAATAAAAAATCAAAATTAAGAGAGCTTTGCTAAAGACCAGTATACATTTTTGTTACCAGAGGATGTCTTCCAAAGCCCCACAGTGGGTTCTTGCCTAATACTTGGAAGATAATTATTCCAGAGAGTTGCATATAGACCAAGTAAGAGAAGTCATTGGAAAGGTTCCTGTGTAGAAAGCAGCAGGGATTTCTGGGGGCATGGGGACTGCAGGGCATGGGAATCCATGGAAGACTGATCCACCTGTGGCCTGAGGCCCAGAGTAGTTAAAGGGGATCAACTTTCTGGATTTTCATAGGTACAGTTTATTTGTGTCCATATCAACCTAGTCTGGGGTCCTTCCTAGAAGCACACACAATTCTCAGCTGGCTGAATTCCAGCCCAGGGATTTCTGGAAAACTAACTAGAACTTACTATGAGATGTTGTCTCATATCTTACTCTTTTGAGCCCTTTCTGGGTTCTCCCTGGACAGTTTTCCCTGCAGTTGCTAATTCTATGTTTAGCATCAGAAGATCCTGTTACAACGAAATAACACAAGGAGTATTCTGTGTTTGACACAGGTGAACACTTTTGTTCAGAAAAAAAATTTTTTTAATTTTAAATAGAAAACCTAACTTCCCACCTCTAAGAGAATCCATATTCAAGACACTTGGGAATCAGGGGCAGAGGACATTTTCTGCTGTAACTACTACTTTCTGGAAGTGTATGCTAACTGCCTACCAGAGCACAAATCTCTTTCTGTGGTCTGAACTGAGGTGTTGTGTGTCTGGAGCCTGTTTTCACTCCTGAAGAATTTGTTTTGGCTGATAAAGTTGTTATCTATAAGAGATAAATTTAGTGAATACTTGAAACAGGTAAAAATTTGAACAGAAGGTCCAAAAGGATACACATTTCCTGGCCCAGGAAGAGAAGAATGTACTAAGGAAAAAGGAAGAAAAATATCTCATACAGGTTGATCTCTAATCCCAGATTTTAGTGGCTTAATTCAAGAGCCCATTGATTCTTCCTGGACCTGCATAGATTGGCTGTAATAAAATTAACTTTCAGCAAACTTAACTTTCTTTCAGCAAAGGCAAGCATGTTGATAGTACCCATTAATGGGCCTAGAGGCCTTTGGTGTTGTAGAACCATGTGGCAAGGGAATTCAACTGAGTCTGGATTCATAAAGGGTTCTAGCTGTTTTAGTTCTGTAGTATTGACAAAAAGGACAAGACGTCTCACTACCTTCCATCTAGGGTGGAGAAGTAATGTTCAAATAGACTTGGATATTATATACTTTCAAGGATTAAGATAAGTAAATCATGCTCTTTTTCATTGAGCTCTCTCCCTATTCTTTTACTGAACAATAAATCTACCATTAAGATTTGCTCATCATAAAAAATTTCTTTTAAAACACTACTATTCTTTGACAATATGCCTGTTTTCCCAAGAGCTCTGATGGAAATGTACAGAGATTAATATTGTTTTCAAGATTTCTAATTACCTTCCATTCAGTAGTCCATGGATACACTATTATTTCTCTAACGGATATGAACACAGTAAATAGAAAACTTCTAGAAAGGATGCATTCTCTATATTTCACTAAATACATTAGTGATTCATGGGAGGGGTCAAAATTTCAACATTAAAACAAGTTTGGAAGAAGTTTATTGCAACACTCTCGGGAAATGTTAAAATGAGTTTAGTACCTCACTGGAGAAAATGTGGTAGAAATATTTTAAGAATAGAATTAGAAGCCTGAAGACCTGACTTAACTTCTCATGATATCATGATCAAACATTAATGGATAATGAGCTTTTTCTTAGGGTTGGACAAAAAAAACAAAAGGCAGTTTCTTGAAAGGGAATCAACTCCTGTGCAGATGCTGTGTATGTTGTTGAAATGATAGGAACAAGGCAGTACTATATAAACTCCACTGAGAAGACAGTGACAGGGATTGAGAAGATTAACTCAAGTTTTGAAGGTTCTAACACTGGGTAACATGCTCCCAAATGATACTGCAAGATACATAGAAATCTAACACAAACAGGATAATCAGACTTACCAAATTTGTCTTGTTTTAAGAAATAAAATGTTGTGGCCCAGCCACCCAAAGTCCAGCATCCACTATTCTGGTCAGTGAGGTCATTATCAATATTTTAAAAAGAAAAAAAAACTTGCCACAGCAAAGAGATTACAATAAATGTGAAAAGAATACTTTTTTAAAAATACATGTATAAAGGGTCAGAGAGATAACTCAAAAGGCTTAGCACAAGCTCAACTTTAGGAAGCTTCAGTTCTATTCCCAACACTATACAGTCCCTCAAGCACTCCAGGAACAACCTTTGAGCGCTGAGTTAAAGTAGGCCCTAGACACCAGCAGGTTTGGCTTCCAAGCAACCCCCTCCCCCCCCAAAAAAAATAAGCAAAATATAGATGGAAAAATGAATGCTCTTTATTGTTAGTTGTTCTGCAGTAGTTGACTATGAATCATCTACCTATCTAATTTCATTATTTAAGTTCAAAGTATGGTATTGCCGATAGGACTGTGACTATAAATCAAATATTACTAAATTCACTCTCAGGAACAGTGTAGCTATTGCTTAAGATTTTAGAACACGTTTTCCTGGGTATGACTGACCTCATCTCCCTTCTCACAGGAATTATTCTTGAACAGAGTATTCCGAAAGAAAACTCTTGTCAATGACCTCTGCAGTGCTTAGAGATGTTTCCTCTACTGCTTCTGCTTCTCCTCTCTTCCAAGTACACAGTACCCAATGCTTTGTTGTTACATGTGGAAGTGGCAAAGGTTGGGACTCTGGAGAGCCTCAGTCAGACTACCAACCAAGAATGAAGAAGTGACAGGTGAAAGAAGAGTCACAGAGTGGAGTCAGTGAGGTAAAATATTAACTATTTGTGCCTGCTTTACATATTGCCTGTTGAGTCCTATCTCCATAGTGTCTGATCCATAGGCTTTCGATAGATGAGTCTGGAATGGATAGATGAAGATGTGTGCATGTAAACTCATTAGGTGAATAACATTATATGAATAATGTGCTTTGTGTGCAGGGTGGTGGCGGTTACTGGGGCTACAACACTGGTTCCAACTCATTTAGACCACTGCCCCCTCAAGCCTTTTTGTGGTTTCGGGTTCTAATGAGACATGTCTACTAAGATCTCATCTCCCTCTTTCAGGGGTCCCTAGGTCACCATTGATCAGCCAGAGATGAAAACTCTGTCCCTCAACTTACTAGATGCCCTCAGAAAACAGCCCAGGACCCAGCAGGGTTGGCATTGTGGCCCAGTGAAGTGATGGCTGCAAGTAGAGCAGAGCAATGAGGCCAGAGTGAGTCAGGTACCATGCTGTCCCTGTCACCTATGAACCGCTTCTAAGGCCTCAGTTTCCTTGTTTGGATTATGTCAGAGTCACAGTGTCTTCCCCCATTGGTTTTGTGGTGAAAATTTTCCAATCCTGGTATTTCTAAAGAGAATATGCCAGAGAGTTGGCATCTCCCTGCACCTGCCAGCACACAGATTCCAGCTGGAGTACCAGGAGCTCAAGGATTCAGCTGAGCCTTCAAAACTCACCTCCACTTTCCTGTCTGTAAAAGGGGCATAATGCAAGGTCACCCTTGCAGGTGATGTGAGAGAGAGAAACTGAAAGAGAAAGTGAGAGAGAAAGTGAGCGAGTGAGCGAGAGAGAGAGAAAGATAGACACAGAGATAGGCAGACACCAGAGAGACACAGACACAGAGAGGGAATATTAATCTAGGCACAGGACAATCTTCCTCTCCAATCTGGCAGGTGTAGCAATTTCTGATGTGTTGTGACCTGAAAGAGGCAACAGTGGTACATGCCATCCACACCCTTTCTAGTTTCTCGGCTAAGAAACTAGAGTGGAGAGGGGGCTGGTTTGGTTGAACCACTAATGTGTAGTATTTAGCAGCTAGTTTGTGTAGGGATTTTCCTAGTGTCCCCTCTGCTCAGAGAGCTTTGTAACTTTCATTTTGACGACTTGTCTATCTCCCCACTCACTTTCCATTGACCCTCCACATATTTTGGCCCTACTTCCTGAAGCTGTCATGTCTGAATGGATTCTTGGAGCCCACAATGCCCGCAGACCTAATAAGCCCCAAATGCTGAGGTATCACAGTGCTCCAGGGGTAAGCTCCGTCAGGGGCAGATGGAAGTCAGGGGAGAACTACCCCATCTCCTGAGAAGGTGCCAGGAGCTCCCAGGGCAGCTCACTTGCTGGGTTAGTCTTGCTGTGTCACCCCTAGTCCCTCTAGCCAAGTAGTGCTTCCTGCGATGGTCTCCCAAAGAGACCATCCATCTGTCTCTCAGCTTCTCTTTGGGGGAAGTCGAACTCCGATCATGCCTCATCTAGCTTACTCCCTACAAAAATGCCGGGAGCCCTTTGATTTGCCTTGTGTAGATATCAAACCAAGACTTTGAGATGTTTAGTAACTTTCCTAAGGTCCCATGTGTTAAACCTGGGATTTGACATCTAGATCTGTCTTGCTCCAGTACTATTCCTCCATCCAAACCTCAAATGAAGTCAGGCAGCAAGTGTGTCCATAGCAACGGCTCCCTGAAAGTGCAGGCCCTGCTTTATAAGGTCTCAGGCCACATTCCCAGAGAACATTGAAGGAGGGTAAGGGCTTCACGGGGGTGGAGAGCAGACCGCGTGATGAGGGGATACCCACACCCCTCCCCCACCCAACTGATCTCTTTAACCCTCCCTGCGCATCAGTGTCCCTAACCTCCGCAGCACCCCTGCCTTCTTCTTATGCCAGTGAAATGTCCTGCTTGTTCTGTGTCTAACGAAGATCTTACCTGAGCCCCTCTTCCCTCTGAAGCCTTGGCTCCTGACCTCTATGTCAGCACCTTATCCTAAAATAATCCTGGGATTTGGGCAGATATTCTCAGAATTTACTCAGATAATTCTCCCACCTCGGACCCCTGTGCTTGAACACTTTCTATTGCCAAAACCTGAACCGTTGTCTCTGTGGTGAGACCATGGTTCCTTCATTTCCCATCATTTCATGGGAACTTGTTTTGCCTCCACTTGGGCTCTAGCATGTACTAGAACTACAGATGTGTGTGCAGGTTTTTGTGTGGACATAGATTTTCACTTCTCTTGAGGGAAATTGTGAATTGCATAGTAGCTTTATATTCAACATTTGAGGACCTTTTAGAATGTTTTTAAGATAGCTGCGCCATTTTGTCTTACCACTAGCAGTGTATCAAGGTTTCAATTGCTTCATATACTCACCAAGACATATTCTTATCTATCCTTGAATGTGTATGTTTGTGAAGATGAACCGATACATCACTGTGGGTTTGATTTGTATTTCCTGATGACTAACAATGCGGGTCATTCCTCATCTAACATTTTACCTTTGAAAACATTTGAGAACAGATAGGATGTAAGTGTTTGGTCTATTGCATTTTATTCAAAATGCAACTATCAGTTATAAGAAAGTGGCTTTTTCGGGGCTGGAGCGATAGCACAGCGGGTAGGGCGTTTGCCTTGCACGTGGCCAACCCGGGTTCGATTCCCAGCATCCCATATGGTCCCCTGAGCACCGCCAGGGGTAATTTCTGAGTGCAGAGCTAGGAGTAACCCTTATGCATCATCAGGTGTGACCCAAAAAGCAAAAAAAAAAAATGGCTTTTTCTTGTCGATATTTAAAAACACATATAACAATACTAAGTCCTTATCACACAGACAGTCTTCTACGTATGCACTTTTGGGATTCTATAGTCATCATATGTTTAAAAGAAGATAATTTTTTGTCTTATTTTCTCTGTAACAATTTTTTTGTCTTTGATCGAGACAGGCATTCTCTCTGGTAACTCCTCAAGATTGACCCAAATGCAGAGCTGAAATGAATGTCAGCTGGCTAAACTCAATGTTATTTTGTCACCAATGTTGTGTACAAATGTTCTGGAGAAAAATAAAACACACTGAACGTGTGGTAAGGTACATAGCCTATGTCTATGAGATGGATGGCAGAATGTGAAAGGACTTTCACATGCAAGCATGGGAGAAAAGACGGGATGTTCACACATGCCCTGTGGCTAGTAGGAAAGTAGCATGAAGGCTCATGAGAAGGTATATGGTCCGTCATGCTCCTGGGTATGTTTAACTAGGTAACAAGAATTCTTAGAAATAGAAATGGTGTTGGTGTCTCCTAAGGTGGGTGAAGGGCAAAGAGATACCTCATAGGGTGGGTGGATCAGACCATCATCATCCTCAGCTCTTTTAGTCAAGAAATTCTAAGATATTTCACTCCTTTGAGGCTGAGGGAGAAAAAGCTCTTACGCAATACGAAGAAAGAAAGGAAAGCAGATAATGTTTGGGGGAATATTATGTAGTGAAAAGTTGACTGATCTCACTCCTCTGTGAAGAGCACATCAGGATACCCACTGAGTAAGTGGAGTTGGTGGCAGACTGAGGAGAGAGAGGGTGATTTGGAGATTCAGAGAACTAAGCACCACTTGCTGAATCTCATGCTAATGTCATGGGCACTTATTTCATTTGTGTGTCAATTATGTCACACAAGGGTGGTGCTGGGGCTGAGTTTATAGAATCAGCAAACCCCGTAGCACTATTGTAGTAGTGCTCAGTCACTTGTAGGAAAGCATTTCTTGAAAAGGGTAAGAGATGGGATTTTGACAGATTGGGGGGGCGGGGGGGCTTTGTGTGGTTCATTGGAAGGAAACTTTTTTCAGCAAGCCGCATTGGATAAGAAAGAAATGAAGACATGGAGGGCTTGATGGATAAATAAGGAATAAGACAAACAGTTAGGGGACAAGGTGTTGGAACATAGGACATTGTAGAGCATTGCAAAGGGCAGGAGTGGTCCCAGAAATGACCTCTGGAGGGGATCAGTGACCCTCCGAGATGGAACAACTGGGCTGAGGGCACAACCTGTGAAAAGTGAACTCTGATCCACACTGTTATATCCACATGAAGGAGACAATTCTCCATACCTCCTTCCTCTTCAGGACTATGCTGGGATCTCCCCTGCCTTTGTCTCGGAGGCCCCACAAACTCACCATTCTTCCAGCTCCAAACATCAGATATTAAAAAGTCAGTAGCATACCTCTGGTCAAGGAGACAAAATTTGTGGCAGTGAGATGGGGCTGAAGCGAACCTCTGCTTTTTTTTTTTGCCTTGTTTTGGGGGAGGGTGTCATACCCCATAGTGTTTATAGGTGTTTCAGTCAGGCAACAATGAGATGAGGGAATCAAAACCCTTGGTTTCCACGTACAGAGCAGGTGCTACAGTAATTTGGGGTCATCTCCCCAGCCTGCACTCCTGAAAAGCTTTCTATTTCAATTGCCTTTTAGGAAAGTTTATCCATTTTTCAATCCCAGTGAATTGCCTTCCCTCCAGACCCTATTTTATTTCACTTTATTTTGAACCTCCCAGGTGGTACTCAGGGATTTAAGACCCTTCCCCTTGGTAATACTGGACCACCCAGTCTGGCAATGCAATGCCAGGGCCTAAGGATGCAGTACTTCTTTGGCTCGTGGTGCCAGGGACCCCCAGGGCTATCCTACAGACCTTAAAAGAATTTTATCTAGTGATTAACGTTTCAGCTAGTGACTCCAGTATCCCACACAGCAATGCTCAAGAAGCCATGTTGGGATTGAAACTGTGTCTGACAAATGCAAGGAGTACACCCCAATCCTTTTTACTCACTACCTATTCCCTGACCCTCTTCTAGGGGTAGCTATTTGGGCAAAGATATAACTTAACAGGTTGAGGGAATGCTTTCCATGAAGGAGACCCAAATTCCAATCCAGGATCACATGGTTTCCAAGAGTCATTGGAGAAGAATAGGGCATTGAGCACCACATAAATATCGTGTAGTATCATTGTATCACTGTCATCCTGTTGATTATCGAATTACTCGAGCGGATGCCAGTAACGTGTGTATTCCTCCCAGCCGTGAGATTTCAGCAGCCTCTTCTTACTTGTCTTTTCCCAATGATTGGAGGCTCTTTCAGGGTCAGGGGAATGAGACCTGTTGTCGTTACTGTATTTGGCATATCGAATACACCACAGGGAGCTTGCTGTGCTCTGCCCGTGTGGGCAGGATATTCTCAGTAGCTCTCAGTAGTTTGCCGTGTGGACGGGATACTCTTGGTAGCTTGTCAGGCTCTCCGAGAGGCATAATGATTTGTTGCCTACTGTCTGAACCCCATCAAATATGATGTAGTAATTGTGGAAAATGGGTAGAAAGTGTCTTATAATGTGTCTTGTAGTGTGGCAAAAAAAATTAAGGAGCAGATATGTGTTCCATTTCACCAAAATCAAATTTCATGTGTGTCTATGGTGGATCCCAAATATCTGTAACTCCAACTGCTGGTTCAGGGGCTGCAGGTGTTCTGTAGAAATCTTCCCCAGACCCCACCACAGCCACAACTCTCTCGTGTGGCAGCTCACTGTTGGTAAGACAACTGGACACCCTTAGGTCTGGATATAGTATATGGATAACAAGTCTGGGTCTAAAGGAGGCACCATGATAATTTTCCCCAAAGAGGCAGAGGTCAAGCCTGACAGCATCCGCGCAGGTCTAGTCTGGTGCTCACAACACCACAAAGGACAGCGGGATTCAGTGCAGAGCTCCCAGAGCATCAGTGTAGCAGTGCCCGAGGGAATGTGGGCATGAGGGGTGGGAACAGGGTGGGGGTTGGGGCATAACCTTGATCCAGCCACAAGGTTCATCTTTCCCCCTCCCTGGTTTACTCACTGTCCCTCACACCCCTGGGAATCTTGCCCTTTCTTTGCGTGAATTCACCCTGGGGCCAGGTGACTAACTGGTCACCTCTCCTCCTGCTCAGCACATCAGCTAAGCTCTCCTGTCCTGAAATTAGGTCCACCCTCTCCCCTCCATCCTGGCAGTCTAAGTACCTATCTGGGGAAGAAAATCACTTGCTAAGGAGTCTCTGCTGTGGAACAATCAGTGTCAAGTTTAAAGGATGTTTCCAGACACCTGAGGCAGTAACTCTGCTGATGCTGGGCCCTGCTCCAAGCAAGTCAGGGCCCCCTTTCCCAACCTGGGGTAGCAGTTCCCACCTACAAAGATTTCTACATTCAGAATTCATCACCCCCTAGAATCCACCTGCTCACTCACCTCTAATAGGTTGCATCTTTCTTTGTGACTATTTTACTGAGAAATACCATTGATTCTCTTTAGAGATAATCCCACCCACAGCTGCTTTTCTAAACATTATAAAATATCTCGCCCATAAAAATGGGCTGCTCTGCATTTTCATGAGAAACAAGAGGTCGCAAACTTCTCACAGGAGCCAGGGATGGCTCATGATTTCTCCTTTTTAGATGATCTCCAGGGAACTGGTCGCCTTTTTATGAGCTTAACAAACTCCTTTCTTTCCCTAAACTCAAGTTCCTAGTAAAACAGGACCCACACTATCAACAATCTATGTATCGGAGATTTCGAACCATTTCTTGTGGAGAGTCAAGGGATTCTGGGAATTAACCTGTTACAATGATCTGGGTGGGCCACTTGGTACAGTGGTGAGGGGCTGGTGATTTCTGCCCTTCTTGCTTCCCACAAGCGGTGTTGGGTGGGGCAATGCTCCCTGAAAGGCTGATCCAGAAAAGATAAGACTCTTTGTTTCAATCCATCTCTCCCCTCTTTAAAATGGGATAATTCCATCCAACAGAGAAAGGTAATTTCTAATGTGGAGGAATTTGGTATTAGTTCAATTGCAAGACGAAGATTTGTTAGAAGAATTCACCTAGATGCAACCTCTCTGAGCTTTCCTTGTGCCTTGGGCTGAGTCTCCCTGGACCTTATTAAGGGATGGAGAGCACTCTTGATGGGACCTAACGTGGATTGCTGACACTAGTCCTTGACTCGCTCCACTGTCACGGTTAGCTCTACACTTAACTAGGCCTGTGTCTGCACAGATGATACAGAGCTGATATTTTTCTCTAAATTTTCTGCCCCAAGATAAATATGTGACAAATACTGCATTGCTTTTCTCCTGAAAAGTGTTTCAGGAGGTGGCTGTCCTTTCTTTGAGTGGGAAGTCTTGCTCTCATTGTCATTTGTTTATTGCTTGATCCAAGCATGGAAAGTTATCATCAGAAATGGGAGCTTCCTGGGTCTGGAGCAATAGCACAGCGGGTAGGGCGTTTGCCTTGCACGCGGCCAACCCGGGTTCGATTTCCAGCATCCTATATGGTCCCCTGAGCACCGCCAGGGGTAACTCCTGAGTGCAGAGCCAAGAGTAACCCCTGTGCATTGCCGGGTGTGACCCAAAAAGAAAAAAATGGGAGCTTCCTACAACATATTTCCTCAGTTGAGCTCTTTTGTTCTGGCACCCTAAGAATTCACTCTTCTTTTTTTTTTGGCATCTGGGTAGGGGTCAATTCTTATTCTAGCCTCATCTGAAGGTTTGTTTAAGGGACTCACAGCTCTGGATGCTGTTTTCCGATGATGGCCTTGCACTCCACAATGATGGGTGTAGTTATATTGTAACTGCAGAGACCCCAGAAACGAGGAGACAGTCTGTTGACGTAGGGCAACGGATGCTTAAAGACACATGTGCAGTTTGCATGGGACCTAAACTCGTAGTCATATGACAAAGTTTATTAGGAAGACCAAAGGTTAAATAAAGACTGAGGGAATGTGCCTACATGCACTAACGTGCAGGTGGTGAAGGGAAGTGAAGTATTGTTATGACTATGAAGAAGCAGCTGGAGCACTGTCCTTGAAGCTCTAAGGCAGAAGCAAATTGAAGTATTGCTGACACCCAAAGATGTCAGTTTCCCACGTCTCAAGCCACCAGCCACTAGCAAATCAAGGCCAATTAATCTATGTTATTCTTAGAATTGTCAGGTTCCCCTGGCAACAGCCCAGTTCCCAGAGAAGCTGGGACCCAGGGCACTCCCTATAGGCCTAGCGACCTCTAGTGGTCAAAGGGTTGTGCAGGGATAAGTCCAGATGGGAAGGGGTAGACAAGCATCTGTATTTTCACTGATACTTCCTGCATGAGTCAGTAAGGCCAGATCCTAGGACCTACCTCTGACTTGCCTTTGCTCCCTGTTCTTTGCTTTCACCCTGTCAAAGAGCTGATCTCTCATCTCTGAAGATCTGGGGGTGGGGGGAGGTGGTGGCAGGGAGACTGACATTTTTGGTGGGGAGCTGTCTGTAATTATCTCCTTCCTACTGGTTTGTCATTCACATTGATCATTGAAGATTCCTAGTTTGCTTAGCTGTGGACTAAATATCAAGCTCCTCAGCCCTGGGTATTTGCCTGGAGTTTCTGGCCTTGGAAACAGGTTCTGAGATTTCCTCTGTCCCTTCATCCTGTTGCATTTGTTCCCTATAACTGTTTTTTTACTCTTATCCATTGACTCCTTTGTCCCACCTTGGCTCACGAACATTTTAGCAAGTACCTGTAGAGAAGTATACCCCCTCTCCAAAGTCAGAGCATCCAGTGTGAGGGCACAGTTGTCCTCAGCAGAGGAAGGAAGTGTCTCAAGGCTTTCTGTCTGTCCTTGTCACAGGAGAGGTCACTACTAGACAGGATGACCCAGGATGGCTTCTAAATTTGTTATTCCCTTCTCTTTCAGAGTTTCCTCTGGGTCGCTTTGAACCCCCACTATTTCTGATGGGATGAAATACCATTCAGATCAATATAGTTTCAAGAGTCTTGGAAACCTTTTCATATGTGCTGCTGGGATCTCAGGTAGAGGAAGGGGGTAGCGTGGTGATAATGGAGTGACGAGAGCACAGGAAGGCACTGAGAGAGTGGCCTTCGCCAATGGACAAGGACAGTTTTCTCTACCAAACTGACTGTGCACGATCACGATCATCCTGTTGTTTGTTGATTGCCTTGAGCAGGCCCCAGTAACGTCTCCTTCATCTTAGCCCTGAGATTTTAAGAAGTGCCATATTCAAGGCACTTTCAGGGTTAGGAGAATGAGGCCCATCATTGTTACTGGTATTTGGCATATTGGGTATGCCACGGGGAGTTTGCCAGACTCTGCCGTGTGGGCAGGTAACATTCGGTAACCTGCCAGGTTGTTCAAAGTAAGAATGAGATAATAAGATGTAGCGCGGCCAAGAATGCGGCCGCGCACTTCCGGGAACTGGGTTTTATAGTTTCTGGAACTTGGCCGTTGATGGGATTACACGGCGCTGGGGGTCAGATGGTGGGTGTAACCCCTGCCTACTGGAAGATGGAGGATCTGGGTGGAGGATGCTCAGCCCCGATCCGGGCAGGCTTGGAGATCTCAGCCCTGGGACCCGCATGCCTTTGTTCCTCTGCCGGTACCTTCATGCGTGTGGAGCATGGTCTCAGCATGGTGGTGACTGGTTCTGGAGGTCTTCGGCTCCTGGAGCTCTGTTCGGGAAACTCAACCCGCCCCCCTCCAAGGGGTCCCGGCCAGGACAGCCAGGCGCGGGGGCAGGCGACTCTTCACTGACTGTGCAATTGTTCAAAAATCAGTGTCTCCTTATTAGCATGCCATGAACTATGCCCAGTGCTGGGTAGCTGACCCAAGTTGTTTCTCTTAAAGCTCTTCCTCTGCTGGGACATTCCATTCTGGCCCTTGACGTGGTCCCCTGACAAACACTAGTGTTCCCAGATTCATTAATTCTGCTACTGAGTGTATCCTACTGGTGTGGATGAGTCTCTTTTTCAAGGTGAATTCACTGGTTCTTACAGAAAGAACGAAAAGCATTGTAGAAAGAGTGGTCACATACCCCAGAGCTCCTCACCTGAGGTAGAGGACCAGAGGGGTGGGCTGGGAGTGGATATCAATCTAAGACCTGAAGTGAAACTTTAGCGAGAGGTAGGTGTTGGATTTGGGACGGGGTTTGAAGGAAGGGTTTGAGAAAACTCCTCCTCCTCCTCTGGGCTATTGTGTCTAAGAGTGACAGAACCTTGGGTGAATTTTTAAAAGGTGATAATACTGTAGAAGATTGTCTGGAAGAGCCCCCAAAAGAGTAATTTGAGTATTGGAGGATAAGAAACACACCACTATAATCACATTGGTGGCAAGGAGGATACTAGGAATTTGGGCATAAACCCATTAAGAAAATTCTGACCAAGAAAAAAAAATTCTGACCATGATAGTTTTGAGGAACTATTACCTCTTCTTGCTGTCACATAATTGGTCCATCGACCTGGGCTGTCTAGAGATGACCTCATCAGAAAAGACACAAGTAGAAAGGAACATGACTCAGTTCCTCAGTTCAACGATGGGGTCATTTTGTTGCTGGTGAAAATAGCATGGTCAATGGTATCAATGAGGATCCATTGCTTTCAGCAAATTTGGCAAGGAGTCAATATCTTGGAAAACAGTGGGATCAATAGAATAGAAGGTGCTTAGAAATAAGCATTCCTTGAGGTAGAAAAGAGGATCCATTCTCAGAGCCTCATGTGCTGATACAAGCAAGGGGAAAGTCAAGAGTGGGAAGGGGGCACTCAGAAGGGGAGGGGAAGTATTTGAAAAAGCTATGGTTGGAGAGAGAAACTTGAGTGTGGAAGGTGAGACAGAGCCCTGCTATGGGATCATTGGGTGAGGTGGGAGAATGAATGAAGGGGGCAAAACCCAGAGGAAGCAATAGAAGCAGCCTTAGAAGTAAAAGGGAATACCGAGGGCCAAGCATTGACCAGGGCTGCTGGGAACCATACTTGATTGAACTTCACAATTGGTCTCTTGCACATATCACAGAAGAGGTCTATGATTGAGAGGTGCCTAAGGTCATGGTGTCCTGATGAGTGTCTAGGAGGGTTATAGGAGACAGGAAGTACAGAAATGTAGGTAGACAAGAGCAAAACACAGAAGAGCATGCTTGCCTGAAGCCTGCTCCCCCTTCACATTGTTTCACATTCATGACTTCATAATCCGTTTCACTCCACACCACAAGACTCTTAGCCCCATATCCACTTACAAGGCTACCCTTTCCTGAGGAGGGCAGGCACCACCCACCCGTTCTTGGATTTGGATCTGGAAAGAGGGGCAGAAATAGTCACCCTTCCAGAGTAGCAATCTTTTTTTCATTCCTCCAGCTCAGCTAGGAAACTGGGAGAGTTAGGCTATATTAATGAAAATCGTAGCACCAAAGACATGAAAATAGGAGTTCATATTGGACACTTTGTGGCTATTTGCCTCTAAAAGCCTCAAAACTCAGTTTTGAGGTAAGATCAGTAACCAAAGATTCACAAATGTTCATTGCTTCCTTTAGAAAGTCTTTTCACAGACATCTCCAGTGAAGCTGAAATTGCCCTGAGAGGTCCAAAGGTAGTTATTTCACAGTGGAATATGATCCCCGCCAACTCCTGTATTCTGATCATCTCAGAGCACGAATCTGTCTTCTCTCATCTCTCATGGCCACCTAGGCCGGAATACCCATCGCCTCATCCCTCCCTGCCTCAGTGCCCCGGGCAGGGCAGAGCAGGATCTGACAAGGGTCTTGGCTTGTGCCCGCATCCCCTCAACAGCTCCTCTGAGGGTCCTGCTTTCAGGGAGGGTCTGTGGAAAAAACAGCCACCCTCAGAGGCCAGGGCCCTGGGACTGCAGGAAACGGGGAGGGATTACCCTGGGAGGGTGAGGTGGGAAGGAGAGAAACTCAATCCTCATGGTTGCACCCCTCCTCCTCTTCCTGATTCTGGCCCACCTCTGAGGAAAGAAATCACTGAGAGAGTGGGACCCAATTCTTTCACTCCTCTCTCAAAAACTCAGATATTCGTTATCCAAGAATAGGAGTAGCTCAAAAATAGAATGTGGGTTTCTCTTTCATTATTATTAATTATTGTTAGTAATGTTATTAATTGTTGAATATGACCAAAAACAATTTTCAGCTCTTTATGAAAAGCTTAAGGATTTGTCTGAGGGCTCACTTTTAATGTTGTCACAGCCTTCTCTCTGTTCCAGGAAAACCTGGTAGGGAAGGTCCTCTGTTCCATGCACCTCCTCAGAGATAGATCCGGGTTCTGGAACAGGGTCCCAATCTCATCTCTGCTCTCCTGATGAGCTAACACAAAGGGAGGCTTGGTGCTTCCCTCCCAGCATTGAATGTGACTCAATGTCTCATTCTGAGATTTCTGTTCTCCAATAGAGGTCTTAAACTCTGTTAAAGAAACCAGGGCTCCAGCATCATTGAATTTGGAATTTTTGGTTGGAAATCTGACACTCCACCCAACAGTCCATGAATGTGACCTCTCTCCTTCTGAAATGTGTTTGCCCAGCCTACCCTCCTATGAGGGTGATGACCTATGCTTTCTTTGGACAACCCTACTGAGGTATTCCTCTGAACTAAGCAAACTCATTCTTAAAATAAGAGTATAGAGCTAGCAATAAAGAGAAAACACCTCAGTAACTTTTTCTTCTGGCATTCTTTGGTTTTTCCAGAAGGTGATTAAAGATGAATTTTCCACCAGGTGGCCAAGTGGGAAATGTAGCAACCCCACGTGGGGAAAGGAAATTGGGTCAGTGTCCAAGGATGTAACCAGAAGCTCAGACAGGACTTAGTGTTGTTAGTAAATAAAGGGAAAATTCCAGGCATAGAATTTATACACGCCTTATAATCCACAACACCCCTTATTTGTTGTTGAGAATTAATGAATTCCCAGTAGCCTGAGCAGAATACTGTAGGGGAAATGAAGTGCCCAGCACTGACCTGTCTCCCTCTTGGCCTCAGTCTTCTGTATGGAAAAGGCCAACTCTGCAACAAGAGCCTGGCCAGATAATCCCAGGATTAAAAAAAAAAAGCATGACTGAAGTTTGTTTTCAGAAACTTTAAGGGTCAGGACAACATATTTGTACCAAGGTAACACAGAACTATCTTTTGTGTTTCTAGCTACCTGTACTGGTATATAAAATATACCCCTTTCCAGTAGGTAGTGACTTTGTTCCCTGCCAGATAGAGGGGCCAGGACAAGACCTTCAGACAGTACCTCCATGTTTCCAGTTTCTGCCTTTCTCTGCCGATGCTAACTCAATTCCTAACCTTTAAGGAAGATGCCAAGACCGGAGCCAACTAGCGTAGAGTTGAGCTACGTGGGAGAAAGAGAGAGGATATATATATATATATATATATATATATATATATATACATATATATATATATATCATAGAGAGTAAATATACCAGAGCTCAAAGCAGAGGTTTTCGCTACTTCCATTACTTATACATTATACATTGTACTTAAACATTAATAGGTCCCATCTTAGTGCGATTCTTCCCACAACAGACTGGACAATTGAGAAGCCCATTGAGTCCATTCCTCCATTGTCCAGGCTACCCAAAATATCTCTCAACAGTTAAAAAAATAGGCCTAACAATACCAGAGGAAGTCTGGTAGGAGAGGCAAATGAGGCTCGTTTGAATTGGGATAGGGAAGAAAAAGGGGGAAAAGTGAGAAGCACGAAAGGACAGGGGTCTGGAGAAGCAGCTCCATGTCTTAGACAAGCAGTAGGCAAAGTTTCTGGCTTTGATAACTCCTTCCTAGAACACAGAGGAGCAGAGAGGAGGATCACATGTTTCTAAACAGACAGAATCATCTGAAGCCACACAGTGTTCCTACTTGAGGAAAAGGGGGGACGCTGATAGAAAGGCTGTCCCCACCACCTTCTAGGGAAGTAGAGGGCAAACTTACTCCAAGAACCCCTCCTTATATGATGAACCACAAGGAATGACAACAGCCATGGGCGGTGAGCTCACCACCACTCCTTTCTGTCCCCAAGTCCCAGCAATGGAAGGAGCAAAAGAAATAGGCTTTCTGTGGAATACAGGTACAGCCTTCTCATTGCATTCTGATTAGGTCCCCTCATTGCACATACAAATATTCTTACCAGTATTAAAACAAGTGTTACCATTTTCTCAGCCATATCAGGTGGGAGCCTGGCAAGGCACCCAGGCATTTCTTTTCATCTCAGACCCAGACCCCTTGTCAGGATAAGCACCTGTGGTCATCTCCAAACTCATGGTTTCATGGCATTCTCAAGAAAAAAAGAATTTTATAGGTTGGTGATAAATGTGTGAAAAAAATTTCTTAAAATGCATTTAAAGTATATTGATTTTTAAGTAAAATAAGAAGAACAGAGGTAGAGGGAGATATTACAGTGAGTAATATCTCTTACCTCACATGCGCCATCCCAGGTTCTAATCCCAGCATCCCAAGCACTGATATGAGTGATTCCTGGGTGTAGCCCAAGAAACAAAAATAAAAGGGAAACAGTTTTCCAAAAGATAGAACAACGCTGGGCAACTTATTTGAAGAAGGTGTATGTATATATGAAAAAATTTATTTTTTAATTTTTATAAAGTTGTTCATGATGTATTATATTCAATATTCCAACACCAACCCCACCATCAGTGCACTTTCCCACCACCATTATATAAAATTTTTTTTAAATTTTTTATAATTTTATTTATTGAATGACCGTGAGAACAGTTACAAAGCTTTCAGGTTTAAGTCTCAGTCATACAATGAAATACCTGTACCTTCACCAGTGCCCATTCTCCACCCCCAAAAACCCCAGTATACCCCCATCCCACACCCTCCCCCTACCTGTGGGGCAGATGATTTCCACATTACTCTCTCTCTACTTTGATTACATTCAATATTTTAACACCAGACCCACCATTATTATTTGGAATTTTACCCCAACACTCAGGTCTGCTGGAAAGGCAACAGTAGACAATTTGTTTTCTATTGCTGGTTATGAATAACATATGATGTCACGTG
Organism: Sorex fumeus; assembly: GCF_029834395.1. Taxonomy (NCBI): domain Eukaryota; kingdom Metazoa; phylum Chordata; class Mammalia; order Eulipotyphla; family Soricidae; genus Sorex; species Sorex fumeus. The sequence goes on along the minus strand of NW_026606129.1, from coordinate 46,672,564 downwards.
GCTGCAGTAGTGGCTGCACAATTTTGAAGTTCCGAAATTTTAACACTTAAATCTGGAGGGATTTCTGCCAAAAGCTGCTGGGTTCCGAGATATGTTCCTGAGTCTCTGGGATCATGGCCGTTAAACAGCTTGATCAGGAGCCAGAGAGGCCGTTCATGGGCGGCAACTCAGGGTCTCGTTGGACGGGGAGGAAAGAGCCGGCTCCACACCCATCCCGTAAGGCCCCGTGTGTCTCATCACTGAGGGCCCAAACCTGACTGTCCAATTGCCTTTGGCAGATGGTGGCCACTGAGGCGCCAAGGGGAGCAGGCAGAGGGACAGCACCCTTTCCCCCTGGGGTGGCCCGGCAACAGTAACCTACTGCGTGGTCTGGACGCATTTCTGCGAAGAGCCACTGGGTTCCGAGATTTGTTTCTGAGTCTTTGGGATCAAGGCTGTTAAGCAGCTTGATCAGGAGCCAGAGACGCCATTCTTGGGCGGTGACTTGGGGTCTCATTGGGGTGGGGAGGAAAGGGCCGAATCCACCCCCATCCCATTAGGCCCCGCGTGTCTCCTCACTGCGGGCCCAAACCCGACTGTCCAGTGGCCTCTGGAGGATGGCGGACCCTGGGCCACCAGGGGGAACAGGCCAAGGAACAAAACCTATTCCCACCTGGGTTGGCCCAGCACTGGTAACCTACTACAGGGACTGGACGCATTTCTGCCAAAAGCTGCTGGGTTTCAAGATTTGTTTCTGAGTCTCTGGGATCATGGTCATTAAACAGCTTGATCAGGAGCCAGAGAGGCCATTCGTGGGTGGCAACTCGGGGTCTCGTTGGGATGGGGAGGTACAGGCCGGCTCCATCCCCACCCCCTGAGGCCCTGCGTGTCTTATCACTGCGGGCTCAAACCTGACTGTCCAATGGCCTCTGGAAGATGGCAGCTACCAAGCCGCCTAGGGGGAGCAGGCAGAGGGACAGCACCCTATCACCCTGGGGTGGCCCAGTGACAGTAACCTACTGCGTGGTCCAGACACATTTCTACCAAAAGCCGCTGGGTTTCAAGATTTGTTTCTGAGTCTCTGGGATCATAGCCATTAGGCAGCTTGATCAGGAGTCAGAGAGGCTGCTCATGGGCGGCGACTCAGGGTCTCGTTGGGACAGGGAGGAAAGGGCCGGCTGCACCTCCATCCCATGAGGCCCCAAGTGTCTCATCAGTGCGGGCCCAAACCTGACTGTCCAGTGGCCTCTTGAGGATGATGGCCACCAGGCTGCCAGGGGGAATAGGCCAAGGCATGAAATCTATTTCCACCTGGAGTGGCCCAGCGCCAGTAACCTACTGCAGAGACTGGACGCATTTCTGCCAAAAGCTGCTGGGTTTTGAGATTTGTTTGAGTCTCTGGGATCATGGCCATTAAGCAGTTCAATCAGGAACCAGAGAGGCCATGCCTCCAATTATATAGCTGAGCCAGAGGTGGTTTGTGGGTATGTCTCCCACATACCTAATTTTTGGCTATTTACTTTCTGGACAAACTTTGCCCCAAGTTTTTGGGGTCTGGCCAAAGGCACAGCAGCAATTTTGGGGTATCTGGAAGTCTGAAGGCACCATCAGGCTGCTGATGCACTCACCTCACAGGTACAGATTGACCTGCTGGCAGCACCATGCCCCCTTGAAAAAACATTTTTAAGGGAAGAAAACTTGGAGTATGGTGAGGGATCTAATAAATATAAGGATTTTATTTATCGGGGGCCTTCCCAAGCAGAGTGCTCAGGAGCCCCTTCCGGTGTTTGTAGCCAACTGGTCGTGGTTCCTTGTGAGAGCCTAAGGGTGGTCAGTGTGGTGGTGCAGGGGCCCTACAGTGCTGGGACCACTAGGTCCACAACCAGTGGCGCTAAGAGGCCCCTCAAGCTGCACCTGTTGAATCTCGGGACCATGAAGTTCTGGGGAATCAAACTGAGCATGGCCAATGCAAGATATATGCCTTAACCCCGTACTATCTCTCTGGTCCTTGTGTATAAGGGATTTAAGTTTAAAAAAATAATATCTATAATATATTTAAGTCTGACCTGATTATAAGTTTCTTTTGCTGGAGGTTAGGGGTGGGGTCAGAAGTGACTATGGTCAGCCACTAAAATCATTATGAATGGTTTCAATTAAGTCTTTCTAGAAAACAAAGATGCATGATAACAAATTTATATAGTTCATGTCCACTTTATTGTTAGGTCTTTAGTTAAGTTAACCTAGACTTGGATTCAGAAGGACTACAACCATCATTGTTTTTGAAAATTTGCCAGTTAGAATAAGGAGTTAGGAGCCAGAGCTCTAGTACAGCTTGTGTTGCACATGACTGACCTGGGTTCAATCCCTGGTTCCCCATGTGGTCCCCAAATCTCTCCAGGAGTGATCCCTGGCTACAGAGGCAAAGTAAACCCTGTGCACCACCGGGTAAAAGTCAGAGAAGGACAAATATCAGATGATCTCACATGTCTATGGTATATACTGAAACAAAACAAGGGAATAGATAATGTCAAACAAAGAAAAAAATGAGTAAATAGACATTATTTCATAGTAGATGATATGAAATTTTTGAACATTTCACTATGTAAGACAAAACTTCCTAGAAATAAAAATTTCCAGAAGGACTAAGAAGGGGAGATTCTTAAAAGAGCTCTAAGGGGAAAAAAAGACAAAAAAAAAAGAGCTCTAAGGCATCCTATAACAATTATTCTCTCCCTTAATTAAAAAAGAAATTCATAAGGATTTGATCTACTGGAAAGTTGAAATTTGTGGGAAGTCTTACCACACAAGAATATATTCAACCTTCATATATATGCATATATATCAATATATAATAACCTTCTTACAAACTCTATAGTAGTAGTTCTCTCCCCTTATAAAAAAAAAAGAAATTTATATGAATTTGATCCAATTTGATCCAGGTGAAACTGGGAAGTTTTATCACACAAGGATATATTTAATCTTCTTAAATATGTACATGTAAATGTTAATATTTGTTTTATATAATCATATAAACATCCTAACTAATTCTGGATTTTGTTTTTGAATATTGTATGTCACAAGACTTATTATATGCCAGACATAATAAGACTTATATACTTACTGTATGTCAACTCTCTTGGTATTTGATGGAAACATTAATCATGGTTATTTTGTTTTGATAGTTGTATACCTGTTGTTTACTACAATGCTTTTCACTCGGATTAATAAGAAGATAAGAAGATTCTAAAATACATATATAAAAATTAATGAAAAAGAGATTAGAGAGTTTACAGAAATTGGAAATCTTAAGAATCATTAATAGTAAAATTTCTACATGGTAATGCGTGAACTGTTAAAAAGGAGTATAAATTTGACTGCTTTTGTTTTAAAGAGGATGTTTTCATTTTAGCAGATTTAAAACTTTCTCTACTTATACTTTAACATGCAGCAACCCTGCGATCGCACCTTATTGCAAGTAGAACAGATGCTTTTTTTCTCCTGACATCATTCTGAAAGCCTTAGTAAGAATTTTTATATTTCATGGCAATATGAGTTATTTTTGCATAAACCCAGGAATAAATCTTTTCTCCTTGTAATAGATCATTTGAAAATTGGTTGTCTTACCAAGTCCTTGACTAAGATGACAGAGACCATTCCGCATTAGGAAATAATGCTGTCCTTGGAGCCAAAGACTAAGGAAAGAGTGGAAACAATCTAATGCCTTACTTATAGGGTTTCGAGAGCCACAAAGATAACTCCCTGGCAAGACAAAAGAAAACCCAAAGCACAAAGGTTATGGGTATATCTTAACAGAAAATTAAATGCCATTTGATGCAGTTCTAAGTCCTTGTCACATAAATCTAGCCTACACCTCAGTTGCCATAGATTGGCCTCATTCTTTTTTTTTTTTTTTTTTTCCCCTTTATTATATTTTATTTTTTTTAAAGTTGTAGATTTACAATTTTTTGTGCTTTGGTTTCAATTATACAATGATCAGATACCCATCCCTCCACCAGTGCCCATTTTCCACCACCATGGATAATATCCCTCCCACCCCCATCCCCCCATCCCCCCGTCTCTGTGGCAGGGCAATCCCCTGTGTTCTCTCTCTCCTTTTGGGTGTTGTGGTCTGCAAAAGATGGCCTCATTCTTAACCCCTAGATAAGAGTCCCACCGAGGGCCTGGATGGACCCGGAGCAGACTGCCATATCACTCCGGCTTCGACACGGGAGGGCCTAAGGGCTCAGGAGGTAATCAAGCTATAGTCAGCCAAGAGTACTATGGGACAGGCTCGGACCAAAAAGGGGCAATGTAATGGAGTAAGACCCACCTGTTAGCCCCAGAATGCTGAAGGACTCTGTGGAGTTAAGAAAACTAAAATAGACTGGCCTGAGGCCTGTAGTTTAGATGATGTGACAACCTCTCCTTGGGAGAATCCACCTTTTTCTGGTTTACTCTTTAAATGTTGTTAATTTGTATGATCTTCCAGCATCTACCAAAATTACAAGGCAAGGGCTGCATGCTGATAAGGACCTCAGAGGAGATTGACACCTGAGGAAAAAAAGAATGCATGACGACAGGGCTCCCAGCCCTGATAGGTCATTAAGAGTTCAGTCTAGGGGCTGGAGTCATAATACAGTGGGGAGGGCTCTTGACTTGTATGCGGCCAACCTTGGTTTGATCCCTGGCAGCCCATATGGTCCTCCGAATCTACCAGGAATGATATTGAGCATAGAGCCAGGAATAGATCCTGAGCAGCACTAGGTGTGTCCCAAAAAGCAAATAAAGTGGGGAGAATTTTCTTTTCCAGTATAGAATTTCTCATTGCACAATTCAGCAAAGAAAACTAAAAGAAGCTGTATATATGTTTAAATCCATTCTGGGTTTATGCAAAATAACAGCCAAACATAATTCATTATTTGGTAGAATTGAGGTAAAGATGAGAATGCTTTGATGATAGAGTTTTTGTGCTTATCCTATTCAAGTCCATTAATTTTAATTTTTTCCTTTCTTGTAAAGCAGAGTGAATCCTGAATTGTCTTAATAGCTATGGTTTTCTAAACGAATATATTTAGTTTTTCTGTTGATTACGTGTACACAAAAGAAATTGGGATTCCATCCAGCCTGTTTTCCTAGAGGTCTGGGTATCACTAGTACAGACTTCTTGCTAGATATGTAAGAAGTGGGTACCTTCACCTATGGGAAGATGATTCTCTTCTAGCTAATCTCCAGTTTTTATTTCAGCTATATCCTAACCTCCATACTTTATGACATCTTATGGTAGAAAGTCTGACCAAAGTCTCCCTTCTTACAAAACTCTGTTCCACATCCCATGAACTACATGATAATCACCCTAAACTTGTCAGCAAGGGATTATTTTATAGACTGTCATATCAATGGATAATTTATGCCCTTTGGGAAACCACTCTTGAGGCCATAATGGATGTTTCACAAAGACTCATATGTTATCTGTGGATCTAGGGCCTCTCTTTTCTTACCACGACAATAGCAGGACCATTACTCACTGGACATGGTAATGGCACTAATTACCTATGCCTCAGTAAATAACACCCACCACCGCCAATGTGCTCCTCCTGCAAGTTAGATCCTGTTTATATCACCGTCTTCCTGCCTGCTGGAATAAAGCTATAGGAATGGCTAGGATACCTATGGGTTTGACTTCCTTCCATGACCAGCATGTGTCTACTGCAACTACTGCTTCCACCGGTTCCTCAATGCATTTGGTCACGATTAGCCTCATTGATGGTAGCGGTCTTATGAAAGCACAAGACCTTGGACATGCTCCTAGTCAGTGAGGACTATCTGCATCGATATGAGAGAAGAGTTTTCACCATCACCAAGTATTACCAATTCCAAGAAGATGTCAAGACCCTACCAAATCTTGACACCTCCACCTGCACCTCTACAGAACCTCCAATTTTACTCCTGACTCCTCTGCTCTCCTGGAATCACTAATAATTGCACTCTTTGAGTTCCTCTTTGGGCCAACTATACTCCAGTTATTATCCAAGATTTCTTTACCAGAAAACAACCAACAATCTCAAAGTACGTCTTTACTGATTAGAGGTTGGACACCCTTGCCCAAGACAGCCATGTAGAATAGTTAGTGAGAGACATCTATTCCAGATTTGAAATCGCTGCCCCATTTCAGCAGGAAGCAGTCATGAGATACGTCACCCCAATATCCTGGATATTCTGGAATGGAGGTCTCTCAGGGTTGGGTTTGTTAGCCTTAGTGCAGGGAAAGTCCATGGCAAATGTCAAACACCCCTTACCTCTTACTAAAAATTTATGAACCCCCATGTGGCTTAATGTTTCCAGAGAAACTGAAGCACAGGACACTGATTCCTCTCGTGCCCAGCCTCTGGGCAATAACCAAAGGCCAGCTCTGAAACCACATCCTGGCTAGTTAGCCCCAGAATGAGAACAGAGACATAGAGTTATTTTTTGTTTCCTACAAGCTTTGATTCAAAGGACAGTGTATCTGCTAGTCCCTTTTACTTTCGCAAAAACTGTTGAACAGAGACACCACTTGCTTTATCAGAGATGTGTATCAGATACAGTACACACTTTTCGGACCAAGGCAGCAACTTTTATTCCAACTGTAGCTGCCAAATACAGATGCCAGGACAAAAAGCAAAGTCATTCAGAGTCTGCGTACCTTCCCCAGGCTCTTCTTTCCTCGAGTGACATTTCTCTTTGAGGGGAAAAAAATAAGTCAAGATAGGAGCTTAGATCTCTGCGCAGACTCAGAACCAAGAGATTAACAGCGACGCATGGGAAGTCCCAAATTCCTCTATTTGAATGTTCCTTCTTGTCGAAATAAAAACTTTTATGTGCCCAAGTCCTGCTCTGTAGTTCAGTTGTGAAACCCCAGTTGAGAGAGTTTCCCACCAAAATATAGCCCATAGATAGTCCTGGTACCTATATTGGGGCTATTATAAGAAAAATGCCATACTCTGGGTTATGATTGTGCTGTGTGCTGGGACATTCAGAATAAAAGGGCCTGGGCTTGGTTTATGATTGACTCTCTTGTCCCTATTCTCACATGATAAGTGGGTAAGGGGGCTCGTTGAGTCCCTCTCATAGGAGTACTAATGTTCTCCATGAGGGCACACCCTCAAGACCTAGTCACCACATCCAGGCCAATACTACCACATGGGGGACTGGGATCTGTGAAAGGAAAAGTCATACCCCAAGTCTTTTTGTGGTTTTGGCCACCATCCAGATTTAATCTCTAAACAGCAGTTTCTGCCTCCCCATAAGGATGCCCCTGAGATGATTCCAGTGCCTCAGGTAGGAGCTCGCTTGCTGGATTTGATGGCCAAGTATTTCCTGTGATAACTTCCCAAATATCATGACTCAAGTCACAGCAGTTGTTTCTGAAGAATACAATTCAGATTGTGCCTCATCTGATTTATCCTCCCCAGGAGAGGTAGAACCTTTAGGACTCTCTTGTGGACTCAGAAGTTTAAAAGATATTTAGCACTCTTGAGTTCTAATGTGACGTTGGGGGCTTGAATTCCAAAATACTTCAGGCTCCAGTTACCACCCCTTTCCCACTTCCCTCTACACAGACATGCACCCAAGCCCTTGAAGTCACACACAGACACACACACACACAGACACAGACACCCCCTCCCCTCCCCCCAAATGAGCACAGGAGAGTTTCCAGGACAGTGAGAAAGAATGCATTACAACGTACCTGCCAGCAGGTGGCGCCCTTTCCAGGCGCTCAGGCTTTTCATCAGAGAATCCAGAGAAACAGTTGCCTGTCCATTAGCATGATCTGTCCCATCAAGATTTGGACGGAGACTTGGAAACACCATGGCGTCCACGTGCTGCCACATGTGTCTCGACTGCAGTAGATAGACTCTGAATAATGTTTCTCAAAGCCCCCAGACTTCTGATCTTAATGGAGTAGCACGCACCCATTCTCATGCTCCCTGTTGCCGCCCGCCCCCACCCCCAACTAACAGGACAGAAATGGTCTTCTCTCAAAAGCTCTCGGGAGGGTGGATAGTCCTAGAAACCTCTTTGCGGCTGCTGATGGAAAAATAAACAAGGGTTCCCTGCATTGTGGGTTCAGGCACCCCCACTCTCCCTGCTCTTCCCTAGGGCCTGGGATGTGAAGCTCGTGAAAGTGCAGCAGGACATTTATTTGGCTCGGGCATCTCACTTTCCTGGCCCCCAAGCCCCCCTCAGAAGTGTAGCAGGGAGAAAGAAGGAAGCTCACGCTCGGGGGGTCTGCTGCTGTTAAAGTGCCCAGTCCAGGCAGATCTGCCCAGGAAAATGATTCTGCCTTGTGCTTGTTACCACCATCTGCACAAACTAATTCAAATCCCCGCATACACCCACAAAGGCATCATTCGAAGTTAATTTAGGGTCAGTCAGTATAGAGGCAAATGTAAGGCCTGACCACCTTGCAAGTGGCTGACCCCTGTTAGCATTCGATCCCGGGCACTGTTGGGTATGCCCTACACACCCCACCCCCCCAAAAAAAAGTTTAAAACGTTCAAAAACATTTGATGCTGGGATGTGGCTCTGTGGTGAATGAAGAGCATGTGCCTCACGCGTGAGGGTCTGGCTCAGTCCCCTCCTCTCCCCACATCAGATGTACAAACATGTATTTAACTGGCTGCCTTCAGTCAGAACCCCCTGTGTGTGCCGGTTGCTTATGAAGGAGGTGCCTTCAGGGAAGCCACGCCTGATGTGATTTTGAACAAGCCCCAGGGAAAGAGACACAGTCCCATCCCATAAGGAAACTTGGAATGACCCTCAGAATACCCCGTACCTCCCAACCCCACTCCCATATCTCGCCCCGCCCCCCACCCGTCACAGATTTAGGGCCACTCCAGCAGGAGGTAGATTTTCTTCCAATCATCTGAACCCAGATATCCAGCAAAGGGGCTCAGGGCCAGGCTGCAGGGAATGGCAGTCCACACACAGCACCCACCACACTCCAGTGAAAGGAGATCTGAGGGATTTGGATGGGGCATCACTATTGTCTCCTAAACTTGCCTTATTCCACAAGAAAGCCCGACAAGCTTTACAAAGTTATGCACGAACATAAAAAAGAATTGTTCAATGGGGTTCCCACAAGGGAGATGAAAGTAAATCTATGCAGAGAGAAGCTTAGAATTTTAAGATACCTCTCGATAGGGTTTGCAGCATTGGCACTGAGTTTCCTAGCAGTCAGAGAGCAAAATAAGTAATGGCAACATTTAGGATGCAGAGGATTCAGTTCTCCTTGCTGGACCCAGCGTTCAGAACTTCCTCAATATCAATCCTACAGATAGGGATGCATTACAGACGGATCACGAGATGGGAAGAAGAAAGTGAAATCTATGGTTTACGTGAGCTAGACGGGACGGAGTGTCACGAGACATCACGGGATTTCTGTGAGCTTCTGCATGAGGTGGAACAATGAGTTTACAGACACGATAGGTGGCAGCTCTCCCTATCTCACACCCCGGCAGCGGGCAGTTGCCAGGCCACTGAGCCATGCTAATCATTGGGAAATGCTGGTTCCCCTGACAACCACTCACCCCTATCACGGCCAGTACTTGGATCTTGCTCACAAGCACGATGGTCCAGGAGGCCAGGGAGCTGCGCCAGGAAGGACTCTGACTGCTGGGTAACTCTGGTCCTTTCTTTGTATATCTTCTTCCAACCTTTCCCCAAAGATTGCTGAGAATGGGTCTAAGGTGACACCGTTGAGCCACCAAATCACCATGGAAGCTTGGTGATTCATGCTGCTGAGTCTATTTCCACATGGATTTCTCAGGCTACAGAAATTATTCACTGACTTCACCATGTCCCTTTCTTCTCCATTCTTCAGCTTTGCCTTGGGGGAAGGGGCTTCGGGACACTCTTTCTTTTCCTATATGTATTCTTTGTGTGAACCCAAGATGATCCTACTAATTTCTTAGCCTAATACTACATTTTAATGTGAAAGGACACATCATGTTCTGAAACAGGCTCTAGTTTTGGGCATTGCCCCTATTTTGGAAGGCGTGTTCAGAGCTAGGAGTCTATGTCTCCGAAGAGCTCCCATGAACCCCCAGTGGGGTGAGCAGCAACAAGAGGCCGGGAGCTCATGCCTGAGAAGCTCCACCCCCACAAGTGTGCATGTGGTACCACAGCCCAGCCAACTGGAGTTTTCATATGAAGAAACGGGATGGGGAACATTTCCTTCACAGAAACGCAGGGAATGGCTTTCAGTGGGCCTGGGAGATGGCTAGAGGCTTAAGGTGCTTGACCGCCAGTAGGTCCAGCCCTGGCATCTCAGACAGAGCTGAAGGGACCCTGGCAGCTTTGTTGTGGGATCCCCAGGGAGAAAGGCCTAGAAGGTGGCTTAGGGGACACCGCTTTATCCAAGCAGGGACCTCTATCCACCTTTGGCCCAAAAACCCCTTGTGGTTTTCCGTTACTTTTGTGTCTCACATTTGGAAACAAGGATTGGGCTGGGGCTGGGGGTGATGCCGGGAGATGGGGGTGGTAAAGGGGGCCCTACTCCTTTTTCTTTTAAGCAGCCCAATCCCACTTTGGGGCGCCTCCAGGAGACGGGATGCGTGATGCTCAGACCTGCTTTCCTGCGTGCCCCCCAGGCTGGCATTCCAGCGGGAGCCACAATCCGAAGGAAAGCCCTGGTTCAGAATATGCTCCGTGCGAGCAACCCTCCTGGACTAAAGCCAGGTGCTGCCGTTCCTGTGGCACCACTGCCCACGACCCACCCGCTGCCTCCACACTACAACAGAGTGGGCACAGCCAGGAGGCTGCAACGCACCACCTCTGTACCATGTGACCCTCAGGAGCCCCCCCACCCCCACATGTGAGCTGTTCCTGCTGTGAATCATGTGCCCACCCGCATCATCCAAGAAGGGGAGGTGAGGGGGAGTGAGGGATAATGAATCAACCTTCCACGAAGTCACTGCTGAAAGTACAGCTCGGAGACTTCCTGAAGGATGCAGGGAAGGGCAGAACCTCTGCAGTGGGGGCTGGGCGTGGGGGTCACTAACGAACCTGCCCTGCTGGTTAATTCATTCCGGGGCTACTCCAGGCACACAATCCTGGAAATGGCTTCTGGCCCCACCTCACATGAGTAGGGGATAAGGAACCAAGGGGGGCACAACCACTGTGGCCCCAACTGGGCTCCTGCCCCGATACCCCCAGCATATCCTCCTATTCTTCAGACAGAGAAGCTCTAGTGATCAGCCCTCATCACGACAGAGCCTGGGAAGCAGGCACTTAAAGTTGCTGGAAAAACGGGGAGGGGAACGGGTCGGGGGGTGGAGGGAGGCAGAGGGAACCATGACGAAGCCACGTTCTCTTTTTTTTAAATTTTTTTTTTAATTTTTATTAGTGAGACACCATGAGGTACAATTGTAGACTTACAAATTTTGTGCTCGGGTTTCAATTATACAATGATCAAATACCCATCCCTCCACCAGTGCCCATTTCCCACCACCACGGATCCCAGTATCCCTCCCACCCCCCATCCCCAACCCCCATCCCACCCTGCCTCTGTGGCGGGGCATTTCCCCTCTCTCTCTCTCTCCTTTTGGGTGTTGTGGTTTGTAGACCAAACATGATTGCCACTCAATGCCTCTTTTGCAAGCCATGTTCTCTTTTTTGTTGGTTTTTATTTTTGATTGGGGGCCATATCTGGCTGGGCTCAGGTTTACTCCCATCTCTGCACTCAGAGCTCACTCCTGGAAGGGCTTTGGGGGACAGTACAGGGCACCAGAGATCTGATTTGGATGTGTGAACGGCAAGTTCCTTTACCACTGGACAATCATTCTGTCTTGGAAACGAGATTCTTACCCTCAGGCAGGTCTCAAACAAAGCATGCAGTGGCCCTAATCTCTGGGATGTGACTATCCTCATGGTAGGTCATGGCCCTTCAAAATCCAGCCCTTGTTAAGGGTTGGGGGCAAGTTGGGGGATGATGGAATGAGGTCACATTGATCCGCCCAGGGGCTGGGACTCCTGTTCCCACAAGTTTCATATTAAGCTCCATTGTCTGATATTTTTTTCTTTCCAGATTCACCAGCTCCTGGAGGGGATGGTGGGGGGACGCCCTCCATCTGAAGAGAAACTGAGTCATAGGTGGATCAAGACATTCCTTCGCAGCTGACTCACCCCCACCTGCCTGGGATTAGAACAAGCCAGCACCCATTCAAACAGTCACACGAGCCAGCCACCATTTAGTATCTGTGCCTACCTGGCTGTACCTGTAGGGGTAGGGCCCCAACACCAAGTTCAGAGGTGGTCACACCCTTTCTGCAACTTCCCGAATTCCCTTTTCCCCTCACAAAGAAAGGCCGGATTATCCTGGCCCCAGGAAGCGCCTCCAGTTCTAAAGAATTAGGTGAGGGCCAGAGAGAGAGAGTACAATCGGCAGGGTGCTTGCAGTTCCTGACATCTCATATGGTCCTCTGAGAACGACCCAGAGAATAACTGCTCAGGAATAATTCCTGAGTACAGAGCCAGGAGTCAGCCCTGAGCATTGTTGGATAGAGCAAAAAAAAAAAAAGCCAAAATAAAGACAGTCTACTCTGCCAGCTTCTGAAAAGACTAGAGGCTGTGGTTCATGGATAGTGCCAATCGCAACCATGAATCCCTGAGTCAACTCGGCAAGGCAGAAGAAACGCTTGAACGGGAAGCCCTAATTTAGAAAGAGCAATGCGGAGGATGTGCTTTGCATGTAGGAGGCCTGAGTTCAACCCCCATCACCACATGGTCCCTGAGCATGGTCCCCAAGCACTGAGCTGAGAGTAACTCCTGAGCACTGCAGAATCTGACACCTGCCCCCTGCCACGAAAACAGAGCAATATCTCTTACACTCCTGACACCCCTACCCCCACCCCGACCCCACCCCCGCAGTCAAGGGGAAAACTCTCTATCTAATGAAAAGTATCATCATTTCCCAGGAATCCAATCTTTTAATTTTTTTCCAAAGCTCAGTGTGGAAAAAGGAGGGAAAGCCCTCACTTCTTGCTTGGACACCTTGACTTCTGGTATTGATTATCACCCGGGGAAAGACTAAAGAGGCACGCACAGTAGCATGCATGGATATTTTTACAAAACACGCCAGATTATTTCCCCTGTGTAGTGTCAAAATAAAGTGGAGCCCCTACAAATCGGCAAACTGCTGACCCCAACCTTAGACCTTAAAGCTGGGACTTCTGAAGGGAAGATCTCAGAAAAAGCATTTCCCCACCCCTGATCCTCCCGTGAGTTTTGGGGGGCACCCTAAAACTGGAGGATTGAGTTAGAACTTTCTTACACATAAAAGCTACATTTTCTGGGGCTGGAGCGATAGCACAGCGGGTAGGGCGTTTGCCTTGCACACGACCAACCTGGGTTCAATTCCCAGCATCCCATATGGTCCCCTGATCATGAGTGCAGAGTCAGGAGTAACCCCTGAGCATTGCCAGGTGTGACCCAAAAAGCAAAAAAAAAAAAAAATCTGCATCCCAACTTGGATCCTGGGAGAGAGAGGCAGCTGCCACGAGGAGAGAGGATTGAGCATGCACAGTCTGCCCCATGTGCGCCAGGCGTCTTCACCCTGCCCCATGAGCGCCTGAGGCCACTGAGAAACAGGCACCAAGCAAAACTTACACAAGGTGTGATTAGGAAAAAAGGCCTGTCTGACTAATGACAAAGAGCAGAGCGGCTGCAAGTGAGTCTGACCTCAGGCAGGGCCCTGCATTTAGGCAAGAAATCGCCAACATGCCCCAGCAGGAAGGAATTTCAGCAAGACAGCAAAGGTGTCATCACTATAAGCACAGTCCCTGGAATCTTGGGAAAATGCTTATTCTAAGAATGTGTTCTTTACCTGAAATTCACATAAACCTGGGTGTCCTGTGTTTTATCTGGAAACACTAACTCAGAGTGGAAGGAGAAAGGTAGAATTCTAGGCCAGCATTCTTCAGCCTTTTTACACCTGCAGTTGAAGACCCCTCCTCAAGGCTGCCGTGCTTAGAGAAGCTCAGCCAAGGGCCAGGAAGGGCCAGAGATGTGGCACAAGTGGCTCAGGACATGCCTGTGCCTCTGGGGCCTCAGGTTTGACACCCCTAATGCTACAGCCCCCCTCCCCAACCAACAGGAGAGACTCTGACAGCTACTCACCTCCAGCACCACCAGGTATAACCACAACAAAACATCCCCATCTAACCTGTATGAAAAGGATAAAAATCTGAAACCTGAAATATGATGAGCAAAATAATCGGAATAAATACGTGGAAGACAGACAAATCTTGGCTGTAAACAAAAATAAAGTATAAGAATTAGCCAAAAACAGTCAGGGAGTCCTCAAGAAATTTCCCAGATGCCCAACCGGCCCCAGAAAAGGTTTGTGCCTGGTGTCCCTTCTTGTCACCATCCCCTCATGGCCTGCTCACTTAGTTCTTATCCAAACAGGGGGCAGGAGAATCAAGGTTGCCCCCTTGAGACACCTGGGTACTAAGTGTTTTCCTCCCTGGTCCCCTGTGTATCAGCACCTCAACTTCCTGGGTCACTAGAGACCTTATCCACCGGGAAGGGGTTCCCTCTCCCTCCGCACCAGTCCCGACACAGGTAACCCCACAACAGGACAGGGAGAGTGTGTGTATCAGGCGGACAGATGGGGAGGGAATGGAGCCCACGTCACAGGGACCCCGGCGTGTTCCTCTGGAAACCAGGATTTTTTTCTTCTTCCTTTTAAAAATTGATCACTTGATCACTAGACATCCCATCACTTATCAATTTGCTCGAGCGGAGCCAGTAATGTCTCCATTCATCCCTGTTGCATGTTAGCATAGCCCAATGGCATCTGCTAGCTCCAGGAACACAAAGAGCCTCAAACCGATTGTTCAGGGTCTTGACAAAGAAGTCTGACCATCTCATAGGTGAGCGGCCATGCAATCTTTTCACGTCCCGTGGAATCCAGTCGGTAATGGCTCTAGTCCAGCGGTTGTCTCCAAATCTCATTACGAGTCCAGCCCATCTGATTTTCGACGCCTTGGCAAATGAGACAGCATCCCTGATTCTTGACCATCGACGGAGGTTGGAACTCCTGAGTCTTTCTCTCATTTGAGTGAAATGTGATACTTCAAGCATAGCTCTTTTGATTCCTCTTTGGGATACCCAAATAGCGTTCTCGTCTTGTTTTCACAGGGTCCAGGTCTCGGAGGCATATGTTAATGCAGGAAGAACAGTGGAATCAAAGAGATGTGCCCAGAGCCAGAGGTTCTTCGTCCTCTTAGCTATTTCTTGGATGCTCTTGAAGGCGTTCCAAGTCGCTCTCTTCCTCCTGGGCAACTCGGGTGCCAGGTCATTCATCATGTTGACTTCTCAACCTAGGTACACATAACTGTTGCATTCAGAGATGTTCGTTCTGTTGAGAGCAAATGGAACGTCAGGAACGACACCATTTCTCATAAACATTGTCTTCTTGAGATTCAGCTGTAGTCAACCTTTCCACACTCATGGTCAAAGTCGGCCAACATTTGTGCCACTTGGCTAATGCTTGGTGTTATTAAAACGATGTCATCAGCGAAGCGGAGGTGGTGTAGTTGCAGACTGTCTATCTTCACTCCCATTCCTTCCCATTCCAGTCGTCGCATGACGTTCTCAAGGGTGGCACTGAAGAGTTTCGGTGAAATGGTATCACCCTGTCAAACCCCTCTTTTTAAGTCAATGATCACTTCCTTGTAGAATGGTGAGATCCTGGTAGTGAATCCTGATGTACTGAGTAGCCTGTTTGGCTAGGGTTTTGATGACTGCTTCAGTCTCAACAGAATCAAAGGCCTGTTAATCAATTGTTTAAATCAATGAACATTAGACAGACTGGTATCTTGAACTCCCAAGAAACTTCAATGAGCTTGCTTATCATGTGGATATGGTCGATCGTGCTGAATCCTTTTCAGAACCCAGCTTGCTCGCTTGGTTGTCATTCGTCTAGTGTTCTGCTAATCCTATTCAGGATGACTCGAGTGAAAAGCTTGTAGACGATAGACAACAGGCAGATCGGGCAAGAGTTTCTTGCTCACACAGCAGAGCCTGGCAAGCTATCCGTGGCATATTTGATATTCCAAAACCAGTAAATACAATCGGTCTCATTCCCCTGACCCTGAAAGAGCCACCAATACGGCAGCGTTAAAAAGGATGAGGAAGGAGAGACTGATAAAGTCTCAAGCCTGAACTAGGCTGCCAAAATGAAGAACAAAAATAACTGTCTGTACTTTCAATGCATGTATGCTGGCATTGGATGCATCCATCAAGACCTGATGGTGCAAGCACAAAAGATCAAGTATGACATCATTGGTCTGACTGTGACGAGAAGGCATCAATTACATCATGCCATTTTTGACACTGGAGAACTGTTCCTCGGAACATGCAACAAAAGAGGCGTCGGTGGTGTCAGTGCCCTTGGCCATGAGCATTGGTTCATTCAAATGTCTAACAACCCAAATCAGGCAATTACACTTGAATAGATGTGGCTCACTGCTGCAGTCTCTATCTTCGTTGTCTACGCACCAACATTTAATTATGATGAAGAAAAAATTGAGAAGTTCTACATGGAGCTGGAGAAGTTCTATAAAGAAGACCACACCTTCTACAAGATCATTGTTGGTGATTTTAATGTCAAGATAGGACTGAGAAGGTCAGCTGAAGAACTCCACATCAGGACCCATGGCCTAGAATGGAACGAACAGGGTGAAAGACTATCTGAGTTCATCATGTCGACCAAGACCATCCATGGTAACTCACAGTTCCAGAAGGCAGAATCTAAACATTGGACATGGGAGTCTCCCAGTGGACGGCTCCAGTGGAACTGACCACATCATAGTCAATCGATGGTTTTGTCTGACCAATGTCACTGTTGTCCCAAAATTCCAAATGGGATCAGATCACCGTCTCCTTCCTGCAAAATTCTACTTCACGGAGCAGGGAGAAAGGGCTGCAAAGTTTAAGAAGAGAACTCCTAGAATGACCACCAACTGGGAGCTCTTTGGCACTATTACTGCAACATGGGAAGATGCCATCGTTGACAACACTGAAGAAGAATACAATCGACTGGTTCAGCACTCCATGATTGTGCGAGGAATGATGAGACATAGCCACAAAAAGATGCCTGTTTCTGAAAACTCTCGAGCTCATTTGCCAACATGGCTTGGCGCAAGCCTCAGGCAACCAAAAGCGAACATCCGAGCTCACAAAGCAGTGCAGAGAAGCCATCACGGAAGACCTCAAAGAGAGAAGAGTAGCAGTGCTGGCAGATGTGACTGAAGCTGAGAAAAGCATTTGCAATGCCTGCCTGTCCTTCGCCAACTACAAGACCAAGATGACTGCCCTCCAACGTCCTGATGGATCTATCTATCACATCTTCCAGAAGGGCAATGGAGAAGGTAATCCATGACTTCTACTCGGATCTCTTTGATAGCCATGTCCATCTACCCACATACCAAATTCCGCAGGGTGGATAAGTCATTCCCAACGTTCTCCCTTCCGAAATCCGACATGTCATTTCATTGGTAAAGAAGTGAACAATACCCAGCCCAGACAAGATCAAACCCAAATACCTGAAGAACCTGCCATCAGTTCTCATCAATATACTGGCTCCGCTCTTCACATGCTACCTGTCTGAATGCAAGGTTCTATCCCAATGGAAAACCAGCAGGACTGTACTACTGTACGAGAAGGGAGACATCCATGACATTGGCAACTTTTTAAAATTATTTACATTTTTAAAAAATTTTTGGGTCACACCCGGTTGTACTCAGGGTTTACTCTGAATTCAGACATCACTTTTGGTGGCTCAGCGGACTATAAGGGGTGCTGGGAATCAAGTGTGGGTCAGCATTGTGCAAGGCAAGCACCCTATCTGGCCCTCTGGAAACCAAGATAGAGAAGGGAGCACCAAATAAAGGGTGTTGGGAGGATCCTCCCAGGATGGGAGAAGCATGCTGAAAGTTGACTATAAACCAAACATGATTGCCACTCCATGCCCCCACTCCTAAATCATGGACTCTGAAGTGTGCTGTGTCCCCATTTAGGAGAAGACGGTGCAGAAATCAATGTGTGGGTTAGAAATCTCCTCCCCTCATCCCTGCCCAAAGCATCCATCTTCTTGTCTCATTCTCTTGCCTCTTATCACTGCTCCCTCTGCCCTGATTACACCATTTCTCCTCCTGGGAGCAGCAGACAGGCAAGATGTGCAAGGAAAATGCAGTGAAGCCGGCCCCTCAGGCTTTTCTGTGACCGAGGTCAGGGAGCGACAGAGCCCTGGGGCAGGAATGTTGAGTGTCTTTTGTCACAACTGTCATCATAAAGTTGGCCACAGTAATGACTGGGGTCATTGTGAGGTAGTCACTCAGGACTCCTCTGGCTTGGAAGGGGACCATGAGCTATTTATCTTTGGGGAATGGTATGACTGCCTTATCGCTCCTCTTTTGTCTGGATGGGTTATGGGATTGCAGTTTCAGGGGGTCTCATTGGGCCTTTTCCATCATGTTAGCTCCCAACCCAAAGGCTGCGAATCAGGAAGGGACTTACCCTGAGTATATGCATTCATGTGGCCACCAACTCCATGGGTGTCCCACCTGGGTTTCCCCACCCACCCTTTCAGCTGGATGGTGTCTGGCATACACTTGTCACCTCAGAGCACAAAGGCAAGGGAGGAGATTGAGAGTCGTAAGACACGACACATGGCTGACATGGTGCCATTAGTGGAATGTGTCTCCTCAGGCAGGTTGCCCCATGTCTGAGTTTCAGTCTCTCTGCCTATAAAGCGAGTGGAAGGACCTCTGCTTTGCAGAGCTGTGTGAGTGAACATGTGTCACTCTAAACTATGTACTTGTCTGGAAGAGTTCGACACAGGTTTTCTGTGTAGACTTCATTTCATGGAAAACTTCATTTTCCTTCCAATCGCCCAGCTTCCATGGTCCTTGCCTTTAGAATTGAGGGATTCTTGACTGAGCACAGAGTGAGGTTTTTTGTGAGACTGACAAGGTCGGAACCTCTCAGGCTTGATTCTCCAGAGTTTGGGGAAGTCCTTGCTTCTGGCCAGCATGAGTTTGGAATGTCGCTATTGGTATCTGCACATCTGTCTCTGTTTCGTGGACAGGAAACCCTCTCCAGATAATACACACTACTGGCTCCTCTTTACGTGAAATTTGCTTTATTTGTTCCAAAGTACTTGTACATCTTTCTGACAGCTTTGGGCAGTATGGCAGGTGCTCAAAAACCATGGTCCTGTTTAATGTCTTATTCGATGTGATTTTATAACGATGAGGAAGAAAAAGAATCCCTTCTGAGACTGAATAACATTTTTGGAGGACGGAGTTTCATTTGAGGGGTTCAGAACAAACTCTAGAGTAGAGGCTATTAGCTACAGTCTGAGTCTTTCTCACACCCTTGCTTTGTCTCCTGCGAGACAAACACAAGTTAAACCACTTGGGCAGTGGGTGAGAGATAGTACAGTGTGTAGGGTGCTTGCACACTGGCACCCCGTAAGCTCCCTGAGTCCTGCCAGGAGTAAGCCCTGAGCACTGCCGGGTGTGTCCCAAAACGAAAATAAATAAATAAATAAATAAATAAATAAACCTTTCTGGATGAGCACAGCAAGACGCTGCACACCAGCTCCAGTGGGCACTAGGCACCCCTCTGGGTCCCCTGACCTGGTGGACCCCATGTCCCTTCACAACAGTGCCTGGCCAAGAGCAGTGTGACACTGAGCACCTTCCCATACTTGTGTGTTGCTTCACAGCTCTGACTGTGGCCCTGGACAGAGATTTCCAAGCCTGAGCCCAGCCCTTGCCCATGATGCCACAGTGCCCTCCACAGAACCCCCACTTAGGAGGAGGCAAAGAGCACATGCACAGAACACCACGGAGCAGGGACACGGCCCAGGCAAAGACCCACATGGTGAAGCAGCATCAGTAGGTTCCGTCCTGGGGCCCTCTGGGAGAGAGGGGTCCCCAGGCCCTCTGAGAGAGAGGTCCTGGAAATGAAATTGTGGTAATCAGGATTGCCTGGGGTGGCCCATGAGGGCCAAAGGTTTGGCTCACCCCTAGGAGCCTGTCCACCAAGGGTGCTTCCTTACCACTTCCTTACCACTACTTGAGACCCTCCTCCAGGCACCCACCAGCCCCAGCAGCCCCATGTGAACACCTGCGAGTAGGAGCAGCGCTGGTGACACCTTTGCTAGGAGGACCCGGTCTGGAGTGGAACTCCAGCTCTGCTCTCCCTGCAGCTCCCGAGGTGTTGGCCCCTTCACAATGCGCTTGCTTCTGAGCTTATCCAGCAGATCTGCCTTTCAGTTCAAAAACACACAAGCAAGTAGAAACACCTTCCCCCACCCACCCCCAGGCCAGGGTTCAGAGAGGCAGGAGGTGCAGCCAGGATGCATGCGGCTTTGAAGAAGCAGATCCAGACAGAGTCCTGGCATTTGCCTGTGCCATGGGGCTGGGCTCATCTCAATGCGCTGTCTGATTTCTCCAGAGGTGGTTTGACACTCCCCAAATACTCCTGCTGACATCCAGTTCTAAAGGCTGGCCACACAACCCCGCACAAGCCTGTGACCAGTCATGGCCGCACTTGGGATGAATGGGAAGCTAGTTAGTACACGCCCTTAGTCTCCGGTCAGAGGCTTCTCCTAATGGGGATCATTAAGCTCAGTTTCCAGGGAACTCAAGAGCAGGAATGGGAAAGCTAGTGGCAAAAGTCAGAAGCTTCTCAAGGGGAAGAGCTGGTGACACAGCAGTCTACCTGATAAGGGGTTTCTTCTCTCACTGAGCAGAGGGGATGACAATGTGCCCTCCTTTGGCACATTGGGGTCAACAATTGGCTGGAGTGATAGCACAGCGGGTAGGGCATTTGCCTTGCATGCGACTGACCCGGGTTTGATTCTCAACTCCCATATGGTCCCCTGAGCACCAGCAGGAGTAATTCCTGAGTGCAAAGTCAGGAGTAACCCCTGTGCACTGCCAGGTGTGAACCAAAAAGCAAAAAAAAAAAAAAAAAGACAATTGACCCCAGGCTGTGGCAAGAAGGGAGGTTGACCCCAGGCTGTGGCAAGAAGGGAGGGACATGATCTCACAGCACTCCCAACTCTCTGTTGGGGCAAAGCTGGCCATTTGCTGGACTCCAGGGGGTGAGCTGCTATTGCAGAAATTCTCATCAAAAGCCAGCAAAGAGGGACTGGAGCACAGCAGGATGGGCGTTTGCCTTGCACACTGCCAACCCGGGTTCGAATCCCAGCATCCCATATGGTCCCCCCAAGCACCGCCAGGAGTAATTCCTGAGTGCAGAGCCAGGAGTAACCCCTGTGCACTGCTGGGTGTGACCCAAAAAAGAAAAAAAGCCAGCAAAGACTTACTCAGTGTTTTTTTTCTGGCTGTTGCTAATACTGTTAGCAATAGTATTGATTCCTCCACCCCACTTTTCCTTCCCTCTTGATTTTATTGTGGCTGTCATTGTTGTGATATATGGCGGTCATACGTGCTTGGCAGAAGGGCCTGCTCATGACAGATTCCTGGAAGGGAAGTGACTGGGTCCCCACAAAGTGGGGAGGGGCAAGTCTCAGGACACTCCTCTTCAGCATATGAGCTCAGGCTATTGTGGACTAGGGTTGTTATTATGAGAGCATTAGAGACGGGTGTGAAGCATCTGGAAAAGTTGGAAGAAGTGAATAAAAATCACTCCTATTTCACCACTGAAAGATAATTCCCATCTGTAACGTGTTGGTGAATTTCTTTTCCTTATTTATCTTTTCTTTAAGTGTTAGGGTTTATTGTTTGTTTCAGTGTATGTGTGAATTAGCATAATTAGGATGACGCTCTAAGTAAATTGGAGATCACAGTTTCCCTTGAACGTTCACTGCTAAGAATTTTTCATTTTATTGCAAATTCTTCATAAGTACCAAATTTCAGAATTGCTTAATTTCCTGTTGAGTGGAAGGCTCCTGATTTACTTGTCCATTATCCTATTTGGGAAACCCAAACTGATACCAGATGCTTGATTTTAACAACATTTGTCATGAATAAATGTGCACTTTATGATTTGGAATGCAATTTGTAAGTTGGGTAAATAGGGGGGAAATGAAGTACCTCATAAAAGAAGGGTTGACTAATTGGTCTTAATCATAGAAACTGTTAATAAAAATTAGACTCATGAGTGGAATATAAATAACCAAGGCTGTCTGGGCTTGTTGCATTTTTTTGACATTCTGACCAAACCTGGAGGAGAGACTCACGGGAGCCAGGAGCCTGCCTCACTGGTGGATGGCCTTGAGGAAGGAAGAAAAGGAAAAAGGAAGGAAGGAAGGAAGGAAGGAAGGAAGGAAGGAAGGAAGGAAGGAGGGAGGGAGGGAGGGAGGGAGGAAGTGAGGGAGGGAGGGAGGGAGGGAGGGAGAGAGTGAGAGAGGGAGGAAGGAAGGAAGGAAGGAAGGAAGGAAGGAAGGAAGGGAGGGAGGGAGGGAGGGAGGGAGGGAGGGAGGGAGGGAGGGAGGGAGGAAGGAAAACAAAGCCACTAAAAGACTGAATCCTATCATTCCTTAACAACACCTTTGTGCCTGAATCCCCTGAGCTGGTCCCCTTTGCTTCTCATCTGTCTCTTCTCCCCCTTCCCTCCTCAGAACATTAGAGGAGTAGTGGAGGGAAGCTAACACTGATGGTGGGATTGTGCTGCAATATCGTATGTCTAAAACTCAACTATGAATAACTTTGCAAACCACAATGCTTTAATTAAAAACAAAATACTATTTATTTATTTATTTTACAAAAGACTGGGTCCTAGGAGTGAAGATGGGAAGAAGCAGATATTTGCCAGTATCTTTTCTTACCTTTCAAGACTAATTTTTGGTGACCGAGCACTCAGCTTGGACATAACAGAAGAGAGTGAATAGAAGCAGGTGTGCTGAATAAAGAGGGAGGGAGCATGGTAGAGGAGGAGCCATCGCACCCCACACCCATCAGTATCCAGGAGGAGCCCAAGGAACCCTGGGAGATAGCCTATTTCCTGAGACCCGGACACCTGTCTACCCACGCTGGCCCCCACCCCAGCTCCTCCACTCAGGGAGAGAGTCTGCCAGGGAGGGGCCCCTTCCTGTGTTTGCCACCTTCCCTCTGGGCCCAGCTCTCCCAGCAGGCTGTGAATATTAGAGAAGACTTCTCACTTCCCTGCCTTCCTCCCTACTGCTTCCTGCACCATCAGACTCTGCACTAGCCAGGCTCCAAGACGCTTTCCAAAAAAAACTATTCTGGAGACAGGGATAAGAAATGTCATCGTGGGGGGCTGGAGCAATAGTACAGTGTGTAGGGTGTTTGCCTTGCACGCGGCCGACCCAGGTTCAATTCCCAGCATCCCATATGGTCCCCCAAGCACCACCAGGAGTAATTCCTGAGTATACAAGCCAGGAGTAACCCCTGAGCATCGCTGGATGTGAGCATTGCTGGATGTGACCCAAAAAGGAAAACAACAAAAATAAATGTCATCATGGGGGAGCTGGAACAATAGTACCACAGGTATGGATCTTGAGTTTCATGGGGCTGACACTCATGATGTCCTGGCACCCTGTATGGTACCCTAAGTCCCACTAGGAGTCATTCTGAGCATTACCATGTGTAGCACTGTAGCACTGTCCTCCCGTTGTTCGTTGATTTGCTGGAACAGGCACCAGTAACGTCTCCATTGTGAGACTTGTTGCTGTTTTTGGCATATCGAATACGACACAGGGAGCTTGACAGGCTCTGCCCTGTAGGCGAGATACTCTCGGTAGCTTGCCGGGCTCTCCGAGAAGGGTGGAGGAATCTAACCTGGGTTAGCCACGTGCAAGGCAAACACCCTACCCGCTGTGTTATCACTCCAGCACCCCCCCAAAAAAATTTAAATGTCATCTTTCTCACAAGAGCTAATAGCTAAAGCTCCATCTGATCTCCAGAACAACCCTGTTGTGTAGGTACAGGTGTTTATCTTCAGTTTAGAGGTAAGGGAGCCAGTACAGAGAGGTTGAGTGACTTGCCCAAGATCACACTGCAGGCTGCATTGGAAGCCAGATAGTCTGCGAGCCTGTGTGCTCAGGACAGTTGCACCTCATTAGAGACATTCATTGCTGAGTGGAGAACTGAGCATAGAAGAGAGTGGTCGGTAGGGCTTGGTGAAACTGAAGTAGATAGTCATGGGAGGAAGGATGGGGCTAAGGTCCTAGGCTCATCTCCCAGGGAAGAAAGGGACACTGGGACTTCAAAGAGTAAAAGGTGTGCTTGCTTTTCTGTCACGATGCTCCATACATTTAAATGGTGCCTGTGTGCCATCCCTGACCGGTTCAAGAAAACATGGTGTGTGACACAGGCGTAAACTTTCCAGGTGATTCTGATAGACAACCAAGGCAGAGAGAATCGCTTTCTGGTGAGGATTTTCCTGGTGGCATGAAGGATGTTCCCCCTCGCTGGCTCATTCTGAGCAATAGTGATGGGGTGAATAACAGCTCTCTGCCCTTGCCCATCTCCCCCATTTCTATATGAATTCATCTGGGTCACGATTCCCTGCCCTGATGATTCAGTTCCAGGAGTAGGTGTGTTTACGACAGAAAAGGGGGGTGCCCTCCAGGATGGTTGGGCTGCAGAGAGGGCCAGCTATACGGGGTGATCTCGCAAACCCCAAATGAGAACCCAGAGTGAAAACTCAGACATGAGTTTTCACGCGCTGCCCACACGCTGCCCACACACTGCTCAGCTCGTTCCAGTCAAGGTCTTGACTGGCCATCCTATGATTCAGCCTCTGAGCACTGGGGTCAGCGGTCCTAGAAAGAAAACGTAAAGTAGGCACCTAATTGGATGTGAATGTTAGAAAATTCATGGCAATTGATGCACAACTATGTAACAAAATATGAAAGCGCTGAAGTATAATTTTAAAGGGTGTGTGGATGTGATCTCATATTATTTGGAATGTGATCTCATATTATTTGGCATATATCTCAAAAGCTGCTTTAATAGACCATAAAGCATTTTTTCTTAATGGATAAGAGTAAATTTGGAAAAAAATCTAGATAGTATGAATATAAGACATGTCATTTTCCCTCATATACCATTATGAAATAGATTCCAAAAGTTGAGCCATCTTAGCTCCTTATATAAGGAAATGCCCATTAGGGTTTCTGTGTAAGGCAGTGATGGCTAAGGCAATATGTTCTCTGATATAGGCATTAGTTATAAAACTAAACACCAAAACTCAGAGAGGGAATGATCCAAGGTGATGTTGAAGACTTTCCACTTATTTCAGGTTCTGAAGAAAATATATTGAGGGGTGCTGGGGAGATGTACAGTGCTTTTCTTGCACATAACCAACCTGGGTTTGAACCCCAGAACCCCATATGGTCCCAGAGCATCACCAGGAATGATCCTTGAGCTCAGAGCCAAGAGTAACCCCTGAGCAACCCAGAGTGTGGACAGAAAAAAAAGTTAAAGATTTCTATCCATGACAGGAATCCATAAGTCAAATTCCATTCAAATATCTGGTCCTATTAATGTAGGTATATTTACAGAAGAAAAAAAAATGAGGGTCTCTGACTCAGTGAAATATGGTAGAAAGCATCCAGGAAAACTTCCCATTAAAGAAGCTTTTTCTCATGGGTTTGCCAGAGCTTTAAGTATGCACCCCTGCCCTATGGTACTATGAGAAAGGGTAAGGAATGAGGTGTTTCCACACGTGCAGGTCCCCTTTTTGCTAGGGCACCCTGGAGAAGGGGTGTGCTGTGGAGTTGACACAGAAATGGCTGCTTGAAGGGAAAGAGACACAAAGAACGCTGAGCACATTGAAGCCTGGTGACTTACGCCCAAAGGAAAAACCAACACTCACAGGAAGCTTTAGGAAACTGTTTTCAGGAAACTGTTTTCAGAAAACTCACATAGTTTTTTAGAAAACTATAGTGAGGGCAAAGAAAAGAGGAAGGACAGAAACACAGACTGGCAACACTTAAGGGAAACATCCAAGTTCCACCACAAGGCAGTGAGAGTCGAACGTCTCCCCCTTCCTAAAGTACAGCAGCCTAACTGGACCCTTCCAGAAGGAACTTCAAGCTTCCCTCACTCTCTGGAAGTAGAATATTCCTATTTGGTGGATTATTTGATTTCAAGAAATGTCATATTTCCCCAGATCAATGAATGATAATAGCATTTCTAGACACACACACACACACACACACACATACACACACACACACACACACACACACAAATAATCTACCAAATCAAAGCATTCTTCTTTTGCTGAGGAGAAATCTGCATACAGACATGATGGGGGCAGTGGTGAATCCAGCAACTAGTGCCTCGGTCAGGTGTGAGAGGTGAATATGCTTAGTGCTAAGCCACTCAGACAGGCTGTACCCTTGATAAGATGCGGTGAAGATATCGTTTACCCTGAGTCATTACCTCAGTCTAATTAGAAGGATTTCAGTGGAGGTATAGTTTCATTAGACAACTGATCTATTCTCAAAAGTATGAAAGGAACAAGGAAGTGAAAGAAACTGGCACTACCAACTATATGCAAAACGGCAGCCAGCCAGGATGGGCTCCTGGAACAGAAAAAAGATTTAAGGTAGAAAGTGAGAAAATTTGAATTTGGACTTTAGTTCATAATATGTCTTAATATTACTATATTAACTGGGAGAATGTGTGATACACCTTGAATGGATCAGATCTGGTTCAATCCCTGGCTTCAGAGAGAGAGAGAGAGAGAGAGAGAGAGAGAGAGAGAGAGAGAGAGAATAGAAGGTAAGGTGCTTGCCTTGCAGATGGCTGATCCAGGTTCAATTTCTGGCACCACAAGTGGTCCCCGGTGCCCCACTAGAAGTGATCCCTGAACTCAGAGCCATGAGTAAGCTCTGAGCACAATTGGGTGTGGCCCTAATACATAAGTACCATAAATAATGTTAGGAGAAGGGTAGGTACTTGGGGATTCTCTGTATTATTACTCAATTTTCTATAAATTGTTCTGTAAAATTTTTATGAAAATGGAAGGAAGGAAGGAAGGAAGGAAGGAAGGAAGGAAGGAAGGAAGGAAGGAAGGAAGGAGATGATTATTTGCCCTGTGGGAAAGAAATGATTGTACAGCTTGAAGACACCTCACCCACCCTGGAACTCATCCACCCTGGCATGGATCTTTTGTGGCTCAGGCACATCCTGTAGCTGAGTTGGCAGGAATCTGCACAGGAAAATGAACCAGAAGTTTGTCACTTACATGATTGGGATTTTTGATTCAGAAATCCAATCAAGTAGCCCCAAATGGAGGACTCTGAAAACAAATCTAAGGTATGCAGTTAAGTGTACTTATGAAAGGCCATGAGCATGACAGTAGGAGACTTTAACTATGCCAAAGCTAGCCATAGGAATGTAATGAGTATGAGGTAAAGCAGACCAGTCTTTTCAATAAAGGCTTGCATATCAAACACTTATTTCAACTTGACCTCATTCCTAGTAAGCACTGTAGCACTGTAGCACTGTCTTCCCATTGTTCATCGATTTGCTCGAGTGGTCACCAATAACGTCTCCACTGTGAGACTTGTTGTTACTGTTTTTGGCATATCGAATACACCAAGGGGAGCTTTCCAGGTTCTGCCATTTGGGCGGGATACTCTCGGTAGCTTGCTAGGCTCTCTGAGAGGGATGGAGGATTGAACCCAGGTTGGCCGTGTGCAAGGCAAACACTCTACCTGCTGTGCTATCACTCCATCCCATTCCTAGTAAATGCTCAATATTTATTGATCAACTATTGTCATCATACTATGATTTTTTAAAATGTTGACTCCTTGGGGAACCCAATGGATAGTACATAGTGCAGAGCACTTTCCTTGCACGCAGCCAATCTGACCCAGATTCTATCCCCTGCATCCCATATGGTCTCCTGAGCACCACCAGGAGTAATTACTGAGTACAGAGGCAGGAATAAGCCCTGAGGATGGCTGAGTGTTCCCCCCCGCAAAAAAAATAAAACCCACCACTTTGACTCCTTGGACCAGAGAGATAGTATAGTGGGTAGAGTAGCTGGTTTGCAGCCAACCTGGGCTTTATCCCAGGCACCACAGATGGTCTCCTGAGAACCACCAAGAGTGATTACCTGAGTGCAGAGCCAGGAGTAAGCCCTGAGTACAACCAGGTGTAGGTCAAAAATCAAACAAAACAATTTTAACTCCCTGGGACCAGAAATGTGAGTCAGTAGTAGAGGACTGGTCTTAGGTATGTTCAATTCCCAGCACTGCATCGTCCTCAAGCATTGAACCAGGAGGAGTCTTGAGCACAGAAACCTGGCCCCAAAACAATCCATTCTAAGACACATATTTTTTTTTCTTTTTTATTAGTGAAACGACATGAGGTACAGTTGTAGATTTACAAATTTTTGTGCTTGGATCTCGGTCATACCACGATCAAATACCCATCCCTCCACCAGTGCCCATTTTCCACCACCAGGATAATATCCCTCCCCCCCCATCCTCCCATCCCCCCATCCCCCCCGCCACTGTGGCAGGGCATTCCCCCCTGTTCTCTCTCTCCTCCTGGGCGCTGTGATCAGCCAAAGAGGCATTGAGTGGCGAACATGTTCAGCCCAATCTACTTTCAACCTGCATCTCCCCTCCTGGGAGGATCCTCCAAACACCCTCCACTTGGTGTTCCCCTTTCTATCTGAATTGTCCTTTCCCCTAGAATACCCAGCTGGCCTCTAAGTTATGGAGTAATTCTCCTGGTGTTGCTCTCAGCTATTCTTGGGTATTAATCTCATATTTTATTATTTTATATCCCCCAGATGAATGCTATCTTTCTATGTCTATCCCTCTCTTTCTGACTCATTTCGCTTAGCATGATACTTTCCATATTGTACCACTTGTATGTAAAGTTCATGACTTCATTTTTTCTAAGAGCCACATAGTACTCCATTGTGTAGATGTACCAAAGTTTCTTTAACCAGTCATCTGTTCTTGGGCACTCAGGTCTCTTCCAGTTTCTGGCTACTGTAAAGAGAAGACACATATTTTTAATACATTTGGAATTCTCAATCAGTTCTCTCTCACAGATGACTGCACCAATCCTGGCAAGGTTGCCATGCTCTGCTGCTCCACATGGCCCTTGCTGTTCCTCTGACATTCTTCCCAATTGATCACATGTATGGTTGGTTCTACACATAAAGAGACTAATTATCATCTAAAAATCATCAAAGGTTACGATAAAGTTCAGCATGGAAACAGAATGTTGGCATGCACATGCACATTATGGAAATAGGGTAGTAGAGCTTATATGTAACAGTAGGGTAGCAAATATTTGTCATTGGAGAAATGACAAAAAAATCTATTTTCTACAAAGTTATCACCAAGTGCTTACGGGGACATAAAGAAAATAAAAGAGTGGAATTAAGATGTTTTGTCACTGAGACTGTGAAAGAGAAAAATAGATCATGCATCCAGCGACTCAAAGGAGGAACTTCTGACTCTTGAAGAGAGAGCAAAGTAAAAAATGTGGGGTGACTGATGCCCATGACGAAATGCTTCCAGAAGCACATCTACCATCCAACTGTCAGAGGGTCTGATAGAACTTGTGGCAAATATGGTCCTCTGAAGAAAAAGTAAAACTAACTCAGCTTTGATGTCCTCGGTCTACATCAGATTTATACTGGCCAAGTTCCAGATGACAAGGAAGCATTGTACAATAAGCTGTTTCTTAAAATAATACTTAAAATAACAGATACAGCATATTACATAAAACATTGTGGCTTACCACTAGTGTAGCTTTGACTTGCTTGAGTCCACTTTGAATACCTAGTGTGGAAGATGACATGTCTTTATTTAGAAAAGACCTTGATCAGTTAAGTCCTGAGGCATCTAAAAGGAATAAAGATACAACAATAATGGGTTGTATAGATAGTACAGCACATAGGGTGCTTGTCTTACACACAGCTGATCTGAGTTCTATCCCTGGCATCCCATACAGTTCCCAGAGCAGGCCAGAAGGGATCCATGGGCACAGAACCAGGAGTAATCCCTGAGTATTGCTAGGTAAGCCTTCTGCCCCCCAAAAGATACAATGCTGAGGATGAGAGAAATAGTACAGGGGTAGTGGACAATACCAACACTGGTATGATCCCTGAGACTGCATATGTCGCCTTGAGCCCCAACAGGTGTGATCCCTGAACGCAGAACCCAAGAATAAAGCCTGAGCACTGATGGATATGACCCAAAAAAGATTTCATGAAAAGATAAAACACTGAGCAGCAAGCAAGAGCAGAAAATGCCAGAGAAAGGATACCAGGGATGCCTTCTAGAAGGAGTCCACCACTCTCCTGCTGACAAAACCACTACGGGCTGCAGATCCAACTACATGCCCCTGGGAAATATAGAGGAGCATGAGAAATGCCACTAGTCTCTGAGAAACACTTTTGGGGGAAAATGACCCCATTTTCCCAACACATAATCTTAATCCAAGAAAGGAACTGTAGCACTGTACCACTGTCCTCCCATTGTTCATCGATTTGCTCGAGCAGGCACCAGTAACGTCTCCATTGTGAGACTTGTTGTTACTGGTTTTGGCATATCCAATACACCATGGGGTACTTGCCAGGCTCTGCCATGCGGGCAGGATACACTCAGTGGCCTGCTGGGCTCTCCAAGAGGGACAGAGGAATCGAACCTGGATCAGCCGCATGCAAGGCAAATGCCCTACCCACTGTGCTATTGCTCCAGCCTACAGGAAAGGAAAGATGGGGGAATCTTGATAAACTCGATTTTAAAGACAGATGATAGATTCATTTATTTACTTTCAAGGAATAGAGTAAAAAAGTAGGAAGGTAGTAACTTTCCAGTCAAGAAACCTGGGGCTATCACTTAACCAGGTGATGAGGTTGAGACTCACCAGCATGATCCTGTGGACATGGCACCCCCTGACAGCTGCACAGGGCACTCCACCTCTGGGCACTCCACCTCTCACCAAACCCCACAGCCTCAGTCTGATCAGAAGACAAACCCAGGTTGGAGGAAGCCTCCCGTTGTTCATCGATTTGCTCAAGCAGGCCCAGTAACGTCTCCATTGGAGACTTTGTTGTTACTGTGTCTGGCATATCGAATACGTCACGGGGAGCTTGCCAGGCTCTGCTGTGCGGGCGAGATACTTTCGGTAGCTTGCCGGGCTCTCCGAGAGGGGCGAGGAATCGAACTCGGGTCGGCCATGTTGGCTGCATGCAAGGCAAATGCCCTACCGCTGTGCTATCGCTCCAGCCCTAGAGGAAGCCTACTGGAGCCTAAGCACTACCACTCAGGACTGTCAAAATCTTAAGACACCTGGGAGGTTGAGAACCCACATAGATCAGGGAACCTAAGGAGGCAGAGTGACTGGGTGCACAGTGTCCTAGGTAAGATGAGGTAGAACAGAGAAAGAACGTTCATTAAAAATCGCTGAGTCAAATGAAAGCTACAGTTTGAAAATCTATAACAAAGTACTGATTCTAATGTCTTAGTTTTGACAAACATATCCAGGTAAGTTGAATGTTAGCATTAATACAGTGGGGAAGACGCTTGCCTTGCACATGACTAATTCTGTTTTAATTCCCGATACCCATATGGTCCTCTGTGCTTTGCCAGGAGACATCCCTGAGCACAGAGCCAGTGGTAAGCCCTGAGCACTGCTCTCCCCCACAAAAATAACATTAGAGGAAAGGTGAAGAGTACAAAAGATGGGGGTGGGGGCAAGGTGGGACTGTGATAGAGTGTAAGTCTTCTAAGCCTGGAGTACCAGTTCAATTCCTGGTATCATTCCACATGACCTGGACATAAACCAGGCAGCTCTGCTATTTGGGCTCCCCAGTGATGCAGCATGACATCTCAGGTGTGTGAGACCCAAGGTCATATGTTGCTTCCCCACTGGACACACTGCCAAAATGTGTGAGAGCACAGCAACTGAGGTGTGCAATTCCCAGCAAGCACCAAAACCAAATGCTCTGACCTTCAGGCAACAACAACTCAAACGTGAGTGGGGGGAGGGGGGAAAGTCAACAGTTCCTTAGTTTGTCCCTTATTAACAAAGAGACAGAATAGTACATGGGATTCTTTGTACTGTCTTTGCAACTTTTCTATAAATATAAAATTAAACAGTCCATTTTATATAAAAATACGTTCCAACCAATTTTAATACATCGGTCATACATTTGACTTTAATTCACTATCACTCCATTGTTCATTGATTTTCTCAAATGGGTGCCAGTAACGTCTCCATTTGTCCCTGTCACATGCTAGTGTAGCCCAATGGCATATTGGGAGCTCTTTCAGGGTCAGGGGAATGAGGACCATCATTGTTACTGTTTTTGGCATATCGAGTACGCCACAGGTATCTTGCCGGGCTCTGCCGAGTGGGCGGGATACTCTTCGTAACTTGTCGGGCTTTCCGAGAGGGATGGAGGCTTTTGGGGGCAGCTTCTAATCACCTTTATAGGTGTTCCTAGTCAGGCATCTATGCAGGCAGGATACTTTCAGTAGCCTGCCGGGTTCTCTGAAAGTGAGAACTAGAAAATAAGAGGCCGCATTCGCAGCCGCATGCTTCCAGGAGCTTGGTTTTAATTAAGTTAAATTTTAATTTCAAAATTAAAAGACTTTAATTCAAACACACTTAAAATAATATTGCTCTTCCTGTTGAATTTTAACCATATTATCATTATATACATATCTTTATTATTTTGTGACTCTTATAGGTGAGTCTCTTTTGTATGACCTCTGTTATCATATTATTATTTGATATTATTTGTCAATTCTATTTTTAAATGAAATTGTGAAGTAGACATTTGTTTTGTTTTATGTGGATTTGGTTTTTTAGTTTTTGTATCACACCTGAGAATGCTCAGGGCTTACTCCTGACTCTGCATTTAGGGATCACTCCAACGGTTCTTGGGAGACCTATGGAATGCCGTGGATTGAACTCAGGTCAGTCCATCTCTCCTGCCCCTGACTGGACACTTGAACACTGACTTCAGATTGAATGCTAGTAAAGAGTTGTCATCCATCTAATTGTAGGTTTGAGGATAGCATTGCAGTTCTAATAGGATCCAGCAATTCCCCTCTGGGCATCTTACAGAAAAGAATTGGAAGCAAAGACTCAAACAATTATTTGTACATCAATGTTCATAGAAGTATTACTCACAGTAGCTAAAAGGTGGAGATAGTTACAGTGTTCACTGAACACATTGACAAATGGTGGCTCCATACAAGCAAATATAATTCAGGACTTAAAAAGGAAGGGAATTCTGGCACACATTCCAACATTGATGAACTATGAAGACATGAAGCTAAGGGAATAAGGCAGATATAGAAAGATAAGCACACAATTCCTTTTATATGAGATACCTAAACTAGGCACATTATTAGACACATAAACTAGAATCATGGTTACTGGGGACTGGGAGGGGATCAAGAAGTGGTTCAGAAAGTATAGACTCATTTTAGGAAACAGGTAAGAATTAGGGTTCTTCTCCACCTATTTTGGGTTTTGTTTGTTTTGGGTTTTTTTTTAAGTCACACCAGCAATGCTCAGAGGTTACTCCTGGCTCTTCACTCAGAAATTCCTCCTGGCATGCTCAGGAGACCATATGGAATGCCAGGGATCGAGCCCAGCTTTGCTACCTGCAAGGCAAATGCCCTACCCCCTATACTATCACTCCAGCCCCTCCACCTACTTTGGTGGGAGAAGTGCTCAGGGAATCTGAGGGTTCTCCCTGAGACAACCAGTCAACCTAGCTGAAGGGCACAGCACTAAGGTCTAAGGAGAGAGCTATCAGATATTGCAGTAACAGTAGTACTCAGGGCTATCTGCAGTGCTTGAGGGACTACGTGGTGTTGGCTGGAATTTGGATCCCAGCATTTGAACAGCATAGCTCCTGGCTGTTGGACAATCTCTTGGCTCCTAAGAAAGTGGAGTTTTAAAGATGGATGATGGTATGGGCTGTGCAATGAGAAGGTAAGCTCTGCAGGCAGACTTGTCCAGAAGCACGGGAACAGTGATTGTGTGCATTGTACCATGATGAAAAGACTCCTGGTCTTTGAATATACATCCTGAAGTGCATTCCTGACCAAATGATAAGATTGCTGAGGTTTCTTTCAAAACAGAGCAGGAAGTGGGGAAAGTGGATCTGCTGCTGATGAAAAAGGACTGGCTACACTTGAATTGGGGGTACATAGAGATCAAAATGCTGTGTACACATGTTTTCCCGTGTGTTGTGCGTGTGTGTGTGTGTTTGAAGTTTTACATAAGGGGAAAAAAATCACAGGAGTTGGATAGATAATAAAGTTGTTAAGGTGCTTACATGCAGCCAATCTGGGTTCAATCCTTGGTACCACTTATGATCCTGCTGTCACTTGAAGGTCCCCTGCCTCACTACTTAACTGTGTCACATTCCCTCTCTGCAGCTCCAAGTCAGAGGTTATGGAACTCCATTCTCTCAGCAGGAGAAAATTACCTGGTGCTTTAACTGAACTTGGAGAAAGTTGTCCCCCAAACGCAAGGGAAAGGTTTTGAGGGAGAAAGCACGGCCATCAGGCAGGGCATTGGGGATATGGGTCACATTCGAGGGTGGGGCCCTCCTGGGAAGGACAGGATCTGACTTTTTTCTCCCTACAGGCAAGTGACATTCGGAGTTGGTTGCATGGGTCAGGAATCTGGAGTGGAGGAAAACCGTCTCCAGCTCCCGTTTCCTCCTGCCCTGGCATTTTACTTTAACTTCTATGGTGGCACTATTGGGAGAAATGGTAGAATATAGGTTGCTGGAGAGAGACTGTGCCCCACCATCAGCAGTGAGTTCTTGAATCCCAGGTCCTGCCTCCTCTCAGCCCTGTCCCAGTCGCTTGACTGGCTCACTGTTCCTCGAGGGTTTCCCTAATCCATCTGACTCCTCCCCATGTTGACATTGTACCTTGTGGCTGCCTTGGGCAAAGCATGTGCCAAAGGAGCCTTCCCTCCCCAGGAGCACCTGCCTCACTGAGACCCTGCAAGCCCTTGGATTCAAGGCTCACAAAGGGCCCTCTGTCCAGTCAGGGACTGATTCTCCCTGAGATGTCATTGGCAGTGACAGTAAGACTATTTGTGCGTGGCAAGAATCTCCACTTTGTTAACTTGTTTGACAAATCTAATCCTTGGAAAGTCGTGTCTAAAAGAGCTGTCTGATTCAGAGACATTCCTGTTTTAATCAGAGGGAGTCTGGCCCCACAGACTCTGGGACAATTCTACAGGGAAGGGGCCTGGGGTTCCAGACCTGGTGTGGAACATGGGGGCCTCATTCCAGAAGCCAGGCATCTCCACCCCTTTTGAAAATAAATTGCATTTTTCTAGTCCCAAGTTTCTGGGAGCTTCCAAGGCTGAGATGATTGAGGGAATTCCTGCATTCAGAGCTAAATGAATCCACTCATTCCTCACCTAGTTGCTGAGGGCTGACTATCTGCCGAGCGACGTATTCCACACCAGGCACATCCACATGAGTAAAGCAAAGACAACTTGCTGCCTTGAAGAGCTGATGCTTTTATGCTTAAATGAGATCATACAGAAATACATCTTCAGACTTCTTTCCAGAACCCTTCCTTCCACATCCCAGGCTCCCAAATTCTGCAAATTCGATGCTCCCTCCCTTCAGCTGACTCTGTGGCAAGGGCAATCTCCACCCACTCAACTGGACATTCACTCAGCGCTGCTCACTCTGCTGAATGAAGCTTATATGTGCCACCTCATTTGGTTTTACAGGGAAGTGTTGTTCATTCTAGTTTCTGAGAAAACTGAGGCACATGGAGCTGGGAGGAGTTGCCCATCATAAGTTGCAGAAGCTATATTAGAGCCTAGGGCCTCTGAACTCAACACACAAATGTGCACACACACACACATACACACACACACACACACACACACACACACACACACACTAGTGGCCAAGCTATTCTACCTAGATATTTAGGTCTGGTTCCTTTCAGCAGAAAATCGCTTGCATCTGTTTCCCCTTAAACACTTGCCATCACCAGAAAAATCTCTGCTGAGAAACTATCAATAAGGGCAAACCCGTGGCTTCATCATGGAAATAAGAATGTCAGTGAAAGCAGGGAATGGAGGAGGAAGAGGAAATGGTGGCAAACTCATGATAACAAAGGGACATTGATCAGGGGACTTAGACACTTTGGTGGTGTAGGGGTGAGGTAATTGTAAATATCAAAACCTAAGAACCAATGCTATACATGTGCCCCAAACTATAAAAATTAAGCCCCCAAATTAGTTTGATAAGGAGACACAGTGGTTGTGGGGGAGATGGAGTCTGGGTCCTTGGTGGAAGGATGATGACACTTGTGGTTGATAGTGTTGAGATTTCCTATGCCTGAACCCCTATTATTTACAGCATTGCAAATCACAGTGCCTATTTTTTTTCCCAATTTAATTTTTGTGCCACACCCAGTGGTGCTCAGAGATTACTTCTGGCTCTGTGCTCAGGGATCACTTCTGGCAAGACTCAGAAGACCATGTGGGGTTCTGGGGAATAAGCCCTGGTCAGCCTTGTGCAAGACAAGCACCCTACCCACTGTCCTTTGCAGGACAAAGGAAAACTGTTTTTAAGGTTCAGTGACAAGGTCTGAAAGTTCCAAATCACAGAAGTTTTAAAAGGAGAAATTTGGAGAAGGTGGAGATATGGTGTAAGGATTAAGATGCTTGCTCTACACATGGCCAATCTTAGTTTGATCCCTGACACTGCATATGGTCCCCAAGCACCACTGCCAGGAGTGGTCCCTGAGCACAGAGCCAGGAGTAATTGTGAGTTCAAGTATGGGTGTGCAATGCATTCAGTGGCTGAGAACTGCCTCCTGGGTTTCGTCTGCAGAGGAATAAAGAGACAGGGGACCACAAACTATGGTCCAAATGACCCATTCAATGCAAAGCAGTTAGCATACTTGTAGAACATCTGAGGATTCAAAGTATAGACTTTAAACTGTTTTTGTCTGTGAAGACAATTGTCTTTGGGGGATTAACTCAAGGAGGGTCTCTGTTTCCCAGGGACATCTATATTGCTTTTCTCTTTCCCTTTCATTGTACATATTTTAAAAATTAAGTTTAGTTCTTATTAATACTTGCAATTACTTGGATAAACAGTAAGAGATATAGATTCCAAAACTTTATTCTCTGGTCTCCGAGGGCAAGGCTGCTGGACTTTCACCATAAATCCCAAATTAGGTCCTCAGCCAGTATAGTTCTTCCTTCCCCGTGGGTATCCTGTCTCTTAAGTCATAACAACTTGCATCAAGTAGTTATGTTTTTATGCTTTCTAGACTGTCCTATTTCTATTCTGGTGCAGCTTTGCCACTAGGCCCGGGTCCATCCAAGTCCCACAGTGAGTAGCCTTCTTTTGGGGCTGTTAGAAACTACCACTAACTGGGGGCTGGAGTGACAGCACAGCGGGTAGGGCGTTTGCCTTGCAAGCAGCCGACCTGGGTTTGATTCCCAGCATTCCATATAGTCCCCAGAGTACCGCCAGGAGTAATTCCTGAGTGAATGAGCCAGGAGTGACCCCTGTGTATCACCGGTTGTGACCCAAAAAGCAAAAAGAAAGAAAGAAAGAAAGAAAGAAACTACAGTAACTGAAGCCTTGGTCAAATAATTATGACAGATGCCCAGGGGGAGTTATATCTCAGAGTCAATCAACTCCCAAATATTAGGAGCATAGTATTAATAGTCTTTCTGTGTTTAAGCAAAGAACATTGCTCTATAGTAAAATATAAAAAGGTTATAGGGGAAATAGAAAAGCAGATAATTCACTTCAAATACAAAGTCCAGAGTTACCAGGAGGTTTGACTTCTAAATAACCAACCCTTATCTGGGAAATTATGACAATGAGAGGTAAAACCCAGAGGAAAGGTTAAAGATAAACTCAGGGGATTAGGGGTGCTCGTAAGAGCACTGTAAGCTTCTCTGGTGGGAAGAAAACGGTCAATTTACTGATGAAGTCTAAAACACTTAGAGTTAACATACAACAAGTAATCCCTTGGCACTTCTCTGTGTGGCCCAAGAACCAGAGAGAGAGAGAAAGAGAGAGAAAGAGAGAGAGAGAGACAGACAGACAGACAGACAGACAGACAGACAGAAGTGAGACATTTGAGACTGAAAGATAATACAGATGCAGGGGTTAAGGCACTTACCTTTCACATGGCAAATCCCAGTTCATCCCTGGCACCACATATAGTTTCTCCACCACCGCGGATAACCCCTGAACACAGAACCAGACATAAGCCCTGACAACTACGAGGCATGGTCCCCAAAACAAATAAATAAATAAGTTGAAAAAGAAGTTCATTTTTCTTTGCTCTCAAATCCAGGTAGGTCCAGGGCTGGTGTGCGAGCCGGCAGTGCAGGCAGCTTGTCTCTGCTTGCTCAGCTGTGTGTAACTAGGGTGCACCCAGCAAACACATGTGTGAGGTATGGAGGGTGGAACATCTCAGCCCCACATAGTTGTGATTTGAGAGTGCCAACACTAAAAGTCACAGTGCTGTCTGACTTTCCTCAGCCCCTCTGTTCACTCGAGAAGGATACCCCTATCCTTGGCCTTGCATCTACACCCTTATTAAGGAATGTGCACATACTTCCAGGAATGTGTATTCTGACTCTGAGCAGGATACTGTGCTTCAATTTCCAGAGGCAAAAGTATCACAAAATGCAACCAGAAAGCTCACACATCACTATGCTGCCCCTTTCAAGGGCACAAGCTCGTCCCTCACTTTGAAAAAGATTTGCAAAGATTTGGTCACGAAAGGAAAGAAAGAAAGAAAGAAAGAAAGAAAGAAAGAAAGAAAGAAAGAAAGAAAGAAAGAAAATGTACCCCTCTCATGCTTTGTGCTTTGTCACACAGCATCTGTGACTGTTCGCATTTGAGAATCTGGCTCAGGGGAGGCTAAGTTAAAAAACACTGAGGGGAATTAGGCGGACTATAGGATATGTTCCTAAAAATGCCCTTGTGGACTCTTGTCTCCTCCCATATAGTAGAGGCTTCCAGGGCTTCTGTCCCCACGCCCTGACTGCCTCACCCAGGAAGGGAATCAAAAAGAAGACAATCGCAGGAAGTGTAACAGTTTGAGCCTGACCTGTGGTGTCTGCCACTAGAACTATGTGGAGAGTGAGCAAGAGTGAGGACTCAAGAAGGACATATCTGACATATCTGGAGCCCATGCTAATCTGTAGGAAATCCTTCCAAGCATCAAAACTAAAATTGTTTATGTGGAGTATCCCATTCTCGTTCTGCTTTGTCAAAAATGAGATTGGGTTCTTTTTTGTTCTGTCAGAAATCAATGTCTAACAGGGTCTACACAATTTTAAATGCAGCATACTATTTTGCTGTTTAATAGAATTGTTAGAAGTGGGTTTTGTGAGAATACCCCTTTAGTGCTTCTCTCTGAAGAGACAAAACAACTTTGGAAAGAAAAGAAGATGGATTTCCTGACTTTCAAATTGTACTGTAAAGCTCTAGGAATCAAAACTGTGTGGTACTGGAATAAATATAGATTCTCAGAATAACGAAACAGATTTGAAAGCTCAGAGGTAAACCCTTAGATATCTGGACAGTTAATCTATGACAAAGGAGCTGGGTGTATGCAGTGGAGCAAGGAAAGCTTCTTCAACCAATGGCATTGGGAACACTGGATGGTCCTATAGTGGTTCTATGAATGACGAGAAAAAGAGATCCCTGCATATTTTTCAAACAGACTAACTTCAAGCAGGGTAACACCAGAATGTACAACTTCCAAGAGACAGCTGCATCTGGGAGACATGACAACCATGGAGTGAATTCAGGATGTCCTTGAGTTGGTCAGAGTCTCGCTTTGAAACCTTGGTAACCTGAAAATGTGCTCATGTTCTTGAGGTGCTCCAGACCCTGTTTTGCAAAATAACATGCTTTGGAATTCCTACTTCTGCACTCTCCTGCTAGCTGCTTGCAAATGCCACAAGGCCCGATAAGGTATTCTGTAAAACAGAGCTTTTGCCTTTGTTTTGAACCCAGTTCTGGAGCATGAGCTCAGCTGGGTTCACTAGCATAATACAATAGTGTTTTCCCACCTCTCAAGATATGTTGCTTGGTTTTTCCTTTAGCTTTTAATGGGAATTTCCACAAGATGAATAAAGAGGATAATGTAAATTTTAATGTTTCAGCATTCCAACAGATCAAGATTGCATTTATCCTTCTCTGAAGCATCTTGTCTTGATGAATTCCTGCAATTCCTGAAGAAATAGTAACGGCACCAAGGAAGCAAAACGGCCAGAACTAAATGATGTAGCACTAGACTAGCTTGTTCAGAGTAAGATTGTGGGGGCCGGAG
This sequence comes from Sorex fumeus, assembly GCF_029834395.1. Taxonomy (NCBI): domain Eukaryota; kingdom Metazoa; phylum Chordata; class Mammalia; order Eulipotyphla; family Soricidae; genus Sorex; species Sorex fumeus. Next base: position 46,632,225 of record NW_026606129.1, on the reverse strand, counting down.
TGATAGTATAGCGTGTAGGACATTTGCCTTGCACGCAGCTGACCTGGGTTCAATCCCCAGTACACCATATGGTCCCCCAAGCACCGCCAGGAGTAATTCCTGAGCACAGTCAGGAGTAACCCCTGAGCATCGCTGGGTGTGACCCAAAAAGCAAAAAGGAAGAAAGAAAGAAAGAAAGAAAGAGTAGGGTTCTGGATTTTTATAAGACTTTCCACTAAAAAAAAAATTCTTCCCATCCCTCTACTGATGTTGTTGGTGTGACCTGGTCATATGCATGCTGGTTGGTGGCTCTTGGTGACACTCTTGTGATGCGTGCCACAGGTGGACTCTTTAGTGGCAGAGTTCATGCAGAGTTGTAGTGCTGGCTGGTTGATTTTGCACTCCTAACTACCCTGCTTCAGCTTTGACTGTGGGGCTCACACACACTTTTTCATCTTGGGGCTGGAAATGGCCTGGGGATGATAGACAGCCAAGCTGGCAGGATCATCATAATGCTACTCCCTCTAGTTCCACCCAGTTACAGCAAAACGCAAGACTTTATCCTTCCTTATAACTGAGTAGTATTCCACCATGTATCTGTCTCACTTCTTTATCTACCTATCTTTTGTTGGCACTTGGATTGTTCTCATATCTTGGCTATCGTAAATGGCACTGAAAGGAAATGCATGTGGGTATGCTTGCATCTTTTTGTGATTTGGTATGAGTATCAAAGCACAAAATTACCACTTCATAAATGTTTAATTTTTATAATTTATTGAGATGTCTCTATACTGTTTTCCACAGAGGCAGAACCAGTTTACAATTCCACCAACAGTTACTGAGGGTTCCCTTTTCACTGCACGCCAGCCAGCATTAGTTGTTTCTGATATTTTTTGGGGGGACCAGACAACCAATGAGTGTTCAAGTTAAGGTAGCCTAAGATACTCAGCAAACTAGGAGACAGTTTAATGTGAGGGCCTGGCAGTGCTCAGGAGGGGCAGTGATATGACAATGAACACCTTTTGTTTTGTCTTTTTGTCTTCTTTATTTGTTTGGGGTCACATGTACCTCCTCCATGCCACTTACCATCCCCTCAACTCCTTGAAGTGGATGGACCTGCTTTAGGTTTCTTTTCTGACCTTTTCTACCGTCATGCATTCATTCATCCCATTAGTCACTTATTTATTCTCATGCATTCACTTATCCAGGCTGGGGCAATAGCACAGCGGGTAAGGCGTTTGCCTTGCACCCAGCCAACTGGGCAGACCTGAGTTTGATTCCTCCGTCCCTCTCTGAGAGGCGGCAAAGCCTGGCAAGCTACCTGTGATGTGTTGGATATGCCAAAACACAGTAACAACAAGTCTCACAATGTTACTGGGTCTGCTCGAGCAAATGGATGAACAACGGGAGGACAGGACTCAATTATCCATTGACCCATCCTCTTGTATTCATTCTCTCTATTATCATTCAGTCACGTTCATCCATTCACTCACTTGCTCATTCTCGTTCAGTCATTCACTTATCAATTCTCATTCATTCATTCATTCACTCACTTTTTCATTCTTCAAAAACGTTAAGTATTCCCTTTGTGTACAATCCTGCCTCTGAAGGACTAAAGGATCACCTGTGAGCAGATACTATAACTTAGCAAGTCTGTTTCACAGGGAACGTGCCAACGGTGCTGTAAGAATCAGAAAGGCAGCAGGAGACTTGTCTGGTCCGCTGCTGGCTCACAGTTCTGCCAACAACCACGACCAAGACGCACGGGCTTAGTGCAGAGAACTAGTGCTGAGACCCTCTGGCCGGAATCTGGTAGCTTAGAGGAAACCAGGAGAAGAAAAACCAGGGCTTGGGGGATCCCCGCGGGATTCCCGCACCAAAGGGGACGCACAGAGGTCTCTGGTCTCGGTGACAGTGACGGGCAGGCGGGCTGAGCACGCTGCGGAGGACGACCTTTGTCCCTAGACCCAAAGCTCGGCTCACTGGAGCCCGGAAGGGGCCCCTCGTCCGGGCACCCGGGACGGGACAGGCGGGTGCGGAGCAGGAAGGGGAGGAGGCGGGAGGAGGGGACCGACCCGGCTGGGTGGAGCTGCGCGGCCGCCCGCGCGCAGGTGAGGGAGCCGGGGCGGAGCGCTGTGCCGTCGGTGCCAGGCTCGGGCCCCCGCGGCCGCCGCTCGGAGCCACGGGCCAGCGCCGCGTCCCGGGAGCCATGGCCCGCCTGGACTTCGGGGTCCACGCCGCGCTGCTGGGGCTGCTGCTGGTCGCCGCGCGCCTGCCGCGGGGAGCGGGTGAGTGAGTGGCCCGGGGCCGGGGCCACGGGGCCACGGAGCGCGCGGGGCGCGGCGTCGGAATGGGGGTGCGCGCTATTGCGCGCGTGCACCTGGGGACGCCGGCTCCCCGGAACCTCCCGGCGGGGGACGTGGGGGGCGCGGGGGCCGCCAGCTCGCGGATTGCCGGCCACCTCGCCCTGCGAGGGAGTGTCCGCGCGCACACGGGCCCAGCGATCAGGAGCTGGAACCCGGAGTGGACCGAGTCAGGAGCCGGAGCCGAGCCCTGGGCAAGCCTCCCGAGGGGGCGCACTTCGGGCGCCTGGGGACTTACCTGGATAGATTCCGCGGGAGGTGCCCCGACGGTGCGCCCTGACGGAACCTTTCTCCCCGCGCCCGCCCGCTGCCTCCTCGCCCGGGTCCCCGAGGAGAGGAGCACGCAAAACGGGACTGGGTGCCCTGATGCCCCCCACCCCAGCTCTCTGCGCCCCCGGAAGCTCCCTCCGGCATCGCCCTCCTCAAGTCCGGGAATGGTGACTCGAAATTGAAAGCGCCAGGGAGCAGGCTGCAGCCAGTTTCTGCGCTAGGGCCACGCAGGGAGGACGTCCGAAGTCCCGGGAGAGATTAGGAGTAACTGCTCCTGCGGGAGAGGGAGCCCTGCAGGACCACCGGGGCGGCAGTGGGGACGCATCCCAACTCTCGGGAGGGAGAGATTAGGATTAACTGCCCCTGCGGGAGAGGGAGCCGGGCAGGGCCACGGGGGCGGCAGGGGGGACGCGTCCCGACTCCCGGGAGAGATTAGGAGTAACTGCTCCTGCGGGAGAGAGAGCCGGTTCCCATTGCCGGCGGGTAGTGGGACTGAGCTCAGAGCCCCTCTTGAGGCTTGTGCTGAGACCACATGAGGGGTCTGTGTGTGTGTGTGTGTGTGTGTGTGTGTGTGTGTGTGTGTGTGTGTGTGTGTTACAAAAGAACTCTCCAGGGAGCAAGGTGGGTCGTCACTGATGCCTACAGGTGCCCACTTCCGTTGGCTGCACCTAAAGCGGCCTTTGCGTGGGGCCAGACCTTTAAATCAAGGAATGAAACAAAGAGGGTTCTAAATTCGATGTTTTGGCTAATTTCTGTCCACCCAAGTCCACGGGAAAGCTTCTTGGGTCCTTTCCTGCGAGGGCAGATGCCATTCAGGACCTTGTTTTAGAAAGAAAAAGGGAAAAAAAATGGGACTGATTTTTCAAGATTTCCTTGCAAGGAAAAAAATAACCAGTTCATGCATAGTTGTGAAGTATACCCACCCCACTCCCCACCTTGGCAGCCATTTTAAAACTCTGAGAAACTTTTGGATTCCCAGTAGTGGTGCTGACCCCACAGAACCCCTCCTACAAGAACAAGGTGCACATCAGGTGCTACTGATAATAAGAATGGTAGCCGGTCCTGACCCGTTGTCTTGCTCCCTGTCTGATTTCTCCTCGTGGCCTCAGGAGATTGCCAGTCTGGTTTCCAGGAGTTCAAATGGAGTCCCTTCCTTCCAGGAAGTCAGGGAGTTGCCACTCTTAGGTGTATAACCAAGAGAATGCTTAGGAATGGCCTCATTTCACTTTCATGGATCCTGTGGTCTCAGAAAGTGTTCCTCGAGGCCACCTCACCGGCCACACTGAGGGATCTGTTAGTGGGAGCAGCTGCCAGTGCTAGTCTGCTGTGCTGAAGTCTTGGGGCTGGTGTCTGGGGTCCTGTGGGGGCCGTGGGGAATTTCTGGTTTCTGTGATGAAAGGAGGGAGAAGACTGGGCAAAGAAGAAGTAAGGGCAACAGGGCATTTGTGTACAAATCCCTGCTGTGTCCTAGAAAGACTGGCAGAATGAAAATGAAGCTGGCATTTGTGCTGAAGAGTAAAGCCAAGTGTGTGTCTTGATGAGATGTGTCTTTGTGAGTTGACTCCCCCTGCACTGCCCCCTCCCCAAGAGTGAAAGGCTGTTTAAACCAGAATCATAGTCTGGTTGCAACCTCAATTTAGTGGTTTTCTAGGAACCACTCAGCCACGAAGAGTCTAGGTCAGTGACCCCATTCCTGCCACCATTATTTCCTGCCAGAAATGTGAGCATAAACTGTTCCCTCACCCTGTCTGATGCTCTCTACCAGGTACAGACTTGAGATTATTTCAAACAGATTCATTTTAAACCACTTCCTACAGTCTTCTTCTAATTAGCCTATCACCTTCTGTGGGGCTACATTCTGAACAACCAGGCAAGGAGAGACAGCTCCTTCATTGTAACCTCATTTTTTTTTTGTTCAGTACATCTGTTTCTAACTCTCCAGAGACTACTTATATCAGTGAACACATCTTGAACTCGATACCAGCAGTCTCCTTTATTGTGTAAGGCCCCTACCAGATCATAATCAGGGACCACTAGGGCCAGACTTGGCACTGCTGACAGGAGAGGGTACCAGGGAATAAACCCAAAGCCTTGCAAATGTAAGAAGACACTTGATGCATTCCCAGCCGTGAGTACTTTTACATGCATGCTCCTGTTTGACACCAGTGGTCCCTTCCTTCCAGTTCCTGCTGGATCTTGAGGTGTATAAATGGGTTGGAAGTCTGATGGGATTAGTAATACCTCACCTAGGATTGGGAGCGTGCCCCCAGCACCTTCAAGGAAGATGAGGGGAAACTGATTCTTTTTTTTCTTTATCTTTCTTTTTTTAAAAAAAGAAAACTAACTTTAAATTTCTTTGTATTTGATTTTTTGTACAACAAAGTTTTAGCTTCTCAACTTTCTCCCCTACTCAGAGCTCTATAATCCCAGCTAGCCTGGATCTACAACTCCTGGCTCCTCCCACTCACCCCAGAGAACTCCAGCTTTATTACAAACTACCATGCTGTGCTAGGTGTGCACGTAGCATGCACGTCCACTCGTGAGGAAGTTTGTGGAGGGAAGTTTAGTTTCTTTTGGAAAATAAAATTAAATAAACCATTCCCGAAAATAAATTTTTTTCTGAATAAAAAATGACAACCAGTGCCCTGCATCTTAGAATTTCCAGTGGGAAAATATTAATGACCTCACTGTATCATAATCCACCAATTTTCAAAAGGATAAAGAGCAACATTTCTGAGAGAAGGGAGGGAACTAGCAGATAAACTATAGTTTCTACAGGAAGCTAGCCATCTGTAATTAGCTCTCAGTCTTGTGAAATGTGACCGTGGAACTCTGAACTGCACTTCTAGATTGTGGCCAAGCCACAACATATAGACCATCACCCACTGTGCTCTGGATCAGTACCTCACTCTCCTTCCAGTTCCGCTCTATTTGTTGACACCCAGTGCATCTCCACTTGATCCTGACTCTCTGATTTCTTGTACTTGTGATATCCTTTGAGTCTTTCTCACATCATTTTTGTTTATAGTGCTGTGTTAGTTTTGGAGCTGTAACTTTACCTGTTTCCTAAATAGACATCAGCCCACAGCAACTTTGAGTTGGCTGGAACTTGAAGTGATAGTGTAAAAGGAAATAAGGAATATGGAAGATTTTATAATTATTATTTCACATAATTCATATATTAAATTACTGAAGTGAACTGGCAAATAACAGTAAAACTAGGGGCCCAAGAAATAGTTCAGAAATAGGCCCAAGCACTTACCTTGCCTGGGTCCCCAACAATGGTACTGCTGGTACTGCTGGGTGTGACCGTTCAGTATTGCCAGGTGCACCTCCCAAAAAAGAAAAGGAATGACAAAACTAATTCCTAGACTCAGTGGCTACTGTAGTGGATACCAAAGGGAAAGGAGTGAGGGTGGGAGGATAGACCGATCTTATTGGTTTGTTGAATGACATTGAAACATTGGTAGGCGGAGTGCTGAGAAAAACACACACATAAAAGCTCAACCCCTGCAATTTCATAATATTCTATGACAAGCCAATGAAAAATTAAAATTCAGAATGCTTTAATGGATGAAAAGTAAGTACTATAATGTTTGAGTAATATGAACTTAGCTGTTTCCTCTTGAGAAAGTGTAAATAGGGAGGTATTCTTGAGTAGTCTTGCTTGTTTTAGCTCTGTTCAAGCACATGCTCCTACGAAGTTCTGTGGTTTGAACTGCTCAAAGAAATGAAGCTACCGGCCCCAGGGCTAGCCAGCTGGTGTCTCATGGAGCTGGGATGGGAGCCCGTGAAGTCTAATTCCAGAGCACAGTTCCTGTCCCCCATATACTGTTCTGGACAGCACAAGATTCTGTTTTTTTTTTCTTTTCTTTTTTTTTTCTCATTTTTTAAAATTGATTTATTTATTTATTGAATCACTGTGGGAAAGGTTACAAAGCTTTCAGGTTTAGGTCTCAGTCATGCAAATATCAAACACATTTCCCTTTACCAATACTTATTTTTTACCATGAAGAACCCCAATAAAACCCCACCCTCCACCCCTCCCAGTCCCTGTGAGGCAGATGAATTCTAGTTAACACTCTATCTGCTTTGATTAGATTCATTGTTTCAATAAAAGATTCACCACTATTATTTAGAGTTTACCCGCCCCCCCAAATCAGACATGCTGAAAAAGCATTGTGAAGTGATTTGCTTTCTACAGCTGGGTTCAAGAATTAAATGTTGGTTTTGGATTTCTGCTATTTTACCTATTGACCCTGGAAGTATTTCTACTGAAAGTCAGATAGTTAAGAAATTGGTTTCTGTGTTCTGGAGTCGTGTCTGTGCTGGAGAGCCGCTCATGGGGGGCAACTGGTGGCCTCGGTAGGGCGTGAAGGGCGGACCAAAACGCCCCCCCTTCCCATGAGGTTTTAGTCGCCCCCACACCCCCGGCTCATACCTGCTGTCCACAAGGCTCCCATGTGGCCTCCATCTTTCTTTCCAGAGAGGAGAGGGCGAATGGGGCAACACCCTTTCCCCTCCGGCAGACTTGATGGCCTGGATTAACGCATAGTCCATTCACTTTTCTGCTCCAAGCTGCCGGGTTCTGCATTAAGTCTTCAGCACAAGATTCTGAAGCGTTGACTAGAGCTTATTAGTTCAATTTTGAGACCATGCCTGGATGACAGACTTTTTTTTTAATTCAAAATATATCAAAAACCTTTATATATTGCAGCGTTCTTATTTGTACTAAGAGTGAGGCTGTGTTTTTAATATAAAAGTAATTTAAAAACTGTTTGGTGAAAGAATTAGCAATGCATGGTAATAGTACTATAAAATGATGTATAGGATATATAAAATTATATATGTCCTGTGTATATTTACAGACTATGATTTATAATAAGACCTATATTTATTGGGTCTTTATCCCATTTTCTGAGCTTTTAAAGGCCTTGAAACTTCCTCTGGTGGAGAGGATCCCTGTGCCTTTCATTATATTAATGAGGCAACATTTGTAATGCACATGGGTCTCTTAGGAGGAGGAGCTGGTATTTGGGGCACTGACCCTGTGATTAAAGGTTGGTGCTTTCACCGGCCCTGATCTTCAAGGACAGTTATATAGGTTGACTGGTCCCAGATCCGTTATGGCTACCTGGTGAAGCTTCTCTGAAAAGCCCAAAGGAGGATGTTGGGAGAGTTTCCAAGTTGTTGGAGGTGTCGGAAGGGTGGCACCAGGAGAGAGCATAGAGTGAACCCTTCACCTTCAACCTCACGTCCCCAGAATTGAGACAAACTATCAGCCACCCTGCCAATGTCCAAGAATTGCTTGTTGATGTTATAAGAAACCTCCCTCCAACAAGTTGAAACTGGGTCAAGAAACCCAGAATCCAAACACCATTCTCAACCCAACCACTGACCTGGTTTCTAGGGCACAGATGCAGAGCTTTTCTGTGTTGTCTGAGTTGTAGGTAGATGCACATCCCTTCTTTACACAAACAGGAGCCTAGGATGGTAGGATCAGATATTCTCCACAAGCTTCCTGGTCCTTTCACTAGGCAATTCCTCTCAGTGCCCAGTACAAATTCCACTGTTGTGTGGAAAGGGCTGTCATATCCTTTCAACAGCTGCTTGATACTCCTCTTTCTAGAAACACATATTTTCTTTAACAGTCTCTTGATACTGGGCCATTTCTAGCCTGTTATAAATTTGTTACTAGAAACAGAACCTTAGTGTCCATCTTTGTAGCTGACTTCGTTCAACTGCCTTTGTTCATGGATACTTTACCTGTAAGCATAATTCATGAAGGAGGAAGTATTTGGGTCAAAGTTTTGCACAGAAAGTCTCAAAAAAAAGTTGGGGGAAACTGAGTAGGAGAACGGTGAGGCCATTTGCCCCGGGGTCATGACTAATAAGTGACAGTGGCAAAGCTCTCTGAAAATCTGTTCTGCCTTGCAGGACTCAGGCTCATACCCCATTCTGTACTTTGTTCTTTCCTTTATTCTTCCCGGTTGAAACAAGTCATAAACATTGGGGGAAGGAGAAGTGCTTGATAATTTCCTCTCAAATGTTCATTTTGTTTGCGTACCCAACATGCCTTAAACATTTTATATCAAGACTGAAAGCTGGCCTGGGCTCAATGGTACCTCATCCTTTCACTGTTAGTGTTGCTGAATTTTTACATCAATAAGCGTAATAGTTCAGGTGGAACACTCTTGAAGTTGCTGTAACACACAAAGCCATGGTGTTCTTTGATGCCTACTTCTCTTCCCTCTCCCTCCTCCCCCTACTTCATTTGAACATCGTGGTTTACAAAGTTGTTCATGATAATTTGTTTCAGGCATTCAGTATTCCAATACCAATCCCACCACCACTGTCACATTACCTCCACCGTTGTCTCTTTTTTCCCAACCGCCCCTCAAGCCTTTTCCCATATTGCAGGCCCATCATAATTTATTCTATATTTCTTCTTACCATCATATGGCTAACGGAATGATCAAAAATATTTCTGTAGAAGAAAATGTGTGAAAATTGTTGTATCTCACCCTGAGGACATTTAAGTTATTGTCTGAGGGTTTACTAAACTGTTGTTGCAAGTTAAGTCTTCTGTGTTAATGGTTTTGTTGAGATTGGTTGATTTCTGCATTATACCCCATCCAATTTGGTGTGCTACTACTGGGATGTCAGTGTTGTAAAGTCTGGAGACGTCACACAGCAGCAAATGCGCACACTCCAGAAAATCAGAATATTTAACTGGGCATTCTGGCCAAAGGCATGGCGTCAGCTATGGGGTATGGGAGCAGCTGCTGGGACTTTGTTTAGGCTGGAGCTTACCTGCCTTCCTCCAAGATCACCCCCAAGGTCTCAGCCAGGGATGGGTATACAAGAAATTTTTATTGCTAGTTGATCACTTTCAAAATTTATTTATGAGTCTCTGGAACAAGATCAGTAGATGAGCTTATATGACAGCAGTGGGATGTGAGTGGGTCTGCCAGGTCTTCCGGAAGTATGGGGAGGTTGCCCGTCCTGACTCCAAGAACACCTGGAGTTTTCAGCCACAAAGACCCAAGTACCTAAAGTTTTGGGCAGATTAGGTTCTCTGTGGAGCTCAGTCCTGTGGTGGTGGGGCCCAGCCAGAAGTTGATGCCTATTTCTTGTTTGCATAGTATCCTAAAAAGGGGCCCAGTAGAGAGCTCAGAGTTAGTGTCTGTCTGGGAAGTGTGAGGAAGAGTTCAGTTCTGGTGCCCCTGCACTCACTGATTACTGTCCCAGCAGCTTTGCGGTTTGAGCCTGGCAGCTCTGTTGTCTGTGATCCCCTGGCACTATGAGTGATTTCTGGAGGAACTGCTGCCAGGTATAAGAGAGCATTGCAACTAGAGCGTGCAAGCACCACAATCAAGCATTTGTGCAACTCCAAGAGAAATTGGTTTTTTTTTTAAATGAATAAATAAAATAGAAGATTTCTTCATTTGATCTTAGCGAAAAGGCAGAGAAGAGATGTAGATTTCTTTAAAAATACACACACAAAAAAAACAATAATGATGACCTACCTCCTACCACTTTCTGACTCGGCCATTTTCAGTGCATGGTTCCTGTGCTCAATTCTCTCATTTGGAAGTGAGAAAGGGAAAAAGAGTACAAAGGTGTCACAAAGGAGGCTTGATGTCTCAGATGGACATTGTTCCCATAGCTTCCACTACACTTCTGATGACTTGAAAACAGCATGAGACCTTCCAACTGGAAGGGAGACCAACAGTAGTCCAGATGTGAGCCCAGGAAGAAGCTGACATGTCCAGTTGGCAAAGGAGTGGCACAGTGCCAAGGAGCCAGGGCTCCTGGTTCTAACTTCCAATCTTGCTGTTAGTTTTATGACTTGGGAGAGGGAGCCTCATCTCTCAGCACATTATTTTGCTAATCTTTAATGGAGGAGCTTGGACCCTACAGAGGATTCACCACCTCCAATGTTGATGTAGCACTGTAGCACTGTCCTCCTGTTGTTCATCGATTTGCTCGAGCGGGCCCAGTAATGTCTCCATTGTGAGACTTGTTGTTACTGTGTTTGGCATATCGAATACATCACGGGTAGCTTGCCAGGCTTTGCCTTACAGGCGAGATATTCTCAGTAGCTTGCCAGGCTCTCTGAGAGGGGTGGAAGAATCGAACTTGGGTCGGCCTGGTCGGCTGCATGCAAGGCAAACGCCCTACCCGCTGTGCTATCGCTCCAGTCCCCAATGTTGATGAGGCTGTTTAAATCAAAGCTGCCTTGTGGGCCTCCTGGAAACCCTGAACTAGAGCAACAACTAGGGTAATTCTATCAGCATTTCTCCAGCATTTCTATCTGGGCTTGGATGTGCTTGACACACAGTGGGAACTTCATAAACACTTGTGGGCTGAACCGAAGAGTATTCCAGGTCAGCCATCATGACAAGTCTGTGTACAGGAGGGCGCATCCAAAGAAGTGAGATGCCTCCTTCAGGTCACACTGTTGGAATGGATGGAACAGATGGTTCTCAAGTCCAGGTTTGGTTGTAAGTCACAAAGTGGGAGAGAGTTCAGTTCCACTTGGCAGCAAGTATGGACTGGTGCCACTGGAAAACAGAAAAAAGAATGGAGATTGCCAGGTAGGACCCTAAGTTCTCTGGTCTCTATCTCAGATCCTCACTCTAGAAATAGGTGAGGCAGAAACTGTCTCAGGAGGACTATGAAATGTTTTATTATTCAAGCCACTCTCTGTCTCTCTCTGTCTCTGTCTCTCTGTCTCTGTCTCTGTCTCTGTCTCTGTCTCTCTCTCACCTTTCCTTACTCTTCTTTCCCAATGGTGCCATATTGGAGACTCTTTCAGGGTCAGGAGAATGAGATCCATTATTGTTACTGTTTTTGGCATATCAAGTACACCATTGGGAGCTTGCCAGGCTCTGCCATGAGGGCGAGATACTCTTGGTAGCTTGTCGGGCTCTCTGAGAGGGATGGAGAATGTATGTAAGAGAATACAAGCAAGTATGTTAAAACCAAACACATGTGTGTTGCTTTAGGTACATCAGTGGGCTAGAGTATAAGAGGTCTGTAAGACTGTAAGAGGTCCGGGAGTTTTGTTTTATAGTCTCTGGATCTTGGCCGTTGATGGGATTACATGGGCAGGGTAGGGGTAGCGGGGGGACCGTTTGTGGGTATGACTGCCAAGCTACTGGAAAATGGGGGATCTGGGTGGAGGAGGCCCAGTCCTGATCTGAGCAGACTTGAAGATCTCAGCCCCAGGTCCCACATACCTGGGTTCCTCTGTGTGAGGCTCATCCAAGTGTGTGGAGAGTGGCCTTGAGCATGGCTGTGGCTGGGTTCTGGAGGTTTTCAGCTGCTGGAGTTCTGCTTAAGGTGGGGAGGGAAACTCAACCCACCCCTTCCGAGGGGCCCTGGTAAAGACAGCCTGGCATGGGGGCAGGGGATTCTGCATTCATATATTATTTATCATAATGTATAAATGCTTATTTATTGTGGTGTCATAAACAAACATATAAAAGTCACCAGTTACACTTGTTCTTTTGTGTATATCCTTTCAATGCATGGTAATGTTCATATATGGACATTGCAGCCAATAGTTTTGTTGTGCTGAAGAACAAACCTTCTTAATACAGCAACTAGGACACTTGCTTTGTATGTGACTGACCTGGATTTGATTACTGACACCCCCCCACACATGAACCCCGAAAATCCCCCAGGAGTGAACCCTAAGTGCAGAGCCAGGAGTAAACCCTGAACACAGCTGAAAACAGAAAACAAATTCATGGATTAGAGAGATAACTAGAGGAACCAAGCATGCTTTGCATATGAGATGCCCAGGTTTGATCCCAGGCATCACACTATCTTTTGAGTACTGCAGAGAATAGTCAGCCAAAGGACAGAGCCATAAATAGCTCTTGAGCAACACAGGTATGGCTCAAAAAAATCAAACAACTACAACAAAAATTCATCATTTACTCCCTGTCTCCAAAGTACTCTACAGTTGCTTCCTGTAAGACTTCTGTTGTGTCATGGCTGGAGTGATGGTACAGCAGATAGGGCATCTGCTTTGCACATGACTGACCCGGGTTCAGTCTCAAGGGTCCCACATCGTCCTTCAAGTCTTCCAAAAGTAAGTCCTAAGTACCCCTGGGTGTGGTCAAAAAATTTAAATAAATAAAATAAAAAGACTAGTTGCACAAAGGAAAAGACAGCACAGGAATTCAGAAACTAATGATCAAAGCTGTTAACCCTTTTGAATAGCTTTCCTTGAAAAGCAACTTAATGTTTTTATTTTTTTTTCTTCCCCAGTCACTTCTAGTAACTAGTATGTTGGGTTTTGTCTAGAAGACCTTGAAAATATCTAGCCAACCGAAGTCATTTTGGTGACAAATTTCATTTTTCCATCACTGTATCACTGTCATCCTGTTGTTCATTTCCTCGAGCAGGCACCAGTAATGTCTCCTTCGTCCTAGCCCTGAGATTTTAGAAAGTGCCACATTCAAGGCTCTTTCAGGGTCCGGAGAATGAGACCCATCATTGTTACTGGTTTTTGGCATGTTGAATACGCCATGGGGAGTTTGCCAGACTCTGCCATGTGGGCAAGATACTTTCGGTGGTCTGCCAGGTTCTCCAGAATAACAACTAGATAATAAGATGTTGCGTGGCAGCGAATGTGGCTGTGCACTTCCGGGAGCTGGGTTTTATAGTTTCTGGGTCTTGGCTGTTGATGGGATTACACGGTGCAGGGGGCAGTTGGTGGGTGTAACGCCTACAATACTGGAAGATGGGGGATCTGGGTGGAGGAGGCCCAGTCCTGATTCGAGCGGCTTGGAGATCTACGCCCCGGGTCCCGCACACCTGGGTTCCTCTGCTGGTTCCTTCATGCATGAGACTTGTCCGAACGTGTGGAGAATTGCCTTAAGCATGGCTGTGGCTGGAACTGGAGGTCTTCAGCTGCCAGGGCTCTGCTCGGGGTAGGAAGGGAGACTCAGCACACCCTCCTCCAAGGTGTCCCAGTGAGGACAGCCAGGCGCGGAAGCAGGAGACTGCTGTTCTCTTCTGGGAGCTGGGTTTTATAGTCTCTGGGTCTTGGCTGATGATGGAATTACATGGCGCCGGGGGCAGTTGGTGGGTGTAACGCCTACATACTGGAAGATGGGGGATCTGGGTGGAGGAGGTCCAGTCCCAATCCAAGCAGGCTTGGAGATCATTTTTCCATACACTTTAGAAATTCCTCTGTTAGATGCTAGAAAGAAGTAGAAAACTCTCATTCTTGGCTCACCTTTGAGAAGACATTTAAACATAAGCTAGGGGCTACAAATGTTTCACTTGGGGACCTGGACCCTGTTCTATAGGATGTTTGAGAAAATATGTTGTTGATCAGGCACCCTCTGATTCAGCAAAGACCCTCCTCACAATGTTGAATTTTTCTCACTGAAAGAAAGCGTTTAAGCTTGAGACACAGTCCAGTGTGTTAAGTACAGTAAAATGTTGTATGACTAAGAATTGTAATAAAGGTTGGGAATGGAGAATGGGTCTGTAAGCAGAAAAGTGGAGGAAGGGGAGCAGTGTGTTCTGGTGTCTGAAGTCTGGGGGACATTTGCAAAAGAAGTCCAAGATGATGCCTGGGACAGAAGTGTGGCTCCCTTATTCATTCCCAACCATCCTGCAGCACTATCTGATAATTTTGAACGATTACCCTCCACCCCATTTCTGAAAAAGAAAACTTGCCAAGTGATCCACATTTTGGAAAATCACAATTAGAGCATACCCTTCAATGTGTGGTTCATAACTAGAAAACAATTATAGCTACAAAGTAGGATACAAATGAGTGAATGTTAAATGCCTTGTTAACTCCGAGATTTTTCCTGACTTCCGTTTAGTTCCCACCCACCTCTTCCATCCTTGGCAATAGTGCCTAACAAGGACCAATTCTCATGAGAAAGAGATATGGTTGGTGGAATGGAAAACACTGTGAACAAAGCTCTCTCCCTTTCAAGAATACCCATCTGCTTTTTCTTCCACTCTCTGAAAATGTGCTTTGAAGCCAGGCTTCTCCAAGCCCCATCTCAACATTCTTGGTCCTTAATTTCATTTTTAGTTTCCTGAATTTTTGACAGCTGAAGATCACTGCCTTTCCAACACTGCTGTAGTCCAGGTGGCAAAATGGCCATCTCAGGTGACATAACATCTTAGAATGACTCTTCCTGTTGAGAGAACTGAACTCACGTGAGTTGAACTACTTCTGTCATGGTCATCTTTACTGAATTAACATCTTCCATGTCAGTTCTTTCTATGACCACTGTCCTTGTGGACATGGCAACCGTTCATAACAGCCATCCTCGTTGAATAGCCCCTTCAAATTAATGACCCTCTTCATTGGCATTCCAAGTCCTGAGCACAGTTCAGACCCCACCATTTCCCCGGAATAGGAAGCTCCCTTGGCCGACTTGTTTTGCCCTTTACTTTGCTTCCTGGGTTTCTAGAGGAATCACTTTTTTGTCTGGCTGGTGATTATAGTGATTAGAGAGCTTCATTCAAAGACTTCTCCAAGCCAGACTGTGCAAGTTAATGCCCTCCATCACCCTCCTTCCCCATTAAAAATTTCTGAAACAAAAGTAACAGAAGCAAAACAGACTACAAATTCATAGTCTCTACAAGAGTATGTACAACAGTATGGTGATAAGCCTATACTCCCCCAATCAAGTCCCTTTAAGTGATTAAATGATTGCATCTTTGTTAAGGATTAAGGAACAGGTAGGTCTACCTAAAGGTCCTCAAAAAACACTAAACCCTCCACTGCCCCAGCTGCTATTTGGTACAGCTGACGTCTCAGGCAGCCACTGCCTCTGTCAGGCCTGGCTTCAGTGGACAGAGACTGCAGTTTTTCCTGAAGCAGCAATCATGGTGTAAGAGATGCACCAGCTGATAGTCACTTTCCAGACAGTGATCAGAGCAGAATAAAGAGTGCTGTGAAAGAGTGCTTCTGGAGTGAAGGCAGGGAAGAAAGTAAAGATGTCAGAGGCAAGAGGAGAAGCAGACACCATCCATGGTTACCCAGGACTTGTTCCTGAAGAAGTGTGGGGCCAAGCACCTTCTCTCTGACCATCTCCTTCACCCTCCTCCATGTCACCTGCCAGTAGCCAGACCTACAGTGTTCTGAGCATAATGTTAATTCAGCTCAGAAAGGGAGGCTTTATGTCCAAGGCAATAGCTTAGGCAGTTGATCTTTGGACAACATAGGGTTGAGGGCCTCCCACCACTGCAAAGTCCAAACTCCACATGTGGCTTAGAGTCAAGTCTCCCCAACCCTAGGCTACAAGCCTCTGACTTCTGCAGTCAGTGATCCACACATGTGGTCTAGTGACTCTAAAATCAGCAGAGAAGGGCCAGAGCCATAGTGCAAAGAGTAGGGTGTTTGCCTTGCACGCAACTGACCTGAGCTTGATCCCTGGAACTCTATATGGTTCACTAAGCTTCTCTAGGAGAACTCCCTGAACACAGAGACAGGAGAAAGTCCTGAGAACTGCTGGGCATGGCCCAAAAGATAAAAACTTAAAATCGAATTAAATTAGCAGGGAAGCTGGACTTAAGCATTTCAACTCATGTTGTCCAAGTGTCAAATGTACCTGTTCAAGCCCTTTTCTTTGAGCAACTCAGCAGGTCCTACAACTACCAAACCCCTCTTGAACAGTGTATTGAATTGTAAAAACTATTGGCCTTAGTCAGAAAACTGAGATCACCAAGCAGTGGCAGAAGGGTGTGGGGGAAGGAAGAAGTAACGGAGAGTCTTGGTGTAGGGTCTTGGATAATTTGGTGATAGTGGGATACAGTAGCTGCATACCAAAACTAAAAACATTAACATTATTGTAAATGGCACCTAAACTGTAATAGTTATAAAAAAATAAAATTGCTAACAAAATAATAAAATATACATATTTAAAAATGAAAATTAGAACAAAAACTGTCATTCACACACAATTAATTAATAAAAGTTAGTTACTGTATTAAAAGGTGGCTGCCCTTATGCATTCTCTGCACAATGTGGTCTTCGTTCCAATACTTGTACAAGTCCCATAGAGTTAAGATTAAGTTAAGCCAAATCCTATCAATGAGAAGCCTGAGATCCAGAGTTAGGGGGAACTTCTTTTTTTATTATTATTATTATTTTTTTATTACAGTTGTAGATTTACAATTTTTTGTGCTTGGGTTTTGATTATACAATGATCAGATACCCATCCCTCCACCAGTGCCCATCCTCCACCACCATGAATAATATCCCCCCACCCCCATCCCCCATCCCCCCCTGCCTCTGTGGCAGGGCAATCCCCTGTGTTCTCTCTCTTCTTTTGGGTGTTGTGGTCTGCAAAAGAGGCATTGAGTGGCAAACATGTTCAGTCCATAGTCTACTTTTGACATGCATCTCCCCTCCTGGGAGGATCCTCCAAACACCCTTTATTTGGTGCTCCCTTCTCTATCTGAACTGCCCTTTCCTCTAGGATACCCGGCTGGCCTCTAAGTTATGGAGAAATCCTCCTGGTGCTGATCTCAGCTATTCTTGGGTATTAATCTCATACTTTGTTACTTTATATCCTAGGGGGAACTTCTTACCAAAACCTGGCTGAAGGGATGGATTCACAGGGCAGAGAATGTCATTCCTAGCAAGAGACGAGCTTCTTTCTGTCTTCCTCACACCCTACACCCATCTCTGTCTAACTAGAACCCTTTTTTCTGCTCCCTATCCTTCATAAGTAAGTATATTTTCAAAACTGCAATCTGATCTCAACCAAAGGTTCTAAGGTTAGATGGATTCATGCAATTTTCCAGAAATGTCTGGGGGCCACAGAGATCAATATATGGTTAAACAGGGGCTAAAACACATGCCTGGCATACAGCCAACCCCAGTTAGATTTTCTGTATCACATAGTTCCCCAGCACCCCTGGCGTGGCCCAGGTACTCCCTGAACCACAGGGTCCACACAGCACCATATCCTTAAGTCCTTTGGGTGAACTACTGGCCTGACTGGCCAAGAATCACCAAAGAGACCCACATACCCCAGAAGAAAAGGTGAATGATTTACTAATGAAGCAATCTTCTCCCCCACCTCTGATTCTTAACATTATCCTTGAGGGACAATGAATAATAACATTCACTCATTCATTTCACCATCCATTTATAAACAAATTTCATAACTTCAATTTTCCTAACAGCTGCATAGTATTCCATTGTGTAGATGTATCAGTCTCTTTATCCAGTCATCACAGACCATTTTTTAATCCCTTGCTATGTTTTCTTTATATTCCATATATGAGTGAAATTGTTCAGTTGATGTCCTCCTATTAACTTGCTTTCCTTAGCCTGCTAGCCTCATTTCACCCACCTAGTGATGATTTGCCTAATTCCATTTTTCTTTATAGCCTACTAGTATTCCATGGTGTATATGTACCGTGTTTCTTTATCCACTCATCTGTTGTTGGGTACTTGGATTTGTTTCTATATCTTGACTGTTGTAATTAGTTCTGCAGCAAGCTTAAAAGTAGGAGTATCAGGCTGGAACAATAGTACAGTAGGTAGGGTGTTTGCCTTGCACATGGCCAACCTGGGTTCAATTCCCAACATCCCCTGTGTTCCCTGACCACTGCCAGGAGTGATTCCTGAGTGCAGAGTCAGAAGTAAATCCTGAGCATTGCCAAGTATGACCCCAAAAGAAAAAAGAAAAGAGTAGAAGTATCTTTCCAATCAACATTTTGTGTTCTGAGGCTAGAGGCCCAAGAAGTGGTAATTCTGGATCATGTGGGAGCTCCATTATGTTTTTATTTTTTTGCAGACTCCATACTGTTGCTCATTTTAAACAAAATTTGTTTTTAGCTTAACCAGCTCATGGCTTGTGTTCAGACAGGCAAGGTTTCTTTTTTGTTGCTCCTAGCGATAGCACAATGGTAGGGCATTTGCCTTGCAAGCCACCGGCCCGGCTGAACCAGGTTCAATTCCTCCGCCCCTCTCGGAGAGCCCCGCAAGCTACCGAGAGTATTTCGCCCGCATGGCAAAGCCTGGCAAGCTACCTGTGATGTATTTGATATGCCAAAACACAGTAACAACAAGTCTCACGATGGAGACGTTACTGGGCCAGCTCAAGCAAATCGATGAACAACTGGAGGACTGTGCTACAGTGCTAATCACCCAAGAATGCAGTCCTGTCAGAACATCCCTGGGCAGCTGTGTTCACCTGTCCTGTCCAAGAGCTAGAAGGAGCCACAGTTAAGTTTGCTACAGACCGGAAGGAGGACAGCAATTTCGGTGTTAGTACTAGCAGGCAGAGTGATCAGACCTGTTTTCCCTCTTCTCAGAGAAATACTCCCACTTATATGTCATAACCTTATCCTGTTTTGAGTTTTTGAGTTATTGACATTTTTATTTTAAAAATAAGAGATATAAAGTCGGGATTGTGGCTCCTGGCAGAGTACAAGCCAGGCGTGTTAGAGGCCCTGGGTTAATCCCAGGTACTACAAATAAAACAACAACGACAACAACAAAAAAAACTGCATATACTACATACATAGGTATATGAATTTTAGCCTCGGGGGTTATGCTCAATTTTTGGCTGTTATTCAAATCAATGATTAGTAGGGAATTTTTCAGTTTAAAAGTAAATCACAGACTCAAGTAAGTAAATCACAACTTACATCGGGTAAGTTGCCCTGCATATGACCAATCCCGTTCTGGTCCGCAGCATCAGTGTGGTCCCCCGAGCCCTGCCATGCGTGTTTCCTGAGCACAGAGCCAGGAATAAACCCTGAGCAGTGCTGAATATGGCCCCCAAACAAAAACCAAAAAAATGTAAATCATGCATCTGTCATGTTTAGTCACAACAGTGAGACACAGAAGAACAAATACAGTGTGATTCCACTTACACGAGGTTCCTAGAGCTGCCATAACCATTGAGACAAAAAGTAGAAAGGTGGCTGCCTGTGGCTGGGGTAGAAGGGTCGCCATTGAGGGAGAGGAAAATGCTCTGGAGGTACCATGCAAGACTAGCCTTTGTATATGGATTCATTTTTAACTATCTCCCTGCTAATGTTTTCTGTTTGCTTGTTTTGGGGCCACAGCTACTGTGCCAGGGCTTATTCCTGGCTCTGTCCTCAGGGATCACTCCTGGAAGGGATCAGGGGACCCTATGGGATTCAAGGGATGGAACCTGGGCAGCCACAAACAAGGCAAGCATCCTGTCCGCTGTACGTCTCTCTGTGGCCCTTTCCCTGCTATCTCTTCCCTCCCCATCTTCACTGTTGCTGATGTTGCGATCACTGCAGCTGCACACAAACCTGGCTGTGATGTCACACACTCAGCCACACCTTCACCGAGGGCTGCACTCCTCCAGTTACAGTGCTCACACAGTGCTCTTCGGGTGAGCAGTCTTAGCTGAAGCACAGTCACAGTCGCCGTGACCCTACCTGTTGAGACAGACGCTCTCATCCCTGCACCTTTCCTGAGGCCCCTGCTCCCTTTCCAAACAGAACCTATTGAATCGTTGGTGGCGAACTGGGGCCTGAAATCCTGTTAGGGTTGGGACAGGAAAGAAAGGGGAGCTCTGGGAAATGCTCAGTGGCCAAAGTGCCTGCCTTGCATATGAAATGTCGCTAGTGTGGTCTCCAGTGCCACAGCGTGGCACACACAGCAAATGCTGCCACCGAGATGTGCCAGTGTTGCAGCCAGGAGGGGGATCCCTGTCCTGAGCCCATTTAGGAGCAGGGCGGTGACTTCTGTGAACACTACAGAGTGTGCACCAGCACAGTTATTAATTAAAAGGGAGGCCTGGCAGGCACTGCCATGAGTATGCAACCCCGGCAACCACAACCAAACATGCTTGTGTGACTCTGGGCCTCACCGTGTCACAGAGGGAAGGGCAGGGGAGGATTAATTGAGTTTTAAAAAATTAAGAATGCTAGGGGCTGGATCAATAGCACATCAGGTTGGGCATTTGCCTTGCATGCAACCAACCTGGGTTCGATTCCCAGCATCCCTTATGGTCCCCCGAGCATCATTAGAAGTAATTCCTGAGTGCAGAGCCATGAGCATTGCTGAGTGTGACCTAAACTTCTGAGCATTGCTGGGTGTGACCTAAAAAACAAACAAAAAAAAAACCAAAAAAAATTAAGAAAGCTAAAGAGCCAAACCAGATGCTTGGCTTGACAGTCTTTTGTTCCAATTCCATGAGCGGGTTCTAGTGGGCCTTGGGGGGGGGGGGGGTTCTCTTAAATTTAGGTCTGATTTTTGTCCAGTGGCCTTGCGGGGTCAGTCTCTGTGTTGGGGCTTCTGCTGAGGCTCCTCTAGGATCTTCTCTTTCAACATGACACTAGCTCGTCTGTTGATTAATTTATTTTATGGGGCCACCGCTGGCAGAGCTCAGGAGCTACAAGGGCTATACCCAGCAGTGCTCTGGGTCCCAGCCAGTGCTGAGATGCCAATTCAGGGCCTTGCACATGTGATCAATGCAGACAACCATCTGAGCCACATGCCTGCCCCACAGCACTCGGCCTCTGCACCCAGAGCTTTGTTCCAGAGTGGGTGGCTGCTTTTCTTCCTCCACGTGTTCTCTGCCACACCCATCAGGCGAACCTTCCAGAATGCAGAACTGCGAGCAGCCTGATTCCCTTTCTCACACACCAGCACCCAAAAACACAGACAAAAGGAGAACCACACCCCAAACAGTTCAGGTCCCAAGGAACTTCAACTCTGAAGTTTAAATTCAAACTACAGTCGTCTGTAGCAGCAGACTGGTGGGAGGGAAACAAAAGGGGTGGAGTGGGAGGCCGTGGAGGAGGAAAGTGGATGCCGGTGAAGGGACCAGTCTTGTAGAATCATATGCCTGAAACCTAGCCATAAATAATTTTGTCATTTTACAGTGGCTAAAAGCAAATAAATATATTTATTTAAAAAAAATAGATTCAGACTGCACTTTGTGCTTACTCAGGAATGGAGGGTTTGCATGACTGTGCGTACCTGTTTAACGAGTTCAAACACACACGTCTCTCTTTTGAGAGCCTGGACATGCCCTGGGGAGCCGGCAGCTGGCAAGAGTTTTTTATTCCACCTTCAATGACTCCATTGGTGAGGCCAAACCATTTCCCATCAAAAAGCCCCTGGCTAGCAGTACCAAATGATAACAGACCCTTTGCCCTGGATTACAAAAATGAGACTACCAAAGGGAGGAGGAGGAGTGGGAAGACGGATGAAGAGAGGTACTGGGTGTCATAGAAGGACACCAGGGGCAGGTCTTAGCACTCAGGAGGTGGGGAGCCGTAGTTATGTACCTCCATACCAGAAGGTCAACACTATTGTAACACTATCATGTTATCTAACGTGTAATTTTAGTTAGCATGATAGTTAACACTATCATGTTATCTAACCTATAATTTAAAAAATTGATTATTTTATTTATTATTGTTTTGGCTTTTGCTTCACACCGGCAATACCCAGGAGTTATTACCGGCTCTGCACTCAGATATTACTCCTGGAGGTACTCAGGGGATCATATAGGATGCCAGAGATCAAACTTAAGTCAGATGTGTGCAAAGCAGACATCTTACCCACGCTACTGTCTCTCTAACTCCCACTTATTTTTTAAATGTGAGGAGGCACAGCCAGTGGCGCTCAGGGATACTCCTGGCTCTCCCATGTAGGCATGACTCCTGACAGAGCTCAGAGGTGCTGATGATCAAATTTGGATTGGCCTGTGAATATATATATATATTAAAATTTTCTCAACTGGGGCTGGAGTGATAGCACAGCAGGTAGGGCGTTTGCCTTGCACACGGCCAACCCGGGTTCGATTCCCAGCATCCCATATGGTCCCCCGAGCACTGCCAGGAGTAATTCCTGAGTGAAGAGCCAGGAGTAACCCCTGTGCATCGCTGGGTGTGACCCAAAAAGCAAAAAAAAAAAAAATTCTCAACTGGGTCCAGAGAGATAGTACAGTGGATAGGGCACTTCCTTGCATGCAGCCATCCCAGATTCAATTCCCAGCATCACATTTGGTCCCTCCACATCCTGCCAGGAGTAATCATTAAGCTCTGAGCCAGGAGTAAGCCCTGAGCACTGCTGGGTGTGGCCCCAAAACAATTTTTTTTTTCTTGGCTGTGTGTGGAATTCCTGAGGCAAGGCTAGCTCTGTGGAGAAGTTCTCCATGTCAGACTCCCCTGGCCCAACGCTGGCCCCGCCTCTCATGTCTGCCTAGACTCACTCTTTAGCCTCTGAGCTTCAGTTTCTCATATTAGAGCCTGCTCTGTGGACTTGAGGAGTTCTGTCATCCCTCTCACTGGTAAGCGTGGAATCCGTCCACCCTCAACACTCAGCCTAGTTCATTCACGTAGGCAGTCCTGGGGTTGGGACTCCAAAGACTCCTCACCTCAGAGAAACAATCTTCCCCGGAACAGCCTCTTGTGTCATGGTTTTTCTGATGTGAATGTAACACTGTAGTGCTGTCCTCCCGTTGTTCATCGATTTTGCTCAGCAGGCACCAGTAATGTCCCACAACAAATTGTAAGACTTGCCGGTTACTGTTTTTGGCATATCGAATACGTCACGGGTAGCTTGCCAGGCTTTGCCATGCAGGCAAGATACTCTCAGTAGCTTGCCGGGCTCTCTGAGAGGGGCAGAGGAATCGAACCCAGATTGGCTGCGTGCAAGGCAAATGCCCTACCCACTGTGCTATCGCTCCAGCTGATGTGAATATGGGAGATAGACTGTACCAAGTTGGACTAAGGAGTCTTCCTCCTGTGGGGCAGACTTTTACCTCAGTTCACCAGACTGTGAATGGATCTGGCCCATGTTAACTAGATTTAGGGTGTCTAAAGCAATCATCCCCTCCCTGCCCTCAGTCTCATCCCCTCAGTTCTCCTCTGATGTGTCACAGAGGAGTGAAAGCATGACACCCCCAGCCCCAACAGGTCCCATCACAATGGGCCATGTGGGTGGTCACTCACCCAGGCCATGGGGCCGGGTCTCCTATGTTCTCAGCTGCCCAAGAGCTGTGGTCACCCTGAGTGGTTGCTGAAGTCACACTTGACTGTCCCAACTGCCTCCTGTGTCCAACAACTGTGAGGCTCAGAGTCAGCTCTAGCCTCCTAGAGAGGCCAAAGTCACAAGAGCCCACACAGAGAAGCCAGGGAGCAAGGGCCCAGGAGGCAGGCAGCCCGTTGAGTTTGGGGCTGTCACACTGGCACATGTGGAGGGAGTGTCTCCTGCACGTTGCCCTCAGGCCCCTTCCCTGGCTCTCCCTCTTCCCCAACCGGCTGGCCAACCTCAACTCTAGGCTTTACACGGAGAGCCAAGCTGCCACGACAGCGGTTTCCCGGCCTCATGCCCTTCCAGGTTGCCCCACTTGGGCTCTGGGCAGCAGGAGTTGTCCTGGGCGGTCACAAACACTCACCGGTAACAACAGCTGGTGAGAAGGGGCAGCTCAGCACCCTTCTACACACTTCTCATGCTAACTCAGGTATCCCGAGCAACTCAGCTCTCTGCACAGATGAGGAAAGGGGGGGGGGGGGGGACCGAGAAAAGAAGGTGTTGGCCCCAGAGGGGCACGATGCCTAAGATGGAAAGCCAGGAGGCAGTTGCTAGCAGCCCAGTTCCAGAAGGTTTAGTCTGAGCTGCTGCATCATGCTGCTAAAATATGTTGGTCTCAGAAGGTTTGCTCCATGGCTTGAAGCCAGCCTCACATGTTGGGGGAAAGGCAGCTCAGATAGAGAAGGGACCACCAAGTAAAGGATGCTTGGAGGGCCTGCTCGGGATGGGAGATGTGTGCTGAAAGTAGACTCTAGACCGAGCATGATGGCCACTTAATACCTATATCGCAAACCATAACACCCAAAAGGAGAGAGAGAGAGTAAAAGGGAATGCGCCTGCCACAGAGGTTGGGGCGGGGGGTGGGGGAATGGGGAGCAGGGGGGAGAGGGATACTGGGAACCTTGGTGGTAGAGAATGGGCACTGGTCGAGCGATAGGTACTCGATCATTGTATGACTGAAATGTAAACACGAAAGTTTGTAAGTTGGTATCTGTACCTCACAGTGATTCACTAAAAAAATTATTTAAAAAAATTTTTTTAATTTTAAATAAAATTGCTGATAAAGCTAAACTCATGACCGACTCTTCTACCCACACATCCTTCACCTCCCCCAGCCAAACCTGAGCCCTGAGTGGCTCCGAGGAGCCCATACTCTCCTCTCCTGCTCCTTCACCCTGGCCTCAATCTGCTCTTCATTTCCCCAGGCCCATCTCAAACCACGCCTCTCCAGGGAAGCCTTCCCAGACCCCCATCTCCAAGCCCTGTCAGTGACCCTGTGTGTCTCTTAAGTACTATGGACTTCTTTGGTGCCTAGGTTGGGGTGTGATGAGGCAGATATATAGGTACCTTCTGCGTTCCTGAGTTCAGCCCTGACTGAAGGTTATGAGCACTCCAGCTGGAAGACCAACTCTCGCTGTCCGGCCAGAGTGGCTTCCTAGGTCTGATCTGGGAACTGAGCGCTTGCTCAGTGGGTTACAAACCTGGCCCCAGAAAGCCAATGAAAACAGTCACCGCGTCCTCTGCTCCTCTTCTTGAGAAGTGGGATCCGCTGCAGAGACTGGCCTCAGCACTGCAGCATCATCCCGAGAGGACAGGGCTGTGGGCAGCAGATGTGTTTTACAGGCTTGCTTTGTAGTCTGACTCCCACAGCCACTCTGTTGCGGGATTATATTGCTTGGTTTCTGTATCTTCTCCCTCAACCCTTGGGGCGTTTCCTCCAGGCACTGTACATGATATTTGGAGAGAGGTATCAAGGCGGGAGGATCACATCTAGCAGTGCTCAGAACTTACTCCTAGTTCTGTATGTGCTTAGAGATCCCTATTGGCATTGTGGTGTGTGTGGTAACAGGGCTCAAACCTGGGTCAGTCACATGCAAGGCAAGTCCCATACCTACTGTATAATCCCCATGGCTCAAGGCTCCATACATCTTAATGTGTGTGACCCAGTGCCCAGGTTGGTCCAATTTATTTTTTTGTTTGTTTTGTTTGGGGGCCACACCCAGCAGTGCTCAGGGCTTACTCCTGGCTCTGCACTCAGGAATCTCTCCCGATTGGGCTTGGGGCACTATATGAGGTGCAAGGACTCAAACCTGGGTTGGCTATGTGCAAGGTTTAGTGTTCTACCCACTATACTATCTCTCCAGTCTTCCAACTTATCTTCAATGGACAGAGAATTTGCAGGAGGGCTGCTTTCTCCAGAGAAACCACGCAGACTTTGAGACACCTGCTTCTGACCCATCGTAGAAATTATTTAATTATATTCACTAGTGCCTCAAACTGGGCTGGAGCGATAGCACAGCGGTAGGGCATTTGCCTTGCACGCAGCCAACATGGCCGACCCGAGTTTGATTCCTCCATCCCTCTCAGAGAGCCTGGCAAGCTACCGAGAGTATCTTGCCTGCACGGCAGGGCCTGGCAAGTTACTCGTGGCGTATTCGATATGCCACACACAGTAACAACAAAGTCTCCAATGGAGACGTTACTGGGCCCGCTCAAGCAAATCGATGAACAACGGGAGGACAGTGACAGTGACAGTACTTCAAACTACATCAGAGAAAAATCGGCATGCCGGTGGCTGTCGGGTGGAATGCTCTTGCTTGTATTTTCTTCCCTTACAAAAAAGTAGGATAGCGGGAAGGAGAAGTAATAGGGGTGTTCATATAATATCCTGTACTGCCATGATTCATGAATGGTGAATAATGAGTGTTAATGAAAATAATTGGAAATTCCCACCCCAGAAGCAGCTGGCACGACAGAAAGTACCCAGGGTGCCCTAATATGGAGAGGTTGGAGGCAGGAGAATAAGGGAGAGAGCATGAATCATGAGCCCCTGTGTGGGGTGTGAGCTTCCCTTGAGTGTTCCCAGCTCGGAACCCGGTGACTGACTAAGCGGGTGGGATTGGATTCCTTTCATCTGGTAAGGCCTCAAGAGCTTCCCATAATCTTCCATTTTTCCTGGGTTTTCTGTGAACTTGAACCGTCTGAAATATTAGACCAAGTACCAAGTTCCTGGGGAGACCAAAGAAGGAGGTGTGGGAAGCACAAGCATCCGTTTGCTTTCAACTCTAGGACTCTGTCACGAAGCACTCAGATGTGCAGCCCAACAGGGAAGGCAAGTGGAGGGGGTCAGTGCTGGGGGTCTGAGGGTTTATTCCACCTTGCTGGAATTCTCCATTTCAAGGTGTGGTTAGTGGTGGTGAATGTGGGAGAATGTCTATGCAAGATGAAATCCTCAAATTCAGAGCATGTATGTAAAAATTGATGGGTACGTTTTGTCCTCAGAGGACCTCTCTGCTGCTCTGGTTTTTGTTTTTGGGTGTTTTTTTCCTTTGGTGATTTTGTGTTTGTGTGTGTGTTTTGTTGTTGTTTTGTTTGGGGGCCACAAGTGACAGTGCTCAGGACTTACTACTAGCTCTGCGCTTGTCACTCATGGTAGTATTGCTAGGGGACCATAGGAGGTATAGGGGATCTAACCCAGGTTTGCCACATACAAGACAGGCATCCTCCCCGATGTGCTCTTCCCAGTCCCTCTGCTATGGTTCTTATGTGAAAGAAGTGCTGGAGTGTAGAGGTGGTGGAGGATAGGTTAGAGGAGTCCAGATGTCCCATGTCCAGGGTTGAGTCAGTGTCTTTTCCCTCCCCTCCTCCTCTTCAGCTGTTGTACAGTACTGATCACTTAGGATGAGTGGGGGCGGAGGGAAATGACAGCTCATGGATGATAATCCTTGTCTGTGACACTAGGAAAAAGCCTAGTACCTCAAGTGTCTCTTCTATTCAAATATGGTTAAGTTGTGGCTTTGTAGCATGTGATCTTTAGCAGTTCTCTTGGGCTGTGAGCTGGATGCCAAGCACTGAAGGGGAGATACAAACCATGACTGGGCTAGAGAACATGCTGGATTGATCATCTCAAAGTCAGAGCAAAGCCACACAAAATGTTAGCAGAACACCCAGTGTGAGTCATTTAATCCTTCATAAGTCTTCTTTGCCTTGGTTTGCAAAGTGAGTTTGGATGAAAATCTGGGTCATTTACAGCCCAAGTCAAAAATTATGAACAGTTGGGACAGCCTTGGTGGCTCTAAAGACTGATGCATTTGGTCATTAGAGTTAGGACATTTGACTTTCCATGTGGAAAAAATAAAAAGGAATTTCCTCATTACACCTATAGACAAGGAGTGTTTCTAATACAGAAGCCAGAAGCCCACTTGTGGGCCTGCAGAGGCTTGAAGTGTCAGAGTTTTAAAGCATGTCTCTGCAGGTCATGTGGAAACCCTTACTTTATTCAAAACTCGTGCAGCCTAATACCCACTGTTTTTGACACTGAATTTTTGACTCCAGGAATGGTTCCTGGATCATCTTATGAACCCAGAAAACAATTAGAGGAATTCATGAAGTCAAAGATTCTGAGAGAAAAAGATGAACTTCTGGGAGAGAATCTACATTTTTATCTTTAATACTAGACTCCATTGTCATAAACCCAAACCTAGTGGAAACAGAAAAAGGTCTTATTTTAATGAGATAAGCCTTTTTCAGCTTAAAATGTAAACCTACTTGAAAATAGTACGCATGCCTTGAGAGAAACTTGGCCCACCCCAAAATTTTATTAAACCATATTTTAATTTTAAATAAAATAAAATGATCACTTAGAATGAGTTTTTTATTTAATTTTAAATTAAAAAATGATTATTTTTTAATGATTTTCTTTCTAGGATAGAAACACATTGTAACACAAGTTTCTTTGTTTACTAACTCATACTTACATGTAAAAACCTTCTTGTTTTAAGTATAACAGTTTGATGCAAGTTTTTTGTAATTTGTACTGCAATGTTATGATCACTACCTCAGCCAACATACTGAATGCTAAAAGGTTCTCGCTCTAGTGAGAGTCTCCTCCACCCCTCATCCTCCACCCTGCCTCCACCCTTACCCTCCAGCAACCACTGATCTACTTCCTGCCCAACATAATGAAAATACTAATAATCATAATTATAGAGTCAGAAGTCTTGAAATAATGCTTTGGTCAAAGGCTGGCAAAGCGGAGCTGTGAAAAATGAGGAAGAAATCGGTCCCTAGACTGCTGGATATAACTTGAGTTGTCTGCTGGCTCTACTGGACACCAGGACTCCCAGAGTGTCCAGCAGTCAGATTCAAGGGGCCCTGGAATTTTTTACAAATAATGTGGCCAGACATTTCTAAGATAACAGAAAGAAAGTACACAGGTGGACGTATGTAGGGTGAGAATAAATCTGACATCCAGGTTTTTATTTTCTTTGTTTGCTTAGGAGTCACGCCCACCTGTGCTCAGGGCCTACTCCTGACTCTGTGCTTAGGGGTCACTTTTGCAGAAACTCAGGAGAACTATATGTGTTGCCAGGGATCAAACCCAGGTTGGCCACATGCAAGACACCTTATCTGCTATACTCTGGCTCCAGCCCAATAGCTGGATCTCTGCACATGAATCTAGGTTGTTTCCAGTGAGATTTTCAAAAGTCCAGGTCTTCAGGTCCAAGAAGACTCTAAAGGACTCCATCTCTTAAAATGGGAACATTCAAGCCTAATCATTTGCACCTCTGAGTTGTTCTCCCATTGTCTCTCTGTCTAGTCATTAAATAGCTCAGTGTCCCTGGCTCCCACGGAGACTGCTGACTCATCCACACTGGAATGCAGGAACGCTGGAGTACCTGGGGTAGCAAAGACAAGAACACAGACGTGGTAGCACCACAGCGGGGCCATATTTGTGGGGAGGGTTCTCCTGCCCATGCCAAGGTCCTGAGGCACCCCAGAGAAGACAGCACCACCCTCCTGCCTCCTGCAGGGGCACAGGTGCATGCAGGAAGTGGAGAAGCTCCACCTTATCATAACGCCAACAAAGCAGATGTGGCAAAGCAGATGCAGCAGGCAGGGTGGGGCAGGAGGAGCCCTGGAGGAGATTGGACGAAGGGGACAGCCATTCTGAGGAGGTGACCTTTGCACTGAGCCAGGAATGACATCAGGAACCACCCCTAGCTTGAGAAAGAGTCTTCAGGAGTCAGGACTCAGGTGTCAAAAAGAGTGGGAGACAAAAGGAGAGAGAGAACAAAAGGGAATGCCCTGCCACAGAGGCAGGGTGGGATGGGGGGATGGGGGATAGGAGGGATACTGGGACCTGTGGTGGTGGAAAATGGGCACTGGTGGAGGGATGAGTATTTGATCATTGTATAATTGAAATCCAAGCACAAAAATTTGTAAGTCTACAACTGTACCTCATGGTGTTTCACTAATAAAAATTTAAAAAAAATAAATAAATAAAGAGTGGGAGAAAGAAAGCCAAGGTGACAGAGAGGACAAGCTGCGGTGGAAGAGATGAGAAGCTTTTTGTTTTATTCTCTTTCTTTTAGAGATGAAAAGTTCTGCATCAGAAACACAGATATTGGCCTTGCTGAAAGCCAGGACAACTGTGTCCAGTGTAGGGTACCCGGGGGTCCCTGCTGGCAGATTCCCCTGGCTGGTCCCCTCTCACTGGAACTGGTCAGAGGTTTCCAGCTGGCAGGAAAGGGAGGCCTACTCTAACCCAACCTCTCATTTTAGAATTGAGAGAGCAGAACTCTCATGAGGGTAAAGTTCTTCTTGATAAACCCAGAGGAATGTTGGCTGTTGATTTTCATGGGCTGAGGGATTTCTTTCCACACAGTAGGGAGAGATGCTGGGAAGTGAAGGCTGGGGAGAGGTGCTGGAGGCAGGGAAAGCCCAGAAGTTGGTTCCCACACGCTTCTGGGCTACAGGGCACAGGGCGCTCGTACTGCCCTCTGTGCTCTCTTGCCATCTGGACGTGCAACTGACAATACTGGAAGAACTGAGATGACATGCAACAGGCATGTGGATAAATAAACTGTGGCCTGACCTGCCAGGGAAGATGACTCCCCAGTAGACAGATAGGCACCAGCACTCTCCTGTGTAGCCCTGTGGCTCATTGTCCCAAACATGCCAAACAAAGAAGCCAGGCTCCGCAAAGAATTGACTGGAAGGTCCTATTTTTAGGGAGCATCAGGTCAGGCAAATGGAATCAATTGAGGGACCAGAGCCAGAGTACAGCATGTAGGCCATTTGCCTTGTACGCGGCCAATCCCGGTCTGATTCCCAGCATCCTATATGGTCCCTCCCTCCAGCACTGCTAGGACTAAGTACTGAGTGTAGAGTCAGGGGTAACCCCTGAGCATCGCTGGATGTGACCCAAAAAGAAAAAAAAATGACTTCTAGGAGCAGGAGCAAAGGTTGACTGCAAAGAGACACCAAGGGAACTTTGGTGGAGGGGGGGCCGGGGGGCGGGGAGGGCACGTGGTAATGGAAATGTTTTATCTCTTGATTGTGGTGGAGGTCACATGTGTAAATGCATTTATCCAAGCCTTCAATTGAATGTCCTTTTAGGTTTATATTCAAGATCTATAAAACACTCACAAAATTCAATAGCAACAATAAAAAAAAACCAATGACCCAGTCTACAAATGAAGATAAACAGGCCCTTTCCCAAAGAAGACATACGAATGGCCAATAGGCATATAAAAAAAGTACTCAGCGTCATTCATGATTAAGGAAATATAAGTCAAAACAATGATACTACTCATGCCAGTGACAATAGCACAAATAAAAGTCTAGAAACAGCTGAAGAAATTGTACCATAGGTAGCATGCTTTCCTTGCATGCGAACAACCCAGGATCTATCCTGGTTCCCCAGAGCCTGGCAAGAGTGATTTCTGAACCAGAACCAGAAGTAAATCCTGAGCTCTGCTGGGTGTAACCAAAAAATAATACAAAAAGTCTAGAAGCAGCCAGTGTTGGCAGGGCTGTGGTGAGAAAGGAACACTCATCCACTGTTGGTGGGATTGTTGTCTGGTCTAGCTTACGTGGAAAGCAATATGGAGATCTGTTCCAAAAAATAGGGATAAAACTACCAGTGAATCCAATTCTCAGTGTCTGTCCCCAAAACAAAAAAAAAATACTCATTTGAAAGGACATATGCACGCATATGTTCATTGCTGCACTTAGTACAGTAAGCAAGATATTGGAATCCAGATGCATAACCAGAGATGAATGGATCAAGAAGTTGTGGCATGTAGAGACAATAATGACATTTGTACAACATGGATGCAACTGACCAGAGGATATCATGCAGAGTGAAGTCAGAAAGGAAGGGACAGATAAGAAGGATCTCACACAGATGTGGGACTTAAAGATACACAGCAAGGTGGCAACGAATGGCCAAAGGCAACACAACTGATGAACTGATTCGCACAATTGAGTATGTGTGTGGTGGGGAGTTGGAAGGGAGTGGGATTTCTGGGGGGGAGGTGGGGACACTGGTGATGGGTGTGGTGTTGTAATCATGTGCATGATGTGTATGATAACCGTCATTAACAGTATTGGAAATCACAGAATCTCAATTTCAAATGTGCTTTTAGTTAATGTCCTTTTAGAATGGATGTGAACTAGATTGCACTAAATTAATTAATTAGTAATAAGTAATTAACAAGTAATTGATTAGTAATTAGTAATAAGTAATAGATACATTTCTCCCTGAAATCACCTGCACCCTAACTTCGGGAATTGTGACCCTTGCTTGTGCTCATGGGGTTCCCTTGGTTCTCTCTCTCTCTGTCTCTCTCTCTCTCTCTCTCTCCCCCCCCCCCCCCCGTGTCTTGTGTGCGGTGTTTTGGGGTCAAACCCAAAGATGCTCAAGGATTATTCCTGGCTCTGTGCTCAGGGATCACTCCTGGCGGGGCGTGAGGAACCGTGTGAGATGCCAGGGATCAAATCCAGATCAGCCTCATGAGAGTCAGCACTTTACCCCTGTCCTATCTCTATGACCCAACGTATTGATTTTTAAGAGGAAGAAGGAACAAAAAAATGGTTAGGTCACTCTTCCTCGTTACCGCTTCTATAACCAGGCAGTGGAGCAGATCCAGTTCTTCTGCCACATACAAGGGACTGTGCCCTCAATCCCTGCAGTCAGGATCCAGATTCTATAAGAAAGCAGCCCTTCCCTTCGCATCTGAGAAGACTTAAAAGTCGGTTGAGGCTAAGGGAACAGGAAGTGACCAGCTTGCTCTTGTGTCAGAGCTTCCTCCATCCTGACTCTTGCCCATACCTTTGCTTCATGACCAGCCCCTCTCCTTGCTGGGACCCATTTGTTTGTTCTGATGATTTTTGCTGAGCCCCCGATGAGCTATTACTAACCTGTTGTTTTGCTCTTACTTTTATTTTTTTGGGGGGGGGGTAGGGGACCATACCCGGTGATGCTCAGGGGTTATTCCTGGTTCTGCACTCAGGAATTACTCCTGGCAGTGCTTGGGACCATATGGGATGCTGAGGATCGAACCCGGGTCAGCCATGTGCAAGGCAAACGCCCTACCTGCTGTGCCCCCTTGCTCTTACTTTTGATGTTCACTGGTTGACACAATAGGCTTCTATGTCATTTTCTGAGGAGGTTTCCTCCTATTCTGGCTTATCCATAGTTCCTGTACTAAAGTGCCCAGGGCAGGGCCTGTGGCTTTTGCAGATCAACTCATCCCTCAGATACAGTGCAGCATGTGAACTTTGGCCTCTGGTTCAAGGGGGAGAGGATGGAGGTTCTCTAGTTACTCTCAAATCTGCACAGGATAGGGAGGGGGAGGGGGGACAGTTGGGGGGGGGGGGGAGGGACTGGAAAACACTTGACTCTGTTTAGATTCATTTCTGAGAAGGTGTGACAATGCCCTGTCAGCAGGGGTCCAGTTTTTTGCCCACTGGCAGGAACAACACTTCCCTTTGTGTCCTCCACTCTCTAGGAGCAGCAGGGAAGGTTGCAAAGCTGTCCTGGGGCCAGCCTGGAGCAGCTGCGGGGTTGGGGGCAGCTGCCAGTGGGTAGACCTGAATCGCCCAGCTCACTTCCCTTTCCTTCCTTCCTTCGTTCCTTCCTTCAGAAGCCGTTGAGATTTCCCTGCCACCTGCTAGCGGCATCATGGTTCTCATCAAGCCCGGGACCACACCGCTGCCACTGAAACCCTGTTACATCCTCATGCTCAGAAGGCAAATCAGCATGTTGACCATCAAACCCGGCGAGAGAGTTGTCTTTTCCTTTAGCTGCCCAGACCCCAAGAATCACTTTGTCATCGACATCCAGAAGAATATCGGTAAGACCTCTGAAGCTGTCTCCCTGACTTCTTCCCCACGCTAAGCCACCCAAGACTACTTAAGTAGCTCATGTAAGCTTATCAAGTGATTGCAAAGGAATTACTCAGCTGCTTTGTGACTTAAGTTTTCCAGTCTGTAAATCAAGTTATTGCACCAAACAACAGAGTTGTTTTGCTCTTATTTTCCTTATGTTTTGAGGATAAAATAAAATAGTAGTTTCAAAACACAATAGATACTCGGTGTTACTATTATTCATAATTTAAGATTTATGAATAGAAGGTTGGGATAGGAGGTTAACATAAGAAATTATAATCAAACAGAAAAAATACTAATGTATAATTTCCTGATCATTTTAAGGTAGGCATGCCAACAGAAATTAATCAATGTGAAAGCATTTTATGTGATTTAATCAAAGCCATAGGCAGAAAATGTCTTTGTTTTTCACTGAAAAAAAATATGAACCAGACAATAGATCAACAGGCAAGAAAAGGATAAAATGAAGCATATGAATTAAAAAATATTAGAGATGCAGAAAAGTATATAAATATGGTTTTAAAAAAATAACTAAAATAAAAATAGCAAAAAATAACTAAAGCCAAGAGATGGTTCTCTGCAAGCACTAAATAAGTTGATAAATCTCTTTTCTAGTCTCAAGAAAAAAAGAAAGAAAATATAACTAATTATACAGCATTGAAAGCATAAATGTCGATTTAATGACATTTGTGGGCTGGAGTGATAGCACAGCAGATAGGGCGTTTGCCTTATACACAGCCAGCATGGCCGGCCTGAGTTTGATTCCTCTGCCCCTCTCGGAGAGCCCGGCAAGCTACCGAGAGTATCTCGCCCGCATGGCAAAGCCTGGCAAGCTACCCATGGCGTATCCGATATGCCAAACACAGTAACAAGTCTCAAAATGGAGATGTTACTGGGCCCGCTCGAGAAAATCGATGAACAACGGGAAGACAGTGACAGTGACAGTGAATGACAGTTGTAAGAAAATGACATACCACGGTGTTTGCCATTATTTTACTGTTATGTTTTATTTTTAGGTTGTAGAAAACTTGTGTATTGAAATGTAATCACACATTTAAAACAAAAGTAAAGTTGCATGGTTGGTGGTTAGGGCACTTGCTTGCATGAGGCAGACCTGGGTTCCATCTCCAGCCCCCATGTGGTTCTGAGCCTGCCAGGAGTAATCCCTGAGCACAGAGCCAAGAGTAAGCTCTGACCACCACAAGGTGTGATGCAAAAAATAAATAAATAAATAAATAAAAGTAAAATTGCAAGAGACTATTATGATAATTATGTAAAAGCTTGAATGAAATGGATGATTTTCAGGGAAAATGTAATGAGTTGTTTAATTCATAAAAAAATAATTAGGAAACCTTGGGTTGGAACAATAGTACAACAGGGAACTGAGTTCCCTTGCATGCAGAACCAGGAGTAAGCCCTGAGCACTGCCAGGTGTGCCCCTCAGCAGACTAATCTCTTATGAATATCCATGCCAAAAAAAATATTCTAACTATATATCAAATATATCAAACCCACCCCCCTAAAAAAGCATTAAAAGAATAAAAAGAATAAAGCAACAAGACAAGGGCGAGTTTGCTGAAAGAGTGTACAGATTGTTAACTCATTAGTAAATCAGTTCACCTGATGTTTATATTATTAGGTGAGAAAGAAGAAAACCAGACATGATCATTGTAGATTTTAAATAAACGTAGATTTTTTTAAAATAAAGTATTTCACGCTAGAGATCATCAGATCTTTTCTTTTTGTCCCCTTTTAAAATTTCTTTGATTTGTGGGGTTGGGGCTATATCCAATAACCCATTGCAGGCTTCCTCCATACAGTGCCAGGGATCAGGTCCAGGCCTCCGGCATGCAAAGCATGAACTCTGAAAGGAGTGTTTTTTTCTTTTTGATTTTTGGT
This sequence comes from Sorex fumeus, assembly GCF_029834395.1. Taxonomy (NCBI): domain Eukaryota; kingdom Metazoa; phylum Chordata; class Mammalia; order Eulipotyphla; family Soricidae; genus Sorex; species Sorex fumeus. The sequence continues at coordinate 46,596,498 of NW_026606129.1, read as the reverse complement.
TTTGTTTTGGGGCCACACCTGATGGTGCGCAGGTCTTTCTTCTGGCTCTGCACTCAGGAATTACTCCTGGCAGTACCTGGGGGACCATATGAGATGTCAGGGATCTAACTTAGGTCAGCCACATGCAAGGCAAGCACCCTACCCCTTGAACTACCTCTCCAACCTGAGAAAGAATGTTTTCTTTCTTTCTTTCTTTTGTTTTTTCTTTTTGTTTTGTTTTGTTTTGGGGTGATACCCGGCAGTGCTCAGGGGTTACGCCTGTCTCTGCCTTCGGGAATGACTCCTGGTGGTGCTTCACGGATCATATGGAGTGCCAGGGATCGAAACCAAGTCAGCAAGGCAAACTCCCTACCCACTGTACTATTGCTCCAGCCCCAGGAATGTTTTTGTTTTGTTTTATTTTGGGCTGGAGCGATAGCACAGCGGTAGGGTGTTTGCCTTGCACGCAGCCAACATGGCCGACCTGAGTTCGATTCCTCCGCCCCTCTCGGAGAGCCCAGCAAGCTACTGAGAGTATCTCGCCCGCATGGCAGAGCCTGGCAAGCTCCCCGTGACGTATTCGATATGCCAGACACAGTAACAACAAAGTCTCCAATGGAGACGTTACTGGGCCCGCTCGAGCAAATCGACGAACAACGGGAGGGCCTTTACCTTACCTTTGTTTTGTTTGGGTCACACCCGGCAATGCACAGGGGTTACTCCTGGCTCATGCACTCAGGAATTACTCCTGGCGGTGCTCGGGGGACCATATGGGATGCTGGGAATCGAACCTGGGTCAGCCGCGTACAAGGCAAACACCCTACCTGCTGTGCTATCTCTCCAGCCCCCAGGAATGCTTTTTAATCCAATAACATTTATCCATGAAAAGTACTGTGATGGCAGATATAATTTTTTACTGGACCACACCCAGCAGTGGTTGGGGAAGCCTCTTGGCTCCATGCTCAGAGGTACCCATAAACATATGGTACCAGATTGATACACAGGGCTTCTAAATGCAAAGCATGTGCTCCAACCCTTTGAGCCACCTGCCAGCTCAGCAAATACAATTTTCAACAAAGAAGTTGGTCAAGGAAGTGTTGCCAATAAAACGGGGAAAGACATAAAGTCCTCTCCACAGGCTATTGTTTTTCAGAAATTCTCTACCTACTCAGCAAATAATATTTTCAATAGTCGGACATAGAAGCATTGCCAGTATAACAGGGAACAACATAAAGATCCTATTCTTCATGCTGTTCTCTTCAGAGGTTCAACCTAAATATTTAAGGACAGTCTTAGTGAAAGCAGAGTGTATCTAACACAAATTACAAAATTTTACTAAGGAAAAAAGAGAAGATGAAAAAACGAAGAAAGATATCCCATGTTTCTTGAGAAAAAAACTTCAAGTGTCAACTCTCTCCCAAATTAATTTATCCGCTTACGATGATCACAATCAAAATTACAGTGAAACTTTTAGAGCTGAGTAGAATTTTGATAGAATAAAATGGACTGTGGGGTGCCGTTAAAGATTGAGGTTAGTCAGTGTCTTTGATGTGAAAAGACGTCCCCAGTGGTTTTGTGTCACTGAACATGGGGCAGGATATAGTAGGAGAAGAGTTGATGTGGTTCAGACCCACTTTGTTAAAAAATTCACACATGAACACATAATCCATCACAACCCCACGTATGAAGGTATAAACACCAAAATGCTAACCTCCAATTATTTCTCAAGTCAGTTGGGGAGGGTACACAGATGACATTCATTTATTTTCCTTTTTCTCTTTTTTGACTGTCATGTTTTTTTAAGAACACATGCATTCTTGATCAGTTTGATCAATAAGGTCACTCTACCATTTTGGAAAAGAAGGAAAGGAACAAATGATCCTCTCATCAGGCAGATCTCTGTGCTAGGATGCCACACACTGTTTCCTCAGACAGTAAAAAAAGAAAACAAAACATTGTTTTCAAATAATGATTTATAAAATTGATCTGAAAATAAGATATTTTAAAATAGGAATTTAATCTTTAGATGCTTGAACCAAATCCAGTGTTCTGTCTGCCCCTGATTTAAAAAATAATTATGTGTATAAGCATTTGAAAGGCTCAGCTTATGACTGAACACCTATGTTGTCAGTCTAGGGCAATGAAAGTCAAAAGTGGTGCTAGGGAAAATGGTCTACGAATCACAGACAGAGCTCACGTCTCCACCCTCTACACGGGAACCACTTTATTATGTGCCTTTTTTTTTTGGCTTTTTGGGTCACACCCAGCAATGCTACAGGGGTCACTCCTGGCTTTGCACTCAGGAATTACTCCTGGCAGTGCTGGGGGACCATATGGGATGCTGGAAATGGAACCCAGGTCAGCCGCGTGCAAGGCAAACGCCCTACTCACTGTACAGTCGCTCCAAGTTCTTATGTGCCATTTTTTACTGAACAGGGACTAGAACATTTGGAGGCGTGTGGTCATTCTTACTTCCCTTATGTGTGGGTCCACCCTAAAAAGCAAAACTCAGCAGCAAACTCAAAAGTACTTTCTCAAGCTCATTTGGCCAGTGCCTAGGGCTGTTGAACTCCAGATACTTTTTCCAGAATTAAATCAGACTCACCCAGGTAGCCGGGACTTGTGTCTTACCTGTGTTCCAACCAAATTAAATGTGACCTAGGGCTGGCACCACTACCCAGCTAGTGCTAAGTGACCTAGCCAGGTGGGAGGTGTGGGCGTATGGATATAAGCAATGAAGTTTCCATAACTCCTAAAAATAGATACTCTCTTTATTGACACACACCATCTCCTTAGTCACATTTGTTACCTTGTTGACTAACTCTTGTTTTGCGGTTAAGATCTCAGTTGCCAGGTGAGACTTTTAGAGAGGGATGGGAGGTTGTCGAGGAGGGGGTTATAAAGGTCAGGGCTGCTTTATAAAAATGAGAAGGTTGGTGTGAATGAGTCGAGAAGTCGTAGACCTCTTTGAAATTCTTTCTTTTTTTAACTCTTTTTTTTTAAAACACAAATTTATTATCTCACAGTTTCTTTCTTTGGTGGTGGGGGGGGTGGGCATGGGAAGGGTGTTTGAGTAACACCCAATTATTCCCCTGACTCTGCACTCAGGCATTGCCATATGGGATGCCATATCAAACCATATCAAGCCATATTGATACCATATCGAATCAGGGTCTACTGCATGCAAGACGAGCACCCTACCCCCTATACTATTGCTCTAACCCTTGAAATTCTTCATTCCACTGTGAGATGACAGTACTTTGAGATACCCCATCAGAGTAGCCATCAAGATTCACAGATAATTGACACTGTGGGCTGAGTCCCCCACTGCCTTTCAAATTCCCCAGGGTCTCAACCATAAGACTCTTTTTGATACATTGCCTGCCATTCCCTCTTCCTCTGGCTGTCTTATTTTCTCTTTTAAGGTAGTACTTCTCACTTTGTTTTGAAAGACTTCAAAACCAGGTGCATAGAAGGGTGTCATGAACTGTTGACCTTAAAAATAATAATCAATGAAGCTTCCATGGTAATGAAATACCAGCATTAAAGCCAGGTGATCACTGTGCTTCAGGTTTCAGCTATGAAGGAGGAGGTAGGTTCAGCGTGCCCTTGGAATGCTGTTGAACGTGTTGATAGGGAAAAAAAAAGCAGTTTAAAAGGTGGAACTTGGCACCAGGCCCTAGAAATTGTGAAATGATCCTTTGGACTAGGGAAAAGTGGGGCTGGAGAGATAGTACTGTGGGTAGGGCGCTTGCCTTGCATAGAGCTGACCCTTTGTTGGATCTCTGGTACCCCAGATGGTCTCCCGAGCATGGCCAAGAGTGATCCCTGAGTGCAGTGCCAGGAATGAGCCCTGAGCACTGCTAGGTGTGGCCCCAAAACCAAAACAAAAAAGAGAATTGAGGAAGTCGGTGATGTCAAAGCACTGTTCTGTTGCAAAGGGCCTCCCTCTGGCTCTAGTGAGTCCTGGAACCACTTGGAGATGCCCATCAAGTGATCAGGGTTAGGGGAAGCAACTGAGAACTACATCTCCTAAAGCAGGAAGACAGACGTCAGAGCCTGCACTGGGCGTGATGGGAATGGAGGCAGTTAAACTCCCCAGGTGAGGAGGGTCCTTTGAGAACCATGGTCACCAACCCTCATGCAGCCAGGGAATGGAGTGCCCTGGTGGGGTCCCCAGAGATGGCACTGTGGATGGCAAGGTGGAGCGGCAAGGGAACATGGCATATCTCTGACCCAGAATTTGTGTCCTTTGTGACTGTGTTTCAGATTGCATGTCAGGCCCATGTCCTTTTGGGGAAGTGCAGCTTCAACCCCCCACCTCGACCCTGCCCACCCTCAACAGAACGTTCATCTGGGACGTGAAAGCTCATAAGAGGATCGGCCTGGAGCTACAGTTCTCCCTTCCTCGCCTGCGGCAGATCGGACCTGGGGAAAGGTGTCCGGACGGAGTCACCCATTCCATCAGCGGTCGCATCGATGCCACTGCCGTCAGCATCGGGACCTTCTGCAGCAACGGCACCGTGTCCCGGATCAAGATGCAAGAGGGGGTGAAGATGGCTCTACACCTACCCTGGTTCGTCGACAGAAACGTCTCTGGCTTCAGCATCGCCAACCGGTCGTCGATAAAACGTGAGCTCCCTCTTCCCTCCCAGTCTTGGCTGAGGCTGAAGCAGGCAGAAGAGATGTCTGAGTTTCTTCCGATTTTTTGTTTGTTTGATTGATTGATTTTTTTTTTATTTGTCTGATTCAGTCTGAATCCCCAAGATTAAGAGTCCCCTCTCCTGGCAACCATGAGGTCACTGACTCCTAATGTGAACCCACTCTGGTCAATTAATCAGGCTGGCAGGGAAAGGGGAGGTGGCCCTATGAGGGAGCCTGTTCTTCATCCTGGATTTAATTGGTAGTCATCGGGGCGGAGGGCGGGGGAGAGAGGAAAATCACCAGATAGGTTAGCAGCCCTGTCTTCCTTGGCCTTTGTGACTATGAGGTGTGCTTTCAAGAAAAGACATAGAATTGGCTCTACAAAATGACTTTGATTACTCCATTTCTGCCCCTTTGCCCTGGCTTCTCTCCTTCACATTTTCTTACATTGTAGTATGTGCTGGATTCAGCTCCCATTAGCTCACCAGAACAAACCTTCCTTAAAACATCAAGAAATTGAGGGAGCTGTGGTGAGATAGAGCTATTAACATGTGTTTCAATTTCATGAGCTTGCAATTAAATGAATTAGTTTGGAAACAAACAGTAATATATACTGGAACCTCCTGGCTCTGACAGCATTTTCCCATCATCTTGCTTAGAGCTACGTGAACCCTCTCTATTTGGGGAAATCTAGGGGGGGTGGAAATCTAACTCCTGCCAACCCCGGGACCCCCACAGTCAGTCTGCACATGTTGGCAACTTGAAATCAGTGATGGTCAAGAAAGTGGGCACAGGGGGCCGGGGTGACAGTACAGCGGGTAGGGCGTTTGCCTTAAATGCAGCCGAACCAGGTTCGATCCCCGACATCCCATGTGGTCCCCCTGGTATGACCCAAAAAGAAAAAAAAGTGGGCACAATTTAGGGTGTTTTTTTTTCTTTCCCTAATGAGTCTGTTATTAAGTATTTACTCACACACTACTGAGGCCCTGACTCCCATGGGCATCTCTCTCACCCCAGCCCTCCGGCAGGGTCTAATCTGTTCTTTTCTATTTGGGTTCTACCCCCGACAGGACTTTGCATCATTGAATCGGTGTTTGAGGGTGAAGGCTCAGCAACACTGATGTCCGCCAACTACCCAGAGGGCTTCCCCGAGGACGAGCTCATGACCTGGCAGTTCATCATCCCTGCTCACCTCCGGGCCAGCGTCTCCTTCCTCCAGTTCAATGTCTCTAACTGCGAGAAGAAGGAGGAGCGGGTGGAGTACTACATCCCCGGCTCTACCACCAACCCGGAAGTGTTCAAGCTGCAGGACAAACAACCCGGGAACATGGCAGGGAACTTCAACCTCTCTCTGCAGGGCTGTGACCAGGATGCCCAGAACCCAGGGATCCTCCGGCTTCAATTCCAGGTTTTGGTCCAACACCCACAAAATGAAAGCAGTAAGTGCCCGCTTTGCTTTCTCCCCGCCCTGCAGCAGCTTCTCTCCTTCCTGGGGAGTTGACTTAGGCTGAGGTCAGTTTCCTCCTTCTCACCTGTTGCTTCTCGAAAGAGCACCTGGACTCTGAACCCTGTAGTTTCAGCAAGTGCGTTGCTAGGCATTGAGGCAGACTTGTTGGTTGAGTAAGTTTCTGTCTGCCATACCATTTCAGCGCCAGAAGTCAATAGAAATTCGCATCCCGGGAGCTGAGGTTTTTTTGTTTTTTTTTTTTTAAATGGAAACCCTGGAAACAGTTCCTTCTAGGGCTCACGTCTTCTCCCTACAGGGTAAACCCGGATGCTGGCAGCACTGACAGCCGTGATAATGACGAACACAGTTCTATCGGCTGAGTGCCCCAAGCCACGGGTGCCCACTCTATGCCCATCCCTGCGCCTAGCACCCATGGGCTCAAAGAATTCTTATTACCGGCGTAGAGGGGTTAGAAAATAATAATCAATTTCAGCCTCTGAGAAACCAGAAAATTCAGAGCAGATGTCACTCTGGCCCTGTTGCACTTAGTCTAGGAGTTGAACCGACTGAGAACCCAGAGCGAGCATCCCCATTGCAACTGAGTCCCACGCAGGTTGGTGGGAATCGGGTCGCCTCTTTCTCCCCCACGTTTGCCCAGGTCCCATGAGCGTGCAGAAGGGAGTTGGCTGAGGTGAGGTTAACAGTGAAAGGGGCACTAGGAACCAAAGTGATAGGACAGCGGCTACGCCATTTGCCTTGCAATGCGGCTGATCCGGGTTCAGTCCCTGGCACCCCATATGGCCCCAGAGCCCAGGCGGGAGTGATCTCTGCTACTGGCATAATGGGGTTGAGATCTGAGGTTGGGAAAACTATCACTGTATCACTGTCATCCCATTGTTAATCAATTTACTCGAGCGGGCGCCAGTAACATTTCTATTCGTCCTAGCCCTGAGATTTTAGCAGCCTCTCCTTACTCATTTTTTCCCAACGATTGGAGCTCTTTCAGGGTCAGGAGAATGAGACCCATTATAGTTACTGGTTTTGGCATATCAAATATGACATGGGTAGCTTGCCAGGCCCCACTGTACGGGCAGGATACTCTCGGTAGCTTGCCGGGCTCTCAGTGATATATATATCACTGTATATATATATGGAAAACTATAGACATGGAATTTGATCATGACTGATTATAAGGTTGCGTGCTATGAATAACACTGTCACGGTAGCACTGTCCTCCCGTTATTCATCGCTTTGCTCGAGTGGGCACCAGTAATGTCTCCATTGTGAGACTTGTTGTTACTGCTTTTGTCATATCGAATATGCCACAGGGCGCTTGCCAGGGTCTGCCGTGTGGGCGGGATACTCTCTGTAGCTTGCCGGACTCTCTGAGAGGGACGGAGGAATTGAACCCAGGTCGGCCACTTGCAAGGCAAACGCCCTACATGCTGTGCTGTCGCTCTAGCCCTGGTGCTATGAAAAAATTTATAAATCACAGTACCTCAATAAAAAAATATTTTTTTAAAAAAGAGGGAGCACCAACTCTCAGGGGCTCCCTCTCAGGGGTGTAGGTGCCAGATCACCTCCTTAAACTTTGCCCATTGGGGGCCTTGCTGACCTCCCCAGGCTCTGGGGGGGAGGGGATGTCATATGGGTCAGACGGGACAGGGATGAGTCCCAGGAGGCTGTTCCTGGGGCTCCTATGTGAACTGGGAACTGAGACACAAGTGGCTATGATCCGGGACGTGGCCGACACCTGTGCTGAGGGTGGGTCTGTCCTTGTGATTAAGAGCCTTCCCTTCCCAGAAGCCGACTGAACCAGGCTGAGGAAAAGAGTGTAAGGGCGCATGCTGAAGGTTTCTTGGTGTGGGGCTGAGAAACATCGGAAAGGGGAGGAGCTGCCCAGCAGCTGCCTTGGGGTGCCTTACCCAGGGGGAGCCCAGCTCCTCAGGAAGCAACCCGTGGTGACCCCCAGATCCCTTCTGACTCACAGCTCCTAGGGAGAAGGCTTGGCTCTGTGCCCATCCACACATTCTCGTGATTCCACCCACAAATGTATAGTCTGAGTGTTGAAAACCTCCTGGAAAGGGGTTTGGAAATGGAGATTATTTGAGGGTAGGTGAGGGATTTCAGAGAGGAGGTGAGGAAGGGGAGGGAGTGCAGGGGAGAGGAAAGGGAAGGAGGAGAAGGAGGGAGGGGAGGGAGGTAAGAATGGGAGGAGAGGGAGGAGAAAGAGAAAGGGAGAGGAGGATGGGAGTGGTTCCTCCTCCCCTTCCTGGTGGAGCCCGACTCTGTGACTAACTCCATTTCCTGGAACATCAGCTTGGCTGATTTCTAAAACTGATCAAACTCTAAAACATGCTCCGACAGGCACCAGGCACGCCGGGCTTCTATCTGAGAACAGTAGAGGTGTGCTCTGTGGTTTAGTGCAGTGGGTTTTGGCCGCTACTTTTGCGCGGATGTGGAAAGTTTGGAACCCCTGGTGTAGAGGGAGGTGTCTCTCGTTGCCATGACCTTGGTTGGGGGGCAAGAGAGGTGTTTCATTTTCCAGGGTTGCTGCTTGGCAAGCAGGAATGTCACTGGGGATAAAGTTAGACTGGGCTGGACTCCCCAAGCACTCGCATCTCCAGACAGCTCAGTCCTGGCCCTTTAAACCCCTTGTTGACCCTGACCTTTGAGGAGTTGCCTGAAGCAGCCAATTGCCTGTGCCCACATGCATGTCTGGCCCCCACAGCTATGTGGGCAGCTTGCTGTTTGGCAGAGCCTTTCCCGGAGCTGGCCTGCTCTGCCAGGTTCTCTGCTGACTAGGTAACCTCAGGCAGGTCACTTCACCTCGGGGTGACTCAATTCCTCACCTTAAACGAAGGATGACTGGCCTGCCCGGAGGGTGAAGAGGTCACCAGGGCCTAGCAGGTCATCAGCACACTCACTCTTGAAATTACCCCGCAGCGTTTCAGGTCCAGGATGGGAGATGAGATGAGAAACACCCAGAATTTATCTTTCAAGATGAACAGTCCTATCCTAATAGGATTCCAGTGGTCTGTGGTGGGGCAGCAGTGGGCAGCATGCCTCTGGCGGCCAGAGGCACAGATAAGAACCTTCTCACACTGCCCTTCACTGCCCCAGGAAGGAACTCTGTGTTGTCTGCCCCATCTCATCGCTAGAGATAAGAGCAAAGAAGCTAAGGAAGCAGGGAAGTTTCCAGAGACCTCATCTTAGGGTTTGAACTCATGCCTGAAAGTGCTGGTCCCCTCTTGACTCTTCCCTGAGCCAGGTCAGCATCTCTTGCCCCTAAATCCACCATCCTTTGCCCCCAACAGTAGGAAATAACTGCCCAGCTAGAAGCCAAGAGCCCACGCATGAGTGCTCTGTGGGGGTTGTGCACCAGGTTCTAGTTATTTATCTGCATAGCTTGCCTCTTGCGAAATTCTTCCCCACCAGGACTCTCCCTATAATATTCCTCTACTCCCTCTGACACCAACATTTCCAGCACATTCAATGTATCGAGTAAATCCACTGCCTTACTCTCAGGAGGCATCATCTTGTCTACAGGAGTCCCATCCAAGGCACAGTCTAGGAGAAGGGGCTGAGGAACAGTGTAGAATGGGGGCACCCAAGAGAGTGGCTGCTCTGGGAGGGAGGAGTATCGGAAACAAGAGCAGAATGGATAGACGTTCCACCAAGCAGAGTAACTGTGGAGAGCCAGAGTTTCGGCAAGAACAAAAGGGAGCCATTGGGAACATCCCGCCAACCCAGACCTCCTCATTCATCATCCACAACAGGACCAGACCACAGTGCAAGCTGGGGGGGGGAGGGGACGTGGTTTCCATTTGTAGACAGCAACATCTGTGTAGACTGACGTTGACTAGAATTTAACTATCAGGCTTGAAAACCCTGCTATCAACCTGTGTCTGCAAGACAAATATCAAATAGGCTCAGACTAGACCCAGAGAACTCTGGCAGGGAATGTCTTCCCGTGGCACATGCCCACACACATCTTAGCTTGCAGGGCAAGTCATGTGCCAGTTGCCCAAGACCAGGATGTACTGACCAGTGTGTGAGCACTGATGGTTAACACCACCCCAAACCTGCATCTCAGTGGTGGCCGAGAGCTCCATAATGGAGCATTTATTTGTCTCCATGAAACAAATCAGTGCTCCTTGATGCCTTCTTTTCCCTTATTCTTCATTTTGTTTTGTTTGGGGGCCAAACCTGGCTGTTCTTAGGCCTTATTTTCGACTCTGTGCTCAGGTATCACTCCTGGCAGGACTCAGGGGACCATATTTGGTGCTGGGGATCAATCCCAGGTTGGACACATGCAAAGCAAGTGTCCTACCCACTGTACTATCTCACCAGCCCCTTCTTCTCCCTTCCTGAGGTAGCACTGTACTACCCAGTCATGCCTGTTATGGTGACACTTTTGTTTCTGGGAGATGAAGAAAATAATTTTGGTCACATAGAAGTCTCATCTAATGGTCACAGTTGCAAGAAAGCTGCTCTATTATCACAAGCAGACTGTTTATAGAATATTCTACTATATTTTATCATACTGATCAAGGAATCCTCTCTATTATTCCTTCTAGCTTCTTTCTGGTAGCTATATTTACTTACCCTCAAAATACCAGACTATATTTTCAAAGCTATGGGTTTCTGGATTATCTTGAATCAAATAAGGTGAGTGGATAGCACTCTCTTGCCATGTTACTCTGGGTACTTCCATTGCCTGTTCTGAGTAATAGCTGGTTTTGCAAGCACACTGCCTCTCAGACTTTCATAAATCCCCAGAAGGCATCTGTAAATCTTAGCTAAGTGTTGACACGTTTTTGTTTAGTGATGGTGTTCTGATGGACTTACCACATCTTGTGGCCTTCAACTTATTCCCACAGAGCACATTTTCAGTTTATACTGAGATATATCTGTCTGGTCTGAGAATATAAATCAAAGGGTGAGTGCATGCTTTGAGGCCTGGTTCAATCCCTAGCACCACGTGGGCCCGTGCCAGGAGTCATCCCTGAGTACCACTGGGTGTGGCCAGAAAAGGAAAAAGAAAAGATATTCCTCACTGGTGGAGGGATAGGTATTCAATAATTGATGACTGAAACTCAAACATGAAAGCTTTGTAACTGCATCTCACGGTGATTCAATTGAGAAAAAAAAAAGAAAGAATGAAAAGATATTTCTGTCTCAGATAGTGATTCCCAGCATCTGTGACATCAAACAGAGGTAGCCTTTTTTCCTGTCTGGGGCAGGGGTGATCTGTGGCACCTCAAGTTCCAATGTTTCATTTTGTTCACATAAAGAAAACAGCTGAAGTGTTGTAAGAGAAATTGGGATTCTTTGGTGGCAGAAACGTTTTCAAGTCACAGCTCTGTCCCTTAGCAGAGTGACCTTGGCAAAACATGGCCTCTGGGTCAGCCATGTTTCCCCTCTCAAGGTCAGGGGATGGACAGGGGAACTAGCCCATGGTGGTCACTGTCACTGTTCTAAGATTCAGGAACGTGACTGGGGAGGATTCACATTGAACGCCCCACCCCCATGAGAGGGGAAGGCCAGCTTCTCCTCTCCATCCTGTTTCGCCTGCTAAAGTCACCAATGCAAACAGCCCTCAGGCAACATGTTGGTGCTCTGTGTCTACACGTCCAGCAGGCCAGCCTTCCAATAGAGAATGCAGAGTACAGAAAGCGCATGCCTAGAATGTTTGAGTTTTGCAACAGTTTGTTTTTCAGGGGGTCCAGGATCCTCCTGACAGGTTCCACCATGAGAGGTCTGTCTTGATCTGAAATCAGAAGTGTTTTTCCCAGCTAATGATACACAACGGGGTTGGGCTCCACTTCAGGGGTGTCTCATTCCACCCAGTGTGATTATTACACAGTCACTTTCACAGGAGAGACACATTGCCAGGCCCCAGTGCCATTTCATACATTCTAGGACAACCAGAACAGCAAAGGCCTGGACCACTCAGTGATGGAGAGAATGAGGGACCCTGAGCCTCCAGGAGCGTCCAGCAGCTCAACTCCTCCTGGTTGACCCTGTGGCAGCTTCTTCTGTAAGTTAAGCTTACTCCTACCTGAAGTCCAGAAGTTTCATACCCAAGAGAAATGAAACCTCTTGGTTCTTCCAAAATATATAGAAGACCATGCACAGCAGACGAATTAATGAAAGTCAAAGATCTGAAGCAACCTAAGCCTTTGTGAATAGAAGAACAGAGTAGCAGATACGGTATTCTCAACGTATGGGATGTTGCTGAGCAATAATTAGGGGAAAAGCGAATGATATCCACAGCAACAGGAATGAATATTGAAACTACTGAGGAGCTGGGGGTACATATCTCAAGTGGTAGAGCAGAAGCCTTGCACGCGCAGGCCCCCCAGGTATAGCCACGGTGACCTTTGAGTATACTCCCAGGTCTGACCACTGCTCTCAAAGGGCTGGAGAGCTTGCTTTGCATGAGGGAAGCCTGATTCAATCCCCAGCACCATCAACCAAGCACTACTGGGAGTGACCCCACCCCCACCCCAACATTTAGTCAGGAGTAGCCTCTTAGCACAACTGAATGGGGTACCCCTGACTAGCCAGCTGTTGTGACTCTGGACGTTACTTTACCTTTCTAAGCTTTGGGGGAAGTTTGGGAGTGACACTGGTTCCTGCAGGTAAATGTGTGTAGGATAACACTTTTTCTCTTTCCTGCCTAGCCTTAGGTAGTTTAGGTTTATTGGGTGCTCCCATCACAGTGCTCCCATTCCTCTGTGTTTATTTGTAACTTCTTTCTTTGTGCTCTATTGACTTGTGAATATTTTCTCTTCTCCCTAAGTCCTTTGCATGATTTATTCAGAGCAATGTCCTTTTTGTATGGACACAAGAAGACAGCATATGCTATGCTTTTGTAATGTAACTCTCAGTGATATTTTCCTCCTGGGCATCTGTTCTCTCACCTAAGCCTCAGCTGCCCTTACTTCCTAGCACCCCCACAGGCAGGGTCCCAATGAGGAACTGGATGGAACCAGGGCAAGCGGTAAGCTTTGTGCTACCCTGGCATCGAGATGGGCTTGGGCAAAGCGCCATAATGCTTAACTATAAGAGCTTGGTCATGTACAAATGCTGTCATGATCCAAAAAGTAGTAACTAGATTCGGACCCTGCTAGGGTTAGGAACGATTAATCTGGCCTGAGCACTGTAGTCTGAGTCTGTGGCAAGATGTTCCCAGGAGGGCTGCCCTACAAGCCTGAATGTTATCTCTTAGTGTGACCATACAAAACTAGTATTGATGATGATAGAATTATTGGACTGAGGAAAAGAGAAAAACACCTTAAGGGGCATTTTGCTCTTGGGCAGTCAGGAAGGGCTTTGGAACACCCTAGGTGGTGTTCCTTTTGAACCTGGTGGGCCCTCAGGAAGGGCTTTCTTATGCTGATTTTGCTACCTGACTGAGTGCGGTGTCAGCCCAGAGTGTGAGGAAGTGGGAGAGTCTAAAGAGTTGGAGAGAGAGAGCAGGGCAGCATGATGAACCGTGGAGAGGCTAGCAAGGGGGACCGAGAGAGAAGAATGTAGAAGAATACAGGAGCAGGCACGTGGAGAGAGAGAGCCCAGGCTGCAAGATGGAGCGCCGAGAGATGAGTGGGAGAGACAGAAGGAGGCAGAATTAAGAGGCAGTGAGAGACTAGAATGGGAGGCTCAGAGGGACTCCAGCAGGCGCATGGGGACAATGGAATAAGTGGCAACTGATCAATCAACCCGGCTTGTCACTCGTTTCATCCACCATCTGCCCCATGGCCCAGGCCGCCCCGTCTGGGTGAGTGGCCCAGGGCAGCCCGAAACCCGGGCGGCTAGGGGAAGAGTCATTGGGGCCTCTCCCTGGTCGCCCCTCAAAGATTTTTTACAATTGTGAAGACAAATGTTAAAGCCCAGTAGGAAATGAGCTTAATGTGGGTCCAGGCATTTGAAAAGCGAACCATTTTCTCTACCAAATCACATTTGAGTGAGCAACATTAAAATCCTAGCTCTGGCTCTGATGCAGCTTATCTTGTTCAAGTGCTATGATTATTAGACTCACGGGGAAACTTACCTAGAAACAGACAGTAAGAAGTAAAGAAAAGGGGCTGGAGCGATAGTACAGCGGGTACGGTGTCTGCCTTGCACGTGGCCAACCCGGGTTCGATTCCCAGCATCCCATATGGTCCCGCAAGCACCGCCAGGAGTAATTTCTGAGTGCAGAGCCAGGAGTGACCCCTGAGCATAGCCGGTGTGACCCCCCCCCCCAAAAAAAAAAGAACTAAAGAAAAGAGCTGGCAGGTATCACCACTTTGCCCCTTTTCCTGTTGTGTTTCTGATTGAACCCCCTGGCACCCTGTTTAAAAAGAGCAATTCCATTCTTGATGTGGGTCTGGTGACCAGGAAGGAAGAATCCTAGCAAACCCACAGGTGGATGTTGAACTTACTTGCTGTGTTGTATGCAGGGAGGTTGAGGGATCTGATGAGCAAACCAAGAACACCCTTGAGCAGCAGAAGCAGCACCACCTGCAGGCACCTTCCCAGTCTGATGGCAGAATGAATGAGGCAAAAAGTGACTGGTTAGGCCTTCAGGCAGTGGCATCATCAAGTGAAACAACGCTTTTTTAAAGCAACCCCATCTTCTGAAGAGTTGAGGGACTGGAGCGATAGTACAGTGGGTAGGGCATTTACCTTGCATGCAGCCAACCTGGATTTGATCCCCGGCACCCCCTATGATTTCCTAAGTTCCTCCAGGAGTGACCCCTGAGCACAGAGCCAGGAGTAAGCCCTACACATTGCCAGGCGTGGCCCCAAAACAACAGCAGCAGCAACAAGAGTTGAAAACTATTTCTAGAAGGCTAGAGAGATACACTACAGTGGGCAGGGCACATGCCTCGCCATAGTTGATCCAAGTTGGATCCCAGGTACCACTTACAGTCCCCTGAGCACTTCTGGGAATAATTCCTGAGTTCAGAGTCAAGAATAAGCCCTGAGCATCGCCAAGTATGGCTCCAAAACACACAAACAAAAAGCACACACAAAAAAAACCCTCCTGACCAACTATGCTGGCCCCATTTCCAACGCTTCCTCTCTCCTTCCCTCCCTCTTTCTCTTTCTCTTTCTATCTCTCTTATAACCAAAGTTATGAATTTAATAGTATTTGTTTCTGGTTTTTTATTATACTTTCTCTTCATCTCTTCATTTACTTACGTAAGTATGTTCATATAGAAGGAGCTATTTTATTTATTTCACTTAAATAATCACTTAAAATAAATATTCTTAAAATACATATTAAAATAAATTAAATAAAATAAATATTTTATTTATTTATTTTTCTTAAATTTTCTTAAAGTTTTCTTAAAATAAATTAAATAAAATAAATATTTTATTTAATTTGTTTTTCTTAAATTTTTATTAGTGAAACACCATGAGGTACAGTTGTAGACTTAGAAATTTTTGTGCTTGGCTTTCAGTTATATAATGATCGAATACCCATCCCTCCACCAGTGCCCATTCTCTACCACCACCAGTCCCAGTATCCCTCCCACCCCCCCATCCCCCCATCCCACCCTACCTCTGTGGCAAGGCATTCCCTTTTGTTCTCTCTCTCCTTTTGAGTGCTGTGGTTTGCAAAAGAGACATTGAGTGGCAATCTTGTTCGGTCTGTAGTCTACTCTCATCACGCATTTCCCATCCGGAGAGGAACCTCCCAACACCCTTTATTTAGTGCTCCCTTCTCTATCTGAGCTGCCTTCCCTAGCGTGTGCGGCTGTCCTCAAAGCCATGGAGTAATCCTCCTGGTACTTATCTCGGCTATTCTTGGGTGCAGTCTCCTATTTTGTTACTTTATGTTCCCCAAATGAATGCAATCTTTCTATGTCTGTCCCTTTCTTTCTGACTGTTTTTGCTTAGCATGATACTTTCCATGTAGTACCATTTGTATATGAATTTCATGACTTCGTCTTTAGAAGGAGCTATTTTACTTTGGAGATTTTGTAAGCAAATGGTTCCATATTCTATATATGATTGTATAACTCTTTTGGTTTGGACATCACATCCAGCAGTGCTCAGGGCTTACTCCTGGCTCTGTGCTCAGGGATCACTCCTGGTGGTGCTTGAAGGACACGTGTGGTACCGAGGATTGGACCCATATGGGCTGCTTGCAAGCACCCTTACCCACTGTGCTATCTCGCTGGGACTATCCAATTGCTTCGCTGTTCTTCCTTCAGCTCAGCCTTAAACCACTGAATGGCATTTGGCCTGTGGTTGGCCACATTTATGATGATGATCCCAATAAGCTAGATCACTTCACCTAGGTGTGTAGTGGGCTATGCCTTCTAGGTTTATGTGGCAAGAGTGTGACGTTCACACAACAGAATCCCTAAGGACACTTTCCCTCCCCTATCTGCATTATTCAGCAGTACATGATTGTTGGTTTAGATTTCTCCCGTCTTGTTAACTGCCGTGTATTATTCCATTCATGACTGTTTCATGGTGTACCTGACTGTTGCAGCACTGATTGCTTCTTTGTTTACCAGGAGGACAGGGTGACTCTATCCCCATGTCATGTTGCCGGGGTTCCCTTTTCATACTAATTCTCAATTCCCTATGGCACAAGTATCCCAAACTCCTGCTAGAACTATGGAGAGCACCTGCTTCCCCACAACCTCCAGTTGATCTGATCAGACTCAATGTTACCCTTCTGGTTGGCAGGAAGCATTGGTGCACTCATTGCTGTCTCTGGTGCCGGTGATATAAAAACTCTGCATATGTAGTAATTTGGATATTTATGTTTCCTTTTCTGCATATTGCTCTATCATCCTCTATGTAATTCTGTTTTTCCTAGTAATGATTTATGGCTCCTGCGATCAGATAGAGATGCTCAAATTTCTTTTTAGATGTTATAATTTGTATTTATTCCACATCTATATGAATATCCTCTTGGTTTCTGTTTAGTTCACTGCTTTGAGGTAGCAGTCTAATTTCATTCTTTTACTTCTGGGAGAGACTGACTTCTGGCCTGGCCTACGGAATAGTTCCTCTTTTCCTTACTTATTTCTTACTTATGGTACAATAATACCTGTGACTCTCTCCTGTCTCTGAGTCCTCAGTCTCTGCAGTAATTTCACACTGCTGGGAATTAAATATCTCTGCAGTAATTCCACTGCTCATGGTATTTAAATAAATGCTGGCGAATCTCATGTGGTTGACTTATTATGCAGCGACTGGAGGTAATGAATATTATAAAAGATTTATAATGAATATTGTAAAAGATTTGGGAATGTGAAAACCATGTAACAAAATAAGTAAAAACATATAAAGTAATAAGTAAAAAGATGAATATAAAATGTTACATAGACTTTAAGTAGGAACAAGGACTGAAATGAACTAGAAGGATAAAAGGAGTTTAATAGGAAAGTTAATGCAATTCATGTCTTTCTTTTTACTTATTTTGGTGGGAGGCACCCCCAGCGGTGCTCAGGGAGTACTCCAGGCTCTGTGCTCAGGGGTCACTCCTGGTCGTGCTCTGAGGACCACATGTGGTACCAAGATTGAACACTGACCTCCTTGCATAGTATGCATGTTAGTCCTCTGCACTGTCTTCTGAACCCATCTGTATCTTTCTGTTTAAAGTTATTATAACAGGAGCTGGAGTCATAGTACAGCAGGTAGGGCATTTGCCTTGCACACAGCTGACCCGAGTTCGATCCCCGGCATCCCATGTGGTTCCCCCATGCACTGCCAGGAGTAATTCCTGAGTGCAGAGCCAGGAGTAACCCCTGACCATTGCCAGATGTGATCCCAAAAAAAGCAAAATAAACATTTTTTTAAAAATAAAGTTATTATAACATTGTTTCTATAATGAGATTTCCCCAGCATTCCCCATTCAGAGGCCTGGTGTGACTCTATGCCACTCCACGGGGCCCCTGCTACGCTATTCATAACACCTGCCTTCTCTCTGTGGTTCCAGATAAGACCTACCTGGTCGACCTGAGCAACGAGCGAACCATGTCGGTCACCATCGAGCCGCGGCCCATCAGACTGAGCCGCAAGTTTGTCCCTGGCTGCTTCGTGTGTCTGGAGTCCCGGACCTGCGGCACCAACATCACCCTGACCCCAGGCTCTAAACACAAGATCTCCTTCTTGTGCGATAACCTGACCCGCCTGTGGATGAATGCCGAGAAGACCCTAAGTTAGTGTTTGTGGGGTCTTCTCGGTGGGGGGCCTGGGGAGATTGCAGCTATCAGGATGAGGAATATGCTTTGCAGTGACAGCTTAGCACAGGCAGCAGTGTGGTCCTTGCCCCACACCTGCCTTTCAGTTCGGCTCTCTGGAATAATCCTGCCCTCGGATTTCCTCCCAAAGCCTCGCCTGGTCACTCCCTAACATGCCCCCCACACTTTCACTACATCCTTCTCCCCGTGGACTAGAGCTTGCCAAACTTTGGCTTCCTTTATTTTTTCTCCCTTTATCCCTTAGCTATGACAGACAGGTGCTGATTATATAACAAATAGATCAGTGTTCACCTTCCTGCTGGGCCACCAGGATCTCTGCCATACTTGCATCTTGCCAATCTTGAGGTCCATTTCTGCCCAGAGCCAGCTCCCCATGGATAGGACAGCAGAGCCCCAAGGAGGGAAAACAGTTCTGCCCACAAGGCATTTAGCATCCCAGAAGCAGATTCCCAGAAGAGAGAAAAGAACATTTGACTCTAAATACTCATACAAGTCAGTCGACTAGCCCATAAAACAGTAAGAACCTGAGTGAGCAGGCAGACTAGAATGGAGTCTCTGGGGGCCAGGAGTAGGGCGGAGAGGGTGGGGGAGACCAGAGAGCCAGAGGGAAGCCCCTGACCCATCCACGTGCCTGCATGGCCAACACCACCACCTCTTTTCCAGGCTGCTTGGACCACCGGTACTGCTCCAGGAAGTCCTACTCACTCCAGGTGCCTTGGGACATTCTCCAGCTGCCTGTACAGCTGCATGACTTCTCCTGGAAGCTGCAGGTGCCTGAGGACAAGCTCAGCCTGGCACTGGTACCGACCCAGAAGCTACAGCAGTACACGCATGAGCGGCCCTGCAACACTAGCTTCAGCTACTTCGTCACTAGTACCGCCCCTGGTCAGAATCTGCATTTTGGTTCCTTCTGCTCCGGAGGCTCCATCGAGCAGATCCAGGTGAAGCAGAACATCTCCGTGACCTTCCGCACCTTTGCCCCCACCTTCCAGCAAGAGGCGCTTAGGCAGAGCCTGACCGTGTCCTTTATCCCATACCTCAAAGGTAAGAGGCTCTGGGGTCTCCCACCATGTACTGTTGTATTCATTGTCAGTTTCCAGAGATGGCATAGAGGGACTGGAGAAATAGTACAGTGGGTAGAGCGCTTGCCTTGCACGTGTTCGACCTGGGTTTGGTCCCCAGAATCCCTTATGGTCCCTCAAGCCCACCAGGAGTGATCCCTGATCACCAGAAGTAACCCCTGAGCACTGCTGGATGTTACCTGAAACACCTCTCTCCCTCCCCATACAACGCCCCCCACAAAACTGCAAAAAAAAAGAGAAACGATTCTGGCAACAGGAGGCCCTGGTTGGGAAGTGGTCGAATAAGTAAACAAGTTCCAAGTTATTTTTGGAAACAGACAAGACACAAATGAGAATGTGCCTCATTTCCCCAGTCCTGGATCTTTAAGGTAGTGACAGAAGATGTTTTATGCACAATTCAGAATGCAGAGGAGGTGAAGAAATTGTAAAGCAGACCAGGGTGTTTGCCTAGCATGCAACCAACCCAGGTTCGATTCCTGGCATCCCATATGGCCCCTGAGCACTGCTGGGTGTGGCCCAAAGACATGTGTGTATGGGTGTGTGCGCGTGCGCACGCGCGCACGCACACACACACAGTGTTCAGAGAACAGTTCCATTGCATTAGAGACCATTGTAAAGTTGACCACTGTCTGTACTATACTGTACTGTCCTCTCGTTGTTCATCGATTTGCTCGAGTAAAGTTGACCAAGATCTTTATTTGAGGTTAACTAGGTCCTTTGTTGTGGACAGGAAGGCCATCATCCAGCCCTCAGATGAATTATGGTCAGGCCAGGCTGACTGATGTTGACAGGATTAACCAGAGAAACTCCTTCTGGGGAGTCTTTGAAAATAAATAATACTCATTCTTATCACTGTGAGATGATGGCCTTTTTCAGGTCAGGAATGGGTTCACTGGTGTATCAGAAGCACTCTTGGCCTTATAGCTACAGCATTTATAGTGATGGTGACCTCTAGAACCAAAGTTGATTATCTCCCTGTCCCTCCAGGAAGTCGTGAGCTGGTGAGTGTCCGTGAGTTGGGAACCTCCGAAAGGCCGCTGCGATGACCATTGGTGTAGCCAGCTGTGCTGGGTTTTACTCATTGTCTTGTTGCTATTGTTGTTGGGGTCTTTTGTTTTTGAAAGACCTGAGTGTCTCATCTGACCAAGATTCTACTTCCGTGCTGACCAGTGCAGCAGCCACTGGCCACATGTGGTGATTTCAATTTCAGTTAATAATAAGGAGAATGGGAAATTCTATTTCTCATCACACCATGCACATTGCCGGGCTTTGACTGATAGCTGTGGTGGTGGCTGCTCCCCAGTGCCGTGTAGATGTTGAAACCACTTTCCTTCATCACGGAGACTGGACAGTGCACTTGGGTCCTTCCCCCTCGCCTTTGCCCTCCACAGAGGTGAAACCCCAACTGTGTGACTTCTCTTTTCTTTCCTGCAGATGAGGGTGTTATCACGGTGACCCCAGACACGAAAAGCAAGGTCTACCTGAGGACCCCTAACTGGGACCGGGGCATGCCGCCCCTAACCTCAGTGTCCTGGAACATCAGCGTGCCCCGGGACCAGATGGCGTGCCTGACTTTCCTCAAGGAGCGGAGCGGAGTGGTGTGCCAGACAGGGCGCACCTTCATGATCATCCAGGAGCAGCAGACCCATGTTGAGGAGATCTTCAACCTAGAGGTGGACGCGTTCCCCAAGCCTAGCTGCTACCATCGCAGCTTCTGGGTCAACATCTCCAACTGCAGCCCTGTGAGCGGCAAACAGCTGGACCTGCACTTCTGGGTGACGCTCACCCCGAGAACCATGAGTAAGAGCCTTCTGCAGTCCCGAAGGGACATCGGTGGGCCACAAATCGGAGCAGGCTGAGGAAGTGAATCCGAATACAGGCTTTGGGTCCTGGCTGTCTGGACATTCATAATGCTGCATGGCCAGCCGTGTCAGAACTCAGTAGCTTCAGAATAGTCGTGTGCCACTGCACGTAGATGAACCAGGCAGTTCTGCATAGCGCAGGGCTCTTCAGAGCTTACCCTCCCTGACACCTCCCAAGCAGCAGGCTGGCTAAAGGGCTTAGTGATCCTGGCAGGACACTCTCTCTCAGAGTCCAGCCAAGAGCAGCTGTGATAACCGGGCTGAGCCCCCGGTAGAGGCGGAAAGAGCCACAAGAGACTGGAGAAAATACACAAGTTCTTCTGAGGCGTAGGTGAGGAGCTCAGCTGTGTGAGCTAGACAAAGGCACTCCATCTCTTGGTGGGAGGAGCTGCAGGGTCACATCATAAAAGACATGGTTGGGGGCTGGAGCAATAGGACACAATGGCCATTTTGTTTGCTCACAATCCCATGAGTCAGGAATCGCAACAGGGCACAGTTGGTGGCTCATCTCTGCTCTAAGATACTTGGAGGGTGGCTGGGATAGCTTACCTGAGATGGGTGTCTTGAGCCCCGCTGCCAGCTCTTGACTTGGTTCCCTGGCTTCTTATCCCCGATTCTCCCCATGGCCAATTTGGGCTTCTTTTCAGCATGCTCTCAGCACAGTCAGACCAGCACACTGGCTGGCTTCTCCTGAGAGAGTGCTCAGGTGTTAAACCAGGCCGAGATCTCCCCAGAGGAATCACACAAAGACAAGTTGTGATGCAATAAGCAAAGGGTCTTTATGGGCTAGCTCGAGCTAGGGTCCAAGTCTCATCGAATGCAGTGAGTGGAGTCTTGACAAGGACCCTGACTCCAAATCACAAGCAGTTTATATAGGGTTCAGAGTTAATAGCGGTTTATATACTGATCTATTTTTAGCATTGCCCTGTTACAACAGTGGTCAGCAATTAGCAGGTACCAGTAACAGTTTAGGGTTCTTTCCAAGAAGGGTACGGCGACCCCTCATGACTGGCCAGATCCAACTACCCAGTTTCTTTTCTAGGTAAATTGCTGAATTAGGAGTTTACCAGAAACTGCAAGTCCTGCTCTGGGGAAACAGAAACTGAGGTCTAGTTGAGACTTAATGTTAGCTGCAGCTTGTCATGGTATCAGTTTCACCCTCACATAAGCTTGCCACCACTCCTCTCAGAGGTTAGGCCTGGAATGGACTGACCAGACTCCAGAGAAAGGAAATTCGGCTCTCCCAAAGTGAGGGGCAGGGTGGGAAGGAGAGCCTCCTGCAGCCATGACTCTCAAGATAACTGTCTTCTCTCTCCCTCACAGACCTGATGATTGTCATCTTCACTGTGGTGGGAAGTGGCGCCTTATTGCTGTTAACCCTTGGACTCGTCATTTGCTGTGTGAAAAAGAAGTAGGTGGACACTCCTGGATGCCTCCGGCCCATTTGACACTCCAGAATGAGGAGTCATTCTGGAAATAACTTTGTCCCATTTCCAGGAAGCTTAGTGCTGGATAACATTGCCAGAAGCAAGTTACACTTAAAGAAAGGAAAATTCCCTTACCTGGGGTGGGAAAAGAAACCCCCTCAAACCAGGAGACCTGTGTGGGGCCGAGTTGGCCTTATCCCAGCACTGTCTGAGGAAATGTCCACTGCCTTCCCATCAGAGTCTGGGGAATAGTCCAGCTGTGGGCCTCAAAGGGGATCCTTGGCAGAATTGTCTGTGGGTCCCACCAGGCCAGGCCTCTCCCCATGCACCATCCCTTTTCCTAAGGGAAACTGGCACATGTGGTCCAGCTGGTTCTCCCGTTTCTTAAACTGTCCGTGATGTGTGTGCTCAGAGGCCTTCAGACAAGCGTCAGAAAGCCAGCCCTGTGGGCAAGAGGAAAGCCCAGCTGCCTGACCCAGCCTTCAATGCCACCCCCTCAGGCTGGCAATATCCGTTTTATGAAAACAAGGTGCTGACCTCTTTTATTCAGTACAAGCTGCCTCCAGATTGTATCAGTTCTGCTTGTATTTCTGATGGAAGCCATGGAGAGAGAATCTTTGTTTCTTTGTATGATGGGATCTTCTGAAAAATGTACACACACATTTTTATAACATTTTGTTTGCTCACCAAGCCATGAGCAAACAAGTGAAGTTGATCAGTGATGAGAGTGTCTAGGCACATCTTATTGGGTGAGGAAGGGCCAGCCTGCCACGAGCCCTTTCTGTGTGAAACAGAAGTGCAGAGTGGTGGGCAGCAGAACATCCTATTTCTTGAGTGAGAAATTTCTAGTTGGAGTGGGCAGTTGGTGGGCAGCTGAACGGGACGACCTGGTACTAGCTTCCTCATCGGGAGGGTGCTGGGTCCAGGGTGGGTCCAACTCTCACATCTATCTCTAATCCCCCAATTTCAGCCTGAACACAGCAGCCCCCAGCCTTGCCTGGGGAAGGCCACCCGCTTTGGTTTACCCCAGGTAGGATCTGCAGAGGGAACAAGGTCTTTTGAACTTGTTTGCTCCATCAGTGTTTCTGTTGGAGAGTCTGTTAGGCACCAGAAACCAGGCAAGGCACTGGGAATACAATAAGACATGGTTTCTTCTTCCTTTTCTTTTGGGGCTCAAATGAACTAAAAGAGCTTCTGGAAGGGCCAGAGTGATAGTACAGTAGGTTTGGCATTTGTCTTATACACAGCCAACCCATGTTCTATCCCCAACATCCCATATTGTCCCCTGAGCACCACCAGGAGTGATTCCTGACAGCAGAACCAGGAGTAAGCCCTGAGCATCCTCCGGGTATGACCCAAAAGCGAAAAAAAAAGAAAAAAAAATTCTGAATAGTAAAAGCACTGGAGAGTCTCAGAGAGAAGACTTTGGAACTGTTTTACTGGCCAGAGAATCAGTGTTACAAGCTAAAAGTTCTGAATTTATTTTCATCGCCCAGAAAGTACAGTCAGTTCCATGATTAGTGACTCTCTAGCCTGCGTGCTGTGGGCCTATCATATCCATTGGGGTATTGTTCTCCATCTGAATCTCTGGTCAGCTCCCAGGCTGTCTTCCCCACCCAAAGCTTTGTTTTCCTGGGCAGGGAGCAGGAATGCCCATCCATGTCCCAGTTTCAATGAGCACTACAAGTCACATGTCATTGGTGGTGTTGAGGAGCTCTGCACACACGCATGAATTCTGTCTTCTTTTGAGATGTTTAGCCCTGCAGCCAGTCACTGCTGAAGGAGCCACAGTCTCCACTGATGCTCAGTTCTGTCCCAGACCCCGTATAAGCTAAGACTTTACTTTCCATCTCGAGTCTCGTGTTATTACCACATAAAATCTAGGCGCTTACCCCCACTTCAGAAAGGGACAGAGAATTAGCTCCGGGAAGGTATCAAGAGAGATGATATAGACGGTGGGCTTCAACAGGCCTCTGCCCGTCTCGGGTGGGCTGGGGTTTATGCTTCCAATAGAAAAGAAGGGCTATTAGATATCTCCCCCAGGATTGCACGTAGCAGCTCTGAAATGCACTCCTCACTCAAGCTTGAAAGATGCGCTCTGTAACACTGTGTCTGCACCTTGATGGTAGAAGGCAGACACTGGTCCCCTCTGAGCCTTCACTGGCTAAGTGGGCAGCTTGGGACAGACTGGTCAGAAGCCTGCAGGGACACACTGACCCATGCCTTAACTTCTCCTTTGTTCCCTTTCTCACAGCAGGAAAAAGAAGATACACAAGGGTCCAGCTGTTGGGGTCTACAACGGCCACGTCAATACCCAGATGCCAATGCAGCCCAAAAAGTTTCCAAAAGGGCGGAAGGACAACGACTCCCACGTGTACGCGGTCATCGAGGACACCATGGTGTATGGGCACCTGCTCCAGGAGTCCAACGGCTCCTTCCGCCAGGCAGAGGTGGACACCTACCAGCCCTTCCAGGGCCCCATGGGAAGCTGCCCTCCCTCCCCACCCCCCTCAGTCTCCAGGGCCCCGACGAAAAAGTTGACCCCAGATGAGCTATCCCCTGAGTCTGAGAGCGAACCTTATACCTTCTCCCACCCCAACAATGTGGAGGCAAACACGGGGACCACAAACATTCCCTTGCTGGATACCCAGGGGCCCGAGGAGCCCACACGATAATGTGGCTGCATGCCAGAGACTTTGCAGAAATCAGGTCCCGGCAGAGCCCTGAGAGCCACCTCGCCAGAGCTAAAGAAGAGGATTGGCCGAAGGAGCAGCTGGTTCTCCTGGACTCCACCAACCACTGCCCCATCCAGGAGGATTCACCCCGTGATGAGACTGATGAGTCGGAAACCATGACTTGTGAGCTGGCTACAATCATCACAATTCGTGTCCTTCTGAACTCAGGCCATCATGGAGGGGAGGGTGTGAGTCACCCCACTCACAGCGTGCCATGGATTTCGGGTTTGGAGTCGGACCTGGACCTATACCGGATGCTAATCCTTACTCCTAGGAGCCCTCACAGTGGGACGTTGCCCAGGATGCAATGACAAGTTTTCTTTCTGTTTTTGCTACTATTATTTATTTGCTCTTCATGTTTAAGACGTCGAGTGGATAACCACACAGCTGTTTCTTACCTGGCACAGTGACATCTGTTGCTAACTTATTGCTGGTGGTTTTTAACTTCTTCCGAACCCCAGAAAAGCCTGAGCTGGTGCCCTTGGACGTGGGACCAGTCTGCAGCATACCCAGTCAGGAGAGGATGTCTGTGTGAGCAGCACTGAGCACAGAGCTGCTTTCCTAGGAGAGTTCTAAGTGTTCTGCACTGGTCATCCACTGCAGAGGGTCCTCTTGGGTCCCCTTATCCTTAAATCCCTGAAATGAGAGCAATTTCTTTTAATTTCTGGGTAGACTTTTCCAGCTGCAGCCACATTTGGGCATTTAAACCAAAATTTGGAGGATATTTTCATCTCCTAAATTTTTTTCCAATGCCCCCAGGAGTGGCCCCCTGTATCGGTTTATTTTGCCCTATAAGGATGGCTGGCACTCCTGGTGGCTTGCAACAACACAGGTTTCTTGTATTGAGGTTCTGGTGATTAGAAGTGCGAAGTGGGTTTCCCGGATCTCAAACCAAGGAGTCGGCCAAGCTGGGCTCCTTCTTAAGAAGCTCAGGGGAAAGCCACATGCTCACCTTTTCCGCTGCTCCAGGCTGCCTGGTTTCCTCGGTTTCCGAGTGTTCCCAGTGACTGGTCATGATGCAGCATTGGTTTTCCAGTGGCTGGTCAGAATACAGCACTGGTTCTCCCCCTTCCCTCAATCTTCAGGGTTCCCACTTTTAGAAAGCCCCACCAGGAACCCAACCTGATCTCCCCAACTCAGGATCCTGATCCCTTTTGCCAGGGAAGAACATAGCGTGACCCATGGGTTCTGGGGCTTTCATTTAGCTTACAGAAACGTTTTAAGAATGAGTTTCTAGGACCAAGGAACTAGCACAGCAGTTAGAGCATATGTCTTGCATGTGTCTAACCAGGTTCAATCCCTGGCATCCTGTGGGCCTCACAAACATTTCTGGTGTAGGGGCAGAAAAAGAGAGAGATTTTTTTTTTCTTTTTGGGTCACACCCAGCGATGCAGAGGAGTTACTCCTGGTTCACGCACTCAGGTATTACCTCCTGGTGGTGCTCGGAGGACTATATGAGATGCTGGGAATCGAACCCAGGTTGGCCACGTGCAAGGCGAACGCCCTGCCCGCTGTGCTATCTCTCCAGTCCTGAGAGAGAGAATTTTTTTAAAAAAAAAAAGAAAGTTGTACATTTAAAAAAATCATATCAGAACTTCTAATATGTGAGGGAGCTATAGTACAGCGCATAGAGCACTTGTCTTGTACACAGCTGACTCAGGTTCCATCCCAGCACCCCATATGGTCCCCCGGGGCTGCCAGGAGTGGTTCCTGAGTGGTCCCTAGAACCAGAAATAAGCCCCAGGTACTGCCAGGTATGGCCCAGAAACCCCAAAAATAATAATAAAAATAAAGATAGAAAGAAGATCAGATATTGGGACTCACCGTCCCCTCACAATCACCAGCTGGTGCTGAGCAGAAACATCTCTTTACCTTTTTGTTTTGTTTGTTTGTTTGTTTGTTTGAAAGTCATGGAGACGGATGATCAATGCCTAGCAGGGCTGCTAGTCTTGTACTAAGGTGGGGATGTTTGGGATCCAGGACCCTTATTAACTGAGAAGAGGGAGTCTCCAGGCGGGTGTGTCTTTCAGGAAAGGTTTTACTCACATACAGCCTAGCTCCCTCGTGTTCCCAGCCTAGCCCCCTTGAGCATGGCCTTTACAGTCCTGGGGTCTAGGAAGAGGTGGACTGCGTTCCAGCTGGTCAGCACACAGCTTTGAACACTCGCCTTGGAAACAACCTCCCCCATGCAAAGCCTCTCCCTATCTCCTGACTTGGTGTCCTCTAAGAGCTCTTGAATTCTTTCCAGGAGCAAGGAAAATTCCAGTGGACTTTGTTTTGTTCCACCGCCCACCATGCTGCCTTTGGCACTTTTCCTCTCTGAAAGGCTGGCCCTGCCCAGCTACCCCTCTCTGTGAAGGATCAGAGACCATGGGGGCTCCTGCCCTCTGCTGAACTCACATCCTCATTGAGAACCTGGGTCCTCCATCCCTCCTGTCCCTGACCCACTCTCTGTGAGGCTCTGGTTTCCTCTCTGCAGCGGGCTGGTGGCCACCCACCCATCACCTTTCCTTCCAGAGACCTCAAACGGATTTCCTAGTTTCACACCTACACCTCCGTGAGCCTGCCACCCCCATGACATCCCACACTATTTTCTTTAAACCAGTTCTGAAGTCAGGCAAAGGTGCATGTGGAAGCCGCCTGGGGACCAGGCGTGGCCCTCTTCCAGCCAGGCTACACTCATATGTTGTGCTTCCTGCGTGCTCACCAGCAAGGCCGCACCCAGCTCTAGTGCTGGGACACTCAGCTTGGGGGAGGAGCGGGCCGAAAGTGTGAGTTTGTGCAACAACTGCTTGGTCAAGGTCAGAGACTGGTCTGTCTGCATCTGCTGCCCTGGAAGTAATTTATTTGTTGTAGATACATTTGAGATAACGTTTTGTTCATTTCCTACATTTTTTAAAAAAATAAATAAACAAATGCACCCCAAAAATGGACTTCCAGTTGTTGAACTGCTTTGACTGCTTGCCCCTGCTTTGGCTCAAGCCCCGCTTTGCCAGCTGAAGAACGTGAAGAACCGGCAGCCTGGGGGCTGGAGCGATAGCACAGCGGGCAGGGTGGTTGCCTTGCATATGGCCGACCCGGGTTCGATTCCCAGCATCCCATATGGTCCCCTGAGCACTGCCAGGAGTAATTTCTGAGTGAATGAGCCAGGAGTAACCCCTGTGCATCGCTGGGGTAACCCAAAAAGCAAAACAAAACAAAACAAAAAACTGAAAGCCTAAGCAGCTGCCATCTTTCTCACTGAAACAGCTCTGCACTGCCACTGGGTAACCAGGAGGCCGGGAAGTGTCAGTTCGATTCTTGTTGAGGTGATACAAGGTTTCGTGTGCTGGCTCCCAATTCTTGCCCCTTGGAGAGACCTGAAGCCCCACCTCACCACTGACCGCAGTCAAGCTCTGAGCCCAGTGCAGGTGCCCCCAACACCAGAACAAAGGATGGGAGGGAAGAGCCCAACGGACCCCAGCCAGTCACTATGCACTTGGCAAGGAGACCCCAGTGCATTGCAGACAGATGCTTCTGAAAGAAGTGCTTTCAGTGACTTGAGAACGTTTTCTCTCAAATCTGTCATTTGATCAGGACTCAGCCAGAATGGCTTTACGTGGTCTCAAGTGGGACTGTCCTACCAGAATCCATTTTCAGGATGATGGGATCACACAGGGTCAAGTTCATGCTTGCTGGGAGCTTGCACTCTTGTCTATAAGATGCTACACACACACACACACACACACACACACACACATATATTCACATGTACTCACTCAGATACTCTCACACATAGTCACACACAATCTCTCTCTCTCTCTCTCTCTCTCTCTCTCTCTCTCTCTCTCTCATACGGTGTTTAGGGCTTCATACAACCATGGTAGCTGGGTTCCAAGAAGCAAAAAGACTCCTGCCCCACCACGGGAGGTGTCAGAGTTTGGAGCCATCTTTAAGTGCTAGAGCAGGCTGCAGAGATAGAAGCCAAGTGTCCGTGCCCTTGACAGCTCTCTCTGGCATCTTTTTGGTTTGGTTTGGTTTGGTTTGGTTTGGTTTGGCCTTATCCGGCAGTGTTCAGGGCTCAGTCCTGGCTCGACACCCACCCTGGCGGGGCTCAAGGGACCATATGTAGTTCTGGAAACCACAAGCAAGAAAAGCACCCTTCTTGCTATACTACTCTCTGGCCTTCCCGCCTGCCTTTGTCCTTCACCCCCTTGTCCACATTTAGGCCATGTCCTGCTTTTCCCTTGCCCCTTCTCAGGCCTCTGGCCTCCTCTTTCTTGCACACAATCCATGCCTTCCAAGTGTCCTCTATTCTATGAAGAAAACACCCCAAATCTTAGTGGGTATCTCCCTGGTGCCAGGCCCACATTTTCAGCCACCCGTTAAAAGTGATCAGTTCCTTATTACTAGTGGTACCTAACATCTGATTACTCCAGAAGTTAATCCATCCCCCCGCTCCCCATTATCCCTTTCCATTTCAATGTGAATGCATTTCCCAACTGCTCCTTACTAGCTGGAGGTCTGGAATTGGGCTGTTTTCTTCACATGCCCACACAGTGGGAACTTGTGTGGTTGTTAATGGTTTTGGTCCTGAGGACCAAATTCAGGGTCTCACCCATGTGAGACACCTAGGCACAACAACTGAGCTACATCCCAGACTCTTTATTTTTTGTTAGTGAATCACTGTGAGATACAGTTACAAAATTTTCATGTTTGAGTTTTAGCCATACAATGATCGAACACCCATCCCTCCACCAGTGCATGCTCTCCACACCAATGTCCCCAGTATACCCACCCCTTTCCAACCCTCCCACTGCCTCCATGGCAGACAATTTCCCCCATACTCTCTCTCTACTTTTGGGCATTATTGTTTGCAATATAGATACTAAGAAACTATCATGTTTGGTCCTTTATCTACTTTCAACACACATTTCCCATCCCAAACGATTCCTCCAACCATCATTGACTTAGTGATCCGCTGTCTGTTCCAGCTACCTTCTTCCCCAGCTCATGAGACAAGCTTCCAACTATGGGGCAATATTCCTGGCCGTTGTGTCTACTGTCCTTGGGTGTCAGTCTCATACTATGTTATTTTATATTCCACAAATGAGTACAGTCATTCTACATCTGTTCTTCTCTTTCTGACTCATTTCACTTAGTATGATACTCTCCATGACTATCCACTTATATAAGAAAATTTCATAACTTCAGGGCTGGAGCAATAGCACAGCGGGTAGGGCATTTGCCTTGCACGCGACTGACCAGGATTCGATTTCCAGCAATCTATATGGTCCCCTGAGCACCACCAGGAGTAACTCCTGAGTGCAGAGCCAGGAGTAACCCCTGTGCATCGCCAGGTGTGACCCAAAAAGCAAAAAAAAAAAAAATTCATAACTTCATCTTTCCTAACAGCTGCATAGTATTCCATCGTGTAGATGTACCAAAGTTTCTTTAACCAATCGTCTGTTCTCGGGCACTCAGGTTGTTTCCAGATTCTGGCTATTGTGAACAGAGCTACAATGAACATATAGGTACAGATGTCATTTATACTGTGCTTTTTTGCACCCTCAGACATCCCAGCCTTTGAGGTCACATCTTCCTCTGAGATGCTTGGATTCTTCCCCTCACCCGGATCCAGAATATTGGACCTGATTTTCGTTTATCCTTGGCACTCATCCCAGGCCTTCTAGACTCTTCTCTGGCACCCCCACCCCCTTATTTCTCTCATTTCTTTTCATCTTGTGGCTCACTTGCTCTGAAATCTATCTTCAGCTTTGTCCCTGAGAACAAAACCCTCCTCTCCAGCTCACTGTCTGGCCATTTTCTCCTCCACGTCCCTCACCCAGCACACAGCTCCTGACCGGGTGCCCCAGCCCAGCAGGGCCCAAATTCCTGGGGTGCGTCACAGACACTACCAGTCTTATAGACCTTCATGCCACTGAACCTTGACAGTTCCCAGTCAAAGATAGCTCTTCCTCCCTCTTAGTGAAAAATCCCACCCGTGCTTCTAGTCCTGGAGCCTATTTCCTCTGGAAAAGCCTTCCAATCCCCCAATCCTCAGGATCAAAAACACTCTAAACTTGACTTCTATCCTTTGATGAATTTGACATTTGTACTTGCATGTCTTTTGCCTCCACGCGGGTACTCTACTCAGAAGTGAAGCGTCTTGTTTTGTACTTGGTTCATCTGCCCCAACCCAGCAGGTGCCCTAAAAGCTGCGTCTGTTACGTTAGAGACCTGTTGTTGTTGTTGTTGTTGTTTTACCAGCAATTACTTCTACTTAGTGTCATCCTTGAAACTGCAGAGGAAGG
Source organism: Sorex fumeus (assembly GCF_029834395.1). Taxonomy (NCBI): domain Eukaryota; kingdom Metazoa; phylum Chordata; class Mammalia; order Eulipotyphla; family Soricidae; genus Sorex; species Sorex fumeus. Next base: position 46,564,808 of record NW_026606129.1, on the reverse strand, counting down.
CAGAAATTAGAAGCCAGGCAAATATCTTGAGCTGGGAGCCCCTGACCAGCCCAGCAGCTTTATTTTAACTTCAATTTACTGAGAAGAGAGGGAGGCACCACTTAGAGAGTGGCCACTTGCCCAAGGCCACAGGCCCACAAGAGATGAGGTGTCTGCTGACTGCAGAGACTTTTGGGGCCTCTGCTGCTCTGTTCGCCAGAAGCCCCCACTTCTGAAATCCCAGATCACCTCATCCCTGAGCCCCCGTGCAAGCCTTGTCTGCCTGTCCTCTTTCCTTCCTCTGCAAGGAGAGAAGCCTTGTGAAGGAACCCTGTCCCCATCTCTATGCCCTCTCAGGCTTGGCAGCTCCTCTTCCAGGTCAGGGATCGCCCAGAATCTGGTGGCAGAGCCACTGAGCAAAGCAACCCCAAACCCTCCCGGCTGCTTCCAAATTCATCCCCACCTTCACTCCTGCCCCCAAGGGAAGGGGTGCATGTTTTATAACAGGACTCCAAGGTCACCTCAACCAATGCTCCACTCCAAAGACAAGCAAATACTTCCCTCCCTGGGGTTCAACGAACCCCCAGAAGGGTGTGGAGGATCTGCAAGGCTGCTCGTCGCCATTAAAGATGTGTGTGACCGGAGGCACAAGGACTTAGCACAGAGAGCCACCCGCTTGGAGCAGAAAAGCAAATGGACTATGTGTTAAACTGAGCCAGCATGCCTGCCCGGAGTGGAAAGGGTGTTGACCCACTCGCCCGCTCCTCTCTGGAAAGAAAGATGGCGGCCGCACGGGAGCCTTGTGGATAGCAGGTTTGAGCTGCGGCTGGGGGGGCGGCAGGGACCTCATGGGAAGGGGGGCATAATGGGCCGTCCTTCACGCTCGACCGAGGTCGCCAGCTGCCCCCCACGAGCGGCTCTCCGGCACGGCCACGACTCCAGAGCACAGAAACCAATCTCTTAACTATCTAACTTTTAATAGAAATTCTTCCAGGGTTAATAAGTAAAATAGCAGAAATCCAAAACCGTGCGACATCATTTTATTCTTAAACCAAGTTGTAGAAAGCAAATCATTTCACAACGCTGTTTCAGCATGTTTGATTGGGGGGGGGAGGGTCGTAAACTCTAAACAATAATTGTGCATCTTCTATCGAAACAATGTATCTAGTCAAAGTAGATAGAGTATTAACTAGAACTCATCTGCCTCACAGGAATTGGGAGGGGTGGGAGGTGGGGTTCTATTGGGGTTCGCGGTTAAAAATAAGTATTGGTAAAGGGAAATGTGTTTGATATTTACATGACTGAGACCTAAACCCGAAAGCTCTGTAACTTTTCCCACAGTGATTCAATAAAGAAATAAATTTAAAAAAAAATAAAGATGTGTGTGAGGAGAGAAGAACGTGTGGTACTCAGTCTCAGCCCTGATCCTTCTCTCCTCGCCTCTGGGCATACACAATCAGAAGCTGGGTCGCTCGTGCCCAACCCTGCATGAAAGTCCTGGCAAAGTCCTGGGCTGTGCTCCTGTGAGACCCGGACCACAAAGAAGCCTGAGAAAGGTACATAGTCAGAAGCCTATAGTAGTGATTCCTGTCCATTCTATAGCTGCAGGCTAGCGCCAGCCCAAGAACCACAGACTGAGAACCATTGGACTAAGCTGAGGAGAAGCGCGGGAAAACTTCGCCTTGCACCAGGCTGACTCAAGTTCAGTCCCTGGCATCACATATGGTCTCCTGAGCCGTGCCAGGGGTGGTCCTTCAGCATAGAGCCAAAAGTAAACCCTGAGTACCTCTGGGTGTGGGAGGATGGAAGGAAGGAAGGAAGGAAGGAAGGAAGGAAGGAAGGAAGGAAGGAGAAAATAGAGAAAAAGAACCCCTTATTCACTGCTAGTGGGAATGTTGATTGGTCCATACTTTACAAAAAGCAATATAAACACTTATCAAAAAAAAAAAACTAGGAATTGAGTTTCCAATAGACCTAAGAATTCTTGGCATCTACCCCAAGAGCCCAAAAACTATTCAGAAAAGAATTTGTGCTCCTATGTTAGTTGCAGCATTTTCCACAATAGCCAAAATCTGAAAATAACACAAGTGTCCAAGAAAAGATGGCTAGGAAAAGAGGCTATGGTGCATGTACACAGTGGAGTACTACTTGGCCATAAGAAAAGATAAAATCATGCAATTTGCTGTTATATGGATGGATCTGGAGCGTCTCATGCTGAGTGAAGTTAATCAGGAGGAGAGGGACTGATGCAGTATTCTCTCTCTCTTTCATATGACGAGATATTAAAGAAACAAAATAGGGGGATAACAAATGCCCAAAAGCAACAGAAACTTAGAACTGATCTTCAATAGGAAGCTTACCCCAGGGACATATTGGGGGGTGGATTTTGTGCACAGGAACAGTGGAAAAACAGACTCTGGTGGAGGGTGTGGTGCTGGAATGATTTATGTAAAATATATATATATATATATATATATATATATACCATTAACAATATTGTAAACCATTGTGCCTAAAATAAATTTTAATTTAAAAAAAGAGACATTCTTCATGCCATTATTTCCTTAGCTAGTGAGAAATCATCATGAAAATCATGGTACTGGGGACCGGATGATAGTTAAAGGGGTTAAGGCAGTTAACCCCTTTAAGTGCCCTTGCACAAATCTTGCTCCGCTTTGATGCCTGGCACCACATATAGTTTCTCAAGACCACCAGGAGTGATCCCTAAGCCAGGAGTGATCCCTGAGAACCTGAGCACCATCAAGTATGGCCCCCCAGAAAAAGAACAAAAAACGAACAATAGTCACTGTGTTGACATCAGAGAAATAGATAATAACAAAGGTTTAGTCCCTTGCCTTGCATGTGGCCTCTCTCAGTTTGAATCCCTGCACCTCCAAGAGTCATCCCTGAGCACAGAGCCAGGAGTATGCCCTGAGCACTGCCAGGTATAGTCCAACACTGTTTTAAAGTTTTATCCTGTCGTTATACACTAGAAAAATATCTCCAAAAAAGTGTGTGTGTGTGTGTGTGTGTGTGTGAATGTGCGCACGCACTTGTGTGTGTGTGTGTAAGAGAGAGAGAGAGAGAGAACAGGTAAAGTGGTAGCAGAAGAAAGGAGGGAGGAGGGCCTAGGTCAGTCTGTGTAATGGGGAGCAGATTTCCACACCTCTAACCTTGTCCTCCCCTTCTTCCCCTCCCCCTAACCCTGCATGTCCCTCTCATAATGCCCCAAACCCAGAGCCACTATCATCATCTAGATCCAGAAGCAGGAGTGGGGGGGGGGGGGGTAGAGGAAAGGCTCAAAGGGCTGGAGTGCTCTCTTTGCATGCAGCATCCCATCACCACCCGGAACGACCCCCAAGCCCAGCCCGGTGTGGCCAAAACCCCCTCCCCCCCAATAGCATGAACATAAGCTTTTATTTTTTTTTTAAAGCAGGCTTCCAATGAGAACCATTGTGTAAAGCAAATGCAACCCATTATAACATTATAATAAGATCTCAAGTCTGTAACTAGACTCATGGTTCTGGTCTGTGTTGTTTACATAATGGGCATTGATTAACCTCAAAGAACAATTTGCCACTGAAAGCCTGTGGATGCGACAGAAATGCAGCAGTCACAGGGAGGCCCAAGTGAACTCATCTGGACAATGAACAAGCTAATTGGAACTGCTTGTTCCTCTGGGAGCTTTCATCTGATTACAGAGGGCATCTTTGTTTTCCTCATTTTCAGCAAGGTCTGAATTTGTTGAAACTGAGGTCTCTTTAAGCCTTCCTTGTATGCATTTTCTGTCCTCTGGCCTCAATGAGGAAAAAAGGACCCCTCAGTGTTTTTCTGCCTGCACTCACTGGAGCCACTTCCAGGGCCCACAGTCTCTGAAAGGGATTTCTCAAACCTGTCTCCAAATTGCCAGAGCACTTATATCAAATGCAAATTCATGGACCCCATACACAACCACCGAGTCAGAATCTCTGGGGTTGCAGTGTAGCCGGCCTCAACAGCATTCCCAGTATGTGGCCAACTGGCTGAGCCTTTGCTGCTCAAAGGGCGCTGTGTTCCTTCATCCCAGCTGCTCCAACAAACCGAACACCAGTTCAGCAGTTATCTATGTCATTCACAGATCGTGCCTATGGTGCTGTTACCTAAAAAGTCTCACCGTTCGCAGAGGCATCCAAGTTTCTCTTCTGTTATCTTTTATGAGATTTAGAGTTTCACACTTTACATTTATGTCTATGATCCATTTTGAGTTCATTTCTGTAAGGATAAAGTCTACACTGAGGTTTTTTTTTTTTAAAAAAAACCTTTATTATTCTGAGTTTTGTTTACATATATTATTATTAGAATGGTTAGCCCTTAAGCCATCTCCATTTCCAATGAAAACTAAGAATCGGGCCACTGTGAACTATCATATATCCACATTCCCTAGCAGATTCAAAAACTTGGTAAGATAACATTTCATGGGGGCAGAGAGATAGTACAACAGGTAGGGCATTTGCCTTGCATGCAGCAAACCTGTGTTCAATCCCTGGCATCCCATATGGTCCCCTGAGCACCAGCAGGAGTAATTCTTAAATGCAAAGCCAGGATTAACCCCTGAGCACTGCCAGGTGTGGCCCAGAAAGCAAAAAAAAAAAAAAAAAAGAGGGAGAGAAAGATAGCCTTTTTATAATTGCTTAGGGATATGTTTCCTTATAGTAGTATATTTGTATAATTTTTTGGAGTTGGCAAAGAAATAACATGTTTATTAACAGACCAGAAGATCTTTAATATCTCCATTAAAATTAAGAAACCAAAAGTAAATAAAATTATGCTTAGCAATTAATATGGCAGCATTTTTCTTATAGTTGGAAATGAGCTAGAAAGTTAATGAAGAGTCATGAGTTAAAACTTAGTGTTACTCTAAGGTTTCAATTTTCCAGAATGATTTTGAAGCGCTGCAGGCAGCAGCAATACTTTGCATGCACAGAGACCCAGATTCTACCCCCTCATTCTCGGCCCTTCTGAGTACCAGCCTGTGTAGCTCTCATGACCCCAGCATTGAGAGACCTGAGCTGCACCAGGTCCAAGCACGAATTGATGGTCCTATTGAACTAATATTGCCTGGATGTTCCCCGGACCTCTGCACACTGCTTGGGTCTACTGAACATAAAGAAAAAAGATCTAAAATAATTTTGAAAATATTTCAGGCAGACATTATGAAACATAATAATTTGCTGAAAATTTCATTTGTGAACTTTTATCCCATTTACATCCATTTAACTCACTTGTTCCTAATAATTATACTTCAATTGTTCATGAAAATTTTATGAGCCATTAAAAAGTCAGCCATTATCTCATTATTTTCTTCTTATTGTTAAATCAGGCAAGAGTCAAAAAAAATCATAGGAGAAAATAACCTAAAAGTTAAACATATGGGCCTTCATTCTGGTTGTTTGTTTTTCACTGCCTTGTTGGACATACATCAATTTGTTTATTATCCATTTTGTTCTGGGAGCGATAGCACAGCGGTAGGGTGTTCGCCTTACAAGTGGCCAACATGGCCGACCCGAGTTCAATTCCTCCGCCCTTCTCGGAGAGCCCGGCAAGCTACCAAGAGTATTCGATATGCCAAACACAGTAACAACAAAGTCTCCAATGGAGATGTTACTGGGCCCGCTTGAGCAAATCGACAATCAACGGGAGGGCCTTTACCTTTACCTTACCTTTAATTCTAAAATTTACTATAATCAACATAGGCTCATTTGAGTAGTAACCAAAAGTAGAATGAAATTGTAGGTCTGCAATATATTTAATGTTGCTAACTCTAAAGACATACCTGCTTTATTATTATTATTATTATTATTATTATTATTTTGCTTTTTGGGTCACACCCAATGATGCACAGGGGCTACTCCTGGCTCTGCACTCAGGAATTACTCCTGGCATTGCTCAGGGGACCATATGGGATGCTGGGAATCAAACCGGGGTCTGCTGCATGCCAGGCAAACACCCTACCCACTGTACTATCGCTACAGCCTCTTTATTATTTTTTTAATAAATCATTATGACTTACAAGGTTATTTGTGATCAAGTTTCAAGTGTATAATGTCTCCACACCAATCCCTTCACCAGCGTTCACATCCCTCCACCAAATGTTCCCAGTTTCTCTCCTGTCTCCCTGCCTGCATCTGTGGCAGACGCTTTTTTCTTTTTTTTTTTCGTTTTCTCTTCATTTTTGTTTTTTCCATTTAGGTACTGTGGTTTACAATACTGTTACTGATAGGGTCTCACACATATCACTCTACATGCTTTTTCAGCATCCAGTCCTAACCCAAAATGACCACTTCCCTTTATGATTGGCAAAGTGGTCCCTTCCCTGATTTATCTTCCACCATCCCCACACTGGCAAGCTTCCTACAAAGGACCATTTCTGCTCTTCATTTCTAATGCCTTGTGCCTTTGATTATTCCCTTACTATGTGTCTTTTTATCCCGCATATGAGAGATATCGTTCTGTCTCTGGCAAGAGCAATAGTACAGCAAGTAGGGTGTTTGTCATGCACATGGCTGACTCAGGTTTAATCCCTGGCATTCTGCATGCACCCCTGAACACCTCCAGGAATGATTCATGCAGAGCCAGGAGTAAGCCCTGAGCATCACCGGGTGTGACCCCCCCCAAAAAAAAACAAGGAAAAGAAAGTCTCATGGCTAATTAATTAATCAATTAATTAATTTCAGGCCCTCTCTATCCTTCTCCCTCTGACTCCTACTTTCCAGATCCATCCATATATCAGCAAATTGCATGACTGCATCTTTTTCTTTTTTATGGCCGAGTAGTATTCTATTGTGTCATATTGTGACATATATTGTGTCAAGCTATTGTGCCATAGCTTCTTGATCCAATGATCTGTTCTTGGGCGCCTGGGTTGTTTTCAGATTTTGGCTATTGTGAATAGTGCTGCAGTAAACATTGTAGTGCAGATGTCTTTTCTGCCTTGTGTTTACATACCTGCTTTAAATTAACATCTTCCGTTTAGGAAAAAATATGAAACAGTATTTGTTTGACCCTGGGAGAGAGTTCAGTGATTTAATGACTTAGAGCAAACCCTGTAACCCTCAGTGTGACCCTGGTGGTGCTGCCATTCATATCCTAGAGCCACTCAAGAGAGCGGCTCCAGAGGACCATATATGGTGCCGGGGAACAAAGCTGGGCCATACCCACTGTACTATCTCTCTGACCCCCCAATTTTTTTTAAGTGTTAGACTTTATCTCTTTGACTTCTTTCACTTAGCATCATACCCTCTAGGTCCGTTCACATCACCACAAATGGCAGGCTTCCATCCTTCCTTTAGAGCTGAGTACTCCATTGTCTTGGAGCGATAGCACAGCGGGTAGGGCGTTCGCCTTACACGCGGCCAACATGGCCGACCCGAGTTCGATTCCTCCACCCCTCTCGGAGAGCCTGGCAAGCTACCAAGAGTATTCGATATGCCAGACACAGTAACAACAAAAGTCTCCAATGGAGACGTTACTGGGCTCGCTCGAGCAAATCGACGATCAACGGGAGGGCCTTTACCTTTTTACCTTACTCCATTGTCTACAGAACACCTCTTCTGTATCCATTCATTTACTGTTACCACTTAGGTTGTTTCCAACTCTTAGCCACTGTGACAAATGCCGCAACAAACATGGGCACATGGGTCTCTTTTGAATTTGGACTTCTGTATTTTCAGACAAATACCCAGTACTTGGATGACTAGATCATATAGAATTTCTTAATCTGGTGAAGGCTAGGGTAGGGGAGACATTGGGCCACACTAGAGGTGTTTAGGGGCTGTCTCTGGCTTAGGAAGTGACCCTGGTGGAACTCAAGGGAATATATGTGGTGTTGGGGATTTGAACCAGGTTCACTGCCACCTAGAGCCACATGCAAGGGAAGCATCTTCCCTCCTGTCCTGTCTTTCAGGCCCTCTCTGTTTAATTAATTTTTTGAGACATCTCCACCTGATTTCCATAACAGTTGCACTGATTAACATCTCCGCCAGCTGTGCAAGCACCCCCCTCCCCCCTTCTCTACACCCTCACTAACTTCTTGTCTTTGGAATGACAGCCATTCTCACAGCTGTGAGGTGAGACCTCATTATTGTTTTGATGTACATCTCCCCAGTGGAGAGAGACAAGGAACATCTTTTCACGCACCTGTTTCCATGTGTCTTCTTTTGTCTTTCAAAAACGTCTTGTGAGGGCAAGAGCAATAGTACAGCAAGTAGGGTGTTTGTCATGCACGTGGCTGACTCAGGTTTGATCCCTGGCATTCTGCATGGACCCCTGAACACCTCCAGGAATGATTCATGCAGAGCCAGGAGTAAGCCCTGAGCATCGCTGGGTGTGACCCCCCCCCCAAAGGAAAAAAAACAAGGAAAAGAAAGTCTCATGGCTGGAGTGATAGTGCAGAGGGTAAGGCGCTAGCCTTGCACACGAATGACCCAGGTTCAATCCCCGGCAATTCATATGGTCCTCCTGAGCCCTGCCAGATGTGATCTCTGAGCACAGAGCCAGGAATAAGCCCTGAGCACTACCAGGTGTGACCCACTCCCACCTCCAAAAAAATGTCTTATATTTTGCCCTGTATAGCTCTTCTACCATTCTGATCAAATTTATTTCCAGGTACTTTATGATTTTTCATATAATTATAAATGAAATTTTTTTTCCTGATTTTCTTCCAGCAACTTTGCTATCCGTGTGTAGAAATACAAAATACTTTTGTAAGTAGCTTATCACTTTTTTGTACTTATTATTTCTAATAGATTTTTACTGGGATTTTTGAGGGATTTTCTGTAATTATCATGTCATCTGCAAATTATGATGGTTTTACTTATTCCTTTCCACCTTGAATACCTTTTCTTTCTTTTTCTTGCTTAATAGTTCTGGCTGAGACTTCCAATACTATGTTAAATAATAATGATGACAGTGGACATTCTTGTTTGTTCCTAAAGAGAATAGCTTTCAATTTATCAACATTGAGTATGATGTTGGCTATGAGTTTATTGTTTAAATTTTTTAAATTTTATTTGCGGCACCATGATTTACAACAATGTTCATGATAAGCTATCATGCATAAAATGTTCCAACACCAAACCTTCCTTCCACTAGACTGTCAGCTTCACCCCATCACTGTCCCAGCCCCACCCCAGCCTCCCAGCCACCTGCTTAACAACAAATTTTTTTCTGTCTGTTTGATTTGGGGGCCATACCAAGTTGTGCTCAGGGAATACTTTTGGGCTCTGCTCAGGGATTACGTCCAGTGAGGCTCTGGGGACCGTATGTGGTGCCAGGAGTTGAACCCAGGTCAAACACAAGAAAGAAGTGCTTTACTGTATGCAAGCCCCTTAACTAACAACTTTAAACCAATCTTTATTTTCTTTTTTCTTTTAAACTTTTTAATTGAATCACTGTGAAATAGACCCTTACAAAGCTGTTTATGATTGGATTTCAGTCATACAGTATTCCAACACCCATTCCTCCACCAGTGTACATTTCCCAGCACCAGTGTCCCCAGGTTCCCTCCCATCACCTCCCCACCCCCTGCCTGCCTCTATGGCAGGTGCTTTTCTTCTCTCTCTCTCTCCTCTCTCTCTCTCTCTCTCTCGCTTGCTCGCTCGCACGCTCTCTCTCTCTCTCCTTTTGGGCATTGTGGTTTACAATATTGATAGCGAAATGTTATCAAGAATATCCCTTTTAACCCTCAGATCTTGTCCAGCGTGATCATTGTCATACTGGCCTCTTCTCCATCCTACCTACCCTCAGCCCCACATACACTTGTGGTTAGTCCCAACCAAACAATCTTTCTTTTCTAAAGATCATTCTGATCACATAAATATGGGGGTGGGGGGGGAGTTTTATATTAATTTTAGTTCCCAGAGCCAATCTCCAGAGAAGGAGAAGCCAATCTCACACCGAGCCTGCATTGAGAATATAGTGTGGGTCTACCCACCTCTGAGCCTGGGTAAATTCCTTGCTTTTAATAAATGTTTTTGTCCAGACCAAAGAAGACCTCAGAAATACTGAGAAACAGCTGGGAGACTCCAGTGGCCAGCAACCTAACTCTCCTGGGCCATAGGGCTGAGGAAATAGTACCGGGGGTTAGTGCTTGCCTTGCCGGTGCTTAACACAAACTCACCACATACGGTTTCCCACCACACCCCGCCAGCTCCACCAGGAATGATCTCTGAGCACCAGAGTGTGTGGCCCAAAAACAAAAACATTTCCCCTACAGTGAAATGTGAAGAAAGATGGAGTGCAGGGCAGGCTTTGGTTAAGTGGCCCCCTCTAACTTCAATCAGCATCAAGGAAGAAAACACAGTCTGCCTGTTTTTGTTTTTGTTTTTGTTTTTGTTTTTAATATCTTCAGCCAGCTGCTGCCTTTCCTGGGAGCAGGTAGTTCTTGAGCTAATTATGTCAAATGTTCTTCATTCTCCTTGTCCTCTCCAAACTCATTTAGCTGTCAGATACCACGAAAGTGCTTAGGGTATAAGCATTTGTGCAGCTCTAGAGCAGGTAGGGTGCTTGCTTTGCAACGGGACGACCCAGGTTCGATCCCCGGCATTCCATACGGTCCCCTGAGCACCACCAGGAGTAATTCCTGCATGCAAGCCAGGAGTAACCCCTGAGTTTCACTGGGTTTGACCCAAAAAGGAAAAAAGAAAGATATTCCTGAGATAAGCATCACAGGAACTCAAGCGTGGGAGCTCAGATGATTGTTGTGGAGTATGTGACTGCCTGTGTTCAAGGGAGTTCTAGCTTTCTGGTTCTGTCTTATCAGGACACTCCAATCAGACATGACTCTGGGTGGGGCTGGACCCCAGGGGAGATGCATGAAAGGGGATAGGCTGACCAGTGCTGCAGGCAGCTAGGGTGATGAGTTTGGGACAAATAATAAAAGGAGAAGAAAATGCCTAATCCTTATGTAGCCCACGGGCATGAGGACCACATTTCTGATAATTTTTAGAAATGGAAACACTCAGGAGGTACCCAGCTGCTGGGAGAGAGGAAGCATCCAGAGAAGGGTACACCCCCTCCAAAAAGGAGAAACTACAAAAGAATCTAGAGGTCATGGTAAGAATACAAAAGTACCATCAAGAGTTCAAGACTTTCCCTGCGAAAACGGTCATGTGTTGGGATTGGAGTGATAGTACTGCGGGTAGGACCTTGCACACGGCTGGCCCAGGTTTAATTCCCAGCATCCCATATGGTCTATTGAGCACCTCCAGGAGAAATTCCTGAGTGCAAAGCCAGGAGAAACCCCTGTGCATCGCTGGGTGTGACCCAAAAAGAAAAAAAAACTATCATGTGTTTAGGACAAAATGCAAACCCACGGTCTTCAAGGAGGGAGTGATGGAGCCCTGTGTTTGAGACAGGCACTCTGGACCATCGGCAGTTCCCTGAGTCTTGGGGTGCCCAGGGAGGCCAGTTCCATTCTCTACCCCCAGGACACTAATTGCTCAGCAGAATTGTCAGCACTGTGCTCTCTAACCTGGTTTGTAGGATGAGCACCTGCAGGAGAGTTGGGTATTGGGATCTGTCTCCTTTCTCTCTCTGTCCCCTTCCAGACTGCCGTTCAGGGTTCAGCGAGATAGAGTAAGGATGAAGGTGTTCGCTTTGCACACCACTCACCTAGATCGGATCCCCTCACTGCATAGGCTCCCCCAGCTCCTCCAGGAGTGAGCACAGAACCAGGAGTAAGTCCTGAGCGCAGCTGGGTGTGACCCAAAGTGAGCAGTAGCAGCAAACTGCCCGCACACCCTCTCAAGGCTGTCTTCTCTCACCCACTCCACCCCACCCAGGAGACCAGCCTGCAGGCTAATTTCCTCCTGCCTTTGATCAGATGACAACCAACTAATTACACCTTCTTTTTTGATTTGCAAAGCACTTTCACAAACAGGATTCCCTTTGATCCCCCTAAACCTGGCACTTACTGGCTCCCAACAGAATCAGCCCCAAGCCTGTGAGGTGAGACCAGTGAGGGTAATCATCTCCTTCCTCCTCTTTGGTTTGTTTGATTTAGAGGAAGCAATCCAAAAACCTTGTGTGAGTTTTGCTAAAGGCCACTCTGCAACAAAGAGGCAGGAGGAAGGGCAGACTCCACCCAATCCCCCCTCCCAGCCCCTTTCCCAGGCCCGAAGAGCTGTGGGTCACTCCAGGACCAGTGATTGGTGTCAGCATTTCTGGAGACAGGTGAGGAGTTTCCCTTTCTCTGCTTGATGTTCTTCTAGAAGTCAAAAGCTCAATTTAAAGCTACTAAGAGAACCGCAGAGATAGGACAGTATATAGGGTGCTTGCCTGGCACACGGCTATGCTAGGTTCGATCCCTGGCACCCCATATGATCCTCTGAGACTGCCAGGAAGAATCACTGAGTGCAGAGCCAGAAATTAATCCTGAGTACTGCCAGGTGTGGCCAAAAAAATAAAGCAAAACACATAGAGTTGCCAAGAAGGGATCAACCCTTTCCCTCTGAGAACTGCAAAGTTGGACATTTCTGAGTAATTGTCCTATCTAGTCTTGAAAGACACCAAGAAAGGCCTTTGGAATTCATGGACCCATAAAACTCTAGGCTGCCAGCATGTGTGTGCAACCTCAGAGCCAGTGCATTTGTGTACCACCTCAACCATCCCAGTGACAACCCCCACTACAAAGGGAATTATTAAGGCAAGAGTAATTTTTTTTTTTTTGCGGGGGGGTACTGGAGCAATATCATAGCAGTAGGGCGCTTGCCTTGCACAGCTGGTCTGGCCGAGCCAGGTTCAAATCTCCTCCCCTCTTGGAGAACCTGGCAAGCTACCGAGAGAATCCCGCCCACACGGCAGAGCCTGGCAAGCTACCCGTGACATATTCAATATGCCAAACACAGTAACAACAAATCTCACAATGGAGACGTTACTGGGCCCGCTCAAGCAACTCGATGAACAACAGTAGGACAGTGCTACAGTGCTTTTTGGGTCACACCCAGCAATGCACAGGGGTTACTCCTGGCTCTGCACTCAGAATTACTCCTGGCAGTGCTCAGGGGACCGTATGGGATGCTGGGAATTGAACCCGGGTTGGCCACGTGCAAGGCAAATGCCCTATCCACTGTGCTATTGCCTCAGCCCTAAGGCAAGATTAATTTTATGTTTTAGTGTGTGTGTGTGTTGTTACAAGCAATATAAAGTAAACTATTTTGTGCCCGCTAAGGGCGCAGGCCGGGAACTAGGGACCTTGGTGGAGGAAGGTCGCACTAAGATTGGTGTTGAAACATTGAATGCCTAAAAGCAATTGTATTATATACAACTTTGTAAATCACAGTATTTAAATAAAGTTTCTCAAAAAATCTAGGCTGTGGGCTGGAAAGAGATCTCAAGGGAAAAAAAAAAAACAGACTGAAAGGCCAAAAGTCTGAAGAAGTTCCCAAACTTATTTGACTTAACCCCCTTTTCAAAAAGTAAGTAAGTAAGTAAAGGCCCTCCCGTTGATCATCGATTTGCTCGAGCGGGCCCAGTAACGTCTCCATTGGAGACTTTGTTGTTACTGTGTCTGGCATATCGAATACTCTCGGTAGCTTGCCGGGCTCTCCGAGAGGGGCGGAGGAATCGAACTCGGGTCGGCCATGTTGGCTGCGTGCAAGGCAAACGCCCTACCCGCTGTGCTATAAAATTAAATTAATCACTCCCCTGGAAGTCTGCCTTCTTCAAGTGAGCACCAATTGCATGGTGCCTGTTACAGTGAGCAAGGTGAAGCTGACCAGGGCCTCATTTTCTAAGCTGCAGGTGCATGTGGGTTTAGATCTGTGCCATGGGGCCAGTCACTGAAGCAGACAACATTTATTTCTTAACATTTGCTTGCTTTGGATCACACCCGTGAATACTCAGAGCCAGCTTCAGGAGTGCCTGCGTTAGCTCGCCACCTCATTGCCAAGAACTCTGCTAGCTTCCATGGCCAGGATGAGCAGAACTCCCACCTGCCACTGGACCAGTGAGTGACACTTGTAGGCTGAGCCCGTGAACTGGGGCATGTATTCACCGAGGAATTGTTTACCCTCTGGCATTCAGGAACATCGCTGTTCTCTGCCCTGTCTCTGCAGGTAAGTCAGAAAAGGGGGAAGATGCTCCTTCTCTACTGACTCAGTTAGATGAGGAGCAGCTACAAAAGGACATGATGGAACTTTTTGGGGTGATGAAAATGTTCTAATGGGCCCTACAGGGACAGATACTTCTCAAAATCCATTCAGTGTACTCTTAAAAATGGTGCATCCTCTATGTTCATTTGCAGCTCTGTTTACTATAGCCAGAATCTGGAAAAAAACCTGAGTGCCCATAACAGAGGGCTGGTTAAAGAAACTTTGGTACATTTACACAATGGAATACTATGCAGCTGTTAGAAAGGATGAAGTCATAAAATTTGCATATAAGTGGATCAACATGTAGAGTATCATGTTAAGTGAAATGAGTCAGAAAGAGAGGGACAGATGTAGAAAGATTGCACTCATTTGTGGAATATAAAGTAACAGAATGGGAGACTTACACCCAAGAATAGTAGAGATGAGTACCCGGAGGATTGCTCCACAGCTTGGAAGCCAGCTTCACATGCTGGGGGAAAAAACAGCTCAAATAAAGGAGGGACCACCAAGTAAAGGGTGCTTGGAGGGTCCGCTCAGGATGGGAGATGCATGCTGAAAGTACACTATAGACCAAACATGATGGACCTCAATACCTCTATTGCAAACCACAACACCCAAAAGGAAAGAGAGAACAAAAGGGAATGCCCTGCCACAGAGGTGGGGTGGAGTGGGGAGGATGGGGTGGGGCTGGTGGGAGGGATACTGGGATCATTGGTGGTAGAGAATGGGCACTGGTGGAGGGATGGGTATTCAATCATTGTATGACTGATGTTTAAGCATGAAAGTTTGTAAGTCTGTAACTGTACCTTGCGCTGATTCATTTAAATAATAAATAAATAACTTTTTAAAAGAAAAGTAAAACTATAGATTCACCTTTTTAAAAAATGTGTTTTTTAAAATAAAGTGAAAAGGAAAAAGAAAAAAATGGTGCATCCAAAAAAAGTTTGTTTTTAATTTTTAAAAATGGTGCACTACTTTGCTAATGTGAATTACTCACCAGGGTTGCCTGTATTTTTTTCCCTACAGCTCCACCCTCCTCCTCACCCCCACTATCCTGGTTACCTTTTACTTTTTTTTTTTTTTTTTTTATTTATTTTAAAGTTGTAGATTTACAATTTTTTGTGCTTTGGTTTCAATTATACAATGATCAGATACCCATCCCTCCACCAGTGCCCATTTTCCACCACCATGGATAATATCCCTCCCACCCCCATCCCCTCATCCCCCTGTCTCTGTGGCAGGGCAATCCCCTGTGTTCTCTCTCTCCTTTTGGGTGTTGTGGTCTGCAAAAGAGGCATTGAGTGGCAAACATGTTCAGTCCATAGTCTACTTTCGACATGCATCTCCCTTCGACATGCATCTCCCTCCCCTGCCTCATTCTAAACAAGGCCTTGCTGAAAGCCCAGACTTCCTTCTCCTGCCATTTTATAGAGTTTCTATTTGAAATGCAAATACTTACAAACACAGATGCTCTGGGAGACACAATGGAGACAGAAGCCTTTCCTTAGACAAGTCATCTATAAGAGCATAAATCTCAGACTGATTCATAGCTAGTGTCTGCCGATCCATTGCCCTTCCTTTCAGGTGTCAAAGACCATAGAATTTTGGAGAAAAATGTGATTATAAATAAAGCTAAAGGTTATTGGGCCAGAAAAATAGTACAGAGGATAAGATGTTTGCCTTGCATGCAGCTGACTGGGGTGTGCTCCCCAGAGTCCCATATGGTTCCCGGAGCACGTCCAGGGAAGTGCCCGCTGAAGCCTGGTGAAGGAAGGGTCTCAGTTTCTCAGAGGGGAGCCTGTCCAGACAGCAGTTAGATTCCTCCTGTGGTCCCTCTCTGGCTGCCTCCTGGAAGGCAATACAGTAACATTTTGGCAAATAGTCTCTTTGAGAAATCCTGGCAGCAATAACGGAGATAAAGCTACCTTAAACTTTGTAAAAAATGTCTAGTGTCAAACCACCATAATATAGCCAAGACAAAGTTGCATTTTCAATAACGTTTTTCTTAAATTACACAGATAACAAACTCCTTTTGAGATAATAAAGGCTTTGTCTTTGGTGTTAAAAAAAATCAATCTAATTTATTCTGTCTAGGCCAGGGACACTGGTGTTGAAGATGAATGCTTGCTGGTGCTGCAGATGAGGCAAGATGTCTTCCTGCTCCGGCAGATGAAGATGTTGTGTTTGTCTCTGGCTCCTGGCCAAGGGTTGAGCATTATTGAACATGGCACCCACATCTGTTTTGGTCTGCGCAAAGAATTTTAATGCAGGTGGCAGAAAACCATTTGGTAGCTATTCTGCGGGTGATCTAGGTCAATTCTGTCATTTCAAGATCAAGTTTACAATCACGGAATACGACCACATGCAACATGGGCAGCTGAGACTATAGAGAAGCAGCTGCCCAGTAGAGGGCCAGGCAGAAGGTTCAGATTGGAGGTGGGCAAGGAGAGGAGGACATGAAGAACCTTGGAGGATAGCCTTCCATTGCTCATTCAATTAGCAGAGTTTCCATGGTGGGTGCTCTTGGCTGTCTTCTGCCACCAGCTATATGCGGTTCAGAAGCCAGAGTGATAGGGTGCTTAACCTTTCACGTGGCCAACCTGAGTTTGATCCCCAACACCTCATTTGGTCCCCTGGGCGCTGACAGGAGTGATGTCTGAACACAGAGCAGAAGTAAGCCCTGGGCATTGTCAGATGTGGACCCCCACCAAAAAAAATCAAGTTCTCATTTTAGGGTTTTGTGTGTGTGATTTGTGGGCCACTGTAACCATCATCCCTTGAGATCACACAAAGGCCTCTCATCACTCCCTGGGCTCAGATCCCACCCCCAGGAAATCTTATTTATTTGAGTGAAGTTTATTTTGGGGTACACCAGGTGATTCAACCATCTGTCCAGGGCTGAGAAACACTGGGCATACCTTCCCATTCACCTGGGACAACTTTGGACAACACATCACCTGACTATCTAAGGCAGGGATGTGGGTACCCAGTTGAGCTCATCATGGTTTTTGCTTCCCCAGTAAAATCCCTCTGTTTCCACGCTGCCACACTGCCCTGAGACTGTTCCATTGTGAGCCCAGCCCAGCTGTCCTCACTCAGGGAGTGAGCACCAGGTGGGGTCCGGCCAGCAGGAGCCCCTAAGGTTGCTCTGCTCTCCCCCAACCCATCCCCATGCAGACTTCATGACTCGCGGGAAGTAAATTGGCTTCTGGAAGCTTGTGGAAGCAGTGAGACTGAGAGCAGAGCAGAGCAGACAGTTCAGCCCCAGCCCCCACTGCCTTTACCCAGGCCCCAGGGAGACTCATTCAGGTTTATTTATTTATTTATTTATTTATTTATTGCAGAACTGGGGGGATGGGGGAGGTGCGGGGTTGGGGGAGGTACACCCAGGATTGTTCAGGTACTAATGTGGTGCCAGGGATCTAATCAGGGCTGGTCACAGGCAATGCAGGCACCTGACAGCTGTACTCTCCACCCTCAGAAGGGAACTGAAGAGACAAGGGCACAGAGCACAGAGAAACAGACCCAGACTCACAGTGAGCTGAGAAATGATCTCCAACCATGCCTGTGAGCTCGACTAGGGGTTCCTACATTCCCCTTCAGCTTCCACCTCTGAAGACCCACAGTTCAGAGCACGGCTCCCCCAGGCCACGGAACCACACGGTGGCCCAGCTGGATCTCGACTCTGAACCTGGCTCTAACCAGTGGGCACCTCTGATCTGGATCAAGGTTTTCCCTAGTAGAGCTCGGGGAGCAGTGGGAGTGGGACACCCTTATTTACCAACCTCACTTTGCTTTTGACCTATTTGCCTTGTATGTCCTCAAGCAAGACAGAATAGAACCCTCCCCCATGTCCCTATCCATAGGGAATCCCAACAGCTCTTCTCTCAACAATGCAAAAGAGGACTGCCCTCTGGGGGTAAACCCAGGCCCAACCCTCTGCCTCCTGATGCTTAAAATGCCAAGTCCCAGTAATGGTTGAAAATGACCACTCTGGACAAGAAGTGAGTGTTGAAAGTAGGTAAAGGGATATACATAAATAACCTTTTAGTATCTGTATTCAAACCATAATACCCAAAAGGGAGGGAGAGAGAGAAAGAGAGAGAGAGAGAGAGAGAGAGAGAGAGAGAGAGAGAGAGAGAGAGAGGTGCCTGTCATAGAGGTGTGTGTGTGTGCATGCATGTGCGAGTGTGTGTGTGTGTGTGTGTGTGTGTGTGTGTGTGTGGTGGGGGAATAGCTAGAGGGAAACTGGGGACATTGGTGGTAGGAAATATACACTGGTGAAGGGTCAGGTTTAGGCACATTATATGACAGAAACCAAATCATAAATACCTTTGTAAATGTGTATCTCACTTTGATTCAATTAAAAAATAAATAAATACAAATTTTAAAAATAAATAAGATGCCAAGTCCCTTTCAGGCAGGTAAAAACCCCCAAAAGCAAGCTCCAGCCTCCTGTCCAGGCCTGGCAGAGTGTCTGGTACCCGGAAGGTGCTCAGTCCCTACTAACAGGCTGACTGGCTGGCTTGCTGTTTTCTTCCAAGACAAACTCGTGGGGCCTTCTCTAGCCAGCTGTGTCACCTTGGCTTATCACGGCCCCTCTGGGTGCCTTTGGTCATTGAGCTCTATCTCCTGCTCCCCTCCCACCTCCCAAACTTAGCGGGGTCTCACAATGCATGAAACAGCATGTGCTTTGGTGGAGAAAATAGTTATTTTGTAAAAGTAGTATCATGATTTTGAGCTTAAAAGAGTCATCAACCCAATATTGCAAACCACAATGCCCAAAAGGAAAGAGAAGAGGAAGAGAGAGAGAGAGAGAGAGAGAGAGAGAGAGACAAAGGGAGAAAGAGAGAGAGAGAGAGAGAGAGAGAGAGAGGTATCTGCCAATAGAGGCAGGCTGGGTCTGGTGTGGGGTGGGGGGTGATGGAAGGAACCTGGGGACACTGGTGCTGGGAAATGTACACTGGTAGAGGGATAGGCATTGAAACACTGTATGACTGAAATCCAGTCATAAATAGCTTTGTAAGGGTTTATATCACAGTGATCCAATAAAAAAGTTAAAAAAAAAAAAAGGGAATGCCCTGCCACAGAGGTAGGGAGGGATGGGGGGGATAGGGGGTAGGAGGGATACTGAGATCAGTGGTGATGGAGAATGGGCACTGGTGGAGGGATGGGTATTCGATCATTGTATAACTGAAACCCAAGCATAAAAATTTGTAAGTCTACAACTGTACCTCATGGTGTTTCACTAATAAAAATTTAAGGAAAAAAAAAGTTAAAAAAAAAAAAGTCATCAACCAGACTCATGAATGAGTTCGCTCAGGAGACACAAATGAAGTAGAACTTAACAGAACTCAGAAATCACACTAGAACATCCAGGGGGAAATCATGTGTTTTCACAGGATTCCCTACCACCTATCACAAACACTCACCAGTGCACGTCATAGCCAACTCCCTCATGACAAACCTTTTTGCAAACACATCCCGAAGCAGCTGAGATCTGTCTCTAGCAGTCAGGAAGGACTTTGTGTCTGCACCAGGCAGAACGTGGGCTTCAGAATGCACCAGATAGGCACTGGCCTTCCATCCCCATCAGTGGATACTGGGTGAGACCCTCTCGGTTTCATCCTCCTCCACTTTAGAAGAGGGTAGCAATACTCTATGGATACCATGACCATCAAAGGGGATCATTTCTGGGCCAGAAAGATAGTATGGCAGGTAGGGAACACTTGACCTAGGCTTGATTCCAAGCACCCTATATGGTTCCTCAAGCCCTGCCCAAAATGATCTCTGAATGCAGAGCCAGGAGTAAGCTCTGAGTACCAGCAGGTATTGCCCCAAAACAAAACAAACAAGCAAAATGTGGGGGGATCATTTCTGGATCAGGAGCTCCTGGGTCCAAACACATTGTTGCTCTTTCTTGTTACAAACCTCCCCATGTTCCCACAGCAATGCTGAATTAGGGGCTCTCGAGATTTCAGATCCAAAGACACAATGATGAAGGAATGTTTCCAGGCGAAGCAAAGACACGTGTGTATATGGCTGTCCAGGGTTGGACAGCCTCCTGGACTGTCAGCTCATTAGAGGTCATGACTGAGGAGGATGGGGGAGATGGGAGATGAGGGACCAGGAAGGATGTCCTCTGCAGTGATTCAGGGACCTTGGGATCTCTCAGATGATGCTCGGGGGCAGCATGCAGGGGCCAGGTGGTGTTAGGGATGGAACTCAAGACCTCACACACACTAGACATGTGCTCTACTCATGAGCTATCTCCCCAGCCCCAAATTCTCCCCATTTTGTTTTGTGTTTGGGGGCTATTGCATATCCCGTGGTATGCAGAGGCTACTACTCAAGAGTGGCCCTGGGCGGAGCTCACACCACAAATGGTGCCTCAGACGGATCTGGGCTTGGCTGCATGCAAAGAAAGTGCCTTAGCTCCTGTACTATCTCTTCAACCCAAATTCTCTAAATTTTGTACCTGACACTGGACTGGAGTTATGAAGTTTTAAATAAAGCACCCACCTGAGATTTAAGAGTATGCCTAAAACTCACTGATCATAATAAATACTTGAACATGAGCATTTGGGGGGGTAGAAAGGGTTTGGGTCACACCCAGTGTTGTTTGGGGGCTTCTGTGCTCAGGGGCTACTGCACGCGGTGCTTGGGGAATCATGTGGTGCTGAACATGGAACCAGAACCAGGGCTCAGCCACATGCGAGGGAAATGCACTCTACTATTTCTCTGGCCCCATAAGCAGCAACATTTTTAAAGATTAGTTAATGCAAAAAAAATTTTTTTTTCTGATGAACATATTTAAAACACAGGATTCTAGCACCAGTTCCTCAGTTTCAACGCCTAAAGGAAAGAGCTTCCAGGGCTGAGGGATGGATGATTCTCTTGACCAAACCGCCCCCTCCTGCTAGAAGCAGGCAAGGTTTGCCGCGTAGACCAGAACCCATACAAACACAGGAGTATGGCGCCCTCTTGTGTAAATTCCCCCTAACTACAGGAACATAGCAAAAATTCATGCCATTATTACACCCTGTCACTGTCACTGTCCTCCCGTTGTTCAATTTGCTCGAGCGGGCCTAGTAACGTCTCCATTTTGAGACTTGTTACTGTGTTTGGCATACTGAATACATCACGGGTTGCTTGTCAGGTTTTGCCATGCGGGCGAGACACTCTCAGTAGAGATACATACTCTGAGTAGCTTGCTGGGCTCTCCGAGAGGGGCAGAGGAATCAAACCCGGCTCGGCCAGCCTGGCTGCGCAAGGCAAACGCCCTACCGCTGTGCTATCGCTCCAGCCCTTTACACCCTGAGGGATTGCTAACTGGGGAGCAAGACTCAAACATTCAGGGTTGCAACACCTGGATTTGCACGGGAGTTTTGCTTTCTACTTGCAGGGCCACCCTGAAAAAAATCACATCCTGGTGAGCCTCCTTTTCTGAACTTATAGTGAATCTCATTACCTCCTCCCATAATTATTGAATTCCATAAAATGCTTTCTGTGGGCAAACTGAGCAGATAGTCTAGCACGAAGTGGGCATAGTGTCCACTGCAAGCGGCCTCCTCCCGCCCACTTCAACCCCCTCAATCACATTAAACTCATCAACCAACAGGCAGGGAGAAAAGGAGCTGCCAAAACCCAGATGGTGGCATCCACCCCGCCTGGGAAGGGAGACTTCCCAGGGAGGGGTCACTGGGTCTGAGCTGGGGGAAGTGGGGGGGGGTGGAGGGAGGGGACACTCCTCTGATGCGTGGCTTCAAGAGCCATGCAGCAAACAGCACAAGTCAGATCTGACAGACTCCGGCAGTGCCCATTGGGAGCCCCTGACTATCCTGAACCTCGACCTCCTCTGCTATGAAATGGGAATATCTCCTCGTATGAGATGGGAATGGTCCATCTTATCCTGGGTGGCAAAGATGGAAGAAGTCAGCTGCTGGCAGCTGTCCTCACCAGCAGGCAAGTAGACCTAGGGGGACAGAGGGCGACACCCTGCCATGTCCACCACTGTCCGGAGCATGTTGGGGAAAGGGGAATGAAGAGGTCCCTGGGGGCAGCCCTCACCCCTCATGTGGTGCTGATTACTAGCAGGCCTAGTAACGTCTTCATTTTGAGACTTGTTGTTACCGTGTTTGGCATATTGAGTATGTCACGGGTAGCTTGTCAGGTTTTGCCTCAGGCCCAACCCCCAGCTCCTGCAGCCACTTAGTAGCCAAGACACGGAGCTGCAACGGGAGGGGACCGCTAGCACAGCAGGGAGGGCACTTGCCTTTCCCACAGTGGGTTCTATCCCCGGCACTCCATTTGCTCCCCCAAGCTCATCAGGAGTGACCCTGAGTGTAGAGCCAGGAGTAAGCCCTGAGCACCACCGGCTGGGGCCCAAAAATAAAAACCATTAGGAAAAAAAAAAGTGGAGTTGTCCCACTCAAGAACTGGAAGGAGGTGGCTGAGTTACAATACATAGAAGTGGCACTGATAGAAAGACACCCAGAGGTGGGAGTAAGGCTTGTCGCAGACACGGAGCCATGCCCCTGTGGATTTCTTCATCCCAGGGACAGCGCTGGATCACTGATGTCCCTTACCTGCTTTAGGACAGGTGGCAAGGACTTGGGGGTAAAGGCAATTGAAGTCTGCAATTTATTATCAACCCGCTCCTAGCAGAGTAATGGAAGGATGTAGCAGACACGGGAAAATATTGGTGCTTGGGGAGGGAAGGAGCACAGAGATTCTTGCAACTTCGCTGTCAGAACTTAGTTGAAAAGAAGGGGAGAGGGGTTAGGGGAGCAGCCAGGACGGGGCTCTGGTCTCCCCGCGTTCTTTCCTTCCTGTCTCCAGTCGCCCACACTGAAAACCCTCCTCCATGGTATGTGCCCGGCTGCGCCCTCCCTGTGCGCTCCAACGCATTCGCGCCCTCTTTGGCCAAGCTGTACCGACTTTATTTGCAAAAAAAAAAAAAAATGGGGGGCTCCAGGGTGTGTGCCCAGCCGCGCTCCCCGCCAGACCTACCCTCCCACAGCTCCCTCGGGGGTCCCCGAAAGCCCCACACGTGTCCCCGCCTACACGATGGAGAACTGGCACACATAGGGCAGCTTGTCGCGGCAGCGCCGGTCGAACCACCTGCCGCTGGACACGGCCGCCAGCGCCGCGCAGTTCTCCGCCTTGCCGCCGTCGGGCTGCGTCGTGATCTCCGTCTCCCAGTTCTTGAAGGCCAGGGCCGCGCCGGTCATGTCCACCCAGGCGCCCTCGGCCGCCAGGTCGTTGAGGCCCAACCAGACCTCGGCCTCGGTGCCCACGCTCTGGCGCACGTAATCGTGCAGCGCATCGTTCTC
The DNA here is from genome assembly GCF_029834395.1 of Sorex fumeus. Taxonomy (NCBI): domain Eukaryota; kingdom Metazoa; phylum Chordata; class Mammalia; order Eulipotyphla; family Soricidae; genus Sorex; species Sorex fumeus. The sequence goes on along the minus strand of NW_026606129.1, from coordinate 46,541,365 downwards.
CGCGCCTGAGTGTGGGGTGCTCAGGGTGCCCCCGCGCGAGATGCAGTCCTCGCTGGCCTCGTGGAAGGTCTTGGGCGGCGGGAAGGCCAGGAAGCACTTCCGGTGCACCTTGGTGCCCTTCAAGCAGACTGGGGGGAGAAGGGGACAGAAAGGGGGACAACGATCATGATCATAGGTCGCTGGGTGCCCAAGCCCCGTCCAGTCCCTGCCAGGCCAGGGCCTTCACGGCCATCCCGTCAGATTGCGGATGCTGGCCAGAGCCCATAACCCCACTCGGGAGGTGTTCTTGCAATTGGCAATTGGTCACCTCCCACTCCAGAAGCAGATGGCTCCTCATTCAAGGTCACACCCTCTTCTCTGGGCCCCCTGCAGTGGGGGGGGGGGGGGGGGAAGGGATCAAAGGTAGTTGGATTCTGAAGAAGACTTGAGCTCTGGGCTCAGCATACACCGTCTTCTACTCCCTGGCCCTCTCTTCACCCTGTGAGTTGGAGGGTCCCCCAAAGACATAAATTCCATCCAAGGGGCCAGAAAGAGAGTACCCAGCTAGAGCACTTGCCTTACTTACTGTCAAATGGAATCCAATCCCCTGTACTACATACCAGTTTCCTGAGCCCACCAGAAGTGGTTGCTGAAAGCAGAGTCAGGAGTAAACCCTGAGTAACTCTGGGGGTGGCCTTCAAACTAAAAACAAATCCAAAAAGTGTAAATAAAGCCTGCCCTAGCCAAACAGGACAACTAGGAGATGGTGTCAGCCAGGCAGCTGGTGCAGACAGGATACCCCCCGCAAGCTGTGGGTGCTGACTCAGGAGGGTCCTGGGGGCTGCTCCTGGGGTCCAGCTGACAGGGGACAGTTGGGAGGAACTTCACATTCCCAGGCCAAGCCTGTCAGGGCTTCTCAGGAGGGCTCAGTTGGACTGGCACCCCCCACTCACTCACCCACACAAGCTCGTGGGCCAGGGGCTGGTCTCCGGAAATCCAGGCACACACACAGCTGACTGCCAGCCCCATCCCGCCCTCAGGCACTCACCACCTAGCCCGGTCCACACGTGCTCACCCGTCTGCAGGGCCTGCTGCTCCTTCAGCAGCGCCACGTCCTCTGCAAGGCCGTCCAGTCGGCTCCGGAGCTCCTCCAGCATCTTGGGGCTCATAAGGTCTGGGGTGCAGGCGAAAGAGGAAGCCTCAGTGGACCCTGGCCAGCTGCTGTGCGCAGTCCTAGGTTTTTGTTTGTCTGGGTTTGGGCTGACCATCCCTACATTCCTGCAAATTCCTGGGCTCTTTCTGGTAACTACGGAGTTGACAATTGTCCATCATAAAATTCTGCCCCAGAGTTTAGGCTCATCAAGGAGGCGAAGAAAATGGGAATTACCTGAGGCAAATAGCCTGACCTGGATCCATTAGTTCCCTCTGTAATAGTTGCCAAGAACCCAATTTTCAACATCCTCTGTAATAGTTGCCAAGAACCCAATTTTCATTTAAAAGGGTCCATAGGAAAACCCTTATCTTTAACTTCCCTGCATTCCCTTTAACACAAAGACCCAGTTTTCCTATCACACACACACACACACACACACACACACACACACACACAGAGCCAAGAGCCATAGTTAACTCTGTCCTATACTAAGTTCCTCCCCACTTGGGGATCTCTTCGTGCTTTCCCTTCTGCTTTCCTATAAACTTTCCTACGTGAGTCTGAGCATCTTTATCACTTGATACCTTCATTCTTGAATCTGGTCATTGCTAAAGAACTCACCTCTACCGCTTCTGCATCATCTGCATCCGAGGCAGAGGCAGGAGATGGCCAGGGGATGTAGGGACATGGAGCGTGTCTCCCCTGGGCTAGAGGTCTGTGCCATTCCCAGTTCCCTTTGGTGGGGGCGGGGGGGGGGGCACGTGTCTCATTTGCTCCTTCCTATGGGAGACCTTAACTGCCTTGGTTTAGGACTATTGCAGGGGATCAGGTGGGGTGAGGTTGGAAGGGCAGTTGGGTTGGGAAGTGCAGTGACCCCCAAATCCAGCCATCTCTTGTCTCTGAACTCACACGGGTAATCTGGGGCAAGTGGCTCAGACATTCTGGCTCTATTCCTCCACTGACCAAATGGAGTGACAACCCTCTCAGAGAACTCAGAAAATTAAGAGACCAGGGTCAGAGAGATAGAACAGGGAGTAAAGCCTTTGCCGTGCATGCAGCTGGCCTGGGTTCGATCCCCGGGAACCCACCAGGAGTTACTCCTGAGCAGACACACTGCTGGGTGTGTCCCTCACTTCCCCAAAGAAGTCACACATGTGACCAGAACTTGGATCTAATATGACCTGGATAGTGATTTTTTTCCCTTTACCTTCACCATGTCACAGACAGGAAACTGAGGCAGAAGCTTCTTCCCTAAAATGGCAGCGAAGTGCCAGTCAGAGCCACAGAGCTCGGGCACAGGGACAGTGCACACTGGTACACATTGTGGGTGTTTCTAGAACAAATGCCTGCACCACAGCCCTTTCACACTTCATAAACTGAGCTTAGAGGTTCTTCCTTTCAGCAGCCCTCCCCCACTCTGCCCCTCCCCTCCCCCCCTCCGTACCCAACCTTCCTACCCCTCCCTCCCCCACCAATCACACCCTGGGGGTTTCAGAGCGTTGATATAGCTCCGTGACCTTCTCTGGTTCTAGTCTGTGGTCAACTGGCCCTTTGCAAAGGGAAGGGAGCCGAGGGCATGCCCTGCCTTGGCTGCCCGGGTTCTCTGCTGAGGTGACACTGTCATTCCTGGAACTCTCTGCTGGCCTGAGCGAGCCCACAGGGTGGGGTGGGGGTGGAGGGGCAGTCCAGCTCAGCTCATTACCATGACATTTCTCTCATGTTGTCTCAACAGAGCCTGGAATGACTTCACTGAAGGCAGGGGTCCAGGGCAGTACTTCCTGCAGCCAAGGCCACGGTGAGGGGGGTTGCAGGGGGGGGGCATTACAGAGTGCAAGGCTGCTCAGCAGGGTCCTGATTTGGTTTAGAACCTTTTCTTTCCACAGAGCTCTAAGGCACTGTAGAAGCAGCCTCCTTCCCTACTTTTTTTTTTTTGGCTTTTTGGGTCACACCTGGCAACGCACAGGGGTTACTCCTGGCTCTGCACTCAGGAGTTACTCCTGCCGGTGCTCAGGGGACCATATGGGATGCTGGGAATTGAACCCTGTTCAGCCGCGTGAAAGGCAAACGCCCTACCTGCTGTGCTATCGCTCCAGCCCCACTCCTTACTTTTTCTTTCCTGCCCATGGACCAGATCCCAGGGGCAGGCACAGGGACTGGAGTGCAATCATTTTTTAGCACTAAATCCTCACAAGAACTTTTCTTTGAGCAAATGCCACTGTCCTCATTTTAGAGGAGTGAGATTGTCCAGGGACTGTAGAATCGAAGCCATCAGCGTTGATGAGAGCTGTGCATTTCCAAATGCAGGCAAGAGATTTCCTCTCTTGGGGCTACAGAGATGGTACAGCAGGTAGGGCACTGGTCTTGCAGCCATCTGACCTAGGTTCGATACCAGGTTTCCCATATGGTCCCCCAAGCCCACCTGGAGTGAACCCGGAGCACAGAGCCAGAGTAAGTTGGGTGTGACACCACCCACCCCTCACATACAGAAAGAGAAAGAGAGACAGAGAGACAGAGAGACAGAGAGAGAGAGACAGAGAAAGAGAAAGTGAGAAAGATTTTGAGGCTGGAGAGAAAGCAGAGAAGTTAAGGCACTTGCCTTGCCCTGAGCCTGCAAGGTTCAAATCCTGGCACCAGCTATAGCCTCCTGAGCAGAGCCAGTTGTGCTCCCTCAACCCCTATAAAACAGTGGATAGTGCATTTGCCTGGCATACAGCAGACCCAGGTTCAACCCCAGCATCCTATATGGTCTCCTGAGCCTCCAGGAGTGATCCCTGAATGCAGAACCAGGAGTAAGCCCTGAGCACTACCGAGCATGCGCCCTACACTCCTCCCTCCCCCCCCCCCCAAAAAAAGGTTCCTTTCTTCATAATATTGGGGTAGGGGAGGAGTGGTGGGATGGTCAGATTCGTCTGATTCTGATCCTCAGAGTTCTGACAAGCAGCCCTGCCTGATATTGTCACCCACCCCCAGAGCTCTGGGGTTTCTACTACAGTTCCCTGGACTCACCATGGGGGCTGAAGTGCAGCAAAGGAGGGGACAAGCCCGCACAGGGAGTGCTCCCACCCCCTCCTTACCTTTCTTGGCATTCCCTGCTTTCTTGGCCTTGGGGGTTGGGGGCTCAGCGCTGACCTGGGTCAGGAGGGAGAAGAGGCAGAGGAGCAGGGAGGTTCCACACAGCTCCATGTCCTTGAAGAGGGCTGCGGCAGTGGCAGGCAGCAGCCCTGGGACCAGTGTTCAGGAACCGGCCCAGACTCACCGAGGGCGTGCAGGATCCCAGCCTGCCAAGGGGAGGGCCGTGGACCACACCACCTCACCCTCCCTGGGAACACCGCCCATCCTGGCCTGCCTTCCTTCCAGAGCAGAGCCTAGCAGGGATTGTTTGTTTATCAAAAATAAGAATAAACGAACTTCCCGCAGCCTCTTGGAAGCCCCCTTGGACCTTTCATCACGTCCCTCCCACCCTCTTCCTCTTCGTAACCTCAGCTGTGGCCTGTGTCCATTTTTTTTCCATTTGGCTTTTGTTTGGGGGGGCCACACCCAGCAGTGCTCAGGGCTTACTCCTGCCTCTGCACCCAGGGGTCACTCCTGACAGGGCTCGAGGTATCAATACCTCAATTAATACCAGGTTGGCTACATGCAAGGCAAGCACCTACCTGCTGTACTATTGCTCCAGTCCCACTGGCTTCTCATTTTGTCTATTGATCCATTCGATTCCCTTACATTACACACATGTGGAACCAGCCTGTTTTTGTACTTCAGATGTGATTTGGGCTGCATAATCCTCCATTGCTACAAATGGCAAAACTCTGTATTGCTCACTAAAGAATATTCTGTTGTGTGTCTCCACCACATCTTCAGCCACTGCGACATGGATGAGCACTTTGGCAGTTTCTATATTCTAGCGGTATCCATGACGTATTTCTGTATCCATAATGCTGCAATACACATTGGGTGGGTGTTTATGTTAAATATTTTTTGTGTTCGTAAAAAATATATTTTTACTGGTGGAGGGATGGGTACTGGATCATTGTGTAACTGAAATCCAGCACAAAAATTTGTAAGTCTACATGTATAGTAAAGTGGCAGGCTATAAAATAAATACCCAAAAATCCATGGCTTTCCTATATGCAAATAGTGAAAGAGAAGAAAGTGACATGAAGAAAACAATCCCATTCACAATTGTGCCCCAGAAAATCAAGTACCTAGGAATCAGCTTAACTAAGGAAGTAAAGGACCTGTACAAAGAAAACTGCAAAATGCTACTTCAGGAAAAAAAAGAGGACATGAGGAAATTGAAAAATATCCCCTGCTCATGGATGGGGAGAATTAACACTGTCAAAACGGCAATACTTCCCAAAGCACTGCACAAATTCAATGCGATCCCTATAAGGATACCCATGACATTCTTCAAAGAAATGGAGCAAACACTCCTGAAATTTATATGGAACAATAAGCCCCTGCGAACAGCTAAAGCAATTCTTGGGAAAAAGAAAATGGGAGGAATCAACCTCCCTAACTTCAAGCTCTACTACAAAGCAGTAATAATTAAAACAGCATGGTACTGGAACAAAGGCAAAAATGTAGACCAATGGAACAGAGTTGAATATACTGACATCTCCCAAGCATATGATCATCTAATCTTCGATAAGGGGCCAAGAAAAGTGAAGTGGAGCAGGGAAAGCCTCTTTAATAAATTGTGCTGGCAAAACTGGACAGCTACATGCAAAAAAGTGGGCTCAGATCTCTGCCTAAGGCCAATCACAAAGGTAAGATCAAAATGGATTAATGACCTCAACATCAGACTGGAATCCATAAAGTTCATTGAAGACAAAGTTGGCAAAACCCTCCATGATATTGAAGCTAATGGTATCTTCAAAGATGTCATGCCACTGGCCAAGCAAGTGAAAACAGAGATAGACAAATGGGACTATCTTAAACTAAGAAGCTTCTGCACCTCAAAAGAAACAGTGACCAAAATACAAAGACAGTCTACAGAATGGGAAAGGATATTCGCCAAATACACATCCAACAAGGGGTTGATATCAAGGATATACAAGGTACTAGTTGAACTCCACAAGAAGAAAACACCCAACCCCATCAAAAAATGGGGCGAGGAAATGAACAGAAACTTTCACAAAGAAGAAATCCGAATGGGTAAAAGGCACTTGAGAAAATGCTCTACATCACTAATCATCAGGGAGATGCAGATCAAAACAATGAGATATCATTTCACACCACAGACTGGCCCACATCCAAAAGAACAAAAGCAACCAGTGCTGACGTGGATGTGGCGAGAAAGGGACCCTCCTTCACTGCTGGTGGGAATGCCGACTGGTCCAACCCTTTTGGAAAACAGTATGGACGATTCTCAAAAAATTAGAATTTGATCTCCCATTGACCCAGCAATACCACTCCTGGGAATATATCCCAGAGAGGCAAAAAAAGTATAGTCGAAGTGATATCTGCACTTGTTTATTCATTGCAGCACTCTTTACAATAGCCAGAATCTGGAAAAAACCTGAGTTTTTGGAAAAAACCAAGAACAGTTTATTAAAGAGGCTTTCCCTGCTCCACTTCACTTTTCTTGGCCCCTTATCGAAGATTAGATGATCATATGCTTGGGAGATGTCAGTATATTCAACTCTGTTCCATTGGTCTACATTTTTGCCTTTGTTCCAGTACCATGCTGTTTTAATTATTACTGCTTTGTAGTAGAGCTTGAAGTTAGGGAGGTTGATTCCTCCCATTTTCTTTTTCCCAAGAACAGATGACTGGTTAAAGAAATTTTGGTACATTTACACAATGGAGTACTATGTAGCTGTTAGAAAAGATGAAGTCATGAAATTTACATACAAGTGGTACTACATGGAAAGTATCATGTTAAGCGAAATGAGTCAAAAAGAGTGGGATAGACACAGAAAGATTGCATTCATTCAATATAAAGTAACAAAATGGGAGACTAACACCCAGGAGCGGCTGAGATTAGTACCAGGAATTTGCTCCATGACTTGGAGGCCAGTCACACTTGCTAGGGGAAAAGGAAGCTCGGATAGAGAAGGGAGCACCAAATAAAGGGTGTTGGGAGAATCCTCCCAGGATGGGAGAAGCATGCTGAAAGTAGTCTATAGACCAAACATGATTGCCACTCAATGCCTCTCTTGCAAAACACAGTACCCCAAAGAAGAGAGAGAGAACAAGGGGGAATGCCCTGGCACAGAGGCAGGGTGGGATGGGGGTGGGGGGTGGGGGGTGGGAGGGATGCTGGGACCCGTGGTGGTGGAGGATGGGTACTGGTGGAGGGATGGGTACTTGATCATTCTATAACTGAAACCCAAGCACAAAAATTTGTAAGTCTATAACTGACCTCATGGAGTTTCACTAATAAAAAAAATAAATTAAAAAAAAAAAAGAATTGATTGAACCTGAGTTTGGGTCCTTGTTCTTTATGGAACTGCATAATATTAAAACAAATAGCTAGTAGGATCTTTGTATATGGCTATGATTGGAAAGGGCTATGGGTATATGAAGACTTTGATACATTTAATAAACTGTATTAAGTATACAATTATTACTCAATTAAAAGTGCTTTTGAATTGCTCTAATCAATCATTATTTGCACATGTACTTTTGAATATTATAATTTTTAGTTTTGTTTATTGGTCCACAATAAATATAAAATTCAATAAGCAAGTATTGAAACACTGAGAATATTGAAGTATAAACCCCTACCCTTGTAATCAGAGCTCATAAAGACATGCTTCAAAAAATGTCTATGGAGACCAAATCACAGTTCATTTAAATTTAGTTTAATGGATTCCTCCTATAGATTATTGTCTAACAATAGAAATAGCCAAAGAGTTTTAAAATGAAAATTAAAATAATAAGTTAAACAAAGATCTTTAAGCTTTGTATAGAACTTGCAAATCTCATCCTCAAGGATGAATAAATTGTATCTATTCTCTTACAAAAAAAATTGTAAGTCTACAACTGTACCTCATGGTGTTTCACTAATAAAAATTTAAAAAAATTTTTTTGTGTGTTCTTTAGATGAATACTCAGAAGTGGGTGACTGGGTCAGTTTTAGTGTTTTTTTGTTTTGTTTTGTTTTGTTTTGTTTTGATAGGCTGGAGCGATAGCACCGCAGTAGGGTGTTTGCCTTGTGCACAGCCAGCCCGGCTGAGCCAGGTTTGATTTCTCTGCCCCTCTCGGAGAGCCCGGCAAGCTACCGGGAGTATCTCGCCTGCGCAGCAAAGCCTGGCAAGCTACATGCGATGTATTCAATGTGCCAAACACAGTAACAACAAGTCTCAAAATGGAGACGTTTCTGGGCCCGCTCGAACAAATCGATGAACAACGGGAGGACAGTGTTTGTTTTGTTTGTTTTTTTGATAAGAGCCATTGGTCCATTGGTCTCAATGATGCACTTATGCTTGTAGGCCACCAAGGTCACACTCAACAATAATGACACTTAGGACTCAGGGGGTCAAATTCAGGGCCTTGGGCATTCAGGGCCACCCCCTGAGTCATTTTCACCTAACCCTATTTTCAGCTTCTTCTCTTTTTTGGGGTGGGGGGGGGGGGTCGGGAGCCACACCTGGCAGGCTCTGGTGTGGTACCAGGGATCAAAGCTGGGGTCAGACCCAGCAGTGCTCAGGGCTTACTCTGGCTCTGCACCCAGGGGACACACCCAGCAATGCTCAGGGGAAGCCCTTCTTCCTCTTCCATTTCTTGACTGTGTGCAAGGCCAGTGCACTACCCACTGCACAATCGCTCCAGATCTATTTTCAGCTTCCTGAGAAAACTCCTGTTTTCTAGAATGCTCGCACCAATTTACATTCCCACTAACAGTGTGTGTGAGGATTACTGTCTCCACACTTTCACCAACACTAGTTATTCTTTTAGATGGGCTGGTGGTTTTGATCATTCAATTTCATTTTCATATTATTGAGCTAACATGGCTTAGTGTTTGTTTTGATCTGAGCCATTCTCATAGATTGGAGGGACGGGTGAGCAGGGGACAGCTTGCTTTGGTTACAATCCCTAAAATAATAATAGCGGCGAATTTTCATGAGCCTGTTGGCCTTCTGCCAACCCTCTTTGGACAAGTGTCTGTTGAGATTGTCTAACCCCCTTTCTAATCAGGTTGTGTTTTTAATGGCTTTTGTGCTCAGAAGTTCTCTTCAGATGCACTTTTTTAGGATTCTGAAAAGTACATGGTACCTAATAGCTGTCACCATCGTCACTGCTCTCAGTGCCCATGGTCCCGGCTCACAGCTATCACAGTTCTCAAGTCAGAAACATGGGCTCCTTGGTATCAAGTGCCCAGATCACAGATGCGGGAATACAGCTCAGTGGAGGTAAGGGGTTGGCCCAAGAGACCTGGATATTAGGAGCGGCGCCAGGATCTGAAGCAGCCAGGCAGACGAATCTGAGTCTCTCCATGCACTTGACTTCATGCACCTTTGCTGAAAAGCAAGAGCAAGGTCTCTCCGTCCTTCCCCTTCCATTTCTCAACTGTCCTGTTCTGAGACAGGTGGCTGCAGTGGCAGTGGTGGAAGCCTGTGTGGGTGGGGGGGGGTGAGGGGGGGTGAAGCTTGGTTGGGCTCCATCTCAGAACATCCCCTGATGGGTGCCCCTATTGGGAGTGTCAGGCCTCATTCCCCAGGGGAACAGTGGCCCTGCCTGGGGTGCTGGGGTCCAGGGGACAGTGCCACAGAGGACCCTGAGAATCAATAAATCTACTGACGTCTCTGGAAACCAGGCTTCTCGCTGTTGGAGAAGAGGCTGGCCAACAGGGGAGTGAGAAAATCTTTCTGAGGGCAGCTCCTGGAGCGAATTGTGGACGCTGCCCCATGGGGAAGAATCTGGACTCTCCATGACATCCCAGGGAGGGCCCTGGATCATGAGCCCCCCTGAGCCTGCCAACGGCACTCCCAGCTCCGAGAAGCCGCTTTTAAATTCCTCCCCAGGGGCCTACACCAGGGAGTAGCAGCTACACCCAGACCACGATGGCGCTGAGGGCAGAGACCAAGCAGGCACAGACGAAAACCATTAGGTGAATCCCAGCATGGGCCCCAGCAGGATGGGGAGTTGGCATGTCTCAATTCACCTGACCACACAAAAGTTCGTTCCAGAAAGGAAGGGAGTGACTTCCTAGAAGCCTGTCAGTCACCCTGGAAGTGACCCTCCTCCACCCAGCTAAGCCCATCAACAACACACAAACGGAGGGTCACCATTGCTGAGAGACGGGCATGGCGGCTACTGAAAGTTTCTGCAGAGGGGCTGGAGCGATAGTACAGTGGGTAGGGCATTTGCCTTGCATGCGGCCGACCTGGGTTCTATTCCCAGCACCCTATATGGTCCCCTGAGCACAACCAGGAGTAATTCCTGAGTGCATGAGCCAGGAGAAACCCCTGTGCATCACCAGGTGTGACCCAAAAAGAAAAATAAAAAAAGTTCCTGCAGAGAGACACACAGCCATGGGTCAGTGCTCGGGGCTGGCCACATTCCACCAGGGACCAGCTACTAACAGAAGAGAGACATGAGGCCTCCCCGTGGTGTGCAGGTCTGGTCTGGAAACTTCTGCCACCCACAGTGCCTTTGGAGGAGTGGAGAAACGCGAGCGGAGTGAGCACAGGGCAGGGCTGTCCCGGGGAGTCTTGTGTTGATGGTGGATGCCAGTGGGCGGGGCACAGACTGTAGGAAGTGCCCACTCCAGCAAGACACAGGGATGGGGCTTCTTCACACCCTCCCCAGGGTTACACAGCGGCATGTTTCCTGTGAGCCTGGCACTGCTGGGGCCAGAGAGATAACACAAGAGCCAGGCACAGACCAGAGTTCAATCCCTGGCACCACATCGGGTGCCCCTGTCAGTCACAGGAGTTAGCCCTGAACACCACCAGGTGTGACCCAAATCACACCATCACCACTAACCCCGGCACCCCCATGCCCCGCCTCCCAAACAAAAGGAAATACAGCACTGTGTTGGCTAGGCTTCCAGGGCCCAGGCCTGGCCCCATGTGCTTCCTCCTCTTCTTTGGGGCCACACCCAGCAATGCTCTCCCTGAGTGATGCTCACAGGGACCATGAGGGGCTGGGACTGAACCCAAGCATGTACTTAGCCTGATGTGCTATCTCCTTACCCCCCGGTGACTGAGTCTGTGCTGCAGCCAGATGGTCCAGGAGGCCCCAGAACCCACCACTCAGGTTCACCATTGGCAGACAGGGAGAGGGTCTCTGGTCACAGTTGAGCCTCAGGGAACCCTGCTGGGGCGTGAATTTGGACAAGTCAACAGGAAGCCTTGCCCTGGAAATCTGGCTGGGTAGTGCATGGCAGGAGAACAGGAGTTCTCTCTCTCTGTCTCTCTGTCTCTGTCTCTCTCTGTGTCTCTCTCTGTCTCTGTCTCTCTCTGTCTCTGTCTCTCTCTCCCTCTCTCTCTCTCTTCCATTAGTCTTCTGCTTTCCTAGCTTCCTTCCCCTGGTATCCAGCAGGAGAGAGAGGGAAGGGATTTGCTTTTCCAGTCGGAGACAATGAGAAGTTGCCATTTTCTAGCAGGGCCTAATGGTTGAGACCTTGAGGAGATCTGTGTTGGGGGGTGTGGCATAGAAGGGGTCTCCAGGTGTGGCATATGGAGGTACCCAGAGCTCTGCCAGGGCAGTTGTGAAACCAGGGCCTTCTGGGCTCCCTCTGTGTGCCCCTAAGCTGCACTGCGTCAGGACCCAACTTGACCCACTCGCACCCATCCATTCCTCATTTAGCCCCTGGTTCTGGGGGAGGCCTGGGGGGGGGGGGTTCCCAGTGAGAGACTGAGCAGTGTCATCAGTCCACAGTGGTTCTTCTGGGCACTGTGACACGCAGACATTATGACAGCCCTGACTGTGCCATTGTTAGGTGCACAGACACTGGAGGGGCTGTGAGAAGAAGCACCCTGAGGGTGAAAAGGTGGGGACAGCTGAGAATTAGTGTATAAGCCAGTGGACAAAAGCCAAGACTCAGTGACATGAGAGGCCGTGCCTAAGTGAAGATTACTAGGTAACGCACCTCTGAAGATTTGGCATCGATTTGGGCATGGAATTGGGCCAGATTTCAGCAGCTTCCTGACCCTTCATCCAGGAGGGCGGATGACTTCCTCCCTGCATAGATGACTGAGAAGCTCTCGGGCCTTCACTGACGTGCGTCAGCTACACTGTCGGAAACAGACGTTGGTGCTCTGCCCCCACGCTCCCCGGCTCATTAGGCTGCATGTTTGTACATGTGCTGTTTGTGCATGGACTCCCCCGATAAAAATCCCACCGTCATCAGCTGGGGTGGTGGGTGAGACCTGTCCATCTAGAGGTGGCAGGAGAATATGCTTCAGCCAGCACCCCAAATGGTCCTTCAAGCCCCGCCAGGAGAGTGATCCCTGAGAGCAGAGCCAGAAGTAATCCCTGAGCACACCAGCCGTGGGCCCCCCAAAGAAACAAACTCCCCAAAAACTTTGTAGACAGCATTCTCGTGATCAAACCCTGTATTTGACGCCTAACACAGGGCATGGGGGTAAGGGGTGCGGGAAAGCACCCTCCAAGCTGAGGATGGGACAAAAAGGGACTGGCCATGTTTGGAGTCGAAAGATGAGACGCTTTAGAGCTGAGCAGAGCTGGGGGGAGATAAGCAGGAGATGGAGACGGGGTAAACTCGCCCCAAGCCTAGAGGCAGCAGGAGGCCCCTGAAGAGCTAAGGGAGATGTTTGTGACCCTCTAAGGAGAGCGCATCTATGGAACAATGAGGGCATGGCTGGAGGGGGCCCAAGAGGCAGCAGGGAGCAGACAACAGAGGAAATATGACATTAGCCCCCAGGCCAGGAGGTCCATCCTCTCTAGGGGAGTGTGACCTTTACCTCCTTTGCCCCCATGGATACTCTGCACATCAGGAAGGCTTGTCTGGACCCTTCCATGGACCAGGAGCCAGCTCTGTCAACCAGCGGCATGTTTGCCCAGCCCAGACCCCTTCAACAAGCATCCGGGGCCCCAGTGCTCATGCAGAAGCACCATGGGGCCTAGGCCAGGCTGGGTGCCTCCTAGACGTAGGTCTCCCAGTGGATCCTTCCCCCAGTGCACCGTTAGCAGCTCAGACTCACTTTTCATGGCAGGTCTGCCTGGCCAGCAGTGCAGAGCCCTGGCCTGTATATGTAGGTTTGATAAGGGCTGCTTTGATCCATGTAAACCTTTCAGATGTGTCACTATTTGAGGAGAAAGTGTCACCTGTTTTCACATCCCGTCACTTTTTAGTGGTCTGCGGACCTGGAAAGTTGTGGTTCAACCTCAGCCAGAAAGCAGCTGTAGGGGAGGGGCGAAACCATAATACAGGGGGTAAGGCACTTGCCTTACAAGCAGCAGACTCGGGTTCAATCTCTGGCACCCAATAGGGTCCCCGGACTCCACCAGGAATGATCCCTGAGTATGGAGCATCATCAGGTGTGGCCCCAAAAATAGTAAGAATGAGTTGGGAGGAGCCACGGAGTCTACCCAGCATTCAGGGGGCATGTCCCCTTCCAGAGTCCCTGTTGGGCATCTCCACAAAGCAGGTCCATTACCAGGAGCTCTGCTTGGATGATGGTGAGGTAGGTTGATCTCTCAAGCATCACCCAGGGGCCCCTGGTGCTGGCAAGGAGGCAAGGGGCCAGGGAGATAATACAGGAGTTAAAGCACTTGCCTTGCATGTGGCCAACCCCAGCACCACTTATGGTCCCTGAGTACCTCAAGGAGTCTCTCCTGAGCACTGCCAAATAGAGCCCTAAGCCCCTCTGCCAGACCTCCCAAAAGAACTTTTTTAAAACTCTTTGGGTCACACTGGGAGAGGCTCAGGGGTTACCCCTGGCTCTGCGCTTAGGAATTACTCCTGGCAGTGCACAAGAACCCTATGGGGTGCCGGGGATTGAACCTGAGTTGGCCGCATGCAAGGCAAATGCCCTGTGCCAGCATTTTGGCCCTTCCTCCTCCTCCTCCTCCTCCTCCTCTTTTTTTTTTTTTTTGGCAGCAACTATTTCAACCTGGCTGCTGTGTCTTCTTTGATGGACCTTCTCCATGTCTCCTCTCCCCCACCCTGTACCTTTCTCCCTCTTCCTCTTTGATATTGTTACGAAACTTTTTCATAGCATTCCCAAAATTTTCACCAGGGGAGAATTCTGCTGGTCATTGTCCCCATTGTGCAGTTTCTAGAACACAGCAATTCTCAGGATGGAGAGAGGGCCCAGCAGTAGAGAGGGTAGAGCGTTTGCCTTGTATGCAGCAGAATCAGGTTCAATCCCCTGCACCCTGCACCAGCACCACATATGGTCCCCCAAACCCTACCAGGAGTGAGCCCTGAGCACTGCTGGGTGTGACCTCCAATTTTTTTTTTTAAAGAGTTCTCAAGAAGCCTGCCCGGGGTGTGTGTGTGTGTGTGTGTGTGTGTGTGTGTGTGTGTGTGTGTGTGTGTGTGTGTGGTCTCAGACTAGAAGCTTCTCAGAAAATCAGATGGCTCTGTGGAGTGACCTTGCTGCATGGGCTGCCCAGGTCTCGTGGCCAACCCCGGCTTTCGCTGCCCCGTGCCCCCCTGCCGGGGGCTCCCCAAAACTTGGGTGTACCTGGGTCTCATCCACTGGCAGGAAGATCTTCCTCCCCGCTCCAGGCATGTGGCTCCCAGGTGGTGGGGGAGTTTGTACCCCATGGAGTGATGCAGTCGGTGTTCCCACGATGACCAGCCCTCTGGAATATGTCCATTTCCTGTGGGTCCAGCCTTTTCAGAGCCACACCCTGATTACAAAGCCCAGAGGCAGAAAAGCCAGCAGAGGGGCCTAAACGTTAGTACAACAGCAGGGTGCTTGCCTCGCACACAGCCGATGTGGGCTCCATTCCTGGCACCTCCCGATGGTCACCCAAGCCTGGACAGGAGTGATCCCTGAGTGTAGAACCAGGAGAAAGCCTTGAGCTCCACCAGCTACAAAGCCAAAACAAACTCCCCCCCGCCAAAAATAAAGAAAAACAAAGAAAAAGCAGGAGAGCTCTGAAAAAGTAAGAACTAGTTGGGGTTTTTGGGGGGCCACACCCAGAAGTGTTCAGGATTTACTCCTGGCTCTATGCTCAGGAGACCGTATGGGGTGCTGGGGGTTGAACGCAGGTTGGCTGCATGCAAGGCAAAAAGCCCTATGCGTTGTACAATAGCTGTGTCCCCCAAAGGGGTAGACCTGTTTTCAAGTCTTTTTTTTTTTTTAATTCATTCTTTTCCTCTCCAGAGCTGGAGGTTTGGGCTACACAAAACAAGCTCTGGCCACCCCACCCATGTTGGCCCAAACAATGTTGAAGAGTTTTGGCCCGAGTGGGGGCCACCCCCCAGCACGACCCCCGCCCTGAACAGATGTTTTCTTTTAGCAATACTGGCCCTATGTCAACAGAATCGGGGCCCGGCCAAGTGTGGAGGCAGAGAATTTCCCACGAGCTCCGTAAGGGCAGAGCATCCGGTGTACTTCTCTGCTTCCCAAAAAAGAATATCAGAAGGGCAGTTCCAGTCCCCAGTCAAAATCCAAGACAACAGCTTGTGAGCTACATGGGCTCCTCTTCAAACCATGCTGTCCCATTGCTGTCAGTCCTTTATCAAAGGCTGCCTCTGCCCCGATGTGCAAGGCCCTGCAACAGTACGTGGGGAGAGGGGACTAGACACCACACAGCCAAGAGTTGGGTGCCCCCAAGGCCCGCACTCCTTGTTTTGTCCCAAAAGGTCAGCGCAGTGTCAAGTGGAAAGAGAACCAGAGTTCCAGATTCCAAATCTGGCTCAGATGCCTGCACACTGCTGTCCTCTGGGAGAAATCCTCCAAGACACAGATTCTTCTCACATAAAATGGGACAATCGTCCAAACTGACTGCACCATGGGCTTCTTCCCAGAAGCACGAGAAGAGCTGCCTGTGGAAGGCTGAGGGGCAACCTGCAAAGCCTCAGGTGCTAGGGGCTTAAGGGCCTCTGGACAGTCTCACTCCTCCATCTTCCAGGCAGAGAGAGGGAAGTACCTGATCCACACACCTGGAAGGGCTTGTTCCACCCATTTCTGCGCTGACCTCCTGTCTTCAGCTGTCATAGCTCACACGAGACATAGAAACCGGCTTCCTTCCACAGGACACCAGCCTCCAGGCTGAGGACCCTCCTACTCTCCATGCCCAGCCTGAGAATCCAACAACTGTCATCCCAGTTGTACGTGTGGATCCTGAAGTTTGCAAGTGATCCAACCAGCCCAGTGCAACCTTGATGTTAGTCGGTTTTCCCTCCCCTGCCCCAAGAACCCAGGCTGCAGCAAAGAACCAAGATTGCAGCTGAGTTCAGACCCCCGAGGAAGCAAATAGGTTGGAGACAGAGAGCTCATTTCAGAAGAGCTCTCTGAGCTGCAGGTTTTCAAGGTGAGCGCTTTACCAGATGTATTTTCTCTCCTGCCCATGGGAGACCAGTTTTTGCCAAGCTTGGCACCCTGGTTTTCAGGACTTCATACCTGCTTGGGAATCTTGTTTGTTTTGTTATTGGGCAATACCTGGAGATTCTCATTAGGATTCTCTTGGCTTGACTCAGGAATCACGCCTGGCAGTGCTGGGGGGACCCTGTACTATCGCTCCATCCCCAAGATTTGCAAATCCCGCCCCCCCCACCCCCATTCCATTGGATATCTTTTCACTTTGTGGATGGTTTCTTTTGTTTTACAGAAGATTTTGTTTGATGTATTTCCACTTGTTTTTCATTTTGTTTATTTGTGCCTTATGCATCATACAAAAAAAAAAAAAAGAAAGAAAGAAAAAAAGCTTTCCGCAGACCAAATCAAGGAGCTTTATTCTATTCCTATCAATTCCTTGTAGACTTTTATGGTTTCAGGCCCTTTTTGGGGGGTGGGAGAGTGAGCAAGCTGTATAATCCACACTTGGGGGTGCTCAGAGTTTACTGGTTGGTGCCAGGGGTTGAACCAAAGTTGGCTGCTGCATGCAAGAAAAGCTCCTAACTCCTAAACAGTCTCTATGTGCTATAATATATAATTCATGAATTTTGCCATTTTAATGATGTATACTGCTCAGTTTTATGGCCTTAAGTTCATTCACTTGACTATACAACCAATACCACCATCCAGCTCCAGAACATTTTCTATTTTCTCCAGTAGAAACTCTTCTTTTTGTATTTTTTTAAGGTTGTTCACAATAATTACATTCAGTATTTCAACACTAATCCCACCACCGTTACACCTTACCAACCAGCATTATTTAGAATTTTCCCAACCATCTATACCCCAATAGCAGGCCCTAAATAATTTATTTTGTATTGCTTGTTATGAATAATTCTCTAAAAATGATCAAAAAAGGTTTCCTTAGAAGAAAGTGTGTGAAGACTGTTATATCTCACCCTGGAGCCATTGAGCCCTAGTACAAGAGATTATTAACATGTTGTTACAGGTTGAGCCTTATGCTAATTTTCCCCTTTTTGGGTCACACCCTACGATGCTCATGGGTTACTCCTGACTTTGCACTCAGGAATTACTCCTGGCGGTGCTCAGGGGACCATATAGGATGCTGGGAATCAAACCCGGGTTGCCCACATGCAAGGCAAACACCCTATCCACTGTACTATTGCTCCAGCCCCTAATTTTTTTTTAAAGTGAGATTGGTTCTCTTCAACATTACATCCTATCCAATGTGTGCTTCTCCTGGTATATCAGTGGTACAGAGTATGAAATGTCCCACGACAACGAATGCAGTACACTCTGGGAATTCTAAAATTTTAAATAAGGTGGAACACTGAAGTTAAAATTTTAACTGGATGGTGACTTTGGGGTCTGAAGCATCTCTGCAGCTTGGTGATCTCTTCTGAGATTTGTGAGTCTCTGAATCATGGCTGTCAATGAGTTTATATGGTGCCAGAGGCCGTTTGTGACTGCCAGGCTCCTAGAAGAATGGGGATGGGGGGAGGTACCCATTCCCTACTCTGTAAGAGTCTGGAGATTTCAGTCACAAAACCTGCATCTGTATACCTGAGTTTTTCAGCAGATTCCTTTATGGATGATGCTCATCTAAGCCTGTGGAGATCGGCTGTGAGCATGGTAGCAATTGGGTTCTGGAGGTTTTCAGCTGTAGGGGCTGTGTTAGGGTAGGTGGTGGGACTCACCTATCCCCTGCTCCAGGGTGCCCCAGATATGAGGTTCAGCTTGGCGCCGGGTTTGGAGGCATCTTTGAAGACACTGATCGTTTTAAAAGAATATTTATTTGGTTTGGGGGCCACCCTGAATGGTCCCCAAGATAGTGATCTTGACACAGTGCTATGAAGGCATCAGTAGATGCGTCTGCCACCTAGGGCTGGAGCCTACGACAGTGGGCAGGGGCGCTTAGACACATGCAAGACAAGTTTGATCCCCAGCCTGGCAGGAGTGATCTCTGTGCACAGAGCCAGTAGTAAGCCCTGAGCACCGCTGGGTGTGGCTCCCCAACACACACAGAGTGAATAAAACTTGCTTGGCAGAACAATTTTTCTTTTCTTTTTTCTTTTTGGGTCACATCCCGATGATGCTCAGGGGTTACTTCTGGATCTGCAGTCAGGAATTACTCCTGGCGGTACTTGGAGGACCATATAGGATGCTGGGGATCGAACTGTGGTCTGCCACGTACAAGGCAAACACCCTCCCCACTATACTATCGCTCTAGACCCAGAACGATTTTCCTAATTCTCACTGACACCATAGTCCCTGTGGCAGAGCTTCATCATGATGGGATAGGACAATAGGGCTTCTCTGCCTGGTCCACTCAAGGACCAAACCCTGTGACCAACTTTGCGGCCACCTGCCACTGACCACTCTGTTCCCCAGTGCCATAGGGTGGGTCTGCTTTCTCAAGCCATTCCTGGACCAACTGCAGCCCGCATCTCTCCCTGGATCAGAGCCTGAGACAGATTCAGGTTTTGAGTCCCCAGGCACTAGTCCCACAGGGAGTAGAGGGCCGGAGGGAAGGAAAAGTCAATTAGTCAGGAGTCTGCAGTGTGGTACCAGCACGCATTCAGATAAGCAAGACACTTCTCAGTCTGGTCCACCTAAGGACCACATGGAAGAGCATTACTGGCCCAGGTCCTGTCCCCCAGCGACCCTTGGAGGGGTTAGTTCCTCACTGCTAATACCTTCTCCTCACCGCCAAGGCCTGACTGCCTTTTGGCCATCCTTCATGCTCTCCACTGAATGGGCCACAGCTCAGGGTCTTCGGGAAGGAGCTACGAGCCTCCAAAAGTAGTTTTCCTAAGTCCAGGCCAGTCTGAATATTCTATTCCCTTATTCTGGGAGCTGAAATATTCAGTCATTTCCAAACACCTCTCTGGGTGAGGTCTTATTCATAGGGTGCAGTTTCATTTGTGATGAACTTTTTACAGGTTGTAGGAATCTTCCAGGACAGCTCTGGGTACAGAGAAATGCTAAGATACTTATTTCCTTCATTTTCACTAACTGCTTAGCCAGCCAGCCCTATTGGCTAGCGGTCATACTCTAGCCTGCCACAGACTCACCTGTCTGATGACTAAAAACCAAAGGCTTCTAAACCAATCAGACTTTAGTTGCATCTCTGAACCCCCCATGGCCAATGCTTTGTCACGGCTCCTAACCCATACAGGGTCAGGGAGGCAGGCAGGTCACTGATTTTCAAGATGACTTTCTGTAGGAGCCATCAGTAGTGAGACAGGAATAAGAAAACCCGAGCTCAGCTCCCCCAGGGCAGCAGCTCCAGGTCCAAGGCTGGCAGTGACAGGAGGTGCCCGGACTCAAGCCTCAGCTCACATTGTTCTTTCCAGCAGGCAATAAATTCCTAACTCCTTACCCTGTTTGTCCAAGTGAAATGCAGAACACAAATGGTGTGGCTGGAAATAGTCTCCTTCATGAATCAGCTTCTTCCCTGGGGCACTGTAACACTGATTGGGAAGTTTCCGTTCCCCTGGAGAAGAAACAGAGACTGCTCAACCCCTAGACTTAATTCCTACACACTGTGACGAGCGGAACACGGGCTCACAGGAAGAGCCACCTGGGGCCACCAGGAATGGCCTGTGTCCTCAGAGCTTGAGGACAGGCTGGGTAATCCCACAACATGTCTAAAGCAGTCCCCGTAATGCTGACAAAACACAGGAATCTTAGGGAACACAGGGGGCTGTCCTAAAACATAAAGCAATTTCAACCCGAGCACCACAGAGGCCACTTAGCCCCTAAACTGAGGGAGCATTCCCTGGTGCTCTTGGGAGGGCAAAAGGCAAGAACTGGGTGTTCCACATCCAGCCAGGTCAGTACCGAGGCAGAGCACTTCTTCCTCTGTGAGAAGCATCCAAGGCAAACTAATCTTTTTTTTTTTTGGTAATTCTAATTTTTAAGGGTCCATCATTAAAAAAAAAAAAAACAGGCAAAATGCACAACGTATACAGTTTAAGCATTTCCATTCATCAATTTTTCTACCAGGTCTTTTGTTGTATTCTTCTTCTCCCCAGTCTTGAGTGTGCTCGCTATCGTTCTGAACTCCTGCAGACAAGCCAGAGTCCCACAGGGAGGCCCAGTCCCTGCAAGCCCATCTCTGGACTTGGTCATCGTTCATTTGACACAGGCCAGAACCACTGAGGGCGGGGGTGGGGGACTCACTGGAGGCCATATCACTTACAGCTGAAGAACTGCAGCCACACCAAAACCAGACCAGAAAATAGACTTTATTTTACATGGATAAATGCTGCCTTAACCTCACAGCAATTAAGAAAAATATATACAAATGAATCTACGAGGAAAAGTCCGATGCACACAGCTGCTGCTGGGGCACACGCCAGTCACCCCAGGAACCCGACTTTCTGTCTCTGGGCGCCCAGGCTCTCTTCTTTGTGCAGCAAGCTCTGTAGGGACACGTGCAGCACCTTGCCCACTCGCTTGCCAGTCTGTGAAGGGTGGGGGAGGGCGGAAGAGAACATTCACTGGTGAGGCCACAGGCTTCTACTTGGAAAGGCTGCCCTTTCTCCCAGCAAGTCACTCCCAAATTCTAAACAACCCAGCTGCAGCATCGGGCTTTGGTTTAGTGAAATAATGGGAACAAAAACCAAATTGCAAACTCCAACCATGTGAGTAGCTCTACTCTGAGCAGACCTGTGTCTGCCTGCAACTCAGCCCGCCCCGTCAGGACCCAGCCTGTGTTTGGTCAGGTAGACCACAAGGTGCTGACCAGCAGTGGATGCCCTGATCCATACCAGACCTGCTTGGGGGATGTTCCTGTAACAGTCACCAGCCTGATCTTAGAGGTACAGCTGATGCAGTGACTTTTTCGTTGGTTTAGTTTTTAGTTTTAGTTTAGTTTTTGGATCACACCCGGTGATGCTCAGGGGTTGCTCTGCACTCAGGAATTACTCCTGGGGGGTATACAGAGGATCATATAGGATGTCATGCAAGGAAGGCGCCCTACCCGCTGTCCTGTCTCGAGCTGTGGGGACCTGAGGCAGTGGGGTGGCTTTCCCGGTACCCTTTCTCCAGTCCAATGCAACACATCTAGGTCCTTGAAGAACGGGACGTCACCTTCAGACCCTGGCTCCAGCTTCACTCACTCCATTAAATATGAAGCACTCAGTTAGGAATTCAATTCCCTCATCAAATCACAGAGTTGGGGATTCTCTTTCCTTTTTTTTTTTTTAATTAAATGTGACTCATTATCTAACACATTATCTAACACATTCATGTAAAAACACTGAAATCTGGTGGTTGGAGGGCAGTTTACTCACAGGGTCTTACCTCCCAGCTCCAAGCAGTGCACCCACCTCTATTCCCCACCCCAGCAAACCCCCACCCCTGTGGTGAGGGTAGCAGACAAGCAGCTCACACCAGCCGTCCACCACACTATTCAAGATGAGGACCAAAGGGGCTCACAGGATGTTTCTGGCATGTGCCTGAGGAAGGAACAGATTCTGCGCGCACCCACCTCAGGACCAGAGCCTCACCTCCATCATCTCGAAGATGCTCTCTGGGTCCAGACTGCCCTTCCCCACTTTCCTCATGCACGTCACGACTCCTTTGCTGGTCACGGACACCAGCAGGCTGGCCAAGGAGCAGGCCTCCTCCTGCAGCGTAGCATCTACCACATGCCGATAGCCGATCTGCAAGGCCAGGGAGTATTGCTTACATGGGGGTCACATGCACCCCTACCAGCTACACACCTTGCCCGCTTCATGGAGGAAACAGTCACACGGGCAAAGATCTCATCTGTACTGCCCATCATCTGAGATCCCGTTATTTGGTTCTGCTCAGATGCAAAGTACCTGGAGTGACAGTCAACAGTCCTGCTGTAGGCCCTTTGAGCAGGGGAACAGAAGCCCACAGTAACATATGGGGGATGAGGGGCGTGGAACGTGGGGACTTATAATTCAGAGGCCACCAACACAGGTGAGACCACATGGATATATATTTCACTGATAACAAAGATGAATCAAAAGGGTCTGAGTTTGGGCTGTGAGAGAAATTACAGGGGTCGGGTTGATTGCCCCGCATGTGGCTGACTCTGGGCTTGATCTCGGCACCACATACAGTGCCCTGAGCAGCGGCCAGGAGTAATCGCAGAGTGGAGAGCCAGGAGTTAAGCCCTGAGCACCACTGGATGTGGCTCAAGTCCCCCAATCCCAAGGGTGTCCAAGCTAAGAAGCATACTCGCAGCTGCTCAGTGGTCAGCCCCCTGAAGCAACCTTCCATCTGAGTGCTAACTTTCTTGTCATCAAATGATTTTGGGAGAATTAAGCCAAACTCTTCCAATCTTATTGTACCTGTTAACTCTCCAGGGAATCATGGCATTGTGACTGTCACATTGTAACAGCCACTGCAGGCCCTTGGCACAGTACTAGGCAGTCCCAGCCATACAGCCTCTGCTGGACACTGGGTTCCACAGGCCGCTGTGCCCCTGAAGGAACTATATCTGATCCATCAGACCCCAGGATCTGCTCACACACCCTCATTTCACAGATGAGGTCAACAGGACCCACTGAGGGGACAGTGTTACTCTTCCACCATCCTATTACTACTCAACCAGTCTGGATCCCACAGGGTCGAGGAAATAAAAGGAATCGCAGATACCGGCTGCTTCTATGAAAAGCATGGCGTACAGAAGGGAATCAACTGCTTCCTTTCACAGACACCTACCACATGCTCCCAGGACACCATCATCTTCCAGATTAAAGAGGAAGAGTTGCTCACGATAAGGGTTTTTCTTTCCTTCCCTGTTTTTTTTTTTTTCATGGTGCCAGAGATCAAATCCAGGGCCTCACCTAAGCAAGCTGTATGCTCTCCACTAAGACCCCTGGCCTCTCTGACTGTGGTTTCTAATAGAATCAGAACTAGAGTTGAGTTAAAGAGACTTCTATGTCACAAAAGGAACAAAATAACTTTACAAGTTGGAGCTGAAGGAGAGCAACAGGGAAGGAGAAAGCCGTCAGATGCTAGACTGTACCTTGCACAGGGTGACAATGCAGGGGACATTCTCCACACTCAGTCGGATGCAGTCATAAGGGTCGTCTGACAATTCAATATCTTTTGACCCCTCTTCATCTTCCAGAACACGGACTCTTGGTATCCTGGAAGAGAAACACCATATTCTCACTTACTGAGAGGAAGGAAGAGAAGGAATTCCTATACTTTATCAGCTTCACCCTTACCACCCAGCCACAGCTTGGCTGGAACACTGCAGTGCAGTAAGGAGAGGAGGATTTTTGGAGAATTGTCAATTGTGGGCTGGAGGGAGAGCTCAAAGGGCTGGAGCATAAGCTTTGCATGCTGGAGCCCCAGGTGCAGTCCCCAGCACCGTATGCCCTACCCAGCTTCCGCCAGCATTAAGCTGTGAGCAACCTAGAACACCACCACGAATGACCCACTGAGTCAGGAGCAGCCTCCAAAGTTGGTCCAAAAAACAAGTCAAACACAAAGCCAATTAGTTACATACATGGAAAATAAAATGAACTGTAACCCCTGCCTCACACCACACACACCAAAAGAACCACAAATAGGTGGAAAACAACATAACTTTCAGTAGAAAACCTTAAAGCACAGATTTCTTTTTCTTTTCTTTTTGGTTTTGCGGTCACACCCGGGGATACTCAGGGCTTATTCCTGGCTCTGCATTCTTAGGAATTACACCTGGTAGTGCTTGGGGGACCAAATGAGATGCTGGAGATTGAACCCGAGTCAGCTGTGTGCAAGGCAAATGCTCCACCTTCTGTACTATCGCTGGCCCAGAGTAAAGATTTTTTTGGCCAGAAAACAAAAAGTGTTCACCATAAAGGAAACAAAAAAATAGAATATGATCATTGGCAAAGCACCTGTCTTGCAAATGTGAAACTGAGCTCAGTGCCCAGCACTGCTCCCCACAAACGAGTATGATCCTGGCGGCACTGCTATTTGGGACCCCCGGAACCATGATTACAGCGAGTGGACCAGGTATGCAAGCTCAGTGAGGAATGCAACTAGATGTGTGTGCCCAGTCGTACCCTACGCAGTCACAGGTACTGTACACAACGAAAAGAAAGGTTTAAGATAAACAAAGGTAGGGTCAGATCGACAGTAAAACAGGTAGGGTATTTGCCTTGCACAAGGCTGACCTATGTGCAACCTCCAGCACCGAGGTGGGCTCCCCAAGCCTGCCAGGAGTGATCACTGAGTGCAGAGCCAGGAGTAAGCCCTGTACACTGCTTCCAGGTTTGGTCCAAAAATAAAAACAAAACAAAAACAAATTTTTTTTTTTAATTAAAAATAAAAAGATTCAGGGCTAGAGAGAGTACAGTGGGCAGGGCATCTGCCTTGTATGCAGCTGTGACCCCAGCATCCCATGTGGTCTCCCCAGTCTGCCAGGAGTGATCCCTGAGCAGAGTCACGAGTTAAGGCCTGAGTACTGCCAGGTGTGGCCGCCAAAACAAAAATTAAATTAAATAAAGATTTAATAATATTAAAACTGAACTTTTGTTAAAAGACATCATGGAAAAACCAAAAAGATAATAGAGTGGAGACAAGATTTGCCAATATGCGTTTGTATCTATATGTAAATTGTCCTTATATAGACTCACTAAACATGAGAGAGACAAACCAACAGAGAAATGGCCTGACTCTGTATATGCAACAAGCAGGAGACCATTCCTGGCACCTCATGGTCCCTGAGCTCTCAACCAGGAGCCATACCCAAGCTCAGAGCAGCCCCTGAACACTGCAGATTGTTATTCACAAACAAACGAAAGGTTATTCATCCTTTGTACACAAAAATACACAAGAAGTTGCTCAAGTCAGGTAAGCCTTGGCACCACAAGACTTGAGTAACCCCCTATTCCTGAGCCTTCGAAGGGACCCAATAACTCAGCTGGCTAAGACTCCCAAGGAGGTACCCTCAGGGCCTCTGGGCACTGCTTGAGAGTGGGTTCTCAAAACATACAAAAATTCCATCAGAGGTCGAGAACAGATGACTGGTTAAAGAAACTTTGGTACATTTATACAATGGAGTACTATGTAGCTGTTAGAAAAGATGAAGTCATGAAATTTGCATACAAGTGGTACTACATGGAAAGTATCATGTTAAGCGAAATGAGTCAGAAAGCGCGGAATAGACACAGAAAGACTGCATTCATCTGGAGAACATAAAGCAACAAAATGGGAGACCCAGGAGTGGCTGAGATTAGTACCAAGAATTTTGCTCCATGACTTGGAGGCCAGCCACACATGCTAGGGGAAAAGGAAGCTCAGATAGAGAAGGGAGCACCAAATAAAGGGTGTTGTGAGGATCCTCCCAAGGTGGGAGAAGCATGCTGAAAGTAGACTATAGACCAAACATGATTGCCACTCAATGCCTCTCTTGCAAAACACAGTACCCAAAACAAGAGAGAGAGAACAAGGGGGAATGCCCTGCCACAGAGGCAGGGTGGGATGGGGGGGATGGGGGGTGGGAGGGATGCTGGGACCCGTGGTGGTGGAGGATGGGCGCTGGTGGAGGGATGGGCACTTGATCATTGTATAACTGAAACCCAAGCACAAAAATCTGTAAGTCTATAACTGTACCTCATGGTGTTTCACTAATAAAAAAATTAAAAAAAAAAATTCCACCAGAGGCTGGAGCGATAGCACAGCAGGTAAGGCTCTTGCCTTGCATGCAGCCAAGTTGGGTTCAATCCCAGGCATCCCATATGGTCCCCTGAGCCCTTACAAGATTGATCCCTGAGCACCACCAAGTGCCTCCTGACCACCACAACAAAAAAATCCCTTGTCCATTACTACTTGCAATATCCCCAACCTGGAAACTCTTCAGATGACCATCAATAACACAGAGAAATAAACCACAAAAGAGTCACACAATGGCACACCACAGAGCAGAAAGCTGACCAGCAGGCCAGGGGACAGCTCTGTTTTGTTTGGGGACTATACCTGGTGGTGCTCAGACCTTACCCCTGGCTCTGCATTTATGGATCACTCATGGAGGGCTTCTTAAACCACAGCAATCAGTAAAGGAAGCAAACAAAAAAGAGAACACACTAAATTATTCCATTTGAATGAATGAAAAGACAACCAAAGTACTGTCTCAGGACAGCAGGAATCCTCAGCAGGTGTAGCAACCACAGGGGGTACAGGTCAGGAGAGATTTTTTTTTTTTTTTTTGGCTTTTTGTGTCCCACTCGGTGATGCACACGAGTTACTCCTGACTCTGTACTCAGGAATTACTCCTGCAGGTGCTCAGGGGACCATAGGGGATGCTGGGGATTGAACCCGGGTCAGCCATGTGCAAGGTAAATGCCCTACCTGCTGTACTACTGCTCCAGCCCCTAGGAGAAGTCTTGAGGGCTGTCACATCTTGCTTCTTGACCTGTGTGCCAGAAATGCACCTCAGCCATAAAGTCCATTACTTCCAGTCTGGGGCAGAGGAGGCAGGCGGGAAGCGGTGCTCCTTCCAGACTGACACAAGTGCTAGTCCTTTCCCCTGTCCTCAAACAAAAGACCCCACAGCTCTGCCCTGCTGGCCTCCCCTCCTCCACAAGGTAACAGCCAGGGCAGTTGGAGAGTGGCCTCAGAGATGTGGAAGGCCTGGCACTGGCACGGCGCTCCTGGCAATGGAGTACTAAGTATTGTCCTATTTGAACAAATCAGGTAAACAGCTTGAATCATGGTAGGCATTTCTTTAAAAAAAAAAAAGAATTTCTTAAAAAAAAAATTGCACAAACACATACACACATACATCCCCAGCCCTTTGGCTACAACATGGTGAGGCAGAAGGACCAGCTCAGGGTTCTCCAACCACCTGTGGACAGGGCCATGGACGGAGCCGACCTGGACTAGAAAACAAGCCCTCGAGCACGACCTCTGTCCTGCCAAGGGTTCTGACCATACAAGTGTCTCTGGCACCAGGAGCCCTGGCGCCAAGTCCCCGCTGCCTAGGAGCTATTCTGGGCTGAGACAGGACAGCCCCCCGATCGGGACAGCGGGGTTCCACTATCCTCAGGGACAATTGCCCCAGCACCCCCGCCACGGCTCTACAGCCTCGCCTAGCTCCGCTCTCGTTCTGCCTTGGTGCCCATGGAAACCAGCTGGCAGACAGGGAGCATTCGGAGGCGCGAGTACGGCAGATGGCGGCTTCCTTTCCCCTCCATTAGCGCCTAAGCACAGGCTGCTACTCAAGCCGCCACTTGGTCACTTGTGCCAAGCCCGGCCCCCAACTGGTCTCAGCCAGGAATCTGGGTGTGGGAGACTCAAGAGCATTCATTCGTTCTCGGCTCCGTCCTACAGCTTCTGATCCACATGGATTTAACCTTTTGTTTTTTTTTTGTTTTGTTTTAAAATTACATGGGCAGCCTATATCAAATGCAGAAAAGAATTCTGAAATAAAGATAAACATTAAATCATGTGCTATAAGCATAGGAAAATAATCACAATGACCATTCAGACATAACCAGAAGTGAAATACAATAAAGCAAACAAGAAACAGAAGAGAGGACTGTGCTTCTTTTTTGTCAGTTTTTGGGCCACACCTGGTGGTGCTCAGGGGTCACTCCTGGCTCTGTGCTAGGGGATTACTTTTGGTGGGACTTTACGGAACCACAAAGGGTATGAGGGATTGAATGAAGGCTAGGTCACTGCAAGGCAAACACCCTCCCCACAATCTACATGTAAGGACGGCATTTTGTTGCTGATTTTCCATAGGAAGTGGCCTCTAACCACACTTGTGTGCCAGACATATCCTGTTTCCAATTTCTCACCACAACAAAGGCGCTATGATTACCATCCTAGAATTATCTCCCTTATCCAGTTTAATTCCTTAAGGTCTCCCTAGAACTTTCCAATCCTCATTCTCTAATACCCCAGGGCCCCTCATTACCACAGTGCATATTCTTTCATGGAGTGAACACCCCCACCCAGGCTCACTCCAAAATGCTGACACTTCCGCAAAGAACCTGCTGCAAAGGGAGGGGGAAGGGAGGGCCTGGAGCGATAGCACAGCGGGTAGGGCGTTTGCCTTGCACGCGGCCAACCTGGGTTCAATTCCCAGCATCCCATATGGTCCCCTGAGCACCGCCAGGAGTAACTCCTGAGTGCAGAGCCAGGAGTAACCCCTGTGCATTGCCAGGTGTGACCCAAAAAGAAAAAAAAAAGAGGGAGACAGGCTGTGTATTCATCGAGCAGTCACCTGGTAGCTTGACCGCAAAGCTTAGCATCATGTCCCCGGTGAGACAGCCTGTGAATCTGAAACCAGTGGTACCAAACGGCAGGTTGCTATCCTCCAAGAACATGGCTGTGGCCATGTAAAGAAAATGTGAGCACCTTCTACGCCTTACGCCCTGGAATGCTGAGGAGACAGCAGAGGAGAACAGGCCAAACCCCAGCATACATGGAGCTGACTTTAGCCAGAATCTGTATTTGGAGTGCTGACCTGCAGTGAGTTTCTACACTGGCTTCCTTGTGGTTTTCCAAGAACTTTCTACTTGGTACCTCTTTATGGAAATGACAATACAGGAAAGGATCCATAAATGACACCTGTGTTTTCTGGAGTTTCAATTAAAATGTCACCATTTTCAATGCAAAAATCCCTGGCTATCTTCATCTACTGGTGAGTGTTCCATACCAATATCTGCTGGGTCTTCCCAGGTCCACGGAGGAGGCTGTCTCCAGGAAGACTTACCTTGTATTGAAAAGAGCAGCCTTGACCGCAATGGAGATGGCATCAAACAGATTCCCACCACATTCCAGCAGCTGAGAAAGAACAAGGAGGGAAGAAAAAGCAAGCAGTTACTTCAAGTACCATCCCAATTAAAGAACACTGGTTCCTAAGGAACTAGCGACTGAGTGTTTATCAAACAAAGACCGCAGCTGTCTCCTGGCCCACTCCACAAT
The DNA here is from genome assembly GCF_029834395.1 of Sorex fumeus. Lineage (NCBI taxonomy): Eukaryota > Metazoa > Chordata > Mammalia > Eulipotyphla > Soricidae > Sorex > Sorex fumeus. Next base: position 46,511,869 of record NW_026606129.1, on the reverse strand, counting down.
CCCTTCTCAGCGCCTCTGGCCCGCGAGCATCTCCTCGCAGACACTCCTGCCACTGCAGCTGCGCTGGAGGAGAAACTGGGTGTGATTCCTTTGCCCAGAGTAAAGAGCTCCCGACTGCACCGTAAATGTACTTTATCATTGCTAGCACTGTGCGTGGTCTCGGAACAAGTGAAAACGGTGGCAGCGATAGCATGGCTGCTACTACCAGGCTCACTGCTGGGTTTTCTGTTTTGGGGCCACCCCTAGCTATGCTCAGGGATATGCATTCTCAGCAGGGCCCCGGCGACCCTAAGAGGTGCTGGGGATTGAACCCAGGTCAGTCAAGGGCAAGGCAGGTGCCCTGTCCATTGTACTGTTACTCCGGCCCAGTTTTTATTTATTCCCTTTTTTGTGAGGGGCAGTTGGAGGGAATTGGGTTTGCGTGAGAAGAAAAAGGAGAAGGCAGAGAAGTCTAAAGCAGGAGTGAGGGGGGGAGGGAGCAGGGAAGGGGTCGATGTGCCTGCTATGCTGGCAGGGGCAGGGGTGGTTTATTTTTCTGGAACAGGTAGTTCTTCCCACCCCGCCCCTCAAGTGGAGGCTGTTGTCTAAGTGGCCTGCCAGGTAATGGGCAAAGAGAGGATCTATCCTCAGGTCATGGTATCACAAGCAGCCGACAGTGCACACAGGCCCACAGAAGGGGTTGCAGGCGGGAGCAGGTGTCCGAGACAGGTCTGCAGGCAGGGACCACTCTACTGGGCCATGCCCTGTCCCTGGCACTCTCCACCAGAGTCTATTCTTGAACAACTCTGCTCCCACCCGCAGAGAGCCTGCCACCTAGACTCCTGGGCCCGAGACTCCATTTCAGCTTTTCCTGGGTGGCCGTTATTTCTGTGTAGCTGGGCAGGCCCAGTTCTTCAGGTCACTGCATGCGAGAGAAACCAACCCCTCACCTGCCTTCCGGTGTGGAAATCGGAGCAGAGGAGTCTGTGGTGGGGAGGAAATGGAAGGCTGGCTGGGGGAGACTCCGGGAAGAGCCGCAGACTGTCTGAGGGAGGGGGCAGCGCCTCAGGGTTCAGCCCTGGGAAATGCGGGAGGAGAACAGGTGGGCTACGGGGTCTTTTCAAGCGAGGGCAGTCATGTGAGGGCAAGCAGGCGCTGACATCAAGCCAGCCTGCCACTGACACCTCGTGAACTAGTTCCTCCAATTCTGTCTTCCTTTCCCCACTAACAACAGGGGAAAATCAAAGTGCACTGTCACAAAATGTTTAGAAGGACTAAGTGAAAATGCAAACCTAGAGCTCAGCAGCACTTATTCATATAGAAGTGTGTGCCAACTTGCGGAAACCCTGCCCATCAACTAAACCTGGCACCACCAAGAAAGCAATTCTTGTTTATTGGGTGTTTCCCCTTGACGATTTCTATGGATAATCCTAAGTGCTACCATGATCTGACCTTTTTTTTTTAATAAAATGATATTGTATATATCTTTGTACACACATATATGTATGTGTATATATCTTTGTACACACATATATGTATGTGTATATATATACAGAAATTATTAAAGGAGACATCTTGCCCCCCCGCCCCCCGGGAGTTGGAAGCAACAAAAGAAGAAAAGCAGTGGGAGGAAGAGCAGGCCAACTGGTGACCAGCACAGACGCCAACACGGCACTCACTAGCACGTCCACATAGAGAACCCAGCAGTGCTCCCGAGGACTGATGCAGAGGGACTTCCGGTCAACGCTGTTCTTGCTGTTGAATATCCGGTAGAGGGTGTTAGCAATCTCTGTGCCAAGGTCATCACCTCCTCGACCTTCAAATTCAGGGGTGGCGTTGGCAGAACTAAATGGAACAAAAAAGTGGGGTGAGTCTTTACTAATACCAAAAGCAAAGGGTCAAGGCATTGTGAGTTTTCTCATGCAAGAGGAGAAGAGCAAAAGACCACCTTCAGCAAAGTCACTAAAACAAAGGAAGGAGGCAGCTGCCCTTTCTACAGCCCCCTGACACACACCATAGGCAGACAGGCCCATGGCCAGAATTTGGCAAAATGACACAGCAATCCTTATCCAGAGAAAGACAAGAGCAATGATAAGAGGGCACTGGCCAATAATTAGTACTCTTGTCTTGAGAGCAAACACTCTCCAGCAGGCCTGGAATTCAGGAGATCAAGTAAACCCAACAGTCTGGCTTAGAGAGGGGTCATGTTAGGTACACATCTTTGTTTGCTCGGCCTGACAATGCCCCATCATACTCTGGAAACAAAGAGCCCTATGTAAGTGTGCGTATCAGACTGGAACGATTTACAAGGTAAGTGTGAAAGTATACTAGAGCTTACGGCATACATTTTTTAGATGATCAGTCTTGAAAAGTTAGAAAACGAAATGAAAAGGGTCATTAAATATTAGGTTCTCCTTTTTACTTTATGTGCTGTGTTGCAAGAGAAAAATTCCTCCTGTATGGTTTTTTGATACTGATAATCCCAACTACTTTAGGAACAAACAGCCATCAACCCAAAGCACCATTCAATAGTATTTAACAGGAAATTTTGAGAGCTTTAGTTTCATACAAACTCTTCATAGTCTATAAGTCAACATCCCAGTAGTATTTCCACTATAATGAATATGGTCCAGAGAGATAAGAAACAGTTATTTCAGCACGGTCTCCACAGTCACACATTAACACTTTCTGGACCCAGCCCATCTGGGACATTCATCATGTATTACGACTTCAGTTCCAGACCATGCATTCACCCGGAAGATGGTCAGCCTGAGGCAGACCCTGAGCACCTCTCAAGAAGATGGGGGTTTTTCCTCTTAGGGAGGCAATAGCAGGAACAGAAGAGGAGAGGGATGTTGATCAGGGTTGAGGGCTCTAGATCTCAAACCTGATTGAGAAGCAAGAGGAAAGAGGGGGAGGGTCAGGCCACTGACAAGCAAAGGGACTCTTCAAAAGCAAAATCTGTTCTCAGGCCCAATGCAGTGCCCAAGTCCATTGATGTAATGCTAAAAGAAATCTCACCTACTAGAATTAAATGTCCCATTTGTCCGTTCTAATTTTAGTGTACCCTGTATGCTAACTCTGCTTCTTCATTCATATACCCTCCCTTTAAAGCTGTGATCCAGCAGAAACTTAAATTCCCAAGAGACCCTTCATTATTGCCATAGCAACCTCACTGTTCCCTCACTGCCTCTGCTGGACCCAGGCACCGAGCCATGAAAAGCAACTCATTTATGGTGAAATAATCAAGTCACCAGGGACCAAGTTTATTTTGCACAGACAGCAGAACACAACCTGTTTCTAATTTAAACACTAAGCAATCAATATTAAGTTCCATCTTTATAGCATTTCAAAACACATTTCTACAGATCTGTGCAGACAAATCCAGGCAGAGAGATTTATGCCTAAAATGTTTCTCCCTGATAAAGTGAACCACACCCTCTCGGGTGTGACTAATTACTAGGAAGTCCAGTATTGACTCTTCCGCAGCCCTAAGGGATGGTTTACAGAACTTTTCAGGTTCAGCTGGCTAAATCAATCTACCTGAAAAATGATGCCTCTCTCATTTTGAACAGTGGGCTAATTTAAAGGTGGAAACATTACTCATTTTTAAAGTTGTTAAAGCACATGATTGTTTTAGTGTAGCTGACAGCCAGCCAGAGAGGAAGTCTAGGAGCTCATGAGACTAAAGCTTGTTGAAAGCTCCTTTGTCTGGATGGTGTCCTGGACATGGTCTGACTGGGAAGAGGCTAGAAACAGAAATTGTTCAGGATGGGCAGTGCTGTGAGTAACAGAAGAAAATCCAGAGACCCTGTATTCTGCCAGAGGGGGAAGCAAAAGGTACGCAGAGCACAAGGCCACTTTCTCAGAAAGTTGGGCAGAAAGAGGTCTGTGAGGGTCCAGGGGGAGGTACTTGGTTCAAACCCTGACACCACATATGGTCCCTGAGCAGAGTAGCCATTAGCAGCTCTGGGTGTGATCCCAAAACATAACCCAAGCCTGCGCACACACACACACACACGCGCGCGCTCGTGCGCGCACACACACACATACACAACCCCGCCCCCCCCCCCCCCAAAAAAAACAAAGGCATCTGAACAAATGGCCTCATGAAATGAATATGCAATGATGGAAACTGCACCAAACTTTTGGACTCTGTCTAAGCGTTTTCATACCCCCTTGAACACAAAACCAGTAACTTTGTGCTGCCAAGGTTTTCCCGCCAGACCCACGCAGAGACTCCTCCCACTGCCGCCTGACTTCGACAGCCAAGCCTAAATGGCAGAGCACAGGAGAATTACTTGGAATTTTCTGCAACTAAGAAATAATCTTATAAACAGAATAATCTTATAAAGCAATAATACATGCATTCCCCCCCCCCCCAGGCCCCCAGTTTTTTGGACCAAACCCAGTGATGCTCAGGGGTTACTCCTCCTGGCTCTGTACTCAGCAATTATTCCTGGAGTTATTCGGGAGAACCATATGAGATTCCAGGGATCAAACCTGGGTCTGTTGCCTGTGATCTGGTTGACTGAATTTATAAAAGTTGAAGGGGTGGGGAGATAGTTGAGGGGGTAAGGCACTTGCCTTGCAAGCAGCTGACCCTATTCCCTGAGCACCACCAGGAGTGATTCCTGAGCACAGAGACAGAGGTAAGCACTGACACTGCTGGGTGTGGTCCCAAAGCCAAAATAAACCAATTAAAAACAAGCCAGGGATCCTCCCATGGGCCATATAACATGCAGGCACATGTGGTCCCGCACTCATTTTACTAGGAGGAAAACAAAACCTCAAGCACCTCTTTGAATACTTACTGTATGCCAAACATCACTCAGTACTTTGGATGTAATAATCATGTAATAGTCTTACAAGCCAAGGACTATTATGATCCCATTTAAGAGACAAGGAAACTGAGACACAGAAAGGTTACGCAATTTATTCAACATCACACAGTGATTAGGCGGCCAGGCCCTCTTCTCTTGCCATTCTTGCTAAACTCTGGCTGGAGGTGTATCTCCACCTGCTCGTCGCAGGCTGTAGCCCAACCTCAGCCAGACCAGAGGTATAAGTCCTCTGCCCTGTCTTATACCTCAAGGTAATGCATGGGCACTCTGGGGGGTCAGACTTAATACTAGCCTACAGATGTTGGCATCAAGGAACGCACACTAAAGGAGTCCTCAATAAAGAGCTCCTCTATTAAGCACAAGAAATCTTTTTTTTAAAGAGCAAGAACATAGGCTGGTAAGTGCAGGCCCCAGAATTAGATCCTGTCCACCAGGGACTCCACCATTCCCATGGGGAAAATACCAAGTGCTTTCTAAACTTACAGCTACCAAAACCAATCTTGATCCATCATGAAGAAAGACCCAGTCCTCCATCCTGGGCTGCGGGGAAATCATGGCCTGAGCCAGATAAACTAATGAGAGTCCTGGGAACGCTGCCCCGCCCAGTTCCCTGCCTCTCCTGACTCATCACCTCAATCCACCTTCTTGGCACAGTCTTGGTTTAAGGGAGAGGATGATGAGTCGTTATCTACCTGGGATGGGATTTCAGACACTAGGCTCCTTGTTGCTCTTGCAATCAATGTAGTTTGAAAATCTGCCTGGCCAGGCCAGGCCAGGCCAAGCCAAGCCAGGCCAGGCCCTGAGTAGAAAAAGTGTTTGAGTGGGTCCCTGGAGCCGGCCTAGCTCAGGGCCTTCCCCAGCCTGAGTCAGGAGCCCCTGGCGGGTCCTAATGCCTGCGTCTTCCTGCGTGCATGCTCCCTCCTAGGAGCCAGAAGCACAGGTACATGACAGTCTACTATGAACTTTCCACTGCAGGCCCTTGTTTGAAGTTTCTGGGTGAGTTTTTTTGTAGCAGCTCTGGAGCCTTTCAGGTTACAAAGAGCTCCAAAAGGCTTCTGCTGGTTGCCTCTCTGCTTTGCATCCACACCCAGGGCTTCAGGGAAACACAAGGACCCCTTCAAGCAGCACTAAACAGGTGACGAACTGAGACCAAAGGGCTCCACCCACCAATTCAGATTATGGTTCAATATTAAGTTCAATACCTTAAGTTTCTGGTTCAACACTACTGAAAAATACAAGTGATCACATCTAAAAATACCGACAATCCCAAACGGAAAGAACAAGTGTTTCACAACTAAAACATTCACGACTGAACATGTTCCCTTCAACCTCCCAGTTAAAACACACAGGTTTTTGAGAGGCTAAACCAGCCATTTGTCAACTTGCCCCAGATGGCCCCCTGAGAACTCTTAGGATATTCCAAAAAGGCCACAAGTGAAAACTGAGTAAATAGGGGCCCACACCACAAGAAGGGATCAACCAGTACAACAGGATGGCCCCTGAAAGCAAACAAGGTTGGAGAGGGCTACAACTGGAAAAAAGGCTGAGAAAAACCAAGATAAACCACAGGGGTTGAGTGGTTCTGAGAACTGGCACATGATGGCCAGTCCTCAGGGGCACTCGAGGGCCACTTACTGTCCTCTGGGCTTCAGATAGAAACCAGGTTCTTTGAAAGGTACAGCAGGTAGGACACTTGCTTGCATGTGGAAGCCCTGGATTCAATCCTTGGCACCCTATATGGTCCCCAAGCCCACCAGGGGTGATCCCTGAGCACACAGTCAGGAATAAGTCCTGAGCAAAACAACAAATATCAAAAGCCAAAAAACCAAAGTGGTTTTTTTTTTTTTTTTTAAAGGCTCACTCTGAGGCTTCAACCAACAAAACAAAGAAAGCAAAACCATGAGACTGGAGTCAGAAGGTGCAAGTCTGCAGTTGAGTGAGAGGCTGCCGGGAACCTCTGCAGCAGTGCTCAGGAGCCCCAAGTCTCCCCGCTGCCAGGCAGTGTCCCCAAGACACCAGGAGAACCGCAAGGGTGGAAGTCAGGTCTACCTCGGGTCCATCCATTAGTCAAGCAGGCAAAACCACAGCAGAATGAGTTAGCAGAAGAGCAATTGAGTTTCTGAGCGCTGGCACTGCCCGGCATAATCAGAGGCACCCGGTGGCCACCCCCCTATTCTTGGGATCAGAAGAAAAGGGTGTGTTTGTTCGCACTCTTAAGAGTTGCTTCCTGAAGACTTGAGTGAGGTTCTAATAAAGGGGGCAGCCTTAGTGCTCGGTCGGAACACGGGATTTCCTGACCCTCTCCTGGTGACCCACCCCCGCTGGTCTGGTCACACTCATGGAGTCAGCCCAAACAGGCAGCAATGGCCACCCTGACACCATCATCCACAGAAAACAGTTGAGGGGCCAGAGACACAGTTCAGTGGTAAATCACATGTCCTAAAGCACAAAAAAGAAGACTGATAGCCATCACCCTTGAAATTCCACAACACTGTAATTTAATGAGAAGTCAACTTTTAAAAAGAAGGGCAAACATTTTTTAGAAGGGACTCTGAAGAACTACTGCAGACAGGCGTTTCTGGACCTTTTTGGAGCTCCTAAGGCTTACGGGGGGGGGGGGGGGGGGGGGGCGGGGAACCCAAACCTTACTAGGGAGTAAAGGGCCCGCAAGGCAGGACTGTGTCTCAGCTAGAGGCTCCCCTCCTAGAGCAGCTGGAGCCACCCCCTTGGACAGTAGGGACAGAAGGCCAAGAGCACGGCTAACCTGGAGCCTGTTCAGACATGGAGCTACAATGAACATGTCTCCTAGACCAAGGGCCCCGGGTGTGGCGGGTCTGCCCAAGGGGAATGACGAAGATGATGAGAGACAGACGAGGAGAATGAATGATAGCTCCAAGGACACACGGGTCTGTGGCCCGGGGACTGTGAGACAGATCACGAGCAGGAGGGACAGTTTCCTCCCTCCAAAGGCGAAGTAAGGCGTAATATCACACTCATCCAGTTCGGCAAAGGACGAGCCAATCCCCCGATCCCCTGAACAAAGACTGGTGAGAGCAGCTGGGTGGAAGCAGGACACACATGCGGGCCCGGGGCAGGAGGAAGGGAGAGGCCAGCGGAAAAGTGGTCAGAGACATGAACAGCAACAGCCCTCCAGAGCTGGTGCTTGCATGATGGGAGGATCAACTCTGGCACTGGGAAGTGCGGCTGAAAGACCGTAGCTCCCCCTACAGGTGTTGGCAAGCATCTGCAGGGAAGGGCTGATGCCGTGGGGCAGGTGGTCTGTCCCTAACAGTGGTCCGCAGCACACCTGGGAATGTGCTCTCAGAACCCCAACACAGCCCCGGTGTGCCTCAATGCACAGGTAACGTGCTTTAAGCTCGACGCTTCCTTTCAAGGAGTTTGAAATTCTGGTACATGCTGGAAGTCAGTGGTGCCTCCCCAAAACTGATCTCACTTGGGTGCTGAGTAGCAAATAGGTTTTCTCAGGCAGAAGGATTGCCAACAGACTGCACTTTTATTGCTGTGACTTTTTTGCTGGGAGCCAACTACGTGCTCAGTCTTGTGAGTCCTTCCAGCAAATAAATCTCATGGGGGGGGGGGGGGGGGGCGGCGTTCCCATCACAGTACCAGAATCATACACCGGGGATGAGGTGTGAGCTAATGAGCTTGATGCTCCACCTCAAGAAGCCACAAAGTTGGGGCTGGAGCAAAAGCACCAGTGAGTAGGGCATGTGCCTTGCACGCAGTCGACCTGGGTTCGATTCCCAGCATCCCACATGGTCCCCTGAGCACCGCCAGCGGTAATTCCTGAGTGCAGAGCCAGGAGTGATCCCTGTGCATCGCCGGGTGTGACCCAAAGAGCAAAAAATAAAAAAAAAAGAAAAAGGAAAAAAAAGTTGCAAAGTGGTTGGCTGCCCACATCACAGCCAGGTGTGTGAGGACAAGTGAAGGAGTGGGGACCCTGCTTAGCACCACAACTGAAAGATGCATGAGTGCCATTTGTGAGGTTCCATATGTGAGAGGGTGGGTGTGTGGGATCCGGGGCATTGCAAGAGCAACAGCGAAGCGAGGAGATGGTTAAAATGTTTTTCAATTCTGGGGCTGGAGAGACAGTACTGGAGTTAAGGAGTGTGCCGTGCACATAACCTACCCAGGTTTGATTCCCCAGCACCCCCTATTGTCCACCCAGTCCCAGGAGTGATCCCTGAGCACAGAGTCAGGAGTATTAAGCCCTGAGCACTGCCAGGTGTGACTTAAACATAAAAACTAAAAAGCAGACTGATGGACAGCCGAAGTGTGCCAAGTGTGGAAGAACAGAAAGAAAAATATGATACATATACGCAATGGAGTACTACTTGATTAAAAGAAAAGACAAAATCATGCAATCTGCTATATGGATGGATCTAGAGCATGGTGCTGAGTGAAGTTAGAAGAAGGTCAGACACAGAGTGATCTCTCTAGTATGTGGGATATAAAGAAACATAGTAAGGCAACAACAAATGCCCAGAGGCAACAGAAACAGACCTGGTCTTCAGCAGGAAGCTTTTCACAGGGACCGGGGGATGTGGGGTGAGCTAGGAGGGGATGGTGGTGGGATGCACAGACTAAGAGAGGCCAACCGGGACTATGGTGGAGGAAACTGACAACGGTGGAGGGTGTGGCACTGGAATGTTTTATGCGTGACCCATACCATGAGTAGGATGGCAAACCATGTTGCCTAAATAATAATTTCCTTTCTTAAAAAAATGGCAGCCAGAGAGAGTACAGGGTTTAAGACCCTTGCGGTGCAAAGGGCTGTCCCCAATTCAATCCCTAGGACTGCATCTGGTCCCCCCAGCACCAGGAGTGATCCCTGAACAGAGCCAGCAGTTAGCCCAGAGCAGTGCTGGGTGTGACCCAAAAACTCTTTTATAAAAGGGCGGCAGGGGTGGGGTGGGGGGGCTGTTGTTGCCACCTGGCTAGAAGTAGAAGTTATAAAAAGAAGATGAGACTGTGCCAGCAACCTAGTAAAAAAAAAAAAAAGTCCTTGCCCTGAGAAGGAGGCGTAACAAAAGGGAGAGGAAGAATGTTTATGGGAGTAGTCACTGCGCTTTGTGCTGTCTTGAGCTTCTCACTTGCACCTCACCACAGCTGTAATGGGGTCCCTCTGGATAAAGACATGAAGGCACGAAGAGAAAAGAACCAAGACTGGGGCGGCACGGCTGGCCAGAGAAGGAAGCCAGCAGCAAGGCGGCAAGGATGAGACAACTGAGCTCTGCTGCCCTCAGCGCCCACACTGCCTGCCTTGCTGCCCCGTCGCTGCTTTGCCAAGCAAGTCCTGAGAACTCTGTCCATCCAGCGAGAGCAGAAGAGGGCATTCCAGAGCATCACGCCAAATGATCCTCAGGAACCAGGTCTGCTCTATTTCTGACAATGCCATAACACCTATGCTCGTCCAGTGGCTCTCACACCAGCGCAGCGTGGGGATCCAGGCAGGCAGCCGCCTTTCCCGGTGGGGGCAATGCGGCCCGGTAAGGACCAGGTGACTAAAGGCGGGACTCTCTCCACCACAGGAGAAAGGAAGCACATGCCTGCTAGCTGCACCAGTGACAAAATAAATACAAAATGAAGTGAGTTCAACAGGAAAGTGGAGGTGCAATCCTCATCTTTTATTTTTTTTCTTTTCAAAAATATGCCTGAGGGGCTGAAGGGATAGTGCAGCAGACAGGGTGCCTGTCTTGCATGCATCAACCCTAGTCCAGTCCCTGACACTGCGTACTGGTCCCCTGAGCCCCTCCAGGTGTGGTCCCCAAACCAAAACAATCAAAACACCTGCTTGATACTGACCAGTCGACAAAGAACTCCAAGTAGCCTTCGTTTGGTTTCTCCAGCTTGGGGGTCCCCATTTCTGCTTTCACTCCCACCAAGATGTCTGTGTGACCCTGTAGAAACAAGCAACAAGGACCTTGACTTGGGCAGGCCACCAGGCGCCCAGCCACCTCCCTCCCTGGGGACTAAGAGGGGCAGAAGTTGAGAGCAGCCCTCCGAGAAGGGGAGGTGAGTGTTGAGATGACTGTTTCTCAGTCCTGTTCCAACCACGGCTGGCTTCTGACCTTGTTTCCATCCTGGGTGCCCTGCCCTGCCAGCTGATCCCTTATGTCATGCAGTGAACACCCTTCCATGCACAAGATTTTTACCTGTGCCCCCCTTGGAACATCCTAAGCCCCCTCCTTTGAAAAGCACTGGTTTACTGCTAGGTGGATCCCTCCATCCCCCAACCCCCTTCAACAGCTTGGATCTCTTCCACATCCCCAGAACACTCCATACTTGAAGAGGCTGGAGAGGCCAGCAAATGGCCCCCTAGGATCTGCCCATCCCTCTCCCAGGCCTGGACTCTGGCCCAGTGTACTCACCAGTTTGACCCTGGCAGACCCACTGGTGTTGGACACCACGTCGGTTTCCACCTCGATGCACCGATAGTCCTCACAGCCACGGCCATCCACGCGGAGGTCTTCCTAAGTGCGACAGCACAATCTGAGGCGCTGGGGTCACGCCAACCACAGACTACTAAACCAATTCACTGCGTGTTTCTCTGGACCAAATTTCCTTTTCTTTAGTGCATCATCCAAAATTCTGTCCTCAAGAGCTAATAACAACAGCACCATTCACCATGAGGAAATGGAGACCGAGGGAAGGAAAGCAACTTGTCGGCGGTGCCAGAGTGAGGGTGACTGAAGCTGCGTTTTCTTTGCAGCTCGGCCCACAGCCAAGACGACAGACCATGAGACAGAACTGGGACACGGCCCCAGCACTGGAAGGAGAGCTGCAACATGCGATTCTGAACTTACCCTGAGAAGCAGGCACTGTCGGGGCTGGGGGTTTCACTGTCTCAGCTGTAGCCAGAGCTCTCATAACTCATCACCCCCACCCAACAAGCTCCTGAAACAACAACTAGTATCTTCTAAAAAAGGGATGATCCAGAACAGTGGAAACACAATGAGGTGTGCAGGGCTTTGTAAACTGTTTTGTGACCTGTTTTTCTGTCCACACCATGTCTACTTGCTACAGAGTGCCGTGCTGTGAGCAGCCCCAAATCTCTACTCTCGGACCCTTTCCAGGAAGGCTATAAAAGGCCCGTCCCTTTCCCCATTTACATCAAGTCAAGACCTAAACAGCTGTAAATCACAGGGAACGAGTGTGCTTCCTCCAACACTACTGCTATTCACCTTGCAACCCAGAGGGGACTCCTTGGGGGTCGTACCTGCCTTCTTTCACTGGCCCCTCTATCTTCCCTGAGCACTTCTTTACTTCGTGACAAGTTGCCCTCAGCACTCACATTTTCCCTGCCCACTGGTGCTGGACACGTCGGTTTCCACTTTGATGCACCAACAGTCCTCACCACCACAGCCACCCATGCCTGCTACCCCAGGCTCTGGCTTCAGTCCTTCCTCCAAGGAGTCCTAGTCCCTTCAACTGAAGAATGACACTTAAAAATTCTGATCCAGGGCTAGAGAGATAGCTCAAAAAGCTGAGGCTATGCTATCCATGCTGGAACCCTGGGTTTGATACTTGACACATGGCCCACTGAGCACCACCAGATGCAGCTCCAACCCACGCCCCATCCCCTGCTCCCAAATACCTACAGAATCTCAGCACTAAGAAGGGGCATTGCTATTCACAGCCGCCACTACACAGCAAATCCAGCTAGAAAACCTGTGCTTGCATACTAACCTGAAATAGACACACCCTTGTTTATTTCTGTATCTATCCTCTTACCTATTAAAAAGCCACCTGTTGGGGTCAGGGCAATAGTACAGTGGGTAGGGTCCTTGCCTTGCATGCGGCCGACCTGGGTTCGATCCCCAGCATCCCATATGGCCCCCCAAGCACTGCCAGGAATAATTCCTGAGTGCCGAGCCAGGAATAACTCCGAGAGCATCACTGGTGTGACCCAAAATGACAAATTAATTAATTAATTAATTAAATTAAATGCAAAAAGCCAGCTGTTGGGGCCACAGAGCTAGTACAGCAGAAAGGGTGCTTGCCTTGCACGCAGCCAGCCTGTGGTTGATTGCTGGTACCTCATATGGTTCCCTGAGGCTGGCAGGAGTGATCCCTAAGTACAGAGCCAGGAATTAATGCTGAACGCAGCTAGAAGTGACTCCCAAACCAAAAATTTTTTTAATTTTTATTTTATTTTTTATAATTTATTTATTTTATTGAATCACTGTGGGAAAAGTTACAAAGCTTTCAGGTTTAGGTCTCGGTCATGCAAATATCAAACACATTTCCCTTTACCAATACTTATTTTTCACCACGAAGAACCCTAATAAACCCCCACCTCCCACCCCTCCCAATGCCTGTGAGGCAGATGAATTCTAGTTAACACTCTATCTGCTTTGACTAGATTCATTGTTTCAATAAAAGATGCACCATTATTTAGAGTTTACCGCCCCCCCCCCCCCAAATCAGACATGCTGAAAAAGCATTGTGAAATGATTTGCTTTCTACAGCTGGGTTCAAGAATTAAATGATGTTGGTTTTGGATTTCTGCTATTTTACTTATTAACCCTGGAAGTATTTCTACTGAAAGTCAGATAATTGAGAGATTGGTTTCTGTGCTCTGGAGTCGTGGCCGTGCCGGAGAGCCGCTCGTGGGGGGCAACTAGTGACCTTGGTAGGGCATGAAGGACGGGCCGGAACGCCCCCCTTCCCATGAGGTTTTAGTCGCCCCAACACCCCCGGCTCATACTTGGCTCTCCACAAGGCTCCCATGCGGCTGCCATCTTTCTTTCCAGAGCAAAAAATTTTAATAACAAATAAGTCAGGTGTTCACATTGCTAAGATTCCAATTTCATACCACAATCTTCCTTTGTCATATGTAACATCTCAGTCAAAAACCTGACTTTCAATTATCTACTACATTTTAATGTATCTGTGTTAATTTTTAGTATAAAGTCATTTCAAATTGTTAATGTTTACCCCTATAAAAAACATATGAACATAGTGTTTGTAAGACGTTCTTTGTCTACTACCCAGTCAAATACCATTTTCCAAGTCTTTCCCTACTTGCCACCCTTGCCCCCCAAATCCTTCAATCCTGTTACTCCGTTCTTGTTTGATTCACCCGGGTTCCAACCTGGAGATCTGCTATTCTGGCTAATCATCAGTCCTTCCTTTGTGGGTATGCGGAACAGTCGAGGCTTCCAGAAATGGTGTGGTCCGAGAAACAGGCCTCTCCCTTCATTCCATTCTCCCCCAACCTACTTTCCACATCTCCCAGCCACCCAAGCAGTGAACCAAGTTCTTTGGTCACTGGTTTGTCTTCCCTGCACTTCCTTTGCACAAGTGAGCAGACATGGGTGTTTTAGATACTGTCCCCTACAGACACTTAAAACACTCGACAATGCCCGTGCAAGAAATCAACCCCATCCACAACAGCACCCAGAGACCCTTCTCATTCTTTAGAAACATTTTTTTTGAGAGTACAGTTTCTCAGAAAAATAAAGCACTCATGGGCCAGAGCGATAGTACAGTGAGTAGGGTGTTTGCCTTGCATGCGGCCGACACCGGTTCAATCCTCAGCATCCCATATGGTACCCCAAGCACCACCAGGAGTGATTCCTGAGTGCAGAGCCAGGAGTAACCCCTGAGCATTGCTGGGTGTGACCCAAAAAGAAAAAAAGAAAGCATTTGTTTTATGAGATTCTCAAAAGGTCAATGTTCCTCAACATGTTTTTAAAAGACAAAACAAAAAAAAAAAACACTGTTTTGAAGTATGTCACTGTCAAAACCTTGTCTTTAAATTGCCACGTTAACTGCATATGTGACTGATTTTTTTTTTAATTTGGAGAAATTAAATGCAGGAAAGCAAAACACTGCCTGTTTCCATTACACAGAACTAACTACTACCATCTGTCGTGTTTGTTTCAGCGCCTTCACACACTCAACTGTTAAAGGTGAGAAAACAAACATCACAGTCAGTAAAAACTCAGGGGTGAGGATATTTGTGGTAGCGGGGCTGAAGGCCCTGTGCTACCCATCCACCCCAGCCCACTCCCTCCTTAGCGGCCATCTCCTCTCCAGCCCAAGAGACGGGAAATCAACAAGCAATGAAAGCGCCTCCCAGCAGAATCCCACAGTGCAGCCCCTCATCACGGAAGGATTCCCATACTGCAACTCGGAGATGCCCTTATCTGCCCTGTTCCCCAGGCATGCCCAGCAGAGAACATCATGGCAAGGATCCCTTCCTCAGCTCCACGTCACTGTTTGGCTTCTTGCCTGAGGCCAAGCTCCTGCCTCACAGGTACGAGAGGGAGAGTGTGTGAAATGGTGTGCCTTGTCATGTCATAATCAGAGTATTTGTGCCATCCAGAGTTCCTAGCTCACAGCTTAGAATGTCCTGGGTGCTCAGCGCAATGGGAGCATCTTCCCCATGACAACTGGCCTCGGTCTTCGGTTTCTGAAATCAATGTGAAGCCAAGAAGGTGAATAGTGTCTTGTCTCTTGTAACAAGCCCCTTTCAACCACTCCAGAACGTAGGATATTTTTAGGTTAAAGATAACTTCCAGAAAGTCCTGGAGGTGGGGAGGGGAAGGGCTCCTGGAAAGCCAACCTTGACTACAGGGCTGGGACATTCTATTTCCCCTTCCACACACACACACACACACCCTTTTTTCCAAGAAGAGAAAAGGGCTGCAGCGTAATTATTCACTAGCCAATGAAGGCTCCACGAGAGCCTCAAAGAAGGAAATCCAGGCCTCCCATAAGAGAAACAGAAAGCTTGCACAGGTCACCATGCTGAGTCCCAAACCCTGTGGGAACAAAAGTTCTTTTTGGGGGAACCCGTTCTTAGGTATTTCTTCATCCAACTGTTGATTTACAGCCTTTAATATCCTTCGAAACTCATAACCTAGTGGGTAAACTGGCTTTCAGAGTCTGTGGGCCACTTGAGTAAGTTAATTGGAAGAGGCAGTTAAAGAACTTCTTTTTCTTCTTTTGCACCACACCAAGCAGTGCTCAGGGGAGCATACAGGATGCCAGAGACTGAACCTGGGTCAGCTGCTTGCAAGGCAAACACCCTACCCACTGTAATATCACTCTGGCCTCCTTGAACTTTTGATACATCACCAGTAAGAAGTAATAACTGGGGCACAATGGGCTTGGGCATATGCTTTTTGCATGTGGGAAGTCTGAGTTCGATTACCAGCACACATGGTTCCCCAAGTACTGAACCAGGAGTAGCCCCCAAGCACTGCCAGTGTGTTGCCCCCACCCCGAACCAAAACAAAAAGCCAAAAGCAGAGGAAAAACCTGGAACTTGAGACTGGCATCTGAAGTAGGAGCAGTCTCTGGATTTAGCCCTACTGTTAGATGAACAGTGACAGAACTGAGCTGAATGGTACCAATCCAGGTGGTATTGGAGTATTTAGAGCAGTGAGGAAAAACACATGCAACTGGTGA
Source organism: Sorex fumeus (assembly GCF_029834395.1). Lineage (NCBI taxonomy): Eukaryota > Metazoa > Chordata > Mammalia > Eulipotyphla > Soricidae > Sorex > Sorex fumeus. The sequence goes on along the minus strand of NW_026606129.1, from coordinate 46,495,604 downwards.
CATCATTATAAATGATCTCAAAGGTGCTTCTCTAATAGTATAGATTTATAAATGAAAACAGTCACAGCTATATGTGAAAATTAAAGAGAGCTACTTAATGTACACTTACTATATACCAACCTCTGCTGGGAACATGACCAAATCATCACATCTAATCCTCACAGTTACCCTGTAACACAGGCGTTGAAAGATGCTGAAATAACTGATGCTTGTCACACTGCCAGATTTTGAATCCGAGTCAGATCTCTCCTTGTGCCAGTGTCTCCTCAGTGCGTAACGAAGCTCACAAAGGCCTCCCTAAAGAAGGAATTGGCTGGGCTCTCCCAGAGGGCTCCACTGGTGACAAGAACACCTTTTAACACCAGGGAGGCTCCAGGGCCTCCACCTACTGGGTTCAAATATCCCTCACCCTGGAAGATCTCATCACAGACTCTTTGGAGACAATTCATTGGTTCTCAGGTGGAGTTGAAGAAAACTGGGATCTCAAGGATCAGGTGACACAAGATTAAAAATTACAGATTTGGGGGCTGGAGTGATAGCAGAGCGGGTAGAGCGTTTGCCTTGCACGCGGTTGACCTGGGTTCGATTCCCAGCATCCCATATGGTCCCCTGAGCACTGCCAGGAGTAATTCCTTAGTGCAGAGCCAGGAGTAACTCCTGTGCATCGCCCAGTGTGACCCAAAAAGAAAAAAAAAATTACACATTTCCTTCCCAAAATGTGGTATGCTTTTTTTTTCGTTTTTTAAAATAGTTCCAGGGATCAATCCTAGCACCTTATACGTGTAAGACCAATGCTTACAACTGAGTCACATCCCTGGCTAAATTATGCATTAGATATTTTATTATATTTTACTATTTACTCTATATGTTTCTTTTCATAGAAAAAAAAATCGCTAAAAGAATAAAGAACAAACCAAAAAGCCCAAAGTGAGTCCAGGGGATCACTGTACTGGGGAAAAGTTCTTTGTAAATCTAGTTTTCCTCATAAAAGGCTGAGGAAATGTTGCACTAACCTGTTTAGCCTGGCTCAGGGCCTGAAGTCTGCCACACTTTCAACTTGAATGCAGGACTCAGGAGCAAAGGAATTAGTCCATGTGTAAACACTTCAGAAGGGATTGCCTGAACTGCAAGTTCCACTAGAAAAATCAATCGAGTCCACAATAGACAGACAAGGACTTGGCGCGAAGCCCTGCCCTCAGCAGAGGAAAGCGAGAGAAGCATCTCTCCAAGGGAAGGGCTCTGGCTGCCAGGAAGGCTCCAGGAAACTCTCCCCTTGTTCCCCACATCTCCTGAGGGGTTAGGGAGGCATGGAGGGGTGGGTGGGGAGAGGTGAGCCGTGCCATGCCTCTCTGGAACCACCCTCCATCCAGGCTTCAATACTGGCTCTCGCACACCAGTTTTGTGAATTAAAACAGTTCCTCAGTGGCCCTTTCCACTGGGAAAGTGGGAACCCCCTCACCCTTGCAGAGACACGGGAGAATCCCCAAACCATAATGATTGAACGGAAGCCCTGAGCACACTGCGGCCCACAGGGGACCCCCTGTGCTGGGGCACATACTAAAAACAGACAACCGTGGCTCCATTAACCCCGCACAAGAGGTTTCCAGGCTCAAGTGGCCTTGAGGTTACGTGAGTCCCACTGCGTGGCTTTGACTTGTGCAGGAGACCGAGACAAACTGCCTCAGCACCAGAGAGCAAACCCCTCAGTAAGGGAACCCATGAGGACAGGCTCTGCAGGCTGAAGTCAACGATATTCCTAATTTCACCTGCCAAGATCGACTGGATGCCCCATGCTCCTCAGAAAGGTGACTGCTCAAAACCAAGAATCCCAGGGGCTGCTCCAGCTGTGAGAGGGGCTGAAAGGGCCACATCTGAGTGGCTCTGAGAGGGACTGAGATCTGAGACAGCCAAAGAGAACAGCAGATTCCCAGCTCAATCACAGCTGGGCCAGGCGGGGCCTGGGTCTTCCTTTTCCGTGCTGTGCCCCACTCCCACCCCCACCCCCAGCAAACAATCCAGAGTCATCAGCTCTTGGGGCACGAGATGGAGTCTCTCCTTTAGGATCTCACGTCTGAGCTGGAGAACACTTGAGAGAAGAAAGGAGCTGAAGGGGAGCTGACAGGTCAGGATGTGGAGGTGGGCTGGAGAGGCCACTCGAGAGGAAAGGCAAGAGTGGAGGGGTGGTGAGGATTTTACCCTGGCAGAAGGAAGCTGGACAGAAATGGCTAAGGTGAAGGGAAACACCATAGCAGAGAGAACCAAGGGGTCGGCAGGGACCCAAAGACAGGCACTCGGTCACACAGACCATGTGGTCACGGTTCGAGATGCAGAGCCCCAGGACCACCTTGCTCGCCCTTACCACAAACTCCCTTTCTCTCTCTTTTTTTTTCTGGTGTTTCAACTTTCTTTCTTTCTTTTTAATTTTTATTAGTGAAACACCATGAGGTACAGTTGTAGATTTACAAATTTTTGTGCTTGGGTTTCTATTATACAATGATCAAGTACCCATCCCTCCACCAGTGCCCATTTTCCACCACCATGGATCCCAGTATCCCTCCCACACCCATTCCCCCACCCCACCCTGCCTCTGTGGCAGGGCATTCCCTTTTGGTCTCTCTCTCCTTTTGGGTGTTGTGGTCTGCAAAAGAGGTATTGAGTGGCAATCATGTTCAGTCCATAGTCTACCTTCAACTTGTATTTCCCCTCCTGGGAAGATCCTCTAAACACCCTTTATTTGGTGCTGCTCCCTTCTCTATCTGAGCTGCCCTTTCCCCTAGAGTGCCCGGCTGGCCTCTAAGCCATGGAGTAATCCTCCTGGTACTGATCTCGGCTATTCTTGGGTATTAATTAATATTTTGTTACTTTATGTCCCCCAGATGAATGCAATCTTTTTATGTCTATCCCTCTCTTTCTGACTCATTTCGCTTAGCATGATACTTTCCATGTGGTACCACTTGTATGTAAAATTCATGACTTCATCTTTTCTAACAGCTACATAGTACTCCACTGTGTAGATGAACCAAAGTTTCTTTAACCAGTCATCTGTTCTTGGGCACTCCGGTTTTTTCCAGATTCTGGCTATTGTAAAGAGTGCTGCAATGAACAAACAAGTGCAGATGTCACTTCGACTATACATTTTTGCCTCTCTGGGATATATTCCCAGGGGTGGTATTGCTGGGTCAAATGAACTCCCTTTCTCTTGGGGTGACTGAATAATCCCTCGCCTCCCCACCAGAGCCTAAAATCCACAACCATATAACCTGACAAGAGACCTAGGTGGGGGCCTGGGGCCAGTCTCTGGTGATCTCCACAGACCTGCCAAGACTCTGTGAAATTCCCACTCCCAGGCTCCAGGCCCAGGAAATCTGAAGGCCCAAGGCTGGGTCTCTGGACTTTGGGGTGAGAAGAAAACACACATCATAGCTTCACAATCCCCAAGTTACGATGCAGGTTAGGAATGTCTCCTCATGGATAGAGAACACACATATCTAGTCAGCAAAAAAGGATTATCAAGCCCTAGATTCCCCAAATCCTGAAACCTGCCTGCAAATTTTGGAATACTGTAAACAGAGAGGATGCGTGTTCAAGGGAGAACACGGGCTTGAAGAGTGAGCCAGGGTTTCTATTTCTAAAGGAATCTACAACCAATGTGGGAAAAGTACTAGCTATAACGATAATACAGCACTCTATGTTGTATACTCTCTGAAAGCAAAAATGGGGAGGGGGAGTTGGGACTTCCTTCATCCTTCCTGTTTCCCCACAGGCAATCAGAGGAGAAAGGAAAATGAGAAGCCTCAGCCTCAGCCTCTGGACCTCACTCAAGACCGGAACATGACGACGTACACCAGCCACATCATGTCCGGGCTGTGCAGTGAAATTTGGAGTCAAATCACAGCTTCCCAGCACTGACCCAGTGATGCAGAATAAGATACGGGGTGACCTCAGTTCCACCTCTACAGAGATTATAGATGACACAGGACTGCACTCAAGAGTCACTGAGATGAGTAAGACATGATACTTATCCAATACAAATGCAACATCTCAGTCTGCAAACGCTGAGGTTGCTCACTAGAAACCAACCAGACCACACACTGCAGCACTAACTCATCACTCTCTCCATGTGCTCAGACCACCCCCGACTCCGATCCTTCGCCTCCTTTTTTGCCCTGATGTGTGTGTACCATACATGGGGTGGACAGCTGTCAAACTGCATGTCCCCGGACCTCACTTGTCCCTCTTCTGACTTGGTTTGGCCAGTGGAAGGCACCAGTTCAGACAGTACTCTCTCCACACACACACCCCTACGCTGCAGGGCCTTTTCTGACAAGGGCCTCCATCTACCCAAGAACGCAGCTTCTGCGGGGCTACTCTTCTTCCATACTGCTCTAATTCTGTGGCCCCACTTGGCCCATGAGCAGTAGCTACTCACTATGGTTGCTGATTTTTTAGCCCCTCAACATCTTTGTTGGTTCCCCAACAAGCCCTCACTCCACTGCTCAAGACATTGTAAAAGCCTCTGAGGGCTTTTAAATCAGAAGCCTCTGATTTACCACTTTCCACCCACAACAATCCGTTCTGCTTTCTCACCAGCTGCCTTCTCTCATGTGGGCCTCACCTCACAGTGGCCATGTTGGAACCTAATGATTCTGCCCCTTCTTTTCTCTAAATCTAGACCAGGGTTTTGCCCCTTGGAACACGAATCTGGAACTGAACTAGAAGGCAAACACAGAAAGTCATTAAGAAGACACAACAAAGGCATAGAGAGGCAGCGGAAACCAAGCAAGGGAGAGTCTGGAGATTCTTGTGTCTTTGTTTTCCTGGAGAAACACGTGGAATTTTCTAACACGTACTTTCTCCTTGAGTCAGTCTGTGTGGTTGTCAATTATTGGTTGGTTGAAGTGAATCCTCAACATACATGACATGGGCAAATTTAAATGCTTTACCACTGGGGAAAAAAAAAAGGACGAAATATCCTGAAACAGAAAAGAAATCCACAGCTGAAAAGGGATGCCAGAAACTGAAATTGACCATACTGGAAGCTGAAATTGACCATAATGGGACAGAGGTGAGAAATAAGTAGAGGATTTATCACAGTATTGCTTAAAAGATGCGATGCCGGTACATGAGTTCCTAGAGATCCCATGGTGGGTTCATTTACCTGCATTCTAAGCTTTACTCGGATGGTATCAATTCTATTGGGGATGGAAGTCCCTACTTGGCAGTGCTGGAGATCACTCCCAAAGGACCATGTAGTGCCAGGAGTTAAACTGTTCGCTCCAGCATGCAAAGCACTCTAGCCTTTTGAGACATCACTGTGACTCCTGTTCCACTTTTTAAATATAGTATATATGTAGCCAATCGATGAAAGTCCTATGAAGAGATTTACTTAAAGCCAGTAACTCTGTATGACTCTATGATACACAAAACTTACAACTGTGTCCATAATATATCCATAGTAGTAATGAGGAGGTTAAATTTAAAAATAAAAACCCAGGGGCTGGATAGTACAGGGGTTAAGGCACTTGCCTTTACACGCAGCCACCCCAGTTCAATCCCTGCATAAGTGCCCCCCCAATCTCCCCCAGTACTGCCAGCAATGATCCCTGAGCAATGTCAGACTGCCTTGACCCCTGACCCCCAGGTATAGCCCAAATATACCCTCCCCAGAAAGATCCACAGGGGCTAAGGGCTAAATGCAGATACTGGAGCTGCCCCTGCGACCTTAGTTCTCCAGGGCTAGAGTGATAGCACAGCAGGTAGGGCGTTTGCCTTGCATGTGGCCAACACGGATTTGATTCCTCTGTCCTCTCGGAGAGCCTGGCAAGGTATCAAGAGTATCTTGCCTGCACAGCAGAGCCTGGCAAGCTCCCTGTGGCATATTTGATATGCCAAAAACAGTAACAAGTTTCACAATGGAGATGTTACTGGTGCCTGCTAGAGCAAATCGATGAACAATGGAAGGGCAGTGTTACAGTGTTAAGATCCCTAGAACCAAGTTTCTGGTCACCAAGGCAGTCTGACATTGCACCCCTGTGGCTGGCTCTGTATTTCCACTCCATGAGGGTTTGAGAACTTCCCAGCCCTTTTTACTTATTGGAAAAGTTTAAACCTACTTAACTCCTGGTCATGCTGTGAAGTCAATTTCAATACCATTTCCTTTGGGAAGCTTCCCTGCTCTCCCCGGTCTAACTAGATAAGCTCTCTGTTCTTCTGTCACAGCTTTCAATTCCATTTTATTTATAAACACAGGAACAGTGCTGTAATTTCTGCCTCTTCCTTGAAGCACAGGAGCTGTATAAGGAGAGGTTCCTCCCCAGTCCTTGCTTCTAGCTCAGACCTAGGTTGAACTAATGAACATTATGTCCTGGTGACTTTCAAAATTGGCACCAAGGGAGCAATACAGGGAAGTGTTCTGAGTTCCTTAGATCTCTACAAACTATTCCATTCCCTTGCTATCTGCTATTCCTTCATTTCATTCATCTTTAAAACTATGCGGCATGGAAAGGAGAGGGGCGCCAGAAACTGAACCAGACTAGACCAGAGATAGAAAGTAAAAAATGCATATGTTATTAACTAGCCTTGCAAGGGCAAAAACAGGGTTCTCGAGCAGGCTTTGCAGATACAGACGTTTGGGTCAGGCCTCACCCTGGGGAAGCTTACGAGACAAGGAGGCCCCACTGGCTTTCCCTGGGAGCTCGTTACCAAAAACCAACGTTCTTCCACTCCGGGACGCGGCCCAAACCCCAGAGACTGCAAGCTCCGCGCAGGTGCAAAAGGTGACACTCAGGCACGGGAGCTGCCCCCTTAGGACCTTAGTTCTGCAGGGGCAACAGGGGACGACAGCAGGGACCCCCTTCCGGCGGCAGGGCTGCTCTGAAAACACCGTTCCCCTTTGCGCGAGTCCTTATTCCCAAAGCACCTTTCCCTTTGGGTGTCTCCCCGACCGCGAGGTCCACGCGGAGACCCCCCACCCCGGGGCCTGCCCACCCCCCACTCTCCCCGGGCTCGCAGGCCCCAGAGACGGCAAGTGCCAAGAGGGTCCGCCACGGATGTCAGCCGCGCGGTTCTCCAAACGCCCGCGCGTCGTCGGCCGGCTCCGGGCTCCCAGAGCGGCTCCAGGCCGGCGTCCAGCCAGGCCCGCCGACCTCACCGCCCGAGCCAGCTACCTGGACGCCGTGCACGATGTACACCTTCTCCGCCTCGCTCAGCGCCACCGACGCCATGCTGCCCGCCGGCCCCGTGCGCGCGCCACGTCATCCGCGCGCGCCGGCCCCGCGCGCGCGCGCGCGTCATCGGGCCGCGCCGCTGCCGCTCCTGCAGCCGCGGCCGCTGCCAGTGCCGCGAGCTCCATGGGCTTCTCCTGGGCGCCGCCGCGTGTCTGGCCGAGTCCAGGGAGCCGCGGCGCCTCGTGTCCGGGAGCCATCGCTGCAGCCCGAGTGTCCGTGCCAGGTCGGGGGCTGCAGGGCCCGGCCAGGGCAGCGGGCGCAGGAGCCCCACCGGGGGCCTGGGACTGGGGAATTGCCTCCGGCTTCATGGTCAGTTGGAAGAAGGGGGAACTGAGGTTGGGTGGGCGAGGCGCGGGGGGGAAGTGGGAGGCGCCCGGCCGGCCGCGCGGCGGCCGCTGGAGGTGCATGGAGCACTTTGCCGGGAGTTGCTGGTAGCCGATCGTGTGCGTGTGCATGTGTCAGAGAGAGAGAAGCGACCCTCCCGTGAGGGGAGGCGGACGTCGTGATTGGCCTCGGGGTGGGGGTGCTGGTCCCGGCTCCACCGCCCGCCCGCCCGCCCCCCTTCCTTGTCTCTCTTCTCTCCAGGCTGGTTGCAGGGAGGCGGCCACGGAGCAGTCGGCAGGTCGTTCCCGGTGGGCAGTGTCCGGGCCGGGAGGCAGGGGCGTCTCGTCCCCCGGCGTCCTCGTGCCCCCCACCCCCCTCCCACCACTGCGCTTCCACCCAATAGATATCCTCAGTCCACTCGTGCTCCCGATGGACTGGCCGATCGCCGACCCCGGGTGCCTGAAAGAGCCCCGAGCCCCGAGTGGTCTTGGGAACATTGTCCCGAAGATAGTAAGGCAGGGCAGGCTTAGTAACCCGGCGCTTCCCGGGGTGGCCAGAAGCACCGGTTTTATGGGGGGGGGGGGGGGGCGGGGGGAACCTGCTGGGGAGTGTGGACAGCTGCGTGGTGCGGGGACGCGGAAGGGGGCACCCGCGCCAGATGCTTAGTGGTCGAGTCAGAGTATGGACCTGGGCTATCCAGAGAGAATACCTGCAAGGTGAACAAGGGGTCACTGAAGGAGCCCATTAAGGCGGGGCACTCGGGGAGTGGTAGAGGTTTTAAAGGGGCCACGTGGATAAATAGAGAAAAAGTGAACCCTAAGCTGGCAAAGCAAAGGAGGACGGGGCTCAGCTCGCTTTTGCGAATACCTGGTTGTTGAGGAACCTTCTGGTTCTCAAAAGTGAAAGTAACCCTTGACAGCTCACAGCTTCTCAGATAATAGCCTCCACAGACTGAAGTGAATACTCTCATCTACTGGGTACCCGCTCTAAATGGGCTTTGTACTAACTTGGGAACGCTATGACAAGTAACACCCAACTCTGTCCAGAGAAACTTCCTGGACTGTTAGCCCTAAAGCATGGTGGATAAGAATAGTGCCCGCCATTTATGGGGTGGCACCCTTGGGCACAGTGGGATGGGAAATGGATCAGAGATGGGTAAAGAAAGTAGACCAGGCCCTGTTATTTTTGTTTGTTTGGTGCTCAGGGCTTACTTCTGCACTCAGGGAAAGGGGCTATGGACTCTGGTGCTAGGGATGGTGCTTGGGATAGCCCTGTTGCCCATTGTACTATGTCTCTGGCCCCCAGCCTGAATTTTTTAGCAATAAACTGCTCAGCTCAAGAATAGATGCCCACTTCTTAGTAGACTGGACTTTGTTTATTGTGTCCCTTCTAGGGTTGTTCCTACAGGGAAGATACTTGCAGGCTTGAACTTCGCCCTCCAGGGAAACTAGGAGAGAGAGGAAGCCAAGGAGTTCCTCCCTCGTGAAAAAGCAGAGGTGCCCGGCCATTTGCAGCACATAAATGCCTTTGTGTGTGGTGGACTGCTAGCATTAGAAATGGTGTTTGTATTAGCAGTTGCTCTGAAAGGAGCAGTCCTAGGCATGGAATATTAGAGACTAGGATTTCTAAGGGATTTTAAACATGGCAGCAAGTTGATTCATTTAAAAAAAGAAAAAAAATACAGGAGTGGCCAGAACTATAGTACAGGAGGTAGGGCGCTTGCCTTGCACACAGCAGAGCCAGGTTCAATCCTCAGCACCCCATATGGCTCCCCAACCCCACCAGGAGTGACCCAAGAGCACAAAGCCAGGAGTAAGTTCCAAGTACTATTGAGTGTGGCCCAAAGAGAAGAAAAGAGAGAAAAAGACAAGAAAAATACTATATGGAATTATCAATAGGTCTTTAAAATGTAGAGCATATATTTAAACCATTCCTCTGCCTTGCTGGAGAAGAGTTGGTGGTATTTGCTAAATAATAATGTGAACAATATGTGCCTTGTTGGTTAAGTAGGTCTGAGAGTTGACGCAGTAAAGTCTTCATTTAAAATTCTCCTAAAACAATGACACCTTCACTAGTTGTCACTCTTCAGTGCTGCCAGAATATCTTGATCACATTTCTTTGGCTAAAACCTTGGACATCATTAAAACCCATAAATTCAGTATTTCTTTTTGGGTCTTTTGGAGCATATTGAAGAGTTATAACAGCCAGAAAATGGAGAGCTCAATGGCCATTTTTTCTGCTAAGGCCAACTTCTTTTCTATCACTCTCAGTTTTCACTGGGGGCATTCTGTTTCGTAGGTCTGTCCATTCTAAATCTCTGCATTCTATTTATTATATTTAGCTCTCAGTGATGTCATGTTTATGTTCCAAGTTCTGTTGTAAACCCGGTCCTGCACACAGTTACTGAATCTATCTTCTCAACAACCCTATGAGGCCTTTTACACATTGGGAAACTGAGGTACAAAGGTGCTAATTGTCATCAGCTGGGTCATAGGTCATATGTCTAATCACTGGCAGAGTCAGGACTTGAGACCAGGCTAAGTTCCCCCTGCCCTGCAATCCTAACCATATCCTTCAGTACACACACGCACACACACACACACACACACACACACACTCACACTAGCTCCGTTTCATTAACTGGAGTATTTGTGGAGGAAGTGAAAGAGACACAAACGCACACCTCCATTTCATTGTTGACAGCCCTAGTAGTTTATACCACAAAACAAGGAGTTTGTTCAAGCCTGTGCTTGTACATCCCTTGAGTCCTTTTTCTAGACTGCTTCAGCTTTCCCATCACAACCCCTTTTCGCTCAAAAAATGCAACCGGGGCTAGAGCTGGCCAGAAACACCTGGCATTTGCGACGTGTTTGATTTTTGAATTTATTTTTGGTCTGTGCACCTTCAGAAACCTTTTACCATTGCCAAATTCTTTACCACCCGCACTTTCAGATGTGTGGCCCATATGGGGTTGCTACCCGTAGTGAAAGAAGCTGGGATCTGGAGCAACGGGGAGCATGGCCCTGCCGAGAAGTTCCCACATCTGTTTCTGCCCATCTTTTCAGATCAGGGGAATGGTTGCCTACAGGCCAAGTAGAACTTAACACGGTAGCTGAGGAAAGCTTTCAACAGCAGAGGAAACCAGTGGTTATGGCGCAGAAACCCAGATTCCAGCCTTACACCCAGAGTAAACATCTAGAAGCTCTTCGAACTGTTCGCGCACTTGTGTGCCTCTGCATTCTGGGGGGCCTGAACTAGTGGGCCTGTTCTGGGCCCTTCTGGTGGGCTCAAAGAGGTAAGAAACAAAACTTAGGCCTGCCTGAAAGGAATTAAGGATTTATGATAGTTGGGAAGCCTGGGGAACTTGAACTAGTGCCTGAACAAGACATAAAATAAACTACTCAATTAAGGCATGTGATTAACCAAAAGGCTGGCTATCATGGTACTAATTGTGCAGGCCAGACATCAAGGGCAAGAGGCAAAAAAGCAGCAGCTTGCCAAGAGCAGTAACAATGGCATTAGGGCTGCATCAAGCTGTCCCACCTTGCCTTGGTTAATTACAGCAATAAAAACTGCTTATGGAAGAGCTGCAGGGCAGTGTTGGGTGCTGAAGGTGCTGAGACCTCTAAGAAGCCCAGCAGGGAGACTTTTAATCCCTGTTAGTTGTGGAGGCATAATTGTAGGTCTTTTTTTTTTTTTGTCCTTTCACAGCACCTGAGAAAAGCAAAAGTGAGCGGTGTGTTCTCAATAGATATGGTTCTTTTATTACTGTGCATTTGTCTTGGCTGTACCTTGGCCTAAAAATTATTCTGTGGGGCCAGGGATATGACTCCAAGGGGTGGTATACATGTTTGGCATATGTGAGATCCCAGGTTTCATCCCTCACCATACCTGGTCTCCTGAGAATCACCAGGTTCGACCCTGGCAGCCCATGAGCCCCAGAGGGTATGGCCCTGGACATCCCAACACCTCCAGGCTCAAGTACTGAACTGTCAGGCCCAGTCCATCAGCTTAATATAGCCAAGGGTGGCCACCCACCCCAACCCTCACTGCTGGGGTTGGCCCCCCAACACCCCCTGTAAAAACGAAAGAAATGAGTAAATAAGCTGCCAGTCTGACCAGCACTCTCTGCCTGTTCTAAAAGCCTTAACTCAGATCATGGTGTTGAAAATGTGCTGGGAATACCCAGGTAAAACTTCATGTGTTTTGCATTCTGAGCAAGGGTCCACTTGCTGCTCCTACTCAGGAAGGGTTTCATGTGTGTTGTATTCTGAGCATGGGGCAGGATTCTTCCTGTGTCTCTCATTCGGCCTTGTGTGACAGAATGAGGTCATGTGTCCTGATTAGCCAATCTAGGAGTATTTAAACCCACACCCTCAGTAGCCATGGAAAGGAACTGATCTGAAAGAGGAAGGGAGGAGTAGGGGTCTGGAAAGAGGCCCAAGCCCTGCCGCTTCTTGGTTCTTGCCGGTTTTGCATTTTTCCATCTTCCTCCTCCTTGGAAGCAGATTTCCAGAGGCCCATGGCCAGGTCATACCTGATTCTCATCTGTGAAGTGAGAAGCTTGTGGATGTGGAACCCACTCAGCAGAGTCCTCCACCAGGAAATGTTAGGGCCTCTGACTGTGACCTGATGATACTTGGAGGCTTAGCAAGTGTGACTCTGGCTTTTCTGGGCCTCACGATTATCGATTATCTCCTGGTCAGGGTATTATCTCCTGGACACGGTCCATGGGAATAGGGAAAGGAATGCCATCAGGAGGGACCCATTTCTTGCCTTGGGGAAATGAGTCTGGCAGTAGAAAGGTGACTTAATGGACTGAATCATCTGCTTTGCGTGCAGGAGGCCTGAACCCTAGCCCTCCCCTCTGCCTTGGCCTCCCCATGCCACAGGGTTCCCTGAGCTCCACCAGGGGCACCCCTAAGCCTTGAGCCAGGATGAGTCCTTGAGCATTGCTGGTATGGTCTAAAAAACAAAGCAAAACAAGAAGAAACTTTAATCTGGTGGGACACATATAGTTCCGGCCACTGTTCAAAGTTTTGACTGGAGAGGTGTGTTTCTAAACCCAGAAACGGTGGCAGGAAATCTCGAAAGACAGGTTGTTAGAAAAATTTATGATTTGTGATGGAAAGACTCTTATTCCAAAGAGTTCGGCTTTGCCACTAACTTGCTTTGTGACTTGGAGCAAAACCTCTCTCCAAGCCTCTTTTTACGCCCAGAATAGACTATAAAATATACCAATACAGTACACAAACTTTGCATTTTTTTTAATAAGGGACTGAGGGGAGTCACATCCAGCAATTCTCAGACTTTTTTGCCTTGCTTAGTGCTCAGGGGTCACTCCCAATGAGACTCGGGGAACCATATGGGTTCCAGGATCGAACTGGGGCCTGTGCATATAAGGCAAGTCCTCTGCCCTCTGTACTTTCTCTCCAGTTCCATACAGTGCACAGATTTTTAAACATTAAGAATGGCTTTTTTGGGGCCAGAGAGACAGTACAGTGGGTAGGGCATTTATCTTGCATATGCATGACCCAGTTTGATCGTGGAACTCCCATACGGCCCCCTGAGCATTGCTGAGTGTGGCCCAAAAACAAAAAAAGAAGGATATGTTTAATTTTAGATTTAAAAACTCTTTTTTTGCCCTTTGTAATATTTTATGTATTTTGAACATGTGTTTTTTTTCAGAAGGAAATGGTAATCACATTCCATACTTGATTGAAAAAAAGCTCAAAAAAGTTGTTATCTGTTATGGATGAATTTCTTTTTGAATTATTAACAAAGAAAAGGCAAAGAATATTAAGGGCTTCTTCTAGTTAAAAAAAAAGTATATGTGTATATATACAATCCAAGAAATTAACAAGGAAAATAATGAATTTGTTCCTAAGAATAGACCAGTCATAATCCCAGCCCTGTACGAGACCCTAGTAGTGAGCTCCGTCTTCGCTCTTGCTGTGTAGATGAGGAAGGAGAGGCCCGGGGAAGGTCTCCTGCATATAGAGACCTGTGTGATGAGCAGGACAGAACTAGAATCCTGACCTCCTGACTTCAAGGCCTCCATTAGGTATGAGCTGGCCACCCCACCCCCAGCCCTCACCGCCACCTCGAGCCCTCCAGCAAATGTCAGAGGGCCACTCCCTGGACACAGGGTTGGAGGCTTGTGGCCTCAGTCCCTCTTGGGGCTTTGCTCTGGCATTTCCTCGTACAACGTCTGGGAGAAATGAGATTGGCAGAGACCTGGTTCCTTTCTTGGAACCTGGTGTGGTAGTAGTAACAACTTTCCCCTGGCCCTTTCAGATCCCTCTAAGCATTTTTGCTTTTAGTCCCTACCAATTAGCCAGGCTCTTGCCTGGATGATGTCACCATGGCTGCATGTCTGCACATGGTACAATGCGGGGCTGGAAACCACATCAGCCCTCCCAGGGTGGGGGCCTTCGTGGGGCTTATGCTCAGCCTAGTATGGAGGGATTTTTTTTCTCAGGAAGAGCAGAACTGGGGTTTGGACCCCATAAGAAGTGTTCTCCAGCATACACAGATTTATTTTTTTAATTTTTATTAGTGAAACACCATGAGGTACAGTTATAGACTTACAGATTTTTGTGCTTGGGTTTCAGTTATACAATGAGCGAGTACCCATCCCTCCATCAGTGCCCATTCTCCACCACCAATGATTCCAGTATCCCTCCCACTCCCCAAGCTCCCATCTCACCCTGCCTCTGTGGCAGGGCATTCCCTTTTGTTCTCTCTCTCCTTTTGGGTACTGTGGTTTGCAAAAGAGGCACTGAGTGGCAATCATGTTTGGTCTATAGTCTACTTTCAGCACGCATCTCCCATCCTGGGAGGATCCTCCCAACACCCTTTATTTGGTGCTCCCTTCTGTGTCTGAGCTGCCTTTTCCCCTAGCATGTGTGGCTGGCCTCCAAGCCATGGAGTGAACTTCCTGGTACTTTATCTCGGCCACTCCTGGGTGTTAGTCTCCTATTTTGTTACTTTATGTTCCCCAGATGAATGCAATCTTTCTATGTCTGTCCCTCTCTTTCCAACTCATTTCACTTAGCATGATACTTTCCATGTAGTACCACATGTATGTAAATTTCATGACTTCATCTTTTCTAACAGCTACATAGTACTCCATTGTGTAGATGTACCAAAGTTTCTTTAACCAGTCATCCAGAAGCAGATTTTAGTGCTCCCGTCTTAGGGTACCTCTCCTGACTGACACTTCACAGCTCTCCTGCTCCCACATTTAAGGCAGGATCTGTCTCCTGAATGCTGCTGCCATTCCGCCAGGGTACCTCTCATTGCAAAATGTGGCAGTTTCCTCCTGTAAACCCCCGCTGCATGGGGCCTACATGGTAGGCCCATCTCCACAGAACCATGTATGAGCAAGAGAGAAACCATAAGTGACCCACAGTCATGGATGGAAATTAGGTTTTCTCATTAACAGGCAAGTGTAATGATTGTGGTAAATATTACATGATTCACCCACAGCAGAAGTGAAGCGAACAGTGAAAGTGCACTTTGAGGTAAAGAGGAGGCTTCAGACTGCATCCCGTGCCCGCTGCTTCCCAGCGGGGTGAATTTGGGCAAATCTCGGCATGCCTCAGTTTCCTAAAAGAAGCAGGGAGAGCCAAGAAGCAGGTCTCAGCCTATAAGACCAGGCAGTTTTGAGACCCCAGTCAGGATGGGATCTTTCTCGGGGACTGCACCTGGCGCACAGTGATTCCAGGGGAGTTGGAGAAGAGTCAGAAGCTCACTCTGTTGTCAGCGTGCCCCACCCCAGTGGACCAGAGACCCGTTCGTGTCCCCCTCTCCCCCCAAAATCACAGCAGACAAAAGAAACAGTACAGGGGTTGAGATGTTTCCTTTGCATGTGACTGCCCTAGCTCGATCCCTGTCACCTTATACAGTCCCTGAGCACCGCCAGGTTTGTTTTGTCCTTGCCGTGTGTCCCCATTCCGTACCCCCCACACCCCTTAAGATCACACATTTCCATCTGGTGCGTTCCACAGAGGAGACTCACGATGCGTGAACAGCTATGAATTGGGTAATGAGATCAGTTATGAGTTGGGTAATAAGACTGGTAACGTTGCCTATGTAAAGATTTTTCCGCAGGGTGGAAGCCTTCTTGGAATGAATCATTTATGCAGGGTGACAGTGGCACGAACAAGTGGTGGGTCCCAGCCCTAAGCCCCAGAAGTCACCACCGCTGAACTCTTTATGGAAGATCCCCCACAGACTCCTGGAACTTGTTTTCTACACACTGACCTTGACCACTTTGATAGAGCAGCTACAGGGAACAACAGGGACAGGAACAGGAACAGCTTGTCCCTCCTTGTCTTTCCCAGTGTTTTTGTAGGCACAGAGGTGTGAAGTAGCTGTACTGCTCCTTTAAGGAGAGGATTGCTGGAAGCAGAACAGTTCCTGGAAGAAAGAAGGGCATTTTTCTTCATTCCTTAAAGAATGACTGTTGTGGTGCCTGAGAATAGAGAGGGGGGAGCTGTATAAGGTGTTTGCCCCGAGTGCTCCCCTGAGCACTACTGGGTGTGGCTCTAAAACAAATAATGGGTACTACAAGCTCCCAGGAGCCTAGTGGGAAGAAAGTTTGCTTTGATTCATTTCTGGGTTTTACACAGTCACAGCCTAGAGGATTATCCACCTGCCCCTCTCCCCCCACCCCATGAGACCTGAGCTTTAGTTAAGGGACTTCTCAGATCCATCAAATGGGAGAAGGTCATTCATTCCTTCTTTCCCCATCTGTCACAGAAGTCCTCCCGCCCAGCTTGAAAGTATCCATGGCACAGGTCAGGTTTAGAGTCTGTGCTTCTCCCCTGCCTCCCTTTGCGTGATCCAAGGAGTTCTGTCCCAGACCCCCAACCTCGGTCTCCTTCCTCCATGGAGGTATGGGTAAAGAAAGCCTCGGTGTTGCGTGCCTAGTGGATGAAAAGAAGACGGGCCTCCAGTCACGTTCTGCTTGTCCCCATGCCTACAGTCAGTGGCTCTGCTTATTTTGTCTAGAACTTGAGTTTTACAAAATATCTCCCAGTGGAGGGTCAGAAAAATAGTACAGGGGTTAGGGTGTTTGCCTTGCATGTGGCCAACCCAGCTTCGATCCCTGGCATCCCACATGGTACCCCCAAGCACTGCCAGAAATAATTTCTGAGTGCAGGGCTAGGAGGAACCCCTGAGCACCACCGGGTGTGACCCAAAAGGCAAAAATAAATAAATAAATAAATAAATACAATCTTTAGTGGGTTTCAACTCTCTCCTCTGTGAAACAGAGGAGTGTGACAGAAATCTGTGTGGTGGTCTTAAAGTTCCTACCAGCTCTAGAATTCTGACTTAATAATTGTGTTGGTGTGGGGGAATAGGGGGCATACTAAATGGTGCTTGGTGATGGGATAGGGGTCACTCCCAGGGGTGTTCTGGAGGCCTTGCTGTGTAGTATAGGGAGAAGACAGTGATTTTTTTCTCCTACCAGTCAAAACATATGTGGTAATGTTGCAAAGTTGCCTCACCGATTCTTTACTGCACCAGCTCAGGAAGTATAAAGGGAGAAAGTAGCATATGTTAGCCCAAACAAACTGTTCGTTTTGCCAGTTCCCAGCATATGTGACATATATTAGGTCACTCTGTAAGTGGTATGTTTTTTAAATAGATCTAGAAATCCAGGCACTGGTGAACTAGCCCGTTGTGTGTCATACAATGGGAGTTGCAGTGAGTGGAGGAACTGTGTTAGCCTCCATGAGCTGTCCAAATCGCAAACTTTGTTTCTGAAATAAAGACCCATTGTTGGGAGTCTGAGTGTGTACATGAGTGGATTTTATAAGAAGGTCTCCAGTAATAAAGCAAGCTTATTTAGTTGCCTGGCCAATTCCTGGTTTCTTCAGTAAACTTAAATGGATATAGGATTTGTTGTTGGGGGGAGGGGGCATGATATTTTGGGATTTTGTTGTTGTTGTTGTTGTTTATTTACTTATTTGTTTATTTTTTTAGTTTGAGTCTGCTAGTGAGTGTGCTAGAGACCAGGGCTTGTGGAGGGGCCCTCAGAGGAGGCCAACAGGCTCTGCCTGTCTGAGCACCTTGGCTGGTGGGTGGTGCCCTGAGATAAGGCTTCTTGCCTTTGGGCCGCACCCTTTCTCTCTGGAAAAAGTTTTAATGACTCATTCTGGTTTGTTTGGTTGTTGGTTTTGTTTTCCCCCCCCCCCCCAAACATTTAAAATGCAGTGATTCATGGTTCTTCCTTCTTGTCTAAAACAATCTTCTGAAAGTATAAAATTTACAAATCCTGAGCTGCAGAGATAGTCCAGGAGTTTAAGGTACTTGCCATGTACACAGAGAACCTGGTTTTGTTCCCTGTCTTTGCCTAAGGTCCCCCTGAGCACTGTCTGGGGTGATCTCTGAGCACAGAGACCAAGAGTAATACTAGGCATCGACCCTCTCCCCCACCCCCACACAAAAATGCAGTTGGTTTTTAGATCCTTACACAAATTAACAGAATTATAGCTTGGATAAATTAATCTTGTACTTGTTTAGATTCATTTCTAAAGTTTCCAGGCAGGGTCCATTTATTCATCTCTGAAATAACAAGACTGGGTCATGACTACTTTTTGCTGTCTATCTTTCAAACTGATATGTGAGACTTTCAAATAGTGACAAATAGCATATTCTTAGACAGTAGGATTTAAACCACAGAAGGTCATCACTGTGTTTATTACCAGAGGAGATGCTTCCTCCTTCCCATGGCCCTTGTAAGTGATTGCTTAAGGGTAGACTGAATTTTTAAAATTTGGCTAAGTATCAGTCTGCTAGTAAAACTCAGGAATTTTAGGGTGAATTGGCAATATCAGACCAGCCCCCTGATATTAATCTAACAAACTAGCTTGGTTAAAATTTTAATCACCTGCACCTTAGTTTGGCCTGTTACAAGCCTCCTGCTTAAAGTTTCAACTACCTTGCATTCTGCACAAAAGCTAACAAAATTAAAATTCTCCTCTACAGTTCTTAGTACTAGGGGCTGAGGAAATTCAGTCCTTTTGTTTGTTTTTATTTGTTTGGATGATCATTATCTCTCGGCCATGTGGAAAATAATTACACTAATTTTGAGTTTGTTAAACAGGTCTATAAACAAGACTTCAAATAGACCTTAATCATTGCCCTTTTATTTATTAATGTACTTTAATCTTTGGCTAGAGCGATAGCACAGCAGGTAGGGCGTTTGCCTTGCATGCGACCGACCTGGCCAACCCTGGTTCCATTCCTCCGCCCCTCTCGGAGAGCCTGGCAAGCTACCGAGAGTGTCTTGCCCGCACGGCAAAGCCTGGCAAGCTCCCTGTGACGTATTCGATATGCCAAACACAGTAACAGTGAGTCTCAACAATGGAGACGTTACTGGGCCTGCTCCAGCAAATCGAGGAACAACGGGAGGACAGTGCTACAGTGCTAATCTTTGCTGCTTGTGTGAACGTGAGACTGTCTGGATGTGGTGTTTTAAAGTAATCTTCAGGGGCTGGAGCGATAGCACAGCGGGTAGGGCGTTTGCCTTGCACGCAGCCAACATGGCCGATACAGGTTCGATTCCCAGCATCCCATGTGGTCCCCCAGCACCGCCAGGAGTGATTGCTGAGTGCATGAGCCAGGAGTAACCCCTGAGCATCGCCGGGTGTGACCCAAAAAGAAAAAAAAATAAAAATAAAATCATCTTCATAGTACTGAGGAGGAGAGGCTTCAAAGGACTTAGTTTTAAGTCGAGTTAACAGGCCTAGACTTGACTAGATTTAATACTGATAGTATAGCAGGTAAGCCATTTACCTTGCCTGTGGCTTACCCAGGGCCCTGGCACCCCATATGGTTCAAGCCCTCTAGAAGTGATCCCTGAAAGCAGAGCCAGGAGTAAACCTCGAGCACCACTGGGTCTGGCCAAAATAGAAAAACCAAAACCCAAGTTGAGAGGTAGTACAGGAGTTATGCACATGAGTTTCCTACAGTGGGCCCTAGTTCAGGCACCCCCCAAGCCACCCCCCCCCCCCCGTCTGATCTCCCCTAGGCATTGCGGTTGTGGCCCTGGAGGCCCCTGAGGACTCCCCAGCATAGCAGGACCCAAGCAAAGCAGGCCCTTGCTTGAACATCCAGCCTGGTAGGCCTAGAAATGCAGAGAATGTCCCCCAGGTCTCCTGAGCACTGTTTTAGAGGCCCCTGAATCAAATCAATCTAGTTAAACTAATTCCTGGCCTCCTTGTAGAATCCTTGTGCACAGTCGGAGAGGATCCAAGATTCTGGGACCCTCACGAGTGGTGGAACAGGGAGGTGTGGTGGCTCTGATGGGTTCAGAAATTTTATGAAACATGGGGGCCATTAGGCTTCTGCCCTGGTTGCTAAGTAGTTTTAGGATGTAATGAAGTTAGAAGGATGTGCCCATCTCATAGTGAAAAGTGATTAACGGTAGGCATTCTTGCCAGATTCTGCCTGTCACAAATGGTCATCACCGAGCCAGCCTGGGCTCCACCCTGATCAAACCGCTGATGGGCCACAAGGGATGGGGCCTGTGAGTTTGGCCTTTAGCGTTTCTACCTTAAAATCCTTTGAGCTGCCCAACTGTTGATGGGCATCGTGGGAGCTGAGCCCTTGCTGGCATAGTGCAAGGCTGACCCAGCGCCCAGCAGAAACACACACACACACACACACACACACACACACACACACACACACACATCTTTGTCCTCTTCTTCCCAAAAATGTAAACACAGCTCCTTGCTCTGAGTGGTTACTCCAGGCCTCTCTGTGGTTGAATTAAGGTGAGGAGATATTTAAGTGCAAACAAGGCAATGGAATAGGGGATGAAGGGTGCAGGGGAGGGAAAGTGCGGGGAGTTGTCCCTTCTTAAGCTATGAGCTGACAGAGAAGCATGGTCTTGAATGTTCTGGGTGCCCCCAGCATCGTGTCCTGAGTTCTGGACAAATCCTGGCAAGCCAGGATTCACTGGGCAGAGAATCACTGCTCAAACCCAAAGACTGGAATTTTCCTACTCCAAAATAGAGAAGGAAAAGACATTAATATTTGCCCTTTTGACTTGTGAAGGGTAGCATGAAGGAAATGTGTATGATTTGTCTCAAGGTGGTTTCCCCCTGTGCTTTTCAGTTTTTTGTTTATCTGATGTAAGGAACTAATCTTTATTAAAAAGTCCATTTTCAGGGCCGGAAATAGTACAGGGGGTAGGGCACAGCCAATCCAGATTCAAGTCACATCAGGAGTGATCCCTAAGCACCGCCGGTATGACCCCCCCCCCCCCCAAAAAAAAGAAGAAAAGTTTAGGAGGCTGGGGTGTTATATAACAAGGATGTCTTATTTGGTTTTGCCTGGGATATTGTGAAGCTCAACTGTGAGGAGAATACGCCCCTCCGGTCAGTCTTTGGTGGCTCTCCCTTGGCCGGACACTTTCCCAGAAAACAGGCTTGTACAGCTCCTCTGTCTGCCTACTGCATTTTTCAAGCATAGAACATTCTGGTGACTTGAGTGAGAATCACAGCCCATCACTTTGATACTTAATACACCCTCTGCGGTCTACAGTCGAGTTTCCCAAAGTGTCCTGGGATGATGGGGGAGCAGGAAGAGCCTCTGTACAGCCGGGGCACTTTCTGTTTGTTCACTTGAAGAAGGTCAGTTTTCAGGGGTGGTGTGGGGTGCTGAGTGATGCTCTTTCCTAGGAAGCAGGCCAAATGACTCTGGAACCTCTCATCTAGACTCTGACCTCAGTCCTAAAAGTAATCAGACAAGGAACCAGAGAGATACTACAGGGGTTAAGGCACTTGCCTTGCATGTGGCTGATACAAGTTCAATCCCCAGCACCGCATATGGTTCCCTGAGTATTGCTGAGGGTGCCCTTTAAGCACAGAGCCAGGAATAGCCCGAGTACCACTAGATATGGCCCCCCAAAACAAAATAGTAATAATCAAGATCTCTAGGAGATGGGCCTAGGATCACCAAGCCTGTGTCTTTTTTCAAGGTGAGAGAGATGGGGGGTGGTTGGGAAGGATCACATCTAGCAGTGCTTAGGCCTTACTTCTGACTCTGTGCTCAGGGATTACTTCTGGTGGTCACTGTCACTGTCCTCCTGTTGTTCGTCGATTCGCTCGAGTGGGCCCAGTAACGTCTCCATTGTGAGACTTGTTACTGTGTTTGGCATATCGAATACATCACGGGTAGCTTGCCAGACTTTGCCGTGCGGGCGAGATACTCTCGGTAGCTTGTCGGGCTCTCCAAGAGGGGCAGAGGAATCGAACTTGGGTCAGCCATGTCAGCTGCATGCAAGGCAAACGCACTACCCGCTGTGCTATCGTTCCAGCCCACTCCTGGTGGTACACAGGAAAATCATATAGTATGCCTGTGATTGAACCCAGACCAGCTGGGGGCAAAGCAAGACCCACACCCACTGTACTATGTCTCTTTCCCAGCCCAGGCATGTTTCTCCATTCATTCACCTAATGAATAAGTGACCACTTTATACCATATCCTGATCTAAAGAAAGGGCCCAGGTAAGGTGCGAGAGAGCTTAGCAAGCCTTTCCTAAAGGCCAATTACCTAAAATGAGCACCCTTCTTTTTTCAAACAGGTCTAACAAGATTCAGTGTTATTTGCTTTTCCAGGCCCCAGCCAATTAGCGTAATAAATAGGGGATCTGTTGGAGGGATTGGTGACTGCAGAATCAAAGTGACACTAGCCAGGACTAGAGGAAGCCAGCTGTACCAAGGAGACACGTGATTACAATTAGAGTAATTGAACAGGGCATGTCAGGTGGGACCCTGAGCCCGCAGCTCTGTGTGCCCTGAGGGTGTTATTACCCAGCATACTCAGGAACTGATATGCCTGGTAACGACTCTTTATCATCCCAAAGAAATAGGTGCCTTTTGTACTTAGGGCTAAAGAGCAGTTCTCTCTCTTCCCGTTGGCTTTGGTTTTACTTTTGTTTTTTAAGATTTCCATCTCAACCATCCCAATGGCTGACACACGGGGCCAAGTGATGATAAGTAGGTAGGGTGCTTGCTTGCCAACCTAGGGTCAGTCCCTAGCACCCTATATGGTCCCCTGAGTCCTGTCAGGAATGATCGCTGCAAGGCATTTGCCTTGCATGCAGCCCGACCCAGGTTCGATTCCCAGCATCCGTATGGTCCCCCGAGCAATGTTTTTAGTTAAAAGCTTTATGAGGGTGGTGGAGGGGTGGGCAAGGACGTAAGGGCCGGGCATGTGAAGACTCCAAGTTCAGCTCAGCATTGCATGGTCCTCAGCCAGGTGTAGCCCAGGAACTCTGAAACTCTGAGCCTTAATACTAACTGCATCCTGGGCTGAGTATCACCGAGAGTGACCCCTGCTGCCCCTGAGTCCTGCCTGGGAGTCCCCCTCACCCACCCCTAGGCTTCCCCAGCTCACAAAGCTTTATTGGAATGGAGCTTAAATAGTTCCCCTGGGACCATCGGGGTGTGTGTTTGTATAGCTCCCTGCAGCAGCAAGTAAGCCTGGGAACTTACATCTGGAGATTGTCTGGACATTGAGCGCTCATCAGGGCTTCGAAACCTTGTGGGGTTTCAGCTTTTCCTTTGACTTGGGTTCAACAGAGTTTAGAATTTCAGAATATGCAGGGTACAATCCAGCCCTGGACCCTCCCCTGATCTGCTGCCATCCTGTTTGGGGCTTCGAAGGTGTCGCAGCAGCTTTTAATATCTCTCAGTTGTCACTGGTTTCCCCAGATGCCACCGAAATCAGGAGCACACACAGCTGGTTTATTAGAATTTCAGTGGGCACTGGCACGATAGTACAGCGGGTAGGGCATTTGCCTTGCACATGGCCGACCTGTGTTCAATTCCCAGCATCCCATATGGTTGCCCGAGTACCACCAGGAGTAATTCCTGAGTGCATGAGTCAGGAGTAACCCCTGGGCATCGCTGGGTGTGATCCAAAAAGGAAAAAAAAATATAAAGGAAAGAAAGAAAGAAAGAAAGAAAGAAAGAAAGAAAGAAAGAAAGAAAGGAAAAAGAAAAAGAAATTCAGGTGGGCAGGAGTGGAGTCACCATTGGGAGCCACTATTTGCTGTTCGCAGGACAGTCACGCACAGGGTTTGTTGCCTGCATGTAAGGGTGTCTTGGCATATTGGTGGAGTCAGCGTCTCTTTAGACATGGATTCAAGATACATTTCCCCACCTTCCAGCCACCAACTCTCTGTCACCGTGGGAGAGGGGCCTAGGGGGCGGGGGACAACTCTGTTCCTTCATCCTGAGTCTGTACCGTTTTAGACTCCAGACCATCTATCACTTCAGGTCAGCATCACCGCCCTGTGCTGTCTGCTCCCCACATACCCCTTCCCTTTCCTGACTGTGCTGTGTTCCATCCAGAGGCTCTTGTTGAGGGCAGTGGAGGCAGAAGATAAATGGGGTCAGCAGGGTAAGAGTGACCTGGCCCTGGGCCTCGCCACCCGGGTCAGCGACACTGCTCTTGGGTGGCCTCCCCTGCTGTGGAGTCCCCTGAGTTCTCCAGAGACTTGAACGCCACGTGCTCATGGCTGGCTCTGCTGCGTTAGCTCACAGTGACCTTAGGCTATGGCAGGTGCAAATCCAAAAAGCCACGCTTTAGAATTAAAGAACCTGGGTGAGGGCGGTGTGTGTGTGTGGGGGGGGGGGGGGGGCACTTGTCTTGCAGTCATGAGATCTGGGTTGGAGCCCTGGCACACCCAGGAAAACAGTGGAAGTGGGGACTCAGTCCTTCCCGAGTCCTGCAGCACGTACACGGGGACTGATGGACTTCAGTTATTGATTCCTGCTCTGCTCCCTTGGGTGCTGTCCCCAGGGACCCCAGCTGCAGCTGTAGTGAAGAACAGGTTGCAATGCCTAACACATCGTCCTCGGGGAATGAGTGTCTTGCCTAGTGAGAATATATGCACACAGTTTATGAGTTGTTCAAGATGTCCCTGAGAGCAGCATCCTCAACGTGTCCCTCCAGCTTCCCTCACCCTCGCCTCCGGGCCTGGACTGGGGATGCGCTCATAGGTGAAGCACCAAAGGTCCCCAGAGCCTCTCGGCTCAGAGGTGATGATGTGCCTCCCTTTTAGTCTGTTAACCCAGACAACTTCAGCACCAGTCTCAGGGTCGGCCCGTGTGTTAGAGGCAGTGGTGTGAAAGCTGGAAAGGTTCCCACCCCCCCCCCCCCACACACCCCAACCTATCCATGAACAGGTGCCTAAGGAACCAGGTGTCCTGGTTTCTGTGTCTGCCTCTCGTTGGTTGCTCTGCGCTGCTGCTGCTTCTGCTCCTGCTCTCACTGACCTTGAGCCAGGCCTTGCCCTGTGAAGGCTTCCTTTTCCTTTCATCATCGGTCCTGTGAAGGCTTTGGGCAAGATGACCCTGTCTCCTAGAAGGTCAGTTAACTCTCCAGAGGAAAGAAGCCACGTTGGTTTAATGGAGAGATGTTTAGACAGCCTCTTGCAAGAGTCCCACATTGCCATGCCTCGCTCACGCGGGAAGTGTAATTCTGTCTTGTCTCCTGGAGGACAAGGCAGTACCAAATGTGTGGGTTCCTTCTTCTCTCTCTCTTCCAGATGCCAGGATGGACAGAGTAGCTTATGATGCTTATCCCCGCCCACCACTTTCGAGACATTGAGCGGAAGCCGGAATACCTCCAGCCGGAGAAGTGCGTCCCGCCTCCCCCGCCCAGCCCCGTGGGAACCATGTGGTTCATCCGCGACGGCTGTGGCATCGCCTGTGCCATTGTCACCTGGTTTCTGGTCCTCTACGCGGAGTTTGTGGTCCTCTTTGTCATGCTGATTCCATCCCGAGACTACGCCTACAGCATCATCAACGGGATTGTGTTCAACCTGCTGGCCTTCCTGGCTCTGGCCTCTCACTGCCGAGCCATGCTGACGGACCCCGTGAGTATGTCTGGGCTGGCTTTCACCTGCCCACACTCCTCCTCTGGCCCTGGCTCGACTGCAGCCTGCATGGGGGGCCTGGACCTTGAGGGGTAGAGCTGAAGGGCAAGTGGCTTCAGGACCCACTCCGGGGACCCCATTGGAGCCACAGCCCATCGGTTTGGAGGGAATAATACTGTGTCCATTGGCATTTATTGGCCCTGCTGTGGGTGGGCTCTGGGGTCGGGGAGACCTGGCCTCTTGTTGGAAAGGCTCAGAGAGGAGCCCGTTGCTTAATCGTCTCTGTACGTGGACCGAGTGTGTTCGACTGAGGCTCTGGGAGGAGCCTGCCCAGCCATGGAGCCGGGGGCTGGAAGATCCGCACAGAGAGCATGCTGGGGCCAGGCCGGGGTGGCATGGGAGGGTGTCAAGATGGGGTGCCCGGGTGAGGCCAGGACTAGCGCTAGGTGGATCTGAAATTAAAGCCATATCCAATTCCAGGAACCTGCACGGAATGGCCTTCGCTTTGTTTGGGCTCACGTTTTCCTGAAAAGCTGGACAAGCCTGTTTCAGGCCGCGGCAGGCCCCTCTCGGTGACTCTGGGTAAAAGCGGTGGCATCCCGCCTGGTGACTTAGCGAAATCCACCAAGCTGTGCAAGTGACTATTGAATGTCGTGTACCCCGGCATTAAATCCTCCGTGCCTGTTCATTATCTCGTATGGGGCCAAGGGAGAGCGTGCCTGTTCATTATCTCGTATGGGGCCAAGGGAGAGCGTGTGTTATTTGATGAAGATTCCCCCCCACCCCGCCCTGCTTAATTGTCTCCGTATGTGGGCAGCCGAGTGTATTTAAGTGAAGAGGCAAAACAGTGCTGCTGGCATCCTAGCCTCAGGGCTCACTTTTGAGAGCCACAGGGAAGGCGTCTCCAAGGGCCTTTCTCCTCCCTTCTCTCAGGGCCAGCAGCTTCCTGT
Source organism: Sorex fumeus (assembly GCF_029834395.1). Classification (NCBI taxonomy): domain Eukaryota; kingdom Metazoa; phylum Chordata; class Mammalia; order Eulipotyphla; family Soricidae; genus Sorex; species Sorex fumeus. The sequence continues at coordinate 46,469,193 of NW_026606129.1, read as the reverse complement.
ATGTGCAGATGGTGGATGGTTCATCCATCCCGGGGGATGCAGTTTCCGCAGCGCTTCTTAACGCAGCTCTGAGCCCACGCCTGTCCAGACAGCACCCCTCCCCCTGCAGGAACCCAGGCAGAGCGCACCCCCTTGGACAGAGGCCACTCAGTCCTGCCTTTGAGCTCCTGTGGGACCCTGAGTCACGTCACTCGAAGGAAAGGCGGGAGATGGGTAGAACCCCAGCACCCTAAGGCACAGGGGATAGGAGAGCTTCCCTGCTGCTAGGTGCATGGCAGACAAGGGCCTGCTCAGTTGTCTTCACTCCATCCTTGCTGTGATGGATGCAAGAGTAACATGTTCCTTTGCTCTGCTCAGTTCCAGGCACCTGCTTGGAGCAGACGGAGCCATTGAGGGAGACTGGCCCTTGTGATAGAGGCTAATGGCCAAGGCAGCCCAGGGAGGGTGGCTGCGTGAAGGAGGCGAGGCCCAAGCCGGCTGTCAGTGCAGCCTATGTGGGCTGGTGAGGTGGAGGGGCTCAGACCACTGAGGTCCCAGCAGAGAGAGTGGTGTGCACCAAGCCCTCCAGCTGCTTGCTTGGCATATTGGAGGAACAGGGGGAAGGCCAGGGGAACTGAGCCGGGAGGAGACGGCTACAAAGCTGGGACAGGCAGAGCCTAGTGGGAACTTCGGTCTTTATTCTCAATGTGATGTCGTGGGCCTCACAAGGGGCTCATGTGAAGCAGGGAGGAGAAAGATGATCACTTTCTCCCCATCCGCCTCTGCTGTCTGGGACCAAGGGTTACTGGGTTCTTGTCTTACCTCGCAGAAAGAAATTTCAGGAGTAGACAGGCAGTGAAGTAAATAGATTTTTCTTTGGAGGGTTTTTGAAGGTCTGGGGGGGAGGAGAGAGAGAGAGAGAGAGAGAAACACGCTCAAGAGAACCTGCGGCTTCTCCAAGGGTGGAGAGAGCCCCTACACACATCCCAGCATTAGACACGAAAGCATGAAAGTACACATCTCAAGAGAGGAGGAGATGCGAGCGACACATGTGCTCTGTCACGTGGGTGCAAGCAACACATGGGCTCAGGCAGCATATGTGCGCCCCTCCTTTGTTCAAGGTGGCTTTCATAGAGTATCTTCTCAGGATGTCTTGGTCTAGAATGTTCTGGAGTCTTCTCTGGGCTGAATCACTAAAGTTAATCGGATTAAGGGAGAGGACCTAGGGTTTGAGGAACTTCATGGGAAGGGGTCCAGTCCTCAGAGTCTGCTGCTGAAGGTCTTATCAGGTCTCTATTTTCCGTGTCCACAAGGTGAATCAGCCTTAGAATTTTCCTCCCAGAAGTTTTGTTGACCTAAGTTTCATTGCCAGGGCCTTTCCCTGTCTATCTGCCTACATCAAGTGCAGTGAGAAGCCGTTGGAGAGGCCTGATTTTCAGAAGGGCAGAGTGCTTCATGCTTGCTGTGACTCGAGGGGGGCGGGGCAAGGGGGGGCGGGGGGGGGGGGAGTGAGCAAGCCAAACCAGAGATGAGAGCTGTCACAGCTGCTGTCAGGCAGGGACCCGGCTGTGCTGGGAACCTATTTTCAGTGTATGTTTTGCATCTTTGTTTTGGGTTTTGCTCCCCCGCCCTTCCCTGGTTCTTTGGGCCACACCCACAGTGCTCAGGTTTACTACAACGCGGGTGCTCAGGAGTCAGTCCCAGCATTGCTCAGGAGGCTATGGGGAGCCAGGGGCTGAACATAGGCCTGCCACATGCAGAGCAAACTGCCCTTACCCACTGAGCTGTCTCTCCAGCCCTGGAATATATTTTAAGCTGCTAATCCTCCAGGAAGGCTGGGCCATAGAATCCTCTGGGAACTCCAGAAAGCGGTGACCCAGGCTCATGCCCAGAAACTTCTCAGAATTGGTCTGGAAGGGGCCCTGGGGATAGAGAGGCTTGAGAGTTTCCAGGCAAACCCCTGGTCCCACCAGGTGTGAGGATGATGGCAGAGCTGACCAATCAGAGCGTGACCCTTTGTGATCCTTACCATGGCAACCCATGAGCAGCTGGAGACTTGCCGATGCTCTTGATTGAAGGGAAACCTGGGAAGAATCGGTTTTGGAGAAGCCAGCACTTCTATTCTGGCTACAGTGCATCTCTATACACTTGAGCAGAGGTGCCTGGGCGGGCGCAGGGGCGCATCCCAATTAGAGCAGAGAGTGGTGGTTTTTCTTGGGATTTTAGGAGACCAGTGATGCAGGGCAGGATGCAGGGAAGTAGGTGCCCTGCAGGGGAGAAAGGCTCAGCCTTGGCATTCATGTGGGAGTTCACCCTGGGGTGAGGCGCAGCTGCAAAGGCGGGAACCCCTGGGGCGCCCGGGACTTCTAGGGGGCAGAGGTGGGAGCCCCCCTCTCCCAGTGCCAGCCCATCTGTGTGGGAGCCTCATTAGCCCTGCAGGCGGGGAGACTGTTTTTAGAAAGCATCTCTGTGGGGTTCCAAGGAGTTTCCCTGTAAGATTATAACGTTTGTATCGCCTACCATTTTTTTTCAGAAACACTTACATCATGGGTTTATAAACAGTGTGTAACAATTATACAATGTGTGTTCTTTCTCGAATTGTTAGTATTGCTACTTAAAAAAAGAAAGAAAAAAATCTTTCTTCAAATAGTTACTGTACTGCTTAGCTTTGAAATCTTGTATCCAAATGTATCATTAGAATCATTGTAACCAGCATTTTTCTGGGCCTTTCTTAGCCCTTGACTCCCAACTCAGCAGCAAATGGTTCATGTTGGGGAGCTTGAGCAGAAACCTGCAGGGGACTCCGGCATAGGCAGCCCCATGGAGTGACTCCTGTTGGAGAGAGAAGGGGAGGGAAGGGACTGAATTTCATGTCTGGAACTTTCCCTGCTGCGCCTCCCAGTGCTCGCTGTGGGGTAGTGAGAATCTTCCCCAAGAAGCCTTGAGTCTCCGAAACACTCCAGACCAGGGGAGTTCCAGGGTCCGAGGCCGCCACTTGAAGATGGTCTGGGCTCAGGACCCTTACCTTGCTGATACATCCTTCTCCCTTCCTTCTCCTTTCTCCTGATTTCACCGCCTTTTCTTTTGGGGGAACTTGAGGTCCCCAGATGGTGTTCTGGGGGTCACCGAGGCCACTCCTGGGGACACGTAGCCAGCTAGGCCAGCGATCAGTGATAAGACCTGCTAACCCGAGCAGACGGTGCTGCTCAGGCTCTTGAGTAACTCAGGGAAAGGACAGGGGTGCCTCCGGGGCTTCTCCCCACAGTGATGCTTTTACGTTTTGTATTGTCCCCAGTACGTACACAGGCATTACCTGCAGTTGTCTCAGTCCTAATGTTAGTATTGGGGTGTGGGTCTGAGCAGGAGAATAACTTTATGGCATCAAAGCAATTTTGTTTGCTGATACTGATTTTGGATATGGGGGGGTGAGGATGGGAGCACTTCACAGCAGTGCCGGGGGTTCAGCCCAGGGTTCCCACATGTACAGCATATGCTCCAGCTCTTTGAGCTGTCTCCTTGACCTTCAAAGTGTTTTCAGGGTTTTTTTTTTTTTTTTTCGGGGAGGGGGGGTTAGCTGTTTGTTTTGGGTTTTTTTTTTTAAGCCTCCTCACATCACTTGTCTGACAAATATGTAAGTTGTCTCCAGACAGGGTCACAAGCCCTAGGTTTTAATTGCCAGGATCTGAATTTCATGTCTGGAACTCATTCCCAAAGCACCTGACCTTGGGAAATTGTCTCTCTGCCTCCGTTACCTCATCTGTAAAGTGAGGAGTATCATCTCTACTGCTCAGGCCTATTGTCAGAATCAACTGACAGACCAGCAAAGCACTTGGAGCTGTGCCTGGGTGTAAGCACTTAATAAATGTCTGTTGCATCACCATTATTCAGCCTGGGTTTATTGACTGCATGCACCTTGCCAAACCCTGGGCAGTTCAAGGTGCTACAAGTTGAAAGACTGGCCCCGGGAATTGTAGAGGAGAGATCCATGTGTAATTAGATAATAGGTGTTTTAGGACAAATAGCTGTGAAGGACTCTGTCTCTGGTGTGACCTGCGGCCTTAGGAAGAAGACAGAGAAGGTGATCTCCAGTTTGGGTACAGTGACCCGGAAGTAGAACGTGGAACGGAAGTGGAATGTGGGGCCGATGGCACAATTGGGGGCAAGACTGATTGGTAGAGTAGGTGAGGTGGTGTGGGAGAAAGAAGAGGTAGGTGGTGATTCTTGGGTTTCTATCCCAGAAGACTAACAGGCCAGGGTCAGGGGAAGAGGAAGAGGAGAAACAACCATATGGGGAAAATGCAGTCAGGCATGTGTGTAGGCCAGGGTCAAGGGAAGAGGGGGAAGAGAAATAACCATCTGGGGAAAATTCAGTAAGGGTGTGTGTGTGTGTGTGTGTGTGTGTGTGTGTGTGTGTGTGTGTGTGTGCGCGCACGCATTCATTTGACTTTTAGGAGTTGAGTTTGATTTTTATTTTACTTACTTTTGACCAACTCAGTAAAAACCTGCCCAACTCCAAAAGAGGTCTGCATTCATTGGCACTTGGGGTTGGGGGTGTCCAGGGGAAAGAGAAGAGGGAGGAGGGGAGGAGGGAGGAAGTCTGAGGAACCCCAGTTTCCATGAGAGGGCTAGAGGCAGGGGCCAGAGCAGGTGGCCTGGGGACCAGAGTAGCTCCCCAAGGACAGGGAGGAGACATGTGCGGTCCGTGGGGCCCTCATCCCAGGATCTGTGTTTCCAGAAGTTTCTTGGATTCTTACAGTCCACTTTTGGGTTTGGCCCTTGCCTTTGTGAGAGCAGTTAGTTTCCAGGTATGGAGGGGTTGGTTGCCAAAGAATGCAGAGCAGAGAGGGGTGAGCAGAAAAGGCAAATGCGTGTAACTTCTAGAGGCTTCATGTGAACGGAGGGCTGATCTAGATCTTGGAAATGCTCTTAGGGAATAGGATGGGCTCCGGGCTGGAGTGATAGCAGAGCGGGTAGGACATTTGCCTTGCACGCGGCAGACCCAGGTTCAATCCCCGGCATCCCATATCGTCCCCTGAGCACCACCAGGAGTAACTCCTGAGTGCAGAGCCAGGAGTAACCCCAGAGCATTGCCAGGTGTGACCCAAAAAGCAAAGAAATTAAAAATAGTGTGGGCTTGGGCTGGAGAGATAGCACAGCTGGTAGGGTGTTTGCCTTGCATGCGGCCGACCTGGGTTCGATTCCCAGCATCCCATATGGTCCCCTAAGCACTGCCAGGAGTAACTCCTGAGTGCTGAGCCAAGAGTAACCCCTGTGCATTGCCAGGTGTGACCCAAAAAGAAAAAAAAATAGTGTGGGCTGCCAAGGGCCAGAATTTACTAGGACCCCTGTTAGGTGGCAGGTCCCATGCTTCCAAGGAGATGAGGAATCGAAGAGGGGATACCCTAACAGCCCATTTTCTCTGCAACAGGCTTGAAGTAGGAGTGAAGAACACCGACTGTGAGGCCAGTCACCAAGAGGAACAGTCGGTTTAGCCTGTTGCTCCTCTTCCCCACACTGGAATAGATTTCATTCCAGGGGGAAAGGTATATTTTAGTGTGTGAACGTTTCTTTGGGTGGTTTTGGGGCCATGCCTGGCAGAGCTCAGGGCTTACTCCTGGTTCTGTGCTTATTCCTGGATCTGTGCTCAGGCATGTCCACAGATCCTGGAGGACCACATGGTACCAGGGGTGCTGGGCTGACTGTGGCTGGCCATATGGAAGGCAGGAACCCTGCCCCTACACTCTTTCCTCCTGCCCCTCCCCCCCGTTTTTGCCTTTTACCTTTAATTGTAGTTTCTGTAACATGGTTACAGTGGTGTTAATGTTAATGGTTTTGACTTAAGAAGGTACTTGGCCTCACCATCACAAAGTCTGTGTGCCAGACCTTTCCAAAGCAGCGTCCACACTGATGGGAATTCTGCTTTTCCCACTATAAGAGTCCTTTGTTGCTGTTTCCCGCGTCAGCTGGGCACTTTTCACGGTTTGCTCCACGGTCCGCCTACCAATGTTTGTTTGCTTTTAAATTTTCTCTCATGGCATCTGAATTTTGCAGACCTGAGTATTTTCCTTTATTGCTATAACCTTTAGGAAAACAAAGACTCCAGGCAATTTTATGTATATGTGTACTTAACATTGGTTTGAGAGCTACACCCATTGGTGTAGGGTGGTTCCAGGGATCAAACCCAGGCCTCCCATAGGTGAACCACATGCCCCAGCCCTGTAGGCATTCTCTCCTGCCCCACTTCAGGCAACTGAAGGAGCATGAAGGGCACCCTCTGCTTCACAGAGAATGTTCCAAATCTGGTTTTGTACTCTCCAGGCCCCTCTCAACTTCTTCCCGTCCCAAACCCTGGATGTGGCCACCTACCACTGCAAGGATAGTGTTTTCTTAGTCAGGTATTAATGGTCTTCAGCTTCTTGGTGTCCACATACCCATGGACCAGGGAGATCCATGCTTTAAGAATTGTCTTCTTGGGATTGGAGTGATAGTACAGCAGGTAGGGTTTGCCTTGCACACAGCACCCTGGTTTGATTCCCAGCATCCCATATGGTCCCCTGAGCACCGCCAGAATTAATTCCTGACTGCAGAGCCAGGAGTAACCCCTGAGTATTGCTGGGTGTGACCCACAACAGAAAAAAAAAAAAGATTTGTCTTCTTGGGGCCGGAGTGATAGTACAGTGAGTAGGGCGTTTACCTTGCACGCAGCCAACCCAAGTTCAATTCCTGGAATCCCATATGGTCCCCCAAGCACTGCCAGGAGTAACCCCTGAGTGCAGAGCCAGGAGTAACCCCTGAGCATTGCTGATCACATCACTGGATGTGACCCAAAAATCAAAAAAAAAAAGAAAGAAAGAAAGAAAGAAAGAATTGTCTTCTTGACTGAAAGTATCCCGTCCGCACGGCAGAGCCTGGCAAGCTCCCCGTGGCATATTTGATATGCCAAAGACAGTAACAACAAATCTCACAATGGAGACATTACTGGTGCCCACTCGAGCAAATCGATGAACAACAGGAGGACAGTGTTACAGTCTTCTTGAGAGCTAGAGCAATAGTACAGCGGGTTGGAGTTGCACGTGGCTGACCCAGTTTCAATCCCAAGCGCTCCATGTGGTCTCCAAACCCCACCTGGAGTAAATTCCTGAGCACAAAGCCAAGAATTGGCCCTGAGCACCTCTGGGTGTGGCCAAAAAAAGGGGGAAAAACAAAAAAAGAACTGTCTTTCTGGCCTCCCATTATCTCACTCACATGAGTGAGCACGGAGCTTAGTGAGTTCACGGAGGTTCCTAGCTCCTCCTGATCCTTTGGCCCATCACCCCAGACACACCCGCAGGGAAGCGTGATGTTGCCCCCGTGGACAGCCCACCTTACACTGCCCATCCCCAGAGCCGATCAGTACTCACCAAGGCCGAGGAGAGGGCCGAGAGCCAGGAGGCCAGAGAGGCCAGAGGGGAAAGGCTGGGGTGGGTAGGATGTGGGCCGGGAAGAGAGGAGCCCCAGGCTTGCTTGGGGGTTGGACTTGCTCTCCGGCTTTGCCCATATCTCCCGGTTCACCCACAAGCCCCGTGCCAGGTCTCTACCCCTGCAGGTGCCCTTCCTGCCAGCCTCCCCCTGCCCTCCTGAGCCCTTCAGGGCCCTCCTGCCACCTCCCTGCCTCTGTCCTTCCCCCAGCTTTTGGAGATCTGCGCCTCCCCCCCCAACCCCCGCCCGAGCCTCTCCACGCTCCATACAGCACTTGGTGCAGCCTCAACTTCAAGGAAACAGTTCATCGGTTGCCTTTGTGGGCTCCATAGCTGGAATCTCTGTCCCCCATGAGTCATTTTCTCAGCAAGCAAGAGATAAGTCTGCAGCTCCCTGGCACGTTGGCCCCGAACCCTCTTTCTTCTTCAATCACTTTTCCCCTCCCAGGGGACCCTCTTTCTTCCCCTGAACCCTCTTTTTCTTCAGTCACTTTTCCCCTCTCAGGATTATTTCCTATAATCCCAGGATTATAGGAAAGATCCTGGTCGTTCCAGTGAGTTTACGCTGCTCAGTGTATTACTGCCCGCCAGGCTTCTCTGGGAGTCCCCGCTGTGAGAACCAGCGTGTCCCCTTCACGGAGGGCGGGTGGCTAGAGGGTGACAACAGGAGCAGGTGTGTTGGGAGACTCAGGTGGATTGTGTGAGGGTAACACAAAGACACGCACATGGGACTCAAGGCGATGGGGAAGTCTATCTGGGCCCGAGAGACGATCTATAGCCTTTCCCGCTGCTGTGAGTTTTCCAGACCTACGAAGGCTCATCTCGGTTTAGTATCTAATGCACAGTATGTGTGTGTGTGTGTGGGGGGGGGGGTGAAGGGGGATCCTGCCTCCAAAGTCCCTTTAACAGGCCCCGTATTCCCTTGTCCTTTCAGAATTGAGAATTTGTGGTCTCCCAGACACCCATGTCTCGTTAATTACATCCCACTGCTGCTTTGTTCCCAGACTGTGGTTATGGGCATGTGACGGGCATCTGATCGTGCCGCTTACCAGGCTAATTCAGGGGCCAGTGATAAGGCAGAGGGTAGGTTGCTCACCTTGCACACAACTGACCCAAATTCAATCCCCAGCATCCCATAAGATCCCCCTGAGCACTGCTAGGGATGAGCCCTGAGCACAGAGCCAAAAGGAAGCCTTGAGCACTGTAGTGTGCGCCCCTCCTCAAAAAAAAAAAAAAGAATTCAGGGCTCCTATACAGGAGACCAGGGGTGCTCTCTTGGCTCCAACATTCCCAGCTTGTGATCCCCACCATTGCTCACTGCTACTGCAGTCTGGGTGTGATTTGGATGTCGAGTTAGCAGTTCTTGCTCGGGGTAGATAGCCCCAGGCAGTACCCAGGGCCCGCTCAGCTCCAGTCAGTGGCACTGATGGTGGTGTCTCGTGGCTCCCCGTTAAGGAGCTGAGCCTGATGGTGTCATGTAAACCTGACACTGAGGCTGCGGGGTGCTGGGGACAGGGTCCCTCCCGTCGCTGTGACCTGGGCCATTAGCAGGCCCGCTTCTTGTTTGGAAGCCGTGCCCCGTGGTGGCCTCCTGCGTTCCCTTCTTGAGCACTGCTTGATTTCACTCCTCCTGTCACTCCTTTGCTGGAAAAACTGCTTGATCTTCTCCTGTCCCTAAACTCTAGCACTGAATAAGGCAGACAGGGTCACAAGGTTTCTGGTTTCGTACTGTCAGCCCTGCCCCCAAACCTTTTTTTAAAAATGCAGGTGTCTCAGGAACAGAACAGCAGTACAGAGAGTAGGGTGCTTGCCTTGCACGTGGCCAACCCATATTTGTTCCCCTTATGCCATGCGTGGTCCCCCAAGTCTGCCAGGAGTGATCCCTCAGCATCCCTATGTGTGGCCCCAAACAAAAGCAAAAATTAAAATGCAGGTGCCTGAAGGAGAGATGGAGACCCAAGGGAGAGGACAGTAGCTGGAATGGTCCAGCCCCAGGAAATACGGGAGAGGCCAGGAAGGCGCCATTCCCACACCTTGGTCTGAATTGCAGCCGCCCGAGCTGTGAGTGGAGAGGTGGACAGGTTTCTGCTGTTGGGAAAATGGCCCTGGTGCTACCCGGGCAGTCATGTGTTATCTAGCATCAGACCAGGGATGACGGCCTGCGAGGGAAGCATCTGGGCCCTGGCCCCCTGGGCCTCGGCCAGGTCCCTTCACTCCCACAACCCGTGTTTGGGTCTCTGTGTACCTGCTTCCCTTCTCCTCACCTTTGTCTTTATTCCTTCCTGGGCCGCTTCCTGGGGCCCTGCATGCCTGATAGCTCTGGGCTGCCCCTGAAGAGCAGTCCCCGCCCAGGCCATCCACCCCATCCGGGGACAGCCCTTCAGCTGTGCTGCTTGAACTTCCTGAGCGCCCCGGTCAGTTTGCTGCTGCTCCGCTGTCTTTTAGAATTGCTGTCGGCTTCCACAAGCCCAGGCACCTGCTGCAGGGAGTACTTCATTGGAGTCTTGGGTGACAGGAGTGAATCCAGAAACACACTGAGCACCAAGTAGGGGGATGAGGCCAGCTTAGAGGCCCGGTACAGCCCTGGCTCAGCCCCGGCTCGGCCTCGTTTCCTTCCTTTGGCTCGGGCACTCAGCCCGCCTGCCCTGGCCCACCACCACAGAGCACGTGGCCAGCTCTGCAGCTCCACAGGGCTGCAGAGCTCCAGGCATCCCAGAAGGAAGGAGAGTACATCCTGGGGCAGGTGTGGTCCAGGAATAAGTCAAAGGACTGAGGACAGTGGCTCACGGCTCTCTAAGAACAAAATCCAATCCTGTGTAGCAAATGCTTCTGATTAAAACAAAACAAAACAAACCTTCATTCCAGTTGAAACAAAGCATGAAAATTTAGGGCTGCAGATTTTGATCTGAGAAGACTGGACAATGTCCACAACCAGCCTTGCAAAGGCCGAAACAGTAGGGAGTGGGGGGTGGGGGTGGGAGTGCATACTTGGTGGTACTCAGGGGCCCTGCTGGCAGGGCGGTTGATCCCAAGGATGCTCAGGGAGTGTGTAATCTCAGATCCCAGACCCAGACCTCCCACACGCAAAGCATATGCATTAGACTTTTGAGTCATCTCCCCAGTCCTGTTAGTGGGAAACAATGTAGGCCCCCAAAATAGATGCACACATCCTCATTATACATAGAGAAGGATGGGTTCAGGGAAACAAGGTCAGTGAAATGAAAGCAGAATCCTCAGGGACAATGTAACTGCTCGTCGTAAGGACATTCACCAAGGGATTCTTGTGGCTTCTCAGAAAGACGCTTTGTCAGTGAATATTCATCAGTGTTGGTGTAGGTCTGAACGCAGCATCCACGTGGTGTTAGAGTGGAAATGTCCTGTCTGTGTGAGTAGTTGTTGCTTCCAAATGACCATCTCTATGTGGAATGTCAGGACTGAGAGATCCCTCAGTCCAGTCCTGACACCCTTTCTCTCTCTTACAGGGAGCTGTACCCAAAGGAAATGCCACGAAGGAATTCATCGAGAGTTTACAGCTGAAGCCCGGGCAGGTGGTGTACAAGTGTCCCAAATGCTGCAGTATCAAGCCCGACCGAGCCCATCACTGCAGGTAGCTGTGCGCCAACACATTGCACACAAAGTCACACTCTCAAATGTTCACACTCTCATACTCAAACCCTCTCTCACATACACATAGTCACACTCTCAAACATTCTCACTCTCATACTCAAACACTCTCACACACACAGTCACACTCTCATAATCAAATACTCTCACACACACAATCACACACATACTCATACACTTTCTCTCTCACACACACACAGTCACATTCTCAAACATCCCACTTTCAATCTCATACACACTCCCTCACACGTACTCACAGTTACACACAATCACATTCACACTTCATACACTCATACAACACACCATCTCACAACACACCATCTCACACACTCTCATTCTGTCTCATACTCATACATGCTCTTACTCAGTCACACTCTTGGATGCACACTCACAGTTACACACAGTCACACTCAAATATTCACACTCATACTCATACACACTCTCACACAACACACTGTCTCACAGTCACATTCACGCCCACATAGTCACACTCTAAATATTCACACTTGTACACATTCCCACACACTCTCATTCACACTCTTATACACACTTACACACACATACCATGAGTTGTCACACATATAACACAGACAGTCATACTCTAAAACATCCACACTCTTACACGCATGCAGTGAAACATTCATTCTCATACTCATAGACAGTCGGTCGCTCTTTCCCATACATTCACATACTCTCCCAAGCATACAGTACACATGGCTTCACACTCATTCTCTCACACAGTCACATACTCACTGACACAACTCACTCTTCTGTACACATGCACTCTAACACTGTAATACACCCACACAGTCTCACAGACACTCTACACTCTCTCTCACACACACACACACACACACACACACACTGAACTAGCACCCACTTCCACCATGAATGCCATCAGGAACAAAACTGGTGGATGTCCCCTGTCTGAGCCCAGTGGCCATTTAGTGTTCCTCTCAGTTGGCACGAGCATGTGGCTTGAGCTCAGTACCCCTGTGCCAACACTCAGCTCTGCAGCCCCTGACCTCAGCCCGTGTGACCCCGCACTGCTTCAGCCTTTATCGGAATGTCCTTGAGCGTGAGGAGATTTCTGCTCTTCCTCCCTCACAGCTTTGTTCCTAGTTAAGGAGACATGAGACGAAGCTTGAGAAAGTCTCTCTGTGACTATCTAGTGCTGCCTCGTTTCAGAGGTGGACTTTAGTCATTTACATATATAAAGAAATGAAGGGGATTGTGGGCTGAATGAAGGTTTTCCTTGGAAGAGACCTAGAGGTTAAAGCAGATATAGGGGCTGAAGCGATAGCACAGCTGGTAGGGTGTTTGCCTTGCACGCGGCAAACCCGGATTCGATTCCCAGCATCCTCTATGGTCCCCTGAGCACCGCCAGTAGTAATTCCTGAGTACATGAGCCAGGAGTAACCCCTGTGCACCACCGGGTGTGACCCAAAAAGCAGAAAATAAAATAAAATAAAACAGATATAACTGTCATCCCACTAGACCGTTTGTTTCCTTGTTTTGAGCCTTTTCCACCTGAGAATCTGTAAAAAAACACACCTCATCATTGGAGTGTTTTAAATACTAAGTGATGAGGACAGGAGAGATTGCTCAGAGGGTGCGGCGTTATATGCGGCCAACCCAGGTTCAATCCCCAGCATCCCATACAGTCTCCTGAGCACCGCCTGGAGTATCTCTCCAAGCTCTCCGCAGACTCCACTGCCCAGTATCTTCCTCGCTGCCTCTTCCTCGGCCCTCTCCCACCATCCGAGGGCGGGACTCTTGAGTGCTAGTAAACAAATCAGCTGGAGCAAAACAAGAGCTGCTGACGCAGATGAGTTGGAGGGAGGGTGCCTGTTCCTGCTTCCGGAAACATGTGCTGACAACTGCTGCTTGGCGGTGGCTCATGGTGGCCCGGGACATCTGGGGCCAAAGCACTTAGTTTTAGGTTTTATTTTGGTTTTTTGTTTTAGTTTTTTGGTTTGGGGTTTTTTGATTTGTTTCATTTGGGGGCCATACCTGATTGTGCAGAGGGGCCTGTTCCTGGCTCTGTACTCAGGGAGCAGGCAGGCTCCTGGAGGTTATATGCAGTGCCAGGGATGGAACCTGGGTTGGCTCTGTGCAGGACAACACCCAATGCGCTGTACATTGCTCTGGCCCCGGGGACACAGACTTTGGACAAGCAAACTCTGCAGGACACCACACAGGTATCTGGTGGCCAGTCGAGCTGAGAGCCCAGCCATCTGGTTAGAAAAAGTTGGTGTAAAGGAGTTAGGGTGTGGTTCAGTGGGAGAGACGTGCCTTGCATGGGTCTATCCCCAGCACTACACAAGCTAAAGACCAACACACCCAGGTGTGTGCAGTGACTTTTACTGCACCCTTGGCATGCTTCCAGGCCCGGTGGATGATCACTGCATCTCCGTGTCCTGCACATAAGACCGTGGCATGATGCCAGAGAGAAACGTCAGCAGGCCCTGTTGGCGTGTTAGGGCGAGAGCAAGCTCAGAGCAGCCTCTGTGATGAGGTAGACTTTGCCCGTAGCAAACCTGGAGAAAGGGGCCTGGGAGCTGGCCCCGACTGCCAGTGTGGGCGCCCTTCTGGGTCGGGGTGGGCAGGGAATGCCCACGTTTTCAGCTTGTTCTTCACAGTGGATGGTAGTAGAGGTGAAGAGGCCAGGTGGGGTGTGGGTAGTGACCCCCAGCACCCAGAGCTTGCCACCCTGCATCTCCTCCAGGCCTGTCCTCCCCCAGTGCCAACTATAGAACTGTTCAAGCTGGGCGGGGCAGTGAGTTCAGCACATACTTAGAGAGCCCCGCCCGGCCTCTGTGTGCCAGCCCTGGCCCCGAGTCTGCCATCCCGTCACTTCGTGTCTCTGCAAACAGAAGACTCAGAGCCCAGAGCACTGGACTAACCCTGGCAGGCTCGGTGGGCTGTGAGGCCTCAGTGGGCGCCGCAGGGTCTTGGGAATTGCAGTGGCAGATCAGGAAAGCAGGTTCTGGGATCACTGGGTGTTGCTTTTTCCCAGCGGGCTTGAACTTGAATTGGTGAAAGCAGTTGTTTTCAAGGTCCCATTAAGCCTTTTGTTCTTGTTTCATATTAATTGTGCTTTATTGCCCAGAAGAGGGTGAGGATGGTATTTGCTATCAAAATAAACTTGAGAGGCCAGAGAGCTAGGATAGGGATGAAGGCACTTGCATGCACCGGACCATGGTTTGATCCCTGGCATCATATATGATCCCCAAGCTCTGCCAGAACTGACCCCTGAGCCTAGAGCCAGGAGTTAAGCCCTGAGCATTGCTGGTATCGTCCTCAAACCACCGCAAAATAAACTCAAAACCATCTCAGTCCAAATATGACTAAAGAGGTGTTAATAACTTGCAAATTAGTGAGGTCATCTGATCAATTTTTACACTTGAACAACTTTTCTGCATTTTTCGGCTATGTTATCTTAGGGATGAAAAGGTCTGGGAGCCAGCAGTGCTTCCTACTTCTCTGAGACCCTGCGCTTGACCTTGCTTGAACTCTTCTAGAACTCTCTTCTAAAGAGAAGCCCCGCCTTCCCTGGTAGCATGAGGCAGAGGCTCTTGCTTTGGCAGGAACTTTCTCCTGACCCTGGAATTCTGGTCTGTGGGAGGCAACTAGGCGCTATGGTTTTGCCTCATCTTTGAGGCCCCAGAGAGACATTTCCCCCACCCCCCACCCCCAACAGGCTGAGCACGTGCCAGGCTCAAGCCCCCAGTATCGCCAGCAAGCGACCTGACAACCACTGGGTGTGGGCTCAAAAACCACCCTGGTAGATAAGATATCTGGGAGTCGGTGAGCATGAGTGAGTGGGTCCTGCCCCCAACCTGCGCTGAGTGGGGCTGCCACTGTGAGGACGGACCCCCACCTAACACTCTGCCTTGTGGACTCTTTCAGTGTCTGTAAGCGCTGCATCCGGAAGATGGACCACCACTGTCCCTGGGTCAACAACTGTGTCGGGGAGAACAACCAGAAGTACTTCGTCCTGTTTACAGTAAGCTCCACCGCTTCAGGGGCCCGGCCCCACCCCTGGAGGAGCCTCTGACCCTCTCGGCCCTCGTCGTGGTCTTGGGCACTGGTCCATACAGGCACCCTAGCCCAGTGCCACTCGCTCAAGAAGCACCTGTTCCTGGACCCTTCCCCAGAGCCCTTAGCACTAAGCTAGCTCTGAGTGGGGGTAGGGGCTGTGTTCTGGGCTCCCATCTTCAGTGTCCAGTGATGACACAGCCGGGGCTATAGTCCGTACCCTGACCTGAAGCAAGGAGAAGGAACAGAGAGACCCTGGGCAGCCCCGGCCCCACCCATCGTGGGGCACTGTGTCTGCTACTCCTCCTCCCGGTGACTGCTGCTCACCGTGGATGCAGGGCAGCCTGGTGCCTCCCTGACCCCTTCTTGTCTGGCCCCAGCTCTGTGCGCCCTGACTCTGCATGTGTGGGAAGCTCCAAGCAGCTGCCCCAGGAGGCCATCTGTTCAGACGGTCATCACCGCAGCGTCTTCCCCTTTCTCTCCCCCCAGATGTACATAGCTCTCATTTCCCTGCACGCCCTCATCATGGTGGGATTCCACTTCCTGCACTGCTTTGAAGAAGATTGGACAAGTGAGTATGGGCCAGGTCTCTTTCCTTCCCTCCCTCCTGGGGGCCGGGGCAGGCTCTATGGGTGGGGCCTGCTGCCCAGGACCTACTTCGCTTCAGTACATTTGCAGCAGCCCCATGGGGTGATCTAGGGCAGAACAGCAGAGGCCTGAAACTTCTTCTTTGAAAAAACACTCATGACCCTAAAGTCAGTGCTTCGAGTACAGCCGTGAATCAGACAGACCCTGCCAGGGAGGGGTACCAGGGTGATGCCTCCTGGGAGAGCACATCTCTCCCTATAGCCTCAGGGGTACACTTTCATCAGAGGTCATAGGATTCCAGTATTGTAGAAAAGCATCGATCGTGATTTGGTCTGGAGCAATAGGACGGCGGGTAGGGTGGTTGCCTTGCATGCGCCCGACCCGGGTTCGATTCCCAGCATCCCATATGGTCCACTGAGCACCGCCAGGAGTAAGCCCTGTGCATCACCGGGTATGACCCAGAAAGCAAAAAAAAGAAAAAAAAACAAATTCATCGTGGTTTTTTTGCCTAGGATCTTTGAGTGTGGGGTTGCTCTGCTGACTGCTGACTAACCACATTATATTAATATTGGAGGCAGATTCTCCTGCTTTAGAAATAACCTCCATTTAGTGTTTGGGCGCATGGAAGGAAATTCAGCCAGCAGGTTGCATGCATCCTTGTATCCCGGGGGGGGGGGGGGGTGCTAAAATTGTTTTCAGAAAAAGTAATTTTTTTTTTAAAGAAGAATAAAGATAATTGGGAGGGTCAGAGAAATTGAACAGCAGAGAAGGTGCTGTCCTTACAGGCAGCCGGCCAGGTTTGATCAAGAACAGACCATATGATCATGTGGTTCCCTGAACCCCACCAGAAGTCAGCCCTCGGCACAGCTGGATGTGCCCCCCCCCCCCTTTTTTATTGTAAATAAAAGTAGTTGAGAGGCTGGAGAGATGATACAGCAGGTAGGGCACTTGCCTTGCACATGGCTGACCTGGGTTCAATCCCCAGCACCCCATATGGTCCCCGGAGCCTTGCCAGGTATGATCCCTGAGTGTTGGGTCAGTAGTAAGCCCTAAGCACCTCCCAGTGTGCCACCCCATCCCCCAAATAAAAAGAATTTTTTGTTGTTGTTAAGGAAGACCTATTAAATAGGTGCTAGAGAAAGTGAGAGACCATCTTCCGGGCAGCAACTTCAACACAAACCTGTGAGACATGTCAGAGCAGAAACCTTCTGTCCCCCCCCCTCCCCCCCGCTTTCCTCCCACAGGTCCCTTTACCCAGCTCATCAATTAGAACTTCTGCTCCTGCTGAACCTGCTGACTTAGCATTCTCTTCCTTTACTTCCCCCCCCCCCCCCCGAACTCTGGTGTCACCAGACTATCAAGAACCAAACCTTTAGGGGGCTAGAGTAACAGTACAGTGTCTAGGGCGCTTGCCTTGCACACAGCCGACGAGGATCTGATCCAAGGCACCATGATCCCTGAGCGTAGAGTGAGGGGTGAGACCTGAACACTGCTAAGTGTGTCTCCTACCCTACTGCCCAAAGCAATGCTTCTTTAGCTGCCAGCCAATATCAGTAGACTGATCCACCCATGTCACCAGTTTGAGTTTTTTTCTTTTCTTTTGGCTTTTTGGGTCTCACCTGGAGATGCCCAGGGGTTACTCCCGGCTCTGCACTCAGGAATTACTCCTGGCAGTGCTCACGGGACCCTATGGGATGCTGGGGATCACACTCGAGTCGGCTGTGTGCAAGGCAAATGCCCTCCCCGCTATGTTCTATCACTCTAGCCCTGTCCCCAGTTTGCTTCTTCCCCTTCCCTTCAGCCTGCTGCTCTGCCTGGCATGATTGCATCGGAGGGAACAGAAGTCTGAATGCATCAGGCAGCTCAGGCTGTCTTAAGGAAACTCCCCGCAGTGCATTCTTAGCGTTCCAGAAACTGCAAAGTCCAGGACCCTGGCACGAGCCAGGTTGCGTCCTGGGGAGCAGCCCCTCTTCCTGGCTTGCCACATGGCACTTTCTGCAGCCTCCTGTGGCTAAGAAAGCCGCCGGCCCTCTGCCGTCTCCTCATCTCAGGGCATAAACCCCATCATGAAGGGATCCTCTGCCCATCCATTGACCCCTTCTAACTCTTGCTCCTTCGCAAATGCCCGAGCTGCAGAGAGCGTCCCGGTGGGCTGGGGGCTTCTGCCTGTGAGATTCAGGGTGCTCATTGCTAGGTCCACGGTCTCTCGATTTGGGGGCCCTTCAGGAGGGAGAAGAGCGGAGCCAATGGGCATCCACAGACCACATCCCCCACACAGCTGAGAGCATCCCACACCTTCCTGAAAGCGCTTTTCTCCCATGGGGCCCTGTCAGATGGGACACCGTGACCCCAGTGTCTCTCCAGGACAGCGATGGCGGAGGCTGTGGTCACCACACATCCACCCCCAGGCCGCAGGGCTCTGGCCATTCCTCTCTCCAGCCTGCCGGGTCAGGGAGATGCTCCCTGCTACAGACAAGCTGCCCCTCAGTTTTCAGCAGGGCCACCAGGTCACTTCCTGAGCCCCCCTGCAGCCCCCCAGTGACTGAGCTCTCAAGCGTGAGACCTGAGCCACAGGCTGGGGGGCTACCAGCCCAGGGACCCCACTCCCGGTGGGCCCGCAGCCCATAGCAGTACCTGACAAGTTGCTCCAGCGGCAGAGAAGCCGAGAAGGGGGTCTCAGCTTATCCCATCAGTGGGTTGGGTCTCAACTCCGTTCACCAGAGGGGTCTAGTCAGACAGTTCAGGCTCTGCCGTGCAGGGAGGAGAGGCCTGGAGCTGCCACTCAGCTTGGCGTGGGGTCCTGGGCACTGGACAGTGGAAGTGCCTTAATCTGAGATTAAGGCACACCTGACCTAGCACCCCTAGAAGCAAGTCCCTCAGCCACGCGTGGTACCCCAGACCCCCCTCATATGAAAGGCACTTTCCTAGGGCAGTGCCTGGTGCTCTGAGTTCTTGACACCAGTGCCACCTGCTGGTCAAATGGACACATTGACACACTGGTTTTCTCTCCAGTTTTGGTTTTTATTTTAAGTGTTTTTATTTACTTGGATTTTGTTTTTTGTTTTTTTATGATTTTTGTTTGTTTGGAGGCCACACCTGGCAGTGCTCATGAGTTGTTCCTGGCAGTGCAGTGCCAGGGATTGAACCCAGGGATCCTGCACAGAAAATAGTGCCCCAGTGCCCTGAGCCCCCAGCGACAGGCGGGGAGCCAGGCAGGGCCTGGCTGGGGGCAGGTTGGTGCAGCCAGGGCTGGGACAGGAAGGTCCCCCCTGAGACTGGGCTAGGTCGCAGGGGGCGGCAGCCCTGAGCCCCAGGTGTGCCCCTTTTCTTGCAGAGTGCAGCTCCTTCTCTCCCCCCACCACCGTCATCCTCCTCATCCTGCTGTGCTTCGAGGGGCTGCTCTTCCTCATCTTCACATCGGTGATGTTCGGGACCCAGGTGCACTCCATCTGCACGGACGAGACGGTAAGCGGGGCTGGGGGCGGGCAGGGAAGGTATCAGACGGGCAGGACGCAGCTCTCCCTTGGCCCCGACCCTGGACATCCTCATCCCCACAACCCCGCTGACCCCCATTAAGTCCAGCAGCCTTATAAAGGGCCGCCCTGGCCCCAGGTCCTCCGCGGGCTGCTTTCTGGGCACTGAGCCAGCTGGTCGGGCACTGTCCTGGGCACAGGGAGGACACAGGCAGCCCAGCATCCCAGAGGCAAGTCCAGCACTCGGCCTCAGGGTGGGATTGCGACCCCCACAGAGCAGTGGGCCCAGTTCTTCTCTGGCTTCGACGTGAACCTGGTGGCCCCGCTCGGGAACTAGCCTGATTCCTCCTCCCTGCTAACCCCCTCCCCATACCTCTCCCCTGCCTCCTGGGAACCCCCTCATGTCGCCAAAGCCTCTGTGTGGTCATTTCATGGCCGTGATGCGGGTGTGGCCTGGGGGCTTGGCCTAGCCAGGAGGCTCTGATGTGAGAGTCCCAGGGGCCTTCCATAGAACTCCCAGGTCCCGGGGGCCTCCTGGACCCCTGGTGTGTGGGGATGAGTGTGCAGGAGGAAGGGAGAGCAATGTGGACACTGAGCCACTGGCCCCGCTGTGCCCTGGGGCTCCGACACTGAAGCAGGCCAGTGGCTCTCAACGAGACTTCAGAGATGATGGGGTTTCTGTGCAGCAGTCAGTGACGTGGTCCGTCTCGGGTATGTTCTGAGACTCAGTGGGACGAACTTCTGGGAAAGGCCACAGGGAGCCAGAGGCAGCTGCTGTGCCTGCCCCATGGTCGGGAGCTGCCCGGTCAGAGGGGACGTGAGCTCGGGGTGCACCCCCTTCCCCAGCGCCGTTCCCCGCAGGTGGTGCTGGAGGGCAGAGGAGAGGCCGGGCATCTTGGGGCTGGGGTCGCAGGGTGGTGGTGGGGAGAGCCTGGGCAGGAGCCCCTCAGGCCCCGTCCCTGCGTCCTCACTCCCCCCGTGTGCGACAGGAGGTGACTGCGGGTCAGCCGCTCCCAGGGGACCCGGGGATATCCCTGCTGTCACCAAGGCCACCCGCTCTGTCCTCGCCGCCCTCTAACTACTAATTCCTCCTCCTCCCTCTCTGGGGCGACTTTTGCCCTCCCTGCGGCTCTGTCCACCATCTCGGTCCGGCCCACCCAGTGCCGCGCTGCCTACCCGACTCCTAGGCTGGCCAGGCTGACCGAGCCAGAGCAGTTCTTTTCATTTGTTCTTTTTTGAAAAAAAAAATCCGCGACGTGGTCGGAGTGGCTTCAGAGTCCCAGGCAATCGGCCAGAGCTGCGCGGGCAGGCCCCACAGGCCCACTCTCTGCAGGACCCGTTAGCTCGGCCACAGATGCGGCCCCAAGGATCGGCAGCGCGGGAGTCGCGCCAGTCCCCTCGCCCTCCCCGTGCATGCAGGGCTCTCGATTTGAGTCATGACTCGTTTCTCCAAGAAAGAGAAGAAAACGGTCTCTGTAGTAGCTTTAATGGCTTTCAGCCAGGAAGGCTTGCCTCCACCTCAAGCTCACGGACGTCCCTCCCCCAGAAACACAGCCCGTAACATGCGTGACTCAACGTATGATTGTTCTTGTTTTCAGGGAATAGAACAGTTGAAAAAGGAAGAGAGAAGATGGGCTAAAAAAACAAAATGGATGAACATGAAAGCCGTTTTCGGCCACCCCTTCTCTCTAGGCTGGGCCAGCCCCTTTGCCACGCCAGACCAAGGGAAAGCAGACCCGTACCAGTACGTGGTCTGAAGGAGCCCACCAGCCTCGCCATTCAGACAGACCCCACCGCAGCGCTCCGCTCCGCCTGTCCTCGCAGGCGGCTACCCGAAAAACAAACAAACAAACAAAACGAACTGCTCTCCAAAACTTTTTTTATGTCTCAACATGGCTGAGCATTGCAGAGAAAAAACAAACAAAACAGGCCCCATGTTTTATTTTTTAAAGATTGTCCTTCCTATTTTTTTGGTGACTGAAGCTGCTCTTCTTTTTTTCCCTCTTTTTTACAAATCCCTCCTCTGGCCTCTGGTTTCCTCTCTGCTCTCCTGTCCGGCATGACTAACGTGGAGGGGGGCCTGTCCCCCGGGTCGCACCCACGGCTACTAACTGAGCAAGACACAGTGCCTGGTGGGGGCCGCGGCCTCCCCCTCCTTGAAGGCGGGCGGGCAGCACGGAGAACCTCATCGAAGATGGATGCTTCCCCCCTGCTTGAGACCGGAGGGGGCAGGAGCAAGGCCCCATCCTGCACGTGGGCCCTTGACACAGCTGCCTCCTGTCCCTCCATGGACACAGTTTGCCGCCTAGTGAAATCGATTGTTGCCCCGTGCTCTCTGTATGGGCTCGGGGGAAAGGGGGGCGGTGTAGAATGACTTTGGGGACGGGTGGGGGGAGGGGGGTGTTGGTGGTGGTGGTCTGTAGGAGTGGGAGAGGAAAGAGGTCTGGTTCGTACTCCAAGTCACCAGTTATACGCCCTGTGATTATTCAGAAAATGTGAAGGAGAGAAGCTTTTCTGGTTCAAAATGCCTTACACAATCAAAAGGAGGGAGAAAGCACACCGGTCCGGGCCCCACCCCGTCTTCCTCTGTTCCGGCTGTTTCTGCTCTCTCCACCCTGCCTCCCCTCTCCTCATGGGTGTTGGCTGAGCAGTGGTCAGCGCTGTCCCCCACACCTGCCACCCAGTCTCTGGGCCTCCCTCCCTGTGTCCAGCTGCAGAGCTGCAGGTTCCCTCTGGATTTTTGACCCACCTCGCCTGGATTCTGACGCCGGGTAACAGTGGTCCTGACCTGGGTGGGGTCAGCCCTGATGTGAGTGGGGGTGGAGGTAGGGGCACAGACTCCTCGAGGTTGCCCATGGCGTCGTGCTCACTGGACCTGACCCTCAGATACAGAGGGATGATGAGCTTGCTCTCCCGTCTGGGACCGGCAGGCGGAGATGGGTTGCCTAATGCACAAAGATCCGATCTGAATAATGGCCCTCTATGAATTCTCAGACTTTGGGTTTTTTTGTTTTGTTTTGATTTTTTTTTTTACATGATTCCACAAACAACCTCTTTTAGCTTTGGCAGGGGGTGGGGGTGGGGAGATGGTTGAAATCTAATCCAGGACAGGGAGGAAAGTGCGTGTCCCTGTGATCTTCCAGGAAAGTGGGACCTGCCGCCTCTTTTCAATTCTGTCAGTGCTTCCACATGGAAACAAAATGCAATAAAACTTTTCGGAAACCCGTTGTGGTGGCGCTCTGCTCGCTCACGTCGTTCTTTCCGGGGAGGGGGCCTTGATGGCTTTTGTGCGGCCCCTCCCGTCCCTGCCTCTCACAGGAGATTTTAAGTGTGTGGTTTCCAAAGGACGTGGATCAGGCCCGTGTCCATCAGCTTTCTGCAGCCGGACTCCCTCTGCCCATGCTACGGGCCATCCTGTGCTCCCGGCAGGGTCTGTCTGTGGCATTGGCTCGCCTGAGATCTGGGGAGACCCCCATGTTCCACCTGCAGAGTCAGGAAGAGGAAAGGGCTGGGGAGCACTAGGCCCAGTGCCAGCCACGGCTTTGAGGAGCTCCCCACCCTCTCGATGCATAACCGAAGAACTTTGCAGCTATACCTGCACCCTTTCACTTCCGCCAGAGTAGCGAGTGTGTTTTTATAATGCTTTTTCTTCCCCCTTTTTTTTTTGGGAGGGGGGGTAGGGGACACACCCCACTGTGCCAGGACTTACTCCTGGCTTTGTGCTCAGGAATCACTCCTGGTGTGGGGCTTGGAGGACCCTATGCAGTGCCGGGGATGGAACCAGGGTTGGCCAGGGGCAAAGCAACCCTGCACTAGCGCTTCGGCCCTTTACTGCTGCCTTTTTTTTTTTTTAATGTAGGTTTACTGCTGCTTTTAAAATGCTCATGGCACTTGTTTCCCACAGCCTCCTGGTCTGTTTCTGGGGTTGAACAGCTAATGAGCACGAATGCCGTGTCTGTAATGAGCCCAGAGCGAGATGGCTGTGGCCCTGCCCTTGCCTCTGGTTTCCCATGTCTCAGGAGTCAGGGCTCCTGCCCTCCTCTGCCTGCCAGCGGAGGGAGATTTGGCTTCCAAGGATTTTCTTCAACTATTTTGGTTGTCCTCAAAATACCCCATATTCAAGGGCATTATTTTTAATAGGCCCAAGTGGGTTATTTCCCTCAGGGAATTTCAAAGACATGTACTGGACACTGCTGAAGTATATTAAATTTGTTTTAGCCCCCAAAACAGAAGCTGAGGGCCCGAGTAATCATGCAGCGGGTTAGACCCTTGCCCCGTATATGGCTGGCCCAGGTGTGATCCTTGGGCACCCCATGGGGTCTCCTGAGCCCCACCAGAAGCCCAGAGCACCACCTGGTGTGGCCCCCAGAATCTCAAAATCAAAACCCCAAAAAAGTGAAAACAGAAGCTCATTGTTTCAAGTTGAGTAGACTTCTCAGATCCTTCCCAGAGAGGGTTCCTCAAAGGGCACCTGTTCAGTTCTGCCTGAGCTTTCTGGAGCCTTGGGCTGAGAAGGTGAAGACCAGGTGCTGTGCTCACAAGATCAGAGCCTGCCCAGATTCCCTGAATTGCTGCGTCCCCTCGTCATCACTGAGAACACTGAGGCTGAGGGGGTGCTGTCCACCAGGGACTGGAGACGAAGGAAGAAGCACCCCGCCTCCCCAACATTTCAGGACATCTGATGAAAGAGGACCACATCAGTGTGGCTTTTTGCTGTGGCTCACAAGTCCTGGCGGCATCTCGGAGATGACTAGAGCCTCAGAGCAGGGACCGTGGGCGAGGGGCAAGGCGGACCTCGCGGATGATGAGCTGGACTCTGACTTTTTCTCACCTGTCCCAGCCAAGGCCAGGCTGGCTGGCACGGGCTGGAGCAGGACCTGGGTGCGACTATGTGCTGGGCCTCCTTTGAGTCAAGCCATTTCATTTCCCGAATATTTTCCCCAAAGTGAAAGCCTGGGAATGAACTCGTGCTCATTGCAGGAGGACCCCCTGTGACCCGAATTCTAATAACCCAGGCTCTCTAAATTCACCTGATGCAAAAACCTTTCAGCTGAGACGAATCAGCCAGCGTTTACAGACCATCTCGTGCCACACAGCAGCCCCAGCCCTTGGAGAGGCCTGGTGATCTCTCCCAGCCAGGCTCAAGAGACCTTCATGGTTTCCTTTTTTTTTTTTTTTTAGGACTGTTTGCATATTGGTCTGAGGAGATGGCTCAGTGGGCGAGGCTGCAGGCTTTGCATGCAGGACTTTGGGTTCAGGCCCTGCTACCACATCATCCCCCAGCACCTAGGTGGGAGAAGCCCTCAAGCATTTCTGGCTATGACCACTCCCCATGCCCCCATCTTTTTTTTTTTTTTTAATTTATTGGGCCATACCCAGTGGTGCTCAGGGGTTACCCCTGGCTCTGCACTCAGGAATCACTCCCAGTGGGCTTATATGGGATGCCAGGAATTGAATCCAGGTCGGCTGTGTGCAAGTCAAGCATCCTACCCGCTGTACTATCTCTCTGCCCCCCCCCCATTTTTTTTTAATTGAATAAGAAATCAAGACTGTGCTTCAACCTGAAGGGTGAACCAGCCAGGAGAGCAAAGGAAGGGATCTCAATCTTCAAGAGACCCTTACATATCAAAGAAATATGGAGAGGAAGATCGTGCATGCTAGAATCTCAGGGATCTCCCTGCCACGATGCCCCTAAAGTGTGTTCCCCCAAACAGCTCCAGCAGCGTTCTAGTAGGAAACATGTTAGAAACAGACTTTGCTGAGCATCCCGACTCCCGGAGTCTAATGCCCCAAGGATGAGGCCCAGCCCCTCTCCCCACCCAGGGCATCCCAGCACTCCCCAAACTTGGGCATGCCGAGGTTCCCAGCGGCAGCCCCTGAAGCTCTGTGCTGGTGGCTGAGTCCAATGGTGCTCCCCCCTTCGCCCCCTTGTCTCCCCGGCAAATTGATGCTGAGGAAACCAAGTGCTGCCTGGATGGGAGCTGACTGACCTATCGGGTCAGCTTTTCTGCATTCACTCATGTTACAGCCAGTGTTTGGACCCGGGAGCATTCAGGGTGAAGATCCACTCCAAGAGGGTCAGGACGGGTAGAGCCTGGGCTCACGCACGCACACAGCTGGCCTTTGGCTACGTCTGTTACTCTCCTCATAAAAGCCTATTCCAAGTGAGAAACAGCCACCTTCTTCCACAAGAAAACCCCACGCACTGGAGCACTGTGTTCCCCCGACAAGGTGGAGTGGCTTCTTGAGATCCCACTGGACACACAGCCACGGGAATTGCCAGAGCTGACCTGAGGCGTGAAGAAAAACCCAGGGTGTGGGGGCACAGGCTCTGACGTGGACCTCAAGGAAGCCCTGAACTTCGGTATTGAGTGAGGGGCTCTGGTGATAGGGCCTGGGACCCCTGGCTTCTGTCTGTGGTGCAGATTCCTTCCTGTGTCACTCGGGCCCTGAAGTTACCTCTTCTTTGGAATCAGGATGACCCTCTCAACGATGGGGATCAGATGAAGCAGTGAACATTGTTAAGCAGTGTCTGGACTCGGGCTGGCATGCAGCCGTGTGAACTGTGTGAGAACCGCGCTTTGCAGACCCTGGGCCAGCAACGTCTATGCAGGCTGAGGGAGGTTTATGCTGGGTGACAGCGTTTTTAACAGCAGCTTTTTAAAAAATAAAAAATAAAGCATTGCATATTGTCAGAGCAGCACTGTCTCATGAGGCGTAGGGAGGTCTGTATGCGGGCGGGCGTCTGCACTGTGTGTCTAGTTGCAAGAGAAAGTATTATCTAGGGACAGAGTGACGGTACAGCAGTAGGCTTGCATGCAGCCAACCTGGGTTCTATCCCGGCATCCCCTCTGTTCCCCTGAGCGCCGCCAGCAGTGATTCCTAAGTGCAGAGCCCTGAGTGATCCCCGGAGCACTGCTGGGTGTGGGCCCAGAACAAAACCCAGAAAATTATTATCTCTGATGCTGGCAGTTAAAAGACATGGCAGGACCACTGCAGGACGCGGTGGTATCTGGTCTGCCAGGAACAGTAAAGGGTACGTGTGCACAGGCCGTGGCCTCCCCCCCTAGGTGAGGCCCCACTTTCACTCACTGTCCTTTCACTCACTGCCATCTCTGCCAGGCCTTTCACCCTGGCTCCTCCAGGAGCTTGGATCCAGGTACCTGTCCATCATTCCAGGGTACTGAAATCTGTTTCCAAATCAGCTCATGGGTGGCCCAGGAGACCCAGAACAGCCAAGTCTGTCTCTCTCTCTTTCTCTCCCATCTCTTCTCTCTGTCTCTGTCTCTCTCTGTCTCTGTCTCTTCTCTTTCTCTCCCCCTTTCTCCTTCCCTCGCTCCCTTCAAGGTATCACAAGTACATGTCCCTCAGCAGTGGGCCTTCTGTCTCTATTTCTGTCTCTGTCTCTGTCTCTGTCTCTGTCTCTGTCTCTCTCTCTCTCTCTCTCTCTCTCTCTCTCTCTCTCTTCTCTCTCTCTCCTTCCCTCGCTCCCTCCTAGGTATCACAAACACGTGTCACTCAGCAAGGGGCCTTCCTGCCACCTCTCTAAACAAACCTCCAGCAGGGAAATGTGGCTGTCAGGACACCTTTAAATTAGGCCAAATTTAAGCGGGAGAGTACAACTCCCTTGGCTTCCTCCCTCAGGTCAGACCCTCAGGCTTTTCATGTGCTGTCTGGACTCGCTCATAAGCTTGTTGAGGCAGTTAAGTAGATCCCAAGAGCACTCACCTGGCCTCATGCCACATGCTAGTGTAGTGGGTAGGGCGCTTCTCTGGCGTGCAGCCAGCCCAGGCTCCATCCCTGGCGCCTCATACCCTCCCCAAAGCCTACCAGGAGTAATCTCTGAGCACCGAGAAGGAGTCAGCCCTGAGCATCTGTGGCCCAAAGACAAAACAAACGAAAAACCCTTTTCTGATAGACTACAGATGATGGCCGAGGAAGAAATGAGGGCGCCCCAAAGCAAGTCACTTCAGATGGCAATTGGCAAGTGGCAAGTGTGGTGAGAGTTGGTCTGTGGCACAGGCTGTCCTCCTGGCCCGCAGGCGGCCCCCAGACACGGGTGTCAGCAAGGCCTGTTTTCAGGTACAGTCTTGTTTGGTGCTGATTAGGAAGGGAACAGCAGTTGCCTCAGGAAAACCTGGAAATTGGGTGAAGTCTCCCGAGGTACACAGATCAGTGCTCTTCCTGCTCTGAAGGTACCCAGCTTCTGTGGCGGTATCCTATGTGACTTTGCTTCTTCCTGAATACCATGTGGATATGTTTTGACGCCACATTTAAGTGCACTCACCATCTTTAATACTTGTACAGTGGCCTGCTTTAGAGGGTGATTTAGATGGGTGTCATTGAAGATTTCCGTTTTTTTTTTTCAAGCTTCTTGTTCACTGTTCAAAGGGGTATTACCATTAATTTTGTGTCTCTAGCTAATTTTTTTGGTAGTGTTTTATTGTGAAATAATGTCAGACTTAGAAAAAAAGCTGGAGCCAGGGTTTAAGGATTTACCTTGCATGCAGATGACCCCGGTTCATTCCCTGGCACCGCATGCTGTCTCACGAATATCTCTAGGAGTGACCCCTGAGCATAGAGCTAAGAGTGAGCCCTGAGCACAGCCAAGTATGACCCCAAAAGGGGCTGGAGAGAGAGCAGGGAGAGCACTTGCCCTGCATGCAGTCAACCTGGGTTCAATCTCCAGCATCCCATATGGACCCCTGAGCACCACCAGGAGTAATTCCTGAGCATAGAGCCAGGACTGACCCCTGAGCATTGCCAGGTATGGCCCAAAAACAAACCAAAAAAAAAAAAAAAGTGTAGCTAAAAAATAAAACATCAAATGGTTAAAATAGAGCTTCCAAATGCCCTTCTGTCTGTCTTCCCAGTATAAATACTGGATATAACCATCAAGTAAACGTAAAGACCTAGAAACGTAGTGAGATGATGTTTTTCGCTCTAGACTCCCTCGCATCCTCCTCCCATGCAGCTAACATCTTTTTCTGCTCCAGGAAGCCACTCAGCAGCTTCTCTCATCGTTTTCATCTCTGATCCCTGATGGCGCTTTCTTCTTTCTAGTTCTGCAATGAAACTGAAGCTAGGTTTTCATTTGAGGTGAAAGTCATAACCAAAAATTAACTCTCTTAAAGCGTGAGTCAGCTCTCTTCAGCTCATTCCTAGCATTGTACAGCCACTTCTATCTCGCTGCAAAACATTTTCATCAGATGCTGACTTTTCGGAGATGATAGACCCGATTTCCCGTGGAATATGCTTTGGGGTTCATTTGATGTTGTTTTTTTTTTTTTTTTTTGGTTTGAGTGAGCTGTAGGTTGGGGCAGGTTTGCCCCTGAACTGAGGGGCTGGCCTTGGTGCTCTGTATCTGGGGTGTCTGATCAGTGATACGATTCGTTATTGGTGATATGAATTTTGACTTGGCTAAGATGCTGGCTGCAACAGTTTCCTATTGTAACAGTATTGTTTTACTCATTGTAGAAGATACACTGAGGGGCCAGAGCCATAGTACAGCGGGTGGGTGTTTGTCTTAATCGCAGCCAACCCAGGTTCGATCCCTCGTGTCCTATATGGTCCCCAAAAACACCGTCAGGAGCAAGCCCCGAGCATCACTGTGTATGCTCCTCTCCCCTTCCCCCCCCCCCCCCCCCCCCGCAACGAAAAAGAATAAAAGAGAGAGAAAGAAACTTTGAGATCATATTCACTTGGGGCAGGGAGTGGGGGGAGTTAAAACCACACCCAGCAGCCCAGGGACTACTCCCAGGTCCATGCCCGTGGGTCCATCCCTAACAGTGCTCCAGGAACTAAGTAGTACTGGGTGGGGATCGAACTGCAGTCGGTCACGTGCAAGATAAGCGCCTGAGCCCCAGTGTCGGCGTTATCTCTCTGGCCCTGGGATCATGTTCTTTAACCTACAGTTTTTGCGAGACCCCTGCAGCTTAAATGTGGTTAAGGAAGAAACGATGCTGGCCAGGGAGATAGTCATCTGTGCATGCCTCTGATTTTTTTTTCTTTTTCTTTTCCTTTTTTTGGAGGGATGGGGGGGTGGGAGAGGGTTTGGGTCATACCCAGCAGTACACAGCGCTCACTCATTTATTTATTTATTTATTTATTTATTTTGCTTTTTGGGTCACACCCGGTGATGCTCAGGGGTTATTCCTGGCTCTGCACTCAGGAATTACTCCTGGCAGTGCTTGGGGAACCATACGGCATGCTGGGGATCGAACCCTGGTTGGCCGCATGCAAGGCAAATGCCCTACCCACTGTGCTGTCTCTCCAGCCCCTGATTTCTTTTTCTTGATGCTAGAAAGGACTCCACCAGTCATGCCAGGAGCTGGTGTAGATAAGAAAAGAGCTAGAAGTGGGTCCATCAGAAAGGACCCGGTGGTGCACAGGGCCCGGGGCAGGTACAGCCACCATGCCTGACCAGTCCACAGCCCTCCCCACCCTCAGCTCCTGGGAGCACCGGAGAAGGCAGAGGCCCTAGTGGGGGACAGAGCCCATCTGGAGGGTGTGATGGGCCCTAAGAGCTGGCCCAGTTGGGCTTTTCTCTCCCGCGGGCTCTTCTCCAACCTGGCACCTCCTCTCTGAGGCCTGGCCACGGTGTCGCAGGTGAGTGGACAGCTCGCAAGAGGCCACAGGGTATGTCCACTGCATGCTCCGCCTCCCCACCCTGAGCCCCCTGCATGCGCCCGCCCTGCTCCCTGCTGCATGGGCACACCTGCTCTCTCACCTCACATGGCGTGTGTTGCCTGTGCTGTCCCTCCTGCCACTTTCACCAAGCCCACCATGGAACCCGAAGGGGTGGGGTTCCCTGGCAGTGCTCAGGGGGGAGTCCCATCCTCACCCCCAGGTCTCCTGCATGCAGAGCCTGACTCAGCCCTCTGAACTCTCCAGGGTCCCAGAGCTCATCTCATTGTAGGGTCTCCAGCTGGTGACTTGGCTCACACCCACCGAGGCCGGGGATGTTTCTCCTGGTCCCACGGCCATTCACCGGCCTGCCCCTTACACAGCATCCGGCCTTACTGAGCAAGCCTGGGCAAGCTCCGGACCCATGGGGCTGCTGGCGGAGGGCTGGGTGGAAGGGGGGAACGCAAGTGTGTCCCGTCAGGGTCGCTGCTTTCACTGCACGCCGCTCCCCACCCCATCTCCGCCCCAGCCCCTGGGTCTCCTCGGGCTCTGTCATGCCAGGGCTGGAGCAGCAGGCGGGAGCTGCCGGCTGACCGTCTCCTTGTCCGTGCAGGGCATCGAGCGTCTCCAGCGGAAGGATCAGCCCCGGGTGCGCACGGGCAGCTGGCAGACAGTCAAAGAGACCTTTGGAGGGGACTTTTCCCCCAACTGGTGCAACCCCTTCTCCGGGCCCTGCGAGCCGAGGCCCATCCAGGAGCAGGAGTGGGTGCGGCATGTGCACCCGCAGCCGGACATCGAGGACACCGAGGAGCTGACGGGGGACACCAAGGAGGATGCCGTGGAGGTGGCCTCACACTGAAACAGGACGTGAAGCCGCTGCCGCCACCCCCAGCCAGGACATGTCCTCGGGCACCCCTCCCCTACCACACATGTACATGCCAGGCTGGGCGGGGCCCAGGGTGCCAGGGACAACAGGGGCAGATGGGGCAGGGGGCTCATCTGCAGTTCTAGAAGAGACCAGATGGGTCTTCCAGCTCAGGGGCTTGTCCCAGCCGAGCCCCTTCTCCGCCTGCACAGCCTCAGTCATATGCCCAAAAGAGCTGGCCATTCTCGGGTGTCTCTCTGCTCTTGGGAAGCTGGGGACCCAAGGCTGTGACATTCTGCTGGAAGGACCGGGCTGGCTGGCCTGAGGGACCTGGGGTGGGACATGGACATCACCAGATACCAACCACACTACAAGCAGAATGAGCATCCAGTGCCCCAGGGGAGGCTCCCACTCTCCCCTCACCTCCCCCTATTTGGTCCAGGCCGATTTGAGAGAGAACCCTAGCCTGGCCCAGACACCCCCAGACTCGCGGTCGGCCAGGAGACTGCATGGCTTCAGCTCCCGTTCCGTTCTCAGGTCTTCCCCAAGCCACATGGTGGAGCTGCCCTGCCCTGCCCTGACAGGGGGTTTGGGGACCGCCGGTCTATAGCAGCTCCAACTCTGACCATTCCCACCTCCACTATGAAGCTTAGCTCTCCCTCCTGGAGAGGGCAACCCGCAGAGCAGAACTTTCTAGAAATCCTGCTCCTTGCCTGAGAAAGGACCAGGTTGTCCAGGGCCTGCAAGCAAACACACACCCACACGTGTGCCCACTCACAGACACACACACACAGCAGGGCCTGTACCATGAAGGCATTCACACAGTCACACACATACCTGGGCCTGCACTAGGAAGATATGCACTATGCACATACATGCACACACACAAACACACACACACACACATCCCAGGGCCTGCATCAGGAAGATGCATGTACATACAAGCACTATCTCACACACACACACACACAGACACACACACACACACACACAGCAGGACCTGCACCACAAAGGCACATACAAACACACGCGGTTGCACGCATGCACTGCACGCACACACGCCCAGGATCTGCATCAGGAAGATGTATGCACACACATTCACTCTCACTTTTACATCCAGACACACTCACACAGTCCCACACACACACACCAGGACTTGCACTAGGAATATATCTATCTATATCTATATATAGATATATGTGTGTGTGCGTGCATACACACACATACACACATGCCCCAAGGACTGCATCAGGAAGGTGCATGTACACACATGCACTCTCATACTTACATCCATACACATGTGCATGCAGTCACCCCCTGCAGGAGCAGCCTGGTCCCAGTCACCCTCTTTAGGCTTAAAGCCGGGAGTGTCTAGGACCATGACTGAGTCCTAAGCAGAGGATCTCAGAGTCCCAAGGCTTGTTCCAGTGGCTGCAACAGCCAGAGTCCAGCAGGAACGTCCATGTTCCAGGGAGGAGGAACAGGGTCCCCAGTCCCATCTGGGTCAGCCCCTGGCCCACAGTTTACCTGGAAGTTGGGGCTCAGCTCCAAGGCTCAGCCCGGTGTGCAAGCTCTGTTTTAGGCCCCTCCAGGATGACCCAGATCTTGTTCCAAGGGGCCCATGTCCCTGGTTCGCCCAAGGGGTTCATGTCCCCAGTTTGCTGGGGAAGCTCAGTGCTTGCAGGGGCTGTCTGGACACTTGGGGAAGCAGGAGGTTTGGGCAGAGGTGTGGGACTCACTCACATCTTGGGCCTTCTCTGAGGGGCCATGATTGTCAGGAGACCTGTCTCCCCTGGTGGCCCCTTGGCCCCCAGGGATCAAGAGACCACCACATTCACAAAACCCCTATGGGAGCTTTGCTTGGGGCTCAAACCCTCCCAGGACAGATGGACCACAGCCCCCCAGCATCCACAGCACCCGGAAGGCACAGCCCACACTTGGGCGGGGGAAGGCCCGGGTCCTTGGTCCTCAGCAGCCTGAGTTTATTAGCAAGTGTAGGAGCTGGTCAGGGCTCCGTCTGCCCAGCCGGTTGCTGCTCGCCATGCCAGAACGGAGTTCTGGGCACCATGCCCTTCTCCTGTGCCTTAACCTGGGGGCCTTTGTGGGGACTCGATGCAGGAAGGAGCAGGAGACCCTGAGACAGCTACCATTTGAGTAAGGGAAGGGGGTCCCCAGTGCCCGTAGTCTGACCATGTCTGACGTCACAGGTGCGAATGAAGCCACATGGTCCAGAGAAATGTCTGCACAGTGGAAGGGCTGAAGGCAGAGGTCCCCCACCCCAACACAACCTAAAGCCGGTTCTGTCCTTAATGCGGCTGGTGGGAGTATTCTACCCCCGCGGGCCATTCCATGCTGCCCCAGGCCAGACCCCAACCATGCAGCCCCCAGTCTGTGAGGGGCTAGACTAGGCCACACTGGGGTGTGGCAGTGGGTAGTGACCATCTACCCTGACCCTGGAGGTCATACACAGATGGCCTAGTGACCTCCAGTAGCAGCCTCTGTCTAGCTCTGTTCTGATGTCAAATCGGCCTTCAGGGGCCAAGAGACCTATGGCCTCTTTCTCCAAATAAACGGTTCTTGATTGGACCTCAGACAACAGCACTTAAAGCCCTCTTCTCCCATTTCTGGTGTGGGGGGGTTCACCAACTGAATCTCCTTTCTGGGCCATCTCCAATTGCAGCTCCATCAGAACCATCTCAGACTCTGCCCAAGGGACAGGGCTGGACTTCCCAAATAGTCCCAAATGGAGTGGGTCCATCCCTCACGGGAAAGGATAGCTGGCTCCCAAGGGCCCATGTGGTTCTAGTACAAAATACTTGAAGCTTGGTCAGTGGACAAAGGGCCGAGAGGCAGCTAAACAGGATGGAGCACAGGCTTTCAAGGGAGGCCTGAGTTCACCCCAGCACCTTATGGTCACCTGGAGCACTTCCAGGTGTATCTGTCAAAGAAAAATGAGTTCAGGACAGCTGGGGGCAGAGGGGCGGGAATACAGGGTAGGGCGTTTGCATTGCATGAGGCTGGCACCTCATATGATCCCTGAGTATCTCCAAGGGTGACTCCTGAGCACAGCTGGATGTGGCCCAATTCCCCCCACCTACGCAGAGGAAGTGACTCAGGGGGACCACACAGTCATCTGGAATGATTTAACTGAAAGCATATTGATCATTTGGACAAGTTCCCGGAGGGCACACCTGG
The DNA here is from genome assembly GCF_029834395.1 of Sorex fumeus. Taxonomy (NCBI): domain Eukaryota; kingdom Metazoa; phylum Chordata; class Mammalia; order Eulipotyphla; family Soricidae; genus Sorex; species Sorex fumeus. The sequence continues at coordinate 46,435,345 of NW_026606129.1, read as the reverse complement.
AATGACTTGTGTTAATGCCAGTTGGGAGGCACTGAGTGTGCATGTGTGTGTATGCATGTGTGTGTGTGTGTGTGTGTGTGTGCGCGCGCGCGCGCATACAAGTGCATGCATGCCTGTCTGTCAATGTGTCCATCCTAGGCTGGGTTTTCCTAACTGTGAAAGAGGCAGTCCTGACTGTCCAAATGCCGTGGCTGGCAACCTTCAGTGCCTTCTCCCTCACTCGGCAGGCTCTTGCCTCTCCCCTCTGATTGTCAGACCCAATAATCTTCGACCAAAGGGGTAACAACATCTCGGTGCTGGAGAGATAGCACAGAAGGTAGGGTGTTTGCCTTGCACACGGCCGACCCGGATTCGATTCCCAGCATCTCATATGGTCCCCTGAGCACCGCCAGGAGTAACTCCTGAGTGCAGATCCAGGAGTAACCCCTGTGCATTGCCAGGTGTGATCCAAAAAGCCAAGAAAAAAAAGGGGAGGTAACAACATCTCATCAGCTGAGAGAGAATTCCCCACATAAGAACTGTTGACTCTGCAGCCTTGGGACAGGCTCTTTTGGAGATGAGAATTCTCAAAGATTGTTCCCTCTATCAGAAATGTATTTGGGCACTCTCTGGGTCTGGTTTCACTGGATGGCACCATACTGGGGGGAGGGGAGGGGAGGCACAGATGTGTCTACCCCAAAAGTGCTGTGGGGAGGGGAGCTGGGTCGGCCTCCCTGGCAGGACCCTGATGCTGGAGGTTTTGGAGGTGCCCTGAAATGCACTGGGGGACTTTTGACAGATGTGGGCGACTGGGCCCCAGGCTCAGGGAGGCAGACCTGGTGAGGGTTGGGAGGAGGAGCCAGTTGGGGGGACAATGGTGAGGGGCATGACAGTAGGGGGTATTTTATCTAAACTGGCAGGCGTCACTTGAGTGAACCTTTCAGCACCAGGAGTTGAAGACCACACACATGCTCCTCTGAATCAGAAGGTCCCACTGGATCCACCTTCCAATAGGCCTGTGGACCGGGTCATGGCAGCACCTGCTCCTGCTCTCCCTGTTCCCTCCACCCAGACCTGCTGCTTCTGATTCTGCCTCTTCCCAACCTTCACAGTTGACGTGCCTGCACACTAACTCTGGTCAGAGGAAACAGTAACCTGCTAAGTTTTCCTTGGGCTACTCAAGCCTGGTAAGAAACCGCACATTCCTGAGCATGGGGTCAGGTGTAAGCCCTGAGCACTGCCAGGTGTGGCCCTCAAACAGAAATGACAGCCTCAGTGTGACTTCCTGCCATCCCAGGGCCCTCACGGTTTCCTAGCCCTGACTCCTGGCTATTAGCTCAGGAATCACTTCTGGTGGGCTCAGGAAACCATAAAGGATGCTAGAGATCAAACCCAGGTCGGCCACATGCAAGGCAAGCGCCTACCCTCTGAACTACCCCTCTGATCCCATCATAGTTAGCAGACTTAAGGGAAGATTTCACCTTGGAAGACTGTGTCTAACTGCTTCACAGAAATTCCAGGTGAAATCGGGAGGGAGAACTGGGGAGATGAGGCTGTTGGGGTTGACTCCAGCATGGCTGGGGGTGTAGAGGCTGAAGCGGCAGGAAAGAGGTGCCGGGAGGCTGAAGGTCAGCTCCAGGCAGCAGCGATGGTGTGGCACTTGTCTGTCCACTGGGCCACCAGGAGCAGAAGACAGAGAGGCAGAAGGGAGGCGGACTGGATGTGACCCTCTGCTCCCCCCCACCCCCAGGAGTGCTGAGGGAAGCCCCCAGGCTCTGATCCCAAAAGGAAAGAACTAAGATTCCACACCGGGTAGCTTTAACTTACAAAAAGGCATTTACTCATCCAGTTTTCCGGCTCCGGACTCAGCACATGTGTGTGCGAGGACCACATGAGCGGGCAGTCGGGGAGCACAGCACGGGGCGCATCACATCCTGGGAACCACCTGTCAGCCAACAGGACCAGCACCATAGGCGAAGCAAAGTGACCCCGCAGATTCCCAGCGCTCTTCCAGCCTGAGAACAGGAGGATCAGGAGCACCGTCCAGTTGTCTCTGGAAGGTTCTGGCAGGACGCTGAGGCTGATGTGGCTGGTGACAGGGTGGTGACAGTGTGGTCCACTCCGAAGCTGCTTTCCCAGGGCTGGGTGGCATCTCCCTCTTCTGACAGCCATAGGTTGCACCCCCAGGAAGCCTGTCCCAGCCAGAGTCAGCACTGGGGTCCCTCCAAAGGGTCCCTCATCCACCAGCTGCTACTACTTCCTCTTGTGTATTGAGTCCTCAGGGGTGGGTGGGAGGATTCGATGGATCAGGGTGAGTCCGCAGAGAATGAGAAACACGCCCCCCCACCACAGCACCTTCTGGCACTCTCCATACAACATGTAGCCCAGGAAGGCCTGCAGGACAGAAAGGCTGTGAAATGGGGGCGCACCCCACCCATCGCCCCAACCACAGATTCCCCCTCAAGGGAGACCAGAAGTCCCAGATGTGAATCCCAGCTGCCACCTTTGACAAGTCCCTCTGTCTCACCTGCAGAAACGGGAGCAGTCCCTTCCTCACCTCCAAAGCAGCTGGGGATGGCATTCACTAATTCACCACCAACTCCCGCCCCAACTGGCTTGGAGACTTCAGGCTGCCCCTGAGAAGACCCTCACCTCTCTGATCTGGAGTCCTGACACCCCATGGAAAGAGTAGCAGTGACCTCCGCACTCCCTATGACAAGGCCTCCCTGTTCGTGCCTGCCGGGATCAGAGCCTGGCCTTCATTTTACTCAGGCTCCCACCCCACCCAAACTCAGGTCTTAGGACTGGGCTCTCCGGTCACTCACCGAGCTGAGGATGTTGGAGAAGGTCACGGTGACAGATGCCACAGCTGAAGACATGGAGAAGGTGAGACCACGGTTAAAGAACGTCCACATCAGCGTGTTGGTGGCCCCCATCATGATGATGGCAAAGACGGAGAAGGCCAGGCTGGCCTGCAGGAGGAACGGTCACTGCAGCCATACCTGGCTGAGCCATATCCCCAACCCTCCACGAGCCCCACTGAGACCCCACTGCAGGCTGGTGGCACCCCACAGCTTCACCTGGCAAAGGACTGCCTAAGCCTCTATGGGCAGCACAGCAAGTCTAGCAGGAATGAAGGAAGGAAACCAGGCTCTGACATCAGGCTGGCAGCGGGCAGGGCCAGAAACAGAATGTTAAACCCCCAGCCAGTCCTTGTAGTTGAAGCCCTGTCATGTTTGGGTCCCACCAGAGTCAGCCTGTTCTGGGTCTAAGGTTTAGGTACATTGGGGCAGAGCCCTGCCTTCCTGGTGGCATGAGAGCCTGACTGAGCCCTGGCCCCCTTCCGGGCAGCAAATAGTTGTGCTGGGCGTTCTTGAGTTTTTGCTCTGACTCAGGCTTGGTGCTCTCTTTTCTGGAGCGAGGTGCAGGAGGGCCATACCCAGCTGTGTTTGGGGGTTACTCCCAGCAGTGCTCAGGAGACCATGCAGTGCCAGAGATGGACACTCAGCCTCCTGCATGCACAGCGTGTGGCCTACTGACCACTCTCTGGCCTATTCCGTGTTCTAGGAGATTTCGTGTTTATTCCTTAGGTTCAATGTACAGATACAGCATCCCCAGCATTCAGAAACTTGCTTACGGTGACACTGCTGGTGGGAGCTACCACGGCAGGAATCCAGGGAGCGTGGCACCAGCTGCTACCTAGGGGAGGCTCTGCCCTGGGAACTCACCATCGGAGGCTATTTGCTAGTGGTCCCAGGCACTGCTTGAGAACATGCACTTTGCTTCCTTTTTAAAAGGTGAGAGAAGAGATCTGGGTGCCTGAGGGGAAGGGGGGATGGCACTCCCACATGGTGCTCAGGAGGCCCAGGGCTCTACCTGTGATTCTCAGCCAACTGGGACTGCAGCTAAGTACATGGACCTGGAGACGCTGTATTGCTGAGGTTCTGCGGCGTCAGGGATTAACTAGTCCACCTCAGTGGTGCTCAGGAGCTCCCATGTGGTGCCAGGGATAGAACCAGGATCTGCCACATGCATAGCATGTACCTTAACCCCTGTACTATCTCTGAGGTCCAGAAGAGTGAGGGACACACCTGCTGGTGCTCAGGTTTACTACTGGCTCTACACTCAGAGATCACTGCCGGTGATGCTCAGGGGACTGAATCCAGGTGTGTTGCATGCAAGGCAAAGGGTCTTCTTGCTACTATGCTCCAGCCGAAGAGGGCATCTTTAAAGTCTTCTACATGAAACAAATGCAACAAACCCTTATTTGGTTTCCAGTTAGAAATCTGCTTGAGGGGTTGGAGTGATAGTGCATTGGGTAGGGAGGATGCATGCCCTGCACAAGCCCCAACTGGGATCAAATCTGGGCATCTCATATGATCCTCCAAACATGATCCCTGAGCTCAAAGCCAGAAGGAAGCCCAGAGCACCACCAGGTTTGACCTCCCAAAAGAGAGAAATCTAGTTGGGGCAGGGCTGCTTAACTCTAGGCAGACCACGCAGGTGGTAGGGAAAGGAGGGCACCTATCTAAACATCCAACTCCTAACCCTATAGTTTTCCAGCAGCCAAATGATGTACACACGAGCATCACTGCACCAGGAGCTGCCTGCTTATGGACTCCTGCAAGCCTGGTGCACAACTGAACATGCTTGAAAACCTCCTGGCTCACAGTCTGTCATGGACTATTTTACTTCCCCCAATACACTAACCTCCAGCATGGCAGCTTTCGCTGGATTGGGCTCAGGATGCTTAATCACACCTAAATAATCAGATTGTCCGATCAGGATTCCACCCTAGATTGCACATACAAGAAAACCACTTCAGCAGGCCAAAGGGAACCCACAACTCGGCATGGAAGAAACAAAGAGGTACCCCCAAGCAGATCTGGGGGAGATAGCTAAATGTTCCCAGAGCCAGGGGGATGTTGGAAACGTTACAGTATCTTCCTTTGTCTTCAGGGTATCCCGAAGTGTGTTGCCGACAAGAAGGTAGGCCGGTCAAAACACCCTTTAATGACTTGGGGTCACATGGCGAGAAGTGAGCTGGTGTGTGTGGGGGGTCTTCCCCGAGAGCCCAATCAGAGCACATCTTTGGGATCCCGGGCCTCAGTCGCAGATGTCTCTTACCGCCTCCAGCGGATGAGGGTATGAGGTGACTTAGGGGGGACGAAAGCTCTCCCGCCCCTGCTGACAGCGGCGGCGAGGGTGCGGGCAGCACCGAGCACCCCCAGCCCTCCTCACCTGCAGGCCCGCAGCGCCCCTTGCCCTCCCGGCCCACCGCCCGCCCTCCGCCCCCCACCGCCCCGCAGCCGCGCCCCGGGCTCCACCTCGCGGCTGAAGGCCAGCTTGGCGGCGGCGGCGGCCAGGGCCCCGAAAGCGCCCGCGCACATGCAGTTGAACACGCCCCAGAAGCGGCGCCGCATCGCGCCGGCCTGCAGGTGTGCGGGGAAGTCGGCGTGAGCTTCGGGAAAGCAGCGCGCAGTCCCCGGGGAACTAGGGGGCTCGGCCATACTGTGACCGCCGACGGGACGCCGTGGAACCCAAGAGCTCCCGGGCCGAACGCGCGCCGCGAGTGGGCGACGGCCTCACGTGACATGGTGCGCACGTGACCCAGGCGGCCAATCAGACGCCGCCAGGGCGGGGCAAAGGCGGGGCTGTAAGAGCCACGCCCCCAGGTTTAGGCTTGGGCTGGACACCCTGGAGCTCAAAGGGGTATGGGAGAGGGCTGAGGCTAGCGCCATAGCACTGTGGTTGTTGTCAAGTGTCAGAACTTTCAATCATTCCTTACCGCCTGGTGGCATTAGTTCTGGCCCCACACCCGGAACTTGTTAAAAATGCCGATTCCCAGGCCCTGAGCTCATCGCATCAAAATTTAAAATGACCAAAGTAGCCCAAGCTGCACCTTTCAATGGGAAAGTGCCTTGACAACAGGGTGCTGGACACCTCCGGATTCCGTGGGAAGATCTAGTTGGTGCTTCCACAAAAGCCACAAAGTTCACTGGAGGAAATATAATACGAAAATAGATTTCTGAGGCAGAGCGATCATCCTGTGGGTAAGGTTGGATTCCTGGCACCACTTATGGTCTCCCTAGCCCCACCAGGAGTTACCTGTGAGGACAGAGCTAAGAGTAAGTCCTGAACACTGCCCAAGACAAAAGAAAATGTTCTTTGACTTTATAAGCCATAAAATCAACCCGTTTAAAATTTAAATACTTTTTACTATTTATAGTTGTATAATTATCACCATAAACTGGATTTAAAACATTTCCACTTGGGACCAGAGATAGAGTACATAGGGCAGGGTGCTTGCCTTGCACACAGCTGACAGGGGTTCAATCCCCAGCATCCTATATGGTTTCCTGAGCACCGTCAGGGGTGACTGCTAAGTGCAAAGGCAGGAGTAATCCCTGAGCCAAGTGTGGCCAAAAAACAACAAAAAATAAAATATTTTCATCCATCTATTGAAAGTTTCCTTGTGCTATATTGTCATTTTTTATCCTTATCAAACAACCAACAATTTCATTTCTAACTATAATTAGCCAAGCCACTTTTTCCTAATGATCAATGGTAACTATTTCTGCATTTTAAAGAAATATCATTCAACAACATGGCAGAGCCTGACAAGCTGCCCGTGGCATTTTCAACATGCCAAAAATAGTAACAATAATGGGTCTCATTCCCCTGACCCTGAAAGAGCCTCCAATACAGCAATGCTGAGAAAGACAGTAAGGAGAGGCTGTTAAAATCTCAGGGCTAGATATCACCTCACACCACAGAGACCAGCCCACATCCAAAAGAACAAAAGCAACCAGTGTCGGCGCGAATGTGGCAGGAAAGGGACCCTCCTTCACTGCTGGTGGGAATGCCGACTGGTTCAGCCCTTTTGGAAAACAGCATGGACTATTCTCAAAAAATTAGAAATTGAGCTCTCATTTGACCCAGCAATACCACTCCTGGGAATATATCCCAGAGAGGCAAAAAAGTATAGCTGACATGACATCTGCACTTTTTTGTTCATTGCAGCACTGTTTACAACAGCCAGAATTTGGAAAAAAAACCTGAGTGCCCAAGAACAGATGACTGGCTAAAGAAACTTTCCTACATCTACACAATGGAGTACTATGTAGCTGTTAGAAAAGATGAAGTCATGAAATTTACATACAAGTGTTACTACACGGAAAGTATCATGCTAAGCAAAATAAGTCAGATAGAGGGACAGACATAGAAAGATTGCATTCATCTGGGGAACATAAAGTAACATGTGGGAAGCCAAGAGCCCTCTCATAGACCCTGGCCGTGGTTCCCATGTTAGGGACATTGGTGACAGTCTCCCAGGGACTTCCTGACCTCAGCGGATGCCTGATCCATAGCCACATACATCAGGCTGACAGTTATCTTATCTGGCCTTATCCACAGTGACCTCCAGGATGCATCTACTACCATAACACCCTTTGATATACAAATGTTTACCTTGAATGCTATGTAAAACTCTTGTTGCTAACCTTACCATGTATGGTTATATTGCTTCTGCTTGTGATTGGGCTATCCCAGACCCTATATAAACAGCCTGTATCCCTCAATAAAGCCTGTCCCTTTTTCTGTTTCTAAACTGTACTCTGTCTCTTGTGTTCATTCGAATGGTCCCTCCTTGCACCATTGGATCAATCTTTGGGCCACCTCCGTGGGCCGGAGAGTGGTTAGTGGGACCCCCGCAGTAACAAAATAGGAGACTAACACCCAAGAATAGTTGAGATAAGTAACAGGAGGTTTACTCCATGGCTTGGAGGCCAGCCTCACATGTTAGTGGAAAAGGCAGCTCAGATAGAGAAGGGAGCACCAAATAAAGGGTGTTGGGCGGATCCTCCCAGGATGGGAGATGCATGCTTAAAGTAGACTATAGACCAAACATGATTGTGGCCACTCAGTGCCTCTTTCGTAAACCACAGCACCCAAAAGGAGAGAGAGAACAAAAGGGAATGCCCTACCACAGAGGCAGGGGGGATGGAGGGGATGGGGGGTGGGAGGGACACTGGGACCTGTGGTGGTGGAAAATGGGCTCTGGTGGAGGGATGGGTATTTGATCATTGTATAACTGAAACCCAAGTACAAAAGTTTGTAAGTCTACAACTGTACCTCATGGTGTTTCACTAATAAAAATCTAAAAAAAAAAAATCCTCAGTGCTGGGACAAATGGAGACATTACCGGCGCCCACTCGAGTAAATTGATGAACAACAGGATGACAGAGAGACAGTGATACAGTGATTCATTCAACAAAATGACAAACTGATACGAGCTAAGTGAAAGAAGCCAAACACAAGATTGCACTGATTATTTGGGGATAGAAAATATTTCACATCATATGCTACACACCAATACTTAAGAGCCGAGTTCCAATGCCCACAGAAAGGCTAATGGAATGTGGCACATACATGCATACTATGGTAATTATTCACCAAAAAGGCAGGAAGTGCTCAAAGTTCCTGGAGGGCAGGGGGTTTGGTTTGCTTTGTTCACTGATGATCAGCTCCTGGCTTGCTGCAGCTACTCAGTATACAAACGACAATCAGATGAATGAACAAAGTAATTCACTTTATTGTTTTTTGAAAAATGTTTACATTTTAAAAAATGATCATATTTACAAACATAAAAAATGCTTACAAGACTACTTTTATGAACACAAAGTAGGAACACTAAGTAGGAACACATAAACACGCCATAGTAATAAGTTTGTTTTTCCTATAGGCTACACAATCAGGCATTAGTTAATCTCTCTGCAAGTTCTGGAAGGAAGCATATGTAGAGCTTTTAATCCAAGGTTCAAAGGTGATCACGATACTATCTAAGGGCAAAATTCCTGGCCAACATCCACTGTAAACCTTAGCTACATAAAGGCTTTTGATCTGAAAGGCAAAGAGTTTTCCCCGATATTTACAGCAGATTCCAGCCTTGAAATAGAGCAGTCACCTCTCAACACACTGCTGGCTACCACAAAGTACAGGTACAGACAGGGATGCAGGACATCCATCAGGGGAGACCACTCTGCTCAGCCAGATCACCGCCCATAATTCAGCGCTGGTAAGTGCATTAGTAAGTCTTCCTTTGACAAGAAGGAAAGAAATTCTCCAAACAGGCTGATACCTCGGAGCTGATAATGATCCTATGGCTCATTTCTATTCTTTTCTTTTAAAATTACATTTTCAGCACGCAACTTTTCTGTCTCCTGAGGAGTGATTTTTTTAAAAAAAGGAAAAGAAAGAAAAATTAGGTCTAATTCTTACAGGCAGAGAGGAAGAGTTACGTGTAAGCATTCATTAAACTTATCTTTCAAAGTCACAGCAGCTTTCAATTTCTAAACTACTTAACATTAACAAGAATTTGAAGTGTATCTCTGACTCAAACTTGGAATTTTTTTTTTTCCTTTTTAGGTCACACCTGGCGATGCACAAGGGGTTACTCCTGGCTCTGCACTCAGGAGTTACTCCTGGCGGTGCTCAGGGGACCATATGGGATGCTGGGAATTGAACCCAGGTCGGTCGTGTACATGGCAAGCACCCTACCCGCTGTGCTCTTTCTCCAGCCCCCACAAACTTGGAATTTTTAAATCCAGTTAAGTTCCTTGATAACAGCAAGGCTTCAAAAACAAATAAAATTTTAATGGATCACTTTAAAACGTGAAAGAATTTATTCAGACCAATACTCCTGCTTTACCTCAGTCAGTCTGACATTTTCCTTCTTCAGTCGTACCACATACTGAATCTTCTGCTGTAGGTTTTGGTGACCAACTAACTTGCCGTTTTCCTCAGCAAGAAATTCCACCTGCTTCCTTAACATTTCCAGCTCCTGCAGGTAAATCAGCCCAGGGAATGGAAAATACACTTTTAGTTTTTCATTTACATTAACGTAATTCCCTGCCTTCCGAAAGCACAGAAAGCAAGAAACAGAGTTCAGCTTCAAGCCCTTACGATCACACATCTCCAGGTGTGCTAGAATGTCACAAATGTCTTAACTCTCTGGTTCTGTTAACTCATGGACAAAACCAACAAATAAACGCACCTTGGACATTCTCTCCTTTTCTTCATACAGTTCTTCCAACTTTGATCTCAGCTGTTCCTTTTCTTGGAATGTTTTAGATTCTAAACACCTGGTTCGTTCAACTTCCTCACTCATTCTAAAGCAGTCCCTATCTTTGTTCAGAAGAGCACTCTGGACTTCTTCTAGGCTAAAAAAATAAGTATACGTGACTTTATGGAAATTCACAGGAACATAATTATAAACCAGTACTCAAGACATTTTCCACCAGAATCGTGATTTGAAAGTGTCTTCTGCTATTGACTGAATAGGAAAATAGAAAGAACAACAAACAATGCCCTTTTAAGTTGCTTTATGTAAGACTTCCATCTTGACAAACTTCTCAAACTTCCTGTTTTTATGCCACACCCAACGATGCACAGATGTTACTCCCAACTCATTGTTCAGGGGACCATGGAATGCTGGCGACCTGACTTCAATCCCTGGCATCACACACGATCCCCCAAATCCTGCCGGGGGTGATACTTGAGCACAGAGCCAGGAGTAAGCCCGAGCACAGCCAGTGTGGCCCCCCACAAAAAAAAAAAAAAAAAAAAAAAAAAAAAAACAAGGTTAAGACCAAGGGGCCAGAGTGATAATACAGCAAGGAGGGCATTTGCCTTGTATGTGGCGGACCCAAGTTTGATCCCCAGCATACCATATGGTCGTCGGAGAACCACCAGAAGTAATTCCTGAGTGCAGAGCCAGGAGTAACCCTGAGCAACGTTTTGAGTACAAAGCCCTTTAAGCAATAACCCCCAACTTCAATGTGGTATTTAAGTAAAATAATTTTGTAAGCATGTGTTATATGCACATAGTATTACAGAAGGATAAGTTATTTACCATGTGGATTTAACTTTCCTTAGAGGAGAATTTATTTATTATTATTATTATTATTTTTTTGCTTTTTGGGTCACATCTGGCGATGCTCAGGGGTTACTCCTGGTTCTGCACTCAGGAATTACTCCTGGCGGTGCTCAGGGGACCATATGGGATGCTGGGAATCGAACCTGGCTTGGCTGCGTGCAAGGCAAACGCCCTACCTTAGAAGAGAACTTAAATAAAGATCATTGAGAACTTGAATTACAAAACAGGATACTTACTCTGCTTTCACTTTCAGCATTTCTTCAATCAACTTATTCTATAATAAAAAAAAAATTTTAAGGTTGATTTTAGTTCTTTAGTTCAAAAAAGATTTTTTAAAAAGATTGAAAATAACTACTCTTCCTCATGGTAATAATTAAACCAATATCCTTTTTACAATCCCAGGTGTACCCCACCCACCCCCCAAGTCAATGTAAATGGCTTCAAGTCATTTCACAGTTCCTTCCAAATGGGCAGCTTTGTGTGGAGATGCTGAGCACAGACTGTTTATCAGTTATTAGCATCACCATTCACTATGTCAAAATAGAGGTGGCTTATCAAATGGGAATACTAAAAAAAGATTTCTAAATAACTTCTAAAATACATAGTCAGGGTCAGAGTGATAATACAGTGGGAAAGGTGTTTGTCTTGCATGTAGTCAAACTGATTCAATCCCTGGCATTCCATATGGTCCCTGAGCACCACAGGAGTAATTCCTGAGTGCAGAGCCAGGAGTAACTCAAGTATTGGGTGTGACCCAAAAAACAAAAACTAAATAAATTTTTTAAAATACATAGCCATAAATGCTAAATATAATCTACATTCTTGGATGAAAAATATAGAAACAGTTATACTTTTAAAAAAATCATACTTTAGCAAGTTTTTCTTTCATAACTTCTTGTTCATTCCTCAGCTGTTGATAATCTGGATGATTCTGTTCACTGCAGATTAGGAACGAAAGACGAGAAGTACTGTCAACTACATTCAAGTATTAATATCATCCCTAATATATACACCAACGTTATACCTAGTATACACAGCAATGCCAAGTTGTAGAAAAGAAAAAGCTAACTCATTCCACTAAATTGGCACAGTTGATAAATGTGATACATAAAGATAAAATAAAACGTCCAGAATTCAGAATTCTTCCCATACAAAAGTGAGATGAGCAAAACTGGAGAATCTTAAAACAAGGCTTGGTTGAAAGTAAGTAGAAACTTTGTTAAGAGCAATGCCATCTGAGATCAACGTGAGCAAAGCCGGACTTCTGAAGAGGAAGGCCAAGAAGTCTGGTGTGAAGATAACAGTGGTCACCTCTGGAGGTAGGCGACTCCCTCTGCCTGGTCTGGCCCCGGAGCCCGTTACCCCCTGCCCCTGCCTGAGTTTCACAGTTGGCAATTTTCTGATGAGTGGCTTCCCAAGCAACACCAGACCTACCTATTCTACCCACTACATTTACAACTGCCCTTGGAGTGACTCTCCACTGACATGCTGTCGGCAGCACTTTATATGGAGGTTCAGTCTATAAAGCACCTGCAGGAGAGACCATTCCCCTTCCTTTATTCTGAGGAAATTGAGACACTAACCATTCAAAAATATGTGCCCACATATTTTTCAATGGTTAGTGAAAAATGCCAGACACAGGAGATAGTCTGGGTGTCCCTGCCACTAGAAAACTGCCTTCTCTAAACCCAACACACACATAATGTTTGGAAACCCCTGCCCAGGAGTCCAAGGATTGTAGGAAAGCATCCCTTTTCTATTTTTGTTTTGTTCTAGGGCCACACCCTCTGGGGTGCAGGGGACTACACGGGATGCCCGGGATACAACCTGAGCTGGCCTACTGCAAGACCTGTCCACTGTACTGTGTCTCCAGCCCCAAATCTCTCCTTTTCTGTAAGAGCTCATGGACCTGGTCGCACTGACATGTCTGCTCCTTGTCTTCTCTTTCCTGACAGTCTGGTTCCTTCCCCGAGGTCTGCACCAACATGCAGGCTAGGGGGCCTAGGCAGGCAGGACCCGACTGCCTTATTCTCCCATTCTGGAGAAATCAATGACCACATTAGACTGGCCACACAAGCCACGGAAAGAGTCTCCTGGGGAAGTGGGAAACACAACACATACAAGCTGACCTCGATTCCACCTCACTCACTGGAGCCCTCTACCCCTGCAGCCCAGACTCCAGCCCATTCTCACCTGCTCTCCTCTTTCCTTTTAATAGCATCCAGCTGGCCCTGTAGAAGCCAGTTCTTCTCTCTCAACTGTTCGGCTTCTAGGCGGAGGTTTTCCATTTCACACAACTGTTCCTAGTGACACATCAAATCACATCCTTTCAGAAAATGACATTTAGTCCAAGAAGGTGAGTGGGGTAAGTACATCTGTGTCCATTTTTCCCTGGCACAGAACACTACACTGCACATCAAAGGATGAAAAGCTGACCCAGGGGGCAGAGGTGTTGCTCCGTGGGAAGTGTATGTCTTGCCTGTGTAAAGGTCGGGCCTGTGCGAGGCCTGGCCTATGTGAGGGCCTGCATTTGATCCCGCTGCTTCAGAAACCACATCAAGACCATGTCTAGCTCTCAAGGACCGGAAATTTTGATTCATTTTTATACACTGTGTATTAATAGTCTCTTTTCAGTATTGCACAATTTCTTCTGTACGGGAAATGATGATGAAAGTCTTACTTTGGTAATTTGATTCTTAGAAGATTTTCATTAAAAAACTAAAAACAAAACACAATTCACTCACTACAGCTCATTCTTCAGAATACTTAACTGAACTTGAAAACCAAGAGTAAATGCTTCCAGAAAAAAATGTTCGCCCACAATGAGTGTCCTCCCTGGTCCCACACCCCTCAACCCCTGCAACAATCTTCTTGTCGATTATTCAATTTATTTTAACCTAACCCAACTTCTCCTAAGTTATGCTGGTTTGGATAACAGCCACATTCCGAAGGTAGCAGCATACTGGGAGCTGCCTTAAATTGAAAGGCCAGGAGTGGGGCCGGGAAGGTAAGGGGATTAGGGCACCCAACCCCCTCAATCTCTGGCACACATGGCTTTCCCACTGAGACCTGGTATCTGGGCTCTGATGAGTCATTATGTTCTGGAGCAGAAACTGCAGAACAATGACCACACAAGCTCAGTGCACTCCTCTGTGGGACACCGCATCTTCCCTGCCATGCCCCCTTGCCCCCCAACACTTCAGGGATGACTTCACCCACCTCCCCAAAGACCTGGGTTTGAGAAAGGTGTTCTGTTTTTGCTTTTGTTTTGCTATGGGTGTGGGAAACAGGTTAAGGAGTGAGGATCATTCCACTCAACCAGACTGTCAGCCGTAGTCGGCACTGCACGGGAGATCAAATGCAGTGCCAGGGATCGAATCAGGGCAAGGCAAGTGCTTGATGCCCAGTACCTCTCTCTGGCCACTGGGGAAGTATTTTTCACTATCAGACAAAATCAAGTCTTTTACATAGAGTTCCTACAAATCAATTTTTTTTTCTTTTAAAAAAGGTCACCCATTTTTTGGTTTAGTAAATAGAAAAATTTACTATTTTTCTATTGAAGAATTCATAGAAATTTTTTCGGAAAACCAAGATTTCCACGCCTAACAAGAGAAATACAAACTAAGAAGCACAATGACCTAACATGTTTAGAACTGCTGGACAGCACTGTGAGGTGAGGTAAAGGAGCAGCCCTCTACTGATGAAGCGGAAATTGGTCCTGCCTGCATGATCTGATTCCTGTGTGTGAAAAACAAAGGGGACAGGGATCCACACTCACCAAAACGCTCTGGAGATCGCGTCAGACACGGACTCCAGGACCAGGCTCTGGGTCAGCAAATGGGGGAGCTGAGACCAGCAGCCTGGGGAAGATTTTCCTGTCTTACCTTGTCTTCGGGATTTTGTGCTTTTTCAATTATGAATTCTCAATAAAAATGAAAACACTGCTTATTCAGAAATTTCAGTCCAAGGGCAGGGAGGTGGCTCCCAGGGGAGACGAGAAACTTCACAGGCACAGGTCCCGGGTTTGAGACCCAGCTCTGCATTGCTGGGGTACGCCCAATTCTCCAGCTGCACCGCCAAGCTGAGTCTCATCTGGTGTGGCCCCTACCACTGCTGGGAAGCACCATCCACTGCTTGCCCCATTTTATTTATTGGAAAAATTACCTTTATTCTGAGGATTTCAGCATTTTTCACTTCTCTCTCTTCATTTAGCTTTGTTACAAGGTGTTGCAACGAAATCTTAGAAGCTCTTCCATCTTCTATCTCTTGTTCTTGTGTTTCAAGCAGTTTTGCCAAATGTGCTTGAAAATGAGGCGGTGTTTTAGGGCTCTAAAATAAAAATCAAACATTCTCCAAATATTCATTAAGTCATGTTAGAAGCATTTCACTTTAAATACTTATGGTAAGCAATAGAAATTAGTCAAGCTACTTAGTTTATTATTCTAATTCTTGACCAAGTCAAACAGAGGATGACAGATAACATTTTTTTTAATCAAGTGAAAAGCAGAAAAGATATTCGTGAAAAGCATTTTTCAGTAGACTTCAGCAATTTTCAAACATTTATCACTCACAAAACTATTTCTCTGAAATGCGCTTTACATATAAAAGTGGAAAATACCTGGGGATACTCAGCAGAATCCATTACATATTCTAGTTGCCTCATTTTAGAGTTATATTCATTCTTTATCTGTTCTACTTCCTTGTCTTTTTGGCTTAGCTGGGAAAATTGAACAGAGATATGGATGCAAGTTAGAAAAGGAAATGCAGCACAGGCTCAATCAGAACAAGCAAGCTTCCATGAGATATTTATTTTTCAGAAACAGATTAACTTAAAAAGGAGTAAAATAGTAAAACAAAATCGTAAGATTTTTATTTTGTTTTGTGGATTTGGAGTCACAGCCACTGCTCAGAAGCTACTCGCTCTGTGCTCTGGAGTCACTCCTGGCAGTGGTCCTGGGGATGGACCTGGCCTCCTGCATGAAAAGCATGCTCGCCACTCTGCGGCTGTGTCTCTGGCCCAACCACGGCAATTTAAGTTTGTTTATTTTGGTTTGGGGGCCACACCAGCGATGTTCGGGGCTTACTCCTGGCTCTGTACTCAGAGACCACTCCTGGCATAGCTCAGGGTCCAAATGGAGTACCGGGCATCAAAGCTGGGCCAGGCATGTGCAAGGGTAGTGCCTTACCCGCTGTACTATCTCTCTGGGGACCATGTCAATTTTTAAAGAAATAAGTTGTAAAAACTGGAGTTGCCATTCATGTCATCTACCTTAGGACAGAGGTAAAAAGTAAATGCTTAGCAATTATGCAGCTCTAATTCCTCTTGCCCCTTTTGCCTCCGTCCTGACCACGTGTCCGTGCACCTCACCTCCTGCCGAAGTTCCTGGACCAGAGTTTCTTTCTTGCTCAGCTCCTCCTGTGCCGCCTGCATTAGCCCCGAGTGCTTTTTGGAGGCCTCGGTGAGCAGGTTCAGTTGTTCCGTGACATGAGCCAGGTCCTCACAAAGCATATCCCTCTGAAGGATTACAATAACCATAAAACAATTTAACTAGGGTTCTATAATAAGGATTCACAAAAAATATTAGGTATGGTTTTCAAAAGCTAATTTATTTTTTGGCGGGGAGCAAACCTGGAGGTGCTCAGGAATCACTCCTGGTGGGGCTCAGGGGACCATACACAGTATCAGCGGGATCCAATCAAGTTCAGCTTTGTGCAAGGCAAGCACTTTTCTTTTTTTGCTTTTTGGGTCACACCCGGCGATACACAAGGGTTACTCCTGGCTCTGCACTCAGGAATTACCCCTGGCGGTGCTTGGTGGACCATATGGAATGCTGGGAATTGAACCTGGGTCGGTCGCGTGCAAGGAAAACGCCCTACCTGCTGTGCTATCACTCCAGCCCCAAGGCAAGCACTTTTTAACCCCTATAGTACAGTTTCAGTTCCCTGAAAGATTATTATTTTGTTTTGGGGCCACACTTGGCAGGCTCAGGGGACCATATGGGATGCTGTGGATCGAACTCAGGTCAGCTGCATGCAAGCCAAGTGCCTTACTGCTGTACTATCTCTCCAGTTATCTGAAAGGTTAGTTTTTAGGTAAAAACTTGTTTTTTTTTCTGGCAGAATACATGTACTTTAAGACAAATTAAGCAGTTGGTAGTTAAGTGAGATAGTCAAGAGATCAATATTACAGTAAATAGTCTGTGTAACCTAATCTAACTGCATGCTCCCCTCCACTTCCCCAGAATCAAAAGGCTTATCTGTCTTTCCTTCGGGAAATCAAAGCACAGGTCTCTAGCACTGTTGAGTGCCTCAGTCAGCTGGGAACGACCAGACTATGATATACTGTTATAAGGCATCCAAATTTCAGGGAGAATAACCAATGGAAAGGGCAGAGGACTCAATTCTGGTAGGCTGTACACACAATTCCTGTTTTGTCCGCAGCATATATAATCTCTACCAAATCAGAGAACAACTGCTTGCTTTAACTATTTAAAAGGCACTCACACATTTGCATATATGTACACTCCAGTATGCAAATACACATCACTTGATGCAGCACAACACAGTACTACACACTCATGCTTATCACATCAGCCTCATCTTCACTTCAGCAGTAACTCTACTTCACAGCCCAGTTGTCTCAGAAATTGACCCATCACCAAATGTTTTGGCATGCTGGCTGATTAGGTATTTCCTACCACCTGCACTTAATTCTCAGCTCTATTATTTCTTAACTCCGCCCCCGCCCCACTGTTGCTGCTGTCACTGTCACAATGAGCAGGGGCCGTGTAAAGGCCTGGTTGTTGGTGTCCACAGGTGCTCACAAAGGTCATGGCTGCAGTGCCCACAGATGCTGGTCACGGTGCCCACTGGCTCTTCAAGTTGTGGTACTCTGTGTGGTACTCACACTTCAGACTGCAGTTCCAACCCAGGACGGCCGATGTTGGAACTGCTCAGCATGGTGGGCCGCTGGGCACTTGGATTTGTCCAGGAGGGCTCTGTGGCCCCATGCTATACCTCTCGGCCTTTCCAGTCTAAATTATTTCTTCAGGCTAAATTTCCAAAAGAGGAAGGCTAAGTAGAAGACTGAAGGCTTTGTTTCCAGAGCACCTCCCCAAAGAATGAATTTAAACAGAAGTTTGATCTTCTCTAAATATCTGTACTTTGATCTTCTCTGAATACTTTGTTCTTCTCTGTACTTTGATCTTCTCAGAATATCTGCTCGTTGAAACAGTTATCCCTTGTATGATCTTTAAATATTGCTCTTATTGCAGTAAAATTTTTTTAGGGGTTGATACCTGACTAGGCTCATAGGCATTTTTGATTCTACATCATATTACAGATCACCACTGTCAAATGTGGGCCTGCCACATTGCTCGGCTCTGTCATCCACAAGAACCTGAGGCTCATCTTCTCTTCTGCCTCGACCAGACTATGAAGAGGACGGTATCACTGTGTGGTTTCTGAGAGACAGCTGATGCTAAAGAACCTTCCCAACACACAGAAACCAGTGTCTCCATCTCAGCAGTGGTACCAGACTGGCCATTCCCGACCGTGCCCCTGGTCGCAGATACTCTACACACACCCTGAGCTGCCAAGTTCTGTTCAAATACTCTCTCCTCAGAGAAGTGCTTGGAATCCCCCAGGTATGACAATCACCTCCCTCCTATACTTTCATATTCTTACATCACTATAATAGTTATTTCTTAAATTGGATGGTGTAATTTGAGGCAAAGATTTCCATTTTTCTCTCATTCCCAAATGCCAATCCAAGTATAGGTTTTAGAGTATTTGAATTCAATAAAGATTTGCCATTAGGAAAACCTTATTTCTGAAGCAAGTGCAGAGCAGTATATCTATTGGGTCACCATTAAGAAAATTGGCTGGCGGAGCAGAAAATTAGCTGGTAAAGGTAGGGATGGACCAACCTTTCCTGTCTCCCTGCCCCCTTGGGGTCAGCTGAAATGACCATGAACTGCTTCCAGGTGTGATTTAAGATCGTCACTGGCCTTGATCCAGAGATTCACAAATGAACTGCAAAATGAATTAGCTTCCTACAGAGATGTCTCCAGACCCCAATCATTTACAATTTTAGAATTCCAGGAGCACTTGCCCACAAAAGTGGCTGTACGACCTCTCATGATATTCGTAACAAGCAATAAAAAATAATTATCTAGCATCTGCCTGTAGCAGGCAGGCTTGAATGGTTGTGGGAAAATTCAAAATAATGGTGATGGGAAGGTGTAATGGTAGTGGGATTGGTGTTGAAATACTGAATGTAATCAATTAATGGTGAACAACCTTATGAAAATAAAATTTAAAAATTAAAAAAAAAGAAAGAAGGCAACATAAGTTATTTAGTTTGCTGAAAATACCTAGAAAGAATTCATGAAAAGGAACATATAATATATATACATATATACACATATATATAGCTTTACATTCCTTCCATCATTTAACAATATTGATTAGTTTTTAAAAATTTTAAATGATAAATTTATAACCATTAAAAAAACCTTAAGATAGTAAATACACGGGACAGGTAGACTGCTCAATAGTTGGAAGCCTGCCTCATGAGCAAAGGGAAAAGGCAGCTGGAATAGAGAAGGGATCACTAAGAAAATGATGACTGAAGGAACCGGTCAAGATGGGAGATGTGTGCAGAAAGTAGATAAAGGACAAAACATGGTAACCTCTCAGTGTCCGTATTGCAAATAATAATGCCCAAAAGTAGAGAGAGATTATGGGGAATATTGTCTGCCATGGAGGCAGGGGGAGGGTGGGAAAGGGGGGGTATACTGGGGATATTGGTGGTGAGGAATATGCACTGGTGGAGGGATGGGTGTTTGATAACTGTGTGATTTGTAACCCAAACATTAAAGATTGTAACTATCTCACAGTGATTCAATAAAACTTTAAATAAAATAAAACCTTAAAACCTATTCATCTCTGTCTGGAAGAGCCTATTCTGCAAAGTCCAAATTCATGAGGGCATGTTGCTCAAACAACATAAAACAAACAAACAAACAAACAAAAAAACTACTTTAGCTAACATACAAGAGGCAAACCCTGAGATATTTGATAACCAGCACTTTCACACTGCCAAGACTACATCTGAGTCAATGCACTTTCTACTGTGCCCCCTTTTGAAAAAAGGATCCTTCGTAGGAACTTACCATGCTGCAGGAACAGAATAAAAATATATGAACTTATAACTGTACCTCATGGTTTTTCACTAATAAAAAAAGAAAAAATATATATATGAACACCATAAAGGTAAAGGTAAAAGCCCTCCCATTGTTCGTCGATTTGCTCGAGCAGGCCCAGTAACGTCTCCATTGGAGACTTTGTTGTTACTGTGTTTGGCATATCAAATACGTCACGGGGAGCTTGCCAGGCTCTGCCGTGCGGGCGAGATACTCTCGGGACACCATAATCTCTACAAATTTTCTTACTATCATTTTCTAATTACTCTCAGAAAAATGGCTCTGATTATTATTTATTCCCTTAAAAGTCCTTCATTTCTTTAGTAATAACTTTCATATACACTTAGACACAGTGATAATTTACAAAGTAAAACAAGAGTCATGATCTGTTAACATTTACCTCTATATCCTCAGAGAATATTCTCACTCTTAGGGTCTCTTTCAGGTCCAGGATCTCCGTTTCCTGTTTCTTAACCAACTCTTTGCTCTCCTCTTTGTCAGTCAAAGCCACGTTGTATTTGCACTGCAGAGAACAAGTCATGACACAAAAGCTGTTCTGGCTTGATGACTGTTCACAGACTGAAATGATGTTGAGTCTGAAGGGGGAGGGGAATGTGCAACTCCCACAGGTACAGTAACAAACCCCTGAGTCTTGACAACTTTATCAGCACACTGCCTTCAGAATACCTATGGGGTGCCACGAGTTCTGAGGCTGGGGAACAAGGGGCAGTGACAGAAACCTTCATCGTGACCCAAGGGAAGGTAGAAGCAGTAACGTTTAACTATATGCAAGAGAAATAAGTACTTTAGGAAACTAAAAAGTACAATGAAGGAAAAAATTCTGTATTGGCATTTCTAAATGGACCTAAATAATTTTTTTTTAAATATTGAAGCAACTAGGGAACACCAGATAAACTTAGCTGCCACAGGCAGCAACTGCTGTTTTGGCTTCAATTTGACCAACCACTCCTACATGAAGGACCCAGTACTGGGCCCAAGAGAGTAAAATCTGGAGACACAGTAGCTAGTGCTTCCTCTGGAGATGCACCCAGAGGGCTGGCATGGCGAGATCCAAATATTACACAGATACAGAAATCTGGTGCGCTTGCACTAGTATTTCCAAACCTTTTGAACACAGACTCGGTTTTCTAATGGAGCCTGTGACATGTACTTCATCCTCAAATGTATTATCTGGTCAGAAGCAGTACTTACATTAACATCCTTCAGTTCTTGTTTCAGGGCATCTATTGTTTCTGCTTTCTCACAGACAGATGCTCGCAGCTCCTGAATCTGGCTCATGAGGTCAGCTAAAACTTCCTGATGAGTAAAGAAAGCTATTACTCCCAGTGACTCTTAGGCTAGGGCTCAGGATCATGGCTGAGGGATAAAGTGTCTGCCTATCATATGGGGGGTGAGTCAGACCCCTGGTACTGTCCCACACCATGGTATTTGATCACTGCCCCACACAAAAACATGTGATGAGACCTCTGTTACATCCCAAACAGGTGTATGTGAGCAACAGAAATAAATGTGGGATTCCTGGGCATTGAGTAACAATAAAAAGATGAATAAATGGAAAGCAAATGTTGGTAAAAAAACGTTTTTGCTCAAGTTTTTTTTGGAGCCTGCAAACCACTCCTGTCTGTGTTCAAGGAACTATATATCACTGTCATCCCGTTGTTTGTTACTCAGGCGCCAGTAACGTCTCTATTAACATCTCTATTGGTCCCAGCCCTGAGATTTTAGCAGCCTCTCCTTACTCGTCTTTCCCAACTATTGGAGGGCTCTTTCAGGGTCTGGGGAATGAGACCTGTTATAGTTACTGGTTTTGGCATATTGAACACGCCACGGGGAGCTTGCCAGGCTCTGACCGTGTGGGCGGGATACTCTCGGTAGCTTGCCGGGCTCTCTGAGAGGCATATATATATATGGGGGTTAAAACTGGGCCTCCAACATGCAAAGGACATGCTCCAGCCTCTTGCGCTATCTCTCCAATTTCCAAAAGGATCACTTTTAGGTGTAGGGAGTGCATAGAGGCACCACACAGCAGTGCTCAGAGATTACTCTTGATTCTGTGCTCAGAGATCACTACTGGTGGGGCTTGGAGGACAGTATGGGGTGCCATGGAATCAAACCCAGGTCAGCCTCTTGCAAGATTCCCCAATTAATAGCTCTCCTGTTCCTCAACTTATATTTTAATAATTCTGTACTTGTAGTCATTTGCTTAACTTATTACAAATACTAGACATGAAGGATTTGTACCTAATTTTATTATTGTACATAAAGACTATTTTCAGTATTCTAATTAAAGTCAACCCCAGGGACTTCAGAACTTGAACCATGGGACCCAGGCGGTAAGAAAGGCAATGAGAAAGTAGCACACTTCACAGTCTGCTCAGTAGGGCAGGGTGTGTCCCGGAAACAGTGATAGAACAGTGTGTTGTGGGATAAAATAAAGAGGCATTCTCAAGCATCCATGGAAGATGAACAACAGCTGAGCACACTATGGAAATGGTGACCGCCCACTGCCCTGGAAACAGGGACTGGATCATTAAAGCAGCATATAGAGAGAGCTTTCACCTCTACTTACCTTGTCAGCATCTCTAGACTTCTCCAGAGAACTGATTACTTTTTCTGTGGCACGCAAACTCTCTTCTAGTTTCTGTACTTTAGCCGTCTACAGAAAAGTATGTTCAAAAAAATAATTAAATCATAAAATTAAACAACACATACGCATGTTTTTAAAGAAGGAAGTGCTATCTGATCTTCAAATTATACAGTATACAATAGGAGTGACTCTTGATAAATAAAAGGCTGGTTTAAAAGACAGAGATTTTGTGGTCCTAACAGGAGACCAGCAATAAATTATGGTTATAGACATCTGGGCATTAGAACAGCAAAAGCTGATAAACAATATACCCAGTTGGAGGCTCACTTTTGTATTACTCATTTTCAGCCTACAAACACTGGAAGAATTTTTAAACTAAACTTTGTCCGACTCCTCCAGTTTTAGATAGCATTCAGTACCTGCTGCTCACACTTGGTCATCTCTTTTTGTTTCTCCTGACGGACGATCTCAAGAACTTCTAAGATCTCTCTGGAAGAGAAGAATTTTCAGTCCTGATTTCATTCAAGGAATTGAGTCGATTTGTACAGAGGAGATTTTAGGCAATGCAACTGAACTTGACTTGGCACATTAGGTATTATGTTCTAGTAGGGGGTAAGAAAATTTTGGACCTGCGTGCTCAACAACTTTTTAAGAAAGCATTTTGTACCACAAGTTTCTCTTCAGAGAACTCAGTGCTCCCTAACATAACATATGCCAAATACCATAACATATGCCAAATACCATACAGAATTTGTGTATTACCTATCTTTTTGCTAAAACAAAACAGGGGATTTTTGTTCACTCTTTCCTCCAAATGTTCTGGTTTTTAGATTATCACAAAATGTTTGAACAGATGATTAGATGTTCACTGCCCATTTCCCAATGAGATTTATGTATTCACTAGATGCACCCAGTAATAACTGCTAAGACTGAGAGGAAACGTGCTCTCATAGTAAAAGCTCCGTATGTGTTCACTGAATAAACAGATTCTGAATAATCATCCTGTTGGTCAAAGCCAAGAGAGGATACGGGTGGCCAAGGAAAGAAACGTGGAGAGAGAGAGACTAAGAATAACGGCATTCATATTTAGAAACAAAGGAAAAATAAGCATAGATCAAAAATAGAACTACAAATCAGCCCCTACCTTCAACACATCATTACAAGGCATCTTAGTAAAGACAGATGATTTATTTATAGGTAGCCCTGAGTTGATCACCAGTAACTGTTACTCACTTTAAAAATTCCATAGTAAAAAAATTTAATTCACTACATAATCATTCACACAAAATAATCTAACACTCAATTCGGGCTGCATTAGAAAACTTTAGGAAATAGCAGGGCGAAAAAAAAAAAAAACCCACAAAAGGTAGCCCTGAGTTGGTCACCAGTAATTGTTACTCATTTTAAAAATTCCATAGGAAAAAAATTTAATTCACTACATAACCATTCACACAAAATAATCTAATACTCAATTTGGGCTGCATTAGAAAACTTTAGGAAATAGCAGGGAAAAACAAACTCACAAAAAACAAGATAGTGTGGTAATGTTAACCAGTTAACAGAAAATATAACTAGCACTCACTTAGAATTGTTTTCTTTATCTTCTTCAAATTGCAATAATAATTTGTTATTGCGTTCTTTTTCTGCCTCAAAAAGTTCCATCAAATTCTAAAAAACACAAAATTTTAAATGATTATTAATAGCAATATAGCCAACAAACAAGGTACACTCTATGTGGCCAACACAGAAAGCTACACCATTGGCCCTGCTGCCCAGTGCCAGTCACACAGTGCAAGTCCACTAATAAGCAATCTTTTGAGAAGGCAGCGATCAAGCCCAGGGTGTCACACCTGCAAAGAAACCATTCTACACTGAATCCCCGCAACCTTCTTCTTTTTTTTTTTTTGCTTTCTGGGTAACATCCAGCGATGCACAGGGGTTACTCCTGGCTCATGCACTCAGAAATTACTCCTGGCAGTGCTTGGGGGACCATATTGAATGCTGGGAATCGAACGCGGGTCGGCCGCGTGCAAGGCAAATGCCCTACCTGCAGTGCTATTGCTCCAGCCTCCCCCCCCCCCTCCCCCCGCAACCTTCTTAACTTACATTCAGATCAGATTTTAGATTTTCATTTTCCTTTTTGCAGTTCTGGAGATTTTTTGACAGTTGGTCAATTTCAAACTTCATTACTTCTTGTAAGTTCTCATAGGAATCCTGAAGGCAGGCTTTGCTCTCAAGAAGTTTTTCATTTTCCAGTCTTGATCAGGAAAACATTTTTACAAGGGTTATTACAAACATTAAATTTAGTTCTGCTATTCAGTTTATCTGAATGTAGTTGTTCCCATCAGTAGACTATTTCCAACCGGGAGGAGACTAAGTACTAAATTCCTAGTGATCCTGGGAAGTGTCCATGGTGTTCAAACATGGCAGCCCTCTAGGCTACAGGGCAGTGGGAAGACAGGGTGAGCATGGCAGTCTGGAGCCATAAGCTTCCTCATTCTCTCGCCCATCACAAGCTTGATTAATCCTCTGCAATAGATTAGCGATGAGACCCATTGGGAGAGTTCTAGACTAGTCACTTTAGGGACTGGCAATTAATTATTGTTTTGTTTGTCTTGTGGTTTAGGGGGTCACACTCAGCAATGCTCGGGGGCAACTCCCAGTTCTGTGCTCAGGAACTGCTCCCAGCAGTGCTCAGGGAAACAGGTGGTTTGAGGGCTCAATCTCAGGCCTCCTGTGTGCAGAGCATGAACTCAGTCCATTGAGCTCTTCTCTCCAGCCCCAGTTTAGTTAGCACTGTCGATAGCACAATCTAAGCATTCACCACATATCTTTCCTCCTAAGTGGTTTTATTTTATTAAGATTACAGGTGTAGATTGATCAAAACAGGCAGATCATTTAATTCATACACGTATTCTTTACTACTTTACACATTTTCATCCTCTTGGTCGCTTCACTAACAACCAGAGCTCAGCCAAGAGCTCTTCTTCAATCAACTGGCCTCTAAGCCTCCAAATTAGATGCGAAAGCATGTGTAAGAACGCTGCTAAAGATTTGGATCTATCTCAAAGCAAAAGTAGAAGGGGAAAATTTCCAGGTGGTACCAATCAGTGGCTAAAGCTAGACTGACATAGTAAAAACAGCGTAAAGCATATATCTTATAATACCAACTAAAACTATAGAGCAGAGAATGGTGGGGGCAGGGGAAAGAAGACTAAGATGTGCACTTGACAACATTGTCTGAGACTCAATCCAGTCTCCTTGGAACCAAAATTAGCCCTTGATGCTTCCAGTGTTGAGAGCCAATAAATTACCCTGCTGTTAATTTGTTTCAGTTGGATTTTTTTTTTTTTTTTTTGCTTTTTGGGTCACACCCGGCGATGCACAGGGGTTACTCCTGGCTCTGCACTCAGAAATCACTCCTGGCGGTGCTCAGGGGACCATATGGGATGCTGGGAATCGAACCTGGGTCGGCTGCATGCAAGGCAAACGCCCTACCTGCTGTGCTATCTCTCCAGCCCCTCAGTTGGGTTTTTAACGCTTGTATTTTAAGAAGTTCTGGACTGAAAACAAATCAGTCAACTTGAGACCGTCATAAAACAGCTCTACCTGACATTATCCAGTTGAAGCTGAACCTGCATGTGTCTCTCAGAGAGGCTGTTGAGCTCCTTCTCCTGACTGTCTCGGAATGAACTATATTCCAGTTTCATCGAAGACAGCTCCTTGTCTGCAGAATGAAGAACAACTCGCAGATCATGCACCTCACTTTCCAAAACTGTAAAAATAAAAATAAAAAATAAGTTCTTAAGTGATGTTTTTTCTACAAAGTGATTTAATCATTTAGACAGGTACTTTTGACATAACTGGCAGAAAAAGCTAATGAGATCATTTTAAATTAAATAACTTAGGTATTGAGGAACACATACCAGAAACTCCTGCTCATGGGTTTCTGGCATATGCCTGCCAAAATAAATGTTCTATCTGTTTCTGAACTGTAGCTCACTTGAGTTTCTACACTTCATCATAATGCATCACAATCTCAATATAAGGGGGAAAAGGGCTGCAGAGAGAGTACGGGGGTGGGGCGCTTCACTCACTCATAGCTGCCCATGTTTGATCCCCTGTGTCCCCACCCAGAAGTGATCCCTGACCCCGGAGCCAGGAGTAAGTCCTGAGTACTGCCAAGATGTGGCCCCAAAACAAAAGAAAAATGAATTAAAGTGTTTGTTTTTAATGACCTAATGTTTCATGTTGAAAAATCCCTTAGAAATGTGATATGATCCCTTAGAAATATGGTATCATTACAATTTTGTCTGTTTGGGGATGACAAGAAGCGGGCTTGCTCCTTGTGGTGCTCTTGGAGGAAAAGGCCGTGCCTGAGAGGGAGTCTGCACACCCTGTACGAGAAACATGAGCCCAGTCCTTTATGCACCCTCTCCAGCCTCTCCCCTACAAGACAGGCACTGTGCTCTGCTGAGGAAACTCCAATTAGAGTAAGAAATTAGTAACTTTTCTGTTTTTTTTTTTTTTTTTTTTTTTTGCTTTTTGGGTCACACCGACAATGCATAGGGAATACTCTATGCTTTGCACTCAGGAATTACCCCTAGCGGTGCTCAGGGGACTATATGGGATGCTGGGAATCGAACAAGGGTCAGCCACGTGCAAGGAAAATGCTCTACCCGCTGTACTATTGCTCCAGCCCTCTCTTTGGTTTCATTTTTTGAAGCCACACCTGGCGATGCTCAAGAATCACTCTTGGCAGTACTAAGGGGACCATATGCTGTGCCACGGATTGAACCCGGAGCTCAGAAATGCACAGGGGAAGTGCCTCTCCCACCCCAGTAACTTTTTTTTTTTTTCATTTTTATAGGCTGGGAGCGAAATGAATAGAGACATACCTTCTACCCAATCATCTCTCCCAGACCTTGTCTTAATGTCCCAAAGTCTTATTACTAGAACAGGGAAGCAGCCCTGAACTAGGCTCAACGCTTTGGTTCCCAGTAACTTTTTAGATTAAAACAGCTGGGTTGTTCTGTTTCACTTGCTTTGTTGTTTTATCACTTTACAAGTTACTGCACGTACTTTCAAGGAGGAGTATTGGAAATGACCCTCCCTCATCTATGAACACATACACATATTCAAGACACTTCATTATCAAAGTAGCATTAAAGCATTCAACATATTTGCATCTGTGTTTGTGACCAGTCCAAGAGAAAAATCCTCCTTTATGATATATTACCATTGCTACTGACAGCAAACTTAAAAGGATGAAATAATAATAACCAACCAAAACCTATGGCTCACTGTGAGTTCTATGTGGAAGACACCAGGTTACAAACTCACTAAAATAACAAGGCTCTCAGTTGTTCCAACTTACAGTCCTTCTTGGTTTGAGTGTCCTGAAGCTGCTTTTCAAGAAGATTCAATTGGGAGAGATGTTCTTGCTGCTGCCTGGTCCACTCAGTTCTTTCTGATGAGAAAAGCTTTGGGAAGGAAATATTTTTACTGGAAAAAGGTTGGAATGCTGAGAAACACACCAAATTACTTGTTTCGGTTTGCAATTTAAACAGTAAAATTTAGTGGCTCGCTCCTCAACCCATGCTGTCCCTTGAACACGCATCTCCCTTGCTTGTCTCTATGTATCTATGCTTGCGTGCTTCTACTATGGAGAAGTTTGTACTTTCTCTTGAGAACACAGAAGTTCTTCTGCCTTTCTCTCCAATCTCACCTTTCTAAATAAGTTCCAATAAAAACTATCTTGTTCCCCAAAAAAGAAAAATTAATTTAAAAATAAAATCTCACCTAAAGGACCAAGAGGAGGAAAACTGAATAACCCCATAAGATGCTGAAGAAAGGAGAAAGGCCACTGCAAGCACCGGGCCATGAGTTTCACTATCTTTTCAACAACAGCAAAAGAGCCACTGAATTTTAAGTGGGGCAGAATTCAGATGAGGTACGTCTGTCTCTCTTTATCATAAGAGCAATCCCCAAAGAAAGAAGTAAACACAAGTAGTCTTGACGAAGGCTTTGGGACATCATTTCTTCCTGTGATTCTCTTACAGAGAGAAACGTTCTTACTTTTCCTGAGTCCATGACGTCAGCTCACCTCTTGCATTTGTGAAGAATGATGTTCCAGTTTGTCGACGTGCTGCTGAAGCTTTAGGTTTTTATGCTCTTCTTCATCCAACTTGACTTGAAGGGCACTCATTTGTTCCTAGAAAACAAAAACACCCACTGTCAAAATTCTTTTAGAACTCTTTTAAAAACTTCCATCTGCATATAAAAGAAAATTTAAAAAATCTATGAAGAGAGGTATCACAGGTAAGAATGAGACCAGAAGCCAACTTCAAAGACTTTTATGACTTCTCAGTTTTAATATTATACATGTGGACATGCAAAGTAGAAAATTTTAAACACAAAGGAAGGAAAGTGTCAAACTTTAACTCCTGGTAAACTCAACAACCATCCAGAAACTGCTCAGAAGCTCTACAAATTCCATGGACTTACTTCCCAGAAAGATTTCTATGCTCTGGAAAAGGTGAGTTTGAAGGATTTTGTATAGTCAAATTTTATGTACAGGGGCTGGAGCGATAGCACAGCAGGTAGGGCGTTTGCCTTGCACGCAGTCAACATGGCCAACCCAGGTTCGATCCCCAGCATCCCATATGGTCCCCTGAGCACCACCAGGAGTAATTCCTGAGTGCATGAGCCAGGAGTAACCCCTGAGCATCGCCGGGTGTGACCCAAAAAGCAAAAAATAAATAAATAAATAAATAATTTATGTACAGTAGTGGGATAATTACTTTATTAACTCACCAGAATCAATTGGGAGAGGGGTGCCACACCCAGCAGTGCTCAAGGCTTACTACTGGCTCTGTGCTCAGGGATCACTCCAAATCTACTCAGGGAATTATACGGGGTGTTGGGGATCAAATTTGTGCAAGGAAGGGATGCCGCCCACACTACTATAGCCCCAAAATAATCAATTTTACTGTTATTGGCATTGTAACAAGACCTGTCTAATTTCAATCAGATAATTCAATTCTTTCACTTCTTTTAATTTTATTTCCCATTTGTTGTGCCTCTCAGCACTACACAGGCCTAGCTGTGCCCAGTAGTCACCAGGGTGAGCCTTGCAGGTGCTGAGGGTCATGATGTCGGGAATCAAACTGACAGCTTCACATTCTAGCACTTCAACCTCTTTTCCCTACCCTAATCTGACTTTCCTTAGCAGCACAAGACTGTGCTAGATAAACCAATTCTTGCATATGAAGCTGGCAGCAAACCGGTCATCTTAAATTCAAGAGAGCCAAAGACCTCCAAGACGAAACTGACTGCCAAAAGACTGCAATGGCTAATCCAAGACAGCTAATCCAAGCCAGGGAACCTTTACATGCACATATAATTTTAATATTAAACAAGCTTGAAAATAGAAAATCATGGTCAAAGTGATTGAACAAAAAAATTGTAAAGGAACATGCAATGATTTTCCTTTAAAAAAAACACTACCTGCACCATTCTGAGTTCTTCAGAAAGCGCCTCCACGGCTTGTTCGTTCATCTCAGGCGGGATAGGCTCGTTCATGATGTCGTTCTCTACTCTGCTGGAATCACCAGGGTGCACAGAGCCAGTGCTCCCTGAGTCAGGGCTTAACTCAAGGGGCAGGTGAAACCGGTTCGAAAGAGCCTTTGTAGGTGTAGTTATAGTCTGCAATAACAAAAGATTACAGAAAACATTAACACACAAGAAAACAAAACAGCATCATGCCATTTTGTGAACAGAAAAGATGATAAAGAAAATTCTAGGGTAGTGTTCAGGCTCAGTGGTAGAGCACCTGCCTTGCAAGTGACAAGCTCTTATTTATGGAAACACCCCCTCCCTCAGACACACAGTTTTACATTATGTGCAAAAAATTCTATTTTTGTACATTAATTTTTTTGTTTGATTTTGGGTTACACTCAGTGGTGCTCCAGGGCTGAGTCCTGGTGGGCTCAGAGGACCATCATGGGATGCCGGGAATCAAACCAGGATTAGCCGCATGCAGCACAAGTGCCCTACTCGCTATACTGTCTGGCCCCTGGATTACTTTCTTTAACACTGATTATTTTTGAGAAAAATTCCCATATCACTAAAAGATAAATTAGATGCATTAAATACCTCAACAAAATTATAAAAGTAGCAAAAAGAAAAGTAAACTGATTACCCTGGGATTTCTGGACTTTCAAACGAACATAAAAATCACAAAGATAGGGGGATGGAGCAATAGCACAGCGGGTAGGGCATTTGTCTTAGACATGGCCGACCTGGGTTTGATTCCCAGCATCCCATATGGTCCCCCGAGCACCGCCAGGAGTAATTCCTGAGTGCATGAGCCAGGAGTAACCCCTGTGCATAGCCGGTGTGACCCAAAAAAACAGAAAAAAAAAAAAATCACAAAAATAAAAATGTCAATCAACTTGGCCTGCTCAAAATCTTACAACTTCTATAAAGAAAAAGCATCAAATACAAACGGGTAAGACAACCAGTATGAAGGCAGAATTTATTAGCCTGATATATAACTTTTATTTATTTAAAATTAATTTATTTATTGAATCACCGTGAGAAAAGTTACAAAGCTTTCAGGTTTAAGTCTCGGTCATAAAATGATCAAACAACCATCCCTTCACTAGTAGACATTTTCCACCACCAAGAACCCCACTATACCCCCATCTCAACTCTCCTGATGCCTGTGGGGCAGATGATTTCCACTTAACTCTCTCTACTTTGATTTCATTCATTATTTTGACAAAAAATGCACTATTATTATTATTTGGAATTTCCCTCCCAACAATCAGACCTGCTGAAAAGGCATTGTGAAATAACTTGTTTTCCATTGCTGGTTATGAAGACCATATGATTTTGGATTTCTGGTATTTTACTGGCTGGAGCAATAGCACAGCAGTAAGGCGTTTGCCTTGCAAGTGGCCAATATGGCCGACCCGAGTTCGATTCCTCCGCCCCTCTCGGAGAGCCCGGCAAGCTACCGAGAGTATCTCGCCCGCACAGCAAAGCCTGGCAAGCTATCTGTGATGTATTCGATATGCCAAACACAGTAACAATTGTCACAATGGAGACGTTACTGGGCCCACTCGAGCACATCGATGAATAATGGGAGGACAGTGACAGTGATATTTTACTATTAAATCTGGAGGGATTTCTGCCAAAAGCTATATAGTTACGAGATTGGTTTGTGTGCCTCTGGGGCCATGGCCAAGCCAGAGCCGCTCGTTGGGGGCAACTCTCGGCCTCGGTGGGGCGGCAAGGATGTGCTGGTTCCGTCCCCAATCCCATGAGGCCGTAGTTGCCCCATCACTGCTGGCTCATACCTGGCTGTCCAATAAGCTCTGACGGTGGCCACCGTGCTGTGGGGGGGGGGGGGGCAGGAGGAGACAAACACCCTTTCCCTGGGGAGCACAGCCCCATAGTTAAATGCATAGTTTATTCACATTTCTGCTGAAAGTTGTTGGGCTCTGAATTAGGTTCATGTGCTTCTTGGGGCCATGGCTATGCCGGAGAGCTTTCAAAACTATAAAACAACTGTACAGTTAGTTGGTAGTGCGCTTCTCTTGCACACAACTGAACTGAGTGCAACCCCCGGCACCCCTAATGGTCTCCTGAACCCCGTCAGGAGTGAAATCTAAGTGCAGACCCAGGAGTTAGTGGAACACTGGCAGATGCGGCTCAACCTGACCACCCATCAAAGAGAAAAAAGAAAAACAATACGAATAAACCAGCATAATTAGGGAGCTAGAGAAAGCACAGCAAATAAGATGCTTGCCTGGCACATGACCCATCTGGGATCAATACCCAATTCCCCATATGGTTACCTGAGCACCATCAGGAGTGATGCCTGAGTGCCAAGCCAGGAGTTAAATCCTGAGGATTGCCAGGTGTGGTCCAAAACAAAAATCAAACAGTAAGTCAAAAGATAGACTTAAATGGAAAATTAAATTATTCTTTGTAGACAAGAATATATAAGTGAACAAATAACATATGAAAAGTACTTCACTAGCAATGAGGATAATGAGAATAAGAACCCTAACTAGATCTTCTTTTTCACCAATTAGACTGTCAATTACAGGAGCTTGACAGACCGTATGTCGTCACCTTCAGGACCTGAGCAGAATGGAAACCTAAGCTCATAAGAAATGTTGCTATCACCACTTAAAACAAAAAAAATCTGCTCAGTAGGTAGCTTGCAGTGGAACCATCCCCATAAGCCAAGGCTGTCCCACCACAGAAGCTGAGGTTTACAACGTGGAGAAGAACTGCTGGCATCCATTGACATGTCATCCCTTTCTTTGACATTTTATTCCACGGGGCCCCCCGCCCTCTCAAGCAGACTGCAGTTGGCTAGCTTACCTTTTCTCTCTCCCCTTAAGTAATGTCTTTGCTTCCTTATTTGTCTTCTACAGAATTTTTTTCCCCCTGCAGTAGATGAGGAGCCTGGGAGAGCTGGGTGAAGGTCAGGACTGACTCTCTTTTCTAGCAAAGAGCAATCCCTCACCCTTGCATGGGGCCCTGGCTCCCAGGATATTCTGGGTGGGCAGGACCAACACCTGTGCTGCACAAATTAATGGGCTTCAGGGACAGTCTGACAACCACCTTGTGGGGTTGGTGGGGCCCTAGGGCCCACACCTAGGGGTGCTCCAGGAAAACTTTATCAGTCCTAACTCTGCAAGCACTTCTGGATAGACTGAGGTTGGCTGAGCAGGAAGGTAGCAGCACTCTCCGCTGTGGGTACTACCTCCCTGGCTCTGATGCCTCCTACCAACTGTGCCTCCTGGTGCAACTAGAAGCCAGTGCTTAAAAAGGCGGCTTAGCGTAGGCCAGTGGGTAGAAGGGTCCCTTAGCAAGGAATTTCACAAAGCTATAAAACCAAGATATAACCCAAAATGAGCTCTACTGCTGCCGACCCCAGGCTCCACACAAGACAGGGCCCTCAAACCCCAAGGTTGGCGCCTCAGAAGATAACTGAGCCAGAACAAAAGCCCTAGTAAGTCTGCAGAAGATGGCCAGCTGTGCCAAGTTCTGACCTCAGGCAGCTTGGGACGTCCCTAGAACCAGCCTCCTGGGGAGCACAGCACACTCCATTCTGCAATCACAGCCCTGGCCACTCGCTCCGGAGTTTGCCCACAGCTCAACTTGAAATGCGTTAGTTACTTCTATACTTAAGAGGATCTGGACTACAATTGGGTACCTTCAAGGCTTACTTCTGGCTCTGCACTCAGGGATCACTCCTCGAGTGCTCAGGGGAACGCATGCAGTGATGGGACCAAATACAAATTGGCCACAAACAAGGCAAGCACTTTAGCCCCATTTTTCTCTCTCCACTCCACATACACACACACACCTTCTTTCTTACGCCACAAAACCTTTGTGGGTTGTATACATCAGAACTCCATGATCAGTGTCAGCCTGGGCTAATGGGCCGCAAGGGAGTCTATCTGTACTGGGAAACTAACTGTCTATGTTTTCTCTCCAATCCTAACAAAACAAGACAGCACTCACTGAAGGTTAAAACACTGCTTCATGTTCTTACCTTGATTGTTTCAGCATGAATTTTGTTCAGCTGAGAAACTTCCTGCCGCTTACAGACTTTTGTTGCTTCCAAAAGGTTTTCGAGATTGAGATTGGCTTTCTGCAAAGACTGAAGTTCTGATTCTAATTCTAGCTGTCTTTTCCTAATAGAGACAAGAAAGTTGAATATTTCACGTAATGAGTAATGCTATATATTTTGGAGTGCTTTACAACTTATACACTTATTTTCCAGTGACCATTTAAAAGTCAGAGAGCTGGGGCTGGAGTGATAGCACAGCGGGTAGGGCGTTTGCCTTGCATGCAGCCGACCCGGGTTCAATTTCCAGCATCCCATATGGTCCCCTGACCACCGCCAGGAGTAATTCCTGAGTGCAAAGCCAGGAGTAACCCCTGAGTATCGCCAGGTGTGACCCAAAAAGAAAAAAATATCAGAGAGCCTCTGATTATACTCCCTGAAATACTCCCATTTTCTAGTCGGGTAAAATACATCTCAGAGACTGAGAACTTGAAACAATCAAGGTAAGAACAAGGAAACTTGTAAATGACGGGTTCCGATTCAAAGTTCCACATGGGCCAACTAATGTGTTTGGAAATGAGTTACTGCTCTTATTTTATGATACCCAACATCAAACCAGGCCCTCATATGTGCAAAGTGTACAATCTACTACTACAAGCCTGATCTTGTGACCCACACCCCTCCCCCCCCCCGGAACTTTTAGATATGATCCAAAGTCACTTCTTTATACTGGAGGATAGAACTGATCTTAGCTACAAGTGTGGTTTATCTTTCTTTTCCAAAGGAATATTAACCAGTAATTTTTGAGAACTCATGATTCATGTTAAGTACTGATAAAGTGATCAGATAAAGAATTTAATATGGAAATTCAATAGACATCTTTATAAGGGTGTTGCTTAAAATAACCACATTTAGTTCATTAACTGTTATTGAAAAAAATCAGAAAGCATTTTGTTACCTGCTATATGATAATAGAAACAATTAGATTTAATTAATATTAAATTGCTAATATTAAAACATTCAATTGTCTTTGTTAAAACACTAAAATCAAAAGTTAGACATATTAAAATATGTAAGTATAAATATGTTTACCTAGACAGTTCTTTGAATTCTTCATATTCTTGATTTGAATTATTCAACTCTTTCTGAATTTGCAGAAGCTGTGCTTTTAACTTCTCGGTGTTTGCTAATGAACTTGATTCCTTCAGAGATTTAGGAGAGAATCCCTGCTGACCTGAGAAAGAAAAGGAACTGATCTTTAAAAGACAAAACTAAATAGAAACTGAAAAATTGACCTTCAGAAGGAAGCTTACCATGGGGGAGAGGGGAAATGGAGGTAAACAGGAGGTCAGGAGACGAATCTGGGACAACAGCAGAGGAAAGCAGAACCTATTTGGGAGGGTGTGGTGCTAGAATGTTTATACATTAAAAATCTTAACACTGGGACTGGAGAGATAGTATTGCAGGTTGGGCACTTGCCTTACATGCACCTGATCTAAGTTCCATTCCTGATACCCCTATAGTCTCCTGAACTCCACCAGGTCATTCCTGAGCATAGAGCCAGGAATAAGCCTGAACACTACCATGTGTGATCCCAAAACAAAACAACAACAAACCCCTCCAAAAATAACAATATATTTTTAACGTTCTCTGCCAGGTTTAATTTTGATGCACAAGGAGAAAGAAAAAGAAATGCACTGGAAGGTGAAATTTAAAACTCACGAGTATTTTATAATGCAACAAGAAGCCAGACAGTGTGTCAAGAGGATAGAGGTCGATTTTGAGATGCTGAGAAGTCACAGAATGAATGGAGCACATTTACAGCAACACTGAAAGATCAATGACTAAAGCATCACGCACATGATGCTGAATGGAGAAAGGACAATAATTACATTTTCTGGGAATTAGTGCTAGCAGCTAACTTTAATAATCAGAAACATTTTTTAAGGGTGGGATTGGGGTGAGCCGGGCAATGCTCAGGGGCTCCTCCAGCTCTGTACTCAGGGCTAATCGGGGCAGTGCTCAGGGAGACCATGCAGGTCTGTGGCTCAAACCTAGGCCTCCTGCATACAAAGCATGCACTCAACTTACTGGTCCATCTTGCTGGTCCAAATAATTGGTGAGTTTATTTAGAAAAAAAGAATTAACAAGGGCAATAGATTTAAAGAACTTGGTAGAAAACAATTTGGGGGAATTCGTTTTCTTTTCTTTTTTTGTTTTTTGGGTCACACCTAATGATGCACAGGGGTTACTCCTGGCCTTGCACTCAGGAATTACTCCTGGCAGTGCTCAGGGGACCATATGGGGTGCTGGGGACCGAACCCAGGTCGGCCGTGTGCAAGGCAAATGCCCTACCCGCTATGCTATCACTCCAGCCCCTTTGTGGAGATTCTTAACTAAAATATGTTAAGGAGAGTTCCACCGAATTTCACTCTGGGAAAGTAATATTTAAAAGTTGTTTAGAGATTGCATGCCCAAGGATTAGCACCAAAAATTTTATGGGAAAACTAAGCAATGTTTATAAAATGATAGGATCTAGAAATTGCCTTTAGTATCTTTTTTTCTTCCAGTGTGGAAATCTGGAGCTCAAACTGATCTCATGCACATAGGCAATATGTTGTACCTCTAAGCCACTTCCCCAGAATTGCAAGTAGTTAAGTCAAGGTACTACTAAGGCCAACAAAATAGAACATTCTACTAAAGAAAAAAAAAAAAGACTGGAAAAGACTGAAGTGGTACCGGAAATCTGGTCTTTGCGTCGAAAATCTTAGTCTCTCCAAAACTCAATACTGTAAACTGTTTTCTTATTAAGTAATAACAGAAAGATGGAAAGATCTGGAAAGTGAAATGTTTTTCAACCAAAGCTGGGGCTGGAAGGCAGCTCAAAGGGCTGAAGCACATGCCCCGAAGCATGATGGAGCCTCAGGTTCAATCCCCAACACCACATAATCACCTCCCCCACCCTAGTATTACTGGTATGGCCCCCAAAAAAACAAAATTTAAAAAAAAAACCCAAATCAGAGACAAACACAAACTTCTATGGATATAGAATAAAAATATTAGAACCTTTTCTTGGAATGCAGTTCAGTGATAGAATGTTCAATGTACGAGGTTCTGGATTCCAATATCCCTCCCTTCCCAATACAAAAACAAAACCAACCAATGTGTTCCTAAATTCACCCTAAAAGGTAAAAGGTAAAGGCCCTCCCGTTGATCGTCGATTTGCTCGAGCGGGCCCAGTAACGTCTCCATTGGAGCGATAGCACAGCGGGTAGGGCGTTCGCCTTACAAGCGGCCAAAATGGCCGACCCGAGTTCAATTCCTCCGCCCCTCTCGGAGAGCCCGGCAAGCTACCGAGAGTATTTGATATGCCAGACACAGTAAGTAACAATAAAGTCTCACCCTAAAAAGGGAAAACAAAAATCTGAGCTGAGAAAGGCTACAGAAATATTCAGTCTATAGGGCAAAAGGAGATTGATTATGTAACCAAATCACAGGCATTAACAAAAAGTCAGGACTAAAGTTCTATTTAGTATTAAGAAAACTTCATGGAGCACAGAAGTAAATTGACAGGAGTGAAGATACAGCTAACAGAACACACATGCGCTAAGTACAACTAGCAAACATGACACAGGGATCAGATCATGCATCGTGACAGGAACAGGCACATATTGTGGCAGATGGATCATGAATCCCATCATGATCTGACACCCTACAAACCTTAACCAGGTGATTGAAATCATTTCACCTCTACGTAAACTGTGGTTATTTAAGCATTTATCATCAACAGTGAAATAGAAAAATTTTATGTATCAAGAATTAAGATGATTGAATCGACAACATTGAGAAATAGAATAGGATTTCCTTGCTCCGTTAGCTCAATCCTTTTTCAGAAAAAATTTTAGAAGCCTTTTAAATAACATAATATACACAAGAAAATGGCATGCCAGGTCTAAATGCTAAAATACTGTTCCTGCAAAGTTAAATAAATATAAACCAGACCTGCACCCCTGTGACACACAGACAACAATCATTTCTCACTTTTTTCATTTTTCTCTTTGTCAGATATTTCAGAAAAAGCTTTCTCCAGTGTTGCAATGGTTTGGGCATCTATTTCTTCAGCTCTTTTCACATGCTCTAATAACCTCAACCTTCTGTTCTCTTCCCTGAGGGAATGGTTTTCCATTGCATATTTTGCAACTCTGGGGTGGTGCTCTACCTGCAACAGAAAAGAATGACACATCTTCACAAATAGCTTCCAAGTGAACAACACCTAAAAAGCCACTGAAAAACTCCACGCACGCTCCCTACACCTGATGGTGGACTGCTGCCAACTCTGACAAAGCAACTGCCAGTGTGCTCAGATGAAATATCTGTGTGTCTTCCTGTCACCCTGTGTCTGGGTCTGCACCCTTGCAATCCTCACTCAGGCACATTGGAAACTCAGGTAGATTCTGCGTGCATAGGCAATGCTCAGATCAGCACGCTGAGGAGGACATGGAGGACACCTAGTATGAGCCACTAATTTATTTTCAGAAATATGGGGCCAGAGCGAAAGTACAAAGGGGTGGGCGTTTGCTCTGCACATAGCCAACCTGGGTTCGATCCCCAGCATCCCATATGGTCCCCTGAGAACCACCAGGAGTAACTCCTGAGTGCGGAGCCAGGAGTAACTCCTAAACACTGCCAGGTGTCCCCATCCCCTCTCCAAAAAAAAAAAAGACCAAAATCAAAATCAACCAAAACAAAAGAAATACTAAAAATGGCATGTACTCACTTGTTCTCTCAGGGTCTGAATCTCATCCCTCAACTCTGACAGCAAGCAATCCTGCTCCTCGGGCAGAAAGCTCCCCCGGGACTCTTTGTGAAGCTTCTCTAGGCGCATTATTTGGTCCTCTCGGAATTTCACAATCATTTTATTAGACTGAATAAATTTTTCCTTTTTGAGAGTCAGGTCTTCTAACTGGGTAATTTTTCCTAGCAGAGTCTGAAGAAATAATTTGGTTACACACAAACAATACCTTTAACACCCCAATAAGCAATATACTAATATCATATTTAATCTCAGTGGCAAAATCATATTTTCCCACCTCCATTTTACATATGGGTGTCACTGATTTCATTCAGGAGGCACCAGAGACTGCTGAAAGACTAAAATATTTTGAAACCCTCAGTTTCCTACCTTCTTTTCTTGTTCTGATTTCTTAAAGAATAGCATTGCCTCTTGGAAATACTTCATGTAATTTGTCTCATCTTTATCTGTAATCAATCCAGTAGAAAAGACGAAGGGAAGAAAAAAACTTTACATTTTTAAATTTTATAACAGACTTTATTTTTTTGCTGTTGTTCTGCCTTTTTTTTTTTGGCCACACCTGGCAGTTCTCAGTTTATTTACTCCTAGCTCTGCACTTGGGGATCTCTCCTGGCAGGCTTGGGGGACCGTATGAAATGCTGGAGGTCAAATCTGTGTCAGTCAGATGCAACGGAAGCGCCCTATCAGCTGTACTACCACTGCAGCTATCCAAAAACTGTAATAACTGCTCTTAACTAACCTAAATAAATCAGGTCAGATCATCAATTTAAAATTAACTTGTTCTACTTATTGGAGTACTCGCTCTTATCTCTGAATAAATATAAATCTATTTAGTAAACATAAAGATTTAGTAATGTAAAGATATGACATGTAATCTTGGATGTAAATCTAAATCAAATTCATCAGTATCTTTTTTCCCCTTGGGGTTGGGGCCCACACCTGGCAGTGTTTAGGGGCTTACTCTAACTCCACTCAGGGATCACTTCTGGAGGGCTGGGGTGGAGGTGGGGTGGGAAAGAGGGTGACCATACAGGGTTCCAAGGATCAAACCAGTCAGCTGCATGCAAGGCTTAGGCCCTACCAGTTATACTATCTCTCCAGTCCCTTTTCAGCACTTTCGAATGAATTACTCCATTATTTCTACTCTCCCCCTTCCCACCATATCTTAAAGACTCAGTATCTAAAGTACCTATTTCAAATTACAAAGTACTATGTTCCTGTTGTACACCTGAAATGCAATTATTAATTAATTTTGCAATTCACAGTGATGAGATAAAATATTTTCTTTAAGATATTCTATGTTCTTTATGGGCGAAAGGAGCAGTGTCATTTTGAAGGTAGCCTTTTCACTGAAGGGCTCTCACAGAAATCTGCTCTTTCTCGGGATAAAGGCCATGACGTCCCACTTACCCCTGGTCTGAAGGCTCTCTGACGCACTCTGCCTTGACATAAGCTGGACCACTTGTTCCTTGAGCCTCTTCACTTCAGCCTGTAGCTGGTTCACGTTGCCTTGAGTGTCTTCATTTACTACAGCCTGTTCCAAAAAATTGCTTCAAGCACTAGTTTTTGAGATATATATTCCTTGTTTACATTTATTTCTGTGGCTTAGAGCATTCCTATCTCGCCAACAGTCCAGGAAGGCCACTAGGTTCCCAGTGTCTCGACAGAGGAGGGAGCCTCCTTCCCTGGACTTTCTATCTAAAGCCGCTGCTGTCCTACACTGCCCCCTGCTCTTAGCTGAGCTGACTAATCATGGCCCCTTTCAGTGGCTTCCCTTCAGGGTCTGGGGATGTTCATCAGCCATTAAAGTACACATCGCCTACAGGGTACAAACCACCACCAAAATCTGCAGAACAACCAGGTCAAAGGGAGCTCGTTACTAAACACCCAACGCTTCACAGAATAGAAAAAAAAAAAAAATCTGACAGCCTCGAGGTCTCTGAGTTTTTATCTTTTACTGTTTTGTTTTGGGGCTACACCTGGCAGCTCAAGGGACCGTACGTGGTGCTGGGGATCAAACCAAGGTTGGCTGCGTTCAAGGCATGCATCTCCCAAGCCCCATGTTATCTTCAGTCAGAGCTGTACTTCTATCTCACCAACAGTGTTTCACAGGGGAAGATCTGAAAAATGTATCCTTAAAAAAAGTGCAGGAGAACTTCACCTGTTTCAACTGGTAGACTGTAACACTGTCTTCCTGTTGTTCATCAATTTGCTCAAGTGGGAACCAGTAACGTCTCCATTGTGAGACTTGTTGTTACTGTTTTTGGCATATCGAATACACCAGAATACACCACAGGGAGCTTGCCAGGCTCTGCTGACAGATGAGTA
The DNA here is from genome assembly GCF_029834395.1 of Sorex fumeus. NCBI lineage: Eukaryota > Metazoa > Chordata > Mammalia > Eulipotyphla > Soricidae > Sorex > Sorex fumeus. Next base: position 46,393,879 of record NW_026606129.1, on the reverse strand, counting down.
TTAAGACTATAAAACTGGGGGCTGGAGAGATAGCACAGCGGGTAGGGTGTTTGCCTTGCACGCGGCCGACCTGGATTCAATTCCCAGCAACCCATATGGTCCCCTAAGCACCGCCAGGAGTAACTCCCAAGTGCAGAGCCAGGAGTAACCCTGTGCATTGCCAGGTGTGACCCAAAAAGCAAAAAAATAAATAAATAAATAAATAAAAAGACTACAAAATTGTACTACCACGCTAGAAAACTGACAGCTCCTTACAAAAGCAAACACTTAACCCTGTGAGATAGCACATACTTTGTAGTGCTTCTCACAAAAATAACCACAAAGAGGTCCATAAGAGTATCCCAGCAGCATTAGAGTAATCAAAACTGAAATGACTTAGATGTTCAACAGAAGGATAAAGAGTTAGAATTATATAATAAAATAGTAATCAGGGGAGGAAAGAACATACTTTCAATATATTTAAAACAAGAATGTCAAAAACAATACGTTGAATGAAAGAAGAATGCAATGCTATGATCTATTAGTATGATGTATACAAATATATATAGAATAAACACAAAATACATATATACACATATATATGTATACACATAACTAATCGACAGTGAGAGTAAGCCCACCAGTAGGTGTCTAAAAATGGACCAAATGAAACGTAGCAGAAGGAAACTTAGCGAGTGACAGAAGTAACTGGTAGGCTGGAGAAAACTTACCATTAGTTATAATGCTACAAGTCTTGCAAGTTTTGTTCTTGCAAAATTTTTTTGTGTGCTAAGAAGCTATTTCTAGTAGCATCTGATTCTTAGGCCAACCTGTACTTCCTGATGTTATTGTTACATCATTGATACCATAATTCTAATTATTCCTGTAGTTTTCCACTCTCCAAAGACTACAATAGGTCCCAAGAAACTGGATCAGGAAGCTCTAATGTCTGTTTCCTCCTCATATTAATAACACCACACTATAGGGTCATAATCCAGAACAGTAACTAGATCTATACTAACTATACTATTCTCATTCTATGCAAGAAGCAACAAGTACTCTAATTCTTACCATATGATGACCTAGGAATCTAAGGGGAACGAATGACCAATTTCTTCTTTGAACTTTCTTCTCTTTAAAGAGAGGAAATTGGGCTGGGGAAGAATATCAAAGAGCTGGGGCACACGCTTCGCATGCAGCAAGCCAGGGTAAGAGCCCAGGCACCACAGCCCTGAGCAATCCTGGAACCAGCAAGCTGGGAACAGTTCTTTACCACTGCCACGTGGGACCCAGAAGAAAAAAATTATGAGTATCAATTTGCCAATTTATGGAATGATGATTCCTCAATCTAGAATTAAAGGGACTTACCCCACCAAAACAAGTGGGGATTCCTTGGTGTGCTGACAGCCTGGGCAAATGTAGTCTGCGGCCTGCTGCCACAAATCAAGCCGCACCATAGAGCTGTGCCTGTTTATACACTCTGATGCTTTCATAGCCAGTAGGGGTTGTGGGAAAGGCACACTTGGCAGGGCTCAGAGTACTTCCAGATCTATGCCTGGAGAGTCACAGAGTGCTGCAGATCAAACCCACACTTCTACACGCAAAGCACGCAGGAAGTCCACTGAGCTATCTCTCTGTGGTGCTTTCTAAGTATAAAAGCAGAACTGAGTGGGTGAGACAAAGTCCTTATCAGATGACCATATCAGAAGCTTGAAATATTTACCACCTGGCCCTTCAAACCAAAGGTTTTCTGACTCTGACAAGCACTAATGTCAAGAAAAATTCTTATATAAAGAAAAAAGAAGAATCATAGGAGCTATGTAGGCAACTTGAAAAACAGTGTTTGTCAATACTATCAGATTATTTCCTAGAAAATCCCTGCCCACACTGTCAACTCATCGTAATCTGGTAGCTTCTCTCCAATCCAATTACAAAATAATAAACTTTGATTTCACTTGATAAAAATAATAACCATAAAACTATGTGTCATATTACGTTAGTGATACAGAAGACTGGAAAAGAAGGAATTAAATTATTTAAACTCAGGCTTTTAGAGAAATAAATAAAAGTTAGCATTAAGACCACTACAAAAGTGAGATAGGTTTGTAAGTTTAAGTGCTTTTATACTTAATAAAGTGTACTTTTTTTTTTACCTTATTTTTAATCAGTTTGGCTCTCTGAGCAAAGTTAAGCGTTGACAGGGTTTCCCCAAAACACCTGGATCCTGGATGAACATTTGCAACTATGGCTGTTTTGGCATTACCTCCAAGGGAGTCCTGTTTAATGATACGAATGGTAGATTTTCAGGTGAGAAGCAAAGAACTATTTTAAGAAAAAAAAATCTTCTGTCACCACAGGTGAGACTGTTCACTAACAATCATGGCATGGTGAGTACAACCAAAGAACAGCCCAGGAATCTAAGAAGTCGACTTACCCGAAGTAAGAAAGTAAGTTTGGAGTCTCTGTAGCAAACATGTCTTTGCTTTCCATTACCCACATCAACAAGTGCTGTGATCACCTGACCTAGGCAACTCAGTGATCTGTTTATGTTACCTGCTTCCTAAAATGTTGGGGAGAAAAGAAGACAATTCAGCAACACTGCTATACTGCTATTCTCTTTTTTTTTTTTTTTTTTTTTTTGCTTTTTGGGTCACACCTGGCAATGCACAGGGGTCACTCCTGGCTCCGCACTCAGGAATTATCCCTGGCAGTGCTCAGGGGACCATATGGGATGCTGGGAATTGAACCCGGGTTGGCAATTGAACCCCGGTTGCAAGGCAAACGCCCTACCAGCCCTACTCCAGCCTCCACACAGCTATTCTTTTTTATATTTAAATTTGGTAGCAATTTGAATGGAAAGGCCAGTAAGAAACAATATGAGTTAAGAAAATGCCCATTTCACCAAAAATACATCCTCTACTATTTTCTAACATTTTCCTATTTGCCACTCATTACAATTCAATATGAAAAACAAGAAAAAAGGGGAAAAAATTTAAAAGTCAGTGGCATTTCATTATTCCAACAGTTACAATGGATCTTTGCTGTCGGTAATGTATTTCAGTATGTGGGTCTGCATGAAGGAAGCATAAAGAGGCAATAAAGTCAGCTACAGCTAAGAGCACAATCCGTGGAGCCTGAGCACTCGGAGGCTCAAATCCTCACCTCAGTGCACAAAGCAGACCCTCCAGGGGTTAACCTGACTTCTCTGTGACCCTCGCTGCACTCATGTCGGTACTGGCACCTCGTGAGATTTCGTATGCACCGAGCACAAGAGCATCATGACGCTCTTACCTTCAACCTCATCCCTTCTGCGTGAGTATCTTTCTGCCTTTCAGACCCTGCTAAATCCACCAGATTGAGTAGAGAGGTTCGTATGTTCACAACATCGTTGCTTTTCTCCATGGACTCTACTGTGATGGTGAAGACGGCATGAGACCTCGAGGACTCCCGATTCATGGACGTCGAGGCCACGCGCCTGTTTCTCCATCCTCCAGACAGCACCTAGGAAAAAGGAACATTTATCACCATGACTTTTAAGTGGTACTCAATGGCCAAAAACATGAGAAGGAAATTTGTAAGTAGTCAAAGAATGGGCAGAATAAATACTGTATACTCAATTTTCTTTTTCCTCTCATTTTATGAACCTTACCGTATTATAGAAGGAGAACAAATATAAAATCAGAAACACAGGACCTAGAACTGGTTTTATCATTGTCTTACTTGGGTTAACCATACAGCCCTCAGAACTGTTCTTTATCTAGATAATAAGACAAAAGATAAACCTGGAAACTACCTTGAAGTTCAACGATCTGCAGTTCTTTAGTTGTATAAAAGCGCTCTAGCACCATCTGAATCTTAAGGCTCAGTTCTAAATTTGAAACCTGGAAACATGGGTGTCGACCAAGTGAGCAGAACATCTCAAACGTTAACAAGGATACTAATGATCTATCTTATAATTCAGGTAATTCTGAGGGTGCCGGGCAGGATCCAAGACTCTGCATTACTACAGCCCCCAAGTGATTCCAATCACCCAAGAACTACATTTTTGAGTAGCAAAGGCACTATATGGATAGGATACAATGGGGACACAGGTTGGGGAAATGGCTCCCAGGGCAGGACTCAAGGAGCCCACCACCACATGGTCACCTGAGCACTGCTGCACAGAGCCCCTCCACATGCGTATATACAAGAAAGGTGATATTGTAGACATAAAGGGAATGGGCACTGTACAAAAAGGAATGCCCCACAAATGTTATCATGGCAAAACTGAAAAGTCTACAATGTTACCCAGCATGCTGTCAGCACTGTTGTTAACAAACAAGTCAAGGGCAAGATTCTTTTTTCCTTTTTTGCTTTTTGGGTCACACCTAGCAATGCACCAGGGTTAATCCTGGCTCTGCACTCAGGAGTTACTCCTGGCGGTGCTCAGGGGACCATATGGGATGCTGGGAACCGAACCTGGGTCGGCTGCGTGCAAGGCAAACGCCCTACCCGCTGTGCTATCTCTCTAGCCCCAAGGGCAAGATTCTTGCCAAGAGAATAAATATCCGCATTGAGCATATTAAGCACTCTAAAAGTCGAGACAGATTTCTGAAATGGGTGAAGGAAGATGATCAAAAAAAGAGAAGAAAGCCAAAGAGAAAGGGACTTGGGTTCAACTGAAGTGCCAGCCTACTCCATCAAGAGACGCACACTTTGTAAGAATCAATGGAAAGAAGCCTGAGCCGCTGGAGCCCATTTCCCATGAGTTCATGGCATGAAAAGTATTTGTTTAAAAATAAAGAGACTCCAGGGCCGGAGCAATAGCAAGCGGGTAGGGCGTTTGCTTTGCACGCGGCCGTCTTGCGTTCAATCCCCGGCATCCCATATGGTCCCCCAAGCACCGCCAGGAGTGATTCCTGAGTCCAGAGCCAGGAATGACCCCTGAGCATCGCTGGGTGTGACCAAAAAAGCAATAAATAAATAAATAAAAAGACTCCTGGACAATAAAAAATGGTTCTCTTCAGTACAAGTGTCATGTCTTTCCCACCCTCCCAACCACCCAAATTATTTAAAGCAAACTTTGAGTTGTGTCCTAATTAATTGGGTGTACTGTCTTTACTATTTAAATTTAATCTTGCTGAAAAATGTGAAAAGGTTTATTGAGCAACAGAATATTGTCATTTTCTGGTAGTCATCTAAAGCTGCACTGGAAAAAAAAAAAGAATTTAAGTAAAATATTATTTAACTTAAAAAAAAAGAATTAAATAAGTTCTACTAGAATAAAACTTACCAAAAACAAAACAAAACAACTTTAAGTTGATAATCATTGACCAAAGACAGGGCTTGATCACCAGCAGAGAGTCGGGCATTTGCCCTGCATGTGACCAACCTGGGTTCAATCCCTGGCACTCCATATGGTCTTCTAAGCCCCTTCATGAATGAACCCTGAGCAGAGAGCCAGGAGTAAGCACTGAGCACCGTCATGTGTGATGTCAAAACAAAAACACAGATATATATATACAACTGGCTCTACACTCTAGGATCACTCTCAACAGGCTCAGACTGCCAAAGGAATGGGGAGTAGGGAAGCATACAATCAAAACCAGTTAGTCGTGTGCTAAACAAGTACCCTAACCTCTGATTCCCGAAACTGCCTTTTTAAGTATGTATAAAACCATACACAGGCTCATATGTGAAGCCTACTGTGATAGTCACAGTCTAAAAAGTTTTATCAAAAGAATTTTTGATGGAAGAATAAACTGAGAAAAGATTTTCACATATGTTCAGATAACAATATTATATAGCAGTGAAAAAGGTCAACAGTGATAAAGATCACAACATACATACTTTTCCTAAATTATCCTGTTTTACAACCTAGTTATAGAAAATTAAATCTATTGATAGATACAAATAAAATTCAAAAGCAACATATTAAAAATATATATGAAATTCAAAAGTAAAGTAGTAATGACAACCAGCATAATGCTTCTGTTCAGGAACAGGGAACCAGGGATATGAGCAAGAGAGAAGCAATTACATTGGTGTAAAATTGGTGATATCTGAGCCTTAAAACTGTCCAATGAACTCCAGCAAGTTCATTTCAATATTTTGATTAGCAACCTACATACATGTGGCATTTTTTATATGTAAAATTGTAACGAAAGAAAAACTTTAAAATTGGGGCAGGAGAGATAATAATGCCTTTACAGAATATTTTTAGTACCTCAATTACTGCTTTTATTAAGAAGATGTTTTTCACAGATACTATGCTAGTTGTCTAAAGATTAGATAACTCAACCAGGGTACCTGATAGGCTTCCGCAGCTGAGGTCACCACCTGCTCCACTGCACCAACAACAAACACTCCCTTCTTGATATGTTCTCGTAAGTACAGTCCAGCTGATGCAGAGTCCAGAAGATCATAGATTTGCTCATTGTAGATTTCAATAAAAGAACACTTGCAAAGGAAACTCTTTCCAGCGCCAGCCTGCAAAAATAAGTCTCCTTTAGATAAATGATTTTCATGTATTCTTCATTCTCTTTCATGTGAATATCTCATTTGCTCTACAAGGTGCAGATGTCATCATATGTTATTCTTTACACAACATGCAACATCTTCCAGATGTTAAAAAACCTAAAGATAACTAAAAAAATTAAAATGAAGCTATCTAATTGTAACACAGCTTTTTGTTGAGCAGGTAGGAGAAACTGTGCCACATCAAACAGTGCCCAGGGCTTAATCCTGGCTATCTGGATCATTCCTGGAGGAACTTTGGGGCAACATATGGTGCCAGATTTTGAACCCAGTTCAGTCGCATGGAAGGCAAATACCTTACCTGCTGTACTAACTCCCTGGCCCCAATATCATTACATTTAAAACACTATCAGTCTGCCTTTCAGGTGCAGCTACCTGGCCCCAGGAGCTGAAGCTGTCATGTCTCCTCCCCACAGATCACTGCAACCAATAAAGATCTTTGTTGCGGCTGGAGCAATAGCACAGCGGGTAGGGCGTTTGCCTTGCACGTGGCCAACCCGGGTTAAATTCCCAGCATCCCATATGGTCCCCTGAGCACCGCCAGGGGTAATTCCTGATCGCAGAGCCAGGAGGAACCCCTGTGCATTGCCAGGTGTGACCCAAAAAGCAAAAATAAAATAAAATTAAATTAAAAAAAAAAAAAAGATCTTTGTTGGTACCATCAAAAAAAAAAAAAAAACCCCACCAGTATCAGTTCAATCCCAGGACCACCAATGGTTTGCAGAGATATTCAGGGCCAAAATAAGAAGACCGAAATTGGTCAGTTCGGATGAGCAATCCCGTTTTTCTCTTTTTGTCTCCCTTATCTATTTAGGCAACCTCGTAAAGCTTATATTTGAAGAAACTGCTATACTCTCTGAAAGACTGAAAATAATTTTAAGTTTTAATCACAGAAAAGTATATAGTGTTACAATTGCTTAAGTGGTCCATATTGTGCTTGTCTTTTTTTCCTCTGAGTGATTTTTTATGTCTTTTTTGGGGAGGATGGGGGGAGGCTGCACCCAGCAGTATTCAGAGGCTATTCCTGGATCTGTGCTCATGAGTGAGCCCCTGCAGTACTCAAGGGGCTATATGTGGTGCCATGAATTCCAACTAGGGTTGGCTGAATGAAAAGTAAGTACTTTAACCCTTGCACTATCTCTTCGGCCTCATATTCAGAATGCATAGCTGCATAAATCCAAGGGAATTTCTGCAAAAAAAGTAAAACAGTGACTCAAAACTACAATGCTTTCCTGGTGCACATGCAATAATACAAATAACACTAGTGGTTCTAAAGAAGCACAATCCTGAAAACGACCCAGCCTCAGAGATCAATCCAAAGTAGGAAAGTGCATATCCCCACTGCTGGCACGCCACAGTGAAGTAAAATTATAATCAGGTGTGGCCAAGGAGGTAATAAGCCAGAACTATGGGACATGCTGAGGATCTAGGAGCATCCACAATCACTCAGAGCCTAGGCACAGGCAGGAGATAAGATTTGGTGACTCTGTTTTCCTCAGTTAAGATTTTCTTTACCTCTGAGATAGTTTTCTTTTTCTTTTCTTGGGCCACTCCCAGCAATACACGGGTTCATATGGGATGCTGGTGATCAAAGCTGGGTCGAACACATGCAGGTCAAACGCCCTATTCACTGTACTACCACTACAGCCCCAACATTCCTTTTTTACTTTAATTTTTTTCTTTTTAGACCACATTCGGTGGCGCTCAGGACTTACTCCTGGCTTTGTGCTTAAGAAACACTCCTGGCATGGCTCAGGGGATCACATGTGGTACTGGGGATCAAACCCAGATCTGTGAAGTGCAAGGCTAGCGCCCTACCCACTGAACTTTTTCTCCAATCTTCTTTAAAAAAAAAACAAAACAATAATCTGGGTTCAAGAATGATATGTTTTAAAATTTTGATTAAGTTAAAAACTAATAATCCTTAATTTTATTTTATGAATTCAAAGATTTCTTTTTATATAATAGCCAATCCATACTATTAAGTAACACCTACGCACCTGTGCATCAATAGCAGTTTAGCTAACTACTCAAAAATAGGTTATTTCACGGCAAAGCCTGGTAAGGTACCCATGACGTTTTCGATATGTCAAACATAGTAACAAGAAGTCTCACAATGGAGATGTTACTGGGTCCGCTCGAGCAAACCAATGAATAATGGAAGGACAGTGCTATAGTGCGACATAAACATTTTAAACACTTTTAATGTTTATTTTTTCTTAATTTAAGGCACTATTATTTCTAGAAAGCTGCTCATTAGAGGGTTTCAGGCATATAGCATTCCTACACCAACCCCACCACCAGGGCGAGCCTTCTTCCACTGCTGGTTCTGTTTCTCTTCCACTCCTCAGTCCCCTCCTTAACGGGAATTTTTTGAGGGATGGAGGAAGGAAAATAGCGGCAGTGCTCAGTGCTCCCAGCTTTGCACTCAGGAATCACTCCTGGGGGCTCAAGGGATCATATGGGATACCAAGAATAGAACCTGGGTTGGCCACATGCAAGGCAAGTGCCTTACCCGCTGTACTCTCTCCAGCCCCTTAACAGGCAGATTTTTAAGTCTGGCTGTAGTTTGCGTCTCCAGCTCACAGGGTTGTGGACTGTGTTTCAGACATATACATACACCACTAAACTGCTAGAGGCCCATGGCCCCTACCATTTTTACTGCCCATCTGCCTAAGACATTTTATTGTTACTTTAAGTTTTACCTTTTCTTTTTCACGGCCAATCAAGGAAAATAAATACTCAAAACTTCGCGGGATTATCCCTCTAAGGTTATGAGAAAAATTATCAGATTCAGATGGTCCTAAAAGAAATGGTAAAAACATTACATATAAGTTCATTTTTATACTATTACAAGAGTCCTGCAAAATGTTAACACAAGATTACTTTATACAGCAACAAGATAACATTGTAAAGTCAGTTTCCTTTCTGTGCCCCAAATGAAAATTTTTTAAATTTTTAGTTAGTGAAACACCATGAGGTACAGTTGTAAACTTACAAACTTTCGTGCTTAGGTTTCAGTTATACAATGATCGAGTACCGATCCCTCCACCAGTGCCCATTCTCCACCACCAATGATCCCAGTAACCCTCTCATCTTCCTATAGCCCCCCGCCCTGCTTCTGTGACAGGGCATTCCCTTATGAATTTAGTTTTTGACTTCAGTCACCATAAACCAATTTTTAAAGTTATTTTATAAGTTAAAAACCAAACTTGAAATCTTTCCTACTGCCCGGCACCAAAATTAGCACAAATACCAAATAATTTAACTTCTCCATTATAACATTTGGTCTCAGAGGCTGAACTGTAGACACTGGTTGTGTGGCCACAGGCTAATCACATAATTTCTCAGACTTCTCAACTGATAATGTTAACAAATATTCCAGACAGTATACGGAAAATCAGTGACAGAAGCAGGGTACTAAATACTTCAGGAGATGATGGTGGTGGGGTATCTACTGACAAGAAATTCTGGCTTGTGCTTTGGCCATTAAGAGTTTATAAATATAAAAAATTTCACTTAGCTCAACTCAAAACTGTTTGACTGCACAATTTCTTTGGGCTCAGCACTGAGCTGGGAACACTGCTACAAATAGGGACCTTCAATAAGGTAACTCACAATCTCACAGAGGACTAGGAAATATCACTCATCTTACAAGGTCAACAACTTACAAAGTAATTATTCCCTCCCCCCAAAAAATACCACATACTATCATTACAGGAAAAGTATATCAGGTCAGCAATTGTTTACTTACCCATCATAGTAAATGTTTTTCCTGAGCCAGTCTGTCCACTGTTAAAAAAAAAAAAGTTTTACCTAGTGTTTTTATACATAAGTTTAGAAAACTACCATCCAATGTAAACATGAATGACCTAGTAGATAAACTTCTGAACCAAAGTCTTGTTTTCTGTTTAAAAATCAGGGTCAGGAATAGGGGCTAAAGAGAGAGAAAAGTGGGTAAGGCACTTGGTTTTCACACTGCCAACCCAGATTCAATCCCACGCATCCCATATGGTCCCCCAAACCTGTCCAGAATATTCCTGAGTGCAGAACCTCTGGGTGTGGTCCAAACTATAGTTTTTAAGTCAAGTGTGACACTGACTTCACAAAGCAACAACACTTTGAAGAGAGGTGATAAGGTACAAGAAAAGAAGTGTGGGTGATCTCCAGAATGTTCTTCCCGAGAGTTTTCAGAGGGGAACATGGATTTGCAGATGCCGATTTTTGCTTCATGAAGTTGGTGCCACACTTGACTTAAAAACTATGATCAATGCATATTATTTCAAAACACTAAATCTAATTCGTTAAATCAGCCACAGAAAAGGAAGAGAAGCACCTATAACTACCCCTTGTAGGAAGAGGCAACTTACTAGGCAAAGATGGTGCCATTGTAACCGCTCATACAGGACTCCACAATGCCTTTGGCCACAGTTGAGAACACTGACTCCTAGAAAAGCACCAAACATGTTAACAAGTCACAAAGACAAAACTAGTATTCCTTAATTATTCTACAGTGTAACATTAAGAGAAATGTGTGCTTGGCAACAAACCTGTTATTTAACATTTTAAAAAATAAAAATATTTTTCCTATGCCACATTCTGCAATATAACAATAAAAATTGTAAGGGCCAAAGAGATAGTACAGCAGTGGGTAAGACACTTGGGTTCAGGCCACGTTCGAGCCCCACCAAGGAGCAATCCTGCACAGTCTGGTGTGTCCCCCAAATAAAAACAAGAACAAGCAACGAAAACTTATGTCATGTACTCAGCCACAATTCCTGCGCTCAACAGCTACATACAGGTCATGCATTTGAGAAAACTAAGTTCCAAATTTGATTTACTATTAAATAATCACATGAGGCTAGGAGCTATTGTAGCCGGGAATGTGCATAAAGGAAATTTCCTCACTGTCAAATTCTATTGGCTAATAGGGCGTTTACCTTGCACGTGGCCGACCCAGGTTCGATTCCTCCGTCCCTCTCAGAGAGCCCGGTAAGCTACCAAGAGTATCCCGCCCTCAAGGCAGAGCCTGGCAAGCTCCCCGTGACATATTCAATATGCCAAACACAGTAACAACAAGGCTCACAATGGAGACGTTACTGGTGTTGCTTGAGCAAATTGATAAACAACGGGACGACAGTGCTACAGAATTAGATTTTAACTAAACAGTCCTTAATAAAAGAGCAGTTATTGAAACCAGAGTAATCTATGTATCTCTCTGCTAAGTGACTACTCTCCCCCAAAATTCACATGTTGAAAGCCTCATTTCCAAAGTGAAGTTATTTGAAGAGGGAGCATGGCCAAGGTTATTCAATGCTGAGTGTGGAGGCCTCAAGGTGGGAGCAGTACACTTAAGAGAAGGGGGATGTAAGAGAACTTGCTTTCTCTCTTATCCATGTGAGGACACAGCAAGAAGATAGATTTTTACAAGCCAGGAAACATACTCTCATGGACCCAACCTACTGACTTGATCTTGGACTGTCAAAGACTCCAAATGAACCATCTACAAACTCATTTACAACAGATAAATGTTGCTTAAGTCTATGATATTTTTGTTATAGCAGCCAAAACTAAGAGACATTTCTTTTTTCTTTTTTTTTTGGGGGGGGTCCCACACCTGGCAGTGCTCAGGAATTACTCCTGACCATGAGATGCTGGGGATGAAGCCTGGGTCAACTGCATGCAAAAGAAATCACCTCCCTGCTGTTCTAAAGCTCCGGCCCCTAAAAAACATTTCTTAAACCAGGTAATTGAAATGTACTTATCAAACACTGAAGTGGCTCTGAAAAGCTGACCTTCAATACCCTTATCACTAAATAGAGAAAATACACAAAGCAGGCTTATGGCATTCTGCTACACAATTTGATGAAGAAAAACACTTACAACTAAATTTCAAGTATTTGGGAAATGTCTGAACTTCCAAATTCAAATGAGAGATCAGAAAGAAAATATTCAGGGCCAGAGCAACAGCACAGCAGGGAGGGCACTTGCCTTACGCATGGCCAATCCGGGTTCAATCTCTGGCACCCCATATGGTCCCCCAAGACCATCAGATGGAATGATCCCTGAGTGCGGAGCCAGGAGTAACCCAAGCATCTCAGCCCCCCCAAAAAGGAAAAAAGAAATCTTCACAAATAAGAGATTCCATGTCTCAAGTAGGAAGTTCAAGTTTCTAAATGATCATACCTGAGTAGTGCCTATGTCTGCAACATGATCAAAGGTGAAGACCTTAGGCTCAGGGTTAGAGTGTAGCCGGAGAGTCGTAGACGAGAGCGCGGATAAGCATAAGTTTTGCTCTCCATCAGCCGGTCCGGAGCTCTCTTTGGGCGGACGAATCCGTACAAAAACTCTGATGGCATCATCACCTTCATTGCTAAAGATAGATATATGTATATATTTAAAAAAAGATGCAAGGTACCTTATGTGATGGAGGGCGGGGGGATGAAACTCCCAGTCTATTGTATGCAAGGCAAGAACCCTACCACTATACTATCTCTCCAGCCCTCATAGGTCTTTACTTTTCCCCCCCAAGATCCACGAATTAATAATTAATTATATAATATAATTAATATCTTTTATAGTGTTTTGTTTGTGTGGGCTGTGCTGCCGATCAAACCCAGGGGGGTCTCACACCTGCAGGGCAAGTGCTTTACTACTGAGTCACATCCCCAGCCCTAACATTTCCCTCTTTGAATGAATCTCACATGGGCTCGCTCTTCAAACCTGTTCTCTGTTGAATATGTTATTTCCGTTGCTTGTCTCTATGCTTCTTTGCTTGCTTATTTTCACCCAGGAGAAGCCTATGTTCTCTCTAGAACAAATACTTCTCCCTTTCTCTTCCTTTGCATCTTTCTACTTTCAATAAAAAACTTTCTTGCTTTGCAAAAAAAAAAAAAATACGTAAAAATAAATGAATCTCACATGACTCCCACCCTTTATTACTTTGTTTCACAAGAGCCATCTGAAGTGCACTCGATGGTAGTGCTTTAATCCCTGCTTTGAGACTTATCACAGATGACTTCCCTCTTAGTAATAGTAAATCATCCCAAGGGTGACTTACGTTATTGATTCCATCTTTTCGTCAGAAATGGGAGATGATACTGCTTGGGTGATGTGGGAGAATGTGACTCCCCCCACCCACCCACCCTCTGCAGATTACCAAGTAGTGAAGAACCAAGCTTTAATAAAAATACCAATATAGTCATGCTGACGATGGCTAATAATTTAGAAACATTGCTATTCTGATCCTTTATGTCACCAAAAGGTATTTACTTACCTTGCTTGGTTCAATTGGCCATTTGCAGCACTGCGTAATTCAGCTGGGGGTGGGGGGGGGGAAAGACAAGAAGTCACTTAATGTGCTTCAAAGTGAAGTCCATCAACCCCATGCCCAAGTGGCCAGCTTCTCAGTCTCTCGGTCTCCTCAGCTGAGCTCTGACAGTTGAGCACCTGTAGGATCCAAGCCTGGGTCTGTCCCTCTCTTCCATCCTTACATGCTCCATGGGGACGACATCCCTTCTAATGCTTTGTATTAAGTACTTTGTAATTACAAAGCATTTAATACAAAGTCTTAAATACTTTTTATACACTGAGGATACCCAAGTTGATACCTTTGCCCTCTAAAGTTCTCCTAAATGAGCCCTAGGCTCTTAAAAATTGCCTACTTGTCCTCTCCAAGTTAGATGGCCAATAAGCAATGCTTCTACTTGAAGGCACCCAAAACCAGCTTCTGATCCCCCCCCCCTCCACTGCAAATGTGCTTCTCTATTTTAGTTAAGGACAGTGTCACCGTTTCAACCTTTTGGCAAGACTCGCAAGTGTGACTCCAAGGCTGCCACCCACCCCCAATAACTGAAACTGTTGACATTTTTAAAACTATTACACATCAACTTTAGGTGCTCCATAGGTAAAGAGCCATGAAGAAAGGTCTCTTCAACAGAAATCTAGGAATTTTCAGAAGAGGAGTCTGTTGCATCTGAACCAAGATCGCTCTCTGCTTCCAGCAGCAGGAGCTGGAGCTCCCGTGGTAGACAGCTCTCTGTGTCAGGAGTTGGGCTGATCAACTATGATCACAGAATGGTCCCCTCCCTCTGCTCCTTTCTGCAGGATTTCTTCCCTGGCTGTGAGGGCTCAGCCAGCCCCAGGCTCCAGGCGAGAGTACTGTTTACATAACAAGTTCCCTTGGGAGCAGAGCAATGGAAAGGCTCTTGCCTTGCACGAAGCGGACCAGGGTTCAATCCCTGAGGCACAGAGACAGAAAAACGCTGAACATCACAGGCTGTGGCCCAACCCCACCCCTCACCTACCACAGGAAAAGGGAAGAAGAGAAGAGAAAGAAAAAGAAAAAGAAAAAAGAAAAAAGAAAAGACCGCACAGCAGCATAGCACAGTGGGACACTGAGTACAGAACTATCAGGGCCCCTTGCCCTCCAGTTCCAGGGCTCCAAGGAAGCCCAGCCCACAGGAGCTTCAAAGGGGGCGGGCTGCAGGGCGAAGTAAACAGACGCTCAGATCACAGCCAGATCTCAATTCCTTTGCTTTAAGCCCCAAATCTGCCCGACCCTTACTAGTGGCGATGCCCAGAGCACAACAAACATTTCGGCCCTGGAATGTTCGGGTCTGCGCCCCCAGCTCATTATACCCAGAGAACAGAAGACGGGGTGGGGGGGGGGGGGCAATAGGCGCCTTCTAGAGGGACGGCCAGCGAGCACAGTGCAGGGTCCAGAGAATGACCCACCGAAGGACCGGACCGCCAAAGGGGTCCCGGAAGGTGTGCCCGGGAGAAGCACGGCCAGACTCCCGTTCTGCGACGAGGGGAGGGGAGGGGAGGGAGGAAGAGAGGGAAGGAGGAAAGGAAGGAGGGAGGGAAGAAAAAAAGAAGAGAGGAAGGAAGGAAGGAAGGAAGGAAGGAAGGAAGGAAGGAAGGAAGGAAGGAAGGAAGGAAGGAGAAAGGGAGAGGAGGGAAGGAAGGAGGGAAAGAGGGGAGGAAGAAAGGAGGGAGGGAGGGAAGGAAGGAAAAAAGAAGAGAGGAAGGAAGAAGAAATGAAGAGGGAAGGAGGAAAGGAAGGAAGGAGGGAGGGAAGGCAGGCGGGCAGGCAGGCCGGCCGACCCCGGAGAGGGAGAGAACTTGCAGACGCGGCGGGTGGTCGCGCGCACCGGGAGCGCGCTCCCGCAGAGGGGCAGGACGGCGCTGCCAGCCGGAGGCTCCAGCTCTCGGTTCACCGCGCAGCCCCAGCGCCTAAAACCCGGAGCCCCGGGTGCTCCCCGCCGGCCGCCCCGTTCCCCGCCCCCCCCACTCGCACGACCAGGCCCGATCTGCAGGGCCGTGAGGGGCGGCGCCGGGCGGCCGAACGCCCCCCCGCCCCCGGGGCTCGCGGGGAGCCCGTCGCCTCACGAGGCGGCGGCGCTTGACTTACTCTTGCAGCCCGGCGCCATGGCGGTCCCAGCAGCCCGACTCCGGGTCCAGCTCAGCCGAGGCTCCACACGCCCGCCCGAACGCGCGGGACGCCGAGCTTCAGCTCCGAGCAAGATGGCCGCGTATTTAAATTTGGCGCCCGGCGGAACGTTGACGCCGGGACGGGGGCCGCCATGTTGCCCGGCGCGGGGCGGGGCTGCGTGACGTCACTCCCGGCGCCCCGGCGCCGTCTTCAGGCGACGACTCCCCCTGAAGGCTCTGGATGCCCGGAGCGGCCATGAGCAAGCGGAACCAAGTGTCCTACGTGCGGCCCGCCGAGCCGACTTTCCTGGCCCGCTTCAAAGAGCGGGTCGGCTACAGGGAAGGACCCACCGTAGAAACCAAGGTGAGCTGGGCCCGTCTCGGTTCCCGGTTCCCGGTTTCCGCCTGCAGGTGTGGATGGACAGGTCCCTCCGCGCGCCTGCTCGCTGCCCGCCGCGGCCTCAGCTGCAGCAGCCTTTGGGCCCCGCGAAGCTCTTGCTCATTTTCCTGGAAAATGAGGTGGCTCAGATAAAGCGCCTCGTCCTTGGTAGATAGTTAATTCGCTTTTCTGTCTCTCGTCTCTTTGCTTAGACGCTCTTGTTGTAGTGTGGGTGGTGGCATCGTGCAGTTTTCCAGATCACTGGCGTCCACTAGATCAAATGGTTCGGGTACCCGAGTCGGGAGATGTTAGAGAGAGAAAGAGTGTGTGCAAGAGCACTCAATAAGAGAGAGATCATTCAGTAAGAAGGCTGTTATGCTTGGGAGATGGCATTTGCACCATGGTCCATACCTTGGGTGGGAGAGAGAGCTCAAGGCGCTGAGCAGACCTGGGGTTCAGAACCCACCAGAGTGTCCCCCAATCTCCCACCCCAAGTCTCCAGCACCACCCACTGGGAGCACTGCAGGATGTGGCCCAAAAACAAAAAACAAGATCCTAGGCTCAAGGCACATAAGGTTTAGTAGAAGAAACAATTGATTTTTGT
The DNA here is from genome assembly GCF_029834395.1 of Sorex fumeus. Taxonomy (NCBI): domain Eukaryota; kingdom Metazoa; phylum Chordata; class Mammalia; order Eulipotyphla; family Soricidae; genus Sorex; species Sorex fumeus. The sequence continues at coordinate 46,376,966 of NW_026606129.1, read as the reverse complement.
GCATTTACTCAATCTGGTAAGTACCTGTTAAACCCAGGCAGTGCACCAGGTTCTTATGGGCCTTCAAAATGTCAAAAAAAATTTTTAATTGAATATCCATGAGATAGGCTATTACAAAGCTGTTCATAATTGAGTTTCAGTCATACAATCATCTGGCACCCATCCCTCCACCAGTGTACATGTCCCACCACCAAGGTCCCCTGTTTCCTTACCGCCATTCCCCAACATCCCACCCCCCCACCTCCAGCCTCCCTCAATGGAAGGCACTTTCTTGCTTTCTCTCTTCTTTTCCTTTTGTGCATTAAGGTTTGCAATACAGGTGCTAAGAGGTCATGGTGTTTGCTCAGGGCATTCGGTATTTTTATTGGGACGAGCTGGAGGAGCTTTTCAATTGGGTGGCAGCTTTGGGATACAGATGTGATTGCTGAAGCTTCCAGAAGTACAGGGAGGTAGGAGGAGGTAGGGAGTTGGGGGGAGGTAGCCCATTCCGACCCTGAGAAAGCCTGGAGATTTAAGTCACAAAACCGCATAACAGAATTTTCAGCAGATTATGTCTCTGTGAGATCCATTGTGAAATGGTGGAATCAGGCTAGGGGCATGGTGTTAATTTTGGACCGTGGGAGCAAGTAGCTGCCAGGGCCTCTGTTTAGGTGAGTACCAGGCTGACCTGCCCCCCTCTTATTTACCCAGTCTGTCCAGCCTTGTGCAGGTCCAAGATTAACTGTGGCTTTTGATCTCTTGTGAGATTTATTTATGGGTCTCTGAAGCAAGGCCAGTAGTAGAGCTTACATGGCTTTGGAGTTGGTTCGTGGGGGTGACTGCCAGTGCTTCCAGGAGTATTGGGAAGTGGGGAGAGGTAGCCCATCCCAACTCCTAGAAAGCCTGGAGATTTTAGTCACAAAATGAGCATACCCAATTTTTTAGCAGATTGTATCTTGATGAGATCTGTCTTGAGACAGTGGAGTCAGGCCAGGGGTATGGCAATGATTTTGGATTGTGGAAGCAAACATTTGCCGGGGGCTTTGTTTGGGCTGGCACCAGGGTCAACCCACCCTCCTATGATTTACTATGGTCTGTTCAGCCGTGCATGGGTCTGAGATTAATTGTGGCTCTTGATCTCTTCCAATTTATTTATGGGTTTCTGAAATAAGGCCAATAAGTGAGTTGTATAGCTGAGCCAAAGGTGATTTGTGGGCGTGGTTCCCACACACCTGACTTTTGGCCATTTAATTTCTTGGTAAACTTAGTCCCAAGTTTTTGGAGTCCAGCCAAAAAGCACAGTGGCAGTTTGGGGGTATCAGGAAGCCTGAAGGCACAATCAGGCTGCTGATGCCCTCACCCTGCAGGTACAGGTTGACCTGCTCGTGGCACCATCACTTAATCACTTAATCCCCGTTATTCATCGATTTACTCGAGCGGGTGCCAGTAACATCTCCATTCATCCCGGTTGCGTGCTAGCGTAGCCCAATGGTATCTGTTCGTTCTAGGAACATGCAGAGCCTCAAACCAATCATTCAGGGTCTTGACGAAGAAGTCTGACCATCTTGTAGGTGGGCGTCCACGTGATCTTTTGATGTCCCGTGGAATCCAATCAGTAATGGCTCTAGTCCAGCGGTTGTCTGTAAACCTCATTACGTGTCCAGCCCATCTGATTTTTGATGTCTTGGCAAATGAGACAGCGTCCCTGATTCTTGAGTGTTGACGAAGATCAGAACTCCGGATTCTATCTCTCATTTGAGTGAATCGAGATATTCCAAGCATAGCTCTTTCGATTCCTCTTTGAGAGACCCGAATAGTGTTCTCATCCTGTTTTCGTAGGGTCCAGGTCTCTGAGGCATATGTTAATGCAGGAAGAACAGTGGAATCAAAGAGATGTGCTCGTAGCTGGAGGTTCTTTGTCCTTTTAGTTATTTCTTCAACGTTCTTGAAGGCATTCCAAGCCGCTCTCTTCCTCCTGCACAACTCAGGTGCCAGGTCATTCATCATGTTGATTTCTCGACCTAGGTATATATAAATGAATGAGACCAGTTGTAGTTACTGGTTTTGGCATATCGAATACACAGCGCATAGCTTGCCAGGCTCTTCCGTGTGGGCGGAATACTCTCGGTAGCTTGCCAGTCTTTCCGAGAGGGTCTCATTCACCTGACCCTGAAGGCTTCACCGACATGGCAGCACTGAGAAGGATGAGAAAGGAGAGGCCGACAAAATCTCAAGGCCGACCTAGGCTGCCACAACGAAGGAAGACAAAAATGATTGTCTGTACTTTCAATGCACGTACGCTAGCATCAGATGCATCCATCGAGGACCTGATGGTACAAGCGCGAATGATCAAGTACGACATCATTGGTCTGACTGAGACAAGAAGGCACGAATCTCACCATGCCGTTTTCGACACTGGAGAAGAATTGTTCCTCGGAACATGCGATAAAAGAGGTGTTGGAGGCATCGGTGTCCTTGTCAACAATCAGATGGGCTGGTCACGTAATGAGTATTTAAAGACGACCGTTGGACTAGAGCTGTTACTGATTGGATTCCACGGGATGTCAAGAGACCGTGTGGCCGCCCACCTACCAGATGGTCAGACTTCTTCCTGAAGATCATGAACGATCGGTTTGAGGCCCTTCATGTTCCCGGAGCGAACAGATGCCATTGGGCTACACTAGCACGCGACAGGGACAAATGGAGACGTTACTGGCGCCCGCTCAAGCAAATCGACGACTAACGGGAAGTTAAGTTAAGTTAAGTTAAGGTATATATAACTGTTTTATTCGGAGATGGTGGTTCCATTGAGAGCGAATGGAGCGTCAGGAACAAGGCTGTTTCTCATAAACATTGTCTTCGTAAGATTCAGCTGTAGTCCGACCTTTCCACATTCATGGTCAAAGTCGAGCATTTGTGCCGCTTGGCTGATGTTTGGTGTTATTAGAATGATGTCATCAGCAAAGCGGAGGTGGTGTAGTTGCCGACCATCTATTTTCACTCCGATGCTTTCCCATTCCAGTCGTCGCATGATGTTCTCGAGGGTGGCACTGAAGAGTTTTGGTGAAATGGTATCACCCTGCCGAACCCCTCTCTTGATATGGATGATTACTTCTTTGTAGAATGGTGAGATCTTGGTAGTGAATCCGCAATAGAGCTCACGAAGGATCCTGATGTATTGAGTTTGTACGCCCTGATTGGCTAGGGCTTCCATGACCGCTTCCGTCTCAACAGAATCAAAGGCCTTCTTTAAATCAATGAACGATAGACAGAGCGGCATCTTGAACTCCTGAGAAACCTCAATGAGCTTAGTAATCGTGTGGATATGGTCGATGGTACTGAATCCTTTTTGGAATCCGGCTTGTTCACATGGTTGTCCTTTTTCTAGTGTTCTGCTAATCCTATTCAGGATGACTCGAGTGAACAGTTTGTAGACGACAGACAATAGGCAGATTGGGCGATAGTTGCCAATGTCGTGGATGTCTCCCTTCTTGTATAGTAGTACTGTCCTGCTGGTTTTCCATTGGGATGGAACCTTGCATTCAGACAGGTAGCGTGTGAAGAGCCAAGCCAATGTATTGATGAGTACTGATGGTAAGTTCTTCAGGTGTTCAGGTCTGATCTTGTCTGGGCCAGGTGCTCTTTGTTTCTTTACTGACGAGATGGCATGTTGGATTTCGGAAGGGAGAACATTGGGAACGACATATCCATCATGTGGTATGTGGGCAAGTGGACGTGGCTATTAAAGAGATCTGAGTAGAAGTCATGAATAATCTTCTCCATTGCCCTTCTGGAAGATGTGATAGATCCATCATGATGTTGGAGGGCAGTCATCTTGGTTTTGTAGTTGGTGAAGGACAGGCGGGCATTACGAATGCTTTTCCCAGCTTCTGCCGCATCTACCAGTACTGCTGCTCTCCTGTTTTTGAGGTCATCCTTGATGGCTTCTCTGCACTGTTTTGCCAGTTCGGATGTTCGCTTGTGGTTGCCTGAGGCATGTGCCAAGCCACGTTGGCGAATAAGTTCAAGAGTGTTCAAAGAAAGGCGGTTTTTTGTGGTTATCTCTCTCTTGGCATTCCTCGCACAATCATGGAGGTGCTGAATCATTCGATCGTATTCCTCATCAATGTTGTCAATGACGGCATCTTCCCATGTTGCCGCAACAGAGCCAAAGAGCTCCCAATTGGTGGTCGTTCTGGGAGTCCTCTTCTTAAACCTTGCATTCTTTTCTCCTCGTTCTGTGAGGTAGAATTTTGCACGAAGAAGACGGTGGCACCATATTCCCCAAAATGTTGAATTGTTTTGTTTTTGGGTTCCACCCAGCAGTGCGCAGGAGACCATTATGTGCTGCTGTGCAAAGTGCCGTATGTACTATACAATTTCTCTGGTCCCTGACATCTTTGATACTTCTTGGCCTGCCTCATATCTGCCTTCACAGGTCACCTGATCTTTTAAGATCTTTGAAGCATACCACACACTCGTCCAAAAGTTACTGCTTTGTTTTTTTCTTTGCTTTTCCCGTATCATATACAAAATAGTCGTCTTTGTTATTTTCTTCACTTTTTCCATATTGTATCTGAAAAATTCATTATTTTGTATTGCAGTTATATGCTCCTGTGGCTCTTCACTGCCAAATTGAACTGAGTTCATTTCATAATACTGTATTTTCTTAGCATGTAGCACAGTGGCTAGTACCAAATGGTACATGAGCTGTGAGCATGTGTATGGGTTATATGACCATGCTTATCATCAGGCAAGTCTCCACAGAGCAACGATATACATTCGACCTTGAGCACGGATTGGTTAGTAGGCCAAGCTGAAGGAACATCCCTAGGGAAGAAGCGGAAATAGTGAGTTGTGGCCTGTCTATAGAGGTGACTGACGAACTGATGGAGGTGATGCCATATGGACTGCTTACTAAGCAACAGGAAGCCAAAATTGGTTCATGATATTAAGAAATTGAGTGACTTCCCCAGGACTAAAATCAGTAGTGGATGAAGTTTGAGAAGGACATGAATACAGCATCGAGGAGAATATGGGGTCTTTTTTTTTTTTTTGCTTTTTGGGTCACACCAGTGATGTAGTGTTACTCCTGGCAGTGCTTGGGGGACCATATGGGATGCTGGGAATTGAACCCGGGTTAGCCGTGTGCAAGGCAAACGCCCTACCCGCTGTGCTATCACTCCAGCCCCTGGGGTCTATTTTTAAGTCTGCTTGAGGTTAGGCCCTAGTGATGAGTATATGTGCATAGTTAAGCACTTTGAAGATTATACTGTAGAAATAAGTAGTATCCTTGGGTAAGGAGGGTTTCCAGTTAAAATCAATGATTTGGGCTTATTTAGTCAAAACTTTTCCATAGAGAGATACCCTGTGTTGTGTTTGAGAAACTATACTTAATAAATTTATCAGTAAAATCATCATTCATGTGAAACATTACATATGCTAAATCATCTTATTTGCCTTGAGAGTTATTTCAGAAGTAGCTTTGAACTGACCTCAGTGTCTGTCACTGGGATTGTTTTCTAGTTGGTTAGTGGAATTAACAAGATCACTTTCCCATATCCTTTGTTAAAAATACTTAGGGACTCTTTTGTCATTTTGGTACTTGGATCACATCCTGCAGTACTCAGGGTCTATTTCTGGCAGGACTGGGGGACCGTATGAGGTGATTAAACCTGGTTGGTCACGTGCAAGGCAAGTGCCCTACCCCTGTACTTGCTAATTACTTACTTGTGTTCAGTTATTGGATAGACTTGGCCAGGATTTCATCATTTTTCAACCGTTTGTCATTCATATCTTTCATAAGTAGATTAACATTTTTTTGGTTGGGGAGGCCACACCTGGCGGTGCTTAGAGCTTACTTCTGGCTCTGTGCTCAAGGATTACTCTTGGTGGTCCTCAGGAGAACTTACATGGTCCAAGGGTCTAACCCAGTCATCTGTGTGCAAGGAAGTGTCTTAACCACTATTCTATCTCTCTGACCCCTTGATAAATATTTCTTGGGTCCACGTTACTTGCCAGACTCCTAGGTACAAAATTGGAGCAAGAGTAGCTCTCAGAAGGTCTCTCCTAGGTGACAGAAACACTGATGACAGAGTCTAGTAAGGACTTGTAGAGAATGTCAGTCTAGAACAGTGATCTTTAACCACTGGTCCCTGGACCGATCCGCGTCCATAGGTGTAAAAAGGTGAAAAACCACCAACCTACTGCCTTGGTTGTGACTGCCGGCTCACAGATGGGTATGCAGGACGGGTGCCTGATCAAGGTGTAGAAATGTTCAATAACACTGGTCTAGAAAGTAGCTTGAGTTGGAGTTGGGATATGAGCCGTAAGCTGGTGTGTTTGTTAGGTGACTTCAGGGACACTGGGAACTTGTTCAAAGACAGGTGAGGCCAAGAAGCTAGAAGCCAAGTTCATGGATCTTCAGCTGTCAAACATGCCTTTAGTATAGAAGCCATAAGACAGAAAGCTGTAGTTCTGACGAGTGCCAGCTTTCAGGGGGTTCCTGCCTTTGTGAGGAAACAAGGAAGGCGATGTTGGAGAGGAAAAAACAAGGGCTTTTTGGTGATTTGGAGTCACACCTGGCAGTGCTCAGCTCTTCTGGCTCTGCACTCAGGGATCACTGATTGCAGGGCTTGAGGGACCATATAGAGTGCCAGAGATGAAACCTAGGTCAGTCCCGTGGAAGGCAAGTGCCTTACCCACTTTACTGTTGCTTCGGCCCAGAAACAAATATTTTAATAATGTGTAAAAACAGTTTGGTTGTATACCTTTCATCCCAGCCCCCATCTGCTCATTTTAATAATAACAGTTTCTCACAGAGACAGTGGTTATGTTTATTTGAAGGTCAACAAATACATGGTATTGTGTTTCCCCCTAGAGAATCCAGCCTCAGCTCCCAGATGAAGATGGTGATCAAAGTGACAAAGAAGATGAACAACCCCAAGTGGTGGTTTTAAAAAAGGGAGACTTGTCAGCTGAAGAAGTCATGAAAATTAAAGCAGAAATAAAGGCTGCCAATGCAGGTATTTAGGGCTGGATAGATAGTAAAGTGGGTAGGGGGCTTGCCTTGGATGTAGCCGACCTGGGTTCAGTCTCTGGCATCTCATATAGTCTCTAGTGCACCACCAGGAGTAGTTTCTGAGTGTATAGCCAGGAGTAACCCCTGAGCATTGCTGGGTGTGGCCCAAAACCACACCTGAATCCCTCCCCCCCACAAACACACCCCCATTAAAAAAGGATTCATTTTGTTGTGTCTTTGAAGAAGCTAGTCCTAGATTCATATTTGGGCTTTAACATTTAATCAAGTATGTGGCCATGACCAAAGCATTTTACTTCTTGGCCTCTGTTATAGAAACTGGGGGCAATAATCATATTATCTTTATTGGATTATTATGAAGATTGAGTGAATTTTTTTGTTTGTTTTTTTTTTTGTTTTGGGGCCACACCCATTGATGATCAGGGGTTTCTCCTGAGTCTGCGCTCAGGAACTACTCCTGGCAGTACTTTGGGGAACCATAATGGATGCTGGGGATCGAAAATGGGTCAGCCGCATGTGCTGTACTTATTACACCAGCCCCAAGAATTAATTTTTTTAAGTGAATTCACTTTTAGGAGCCAAAGAGATGCTACAGTTGTAGGGCATTTGCCTTGCACACATGGCCAACTCCGGTTTGATTCCTGGCACCCCATTTGGTCCCCCAAGTCTGCCAGGAATGATCCTTGAGTACAGAGCTAGGAGTAAGCCCAATAACACCAGGTGTGACCCAGCATTCCCTGTGCCCTAACCCCTAAAGAAGAGTGAATTTAATTTTAAATCTTTTTTTTAAAGGTGGCTAGGTTTACAAACTTCTCACCAAAGATCTAATTAACACCTGAAATATAATATGCTATTATGTACATTTTTCATATCACTAAATATTGGTTTAGGAGGAAATGCTGGAATTCTAGACAGTTGCTTCTCTTTTTGTTTTGTTTACTTTATTTTGGGCTGCACATGCAGTGCTCAGAACTTACTCCTGACTCTGCACTTAGAGATCATTCCTAGAAGTGCTCAAAGGACCAAATATGATGCTAGGAACCAATCCTAATTCAACCATGTGCTAGGCACCCTACTCACTGTACTATCTCTCTGGCCCCATTTTTTCAACACACTTTTCAAAAACAACCTGGGTGCTGAAAAGATTGTTCAGGGCTTAAGGTACTTTACTTGCTGATGGCCAATCCCATTTTGAGTGCTGAACTCCACATATAATCCTCTGAGCACTTCTTGAAGTCTCGCCTGAGCAAGGAATCAGAAATAGCCCCTGAGCACCTCCAGGTATGTCTCCAACCTCCTCTCCCCAAAATCATACATCCACACCCAAGTATGGTCCAAACCCCCAAGTACACACACACACACACACACGGCCCCCACCTGAAAACACACTAGTTGGGTTTGTCAGTTCCTTAATGCTTCAGTCAGTGAATTTCTCCTAGCTACTGCATGTCTTTGGAGAAGGCCAAACTGAATTGATGCAAGCATATCCTTGGCTGCAGGATGAGATTTTCTTGCCATTGAACACTTTTGATAAAGGCAAAATAATGAAAAGAAAGTTCTTTAACTCTTGTTTTTCCTACAGATGAAGAACCAGCTTCTGCTGATGGGAGAATCATGTACCGAAAGCCAGCCAAGCGTTCCTCAGATGGAAAGAACTGTGGTTTAACAGCAAGCTCAAAAAAGAAGAAGACTAATGAAGATGAAGTCAATAAGCCGGACTCTGTGAAAAAGAACTCAGAAAAACAAGTCAAAAACAGTAGTCTCCTTTCTTTTGGCGATGAAGATGAAAATGAATAATTTTAAGTGTTTTGGACTTAAATCCTCTTTAGAATATATGAGGAGCTTTTTAAAAATAGCATTTCTTCCTATTATAAAGAAAAGACATTACAGAAAACTTTAAAAATACAGGAAAAAAATTAGTAAAAAGTTATCTACAATACCCCCTTGACCTGAAGTAACAATGACAACTGTTGATGTTAAGTATTGATTTTTTGTTTTCTGTATGGGGCCACATGCAGCAGTGCTCAGGTCTTAATTCTGCTCAGCACCACTCAGGGATCATCTCTGATGGGGCCCAGGGAACCATATGTGGTGCCAGGGCAAACACCCTACCTGTACTATAACTCTAGGCCAAACATTGGTATTTTGATACTTCCTGGTGTAATTATATAAGTAAATTTATGCTTTTTTTTTTTTAAACAAAGTTGAGATTATGTTTTCCTGCTTCTTGTTTGACATTATGTTGTGGGCATTACCCTGGTTCAGTAAAATTCCGAACTACAGAGAATTTGTAATTAAACAGGCCCCCCTCTGTATCATCCTCATTAGCAGAACTGCCACAAGAGACAAGTGGCTCTTGTATGAGTAAGGATCTAACACGAAGGATCCTGATAGAATTGAGGCTCTATTTTAATGTATAAAAGAGTCACTATCAGGTAGTTGGCTTAATTTTGCTAACTTAAGAACCTACTGGGTTTTTCTATACAAAAACAGGTAAGTTAGCAAACATGACCTTTCTCTTGTGTAGAGCATAGAGCTGAAACCTAGGAATATTGGAGCTATGTTTAGGCCAAAGGAAAGCAGCTAGCCACTTGTCCAGATGGTTCTGATGATTTCTTTAGAATGAACTGTTGAAATCAGAATTACTGGGTAAAAACATTTGAATATTTTTTTAAACTTTGGTATCAGTCTACATTCAAAATGCTTTCTAGGATGTGAGGGCGATCTGGCTGCGACATCTGTCACCCCCATTGATCGCCAGGCTTGATTTGGCTGATCTGGCTGGCTAGGTGGGTGTCCCCTTCCTCCCTCACCGCTCCATGTGCGTCCCTCCCGAAGCTGCGCGCTCGGTCGAAGAGGACGGCCTTCCCCGAATAGAGACGGACCGGTCTTCGGTCGAGGGTATACGAGTAGCTGGACTCCCCTGCTAGAACCTCCAAACAAGCTCAGAATGCTTTCTAGAGAGTCCCTCCCTCCACCCCCCCCCCCCCACCAATACACACATTCATTTACATGGTAGAGGAACCCCCTTCACCTCTTCCTTGATAACTGTACCAACCTTGGAATGACACTAGCCTTTATGTGTTTAACAGTCCAACTTAATTGTTTTTCGTTATATACCAAAGAGGCTAAACTTTCAAATGTGAAGCTTTTTTGCCATTTCTTGGATTAACTTTTTATTCATTTTCTATATTTTCCTTGCTAATTTTTAATTTCATGATATTTTTGTTTCCAATCTGTGTCCAATACAGAATCACTTACTTTCCCTTGTCCTTCATCTCCATGCTATTTTTAATGTGTTCTATGAGCCAAGTTTTTCCCTAACCTTTATTGTTTATATATTCTTATGTCAATATCACAGTTTTAGTTATTATAAAAAAAACTTATAACAGAAATTTTTTAAAATTTCAGTTTAAATACTGTGGTTACAAGTGTTAATGTTTATGGTTTTAATATTGAAAAAATGATTGCACTTGCATCATCAAAATCACTGTAAATTTTAAGGTCTTAGTTCCTAGAGGTGGGATGTGCCAGTTTTGACAAAGGGACTTGGATTGAACCTTAATTGAGCAGAGTTTTCCCCAGGTGTGGATCCAGGACCTGGGAACTTTAAAATGCAGATTTTTCAGGACTTCTGTGCTGAATCACAAACTTAGTGTTTCAGGTCTAAAGAAAATGTTATTTATTTGATAACATAGCTATAATGTGACATGGATGAAATTTGATAACAGAAATAAGTCACAAAAAATGGTGTTACTTATATGAGATATCTAAAATGAATTTAGAATCAAAGACTAGAATAGTACCTGAAACAGAGTTAAGGATTTGTAAATAGGGAGTTATCAATGGACATAAACTTCAGTGAAACAAGATTAATATACCCTAGAGATCTGGTTTAACATTATTACTTTAAATCAACAATAACATTACCCTTAGTTTTGTCAAGAGAATAGATCTCAGGGCCTATAGCTAGTACAACCGGTAGGTGACTTGTCTTGCATGCAGCCTGAGTTTGATACTCCATGTGTCTTCCAAGCCGCAGCTCTGAGCACCACTGACGTGGCTCAAAAAAAAAAAAGTGTTCTTACCACAAAAAGTTCTCGAGCGGGCCCAGTAACGTCTCCATTGGAGACTTTGTTGTTACTGTGTCTGGCATATCGAATACTCTCGGTAGCTTGCCGGGCTCTCCGAGAGGGGCGGAGGAATCGAACTCGGGTCGGCCATGTTGGCCGCTTGTAAGGCGAACACCCTACCTGCTGTGCTATTGCTCCAGCCTGGAGCGATAGCACAGCGGTAGGGCGTTTGCCTTGCATGCAGCCAACATGGCCGACCCGAGTTCGATTCCTCCTCCCCTCTCGGAGAGCCCGGCAAGCTACCGAGAGTATCTCGCCCGCATGGCAGAGCCTGGCAAGCTCCCCATGACGTATTCGATTTGCCAAACACAGTAACAACAAAGTCTCCAATGGAGACGTTACTGGGCCCGCTCGAGCAAATCGATGATCAACGGGAGGGCCTTTACCTTTGGCTGGAGCGATAGCACAGCGGTAGGGCGTTCGCCTTACAAGCGGCCAGCATGGCCAACCCGAGTTCGATTCCTCCGCCCCTCTCGGAGAGCCCGGCAAGCTACCGAGAGTATTCGATATGCCAGACACAGTAACAACAAAGTCTCCAATGGAGACGTTACTGGGCCCGCTCGAGCAAATCGACGATCAACGGGAGGGCCTTACCACAAAAAGTTAAAAATGATTAAAAGGTAATTCTATATCAACCTCTCAATTTTTTTTCGTTGCTGTGAAAGCCAATCCTCATGGCCAGCACTGTTTTACAATATTCCACAGTGACAACTGGTTTTCCTCCTACCCTTTCATTGTAATGACCAGGGTTGTAGTGCTTCCTGAAGGTTACAGGATTTTTCGTTGTGCTGCAAAAAGCAGGGACTGAAACATTTATCGGCGACTGGAGAGATAGCTCAGCAGGTAAGGCACTTGCCTTGCACAAGACTGACCTGGGTTTGAGCCCCAGTATACCATGAAGTCGCCTGAGCATCACTGGGTGTAGCCCCCCCCCAAAAAAAAAAAACCAGAAAAAACAATAAAACAAAGTGTTAGATTATCTTCCTGTAATAGATCTCAAAATACAAATGAGGGGGCTGGAGCAATAGCATAGCGGGTAGGGCATTTGCCTTATAGGCAGCCAACCCAGGTTCGATTCCCAGCATCCCATATGGCCCTCTGAGCACCACCAGGGGTAATTCCTGAGCTCAGAGCCAGGAGTAACCCCTGTGCATCGCTGGGTGTGACCCAAAAAGCAAAAAAAAAAAAAAAAAATACAAATGAGTAGAGACATACTTCATAAAACCTATTAACTCAGATCCCTTTTTCTTTCTTTGGTTAATCTGAGTTATTTTCAAAGACAAACTGATCCTACACTGTGTTCTTGTTATTAGTTAATGCATTCATTTACTTATGTCGGATTGAACCCCGGTCTCATTCATACATTGTCCTCAACCACTAAGTTACATCGCTGACCCTTACATTTTCCTTTTTATTTTCTACTGGGTGTGTTGGGGGGGGGGGGAGACTTGGCAGTATTCTCCTCTTAAAAATACAAGTATTAGGGCCAGAGCGATAGTACAATGGGCAGAGCACTTGTCTTCCCTACACCAACATGGGTTCGGTCCCTGTCACCTTATGTGGTCCCTGGAGTACTGCTAGGAGTGATTCATGAGTGCAGAGCCAGGAGTAAGCCCTTAGCACCATCAGGTGTGACCTATAAACAAAATGAAAATATAGGTATTAAAATTCAAATATCCAAATAACCTTCTGTAGGACCAGATAGTACAGCAAGTATGGTGCTTGCTTTGCACTCAGCCAAGCCAGGTTCAATCTCTGACACCCCATCTGATCCCTGAGCACCACTTGGGAGTGATCACTGAGCAGAGCCAGGTATAATCCAAAAACATTTATATTTAAACACACACGTTTCTGTAGGTCAAGAATAAAATTACCAAGACAACCCATAAGGAAAAATACACTATGAGGGAAAAACTAATGGTATAGTGTATGTTTGGGGTGTGTGTGTGTGAGTGATATAAATTTTTGGGACATTTGTTAACTCAAAAGCAATTATTTGTGGAAGCTCTTTATGTTAACATTTTATTTTTAAGACAATCTCAGTGTCTTCATTATTGTATATCCCATTATTCATGGTGGGATTTGAGATGGAGAGAATTGAGGTAAGATTTTATACCATCACCATCCAGCGACAACATCAGACTCAAGGCTATTTCATTCTAAAGTCATTTTTTTTTTCAGCAAGGGTGGGAATGATCGGGACACACCCAGCTGTTTTGAAGGCTTATTCCTGCAGTGCTTGGGTCACCATATTTGGTGCCAGGGATCAAACTGGGTCAGGTGGTGTAAGGCAAGCATCTTAACCCCCACACTATTGCTCCAGCCCCTGAAGTCTATTTTCTTTCAGAATACATGACCTTTTGCTTAACATATATTCATCCTAGCAGAAGACCGAGTTTTAAACTGAGAGGAAATGTTTCACACACCATGAGTTCCAGTCAGACCTCACTGCAAAGGAAACATCAGAAAGTGAGGATGCAGAAAAAACCTTCAAAGTGCAGTGACTGTGGAAAACTCTACTCCGAGATCAGCTCTTATCCAGCACCAGCGGATCCACACCCGAGAAGCCCTAAGAATTTATGGGGGAAGAAATGCCATTTTCATGCGTTTCCATGCCAGTTACATCCCATCATATTTTCAAGCTTGAAGTTTCTGATGGCAAAGAAGTGAACTGTGTCTAAAAAATTTCCCACATTCGGGGCTAGAGTGATAGCACAGCGGGTAGGGTGTTTGCCTTGCACACGGCCGACCCGGGTTTGATTCCCAGCATCCCATATGGTTGCCCCAAGCACCACCAGGAGTGATTCCTAAGTGCAGAGCCAGGAGGAACCCCTGAGCATAGCTGGGTGTGACCCAAAAAGAAAAAAAATTCCCACACAACACAATCATAAGGCCTTTCTCCAGTATGGATCCTGTAATGTTCAGTAAGGTGTGCATGCTTGTGAAAAGTTTTTTCACACTGCATTTGTGAAGTTTCTCTCCAATGTGAGTCATCTCATGTTCAACAAGGGAAGAGTTCTGAGTAAAGGCATTCCCACATTCAGTACTAGTGTAGGGCTTCTCTCCAGAGTGAATTCTCTGATCCTGCATGAAGCATGCACTCTGATTAAATGCTTTCCCACATTCGTTATACTTTTAAGGTTTGTCTCCAGAGTGACTTCGTTGATGACATGTAAGGCAGATGCTCTGACTAAAAGCCTTGCCAAATTCAGTGCATTTACATGATTTCTCTTCGGTATGGAATTTGCAAGTGTTTAGGGATGGATTCTGACAAAAGACAGCCACATTCGTTGCATTTATAAGATCTCTCTCCAGTGTGGATTCTCAAATGCTGAACAAAGATTGCTTTTTTCCGAAAAGCTTTCTCACATACATTACATTTATAAGGTTTCTCTCGCATATGAATCCTCAGATATTGAGTAAGATTTGAGCTTTTCCAGAAACAAGTTCCACATTCATGCATACATAGGGCTTCTCTTGGGTGTGAATTCACTGGTGCTGGGTAACAGCTGATCTCGCAGTAGAGTTTTCCACAGTCACTGCACTCTGAAGGTTTCTTCTGCATTCTCAGTTTCTGATGTTTCCTTTGCAGTGAGGTCTGACTGGAACTCATGGTTTGTTAGACATTTCCTCTCAGTCATTCCTGCAAGATTTATCCTGCTGTTTCTTGTTTATCACACATCTCAGGCAGTAGTGATTAGTATCTTATTCGATGCAGGGCCTGAAACCCATTTCAGGTTCTCTAAGTAAACATACCTTTGTAACTGAGTTTCTAATGATTTACTATCATTTTGTTGCTTTTCTTAGGTCCACTCACAAAAGTGCCTGGGTGCCAGCACCAGACTTGACAATGCTCAAGGGCCAAGATGTGCTGGGATCAAACTAAGAACCTTTACCACTGGACATCCAGCCCCGTCCACTTCAATTTACCATTTTTCTCGGATCTTACTACCATCAAGGCCTTATACTTAGCAAGTCAGTGAATGGTTTCAGGATGTCCATCAGATGGTTGCAAATGGAATATCTGATCAAGATTAGAGAATATCTGATAAAGCTTATGTACATGTGATGAGAAATCAGTCCACTTTGAGTTATCCTATGACCAGTTTCTTCCTTAATTTTTTCAACAATGGGCTATTCTTACCAATTTCAGTATGACATACCCATTTTACATTTAATGTATGGAGGTGCAGTGGTCCCTGGTGGGCCCCACTGTAGCTCAGCCATCATCACTTCTGGATGAGATCTTTACACATGATGAACGCTCTGATTCCATTACTGAAAACCAAACTATCAGAAATGCAAATGACACTGATTTGTCTCCTGAAGGATCTTCTCTTAAAGAAGGGCAGGTAACCTAACGCAGAGGGAGGAGAAAAGGAACCCATAAATTGTCAGTCTACTGTCCTCATATCTGGATTAAGAGAAACCCAGGAACAGACCACTCCAAAGGAAAAGACTACTGTAAATCTGGATAGAAAGGATATCATGTTTCTCCTAAAAGAATTTCAACAATGGGGATGAAGATACAATATAGCAGATGTCACACACAGCCAACCAAGGTTCAATCCCCAGCACCCATATGGCCCTCTGAGCCTTCCAGAAGTGATCCCTGAGTGAAGAGCTAGGAGTAATCCTTTAGTACCACCAGGTGTGGTCCCAAAACCAAAACCAAATTTTATCAATAATGGAGACATTGCAATGCACAAAGTGAACAAGTGCTCTTATGAACTAAGTATGCAGGGGTAAAATCCACGAAACCCTAAAAAAAAGGGTAAACAAAGAGAAGTTAAAATAAAAAATTAAATTCAATTATAGACAACAAAGTCTACCTTCAATGTAGGCTGCTCAGTGTCCTTGCAAAACAACTGGGGAAGCCTCTGCTTTAAAACGTCAAAGATGGGGACTCACCATATCCATGATGCTGGACCCTGCACCAGGCTGTTTCACTTGGGGCAACCAGGAGGGGTCAGGTGAGGCCCTGCCGTGCCCCAACAGACCAACCCCCAGCAGCTGAAAACCTCCAGAACTCAACTGTCGCCAAGTTCATAGTTATTCTTCACATGCTCAGGCTGTGCCTCACCCATGACTGAACTTATTCCTGGACTGTGCAGCTGCAAATGCAGTCGCAAGACATCTCATCACTAATATTTCAAGAGTAGGGCACCAAATTTGATGGAGTTTAAAGTAGAAGGCAACCAATCTTAGAAACATATTTTTACAGATATTATACATACATATATATATATACATACAAGGCTTAACCTTTTTTTTTTTCTTGGGTCACAACCAGCAATGCTCAGGGGTTATTCCTAGTTCTGCACTCAGGAATTACTCCTAGCAGTGCTTGGGGGACCATATAGGATGCTGGGGATCAAACCCGGGTCAGCCACGTGCAAAGCAAATGCCCTACCCACTGTACTATTGCTCCGGCCCCACAAGGCTTAACCCTTAACAACAAGTTAGTAATCTCTTATAGAAGGGCTTAATGGCCCCTCGATGAAATACAACAATCTTCATACACTGTCCTCTAAGAAAACTTTTGGGATCATTTTCAGCACTTTATTCATAACTGTAGCACTGTAGCACTGTCCTCCCATTGTTCATTGATTTGCTCGAGCGGACCCAGTAACATCTCCACTGTGAGACTTGTTACTGCTTTTGGCATATCAAATATGTCATGGGTAGCTTGCGAGTCTTTGCCATGCAGGCGAGATACTCTTGGTAGCTTGCCGGGTTCTCTGAGAAGGACAGAGGAATCAGTTCTGCTTTGGGGCTGGGGTTAGGGCTTGGGGTGGAAACATCTGAAATATGGCGTTGGGAAGTTATGGTAGTGGAATTGGTGTTCAAATATTAAATGTAATCAAATATTGTGAACAACTTTATAAACATTTAGAAAATTTTAAAGCCAAAGATGGGGCCACAGAGGTACTACAGAGGTTAGGGTGTTTACCTTTTACATAGCCAACCAAGGTTTAATCCCTGGCAATCCAGATAGACTCCAAGTCTACCACAAGAGATCTTGAGCACAGAGTATTGTCAGATGTGGCCCAAACCTACCCCAACAAGAGTCAACTTGAGGATGGCTGGCATGCAGCCAAAGTGGAGAGCTCATGCCTTGCACGTACAAGAATGTTAATTGATTTAGGTGCCCCCACACCAACACTGATGAGAGGTCTGCAACTACTACTATTATTGCCCCCTTCTCTCAACAAAAACTGCGAGATTAAACCTGAGTGCAATAGGGCCAGCACTGGACTATCAAGAAGTCAGGGGGAAGGAGTCATGTAACACCCAGATGGTCTGGTCTCATGAGGACCACAGCTTTCGAGCTGCTGAGCTTCCCAGTGCCTACACACAGACAGGATCTGGCCACCGTCTTCCTCCATGGTAGTGTTCGTTGGAAGGCAGCCCATGTGCCTCCTACTCCTTCCGGCACAGTGTTCATGGAACTCAATGCCTGACGCAGACCTGCTGTACACAGGGAAGTCATCTCCCCTGTCATGGGCAAGTCACCAATCGTGTCAGATACCAGCAGAGCCTTTCTCACATGGAAAAATTCATGTCTGGACCAATGCCATAGGTCTCTTCTGCATACAGATAATCCACCTTTCAATCCTAAATACAATTTTTGTATCAAAGGTATATTTATAGGCTCCTGAAAGCTTACACTTAGTGGGTTTCTGGAAGAAGTAAGTCAGTATAGAATTTTACAGTTACTTTAAGGATATTTGCTATTTTTAAATGTACTCTATGATATGGACTCGAGTCATTTTGTTGTGTTTTCTTTGCGGGGAGCATACCTGGCTGTAATCAGGCTTACAGCTATCTATGCACTCCTAGAAGGACTAGGGGTGTAGGGGCACATAAGGTGCCAGGGATGGAATCTAATTCATTGCATACAAGACAGCATCCTACCAACTGTACTCTCTCTCCTTCTCCTTAGGTTATTTTCTTAAAAATACAAATACTTCAAATAATTACCAAAAATAATAAAAGTTTGGATTATAGTTTCTGCTGATTTTTGTGGGGTTTCTTTGTTTTGGGGACTCATTCATCTGCCCTTAGGGCTTACTCCTGGTTCTGTGCTCAAGGATCATATCTGGAGTACTGGCTGTACAGGGGACTGAATCTCAGTTGGTCTACGACAATGCATACACCTTACTCATTGTATGGTAATACTCACTGTATTACCATTCCTGCTCCCATCTAATTTCTGCTCTGAAACTAACTGTTCAGTGACAAAAATACTTCTTAGTTTTATGTGATATTTTCCCTAATTTGTGAAATGTCAAAAACTTGACATTAACTGGTTTCCTCCAATACCAACATTTTGTGTTCTTTTTAAAAATTTGTCCAAACCTGGCAATACTCAGGGGTTACTCCTGGCTCTACACTCTGTACTCAAAAATTACTCCTAGTAGTGTTCAGAGTGTCATATGGGATGCCAGAGGTAAAACTGGAGTTGGCTGTGTGCAAGGCAAGCTCCCTAGCTGTCCTATCATCTCTCAAATCCCTGCATTCTATTATTTAAAAATTTTAATAACAGATGGAAAACAAAAACCTGAAATAAAGTTCTTTCATTTTATCTTTGATAAAATTACCTGAAAATCACAGAGCAGCTACTCTATTAATAAGCTCCTCTATTCTGGGAAATGATAATCAACATCAGGGAAAATCTGATCAGCAGTTATTGTGGTGGATGAATTTCAGGAAAATAAAACTGCCTGGATATGAAACAGGACCTCCCAGAAAGGCCAGAGGAATCTGCTTTAATATGTTAGAACCTCTCCTTCCCTAGAGGAAAGATGTTTAGATGCAAAACCTCTCTGAATAGTAAACAGTGTACTAAAAGGCAAGGACCTGATTCCTAGTCTACTCCACTGAATCCACCACACCTCCAACACTGAATTCCTTTCAAAGATCAGTTGTGTGTGAGAGAGAGAGCTAGAGAGGTAAATGAGAGAGGAGAGAGGAGAGATTGAACCCAAATTCTGGCAAGTAAGTGCTCTGCTGCTGAGCCCCATCCATGATCCTCCTAGTCCACCTAAAATATTAACCAAAACAATTCTCTCTTGTGGATATTTTTGATTTCCAAGGTGCTCCTCTTCAACATTCTAAATTTCACATACTTCTCAACCCTATCACTTTTCATTCTATTTAGTTAGTACTCATTACAGTCTGTCTTCCTGCACTAAATGCAGAGACAGTCACAGTCTGACTTTGAATCAGCACTCTGATTAGCACTCTGGCTTTGAATCCTGTTCCACTCTTTACTAACTAATCTTGGGCAATTTACTTAGTCTTCTGTGCTTTAATATTTTTTTCTTTTTGGGGTCAAACCTGGCGGTGTACAGGGATTACTCAAAGTTCATGCACTCAGGAAATACTCCTGGCGGTGCTCAGGGGACCCTATGGGATTCTAGGACTCTAACCCGGGTCTGCCGCATGCAAGGAAAATGCCCTACCTGCTATACTATCCCTCCAACTCCAACCCTATAGTTCTTAAGGCCCTCACAAACCTGGGTTCAACCTTTCTAGCACACATTTTCATCTGCTAGAAAACTAGCCTTTTGGACGTAGTGAGGTAGCTCATTAATAGAAAATGGGTTTGATCCCCAGCACCAATCTACTGGAAAAAGAAAAGCTGTGCTCTCAGTAATCCCAAAGACCACCCTGTTTTGGAATCTTTGATCCCGAGGTTATCATGTTTGCACAATAAGATAGATGATTCTAAATTACTTAAAACTTCTGGTTGTGGGGGCCGGAGATATAGTACAACGGTATTACAAGGACTACCATCATCATCCTTCCAGGAACTCTAGCTGATACTTTTCCTCAGCCATACGGCTAGTCACTCTTTCTTGAGACACTGTCATAAACTAGATGGCAAGCTTATTCAACACTGTGAAGTTTCAAGTCTGAAAAGACAAAACTATGCCTGAAGAATTTTCCACATTTATAAGGCTTCAGTTCAGTATGAATTCTATAATGCTTACTAAGGTGTGCACACTTTGGAAAGTTTTTACACATTCACTACACTTACAGCCTCTCAATGAGTTCTACAATGCTCAGTAAGAGATGATCTTTGAGTGTAGGCTTTTTCAAATTCTATACTTAAGTAGGGCTTCTCTCCAGTATGAATTCTCATATGCCAAGGCAGGCAGATACTATGAGTAAAGTCTTCCCCATATTTCATTACACTTACAGATTTCTCTCCAGAATGAGAACTCTTATGACAAATGAGACAAATTCTCTGATAGAAAGCATTACTACACTCACTGCTTCTGTAGGTTCTCCCCCCTGTATGGATTCTCTGATGTTTAGTAAGAGGGATACTCTGAGTAAAAGCTTTGCCACATTCCTTATATTTAGAAGATTTTTCTACAGAATGAGTTCACTGGTATTATATAAGGGATGGGCTCTGACAAAATGTTTTGCTACATTCCTTACATGCATAGATTTTCTCTCCAGTATGAATTCTCAGGTGCTGAGAGAGGCTTGCTTTAGTGTGGAAAGTTTTCTCACAGTGATCAAACTTAAAGGGTCCACCCCCCCGTTATGAATTCCATAATCAAAAAGCATGGAAGAACAGGAGTCTCCTGAAATACACAACAGAATAGTCCAGGGCTTCTCATGAAGTTTCCTCTGTACTGCTTTTTATTGCTTGTGGTCCTTGCTAAGGAGCCACACTCCTTTTTGAGGTGATTAAATATAGCTTACTGTGGTACAAGAAATTAATCCTAGTGCAAGGTATCATGAAGAGCAGTGCAGTGAGACTCAAAAGGCAGAACTGTCAGGACCACAGTAGGTGCAAGTGGGACACAAGGCTTGGTATTATGACCATACAAAGAAATTATGACAAGCAACTTTCATATTTAAGTTCCTGTGATATTCCTCCTAGAAAACTAAATGTGCTGAGATTTTAAGATTTAAGGGGACCTTATCTGAAAATTTCTCCCTGTCTTCTATAGAAAAGGCATAAAGGAGATCATCATAAACAAGTCATAGAGTGGAGCTTGTGTATGAGCATTACTGAACAGTACAGAAAAAGTCATACATACTCTATTTACCCAGAGCTTAGACCAATTGCTGCAGGAAAGTTACAAAAAATGGAAACTATACAAAATAGAAGGGTATTATGGAATAACTAGCAGAAAGAATTTAGTCTGGGAAATCCTTGAATAAGAGTAATAGAAAGTGGGTGTAAGAAAGGAATACAGCAGAGAGACGAAACACTACGCAAGAGGAATCAAGTAACTAAAATGAATAAAAGAGATTCAATAAGACAAATTATTAAGCATCAAATATATGACATAAAGTCTGTGCCAATGAAAGGGTAGGTCAAAAGACACTTCCAAACAAATTCAAGAAGTTTATCTTCAAGTTAGCAGAAACCCATCAAAGGGATTTGAAAACTTTGAAAAGTACCCCAATATGATGAAATATACTGTCTGAAATAAAGACAGCACAAATTTTTGCTACTAAAAAGTGCACAAAAAAGATATGTGTAAAGGAGGAGGCAAGGTTAAAATCCAGCATGCCCCTGGCCAGTTGCTTAAGCAGTCCTGTAAGAAGGCCAAGGTAATTAAGAGACATGATCAACAGGATTGGATGAATACCTGAGAGGTGGGAGGAAGATAAAGAAGTTAAGAATAATTTTCCACTTTGGGGACTGAGTGATGACAGAACTTTGCTGAGAATGGGAAACCTGGTGTTGAGGGGGGGAAAAGACATCTTTAAGGCTTCATATACAAATATGAGGTCAGCACACATTTCTGTAATATGAAAGAGAAGTATGGGTTGAAAAGATTAAAAAGAATATTTGACAGGCAGGGAATAGTTGAAATCCTGAGATTAGCAGTTAAAATAATGAAAAGAATTTTGAGTACAGCCAGGAAAACCTCAACACTGAGTTTACACATTTATTTTTAGGCTTTGGGGTCACTGACAATGCTCAGGAATTACTCCTGGCTCTGCACTCAGGGATCACTCCTGGTGGGACTCGAAGAAGGAGAATGAATGCGGGTTCACTGTGTGTAAGGGACACACCCTTCCTGCTGTCCTACAGCTCCAGTCCCTAAGTTTATACATTTAAATGGCAATTTAACTCCTCCTTTTATCTTAAAAATATCTAACTCCCTATTATAGCGTGGACAGCTGACAAGACCCATACATGTCTATCCCATCATGTATGAGGGACAGACAACATGTTTTCCAGGCTTTATATGGCTCAAGAGCCAGATGTTTCCCCACACTTGCTATCTGATTAGTAAGAATTTAATACATAATAAAAATCATACAAATAAACATTGATTATCCATAAATCATGTTTGATATACTACTGAATTACCTGGAAAAAAGAGTCGAAGCTAATACCATAAAAATAAAAATACATCTAAATGGATGAAAGGGTTAAAAGAAACACTCAAGAAGCCAGAGACAATATAGTGGAAAGAATGCTCGCCTTGCACACAGCTGAATGGTTTCATCCCTGCACCACAGCTGGTCTCCTAAGCCATCTGAACATAGAGCCAGGAGTAAACCCTGAGCACCACCAGGTGTAGCCTCAATACCAAAAAAACCCCTAGAACATTCATTATGTATATTTTGCACCTGCAGTGTACCTCAGAAAATACTCAGGGCCATCAATTTGTCATAACACTAGACTTTGATCTAGTAATTTTATGACTACATAAAAGTATCTTCCCATATAGAACATTTAAAAAAACAAATTACTAGGTCTGGAGAGATAGTTCAGCAGATAGGGCTCTTTCCTTGCACACAGCTGGCCCAGGTTCGATCCCTGGCATCCCATATGATTTCCAAAGCACCCCTGGAGTAATTCCTAAGTGTAGAGACAAGAGTAATCCCTGAGCATCACCAAATGTGGTAAAAGAAAAACCAAAAAAATGAAAGTTTTGGGCCAGACAGAAAGCATAAGGGTAAAGGCAGAGTCCAGCATCAATTCAATCCTTAGTACCACAGAGTTTCCTGTGCATACCAAGGATGTCCCTTCTGAACAATATAGAGTGTGGCACAACAACCTTGTCCTCCCCCCAAAAAACCACCCCAATTTTCTAACCTGTAAAAAATCACCTCCAAAATTCTGCTAGAAAACACTATTTTTCTACAAATAAGCAGTATGTTTAGCAAATTATGGCACCCTCACTTTGTGAAAATTATATAGATATTAAGAAGAGTGAAAATGAAAACATCTGGGGCCGTGGATAGCACAGGGGCCAAGACACTTGCCTTGTTAGCAGCTGACTTGGGCTGGATCCTGGCACAACATTTAATTGCCTAAACCCCACCAGGAATGAGGCTGAGCACAGAGTCAGGAGTAAACCCTGAGCACAGCTGGGTGTGGCCCCTATATGCTCAACCAAAAACTGAAACATGTGACTAAGTTGGAAATGTCTATTGTACCTATAAATTTAAAAGTCAGAATATTAAAATTTTAACCACAACCTAACGTACACTAATTTGTTAAAATATGCAGATGAAAAATGAAAAATAATTAATCTCACTGGTGTTATATGGTTTCCTCTACAAGCAGCTGACCCAGGTTCGATTCCTCTGTCACTCTCAGAGAGTCCAGAAAGCTACCGAGAGTATCCCTCCTGCATGGCAAAGCCTGGCAGGCGTATTCGATATGCCCAAAACAGTTAATGTCTTACAATGGAGACATTATTGGTGCATGCTTGAGCAAATTGATGAACAACGGGAGGACAGTGCTTCAACGGGAGGACAGTGCTTCAGTGCTACTATACTGTCGTTAATTTAAAAAAAAAACTTAAATCTAAAATAGGTTTATTGGAGCTAGAGCAATAGCACAGCGAGTGAGGCATTTGCCTTGCATGCGGCCAACCCGGGTTCAATTCCCAGCATCCAATACAATCCCCGGAGCACCACCAGGAGTAATTCCTGAGTTGTAGAGCCAAGAGTAAACCCAGAGCATCACCAGGTGTGACCCAAAAAGCAAATAATAATAAAATAAAAAATAGTTGTTTCAAAATGTTTATTAAGTATGAATCATCTCTAAGTGATAAGATTATGGTAAAGATTTTCCTTAAAGTCTATATTTTTGTAATGTCTGAAGTGTTCATATTGAAGTCAGTAACTTCTGTATCAGAGAGTAAAGGGAAAAATATATAATCAGAAATGGGTTCAAAAATTTACAAAGATGACACTGTTATTCCAAACTGGAGGGATTAATAAAATGTATTTCAAAACTATTATTGTCTTTTCAAAGAATAGCCATGAGAAAATACAGTACACCAAAACAGAAGACTATGAAACACTGAATGAAAAATAATGCACACATACCAGTGATTAGCAGGTATTCAATAAACAGGAATTTTTTTTCACATCCAGCTGTGTTCATGGCTTACTCCTGGTAAACTCTAAGGAATCACTCCTGGCAGGCTCAGGAGACCAGATATCAAATCCAAGTCAACTGCTGAAAGGTATGTAACCTTACCTTCTGTATCAGCACTCCAGCCCGATAATTATTTTTAATTCTTACATATATTCAACACACCAAAACACCCAAGAAAATGATCACGATCACGATCACAATCACGACCATCCTGTTGTTCGCTGATTGCCTCGAGCAGGCCCCAGTAACGTCTCTTTCATCCTAGTCCTGAGATTTTTTTAAAAGTGCCATATTCAAGGCTCTATCAGGGTTAGGAGAATGAGATCCATCATTGTTACTGGTACTTGGCATATTGGGTACGCCACGGGGAGTTTGCCAGACTCTGCCATATGGGCAGGTTACATTTGGTAGCCTGCCAGTTTGTCGAAATTAGGAATGAGATAGTAAGATGTTGCACGGCCGCAAATGCACTTCCAGGAACTGGGTTTAATAGTCTCTGGGTCTTGGCCGTTGATGGGATTACATGGCGCCAGGGGGCCAGTTAGTGGGTGTGGCCCCTGCCTACTGGAATTTGGAAGATCTGGGTGGAGGATGCTCAGCTCCGATCCGAGCAGGCTTGGAGATCTCAGTCCCAGGACCCGCATGCCTTTGTTCCTCTGCTGGTACCTTCATGCGTGTGGAGAGTGGTCTCAGCATGGTGGTGGCTGGTTCTGGAGGTCTTCGGCTGCCAGAGCCCTGGTCGAGGCGGGGAGGGAAACTCAACCCACTCCCCTCCAAGGGGCCCCAGCGAGGACAGTCAGGCGCGGGGGCAGGAGACTCTGTGCTGTTCTCTTCCGGGAGCTGGGTTTTATAGTCTCTGAGTTTTGGCTGTTGATCAGATTACATGGTGCCAGGGGGCCAGTTGGTGGGTGTGGCCCCTGCCTACTGGAATTTGGAGGATCTGGGTAGAGGATGCTCAGCCCTGATCCGAGCAGGCTTGGAGATCTCAGCCCCAGGACCCGCATGCCTTTGTTCCTCTGCTGGTACTTTCATGCGTGTGGAGAGTGGTTTCACCAAGAAAACATACTACCAAATTAATTGCAGACTGACTTCTATATCATTTAAAAATTTTACTTTGTATGCTGTAAATATATACAATTTCTCTATATACATAATTTTATATTCGGAAAACATTATTTTTAAAAATATGACATATCTAAGTTTGGCAAGATAGCAAAGCATAAGCAGTTGTCTTTCACACAGTTGAGCCCTTGTACACAACTGACTTGGGTTCAAAACTCTGCACCTCAGATGATCTCCTGAGCCCTGTCAGTAGTGATCCCTGAGTGTAAAGCCAGAAGTACACTCTGGGTATTGCTGGTTGAGACAAAAAAGCAAAAACAAATTTAAAAAATTTTTAAATGACAAGTCTTCCTTACAGTTGCAGCACTAAAATCCAGAAAGAAAAAAATAAAGACCCAATGCAATAGATTTGGTATTGGCCTCCCAATCAAAATAAGACGAACGTGGCTTGGACTGGAATAACATCACCCATGTTGAGTGGGCATCCATGAGACCACTGAAAAAGCTGTCAAAGAGACTGAGTCCTTGCAACCCTAACTTTCTTCTTTTTTTTTTTTTATTATTAGTGAAACATCATGAGGTACAGTTGTAGATTTACAAATTTTTGGGCTTGGATTTCGGTCATACCATGATCAAATACCCATCCCTCCACCAGTGCCCATTTTCCACCACCAGGATAATATCCCTCCCCCCATCCCCCCACCCCCCTGCGACTGTGGCAGGGCATTCCCTTTTGTTCTCTCTCTCCTTTTGGGTGTTGTGATCAGCAAAAGAGGCATTGAGTGGCGAACATGTTCAGTCCAGTCTACTTTCAACCTGCATCTCCCCTCCTGGGAGGATCCTCCAAACACCCTCCATTTGGTGTTCCCTTTTCTATCTGAACTGTCCTTTCCCCTAGAATATCCGGCTGGCCTCTAAGCTATGGAGTAATCCTCCTGGTGTTGATCTCAGCTATTCTTGGGTATTAATCTCATATTTTGTTATCTTATATCCCCCAGATGAATGCAATCTTTCTATGTCTATCCCTCTCTTTCTGACTCATTTTTGGATGGGGTTGGATATTTTCTTCTTGTGGAGTTCAACCAGTATTTTGTATATCCTTGATATCAACCCCTTGTCAGATGTGTATTCGGCGAATATTCTTTCCCATTCTGTAGACTGTCTTTGTATTTTGGTCACTGTTTCTTTGGAGGTACAGAAGCTTTTTAGTTTAAGATAGTCCCATTTATCTATCTCTGTTTTCACTTGCTCAGCCAGTGGCGTGTCATCTTTGAAAATACCATTAGCCTCAATGTCATGGAGGGTTTTGCCAACTTTGTCTTCAATGTACCTTATGGTTTCTGGTCTGATGTTGAGGTCTTTAATCCATTTTGATCTTACCTCTGTACATGGTGTTAGGCAGAGTTCTGAGCCCATTTTTTTTGCATGTAGCCGTCCAGTGATGCCAGCACAATTTGTTAAAGAGGCTTTCCTTACTCCACTTCACATTTCTTGCACCTTTATCAAATATTAGATGATCATATGATTGAAGGGAGATGTCAGTGTATTCAACTCTGTTCCATTGGTCTGCAGTTCTGCCTTCGTTCCAGTACCATGCTGTTTTGATTATTACCGCTTTGTAGTAAAGTTTGAAGTTCGGGAGGTTGATTCCTCCCATTTTCTTTTTCCCAAGAATTGCTTTAGCTATTCGTGGGGGCTTATTGTTCCATATAAATTTCAGGAGTGTTTGCTCCATTTCTTTGAAGAATGTCATGGGTATCCTTATAGGAATTGCATTGAATTTATACAGTGCTTTCGGTAGTATTGCCATTTTGACAATGTTAAGTCTCCCCACCCATGAGCAGGGGATATCTTTCCATTTCCTCATGTCCTCTTTTATTTCCTGAAGTAGCGTTTTGTAGTTTTCTTTGTACAGGTCCTTTACTTCCTTAGTTAAGCTGATTCCTAGGTACTTGATTTTCTGGGGCACAATTGTGAATGGGATTGATTTTTTCATATAGCTTTCCTCTCTCTCACTGTTTGCATATAGGAAAGCCATGGACTCTTGGGTATTGATTTTACAGCCTGCAACTTTACTATACAAGTCTATTGTTTCTAGGAGTTTTTTGGTGGAGGTTATTGGGTTCTCTAAGTATAGTATCATATCATCTGCGAATAGTGAGAGCTTGATTTCTTCCTTTCCTACCTGAATGCCCTTAATATCTTTTTCTTGCCTAATTGCTATTGCAAGTACTTCCAGTACTATATTGAACAGCAGTGGAGAGAGTGGGCATCCTTGTCTCGTCCCTGATCTTAGAGGGAAGGCTCTCAGTTTTTCCCCATTGAGGATGATGCTTGCTGTAGGCTTGTGGTAGATGGCTTTAACTATGCTGAGGAAAGTCCCCTCTATACCCATTTTGGCTAGGGTTTTCATCATAAAGGGGTGCTGGATCTTGTCAAATGCTTTCTCTGCATCTATTGATATGATCATATGCTTTTTATCTTTTCTTTTGTTGATATGATGGATTATGTTGATTGATTTCCGAATGTTAAACCATCCTTGCATCCCTGGGATGAATCCTACTTGGTCATGGTGTATGATCTTTTTGATGAGTAGTTGGATTCTATTTGCTAGTAGTTTGTTGAAGATCTTTGCATCTGTGTTCATCAGGGATATCGGCCTGTAGTTCTCTTTCTTTGTGTTATCTCTGTCTGCTTTTGGTATCAGTGTGATATTTGCTTCATAGAAACTGTTCGGAAGTGTATTTGATATTTCAATTTCATGGAAAAGCTTAAAGAGGATTGGGAGTAAGTCTTCTTTAAAGATTTGGAAGAATTCACTGGTGAATCCATCCGGGCCAGGGCTTTTGTGCTTGGGGAGACTTTTTATTACCATTTTAATGTCCTTGATGGTGATAGGTCTGTTCAGGTATTCCAGGTCTTCTTGGTTCAGCCTTGGGAGTCTGTAGGAGTCTAGGAATTTATCCATTTCCTCGAGGTTTTGATGTTCCGTGGCATAAAGCTTTTCAAAGTACTCCCTGAGGATTCATTGAATTTCTGTAGTTTCTGTTGTAATGACCCCCTTTTCATTTCTGATTCGGTTTATTAGGGTTTTCTCTCTCCCTTTCTTTGTGAGTTTTGCTAGGGGCTTATCAATTTTGTTAATTTTCTCAAAGAACCAGCTCTTGGTTCCATTGATCTTTCAGATTGTTTTCTGGGTCTCCATCTCGTTAATCTCTGCTCTGAGTTTTATTAGCAACCCTAACTTTCTATGGACCCTTGACTACATCCCAGATTCTAATGCTGTGGTCTGTAATCTCATATCAGATAGCAAAATAGAAATGGTGCGGGTTTAGGATAATCTTTTTCCTTTTTTTTTTTTGGTGGGTGTGGGAGCACATTCATAAATTCTCTGGGTTACTCCTGGCTCTGCACTCAGGAATTATTTCCTTCGGTGCTCAGGGGGCCGCATGGGATGTTGGGGATGGAATCCAGGTCAGCTTGATGCAAGGCAAGCACATATCTCTCCAGTTTCAATCTTTAAAATGTTTTAAAATAAATTTATGATTGTTAGTAAATATTTTATTTGCACACTCATTTTAAATACTGAGGTTGCATACTAATTTCCTGGGGAAAAGAGGGTGCTAGTAGAAAAAGTTTAAGAAGTCCTAGACTTAAAGTATTTGTCTAAAGCATTTGTGGAGAAATTGGCCACAAGGCAGGTACTTCTTAGGATACAGGTGTTACTGTGTTGGATGCTAAAACACGTGGAGGAGAAATGACATTTTTTTCTTCTCCTTTTATTTTTTAAAATTAAAAAAAATATTGATTCACCATGAGATATAGTTACAAGCGTTCATGTTTGAGTTACACACCCATCCCTCCACCAGTGCACATTCCCCACCACCAATATCCCCAGAATATCCCCACCTTTCCCACCCTCCCACTGCCTCCATGGCAGACAATATTCCCCACACTCTCTCTACTTTTGGGCATTATGGTTTGCAATGCAGATAAGAGGTTATCATGATTGGTCCTTTACCTACTTTCGGCACACATCTCCCATCCCAAACAATTCCTCCAACCATCATTTTCTTAGTGATCCCTTCTCTATTCCAGCTGTCCTCTCCCTGCCCGCTCATGAGGCAGGCTTCCAACTATGAAGCAATCTTCCTGATCCTTATATCAACTGTCCTTGGGTATCAGTCTCGTGTTATTTTATACTCCACAAATGAGTGCAGTCCTTCTATATCTGTCCCTCTCTTTCTGCCTAATTTCACATAGCATGATACTCTTCATATCTATCCACTTATAAGCAAATTTCATGACTTCATCTGTCCTAACAGCTGCATAGTATTCCATTGTATAGATGTACCAAAGTTTCTTTAACCAGTCATCTGTTCTCGAGCATTTGGGTTGTTTCCAGATTCTGGTTATTGTGAACAGTGCTGTAATGGACATACAGGTGCAGATGTCAAGAAATGACATCTTGATGAGATCTATTCACCATTCATCTTGCACCAAAGTTGTCAGCAGCTTCTGCCAAATTGTCTGAAAGCAAGTAGTTCAGTTTTTGTGAGTATTAACTGTCTGAAAGCAAGTAGTTCAGTTTTTGTAACTATTCAACTCAACTTGGCCTTTTTAGTTCAAAAATATAACTAAATAATAAGCAAAAATTGAGCATGGCTTTTTCAATTTTTTTTAAACAATGTTTTTAAAAAAACATTGGGTCGTGGGGACTGGAATGATAGCACAGCGGGTAGGGCATTTGCCTTGCATGCAGCTGACCCGGGTTCGATTCCCAGCATCCCATATTGTTCCCTGAGCACCGCCAGGAGTAATTCCTGAGTGAAGAGCCAGGAGTGACCTCTGTGCATTGCCGGGTGTGACCCAAAAAGAAAAAAAAAAACATTGGGGCATGAAGTCTGGCCCGTGGGCCATAATTTTTTGAACTCTGGTTTATAAACTGCCCAAAAAATAAGGTATAAGTACTTTCCACCCGCACCTTGTATAGAATAATCTGATTACTGACTAACTTGAACATCTAGAGGTTCTGTCTCGATCAAAATTTGGAGGTAATTGGTATTAGGAAGAATAAAAGAGACTCTTTTTATTTGTGTAAAACAGACTTTCATGTATGATCCCACTAAAATTAATGAAAAGCAATCTTCCTCAAGCCTCGTTCTCTTCTTGTCCAGGTTGCAACCTCTTTGCCCTTCAATAAATCCCTGAAGGATCCTGGACAAGGATGTGGTAGTTTAAAAAACAAAAACAAATTTCAGAGTCACAGGGCAGAGAGTAAAATAAGGCTGTAGTGAAATAGTGGATAAGATGCTTGCCTTCCATGCTGAAGGTCCAGTTCAGTCATAAGTACCTGATAAAGGTCACCAGAGCTAGCTATGATCCTTGAGCACAGAGCCAGGAGTAAGCCATGAGTACGACAGGGTGTGGTCCCAAAACAAAAAAAAAACTACTACTGCTGTGCTGTTGCAAAGATTAATGTATTTTCTTCCAACAGTGTTACATGGTGGTACACAGCCAAGTGCTAAATAAATGCACCTTAAAATGTTCTTAAAATACGTCCTCTGGAGGGGTCAAGAAAATAGCACAAAGTGCTGTATCCCTTATTCAGTCAGGTGAAACCCTAAGGCACCCAATCCCGGCCCCTGCCACATTACTGAGCCAAGTTGCACTGCATCTCTGGGTAGAGCACTGACCTTCGAGTCAGCACTGCAGGGACTGACCACTAAAACCAGACTAGCACTGCTGGGAGGACTTACCTCCCTCAACTTTCCCTTCAAAACCACCCAATCTGCTCTCATGTATACTGCAATGCTATACTGCACTATCTGCCAATAACAGGCTCCAACTGAACACATGCTGTGGCCTCACCCTCAAATTTTGATTATTTGGTAACAGTAAAATTTTGTTGGAAGACATGGTTTATGTAAGTGATACCACAAGCATACTGTCAGATGAGCATCAGACAGAAATACAGGGAGGGTAAGACAGACCTTTTTAAATTTTTAATTAATTTATTTTGATTTCTTAGGTCACACTCGGCGATGCTCAGAGGTTACTCCTGACTCTGTAGGAATTACTCCCAGTGGTGATGGGGGATCGTCTGCCTTACACCCGATTAGATGGGTGCAAGGCAAACGCCCTACCCACTGTGTTACTGCTCCTGATCCAGACTTCATTCTTTAAAAGATAAGTTACAGTTTCAAATATTATCGATGAGCCAAAGAGATAGTAGAGTGTGTAAGGTGCTTGCTAGGTTCAATACTTGACATGCCAACTGGTCCCCTGAACACACCCAGGTGTGATTCCTGAGTGCAGAGCTGGGAGTAACACAAGCATCGCCGGGAGTATCCACTCACCCCTCCGCGTCCCCCAAAATATACTATAACCCAGTCTCGAGGCTCCCCGTGTCAGGAGGATCGTAGAACTTGGCATCTCTTAAGATGGTCAGTCCTTAAAAACCTTCCAGGGGTTGGGCCTAAGCGATAGTAGAGCGAGTAATGTGGTTGCCTTGCACACACAGCTGACCCAGGCTCAAGCCCAGTCACCACATTTGGTCCCCCGACACGCCCCCCCCCCCCCCCCAGGAGTCATCCCTGGGCACAGATCAAATAGTAAATCTTGAGCACAGACGGATGTGGCCCCTGCCACCCCCACCCAAAAAAAAACCCTTAAAAACCTTTCAGGGTGCAAGAATGGGAGAAAAGGTTTAAGCTGGCACCCAGACTTAGCACACAGTGCCCCTGGCTGCATCTCCCAACCCGGATCCCGACGCTCACTAACTCGCTCTCCCTTCCCCTGCCAGCAGGGCAGCGTCTCCTCGGTGCGGGGCTCCGGCCGGGTCCGCGGGGTGAGCGCCGCGCCGAGAGGCTGCGGGGAGCCCGCGCAGGCAGCGATCGTACAGAGAAAGCCTGGGCTGTGCCCAGCGAGTCCAGGCGCCCCCGCACGCAGCCTGCCCTCCTCCTTCCCTGGCGCCCCGCCCGCTCACCGTAGCATTCGGGGCGTCAGAGATACTATGACCCGGTCCCCGGCACGGAGACTCAGGAGCGCAGCAAGGGTCGCAGGCGCCGGAAGCGCAGCGGCGCAGCAGGAAGTGCGTCACAGGAGGTCACGCCCCCGCAGTGCTTTTCCGCTGGCGGCCCCTCATGGAGGTTGTAGGAATTGTCAATTGAGGAATTCGCGAAGGCGATTCAGGCAGGGTTTTCCTCCAAGCCCAGATGGAAATCGAGTTCAACACTATGGTATTCTGTGCCTTCCGCATAGCTCAGCCAAAAATCTCAGCCTCTTAAAATAGTACCTGATTAAGAAACCCCTTTGCTTCTTGTCAAAACTTTTTTTAGGTATACGCATCTCTTCCGCGTGGCTATGATGTCCTGGAAATACATCTTTTTTTTTTTTTTAATTGATCAAGGTTCTGTGATTTACCTCTTTTTTATTTTTTTCTCCAGTGGGGGGACCCACTCAGTGGTGCTCAGTTCTTATCCCTGGTTCTATGCTCAAAGATCACTAATGGCGGGGCTCAGGCACCAACATGGGGTGCCTGGGATCAAACCTGGGTCACCATATGTAAGGTAAGAAAGAACTCTACTCTGTGTTATGTATACAGGTTTCAACATTGTTAATGATTTCCAACACCATACTCATGACCATTGTAGGCATTTCCCCGCTGCTCCCCTCCGCCACCGCCCCCATGCAAAAATAACTAATTTCTGTAGCTCAATGATCTTCTTTTGTTGCCTCTGGACCTTTGTTGATACCTTGCTGTGTATTTTTTAAGTACCATATGTGAGATACTCTGTTGGGGAACAGTTTTCCCCCAACTTGCCCGGACACATTGCTCACCAGGTCTGGGCAGACTGGGGTGAAGGATCGCAGGTGCGCAGAGAAACACCCTCCGGGAGCAGCTGATGGCTGTTCACTTCATTGCCAAAAACACACATATTTTCTAGGGGGTCTCGGCTTGAAGGGATGGTCCAATCACAGAAAGTTTAGCATTATTGGCTTACACCTCTTCAACTCTGCTTTACCCTGGTCCAATCCCAATCAAGGCTAGATGCTGCAGTTAGGATGACTTGCTAAGCATATGTGACAGTTTCTGTGTTTTGGGCTCATGTGACCAAGAAGTCAAGTGAGGCTCAAGTCTGAACACCTGGTGCTGGCTGATGCCCTGTTCTTGCCAACTTGGTCCAGATACTCCCTCTTGTGAGGCTTTGCTTCTGGGTCACTTTGCAAGGTCAGGTCTTATCTGCACCAGTGTTTGTCACCATTCTCAACAATATTCTGTACTATCCCTTTCCTTCTGTTCACTTCACCCAGCATGATAACCTCTACTTCATCCATGTCAGGCAAATTGTATGAATTATAATGGCATGGTTATACAAATTACATTGTTTGATATAGTCGAATAGTATTCCACTATATGTGTGTGTGTATAATAATTTCCTGATCTATCAATCCATAGCTGGCCATTTGGATTGTTTCTGTATCTTGGCTGTTTGATCAACATAGGTGCACACATACAGTTATCAAAATAATACTTTTGTGGTAGATGCCAAGAAGTGGCAAGGCACTTGCCTGTATGTGGCCCACCCAAGTCTTTTGAGCACCACCCAGTGTGATCCCTGAGCACAGATCCAGAAGGAAGCATGGAAAACAGCCTGGA
Source organism: Sorex fumeus (assembly GCF_029834395.1). Classification (NCBI taxonomy): domain Eukaryota; kingdom Metazoa; phylum Chordata; class Mammalia; order Eulipotyphla; family Soricidae; genus Sorex; species Sorex fumeus. Next base: position 46,342,710 of record NW_026606129.1, on the reverse strand, counting down.
GTGGTTCCCAAATCATAAAAGACACTGGATTCTACATTTTAAGGTCTGTGCTATATCTCAACTTTAAAAAATTATTATTAGGGACTGGAGGGATAGTTCAAAAGGTAAGGTGTTTGTTTTGCATGCAGCAGACCCAGATTTGCCGCCCCATGTGGTCCCAGGAACATAGCTGGGTGTGTTCAAAAAACAAAAATGAAGAAAACTATTAGTAAATAAACAAGGTGAATAATTTTAAGTATTTTTCCCAAATTCCTGATCAACACTTATTAAGACAAAGTTGTACTATTCTGTTATTCTAGAAACCAGTACCCGATTTGAGGTGACAGAAAATTTGGCCTTTAGGAATAGTCTGTATAACTACAGGAAGAATATTTTTGAAGGGGCTTGGGAATGTGGATCAATAGTCAAATGTGCACAGTCCTGGAAAAAATTCATCCAATTCCAAGAAAGTAGAGATGGGTGAGACCAGAAAATGAGGATGCCTGGGCCACATGAAAAGGAGATACAGTGTCATGAAGATAGCAGAGTGGGTAGGGTGCTTGAGTTCCTCGCACCATTTGTGGTCCCCCTTACCCCACTACAAATGACTCCTGAACATACAGCCAGGACCAAGACCTGTGCACAGCTGTATGAACTACTCCCACCCCCCACCCACACACACACACATCTTTCTTTTCTTTTTTTTTTTTAAAGAAACTTGTTACGCTGCCTCAGAAGCCCAGCAAGGACCTACCAATGTCATGAATTCCTGAAAGAAGGAAGTTCAAGTGCAACTAGGCCCACTGTTTACAGTCTCAGTACAGACTTCATCTCCTGAAGCGGGGACTGCTTCCAGCCCAGCATAGACCCCCCTCAGCTCCTTCCTCGGCACTTTAAACAGATTCCACCATTTGGGACTTAAAATTGATATATAAAAACATGCAAAACCTACTTTTCCAGGCTCTGGAAGTTAAAACTGTGCCTATCTGCTTCTGTATCTTCAGCTCCAGTTTGCAGAGATGTCAGTGTCCTCCTAATAAAGTGCCTTTTCTTATATCTTTACAGTCGACCCTTCGTCCAGGAAAAGGATTTTCCATATCAAAATGTGACCTCACATGTCCCTAGCAGTCAAGGGCTCTGCTTATTACTCCCCAATTGTGTAATAATAGGAATGATAATGGTTGGGTGTGAATCACACATGATAACCTGAGGCTCAGGCCCAGCTAGGGCATGATCCCCAGCGGCAGACCCTAAGGAATAGAATAGCATTTCCAGAGGGAGCTACAATCCCTAACCCCTAGTTAACTGAAAAGAATTGAGTCTGAAGTAAGGCTTGCTTTTTATCTGACCTGTACCTCCCTCCCCGCTAGTCAGTGTTTTACAGACCACTTTTTTTTATTTTGGGGAGATATCGGGAGTGCTCAGGATTTACTTGTGGCTCAATGCTCGTTCCTGGCAGATGTGGGCACAGGGTGGAGGACTATATAGGATGATGAGGATCAAATCTGGGTCAGCTGCGAGCAAGGCAAGCACCCTACCCATGGTACTATATAGCTCCAGTCCACAGGGTATCTTTTCTAGGTTAACAGAGCCCTGGGCCAGCCAGGGCAGAGGCAGGGAGGGAGACTGACCCATAAGGAGGGATACATCTGGCCGGGGGTAGCTCATCCTACAATGTCCCCTTCTCTGCTGTGAGTCACGTTTGAGTTGCTCAGTCTGTTTCTGTCCATGCCCTCTCACCAGGACGGGGCCACTTAGGAACCCAGGGTCTCTGAGTAAGGCTGCCCCCACCCCCTGCACTTCTGCGAGGGCCGCTCCTTTCCCATAACCCCAGCCGAGCCCTTCCTGGTGTACCTTGATCCCACAGCTCCCTCTCCACATCCCCTCTGCGCACAGGCCTAGCCATTCAGGCAGCCATTCGTATTCATTTCATCTTTGTGGTTCCTCCTATCAGACCAGGAAAAAAAGGGGGACAGGTGTCAAAGTCAGAGGGGTTCAACTTGGTTCCTGCTTCAAAATGAATTTTCAATGCACCTATCACAGAGGTCTGGACGAAATCATGGGGGAAAATCTTCAAGTCCGATTCGGCATTCAAGCTTAATTACCAGTAACAGCAAAAACCAAAAGGACTATAATTTGGGGTATTTGCAAAATAAACAAAGGTAAGAAGTGTAGTTTTCTTTACTACAAAGTTTGTACAAATCAATTTTGAAAGGTCCAACAACCCAACTGAAAAACTGCTAAAGAGTAGGAACAAGCAGCTAGCAAGAAAAAAGGAAAGAAATACACATGGCTTTTAAAGACTGAGAATTACTGAACACCGAACACAAAATGAGAATGACTTTCATATAATAGATCAGGAAAGCGAAAACTATATTTTATAGAATTCAGGCCAGGCGGTCATTTTCATACATGCCACATCAGCAATTTCTTTCAGCACATCAACTGCACCTCTCTTTTGCTTTAGCACGGTCACTTCAAAGGTGCAAGGACGGTCGGCAGGAATAGTTGTGGTACTATTTGCAAAGGGGTTCAGATGGAAAAGAACCGACACACACACCAGCGGGACACTGTGGGAGCTGCATGAACCGTTGGGGCATCCAAACAGTAGAAAATTAAACATTTGTGACAAACAAAAAAGAATGAGGTAGATCTTATAGGTTGACATCGGACCATCAAGTCACTGTAAGGTGAACAAGCAAGTTGTAGATTGGATTTTCTAAATTTTGCTTTTGGAAGAGGATTATGTAATATTATATGCACATGCATGGATGGCTCTGAAAATGGGCTTCAGAAAATTCACAAAGGTTTTTTTTCCCCACAAAGGTTTTTTGTAGGGTACTGCTCCTTAGGGTAACTCTGGGCTGGGAGAGCCTTACCTGACATTGTATGCTTTTGTTCCACTCACTATATATATATATATATATACACACACATATATATATACATGTATATGTATGTTATATATATATTTTTAGTGAAGCAAGGTAGCTTTTTTTTTCATTTTTTGGTCACACCCAGTGATGCTCAGGGGTTATTCCTAGCTCTGCACTCAGGAATTACTCTTGGCGGTGCTTGGGGGACCATATGGGATACTGGGGATCGAACCCAGGTTGGCCGCGTGCAAGGCAAACGCCCTACCTGCTGTACTATAGCTTCAGCCTGCAAGTTAGTTTTTATTGAAAAAAAATTTGCTTATAAAGATGTGAGAGGAGAGAAAAGGGGGAAATATTTGTCCAAGAGAGAACACAGGCATCTCCAGGGTGGAAAGAGAAAAGCAATATAGAGACAAGCAAGCAAGATAGGGTACAAGAGAAAACACAGGCTTGAAGAGCAAGCCTACACACTACACCTTTTACTACAGTGATTGCTCTTTCCACTTGGATAGGAAGGGGTGTGAACAACCAGTGGTGCTCAGGAGCCATCCCCAGCAGTGCTTGAGGAGCCACGCAGTACCAGGGACTATAACCTAGGGTTCTCACATTCAAAACTTGTACTCCAGTCCTATAAGTCATCACGACAGGCTACTCCTTCAACTTAAAATTATTCAAAGAGGCAAGGGAATCTCTGAAGGCACACCGAGAAAGCAGCTTGGCAGACAGGTCACAGACTTTGGTCTTTCAGAGTTATTACGATCCCATGACTGCTGGCCTTGAAAATGGAAAAACTGGATTGGAGATAACTGAAAAGGCTGAGTACATGCTTTACATGCAAGAGACCTGAATTTGATTCCCCAGCACCACTAGGTCCTCTGAGCACAAACTAGGAGAAACCCCTAGCACCACCAGATATGGCACTCCCAAGTAAAGAAATTGGGAAAATGTAAAGAACTTCCTTTCTAAAGTGAGAATTAAGGAACTACTCCTTGGTATTTTGCAGGTAGTCTTGGACACAGGAACCCCTGAATTAATGAGGGGGTGATTTCAGCCCTGCTGTTGCCCTATCAAAGGCACTGAGGAGATAGCCAGATAGTCTGCAGGACTTGGGCTGCCAGAGAGGTACAAGGAAAGCAGAGCCCCTAAGATCTACCTGGTCAGGCCCAGTTGTTATAGGTGTTGTCACTCTAGTGGAGGCTCAGGTTTCTGGCTTGCAAGTTTGCTGCTTGATCTTCCATAACCTTCAAGGCCTGCTCTTCTCTCTGCCAAACAAGTATATCTGTCCCTTCCCCCTGGCTTCCTGCCATAGTGTCAGACCCCCCAAGTCTGTCTTAGCCTCTGACAAAAGCAGCATGTGTGGCCTTCAGAATACCTTTCTTCCTTGACCAGCCCTGCCTCCACACTCAGACTCAAAGTCTTATCACAAGTGGGCATCCAGGTCCTGAATTCTTTCACTCTGCATTAAGCCATTGGTTAACTGGGCACTTTATTCCCTGGACCTTATTCTGCTACTCCCCATTATCTATCCCACAATTCAAAGAACATCTTAGCATTTCTGGACAAGATGTGAACCTTCTCTTTTATTAACTTCTCTTTTGGATCACAAGAGGAATTCGGAACCATCGCCAAAAATGCAGATAACAAAACTTAACCACCGTTAACACTGATGACATTTATTTCCTTTCATTCTCCTATGCATGTGCATTTTATTTTGTTTTTAGGTTTTGGGCTACACCCAGCTGTATTCAAGTCTCACTTCCGGTTCTGTATTCAGGAATCACTCCTGATGGGGTTCAGAGGGCCATGCACAGTGAAGGGGACTGAACGTGGGTCAACTGCAAGCAAGGCAAATGTCCTGCCTGCTTTACTATTCCTCTGGCCACTGTCTGTGCATTTTAGAAAAATGTGCCCTATTCTCACCATGTGGTATTTTGCATTTTTCATGAAATCTTCTGGACATTTTCACATCCCTCAGTATCTTGTTATTTTTCATGCCTGCAGCATATTTCATCATACTGTATTTTAATCATTCCTCTATTGTTAATCACTTGAGCTGTGTCCAACAATTTATAAAACAATATTAACTAGTATACAGGTAGCACTGTAGAACTGTAGCCCCATTGTTCGTCGATTTGCTCGAGCGGGCACCAGTAACATCTTCATTGTGAGACGTGTTGTTACTGTTTTTGGCATATCGAATATGCCACGAGGAGCTTACCAGGCTCTGCCATGAGGGTGGGATACTCTTGGCAGTTTTCCAGGCTCTCCGAGAGGGATGGAGGAATCAAACCCGGGTCAGTTGCATGCAAGGCAAGGCAAATGACCTACCCACTGTGCTATTGCTCCAATCCCATTGTCAAGGTATTCATTTTTAATCATCTTCTAAAACTGGCAATACTGTATCTAAGAATACCAACATTCTTTGAAAGATGGTTTATTGCCCCTAAAGCTGAAAATGTTTTAAAGGTTATAAATAACAATGACTGGGATAAATGGAATAAGCATTGAGTGGAAAATTAATGAATAGGAAACTGAGAAAGCTGAGTGGAGAGAGTAATATTTTGGAGCACTTGCTGAGGGCAATGAAACAGATGAAATGTCCACTGAACCCCACCACATTGGACTCTGAAACGCAAGCACGATAAAGGTTGGGAAAAAGTGGGACCAGAGTATCCTGTCCCAGTGCTAGAGTAGTGCTTCCAGCATTCAGATCCTAAGACAAGAGAAAAAAAATTTTTTGCTATAGAATTAAGAGCTGCACACAAAAATTTCTGCATTCCCATATTAAGAGAAAGACAAAAAGCTTGCTCTCCAAGAACTGTTCTACGGAAAAGCCTTTTACTGAGCAAACTATCTCCTACACATAGTCTCAACCAGATTTTGAATACACAGGTATGTTACCATCAGTAAAAACAAAACATTTGAAGGAAATTTCTAATAAAAGCATAAAAACAAGGAGAAAAAAGTCGCAGGGCCAGAAAAGAATGAGGTAATTCAGCTGATAATAGAATTAAGAAGATTCTTTAATTAGAATACAGTGATCCAAGCTATAACTTAAAAATCAGCATAATATGCTATTGAAAAAAAAAACAAATTACAGCCAAAATAATAATGTTCCAGAGCCCAGGTTAAGGCTTGGTGTCAGAATGTGGCTATGCAGGTGTCAGCTGGATCCCAGAAGTACAGTCACTACTGCTGCCACTGAGAGCCCCAGTCACAACAAGGTGTGTGAAAGGCTGTGTGAGTAATACAATTAAAGTAGGTGGCTTCCGGTCATGGCAACAGCAAAACGGGGCGGGGGGGGGGGGGGGAAGTTCACTAGAAAGATTGAAAAATAAGCTACTCAATCTCATGAAGTATCACAGAATAGAGGAAATAACAGAGAAAACAGAGGATCAATCCAGAAGGGCCAATATTTGATTGACAGGATTCCAGAAATGAGTCAAATCAAGAAAAAAGGGATGTCATATAAGTAGCACTGTAGCACTGTCCTCCCGTTGTTCATTGATTTGCTCGAGTGGGCACCAGTAACATCTCACAACAAATTGTGAGACTTGTTACTGTTTGCACGAGGCTGGACCAGGTTCGATTCCTCCGCCCCTCTCGGAGAGCCTGGCAAACTACCTGTGAGTATCTCGCCCGCATGGCAAAGCCTGGCAAGCTACCCGTGACAAATTCAATATGCCAAAAACAGTCATATAAGTAACAAGGAAAATTTCCAAGTCAAAGGACCTGAGTCACTAGATTGAAATATTCCACTGAGTAATTTAGGGAATTGGAATACACCAAGGATAAAGAAATTAAAGAACTTAGGGTGAGAGGTGTAGTTGTGTAGTATGTCCAAATCTTGCATGAATGAATCCCTGGGTTAAATCCATGGCATTGCACGCGCGCATGCGCGCGCGCACACACACACACACACACACACACACACACACACACCTTCCAGGCCTGGAGGCAGGGGAATGGACTGCAGTAATGTAAATACTACTTGTTGATTATCAAAAAAAATGAACATGGGACAGCTCACTAACAAAGACTGCTGCTACGAACAGTGAAATGACACCGACAACAACTCTGGGATGTTTTTCAACATAGAATTCCAGAGCCCAGGTCAGTGCGAGGGCAAAACTTGCTGTCTCTATACATAAGCACTCAACCACTCTAAGTTTCACAGCCACCTCCTTGGCTGATGACCTGTAAATGAACAGCAGTGAAGTGAGGTAATCTGCCAAGGAGGAGGCTGTGAAACTTAGAGTGGTTGAGTGCTTATGTAGCTTGCCAGGTAAAACTGAATATTACCACACTCTCCTCCTAAATCTATATGCTGTACCTATACCCACATGCCCTTGGTACAGGGCTGTCTGAGGGTTCCCAACAATGGATGAAATTTTAAAAAGAAATCTAGGCCTGGGAAGATAGGGCTGGGTTGCACGCCTTGCACAATTCCTGTCCCCCTCCACCAACGCCACCCTCTACCTTACCCTGCCAGTCGCCACATTCAACTTCAGCACCACATACACCCCTCAGCAAGAGTTGGGATGCCGGTAGCTCTCAGCACCTTGGAACCCAAGAAGCATTGAGCTAGAGAGCCAGGTTGTCTTCCAGGCCCCAGATACACTGATTGGGAACTCCACTCCCCTCAAAAATCTAAGGTAAAATGAGGCAAATCTTGGATTGACTGGGGAAATGGCTCAAAGAACTGAAGTGCATGCTTTGCATCAGGGAGGCCTGTGTTCAATCCCTGATCTCACATGGTCCTGGGCAACACCTGGAGCAAACTGACAACAGAGCTGAGAGTAGCCCGAGCACCAGGTTTAGGTCAAAATCAAATCAAAACAGTAGGCAAATGTTAGGCTACCAGTAGATGGGCACTGCAGAAGGAATGAATTAAGGACAGAGCATGTGAGCAAAAGCACCCAGAGCAGCATCGGTCTCTGAGGGCCCAGTCTAAGGTGCTCTGGAAGCAAGAGATGAGGTGGAAGATTAGGAAGAACTAAATGAACCAGGTTTAGGTATCCAGGTATTCTGGATGAGAAGAGCATAAGACCGTGTTGCTCTGACACCCAAGATTCAGCACTGTGTTTGCCACAAAGAGTCTAATAAATTTTTGTTTGAGGCCATACTTGGCTGTGCTCATGGATCACTCCTGGCAGGGCTTAAGAGTGATCACGGGGCTGGAGCAATAGCACAGCAGGTAGGTCATTTGCCTTGCTCACGGCCGACCTGGGTTCGATTCCCAGCATCCCATATGGTCCCCCGAGCACCCCGAGGAGTAATTCCTGAGTGTAGAGCCAAGAGTAACCCCTGAGCATCGACAGGTATGACACCCCCCCCCCAAAAAAAAGGATCACCAGGTATAGTGCCGGTACAGACTGGAGCTGACTGACTACATCTGAGGAAAGTCCCATTTAACTATTTAACAGGTCTTGTCTGGGGCCGTTATGATAGTACAGTGGGTAAGGTGCCTGCCATGCATGTGGTAGACCCAGGTTTGATCCCTGCCTGGCATCTTCTATGGTATCCTGAGCTAGGAGGAGGAGGGGGTAAGGAGGGGGAAAAGGAGGAGGAGGGGGTTCTTGTCTGTCTGACATCCTGAAATATCCCAGTCTGACTTCAAAAGAAAAGTCCCTGGGCTAGGGAAATGGAGCTGAGTGATGGAGCTGCCATACACATGTGAGGCCCTGGGTCTGACCCCTGGCATGAAAAAAAAATGTCACAGGAGATAAAGTGTATTCCCAGAGGAGACTGCAAGCTACAGAGGATCCATGGATTGGCCCCAGTGAGCCTCTCTACCTCCAAATGAACACAAAACTGAATGGGCAACCTGTATTTCAAGGAGAGGAGATACCACCTCCACCAGCTTGTGAAAAGCCCCAGAAATGTTAGGCACAGAGCGGAGGAGAAAGTGAGGAAGTGAGGGAGAGGGAGAAGTGCCCAAGCAGGAAAAGGAGGGGACAGAGTATGGATGAAGGATGGCTTCTGTCCAGAGACCCTTCTTCCTGAGGATGGAACTCAGGGTAGTTGTCCTTGGGGGGAGGGGTGCTGATGAAGAGGCTCCCTAGTGTTTCCAGAGTACCTGAACATTGCAAAAGGATCATTAATTCTTATTAATGTACTCCCCATTACTTTGCTCCACTCAGGACAGATTCTTTGCTTTACCCTGAATGTCTGGCTCATCAAAGTCTTAGTAAGGGCCAGTTCCCCAATAAATAAAAGTCTGATGACGCTTAGGAAAATGAGGTATCAGCGTTCCCATCTACTTCACGCATGACCAGGCAAGGGAGAGAGAAAGGACTACCTGAATGTATTTACTGGGAAACCGGCCCTTATTAAGATTTTGATGAGCCAAACATTTTGGGTAAAGCAAAGAATTTAAACCAACTGGAACAATAAGAATATAGTCACACCACTACTTACTAGGAACTGTACAGGAATTGATCAGAAGCTGGACTTCTACGAGCAGCCAGTTCTTACCGACTGAAGAAGGATCTATTATTTAGTAATCCACGAGGCTCCTATGATTTGTTCTGAGTATGGATTCCTAAAACTGGCTGTGTAGGTTTATGGAAAGCCAGACTGGCAGGTGAAATATACACAGAACATGAAGTCCTTTTGCAGAATGAGGAACGTAAATGCATGTTCAATAAAACCTGGGTTTCCTCATATATGTTATATACTTAAAGTATAAGTCACTCACAGGGCCAGAACAATAGTACAATGGTACAATATTCCCTTTGTCTTGCAAGCAGCCAACCTGGGTTCGATCCCTGGTATCCCATATGGTCCCCTGAGCACTGCCGGGAGTTATTCCTGAGTGCAGAGGCAGGAGCAACCCCTAAGCATTGATGGGTGTGCCTCTCCCCTGCCCCAGCAACCGCCCCCCCCAAATTACAAGATAGTCCCTCTGGTGGTAAAGGCACAGCCAACGCAACAACACTGCTCACAACGTCGCCCCCACCCCAGCCCCCTTCACCTCGGAGGACACACATGTGCTCTGTAGGCTTTATTTCACTACAAGCGCTCACTACCCTGGTTACACAATGGCTCCCAGCTCAAGTCTGTTCTTGGTTTGGCAGTCAAGCGCTGCAGTGCTAGGGGCTAACTCCTGGTGCTGTGCTCAAGAAACTGCCTCCTCCTCGACATTATGCCCCCCAGTCCTTTGAGCTTCTCCTGAGCCCTTCTTCTATTCTTTCCTCATCAGGAACCACTTCAGTACAAGCAGGGAACCAGACCTTAAACTCAGAGTCTCACACTTGCTCTGGGTACTTTAAGCCACTGAACCAAATTCCTATTCCTTCCGTCCAGTTTTAAAATATACCTAAGACGGGAAAGACCGGTTTTTATTACTCCAGGGGACTCTGGCCAGAAGTCAAGTTTCCAGTGACTCTCAGATCACTGGTCTCCTGCAATGTTGAGGCAGCGACTGGCACATGGAGATTTCTATCACCACGAACTACTTTGGGGGTACAGGGGCGCTCCCGGGAATCCTGAGGGGATGACGTGGTGCCAGGGATGATGCCTGGCTCTCCTGCAAGTAAAGCATGTGCTGCAGCCTTCTATGTTCTCTTCCTGGCCTCGAAAATTAGCTGAAAGAAACTTTCTGATGTATCTTGAGTGTTGAGCCAGGAAATCGCAATCGGCCATGACTGAATATTCAGTTACAATGATTATATGACATGAAGCTCAGTTTAATCATCCTCATGGTCCTAAATTCCAGCTGATATCCTTCCAGAAAGTACACTTTTGCTCAAGGTCACAGATCGATCTCAGACCTTCAGACCTGCCCTCTGCTCTCCTGAGTGCCCTGATCAGGCAGAGGAAAATGGATGAAAAAAAAAAAAGGTGTAAAACCGAAAAATTAAAAAAAAAAACTAACTCGTTCTAATCTTGCAGAGCCACATGACATAATCTCTTTAAGTCTTCCTACATCTAAACAGAAGTAGTCACTAAGAGGGTTGGTAGGCGTGAACAATTTTGATTTTTTTTAATTGTATCTGTTTTTTCAGTCTTAGCATAATGAGCGATCCTGAGGCAAAGCACCTGCGCCTGCTCTTAGAGACTGCAGCTCAGGAGGAATAAGCTTCCATTAGAGCGTCTCATCTCCCTCAAATGATTCCTCATTGAGAAAGCGCCCCCTATGGGGTCGGCGCCATCCTACAGTGGATAGAGCGTTTGCTTTGCATGCAGCTGACCCGAGCTTGATCCCCAGCACTCCACATGGACCCTTGAGTGTGCCAGGAGTGATCCCTGAGCACAGAGCCAGGATTAAACCCTGAGCACCCTGGGTTGCGACCCCAAAACCCAAGGGGGAAAAATGGTGCTCACCAAGCTTCAAAACACCAAGCTGATCAATACGTAGGCTTGTCACAATGAGACCATCCAAAGCAGGAGGTTCTCATGAGTGCTGTGGCAGTCTGTTCCCCACCCGCCTTCGCATTTCTGATCAGTGCTGATCAGTTTTGCTCAGTTTCGCTCAGACTGGAGGTGAAGAGAGACTGAGGAGACACGCCTTCCAGCCTTCCATTTGCTGCCTACTCATAACACTGTCCCACCCCTCCCGTCCCCCAAAAACTCTGTCACCTTAAGCTTTCTCACCTGAAAAATTCACACCCATTTATCCGGCTTGCCTGCATATCTGGTGTGGGGGGGAGGGAGTTATAGGTAGACAAGCAGCATGGCAGAACAAAGAGAACCTGCACTGGAAGACAGGCTTTGCCCCTCAGGTCTGGCCCTGTGGGAGAAGACCATGCTTGGGGCAAAGGGGCACCCGCAGTCGCAGTGATACAAGAATGTCTGAAACCATGTGGAAAAATGAGTCGTTAACTGCTGGGTATCATGACTCAGCACATGAAGGTACACAAAGAATAAATTTCTATATAAATACAAGGCAATAGTATTACATAAATCTTCCTTATTTGCATAGTTTTACAAATCATTTTACCAAGAATAAAGACACAGTGGCAACAAAGGTATCTTACCTTAGCCAGATTTCTCCATCCTTCCAAAAGTTTTCATATTTCAATACCTCTGATCTCTCCAAGAGAAAAATAAATGAAGACCTCAGGAATCCCACTCTGCTTCCTCCCTCCACCTGCCTGCCTTCTAAGAATTAAGAGTTCCACCATTTCTTCCAAAGACCATCTAGAAGATGAGAAGGAAACTCCCAGCAGCATGGGCAGACCATGAGGTCACGTCCCCAGGCAAGCTTCCTTCTCGCCTATGGGGAAGGGGATGCTTCTGCCCCCCCACCCCCTCTTGAACGGAGCACAAAGGGAAGTGGGGTTTTCCAGGGAGGTGTTGATAATGGTAAGTGAGCAACAGCCCAGCAGAATTTGTGGCTCTCCCCTGTCCCCAATTTGCTGTCTCCATTAATCCTCAAATGCAGACTGGGGAATGGTCTTGAGATATTTGTCAAAGGACCCTATAGCTGTACCCCACCCAGGGTTAGAAGGTAGAAGAACGCACCAGGAATGAAGTAGCTGTTTTCAGGCTGCAGAGACAGCTCAAAGGGCAGGTATGGATGCCTGGCACACACAGGGCCCGGGTTAGCCCCCACTCCCCACCCCCTGACACTGAATGATCTTTCCAATGCCACTGGGTATGTAGATATGACGGGTTCCAGCACCACGGGGAAAGGTCTAAAACAAAACATTCAAAAGAAACAGCCTTTTTCTGCTTCTGTCAGCTTTAGGGGCACAAGACAGTTATTCGGCTCTTGACTGTTTCTGTAGCACTGTAGCACTATCATCCCATTGTTCACTGATATGCTCGAGCAGGCACCAGTAATGTCTCCATTGTGAGACTTATTGTTACTGTTTTGGCATATCGAATATTCCATGGGGAGCTTGCCAGGCTCTGCCGTGCAGGCGGGATACTCTTGGTAGCTTGCTGGGCTGTCCAAGAGGGGCGGAGGAATCAAACCCAGGTCATCTGCATGCAGGGCAAACGCCCTACCCGCTGTGCTATCGACTGTTTCTAGGGAATAAAAAGCTTAATCTTGAGAGGAGCAGCTGGTGGACTACTGCTACCTCCCATGCTTTCCTCATCAAACCACTACTTAGCTAGAGTACAAAGCCCAAGTGCTCTCCTTAAGCTATTTACCACTTAACCCAAAATGTTAGGCTGCGAGGCTCAAAGTTCCAGAATTCCACCAGGCAGACCTTTACTAGTAACCTGCCTCAAGTTTTAAAGTCAAAATTATGTAAAAAAAAGAAAAAAACCCATTTACTTAAAATTTAGAAAAAATCTATAATGGTATATTATTTTTAACGTCTTAGCTTTGTCTGACCCATAATTAATTGAATCACAGGCCACTTCACACACGAGGCCCAGTCAAGTTAAAAACAAAGTTCTGGCTTTGGGTGCTGGGTGTCGTTTTCTTTAAGGGAGCTGAAAGGCTTGCTCTGTGTTCTGTACTGCACTCCTGGAAACTTTCAATGACATAGCAGGGCGTGATGGCTGTTCTCTTTCTTTCTTTCTTTCTTTCTTTCTTTCTTTCTTTCTTTCTTTCTTTCTTTTTTTTTTGGTTTTTGGACCACATCCTGTTGTGCTCAGGGATCACTCCTGGTGATGCTCGGGAGACTGCCAGGATATCAAACCGGAGTCAGCTGAAAGAAAGGCAAGTGCCTGGCTGTGCTATGGCTCCAGCTCACAGGAAGCCGCGTTTTTACAGAGGAAGGAAACAGTGGAGAGGTCTTTAAAGCGAGCAGGAAGAGAGTGGTGCTTAGGGGCGTGGAAGGCCCTGTTCCCCTCTCCCGTTATTCCACGAGGTGGGTCCTGTGGTGCCGCATGAGGTGCGAGTTGGAAATGAAAGCCGCCCCACACTTCTCACACTCGTAGGGCTTCTCCCCGGTGTGGGTTCGCTGGTGCACGGTGAGGCTGGACCTTTGCCGGAAAGCCTTGCCACACTCGCCGCATGTGTATGGCTTCTCGCCGTTGTGGATGCGCTGGTGGATGAGCAGGTAGGAGCTGCACGTGAACGCCTTCCCGCACTCGTTGCACACGTACGGCAGGTCGCCGCTGTGAATCCTCTGATGCACGATAAGGCAAGAGAGCTGACTGAAGGCTTTGCCACACTCGCTGCAGTCGTACGGCTTCTCGGCGGTGTGGATTCTCTGGTGCACGATCAGGTGCGAGAAGCAGCTGAAGGCCTTCCCGCACTCCTTGCACTCGTAGGGCTTCTCGCCCGTGTGGCTGCGCTGGTGCACAATCAGGTTGGCGCTCTGGGTGAAGGCTTTGCCGCAGTCACCGCAGGCGAAGGGCTTCTCGCCCGTGTGAATCCTCTGGTGGACGATGAGGTTGGAACTCCGCGTGAACGTTTTCCCGCACTCGTTACACTCGTAGCATTTCTCGGTGATGTGCACCTTCTGGTGGCGGGCCAGCTGCGAGCTGTAACTGAAGGCCTTTTCGCATTCACTGCACTTGAAGGTCTTCTCCAGGGAGTGGATCTTCTGGTGGACGGTCAGGTTGGAGCTCTGGGTGAAGGCCTTGCCACATTTGGCGCACACGTAGGGCTTCTGCCCCGTGTGGATGCGCTGGTGCACCACCAGGTTGGCGCTCTGGATGAAGGCCTTCCCGCACTCGTGACACTCGAAGGGCTTCTCCCCCGTGTGGATACGCTGGTGCACCACCAGGTTGGCGCTCTGACTGAAGCCCTTTCCGCACACACTGCAGGTGAAAGGCTTCTGCCCCGGCTGGCTTTTTGCATTTTTCACAGGGCCGGGACTCAGGCCATGTCTTTCCCCAGACTTCAGACCTTGCTGGTCTTTCTCTTCTTTGAGGCTTTCAGACAGATGACGGTCTTTGCCGGGCACGTCTCTGAGCTCCTCCTTTTCCCTCTTTATTCTCTGCTGTTTAAGCATGCTCCCATTTCCACCGGTTTCTCCTAACTCAAATTCCCGAGGGCCCAACTTCTGGATTCTTTCTGCCTCATCGCATGTCTCAGTTTTTGAAACCAATAATTGGGGACTCTGGGTTTCAACGCCTGAAATAACAAATGGAAAATACAAATGTCAACCTTTTCTGGCATTGAAAAAAAAATAGGCTCATAGGCTGGAGATAGGACAGGACTTTGAAGTGCTTGCCTTGCATGAGGCCGACTTCCGAGGCCTCGCACCGCAGGGTTTCCCAAGCAATGCTGGGAGCAATTTCTGAGCCAACGACAGGCCCCAAGCACCACCAGGCATGGCTCAAGCCCTCCTTATCTCCAAAAGATAGGGTCATCTGGTGTTAAAGGACAGGACGGCACTTTAGCATTTGCAAAACAGCTTCACAGGACTAAGAATTCCTCTCTGAAGCTGTCCTGCCAGGTCTGTGCTGTCCCTCACACCTACACTCAGGGTGTTTCTGGCATGTTTGCTTCCCAGCATTCGACACTAAACCCGCTGTCTGCAGGGAAGCAGTCTCCAGTCTCCAGACGGCTCTTCTCCCAGTTGCCAATGGACTGATCTCACAATTATGCCCAGTTATTAGGGACACTAGTCTCCCCTCAAGTGAGCCACAGACCTCAGCAACTTGATGGGAATTTTCCAACAACCCACTAGTTAGTGTAGGAGATCCCTCAACTGGGCGTGGACCGAGAGGGTGACACTGGATGCCAGACAACATGGGCTCAAATCCCTACACTGGGGGCCTGAGGGATGGTACAGCAGGTAGGGTGTTGTATGTGGCCGACCCGGGTTTGATCCCCAGCATCCCACTGTGTTCCCTAAACCCCAGTCACTAGGAGTGATCCTTAGCATAGAGACAGGAATAAGCCCTGAGCACTATTGGGTGTGGCCCAAAACAAAAAAAAAAAAACAGAAAAAACTTTAAAAAAAATATCTCTGCTCTAAAGAGGAGAAGGCAGCTGGAATACAGAAGGGATGACTAAGAAAATGATGGCTTGAGGAACCATGGAGATGGGAGATGTGTGCAGAAAGTAGATAAAGGACCAAACATGACAACCTCTCAAGTGTCTGTACTGCAAACTATAATGCCCAAAACTAGAGAGTATGGGGAATATTGTCTGCCATGGAGGCAGGGGGCGGTGGGAAATGGGATATTGGTGGTGGGGAATGTGCACTGATGGAGGGATGGGTGTTTGATCATTGTGTGATTGTGACCCAAACATGAAAACTTGTAACTATCTCAAGGTGATTCAATAAAATTTAAAAAAAAATCTCTGCTCTGTCTCTTGCCAGCTGCATGACCCTCAGCTAATAATTTCTGTGTTCTAATTTCCTCATCTCTAAATAAGTTCAGTGACAGCCTCTACCACCTAATACCACAAGGAGATGAAACGGGTTACTTATATATGTCATCTGCAGAGAACAACTATGGAGCACAGAGAGTGGCTCTGTGAGCCAAAGGGGCTGGGGGCCAGGAGAAAAGATGGAACTCTGGGGCTGGGAATTGCCCTTCAGGTGACAGAGCATGACATAATGCAACTGTCTAGCCTCTCGTTGAGGGAAGCTGACCTTCCTGAGTTAAGCCTGAGCCACAACACTGCTGGCTCCATAATGCCAATGCCCTGAGACCATCAGAATGTCCGCAAGTGTTACAGCCATGACCACAGGCTACGCTACACTGCCTTAGACCTTTCCGGTATCAGAAAGGACTATCCCGGCCTTCTTGTCCACATCATGGTTCTTCATGTTGTACTTCTCTCCAGGCTACCTGCCCGTCCCTCCCTATCACAACCCTAGAAAAGGTAGTTATGCAGTCCAAGGTGATAGAGTGATGCCGTAGGTGAATGAAGCCAGGAAAACTACTCAGATAATAAGGCAAGTGAGATGAGGAGAGGCGAGCCTACAGAGTAGAATGGAACCATACCTCATTGCGACATAAACAAAGCCCACCAGAATTCAGCCCACAGTTGCACTCCCGCCCCGCTCACACCCCCACATGCCCAACATGTACTGATCAGAGACTCGAGAAAGACAAAGATCACTTCATCTTTCAAAAACACTGACAAAGGGCCAGAGGGAATAGTACAGCAGGTAGGGCACTTCTCTTGTATAGAGTCGACCTGGGTTTGATCTCCAGTATTCCATATGGTTCTCGTGCACCACCATGAGTAATTCCTGAGCACCGCTGGTGTGGCTTAAAAAGTAAATAAGCAAATAAATAAATAAAAACCCACCAACAATTCCTTCTACCTGCATAATGCTTTGTATTAAAATCACTCCAGACCCAGTGGAACTGTTGCGTGGATATTAAAGCAGCAAATATCCAGCAGTTTGATCACAGGGGTGATCAATATGTCTAGTTTAACAAAAGGGTAAGACTCCTGGATGGAGACAGGGCAGGAGTAGTCTGTGCTTCCCTTGCATGTATCCAAAACTGGTTCAACCTCCTCCTGCCCACACCCAACCCCTGGCATCCCATCCCCCAGAGCACTATCAGTAGTGATTCTGGAGTACAGAGCCAGGAGTTATGCCTGAGCATGGATATGACCAAAACACAAACAAGATAAGGCCCATTCCTTGTGCTTAAGTCTGAATATCCCCAAGCAATTAATTGCCAATCATCCAGGATTGTTAACTCCGGCTTGTATGAAATGGCACTTTCCCTTTCTAGGATCTTGTATCTTGTAGGATTACTGTAACCCTGGGAAACACACAAATAAATATGGAAATAATGAAGAGTGTAAGTGAAAACTCACTTGTGATCAACTAATGCATAAGCAGAGAACTTTCAAAAGCAGCATTTTTCTTTTCATATTTAAAAAAGAGAGAAAACTGAAATTCTAAGTATGCCATCTCAGAATTTCTAAGATATGAAAGATATCTAATAAATAAGTCTAAACCATTAAGTTGAAAAATAACTGTGCTCATCAGGATTTTATTTGTAAGATCTCAGGTTAAGTTTAAAATAGATTTAAAAATTAGGCACATCTAATTAAAACATGTGATTTTTCTGGCAGTGCTGACAGTTTTTTTTGTTTGTTTTTGGGTCACACCTGGCGATGCACAGGGGTTACTCCTAGCTCTGCACTCAGGAATTAATCCTGGTGGTGCTCAGGGGACCATATGGGATGCTGAGAATCGAACCTGGGTCAGCCGCGTGCAAGGCAAATGCCCTACCCGCTGTGCTATCACTCCAGCCCCAGTGCTGACATTTAAATATTACTGCAACTATATTTCTCTTCATATATAGTTTTAATAGTGGCAAGAAGCCTTCCAATGCCTTATAATCACAACTAACAGGACTTGATTCTGATCTTATATCTCATTTCTCATCAAGGTTCTGTTAAGGGTGTGGTTTCAGTGCCTTTACATTGTTTTTCTATAAAATGCTTTTACAGGGGGCCAGGGAGATAGCATAGTGGATAAGGTGCTCGCCTTGCACCTTGTCTATCTGGGTTCGATCAGCATGGTTCCCCTGAGCACCATCAGGAGAGATTCCTGAGTGCAGCGCTGCTGAGAGTTTAGAGGGGGAAAAACTAAAGAGGTGAGAAAATAAAAGATGAAGATCATAGCCTTACCTTTAACAGCAGAGTGACCTGGTCCAGAAATGATGAAGCAATTGGGTAAAGAGGAGAGTGGGTTGAAAATATTCAGGCAGAGTCCTATATAGGCACTTGCACAAAATGAGGGTCAGAAAGGGCCTGGGCAGTCATGCGGGGATTGCGTCCTGAATACAGAACTCACGGCTAAAATGCCTCTGATCCCCAGCTGGGCCACTGTCCAGGCAAGCAGTGCTGCCTCTGCCGGACAGACCCAAAGAACACTGCCCCCTATTCTACACCCCAGCTTCAACCAGAAATAAGGCTGCCACTGAAGACCTAGTTTGGAACACCATTGTGGATGCTGTTAACTATTCGAAGTTCTCTTGAATTTGGACAAAGACCGATGAAAACAGAGCTCCTCTAAGGTATTTCTTTAACAAGTTAGAGAGCTCGCCTGTTCCTACAGGTTCACTAGTCTATAACAAACACAAAACAGGGGCAGAAGATGCTTGTACAGAGGGCCAGGAGCTAGCCTGGCATGTGGCCAATGCAGGATTGATCCCCAGCACCACATACCTGAGCCCACCAGCTATGATCCCAAACAAACAAATAATAATAAAATAAACACAGCATACAAAGAGGATGTGAACCTACATATGTGAACAGGTGAGACTTTTCTAATAATAAATGTCATTCAAAAGTGAATTCAGGGACTGGAGTGATAGCACAGTGGGTAGGGTGTTTGCCTTGCACGCGGCCAAGCCGGGTTTGATTCCCAGCTTCCCATATGGTCCCCCAAACACTGCCAGGAGTAATTCCTGAGTGCAGAGCCAGGAGTAACCCCTGAGCATTGCTGGGTGTGACCCAAAAAGAAAAAAAAAAGGTGAATTCAGGTCCAAAAAGATGCCTTAGGGCTGGAGCACCTATCTTACATACAAAAGCACAGGCTTGAGCCCTGCCACTATAGGATTCTTTAAGCACTGCTGGGTGTGGCCCTGCTGTTCCCATAAGCACTGCTTGGCCCTCCTGAAAAGGTAAATTCAAGTTCACCTTTGTCTAGTATTTTGTAACTGTTCGTAAAAATTTTTTTTCTCTTGACAAACACATACTATCTGTCCCCATTCCTCTATCCAGAGCTCCTGGACACTTTCAATACCTCAATACTTAGTCGCTTTAGGCTCAGAGACAAAACCATCGTCCTGTAAAGGTTCTGAGAAACCCCAAGGATCAGCTTCTGAATCAGTGGGTTGAATCATACCTGGCAACATGATGTTCCCATGAGTGTCCAGCCTCTCGCTCTTGGTCAGGGTCCTGGGAAAGGAGCATCTACCATATAGGGACGCAGCTGGTGCGTCCTGTGCAGCTTTCAGTATCACCGCCATGTTCCAGAAAATGTTCGGGCCCTAGAGACAAGCAGGCCAGAGGGGTTCATGAGGGACCTGTCCAAGTCAGTGTGGGCTGCTGTGATGAGACGCTCTGAGGACAAGTGGCAAAACAAGAAAATAAAGAAAGGAAAAGGAAGCTGAGTCTCTCCTTATGCTTGAGATGAGCATAAGGTTCACATCTGGTGGTGCTCAGGGTTCTGTGCTCAGGGATTAACCATTGACTATGTTTGTGGGGCTGTATGTGGTGCCAGAATTAAGCAGGGTCAGCTGTGTGCAAGTCCAGTGCAGTACCAGCTGTACTGTCTCTGGCCCCTGGATCATACTACCACAGACAGGCTTTGAGGAAACTCCTTCCCTCCCTCCCTCCCTCCCTCCTTCCCTCCCTCCCTCTCTCTCCCCATTCCCTCTCCCCAGTGTATGGAATCTGGCCTTTGAGGTGTGGGCTGCAGATCAGTTGTGTCACAAGGGAGCTTGAGAAATGCAGATTCTCAGCTTATGCCCTATACCTCCAGTCAGAATCTGCATTTTAACAAGCTCCCCCGTAATTTCTGTGAGTTTGAAATAAAAATAAGAGTTATTAAATGCTGACTAAAATCAATGGAAGAGTTTAAAACGACAGCATTTTTGGTGGTGGTGATGGTGGTGAGGTGCAATAACTTTGTGTATAGTAAAGTTTAACACTACTGTAGTCATCTTACCTCATCTATATTCAAACATTTTTTTTGGGGGAACACCCAGCGCTGTTCAGGGCTTACTCCTGGCTTTGAGCTCAGTAATCACACCTGGCAGGCTTGGGGGACCATATAGGGTGCCGGGGAGCAAACCTAGGTCTACTATGTGCAAGACATGTACCCTACCCACTCTGCTATTTCTCTAGCCCCTTTATTCTTTATTTTCAAAAATGTTGAGGCCAGAGATAGTTCAGTGGTCAGATGCTTGCCTTGCATGCGGCTAACCAGGGTTCGAACTCAGACACTCTATCTGGTTCCCTGAGTCCGCCATGAATAATCCCTGAGCACCATTTAGTGTGGCCCCAAAATAAATAAAACAAAATAGGAAGATACAGATGGCTAGATCCCAGCTCCAGGAATTCTGATTTAATTGCAATGAGGAAGGACTGTGTTTTTTAACCATTTTTGATTGTGATCCCTTCCTACCTTGTTTTCTACCTGCCCCCCAACCTCTACCTCCTACTGGTTGACTCCCTCATTTCATACCATGATTTCCCATTTACACAATTTTACCTGTGGCCCCTGGGGAAGAGAGGCTGTATGTTCCCAGACTGAGAAACACTGAGTAATGCCAGGTCCCACCATCTAGAAAAAACTTCCTGAATCACAATGTGCTGTAGTGTGATAACCACAAGATTTACAAAAAAGACAAACTGCCTGGCATCAGAGCGGCAATATAGTGAGTAGGGTATCGCATTGCATGCAGTGGACCCAAGTTTAACCCCCCCCAGTTGAGCCCTCCAGGTGTGATCTCTGAGTACAGAGCCAGAGGTGAGCCCTGAGCACTGCCAGGTATGACCCAAAAACCAATAGTTAGAACAAGTATGAAATGTCACATCTACCCAAAGGAAGCCTCTCTGTTATCTTTCAGAACCCCAGCCAAGAAGCAAGACTCACGTGAGGACAAGCCCCACCTGAAACACCTGAGGGCCTTCAGTCCTTCCTCACTGTCCTCCTCACCATCACTTACCTCTCCAACTGGCTCTGCCATGTCAAGGTCTGCTGAAGCCCCTTCCCCGGGAGCCCAGACACTGATGTTCTCGGAGTGCATTGGCTGGCCAGGTACCTGCCCAGGGAAGTTTTCCTCTTCTTCCTCCTCCTTTTTCACAGTCACCGGTCCCCATGAGGCCAGGGCCATGGTCTCCCTTAATTCTGCAGTCATCTCTTCTAAGCACGGGATGGCTGTCACTGGGGGCTGCCCAGCAGAGGTCAAGCCCCATCTATCCCCTAAGTTCTGAAAGCTGCTTCTTAAACTGGATACGTGTTATTTACTATGAAAAAAGAGAACAGAATTAGGCTTGAGAATTTGTCAGGTGCCACTAACCAATTTCAGGGTTTCCCCACACACACACACCCAGCTAACCAGTGCAATGGTTTTAACAGGACAAGTTCCCCAGTCTAGGGCCTCCCATAGAATAAAAGGAACATGACTGCTATCATGCCATCTGTCCTCAGGGGAATCACTAAACACATGGTTTTCTATAAAGTTGATTTTTATTATAAAATGTTATGGTAACAAATTGGGGCCAGAGAGAAAGTACAGTGGCAAGGCACTTGCCTTGCATATGGCTACCAGAGTTCAATCCTTGGCACCATGTATGGTTCCTGAGCCCCATCAGGAGTAAGCCCTGAGCACCATCAGGCTTGGACCCCCCAGAAACGAACCAAAATAAAAACACGCCACCCCCACCCCAACTAAATAACACAGAAAATGCTGCTGTTTAAAAAGCACTCCTAGTATAATGGGTAGGGCACTTGGTCTTGCACATGGACAACCAGGGTCCCCCCAGCATCCCATATGATCCCATGAGCCCTCCAGAAGTGATTCCTGAGTGCAGAGCTAGGAGTAAGCCCTGAACATTGCTGAGTATGATCCAAAAACCACCACAAGAAAAGAAAATCACCGCTGAGGCCCCTAATCTCCTGTGCACTGTTTAGAAGCACCCCTCACACCCACTTAAAAAAAGAAAAGACTGGGAATCTTTTCCAACATCAACATGTTAACAGTGGTTATCTCCGGGTAATGTAATTATGGGTAATTTTGAGTAGGTTGATTTTTTTCACTCTCAATTTCCTCAAATGTTCTCTAAGACCAGATATTACTGTTAAAAGTAAAAAAAAAAATCCATGTTGCCATTCTTCAGGTTTATCATTTTGATTAGTAGCATAATGACCTATCTTCCTCACTGAAAAATTCAGAAAAAAGGAAACACATATATAGGATCAAAAGCTACACAGTGAGGGGCTGGAGCGATAGCACAGCGGGTAGGGCGTTGCACGCAGCCAACATGGCCAACACAGGTTCGATTCCCAGCAGCATCCCATATGGTCCCCTGAGCACCGCCAGGAGCAATTCCTGAGTGCATGAGCCAGGAGTAACCCCTGAGCATCACCAGGTGTGACCCAAAAAGCAAAAAAAAAAAAAGTTACACAGTGATTGGCGGTTTATCTCAATTTTTCCTTTTATTTCTAGACATAGATATAGACCTTCACACTTACTACTGATTTCCCCAAAGCACATTAAATCAGACTTGTATAGTGTTCCACAATGTTCATTATTTGGTTAACAAAATTTTCTTATTTTACAAACCTGAGATCTTATTCTGGCATAGCAATCTAAGTTATAGTTATACTGAGATTTATTTAACCATTCCCGATTTGTGAACCACTACCTTAGTAAAAAGAAATCTGATAGTTTTCAGTTCGCTTTAAGTTTTATTTTCTAAGTGGTTTTTCTTTTTTCTTTTATCACACAGTATTTTATAAAATTATGCTGGTAGAATACATTTCCACATTAAAGAGTCCCAATGGGAAAATAACTTATCTTTAAGAGTTTTATATTTGTAGACATTATTTTAGGACAAATAAAACAAACACATTTGAGGACCAAATTTGGAATCTACAATATTTTGCTAACATCTAATACGGAGACCTCTTTCCTAATAAAACTTTAATATATTAAGAAGCTTTCAATGTCTCCTTCCTTGGATTTTGAAATCAGTAATGTAAAATATTGGGCTGGAGTGATAGCACAGCGGTAGGGCATTTGCCTTGCATGCAGCCAATATGGCCAACCCGAGTTCGATTCCTCCGCCCCTCTCGGAGAGCCCGGCAAGCTACCGAGAGTATCTCGCCCGCATGGCAGAGCCTGGCAAGCTACCCATGATGTATTCGATATGCCAAACACAGTAACAACAAAGTCTCCAATGGAGACCGTTACTGGGCCCGCTCGAGCAAATCGATGAACAACGGGAGGACCGAGACCGTGAATGTAAAATATCAGCATTTCCTCCTACTTTTAAAGTCTTCTTTGGACATGTAAGATTTTGTGGTTGAGGGCTGGAGAAATAGTACAGCGGTTAAAGCACTTGCTTTGCATTATAAGCTATCAACCTGGGCTGGATCTCATATGGGTCCTGAGCTCTTGCCAGGCGTGATCCGAGTCCAGAGGGACCCCGAAAAACCTCCAGGTATGACCCAAAAAAGGAAAACCAAAGCAAAATCAGATTTTGTGGTTAATGTTTTCCATGTGGCTTTCTAAAAAGGATCGTGACAAATCACACGACTACCAACTTAACAATAAAGCCCGCAGCTCTGTGATTTAACTTTTGAGTATAATAATCTCATTTGATCTTACTTGGTTAGTAAGAGATCGAAAATTTTCTATCCCCTTGTATAAGGGGGTGGGGGAAATCCTAAATTTTACCTTGGACCCTTTTTGCTACTATTGAAGCGATCATGTTCCCCCCCCCGCCCCGCCCTAAGTTAACGGTCAATCGATTTGCATATTTCCTCAGTATCATGACCCTTTCATTTCTGCAACCAGTACTCCTCCTGCAAGACCATCCTTGCACGTAGGAAAGCCTTTAACAACTTGCTTCACCTCGCACGCCATAGCCTACCGTGCGTATGCGTGTCGAACTTCTGAGCAAACTCAAGCGGGCATCCCGGCCCGGACCCTCAGGGGCTGGCGCCCCCTCCTGCGCCCGTCTCTCGCCGTGGACCCCATGCACCCTTGCTCCCGGGCTGAGCCTCACCCCTGGGGCGGTTCGAGTCTAACCTTCCCGCGGGCAGGTCCCCAGAAGGCGGCCGCGAGGTGCTGGGGTGCAGAGCCGACCCCCCGGGCTGGGGTCCCCCCGAGAAGGCGCCGCCCGCCCGCGGGAAGGTCCCTCCCGGGGCTCAGGCCTTGGCGTCCACACGCACATAACCCCGCCAGCCCGGCGCAGCCGAGCGGCCCTGTGCAGCCCGCGGGCTCACGAGCAAGAGGCCCCAGGACCAAGACCCCCGCGCTTACCGGCGCGAGAACAATGACCGGACAGGAAGTGTCTCGGGATGGGCTTCCGGCGCCCCAAGTCGCCAGTCGGCCTCTCTAGGAATCTCGGAGGTACTCGCTTCTCGATGGGTGTCCAATAAAGCCCTGGACCAAGGGTAAGGACAAAATTCCTTAGGAGGATGCAGAAGCACCGCCCCCGCTGAGTCTCAGGGAGGAAAGCGACCCGTCCAGGCTGGACAGGGGCACTTCAGCCAGGCGTCTGTGCAGGAACTTGAGCTGCAACACAGTAATCTGTAGAAAGTCTTATTAATTCTGCTCAAATGTTTCCTGTGAAAATGATCAAATGGTTACAGAAAAGTTGAAAGAATGATACAGTGAAAATCTGTGTTCTCCACTTGTACTCGACAATGGTGGTACATACTGAAAGCATTTTTTGAGAGTTGTTAACCTCCAAAATTTTCGTTCCAATTTAACTTGGGGAAAATGTCTGTTTCATTTTGTTTGGAGGGTAGTGGGTGTGATCACGCCAGATGGTGCTCACTCCCACCAGTGCTCAGGGTATTGTGTGGTTCTGAGGATCAAACTAAGGGCTTCCTGCATGCAAAGCATTCACTCAGACCATTTATTTCTCCAGCCCTGTTTGTCTTTTGCTCATTTTATAACCAAATCTATTACTGTTGTGTTTTGTTAAAAAAAAAAAAAAAGAATAAAAAAAAAAACAGTTTTGGTGGCCACACCCTGTGATGTTCAGGGCTAACCCCTGGCTCTGTACTCAGGGATCATTCCTGGTGATGCTTAGGGGACCATATGTGGTGCTGAGGATTGAACCCCAGTTGTTCACGTGCAAGGCAAACACCATGCCCTCTGTACTCAAGCACTTATTTTGTGAATTTTATTTATTTTTAGTTTTTGAATTTTAAAATATAGATATAAGCCCTGTGTTGGATTATGACTTTCAAATATTTTCTTCAAGTTTATAAAAGCTTTACATCCTCCTAGTTGGTTGCAATTATTTTAATTTTGATGAAGTCCAATTTATGTTTCTTCTTTTACGGATCATGCCTTTTTTGTGGAGAGATGCTCTTCCAATATTTCCATTACCAGAAATATTTAGCTAATTGGGTTGGCGGTACAATGCAAGACCCTGAGCATGTGGCACTATTCAGGCCCTGTAGTTCTGGGGATTACCTGGACCTCTACAGTGTTTGTCTCCTAACATGCAACCAGTGATGCTCTGGGGACCATGTCCTGTTGTGCCAGGGACCAAACTGAAGTTTGGAAACTTGTAAGACACCTGCCTTTGACACCGCCTTCATGCTGTACTATCTCCACAACTATGAACATGCTTTTTGGGGTGGGGGTGGGCATTCTTTGTGGTACTTGAGTCGACCACGGCCACACTGAGAGGTAGTATGGAGATGTGGTACCCGAGATTGAATCCAGGATGACCCTTGTGCAAGGCCTGGAAAATGTGTATTTTATGTAAGACCAAATGTTCTGCACTTACTTCTAGTTTACTTTTTAAAAAATTATTTTTGTTTTGGGGCCACACCCAGGGATCACTCCTGGTTAAGTACTCAGGAATTACTCCTGGGGGTAATTGGTAGACCATATGGGATTCTGGAGATTGAACTTGGCTTAGTAGTGTACAAGGCAAGCACCTTACCTGCTGTACTATTGCTCCCACCTGTTTGCTTTTTTAGCTTACGCATACTCAAGGAATATGTG
Source organism: Sorex fumeus (assembly GCF_029834395.1). Taxonomy (NCBI): domain Eukaryota; kingdom Metazoa; phylum Chordata; class Mammalia; order Eulipotyphla; family Soricidae; genus Sorex; species Sorex fumeus. The sequence continues at coordinate 46,316,305 of NW_026606129.1, read as the reverse complement.
TAAAAAACTATGCACGCTGAAGGTTGTATGTTCGCGGGCTCTCTGGACGGCTCTATCTCACCGCCCGCGTTCGGTGCCCCAGAGCCACTGCGTGTGGCCTGCATCGGGAAGGCTGTTGGCCAAGGGCAGATGAAGGAAGAGACGAGGGCCAGGCTGGTTGATCTTAGTGGCAGTTTATTACAAGGAAGTTTATCCCATAGAAGAACTTATGTTGTGGAGGGCCTAGGTTCTCTCAAGCACATGTTCCCCTTGCTAGTCTCTCCGTAGTCCATCTTGCAGCCCCGCTCTCTCCTTCTCCAGCTCCCTTCTAGTCTGGCTGACACTCCACCCAGTCAGGTAGCCAAATCAACATAAGAAAGCCCTTCCTGACTGCTCAAGGGCAAGATACCTCTTAAGGTGTTTTTCTCTTTTCCTCAGTCCAATAAACTATCAACTATTTCTGAGGTTATGCAGGAAGGACAGAACAGTGTTATCCTACAAATATGTACCTAAAAGATTGTACATCCTCTGCTGAATTTCTTTTTCAGCTGTCACAATTTAATTGTACATTTGTATTACAAGCGGCCAACATGGCCGGCCCGAGTTCGATTCCTCCGCCCCTCTCGGAGAGCCCGGCAAGCTACCGAGAGTATTCGATATGCCAGACACAGTAACAACAAAGTCTCCAATGGAGACGTTACTGGGCCCGCTCGAGCAAATCGACGATCAACGGGAGGGCCTTTACCTTACCTTACCTTGTATGAATCTATTTCTTGCTCTTAGTATCACATGACTCTTCAGTGTCTTATAAAAAAAATATTTCATTCACTTTTTAGATTTTTCATTATGGAAATCTTTGTGCACAAAAAGCAAACTCCCAGTTTAAACAAACAGTTATCTATCCCCTTCATCATATTTTGAAGAAACAATGGTTTTCTTATATATTCCACATTCTTTCGAAATCTCGTGGTTCCTGAATTTATCTTGTTCCTCTGCCTTTTATAATCCTGTAAACTCACAAGTATATCTAAGAATATCAATATGTTCAGGTTATTTTTGTTTTTTGCATCAAATTAGGAGGTACATTATGTAGGTAATTATAAAGGTCATCTCCCTCTTAGTGATGTTCCATTTTGCTATGTAGTTAAGAAATACCAACTCTCTCCCATTAAAAAACATTTTGCACAGTGTAGTAAGCACATATAATCTGTGGAGGTTTGTAGGAAAATATTGGTTCATCCTTTCTCTTCCAACCTTTCTCCCTTGCCACATGGAGTTTAGCACTGTGCTCCCGAGGCACTCCCATTTCTCTGTGCTTATCATTAACTTCTCCGTGCTCTGCTTCCCCTGTTAATTGCCTTTATCCCCAAATCAGACCCTATGACTTCTAAAGTCAGATTCTTCTAAGGACTCTGGATATTGTATATGCGAATGAAATATTGCTTTCCTCTTTCCCTTATGTCCTTTGCAGAGTTTACTTTAGAGCAATGTCCTTTTTGTTTAGATACAGGATGACAGTTAATGCTAAACTTTTGTAACTTGGGAGTTAACTGACTCTGAATAATATTTACTCCTGGGCATTTATCATATTTATTAAACTTAAGCCTCAATTGTTCTTAGCTCCTAGTACCCCAAAAGGAGGGTCCCAACAAAAGGACTTAGATGGAGCTAGGACAAGCTGTAAGCTACCTTGGTATTGAAATGGGACAGGCCAAGCACTGCAAAACTTATAATTTTAAGAGCACGGTCATCGACAGGGTGCAGTTGGTGGGTGTAACACCTACCTACTGGAAGATGGGGGATCTGGGTGGAGGAGGCCCAGTCCCGATCTGAACAGGCTTGGAGATCTCAGCAGGAGTTACTGTGTCATCCCATCAATGGTCTCCTGCCCCCGTCCCCCCACCTGGCTGTCCTCACTGGGCCCCTTGGAGGGGGGGCGGGTTGAGTTTCCCTCCCTGCCCTGAGCAGAGCCCCGGCAGATGAAGACCTCTGGAACCAACAACAGCAATGCTTAAGACCACTCTCCACACGTTTGGATGAGCCTCACGCATGAAGGAACTGGCAGAGGAACTCAGGCATGCAGGACCCAGGGCTGAGATCTCCAAGCCTGCTCGGATCGGGACTGGGCCTCCTCCACCCAGATCCCTCATCTTCCAGTAGGTAGGCGTTACACCCATCAATTGCCCCCAGCACCGTGTTATCCCATCAACGGCCAAGACCCAGAGACTATAAAACTCAGTTCCTGGAAGCGCACAGCTGCATTTGCGGCTGTGCAACCTCTTATTATCTAGTTATTGCTCTTGGAGAACCCGGCAGGCTACCTAGAGTATCCTGCCCGCACAGCAGAGTCTGGCAAACTCCCCTTGGCATATTCAATATGCCAAAACCCAGTAACAATGGTGGGTCTCATTCCCCTGACCCTGGAAGAGCCTCAAATGTGGCACTTTCTAAAATCTCAGGGCTAGGATGAAGGAGATGTTACTGGTGCCTGATGGAGGAAATCAATGAACAACGGGATGACAATGATACAGTGGTCATGGACAAATTCTGTCATGACCCACAGAGAAGTGACTGGACAAGGACATTGCTGGGGTTAGAAAGGAATGAGAACTGTATCTGGGATATAAAGCAAGATGTCTCCAGAAGAGCCACCCTATAAACTTAATATATCTGTGTCCATACAAATGACTAGAAACATTATTAAGAAGTTTAATTAAAGAAGACTTTATTTTATTGCTTTTTGGGGTTGCACCCAGCAATGCACAGGGGTTACTCCTGGTTCATGCACTCAGGAATTACTCCTGGTCGTGCTGGGGGACCATATGGGATGCTGGGAATTGAACCCAGGTCAGTTTGTGTGCAAGGCAAACGCCCTACCTGCTGTGCTATCACTCCAACCCTTAAGAAGACTTTTTAAACAGATATGAACTAAGGAAAGGAGAAATACCTAGATGGTAGTTCGTCCTTAGGCGTATCTCCTAACAGGATGAGATCTTTGTTTTAGAAGAAACTTCCCCAGGGGGAAGGGCTTTACATATGTTGATTGTGCTAAACTGACCTATATGTATTTGCTACTCCAATCTTTGAACTCCGAGGGACACTCAGTGAGATTGGAATAGGTGCACAGGGAGAATGGAATAAATGGCGACAGATCACCAACCAGCTTGGCAGCCTGTTCCCTCCTTCATGCGTCCGTTTGCAACAGCAGACAGGGTGGGGAAGCGACTTATGGCCACTGAATGCTGGCGAGCACCGACACACATTTTGTGAACAAAGAGTGTTTTTTCTACAGCTTGGGTATAAAGCACCTTCATATTCAGTACCTCATAACTTCATCAGGCAGGTATTTTCCTCCCTCTTTAATAGATGAGGAAATCAAGTCTCCAAGAAATGAAGGTATCTATCCAAGAAAGGTGACAGACTGTGATTCACAACCAAGTCTTAAGACTTTAAAGAGTGGACCCCTGCCAGTTTTCACAGGAAAATAAGGAATTAGCCATCAAGGAAGAATGGGGCTGAATTAATATTTATTATACTCAGCACATGACTTTAATACTATCTGTATTTAATAAGCCAATCCTCCTACAAAGGCATTTATAGTCAAGTTGCTGAATGAAAGTTTCAAAATTATAAAATTAACTCAGAAACAGGATGAATTAAATTTACAAATGAACAAAAGGGAATGGACTGAATGTTTCATGAGAAATTTCACAAAAATGAGTCTAACTGTCCAGTGATAGATTCTCAAACAGTTTAATTCTATCTTGAAAATACTGCTTCTGTGAAAAGTAAATAAATAACAAGAATGTCAGTAAAATGTTACTTAGAAATGAGAATGACAGTGGAAGGAAATCACTAGTTTAGGGCACTAGGTTAAGGCATTCCCCTACAAAGAAAGTAACATGGGTCTGCCATTCTATTTTCACACAGAACTGTTTTATTTCAAATCTGAAGGTTAAAGAGGTTTTCATTGGCATGTTAATGGCTCAACATATTTTCAGGCGGAGGGACACACTGAGCACAGCCCAGGGCTTACTCCTGGCTCTGTGCTCAGGATCACTCCTATGGGCTTGAGGGATCATATGGGATGCCAGGTCAAAATCTGTGTTGGCCAAATGCAAGGCAAGTGCCCCTACACTCTATACTACTGCTGCAGCCCCATATTTTTCTTTCTTGGTTTATGGGCCACACCCAGTGATGCTTAGGGGTTACTCCTGACTCTGCTCTCAGGAATTACTTCTGACCATGCTCAGGGACCATATAGGATGCTGAGGATTGAACCTGGGTTGGCTGTGTGTGAGGTAAATGCCCTACCTACTGTATTATCTCTCAAGCCCCGTAACATATTTTTTTATAAAAACCCAATGCTCTTAAAAACAAACTAGGTTTGTTATCTATTAACTTCTGTAAACATTTTAAAACATTTTTCTGGGACCAGAGTGACAGTTCAGCAGATACTATCTTGTTTTGCCTTGCACACAGCTGACCTGGGTTCAATCCCAGCACCTCATAAAATCTCCAGAGTCTATCAGGAGTGATTAATGAGTGCACAAGCCAGGATTAAGTTCTGAACACTGCCAGGCATGACCACAAAACAAAAACAAAAAGGTTTTATTTTGTAAGCCTCCTTAGAATCCAAATTCAAAGTTAAGGAGTTAGGGATTTGGCTCAGGGGGAGAACACATTCTTTCTATGTGTGAGGCCCTGGATTCAATTCCCAGCACTCTATATCACCTGGGAGAATTAGTGGATGTGGTCCTAAGATATCACAAAGCACCAGAGATGTAACTCACACAAAAAATTAAATTCCAAGTCCTCTTATTATAAAAATGAATTTTGAGGTTAACAGAGTTAGATGTTAATAAAAGCATTGTTCCATGTCCTAAATTTTGACATTTTAATCCAATTTTATTGACAACTAAATTATTACACAAAATACTAATACAAAGATCCTTTCATTTAATTGTCACAACAACACTGTGAAGTGGGCATCATCTCAACATTTGATTTATAGAGTCTTAAAGACTCTATAAGTCTTAAAGACTCTATTAAGAGGATGACTTAATAGCATCACATTACCTAGAATGAGAGATCATAGATCCAAACCTAGGTCTCCTCATTCTGAATCTGATGATCTTAAGTTGTTCTCAGTAGCAGACTCTTGCCCACCAAACTTCATGTCTGACAGGTCATTTTTTCCCCTGGAAAGGTGGGCAGGCCAGCAGGGCTATGTGGCCCAATTATGCAGGCCTGACAGTTCAGGACTTGAGCCCAGTGGTGCTGTGAGTCAGCAAGGTCAACTCAGGTGCTGGAGGAGGAAGGAGGTATTCTGTAACAGCATCAAACTTGGGGCCTGGCACATGCAAGACATGCCCTTCAACTATCTATCCTTGGCCTGATGACATGCATTGATTATAGACAGATTATCTGTTGCAGTGATGCTCTTTTAAAACTGTATTATAAACATATTTCCAGAAATAAGGACCGCTCTTTAATACAAAGATATTTCTGCTATTATTTACAACTACTACCATTATATCTTGTAAGACTTAACTTAGTTTCTTCATCATTCTTGAAGGTCTCTTTCTGGAGCCACAAAAAAAATTTGTGGAATGGTGTATCCTTTACCTAGATTTTGGCTTATTTTTATGGTCTTAAAAGTCTAGGTTAATTTTTTTCTATGTGCAATTCACTTGTTCGATATAAGGGTCAATTATGATCTCTGCCTTAGAGACAACATACAGCCATTTCTCTTAATGGTTATATAAGCATACAGGGATTTTTATTCCATTTTACACATCGGAATCTCTCTCTGGGACTCATTCGCATTCTGGAGCCAAGAGAATTCTCCCAAAGTATGTAGGTTTTGTTGACAGTGAAGGTTTGAAGTCTGAGAGAATTCTTTTTCAGATTTGCTACATTCACTGAATTTTTCATCTGTATGAATTTTCTGATGTACAGTAAGGTTCTTTCTTTGCCTAAACACTTTACTACAATCATTACACCCATATGGCTTTTCCCCTGTGTGAATTCTCTGGTGACCAACTAAATTCCTCTTAGATGTAAAAGACTTTCGACATTTTTCACATTCATATGGTTTTTCCCCAGTGTGCATCCTCTGGTGTACAACAAGGTTCTTATTCTGACTAAAGTCTTTTCCACATTCATTACACTTATAAGGTTTCTCTCCAGTGTGAATTCTTTGATGTACCATAAGATTTCTACTAGAGGTAAGAACCTTTCTACAAATGTGACATTCATAAGTTTTTTCCCCACTGTGAATTCTTTGATGTTCAATAAGATTTCTATTGTAAGTAAAGCCTTTTCCACACTCGTTACAAGCATAGGGCTTCTCACCGGTGTGGATTCTCTGATGGGCTATAAGGTTTGAGTGGTAACTGAAAACTTTCCCACACTCATTGCATTTGTAAGATTTTTCCCTTGTGTGGATCCTCTGATGTCCAATGAGGCTTTTCTTCAGAATGAAGCACTTGCCACACTCATTGCATTCATAGGGCTTCTCACCACTGTGAATTCTCTTATGTTCAATGAGGTTCCTATTAGAACTGAAAGCTCTTCCACACTCAATACACTCGAAAGGTTTTTCCCCAGTGTGGATTCTCCGATGGACGAGCAGGCTTGAATTGTAACTGAAAGCCTTTCCGCAGTCCACACATTTGTAGGCTTTCTCTTGGGTATGGAGTTTCTGATGGACCATGAAACTTTTGCTCATAACAAAGGTTTTCCCACACTCTCGACATTCATAGGGCTTCTCTCCATTGTGAAGCCTCTCATGATCAATGAGGTTTCTATTAGAACCAAAGACTTTGCCACAGTCTTTACATTCATAGAGATTTTCTCCAGTGTGGAACCGCTGGTGTAAAATGAGACTCTTTTTCAGAATGAAAACTTTCCCACATTCATTGCATTCATAGGGTTTCTCTCCATTGTGGAGTCTCTGGTGGTCAAACAGGTAAGCACTCTGAGTGAAAGCCTTCCCACATGCAGTGCATTTATAAGGTTTCTCTCTGCTGTGCATCCTCTTATGGTCAACCAGGCTTGACTTAGAATTAAAAATCTTGCCACATTTTTTACAGCCAAAGGTTTTCTTTTCTGTGTGGACTCTCTGGTGTAGAAGAAGGCTTTTGCTCCTAATGAAAACTTTCCCACATTCTTTACATTTGTATGGGTTTTCGGCACTATGAAGTCGCTGATGGTCAACAAGGTAAGTGGTCTGGGCAAAGGTTTTTCCACATTCATTGCATTTATAGGGCTTTTCCCCTGAGTGAATTCTCTGATGGAGAATGAGGCTCTTCTTCAGAATGAATGCTTTCTGACACTTGTTACATTTATAAGGTTCTTCCCCTTTGTGAAGCCTCTGGTGGTCAATGAGGTAGGCATTCTGAGAAAATACTTTCCCACACTCATTACATTTATAAGGTCTCTCCCCAGAATGGCGCCTTAGATGTATAATAAGGCCTGATTGCCTATAAAAGCCCTTGCCACACTCTTTACATTTGTAAGGTTTCTCCCCAGTGTGGATTCTCTGGTGATTAAGAAGGTAAGCACTTTGAGAGAAGGCTTTCCCACATTCATTACATTTATAAGGTTTCTCCCCAGAATGGTTCCGTAAATGCATCAGAAGACTTGAGCGCTGAATAAAGCCTTTTCCACACTCCTTACATTTATAAGGTTTCTCACCAGTGTGGATTTTCCGATGGTTTATCAGATGGGAGACTCTATTGAAATGTTTACAACATATATCACATTTATAAAACTTATTTTCTTCAGCAGCTATTAAATTTTCAGAAAGAGCTGAAAGTAAAGTTAAGTTTTCTCCATATTCCTTCCACTTTTGGTTTTGTTTTTCTGGCTGGGTTTGATTCTTCCTGCTTCCTCCAAAAAGGGAAACTTTCTGCAGCATCTCTTTTTCCCCTGTTTTATTTCCCCAATGATTTGACAGAACTTGCCATTCATACTCTTCCAGAACATGAAGGACTGGAGGATCATTACCCTGAAGACTTTTTGATGTTCCTTTTAGAGAATCTGCTCTCTGAGATATACAGGATTTTGATTGCACTTCTTCATTCTCAGTCATGGTCTCCCACTCTGTTAAAAAGGAACAAAAACGCAAATGTTAGGGGTTGGAAAGGTAGTACAGCAAAGACAGTACAGCCAGTAGGGTGCTTGCCTTACAATCTCCAACCTTGCACAGCCTTGCACAAACCTTGCACAACCCAGGTTCACTCTCCAGCATTCCACATGGGCCCCCAAGCACCGCCAGGAGTAATTCCTGAGGGCAGAGCCAGGAATAACACTCAAAACATCACTGGGTAAGGCCCAAAAACAAAACAAAACAAAAATAACTAAAAATAAAACTCAAATGTTAACATGTTTCTGTGTTAATGACGACAAGTTTTTTTTAATGGTTTTTAAAAAAATGGGGAGTTTGGAGAGATACTACGTGGGTGTGTACTTTGCAAACATCCTACCCAGTTTTGATCCCCAGTACCCTATATGGTGCCCCAAGTATACCAGGAGTTCAGGGCCTGTGTGCCCTGAACACAGTCAGGTGTACCTCAAAACAAAACAAAACAAAACAAAAACAGTGAAAGAGGTACAATTTCATATGAATTCAAAAAGGAGGCCAGGGCAGGAAAGATGGAATAGGGTTTAGGGTACATGCATGTGGTCAATCCTGGTTCTATCCTGCCACCACATGGTTCCTCAAGCAGTGCAGGAGGTAGCTCAAGCGGTCTTGAACGCTACCTGGGTAGCCCAAGTAATCTCCAGCACCTCTGGGCCCTTGTAGCACTGCAATCTTGTGCCTTCACTTCACACTGCCAGTCTGGTTGGTGAGAATCATTGGAAGAGGCTCCTGAGCACCAGGTGGGAGTTACCCCCTTCAATAAAGGGAAGCAACTTTTCATCAAATGAAGTCACAAAGAAGAATGCTACACTGACGATGTCATAAATAGTTATGTGAGGAAAAAACAGAGGGAGAAAAACCAATATGAAATATGTAAGTGGTTCACACATAAGGCTAAAACAAACAAAAAGGTTGGGGATATGGCTCAGCAATAGACTGTATTATGAGGCCCTAGATTTAATTCCTGGCTTCCCTCAAAAACCCGTACGTTCTAGTTATTTTAAAATAATTAACCTACCAAAAAATCCACTAAAAATCAATTTTATGATTACAATTTATACATCAAACCCAAGCTATGGTCAGGCATGGTTTGAATTATTTGATTAGTATATTGGGCCAGAGAGATATTCCAGCAGATTAGATGCTTGCCTTGCATATAACTGGCCACCTCTATCCCTGGCAGTATGGTCTTCCAAGCACCACCAGAGGTTACTAGTCACAAAGCCAGCAGTAGCCCCTGATCACCAAGCCAGCAATAGCCCATAAGCACTAGTCCAAACATCCTCCACAACACACACAAAAAACTGACTCAAGAATAAATTTAAAAATCTATACAGATTTAGAAAAACTTAAGAAATGTAGTTAGTAAAAATGATTTTAAAAATACCCACGAAGAAAAGCCCAGGACCAGACTGCTTCACTGGTAAAAGCTACCAAACATTTAAACAATATTAATTCTAGATAAAAATCTTCCTTTTCACTACAACTTAGCAATTAAGGGGATCATAACAAGGAAATTACAAAGAGGGAAAAGAAATATGCCAATGATTTTACTCACATGTGTGATATAAAGAAACAAAGAAAAGGAATGGCCACTGGTGAAGGGATAAGTGTTGAAATATTGTATACCTGAAACCAAATTATGTATAACTTTGCAATTTCACAGTGACTAAATTTCAAAAAAAAAAAAAGAATGGTCAATAGCCAATAAAAACAAAACAAAACAACAGCCTTGGACCCTGAAAACAGAACTGAGATTGCCAAGTTGTTTTTTGGCCTTTTGGGGTGTGTGTGGGGAGGGGCAGAGGCAGGGGTGGACACACCTGATAGTGCTCAGGGACTACTCCCAGTGGTATTTGGGAGACTGAGATGAGGGGGGAAAAGGATGAAATAAAGAGTGACATAAAGACAGCGGTGGCAGGTTTGGAGTACTTTGATGGTAGTGGAGATGCAGTATCATTAAATCAAACACACAGTTAACATTACTGTAAACTTTCAATAGTAATAAAAAAATTAAGTCACGGTCACAGTCCTCCCATTATTCATCGATTTGCTCGAGCAGGCCCAGTAACACCTCCATTGTGAGACTTGTTGTTACTGTGTTTGGTACATTGAATACATCACGGGTAACTTGCCAGGCTTTGCTGTGCGGGCGAGATACTCTCGGTAGCTTGCCGGGCTCTCTGAGAGGGGTGGAGGAATTGAACCCGGCTTGGCCGGGCTGGCTGCATGCAAGGCAAATGCCCTACAGCTGTGCTATCGCTCCAGCCCTTGCTATCGTTCCAGCACTTGCTATCCAGCGATCCTTTCACTAAAGTGAGGAGGCAGACATACCTCTCAACCCATTCTAGTTTTACCCTGACATCAAAATGAGAACAAGTTATCACACAAGGAAAACTACAGGAGCTAGACACACAGCCCAAAGGGCCGGAGCATGGAGTTCAGGCCTCAGCATCACACAATTTCACCCACCTCTAAGCATATTCTGGTAGGTAGTCTCTCAAAGGATAAAACAAAACCAAACTGCAAAATACCAACTGGCTTCATCACAGAAACTGGCAAAAGGATTCTAAAACCACATGGAAACAAAAGAGACCTAGAATAACTAAAATAATGTAGACTAAATTGGAGGAGTCATAATTCTTGATTTCAAAATATACAACAATGTTAACAAAAATAAGACAGGATGTCCGCGACATAAGAAAGACATACGATCAAAGAAATAGAAGTAAGAGTTCAGAAACAAACTCTATGAAAAAGAAGATAGGAATCCCCAGTGATACTCAGGGTCTGACAGTGACTGGCTCTGTGATGTGTGGGTACCAGGGGCGCTATTGGTCACCACTGCTACATTGACAGTTCAGTTTCATGGTAACTAATTTTTGAAAGGATGTCAAAAACAATTCAATAGTGAACTAATGGTGCTGGTATAAAGAACCACATGGGAAGAATTAAGTTGGAGGCTTACCTCACACATTTACAAAAATTAACTCAAAATGGACCAAGTGAAAACACTAAAATTCTTTGAAGAAAACACGCATTAATCTTCATGACCTTGAATTAGACATGATTTAAATATGACACTAAACTACAAACAAACTGGAACTTAACCCAAATAATAATTTCTGTGTTTCTAAAGCTTACCACTGATTGAAGCCCAGCAAGCTACCGAGAGTATCTTGCTTGTGTGGTAGAGCCTGGCAAGCTTCCCATGGCATATTCGATATGCCAAAAACAGTAATAATAACGGGTCTCATTCCCCTGACCCTGAAAGAGCCTCCAATACAGCACTGTTGGGAAGGACGAGTAAGGAGAGGCTGCTAAAATCTCAGGGCTGAGACGAATGGAGAAGTTACTCGCACCCGCTTGAGCAAATCGATGAACAACAAGATGACAGTGATACAGTGATACCACCAGGAAAGCGAAGACAGATGACAGAATGGGAAAAAATAACTGAAAGACATATATTTAATAAGGTACTCATATGTAGGACAGATTAAGAACTCCTAAAACTCAATACTAACAACAAATAACTCAATTTAAAACAGAGAAAGGCTGGGGCCAGAACTATAGTACAGCAGGTAGGGTGCTAGCCTTGCACACAACCAGGGGGCTGACCTGAATTCAATCCCTGGAATCCCATAAGGTTTCCAGAGCACTGCCAAAAGTGACGCCCCAAGCACGGAGCCATAGTAAGCCATGAGCGACTCTGAGTATGTCCCAAAAAGGAAAAGAAAAAACAGAAAAAGTCTTTGAAAGACATACAGATAAACACAGAAGGTACACGAAAAGCTGCTAAAAGCCAATAGCTATCAAGGAATTATAAAATACAATAAGGTATAACTTTAGTCTCAAAAGGGTGGCTAAAATCAGAAAGTCAGATAACACACTACCAAGCATTTGAATAAATTACAACCCTTTAGACTGCTAGTGAAAACATAAATGGCACAGCATGTTTGGAAAACATTTACTAATGACAACATTAATATATGACCCAGCATTTTTATTTCTGAAGAGAAATGAAAACATGTCCATACAAAAACCTTCATACAGCTGCTGATTTTTTCCAAAATAGCTCCAAGACAGAAGAATCTTAAATGTTCATACACTGATGTATGGGTATGTGATAAATCCATACAGTGCGATATAATTCAGCATTAAGAAATTAATACGGTGAGAGGATGAACCTTGAGAACACTATGAAAAGTGAAACAAGTCAGTCAAAAAATATAGTATATACAATATAATAATTGAATTCTATAATTATATACATACGAAATGACTGGAAATATTAGTAAGAAGCAAATTTAAGATGATTGTTTAAATAGATACTGGTTAAGGAAAGGAGAAAGCAATATGCCCTTAGATAGAATTCTGCCTTATGGTGGATCTCCTAGCAGGAAATTAGAGGCTGAACCCTTAGATGAGGTTCTTCACTTGAGTAAGGGCTTTACATCTGTTCATTGTTTAAGATAATGCCCAACCACACCTATGTGTAATTGCTACCCCCAACCTTTCATGATTTCTCTATAAGTAATGCTGTGAGATTTGAATAAATGGCCACTGATTACCCACCAGTCTAGTGGCCCCCTTTCTTTCATTGGTCTGCCACCTCAAATGCACCAGGGGACCCTCAGGTCATTGTGGGCCTGTGACACCCCAGAACAGAGACACCCTGAGCCCCAGCAAGAGCAATCCCTGAGCACAGAGCCAGGAGAAACCTTCAGCCCCACAAACATGTGGCTGAAACAATCCCCCCTTCACACATACCAAAAAACAAACAAAAACCAAAAACCAAACAAAAAAACCCCAAACTATTTACCTAGCTGGCAAAGAACTGCTGGAATGGCCCCTGGGCACCCTAAGCACCAATTGAAAGGCACCTCCCTGCCAAATACTTTTAGTACTAATTAAAGAATTACTAATTAAAGAAGGGGCTGGAGCGATAGCACAGCGGTAGGGTGTTTGCCTTGCACGCAGCCAATATGGCCGACCCGAGTTCGAATCCTCCACCCCTCTTGGAGAGCCTGGCAAGCTACCGAGAGTATCTCGCCAGCACAGCAGAGCCTGGCAAGCTACCCGTGTTGTATTCGATATGCCAGACACAGTAACAACAAAGTCTCCAATGGAGACGTTACTGGGCCCGCTCGAGCAAATCGATGAACAACGGGAGGACCGTGACCGTGACTAATTAAAGAAATCTACTTAAGAATGGAGAATATAACTTAAAAATTTATATAGCAACTACTTAAAAGAATGGAATTACTCAGGCCAATGCAGGCAGATCCAGAGCAGCATTCTTATGTAAAAGCAGAGGAAGCAGAGGTCAGTGCATATAGCAAGTGAGTCGTGCAGAGCAAGAATCTAAATGCCAGACCATGAAGAGAGCACACCAGTTCGGGTGCAAGCGCAGCCAAAGTGAGTTCAATCCCCGGCACCTGGTTCCCCCAAGCATCAGTAGGAGCGGCCCTGGAGGCCCCCTGCACACCACTGGCTATGACCACTGTGGATCCAAAAGTACTGCTGGGGTGACTCAGGTATATCTCTACTGGTGTAGCACTCGAGCAACAAGACATCCTCACGCCCTTGCACTGAACCACTGACCCTGTGACCTCTGAGAAAATCCTGGGAGGTCTCCAAGCGGGAAGAAAAAAAGTTCAAACATCAGGGGGCCAGTAATTCTACTTCTGAAAAGTATTAAAACGTTGGGGCCAGGGGCTGGAGTGATATAGCACAGCGGGTAGGACGTTTGTCTTGCACACAGCCAACCCGGGTTTGATTCCCAGCATCCCATATGGTCCCCTGAGCACCACCAGAAGTAATTCCTGAGTGCAAACCAGGAGTAATACCTGTGCAATGCCTTTTTAGGGTATGACCTAAAAAGGAAAAAAAAAGTTGGGGCTAGAGTGACAGTACAGCTGGTAGGCCATGCCTTGCACATGGCTGACACAGGTTCCATCCCCGGCATCCCATATGGTCCACTAAACACCACCAGGAGCGATTCCTGAGTGCAAAGCTAGGAGTAAGCCTTGAGCATTGCCAGGTGTGACCCAAAAACCAATATAAAGAAAGATAGATGATTATTATTATTATAGCAATTATCTACAATAAGAAATGGCAACATATATGTATCAAATCATATAGCAAATCTAGATATTTATAAGAAATGCCTAGGAATACGAGAGGAGAAAGCAAAGAAAAACAAGCTGCATAACTCTATGTACATCATTCAGAGACGCTTAGCTCAGGGCTGGAGAGATACTACAACTGCCTTTTATGCAGCTCACCCCAGTTCAAGCCCCAACATCACATAAAGTCTCCTGAACACAGCTAGGAGTCACTCGAGCTCAGAACCAGGAATAGCCTATGAGTACTACCTTTTACATCTCCAGGGGGGAAAAAAAAACAAGAAAAGCCCTCAAATATCAAAAAAAGGTATAAGTTTTTAGTGGTTGCCTGCAAATAGTTGGTTTAAGGAAGGTTTTTCCTCTTTCTAATTATGTATCAGTGCTGTCCAAAACAAATACATGTTATGTTTATAATCAGAAAACAGACTGATGGAATAAAGAAAAGGACCTTACCTAAAGAGGTCACATTTCCATAATTCTCCAGCATCACATCCCAGTACAGGGCCCTCTGAATTGGGCCCAGGCATGCCCACTCCTCTGAAGTGAAGCATACTGACACCTCTTCAAACATCACCAACTCCTGAAATACGATGTATGTGTGAGATTACTCACATCCCTTTCTGAAATATTTCCTTAGTTCTGGGGAAGGGACACATGATGAGGCCACAAAGTGAACAACATTATCAGGGAGACCTAAGGAGACCACGAAATTCTACTTTCCCATGGCATGTACCTGGGCATGGAGATGGAAACTGGACATAGGCACTCGGTGAGGGAGGATACCTGGTCCACAATCAGGGAGTGCAAAGGAGCCAGAGGCAGAAGCGCCGAGGGTAACCTTACCTGGGGGTGGGCTGTTAGGAGCATAAGTGCCATTAGCTGATTTCTTGGGTTCTCTTCTTGGGAAGGGGCAGAAGCCTCAGGGGCAGGAGCATCTGAGAAGAGATAAAAAGCTGAACGTTGGGAGCTGGAGCAATAGCACAGCAGGTAGGGCGTTTGCCTTGAATCCGGGTTCAATTCCCAGCATCCCATATGGTTCCCTGAGCACCGCCAGGGGTAATTCCTGAGTGCAGAGCCAGGAGTAGCCCCTGTGCATCACCGGGTGTGACCCAAAGAAAAAAAAAAGCTGAACGTGATACTGCTGCCAGTCCTGCCCATCTCTGCAGGCCCAAGTAAGAAATTCAGCACTGCAGAGAGAGCTCAACGTCTGAGTGCATGCTCTGCATGCAAGAGGACAAGAGGACTGGGTGTGACAACTAGCACCACATACGTCCCCCTGAGCACTGCCAGGAGTGACTCCTGAGCACAAAGCTGGGAATAGCCTCTGAGTATCACCAGATGTGACCCCCCCCAAAAAAAAACCCAAAATAAAGGAAGAAGAAAAAACTCCTAACTATTAGACTACTTAAGACATAACTCTTATGGGTACAAAGTGGCAGTACAATGGGTAGGGCATTTGCCCACATAGCTGATCTGGATTTGATCCCCGGCATCCCATATAGTCCCCAAACACTTCCAGGAGTAACTCCTGAGTGCAGAGCCAGGAATAAACCCTTGATCATCGCCAGGTGTGTGATTTAAAGTCCCTCTCCATTCCCCTCCCCCCCAAAAAAGGGCCTAATTTTAGCTAGAAAATGATCTGCAAACCCTTTATGAGTGACCCTTCTATGCAGGGTTAGACTAACGCAAAGAGCAGCAGGAAGAATGACAGCATGTCAGAGGGGGTCAGGAAAGGACAAGAGAAAAAGAGCAGCAAGGGCCTGGTACTAGAAGGGATTCCGGCGCAGGAAGGAAAGGAAGCACCTATCCGGGGAGGGGTGAGCCACAGTTTGCATCCTGAGAATCCAAAGCCCAAGACACTGATTAGATACCATGCAGCGGCTCCTGGAGTTTGGACACCACTGGATCAGTAAGACGATTAGGGCAAATTTCAGCTGAGAAGTGGCTGTCATTGGGAGTCTGCCAAAGTGCTGCTCCTGGAGCGCCCATCCCCTCCTGGAGAGTGTCCTGGTCCCGGGTAATGCCTGGAAGCTGGGAACAAACAGGACAAAATAAGCTGGCTCTTCTTGGAGCCCCAGAAAATAGACTTACCTATGCATCATGCACCTTTCTGTACAGAGAGAGACACTTCAAGTGTGGGGAATCAAAACAGCAGAAAAGCTTTGCCGAGAGAACAGAGCTATCTCCTCTCCCTGCTTATGGCACTAGGGACCACTCCCAGAAGAGACAGAGTAGAAAAATGGAAACAAGTTTCCACCACACCTGAGAACGAGTTAAGGAGTGCTTTTCCTTTACTAGTAACAGACATTAAGTAAGAGCATGAGTCTTAGAGCTGAGGAGGGAGTATAGTGGCCAAGATACATTTTGTAAGCACCTGATCCAGATTTGATCCTTGGTACCACATGGCCTGCCATCATTGCTGGGTGTAGCCCTGGAGGCCTCTGAACACTGTCAATGAGGCCCAGGTTGGTCCCCTTACAGCACCACATCCGCAGGGCCCCATAATTCAATCACTTCGGCGGTCCTCAGAGCACTACTTGGAAGTAACCCCCCACCCCCAAAACAGGAGCATAAATTTTGGCTTTACATCCAATGAGACCAAACGATCTTCTCTTCATTTACCCCTTTACTTTCTTCTCACACAGAAGAAACAATACAGTGGTAGCCAGACACTTGGCCTTGCTACTAGCTAGATGTCTGACCCAAGGCAATCCGGTGACTGCTGTGTTTTATTAATAGGGATCATGCCCAGCTGTGTTTGGTTGGAAGGGAGGTACAACAGGGCCATGACCAGTGATGCTCAGGGGGAGATATTTGGTGCCAAGAGAGAACTGTCTCCAACAAGCTAGGAACTCTATTAACAACCTGAGCTATCTCCCTGGTCCCCACTCTTTTTGTTATTGTTGTGGGCCAATGCCTGATGATGTTCCTGAGAGCCATGTGCTACCAAGCATCAAATCCAGGGCTTCGTATATGGAAGACCTGTGTTCTACCGTGGCCCTTGCCTCTATTTTTCTTTACGCTCTTTATTTAGGGGAGTGGAGATTGGGGGAGGGGTGAGATGCTGACAATCAGTGTCAGGGGGCCTCAGGGCCATTCCTGGTGTTATTCAGCCTGGCTGTGTGTCAGGTGGTACTGTTAGGGCCAGCGATGCACAGCTATGGGGACCACGCAGTGCCAGGAACTGAACTTGGAACTTCTGCATGCTGGACACGCCGCCCCAACCCTCTGAGCCACCTCCCAGTTTCTATCTCCATTTTCTTTCTTCTTTTTTTTTTGGTCTTTTTGGGTCAAACTGGCGATGCTCAGGAGTTACTCCTGGCTCTGTATTCAGGAATTACTTCTGGCAGTGCTCAAGGATGCTGGGGATTGAACCTGGGTCGGTGGTGTGCAAGGCAAACAACCTACCACTGTACTCCTGCTCCGGTCCCTGTCTCCATTTTCTTATAAAATTAAAAGGATAGTGACTTGTAATGAAATTCTTCATCTTCTTGGTTAACTCTTTCCTTTGTACCACTTTGTGCCACTCTCAAATTTAAGTTATGGTTCAGATTTCTTAAATAAAAATGTTGCAAGTGGGCCACAGACCAACAAAGACCTTACACATATTAAAAAATATAACTTTAATTATATAAATATAAGACCCCATTTTAATGTAAACAATAAAAGCTTCTCAGAAACAAAAACATCTCTACCCAACCTTTTGGCATCTGTGTATGTGTAAGAGGGATCCTAAGCAATGCTCACAGGGACTGGGAGCCATTCGGGTAATGCTCAGCCAGTCAGGCTGGGCAGATCAATGCCAGGAGACAGAAGTGCTGGGGCAAGTGCTGGGGCAACACCAAAGTCACCCCTACCAGGGCTTGACTTGAGGATTCTCCCAGGTTACACCTGGCAGTGTTTGGTTGTCACGTAAGGCTCAAGCTCAAACTTCACATACAAGGAATACGCTCAGCTCTTTGAACTGTCTCCCTAAATCCCCTCATGACACTGCCCCAAGTTCTGAGTCTAATGGGGAGGTCTTGCCAGATGAAGACAGCTTCTTGCTGTCCTGCTGCCTTTTCTATTCCAGGCTAATGTCATTTCAAAAAGACATACAAAGAGTTCATATGCTTCTGTTCTAAGAACACTTAGGTATAGATATATTATGTTGCTCCGGTTTCTGTACCCAACTCTGGACTATCAAGCGTCCCCTAGGGGGTCAAAGCACAGGCAGTGCCTTTACGCTGACTCTAGATTAAGCTCAAAGACCCCAATCACACATCCATTTCTCTGCGGATATCTGATGTTCTGAATGGTGCATGAACTCATTGCTTGAATTAGCAGTAGGGTTGCCCATGTGCTACGAACTGTTATTAAAAATCATCGGTGCCCTCCAGCCCTGCTTCAGTTCTCTACCCTCTCCTCTCTCACTTTTAGTGTGGGTCCATCGAGGTCTTTCTGCAGCTCCTCTACCAGGGCCACAGCCTCCTCACCATTCCCTGGGCGATGGATCTGTACCCAGGTCCGAATCTCCCCGGGCAAGATGCTTAAGAACTGTTCTAGAACCAGGAGCTCCAGGATTTGAGCCTTGGTGCGAGCTTCTGGCCTCAGCCACCGTCGACAGAGCTCCCTGAGGCGGCTGAGTGCCTCCTGGGGTCCAGATGTGTCGTGGTAACGTAAGCGTCTGAAGTGCAGGTGGGAAGTTTCCCAAACGGAGGAGCTGCTCCCTTGGAAGCTGGTCCCCCATTTCCAAGTGTCATCTTTTCCTTTAATAAGACCTTCCTGTCTCAGAGCATTGTGGGGCCAAATTTCCCTTGTCATTGTCGTCCTTCAAGAAAGGCTCCTCTACAGGCGCTCCCAATCCTTGCTTAACTTCTTCCTTAGAGCTTGAAGCACATGATCCACAAGACCTGACAAATAATTGTTAAAGTTAACCATGACAAATAACAAATAACCACAAGTTGCCCCTGTCCTCTCTCACTGATGAAGAGAACCTCCCTGAATAGTGTTCTAGCCATAGGTTGAGAGCCTTTTATTCTGCCAAGGGCCAGTTGGATATTTATATTATCATTCCTGGGTTTTATGATGTAGGCAGATGGGCCTCAGACAGACAATGAGACATATATGAATGTGTCTGTCCCATCATGTTCCATGTTCCAGGTCCAGACCATAGGATTTTATGGGACTTACAGGTCCTTGAGCCAGAGTCCCCACTCCTGCAAAAACCCTTACCTGTTGTACTATTTCTCTGGCCCCAAATATAAAAAATTTTAAATTAGAAAACACATGCAAAACTAGACAATGACCATTATTACTTTGAATTTCATTTTCCCAGCCCTTTTCTATGTACCAATTTAGATCACAGGTTAGAATCAACTATAATTTCTTTATATGTAGTATGCTGCTAATACAATATTAAGTATCCTTCAGCTTTTTTTGGTGGGGAGATGGGGGCTATACCTAATTGTGCTCAGGAATTACTCCTGGTTCTGTGCTCAGGGGACCTAGTTTGGTACTGGGATCAAGCCCAGGTCAATCACATGTAAGGCAAGAGCTGTGCCTGCCGTACTATCTCTCTGGCCCTCTTGATCATCCTATTTTTTTTTTCCTGACAGCCTATTTGAAAAGAATAAGCTTCCAAAGTTGGAAACAAAAAAACTTATTGGAAAGTAGAGGACACAGAAACTTTCTAGCTAGAGAGGGACTTAGGAGAGGATTAAGTTCAAGTCATCATTATTTCTAAACGAATAAACCCATTCACAATTCCCTATTTGTAAGGTATACAAATTATTTACAAATAATTTTTTTCTATTATAAATTATGCTGTAATGAATGCTCTTGCCAATTAATTTTTAGTTACATTTGTGCTTTTTTCTTTTGATGGTTTCCTAAGCAACCCCAGGGTCACTCCCTGTACCAGAGATAGCCAGGAATAAACCCTGAGCAACACTGGATGTGGCCTAACCCCAACGCCCTTTATATGGCCCCTGCTCATGGCCACAAATTCAAAAATAACCCAAAACACAATGCGTACTACTATATACCTATCAATATAGTCAAAATGCAGACAATACCCAATGCTGGGAAGAACATTTGGGTGACAGGAGCCCTCATTTACTGCTGGTGGAAATGCAATGTGGTATACCTTTGGGGAACAGCCTGGCAATTTCTTACAAAACTGGACATATTTTTACCTCACAGTCCAGTAATCAAACTTCCTTGGTATACACTCAAAGTAGCACAGAAAAACCTGCAGCATACCAAGACATCTTTCAATAAAGGAATAGATAAACTGTGATAAATTCAGACAAAATATGATCCAATACTAAAAAAGAAACCCGGGGGCTGGAAATATACTACAGTGGGTAGGGCGCTTGCCTTTCATGCAGTCAACCGGGTTTGATCGTAGGCAGCACATATGGTTCCCTAAGCACTGCCAGTAATGATTCCTGAGTGCAGAGTTAGGAGTAACCCCTGGGCATCACCAGGTATGGCTCCAAAATCAAACCAAATCAAAACAAAAAAAAAATCATGAAAAGACAAGATGGTAACTTGAAAGGCACGTCGCCAAGTGAAACAAATCTGAAAGACTATATCGTACCATTCCAAAAACATGATGTTCTGGAAAAGGCAAAAGTACAAGAAAATACAAAGTTGTTGCCCACGGTTGGTGAAGGAAAGAATGAAAAAAGGATGAGCAGAGAATGTTTAGGGAAACAAAACTCTGGAGCACATTCCACGATAACCAAATCCTAGAGGTATTCTGCTTGCTTCTTTTAAAAAAAAAGAAAAAATGTTTATGAGTTACAAACTTAAAGGAAATAACCAAGAATGGGTGAGATAAAATGATCTGCTCAAGGCCACTGCACTAGTTAAGGTGTGGGAGTAGAATCTGAATCATGCTAAGAGTCTCTTAGGTTTCTCTCCAAGACAAGACTTCTGCAAGCCAAGGGCTATACTTACTCTACAGGTTCTGAGTTCGACTTCTAACAATTCTTACTGGAGTGAACAGTGGCACAAGAAAACAAAGTGACTACACTCACTGACAGGTTGGCAATGCCTTTCCTTACAAAAGACAGCATTTACTCTGAGCTCACGGTCTTAGTATTCAGCGTTAAAATGCATGCATGCACACACACACACACGTGAGCGCGCACACACATATACACACACACTTCTCTTAAATGATGCTTCTGGGTGGTGTGAGTGTGCCTCTGCAAAAACCATGAAGTGCTGGAGCCTTACGTGACTGGAACCAATCATGAACAACTTTGCAACTTGTGTCTCTCATTGGGATTCAGTGAAAAAAAGAAAAGAAAAGAAATACCATTAGATGATGAAATGAAGAGAGGGCAATGTGCCCATCCCTTAAATAAAACGTAAGAGAAAAGCCGTCCCAGAAGTCACGGGCGCGAGCTGGAGGAGTCCCTCTGGATGCACCTGCAGCCCCGGGCCAGAGCAGAGGGACCCAAGCCGGGGATCCCCGGGAGCGGCGCGGCGGTGCCCCCAGTGCAGCCCAGCCGGTGACCGGGACCCCGCGGCCACACCCCGATCCGCACGGTCTGTCGGCAGCTCCGCGCCCCAGCCCGCCGCCCCCCAGCGCGGAAGGTTCACTCCGCCCAGCCCACCCGCTCACCCGCCGGGACGCCGGGAGATGGCACCGGACGCGACGGCAGCCGAGGCCCGGAATAATGGCAGACCCGCGGCTCTCACGACTTCCGGTGGCTCACCGGGGACGCCCCCCCCCCCCAACTCGCCCCTCTAGGAAACCACGTCTCTATGGTTCCCCCCCCTCTTCCCAGATGAGACCAGAAGGACCCACCAGCCTGGGCCCTGGAGAGCCTGGGCCCAGACAGAGGGTGTGCGGGACAGCAGCATTCCAGAGTACAAGGCTGCAAGAGGCGAGACCCCAGGACGCTTCACATCCTGAAGGAGCGGGCCCAAATATCCCAAAGGGGGAGCTTGCACCCCCTGTATTTGCATACGGGATGGGATGGTTCTTGAACACAGGAGGCTTTGGAAAGGCCCCCCAGAGTGGTGATCTGTAGCCAGTATCGTATCTTCCTAGGCTGGAAAGTGGGAGGTGGGGAACAGAACAAAATATAATTGAGGATCTTTCCAGCCCAAGAGATGGTGCAAGATACAAGTTTTTTGAGTAGCACTGTCCTCCCGTTGTTCATTGATTTTCTCGAGCGGGCACCAGTAACATCTCACAACAAACTGTGAGACTTGTTGTTACTGTTTTTGGCATATGGAGTACATCACGGGAGCTTGCCAGGCTTTGCCCTGCGGGCGAGATACTCTTGGTAGCTTGCCAGGCTCTCCGAGAGGGGCGGAGGAATCGAACCCAGGTTGGTAATTAATGCAAGTATTCCGTTGAGGGAAGTTTTTCTAGATATTACATTAAGTGTCTGCTTATTGGCTGAAAGCATAGGCCATCTGTGTTCTCTTTAAGTGACACCCATGCTACATACACACCATTATCTCCAGCCTCCTCGCTTTCTCTGAAACTTAGCCAGAAAAGAAGTGGGTTAGAATATCTGCAAGGACACCCCTGAAAGAATGACAAATAGGACTTGCAGCAGGGCAATGGCTGAAGTGATAATACAAAGGAGAAGTTACTTTCCTTGCACTTGGTCCACATTGATTCAGTCCCAAGCAACACATACGATGTCCCCTGATCCCTGTCTAGGCTGATCCCTGAGCACAGAGCCAGCAGTAAGCCCTGAGCACCACCAAATATGGCCCAAGCAATTTTGGGGGCCCTATGTAGCCTGACCTTTAGGACCATCCCTGCTAGGCCACAGCAGAGAATGATACTGGCTTCGAGATAAGCTAGACCAGGGGCTGACTCTGCTTCAGTCACCTGTGGGATTCCTTATGGGATAAATAGGGTGACCGGTCATAAAATATGGCAGCTTCAGCTTCCGCTCAGCAAAACCTTGGCCAGAAGGCTTCTTGGAAGAGACTGCTGGAAGGGCGTGTTCTATGCATGACAAGTCTAGGCCAGCAGCCATATCTGGAGTGGGGATTTTAGAAGTCAGGACCTCACAAATTTTCTTTTTTTTCTTTTTCTTTTTGCTTTTTGGGTCACACCCAGCAACGCTCAGGGGTTACTCCTGGCTCTGCACTCAGGATTTACTCTTGGCAGTGCTTGGGGGACCATATGGAATGCTGGGAATCGAACCTGGGTCGGACGCGTGCAAGGCAAACGTCCTACCCACTGTGCTATTTGCTCCAGCCCCAGGACCTCACAAATTTTCAGTTTTTCATAAACTAAATTGATGTGATGATTTCTTGTTAAAAAGTGACAAAAAGAAACCAGCACTTTCATGGCTGGTAATCATGACCATTCAAGAGTGGCCTTGCACTTGGTCCACCACATATTTAAGATGCTTGTCACCCCTCTATCTTCCCCGACATTTTCTCTATAAATCATGCAGTGTCAGAGTTGGCAAGGACTTAAGGTTAATCTTCTATAAGAATATACTGTGGAACTAGAAATATTAGAAATGTTAAAGCACATTCCTGCCAGTCTCTGTTCCACCTGTAGCACCAGATGGTTCCCAGAGCACTGCTGCTGTGGCTCTGGAGACCTCAGCACCACTGGGATGGCTCAGGTAAACCACAGCATCACAGGGCTTGAGCAGCACCACATCCTTGGGCCCTTGCCTTGAATCGCTGGCTCAGTGAACTAAAGAAGCCAAGAATCCCTGGGAGGAGTCCACTGTTTGCAGCCTTCACCTTCCAAAAATAAAAGTCTCCAGCAGTTCAAAGGCAGGGAATACAAAATGCAAACACCTTTTTTTTATTTAAAAGTATACAGGGTGGGAGGAAAAGAAGTTTAGGAGGAATCAGGGAAGCCCCCTTAAGCTGCTATCTGTGTAGCCACAGACCTGGGTGGGTTACTCTATCCTCCTGTCCATCCAGGAGTGTCTCCCCAAATGTGACTTGAAACAACTATCATCCTAATCACTGCATTCAAGGGACTCTGTTCCAGAGCCTTCAAATCTTGCTTTGAAGAACTAAACCCAGGGAAACTACTACATTACAGGAGCCACTTTCCTAAAAGAGAACAAAACCAGACAATTCCTTTCTACACAAATACTCCCTCACACCTGCTACTTCTTTCACTCCAGTAACAGCAAGGAAGAAACACATAATCCTTAAAATTTAATTACATGGGGGCAGAAAAAGTTTAAATTTCTCAAGGAAGATTGGCATCATGTTTATGAAATCATTTCCTCTAAGGAAACTTTTTTGTAGCATTTTCAGCGGTTTTTCATAACAAACAATACAAAATAAATTATTTCAGTTCTGCTTTGGGGCAGGGTGGAAACATCTCAACATTCAGGTGGAAAAATACGAAATATGGTGGTGGAAAGGTGTAACGGTGGTGGGATTGGTATTCAAATATTAAATGTAATCAAATATTGTGAACTACTTTATAAAATAAAATAAATTTAAAAAATTAAAAATAAAAGCTCTGGTTCTTTCCCATATGCCAGGTTTACCATATGTACGTCCACCCAATTCCCCCAACCCAGTGGTGCAGGAAGTGACTCCTTTTTCCTAGTAAGGCTCAGTAAGGCTCAGGGTGAATATGTACCTAATTCAAAATCGACAAGTGGGACCAGAGAGATAGTACAAGGAGGCAACTTACCTTGTATATGGCTGACCCAGGTTCTCTCCCCATCACCCCACAGGATCCTCTGGACTCTGCCAGGAGTGATCCCTGAGTGCAGGGCTAGTAAGCCCTGAGCACTGCCAAGTGTGGCCCCAATACAAAAACAGTATTTAAAAAACACCCCAGATTGACAAGATGGCAGACTGGGATCATAACATGTCTCTGACCCCAAAGTCTGTTCTTTTAGCTCCTGAGCTCTGCTAATCAGAATTTTCCCTTGTTTTAGGCTGTGCTGGCTCAATAAATAGGTTATGGACCAGATATTTTTTCAGTTTATAAGGGCACAATATTTTCTGATCTTTTTCGTATATACCAAAGTGATGCAGTCTAGATGGTTCTTCTTGGTTTTTCATTTTGCCACACCCTGTGGTGCTTAGGGATTACCCCTGGCTCTGCTGTGCTCAGGGATCTCTCCTGGTGGGGTCTGAGGCACCATATGTGACTCTGAGGACAGAAGCAGGGTCAGCCACATGCAAGACAAATCACCTTACCCACTGTACTATCTCTCCAGCCCCTTATTTTTTCTTCTTGTGGTGCCAGGGGTTAAACTCATGGTCTTATTGCAAGGCATACACTTTAACAAGCCACATCCAGAGCCCAAGTTGTTCTTAATTGTTTGCAGATCTTTCTATAGCCAAGGAAAGGGAGACTGCAGCCAAATTTTCCTGTGCTTTATTAATCTAACAGTGATTTAGTTATACATTACGAGAGTGGTAAAGTCTCTGCAAAAGACCAATGACTGGTGTTTATAATTTTGTTAAACTGGAAACAGATTCTTAAAAGGGCATGATTTGCTCATGGTTCCACAGTTACTAAGTGCCGAAGATTTCAGAGTTCTACATGTCTTTGTAACACTGTTCAATGAAAAGGATCACAGATTAATTGCATTTTTAAAATACTGTAAATTTTCCCTGAATAAAAAAGTAGTACATTCTCATTGTAGCAAATCTAGAAAACATAAAAAAGTATAAAGGGAAAATAGAAATCACCTGCAAATCTATCATCCAGAGTTAATCACTACTAACATTTTGGTTTGGTATTATTTCATTCCCTTTAGCCTATGCATAAAATGTTTTTCAACCATACTTCATTATTTTTCTTCCTTCTTTCACTTTACCCAAACATTTGCCCACTGGGATTCGCTCTTCTTTGAAAATGCTCACAAGGGCCACAAAATCTACTGTAGACACACCATCTTTCATTTAAACCCTATGCAGTTGAAAGTATAGTTTTCTTCCTCCAGTGGTATGCTATGTTTGCGTGAATATTCCTTATTAATCTTTATCTACTTCTGGTTATTTTCTTGCATGGAATCTTAGAAACAGGGTTAGAGTTGATGATACTAACCCTGTTAAAGAAAATCTTTCTTTTCCAGAAACTAGCAGTTAGTTCTAAGACCTACAGTGCTTAGGATGAAACTTCTTTCTCCTCATTATGTTTTCTCTGGTGTTGAATAAGCTGTGAGCTATACCGATAGGCTTTCCCACACTCACCACATTTATAGGGTTTCTCCTTAGTATGGGTTCTCAAATGTAGAATAACTTGAGAGGTCTGCCTGAAGGTTTTTCCACATTCATTGCACTTATAGGGTTTCTCTCCAGTGTGAACTCTCTGGTGGTCAACAAGATTTCGATTAGAAGTAAAAGCTTTCCCACACTCGTTACATTTGTAAGGTTTCTCTCTGCGATGAAGTCTCTGATGTTCACTAAGGGTCTTCCTCAAAATAAAAGCTTTGCCACATTCATCACACTCATAAGGTTTCTCTCCTGTGTGAATTCTCTGATGATCCATAATCTTTGTATTAGAAACACACGTTTTCCCACACTCCTTACACTTGTAAACTTTTTTCCCTTTGTGCATTCTCTGATGCTGAGTGAGGTTTGAACTCCGACTAAAAGCTTTCCCACACTCAATACAAGTGTAGGGCTTCTCCCCAGTGTGTACTCGGTGGTGTGAAATAAGACCAGAACTCCGACTGAAGGCTTTCCCACATTCCTTACATTCGTAAATTTTCTCCCCACTGTGGATTCCCTGATGTCTGATGAGGTGTGACTTACCACTGAAAGATTTCCCACATTCATTGCACTTGTAGGGCTTCAGGCCAGTGTGGATTCTCCGATGAACGACAAGGTTGGAGCTGTGACTGAAGGCTTTCCCGCATTCCTTACACTTATAGGGTTTCTCTCCCGTGTGGATTCGCTCATGCACTGTGAGGTTCGCACTCTGATTGAAGGCTTTCCCACACTCTGTACATACATACTGTTTCTTATCAGCTTGAATTTTCTCATTTACAGGATCAGAGCACTGGTTACTGTCTTTCTCAGATTCCTGGGCACTCGCTTCTGGCAGTGTTTTATTGTCATGAACAGTCTTATGTTTGAAGCTTCTTGTCACTCTCCGCATTTTCTCTTGCTTGGGGCATTCCAGAGGCCTTTCAGAGGAACTGTCTACGTGCTGACTTCTGTGGTAGCATTTCTGGGTCACTCACTTGAAAAGATTCTGATTTTGAAAAGATTCTGATTTTTCGCGGTAATTTTTTGGAACTTACGTCTCCTCTTCGATATGCCAAACACAGTAACAAGCGTCACAATAGAGACGTTACTGGCCCACTCGAGCAAATCGATGAACGGGAGGACAATGACAGTGACAGTGACATCTCCTCACTCCCAGTGTTACCATCTAACAAGGAGAAACAGAAATTGCTCATGTTACCTGTTCTATACACTAACGAAAGGAGAATTATCCAAGGGTAGCAAAACATGGTAGAGCAGAAGGTCTCACATGGAAACATAAATATTCAGAGGAAGGAAGAAATGGTTTTTAAAAAAATAAGATAAAAATGGGTTAGCACAAAAACCAAGGAAGAGACTAATAATAGAAAGCAGAGGCTCATTAATAGAAACTCAATAAGTCCAGCATCAGAAAAAGAAACATTTAGTGTAAAATCTACCTGGATTTTCTTACCGTTTCATAATTGGCTCCCAGAAGTGAAACTCTTTAACTTTAAACCTGTTCCTAGAAAAAGTAAACAGGAAGAGGGCTGGAGAGATAGTATAGCAGGTAGGGTATTTGCCTAGGATGCCCATCCCAGGTTTGATCTCCAGTATCCACATGGTTCCCTGAGTCTTCCAGGAGTGATCCTTGAGTACAGAGCCAGGAATAAGCCCTGAGAACACTGGGTGTGGCCCAAGAAAACACAGAAAAATAAAATAAACTGAAAGAGTTGAGTTTGGAAGCTCAAAAAACCAATCATCAGATAATTTTGGCTTTCAGTTATTTTGCTGCTGTTGTTTTGGCAGTACTAAAGCTTTACTCCAGATGGGACTTAGGGACTATGTGGTGCCGAGGCTTTGAGAATTTGGGTCGGCTTTGTGCAAGGCAAGCACCTTTATCTGCTTTATTATGGTTCCAGCCCTTGGATTTCAATTCTTGCTGGCTGATTCTCCTAGCGCCAATGACATAGTAGTGACCAGCACTAACAGTAAGCCAGGTGTTCAAGAATTGTTTCATAGAATAGCTAACCAGAATTGTCCTGGAAGATGACTAAGATTTTTGTTTCTGGATTGGAGAGACAGAATAGGGGTCAGGGCACTTGCCCTGCACGCAGTCGGCCCAGTTTTAATCCCCAACCTCTCAGCACCATCAGGAGTCATCCCTGAGTGTAGATCCAGGAGTAAGTCCTGAGCATTAAAGAATGTGGCGACAAAACAAAACAAAAGAAGATTTCATCTTCTGACCTAATTCCCGGCCCTATGGACAAAGCTCTTATCTACATTCCTTGTTTTCAGCCTGTCCTGATAAGGATCAGAGGATTTTCCTATATTGATATGACTATATGCCTAGTCATGTCATAGCTTCCTCTATAGTGAATCGAGACATACATGTTCAATCTGTCCTCTTTGCACCAAGTTATCATCCTGCCAAACTGAGTCTGTTGTTGAACTGAGAGGCTGAATTGAGGGAGAGCTGGTGAAAGCATGGGCCAAGGACATTTATACCACCTTGACCGGCAAAATGATAAAGCATTTAAATATGGCTGAAGGGTAAAAGTGGGGAAGCGAGAATGTGGTATATAAAACCAATACTTCCCAAGTTAGCATGCATAGATTAAACCTAGCAGATCTTAAATCTACAGGGGGCCGGGTCATAAAATAAAACAGAAAAATAACTCCTTGGCACTAATACAAGACTAAATTTTTTTTATTATGCTCTTTTTCAGGACTACCCATATTCACAGTTATAAAATCATAAATATATGGTAATATAATTCCACATACTATTTCTTGAACATAATTTTATGATATACTTTCTCACATTGTTATTTAATCTTCCTATGATCATTTTAGCTACACCATATACCAATAATTGAGTTCAAGATAAGTTACAAGATAATAATGCAGTTTTACTAGTGTTAGGCAATTCTGTTGTTCCCAGCAGTTTAATCAGTATCAATAATGTTATTATGGTCACTTTACAAAGTGTTCTTCCTATTGAAATATATTCTTAGGACAAAAGGGTCAGAGTGAAATTATTTTGCAGTATTATCTACTGCCTTTCAAAAAGTTTGATCAGTTTCTATAATCTCATCACTTTCTGAAAAAAAATTTTTTGCAGAGATTGAACTCAAGACTCATGTACGCACCTAAGCTCCAAGTCTCAGCCCTGGCCCTGATTCAAAACTTTCGAGAATCACACTCTTTAGAGAGGGAAAAGCCCAGCAGTGAGTGCTCAAAGCCAGTAGCAAGGAGTTTGGAATTTTCATTCCAGAAGTGGGATGTACCTTTGGCTCCTATCCACACTCATGCTTGAGATGTGAAGGGGGAAGCAGAGAAGATGGTGGGGAGGTAGAAGGGTTCTTGCAGGAATCCTCACATCAAGCTGCTGCTACCGGTCCTGACCAAACACGAAGAAGCAGAACTAAGTCACACTAAGTCAAAAGACAAAAGCACAGTGGGGTAGCAAGAGAAACCAACATTAAGGTTCTCTTTTTGTTAGGTCATACCTGACAGTGCTCAGTGGCTGGTGATTCCCAATTGTGTTCAGGGGTCATTCCCAGTGATGGTTGGGGGAATGTGAGGTGCCAAGGATTAAACTTGGGAGTTCCTACATTCAAAGCCAGCACTCTAATCCTTTAAGCTATCTCCCCGGCCCTTCCTCCCTCCCTCTGATACCTAGCAGCACTCAGAAGCTAGAGCATTCCTATTGCTTTGTTACTTAGGGACCATTAGGAGATTCTGGGGAAAGATAACAAGCAGGGCCTGGGATTGAACCCAGGGCCTCCCACATGCAAGGCATGTATTCTTCCACTTGAGCCACATCCTCAGTCTCTCAACATTTCTCAAACTAGTAATAAGTAATCATTGAGCATTTTAACCTGTATATAGCCTAACATAGGGAAACTTTTACAAAGCATTATTCTGGGCTGGGAAGGGAGAGGGAAATTAAAAACATTATTGCAGAAAATCAGAAAATAACTCTTAGTGGTATAAATTAATGGAGAGATGAATAGGTGGATGAGTAAATTTTACATATGTATTGTAAGCCCTGAGCACCACTATGGGTGTGGCCCAAAGCCAAAATGCCAAAATAGTCACCCTGGTTTTCCTAGGACAGTGCTGATTTACATCTGCCATTCTAGAATCAGTGTTCATCGTGGCTACCCCTGCATTAACTCATAAATGGATCTCAGTTTCAGCAATGCATATCATTTCATCCCATCCAAGCATGAAACCAGGGAAAGACCATTTTAGGAAGATTCTCGCAGAAAGAGTAGAAGTGATAAAAAAAAATAGAAGAACATAAAAAGAGTTGGGAGACATCCATAGAAAGGCAGTATGGGTGGCCAGCACAGCACGGGGCTTCCTAAACTATTCTATTCATGACCCTTTCTCCCAAGAAATTTTTATACAACCCCAAGTATAGAGGTGTATAAAACAGGCCTATAAATCAGGCATTTGCTGATA
Source organism: Sorex fumeus (assembly GCF_029834395.1). Taxonomy (NCBI): domain Eukaryota; kingdom Metazoa; phylum Chordata; class Mammalia; order Eulipotyphla; family Soricidae; genus Sorex; species Sorex fumeus. The sequence continues at coordinate 46,285,417 of NW_026606129.1, read as the reverse complement.
ACAAAGCATAAAGAAATTTATTTGAAAGTTACGTCACCCCTTATGGGGTGCAACCCATGGTTTCAGAAGCTAGTTATTAGGGGCCGCAGAGATAGTACAGTGTTTAGGGCACTTGCCTTGTATACAACTTACCCAGGTTCAATCCCTGGCACCCCCTATGTCCCCCAAGCACTTACAGGATTCATTCTGCACAGAGTTAGGAGGAACCCCTGAGCATTGCTGGGTGTGCAAAACAATAAAAACAAAAGCTAGTTATTAGAGCACCTGCCACTTTCCAAGTGCCCAATAAATATTCTAAGAATGAACAAATTAATGATGACAAGACTCCAGTACAAGATAATGTCAGGATAGGGAGAAATGAAATCCAACTCTTTTCAACTAGAAGGGCAGGCAGGGAGAAAGAAGTACACTAGGATGTGCCATAAGAAAGCCAAGAGAGTTCCAGGAGACCTAAGGAGGCAAGACCTGTCAGGAGACTGGAAACAGATAATCTGAAGAGAGTTTGATCCAAAGGAAGCCTATTTTCCGTACTAAATGGTTTAGTCATTCCTTTAGAGGTCCTGAAAGAGCTCTCAAGCAGGAAAGAAGTGAAGTCTTACTTAGATGAAGAATGGTAAGAGATCAGGAGTGCAGGCTCAGCAGGACACTCCAGAGGTACCCTGACAACGGTGCACAAAAGGGCAGTCTCACACAACAGTAAGAGATGCATGAGGATCCACAGAACTCTGGCCTACAGATCCTGAGGTCAATTGGGTGAGGGTCCTGATCCCAGTACTACCATTTTGGGCCATGAGAAATCTATAGAGGGGGAGAGAATCCAACTGAGAGAAAGAAGGGGGCAGGTTTTATCTGGGGAGGCAGTATTTCTTTAATTTACTCATACCTGCAGTTCCGTCTGAGCAGCGGCCACATGGTCCTTTGTTAATGATTAATATGAGGGAGTGAGGAACAAATGGCAATGCCTGAAAATAGATTTCAGAGAAACAAGTGAAGTTTTTAAAATAAAATTTAAAAAAAAAAAGAACTAAAAGGAAATAACTGGGCAGTACTTGTCCTCAGGGGAAGGAAAGCCTAAGCCATAATGTAAGTCAGAGGTTGACACCAAAACAGAAAAGCTGACAGATTTGACCATCTAAAAATTTCTGTACTAAAAAAGAACACGACAGATTTGTTCTATATAGCAGAGCTGCATTACACTCAAACGTGTATCTGCACTGTTCCTCAGATGCAGACATTCAGTCCTAAGTCCCCAAGGAGCTGAGCACATGATATTGGTATGTGGATCCCACACAAAGCCTCATACAAAAATGGCTCTCACATGCTGGATTGAAATGTTAAACAAGTTCTGGGATGAGGAATGTGGCTCAGTGGTAAAGCACAAGACTTGTATGTGAAGGACCTGAGTTTGATCCTGGGCACAACAAAGAAAAAAAAATTGGGGGGAGGGCGCAATTCAGGATTCTATTTAATTCTGCCTGAATTTAGGGTTTCCTCAACACATGACCACCAACCCACTTGATCCACTGGTGTATGTTTTTTTGTGCTCCAAACTGCAGATAATGATGGTTTGCTTGTACTTGTGGCAGTTCTGTCTCAACAGGATCATCCAAAGGTTGACATTCTTTAATAAACAGGCTTAGTCCAAGCACTTGGAGAATCTCAGAAAGTCAGAGCTGGAAGGAACTCCATGGGCCACATAGATTTATACAAATATGTAGAGATGGAGAACTAGAACTTAGTGGAGTGCTGGGAATAAATTCTCTCCAATATGAGAATTTTGCCACGTAACATATCCTTTCCTCCCATCAAGGTCAAGGCCCTTCCCATATTCACTGCTTCTCTCTTCCTTGATAAATAGGCAACCAGAAATGGTCCTCAATTGAATGAAGTCTCCCAGGGTGAATCCCTGGCCCTCATACCATCCAGTTCCCTGGACAACCTTCATAGTCCTCAGCTTCACTTCAAAGATCTGCTCATCAAAGTTTTCAGCACAGACTCTGGGTTTGCTGAGAAAATTCCCAGTGGGATCTTGAAACACTATGAAGAGAAAGAATTGTGTCCTCTGAGAGATTAAACACTAAGTGGACACACAAGACTATGTCCTGTGCCTGGATAACTTCCCATTGTATAGAACGTAAGCAGCGAGGATGATCATTCCCATTTTAAAGATGAGGAAATGAAGCTCCTGAAGATGGAATTATTTGCCGAAATGCATATGGCTATAGCCTACTGTGTTAGAAGGAAATCCTCATTCCAACCCACCACACCTGCTCCTTTTCACCCTTGCTTTTGAAATCTAAATACTCCCATATTCTTTTCTAAATGTAATACGCATTCTTGCTGAGTTCTTGCTATCCCGGTTTCCAAGTAAAGTTTGCAGAAGGGGGAAGAAGGAAACGTTGCTGAGTCCTATTCATTAGAGAGATAGAAAGAAATAAAGTTTGGAGATTCCCCCACCCCTCAGGTCACCCATCTAATTTTGGAGTTCTAGGCTACAAAACCTGTTTTGTGTTCCCCTCCCAAGGTTCCCAGGCTCTGCTCTCTGTTCCCCATTCTCACTGCAGTGCCCAGAAACGTACCAAATCAGGGGTCTCGGACTGAGCCCAGGGGATCTTGAAAGTATATGCAAGAAGACTGCTCTGCTGCAGAGCTGCGCTCCGGTCTCTGACCCTTCCATCTCGATTCAGTTCTGCTTTGTGCATGTCATAATCCTAAGACCCAGCAATTAGGTGGGTGCGCCAATGGGTATTTGTTGAATGCCTCTGTTGGATGTGCAACTTTGGCTAGTACTCTGCCCATCTCTCTGGATTCGCTTGGTCACTGGAAACTCAGCACCGCGGGGACTAGACTGGTGTGAGTGAAATACGCAGCCGCTGGGAAGTACTCCGAGCCCCTGGGCGCCTCGCCTGTTGTTAACGGGGCAGCCCCGGCTAGGGGAGGGATGACCGTTCCGGTGCCGGCACCGCCGTCTGCCCGATCCCAGCGGGCAACCAGGACCAGAGATCAGCGCCGAGACAAAGGGGCGGCACCAAACTAGGGGAGAGGGGGCTCCACGACACCCCGCGGAGTCCCCGCGCCCTGGCAATCCTGGGCGAGGACCCGATTCTTGGTCCGTGGCCCCCACCCACTTCCAGAACCCAGCCCGAAAAACCACACCAAACCGCACATACCCCGCCACGAAAGCGCCCGACCCACGGCTTGGAACAAAGCGGAGAAGGAACTACGTCAATCGACCCCCCACTGGGCCCCATCCCAAGCCTCCAGCCTTTCTAGGCAGCGGGAGGTCTCCGCGTCTCTGTGCCCCGAAGGCTGGAGTCCTTCCTAGCCAAGCCGGTCAGCAGGGGCTGTAGCGCTCTCTACCGCCCAATTTGCGCCGCATCATTTGGTCTTGGAGGGGTGTGTGTGTGTGTGTGTGTGTGTGTGTGTGTGTGTGGTCAATGGGAAGAGTGGAGGGGCTGGAGGGGTGTGTGTGTACAATCAATGGGAAGAATGGAAGGGCTGGAGGAGTGTGTGTGTGTGTGTGTGTGTAGTCAATTAGAAGAGTGGAGGGGCTGGAGGTGTGTGTGTAGTCAATGGGAAGAGTGGAGGGGTTGGAGGGCTGTGTGTGTGTACAATCAATGGGAAGAGTGGAGGGACTGGAGGGGTGTGTGTGTGTGTGTGTGTGTGTGTAGTCAATTAGAAGAGTGGAGGGGCTGGAGGTGTGTGTGTAGTCAATGGGAAGAGTGGAGGGCTGTGTGTGTGTACAATCAATGGGAAGAGTGGAGGGACTGGAGGGGTGTGTGTGTGTGTAGTCAAGGGGAAGAATGGAAGGGCTGGAGGTATGTGTGTGTATGTGTGTGTGTGTGTGTGTAGTCAATTAGAAGAGTGGAGGGGCTGGAGGTGTCTGTGTGTAGTCAATGGGAAGAGTGGAGTGTCTGGAGGTGTGTGTGTGTGTGTGTGTGTGTGTTCAGCCAATGGGAAGAGTGGAGGGGCTGGAGGGTATGTGTGTGTATGTGTGAGTTCAACCAATGGAAAGAATGGAGGAGCTGGAGGGGGTGTGTATGTGTGTGTGGAACCAAGACTCCCGGGAGTCACCGCGCAGGCTCAGGTTGCAGAGAGGAATAGTGTGTCCTTTTCTTCTACACGCCTGGTAACTTTCAACCTCAACGGCTCAGCTACCATTTATTGGCAGCAAATAAAAATACATGTTGATTTTTTGCTGTTATTGTTGAGCCTTGTGAGTGCTTTATAGATCTTGAAACTAGAGGATCTATGCTGAGTGAAGCCAGAAGGGAAAGGATCGATTCAGAATGATCTTTCTGAATGTAGGAATTAAAGATGCACGGCAAGGTAGCAACAGAGGGTCAAAGGCAACATAATGGGAGAAATTATCCACAGAAATGAGTAGGGAGCGGTTGGAGAGGGAGCTGGGTACACTGGTGATGAGTGTGGTGTTGGAATTCTGTGCATGAGAGACCATTATTAGTAGTATTGTAAACTACAGAATCTCAGTGAATCAAAAAATTTCAATACATATTAGGTATAGACATTGTTATTTTTGGCACTGCTTACTCAGTGGAGAAATTGAACTCACCGCCCCACGAGGCTTACCTTCAACTCAAGGGAGAATGATAAATAAATACATAATGAGTAAGAGGAAGGCAAGGAAGGGAAGAAAGGGAAGAGCGAAGGGTCAGGAGAGGAGGAGGATGGAAGAGCAAGCAGTGGAACTATTTTATAGAAGGTGGGAAGGCAGAGTGAAAGGTGAGCAATGGAGGCATGTATCTGGGGTTAGAATATTCCTGAGACCAGAACATCAGAGTGAAGATCTTAAATACAAGGATGGTAGGGTTGCACATTTTGGGCCTTATAAGTCAAGAGGAGTTTGAATATGTCCCAAATAATTTTGAAAGGTTTGGGGTGTGAGTAATGACATGCTCTTACTTTCCCGCCCCCTTGCCTGATTTTTATTTTATTTTTGCCACATTTTTAATGATTGATTCAATATCAGATACTTAAGGAGCTAAGAAACTTGTTCCAATAAGTCTTCTTAATTTCTTGCTTTCAGTCCTCATTCTGTCATACTCCCTGTATAAAAGTGTCACTCTGCAACATTACTTTTTTTGCCATTATAGGGAGTGGTGGAACCTCTCAAGAGTGCTTATGAGAAAGGGGCAAAGGTACATAGGCAGTGCTTGGCCTACTGGGCTAAAGATGCAATACAAAGGCCAGAGGAAGTGATGCTGTTATAGCCCTGTGGTAGCAGGGAGCACTGGGCTCACCTTGTGGTACTTGGAGCCTCTGAGGGCATACCTGCAGACCTCCAGGATGTACCATGAGATAGTCAGGGGATTGTATGGTTCCAGGAATAATACATGGGCGAGTTGCACACTAGGTGGTTGTCCAAACCACTGTACAATGTCCTGACCCCATATTTTAGATTATTCTCTGCCTGCCTTGCTGAGAAGTCTTTGATGGTGGATGAGAGTAGAAGCAGGGAATTTAAGAGGCTCTGGCAGCTGAATGTGTGACATGATTTTCTTCTGGTTGCACAGCTGGTAAGATTTAGACTGGGTCTTATGACTTTGGAGTATTCACACTTTCTCATACACCATCTTATTGTCTCGCTATAAATTGCATTTCTTCAAAATGATGTTGGTTTAAAGAAAGCCATCCACAGTTCCCGTTTACCTTTTAAAACTTCAGTTTGAAATTCTTTTAAATTGTTTTTGGGCCACAGCCGTCAGTATTTAGTGAGAAGTATGTCTACAATGTCCTACCCTAGATAAGTGCTTGTACCTTTAGGTACCTGAGGTCAGATCCTAAAGCCTTTTCTTTATGCAGTTTGGGACAAGTGCTTCTACTAGGCCCCATTTGGCAAGAAAATATCATTAATGTAGGGGTAGGGATTTTAACTTAAACATTTTTTTTGTTCAAATGGCTAGAACACATTAATTTGGAAAGTGGGTGGGATGCAACTGGCAGTATTCAGTGCTTATTTATGGCTCTGTGCTCGATAGTCATTCCTGTTCATACTTGGAAAACATATATGGTGCTGGGAATAAAATCAGCTGCATGTAAGTAAAGTGCCTTATCCCCTGTACTGTTTCAGGGCAGTAGCATTCTTGCATGTGGAGTCCTGGACTCATTAAACCTTCAACTACTGACCCAGAAGTAACTTCAGAGCACAGTTGGGTATGGCAAGATAAATAAGGTGAAAGGAAAACCCACTTTCCCATGTGGAGGAAAATAATGAAAGTGAATACAACTTGAGGCATTAAAGAGTATAAATGCATATGGCAAAAAGAAATGGGCTAAAACTAAAGACTCACAGATCACAGATCATCCTGTTATTTGTCAATTGCCTCGAGCAGGCCCCAGTAAAGTCTCCTTCATCCTAGCCCTGAGATTATATTCAAGGCTCTTTAGGAGAATGAGACCCATCATTGTTACTGGTATTTGGCATATTGGGTATGACACAGGGAGTTTGCCAGACTCTGCCGTGTGGGCAGGTTACATTCGGTAGCCTGCCAGTTTGTCAAAGTAGGAATGAGATGTCATAAGAAGATGTTGCGCAGCCGCGAATGCGGCCGTGCGGTTCCGGGAGCTGGTTTTTATAGTCTCTGAGTCTTGGCCGCTGATGGGATTACACGGCACCAGGGGGCCAGTTGGTGGGTGTGACCTCCGTCTACTGGAATTTGGAGGATCTGGGTGGAGGATGCTCGACTCCAATCCGAGTAGGCTTGGAGATCTCGGCCCCGGAACCCACGTGGCTTTGTCCCTCTGCCGGTACCTTCAGGTGTGCGGAGAGTGGTTTCAGCATGGTGGTGTCTGGTCCTGGAGGTCTTCTGCTGCCGGAGCCCTGGTCGGGGCGGGGAGGAAAGCTCAACCCGCTCCCTCCAAGGGGCCCCTGCAAGGAATAGCCAGGCGCGGGGGCAGGAGACTGCACTGTTCTCCCTCCGGGAGCTGGTTTTTATAGTCTCTGAGTCTTGGCCGTCTAAAAACTGAACGGGAAAAAATACCTGCATTTAAAACATCGAATAAAGGGTTGATAATCAGGATATATAAAGTACTCACAAAGACCAACAACAACACAACAACAAAAAATATCCAAAATCCTCATCAAAAACTGGGAGAGAAAATAGAAACTTCTAGGAGAAAGACAAAATGATGGCCAGTAGGCAGATGAAGAAACACTCATCATTCTTTATCAATAAGGAAATCCAAATTAAGGTGATGAGGTATTATCTCACACGAGTGAGAACGAGTCATAAATAAAATAGTGGGTATAATACGTGTTGCTGGGGACATGGAGAAAAAGGAACTCTCATCCATTGTTTTTGGGAATATTCTCTGATACAACTTCTGTGGAAAACAGTATGGAGATTTCTCAGTAAATTTAGAATTGAGCTTCCATACGGTCTAGCAATTCCACTTTGGGGTATTAATTCCCAAAAGGGAACACAAAAACATTCATTCAAAAAGACACATGTACACCGTTATTCATTTAAGCCCTTAGTACAATAAAATATGGAATCAACTTAGGTGTTCAGTGACAGATAAATGGATTATAAAGATGTGGCATATTCACAAAATACTATGCAGCTGTGAGGAATGATTTGCTGCAACCCGGATGGAACTGGAAGATAGCATATTAAATGAAGTAAACCAAAAGAAGGACAAGCATTAGATGATCTTGCTTATCTTGCTATAATAATAACTGGACAAGGAAGAGAATGCAATGGAGTAAAGGAGGATGCCTAGACCATCCTTGAGCCCAGAGTATAGGGAGGAGAAGGTCAGAGAGTAAAGAAATTGATGAGGGAAAGAGGGTGAGAAAGGAAAATAATGGGAGAGCAGGGTTCAGGGATCTTGGATACATTGGTAGTGTGGGGGAATGGTACAGTTTAGATCCAAACAAGATTCAATAACAATGAAAACATGAGATTCAAACTAAACCACCAAACTAAAATATGCCTGTCAAAGTGGCAGGCTAGTGGGAAAGGAGGGAACTTGGGAACACTGGTGGAGGAAAGTTGACACTGTGGGATTGAACATTGTATGTCTAGAATGCAACTATCATTTTTTAAAATTATGGTTAAATAAAAATATCTGCAACAACAAGTTACTGGGCCCGTTCGAGCAAATCGATGAACAATGGGAGGACAGTGCCACAGTGCCACAGTATAAATATCTAAATAGTATATACATACATAGACATAGGACTGGAGTGATAGCACAGCAGATAGGGCATTTGTCTTGCACGCAGACGACCCGGGTTCAATTCCTCTGTCCCTCTCAGAGAGCCTGGCAAGCTACTGAGAGTGTCCCACTTGCACGGCAGAGCCTGACAAGCTCCCCGTGGCGTATTCAATATGCCAAAAACAGTGACAGCAAGTCTCACAATAGAACGTTACTGGTACCTGCTAGAGCAAATGGATGGACAATGGGAGGACAGTGCTACAGTGCCACATACACATATACACACAAGGCAAGTAATGAGCTTAGTGATATAGCACATGCTTCATATGAAGTCCTGAACTTGATCCTGGCACGTATATAAATAAGTGAAAAAGGGCCTGAGAGATAGGACAGTGGGTAGAGTATTTTTCTTGTACAGGTTGGCCTTCATTCAATTTCCATCAGCACATATAGTTCCCTATGTGTCAGGAGTGTTCCCTGAGCACAAAACCAGGAGTGATCCCTGGGCGTTGCTGGATGTGATCCAGACCTGTGCCTCCACCAAAAGGAAAAATCAAACAAAAAGTACCCCAAAATGACAAATCTAGAGTTCTAAAGAAAAACAGTATTAAATGCAATTGTTATGACCCCCCCAAAAAAAGGAGAAGCAACATGAAAAATATCATGTAAGAAAAAGTTTTAATCAGATAAAAAGAGTGGAGAACTTTATAGAATTATGGGTGATGGAACTAGAATAGCATAAAGGCTTAGAGCACCTGGTTTACAAGTCTATGGTCACAAGTTAAAATCCCTGGTGACCCACATGTGAGAACCAGGATGCTGGCAACTCTGATATGGTTGCTAGCACTGCAAGTATTTTTTACCATGTCATTGTCAGGTATGCGTAATCACCACAAAAAGGGGTGTGACATCGGGTGAGTAGCACATCTAAAAAGATGTATGAGCATCACAGCCAGGAAGTATCCTCCCTGGCAAACACACGTGAGTGCTATCGTGACTGCTGGCAAACATTACCAGTGCTTAAGAACCTCCCCATCCCTGCAACCCATCACCAGCAAGCACAATAAAGAATTTCAAACCTTGGCAGCACTACAACTGAGTGTGCAAGTGCCAAAACTTGATGTGCAACCCCCAACAAGCACTACAGCAACAACAACAACAACAACAAAATTGTGCATACAAAGAACCACAGTCAGGCATGTGTACAAACCAGCATCAATGCTATAATATTACTCAACAAATATAAGGAGATAGGAGGAAGGAAAAAAACCTAGCTGCATTAATTCAGGGAAAAAATGATCTCCAGATACATAATAGCAAAGTTTTCAAAAGTAGAAAGCCTGAGTGCAACCACCGTAGAAATGAAAATGTTGGTAAAGGAACATACACTACAATTCACACCTTCCCCCAAAATACCAAGCCCACTTGCTTTTAGCCTTTCAAGAATAATTCCCACAGTATGAAAACTTTCAGAGAAAGAAAACATCCTAAATGTATTTTTGCAAAGACAGCAAAACTTTAGAAATTTCATTTTTGTGTCACACTTAACAAAAATGAGCACAAGCAAGTGGATTTTATTCAGTTCAAGCTCAAATAACTTCAATCACTTGAAAAATTGTCAATAAAATAAATTACAAATAAAACATTTCACCCAGAAAGTCACACCAATATATTTTTCTTAAAAAGATACCTAATAAAAACTCTAGGTATAATAATAATTGCTATGGTGTGTTACACTTCTTAACTAATTTTATTCTCATAAGTCCCAAAAGGTAGTTCCTCTACATAGACAGAAAAACACAGATACAAGGAAACTGAGTAACTAGCTCAGATTCACACAATGAAGATAATTCTGGTATAAAACTTAAAGCACCTAAAGGGGAAAGCACAAAAATCTATGCTCTTAACCACTTGTAGCACTGTAGCACTGTCCTCCTGTAGTTCATCGATTTGCTAGAGCGGGCATCAGTAACGTCTCCATTGTAAGACTTGTTACTGTTTTTGGCATATCAAATGCATCACGGTTAGCTTGCCAGGCTTTGCCGTGCAGGCAAGATACTCTCGGTAGCTTGCCGGGCTCTCCGAGAGGGGTGGAGGAATCAAACCCAGGTCGTCCCAGTCAGCCGCATGTAAGGCAAAAGCCTCACCTGCTGTGCTATAAATCCAGCCCAACCACTTGTAATAATATTAATTTTACCCTTGTGAAAAATAGAAAACGGTCTAAATACACGATCAGAAACCAATGATGAGACTCACAGAAATACATGTAAAAGTTATCAATGAGATCTTTGTGAAATCCTATGATAGGATGCTACTTTCATAAACTTCTAATCTGGAGGTTGTTGGGCATTGGCAAGGATTATGTCCAATTTAACAATGGCTCATTTAAATTATTTTTGAAACATTCAAAAATAAGAATAGGGGCTGGAGCGATAGCACAGTGGGTAGGGCATTTGCCTTGCATGCGGGCCGACCCAGGTTTGAATCCCAGCATCCCATATGGTCCCCTGAGTACCGCCAGGAGTAATTCCTGAGTGCAGAGCCAGGAGTAACTCCTGAGCATCGCCAGGTGTGACTCAAAAAGCAATAAATAAATAAATGAATAAAAATTTAAAAATAAAAATAAGAATATAAAAATTTACAATATCTAGGTAAAAATAAATACATACCATACTCCAATAAGCTTACGTCTTGGTATGAAAGTATACACATAAAGATTAAAAAGTTCCACAACACTGAAACTAAAAACATCTTTAAGGATGAAACAGCACTGACCATGCAAGTGGAAGCAAACACAAACAAATGGGACTACATCAAACTAAGAAGCTTCTGCATTTAAAAAGAAACAGTGACAAAAATACAGAAAGAGCCTACAGAAAGGGAAAGAATATTTACCCAATACCCATCTGATAAGGGATTAATATCCAGGATATACAAGACACCAGTAGAATTGCACAAGAAAAAAACTCCAACCCCATCAAAAATGGGGAGAAGAAATGAACAGGAGTTTCCTCAAAAAAGAAATACAAATGGCCAAAAGGCACTTGAAAAAATGCTCCACATCGCTAGTCATCAGGGAGATGCAAATCAAAACAACAATGAGATATCATTTCACACGACAGAGACTGGCACACATTCAGAAGAACAAAAGCAACCAGTGCTGGCATGGATGGGGGAAAAGGGACACTCAGCTGTTGGTGGGGATGCCCACTAGTTCAGCCTTTCTGGAAAACAAAATGGACAGTCCTTCAAAAACTAGAAATTGAGCTTCCATATGACCCCGCAATACAACTTCTGGGAATATATCCCAAGGATGCAAAAAAGACAAATGTAATGCCTGTAAACAAATAAATTGTTAAATAACCCATGGAGTATCATCCATATCATGGAATACTGTCCATCAATAAAAATAAACGAATTTTTAAAAAGATTTAAAAAGTATACATGTAAAGATTAAACTGAGAATGTTACAAGGAAATTTAACGACAGCTTTATATTGCAGCACCAGCTGTCTCAAAGCACCATGGGTCAACTGACTAGAAGCTAAAGAATGAAGAAGTTTAAGAGAGAACATTTACTTCTTTCAGAGATTATATTTCTGGAAGTTTCTGAAGGAAAAAGATCAGTATATAGGGAAAGAAGAAAAGGTCTTGTTACTCATTATACAAGTCCTGGGGTCTATGTCAGGGGTAAAGGTAAAGGCCCTCCCATTGTTCATCGATTTGCTCGAGCGGGCCCAGTAATGTCTCCATTGGAGATTTTGTTGTTACTGTGTTTGGCATAAATCGAATACATCACAGGGAGCTTGCCAGGCTCTGCCGTGTGGACGAGATACTCTCGGTAGCTTGCTGGGCTCTCCGAGAGGGGTGGAGGAATCGAACTTGGGTCGGCCATATTGGCTGCGTGCAAGGCAAACGCCCTACCGCTGTGCTATCGCTCCAGCCCTATATCAGGGGAAGTGATTTAAAAAGCAGATAAGGAGAGTAATATCCAAGAAAAAAGCATAATTAGTCTTAGAAGGTGAAACGTAGAAGGTGAAATGGAGATTGAACATATTAAAAAAAGATCATATCACTCTTTGAGAAGCACCCAATCTGATTATGGACAAATAAATATGAGAGTTTGGCAGCAAAAATAAAAGGGGAGAAATAGTACAGCGGGTATGGTATTTGCTTAGCACTAGTCCACCAGGATTTGATCCCTGGCACCAATTTTGGTCCCCTCAGTACCAACATTAGTAAGTCCTGAGTACAGAGCCAGGAGTAACCCCTGGTCATTGATGGGTGTGCTCCACCCCCAAAGGGGGAAGATGGAAACTTAATAGTAAATATAATACTAAATTCTTACTTTCACAAAACTGGGATGGAATATTACTCCTATTCTCCCACTTTCTGACTTAGCAAAGAGCATTCAGATAACAATTCACTTCTTAGTGGTCCCAAGAGACCAGGAAGAGCATACTTTCTACAAAAGAAATTAATTCAAATTTACTTTCTCTCATTGGTACAGAAAACCGCACTTTAAGAGGCCCATTGAGATAGCCCTGGCTGCTTCTCTCCTGTGTGAGTTTGCTGGTGGTGATTGAAAGTGGAATGCTGGCTGAAGGCTTTCCCACACTTCGTGCATTCATAAGATTTCTTTCCAGTGTGCACTCTCTGGTGCACAATGAGTTGTGAGCTGTCACTAAAGGCTTTCCCACAATCCTTGCATTTATAAGGTCTCTCTCCAGTATGGGTTCTCAGATGGACCATAAGACTGGAGCTATAACTGAAAACCTTCCCACACTATTACACTCATAAGGTTTCTCATCAGTGTGAATTCTCTGGTGTATAATGAGGTGTGAATTTTGATTGAAGGATTTCGCACACTCATTGCATTGATAGGGTTTTTCACCAGTGTGAAGTCTTTGCTCAAGTGGGCATTGTAAGACTTGTTACTATTTTTGGCATATCAAATACATCACAGTGAGCTTGCCAGGCTTTGCTGTGATGGCAGAATACTCTCAGAAGCTTGCCGGGCTCTCCGAGAAGGGCGGAGGAATCAAACCCAGATCGGCTGCGTGCAAGGCAAACACCCTACCTGGAGCGATAGCACAGTGGGTAGGGCATTTGCCTTGCATGCGGCCAACCTGGCCGACCGGAGTTCGATTCCTCCACTCCTATTGGAAACCCTGGCAAGCTACCAAGAGTATCTTGCCCTCACGGCAAAGCCTGTGATATATTCGTTATGCCAAACACAGTAACAAGTCTCACAATGCAGACGTTACTGGGCCTGCTCAAGTAAATCGATGAACAATGGGAGGACAGTGCTACAGTGAAGTCTCTGATGACGAATAAGACATTTACTTAGACTGAATGTCTTACCACACTCATTACATTCAAAAGGCTTTTCTTCAGTATGAATTTGCTCATAGTTCAGCTAGTTGAGAATTATGGTGGAAGGCTTTCCCACACTTGCTACATCTGTATGGTTTTCCCCCAGAGTGGAGGATCTGATGTTGAGTAAGACACTTACTCTGACTGAAGGTCCTGCCACATTCTTGGCACTCATAAGGTTTCTCTCCAATGTGGATTCTCTGGTGGTCAACTAGATTTCTCTTGGAACAGAAAGCTTTGTCACAATCAGCACATTTGTCGGACGTCCTACCAGTGAGAAGGATTTGGTGTCGGACAGACTTTTACTCCGAATGAAGGTCTCCTAACACTCATTGCATTCATAGGATTTCTTCCCTGTATGGGTTCTTTGGTGGTCTGTGAGTGGGGAACTCTGAGTAAAGGGCTTTCCACATTCATTACATTTATATGATTTCTCCCCATTATGGAGTCTCTGGTGTTGAATGAGATGGGAGCTGTGCCAGTACATCTTCCCACACGCTCTGAATTCATAGGGCTTTTCCCCTGTGTGAGGTCTGAGTTGAACTATGAGCTGAGAGGTCTGCCAGAAGGTCTTACCACATTCAGTGCATTCATAATACTTCTCTCCAGTGTGAATTCTTCGATAGCAAATGAGGTCTAAAATCCTATTGGAAGTTTTGCCACATTCATCACACCTATAGAATTTCTGTCCCTTTAGAACCCCCGATGCTGTGTGGTACTGAAGGAATGACGAGGATGCTCAAGATGTTTATATTCATTACTTCTGTGTTCTGTGAATTCTTTTTTATCTTCATTTGTTACATCTGAGAAATCATGCTTCAGTGTGTTCTCTTCCTCACCTGAGGATTTGTCTGTTAGTTTCTCAAGAGTATCCTCACAGGAATTCACTCGGGATGCAAGATGTGTGCTGAAAGTAGACTATAGACCGAACACAATGGCCACTCAATACCTCTATTGCAAACCACAACACCCTAAAGGAAAGAGAAAGCAAAAGGGAATGCCCTGCCACAAAGGCAGGGGGGGGGGCGGGGGGGGGCTTGTGGGCTACTGGGATCGTTGGTGGTGGAGAATAGGCACTTGTGGAGGGATGGGTACTCGATCATTGTATAACTGAAACCCAAGCATGAAAGTTTGTAAGTCTACAACTGTACCTCATGGTGTTTCACTAAAAAAAAAAGAGTATCCTCACAGGCACCTCTGAACTCTGACCCACCAGGAACTATGACATAGAGTTTTTCTGGTGTTGTACGTGGTAACACCAAACCCTGCTTGCAGGGATACTCAGGATTAACCCTCCTATTCTCACTTGCAGCTGTTGAAAAAACTTAAACAGTAAGAATGCTACTTTATTTAAAATGCTACCATGAGGTTTTCCCCCATCATCATGCTGTATGGTTCCATGGTCTCACAAAAGCTGAGAAAGCAGAGGAGAGATTAAAAAAAAACTCAATTATCAGGAATGGTGTAAATATACCACCAGAATTTGAAAGCTCCTATCCAGATTCCACTGCTCGGTTAACCTTCATCCAGAAATGTATCTGTTGAAATACTCAGGTATGCGGGTTTTGTGACTTAAATCTCCAGATTTTAACAGAGTTGGGAATGTGCTGCCTCCCTCATCTCCCTGTACTTTCTGAAGCCCCAGAAGTCATGCACATGCCCCACCCAGTTAAAAATTTAACTCCAGATCAAAATTTTTGGATTCCCTGGAGCATGTGGCCCCAAATCTCAAACTCTACAACACTGATAAACAAGGAGTAGCACACCATATTGATTGGGAAGTAATGAATAAGGCAACCAATCTTGATTAACAAAATATAAACTTATAATAACAGCTTAGTAATCTCTTATATAAGGGCTTAATGGCTCCACAATGAGATACAACTATCTTTACTAACTTTTTTAAAGGAAACATTTTTGATCATCCTTTTAGCAAATTATTTATAATAAGCAATATAAAATAAATTATTGAGGGTCTGCTGTAGGGGTGGTTGGGAAAATTGGAAATAATGGTGGTGGGAAGGTGCAATGGTGGTGAGATTGATGTTGGAATATTTAATGTCTGAAACAAATCATCATGAGCAAATTTGTAAACCACAGTGTTTATATAAAGGATAAGAGGGAAATAAAGTACTGGAGTGATAGCACAGCGGGTAGGGCGTTGCACATGGCTGACCCAGGTTTGATTCCCAGCATCCCTTATGGTCCCCTGGGCACCACCAGGAGTAATTCATGAGTGCAAATATAGGAGTAACCCCTGTGCATCGCTGGGTATGACCCAAAAAGAAAAAAAGAGGAAAATAAAATTCAAAATTAAAAACAAAGAATTTAAAAGATGAGCTGGAGACATAGTACAGTAGATGGGTGCCTGCCTTGCATGCAGGCAAAACAAAACAATTTAAAAGATATAATATGAAGGTATTATTAGGAAACTTCTTTTCTTTTCTTTTTTTAAATGGTTTTTGGGCCACACTTGATGGTTCATTTCTGGCAGGCTCAGGGGACCATATGGAATGCTAGTAATCACACCTGGGTTGGCTATGTTCAAAGCACTAACCACCATTTAAAAGATGAGCTGGAGACATAGACATATTACTCTGGCTCCAAGTACTAGGAAAAATTTTAAGAAAAAGAAGGGATTCTGATATGACATAACAGTAACAAGACTTAGAGAGGTGGTGGATTAAGAAAAACTCTGGAAGGACTAAAGAAAGAGTATAGGAAGGAAGGAAGGAGGTTGCTTGCCTTACAGTCAGGAAACCTGGTTCTGCCCCTGGCACTGCATACTGGTCCCCTCAATACTGCAGAGTGTAAACTCCCAACACTAGGGAAAAGCATTTAATTAGAGAGCAGAGTTACCCAACTCCACTATCAAAATCATGTTCAAAGAGAGCACTTAAAGGCTGAGTTCCCCTTGAATTCTCTTTAATTCTCAACTTGAAGAAAAAGTATGGAGGAAGTTACAAATAGAAACTTATGATGAAATGATAAAAATAAAAGAGCTGAGTCATGAAATATTACAATAATAGGTAGTGGGAGGAAATAGATAGTCTAGAAAAAATGAGGTTTGCTTCTTTTTAAGCCAGTGTTCTCTTTTTTTTTCTTTTTGGGCCACTCCCAGCGATGCTCAGGGGTTACTTCTGGCTCTGCACTCAGAAATTACTCCTGGCGGTGCTGGGGGAACCATATGGAATGCCAGGGATCGAACCCGGGTTTGCCATGTGCAAGGCAAATGCCCTACCTGCTGTACTATCGTTCCTGCCCCAAGCCAGTGTTCTTTAGATCATCTCTTTCTCTTTTTCTCTCACTCCTCCCCCCCAAATCTCTCTAAAATTTTTTCAGTTAAAAACATTTTGCTTAAAAAGAACAGAGGCCAGAAGACTCAGAATGAATAGAGTAGGAGGCATGTGAAGAGAAGCAGAGAAAGACTAGACAGCGGCTCTTTAAGTTGACATATTTGCTTTTGTTGCCAAGACTTCTGAGCTTCCTTGAATCTAGGCTTAGTTTCCACTGGGCCCTCTTTCTTGAAGTCTGTCTGGAAAGTTCTGGGTTTCCATTCCTATAGTCTCATTATAGAAAAAATTTAAAATAACAGAATGGCCCTACTTCTTTGAACTACAAATTCTAGGCAAACCATTCTAGGTCAGTCAAAGAAGAAGGAAGAATACTGTTGTCAAAGATGGGTGAGGGGTGTTTATTATCTTATTCCCTATTTTGTCAATACTGATGATCTTTCAGAGTGTAACATTTGAAAAGAATACAACATAGAGTACTAGGGATGTGGTTTGAGTGGTAGAGGAGATGTTTTAGGTGTGTGAGGCCTTGGGTTTGAGCCCCAGCACTGCATGGTCCCCAGCACTGCTGGGTGCAGCCCCCACAATTAAAATTAAATTAAAAAATACAGTGAAGAAATGTGAAGTATGCAGATTCCGTATCAGCGAGAAACAGGGTTATTACCCAGTGTGGCCATGCCTGGGTCACTTCCTGGCAGGCTGCTCCCGTGCAGGGCTTTCTGACAGCATGCCGGACCCTTCCACTTCTGAGGAGAATCTGAAGACAGGAGTGTGCATGCAGCAGACTCCTGCAATGAAAAGCTTCCACTGTTCAGGGACATTCCTGGCTGAAGTCCAGAGTCCTCAGGGGTACCCAGGAAAGGGTTACAGATGGAGGGGGTAAGGGCAGAGGCTGGGCTGAGAGATCTAGAAGAAAAAAGGCAGGGCAGAAGAGAGTCCGTGACCTAGAGCCAGGGCATGCGATTAGGCAGGAAAACCATAGAGGTTTCCCCATGGCACAGGCGGGACCTGGGCCAGTCCTCCGCACTCAGGAGACACAGAGAGAACCACACTCACCTGAGGCCTGACTGTCGGAAGCACAGTGGCTGCTGCTTGGTTTCCTAAGTCTTCTGGGGACACACCTTGCAGGAGGAAGACAGGCAGTGAGTGCGGCAAGCCCTGTCCCGGTGTGTCTCGCCCATGTCTGGACATGGGAAAACCCAGACAGCTCCATATGGACTCTCACTCCTATTCACACAGGCAATAAGTGTTCTGTGACCTTCTCCTGAGAGAAATTTGAAGCTGAAATGGAGTGAATGCTCCTCCTCCTAGCCTGCAGCCCTATAATCTCTTTCCAGAAAACCACACTTGGGATGACATGTCTTCACCCCTGGCATTCCTAGAACCGCCCGTATTTTCTTTTTTCTTTTTTTGGCGGGGGGGAGTTCGGGAGGACCCCTCACTGGGAAATGCTCAAGGATTATTTTGGCAATGGGCTCAGGAATTATCTCCAGCAGCACTCTGGTGACCATATGGGATTCTGGGAATTGAACCCGGGTTGGCCACGTGCAAGGCAAATAACCAACACGCTGTGCTATCTCTCTACCCCTCCATAACATTTTCAGTTTAAAAAGTCATATCCTTACCATTCTCTTTTCTGATTTTCCTGGATCTGCCCATGATTCCAAACACTATTACCCTCAACTTCTCCTTCGTTCTAGTTTCATGGATTTCTCTTTCACAATATGTCACGTCTAATACTTTCCACTTCACTCAAACCTGTTCAGGCAATTAGCACCTCTTGTCTATTCTTTGACACTAGTCTCCTACCAAGCTTCAGCCTGACAGTATCTGCATTCAGTTCACAGTGCTCACATGTGTCACATTAATTCCTTGAAATTTCTAACAAATCAGCTGTTACCTGCTTCCCTCTCCAATCTTCCCAATCTTGTTCAATGGTAAGACCCTGTATAAGCAGACTCTAGAGCACCCCAAAACATTTTTCTAGTTTTCTTTGATTCTCCCTCACTGAGGTTCAAGAACTCCCATTTAGTTGATTTGTTTAAATCCTTTGCTACACTGCTTAGTACTGTAGCTTAGGCACTTTTTTTTTTTGCTTTTTTTGGGGGATCACAACCAGTGATGCTCAGGGGTTACTCCTGGCTCTGCACTCAGGAGTTACTCCTGGAGGTGCTTGGGGAACCATATGGGATGCTGGGACTTGAACCCTGGGTCGGCTGTGTGCAAGGCAAACGCCCTACCCACTGTACTATCACTCCAGTCTCTGCTTAGTACTTTTCTCTACCTTTAAACATTCCTCCTCATTTTTCATAGTCTAATCTTACTAGGCAGAGTCTCCTACCCTGTGCCTGACTATCCTCGCCAGGGCCCAACAGCTGAAGACCTCCAGGCCCCAGCCAAGGCCATACTGGGGCCACTCTCCACACACTTGGATAAGCCTCAGGCATAACAGAACTGGCAGAGGAACCCAGGTGTGTGGGACCCGGGGCTGAGATCTCCAAGCCTGCACGGTTTGGGACTGGACCTGTCAGTAGCTAGACAGTTACACCCTCCAACTGCCGTGTAACCCCAACAACCCCAGAGATTATCACAACAAGCTCCTGGGAGTTTTTATTTATTTACTTTTCTCTAAAGTTTTCAGGGTACCTTTAAATATCCCACCCACACGGCAGAGCCTGGCAAGCTATCCATGGTCTATGCCAAGTAGACCAAATTGATATGCCAAATCCAGTAATAAATGGATCTCATTCCCCTAACCCTGAATACGGCAGAGTCGAGAAGGATATGGAAGGAGAGGCTGATAAAATACCAAGGCAGAAATAGGCTGCCAAAACGAAGAAAAACAAAAATGATTGTCTGTACTTTAAATGCTTGTACACTGGCATCTGCTGCATCCATTGAAGACCTTATGGTACAAGCGCGAAAGATCAAGTACGACATCATTGGTCTGACCGAAACGAGAAGACATCAATCACATCATGCCGTTTTCGACACTGGAGAAGAACTGTTCCTTGGAACATGTGATAGAAGAGGCATCGGTGGTGTCGGTATCCTTGCCAACACAAACTTAGCCACGAGCATTGATTCATTCGAATGCCTAACAACCCGAATCGGACGATTACACTTGAATAGTTGTGGCTCACTACCGGCAGTTTCTATCTTTGTTGTCTATGCACCAACATCCAGTTATGGTGAAAGAGAAACTGAGAAGTTCTACATGGAGCTGGAGAAGTTCTTTAAAGAAGATCACACCTTCTACAAGATCATTGTCGGTGATTTTAATGCCAAGATAGGACCAAGAAGATCAGTCGATAAACTCCACATCAGGACCCATGGCCTAGAATGGAACAAACAGGGTGACAGACTGTCTGAGTTCATCATGTCAACCAAAACCTTCCATGGTAACTCACAGTTCCAAAAGGCTGAATCTAAACGTTGGACATGGGAGTCTCCCGATGGACGGTTCCACAATGAAATAGACCATGTCATATTCAATCGGCAGTTTTGCCTAACCGATGTTACTGTGTCCCAAAATTCCAAACGGGATCAGACCACCGTCTTCTTCATGCAAAATTCTACCACAGAACGAGGAGAAAAGAATGCAAGGTTTAAGAAGAGGACTCCCAGAACGACCACCAACTGGGAGCTCTTTGGCTCTGTTGCAGCAACATGGGAAGATGCCATCATTGACAACATTGATGAGGAATACGATCGAATGATTCAGCACCTCCATGATTGTGCGAGGAATGCCAAGAGAGAGATAACCACAAAAAAAAATGCCTTTCTTCGAACACTCTTGAACTTATTTGCCAACATGGCTTGGCACATGCCTCAGGCAACCACAAGCGAACATCCGAACTGGCAAAACAGTGCAGAGAAGCCATCAAGGATGACCTCAAAAACAGGAGAGCAGCAGTACTGGTAGATGCGTCAGAAGCTGGGAAAAGCATTCATAATGCCCGCCTGTCCTTCACCAACTACAAAACCAAGATGACTGCCCTCCGACATCATGATGGGTCTCTCACATCTTCCAGAAGGGCAATGGAGAAGATTATTCATGACTTCTACTCAGATCTCTTTAATAGCCATGTCCACTTGCCCACATACCACATACCACATGATGGATATGTCGTTCCCAATGTTCTCCCTTCCGAAATCCAACATGCCATCTCGTCGGTAAAGAAACAAAGAGCACCTGGCCCAGACAAGATCAGACCTGAACACCTGAAGAACTTACCATCAGTACTCATCAATACATTGGCTCGGCTCTTCACACGCTACCTGTCTGAATGCAAGGTTCCTTCCCAATGGAAAACCAGCAGGACTGTACTACTATACAAGAAGGGAGACATCTACGACATTGGCAACTATCGCCCAATCGGCCTATTGTCTGTCATCTACAAACTGTTCACTCAAGTCATCCTGAATAGGATTAGCAGAACACTAGATGAAGGACAACTATGTGAACAAGCCAGATTCCGAAAAGGATTCAGTACCATCGACCATATCCACATGATTACTAAGCTCATTGAGGTTTCTCGGGAGTTCAAGATGCTGCTCTGTCTAACATTCATTGATTTAAAGAAGGCCTTTGATTCTGTTGAGACAGAGCGGTCATGGAAGCCCTAGCCAATCAGGGCATACAAACTCAATACATCAGGATCCTTCGTGAGCTCTATTGCGGATTCACTACCAAGATCTCACCATCCTACAAAGAAGTAATCATCCATATCAAGAGAGGGGTTCGGCAGGGTGATACCATTTCACCAAAACTCTTCAGTGCCACCCTCGAGAACATCATGTGACGACTAGAATGGGAAAGCATGGGAGTGAAGATAGATGGTCGGCAACTACACCACCTCCGCTTTGCTGATGACATCGTTCTAATAACACCAAACATCAGCCAAGCGGCACAAATGCTGAACGACTTTGACCGTGAATGTGGAAAAGTCGGACTACAGCTGAATCTTACGAAGACAATGTTTATGAGAAACAGCCTTGTTCCTGACGCTCCATTCACTCTCAATGGAACCACCATCTCCAAATGCAACAGTTATATATACCTAGGTCGAGAAATCAACATGATGAATGACCTGGCACCTGAGTTGTGCAGGAGGAAGAGAGCGGCTTGGAATGCCTACAAGAGCGTTGAAGAAATAACTAAAAGGACAAATAACCTCCAGCTAAGAGTACATCTCTTTGATTCCACTATTCTTCCTGCATTAACATATGCCTCAGAGACCTGGACCCTACGAAAACAGGATGAGAATGCTATTCGGGTCTCTCAAAGAGGAATCGAAAGAGCTATGCTTGGAATATCATGATTCACTCAAATGAGAGATAGAATCCGGAGTTCTGATCTTCGTCAACGCTCAAGAATCAGGGACGCTGTCTCATTTGCCAAGACATCAAAAATCAGATGGGCTGGACACATAATGAGGTTTACAGACAACTGCTGGACTAGAGCCATTACTGATTGGATTCCACGGGACATCAAAAGATCACGTGGACGCCCACCTACAAGATGGTTAGACTTCTTCGTCAAGACCCTGAATGATCGGTTTGAGGCTCTGCATGTTCCTAGAACGAACAGATACCATTGGGCTACGCTAGCATGCAACCGGGATGAATGGAGATGTTACTGGCACCAGCTCGAGTAAATCGATGAATAACGGGGATTAAGTGATTAAGTGAAGTGATTAATCTCACTATCTCCACCAGGTAGCATTCTCCACCCACTCCCGAACATAAGACCTCTCTGTTTATATATTACATTACTAATTTGTGATAGCATCGAGTGCCTGAGCATGGGTATCATTCCAATGGATGCTATGAAGTTACCTTTCCTTACAATTATGACTGACTTCAAATATTAGAAAGCAAGCTTTTACAATGTAGTAGAGAATATTAGATCATTCACATTCAACAGTATCTTTCCCAGAAGATGGATTTGAGAAATACACTATTAGAGATAAAGCAAAAAGAGATAGACACTAGAGGGTAGATCAGTGAGGGATTCTAATACAGTGGGGATGGGAAGATGAGGAAACTCCAGGAAAGAGAAAGGAGGCATGACTTGAGGCCAGAACAGGAAATGTAAGTACCTGACTACCCATTGGGGAAGTGGTATGTTGCTGGGTCACACTGGGTTCCAGGGAATAAAGCCTAACTGAGGGGTGAACTAGGAGAAGACTCCTTAGTTGCACCCAGATCTTTCATCTCCTCTGAATGTATTTCTTGTTCCTGTGCTGGAGCTAAAACCTACAGTGAGGGAAATACAATTGGGTTCAAAAGAGCATCTATAAAGGTACAGAACCCAAGCCTGCAAAGAAATACCCCTTAGAAAGAAAGCAAAAGAAAAGAACAAAGTGTTCTTTTAGACCCACTAGTATTAGAGGAAGACTGTCAAAGCAGAATCTATAGCTTGGCAGATCATTCTGCATGTTTCCCAGACACAAATATTGAAGATCATCTAATAAAAAAAAGGATTCAGGAGACCAATTTAGTACACTTTCTACAAACTCAGCATATAGGAAACACCAATGAGAATATCAAGGAAACACAATAGACATAAATGTTTTAAAGACAATAACTTTATCTTGATCATTACAATGCACTAGAGCGAATATTTGGCCCAGTTTCAGTATTGTTAAATCAATACTTTTTAGGCACCTTTCTTTCAGTATTTCCTAAGAAATGTGGAGGGTTATCTGCTAACCTATTTTTCAATATATGTTATTCCTCCCTAATACTTTATATAAGGAACTCAAATACAATTAGATTACTGGTCTAGGGAGATAGTTCAAAGGGTTAAATGGAATGTTTTGCATGCTGGAGGCCTGGGTTCAACCCATGGCACTGCGTGGTTCCCTGAGAACTGCCAAGGACTTGAAGCACTGTGTCAGGAGTAGCATATTAGAAACTCTTGGATGTGGCCAAAACATATTAAAAAGTAAAAAGGATAGACTAGAGCATACCAATCTCTCTCTCCCTCTCTCTCTGTGTTTCTCTCTATATTCTGGTACTAGGAATTGAACTCAGTGTCTCATACATGCAAGTCATGTGCTGTCCCATAGAGCCATATCCCTGTTCTTGAAAATACTAATCTTTAGCAACCAAGAATATCTCTGAGTACAGACCTGATATTCCCAATCCTTGATGTTATCAAACCAGCTCCTAAAAATATCATGGTTACTAATTTTTAAAACAATATTTAGGGGAGAAAACACTGTCTAAAAATAACATTTATAAACTCACTCTGGCATGTCCATGCTACAACAGATGGCAAAATTAACTTCAACATGCTATGCTGGACTTGCACTATTGAGTTATGTCTGCCATGAGAGGTACTCCTTACTGTGTATCCCTCCTCTATGGTGGTAGAACCAAAAAACTCCCTACGGCTTTGATTTTCAGGCTCTCAATTCAATGGTTCTTTTTGGGGGGGGCGGGGTGGGAACATCCAGCTGGTACTCAGGCCTTATTCTTAGCTCTGCACTCAGGAATCACTCGAAGCAGGGTTCGTGGGATCATAGGGGATACCAGAAATCAAACTCAGGTCAGTTGTGTGCAAAGCAAGAGCCCTACCCACTATACTATTGCTCTGCTCCCTGAATTGGATGGTTCTTATAAATGGACCTGAAATACAGCAGGTGTGGAAACTAGCAGAAGACAGAACTTAACTGCATTATGACAGCACAAATTTCTCATTTATCAACTGTTAAACCCTGACACAGTTCTTGCTAGTTATTGGGGCTGCCTACTCACTTATTTTTCTTACAGACATGAAAATTCATTCTAATTTTGATTTTAGATGGAATGCCATAGCAAGACTCTAAAAGGAAAGTGCTGGCTTAGAATGCAGGGAGCTGGAAAATTTTACTCTACATTTAGTGGTAATCAGCAATAACTAGATATTCAATCAGTAGTTTTCACCTTTTTGCATCTGCAGAGTAGTGAAGACAGGACAAATATTTTGAGATTCATTATAGCAGAAATAAAAAACATTATAAGAACAGTTTGTTAGTTTCTAATCCACTGTATGATCCAGTCTTGCCATGAATCATAACTATCACTTTTTTCTGGGGCTTCATAGATAAAATACTGATTTTATTTATTTGTTAATTGTTTGGGGGCCACACCTGGTGGTGCTCAGGGGTTACTCCTGACTCTGCACTCAGGATTCACTCTGGTGGTACTAAGGGGACCATATGGGATGTCAGGGATCAAACCTGGGTTGGCCTAATGAAAGACAAGTGGCTTACCTGCTGTACCATCATTCTGGCCTCAAAATACTAAATTTTAATGGAGGATACATTCTCATGCTGAGGCAAAATATGTAGAAAAATGGAAAAATTCTCTCCCTTTCTCCTCACACAATAACATTCTAAACCTTTTTTCTGCTACTTATCCTTGTCCAGTTACTTCCCAAAATTGCTTCTGTGGGGTATATAATCATCTTTCTAAAAAAACATTGAAAAAAATGACATGCTGGGTACCGGTAAATTTTAGATTAATCACCTTTCAAAACAGTAAAAGTAGACTAGGACATGCTAAAATCCTGTTGTCTCAGTTACCAGAGAGACTTACCAGGAGAATCCATGGGATGGTCTTCTGATGTATCCATTTATCACTCATTTACATTATTTTGACAGTAGCATAGCGGTAGGGCGTTCGCCTTACAAGCGGCCAACATGGCCGACCCGAGTTCGATTCCTCTGCCCCTCTCAGAGAGCCCGGCAAGCTACCGAGAGTATTCGATACGCCAGACACAGTAACAACAAAGTCTCCAATGGAGACATTACTGGGCCCACTCGAGCAATTTGACGATCAACGGGAGGGCCTTTACCTTTACCTTTACCTTATTCTCTACATACAATTAAATCTATTATCAATTCACCTTAAATCATGGAGATTATGATAGATAATCTGAACTGGCCTGATTAAAACAGTTGTGAGATCTTAGTATCAGAGCTAAGACTTCCACCAAGAAGAAAATCTGCCTATAGACAACAGCTTCAGCTCATTCCTGAGTTCTAGCCTTCCCTTCCTGAGAGCCTGCCCTACAGATTTCAGACTTACAATCTAATATAAGCTACTTTCTGGCAACAATACAAATATGGATACAAAATGTATGCCTGTGTACATGAATGCGTGCACACTTGGACGGGTATATGTATGTGTATATGTACAGACATGCTATATGTATATGTATATATGTATATGTATATGTATATGTATATGTATATGTGTATGTATATGTCTGTAACCTTATACTTCTCTTGTCACTGAACTTGGTAGCAATGTGGTCTAAAAGTCAGATTCCCCACTGTATCATACTGCTGACTCTCTCAAACTTTTCTACAAATTCAACTTACTTTGGTTTTACATTCGAGAGAACCTCAGAAAAGATAAAATCAAAATTATAAGTTAAAGTGGCAAGAAGACTTGAGTTGAGTTTGTTAACCTAGAAAAGGACTAAGTGATTATGAAGCCAAGAATGTCACCTTTATTGGGAACCTCAAAGGCAGGAATGTCGGGAATGGACTCTGACCGCCTACAGATGTGAGTAATGAGGACTGTGCAAAGGTCTAGCCCTCCCCAGTGACTGCACCTCCATCCTATCCCAGGTACGCTCTACCTGCCAGGGTGGTTCTGAAAATCTTCAGGCTGAAATCAGGCATGTCACAGTCTTTCACAAAGTGGTTCACAGAGCTTCCTTGAGATTTACATTTCTTTTTATGTCCTGGAGCACAAAACTGTAGTCTATGCAGTACCGGTTCGGGGATCCCAAGGACCTACAACCCCAGAATCTCCTTTTAAGAAAGCTTCCACCCAGAGACTGGAGAAATAGTACAGCAGGTAAGGCACTTGCCTTGTCTTACATGCACCAACCAGGGTTCAATTCTGGGCATCCTACATGGTGCCTTGAACATTGCCAGGAGTAATTCCTGAGTGCAGAGCCAGGAGAAATCCCTTAGCATCACTAGGTGTGACCGAAAAAAAAAAAGAATGCTTTCACCCAGGGGCTGGAGAAATAGGGCATTTGCCTTCACACAGTTGATCCGAACTTGATCCCTGGCATCCCATATGGTACCCCAAGGACTGCAAGAAAGTTCTTATGTCTAGGATGATGTCTAGCTGCCATTCTGCCCTGCTCACCTCTTCTGATTCACTGAGGTGTCTCTGGAAATCCTCCACCACAACCATGTCTTCCTCGCCACTCTCGTGGTGATGCAGCTGCACCCAGGTACGCAGCTGCTCAGGCAGGATGCTCAGGAAATACTCCAGCACCAATAGCTCCAGGATCTGCTCCTTGGTGTGTACCTCAGGCATCAGTCACCAGCGGCAGAACTCCTAAAGCCAGCTCAGTGCCTCCCTCAGCCCGGACGTCTCATGGTAACACAACTGCCTGAAGTGCAGCCGGCAAATTCCATAGATGGGAGGGTGGTTCCTCTGGAGACTGCAGCTTTGCCCCCCACGTCTGGCTCCCTGGATTTTTCTGGATGGCCAGGCTTCCTTCCTGTTTCTGGAGAACAACCCTTCTGGGGACGAAGCCTGACATTTCCCTGCCTTGGGTGGCCATTGTGGGCCCAAAGAGAAGGCTATCCCAGTTGTAGTTTGACCTGTAATTTGTGTTTCAGGAGTTGTCTTGCAGAACTGGAGGTAAGAAGTAGGGGAGTGTCACCTATGAAAATTTTGAGAGAAAAATGACCGTCACTGAAAGTGTTCAACTCGATGTTGATGATAGGCCTTCAACAGATAAAGAGCAAAGTTCCAGGTAGGAGAATAACCAGGGCTGGAGCTATAGGTTCAATCCTTAGCACCACATATGGCCCCTGAGCCTGTCAAGAGTGATCCCTGAGCACAGACCCAGGGGTAAACCCTGGGTATTACAGGGTATGACCCCAAAACAAAACAAAGAAAAACAACCAGAGGCTGAGACTGAAAGGGTAGAGCATGTACTATGCTTCATGTTGAGTATTGAAAAAGAAAAGTATATTTAACTGACAACAAACCTAAGTTGAAAGTGTATACTCAAAGCTCTTCTATTTTTCCCCATTGTGATACAGATAGAGAAAACTTGGGACTAAAATTCTAGAAACAAAGCTAGAAGTCATATATACTCTTTCCCTGTTTGGAATCAGTCTTCTCCAACTTTTCTGTTTGAGTAGGGTAGGTTTGGGCCACACACAGCACTGCTTGGGGCTTACTCCTGGCTCTTCACTCAGGGGTCACTCCTGGTCAGCTCAGGGATAATATGAGGTGTTTGGGATCACTTGGGTTGGCCACGTGCAAGGCAAAAGACCTACCTGCTATACAATTGGTCTGGCTACTCCTTACAATTTCTCACAAACTCCTGCTCATCTGTCAAGCTCCAAAACAAATACCATTTTTCTCTTGAAGGTTTTCCTGACTGCACCCTGCAGGAGAGAACTGGCAGTTTCCCTCTTTGTTCTTCTAGCTGACCTCTATTTATTTTTCATTAATTTGGCAGGGGAAGACCCAAGCAGTGCTCAGGAGATTGTGGGGTGGGGGCATCTGTGATGATTCAGCACAGGGGCCCAAGTATGCAATAATGGGACCTGAAAAATAGTGCAGTTTGTAGGGGAATTGCCTTGCAGAAGGCTGATCCGAGTGATTCCAAGCACTGCAGATGATACCCCAAGCCCTGCCAGAAGAGACCCCTGAGTACAGAGCCAACATGAAACCCTGAACACTGCCACATGTGACCCAATAATAACAGTAACAAAAATATTTAGAAAGAAATACAACTCGTTTGTCCGGCAGTGCCAGGGATACTTGGGCCACCTAGAGGTGCTCAGGGGTCTATAGGGCTGTTGTGCCCTAACCATTGTACTATCTCCTAAGACCCCATATCTCTATTCCATTTTTAAGACTTTTTACTGAAGTGCTTTGATGTACAATACTGTTATTTATGATCTCTTATGCTCATAATTCCAACACAAGACACATCACCAACGTACCCACTTTCCCCCCCAAGGACCCCAATGCCTCTCTCTTCCAACTTCCCACGCCCCCTAAATTCAATTGGGTAGATCAGTTCTGGAGTAATTATCTTTTAGTTCATTATAATCCATCATTTCACACTCTGGAAACTGCAAGAAAATCACTGAATGAACATAACACAATGAAGCAAAAAAAAAAAAAGCCACACACCTTTTCTGCTCAACCACCTCTGCCAAAAAATGTTGCCTCAGAGAGTCCATGAGAATCTTTTCCACTCAAACTTCTACTAGGGTACCAGTTGTCTGCAGACTGCAGGGTTGTCACCCCCACCTCCTATCCCCAGCATTATGCAGGCCTCAAAGGGCAGGAGGGTTCCCAGACATCTTTGTCCAGATGTGCAGGTACATGGCACAGAGCCACCTCCTTGGTAAATGAATGAATGTGGTTTATTTAAGTGGTACTGAAGTGGAGCAAAACTATTTATTCAGGAAGGGCACTTGCCCTGTGTGTGGCCAACCCAGTTTGATTTATAGTACCACAAATGAACAGTGCCAAGAGAGATGCCCTAACAGACACTGGAGTAAGCTCTGATCACCACCAGGTGACCTCCCAGTGGGCACCTCAAGTGATAGAAGGCATCAATGCAATTCTTTCAATTCATCATGTCCCTAAGTACCCTGCTTAGCTACTTCTCTGCAGGCCTTAATTTCCTCTTTTTCTTTCTTTCTTTCTTTCTTTCTTTCTTTCTTTCTTTCTTTCTTTCTTTCTTTCTTTCTTTCTCTTTCTTTCTTTCTTTCTTTCTTTCTTTCTTTCTTTCTTTCTTTCTTTCTTTCTTTCTTTCTTTCCTGTTTTCCTTTCTTTCTCCCATTGCCAGGGATGAACCCAAGGTATCACACATGCAAGGAATGTGCTTTACTGCTGAGCCACCTCCCCCCTTCCACGCCCCCCCCCCCCGCTCCCCCCCTGCAAGGCTCCATTTCATTAAAAGACAAGGATGGACTTAAAAAAATTTTTTTTTATTTTGCTCCAAGATGCCACACGTGTAGAGAGTGAAGACCATTTTCCTATTTCCAGCGCTCAGCGAGTGATCTCATCTGCACGTTGGCATCTCCCAGGATGACTTTCCACCTTTGAAAGTGCCAGACCGCTCGGCCCACTTCTGCCGCTCTGCACTGTCTCCCGGCGCAAGGTTGAAACAGGAGTCACGCGTGGGGCCAGGCTTCTGCTGCGCCCGCTCACCTGACCACGTCTAACTGCGCATCGCTGTGCCTGTCAGGGCTGGCGGGAACCAGGGGACGCAGGGGTGGCTTGATAGCGGGCGGCTTCTCTGTGACCCCAGAGCAGAGCCTGAACAGGCCTGCAACCTGGGGGGTCTCCAGCCTGCGACCCCCGACCCCAGCAGCTTTTGGAGATGCTGCTGCCCAGTGACGGAGAATGTGCTGCCCTCCCTCCCTCCCCTACCCAGGTACGCTCACCGGGGTAGCCAGCAATGACTGCTACACACCTGACACCACCGCAGCTCGGACGCAAGGCCGGGCGGAACCGAGAAGGGTACCGTTTCCGGTCCCGTTTCCAGTCTTGCTTCCGGGGCCCCTTGCAGGGACCCCTCCCCCCTCCCGGAAGTGTCTCCGGAACGAGGGAGCGCGCTCCCGCCTGGGTACAGTGGCAGTTGCATGTGGGAACCACCACACCTCAACCGTTAACGCCAGGACGAGGAGTCAACCACTCTGTGTGCTGGCACCTGGCAGTGTCTCAGACTGTTCAGAGTCCGGGCGACCCAGGTACATCTTACAGCTCTGTTCCTCCCCCTCCTAGTGATCTCAACAAAGATAGACTTTGAGTCCGTTGGAAAAATATCGAGCCTAGTGTGTGCATCTCAGAGCTATGATCACGGTATGGGACTTCGTATGGACACTGCAGAGCAAAAGGCTTGCTTTATCTTGTGCAGTCAGTTACTATTACTATTACTATTACTACTACTACTACTACTACTACTACTACCACCATCATCGTCATCATCATTATCATCATCATCATCATCATCATCATCATCATCATCATCATACTATAGTGTGATGCCCAGACTGCTTTCACTCCATCTGAGTCTCCAAGAAGTGAATTTACTCAATCTCTGTAAAGAAAAAGGTCCAGCGCTCATTCCATAGATCTTTCCATCCTCTCATTCATCGATTTGCTCAAGTGAGCACCAGTAACGTCTCCATTCTGAGAATTGTTAATTTTTTGGCATATCGAATACACCATGGGGAGCTTGCAAGGCTCTGCTGAGCGGGTGGGATACTCTCTGTAGCTTGCTGGGGTCTCTGAGAGAGATGGAGGAATCAAACAGGGGTTGGCTGCATGCAAGGCAAATGTCATACCCGCTGTGCTATCGCTTCCCCAACCCTATTCCACGGATAGGGTTATTAAATGCTCCTGAAATAACTCAACACTCTAGGGAGGGCCAAGGAAGCAATGAAAATAGGGAACACATATGGGGACTGCATAATCTAGAGGCAAAGTTTCTAGTCTATTATCTCAGAGGGTATGACATCGCCACCTTGAAAAGTGATTTGCATATAGAAGCAGGATATTCACAAGACCCTCGTCCTCGTGCCTCTTGAGTGTCTCTGCATGAGCCCTTTGGAGATGCTGCTGCTCAGTGATGGAGAATGTGCTGCACGTGCACAGTATCTGGGCTGGAACCCAAGCACCACCAAATAGAAAGAAGGAAAGAGGAGAGGGGAGTGCTAAGGACAAGAAAAGAAAGAGGTATCAGAAAACTTGCTGCAGAATTTTTATATGCTTAAAAAAAGTATCTGGTACTTATCTTTGCCCACAGAGTATGCTGAGCAGCTTTATTTCTTTTCACCTTACTTAAACACCATGGTTTATAACGTTCCTCATAATGCACCTGTTACAGGCATTTGATATCCCAACCCCAATCCTACCACCACCATGACCTTCCATCAACCATTGTCCCCATTTTCCCCAACCAGCCCTCAAGCCTACTCCCATAGCAGGCCAAAATAATTTATTTTATATTGCATATTACCACTAAATGACTAATGGACTTACCAAAAACATACTTCAGTAAAGGAAAATTTGTGAAAATTGTTAGATCTCTTTTTTCCCGCTCTGTAATGTAGAATTTTGCACAAAGGAGACAGTAGTCTGATCCCGTTTGAAATTTTGGGATAATAGTCATATTGGTCAGGCAAAACTGTCAATTGAATATGATGTGGTCAGTTTCATTGTGGAGCTGTCCACCAGGAGACTCCCATGTCCAACGTTAAGAGTCGGCCTTCTGGAAATGTGAGTTACCATGGATGGTCTTGATCGACATGATGAACTCAGTCAGTCTCTCACCCTGTTTGTTCCATCCTAGGCCATGGATCCTGATGTGGAGTTCTTTGGCTGATCTTCTCAGTCCTATCTTGGCATTAAAATCACTGATAATGATCTTGTAGAAGGTGTGGTCTTCTTTATAGAACTTCTCCAGGTCCATGTAGAACTTCTCAGTTTCTTCTTCATCGTAGTTGGATGTTGGTATGCAGACAATGAGATAGAAACTGCCGGCAGTGAGCCACATCTATTCATCTTCAAAGTTTAAGAAGAGAACTCCCAGAACGACCACCAACTGGGAGCTCTTTGGCACTATTGCAGCAACATGGGAAGATGCCGTCATTGACAACATTGACGAAGAATATGACCGACTGGTTCAGCACCTCCATGATTGTGTGAGGAAAGCCAAAAGAGAGATAGCCATAAAAAGATGCCTGTCTTCGAAAACTCTTGAGCTCATTCGCCAACGTGACTTGGCACAAGCCTCGGGCAACCACAAACAAATGTCCGAGCTCACAAAGCAGTGCAGAGAAGTGATAAAGGAAGACCTCAAAAAGAGAAGAGCAGAAGTGCTTGTCAATGAGGCAGAAGCCGGGAAAAGCATTCCCAATACCCACCACCTGTTTTTCGCCAACTACAAGATCAAGATGACTGCCCTCTGACGTCCTGATGGATTTATCACATATTCCAGAAGGGCAATGGAGAAGATTATCCATGACTTCTACTCAGATCTCTTTGATAGCCACGTCCACCTGCCCACATACCAAATTCCGCAGGATGGGTATGTCGTTCTCAATGTTCTCCCTTCTGAAATCCATCATGCCATTTCGTCAGTAAAGAAGTGAATAGCACCAAGCCCAGACAAGGTCACACCTGAACACCTGAAGAATCTGCCGTCAGTACTCATCAATATACTGGCTCGGCTCTTCACACAATACCTGTCTGAATGCAAGGTTTCATCCCAAAGGAAAACCTGAAGAACTGTTCTACTGTACAAGAAGGGAGACATCCACCGACATTGGCAACTATCGCCCAATCTGCCTGTTGTCTGTTGTCTACAAGCTGTTTACTTGAGTCATCCTGAATAGGATTAGCAGAACACTAGATGAAGGACAACAATGTGAGCAAGCCGGGTTCCAAAATGGATTCAGCATGATCAACCATATCCACACATTAACCAAGTTCATTGAGGTTTCTCGGGAGTTCAAGATGCCATTCCATCTAATGTTCATTGATTTTAAAAAGGCCTTTGATTCTGTTGAGACTGAAGCAGTCATCAAAGCCCTAGCCATACAGGGCATTCAAACTCAATACATCAGGATATTCCATGAACTGTATTACAGATTCACTACCAGGATCTCACCATCCTACAAGGAAGCAATCATTGATGTCAAGAGAGGGGTTCGGCAGGGTGATACCATTTCACCAAAACTCTTCAGTGCCACCCTAGAGAATGTCATGCGATGACTGGAATGGGAAGGAATGGGAGTGGAGATAATTGGTTGACAAGTATACCACCTCCTCTTCGCTGATAACATCATTCTAATAACACCAAACATTAGCCAAGTGGC
Organism: Sorex fumeus; assembly: GCF_029834395.1. NCBI lineage: Eukaryota > Metazoa > Chordata > Mammalia > Eulipotyphla > Soricidae > Sorex > Sorex fumeus. The sequence goes on along the minus strand of NW_026606129.1, from coordinate 46,251,685 downwards.
ACAAATGCTGGCCGACTTCGATCATGAGTGTGAAAAGTTTGGACTGCAGCTGAATCTCACGAAGACAATATTCATGATAAACAGACTTGTTCCTGACGTTCCATAGCTCTCACAAACTAGTATCCCATATATATGGAACGAACATCTCCGAATGCAGCAGTTATGTGTACCTAGGTCGAGAACTCAACATGACGAATGACCTGATACCTGAGTTGCACAGGAGGAAGAGAGTGGCTTGGAATGCCTTCAAGAGCATCGAAGAAATAACTAAGAGGACAAAGAACCTCTGGCTCTGGGCACATCTCTTCGACTCCACCATTCTTCCTGCATGAACATATGCATCAAAGACCTGGGCCCTATGAAAACAGGATGAGAATGCTATTCGAGTCTTCTGAAGAGGAATCAAAAGAGCTATGCTTGGAGTATCACGTTTCACTCAAATGAGAGAGAGAATCCAGAGTTCCAACCTCCATTGATGGTCAAGAATCAGGGACGCTGTCTCGTTTGCTAAGATGTCAAAAATCAGATGGGCTGGACACAATGCGATTTGAAGATGACCGCTGGACTAGAGCCATTACCAACTGGATTCCATGGTACATCAAAAGATCGTGTGGCTGCCCACCTACGAGATGGTCAGACTTCATCAAGAACCTGAACGATCAGTTTGAGGCTCTTCGTGTTCCTGGATCGAGCAGACGCCATTGGGCTACACTAGCACGAGACAGGGACGAATGGAGATGTTACTAGCGCCTGCTCAAGCAAATCGATAAGTAATGGGACTTCAAGTGATCAAGTTATATTCCACCATCGGGACATTAAGTCCTTGTCTGAAGGTTTACTAAGCTGTTGCTGCTAGTTGAGCCTTCTGTGTTAATGTTTTAGTTAACCTAACTTATTTGGCTTCTTTAGTTAACCTAACTTATTTGGCCGCGCGACATCTTATTATGACATCTTATTATCTCATTCCTACTTTGGACAAACTCGCAGGCTACCAAATGTAGCCTGCCCACATGGCAGAGTCTGGCAAACTCCCTGTGGCGTACCCAATATGCCAAATACCAGTAACAATGATGGGTCTCATTCTCCTAAAGAGCCTTGAATATAATCTCAGGGCTAGGATGAAGGAGATGTTACTGGGGCCTGCTCGAGGCAATCGACGATTAACAGGATGATTTGTGATTTGTGATTTGTGATTTGGCTTCTACACTACATTCCTGTCCAATTTGGTGTGCTCCTAATGGGTTGTTAGTATTGTAAAGTTTGGAGTTGTCACTTGAGAAAATCCAGAATGTTCAACTGTATAGTGAGCTTACATGATGGTGCTGGTATGTGAGTGTGGCTACCAGCACGTCCAAAAGTACTGGGGGAGGGGTGGAGTTCATTCACCTCCATTTCAAGAATGCTGGAGTTTTAATTAAAAAAAAGAGTACCTGAAGTTTCGGGGCAGTTTGGCATCTCTGTGGAGCTCTGTCATGAGGTGGTGGAGTCCAGTGTAGGCATGGTAGCAGTTATTGGGGTGTGAATGCAGCTGTAAGGGTTTCGATTGCCCGGGAACTTGGCCTGCCCTCTTCCCAAGTTCACTGTGGAGAACTCCTCTGGGGACCACATGTTGGCCATTATTGGCTGTGAATGTCAGGTGCATCCAGGCCTTGAGTTTAGATTTCTCTATGACTGACACTGTGGGTCTGGGTTAAGTTCTAGTACTAGACTTGATCCTACTACCCCATAACTAACACCATGGGAAAGCTGACATTGCATCAACAACAATCCCTGAGGGAATACCACCCTGACTTTGGTTATGACTGAGCCATCCAGGTAGTCCAGATAACCATTACAACCTCCCTGTATTAATACCGGCTTAGGTGAGTGCCCCAGGACCCCACCTCCGTTTAAGTATGTAAAGGGTAGCCTAGCTATTGAAAGACATCATTAATGATGTAAGAAGATCTAAGTAGTTTGGGAGAAGATATTCCAGACCTTTCTGTGTATTCTTAAGTCCAAAAGGCCCCCAGGAATTCCCTTGTTACAGGTATCCTCACCCAAATAGGATTTAATATAGGGGGGAGGATGGTGAACATTCAGAGCACCATACTTAGTGGCTTAAGTATTTCTTATAGCTGACTAGTATCCCATATATATTGTGTACAAATAGTTTCTTAGGCCTCTTCTCTGTTGTCAGGCCCTTCAGCTCTTTCCAGACATTGGCTATGATGAATAGTGCTGCAGTAATCCTGGGTATCCATTATCTTTTTGAATCAGTATTTTTTCTCATTTCAATCAATTTATTTATTTATTTATTCAAAGTACTGTGATTTACAAAGCTATTGATAGTTGATTTTTTTGGCATATAATATAATATTTCAATACCAATCCCGCCACTAGTGTTAACTTCCCCCCATCAGTATTCCCATATTTCCTCCCACCCAACCCCCACCCTATTTCCGCCTGTAAACTTTAGATGCACACTATAAAGTTTTAGTTGCAGTTGCAGCTTAGATATCATGTCTTCAGTTTCACTGAGTCTGTGTTTTGAATATACGGTGAACAAGGCATTCCCCCTTTATTACAATACATTTCCTCATTTGGTATTCTATATACCATAGACAAGTGAGATCATCCTCTTTTTGTATTTCTTCTTCTGGCTTACATCATTCAACATATCTTCCAATTCCAACCATGTTGCAGCAAATTGCATTATTTAATTGTTCCTGGGGCTGCATAGTATTCCTTTGTCTGTCTATACCACATCATCATCTATTCATCACTTTATTGGACATCTGTGTTGACTCCATATCTTAGCTATTTTTATGGGAGTGCAGCAATGAGCAATGGTGTTCGTGTGTCCTTCTGTGAGTGATTTTATATCCTGTCTCTACCACTCATGAGGTGTGGCCCAAATGCCCCCATCCCGACTTAAAAATAAAAAAGAAGGGGCCAGGGAATGAGAGGTACACATAAGTTAGGGCACTTGCCTGGAACACGACTAATCTGAGTTAATCTCAAACATCACACATGGTTCCCTGATTCCTGGAAGCGGTGATCCCTGAGTGCCAGAGACAGAAGTAAGCCTTGGGAACCTCTGGGTATGACCATAACTCCAATAAAATAAGATAAATTTCACTTTTTTTCTATAAACCCAGGTTTTCTCACACTGCTACATGTTCACAGCTACCTTCCACAACCGTGATTCCCCTTCTTCCTCCTCCTCTCTCCCATAGATCATTCCCTAGGAATGTTTCTCACTTCTCCTTTTGCTTCCCCAAACACTGGTTCAAGCACTAATTGTCTCCTATCTGCTCTGTCACAGGAACTTTTTCTAAGTCTCTCTGTTTCTGTTTTATTCACTATTTTATTATTTTATTGTACCAAAGAGGAGGAAAGTAGGAGTAAAGGAGAGAAAGCACGGAGTATAAAAATACTGATATGATTCTCTACAAGTTAATCTTTATGTGCATAAACAAGTTTTACTCCCTTTTTAAAAGTAAGAGAGAGATTTAAAAAAATTTTTTTGATGAATTGGGGCCAGAGCGATAGTACAGCCGATAGGGGGTTTGCCTTGCACACGGACAACCTGGGTTCAGTCCCCGGCATCCCATATGGTCCCCCAAGCACCCAGAGGTGTAATTCCTGAGTGCAGAGCCAGGAGTAACCCCTGAGAATTGCTGGGTGTGATCCAAAAGGCAAAAAATTTATGAATTACTGTGAATTACAAAGTTACAAAGATATTTATGATTGATTTTCTGGCACCCATTGTTCCAACACCAATCCCTTAACCTGGGCCCATTATTCTCCACCAATGTCCCCAGTTTCTCTTCCGTCTCCCAACCTGCCTCTGTGCAGTCACTTTTCCCCCTCTCTCACTGTTCTAGTGTGTCCTTCCCTCACTTATCCCCGGTCCCTGTCCCAGTGCCAAGCCACGGAAGACCAGTTCTGCTCTTCATTTCTGTTGCCATTAAGCACTTGATATTGCCTATAAGGTCTTTACACCCCACATATGAAAGAAATAATTATTAGTGTGTTCCTCTTTCTCTGACTGATTTCACACATGATATTGTTCAGATACATCCTTTGCAGCAAATTGCATGAATTCATCTTTTCTGAAGGCTGAGTATTATTTCGTTGTGTAGATGTACCATCGTTTCTTTATCCATCAAGGGCATTTGGGTTGTTTCCATATTTTGGCTACTGTATATAGTGCTGCAGTTAACATAGGAGTGCAAGTGTCTTTTCTGATTTGAGGTATATTCCCAGGAATGCAATTGTGGGGTCAGATGGAATCTCAATTTCTAGTTTTCCTGAGGAATGTTGTCAATATTTTGTATTCCAAAAAGTTTGGACCAGTCGACATTCCCACAAGCAATGAATGAGGGTCCCTTTCCCCTTACATCCTCAGTAACAAGGGTCTTTGTTCTTTTTTTGATAAGTGAAAGTCTCTGTGCGGTGGTGTGGCATCTCCTTGTTGTTTTGTTTTGCCTTTCTTTGTTGTTTTGATTTGATTTGTAGTGTTGTTTTGATTTGATGATTAGTGATGTAGAGCATGTTTTCAAGTGCTTTTTGGTCATTTGTATTTCTTTTTTGAAGAAGTTGCTGTTCATCTTTTCTTCCCATTTCTTGATTGGGTTGGATTTTTTTCCTGTGGAGTACTACCAGTGCTTTTTTTTTCCTTTAAAACAATTATTTTTTACCCCAGGAAATTATAAACATGGGCAAGAGGACTGGTCCATGGTAGAAAGCTTATAATTAAGAAAGAGGGGGAGTGCAGTTAGGATAGATACGGGAACACTATGGCAATGATAGTTGGAAGTGATCATTAATGGACAAGAACTGAATGCCAGGGGCTGGAGCAATAGTACAGCAGATAGGGCATTTGCCTTGCACACAGACAACCCTGGGTTCGATTCCCAGCATCCCATATGGTCCCCTTAGCACCGCCAGGAGTAATTCCTGATTTCCAGGAATTACCTGAGAGCCAGGAACAACCCCTGTGCATCACCAGGTGTGACCCAAAAAGAAAAAAAAGAAGAACTGAATGCTGAAAGTAACTAAAGTGATAGCCTTTCAGTACCTGTATTGGAAACCACAATGCCCAGAAGTGAGAGAGAACAAAAGAGAAAGTGAGAGAGTAAATGAGAGAGAGAGAAAGAGAGAGGGAGAGAGAGAAGAAAGTGCCTGTCATAGAAGCAGGCTGGAGTTGGGGGTTGGCAGGAGGAAAACTGGGGATACTGGTGGTGAGAAATATACAGTGATGAATGATTGAGTGTTGGAACTTTGTATGACTGAAACTCAGTCATGAACAAATTTATAACTACAGTGCTTTCTATATCTTGGATATTAACCCTTTGTTGGATGAGTGGTGGGGCAAATAATTTTTCCTAGTCTGTGGGCTATATTTGTATTCTGATCATTATTTCTTTTGAGGTGCAGTAGCTTCTTAGTTAATGTAATTCCATTTGTTGATCTTTGCTTCTATTTGCTTAGTCAGTGGTATTTCATCCTAAAGATGTCTCTAGCTGAAATGTAATAGAGAGTTCTGCATATATTTTTTCTCTATATAATACATGAATTCAGGTTTGGGATCTAGGTCTTTAATCCATTTTGATTTGACTTTTGTGCACGGTGTTAGAAAGAGGTCTGAGTTCATAGTTTTGCATGTGGCTGACTGGTTTTCCCAACACCATTTATTGAAGAGGCTTTCCTTGCTCCACCTCATTGTTTTTTTTTGCTCCTTTATCGAAGATTAAGTGACATATACCTGAAGGTCTGTTTCTGGGTTTTCCATTCTATTCCATTTTATGAGGGTCTGTCCTTATTCCAGTACCACACTGTTTTAATAACTAGCACTTTATAGTACTCACGACTATAAAGTACTCATGAAAAGAACTATAAAGTACTCACTATATAATACTCACGATTGTGCCTCAGGAAACGCCTTCAAGAGTGTCAAAAAAGTTGTTAAGAGGACAAAGAGTCTCTAGCTCTGGGCATAGCTTTTAGACTCCACTGTTCTTCCTGCACTAACATAAGCGTCAGAGACCTGGGCCCTACGAAAACAGGATGAGAATGCTATTTGGGTCTCCCAAAGAGGAATCAAAAGAGCTATGCTTGGAGTATCACATTCACTCAAGTGAGAGAAGGAATCCGGAATTCCGACCTCCTTCGACGATTGAGGATCAGGTACACTGCCTTGTTTGCCAAGGTGTTGAAAATCACGTGGGCCGGACATATAATGCGATTTGGAGACGACCGCGGGACTAGAGCTGTTACCAACTGGATTCCATGGGACATCTGACCGCCTACCTACAAGATGGTCAGACTTCTTCATCAAGACGCTGAATGATCGGTTTGATGCTCTTTGTATTCCTGGAGCGAGCAGACATCATTGGGCTACACTAGCACGCAACACGCATGAATGGAGATATTACTGGCACCCGCTCAAGCAAATCAATGAGCAATGGGACGACAAGTGATGAAAGTGAAGTGAAGTGAAAGATTTTCAAAGTAATCTCTGATGATCTTTTGCATTTCTGTAGTATCTGTTGTGATAACCCTCTTCATTTCTGACTCAGTTAATTAAGGTTTTGTGTGTGTGTGTGTGTGTGTGTGTGTGTGTGTGTGTCTTGCCAGTGGCTTTATCAGCTCTTTTGGATTCTTTGTATTCCGAATAATTAATTTATGTTTTAATTTTTCTTAATGTTCTTCATCCTGCCTGCTTTGGGCTCCTTTTCTTGGTCAATTTCCAGTTCCTCAAGCTGTGCTGTAAGGTTCTTTATGTGGGCCCTTTCTTCCATCCTAATGAAAAGTTCATGGCTATAAACAATTGTTCTTAACACTAATTTTGCTCTATTACGTTCTGGTAGCTTGTGTCCTCATTGTTGTTTCTTTCAGGAATCTTTTGATTTCCTCTGTCACCCACTGGTTGTTCAGTGGTGAGCAGTTTAATTTCCAGGTGTTTGATTTCTCAGGTTCTGCTTGTGCTCACTTCAGCAGCACATATACTAGAATTGGAACTCAGTTTCTGTTTGTGGTTAACTTTTATATTCAGAGCATTATTGCCTGAAAAAATAATTGATATCATTTTTCTTTTCCTTCCTTCCTTCCTTCCTTCCTTCCTTCCTTCCTTCCATCCTTCCTTCCTTCCTTCCTTCCTTCCATCCTTCCTTCCTTCCTTCTTTCTCTTTCTTTCCCTCTCTCTTTCTTCCTCTTTCTTTCTTTCTTTCCTTCCCTCCTTCCCTCCCTCCCTCCCTCTCTCCCTCCCTCCCTTCCTTTTCTCCTTACCTACCTCTTTCTTTCTTTCTTTCTTTATTTCTTTCTTTCCTTTCTTTTCTTTTCTTTTCTTTCTTTTTTCTTTTCTTTTCATTCTTTCTTGCACACCTGACAATGCTCAGGGGTTACCCCTTGCTCTACACTTAGGAATCACTCCTGTAAGTGTTTAGAGGACCATATGGGATGCTGGAGATTAAACCCAGGTCAGCCATGTGCAAGGCAAACACCTTACCCACTGTACTATTGCCTTGGTCCCAGTTGAAATTTCAATGCTCTTGACTTTATGAAGGTATTTTTATGGTCTATCATATGATCCATCATGGAGCATGTCCCGTGTATTTTGGAGAAAAATGTGTATTCTATTTTTGGGGCTTTAAAAGCCATCTGTCCACATTTATTTATCCACCTGAATATCTATACCAAGTTCCTCTCTTCCATTTCTTCAAGTCCAGCAGTTCCTTGCTGACTTTTAATGGAGTTTGTCTCTCAAGTGGTGATAGAGTGGTGTCCAAATCTCCAGATACTATTGTGTTGTTATCAGTGGAAATGATAGAAATGGCCCTGTCTCATAACTTTTTAAATCCTGAAGTTGATGCTGCTGAGACCTTTCAGTGTTACTTTATTTCACCTACCAATTCTTTAGTTCTGTCATTTCTGCTTGTCGTTTTCTCATTTCTGCTCTCCTTCCCTGTGTTTTATTGGCCGCCCATTCACTGTTTCTCTGAGCTAAGGAGCCTTCCAGTGGAGTGATCTCAGGGTCAAGTTTAAAGAATGTTTCCCTCACACACAAAGCAGCACCATCTCTGCTGACAATTGGCCCTGCTCTAAGTAAAGGTCTGCTACTCTAAGCCAGTCAGGGTCCCCACCCCAACCAGATCAGGATCCTCTCTTGCACCCAGATTACGGTCCCATACCCTGAGGCAGCTGTTCCCCCTCCATATGATCCCACATTTAGACTTCACCTCCGTTGTCATCCTATGATCACTGGGCGCTAAAGATTGAGGAGGCCATCATTCTTTTCGACTATTTTGCTGAGAATTATCCGTGTTCTTTCTGGATATTTTTATTTTATAAATTAGTTCACAATATGTGATTGCATTTAATATTTGAACACCTGTTCCACCTCCATTACACCTTCCCACCACCATATTTCAGATGTTTCCATCCTGAACCCCAACCCTTGCCCCAAAGCAGAACCGAAATCATTTATTTTGTATTATGAAAAACTGCTGAAAGTGCTACACAAGCGTATCCTTAGAGGAAAGAGTGTGAAGATTAAGGGACCATTAAGCCCTTCTCTAAGAGATCACTAACATGTTATTAAAGGTTGAGCCTTGTGTGCTTATATATGTATATATATGCATATATATTTCAAAAATTATTTCTAAGATCGGTTGTCTCCTACTTTACACCCCATCAAATGTGGTGGCAGTACTCTTGGAGTATGGGTGGTGTGAGGTATGAATTCTTGCTTGGCTGCGAATGTGGCCACGTGGTCCAGAAATAGGTTCACTCATGGGTGAGGCTTGACCCGAGCATGTGGAGAGCAGCTGTGAGCATGTTGGTGGTTGAGTTCTGGAGATTTTCAGCTGCTGGAGCTGATTCCCTTGGTGTAGGGAGGGGGTCTCACCCGCCCCTCTCTGGGGGCTCCCCCCCAAAAAAGAAAAAAATGATATAGCCTGGTGCAGGGTCTGGTGGCATGGTTATCTATTCAGGTTCTTGATTCTCTTCAGGGAACCCCCTTCAGCGACCTTCGAATGGTGAGAAAGTGTCCAATGAGGGGGAATTGGGATGCTCTGCATTTGGGGACCATAAAGATCTCCTGCAGCTCCTCCCAGGGGAACAGCTGGGGCAGGAGGCTCATGGTTCTTCCTGATGCCATGAGGTCAGGGAAGGGGCTGCCTTTCAAAGAGCTGAACAAACTCCTTCCTTTCCCTGAGATCTGCCTCTTAGTAACTCCGACCCCAACCCCTAACACCGTAGACAAAACACTTCTTGAGAATTTAACATTATTTAATGGGGGAGAGTCTGGGATTAGGGTGGGTGTCGGCTGTTTTTGTGCCTCTATAGGGGCAGTGGTGCCCAACAGATCTTTAAGTTAGGGGTGGCTAGCATGAGGGGTAGAGGTAGGAGCACTCCCACGGAAAAGGGAGTTTTGTGATTCACTCTGAGCACTCTAAGAGGTGGGTCTGTTATAGGTGCACAGCAGCCAAAATGTCAGGGCTCTGTTTAGACAGCCTGCATTCGGTGCCTGTCCCCTTGTGCCTGAGTGCCTGGGGTTCCTGACCCTACACCAGAATCTTACAATGATACTTCTCTGCTTGGAAAGATTTTGCTAACAAGCAATTAGTGGTTCACAGCTGTTACTCGGGTTTCTGGTCTATGGGAGCTGCTCCTCTCTTAGATCCCTCACCGCTGTATAGCCTGGAACTGAAAGAGGTAGAGTGATATTTGTATCACTGACCCGGGTAGTGTTCGATGACTCCCCATTGCCAAGTAGTTCGGAGGTAGAGGCCAGGGGTGTGGGTCCGTCTTGGTGTCTCCTTATTTCCTCCTCCCCAGGATGCTACTGGTTTAGGGTGTTTTTGTTCTGGATTCCCCCTTGCCTCTTGCAAGGTTTGCAGGGTGGGGGGGGGACGACACCAATTAAACTTCATTGGTGGTGGCGGTAGAGGACTGGAGTTGTGTATGCCAAGAGGACAGGGATCTGGGGAGAGGGCGGGAGGCTCAGAGGGAGGGAGGGTCAGTGGTCCTGCTGGTACTAAAGGGGCCGGCTCCAGGAAGTTGGTCCTTGTGTGCACTGGTAGGCTCCTGGATGAGAGAGGGTGGAGCAAAGTGCCACAGCCTGAGAGCATCAAGTTCAAGGCCGAAAGCATCAAGTTTAAGAGCCAAAAGTTGTTAAAACAGGCATTGGCGAGAAGCCACCCAGGGGGGATCTACAGAGCATACCCCACACGGGGGTAAGAGTGCAGAGGAAGGAGTGGGCTGGCGGGGGAGGCTGGGCCAGAGGAACGGGAACGGGATCTCCGGGAGAGGCTGAGAACCGAACAGGAAGAATGAGGGAAAAACAGTCAAATGTTAAAGCCAAAAATGATCCATAAGACAGTGCGTGGTCTGGGGCTGCCGGGCCCCTTGCAATGTGACTTAACGTTGGTCCTGTAAGGAGTTGCACCAGTTGTTATTAATTGTGAGGTTACCCTCATCCTGGGTCCAGGTTCTGCAGAAAACAGGAAGGACAGAGACGGAGAGGAGCAAACAGGGACTGGAGGGTCTGCTAGCCTAGGGGGTGGAGAGGGCTGGGAAGGGAGGGCTGCGGAAACCTACCCCCCTTCCCACTATCTCCAGCCCTGACTTCCCAATCTGCCCCCAGACTCGCCCCCACGCCTGCCTTCCCATCTCTGTCCCTGTGCTTCCCCTCAGACCAGGCCAGCGCCACTCCTTCTTCAGTCAGAAAGAGGGGCAGGGACAGTCACCTTTGCAGTTGAATGTGTCTTCTCCTTTCCTTCCTCTTAGCTCTCAAGCGCTTTCTTCCTCTTAGCTCGGCCACAGTATTTTTGGAGTGCCACTTCCTGAAATCTAGGAATCCGGGAGAGTGGCATCTATTCATAAAGTTTGTGGCAGACACCAACGCAGGGCCCCATGCAGGGCACCTTGGGATGCTCTTCTCTGAGAGACTCAAAAATCAACAAGCAGGAGCAAAGGGTCAAAGATGCACAGAGGTCTGTTGCTTCCTTTCCAAAGTCCTTTCAGTGCCATCATCTTCTGGGAAGTTGAATTCCCCAGGTTGATGCAGGGGTGGGGGGGGAGGGCGGGTGGTCAGAGGTAGGCGGTTACCTCCCAGTGGAACCTGCTCTCTGCCAACTCTTTGTACTCTGACAAACCCAGAGCCATGAGTCCTGTCTTCTCACTATCTCTCATGACCACCTAGCGGGGAGCACCCATTGTCTCATCTCTGCCTGCTTCAGTGGCCAGAGTAGGGCAGAGCAGGATCAGAAAAGCGTCTCAACTTGTGACCGCCTTTCCCCCAGAACCTCTTCTGAGGGTCCTGCTTTCAGGGAAGGTCTGTGAAAGCAACAGCCATTCTCAGAGACCAGGACCCTGGCACTGCAGGGAACAGGTGGGAAAAGCAGAAACTCATCCCTCCGGATTGCTCCCCTTCTTCTTCTGGCTTTGACCTGCTGCTGAGAAAGAAATCAATGAGAGTTTAGGACCCGTTTCTTCCCTTCTCTCTCAGAAACTCAGACACTCATGACCTCATAACCGCAGAACTCCTGCACAAACATCAGTGGCTCATCGTTAGACATGATCAGTTGTTTTGTTTTGACACTTCCATTGACCTCCTGTATCCAACAGAGGGATTTTGAGGTTGACAGAATTTTAATGTTAACCAATGTGTGGGAGAGAACTAGACGTCACCATCACCACGTCTTGGAGTTCTCCCTGGCATAAACCCTTGACCACTTGAGGTCCCCCCAGGTTCCAACTTCTCTGGGAACTGGGCTGTTGCAGGGGAACCCAACGTTCTAAGCATAACATAGATTAATTGACTTTGATATGCCCATGGCCTATGGCTTGAGACTTGGGAAACAGACATCTTTCAGTGTCAGCAATACTTCAACCTTGCCTTTGCTCTAGAGCATCAAGGACAGTGCTCCAGCAGCTACTTCCTAGTCATTAACAATATCCTGCCTCCCTCCACCACCTACTCGTTAGTGTATGGAGGCATTCTCCATCAACCTCCATTTAACCACTGCCTTTCCTAATAAGCTCTGTCTTATGACTATGGGTCTTTGGCCTGTGTGGATGGCTATGTCTCAGCCATGCTGCAAGCATGAGTCTGAGCATCCACTGCCCAAGACCAATTTATGTCTCCTGGTTCCCAGAACCACTCAAACTCACTCAGGCACATGCCCTGGCTCCTACCTTTTGGTGTGCTTTCTTTTCATGGAAAGTCCAAAGAGTTTTTACTGCCAAGTATAAGATTAGGAAAAAAAAATTTTTAAGCACCCCCTGGAAAATGGGAGTGATGTCAGTTATTGACCATCACTGAGCCTAAACTCAGAATATTTGCAGTTCAAGTCATGACTAAGATGGTCAGAGTCCATATCATGAACACTAGCATCTTGGTAGCGAAGCTGCCTGAGGCAACCGAAGTGTGAGCATGTGGCTCTGGCTTATATAGTGTTGCCTGCATCACAAAGAATGGGAGAGCCCCACAGGGATCCACAGGGTCTGGTGCCCACTGTCCCCTCCCCTTCACCCAACTGATTCTCCCCTCTCTGTGGCCCTTGCTATAGGTTCCTCTGCTTTAATGGCCATCTTGTTTTCCAACCCCCCCCCCCCCCTCCTGTCATGGGCTTTATCCCAGAAACAGTCCTGCTGGTTCTGTCTGGAATCGGCTCTTTCCTGGGCCCTCTCGATTCTCTAAAGTGTTGTCTTAGCTCTCACCAACTCATTGCTTAGCTGAAATACCAATTGGGATTTGAGCAGATTTGACACTCAGGGATGTTCTTGCCTTCACATCATCCTTTGCACCCAACATGAACACAGGTCTTGACTTCAAGTTCTTCTGCACTCGGGGGTATGAACAGGAAAGAGTCCATTTTAGTTTTTGCTTTCAGTCCACCTTTAACATCTTTAACCGGCAGTGATGATTCAATAACAATGACCAAACTTAGTCCAGAAATGTAGTACAGTGTGTAGAGAATTTGTGTTGCGCTCAGTCAAGTTGGTTTTATTCCCTGGCACCCCACTTGGTCTCCCGAGCTTGCCAGGGATGATCCTTGAGTGTAGGAACAGCACTATTGCCTGAGTACTGCTGGCTACATCCCCAAAGAGAAAAAACAACCAAATCATTTTTAGTATTTTCAATTTTATTTATTTATTTATTTATTTATTATTTTTGGCTCACACCCGGCGTTGCACAGGGGTTACTCCTGGCTCATGCACTCAGGAATTACTCCTGGCGGTGCTCAGGGGACCATATGGGAATCAAAGCCGGGTCAGCCACATGTAAGGCAAACGCCCTACTCGCTGTACTATCGCTCCAGCCCCAGAATTTTCTATTTTAAAAAAGAAAATTAATGCAAGAAAGCCTCTCACCATCTCATAGGCTGTTTGATGCCCTTCTTTTTCTGAGGTTAGTGATGCTTAAACTCAAACTTTCAAGATATTCAGCTTCAGTTCCAAATGTAAAGCCTTCCCCCTCCTATCTCGATGTATGCTTTGGAATTTTTGTGACCAGGCATGGCTGGTCCCTCAGTCAGGATGAGACTCCTCCAGCCAATGGTTCTTGGGTTATGAGGGGTTGGAAGTCATAGCCGGGGAGTCTGGGGTCAGACATTGCTGCCTTCACATTTAGACCTTGCAAATACTCTGTACTCTACCACCTCCACCTGTGTTATGTCCTTGCCCAATAAGGAACTTTTACTAAAAAACAGATTAATGAGAGATTTTGTCATACATGTATCTTTAATTAAAAAATAATTGACATATATTGCTTTTATTTTTATTAATTTAGGGGGATGCGTTATGTTAGTGATGCTTAAAAAGTACACTTTGGTGATTGGAGGTTATTCTCATCAATATTTGGGGGACCATGTGATTTCAGGGATTGAACCAGTCACTCTCATGTGTTCCAGCTATTTGAGCTCTTCCCTGGCCTAAACATGTATTAGTAAATTTTATATTTCAGATTATTAAACTTATTTTGCTTTCACTAGTTTGTCTATTGCTTTTTTAATTTTTAAATTGAATATCTATGAGATAGACCATTACAAAGTTGTTCATGATTGGGTGTCAGTCATATGATGATCCAACACACATCCTCCACCACTGTACATTTCCCACCACGAATGTTCCTTGTTTCCCTCCCACTATCCCCAACATCACCACCCCCGTCCCCTGCTCCTCAGCTGACCTTTATGGCAGGCACTTTTCTTCTTTCTCTTTCTCCTTTTGTGCATTATGACTTGCAATACAGGTACTAAGAGGTCATCATATTTGTTCAGGGTATTCAGTATTTTTATGGGGAAGGTAAGGCTGGAGTAGCTTAGCTGGGTGGCAGCTTTGGGGTGTGTGTAACTACTGAGGGAGTTTGGGGGAGGTAGCCCATTCTGACCCTGAGAAAGCCTGTAGAGTTCAGTCACAAAACCTGCATACCCGAATTTTCAGCAGACTGTGTCTGTGAGGTCTGTCCCGACAGTGGTGTCTGGCTGGGGCTTTGCTGCAATTTTGGATTGTGGAAGCAAGCAGCTGCAAGGAGCTCTGCTTGGGCAGGCACCAGCCTTACCCACGCCCCTACAATTTACCCTGATCTGTTCAGCCTTGTATGCATCAACTGCGGCTCTTGATCTCTTTTGAGATTTATTTATGGATCTCTGAAGCAAGGCCGGTAAATGAGCTTGTATAGCACAGCCAGAGGTGGTTTGTGGGCATGACTCCCACATACCTAACTTTTGTCTATTTAATTTCTCAGGAAACTGGTTCCAAATTGTTGAGGTCTGACCAGAAGCACAGCGGCAATCTGGGGGGAATCAGGAAACCTGAAGGCACCATCAGCCTGCTGATGTACTCACCCCTTGGGTAGAGGATGACCTGCTGGTGGCACCACACCCCCTCTATTGCTGTCTTGCTTATTCATCCAGCCTGAGATTTTAGAGTGGTTAGGGGATTTACCCCGTACCTCAAAACTGACCATGCAGAAATGAGTCTTTGAACAGTGTCTATGTCCTGGACCTCACCTTATCTGAACCACAAAGTCCACTGCTCCGATTTGATCACTCCCAAACAGAATGGTGTGCATGCATCTTTGAGCAGTATATCTCATAGGAAATCAAAAGCAGAATGATTACTAGAATATAGAATTCACTGAAGAAAACAGACTAAAGGAGATTATGTCAAGATGAACCCCGCCTCTGATTTCTCGCTGACTCTCTCCCAATACTGAACTCTCTCTCAATACTGAAATATCGTCCTGGGCTGGAGATTTAACCAGTGCTACTAAGATGTATAAAAGCATGTTTTTTCCACTGTGTCTGTGAACTCAGCTTCTTGCATCTTCTGATCCTGAATACTTATATATCATTTCTTACCTGCCTTAGAAAACTTGCCCCAGTTATGGGAGTCAGTTAAGACATAAGATTTGGAGCTTCCTTCACTGTTCCACAGAAGAAGCCTATAGCAAACTCACCTCAGTCTCCATGTATCCACGGATCCACTTCTACTAACACTGAGAGCTGAAGAACCTTGGGGTTTATAACATTTCCATTTTTCTTTTGGAACAGCCGCACCATTTGCCCATGGCTGATGTACACTTTTCTAGAAGTGAAGCCAGCATGTATTGTAATTATGCTTGAAATACTCAGGTACCCAGATTACCTCAGAGACCAGTGTTCCTGGGACTTCAGCATCAACAATACAGGGAAAAAGGAGGCAAGGTCCTTGCTGAAGCCTCAAGCACACAGGGTTCTTTTTTCTATAATTTATTTCATTTTATAAGGTAGTTCACAATATTTGATTACATTTAATATTCGAACACCAGTTCCACCACCATTACACCTTCCCACTACCATATTTCAAATGTTTCCATCCTGAATCCCAATCCCTGTCTCAAAGCAGAACTGAAATAATATATTTTGTATTATTTGTTATGAAGGACTGGAGCGATAGCACAGCCGGTAGGGCATTTGCCTTGCATGCAGCCAACATGGCCGACCCAAGTTCTATTCCTCCGCCCCTCTCAGAGAGCCCAGCAAGCTACAGAGAGCATCTCGTCCACACGGCAAAGCCTGGCAAGCTCCCCGTGAGGTATTAGATATGCCAAACACAGTAACAAGTCTCAACAATGTTACGGGGCCCCCTCCAGCAAAAGCTATGAACAATGGGAGAACAGTAACAGTAACAGTATTTGTTATGAAAAATAGCTGAAAATGCTACAAAAAAAAGTATCCTTAGAGGAAAGTGTGTGAAGCTTGTTCTATTTCCGCAAGGGCCATTAAGACCTTCTATAAGATATCACTAACATGTTGTTAAAGGTCGAGCCTGGTGGGCTTTTGTATATATATTTGTAGCACTGTCCTCCCATTGTTCATCGATTTGCTCCAGTGGGACCCAGTAACATCTCCATTGTGAAACTTGTTGTTAACTGTGTTTGACATATCCGATACATCACAGATAGCTTGCCAGGCTTTGCCATGCAGGCGAGATACTCTCTGTAGCTTGCCGGGCTCTCCGAGAGGGGTGGAGGAATCGAACCCGGGTCGGCCTAGTCGGCCGCGTGCAAGGCAAACGCCCTACCCGCTGTGCTATTGCTCCAGCCCTGTAAGAAGAAGAAAAAAATATATATATATATTTCCCTCTAAGATTGGTTGCCTTCTACTTTGAACCCCAACAAATGTGGTGCAGTACTCTTGGAGTATGGGTAGGTTGTGTGGTATGAAGTGTCACATGGCTGCAAATGTGGCCACACAGTTCAGGAAAAGGTTCTCTGGTGGGTTAGGCTCAGTCTGCGTATGTGGATAGTGGCCTTGAGCATGGCAGCAGTTGAATCCTGGAGGTTTTTGGCTGCAGGAGCTGGGTCCTTTGGGCAGGGAGGGCTCTCACCAGCCCCCTTCTGATGTGCCCCGAGTGAAACAGCCTGGTGCAGTGACCGATGGCATGGTTATGGCAAGCGTCATATTATGCTCCCTTCCGGGAGAGAAGGACATGCAATCTGGATGGCGACTGATGACGAGATTATCTGCTACCAGCTAAAGTGAACACAGGGTTTTTGACAAAGATTTGTATACTTGTGGAAATAGAATTAATGCAGGGCTACACATATGCAGGGGGCTGGAGCGATAGCACAGCGGTAGGGCGTTCATCTTGCACGTGGCCGGCCCAGCCGACCTGGGTTTGATTCCTCCGCCCCTTTCAGAGAGCCTGGCAAGCTACTGAAAGTATCTTGCCCGCACAGCAAAGCCTGGCAAGCTTCCCCGTGAGGTATTTGATATGCCAAAGACAGTAACAACAAGTCTCACAATGGAGATGTTACTGGGCCCACTTGAGCAATTCCATGAACAATAGGAGGACAGTGTTACAATGCAGTGCTACACATATGCAAGGCAAGTGTTTCTTTACTGAAGTATACAGTGAAGGTACAGCTCTCAAAGTAGAATCTATTAAGCAATTAAAAGACAGGAAGTGACTCAGGAGACAGAACAAAGCAGTGTCCTTTTTGTAGTTGGGTACAGTTTTAAAGGGAGTTGGTTTTGGTTTATGGCCCTGCACAATTGTGCTCAGTCCTCATACCTGGCTCTGTGCTCACACCTGATACTGTTAGGGATCAATAGGGTGAGCTACATGCAAGGCAAGGGTTTTACTGTTTCTGCTATCTCTCCAACCCCGGGTAGAGCATTTAAATGATCATTTTTGATTATGTGAAAGGCAGGGAGTGGCTTATAAGTTTGCTGAGAACAGGAAGAAGTTTCCTCAGGAACCAGGGTTCCACCCCTTTTAGTTTCTTCTAAGGCTCATCTTGGGGTTATTATAGTTCTTGTATACTATCATGGCATTGGTCAGCATATCAATTTACTACTCTTTTACAGTCACAAGACCTGCAACTGTCTTATTGGTATTTTTACACCAGATGGAGTCATCAAAACTAAATTAAAAATAGGATATTTGGGAGAGATAGTACAGCAGGTCAGGCATTAGCTGTGTACATTGTTGACCCTGGTTTGATTCCTGGCACCCTGTATGTTCCCCTGATTACCACCAGAAGTGATCTTTGAGAGCAGAGCCAGAAAAACTCCTCAGTACAGCAGGGTGTATCCCTAATAGGACATTTAGTGGGATATTAAATGAGCATGCATAAGAGGATGGATGTGAGATCCTAGGACAGAGGAGTCACCCATCCCATGTAAAGTGATTTTCTATAAATAGTCTTTAATTCTTAATACATTTTTCTTCTTTTCTTTTTGTCTCTTGGTGTTTGGGTCACACCCAGTATGCTCAGGGCAAACTCCCAGCTCTTCGCTCAGGGATCACTCCTGGCAAGTTCAGAGAACCATAGGCGGTGCCGGGGAGTGAACCCAGGTCGGCCATGGGCAAGGCAAATTACCTGCTGAACTATCGCTCTGTGGTGAGCGGGCTCTTGGGTACATAGCTTTCGCAAGACATTGCCTATAAAATATCTACAGGGTTAAGAGAGGCATTTTACAAGAACAGGATGGTTTGCCAACAGAAACTAAAAAACAGCTCGTGACATCCTTGATGTCAGCCTGTGGTTTAACGAGTAGCCTTCTGAAAAGCCCCTGTTAGTCTGTTATCTCCCCCATCTGTTCCATGACTACCCTTATCTGCCTTTGTCCCAAAGCTATGAGGAACAAAGCTTAAGCTCCACGTATATAAGTGTTGTTGAACTTACAATAAAGCAGCTTCAGCTCACTATACTCTAATCCTGCTGTCTGTCTCTTTCTTTCACTCTCGCACCCTCTTCCTGTTACCCAGTTTTCTAGTCCAGCGGGACGGGACATCGCTCCGGCTCTTCTTTAATACATTTCTCTCAAAACCTCAAGGAGATGTTTTTTGTGAATTATTACCCTCACTCCCTTTCCTAACCCACCCCCGCAGCAAAACTATCCTTTCATAATTACTGATTAAAAGCGGATAAGTCATACTCAATTTAGTCAGTTGAATTTTGTTTTTAACAGGAAAAAAACAAAACAAAAACAAAAAGCCAGGCGGCCCGTGGTATGGGAATGATCACGGGATGGGGGTGTTGGGGTGGAGAGGAGGATGGAAGATGATTTTCCTGGAATATCAGGGATCCCTTCGCATGTGGCCACCCTCCTGCCTAGCCGCCCTCTCAGTCCAAACTTAGCATGTAGATCTTGCTAGGTCCACTGGGGGCCCTAGGTTTGGATTCTATTCTTCCCTGTGAGGTGAGACCACCCCCCTGGCACAAACAGACACACAGAGACACACAGAGACACACAGAGACACACACACACACACACACACACACACACACACACACACACACACACACACACACACACACACACACACACACACACACACACACACACACACACACACACACAGAGTAGAGGCCCACAGCTGACTTGCAGGGCTCAGCCCTGGACTTCCCAGGGGAGGAAAGCCGAGACGTTGGCCCTCCCGGGTTCCTAGAGAGGCCGCCGAGGCTGGGGCGGCGCCGCGCGTGCGCGATGCGGCCGGCGGAGGTTAAGGGCGGGCGGTGGGCGTGAGGCCCGGCGCGGCGGCCGGAGGTCCGAGTGTCCGGTGTCCGCGCGAGTCGGTGAGCGGCGCGGCGGGATGCTGGCGGGGCTGGGGGCGGCGGGGCGGCCCAGGGGCGCTGAGGGATCGGGGCGCAGGGCGCGCCGGGGCGGCGGCGGCCGGGCCCGGAGGCAGCGCCGGGCGCGAGGGGGCAGAGCCGGGGCTCGGGGGGGCGGCGGCTGCGAGCGCCGCTGGGACCTGCGGGGCCGCCCCGGGGCGCCCAGGTGGGGCCCAGGGAACGCGCTGCAGCCTCTGCCTTATCGCCGTCGTTAGGCGAACAAAGAGACTAATTAGGGACGATCAGATAGGTAGACGCCCCCCGGTGAGTGTGAGAAAAAAGTAAAAGTAACTGCGAAGGTGGAGATTTTTGTATGCGGGATACCTGGCTTTGAAATATTTGCATGCTGATTTAGATTCGAACGCACATTTTATGCAAACCAGGGTTTTCCTGCTTCTTAAACACACGCACACACACACACACACACACACACACACGCGCGCGCGCGCGCGCGCACGTACGCACGCACACGCACATACCCCCCTTTTAGGGGTTGGACAGTCCAGCGGGCGGGGCTTATGCCTTGCTTGCTTCTGACCTGGGTGGCATGGGTTCGATCCTCAGCACCCCTTATGGTCCTCTGAGTCCGGGCCCATATGGCCCAAACAAAACAAAAGCCCAAACCTTTTAAAGTACTGGGTTAAAATTACCTGTTTACTTCAAGACACAAAACCTTTCCATTTTCATCACTTAAAAGCATAATTTGGTGGCGTTTAAGTATATTGACATTATTACCTAATTAAAAAAAATATTTTTGCCTTTTGGGCCACACCGTTGGTGCCCTGGGCTTACTCCTGACTCCGTGCTCAGGGTTCTTCCCTGGTGGTGCTCAGAGGGATCATATGGGGTACTGGAGATCAAACCCAGGCCTGTTGCATGCAAAGCATGCGCCCTAACCTCTGACCTCTATATTGTTACTTTTTGAAGATTTATCTTTAACTTGTGGAATGCCTCTCTTCTCCGAAATCGTTTAGAATTTGTGGGCCAGAAAGGTATAGCTCTGAGGACTGGAGTGATGCCTCGCATTGGGGAATCTTGACTTTTATTCCTCATACAGAATATGGGGAATATTTGCTTGCTCCTCCCTGAGTCACACCTCCAGCACCTTTACACCTGGCACCAGACCAAACCAAGCAAAAAAAAAAAATTTATGCTAACATTAGAACACTATGCAAGTATATACCTTGATCCCCACCCCCCCACCCCCCGCCAGCTCCATATAGGCTACATGAAGATTTACATGTGTAATGCGTGGTATTTGTGAAGAAAAGGACACATTTTGTTTTTTTTTCTAGTGGTTGTCTCTGCTTTCAAAATGAAAAGAGTACAAGGAATAGTCTTTAATCATAGGGTTCAGCTCTAACCTTTGAAGCCAATTCCACTGTCCT
This sequence comes from Sorex fumeus, assembly GCF_029834395.1. Lineage (NCBI taxonomy): Eukaryota > Metazoa > Chordata > Mammalia > Eulipotyphla > Soricidae > Sorex > Sorex fumeus. The sequence continues at coordinate 46,230,697 of NW_026606129.1, read as the reverse complement.
TATATAGACCTGAGAAATCAAGAATATTTTTCCTAAGTTGAGAGTGATGGCCAGGAAAGAGCATCATCCTGTTTCCATCTGTCTGTAGTTGAAAACTGAAAACCCACCAATACTGGCTGGTTATTTTGTGAGAAAATGTCAGCTCGTCTGTGTTAGGGCACGGATCGAGATTTCCCTTTAACAACAAAGAAACTCCAGAGACTGCAAACAGCAAGCAGGGTTTATTGTAAGACTGGCTAGCCAGGGTCGAGCTGCCTACGTGGACACGCATGTCCAGCAGGTTAGGAAAGACCCCGAGCTTCTCCAAAGGAGATCTTATATAGGCCTTCACCGGCCATTACAGCAGAGCACGTGCATTTCATAGCCAATAGATTTGTAACAGCACATACTTTACTAACCAATCCATTTAAAAGTGCATCACTCCTTAGCCTATAGTTTAAAGGTCAGCATTTGTGTCAGTGCTTAAGAACGTCCTGGTTTTTAGGGCAGTCCTGGGTCTTGTGACATGGGTCATGTGAGAGACATCTGGTTATCTGGTCTGACCCTCACCCTTCTCGGGACTTGCAACTTGGGGCACCTGTATCGGAGCACCTGTATCGGAGTTCCTTGCTCAGGGACAGAAAAACAATTATTTTGCAATAATTGTTCCTCTAAAGAGGATCTGAAAAAGCTATCTAGATCTGTTCCTCACAGTCTGGCTGTTTAGGAGGTGATGATGAGTCTGTTCCTACGTGTTCTGTTAATGCTGAAGAAAGGCAGACAAATTTGGTTTTCTAAAGCAATCACCCTTTACTGCAGGATGAAAGTAGGAGAATGTTTTGAAGCTAATCTTCAGCATGTACTTAAAAGGAAATCTGTCACCATTAAGTTTTCTGTGGCTCATGGAAGTATTGCTATGGAAGCATTCTGTGATGGCAGAGACTTGGCTGAGAGTGAAATCACATACACTTCACCTGATTTTGCGGAGTTTGTAGGTGAGAATAAGAGATATTTAATGAAGATTCTCAAAGGAAAACAAACTAAGCTTCACTTAGTTTGAAAGATGAAGCTGCAAAGAGAAAAGGAGCACAGTGTCCCTGAAAATTCTCAGGAAATTTCTGGAACTTCCCTGCTCAATTAAATCCATTTTCATTCTGGAGGGCATCCAGGGTTAGGTAGGAAGTGCTGGGAAAGAACACCGCCTTCAGCTCAGGCTGCTCCCCAGCCCCAGGGACTCACAGTTATGATATACTTAGTAAGTTGATTTAGTGAAGCTTTCCTTTTGTCCTCTGTAAATTCAGAGCTGGGAGGAGAGGATGCCTGCTCTTTTATTTGTTTGTTTCTTTTTGGGTCACACCCGGCATTGTTTAGGGGTTACTCCTGGCTCATGCACTCAGGAATTACTCCTGGTGGTGCTCGAGGAACCATATGGGATGCTGGGAATCGAACCCGGGTCGGCCTCATGCAAGGCAAACAACCTATCCGCTGTGCTATCGCTCCAACCTTGAGGATGCCTGCTCTTAATAGGGTAGTTCAGCTCACTGGTCCCTGTCTTTCCTCTGCCCCCCCCCCCCCGCCGCCATTGGTGTTATTCGCAGTGGTGCTCAGAGGCTACCCTAGCTCCCTGCTCCCGAATCATTCCCTATGGGGCTAGGCCCAGCGTCCATCAGTTTGCTCTGGGGTTTCATTCAGGAAAATTTGAATGGCTTAGGAGTTTTTTAGCTTTGACCTTGTAAAGTTTCGCTTCATTTCTTTCTTTCCTCCCCCACACCCCCTTCCCCATACCCAGTGGTGCTCAGGTGCTCAGGGCTTATTCCTGGCTCTGTGCTTAGGGATCACTCCTGGCAGTGCTCAGGGGACCTATCCTGGGTGCTGGGGATCAACCAGGTTGAGCATGTGCAAGATAAGCACCTTACCTGCTTTATTCTCTCTCTCCAGCCCCAAACTTTCCTTTGATTGGAGGTCTTGAAATCCTCTGCAATATTTATAGGCGATGTTCTTATCTTTCTGTCTGCTCGTTCTTGACAAATACTGCTCTTATCTCTTTGAACATTTATGCAGCAGCAGCAGTTCCAGGCAGATCAGTTCAGAGGCTTATTTTTGGTGGTAATTTCACTGTGGGTTTCAGTTTCCGAAGATAGATCAGATGCCCTTTATGTTATGTTTATTTCTTCCCTTCCCAATATTTCTGTGTGGCCTGAGTCTGTTTTCTTTAGGTTTTGGGCTACACCCAGCTGTGCTCTGGGGTTTTTCCTGGCCCTTTGTTGAGGAGGGAGCCCTAACAGTGCTCAGGAGGCCATCTGTGATGCTGGGCTGTTTGGATCAGGGCCAGCAGGATGCAAGGTCTTGACTATCTTGTACTATCTCTCACCCCAAAATTCTTTTCTGTAACCCCACTAGGCTTTCCTTCACCCTTCGCATCATTCTAATTCTTCTCATACTTTCATTTTCTGTTTCATTCTTGGTTTTGGGGACATCTTCTGCAGGTCCTAGGATGGGCGTCTCTTCCCGGCTTGTTGCTTGTTACTTGAGGAGGGCCTTGCGTGGGGGTGGGGCTCATTTCCCAGTGTTGCTGGAAGGGGTGGGGGGTGGGGCAGACTTGTCGGGGCTAATGGGCCCTTTTGAATGGGAAGCGGTTGCTCCAGCCAGTCAGGCAGTGTCCCCCACGCTTCATTTCCTTTCACCTTTCCAGTCTGTTCTCCAGTTTTTGTTTTGGGCCAGGGCTGTTTTAGAGCTGGGGCCTTTCCTGGTGGTGCTGGGAATGGAACACAGGGCACACTTCACATGTGCAAGGTGAGGGCCCTCCCAGTGAGCTGCAGCCCCACCCCTTTTGGACCCTGAAAGCCTCGGCTTTCAGCTTCCTCCTGAGCATTTGACTCTGCTGCTCATTTGTTTTACCTGCAGGAACCCGGCAAGGCTGGGACCTGCCCCTGGGACCCGCCCCCCCTTTGGTGTGAAGGCGGCCCTTCTCCCTGGGGCTGTGTCGTCTTGCCTCACTCCCACTCTGTAGGTCTTCACTTTACTCTGTTTTCTCTCATTTTCCTTAGTTTCCGGTTTTGTTTCTCCCCCCATCCTCTCTTTTTGAAGACCACACTCAGGAGGGTTCAGGGGCTCTTCCTGGCTCTGTGCTCAGGAGGGACTCCCCCACCCCCCACCCCCTGCCCCGGATCGTCTCAGGGACCATCTGGGGTACTTGGGGTTGAACTCCTGTCAGCCGTTTGCCAGATAAGTACCTTGGCTCCTTTCCTGTCTGTCTCCGGCCTCCCCTCCCCTTCCCCATCCCTTCTCCCCTCATCCCTCCCTGTTCACTGCCCAAACTCCAGCAGCTTCTTCAGCAGGCTTGATCTCTGCTGAGTTCTTTCCTCAGCTCAGCCTGGCCCTGGGATCAGGATCCTCCTTTTCTGGAAAACAGGTTAAGCCAGTTTCCTGGACAGCCTGGGAGATGGGGAGCAGGTATTGATTTCTCAGAACGTGGGAGGCGTGGGAGGCGGTGAGCTCAGCATTCATGCTTCTTCCCACACCCCCTTTTGCCTTCTCGCTGGTTTCTGTGGTGGTCCAGGGATTGCGCACGCCTGGTTGTGCTACCCCCACTCCCGGCCGTGCTCCCTGGGGTCACTCCCTTCATGGGGGTGCTCACGCTGTTCGCTACAGAGCTTCATAGTGACCGCTCATTTCCCTCCTGGTGCTCCCACACCCTTGGTTGCTGTGCACCAGGGATTGCGTCATGGTGGCACTGGGGGTGGGGGGATGGGCTCCCATGCCCACGCGGCAGAGCCCACGACAGCGCATGTGGGCACATAGGTCGGTGCTGGGGATGGATCTCACAGCCTTTAGACTGAATGGCAGGCACTTTACCATCAGTCCTTATCTATTGCTTTGTGTTTATTTCTTACTGGGGAGGTCTTTCAAATGATGCTTGGGAGTTCTCAGGGTCCCACTGGTGATTCTTGGCTATCTGAACTGGTGGTTCAGTAGTCTGAGCCTGCGGGTCTGAGGATTTGGTGCTGAATGGGTCCTGCAGTGCCAGGGATACCCAGACCATCCCTTTTTGTTGCCGAGGTCCTTAGGGCCACACCCAGCAATACTCGGGGACATTGTGTTGCCGGGAATTGAACCTGTGTTGGATGCATACCAGTGCCCTCACCACTGTACTGTCTCCCTATCCCTTTGTCCCTTTTTTTTTTTTTAAATTGAAGGTGGTGGTTGGGCCACACCTGGCTGTGCTCAGGACTTCTGGCTTTTTGCTCATGAATCAGCTCCTGATGGGACTTGGGGTACCGTATAAGGATGCTGGGTATGTGTGCAAGGCATTTGTGTGCAAGGCAAGTGCCCTTACCTGGACTCTCTTTCCTGCCCCTCTTTTTTTTCTTTTAAACACAGAATTATTGATCATTTTGCTATTACACCAGTTCAAGGAGTATAGATAAAACAGGAAGGAGGAGGACAGGTAGAGGAGATAATGAGTGAAAACACGTAGGAAGACTCTTATAAGAGTTTTGCTTGTGTGTGTACATTCTTGCTTTAAAATACAAATTTTTTTTTCGTAGCTGTAATTCTGCAAATATGGCTGTTTGGGGGAGGGCACACCCAGCCATGCTCAGGAGACCATGTGGTACCAGGGATTGAATTGGGGTCGACCCCCTGCAAGGCAAACACTTTATCACTATTCTCCTGTCCCTAATTTTGAAAACATTTTGTTGTGGGGGCTCACCCAGTAGTGCTTGGGGGCTGCTCTGGGCTCTGTGTGCTCGAGCTGCTCCCTTCAGTGTCCAGGGGACCATGTCATGCTGATTTTTGAACCAGGTCTGTGACAGTGTATGCTCAGCCTTCTGAATTCTCTCTCTGGCCCCCAAGTTTTTTGTTTACTTCTTTGGGGAGCCACATTTGACAGTCCTAGGGAGCTACTCGTACTCCTGGCTCCCTGCTTGGTGGGTTGCTTCTGACGGTGTTTGGGGATCCGTGCAGTGCAGCCAGGTTTCTTTCATTTTTTGGTTTTTGGGCCACACCCAGTAGTGCTCAAGCCCTACTCCTGGCTCTGTGCTCCCTGGTGGGGCTTTAGTGGGTGGGTGGGGGCAGATGAAGTGCCAGGAATCAAATTTGCGTCGGCTGTGTGCAAGGCAAGTGCCCTGCCCATTGTGCTATCTCTTTGTCCCTGCAACCATAGTTTCTGTTGACCAAATGAAGGCATGCAGAGTTTATGTGCAAAGCCTGAGCTCAGCCCATTGTGCTCCCTCTCTCATCCCAAACTATGTGAATTTATTCTGGGAAATTTGGAAAAGACGGAACGCATAAAGAGGAAAGTAACAGTAATTTCAAAAACTTAGGAGTAAGCTCTCTTATATTTTTGCATATTTGCATTAATCATTTTCTACATGTACTCTAGGAATAAAAAAGAAATAGTCTGTGTATGTAGTGTTAAAAAATCCCGGGGCCCTGGAAGATGGCTTTTGCTTTTAGAACTTGCCTTTCAAAACACAAGGCCCAGAATTCAGTCCTTGGTCCCACATCTTGGGGATCCCACCTAGTCAAGAGGCGGGGGGAGGGGGGAAAATCAAGTCACGGTAGTTTTAAAGTGTCATTCCCAACTTTATGCCCACAACTAGAGTTTCTGTTGTCAGTTTCTGCAGAACTCTAAAATGAACAATTATTTGGTTTCCAGGGAGTTACAATTTTGGCACAAAGCCCAGGGCAAAGCCAGAGTGTCCTGTGCAGGGGATTTGTACTGGAGTGTGTATTTACTTTCTTGAGAATGTTAACCTGAATTACATATGTTATTGTAGTTCATTATGAGTAGTTGAAGGTCAGAGTCTTGACAGTTCACTGGGATTTATCATATCTTCTCTATTCCCGAAGAAATCCTTGTTTTCAGTGGGTCTGATTCTAAAATTCAGCAGCTTCGGTTTTTAGTCGTCAGCACAGTAGAAAGAGTTCATTGTCAGCACTTTTTATCGGTGCATAGTCAGCAAAAAAATTATAGTTTATAAAAGGGATGTTCAGTTCACAAATGGCCTCAACATTGCTAAGTGTTTATAAGTGTTTACATTATGAATCCTTCCTGGCCATTTTTTTGGGAGGGGGGGTCAAACTGGCAGTGTTCACATCTTACTCCTGCCTCTGTGCTCAGGGATTACTCCTTGCTGGCTCTGGGAACTATATGTGATCCCAGGGCTCAAACCTGGGCTGTCCACATGGAAGGCAAATTCCTTACCCTTTGTACTATCTCTCTGGCCCCTCTAGGCTGCTTTTAGTTCCTTTGCAGATGTCTATGGTATATGTCACACACCCAGATACTTATTATACACGTATGATCATAGTTTTTTCTGCAGTTCTACCTTGGATTTCTTTTTCTTTTCTTTTCTTTTCTTTCTTTCTTTCTTTCTTTCTTTCTTTCTTTCTTTCCTTTTCTTTTTTTTTTAACAGCATTGAGCCCATGTCCTCGTTCATGCAAGGCAATTACTCTACCACTGAGCTGTATCCTTGGACTCTAGCATGGCCTTTTCCACTTAACAGATCAGAGCAGGACAGCTTTTCCTGTTTTGCAGGGAGACTTAAGACTGGCTTTGAAGCGAAAACGTTTCCTTGTGAAGAGATAAAAAGCTCTCCTGCTGGCCCAAAGGACTACTCCCACAGGAGCCCCAGGCTCAGTCTCGGGCACTGCCCGGTCCCCCAAGCACTGCTGGAAGTGATTTCAGGTACTGCTGAGTGCGAGCCCATGCTACTGCCACTCTTCCCCCAGAAAGGGCCCTCACAAGCTTGTGCCTTAGGTGGGGGACTAGTTTTCCCTCCCTCATGCTTAATCTAACTGCCCATGATCTGCTTAGATGAAGTTTTTCTTCCTACTAGTTTTGTTTATTTGTTTTTGGGCTACATCAGCTGTGCTCAGTGCTTCCTCCTGGCTCTGTGCTCAGGGAACACTAATGATGGGGCTCAGGGGACCACCTGGGATACCAGGGATGGGACCTGTATTGGCTCTCTGCAAGGCAAATGTCCTGCCTTCTGTATTGTCTCTCCAGCCCCCATCGCAGATATTTTTGGCTGCCATGCTCAGAGCCCTCCCCCCCCCATTGTGTGTTTCAGACCTCTTAAGTGAGGGGGCAGTGCTTCTTACAGTAGCTTGTAGTGTGGTGCTGTCACCTGCTTCTCCTGTATCAGATTGACTGTGAAGTGGTCACAAAGGGTCACAAGTATGTCCCACTGGTGGTCAGCTTCATCGTCCAGTGATCAGGGAAGCAATTATGTTGATACTCAGGGGTCTAGTGCAGTCTAAATGTTGTGTGGCATTGTATCCTATACATGCTCTACTTTTATTTAGCATTGCTGTTGTGAGTATGTTATTTCTAATACTGTGGTATGGTAAATACTCATGTAAAATATCACTGTCACTGTCCTCCCATTGTTCATCAGTTTACTCAAGCGGGCCCAGTAACGTCCCCATTGTGAGACTTGTTGTAACGGTGTTTGGCATATCGAATATGTCATGGGGAGCTTGCCAGGCTTTGCCGTGTGGGCGAGATATTCTAGGTAGCTTTCCGGACTCTTCGATAGGGGTAGAGGAATTGAACCCGGCTCAGCTGGGCCGTCCGCATGCAAGGCAAACGCCCTACCGCTGTGCTTTCACTCTGGCCAATGTAAAATATATGGTTTTAAATTTTGCATTCTTAGAAGTGAAATTCCTGGCACATAATAGGACTTATTTGCTGCAAATGTTCATTTTGCCGTTCTGTTCCTGATGAGTGTATACATTTACCCTTCTGTCAGTGGTTTACTTTTGAGTGTTTTAGATAAGAGATTTTAAATTACCTGGTTCATATGTCACTCCTTTTCTTTTTTTTTTTTCCTTTTTTGGTCATACCCAGCAATGCTCAGGGGTTACTCCTGGCTCTGCACTCAGGAATTACTCCTGGTGGTGCTTGGGATCCATATGGGACGCCAGGGATCGAACCCGGGTCAGCCGTGTGCAAGGCGAACGCCCTACTATCTGTACTATCCTCCGTCCCTCCCTTTATTTATTTGTTTGTTTTTGGGCCATACCTGGAGGTGCTCAGGACTTACTCCTGGCTCTCTGTGCAGGGGTCACAGAGAACCAGGGGTCCTGGTGGGGTTTGGTACCATATGGGGTACTGGTACTCAAACCCATTTCTACTACTTGCAAGGCAAGTACTCTGCCTGCTGTGCTATATTCCATGAATTTTTGGGGGGGTTCAGTTTGTTTGGGGGCCACACTGGGTGGTGGTCAGGGCCTCCTGGCTTTGGTTTTGTGTTAGAGGGTTCGAGGGCTGTTCCCAGTAATGCTCAGGGGAACTGTGTGGTGCTGGGGATTGAAAGCCAGGCTCTCCCTTTGAGCTCTCTCTGACAGTGAAGTTAATTCTTTATCTTATCTTTTCTTCCTTTTTTAAAAATCATGTTTCTTCTTATCTGTATCAGAACTTATCTTATCTGTACAGAACAGTGAGTTCTGGGTTACAGAAGAGGATTTAGTCTCAAAGTCTTTGTTCACACGTCAAACAAACACCCACACAGAGGCTGAGAAGTGATATTTATTTATTTATTTTAGGGTGTTTTGTTTTGTTTTTCTTGTAGAATCACTGTGAGATACAACTGCACAGCTGTCATGATTGAGTTTTAGTCACACAGTGATCGATCACCCATCCCTCCACCAGTGCACATTTTCCACCACAATGTCCCCAGTATCCCTCCCACCACCCCCACCCCACCCTACCCCACCCCACCCCCTGCCTCTGTGGCAGGCAATTGAGTAAGTGACCCCGTAAGACCCCGTAAGTGGTCTTTTTTTGGTTTGTTTTTTGTTTGTTTGTTTGTTTTGCTTTTTGGGTCACACCCAGCAATGCTCAGGGGTTACTCCTGGCTTTGCACTCAGGAATTACTCCTGGCAGTACTTGGGGGACCATATGGAATGCCGGGGATCGAACCCAGGTCAGCCACATGCAAGGCAAACACCCTACCGGCTGTGCTATCGCTCCGGCCCAGGTCTTTGTGCCCTTGTCAACAATAAATTAGCCTCATGAGTTGATCTTCCATTTCCCCTCCCCCTTCCTGATGCTGCTGCAGGATAGGCTGCACCTTGGATGCCCAAGGCCTACTCTGAAAGCATTTGCCAGTCACTGAACTCTCAAGTTCTGCTGCTTAGACACTCTTTTGGTGCAGGGCTCACAGATGCCTCTCGGCATGTGGAGCAGTGCTGGGGATCACTCTCCTTTTAGTGGTTTTGGGGCTTCACCCTGTTACTCCTGGCTCTGCACTCAGGAATCACTCCTGGCCGTGCTTGGGGGACCATGTGCCATGTCGGGATTGAATCCGGATTGGCCGCGTACAAGGCAAATACTCCTCTACCCTCTGTGCTCAGTTGCTCGTGCCTGGATCGCTCTTGGCCAGTGGGGTACTGGTGGGTGTTGAACTCCTGGCCTGCGGGACTATGGTGCTGTCCTGTAGTGCTGTCCCCCGGCCCTGCTTTTCAGTCCACCGCAGGAAACCCACTGGGATTGTCCTGCCCTCAGTCTTTGGTTTAAATCTTTAATCTCTTCTTGGTGTTTCACAACTTTCAGGGTACAGGTTTTGCTGTTTTAAGTTCATTCCAAAATATTTTATTTTTTTTCGTGTGCTTATCAATAGAATTATTTTCTTTTAAAAATATATACCTAAAAGTGTTTTTTAGCAGATTAACTTTTCCCTTCTCTTTGTTGTTGTTGCATTGACTGGGGGCTACCACTTAGTTGTGGTGCTTGCACACCTCTATAGTTGTGGTGCTCGGGGGGGGGGTCACACTCTGAAATGGCAGTTCTCTTTGTGGGGAAGGGGCATGGGGAACTGGGGGTGGTCACACACTTGAATCACAGTACTCACCAGGCGTCACACACTTGGTGGTGGTGCACCACAGAGGAATCACAGGAAGCTGGGTTGCAGGAAGCATCAGGACTCCCCTCCTCTCTTCTCAGCTCTCTCTCCTCTCCACTTTTGTCTCCTCCTCTCCCCTTTCCTCTTCTCTTCTTCCCTCTTTCCCTCTCCTCCCCTCTCCTCCCCTCCCCTCCCCTCCCCTTTTTCTCTCTTCCCTCCCTTCCCTCCTCTTTCCTTGCCTGTCCTCCTCTGTCCTCTCTTCTCCTTTTTCCTCTCCTCCCCTCCCTCTCATCTCCTTTCCTTCCTTCCCCTCCTCACCTCTCCCCTCTCTTCCAGGTTGACAGTACCTGGGGACCATGCCCAGCACTGTTCCGGGGTCTCCCGGACTATACCTGGCAGTGCTTAGAGGACCACGTAGTGTCGGGTCAAACGCAGCCCTCCCACATGAGATCATGTGCTTTAGCCCATTGAGCTATCTCCTCAGTCCCTGTGAATAATTTAGTTTAACAGAATTTTATTACTTTATTCATATCCCCCCCCCCCACCTTCCCCTCTATTGATGTGACACGTCTGGGGTTGCGTGCCTGGGGTGTGCACCTTGGTTGTGTTCGTATACACCTGGCTGGGCCGTAACTGGAGATCACAGACAGCAGATCTGCTGGGCACAAGGAGCAGAGTGGCTTGGGCTGTACTTGGCACCTGTGCTGGCATGAGGCATCGAACTCACCATGCCACTGGGTGCTTGGCCATCTCCTGCCCCTCCCTCTCCCCTTGGTCCATTGGTGTCTTGTGCCAGCCAGGCACTTGGTAGATTCTGGGATGTTGTCTTAGTTCACTCCCACACACAAAGAGGTAGCGGGGGTCTGCTTGCTCCTCCGTGGAAATGCTCATGTGCTCTCTTCTTTTTTGTTCTTGTTTGTTTTGGAGGCCACATCCAGGGATGCTCAGGGGTCACTCTTGGCTCTGCACTCAAGAATCTCTCCTGGTAGACATGGGGGGACCATATAGGATGCTGGGGGATCGACCTCTGTACCACCTCTCCAGGTCACTTGCTTTTTTCTTGTACAGCTAAAGGTGATTCCAGCTAACAGGGTGTAGTTGCTTTACCTCATTTCCACTGGCCTTCTGAATAGTAAAATTGGCTATTTCAGTCTCTTGCCAGTGACATCATGTATTCCAGCAAATGGCATTGTCCGTCGAGGTGCTAGCCACAGAGCTTCCAAGGACCCAGCAGTGACACGGCAGATTCAGGCGTGGTGTGCATCCTGCCGGGCGGATCCTGAGCCTCCGCGATGCCTCCGGGCAGGTGGCACGCCGTCCGCCCCGCCCAAGCCCAGGCTCTGAGGGAGCGGGGCCGACTGCAGCCGGTCAAGAAGGAAGACGATGACGACGGCTTCGCGTCCGTGCAGGCCGCCAGGCCACAGACGCTCAATCGGCCCGGCCAGGAACTGTTCCGTCAGCTCTTCCGGCAGCTTCGCTACCACGAGTCCTCTGGGCCCGTGGAGACTCTGAGCCGACTCCGGGAGCTCTGCCGTTGGTGGCTGCGGCCCGATGTGCTCTCCAAGGCCCAGATCCTGGAGCTGCTGGTGCTGGAGCAATTCCTGAGCATCCTGCCTGGGGAGCTGCGCACCTGGGTACAGCTGCATCACCCTGAGAGTGGCGAGGAGGCTGTGGCCCTGCTGGAAGAGCTGCAGAGGGACCTTGATGGGACCCTACTGAGGGTGAGTGTGATGGGGGTGGGGGGCGCCCGCTGAACTCTGCCTGCCAGAGAGCTCGTGGGGAGCAGCAGGGGGTGGGCTTCTTTCTGCTTCAGCATCGCAGCATTTTCTTCCTGTGGTCCCTGAGCTGGACTCAGCCACAGAGCTTTGACAGGAAGCACTTTGCACCTTTCCAGAGGAGGATAAGCTCCAGGAGGAAGGCCAGTGAGAAGCCATACTTAATAGTAGGGACTTGGCATGCAGTGACTATCTGTCCTCGCCACTCTCCAGCTGGCCTGGATACTCGACCTGGGAGGTGGCGGTGGTGGGACGTGGTGGGCAGGGAGGGGGAGTGTGGTGTTCTGGCCAGGCCTGGGGCTTCTGTGTGCATGGCAGGACTTGAGACAGTGGTCTCTGTGCATCTTCTTCCTTGGGAGGCTTTGAGGATTGGTTCTGTACTGGGAAGGGGAGGGGGAGAATGCGGAGGGGGTAGCCAGGGGCTAGGAGGTGGGAAGATTTCCATCTTAACTTCATTTCATAGCCTCCGTTATTTGTGTGTGCTTCAGAGCCTGCTCATTGAACTGAGCATGCCGAGGCAATTTAGGGACAAGACTCGTGTTCAGGACGTGTTGGAGCATCTGTTGCCCGTGCCTGGCCCAGGCTGGCTGCTCTCCCAGCAGCCCCAGTGCCCAAGCTGTGGGTAGAGCAGAGAAGGTCAGAGTCACTCTTCCTGCCCCCCAGCCCAGGGAAGCTTCTCAGTACCTCCTCTGTCCTTGAAGTTTTTTGTTTTGGAGCCACATTTGACAATGCTCAGGGTTTACTCCTGCCTTTGCTTGGGGATCACTCCTGGCAGTGCTTGGGGGATCATGTGGGATACCAGGGATTGAACCTGGGTTATCCACAAGCCTTACTCACTGTTTTATACCTCTGACTCTGTTTGGAGGTGTTTTGGGCTTTTTTTTTTTTTTTTTGGTTTAATTCTCAGCACCCCTTATGATCCCTTGAACATTGCCAGGAGTAATTCCCGAGTGCAGAGCAAGGAGTAACTTCCTGAACACTACTGGGTGTGATTCAAGAACCAAAAAATGGTAAGTAGAGCATAAAACACAGGCTGGGAGAAAGCCTCCCAAATTCCAAAAAATAAACAGGAAACCTCAAGCTGCTTGTAGCTGACAGTTACCTGCTGTGTAACCAGATATCAGAAACAGAAAATGAGAGAGTTTGCTAAGGCTCTTTTGGCTGTGCTTCTGTGTTGTTTTTCATTCTTTGGGAGAAACTGGAGGCAGATAACTATGACCGTCATCTTTAGTCGGTGGATGAGATACATCTGGATGAGATACACCACAGCCTCAAGCTGATCTAAAATTTATATATCAGTGTCAAGAGTGTGTTGGCCTCGGGACCAAAACAATTCGAAATTTATTGGCTGTGACTTCATCATCATCAGGAGAGAGCCTGCTGAAGAGACCCGATCTATCTGAAATCCCAGGGAAAGTGCCATTTCTGTCCAGGGCACTGCTTGGTTGAGCACTAGCTTTTTTTTCTTTTTTTTTTTTTTTTGGTTGTTTTGGAGCCACACCTCGTAGTGCTCAGGGTTACTCCTAGCTCTGCACTCAGGAATCCCTCCTGGTGGAGCTTAGGGACCCATAAGGGATTCTGAGAATTGAACCTGGGTCGGCCGCCTACCAGGCAAGACCTTCCCCACTGTACTGTCTGTCCAGCCCCATGTTTTGACTGGAGACGTTTTCCCCTCTCTTGGTTCCACAGCTGGTCCTTGGGATTAATACTGCTATCTTGTTTTCCTTATCTTTTTGAGTCTGCACCTCATGGATGCAGTTGCTGCAGGCGCTGGGAGTTTAACCTAGAAGTAGACTTCCTATGAGCAATGCATATTTGAGCCATCTGTGTGACCCTAGCCTGGCTTCTTTAGTTCTATTTCCTGACCAGGAGCTGTTGTGCTGCTCTGACATCACTTTGCTCATCTTGAGTAGTGCCTAGTAGCCGTTACTCCACTGCGTTTCAGCTGGGAACTAGTACAAGTTCAATGCTTAGGGGCAAATATCTCTTCTTGGCAGTTCCAAGTTCCAGGTCCAGGGGGGAGAATGTTGCACTTTCTTAGCTCAGGCTGGAATGGCTCTGCCTCTCTCCTCTGGGGCCTACCCTGTGATGAAGGGTGGGTTGAGGGGTGAGGGACCCTCCTTGGGTTTTCTCTCCCTCCTTCCCTTCCCGTGTCTCGTTTTTCGGTGGCAAGGGCCTAGCTAACCTCTTTGTGGGCTTTGTTGCTTACAGTTGCGTTTGGATTACCCTAGGGCTCCTCTCATGACATTTCCTTTTTGGCAGGACCCCGCCCCTGCCCAGAGCCCAGATGTGCGTTGGATGGGGACAGGAGCCCTGCAGGCGGCACAGGTCTGGCCCCCTGCTTCACTTCTCAGGAGCAGCTCCGCTCGGGAGGACCACCAGGAGCCTCTCTCTGAAACGGGGATGCACGACTTCCCGGCTGGACCGTCTGGTACTCGTGGCCTGCCTCTAAGACCTCAGCCTTATGCCTCATGTCTTAGGAGTGGCCCATAATCTTATTTTTTCCACCATCTGTCCTGTCTTGTCCCTTTACTCTGTGTTCTTCCCCTTCTCTAGCCTCTGCCTGACTAGTTCCCCTTTTGTTGCACATCCCCGTGTCCCCCACTCTTTGACTCCCAGCAGACACTGTGAAATGGGGAGGTATACAGCCATCCAGATCTGTGTGTGGGCTGCCAGCCCTTCCTGGAGTTGGGGGAGTGGGTTTCTCGGTGGGTTGCCCTGGCTCATGGTTCTTTTTTTCTTTCAGAGCCCCCTGCTGCTCAGGTGCCTGCCCTGTTCCAGATAGAGGGGAGCCCCGAAGAGCAGGTAACCCTACAGACTTAGGCCTCGTCCTTAGGTCACCATCCACAGGCTCTCAATGTTTCCTGGCACCCCAGTGTTGCTGGGTAATAGAGTCGCTATGGCTTCCCCAACCTGGGTCTCTGTCCTGTGCCCGCCCATTCATGGACCCGCACTCTGGAGAGGGCAATATTCCCTTGAGCCTCGAACTCTTCTGCTGAGTGCTGTTGTTCTCTTTCACTCTTTCTGAATCTGTCTTCTGCTGAGCCTGCCAGCCATAGTCTTGTGCCTACCTGAAGCTGGAGCTGGTCTCCAGTTCTAGGGCATAGGAATGCAGGGTTTTTTTTTTTTTCAGGAGGCTCTGACTTTCAAGGATGTGGCAGTGACCTTCTCCCAGGATGAGTGGGGGTGGCTGAGCCCAGCCCAGAGGAACCTGTACAAAGATGTGATGCTGGAGAATTATAGGAATGTGACTCCTTTGGGTAAGGAATCAGTATGCTCTTCCTTCAACCTTCCTTTAAAGTAATGTGTACCGGGGGTGGAGAGACAGCTGGCACAGTGGGTAAGGCGCTTGCCTTGCTGCTTACCTTGCATACAGCTGACCTAGATTGCATCCCTGCACCCCATATGGTCCCCAGTGCTGGTCAGGAGTGATCCGAGTGCAGTCGTGAGTAACTCCTGAGCATAGCTGAGTATGGCCCCCCAAACAAAAAATTAAAGTAATAGGTGTCCCTAGAGTGTTGGCTGGTTCAACAGATTTATCTCATGTTTCCACCTCTAGAGAATCCTCCTGATCCTTTGGAGCTTGACTTCGCTTAACCTCTCTCCTCTCTGCTCTGGGCGCTTAGACATGGCCATCTGGGTCTCCAGCTCTAACTTTCTCCACCTGCCTCCTTCCTACATGGACGTCAGGCCTGAGCGGGTCCTAGAGAGAAGTTCTGTATGAGTCCTCTGTCTCCCTGTCTCAGCTTATTTCTTCTTTTCCGCAGTGGGACCATGCACCAAGCCTGCTCTCATCTCCTGGTTGGAAGCAAGAGAGCCATGGGGCCTGAATGCCCCCGTTGCTCAGCCGAATCAGCCGAAGGACAGTCCAGCTACTCCCTCTGCAGGTGAGTTCCAGAGAACCTACCAGGTTCCCTTTCAAGTGTGTCATACCAAGTCACCAGGACCTGATTTCACTGTTCGCTAGAAGAAAGTATTTAACAGTGTTGCTAACCAATTCTGTGCCTCTGGGCTTCTCCCTTCCATCCTGGTCTATTAGATGTACATTTCTGGCCCAGCCTTTTCCCAACAGCTCCCTTTAGTCACTGATTTTGATCCTGTCTGTGCCTTCAGACTGGTAGCCATCTTCTGACCAATAGTTAAAAACCCACTCAGAACTGAATGAGGTAGACCACTGGTTTTCAGCCTTTTCACGGGTTACACTTGTCACCCAGTACTGGCCTACAGATTAGTAGGTGAAATTGCTGTGTTAGGTAATAGGTCTCCCCACTGCTGATTCCACTGTTCCTTCCTTCCCTATTCATCAGTGCTCCTCTTCAGCCCTGTGCCGTGCTCCCACCGAGTTCCCCAGGTCTGCTGCTGCTTTGTGCTCTCAGTAGGCCTTGTCATACTCTGTCCTCTTCTTTGTGGGGTCCATTCCCCCCCCCCACTTTCGCCCAGCTCTCCCAGAGCTCCGCTCTCAGCTCTCGGGAGCCTGCCTGTCAGGCTCTATGCCCAACTTCTCTCCCCTCTCTCACTACCTCGCATCCCCTCTCCATTCTTTTTATTGTTACTCGATGGGATTTCTGTGTTTGTAAAGCTGCTGGGGTGTTCCTGCTTTTCCTCCTGGGATACTCCTTGTGTTTTGCTTCACCACCCAGTTTCCTGGCTTTGTTGTTGTTGTTGTTGTTCCTACTTTCAGCTTCAAGTATAGAAAAGAGCAGAGCCTCTTGTGTTTTATTTTGTACCAGGTGAGCTTCAGATCGAAGACAAGCCTGTCTTAAAGCATGCACCTGTGGAAGAAGCAGAAGCACCAGGGGTGCCATCAAGATGTCCTGCAGCAAGAATTTCTGATGGGAAAGGACTCGCAGTGTCTTTTGACCAGAAAAGGAGATTAAAGGAGCCAGGCGAAAACCATATTCAGGTGAGCGTCAAGAGAGAAGATGCCGGTTTCAGCCAGGAGGCAGGAAAAGAAGCTGAAGAATTAGGAATAAGCAATAATCTTAATCTGAAATATGTTACATATGTGAGAGTTCCCAGAAGAAAGAGATCCCTCAAGCATGGTTTGAGCGGCAGGCACTTCAGAGGGGGTCCGTACCACTACGACCACAAGGAGTTTGGGAAAGGGTTTCGACGCATGATTGGCACTTTCAGCCTACACCCGAGAATCCATGCTGGCCTGAAAGGGAATGCAAAGGATGCGTGTGGGAAAAACTTCAGCCTTAGTGCTCATCACCAGCTCGGGCAGACACTGCACAGAATGGGGACATTGTATAAGTGCAGTGATTGCGGCAGGACTTTCAGCTGTAGCTCCTACCTCGCTTGCCACCAGCGACTCCACACTCAAGAGAAACCCTTTAAATGTAGGGTGTGTGGAAAAGCCTTCAGGTGGAGCTCAAACTGTGTGCGGCACGAGAAAATCCACACTGGAGTCAAACCTTATAAGTGCAGTTTCTGTGACAAGGCGTTCCAACGCTTGTCTGCCTATCGCCTGCACCAGGAAACCCATGCCAAGCAGAAATTTCTAGACTGCACTCAGTATGAGGACGCTCTCACCTATGGTCCATTGTTTCTTCATCATTTGAGGGACCAGACTGGGGAGAAACTCTTTGACTGTAACCAGTGTAGAAAGTCCTTTCACTGTAAGTCCTATGTACTTGAACATCAAAGGATCCACACCCAGGAAAAGCCCTATAAATGTTCCAAGTGTAGGAAAACCTTTCGGTGGAGGTCAAACTTTACTCGTCACATGAGACTACACCACGAAGAAAAGTTCTATCAAGACCAGGAGCCCCACAGAGAAGAACAGTTGCATCCGGATCAAGAGGAGTATAGCGAAGACTTCCGGCAGCCCTCCAACTACAGCCAGCCCCAGACTGCGCCCACGGAGGACAAAGCTTTTCTGTGTCAGCAGTGTGGGAAAACTTTTATTCGAAAGAAGTCTCTTATTAATCATCAGAAAACTCACACAGGTGAGAAATCATACCAGTGTGGTGAATGTCCAAAGGAGTTCACTCATCGGTCAGCGTTTGTTTTTCACAAGAAGCAGCACGCCACGGAAAGGAAATCGGAGGACGAGCCGTCGTTCAGTCAGGACACAGCATTCCAAGCTCCTCAGAGCAGTCACGCCACAGAGGAACCCTACAAATGTGGCCAGTGTGGCAAGGCCTTTCGTAACCACTCGTTCCTTCTTATCCATCAGCGAATCCATACCAGGGAGAAGCCATATAAATGCAGGGAGTGTGGGAAAACTTTCAGATGGAGCTCTAACCTTTCTAGACATCAGAGGATCCACACTTTGAAAAAACAGTACGAATACCATGAAAGTGAAAATCTGACCAGCATGCAGCCGCAAATCTCCTCTGATGGAAAACCCTTCTGGTGCCAAGAGTGTGGCAAATCCTTCACCCGGAAGAGATCTCTTTTAGACCATAAGGGAATACACAGTGGAGAGAAACGCTACAAGTGTAACCTGTGTGGGAAATCCTACGACAGAAATTACCGCCTTGTTAACCATCAGAGAATCCACACGAAAGAGAGACCATTCAAATGCCAGTGGTGTGGGAAAGATTTCATCGGGAGACATACCCTCAACATTCATCAGAGAAAGCATACGCGAGTGATGCAGGATGAATGTGACCTGCTTGGGTTGTCGTCCTCGCAGGACACGGGATTGAGTTTACAAGAGTTCAAGCCAAGTGGGGAGAAACCCCTCGAAGCTTGCGAGGAGAGTTGTGAGCAGAGCCCCGTACTCCCCGAACTCCAGGGCATGTCCCCCGGGAAGAAGTGCCACAAGTGTAGCACGTGTGGGAAAACGTTTGAGAAGAGCTCACAACTCACAAGCCACAAGAGATTCCACACTCGAGAGAGGCCCTTCAAATGCAGGGAGTGTGGGAAGACCTTCAGGTGGTCTTCCAATTTGGCGCGGCACATGAAGAACCACATCAGAGATTAGGCTGGAATGGGACTGTGGAGGATGGGCACCTTGCTGCTGTCCCAGGGGAAGAACGCAGAAAACTCGTCTGAATGTGGAGGATTGAAGAACTCGGGGTGCCGTCTGGCCTGGCCTTTGGGAAGGGAGATTCTGGGGCAGGGTCAGAACAGTTCTCCGAGCCCTCGTGGTGCCCCCTCTGGAGCCAGATCTCCTTTGGGAACTCTGAAGGCAGGAACCGTTGCCTTCTCTGGTGGGACTAACTGGCTGCTGGGAGGGGCCAGAGGGATCTTGAGTTGCTCTTCGGATGGGGCCTGTGGTATTTCCGTCGGACCGTTTAAACAGCAGCAGTGACCGTTCCCGGGTACCCAGGTGCCTCCTGGGGAGTCCCAGTGGCATGAAGTTTGTAACCTGCGCTGCCAGCTCTCCCATCTGCCATCAGTAGTAGAGCTGGATCGAGCAGCGAGTGAGGGAGGGCAGAGTGCTTGGCTCCATTGCCCGGGAACCTCAGAGCTTGGGCAGGACCAGCCCACAGGTGTGGTGGCAGCAGTGGTCTGGAGTCCCCACTGAGTACTCCTGTGTGCCAGGCACTATGGCAGCAGTGACTGGAGCAGGAAATTTTATGTATGTTGTCTTTGGTATCTTGTATCTTCACAGTTATAAACAGATGGACCAATGAAATGTTGGGTATTTGGGGTGGCCCTGTGTATTGCAGATGAAATAATTCAGAGCAGAGGCCTTTCGGGCCAGGTGCTGGAGATGGAATCTGGACCAATCGCCTCCGGGAATGTCAGGTAGGCTCTGCGCCCAGCATGGACAGAGCCATCTGTGAGAGCGGGCTCTCAGGGACTGTGGATGGTTCCACACAGCATTGGGGTCCTCGCTGTGACTGAGCTAACCTTTCTCTGTGGGAGAGCTGGAGCTTTGCGGCCGTTTTGACTTGAGGCACCATATGGCCTAAATCTGAGGCGCATTTTCACGGGTGAATCACAGACCTCAGAACTCGAGGAAATGGCAGAGCAGAAATTTTGTGCAGTTGTCATTCCAATTTCCGTGAATGGGGCACCCTCCCCCCAGCCTGAATTTTCCGAGGCCTCATGTCGCCTATGGTTGTGAGCTGGGGCACGTCTGTGGTGCAGGCCGTTTTTTCTACACCTGGAAACGCCCTTCCGTTTTCGTCCAGTGCTGGTACTCTCGTTCATTCTGACGTCTGTGGGCACTGGAAGATTGGAGCTGTGTGTGAGGTCCCACGGGGTGGCCAGGAGTGAGGTGCTGGGACAGGCATCTCTTGCAGCTCCTTTGGTGCCCACTCACCTTTGTTCTTGGGACATTTTGGTCCCTTGGGGTCTGCTACACCTTTGCCTGCACTCAGCTGTAACTGCCCACTATCTGTGGTCGGGCACACTGCCCCCACTGGCACTACAGGTGACAGGGTATGGAGTGGAGCCCTGCATCCTGGGAGGGACCTCAAAGGATGTGGATCTGGGTCCGAGGCTTGAGCATGCCCATCTCGGCAGGGAGATCTTGGGGATGCTACGGGCCCTCTTTTTGTGTTTTCCCGGTGTGAGATGAGGATGTCTGGCTGTGCTCTGACTCCAAGGGTTAGAGAGTGCAGGTCCAAGCTGAGGTTGTGGGTGGAGGTTCCTGTTGGGGACTAGAGCCCTCATGGGCTGCGGCTGTCACAGCGGGCAGGGCCCAACCAAGGGGATGACCATTTTCCTGTCCTCGTGTTTCACCACTCCTTGTGGTGCCTGGTACCTCATAGAGTTTCTGCCTCAATAGGGGTTTTTAACTGCCATTTTTATAAAATGAGATATACTTATTTTTAGACATTCAAATCAAAATTTAAGGTGTAATGAAAAGTGAAATGGAATTTTCCTTTATACTGAGGTAAACCATTAGTATTTTGGGATTGCACTGCACGGTCTGTTCAGTGACTCGAGCTTTTTAATTGTGTAAATTAGCAAATGATTATAGAAACACAGCAAACCCAGATTAGCTGGAAGGGGAAGTCTGGCTCATGGGAGTTGACCTCTCCCTCTGGGGACAGGTCAGTGCTGGATCTGACCTGCTTGCCTCACAGGGCTGCCCCTGGCACTGTCCCTTGGCTGGGAGGCCGGACTACAGTCTGTGCTGGCATGGGGCCTGCCTTTCTCACAGCCAGTTTTTCGGGGCCCACAGCCCTCCTTGACCCCTCCCCTGGCCCACTTCTCACAGTCCCATGTTTGCTTCATTAGGTATTATCTGGGCTCCAGATCCTGTGATTACTGCTGCAATCACTTAAGATGAGCACCCAGAGGCCAGAGCCGGGTGCTTATCTGAGGTTCCCGCCAAGGCCCTGGAGAGACGTGTTCCCTGGAAACCACCCCCAAGCACTCCTGCTGATGGGGAACCCGACTGCCAGTAGGTGGGGGCTCTCTGGCCCCTTCCCAGCCGGTTTGGAGAACTTGAAGTGGTCCTCACTTTCCTGCCTCATACCAACTTCTGTTCTTTCGGAAGAGCAGAGGTCAGGTCTGTGGGCTGCCCAGATGGCCGTGACATCCCCAAAAGGGGACTCAGAGTTTGGGTCTTCTGGCCTGTGCCATCAGCCTTCCTTGTTGAGGGTGGAGGCTGGGCGGCTGGGACGGTAAATGATCTGGATCATCTCATTCAAGTTGGCAAAGATTCACCATTCCTGGGGCTGGAGCAATAATATAGCGGGTAGGGTGTTTGTCTTGCACGAGGCTGACCCAGGTTCGATTCCTAGCATCCCATATGGTCCCCTGAGTATGGCCAGGAGTAATTTCTGAGTGCAGAGCCAAGAGTAACCCCTGAGCATATTGCCGGGTGTGACCCAAAAAGAAAAAGATTTACTGTCCCTAGTTGGGGAAGGGTGTGGAGCAGGGAAGCAAAGTCATGGCTGCGTGGCCACGCAAAGTCTCAGCCTAAAGCTGGTGTCTTCTGCCGCCCAGCACTTCTACTCCTGCATAGACCCTGGAACAGCTTCATGTGAAGAAGGAAATGTCCGTGTCAGTATTGTTGGCATTATTGTTTAGGTAGCAAGTGGGGGTGGGGGGAAAGCCTTAAAATTTAAAAGAAAAAAAAGTCCAGCAGTGGAAGAACAGATGAAAGGGTTGTTTTGGGGACTTTGGGTCGTGAATCGCAGAGTCAGGGCTCTGTCTTCAATTTAGGTAAATGCTGTGCTGAGGAAGTTACAGAAGGCACATACAGTATGCCACTTATGTAAAGTCAGAAGTCCTGTTTGTGTGGGCACATTGTTCCGACTTTGTAGTGTTTCACTTTTTCTATAAAATGAAATTGTATTATTAACTTCACAGGGAGACTGCGGCCAGGATAATGCATGTAAAGTACTTAGAATAGTTTGTCAGCATTGAGCTTTGCTGGCATCAGTAAGCAGTGTTGTTTTGCATAATATATTTTCTGTGGATTCAGATTATATGAAGTAAAAGTATAAAACTGTGTATTGTGGTATGTGATGGTCACACACTGCCTTCCCGGGGCAGGAGCTGCTGATGGACTTGGGGAAACCGGCACCTGGAGTCCTCAGCCATCTTCCTTGTTTTTAAAAGTTGGTGAAGATGGGGCCAGCATGTTGACTTGATGAGATTGTGTGGTGGGTTCTTAACTGTTTGCCTAAGATATTTAAATAAAAATATTTTAAAGCATGGATCCTGTCAACTTAGGATTTTGTGGACACCCTGTTTCCCCCCAGTTATTCCATCTCTCACAGCTTCAGGTTCCTCACCATCAAAAATAGGAAGCAGCACCAATGGCCATTTGTGAAGAAACTTGAACTGCCACATGAGTCTGGAGTGGTGCATGCACGGTGAGCAAGGAGTTAGGCTGTG
Organism: Sorex fumeus; assembly: GCF_029834395.1. Taxonomy (NCBI): domain Eukaryota; kingdom Metazoa; phylum Chordata; class Mammalia; order Eulipotyphla; family Soricidae; genus Sorex; species Sorex fumeus. The sequence continues at coordinate 46,208,333 of NW_026606129.1, read as the reverse complement.
CTCGAGCTGATCTGTGCAGCTTCAGTTCTAGGACATTAGACTGTTCTATTTCCTGTTACTCCTTGCCTGGAAATGACTACATGAAGGCAGGAATTATAGACTCCAAGTTTTAAGAAAATGGAACTCGGGGCTCCCGATGCTTAGTCATCTCATTTTAATAGGTAGCTGAAGGAAAATGAGTAGATACGGGTTTTTTTGTCTGATTATTTGTTTGTGTTTTGGGGCCACACCAATGGTGCTCAGTTTATTCGTGACTGCACACAGAGATCACTCCTGGTAGGCATGGGGCTGTTGGGGGGGCCAGGGATTGAACCTGGCTGGCAGTACACAAGACATGCATCCCACCCACTGTACTGTTTCCCTGGCTTCACAAGTGTTTTATGCAAGCTACAACACCTTTTAAGTAAGTGCTAACCCCACTAAGAACACCAAACAGGTTTTTTTTTTTATTAAAAATTTTTTTTAATAGTGAGACATCATGAGGTACAGTTGCAGACTTACACATTTTTGTGCTTGGGTTTCAATTATATAATGATCAAATACCATCCCTCCACCAGTGCCCACTTCCCACTACCATGCATCCCAGTATCCCTCCCACCCCCCATCCCCCCCATCCCACCCTGGCTCTGTGGCAGGGCATTCCCCTCTGTTCTCTCTCTCCTTTTGGGTGTTGTGGTTTGCAAAAGAAACATTGAGTGGCAATCATGTTTGGTCTATAGTCTACTTTCAGCATGCATCTCCCATCCTGGGAGGATCCTCCCAACACCTTTATTTGGTGTTCCCCTCTTTATCTGAGCTCCCTTTTCCTCTAGTATGTGTGGTTGACCTCCAAGTCATGGAGTAAAATTCCTGGTACTAATCTCAGCCATTCTTGGGTGTTAGTTTCCTATTTTGTTACTTTATGTTCCCCAGATGAATGCAGTCTTTCTATGTCTATCCCTTTCTTTCTGAGTCATTTCGCTTAACATGATATTTTCCATGTAGTACCACTTGTATGTGAATTTCGTGACTTCGTCTTTTCTAACAGCTACATAGTACTCCATTGTGTAAATGTACCAAAGTTTCTTTAACCAGTCATCTGTTCTCGGACACTCAGGTTTTTTCCAGATTCTGGCTATTGTAAAGAGTGCTGCAATAAACAGGCAATTGCAGATGTCACTTTGACTATACTTTTTTGCCTCTCTGGGATATATTCCCAGGAGTGGTATTGCTGGATCAAATGGGAACTCAATTTCTAATTTTTTGAGAATCAACCATACTGTTTTCCAAAAGGGCTGAACCAGTCGGCATTCCCACCAACAGTGAAGTAGTGTCCCTTTCTCACCACATCTTCGCCAGCACCTGTTGCTTTTGTTCTTGTGGATATGGGCCAGTCTCTATGGTGTGAAGTGACATCTCATTGTGGTTTTGATCTGCATCTCCCTGATGATTAATGATGTGGAACATTTTCTCATGTGCCTTTTAGCCATTCGGATTTCTTCTTTGTGAAAGTTTCTATTCATTTCATCTCCCCATTTTTTGATGGGATTGAATGTTTTCTTTTTGTGGAGTTGAACCAGTACTTTGTATATCCTTGAAATTAACCCCTTATCAGATGTGTAGTTGGTGAATATCCTTTCCCATTCTGTAGACTGTCTTTGTATTTTGGTCACTTTTTCTTTTGAGGTGCAGAAGCTTCTTAGTTTAAGATAGTCACCAAACAGGTTTTGTACAGAAAAAAATCTTCGGAACCTAAAGCTATATTAAGTATTCTTAATATATTAAGATATATTACGCCCAAGTGGTTCTCAGGAGTTCTGGAGGCCCCTACCTGTGATACTTGGCAAACTGGACCAATGATTCAGTTCCAGGCTTGATGATACAGCTCTGCTCACACTCTATGGAGCTGGGGCTCCACCAGGGCCACCCTGGCAGTGCTCTGAAAACCGTGTGATGCTGGGGATTGAACCTGGATCAGATACAAGGCATAACACCCTCTAGTAAGCCCCAGCCTCTTAATATTGTTTGATGTTTGGGTCACACTCAGCAATGCTGGCAGGTTACTCCTGGCTGTGCACTCAGGAATTACTGTTGACAGTACTTGGGGGGCCATCTAGGATGTGAGGGATCAAACCCAGGTTGGCCATGTGTAAGGCAAGTGCTTATCCCCTATATTATCTAGTCCCCTTATTTCATCATTTATTTATTTTGGGGTTTTGGGCTACACCTGACAGTGCTCAGCGCTTACTCCTGGCTCTGTGCTGAGGGATCACTCTTGGTGATGGTACCATATAGTGTGCTAGGGATCGAACCAGGGTTGTCCTTGTGCAAGGCAAGCACTCTACCCACTCACTGTACAGTCTCTCTGGTTCCACGTATTGATTAATGAAAATAACTATAAAGAATTGTTCACATGATATCTAAGAGGCAAAGAAATTATCAAGTTTGGGCCAGAGAGATAGTATAGGAAGTAATGTGCTTGCCTCATCACACAGGTTGGAATCCCCAGTACGACACTTTAGCCACACAACACCAGGGGTCACTCCTGAGCATAGAGCCAGAAATAAATCCTAATGCACCACCAATTGTGCCCCTCCACTCCCATGTCAATTTAGCACAACTGCCACTCCAGGTACTTACTTGGAACTGTGATAGCACTTGACTTCCCATTTTGTGTATGTGTGTGTGTGTGTGTGTTTGTGTGTGTGGTGGTGATGGTGGTGGTGGTGGTGGTGGTGGTGGTAGGGGAGGCACAATCAGCAGTGCTTAGAGCTACTCAGTGCGTGGGACCATGCACTGCCAGGGACTGAACCTAGACCTCAGATATCTAAAACACGCACTCATTCCATTGAGTGCTCTGGCCCCTTGATTCTGGTGGGTTTTGGGTTTTAGATCACAGCCTGCTGTGCTCAGGGCTTTCTCCTGATTTTGTATTCAGGAAAAACACACCTGGCACTACTGAAAAGAATTGCCATTGCTAGGGTGAAGAATCCTTGGAAATTTGGGTGCAAGTCTCTAAAACCCACTGTAGGAAGGAAGGTCTGGGAAGGTACCTTCAGTGGGATGTCTGAGGAGGCTGGGCTTGATCCCTGGCACTACAGGCTCCATTCCCTAGCACCACCAGGTGTGACTCTCTTAGAAACAAGTCGCATTCCCATTTCTCAGAAGTAACTAATAGGTGTGTGTGTGTGTGTGTGTGTGTATGTGTGTGTGTGTGTGTGTGTGTGTGTGTGTGTGTGTGTTGGAAGATTCATCATAGGGGCTAGAAGAACTTGTCTTGCAAGTATCCCCTACACCACATATGGTTCCCTGAGTACTGCCAGGGGTCACTTGTCTGAGCACAGGACCCAGAGTAGCCTCTGAGCACAGCCAGGAGCTCACCCTTCTCTGCTAAAGATCCATGATAAAGAATTGGTTGACATGCTTAATGGAGGGTGATGAGTTGAGAACCAGGCGAAGTCAACGTTCTGGTTGGAAAGATGTTTATAGAATGGAGAGCTGGTGTCGTAAATGAAATTCAAGGACAGACCACCAGAGAATTCTTGCATGAAGGAAACCAATCTTTTTATCCTCTTCAGCTAATGGAATAAGGTCCATGCACTTCGTGGGGGAGTAATACCTACCTTATTGAAAATCCAGTAAGTTAAATTGTATTTGTTTTTAGGGGGTGGTTTGGCCACACCCAGCAGTGTTCAGGACTCGTCCTGATTCTGGGCTTAGCTAAGGGTCACTCCTGGTGATGCACGGTGATGCTGGTGGTGCTGGTGGTGTATAAGTGGTGCTAGGGATCAAATCTGGGTTAGCCACATGAGAAGAAAGTACCTTAACCTCCTGTTCTCTCTCTCTGACTCCCAGAAATTGTTCTTTAAAAAAAAACTTTATTATTGAACCTCTGTGAGATACACAGAAAGTTGTTCATGATGGAGTTTAGTCAAAGAATGTTTCAACACTTGTCCCCTCAGTGTACATTTTCTTCCACAATGGACCAGTCCTCCTGGCCCTCATTCTTTTTGTCTTTGGGTATTATTCTCATACTACGTTTTGTTTATATCCTGCAAATGAGTGCAATCGTCCTATATTTGTCTCTCCTCCCCTAATTCATTACACTCAGCATGAAATAAATGGACACTCCATGTCCACCCATGTATAAGCAAATTCTATGACTTATTTTTCTTCATGGCTTCTCATGGATTGGGAGGGTTCATATCATCAAAAATGGAAATAATCCCCAAAGGATTGTATAGATTCACTATAGCTTCAGTAAGGATCACTTAATCACTTAATCACTTAATCCCCGTTATTCATCGATTTATTCGAGCAGGTGCCAGTAACGTCTCCATTCATCCCGGTTGCGTGCTAGCGTAGCCCAATGGTATCTGTTCGTTTTAGGAACATGTAGAGCCTCAAACCGATCATTTAGGGTCTTGACGAAGAAGTCTGACCATCTTATAGGTGGGCGTCCACGTGATCTTTTGATGTCTCGTGGAATCCAATCAGTAATGGCTCTAGTCCAGCGGTTGTCTGTAAACCTCATTACATGTCCAGCCCATCTGATTTTTGATGTCTTGGCAAATGAGACAGCGTCTCTGATTCTTGAGCGTTGACGAAGATCAGAACTCCGGATTCTATCTCTCATTTGAGTGAATCGTGATATTCCAAGCATAGTTCTTTCGATTCCTCTTTGAGAGACCCGAATAGTGTTCTCATCCTGTTTTCGTAGGGTCCAGGTCTCTGAGGCATATGTTAATGCAGGAAGAATAGTGGAATCAAAGAGATGTGCTCGTAGTTGGAGGTTCTTTGTCCTTTTAGTTATTTCTTCAATGCTCTTGAAGGCATTCCAAGCCGCTCTCTTCCTCCTGCGTAACTCAGGTGCCAGGTCATTCATCATGTTGATTTCTCGACCTAAGTATATATAACTGTTGCATTCGGAGATGGTGGTTCCGTTGAGAGCGAATGGAGCGTCAGGAACAAGGCTGTTTCTCATAAACATTGTCTTCGTAAGATTCAGCTGTAGTCCAACCTTTCCACACTCACGGTCAAAGTCCGCAAGCATTTGTGCCGCTTGGCTGATGTTTGGTGTTATTAGAACGATGTCATCAGCAAAGCAGAGGTGGTGTAGTTGCCGACCATCTATCTTCACTCCCATGTTTTCCCATTCTAGTCGTCGCATGATGTTCTTGAGGGTGGCACTGAAGAGTTTTGGTGAAATGGTATCACCCTGCCGAACCCCTCTCTTGATATGGATGATTACTTCTTTGTAGAACGGTGAGATCTTGGTAGTGAATCCGCAATAGAGCTCACGAAGGATCCTGATGTATTGAGTTTGTACGCCCTGATTGGCTAGGGCTTCCATGACCACTTCTGTCTCAACAGAATCAAAGGCCTTCTTTAAATCAATGAACGTTAGACAGAGCGGCATCTTGAACTCCCGAGATACCTCAATGAGCTTGGTTATTGTGTGGATATGGTCAATGGTACTGAATCCTTTTCGGAATCCAGCTTGTTCACATGGTTGTCCTTCATCTAGTGTTCTGCTAATCCTATTCAGGATGACTCGAGTGAATAGTTTGTAGATGACAGACAATAGGCAGATTGGGCGATAGTTGCCAATGTCGTGGATGTCTCCTTTCTTGTATAGTAGTACAGTCTTGCTGGTTTTCCATTGGGATGGAACCTTGCATTCAGACAGGTAGCGTGTGAAGAGTCGAGCTAATGTATTGATGAGTACTGATGGTAAGTTCTTCAGGTGTTCAGGTCTGATCTTGTCTGGGCCAGGTGCTTTTTGTTTCTTTACCGACGAGATGGCATGTTGGATTTCGGAAGGGAGAACATTGGGAACGACATATCCATCATGTGGTATGTGGGCAAGTGGACGTGGCTATTAAAGAGATCTGAGTAGAATTCATGAATAATCTTCTCCATTGCCCTTCTGGAAGATGTGATAGATCCATCATGATGTCGGAGGGCAGTCATCTTGGTTTTGTAGTTGGTGAAGGACAGGCGGGCATTACGAATGTTTTTCCCAGCTTCTGCTGCATCTACCAGTACTGCTGCTCTCCTGTTTTTGAGGTCATCCTTGATGGCTTTTCTGCACTGTTTTGCCAGTTCGGACGTTTGCTTGTGGTTGCCTGAGGCACGTGCCACGCCACGTTGGCGAATAAGTTCAAGAGTGTTCGAAGAAAGACGGTTTTTTGTGGTTATCTCTCTCTTGGCATTCCTTGCACAATCATGGAGGTGCTGAATCATTCGATCGTATTCCTCATCAATGTTGTCAATGACGGCATCTTCCCATGTTGCTGCAACAGAGCCAAAGAGTTCCCAGTTGGTGGTTGTTCTGGGAGTCTTCTTCTTAAACCTTGCATTCTTTTCTCCTCGTTCTGTGAGGTAGAATTTTGCACGAAGAAGACGGTGGTCTGATCCCGTTTGGAATTTTGGGACAACAGCAACATCGGTTAGGCAAAACCGCCGATTGAATATGATGTGGTCTATTTCATTGTGGAACCGTCCATCGGGAGACTCCCATGTCCAACGCTTAGATTCAGCCTTTTGGAATTGTGAGTTACCATGGAAGGTTTTGGTTGACATGATGAACTCAGACAGTCTGTCACCTTGTTCGTTCCATTCCAGGCCATGGGTTCTGATGTGGAGTTCATCGACTGATCTTCTTGGTCCTATCTTGGCATTAAAATCACCGACAATGATCTTGTAGAAGGTGTGATCTTCTTTATAGAATTTCTCCAGCTCCATGTAGAATTTCTCAGTTTCTTTTTCACCATAACTGGATGTTGGTGCGTAGACAACAAAGATAGAAACTGCCGGTAGTGAGCCACATTTATTCAAGTGTAATCGTCCGATTCGGGTTGTTAGGCATTCAAATGAATCAATGCTTGTGACTAAGTTTGTGTTGACAAGGATACCGACACCACCGACGCCTCTTTTATCACATGTTCCAAGGAACAGTTCTTCTCCAGTGTCGAAAACAGCATGATGGGATTGATGTCTTCTCGTTTCGGTCAGACCAATGATGTCGTACTTGATCTTTCGTGCTTGTACCATAAGGTCTTCAATGGATGCAGCAGATGCCAGCGTACGAGCATTAAAAGTACAGACAATCATTTTTGTTTTTCTGCGTTTTGGCAGCCCATGTCTGCCTTGGTGTTTTATCAGTTTCTCCTTCCATATCCTTCTCGACTCTGCATAATCAGGGCTAGGGGAATGAGATCCATTTATTACTGGATTTGGCATATCAATTTGGTCTATTTGGCATAGATCACGGATAGCTTGCCAGGCTCTGCCATGTGGGTTGGATATTTAAGGATATTTAAGGTATCCTGAAAATTACTAAATAAATAGTCGCGCGGCCGCAAATGCGGCCGCGCGCTCCCGGGAGCTTGTTGTGATAATCTTTGGATCCTGGCCTTTGTTGGGGTTACACGGCAGTTGGAGGGTGTAACTGTTTAGCTACTGACAGGTCCAGTCCCAAACCGTGCAGGCTTAGAGATCTCAGTCCCGGGTCCCACACACCTGGGTTCCTCTGCCAGTTCGGTTATGTCTGAGGCTTATCCAAGTGTGTGGAGAGTGGCTCCAGTAAGGCCTTGGTTGGGGCCTGGAAGTCTTCAGCTGTTGGGCCCTGGCGAGGATAGTCAGACACAGGGTAGGAGACTCTGCCTTGTGCTCTCCCGGGAGCTTGTTGGATACCCAAAATATTTCCAAAGAAATAGATCAAACATTCCTGAAATTCATATGGAACAGTAAGCCCTCCACTTCATACCCAAATAGCTGAATCAATCCTTGGGAATAAGAGGATGGGTGGCATCACTTTCCCCAACTTCAAACTATACTACAAAGTGGTAGTAATTAAAACAGCATGGCACTTGTATAAAGACATCCTCAGATCAATGGAATCGAGTTGAATATACTGAGACAAACCCTCCAGTATACGAAGGAGAAAAAAAAAAGGAGAAGCAAAGAAAGTCTCTAACCAGTGTTGTTGGAAAAAACTGGTCCTCTACATCCACTCACATCTTTGATGGTGTTCTGAAACATGGCAATTTCTTCAGGAATGATACGTTGCTTTGATTTACTATTTTTGTTGGTAAGGGCAGTTCTAGAAACTTATTTCTGGTCTCTGCTATCGCAGTAGTTTTACTTCATGGGTTAGGAACTATATGTGGAGATCCTGCAAATTGCTGATTACATCTATTTCAATTATAAATTTAATACTGGGAAAAATGAGCATATTATGGGTTCAGAAACTCAGGAGTTCTGTGGGATGGATCTGAGCCCAGACCCCACTGGTCATCTGACCTCCAGAGGTTGACGGTGCCATAGAAGCATTTTGAGTCTTGTAATTAGTGTCAGTTTAGAATCAGTCTCTGGAAGTTCCAGAAAAATCTGATGACTGAACACTCTGAGAAAGCCCCCAGGTGTGTTTGGAGGAAACTAGGATGGAAATAATGAGTTGTCAAGTGTAGCAGAACTTGCTTCAAAGGGATCTTCTTACTCTTTATTCAAGCAGATACAGATCTGGCTCACGTCTGGAATGAGTGGAAGGTGGTAACTTTTGATAATTCAGGCCAGGTTTCTGGCCACGTACCTGGTGTTTCCCCACTTTAGGGCCAGAGAGCTTGTACAAGAGTGCGTTTGGCTTGCTGCCGACCCAGGTTTGCTCCCAGCATCACATATGGTCCCCTGAACACTTCCAGGAGGGATCCCTGAGTACAGAGCCAGGAGTAAGCCCTGAGCACGCAGTCAGCTATGGCCTAAAATTTAAAAAAAAGAGACAAAAAGTGAAGCAACTTTAATAGGCTGCTTGCCCATTTATATTGCAGGGACACTGATCAGCTAGCACTGAAGGCCTCTGGGGGTCTGATTTCATATATTGTTTTTATTCCATTCCCACCAATGCACAAGCTACGCCCACCTTGTTTTTGGTGAATTTTACCACGTGGATCCTGGCTCCTTGGGATTCATAGCCCCTATTGTGTCTGGGAATCCCAATTCACGGGTTGCCATTGCTACCCTAATTTCCGCCCCAGGTAGAACTCCTGGGACATGAACGTATTTCTCCTAACCTTGATGAAAGAAGTGCCCTTGTCTAGATTCTTCTCAAGGCTGGGTGAGCAGGTCTTAATGATAAATATACTCAAGCATTTCTGTCTTCCTAGGTATTTGAAATTCTGGCTATGTAACATAGCAAGGAATAAGGTAAAGGTAAAGGCCCTCCCGTTGATCATCGATTTGCTCGAGTGGGCCCAGTAATGTCTCCATTGGAGACTTTGTTGTTACTGTGTTTGGCATATCGAATACGTCACGGGGAGCTTGCCAGGCTCTGCCGTGCGGGCGAGATACTCTCGGTAGCTTGCCGGGCTCTCCGAGAGGGGCGGAGGAATCAAACTCGGGTCGGCCATGTTGGCTGCGTGCAAGGCAAACGCCCTACCGCTGTGCTATCGCTCCAAAGTGATAGCACAGCGGTAGGGCATTTGCCTTGCACGCAGCCAACATAGCAAGGAATACTGGTACTTAAACCCAATTCATGTGAGCTATGTTGGGTATATATGCCAACCAACAAAGAAACTATTAATAGCCATTCTTAACTTCTCAAAACACCGAACTCCGAGTCTCTGCTTATATGAGCCCATATCAGCCTGATCTGACTTTATATTGCTACTGTGATCCTATAGCCTTTTTGGGATGGGTTGCCTCTTGGGCCTATACAGTGTTCAGGGGTCCTCGTGGCTCTGCACTTGAGGATCACTTCAGGCACTGCTCAGGGAGATGGTGAGGTATCAATCCTTTGGAGCATCTTTCAGTCTCTATTCCATACCCTTAACGTCTATTCCTGTGTATGCCCCCAGTCACAGTCACAGTCCTCCCGTTGTTCATCGATTTGCTCGAGCAGGCCCAGTAACGTCTTCATCATGAGACTTGTTGTTACTGTGTTTGGCATATCGAGTACATCATGGGTAGCTTGCCAGGCTCTGCCATGCGGGCAAGATACTCTCGGTAGCTTGCCACACTCTCCAAGAGGGGCGGAGGAATCGAACTCGAGTCAGCCATGTTGGATGCGTGCAAGGCAAACACCCTACCGCTGTGCTATCGCTCCAGCCCATATGCCCCCAGATTTCTGTCAATTGGGACTGGAAGGAGCCAGAGCGATAGTACAGCAGGTAGGGTGTTTGCCTTGCATGAGGCCGACTTGAGTTCAATCCCCAGCATCCCATATGGTCCCTAAGCACCACCAGGAGTAACTCCTGAGTGTAGAGCCAGGAGTAACCACTGAGCATCGCTGGGGGTGACCCCCAAAAAAGCGAAAAAAATAAAATAAAATTGGGACTGGAAAAATTCTGCACGTTTGGGAGAGTGTATATCTTTTTACCGTCCTACTTTGGACCTCCATCCTTTGAGTCTAGCTGTAGGTATAAAAACAAAGATTGCTGGTGGGATCAGGTTTTGAGGTGCACCAACGATGTGTTGGAGGAAAGGTCTCTGGGGGAGCCACTGCAGGTTATTCTAGACCGCCCAGTAGTTACCTTTTGTGAAAGGAGGCTAACTCTTAGGAATGGAAGGGCATGGCGCCCTGTAGGGATGTAAGATTTCCCACTTCTTTGAAATTTATAACTCCATTCTCACCCCCTCAGTGTCTTGTTTCTTCACAATAACAGCCACAACTCTAACAAGGACCCTGTTCACTGGAAAATCATGTTTAATTTTGCCACTCTCGGGACTCAGCATGGGTCTTGGTTTTCAGAAATCTGTGGGAGATGCAAGTAATGAGATGTTTTTCTTTAGTTATTCATAATTATTTTTTTTTAGATTTTTTTTTGTTTTTGGGTCACACCTAGCGACACATAGTGGTTACTCCTGGCTCATACACTCAGGAATTACTCCTGGCGGTGCTCGAGGGACTATATGGGATGCTGGGAATCAAACCCAAGTTGGCTGCATACAAGGCAAATTCCGTATCCGATGTGCTATTGCTCCATCCCCTTTTTTAAATTTTTAAATTAAAAAAAAATGAGGGTGGGGTTTGGGCCACATTCAGCAGTGCTCAGAAGCTGTTTTTGTCTTTGTACTTAGGATTGACTCCTGGTGGTGTGTGAGGTCCCATGTTCAGTGCTGGGATCAAAATGGGTCCACCACATGCAAGTCAACTGCCTTCACCTTATACTATTCGTCTTGCCCTGCTCTTTAATGTAGCGGAAAGTTAGAAGCCTGAGGTCTTCTCCCCTGATTTGTTGTGGGTCTTTGGGGATCCCCTTTGATATTCTTGCTGAGGAGCACCATGTTTTCGTCCTCACTCTCCTGTTTGACCTCTTCGAGGAGTAGTTTTAGGGAGACTCAGAAATTCTGAAATTGTCATATGACCAAATGCCGAATCAAGTTTTTTTTGAAATTATATTTTCTAGTTTTTATTGGATATTTTATTGACTTCTGCATTAACAAAATTTTATTTTTATACATGGGCCTGGGGTGATAGCACAGCAGTAGAGCATCTGCCTTGCACCCAGCCTGCCCGGCCGAGCTGGGTTTGATTCCTCCACCCCTCTCAGCCTGGCAAGCTACCGAGAGTGTCTCGCCCACACGGCAAGCCTGGCAAGCTACCCATGACGTATTCAATATGCCAAACACAGTACAAACAAGTCTCAAAATGGAGATGTTTCTGGGCCTGCTCGAGCAAACTGATGACCAATGGGAGGACAGTGCTACAGTGCTACATTGGTCTTATGTCTCTGACCATACTGAAACTGCTTGATGAAAACATATATCGTTGCCATTGGTTTTCCTATGTAGATAATATTATCAACTGTGATTGTGGCAGGTTAGTTTCTTCCCTATCGTTTTTATTTTGTTTCTGAACTACACTTGGCAGTGTTCAGGGTTTACTATTGACTCCACTCAAGGACTGATCCCTGAGTACAGAGCCAGGAGTAAACCTTGAGCACTGCTGAGTGTGATCCAAAATCAAAAAAAATAATTGTGTGTGTGTGTGTGTGTGTGCGCACATGCACATGTAAGTACTCTAATACTGAGTATGCATGCATATGTCTGTGCATGCCCATGTGTGCATGCTTTTTGTGCATGAGCGTGTGCATGTTTGTGTGTATGTGTGCATTTATTCGTGTATGTGCATGCGTGCATGTACAGCTGCTCTACTACTGGTCCCTAATGAGTCCTTTTCATTTCTAAAATGCAAAAGATGTAAGAACCTTCAGTATAAAGAATAAAACACTAGATTTTCTTAAGTTTAAATCACTTAATCACTTAACTTCCCGTTAGTCGTCGATTTGCTTGAGCGGGTGCCAGTAACGTCTCCATTTGTCCCTGTCACGTGCTAGTGTAGCCCAATGGCATCTGTTCGCTCTGGGAACATGAAGAGCCTCAAACCGATCGTTCATGATCTTGATGAAGAAGTCTGACCATCTAGTAGGTGGGCGGCCACGCAGTCTTTTGACATCCCGTGGAATCCAGTCGGTAACAGCTCTAGTCCAGCGGTCGTCTTTAAATCTCATTATGTGACCAGCCCATCTGATTTTTGACACCTTGGCAAATGAGACAGCATCCCTGATTCTAGATCGTCGATGGATGTCGGAACTCCGGATTCTTTCTCTCATTTGAGTGAAATGTGATATTCCAAGCATAGCTCTTTCTATTCTTCTTTGGGAGACCTGAATAGCATTCTCATCCTGTTTGCGTAGGCCCAGGTCTCTGAGGCATATGTTAATGCAGGAAGAACAGTAGAATCAAAGAGATGTGCCCAGAGCCGGAGGTTCTTCGTCCTCTTAGCTATTTCTTCGACGTTCTTGAAGGCATTCCAAGCTGCTCTCTTCCTCCTGCGCTGCTCGGGTGCCAGGTCATTTGTCATGTTGACTTCTCGACCTAGGTACACATAACTGTTGCATTCAGAGATAGTCGTTCCGTTGAGAGCAAATGGGGCATCAGGAACAAGGCTGTTTCTCATAAACATTGTCTTCGTAAGATTCAGCCGTAGTCCACCTTTCTACACTCACGGTCAAAGTCGGCCAGCATTTGTGCTGCTTGGCTGATGTTTGGTGTTATTAAAACAATGTCATCAGCAAAGCGGAGGTGGTGTGGTTGCCGACCATCTATCTTCACTCCCATTCCTTCCCATTCCAGTCGTTGCATGACTGTGACAGTGCCACTCAAGGGTGGCACTGAAGAGTTTCGGTGAAATGGTATCACCCTGCCGAACCCCTCTCTTGATATGGATGATTACTTCTTTGTAGAATGGTGAGATCTTGGTAGTGAATCCGCAATAGAGCTCATGAAGGATCCTGATGTATTGAGTTTGTACGCCCTGATTGGCTAGGGCTTCCATGACCACTTCCGTCTCAACAGAATCAAAGGCCTTCTTTAAATCAATGAACGTTAGACAGAGCGGCATCTTGAACTCCCGAGAAACCTCAATGAGCTTAATAATCGTGTGGATATGGTCGATGGTGCTGAATCCTTTGGGGAACCCAGCTTGCTCGCATGGTTGTCCTTCATCTAGTGTTCTGCCAATCCTATTTAGGATGACTCAAGTGAACAACTTGTAGATGACAGACAATAGACAGATCGGGCGATAGTTGCCAATGTCATGGATGTCTCCCTTCTTGAACAGTAGTACGGTCCTGTTGGTTTTCCATTGGGATGGAACCTTGCATTCAGACAGGTAGCAAGTGAAGAGCCAAGCCAGTGTATTGATGAGTACTGACGGCAGGTTCTTCAGGTGTTCAGGTCTGACCTTGTCTGGGCCGGGTGCTGTTTGTTTCTTTACCGATGAAATGGTGTGTCAGATTTCGGAAGGGAGAACTTTGGGAATGACATATCCATCCTGTGGAATTTGGTATGTCGGCAAGTGGACACTACCTCCACTATCCAGCCACTGCCACACTCCAGGACGCTTTCCGGACCCGTGCGGCTGCTTTGCGGCCATGCGACACATCATAAGACACTAAATACCCATCTGCCGGAATTGTCGTACCATATTTGATAGGGTTCAAATATGGTAACACCTACAAGGGTGATTAGAGGTCGCCCCAAAAGCGTCTATCCCTCTTGGAAAGACTGGCAAGCTACCGAGAGTATTCCGCCCGCACGGAAGAGCCTGGCAAGCTATCCGTTGTGTATTCGATATGCCAAAACCAGTAACTACAACTGGTCTCATTCACCTGACCCTGAAGGCTTCACCGACATGGCAGCACTGAGAAGGATGAGAAAGGAGAGGCCAACAAAATCTCAAGGCCGAACTAGGCTGTCACAACGAAGGAAGACAAAAATGATTGTCTGTACTTTCAATGCACGTATGCTAGCATCAGATACATCCATTCGCGCTGATGGTACAAGCGCGAATGATCAAGTACGACATCATTGGTCTGACTGAGACAAGAAGGCACGAATCTCACCATGCCGTTTTCGACACTGGAGAAGAATTGTTCCTCGGAACATGCGATAAAAGAGGTGTTGGAGGCGTCGGTGTCCTTGTCAACACAAACTTGGCCAAGAGCATTGATTCATTTGAATGCCTAACAACCCGAATCGGATGTTTACATTTGAATAGATGTGGCTCACTGCCTGCAGTTTCTATCTTCGTTGTCTACGCACCAACATCTCATTATGATGAAAGAGAAATCGAGAAGTTCTACGTGGAGCTGGAGAAGTTCTATAAAGAAGATCACACCTTCTACAAGATCATCATGGGTGATTTTAATGCCAAGATAGGACCGAGAAGATCAGCTGAAGAACTTCACATTGGGACCCATGGCCTAGAATGGAACGAACAGGGTGAGAGACTGTCTGAGTTCATCATGTTGACCAAGTCCATCCATGGTAACTCACAGTTCCAGAAGGCAGAATCTAAACGTTGGACATGGGAGTCTCCCGGTGGACGATTCCACAACGAAATAGACCACATCATATTCAATCGACGGTTTTGCCTGACCGATGTCGCTGTTGTCCCAAAATTTTGAATGGGATCGGACCACCATCTCCTTCGTGCAAAATTCTACTTCACAGAGCAGGGAGAAAGGGCTGCAAAGTTCAAAAAGAGAACTCCCAGAACGACCACCAACTGGGAACTCTTTGGCACTATTGCGGCAACATGGGAAGATGCCATTGTTGACAACATTGATGAGGAATACGATCGACTGGTTCAGCACCTCCATGAATGTGCGAGGAACGCCAAGAGAGAGATAGCCACAAAAAAACGCCTGTCTTCGAAAACTCTTGAGGTAATTCGCCAGCATGGTTTGGTGCATGCCTCAAGCAACTGCAAGCTAACGTCCGAGCTCGCAAAGCAGTGCAGAGATGCGATTAAGGAAGACCTCAAAGAGAGAAGAGCAGAAGTGCTGGTAGATGCGGCAGAAGCTGGGAAAAGTATTCGTAACGCCCGCCTGTCCTTCGCCAACTACAAGACCAAGATGACTGCCCTCCGACGTCCTGATGGATCCATCACATCCTCCAGAACGGCAATGGAGAAGATTATCCATGACTTCTACTCAAATCTCTTCGATAGCCATGTCCACTTAAGTTTAAAAGAATTAGATATATTGGAAGTTGAGAAAATAAATATCTGGAAATCCCATGATTAGATTTTGAGCTATTTTAAGAGTCAAACCAGATAGAGACTGAAGCTGGGTTGAAAACCTCCAAGGGCCCAGTGCAGGGTCCTGCGGGTCAAGGAGAGGGCATGAAGGATGACTCTCTGGGGATGGAAGGACATCACCTTCATGGACAAATCATACAGGTGGGAAAGCCTCCGGACTGGGGGGGGGGTGACATGATCAGAGGGGAAGAGGGAGTTTAGAGGCTTAGGGGGTGATGGCAGAAGACCTCGTGGAGGGGTCGGACCCCAGAGAGGCGGGAGGGAGCAGCCCCTGCCCACCAGTGGCATGCAGTCTGCTCTCAGGTAGCTCTATGCTGTGGGTCTGCCTCTGTACCCTTTGTCCACGTGGGGGACCAGCGGGGGTCTCAGCCCACTGGGAGAAGCCACACGCCCAGTCCTATGGCCAGAGAGGGGCCCACAGTTAAGGCTCCATCTGAAGCTGAAGGATCCATCTTGAACATGGGATAGGTGATCTGTGCTGTGATTTTATTGACCCACATAACGGTAGGCAGAAGACTGTTACTTGATCCCAACTGATTTCTAGACATCTGGAGGAGAGGAGTGGGGCTGGTGTGATAGTACAGCAGCTAGGGTGGTTGCCTGGAACATGGCTGACCTGGGTTTGAGCCTCAGTACTCCATATAACTCCCTGAGCCCACCAGGAGTGATCCCTGAGTGCAGAGGCACGAGTAAGCCCTGAGCACCACCAAGTGTAAGTAAACAAGAGAAGAGAGCCTGGATGAGGTCTGTGACCATGCACACGACCTCACTTGTGTCCAGCTTAAGGTCCATGGAGCCCCATGGTCCTGGGCTCTCATGAGCTGCTCCATGGCCGCAGAGACCCAGCCTTCTCCAGACTGGCCAGCAGTACTCTAGGAGCAGGAGACTGTCATGAGTTGCCAAGCCCATACCAAGTTTGATGGGGAGAGACGCAGCCACCACACCTTCTCCTCCTACTCTGAAGGCCTGAGCTGGGATGGGGGAATGACACAGGAATGAATACTAGACCAAATGTTGAGAGCCTGTATTCACTCCCATGAACATTCAGTCTCGTATTTCAATCCCGGGTCAGCCAATAATCCCCAAGACAGCAGCCGTTTCCTGTGGACCTGCAGGTTGTTTCTTCTGTCAAGTATGAGTGATGCTCTTTGAGGTGCTGTTAGAAAGCCCTTACCTTGGGCTAGTTCAGGTTCCCAGGTGTGAGCAGTGGGAAGTTTTGGGGGCCTGGGACAAGAGTGCAATGTGGGACCCCAGGCCATGCTCAGTGGGTCTAGACAGGTAGACTGCAAAGGACAGAAGACCTGACACCCAACCACAGGCCTTTTATGACCTCAGGGTCTCGTTCCCTCCCCTCACCCAGTCTCCCTGTCACAATGGATGCTCCCAGCATTCTGAAGACCTGTCCACAAAAGCACCTTCTCCATCACATGGAACAGGCAACTATTTGTGTTTGACAGCCTGGATGCTGGAGTGAGGGCAGTCTCTTTAGACAGAGGAGCTTAGCGGTAGGGCGTTTGCCTTGCGTGCAGCCAGCCTGGCCAAGCCAGGTTCGATTCCTTCGCCCCTCTCGGAGATCCCGGCAAGCTACCGAGAGTATCTCGCCCGCACGGCAAAACCTGGCAAGCTACCCGTGACGTATTCAATATGCCAAACACAGTAACAAGAAGTCTCACAATGGAGACGTTACTGGGCCCGCTTGAGCAAATCGATAAACAACGGGAGGACAGTGTGACAGTGACATTTTTATAAAGTTGTTCATGATGATTTATTGCATTCAATATCTCCAAATGAACCCACCACCATTACACCTTCCCACCACCATTATTTCTAACTTTCCCAACCACCAACCAGTAGCAGCCCTAAATAATTTATTTTTGTATTGCTCGTTATGAATAATTTGCTAAAAGTGATAAAAAAAGATTTCCTTAGAAGAAAATGTGTGAAGACTTGTATCTCACCCTGGAGTCATTAAGCCCTTGTATAAGAGATTACTAACATGTAATCTTAACTCATGTTGGCAACAGTTTAAGCCTTGTGTTAATATTTTCTTATCTATATTGGTTACCTTTTACTTTACATCCCATCCTGGTATATCAGTGGTGTAGGGTATGAGATGTCATGCTCCAGGAATTCTAAAATTTTTAATTTTTAACTGGATAGTGACTGTGGGGTCTGGAAGCATCTCTGCAGAATGTTGATCTTTTCTAAGATTTAATTATGAGATTTATTTATTTCAAGATTTGCTTATGAGTCTCTACATCATGGCCATTTAATGAGCTTATATGGTGCCAGAGGTAGTTCATGGGTATGACTGACAGGTTCCTGAATGAGCAGGGAAAAACATGAGGTTGCCCATCCCTGACTCCACAAGAGCCTGGAGATTCTGGTCACAAAACCCACATACTTGATTCCTTTCAACAGATTCATTTCTGAACCTGTGGAGTCCAGTAGTGAGACTGGATTATGGAGGTTGTTTGGCTGCCAGGGCTCTGTTTGGGTGGGTGGTGGGCTTACCAGCTCCCCTCCCGGGTGCCTCAGATGAGACCCAGCCTGGAGTCTGAAGGCATCTCTACAACTTGTTGATCTCTTTCAAAATATATTTATGAGTCAGTCAGAGGAGCTCCCATTTCTTGATAATTAAATGTAATTTGGAGGAGTGGCCTATTCTGGAAGAGCAAATTGCCTTCCATTTAAAAACACAAAACAAGACCTTGATATCATTTAGAAACTCAAAACAGGACATGAACAAAAGAACCACAGATGGGGGCTGGAGTGATGATACAGTGAACAGGACCTTTGTACTGCACACAGATGACCTGGTTAGATCTCCAGCATCCCATGTAGTCCCCTGAGTCCTGCCAGGAAAGATAACTGAGTGCAGAGTCAAGAGTAAGCCCTGAGCGTGTGATCCCAAACCCAAACCAAAGCAAAACCAGGTGCACTGAAGAATGCTGTGTGTGTGGAGGGGGAATGAAGGTGTGGACACAATGAGAGCAGTGGAGGGGCAGTAGAGTGAGGACTTCATCGACACCCCACACCAGCCGGCCCCTGATGAGGCTGTCTCGGATGTGTCCAACAGAATTAGGATCATCTAAGCTGAGTCCAGAGTTGCAGTACAGCTTCAGCAGCAATGGTGCTCTGGCAGCCCTCGGTCCCTGGTTGCTGTGTGCGGCTGCAAGGCAGTAATGAGAGATGCCGGTATGTGGGACCCAATGCAACAGGACTCGTGGAGTGTGCGGTCAGAGAGAGACAGAGAGAGAGAGAGAGAGAGAAAGAGCGCATGCGTGAGGGGGGGAAAGGGTCAGGTACTGAGGAGGCTCCCTGGGACCTAGAAAGTGGGGTGGGGACACTACCTCATGCTCTGGACAGTCCCACAGTGGTTAGGTGAAATTTATTTTGTTTTTGTTCATTTGGGAGCCATACCTGGCAGTGCTCAGGGCTGACTCCTGGCTCTGTGCTCGGGAATCACTCCTGGTGCGGCTCGGGGTCCATATGGGGGCTGGGGATCTGACCTGGGTTGGCCACATGTAAGGCAGATGCCTTACCCGTTGTGCTCTGTCACCTGGTCGGTGAGATCTGCGTTGGCAAATGCCCATGGAGCAAGGTAGCCGGTGGCAGTTTGCTGGATACAGCAGGGCAGGGGAAGGTGGAGATAAAGGATCCCTGCTTTAGCCGATGTGTAGCTTGACCCACTTAGGTTAGACACAAAGAGAGGGAAAGCCTTGTTGGATGACTGGGGGCCAGTGCAATGACACTGCCATTCTGCCTCAAGTCAATGTGAGGGGTCAGTGCTAGGACACAGGGCCCAGCTCAGAGGTGGCTGGTGGGGGTTCAAGGTGGACCTGGACTGGAACCAAACCTTAGAAGAAGAGCCACGGGCAGCTCATGTATGGGGCTGAAGCAGGAGAAGGGTTTGAGGAGGGATAGGTCTGTGAGGAGTCATAACCCCAGAAGCCCGGACCACTGTTACCTCAGAAGTGAAGGAATCCCACCAGAGGAGGATCCCATACCCTGTCAATAAGTTTATGCTTTAGAAAACACTTGCACACATGGCGTGTGAGAGGGTTGACAGAGGTTAGGAGCTAGGGAAGGAGAAAGGTTAATGCCAGTAATATCACAATTCTGGGCTCTCGGGCAAGATGACAGAGAGGAGCGTTGTGAGGGTGTGTGATAGTGTGTGTGTGTGTGTGTGTGTATGTGTGAGGGTGTTAGTACAAGTGTTTGAATATGAGTGTGTGAGTGAATGTGTGTGAGTATGTGAGTGTGAGTGAGTGGCTGAGTGTGAGTGAGTGTATATCTGAATATGTTTGAGTGTGAAGTGCAGTTATATGTGTGTGTGAGTATGTGTGCGAGTGTTATGTGAGTGTCTGAATGTGTGTGTGAAAGTGAATATGTGTGATAATGTGTTTGTGTGTGTATCTGAATGTGTGTGGGTGAGGGAATGAGTGCACTAGTGTGCATATGTGAGTGTGTAAGTGAATGTGTGAGAGTATTTGAGTGTGTGTGCCTATGTGTGTGAGTGAGAGTTTGAGTATGTATATCTGAATTTGAATGTGTGAGGGAATGTTGTGCAGTTGAGTAGTATATATATGTGTGCAGCAGTGTGTATGTGTGTGTGCGCGAGTGAATGTTGTGTATTTTAATTGTGTGAGAATGTGTGTGAGCAAATGTCTCAGTGTGTGTGTGTGTGAATAAGTGTAGCGAAATGTGTGTGTAAGGGAATGAGTGTAGTTGTGTATGTTTGTGACTGTGAGTGAATGTGTGTATGATTGTGTCTTAATGTGTGTGCGAGTGAATATGTGTGAGCAAGTGTCTGAGTGTGTATATGGGAGGGTATGTGTATCTGAATGTGTGGGAGCACGTGAGGGAACGAGTGCAGTTGTGTGCATATGACTGTGAGTGAGTGAATGTGTGTATGCTGAGTGTGTCTCAATGTGTTTGTATGAGTGTGTGTTTGAGTGTGTGAATGCAAGTGTGTGAGAGTATGTATATCTGAATGTGCGTGAGGGAATGAGTGTGTGTGTGTGTGTGTGTGTGTGTGTGTGTGTGTGCGTGCACGCACATGCCCTGGAATGGTCTGAATTCACAGGCAGAATCTGAGCTGTTTCAGAAGGGAAACGCATCACACTAAAGAGATCTAGTTGCTAAGAGCCCCCATTCTTCTAAGGCCCCTCTTCCTCTCTGAAGCGCCTCACCAAACTCCTCCACCTTAGCACCTCTTGGTAGGTATATCTGAGTCCCTAGACCATTCTGTCCCAACTTTTCAGCCTCTATGACCACTGCTGTCCTGACCCTGGGACTCTTGCAGGACATCCTGGCTTCCTGTGACCTTGTGGATCATTGGGTGGGGAACCCTCTGCCTGGTGGCAAATCAGTTCCCAGAAGGCCAGTGTCAGCCCTTGCAGCCTTGCTGGCATCCTCTGGTGCGCTTACTCCAGTTCTGAAAGTGGCAAAGCAAGTGGCCCGCTGGACACAAGTAGGAGTGTCTCCCAGGTCTGCACATATAAGGGTTTCAGGGAGTCTCAGTTTCATGGCCTCTTTGGCTCTGGGCCCAGGAAAGGGTTCACCTGTGCAGACCTTTTCCTTCGCTGATGTGAAAAATGACCCTACAAGAGGCCAAGCCATGAGTGTCAGACTTGCTTGCGCATGGCAAGGCTGTCTTGGTGTTCTGCTAACGGTCTCAGAAAATGATGCTGAGGTTTTGTCCAGCCTGGCCTGTTCTCTGGGGCCCTGACGGAGGGACGGGGAAATACATTTCCAGGTTCATGCACTCTCGCCTTTTAGTGGAATGCTGCCTTCAAATCAGCAACAGCGGGAGCCTGTCCCACGCTCCACACACTCTCCTCTGCCGGTTTCCTGGGCCCAACCACAGCAAGCCGCCTGCTTCTCAGAAAATGCAGGGAACACCCCTGATTTAACCTCCACCACTTTAATCGTATCTGTGAAGTCCTCCTTGCCAGTGTGGTGGATTGTCATTACGGGTTCCAGGGACCAGGGCACAGGCATTTGGGATGTGTGTGTGTGGGGGGAGGGGGGACAAACATTCTTCTGACCCTATAGGGTCCATGCAAGGGTGATTTTTGGTTGTCTTTTGTAGCTCCCATTTTTTGGTACCTTCTTTCTTCTCCTAATTTGTTTTTCAAATGATGACTAGTCATTTATCATTTTGGCCTTTTTGGTTACACACATCTAATGATTATAGTCAAATATAGTAAAGCTGAGGCTGGAGTGACAATACAGCAGGGAGAGCGCTTACACTGCACGCCACAGCAACCCCTATGGTCTCCCAAGCCCCGCCAGGAGTGCTCCCTGAGCACAGAGCCAAGAGGAAGCCCTCAGCACATAAATGAGTTAAATCACAAAGAAAAGCTAAGCTCAAGGAACCATTGCTCACAACAAAGTCAACCCTGGGAAATTGGTCTCCTACACACACACACACACACACACACACACACACACACACACACCCCAGATCAGAACATAAAGTACACTTATTTGGCATACTTGGTTAAGATTTACAGCTTTGAACATAATATGGGGGAAAAATGACTCTAGAATTTATTTGGAGCACCCTGTGAGGCCCTGGGGGTGGTGTGGAGGTCCTGGGAGCATTGGTCCCGCTTATCCTCGGACAGGCGGATGTGTCGGTCAGGCGCCAATTCGTCCTCCACTCCTGATTGACTCCTTTCCTTAGCACCTTCTGTCTTGAGAGCCCCCGCTCCTGGATGCCCTTGTCCTGAGAGGCCTTTGCCCTGGGCGCCTCCTGCCCTGGACTTCCCTATCCCTAGCACCTCCTGTCCTGGGCACCTCCTGGCCCCTGTTTTGAGTGCCCTCTGGCCTGGGCACCCCCACTCCTCACTGTCCCTTGCCCTGGACGCATCTTGACCCCCGTCCTGAGTGACCTCTGCCCTGGGCAAACCCTAGCCCTGAGTGTCCCTGCCCTGGGCGCACCCTGCCCAGTCCTGAGTGCCCCCTGCCCTGGGCCCCCCATCCAGGCCCCTGGCCTGAGCACCCCCTATCCTGCGCTCCCGGGTCCTGAGATCCCTGTCCCGGGCGCCCCTTTCCCGTTGCGCACAGCCTTTGCGAAGCCTCACCCCTGCCGTGTGTCTGCTCTCTCGTAGCCATGTCCAGGGGCCACACCGGACACGGGAAGAAAGCCCTCGACGCGTTTTTCTGGCTGAACGAGATCACGGGCGAGATTACCCACCCACCGCCGCGGGCCGCGTCCCCGTCCCCGGAGCGTGTGGGCGAGCAGGGGCCTCCCGCGGGGGTGCGCAGGGACGCGGGCCCCGGGGACGCGCGCAGCCCGCCGCCGCCCTGGCCTCTGGGCCCCGCTGCCGCGTGCGGCCCGCGCCGCGCGCTCCCCTGCAAGCTGCGGCAAGTCCTCACCGGTGGCCACCGCTTTTCCTTCTGAACCGCGGGGGTCCGCGGGGGCCCGCGCCATCACAGCCCCTTCCCGAGCTGGTCCGGCCCCCGAGACCCCGTGCAGTCCAGCAAGCCCGGGCTGGCCTCCGTGCACCCCCAGAAACGCACGGGCGCCCGGAGAACCTCGCCAATACCCATTGAACTTCATTGCTGGAACGTAACGTTTTCTACAACTTTCTTGAGCTCCCAAGCCTTAGTCCTAGAGCCAGGAGGGAACACACCCCTCACCCCCCACCCCCCGTGAGCGGGCTAGGCTCAGTCCCCGGGCCCCTCCTCGGCTCCTAGGGCTACTTCCCTTCCCCTCCTATGGAAGTCGTCTCTGGGGGCGGGGTGGGGGGGTGGGGGTGGTTCTGGGCCCCGCCCAGAGGCCTGGGAGAGAGGGAGGCCAGCCCTGGGCTGTGGGGACTCTGTGGGCACTGCAGGACAGGTTGGGACAGCGCCACACTTCATCCCGGCAGGTACATGGGAGGCAAGGATGGGCCCATCCCCCAGCACCTGGGGACTCCCTGCCCGGCTGATGTGGACACGCAGTCACGGCCGTCCCGGAGCTGACCTTCCCCTCCGCCCTGTGTGCACAGGGCTCAGTGCCATCCCCACCCTGCCCAGAGTCATGAATGAAAAGTGCCCACTATGGGCTGATGCAGGGGCCAGGGCCTGAGTCCCAGACTGGGGCTAGCGCAGCGAGAAGTGAGGAGAAAAGGGCCTGGGGCTCTCCTCCCCCACCCCCAACCCAGAGATGCCTGTCTTCAAGTTGCCTCTCGGCTTCTCCCATGAGCCCCTCTGCTCTACCTGTGGCCTCACCTTAGAGGAAAACGGGTGTCTCCTCCTCCCTGTCCCCTGGGAGGGACCCTCACTTGTACGCTACTCTTTCCCCATGACCCAGGGCCACCCCTTGTTGGGGACAGCTACCTGTGGCCTGGTGCCTGGGCCAGTGTCCCTGAGGGAGGGAAGACACCACTTCCTGGGTTCACTTCCAGCTGGGCTGGGCAGGACAAGGAGCCCGCGTGAGAGGTGGCCCCAAGCCACACAGGTCCGTCTGGGGGCCACAGAGCACAGGGTGGGTTAGGCTGTCCCCCAGCCTGAGAAGACAGTTGTGCCCCAATGCTCCAATTCTGGGTGGGGTGAGAACCAAAACAGGAATAGAGCCGGGACCCTCCCAGGTCCCACAATCCTCGGGGGCTGAGTCCACAAACATGGCAGGAACTGCCCAGAGTGTCCTTCCCTGCCAGTGGAATCCTAGATCGTCCCTGCCACCAGACCACACGGCAGGCCAGCTGCAGCGACCCTCCGCTTGTGGAAGGCTAGTCAGGGTCCCGTGGGAGAAACTGGTAGCAGTGGGGTGCAGAGATTTTCAACAAGAAGTTGTAACACTATTGTAGAAGCTTAAAGGCATTAAGCAGGGTGTGGGGCACAGAGAAAGTGTCGGGAAGACACAGAAGTGAACAAGAAAACAGGAGAAGGTGAAGAAACACTTAAACTGGGAGGTTTGGGCTGGGGAGAGGGGTCAAAGGTCTGGAGTACAGGGCCCCCCAGGTTTGCTCCCGGTACCCCGCCCGGTCAAGCACCACTGAGCTCTGCCAGGTGGCGCCCTGCCCTCTGCACCAAGGGGGGAAATGAACACGGAAAGTCGAATGCAAAAGTTATTAACCAGGTAGGAGAATGACGGGAAAGGGATTCTGACTCTCTGTGGTGCCTACTTCGGGCAGTTGGGGGAGGTGAGGGGCCCCCACCCACAGAGGGGCCGGTGTTCTTCCACCCTCCGGCGGGAGCGGCCCCCGTGGGCAATGTGAAGATGCCAGCGCCAGCTCCTGCGCTGGACATGCGACATGGGAGTCACATCCTCACCTGGCCCGTGGATTCTTGCGGGAAAGAATCTCAGCAGACAGACAGGGAAGCAAAGACATTCAGTCTCGGAAACACGAGGCAGGGGTGTGGGGAGAAAAATGAGGGGGTGGGGGACCCTCGAGGGAAAGGAAGTTTAGAGGAACTACAAGCCCCAGGCTGGGATGCAGACTCCCAGGAATGGAGGATGCCCTGGAGAGAGATGGGGAACACCCAGAAGGGACCAGTGTGGGCAGCCAAGGCCAGGACAGAGGGTGTGTGCCCCAGACACCCTTCGTTGCTGGACTTACAGGGTTTTTCCCAAGCTGCCCGCCTTGGAGACCCTGACCCCCTGCCGGGTCTTGGATGGGCTGCCTCAGATTTGATGAACTTCACCTGAACTTCATTGGTGAGCTCTTATCCTGGCCAGATTGAGTGCCTGCCTTAGCAGGGGGTTTGCAGCCAGGCCTCCCTGGGAAAGCCCGGGAGGGGCACAGTGGAGGGTGAAGGGTTGAATGAACAGACAGTCCGACTTGGAGTGTGGTGGGACGAGGACCGGCCTCACTGTCCTCCCTTATCACTGAGAGCATGAATACTCCGCAGTTGATAGAGCAACCCCAGAGAAGCCAGTGCTGCCACCTGCTGGCCTATTCGCGCCATGGTGGCCTGTCTCTGCTATGCCAGACCCCTGTCTCCACCAGGGGGCAGTACTGGTCCAAGGGTCTCACTGGTCAGGACTCACCTAGACCCACCTACTTTGGCATTGATGAGCATCTACCTGATCTTAGAGCTTGGAGCACCTGAGTGGCAGGGGCATGGAGGCGAGAATCCCACTTCCCATGCCTGCACCTGGCACCAGGCTCTTGGACATCTCTGCCCCATATACAACACTGTCAGCTTGTGGTGGTGATGGGGGAAATCCCTAAAATGCTCCCTAATGAACAATCCTGCACTGGGAAAGGGTCTTGAGCAAACAGTAGAACTGGTTTCTGGTAGCAGCGTCGCCGGGTGGGGGACAAGGGTCTCTCCAGGCTCTTAAAATCGCCCCATTACGCTAGAGGACCTGAGGTGGACTGCAGGCAAGCAGTTGTGGTCAGCAAGCTGCTGGGACTCCCCAGTGACCCATGCCTCCTCCAGCCTGGTTCTGGGGGTCAGTGCCCCAAAACTCCCAGCTCTGGAGCCTGAGGTGGACATGCTGAGACCATACGCCCATTAGTCTCCCATGTCTGCCTGGCCGGCTTCGGGGTCACTGGGCCTGTGGGGGCAGCCTGGGGGAGAGGCTCAGTACAAAGCAGCCACTGAGATGCAGGGACGGTGAGCTGGGATCTGCACAGGTTCAGCAATTCCTGAGTGGAGCTGCCTCAGGGGAGGCCCCGATCCGGCCAGCTCTCCTCCTCCTCCTCCTCCCTCTCACTAGCTCCTGGAGGCAGAGGCTTTGCCAGGCCTGTGGGCCAGCCAGTGAATGCTGGCTGGTTTTGCCTTGGGGGTTCGGCCTGGCTGTGGAGCTCGGGTCTCTTTGGAGCTGACGGCTTTGTCATGGGACCTGCAGCTGGTTTTCAGAGATGGAACAGAATTTCCCTTTCTATGTTAGGTTGGAAGAGAGATCAAACAGGGCTCCATTTTCTTGCTTTGTTATTGCATTTTTTCTGTCATACCTGGTGGTGCTCAGGGCTTACTCCTGGCTTTGCACTCAGGAATCTCTCCTGGTGGGCTTGGGGGATCAGACGGGATGGTGGGGATCAAATCCTGATCAGCCCCGTGCAAGGTAAGTACACCTTACCTGCTGTACTATCACTCTGACCTCAGGACACCAATTTCTTATAATTTCCTATTGTACTGTAATAGTTGTAAACTGTTAATAATAACAAGACAAACAGTAATCTGATTATTATATAATTCATTATGTAACAAATAGCTCTGAGACAAAGTTCACTTCAAAAAATACTACTGAGAATTCCACATTAGTAGATACGAGAAATGGCATAATCCAACGTTATTTTTCCAATTATATTTTCTTATATGGCCTTTATGGAATTGTTTAAACCCAATCCTTTGGCTCTGGAAAAATCTTTATAGACAACACCATTTGCTACATTAGAAAAAAATGTTTTCAGTACAGTTGTCAGGCAGAGATTAAAAGGGATGAAATTTGTAAAGGAGACTTAGAAATTAATACTTTTGAACACGTTTGGAAATTTTAAAGAATCAGTGTCAACTTAAAACATACTTCAAGAAACGTTTTTAACATCTCTTTTCCTGTCGAACGAGCTGTGGGAAAAACTCCTTTCTCATTTCGTTTGCAGTGTCAAAAAATAGCGTCCCAACCTGGTATTCTCCTTCCCTCCTGACAAGGGGCAGACACGGTTTGGTCCAGTGTAGACTATGACCTGAAGACTCTGTCCAGGGAGTCTGTGCTGTGGCCATGGGGGTGCCCACAGCTCTGGAGCAGGGGTCATGCTGAGGCACTGGCCAGTCCCTGTGGCAGGACAGGGTCTGAGACGAGCCAGAGATGGCATGAGTGCAGCCATGGTCACGGGGCCTTGTTTGCCAAGACCCTTGGAGAACAAGCCACGATTTTCCTGGGTCGTGCTTACTAATGAAAAGAAATGACTCACCCCATCTAATGACTTCAAAGTCCTATTTGGATTTCAGTTCAAAAGCTCTCTGTTGACTTCATGCTACCAACAGACTGAATGGGTGGGAAAACTTCGGGGTTTAAGACTAGCTTCTGTGTCACTGAAGATGTTGAACAACAGGAATCGGACTGCTAGTGATAATGTCCAGACCAGATACTCAACCTATCCCTTTGTTCCTTAGACAGCCTCTCCTTTAGGCAAAATTTGGTCACCTAAACGTTGCTAGTCACCAGTCATCTGTTAGGAACATTAAATCTGTCCTGCCTGGCTGCAAAATATTCACGTGTCCAGATACACCAGATGCATTGAGAAAACTGTGTGGCCTCGCATGTCAGCCATGGAGATGAGTCCCGTGGCATCTGAGATATACGGGCTGAGACCTGTGTAGTGGCCATCACTCATTCTATAAAAATAGAGCTCTGGAGAATCTCTCATTCACACTAACATCCAATTTACCTAGTTTTGCCAATCTGGTGTTCCAATCGGGAGCATACCCTTTTAAAACCACTTTCATAGCAGAAATTAATAATAAAAAAATTGTTACCTTCAAAGCAGCAGTTAGAAACTCTGTTCTTGAAACATGTAAAATAATACTGTTATCTCAAATCCCGGATTTAAATAAGCTTAACAGTTCCTTCTCTGGTTAAAAAATAATACCGATTTCTGGGTTACTTAATGGCTTCTCCGTTCTTCCAATTCCAGGGGATACAGAGGTCTCCGTCTTGCATCACTGAGTAGAAATGTGACACGCAGAGGTGCATCCCTTGTAGATAAGGCAGTGACTGCTCTAGAAGTCTCTTGCAACAGTCCACCATTTGTTTACTAGAAACGCTGGGCTCCTTATAGAACTTTTCCAGAGAAAATTTCTTTGTGGAAGCCTGCATCAATTCATTTTCCATAATCTTTAACCTGTCACATGCAAAACAAACAGGATATTGCCACGAGCTATAACCAAATGAAACAACAAACAATGGAGGTCTATTGTTTAATCTATTCGGGGCTAAATGTCCTCTGAACATGGACTCCACAAAGGCCAGACTGCATGCTTAGATATGTATGTGCACGCCAATAGCCCTGTCGTTCTGGGAGTCATTGCCACAGGCATCTTCACAAGTCTTTGTCAAATCTGTTTGGCTGTGATGAGGGGCCTGTAATTCACTTTAGGGGCTCCCTCTGGTTTTGTTCTGGGGGCACACCCAGTGTTGCTCAGGACTTACTCCTGGCTCTGTGCTCCGGAGTAACTCCTGGTGAGCTCATATGGGGTGCTGAGGATCAAACCCAGGCTGGCTGCGTGCAGGCAAGCATCCTACCCACTGTACTATCGCTCCGGCCCCTGGGGCTCCCTATGGTTTGGGCCTGGAAGTGATGCTTTCTAAAGATCCCAAGGGTGGAGCGACAGCATAGTGGTCAGAGTACTTGCCTTGCACGTACCTGACCCAGGGTCCATCCTCAGTAGCACTTATGATCTCCAAACCCTGTGGGGAGTGATCCCTGGGTGCAGAGCCAAGAGTGGTCCTGAGTACTGCTAAGAGTGACCCAACCCCCCCAAACAAACAACAACAACAAAAAATTCAGCACCACCAAATCAGTAAGTATAGGCGGCATTGGGCAGTCTCCTCATGCTCAATCTCTCTCCAGCTCCCTCTGCTGAGGGCTGCCCTGACTGGTCTCACATCAGTTTTGATAACGCAGACAGGGCAGAAAGTGGTGTCCTTAATGCTTTTTTGCCCACTGGGAGCAAATTTTTGGGGATAGCTATTCTAGTAAACAGCTATCCTCCAAATTTTGGGGTCCAAAAATTAAAAGAAAAAAAACAAAGATGTAAATCACACAGACACAGTGATGCTTATGAACTGAACTTAATCATCATCTCTTATCCTCACTTAAAAATGTCTTCTCATTTAATTTAAATGGTTGCCTTATTTTATTTGTGGTTACTGGCAGCACTCAGGGCTGACTCCTGATTCTGTGCTCAGGATTGCTCTCACTCCTGGTAGGTCTTGGGGACCATATGATATGTCCATATGACAAGGTGCTGGGGATTCTACCTGGGTCGGCCATATGCCAGGCAAGTGCCTGACCTGCTGTACTAGCTCCCTGACTCTAAATGGATTCTTCTTCCTTGTTGCTACCTTTTTCCATCTGGAGAATTTCTTTCTGATACTCCTTTTTTTTTTTTTGCTTTTTGGGTCACACCCGGCGATGCTCAGGGGTTACTCCTGGCTCTGCACTCAGGAATGACTCCTGGCGGTGCTCGGGGGACCATATGGGATGCTAGGAATCGAACCCAGGTCGGCCGCGTGCAACGCAAACACCCTACCTGCTGTGCTATTGCTCCAGCCCCGAGATGACTTTTATATGAATAAACCCAGTTTCTAAAATTGGGGCACACGGTTGTCATGTAATCTAGGTTATCATATGTGGTAGAAAACAGTCCCATTCAATCCCTGGCCGAATATGGTGGAGCACAAATAGTATGAAACAGCCAGAGAGACAAGCTTCTAATTCCAATGTAGTTTTACACGTTTGTTTGTTTTTGGGTCACACCCCGCCGGTGCTCAGGGCTTACTGCTGGCTCTGCTTCGGGGATCATATGTAGCAGCGGAGATCCAACCCGGGGAGGCTGCATGCGAGGCATGCGTCCTACCCACTGGATTATCGCTCTGGCTTCTAATTCTAAGACAGTTTGGATGTCCTACAGGTGAGTTCCGAATCCCTGGATTTTTGTTACACTGAAACGACAGGGGGCTGACAACACTCACTCTTCTTTTCTTTTCAAGTTCTCTCTTGCCTGTTGGGCTTTGGTGAGAATAAACCACCGGAGGTTTGCCGGGTCACAGAGGGTTGGGATGTTGAAATGCCCGAGTTCATGCAGGCTGGGCGCATATCTGTCGCTAGAATGAAGTAACACATTCAAGGAAGGAAAAAAAATCACTGATTCCTCCTCCTTGCCCCCACTCCTTGCCACCACTGCAGCCCTGACGGAAGTAGGAGTCTGACGAACCGGAAAGGTTTGTCCCTAGAAATCCCCCCCGTTCCCCCTCCCCCCACCACACAAATGCACTGCCCCTGTGAGAGCAGAGCCAGACACTTAACTGCTACCCCACAGAGACCCCAGACCATGACCGTCACGCCCAGTGACCTCCCTTTTCTGCAAAATGGGTGTGGCCCACTCCACACCAAGGGGTTAATGGGACCATGTACATTGGGCACCACTTCGGACGCGCAGGTCATGCTCTCCACCCACCTAAGAAAGGGCCCTGTGACTGTGAGAGTCACACAAGGTGCCACAGGCACGACCCTCGTCCTCCTCGGCTGGCTGGCTGCGTGCGTGTATGAGCGGATGCAGGGACCCTAGTAACGATACGAAGCCGTTGAATGCACCTGGGCACCCGTGAGCCAGCGAAACGCTCTCTTTGTTTCAGACCGTACCTGTTAAGGATCATTTGTAAGCCACGCAGACTTTGGGGATGAGAAGGGACTCGGCTCTTCAACAGCCGACTACAGAACACATCCAGGAGAGAGTAATACTCTTCCAGGGTCAGCACTGGCTGCAGCTCTTCGATATAAACCACCTGGATGCCGCCAAGAAGGTGACTGATCTGGTCTTCCAGCAGCATCAGCCTCCTCTGAAGGTCAAAGTAAGTTGGCAATCTTTCAAAAAGCTACAGAGAGAGAGAGAGAAGAGAGAGAGAGAAGCAAAATTTACTTTTATGCTATCATCATAGCTAAACTTTAGAATTCTAATACATAGACTGAGAAATTTTAACAACAAATTGATTTTCCTAGAATGGACGTTCAAGTACATGATTTGCCAAAGGGCAAAAATGAAATGACAAAAATACTAATACTCAAAACGGATCCCTGTAATCTCAGGAATTTTCAGGTGGGGAACTAAAGAGATGACAGAAATAATAATAATATAATAATAATAATAATAATAATAAGCATGTTCCAAAGTGGAAATAAGTCTTAAATACTGAGGTTTAAATATTCAGGTAAGAATCTTCAGTTACTTTAGAGAGATTAAATGATATAATGTAGAAAGAAGTGCTCCAGACACAAAGTACATATATTTCAATGCCAAGACTGTTCCCTTCAGAACTTACTTTAATTCAACTAAATTCAACTAAATGGAATAATGCACTGCAGACCCTACTGTGTACTTAAGCACTGAGCTGGGCACCTGGAGTGGGCAGAATTTGTCCCCGATTGCTGTGGACTCAGGGTGCAAGGACACACAGCAAAACTCCGAGTTCTAATAAACAGCAATACTCCTACAAACAACAACAACAACAAAAACAAAACACAACAAAAAAAACTCCGAGTCCACCCTGCGAGGGGCGCCTCTGGGTGAGCCTACGAAGAGGCTGCTGGAACAGCCTACAGAGACTCAGGCCATGACTCGGGAACGGGAACGGAAGTGGGGCTTCGGAAAGCACAGCGGGCCCACGGGGCTCGGGGCGCCACAGAGCGCATGCACATAGTGGGAGTGGGCAGGGGCAAACATCCTGAAGCCAGAGGCCTGGCTCAGCTGGAGTTTAGTGAGAGGATCAGAGCATATAAATGGTCAGAGCCCAGGGCCAGGGAGAGAGGGCAGGGGGTGAGGCGCCTGCCTAGTACGGGGCAGACCCTGGTCCAATTCCTAGCACCACTACTCCTGAGCACTGCTGAGTGTGACCCCAAACTCCCCTCAAACAAATCAACGGCCTCCCCGCCCGCCCACCAAAAAAGAAAAAACATTCAGAGCAATTAAAAGGCTTCAAAAAGTCTGCTATACTAAAGGTATAAAAATCTACAAATTCTATGTTCTAGTGCTGTGTAAAATGACTTTACCACTTAATCTTTCCACGTTTCACTCAATGACTTATTCCATGTAAACAGCAACAACCCTTGGAAATCTATTTTTCTTTATAAGGCTCATGTATTCTCACATCTTTTCCTATTTCCCTGGGGGAAGGGGGTGTGAACATTTTTTTTTCTTTTTCTTTAACTTTGTGGGTCACACCTGGCGATGCTCAGGACTTATTCCTGGCTTTGCACTCAGGAATGACTCCTGGCAGTGCTCGGGGAACCATATGGGATGCTGGGAATCGAACCTGGGTCTGCCACGTGCAAGGCAAACGCCCTCCCCACTGTACTATGGCCGTGCACCCTGGAGGTAACATCCTGCTAAATAGCCGTCCAGTGTCCTGACCAGGGAACTCACACTCTGTCTGTTCGGGCTGCCTGCCGCCGTGTGCGTGTGAATCTGACGGTGGGCTGTGCCCTGTGTGGGGCAGTGGGACGAGTTTTTCATCGGGTTCTGATCAGGCCCACCATGAAGATCTCCTGCACCCTCTTCTTATGACCACAGACGCCTCTGCTTCCCTACGCCCTGACCCTGGCACCTACCAACGTGTTGTTTCTAGAATTTTGTGGCCTTAAGGATGTTTCATTAACTGGGACATACTGGCCTTTTCCCCGGTGTACACTACCCTGGAGCTCTGCACCCGCACACACCAGCAGGTCCTTCCTTCTGGCTGGCCCATGCATCCCCCTGTGCGTGGCCCCACAGCTATCCCCGCACATGCTGACCACAACTATCCTTGCACACGCCAACCACAACTAGCCCCGCACACGCTGACCACAGCTAACCACACACACGCTGACCACTGCTAACCCCGCACACACCGACCACAGCTAACCACACATACATGCTGACCACAGCTATCCCTGCACACGCCAACCACAGCTATGAACATGCCAACCACAGCTATCCCCACACACGCCAACCACAACTATCCCTGCACATGCCGACCACAGCTATCCCCCCACACATGCCAACGACAGCTATCTTCAGCTAACCACACCCACACACGCCGACCACAGCTAACTCTGCACATGCCGACCACAGCTAACCACACACATGCCGACCACAGCTAACCACACACATGCCGACCACAGCTAACCACACACACACTGACCACAGCTATCCCCGCACTTGCTGACCACAGCTAACCACACATACACCACAGCTAACCCTGCACATGCTGACCACAGTTAACCTTGCGCATGCTGACCCTCAGGAGGGCTTTTCTCACTAGAGGACCAGTGAAAATACATATTCAGATGTGACTTCACTTCCCTCGAGTGACGCCCACGCGAGCAATGGCTGTGCTATCTACAGGGGCCTGGATGGTGCTGGAGGAAACGGATGCCCTCTCTCTTTCCAGATGGCTGCTACTGTTCTGTGTTCACTAGGGATGGATGAGTGTCTGATTTCTCTAGGGATGGATGAGTGTCTGATTTCTCTGCATTTCTGCCAGCAGGTGGGGCATGGGCGAGGGCCAGGAAATCAGTGGTTTTCATATTGGCCACCGTGATGGGAGGAGAGCAGTCTGGATTTGCATTTCTCTGGATGGTCAAGTGTAGGATAACAATTAATTTGTCCTTTCTCCCTTGCCACAAGGAGCTTAGGTTCACTGAGTCACACCCATCACATCCGGAGTCACTCCCATTCCTTCTTTTATCTATAGCACTTCTCTATGCTCTCTTCCCCAACCAGTTAATCAGCAGTTTTCCTTAGTCAGAATCTGTTGATTTGTAAGGTCAGATCTTCTAGGACATTGAACTTGTAAGTTAACATTGCCTTTCTCCTCTCTTTAAGTCTTTTGAATAGTTTATTTTGTAAGGACCTTTGGGACCCCGAGGGAGATTCCAGAGTTAAAACTCTACTATTTAGTAACTCTCCCTTTCCTGCCCCTTCCCTAGTAGAGCCTTAGCTGTGAAGCCCTTCCTTATTGGGATGTAAATTCTGAAACCATTTGTTGACTCTTCCCTGTTGGGATGTAAATTCGGGAACCATTTGTTGGGCCTTCCTTATTTGTTACCTCCCTTAGGAACTCTTCCCTTATCCACTTCCACCGAATGCAGGGCTGAGAATCAAAGGAAGCCAGGTGATAACCAAATGTCCGAGTTACCAGATGCCCACTAGCCACAATGCCTATGTATGTAGATG
Source organism: Sorex fumeus (assembly GCF_029834395.1). NCBI lineage: Eukaryota > Metazoa > Chordata > Mammalia > Eulipotyphla > Soricidae > Sorex > Sorex fumeus. The sequence goes on along the minus strand of NW_026606129.1, from coordinate 46,173,865 downwards.
CTGATCTTTGAATCTATAGGCTAAGGAGTGATGTACTTCTACATGGATTGGTTAAGAAAGCATATGTTGTTACAAATCTATTGGCTATGAAATGCGCGGGCTTTGCTGTAACAGCCAGTGAAGGCCTATTTAAGATCCCCTTTGAAAAAGTTCGGGGTCTTGCCTCACCTAACTGACCTGCGTGTCTGTGTAGGCGGCTTGACCCTGGCTAGCCAGTCTTACAATAAACCTTGCTTGCTGTTTGCAGTCGCTGGAGTCTCTTTGTTGTTAAAGGGAGATCACGATCTGCGCCCTAACAACTTTTTAATGCAATGTCCTTTTTGTATAGATACAGGAAGACCGTTAATATTATGCTTTGTAACTTAGGATTTAATTGACTTTGAATATTATTCACTCCAGGGCGTCTGCTTTCTCGACTTAAGCCTCAGTTGCCCTTAGTTCCTAGCACCCCAAAGGCAGGGTCCCGACGAGGGACTGAATGGACCCAGAACAAGCTGTGAGCTACCCTGGCATCGAAATGGGCCAGGCCAAAATGCCATGATTCTTAATTAAAAGTTAAGAGTTTGATCATAGACAAATGCTGTCATGATCCAAAAGATGAGACTAGGACCCTGCTATGGATAGGAAAGACTATCTGCCTGAGCACTGTAGTCTGAGATCGAGATGGCCCTAGGAGAGCAATTCTATAAGCTTAAAGTATTTCTTACTTGTCCATACAAAATGATTTATAATAAGTATGCTTATTTGTTTGCTGGACAAGGATAGGAGAAGCACACCCAGGGGATTCCGTTCTAGGGTGGGTCCATCTGCTAAATGAGAATCTGTCCTAGAAGCGACTTTCCCCGAGGGAAAGAACTCTACCCCTTTGATTGTGACACACGTATGTGTAATTATTACCCCAACCTGTTGGGCTGGACTGAGCTGTCAGGATGAGCCCATGTAGACTGCACTGCACAACAGGCAGGAACATAGGGACCCATGAAAATTTCTCATGTGTCCTGACTAGTTTGGATGAGGCTGAACATTTCCCCCCTTCAAACTGCCTTCAGTAAATAATTTCAGTATATTGTGAGGGGCAGTTTTCCTTTTCTCACAGAAACCTGGCTGGTCTTTCACATGCAGATCTCAGGTGCTAGCCAGGACTGATCTTTGGGATGTAGATTCCAGGCTCTAGCAAGACTAGTCTTTGGGATGCAAATCCGAGTGCTTGTAGCCCAAGAAAGGTTTCAGTTTTGGTTTTGTATCTTCTTTCTGGAGGCCAAAATTACTGGCCTGCAGATGCAAAGAAACAGTGTATGTTTTGCTGCCTCAATGTTCTTTCTGTAACTCCTTTTGATGACATCACTGCATTGTGTTCTTTTGAGGTACTGAAAGAATCCATATTAGGGCATCAAATTTTTGTGTACTTCAGCTAACTTGCAACATTGCTTTCTGTAAAACTGCTTGGCTGCTTTGCACCTGGGGGAGAGGGGACTTGGAAAGTGAACAGGGCATAACTTCTTTCTAAACCAAGTATGACAGGATTCAGGTGTATTTACTGTTCCTTAAATGTATTGTCTCAGTAAAGCACCCTGCAGATTTGGGTAAAGGATAACTCAGGATGCAGGTGGTTGGGGGAAATTGCCCTTTCCTGGAATGTATTATTTCACTAAAGCACCCTGCAGACTTGGGTAACTCAAAACGAGGATGGTCAAGGGAGATTACCTAAGGCTTAATGATTCCGGCTATAACCTTGCTTGTGCTGACAATCGATGTACGTAAATGCTGATCTTTGAATCTATAGGCTAAGGAGTGAGGTAATTTTAAATGGATTGGTTAAGAAAGTATATGTTGTTACAAATCTATTGGCTATGAAATGCGCGGGCTTTGCTGTAAAGGCCAGTGAAGGCCTATATAAGATCCCCTTTGAAGAAGTTCGGGGCTCTCAGCCACTGCCCATTTTTGGGGTATGCTGCGGAGCCCCAGCATGCTGGTCTAAATAAACCCCGTTTTTACTCCTGCAGGAATTGTGTCTATCTGGTCTCTCCGTGCCTCCCAGGGCTAGGGAACTCCCGATCCCAACAGTACCATGATCAATGAAAGGAGATTTCGGGGCTCTCTAAGAGGGTGACAGGTCTGAGAGAACCTGGAGTCACAGGTATGAGAGAACCTTGGCCCTTCATGACATAAATTTCTTCTATGGGATATAATGAGACTGTAAGAATGGGCTGGAGGAGGCAGAGGAGAGACAGGAGTGAATGGAGAGGAACTGGAAAAACTGCAACTAAGACTAACCAGTCTGGCCCTGGTTTCCTTCCTTCACCTCCCCATCGCCATCGACCTCCCAGGAGTAGAGTCTTCAGGGAGTCTCCCTGAGACTACTGAACGCAGGCGGTGGCGGGAGAGATAGACTGCTGCTGTCTTTTTGTGTTCACACGGTCAAGGTCAAATGTCTTTTTCTTGTGTTTATCTGTCATCCATCTATATTGTTTAGTGACATGCTTTCAGAGCAATTTATAGATTCTGGATACACAGATTTTGCCAGGCTTGTAAATACTGTACAGCAAATAGCTGATACGAGCAGACCCGTTGCCAAAGAAGAGAATGGCAAACAGCGCAAGAGAACATGCTCTTTAGAGAAATGCAAATGCAACGGAGACAGCAGTGCCGCACACCCATTAGGATGCTTCACGGTAAAGAGATGGCACAGCCAGTGTTGGCGGTATCTAAAAGTCAAATGTGCCACTGTACGATTCAGCCCCCACCCCCATTCCCAGGGATTTACCCAAGAGAAAAGAAACTACATGTACATATTTTTTTCCCACGTGTGAAAAAACACTGCAGGCCCCCAACTGACACAGCCCCAGGTCTTTCAATAGGTGACTGGACAAGCAGGGTGCACCCATACACTGGACACTATCTGGGAACACAATGCAATAAACACTTAAACGTGATGGATTTTTATTTTTTGGCGCGGGGACAGGCGGGGGGGGGAGGAGATGGAGGGGGCACAGTCTGGGCTGTACCTGGCAATCCTCAGACAGAGGTGACTACTGGCTCTGCATTTAGGAATCACTCCTGGTGAGCTCAGAAGACCATGTGGGGGCCTCAGAAGACCATGCAAGGCCTTACCCCAATAAACTATCTCTCCACCCCCAATGTGTGATGAATTTCAAAGGATCATGCTGAGTGAAAGAAATCAGTCTCCCACCTTCCACAGAGGCTATTCTGATAACAGCTAAGGAAGACAGAGGAAGTACAAACTCATCTCTGATGATAGGAAGCGGGACCCGTGCAGAGCTGAGGAAGAGGTGGTGGCAGGAGAGGGCCCAGGCCATGTTCCTGGGTGGTGGGTATGTTTGCAGTCCTGACTGTGTTAATGGTTTCCTGGGTATTCATGGATGTCAGATTCCATCAAAAGATACACACCAGACGCCTTGAGCAATCAGAATCAATCTCTTTGAAAAAAAAATAACCAAACCAAACCAATAGGAAGCAGGACCTTTCAGCTGCACTTCAGAACATCTACCAACAGAAACAGAAACTTGAAAATCAGTCTTCTGAGTATTTTTAAGTATTTGATGTTGAATTTCTAAGCACAGCTGAAGCTAATGACTTAAATTTTATAGCTCTTTGACATCAATAGTACTGTGAGACACAAAAGTAGGGCAATGACAATTCAAAACTTTTGGGGGGAGTTTGCTTTAAGCTGTTTCTTACTTTTGTCCAGTGATGATGGACATCCATTGTCCCCAGCATTACATGGCCCACCGCACTCATGCCGGAACGGTCTGTAAATATTATCGTACATCCTGATGATAAAACACAAACCCTTTGGTCACTGTCCTGAGATGCCTCATTCTTTCAGCACTGTTCAAATAGTTACTTCAATGTAGGGCATATATTCAGAACTCAACTCAGGAGAAGCTTGGGGGCTAAGTTTTTATGTCGCATTTTATTCCAACAGATTAAACAAATTTAATTGAGAGAATATCACATATGTGAAGACTTTCAGCTGCCTTTCTAAGGGAGATGTGACAAGAAAACGGAAATGGTTTACCTTTGGCATTCCTGAGTGCTTCCGAGTTTTGCTGTGCTAAGCGGCCCAAGCTGTGGAGTTGGCTGCAGCGGTGGGCAATGCCCCAGCTCCTCTGCCACCTGGTCCAACAGATAAACAGGCAGGCAGTCAGCCCTGGCACCCCTAGGAGGCGCACGCCCTCCCCCACCGACTGACTCCTGGGGAAAGCCAAGGGGTTTCTTTCTCAGGTTGGCACACAACATCTTTCCAAATGCGTCAGATTTCGTGAAAATGCCTGGTACTTCATTTCTCATAATGCAACCCAAATGGGGAAGAAACTGCTTATCAGAGGATGAGATTATCACTACTGTCTTCAGCTACCAGATGAGTTTCAACAGGCAAAAGCACTCTTTTGTCTTTATTTTAAAAGAAGAGTGAAAAAACAAACAAACAAACAAACAAACAAACCCCAAACCCCACAACTTTTTGTTTTTCACCTCGTTCAATGATGATGACTTTGTTTTCAGTTTCAGCTCTAAGGAGAGATTCCTGCAGATTTACTGAATTTTAAAAGAACATTTTAGTCTAGACAAAGTGACTTACTACATAATGGAACCGAATCATTTCATAAATGAAGATAAAATCTTAGCAACACAATGAAAAATGAAGGTTTCATGGAGTCTCTGAGGCACAATGCACACCGCTAGCGTGCTGGGGTCAGCATCCACCTCTGCATTCTACTTCTGCAATTTATTAGCTCTGGGGCTTTGAACAGGGTATTTCTAATCTTCCTTGGAGTTCTCTTTCAGAGATGGAAAGTGGGGGCATTGCCCGCTGCACAGGAAGAATAAATCAAAGTTCATAATATAAGCAAACGGTAAGGTACTCAAAAAAGGGCTCAAACACTTAAATGCTCGTGAATGTCATTTCTGTTATGATGAAATGGATTGTAAGTTCTATCTTTTAACAATCAAATAAGAAAAATGAAGTATAATTTAAAATTAACATTTTCACAAGGCTAGCAAATGCTGTTTTTACTACATTTATTCAGTTCATTTTTAGGTTTTTGGGCCACACTCAGTGGTGCTCAGGGAAAACTCTTGGTGGTGTTCAGGGTACCATACAGAGTACTGGAGTTCAAACCCGGATCTGCCGTGTGCAAGGTAAACACCCTACCCGCTGTACAATCCTTCCAGCTTGTTCCTTTTTTGGGTTTAGTCTTTTCATTTTTGTATTTCCAGTCTGTTTTGATAGAATGTTTAAAATACATACTAGGAAAAATTATTCTTATGCACTTTTTTACTTCGTAGACATTTAAAAGAACATAATATTTTGCTTTCAGCTGGAATAAAAATCTGTCACTTGACTATGGAATAAGAAAAACCCCGTACATATCAAAGCATGGGCTAGAGATGATGTGATGATAAAAGGGTTTTATCATGATTCAGAGCATGAGTCCCAGCATCAGACAGACTTCAACTGAAATGTTCTTTTGAACTCTGAATAGTCTTGGCTAGATGAGAAGAGAACATATACGTACTATCTGTACTCTGTGAGCATAGGAAAGTTGTTAACAGGACATGCAAATAGTCTTTTGTCGTCAGAAAAAAAAGTTCTCACTGTCAGGACTGAAAACAGTAAAACAGGCTGCAGCAGGTCATGGAAATGTTTAAGACCAGGTGACAATTTTCCAGGGTTCCTATAACGGGGAATTCCATTTCTGAATCACAGAACTCCTTTCTTAGTTTTAGCAGCAGTTAAATCCATTTTTACAATAAGCTTCAGTGTGTATCTTCATTTACCTATGATATACGTGTAAAAGGTAAAGGTAAAGGTAAAGGCCCTCCCGTTGATCGTCGATTTGCTCGAGCGGGCCCAGTAATGTCTCCATTGGAGACTTTGTTGTTACTGTGTCTGGCATATCGAATACTCTCGGTAGCTTGCCGGGCTCTCCGAGAGGGGCGGAGGAATCGAACTCGGGTCGGCCATGTTGGCCGCTTGTAAGGCGAACGCCCTACCCGCTGTGCTATCGCTCCAGCCCATATATGTGTGTATGGCAAAATATTTATTTCCCCCAGGCTTTTAGGTCACTCCTGATGATCAAATCAAGATCAGCTGCATGCAAGGCAAGCCCCTCATCCCTTATACTCTCTCTCTCTCTGCCCATGGAAACATATTTAAAAAGTCATGCTAAACATAGAACCAAAAATACAATCCTCATTTTATTTCTCTCTTCCTTTCTCTTTCTTGTTGGTTTTGGGGTCACATGTGGGGGTGCTTGGGGACCCCCTGGTGCTGGAGTTATATCTGGGGCTTCTGCATGTGCGCCAGCCTTCTGAGATATCTCCCTGGCTGCTCCCTCATGATTCTACTGATTTTGGTTTTGGTGCCACACACCCAATGGTGCTCAGGGGTTAGTTCTGACTGTGTGCTCAGGAATTACTTCTGGTGGTGCTGAGGTAACCATTTGGGGTTCCGGTGATTGAACCTTGGTCAGTTGTGTGCAAAGCAAATGCCTTACCTGCTGTACTATCTTTCCAGTGCCCCCCTCACAATTTTAAATAAGAAGTAACAGTTTTCTTATATAGATGAACATTTGGTTACTTTTTCTGGGGACACCTCCTAAGTGGAGTTTGGTAAGTCTGGTGGCCACCCATGATTCTCAGCCAACGGGGCTGGTGGTTCAATGCAAGGGCCCTGAGAACCGAGAAGCTGCTCTGGGTGATCTGTTGGTACCTGGGAGCCTCTAGCACGGCACCCTGCAGTGCTTGGGGGGACCACACCAAGGATGCACCCTAACTGCAACAGTATCCTCCAGCCCCTGAACTTTTGATTACATTCACAAAATGACAGTTGAAGAATACTTCGGTAGAGACATATTGAGTCTGTTTGTATTTTTTACTTTTGTGCCACACCTGGCTGTGCTCAGAGCTTGCTCAGGGATCAGTCCTGGTGTTGCTGGGGAAACATATGAGGTGTCAGAGACCAAACCTGTGTCTTCCCTGTGCAAGACAAGTGCCTCACGTGTGGCACCATCTCTCCAGCCCAATTTCTGCAGCCAACACATCCGACCGTGCTCTCTGGCCTGTGGGGCCCTGTGTGTGCTAGAGGCACCCAGCAGTTCCCGCGGGAATGTCCACAGCCGGCTGCTTGTAAAGGCCGCCCTAAGGAACCCCCGAGACAGCCTTTGCAGTGGACACTAGCTGCAACAATCTCAGGCACTAGGCAGGTGTGTCTTTCAAAGTCCTGAGGCTCAGTGGCCGGGGCTCACAAGTCATCATGGCCTTTGCTCCAGGCTTCAGAACCAGGGGCATGATGGGACTGAACTCCAGAGTGGCCAACCTCAAGTTCCCCAGCCATCAAGCATGCCACATGTCCAATGGCGCTTTACTGAGTTTAATGCGGATGAGTCTGAAGGCATGGTGGCTGTAAAAGTGGCTCATCCCAGGTGGGTATGGGGTCAGGTACATCCTTGCTCATGCTTCCTTCTGGTCCAGATACCTCCACGCGGGGCCCTGAATTCCCAAGAGCCTTGGAGTTATCCCTCCTGACTCCTTCCTATTTCCCTTGAGTGCAAGCCCCCCCACTCCCCAACAGACAATAAATATTGCTTCCTAGCCAAAAAAAGACTATTTACGTATTGATGGGAAAAAAGGATACAAATACTGAGCTGCTTTATAGGTAACACTAGTTTAGTTTAATCCCTAAATTACCTTTTTCCTCTTTATTACCTGATGTCTGTGAGTTGCAGCTGGTGAGATAGTTCATCTTTTAAACGGTCTAGTTCTTTTCTAAGTGGCAGACTATTCTTCAGCTTTTTAACGGCACTTTTTCCATTGTTATCTAACCACGATCTAAGAAGAAAACAGATATATATATATATATATATATATATATATATATATATACATATACACACATACCAGATACCCAGATACATGTAAACATACATATGCATTTACTTTCTGATACTAACAATATGAATTACACTGCAAGCATTTCTACTAATAAAAGACACATTACCTTAAAGCACAGCCACTAACTATGAAGCTGAATCTACAACTAAAACTTTACCCAAGTGGGACTCCTCTTTGCACTCACCTCTCCTTTCACTCAGGGGCCGCTCCTGAGCCTCCAGCATGCAAAATGTGTGTTCCAGCCCTTTGAGCATCCTCCCAGCCCACAAAATATTTTAAGTGGTGACCCAATACACACACCTTACACGTAAGCATACACACGTTTGTATATATGCCTGAAATAAGGATTTTGAGAAACAATTCTTTTAAAAAATTTTTTTTTTAAATTTGAGCCACACCTGGCAATGCTCAGGGGTTACACTTGGCTCAGTGCTCAGGGTTCAGTCCTGGGGGCGCTTGAGGAACCTTATGGGATACTAGGGATAGAACCCAGGTCAGCTGTGTAAGGCAAACACCTGACCCACTGTCCAGGAATTCCTGCTCCAGCTCTGAAAAACAATTCTTAAATATACTGATAAAATGTTTCTATTTTTTAAAGGACAAAGCAAAACTATGTGAAAATAGATTAAATGGAACCTTTATGACTTGAAAATTTTTCTTTTTTTTTCTTTTTGGGTCACACACTGCGATGTTCGGGGCGGATCCTGGCTCTGCACTCAGGAATTACTACTCCTGGCGGTGCTCAGGGGACCATATGGGATGCTGGGAATCGAACCCGGGTCGGCTGCATGCAAGGCAAAAGCCCTACCCAATGTGCTATTGCTCCAACCCCAAGTTTTCTATTTTTTTTTTTTAAAGTCAGCTTGAGCTGGGGAGATGGGACAGAGGTCAGAGGTGACCGCCTGACTGCCTGAGGAGCAGGGCTTGACCACTGGGCCTTGACAGCGCTGCATTCCTAGGCCCAACACTGAAGAGTACAATGTGTTTGGCCAAGCAAGTGTCTCCAGGAGTGGCCCCAGATTCCCCAAGTGCTTCCTGGGAGGCCCTCAAAACCCAACTGATTTCTCTTCAAGATTTATATATTTGGTCTATAGTCTACTTTCAGATTGCCACTCAATGCCTCTTTTGCAAATCATAACACCCAAAAGGAGAGAGAGAACAAAAGGGTATGCCCTGCCACAGAGGCAGGGTGGGATTGGGGGGATGGGGGGTGGGAGGGATACTGGGATCCATGGTAGTGGGAAATGGGCACTGGTGGAGGAATGGGTATTCGATCATTGTATAACTGAAACCCAAGCACAAAAATTTGTAAGTCTACAACTGTACCTCATGGTGTCTCACTAATAAAAATTAATAAAAAAAGATCTATATATTTGGTTTTGGGGTCACACCTGGCTCTGTGTTGGTTGTACTCCGGATACCATGCATGGTGCCAGGGGTCAGGCTGGCTGTCTGCAAGGCTGGCTGTCTGCTGTACCATCTCTCGGGCCCCAATTTCTGTGTTTTATTTCAAAATGGTAAGAAATAACTATAGCCTGAATGTAGCACTGAGAAGGTGGCTCAGAGAAAGAAAACACTTGCTTTGAATTGCCCTGGATTCAATCTTCTGAGATTGCCAGAAAAATAATTAAATCTATATTAAATACTGTTATTTTGTATTTAAAAAAATTAATTATTTTTTGCTTCTCCCTCCCCCCACCCCGGGCCATACCTGACGATACTTCAGGGCTTACTCGAGGCTCTGTGCTCAGGAATTACTCCTGGTGGTACTTGGGGGGTGGGGTGGGGTGTGCCCGGGACTGAACCCAGGTCAGTCATGTGCAAGGCAAACACGCTCTACCCACTCTAGTATATCTCCAGTCCAATGTATTATCTTTTTAACTTGTGTCCTAAGTTTTAGAAATATCTTAACGTGCTTTCATGAATAAATTTTGATTAGCTGAAGGCCACTGGTAAGTTCAAGTAAACACAATCTGATGAGATGTACTGAATTAAATCACTATTTCTATGCTCACACCAGGTGTAATCCTTGAGTGCAGAGCCAGGAGTAACACCTAAACATAGCTGGGTGTAACCCAAAAAGTAAAAAAACAAAAAGAAACCCAAAAAACCCAAACCCAAACAAACAAAAAAACAACCCCCCCAATCTACATTTATTATTATATAGTTAGACAGATAGGACCACTTCTGAAAAAGCAGACTTTAGTTGTAAATATGAATTATAAATACACTGAGTAACATAAAACTTTCTCCATACGTGAGGGTGGTTTCCATTCTTGACACGTGCTCAAGGTCTTCATCAGGATCCTTGAATCCGGTGAAAGTGTAGTAAGTCTTGTCCCATTTGATGGGCCTGTCGGATCCCCTCTTCGCCTCTTTGGGAGGCTGGGAGGGTGTGCTGGTATTCAAACTCTGGATATGTTCAACAGACAAGCTGCAGGAGTTGAGAATATATAATACTGTGCTCAGCAGATCTCTGGTGTGCAAAGTAAATTTGACTGCTCGGAATCCTGGAGAATACAAGTCCCCCAAACAATGAAGAGAGATGATTATTTACTTTAAAAAATATTTTAGATGCAGTATCTATAGACACTTAAAAACTTTTAAAACATTCTGCCATGAATGAAAAGCCATCCCCTTGGCTGATCATCTGTAGATGGAGACCTGGCTCTCTTCTCTGAAACTAGACCCTGTCATCCTAATCTTCATAAACTCCTACAAACGCTGGCTTTGGTTTTCCGTTTGTCACCAAACCTATCACGGTCTAAGAAGGGTTCAGGATATTTTCCCTGCTGGCCATCATTTGGCTCTTCCAGTCTCAGAGACCAAAGGCTCTGCTTCACGAGCAAGTGCAGCCAAAGATGATCCCTGCACTGAGCAGGAGGAGGGAGAGGGAAAAGGCAGAAGCTAAGAGTCAGGAAATGTTGAAAAAGAACAGAAATAAAAGGACTTAGGTTTCATATTTTTTAAAAATAAAATCATATGGGGCCAGAGTAGTACAGTGAGTAGGTTACTCTGAGCACCGCTGGATGTGGCCCCCAAATAAAACAAAACAAAACAAAAAAACAAAAAAGAAGAAGAAGAAAATCACAGCTGGAGAGATACTACAGGGATGAAGCACCTATCCTGTATGGGGCCAGACCCAGTCTCCTGAGCACCACCAGGAGTGACCCCTAAGCCAGGAGTAAGTCCTGAGCACCACTGGGTGTGATCCCCAAGCCCAAAGCCAAAAAATACTCGCAGAGTGATAGTATAGTGGGTTGGTTGACTGTCTTGCATGTGGCTGCTCTGGCACCGCATATGGCCAGGAGTGATCCCTGAATGCAGAGCCAGGAGTTTGCCCTGAGCACTGCTGGGTGTGGCCCAAAAACCAAATGAAGGGAGGAACTATGTCAGGAAAGATGCCCCAGTTTCCATTTTCATTTACCACCCCACTAATTCTTTCTTTTTAAAGTGCGTTTGTGTGGCGTAAGCTCAGTGCTTACTGCTGGCTCTGTGCTCAAGGACCATTCCTTGCCGTACTCAGGGACCACATGCCAGGGATCAAAGCAAATCCGGATCGGCCACGTGCAAGGCAAATGCCCTACCTGCTGTACTATCTCTCTAGCCCCTTATAATAAATTTTCCCCCCCACAAACCACTAAAAAGACAGGTCTGAAATGACAGACAGGCCTCTTTAATTCCAGAAATGAAAGTCATTAGTAAGTATTTTACCCTATTATCCTAATTTATAATAAAAAAGCATGATTAATTTCCAGCATTCTAGAAATATTTAAATTAATATTATTATTGTTTTTGTTGTTGTTATTATTTGGGGGGCCATACCTAGGGGTGCTCCTTTGGACTCTGTTTCTTTCTTCTTTTTTTTCCCCCTCCTCCCCTCCCCTTTCCTCCTCCTCTAGACTATGGATTCAGGGTTTGCTCTGATGGAACTTCGGGAGCCATGAGGTGCCAAAGATCACATCTGGGCTTTCTGCATGCTAAGCATGTGCTCAGCCCATTGAGCTCTCCTGCCCAACACTTGATTTTAAACAATAATAAGATAATATGATTATTTAAAAAATTAGTCTTTTTCAAAAGGGAGGAGCGATAGCACAGTAGGTAGGGCGTTTGCCCTGCACGCGGCCGACCTGGGTTTGATTCCTCCGTCCCTCTTGGAAAGTCCAGCAAGCTACTGAGAGTATTCTGCCCACGCGGCAGAGCCTGGCAAGCTCCCTGTGGTGTATTCGATATGCCAAAAACAGTAATAACAAGTCTCACAATGAAGACATTACTGGTGCCTGCTTGAGCAAATCAATGAACAACAACGGGAAGACAGTGACAGTGACAGCCTTTTTCAAGGTGCCAATCTGTCATAATGGCAAAAATGATTAGTAACAATAAAGAATAAATTCTTTAAAAGAATGTGACTTGTAAATCAAAACACTGAACTAAGAATAAGAAATAAATGCATATGGATTTTTAAAAATAAACCCAGTATGAGAGTGCAGAGGGAAATTTGGAAAGCTTATTTTGTTCAATATTTACTCTTTTTTTTATAGCAAATTGAGAGACAGAACTGATAGTAGAATTAATGTCTTCTTTGTTGTTCGAGACTTTGTTGTTACTGTGTTTGGCATATCGAATACGTCACGGGGAGCTTGCCAGGCTCTGCCGTGCGGGCGAGATACAGCGGTAGGGCGTTTGCCTTGCACGCAGCCAACAAGGCCGACCCGAGTTCGATTCCTCCGCCCCTCTCGGAGAGCCCGGCAAGCTACCGAGAGTATCTCGCCCGCACGGCAGAGCCTGGCAAGCTCCTTGTGACGTATTGGATATGCCAGACACAGTAACAACAAAGTCTCCAATGGAGACGTTACTGGGCCCGCTCGAGCAAATCGATGATCAATGGGAGGGCCTTTACGTTAAAAGTTTATATGCTTAACTATTTTAAAGGCTAAATAATTATTATCATGGCTACACTTGGGCTGGAGCGATAGCACAGCAGGTAAGGCGTTTGCATTGCATGTGGCCGACACGGCCAAGCCGAGTTTGATTACTCCGCCCCTCTCAGAGAGCCCAGCAAGCTACCGAGAGTATCTCACATGCACAGCAAAGCCTGGCAAGCTACCTGTGGCATATTCTATATGCCAAACACAGTAACAAGTCTCACAATGTTACTGGGCCCACTCGAGCAAATCGATGAACAATGGGAGGACAGGACAGGACAGTGACCACTAAATGGCCAATGAAATGATAAAAATATATTTCAGTGAAAGAAAATTTGTGGAAATTGTTATATTCCACCATGGGGACATTACGTCTTTGAGAACAACTTGTCTGTAATAAAGAATAGGGTCTGGTTTTAGCAAACTTTATACCAGAGAGAGATCAGGGAACAGGCAAGGAAAGGAATTTGAAATCTTCCATGTTCAGTTAAGGGCAAAGAAATGAAGAAAATATACTACCAAATGCTATATCCTGCTTCAGTACTTTATTTTAGATATAGTGCCTTACTCCTTACTTTATTTTAGATAAATATCCTAGCACCCCATAGGGTCCCCAAGTCCTACCATGAGTTATCCTGAGACCCAGAATTAAGTTCTGAGAACCACTGAAAACAAATATAAAAAAATTATTAAAAATAAAAATTTTGGGGGGATTGGGGGATTTGGGCAACACTCAACTGTGTGCAGACCAGTCTTATCCTTGCATTTTAATAGTGAAGAATGGGCAGGGGAGAGGCAGAGAAGGCAAAGTACTCTACTTGCCGGTGGCTGACCCTGGTTCAATGATCCCAAGACACCAAAGATAGTCCCCTGAGGGCTCCCTGAGTTCGCTTCTGAGCAGAGTCAGGAACAGCCCCTGAACACTCCTAGTTGTAGGCCCTCCCATCTTCATCTCCCAACTCCAAAAAAAAAAAAAAGAATACTAAAGTACCCATATTCTTAATTTTTTTGGAGGGGCAGGGGTTGGATGATACCAGGCTGTACTCAATTGACTCCTGGCTTTGTATTCAGGGATCACTCATGGCAGTGCTTGGGGGACCATAAGGGATGCCAGGGATTAAACCCGGGTCAGCCATATGCAAGGCAAATGCCCTACCCGCTGTACTAACTCTCAAGCCCCAAGAATCCATATTTCATATTCTTTTTTTTTTTTTGACTCTTTGGGTCACACCCAGCGACGCACAGGGATTACATGGCTCTGCACTCAGGAATTACTCTTTTTTTTTTTTCTTTTTGGGTCACACCTGGAGATGCACACAGGTTACTCCTGGCTCTGCACTCAGGAATTACTCCTGGCGATGCTCGAGGGACCATATGGGATGCTGGGAATCGAACCCGGGTCGGCCGAATGCAAGGCAAACACCCTACCCGCTGTGCTATACCTCCAGCCCCGGGAATTACTCTTGAAACAAAAGCATGTTTCCTAATGCTCAAGGGACCATATGGGATGCTGAAGATCGAACCCGAGTCAGCCACATGCAAGGCAAATGCAATAACAGCTGTCCTACCGCTCCAGCCCAAGACCCATATTCTATCTCCAGAATCCAGGGAAAGTAATTGGCCATGTTACAACTATACAAATATTGCCAGAGTACCTGAAGGACTATCGAAAAGAATATAAGCTGTACTTAAATTCATTACTTATTTGTTTGTTTTGGACCACATTCAGCTGTGCTCAGGGCTTATTCCTGGCTCTGTGCTGAAGTATCACTCCTGGTGGGCTCGGGTCAGGGGGTGTATACAGGGTGCTGGGGAGAGAACCAAGATCAATAGCATGCAAGTTAAGTGCCCTACCAGCTATACTATCATTCCAGCTCTAATTTTTTTTACGTTGGTATTTAATAATTAAAAAATTAAAACAGCACTAAAATAGGAAAGGAAAAAATGGTAACGCTTCAGTTTTATATGGACAAAAACACTGAAACACAATAAGAACAGCTTGTTCAAACATACAAAGTCAGAAATATACTCTAATTTTAGAAAAATTGTTGGTTAAACATTATTGCTATTCTTAGAGGCTTCAATCCAAATGATGGCAATGTCAGAGCAAATGAACACATTTAACATGGAGCTTGCAAGGGGGACACTAAAAGTAAGAAAATGTACCGGAAGCACCGAAGGATTCCTGGCCATCCGATGAATTCTGGTCTGTTTCTCTGACATAAAACATGAGCTGAGTTGGTTTCAGAGACTTGATGCCTGGTTTCTGGATATTTTCTAAGTAGACACTTAATCTCTTAAGAGAATTTTCATTGACTTCCTGGAAAACATATTAAAGTGATATTTACATATAACTAGAAGAAAACAATGGTAATTACATCTCAGCCTTCTAAATATTAGTGAGCATATTAAAAAACGCTGGGATTCATGGCTCTTACCAGAGAGAAAATAAATCCATATCTAACATCCTGTGGCACAATGAGTATCACAGACGAGATGAAGAAAGCATGAATTCCCTTCGTGGACAAAGCCTAATGATGACTGAAGATCCCAAAGCAATTACTGATAGATAAATCCAATTAGATGCAAAAATTTAAACCTTTCAAAAGCCCACAAGGGCACGGAAGCAGTCTGGAAACAACCAACTGCAGAACATATATAAGTCATTTTGCGGCAAAGGACTAATTTCTCTCTATGTAAGTGAATCTTAAAATGCCCATCCAGAAAAGAAGGGTTAGATTATGTTATGTACATTCATTCAGGGCTTGACCTTCAATGCCACATTACACAATCCACACCCAAAACAGGGACATGTTGGAATTACCAGGGAATGACTTGTAGGAAAGATTGTTAAATAAAAAAATATGTGTTCCTTAGTGAAGAAACAAGTCTAGAGAAAGGCACAAATCACCACTTTCCAGACACAGGGTGTAACATGCAATTAGAAATAGTCCATTTATTCTTGCTTAGTTTATCACGGTCTGTTGTTCTAAGCCATGAAAAACCCCCGAGCAAGTGAGGCACATTTCTTACTAGTGGCAAAACTAATTGTCATTATTTATTAATAATTTTGTAAGTATTTATTTATTAATGACTTTGGATTTGGGGGCCACCTCTGGCAGTGTTCGGGGGGGTGTCACTCCTGGTGGTGCCAGGAGCAAAACCATGTTTCCTAAAAGCAAAACATGTGCTCAGTCTGTTGAGCTATCTCTCAAGAATGGTAATTATTTTTTGATGTATGTGTTTATGTTTGCCAGAAATAAATAGATAGAAACAAATAAAAAGTCATTTACAGGAAATTAACAGGACTAGGATAAAGGAAATAGGGATGTGCCTGAGGCTCTGAGTAAACTTTGAATTTAGTTTTAATGTGGGATATTAAAAAGCTACCCATGACTTTTTTGATATGCCAAACACAGTAACAAGAAGTCTCACGATGGAGACATTACTGGGCCCACTCGAGCAAATCAATGAACAACGAGAGGACAGTGGTACAGTGCTACAGTGAGATATTAATGTTTGCATCAGGTTTTAAAACTAGATTAAAAGTAAGAGGGTAGAGTAGGAGAGATAGTACAGTGGGCAGGGCACTTGCCTTGCATGAAGGTGACCAGAGTTCAATCCCCGGCACCATATATGGCCCCCTGAGCACCCCCAGGAGTGATCCCTGAGTGCAGAGCCAGGAGTAAGCTCTGGCCACAGCCAAATGTAGCCCTCAAACAATAAGCAAACCGTTTTTGTTAAAAACAACTAGGCTTCTCTTTGAGATCCTGGCCTGATGTCATCAGTAGCTGGGTCATTATGTCTGTTCCTTAGAAAAGGGGCAAGTGTATGCTGACAAGTTAGAGTAAGAAGCCATTACAGAGATCACATACATTTAGATGGGAGAGGAAAAAAATTATACTTCTAAATGTGTGAGATTGGTTCCTGCAAAAAGAGCAGGTCAAGTATGCAGGTAACAGGGAAGACACTGGGGAGGAGGTGGGTGGCCACTCTCCTTTCCTTGCTTGCATGTGTGAGGCCTGGGACTGAACCACAGGTCTCACATATGTCAGGTAAATGTTCTCCTGCTGAACTACTCCTGCCCTGACCCCATGGGTGGCAATTTTATGCAAGGTCATCTAGAGAGCCTCACTGAAAAGAAGGCACTTCAGTGAGAAAGTCAAGGACAAGTCATCGCTACATGACTGACTCCTAGTAAAAAACTTTGGATACCAAGGCTTGGGGAAACATTCTTGGGGAGACCTTAGGGGCAGGATGATCTGCATGGGGGAGGGGGCACCAGAGCAGGTCTGGCACAGGGCAGATGCTCAAACACAGAGTGAACAACTAAAAGGGGAGGCAACATTTACCAAAACAACCATGTCAGGGCTGGGGGGCTCCCAAGGCCCTCTTGGGTTCTCCCCTTTGCTACAAGGATTTACAGATCACGGAGAAGCTGTCGCTCAGAGTTTGGTTCACTGCAACGAAGAATGAGGACTGAAACCAGTCACAGGAAAAGGGAGGCTGGGTGAAGCCCAGGAGACACCAGGAACCAAGTTCCAGGGATCCCTCTCCAGCGGAGTTTTTTGGACGGTGCTTAATTCCCCCAGCAACAGTGTGAGATGACCTAAAGTGTTGCTAACCCCGGGAACCTCACCCATGCAATCTCAGTGTCCAGTGTCTTTACTGGGTGTCAGGTCCACAGACAAAGTGCCCGTGTGACTGACTCAGCTACTCAATTTCCAGTATCCCAACGTAAAGCAAGGCCTCAGACACAAAAAGAGGCATTTGCCTCAATGATGTGTCATTAGCAGAAAGTCTCTCTCTGGCCCGAGGTCTCAAGCTAACAAAACAGATTATTGAACAGGACAGACTATGGGGCTCATATCAAGACGGGCAGCAGCGGTCTAGTGTGTGCAGGCCTTACTCACCCTAAGCCTGGTTAAATTCACATTCTCTACTTTTTTTCCTTTGCTTTCTGGGCCACACTTAGGTGGTGTTCAGGATTATTCCCAGCCAGTGCTCAGGGGGAACATGTGGTCCCAGGGAATCAAACCTGGGCCTCTTGTAGGCAAACTGCTTTCTCCTGGAGCCCTGTTAAGTTTAACCAGAAATCTGAGTTTAAAAGATGGATTGGTAGAGGGCCAGTTCAATAGTACAGTGGGTGGGGTGTTTGCCCTGCACATGGAAGACCCAGGTTCGATCCCTGGCATCCTATATGGTCTGCCAAGCACCGCCAGGAGTAATTCTTGAGTGCAGAGCCAGGAGTAACCCCTGAGCAATGCCAGGTGTGACCCGAAAAGCCAAAAAACAAAAACAAAACAAAAAGAAAACCACTCATCTACTATTAGGCTTAATTTCTCCATATTTATATTACTTACACGTTCCCAAGGGAATGAAAAAAAATATATATGATACATACACACACATAATGTATTATGTGTGTGTGTGTGTGTTTTGTTTTGGGAGTCACACCCAGTTGTCTTTGGGGGGTGGGCACGTTACTTCTGGCTCTGCACTCAAGGATCACTCCTGGTGAGGTTCAGGAACCTTATGGGATGCCGGGGATCAAAGCTGGGTCGGCCATGTACCAATCCTACCCGCTGTACCATCTCTTCGGCTGGTAATGGATATTTTTCTATTGATTCAATTTACTGATTAATCAGAAAGGCTTAGCTTTGAATAGTCAACGTATATATTAAATACCATAATCAGACTTTCTTTCTTAGATCAGAGAAGGAAAACTGATTTTCTACTGCAAGAGGAAGTGTTCTAAGGCCTAAAGGTTTTTAATTTCTTTTTGTTAAGCTCAATGTCAATAATAATGAAGATGAAGAAACCAAAGACAGTTCCAAAGCATTTGGCTTCATAATAGATTACTTCATACTACAAACACAGACTTTCCTGAGTTGGTGTTGCTGTTTTTCACGTCCCTTTGTGTTCCTTGAGCACACATAATTGCGGCTGTGGAACAGCAAAGCTTCAGCATGCAACATCAGCGCATTAAAAAAAAAATCTTCTTTTTATCTCTTTTTTGAAAAAAGGACTGGTCATGGTATAGGGGCCTCAAAATTTCTGCCACACCTTCAGTTTGATTCTAGAAAGTGCTACTGGTGAGATAAGCAAAGGAGTAAAGGTACTTGCCTTACACACAGCTGATCCTGCTTTGATACCCAAAACTGCCAGGAGTGACCCCTGAACACAAACCTAGGAGAACATCCTGAGCACTGCCAGGCATGGCAAAACCAAAAAACAAATAAGCACACGCGCACACGCACACACACACATGCACACGCACACACACAGGTTGTAGAAAATATGACATAGTAATGAAGGATTTTTATGGTAGGGTTTACTGCCTTCATAAAAGATGACACCGTTGGGGCCAGAGAGATAGTACAGTGGATAGGGCACTTGCCTTGCATGTGGCTGACTGGGGTTCCATACTTGGCAACGCATATTGTCCCCTGAGCAATGCCAGGAGTGATCTCTGAGCATAGAGCCAAGAGTAACCCCTGAGTATCACTAGGTGAGACCCTCAAACAATCAAAGCGATAACAATAACAACAAGATGACATTCTTCATAAAACAAAGCCACATTTTCAACGATCAGTGTTATATCTCAAATTAGTTCAAAGCACTGATTACATCATCACAACAGAACAATTAAACTTTAGAAAGCTCTCTGTATTACATGATATCAAAGGTAAACTAGAAGGTAGACTAAAGATTAAAAAAAAGGTTTACCCTTTCTTTGGGGTGCTGTCCAAAGAAATCTGGATGTACTGCAAAATAGAATGGTCTCAAAGCATTGACTGCCTCCGCTCCCGATAAAGCTCTTGAGTAGAGAAACCAATGTGGAAAGATCTTCTCTAGACATAACCTTAAAAAAGAGATGTGCATTTATTAATCACAGATGCACTGACACACAAACCCTCAATGCATGACCTGACAGTAATCCTGAAATTAGGATATGCAGAAAATACCACAGAAACAGAGAAATAAAAAATGCAATATTCTGTTTTTCTGTAGTCCACAAAGTTTAACAAGCAACGAGCTCTAAACAGTTTCTAAACATAGTGGATATCAATATCTCTGAAGCAACATACGAAAGCATTATCTGTAATAAAAATTATCGTCAAAATATACTTTTAAATGTTAATCGTATTCACTGCAAATGATAACTTTTCTGCATCATTTTCTTTTTCAGACTAAAAATTCTCAATATTAGTCAAATATTTTCTCGACAGTGAAAAATATTTTGTGATTTTAAGTGCTTAAAAAGAAATACAAAATGCCTATTACTAGCAAGTTAAAATTCTTCTAGGTTGAACAACTTAACATTTCATTCTTCAGGTTTTTTACACATCACCTTTTGTTAAAAATTTTTTATTAGTGAATCACCGTGAGATCCAGTAGTTACAGACTTAACAAACTTTCATGCTTGCGGTTCAGTCATACAATATACATCATCTTTTAAAAAAGTTTTATATCACATGAAATTATTTGCCATGTTTAGGAAACATTTATTTATATAACATCTACTTTTGAATGACAGAATCTATCCTTCAAAGAAAAAGGCAGACTGGATACTGGGTACATTGGTGGAGGGAAGTGGATACTAGTGAAGGGTGTTGGAACATGGTACACTTGAAACTGAATCATGAATAACTTTGTAAGTTTGTAATTTAGTCCAGCACTGTCCTCCCATTGTTCATCAATTTGCTCGAGCGGGCACCAGTAACACCTCCATTGTGAGATTTGTTGTTACTGTTTTTGGCATATTGAATACGCAGATTCAATTAAAAAAAAATCCTATCTTTCCATTCCATAATGGCCTTCAGAGACAAAATCTAAGTATTGTGCACATTTTGGTCTCGTATGTTGGGTATACTGAATTGTTGGGAAATGTTAATATTTATTAACATATACTATATTATACTATCAAATATTTATATCTATATATTATACCCACACATTTATTTTTATATATTATGTATATTGTTATCTATATTTCTGACATTATGTAAATCATATTTATATTAATATTCACATATTTTATCTAAAATGGTAGGTATTCTATAATTCAGGAAATTTTAACAATCTGGAGACCACACATGTATCTTCAGATACTAGCACCCTGTCTTTGACATGTATTTGAGTCTTTTATAAAGTCAACATATAGGTTGTGCATTAAGAGAGATAACAGGGGTTTGAACTGTTATTAATTGAACAGGAAGCAATAAAAATATGTGGTGGCTATAGCAGCAATTCTGTTTATTTATTCCCCGTCTGAGCTC
The DNA here is from genome assembly GCF_029834395.1 of Sorex fumeus. NCBI lineage: Eukaryota > Metazoa > Chordata > Mammalia > Eulipotyphla > Soricidae > Sorex > Sorex fumeus. The sequence continues at coordinate 46,152,744 of NW_026606129.1, read as the reverse complement.
CAGTTTTGTTGTCAAACATCTGATAGGCACTTAGCTACTCTGGCATGTCACTTGTCTAAAAAAGGGAGCAGAGGTCATTGTTTTATTTCTAAACCCAGCCTGGACACAGTCAGCAGAGAGGTAGGAATACTTTCAATCCAGGTTCTGTTAATTTCTGCCATTGTGGTACTGGTTTGCCCAACGTTGATAAAGCAGAAAACCTTGGATGAACCTACCACTGCCCAGACTACTATTCCCATTTTCAATCTCTCTGGTTTTGTTCTCACTTTATCATGACCCCTGAAATTGCTCCTTCTTTTTTCCCGTTTTCTCTAAACCAATCACCACTTGAGAATTGGTCTGCACAGCTGCCTGATTAGTCTAGTCTTGGGCCTCTCCTCACGAACGATGTATCTGACAGACTGATTTTCCTGAATTTCCACATCACTGCATACTCTGCTTCAACACCTTCAGTGGTGTTTCAACTCTGGCAGAATAAAATCTGTTCATTAGGCTGGTATTTGAGGGGCTCCATAATCATTTCCAGTCGATTTTTTCCAACTGACCCCCACTTCTTTCGAGAGACCCTCAGCTCCAGTTCCCTGTCACTGTCCTCATTCTTCTCTTTCTTCTACCCCATATCTAAGCCCTGATACCTCCCCCTCCCTATCCCCTACCTAGCAAACTGCACATCCTCACTAACTGATGGCTGTAGACCTACTATGTGCCCACAGGGAATGGACCCATTTTCCCTAGAACTTTCCCTTCTATATCTTCAAGAGATAGAGTCTTTTTGTCTTTGGAATGCTACAAGCAGAGGCCAGGAGAGATTAGATGTGTGAGAGAACTACTAGAAAGGAGGGAGGGAGAGTTTTCAGACTGTGATTCAGGGCAGATGGTATGGCAGGAGAGAGGAGGAAGGAGCACTGGGCAGACAGTCCTGGAGGGCAGCACCCTCTGTCCAGGGGTTGCCTCTTGGATCGAAGTCAACCTGCCAAGGAGGAACGGGTCCACTGAAAGGTGGAGCCCTATACTACAACTTTGGCAATGGGTGCAGCGTGGTGTATACACTTCTCAGAAGATTGTACTTCTGAAAAATTCATATTTGTATTATAGCTGAAATAGGTACTGGACTACTTATGTAGGTATCACTTGATCACTTGATCCCCCGTTATTCATTGATTTACTCGAGCGGGTGCCAGTAACGTCTCCATTCATCCCTGTTGTGTGGCATCTGTTCATTCTAGGATTGTAGGTATCAATACATCAATAAAAATGAGCAACAACAACGAAACCAACACCATCCATCCAAGAAAGTCCTGTGTCCTGGAGGAATGAGCCTGCCTTGGGATTCCTGCTCTGTTCAATCACCGACAGCCCAAGGATGTGAAGACTTAGGGGGCTACATCTCCAGGTCTGGCACCAGTATTATTGTTAATATACATGAAATGGACATTGTGTAGGTATATATATAAATGGAAATTTAGTTGAATGCAGGAGAACTGAACCCAAACCTAAACATTGTGTTACTTTAACTTAAGCAAATTCAGCACAAGCTGGATTTAGAAGAATAGTAAAGGGTTATAGTTTTTTCTTTAAAACAATTTTTTCATTGGGGATGGAGTGATAGTAGATTGGGCATGGCACTTGCCTTGAACATGGCTGAACTGGGTTTGATTCCCTGAACTCTGTATGGATCCCCAAGCCCTGTCAGAAGTGAGCCCCGAGCTCCTCTGGGTGAGGCCCCAAACCGAACAGAATTCTTTTATTTATTCACTTTTTTTGGCACCAGGATTAGACCTAGGACCTCATATATGCAATACATATTCTACTATGTTACATCCATGGTTGAGTATGAGATTTCTGATGGAATCAGTAGGACAGGGGCCAACAAACTTTATCAAGGATCTGACAGATTTCAGGTTTTGGTGATCATGTGTGTTTGTGCTATGTCTACTTATCTTTGTGTTCTAGCAGGACAGCTACAGGCCTAGGCTGCATGTTAAAGCATGAGTGGGAGCACAATGGAATTCAACTGTAAGGAAATCATTAATAGCACTTGATGGGATATAAGGGATTCACAGACTGAAGTGGAAGGAATAACAGAATGTCACCAAGGTCTCGAGTTAGTTCTAAACATACATAATTTGATTCATTACTACCAATAAAGTAGTTGTATTTCAATTACTCAGAAGTTGTGTTTTTCCTCAATCAATATGTCATGAAATCAACTTTTTTGGGGTATAACTAACCTTGATAAAAAGAAGAGGGGCTGGAGAGATAGAACAAAGGTTAAGATGCTTGCCTTGTACACAGTCAACCTGGGTTTGATTCCTGTCATTGAATATGGTCCCCAAGTGCCACCAGAAGTAGCCCCTGAACATTGCCAGGTGAGGCCCAAAAACAAATAAAAAAGACAATAAAGCAAAGAATATGTCCAGATATTGTATATGGCAAGGTTAACCACTGTTATAATGTGTGTGTGTGTGTGTGTGTGTGTGTGTGTGTGTGTGTGTGTGTGTGTGTGATAAGTGAGGGAGTTTTCTATAGGGGCTAGGGAAATAAGATGGCAGGTAGGGTACTTGCCTTGCACATGGCCAAGCCAGGTTCGATCCTCAGCATCCCATGTGGTCCCCTAAGTACTGCCAGGAGTTATTCCTGAATACTGAGCCAGGAATAACCCCCTGAGCATCGCCAGGTGTGGGCTCAAAAACAAGAAAAAAAAAGTTTTCTACAGACTGGGCTCAAAGAAGCTGAACAAGTAAGGTTCTATTATGCAAAGGCATCCATTCACTGCCTGTCCATGGCATTTAAAAATTTCACACTGGACTACTGGACTGTCTCCACAACTGCAGAAGGTCCTGAGGGCATTGTCTAGTATCTCACAGTCTTTTTGTTTCTCTGTTTCTATCCCTTTTCTTCTAGCTAAGAACTTAATGTCCTAAATTCAATTAAAAAAAAAAAAAGCTTCCCCTTGATAATCCTTGTTATAGATGGAACTGGTGGAGAAAGTTGAAGTCTCCCCAAGAAATTCCTTTTCACAGTAATTACAAAACACAGAACAGTGCTATGGCTCTTTTGTTTTAGAAATTTTTAATACTTCACACATATGACTTATACATACAGGTCAAATTATATTTTGCTTATATATTTTGATCTTTTTTCTTTTTTGTCCTTGAAGTGGCAGGATTTAACTCAGGGCCTGACTGGTGAATTCTCAGCCAAATGAAAATTTATTTTCAATTTTTGTCTTGGCTACCAGGAAGTCAGGACTGATTTTGTTATTTGAATATAACAGGTATGCTCTTTATCATAACGATCTTTTTCTATAGGGCTTCTGATCTCTAACATGACAACTGAATTTATATTACTTAATTTCTTAAATTCTTTCTTAAAATAGATGGATTTAGATTATTCATAAGTAAATGAGTGAGTGCTACAGTGCATAAATAAATGGCAAGTGTGGTAGTCAGATAAGTTAGGTCCTCACTGCACTGCACGGTAGCACTGTCCTCCCGTTGTTCATCAATTTGCTCGAGCGGGCACCAGTAACGTCTCACAACAAATTGTGAGACTTGTTGTTACTGTGTTTGGCATATCGAATACGCCATGGGGAGCTTGCCAGGCTTTGCCGTGCGGGTGAGATATTCTCAGTAGCTTGCTGGGCTCTCCGAGAGGGGTGGAGGAATCGAAGCTGGGTTGGCCTTGTACAAGGCAAATGCCCTACCCACTGTGCTATCACTCCAGTCCAGGTCCTCACTATGGGGTTTAAATATAAAGTGGTTTACCATGTGGTAGCAACAGGCTTGAATGTATCATGAGAAGAATTATGCTAAGGGCAAATTATTTTCTCTGAACTACTCTGAAAGATGTAGTTTTCTAATCACTTTCTTCTTGGAATGGATATCTGGAGCACCCGAGTGTATATATAAACTTTTATTTTCCTTTTCTGTTTAACCCCTTCAACAGAAATTTAGAATTAGAAAGATACTGATACATTAAGATTAGCCAAACTCAAATTGTTCTCTGTCTTCCCTACTGCCACCCCCAATATTAATTATAGATTGGACCATGAAACTTACCTTTTCACAGGTCTCAGGTGACAAAACATTTCTGAATATTTATGTCTGTCAGCTTCCAGGCATCATTAATTGCTTCAAAAATTAAAACAGATAATAGCAATGAACAAGTAGAATTTGAAATTAAGAATACACTGTCATTTACATTAACATTTCCCAAAGTAAAACATTTAGAAATAAGTAAAATATGTATAAGATCTATAAGGAAAACTGTAAAATGCTGAGGAAAGAAATCAAAGAAGTAGGTAAACTGAATAATCCTGTTCAAGGGCAAGAAGACTCAATATTGCCAAGAAGTCAGTGCTCGCCCAGGAGGATTACTCCATAGCTTAGTAGCCAGCCAGGCATTCTAAAGGAAAGGGCAGCTCAGATAGAGAAGGGAGCACCAAATAAAGGGTGTTTGGAGGATCCTCCCAGGAGGGGAGATGCATGTCGAAAGTAGACTATGGACTGAACATGTTTGCCACTCAATGCCTCTTTTGCAGACCACAACACCCAAAAGGAGAGAGAGAACACAGGGGATTGCCCTGCCACAGAGGCAGGGGAGGATGGGGGGAAGGGGGTGGGGGGATATTATCCATGGTGGTGGAAAATGGGCACTGGTGGAGGGATGGGTATCTGATTATTGTATAATCGAAACCCAAGCACAAAAATTGGAACAAAAGCAGAGCTGCAGACCACTGGAATAGAGTTGAATATACTGACATCTCCTCCCAAACATATAATCATCTAATCTTCGATAAGGGGGCAAGAAAAGTGAAATGGAGCAGGGAAAGCCTCTTTAATAAATTGTGCTGGCAAAACTGGACGGCTACATGCAAAAAAGTGGGCTCAGATCTCTGCCTAACGCCATGCACAAAAGTAAGATCGAAATGGATTTATGACCTCAACATCGGACCGGAATCCATAATGTTTATTGAAGACAAAGTTGGCAAAACTCTCCACGATATTGAAGTTAGTGGTATCTTCAAAGACGTCACGCCACTGGCCGAGCAAGTGAAAACAGAGATAGACAAATGGGACTATCTTAAACTAAGAAGCTTCTGCACCTCAAAAGAAACAGTGACCAAAATACAAAGACAGCCTACAGAATGGGAAAGAATATTCACCAAATACACATCCGACAAGGGGTTGATTTCAAGGATATACAAGGTACTGGTTAAACTACACAAGAAGAAATCACCCAACCCCATCAAAAAATGGGGCGAGGAAATGAACAGAAACTTTCGCAAAGAAGAAATCCGAATGGCAAAAAGGCACATGAGAAAATGCTCTACATCACTAATCATCAGAGAGATGCAGATCAAAACAACAATGAGATATCATTTCACACCACAGAGACTGGCCCACATCCACAAGAACAAAAGCAACAGGTGCTGGCGCGGATGTGGCGAGAAAGGGACCCTCCTTCACTGCTGGTGGGAATGCAGGCTGGTCCAACCCTTTTGGAAAACAGTATGGACGATTCTCAAAAAATTAGAATTCGATCTCCCATTTGACCCAGCTATAGCACTCCTGGGAATATATCCCAGAGAGGCAAAAAGGTATAGTCGAAGTGACATCTGCAACTGTTTGTTCATTGCAGCACTCTTTACAATAGCCAAAATCTGGAAAAAACCTGAGTGCCCGAGAACAGATGACTGGTTAAAGAAGCTTTGGTACATTTACACAATGGAGTACTATGTAGCTGTTAGAAAAGATGAAGTTATGAAATTTACATACAAGTGGTACTACATGGAAAGTATCATGTTAAGCGAAATGAGTCAGAAAGAGCGGGATAGACACAGAAAGATTGCATTCATCTGGGGAACATAAAGCAACAAAACGGGAGACTAACACCCAGGAAGGGCTCAGATTAGTACCAGGAATTTTGCTCCATGACTTGAAGGCCAGCCACATGTGCTAGGTGAGAAGGAAGCTCAGATAGAGAAGAGAGCACCAAATAAAGGGTGTTGTGAAGACCCTCCCAGGGTGGGAGAGACATGCTAAAAGTGGTCTATAGACCAAACATGACTGCCACTCAATGCCTCTCTGGCAAAACACAGTACCCAAAAGAAGAGAGAGAGAACAGGGAGGGATGCCCTGCCACAGCGGCAGGGTGGGACGGGGGGGGGGGGAGGATGGGGGGTCGGAGGGATGATAGGACCCGTGGTGGGGGAGGATGGGCACTGGTGGAGCGATGGGTACTTGATCATTGTATAACTGAAACCCAAGCACAAAAATTTGTGAGTCTATAAGTATACTTCATGGTGTTTCACTAATAAAAAAAAATGATAAATTAAAAAAAAAAATAAGACTAACCATAAAACCACTGTCAAGTTAGTTTTGTACTGACATAAAAACTGAGAAAAAGGATCCACAGAGAGCCCAGAAGAGATCTTTATAAATATAGTCAACTGGTCTTTGATAAAGAAACAAAGGAAATACAATGGAGCAAATACCCAATTTTCAAGACACATGAAACATGTGGATGTCTGCATGCAATGAAATTATCAGAGACCTTAAACCCTTCACAAAAATTAACTCAAAATAGACTTTAATGCAAAGACCAAAATATAAATGATAAAATATAATAAAAGATGATAAATAAATAAAAGATAAAAGATATCCTAGAAGATAACAACACAGAAAAAAGTGTAGGTCATGGCTCTCAAGCTCCAGTTTCCTGACCAATGCTGAAAAACTTGTGCTGAGAGAAGGACAAAACAGAAGGAAAGAAAAAGATGAGTTAGTCTTAAAAGAAATGGTCAAAACATATACATATCTGACCCACAGACCACAGGTGTTGCCATGTAAGCAGCTCAGCTTCACAGCTTCATGACTAATCTCAGAAGAGATGCCAATGAAAGTCACAGGGACACCAGTCTTTGCGTCCCCCTCTGGAGAGGGGCAGGCCAAGGAGCTCCTGGATACCTCCAAATTCCACAATACCAACAGTCCAGTAGGAGCCCTGCAAGTTAAATGGGAAAGTAGCACAGAAGCCAACTAAACCCAGTAAGTAAAAACAGCAACACAGAAAGTGCAACTAGCAACAAACACATCAGTAAATCCTCAATGACTTTGATAACCTCACTGTGAGATATGACAATTTTCACAAACTTTCTCTTACTGATCTAGTTTTTGATAATTCCACTTGCCATTTATTATAACAAGCAATATAAAATAAATGATTTTGTGCCTGTTACAGGGACAGGCTTGGGGAGGGATTGGGTAGGAAACTGGGGACAATGGTGGAAGGAAGGTCAGACTGGTGGTGGGACTGGTGTCGGAACACTGAATGCCTGAAACAATTGTATAATGAACAACTTTGTAAACCATGGTGTTTAAATAAAGTTTTAGAAAAAAAAGTTGATGTGACACTGATTGCAAAAAAAAAATATATAAAGATATACACATCTGATAAACAACTATTATCCAAAAAAGAAAAAACAAAGAAATTTAAAAATTCTGGGGTCAAAGATGTTGCTCAAATGGTAGAGGATGTGACTTGCAGGACCAAAGTCTAGGTTTGATCTTTAGTACCTCACAGTTCATTAAACAAGGTGTAGCCCCTAGTGGGGCTCTGGGCACTAGGAGCTGCCTCCACCAAAAAAAAAATTAGATTTAAAAAAAATTAGTCTTTTTCCCCTCTGGAGAAGTTTGTGTTCTCCACCGAACACATATTTCTTTTTTTTTCTTTTTGGGTCACACCCAGCGATGCACAAGGGTTACTCCTGGTTCTGTACTCAGGAATTACCCCTGGCGGTGATCAGGGGACCATATGGGATGCTGGGAATCGAACCCAGGTCAGCCGCGTGCAAGGCAAATGCCCTACCTGCTGTGCTATCGCTCCAGTCCCCAGAACACATTTTTCTTTCTTTCTTTCACCTCACATTTCTCTAAATAAATTTCTTTCAATGTAACTATCTTGTTTCATTAAAAAATTATTTTTTCAAAGAATCTTTAAAACTCAACAATAAGAAAATAAACAATCCAATTAGAAAGTGGGCCGAAGATCTTAACAAACAAGATAATACAGATGGTAACTAAGCCCATGAAAAGATAATCAACACAAGGTCACTAGGGAATTGCAAATTAAAACAATCAGATACCAATACACATCTATTAGAATGGTTAAAAAACCTAATCACTAAACAGTAAGTGCTGGGAGGGATGTGGAGCAAGAGGACTCTCATTTCATTTCATTCTGGCGTTCGCCTTACAAGCGGCCAACATGGCCGACCCGAGTTCGATTCCTCCGCCCCTCTCGGAGAGCCCGGCAAGCTACCGAGAGTATTTGATATGCCAGACACAGTAACAACAAAGTCTCCAATGGAGACGTTACTGGGCCCGCTCGAGCAAATCGACGATCAACGGGAGGGCCTTTACCTTTACCTTACCTGGTTGGAATACAGAGTGCTTTCATCACTTTGGAAGACACTTGGCAATTTCTTAAAAAACTAAACATACTTGTACTGGAGAGATAGTACAGTGGGTAGGGTGCTTGCCTTGCACGCGGCTGACCCAAGTTAAGAACTTGGCATCCCATATGGTCCCCTAGCAATGCCAGAAGTAATTCCTGTGTGCAGAGCCAAGTGTAACCTCTGAGCACTGTTGGGTGTGACCCAAAACAAAACAAAATAAAACTAAACATCGCATATGATCTGGCAATCACATTCCTGGATATTTAACTAGTTGAACTGAAACGTTATAGCTGCATAGATATTTGCTTTACAATAGCTTTACTCAGAATTACCAAATAGCTTTACAATAGCTTTACTCAGAATTACCAAAACTTTCAGAAGCAGATGAGATGCCCCTGGTTAGGTGAATGGATTAATAAACTGTGGTATATTTAGACCAGAAGTTCCCAGACTTACTTGGGCTACTGCTCTCTTTTCAGTATGTGTGTGTTGGGGGGAGTGGGGAGAAGAATAACTCAGTATAATTCTTGGAAATTACCCTGGAAATCTACCTCCTTCACTACCCCCTGGCAGCAAGATTTCCAGCACCCTCTATGAACACTCACAGCACCTTGGAGTGACCCAAGGTGGTCCATCATGCAGTGTGGTTCCCACAGTAACGCTTGTTACTGAGTAGCTAAAAGGGCCACACTGCCTTTAGCAGATCCCCGGGGCTCTCTGGTTCATCAACAGGCATCTACAGAGCACTTATGTGTCAGGATCTATGCAAGTACAGAAACGATGACAATTCCAAGTAAGTTCCCCAAAAACTCTAAGAGGAAGGGAGAGAAGGAAAAAGACAGACAACACAAGCAGATCCTTATAAAACATGAAAAAAAAAAAGCAAGGTAGGAACTGAAATGATATGGCTCAGCAGAGTTACTATGATAAATTCCCAGCACTAGCCCAAGAACAGCCAAGAACCCAGAGGGTAGAGGCAAGGTGGGTGTTTCCTCTGGAAGGGCTTTTTTTTTTTTAAATTCAAAAATGAAAACTTTTATTTATTTATTTTTTTAGTGTCCTCTCTGGAGAAGGGGAAAGGGTATCAGAGGGAGAAGAGCACAATTCAGTGTCTGTGATTTATTTCATAGCAATATTGGCTTCTATTTCATAAAAAGCAAAGTTTGATTTTAAACTTGGTAGAGTTTCAAATAACTTTTCGTAGAGATAACTAAACTGGAAGAAAAGCCACAATACCGGCAGTTCAAGGAAAAACTATTTTGCTATGTTTTATTTACTTCTGATAGGTAAATAAGAGCTGTGTTTGTCAAGTACAGAAGAACCTAGGGTAGATCTTTGGCCTTTTGGCCCACTTTCTATTTGAAAGTAACTTATTTAACAGTGAATATCCCCAGGCGATTTTCCTTTCAACTGCCTTCTATTTCTGTAACTATTTAGCAAGGTTTGTAAAAGCAGTTGCTGGAAAATTTTCAGTTTTTTTTTTTAAGCTGAAAACTTCTAAACTTCTAAGGCAAGGGGAAAAACAAAGCAAAAAAACCCATATATATATATTTAAAAAACGTCTTTCCCTTAAATCTTTGGCTGTACGATTTGAATCAGAATATTTTCCTATATTAAGTCAATTCTTCAGGGAAATAGGAGTTGGAAGAACAGCAAAACTTACAACATCTTCGGTTTCTCACATTAAAAAAAAAAAAAGTGAAAAAAGAGACGCGCGGTGGGTCGTGAGGCCCCAGGCACCGCTTGGGTTCACAAATTGGCATGTCCACCCAAGGTGACAGCGCGCTGCCCACCACGATCCCCCGCCCCGTCCCAGCCCCGAGCAGCCAGAAGGTACCACTGGGGCCCGTCCCCTCCCGCTCCTTACAGTGCTGCCAAGGGTCCGCCGAGGGCTTTCTGCAACCAGCTCGCCTCCCACCGGGCACCGCGAGGAGGGTGGTCGCTCTCCCCGCAGGACGGTGCGGGGGCGCATGCGCGCGGGCCCCCTGCGGCCACCGAGCACGCGCCCAGGCCCGGCCGCCGCCGCCTGCCCCGGCCCCCAGCGACCGGCCGGCTCGGACAGGCTCCCGCCCCCGAAAATCCCGGCGGGGCGCGCACGGCTCCACCCGTCCATCGCGCGGGTCGCTCAAGGTGAAGCCCGGCCCGCACCCCGCGCTCCCATTGGCTGCAGCGCGCCGGGCCTCCCTCCCGGTGACGCCAGCGCGCAGGTGCCCGCCCGCTGTCCCCAGCGTCCCCGGAGCCCGCGTCCCCGCCGCCTCCTTACCGCAGGCCTGGGCGGGGCTCTGCGCGCGGTGCCCAGAGCCGGAGGAGGCGCGGGCGAGCGCGCCGAGATGCCGAGCGGGCGGAGGGAGCCGCGCCGGCTGGAGGCGGCAGGTGGCCGGGGGCCGGGTCCCGGGCTCGGCGGGCAGGGCAGTGCCGGGTGACCCCGCACGCGTCCGAGGAGGGGGGGGGGCGGGGGAGGCGCGCGCATGCGCCCGGCCGCCCCTGCCCCACGCCCCACCCCCGGTCCCCACTGCCCGCGGCCCGCGAAGGCGGCGAGGCTGCCCCGGCGCTCGGCCCGCAGGGTACGGAGCTTAACTGACGCTTTAGGATCGCTCTGCATTCCTAAAGTCTGATCGCACGAGTGTTGCGTCCTCGGGCTTGCCAAGGACGTCACTGTAATTAAAAATAGACATCTCTTCCAGGGTTTGCATTTCTCTTTGGACTTTGATCGCCGCGACAGTCCTCTGGCTGTTTCCATATTCTCCGTTGCACCTTCTTCGATGCATCCTTGTCACCAGCATCTCAAACCAGTCCCATATTTCTAATTTCTTTGCGTTTGTTACTCTCTATAGAAAAGACATTTATAATGTTCTCAGGTCAGCTTAAACTGATGGTCACCTCCAGATCGAATTTAAAAGTTTGGTAATGAATGACATTCTTGCCACCCATTTTGTTCAAACGAGAGAACTGTAGCCTCCTACTGATGTTATTCCACCTCTCCCCATGTCTGGGGTCACACACTTCTCCAGGGGACTCATTCCTTCCGTTGTGGTGCTCAGACTAGCCAGGTGTCGCACACCTGCTGAGAATGCACGCAACTGGCAGTGAGCTGCTGCTGAGTTGGGGTCCCAGACAGCAACGCAGCAGGTGACAGAGTGGGAGCGTGTTGGCAGGTCACCCTTGTAAGGCAGGACTTTTACTTGCTCAGCCAGCTTCCAGGCCTCTGGGAGTCTACTTTTGAAGTCTCCCTCTACTTCCCGTATTTCACAGCACTTATCCCCATTTCATCATAGTAAGTCTTTTTTTTTTCTTTTTAAGTCACACCTGGCATTGCACTGGGGTTACTCCTGGCCACTGGGGTTACTCCTGGCTCATGCACTCAGGATTACTCCTGGCGGTGCTCCGGGGGACCATATGGGATGCTGGGAATCAAAGCTGGGTCGGTCATGGGCAAGACAAACGCCCTACCCGCTGTACTATCGCTCCAGCCCCCACCATAGTAAGTCTTAAATAATTCTGAGTAACAATTGTAGACACAATTATATAATAAATCACAACTAAAATAGAATGTTATTACATAAGTAAAATATATTTCAGTATAATTTGAGTATACTGATGTACTACAGAAGCACTAGAATTTTGTAGTCATAAATTTATTACAATAATACTATCATTATATTTTTGTTGTTTTTTGGGGGGGGCATACACAGCTGTGTGCAGAGCTTGTTCCTGGTTCTGTGCCCAGGACTATTTGGTTTGACTATGTGCAAGGGAAGTTCGCACTATGTGATGCACTGTCTCTCCAGCCCATGGTCATGGTCTTCCCATTATTTATTCTAGCGGGTCCAATAACATCTCCATTGTGAGACTTATTACTGTGTTTGGCATATCGAATACTTCACGGGTAGCTTGCCAGGCTTTGCTGGGTGGGTGAGATACTCTGGGTAGCTTGCTGGGCTCTCCGAGAGGGCTGGAGGAATCGAACTCGGGTCGGCCATGTTGGCTGCATGCAAGGCAAACGCCCTACACGCTGTGCTATCGCTCCAGCCCCTCATTACAATATTTTGGAATTCCTTTGAGAAAACACTCTAGTTATTAGTCAGGATTTATTACCTTACTCAAATTTGAGCAGAGTGGGAGGTTGGCTGTACCCAGCAGTGCTCAGGAGTCCCTCCTGGTGGTGCTCTGGCCGGGTTGAATCAGGGTGACAGCACACAAGGAAAGAACCTTTCAATTTTATTGGGGGGGGGGGTGGTCCTACACGGTGGTGCTCAGGGATTATTCCTGCTGCTGAGTTTATGGGTCACTCCTCAAAGTGCTCAGGGGACCATATGGGATTCTGGGATTGAACTCAGACTGGCTACGTACAAGGCAAACCCCCTACCTGCTTTACCATCTCTCTGGCCCCAGCTACAGATTTTTTTTTCTTTTTGGGTCATACCCGGCGATGTACAGGGGTTACTCCTGGTTCTGCATTCAGGAATTACCCCTGGCGGTGCTCAGGGGACCATATTGGATGCTGGGAATCGAACCCGGGTCGGCCGTGTACAAGACAAATGCCCTACCCACTGTGCTACTGCTCCAGCCCCGTGGCTACAGATTTTTAATGTTACTTCAGCAGGGCTAGAGAGATAGTACAGGGGATAAGATGCTTGGTGCCTGGCTTGCTGCTGACTTTTGTATGATCCCCAACACCGGGGCATATGGTTCCCTGAGCACAGAATCAATAGTAAGTCCTGAATACCATCAGGTGTGTGGCCCAACTCTCCTCCTCCTACAGTGAAGACTACTTCAGCAAACCTAGTATAAAAGAAACAATTCCTTGTTTGAATATTTACATCTGATGTATTTGGTTGAAATAGGTCCCCCCCCCCCCACACACACGTTTGAACCTTTAAACACTGATTTACAAAACTGTTCAAACAGTTGTTTCAGGCATTTCAATATTCCAACATCAATCCCACCACAACTATGACCTTCCCTCTACCAATGTCCCCAGCTCCCCCTCCACCCTGCCCCCTTAGTTGGCACAAAATAATTGACTTTATATTGCTTGTTACAACATGCATCTCACAATAGTGTTAATAAAGTCACTGAGGATTTACTGAATTGTTAGGTGCTAGCTGAGCCTTTTGTATTATTGTTTTCACTCTTTGAGCCTCTGTGTGAGTTTCCCCATCTAATTTGTGTGCTCCTGCTGGGCTGTCAGTATTGTGAAATTAGGTGTCGCATGGCTGCCTATGTGGCTGTGTGCTAAAGGAGCGATGAGACGGGGAGGATTCAGCAAGTAAGTGTATCTTCAAGAACAGTCATGGAGCTGTGAGGCTGGGCCAGAGGAAGCAGCATGGGTTTTTCTCCTTCAAGCATATATATCCTTGGGTCCCATTTTTGTAGATTTTTCTGAATGCTCCAGTTAACTACTTGGATCTTTTCCTCTTTTGAGTTTCTCTCATTAAACACTGCACATAATTCCTTTTATTCACTGTTCCCATTTCATAATAAATACTTTTTATGAGAATTAAGATAGACCAAAATGTTGCACTGCACTGTAGCAATGTCCTCCCGTTGTTCATCTATTTGCTTGAGCGGGCACTAGTAACATCTCCATTATGAGACTTGTTACTGTTTTTGGCATATTGAATACACCACAGGGAGCCTGCCAGGCTCTGCTGTGCAGGCGGGATACTCTCAGTAGCTTGGCGGGCTCTCCAAGAGGGGTGGAGGAATTGAACCCAGGTCAGCTGTGTGCAAGGCAAATGCCCTACCCGCCATGCTATTGCTCCAGCCCAGACCAAAAAGCAATTAGAAAAATTAGTGTGTATTAAACCCTTACATATAAAAATTTTTGTGTTTGAAAAGTAGTAACCGTGAATGAATAAAGAGCAAAAGCTAAATATAGTGAAAACCGAATTTTTATTGCTGTTTATTTTCTACAATGATTACTTGAACTTAAAAAAAAAAAGCCTTTATTAACTAATGGTTACTGAAAAGCCAAAACTTTCCAGCCCACTTCATATTCCCTTTCAACCATTTCAAGGCAGAACCATGTTCCAAACTATAAACCTGTTCCTTATTAATATTGACAGTCATATGCTTAATGAAAAGCTTTGGATCCGATATACGAGCAGCCATAATTAATCTTTCCACTGCAGCTTGATAATCATCCTTGCTTCGAGTTTTGTTTTCTTCACATCTAAAAGTGAACACCTCATAAATTCAGAAACTCTAAAAGTAGCTGTAGATTCTTCCAAAGATTTATTTACATGTACTGGCACTAAGCCTGGATGGTCTTTATTATATTAACAGTAACCTTCAAAAATATTTTTACCATCACACACAAAACACAGAATTTACCTTTGTATTTACTTTAAAGCTCAACAAAACGACATCCCTATAATGCACTCTACTTCTGTTTCCATTTTTTAACAAATTTACTATTTCCTAAATTGATTTCACAAAATTGGCTTTAACTGGCAGTTTGAAAACAAATCTAGTAACTTCTATGTTTGTACAAAGTTGATAACTCCATAATTATCATTAAAATGCATATTTAATGAAGTTAAGATTTTGAAACTCATAGTTCACCTTAATACTTATGTATATATGTGTGTGTATATATATGTATGTATATATATTCATATATATATTTGGGGGTGCACACCAAATGGTGCTCAGGGCTTATTCCTGGCTCTCTGTTCAGGGATCACTCCTGGGGATCAGGTGCCAGAAATCAAGCCTGGGTCCGTGTTGTACAAGGTAAGTTCCTTGCCCGTTTTACTCTTTCTCTGCCAACCCTATTATTAACTATATTAAATTATAAGCATATATTTAATATGTAGCTGACATGTGGTAACAAATTACAAGCTAAATGCCTTCATTTAACTTCTGGTTACTGTTTTTAGTTCTGGTACAAGGTACTTTACTAAATGCCAGAATTTACGTTAGCCGGGATGTAGCTATGGTAGAGCATCTCCTTTGTATTTGTAAATTTACTCATCTTGTAACGTTTCCTGAGGTCTCCAACTTTAATGACGTTCATACCTCATGGCTGTTTTCCTATGAGCTAGTGACTGCAGCTCCTAACTACATTCTGACTCAAGCTACAGGAGACCCTTAGCCAGAATAATCCTGCTAAGATGCTCAAATTCCTGACTCACAGAAAATAGGATACTATTTGCTGCTTTAATTAAAATTTGAGGTAATTTTACATAGTAAAAAAATAACTGGTATAATACTTAATTCTGAGGATTTGGTTTATAAATCATAAACCAAAACAATTTTATTTTTGTCAAGAAGCTCTAAAACCAGAATCGCAAAAGATCCTTACATCGTAAGCTTCTTGGACAAAATTGAGTGACAGAATCCTGAATTCTAGGACTTTGAACAAAATTATTCAGGGGATGGCTATTCGTGTCCAATAGCTACCTTATAATATGTATGCATGGCTTTATTTTCAATAGGGCTGACTGGACCTAACAGCTTTCCCTTACTTCCCTTTTAGATTTGAAAAATCTTTTGTGCTAATCATAATAAAATAATTTTTAGGTTCTCATATATAACCTAGTCCTATACATATATCTAATTTAACCTTATATCTAACTATACAAGAGAAAGATACCCAAAGAGAACTCATCTCTTTGAACCTGTTAAAGTTCACTGAGTTTTGACTTGTTTGTTTTTAAGTCTCAAAGAGGTTAAATTATTTCCTGATTTGAATATCACCTAGGTCGCAAATATATTTTTACATATGTTATATAAATATATATTTTTACATATACACACACAGGTGTGTGTATGTGTGTGTGTGTATTTGTGTATATGTATGTCTCCAAACATCACCACCTTGGGCAGATGTGGGGAGCTATACTGCTTTCAGTATACTCTAATTAGAAGGAACATCACTAACCTTTTCAAAACTATCTGCAGTGTCTGTGCAGAAGGTCCAGGACTCTGAATACTACTAGCATTAGATACCAGGAAAATTTCAATGGCCAAAAGCATTTCAATCTCAGATAAATAAGATGGAATCATAAGAAGTTTTCGGTAAAAATTTCCCTCCAAAGGTGGATAGCAACCCAATGAAAGAGCATCTGAAAATCAAATAACAGGTTATACTTAACTGAAATTTCAATCGGTAAACACTTAGACTTCCAAAATGCTTACAATAATTACAGTACAGAAAAATCAGAAGAAGATTTAGTATATAAATTTGTGGTATACAAATTATGAGTACATTTATAAACATACAATATACATTTAGTATATAAGTTATAATCATATATGAAATTATCCTATATAAGATACTTTTGAAATATTAACTATAAAGTGAGCAATACAGATAAAAACAGAGAAAAAATGACTTAGGCTTCACCATGGCAATTACTACTCAGTTTTCAGTTATTTGTGTATGAACACAATATAATTTCAGAATAACTAAAAACCAAAACAGTTACTTGGGTTTAGCTTTAAGGGGATGTGATGGCATATATTTGTCTATTTTGAATTATGAATGCAAATGTTGGAAGAAAATAAATTTAAAGATTTAACTATCACAGTTGTATGATTTTTAAGTGCAGTACTTAAAAAGTGTTGTTATGCTCCATTTCTGTAATAAATACCGTTCCTTATGTTTGGCACTGAGCTAAGTACTAATATAAAAAACAAAAGAATACATTTCAGTTCTGTAGGTGCTCAATGTGTTACAGCTATATTTCCCATCTCATATGCTAGAAATTCCTTTTCAAGAAAAGAAATTTAACTTTTAAGCTGTTGAGTACTTAATATAAGTGAAATAAATATAGGGACAGCTCAAGGGCGAGGATATCCAAATTGCATAAAGGCAGTATTACATTCTTTTAATCTCTGAAACCAATCGATCTGATGTGAAAATCATTCAAAATGTTTATTGATATTTATTCAAGAAATATATTGGTTTGCTTTTGTTTGGGGGCTGCACCTGGAGTTGCAGGGGTGGGTGCTAGGGGTTGTTCTGAGCAGGGCTGAGGGACTCTACAGGGCTGAGGACTAAAGCTGTGCATCCTGCATGCAAAGCACATGCTCCAGATCAATGAGCTATCTCTCCAGCTCAAGTAACCTTTTTAATGTGCATGACGATAACTAATCTTTGAGGTCAACTATGTGCTAGAAACCTGTGCTAAAAAACCAGGCTTTGTATGTATTTAACCTGATAAATCACTACCTTTAAAATGACGTACAATGCCCAGATTACAGAGGAGGAGCTCTGGTGAACAGCCTTTTTTTTTTCTTTTTTAACAGATAATAAATTCCCAAATGGCAACCCTAAGTGATAGTCAAGACCCACAAACTACTCATGAACTCTTACATACATAATTTACATATATTTCTATTTTACTTTTCTGGTAAAAGTATGGTAAAGGTAAAGGTAAAGGCCCTCCCGTTGATCGTCGATTTGCTCGAGCGGGCCCAGTAACGTCTCCACTGGAGACTTTGTTGTTACTGTGTCTGGCATATCTTGAATCAACATTTACTAACATTACTTTTACTCTAGAGGGCGGGAGGAAGGTAATAGAACACCACCACTCTTCCATTCCTGATTGAACATTAGCTCTGAGAATAAAGTGGTTATTTAGGTCTAGAGAGAAAAAATCAGGAACTTCTAGTAAGACAACTTTATTGTCCTTAGACAATTTTCTTCTAATTAGTCTGGAAACAAAAGCTGAGTCTAGAAAAATAAAAGTGAAAGACAACATAGAATAAAAAAAGTTGAAATCCATATATCTGACCTGGGATGTGTGTTCAGGGTATATGTATCATGTATATATCAGACTGTATGTATCACAGTCATAAGTCACTTGATGATGGGGCTATGTTCTAAGAAAAGCATTATTAGGTGATTTTTGTCATGCAACTATCATAGAGTGTAATTACAGAAACCTGTAAACTTAGCTTATCCACATCCAGGCTACTGGGTACAGCATAAGGGGTTCACTATCATTCAGTACTGATGGGAACTTCATGAAATGACATATGAATGACAATGATAATGAAAAGCGACTATGTGTGGGTATTTACATATACACACACTCTTATGACTCAACAGTAAAATTTTATTTTTAGTGTAGAGAAAAAATAAATGGACAAGTGAAAGATGGGGCTTCAGAGATAGTATAGCGGGTAGGGCACTTGCCTTGCATGCGACCAAACAGGGTTTAATTCCTGACACTCCATAAGGTCCCCTGAGTCCTGCCAAGAATGATCTTTGAGAGCAGAATCAGGAGTTAGTCCTGTATATCAACAGGTATGGTCCCAAAACCAAAACCAAAATCCAAAACAAATGAACAAAACAAGAAATTAAAAGACGATTCTCTCTTTTTAGGGGAGAAAAGGGATACACCTGTCGATGCCTTGGTGAATTCGATACTGGGGGTTGAATATTGGGGTCCTGCATGCAAAACATGTACTCTAACCCCTGTGAGCTATCTCCATAGCTGGTAAAGCCTCTTTGGAAAATGGTCTGGCAATTCCTCAAAATGCTAAATAGATTTACCCTATAAGCCAGCAATTTTGCTCTCAAGAGAAAAATGTATCTACAAAGAAACTTGCATATGCATGTTTGTAGCAGTGTTATTTCTAATAGCCAAAATATAGCTACTCAGAAGTCCATCAATTAATGGATAAATTTCACACAATGGATTATTATTCAGCAATAAAAAGGAATATAGTACTAATGTATACTAGAATCTTAAAAACATGCTATGCTAAATGCAACAGATGAATGGATTATAAAGATGTGGTATGTATACACAATGGAATACAAGGCAGTTGAAAGGAACAAGGAAATCATGCAATTTGCTGGAATGTGGATGTTGAGTGAAGTAAGCCAGAAGAACAAAAGGCAAACATAGGATGATCTTACTTATCTGTGGTATACAGAATTGTACTAAACGGGAGAAGCCCAGATCACCCTTGACTCCAGTGTTTAGAAAGGATAAGGAAAGAGAAGAAAAGAAATCAAGGGGGAAGAAAAGAATGGGAAGTAAGGGGTATGAATAAGTGTCAGGGTTTCAATTATACCAGTGATATGAGTGCGTGGTCTAGCCACATATCCAAAACACAGACTCAACAAAACTGAAAATATGAGATCTAAGCTGCAACCACAGAAACTTTGTAATGTGCCTATAAAGCGGACAGGCAGGGATGGGTTGGGGTTGTGGTGGAGGGAAATTGACACTGGTGGTGGGATTGGTGTTGAAATATTATATGCCTAAAACTCAACAATCAATAACTTTGTAAATCACAGTTCTTTAATTAAAAAAGTGAATGTAAAAAAATATGCTAAGTGTAAGAAGACACTTCGAAAGAAACTATACATTGAATGAGTCCATTGCCCAGACAGGCAAATTCATAGAAACAGATGGGGCTGGACTGGGTGAGATATCTAGAATATGGAAGAGGAATGCTTGATGTGTCTAAGGTTTCTTTTTTTGGAGGCGTTGAAGATTTTTCTAAAATTGGGTTGTGGTATGGCTGTGTGACTCTATGAATATAATAAAAATGCGCGGTATATGTCAAGTGGGTGAATTTTGTGGTAAGTGTAATTTTCAAAATCTGTAAAATAATCAAAAATCAAGTCCTGTTAGCTGTGATTATAAGACTTTGGAAGGCTTCTAGTCACTGCTAAACTATGTGAAGAGAAATAGAGCTGCAATATATTTTAAATGTCAACACTGTCAGAAAATCAGATGTTCTGAAGAATAATTAGTGACTATAAATTACTCATTTTGTTTTGTAATTCAGGTATTCTCAAAGGACAACAAAACACTCTTAATCCTAAAATCTTAGTTCCCTAAGTCCCAGAAGATTTACTGCATATAAAATTATTATACAGAAAAATATATTATACAGAAAAATATTTAAAAGAGAAAAAGTGTCAATAAGAAAGATACTATATTATAGCTAGGCATTAATTGCTTATTTTGGCATTAAATTCAATGCCAAAAAATTTTTAAAAATATATTATGATTAGGCTGAAGCATGACTTGATTTTTATTATTTTACAGATGTGGCCCCCACAAAAACTAAACAAAAACCTATTAAAAATAAGGTAAGGTAAGGTAAAGGCCCTCCCGTTGTTCATCGATTTCCTCGAGCGGGCCCAGTAACGTCTCCATTGGAGACTTTGTTGTTACTGTGTTTGGCGTATCGAATACGTCACAGGGAGCTTGCCAGGCTCTGCTGTGCGGGTGAGATACTCTCGGTAGCTTGCCGGGCTCTCCGAGAGGGGTGGAGGTATCCAACTCTGGTCGGCCATGTTGGCTGCGTGCAAGGCAAACGCCCTACCGCTGTGCTATCGCTCCAGCCCTAATTAAATCAATCGAAATGAAGTAAAAAGTAGCAAAATAAAAAAAAATAGCCATATAAAATGAAAAAATTTAAAGTAGAAAAATGAAAACTAAACCAAATAATTTTCTTATAGCAATTTACCCAATCTGGAGAATTCTGAAAAATGAATACCCATTTATTTCACTGTATCACTGTCCTCCGTTGTTCATCGATTTGCTCGAGCGGGCCCAGTAACGTCTCCATTGGAGACTTTGTTGTTACTGTGTCTGGCATATCGAATACATCACAGGGAGCTTGCCAGGCTCTGCTGTGCGGGCGAGATTCTCTCGGTAGCTTGCTGGGCTCTCCGAGAGGGGCGGGGGAATTGAACTCGGGTTGGCCATGTTGACTGCGTGCAAGGCAAAACATTTATTTAAAAGGGAGTCACTGTCCTCCCGTTGTTCATCGATTTGCTCTAGTGGGCCCAGTAACGTCTCCATTGTGACACCTGTTACTGTGTTTGGCATATTGAATACGTCACAGGTAGCTTGCCAGGCTCTGCCACGCGGGCGAGATACTCTCGGTAGCTTGCCAGGCTCTCTGAGAGGGGCGGAGGAATCGAACTCGGGTTGGCCAAGTTGGCTGCCTGCAAGGCAAACGCCCTACCTGCTGTGCTATCGCTCCAGCCCTTATTTAAAAAACTAAAATAAAATGATACAAAATAGTATTCTGTGTGATTTTTTTTTTTTCTGGGGAGGTATTAGGCAGTGAAATGTGCCCAAGGTGTGCTTGGAAGACCCAGCAGCCACCGTTAATCCTCAGCCAGCAGTTCATTTTAAGGGCCTGAGGATTCAATGCTGTCAGGCTCTGCAGTGCTGGGGATATATGGACTATCATGGTTGTACTGGGGGCCTCGGGGGGCTCCCAGGCCAGAGCTAGGTACATGGAGTAGAATGTGGTGCTGGAAACTGAACGTAGGTCTATCTCCTAACCTCTGCACTAGCTCCTGGCCCCTGTATTTATAATTTCTTGCTATGGAAGCAATATTTCTGTAAAGATGTAAGGTGCTGAAACATAATCACAAAATTTAAATAAATTATTATGAAAAAATAATTCTATTTTTATGTGCATTTAATCATCCATGAAAATTTAATTTTGCTTTAGAATTTTTATTTTTGTGGAGTGGTGTTGTTTCCCTGCAAAACTCTGCAAAGAGAAGACACTCTTGGGCTGAAGATAGAACTGGAGTTGCACACAGAATTTGGCCAAGTCAGAATCCCCAAGGTTAGGTGAAAATTAGTGGTGTTTGACTTTCAGCTGTTGTCTCTTTTGTCATTTCTTTTTTCATGCAGTTAACTGTGAATGTTCAAGACCCGGGACCGGCTTGGAAGCGGCCGCTCTGGGGCGGAGGTGCTCCTGGGTCCCTGCAGCTTGGGATCTGCCGTGGAGACCTCCGCCCCTCTCGGAGAGCCCGGCAAGCTACCGAGAGTATCTTGCCCGCATGGCAGAGCCTGGCAAGCTCCTTGTGGCGTATTTGATATGCCAAAAAACAGTAACCACAAGTCTCACAATTTGTTGTGAGATGTTACTGGTGCCCGCTCGAGCAAATCGATGACCAATGGGAGGACAGTGCTAGTGCTAGACAATAAGAAATACATTTATATAATCACTAAGTATAAATACATGTATTTTACTGAAGCAAAATGCTATAAAACAATACTTAACTTCATACCTGTAATGAATACAAATTGGGGAAAAATAGTTACCATCTGTTCAGCTGACCACAGCTGGCAGTGAGGAAAACATTTCCAAGTTCAGAGTTTCTTTTGCTGGCAGAGGTGGAGGGAATGTGTGAATATCACACTGGTGATACCAAATAAGCACTCTCAAATGTGTTTTTTTTTCTTTCCTGTTTACTATCATCATTATTTTTTTGAGGGGGGTGGGATCGAGCAGTGCTCAGGAATCACTTCTGGAGGTGCTTGGGGGCCCATATGCATTGCCAGGGACCAAAATGGGGGTGGCTGCATGAAAGGCAAGCACCTTAAGTTCTTACTATTTCACCGGGCATCTTTTGTGGTTTTTGAGGTGCTGCTTGAGGGCTGCTCTGACTCTGTGTTGTGGGTAACTCATGGTGGTGGTCAGAGGACTATGATGTAGCAGGGAGCAAATCTGTGTATTTTATAAGCAAAGCTTGTGCTCAGCCCAGAACTACTTTTCTAGCCCACAAATGTTTCCTGTATACATAACAGAAATAGAGACTGAAAAAAAAAATACTGAACAAATGGAGACATGAACTGTTTTCAACATCTACAAAGAATAACTTTCTAATTAAAATAGCTGTAACATGGCTTGAACTAAAGAAAACATTAATTTTCCTGAACTCACTAATTAGACAGAAATAGCAAATAGTTTAAGAAAATTCTATTACTAGAAATTATGTGAAAATTATTATGTATCATACGGAAATCTAATAACAGCCTCTGTACTTCCTATGCAGGCTGCATCTGGAAACAACTGCCTTTTCTAAGAAAAGATGACTAGATAAAGAAACTAGGGTACATAAACACAGTGGAATATTACTCGGCCATCAGAAAAGATAAAGTCATGCAGTTTGCTGCTACATGGAGGGATGTGGCAAGTATCGTGCTGAGTGAAGTTAGTCAGAGGGAGAGAGACTGACACAGAATGCTCTCATGTGCAGAGTATAAGGAAACATGAAGGAAAAATGAATGCCCAAAGACAGTAGAACCAAGAACATGAGAACTTGTAATCAGCAGAAAACATGCCACTTGCAGGGGTTGGGGAATAGGACAGGAAGGGGGCAACATCTGTGGTGGAGGAAAGTGTTCAACCAGGAGGAAGAGGGGTGCTGAAAGGCGGTAAAGTGTAATGTATGAAACCCTATCCGCAACAGGATTGTACACCACAGTGCAAAAAATTATTTAAAATAAAAAGTGTCTCTCGTATAACCAGACTGGTGGGTGGGTGGAAAGTAAACGGGGGTGGGGAGGATTAGAGAAGGGAAGTGGACAATGGTAAAGGGATCAGAGTAGAAATGTTGTATGCCTGAAACCCAATCATGAATGACTTGTAATTTCATGATGATTAAGTTAAAAAAATATCTAAAAAATATCCTGTCATAAAAAATTAGGGATACGGATAAATAAAATATTTCAGGATCAAGGAGACACTTTAAGAGATTAAACCTTGAGTTTAATCCCAAGCATTCTAGGGTGGCCCCCACCAGCACTGCTGGGTGTAGTCCTGGTGGTTCCAGCACTGCAAGGTTGAGCAGCAACACATCCACCAACTGAGAACCTGCCAGATTTTCAAAACTCAGCCAAGCATCACTGGATGTGGTCCCGAGACCCTAAAACACTGCTGGGGAACCCAGCCCCACTGTGTGTAAATATTCCTTACTAAACTTCATTCCACCCAATCTTCTTTCTATGTAAAGAAATACTTATATGTTTAAGCTCTGTGCCCTCCAGTGGATGTACATATGTTTCTTCCCGCCCCCCCCTCCAAAGATAAAAGCAATCATCAGAGATATAAGAAATAAGAAAACAGGTTTCAGAAGAGCACAAATATGTCTGTATCACTATCTTTAAATGTGCATCAACTGTTCTAAAAAACATTTAAATGCATAGTTGTAAATATAATGTTCAGGGTTAGAAAATGAAGATCAAATCATTATAATTAAAGAAATTTAAATATAACTTACTTTTGTAGTGGGCTCTGGCTTTGAGCCATAAGCTACTCCTTCCTAAAGAAGTAATTAATCTTCTAAGAAAGGAAAAATCAATAGGTATGTTCTTTGAAATCATGAATTCTGCTACAGAGGACGACATACCAAGACTGTTGCTTTCTATACAGGCATCTAGAAGTTTATTAAAAAGAAGGCTATACTGGGAGACCACCACTGTTTCTGGAAAAAAAAAAGTTTGAGACAATGAAATTGATCTCTCTTAGTTTTTTTAAACTTCTCTCTTACCATTTTCCTTTTTCCCTCTGTGTCTTTTAGTATATTTCTGTCCACCACAGGAGTTACAGGCAAAATTATCTAAGTAGCTAACAAAATAACCCATTCAACAAAAGCAAAGCCCTTTATTTACTTTGTAGTGACTATGAAAGGACACCTGAGAAGGATTTCAGAGGCTACAAAAAACACCTCTATGATCCCTATGGTGAGAGCATCTGCAATACCTCAAAAGAATGACAGGAGGAATCTGTTTGCATTATAGCCATAGTCCTTTTCCCAGGACTAAAAATAAACAATCATCTCAATCACTCTCAAATAAAAATTCCTTTATTAGGTATTTCAGTTCTTTAATTTTTTCTACTTAGAAAAAAGTAATGTTACTTTGGAAACATTCAACTCTTCTACTTCTTTAATTATAGAGTCACTTCAGTCTCGGACATCAATTCTAGGCCTTTATCACATGAGTATTTTTCAGTGGTCAAGGCTTTACCAGAAAATCCATCTGCTAACTTTATCTTTTCCTAAGCATTACCAACAAGGAACTTCCCTAAGTTACCAACTCTGACTGATAAAGTAATTAGGGAAGGCATAATTTTTTGTTGTTGCTATCTGTCTGTTTTGGTGCCACACCCTCTGGGTGCTAGATTACTCCTGGCTCTGTTCTCAGGGTAGGGTTTGGGGGATCAAATGGGGTGTGGGAGACTAAACCTGGGCTGGCCACATACAAGGAAAATGGGGTACAATGTACTAACTTTCAATCACCGAGGGAAGACCAGGATAAAGTGTTAACCCATCATTTGAACCCAGCATTAAACCCAATCTTGCTCAAAGTTTTGACTATCTTCCCATAAAATGGATTCTCTCCTTTCTGTCATACTGAGTTTTAATATCCTAAAGCACTGACTACGTATTATTGCCACATCAGTGCTCTTTCTTTAAACTTTTTATCTGCTTAATTTGCTCCATTTATTCCATGCTTATCTATGTTACAAGGTAATGGAAACTAATTTCTATATTTGTTAAGTGACAAAATAAAAAAATATGCCTCAGTATTTCAATGGAATGCATTCTTTTAAGATACACAGCTAGCATACACATACTGCATATTGCTTGTTGAAGTGATAAAGACAGAGAAAGGAAAATCTTGAAAATGTTCCTGTTAGAAAGTGCTGATAACTCAAAGATCTGATTTTTTTTCCAAACAATCAAGAAAACATACAATTTTTAGGGAACACATTTTATAGAAAACAACAATTAAAAATATATACTAGAAATAAAACTCTATCAAAACAGGTGAACAGTTTCTTATTAATAGTTAAACTGCAGATGGGTGAAAGATAATTAAGCTACATTTTAAAAAACATACCTTGAGAATTTTGAAAACCTGGTAGATTTTGCAAAACTTCAAATGTCTGTCTGTAAAGGCTCTTGGCTAAGGTTTCATGTGCAATTGTACAGAGCAGATTATGACGATTGAGTACATCCAGTCTATCACAAGGCCACAGCGGTGTATTGATTATCCATTCTGACTCTTCCAAAAGAAAAATGTACTAACACTTTATGCTATGAAAATCACACTCAAGAGTATAGCCACAACTAATGTTTTATATATCTTTTGAAGAAACTGGTAATACTTAGACATGTGTACTCAGAACAGATAACCATGACTCAAATTTATTAGAAATAATTTACACAGTAATCATCATTATCCCAAGATTATAGTTACTTAAAAAATTCTTCAGTTTTCTAAGAGTACTAATCAGTTATTAATTTTTCTATGATAAAAACGTTGAGATTATAATATTTTTTTAGTGAAAGATATTTGTGTGGAAAGTTCAACAATTTACACTAAAGAATATCATAGATAATACAATAAAAATAATTAAATTATATTTGGTGTTCTTTGCTCCTTGGCTTGTATCTACCTTAAAAAGATTATAAAATATTTCTGTAAATACTTTATACTAATGTAATCTCTAACATATGCAAATTATAAAAAGCATAATGACAATACTAACTCTTACGTACCCATCACACATCCTTTTTTTTTAAGGTACAAAACCATTTTTTAAAACATTTATTTATTTATTTTTCATTTTATTTATTTTTATTTATTTATTTAATCCCATCATATATCTTAAAAACAAATATGATGTTCCTTACTTTCTGCCCTAATTTTCAGATTGAGTAAAACAAAGAGTCTGACTGCATTTATTTGTGGGATATAAAAAACACAACAGTATGACATTAATATTCAATGGCAGGGAAAACGGGTCAGGAGGAATGGTTAACAGTTGGTCAATAGTGTGGGGGATGGATGGTAGTTACGTTGAGGAGGGTCCATTATGACAATACCAGTTGGAAATGATCACTCTGGACAAGAACTGAGTATTGAAAGCAGGTAAAAGGGATATACATGATAATCTTTCAGCGTCTGTATCACAAATTATAAAGCCCAAAAGAGAGAGAGAGAGAGAAAGTGAGAGAGAGAGAGAGAGAGAGAGGGAGAGAGAGAGAGAGAGAGATGAGAGGTGCCTGTCATAGAGGCAGGCTAAGTGGGGGGTGGCTTGAAGGAGTGGGAGGGAAACGGGCAACACTGATGCTGGAAAATTACACTAGTGGAGGGATGGGTGCTGAAACACTGTATGACTGAAATGCAATCAAGAACAATTCTGTAATGCTCTATCTCATGGTGATTCAATTAAGAAAATACTACAAAGGGTCTGTAACACTTTTATCTCATGGTGATCCAATTTAAAAAAATACCACTGAAACTGTTGTAAAGAACACGAGATCCTAAAATACTAGAAATAACAATATTTTAACATCTAACTCAATAATTATATACATAACAAAATATGCTAGATAACACTCAATATCCATGTTCACTCCAACTAAGTGTAGGACTCATGCAATCCTTTTGTGGTCCTTTCATCACAGTGAATAATACAAAAAATGGTGATTCAAATACATACTCCAAAATAAGTCTTAAGCATTCAGCACTGAAACAGGATTTTATTTTTTAATTACTAAACTCTACTTGATTGATCTGATTTATAACTGTGCTAACAACGTTTTATCAATTTAGTACTTTATGAATATTTCTTTTACATATCTACATTCATTAGATTACTTCTAAATTTTAAATTTGCTTAATTTTAAGAGATGAAGAAATTTAAATGAACATAATACCTAAGGACTTCATAAATCATCTGTAAACACTTCCCATAAAAGAAAAACTAAAATTACAATACTTTAAACACTTTTAAAGTAACATATATAAAGATATTAATGTTTTGTTTTTAGGCCACACTCAGCTGTACTCAGGGCTTTCTCCTGGCTCTGTGCTCAGGGACTACTCCTGGCAGGGCTTGGGGGACTATATGCAGGGGTAGGGATGGTGGGGATGGGGTGGGGATCAAACCAGGGCCGGCCAAGTGGAAGGCAAACACGCTATCCATTGTAATATCACTCCTGCTCGATTATTAATGTTTATGTGTTTGGATTAGAAAGCCCTTATTATTATTATTATTATTTTTTTTGCTTTTTTTGGTCACACCTGGCGATGCACAGGGGACCATATGGAATGCTGGGAATCGAATCCGGGTTGTCCGTGTGCAAGGTAAACACCCTACCCGCTGTGCTATTGCTCCAGCCCCTAGCAAGCCCTTATTAAAGGAATTTTACTGTGATGAAAAATTTCAGTTACCTTTTGTTAACCACATATTGGCAAAGACATCATGCTAACAAAAAAGACTGTAGCTTTCTCTCATTAAACAACAATAAACCTGCAACAGGGGCAAGGGTCAAAGTACATCAGTGGTGTTAAGAAATTACACAGCTAAATATCCAAATCACAGAGTCAATAACATTGAAATCATGAGACCCAAACTTTAATAACAAAACTTAAAAAGGTGTCTGCAAAGATGGTAGGATGGGGAGTGAGAGGTGGAGTAGAATACTGAACCTAGAGGTGGGAAGCTGACACTGTTGGCAGGATTGGTGATGGAACACTGTATGTTTAAAACCCAACTATGAGTAACATTGTAAATCATGGAGCTATAAGAAAAAAAAACTAGGTAAAAAGTTAACTAATAAAAGAATAAATCCATAAAAGTCAATTTGTGATGATTAATTGCCATATGATTTTAACTTATGTAAAGAACCAATCATTTGCTCGATTTGCTCGAGCGGGCCCAGTAACGTCTCCATTGGAGACTTTGTTGTTACTGTGTCTGGCATATCGAATACTCTCGGTAGCTTGCCGGGCTCTCCGAGAGGGGCGGAGGAATCGAACTCGGGTCGGCCATGTTGGCTGCGTGCAAGGCAAACACCCTACCCGCTGTGCTATTGCTCCAGCCCATAAAAGTCAATTTGTGATGATTAATTGCCATATGATTTTAACTTATGTAAAGAAACCCCAATCATTTAATATGATACAATGCCTATTTTCATTTACATAAATAAGTTCTCAACTCTGGCATCTAAAATATATTGCATTTAATTTTATGTTGTACTTGCACCTTAATGTGTTATTTATCTTGTGTTCCCAGTCATAAATAGAACTTCTAAAAAACCTGCAATGTTCTTTACTACTCTTTATCATCTAGGTAGAATTACGGCTGCATCTTCTTAAAGAATACCTACCTGGGGCTAGGAAGACAGCTCAAAGGGCTAGAGTGCATGCCGTGTCAGCCCCCAGTTCTATCCCTAGTGATATATGATTCTTCCCATTCCTGATGGCACTGCCAAGGGTGGCCCTGATGGTCCTCCCACACCTTGCCCTGACTACTACTCTGAGCAGCACTGCATTGCCAGCTTGAGGGCCGACTGCACAGTTGGACTGAGTATTTATTGCTGGGCGAGGCCCTGGGCTGTCCGGAGTAACACTTGGGAGTACCATCTCTACTTTCACATAAGAATATATATTTTAGGAGATTCATTCTGAAAACTTGCCAATTTTTTTTGTAGCTATATTTTAAAATATCTGAATAGTTGGTTATTTTACATAGAAAGGTTAACAGAAATAACTGGGAAGTTCCTTGGAAACCAGTAACTTGAAACTAACCCAACTAGTTCTATTAAACTAAATACCCTGATAAACCTTAAAATTATTAATTATTAATTTATATTTGATTTTTTAGGCCACACTGGGGAGGGGTGGGGGACCAAGCCAGGGATGGAAGATGGAGCTCTCTCCATGCTAAACACGTGTTCCAGACTTGTGTCATCTCCCAGCCTCAAACTACTTTTATAAAAATTCTAATAAAAATTTAATTCTCAAGAATAAAAACCAGTTTATTGGAATACTTAATACTAGTTTTACGATAATATATGCCCTTATTGGATTAATCCTCATTTTCTGCTCTGCAGTTGAAAATATTTTCTACTATTTGAAAATTTCAGAGTCAAAGGCAACCATATTTTCTATAACAGCCATTCTTTATTTACTTACCTTCCAATATATGCATATTCAGTCATTACTCGTACAAGATTTTGAATGTAGGCACTGAGAATATAAAGACTATTAGGACAGTCTGTAGGAAATTAATTTCCAGGCTAGTCAGTGAGACTATCAAATAACTAACCTTTACTATGGTGAACACAGCTACTGGAATGTCAATATATCTGCTCTCCCATTAATGTGTATATTTAATAAAAACCCAAATTCCTACATAACTACTAAAACCTGACGAATAATTCTGAAATTCATGCAAAATAAAAATTGAGAATGACAAAAATACTTTGGAAAATAAAAGGAACAGTGTGATCTTACATACACACACGTGCATATATATAAGATACATACAACACAATCTAAAGGTGCACAACTAAAGAAATAGAGATTCTTGGAAGGAAAAAGTACAGAAACTGAGTCAAGCATTTACAATATTCTAATATGTAATAAAGTACTCTTTCAAATAAAAGAGTGAAGGATAGAGATGAGTTGGGTCTTTGGAAGAAATGAGTAAAATTAGGCCCCACCTCACATCAAAATCAAAATAAAATATGAAAAACATGGGTGAATAGTAATATGGACATGGCTAAGGGCTGCCTAAATCAGAATACACAAATGATTAAAGATTTAAGAAGCACTTTAAGTAGAAAATTAGTTGGGCAAAAGAAGACATTTTGTAAAATAAAATGAGAAACGAGTAACTGCAAATATCCAAAAGTTAATTAACTGTACTATCTATTTTGAGGGGCATGGGCTGTGAGATACCTGGAGGTACTCAAGGGTTACTCCTGCCACTTCACACAGGGATCACTCCTGAATTTCTTGGGGGAGCATAAGTGGAACTGGGGACTGAACCAAGGTCAGCTGTGTGCAAGGCAAGCTCCCTACCTGCTGTACTATCACTCTGGCCTTGCCTATTATCTTTAACATATAAAACAATTGTAAAATAAATTTGTTTTATTTGTAACACGATGTTAACACCATTGATATTGACTGAACTCACCTCAGATGGTATCATTTATGGATTATAAATATCATAAAAATATGAAGTCCATACTGTGATTTCATATATATTATTGCGTAGGATGAGACTATACTGGGTGATTTTATGTTTTTGGGTTTTTTTTTTTTTTTGGTTTCTGGGCCACACCCAGTGGAGTTCAAGGCTTACTCCTGGTTCCGTGCTCAGAGATCACTTGGTGCTTGGTTTTGGGGGGGCCATGGGTTGTGAGATACCTGGTGGTGCCGGGATCAAACTCTAGGTCAGCAGCATACACGGCAAGCAGTTTAACTGCTATGTTATTTCTTCAGTCCCACACAGAGCCACTTTGAAAATAATGTTTAAAAAAACTCTTTTTTTTTAAAGGTCAGAAATCAAATCCAGGACCTTACACAGTAAGGCATGTGCACTCCACACTCCACTGAACCACATTCCTGGCCCCTAAAATTGTTTTTAATGCTTATGTTAGTATCACAACATAATATGTTATGATACTGGAACAATAGCATAACGGTAGGGCATTTGCCTTGTGTGCAGCCGGCCCAGCCGAGCTGGGTTCAATTCCTCCGCCCCTCTCGGAGAGACTGGCAAGCTACCTAGAGTATCTCTCCCGCAGGGCAAAGCCTGGCAAGGTACCTGTGACATATTCAATATGCCAAACACAGTAACAACAAAGTCTCACGATAGAGACATTACTGGGCCCGCTCGAGCAAATTGCTGAACAACGGAAGGACAGTGACAGTGACAGTATCATAGTGAGTCACTGGTGCTTGAGTTAATTTTCTTCTTTTCTACACTCAGGAGTTACTCCTGGCAGTGCTCAGGGGACCATATGGGATGCTGGGAATCGAACCTGGGTCAGCTGCGTGCAAGGCAAACGCCCTACCCGCTGTGCTATTGCTCCAGCCCCACTTGAGTTAATTTTCAAGCTACATTTCCGAGTGTGAAAATTAATACTTTACTAAAAACAAGAATAAAAAATAAAATACTCCACACACACACACACACACACACACACACACACACACACACACACTTTTAAAAACTCCCAAGTAATTTTTGAAATTTTCAAAGACAAATTAGAAATTGACAGAGGTGAGATACTCTCAATTTAATTTAAAGAAGGTTTTTTTTTTTTCCTCTTAGAGCAGTGGTTAACAAACTGGGGGGGGGAAAAGTATTGCTTAGGAAGACAAATGAGATATGAAAAGCCATCATTTGAGAGTGATCCAGGGAAGTGCTTTTTAAACATTTTTACTCATAACGCTATTTGACTGAGAATTATGTGTGTGTGTGTGTGTGTGTGTGTGTGTGTGTGTGTGTGTGTGTATGTTGGGGGGAGGGGGAACTCCGAAGCAGTGCTCAGGAAATGCTGGGGACTTCCTGCCCACCAGTGGATGAATCCAAGACCCTAGGATTTCCAGCACCAGTAGTGTTCTTGGGCCATGTCCAATGGGGTTCACTGCAAGGGTGATCAAGTGGTGCTGAGGAGAAAATCTGGGTTGGTTGCAGGCCTTGCAAGCACGGTCCTTAAGCCCTGTATTTCTTCAGATCCCTTGCGGAAAATTTTTTATGTGAACCGAGGTATAAATGAATATAAAACAGGTATAACAAATCAGATACTCACTAAGAATAAATCGTAAAGCAATTTATTCTAAAACAAAAATATTTAAAAGTTACATGACCTCATGTAGGGTTGCAGCCCAAAGGTCAAAAAACTAGTTTTAGAGCAGAAAGATAACTCAAAAGGTTGCTTTGCTTGTGGGAGGCCCAAGTTTGATCCTTGGCACTGCTTGGTCTCCTCAGCACTGCCAGGAGAAATCCCAATCACAAATCTTGGAGTTGCCTCTGAGCACTACTGGGTGTACCCCCACCAAACCAAACCAAACCAAACTGAAAGAGGCTGGGTATTAGGGCTGTAGCCTTTCAAAGTTATGCCTTCAGACTAGCTACATCTGAGAACTTGTGAGAAATTTTCCAGACCCACCCCAGACTTAGTCAGAAAATCTGGGGCAGGCCAACCAACTTGAATTTTAATAAGCCTGGGTTGTCTAATAATCAAGTTTGAGAATAACTGTCTGAGATTCATAAAAACAAGATCAGAATTACCATTCTGATTAGGTGGCTAACAGGCTTTAGATCCTGGCCTATTGGTATGGTTAGTTCTTCCATTTTAGTTTCAATTTTATAAAGCCATTTTAAACGAAAGGCTAGGGAAATAAAGGAAGTGGTGTAATGTTAAAAAGAGGGACTGCAATCTGACAAAATGTGCTGGAACTCCTGTTGCATACTTATTTGCTGTATGATCTTTAAACCTCAGTGTTTTCATTCTGAGATTATTACTTACCTCATATAGTTGACATAATAAAAAGAAATAACGTGAGTTATTTCTTAGTTAACATGTTATTTATTTAGCACACTGCTTGGTAAGTAGTGAATATCAAATTATTATTACATTAATCAGGAAGAGAAGTACTGAAAGTCCAAAACAGACCAAAAACACGAACCAGTAATTTACAAAAGAGCAGTATAAATTTATAAAAAGTTAAATTTTCTAATAAGCAATCAAATGTCAAGTAAAGCATGAGCATCACTTTTCTCCTACCAAACTAGCAAAGGGATAAGAAAAACAAATATTCAGAGCTGTATCTTCACACAATAGTATAAAGAATGTAATCAGTACAATCTTCCTATTGGTATGCTTCTATATTGTATTCACAGAGATAAGAAGACTTGGAAATGCATGTACTGAACAGCCAATTTGGGTTTGTATAGATGGAACATACCAAGTCTTTTTAATAACAAAACCCCACAATACAGGGCTTAAAATCTTCACTATTTATTTGCACCTGTGATCCCTGAAAGGGCAATGTCTTTAAATATGGAAGAAAAGCTTATGCAAACATTTTCTAGGATTTTCTCACAAAGGTAGGCTTTCTACTAAACTCCAAATAACATGTACAAATTTGATAAGGGAAAATTTGCCAACATCTACCAAAAAGCTTCAAACTGCCCTCATCTTTAAATTTAGCATTTCCAGCGGAAATTCCAAAATGACATAATTCAAATTTAACAGGTATGTTTAGCAGGATTACTTATCAAAGGAATTTGAAAATAAGCTAGCTTAAGAAAAGAAAATTAATGGATATACTGGGATATAGATAGGCATATATTTATTCATGAGAGAAAGCCATTTGTACTCATCAGTTATATCACAGGAGAATATTCCTTCCAAAAAAACTTATCAGTAAAAGAATTCCTGAAAAAGAAGTGCAAAGTATCAAAGAGTCTGTATAGTAGCATGAAAGTGGTTAATAGTTGTTAACAGTAAGAAATTTATCTTGAGGCGCTCCCAAGCAGTGCTGGGGCCCAGCAATGCTGAGGGCCCCTCGAATCACACCTAGCAGTGCTCAGGGAATCATTGTGCGGAGGACTGATCTCAAGCCTGCACCCCTGCCCATCTCTGCATGCCAAGCTTGTACTCTAGTCCTTTGAGCAATCTCCTTAGCCGAACAAGAAATCATCCAGGGCTGGAGAGAGAGTACAGTGGGTAGGGCAACTGCCTTGCATGTGGCTGACCAGGGTCTGATTCCTGGCATTCTGTATAGTGCCCTGAGCTTGCCAGGGATGATCCCTGAGCATAGAACCAAGAGTAAGCCCTGAGCACTGCTGAGTATGGCCCAAATAACAGTTAAAATTTTTTTGTCATCAGTTTAATTAGTATTTTATATGTATCTACAATTAATCATTTATTAAATACAATGCAAATTAGTTTCAAATTAAGGAACAATATCTCAATAAATGTCCAAACTCTTTACAAATTCTGTATAATAGAGAGTCTTCAAATCATGATTATAAAATACAGGTTTAAGGCTTTTTAACCACTGGTAGTGTGTTAAAGGAAGAGGGCAGAAAAGAAATTTTCTGCTCATTTGCCAGGATTCAAGGTATTATAATGCTGAGAAAGTTTTAAATAACAATTGAAAAGCTGAAATAAAAACTTCTCACCATAAATCAGCTACCCACTAAATAAAATATTCTATAGTTCTTAAAACATGAATGATAAATATGTAACAATTTAAATAAAAAGTAGGTTGGATAGGAATGTAGCTCAGTGGTAGATCCTACTCCATGAATGGACGAGCTCTTACTTCAATCTCCATTACTGAAAAATACATAATTAATTCACATTTTTAGGAGGCCTTCTGAGTGGTAATCAGGAGGTCTGGGGACCTAACTGGCAATTCTCAGAGAACCAGGCTAGTAGTTCAGTGCAAAGATATGCGGGTGTGATACTGTTCAAACCCTGAAGTGTTGGGGGCCTCAGGAGACCATGTGGAGCTGGGAATTTAACCTAACTGCTCACAGTACTATCTCCAAACCCAACTTAGTGCAAAATTAAAAGGAAAGTATAAAAAAGGAAGTTTTAGTAATTATTTTTCAGGAGATCTTGAGCCATAACCAGCTGAGCTCAAGATCACTCCCGATGGTGCAACAGGGATCTTAAGTGTGCCAGCATCTAACCAGGGTGAGCCCAATGTAAGGCAAGTGTCTTCAGACACTATTTCCCAAGGCCCTCGTAATTACCAGTCTTGTCCCCTACTCAGTTCCTCTATATTACTATAGGTGGCTTTCTTCTATAAGTAGTTACGGGAATATATGCAAAAATGTATTCTTTTTATGTGGGGAAGGTAGCGGGAGCTGGGACCACATCCAGCAGTACTTAGGGGTGACTCCTGACTCTGAGCTTGGTGGCCCTTATGCAGCACTGGGGACTGCAGATGCCCTGCCCAGTGTACTATTGCTTTGGCCCCACCCCTGAACTATCTTTATGGCTCATCATTTTAAAAATACAAAAGATAGCACATTGTTTGCACTTTTTTTTTGCACATTCCTTTTTTTACTTGGTAACAGATTTTGGAGATAATCCTAAATTACTATCTGTAGGTATGCTTTATTCTATTTCATCATATGACTAATACAGTTTAACTGATACTCCTGAATATTCAAGTTGTCTGAAATCTTTTGTTGATGGCAAAAAAAAAAAAAAGAAATCCAGAAATCTTATTGCTGCACACTCACATGTGCAGATATGTCTTTGCAGGGCAAATTCATAGGTAATGGAGTAAAATTAATATTAAAGAAAATATTCATTATTAAATTTTGGGGCTGGAGCGATAGCACAGCGGTAGGGCGTTTGCCTTGCACGCAGCCAACATGGCCGACCCGAGTTTGATTCCTCTACCCCTCTCGGAGAGCCCGGCAAGCTACCAAGAGTATCTTGCCCCCACAGCAGAGCCTGGCAAACTACCCGTGACGTATTCGATATGCTAAACACAGTAACAACAAAGTCTCCAATGGAGACGTTACTGGGCCCGCTCGAGCAAATCCATGAACAACGGGAGAACAGTGACAGTGACAGTGACAGTGATTAAATTTTGACAGTCATTTTTGGGTTTTGGAATACACCTGGAGGTGGTCAGGGGCGACATCTGGCTCTGAGCTCAGGGGCCAAAGCTGGATGTGGCAGGATTCAAACCAGGGTTGTGGTCACAATCGCTTTGCTAGGCAAGTGCCTTAACATTTATACTATTTCTCCAGCTATTTTGACAGATTATTTTGTCAAAACCCCCAGAAAGACAAGATATGCAAATTTCTCTGTACCTTCACAAAAGTATATCATCAAACTAATCTTTGCTGTTCTGACAGGTGTTTTACTATATGTAAATATATATATAAATATATGCCATACATATATATCTCACTCACTACAGTGAACATTATCCTCACTGTAAGTTACGGGGTCATATATTTTCATTCCTGAGAATTGGAGAAAGCTTTCACTCACTCACTCATTTGCAGTACTGGGGATGGAATGCAGGGACTCACTCTTTCAGTGAGCCATAGATTCTGACCTGAAAACATTCTCTGTAGTACTGTAGCACTGTCCTCCTGTTGTTCATCAATTTGCTCGAGTGGGCACCAGTAACATCTCCATTGTGAGACTTGTTACTATGTTTGGCATAATGAATATGCCATGGGGAGCTTGCCAGGCTCTGCCGGGCAGGCAGGATACTCTTGGTAGCTTGCCGGGCTCTCTGAGAGGGATAAAGAAATCAAACCCAGGCCGCCTGCATGCAAGGCAAATGCCCTATCTGCTGTGTAATCAAAATAACACACCCTCAAAATGGAAAACACCTTCAAAATAGAAAAATTCTAGTCTTTACAGAACAATCTAGCATACTTTGGAGGGTACTTCTTTTTTTTTTTTTTAATTAGTGAAACACCATGAGGTACAGTTATAGACTTACAAATTTTTGTGCTTGGGTTTCAGTTATACAATGATCGAGTACCCATTCCTCCACCAGCACCCATTCTCCACCACCACAAGTCCCAGCATCCCTCCCACCTCCCATCCCCCCCATGGTGGGTACTGATTTTGAACAAATAAAGTTTAATTTAGGAAAATAACTTTTTAGAAAAATAATCACTTCCATTAATGGTCACTGGAAAAGGAAATCCTGTGTTTATACAGAAAGAATTGAAAAAGAGACTATCAAAATGAAAGCATCAAAGTTGTAAATTTTTATCCTTCCCATACCTCTTTTCTCACAGCATTTGTGAGCTCTGGCTTGCATTCTACTAATTTCTATTATTGTTATTGATTTTGGGCCACTCCTGGAAGTGCTCAGGGCTTACTCCTAGTTAAGCTCAGAGATTACTTCTGGTGGGCCGAGGAGACCTATGGGATGCCAGGGACTGCAGCTGTATTGGATGTGTGGAGGGCAAGAACTCTACCTACTGTACTATCCCTCTGGACTCACTGATTTCGATTTTTGTAATAGTTATTACTCTTCCCTTTCTAGGGAACCTCACTATGTTAAGTTAAAGAAAACCTTTCTCTAAAACCTAACTTTCTCTAAAAGTAAATGAACAAGTCCATTTACAACTTGGGCATAAACTCTTAGAAACTGAATACAATTGTTTTACATATACAATATATATAGACACATATATGTATATACACAGAGATACATATTACATGAACATGTATGTGTCTGTGTAAAGATCTACTTGTTTTTATTTGTTCATATATTCCATCTTCTAATCTAAACCCTGAGATTCTCACTTATTTATTGTGCAATTTTATCAAACAAAAATCTGCTTGATAATCAAAACAGCCTTATTTACCATTAGATACCATGCTGTGCTACTACTTTGCTCTCTAAGTTTTTATTTTCTACATATCAAACTAACCTTATTCTGCTGTCTTAATTTCACTGTAATTTCTGCTAGATGGATTGACTTACTCAGAGAAGTTAGCTTTACTTGTCACGGATTGAAGTCATGTTTGCCTGTACATGCAAAGATAGAGTTTAGGCAAATTGCAATCAGGATTTCCTGTTAAATAGCAGATGATGCCTGAGCTCTGAAACTGGACTGTCAGGGTTTAAATCTGGCCTCCATTACTTCCATTACTTAATTGTTTTGTCATTTTGGTAAGCTGAGTAACATCTCTGACAACACTTTGTTATATATAAAATGGGAACTGAAATAATTCCAAACTGACAGGGTTTCTATGAAGATTAACCAAAACACTTCAGGTAAGTACGTAAAGTAAAGGCCCTTCCGTTGATCATCGATTTGCTCGAGCGGGCCCAGTAACGTCTCCATTGGAGACTTTGTTGCTACTGTGTTTGGAATATCGAATACCTCACAGGGAGCTTGCCAGGCTCTGCCGTGCAGGCGAGATACTCTTGGTAGCTTGCTGGGCTCTCCGAGAGGGGCGGAGGAATCAAACTCGGGTCTAGGTCAAAGATTTTTGGGGGTGGGGGTGTGGGTTAGGTTATGGAACACCCTGGCACCAAATGCTTTTCCCCACCAGAATTTCTGGGGATGATCCCAGTGGTCCTTGAGAACTGAATAGCACTAGGAACAGCCCCACAGCAGAAACATCAACAAAAAAACTAGTTTGGTTTTTTTTTAGAAACAAAAACAAAGGTTCATATAACCTCTCTTTTAAAGCTTGATTAATTTCCTCCTTTTATTTTACACAGTAACTACTTTTCTAACCCATATGATCATAGCTTAAACCAAACTATCACCTATAATTCAATATGAACTCAAAACAATTAACAAATAGACATGGGTTTATAACAAAAGTTATTTATATTTAAACATGTAAGAACTTACCTCTTAATACCCAAAGGGCACCATCTAGGCTTCCACTTTTTAGGAAAATTTCTGCTGCAATATTCACAATTTGACATCGTGATGCTAACTTCTCAGGCCCTATAAGTCCTTTCAAACTTGTAAAATGTATTTTTAATTCGTAGAGTTTATCTAAGACCTTCCTTCCCTAGAGAAAAAATAATGAACAGTCATTAAGTACTATCATTTAGAGCATTATAAAGATCATCCACCTAAGCTGATGGGTGTTAAGTTGCTGAACTAATTTACATTTTGTTCAAAATTTTAAAAAGTCACATTTTATACCAAGTCAAAAGAATGGTTAATGAAGTACCTTGGACCACTGCAACACCTTGTGATGGAAGTATATAGCACTGATTCCAATTCTGCCCAGTAAAGTCTTATCTACTTCACTGTGTTGTGGATCTTTGCTAACTGAAACACAAAATGAACGTCACTTAAAATGATAGAAAAGTAAAATTAATATGAAATTGCTGATATGACCACAATGGGCAGCTGTTGGAAAAATCATAATCCATAGGTCAAATCTAACCTGTACTGTTTCACATAGGCTGAGAGTTAAGAATGATCATTCTATTCTAAAGCAATGTTTGGAAAAAAAATTATTTTTTACAGATTTGTGACCTATGCAAAACCTAGAACAATTTCTATCTGATCCTTTACAGAAAGTGTGTTGGCCCAATAGAGAATATAGCATAGAAGTACTCATGTCCAAAAAGTCTCAAAGGTATATAAATTTTGCTAGCTTGTAACAGAGAAGATAGTAACAACTTTAAAAACTCAAAGATTCAGATGTTCCCTTATAAATTGCTAGTCAACAGCAATAACAATTTGAATGAAAAGAACATGAAGCATTAATATTAAAAACCCATTTTGACCTCTAAATCACACAATCACAAATCATCCTGTTATTCGTCGATTGCCTCGAGCAGGCCCCAGTAACGTCTCCTTCATCCTAGCCCTGAGATTATATTCAACCCAGTCAGTTTGGAATTATATTTGACCTCTAATCATTAATAAACTTAAAATAGTTTAAAAATTGTAACAATAGATTAAAAATTATAACATATAAACTTCTAAAAACTACTATGTTAACAATGTAACAACTATTAAAAGCTTTATATTCAGGGCTGGAGCAATAGCACAGGTAGGGCGTTTGCCTTGCATGCAGTCGACCCATGTTCGATTCCCAGCATCCCATATGGTCCCCTGAGCACTGCCAGGAGTAATTCCTGAGTGCATAATCCAGGAATAACCCCTGAGCATTGCCGGATGTGACCCAAAAAACAACCCCCTCAAAAAAAAAAAAAACTTTATATTCCTGTTAAAAACATAATCTCGTATCAATGCTATATAAATATATGCCTCTCCCCAGGAGGGAAAGGGTGCCTGTCCCTTCCGTCTTCCCCCCTCTCACCCACCCTACACCCCGCCAGCATGGTGGCCTCTCCCTCAGAGCCTATTAGACAGCTGGGTATGAGCCGGCGGTGATGGGGCAACTGTGGCCTCATGGGATGGGGGGCAGAACTGGCACGTCCTTCCCACCCTGCCGAACCATGAGTTGCCCCACGTCCCATGGGCGGCTCTCCAGCATGCCCACGGCCCCAGAGACAAACAGGCATAATTAGGAACCCAGCAGCTTTTAGCAGAAATGTGAATGGACTATGCAGTAAGCTACAGCACCGCGCCCCCCCACCCCCAGGAGGGAAAGTGTTCCTGGCACAGTGGCTGCCGCCTCAGAGCCTATTGGACAGCTAGGTATGAGCCAGTGGTGACAGGGCAACTGTGGCCTAAAGGGATGTGGGAGCAGAACTGGCACGTCCTTTCCACCCTGCAGAGACCACGAGTTGCCTCCCACGAGTGGCTCTCCGGCACGGCCATGGCCCCAGAGGCACACAAACCAATCTTGGAACTATAAGGCTTTGGGCAGAATTCCCTCCAGATTTAATTAGTAAAATATCAGAAACCCAAAATCATATGCTTCTCATAACCAGCAATAGAAAACAAATTATTTCACGATGCCTTTTCAACAGGTCTGACTGTTAGGGGAAAATTCCAAATAATAATGGTGCATTTCTTGTCAAAATAAAAAATAAAATAAATAAAATTAATATATGCCTCTCAGAGAGCCCGGCAAGCTACGGAGAGGATTCGGCCTGCATGGGCAGAGCCTGGCAAGCTCCCCATGGCGTATTTGGTATGAGAGATACAGTAACGACAAAAGGTCTCATTCTCCCGACCCTCAAAGAGCCTCCAATTGTTGGAAAAAGACGAGTTAGAAGAGTCTGCTAAAATCTCAGGGCTGGGAGGAATAGAGATGTTACTGGTGCCTGTTCAAGTAAATCTAAGAACAATGGGATGACAGTGATACAGTGATACATATCAATGCACAAAATTCAGACTGACAAAATGACATTTTACCTGCTTCAGCAAATTCACAGAATGGAACACCTGGTCTCTCTTCTTTGCAATCTTTTGTTAGTATTTCAGTCAAACAAACACAAAATCTCTGGAAATCTGCAAAGTTTTCACAGCCCATTTTTACATTAATGTATAAATGTCCCAACTTGGTCCAGTCTCCTTTTTCTTTACAAAGCTATCAGAATTATTAAAAACAAAACAGAAAAAGAAGGCTGTTATTTAGGTAAACATATTATGTAAGTAGTTATGTAAGTCAGTCTCTGAAAATCTTGTAAATGTACTGTCATTTTTTACAATATCAATAACACACTACTGTATAATTTGTTTTTCTGATAATAGCAAAACCTCTATCATTTCAAGATGGCAATAGACATCTGTTTTATCTACTTCCGAGTGTACTTAATGATATCACTCCTAAACCTAAGAAAATGTATATTTTGTGTAGAACAGATGATTAGCAGTATGGTCTCTCTTCTTTGCAATCTTTTGTTAGTATTTCAGTCAAACAAACACAAAATCTCTGGAAATCTGCAAAGTTTTTACAGCCCATTTTTACATTAATGTATAAATGTCCCAACTTGGTCCAGTCTCCTTTTTCTGATAATAGCAAAACCTCTATCATTTCAAGATGGCAATATACATCTGTTTTATCTACTTCTGAGTGTACTTAATGATGTCACTCCTAAGCCTAAGAAAATGTAGATTTTGTGTAGAACAGACGATTAGCAGTATGGTTTGAGCTCTTTCCAGAGCAATATATTATTTTATTACTTTGGAGATTTTATTTTACTGTCATTTGGCCATTTATGATTTGGGGTCATTTGAAATGTATCTTTTTAGCCATGATATTTTTCCCTAAAAAGGGAGCTACTAAAAATAAACTTGAGTAAACTTTCTAACTTCCTATTATTTTCTATTATAAGCCAAGTAATGGTTTTATCCACAAACAAAAACACTGTTTCAAGGATATAAATACTGATTATAGACTAGAATTACAATTATTAGATGAGTACAAATGATCTTAAATTAAAAAATAAAATTATCCTGAAAGTTTTCTAGTTCTTACATTCTAATTTTGGAGCATGCAATGTCCACAGTCATTTCATATACTAGAGGCATCAACGGGTGAGAAGAAACCCAATTCTCCTGTTCACTGAGTGACCCCATTCCACACAAGAATTAAATGCTAACTTAAACACACACACACACACACACACACACACACACACACACATACACACACGAGACTAGGATCAGGGAGGTATCTCAAAGGGTTGAGCACGTGCTTTGCACACATGAGATCCAGACTCAATCCCTGGTATTACCATTTGAACACTGTCTGGAGAGAACCTGGGTACCAAACCGGAAGTAGCCCCCTGAGTTTTGCCAGGGTAGCTTAAATCCTTCTCCCTGCCAATTAAAGCAATCTAGATTTTTATGCCTTAACACTGAATATAA
The DNA here is from genome assembly GCF_029834395.1 of Sorex fumeus. Taxonomy (NCBI): domain Eukaryota; kingdom Metazoa; phylum Chordata; class Mammalia; order Eulipotyphla; family Soricidae; genus Sorex; species Sorex fumeus. The sequence continues at coordinate 46,109,465 of NW_026606129.1, read as the reverse complement.
TTTTGAGGTTAAAAATTATTTCTAGAATTATTTCTTGAATAGTTCACAAATCTTGTTCGCATTTTTTGATGATTAAAATATTAAAATTTAATATTTATTTTTAAATTTTTATTAGTGAAACACCATGAGGTACAGTTGTTGACTTACAAATTTTTGTGCTTGGGTTTCAGTTATACAACGATCGAATACCCATTCCTCGACCAGTGCCAATTCTCCACCACCAAAGATCCTAGTATCCCTCCCACCTCTCTATTCCCACCATTCCACTCCACCTCTGTGGCAGGGCATTCCCTTTTGTTCTCTCTCTTCTTTTGGGTGCTGTAGTTTGCAAAAGAGGCACTGAGTGGCAATCATGTTTGGTCTAGCGTCTACTTTCAGCATGCATCTCCCATCCTGGGAGGATCCTCCCAACACCCTTTACTTGGTGCTCCCTACTATATCTGGGCTGCCTTTCCCCCTACCACGTATGGTTGGCCTCCAAGTCATGAAGTAAACCTCCTGGTACTTATCTTGGCTATTCTTGGGTGTTCGTCTTCTATTTTGTTACTTTATGTTCCTCAGATGAATGCAATCTTTCTATATCTGTCCCTCTCTTTCTGACTCATTTCGCTTAGCATGATACTTTCCATGTAGTGCCACTTGTATGTGAATTTTATGACTTCATCTTTTCTAACAACTACATAGTACTCCATTGTGTAGATGTACCCAAGTTTCTTTAACCAGTCATATGTTCTCAGGCACTCAGGTATTTTTCCAGATTCTGGCTATTGTAAACAGTGCTGCAGTGAACAAACAAGTGCAGATGTCACTTTGACTATACTTTTTTGCCTCTCTGGGATATATTCCCAGGAGTGGTATTGCTGGGTCAAATGGGGGCTCAATTTCTAATTTTTTGAGAATTGTCCATACTGTTTTCCAAAAGTGCTAAACCAGTCGGCATTCCCACCAGCAGTGAAGGAGGGTCCCTTTCTCGCCACATCCATGCCAAGAGTGGTTGCTTTTGTTCTTTTGGATGCTTTGTTCACATTTTAAAGTAGGAACTTGGTGACTTGTTAAAAACTAAAACCCAAATTCTCTCCTTTGAGCATTTCTGATTAACACTCACATTTCTAAAACTTTTTCCAAACTAGGTTTACCAGTCTAAGTTTTTGCTATGAGTTTCCAACATTTTATTTAAATGTAAATAGTGTCCTACCTCTATTTCATTCAAGGCTGATTCTAAATCACATTTCCAGGTCTTCTTAAATTGCCTCATCTGTAGCCTTTAACAACATAAAAAAAGTTAATCATATTTACCCCACAAAAAGTTACTACTCTTCTAATTCATTTGTTTCACAGTTTACACCTAAAATACTAGAGGTAAAAAAAACTCCACCTGAAATTCCACTTGAAACTCAATCGAAGGCAGAGAATGACAAAGCTTTAAGATAATTGTGAACATGAACAAACACATTAAACCTTCAGGCTCTTGCACTAAACCAATGGCCTTGTTACCAAGAATTGCTGGTAGGGCTCACAGGCCTCTTGAGCAATACTTGGGAACTGCCCCCCCCCCCCCCCCCGCTTCAAAGAACTCAAAATTTATTAAACAAAGTAGAAAAATGGGGTAAGTACATGAACAGACAATCTACTACAGTATGGCCCTCAAATATATGTAAAAAATAAGTTTTCATAATGAAAGAAATACACCATGGAAGCATCATTTGTTATCTAGTAGGAGAAGATTAAAAAGTACAACACATTATGTTCATAAAGTTGTACTGAAATAAAGAAAGTTCATATATTTCTAGGCTGGAGCAATAGCACAGCAGGTAGGGTGTTTGCCTTGCACGCGGCCAACCCAGCCGACCCAAGTACGATTCCTCTGGCCCTCTTGGAGAGCCAGGTAAGCTACCAAGAGTATCTCGCTCGCATGGCAAAGCCTGGCAAGCTCCCCATGACGTATTCGATATGCCAAACACAGTAACAACAAGTCTCACAATGGAGACATTACTGGTGCCCGCTCAAGCAAATTGATGAACAACAGGAGGATAATGCTACAGTGCTACATATATTTCTGGTTAGAATACAAATGTTACACTTTTCTTGAGTAATATTTGGCAATATCAAATACAACATTTTTTTCTTACAATTTCATTATGAAATGATTTTTAATTTTCAGGTATTTTTAAAACCAATACTGACCTGGGTACCTTTTACCCAGCTTCCTTCAATAATGACTCAGTTTAGTACAGTATCAATTTCAGAAATTTACATTGGTAAGGCAGTTATCTACAATGAAGGTCTTACTTCATTTTCACCACTGTTCACTCACATCGTTTGTATGTATTTTTATCCTATGTATAGATTACTAGCATCACCATACAGAAGATACAGAACAGTTCCATGATCACTAAGGAACTTCTTCATGCAATCCCTTTAACTCATCACTCATCCATTATTCTGTCAGCCACTAATCAGATATTCACTCAAAGGAGTTATCTCATCTTGAGAATATTACATAAGTGGAACTGTGCAGCAGGTGGCTTTTTTAAGACTGGCTTATAAAATTCAGCGCAGTTCCTTTGACATCAATTCAACTTGTCTCATGTTTTAATCATCTGCTCATTTTTATATGAACAATACAGTTTTTACTTCACTAAAAAAATTCATTTTTTTTATAGTTATGGCTAAGTAAATCTCTTTTAAATAGAAACATATATACATAACAGAATTTTGCACAAGCAGAATTTCAAGACAGTTGGTTTGTATACATACTGCAATGAGTTAGAACAGAATTTGTCCAGAAGTTTCTACTGGAGAAATTGAGCCTCCTTTTAAAAGATCAGGGAGGGGTGAAGACAAGAGCCTGACCAAGAAACATCCCTCCCAACACTCCCCCTACCCCCAGGTGTTGGGATTTGGAGTCGCTTCCTACTCTGCCCAGATCCAAGGCATACATCTGGAGCTTCAAGTAAATGTCAAAGTTTGCTGAGGTCCACTGCTGATAGCAGGGCAAAAAGGAGGAAATGGGAGCCCCACAGGGCACCCTTTGGTTTACAAAGGTGCCACAGGCCACTGGACTGTGGAAAAAGGATATGAAGGAATAGGTTCTTAGACCAGTGAAGAAACAGAGACAAGGTAGTTTTTCAGGGAATGCTTCTTTCTGGCCAGCAAGACAATGGCTGGGTAATTGTCGGAGGATCTTTATGATGGGTACCTGAGAGGCCTAGAGATCTGGAGCAACCAGGGTCAGACCCCAACCCTTCTGTTTTCTGTTAGCATGAGCTTCAGCAGAGAAGTCAGAGGCACCTGACTTCTCCTCAGAAGATAGGAATAATATCCTTTGGCATGATCAAAGCTCAACTACTACTTCAACTATTGAAGAACATGCTGTTTTTTTTTCCAGTTCTTGGCTACTGTAATTGAAGCTGCTATGAATATTTATGCACTAAGTTTAATGCAAACAAAGACTTCTCTAGGAAAAATGGCCAATAGGTCAAAAGATGCAGCTGGCATTTGCACATTTAGTTTTCACTTGTTTTTGGCTTCTGGATTATACCAGTGTTAGGAGACTACTACCTGGTGCCAGGGATTCAAACTGGGATTGGTGAGACATAAGGCAAGCACTTTAAACCATGGACTACCTCTCAGGCCTCATCAGTTTTTTTCTTTTTTTAAAATAGAATCACTGTGAGATACGAGTTCAAAACTGTTCATGTTTGGGTTTCATTCAGTGTTCCATCACCCATCCCTTCACCAGTGTACATTTCCTACCACCAATGTCCCCAGTTTTCTTTTTCCTTTCTGCCACCCTCCTCCGAGCCTGTTTCTATGCTCTCTCCTCCCTCCCCGCCCTTCCCCCTTCTCCTTTCTTACCCCCCCTCCCCCTTTTATGGACATTATGATTTGCAATACAGATAGAGAGGTTATCCTGTTTGTTCCTTTACCTATTTTCAGCATGCAGTTTTTATCCAGAGTGATCATTTCCAACTATCTTTGTCATAGTGGCCAACTGCCTTTTCCCCTAGCACTCGAGGCAGGTGCACCAATTGTCCTGGCCCTTGTTCCTTAAGGTACATGAAGAAAATGGGCAGAACCCTCCATAATATTGAAGGTAAAGGAATCTTTGAGGATGAAACACTGCTGACCAAGCAAGTGGAAACAAAGCTAAACAAATGGGACTACATTAAAATAAGAAGCTTCTGCACCTCAAAAAGAAATGGTGGCCATGATACAAAGAAAGCTCACAGACTGGGAAAATTATTTATGCAATACCCATCTGATAAAAGGTTAATATCCAAGATATATAAGGCACTGGCAGAATTTTATGAGAAAAAAACCATCCAACCCCATGAAAAAATGGGGAGATGAAGTGAGCAGAAACTTTCTCAAAGAAGAAATACAAATGGTCAAAAGGCACACAAAAAATGCTCCATACCACTTAATCATCAGGGAGATGCCAATCAAAAAAACAATGAGATATTATTTCACACCACAAAGACTGGCACACATCTAAAAGAACAAGAGCAACCAATGCTGGTGTGAATGCGGGAATAAAGGAACTCCTTTTCATTGTTGGTGGGAATTTCTTTTTGGAAAACAATATGGGCATTCATCAAAAGGCTAGAAATTGAACTTCCCTACAACCCAGCAATACCACTCCTGGGAATATACCCTAAGAGCTCAAAAACACACAGCAGAAATGCTATCTGTACTTCTATGTTCACTGCAACACTATTCACAATAGCCAGAATCTGGAAACAACCCAAGTGCCTGGGAACAGATGACTGATTAAAGAAACTATGTCACATATATGTTACAATGGAATACTATGCAGCTGTTATGATATCTTTGCTATCAGTCTTTATCTATCATGTGCAAGCATTTTTTTATTGCTCTTGAGTCACACCGGGCTGTGCACAGAGCTTACTCCTGGCAGTACTCTGGTGATGTGGAGCTGTGAATTGAATCAGGATCAGTTACTTGCAAGGCAAGCCCCGAATTCCCTGCACTGTCTTCCTAGGCCTGGTATGCAAACATTTTTCCCTGTCTTAGCTTTAGCCTGAGTTTTTTGTCATGCAAAAACCTTTCAGTTTGACAGAGTTCCATTTGTTAATTTTGTTGCTGTTGTTTTCTTTGTCAAAGAAGTGAGATTGTCTAAGGAAAGAGGTCAATGAAGACTCTGAGGGCTAGATGCTAGAGAGTTCTGCCTATGATTCCCTTAACATATTTTATGGATTGTGGTACAACCTCAAGGTCGTTAGTCCACTCTAAGTTTTCTGTATGGTGTGACATATAGATCCCATTTCATTTATTTTCTTTGCATGTGACTACCTAGGGCTAGAGCAATAGCACAGCAGGTAGGGTGTTTGCCTTGCATGCGGCTGGGGCCAACACGGCTGACTCGAGTTCGATTCCTCCGCCCCCTCTGAGAGCCCGGCAAGCTACCAAGAGTATCTTGCCCGCACAGTAAAGCCTGGCAAGCTACCCGTGATCTATTCAATATGCCAAACACAGTAACAAGTCTCGCAGTATTATTGGGCCCACTTGAACAAATCGATGAACAATGGGAGGACAGTGACAGTGTGACTACCTAGTTACCCCAAGATCATTTGTGGAAGAGGCTTTCTTATTCCACTTCATGAACCCAGTTTCATTGTCAAAAATTAGCTGTCCATGTATCTGAGTGTTTTGTTTTTGGGTCTCAATTCTATTACATTTGTTTGAGTCTGTTTATATTTCAGTAACAAATCATTCCATAAATCTAAAGTACAATGCAGCTTTATGGTGATTTAAAATCAGGGATTGCCTGCTGGAGGGGAAATGGTGTTGCCCCATTCGCCCTCTCCTCTCTGGAAAGAAAGATGGCAGCCACATGGGAGCCTTGTGGACAGCAGGCATGAGCCGGGGGTGTGGGGGCAACTAAAACCTCATGGGAAGGGGGGCATTCCGGTCCGTCCTTCACACCCTACCGAGGTCACCAGTTGCCCCCCACGAATGGCTCTCCAGCACGGCCACAGCCCCAGAAGCACAAGGACTTAATGCAGAACCCAGCAGCTTGGAGCAGAAAAGTGAAAGACTATGCGTTAATCCAGGCCATCATGTCTGCCCGGAGGGGAAAGGGTGTTGGTCCCTTCCGCCCTCCTCCCTCTGTAAAGAAAGGTGGCGGCCACATGGGAGCCTTGTGGACAGCAGGTATGAGCCGGGGGTGTGGGGGCGACTAAAACCTCATGGGAAGGGGGGCGTTCCGGTCCGTCCTTCACGCCCTACCAAGGTCACCAGTTGCCCCCCGCGAGCGGCTCTCCAGCACGGCCACAGTCCCAGAAGCACAGGGACTTAATGCAGAACCCGGCAGCTTGGAGCAGAAAAGTGAAAGGACTATGCGTTAATCCAGGCCATCATGTCTGTCCGGAGGGGAAAGGGTGTTGCCCCAGTCGCCTTCTCCTCTCTGGAAAGAAAGATGGTGGCCGCATGGGAGCCTTGTGGACAGCAGGTATGAGCCGGGGGAGTGGGGGCGACTAAAACCTCATGGGAAGGGGGCGTTTCGGTCCGCCCTTCACACCCTACCGAGGCCACCAGTTGCCCCCCACTAGCGGCTCTCCAGCACGGCCACGACTCCAGAGCATAGAAACCAATTTCTTAACTATCTGACTTTCAGTATAAATACTTCCAGGGTCAATAAGTAAAATAGCAGAAATCCAAAACCAACATTTAATTCTTGAACCCAGCTGTAGAAAGCAAATCACATCATAATGCTTTTTCAGCATGTCTGATTTGGGGGGGGGGGTAAACTCTAAATAATAGTGGTGAATCTTTTATTGAAACGATGAATCTAATCAAAACAGATAGAGTGTTAACTAGAATTCATCTGCCCCACAGGGACTGGGAGGGGTGGGGGGTGGGGTTTTATTGGGGTTCTTCATGGTAAAAAAAAAAAAAGTATTGGTAAAGGGAAATGTGTTTGATATTTGCATGACTGAGACCTAAACCTGAAAGCTTTGTAACCTTTCCCAAGGTGATTCAATAAATAAAAAAAAATAAAATAAAATAAAATATCAAAAAAAAAAAGTAAAGAATAAACTTTCTCCTTTAAGTTTAAAAAAAAAATAAAATAAAATCAGGGATTGCGATATCTCCCATCTCATTTTTTCTCAGATGCACATTCAGTTTTTAGAAACTGCCAACTGTTTCCATTTTATGTTATCAATATATGAATATTTTCATTACATTCCCATGGGAATGCAATGTCCATTATAATGAATGTCCATATATCAGAGGGTTTATATCCCTGATTAGACAAATTGTCCATATATCAGAGGGTTTACTTCTATGTTCTAAATGCTATTCCTTTTGTCCGAATGTGAATCTTTAATCATTACAATATGAAACTCAATTACTATAGTTTCTTGGTATAAATTAAGGTCAACAAATGCAATATCGCCAATCTTAGAATTGCTTTGGTTATTCTGGGAATTACACAGTTTCATACAAAATTGTAGTATTGGGGGTATGGTGCCGCCAGCAGGTCAGTCTGTACCTGTGAGGCGAGTGCATCAGCAGCTTCATGGCGCCTTCAGACTTCTAGATACACCAAAATTTCTGCTGTGCCTTTGGCCAGATCCCAAAACCTTGGGGCAAAGTTTTCCAAGAAAGTAAACGGCTAAAAGTTAGGTATGTGGGAGACACACCCACAAACCACCTCCGGCTCACTATATAATTGGAGGCATGGCGTCTCTTGTTCCTGATTGAACTGCTTAATGGCCATGATCCCAGACTCAGAAACAAATCTTGAAGCCCTACAGCTTTTGGCAGAAATGCGTCCGGTCCCTGCAGTAGGCTACTGGTGCTGTGCCGTCATCCTCCAGAGGCCACTGGACAGTCAGGTTTGTGCCTGCAGTGATGAGACATGTGGAGCCTCACGGGATGAGGGTGGAGCTGGCCCTTTCTTCCCCGTGCCAACGAGACCCTGAGTCGCCGCCCACAAACGGCCTCTCTAACTTCTGATCAAGCTGCTTAATGGCCATGATCCCAGAGACTGAGAAACAAATCTCGAAACCCAGAGGCTTTTGGCAGAAATGCGTGTGGGCCACGCAGTAGGTTACTATTGCCATGCCACCCCAGGGGGTAAAGGGTGATGTCCCTCCGCCTGCTCTCCCTAGGTGGCTTGGTGGCCGCCATCTTCCAGAGGCCATTGGACAGTGAGGTTTGGGCCTGCAGTGTCGAAACATGCAGGGCCTCACGGGACGGGGGTGGAGCCGGCCCTTTCCTCTCCATTCCAATGAGACTCTGAGTCGCCACCCACAAACGACCTCTCTGGCTCCTAATCAAGCTACTTAACAGCCATGATCCCAGAGTCTCAGAAACAAATCTCAAAACCCAACGACTTTTGACAGAAATGTGTGTGGGCCACAAAGTAGGTTACAGGCTCTGGGCCACCCCTGGTGGGAATAGGTTTTGTGCCTTGGCCTGCTCCACCTTGGTGGCTTGGTGGCCACCATCTGCCAGAGACCATTGGACAGCATGGTTTGGGCCTGCAGTGACAAGACACGCGGGGATTTATGGGATGGGGGTGGAGCCAGCCCTTTCCTCCCCACCCCAAAGAGACCACGAGTTGCCGCCAACAAACAGCCTCTCTGGCTCCTGAACAAGCTGCTTAATGGCCATGATCCCAGAGACTCAGGAACAGATCTCAGAACCTAGCAGGTTTTGGCAGGAAATCTCTCCAGATTTAATTGTTAAAATTTCGGAATTTCAAAATTGCACAGCCACGACTGCAACCACGCGACATAGTATATTATTCATGACCAGCAATAGAAAACAAATTGTATACTGTTGCCTTTTCGGCAGATCTGAGTGTTGGGGTAAAATCCCAAATAATAATGGTGGGTGTGGTGTTTAAATGATCAAAGTAGAGAGAGAGAGTAATTTGGAAATCATCTGCCCCACACGTAGCGGGAGGGTGTGGGATGTGGGTATACTGGGGGTTTTTGGAGGTGGAGAATGGGCACTGGTGAAGGTACGGGTGTTTCATTGTATGACTAAGACTTAAACCCAAAAGCTTTGTAACTGCTCTCATGGTGATTCAATAAATAAAACTATAAAAAATGGGGGGAAAAAAGGTAGAGTTCATGCAAAATTCAATCAGCCTAATCAGTGGCTAAATAAATAGCAGTACTCCTACATAAAAAAAATTGTATTATCCGTTCTATCTATATATCACCATATAATTGTTGCACCATTTTTTATTGCAAAAACTAGCTTATAACCTTTTACTGCATAACCATCACATTATAAACACCCTGCCCAATGTAGTATCTCTCCATCATACTATGTTTTTCTTTAATATTGTTCAATTTCTTGGTGTATTTGTTCATAGCTGTCTCTTATCATCCTCTGCACAAAATGTATCACTTAACAGGAACAGCTTCTGAAAATGGATTAGTATGTGATTTTGTACTTACATGAATGTCACAGAATGCATATCTTTCTCCAAAAAAGCAGCTCACCCTTTCAATGATATAGCAATGCAGGAGGACATCATGGAAAAGGAGTGAACAACAGCTAGTCATTTGAGTTCTATAACATGGCTGCTCCTGCCCTACTATGGAGTTTTCAGCATATGGCTCTGAGGAAGTATTTGGAAAAAATTATAGATGCCCCTTACTTATATGTAGATTATATCCCTGGCAATAAGATAAACGTATTTTTTCTTATGTAACTGTGTTTCTGAGGTAGCCCCAATGTATTAAAATGATGTCAGTTTTGCATAAACACAATCAGTAATGAAATTTAAAAATCATAGAATTAAAAAATTGAAAAAATATCTCCATTGCTGGCACTTGAAGCGAAGTTATTATAGACGTACAATTACCTGTGTGAAACAGCATATAGAATGCTAGAGAAAACTAGCATTTGTGGGCTAGTTTTGACAACTTAAAGGCTCCATGGTCGTTTTATTTTTTCCTATTTGGTTTATGAGACTCACCTAGAGATGCTCAGGATTACTTCTTACTTTGTACTCAGGAATATACTCTTGACAGTACTTAAGGGACCATATGGGGTGCTGGGGGTTGAGTCTGGGTTGGCTGCATGGGAAGCACATGCCCTACCCCACTATACATCATTCTGCCCTCTCCACAAGTTATTTTAAATTTTGAAAGTATCATCTGTCAGATATAATTAAACCAATACTATTATAAATTTTATTTCAAGTTGACCATGGACTCTCAAGCAAGAAAAAAATGTGTTCCTTCTTTACTAGAAGACAATTAGAAATGAGGCAAAAACAGCTCTGGAAGACAAATCAGAAGAGATTGGAATATATGCTTTGCAGATATGATGTTACAAGTTTTATCCCTAGCACTGGCCCCTTGAGCACTGACAGGGGTAGCTCTGGTGATCCTTTGAACCACTGAGCCTAAGCAGTACCACAACACCAGGCCCATGCGCTGAACTATCAGGCATGAATAGCTGGTATGAGTATCACTAGAAGTAGCTCCCAGGTCTCTTGAGAACTGTTCGAGAGGTTCTTCCAATGAAAAAAAGGCAGTTGTTGAAACTGGATATCCTTAAGGACTCTGGAACCTGAAAATACTTGTACTTATAATTTGTATTCTTTTTTCTACACACTAAACAAAGTAAAAGTATCACAGATTTCCTTTTTCTCAATATGAGAATTAAATGGCACTATTATCACTGTTACAGATTTTATGCCTTCATTTTATGTAAGTCCTTTAGAAGTTCAGAAAGCTGAAGCAAAGAAGTGAAAAAAATCGGGAGGCATTAAAATATTTTTAGCTAATATGACAGTGAGTAAAAGAGAAAAACAAGCAATTTTTATATACAGAAAAGAGTGTAATCAGTGGAATTAAGTTGTAAAACAGAAGACGGGAGATATCTTTAACATTTAATGTTCCAGGTATGCACATAACACTTAATATTCAGATGAAATTAGGTTCTAAGAATGAGATGGCAAGGCTCCCAGGAATATCAGTCAAAGGAATCTCAACTAATGTCAATGTGACCTGGACAAAGCCAAGAGATGGAATGGTAGATGACTAGACATTTGGACATACAAGCTGTGACAAAGTTTTTTGCCTTTATCATTTATGCGTTCCCATGAAAACAGTTATATTGTAGCCTTAACAGAGATAAGTTTCCTTACCTTGATTTTATATCCAAAACTGCAGTTATTTCTTGTTTGGAAGCCTGTACTTGGTATAAAAGCTTAACAATATAATTAAAGTGTTCTGGGTCAAGCACCATCCCAGCTTCTACAAGCTTAGAAGAGAAAATAAAATTAGCTATTTTTATAAAAACATGAGGGAGTTGAAAACCAAACTGCATGCAACAACTGAGACTAATGGAAGAAACGAAAACATGGAGACAAGTAGAATTAAAAATTCATTAAAAATATGATTGCCACTCAATTCCTCTTTTGCAAACCACAGCACCCAAAATTAGAGAGAGAACAAAAGGGAGTGCCCTGCCACATAGGCAGGGTAGGATTGGGGATGGGGGGTGGGAGGGATACTGGGATTAGTGGTGGTGGAGAATGGGCACTGGTGGAAGGATGGGTACTCGATCATTGTATAACTGAAACCCAAGCACAAAAATTTGTAAGTCTACAACTGTACCTCATGGTGTTTCACTAATAAAAATTAAAAAAATATATTTGAAACCTATTTCTTCAAATATTTGCGAATGATCTATCTCAAAATATAAAGCAAAAAATGGAAATAATTTTGAATTAAAAAATATTTGGGCTTACAGAAGACAGCTCAAATGCTTGAAGCACATGTCTGGCACATGCTAGGTTCCAAATTAGGTCCCTGACACGACATCACTCCCCAAGTATTACCATGGATGTATCCCCTAGTACTGAGCTATCACTGATAGTGGGCCCAAGATCTCATAAGTACTGTCTGGGAAGCTCTTTGCAAAATAATTAAGACACTGAATACTGTTATCCCACTCATTTCATTATTTGCAATTCCTGTTTGGTAGTTATTATTACTGGCAGTGTCTATCACCGCCTTTGAACTTTCTAAGAGAGTTAACAGTTTTCAACAACTACTGAAAGTGATCAATACTTTCTGAGTGAAAGAATTTCTAGGCAAGGGGCTGCAGAGATAGATTAAAATTCCACATGGGAAACCAAGATTCAATCTTTGATGTTACATGAACCCTGGGGCACTTCTGGGAGATCCTGAATACCATGCTGGGGGTAATCCCTGAGAGCCAATAGGCATGGCCCTTCTGAAAATTTTCTAGGAAAGTAATTTTGTCAAGTTTTGCAATGTAGAACTAGAACCATTCACCAAAATATCTGTTAAACTGCTACAGTGGTTCCAATGCTTTTTCCTAAAGAAGATGTGGACTTACCTACTATAAGATCTATTCTGAAGTGGATGTCTGGGTTGAGCCAAATTTTAGAAAGCAGTAAAAATTTAAAAATATATATTTAATATAATTTAAATTTAATATATTTAAAACCATACAATTCTTATTTTTTTCTTTTGTTTAATGCCAAATATAATATTTTATTTATTTTATTTTTTTTTCTTTTTGGGTCACACCCAGCGATGCTCAGGGGTTACTCCTGGCTCATGCACTCAGGAATTGCTCCTGGCGGTGCTCAGGGGACCATATGGGGTGCTGGGAATCGAACCTGGGTCGGCCAGGTTGGCTGCGTGCAAGGCAAACACCCTACCCGCTGTGCTATCACTCCAGCCCCAAATATAATATTTTATAGCCACCACATTTCTCTCTTTGTTTTGGTCATACTTTTCTTGATATATTTATTTGCATATGTATTTCTGTTATAAATGCCTACAATCTTTTTGGAAAAAAGAATTTTCTTAATTATCTTCAGGTAATTGAGATGAGGATAAGTAACAAATCAATAGTCTTCTGGGAGTGCTTGGAACTATTAATTTAAAGTAAAAGCACGGCAGTCATTAAAGTCAGTTGATAAATCCTACTTAGGAAAAAAAAGAACATTTTTTGTTGTTGTCATTTTTAGACCATGCTAGGCAGTGCTCAGGGATCATGCCGCCTGGCAGAGCTAGGGGCACCATATGGGGTGCCAGGGATTGAACCTGGGTTGGTTGGGTGCAAAGCAAGTTCCCTACCCATGGTACTATCTCTCCAGCCCCCAAGATAACATTTCTGAAAAAAATTCTTTGATAAGAAGTGGAGGACAAGGATATAGCTAGGTAGTAGAATGCAATCTATGTATGTTTGAAACCCTAGGTCTGATCTCTAGGATCATAAAGACAAAATAACAGCGAGGATAAGTAGAAACAATTATTTTTTTTTCCCTTTATTTTATTTTATTTTTTTTAAAGTTGTAGATTTACAATTTTTTGTGCTTTGGTTTCAATTATACAATGATTAGATACCCATCCCTCCACCAGTGCCCATTTTCCACCACCATGGATAATATCCCTCCCACCCCCATCCCCCCATCCCCCCTGTCTCTGTGGCAGGGCAATCCCCTGTGTTCTCTCTCTCCTTTTGGATGTTGTGGTCTGCAAAAGAGGCATTGAGTGGCAAACATGTTCAGTCCATAGTCCACTTTCGACATGCATCTCCCCTCCTGGGAGGATCCTCCAAACATCCTTTATTTGGTGCTCCCTTCTCTATCTGAACTGCCCTTTCCTCTAGGATACCCGGCTGGCCTCTAAGTTATGGAGTAATCCTCCTGGTGCTGATCTCAGCTATTCTTGGGTATTAATCTCATACTTTAGAAACAATTATTTTTAAGATATTATTATTAAAGCAAAAAACTGCATACCTTGCGAAGTATATCAATTAAAGCAGGTACAGCATTTCTTAATTTCATGGCTGCCACATGCTCAAATATTTTTAGTAATATATTCAGAGCAGGCTGAATAAAACAAAAAATATTAAACTCATTTTCATGTCTTATTTCAGTACACTTTAAGATTTTAAAATCAGTTTGTTGAAAAACACAGAGTTCTCAACAAGTATTCAACAAATAGAAGCATTCAACACAAGTATTCAACGAATTTCACGTTAAGTTTTTCACTTTAAGAAATTTCACTTAAAATTTTTCAAATTTGTTTATGCTGAAAAACACAAGTGTTCTCAATAAGTATTCAACAAGCAGAAGTATTCGACACAAGTATTCAATAAGCAGTAATTTTACATCTAAATAATGAGATCAAAATTTAAAAATTTAAAGAAATATGAAAATATTTTTGGGCTACTTACCATGATCTTAATCATTATGCTGAGATTCACTACCTGAAATACTTCTTTCAATAAACAATGTTTGAGTAAAGAAATTAGGAGATCATTTAGCACTTGTAAATCAAAGTGTACACCTGGAGGAAATTTTCTGTAATATTCCATAAATATGTTTACTGAAAGTGAAAAAATATATTAAAATATATACATTACTTTTAAGATAATCTTTCAATGTTTAAAAACTGAGTAATAAAAACATTTAAAAACTGAGTAATATAAATTCATTTATAAAATTTAGTATTATAAATATTTAATGAAAACAAATTACAGCAAAGTTTAATAGCAGTAAATTTTAAAGAAATTCTGACACATTAAGACACTAAAATGAGAGATAACTTCTGCTATTCACAAAAATAGGTTCAAATTTCATCAATCATAGTCCCAACATAAACTTATACTCCTGAGGCAGTGACCAAGTCATATATAGGAAACTATGTAATTTCGGGTGGGTGCAGACTATTCTGACATATACTTTTCCTTACTGAAACCTACTTGGTGATACTTTTCATTTTAGTCCTTTTCATTTCACCTTAATTATGAACATTCTACTAAAAATTAGAAGATCAATTTCCTTTGAGAAAGTAATGCTATTTTGATTTAATTACTTACTTGATTTTTATACTACATATTTCCAATTTTTATTCATTAATTTTACATATATAAAGTAAAAATATCATTTTTTCTCCTTTGAAAATTTTCCCATGTCAAAAAATCTATAAACTTAACTGAAACTGTTTTAGTAAACAATTATTTTTTTTCCTACCCAAAATACTTGATTAGTTGGTGTTGCTTGCAGAAGCAGCCAATGATAAAATTCAATGGATAATGGAAAAATTAATGTCAAACTTAAAACTTTCAACAAATATATTACAGGTATTATTATTCACATTTATTCTAAAAAATCCTTATATACTCAATTGCTTTTACTGGCAGAACCCTGGTTCAGTCAAGAAATTTTGGAATTTTTCTATGTAGATTTTTACTTACTCATGCAATCTCCCTAATAGTTATAAGTATGTTAAGATTTTCTCTTTGTCACTTAGTCTTGGTAGGTTTTGTGTTTTTAGGAAATTTGTCCGACTCATCGAAGCTGTCGGATTTGTAATTCTATCTAGGCAGAGTCTATCTTCACTCCATTCCTTCCCATTCCAGTCGTCGCATGATGTTCTCTAGAGCGGCTCTGAAGAGTTTCGGTGAAATGTTATCACCCTGCCAAACCCCTTTCTTTATGTCGATGATCACTTCCTTGTAGAGTGGTGAGATCCTGGTAGTGAATTCGTAATACAGCTCACGGAGGATCCTGATGTACTGAGTTTGAAGACCCTATTTGGCTAGGCCTTCAATAACCACTTCAGTCTCAACAGGATCAAAGGCCTTCTTTAAATTGATGAACGTTAGACAGAATGGCATCTTGAACTCTCGCAAAACCTCAATGAGCTTGGATATGGTGTGGATATGGTCGAAAAGTGCTGCAATGCACATAGGAGTGCAGATGTTTTTTTCTGCATTGTTTTGAGGCTCTTAGGGTATAGCCCTGGAGTGGAATTGCTGGGTTGTATGGAAGCTCGAGTGCTAGCTTTTTGAGGAATATTTATATTGTCTTCCAGTCAACATTCTCACCAACAGTGAATGAGGCTCCCTTTTCCCTTGCATCCACAACAATACTAGTTGTTGTTCTTTTTGATGAACGCCTATTTTCTATGGTATTTGGTGCATCTCATTATTGTTTTGATTGCATTTCCATGATGATTATTAATATTCAGCTTACTCCTGGTTCTGAGCTTTGGTGATTAGGGGTTAACCCTGGTGATGCTCAGGGTATGTAGAGCTGGGAACCAAACTGGAGTTGGCTATATGCAAGGCTAATGCCTTAACCTCTGCACTATTTCTCTGGCTCTATCTTTCTTTAAACTAAATTATCACCTTCCTAAAAACTCTTATGGAAAAGACTTTTTTTCTAGTGATCTGTTAATACAAAATAATATTAATTCATTTTAATATACACTAAACAGTAGCACTATAGCACTGTCCTCTCATTGTTCATCGATTTGCTCGAGTGGGCATCAGTAACATCTCCATTGTGAGACTTGTTACTGTTTTTGGCATACTGAATATGCCACAGGGAACTTGCCAGGTTGCCGTGCAGGCGGGATACTCTTGGTAGCTTGCTGGGCTCTCCAAGAGGGACAGAGAAATCAAACTCGGGTTGGCTGCATGCAAGGCAAATGCCCTACCCGCTGTGCTATTGCTCCAGTCACACTAAACAGTAGTAGTTTTAAAAATGCTTTTAGTCATAAAACTTCTGGAGAGAAAACATTATTTGGAAATTATAATATAAAACAGATGGAGGCTCTATGAACATATAGTGGTGATGGGGACTGCTATGCATTTAGCTACCTGCCCTTGCACATCAAAGTGGTCCTTGTAACCTCTATGGTTGAAGAAATTAGATCCACACTTAGTATCTTCCCTTCCAAACCTGATTATCTTCTTAAACACTAAACTTTTTTTTTTTGGCTTTTTTGGCTTTTTTTTTTTTTGTGCAAACCCAGTGATGCACAGGGGTTTATTCCTGGCTCTGCACTCAGGAATTACTCCTGGTGGTGCTCAGGGGACCGTATGGGATGCTGGGGATAGAACCTGGTTAGTCGCATGCAAGGCAAATGCCCTATCCACTGCACTATAACTACAGCCCCTAAACACTAAACTTTTATTCATAACATTGGGCCTATTCTGTGATTGTCTGCTCTACAGATCTCTGTTTCTACTTTCACCTTAGTTTTCAGGGATTCTCACTAATTTCTGTATTTATTTATTTATTATAGGTCTTGATATATCCACGTTTGTTGTTTTAAAAATAAATTCAGAGATTTCTCCTGTTACTATATTGAATAATTACACAATCAGAATTACATTTTAGGGACATTCACTGCCTTCCCTGACATCCTCTTTCTTTCACATTTCATATAATAAGGTTTCTTCTAGGACAGAAATGCACATCCTTAAATAACCATTTATTTAGCTTCTCTTCCTCTGCTGTCATAACTACTCAGAAAATGCATTTCCTACATAGGCTCCTATTAGTTCTATCTTACTACTTTCTCCTTCTTATAGTTAGAAAAAGTTCAGAACAGTAGTTCTCACATATATTTCTTTTAATTCTTAGAGATACTTCAAACAGATGAGTATCAATTTAAAGTGCTCTATTACTCTTATATGATGTGCCTTTTTTTGGCTAAGTCAGGATGACAAACAAAGCATGGTTCCTTCCTCAAGCAAAAATGGGGTGGGGTTGTGGACTCAGATAGCACTGAAAAAAGAGGGCTAGATAGAGACTACAGTGGGTAAGTCACATGGCCAACCCATGTTCAAACCCTGCCAGTATCCTATATGATCTGCAGAGAATTGCCAGGAGTGATTCTTGAATGCAGAGTCAAGAGTAATCCCTGAGCACTGCCAGTGTTCAATATATGCCAGTGTTCAATATAGTATCAGGAGAAAACAAAACAAAACAAAAAAATAACAGAGGATTCCTCTTTTATGACTTGAAAGACCATAGATTACAGACCAAAGTTTTTGCTTGGGAAAGGGACGGAAGAAAAGCATTCTGTGCATAGTGAGCAGTGACAGTAATGGCAATGTATTTATAACACAGCCTGGCTTGTTTAAAGGACTGCAAAGAGAGATGGGAACAGACTCTAAGGAATAAGTGTACAATGAGAATGAAGTAGAGATGATCCAGTTTCCGCATGTTCCTTTCAGAAAGATTTTAAGTTAATTAACTATAATCTTATTATGTCATACCTATAAAAAGTTTGTCATGAAAATACTAGTCAAAAGTTTATAGCATAAAACGGTAGAATTGTTTTTTGGGCCATACCTTATGGTGCTTGGGTGCTCCTGTTTCTGTGTTCAGGGGACACTTCCAGTTGGACTTGGAGACAATATGATGTGCTGCTGGTGAGGCTTGGGGGACTATATGGGGTGCTGGGGATTCAACCTAGGTCAGCCTCTTGCAAGGGAAATTGCCCTATATACTGTCCTATCTCTCCAGTCCCCCACAATTCCTTTTATTAACCAGTCATAGCACTTTTAGTATTTTCTAACACTGACATCCAGTCTAAGGCATTTGGTTTTCATACTTAAAAGTACTAAATTTACCTTCAAACCATAAAATAACAGCACACTGATTTAATTTCATTGTCTCATACCTGCACGTTGTAGCAAACATAGTTCATTGATACTTATATATTTCTTAAATACATCCATGCAAATCTGCAAAAATCATGAAATATGGAAAAATTACCTTTTCATACATACTTTATAAAAAGCTTGAATTCTTGTTTCTTTTAAAAGACTAAAGCAATGGAATAAAATTGATTTTAGGTTGACATTTGCAATGAACATTCAATTAATTACAAAAACCTAGGTTACAGAAGTTCTATCAAAGAAACAATCAAGGAAAATAGCTGAGATTTGGAAGGACTTGAGGACAGAAGGAAATTCTTTAACAAAAGATCTTATGTCATTTTTGTTTTGTGGGGCTACATGGCAGTGCTCAGGGCTTACTCTTGTCTCTGCTCAAGGATCATGCCTGGTGGGCTCAGTGGACTATATGTGGTACTGTGGATTAAACTAGAGTCAGCTGCATACAAGGAAAGCACCCTCCTCATTATGTACTATCATCCAAACCCAGATCTTATTTATATATTAAACAAAATTTACCAGCACAAGGATAAACATACTGACCAACAGTTTAAAAAAGAGATTAGAGGACTGAAGAGATAAAGGTGCCTTGCGGTGCCTTGCACATGACTGACTTGAATTCAATCCCTGATACAACATATGAGCAACTAGGAGTGAGCATCCCTGAGCACAGAGCCAGGAGTAAGCCCTGAACACAGCTAGGTGTGGTCCCAAACCAAAACCAAACAAAAATTAAGTTAAAAAGATTAGAAATAGACCCACCTATATAAAATTGGCTGACTTATGACTTAGTGACACCGTGTTAAAGTGTGAAAATAAGGTGTTTTTTTTTTTAAAGTAAATGGTGTCATATCAACTCATTCTAGAGGTTTGAATGCACAAGATAAAACATTTAAGAAAAAGGTATTATCTTGATAATCTTTTCATGGATTTCAATTGATACAAAAGTTAACATCATAAGTAAAAATATTAGACAAAGCAGACAATATAAAAATCAAGACATTCCTTTTATACAAGACACCATTAAGAGGCTGAACAGGCTACTGTGAAATAGTATAAACTACATGAACTCCCCCCCCGCAAAAAATTATATTCAGAATGTATGTGGTGGGGAGAGGGAGACAGAGCGATATTACAACGAGTGGGGAGTTCACCTTGCACTTGGCTGACCCGGGTTTGATCCCTGGCATACCATATGGACCCCCCAAGCACCACCAGGAGTGATTCCTGAGTGCAGAGCCAGGAGTAACCCCTGAGTAACACTGGGTAACACTCAAAAAGCAAAAAATCAAAACAAAAAAAGAATTGTGCGTGTGCACAAGCATGTGCTGTGCTATGTGTGTGTGTGTGTGTGTGTGTGTGTGTGTGTGTGTTGGGTGAGAACTGAATCTAGGGCTTTACACACGCAGAACAAGTGTTTTGACCCTAAACTATATTCCCAGACCAATAAAGAATCCTTAAAATGAAGTTAAAAAAATTGCATAGAGGGGCTGGAGTGATAGCACAGCGGGTAGGGCGTTTGCCTTGCATGCAGCCAACATGACTGACACAGGTTCGATTCCCAGCATCCCATATGATCCCTGAGCACCACCAGGAGCAATTCCTGAGTGCATGAGCCAGGAGTAACCCCTGAGCATCACCGGGTGTGACCCAAAAAGCAAAAAAAAAAAAATGCATAGAATGTAGGCTACAATTATAAGAGAAGGATTGCTTTCCAATCATCAGAATAATTTAAAGGATAAGAATACAATTCTCTGATAAGGATGTGAAGCAACTAGTGTCTCTCAACATTTCTCATAAAAATGTAATTTGGAAAACCACTGTGAATTGTTTGACCATATCTACTAAAGAAGAAAAATGCATATCTTATGATTCAGCCTTTCCAGTTTTAAATATAATCCATCATAGCATGTACATACAGTCACCAAAGAAATGCAGAACACTAACAGAATAACTATTGTAATTATCAAATTCAG
Source organism: Sorex fumeus (assembly GCF_029834395.1). Lineage (NCBI taxonomy): Eukaryota > Metazoa > Chordata > Mammalia > Eulipotyphla > Soricidae > Sorex > Sorex fumeus. Next base: position 46,089,027 of record NW_026606129.1, on the reverse strand, counting down.
AAACCACCCAGATGTCTGTACTGTATTATCTTTTATCTACAGAATTTTCATGTAGTCACATAATGGAATACTCACTATAATAGAGCAATGAGAAAATGTCTACAAGTAAAAAGGAATCTCAAAAATTTCAAAGAAATGACAAGCCAGAAATGAAAGAATATAAATTGTATGACTCCATTTACATACAGCACAAAGCTAGGTAAAGTTTACATATGCTATGTAAAAGCAAATTTAAATTTAAATATATGAGTATGACAATAAGAACAATTTCTCCTTCAAAGATTTTACAAATGTTACCTTTTCATCTCCTTGTTCAGGCAAATGAGCAAACTTGCATTGTGATCGCTCACAGCCACGTAATGTATTAAAATGAAATTTGCAATATCTATGAGGTATCACCAATCCTAGGAGCTTTTGAAACACCTAGAAAATTAGAAATAACAAAATCAAGTGAGAAGATATTTGAAACACTCAAAAAACACTGTAAATCCAAAAATACTACCAAGAAAAACTGCTTGTTTCAATTTATACTTCAAAAATAATGAAAAATCAGGGCTAGACACAGTATAACAGGTCTGGTGCTTGCCTTGCATGCAGTTGACCCAGGTTCAATCTCCAGCACCACACATGGTCCCTGAACCTTGCCAGTAGTGATTCTAGAGTTCAGAATGAGAGTAATCCCTGAGCACTGCTGGGTGTGCAAAAAGCAAAACAACACAATAACACAAAAAACAAAATAAATAGAAAACTAAAAAGAATAATAAAAAGTTATTTGACTAAATTTTGGCAATTTCCTTTAGTGTAAAATATTTCAAAATTACCATCTTCCTCTTTTCTATTTGGTTTTGGATTACAATGGCAGAGTTCAGGATTTAATACTTATTCTGTGCTTAGGGATTACTACTGGTGATATTCGGGGGACCATGTGGGGTACCAGAACAAACCAGAGTTGCCTGCATGCAAGATAAAGCGCTGTACTATCTTTGTAGTCTAGAAAATAACCTTTCATTATTTTTCTTTAAACATTTTTTTAAAGCTTATACACCCCCTTCTTCTATTTGTAATACTTTCAATTTAATAAAAAGGTAATTCTGTTATAATTTATTAATGCCATTTTTCCCCTTAAGTTTTCGGAATAATTTTCAAATGACAGACTCAAAGCTTTTTCCAACAAACTTTATTGCTTTTTCTTATATTGTTATTTTTATCTTTTTCACATGGAACTACTTATCCTATCATTTCTAATTTGGATATCTAAACTCTTAGTTATTTGCAAAATCCCCCGAATTTCAACTCATCTTCTGTCTGTTACCATCAATTACCACTCAAAAATCCATATAAAACCTCTAACTCTATAACAATTAGAGTATATACTTCATACGTTTTTGTTTTTTTTTTTAAATGGCAAACTTACCCCAATATTTTTATCCCTCTTAAATATTTCACAAACTTCAGGATTCTGCGGCTTGATGACAGAATGTTTTCCTGGAAACCTGAAATCTAAAAAATGTTTAAGGAGAACATGAAACCCATGATGTCACAACTCACTCATTTTATAACCAATCAGTTGACCACTGCTGCCTTTACTTCACTTTACACTTCAGTTCAGAAAGTGCATTACTTTGTGTGTGGAGTATTCCCATGAGACAGATGATTTAAGCCTTCATATAAATCACTCTAGAGGTATCTGTCTGTCTGTCCTATCCTCCTGTTGTTCATAGGTTTGCTCGAGTGGGCACCAGTAATGTCTCCATTGTGAGACTTGTCGTTATTGTTTTTGGAATATCGAATATGCCACGGGGACCTTGCCAGGATCTGTTGTACAGGTAGGATACTCTTGGTAGCTTGGTGCGCTCTCCGAGAGGGACACAGAAATCGAACCCGGGTCAGCCATGCGCCAGGCAAACGCCCTACCCGCTGTGCTATCGCTCTAGCCCATAGATATCTGTAGACCTCAATTTAAAATAGGTTCATCTTAAGGTAAAAAAAATAGTTTTTAAATTTTTATGTAGCAGCCTTAGGCACTGCATTTAAATGATTATAAATTAAAAGATGCAGAGCAGTAGGGCATTTGCCTTGCACGAGGCTGGCCTGGCTGACCTGGGTTTGATTCCTCCTCCCTTCTCGGAGAGCCCGAGAGTATCCCGCCCTGGCAAGCTCCCCGTGAGGTGTTCGATATGCCAAACATAGTAACAAGTCTCACAATAGAGACGTTACTGGGCCCGATGGAGCAAATCGATGAACAATGGGAGGACAGTGCTACCGTGCTACATAAATCATTGTAATAAGCTATCAATAAAAAATAAAACCTATTCATCAATGAATGCTGAAAAGGTATTTGACAACAATTTTACTATTTGATAAAAATTTACAATAGAATGGGGCCAGAAGGAAAATATCTCAGATTTATAAGAGTTATTTCTGTAGTAGAAAAGGTCTTATAATGAGCAAATAGACAAGAAATAAAAGGAATTCAGATGAGAAAATAAGAGAAAGTAACATTATTTGCAGATGATAATACAGAAAATACTAAACATTCCACTAGAAATGAATACAACAAAGGGGGCTGAGCAATAGTTGCCTTGCATGTGGTTTGATCCCCAGCATCCCATATGGTCCCCTAAGCACCACCAGGAGTGAATGCTGAGTGCAGAGCCAGTAGTAACCTCTGAGCACTGTTAGGTGTGGTACCAAAAACAAACAACAACAACAACAACAACACAAAATATGAGTACAGCAAAGTAGTGGGCTACAAATCAATATAAAAAGATCTACTTCATTTCTATATGCAAATAATAAACAAGAAAAAAATAATTCTACACAAAAGGATCAAATATGGTGGAACATGTTTAACAAAAGAGATCAAAGACTTGTATAACGAAAACTACAATATACAATTTAAAGACAAAGTACAACGTTAACAATAGCAAATGGGGGGCCGGAAAGATAGTACAGGGGGTACTATCCCAGGCATTTCATAGCAGTCCCCCTTGCAGTGCCAGGAGAGATTCCTGAGAGCAGAGCCAGTATAATCTCTGTGCATCACCGGTTATGACCCAAAAAAACTTAAAAGAAAAGAAAAAGAATGGTAAATTGGTGGTTACAGTGATAGTAACCACAGGCAAGGTGCTTGCCTTGTATAAGGCTGACCATCATTCAATACTTGGCACTGCATATGGTCCTCTGATCACCTTTGGGAGTGACCCTTGAGCACAGAGCTAGGAATAAGCCTTGAGCACCCCTCCTACGTAAATGCATGGAGAGAATTAATATAGTAAAATGTTATTCTATTAAAATTTACAACATTTAATGCAATTCACCTAATTTTTTTCAACGACTTTCCCCCCCCACAGAAATAGGAAAAAAAAGTCCTTAAGTAATGAAAGTAATTCTGAGGGAGGGGGGCAGGTGAGAGCCCTCTCCGCCTCAAGGGACCCAGCCCTGGCAGCTGACCTCCACAACCCAATCGCTGCCACACTCCAGGCCGCTTTCCACACACTTGGGACAAGCTTCACATGAGTGAACATACACCTGGCACTGCAAGAGTATGTTCATAAGACACTCTCCACCCATTTTTCATAATTGCCATACCATATTCGATGGGGTTCAGATAGCAGACAACAAATCATAGATGGAAATATATGTATATGCATATATACATATTTTCAGACATAAATACCAAAGCTCACATCACCTAAATTTTAACAACATGTTAGAGAGATCCTATAGAATGTCTTAATGGCTCCTGCCAAAATAGAACACTCTTCACACTGTTTCCTATATAAACACTTTTTTGTAAGCATGTTCAGCAGTTCTTTATAACAGACAATACAAAATATGTTCTCTCGTTTGTGTTTTGGGACAGGGCTTGGGGCTTGGGATGGAAACATCCGAATTGGGTAGTGGGAAGGTATAATGGTGGTGGGTTTGGAGTTTGAAAATTAAATGTAATCAAATATTGTGAAATAACTTATAAAATAAAAAAAATTTAAAAAAGTAATTCTGAGGAAGAAAAATAAAAATGGTGAATCACGCTGATTTCAAACTACTCTACAAAATGACAGAAATTTAAATTGTATGGTACTAAAATAAAAGAGACATATGGCTCAATGGAATAGAACTGGAAGTCCAGATATAAATATACATATTTAATTTCAAGGATACTTATAACAAAGGATCTAAGATGATATAATGAAGAATAAGTTTCAACAAACAGTGCAAGAAAAATTAGACACATTTAAAGGAAAAAAACCCCGACTTCTCTCTAATGTCAACTAAAAGTTAATTCAAAATGGGTTAAAAATCTATTGGCCTGTTTCCCCTAGCGGCTCGGGGTCCGCCATCTTCCAGAGGCCAATGGACAGCCAGGTGGGGGGCCTGCATTGAGGAGACATGTGGGGCCTCATGGAATGGGGGCAAGGCCGGCCCTTTCCTCCCCCACCCCAAGAAGACTCCAAGTCGCAGCCATGAATGAGCCCTCTGGCTACTCAACAAGTGGCTTAAATCATGATCCCAGAGACTCAGAAACAAATCTCCAAACTCAGCGGCTTTTGTCAGAAATACCTCCAGATTTAATTATTAAGATTTCAGAATTGAAATCTGAAATTGTGCAGCTGCTAATGCAGTCACACGACATTATATACTATTCATTATCAGCAATAAAAATCAAATTGTCTAATGTTACCTTATCAGCAGATATGAGTGTTGGGGTAAAATCCCAAATAATAATCGTGGATCTGTGATAGCACAGCATGTAGGGCGTTTGCCTTACACGCAGCTGACCCAGGTTTGATTCCCAGCATTCCAAATGGTCTCCTGAGTACCACCAGAAGTAATTCCTGAGTGCAGAGCCAGGAGTAAACCCCTGTGTATTGCTGGGTGTGATCCAAAATGAAAAAAATAAATAAAAGGTGGATCTGGTGTCAAAATATTAAATGTAATCAAAGCAGAGAGAGAGTAATGTGGAAACTATCTGCCACACAGGTAGGGGAGGGGTTGGGATGGGGGGTATATTGGGATTTTTGGTGGTTGGAAATGTGCACTGGTGAAGGGATGGGTGTTTCATCACTGTATGACTGAGACTTAAACCCAAAAACTTTGTAACTGCTCTCACGGTGATTCAATAAATAAATTTATTTAAAAAATGGGTTAAAGATCTAGATGTATGACCCAAAACCATTAACAGAGGAAAATCCAGGCAAAACATTCCATGACACTAGTATAAGCAAGGCTGGAGTGATAGCACAACGGATAGGGCATTTGCCTTAAATGCGGCCGACCTGGGTCGCCCAGGTACGATTCCTCCACCCCTCTCGGAGAGCCCGGTAAGCTACTGAAAGTATCCTGTCCACAGCGCTGAGCCTGGCAAGCTCCCCGTAGTGTATTCGCTATGTCAAAAACAAGTCTCACAATGGAAATGTTATTGGGCCCGCTCAGTGCTACAGTGCTACAGTATAAGCAATATTTTTGGGTACCTAACCTCAACAGCAATGAAAACGGAAATAAAAAAATTATTTCATATTCTATTCTTTTGTTTTCGGGTCACTAATGTGGTTTTCAGGCATCACTTTTCATGGTGCTTAGAACCATAGGGGGTCCCCAGGATTGAACTCAGGCTGGCCACATAGAAGAAAAGCCCCCTACCTATTGTACTATCTCTCCAGCCCGAAAAGTAAATACGTTAAATTTGGACATTAAATTGAAAACCCTTTTTGTTTTGTATTGCAGTTTTCAGGGGGGGGGACACTGTGCTTCGGGTTTAGTCTTGGTTCTGAGCTTAGGAATCACTCCTAGTTGGCTCAGGGAGCCAGATGGGGTGCTAGGATAGAACTTGGATCTACCACGTGCACAGCAAGTGCTCTGCCCACTGTACTACTTCTGGCTCCTGGAAAGCCTTTTTTTTTTTCTTTTTCTTTTTTGGTCACACCTGGCGATGCACTCAGGAATAACTCCTGGCAGCACTCAGGGGACCATATGGGATGCTGGGAATCAAACCTGGGTAAACTGCATGCAAGGAAAATGTCCTACCCGCTGTGCTATCACTCCAGACCCCTGAAAAACTTTTGTACAAAAAAATGTACAAAGAATGAAAATAGAGCCTGGTGAATGGATATGATATCTGGGTATCAAATATCTTAAATAAAGGGCTAATAACATCCAAGACATTTAAAGAACTCACACAACCAGGGCCAGGGAGATAGCTCAGAGGTCTGTGCTTTACATACTCAAGTCCTTGCATTAGATCCCCGGCACCACAAAGATCCTAAGGAACACAATGTGTGACCTTGGAGGTCCCCAAACACTACTGGGTCTGAGCATCACAGAACTTACAGAGTTAAACACACACACACACACACACACACACGGGCAGATTTTGTCTTATGGGCCACACCCAGTGGTTCACAGAGCTTACTCCTGACTCTGTGCTCAGGGATCAGGTGGGACTCAGGGAACCATAATAAGGTGCCAGAGATTGAATCTTCGTTGGGTTCATGTAAGGCAAGCACTCTACCTGCTGTACCACTGCTCCAGTCTCCAGAGGGGGCAGATTTTCATAAACACTTCTTCAAAGAGGACATACATACAAAGAGGGCAAGCATATGAAAAATACTCATCATCATTTTTATCATTAGAGAAAAGCAAACTAGAACACCTCATGCCTGCATGAATCTTACCCCAAAGCAGCAATAAAACAACAGCTGGTGAATGTATGGAGAAAGAGAAGCTCTGATGTACTGTTAGTGGGACTGAGAACTGGTGTGACCATTTTGAAAAATGTTATTAAGTTTCCTCAAGAAGCTAAAAGACAGAGCCACCATAAGACATAGCAACCCTACTTTGGCTATCTGGATAATATGAAAATATAAATTCACTGTCACTGTCTTCCCGTTGTTCATCGATTTGCTCGAGTGGGCCCAGTAACATCTCCACTGTGATACTTGTTACTGGGTTTGGCATATCGAATATGCCACGGGGAGCTTGCCAGGCTTTGCCGTGAGGGCGAGATCTCTTGGTAGTTTGCTGGGTTCTCCAAGAGGGGCAGAGGAATCGAACCTGCGTCGGCCACATGCAAGGCAAACGCCCTACCCACTGTGTTATCGCTCCAACCCATGAATTCAAAAAGTTTTATTTATCCTGGTGGCCTTGTGGCAAGTAGTCTGCATTTAAACATGATGCTAGTGAGGTAATGAGTTTAATATATGGCAACAGCTTTCACATTCCCGTGATTCTAGCAATTCCGCTATCCGGATCCCTGGAACTACAACAAAATGTTCAATTTCCAGAGTACTACAACTAAGTGCATTACAACTGAAGTGTGTAACCCATGGGGAACATATGCAAGCACCGCAAACAAATATGCAACCCATGGTGAACAACATAGAATGTGACTTTTAGTCACTGTAGTAGCAAAAGGAGATGTGGAATACACTAAAAAAAATTTGGACATAACTTGTGCTTAGATGGGGATACTCTCCACACAGTGCTTAGGGGCCCTTCCTGGTGGTGTCTGGGGTACCACGCACCCAAGATGGAACCAAGATCTTCCACATGCAAACCAAGTAAACTTAGTCCTTGGCTTGTCTCCCTGGCCCAAAAATTAAAAAAAAAAAAGTGACAACTTTTCCAATGTTTACTGGGACATTATAATATCTAACGAAGCACCTAAAATCTCTATCTAGGGAACAGAAAGACAGGAAGTGCTTTAAATGTGGCTGATCCACATGCAAGGCAAAATACTTGATCCCTGTCACCCCATCTGATTTCCCAAGCACCATCAGCAGTGATCCCCAGTGCAGAGGCAGGAGTAAGTCCTGACCACAGTTGGATGTGGCCCCCAAACAGACTAAATATACATACACACATAACAGGGTTTGGGACAGTACTCAACATTCAGGTGTACATGCAAAATGAGTTTGAATTCTGGAACTATATGAACCTGCACCACCACGTGTAGCTTTAGAGGGCCCTAAGCAGCTCCATGGTGGCTCTAACACTGCAGGTCTCAAACAGGTCCACATCCTCAGGTGACAGCAGCTAGCTTAGTTTGTCCGGTGTCACCTGTGGGCCTCCTGAGAACTACTTAAAAGGCAAAAAAAGAAATAAAAAATTTAAGATAATGGGGGATACTGGTTTCTATTTTTAAAGATGAAATCATGCCATTTGCAATGGAAGGAACTTGAAGGAATTTTTTTTTCTTTTTGGGGTCACACTTGGCAAGTAACCCACGGGTTACTCCTGGCTCTGCACTCAGAATTAACCCCAGCGGTGCTCAGGGGAGCATATAGGATGCTGGGAACCGAACCCAGGTTGGACGCATCCAAGGCAAACGCCCTACCTGCTGTGCTATTGCTCCAGCCCCTTGAAGGAATTATATGAAATAAAAATAAATGAAAAGGGGGACATATTGGATGATTTCACCTGTATGTACAATGTAAAGGTAAAGGTAAAGGCCCTCCCATTGATCGTCGATTTGCTCGAGAGGGCCCAGTAACGTCTCCATTGGAGACTTTGTTGTTACTGTGTCTGGCATATCGAATATTCTCGGTAGCTTGCCGGGCTCTCCAAGAGGGGCGGAGGAATCGAACTCGGGTCGGCCATGTTGGCTGCGTGTAAGGCGAACGCCCTACCCGCTGTGCTATCGCTAAGGATATAAAAATAATGGACAAAACAGAAGACTAGTGAATAGTGATAACCGAACTGAGGTTACCTGAAGAGAATGAGTTGAAGAAGGAAGATGGGCGTGTAAGTGTGTTTATAAAAAATACTGAAGAAAGGGCTGGTTTAAAACATCATTTGTCATTCCCTGTAAGTATCACCTATACCAATTCCATGACCACTTTAAGTTCCTATTTCCCCATCTACAAAATAGTGGCAGGAAGTATATTGCTAGGTTCTGAACAACATTAAATGAGATAATAAACCATTACTGGCAGTACTGCACAGTAGTTAAGGATGAAGGTTTTGTGATCAGAGCACATGGGCTTGAATCCCAGCTTCTGGATGCTAGATGACCTTTATTCAAAATGCTAACCTATTTGTGAGGCTTTTCTTATCTTAAAAAAAAAGTAGTATCTATGTGCATGTGGTTATTATGAGGGTTAATAGGAGAATAAATGTAAGACAGGGCAAACAAATGTCTGAGATTTTGTTTGTATTTAATGAATATTGACTTTTGGGAATAAAAGTAAGTACAAAGTATATTGATGGTATCTCCATCACAGGAGGGAATTATGCAACTCTATTTTTTTTTTAAAGAAAAAGCTTGCTTTCTCTTTTTCTCTCCAAGCACATGCAGCAAAGAGGTACCATGTAAAGACTTAGTGAGAAGGTTATTGTTTATCTACCAGGAAGAGCACTGGAATCTGACCATGCCAGAACTCTGATCCTGAGCTTAAAGCCTTCTGAGTATGCAAAATGAGTTTCTGTTGTTTGAGTCACTACATCTGGTATTTTGCTATGGCAGCCTAAGCTAACATACTGGGTACGTATTTCTTAATGTGGGTCTTTTCCAATGTGAATTAGAGCATTTAAACAGATTTTTATAAAGATAAAAACAAAAATGCTTATTATTTTAAATAATTTCATTTACTGGCCAGGGATATAGCTCAGCAGCAGAGAGCTTGTTTTGCACGTGCGAGGCCCTGGACTCAATCCCCAGCACTACACATAGATGATAATTTTATTTTCTTCTTAGCAATATCCAGATATAAGTTGGAATAAGTAAAAGCTTTTGCTGCACAGATTTTCAGTGATTGTTATTATGAAGCTGCTACATATTTTTAAGATATAAGACAGAGGGCCTGGAGCAATAGCACAGCGGGTAGGGCATTTGCCTTGCACGCGGCCAACCCGGGTTGATTCCCAGCATCCCATATGCTCCCCTGAGCACCACCAGGAGTAATTCCTGAGTGCAGAGCCAGAAGTAGCCCCTGTGCATTGCCAGGTGTGACCCAAAAAGAAAAAAAAAAAAGAACTATCATGGGTTTTCTGCTATATTACATTATAGTCGACAAGAAATAGTACTAATAGGGCCAGAGTGAGAGTACATTAGATAGGGTGCTTGTTCTGTATGTGGCCAAGCCAGGTTCAATTCCTTGGCACAACATATGATTCCTGATCCCTGCCAAGAATGATCCTTGAGCACAGAGGTAGGATTAAGCCCTGAGCACCACTGGGTATGGGCCAAAAAAAGAAAAAAATATAGTACAGAGGAGTTAGTTGTGAGCTATACAAAGGAATTTTATTGTTTCTAAATTCATTCTTCAATCTATTTTGTTCAAAGCATCACAAATTACCAAAACAATGAACAGAGGCAAAAATCTACTCAAAGCAAGCATATGGACAAATAGTTCAATCCCCAGCACTATCTGGCAAGCTAGCTTGACAGCACTGATGTTTGAGATTCCTGAAGCTACAACAAAGTGTGATCTGGGGCATACTGCATCCAAGCGTGAGTCAACACAGCACAATTTAAGTGTGAGACCCTTTTCTTTAAGCAACATAATCAAGCGTGTAAGCCCTCATTCATTACAATAAAAAGGGGAGAATAATAACAATTATGTTTTTAAAAAGGTATAAATAATGACAAAATTCTAAAATACATTCTAAAATACTCAATCAAAATTTTTGTGTATAACCTGGAGCGATAGCACAGTGGGTAGGGCATCTGCCTTGTACACAGCCGACTCGGGTTCAATTCCTCTGCCTCTCTTGGAGAGCCCGGCAAGCTATCGAGAGTATCCTGCCAGCATGGCAAAGTCTGGCAAGCTCCCCGTGACATATTCGATATGCTAAAAACAATAACAACAAGTCTCACAATGGAGATGTTACTGGTGCCTGCTTGCGCAAACTGATGAACAACAGGAGGACAGTGTTACAGTTCTACCAATATCACTTGCATAGGTATTTAAAAAATTGTGCCATTAAAAACAAGTAAAGGTATATAAACCTAATTTTAACATATTTAATGCTTGCTTTGATTTTATAATTTTTATTTTTAATGAAACATACATATATTTATAAATTTTTAAAAGTCAAACAAATTTTATTAAGAAAACAGTACCGTTCATCCAGGGCTTCAGTAAAATGTCTTCTTGCTGAGTACTAAGATTCAAAGGTGGTACTGATAATAAGCACAGAGGTTTTGGGCCCACTGCTGCTAATTGACATTCACCAACCACAATCTCTGCATTTCTAGAATCTTTGCTGTATGAGTGAAAAAAAAAGCCAGATTTTAAATTTACTAAAAAAGCATTAAAGGAATTAGAATACAATAGAAAGACTAGGTATGCTAATTATCATACTATGCCTGAAAAGCTGTGCTTATTAAATGGCTCAAGTGAAGGAGGGGGTGGTGGGGATAAAAAAATTCAGTGAATTATTTTTGTTCAAGTCAGATGACTTTGAGGAGGAAATAGGTTATTAATATTCTAATCTAGGAGGTAGCTTGAGTCTGGCGCCTTAGACCACTCGGCCATCCTGACTCCCAGCGGTAGGGCATTTGCCTTGCACGCAGCCAACATGGCCGACCCGAGTTTGATTCCTCTACCCGACTCGGAGAGCCCGGCAAGCTACCGAGAGTATCTCACCCGCACGGCAGAGCCTGGCAAGCTCCCCGTGACGTATTCGATATGCCAAACACAGTAACAACAAAATCTCCAATGGAGATGTTACTGGGCCCGCTCGAGCAAATCTAGGAGGGATCAGAGCGACAGTACAGTAGGCAGAAGGTCTACCTTACATGCAACCAACCTGGGTTTCACCCCTGGCACTCCCGTATACCAAGAGTGATTCCTGAGTGCAGAACCAGGAGAAACCCCTGAGCATTGCTGGGTGTGACCGAAAAACAATAACAAAACAACATTTTTTTTAACCTAGAAAAGATCATCCAATTATTCTAATAAAAGTGCAATGAAATGATTTATAAATTATTCATCATGACAAGTATATATAATAGCTTTATGCATATTATTTGTGAGCTTCCTTTGGAAAGAAGGTATAAAATGTATTGTTTTAGGTTGCTGATTTAAACAGCTTTGACTATATTTCAACATTTGTGATCATATAAATCAATCCTGAAGTAACCTGCTTAAAACGAATAATAAGAGCGGTAGTGGTAAGCTTTTCAGAGATATATAAATTTACTTTTTAGGAGGAAAGATTTACCCATACTCAGATAAGCTTTTCAGTTGGGTTATTTGGGCTAGTAAAAACAAAAAACAGAGTGGCCCACAATTTTAACAGCTAAAATCTAGTACTTATTGGAATTTAAAAAATTACATAGAAAATACATTTATTGCTTTCTCCAACTTGGAATATCACTAATATCTGCAATCAAAAAAAAAAAACCCAACAACCACATACACAAACTACAAAAACAGTAACAAAATAGCAGCAACTGTGGAATTTTATAGATGGAAGATTATCTGTCACTGTCCTCCCAATGTTCATCGATTTGCTCAAGCGGGCCCAGTAACATTGTAAGACTTGTTACTGTGTATGGCATATCGAATACGTCACGGGTAGCTTGCTAGGCTTTACTGTGCGGGCGAGATACTCTCTGTACCTTGCCAGGCTCTCCGAGAGGAGTGGAGGAATCAAACTCAGGTCGACTGTGTCGGCCGCATGCAAGGCAAACGCCCTATCTGCTGTGCTATGGCTCCAGCCCCTAAGTTTATCTAGTAAAATTATTTTTGGTAGGAACAGTGAAGCCCAAAGTAAGGTAATGACTTGTCCAATATCACATTATTGGTTATTTGGCAGACACAAGGTGAATAAAACTACAATAATTTGTAAACTAAGTATTACCACTAAAAAAGTTAATCTTGAGTTTCTGGGCATATCCAATTCTTACCTCAATGTAATGGTTCTCAAACTTGAGCATGTATAAGAATAAACTTATCACCTTGTGAAAACACAGATTGGAGCACCCTATCTCCAGAGGTTTGATTCAGTAGCTGGGGTGGGTATGATAATTTGTATTACTGCTAAATTTCCATGTGGTGCTGCTGCATCAAGGATTACATTTCTAAGATCAATGTCAAAACATTAAAATACTTGAATATTATTTGGTACTTGAATTGAGTGTGTTGCCTTGCTTCAATGTAAAATGGGGGTGGAAGATGATCTGCTGATTTTCAAGGTACCTTTCAACTTCCTATTTAGTATTTGTATATGTTCCAGTACAATGGTTTTCAACCCTTTCAAACTTATGGATTGGCAATGGTGGTTGAAAATCACTGTTCTAGTGAGTGTACTGTAACTATTAATTATTAATCACTAAAGTCATATAAGATATCTAGAAATTCCAAAGTTGATCTGATTTTAGTCACTTCTCATAAATCTTATATACAGTCCTTGTAGTTTAATCATTACTTCTTTCTCAAAAATTAAAAAAAAATGACTCAAAAACTGTGTGATAGCTTTAAGATAATTTGTAATCTATTTATTTCCAGACATAGATACACCTCAGACATTAATACTCATGTATGGCTTAAGGCAGAGAAATCCAAGAATATACAGACAGACAGATGAGAATAAAAAATACACTCAACACAAATTTCATAAATACCTACTCTGAAGTTAAAAAAATTAAAAATTATATTCCAGAGGCGAGGGATGTGGCAGTGGCATAGTGCATACCCTGCATATATGTGAGGTCTGGTATTTGATATCTGGCACTGGATAAACTGTTTTGGGCCTTGGGATGTGGCTCAGCACTAGAGCATCTGCTTTGGAAGTGTGAGGCTCCGAGTTAGATTTGCAGACACTGCTGCAGCAGCACTGCCACTGGGATCCCTAGCGCCACACAAGTGTGTATGGTCTCTGGTGCATTCTAGTCTGTATGGGATGCATAGTCATTGCAACTGCAACAGAAAGGGAAAATCAAAGCAATTTAAAAAATGATGTCACTGACCTTTTGTAAACTTCATAATCATTTTCTTCTTTAACAGTCACCTTGTTTAAAATGCTACACTGTGAAGAGATTATGGTAAAAAGTAACATGTGAGCATCTCTGTATTTCATATTTAACTAGGAGGTTTACAAGATTTATTTAACTAGGAGTTAAACAACTAGTCTACACTCAACTAGAATACTTGACATTTAAAATACTGATATTAAATAAAAACTTCCCATGGGTTTAAGATAAATTAAAAATATTAATACAATTTTTTTCAGACAATGATTAATTACATTTATCTTTAATTACACAAGTCAACATTTCAAATTACTATGGACAATGTACATTTTTCCTTTCATTCAGAAAAACAGCTTGAGATAAATTTTATTTTTAGGGGGTCTTTATGAACATACATTATAATTTTTTATTAGAAATGCTGATATATATTTAAAATTTTGACTTATTTAAAACATTTAAGAAAAAAAGAAAAACATTCCATCATCACTGCTTTGGGAATTAAGATTTTCAAATATAAGAAAGTTACACATGCTCAAATATTCTAAAAAATGGCGCCTGAAAAAATAAAGCCCAAATCATTCATCATTTAAACAGTTAGATGTAACCACTTAATATTGTACTTTATATCTTTATACTATTTTTAGAAGTCACTGTCACTTTTCACTGTCCTGCTGTTCATCGATTTGCTCGAGCGGGCCCAGTAATGTCTCCATTTTTTTGAGACTTGTTGTTACTGTGTTTGGCATACTGAATATTGGTAGCTTGCCAGGCTCTGCTGTGCGGGCGAGATACTCTCGGTAGCTTGCCGGGCTCTCCAAGAAGGGCGGAGGAATTGAACCCAGCTCGGCCAGGCTGACTGCGCACAAGGCAAACACCTTACCACTGTGCTATCGCTCCACTCCATTTTTAGAAGTATATAGTCATATTTTGCAATAATGGAATATATTGTACATATTTACAGAAAGAAGCCTTAGGTAAACTACAAAAATCAATCAAGAAACAAAATATTAACTGAGTTTAGTATTATCACATTCCTGAATAAGAATATTAAAGGTATAGATAACTCTCCCAAATTAATTTAAACATTAAAAATAAAGTATGGCCTTAAAGTGCTATTTTTGATACTTTTAGAGCAAACCTTCCTTACTATTTTTATTATTTAATTGATAGTATGGTACTGATATAAGACCTGAGTGATCAATAAAACACAAAAGAAACAGTTACATTTATAAAAAAAAATTGAAAACATCAAACATTTGTGAGGAAATAATTCGATAAATGATAACAGAATAATAAGCAAATTAAACAGAAAAAAAGCTGGGTGCTAACTAAGCACATACCAAGATACCCTGGGGCCTAAGAAATAGTACAGCAGGTAGGGCAAGTGGTTAGGGACAACTCGGGTTAGATTCTTGTTCCCCTAAGCACTTTCTGGTGTGATCTCTGAGTACAGAGTCAGGAGTGACCCAAAACAATACCAGGTGTGGCCTCCAAACAAAATACCCTTTAGGTTTATAAATATTTAAATATTGAAAGTACCAAAAATTTAGCAAATTATAAAGATGGGTATTATAAATTTGGAGGCTGGAAAAAGTCTGCACATGAAATTAGAGGCAGAAACTATGAATTATGTTAATTTGTGGGGAGGTTGGAACACACTCAGTGGTGGTCAGGGCTTACTCCTGGCGTTGTGCTCAGGGATCACTCCTGGCAGGCTCAGGGGTCCAGATAGGGTGCTGTGGACTGAACCTGGGTCAGCCGTGTGCAAGATAACACTCTACCCACTGTACTATCTCTCCAGGCCCCATAATAACATTTTAAAATACAAACATTTAAGATACTTTCATATCCTAAAGAATACAAAAGTCACCTGCAAAATGAAAATAAAAGGTTAGTTTTTCTACATTCTTTTCCTCTTAGAATTTATATTGATAAAAATTATAAATATAGGGCTGGGGAGAAAGCCTCTCTGGTTAGAGACCCTGAGTACTGCATGGCCTGCTTCCTTTGCACTGTAGGATCTGGCTGGCCCCCAAACACTTTTTGGGCCTAGCACTGTTGAATCTAAGCACTGCCAGGTGTAGCTCCTATAAAATAACTAAATCAAATACAAAAGAAGAGGAGAAAATTTAAAAATCTTTAAATGGGGAACAGAATATAACTCTAGTATCATGAAAGAAAACTGAAAAGTTTTATTTCAACAAAATAAAAACAAAATGCTCCTTCAATGTAAATGTCTTAAAGTCAGAATAATATATGAAAAAGGGGAAAGTATGAAAACATATGACAAATATGTTTACTATATCAAAGTTCCTACCAAAAAAAATTATGACACAATCACTGCCATGCTCCTGGATGGACTCCACTGCTCAAATAAACCTCATCCAAAAATTAATGTGTTGAAAGACTCAGGTATGTGGATTTTGTGACTGCAATCTCTAGGCTTTCATGTAGTCGGGAGAGGGCTACTACCCCCATCACCCTGTACTTCTGGAAGCTCTGGGAGTCTCTCTCATGCCCCAAAGCTGCCACCCAGTTAAAAAATTTAACTCCAGCTGTATCACCCTATTGAAAATTTTGGACTTTCTGGAGTGACATCTCAAACTCTACAACATTGATAAACCAAAAGTAGCTCACCAGATTGGGTGATATGTAATGCAGAAAGCAACCAATCTTGATTAACAAAACATACAAAATATAAAACAGAAGGCATAACCTGTAGCAACATCTTTGTAATTTCTTATGCAAGAGCTTAATGGCTCCATGATAAGATACAACAATCTTCTCTAACTTTCTTCTAAGAAAGATTTTTTGATGATCCTTTTATAATTTTTTTAAATAACAAGCAATATAAAATGAATTATTGAGGTCCTGCTATGGGGGCAGGCTTCAGGGGTGGTTGGGAAAATTGGAAATTAGGGTGGTGCTAAGGTGCAATGGTAGTGAGATTGGTGTTTGAATATTGAATGTCTGTAAAAAAAAAATTCTTAAAGGGGGGCGGAATCCCATAAGATGGGCAAAAGACATAAAAATAAAGTTCACAAGAAAAAATGTAACTGCCATTTAAATGTACTAAAGATGCTTAATTAGATTCATAAGAGAAAAGCAAATTAAAACTAAACGTCATTTGCAAAAATAGACAGATGGACAAAATTTTTAATAGTGTGTGTGGGGGGAAAAAAACTGGCATTCTATACATGTTGTTGAAAGCATAAATCAAGGGAAACTATGTAGGCCAATCTGATCATTCTACTTCTAAGATTTAATCCAAAAAGTGCTCGCACATATGCAAAATGCCTTATGCTCAAGGATGCATGAGGCAACAATATTTAAATAGAAAAAAAGAGAATAAACTAAGTGTTTATCAATAGTGTGGCTTGGTGTACAGAGTATATTCCTACAGCGGCTAATTATGCAATTATGCAAACAAGGCATCATTACATAGCTTGAAAGGAAAGAATCTCCATAATATTTTAAGTATAGAAAGGATGGTGGAGAAGGGTACCCTGTGAAAAACTACATCAGTTCCAAACTGCAACAAAACACTTCAGTGATCACAGAATCCCAGTATGGCACAACAGAGGAAGTATACTGAAGAGGTGAGTCTCTGGAAACTTGTAGGAGAGATAAGAAGCCACAGGGAGTGGGAGAGGAGGCAAGAGGGTTTGCGGTCTGCACCTGAAGCTGCACTTCTGTGATCCCAGACACACAAGGCAATACCTTCCCCTTTCATACTGCCAGCACTACTAGACAAAGGCTTCCACTGTTTCCAAAAATGCATCTGAGTGCAGACCCAGAGTCAACGATTTGCTCCGTGGAGTAAGAAAAACTGGTTCGGTTAAGCTGGGCTTCCCCAACATCAGAACTGTGGGGCCAGAGTGAGGCACCAGGAACTGAACGCTTGGGGGCAGCACAGGTCTGTACTGTAAAGATGCAACATTAGCAACACAACCTCAGCCCCAAAGGCTGTGTGCAATTGAGAATGGGAACTCTAGATTGCCACTCAAACCAGTACAGAACCAGATCCTTGCCTGCCCCTTCCCTTCATAGAGCAGCTGACCTAATGAAGTGGAGACCAGATTAATGAAGATTGAACCTTGAGAGGTGCTCCTGAGGAGAAGACTGAAAATGACAATGATATGAATGTTCACTAAATTGAAGAACGCAGAAGAGACCTTTAACTATATATATATATGTATATATATATATGAAAATTGCAACCAGGAGTTACAGAAAGAGTAACACTGTGCCACCCAAATCAAATATCTGAGAATCAACAGAGATAAAAGAATTATCCAAAGAAAACTACAAATTGATAGATGAAGTAATAGATGAAGACATAAGGAACTAGAAACATATTCCTTGTTCATAGACTGGAAGAATTAACATGGCTAAAATGGCCATATTACCCAAAACACTACACAGAATCAATGCAATTCTCATCAGAATTCCAATGATACTATTAGGAACTTGGAACAAGTAATTATAAAATTTATATGAAGTAATAATATTCCCCAATTAGTCAAAGCAATCCTGAGGGGAAAAAGGCAGGTATTTTATTTTTAACTTTAAATTATACTATAAAGCTATGATAATCAAAACTGTGGTACCGAAAAGAAATTCAATCCCTATTTCTTCCTTACACCATACACAAAAATTAACTCAAAATGGATCAAAGACCCCAATCCATAAAATGACTTAAAGAAAACATAGCCACTCTCCATGATAATGACTTCGAGGTATCTTCAAGGGCTTGGTACCACTGGCTAAGAAAACAGAAGATAAAAGAATAAACAAAAGCACTACAAACTAAAATATTTCCATACTGCCAAGATAAGATGTTAAAAAAAAAAACTTTTTGACTAAATGAGAGAAAATATTCACTCACCATATATTTCACAAAGGCTAATAGCTGATATATAAAGCATTCACAAAAGAAAAACAAAAATAACAAACAACCCCATTAAAGTAATCAGGGTTGAAGAGATGTTTCCTCAAAGACATGAAAGAAGACCAAAAGGAATATGAAAAAGTGTTCATCATCACTTTTTGCATTCAGGAAATGCAAATAAAAATGGCAATGTGATCAACTCGTACCAGGGAAAATGACTCACTTCAAAGGTTTGAACAGCCAGTGCTATTTCACTGGATGGGAATGCAATGCAGTAGAAAAGGAATCCTCACTCACTGTTAACAGGGCTGTCATCCGATTCAGCCTTTATGAAAAACAAATGGAGATTTAAAAAAAAAAGAACAGAGCTTTCATTATGATCCAACAATTCAACTCCTGGCATCTATTTCAAGAACACAGAAGTATTAATTTGAAAAGATATTTCCATATCTATATTCACTGAAGCATTATTTACAATAGCAAAGATCCAGAAATATCACAGGTGCTCAACAACAGATGAGTGGTTCAAGAAATTGTGATATATACTACTTAGTTATAAGAAAAGATGAATGCTTGTAGTTTTATGCCTCTTGGAAGGTATTAAAGGGTGTGATGTAGAGCAAAATGAGACAGGAGAAAAAGAACGAATTCAAACAGTCTCACTCATATGTGGAGTATGAGGAAGCATAATAAGAGAATAAACAGTGGTCAATGATAACATCCTGAGAGTCTTCCTACAGAATCTCCCAAATGGGGAGTCGTGGGGGAGGGGGGTGAAGGGGAATAGGGATGTAGAGTCAGTGGTGAGGAATACTGATACTCTGTTGGGGGTGTGGTACAGTGACATTGTATTCCTAGACTATTACACTATTATAAATCATGTTATCCAAATAAAAAATTTAAAAAGATACTGAATGGTATATTACAATTCCTGAAGTATTATGAACAATAATACAATAGTTTAATTATATAAATATTAATGACAGAAATGTCTTGGGCTAATTCTATTGCAAGCAACAACTATAAATCCTAGAAAAAAACATTAAAAGTCTCTACCTTAAAAACACCGAAGAAGGGGGCTGGAGCAATAGCACAGCGGGTAGGGCATTTGCCTTGCACAAGGCTGACCTGGGTTCGATTCCCAACATCCCATATGGTCCCCTGAGCACTGCCAGGAGTGACTTCTGAGAGCAGAGCCAGGAGTAACCCCTGAGCACTGCTGGGTGTGACCCCAAAAGCAATAAGACAAAAACAGGGGGCTGGAGCAATAGCAAAGCGGGTAGGGAGTTTGCCTTGCACGCGGCCGACCCGGGTTCGATTCCCAGCATCCCATATCATATGGTCCCCCGAGCACCGCCAGGAGTGATTCCTGAGTGCAAAGCCAGGAGTAACCCCTGAGCATCGCCGGGTGTGACCCAAAAAGCAAAAAAAAAAGAAAAAAAAAAAAACAAAACAACACACACACACACAAACACTGAAGAGATATAAAAAGAAATCTGGAGGAAAGTATATAGTTGAAAAGACTTAGCAACAGGAAAATTGTCCTGTTTTTCTGAATTTATTTCAAAATGTAGAATCTAGATGAAACACATAGGAAGGCCAAAAGTTTGCCTATTGAGGACAATTTATGAGAGTCGGAAACTGGGCTGTAAGTTAGGAATCTGGAAAGGAGAAAATCTAAAAGAGGAAACCTCCAACTCTTTATGAATTGATCAAAATCTCAACCTAATGATGGAACTACATGTTAAGGTAGACTCCAAATATCCCAGCTAAGACTAAGAGAACTGACTGAAGATTTCAACTACCTGTGACTACAGGAGAACCTGAATATACAGAGGCTGAATTAACCAAGTTATAAACCAAGCTTGCAATTACCATACAGCCCAGCAACTGCATAACGAGGCATTTATCATACAGAAATTAAAAGTTAGATGCACATAATAAAAACACAGAAAAATCTGTATAAGAGTATTGATAGCTGTCTAATTCGTAATAGCCAAAAACTGGGGAAAAAAATCTAGTTATCCTTCACAAAGTGAATAATTAATGGCAACTCGTACCTTGGAGAATTACTAATAGGAAAGAACTACTTTTGTTTTGTTTTGGGGCTATATCCAGCTGTGCTCAGGGCTTACTCCTGGCTCTGAGCTCAGGGATCACTCCTGGCAGTGCTCAGGGTTCCAGGGATTGCACACAGCTGACCACCTCAACTATCTCTCTGGTCCTCAAAGAATTACTGATACAAGCAAAAAAAAAAAAGATAAATATCCAAGACTGTGTAAGGTGAAAACAATCCAATACATTAGGCTACATACTGGAAGGCAACATACTGGATAATTTCATTTACATAACATTCTTAAAATAAGAATACAGAAATGGAGAAACAGATTCCTGGTTGTTGCTGGCTAAGGCAGAAGTAGGTTTAGCTATAAAGGGCAACATGAGCAATCCATGGTATAATGGAAATGGTCTGTATCAAGACACTGTATAATATTACAGTCAGAATATTAGGTATTAATGCTATTAATTCTGGTCATAATATTGTACTACAATTTTATTTGTAGATAATGTGTTATTTCCGGGGGGAAGACTGGGTAAAGTATACATTGAGATACTGCTGCTGTTATAACTGTGAATTTACAATTATCTCAAAATTAGAAAAAGAAAATAGACGTGGCTAAAGAGGTATCTATGGAAAATTTTTTATTAAAAAATTTTTTAATAGTGAGACATCATGAGGTACAGTTACAGACTTACACATTTTTGTGCTTGGGTTTCAATTATACAATGATCAAATACCCATCCCTCCACCAGTGCCCATTTCCCACCACCACGGATCCCAGTATCCCTCCCACCCCCCATCCCCCCATCCCACCCTGCCTCTGTGGCAGGGCATTCCCCTCTGTTCTCTCTCTTATGGAAAAAATTTTAACAATGAATGTCTCTGAGAAAAATAAGTTTTAAATCAATGACCCCCAGCTGCAACCTTAAGAAACTATAAAAAGGGAAATTTAATACAAACCAAGCAGAAGAAAATTAGAGCAGATATAAGCAAAATGGAAATTAAAACAAAAGAAAAACCATTAAACCCTATAGTGAGTTTTTAAAAATAGCAACAAAATTAATAATCTGGAAGTTAGTGGATATAATGATATCAGAATTAGAGAGGGAGGTGTGATTAAGGGGTAATAAAAAGAACTTTGTAGAAATAAAGTATTATCTTAACAAGAGCAGTGGCCACAAAAATCTTTACGCTATATAAATTACTAACTGTATTAATAGTTTTTAGTATAAAAATACTCATTGTACTAATATAAATTTCTGTTTTTGGTATGGAGCCATTGGAGAAAACTAGATGAAGAGTACACTCATCTTCACTGTACAACCTTTAAAGTCCGGTGAACCTACAATCATTTCAAAGTAAATTAAAAATAAAGTACATTAGCAATTTAAATAGCTGGGGTTTAAAATTAGAATAATTAAGCAATTGCTCTAGTGGTTATCCCAAAAATTGTTACGTATGGATTTTGGGCATTACTTATTGAAACAATCAGTACGGAAGTTTTTCTAAAAGTGATTACAGGAGAGACATAAAAAAAATCTTGAAAGAGATCAAGAACCTGGAAAAATTTCTGGAGTGCATGGCTGCATACCTCAATCTCTACAACATTAATAAATCAGTATTAGCACACCAGATTTGGTGGGATGCAACGTAGAAGGCAACCAATCTCAATTAATGAAACATAAACACAGAAGACTTAATCTGTAACAATTTAATAATCTCTCATACATGGAGTCTCGAATACATTAATTTTCTCCTAAGGAACATTTTATTATTCTGTTAGCAAAATTATTGAGAATAAACAATATAAAAAATTATTGAGAGCTTGCTATGCACGAAGGCTTTAAGGGGTGGTTGGGAAAATTGGAGACAATGATGGAGGGAAGGTTTAATGGTGGTGGGATTCATGTTGGAATACTGAGTGCCTGTAACAAGTCATCATGAACAACTTTGTAAACCACAGTGTTTATATAAAAGCGCAGAGGACAAATATACATATGCAGGCTTTACCTATTCCATGTAAATTCTAAAGTATATTAATATAGAATTACTTTTAAAGTTTTATGGCAGGTGAAACATGATTATTACCAATAATGAAATCCAAGTATAAAACAAAATTCAATGTAATACGCTTTAGATCCCAGAATTAAAAACTTGTAAGTAAATGAGAATAGGCATTTTATTATATTTTACTGTTTTTATTTACATATAGTTATCACAAATTGGCTCTTACTGATTTATTTTCTGTTATTCTATTTGTGATGGAGTTATAGCACAGCGGGTAAGGTGTTTGCCTTGCACGTGGCCTACTTGGCCGACCTGAGTTCGATTTTTCCACCCCTCTCGGAGAGCCTAGCAAGCTACTGAGAGTATCTCGCCCGCACAGCAAAGCCAGGCAAGCTACCCTGACATATTTGATATGCCAAACACAGTAACAAGAAGTCTCACAATGGAGACGTCATTGGTGCCCACTCGAGCAAATCAATGAACAAGGGGAGGACAGTGCTATTCTATTTGTCATTTCTTAAACTTGTATAAGCAACATAAATTAAATTTATTATGTGCCTAAAGGGGCAGGTTGGGATTTAGAGGAAAATTGGGACTATTGGTGGAGGGATCGTCACAGTGGTGGTGTTGGAACACTACATGCTTGAAACAACCGTATAATGAATAACTTTGTAAATCATGGTGTTTTTAGTAAAAATTAAAAAATAAATAAAAGTGATCACTGGAGATCACGTAAGAAAAAAGTCAAAACAAAAACAAAGGCTGTCTCCCCCCAAAACGGACCCAGCTCCAGTAGCCAAAAACCTCCACAACCCAATTGCCACCATGCTCAAGGCCGCTCGCCACGTGCTCGGGCCGAGCCTCATGCATGAGTGAAGTCCTACTGAACCCAGATAATGAGGAACTTTGTGACTTTGGACTCTGGGCTCAACGGGACCGAGAGCGGAGATCCTCTGCCTGCTTTCCCCAGTCTCCCGCAACCCCCATAAGCCACCTCCTGCCGGCGACAGATAATCTCATCATCAGCTACCATCCAGATCTCATGGCTACTTCTCCCAAAAGGGAGCATAACACGAGGCCCCCATAACCATGCCACTAGACTCTGCGTGGCTGTTTCACATGGGGTGCACCAGAGGGGGGCGGGTGAGAGCCCTCTCTGCCCCAAGGGACCCAACTCCGGCAGTCAAAAACCTCCACAACCCAACCATTGCCACGTTCCAGGCCACTTTCCACACGCTCGCACTGGGCCTCACATATGAGTAAACATACTCCTGGAACGCACGGCCACTAAAACACCACCTACCCATTCCTCATAATTACCACACCACATTTGATGGGATTCAGATAGCAGGCAACAAATCATAGAGGGAAATATATATATATGCATATATACATATTTTCAAATATATACCAAAGCTCACATCACCCAAACTTTAACAACATGTTAGTGATATCCTATAGAATGTCTTAATGGCTCCTGCCAAAGTAGAACAATCTTCACACTGTTTCCTATATAAACACTTTTTTGTAAGTATGTTCAGCAGTTCTTCATAACAGACAATATGAAATATGTTATTTCGGTTGTGTTTTGGGACAGGGATTGGGGTTTGGGATGGGAACATCCCAAGTTTGGTGATGGAAAGGTGTAATGGTGGTGGGATTGGTGTCTGAATGTGGAATGTAATCATACATTGTGAACCAACTTATAAAAATTAAAAAATTTTAAAAAAAAGCAATGTGGAGTCCATGCCCAATTCAATCAGCTTAATCAATGGCTGAATAAATAGCAGAGCTCCTACATTCACTGTCACTGTCCTCTTGTTGTTCATCGATTTGCTTGAGCGGGCCCAGTAACACTGTGAGACTTGTTACTGTGTTTGGCATAACAAATACGTCATGGGTAGCTTTCCAGGCTTTGCTGTGCAGGCGAGATACTCTCGGTAGCTTTCCAGGCTCTCTGAAAGGGGTGGAGGAATCTAACTCAGGTTGACTGTGTCGGCCACATGCAAGGCAAATGCCCTACACACTGTGCTATTGCTCCAGCCCACTCCTACATTATATATATAAAAAAAAAGATGGAAAAATGGCATAGGAATTTAGGTGCTTGCCTGGCACACAGTCAATTCTGGTTCAATCGCCTAACATGGCATATGGTTCCCCAGTACTGCCAGGAGTGATCCTTGAGCACAGAGTCAGGAGTAAAACAAGCGTGTCCCTCTCCAAAAAATCCAGCTACCCCAATAAAACCCCCTAACTCCACATACAAAATCAGGTGTAATACCTATTTGTTGGATAATATTGGGTTGTCCTTACTCCTCCCTCAGGAAGCTTAGGTTCACTGAGTTACTCCCACAACAGTGCCCCTGAGACACACCCAATTCCATTAAACACTAATAATCCTACATGCTATGCTTTGAACATGGGAGTTAATTGACTCCAATATAGTATTTAATCCTGGGCATCCATATTTACTTAAGTCTCAGTTGGCCTTAGTTCCTAGCACTCTAAAAGCAGAGTACTGATGAAGGACGAAGGGAGTGGATGGACCTAGGGAAAGCTGTAAGTTATCCTGGCAACGGAAGGGGATAAACTGAGCACCATAAATATAATAAGTAAAGAGCATGGTCATGGAACAAACTCTGTCATGATCTAAAAAGAAGTAACTGAATAAGGACCCTGCTGGGGTTAGGAAAGACTAACCTGGCCTGAGGACTGTAGACTGAGATATATAGTGAGATGATTCCCAGAAAGAGCCAACGAGCCAACCTTTAAGCTTACTGTATTCATACAAAATGACTAGAAATATTATAATAAGTAAACTTACTATGACTGATCAAATGGATTACTAGCTGAGGAAAGGATAAAGCAATACACCCTGGATGGAATCCGGCCCTTGAGTGGATCTCCTAGTAATCTGGAGTGCTAAACCCTCAGATGAAATTTTGTCCTTCAGGTAATCTCCTAGAACTTCCCTTGAAGGAGTAGCTTTACCTCTGTTTGTTGTTATGACAATGTTCAACCTCACTTATGTGTATCCAACTCTTCATGATTTTTATATAACTATACTGTAAGGGGTAAGAGGGGACTAGATAAGAGGAACTGAACCCGGCTCGGCCATGCCGGCTGTGCGCAAGGCAAACACCCTACCGCTGTGCTATCGCTCCAGCCCATTTATCATTAAACACTCAAAAATATTTATTATGTTATAGGATACTATCACACGTAAAATATTGATGCATACAGCACTCAACAGACTAATGATGCTTTCATTCAATATTCACTCAATTGCTTGTTTTTCTGTTTTGACATCTGTTCTAGAAACTAGAGTCTAGGTACCAGAAAACATAAATCCTTGCTTTCACAGTTTCAATAGGCAAGTGGAGAAGAAATATTCATATGTAAGTAAATATATGATATTAGATCATGATAATTACAAGAGAGAATAGGAAATGCTGAGAGAAGATAAAACACTGACATTTTAGGTTGGATGATGAGGGAAGATCTGAGAACATAAAATCTGAAAAAAGATATGAAGGAAATTAAAAGCAATCTTTTTTTTGGGGGGGGAGGAAAGAACATTTCAGTAAAGTACAATGATAAAGGTAAAGGATCTGAAGTAGAAGAAGGTCCAATATATTCCAACAACAGAACTCAGTGTAGTCAGTAAAACAGTGAAAGATCAAGTACAACATCATTGGTCTGACCAAGATGAGAAGGCATCAATCACATCACGCTGTTTTTAACACTGGAGAAGAACTGTTCCTTGGAACATGCAACAAAAGAGGCATCGGTGGTGTCGGTGTCCTTGTCAACACGAACTTAGCCATGAGCATTGATTAATTCGAATGCCTAACAACCCAAATCAGATGATTACACTTGAATAGATGTGGCTCACTGCCGGCAGTTTCTATCTTCGTTGTCTACACACCAACATCCAATTATGATGAAGGAGAAATTGAGAAGTTCTACATGGAGCTGGAGAAGTTCTATAAAGAAGACCACACCTTCTACAAGATCATTGTCAGTGATTTGAATGCCAAGATAGGACTGAGAAGATCAGCCAAAGAACTCCACATTGGGACCCATGGCCTAGAATGGAATGAATAGGGTGACAGACTGTCTGAGTTCATCATGTCGACCAAGACCATCCATGGTAACTCACAGTTCCAAAAGGCCGAATCTAAACATTGGACATGGGAGTCTCCCAGTGGATGGTTCCACAATGAAATTGACCACATCATATTCAATCGATGGTTTTGCCTGACTGATGTCGCTGTTATCCCAAAATTCCAAATAGGATCAGATCACTATCTCCGTGCAAAATTCTACTTCACAGACCGGGGAGAAAGGAATGCAAAGTTTAAGAAGAGAAGTCCCAGAACAACCACCAACTGGG
The DNA here is from genome assembly GCF_029834395.1 of Sorex fumeus. Classification (NCBI taxonomy): domain Eukaryota; kingdom Metazoa; phylum Chordata; class Mammalia; order Eulipotyphla; family Soricidae; genus Sorex; species Sorex fumeus. The sequence continues at coordinate 46,061,753 of NW_026606129.1, read as the reverse complement.
AGCTCTTTGGCTCTGTTGCGGCAACATTGGAAGATGCCATCATTGACATTGATGAGGAATACAATTAACTAGTTCAGCACCTCCATGATTGTGTGAGGAATGCCAAGAGAGAGATAACCACAGAAAAAGCCTGTCTTCGAAAACTCTTGAGCTTATTTGTCAACGTGGCTTGGCGCATGCCTCACGTAACTGCAAGTGAATGTCCGAGCTCGCAAAGCAGTGCAGAGAAGCGATCAAGAAAGAACTCAAAGAGAGAAGAGCAGCAGTGCTGGTAGATGCGGCAGAAGCCGGGAAAAGCATTCGTAACACCCACCTGTCCTTCACCAACTACAAGGCCAAGATGACTGCCCTCCGACGTCCTGATGGATTTATCACATCTTCCAGAAGGGCAATGGAGAAGATTATTCATGACTTCTACTCAGATCTCTTTAATAGCCATGTCCACCTGCCCACATACCAAATTTCGCAGGATGGATATGTCGTTCCCAATGTTCTCCCTTCCGAAATCCAACACACCATCTTGTTGGTAAAGAAACAAAGAGCACCTGGCCCAGACAAGGCCAGACCTGAACACCTGAAGAATCTACCATCAGTATTCATCAATACACTGGCTCGGCTCTTCACATGCTACCTGTCTGAATGCAAGGTTCCGTCCCAATGGAAAACCAGCATGACTGTACTACTGTACAAGAAGGGAGACATCCACGACATTGGCAACTATCACCCAGTCTGCCTATTGTCTGTCATCTACAAGCTGTTCACTCGAGTCATCCTGAATAGGATTGGCAGAACACTAGATGAAGGACGACCATGAGAGCAAGCCGGGTTCCAAAAAGGATTCAGCACCATCGACCATATCCACATGATAACCAAGCTCATTGAGGTTTCTCGGGAGTTCAAGATGCCACTCTGTCTAACGTTCATTGATTTAAAGAAGGCCTTTGATTCTGTTGAGATGGAAGCGGTCATCAAAGCCCTAGCCAATCAGGGCGTTCAAACTCGATACATCAGGATCCTCCGTGAACTGTATTACAGATTCACTACCAGGATCTCACCATTCTACAAAGAAGTGATCACCGATGTCAAGAGAGGGTTTCGGCAGGGTGATACTATATCACCAAAACTCTTCAGTGCCACCCTCGAGAACATCATGCGACGACTGGAATGGGAAGGAATGGGAGTGAAGATAGATGGTCGGCAACTACACCACCTCCGCTTTGCTGATGACATCGTTCTAATAACACCAAATATCCCAAGTGGCACAAATGCTGACCGACTTCGACCGTGAGTGTGGAAAGGTCAGATTACAGCTGAATCTCACAAAGACAATGTTCATGAGAAACAGTCTTGTTCCTGATGTTCCATTCGCTCTCAAAGGAACAACCATCTCTGAATGCAACAGGTATAATGTACCTAGGTCGAGAAATCAACATGACAAATGACCTGGCACCAGAGTTGCGCAGGAGGAAGAGAGCGGCTTGGAACACCTTCAAGAGCGTTGAAGAAATAACTAAGAGAACGAAGAACCTCCAGCACCGAGCACATCTCTTTGATTCCACTGTTCTTTCTGCATTAAGATATGCATCAGAGACCTGGGCCCTACGAAAACAGGATGAGTCCGGAAAAATAGCTGTTTGAAAGACCCGAAACAGCTATTTGGGTCTCTCAAAGAGGAATTGAAAGAGCTATGCTTGGAGTATCACGCTTCACTCAAATGAGACAAAGAATCTGGAGTTTCGACCTCTGCTCAAGAATCAGGGATGCTGTCTCGTTTGCCAAGGCGTCAAAAATCAGATAGGCTGGACACGTAATGAGATTTAGAGATGACCGCTGGACTAGAGCCATTACTGACTAGATTCCACAGGATGTCAAAAGATTGCGTGGCTGCCCACCTACGAGACGGTCAGACTTCTTCGTCAAGACCCTGAACGATCGGTTTGAGGCTCTTTGTGTTCCTAGAACGAGCAGATGCCATTGGGCTACGCTAGCACACAACAGGGATAAATGGAGATGTTACTGGCACCCGCTTGAGCAAATCGATGAGTAAGGAGATATCAAGTGATCAAGTGAGTGATAGTCTCTGAAGGAATCTGGGAGGTAAAATAGAAAATATACTGTTGATTCTGAAGGACGTTAGAAGCTATTAGTATTTGGAGCAGGAAGAATGACAGGATTTATCCTATGCTGCATTCAGTGTGAAACACAAGAGGCTATTAGAAGCAAGATATCTGTGTGGAGACTCCTGTAATAATTTATGCAAAGACTGATACGAATCTAGTCTGTGAGAGACTGATGGGGAGGTAAAAGTAGACAGTTTCTAGATATGAACTAAAGATAAAACCGAATTTCTTCTGGACATGGGGAGAGGGAGGTAGGGATCAAGGGAGGAAGGAAAGGAGGAGGAGAGGGAGAGGGAGAGGGGGTTGGGAGTAAGACAGAGAGTAGGGAGAGAGAGAAAATAAGGAGATAAAATTTTAGGATCTGAGTAATAATAAAGGATGGAGTTGCCACTAACAGAAAAGATGGTTTGTGGCAAGAGAGTCGCTGGGTCACTGTCCTCCCGTTGTTCATTGATTTTCTCAAGCGGGACCAGTAACGTCTCCATTGTGACAATTACTACTGTGTTTGGCATATCAAATACGTCACGGGGAGCTTGCCAGGCTTTGCCGTGCGGGCAAGATACACTCGGTAGCTTGCCGGGCTCTCCGAGAGGGGTGGAGGAATCGAACTCGGGTCGGCCATGTTGGCTGCATGCAAGGCAAACGCCTTACCCGCTGTGCTATCGCTCCAGCCCTTGTGGCAAGAGAGGGTATATCAAATGGGAGATCAACCTGGAACATATTAAGTTTAAGATGTTTAACTGGACATTCAAGTAGAAAAATCAAGCAGCAATTAGACATAAATGTCAGCAGTTTAGAGAAGTCTGCGCTGAAGATAAAATATGAGAATCATCGCACACAGATGGCATTTAATGCAACAAGATTGGATGAAACCACCTGGGGAGCAAACCTAGATAGGAAAAAAGAACAGATTCATGGTCTGGTCTCTGAGTCACTCCAACATGACACAGACATCAAGAGAAACTAGGAAAACCAATTAGAAAATTAGACAGAAAATAAACGAGGCATTTTTATCCTGGAAGTGAAAGAAAAATTAAAAAAAAAGAGTGATCAATGAAACTGTTTACTAGTGATAGGTTGAATAATAGTGAGATATGCCTATTAGATTCAGTAATGGGCTGTCAAGAGTTAGAGAAGCAGTTTTTTTCAACAATAAAAACCAAATAACCCTATTCAAAAAAATGGGGATAAGAGCTGAACAGAAGGACAACATACATACAGAAAACAGACACATGGAAAACTTATCAGTTACTACCAGAGGAAAGTAACGCAAAGCAATGAGATATTATACTTCACAGCTGTGGGAATAGCCCATATTAAAAAAAGGCCATAAACAGGTGCTAAAACAGGTGCTGTTTAACGTTCATTGATTTAAAGAAGGCCTTTGATTCTGTTGAGACGGAAGCGGTCATTGAAGCCCTAGCCAATCAGGGCATTCAAGCCCAATACATCAGGATCCTCCGTGAGCTGTATTGCGGATTCACTACCAGGATCTCACCATTCTACAAAGAAGTGATCATTGATGTCAAGAGAGGGGTGCGGCAGGGTGATCCCATTTCACCGAAACTCTTCAGTGCCACCCTCGAGAACATCATGCGACGACTGGAATGGGAAGGAATGGGAGTGAAGATAGATGGTCGGCAACTACACCACCTCCACTTTGCTGATGACATTGTTTTAATAACACCAAACATCAGCCAAGCGGCACAAATGCTGGCCGACTTTGACCGTGAGTGTGGAAAGGTAGGACTACAGCTGAATCTTACGAAGACAATGTTTATGAGAAACAGCCTCGTTCCTGCTGCCCCATTCGCTCTCAGCTGAATCTTACGAAGACAATGTTTATGAGAAACAGCCTCGTTCCTGATGCCCCATTCGCTCTCAACGTAACGACCATCTCCGAATGCAACAGCTATGTGTACCTAGGTCGAGAGGTCAACATGACAAATGACCTGGCACCCGAGCTGCGCAGGAGGAAGAGAGCGGCTTGGAACGCCTTCAAGAACGTCGAAGGAATAGCTAAGAGGACGAAGAACCTCCGGCTCCGGGCACATCTCTTTGATTCCACTGTTCTTCCTGTATTAACATATGCCTCAGAGACCTGGGCCCTACGCAAACAGGATGAGAACGCTATTCAGGTCTCCCAAAGAAGAATAGAAAGAGCTATGCTTGGAATATCACGTTTCACTCAAATGAGAGAAAGAATCCGGAGTTCTAACATCCATCGACGATCAAGAATCAGGGACGCTGTCTCATTTGCCAAGGTGTCGAAAATCAGATGGGCTGGTCACGTAATGAGATTTAAAGACGACCGCTGGACTAGAGTTGTTACCGACTGGATTCCACGGGATGTCAAAAGACTGCGTGGCCGCCCACCTACCAGATGGTCAGACTTCTTCGTCAAGATCATGAACGATCTGTTTGAGGCCCTTCATGTTCCCGGAGCGAACAGATGCCATTGGGCTACACTAGCACGCGACAGGGACAAATGGAGACGTTACTGGCGCCCGCTCGAGCAAATCGCCGACTAACGGGAAGTTAAGTGATTAAGTGAAACAGGTGTGGCAAAGGTGTGGAGAAAAAGAAACCTCATACACTTCTGGTGGGCATATAAATTGTCCCAGTGATTTCTCAAAACTAAAACTAGAACTACTAAATGATCTAACAGTTCCACTCCTACACATCTATCCAAAAAACATAAATCTGAAAACACCATTCTTTTCACTGCAACACTATTTATAATAGCAAAGATTTGGGAAGAAGCCAAGTATTTAATGATAGAGGAAGATATTAAGAAGTGTTATAAATACACAATGGAATACTACTTGGCTATAAGGATAGATGAGAAATTCTGCTTTTTGCTACAACATGGGTGGAGTGGAGGGGGTGATGCTAAGCCAAATAAGAAGAAGGAACAGAAAAACTGAATATATACAAGTGAGAACAAAGAAAGAAGAGAAGAGACAATTCAAATAATCCCTTAGATTCTTGCCATAAACTTGTTAAGGGGGCAGCAGAGACAATGGGCTGAAAAGGTGAAAAGGATTTTACTGGGTTTGGTGAAGGATAGTGGTATTTTGGCAATGGAGTGGTATGATAACACTGTACACATAAAAAAAATTTACAGTCTTCTAAATCAAAGTTACCTCAATCAAAAAATTAATAAGGGATAGTTTTTATTATTTATTTTTTATTGAATCACCATGAGATACAGTTAAAAAGCTTTCATGTTTGAGTTTCAGTCATATAATAATCAAACACCCATCCCTCCACCAACGTCCCCAGTATCCACCCACCCTCCTTCCCAACCCTTCCCCTGTCTCTATGGCAGAGAGGGATAGTTTTTGGTGGGGTAAAGACAAATTTTCTTTAGAATGGGAAGAGAATGGGAGGCGAGAAACTGGAAAATAGTGGTAGAGATAAGTCTTCTGAGAAAAGAATAGCAACTTTAAAAAAAATGGGGCAAGTGAAGAGTTCTTTCTATTAAAGAAGGAAGAAAAGCATACTGATGAGGATGATGAAAATATAAGAACTACTAAAAAATATTTTAAGAGAAGAGATAAAATTCTACCAAAGTGGTGGAAAGGCCTTTAATAGAAAGCATGTTGAAGTGTGGAGGCATATGCAGGTAAGTTGGACTAATATATACTGATGGGAAATTAGGAAATTCTTTTCCAATTTCTTAAATTTTCTTAATGAAGTAGAAAACTAGCTTATTACCTATAAGCATGAATGAGAAAACTAGAGCTATAAGGGGAAGAAAATATAAAATTTTTGCCTGGGAATTAATTAAATTATGCAAATGGTTCAATCACATACAATACCTGGCAGAGAACAAGAACGAAAAAAAAATGATAACAAATACCATCCCCACCCTGAACCCCATATGTCAGTCGTATGTTCTAGTGACAGGTTAGGTTTAGCTCTAATTCCTATGCCTTCTGTATCTCTGAAAGACCTCCTGTGCTATACTAGTCTAAAAAGGTAAAGGTAAAGGCCCTCCCGTTGATCATCGATTTGCTCGAGCGGGCCCAGTAACGTCTCCATTGGAGACTTTGTTGTTACTGTGTCTGGCATATCGAATACTCTCGGTAGCTTGCCGGGCTCTCTGAGAGGGGCAGAGGAATCGAACTCGGGTCGGCCATGTTGGCTGCGTGCAAGGCAGACGCCCTACCCGCTGTGCTACTAGTCTAAAATTTCCAAAAATACTCAAGTGATACCAGTATTTTGTATTCAACAAGGAAGGAAAATATGTAACAATATGGAAAGACTTAAACTTTTGAGATGACTTTCAAGATACTAAAAAGTTAAATAGGTAACTAAACAACATATCCCATTATTCTGAACAAGGGGAATCCTATTAACACTGACTTTTGCACAAATTACCAAGCAGGAGGAGTGATGACATTCTTTCACTCAATAAAAAAGTTATAGGTGGAGAGAAGTGAGCACTGTGGTAGCAGGTGTGATACTACAATGATACATGCATGAAAAGTATAATTAAAAGTATTGTAAATCCTGGAACCTCAATAAAAATGGTAAAATTTAAAATAAGTCTTAAAAAAGTTGTATTTATCACTTGATGTTAAAAGATAAATTTCTGTATCACCTCTACATAAACTGAGAAATAAGAAAATAAAAAAGATTCCTTAGTACCTTCTCATTCAAGTCTGAACTCTTTATTTGTTCACCAAAATCTCCCAGTTTTTCATTTTTAGAGGTCTCATCTGTAACTTCTCCCAAGTTTTCACCTTTGGAATCATGTTTTATTTCATTTGCTGAAATAAAATATTCATTATAAATTATAAAGTAACCAAGTCATTAAAAGACTTGTAAAATGTTAAAATTTAGAAACTTTTAAAGTTCAATGTGGCAAATATGTATTTTCAGCAAATTATAAATGATTTATTCTTTTTCAATAAAATAATTCCATCATATGATATTAAAAGAATTCACAGTAATACACTGACAGGCAGAAAAGTAAATTTAAGAATCTTTTTGATCAAGTCCAGCTATTTTCAACACTTTAAAAACCTGAAAGTCCAAGTAAAATTTACTTTCAAATTATTTCCAAAGAAGGTTTAAGTTCATTTAAGCTTACAACTTGGATTTAACTTATTTATGACTATAATCTATAAGTAAATTGATTATTTACAGTATTTAACAATTCGTTCCAAATTAAAACATTTTAAAAGGAGTCAGATTTAAAATGTGATCATACTTTTTTTGTTTTTTCTTTTTGGACTACATCTGGTGATGCTCTGGGGTAATCACTGGCTCCGCACTCAGAAATCACTCCTGGGAGTCTTTGGGGGAAATAGTTGGGATTCTGGTGATCAAACTCCTGCCAGCTGCACGCAAGGTAAGTGCCCTATCCGCTGTATTATCTCTCCAGTTTCCAAGTGTGATCATATTTAAATATATTTTTTAATTTCAGAAAGATGGGGGTTGGGAATAGTACAGCAGTCAGGACATATGCTAGCAAGTACTCAATCCAGGATCAATGTCCAGTACCACATAATCCCCTAAGTATCAATGGGTCAGCTCTGGAGGCCCCTACCACAGCCAGGGTGGCTTGGGTATCTCCAGTACTTCAGGGCCCGAGTAGCATTGCTTTCTAAGGCCCTTGGCATTGAATAGACAGCCAGGTTGGCCATGAGTTGTTGGTGGGCTCCTGGGCGTCCTGAACACTGCATGCAAGTAAGGGAGTGCTTCCCCACTCACAAAAAAATAAAAGACTGCAACCCAACAAGACAAAACAAAAAAATGCAAAAAAAAGTCTTGAAAGATAAATTTCTAAGGTCAATTATCTTTTATAAAGTCAAAAATGGTATTTAAACATTTGATCTGTTAACCAAAAACAGAAAAATAAAACATTTGGTTAACCAGTTTCGAAGTAAAAATTGATTAATAATGTCATTTTGACTATACCTCAATTAAGATACCTAAAATTCTGAAAATGTTAAATGTTACCTGTTAACAAGGGAGCACAAACTTCTGATTTCATCAATTCAGGATTCAGTCTAGGAAGTTCTCTAATACAAAGCAAACACGGTTGAAACATTATAACATATTCAACACAGAATTAATCACATCTCTAAACATCAGAAAATACTACTAGCAGCTGATACATAAAACATAGTTAAATATATGTCATAACTTCTCCAAAGTCAGTATATATTAGGACTCAGAACTCAATATACATACACAGACTTTTCATTTGACTCTTTATCACATGTGCCTTGTTAGGGATTGCAGCCACTAGAACTTTGCTATTCAGAGAAAACGTAATGACATATACCAAGCATTAAATTTTTTTTAAGTATTACATAAATACAGCATAGTGTTTAACTTCTTTGCTCAAGCATGTAAATGCACATCTTCCTACAACTGTAAAAAATGAGGTGGCTCTGTTTTGTTTTGGTAGTCTGAAGAAAACATGATCTCATGGGAAAGACTATGGAGATCAGAGAACAACCTGGATTTAAATTCTGTTCTGACACTGTACAAACTGTAGAAAAATTATTTGAATTTTTTGAGCTTTACCATATCATGAAAATAAGACCATCTAACTACAAGACTATTTTGAGGTTTAAGTGAGGTAAAATATTCTTAATAGTTCTAAGTTCGACAAATAAAAGGGGCATCTATAAGAGCTTTTCAAATGAAAAAGGGAAAAAATTCCATTTCTTTAATTGAGCAAAGTTTAAAATATAGAGGGAAATATAGAGAGAGCGATAGCACAGCGGTAGGGCGTTTGCCTTGCAAGTGGCCAACATGGCCGACCCGAGTTCGATTCCTCCACCCCTCTTGGAAAGCCTGGCAAGCTACCAAGAGTATCTCGCCCACATGGCAAAGCCCGGCAAGCTCCCCGTGACGTATTCAATATGCCAAACACAGTAACAATTGTCACAATGGAGACGTTACTGGGCCCGCTCGAGCAGATCAATGAACAACGGGAGGACAGTGACAGTGACAGAGAATACAATATTCACAATCCTATCATTTATTTAATAGACTATTTCTGAGGGAAATACCAGTGATGGAATCTAAAGCCTCACACACAGGAGGCTTGTGCCATTACCACTGAACTACATATGTGGACCCAATAAACGGGTTTCATTAAATTTTTTATTTTATAGCTGTACAACCACTCATTGGTTCAGGACTACTTCCTAGCTGAGAAAGAAAACTAAATAAAATACTGTACACTCATTACACAAAACATTTGTATATTCTTTAAACTGGTTGGAAAACAGAAGTATATTTCCCTAATATGCATCTTAGAGGCTATGAGCATTATAAGCTGTGGCCTCCAAAACAAATAAAACCCAACGACCCCTCCCCACACTCAAACCATACACTTACCACCCTTCTTCCCCAATTCATAATGCTCTAGATTCATCTGGAGTATCTCCATTTCAGTATGGCAATTAAATGTCAATTTGCCTCTCTTGGTAGTCTAAAAGTTCCTTGAGTACAATGTCCAGGGACATGGAAGATCCAAATGAAGATGACTTTCTTTTCTAGAAACTCCCAGTATAGGAGTATGCTCACTTATAAACATATGTGGTATACTAAAATATCAAGAAAACTATTGGAGCAACACTGTACAAAAAATTTTAGGTATTATTTGAATGGTAACTGAATGAGAAGAAAAGAATTTCCAGATAGAAGTATATACAAAAAGATTCAACTATATGAGATTGTGGACATACTGAACTACTCGATGGATTTATCTTTTATTAACCTTTCACCACAATTTTCACCCCAATACCATAGTTGTCAAGAGAATGGATGCCTGAAAAAAGCCATGCCAAGCAATTTAGGTTCTATCCTCAGGTGGCTGAAATCCATTATGGCACTATAAGCAGTCAGTGGCAGATCAATTTCCACTTCAGACTACCACTGTGATAGAGGATATACTGAATGTTCAAAAATATTAACTAAGATCTCATAATAATCTAGGAGAAGGATGAACAAGACAGTAGCAGTGAGAACTGAGAGAAAGGGAAAAATGTGAGACACAGGTAATAACATGAACAAAACTCAAGAAATTAAGAATTGAGGAATCTTGTTTTCAATTATTCTGAAACTTCCACTCATAAATAGGTATAATTCCTGACTGATTATTTCTGAACTATACAAACTGTATGGATTTAACTTCAAAATATTAAGTATTTTAAATATTGCTATTTAAAATACTTTAAATTGCAATTTTTCCGTAATCTTACAAAGAGGTAAAATTGCAAATGCATCCTGTAGAACTTAATTTTGAATTAAACATAGAGGTTAAAATTCACATTTTACATTTCTTCATTAAAGTACTAAGTTATAGCTATGCTGTGACAAGACAGAAGGTGGGGAGATGAAGGACAAAAGGTAGAAAGATGAAACAGACCAGTTGAGGCTATAGATGTATAATATAAAGAGAATCAAAAGAGGAGAACTGAGCAAAGAAAATAACAACTGCACTCTGAAGAATTACAGAGATTAGATCAAGTTTATCCTTTCTAGAGAACTTTTCAGTACAGTGATGATGTTTCCTTAGTAGTTTCCAAACGAGATATACATATAGATGTGTATAGATATAGATATAGACATATATACACATATATACATAAGTGTGTATATATGTATATATATTTTCTATAATAAAGATTTTGTGGTATTTTATGCATTTATAAGTTTCTGATAAAATAAAATGCATCTTTACTGTAGATAATTTAAAAAATTGGAAAAAAAACTGGAGATGACTGTCTTAGAATAACTACTAGCATAAGAAGTTTGAGGCTCAGATGGGTGCTGGTGTCATCCCTTTACCTGCCCCCTATGAATCCTGGTAGCTGCAAATCTCCAGAACCCAACGAAAAACCCAGGTACATGGGACCAGTGACTGCAAACTCCAGGCCTCAAGGGATCTGGGACAGGCTGCTCCTTTCCATATCTCCTCCCCTATTGGGTCCTGGCTGTCAAGTCCACATACTGTCTCCGGGTGCCATTTAAGTGCATTAATGGCCATGATCCAGAGACTCACAAAAGAATCTCAGAACCGTGCAGCTCACTGCAGAGATTTCTATGGATCCTAACTATTTAAAATGTTACAATTCCAGAAGTGTGTGCCCACTTCTGTGGCCACACATCTCATGATATTCATAACAAGCAATACAAAAAAATTATCTAGCATCTGCCTGTGGGGCAGGTTTGAGTGGTGGTGGGAAAATTTGAAATAATGGTGGTGGGAAGTTGTAATGGTGATAAAATTGGGATTTGCTTTAAAATATTGAAAGTAATCAATTATTGTGAACAACTTTGTATAAATAAAATTTTAAAAAAAAGTTTGAGGCTTTTTACTCAGTATCTCCATTTTGCTCCCTCAAGTCAAGAATATTCCCTTCTGCTGCCCCTGCCTAAAAGGCAGGCATTTCTTTACCTCTCTATAACTCACCATAAACATACTAAGACTTCCTAAATCAGATACCTAACCAGACAACAACACACAAGAAATGACTCCAAACTGCAAAGATCAAAGTGGTAAAGCAATGCAGAACCCCACCAGGTTTAGTGAGTGAAGATGTTAACCCGAAAAACCCAACTAGAAATAATGAGCTATAAAACCTCTCTAAGAAGGAACTTAGAGAGGAATTGTTGAGGATGTATAAGGAGCTCAAAGAAACAATGAAACAGACCACCAATAAAACACAAGAGGATATGAGAACAGGAATGAGGAAACTACAAACAGGAATGACAGATCTGAAAAGCTTCGTAGGTGAAATGAAGAACTCAATGGATGGCCTCAGCAGCTGCTGAGGATATAATCAGTGAGCTCCAAGATGAAGTGCAGAAAATCTCCAGATTGCAGAAGAAGGTGGAGGAAAATCTCAAAATAAACCAATAAATGACAAGAGAACTTTGGGATGAATTCAAGAGGAACAACATAAGATTCATCAGTGTTCCAGAAAAGCAGAAAGACAACCCTGATGAAGAAGCAAAAGTCAAAGACATCATTGCCGAGATGCACGAAGAGTGTATGCACCCAGATCCAGGAGGCCTGAAGGGTTTCAGTTAAATTCAAATAAAAATACTCCAAGATACATCATAATTAGAATAATTAGAAGGACAAAAATCACAGATAGAGATAGAATACTGAAAGCAGCAAAAGCAGAGATTATATATAAAGGATAGTCCTTAAGATTTACAGCAGACTTGCCAGGCCAGAAACCCTCTGGCCTGAAGACAGTGGTGGGATATAGCGAAAAAACTCAATGAAATGAATGCATCACTAAGAATCCTTTGCCCAGCTAGATTCTCATTCAGATTTGAAGGAATAATACACAACTTCACAGATAAACAACTCAGGAACTTCAATACCACTGTTACAAGAACTAAGCAGGATACTTTAAGACAAGACAGGCCCCTCAAACATGTAGAATTCCTACAGAAAGATGGCATGTTACTCTAACAACAATTTATCTCAATATCAATGGGCTAAATGCACCAATTAAGAGACACAGGATGGCAGAACAGATTAGAAAATTGAACCCAACACTCTGCTGTCCTCAAGAAACACATTTGGATAGACAGAGCAAACACAGACTCAAAATTAAAGGTTTGAAAACAATTTCTCAAGCAAACAACCCTCTCAAAAAGGCTGGAGTGGCCACACTAGTATCAGAGAACACAGATTTCAGGCTGAAAAAGGCTGTAAGAGAAAGCTTGGTCATTTCTAAATGATCAAGAGAAATATACAACAGGAAGAATGCACACACCTAAATGTATATGCACCTAATGAGGGACCAGCAAAATACTTAAAACAACTAAAAGATGAAGAAAAACATTGACAGCAACACAACAGTAGTTGGATATTTCAACACTGCTTTGTAACCCCTTCATAGATCAACTAGATTAAAGATCAACAAGGAAATACTTTTTTGAGGGAAGAAATGTAACAGAGGGTGTGTGTGTGTGTGTGTGTGTGTGTGTGTGTGTGTGTAAAATACACAGTCTTTCATCCTCAAAGGCCAAATATACGTTCTCCTCCAATGCAGACCACAAAATGCTGACACAAAACATACCTCCACAAAGTCAAGAGCAAAGAAATCATATCAACTATCTTCTCAGACCATGATGTAATGAAAGTAGAAGTTAGTCACAAACTGAAATGGAGAAACAATTCTCCATTGTTTGGAGATTAAATCTCTGCCATGCAATGAACATTTCATTATGTACAAAGAAAGAACCCAGAGAAGTAACTTGACTACATAACTTAAGAAACTGGAGAATGACCAACAAAAGGAGCCCAAACCAGGCAGGATTAAAGAAATAATAAAACTTAAAACAATACAACATCGGTGAAACCAAAAGCTGGTTCTTTGAAAAATAAACAAGATAAATAAACTGCTAACAAGACTCACACAACAGACACCAAAGAAATTCAAAGGATCATCAAAAATTACTTTGAGAATTTTTTTTTTTGCTTTTTGGGTCTAACCCAGCAATGCACAGGGGTTACTCCTGGCTCTGCACTCAGAAATTACTCCTAGCAGTACTCAGGGGACCATATGGGATGCTGGGAATTGAACCTGGGTTGACCGCGTGCAAGGCAAACACCCTACCCGCTGTGCTATTGCTCCAGCTCCCTACTCTGGGAAGCTGAGGAGAGAAAAGGAGAGAACCTAGAAGAAATGCCACAAAAGGAGAGAACCTAGAAGAAATGGAAAAATTCCTGGACTCATAAACGCATAAGGCTGAACCAAGATGATTTGGAATACCTGAACAGACCTATCACTATTGAGGAAACTGAAATAGTAATCAAAAGTTTTCCCAAAAATAAAAGGCCAGGCCCAGATGGATACACTAGTGAATTCTTTCAAACCTTTAAAGTGAACCTATACTTCCAATCCTTTTTAGGCTTTTCTGGGAAACTGAAGAAACATAAACATTCCCAATTTCTATGAAATAACATCACCACCCTGAAACAAAAAAGCAGAAAGAGACACCAAAAAAACAAAAAGAATTACAAGCCCATATCCTTGATGAACACAGATGCAAAGGTCCTCAACAAAATTCTAGCAAATAGAATCCAACAATTCATCAAAAAGATTGTATACAATGACCAAGTAGAATTCATCCCGGGAATGCAAGGATGGTGTAATATACACAAGTTAATCAACATACTATACCATATCTATAAAAAAAAACATATGGCCATATCAATAGTTGCAGAGACAACATTTGACAAGATCCAGCACCCATTCATGATAAAAACTCAATAAAAAGGAAACTGAAAGAACGTTCCTCAATATAGTCAAAGCCATTAATTACAAACACACCGCAAATATACTAAACTGAAGAAAAACTAAAAGACTTTCCTCTAAAATCAAACACAAGATAAGGTTGTCCACTCTCCCCAGTTCTACTCAATAAAGTACTGGAAATACTTATGAGAGCAATTAGGCAAGAAGACATCAATGACATCCAGATAGGAGAGGAAGAAGTCAAGCTCTCAATATTTGCAGATGACACAAGACTATACTCGGAAAATCCTAAGGACTCTACAAAAAAGCTCCTAGAAACAATGTATTTGTATAGTAAAATGGCAGGTCATAAAATCAATACCCAAAAGACAAACAATCCATTTACAATTGTGCCTCAGAAAATCAAGTACTTTGGAATAAGATTAACTAAAGAGGTAGAAGACCTATACAAATAAAAATTACAAAACACTACTTTAAGAAATAATAGAAGATGTGAGGAAATGGAAATTTCATGTCCCCTGCTCACAAATTGGGAGGATTAATATCATCAAAACAGCAATACTCTGGGGGTATGGTGCCGCCAGCAGGTCAATATGTACCTTTGAGGCAAGTGCATCAGCAGCCTGATGGCACCGTCAGACTTCAGATACCCCAAAACTGCTGCTGTGCCTTTGGCCAGACCCCAAAAACTTGGGGCAAAGTTTACCAAGAAAGTAAATGGCCAAAAGTTAGGTATGTGGGGGACACACCCACAAACCACCTCTGGCTCAGCTATGTAATTGGAGGCATGGCCTCTCTGGTTCCTACTCAAACTGCTTAACGGCCATGATCCCAGAGACTCAGAAACGAATCTCGGAACCCAAAGGCTTTTGACAGAAATGCATCCTGTTTCTGCAGTAGGTTACTTGGGCTGGGCCACTCCACGTGGGAATAGGTTTTGTGCCCTGGCCTGTTCCCCTTGCCGGCCCGGTGATCGTCCAGGCCACTGGAAAGTCAGGTTTGGGCCTGCAGTGATGAGACATTCAGGGCCTCACCAGATGGGGGTGGAACTGGCCCTTTCCTCCCCATCCCAATGAGACCTCGAGTCACCACCTACAAACAGCCTCTCTGGCTCCTGATCAAGCTGATTAATGGCCATGATCCCAGAGACTCAGAAACAAATCTCGAAACCCAGAGGCTTCTGGCAGAAATGCATCTGGACCGCATACATAGCCATGGCTCCAGAGGCAAAAGGACTTAATCTAGAACCCAGCAGCTTGCAGCAGAAAAGTGAATGGACCATGCGTTAAATTACAGAGCCATGCCTCCCCGGGAGGGAAAGGGTGTTGCTCCCTTCTGCCTTTCTCCTCCCCCCAGCAGCAACGTGGCCACTGCCTCAGAGCTTACTGGAAAGCCAGGTATGAGCCGGTGGTGACAGGGCAACTGCAGTCTCATGGGACGGGGAACAGTACCGGCTCATCCTTCACGCCCTACCGAGGTCCTGAGTTGCCCCCCACGAGCGGCTCTTCAGCACAGCCATAACACCAGATGCACAGAAACCAATCTCGTAATTATCTGGCTCTTTGCAAAAATCCAAAATTGCACGGCAGCAATAGTGGCTGTGCAACATTATATGATTCTCATAACCAGCTACAGAAAACAAAGTATTTCACAATGCCTTTTCGGCAATTCTGATTGTTGGGGGGGAAATTCTAAACAATAATGGTGCATCTTTTGTTGAAATAATGAATTTAATCAATGTAGAGAAGAGTTAAGTGGAAATTATCTGCCTCACAGGCATTGGGAGGGGTGGGAGCGGGGATATATTGGGGTTCTTGGTGGGGAAAATGAGTACTGGTGAAGGAGAGGTGTTTGATCATTGTGTGACCAAGACTCAAACCTGAAAGCTTAGTAACTTCTCCCACAGTGATTCAATAAATAAATATAAGATGAAAATAAATAAAACTATAAAAGAAAAAAAAAGTAAGGTGGTTTTCATGCCCAATTCAATTAGCTAATCAGTGGCTGAATAAATAGCAGTACTCCTACATAAAAAAAAAAGCACTACTCCCCCAAAGCACTGTACAGATTCACTGCAGTCCCTATAAGAATACCCATATAATTTTAAAAAGAAATAGATCAAACCTTAAATTGGCATTCGCCTTACAAGCGGCCAACATGGCCAACCCGAGTTCGATTCCTCCACCCCTCTCGGAGAGCCCAGCAAGCTACCGAGAGTATTTGATATGCCAAACACAGTAACAACAAAGTCTCCAATGGAGACATTACTGGGCCCGCTCGAGCAAATCGACGATCAACAGGAGGGCCTTTACTTTACTTTTTAAATTCACATAGAACAATAAATCACTTCAAGACCTAAAGCAATCCTTGGGGGGAAAGATGGTAGGCATTACTTTCTCCAAATTCAAACTGTACTACAAAGTGGTAATAATTAAAACAGCTTGAGCCTGGTACTAGAAAAAAGACCCTTACATCAATGGAATAGACTTAAACATCCTGAAATAGACCTTCAGCGATACAATCAGTGAATCTTCAATAAGTAAGTAAGTAAGTAAAGGCCCTCCCGTTGATCGTCGATTTGCTCGAGCGGGTCCAGTAACGTCTCCATTGGAGACTTTGTTGTTACTGTATCTGGCATATCGAATACTCTCGGTAGCTTGCCGGGCTCTCCGAGAGGGGCGGAGGAATCGAACTCGGGTCGGCCATGTTGGCTGCGTGCAAGGCAGACGCCCTACCCGCTGTGCTATAGCAAAAAACATAAATTGGAGAAAGGAAAACCTTTTCAATAACTGCTGCTGCTGCTGCTGGAAAAATGGGTTACATGCAAAGAATTAATTCAGACTTCTTTCTAATGCCATACACAAAAGTCAAATAAAAATTAATTAAGAATCTTGATATCAGACCTGAATTCATAAAGTACACCGAGGGATGTAGGATTAAAAGGAAAATATGACTCTAGACACTCTCGGGCTTCAGGACGAGATTCTTGAGTCTTCAAAAATAAACACCCAGGAAAAACTTAGCCCAGGGTACTTCAGATGCATTATAAGGCCTCAAAAAGAGGTCATGGTGGCAAAGTATCACCCATACTGTTGGCAGCGCTGGTGCAGCCTTACCTATCATGTCTATTTTATTGATTGTAGGATTCTACTTCTTGTGGGAAAGACTAGCTAATGCTGAGGGCATGGCCCATCAAGCCTATTTCAGTTTTTTTGTGGTTTGCAAACAGAACAGGGGGAGGTGTGAGATGACAGTTCCAAGCATTTTAGGCTTAATATTGGGTTTTCCTTTCGCCCCCCCACAGGGAGCTTTGGTTAACTGAATTACACCTACCACAGTGGTCCTGAGGCACACCTAATTCCATTGGGGCACTTCCAATCCTCCATATTTATCTTTACCCTCTCCCTTGTGCTTTTTCTTCCCTAACTGTTAATCACAAATATCTCCAAATCAGACACTAACTTACAAAGTCAAACTTTCTGATGGCTCTGGATTTTGTATATATGTGAAATACTGCCTTTCTCTTTATGTCCTTTGCATTGTTTTATTTTAGAGCAACCTCCTTTTTGTATAGACACAGGAAGACAGTACATGCTATACTTTTGTAATATGGAAGTTAACTGAATCCAAATAATATTTACTCTAAAGCATCTGTCATATTTACTTGATTTAAGCCTCAGTTGCCCTTAGATTAACCTTAGACCTTTACACTCCAAAAGGTGGGTCCCAGCGAGGAACTTGGATGGACACAGGGCAAGTGGACGCTACTCTGGCTTTAACATGGGACAGCCTAAGCACCATAAGAAGTATAATAAGTTTAAAGCATGGTTGTGGAACAAACTCTAACATTACCCCAAAAGAAGTAACTAAATAAGGACCCTGTTGAGGTTGGAAAAACTAACCTGGCCTGAGGACTATAGTCTGGGAAATATAGCGAGATGTCCCCAGGAAAAGCCACCCTTTACCATGAGTCCAGAGAGATCATTTAAGCTAATCTAAGGTATAGATAAAAGTCTATATCTCTTACTGTGTTTATACAAAATGACCAGAATTATTATTAAGAAGTAAATTTAATATAGTTTGCTGCAGGTTGACTTTAGGTTGACCTTGCGACCACTCACTACTTTCAGCGATGGCACAGTGGGTAGGGCGTTCACCTTACAAGCGGCCAACATGGCCGACCTGAGTTCGATTCCTCCGCCCCTCTCGGAGAGCCCGGCAAGCTACCGAGAGTATTCGATATGCCAGACACAGTAACAACAAAGTCTCCAATGGAGACGTTACTGGGCCCGCTCGAGCAAATTGACGATCGACGGGAGGGCCTTTACCTTTTTAAATTTAATATGACTGTTTAAATGGATTACCAGTAAAGGAAAGTAGAAAGCAATATGCCCTCAGCTTGTATTCTGCTTTTGGTTGAATCGCCTAGAAGGAATCTAGAGCACTGGAGTCCCTAGATGAAATTCAGTACTTGAGTGGGTCTCCTAGAAGAATTTCCCCTGAAGGGGGCTTTACATGTGTTCATTGTTTATGTTAATGTTCAACCACAACTATGTGTACTTGTTGCTCCCCAACCCTTTATGATTTCTCTATAATAATCCTGATGGATTTGAATTAAGTGCCATTCATTCCCTGTCTGTGGCCTCATTCCTTTGTTCAATCACCATAGGGATAGCCATCAACCCCAAATGCACCAGGGGAACAGGACAATGACAATGTCTCTGACAGTGACAGAATTCTTCATGACATTGAAGCCAATGGCATCTCAAAGGATGAAAGACTACTGACCAAACAAGCGGAAGCAAAGATAAATAAAATGAGACCAAATCAAAAATCTTCTGCACTTCAAAGGAAATGATGTCCAGAATAGAAAGACAGCTCATAGGATGGGAAAAATTATTTACCCTACACTCATCTGATAAGGGATTAAGATTAATATCCAAGATACATAAGGCACTAGCAAACTTTATAAGAAAAAAAAAGTCATGCAACTCCATCAAAATATGGGGAAAAGAGAGGAACAGAAACTTCCTCAATGAAGAAATACAAGTGGCCAAAAAGCACATGAAAAAGTGGCCTACAGGGGCCGGAAAGATAGCACAACAGGCAGGGCACTTGCCTTGCACATGGATGACCCAGGTTTGATTCCCAGCATCCCATATGGTCCCCTGAGCACTGCCAGGAGTAATTCCTGAGTGCAGAGCCAGGAGTAACCCTTGTGCACTGCTGGATGTGACCTCCCCCCAACCCCCCCCCCCCCAAAAAGTGGCCTACATTACTGATTATCAGGGAGATGCAAATCAAAACAACAAACAACAATGAACTATCATCTCACACCACAGAGACTGGCACACATCAAAGACTACAACTAGCGCTGGTGTGGATGTGAAGGGAAAGGGACTCTCATTCACTGCTGGTGGGAAAGCCAATCGGTCCATACTTTTGGAAAATAATATGAACATTCCTCTAAAAACTAATAATTGAGCTTCTATACAACCCAGAAATACTGTTCCTGGGAATATATGCTAGTGACCCAAACACACAATGCAGAAAAGCCATCTACATTCCTATATTCATTGCAGCACTATTCACAATCAAAATCTAGAAACAACCCAAGTGCCCGAGAACAGATGAGTGAATAAATAAACTATGGTACGTCCACATGATAGAACACTACACAGCTAAGAAAAAGGAAGTTGTGGAATTTTCTTATACATGTATGGACATGGAGAGTATCATGCTGAGTGAAATGAGTCAGAGGGAGAGGGACAAACATAGAATGATTGCACTCATGTGTGTGATTAAAAAAAAAAACAGAAATGTAGAATGTGAATAATACCCAAAGATATTAGAAACAAGGACCAAGAGGACTGGCCATGGTAGGAAGCTTGTCACAAAAGAAGGGAGAGTGTGGCTGTAATAGAGAAGGGAACACTATGACAACAATAGTTGGAAATGATCCCTCTAAACAAAAACTGAGCGTGGAAAGAAGGTAAAGTGATATGCATGATACTCTCCCGATAACAATACTGCAAACCACAGTGCCTAAAAGGAAAATAACAAAGAGAGAAAGAGAAGAAAATTGTCATGGAGAGAGACTGTAGGGGGAGTGTAGGGACAGAAGAGTGGGGGATGAGTAGGAGGAAACTGGGGACATTGGTGGTGGGAAATGTGTACTGGTGAAGGGACGGGTGTTCAAACATTGTATGACAAACTCAACCATGAACAAATTTGTAACTGTGTATCTCACGGCGACTCAATAATTTTTTTAAAAGGAGTTTGAAACTACTGCCTAAAAAAATTCAGAATCTTGTTTTCTTTTCAGATGCTCACTAGCTTATTTTGATCAATATTCATTTAATTTCACACTCACATATTCTATTTCTGAATAGTTCTGTTTACAAATCTACTAGAACAATTTATTCTGCAGATAACAATGGCTAAAAAGCAAAGAATTAGTACTGTATTAAATTCACTGGGTCGTTGGTTTCCTAGCTTGATGCCATGCTGTGAAGTGCTGGGTCTCCTGATAATTACAAGTTATTATTCCATCAAGTACAATACTATTGATTCTAGCAAAGACAAGAAACAATTGTTTATGTGGCCCAAGGGAGCAGAAAGAAAAAATGAGACCGCCTCTTCATCCTGCCGTACTCACTACTTTAAATAGGAAGAAATGAAAGAAGGGATCCCCCAAAAAGTTAATTAGATTAAAACCACAGAGAGAACCAAGAATGCTATTAGCATGTAGTTTTGGACGGGATACAGACTGCAGTAGGATGCTTTGGGTTTAGATCTCAGCTCTGATACTAGTTATATGTTTGGTGCAACATTAATCCGTTTGGATTTTAAAGCTTTAAAACTGTTCCACTAAAAGAAATAATTTATCCAGCACATAGTATCAGTTGTAGGAATTAAGCGTAAAATTTTATAATATAGGCAATGTACCCAAGATATGAAGTGAAAAGGGAAAAAAATGCAGTTAAGCTGAGAGTGAGTAAAGAGAGAAATCTGAAAAGATGGCAGACTTGTTGTCCCGAAAATCTTTTTTCTTGCTGTATAAGCATAAGGAGCTTTTATAAAGAAAAAAAAAAGCACATTCTACTTTCTTTTCATCCCTAGAAAGGGATGGGTTGCAGAGTGATCAATAAATACCTTTGTGGGTTGATCCCCTGAGCCATAGTCCTTTTTATCTACAAATCTAAGCCAAAGGTTTTGAAGTAAGGATTTAACCTGTCCTTATTTTAGGCTTTTGGGGAAAGAATAAAGTGAAGACAACAGTCCCTGACCCAGGTCCAGAAGAGTTCCCTGGTTTGAATTTTTTGGGGTTTTGTTTTTGTGCCACAGCCATCTGTGCTCAGGAAATACTTCTGACAGGGCTGAGGCAATATGATATGAGGGATCAAACACAGGTGAATTGCATGCAAGGCAAGCACTCCACCCCACTGAACTATTTC
This sequence comes from Sorex fumeus, assembly GCF_029834395.1. Lineage (NCBI taxonomy): Eukaryota > Metazoa > Chordata > Mammalia > Eulipotyphla > Soricidae > Sorex > Sorex fumeus. The sequence goes on along the minus strand of NW_026606129.1, from coordinate 46,039,919 downwards.
TTTAGTCCCTGGTTTCTAAATAATTGAATTCAGCTCTTAATTCATTTGGGCCAGTATTAGATCCACTATATATGATAACTCAACTTCAGCATATTTCAGAACTGCTGAAGAAAGTCTAATGTATTAGTACAGATTATATAGCACTCGCATTGTGCTTTCAGATCATCTTCCTCAATGAGGCTAATTTGAAAGTTTAACCAATATCACTCATGACACATTTCCAAATTCATTAGCAGTGTTAGTGAATTCTAACATGTTCCTAGTTCTTTGGATTTCATTGTATTTATTTTTGTTTATTTATTTTTTAAAGTTTGGGTTTTATTTTATTTATTTATTTTTGCTTTTTGGGGCACACCCAGCGATGCACAGGGGTCATTCGTGGTCTGCACTCAGGAATTATCCCTGGCAGTGCTCAGGGAACCATATGGAATGCTGGGAATCGAACCTGGGTCGGCTGTGTGCAAGACAAATGCCCTACCCGCTGTGCTACTGCTCCAGCCCCTGGATTTTAATAATGAACTTTCCTCTCTGTGGAGATTGACAGTAAGTATCCTATCATAATTTAAAACCTTACAAATTCTCCCTAATTAGATCTGAGACTACATCCAAGAATGACAGAGACTTAAGGAGAGCAGGTGGGGTGGGACTAGAGATATGGCCCTAAGAAAAGAAATAATCCCCTATAGAATATCACAAGGGTAGATGGTGCCTGATAACCTGGATAACCTAGGCCTTGACCTAGGCCTTATCTTGATCTGGACACAAAATAACCATTTTAGCATCCTCTCCCTCCTGTTCTAATGAACAATATCCTTGGAACACAATAAAGAAATGCTGTTAAAAGCACATAAAAGGGGAAATGTTTCTGACTTTCTTAAATCCTTCTTTAGGAAACCACTCCCATAAAAAGGAAGGAGATTTTCTGCCTTCCAGTCCCTTTCCTTTAACAAAGTCTTTTTTGAAATCATTTGACCTCTAGACCCTTGCTTTCAATTCTGACTGCTTAAGGACAAAAACCGGAGCACCTGAGCCCCCTATAACACTACCAATACTATCAATTCAGGTTTATTTACATATAGAGGCAGTTCTGAGTTTCTAACAATATTTGGGCCTAGCTCTCCTATGTTCTATTTCTATACTTGTACAAACTATAGTAGCCCATTCTTCTAGGCTTCAGCCTCTTAGACTCTTAAGAGTGAAGAAGGAATATATAAACTAGTCAACCAAAAGTAAAAGAAACTTCCAGAGAAACAGTACAGAGGGTTGTGCACCTGACTTGCATGTGGCTGACTGGGTTCTCTCCCTAGCACAGCATATAGTCTCCACCCTTCCAGGAGTGATCCCTGAGCTCAGAACCAGGAATAAGTCCTGAGCACTGCCAAATGTGGTCGATAAACTGAAAATAATAATAGTAACAAGAATAAAAAATTTTAAAGGAAGAAAATTTCTAATTATCTGAAAACAGAACTTCAGACACAGATAAAAATGAAGTAAAAAAATGTATAATCGGGGCTGGAGAGATAGTACAGCGGGTAGGGCTTTTGCCTTGCACACAGCTGACCCAGGTATGTTTCCCATCATCCCATATGGTCCCCCAACACTGCCAGGAGTGATTTCTGAGTGCATGAGCCAGGAGTAACCCCTGTGCATCGCCAGGTGTGACCCAAAAAGCAAAAAAAATAATCATTATGTCTGAAAATAAAATGAAGTTTAAAGACAACACTAGAAAATTTAAAATAAATTTGATAACTACAAATTAAAATGGCTCCCCTTGTCAAGGAAAGATGGATATGCAATTAACAATCCCAAAACAAAAGGTGTAAATGGCTGAAACAGTAATTTTGAGAGGGGCATTAAAAAATCAGTTTAACCTCAGTAAAAAAGCAAGGAGGGACAAGACTATATAGTTGTGAGGAGATAAACACAGACAAAAGATTTTATATTTAATTAGCTCTAAGACAACACTCTTTCTTATGTAGCCATATTCTTAGAGAACATAATAATCAAACCCTTTTTCAAAAAATAAAATTGTTCTAAAATCTTGCCAATTGAAAAATGAACCACAACCAGTGCTGGTGCGGATGTGGCGAGAAAGGGACCCTCCTTCACTGCTGGTGGGAATGCTGACTGGTTCAGGCCTTTTGAAAAACAATATGGACGATTCTCAAAAAATTAGAAATTGAGCTCCCATTTGACCCAGCAATACCACTCCTGGGAATATATACCAGAGAGGCAAAAAAGTATAGTCAAAATGACATCTGCACTTGTTTGTTCATTGCAGCACTCTTTACAATAGCCAGAATCTGGAAAAAACCTGAGTGCCCGAGAACAGATGACTGGTTAGAGAAACTTTGGTACATCTACACAATGGAGTACTATGTAGCTGTTAGAAAAGATGAAGTCATGAAATTTACATACATGTGGTACTACACGGAAAGTATCATGCTAAGCGAAATGAGTCAGAAAGAGAGGGATAAAAATAGAAAGATTGCATTTATCTGGGGAACATAGAGTAACAAAATAGGAGACTAACACCCAAGAATAGCCAAGATAAGTACCAGGAGGTTTACTCCATGGCTTGGAGGCCAGCCACACATGCTAGGGGAAAAGGCAGCTCAGATAGAGAAGGGAGCACCAAATAAAGGGTGTTGGGAGGATCCTCCCTGGATGGAAGAAACATGCTGAAAGTAGACTATAGACCGAACATGACTGCCACTCAATGCCTCTCCTGCAAACCACAGCACCCAAAAGGAGAGAGAGAACAAAAGGGAATGTCCCCCCATAGAGGCAGGGTGGGATGGGGGGTTGGGGGGTAGGAAGGATACTAGGATCTGTGGTGGTGGAAAATGGGCACTGGTGGAGGGATGGGTACTTGATCATTGTATAATTGAAACCCAAGCACAAAAATTTTTAAGTCTACAACTGTACCTCATGGTGTTTCACTAATAAAAATTTTTAAAAAATGAACCAAATAAGAGGAAAGTAAAGAGAACTAAATCAGCTTAAATACAGACCGGTCTTTGCTGCTATCTCAACTTTAAGCATAAGTTTCAGAAGTGATGATAATGAAACTTAAATGTTTAAGTAATTTTATCAAGAGAATCTTTTAGGAACTAATTTCTTATAGTAAAGAAATATGCTGAGTCAGCAGTTCCCTTATTTTTCACTTCAATTCTCCTACTCCCTGGCTAAGAATAATAATTTAATGTTTTAACTAAAATATGGCATGATATGGTTTTTCTAAAATTATATTCATGTATCCATTTAGGAAAATATTTGGAATGGGGCATACAAATTCTTAGCAACTGATTTGTTATTTGTGATTATGGACTTCCCCCTTTCAATGGAATAAACACAGTATTACTCCAAAAAATAAACTTGCCCAATTCACATTTATTTCTAGCTTTGATGATAGTATACCATCAACACTTTGTCAGTAAACAAATGCTTGCTCTTGAATTTAGAATTTGCTCTAATTTACCTTTATATTCCTCAAAGGAAAAGCATCAGCAACTACCTTCTATGGAGTTCTAGCTACTTATTCTCTCTGTATCATGCTAAATATTACCCAACAATTCTTAGATTTAATCCTTACAACCCTCACAAGAACATTCTTTCTTTACAGGTAAGAATATAAGTTGTAAAAATTGTGCGTATTAGGTGGCAGTAAGATTTGAAATTTAGGTCAGACTATAAAAGTCTGTTTTTTTCCCTTTCTTTCTGTTTTTGTTTTGGGGCTACCAGGGCTCAGCTGTCCAGATCTGGCAGTGCTGGGGGACCATAAGCAGGACTTATGTAGGACTATAGGACTGGAGTCCACATGCTAGGCAAGTACTATCTCTCTGACTCCCAGATCTAGATTTAAATCTAGATTATTATTGGCAATGGAACCTTGGGAAAGTGACAGAAGTCCTCTTCACTTTTTTTTATATCTTCAAAATGGACAGCTTGCCATCCTACTTAATTAGTTATATTGTTAAATAAAGAAAACTGTAGCTTTTCCCTTGATCACACTGAAGGAATTCTATTTGGTAGGAAGTTATAAATTCTTCTTATACCAAGAACATCAGGAATAATGAAACTAAAATTTATAAATACCAGAGAATTTAAATGTCATTAAGTTTGTGAATTATTCCAATATTAAAGTATTATATAAATATGAACTGGAGCTGGAAGAACTATAGAAATTTTGTGAAATTTGTAAATAAAGTTGGGACGATCAGAATAGATCGAGTTTCTGAGCATGGGATTAATATATGATTCCATTTATAGCTGTCCTAGGCAAAGTTCCCCTATTTGGGAGCAAAAGTAATTGAAAATCATCACCTTAAAATTAAAAGTAAAGCCCTCACACACATACAAAAAAAATGCATGCTGCTTTTCTCTTAAAATTAGTTTTAGATTCTACTCTCAAGATCTAATTACTTCAAATAAACTTTTCCAAGGCTTCTCTGTTCTTTGAAAAAATAAGTATGTAATGAGAAAGCCATAGAAAATGTGTTAAAATATGTGGCACTGTTTTTAATAACTTGGCTGAAACATAACTGTATAGTTATAATTAAAAACAAAAATAAATATGAGTTATAAAAGAAGCAATGCCATTAACTTAAAAGGATTCCTTATAAACTATTTAAAAATTTGAACATCTTATTTGCTTCATTAATATTCAAGACATGTACATCTATACATACTATAAATTGCTAATTTCAACTCTAAATTTAGTATGACATTTATAGGTCTTACATGCAATATGCTGTTAACACTTAACTGAAATTTTTAAAATGGAGCTTCAATGATCACTAAATGAATCAGTGACACTTAAGGAAGGAAAGTGTTTTTGAAACCCCCAAAATATCTAAACCAAAAAGGTATTCTTGAACATGCATACCTTAAGTCATCATTTGGCTCTTTTTTTCCTGGAAGTTCCATGCGCTTGGAGTTTGCTGAGTGATGCTTTTTAGCAACATTGGGTTCGTGGTTTATCATGGGGGCCTCTGAAGTAAGTGAGAGTTCCCCTTCCATAGAGACTCCAAAGAGGTCTGGGTCATCTTGAATAACATCAATTAAGAGGACATCATCTTCATATGCTTTAAGAATATCTGGAAATTCCACTTTAATTTCTGAAAAGTTCTGAGTCAGTGTTCTACCACTAACTTCAGAGGAAACTGGTTCAAATGTTTCTTGTTCATCAGAGCAGAAGGAAGAATGCTTCTCTGTACACCCGGGATTATAAGAGAAAGTATTATTTTCAACTGTCAAAGAAACAGCTTCCTTATGAGAAATAATACTGCCTGGTTCAAAGATTTGATTAGAGGAATTATCATTGCTTTGCTTTAAAAAGCTTGGGGAAATACCATAAGAATTCTTACTATAGTATGAGTCAGAACAAACTTGCATTGGAGTTAAACTATTTTGTATGCTCAAAGATTTAGATCCTGAAGATACTGTAGAAACATTTTCTTTATTTCTACTCTGTCTGACCTCTGCTCCAGATAAATTATCAAGAAGCTCTAGGGGACTACATGCTTCTCTCCCTGATGACTTGGCATTTACTTCTTTTCTCTTTTCTGTCTTATTCTTAAGTAGAGGAATTTTAAAATTAGTCAGACGTCCGGTATTCAGTATCTTAACCAAATCTGGAACAAGTGTTTGCTTAGCAACGCACGTTTTTCGATTTATAGTTTTGCCTGTAGAGTTATTAGCTTCCTGGACATCTTGGGAAGTCAAATGAAGTTTTGTTAAATTCACCCTATCTTTTTTTCTACTTCCTGTTAAGCTCTGAGTTACACTAAACTGATTATCTTGAGTAGGTCGTACCTCTGACCTGCCTCTATTCTGTTCCTCTGAGATCATCTTTTTATTGTCATTATTTATAGGCTCCTTTGTATTAATTACAGTGGGTTTAACTGCAGAAACTGAAGACAAGGAATTTAAATCAGAATCTAATTTTTCTGTACTCATAGATTCACTGTTTGTTTCAACTATAGAAGTTTGTAACAATGATTTGGATTCAGTTACAAGAGTTTGATTCATTTGGTGTTTAAGAAAATCATCCTGCTTTAAACTTTTCTGAAAGCAATTTGATTCTGGCAAGGAAGCCTTTTTCCAACAATGGGCAGTTACTCTAGCACATGAATAAAAAGGCCAAATTCTTTTACCAGTCATTGGTATTGTTCTGCGACAGCTTAACTTCAATTCTTCAGCTTCAATTCTCACATCTTCCCGTGAAGATCTCTTTTCACCAGGATGGTAATCACTGGGTAATTTCATTATTGAGCTTTTCATTGACTGAAAATACTCTTCTGGTTCCATGCTTATGCAGTCTTTGGACTCTAAGGCATCCTTTGATTCTTCTTTCAAGACTGGCCCAAGGGTCTTCTGAAATGTAGCATTTATATGATGTTCAGGACTTGTTTTGTTTTCTCTTATTTCTGTAAGATTTACTAAATGATCCATTTGAGGGAATGTATTATGGTTTAATTTTCTCAAAACTTTTAAAGGACTTTTTTTATCTTCTAAAATTTTTGCTTCTGTACATTCTACATCTGCTTTATTTTCAGGTAATGCCAATTCTGACTTGTTATACACATTAGGCAAGTTCATCTCAGCAACTATTTCATTTCCTTTTTCAGACAATTTCCTTTTCCTAGATTTACTCCAAACACTGCTTTCCTCTACTGGATATTCATTTTTTTCACTTTGAAGGCAGGAAAGCAAGCCATTGTTTTTACTTTGATATAAATCAGTTTCTTCAGCCAGTGACTTATGTACTCCCAATAAGTTTTCTTCAATTTTAATAGGGTGAGAAATATTATTTGTGTTACTCTTATCTGCAGGACTCCTAAGATTTTCTTCCTTTAACTTCAAGTTTTCTGGTACTTGCATGCATCTATTATCAGGCTTGTATGCAAGACTGCTTTCATCATTAGAATCCTTGGATTGGGGAAAACTGTAATCACATAATTCTGAAAGAGAATAATTTTCTATTCCAGGTGACAAGTTGTTACAAGAATATTTTGGTGTATTCTTGCAAAGTTCATCTTGAAATTCAGCCTTAATATTTTGAATAGTCTTATTTTCCGTCATTTTGAGAGATTGGATTTCTAAACTTTTAGGTTTTTTAATTCGAATTCGTCTTTTAATACTGTCTACAAAACCTTCCTTATCCAAAGATTGCAAGAAAACCATATTTTGAGATTCACTGCACTCCACTGCTTGAAAAGATTCCGAACTGGTTAATGATTCCTTTCTTACCAGGTCAATCCCTGGCTGTGGATCATCACTTGAGGCTTCAGCAATTTTTCTTTTTTCCTTGGCTGATCAAAACAACAAAACATACCAGAAAAACATTTTATATTGAGAAGAAAAATACACCTTAAAAGAAAAAATTGTGAAGCCATCCACTGTTATTTCCCCGAATTGCTGCATGGAAATATGCATGTGTTTTAAAATTCAAGAATTTGTTAAGGAGCTACATATAAACACGTACATATTCTAAAATGGCTAAATTACCTTTATGAACATTATTTCATACTGGCCAAAATGGATCGCTAGTAGGAATACCTCTCATAGTAATTCTTACCAAGGGGTCCTTACTGGGCCCAGATAATTTTTTGCCTTTGTTTTTAGATCACACCTTGCGGGCGCTCAGGAATCACCCCTGACTGAGCTTGAGAGACCATATATGGTGTTGGGGATAGAACGTGGGTTGGTAGCTTGTAAGGCAAGTGCCTTACCCAGAGTACTATAGCCCCAGCCCCCGGGCAGAAGAATTTTAAGAGAATTCTCTGGTAAGAGAATTCATGGGCTTCCCCCCCCCCCCCTTTTGGTTTGTTTTTACCCCTTCCGGTCAACCTTATGCATCAGTAAAACAAACCCCCACTACTTCAAGCTCAAAGTCCTGAGACTCGGCTGAAAGCAGTCTGAGGTGCAAAAGCCTAAGGGGGATATAGCACAGAGCGCTTTCTTACTGTGTCTTCCGGAATGCAAGGGGAAATCCACCTCCTTCGCTGCTTCTAAGCCCCGCAGGTTGGACGGCTTGGAGGGGCCCGTCGGACTGCCAGGCCCGTCCAGTCGACACTTTGCAGCTTTTTCGGCGCCGGATGCCTGACTGGACTTCTCACTTTCCACCTCTTCTCTCCTGGACACCAGGGCCACCATTCTCTTTTGCCTGCCCTCCTTGCGCCCCGCGGCCTCAGGGCCAGTGCCTCCTGCCTGGCCTAGCCCTGGCCTGCGGCCCCGTTTCCTCGGGCCTCGTGCTTCACCTTCACGCCCCAGGGTTGTTGCGGGGCCAGACAGAAGCTGCGGCTGCCGCATCCGCCCAAGGCGTCCCTCCCTACCCGCTGGGGCAGACGCGACCCCTCGCAGGAGTCTACGGGCCGCGCGAAGCCTTCTCCCGCCGCCAGGCATCCACAGCCCTTCGTCTGGGCCCGAGCCGCCCACCACTGCAGCCCGAGGCCGGAAGCGGAAGTAGCATTTGAGGGGCAGCGGCAGGGGCGGGGCAATGGGGCCAATCCACCAACGGGCACCCGAGTTTCGGGCCTGCGCGTCAGGCGCCCTGAATGGCTTTCCTCCGCGTCTATGGACAGACGCCGCGAGTGGCTTTCTGCAGCCTCTGTGGTGGCGGCGTCCCACCGCAAGGCTCCTTGTCGTGGGCTGGAACCAGTCAGGGCCTCCACTCCCCAAGGTGTCCTGCACCCTTCCGAAGTACTTGAGAAGTCTAGGGTAGCCCAGTTCTGTTTCTGCTGCGTGTCTCCTGTGGTACTTTTTGGGACTGCCTTGCCTCGTGAGGGTGCCAGGGTTTGAAGCCGGATGGACTGTGTGCAAGGCAGTCACCCTATTGGCAGTACTGTCTCTCTGGCCCTAAAGACGGCAATCGTTTTTCTTCTGCTGTGTTTGGATCACACCCGGTGGTACTCACTCCTCCTGGAGGCGACCCTTTAACCCAGGTCGGTGACGTGTGTAAAGCAAGCGCCTTAGTCACTAGACGATCTTCTCGCCTCAGTTTTTGTAAGTTCTCGAGGCTTCTGTGTGCACGTGAATCGCTCCCTCCGCAGCTGAGCTAAGGGCTTGTTAGGGGAGGGGCAGGAGGCAGGGCATGTGGAAGAAGGGACCCCAACTTCACAAGTGTGCTCCAGGGGGCTGGAGGAGCTATTGTACAGCGACAGCCTGGGTCTATCCCTAAAGCTCCACCAGGGGTGATCCCTGAGCAGACAGACATGCTCTAGCACCTGAGCCACATTTCCTGCCCCATCGACCTATTTTTGTTTGTGTTACCATGTTCCTTCAGTTAAGCTTTCTCCTGCTAAGTCACATCTCACTCATATAAGGGGAACCTAGCATTTCCCAGTTCGATCATTTGCGAGCCTCCTTTATTCAGAGACTAACCCTTTTGGACATCCAAACAATGTGGTTTGCAGGATTTACTGCTATTTCTGATGCCGCCCTTGAAGGTTTCATTTTCTCACTAGTTTCTATAGGGGAAACTAGCATATTCCTGGATCTGTGTTCAGATGTCACTTCTGGCAATGCTGAGGGACTGTTTACAGTGCCAGGGTTCAAACCAGGGTCTGTTACATATAAGACAAGTGCCTTAGCTCTTGTATTGTCTCTCCAGCCCTGCACATCTCTTTTTCAGTTGTGATGCTCACTGGGGTGGAGGGGGTTGGGGGAAGAGAGGTAATATCCTTTAGTTGTAGAGCTCACATACTCTTTACTGTGGTGTGATTAGGCTGGAAATGATTGGCAGTGCGAAGGATCACACATAACAGAGCTGTCAGGGCTGCCAAGAACTGAAGCAGGGGTTGGTGCACGTGGGTGGAACTAGGGATCCAACTTAGAGTTTCATGCTTATGAAGCAAGTACTTTAACTACAGACTTAATTTTTTAAAAATCTTTTTATTTATTTATTTATTAAAATTTTTTCTTAATTTTATTGAATCACCATGAGATAATTACAAGCTTTTATGTTTGGGTTACAATCACAGAATGATCAAACACCCATCCCTCCACCAGTGCACATTCCCCACGACTAATATCCCCAGTAATTTTTTTAAAAAATCTTAATGATGAATTTTATCTCTTAATTTGCATTTCTTCAAACCTAGAAATTGTTTCTGCCTCAAAGATTAAGAGCTGTATTAAATTTATGCATTTTCTAGTTTAGTCAGGATGTCAGGAATTACCTTGTACTATCAGAGACAAATGCTTTGTTATTTAAATACCAAAGTAAAATTTCCCTCTTGAAAATAAAAAGAAATTTTACATAAATAAATTGCTTATTCCAACTATGTATAGCAGTAATTCATCTCTTTAATGCATCTGTTCTGGCAGACCAGTCAATAGACTGGTACTTATAATCAAGATGGTAGCAGAGTGGTTTTTCACCTTTTTACACCTGCAGATTACCTCTGGTCCATGGATTTTGCCCTGGGTGGAAAAGGGAGAGGCAGCCCTCAGTTTAACTCTGTGTAAAGAAAGTTTTTCCTTTCACCAATGCAATGATGATATATTTTTCATTTCATTTCATCATCCTGTTATTCGTCGATTGCCTCGAGCAGGCCCCAGTAACGTCTCTTTCATCCTAGCCCTGAGATTATATTCAAGGCTCTTTAGGAGAATGAGACCCATCATTGTTACTGGTATTTGGCATATTTGGTACGCCACGGGGAGTTTGCCAGACTCTGCCCTGTGGGCAGGCTACATTCGATAGCCTGCAAGTTTGTCCAAAGTAGGAATGAGATAATAAGATGTCATAAAAAGATGTGAGGGCGATCTGGCTGTGACATCTGTCACCCCATTGATTGCCAGGGTTGATTCGGCTGATCTGGCTGGCTAGGCGGGTGTCCCCTTCCTCCCTCACCGCTCCATGTGCATCCCTCCCGAAGCTGCGCGCTCAGTCGAAGAGGACGGCCTTCCCCGATAGAGACGGACCGGTCTTCGGTCGAGGGTATATGAGTAGCTGCGCTCCCCTGCTAGAACCTCCAAACATGATGATATATATTTTTAAAAAAAGAAATAGTGCTAGAGGGAAGAAAACCCCACCTCGGTTTTAGAACCAGCCACTGATCCTAAATATTTCACTCTAGAGGTTTCATTTCAGTTTTTTTAGAAATCGAAATAAACTTTTTATCCACTAGAGGGCCCCAGTTTTAGGACCACCAAGAATGATGCACCACTTTTTCCTCAGGCTCTGGAAACTCCATGCTCTTTAATCTTAAGAGCCTTTGATTGTGTCACCCAGTCGAAGAACTCAATTACTCAATGTAATAAGTCCAAAATGAACACAATAGAAATTTATGAGCAGAACAGGACCTTCAAAGTAGTCTAGTCTAACCTCTTTGTTTTACTACTGAGAGGCAGGAGAGGCTAAGTCATTTACAAGTACTGTGAATCAATCATTTCTTAAGTGCTTCCTCTTGGTTGCCGCTTACTTGCCTGCTCTTCCAAATGACCACTTTTCAGGAGAAAAGAAACTCTGACGTGAGAGAGAGAGAAACTGAAGCAATCACAGATAGATTTTGTTGCTTCTGCTGGTTGCCAAACACTTGTCCAGATTCTCACCTGTATGTCTATTAGGAATCTTTTATTTGTCCAGCCAAATTAGTGTCATCCGTGTTATTTTTTTTTGTCTCAAGGAGGAAAGAATATATATTTCACTATTAAGTGCTGGATAACCTCAGAAAGGAGTGGCTTATGCCAGTGATAGCATTACATGGATGCTTGCTGAAATGTTTTTATTTGAAGTATGATAGGTATGTCCAAGGGATGCCTTCAGAAGAAGCCAACCTGATATTAACTAATACTTCTAGCTTCAGACCTTGAGAAACTGTTTTTTAGTTTTACAAGTCACACAGTCTGTGGTGCTTTACTATAACAATCCTAACAAATGAACACAATCATTTCAGTGACTCATAGATATCTTAGCCAGATCAAAACAATGAAAAGTTCAGGTAAGGATGAGTTTTGTTGTGGAGCTTGGTGCATGAATAGCTTTATTCTTCTGAGTCCCATTCCTTTCCTTTTGTAGAAAGTTGTTACAAACTTAGAAAAGGTGGTTCTAGGAAACCAATTATAGAGTCTTATCTATACTCCATCCAGTTGTAGTACTAGAACTGAGGCCTAACTAATACCACACAAAGCTAAAATGAACAATGGATGGGGCCTGGTTTCCTTCTACTTCTATTCAGGAAATTCAGAAGAGGAAAGATATGACCCACTGCTTCTATATTGAGGTTAAGAAGACTGGCCAAAATGATACAACTGCATTTCTAGAATTAATCTGGACAAGAGGAAGGCATATGGTTCACTGCAGATCTGGGCCATATAGGGAAATACTTACACAGGCCATTTTGTTGCCTTCAGTATGGCCAGCTTGTAGGATGGAGTGACTTTCAGCAGGATGAAGTTGGATACTTAGGGGTTAACAGTTTCAAGGACTATGTGAAATTTGGATATCTATTGTGAGGAATGAGGGGTAACTCTGTGGAGGCCATGTGAAACAAGTTTGACTACCAGGGTCATCCCATAACCCCCTTCTCTGAGACAACTATTGAGGGAAGAAAATGAGAGAGAGACCTTGATGGCATTCAGTAAGGAAAGACGAACAGGTAGAAGGAAGAACTCTTCCTTATGAAGTTTTCCATCTTGAAGTAGAAATGAACCAAGAGAGGAGACAATGTAATGAAATGCCAACCAAGGTCAGACATCACATGCAACTGACAACCGAGGTCAGACATCACATGCAATTTCTGTAATTGAAACTGTCTATGTCCATAAGCAACAGACAGCTCTGGGTATCAGACAGTTCTAAAGCCTGCCCAAGATGTCATTCAGGCTCTGAAAAATATTACTCCTCACTTCAGGGGTCAGAGGAAGACAAAAACAAATTTTGATTTTGGTGCCAAACTTAAGTAATGCTTGCTCATTGTACAGGTTTACTTTTGTTTTGAAAATACTGTGACTTGAGTTTTATCTATGAGAGACATTTACTATCGCCCTGCCAGCCTTCCCAGAAATGGCTTGTTGCCCCTGCAGAATGCATAGATAAGGACGACATTAAGCTAATAGGGGTATTTTTCTCCGTGAGGACAGAGACTCAAATCTGTCTTTTCCAAGTTCCTCAGATCATGAAGTTTACCATTGACCCAAGAACCCTCTATGAATGTATTCATCTAGTGTTTTTTTTTAGGGGGAGTGGAGCATATTCAATCACTCTCAGGATCACTCATGGTGAAGCTCAGGGTACTACTTAGGGTGCTGGGTATTGAATCTGGATTGGCCACATTCAAGACAAACTCCTTACCTGTTGTACTATCTCTCTGGCCCTATCTAGTGCTTTCTGTGGCTAAAAACATCAGCATGTGGACATAACTGGACCTCAGGCAGTGGATGGATAGCCTCAATTTCAATAAGGTCAATTATTTCTAGAAAGTAGAAACCTTTGCTCAGGGCCCCTGGCTCTGTGGCCATGCTTTGGATTCTTACTCTCTGCTAAATCTTTTCTATTTCTCTAGCATGCATTTACATTATTATCTTGAGTTTAGCTGAAAATTATGCTTAGAGGTACTCCTGTAGATAAATCTTAAAAAATTGAGAAATGCAACACAGGAAAGTTTTGAGGACACATGTACTGCTTAAACAAAGGTTTAAGCCAATATTTTCAACTGTCAATCCTTCAGACTGGTGTTGGGCCACACAGATTTCCTGCCAGTCTGCAAAAAAGGGACTTTCCACTTAACACACACATATAAATATATAATTTATTATATTTAAATTTAATATAATTTAAATATATTTAAATATATTTAATATTTTATGACAAGGCCGCGCGTCATCTTATCATTTCATTCCTACTTTGGACAACATGGCAGGCTACCGAATGTAACCTGCCCACACGGCAGAGTCTGGCAAACTCCCCGTGATATACCCAGTATGCCAAATACCAGTAACAATGGTGGGTCTCATTCTCCTAACCCTGAAAGAGCCTTGAATATGGCACTTTTAAAAAAAAAAATCTCAGGGCTAGGAAGAAGGAGACGTCACTGGGGCCTGCTTGAGGCAATCGACGAACAACAGGATGGTCATGATCGTGATATATATATATATATATATATATATATATATATATATATATATATGCGCTCCTAAGGAGACACACTGAGGAGCTGGATGGATGGAGGAGGCGCTCCTGAGGAGACACACTGAAGACTCAAATGGATGAAGGAGGTGCTCCTGAGGAGGCTGAAGAGGAGCTTCTTTCACCAGGGTCTGCAGAGTCGAGGCAGAAAGCTCTGTTCTGTTCTTTTGAAACACTAAAGACATGGTCCAAACCAAGATCATGAAATTTGTACAAGTTTTGGTAATACTTAATATGTTAGAAGTAATTTGATTTAGTTCTCAATGAGTAGAAATTGTTCAAGGAAAGTAATTTTTTTTTGAACTTCAGGATCATTAAGTCACATTTGTTATCTCCCATGAAGAAAACCATCAGCATCCAGTATTAAAATTTTTGGGTTAAGAATCGGTAGAACTTTTCATTTTCTCTCAATCATCACCCTGTTTTACATATGGCATTATTTGTTTTGTTGACATTTAAAATGTATTAAGTGCTTATGGGCTGGAACAATAGCACAGTGGGTAGGGCATTTGCCTTGCACATGGCCAATCCAGGTTCGATTCCTCCATCCCTCTCAGAGACCCCGGCAAGCTACTGAGAGTATCCTGCCTGCATGGCAGAGCCTGGCAAGCTCCCAGTGTTGTGTGCAAAGCAAGTGCCCTAATCACTGTACTATCTCTCCAGTCCCAAATAAGTAGTTTCAAAACCTGTGACTATGTCTTGAAACTATAGAACATTGCCTACTTTTAAATTTTATGAAAACCAAGTTGTGCTCGTGTTGTGTTTTTTTTTTTAGGGGGGGGATTGGGAAGCACGCTTGGTGGTGCTCAGGTATTATTCCTTTTTCTGCACTCAGGAATCACTACTGGTGGTGCTTGGGGGAACCATACAGGATTCCAGGTATTGAACCTGGGTTGATTGTATGCAAGGCAAGCACACTTCCTGCCGTACAATGGGGGCCCTGCCCATGTACTGATGTATTCTTCTATCTGTGCCACCCAACATTAAGTGCTACATGTATCCCCGGTTCCTTTTCATTGTTCCTTTTCAATGTATGAACATACTGAATATATACATATATTATATATATAATATATATAATATATATTATATAATTATATATATATAGTTGGGTTCTAGGATTAGTTCCCATTTTGAATGATCATACACAAGATTTTTTTTTCTTTTTGGGTCACACCCAGCAATGACAGGAGTTACTCCTAGCTCTGCTCAGGAGTTACTCCTGGAGGTGCTCTGGGGACCATATGGGATGCTGGGAATTGAACCCAGGTCAGCTGTGTGCAAGGCAAACGCCCTACTCATTGTGCTGTCTCTCCAGCCCCATACACAAGATTTTGAATGTTTCTCCATATGTGTATATAAACAGTTATCTAAGGTATCATGGAATTTCTCATTATTGGGTGGGGTCCTGGAAGTTTATACTCTAGAACCGATTCATGCTAGATTCTTAAAGTAAAAATTTTAGGAGTTTTATAAGCAAATTTCCAAACTGCTATTAAATATTTCTATAACTAATATATAACTCAATTATATATTAAGATATTACTTCCTGATTATTTTTTCTGCCTTTGAGGTTACTTCTTACTACATCTGTCAGGTAGTAGTACTATAAAGTGATGTGCTACTGGGTATTCTTTCTTTTTAAAAAAACTAATTTTAATTAAAAGCAACATGATTTACAAAGTTATTATACAGTTGTTTCAAACATTATTTTTCTTTTTAAATTTTTTAAATTTATGAAGTAGTTCACAATATTTTATTACATTTAATATTTATTTATTTATGTAGGAGTACTGCTACTTATTCAGCCACTGATTAGGCTGATTGAATTGGGCATGAACTCCACCTTACTTTTTTCCCCCATTTTCTATAATTTTATTTATTGAATCACCGTGAGAGCAGTTACAAAGCTTTCAGGTTTAAGTCTCGGCCATACAATGAAACACCCATGCCTTCACCAGTGCCCATTCTCTACCCCCCAAAACCCAGTATACCCCTGTCCCACACCCTCCCCCTACCTGTGGGGCAGATGATTTCCACATTACTCTTTCTCTACTTTGATTACATTCAATATTTTGACACCAGACCCACCATTATTATTTGGGATTTTACCCCAACACTCAGATCTGCCAAAAAGGAAACAGACAATTTGTTTTCTATTTCTGGTCATGAATAACATATGATGTCGCGCAGCTGCAGTAGTGGCCACTCGATTTTGAAATTCTGAAATTTTAACAATTAAATCTGGAGGGATTTCTGCCAAAACCTGCTGGGTTCTGAGATTTGTTCCTCAGTCACTGGGATCATGGCCATTAAGCAGCTTGATCAGGAGCCAGAGAGGCCGTTCGTGGGCAGCGACTCGGGGTCTTATTGGGACAGAGAGGAAAGGGCCAGCTCCACCCCCATCCTGTGAGGCCCCACATGTCTCGTCAATGTGGGCCCAGACATGACTCTCCAGTGGCCTCTGGAGGATGACGGTTACCGGACCACCAGGGGGAACAGGCCAAGGCATGAAACCTATTCCCACCTGGGGTGGCCCGGCGCCGGTAACCTACTGCAGGGACTGGATACATTTCTGCCAAAAGGCATGGATTTCAAGATTTGTTTCTGAGTCTCTGGGATTATGGCTGTTAAGCAGTCCGATCAGGAACCAGAGAGGCCCTGCCTCCAATTATATAACTGAGCCGGAGGTGGTTTGTGGGTGTGTCTCCCACACACCTAACTTTTGGCCCTTTACTTTCTTGGTAAACTTTGCCCCAAGTTTTTGGGGTCTGGCCAAAGGCACAGCAGCAATTTTTGGGTATCTGGAAGTCTGAAGGCGCCATGAGGCTGCTGATGCACTCACCTCACAGGTACAGATTGACCTGCTGGCGGCACCATACACCCTTATTTTTTATTTCTATTTATTTATTTATTTTTGCTTTTTGGGTTACACCTGGCGATGTTCAGGGGTCACTCCTGGCTCTGCACTCAGGAATCATTCCTGGTGGTGTTCAGGGGACCATATGGGATGCTGAGAATTGAACCTAGGTCAACCGTGTGCAAGGCAAATGCCCTACCCGCTGTGCTATCGCTCCAGCCCCTACATTTAATTTTTTTTTTGTAGGAGTACTGCTATTTATTCAGCCACTGATTAGCTGATTGAATTGTGCATGAACTCCACCTTACTTTTTTTCCCCATTTTCTATAATTTTATTTATTGAATCGCCGTGAGAGCAGTTATAAAGTTTTTGTGTCTAAGTCTCGGTCATACAATGAAACACCCGTACCTTCACCAGTGCCCACCAAAAACCCTAGAATACCCCCATCCCACACCCTCCCCCACCTGTGGGGCAGATGATTTCCACATTACTCTCTCTCTACTTTGATCACATTCAATATTTCGACACCAGACCCACCATTATTATTTGAGATTTTACCCCAACACTCAGATATGCTGAAAAGGCAACAATAGACAATTTGTGTTCTATTGCTGGTTATGAATAACATATGATGTCGCGTGGCTCAGGTAGGGCCATGTGATTTTGAAATTCCGAAATTTTAACACTTAAATCTGGAGGGATTACTGCCAAAAGCCACTGGGATTCAAGATTTGCTCCTGAGTCTCTGGGATCATGGCTGTTGAGCTGCTTGATCAGGAGCCAAAGAGGCCGATTCATGGGCGATGACTTGTGGTCTCGTTGGGGTGGGGAGGACAGGCCCGGCTCCACCCCATCCCATAAAGCCCAACAAGTTTCGCACTGCGGGCCCAAGCTTGACTGTCCAATGGCCTCTGAAGGATGGTGGCCACTGAGCCGCCAGGGGGAAACAGGTGGAGGGACAGCACCCTTTCCCCCATGGGGTGGCCCGGCGACAGTAATATACTCTGGGGTCCAGATGCATTTCTGCCAAAAGCCACAGGATTTTGAGATTTGTTTCTGAGTCTCTGGGATCATGGCCATTAAGCAGCTGGATCAGGAACTAGAGAGGCCATTCGTGGGCGATGACTTGGGGTCTCGTTGGGGTGGGGAGGACAAGCCCGGCTCCACCCCCATCCCGTGAGGCCCTGTGTGTCTCATCACTGGGGGCCCAAACCTGACTATCCAGTGGCCTCTGAAGGATGGCGGCCACTGGGCCGCCAGGGGGAACAGGCCAAGGCACGAAACCTATTCCCACCTGGGTTGGCCCAGCACCCGTAACCTACTGCAGGGACCGGACACATTTCTACCTAAAGCCGCTGGTTTCCAAGATTCCTTTCTGAGTCTCTGGGATCATGGCCATCAAGCAGTTCAGTCAGGAACCAGAGAGGCCTTGCCTCCAATTATATAGCTGAGCTGGAGGTGGTTTGTGGGTGTGTTTCCCACATACCTAACTTTTGGCTGTTTACTTTCTTGGTAAACTTTGCCCCAAGTTTTTGGGGTCTGGCCAAAGGCACAGCAGCAATTTTGGGGTATCTGGAAGTCTGAAGGCGCCATCAGGCTGCTGATGCACTCGCCTCACAGGTACAGATTGACCTGCTGGCGGCACCATACCCCCACCTACATTTAATATTTAAAGACCAGCCCCACCATCATATTTCAGATGTTTCCATCCCAAACCCAAACCCCTGCCCCAAAGCAAAACTGAAATAATGTATTTCGTATTGTTTGTTATGAAAAACCACTGAAAATACTACAAAAAAGTTTCCTTAGAGGAAAGAATGTGAAGATTGTTGTACTTCACCAAGGAACCATTAAGCCCTTCTATAAGAGATCACTAACATGTTGTTAAAAGTTGAGTCTTGTGTGCATGTATTTATATATACACACATATATGTTTTATATATATGTAAAAAGAAAGTCTTTTCCTCTAAGATTGGTTTTCTCCTACTTTGAACCCCTTCAAATGTGGTTCGGTGCTCTTGGAGTATGGGTAGGGTGTGTGGTATGAAGTGTCATGCAGCCACCCTGTCCAAGTATAGGTTCACTTGTGGGTGAGTCTTGGCCCAAATGAGTGGAGAGCGGCCATGAGCATGACGGTGGTTGAGTTCTGGAGGTTTTTGGCTGTCAGCGTTGGGTCCCTTTGGATGGGTCTGGGGTCTCACATTTAGTGTTCTGACACACCAGTGTGGCCTTCCCTCTACCAATACCCCAGTTTTCCTCTCGATCCTAACCTGCCCTCTTAGGCACATAACAAATTTACTTTATATTGCTTATTCCAAAAAAAAAAACCTTTAGAAATGACTAATAGAATGATCAGAAAATAAATCAATAAGAACCAATGTGTGATTACTATAGGATTTTGACTTATGTAAATACCCGCTGCACTATGATTTGTTACAGGCATTCAATATTCCAATACCATTCCCACCACTATTAAACCTTCCCTCCATCATTGCCTCCAATTTCTCCAAAATTGTCTCCAATTTCCCCAACCACGTTAAAGCCTGCTCTCATTGCAGACCCTCAGTAATTTATTTTACACTTCTTGTTATCAATAATTTGCTAACAGAATGATCAAAAAGTTTCCTTAGAAGAAAATTAGTGTAAATTGTATCTCATCATGAGGACATTAAGTTCTTGTATGAGAATTACTAAAATGTTACAGATTAAGCCTTCTGTGTTTATGTGTGGAGCATGGCAACAGGCACCAAAGCAGATAAGATCTGTCCCTGCATAGCAGATAAGACTTGTCCCTGCTAGAGACATGATAGGGAGTATCTGGTGCATTATACAAGCACCAGGTATCCAACCTTGAGTCTCACCCAACTGCCCAAGAATTGTCACCTACACTTATCGAGTCATTTCTAACTGCAGGATCTAGCTCTAATTGAGATTGGGCTGGGGTAAAGCAGAGTTGGAAAGGTGATAGGTCAGTAATACTAAACTTTATGTGATTGGACCATCCTCTTAAGCTGAGACCTTCTATAAAATATGTGTGTATTTGGCAATAAAGTGAATGGCCATCGACTGTCTCCCAGAGTAGTTTCTCCACGCATCCATCGTCCTTTGTTTCACATCTGCCTGGACCCGGTGTGCAATGTGTCTGGGCACATTGGGGAAAAACTGTTCCCAAACATTTCTGTTTTGTCAATTAATATTGGTTGCCTTCTTTGTTATATCCCATCCAATCTGGTGTGCTACTACTGGTTTATCAGCGTGGTAGAGTTTGAGATGTCATCTGCATTTGCAGCTATGTGCTCCAGGAAGTCCAGAGTTTCTAAAGAAATGGGACAGTTGGAGTTAAGTTTTTAACTGTGTGGCAGCTTTGGGGTGTGGACATGACTTCCAGGACTTGCAGAAGTACAGGGAGGTGGGGTGAGGTAGCCCATCTGACTCTGAGAAGGCATAGAGATCTCTGTCACAAAATTCACATACCTGAATTTTTCAGATTAATGTCTGGATGAGGCTTAGTCCCGAGACAGTGAAGTCCGGCCATGGGCATGGCGGTGATTTTGGAGTGTGAAAGCAGCAGCTGCTGGGGCTCTGTTTGGATGGGCACTGGGTTGACTCACCCCACCCCACCCCCCACCTCCAGGGTGCCCTATATGTGCCAGCAACACACGGATGCCTGGAAAAATTTTTGGGTTTTGTTGATCTCTTTCAAGATTTATGAGTCTCTGGAGCAAGGCCTGTAGGAGCTTACATAGTGGTGCTGGAGTGGTTCCTGGGTATTCTTTTTAACTCCATTCAGTGGTGCTACATTAGTAGCTTATATCAGTCATGGTGGGAGTATTTAAACCATAGGAATCAGAAAACACAACAAATCGGGGCCTTCCTCTCTTAGAACTAGTTATTAAATCTAAATCTTTAACAGCTTCCATAGGATGTATGTCTTCAAATTTGTCAGGTAATTTCAAACTGTTTTCCAAAGTAGTTACACCAATTTACATTCCCACCAGCAATTTCACAGTTCATGTACATCCTTGCCAATACTTAAATTATATTCTGGTGGGCGTGTAGCAAGATCTAATTGTGGTTTTATTTTGCCTTTACCATCAACACTTGTCTTGCTTGTTGCTTACTTGGATTTTCTTTCTGTGAAGAATTTCTTCAAGTCATCTGCTCATTTTTTTCTATGATGGTGACTGTCTTTTATTGTTTGAGATCTTTTCACTGAAAAGGATATAAACCTTTCTGGGTATGTATTGTAAATAACTTTTGTGTTTTTATCCCTTTCACCAATTTTGATGGTCAAACAAAACCACATAAAATGTTGTTGAAATCATAAAAGAAATATCCTTGTATTCATTTTTCGTGGTCAACAGATCTTTTTCAATCCCTTTGCAGTCTGGCTGTGTCCTATACAGTAGCATTTTCTTCCTAGACTTAGAAAGTCATCATTTCCTTCCTTATTAAATAATTTTAACCCAAAAATGTGCCTCTGCAGTGCAATAATTTAGCTCTCTTAAAAACAAATCGCCTTGAAGATCTACAGGTCCGTCTGTTTCCTTTTTTAATTTGTAGAAATTAAGTTATTTGTCCTCTCATGCTTCCTTATAGGCTGGATTTTGACAATTAAATTCCTTTAATTTGTCATTTTCTTCTCAGTATTCTGAGATTGGATCCTATTCAGATACATTCCCCCTCAAGATAATTTCATAAGTGTTGATATATTTTTGCATTGGAAGGCATGTTTCTAGTCACTTCCATGCTATCACCAGTCTCTGATGCTCAATCACATACATATAAGGGAGTGTAAAATGCTAGCACCCAAAATCATTTATTCTTTCATATGTTGGGTATCTACCACTTTTAAATTTTTAAAAATTATTTATCATTTGAGAACTCATGGCTGCTTCTCCCAGAAGGGAGCATAAAATGAGGCTCCCGTAACCATGCCACCAGACTTCGTGCAGTTTTCACTTGGGAAACCCCAGAGTGGGGAGGGTGAGAGCCCTCCCCCACTCCCCCAAGGGACCCAGCCCCAGCAGCCAACCTCCACTACCCAACTGCCGCCACGCTCCAGGCTGCTTTCTGGACTGCGTGGCCGCAAAGCGGCTGCATGACACATCATAAGACACTTCCTACTCGTTTTCCATAATTTCCACACCATATTTAATGGGTGGAAAATTAAATATGTTTTAATTTAATTTAAACAAATCATTGAGAGAATTATATATATGCCTCTCGGAGAGCCTGGCAAGCTACCGAGAGTATCCCATCCTCACGAGCAGAGCCTGGCAACCTCCCTGTGGTGTATTCGATATGCCAAAAACAGTAACGATAACCGGTCTTCTTCCCCTGACCCTGAAAGAGCCTCCAATCATCAGGAAAGATGAGTAAGGAGAGGCTGATAAAATCTTGGGGCTGGAAGGGATAGAGACATTACTGGTGCTTGCTTGAGTAAATGGATGAATAATGGGATGACAGTGATACAGTGAATCATTTAGTTTTATTTTCATTTCATAACATATGTCACTTGTCACTTGTCATCCTGTTGATCTTCGATTTGATAGAGTGGGCACCAGTAACGTCTGCATTCATCTCTGCCACATGCTAGTGTAGCCCAATTGCATCTGCTCGCTCCAGGAACACGAAGAGCCTCAAACCATTTGTTCAGGGTTTTGACAAAGAAGTCTGACCATTTCGTAGGTGGGCGGTCACACATCCTTTTGACGTCCCGTGGAATCCAGTCGGTAACAGCTCTAGTCTAGTGGTCCTCTCTAAATCGCATTACATGTCTGGCCCATATGATTTTCGACATCTTGGCAAACAAGACAGCATCCTTGATTCTTGATCGTTTATGGAGGTCAGAACTCCGGATTCCTTCTCTCACTTAAGTGAAATGTGATATTCCAAGCATAGCTCTTTTGATTCCTCTTTGGGATACCCAAATAGCGTTCTCGTCCTGTTTTCATAGGACCCAGGCCTCTGAGGCATATGTTAGTGTAGGAAGAATGGTGGAGTCAAAAAGATGTGCCTGGAGCCGGAGTTTTTTTGTCCTCTTAACAACTTCTTCGACACTCTTGAAGGCATTCCACACCACTTTCTTCCTCCTGAGCAGTTCTGGTGCCAAATCATTCCTCAGGTTGAGTTCTCGACCCAGGTACACATAGCTGCTGCATTCGGAGATGTTCATTCTGTTGAGAGCAAATGGAATGTCAGGGACTAGTTCATTTCTCATGAACATTTGTAAAAAACTCCGACGGCTCTTCCCCTGGCCAACTAGGTTCTGGGGGGCCTGGGCTGCCCTCCCAGTTAGGTCAGCCCGGGCCCTGGGGCAAACGGCAGAGGAAGAGAGGGCCAAGCTGGTGGATTGATCAGATGAAGTTTATTCCATTTTCATCCCTGTTTACTGCAGTATCTCTCTCTCCTTCTCTTCTGGCCCCCAATCTGGAACCCCTCTTTCCTGGCTCTGGCTCTGGATCTTGATCTGATCTTCACCCCCAGCCCACTCTTACAGTCTAGTTAAATCCCCACAAGCTTGAGGGGCTGGGCTTACACATTGGTGTGGTCACAATAAATAGGGTTAAAGTTCTTTCCCTCAGGGGACGCTATGTGTAGGAAAGATTCTCTTTCAGTAGGACCATCCGATGGTGGAATCCCATGGATGTGCTTCTCCTCTCCTTGTTCAACAAACATATAAGCATTCATAATATTAATCATTTTGTATGGACACAGTAAGAGATGCATTAAGTCTATAGAATTGCTCTCCTGGGGTCATCTCAATCTCAAACCACAGTGCTCAGGCCAGATTAGTCTTTCCTATCCCTAGCAGGGTCCTAGTCTCAATGTTATTTTTGGATCATGACAGCATTTGTCATGACCAAGCTCTTAACTTATAGTTAAAAATTGTGGTGCTTTGGCCAGGCCCAGCTCGATGCCAGGGTAGCACATAGCTTACCACTTTCCCTGGTTCCATCCAGTCCCTCGTTGGGACCCTGCTTTTGGGGGCAGACGGCAGAGGAAGCGAGGGCAACTGAGAAAGCAGAGGGCAAGTTGAGAAAGCAGATGCCTGGAAATGAATAATATTCGAAGCCAATTAAATCCCATGTTACAAAAGCATAATATTAATTGTCTTCTTGTGTCCATACAAAAGGACATTGCTTTGAAGTAAACTATTAAAAAGACGTAAGGAGAAGAGAAAGGCAATATTAACTTACAATATAAGTTCAGTGTCCTAGAAAGAGCTGACATTATAAATTAACAGAAAATGATTAGGGGAATAAGTTGATTAACTGTATGGGGGAGAGAGCATAGAGAAGTCGTTACAAATAAACAAAAGAATGGGAGTGACTCGGGAGCAATGGGATGGGTGTGACCCGATAAACCTAAGCTACCTGAAGAAGGACAAAACAGTATTATCCTACAAACATTGTCTTCATGAGATTCAGCTTCAGTCTGACCTTTCCACACTCATGGTTGAAATCGTCCAGCATTTGTGCTGCTTGGCTAATGTTTGGTGTTATTAGAACAATGTCATCAGTGAAGCGGAGGTGGTATAGTTGCTGACTGTCTACCTTCACTCCCATTTCTTCCCATTTCAGTCTTTGCATGACGTTCTTGAGGGTGGCACTGAAGAGTTTCAGTGAAATGGTATCACCCTGCTGAACCCCTCTCTTTATGTCGATGATCACTTCCTTGTAGAATGGTGAAATCCTGGTGGTGAATCTGTAATACAAATTGCAGAGGATCCTGATGTATTGAGTTTGAATGCCCTATTTGGCTAGGGCTTCGATGACCACTTCAGTCTCAACAGAATCTTAGGTCTTCTTTCAATCATTGAACGTTAGACAGAGCAGCATCTTGGGCTCTCGAGAAACCTCAATGAGCTTGGTCACTGTGTGGATATGGTCAATCATGCTGAATCTTTTTTGGAACCCAGCTTGCTTGCGTGGTTGTCCTTTGTCTAGTGTTCTGCCTATTCTATTCAGGATGACTTGAGTGAACAGCTTGTAGATGACAGACAACAGACAGATGAGCCGATAGTTGTTGATGTTGTGGATGTCTCCCTTTTTGTACAACAGAATGGTCCTGCTGGTTTTCCACTGGGACAGAACCTTGCATTCAGTTAGGTAATGTGTGAAGAGCCGAGCCAGTATATTGATGAGTACTGGTGGCAGATTCTTCAGGTGTTCAGGTTTGACCTTGTCTGGAGCAGGTGCTGTACACTTCTTTGCCAATTAAATGGCGTGTCTGATTTCGGAAGGGAGAATGTTGGGAACAACATATCCATCCTGTGGAATTTGGTATATGGGCAGGTGAACATGGCTATCAAAGAGATCCGAGTAGAAGTCGTGGATTATCTTCTCCATTGCCCTTTTGGAAGATGTGATAGATCCATTAGGTCGTCGAAGGGCAGTGATCTTGGTCTTACAGTTGGTGAAGGACAGGCGGGTGTTGTGAATACTTTTCCCGGTTTCTGCCACATCAGCCAACACTGCTGCTCTTCTCTCTTTGAGGTCTTCCTTTATTGCTTCTCTGCACAGCTTTGCAAGCTCTGACATTAGCTTGTGATTGTCTAATGCTTGCGCCCGGCCACGTTGGCAAATGAGCTCGAGAGTTTCCAAAGACAGGCGTTTGTTTGTGCCTTTCCCACTCTTGGCATTCCTTGCGCAGTCATGGAGATGCTGAACCAGTCAATTGTATTCCTTGT
The DNA here is from genome assembly GCF_029834395.1 of Sorex fumeus. Classification (NCBI taxonomy): domain Eukaryota; kingdom Metazoa; phylum Chordata; class Mammalia; order Eulipotyphla; family Soricidae; genus Sorex; species Sorex fumeus. The sequence goes on along the minus strand of NW_026606129.1, from coordinate 46,014,226 downwards.
CAATGAACCCCAGGCTCATTCATAACATATATGTCCTTATATTATTGCTTGTTATTAGTTACACAGCAGAGTTATATACTTTTTAAAAATGACTAGAGAATGCACTTGAAGTCAAGGGTATCTACTTCTATGTACAGAAATTTGTTATCATATTCATTGGTTACTTAGTCATTCTGTTTTTTACAGAGAAAACAGGGAAATAATGTGGTTTAATTTACTCCTCCCCCGCTTTTGTCACACTTAGTGGTGCTCAGGGTAATTTAATACTTTTTTGTTTTGTTTTTTGTTTTTGGATCACACCTGGCGATGCTCAGGGGTTTCTTCTAGCTTTACACTCAGAAATTACTCCTGGTGGTGCTCAGGGGACCATATGGGATGCTAGGGATCAAATCCAGATCAGCTGTGAGCAAGGCAAATGCCCAATTTTTATTTAAGAATTTTGTTTTTTGACTTTTGAGCCCTACCTAGCTGTGTCAGAGCTTACTCCTGGCTCCCTGCTCAAGGATCACTCTTGGTGGAGTTCAGGGCCATATGCTATGCTGGAGATGGAACAAGAGTGGTGGCATGTAAGGTAAGTGCCTTACCCCCATACTGTCTCTCCAGTCCACATTTAAAATTTTTTGCATGAAAATTTAAAATATAGATTGTAAAATAGTTATAATAGTATTAATGTTTATGGCTTTGATATAGAAAATCAATTTATCAGCAAATTGGGTTTTCAATTACCTTTGTGCCTAAGATTGTCCATCACTGCCCTTTTGTCTCCTCTAGTTCCCTTCTTCCTCCTAACCTTTCTGCTCCTTAATTTACTACTTTTAAGGGCTTTTGTTTTTGTCACACCTAGCTGTGCTCAGAACTTACTCCTGGCTCTGAGCCCAGGAATAACTCCTGGAGGGGTAGGAGGACCATATGGGGTTCTGTAGATTTAACCTGGCTTAGCCATATGTAAGGAAAGCACCTTACCTGTTGTACCCTCTTTCTGGTCTAGAAATTTACTATTTTTAAAAAACCTTGTTCCCTGTCAGACTCCAGAGTTGTTTTTATTTTAGTGTTATTTCATAATGTATTTACTGATAACTTACACATTTAAACATTTTTGATTACTGCATGAATTCTCTGGTTTATGGAGATTTTATCAAGTCCTTAGAAATGTAGTACTATTAGTCTTTAATGGCTTCCCTTATTTCTAATATGATAGGATGTTCTAGATTCATAGTGGTATGTTTTCTACCTGTCCCTGAAATAATCCATTTCTCCAGTTTTGAGACCATAGAGTGGGTGCTAGGGATGCTCATTGCTAACAAATAGATTATTGTCTCTAGGCCTCTTTGGCAGAGTTAGGAAGCTAAATAAAAATACCTTGAGTTCATATTAATATTTCTACTTCAAATGCATGATTCTTGGATTTTTACTTTAACTTCTTTTATCTTATCTTCTCCCATATAGAGAATACTGACTCTCAAAGATACAGATGACTTAAATATTCCATAATTATATATCTGTTCACTCCCATCACAAACATTATACTGCAAGTTATAAAATATGGGGTCAGTAACACCAAATAGAAGACAGCTAACTTTTCCATTTGCTCTTGCCACCATTCTCTCAGTCTCTAAAGGTTTGCTATACTTAAATTGTCAGAGAAAATAGCATTACATCTTATGTTATCTCCATTCTAATGCTAGTTTCCTTAAACAGCAGCTAATGCTTAGGCTTAAATGTCTCAGAATTGCTTGTGAACTATAACTTTGCAGTGTATCTTTATAGATTTAAGGGAGAAAATTTCAAGTTTAAGGCAGAGGAAATACAATCAACCAAGGTTATGTGTTATATACATGTATTTTTTAAATCTTTCTGAAAATTATAATCCTTCCTTAAATAGCTATCTTGGGTGATGCAGTTAATTCTAATAATCTCACTGATGATCTGAGAGCATACACAAAAGGGGAAGGTTATAGCTGTTTCCAGGTTTTTCATAGAGACAAATCATAGAAGGACAGATGATATTTGAAGGAGAAACAGAAACTTAATTCAAAACTCCTTAATTCAGGAGGGGGAACATGACTTGGAAAACATTCCATCAATATTTAAATATGTTTTCCAATAATTATTTGAAATTTGGTCATAAGGGACTCTTAGAGTTGAAATTCCATATTTTCAATTAAAACTTTTCTCTGATTATGTTCCCTTTGATCATAATTTCCACCAGAACTTTCAACATTCTCAAAGTCACTGCAAATAAAGAAAACACAAGCTATCCTTAGAATCATAAAAATGCAACTCAGATGTCTTGATAAATATAGCAGCACTTTCCATAAGTGGAAGTTCTCGGTATATTACTGGTTTATTGTAAGTTGTACAATGTGGTCATCAAATGCATGTTCTGCTGCAAAGCAGCAATTTCCCCACAACAATGCATTTGGTGATGCAGGTGTGAGTGGCAGGAAAACAGGTAATGAGTTTCAGGAAATGAAATCAATTACTCATGCAAAAACCTTTTATTTACTGATGATATACTCAGCTATGTGGTGCTGACATGTTTACTTCACTCATATCTTGGTCAAATCGATTAGACAAAACAAACATCTGCTCAGCAATTCTCATTTATAAATGTTTTTAATAGAGTCTTTGGTACCTGCTTTCCTAAGCCATTTTTCTGAAAAGTCAGCAATTTCAGTTGACAGTTATTAGGAATCTTCTGAGTATAGGCAGACATAACCTCAACCATCATCTAATCCATTCACAGTGGGAGACACTGGGTACCTTAGAGAGTTAGGTCTTAGTTCAAATGAATGCCCCCTATCCTTTTGAACTCAGTGGCTTCAGACAATGCGTCTCGAACTCATAGACACAAACATTTGAGAAGAATCCTGTTTGTCACCCTATGTCACTAGTTCAGCTATTATCACTATCCTTTTCCATGCATAGATTTTAGATGGTGAGAAGCATCTAGAAACATCCCTGTGCAACAACATCACCTTCACCTAGGAACTTCTTCGAAGTACAAAACCTTTAAGTGAGATACCCTGGGGTGGAGCCCTACAATCCGAATTTCAACAAATCTTGCAGGGCATTCAGAGGCAAGCAGGTTTGAGAGCTGATATCTAAGATCTGGACGATAAGGCACTTTGTGTGTGCCTGGAAGTAAAACGAGGTAAGATTCTGTATGATGCTCGCCATTAGTATCCCCCTAACGCACTTACGTCTGAGTTAAATCCAGAGAAAGTTTTGTTTTTAATCTCCTGCTCTATGAGAAACTACACTTGTAGTTGTGGATATCTTTTCTAAAATTGGCTTAGACCGCTTCCCCAACGCTGGTCCACCAGTTCCCACCACTGCCTACCCATTAATTCTTTTTCACCTGGAAGTCAACAGGAGCCACAACCATAGAAAAGCACATTTAGCATCTTGGCTATATTTCTGTGTGGCTCATTTTGTATGCAGGTAGGAGACCTATTTGAAATACTGTGACCTGGTTTTCTCTTTAGTCATATCCTTCAAAGACTCTGCCATCTGCTGTCATAAGCCGCTGGCTTCAAGTACTCAGGTAAGGAGCCCTTTAAGTTTAAGGGGACACTGAGCCCACTTAATCACTGCCAGAGAGGCAATACAATAGAAAAGCAACTGAGGGGCACCTGGCCTTATTGCTTTTCAAGGCCCCTTCAGGATCCACATTAGGTGCTGGACCTGAGCTCCCAGCTGCTGCTCCTTGCCCTTCTAAGCCCCTTCAAGTGGTAAGCAGCTGCAGCAGGAAAGCAGCTCCCAAGATTGTCATAAATGGTGTACTTTCCTCCCTTTCTCTTCTAACTCCCCAGTAGTTATTCAGGAGTTACTTTTGCTGCCCCCTTTATCTTACTAAAGAGAGAATGGTAGGAATTTGGGCAGGGAGAGAGGTTTGAATGCATCAGGCTTCAAGCGCATGCTCCTATAAGGAAATGTTTCATTGTCAAGTCGCTGTCCTCCTGCCTCTTCTTGCACTTCCTCCATTACTCTAGTTATCTTCATTAGCACCTCCGGAGGAATGAGGAGTTGAGATTCAGGCTAAAATTATTTGAGGTGTTCGTTTGTTTTTATCCTTTAGAAAGTCTTTCAAGGGGTCTTTTTCTTCTTGCCAGATTTTGTACCTTAAGTTATTGGAATCTGCTAGGGTTTTGAGATTTGTTTCTGAGTCTCTGGGATCATGGCCATTAAGCAGCTGGATCAGGAACTAGAGAGGCCATTCGTGGGCGATGACTTGGGGTCTCGTTGGGGTGGGGAGGACAAGCCCGGCTCCACCCCCATCCCGTGAGGCCCTGTGTGTCTCATCACTGGGGGCCCAAACCTGACTATCCAGTGGCCTCTGAAGGATGGCGGCCACTGGGCCGCCAGGGGGAACAGGCCAAGGCACGAAACCTATTCCCACCTGGGTTGGCCCAGCACCCGTAACCTACTGCAGGGACCGGACACATTTCTACCTAAAGCCGCTGGTTTCCAAGATTCCTTTCTGAGTCTCTGGGATCATGGCCATCAAGCAGTTCAGTCAGGAACCAGAGAGGCCTTGCCTCCAATTATATAGCTGAGCTGGAGGTGGTTTGTGGGTGTGTTTCCCACATACCTAACTTTTGGCTGTTTACTTTCTTGGTAAACTTTGCCCCAAGTTTTTGGGGTCTGGCCAAAGGCACAGCAGCAATTTTGGGGTATCTGGAAGTCTGAAGGCGCCATCAGGCTGCTGATGCACTCGCCTCACAGGTACAGATTGACCTGCTGGCGGCACCATACCCCCACCTACATTTAATATTTAAAGACCAGCCCCACCATCATATTTCAGATGTTTCCATCCCAAACCCAAACCCCTGCCCCAAAGCAAAACTGAAATAATGTATTTCGTATTGTTTGTTATGAAAAACCACTGAAAATACTACAAAAAAGTTTCCTTAGAGGAAAGAATGTGAAGATTGTTGTACTTCACCAAGGAACCATTAAGCCCTTCTATAAGAGATCACTAACATGTTGTTAAAAGTTGAGTCTTGTGTGCATGTATTTATATATACACACATATATGTTTTATATATATGTAAAAAGAAAGTCTTTTCCTCTAAGATTGGTTTTCTCCTACTTTGAACCCCTTCAAATGTGGTTCGGTGCTCTTGGAGTATGGGTAGGGTGTGTGGTATGAAGTGTCATGCAGCCACCCTGTCCAAGTATAGGTTCACTTGTGGGTGAGTCTTGGCCCAAATGAGTGGAGAGCGGCCATGAGCATGACGGTGGTTGAGTTCTGGAGGTTTTTGGCTGTCAGCGTTGGGTCCCTTTGGATGGGTCTGGGGTCTCACATTTAGTGTTCTGACACACCAGTGTGGCCTTCCCTCTACCAATACCCCAGTTTTCCTCTCGATCCTAACCTGCCCTCTTAGGCACATAACAAATTTACTTTATATTGCTTATTCCAAAAAAAAAAACCTTTAGAAATGACTAATAGAATGATCAGAAAATAAATCAATAAGAACCAATGTGTGATTACTATAGGATTTTGACTTATGTAAATACCCGCTGCACTATGATTTGTTACAGGCATTCAATATTCCAATACCATTCCCACCACTATTAAACCTTCCCTCCATCATTGCCTCCAATTTCTCCAAAATTGTCTCCAATTTCCCCAACCACGTTAAAGCCTGCTCTCATTGCAGACCCTCAGTAATTTATTTTACACTTCTTGTTATCAATAATTTGCTAACAGAATGATCAAAAAGTTTCCTTAGAAGAAAATTAGTGTAAATTGTATCTCATCATGAGGACATTAAGTTCTTGTATGAGAATTACTAAAATGTTACAGATTAAGCCTTCTGTGTTTATGTGTGGAGCATGGCAACAGGCACCAAAGCAGATAAGATCTGTCCCTGCATAGCAGATAAGACTTGTCCCTGCTAGAGACATGATAGGGAGTATCTGGTGCATTATACAAGCACCAGGTATCCAACCTTGAGTCTCACCCAACTGCCCAAGAATTGTCACCTACACTTATCGAGTCATTTCTAACTGCAGGATCTAGCTCTAATTGAGATTGGGCTGGGGTAAAGCAGAGTTGGAAAGGTGATAGGTCAGTAATACTAAACTTTATGTGATTGGACCATCCTCTTAAGCTGAGACCTTCTATAAAATATGTGTGTATTTGGCAATAAAGTGAATGGCCATCGACTGTCTCCCAGAGTAGTTTCTCCACGCATCCATCGTCCTTTGTTTCACATCTGCCTGGACCCGGTGTGCAATGTGTCTGGGCACATTGGGGAAAAACTGTTCCCAAACATTTCTGTTTTGTCAATTAATATTGGTTGCCTTCTTTGTTATATCCCATCCAATCTGGTGTGCTACTACTGGTTTATCAGCGTGGTAGAGTTTGAGATGTCATCTGCATTTGCAGCTATGTGCTCCAGGAAGTCCAGAGTTTCTAAAGAAATGGGACAGTTGGAGTTAAGTTTTTAACTGTGTGGCAGCTTTGGGGTGTGGACATGACTTCCAGGACTTGCAGAAGTACAGGGAGGTGGGGTGAGGTAGCCCATCTGACTCTGAGAAGGCATAGAGATCTCTGTCACAAAATTCACATACCTGAATTTTTCAGATTAATGTCTGGATGAGGCTTAGTCCCGAGACAGTGAAGTCCGGCCATGGGCATGGCGGTGATTTTGGAGTGTGAAAGCAGCAGCTGCTGGGGCTCTGTTTGGATGGGCACTGGGTTGACTCACCCCACCCCACCCCCCACCTCCAGGGTGCCCTATATGTGCCAGCAACACACGGATGCCTGGAAAAATTTTTGGGTTTTGTTGATCTCTTTCAAGATTTATGAGTCTCTGGAGCAAGGCCTGTAGGAGCTTACATAGTGGTGCTGGAGTGGTTCCTGGGTATTCTTTTTAACTCCATTCAGTGGTGCTACATTAGTAGCTTATATCAGTCATGGTGGGAGTATTTAAACCATAGGAATCAGAAAACACAACAAATCGGGGCCTTCCTCTCTTAGAACTAGTTATTAAATCTAAATCTTTAACAGCTTCCATAGGATGTATGTCTTCAAATTTGTCAGGTAATTTCAAACTGTTTTCCAAAGTAGTTACACCAATTTACATTCCCACCAGCAATTTCACAGTTCATGTACATCCTTGCCAATACTTAAATTATATTCTGGTGGGCGTGTAGCAAGATCTAATTGTGGTTTTATTTTGCCTTTACCATCAACACTTGTCTTGCTTGTTGCTTACTTGGATTTTCTTTCTGTGAAGAATTTCTTCAAGTCATCTGCTCATTTTTTTCTATGATGGTGACTGTCTTTTATTGTTTGAGATCTTTTCACTGAAAAGGATATAAACCTTTCTGGGTATGTATTGTAAATAACTTTTGTGTTTTTATCCCTTTCACCAATTTTGATGGTCAAACAAAACCACATAAAATGTTGTTGAAATCATAAAAGAAATATCCTTGTATTCATTTTTCGTGGTCAACAGATCTTTTTCAATCCCTTTGCAGTCTGGCTGTGTCCTATACAGTAGCATTTTCTTCCTAGACTTAGAAAGTCATCATTTCCTTCCTTATTAAATAATTTTAACCCAAAAATGTGCCTCTGCAGTGCAATAATTTAGCTCTCTTAAAAACAAATCGCCTTGAAGATCTACAGGTCCGTCTGTTTCCTTTTTTAATTTGTAGAAATTAAGTTATTTGTCCTCTCATGCTTCCTTATAGGCTGGATTTTGACAATTAAATTCCTTTAATTTGTCATTTTCTTCTCAGTATTCTGAGATTGGATCCTATTCAGATACATTCCCCCTCAAGATAATTTCATAAGTGTTGATATATTTTTGCATTGGAAGGCATGTTTCTAGTCACTTCCATGCTATCACCAGTCTCTGATGCTCAATCACATACATATAAGGGAGTGTAAAATGCTAGCACCCAAAATCATTTATTCTTTCATATGTTGGGTATCTACCACTTTTAAATTTTTAAAAATTATTTATCATTTGAGAACTCATGGCTGCTTCTCCCAGAAGGGAGCATAAAATGAGGCTCCCGTAACCATGCCACCAGACTTCGTGCAGTTTTCACTTGGGAAACCCCAGAGTGGGGAGGGTGAGAGCCCTCCCCCACTCCCCCAAGGGACCCAGCCCCAGCAGCCAACCTCCACTACCCAACTGCCGCCACGCTCCAGGCTGCTTTCTGGACTGCGTGGCCGCAAAGCGGCTGCATGACACATCATAAGACACTTCCTACTCGTTTTCCATAATTTCCACACCATATTTAATGGGTGGAAAATTAAATATGTTTTAATTTAATTTAAACAAATCATTGAGAGAATTATATATATGCCTCTCGGAGAGCCTGGCAAGCTACCGAGAGTATCCCATCCTCACGAGCAGAGCCTGGCAACCTCCCTGTGGTGTATTCGATATGCCAAAAACAGTAACGATAACCGGTCTTCTTCCCCTGACCCTGAAAGAGCCTCCAATCATCAGGAAAGATGAGTAAGGAGAGGCTGATAAAATCTTGGGGCTGGAAGGGATAGAGACATTACTGGTGCTTGCTTGAGTAAATGGATGAATAATGGGATGACAGTGATACAGTGAATCATTTAGTTTTATTTTCATTTCATAACATATGTCACTTGTCACTTGTCATCCTGTTGATCTTCGATTTGATAGAGTGGGCACCAGTAACGTCTGCATTCATCTCTGCCACATGCTAGTGTAGCCCAATTGCATCTGCTCGCTCCAGGAACACGAAGAGCCTCAAACCATTTGTTCAGGGTTTTGACAAAGAAGTCTGACCATTTCGTAGGTGGGCGGTCACACATCCTTTTGACGTCCCGTGGAATCCAGTCGGTAACAGCTCTAGTCTAGTGGTCCTCTCTAAATCGCATTACATGTCTGGCCCATATGATTTTCGACATCTTGGCAAACAAGACAGCATCCTTGATTCTTGATCGTTTATGGAGGTCAGAACTCCGGATTCCTTCTCTCACTTAAGTGAAATGTGATATTCCAAGCATAGCTCTTTTGATTCCTCTTTGGGATACCCAAATAGCGTTCTCGTCCTGTTTTCATAGGACCCAGGCCTCTGAGGCATATGTTAGTGTAGGAAGAATGGTGGAGTCAAAAAGATGTGCCTGGAGCCGGAGTTTTTTTGTCCTCTTAACAACTTCTTCGACACTCTTGAAGGCATTCCACACCACTTTCTTCCTCCTGAGCAGTTCTGGTGCCAAATCATTCCTCAGGTTGAGTTCTCGACCCAGGTACACATAGCTGCTGCATTCGGAGATGTTCATTCTGTTGAGAGCAAATGGAATGTCAGGGACTAGTTCATTTCTCATGAACATTTGTAAAAAACTCCGACGGCTCTTCCCCTGGCCAACTAGGTTCTGGGGGGCCTGGGCTGCCCTCCCAGTTAGGTCAGCCCGGGCCCTGGGGCAAACGGCAGAGGAAGAGAGGGCCAAGCTGGTGGATTGATCAGATGAAGTTTATTCCATTTTCATCCCTGTTTACTGCAGTATCTCTCTCTCCTTCTCTTCTGGCCCCCAATCTGGAACCCCTCTTTCCTGGCTCTGGCTCTGGATCTTGATCTGATCTTCACCCCCAGCCCACTCTTACAGTCTAGTTAAATCCCCACAAGCTTGAGGGGCTGGGCTTACACATTGGTGTGGTCACAATAAATAGGGTTAAAGTTCTTTCCCTCAGGGGACGCTATGTGTAGGAAAGATTCTCTTTCAGTAGGACCATCCGATGGTGGAATCCCATGGATGTGCTTCTCCTCTCCTTGTTCAACAAACATATAAGCATTCATAATATTAATCATTTTGTATGGACACAGTAAGAGATGCATTAAGTCTATAGAATTGCTCTCCTGGGGTCATCTCAATCTCAAACCACAGTGCTCAGGCCAGATTAGTCTTTCCTATCCCTAGCAGGGTCCTAGTCTCAATGTTATTTTTGGATCATGACAGCATTTGTCATGACCAAGCTCTTAACTTATAGTTAAAAATTGTGGTGCTTTGGCCAGGCCCAGCTCGATGCCAGGGTAGCACATAGCTTACCACTTTCCCTGGTTCCATCCAGTCCCTCGTTGGGACCCTGCTTTTGGGGGCAGACGGCAGAGGAAGCGAGGGCAACTGAGAAAGCAGAGGGCAAGTTGAGAAAGCAGATGCCTGGAAATGAATAATATTCGAAGCCAATTAAATCCCATGTTACAAAAGCATAATATTAATTGTCTTCTTGTGTCCATACAAAAGGACATTGCTTTGAAGTAAACTATTAAAAAGACGTAAGGAGAAGAGAAAGGCAATATTAACTTACAATATAAGTTCAGTGTCCTAGAAAGAGCTGACATTATAAATTAACAGAAAATGATTAGGGGAATAAGTTGATTAACTGTATGGGGGAGAGAGCATAGAGAAGTCGTTACAAATAAACAAAAGAATGGGAGTGACTCGGGAGCAATGGGATGGGTGTGACCCGATAAACCTAAGCTACCTGAAGAAGGACAAAACAGTATTATCCTACAAACATTGTCTTCATGAGATTCAGCTTCAGTCTGACCTTTCCACACTCATGGTTGAAATCGTCCAGCATTTGTGCTGCTTGGCTAATGTTTGGTGTTATTAGAACAATGTCATCAGTGAAGCGGAGGTGGTATAGTTGCTGACTGTCTACCTTCACTCCCATTTCTTCCCATTTCAGTCTTTGCATGACGTTCTTGAGGGTGGCACTGAAGAGTTTCAGTGAAATGGTATCACCCTGCTGAACCCCTCTCTTTATGTCGATGATCACTTCCTTGTAGAATGGTGAAATCCTGGTGGTGAATCTGTAATACAAATTGCAGAGGATCCTGATGTATTGAGTTTGAATGCCCTATTTGGCTAGGGCTTCGATGACCACTTCAGTCTCAACAGAATCTTAGGTCTTCTTTCAATCATTGAACGTTAGACAGAGCAGCATCTTGGGCTCTCGAGAAACCTCAATGAGCTTGGTCACTGTGTGGATATGGTCAATCATGCTGAATCTTTTTTGGAACCCAGCTTGCTTGCGTGGTTGTCCTTTGTCTAGTGTTCTGCCTATTCTATTCAGGATGACTTGAGTGAACAGCTTGTAGATGACAGACAACAGACAGATGAGCCGATAGTTGTTGATGTTGTGGATGTCTCCCTTTTTGTACAACAGAATGGTCCTGCTGGTTTTCCACTGGGACAGAACCTTGCATTCAGTTAGGTAATGTGTGAAGAGCCGAGCCAGTATATTGATGAGTACTGGTGGCAGATTCTTCAGGTGTTCAGGTTTGACCTTGTCTGGAGCAGGTGCTGTACACTTCTTTGCCAATTAAATGGCGTGTCTGATTTCGGAAGGGAGAATGTTGGGAACAACATATCCATCCTGTGGAATTTGGTATATGGGCAGGTGAACATGGCTATCAAAGAGATCCGAGTAGAAGTCGTGGATTATCTTCTCCATTGCCCTTTTGGAAGATGTGATAGATCCATTAGGTCGTCGAAGGGCAGTGATCTTGGTCTTACAGTTGGTGAAGGACAGGCGGGTGTTGTGAATACTTTTCCCGGTTTCTGCCACATCAGCCAACACTGCTGCTCTTCTCTCTTTGAGGTCTTCCTTTATTGCTTCTCTGCACAGCTTTGCAAGCTCTGACATTAGCTTGTGATTGTCTAATGCTTGCGCCCGGCCACGTTGGCAAATGAGCTCGAGAGTTTCCAAAGACAGGCGTTTGTTTGTGCCTTTCCCACTCTTGGCATTCCTTGCGCAGTCATGGAGATGCTGAACCAGTCAATTGTATTCCTTGTCAATGAACCCCAGGCTCATTCATAACATATATGTCCTTATATTATTGCTTGTTATTAGTTACACAGCAGAGTTATATACTTTTTAAAAATGACTAGAGAATGCACTTGAAGTCAAGGGTATCTACTTCTATGTACAGAAATTTGTTATCATATTCATTGGTTACTTAGTCATTCTGTTTTTTACAGAGAAAACAGGGAAATAATGTGGTTTAATTTACTCCTCCCCCGCTTTTGTCACACTTAGTGGTGCTCAGGGTAATTTAATACTTTTTTGTTTTGTTTTTTGTTTTTGGATCACACCTGGCGATGCTCAGGGGTTTCTTCTAGCTTTACACTCAGAAATTACTCCTGGTGGTGCTCAGGGGACCATATGGGATGCTAGGGATCAAATCCAGATCAGCTGTGAGCAAGGCAAATGCCCAATTTTTATTTAAGAATTTTGTTTTTTGACTTTTGAGCCCTACCTAGCTGTGTCAGAGCTTACTCCTGGCTCCCTGCTCAAGGATCACTCTTGGTGGAGTTCAGGGCCATATGCTATGCTGGAGATGGAACAAGAGTGGTGGCATGTAAGGTAAGTGCCTTACCCCCATACTGTCTCTCCAGTCCACATTTAAAATTTTTTGCATGAAAATTTAAAATATAGATTGTAAAATAGTTATAATAGTATTAATGTTTATGGCTTTGATATAGAAAATCAATTTATCAGCAAATTGGGTTTTCAATTACCTTTGTGCCTAAGATTGTCCATCACTGCCCTTTTGTCTCCTCTAGTTCCCTTCTTCCTCCTAACCTTTCTGCTCCTTAATTTACTACTTTTAAGGGCTTTTGTTTTTGTCACACCTAGCTGTGCTCAGAACTTACTCCTGGCTCTGAGCCCAGGAATAACTCCTGGAGGGGTAGGAGGACCATATGGGGTTCTGTAGATTTAACCTGGCTTAGCCATATGTAAGGAAAGCACCTTACCTGTTGTACCCTCTTTCTGGTCTAGAAATTTACTATTTTTAAAAAACCTTGTTCCCTGTCAGACTCCAGAGTTGTTTTTATTTTAGTGTTATTTCATAATGTATTTACTGATAACTTACACATTTAAACATTTTTGATTACTGCATGAATTCTCTGGTTTATGGAGATTTTATCAAGTCCTTAGAAATGTAGTACTATTAGTCTTTAATGGCTTCCCTTATTTCTAATATGATAGGATGTTCTAGATTCATAGTGGTATGTTTTCTACCTGTCCCTGAAATAATCCATTTCTCCAGTTTTGAGACCATAGAGTGGGTGCTAGGGATGCTCATTGCTAACAAATAGATTATTGTCTCTAGGCCTCTTTGGCAGAGTTAGGAAGCTAAATAAAAATACCTTGAGTTCATATTAATATTTCTACTTCAAATGCATGATTCTTGGATTTTTACTTTAACTTCTTTTATCTTATCTTCTCCCATATAGAGAATACTGACTCTCAAAGATACAGATGACTTAAATATTCCATAATTATATATCTGTTCACTCCCATCACAAACATTATACTGCAAGTTATAAAATATGGGGTCAGTAACACCAAATAGAAGACAGCTAACTTTTCCATTTGCTCTTGCCACCATTCTCTCAGTCTCTAAAGGTTTGCTATACTTAAATTGTCAGAGAAAATAGCATTACATCTTATGTTATCTCCATTCTAATGCTAGTTTCCTTAAACAGCAGCTAATGCTTAGGCTTAAATGTCTCAGAATTGCTTGTGAACTATAACTTTGCAGTGTATCTTTATAGATTTAAGGGAGAAAATTTCAAGTTTAAGGCAGAGGAAATACAATCAACCAAGGTTATGTGTTATATACATGTATTTTTTAAATCTTTCTGAAAATTATAATCCTTCCTTAAATAGCTATCTTGGGTGATGCAGTTAATTCTAATAATCTCACTGATGATCTGAGAGCATACACAAAAGGGGAAGGTTATAGCTGTTTCCAGGTTTTTCATAGAGACAAATCATAGAAGGACAGATGATATTTGAAGGAGAAACAGAAACTTAATTCAAAACTCCTTAATTCAGGAGGGGGAACATGACTTGGAAAACATTCCATCAATATTTAAATATGTTTTCCAATAATTATTTGAAATTTGGTCATAAGGGACTCTTAGAGTTGAAATTCCATATTTTCAATTAAAACTTTTCTCTGATTATGTTCCCTTTGATCATAATTTCCACCAGAACTTTCAACATTCTCAAAGTCACTGCAAATAAAGAAAACACAAGCTATCCTTAGAATCATAAAAATGCAACTCAGATGTCTTGATAAATATAGCAGCACTTTCCATAAGTGGAAGTTCTCGGTATATTACTGGTTTATTGTAAGTTGTACAATGTGGTCATCAAATGCATGTTCTGCTGCAAAGCAGCAATTTCCCCACAACAATGCATTTGGTGATGCAGGTGTGAGTGGCAGGAAAACAGGTAATGAGTTTCAGGAAATGAAATCAATTACTCATGCAAAAACCTTTTATTTACTGATGATATACTCAGCTATGTGGTGCTGACATGTTTACTTCACTCATATCTTGGTCAAATCGATTAGACAAAACAAACATCTGCTCAGCAATTCTCATTTATAAATGTTTTTAATAGAGTCTTTGGTACCTGCTTTCCTAAGCCATTTTTCTGAAAAGTCAGCAATTTCAGTTGACAGTTATTAGGAATCTTCTGAGTATAGGCAGACATAACCTCAACCATCATCTAATCCATTCACAGTGGGAGACACTGGGTACCTTAGAGAGTTAGGTCTTAGTTCAAATGAATGCCCCCTATCCTTTTGAACTCAGTGGCTTCAGACAATGCGTCTCGAACTCATAGACACAAACATTTGAGAAGAATCCTGTTTGTCACCCTATGTCACTAGTTCAGCTATTATCACTATCCTTTTCCATGCATAGATTTTAGATGGTGAGAAGCATCTAGAAACATCCCTGTGCAACAACATCACCTTCACCTAGGAACTTCTTCGAAGTACAAAACCTTTAAGTGAGATACCCTGGGGTGGAGCCCTACAATCCGAATTTCAACAAATCTTGCAGGGCATTCAGAGGCAAGCAGGTTTGAGAGCTGATATCTAAGATCTGGACGATAAGGCACTTTGTGTGTGCCTGGAAGTAAAACGAGGTAAGATTCTGTATGATGCTCGCCATTAGTATCCCCCTAACGCACTTACGTCTGAGTTAAATCCAGAGAAAGTTTTGTTTTTAATCTCCTGCTCTATGAGAAACTACACTTGTAGTTGTGGATATCTTTTCTAAAATTGGCTTAGACCGCTTCCCCAACGCTGGTCCACCAGTTCCCACCACTGCCTACCCATTAATTCTTTTTCACCTGGAAGTCAACAGGAGCCACAACCATAGAAAAGCACATTTAGCATCTTGGCTATATTTCTGTGTGGCTCATTTTGTATGCAGGTAGGAGACCTATTTGAAATACTGTGACCTGGTTTTCTCTTTAGTCATATCCTTCAAAGACTCTGCCATCTGCTGTCATAAGCCGCTGGCTTCAAGTACTCAGGTAAGGAGCCCTTTAAGTTTAAGGGGACACTGAGCCCACTTAATCACTGCCAGAGAGGCAATACAATAGAAAAGCAACTGAGGGGCACCTGGCCTTATTGCTTTTCAAGGCCCCTTCAGGATCCACATTAGGTGCTGGACCTGAGCTCCCAGCTGCTGCTCCTTGCCCTTCTAAGCCCCTTCAAGTGGTAAGCAGCTGCAGCAGGAAAGCAGCTCCCAAGATTGTCATAAATGGTGTACTTTCCTCCCTTTCTCTTCTAACTCCCCAGTAGTTATTCAGGAGTTACTTTTGCTGCCCCCTTTATCTTACTAAAGAGAGAATGGTAGGAATTTGGGCAGGGAGAGAGGTTTGAATGCATCAGGCTTCAAGCGCATGCTCCTATAAGGAAATGTTTCATTGTCAAGTCGCTGTCCTCCTGCCTCTTCTTGCACTTCCTCCATTACTCTAGTTATCTTCATTAGCACCTCCGGAGGAATGAGGAGTTGAGATTCAGGCTAAAATTATTTGAGGTGTTCGTTTGTTTTTATCCTTTAGAAAGTCTTTCAAGGGGTCTTTTTCTTCTTGCCAGATTTTGTACCTTAAGTTATTGGAATCTGCTAGGGTTCACTGTAGGGAACAGCTGGCCCCTTAAAGAAGGAGGAAACTAGTCTTGGTTCATTGCCTACATCTGTCAATCAGCCTTACCTCCCCCAACAAGTTCCCAACTGCTAGACTTTTAAATTAACTCCACTTCAGCACAACTCAGAGCAGGACATTTCAGGCAGCCCTTTGATTTTTTTTTTTCTTCATGGAAAGCTCCCAAATCAAGACAGACATCTCCTAAGAATTTTCTCCCTCTCAGAAGATGAAAATAGAATTCTGACCTTTGTTTCCTTTAAGTAAGATTTGTGAAGGAAAGGTTTTAAGAAATCTAGTTTGAACTCTAGTTTTCAATATTAGAAGTTGTGATTTTTATGGGCTTTGCAAATCTTGCTTTCAGAAACCCAATGAGATTCTAAAATATCCTTATTGCCTGACAGCCTCTCCTTACACTTTCTTTGGCGGGTCCTCCTAAGCAGTTCTTAAAGGAGTTTGGGGGTCACTCCTAGCAACACTTGGCCAATTCTTGGAAGGTTTTATTCAATCTGCTCAAGGGGCCGTTAGGGCCATCCTGGCAATGCTCAGGGCTCACCAGGCTGATATTCAGCAGTGCTCAAGGGTTCATGTGGTTCTGGTGACTGAATTCAGGTCCTTGCATTTGCAATACATGTTCCCCTTGACCCCTGGGCTCTTTTCTTAGACCCTGTATCACTTAATTACCTCCCCCCGCTTTTTTGTAGAAGATTAGTACATGAGAGCAGTGAACACAGGGGAGGATAAACGGGCCCCTTTAGTTACTCTTCTACACCAGGGACTGTCCAGGAGTCCCGATGAGCAACTGAAGAGTAATCAACAGGGAGAATCACTAAATATAGAGCAAGAGTAGAAAGGTGATGACATGAGTTCAAAGAACACCAGAGATGAGATGCTCGAAAGGATTAGTCCTCACTATTGTTGATTCTTTCTTCAAGACCACCTGAGGGCAGATCTCAAGTACAGCACATATTATCTGGATCAAACTAGAGTTCACCCCTCCCCCATTATAATACACACACACACACACACACACACACACACACACACACACACCATTTTCTAGCTTTTTTGATAGACATCCTCTTCATTTTGGACTAGCTTGAGGAATAAGAGAAGTTCCAAAACGCATCCCAAAGAGAAAGGTTCATCCGAGAACAAAGCTTCCTGGTAGTGTCCCAACACGAACGCAGCCGAGACATGAGCTTTGATTGAATGATTAAGAATTAAAGGATTCAATACTCAATCACCACAGCCAACCTCTCCCAAAGCTTCATCCTGGAGTTAGAATCTTCCTAGGATCACTAGATTTCATCTCATACACTAGATCAAAAAGTCTTTTGAAAAACATTAACCCCTTTTTCGTGAAGGCACAGAGTCTCAGCCCTTTTGGACTAGACTTAGAGTTTGGAGCTCTGTTCTCCTGCTGCTTAGGCCTTTTAAATAGTTTCCTGGGCAGCTCCTCCTACCTTCATGAGAAGACCTCCAGGCTCTGGCTCTTCCCTCTAACAGCACCGTCCAGCTATTTGGTTTCTCGGGAGGTATGTTCAGCTGAGAGGGGGAGAATCTGGAGCTTGTTAGGACCTGTGTCTAGGTGAACTGCAAGTTCATCCTTCTCTTCTTGCTTCAGTGTTGCTACTCAAAAATGGAGTTGAGTTCTATAGTTTAATGTGAAAATTCTCATGGAACCAAGGAGCTGATATCCTTTTGGCATAAACTATTTCATGTAAATAAAAATATTATCCACAAGTTTAGAACACAAAAGAAAACCCAATTTGTTTTGGAAAAGCTTGTTAAAATGAGGTGTTTGATGGTGAAATATAGCATAGATTAAAATGCGAATACAGGAAGCATATACAGGAAGTTGGCTGTCCAGCTTCAGTGATAAGTACTTGTCTACAGCACCCTTGTCTGATAAGCATTTTAAATCTCTACTCCTAGGTGTGGTTTCTAGTATCAAAATGAGGGAAAACCTGTGAGGAGTTAGTACTGGGGTCCTTCTTAGCAAAATCTGGTTCAGTCTGATTCTTCCTGCCAAGTTTAATATTCTCCCCCTGGCATTCCTGTGAGATATGCTGCTCAAGGACGTGTAGTTCAGCCTTACCTTTGAGATGACAAGCAAATCAGTAGGCGTTGGGCAACTCTGCATCTAGTAATAGGATCATCTGGAGCCTGAAGTTATTTAATTCCTGCTGCCTGTCCTGGATACTAGCATGAAAGGAAACTGGACTGGAACTGGTGTATTTCACGAATTTTTGAGAACTTGGTTAGAATCAGAAATTTGAAATGGAAGGGCCAGAAAGATAGACAGCTCCCCAGCAACCCATATGGTTTCTCAAGCCTACTAGGAGTGATCCCCGACTAGAGAGTCAGGAATAATCCCTGGGCACTGCTCACTGCTGGGTGAGACCCCCCCCCAAAAAAAACCGGGTGGGTGCTATTTTAGCTGATAAACTCATAGATTCCTTCAACTAAGTTTTATTGTTGGGCTTGGTCCTGTTTCATAGCTGCAACATTTCTGGGGGATAAGCCAGGAATGAGTCTTGGCAAGTGTGAGCATTCCTAAATAAAAGTATTGCTTCCTTACTCACCTGATTGGGTCTTCTAGACATTATTTCAAGTAACCTCTTTTTAGCCTGGAATGTCGTTCTGCCTGTCCTTGGAGCCTGGGAGACCACTGCAACCTGCTAATGCACCCTAATTTTAATGACTCTGCATCTAGCTCAGATTCTGTGTTGCAATTCATGCAAACATGGACCTTATAGCTTCTCATTTCTTCCACAGTAGACCACTGCTGCTCAGGAGAAAAGCAGCTGTGTTGACGTGGATCCTACAGTTGCTTTTGTCATTCTTCACCAGTAGAGAGTTGACTTACAAAGTTGCACCCAGCCCAGGGAAGGTTTGGGTTAAATATAAAGCAAAGATCTTGTCTCACCCACTCTTATCTCCTTAAGATGTAGATCAAAAGCTTTTAACGCTGAGTTTTATTTTGAAAGGGGGATTAAAAAAACTAGTCTTGAAGTCATCTAATTTCTTCATTGACTCTTCCCCTTCAGATGGCCAAACTCAGACAGTAAGGTACAGATTGTGGGTAGGCTTGACTTAGAGTCAAGTATGGTCTAGCGTGATATAGCTACTCAAGGTCTTGGTTAGAAGGAAGTTAAATGGAAATTCTTTGTCATTTGAAAGTCTTTAGAAAATTCCAGGTATAAAGTAAGTAAGTAAAAGTAAAGGCCCTCCCGTTGATCATTGATTTGCTCGAGCGGGCCCAGTAACGTCTCCATTGGAGACTTTGTTGTTACTGTGTTTGGCATATCGAATACGTCACGGGGAGCTTGCCAGGCTCTGCCGTGCTGGCGAGATACTCTCGGTAGCTTGCCGGGCTCTCCGAGAAGGGCGGAGGAATCAAACTCGGGTTGGCCATGTTGGTTGCGTGCAAGGCAAACCCCCTACCACTGTGCTATCGCTCATTCTAACCTATGATGAATACTGACTGAATAGATTATGTGTGGAAACTAAAGTATGTCTTTGATGCTAGATACTTGTTGGATCATATTCAGTGCCAGGGATTGAACCAGGTTGCCACGTTTATGGAGAGCACCTTACCTGCCTTTCTACCCCAACCACTCTATTCATAAAGTGGCAAGAATTACTCTTTCCTTTTATCTACTCTACATTTGGAAGCCAGAGATGTTAGAATTTTCTGAACCTAGGTAGGGTGGTATTGAAGGATTAACCTGATACTAATCACTGTTCCATCCCCTTTCTTCCCTTTTTATATGACAGTGCTGTGGGAACTTTTCCACTTCACATCTTCCTTCAGAGGGTGACTAGCCTCAACCATAAAAATAGTCCTCTGTAGATCTCATTTCCAGTTCTTTGTGCATAAGCTCTCATGAATGCTCTTTAACAATTAGATTCTTCATATAGTTGGTAGGGGCCCAACTGGCTGACTTACTTCCCCACAGAGTCTCTCTTCTTTGAGATAGTTACTTCCTCTGGCTACTCTCCAGCTGTGACTCTGTCTGTATCTCTTATCTTCCATGGCACATGGCGCAGATTCAGAAATCCCTGAAAGCGCCTCTGTGATCCCAATGACTGTGCTGGTGGAGGAGACCAGTTTGGTCTGCCCTCCATGTTGATTAAATTATCATTGCTTTTGGCAGAACGCTTTCAAGTACATTCTTGGCATTGGTTCCCAAGAGCCAGTTGGCACACTTAAAGCAAGAGTTTTGAGTGGCACCTCCATGGGGAGCTTCAATCTACCTTCATCACCTTTTAATTATAACCTTATGAATTATGCATTCATGAAGATGGCAAGCACTACATATGAGATGTATAATTTTTCCATCTAATTTTTTTAATGTGGAACTGCTAATGAGAGGGTCCCTGCCTTTCCTCTTACTATTGAACTGATTTCTTAGTGTTTATTTTACATATATATGTATATATATAGATATATATATATAATAGATTCCTGAAGGCTATTCTGAATAATAGAAATAAGAAAACTATAAAAGGCATTTTGTCTGAGAGAACTCTTGGTTTAATACCAAAACTCTGCCAGGGCTGTGCTAGACCAAACACATTTCCTATCTTTCTTTTAAATGTAGACACTGTAATTTATAATATTAATGTTTCAAAGAATGCAATTGAACGTTTTCTTTATTCAGCCCTTTACTGAGCACATGTTTTGTAGCAAAGCCTGGAGTTATGAAATTGGGATTCTTTTGCTCCTAAGATGCTCGATAGCCTAATAGGTTATGAGTTTGTAACTAAGCACACCCCAAAAGCAGGTTACTTCTTTAGTTTTTTTCTGCCTCTGTTCTGTCTTTTTATTTCCTTCCTTTCCCATCTTTGCAACAGTACATCTTTGGCACCACAGTAAACCTCCAAGATAAATGTGCAGAATAGAAGTGCTTACATACTAGCGTCAATGTCTCCCAGAGGAAACAATCAGTGACCCCCAGTGTTGATTTGAGAGGAGAAAGTTACATTCCCCTCTCCATGGGTGGGCTGCTGGGAGGACCCACTACCCAGCAAGCCACAATGCTATTGGCTCTTTGCCTATGATTCCCTTAAAATTTAATACCATTATAAAAATTGAGACTAATTGTTTCTGGAAACCAAAAATGACTTAGGAATTTATCACTTGTTACTTGTCACTTGTCATCCTGTTGTTTGTCGAATTCTTGAGCAGGCACCAGTAACGTCTCCATTCGATCCTGTTGCATGCTAATGTAGGCCAATGGTGTCTGTTCACTCAAGGAACATGAAGAGTATTAAACCATTTATTCAGGGTCTTGACAAAGAAGTTCGACCTTCTCATAGGTGGGCGGCTAGGTGCTCTTCTGACGTCCTGTGGAATCCAGTCAGTAAAGGCTCTAGTCCAGCAGTCATCTCCAAATCTCATTATGTGTCCAGGAATTTATCAATGAATAAAATTTTGTTTAACAGCACTGAACTTTTCTTACGTACTTCTGATGCTTGGACCATCTCAATGTTCTTAAGTCCAAATACCAAATACTTCTTCAAAAATATTATGTGTTTATGTATTTTCCATAAACTGATGACTAGATAGGGCCTTGATTTCCATTAGAGACTGAGCTAAAGAAACACAGATGAGAAGTACCCCTTGTACTTTATCTCTTTTTGTTTTGGATTAGCACAGCAGGTAGGGCGTTCGCCTTACAAACGGCCAACATGGCCGACCCGAGTTCGATTCCTCCACCCCTCTCGGAGAGCCCGGCAAGCTACCAAGAGTATTCGATATGCCAGACACAGTAACAACAAAGTCTCCAATGGAGACGTTACTGGGCCCGCTCGAGCAAATCAACGATCAACGGGAGGGCCTTTACCTTTTACTGGGTTTATGATAGGAGAGCAGATATCTTATTTTTTTAGGTTAAATTCAGGTTTTTTCTATCTTTGATAAACAATATTATTTGCTGTACTAAATGCTTGCTAGGCCTTTGATTCCAGTTTTTATTGAGTGATTTAGGACAAAATTGCAAGGAGCTAAGCAGATAGCAATGTGGGCAGAAGCTTGCCTTAAGAATAAATTAGTGCCAATCTCGTTCACAATAGTACCTCAGAAAATCAAGTACCTCAAAATCAGGATAACTAAAGAGGTGAAGGACCTATACATGGAGAATTACAAAACACTACTTCAAGAAATACAAGAGACTAGGAAATGGAGACACATCCCCTGCTCATGGATAGGGAGGATTAACATTATCAAAATGGAAATACTTCCCAAAGCACTATACAGATTTAATGCAGTTTCTATCAGGATACTCATGACATTTTTCAAAGAAATAAACAAAATACTCCTGAAATTCATATGGAACAATAAACTCCCACGAATATCTAAAACAATCCTAGGGAAAAAGAAGATGGGTGGCATCAACTTCCCCAACTTCAAACTGTACTACAAAACAGTAGTAATTAAAACAGCATGGTATTGGACTAGAAACAGACCTGCAGACCAATGGAACAGAGTTGAATATTCTGTCACAGACTCTCAAATATATGATCACTTAATCTTTTGATAAAGGAGCAAGAAATGTGAAGTGGAACAAGGAAAGCCTCTTCAATAAGTGGTGTTGGGAAAACTTAAAAAAAAAAAGAACTCTGATCTCTATCTAACACTGAGCACAAAAGTCAGATCAAAGTGGATTAAAGACCTCAATAACAGACCTGAATCCATAAGGTACATGGAGGAAAATATAGGCAAAACCCTCCATGACAATGAAGCTAAAAGCATCTTTAAGGACAAAACATCACTGACCAAGCAAGTGGAAACAAACATAAACAAATGGAAACAAAATGAAAACAAATAATGGAAACAAAAGGAAACAAACATAAAAAAGAAATAAACATAAACAAACATAAAGTACATTAAACTAAGAAGTTTCTGTACCTCAAAAGAAACAGTGACCAAAATACAGAGAGAGCCCACTGAATGGAAAAGAATACCCAATACCCATATGCTAAGGGATTAATATCCAGGATATACAAGACACTAGTAGAATTGTGTAAGAAAAAAAACCCTCCAACCCCTTCAAAAAATGGGGAGAAAAATGAACAGAAACTTCCTTAAAAAAGAAATGCAAATGGCCGAAAGACATATGAAAAAATGTTCTACTTTGCTAATCATCAGGGAGATACAAATCAAAACAGCAATGAGATATCATTTTACACCACAGAGACTGGCACACATTTAAAAGAACGATAGCAACCAGTATTGGCGTGGATGTTTGGAGAAAGGGACTCTTATTCACTGTTGGTGGGAATGTCGACTGTTCCAGCCTTTTTGGAAAACAATACGGGCATTCCTTCAAAAACTAGAAATTGAGCTTCCATATGACCCCACAATACCACTTCTGGGAATATATCCTGAAGGTGCAAAAAAGCACAGTAGAAATGATACCTGCACCTGTATGTTCATTGTAGCACTGTTCACAATAGCCAAAATCTGGAAACAACCCGAAGTGTCCAAGAACAGATGACTGGTTAAAGAAACTTTGGTACATCTACACAATGGAATACTATGCAGCTATTAGGAGAGATGAAGTCATGAAATTTGCTTATAAGTGGATAGTCATGGAGAGTATCATGCTAAATGAAATGAGTCAGAAAGACAGGGACAGACATGGAAGGACTGCACTCATTTCTGGAATATAAAATAACATAATATGGGACTGACACCCATGGGCAGTAGACACAAGGGCCAGAAATATTGCTCCATCGTTGAAAGTCTGTCTCATGAGCTGGGGGAGAAGGCAGATGGAATACAGAAGGGATTACTAATTCAATGATGGTTGGAGGAATTGTTTGGATGGGAGATGTGTGCTGAAAGTAGATAAAGGACCAAATGTGATAGCCTCTCAGTATCTATATTGCAAACCATAATGCTCAAAAGTAGAGAGAGAGTATGGGGGAAATTGTCTGCCATAGAGTCAGGGGGAGGTTTGGAAATTTGGGGGGGGGCCGTGTAGACTGGTGGTGGAGAATGTGGAAGGATGGGTGTTCGATCATTGTATGACTGAAACTCAAACATGAAAGTTTTGTAGCTGTATCTAATGGTGATTCAATAAAAAAAAAAAATAAAAAAAGAATTAAGTTAGAGGCCCAAGTGCCCAAGGAGTAGGGCACTTGCATTGCAAACATCTGACCTGTGTTCAATCCCCGACATCCCATATGGTCCCTTGAATCGCCAGTAGTTATCCCTAAGTGCAGACCCAGGAATGAACTGAACATCACTGGGTGTGGCCAAAAAAACAAAATAAAACATCAACAACAAAAGAATAAGTCATCAAAGACCTGGGAATCAGCTCAAAGGGCTAGAGTGAATGGCTCATAACCCTAAGCTTGATTTCAGCACCAAATGATCCCCAAGTACCATAGGATAGTCTTGGAAGCCCCCGAGTATCTCTAGTATCCCCCAGCACCTCTGGGATCAGCAGCATTACCTCACTTATCAGCATTGAACTTTGCAGTCCAGTTGGCTGAATATATTCAGGAGTGGCCT
This sequence comes from Sorex fumeus, assembly GCF_029834395.1. Taxonomy (NCBI): domain Eukaryota; kingdom Metazoa; phylum Chordata; class Mammalia; order Eulipotyphla; family Soricidae; genus Sorex; species Sorex fumeus. Next base: position 45,989,731 of record NW_026606129.1, on the reverse strand, counting down.
CTTGGCCCCTGAGTACTACTTGAGAGAAACCCCTGAAAATGATTTTTAGTCAGTTTTGAGTCCAGATAAACAAAGTGGGCTGTTGATCTCTCAAGAAAAACTCAACCCTGAAGAAATAAGCAGCAAGGGTGGAGTTTAGATAGATACAAAACAATGCCAATATCCTGGGGAGAAGTGGCCCAGAGGGCAAGTGTGAGTTCGCTGGGAGTGTTTATGAGAAGAATGTTTCAGGACAGTCACTGACTGTTCCTTCCTTTTTGGAATGTGGAGCAACATTCTAAGGCCAGGGAAGGTCAACTAACATCAGGGCCGCATAAAGGCAAACTCCCTGCTGGTGCAGAGAGCTGAAGAGGGCAGGAGAGGCTGACCTGTTCTCCACGGGCAGCTCTGTGTGTGCCTGTCTCTGTCCTGGTCCAGATCCTGCCATTGCTGAATTGAAAGGTGGGAGTTGCCTGTTAGAGGGATCAGGGGAGCCTTGGTGGGGTCTGGGATTCTTCCCCTGTTATCCCTTAGGCTCAGCAGGACTGAAACAGGGAAAAAGACTCTCAGTTTTCCTAGGACTTAGCAGACATCCTCAAGGAAATCACCTGCACTCTCAATAAGTAGATATTTGAAAGAATTAATATCATATATTTTTAAAAGCTCAAACCACAAATTGGAGTGATAAGAATTCTCTGAAACAAGAACTATTGGAGCAGGACTTAAAAGAGGCATGATCCATAAACTGGCAATCAGGAACCATGTGGTAAAAAAGGTAAAGGCCCTCCCGTTGATCGTCGATTTGCTCGAGCGGGCCCAGTAACGTCTCCATTGGAGACTTTGTTGTTACTGTGTCTGGCATATCGAATACTCTCGGTAGCTTGCCGGGCTCTCCGAGAGGGGCGGAGGAATCGAACTCGGGTCGGCCATGCTGGCCGCTTGTAAGGCGAACGCCCTACCCGCTGTGCTATCGCTCCAGCCCGTATAAAATAAGAACAAGAAGTTAAAAATCTGGCAGGAGAGAAAGTACAATGGTGAGGCCACATGCCTTTCACTTGGCTAGCCTGACACCACATATGGTTCACTTAGCCCTATCAGGAATGATCCCTGAGCACTGCTGGGTGTGCCCCCAAAACAAAAACAAAAGAAAGCGAACAACCAAAGATAAAAATGAGAAAAGTTACATAATAAACCTAAATAAAAGATAAAAGGATGTAGAGAGAATAGAATAAATTGATGAGAAAACAAATAAAAGGAACAAAAAAAGCATACAAGAAAAAATAAAATATCAAAGATGGCCGTAACTGGAAGAATAAGGAAAGGCGGGGACTATGGTTAATCAGGGATGGCAAGGGCATGGTTACTCAAAGCATTGTCTGATCTGCATATAATTCAGGAAAATTAAGGCCAAAATCATAGCTTCTTGGGGGGAGTGAAATCAAAAGCCTTCCACTAAAGACTTTTTCTCTACTTGCTACAAGTGGGTTTGTAGTAACTTTGACATTGGAAGGATGGAATATTAAATGTTTATAGTTCCTCAAACTACTGGAATAAGGAGGATCTGGGTGGAGGATGCTCAGCCCCAATCCGAGCAGGTTTGGAGATCTCAGCCCCGGGACCCGCATGCCTTTGTTCCTCTGCTGGTACCTTCATGCCTATGGAGAGTGGTCTCAGCATGGTGGTGGCTGGTTCTGGAGGTCTTCGGCTGCCAGAGCCCTGGTCGGGGCTGGGAGGGAAACTCAACCTGCTCCCCTCCAAGGGGCCCCAGCGAGGACAGCCAGGCACGGAGGCAGGAGACTCTGCGTTTGTTCTCTTCCGGGAGCTGGGTTTTATAGTCTCTGGGTCTTGGTCGTTGATGGGATTACACGGTGCCAGGGGGCCAGTTGATGAGTGTGACTCCATCAATGGCCAAGACCCAGAGACTATAAAACCCAGCTTCCGAAAGAGAACAGCACAGAGCCTCCTCCTCCCGCACCTGGCTGTCCTCGCCGGGGCCCCTTGGAGGGGAGTGCGTTGAGTTTCCCTCCCCGCCCCGACCAGGGCTCTGGCAGCCGAAGACCTCCAGAACCAGCCACCATCATGCTGAGATAACTCTCCACACGCATGAAGGTACCGGCAGAGGAACAAAGGCATGCGGGTCACGGGGCTGAGATCTCCAAACCTGCTCGGATTGGGGCTGAGCATCCTCCACCCAGATCCTCCAAATTCCAGTAGGCGGGGGTCACACCCACCAACTGGCCCTCTGGTGCCGTGTAATCCCATCAACAGCCAAGACCCAGAGACTATAAAAACCAGCTCCCGGTTTTGACATCTTATTATGACATCTTATTATCTCATTCCTACTTTGGACAAACTGGCAGGCTACTGACTGTAACCTGCCCACATGGCAGAGTCTGGCAAACTCCCCGTGGCATAACCAATATGCCAAATACCAGTAACAATGATGGGTCTCATTCTCCTAACCCTGAATGAGCTTTGATATGGCACTTTAAAAAAAAAATCTCAGGACTAGGACGAAGGAGACGTTACTGGGGCCTGCTTGAGGCAATCGACGAACAACAGGATGGTCGTGATCGTGATCCTCAAACAACAAGATAATGTCTCTTAAAATTACCAAATTTGCCCTTATAGTTGCTATATCCAGCAGTGCTTGGGGGACCACTCAAGACTAAGGATCAAACTCTAAGCCTTGAACACACTAGGTATGTGCTCTACCACTTGAGCTGTCTCCCTGGTCCTGATGATTGACTCATTTGCAATCAAAGTACATGCTTAAAATCATAATGAACCATGCACAATTTTATTTTTTTATTTTTTTCCTCTTTATTTACTTATTTATTTATTTTATTAGTGAAACACCATGAGGTACAGTTGTAGACTTACAAATTTTTGTGCTTGGGTTTCAGTTATACAATGACCGAGTAGCCATCCCTCTACCAGTGCCCATTCTCAACTACCAATGATCCCAGTATCCCTCCCACCTCCCATCCCCCCATCCCACTCCACCTCTGTGGCAGGGCATTCCCTTTTGCTCTCTCTCTCCTTTTGGGTGCTGTGGTTTGCAAAAGAGGCATTGAGTGGCAATCATGTTTGATCTATAATCTACTTTCAACATGTATCTCCCATCCTGGGAGGATCCTCCCAACACCCTTTACTTGGTGTTCCCTTCTCTATCTGAGCTGCCTTTTCCCCTGGCATGTAACCATGCACAATCTTAAATGCAGATAATTTTACTTACTGCAATCTAATAAGAAGATGCTATGTTGAGAATAATTGACATTAGGGGTGGAGGATGTCTTGAAGTGTCAGTGAATAGCAGGTCACTCCTACTTAGACCCTTCTTCAGTAGAAAGTGTGGTTTCCTGAGCCAGGCCTATTGACAAACCTGGACAACTGTTTTTTTTCTTTTTTACATTATTTGAAATCCTAAATCATTTGACAGATGACTGAGTGTTTAGGCTGCACCTGGCTGAGCTTGCTCCTGGGCTCACTCCTGGCAGGGCTCCAGAGACAATATGTGGTGCCCGACTGAACCCAGTTAGCCTTATGCAAAGCTGGCACATTAGCCTTGTACTGTCTTTCTGATCCATGACCGAGGCCTTGATATTAGGGCATTTAAAGGTCTTTTCCCCATGTCGTGTGCCTGCCACAATACCAAAGGGCAGCCCTCCAGTACCTTTCCCTCATTTGAAGAAGAAATTAAGTTGTAGAAAACACCTAAATGTACATTGCTCCCTTCAGGGTCCCTTACCTTTTCCTCACTAGTTAAGTGAAAGGAGCCCATTGGCCCCAGAGCAGAGATGAGTGAAGAATAAGCATTCTCTGGATTCCCCAATAGTTCTTCTCCTAGTGCCAGAAGCAAGTGGCTTGTAAAGAAACTCCCCATTTCACTTGTTTCCATGTAACACAGCAATCTCTAAATAAAGCAGTGTTAACCCTGAGGTTCATGGCAATATACTTGGGAATCAGTAAACCTCCCAAAGTCAAATGCAAGATTTTAAGTGTATTTTTCTCGTGATCCATGTTTTAAGAGTCCACAGATGCTTGTGAAAGGGAAACTTGTTAGACCCATAGTGCTGTCTAGAGGTCATAGAAAGAATGGTTTTAAAAATGAAAGAAAGAACAAGCTTTTTCCTCCTCATCTATCTTTTGCTTTGGCTTAATGGAAACACTCCTGTTTCTACCCCATTTGACCCATTTGTGGGTTGTTGGAAGGGAAATCTTTTCTTTTTTTCTTTTTTTAAAAAATTTTATTGAATTGCCATGAGATAGTTACAAGCTTTCATGTTTGAGTTATAATCACACTATTATCAAACACCCATGCCTCCACCAGTGCACATTCCCCACTAATATGGCCCTGCAATACCACTTCTGGGAATATATCCCGAGGATGCAAAAAAGCACAGTAGAAATGACATCTGTACCTATATGTTCATTGCAGCACTGTTCACAGTAGCCAAAATCTGGAAACAACCCGAGTACCCTACACCAGATGACTGGTTAAAGAAACTTTGGTACACAATGAAATATTATGCAGCTGTCAGGAGAGATGAAGTCATGAACTTTGCTTATGAATGGATAGACATGGAGAATATCATGCTAAGTAAAATGAGTCAGAAAGAGAGGGACAGACATAGGAGGACTGCACTCATTTGTGGAGTATAAAACAACATAACATGAGGCTGACACTTAAGGATAGTAGATACACGGGACAGATAGATTGCTCCATAGCTGGAAGCCTGCCTCATGAACAAAGGAGAGAAGGCAGCTGGAATAGAGAAGGGATCGCTAAGAAAAAGATGCCTGGAGGAATCGGTCGGGATGGGAGATGTGTGCAGAAAGTGGATAAAGGATCAAACATGGTAACCTTTCAGGATCTGTATTGCAAACCATAATGCCCAAAAGTAGAGGGAGATTATGGGGAATCATGTCTGCCATGGAGGCAGGGGGAGGGTGGGAAGGGAGGGTATACCAGGGATATTGGTGGTGGGGAACATGCACTGATGGAGGGGTGGGTGTTTGATCATTGTGTGATTGTAACCCAAACATGAAAGCCTGTAACTATCTCACGGTGATTCAATAAAATTTTTAAAAAGTCAAAAAAAATTGTATAAATGAAACCCAAGCACAAAAATTTGTACGTCTACAACTGTACCTCATGGTGTTTCACTGATAAAAATAAAATAAATAAATAAATAAAATAAAAAAGTTAAAAAAAAAGGCAGCAAGGTTTTGAGATTTTCGAGATTTTCCTCACTTCCACTAGGTGGTGCTGTGACAGTTTTTTTTTAAATCGGGATATTAACCACTAAGAAATGCATGCAAATTTTGTACTACAGTATGAAGTGTTGCCTAATACTTTTTTTGAAGATTGATTTAGGAATGAGTTGGGCACTTCCACACCTTCTTCCCATGCATCCTCTTCCGTGACCTAGAACTATTCAAACAGAATATTTTGTATTTTGACTAAATGAGGAAATGAGGTACATCTTAAATCCTTTGGTTTTCATTTTCAGCGCATCAGCATGAGAGGTGAGGACAGTGGCCTGAGCAAGTCATGAGTTTCAGTGAGGGAAGGCATTTTATCCCGACCACATCTTTACAGACTTGTTCTTATGGTGCACAGACCCGAATACACTGAAAGACGCAATAACAGAATCTGTGTTGAAACATCCTATTGCCTGAAGTCAGAAAAGTGAAAAATAACAAAATAATCCCTTACATTTTTCTCTGTCATACATTTTATTTCATTAAATAAAATTCTGCTTGGTTATTTCCTTCTCTTATCAGTAGTTTTCAGACACATCCTCAAATGTAGGCAAACAATTGAAATGTGTTTTGTATTGCTAAGAACTGGATCTTTCCAAGCTATCTGTGAGGACTACAGTGGGTCCAAAGCAATCTCTTTCAATTATGAGTTTTTCTTTAAGTAGTAGTGAAACTTTAATGACTGTTGCTATTTCCATGCAGGCTTAAATGTATTCTTATTGCACCCTTTCCAGCAGCTAGACTTCGAGATGAGTCTCTAGTCTAAAAGTCTCATCTAAAATCATATATAATTCACAGACTAAATGGCTAAACTGGATGTGTGCCTCTTCTTCCTGAAAGCAATAGGATTATTAAATGGTCAGGTCTATTCCTTTTCATGAGAGACTGATGAAAATGTCCGGCAGTCTTGAGCTATTTGTTTCTAGAAGAGATTTAAAGGCCAAGAATGATGTGGTCCAGTCCTCTTTGCAATTCCTTTACATACCCACAGCAGAGTTCTTGAATGAAGTGTAGACTCACTTCTAATATTTCTATTTTAATAGAACCTGGGTTATCACATTGTCCTTCCTTCCTCCCTCCCCTCCCTCCCTCCCTCCCTCCCTCCCTTCCTTCCTTCCTTCCTTCCTTCCTTCCGTATTTTGGGCCACACCCAGCGATGCTGAGGAATTACTCCTGGCAATACTTGGGGAACCATATGGGATGCTGGGAATTGAATCCAGGTCAGCCCTTGTGCAAGGCAAACTCCCTACCTGCTGTACTTTTGCTCAGATTTTTCTTTTAAACAACTTTCCCTGAGTGTGAAACTCATGTATAGCATTCATACTTTTTTAAACATCCAGAATATACAATGAAAATTTGCAAATAAAAGAATGAATATTGAAATGTTTAGTTAAATATAATACATTAGCTAATTCCTCAAAGTAGACTGTTGCTAGACTTCCTATTGAAGTGACAAGACTCTATTATTGTCTAGATGTGCTAATCATACATAACCTAGCATCTACTTTCAAGCTCCAGGTCTTCCAACCCGTTGTCTCTGCATTGTTTTCTTGCAGTCCCTGCTCAGTTGAGTATTATTTCATAGCTTCACGTTTTCCCCACTTATCCATAAACCTCATTCCTGTTATCACCCAGCTTTTCTAATTCATTGCATAGTATGTTCTTATATTTGTATGATTTTAATGTGAAATATAATCTAATTAAAGGCACTTCACATTGTTCTCATTTTTTAATATTTTATTCTTTAAGATACATGCATAGCTATGTGAATGTATCTTTATTCATGGCATTAGCTATACCAGGCTGTTCTAGAATATTCATCCACAACACTTTTGGTGGTGTATTACAGGTAGAAGTTGGGGCCGGGGAATTACTCTCTGCAGTGCTTGGCCTGACGTGTGGGCTACCAGAGCTGCATGGTACAGTTTTTGGGTGCCATGCAGTGTTAGAGATTGAACTTGGGGCTTGTCAAATGCAAGGCGTACACTCTAGCCCTTTGTGCTAGTTCCCAGAACCTTACCATACATTTTTTTAATTGATCCACTGGTAATGTTCACCATATCAGTTAACATAATATTAGCTAATGAACTAAACATGATAATTTTATAAGAATAACAAAGAATTATTCGTCAAACAATTTTTTCTCTTCTAAAGAAGGACCGTGGGAACAATGTATCCCTCTTTTGGCTCTGTCATCTTCAATTCAAGGTTGTCCAGTTTTGATAATAAGGATAGAAAAGATTAAGGATTGCTTCAGAAGTGTTTTCTGGGCCATGTTTAGAAAGATGCAGACTTCTTCTATCATATTCCATTGATCAAAGCTTAGCCATAGGCCACACTTAATGCTAGGGAAGTTGGAAAATAAGAGTAAATAGTGTTAGTTCTTAAAGTAAAGTAAAAGTAAAGGCCCTCCCGTTGATCATCGATTTGCTCGAGCGGGCCCAGTAACGTCTCCATTGGAGACTTTGTTGTTACTGTGTTTGGCATATTGAATACATCACGGGGAGCTCTAAATGATATTTTTAAATTTGATTTTTTAATTGGTATGTAGATAAGCAATAGATTTTCCAATGTTGAACTTGTGTCTTACGATTTTACTAAATTGGCTTGCTAATTTATTTATACATTCTCTAAATAATGCTATCTGTAAATATAGAAAGCTTGCCTTCCCTTTTTCTGATATGATTTCAATTTTTCTTACCTTATTGCAATGGCTGTAAGTTTTTACTACAATGTTGAATAGAAAAGGTTAGAACATGCATAATGCTTTGACATTGACTGAAGGGGAAATCACTCAGTATTCCATCATTTAATATGATTTAATCATGGTGTTTTGTTCATGATTTATCAGATTAAGGAAATTCCCTTCTATTCCAGTTACACTGAGTGCTTTAAATCATGAATAGGTATTAAATTTTATCAAATGCTTTTTCTGCATTTATTGAAACAATCATGTTATTCCTTTATTCTATTATTTATTAAACCATACTGATTGTATTTTGAAATATTTTTGAAATCTTAACCAGTGTTGAGTTCTGGGAATAAATTCTATCTGTTCACAATGTATTAATTTCAAATAATATTTTGGTAAGGAATTTTCATATATGTATTCAAATTGATGAATAATAGGATGTCAAGTGATCAAGTGATCAAATGATTCATGAGATAGATTGGCCTGCAGTATTTTATTGTACTGTCTTTGTCTAGTGTTAGTATAAGGGAAATTCTTTACAAAAGACATTGAAATGCTTCTTACTTTATTTCCTGAAGGCATTTGTATAAGACTGGCATTTTTTTCTTAAATGTTTGATGGAGTATGCAAATGAAACCATCTGGGCCTGCAGTCTTATTTGTGAAAAACTTGATAATAACCAATTTCTTTAATGGATTCTTATATCGGTTTTAATAAGCTGTATTATTTATACATGTATTTTTTAGCTCGGAAAGTGGTTTATTAAAGCAAGGCATACACTTAACAATCAGAGTGCAGGAGTTACATAGTCTAAAAAGATTAACATTTTTTCTAGGTCAGACAAGAACTGTACTACGAGTATATATTAGAAAGAGTTACATTTTTTTAAAAACAAGCTGTTTTAGAGTACATGTTCAGAGTCAGAGAACAGAGTGTAGCTTATTTCTACGCAAAGTTCTAGATTCTATCGGTATAGAAACAGTAAATTAATAAGGGAAGGGCTATGCAAGGAATTTCAGAGAAGGAGGAGGTAGAGATTTAGGGTTGTGATTTCTTAGAGTCAAAGTCCCACCAAAATTTTAACTATATTTTGTTATGTAAATGGTATTTGTGTGTGTGTGTGTTGTATGTGTGTGTGTGTGTGTGTGTGTGTTGGGTGTGGGGGGATTGTAGGGCCTGACACATAAGTCCTCTGCTACTGAACTACATTCTTGGCCACTAAGATATATTTTTTTAAATGGAATTTATTCATTTTATCAAAATTGTTAAACCATTATCAAGTCGGCTGATCCTTCAAATATCTTTTATTCCTTATAGTGTCGATTTATGTTTTCTTAAAATTAAAAAAATTGATATAACTAGAACTTTATCAATTTTATTAATCTTAACCAACTTTTTATCTTATTTTTTCCTATTTTTAATTTAATCAACATGTTTTGTGTTTTCTTTGTTCTTTTCTCCTACTTATTCAACACAAAACATTAGTGATTCCCAAAGTGGGTGGAAACCACTTTCTGTGAGGTGTTGGGTACTGGAATAATCCAGTGGGTGGTAGTAGCCCCAGTGTAATCAAGGGTCACTTTCAGTTTATGGGCCTAAAGAAGATAGGTTTGCTATACTTTTCCCTACACATACATGCCTATAATAAGTATAACTCATAAACTAGTCACCACGATAGTAATCAACTCTTGCTTAGGAGTAGTCTCACAGTAACTAATAATAAAATAGACTGTTTACAACAAGCAGTCTCTCTTTCAAAATGTCTAATTGTTTATGATATTTTTTGACTGAGGTTGGGTAATTGAAATAATGGAAAGCAAAACTATAGACAAAGTAGGGGCAACTGTGTGATACTTTAGTATAATCATTGTGTACCCCGGACCTCTCCTCCCCCTGTCATATGTCCTTTCCTTTAATATATATTCAAGGCTTCCAACTTCCTTCAAGACCCACCTACAATCTGTGCACAAAACAATCTAGATAAGGACTCTGTTCGTTGCAACTTCCATCCTTTCCACAAGAAAGGGTACTGGTGGAGCTAATCTGAGAAATGAGCAGACTGGGGGAGTTGCTCAGTACGATATTGCTCAGTATCATCAGTACTCTAGGCTTTGTACAGACCTGCATCTGCATGTTGATCTTGTTCTCTTGTGTAGCTCCCTGTAAAGAGGGAGCTGGAATCAGAGCTTCATATCACCCAGACTTAGATGTCTTATATCACAGCAACAGAGAGGGAAAAGACCATCTCTTTCCATCCTCACTAAAAGGAATCTCAGAAAGAAACTCAGATTGGTCTGAGCACGGCTGGGACAAGGAGCCGTGACAAATTGCTGATCAGTGCATCCTGTAACTGGCAGGCTGATCAGAACTGACTGGAAGTGGGGGAGCAATTCTCCAAAGGCAGAAAAGTGACTACTTGTGACAAAATATTATGACACACTCATTGTTCCTTCCCTGGCAACTGCCACATCCCCTGTCCTGCTGTGCTTCCCAATGCTTCTTTTACATCGTAATTGTTTAGGAACTGGTAGAGTATGGCTGTATTATTGACTTTGACATGAGATAATCTTATTTCCCCCAAGTAAATTTTAATTTCCAAGAAAACAAGGCTTTATATATTGATAATACCAACAATTACTGGTACATTTATTGGGTTTACTAACATTTACATCAAATCTACAATAGAGTGCTAGATACTTTATATTGTAGTGTGCAAAGAGTTTTTTAGGCCAGAGCTATTAGAAGAGATTTTCTGGGATGAAGTTTTGGGTAACCATCATGGACAGAGTATGAGTCTAGCACTGGATTAGACTGTTGCTTCCCTGAGTTAGCACCACTTTCAATGAAAGTTCAGCCAATGTCAAAACCTCTTTAAAAATTTTCATATGTGCGTTAATCCAGGCAATCATTTCTGCCCAGAGGGGAAAGGGTGTTGCTCCCTTCCGCCCTCCTCCCTCTGGAAAGAAAGATGGCGGCCACATGGGAGCCTTGTGGACAGCAGGTATGAGCCGGGGGTGTGGGGGCGACTAAAACCTCATGGGAAGGGGGGCGTTCCGGTCCGTCCTTCACGCCCTACCGAGGTCACCAGTCACCCCCCACGAGCGGCTCTCCAGCACAGCCACGGCCCCAGAAGCACAAGGACTTAATGCAGAACCCAGCAGCTTGGAGCAGAAAAGTGAACGGACTATGCATTGACCCAGGCCATCAAGTCTGCCGGAGGGGAAAGGGTGTTGCCCCATTCGCCCTCTCCTCTCTGGAAAAAAAGATGGCGGCCACATGGGAGCCTTGTGGACAGCAGGTATGAGCCGGGGGTGTGGGGGCGACTAAAACCTCATGGGAAGGGGGGTGTTCCGGTCCGTCCTTCACGCCCTACCGAGGTCACAAGTCGCCCCCCGCGAGCGGCTCTCCAGCACGGCCATGGCCCCAGAAGCACAAGGACTTAATGCAGAACCCAGCAGCTTGGAGCAGAAAAGTGAACGGACTATGCGTTGATCCAGCCCATCAAGTCTGCCGGAGGGGAAAGGGTGTTGCCCCATTCGCCCTCTCCTCTCTGGAAAGAAAGATGGCGGCCACATGGGAGCCTTGTGGACAGCAGGTATGAGCCGGGGGTGTGGGGGCGACTAAAACCTCATGGGAAGGGGGGCGTTTCGCTCCGCCCTTCACGCCCTACCGAGGCCACCAGTTGCCCCCCACGAGCGGCTCTCCAGCACGGCCACGACTCCAGAACACAGAAACCAATTTCTTAACTATCTGACTTTCAGTAAAAATACTTCCAGGGTCAATAGGTAAAATAGCAGAAATCCAAAACCAACATTTAATTCTTGAACCCAGCTGTAGAAAGCAAATCACTTCACAATGCTTTTTCAGCATGTCTGATTTGGGGGGGGGCGGTAAACTCTAAATAATAGTGGTGAGTCTTTTATTGAAACAATCTAATCAAAGCGGATAGAGTGTTAACTAGAATTCATCTGCCTCACAGGGACGGGGAGGGGTGGGGGGTGGGGTTTTATTGGGGTTCTTCATGGGAAAAAATAAGTATTGGTAAAGGGAAATGTGTTTGATATTTGCATGACTGAGACATAAACCTGAAAGCTTTGTAACCTTTCCCACAGTGATTCAATAAATAAATAAAAAAAATTTTCATATGTAATGTATATGTTACATGAATATTATACTATAATGGCTACTATTTCAAAAATTCTTCAAACATAATGCTATTCTAGGAGAAAAGAAAAGCATCGAAACATCTCACCTTTACTTAATGGGCTTGAGAAAGAAATTTGGTTCATTAAGTAAGGTTTGATTTAGATTCACAGAAATTCTTTACTGATGGTGTTTAGTTGTCTGTGAGAGTCAACTTACAGTATCACTAAGAATAAAGGACAAAGCTAATTAAAAAAAAACCTTCACTCATTTTTCTTATAGACTTAATTTAAGACTTAATTCTTCAATCATGATGTATTATTATACATTCTGAATATTATAATACATAAAGAGATAACTATATAAGTACAGTTAGAATGTCTCCCTCCAGGTTTCCTTTTACTATTGCTTTATGTGCTAGCATTTCTGATAAAGGCCATTCATTCCCCAGGAGAAGATGATGAGAAGGCTTGCAACATATATTTGGAATAGCAGAGTAAATAGTTCTGGGCATTGGAAAAAGCTGAAACCTAAGGGAAAGTTTCAGATTTTTGGTTGAATAAATAGATCATGTGTCTTTTCCATATTAATGTCATACACATTATATTGGCAAATATGTTCTCTAAGGAAGTCATTATTTTGACGTTCCTAGAGGGTGTTCTCCCTCCCAGGACCACAGATATGGAAGAGCAAGCTGCTACATTAGCTGAGACTGTGACTAACATTTCCTATCTTACAGTTCAGAGACTGGAAAAGCTGGTCTAGAGCTGGAAATTCATGCCTGAGTCTTAAGTCCCAAATCCAAATCTTGGGCCTGTTCTCTCTGCAGAGCCACAGTACATCAATATAGGCTAATGAGTGTATATAAAAGCTTGCCAGGTCATGGCCTCTTCTTTTTCTTGCTTTCACTAGTGATGTGGGACTTGTTCCAGAAACAACATTGAAAATGACCCAACATGGTTCACAGAACTGAGTACACTGAAAAGTGATGAGGGGAAGGGAGAAGAGTGGATGGGAGGGTTCTAGGGGACATTGGTGGAGAGAAACAGGCACTCCAGTGGTAGGTGTGGTATTAGAAAGAGTCATGTATAAAACTGTAATTAACAGTATTTCAAATCACAGTAACTCAATGAAGAAGGGGAAAAAGAAAGAGAAGTTGACCCAACCTGGGCAGTAATCATTTTTAACAGACATGCAGCTTGGTACTTACTTTTTAAAAAGCCTAAGAAATTTTGCTGTGAGAAAATAGCTCTGGGAGATGGGAGTTGTCTAATGCCCCCCACCCCCTCATAAAGATACCTCCTAGTCACTAATTCTCGACTTGATCAGAACACACAGTTTCCAGACAACTTTTAGCCGCATGACACTTGCCTTGGAGCTGTTTCCAGATGCCGAAGGGGGTGAGTGGGATTCCATCTTATACCTCCACATGTATAATGTGGATGGATAGGGATTGGGACCCCAAGGGGGCAACCCTCAGCCAGTGGACAATAGTAGCCTACTATTAATGCCGCTTCCTTCCATTCCTTAAGTAGACAGTTCTGGGGTACAATTTACCTGACCTTCTCAGGAGGATGATTCACAATGGCAACCAACTCACCAACTGAGATATACTGGGATGATGCATCCTCTTCCTCCATGCTTTCCATTCCCTTTCGTTCATTGCAGTTCCCTGGAAGATTCTGTCAAGCACAATACCTCCAAGCATGCTTTGTCTCAGGTCTGCTTCCAGGGAACTGTACCCAGAAAGTTGGGAGAATGGGCAACTACAGCATTCAAACCAGAAAGTTGTTGATAGGAAGACAAGTAGCTATTTTGTACCATTCTTTGTATTGAGAGGCAGTAAAGAGGGTTCCTCTTCCCCTTGTAATCTCAACGCCCTCCCCACCCCACCCCACCCCCGCACCCCCTAGGTCTGCCTCTTTCAGAGCACTTCCACCAGGCAGGTTGTCACAACTCCAGTGGAAAGAACAACATATAAGAGGTGCCAGCCAGCTCAAAAGGAGGGGATCCCAGAGCAGGGAATGGAACACCAAACAAGTGCATAATTCATTTTGGGGGACACTTCAGTCCTCTCCACTGAGGTGATTTTTATGCCTTTGTTGGCTCTTTCGGATATAGTTGGAAGTTTTGCTTTTGGTAGCAAACTTTAGGTCTCACTGACTTAAGCAGAAGTAAACAGGAATTTGGCAGGAAAGACTCCATGCCAGATGTGGAAACTCCACCACCAGGAAAAATAACCCCAACTAATATCATAGAATTGGTTTCCTGAAAAACATTGTATATAACCACAACTCCAGATCCTATATTTTGTAGTCTCTTAGACTGCTAGCATGCTGCCACGTCAGCACTGGGCTTAATGCGAGAATTTCACCAGATGCCTCAGCTGGGCCCCCTTGGAACTGCTTGTCTTCCCCAAGCTAAGGCCTCTTACATTTGGTTATCATCGTACAAAAATTAGACCTCAGAGGGCAGGAAAGAAGAAGCGTCCATTTGGCCATGTTCAAAGGTACCAATTAATACTATGGCATGGTTTCTTTCTTTAATTCTGTCTGATGGGACCCTGGGTGCCAAGTCCCTCTCTCATCAGCTTTATACACTGAGAATCTTTACTCTTTATAATTCATGCGGCAGAGTTTTAAGTTCAGGTGTGAGTGTAATTACCTGTGATTGAGTCAGTGCTTTCTAAGTCTGGCTCTGTAACTACAATGTTCTTAAAAAAATTTTTTTTTATTTTAAGATCTTATTCTTCATCCCCCTCCCCCAACAGCTTATTTCCCTCTTATTCCTACCTTTTCCTTAGGTAACCTTAGTTCACTCGTCATTAACCACTGGTTTGTCTTTTCAGTTTCATGTTGTCTGTTCATCAGTTTGTATTGTTATATTGTGCATTTAGGTGATACAATCTAATGCTTGTGTTTTCTCTCCTGCCTTATTTTGCTCTGCATATTTTCCTCAAGGAGTTTTCATTTTGTGGCAAATAGTAAATTTTTATCTTTTTAAAAACCTAGCTGGGGGCTGGAGCAATAGCACAGCGGGTAGGGCGTTTGCCTTGCACATGGCCAACCTGGGTTCGATTTCCAGCATTCCATACGGTCCCCTGAGCACCGCCAGGGGTAATCACCCTGAGTGCAGAACCAGGAGTAATCTCTGTGCATCACTGGGTGTGACCCAAAAAGCAAAAAAAAAAAAAACCTGGCTGAATGATATTTCACTATATAAATCAAGCCCCATGTTTTATCCAGTCATTCAATGACAGGCATTTGGTTGTTCCATATTTTAGCTATTGTAAATAACACTGCAGTAAGCATTGCGTGGATGTAACTTTTGGTGTTAATGGATTAAAATTTTTTTTCTTGGACTGATAGTAAAGGGGGATTGTTGGATCATATGGTAACTCTATCTTCAATGTCCTAAGAAAACTTTACAGCACTTAAAAATAACAGAAACAATTTATGTTTATAGGGACTAGAGTGATAGTACAACTGGTAAGGTACTTGCTTTGCATGCAGCCACTGGGTTCGATCCCTGACATCCCATATGGACCCTGAGGACTGCCAGAAGTGATTGCTGAGTGCTGGCAAAGCCAGGAGTAACCCTTGAGCCCCTCCAGGGGTGATCCTCCCTTCCCCTTAAAAACAAACAAAACCCCCCAACAATTTGTATTTACATACAAAGGTGTTTGGGTACTTATCTCTAGATGATTTTAGAAATCCTTGCCCTGTGGATATGAGCAACTTTAAGTGTCAAGAGGTCTTGGAATAAATAGATACAGTTGGATTCTTTTTTGTTTTTTGGGATCACACATGGTGATACTCAGGGGTTACTCCTGGCTCTGAATTCAGGAATAAGCTTGGCAGGCTTGAGAAACTATATGGGATTCTGGGGATCGAACCCACATCAGTTGCATACAAGGCAACACCTTACCCACTGTACTATCACTCTGGTCCCTGTCTATACTCAGGTACCAAAATGTCTTTCTAGGAGAGTAGTCTGACCATGATGTGGGGAGGCCCCCCCATGAAGACCCCCTCAGTAATATTATTACTGAGGTAAAACTTGAGACAGCCTGTGGCCTTTGATGATGGCATGGCTAAACCTCATACTGGCCAAGAGCCCTTTCACTTTTGAATGTGCCCATGGAAACTTAAAAGAAATATGTTGCAGATGCCACCTCAGCAGATTGAAGAAAACAGTGTTGTAGGAAAGACAACTTGTAAAGCTTTATGCCCCTAGGCTTACTCTATTGACATGAAGTGTTTTATTTTTATTTTTTTTTTACATCTTCACACACAAGACAAATTCACTTTTAAAAAGATCTTTGCAATGATTCCAGTTCTGAGGGTTCTGACAGGGCCAATATGTACAAGTCACAGATTGGATTCTATGGGAAGCAGATGGAGTTAGGAATGCAAATGGTGTCAGGAATTCCCCTTCCTTGACGAGATGAGAACAGTGCTCTATTCTGCTGAAAATGACCTTCTCGAACAGCTGTGTCTCATTCATTCCAGCCTTTGGGCCCAGAAGCAGCTCTGCCTATGTGCAGAAAGTAGCAGTTTCCCCACAAACTCCTCTCATTGGCCTTTATGTTCTTATCCATAGATTTTCAATTTCACCCAAGGGGTTGAGAGAAGAACTGTCTTCCCATCACCCCAAGCTTCTGATGCAAACAACTCTCTCTCCACTCTTCCCTTTCCTGTCCCAATAACCTCTTCTCATCCTAAAATTAGGAAACAAAAGCCTCTCCGTTTCAGTAGCTATACAAAGATTGAAGGTAGCAGAAGGCTTGCTTTGGGCATGAGCCCAGTTCAGTGCACCCAAATACCCAGTGCTAAAGGACACTGGTCATTCTCCCTGACCTTTCTCTAACACTCAAGAGAGAAAGCTTATGAGTTACCCTTTCTCGGAAAACACAACCCACAGTCAGTACTTCCCTGCTTCTTCGCTTCAGACATGAATTTCAAATCAAGCTCAGTCCTTTCTGGATGAATGCCTTGTCACACAGAAAGAGGGTCACCAGGGCGAAGGTGATAGTGATTGAGCTTTCTTGAGAGGAAACCCTGTGCTTATTTAGAGCAATCCTTTGAAGTCTCAGAATCTAAGGGGATTTTGCTTAGACTGCAAGCTTCTCTCATGGAAACAGCCGTGGTGGAATTGCCTATAACCCACACTTTCGGAAAGCTGCCAGCAGCCTTCTAGAAGCAGCCTCTTGGGGGAATGTCTCCAAAGACAAAAGAGCACTTGTGGGAAAACACTAAAAAGACCTGGGCAATCTCTATAGAGAGCTGGAGACCAGGCTTCCTCATCTCTCATGGATCCTGGGGTTTCTAGACTGCACCCACTAACTTGATAGATCCACCCCGCCCCCAAAAGAACTCTAACAAGCACCTCAGGAGATAGTGTTAGGTTAACTCTTCAGTGCTCCAGTTTGTAACCAATCCTAGCTTCCTGGCACAGTGAGCGTGGAGCTCAATGATGAATGGCTACTTTGCAAATCAGCAAGTGCCACAATACTCAATTCCCAAATGACAAGGGGGCAGATGCTAAGGCTCTAGGCACTAGAAAAACAGCAAATGTTCCCCTTCTGTGTGAAAAAAAAATGAGTGGGAGGAAGAGAAGTGACTTGCAAAGATTTGCTGCTCTTGAAAATCAGTTGTTACCTTAAATCACCCAAAGCGAGTTCCTGTGCTAATTGTCCCTCTCCCCACCCCCACCCACCACGCCTGGAACTTTGGCTCCACGTTGCCAGAACATCTGGGCACTCTTGGCTCTCAGCTGATGGAAGCCTGGCTGGCGAACTTCATTCTGCTAACAGTTTCTGTGCAAGATTTGTTCTGTAATACCTGGAGGGGTTGAGTCCAGAGTGGCTTAGTAGCCAGACCTGACAGTTGCTCTGACTCTTCTCTCTTACATCAGCTCAGGGTCATGATTCATCTGACTGTTCAGCTAATCCATTTCTCTATCCTGCATCTGTTTCTCTGGTAGAAGATGGATGGGAAAGATAACACTTTTGTATGTTATTGGTTCATCATTTAATTCCTGACATGCTAATTTTAGCATCCATGTTACCAATTCAAGTGGGGGAGTATTAGTTACCAATTGCTGTGTGCCAGGTTACCCCCAAACTTAACAGCTGACACCACCACATTCTTTTTTTTCCCCTTTATTTTATTTTATTTTTTTTTTACAGTTGTAGATTTACAATTTTTTGTGCTTTGGTTTCAATTATACAATGATCAGATACCCATCCCTCCACCAGTGCCCATTTTCCACCACCATGGATAATATCCCTCCCACCTCCATCCCCCCATCCCCCCTGTCTCTGTGGCAGGGCAATCCCCTGTGTTCTCTCTCTCATTTTGGGTGTTGTGGTCTGCAAAAGAGGCATTGAGTGGCAAACATGTTCAGTCCATAATCTACTTTCGACATGCATCTCCCCTCCTGGGAGGATCCTCCAAACATCCTTTATTTGGTGCTCCCTTCTCTATCTGAACTGCCCTTTCCTCTAGGATACCCGGCTGGCCTCTAAGTTATGGAGTAATCCTCCTGGCACCACCACATTCTTAGTGTTCCTAGAGCCAGTAATCTCAATGGCATTATTGGAGATTCTGGTTCAATTTTTCATGAGGTTACAGTTAGACTGCCCCTTGGGACTGTCGTCACCTCAAGTCTTAAGTGAAGTTGAAGAATCAGGTTCCAAACTCCCGCACATGGTCATTGGGGGTTTTAGAGGGTCTTAGGTTGTTGTCTAGAGGCTTTAGTTCTTTTCCACTTGAGCTTCTCCTAAAACATTTTACAACATGGCATGGCAGCTTGCATCTTTCAAAGAGTGGTCAGAGAGAATGAGTGAATCCAAAGATAGAAGCTGCAGTTTTTTATAACTCAGTCTTGGAAGTGATAGGCCATCATTGATGTACATTATCAGTCAAATGGAGACCACTCCTGGCACAGCATAAAAGCAGAATCTACAAGGATGTAAATAGCAAAGGGTGAGGATCATTTGGACCATTTGGAGACTACTTATCACTGGGACCATATAACCAAGGCACCTTAAACTCATATTCAGATATTGCTGCTAAGCTTCCTAACCTCATTTTTTACTCCTCTCTAACAAGACAGCTTGTTTTTCAATAGGGACCACTCTTGGCAGAGTTCACTCTGGCAGACTTGCAGTGCTTGGGGGCCACCAGGGCCATATGTAGTGATGCTTAGGGGTTCATGCAAAGCCAAGGATCAAACTCTGGACCTTGCACATGCATCTTATGGCTCTAGGAAGTCAGTTTAAATCTTAGTCCACAAAGTCAGATATATAAATAAAACAACTTTTACTTCAAATATACATTTTCTTGGGCTTTAGAACACTTTATTCTACCTTGGGAAAGCTAAGATATTGGGAGGTATCTTGATTATGAAGCATTTGTCTATTTAGATTACGATTTCTCATTAAAATATATCTGCCATGTAGAACTTCATCTGCCTGGTTGTGTCACACCCTTTTCCTTTCTGGGTGATTTCTGGGTGGTTCTTCTTGGAACTTGGCAGGTAGGTTGACTCACTTATAGGATCACCAATCTGCTTTGTTGGTTTTGACTTCCATACTCAGGAAAAGATATATATATATATATATATATATATATATATATATATTGCTTTTTGGGTCACACCGGCCATGCACAGGGGTTGCTCCTGGCTCAGCACTCAGGGAACCATATGGGATGTTGGGAATTGAACCTGGGTTGGCTGCGTGCAAGGCAAATGCCCTACCTGCTGTGCTATTGCTCCAGCCTCAGGAAAAGATTTTCCTAGAATATTCTCTTCACTCTATTACAAAAATATCTTTGAGAATTCTACTCTATAGTCAGGGGTTCAAACTCTGTAAGCAAATTCCAGCGAGTCTCAGGTTGCTAGAGACATTTGTCCAGAGTCTGTGAGTAGGGCTGCCCATATACTCGAAAGAGGAAAACCCAGAAAGAGAGGGAAGATTAATATATGGCTGCACCAACTTGCTCCCTGCACTTCAGTTGCCTAAACTCACTATTGTCCAACCCACCGCCATACCTCTGCATTCTTCAGACAATATCCTAAGATTTGTCTGTTTACTGATGCCTTTCCTCACTTCAAGTTTAAGGTCATACGTTTTAAAGAACTCCCATTCTTTATTTCAATTCAGAGACCACAAATCAACAATCTGTTTGCCAAATGAACAGGGAGAATGACCAGTATCCCCCCATCTCCCACCCTGCTACATTTTGCTTTTGCTTTATCTAAGTTGCCATTATTTAAAAACAGGAATTTCATGAGCCTGGCAGTATGATTGTGATAGAAGTCTGTCTTGCATGTATAAGGCTTATTTCCATTCCTAGGATTGTCCTATATAACTGACTGTGATCCCTCATACCATACTAGCATGTGACCTCCACTCCAGCACTTCACAACTTGTGTGTTTGAGCACTGCAATGAAGTGTGTGAACACTGAATATCATGACAATGACAAAAACAAAGGGAAGAAAAGGTGTGGGTGGGGTGGAGGAAGCCCAGGGATTTCATGTAAACGTTGTTTTTGGTTTGTACGAAAACATTCTATGTGGTAGCAGGAAAGTTGCATTTCCAATGGAACAGTAACTGGCCAGTACCAAGCAGCAGCTCCCCTTTCAGATGGGTCCCTCCCTCCCCAGCCTGCCTGTACCTTCTTACTTCACCTGCTCCACTTCTGTATGAATCCTTGCTCTGGATTCTGGGTGGCTCCCTTCCCCCACAGGCTGATGGTCCTGCATGTACTTCTTTTCTGTTCAATAATTGCCCACTTGTATCGCTTGTTATACAAGTGATAAAAGTATAAAAGTGTTTTACCCAAAGGGAATATTGGCTTTATATTTTAAAATATTATGTTTTTTTTAAAAAAGATTTATTTATTTATAGCTTTTTGGGTCACACCCAGCGATGCTCAGGGGTTACTCCTGGCTCTGCACTCAGGAACTACTACTGGCGGTGCTTGGGGGACCATATGGGATGCTGGGAATCGAACTCGGGTTGGCCGTGTGTAAGGCCCTACCCACTGTGCTATCACTCCAGCCCCTTAAAATATTGTAGATACTGCTTAGGTTTCTGCACTAATAAGTAAAAGACATTAATAAAAATCCAGGCCTGGAGAGATAGTACCACTTGCCTTGTACATAGTTGATGCAGCTTGGATCCCTGATACCCCATATGGTTCCCCAAGCCTGCCAGGAGTGATCCCTGAGTACAAGCCCTGAGCACAGCTAGATGTTTAACTCTCTCCTCCCCACCCCCAAATGAAAATCCCAACCACTGTGGTCTTAAACAACAACAACAACAAACTGATCAGACATAGAACATTTAGAAATATAAATGAAATCTTAATTTGTTACTGAGAATGTATAAAATCTCTTACCCAGCATGGCAGAGCCTGGCAAGCTACCCATGGCATATTCGATATGCCAAAAACAGTCACAATCATGGGCCTCATTCCCCTGACTCTGAAAGAGCCCCCAATATGCTATTGAGCTAAGTTAGCACCCGACAGGGATGAATGGAGTCGTTACTGGTGCTCGCTTGAGCAAATCAATGATCAACGGGATGACAAGTGGTAAGACAAGTGAATTGCCCAACAAGTTGGGCTGAACTGAATATAAGTAGAAGTTAAAAATCCTGCCATCTTCATTTTAAAAATTAGGCTACTGTGGCTGTCATTTACAAATCTCTGTAAGTCAAATCGATAATGTGTTATATCTTAATTGTATTGTGTTGTATGTCACTAAATCTCAGTCAAATTGGAAAAACACTTTTTCTCCCTAAAAATTAACTTCGAGATATCAAAAATATAAATGAGTGGTGCCATACTGAACATTAGGCTGTGAACTAGTTTCACTGAGTCCAAGGACTGAGAAACAGGTGGTTAGACAACTGCCAGTTCATAGCAACTTCCTTTGATAGTTTTTATTCCTCTTGCATCTAAATTAAATTTTTTGTTATTTCTTTTTCTATGAAATTGATGTAGCATTGCATTGTAGCACAAGTTTCAGATGTGGATTATTATAAACCAGTGTCTATAGTTATATATGATATTGTTTACCACTAAAATGTAATTCTTTTCTTCACAGTGCAATCGATGTATTTTCTTCAATTTAGCCATCTCCTTTCTCCCTCACCTTTTGGTGAACAATAATTGGCTCCAAAGATCTAGAAGTTTATTTTTGTTGCATTTAGTGTATTTGTTTGTTTTCTCTATAAACAACACAAGAATGAAATGATGCATTCTTCTCTGACTTGTTTCACTAAATTCAATACTTTCTAGGTATATATATGTTGCTACAAGTGGCAGAATTTTATGGTCATTTTTCCTATAGTTAGTAGTATTTGATTATGTGTACATATATGACACCTTTTTATTATTTTCCCTATCAATGGACACTTATTATTCATTGGCTTTTGTAAATACCACTGTAATAAATACAGAGTGCATGCACGCCTTTAAATAAGTGCTTTTGTAGCTTTGAGGTAAGTTCTCTGTCGTGACATAAATGGATCATGTGAAATTCCTATTTTTAATTCTTTTAAAAGACTTATACATTTCTTTGTTAAAATTTTTTAATTGAAGTACTGTGAATTACAAAGTTAAAAAATTATTCATGGTAGAGTTTCAGGCGGGCTGGAGCGATAGCACGGCAGGTAGGGCGTTTGCCTTGCTCAAGGCCAACCCGGGCTCGATTCCTCCACCCCTCTTGGAGAGCCCCGCAAGCTAGGAGAGTATCCCACCACCACGGCAAAGCCTTGCAAACTCCCCGTGAGGTATTCCATATGCCAAAAAACAGTAACAAGTCTCACAATGGAAATGTTACTTGTGCTCGCTCAAGCAAATCCATGAACAACGGAGGACAGTGCTACAGTGCAGAGTTTCAGGCATATGATGTTCTAACACCAATCCCTTCACCAGTGTTCACTTCCCTCTACCAATGTCCCCAATTTCTTTCCTTCCATTGCAGGCACTTCCCTACACTGCCCCTCCAACCCCCCACCCCACCACTTAGGCACTGTGGTTTACAATATTGTTGCTGATAGGGTATTATGCACATCATTTTACCTCCTTTCAGCCTCTCAGCACACAGTCCTTGTCCTGAGTGACCACTTTCTTCTAACATTGTCATTGTGGCCACTTTCCTGATCTATCTCCCCCAATACCCCACTGTGGCCTATTTTTAACGTTTGGAGGACTCTCCACACAGTTTTTCATAGGGACTGCACCAACTTTCATTCCCAACAGCAGGATGCTAGGATTCCTATGTCTTCACGTCTCCTACACTAATCATTTCTTGTCCTTTGTATGCTAGTTTTCCTGACAGGTGTATGGTGATCTCCTGTTGATTGATGCTTTCTTAATAAGAAACAAAGAACATATTTTTGTGTGCTTATTGGCTTTTGTATGTCTTCTTTGGAGCAGTGTCTTTAAAGGTCCTATTTTTTTTAACATTTTTTTAAAACATTTTTATTGAATCACTGTGAGATAGACCATTACAAAGCTGTTCATGATTGAATTCCAGTCATACAGTATTATGACTCCCAATCCTCCACCAGTGTACGTTTCCTAGCACCAGTGTCCCCAGGTTCCCTCCCATCATCCTCCACCTTCCACCCCCTGCCTGCCTCTATGGCAGGCATCTCTCTCTCTCTCTCTCTCTCTCTCTCTCTCTCTCTCTCTCTCTCTCCTCTTCCTCTCTCTCCCTTCCTTTTTCTCTCTCTTTCTCTCTCTCTCCCCCATCCCCCCTCTGGGCATTGTGGAAAAAACATTTTTTAATTGATTGAGATTCTGTGATTTACAATACTGTTGATGATGGCTTCCCATGTAGATAATTTCAACACCACACCTATCACCAGTGTACTTGCCTCCCTGCCCCCGAGAATCCCAATGCCCCTGCCTTTCAGTTGTGTGGGTCAATAGTGTGGATTAGTTCTCCAGCTGTGTTTCCTTTGACCCTTTGTTGTTACCTTGTTGTGTATCATTAAGTCCTATATATTAGAGAAATCATTCTGTGCCTATCCATTTCTTTCTGATCCACTTTATTCAGCATGATATCTTCTAGTTCCATCTATGTTGTTGCTTGACTTTGTTCTTTCTTACACCTGCATAGTGTGTGTATATATAAATATATACACACACACCACAATATATATATATATATATATATATATATATATATATATACCATTTGTGTGTACCACAATCTTTTGTTCTATATATACATTGCTGGGCATTGGGTTCATTTTTCAATTAGCTGTTTTTTTGTTTTATATATATATTATTTTCATAAAAGTAGTTCACAATAGTTCATTACAGATAATATTCAAACATCAATCCCACCACCAATAAAAGGGAAGTGTGTGAATATTGTTGTATTTCATTCTGGAGCCATTTAAGCCCGAATATAAGAGAATGCAAGCAAGCATATTAAAAACAAACAAATGTGTGCTACTTTTGATAAGTAGGTGAGATAGAGTATAAGAGGTCATGTGGCCATGAGTGCTTCAGGATATCCTGTGTCGTTCTCTTCCAGGAGCTTTAGTTTATAGTCTCTGGGTCTTGGCCGATGATGAGATTACATGGTGCTGGGGCAGTTTGTGGGTGTGATTGCCAAGCTATTGGAAAACTGGGGAACGGAACTGGGGGGGGGAGGCCCAACAATTAGTTGATTTTATATTTTGTTTTTCATTGACCTTCTGAGTTGTCATATATGTTGAATGTTAACCCCTTTTCTGATGTATGATGTACAGATTTATTCCCCATTTAGTTGTCTTTCATTTTTATGGAAATTTATACCACTGTGTAAAAGTTTTTGTTTGATGTTCCATTTGCTTATTTTTGCTTTTGTTTTTCTTGTGATTGGAGCTGAGTTCTCAAACCACCTCTAAGGCTGATGTCAAGGAGTGTCTTGCTTATGTTTTCCTCCATATATTCTCTGGTTTCAAATCTTCTATCCAATTCTTTAATTCATTTTGAATCAATTTAATTCTTTTTATTTTAGTTTTATGGAGTGCAATCGACATACAGCGCTAGATAACTTTAAAGTGTATGGCATAATGACTTACATATGCTGTGAAATGATTAGCACAGTAAGTTTAGTTAGCATCCACCATCCCCATATAGATATAAAAAAAAGTGACTTTCCTTGAAATGAGAACTTTCAGGATTTATTCTTAGCAACTTTCAAATATACCATACAGCAATGGCATGCTAGTTTGTCTTTATATATTCATCTTGTAAAGCTTGCAGTAGGGGCTGAAGAGATTCTTATTAGTTGAAAATCCATGTTATTTCTATTGGAAATCTATTAATTCTCCAGTACTGATCTGATGATTTAGGGAAGTCAGCGCAGAGGCCCCGAAAAAAGAGTGTGTGTGTAGGACAAAGAAGAGTGTAAATGGCAGATGAGGGAACAAGTGACAGGAGATCAAATAGAGAGAGCAGGAGACTGTAAAATCATAACAGCAAGTGGTCAAATTATGGGTTTGTCACAGGATTGCTATTTGCTCTGGCTCAATCTAAATGAGCTTGACTTCCTTCCAGCCTATTCTGCACATTGGAACTGCATAAGACTCAAAGCTCACCTTTGAGAATCTTTGATCCAGCAACCCCCTTCACCCCCCCTTTTTTTTTCTTTTTTGGGATAGCACAGCGGTAGAGTGTTTGCCTTGCGCACAACCGACCCGACCAACCTGGGTTCAATTCCTCCACACCCCTCTCAGAGAGCCCAGCAAGCTACTGAGATTATCTCACCCGCGGCAAGCCCTGGCAAGCTAGCCGTGATGTATTCAATATGCCAAACACAGTAACAACAAGTCTCACAATGGAGATGTTATTGGGCCCACTCGAGCACATTGATACACAACGGGAGGATAGTGACAGTGATAATGCTTTTTTGGGTTACACCTGGCGATGCACAGGGGTTACTTCTGGCTCTGCACTCAGGAATTATTCCTGGCAGTGCTCAGGGGACCCTATGGGATGCTGGGAGTCGAACCCAGGCTGGAGCAATAGCACAGTGGGTAGGGCATTTGCCTTGCACGCGGTCAACCTGGGTTCGTTTCCCAGCATCCCATAGGGTCCCCTGAGCACTGCCAGGAGTAATTCCTGAGTGCAGAGCCAGTAGTAACCCCTGTGCATTGCCAGGTGTTACCCAAAAAAAGAAAAAAATAAAAGAGAATCTTTGATCCCCAGCAGGGCCTCTGATTGGAGGCCACAGGAAGCTCAGCAAGTAGTTCAAGGTCATAGCCAGCAGCAGTCCGGACCTCAATCTCCAGGCACAGAACTCCATCTCAACTCTCTAGGGATGACCTTTGCCTCACCGACTATCAACCTTCCTAGGGAAGACCAGAGCCTCCAGAATGGAGGGGGCTTTCCCCTGGCCCTTGCTGGCTTTATCAAAGCAAGCCCCCACTTGTTAACAACCAATTTTCTTGATTCTTAAACCCTAAGCTTCCTTCTGCTTGGGTTTCTGTGCCTTCTGGCTTCTGCTCACGACTTCCCTCTCTGTCTAGAATGGCTTTAGTACAGAGCCAGTTTGACTTTGGGAGCTGTTTTGCAGAATTAAGAGCCTGCTTTGACATGCCGTCAAGGAACACCCCACGAGCCTCAGAGCCAGCAGTCGCTTCATTCAATCCCGGGATACAACAAATGCTTCAAATTGAGCCGGGCACACGCCTAGCATGGCAGCCCTTCCTCACAGCCACCCAGCAAGTGGCCATTTAATCTCAATTGCTCCCTACTGTGTGGGCCAATTAAAGAGGGAGCCAGCAGGGCAGGGATCACTGGTGAATCTTTTGAGGGAAGGAGACCCAGGACTGCCCTGCCAGAGGCGCTCCCCCTGCATTCACACTCTGTGTAAGAATGCAAATCGTGGGGCTGCCCCAGAAACCCGAGCTGCTGGGACTCGTACAGATGGCAGGGAGAGTGGCAGCAACACAGAATAGTATCCCCAGAGCTCAAAACTTCCAAAATGAGATTTACAGTCCTGGCCCGCCCTCTTTCGGGAGGAAACACCTGCTCCAGCAGCTTTGGGAAGGGCCTCTTATTATCAACTTCTGTGCAGGGATCAGATTTCTGCAGCTAACTAGCGCCTGGTGTGAAAGAAAAGCTATTTTGAGGTGGGAGGAGTTCTCAACCTTTTCCTCTCTGCATTTTTTGTTTCCCCGATTAATTTCTTTCACCCTTTATTTTCAAGTCTCCTTTCTTCCTTCTCTAGCTTCCTCTCTTTCTTTCCCTCTCAGTTTTCACAATCAGTGCTTGGAAAATCATCTCAGCTTTCTCTCTGCCCATCAGAGTCACCTGGAACCCCAAAATAGAGTCCCCTAGGCCACTTTCCAGACCATTTGAACCAGAATCTCTTGGATGTATAGAAATGTAAATTCCCCAGCTGATTCTAACTTGCTGCCAAGGTTGCTGGCCTTACAAAAGGTGCTAAGAAATAAGGCAAATTTGACCTTGTCCTCTTCTGCCCACATGTGAGTCCCTAGAAACAGGATTCATTTCCAAAGATAAGCTTTAATGAATCCTTATTTTTTTCATGGCTCTTCTAAGTATACATTTTTAGGAGAGAAAATTTATAAATTAGAGATCAAATATATACAAAACTCAGAGCCACCATTATTATTTTTATATGCAAGTGTATATTTCTTTCAATGTATATGTACAGATAATTTATTGAATAAAAATAGACTATACTCTTGAATAAAAATAAAAAATGTAGCCTACTTCTACTATTAATACTTCTACTACTAATAAACTCCATGTCAGCAAGTACATTATAGAAGAAAAATTTAATCAATGGCATCATATTATTTAGTTAATCTATTAATAGATTTCAGGATACTTTGGAAGGGGGTATTGGAAATACATGCAATGGTGCTTAGGACTTACTCCTGGCTAGGAGCTCAAGGACCACTCCTGGTGATGCTGGAGGATCACTCGAAGTGCTGGCACTCAAACCAGGGCCAACCATGGTCAAAGCAAGTCCTCTGACTTGCTTTGTACTATCTCTCTGCCCCTATTTTTTTTAATTTAAAACACCATTTCATTCTTGTAACCAAATCTTTGCCCATATCTGTGGTATTTTTTTCATATTCATTCAGTGGGTCTTATCTAGGCACATACCTTTTAATTATGCCTCAATACTAATACTCCTAAACTTGCATACACTTCAAGTCACAGTTTTGTTTTTTCTTTTTAAAGGAGCTCTTATAATACTGCTCTGGTTGCCCAAACCTCATTTCCTATCCACCCACCTCTTGAATGATTTTTCTTCAAGCCAAATCCACTCTCTGTGTTTCCCTTGCTATAGGCATAGAGCCATTCCCACCAATCCATATGCAAGACTTGGTTCAAATCCATGTTGTCTAGAATCTACCTACATCTTTCTATCTTCCTTTTGCCTTCTAATCAATCTGTCTTCACCTCTCATTTGAACTAAACTTTTCACTCTTGGCTTCCTTTCTTTTTCTTTCCACAGTACAGTCAGGACAATTTTCAGGTATAAAGCAGATTTATAGCATTTCCTGTCTTCAAGAATGAAACACAGACCTTCTTACCATGATCTACAAACCCTGAAAATCTGATCTGTGTTTACCTTGCTAATCCCTTCAGTATGCTTCTTCTCTCCAGCCATACAGATTTATTCTTGTTTATTCTTGTCATTCTTGTTTGCATACATATGCAAATGCATTTCCCATTTCTCATCCTGAGAGTTTGATCTGGCAGTGCAGTATTCACCTGGTTGGGGGGGCATGCAATCCAGGAACTTGTGTTTCTTGTTAGTCCCCGATTAATGAACCATTTTGTTCTAAGAGTCTTGTGCTTCACAGGCTATTTCTTATGTTAATCTTGCAAATTAGGACAAAATCTCAGACCCTTTGCAATGACTTGCATTTTACCATTTCAATGTTTTTGGGACGAAAATCAACCTCAAGAGAGATCAAATGTGCTTGGTCACTTATTAGACACATCGCAATTAGAGTGGGCAGACCTAGCCATTCACTTCGTGTACTTTCCATTCTTACTGCCCACCATACGCACATTAAACTGAATATTAAAGGATACTGCATCATGGGAAGTCATTAAATAATTTCAGCTTTAATAATTGGAAGAGCAGAAATGATCATCTCTCTGTCAAAAAATAGTTCTTTTCAGGCTGAGAAGTGAAGCAAGAAGCTCCTGGAGAATAAACATTAACTATCATGGCTATTAACTGAGGTAGACATAGTGAAACCTATTCAGGGAGACCCCATATATATATATTTTTTTAAATTTTTATTAGTGAAACACCATGAGGTACAGTTGTAGACTTACAAATTTTTCTGCTTGGATTTGTTATACAATGACGAGTATCCATTCCTCCATCAGTGCCCATTTTCCACCATCAGTGATCCCAGTATCCCTCCCACCCCTGTCATCCCTCCCTATCCCACCCTGCTCCTGTGGCAGGGCATTCCCTTTTGTTCTCTCTCTCCTTTTGGTTGCTATGGTTTGCAAAAGAGGCATTGAGTGGCAATCATGTTTGGTCTATAGTCTACTTTCAGCATGCGTCTCCCATCCTGGGAGGATCCTCCCAACACCCTTTGCTTGGTGCTCCATTCTCTATCTGAGTTGCCTTTTCCCCTAGCACGTGCGACTGGTCTCCAAGCCACGGAGTGAACCTCCTGGTACTTATCTCGGCTATTCTTGGTGTTAGTCTCCTATTTTGTTACTTTATATTCCCTAGATGAATGCAATCTTTCTGTGTCTGTCCCTCTCTTTCTGACTCATTTCACTTAGCATGATATTTTCCATGTAGTACCACTTGTATGTAAATTTTATGACTTCATCTTTTCTAACAGCTGCATAGTACTCCATTGTGTAGATGTACCAAAGTTTCTTCAACCAGTCATCTGTTCTTGGGCACTTGGGCTTTTTCCAGATTTTGGCTATTGTGAACAGTGCAGCGATAGCACAGCGGTAGGGCGTTTGCCTTTCAGGCAGCCAACATGGCCGACCCGAGTTCGATTCCTCCACCCCTCTCAGAGAGCCCGGCAAGCTACCAAGAGTATCTCATCTGCACGGCAGAGCCTGGCAAGCTATCCGTGATGTATTCGATATGCCAAACACAGTAACAAGTGTCACAATGGAGACATTACTGGGCCCGCTCGAGCAAATCGATGAACAACGGGAGGACTGTGACCGTGAACAGTGCAGCAATGAACATAGAAGTACAGATGTCATTTTGACTGTACTTTCTTGCCTTTTTTGGGATATATTCCCAGGAGTAGTATTGCTGGGTCAAATGGGAGCTCAATTTCTAGTTTTTTGAGAATCGTCCATACTGTTTTCCAAAAAGGCTGAACCAGTTGGCATTCCCATCAGCAATTAAGGAAGGTTCCTTAAAAAAATTGTTCCGGCAAAACTGGACAGCTACATGCAAAAAAATGGGCTCAGATCTCTACCTAACACCATGTACAAAAGTAAAATCAAAATGGATTAAAGACCTCAACATCAGACTGGAATCCATAAGTTTGGCAAAACCCTCCACGACATTCAAGGTATCTTCAAAGATGATATGCCACTGGCTAAGCAAGTGAATACAGATATAGACAAATGGGACTATCTTAAACTAAGTAGCTTCTGCACCTCAAAAGAAACAGTGACCAAAATACAAAGACAGTCTACAGAATGGGAAAGGATATTCACCCAATATCCATCTGACAAAGTGTTGATATCAAGGATATTAAAAGGATTGGTTGAACTTCACATCCAACCCCATCAAAAAATGGGGTGACAAAATGAACAGAAACTTTCTCAAAGAAGAAATCCGAATGACAAAAAGGCACAAGAGAAAATACTCTACATCATTAATCATCAGGGAGATGCAGATCAAAACAACAATGAGATATCATCTCACACCACAGAGATTGGCCCACATCCAAAAGAACAAAAGAGACCCCATATTTTTAAACATTTGACAGACTTAGCTAAGACTTATTCTTTTCTATATGAATTTTGGTTCATTTTCTTATGGGAGGGATGAAGGTATTCACTCTCTCAAGAGTGTTCATTATATATGCTCACAGTCTGGTGAAAAGGGATTTGGATGGAAGACCATAAAAAGGACTTGTTTTTTCATATCACTGATATTAGGATGGTTTCCTTTTCAGAAAAAGCAGCCAGAGATTAGAGAACTCCAACAATGGCCAATTCACCTGACTAAAATGTAGGGCCCAACAAGGACAGAGATGAAGTAGAGTGGGCAGGACGCTTGCTTTTGCATACAACCAGCCTGGGTTCTATCTCGTGTACCTCATAAAGTCCCCGAAACACTTCTAGGAATGATCCCCAAGTATTGGGACAGGAATAAGTCCTGACCACCATCAAATATGATCCCCAACTGAAAACCAAATTAAACCAAACCAAAAACTGCACGATTTGATAAGTTCAGTTTTTGGGAATAACTTTGATCAAGACTATGGATTCAAGAGACAGTGATTGTCTTGGAATTTGTGCTTTTGTTCTCTAAAGGTAGCAAGTACTGGGTAGTGACTGAATTTCATGTCTATTCTAGTACTGAATTTCAATGATGCAGTTAACTGTTGATTCTTTTATTTTTCTTTGTTTTTTTAATTGCAGGAGAGACATCATTATTTCAATAGTGTTTATATTCACACTTGTGGTATACAAAATTACTGCCTCTCCATACCTCAGATTGCCTAGGATCCTTTACTTCTGTTCTGGTTTTACTTCCAGATCTTGACTATTGTTAATAGCCCAACAATGAACATAGGTGCGCATATATCTTTTTAGAATCAATGTTTTTGTGTCTTGTAATAAAGGCCAAGGATTGGGACTGCTGGATTATATGAAAGTAGTATTTTTAATTTTTTGAGAAGTTTCCATAGAGGCTGAACCAGTTCACATTCCCATCACTAGTGAATGAGGATTTCCTTTTCATTGTACTTCTGCCAACACTGCCTATTTCTAGCCTTTATTATATAGGCTAGTCTCACTTTTGTGAGCTGTTTATCTAATTTACATTCCCCTGATAATAAATGACAGTGAACAGTTTTTATATGTCTATTGAAAATAAGAAAATTCCTTTAATGTGTATGAAGGTTGTTTTTGTTTTTGGGCCACACTCATCAGTGCTTGGGGCTAATTCCTGGCTGTGCACCCAGGGATCACTTCTGCTGGGTTTCCAGAGGACCATGTTGGGTGCTGAGGATTGAACTCAGGTCAGTCACATGCAAGGCAAAGTGCCATAACCATTGTACTAGTTCTTTGGCCCCATATGAAGGAGGTTTTAGTAAATTTAGAGATGTGAATTAAAAGCAAGGACTTAGTGTTTTGTTTTCTCTAGCATCATTGATATCTTAAGATTTGGTTCTTGGTTTTACCTCTTTGCAACATAATTTTTTGGTTTGATTTTGGGGCCGTACCTGTTGGTGCTTAAGGGTTACTTCTGGCTCTGCACTCAGGAATTACTCCTGGTGGTGCTCAGGGGGACCATATGGGACCTTGGGGATTGAACTTGGGTTGACTACATGCAAGGCAACCACCTTACCCACTGTACTATCTCTCCCATCCATAACATAATTTTTTTTAAAGTCAGGATCAGAACCCACTAATTAAACAGTAGTCAGTTGAGAATTATATAAAGTTACTAAATCTTATAAACATTGTCAAAACTGGTTATTGAGTAATGAGTAATTGACTTTGGTGAGATGCAGTTGCTCTGAAGAATGAGGGGGTCATTTGCATGTCTTCAAGGTTACTTGGTTAACTGGCATAGTGTTGTAGGGGACTTAGAGATGTTGGATTTCTGGGTCAGAGGTCAGCTGCCAATAGTGAGTCTCTTTTGACAACACATATGCCAAAGGAAGAATGATGGTGCCCAGGAGTAACAGCACTGCTCTGTATGCTAGGATATTGCATGCTTTCTAGTAAACTTTGTGCTAAGTGAATTCTCTTGTGTCATGTAAATCTATTGTCTATTTGAACCTAAGCCCACTGTGGTTAGTAGAACAGACTAGTCAATTACCTTAACCATTATATATTTTATTATTTTTAAAACTAATTTATTTTTTGATCATTACATATTTTAAATTGCTTTTTAAAGTCATAGAGTTTAATTTATAGCCATAATGAACATTTAATGGAAGGTAGAAAATCTGAAGAACTTTGATATTGAAATATACATCTAAGAAAACAAATTCTTCAAATATTCCTCAAACTGTTCTGTAAGTTAAAAGATCCATAAGTCACATTTATCTGAGTGAGATCTTTATATAGCAGATCAATATGTCTCTCTTAAGCAGTTCTAAAGACAAAATATGATGAAATTACTCCAATTTGGCTTTCTCTGTATTGGGAATAAGTACTATCCACATCTGTAATGTGTTATTTGTAGAGAAAGCTTGCAAAAGGCAGCCTAAAACTTTCTCTTTAAATTTATTTTTAAAAGCCTCATGATTAAGTCACTGACTTTTCACTTCAAAATACAAAAATTCTAAATATCCAAGATATTGCCTTCTATTTGTCACCAGTTAAGACCATTCAAATGCACTTGGAAAATTCAATGTAAGTTAGGAAACATTTTGCTATAGCAAAAGTGATTTTATTCAAGTTTGGCTCAGTTGAAACCTCCATGGGTCCTGCTTAACTACTGTCTTCCCCTTTGGAATGCTGTACCCTGCTCAGGTTTTCTGTTACTCTCTCTCTCTCTCTCTCTCTCTTTTTTTTTTTTTTGCATGCTACCATATTCTCCCTTAGAATGTGAGCTCCATCTGGGCAAAGTCTGTCAGTCTTGTTTTACCACTGTGTCCCTCAGACCCTGCGAACATTGCTTGGAACATATCAGCAACTCATTTTTAACATATTAAAGATAGTTTGATTTTCCCTCTAGATTAGCAAAAATGGAGCTTAGTATGCAATTTTCCTAAAACATGATACCAAGACAAATGCACAATGTCAAGTGCTTAAGAGTCAGAGTACTCCTACCATACCTTGCAGTGGTTCTGCTCCAGTGATTTAAATATATATTAAAATTTAAAGGCACTGGAGAGATACAACAACAGGCAGGGTGCATGCCTCTCATGTGGCTGACCTTGGTTTAATTGATTGCCAGTAGCTCATATAGTCCCCCTGAGCATGGCCAGGAGTGATCTCTGAGGGCAGAGATCAAGAGTAAGTTATGAGCATAACTGGTCCACAAATTTAAAAACAAAACAAAACAGAATCCCCAAACAAACAAAAAACAAATGATAGGAGAAAGGAAGAAGGAAGGAAGGAAGGAAGGAAGGAAGGAAGGAAGGAAGGAAGGAAGGAAGTTTAACCGCCAAGGTAGTGACTATGGAAATGCACTGCTCAGCTCCCCTGCAGAGGGGAATATAGTTGACTGACAGCTCCAGCTGCTGCTTCTCTGGATTCACTACCATGTTTGCATTGAAATGATGCTTCCCCTGGGTTGCTTCCAGCCAATGATCAAGCAAGCAAGGTATGATCCTAATGGAAAGTGAGACTCCTAACTGACAGCTTTTGCTTGAGGATTCCTCATCACTGGGTTGAACATTTCTTGGAACCAAACTGCAATCTTCTTAGATTTTTAAAAATTTAATCTTCCTTTCTTCTTGAGTCAATGGGAGGCTTTGACAAGAGACTAGAGAAAGAGTGAAAGTGAAAGCCCAGGTTCTTTGATTCCTCTCTTTGCTTCCTGTGGCACCACTAAGCAACATGTATCTGTGCCTTTAAGTCTCCATATCCCTTCACATAATATACGCCTTCGTCTGGGTGTCCAGGCTATCCCACTGGGCCTCTAATCCCATCCAGTGACCATTAAAATTATTTCTATTATTTTAGGAATTGACAAATGCACAAATTCTCTCTGTTCCAGAAGAGAATTTGGAAAGAATCTGATTTTTCAAACAAACAAACAAAAAACTGATTCAATATTTTGTTTGTTTGTTTTTTGGGTCACACCGGCAATGCTCAGGGGTTACTCCTGGCTCTGCACTCAGAAATTACTCCTGGCAGTGCTCGGGGAACCATACGGGATGTTGAGAATCTGGGTCAGTCACATGCAAGGCAAATGCCTTACCCGCTGTGCTATCACTCCAGCCCCTAAAGCAGTTTATATGGGGGTTGAGGGCTGGCCCAGTGGCTGAAGAACCTGCTTTGTAACAATAGTGTGACCTGGGGTTCCATTCCCAGTGCTGCCACCCACGCCACATGCAGTTCTGGAAGATCTGCTGTGTGTGCCTAACAGCCCTGCTGTCTGTGATCCCTGATGTTTTCTAATAGCACAAAAGCCAGGTTTGTGTGAATATGGCAACTGAAAGGTGTTGCAGTGGCTGTGACCCCTGGTTAGCGCCAAAACAAAAATAAAGATGTGTGAGTACTGTGTTCAGGAGTAAGAACCCCAGCAAACTCATGTGGGAGCATTGGAGTGACCTCTGGAACTCATTATAGCTAGACTGTGTGAGAGCAGCACAGGTAAAGACTATGACCCCCTGCAATCAGGGGCATGAGCACTACAATGGAAGAATTTGGGTACAAGCACCACAACCTGATGTGCCACCCCCCCACCCCCCGCACCCAGTGAACACTACCACTACCATATGTGCTACCCATGGCTCCTACACTTTGTTTTCCACTAAGGTACTACGAACCAGCAAAATAATTCCTTGGGTAGCTGAGTCATCAATATTCCCCACTTATGAAACATAGGACCCACCTGAAATTATAAAAACAAAAACACATGGGGAAGAGGTGCTTTCCTTGCATCCTTGGCCAACATGGCTGGCCAAGATGATCCCTGGCACCACAAAGGTTCTCCAAGCTTTGGTACTGGATATCAAACTCTGGGCCTCATATATGTGAACCATGTTATTTTCCAACGAGCTAACTCCCTGATTCAGAAGGTGATACAGTAAAATTGTTTCTTTTCATGGAAGAAGTGAAGTTATAGGGCACCATGAAGGAAACTTCTAAAGTGGAAGGAGGCAGTGGAGATAGGGGATACAAACTTGAGATGGTGACTCTTGTGTATATGTGTGATGCCAGAGATTAAATGCAGGGCTTCATACCTGTGAGACAGATATTATACTACTGTGTCATAATCCTGGCCTATGATGGTGATCTATGAGCTAAGACTTGAAGTAAGTATATGAGATGATTGGAATTACAGTATTATAGAAAGGAAAGAGTACCATTCTGGCTGCTCCTTTTAGAAAGATAGCAGGCCTAGAGCACACTGCAGTGTGAAGGACCAGTCATGTGGCTTGAGAGGATTGGTGCCAGCTTACACTGGCATTTAAGAAGTGTGACTTTTACTCTAAGTAAAATCAGGAGACCTTGCATGGTTTAAATCAGAAGAGGAATATTTGAATATGTGGTTTAAATGTAGACTTTTCTAAGCATATAGATTTAAAGCATACCACCCACAGACTGTTTCTGAAAAGACAACTAGAGGCTGTAATTCAGCTAGAAGAAAAATTAGTTCAGGAGGAAATGGAAAGAGGCAATGGTGAGTAAAACCTAGAGCTGTCTAAGTAAGTGCTAATTGAGGAAGTGTTTTAAAAGAATAATCTGAAATTAGAATTCCAGATGATTTCAAATTGGAGGTGGGATAGCAGGTAGAGTGCAGAGTAGAAAGGTATAAAAACACATTTTGCTTCTTTCCCTGTCTTGGGGGATAATACAGAGAGAGTAAGCTTACTAGAAAAATGAGTGCAAATTAAACATTTAAAGCTTAAAATGAAAGATTCAAAGTTTAAGGGTAAATTATTTAAAGAACTCGACTATAGTTTTCTAATAAAAGAAAAACAGGAATTTAGGAGACATAACTCAGTAAAAAGCAAGCAAAAACATATGGGTTGCAGCCGCGTGACATCTCATACTTTATGCCACTGATGTACCAAGTGTAGCACACCACATTTGATGGGGTGTTAAAGTAGAAGGCAACTAATCTTTTTAAGTATATATATATATAATATATATTTATAAAGTTTAGCACACAAGGCTCAACCTGTAACATGTTAGTAACGTCTTATACAAGGGTTTAATGACCCAAAGGGTGACGTACAACAATTTTCACACACTTTCCTCTAAGGAAACCTTTTGAATCATTTTTAACGGATTATTCATAGCAAGCAATACAAAATAAATTATTTAGGATCTGCCTTTGGGGAAGGCTTGGGTGGTAGTGGGAAAATTTGAAATAATGGTGATGAGAAGGTATAATAGTGGTGGGATTGGTGTTGGAATATTGAATGTGATAAATTATTTTGAAAAACTTTATAAAAATAAAATTTAAAAAATGTATGGGAGGTAGTACTATATAAGAAACAGCTTTTGAAAGACTAAAAATTAGTAGGAGTAGGTTTTTTATTTTTATTTATTTCTTAAAATAAATAAAATACCGTATTTTGGTCCTGAACTCCAAACCCTGTACCCAAAGCAGAACCAAAATAATTTATTTTGTATGCTTGTTGTGAATAATCCACTAAATATAAGATAAAGATTTCTTACAGAAAAGTGTGTGAAGATTGTTGTATTTCACTCAGGAGCCATTAAGCCCTTCTATAAGAGTTTAGTAACATATTGTTAAAGGTTGAGCCTTGTGTGCTTATTATGTCTGTAGCACTGTAGCGCTGTCCTCCTATGTTCATCAATTTGCTCGAGCGGGTACCAGTAACGTTTCACAACAAATTGTGAGACTTGTAACTGCTTTTGGTATGTCGAATACATCATGCGTAGCTTGCCAGGCTTTGCTGTGTGGGCGAGATACTCCCAGTAGCTTACCGGGCTCTCCAAGAGGGGGAGAGGAATTGAATCTGGGTCAGCCACATGCAAGGCAAATGCCCTATTCGCTGTGCTATCGTTCCAGTTCATCTATCTATCTATCTATCTATCTATCTATCTATCTATCTATCTATGCTTATATCTATATCTGCGTAAATATATTTCCCCCTAAGATTAGTTGCTTTCCCAATCAAATGCAGTGTGCTACTCTTGGTATATTTGTGGTGTAAAGTATGAGATGTCCAGGAATGGATTCACTCATAGGTGATGCTCATCTGAGCATGGCAATGGTTGAGTTCTGGAGGTTTTCAGCTGTTGGGGCTGGCTCCATTGTGTCAGGATGAGGGGGGGAAGTCCCCCCTCCATGTTTGCCCTGAATGAAACAGCCTGCCATGGGGTCTGGAAGTATGGCTATGGCGTATTGTAGCAGGACTATGTTAAAGATGACCAGTAGATAAAAACATTATTGACACATAAACAGTTAATCTAGAAGTTTTGGGTCAAGATATTTACCTTGAACTGAAAACAAATGTCTACAGAAAGCTGTACAAAAATATTTATTCATAATAATCAGGAAATTAAAAAAAACAAATATCCAAAAGATAAATTGATAAACAAAATTTTTTGCATCTATGTTTTGGATTATTATTTGGCCATAAAAAGAGATAGCATTTAGATACACTATAACATGAATGAAACTTGAACACAGTGATATGTTAAAGAAGGCAGTCACAAGGGATAGGATATTACTTGATCCATTTATATTGAAATTCAGAAAAGGCAAATATATACAGAAAACCAATTTGTGGTTGCTTGGGGGAGTAGATGAGGAATGATATGGAAGTGATATCTAAAGGGAATAATTAGAGAGAAACAAAAAATCCACAGTAGTGAAGGAATGGTTAATTTCTCTGTAAACTTCTCTTACTGGATATGGTGGATCCTCTGAGTTCTTCATAAGACCTGAAAGAGTAATGGGCAATTGCTAAGTGCTCAAATATTGATAGAGTACCAAGAAGTTCTGAGCACCAGTGATGATGCAGTGAATGTGAGGAACCCAGGTCTGTTCTCATGGAACAGTGGATTGGCAAATGTTCACTGACTGAACCCAAAGGGAAATGTGAAATCAGAATAGCCCTCCCATGCATAAAGAAAATCAGGTTTTTACCTCAACACTGGTGAGCAGGTACAAATTATCTTCATTATCTGTAGCAATACTGCAGTGCAATTCTGTCTTTTGTTTTACATTTCTTGAAATATAGCCATTTCCACAATTACTTTGAAAATGCTTTTTTTGGTGTGGTGCTCAGGGCTGACTCCTTGTTCTGGGGTCACTCTTGGTGAGGTTTGGGGGACCATATGAGGTGCCAGGGATTGAACCTGGGTTGGTCTTGTACAAGGCAAGTGCCCCACTTACTGTACTATCTCTCCAGCCCTTATTGCAAAATGTTTATGAACAAGGGTTACAATGTACTGGAGAGACAAAGACAATGAAGATTTTCCAAGTTGGATTAGGACTATACTTGACCAATGTTTGGTTTTGTCTAGTTATCTATGCTTTTAGTTTCACCTCAAATTTATACAAATATTAATACATAACATATAGTTTAAAGTGTGCAGTGGATAATTAGATTCCCATATATCTTATAAAATTATAATTTGATTTTTATTTGAAAGGTGAATTCAAGTGTCTGCAGATTTAGTATTTATTCTGTCTCTGATTTAATTTGTTACTTTGCAAAGGTGAATTAATCATCCCTGGGTGTTTAAGGCTATGTCAGCTGCCAGCATCTTTCATAGTAAGCTGGCATCCCTTCAAAAGGAGAAAATGTAAAACAACCCCACATTTTATATAAAAAAGTCAACAGATTACTTTTCATTATGCCTAGTCCAAAGTTCATAACTTGACCATGAAAATGCATCTAGGTCAAACCATTTTTTTTTAGCAAATTTGCTGAGTGCTGATTGTTTTTTGCAGAGATATGTATCCATGTGGGTTTGGGGGTCTTTCTTTCCCTCCTGCTATGGAAGAGAAGATCACTATAACCGCTGAGGGGGTAAATGGGCATCTGTCATATTTGTATCCTCTGATCTTTGTTCCCTTTGACCTTACATCTCAGGCCATGGCTGTCAATATAATGAGTGAAATGTCTTCCCAAGGGGAAGTCCAACATACATTAGTCATTATTCAAGTGGCCTGATCTGAAAGCATTCATAATGCCAATCAGATTTCTTTTAAGGAATGCATAATTAGCCAGCAGAAACCTAGCAGACCGGAGGAGGAAGAAAGAAGCGAGAAAATGCTATCAAGCTGAATAGGGGTCATGAGGAGCCCTTGGCAAGAAAGTGGAGCAAAGGAGGCATTAAAGCAAAGTGTGAGAAGATGCCAGTCACCAACCTGAGTCAGTCTGGTGAAGGTCAAGGTGTGTGGGGGTGACACTGTCACACTTGGCAGGCTTACTGCTTCCTTGGTCCCCAACCAGATTTGACCAAGAGGACCGACTGTGCTAACAGATGTCGCCCAGCCTATCTGGAGTGGGAAGAAGTTGTGGTTTGCTCTCTCTCTTGCTTTCTCCTGGCAGGTCTACCAGCATTTACATGAAAGGAACTCTCCCAAGCAGATGGGACATCTTAAGGTTGGGAGGCGGCAGTACTTTTCTTTACACAAAGAAACCCCAGGGGAAAGTCTGCTATACACCAAGATGATCCTGGAGGCATAGGCAGTAGTTCATTCTGATTTTAAGCGCTTTTATCATGCAAGAGTGGAAGTGTCTCATGGATTCCTTTAAATCTGTCACCTTTAAAACACTGCCATTTCACAGCTGGAATAGAGAAGGGATCACTAAATCAATGATGGTGGAAAGAATCGTTTGGGATGGGAGATGTGTGCTGAAAGATAAAGGATAAAAGACCAAACCTGATAACTTCTCAGTATTTGTATTGCAAACCATAATGCCCAAAGCTAGAGGGAGAGTATGGGGGAAATTATCTGCCATAGAGGCAGGGGGAGGGGTAGGATGGGGGGGGTACTGGGGACATTGGTGGTGGAAAATGTACACTGATGGAGGAATAGGTGTTCTATCATTGTATGACTGAAACTCAAACATGAAAGTTTGTAACTGTATCTCACAGTGATTCGATTAAAAAAAAAACACTGCCATTCCAGTTAGAATAGAGAAAGGACCAGTATGACAATAGCTGGAAATGATGACTTTGGACAGGAACTGAATGTTGAAAGTAGGTAAAGGGATATACCTGATAACCTTTCAGTATCACAAAGCATAATACCCAAAAGGAGAGAGAGACAGAGAGAGGAAGTATGGGGGAGAAGAAAAGTGCATGCCACAGAGGCAGGCAGGGGTGGGGGTGAGGGAAACTGGGGATATTGGTGGTGGGAATGTACATTGGTGAAGGGACGGATGTTAGAACAATATATGACTGAAACCCAATCATGAAAAATTTTGTAACTGTATATCTCCCTGTGATCCTATTAAAAATTTAATTAAAATATAAACACTACCAATCAAAACCACTCCTATTGGCTTATTAATAAGGCCAAACCTAGTGTGTAAATAAAGATGAGGATGAATTTGGTTATAAGCACTTCACAATTATATTGCTTTTACATTGTAAAGTCACTGTCACAGGCACAAGAACCCTTGCAGGAAGGTCATTTCAGAGTGATGTTATATTCATATAGTCAGGGAGAATCTGAAATGCTGCTCCTCATGACCTTTTTTAGTGTCTGAGTTAGGTGTTAGAGAGATGTTGTACACATTAGCTCTGATGACAAATATCTGTGCATTTGGTCTCTTATCCCAACCTCATCATTATGGAGGAAGGCAGAGTTTGGAGGACATGTTTAATAAAGTTCCTTCATAATTTATGGAACTGGTGTGGAAGTCAAGGGCTACTGTAATGGGGATTCAGAAATCACTTATCAAATACGAGAGAGAGCTTCCAGGTGTTGGGTGATTTCTAGGGCTCCGTATACAGCAGTGAAGAAGACACATGAAGTGTACATTCACACAAATCCTTCCTACAGAAAGACAGTGAATGTGTAACCAAGCATGAGTGAAATACTTTCCTTGTTGTTGAAGTCAGTTGAGTTAGTTTTCTATTACCTACAGTTTTGGGTGTCCTGCTTGGAAAAGTGGGGGTGAGGGTGAATCCTGGAATTTTGGAGATTTTGGGTAACTGAAAGCTTTAAAATGCAAAGGACTGGCTGAGGAGATAACTTGAGTGGCAGAGCACATGGCTGGTATGCAAGATCCTGAGTTTGACCCCCCAACCCTGGGTCTCCTGCCCCAACACTGGAAGTGGTTCTGCTGACCCAGAAGCACAAATGGGCCTAGAAGTACTGTTGTCAATATCCAACTGTCAGACTTACACTGTCAAACCAGGCATCATTGGGAGTGACCCTATTTAAAAGGTAAACAGTAAAATTCAGTGAAATAAACATAGTGCGGAGGACTCAATCCTACTGAGAAATAATTTCATACAAAACTAGTGCATTTGGAGCTGGAGCAATATCATGCCATATGATCCCTTGAGATCTGTTCCTGCAGTGATCCCTAAGCACAGAGTCAGGAATAAGCACCACCAGACACTCCCATACCCTTCCCACCCAACAGAATTAGTGAATTTTTGTGTCTGCTTTCTTTTCCATTTCACAAGCAACTTCTAGGGCACCCTGGAAGCACTGGACTCTGTTCAGTGGTACTGTCATGAAGGGTCCTGAAAGTTCTTCCACAGAACACTGTCTTCTAAAACTCACTGTTTATTGGTGGCTTTTGTTTTCTGATTGCATAAGCTTTACACATTAGTAGTAGAGAACAGCAGAAAGTAATAAAAATGATTTCTTATCCCAGCATTGAACTATTTTGGTTAATACATGAGGTTTATGTGTTTAATTTTTTTCTCTTTCAAAAATGTGCTTATTATTTTGTATAAATTGTTTTCTATATCATTATTTGAACTCAAAACTATAACTTGAGATTATTTTCTATATCTCAAGTATATATTTAAAACTTTTAATGATTGCACATTAATTTATTGCATGCATATGTGATAAGTTATAAATTGGTTTTATTTTACATAAAGGATGCATTTATGACAATCTTGCATAATTCAGCTTTGCATAATTCAGGACTCTTTTTTTATAAATTGAAACACTCAAGTGACTTAATTCTGTATTAATAATAAATGCCACTGCCACTCAGCTCACCAGCTTTGTACTATGATTTTCTTTTTCCAGTTGAGATATAGTTGGCATATAACATTAGTTTCAGGTTAAATGTAATGATTCAGTAATTTTAAGGGCTTTTTTTGGTATTTTTGTTTTGTGTTTTGTTAGATCATATGATAGTTATTCAAAAAAATATATGTATACATTTTTGCTTTTTGGGTCACGCCTTGGTGATGCACAGGGGTTACTCCTGGCTCATGCACTCAGGAGTTACTACTGGTGGTGCTCAGGGGACCATATGGGATGCTGGGAATCGAATTCGGGTCGGCCACGTGCAAGGCAAACGCCCTACCCGCTATGCTATCTCTCCAGCCCCTATTTAAAAATATTTTTAAGGAACCTCTGTAATGTTTTCCATAGCCACTCCAAACAACAGCATATATGAGTTTTTTTTAAAATATAACTACCCCCTCAAATTAGCACTAGCTATTTCTTGACTTATTGATAATAGTTTCGGAGAGCCCGGCAAGCTACCGAGAGTATTTGATATGCCAAACACAGTAACAACAAAGTCTCCAATGGAGACATTACTGGGCCCGCTCGAGCAAATTGACGATCAACGGGAGGGAAAAAAAAATTGATAATAGTTATTTTAACAGGTATTAAGTGACGTATATTAAATTATAGCTTTAGGGTTTTTTTATAGTTTTGGTTTTTAGTTCCCTGATAGTGAGTGATTTTTGAGCATGTTTTCATGTACATGTTGACCATCTGTATGTCATCTTTGAAAAAGTATCTATTCAGATCCTTGCCCATTAAAAATGTCAGATAGTTTGGTTGTTTTGCTATTGTTTGAGTTCTTTGTATATTTATTTATATAAACATTTTATATAAATGGGGATTAGGTATTTTTCCTTATCAGATGTAGGATTTCCAAATATCTTCTCAACCATCTGGTAGGTTGCCTTTTCTTTTTTCTTTTGTTTGTTTTTTATTTGCTTATTATTTAGGACACACCTGGCTGTTCTCAGGGTTAACTCTTGACTCTGCACTCAAGGATCACTCCTGGTGATGCTCAGGGGTTTTTATGTGGTGCTGGGGATCTGACCCAGGTTGGCCATGTGCAAGATAATAGCTGTACCTGTTATACTATCTTTCTGATCCACCT
This sequence comes from Sorex fumeus, assembly GCF_029834395.1. Lineage (NCBI taxonomy): Eukaryota > Metazoa > Chordata > Mammalia > Eulipotyphla > Soricidae > Sorex > Sorex fumeus. Next base: position 45,945,465 of record NW_026606129.1, on the reverse strand, counting down.
TTTAACTTTGTTGACTTTTTACTATATGGAAAATGCAGAAGACTTTCAGTTTGTAGTTCTCTTGTTTTGGGCTTATGTTGTGCTCACTTTTGGTTCTAGATAAAAAAAAATCTTTACCAATATCCTTGTCCAAGAACTTACTATATTTTAGGAGTTTTATTATTTCAAATATTTAATTAATTTTAAATTAGATTTTATATGCAATAGTAAAGTAAAGTAAAGGCCCTCCCGTTGATCATTGATTTGCTCGAGCAGGCCCAGTAACGTCTCCATTGGAGACTTTGTTGTTACTGTGTCTGGCATATCGAATACTCTCGGTAGCTTTTTTATGTTGCTGACCAGCTTTTCCAGAATCCTTTATTTGGAAGACTATTATTTCCCCATTGTGTGTGCTTTACTTCTTTGCTGTAAATCAACTATATATGTGTGATTTTATTTCTGGGCTCTCTATTACATCCCACTGATATTTGTATCTGTTCCTATGCCAATGTCACACTGTTTTTATTACCATAGCTTTTTGTTTGTTTTGGACCACACCCAGCGATACTCAGGGCTTACTTCTGGCCGTGTTCAGACATCACTCCTGGTGGTCTTGGTGGACCATATGGGGTTTCAGGGATTGATCCAGGGTTGGCTACATACAAAGCAAATTTCCTACCTGTTGTAATCAGAGGTCCATCTCTGATTACCATAATTTTATAAATAGTTTTTATTTGGGGGACTCATCCAGCAGTGCTCAGTGCTTAATACTGGCTTTGTACTCAGGGATCATTCCTGGTGGTGCTCATGGTTCCATATGGGATGCTGGGGTCAAACCTGGGTCAGTCACACCTTGTCCTCGGTACTATATCCTTGGCTTTGTAATACAATTTTAAATAAGAAAGAGTAATACCTTCTGCTCTTTTCATCTTTTTTTTCAAGTTGTTTTGGCTATTTATGCCATTTGTCATTCTATAAAAATTGGGAATTGTTCTATTCCAAAGAAGCCTTGAAATTTTGATAGGTATTGTTTGTATATATAGATTTCTTTGGATCATGTGGCTATTTTATCAATGTTAATTTTTGCAACCCACAAGTATGGGCTACCTTTCCATTTCTGTCTTAGTTCTTAGGATTTGTGTATGCGAATCTATACTCAGAAATACATACAAAATAAAATGTCACCTTGCACGTGTTAGAATGCCTGTTATCAAAAAGAGAAGAAACAGCAAGTGTTAAGAAGGTGGATAAAAGATAATCCTGTATATTACTAGTGAGAATATGAATTTCAACCACTATGCATAATAGCATGGAGCTTTCTTTAAATATTAAAATGTAGCTACTGTATGATCCAACACTTCCATTTCTTAAGTATATATATATATATAGTATATATATATACATAGATCAATTAACAAATGATAAAATACATGAACTCATAGCTCACAAAAAGATAATAGGATGGCAAATAAATGCATGAATAAAAGATGTTAAACATTATCAGTTATTAGGTAAATGAAAATTTGATCCAAAATGAGATATCACCACACACCTATCAGAATTGCTAAAATTAAAATAACTAGTGAAATGTAAAACTTGAAACAAGAAAACTAGATCACTCAAATTTCTGATGGGAATGAAATAAAGGTAGATATATTTAGCAGCTTTTTGATCGACAGTTTTTTATGAAGTTAAACATGCAGTTACCATATAGCCTATGAATTGTACTAGTGAGGATTTTTAAAATTGATTTTAGGGGGGTTATTTTTATTTTATTTATTTATTTATTTATTTGCTTTTTGGGTCACACCCGGCAATGCACAGGGGTTACTCCTGGCTCTGTGCTCAGGAATTACCCCTGGCAGTCGTGCTCAGGGGACCATATGGGATGCTGGGAATTGAAGCCGGGTTGGCCGCGTGCAAGGCAAACGCCCTACCCGCTGTGCTATTGCTCCAGCCCCAGGGGGGGTTATTTTTAAAATGAAGACTATGTTTACACAAAATATGTACTTAAATGTTCATTTAGGTGTATCTGTAATAGCTAAAAGATAAAAATTATCCGAATGTGATTTAGGTGAGCAATTAATCAAAATGTAATCACATTATACCATAGACAACTATTTAGCAGTGAAAAGGAATGCACTATTAATACCAGTAACAATTTGGATGAATCTCAAGGACACTATTCTGAGGAGGGGAATGTCAATCTCAAAAAGTTGATTAGTGTATGTTTGCATCTATGTGGCATTCTTGAAATAATGTTACAAAATGGAAAAGAGAATAGAGATTGCCAAGGTGTAGCTGAGAGAAAGGTATGCATGTAGCTATTGAGGGACTGCATAAGAGGTTATATAAGGGAACACTGGGGTGATGGAATTTTAAAAATTAATTAAAACTAAACATAAATATATAAAAAAACTACTCAAATATGAGTAAACTCTATACATTTTTATCAAAGTCAATATACTTATTTTGGTATTGTGCTACATTTATGTTTTTATTTATTGGAAATTGGGTGAATGATACCTAAAATTCCTTTCTTTTCTTTTTTCTTTTCTAGTTTTCTGGGAATATATTTCAAAATAAGAGCTAACAGACAATAATAAGAACTATAGACAGGATCATAGATCTCTTATGTTTATAATGCATTTAGGGTTTTTCACTGCTCTCAAAAATAAGTTCACTGTGCCACACAAGGTCTGCTGCCTCCTGTCTCTAGCTTACCATTCTTCTAATGACAAAGCCATTTGTGAAATCCTTGAATTTTCCAATTACAGGACCATGTCTGTTTACTAACACCTTTGCATCATCTTTCACATGGTTTCTTTTTTTTTTTTCAGATGAACTTCAACCTAATTATCTCCTCATAGAGTCCTTCCTTGTCATTATATTTCTTATGGCACATGATGTTGATTTCATTCATTATGCTTATTACTATTTGAGTTATGTATCTTTTTATTGACTTTTTGTCTTTTACTAAACCAGATTGTAAATTTCTCAAGAGCTGGAAACTTCTTTGTCATGTCCTTTGTGTTCTCCAACATCTGATACTCTGCCCAGCATATGGTTCCAGCTGAATGAATCAACAAATTAATGACTAAGTTGAAATAAACAAACTGGTTTTCTATCTCTTAATGAATACACTAGCTGCAGTCCCCCTTGTTTCACTTCTCGCTATGTAGAGACGTTGGCAGCATCATTTAGTTCTCATAAACTTAGTGACTCGGAACAACACAAATACGTTACCTTACCAGTTGTAGAATTCAGCAATCAGAAAATGTCAATATGCTAAAAATCTATGTGAGAACAGGACTGTTCCTTTCTCCAGAGTCCACGGAGAATCCACTCTATCAACTTTTGTGATGTTTGCAGGCTGCTGTATTTCTTGCTCACAGCCCCTTTCTACCATCAAAACCAACAATGACTGGTTGTACTTTTCCCACATTATATCATTCTAACACTTTTTCAGATTTAGAGAGATGGCGGTGGTTACCTTGGTTCAGGACCATTTTAAATATTTTAACATGCCTTGATTCCACATGACATTTTAATTCTCCTTTTACACAAAACATATTCATTGTGTGGATTAGGCTGTGAGCACATAGCACTGTAGCACTGTCCTCCTGTTGTTCGTTGATTTGCTCGAGCGGGCACCAGTAACGTCTTCATTGTGAGACTTGTTGTTACTGTTTTTGGCATATCGAATATGTCATGGGTAGCTTGCCAGGCTTTGCCGTGCAGGCGGGATACTCTTGGTAGCTTGCCGGGCTCTCTGAGAGGGGTGGAGGAATCGAACCCGGGTCGGCCATGTGCAAGGCAAGCGCCCTACCCGCTGTACTATTGCTCCAGCACATAAAGACACTATTATTCTATCACACCACTATATTATAATTTCCGAAAAGAAAGTGACTCTAATGTTTCTAATTGGATCTCCAGGGCCCAGTATGTGGTACTTTTCCCAGTATGTGTACTTTCCCCACGTTATGTCATTGAAATATCATTGAAATTCAGCAATCACTGAATAGATTGCTGAAACAAAGTTAACTAAACATAACTCTTGGAGAGTATGGTACCTAGCACATGGCAGACACCTTTACCTTTACCATATCAGTTGCATACAACACAGGCAGCGTGCTCTTCAAAGTTTGGCTTAAAGCATTGAACCAGTTTTTCTTTTTTCCTATGAACAAAATTATGGGTTCCCTTGCAAACATCTCTTATTAAAGAGTTACTAAAGTATTTTTCCTTTAGTAGGTTTTGGATGACCTAATAATCTCTTCTATTTCTCAGTTCTTTACTATTTCTAGTTTGTGGAGAGCACTTGACTAGTTAAGAGAGAGTGAAAATCTAGAGCAGGAAAGCAGATGGGAGTGCAAGAATTGATGAGACTACCCCTCTTTGAGTCTTCCATTTCCTCTGACCGAAGATGGCCAGAGTGCTGACTCTAGTGAACAAATTTGTGGTAAAAATTGTAGACACCCTTTTCCTTAGATATCATCCCCTCAGAACCTCACGATCCGACATCCATCCCTTTACTAAGAATGATTATTCTGCTTTAGATTTGATCTCATGCTGATGACTCTGCCTTCTCAGTTGGCCACTTATTCTATGATCTCTACAGTGTTTGAGGGAATCTATCATTTTCCTTTGCTGCCCTGTTGCCTTTACCATCCAACTGATATACAGAGTACTGCCCCTTGCCTGTTTTGAAGGTTGTACCCAAAAGTCTATAACTTGGCTGAATATTTTTTCCTTTCCAGAAAAAGAAGAAGGTGGCTTCCATGTAGTTATAAAAGATGGATGTGCTTTTATTTTCCTTTTTTCTTCAAAGACACTTTAAACTCTTTGGTCAACATTTTTTCATCATTTCCCTTTTAGTTACCCAAGGTCAAGTACTATTTTTAGCCATTGTTCTCCTCAATGGGGTTCTCCTTAGAGCATCCTGGCTACTGGGGCTGCACTTTTATAAGCTTCTTCAAGGGATAATACACAGGTAGATACATCTCATTTCTCCCTCTTTTAAGTGGGTTAAATTTTCCACAGATCATTTGCCTATTCCATGTTTAGGTATTCTTAAATAACTTGGATTACTACTTGCCTGGTTATAATTAAATAAAAATGATGATTTTGGTAAGAATCAATTACTAGAAGTGTAAAAAGCGAAATACATCACTGTGTTTTCTCTGAGAGAGAATATTCTTTTCTAGAGAACACTGAATGCCTTTGAAAGAAGTACTGTTAGGACATTAGGAAACAAGTAAGAACCTTAGAGGTTGAGTAATAATAGAATGATCTGTGAAAGAATAGACAAATGATTTGTGGGATGACTTGGATAGGGAAGAAGGGAGTAGAAGTGAATGGAGGAGAGAGAACAAAGGAGAATCTCCAGGAAGAAAGGTGAAGGTCAGATGTTCTCAGATATAACCTTTCAGATGGCTCTTCTAATCCTTGGTGAAGTTTTTATTAAATCACCAAATTCTTGATATAAACTAGTTCTGGTGGGAATTGGTAAAGCCAGGTTGATGCAATAGAAACTTGGGACAACTCAGGTTTCCAGATTGAACTGTGAGAAACGGGGAAATGTAAGTAATAGTAACTCATAGACACTGTGGAGAAAGCAAACTAAAATTGAAAATCACCTTCATTGGCACCAAGCCCACAGTGAGAAATATTATTTCAGAAATATTGTTATACCTCAGTTGTACAACAATAGTTGACTTGTACAATCCTCCCACTGAGATCTTACATGAAGACCCAGCTCTGTCCACATTCTCAGAAGAGCCTTCTCTCAAAAATCCAAGTTGTCAATGGTACTCTCTCCTTCTAAATTGTATTGCTTTGGACTGGGAATGTGGTAGTACAATACTGAGTTTACATGAGGCACTGATTTTGACCTCTGGCACTACCACATGGATAGCAAGTATTGCCCTTGGGGTCCTGGAGCTCTATTTCGTGTGAGCCTATGAAAAGAAAGTAGAAAAATTCTATTGCCTTTATTATGGTTGCTATGTGACTTGGTGCTTAAAATTAAAACCTTGTATTCGTAAAAAGAAATTTGAAAACACAAAGGCTTCAGTGCTCTTGTAGGAATATTTTAGAGGAGTCTATCAATGTGCCAGAAGGTCGCTTTCAAGGGGAAACTTCAGAGAGCTGTCCTGAGCTAAAATGAGAGAGGCAGAAAGAACAACTTTCTGGAGGCAGCAATGGCAACAGCTAGAATGGTTAAAAGTGATCAGAGTCCTGTGCAAAGTTGGGTAGTGTAAGGCCTCATTACAAATAGTTTGAGCATTGTTCTGAGTAACATAAATTCTCAGGAGAATTTTCCATCTTTCCTGAAATATAAAATATTTTATTTAAAAACCATGATTGTATTACAAAGCTATTGATAGTCAAGTTTCAGGCATATAATATTTCAACCCTCACCCCATCACCAGTGTCAACTTCTCTCCATCAGTGTCCCAATTTTCCACCCTCCAACTCTATTTCCCTCCCCACATCCTGCCCCATCTGTCACCCTTACAGGCATATTACAAAGTACGTGGTGGCTGCAGCGTAAGTCTCATGTTTTCAGTTCTGTTGAGTCTGTGCTTTGGATATATAGCTATGAGTCGTATGCTTACTCCATCTCACACAGAACCTAAAAACCAGATTGATGGGGGATCCTGGGGAAATAATCAAAGGTGTGAGCAGAGAATGTATATAGGTATGAACATAGAATCCCCTGAATTCTCTCCTTTTCTGTCCTTCTCCCTATAGGCTGGGCTAGACACCTCACTTTTTATTTTCTTTTGGGTCACACCCAGCAAGGCACAGGGGTTACTCCTGGCTCTGCACTCAGGAATTACTACTGGCGGTGCTCAGGGGACCATATGGGATGCTGGGAATCGAAACTGGGTTGGCCGTGTGCAAGGCAAAAACGCCCTAAATGCTGTGCTATAGCTCCAGCCCCAAGACAACTCACTTTACTACAGTTCATTTCCTCATTTTTCTGGCATCTTAAAAGTCACTCAAAATCCCTTTGAAATGCAATTTCTGCTTAAATGGGCCAGATTTAATCAAAACAACTATGTCTTGTTGCTTGGAGAAAAGAAACAGTCTACATACACTCTGACCACTGCTGCTATGAAGATCCTTGAATACACATTCTCTGCTCACACCTTTGATTATTTTCCCAGGATCCCCCGGCAATCTGGTTTTCAGGTTCTGTTGTTAGGGCGCGGATTGTGATCTCCCTTTAACGACAAAGAGACTCCAGAGACTGCAAACAGCAAGCAAGGTTTATTGTAAGACTGGCTAGCCAGGGTCAAGACGCCTACACAGACACGCAGGTCAGTTAGGTGAGGCAACACCCCAAACTTCTTCAAACGGGATCTTATATAGGCCTTCACTGGCCGTTACAGCAAAGCCCGCGTATTTCATAGCCAATAGATTTGTAACAACATATACTTTCTTAACCAATCCATTTAAAAGTACATCACTCCTTAGCCTATAGATTCAAAGGTCAGCATTTATGTACATAGGCATTGTGGCTAGTGGGCATCTGGTAACTCGGACATTTGGTTATCACCTGGCTTCCTTTGATTCTCAGCCCTGCATTCCGGAGGTGGATAAGGGAAGAGTTCCTAAGGGAGGTAACAGATAAGGAGGGACCAACAAATGGTTCCCGAATTTACATCCCAACAGGGAAGAGTTTCACTCTAAAGCTCTGCTAGGGAGAGGGCAGGAAAGGGAGAGTTACTAATTTATAGAGTTTTAACTCTGGAATCTCCCTCAGGGTCCCTAGGGACCTAACACTGTGTGTGAGATGGAGTAAGCATAGGACTCATCATTCTCAAAGAATATGACTCTAAAACTCGGAGAGAGAGAAGAGAACAACTATTAAAAATATTTGAAAAGTAAGTGATAACTGACAGTTTGGGGAAGAATATACACCAGACTCCAGAAATCCTCAGGGACTGAATCTTGTTTCTTGTTCTCTCATATCCCAGATCTCTGGCAATTCTAAAGTAAAGTTGATCTTAAAATCAGGATCGTGAGACCAACCCTGATAGATTTTTTTTTCCTCTGTCTACCTCCACTTGAGACCAGTTGTAGTTACTGGTTTTGGCATATCGAATACACAGCGGATAGCTTGCCAGGCTCTTCCGTGCGGGCGGAATACTCTCGGTAGCTTGCCAGTCTTTCCGAGAGGGATAGAGGCTTTTGGGGCGACCTCTAATCACCCTTGTAGGTGTTACCATATTTGAACCCTATCAAATATGGTACGACAAATCCGGAAGATGGGTATTTAGTGTCTTATGATCAGGATCCTCCGTGAGCTGTATTGCGGATTCACTACCAGGATCTCACCATTCTACAAAGAAGTGATCGTTGATGTCAAGAGAGGGGTGCGGCAGGGTGATCCCATTTCACCGAAACTCTTCAGTGCCACCCTCGAGAACATCATGCGACGACTGGAATGGGAAGGAATGGGAGTGAAGATAGATGGTCGGCAACTACACCACCTCCACTTTGCTGATGACATTGTTTTAATAACACCAAACATCAGCCAAGCGGCACAAATGCTGGCCGACTTTGACCGTGAGTGTGGAAAGGTAGGACTACAGCTGAATCTTACGAAGACAATGTTTATGAGAAACAGCCTCGTTCCTGATGCCCCATTTGCTCTCAATGGAATTACCATCTCCGAATGCAACAGCTATGTGTACCTAGGTCGAGAGGTCAACATGACAAATGACCTGGCACCTGAGCTGCGCAGGAGGAAGAGAGCGGCTTGGAACGCCTTCAAGAACGTCGAAGCAATAGCTAAGAGGACGAAGAACCTCCGGCTCCGGGCACATCTCTTTGATTCCACTGTTCTTCCTGCATTAACATATGCCTCAGAGACCTGGGCCCTATGCAAACAAGATGAGAACGCTATTCAGGTCTCCCAAAGAAGAATAGAAAGAGCTATGCTTGGAATATCACGTTTCACTCAAATGAGAGAAAGAATCCGGAGTTCTGACATCCATCGACGATCAAGAATCAGGGACGCTGTCTCGTTTGCCAAGGTGTCGAAAATCAGATGGGCTGGTCACGTAATGAGATTTAAAGATAACCGCTGGACTAGAGCTGTTACCGACTGGATTCCATGGGATGTCAAAAGACCGCGTGGCCGCCCACCTACCAGATGGTCAGACTTCTTCGTGAAGATCATGAACGATCGGTTTGAGGCTCTTCATGATCCCAGAGCGAAGAGATGCCATTGGGCTACACTAGCACGCGACAGGGACAAATGGAGACGTTACTGGCGCCCGCTCGAGCAAATCGCCGACTAACGGGAAGTTAAGTGATTAAGTGATTAAGTGTGACCTCCATTTGACCTGAATGAAAATCTAGTCATGGAAGGGCAGATCTAAGAAATCAGAAAGTACCAGGGAAACTGCAGAGGTTCAGAAAAGTGTTTGGACACTGAGCTGTAAGGAATAGTGGTTTATAGGCCCGAGGATTTCTAAGCCATGGAATGTGTGTATCAGTTATCACATCAAAGACTTTCAGAGAGCTGATGGCTAGACTGTATTACTGATGTCAGTGGGCCCCACGGGTGACTTATGTGAAATGGGGAGGAGAAAGACGGTCACTTTCTCCCCACCCGCCCCTGCCACCCGGGACCCAGGGTTTCTGGGTTCTTGTCTTGCCTCGCAGAAAGGAATTTCAGGAGTAGACAAGCAGTGAAGTAAATAGATTTTATTTGGAGGATTTTTAGGTATGGAGGGAGATAGAGTGAGAGAGTAATGTACTCAAGAGAGAACACGGGCTTCTCCAAGGGCACAGAGAGCCCCTACACACATCCTAGCATTAGACACGAAAGCATGAAAGTACACATCTCAAGAGGGGAGATGTGGGCGACACATGTGCTCGGCCACGTGGGCGCAAGCAGCACATGGGCTCGGGCAGCATATGCGCGCCCTTCCTTTGTTCAAGGTGGTTTTTATAGGGTTTCTCCCACCTGCCCCCATGTGGGACTTCTTCCCAGGTAAAAGTCCATTGCTAAGGAGGTTACCAGGGAGGATGGGAGTGGTGATGGTCTTCTTTGAAATTCCTTTCCTGGCCTTTTGTTCCTGCTGGAGCTTCTTTGGGTCTGTTGCTGTAGCCAGGTGAGGTGCTTATTAAGCCTTAGTTCCTGTTTTCCTATTTTCTGCAAGGCTGGCCTTTGTCATTGCTTCGGAGGGGGCCTTCCCTGTATACCTGCCTACATCATTACTGTCAAAACTCTGAGTTCTAGATTAAGTGGATACATATTCATAATATTAGCGCCTGGTAAGACTTTCACCTGGTGCAAGTTATGGGGGCTTGAAAGATAGTACAGTGAGCAGGGCTCTTGTCTTGTATGAAAGATCAAACCTAGATTTGATCTCCAGCACCACATATGGTCCTTTGTGCACTGCCAGGAATAATTTCTGAGTGCAGTACCAGGAATAATTCTTGAGCATCTATGGGTTTTGCCCAAAATAAAACAAAAACAAAAATAGTATTTCAAGTTTTAATAGTTGAACTAACATTAGAAACAATATCCTAGTTGAAGCTATCAGCTTGGGTGAGTGAGTTCTCAAACAAAAAATATTCATACTCTCAGTAAAGTCTAAACAAGATCCAGAGCCTCTTAACATAATACTTAGGATGTCATAATCGCTGTAGCACTGTCCTCCCCTAGTTCATCAATTTGCTCGAGCGGGCCCAGTAACATCTCCATTGTGAGACTTGTTGTTACTGTGTTTGGCATATCCAATACATCACGGGTAGCTTGCCACGCTTTGCCGTGGGGCGAATTACTCTCGGTAGCTTGCCGGGCTCTCCGAGAGGGGCGGAGAAATTGAACCTGGCTCGGCCAGGCCTGTTGCGCGCAAGGCAAATGCCCTACCGATGTCATAATAAAATTCCAAATTACTCAACATATGAAGAACCACAAAAATTTCAACATGCATCGGAAAGGACAATCTATAGATTTCAACACGGTTAACAGCACAGATGACAGAATTACCTGATGAGTCAGTTATTATAGAATGTTCAAGCAAGCAATTATTAACCCTCAAGAAAACACTAAAGACTCAGCAAAGAATAGGTGATCCAAAAATGACCCACGTGTAAGTTTTAGAACTGAAAAGCAAAATAACCAACATGAAAAATTCACTGGATAGACTCATTAGGAAACAGAAAAAAGGGTCAGTGAATTTTGATTCAGATAGAAAGAACTTACTCAATTTGAGAACAAAAAGATTGGGGAAAAAGGTAAACAGAATCCTAGTAATCCTGTAGATTCAGGTAAATAGAAAAGGGCCCCTCATGGCAATGCTATTTTTAGGGAATAGTAAAACCACCTAGCCCTAAGGCCTGATAAGACTTTTAGCTGATGCTAAGAGACCCAGAGAAGGCTGGAGCCCCCCTCTGAGAGAAGCTGTAGCAGGAACAAAGGTCAGGAAAGAAATTTCAAAGACGATAATGGACCACTCACAACTCTTCCCCTTTGACAACTACCCTAGCAATGGATTAGGTAGAAGCCCCTCCTGAGGGCACGGTGAAGTTGGAGAAACCCTATAAAAGTCACCTTGAACAAAGGAAGGGTGCACCTGTGCTGATTGTGCCCATGTGGCCAAGCACAGGTGGTGCCCGAGCATCTATGTCAAATGTACTTCCCCCTCTTGAGATGTGTACTGTTCTCTCCATCTTTGGTGAAGCCCACATTCTCCTCTGATTGTTTCTCTCTCTCTCTCTCTCTCTCTCTCTCTCTCTCTCTCTCTCTCTTTCACTAGCTCTCCCTCTTACTTTCTCTCTCTCCTTCTCTCACTTCCTCTCCCTCTTTCCCTTTTCTAAAAGCCTCCAAGTAAAATCCGTTTTTTCCTTCATTGCTCATTTCTTACTGAAATTTTTTTCTGTGAGATAGGACAAAATACCTGGAAACCCTGGGTAAGGCCTGGGACTGGCGCTCCTTTTCTGCAAAGAGGAATTCATTGTTCTAGTCTGAGTCAGTCTGTGACTCCTGGAGAAATCATGTGGTGGAAATTAACTCCCATGCCAAGAAGACTAAGCAGAAGACAAGTGCAGCTTGACAGCCACCTTGTGGGACTGGTGGGACTCGGAGTCCATGTTGTGCAGAGGCTTATCACAGACTTTGTCAGTCCTAGCCTTCCCAGCTGGTCCCTGGGTTGCAGAGGTGGATTGGGAGAAAGTAACCTTCTCGCTCCTCCCAGTCTCACATAAGCCACCTGTGGGGGCCCACTGACTTCACCTGTATTGTTCTACAACTATGAAAGAAATTAATCTTGCAGTTAAATTCCTTTCAAAGCTATCTTCAGGAGATGGTTGTGTTATCACAAAACTGGCTCCCTCCCTGGTGGGTCCTTGAATTTTTGTGTAAAATTAGCACATCAAACTCCAGGTGTTTATGCAGTTATAGTTATTTAACAGCTTTTACAAGGTAGTTTGGATTCCCTGAAGTACTATGTGCAGGCCTCATGCTGGTTTTTCTCTGGTTTCCATATAAATTATTCGTGGTCCATGCTGATATCTCTCTGATTTTGTCCCTTGAAATTATATGATGGTCTCCTGGTATATACTTAGACTTTGTGGCCTGCCTCTCCTTGCAGGTGCCTGCTTCTCTTTGTCTCTGACATTCCTTGATTCTCCAAACACATGCTGCCTTCCCTGGAGTTCACCCAAGAATGACTGTCCATCTGGGTCAAAGAGAGGGTCAAGAGAGAATTTCAACCCTGTAAATGTTCTTGTTCCTGCTTCTTAGCTAGTACCATTATTTTCCTGACTATCACTCAGCTTGGAGAGATTTAAAATGACTAATTTAAAATGCTTTCATCTGGCACCCCTTTTCATCTCCATCAAAACAGTTTTATGGGCAAATTCTACCAAATACTGGTTCTAAAAGGATATATTTTCTAATTCATTCCATGAGTCCAGCATTGCCATGAAACCAAAACCGAGGTAATACCAAAAATAAAGTACATACCAATATTATTAATGAATTTAGCTATAAAATGCTTAAGAAAATATCAAATTTAAAAAGTAATACATAAAAATGATAATAGACTGTGACCAAATGGGGTTTTGGGACTATAAGGTAGATTCAATATTCAGAAATTGATCCATGTATCTCACTGTATTAAGAGTCTAAAGAAAAAAGCCCTCACATATTAATAGAAGCAGAGAGAACATTTGACAAATTTCAACATCAATTCCTGATAAAAATTTTTTAACAAAGAATAGAAGGTGTTTTGTTGCAATTTATAATAAGAAAGACTTATTTGGTCTTGGCACAGAACTCCTGAAACCCTTAAATTTTTTTGTGATGAGAATAATAAGGGTGTCTTTGTTATGTTAATGAGGCAACATTTAGAAAGCACCTGAGGGGTTGGGGGGTGGGTGGGTGGATGCATGGAGAACCAACTTTTGATTAAAGTATTGCAAATTTCTTTGGGGGAGTGGAAGGTCTAGAAATAGGGTTCAGTCATCAATGGTCAATAATTTGATAATCATGGCTATGTAATGAAATCTCTAAAAAATCTCCAAAAGGGTGGATAGGTATTCAGAAATATTCTGGGTTGGTAAACAGGAGATGATCCATCACAAACAACAAGGCCATTTCCACACACCTTACCTTATTTATCCTTTTTGCATCTGTTTCTGAGTTGTGCTCTTTCATAACAAACCGGTAGCTAGTAAGTCAAACATTTTCCTGAATTCTGTGAGCTATGCTAGCAAATTAACTGAACCCAAGGAAATGACCTTTGAAACTTCCATCTGTTGGTTGTTTGGTCATTCAGAAGCACAAGAGACAACAGGGGCTTGCAGCTGATATCTGAATGGCGGTGGGGGTGGGGAGGACTGTTTTGTTAAACTTAATCTGTGGGATCTATCTCCAGGTAGTATGAAAATTGTGGGGAGTTATTGGACACCCAGCTAGTGTCAGAGAATTGCCTGGTGGTGTAGAAAGAACACACAGCAGAACTGGATGCAAAATTGTAGAAGTGAGGTTGGCATCCAGCTAGGGGCTCCTTTGGCAGTAAATTTCAGGGAGAGATGAAAAGCATAAAATAATAAATGTTTGAAGATACAAGATATACTATGAAAAGGGGGCACCTTCCACGGGGCCCAAGTGATAGTACAACGGGAAAGGCATTTGACTTACATGTGACTAATCTGGCCTTGATCTCTGACACCCCATAAAAACCCCTGAGTTTACCAAGAGTGATATCTGAGCACAGAGCCAGGAGTAAGCACTGAGCACTGCCAAATGTGCCTCCTAACACTACTTCAGAAGGGACATCCTTCTGCCAGCTCAAGATCCTCCCTGGAGATCATGGATGGCCAGTCATTTAACCCCAACCCATCACCAGTTTTTCTTAAGGATTTTTTTCTAATCAAAAGGCACCATGACAACTTAGATATTTTGATTGAAATCTACCCTGAGATTGTCTCTTTTCTCTTTATCCCAACACAGGAATTTATGGTCCTATTGTACTCTAAGTATCTGCATTATTTAGAATCTTGGTTTGATTTTTTTAAACCTCAAATAACTTGTTTCACATATACAGACAGATCTTTCTATTCATGAAATAGTCTGAAAAATTCCTTAATGTTGAGAACCTGGATTCTCAACAATAATAATGTTGTTTTCCCTCTATTCCTCAGGTGTGGTTTTCATCTACATAATCTAGAATGACTTCCATCATATCCACACAGGGGAAAGAGGTGTTGTGAAAATCACTTGTGTTCTAACACTATTTGGTTAAAACTGTTACAGAATCACATGGAACTGGAATGGAGGCTGGTATCCAGATTACAAATGGGGCTCCATGATTATGAGGGAGAAGGGAGAATTCACTTTGAAATAGCTCATGGCTTTTGTCATGGGTGTAATGATGTGTTATCTATGTCTACCTGTGTGAATCATGTTCTCTACTTCTTTTGTTTCATCTCCATATAGATCCACATGGCAAGCAATGAGGTCATCTGTAAAGCATTTGCTTTTTTTTAAAAAAAAAATAATTTGGTCCTTTTCAGAAAATTAGAGTTGACCTAATTTTATTATTACCTAAAACTATAAGACATACCTTTCTTGAGATAGCATAACCAGGGCACACTGGTATTAGTTGGTTTTACACAGAAGTGGTGATTATTGGTTTACATTCTTTTAAAATTTATTTTTATAAAGTTGTTCATGATGATTTATTACATTCACTACTCCAATACCAATCCCACCATCATTACATCTTCCCACCACCATTATTTCCAAGTTCCCCAACCACCACTCGAACCTGCCCCACAGTAGGCCCTAAATAATTTATTTTGTGTTGTTTGTGGATGAATAATTTTCTAAAAATGTTCAAAAATTTTTCCTTGGAAGAAATTGTGTGAAGATTGCAGTATCTCATCCTGGAGCAATTAAGCCCGTGTATAAAAGAGTAGTAACATGTTGCTATAGGCTAAGCCTTCATGGTCATGGTCCTCCCGTTGTTCATTGATTTGCTGGAGCGGGCCCAGTAACTTCTTCATTTTGAGACTTGTTGTTACTGAGTTTGGCATATTGAATACGTCAAGGGTGGCTTGCCAGGCTTTGCCGTGTGGACAAGATACTCTCGGTAGCTTGCCAGGCTCTCCGAGTGGGGCAGAGGAATCAAACCTGGCTTGACCGGGCTGGCTGCATGCAAGGCAAATGCCCTACCACTGTGCTATCGCTCCAGCCCAAATTATATGTATATATAATAAATATTTCTCTCACTCCTCTCTGCTTTGCCCTCTTGGTCACTTAACTTCATAGGAGACATCCAACATCAGCACATAGATGTCTGTATTCTTTCTTAAAATCAGCATAGCATTGCTGTCTGTGCAGCCTATCCCTTTCCAGAAGTTCATCATAATTTCATCTTATCACCTGGACATACATTTAGGGAATTTTATTTCTTTCTTCCCCTTAAAAAAAAGTTACATTATATGCCTGTATGTGGACTTTTGTCAGTTGGATGAATATCGGTCACAGTCACGGTCTTCCCGTTGTTCATTGCTTTGCTCGAGCGGGCCCAGTAACGTTTCCATCATGAGACTTGTTGTTACTGTTTTTGGCATATCGAGTACATCACAGGTAGCTTGCCAGGCTCTGCCGTGCGGGTGAGATACTCTCGGTAGCTTGCCGGGCTCTCCAAGAGGGGCAGAGGAATCGAACTCGGATGGGCCATGTTGGCTGCGTGCAAGGCAAACGCTTTTCCGCTGTGCTATCACTCCAGCCCTATGAATATCAATCCCTACAAAAGAGAGTTGATTTTTACTTCTGAAACTGAGAAGCATTAATAACTCAGGTGTTAACTCATCCGACAACTGGGGAAATAAATCTCCCTTACTGGTCCTGTTCCCTACCCCGGACCTCCCTTTTATTGCCATCTTTTGACAGCAGACCACGTGGTGCAGGGGCTGGAACCCTTGGCTCTTACATACAAAGCAAATGCTCTATCCCTTTAAACTGTCTCCCCAGCCCCAAACTATATAGACTTTGGTTTTCATTTTTTCACTTTGATTTTTTGTTTATTGATTGAGATTCTGTGATTTATAGTACTGTCACTAATGGTTTCTTATGCACTTAATTCCAACACCACACCCATGAAACTAGATGAATTTTTAGAAGATACAATTTAACTTGTAAAACTTTTTTTTTTTTTTTTTGCTTTTTGGGTCACACCCGGTATGCTCAGGGGTTATTCCTGCCTCTGCACTCAGGAATTACTCCTGGCAGTGCTTGGGGAACCATATGGGATGCTGGGACTCACACCCACATTGACCGTGAGCAAGGCAAACACCCTACCTGCTGTGCTATTGCTCCAACCCCCAACTTGTAAAATAATTTTTAAAAGTACGATTTAAAACACAGTTTAAGTGTAGTGTAGTCAGAGGGGGTGGTTTGCCAAGTTGTTTGGGTCAAGTGAATAATTGCTGAAATTCTAAAATTGTACTTGATTTTCCCCCCTCTTTTTCAGTTTTGTAGTTCCCCTCTCTCCTTTTGCTGTTGCTGCGAAGACTGGGGGTTGCACATAAGCTTCTCTGTGTTGTTTGCGCACTCGGCTGAGGTGCTCACGGAGGTTGAACACATTGAGCTGTAGTGCTCGCGTGGCTGCAGAGAGCCTATGTATTTTCAGTTGTGGCATCTGCCAGGGGTCACACATTCTTGCTGCCATGCTTGCACAGTCTGTATGCTGGAGATCACTCTGTTGTGACCCTGGGGATCTTCCACAGTGTAGATTGGGTTCTCAACTGGCACAGGTGGAGGGCACCCGGGATCAAACATGAGGCCTCATCATACTGTTGTGGCACTGGGGATCTTACACAGCAGAGCCTCTGGGTCCACAGTTGGCATCTGTGGAGGTCACCAGGGATCCAGCGTGAGGCCCACTGCAAAGCAGGCACTCTCTTCACTGAGCCATCTCTGGGCCCCGTTCTTTGTTTTTAGCGTCTGTGTGGTGAGGGATCTGATCCACTCATCCTGTCAGGCTAAGACTTATGTATTAATATTTTCTTAATAGATATTGGTTGCCTTCTACTTAACATCCCAATATAATGTGTTACTCCTTGTATATCAGTAGTATAGAGTATGAGATGTCATGTGGCTGTAAATGTGGTCACATGCTTCAGAATTCTAAAATTTTGAATGGGGTGCTAAAACCGGAGTTAAATTTTTAACTGGATCGTGACTTTGGGGTCCAAACTGCAACAATTTCTGCAGCTTGTGGATCTCTTTTGAGATCTATTTGTGAGGCCTGGATCATGGCTGGTTAATGAGATTATATAGTGCTGGAGGCATTTCATGGGTATGACTGCCAGCCACCCCCCAAAACAGGAAGATGCAGGGAGATTGTCCATCCCCCACTCCCACTCCGTGAGAGCCTCTAGATTTTGGTCACAAAACACGCATATCTGAGCTTTTTAATAGATTCATTCCTGGGTGAAGATTGTCCTGAGTCTGGCTATGAGCATGGCAGCAGTTGGAGTACGAAGGGTTTAAGCTGTGTGGGGTCTGTTTTGGAGGTGTTGTGTTGGATAATATTGGGTTGCCCTTGTTCCTCCCACAGGGAGCTTAGGTTTATTGAGCTACTCCCACAACAGTGCCCCTGAGGTACACTCTATTCCATCATGCACTAATAATCCTATATTGCTCTTCTCTTTCCCTTATGTCCTCTGCATGGTTTATTTAGCAGTGTCCTTTTTGTACAGACACAGGAAGATAGTTGATGCTATGCTTTTGTAGCATGGGAGTTAATTAACTCCAAATAATATTTAATCCTGAGCATCAATCATACTTACTTGACTTAAGCCTCAGTTGCCCTTACTTACTAACACTCGTAAAAGGAGGGTCCTGATGAACGGACTGGATAGATCAAGAACAAACTATAAGATACTCTGGCATTGGAAGGGAACAAGATAAGCACCATAAGTATAAAAAGTTAAGAGCATGGTTATGGGACAAACTCTATCATGACCCAAAAAGAAGTAACTGAATACGGATCCTGCTGGGGTTAGGAAAGACTAACCTGGACTGAGGATTGTAGTCTGGGATATATAGCAAGATGTCCTCAGAAAAAGTCAACCTTTTAAGCTTAAATATATATATTACTGTGTTCATACAAAATGACTAGAAATATTATAAGAAGTAAATTTACTATGGTGGTTTACGAGCTGAGGAAAGGATAAAGCAATACACTCTGGATGGAATCCCATCCTTGAGCAGATCTCCTAGTAATCTGGAGTGCTGAACCCTCAGATGAGATATTATCCTTGAGTAATCTCCTAGAACTTCCCCTGGAGTACTTTACCTCTGTTTGTTGTTATGACATAGTTTGACCCCACCTATATGTACCCCTTCATAATTTCTATATGCTGTAAGGGGAAAGAGGAAACTAGAAAGATGATGACTACAATAAATATAAGGATTAAACAAGAAAGATAAAACTAGACAAGGACTAGAAAGAGGAGGACTAAGAGGACGAGGATGAGGGAACTATGGTGACTGGGACTATGACCAAAACTATGACTACGATTGTGCTGTAAGGGAGAGATCAAACCATGCTGGGGATGAGAGAAATAAACTATCAACCAGCCCAGGCCTTGTTTCTCCATTCCCCCGGTCCTTCGTCTGTCCATCGCCATGGGCCATCCAGAGGAATGGTTCTCAACCATCAAATGCTTGAGTCACGCACCTCCGCAGATTTTCACTTGAAACTCACAGTGTGGGGCTCACTCACCCCCCTCCAGGTTACCCCAGATATGAGACTCAGCTGGACACGGGACTCTGGAGGCATCTCTCAGTCGTGATTATTTTAGAGGATGGATTTCCAGAGAAATCAGTAAGAAAATAGCGGAAATTATTGACAAAGGAGAAAAGGCTGCTGAGAAGGGGGCAACTTGAGGCAAAGTCATAGACTTGACTGGATTCCAGAAGAGTGCAGCAGCCTCAATATGCTTGCTTCGGATTCTTCCTTTGACCCGGCTCTGACTCCAGGCTGCACAGAGGACTAACTCTCAGTGTCTGTAGATAAAGTCTTAACACAATTTTTCCAAGAGAGTTATGGGAGCAGACACGAAGAAGCTCAGGAAGACACACAGAACCACTCAAAGGAGCTGGGTTGAGGGCTCTGACATCCCCTGCAGTTGAGCCATGAGCCCAGCTGCTGGCTGCATTTTTAGGATTATTGCCTTGAAAGGGAAGTTTTCCAAGTTACCTGGGCATGGAACTCAGACTTTGTGTTGTCTACATCAGTGTTTTTCAACTTTTTTATACCTACAGTCTGGCCCTTGTCCAGCATACCAGTCTACAAAATGGAAGTTAGAATAAAAATGGCAGACAAATGGTTTTCAACCCTTGTACACATGTGGCCTGTCGCTAGTCTGTGGACTAGTTGTGGTTGAAGACCACTGACCTAGACAGACCTACTTTTTTCAGCCCCAGATGAGTGTCAACTTTTGGGTCCCTCTTGCTCATTTGGGGGTGGGGCACAAAAGTAATTGATATGAATTCATAACAATCAGAGCCGTGCAGGTTCCATGCGATGGCTGACTTCTTTTTCTACTTACATGGAAAAAGCAAATGTCATGACATTGGGGCTCCCACCCCAGGCAAAGCCCATCAAAACAAGGCGGGTGGTTGATACTTAAGTGATTCTCCCATCTAGCAGTTTCTAGGTACATCTTTTAAAATTAGTTGTGCTTAAATTAGCAGTGCTTTACTTTTAATATTCCTCTCTTGAAGCAGCTACCACAGTTTCAATCAGGAAGCTGATTAATATGCAAAAAATGATTTGTTTTGATTTCAGTCTAGTGGGTTTTTCTTTGCCAGGCAACTTCTTTATCAAATTTCTCTGCTTTTAAGGAATGAGAACAAATGTATTTCCATAGAGTCAGAGGGCACTGTTTCCTTGAAATTGGAGGTAGAAAGTGTCTCTGGGAATAGGCCTGAAATCTTCAGTGTAATTTTGCCAGTGGCAAAACCTTTCTTCGTAATTTTTGGTTTGCCTTCAGGTGTCTGCAATCCCCTGCCATGCAAAGTCTTGTCCATGGGTAGTATAAATCAATAGACTTGTTTTATCAAAGCGTATAATATTCTGTTACTTATTATGTGACCTTAGGCAAGATATTTAACATCTCTAACTCTGTCTTATATCCTTGAAATGAAGAAAATACCCTTTGGGATTTTGTGCAATATAAATCTGTAAAAAACTCTTCTATATTTCTGAATTCAGAATTTGGGGAGTTCTTTTTTTTTAAGGAAGGTAATCCAGCACATAATCCTATTATTTACACCCCCAGTGAAGTGTAGGGAAGCACCCTGTAATCAAACACATTAATATTTCTGTAGCCAAATCTATGAATATTCACACTGTGTAGCATAAAGACTAAAAATAAACCCTCATCAGTCCAGGGCAAGATCTGTAACTGAGATATAAATAAATCTTTCTGTTTTCAGCAGAACCTTTATATTGGGGATTGGGGAGCAGAGGCTGTGGTTGTGTTATGAAACAATCTCTCTCCATCTACCCATTTCTCCACTGGTTCCAAGACAGAAAGCAGTGCAGCGAGGCATGTGTGAACATTGGCTCTGGAACAGCTCCGGGTCTCTGCCTGTGATGTGGGTGGGCTCTGGTGAGTCTTCTTTGACATTTTTAAGACTAATTTGCTTCTCCCTGGGGTGTGATTTCAGGCATAACTCTATTCTTTTGACATGAATAAAAGAGGATGTGCTTTTAAAAAAAGATTTGAGAGAGGGAAAAACAACAATGCAAACACTTAATTAGTAGGCTCATTAAGCAATAAATCAAATTGTCTAAAAATTGATAGAAAGTTCTAAAAAGATTTTCCAGGTGACAAACTTCAGGAAGGTCAGAACTAAGTAGTTTTGTTTGTTTGTTTGTTTGTGCCACACCCAGTTAAACAAAGGGTTTACTCCTGGCTAGTCTCAGGGAATATAATCTGGGTCAGACATGTGCAAGGCCAGTACCATACCCACTGTACTTTTGCTTAAGCCCATCAGAATAGAATGAACAGAGAATTTGTCAGTATACACAAAAGCCAAGACCCTGTCACAAACCCTCAAAAGTACCATGGTACCCTCTGCTCTAACTGTGCTGTGACAATGTTTAATTTTTTACTTGTGATGTAAAAATATATAATTATGATAATAAACTTAATGTGTCACATCTACAAAATGTATTTTCACCATATACATGCCTAGAATTTTCTGGCAAACATTTAAGTGGGGTAGAATTTTTGCCAAAGAGATCTTAAATCAGCAGCTTTGATTACTTTAGGAATTTTTCTTCTTTTACTATACTTGTATTTCTCATAATATAAAATATTAATAGTTCACATTTATTGAGCAGTTACTATATGTTAGGGATCAGCATTGGTTTTAGAAGGGTAATGATTTCTACTAAGCCTTTCATTGGTAGACAATGATTTCAATTATTAACATCCAACCAGGGTGGTTTATGGCATCATCATCCAAATAACACAGTAATACCTCCAAATAAAAATAAATAAAGGACCAAGGAGCTAGCTCAATGGGATGGAGCACATGCTTTGTCTGCAGAAGGCTGGGCTTGATCTTTAGCACCACATAGTCCCCTAAGTACTATCAAAGCGCAATCCCTAAGTACACAGCTCAGTACTATCATCATCATATTTGGCCTCCAAACAAGCAAAATTCCACTGAGATTTTAGAAAAACATAAAGAAAGCCTCATTTAAATTTTTACTTCATTAAACTCATGAGAAAATTTCAGCTTTCAGAGCATTCATTGTTTGGAATTGCATAGGCAGGATGGTAAAATTGGGTAATTTCATTTAATTCTCATAACAAGCCCATGAAATACATGCTATTACTATCCCCTGTGCAGTGAAGAATTAACCTTACCCCAAAGAGCGGTTTGCCTTTTGTTCTTGGCTAGAAGCTGATCTGTAAGCTCCTAGAATGTCTTTGCCTATAGAATGTGTCTTTATCTGGGGGCATAGTCTCCGGATCGTCTAACACTGTGATCCATGATGGAGCTTGGGGCCACACATGATCAGTTATGACTTCTGGAGGATCCAGAGACCAGAGGCTTCAGCTGTCCTCTGGAAGAGACTGGAACTGAAAGCCAGCCCCCTGGGCAGTGTGTGATTCATCCCAGTAAATACTATGGACACCAATGGCCTGAGTGACCTCTTCTGGCAGTCAGTCTTTTGCTTATTGTCACACATTGTAGCTGAGAGTGGGTACCATCACTCAGAACACCATGGGAGAGGACTGTTAGAGACTCTGCATTTGGGCCCTCTAAGCTCTTCCCACTGAGTCTCTTTCTTTGGCTAATTTTCACCTGTATTTCTTCTGTAATAAACTGCTGTGACTTGCATGAGAACTTCAGTGAATGATTGACTCTGAGTGGTCAAGGGTATTCCTCTAACTTGCAGTTAGGTTCGTTATCGGTGAGGGAAGTTTTGTGTGGAGATCTGTTTCCTCAGACTGTGCAGCTAATTTTACTCATTGCTTCTCCATTTATTTGGTATGTGAATAAACTGAGGCCAAGAAGATAAGTAACTTCCTCCAGACCACAAGGCTCAAATCCAGGCCATTTAACTCCTGACTCAAGCCTGTCCTTAGCTATAGTGTGACACTTTACACAAGCAAAGTGACTGAGGTGGAAGACAGGACCAGTATACTAGAAGAGGCATAAACTCTTGTGGAAAAAAAGGATGGACAAAAGATTGTAAATTCTATCAGAGTAGTTAGAAATGAGAGAAATTTTATCATGATGCGACACTCTGGTAGGGAGTTAGTTTCACTCAGGCAAAAGTAATTCTGACTCTAAAACAGACTAGCAAATTCTTATACTTACACCACGATTTGCATTTTTGTAAACTATTTTTGTATCTATGGTTTCATTTCTTCCTTATATTGCTCTAAAATTGGCAGGCAGAGGCTTAAAAAAAGATATTTGAATATGATGGATAGCAAGACAGTTGCAGGCTGAGTGATGTGTGTCGCTTAGCTTTGAACTTCAGCTTCCTCAGCTACAAAGTTGGGTTTTGAAGTGGCCTTCTGTTGGAGTACACGGAGCTTAGGTTTATCAGATTGTACCCATCACAGTGCTCCTGAGCCACTCCCATTACTTTGTCTGTCTGTAACCTCTTCTATGCTCTCTTCCCCAACCAATTTGTAAGGTCTCATCCTTCTTAGACACTGAAGCTGTACTGTAAGTTAATATTGTCTTTCTCCTCTCCTTATGTCTTTTGAGCAGTTTACTTTAATGCAATGTCCTTTTGTATAGATACAGGAAGACAATTAATTAATATGCTCCGTAACTTAGGAATTGATTGGCTTTGAATATTATTCACTCCTGGGCATCTGCCTTCTCAACTTAAGCCTCAGTTGCCCTCACTTCCTAGCACCCCAAGGGCAGGGTCCCGACGTGGGACTGGATGGAACCAGGGCAAGCCGGTAAGTTAGGTGCTACCCTGGCATCGCAATGGGCCAGGCCAAGGTGCCACGATTCTTAACTATAAGTTAAGAGGTTGATCATAGGCATTATGTCATGATCCAAAAGTAACGACAAGACTAGCGCCCTGCTGCTAGGAATAGGAAAGATATCTGGCCTGAGCACTGCAGTCTGAGATCGAGATGGCCCTAGGAGAGCAATTCTATAAGCTCAAAGTATTTCTTACTGTGTCCATACGAAATGATTAATATTATGTATGCTTATATGTTGGTTGGACAAGGAGAGGAGAAACACGTCCTAGAAGCAGTTTCCTGTGTGTCCTGACTAGCTTGGATGAGACTGCTTTTTTGGAGATGTAGATTCCAAGCTCTAGAAGACTGGTCTTTGTTGTGCTAATCTAAGTGCTTGTAGCTTGTGAAAAGGTGAGGCCAGGATTACTGGCCTGCGGATGTAAGGAAACAATGTATGTTTGCCGCCTCAATGTTCTTTCTGTAACTCCTTTCGATGACATCATTATATTGCGCCCTTTAGAGATACTATGATCTATATAAGGGAGATTTCAGGGCTCTCTGGGGGGACACGTGCATCAGAGAATCTGGGAAGATGGGGCTGAGGACAGAAGCTGAGAGAACAAAGGTGCACATGCTCGAGGATTCCTGAGGCCTCCATGACATACATCTCTTCCATGTAATAAACGGCTGCTAAGACTAACCAGCTTGGCCTCGTTTCCTTCCTTCGCCTGACCATCGCCATCGACCTCCCTGGAGTGGGGAAACGGCCAGACTGCCGGCCGTTTTATTTTTCGTGTGTTTACACAGCCTTCTTGAGGGATGCAGTGGAGTAGGTGTAGAGACCACTGGACACATCAGAAGTCTTCATTTACTAATGAATTCACTATTTTATGGATATGAAAAAGAGGGTCTGAGATATCAGGTGGCTTCTGAAAGTCTCACACTTCTTATGTTGCAGGACGCAAATTTTGATTGAGTACCTACAGACTTATTAATAATAAGGATAGGAAAGATTTTAAAGATTATTTATGGGCATCAGACAATAAAATGTTTATTTTTGGCTTTAGATAAAATTTCTAAAGTGAGATAAAAGGTAAGGTTAGGGTTACTTTAATCCAGTGGGACCCGGCCTTCTCTCCCCTCTGAAATTACTGTGTTACCCTACCCTGAGAGACTGTGGTACCTGGGTTTCCATTGAGCTATGTGCTGGTAACATATCAACTTTTTACAGGAGGATTTTTTCATGATTGGGTTTCAGTCACATACGTTACAACATCCATCCTTTCTTTCACCAGTTCACATTTCCCACCGCCAACGTCTCCAGTTTCCCTACCACTTCCTACCTCCTGCCTGCCTCTCTGTCTCTCTCTCTCTGTCTCTCTCTCTCTTTATCTTACTCTCAGAAACTTGCCTAATGTCACACTGCAGGTCTTGACTAGGGTGGGGCCTTACTGATAGAATGCATAATTGGTGCTTCTTCTTCGTTTCACTCCCCCTGTGTGGCTAAGATGTGACAAAGACATCAATGATACTAAGGACAAGATGTTCCCTTTCTATGAATTGTCCGAGTCCTCAGTTCATTCGTATCTCCAGAACTTTTCTTTTTGTACCACTCTGTGAGAGCTGAGTGTGTAGAGCTGGATTTCTAGTGAATCTTGCCTATTGGGTTCCTGTCAGACTTTGCTAATGTGTAAGGCATTTTCAAGAGATTGAAAAGCAGTAGATCACAAGTAACCCTACACTTGGTTGTAGAGCTGTGAACAATTAAGGGTGATTTTTGTCAGCTTTTTATTTCCAGGAGCAGCACCTATCGAAACTACTTTTATAGGCTTGGAGCAATCTCATCTGCCCCTTGCCCATATCACCCCTTCCCTCCAGATATAATTTATAGATGTCTTTTAAAAGCACCACTACTTGGGCCGGAGAGATATCACAGTGGGTAGGGCATTTGCCTTGCATGTGGCCGACCCGGGTTCAATCCCCGGCATCCCATATGGTCCCCCCAAGCACCGCCAGGAGTAATTCCTGAGTGCAAAGCCAGGAGTAACCCCTGAGCATTGCTGGGTGTGACCCAAAAAGAAAAAAAAGCAACACTACTTATCCTGACCGAGGAGAACCAAAGGAAAATTGAGCACGACTTAATAGTTAATCAGGAAGGGAGACTACAGGCAGATTCTATTCCTGCATTACATTTCCATAGCCTATTTCTGATTTCAGCACCAAAATGTTGGACAGTTCCGTATTAGCAGTTAGTGTCCAGCAAGCTTTGACTACTTCAAATATTCCTAGAGGCAGATGGATAAAATAAACAAGTGACTTCTTAGGGGGGATTTCTGCAAAGGAGAAAGAGGTGAAGGAGAAAAAGTAGGTGGGGAGAGCCTCAGACAATAAATGTTCTTATTTTTTAAAAAATAAATTTAATTCTTGGGTCACACTGGGCAGGGCTTAGGTATTAACTCCTAGCTTTGTGCTCAGGAATTACTCCTGGAAAGGCTCAAGGGGACATATGGGGTACCAGGATCGAACCCAGGTTGGCCACAGGCAAAGCATGCACCTTTCTCTGCTCTCCAGTCCCCATATAATCTGGTTTTTAAAATGTAAAAAAAGGTAAAGGTAAAGGCCCTCCCGTTGATCGTCGATTTGCTCGAGCGGGCCCAGTAACATCTCCATTGGAGACTTTGTTGTTACTGTGTCTGGCATATCAAATACTCTCGGTAGCTTGCCGGGCTCTCCGATAGGGGCGGAGGAATCGAACTCGGGTTGGCCATGTTGGCCGCTTGTAAGGCGAATGCCCTACCCGCTGTGCTATCGCTCCAGCCTTTAAAATGTAATTACTTTTTATAAAGGATACACCCAGAACTGATCAAGGACTCTGGGTCACCCAAGGCAATGCTTGACCCAGACGTGCTGGCCTGAGATTTGTTATTTAGATCAGTGATACATGGCACCAGGGGCACCTCAGGGGACCATGTGGTGCTGGGGATTGAACTCAGAGCCTCAGACATGCTAGGCATGTGCTCTACCACTTGAGCTATCTCCCTGGCCTGCATTCTACTTTGTTGTCATTTTGTCCACTTACTGTTCCATTGCTCTTTCATCAGGAGATCATTCTAAAAATAAATGACCTTTACATAAAGTAAGCCCTTCCTTATCACAGAATCTGCTTTGAGGGAAGCCTATGATAGTGTGTCTGAGAAGCTGTGCCATCCTAGGGGGTGGTCAGTGATTATGATCAGAATGAGAGCACCTAAGAGCACTGGCTTTCTAGGGCTGAGGTTCCCTCCAGGGGGAAACTTGAATGGTACTAGGCTGGTTTTAAAGGAAGCTGGTTTGCTCCATTCATTTGATTTTAAAGTATCTCAACATTTTAATGACAAATTGGCTCCCATTCTCTTCCCTTGCTCCTACCCACATAATGTTTAACCTCCTGGGTTCACTCATGCTGACAGTGTTTCCCAACCATTTCAAACCCATGCTCTTCCACCCAACTTCTCAGGACCTGCCACCAGTCCTAGGAGGCTATTGACTGACTTAGGGCTGGGGATAGCAAATGGAATATTTTCTTAAACTTATTTTTTCTTACTTAAAAAAAGACCATAGGGATCAGAGAGTGGGTTCAAAGGGCGGGAGCACATGTTTTTTGTATGTAGAAACTCCAGGTTCTATCTCTTAGCTCTGGCAGATAGCAACTTTCCTCACCCACCACAGCAGTGATCCAGGAATGGTCCCCAAACCAGAATGAAATAAGAATAAAAGGACGTCTTTCTCTGCCCTGGTGAAATTACGTCACAATATTTCATGCCAGTGTCTTCTTCTAAAAATCATCCCCTTTCTTCGACTTGAGAATTTCTTCCTTAGAATTCAACTTGAGAATGTCTTAGAATTCAGGAGATGAGAATGAGTTATTTGCCTCTCACTTCCTTCTTTCCGATAGTCTCACTACTGACAGAAAGTTGTCTTTGGTGAGATGGTAAAGAGGCAGAGCAGAGCATTCTTTGCCTAATTCTCAGGTCCCTTTGCTAGAACCCACATTCTATCTTCACTCCTGGCCTTACCACTGTCAGACTTTCTGGTGCCTGCACCTGCATTTTGTCATGTCAGTATTGGTTCTGGCAACAGAAGACATTTTCCCCAACCATGGACATTAACCAGTCTCCAGGGAATTTACAACCCCCAGGGATAGACATCAGCTAACAAATACCCCACTTCCTTGAGGTGTTTTTTTCTCTACTAACTCCCAGAATATTCCTCTGGGTAGGTGGTATTAAACTCTAGTGGCTCCCGGGGATAACTGACTTAAAAGTAAAAGTCCTTCTCATCTCATGTTTTCATTCCCCAATAATATTTCCCAGGAAATGTCTGAATGTTTCCAGAAGTTTTCCAAATAAAATTTCTTACACTCAATAATATATGCTTCATCCAAGCTCTGCTCTGAAGGGAGTTGAGTCATTTGGAGGGAATAGCTTTTTATTACCCAGAACTGGAACTTCCTGCAGTGTCATGCTCTGTTTCCAGGTAGAGTGAGGACCAGGAGAGAAAAAAAAAACAATGGGGGCTGTGGAAGTTGAGACAGGGAGTAAGGGGGCTAGTGGAGACTTGGTGACAAATTACTCCTGGAAAGCCAGGTGATGGGAACTGAGGGAGATGTGATTTACAAGTAATGTGATGCACTCAAGTCTTCTAACTATAGGAGTGACCCTGAGCTCGGAGATGGCTGAAAGCACTTGCTTGGCAAACACAGGTGGTGAGTTCAAAGCCCACACGGGCTGAAATGATCAGGACAGTCCCACAGATTGTGATCCACAGTGAGAAAATTCTCAAAATAGCTTAGTAATTTAGGAAGTGCCCGGGGCAAGCAGTATGCCATGAACTTAATCTCTGGTCCTAGCTCTGGTTGGGGAAATAACCTTCTTCCCAGTAATGGTTTAATGTGAGCTTATCCTCAGCGCCTGTGGATGGGTCTCTGCTCCCTTCACAACTCTGACTGCGGCTCTTTATTCAACTGGAATTTCAATGCTTGCTGCCTCCAGGCCCATCTTTTCCATTTTGGATAAATCAGAAACATAGTATAAAACAAGTGTAAGGGGGCTGGGAAGGGAGCCAAGAGGCCTGGAGGGCATGCCTTGCATGCTTGAGGCTCTTGAATTAAAACCCTGGCACTGGATGCCTTGCCTAAGCACTCCCTGCATGTGGCCCTGAACATTGCCAGACCCAAGCTCTGTACCATCTGACCTGCACTGCCAGGCCAAATATTGCCAGGAGTAGCCCCTGGGTCCTTGTGTTCCACTGGGGGGGGGGGGGGGGGTCTAATGGAAACTAAAACGAAGACGACAAGAACCCAGAAGAGGAAAATTTTATGTCCTGGAGACCCCACCTTGATCCGGTGTGAACAGGTGAGCTTTGGCTCAGATGCCCCCTTGGGAGCTGGTAGAACAGCCTGTCTGTGGGGGTGGTGCTGGGCTCGGGTACACTGGAAGGTGATCCACTGCTGCATCTCTCTCAGCAGAGTGAACCTCACTGTATCTGAATATCTCTGATATCTCTTTTAGCACTTGATGTTGTTCAAGGGAGGGGGCATGCCTTGCTGTGGTGGGAGGGGGCATACAGAATGGCCTTGAAACATGAGCTCAACCACTCAAACCACATCATTGGTCCCTGGAGCTATTTTTTTTCTTTCCTGAATCTTGTTTAAAATTGAGATGACTGTGTATCAAACAAGAAGTCTATGCCATGGGCAGGTGGACTGCTCCTGAGAAAAATTAATAGAGAATATGGAATGGAGATGGAGCGGCTGGATGTCAGGGAACTCTGACGACTCACTGCAGGCATGTCCCTGCCAGAGTCTTGCCTATCCCTCCCAGGGTGTATTTTCTGTTACTCTTAGAAATTATCAGTGCCTATTTTAGGGGGCTGTCCATTATAGTTAGCTCATAGTTTGGCTACATCTAAACAATAGTCACGTATAAAAAAAATCTATCTATGCAATAGAATAGATTAGAAATGAATCAACTGATTTATTTACAGACTTTTCATCTTTGAGGTCTGAGTCTTTGTGAAGATTTTCAAACTGTTTGTTCATCATTTCCAGGAAAAGCAGCAGCATTTTCTGATCTGCTTACATGTCTGAGAGCTTAGGTGGGCATGGGGGTGTCCTGGGGACGCTTCTCTTAGAGAAACACTGACTTAAAGGAACAAAGATGACCTGTCTTGGAAGGACCAGCATCCCCATTTAGAAAAGAATCTCAAACTTTCAGTCAGCCTCCTGGAGCGGGGCTAAGGAGCAGCCTTTATAAAGCTGTTTCCTTTCCCCTTCCTTTCTTGCCTAAACGTAAGTCTGAGCCTCTGGGCTCTAAACAGGAGAGGAGGGGGCTGTAGGTGGGGAAGGTATACTCTCTTTGAGTTTTTTTTTATTTCAATATCCTATTACATGTGTTCTGATTTCTTGACTGAGTAAAACACAAAGCAGCCCGTGGAATTAGACACAAAAGCCAGCAGATTAAACAAAATCAAGAGGCTTCATTTTCGGGGTCAGAAAGTGTGACTCATATTCAACAGGTTGGGCAGGTATGTAGCCCTGATTCTATTATTTAAAGCTATGGATCCATTATGGAGTAGAGTTCAAAAAGCACATGAAAGCTTCAGCTGAAACAAGCTATTCAAGAAAATGCTAGAGGGGGGGGGGGGAGGAGCAGGTCGGGGCGGGGGCAAGGGTCCATGTTCCTCAATCTGTGGTCCCTCGGTTTGGGGTTCCAGACCTGCCTTAGCACCTCTATTCACAGAAGAGCCTTATTTCCAGTAGCAAAGGTGGTGGGAATCTGTGGACATTGAGGAGGTGGTCAGATCTGTGGGCACCAAGGTTCTGCCAAGGACAGGGCAGAACTTCTTAAACTTTCCTACTCGTTACCCATTTTCACATGTGAAACGTAGCACAGATCTGTGTTGCCACACCTCAGCAATGACATGGCATTGTGGGCCTGAAGGTGTAGAGTGCAGCAATTGGGGGACACCAGGGCCACACCTCTGATTTATGATGAGGCTGGTTTTGAGTTTATTTTTGGTCGTCACATGTTCAGAAACCTTTCGCTGTGGCCAAGTTTTTCACCACCTGCACATTCAGTTCTGTGACCCCCAATGGAGCTGTGGCCTTCAGTTTAAGAATCAAAGGTTTCTTTCTCTTTTTCTCTGTACTGAAAGAGGCCCTGGGAGCCTGGGGGTGAAGGAAAAGGAACGCTGACTGCACTCTGGTGTCAGAATCTGCCCTGCACAGTGCAACCTCTTCTGGACTGTAGAGCAATGCTATGGGAAAAGCCCAATCAGAGTCCAGCTTCTCAATTGTGCTTATGACCCCACATAGGGTTGTGTGACTAGATGGCAGGGTTAGAAAAGATTTCCTTTCTTTCTTTCTTTCTTTCTTTCTTTCTTCCTTCCTTCCTTCCTTCCTTCCTTCCTTCCTTCCTTCCTTCCTTCCTTCCTTCCTTCCTTCCTTTTGCCACAATCAGCTTGCTCAGGGCTTATTCCTGGCTCTGTGCTCAGTGATCACTCCTGGCAGGGTTCAGAGGACCATATGGATTGCTGGGGATCGAACCCAGGTCAGCCATGTGTAAGGAAAATAACCTACTTTCTCCAGCCCCCATGAAAGATTTATTTTAAAATAAATTTCTGCCTTGCTATCAGTAAAATGTTTGATTTGTATGCTGATTTTATATATCCAGGGTCAAAAATAAATGTCTTGGGTGAGAAGGAATTGTGAATGGAGAAGACCAAAAACTCCCAATCTAGAAAATAGCCCTTCTTAATGATCTATGTGAAGAACAAGAAATTGATAGGTTGGGTTAGGGAGATGGTGACTCAAGTGGTGGAATATACACGTAGCATGTGTGATGGCCTGAGTGCCACCCCCAGAACAATATGAACTCCCTCCTTAGGACTGCCAAATGTGACTCTGGTGTCCCCAGCAGCTGCACTATACATTCAGGCCTGTGCTGCCAGTTCAGCAGAGATGCTTGGCTCCATTCCCACAACCCCCAGCCCTGCTTGGTATGGCACCTACAAAAAAAAAAAAAGGATTGGTTGGATGATCATTCAGAGCCATAGTTAAGCCCAGATTAGAGGCTTTCTAGCTCAGGGAAGGCAGAGTCCCACAATGACCGGAGTAAGCGCACAGCTAAATTCCACTCCATCCTCCAGTTTGAAGTGTGTGCAATGAGAGAGTCTGAATCACAGAGAGCTTGACATGCTTCCTCATTCATTGCCCCCCATCCTTATCGGGTGGTTTTCGAGGTTGAGGTGTCTCCTAACCAGCCTAGAGACAAAGACTCAGGTTTGTTGACTCAGGTTAGTTTGGGAGGTGAACCCAGGAACCTTGGGAGAGCAAGTAAGAGGGAGAGGAAGGGTGCAGTGGTACAAGGTCCAGTTCCACAGTGGGCACCATCTTCCGGGGGCCTTCTGAAAGAGCTGATGGGGTACATTTGAGAATCACCTTACCTAGGAACATGGGAGCTAGAGTTTCTTCCCTGACCCCCAACCACACTGCTTGAAGCTTGTTTTATAGTGTCTACACTGGGGTGCTGTGACTAGAGGAACTTGTGAGGCAGGAAGCTCTGAACTGTCTGTGACATTTTTAGCAAACCTCTTCAGGAAGTAATACATCTATGGTGGGCTCTAACAGCTACTGCTATGGAAGTTAGGGCATCATTTCCATTTGAAACATGAGAAAACATATTTGAAGATATTACTAAAGTCAAAGACTTCCCATCTGCCCAGATCTACTGGACCGAGATATGGTTTTCATCTCCTGGAAGGGATTACACTCAGAAGAAGTGATCTTGGATCTCTGCACTCTTGAATTCATGTCCACCTTCAAGGTGATACCAATGGCTCTCAGAGCAAGGAAGAGCAGCCATGACTGCCATGGTTCTGCTGTGGTTCTGGACCTCCTCACCTCTGGATCATTCCTGGTCATGGTACCCATAGACAGCAGTCATTCCATACAGTCCTCCCTGCCCCACAGGTTCTGGAGCTTAGATGGACACTCACTATTTGGACTCCATTTCTGATGCAGTCAAAGGTCTTGGCCATATTGTAGGGTGCATCTTTTAAGTTGTACCCATTCCTCTCTCTCGGGTTTTAGCAGAACTAGGGAAGAGGGTTGTAGCACTGTAGCACTGTCCTCCCATTGTTCATCGATTTGCTTGAGTGGGCACCAGTATTGTCTCCATTGTGAGACTTGTTACTGTGTTTGGCATATCGAATACATCACAGGTAGCTTGCCAGGCTTTGTCGTGCAGGTGAGAGACTCTCAGTAGCTTGCTGGGTTATGTCTACCAAATCTAGCCTGGGGGATGATGACGAAGAGACAATGAAAGTCAAGAAAAGATTTGTGACTAATAGATTCCTCCTCTACTACCTGCAAAGACAGAACTGCACATAGCACCCACTCTCCCTCTAACCCAGCTTCTGTGTGCACCACCACCAGAACACCCCCCTTACCCCGACCCAGGTGACCACTTCCATAGTGTGACATCTAAAACCACAAATCCAGAGTCAAGACATATCTGTGTCAAGGTCCCAGCTCTACAGTGTGCCGGCTGCTTGGGTGGGTCACTCCATCCAGTGCTGAGGAAACCAGAGTCTCTTGAGATGCAGTTCCTCCCAGGGTCATTGAGAGACTCAGAACAAGTTAGCTGTCCCATTCAAGAAGTGTTCAGTCGATGAAGCGATTATTATTATTGTAACCATTAGGGTTCCATGGAGTCTTTGGGGAATGATGAGGGGCAGTATGAATCATCCATTTAGGTCCACACCCACTCCCCAGGTATAAAGTTCTCAGCAGCTAATTATTAATTATGCTGAGTCACACTGTACATGACCTCTGCCCATCTCCTTGTGGGTCTCTTGGGGACACACAGGGATCCTTCAAGTCACTGAATGCCTCATGTGAAGAATCAGCCCTGTGCTTTATGCTTACTAGGAAGTGTCAGAGCCACAGTTGAGGGGCAGATACTGAATCCCAACACAGGTTTGGAGAATG
This sequence comes from Sorex fumeus, assembly GCF_029834395.1. Classification (NCBI taxonomy): domain Eukaryota; kingdom Metazoa; phylum Chordata; class Mammalia; order Eulipotyphla; family Soricidae; genus Sorex; species Sorex fumeus. The sequence continues at coordinate 45,911,447 of NW_026606129.1, read as the reverse complement.
AGTGCTGGGTGGGTGGAAATTGCTAGGAGGACTTCATTTGCTGTGAAATCCAACTCCTTTTCAATGTTTTCTTTTCCTGTTCAGAGATGCTGTTCAGGTGGCTTGTTCCAGTTCACCTTCCCTGGTTTCTGCAGCAGGTCCAGGGTCGTGGGCCTGGGACCTGGGGCCTGGGCTTTGCACAGCCTGTGGTATAAAGTAGAAAAGGGCTTCCTATTGCCCTCAACACTCCTCACCACCCTATCTATGTTGGAGCTAAACTCTTGATTCAGGGAGGAGACACTCCCCAGGAAACTTCTGGCCTCTCAGTGGTCAGTGGTCGCTTGCAAGACCACCGGAGCAGAGAGCATATCACCTCTCACACAGCCTAAGGACACCTCTGAGTCTTCCTCTGCATGTAAATTAAAAGCCCTGGAAGGCTTCGGCAGGTGTGGGTAGCAGTGCAGACACCCGCGGCGTGAGACTTCTCTTCCAGGAGTAGCTGAGCTTGCGGCTGGATTCCCAGGACTGAACTCTCGTGGGATTTCTCTCTATCCCTTCCCAAGGGTATTTTCTGTTCGACTTAGAATAAGTGGATATTACCATGGCAACCGGTATTTTAAATAAAAATAGTCCTACACCCCCGGTAGCCTGTCAGTGTGAAATGCGCCTATAGGCAGTGAAAGGCTGTTGGCATCTGCATCCCAGCAGCTCCCAGCAGCCTCCTGGCACCCGCAGGCCCAGAGGGCAGAACCTGCAGCTCCTAGTGTACAGGGGCAGGACTCCTGGGGAGGTTTGGAAGAAGGTGGGTAACTTGCAATGGGCTGCTCACCCCGCTGGCTGGCCAGGGCACTCTGCCTGTACCTTGCCTGCAGCAGAGGGATGCTGCTGTTTTCAAAGTCTCTCTGGCAAGGAACTTAAACTGGATCAAGATGGGCTTTCTCTTGAGGTCTAGTTCTGAGGGACACAGTGGCAACAAGGATTTGTGTACAAGTAATTGAGGCAGGAGATGAAATAAGCAGAGTAGAAAATGCTCTGGAAAGGCATGGACTTCCTAAAGTGGTGCTGCGGGCAAAGGATGTTCCCAAGGAGCAAGAAAGAAGGTGTGTTGCACTGGAAATCTTCCCCTCTTTGGGTTTTGGTGCCTCTGGGTGGCTTTAACGCTGTACTCCCAGTTGAACTTGTAAGCAATCAGAACAAAACCAACAAACCCTGAGCAAGTGCTGGGGCAGTCACAGGAAAGCTCTCTGCATGGAAAGGGGAATGAATGAATGAATGAATGAATGAAAGCAGGCATGCGCACAGCTTTCTGCATGGGAAGGGGAATGAATTCCTGCCAGGAGCTGTGCACAGGCATGGCCTTGCCTGCCGCGCCCTGCCCCTCTCTCAGCCTACTCTCAGCCTTCCGTGTCAGGGAATTGCCCCAACTCTTGAAATGACTCTCAGGATTAGTTGCTTCCTAAGAAGACTTAAAATGAGAAGCAGTTTTAAGGATGTCAATTAATCTGGAGGCTTCTGAAATAAATGTCTCCTAAATCCCAGAGGGGCCTGATGATGCCTTGGGAAGGGGCAGGTGCATCATCCTCCTTCACAGTGGCAAGCAGAGAGCTGCTCCTCATTGGAGGAAAGAAGGGCAAGATTTTGGTTTTGTTTTGGGGCCACATCCAGTGGTGTGCAGGAGTTACTCCTGGCAGGGCTGGGGGAACCATATGAGTGTCGGGAAATTGAATGCAGGTGGGACAGGTGCAAGGCAAACACCCGACCTGCTGTACCATCTCTCAAACCTTGCAAGCAAGAATTTTGGAGGGAATTTGAGTTTGTCCATCTTGGTTCCATGTCAGAGACTTTGGGGGACTAAAACCATTCAGATTAGACGTCATGATATTGTACAAGGGACAACCACCTGGGAAGGGGTTGGTGGCTGGTGGTTTAGGTGGAGAGCCGGGGAACACAGACTGGGCATATGGTGCTTTGAGTTCCTGGCACAAACTGGGACAGGGCGGGAAGCTTTCCTTCTGCTTGTGCTAGTTCCTATTGAATTTCACAGCCATCCAGCTGCTCCCTCCTGTCTGATGACCTCAATGTTCTTTGGATGAAGAACTGGTGAGTCCAACGGAAGGAAGAATTGCTTCCCAAAGGGCCCCACCACCTCCTGGGCCAATTAGACACCCTCTGGTTTAGAATTTGATCCCTGAGTGTTCTAAGGAATAAAATTGGACTGAGGCTTATTGATGTCTAGAGTGATGGTTTAAAAAGAGCGCAGTGAATTTTAGAAGATTGTGAGCTCTTAGTTCCTTAACCTTTAGGAGTCAAGTGCTTGAGCTTGCCCTTCAATTCTGAGAATTCCACAGTGTTCCAGTAAATCCTTGCTCCTTTTCCCATGAGTACATCAAAAACCAGCACTGCACTTTGTGTTAATTAAGCCACATTCAAGTGTGAGCCATGGGTGGTACATATTGGAGTCAGTATGGTTAAATCAACCAGAGTCTATTTCTATTGCTTGCAGTGGAAGGGCATGGACTGATTCCTTGGAAGAATCCCAGTGGGATTAGGTGTCAGATGCCCTCAGATGCAGCCTGGTGACAGCCTCTCTCTGGTGCTGTCTTGTAGCTCAGCAGGTCTATTCAGAAAGAGGGGGAAGGAGGGAAGGATGGCTTTGCCTCATCTTTCCAGAGGACCCACCCAAGAAGAAAGTGGGAGTGGGAGAGGTTTGCTTTGTTGGGGGCTGGGGAGCAGAGGAGCAGCCTGTTGGAAAGAACAGAGGAGAGGAAGTAGGGCAGGGTGCAGGATGATCCTCAGAAGTCATGTTGGTCTGTGGGAGAGTTGGCCCATTCTGTGGGGGCTTCCCACATGACAGTTTCCCATCCCAGAAGCTCTCCTCCAGAGCACAGTGCTCGGTCATCAGCTGGGCTGCTCCCAGAGGACATGGTGCATATGAGGCTTCTGCATTAGGGTTTGATAGGTCGTAGACCTCACCTGGTGCAGACAGAGACGAGTTGAGTAAATTGAGGAAATAGAAGGTCATAGTACTTCTGGGCAGGACCCCAGTAACCTCTGGCAAGGTGGGGGCAAGGTTGTGCCCTGGGAAAGACTAAGGAGGCTTTTAAGTTGTCTTGGGCTGGAAAAGGGAATAGAGAAAAGAGAGCAATGGGATGGTATGTTTGGCTTGGCCTTCTGTTATCTGTAGGGGGTCGATATGAGGAAGCACTGAATGCAGACTGGTGGCTTCAGGGCCCTAGGTGGGCCATAAGTCCTGACCTCCTCCCTGCAGGGGGCGGGGGTGGGGCAGGGTGCTCTTTGATCTGCTGCCTTTTAGTCTTGAGCAAACCTTACAGGGTGGGGGTGCTGTCAACTTAACCATGTGCAGCTGAATCATCAGTTCTTTCCTGAAGGGAAATCTTAGTGGCTTAGCTTTCAGGGCTGCCTCAGAAAGGGCAATTAGGGGGCCTTTCGGCTAGACCCCCACTGTGCTGGGCACTCTCCAATTTCTCTTCCTCAGACCCCTCCTGGCTTCCTCAGGAAAGTGTTATTTTCATTCCCATAGTGCATGAAGCAGAGACCTGACAAGTTATTTGTTGCGCCTGGGAGTGACCCATAGTGATCAGCAATCCTGGGTTTTGAGCTCCTGCTTGGGTGTCCTGTGGCCACAGCCAAGACTTTAGCAAGCCCTGGCCCTGGCCCCGTGATAAGGCCCCTCGTGACTGCTCATTGTCCTGAAAGCACATGCTCTGCTGGGGTGGGAGGTGGTGTTTCGTAGACCCACAGGATCTGTTGTGGGTTCACACCATGGCTCCCTTCTCCATGAGCCTTTGAGCTTCCTCAAAGACAGTGTCAGGATGCAGGAGTTGGGTGGGAGTGGGAATCAGAATCAGGAGGAGCGGGAGCACCTACAGTGCGATTGGTGAGCCACTCAGCTTGGGCCTGGGGCCCTGGAGCTGCTTCTCAGTTTCTGTGCAGGACATCGGGATGGTTTCAGCTTCCTTTGTACCTGTGGAAGGTGCCCCCGGGGAGTGCTGGTCCCCTGCATCCCCTGGTAGGTGTGGCCTGCACCAGGCTGAGAGGAGGGTGATGGGGAGCAGCAGCGCCAGATTCCCATCGCCCTGCAGGGAGCAGACTGCAAAGCGCATGGCAAGCGTTCACTTCTTGTTTTGGGGGTAGGTGCTGCCAATGGTTCAGGATGGAGGAGCAGCAGAGATGGCCCCACAGTAGCTAAGGCATCACGTTGCCCCGAACTGTCATAGTGACATAACCACTGTCAGCGGGGGCTCAGGAAACAGACATTTGCCCTCTCCCTGTTCTGGAGATCAATGTCACTCAAGACACTGTTGACACGTTCCCTTGCTTGCAGAAGCCTCTCTCCCTGGCCCGTAAAAGGCTGCCTTCTCAGCAGCTGGAATAGAGAGGGGATCACTAAGTCAATGATGGTTGGAGGAATTGTTCGGGATGGGAGATGTGTGCTGAAAGCAGATAAAGGTCAAACGTGATAGCCTCTCAGTATCTACTTTGCAAACCATAATGCCCAAAAGTAGAGAGAGAGTATGGGGGAAATAGTATGCCATAGAAGCAGGGGGAGGGTTGGAAAAGGGGGAATATTGGGGACACTGGTGGTGGAGAATGTGCACTGGTGGAGGGATCAATCATTGTATGACTGAAACTCAAACACGTATGTTTTGTAACTGTATCTCATGGTGATTCAATAAAAAAAATAAGTGGAAAAATAAAATAAAGGCTGCCTTCCCGTCTCCACAGGCAGCGGCCCTTTCCTTATGCTTGCAATACCACCAGCCTGCCGATGGCAGCTCAGACTTTTTGTTTGGGGGCCACAGGTGGCAGTGCTCAGGGCTTACTCCTGACTTTATGCTCAGGGATTATGAGTGGCAGAGCTCTGGGGGTCCATATGGGATGTCAGGGATCGAACCTAGATTGGTTGCATGCTAGGTCAGTGCCCCTACCTGCTGTACTTTTTTTTATTTGCTTTTTGGGAGTTACTCCTGGCTCCACACTCAGGAATCACCCTTGGTGATGCTCAGGGGACCATATGGGATGCTGGGAATGGAACCCGGGTCTGCCGTGTGCAAGACAAACGCCTTACCCACTGTGCTATTGCTCCAGCCCTTGTACTATCCTTTCAGCCCAGACTTTGGCCTTACTGATCATCAATCACCTTTTTTTTTTTTTTTTTTTTGCTTTTTGGGTCACACCTGGAAATGCTCAGGGGTTACTCCTGGCTTTGCACTTAGGAATTACTCCTGGCGGTGCTCAGGGGACCATATGGGATGCTGGAACTTGAACCCGGGTTGGCCGCGTGCAAGGCAAACGCCCTACCTGCTGTGCTATCACTCCAGCTCCATTATCAATCACCTCTTTAAAGATGAAGTCACCCCTCTAAATTCAGTCTCATTCTAGGCTATTGGAAATCGGGGCTTCCACATGAACTTCAGGGCACGCAGTTCAGTTCATAACAAGTCTCAATGGTCAGAGGGCCTGGATCTGAGCCTTGTTTACTGCTGCCTAGAATGGTGGGATGCAGGACCCTGTAACTGTGAGTCAGAGACAAACCTTCCCTGAGTGGCTCCCAGATGGGGAAGTAGGGCCCTTTTCCAGGACACACAGGAGCATCATGCCTCCAAGATCTTGTGACCTTGTCCTCTCTCCATAGAAGCCCTGATACTTCTCTCTACCCTACTGCTGCCTGATATGGTACCCAGGGATCTGGCCTGTGGTCCTGGGGTCTGTGTTTCATAGCTGACCAGGTGCGAGTGCCCCTCACCTTTGAAAGGTGGGTACTGTTTTGTGCCCCCGACCTAGCTTCTCTGCAGTGCTGGTGAACACCCTGGCACATGTATCTGCCATAGGGATTGCCTGTTGGAACTGCCGAGCCAGAGCTGTGAGGTGATTCACTCTGTGCTGGGCTCATGTCACTCTTACACACATGGAAATGCCCAATTGCAGGGGACTGAGCCAGCAACTCGGCTCCCTAATCCAGGGACACATGCAGGCACAGAGGCGAAACACAGTGTTGGAAAGAACATTTAATGACTTAGAAATATTTTTCACCAGACCCAGGAAAAAATGCAAAATGCTAACAGCAGAGCAATTTTATAGCTGCTTTATCTATGCTAAAGAATACAAATATCTGAAATAATAAAGAAAAAGTATTTTCTGATGGGATTGTAGAGACTTTTCTTTTTCTCAAGCGACCGTGTATAGTCACTGCTTTTGTGATAAGAAAACCCACAAAAGCAAGTGATATTAAAAAAGAATCAGAAAAAAAAAAGAATCAGCATCCTTTGGGCAGGTACCACTTGCTGGCTGTTCACACTGCTGCCCTCCCGGTCCCAGCCTCCTCATTGTGTCAGCATTTATGCTCTCTTCAAATTGAGTCTTTACCTTTCCAGTCAGGATGACCAATAGATGGTGTATGTGGGTGAGATGTGAATAGAGGCTGGTTGACTGGAGGCGGAAAGGTTGCTGGGAAAATTGTTAGCTATTTAAAGAAGGGGATTAACACAGGTCCCTCTACCTCTTTCTTTTTCCCTGGAACACAGAAGTGATGCCTGGAACAGCAGCAACCCTCTGTAACCATCAGGCAACAAAGGTGGTGGGGCGGAGTGGCAATGCCTGTGATTTTGGTGGTATCTTTGAATGAATGCAGTCACCCTGAACTGCCCACTTGCAGGTGTCATATTGTGGATGATAACTGATATATCTCTGGCAACGGGAGTTACGGATGCTCTGGGGCCCAAGTCACAGAGCTTAGGTCTCTCCTTTTGGTCTTGAGCGCTTATACCCCATTTGCCCTGACTCCATGGAAGAAAGCAAGATATTCTCACCAAGGGACTTGTAGTAGACATAAGTCTTTGGTTTTATTTGATGGCTCTGGGAGGAGTAGGGCACTAAAGTCTTTTGTAGGAGGGGCGCGGGGTACAGTGATGTGCTTTTGTGTACCAAAACAGAGCAAGACACTGGATGATGTCAACTCCCCTCAAAGCACCTACAATGTGCTGGGCATTGTGCCAGGTACTGGGGAGGCCAAGACCCAACCTGTGCTTTTGGAAAAACAGGATATTGCAAAGTCTTAACCTATCATACTCATGAAGTACATGAGCTGCCATGAATGGGGGTGAGAGAGGCGGACCTGGACCGGGGCTCCAGGAAGGCAGCGTACAAGCATTTCCTGTGTCCTTAAACTCAGCAAGGTGTATGCAAAATTCCTTGGCCCTCCCCTACCAACCCCCTCCTCCCATCAGAGTACCCCACAGGGGCCCTCCATGTGTCAAGAGGGGGTGACACAGAAACTGGAGGTTGTTCAATTCCCAATTATGACACCGTGGACCCCACGATCCACAATTCTCTGTGCTAAGCAGCATCTAGGTGCCTGGAACAGAGCAATGAACAAAGCAGCCTATAATGCCTGCTTTCTGGAGTCACCATCCTTTGCAGGACAGGGAGATGGTGGCACAGAGGAGGAGGGGGAGGAAGTGTTGGGGGAACCAAGTTTCTCCCTGGGGGAGAGACTGGAGAAGAAGTCTCTGCAAGAGGAGACATGGCAAGGCCTGAGGGATAGCAGGAAGTGAGGCCAGTGAGACAGGGCTGGGGGATTCTGGGTGACAAGGAACAATGAAGTCAGGACCCTGGGATCTGGCACCTATTTCCCGAGGTTTCCAGGCCAGCCTGTGTTCCTTGCATTTGAGTTCAGAATCTTGGGGCAAAGCATTGGAGACCTGGTCTGCCACGTGCTGGACTGCTCTGATGCATGTGGTTTCAGAACCTGCTCCTGCCAATGGGGCACTGGCTTCCTTTGAAGCTGCTGGCAGGTATCTTTAAATGAGCACAGCTCTGTAAGAAAAAACTGACTCATTACAAAGAGAAAATACACAAAAACAAGATAGCAGGTATCTGCAGGGATAGAAACATAAGGACTTTCATATTCTATTCTGCACATCCACAAGCTCTGTGCTTTTTGAATAGCTCTGGACCAGTATTTCTAGAAACCCCTCCCCATCCCCCATCTCACTGATTTGTTTTGTATCTCTTAAGGTTGATGGGTATTCCTCTAGGCAGTAAAACAGTATTGGCAAAGACAGAAGAGAATAAAGTTTCTGTTGTACACACACACACACACACACTCACACACACACACACACACACACACACACACACACTACCTACTATCTCTACCACTTGAATCAGATCCCAGAAACAACTTTGGGGTTCACCCCAGGGTGACATGAATTCGAGCTGAAGGGAGAGAATTTTGAAGGTGGCTGGTTGTTTTTTTGACTTTCCCTCAAACTTTGGAACGATGTTGCTGCCCCTTCAAGGTTGCTCCATGCCTGGCTGAGATGACCCAGGCCTAATGCCCATTGGGTGGTGAAAAACAGCAGGGTAGCAAATGGGGCCACTGTCTTCATTCTAGAGCAGCGACCTGCTTCTTCAGGTCAGAAATAAAGAGTCAAACTGGATGGCTAAATGCAGGTGACTTGGCCTTTCTTGAGCTTCCTATTCCCCAACTGGAATATGGATTTGTCCTGGGGACAGGCCTGCGGTGGCCTTTCTATGCCAGTGGCAGCTCCCTCACAGCCCCAAGAGCATCTCTGCTGTTCCTGGTGGCCCTGCCTCAATTGCATTTAGCTGACACAGTGACGGAAGAAGTGCTGGCAGGTGTCTAGCCTTGGGCTTTCCCTGAACCCCGAATCTGGTTTGCCAGGTTGGAGCATTCAAGCTTCTCAAGCTGGAGGCTCTGTCAGTCTAAGGCCTTACTGCTTACTTACTTTGATCCATTTTTCCTGGTGAAATCTTATTTACTGTTTGTGTTGCTGTTGTTTGCTTTTTTTAAAATAGGAGCCTCAGCCGACAGTGGGCCTGAGGTGACTCCTAGCAATGCTGAGGGACTGAACGCAGTCATCTGATGTGCCCAGCCTGTGTTCCATCACTGGGACCACATCCCTGACCCCATTATCTTTATTATTCATTTATTTTAATGAATCACCATGAGATACAGTAACATACTTACAAATTTTCGTGATTACATTTCAATCAACAATGTTCGAGTACCCATCCACCAGTGCCCATTCTCCACCACCAATGTTCCCAGTGTCCCTCCTGCCACCCCTATCCCTTACCTCCCCCTGCCTCTGTTGCAGACACATTCCCTCTCACTCTCTTTCTCCTTTTGGGTGTTACAGTTTGCAATGTAGGCACTAAGCAGCCATCGTGTTTGTTCATAGTTTACTTTAGGCATGCATTTACCATCACGAGCGATCGCTCCAATCATCATTTAGTTAGTGATCTCTTCTCCCTCTCACTCCCCTTTACCCCAGCACATGAGATCTGCTTCGAACTCGTGGGGTGATCCTCCTGGCCCTTATCTCTACTATCCTTAGGTGTTATTCTCCTATTATGTTACTTTATATTCCACAAATGAGACCCCATTATCTTTAAAAGTTGCAATTTTCAACTCGTATGCAGTGTTTCACGAGTGTTTATTTTGTAGGGGACACAAGGAATGACAGAATAGGTTTTTGCTACCCTTTAAACATTCACTGAAAAATCAGCACTAAGGGGACATTCTTGCCTTCAGCTATGTCTGGGAGGCCACAATTGTCCTGACTTTTAGCCAAGTGTAAGTGCAGAGCTCTCTAAAGTGTCACTGCAGGAGGCCACATGGAGTGCTTGGAAACCACAAGATGAAAAGAAAGTCTCAAATTACTGTGCTTTCATTTTTGTTTGTTTTTGGGCCACACTTGGTAGTGCTCTGAGATCACTCCTGGTGGTGTTTGGGGGACCACATGTGGCGCCAGGAATTGGGTTGGCCACATGTAAGGCAAATCCCTTATTCCCATACTAACTCTCTGGTCTCTTATTATACTGTCTTTAAAAAATAGAGGAACCACTTCCTGGGGCCGGTATCTACCAAGAGACAGGAGAGTGGGAAATGAAAATTCCCATCTTGTGGTGTGCACAAGGAATGCATGAAAAGATCATTTATAAGTTTTAAGGTGAATTGTCATGAGGATCACAAGCAAAATGAAACAAGAAAATCAACCTTTCTCCTAATTATCAAAAAGGAAATCCAATTCAAGACAGAAAAGCGACATTTTTCAAATGTTTAGTTTTTATGGCATTCCATTTGAGAATCAGGGTTTCTTCAGGTTAGCTACCAATCAGGAATGGCTTTCTCAGTGCTTAGAAGTACTCCGAGCTGGTTGGTGAACCCCTTCACTCATGGGGGCCCGTGACTGAACCTCCTGTTTGTTGCTTTGGATGGAACAGGATTCACATAAGAAAAGATATGCTCTACCATTGAGCCACATCCCTGGCCCCTTAACAAAAAATTTTTAATCTCTATTATTATTTTTCAATGGGGATTGTAAGATTGAACAGATATTACAGTGAGTAGGCACTTGTCTTGTATGTGGCTGACCCGGGTTTGATCCCCAACATCCCATATGATTCTCTGAGCACTGCTAGGAGTAATTTCTGAGTACAGAGCCAGTAGTAATCCCTGAGCATCGCCAGGTGTGTCCCCAAAGCAAATCACTGTCACCACCACCACTAAAATAAAATGGGGATGTAGTGAACTCAGATGAAAAAAATACCATGTCCTGAAATGTAACAGGGTTTGGGCAGGGGGAGAGGGGAGGGCACTGTGTTCATTTAACCTGATGCAAAATAACTTACCTTTCAGTGTTCCTGTTAGGAGAGAGAAAAGGATGCTCTGGTATATTTATTCAAGTAAGGAAGGAAGTATCAGGATGCCACAACCCAGAACTGCAGGGGATTTACTTTTAAAATTTAGAAAGCGAGTCTTAAGTTAAGTTAAGCCCTAAACTTTCTATACTTGCTGTAAAAAGCCAGCAAGGGGCCCCTTGATCAGCTGGTTCTAAAGGTATCTTTCTCCCACTAGTCTATTTTGATTCTTGTTTAGTGGTTCTCAACTTGAGGCATCTCCAGGATCAAATTGAGGCATCTTAACATCCCCTGGAGAGCTGATTAATGCAGCATCCTGTGCCTCACCCTGGAGTGTCCAATTCAGCAGAGCTGGGAGAGGAGACCTGGAGGCTTTGGATGTCTAACAAGTTCCAAGAAGTCACACGTGGAGAACTACCTCTCATTCTGATATTAAATACAGGTTTCCCTGCTCTTGGGAAAGCAGAGAATTGCTGTAAAAGAGTCTGCTTGTGTGAAGGGCATAAAGCAAAGAATGAATCACTATGAATTTATGTGGAAACATTCTGGAGCTATCACAGACCCCTCAAGTAACCTAGCAAATCATACCACACCCTCCACCCCATACACACAATAATACACAGTCAAAATAGGTAGTGACAATGAAGACACAGTACATGAAAAGCAGTTCCTGGGAAGGGACTTGGTTGGGTTTTGTTCATGGTGTAGACTGCCTTGAAAACAGCTGCTGCAAAAACAAACTCTGGATGCAAAATTCACTTCTGTTATTCACAAGGGCAATCCTCTTTGGATTTCTTTCAGTTAGCAGAAAAAACAGGCACTAGTGTAGGTCTACCATAAGAGCAATGACGCACAAACAGTGCTTCCGAAAAGGGAGAGATATCCACTCTCACTCAGGAAGCTGTTTCTAAACCCAGCCTGTGGTGATGAGTTTGAGAGGACAAGATGGCCCATGTTAAGAGTGTGTGTCTGGCAAGACCCTTGCAGCATAAAGACTTTTGAGAGAACCCCACAATTTAGAATTGAGTCAGGTATAAATGTAGAGGCCCCAAGGTACTTATAATAGATGCAATATAGATTCTGAAAGCTCAGGGTTTCAGATAGATAGATAAGCTCACCAAAGTTCTAGAAAGGGGCTGGGGGTGGATAGTGGGGTTTCTCTCAGATGAGGGGGTACTAAGGCTACCTAAGAGGAGCATTTGGAATGCTAGGATGATCTGGAGGAGGGCAGTTGTTCTTAGTGTGGCAGGATACATGTGGGGAATGTCATCTCCAAACCCTGGGAAGGTGTGCGGGCCAGGTCTGGTGGGGCTGAGACCCAGGTCAGCAGGCCCGAGGTAGTGCTTCCCCAGGCTGGTCCTCAGAAGTGACTCAGTTCTAGGGGCCTCCACTGCCTTTGCAGACTCTGACCTCTGAAGATAGTACAAACCTCCAATAAATTCATCAGCTTAACAGCAGAATTAGGTAGAGTGTCCTCTGGCTCTGAAACCCCCCTTCTCTCTCTCTCTCTCTGGACTTGACCCCATTTCACATTTCATTAGGATTTTAATCAGGTTCCATTATGTAGTGCTTTAAACAAGGTTAGACACATCCCTTTCAGAAAGGTGCCCAGGGTATTTACCTGGTCTACCTGTTTCGAGAAACCAGGCTGAGGCCATCAAGAATAGAAGCTCCAGAGACCTACAGATTCAGTCCTGTCACCTCTACGTCCCCTAGGAAGTACACAGTAGCAACTCGGGGCATGGACTCTGGGGCCAGATGGCCCAGGTTTGAAAAGCTGTGCCACCATCGACCTGTCCCCGTCCTGTGTGGGGGCATGTATCAGAGAGCTGCAGGCTCTCCCATCCAAAGGCCCTTGCATCCCAGGACGGTCTGGAGGTACAGACAGCTCCAAGGTGACAGAGGGCTGTCCTCTTTCTAGGAACATACCCAAAGCCACCGGTCCTAAACCCTATATCCCATCCCCTGCACCTGGCTTTGTCTGAAGCTACAACAAAGGCCTTGGCTCTGGCATGCTGCGGTGTGTCGCTGGGACGTAGGAGGACATACTGGGTTTGGGGGATGCTTTAACCCTCCGGTGGCCCAGGCTTCTGTTCTACAGCTGGAGGTCGGCACTGCCAGGAGCACTTGCAAGCGCTGGTGTGTGGGATCCAGCAGAACAGGCTGCTTGGGAGCAGACGTGGAAAGCCACAGATCCCAAGTTCTGGAGGTCCTTGGTGGTGTCCAGCGTGGACCCGATGGACGTGGGGAGCTGGCGGAGCTGCTGCCCGGGGTGCTGCATGTGGTGGGGTGCGACCCTGGTGTTGTGAAGTAGCCGTTCTCTGACGGGCAACGGCCTGATTCACAACACCAGCTGCCCCGCCCCACCCTTTGGGTCAGGTACTCTCCAGGCGGCCAAGGGTCATGGGGTCACGCTGCTTCTGCATGAGGAAAAGGTAGGGGGGCTGGAGACAGCAAACAGTCACAGGTTAGAAGCCAAAGTAAAGCAGAGTCTACACTTGATCTCCCCTCTCTCCCTCCCTTTGTTTTGACTTTTCTGAGGTTCTTTTGCCCACCCTCCAAGACCCTTGGGTGGGCTGGAGTGTCAGTGGATCCAGGAGCCCTCTGCAGTGCGCCTCACTGTTTTCAACTAAACTTCAAAGGAAAACATAACCCGGCAAAGTTTGCAGGCTAATGACCTGGAAAGTATGATGGTTCCCAAACATTTTATATTTTAGGTGTGTTTGTATGTGTGTGTGAGGGGGGATTGGGGTGAACTCCTAAATAGTGCTCAGGAAGCCTGGGGCCCTCCTGGCGGCTCTCAGCCTACAGATGTGGTACTTCTCGAGCCCTGCAGTGCTAGAGACACCCAGACAACCCAGTAGGTCACAATGGTCCTGGGTATTGAATCTGGCTCAGTTACATGCAAGGCATGTGCCTTAACCTGTATATGATCTCTCTGCCCCCACAAACATTTCAAGGCCCACATCAGTCCAGGGACAACTAGGGTCAGAATGGACTCACTCCTTAAAGGATGGGGTGCAATTCTCTAATTCAGTCCTCCCAAGGCAGTGGGGAGAACGTTCCAAACACAAATGTCAGGGTGATGCCTGAGAGTCTGGTCCCGTCATGCATACCAGCCGGAGCAGAGGGTGGCTGAAAGGGACTTGAGCTGTCACTGTTCCCTGCCTGGGCCAGAGAAAGTTGTGGGAGCACCACCTAGAAGCTCCTCTTTGGGGAGCTGCCTAGATTCTATGGCCGCTATAAAATCATGACACATACACTAACACAAATAAATGCACATGTGAAGCTTAATCCCATTTCCAGGTGCTGATAAATGCTGGAAATGAAGGACTCTTGAGTCCCACAAGGCGCCTGCCTGCTGCGGGGTTCAGCGACCCAATAGGAAAAGACGCATTCTCCACTCTCCGCCATATCTCAGGGAATTGGCCGCGAAGTTGGCAAATTTTTCATATTGGATGTGGCACAGGAGTTCTGCCAAAGTTCTCGCTTTTGGAGCAAATGGTGGGGGAGGCAGAAGTTTGGAGTAATTCGTTAATCATAGGTCAGTGCCGTGGCGCAGTGCCCCGTGGCCGTGGAGTTCAGAGATGGCTGCATTCTCCTGCCTGCTGGGATGTGGGATCATCCTCTCCACTGCCAAGTGGGGTGCTGCCACCACATGTGCGCGGCTCACGCCTGGCAGCTCTCTCTGTGCCAGGGCAGGAGGATGTGGACACCGGTTTCGAGACTGAGACACGCCCCAGGCTGAGCCTTGAATCCTCGGCGCATCCTGGTGAGCATCTTGGTCTGTCATTTCCTGCTCGGTCAGGAATGACTGGGAAGAGCGTGAAGGGATGAATGAAGCAACTGTGGCTGGGGAGCAGCTAGGTGAGTCAGGGTAAAGGGGTATCTGCTCCAGCTCAGCAGCCAGCTTCCCAGGATAGTCTTGGCAGAGGCTGGGTGCTTCTCCCTGTTTAGATGCCTCGTCTGTTGAAGGGGCTGGGGGCAAAGCAGAGGATCGTTAGGTGCCGCAGCTCTGCAGGTGGGGTGTCAGTTCTCTGGAATGTGGTATGGAGTAGGATGTGTCTGTGTGGTACTGGTGGAACCCTAGGGCTTCGCAAACAGGTTGGATGGGGGTACACTGTGCCTCTGTCTCTTGCTGCCATTGTTCCCGGGGCAAGATCTTTTCTTTTCTTTTTTTTTTTTTTGGTGTGTGTGAAGCATGAAAGCATTTACTGAAACTTATTTAGAATGATGTGAAAGGAGAGGAAGGGAGAAGTTTGTATTCAAGAGAGAACACAGGCTTCTCTAGAGTGGAAATAAGCAAGCAAAGAAAAGAGAGATAAGAAAGCAAGACATGTGTTCAAGGGAGAACGCGGGATTGAGATACTGTTTAAGGGAGAACATGGGATTGAAGAGCAAGCCTCCAGGGCAAGTCATTGAACCGTCTGCGTCTTTGTTTCAGTATCTGCAAAACAAAGTCGTACAAAAATGGGAAGGCTCACAGGCGCAGGCGGCATAGCCTGCTGTGTGTGTCTCTGCAGTGGGAGCTGGGTTTTCCTGGTTGGCTCTCTGGGCGTGGCAGAGACCTCAACCTTTCACTTTCCTGTGTGGCTGAAACTACTGCAAACTTGCCAAGTTCCAGAAAATGGCACTTAGCTCCTGGTAAAGAAAGTGGGGTGCCTCAATGACCACAGGCGAGGGCTCAGGTGTGTGGCAAAGTTAGGAACTCTGGGGTCCCAGGCTGGGAAGGTGGTGCAAGTGAAACACAAACCAACTCAGAAAGTCACGGCCTATGGACTGGCACTGCCTGTATGCCCCAAGCCCTCATCAGGGTGTCCATGCATCTGACCTGTGTCTCTGGGATCCAGTCTTCACATTGCAAGGTGCATGAGCCTTTCCAAACAGGAGTATGGGCCAGTCACAGGCTGACTCCAAGCACACATTCAACCCCTCTCCTTCCCAAATAAAAAAAAAACCCAGTACACGCTGCAAAAACCTGGCCCAGTGGTCCACCCGGCTCTGCGTGGTCTTAGCGACCCTACTTTTCACACCGGGAAACTCAGGGCTAGACTCTAGGTTTAGACTCTAGCGTTTATTGAACCCTAGGTGCTGCTGGCAATGTTCAAGGTCAGGCCTTTCCTATAGGAGCAGTCTCCTGTAAAGTCCCGAAGGTGCTCTTCCCTGGGGTCATATGTCCCTATCCCAGCAGGCATGAGCTGGAGAGTGGGCTCTGGCTGGATTAAATCCTCAACCTGATCCCAAGTGGGCGCCTGCATTATTCTTCCACCTGAATGACTTTGCTGGAACCCACCTCATTCCCTCCCACCTCAGGCTGTTGCCCCCGAGGCCCTCAGCGACTCCAGAGGCAATTTCTAGAAGAAAGTTAGATTCCTGAGCCCATTCTTGCAGGAGCTGGACTGAAAGTGAATTTCCTCCTGAAATTCTGTGTCTTGGGCATCTGGCTTGCTCACCCTGGTGCCACCCTGTCTTCTGGGGATTCAGAAGACATAAATCAGACTAAATAACCCATTCCATGTAGTGAGTTATACCTGTGCTTCTTCAGTGCTTCTTTAATGCTATTTCATGGATAATCACCTGCTCAATGGATGACCTCATGGCACCTACGCCCTGCAGGGATGCATGCCATTCTGCTTGGTTGTGGTCACACGAGCTGTGACAGTCATTCGGGACCACGTGTGTACTCTGAGATGATGGGCACAAACAATAACCGCAAAGGCAACCTGGGAGGCCTGCTTGCTTTAGACCGTCTTGACCGATACCTTCTAAGCAGCCTTTAAAATGAGACCCCCCTGGTTCAAAGATGCCTGCCTCGTCTGTTGAGGCTGGCCCGGAGTTTACTGGCACAGTTAATATCGCATGCAAATAGATTTCTCTGCTTCGGTCATGCCAGTCCATTAATTCAGCCTCTTGTCTGCTACATCTTTATCTTTGGCAGGTTAATCCTGCCAAATGCCTTTGCTGTAGCACATGTCACGCTGTGCCTATGCCCAACAAGGCAATTTTGCTAATCCTGTTGTATCAGCTTTGTGGTCCTGTCTGGTCAAGCCAATGAGGGAGAAAGTACATAGAAGGCTTGTGCCACTCCTATTCTGGCACCCTCCCCTCCCCACTCTTAAAAAAAAAAGGTTCAATTAGATGGCTTGAAAGTCCACCACAGTGTTTGGACAGCTGCCAGTGCCAATGTCTTTGAGTCCAACGAGCCTTCCAACGCTGTCCAGCAGCTTGGCCCAGCCCTCAGATGAATAGACAAAACGAGAAGGGCTGAAACCGGACAAGCCGCACAGCATCTCTTTATTTCAGCCATTATCTTTGATCCCATCCTCTTTGGAATTTATGGAATCATTAAGGGGCAACTAGTAAAAGCGCATCCCCAGGGCTGGAGAGGTACTCCAGGGGGGTAAGGCACTTGCCTTGATGCTGCTGGTCTGGATTCAATCTGGAACTGCAGGTGGTCCCCTGGGAACCACTGCCAGGTCTGAGCTTCAAGCACAGAGCCTGGAGTAGCCCCTGAGTACCATCAGGTGGGACCCCACTACACACCCCACCATCCCCTCTGCCTTTAAGAATACATCCCTTTCTGTAGAAGAATCTTCAAGTTCCTACCTGAGAAGCATCTTTGGGCCCTCCAGGGGATGTGTATTGCTCCTCTAGCCTGTGGCCCAGCAAGGGGCAGAGCATAGACCCTGTAGCCAGGTTTGCCCAGGTTCAGGTCTCAGCTGGATCACCCTATGGCCTCTCAGGCAAGTTCTCTATACCTCTCTGGCCTCACTTTAACTCATCGGCAGAATGGGCATGCAACCACCATGCCAGCCACAGACGTAACAGCTTCAAGGATTCATGAGTTGGTACACGAGTTACCATGAGTTAGTACAGAGTAAGCATGCAGATGTGGTGAGGTGGTGACATGCAGAGCTACCCTGGGTCAGTGAAAGCTAGTATTCGCACACAATGTAAAATTTATCAGAACTGTCAGTTGAGACTTGCAGTAGCACAAATGCAAAGTGTGTGGTCAGATTCCCCAATGGTGGGTCTTTTAGGGGCTTTATCTGTGAACGGCAATTTCTCGCCTGCTGAGTCAAGAAATGGGGCTCTGAGGACCCTGTTCTAGTTTTCCCACCACAGGTCTCTGGCATCCTTTGGAGGACTAGAGGAGGTGTTCCAGGGCAGATGAGCATGGGGAACTGTGTTTAGATCAGCCCTAGAGATTGTGTCCTGGGCCTGCTACTGTGTGGCTCTGGGCAAGAGGCACCACTTCTGAGACCCTGACAATCCCCACGTCAGACTTGGCTCTATGTGGTGGGGTTGTTATGACGATTAAGTGAAAAGGCACACGTGAGGTGCTTGGCTCACAGCTGAGAACTCAGTAATTGCCCCATAAATAAGGGCTATTATGGTTATGGAGTTTCCTGCAAGGCACCAGGGCTTCCCTCTCCAATCCTCCATCCATCTGCCTCCTAATCTTTCCGCAGTCTTCCTGGAGGTGTTATGAGAGCTACGTGGGATCCTGTGGGTAAAGCTGCCAGCACCTGGCCTGACCTCCGGTGCAGGCTCGGGAGATGCGGGCTCGCTTACCCGCTGCCATAAAGCCACTTCACCCCTGCAGGCTCTTTGCTCCTCAGAGTCTGTGCATGCCTCTGAGCCCAGCCCAGACCCATGTGCGGCTCTTAAGGTGTGTGTGCACAGATCTGAAACTGCCCCAAGCTGGTGCGGACAGCTGAGTTACATTCTGCTGCAAGCATATAGGCACTTTCACAATAACTACAAGGACGAAATCTGTTTGGTATTCAAGATGTCAGAGCAGGATTTTGCCCTCCACACGAGAGACCATCTTGTTCCTGGAAAGGGCCGTGTGCCTCCTTGGCAATCCAGCCACCACCTATCCCTCATTCCTCTCAGGTCCTTCTAGATCTCCTAATAACCCAAGCCCTTCTGTTAGTAGGGAACCTTCCATATCTTCCTTGGCCGGCTATACACTTGACATTTGTTATCTCACTGATGAGAGTTGATGAGTTATAACTGATGAGTTATCTCACCGTTGAGGCGAGAGAGTATTGCTCTATCTAAATTCCCACTTTCAGAGAAATAAAAATGTAAAAGTTAAGTGGAAAAAGAAAAAAAAAACTAGTTGCAGCTGGAAAGTGGCTATAATGCAGTGGGGTGAGGCCAAGCCTCTGGTTTTCTGGCCACCAGGCTATATTGTTGATATTTGGTTCTGCCTGGCATCAGAATCAGGGGTGAGCCTCCAGAACTAGCTCTCCCTTCAGCATTTATTCGTTCCAAGTTACAGCTCTGCCAAATACAATATTTTCATTTTCCTTAACACACACACACACACACACACACACACACACACACACACACACACCCCCCTAGCACTTACTCTGCTTGCCTGCCTGCCTTCCTTTTATTCATTTGTTTTGTTTGTTTGTTTTATGAACTATACCTGGCAACGTTCAGGGGTTACTCTTGGCTCCGCACTCAAAGATCATTCCTGATGGGCTCGGGGGGAAGGGGGACACATGGGATGCCAGGGATTGGATCCGAGTCAGTTGCAGGCAAGGCAAAAGCCTCCCTGCTGTACTATTTCTCCGGCTCCGCACTTTGCTCTTCTTGAAAGAGGAAGGCAATAGAGCAACCCCTGCACAAATTCACCAACCCAATACTTCTTTTTCTGTAAAAGTTAAGAAATTCTAGCATGTAGCCTTCTCCATAAATGAGAAAAACTCCGGAAAACCCACGTCTACTGCCCGCTCTTAATCTAGTTTGCCTCTGCCAAGCTCTTGGCTAGAATGGGTTTGCGATGCTTCTGTGCTAATTAACACAGGATGGAACCAAGTGCGTAGCAAACTGAGCAGCAGTTCGGTGCTCTGGCCTCCTTTTGCAGACCTGTGCACGGAGTCACCCCCTTGTATGGCCTCAGCCAGAATCCCTGCCGAGAGCTGGTCCAACTGGCATGAGGCTGGTGAGAGCCGTGCTTCCCTGGCAGAATGAAAACGTCTCTGAACTGTGCTTGCAGGGAAAGTGGCAACCTTAGCTTCCCATCGCCCTCCCCGTGGCAGGCAGGATTCTGCAGGAGAGGCGGCACCCCTCCTCCATGTGGATTGCTGGATCTGCCTGCAGCCTTCTGGGGCGAGGGGTGGGCGGAAAATAAAGGCTGGGAACGGAGTAATAAGCACCCCTGCAGACAGCCTTTTTGAACGGTTGATTCACTGTCAGAAATTCTGTTTTCACTTTGGAGGCCCTGGAACTTCTTGGAGGGGTTTACTTTCTTCTTTTCTATAGAGGTGAGTGTGGTGCTTTAGTTTGTTCTCATTGTGTTGTTCTTCAGCCACACCAGATCTAGACAAATCCTTTTCTGGTGGCTTGACAGACATGCTCAGTGCTCAAGTCCCTTCAGAGGGATAGAAGGTGCTAAGAGTTCCTCTTCACAGAAGGGCTAAATGGGACTAGTTTCATACAATTGGACGAGACACACTTTTGACTTCGCTCTCAGAGTTCTGCTTTCTGAAGTCTTCAGTGAATTTGAAAAACCGCTCGAAGGTCGTTGAATTTTCTTTCTTTCTAAAAAATTGCAGTCATGGCAGCCACTCCACTTTTGGGAGGCGCAGAGAAGGGGGAGTGAGCGCAGGGAAGTAACAATCCCACAAGCATTTATCAGAAGTGGCTGAGCCTGGAGGTGCTAAGAGCTTTTAAAAGGGCTGTTGGGCTCCTTGCTTTTCCTCCCCTTAAAGCTGTTGGGGCTATTTTAGGAACCACGCAAAATGCAGTGAAACCTTGTTTTAAAGAAACCCACCATACGTAAGCCTTGGTTTGTACAAAAGGCCTCAAGGGATCGAGGATGGCATGAAAACCAAGGTTTCTTTGGTACACTGACCTTCATGGACAAGAGGGGAAGTACCTGTCAGGGGGACAGAGTTGTAGAAAGAGGGCATATGTGCACCGATGTCTGAAAAGGGATTTCTTCTGAAAGAGCCTCTGCCTCCCCTGCCAGCCCGGATCCATATTGACAACAGGAGGATTAAGACTTGTTGACAATGGGAGGATTACTTCCTACCGAGGTGTGTGACAGGAGCCTATTACTAAGGAACAGACAGTTCCCCTGGGCGGTTTCTCTCCAACATCAAGCCCCCTCACACACATGCCCAGAGCAATTCATGGCATTCCTGATCTAGCTGACCTGAGGGCATATGCAGCTGGGGTTCTGGGCAGAGCCCCACTTTTCCTCAGCGATGGATGTCTTTCGCTTTCCCCCAGAGCTGGGCTACAGTCATGAGCAGCTCTCAGCTGCCTCTCCTCAGTGCTGTTCACAAGAACTGGTTTTAAAGACGGTGATGACAGGTCGTTCGTCCAGGGGGGGAGAGAGAGAGAGCCTTGGAGCTTCTATGGAGGTCACTGCCTGTCAGGCTCAGAGAAGGACGGTGAGGGGCCGACATCAGGGAGAGGGTGAGTCCCACCCTCTGCTGCTGGCTTTCTGAATATGGGAGCTGCCTCCTTGCACCCGGGATCCTGACTGACCGCTGCATCTCCCTGCAGGGCCCTGTGGAGCAGAATAAGCCAGAGTCTCCCAACGTGGATGATGACAGCACCTCAGGGGGTGGGGTAGCCTTTGACAGTCCCCTAATTTGGCCCATTGCCTCCTTTTGCTCCTCCCAAATCAAAGCACCCCTCCATCTACCTCTTTAAGTGAACAAACAGCATCCCTCCGACTGCACCTGAGGTCACTACCCTAATCCCCCTCGGGTCATTTCAGGCCTCCCAAGAATGGGGGTGACAGAGCCCACTTTGGGAAACACTGATTTAGGGAAATGAGTAGGAAGATCACAAGTCAGAATCCTTGGGTGGTTTTTAAAGAGCTTTTTGGGGGCTTTGAGCAGAAGCCTCCTGTTGTGGGGGGTCTCTCCCCATACTCTAGACTCCTGTCCCCCCTCATTACAGCAGCTCAGGAACCCAGCTCTATCAACTGCTATAGGAGATGCGGGTTAGCAGGGACTGTGAACTTCTCCGGGTCATAGACCTCGAGCTGGGGGTTGCTATCCTGCAAAAGGAGGTGCCGTCCAGCCATGGGGAAGGGGTGGCTAGTTATTCAGAGGACTGGGAGGTGGTGTTCCTGCAGGTTCCTTAGTACTCCTATTTCAAAAATGTCTGTGCAATTGTTGACTGATAAAATGGAATAAGGAAGACTTCAACAAGGATCCCCCTGTGCTTTTGCTCAGAGTTTGGCTCAATGTTGGAAGATTGTGTTTTCCAACAAGCGTTTAAAGCCAGCACTGTGAGAAGTCCACAACGAGAAAAGGTCAAGACCCTCTCACCCATGTCACTGTGTGGGAGGGTGTGGATCAGCGTGCGTGCCACGACACAGGTGCTCTCTGACCTGTGGGTATATTCGAGCCGGCTGCCTTGGGAAGCCTGATAATGCTGTCTCCATGCTCCAGCTTCAGTTTTCTTATTGATTAAAAAAAACACCCTTGAACCTCCAAACTAGATTATGTCATGTTAGGCCCACAGCCACAGCAGCAGGCAACTAACTCAGCACCCCATTATAAGGCTCAGAAAAAGACCACTGACCTGTAGGTATGACTAGACTCGTTCTGACCTTGTCCTGGACACAAAAGAGGATATTCTGTTTCGTTCTTCATTCTATAAAAAAATTTCCAGAAAACACTCATTAGTCATGGTCACTCTAGTTTCAGACACAGCTGATCAGCAGGGAGGTAATATGCCCCTTGGATGCCCCCCACCCTTTCCCAGTGCCCTACTGTCTTAAACCTGGTGGGAATATGGCAGGTGTGCTCAGGTGGGGTGGGCACAATGAGAGGTTGGTGACTCTGGGTGTTGCTCCATCTTCTCCGGCACTTGCATATTTTAATAGCCAAAATGACAGAGCACAGTTAACATGAGCACCACACTTTTATGGGCTTCTTAGCTCTTAGTTGACTCGATGCTTCTGAGTGGCGTGCTTTCAGAGGTCTAAGTGTAGGCAGAGGGACAAGCAAGAGCTTCCTGTTTGGGCGCTGAGGTGTTCTCAGTCTTCCTCCCACCCTCCCCTCCGGTCCACACCCTTAGAAAGAAAAAGCAGATGGAACAATGGTGCGGGACTCTTGACAAAGCATCAAGTCCTCAGTCTCCCCTGTATCATTCTTGCATCCCTCACTCCTGCTGATTCAGGGTGTGAAGTTCGGGAAAGAGGGCAGAGGAGAAAGAGGGCGTGAGAAAGCTTGTCTTCAACTGAAGATGCTCTGGACTAATTTCTCCCCCTTGTCCTTGAGAGGCACGATAAAAGGACATGAGAAGATGGGGAAACGCACCACAGTTTTGTCTCCATTTTGAACAGGGGGTGAGAAACTGAGGCCACCAGGCTTATGCGTTTCTGACGGGCAATCTCTGAGATTTTCTATCAATCACAGATTGAGAGGGTTCAGGCAGGTTTTGTAAATGTTTTTAACTTCACTTTGATATTTTGTTTTATTTATTTCAGGGTGCTTTTCATCATTTGAGTGGTTTTATTTTTAAAATTTTTTAAAAAGTTTTTAATTGAATCACCTCGAGATAGAGCATTACAAAGCTGTTTATGATTGCATTTCAGTCACACAATTTTCCAATACCCATCCCTCCACCAGTATAATTTCCTAGCACTAGTGTCCCCAGTTTTCCTCTTATTGCTTCAAGCCACCCCCACCCCTGCCTGCCTCTATGGCAGGCACCTCTCTTCTCTCTCTCCCTCTCATTTTAGGCAGTGTGGTTTGCAAGATAGAAGCTACAAGGTTATCATGTATATTCCTTTACCTACGTTCAACACTCAGTTCTTGTCCAGAGTGATAATTTCCAACTAATAGTTAAGATGGACTCTCCTTTATCTTAACTACCATCCATCCCCCACACCCTGTGGTAATTCCCAGTCATTGACCAGTCCTCCTGGCCCCATTTTACCTAGCCTTGGATATTAGTTTTGTACTTTTTTTTTTTTGTATTTGGTCCACCCAGCAGTGTTCAGAGTTCACTTCTGGCTTTGTGCTCAGGGATCACCTCTAGTGGGGTTCAGGGACCTTAACTCCAATACTCTCTCTCTGACACCTTAAATAAGTTTTATTCCATAGTTAATGCTTTTCATTTTCTTGACTCCTTTGAAGGGCTCAGACCAGTCAAGTGAAAGGTGATGCAGTAGGTGGCTGTTCATAGCACTGAGCTGGGGGTGGCAGGAGTGTGGAGATCAGGTGAGTGGGCTTAGAACAGAGAGCAGAGAAGGAAGGTTCCTTCCCATGATACCAGAGGCAGCCAGAGCCTTTTATAGGCTGAATGACTGAATGACAGGTGGTTTGAAACCAGGAAGTCAGCGTCTCAATGAGTGGGGTGGGGCTCTGCATGGGGAAAACAGCAAATGCTTCTCCCTGCTGGACCCCAAACACAGAATTCTAACCCACTGCTCCTTTTGGGTCTGATTTGGAATTTATGACCACCCTGTCCTCCTCAGGTGGAGGTCACTGTGATGAAAGGTCTGAGGGACTCCCGTGGTGATGGTGGAAGAGTCATGTCAGTGAGACAGACTGCTGATAAATGGTGGACAGAGGCTTCTATATGTCAGGTGGGGACACAAACAAGCACCTCTTCTCCTGGGCTGTCAGAGGGAAGAAAAAGAGATCAGTTGTGGGCTCAAGTCATAGCTTGCTATCACCATTGCTTTCATCCTTGGGACTCGCCAACAGAAGTTCCTGTAACCACAGAAATAAGCTCAATAACTGCACGGGGGTATTCTCAGAGCTCACTGTGTCTTGGTGAAGGAGGTTGCCACCATTTGGAACATTCTTTCCAAATAATGCCTCTGAGATGGGTTCATTATCCTTAAAAAGATGATATGGTCATAGAGGTTCTTAGGTGCATTTTTTTCTAATATGTAAAGATTAGAAAGAGTTTTTCTTGAAGGATAAAACTAGAGGCATCTGGGACCTGAGAGATAATACAACAGGTAGGGCATTTGCTCTATTTGTTTTGTAGGTGGTTGATGCTGCTGGTTTGATCTTCAGCACCCAATATGGTCCTCTGAGTCTGCTAGGAATGATCCCTGAGCACAGAGCCAGAAGTAAGCCCCAAGTACAGCCAGGTGTGGCCCATCCCCACCCCACCCACTCCAATAGAGGCATCTGGTTGATTTGTAGCCAGGGATTGGGGGAAGATACTGTTTAGGCATGGATGGTAAGAGCAAAGGAAAATAACAGAGAAAGGATGCAACAGAATTCCTGTTGGTAGGAAAGTTAGACTGCAATGGACGGTATCCCCATTATTCCAAAGCAGAAGCTTCCGAAATGGTCGGAGTTGGGTAGTTATCTTAGGGAGTCTGGGAAAGATATTTACCATGAATTTACATGGAAAATATTTTGAGCATCCTCAGCCCTCGGACCTAATCAGTCATAGCAGATAGTGAGGAAAGACTGTAGTGAGAAAACCTTTTGATGATTATTTAGGACCTAGACTCACCTTGTCCCTGGAGGGGAAGTGCTCTAGGTTTCAGCCTAGAGGAGAGCTTCCCACCTTTCAAACTGTGATTCCTGGGGCCAAGGATATGGCTCAAGTGGCAGAGCACATGCCTTATGTGAGGCTCCAGACAGTAGGTCAAATGTTTGCTATGGCCCCATAGCAATAAAATAAAAGTCAGGGACAAGTGGGACTGTCCAGTCAAAGCCAACCTCCAGTTCCTGAGCCAGGGTGAAGGAAGGTCACAGGAGTCCTGAGCCATGTGACAAAGCAAGTGGGGCAGGAACCACAGAGCCATGAAAGAGCTCGGTGATGGCTTGTAGGTAGGTTGGCAGCTGCAGCGGGTCTGGTCATCCCCCATCCCCAACTCAACATCAGACCCCCTGGCTTCCTTATCCTACTGGCCATAGGTCAAGTTTGGCTGCAGGGTGAGTCCCTGACCTCAGCCATGCAGGGACCCTCTCTCCCTGATGAAATCAGAGTCCACTGGATACCCCTATGCCCACTCTTGACACTCAGACACCCAGAGCTCTCTCAGGCAGCAGATGTGGACTCATGGATATTTTTCTCAGGATGTTAGCAGGGGGGAGGGTCCTCAGAGGCTGCTCAGGGACAGACACACTGAGCATCCATGGGAAATCCACTCCCTTTGAACATGCCACCCTCACCCTGTCTTCCACATTGTTCAGAGGGAAGGTCAAAATGCTCACGGAACGCAGAACCTGAGTGCAACTTGCAACCAACCAACAGAGCTATTGCTCAGAGCCACTTCCATCAGTCTGAGCTAACTCATGAGATCCAGGGCTCTCTCTATGAGATCCCTGCTAGGCCACTCTCCCAAAGCTCTATTCCCTCCACATTTGTCAGGTTTTACTAAGAAAAAAATGGCAAAACTTGCCATCCTTTGGGATCAAGTTTCCTTTGCAGTTCTCTCCACTCCTGTCCCCCGAGTCCTATGGCCTGGAGATCTGACACGACCTGTTCACCCTAAGGGGCCAGGGATAGAGGCTGAGGCTGGGCTCCTGGATCGTTCTGCTCCCCTAGTTAACATCTGTTTCTTCCTGTGCCGACTGTTCCCAGAGAGATGAAATCTGCTGACAGAGATACTCAGCTCTATTGGGGTGTGTTGCTCAAGATTTTCCTTTGATTTAAAAATGGAAGAATCCTTCTGATCACAAAAGTGTCCCTGAGGAATGAGCATGAGGAAATGCCCCGGCATGGCCTGACCCAGAAGTGTCCTGACTTGCAGAAATGCTTCTCAAATAGGCTTTGTAGGCAGTGCTCAACACTTCCCTGCTGGAGCCGGGGGAAAGCCTCAAATGACTTGGGTGCCTCCTTTGCCTGCTGGAACCCAGAGTTACATCCCTGGCACCTTATGAACCCTGAACACTAATGGGTAAGATCCCCTAAGTCAAAACATTTACCTATTTAAAAAGGAAAAGAGTCACTTCCCCAGCATAGCAGACAGCCAGCTTCCCACTCCCTTCAAGTGCCAGAAGCGCCTGCAAAAGAACAAAAGTAGCCTATGAACTCAGAGACCCTTGGGTGCCACAGAGATGTCTGGTAGCATCTGGGGTGCACCCATGGCAGGAACTTCCCTTTGATTCCTGGGAGCCTGAAAGGAACTAAGGAAAGAACACCTGTGTATAAGGCAATGGAAATTCAGTTTATCCCAGGGATAGCAATGACAAGGAGGCTGATCCTGCGTCTCCAGATGCTCACTAAGTGTGTCCCTGGATTATGGAGGTAAGGGCAGGAAGAGTGGGCTCAGGGGCAGCCTGAGGCAGGGGGTGACTTGGACTAGGTCACTGTCTTCTAGTTCCCAGAGAAGGCCAGGAAGTTGGCAAGTTGCCAGGTCTCCGCTGTCTTCCCAAAGTACCAGACTCAGAAAAAAGGATGAGCTCAAAGATATTCTATTTTACTCCTGCTACAAAGCACCTCCTTAGCCACTGGCTTTTAAAAACGCCTGGAATTGGTAGCAAAATGAACTGCTCTAATTATCTAGGAATTTGATAAACTCGTCTCACATTTATCTGAAAGAATTTAAGTTGCTTCTGAAATGCACATGAGCCTATATATGGATCCTACATGCCAAACAAGCCTCAGTCGGGTTGATGCTGCTCTCAGAAGCCTTGTCAGAGACTAAGTATTGATTCAAAGGAATCAAAGCTCAAAAATTTAAGATAGTGCAACACCAGCTAGGAAGATAATGAGAACTACCTGTCCCAACCATTTTTTTTAAAGCAAGTAGGCTCAATTCATGGATTATAATTGGTAAATTTCTTTTTCTCTCCCCTCCCCTGGTTTTGTTTTTAGCCCACACCTGGCTATGCACAGGGGAAACAGATGGGTGCTTTAGGGATTGAACCCGGCTAGGCTGTGTTCAAGGCAGGTGCCTTACCTGTACTATCTCTCCAGTCTAGAGTTGGAAAATCTCTGAAAGCTAAAGCTTTGGTGAGAAAATTGGGGTTTAGTCAAACATAACCCTAAGGCTGATTCCTCACTCAGTGGGTTTCTGGGAAGATGGGGATGGTGGCCCCTCTGAGGGAGTCCAATCAGACAAGCGCAGGACATAAATGCTGGTAATTAGTGGTGAGAACAGTTGGGCCCAGCATAGCTCACTTGTATCTTACTGATGCTTGATACCCATTTTGGTCACCAGGAGATTAATTTTTTCACATGCCCCAATAATTCCTGCCAAAGTTTCTTTCTGCTTCAACATCTAAGAAAACTGGGCTGGTAACTACAAAATGGAACCAAGAATTCAAGAAGCCAACATGATGCTTGGAAGTGCTGAGATCTAATTCATAGGTGGGTACATGCTGCCCTGAAGGGGAGGCCAGTTTAATTCACTGGGCTTTATACAGAGTCTCTCTGCAGAGGAGGGCTGGATGGAAACAAGCGTTATCACCTACACTACCATCACATTAACCAGAAACACCCAGTTAAAGTTTTGGTCCAGGGCCTAGAGAGAGTGTATAGGGGATAAGTTGCAGGCCTTGAATGTACCCAACCCTGGCTCTGTCCCTGACACATGTCCTTTGAGCAGTTCTGGATGCTGTGGAGGTCCTTGAACACTACGGAGGTGACCTGGGCAATCTCTAGTGCCACAGGTCCCAGGCACCACTCCACCTTTGCACCCTAGAACTGAACCACTGGCCCGATTGGCCAAGAAACATGAGGAGTGTCCCCTGGGTCTCCTGATCAATTTGTGGGAGACTCCCTACTCTTTGCAAAACCAAAAACAAAGCTCTTGCTCCAAACAATGAGCTTCCCAACAGACTAAAGAAGAGGAAGAGAGAAAGGAGTCTATTACATCTGCTTATGCTGAGGAAGTGAAGATTTAAATCCTTGGGCAAACAAACTCTGCTAGCATATCCTATTCTTCAAATGCACCCCACAAAGGGACTTCAAAATGCCAAGTTGCTAAAGTGGGGGGTAAGAGAAAGAAAGAGAGAGAGAGAGAGAGAGGTGCATGTGTGAGCACGTGCATGCGAGTGTGTGTGGGGTGTGTGTATGTATGTGTGTGTGTTTCGAGGGTAGATGAGATAACTGGCTCAGCCTGGGGTCTTTTCAGGGCGCACTTTCTGTTGGGATGGAAAGAAGGGAAGAGTAGGCAGGGCACAATTGTTCAGAGACTTGCAGCAAATATCCCTGAGCATTGAAAGCTCAGATCCCAGCCATGCAGCTGGGCCTCTTTCCTTCCACGGAAATAGAATCTGCCTGACAAAGCATACTGAGCCCAGAGAAATCCTCCTACAAGTGGACTCAGCTCTTGGAAATCACAGTTTATGCTTAGAGCTTAATGAACAACAAAGGGTCATCTTGTCTTGGCATCCTGATTTTGTCTTTGGTTCACTTCCAATCTGGGTGATGAGGAATGGATGGGTTGGAAAGGGATTATGGAGCAATCCGTGCCCTCCCCTGCCCCTCAGGAAGAAAGCCCCCTCCACTCTTCCCCCACGCCTCAGTCCTGGCTGTGGGACTGAAACTACAAGCCTGCAAGTGCCATTAACTGACATTCATCAAAACATTCGCCATTGTTCGCAGACATGAGCAGCCAAGAGGTGGAAATTACTTGGCATTTCATTTTAATCTGTATTGAAGACTTGCCTGACAAAACATATTAGGTCTAAGAATTGTTGGCTAGGGAGTAAAGCTATGTTTATGGCTTGCCCCGTATTTTTCTGTGCTATAGGAAAGGAAATGACACTTTTGCTCGCCTTCCCACCCTCTGCCCCTTCCCAGTCCCATCTCACGGTCTCCTTACATGCCACCACACTGAATTTTCCCTCATGAGCGAAGCATTGGTTTCACAGGGTCTATACAAATGATAATAAACATTCTGTGTCTGTGCACCAGCATCTGAGATTGAAACAACAAAGCCAACCACCAACAAAACCCTGACAAGGTCTGCCTTTAATAGGGTGTTCTCACCCTGATCTTCCTGGGGCAGCACTTGGCATCTAACTGCAGGCCCACAGGAACTGTGTGCTTCTCTGGAGAGAGACCAAGGGAGAATGCCATGCTAATGGATGCACATAATTACCAGGCTCCATTGCTGCTCCCTGCTGAATTCTGACAGTGGCTTAGTAGATCCTGCACAGGAAGAACTTGCCATTACACTTTTTTTCTTTGGCTTCCCAAGAGTGCACTTTTATCTTTCAGGACACTTTCAGAGTATAAAAAAGTAATATATAAAAAAGTAATAATACGGGCCTGCTGTAATAATACAGCAGGTACGGTGCTTGCTTTGCATGGGGACAAACCAGGTTTGAGACCTGGTACCCCATATGGTCCCCCAAGCCACCAGAAGTGATGTCTGGCATAGTGAGGAGGAAGCCCTGAGCTCCACTGGGGACTCCAACACCAATAATAATAATAATAATAATAATAATAATAATAATAATAACAACAATAATGTAAAAAAGTAATTGCAGGTCAGCACAGAGAGAAAATGGTTTATTCTTCTTTTCTTGGTTCTCTCTAGGTTAGGAGGGGGTGCTGAAGGTAGGGCATGAGGATTGTGGTCCTTTAGGGTGTTGCAACTGCCCAACTGGGGAGCAGAGTTGCAGGAGAAATGGTGGTGGGCCTGGAGTAGGGTATCAGCAAGTACTTGCAGGGACACCTGGGTTTTGCCAAGTTTATGATTGTGGGCGTTGCACACTGTTGCTGTCATAGAAGGCAGAAGAGACGGGGTCAAATCTGTGCACTGAGCCATTCAAGGGTCTGGTTATTTAATTAACTTTAGTTTTTGAAGGTCTCCCACTCCCACGTGGTACTCAGGAGGCGCAGGGGCCCTTCCTAAAGATTCTTTTTAACTGGCTTGTGGTTTATTGTGAATATGGGAGAGGTGTTACTTGGGCACTTTGGTACCAGGGATAACCCAGCCACCCAAGCAGTGTTTGGGGGTCTATAGAGCAGCACCTAAAGTTGCTTGGGGAACCATGTGGTACCAGGGATTGAATAAGGCTCTGCCACATGCAAGGATGACCCCAACCTCTTATCCAATAAACTTTATTTCTAAGCTCTGAGGCATTGCAAAGCAGGAAGGTTGACAGTCACATGACCAGTCTTTCCACAGAAGCCTCTGCAGTCCCCGCTTAGAAGTACCAAAGCAGGGCTTATTCCAGTACTTTCACCAGGCCTTTGTCATCTGTCTGATTTCTGGAATCAAGTGTTGAGAGGAAAGAAAAGAACAAAGGTGCTTGGTATAGGTTCCTATGGAAGGTTCCAGCCCAGAGGGAAGCTTCCAACCTTTCAAACTGTGATTCCCGGGGCCAAGGATACGGCTCAAGTGGCAGAGCACATGCCTTATGTGAGGCCTCAGACAGTAGGTCAAATGACTGCTATGGCCCCATGTCAATAAAATAAAAGTCAGGGACAAGTGGGACTGTCCAGTCAAAGCCAACCTCCAGTTCTTGAGCCAGAGTGAAGGAAGGCCACAGGAGTCCTGAGCCATGTGACAAAGCAAGTGGGGAAGGAACCACAGAACCATGAAAGAGCTCGGTGATAGTAGGTTGGTGGCTTCAGTGGGTCTGACCTCCCTCCTCCCCCCTTGCTTCCTTACCCTACTGGCCTTAGGTCAAGTTTGGCTGAAGGCCTGGGAGTGTGCTGAAGAGTGTGTGGGAGCTGCTCTGTAGCAGAGACAATAAATAATCTACATCATAAAGCAGCCTCAACAGGCTGGTCCCTGAGGAAAATAATCCATGGGGGTGGGTTTGGGGGTGGGAGGGGTGTCTGAGGTCATTAGTCAAGTCCTGGACAGGTGCAGAGCTCCTTTCTCAGTGTCTCAGTGTCTCAGTGCCCTGATGTATTCAAAGCTCACAACTTCTTAGCCTCAGGACATGACGTTTTGATGAGAGGAAAACTAACACCTACACTGTTTTCAGTCATCATTTCAGTGTTACCTTTTGACTTGAAAGATAAGGGATATGAAGAGAAACTTACATATGGCCTGATTTTAGGAGCAGATGTGAAGGGAATGGTAATCACTTGCTAAAAGTTACAATCACTTGTGTTAAGTACACGGCACAGTTACATCTTGTCTAGAAAGCATAAGCATGGCTACACCCATTCTAAATTTGTAGATAATGTTGATTCTTTTTCATAAAAATTTTTGATTAAACAGATAATCAGGCTCTATTAGCTTTCCCTTGAATGAAGTGTCCCACTACCCCTATCTACACCAGAAATTAATTTCTGATTATCAAATGAAATTATTCTTCAGTTTCAGTCTCCAAGTTGAGAAGGCAAGATGTAAGTGACTTGTCACCAAGAAATCCCAAATAACATTTCCTTTATATCTTCAGTACAGGTCCAGGTAGCCAACTGGTCTCTCCCACATACCCCTCCTGAGTCAAAGGGAAAAAACAGAAACACCAGAGTCAGAGAGGGCATCTCCTCCCCCCAGAGGACAGTCCGGGGTAGTGGGGTGAAACCAGAATCTTTTCCCATTTTCTTTCCTACAAGCCCCTTAGTTTCTCACAGGCACGTTCCCATTTGTATTCTTCCTGTCTTCACTCACGGAGTATCACAGGATTCTCCACTGGTGAAGCCTGTGATAGTGGGAATCGGATCTGACTTCCTCAGCTCAGTATCGCTAGCTCTATGAGACAGAGAGTAGATACTCAAGATGTGCTTGGCAGGAAGGAAGGAAGGAAGGAAGGAATGAGAAGCAATATCTTTGTTCTACAGAACTGCTCTTCCTCACCTTCCTCTTGACAATTCCTTGGCTTTGCACAGAACAGGAGCATGAGAAAGCTCCTTGTGGAAGTCCAAGGAGAGCAAGACAGAATGTAGCTCAGAATTACAGCCGAATTATTTATCAGAAGGATGTCCTACATTTCATGGCAAAAAGGCTGAGGACCGCAGCATCATAGCCTAGAATAATTTCTGTGATGTTTCTGGACTGCATTTTTGTGAGAATAACTTATGAAAAAAACTGTAAGTAACTGCAGAAAGATAGGAAAGGGAGAGGAGAAAGTATGACTTGTAGAAATGCATGCGATCGGGCACTAAGAACAGGCTTGCAAAAGACAGGCCAAGCGGAACTGCATTTTGCTGTCCAGAATTCTAATGTGTGTGTGCCTGTGAGTCAAGCAGCAGAAAAATCAGCCGGAGAAGGCTTAGACATGAACCTCCTCAATTCCAAGGACAGGGGACAGTTCTGTGAATATTTCTTCCCAATTCAACCAAGCGTAAACATAAATTCTGTCTTAGAATTACACTGTTCCCACCCAAACATTTTCCTAACCCAACTCATCAATGAAAACCTATGTGTGGAGTAAGAATTCACTTGAAGCTGAGCCGGCAATAAATTTAATTCATTGACTAAAAAGTGAACTTCCCTTTTCAAAGTTTTGCTTACTAATTTATTTGCATTCCCAGGGAGCTGACTCATAATTCTCAGTCCTTAGCCTTTCAAGCATTTAAGTCAGCCTTTCCTTAGTCAAGAGCTAAAGTTGGTATCAGTCAATATACTCAACTTGCTGAATATTATAATAAAGGTAGATTATTTAAAATGTTATAATACAATTTTGCTAAAGTCTGTGGCCTTTTCTGAGTTTTGCATCTCTTATATTAAAAAAATAGAGGAGATGGGGGGTGGGAGGGATACTGGGATCCGTGGTGGTGGGAAATGGGCACTGGTGGAGGGATGGGTATTTGATCATTGTATAATTGAAACCCAAGCACAAAATTTGTAAGTCTACAATTGTACCTCATGGTGTCTCACTAATAAAATAAAATAAAATAAAATAAAAATAGAGGAGAAAAACATGGGTTTCAGACTCAAGTATTGGCTTTATGATTTGGGTGTGAGTTGCCAGACACTGTGATAGAAAATGCCTACTATGTGCTGGATGGTGACGTGATAGGGGGTTGAGGGTTCCTTGGAACAGAGTACTTGGGGTGGCAGACTTCCCCTGCTCCCAAGAGCTACACATGATGCTACCATATTTTGAGGTGACTGCACTTTGGAGTTTGCTGTCTTCTAATGGATGAGACTCTTTCGCTCTAGATTATCCAAAAGAATGTTGCATTTAATGATTAAAAGTTGTTTTCATGTGAGAACCTGAGTGATAGTACAGTGGGTAGGGCACTTGCCTTGTACTCAGCTGACCTGAATTCACTACCTGGCACTCTGTACAGTCCCCTGAAGCCTTCAGGAGTGATGCCTGAGCACTGCTGGGTATGGCCCAACACTGCCCTCACCTCCCAAACTGTCTTCATGTAATCATGAGGAAACATCAGAAAAACCCAGATGAGAGAGATTCTTTGTTCCTTAAGAACTATCAATTTACTGAAAAGAAAAAAGGTTGGGGAATTTAATGATCCCACTATTGGGACAAATGACAAAATAAAATTATTGATCATGATGCTGCACCAATACAATAAATAAAACTAATAAAATTCATCAATACAATGATTTTTTAAAAATATGCCATTACATTGTTGTCTGCTTTGGATAAATGTATATACTTGGTTATGTTTTCAGGAAATATAGTTTAGGAAGAATGTGTACATATGAATATATATTTGCCTACATATACACACATATATGCATGTGTTTATTTTATATTTTGTATTATTGTATTTGGGGGGGTGATTTTATATTTTTGTTCTTCATTTTAGAAATATGCCACCTGAAATGTATAAAATTGTGCTTCTTTTTTCCAAGGAGAACATAGAGTAATATTTGAGGTAACTGACAACATATTTAATGACCACTTACCAAAGTATTTCTTGAAACTCTAGTATTACATGATACTAGTAATCACATTGTGTGGTTCATAGTTGTGAACCATTTCATATTTGTCAGTTTTTTTTTCTGAAAAGCCTCATTGGTGATTATTTTATAATCACTTTTATAAAACACATTTCATAAGAAAATGAGTAAAAACCGATGATTTATACATTTCTTCCACGAGTACAATATGGGTACATTTTTCATTTACTTACATAATGCCCTTTGTCTTTTTAATCAAGTCAGAAAAATTAATTCTTGGTTGTTAACAGACATTCCTCATATTCCTGCTCCTACTGGCAATTTTGGAGGCTTCTGAGACTTAAGTACTTGGGCAGCCTACCTATCACTTATATCTGGTCAGTCATCTAGAGGTTCGCACTCTTAGCAAGCACTGTCAACACAAATATTGTCTATTTGACAGGAAAACACTCTCTTCCATTCAAGTGGCAGATGATCAAAAGGATGCAAGCAAGAATATTTTGCTTGGCATGTGGCCTAAAAGTTCTAAATTTATGTATTCTATTTCTGCTTCTTTCTCAGATTGGATGAGTTACTAGGCAACTGAAGTATTTAATTTCATTTGCTAATAGTTACATTTTCATAGAAGCATCTAGTGTGTATGACCAGAGCTGCCAATACGAGCGCTCAGCCTCTGGGGGCCTGCAGGCCTCACTACTTCTGTCTTGTTACAAACAAGTTAATACTCACCCTCTTGTACTTGATTTACTTGGTGGAAAATGAATGTTTCCTTTGGAGTCATTTTCAGAGAAAAGTGGTTTAAAAAATTTTTTTATAAATACATTTTTATTTAGTTTTTTTAATCCAAATTACCAAATACGGCTTATTTACAGGAGGTAAAAGAATTCTTGCATTCTATTGTTCAGTGAAAAACACTGTAAACTGTTGACTCTCACAGGCACACGGAGGAGTGAGAGGAGAGAGCTGGCAAACAACCCTTGGCTTGCCCATCTCGACAGAGAAAATATTTTTGTTCTTTGTTTTCCTTACTCAAAAAAATAAAAAAAAGACTTGTTAGAACATCCTCAACCTAGATCCTAAAGCCAGACTTCTGGTGGGAGGTAGAGGACTAAGCACATACATTTTTTCTCTCTCTCACTAAGAAAAAAAAGAAATGCTTAGCAGTCCTGGAAAGGCACTTTCAGTGCTCCAGATAGACTCTAATGAATGCTTTGGAGACCAATACAGGTAGGTCAAGGGGTAGAAAAAGTAGAAAAGTGGAAACAGCTACTCAAAATAAGACCAGAACTCTACGTGGCATCAGTCTGCATTTTTCAAATGGTGTGCCCTAAAACCTCCGTATTTATACGGAGAAACGACAGGTCCTGGGCACTCACAGGGGACTCAGTTACAAGGTTTATTCCATACACTTGACCAGACCTGTCCACGCCTCTCCCAGGACACAGGCCAGTTGCTCTGTGCAGGCTTGACCCTGTGTATGGGGTGGAATGGGCTGTCCTCTGGGCTGGCTGAGTTAAAAGTGCACAAGCTCCCTCAGCAGACAGAGCTAAGGCAAGAAGAGGAAAAGAAAAACAACACCTCTCAGAAATGAGCTGTGGGAGCTGCTTCCACCTGGGCCCTGGGGAGCCCCTGAAGGTCCCTGTTGGTCCGTGGCTTTCTTCCCAGGAAACCTGCTGCCACACACCCACTGGACACATGGTTCTTAGGGCCCCTTTCCCATTTGGAAGGGATATCTGCAGGGGACCCTGCTGAGGACTGCTGAGCAGACATGTGGTAGTTAAGAGACATGTGTGGAACTATCTGACACGATAAAGAGGAAAGAACCCAAACTGGAATCCAATGTGGAGAACAGAACATGCACCCAGGCATACCCATGATCCCTATCTTCAATGAGAGAGTGAATCTATCAACCCTAAAAGTGCAGTGACCGCAGAGCCAGAGTCTCTGAAAGTCAAAACACGTTACCACATGCCAACAAGTTTGTCTAGCTGCAAGTTACATGTTAACCTAGTTAAAATTTTATTTAAAATATAATTTAAACTTTAATATATACTTATATATTATATCATATAATTCATATAGATATCCACTATTATATATTTATAATGGATATAAATTATATCACCTATTATTGTACTTTGGGCTGGAGCAATAGCACAGCAGGTATGGCATTTGCCTTGCACGCAGCTGACCCGGGTTTGATTCCTCCACCCCTCTCAGAAAGCCCAGCAAGCTACCGAGAGTATCTCGTCCGCATGGCAAAGCCTGGCAAGCTACCCGTGATGAGTTCGATATGCCAAAAACAGTAACAACAAGTCTCACAATTTGTTGTGAGATGTTACTGGTGCCCGCTTGAGCAAATCAATGAACGACGAGAGGACAGTGCTACAGTGCTATTATTATACTTTAATTCTCATTGTATACTCTGCTTTAAACAACTTAATAGGAACAGGGAACAACCCAATATTACTGACCCCAAGGCCCCATAGGAAGTCTGAATTTCCAGCAATACCCAATAATAAGGACTCCCATTTCTTCCTTTACATTGGGGTAGTGTGTGGGGAGGTCACCTGGAGAGTTAGGAATCTCAACAGTTGTAATGAGGCAAGACACATCCTCACATTTAGGTGTGGGCATAGAGTGTGTAGAGAGCTGTGCCAAGTACTCGAAACTTTGCAGCAGGCAGCATCAGGCTCAGTGGGGAGCTGGAACCCACTTATATGCTGCAATAATAACTGCCCCAAGGCATACATAGAGATTGAATGGGCAACCTGGACTTCTATATTCATTTGACTACATCAAGTCAGTGCCATCTTTTTTCCTACTAGAGCAACACTAGAGAAAGCTGCCTTTCATATCCCTAAGTACCCAGGTTTCAGTCAAGTCTCTTACCCAGAAGTAGAAAAATCTTCAATCAAGGCAACCAATCTATGCCAGCTCTAAGATGTCTGACACCAATTTTAAGGCTGCCATTCTAGAAGCTACCACTGCTTCAATAAACAATCAGAAACATCTTTGAAACAAATGAAGACACACAAAGTCTCAGCAAAGTAATAAAAACAAATTGAACCCAAGAGAAAGTTAAGGACTCTATTATATATTTACAGAGATGACAAAAGTCAATGGGTTCAGCTGAAGAGTAGGACAGAAGAAAGAAACTTGTAGACAGAACAACAGAAATGACCCTAGCTGAAGGACAGAGAGTACAGATGGGGATAAAAAGAAATGGAAAGGGACTTGTGGGGTCGTGACAAAAGTCTCAACAGTCAGGTCTGTGGAGTCAGAGAATGAAAGGAGAAAAGGCAGAGTGGAAATGTACCCAGAGAAATAAAAAAAATGAGAACTACCATCGTTTGATGAAACAAATAAAATACATTTACTGAGACAAAAAAAGAGTAAATCTCAAATGGGATAAATCCAAATAAATTTAGAGACTGGAGAGATAGTATAGAGGTAAAAGCATTTGATTCCTAGCACCCCAGATGGTCTCCAGCACAGCCAAGAGTGATGGTTGAGTACAGAGCCAGGAGTAAGTTCGGAGCCCTGCCAGGTGCGGTCCTCAAAACAAAAAAACAAAAACACAAAAACAGCCAAATAAGACAGCATAGTTAAACTTCTGGAAATGAGAGATTTAAAAATCTTGAATGCACTGATGTTGAAATAGCACTTTTTTGGGGGTAATTTCCAAGAGCTCAGGGGGGCTGGGAGTGAACTCATGGTGACACTCAGCCTGGTTATATGGTTCAGAGATTTAGTGCTTAGGCACAGCAATGTGGTTTTGCTCAGATTAAGTGGTGCTAAGGGTCACCGGAACCATCCCAGTGGTCCGGAGGGGCCACGTTGACTATACCTGGTGGTGCTCAGGGGATCTTTCAGTGACGGAGATCAAACCTGGGGCCATGTGCATGCTAGGTATTTGTGTCCACCCTTTGAGCCACCTCTCCAACCCCTAACACATTAT
The DNA here is from genome assembly GCF_029834395.1 of Sorex fumeus. Lineage (NCBI taxonomy): Eukaryota > Metazoa > Chordata > Mammalia > Eulipotyphla > Soricidae > Sorex > Sorex fumeus. The sequence continues at coordinate 45,873,120 of NW_026606129.1, read as the reverse complement.
TTTATAAGGGAAAATGATGGGAAGGAAAGCAGGTTGCATACTGGAACCATGGAGGTCAAATTAAAACATATTCTGATGAAAGAAAACTAAGAGAATTTGTTACCAAGACCAATCCTACAAGAATGGGTATAAAAAGTTCTAAATGTACAAAGGAAACAGGAAAAAAAATGAAGGACCTTGGAACAGCAGAGGAAGTACAATGAACAGCAAGTTAGAAGGCTCTGGGGAAGGTTCAGTGGCAGAGTGTCAGGCCTTGCAAGCATGAGACCATGAATTCTACCCCAACTGCGGAGTACAATCCTGCTGGCACCGGTGCTTGGCATCTCCAGCACACAGCAATCAAGTGCGTACAAGCAATAAAGTGTGCCACCTGCTGAGCACTACACCAAGTGTGGAAGCTCTGCCACCCTTGTGTGCGACTCCTCACCTCCCTCAGTCAATGCAACAGTAAAAACAAATGGAAGGAAAGAGAGAGTAGAAGATCGAATGAAAATAAGGGTATCCTCTGAAAACTATCATTATGAATTCAAACATTTTTGGGTTTTTTTTTTTTCAAGCACACATTCACCCTGTTGTGCATGGTAAGCCTAGGCCAATCCAGTGAAAGATGGATCTGGGATGTAAAGAGTCCTCACATGCTGCGGGAAAAGGCAGCTCAGATAGACTACCAAGTAAAGGGTGCTAGGAGGACTAACTCGGGATGGGAGATGTGGGCTGAAAGTAGACTACAGACCAAACATGATCGCCACTTAATACCTCTATTGCAAACCACAACACCCAAAAGGAGAGAGAGAGAGAGCAAAGGGGAATGTCTTGCCACAGAGGCGGAGTAGGGTGGAGGGGATGGGGTGGGGGTGGTGGGAGGGATGCTGGGACCATTGGTGATAGAAAATGGGCACTGGAGGAAGGATGGGTACTTGATCATTGTATGACTGAATCACAAGCATGAAAGTCTGTAAGCCTGTAACTGTATCTCACGCTGATTCACTAATAAAAAAATAAGAAATTAAAAAAAGAAAATAAGGGTATACTGGGCCAGAGAGAAAACTGAATGGGCCGGGCAAAGTTTTGCATGTGGGAGGCCCAGGTTCAATTCTTGGCACCACACAGACCCTGGAGCACATTGAGGGTGGAGCCCTGAGCACTGAGCTGGGAGTAGCTCTAAAGTACTGCTCTGTGTGAGCCAAAGACCTCCTCCAGGTGTTGGGGGGGGGAATCCCTCTCTTTTTAAGTTTCCTATATTGTATTTTATCATTGAAATAAAATAACATTTTCTGATGTGGTTCTAAATGCAAAGAGAGAAAAGAATTAAGATAATTATAACTTATGGGAGGTATAACAACAAAAAGAGAAGTATGTTTTTTTATAAATGCAAGCATGTAGAATGTTATACCAATAAAATTATGAATTATGGAATTATGCATACATGTTTACAAAAAGGAACATTCAAAAACACTGGATAAAATGGAATTCTAAAACACTGGGTAAAATGGAATTCTAAAACAATGGAAAGAAGAAAAAGAAAGCTTTTTTTTAAGAGCACACAAACAGGAAGGACAAAGAAAATAGGCAACTTAAGGTTTGACCAGTCCGAAAGTAGTGAGTGGTCGCAAGGTCAACCTAAAGTCAACCTGCAGCAAACTATCAATAATTTCATTAAGTATATATTAAGTATACCAATTAAGAGACCAATTAATATGCCAATTAAAAGAATTGACTGGACTAGGGAGACAGTTCAAATGGTAAAGCAGAAGCCTCACATGGGTAAGATCCTGAGCTTGACCACTGGAGTTTGATGCCCTGCCCACCACTGGCACACCAGGAGCGACTCTTAGGCCCCTGAGCACTGCTGAGTGTGATCTCTATTAAAACATTGTCACAGCAGAGATAAAGATATGACCCAAGTATAATCTGTCTATAAGAAACTCACTTCAAGTATGTTAAAGACCGATTAAAATTAAATGGATGGGAAAAGGCATGTCACGGTCAAGGTCCTCCCGTTGTTCATCGATTTGCTCGAGCGGGCCCAGTAACGTCTCCATCGTGAGACTTGTTGTTACTGTGTTTGGCATATTAAATACGTCACGGGTAGCTTGTCAGGTTTTGCTGTGCGGGCGAGATACTCTTGGTAGCTTGCCAGGCTCTCCGAGAGGGGCAGAGCAATTGAACCCGGCTCGGCGGGGCTGGCTGCGCACAAGGCAAACGCCTTATCACTGTGCTAAAGGCATATTTGAAGCAAAACAGAGAGTACAGCAAGTACACTTGCTTGCACACAACAGATCCCATTTCAATCTCTGGCATCACATATGGTCCTCTGAACACTTCCAGGAGTGACCTCAGAGCTCTGAACCAGAGTAAGCTCTGAGCATAGTTGGGTGTGGTACCCCCCCAAAAATGTGATTATTACTCAAATGCTTGTATGAATGATTATATTGATATCAGATAAAGTAGTCACCAGCAAGTTACCAGATACAAGGATATTACACAGTGATGGAAAAGTCAACCAATTAAGAAAGTACAGCAGATCCTAAATGTGTGGACACCACCAGCAAAACAACAAATGGGAACAAAAAACCTGATGAAACTGAAAGAACAGATAAATCCATGATTATAGTTGGGAGACTTTAACATAGCTCTCTCACAAGTTTGCAGAAAAATGACAGAAAATCAACAGAAGTAAAGCTTCAGTATCATCCACTTGAGAATCTAATCACCATTTATAGAAAATTTCACTTGACTTATGAGAATATACATTCTTTTCAAATACCTATGAAATGTATGCCAAAAAATAAGAATGAAAAACGAAAATGAATTAAAAAAGAAAGCATGAAGAATCCAAAGGAAAAGATAAAGTTGCCTGTTTCTGGATGACATGAGATTACACAGAAAACCGCAAGAATCTAAAACAAAGCGAAAATGAACAATTAGAGTTTGTAAGGAAGTTCAGGAAGTTTCATAATACTAGAGAAAAATAATAAACACGGAACGATCAATCAAGAAACATGCAGCACTTGGGTGCTAAAAGCTACAAACTGCTAAAAAATGTAAATCAAAGCTCCAAATAATGGAGAGACAAACTATTGATGTAAAAATTCTATACAGAAAAGATGTCACTCTATCCAAACTGGCAGTTTTGATGGAATTTTTGTTTGGGGTCACAGATGATGGGTGCTCAGGAGCTACCTCTGGCTTGGTGCCTGGGAGTTACTCTTCGTGGTATTCAAAGAACCATGCCAGAATGAAGGTCATACCCGGGCCTTCCACATGACAAACAGTGCTAAGTCCTTTGGGCCATCTCCCAGGCCCTTTCATGCAATTAAAATAATTTAAATTTCATTTTAGGCATCACGATTTACAAAACTATTATTAGCAAAGTTTCATACATGAAACATTCCAACAACACATCCTCTATCAAAGTGTCCACTTCCCTCCACCATTCTCTAGTGTCCCTGCCCCATGCTTTAAGCTTCCTAGTGAAGACCAGTAATTGGTTTCTATTGCCTTTGGTATTAGTGCCTACCCTATGACTGTTTATGTTTCACATAGGAGAGAGATCATTTTGTATCTGTTCCTTTCTTTCTAACCAACACCAGTAGGCATGATACTCTCCAGATTCATCCACGCAGCAGCAAATTGCATGATTTCATTTTCTCTCACCACTGAGTAGTATTTCACTGTGTATAACATATATTCCATGTGTTTATGTACCAGTTTCTTTATCCAGACATCTGTCTTGGACATTTGAATTGTTTCCAGATCTTGGGTTATCGTGAATAGTGCTAATGAACGTAGAAGGTAGAATTCCAATGTCTTTTCTGAATAGAGTTTTTGGGCCCTTGGAATAGATGCTTTAGCTTTAGGTGGCTTTAGGCCCTCCCGTTGATCATCGATTTGCTCGAGCGGGCCCAGTAACGTCTCCATTGGAGACTTTGTTGTTACTGTGTTTGGCATATTGAATACGTCACGGGGAGCTTGCCAGGTTCTTCCGTGCGGGCTAGATAGATGCTAAGAAGTGGAATTGCTGGGTCATGTGGAAGCTCAATTCCTAGCTTTTTGAGAAGTGTTTAGATTTGATTCAAATTTTAACAACAATTCACTTATTTTATAAATTCAGACAAGATCATTCTAAAAGATTCATCTGAAAATAAAAATATTAGAAATCTAAAATAATTCTGAAAAAAGAAATAAAAACAGAGGAATTCATCTTTTGGATTTCAAGACTTATTATAGAGCCCTAGTAACCAAGAGTGAGTGGTACTGGTGGAAGAAGAGACACGGATCAATAAAAAGAATAGAAAACTCAGAAATAATTTCACATTATTGCTCAACTGATCTTCCACAAAGGTGCAAAAAGATAATTTAGTGGAAGAAAGATTGTCTTTCTGATAAATGGTGGTGCTGGAACAACTGGACAGACATAGATCAGATTCTCTCCCACCAGATTCCAATTTAATCCTCACACACTTTGAAATAATTAAATGTAGGGCTGGAGCAATAGCACAGTGCATAGGGCACTTGCCTTGCACGCAGTCGACCTGGGTTCGATTCCCAGCATCTCATATGGTCCCCTGAGCACCGCTAGGGGTAATACCTGAGTGCAGAGCCAGGAGTAACCCCCGTGCATCACCAGGTGTGGCCCAAAAACCAAAAAAAAAATTAAATGTAAAACTAGAAAACACAAGAGGGTATATGGAGCAAGCCAAGGAATTCTTAGCTGTTGCTATCAAAGAAAAAAAAATCTGTTCATTGTGCTTTAATAAAATTAAAACCTTTGTTTCAGAGGCTAATAAAAATATCTGGAAGCTCCATGTCCCACAAAGGTTTATTATCTAAAATATACAAAGGGCTATCTAAACTCAATATTATAACAATAATCCAATTAGAAAATGGGCAAAAGATATGAACAGACGACCCTTTCAGTGAAGAGGACTTAGGGACAGCAAATGCATACATGAGCCATTGTTTAGCACAACTATCCATTAGGGAGGTGCTCCACTGAGACCATGAGGAGCACCAACTACATACCTATTAGCACTGATAGACTGAATGTCACAGACTGAGACAGTATAGCATGTGGAAAAACACATGTGGTGAAATCTCTCTGATGATGCCCACGGGAATGCAGGAGGGCAAGGCCACTCTGGAAGAAAACTTGGAAGCTTCTTTAAAAAATAAACATATGTTCCACAACTAATCTCAAAAAGAAGCCAAGATGATAAATTGTCCCAGATAGATGGATCTTCAACTGAAAAAACTCTGAGATCTTCTCAGAGTGGGGATGGGCAAATCTCTCTCTTCCACAGAGGCCCAACAGCCACCACATCTGGCCTCCTCTGACACAGACAAGACCCACAGCTCCTGGAGCATGTGGCCTCATATGTAGCCATGTGACACCTCATCCATTTACAGTAGGGGAAGGAGAAGCCAACTGACAGCCCAGTGGGAGCACAGCAAATTTGATGGGGAAGTTGCAGTAGGATCCCACCAAACTCAGGGAGTGATAACATTAACACAAAAGGCTCAACCAGTACCAACTTGTCAGTTAATCCTCCATGATTTTAGTAATACCACTGTGAGATAGAACAATGATCACAAATTGACTTTTACTGATCATTTTCTGATAATTTCATTTGCCATTTTGTTGTAATAAGCAATCTGAAGTAAATTTGTTTGTGCTTAATAAAGGGGCAAGCTTGGAGGGTAGATGGGACACTGGGGACATTGGTGAGGGGAAGGCCACATTGGTGTTGGGACTGGTGTTGAAATATTGAATGCCTGAACTCCTGAAACAACTTTATTATGAACAGATTTGTAAATCATGGTGTTTAAATTAAAAAAAAAAAAAGAACAACATATACTTATTTGATGACTCAGCAATTGTACTCCTGGGCATTTGTCCCAGAAAAAATGAAAACTTATGCTCATAAGCAAACCTGCAGACAGTTGCTCACAAAAACTTTACTTATAGGAATTCCAAACTGCTGGCAACAACCAAATGACCCCCCATATGCGAATGATGAAACACATCTTGGGCCATGACTACCACGGAATACAACTCAACAATAAAAGGAATAAACAATTGTTACAATAACTTGCATATATATATATATATATATATATATATATCAGAAAAGGAACGAGAAAAAAGGAACCAGAAAAATATGGTACCATTCCCTTTATATAGCTTTCTCAAAATGCCAAGAGTTTAGAGGTGAATGGGAGACTAAGGTCAAGGGTTAGCGTTCGTGAGGGAATGTTCATCATTATAGAGGGCTAACATAAAGATTGCTGTGATGAGAAGTACTTCTGCATTCTGACTGTGGTAACAGTTATACAATCTATACAGCTGATATTACAGAATTGGTTTTGAAAATGGACTACAGTGACATGTTTTCATCCAGGGAACTGAATAACGGCAGATAGGACCCCTCTGTAGTCTCTCTGCAATTTCCTGGGAATCTATCTTTATTCTGAAATGAAAGGGGTTTTTAAAAGGTCACTAAAAGTTCTAATATCAGCTATCTAAAACCCTGAAGGGACATTATTGATTCTTCCATGTTCCCATCATGGCACCGAAACAATGCCTTAGCTCTCGTAGTAGGTATTTAATATTTAGGAACTAGATGAACATGTGACAGGATTTGGGGTTTTTGATTCTAAAAGTCCCAGGATTATTAATGGCAAATACCTGGAAACAAACACTGCATGGTGATCAGTAGTTATTTCCAATGATGGGACAGAGATGGGGATGGAAAAGGTTGGGAGGAGAGGAGGAAAAGCAAAAATATATACAATGCAGAAGTGCAGAGTAAAAATCACTGTCACTGTCCTCCCATTGTTCATCGATTTGCTCGAGCGGGCCCAGTAATGTCTCCATTGGAGACTTTGTTGTTTTTGTGTTTGGCATATTGAATACATCACGGGTAGCTTGCCAGGCTCTGCCGTGCGGGCGAGATACGCCCGGCAGCTTGCCGGGCTCTCCGAGAGCAGCGGAGGAATCGAACTCGTGTTGGCCATGTTGGCTGCGTGCAAGGCAAATGCCCTACCGCTGTGTTATTGCTCTAGCAGAGTAAAAAAGCTATTTTCTTTCACACATTGATAACTGTGCATCCCCAAAGAGTCTCATTTTTCCATAAGCATGATTTTAAAACACTGTATTATGTGTTTATCCTTAAGAAAGCAAGTAGATAGACAATGAAGGGAATGCTACTTCCCGTGTGTTTATTCCACTGCCCTGAAAGAACTTTAGGCAGAGAAGGAAGGCAGGAAGATGTCTTCAGAGGAATCATACCTGAGACCTTCCCAGTCCTGCTTGCTCCTCCTTTTGAGGTCGCCTCTGAGTAGATACAAATCCGTCTCCAGTTGGAAAATGCATCTTATTATGTGAAGCAAGTCCACATGACTTTAAACATTCTGAAAATAATTCATAAAAATTATATTATGTACTATCTGCCTGAGAGTCCCTTTTTCTTCCCAACTCCCCTTGCCTTGCTGTCATGCTGCACAGTGTGAGACATTTTTAAAGCATCTCCTTGAATAATAGTGGTGTTTCAGCCAATTAATTGCCCTCTGCAGGTGGCGTTGTAAATTTCCTTTGCCATTAGGGGAAAAGCACTGAAAAGTCCTCTGTTATATTATTAATCTTCTTGTTCATTTCTGCTCTGCTCGATCATGTCTTCAAGGTACCTATTTTAAGGCAGACTTCAACTCGTGGACCAAAAGGCCACATCAGACAGTGAAACCTTAATTAATAACATTTTAATTTTACATGATATCAGATGGTGCTTGAGGCTTTTCAGGGTGCTTTTCCCTGTATCTTTTCAAAACCACATAATGGCCCTGCGAGGTAGGTCATAAAAACCATCTCAAGGAATGAAATATTAAGCCTATCATTTCATGTTTATGAAGCAGATGAGTCAGACACGGAACCAAGACGTCTGCTGCCCATGGTATTGGCCATGTATGTGTTGTAGAAGATGGGGAAACAGACATGATTTCCTTATAGGAAAGAAGCCTAACTGCAGGAGGCCTGTTCCCTCTGTTCTTCCTGCTGCACAAAATGCCTCAACTGTGTACCTTTTTTTCTCCTTAAAAGTAAACGAAAGAACTTGGCAGATGTCTAGAAAGCACCACTGTAATAGTTTAGAGACCCAACAATTCAGTGGTAGGAGGGCTTTACTCACTTTCTAAAGAAATTCTGCTGAGGTATTTCTAGAATAAAGGAATCTTTTGGCTCCTCAAACACCTATGATTGAATATACATATATTTGAATATATATCATTAAAAATATATATTATATATGTGAAATGTGAAACCCAAACACATCCTTGCTTTTAGGGAAAAAAATACCTGGAGAAGTACAACAAAATTACTATATTTTACCACCATTGTAAAAAACCAGCCAAGAAGCTAGAGAGATAATACATAATACAGTGGGTAGGGCACTTGCCTTGCATGTGACTGACTGGGTTCAGTCCTTTACCCTAAATGATTCCCCTGAGCCTGCCAGGATGAGCCCTGATCACTGCCTAGTGTGACCCTCCTCTCCTCCTCCCAAAATAAAAGCCAGAAGATTTACTAAGTTGGACAAAGGTTTTAAAAACCCACATAGCTTTGTGTTATTTATACCAGCTTCTTGGTGGGAAACATGACTACTGACAGGTGTGCTGGCTGGGGATGAAAATGGAACTATAAAATGAAATGTGTCACACACACACACACACACACACACACACACACACACACACACACATACATCCCTCCTTTAAAAAAAAAGAGCCAAAAGGAAAGGAATAAGTCATGAGAAAAAGTATGAAAAACATGGAGATTTTATCAAATAAATGGGGACTAAGACACAGATAAGTGTTATTCGGAATGAGACCTTCCCCAGAACTGTTTCAGGGGCCCACCTGAGTTCTGTGGTTCTCCAGTGTGGCTGCATTGTGCTCTCTTGTGGGCTTCCGCAAAGAATGACCTGCAGTTGCCCCCAGGAAGGCATTTAACTGGTGCAGGGAAGCCTGGGAAGAGAGTTTCTTGAGGACCCCCCTCCCTGGCAATCCCCATGAGCAGCAAGGTTAGAGACATCCCGCTGCCCTGCAGACTTCAAGAACAGCGTTCCTCACCCTTTCTATACTAAGGCCCCTGTCCCACATACCCATCTATAAAAAAGGCAGCTACAACTAAAGAAGGAGAGAAGTGGTCTTCAACCTTTCTACTCCTGCAGACTGGCACTGGGTCCACAGGCCAGTGGTTGAAGACCACCACTATAGATTAAAAAAAAAAACTCAGGGTGCTCTCTGTGCCCAGTCCCCAGATCACCGCAAATTTGGAACCTGGAGAGTTGGTAAGGTAGGAGATGAAAGGCCAGTACGTAAACTACACGTGGAATATGTAAAACACATGTGCACTGGACTCCACATTGGTGGCCCTGAGACCAAGTGAAGACAGGAAGGAGTCTTCCATGTGTTGGAGAAGATGAGGGTCGGCAAATGTGCCCAAGGCATCCTTTCAGTCTGGGAAACACATCTTTTATTTTAAGGAAAAATGATAGCCTTGAGGAAATGTGGGCCAACAGGGTCACACCCTCAGAGCTTGGGGGGCCACAAGCTGCGAGAAATCAAGTCAGGGTCAGGTGTATGCCCAGCATGCACCTTAGTCCTGTACTATCTCCTGGGTCCCTGCTTCAAATGTTTTAGGCCCTGCCCAATGGGAGCAAGAGATGCAGGTAAAGACAGAAGGCAAGAGTTTTATCCTAGGGATCAACATCATCAAACTGAATTATCCAAGGAGGAGAAATTCAACTTCTAGTGATCTTAAAAAAATATTTTTCTTTTTTGGCCTTTTGGGTCACACCCAGCGACGCTCAGGGATTACTCTTGGCACTGCACTCAGGAATTACTATTGGAAATGCTTGGGGACCATATGGGATGCATGGGATCAAACCCAGGTCAGCCACGTGCAAGGCAAATGTACCTGCTATACTATTGCTCTGGCCCGATCTTTAAATATTATGGAAAAATCCAAGTTTTCATCACTCTCAAACCCCTCCCCCCATTATTTGCATACTCATAAAAATAAAAAACCAAGAAACAGCTGGCACCTAAGATCACGACTGTACTTATTTCACAGGGTCACAGAGAGCACCCTCGGTTCCACTTGTGTCAGTTCCAAGGGGCGTCCTGACACTTGCTTTGCTTTTTCAAAGGTAACTATGTACTTTGCTGCCATGGATTTTACCTTTTCCAGTTATGACTATTGTCACGTCTTCTGTGCTGCATTATTCATGGAGCATTAATCTCCTTAAAAATGGATCTTTGTGGGAAGACTTTACTTTTTAAAAACTGGTATGTATTTTATAAAGGGACTTTGGTCCCGGTGTGGCTGAAGGGCAAGTGGCTTCATCAAGGCAAAGCCGGGGCCAGCCCCTGCCCTCCTGCCACTTGGTGAAATCCATTTTCTGCTTCTCTTTGCTAATAGACTCTCTTCAAAAATGGAACTTAATCCTTGGGCAATGCAACATTAAAGCGTCCAAGGAAGAATTAAATATTTCAAGAGAGAACACGGTGAAAAATGGAACTGCTATTTTAGATTCTTTGAAAATTTAAGTACAAGAGTGGAAAAATAGTCAGTCGGACTTGATAAAATGGGTCTAAGTTCACTCTGAGGAAAAGATTCATGTGCAGGGAACCAATGCACACCTGATGTCTGAACACAGAGCCTTGGGCTGCCAGCCCACCAAGGCAGAACCTCATCCCCCTCTAGACAGAGGGAACCAATGTTTGAGTTTTTGGGGTCCACGGACTGTTTAAATCTCAAAGGTGTGACAAGAACATGTTATAGAAAAAATGAAAATTGACCCCTTTTTCCTTCCCCACACATTAACACAACAGGAAGCAAATTCTCCTTGGAGGAAGAGATAGTACAGTGGGTAGGGAGCTTGCTTTGTATGTGGTCAACCTGGGTTCCCCAGAGCCAGGATGATACCTGAGGACAGAGCCAGGAGTAAGGCCTGAGCACCTCTGGGTATGGCCCCAAAACTGAGAGAGAGAGAGAGAGAGAGAGAGAGAGAGAGAGAGAGAGAGAGAGAAGGAGAGAGAGAGAGAGTGAGAGAGAGAGAGAGCGAGCCAACGAGACAAAAAAACTTTTCTCCAGGGGTACGAGCAGGCTGTGGAGCTGGGTGCTTCAGATGGGGGTCCACAGCTCCCACAGCACTCAGTCCTAGGATGGATGAGGTTCCCTCAGCCTTGCTGTCCCTTAGTTGCCTGAGGGTAGGGGAGGGCAGTGTGAGAGGGGAGGGGACAGAGTTCAGTTCCATCCATGGTCAGTAATGCTCCCATCAATTTGGGCCATATGATGATATAATCGTGAGATAAAATTAACCTGAGCCCCCCCCCTTTTTTTTATCGCCAAAACCTGAGGTAAAAGTGCGCTCTTTCCTCTGTGGGTCAGAGAAAATCAGGTTATTGTAAAAATGCTGCAATCACATTTCTAGCCTGTGCTTTTACCGTCCAATTTATTGCTCAGCTCCTCACAGCTGCTTTCCAGAGACCACAGAAGGTGGTTACAACAGATTAGCTCAGTCCCAATAACAGGTCTAAGTATTTACATATTTATGGCTCGCCTCCAAGAGGCAGGAGATGGGAGTGTTGGGATTCCGATTGTTTTAATTTGCTGGGCCTTGTCTTCCTCTGCCTGGGTGCCCTGAGAGCCAGGCTCTCCATCTCCGGGGAACAAAAGAGACTGTGGCAAGAATGACTTGTCCCCAAGATACCTCTATCTCTGAAACACCCGAGTTTATATTGGCCTGGGCAGGTCTCAGCACTCCCAACCCTGCAGCTGGGGCAAGGGGAAATGTTTCTAATTCCTGAGGACAGGGTTCCCTGAGAGGGGTATAGGGGTATGGGACAAGTGAGGGAAGGGACACCCAGGAAGGAGGCTGCTTCAGGTTCTTGCCTTGAGCAGGTGCCTCAGACTCTATGGGTCGCAGTTTTTTTTCATCTGTGAAATGAGCTAATACACATCTCTCCATTGGTAAGAGGGAAAATGGAAGAAGGATGGCTCTGAGGGGCTAGGAGGTTTAAGATTCAAAGTCTTCCTCCTGGTAGAGAGCTTAGATGTTCTCTTCAAGCCACATGATAATACAGCTCATGACCCTGAAATGCCAGCCCTGTAGAAGGAAGCTTCAAAGTCGGACGGGAGACCCGTCTGCTTCCATCGACAATATCTCACCTCTCATCAGAACCCTGCTGCTCCCTTCCAGCCTGCCTCATTGGATGCCGTCTCCAGCAACCTTCCTCTCCTTCCCTGACCTCATGCTGCTGAGCACAAGAAAGCCACAAGGCCCACCCTGTGGATTGGCATGGTCTAACACTGCTGGCCCCAGGATGAGTGTGTGGTATGTGTCTGAGTATGAGTGTGTGTGTGTGTGTGTGAGTGTATGTGGTGTGTATGAGTGTGTGTGTGTGTTGTGTGTTGAGTGTATATGGTGTGTGAGAGTGTGTGAGTATATGTGGTGAGTGTGTGTAGTGTGCGAGTGTATGTGGTGTGTGTGATGTGTGTGGTGTGTGAGTGTGTGTGATGTGTGTGACTGTATGTGTGTGGTGTGTGGTGTGTGTAGTGTGTGTGATGTGTGTGAGTGTATGTGTGTGGTGTGTGTGTAGTGTGTGGGGTGTGTGTGAGTGTATGTGTGTGTGAGTGTGTGTGTGGTGTGTGTGTGTTTATGCTGTGTGTTATTATGTTATTATCCCTCTATCTGGCCTCGATATGATTCTGTATTTGTGGTTTGCACTCGGAAAATATCAACATCCTGGCTGAACCTCTAGCTTGTTCACCCACACTGAATAGCCCTGTTTTTAGAGATTCCTGGGTGTGGCCTCAAACAGGCTCCACAAAGTTCTACTGCGAGGGTACTGGGGAAGGGTCCCCAGCCTTGTCCAGGCAAGGTGGTGACTCTTCATTGAAGGATGGTATCCTAACAAAAGCTCATGGGAAAGGCCACACGATCTCCAATTCTGCGTCAGCCTCTGTTAGATGATAAGACTCTAGTCCTCATCACAGACTCTGCACATGAGTTTATCTCCCCACAGCTCCCCCTATGCCCCACGTCACCCCAACACATAAACACAAAGGTGTCTGGGCATGGCAGACAGCCACACCAAAGATCCAGGGGAAGCCCCTGGTATGAGCCCCCCATCAGGCTCACTCCAACTAGAATTCGGCAGTTGTGCCTGCATCCCTGAGCTGAGGGCATGATTCTGTTGGGAGAGAGTGCCGGCTCTGTTATCCAGCACGAACAGGGAATGTGTTTTGCTGGGTAAACTTAAGTGGAGAGGAGAAAACAATTTGGAAAGAGGAATGGGAATGAGCATGGGAACAAGGATATTTGGATGAGTGTTTCTCAGTCTTTTGGTATTTCCCCTACATTCTTTGAGCCTGCACCCTAGTCTCATGTTATAGATCCCCATGTATGCATGCAATATTCACGTGTGGCTCCCTTAGCAGCTGTATGGCCCTGGCTGACAAATAATGATCTAGACCAAGTATGCTGACAAATAATTTTTTTTAAAAAATAAAGAAGATGCAGCAGAAAAACGCAGGGATTGAAAATGGAATCAGAGAGAGGACTCCAAATGGAATTTTTTTACATCATGACCTTAATTTTCAGCTCATCACCCAAAGATTAGCACTAGCTGGGCTGGAGCGATAGTACGATAGTAGCAAGGTAGAGCATTTACCTTGCATGTGGCCAGCCCTGATTCGATCTGCAGCATCCCATATGGCCCCCGGAGCCCTGCCAGGAGTGATACCTGAGTGCAGAGCCAGGGATAACCCTTGAGCATCACCAGGTGTGACCCAAGAGCAAAAAAAAAAAAAAGAAGAAGAAGAACTAAGAAGAACCAAGAACTAAGTAGCAGGTAAAGGGCACAGCTTAGAACTATCAGGAGCTGAAAAGCCAGAAAGACAAGAACTGGATTTTTTTTTTGTGTGTGGACTTTTAGTGAGGGGGTGGGGCGGGAGAGGTGGATAAGATAGGGATCTGGAAAATCTCCAGAGCCCTGGGCTTTTCAGATCTAGGAGAACTACAAATGCCCACATGGTTAAGGAATGAAACCTACACAGATCTGCTTTTTCTGAAACTGTGGGGCCATCAGAAGGGCAGGAAGTGATATTACAGAGGCCGTGAAAGGAGCTCAGGAACCCTCAGCCTCCATTCTTTGGACTCAAGTGACTCCGGGAGAAGCTGAAGAGGAAGAAGAAAATAAGTACTCCAATGTGTGCAGGGGACAGGGTGAAAAAGAAAAAGGATGAGATGAGAGGAGAGAGAATCATTTTAAGAAGGAAATCAGCAAACCACTGGGACCATCTATTTCCAGTGCCCCTGCTATTTACAGGTAATTTACAATGTAAAGGAGGGGTTCTTCCTCCAAAAGCATCTTTGGAGGAGGGGTTCTTCCTCCAAAAGCATCTGCTTTTAAGTAGCACCGGGAGTGTGCTGGTAAAGAATATCTCCTGAAGAGGCAGGGCTTTCAGGATTCAGAAAGGATGTCAAAGGCTGGGGTAGGAGTGAGTGCATCGCTTTGAAATGTAACCTTAGTTTCTTTTTTGGTGTAGAAGTTCACCTTGGGTTCTCATATCTCTGATCTTCCAGCCGCAGTTGCTGCTTCTTCCCCCATCCTACCCTCGTCATCACTGGAGAAGGTCCCTGAGACCTCATCCCTCACAGTGGCTGCAGAGACAAGCAGCACCTCGGCAGGGAGCTGATGGAGCACAGATCCTTGAGCAGCCCCTGGACCTGCTGGGTTAGACTCTGCACTTAACAAGCTCCCTGTATGTGTGCGTACAAGAAAGCGTGAGGAGTCCAGATCTGGGGTAAACCTTGCTGACATGCAGATTCTGGTATCCTGAAGAGGTATGGGAACCCCGCTGCTTTCCCTTTCAAGAATATTGTTTACAAGCACCATTTTCGTCAGACTTCCAGGGAAAGTAAATGAAGACTGGGTCGAGTTTGTACAAATTCCAAAGGAAAAAAGAAGCAGATTCGAGTACAGAAAGACTCACAGATTCCTGGGTGCTCATGTCCTTCATTCTTGCCCCACCTTTGTGGATTATGAAACCACTCTTTTCTTGTTAACGATGCTTCTTTTTCTGGAGAGCGAATTGATCTGTGACATAGCCATGTCCCTGATTACAGGGTGACGAGGTTCACACTCACCCAGCTCGCATCCTAGTTGCCCTCTGGCTGTCTCTCATCTCTTCCCTTGATCACAAATATCCAGATTTGCTTCTAAACAATGGCCATGGTGGGCTCAGTCTGCCCAGGGCTGTGGGTGTGTAATGTCTCTTGCCTGCCTGTCTGGCCGTCACCCAACATGGGGATTCCAGAAGCTTGCACATGGGAAGGTCTTCACCCAGGTTCCCTTCTGCAGTGAGCTCACTGTCTGCAGACCTCTCAACACTCACACTAGCCCTTCAGCCTTGGTCCTGGTGACAGTTTTCTCTGGTCCCTCATGCCAGCTGCCACCCTTGGGGACCATGCCAACTTCCTGGCCCCCAACTGCCACCTCTGTCCTTTGATACAATGCTTCCCAAATTACCCAAAATGAGTATGCCATCTGTCTCCTGCTGGGCTCTGACTACTGACGCTGAGTTCTGGGTGGACCTCATGACCTTCTCAAGGAGACCTCCATTGGTGCTCACTTTCTCTTTCATCCTCATTCTTCTGCAACTGATAGTTCCTCTTGGTAAATGCATCCCAATGCATCCCATCCAGAATGTCTGAAATGGCTTATTTTGCTCCCCGAATTTTCCTTCCCGCCACCTTCCGGGGGCATCTTCCCACGGTAAATTCCCTGCTGCTCTTCCTCCAGAATCACCACCCTGGCCAGAGGTCTCAGGGCTGTCAAGAAGCTGGGGATGGCCTGGGACGTCCAGGTTCAATGCTATGAGGACACTGAAGCTGGCAAACCATCTGTTCATGGTCCCTCAGGTGCCCTAAGACAAAGGTCCTCTGATGAAAGGATCAGGGTCCTTCCACCCTTCATTCATGCCCTGGGTGTTTCTGAGTGGTACGGACCCCAGACTGGTGATACACTCAGTCCATCTCAGGTCTGGATACCTCCACACCCACCCCCCATTAAGTACATGCATGCATGTGCATGTGTGCGCGCACGCGCGCGCGCACACACACACACACACACAGTCTCACTGGCTCCCTGAGGGAACCTTTATTTCACGGAGCTATTCACTCACCAGGACAACTTGGCTCCAAAATGTCATTGTGAGCCCAGCACTCACCAGTGCAAGCTGTTGCTGGCTTGTGCTCTCCCATAAGCCTCTTGCCTGGACATAGATTCTAGTGTCCTCAACTTTTCCAGCTCTAGGTCAAGCCCTATCTCACTCGTGGAAATTCTGTCATGCCCCCTTGTTGCTTTGGCACTGGTGCCTGGGCAGATTTCTTCTACAGTTCACATCTAGCTTGGGAAACCCTGGAGAGCTCTCCCTAGCCCCCACAGTCTATCCCATTTCTCACTGAATCATGAATCACATCGTACCTGGGGTTGCCTTGACTGGCTACAAAACACATGTTTAACTTTTCAGCTGCCCAGACATGTCCTTGCAGATGTGACTGCCTGCATTTCTCTTAGCCTCTAGCAGAGGGTGATAGTCAGGGAAGGTTCCAGAAAGAAAGAGCACAGTCCTCCATTTTGTGATATTTTCAGATAAATACAAAGTGGTAAAGGTACGCGCGCGCATGTGTGTGTGTGTGTGTGTGTGTGTGTGTGTGTGTGTGTGTGTTGGGGGGTGGGGGAGATCTGAGTGCCCTGTGAGCCAGAGGCAATGCACTGACACGCCAAATTCTCGTCTTCCAAATAGCCTAAAGTGGGCTTTTCAATTTCTAGTTTCTATATAAATCTGGCCTCATTGCAACTGATGAATTACATTGCAAATACAACTGGAATATAGGTTATGATTTACAGGGTATTTTTCTCCAGAGAGGCTGAAATGTCTCCTTCTGATGCTTGTGTAAGGCTGGTGATACCACCCTACCCCAGTCTAATCCCTGCTCTCCAGAGCAGTGAAAGAATGGCAAGAAAATATCAAAGAAATCATGTCTTTCCCTACCTCTTCAACCTCACACTTGCTCCCAGGCTGTCCCCGAGAGTCTGCTTAATCCTTCCTCCGTCTACTAGCACTTTTGAATTCAGCCGATGCATTTTCTGCTCCACCATGTCGCTCAATCTCCCCCCAAAAACAGACGATGAGGACAAGAGCTGTTCTTCTCCTCAGCAGCTGGTAATGCCCACTCATAGTCAGTCCTCAAAGGGTCACCTCTGTTTTCCTTCAGGGAAAACTAACCCCTGGAATACAGAGTGACACGTGGCATCCCAAGGATTCATCCCTCGACAAGCCAAAAGATTCATTCTTGTCTCAAAGTCCTCGGAGTTATGACATCCAAGAGAGACCTCTGTCCCCACCCTGGGCAGACTGCTGAGGAACAGACCTGCTCTGCCTTCCCCGCCAGGCAGGCTGCTGAGAGCTCTGATACTGGCAGTGTCTGCAGATGTGTCTCGGGCTACCCATGGGGTCCCCGGAGATTGCTGACCACAGGGAAGTAACACTGATGTTGGAACTGGGTTTACCTTCTTTGAAAAAAATAAATACGGATAAGGGCTGGCACTACAGAACAGTGGGTAAGGCACTTGCCTTGCACACAGCCGACCCAAATTTAATCCCCAGATCCCCTGAGCCTGTCAGGAATAAGCCCTTAGCACTGCTGAGTGTGGCCCCATTTTTTTTTTTACAAAGTAAAAAATAGAGGTAATACTGGAGTTAAGGTACTTGGCTGACATGCAGTTGATCTCAATTTGATGCCTGACATTGGATAGTCCCCCAGGCCCGATCAGGAGAGGTCCCTGACCACAGTGCCAAAAGTAGCTCCTGTATATTGCTAGGTATGGTTCAACACCTACCATTCCAAAATAGCAGTATAACATGCACAATATAAAAACTGCGATTAAATTTTTTTTTGGGGGGGCACACAGTGGTAGGGCGTTTGCCTTGCACACAGCCAACATGGCCGACCCGAGTTCGATTCCTCCACCCCTCTTGGAGAGCCCGGCAAGCTACCGAGAGTATCTCGCCCGCACAGCAGAGCCTGGCAAGCTCCCCGTGACGTATTCAATATGCCAGACACAGTAACAACAAAGTCTCCAATGGAGACATTACTGGGCCCGCTCGAGCAAATCGACGATCAACGGGAGGGCCTTTACCTTTACCTTTGGGGGGGGGGGGGGCACATCCAGCAGTGCTCAGGGCTTACTCCTGGCTTTGTGTCAGGGATCACTCCTGGTGTGCCCCTCGGAATCATATGTGGTGCCTAGGATCCAACTCAGGTTGGATGCAAGTGAAGTGCCCTATCCACTGTACTGTTTCTCTGGTCTCTGACCATTAACCACTTTTTAAGTGTGAGTCCTATCACTCTCAAGTACCATACCCTGGATGAGGCTCACACTACCATCCGTCTCTGGAACTTTTTTCATTTCCTCAAAGAAAAACTCCCTGTCTCTAAACCCCTCAGCCCCATTCTCCATTCTGTGCCTAGGATTCAGGAACCCTCTTAGGAGGAATCATTTCCCTTTATCTTCTGTGACGAGCCTCAATCAGGTTGTAACGTTGTCAAGACTCATTCATGTGGTGGTGGGGATCAGAAGTTCCTTTTACTTGGAGGAGGAGATTCCAGAGCAGTTCTTGGAGGCCCTGGGGGCTCCTCTGTGTAGGTGATTCTTGGCCAACCTGGTGGAAGGTTCAATGTGAGGGCCTGAGGATGGGCTGCTGCTCGGGGCCTGGGTTGCCAGGGGCCACTTGGACCACCCCAGTGATGGTGGGGGCTGGAGGGCATATGGTGCTGGGGACTAAACCAGGTTCAGGCACCCCAATGTCTGTACAATCTTCCCGGCCCCAGAAAGTTCTTCTAAAGGCAGAGTCCATGTGTACTGTGCAGTCCCATCTCGTTCTGTTTGTCTGTCCATCTGCCCTGGGAACGTGACTTGCTTCTGCCTTTGGTTTTTCTGTCTGGTTAATTTACTCTGCCTCAGTGACAATACAAATCGCCCTGCTGCAGCAGCCTAGACCCCAGAGGCGGCCAGGCCCCTTCACACATCTCATTTTTCTTATCTTTCCTTTTTTTTTTTGCTTTTTGGGTCACATCCGGCGATGCACAGGGGTTACTCCTGGCTCCTGCACCCAGGAATTACTCCTGGCGGTGCTCAGGGGACCATATGGGATGTTGGGAATTGAACCCAGGCCGGCCGCATGCAAGGCAAACACCCTATCCACTGTGCTATTGCTCCAGCGCCTTGCAAAAGGGCTCTGTTGGCCCTGTGTCAGTACCCGAAGAGGCACCCCATCTCTCTATGTCTGGGGAGCCAGTGGAGACACATGGGCGCAGAAGGTTGGGTCCTGCCCATGCTGCCACAATGGCCAGGTGACCCCCATAGCACCCTGCCCTCCCAGCCCTATTCCTACCTTCCCCAAAGAGAGGGCCCAAAATCAAGCTCCACACCTGGGCATCCAAATGTAGGTCTCTCCCCACTGCCAGCCGTTCTCCTCCTAGTGCCAAGGGGCTTCCTGTCACCTCCCCTGCAATGTGTGACCATCCCCGTATTAGACACAGGCACGGCTCTGTAGCAGCACAAAGACGGGCCGGAGTGAGCTCCTCAACAGGAAGGGCTGGTGTCATGCCAGCCTATCGCCCTCCTTGTTCTCAGTGACTAATGAACTGTGGGTCATCTTCCCCATCCCTCTGCCATGGTAGGCACAAGCCCCCCTTCCAGCTGCAGCTCCTTCCCTTGCTGAGTGAGACCTACTGTGGCCACTGGGCTGGCAGTTG
The DNA here is from genome assembly GCF_029834395.1 of Sorex fumeus. Taxonomy (NCBI): domain Eukaryota; kingdom Metazoa; phylum Chordata; class Mammalia; order Eulipotyphla; family Soricidae; genus Sorex; species Sorex fumeus. The sequence goes on along the minus strand of NW_026606129.1, from coordinate 45,853,231 downwards.
TTAGGCAGTTTGGCTTGTGTGTGTGTGTGTCTCCCAAGTATTGCTCTGGGAACCGGAGGTCACCCGTAGTGATTCTTGGTCAACTGGGCAGGGGGTGGGGTTCAATGTGAAGGCTCTGGATGCAGCGCTGCTTAGCCCTGCTGATTGATTACATGCACCCATTGGTGCTCTGGGTACCATGGGGTGCTGGAGATCCAACCTGGGTCAGGTACATGCAAGCTGTATCCCTTAGCCTCCCTTGAAGGAACCATTCCTGACCAGACAGCAGCACTCATTTGATTGCATGAAGACAAAGCGCACCTCTACTTCATCTGCTGACAGCGAGTTCCAGCTGCCCCCTGAGGCTTCATGGTCACTTACTGAATGGCCTGTGAGGATCTGTGCTGGGGTCTGGGAGCACCCAGAGAGGGTTGAGTCCTGGGAGACCTGCACTCTGGAAGCCTCTAGTCTTGCAATGACCCAGAGGCAGTGAGCACTGACGAAAGATGTATTGTGACATTCACACCCAAACATTGCTCTGCTCCAAATACCTCGCCTTCTAAAATCTGGTTCATCCTCTTGCAGGGCCAAGGTGAAGGAACAATTGGATCGCATTGCTTCAGTTTGCAAAGTCACCTGGTTATCAAGAGGCAAGCTGGGCTTCTGTCCTCCTCCCTTGAGAGCTGGACTCAGCAGTCAACGCGCCTCATTACCTACCACACAACACTGAGTTCTGAGGGACAGGGCACTGGGCTGGCACCTGAAGCCCCCTGGTTGGACGTGCTCCTGTCTCCCACTGTCACAGGAAGCCACTTGGAAATATGAATGTCTCACCTCTCCTTATATGCTGCGCTCTGCTGAGCCCCATTCAGACCAGTTTCATGTGAATGATGACTTCTGTCGGGATTTTGATAGAAAGACACAAATCCACGGGCATCTTAGGAAACGTGAATCAGGGAATGGGAGGCTCTGAGTTTTGATGGAGGCTTTCCCTGCCACTGACTAGAGGCAGCCCCCACCCCAATAGCCTTGACCCCTTTGCAAAGTTACAAATGTTTTAAGGTGGGATCATAAAGAATATGGCATATGTGTGGAGAAACAACCACACACGTGGGCACCTCCCCTTGGCATCATTCTAAAGTGAATGCCACACATCTCAGGTATTAGCCAGGATACAGAGGTCTCTGACCTGACATTCTCAGAGTCTAATGAGGAAGACAGATGCTGGCGAACAAATTCGCTTTGAGACACTGTAAGAGGTGGTTATATAAAGAAAGGGGCCACTGAGCTTTCATCAAGGCGGGGCGATCTAGAATCAGGGCCAGACTCCAGAAGGAAGGGAAAGGCAACAAGGAAAGACTGGGGCATCAACTGGGTATCATTAGCAGATTTACAGGAAAAGTACTCAAGGCAAAGGGCTGAAGGGAAAAGGGAACTGTGTGTTAATGCAAAGGCTTCAGATTGCTGCTTAGGACTGCTGATTACCTGCTCACCCGAAAGTTAGAAATGTGAGACAGGAGCTCAGATGGTAAGTGAGGGAGGAAGAGGCCTGACTATGAACCCTTAACCCCACTTGCTGGGCCCAGGACCTTGCACAATTACTTTCTTTGTCTCCTTACTCACAGGACACTGAATGCAAACTCTTAACAGTGCAAACTCATACCTGTCGGATAGTGAGTGCTCATATCATCCTCAGGACATGAAGCTTAGCCTACAGGTACCTGTTTAAGAAAATGCTTTTTAAAGGGCAAGAGATGATGCTACGCACATGTGATTACCGCATGATACTCTGGAACACTGTTGGGGGGCTGGCTCAAAACCAAACTAAAAATTAAAAAGAAAGAAGGAAAAGAAAGGAAAATGTCTCGTGGACGGACTGAGCAGACACTGCAGACTTATTTATCATGCCTTTGGTCAAGGGAAGATTGGGAAGATCTCCTAAGCCACTATCTGAGTTCTGCAGAGTCTCTGGCACCCCAAACAGACCTTGAGGTATGAAGACAAGGTGACCCTTTGTTTTTTATACCCTAAACTGCCCACACAGCGGGTAGGGCGTCTGCCTTGCACGCAGCCAACACGGCCGACCCGAGTTCGATTCCTCCGCCCCTCTCGGAGAGCCCGGCAAGCTACCGAGAGTATTCGATATGCCAGACACAGTAACAACAAAGTCTCCAATGGAGACGTTACTGGGCCCGCTCGAGCAAATCGACGATCAACGGGAGGGCCTTTACTTTACTTTACTAAACTGCCCACACTCCCTGGCCAAAGATGATATATGAGGATGCATAATTGCTGACAGGCTATCTGCAGAAAGCAGTTATGGTAAGTCTAGCAGGCTGCATGCTGGGCAGGACAAGCTTGTTCTCTGAGCTTTGGGGCCCATGATTTACATGCAGGCATAGAGTGCCGGAATGGGTTGGGGAGCAAGACTTGAGGAAATGGGTCATTGTTACCAAACCACTATGACTGATTGCAGAGAGTAGCAGAGAAGCAAGAAGAGAAATCGGTTTCCAAAAACAATTCACAAATAAACTACCAACTGCCGCAGCTCCTCCTCTACAGCAAAGGAAAAGAGCTCGGGAAATACAGCATCTCTTTTCCTGGGCACACATCAGGCTAGATTTTTGACAAGCACTAATGGAAAATAGGTTTCCCACATGCTTCCATTTCTCCTTGCTGTTGATTCTCAATTGTACCTTTTGCTCCTTGCTGCTCTCCAAATGTTCAATCTAGTTTGTGATCCTGACATGTCTAGTGACCCAGACCGGCATGCAGCCAGCTCAGAACTTTAACCACTGTTCTCTTCTGGACTCTTCATGGCTCATGAGCTTCTTGGGTTTTGCTGGCCTTTGGTCCTTGGCACAAAGAACCAGGAAGTTCTTAGACTATGGTCCTGGTAGTGAGCAGTAGGCATGACTGGCAAGACCAGGGGCCAGAACTGTCTTCAAGATAGGCTTCCACAAAAGGAACTGGGGGTGGGGGGTCAATCATGGGAAAGTTATAACAGAATAACACTTGTTTCAAAAGGACTCAATTTGAGGTGCTTAGGAGGTCCTTTGATAAAACATTAGTTTCTATTAAGAAAAAAAGAAAAAAACATTAGAAAAAAATTAGTTTCTAGTAAGAAAAAACATTAGTTTCTAGTAAGAAAAAAACATTAGTTTCTATTAAGAAAAAAATGCAATGTCAGAGAGCCCAGCCTCTCCCAATCAATAGTTAAGATCAATAGGCAGATATACAGGAACAAAAACAGCTCTGAGAGAAAAACTCTAAAGGCTACATAAGAAACAACAGCTAGTAGGAGAGAGACAAAAACCAGCCAACCAACCAACCAACCAAACAACCAAACAAACAAACAAAAACCCCCAAAAAACAAAAACCCCAAGAACAAAGCCTTGCATGATAAGAGAAGGAAGACATGGTTTTGCCTGCACTGTCCAATCATCCAATTCCCCAAGCCAGCACTGCCCACAACCCAGGGAACTTCCCAGCTACAACTGCAGGAAGAGCGGATGACATGGCCAACTTCTCCAGCCTTTGAGCCAACACCTGAAGGTCCTGCATCACTGTCACCCTACAGAGAACTTCACAGAACAGTGCTTTTCATATGCTGATGAAATAGCTACAGATTCTGATTCAGCAGGGGCTGGAGTCTCAAATTCTGTATTTCTTAGCAGATGCTCATGGACCATGCACTGTGTGCAGGGCTCTAGAGAACCTTTCAAAATCATCTCAATCTCAGATGAAGACTGAGGTGCCAAGGGAAGAGAGGGTGCAAAGGAGGATGACTAGGTCAGAGTACAAAATGAGTTCCGGGGTCAGAGCAATAACACCACAGGTAGGGTGCTTGCTTTAGACGCAGCCATCCCGGGTTCAACCCTCAGCATTCCACATGTTCCCCCGAATATGTGGAATAATTCCTGAGTGTACCAACATGAGTAGATGCTGAGCATCACCAGGTGTGGCTTCAAAACAAAAACAAAAGAACAACAACAACAACAACAAAGAAATGAGTTCAAATTTGGATCTTTGAGTCATGACCCTGGGCCCTTCCAAGAGAATCATATAATTAGTCATAGAATAGGCAAGGTGCTCCCCCCTCCTCATTGTTGTCCTGGGTAGGACTTTACTTGGAAATAAGGACCAGTCCTGAACAGAAGTATATATGTAAAAAACCTAAAGCAGGTAATAGAAATTTGGAAAAACAAATTTTCCAAATCAAACTTCTTTTTCTTGGGGAAGGAGGGCATGTAGGTAGGAGGGTAGGGGTTCTTGAATAAATAAAAGAACAGATTTTACAAGCCAACACTCTTAAGGCCACAGAAAGAGAATGATTCCTGTTTTTCATACTCACACAGGGACTCGAGGATTCAGATTTCGTAGGCATGCAAGCGACCTGTATTCATAAGATGATGTTTGATGATGCTCTAAGCACTCCCTAATGTCATTGTGCCTGCCTGATCAGGGTCACTAGTCATCAGAGGAATAGCAAGCATCAGTTTCTGGACCAGTCTGATGGGACACCAAGTGGAGGTGGGACAGTAAATGGGGTGACAAATCAGAGCTTTCCAAAGGACTTCATCTGTACCCTCTGCATCCTCCCCCCTCATCTAGTCCCAGGTTCCCAGTGCAACTCCCCTGCTGGTTCAAACAACCAACTGCCTTCAGGCACCAATAGATTAAATAGATCACTCCCTGTTCTCGTCCCCCAAACTCCCTTTCAGCAGGAGACCAGCTGGTCTTCCATAGGTGATCACAAAGTGAGGAGGGAGGTGTCATTTAAACAACAACAACAACTACAACTTTTAAACTGTTTTGGGGAATCATACTAAAAATGTCTGATAGGAGACGGGTTTTTTCTAATGGTTCACCCCGCAAGGAGGCTTGGCGCTGGATGAGAGCATGGCTTAGAGGAGAGGGTTTTGGGGAGGTGGGGGTAGAAAGTGGTGGTGGACATCGTGCCCCAACCACCAGGATGAAAGGCCGTGGAAGGGATGCTGTTAACCCTGATTCTTATCCTCCATGCCTACTGTTGCCTCTGAGGAGTGAGGGGGCTCTACTCTGTGACCCCTGCTCTTGGAGGTTTGTGGCGACTTGCTTTGGTCTGTGGAAAGCAATCAGAGGGAACGTATATTCAATGCTTGGACAGTAAAGGGCCTGATGATGCTTGCCCCTGGCCTCAGGCTGCTCTACCACCACCTTAGGCAGAAATGGCTGGTGATACTGTCAGTCTATCCAGAAAGAGAAACTTGAAGAGAAGAGCACGGCTCCCCAGCAGCCTCAGCCTAAAGCACCCACAGACTCACCCAGCCTGCACTGCATGAGGGCCCCTGAACCCCGACCCCAGCAGCCCAGTACACACTGGAGAACATGTGAATACTGCTGGTGCCATTGGCACCTCACCAGGATGGGGTGATGGGATGGGGCTCATTGGGTCTGGGAGGCTGATCTCTGTATATGGGTGAGGAGGATCAGGCAACCTTAGGAAGGGGTCGTGGTAGGTTCACCTCTGTACTGCATCCTTTTGCTCCTAATTCCTATACATCATGAAAAGAGAAACCAGACTTGTAATCCCAGAGGTTGGCAAGGAAGAGGGAGACTTAGGCTAATGAAACACAAGTGATCATTACCACTTTCCTATGTCACGTGCCTTTCGCTCAGGTCTCCTGGGGCTTCAGATCCTCTTACTCATTCATCATTTGGAGGCTGGAGGCTTCTGCTCATTCCCATAGCAAACACGGGTTGCCCCTTCCTGGCTGCGGGGACTTTCCCTGGATTCTGAGTTAATAGGTTTCTTTGGGGGAAGCAACACAAGGAATTACCTGTGGCCTTGTTACCAAAGCAAGGCACTGAGATAAGTAATTTCCCGTTCACAGAACTGCCTGCCATGTTAGAGACTGGCTGGAGTCTTAATCTGCTTCAGGTGACTGTTATTTGGGGGAATCACATTTTCCCTGCCTCCCATTTACCAGGGAACATAATGTGTGGCTGTTAGGGTTCCAGATCATTATGTAATGAAGTGGCTCCAATGGTAAATCCTCTTAGATCTCCCCTTTACCCTCACCCCCACCCCTGCACCACTCAAGCCTTCCCAGAACCTCAGGGTGTTACCCCAAGCTCTTCTACTGCCACCAAGATCTCACCTGACACATACTACTCACAGAGGTCCTTGGGGTTAGTTTAAAATTTTTTCATTTTCTAACCTAAGCACACCCTAGGCTCTACAGTCCAAGTCATGTCTCCTGTGTGGCCTATTGCTGTCCAGAAGGTGGAAATCCGTCTTCTAATTTTCAAAAAGGGTCTGTGGTTGCTCTGAGGGAAAGCCTAGGGCCCTGAAAGTTGAAGAAATATTTGTGCTGACCCTTCTCTAAAAGAAAGCAAAAAAAATCCCAACATTTAATTGAATGACTTGCAAATAATGATACAGCTTTAGCAGGAGAAAAAAATAAATAAAGAGGGAATACGGCAGTTTTCCCCTTCATTCTGGAGAACTGGGTTCAGTCCTTGTGGGAAGAGGTGGAGTTTCTCTCTCTCTCTCTCTCTCTCTCTCTCTCTCTCTCTCTCTCTCTCACACACACACACACACACACACACACACACACACACTGAAGGACCACTAGGAAGCTTCCTTGACCCAGGTCTGGACTCCAAATGTCGGTGAGACAAGTAAACACACAGGAAACAATCTCAGGTACTGAAATCTCAGGGTCAAAAGTCTAGGGAGAAGCCGTGTCTTGTTAACAGGCATTTTAGTGAGCTAAGGCCTCCCAGCGGCTGAGGGAGGAGGGGGACGCCGGGCAGGGAGTGGGCCAGGGGCACAGCGTGGGAGGTGGCCTGGGCTCTGACAAGCAGCCTCTGATGCCGTAATGATAGGAGGGAGCTTGGCCACTGCAGGCAATTACAGAGGATGAGACATCACACAAGCCAGTGAGTCGGGGGAATCAGGGGGATCTTATTATCTCTCTGTCTTGCTTAATAGGAGCTAATAGTTGGAAGGGAATAAAAGAATGGTGTGTGAAGTTCAGTGCCAATACAGTCTAATATGCATGCTATGTTTTTATTTCAAAGAGGATAAAGGCTCAAATTTTATACTGAAAACAAATGTTAAAAATTAATTATAAAGAAGACACCAGAGGGCCTCGAGCGTTATTCCCCGGGTGACTGATTAAATGCCTGCCTCGTTTAGACTGGTATAAACCCAATCTTTTGGAAGAAGGCCAAAACTATTTGCCAACGTCCACAGAGACTCTCCAAGAAAATGGTCCTGGTGCCAGGAAAGAGAAAAACAGTCACCACCACCATCCCGAGCCCTCTTCTGCCACCGGATGGCACTCAGACATGGTAAGAGTGTGGTATGGTTGGGCCTGGCTACCAGGACCACACACTTCCTCAGCCCTTGGAATGGATCATTCCTGTCGATGACCTAAACATACAGGAGGTCACAGCCCCTGGGAGGACAGCATCCGGGGGGAGGGGGGACCCCATCCTCTGCATGCTTGGAGCTGGAAGGGGCTTATGTTTCTCTTTCATTCCTGAATCTTGCTTGATTTCAGAGAATATCTTTCCAGTGCTCTGAATGTGCAAGCTCCATGTAAAAATTTTAGAGCTAAAAAGACAAGGATCCCTGACCATAATCTTTTTGAATTTTAAAATTGGGCTTTAATAACAAGATATAATTGTCCTTGTTAAAATAAAACCAAAAGCTTACCCCAAATGCCCGAGTCTCTCTTCAGCACTCTCCATACACCTCCACACCCTACACATCTGCCCCCCCACCCCCAACCATGGATCTTTTTCATTTTTTGCCCCGAAGACTATTAGCAAGCAGTCCGGTGTGTTCCTTCCAGATCCCAGTAGAGTTGTTGGGTCTAGTATTTTTCCACTGGTGATATCATGCTGAGTCTATTCGTCTGCACTCTGCATTTCTCCTTGAACAACAGGTCTCGGAAATTGATTCACATTGGTACATATGCTAACTGCGGCGTATTATCCCAATATGCGGATACAATTACTCATCTTACGGAGGCTGGTGTCTGTTCTTAATAAGGCCCCAACCTACATTTCCTGTTCTATTTCTCACAGGTCTCCGGCCTTATTCTCTTCAAGAAAGCCCCATACAAACCAGATGAAGCATTTGCAGCTCCCCACAAGAGAGGGGTGGCATTTCAATGGAGATGGCCAGCCAGTGTGAACAGTTTCCAGCAGATGGCCCTGGGCCTCCCGCAAGGACATCTAGCCAAGTCTCTGTAGCCTTTAGTATGGCTCTAGCACTCTCTGGGCAGTCCAAAACCTCTCATCGTCTCTTCAGTAGTGAATTCTAGATAGCAGACATTGAGTACATTTGGATTGAACTTCTAAAAAAAGAGTACATCTTGGCTGCATTTTAAATAAAAATTAAAAAATAAACTTAGAAGTCTTATTGATGATCTGCCTGGAGGGAGGAGCAGAATCTCAGCTGGAAGTTGGATTGCAGAGACAGTATTTTCTTGCCTTTGTCATAATACCTTCCTTCCTTCCTTCCTTTCTTTTTTTTTCTTCCTTCCTTTCTTACCTCGAGCTCCACATCTACCCTTTGGGGGCACATGCACCCAGGCCCCTCAGACCTGGGCTGACCTGCACAGGGCAGCAGAGCTGGGCCAATCCATGTAAAGCAGAGACGGTGCCCACTGAGAAGGGGGGTGTTCAACACACCCCTGTATGGTATGACTGTGGTAACAATCAGAGCTGGTGTGTCTGGGGGTTCCTACTTGGGCTATACCCCAAGAAAGCCCATTTTCCAACTTCTCATTCAGGAAGGTCTGATATACCAATTCATCCTAAGCACTCTGGGAGATGCTGCACGTTTTCTCTTCTAAGCTAGTTTTCTTGACTTATATTCTGTGATGTACAATACTGCTAATGATGATTCCTCAGGCACATACTTCCGGGATGCTGCTGTTTCAAACTAGATGATGCTACTCAGGAAAGATGGGCTCCCACCCTCCTCTGAAGTCTTAGATTCTGAGCTGTCAGCGTGTCCTTGGCCTCTTTTCCATTTTAGCCAAGTGCTTATGGCCACAGGTCTGATCCGGGCTAAGAGATAATGGGGTACAATCTCCTTCTCATCTCATTGTCAACAGTGTTTCTTGACGAGGAAAGTGAGATGATACCTCAATCTTTGCCTTCAGTCACCCCAGGTGTCCCCTCCCTTATATCTGAATGTAGCTCCCTCTTCCTCCTTCCCTTCTGGCCTGTCTCCTAGAGGAAAGAGAAGCTCCCATGGTCCGTAGGCAGGCGGAGCACCATCATAAAGGGGATGCAAGACAATGTGTCTGATGCCCACTGGGAAGTTGGGCTGCAAGTTGCTAAGAAGCAGATGGACTGAAGAACAAGGCACCCTCTCTGGCACACTACACCCCCACTTCCACGCTCAGACAGAAGCAACCACCCGCAGTATCTGCTGACCCCTCGGGTTGTCGGATGCCTGTTGCTCAGGTTTCTTCCATGTCTGCTTTTGGGAAAAGTGTTGAAATGAATTCCTGTTCATCAGCACCCATCAGCCCCATTTCTGGCTGGCTGCTTCCTGCTTTTCTAGTTCCATTCCTTTTTCTGTGTCAGAGACTCTATCACCAGGACTGCGGAGTCCTCTGGTGTATCACCTCTGTTCCTTCTAAGTCTCTCGTTGTCATCTCTGCACTTTCTTGGTTTCAGACTTTTATTCATTCCTGGGGGAGGGGTGCCCAAGCAGTTTTCAGGGGGCTCAGGGGCCATCTCTAGCATCTCTTGGTCAACTGGGCATGTGGTTCAATGCAGAGACCCAAGCATGTGATGCTGTGCAGGCCCTGTGGTGCTGGGGATCACCCAGTCCACTCCTGTGTTGCTTGGGAGGCCTCCAAGGCCCCACCTGGTGATGCTAGGGGACATGTGCAATGCTGGGGGGGGGGGCAGAATGGAACTGGGTCAGCTACATGCAGGGCATGAGTCTCAACCCCTGTATATATGATACCTCTGTACATTAGACTTTTACTCTTAATTCTTCTCAGTGACCAGGCCCTGGGGTCAGTGCACTGCTGCCTGTCCAGGTGTCCACGCTGTTGGGGTCCCTTTCATTATGAACTGGCTCCAGATCTGCCTGAGCATCAAAGCGTATCCCAGGCAGTTCTGAGCTTTGTCAGTTTCCCGGCTGCACTTGGCATATTTTGGTGAACAAGAGCCTGAGAGCCAGCTTGAGAGTTATTGGGCAGGAACCAGCAGTTTGGAAGGACTGAAACGAACACAAACGAGATCTACCCCGAGAGCTGTAGTGAGTGAATTGGCAAATGAAGGGATGGGGTCTGGGGGAGGGTAAGAAGAAACCATTTTCATGAAGTTTGTTTTTTCACACGCTAACAGATGAACAAACGGGTAAGGGCCATAGTGTGAACAACGATACAAAATAAATGAAAGTCAAAGTGATAAAGTCAGAAGCATAGGGGCCTAGAGTGGGTAGGACACTTGCCTTACATGCAGGCAACCTGGATTCGATCCCAGGCACCTTCATATTTCCCTATCTCCAAGAGTGATCCCTGAGCATAGAGCCAGGAGTATAGCCCACCAGGTATAGCCCACCTCACCCCAAAGTCAGAAGTATATTAAATATCTAGAATTTAGCATTGAAGAGAAAATCTGAAAGTAAATAGTCCTCTGTGATGCTTTCTGAAAGAAAAAGGCAAAAAGAACCATATATATGTGTACATATATATATATATATATGATATGCCAAACACAGTAATAAGTCTCACAATGTTACTGGGCCCGCTCGAGCAAATCGATGAACAACATCACTGTATCACTGTCACTGTCCTCCCGTTGTTCATCGATTTGCTCCAGCAGGCGCCAGTTATGTCTCAATTCATCCCAGCCCTGAGATTTTAGCAGCATCTCCTTACACTGCCATATTGGAGGCTCTTTCAGGGTCAGGGGAATGAGACTTGTTATTACTGTTTTTGGCATATCGAATACGCCACAGGTAGCTTGCCAGGCTCTGCCGTGCAATATATACCTATATATCTATATGTATATATTTAAAATTCCCTGAATTCTAGTTACCTAATACAAAACAGAATATTAACTATTTTAATTAATATCCAAAGAATATTTTCAATTTCAATAGTAATATAATGTTCACCTTTCTATTTTTTATTTCAAAATGTAAAGAAACATAAAATAGTTATTCTGATCTTGAGGTGGCAAAAGAAAGAGATTATGTTGATTTTGGCTTGTTTTCCGTATTTGTTTTGTAATGAAGCAAGATAATAAAATTTATTTAGGAAGACATGAGGATAGAAAAATAGAGAAAACACACATTCAAGACAGAACATGGAGCACTACTGAGTGGGGGTAGGAAGGGGAAGAGAGAGAGAGAGAGAGAGAGAGACAGAGACAGAGAGAGACAGGGATACAGAGATACAGAGAGAGACAGAGACAGCAAGAGAGAGACACAGAGAGAGAGAGAGAGAGCAGGGAGAACATGGACTTGAAGAGCAAGCCTGCTTTGCCTTTCAGATCACTGCAGAAGTCCATCAATAATGTGGGCTGTGCGGTGCAGCCCTCCTTCACACTCACTCCCATCCCCACCTCTGATTTTATTCTGCGCTGAGGAGACTAAGACATCACAGAATCCCCGGAGGAAGAGAAGATGACAGCTACATTTGCCCTTGCCCTTCCATCATTATCATTCCAAAGTGACTGCATTTCAAATGAGACTTGCCCTGTCAGTGGAGTAGGAATCCCGACTTCTCCTACCCGGTGAGAAGATTATACTGGAGCAACTCCAAAGTATGTTCTAGAAGCCTCTTGCACAGAACCTTGGCTGAGTGGGATCTAGCAAATACCCGTCTTTTCACTTTACAGACAAAACCAAACTGGTTATCCTTGAAACATGTCAAGTCTGCTGATAATTAATCTGGCAAGTTCGAACACCCCGCCTCTCAGAGAGACAGAGAGAAGAAAAGTGTCTGCCATAGAGACAGGCTGGGGGTGGGGGGTGAGATATGTGGTGGGAGGGAAACTGGGGACATTGGTGGTGGGAAATGTGCAGTGGTGAACGGATGGGTGCTGGAACACAGTATGACTGAAACCCCATCATGAAAAACTATGTAACTGTGTATCTCACACTGATTCAATTTGAAAAATTAAAAAAATAAAAAAGGACACCCCCTTCTCCCAGGCTGCCAACTATTAGGGCAGTCCACTCTCTTCCTTCCATTAAGTGACGTCCCACCAAAGGGCTGGTGATTTTAATAGTGTGTTTCATGGGGAGAGACACCCCCCGCCCCATCGCCACTTTCCCTAGGACTGTGTGCTATGAACCTCTCAAAAAAGGGGTGCCAGACTCCCCTGTTCATGCTAGAAAGTCAGGGCTTTCAGGATGCACAAACCTTAGCTCCTGTGTACCTCTTTCAGGCCACATGGGTTTTCAGGGCTGAAATGATAACCATGGTACTGCACATGAAGGGAGCCCCAGTGCCATCTCGGGCGTACACTGAATCACCTTCGATGCAGGTCTCTAATCGTGTTATCTCTGCGTTCCCTGTTCCAGGCATCTATAATTTAACCTGAGCGCTTTTCCCCAAAGTATGAATCAGGTCCCTCCACTATCTCTCTCAACTTCCTTTGTGCTTCTAAATTAGAAAACCTGCACATCACTTTTCTCAGATATGAAACAGGCTCAAGGTCAATGTAAAAGAAGAAGGCAATTAACTTCCTTGGTAAATTTCAGTACAGTGGGGAGGCAAACAGCAGACCCCCCAAAAGTGGTTAAAGATGAAAACCCTTTCTACCATGGCCTTGCTTGTTTAAGACCAAAATGATGAATGCAGCTCCCGAGGTGCCTGTCAAATGAACAAGGTCCTGAGGAGCTGGCTTGCCCCTCTGCTGCCAGCCAGCTCCAGGAAGGGGCTGTTTTTATGCTGCTGGGCACACTGATTGGCTGTTTGATGAGGCTGATCCGTGCTGGTTCCTTTGCTTTCATTCCCCCCACCCCCCACCCCGACCTCCTCTTTGATACCGTCTTTCAAGTTTTCTAATACCACAAGTTCCACTTGTGAATTTCCAGTGGGGCCATTATGGTCTGCAAATAACGTGAACCCTGGGCACGGACTAAATTCACAGCATTCTGTGAGTAAATCTAGTAATTAAGAAGGAACAGCCCTATTACTGAAACGAAACGATGGAGGAAAGACTCCAAAGCAGTTGCCCAAGCCTTAATGCATTCCCCACATGAATCAAATGGGGGTCTAAAACATGCTGACTCCTGCTTCTGCAGAAATGGAGAATGTGCTTCTCCCACCCCCCCCCCCATCCCGCACATTTTCTTACCAATAGACAAATTGTACCTTGGGAGGATCGAGGTGATCTGCTTCTTATGTTGTTGTGAATTTCCAATCACAGTCTGGTGGGTGCTGGGCTGAGCCCAGGACAGGTGGGGGGTGGGATGGAAAACTTTGCATCCATCTCTTTTAACTCAATTTACTAAAACCTGAGCAAGGATCCACACTTTTCCAGAGGACTTTGATGTCACACACAAGACAGCTGGGGAGCCCAGCTGCACCTGGCACACCCGGTGCCCTCCATGCCGGCAGATCCCCCCACCCCCCAAGCTGTTTCTATCAAGGCACTGACGGGGGTCGGATTGCTGGAACACCACAGAGATGACTTCAGATCTCCCCAGATCTCCCCTCCCTGTGCCATTTCTTCTCATGCCACCATCATTCTCATTAGACTTTGGGGGAAGGAGAAAACTGTGCTTCAGAATCTCCACAAGGAGAACAACAAAGGCCCTTGAAAAGCTGCTGATGGCCCCATGCAGGGGAGCCATGGGCACCACCCCCTGGCTTTGTGTCAGCATCCAGGGGGGTTCCAAGAGCTCACAGCTGGTTCCTACCCTCTCCAGAGTTTCCTCACCTGTTCTCATTCCTCTCTGAACTGCTCCTCCCCTGCCCCAAAGATCTAGGTATGCTCCCACAAACAATACTTGCATCCTTGCATTCCAATTTCCCTGGGGAGCCCTTCATTTCCCAAGTTATCTTTTTTTTTTTCTTGTTGGGCCACACCCGGTGATGCACAGGGACTACTCCTGGCTCTGCACTCAGGAATTACTCCTGGCGGTGCTCGGGGGACCATATGGGATGCTAGGAATCAAACCTGGGTCAGCCGCGTGCAAGGCAAATGCCCTACCTGCTGTGCGATCTCTCCAGCCCCTCATTTCCCAAGTTATCTTGAAGCATCGCCGAAAGACTTCCAACATCCTCCCCGATCCTGCCGCTGCAACGCCCTCATCCCCAGCCCCACCAAGGCCTGTGCTGGGGTCTGCTTCCGGTTCCCCCTAGGGGCAAGAGGACTTTGGAGACACTGCAGTAAGGGAGGTGTGGCCGTAAGAGGTGGCTACCTGGTGCCAAGGACAAGGGGCACTGGCTATGGGGTCTAATCATAGGCAGAGGTGCTACCTGGCAGGCTGGTCCCCTGAGTTCCCCCTTTCCTGAGTACCCCAGGTACTGGCCATGTGGCAGGCGCTTTTGCCACCCCTCCAACCTGGGCAGCCTGCAGCTTTCCTGGGCTGTGATGAGCCCTGAGCAGACTCATCATTTCTCTCCTGCCTCCTTCTCAGACGGTGGAGCAAAGCAGCCCAGGGCCAAATCAAACCTTGGGGATTCAGAGGCACCCAGCGGGGCCTGCAGTGCAGCGGGCCAGCCCCCACTGAGTGTGGTGGGGAAGGTGTGTGTGTGTGTGTGTGTGTGTGTGTGTAGCTGATGAGGGAGGGGGATGATCACACCCGCCCTGCGTGCGAGGTACAAGAAAACGAGGACAAAGATGCAGGCGTGGAGCGCTGCGCCCGCTGTTCTCAGAGGTTCTGGCAAGCTGGGTCTCCTGTGAGTCATCCTGCTTCACTCTCAGGACTTCCTAATGCCTTTTATCTGCCACAAATGTTCTCCTGGTTGGGGAGCTGGTAGGTGTTAAGATACTCAGGCAGGCTCAGCGGTGTGAGTGCACATAGACACGTGGCATCTTTTGAAAAGCACATTCGTCTCACTTGGAAAACAAGGACCACACACCTGCCTGCCTTAATGCACATCTCTGGGAATGAGCCAGCGGCCCATGACGCCGGTGCCCCCATTCTGCTACAGAAAGGGGCTGAGGCCCTTCGCCTCCCAAGGCAGGTCCTTAGCCTAGCGACTCTGGCCTTCAGCCCTGCTGCTGCAGCAGCCCACTGGAAACGGGGGGAATCACACCTGACTCAGGGCCCCGAGGAATGGGGAACTACCAGAACTTTCTTCAGAGAGGGTGAAACTTTTGTGATGACCAAACCCGTCAAGAGGATGCGCTGAGTTCCAAGTCGCATCAACAAACTCTGTGAAGTCCCTGACCAAAAAAGGCCCCACGTCATAGGCCTTTCCCATGTCATAGGCGTTCCCCACGCAGAAGCGAGAAGCCAGCCGCAAAGGGCAGATGCGGAGAGAGCGGAAAAGGCTGCTCCCTTTAGGGAACCGGGAGCTGCAGGCAGGCAAATGTGGGAGAGCACAGACTAAGGGGCTAAAGAAAACAGGAACACAGGGGGACTTTCTCACAGCAGAACCCACGGGGAGCCTGACAGTACCAAAGCAGCAGGGGGGGGGGGAGAAGGAGGGGGAGGGTGGGGGCGGGGAGCAAGAGGAACCTGTTGGGGAGGGCAGGCAGAGAGCTGGGCTGGCCAGTGCGGGTCAGCTCCAGGCAGGTGGGGGTGGGGGAGGCAAAGTGGAGACCCTCCAGTAGCTGACAGGGCAGTCAGAGGATGCTGGGCCCATGCGGGTATCTGCAGTGGGGCAGTGCTAGTGGGTTCCCTGGGACCCGCTTTGGAGGAACTAACTGGTCACTTCCAGAGGTGTTCTAAGGAAGGGGAGGCTGACCAGTGGGGGGCGGAGTAGGGCACTTGGGGTGAAGGAGTAGGAGTTGGAAAGGAATAGTGAAAGCTGAGGGATAATACAAAGGCAGAATTGATGAGCGAGGGATGCCAGGGAAGTACGCGAGAGGAAAGACCTATTTGCTGAGAAAGGCTGAGAATCGGTGCTCAGACTCAGGGTCTGAGGAACTGTGGGAGACAGGGGTGAAACTAGGGCAGGAAATGCGAAGGCAAGAGAAGCATCATGGGGAAAAAAATCAAACTGTCCTAATTTCAGTCCCCTGGAGAGCAAGCAGGCCACGTGCTTTTCGGGCTGGAGCGGTAGCACAGCAGGTAGGGAATTTGCTTTACACGCGGCTGACCTGGGTTCGATTCCTCCACCCCTCTCGAAGTGCCCGGCAAGCTACTGAGAGTATCTCGCCCTCACGGCAAAGCCTGGCAAGCTACCTGTGATATATTCGATATGCCAAAAACAGTAATAACAAGTTTCACAATTTGTTGTGAGGCATTACTGGGCCCACTCGAGCAAATCGATGAATAATGGGAGGACAGTGCTACAGTGCTACCCTACACCCCTCAGTGCTGTGTCAAGGGCCCAGGAGGTGTGAGAGCCAGCTTGTGGCCATTACAGACACCCTAGCACCATGCAGTGGGAAAACACAGGAGGAAAAGGAGACTGCACACCAGGACCTGGCAATGGGTGAAATGAAAACAAGGTCTCAAGATGTACCTCTGAAGGACAGAGTGAGCCGGGACTCTGCCAGCTTCCTGCCTCAGGTTGGGCATTTCCAGCCACCTTCAGGAGAGGCGGTCACAGCACAGAACAGAGCTGCAGCTTGTGGCTCTGGTCCTGGCAAGACCAGAGAGCCATAAGGAAACAGACTCAGTCTCCAGGAAGTAGCCGGTCCTATGCAGATCTTAGTTTTAGACAAATGT
Organism: Sorex fumeus; assembly: GCF_029834395.1. Lineage (NCBI taxonomy): Eukaryota > Metazoa > Chordata > Mammalia > Eulipotyphla > Soricidae > Sorex > Sorex fumeus. The sequence goes on along the minus strand of NW_026606129.1, from coordinate 45,836,421 downwards.
CCTGATGCTATTATGAGCACTGGATTCCAAGCAAGAAGGGGCTACGGACAGAGGAGCACCTGCAGTCTGCTGGTTCCCGTTAGCCTGGGATCCCTAACCCTGGCTGCCTCTCACTGGGCCTCATGCCTTTGGTTTACAGCCTCATCGCCACCAATCATCCAGACCCAGGGTCTCGGGCCCACCCCTCAGCTCCCTACCCTCCTCTAGTATATGACCCTGAATTTCATACACATTTTGGTGGAATTCTGTGGTCAGGTGATTGTTAAATGACCGCCCTTCTGACCTCATGTTGCAAATAGTACTTAAAAACGGGGAAAAGTCAAGAAAAAGCCCACGAACACTAGTCACCGTGTGGCCTGGGCTTCTGGTGGACTCATTCTGTTTGTCCTCTTTCTGCAGAATGAAGAAGCAAAAGTGAGGGAAGACCACACTCTTGCTTCATAAAGACAATGAGTCTTCTTACACACACACACACACACACAACACATCACACACTGATTTCCCTCTGGATTTTTAGCTCATCACATCAGTGCCACTACTAAAGGATCTCAGGTTCCTGCAGTGAGGTAAATACCACTAGTTTGAAGACACTAAAAGATGAAAGCGAGTAGAGTCAATCCCCAATTTTGCAGGATACTGCTGTCTCCACCCAAGCCAGAAGTTTCAGAAAACATCCATGTAGTATTCTAGAGGTGTCATCAAAATTCTAGATATTAAATTTTTTGTTGACCCTTTAAGAGCTTTTCTTACCTTGCTTATGCAGAAACATGGCTTTCTGAGGGAAAAAGTCTTTTTAACAAAACCAAAGCAAACAAAGAAGACCTATAAACTATCAGGTTTTCAATGAAGAATAGCTACAAGATCAAGACACCCAAATTCCACATTTGTTTCCCTTTAGGTCGACTGGTATTGTCTTGGTATTATAATCAGTGGCTGCTTGTTTTGTAATCAATTATACTTTTGTTCCATCTCTGTAGCTACAAGGGGAGGAACATGAAGTTCCTTTTCTCCAAGAAAGGTGCTGCCAGGCATCTTCTCTTTTTCCCTTCAGTTCATGGGGATTGAACCAAGGAGTTTGCACATGCAAGGCCTGTGCTCTACTGCTGAGTCACAGCCCCAGCCCACACCCAGAGTCTCTTACACAAGCAATAACTTTCCCAACAAACAACAAATGATGAAATACCTGAGTAAGCCAGCTTAGTGCAATTCAGTATGTTCTCCTTTTCCTACATTTATTGAAAACCTTCTCAGGAGGGGGGGAGAAAGTGGATGGGAGGTTTCGGGAAAGAGTGGTCAGGAGAGATGGGAAATGGCTGGCACTGAAGTCCATTCTCCTTCCTGTGCCCTTGGCAGACATTAATAATCAATCACAGGACTCTTGCTGAGTGTTGATTAGGTCTCAGATTTCATCTCAGATGCCAAGTCTAATCAATTGGCAGTACCACCCTAAGTGTTATGGAGAGAAGAATCTATTTGCCTGCTCTGTGTTTGATCCAGATTTTTAAAAGCAACTCTTTACTAAAAAGAAAAAAAAAGACAGGGTTACTTCTCTGGTTTTAATGTCACCTCTTTATTTTTAAACCCCTCCTTCCTTCCTGCACCACTTTTTTCCCTCTTGATATTCTACCTCATCCTGTTTGGTTAGAATCATGTATGATAATTCAGATGACTTTCCTTGCAGATATTCTTTAGCCTAATACCAGTGCCTCTTACATATGGGTCTCATTATATCCTTAGTATCCCCTATACTGGTGGAACCCCATCAGTGGGAGCTGGGTTTTAACAACAAAAACACCAGATCATTTTCCTCAATCTATAAATGACCATATTTGCCCTAAGCTCTCATTCTAGTGCCCCAGGTGAGATCCTCCACACAAAAGATATTCCCTTCATTTATTAGAGTTTAGGGCTGGAGCGATAGCACAGCGGGTAGAGCGTCTGCCTTGCACGCAGCCAACATGGCCGACCCGAGTTCGATTCCTCCGCCCCTCTCGGAGAGCCCGGCAAGCTACTGAGAGTATTCGATATGCCAGACACAGTAACAACAAAGTCTCCAATGGAGACGTTACTGGGCCCGCTCGAGCAAATCAATGATCAACAGGAGGGCCTTACTTATTAGAGTTTGGGGAGCCACATACTCCTCAGTTGAACCCTTCATCAGTGCCACTTTGAAAGTTGAGCCCCGACTGCCACCAACTGTCTACCTTTAGCCAGGGGTCAGGATGCCTCATCAGGCAATTGGAAGTTGTTTGTGATAGGGACATACCAGAAGATTCCTGCACATAAGTGGATGCAGACAATGGGGTCTCTCAGCCAGGGATGCTAGGAGATATGCAGGTGAGTTGAAGGAACTAAAATAAGATACTGTGGAGCCAATGAGGCAAACTGTGTCATGGGAAGACTGAACTAAAGCATTAACAGAATCACCTTCTCTGCCAGCTAAAGATCAGAAAAGTATGAGCGATTGGGGGGTCCTGACTTTGCTCATGGGAACTAGCTAGCTGGGAAGAAGATCTGAGGTTTCTTTGGTATCTGGAAGAAATTAAAAGGGTTTATAAAGAGGTTTTCTGATTAGTATGATTTTCAAAACCAAGACAGAAAATGCTCGGTGGGAGGGTGGTGGACTTCCAAAGGCCCGAATGCACCACAGAGAGGCTGAGAGAAGGGTTCAATAGTTGGCAGGGACAAGTTGCCAGTGAGGACTCCTGGGTGGCAGTGGACGGGCTGCTGGAGATCCCAGGGCTGCTTCTCTGGGGGTTGAAGGCCAGGTTGTCTTCAGCTATGACCTACCAGCTTCTGTGGTTCAGCTCACATAAAAGATTAAGTGAAACAGGACTATTCCCCCACGTCCTGCTATTCAAGTATGGGGCTGGACTGCTCTGAGGAGGCCCATGTCTGCCCTGGCCGCAGCCTTTCCTCTCCCATTGCATTCATGCCCACTGGTAGCCATATGTCCCCCAGTCATAGGAAAGGAGCTGAGGGGAAACTGGACTCCAGAACACGAAGGCACATGGCATGTGCTCAGCTGTGTAGCTGGGACTCGCTGAATCTGGCTCCAGGATGTGGCTTCTTTTCCACCTCACAGGAATGCTTCCGGCTTCTAAGTGGTGTCAAGGGTAAATGTTCACGGGAGGATCTTGGAGGAAATCTCCTTATCTAGATAAGCACCTGGCCAGACAGGGTGGAGGGCTCACAGCGATGTGTGAGGCAGGTTCAAGTCTGGCCACATCTCCTACTTGCCATGTGACAGATTGTGGTTTCTTAAACTGAGGCTCATGACTCCAGTGTGTGTGTGTGTGTGGGGGGGGGGGGTAATGTAACTTAAAAAAATTGTTTGAAAAGAAAGTTCTTTAGACTTTATTATTAGTAACTGTTTGACTGTGTAGACCTATTTTATGTTCCTACAGACCTGGGGCTGCACAAAACTTTCTTGGGTGAAAAGGAGTCAAGATTAAAAAAATACTTAAGAATCCCCGTGCTAGAGGTTTCTAGAACTGGAGCATAGTTCTTGGCAGTAAGGCAGGGGGAGGCTGGTTCTTAGAGCTTGTAGTCGGCTCAGGAACCAGAACTGTGCTCATGAAGAACAGGCAGCAGGAACTGGCAGTATTTGTGCTGGTATCAAAAGCAATGAGGACCATCACACCTGTCTTTCTGTTAGCTGAAGATCTGGGTGGCAGGTGGAGTGGCATTTCTGCTTCCTTTGCCAAGCCTGACCTGAGGCTGCCTCCCAGAACACGGGTGCCAGCCAGCTCGGGCGGGGAGACTGCTGTGCTTGCAGATACTCCAAAGGACTGGGGAAGGACAGCTAACCAAGGCCCGGGCTGACCAACGGCACCTCTTGGGAGTCCTGGACTTCAGGCTTTGCTTGCAAATTTGCTGCTCTCCTGGGTCGGATGGCCAACCGACCTGGCTTCAGAATTACTCCAGCCCTTTGAGACTTCAGGACCCTGAGCTGGGGAGGAGTGGAAAGTGATGGGAGTTTTCGGGCTCAAAGGTCCTTCCAAGAGCCAAGTGTTGTGGTGCACCTACCTGGTGAGGACAAGAGGTGAGGCGAGCCTGCTGTCAGGAAAGGGGGTTCACGGAGCAGGTGTTCACCTCACACCAGCAGAGTGGGGAGCAGGAAGTGAAGCCTCAAAAGGGGAAGCCCTTGGATTGGGGTCTGGCTCCCCTTTCTGTGACGGGCCACTCAACCGCTAAGCTGGGTTGCAGGGCCCAGGGCAGGCTAACTTCAGCTGTGATCCCAGAAAGGGGGTGAAGGGTTGGGAGGAGGCTGTGTTCCCACTCCCCAGGCCTGTAGGATCAGGCTGGGCGTGGCAGCAGACCCAGGCAGCACAGGCACCGGAGATGCCTTAGTGCTTCCTCTCAGCCCTGTGTTTCAGAGCCACCCGGCTGGAATAGTGGAGAATGGGGAGTCTTTGAAGATATGAGCTCTTGGTTGTTCCCCAGGCTGGCAGGATGCTCGGAGCAATTACTCGTTACAACTGCTGCCCATTTCCAGCACTTGTGGGCACAAGAGACTCTGGGATCTGATATCTAACAGAGGAGGAGAAGCCCACCCTAAACTGGGGGCTCTCCCGATCCCCCACATGCCCCAGGCACCCTGAACCACAAATGCAAACATCTTGGCCTGAGAACACTTAATCGCAGACTAAACTCATTTGGCTAAACCAAAGTCTCCAGTTTCTCCCTCTGTGGGTGTTCTGTGGTCACTGTTTCCTCGCCTCTCCCTGGTGGTGGGACTGTGTGGGGCGGGGAAACCCACTAGTCCATTAACCTAGGCCTCCTTGTCCCAACACTCCAGAGCTTGGCCCTGCCTGGGGGAGGTCGCAGTTTCTTGGTGGGCCACTCTCCAGCCCCTCCACCTTATGATGACCCAAGATCACCTTCCTCTGCATTTGAAAAAATAGGCCTGGTCTACCCCCCCCCCCCCTCCCAACTATAAAGCTCCCAGTCTTCTCTCTGCCTGGCTTCCCTACAGGGCAGGGGTAAACCCAATAAAGGATTCCAGAAAGTGCTATCCTGGGGAGCGAGTTGCCTTGGTTTGGTTTCTTTGAAAGTCAGAAAGCAGAGTCTTTATCCTTTAAACCAAATCTAATTTCATTTCGGATCATGCTTCTGTTTGCTTCTCTGTTGAGCAAGGATTCAGGAAAGTCGAGGAGAGAGCCGACAGTTCTGAAACTGCTTTCATAACCCACACGCCGCTGAGGCTGATGAAAAAATAAAAGAAGAGGGAGCCTGAACTAAACGTGCTTCTGCAGATGCACGGGGTTCATGCCACAGCCGCAGCAAGCACACAGCAGCGGTTTGTTGGGCAAAGTTCTGTCAGACTCTGACCAGGGCCCCCCGGCCACCCCATCCCCTGCTCTGTCCTTTGTGCCAGCCACGGGTGCAGATGTGCTCCCTGGCGAGGGGTGGGGTAAGCAGTCACAGCAATGCTGGAGATGTCTGAGGAGGTGCTAAGGACCGATTCAGAGCCATCAATGGCCCCATGTCCTCTTTGTGCCAGCCCTACCCAGGGGCAGGGCTCTCCAGGAGCAGGGATGAAGGACTTATTTCAACGCAACAAAAATGCACTGAGGTCCCACCCCAGGTGCAAGGCACTGTGAGAGGCTGGCAGCGAGGGACAGAGACAGATGGCCGTGTCAGAGCCACAGCACCACACAGCTAAGTCAGCCGAGCCCCTGGCATCGCGCTGCACCGATTCAACAGCAGAACTCTTTGCTTCCATTGTTCACCCACATACTCAGAGTTGGGGGTGGGGAGGGGGGAGCTGTGCACTTTGACAGTCACGGAGAAACAGATGGGCTCACTTTGGTTCTCTGTCCAGGGTGGCCCACTCTCACTCAGTATCTGAGGGGATGGTCCACCCCTCTGCAGGTGGCAACTGCATGTCATGAAAATCTGAAGCCACGTGCTCTCCTCGACACACATGGGCAGTCTTCACACCGGAAGGGGCTGCAGAGGGGTTTTCTGGATGCCCTCATCCCACCCACCCTTATATTTCCACACACAGAGCTCAGCAGTTTAACGATATATTGATATCTGAAGGACCAAAAGTTGATTTTTGAAATTGGATTAAGCATTTCAACCCTCTATAGAGTGAAATCATCCTTGAAATGTGAAGGCTGAGAAATGATATCTCAGGATTCTGGAAATGAAATTCTACTTGAAAGTAGGAACAAACTTTCTGCTCTCTGCCCAAGCAGACTCTTTTACACAGGTGCATTCAAATACCCAGGGTGAGAAAATAAAATTTTAAAAATATCTATTTAGGTGTTTGGAATCATATGCAGAAATGGACTGAAATCTAAGTTTTATCCCCAAATTCTCTTACAAAGACTGTTAGAAGATCTCTGTTTAGCATCACTGAAGCCCAACCAATATTTTGATGACATCATGTTCAAGTATAAGAAACGGCCACTGATGATGGTCTCTTGGAAGTTAGGTGCTATGCAATTTAATCTGTATTAAAAATTCTAATCTCTGATCAGGAGATTTGTGCAGGAAGCCTGACCAAATCAGACAATTTTGCCTACGGAAGAGCAATCAACTCTTGTGTTGAAGGCAAATTCACAGAATCAGTCTTTCTCTGCTGAAAAGACCATGGAAATGCAGTATAAACAGACTTCAGGTAGAAATTTGCTTTTCTCTTGGAAGAGTACTGCTTTGATCAGAGAGTGCTCAGAGTCAAGAGGTTGAGCTTGGGCCTTTCAGGGAAATTCTATGCACTGAAAGGACCCCTTTCCTAGGATTGTGAAACTGAGGCGGGGGGGTTAGGACCATATACTGTAGGTTCACTCTGGGGCCACCATGAGAGCAGGTTCCTCACCTGTGCCAGAAAAGACAGTTTGAATCAACCACAGACAAACTTGAACTTCATCACCGAATTCCTGTCTGCATACCTCAGTAAAAGTCTCTGGATAGTAACCAAAAAACACCCCCCCACCCCCTTCCAAATCCAGAGTACAAGTCCAGGGTCACTGCTAAGAAAATGAGTTGCAAACACTTTGTGTTTAAAGATAGTATTCAGATGTCTACCAGCAGGCATGTTTAGAATTCCAAGAATGGATGGGTATGAAAGGAGCTGGCTCAACAAACTTGGTGGAAAAAAAAAGAAAACTAAAGCCAATACAACGACCCTTTGTTTATCTGGACTGTTCACAGAGAAGTGTCCCAATTCAGAAGTATTTACAAAGAGCTGAAATGACCATTCACCAAAGACCTCTTGGGTTGCTGTGTACTGCTTAGCTATGGAGAGCCGGCCACTAGAGAGAACTGATAACACCTGAATTTATTTTGAAGCCAGAACCTGCCTGTCAAACTGCATTCCAAAGATAAGGAAGGAAGTAACACAGGCTATGAAATTATCTTAGTATTGACTGGATCAAGTCCTCACCTTCCAACACAGCCTCCCTCATAGGTTACTGAAGGTGGAATCCAGAGACCACTTAAAAATGGTGCAAAGACTCCTGCTTCTTTGGTGCTGGGGCCAAGGTGCTCAACAGAGGCCCAGGAATCCATGACTTTTCACAAACATGCCCACGCTATTAACATAAAGGTGTGGAAGCAATATTGACGCTGTGGTTGTAGGTGTGGTTTAAGTGGTAGCACATGTAATTCAATTGTGAGCACCACTGGAAGTGGCCTCCACAACAATAAAACAGACAAACAAAAAAAGAAATGTGTATTCTTTTAAGACACTCTGGGACCTTGGTTAGGCTGAGACCACTGAGGTCCCTCCAGTTCCTAAGTTGCCCCATTACAGAGGTGGAGGGGGTTTCACTAGACATCAGCAGTGGAAATTGGTGACCGGAAGAAAGCTCGCCATACCCATGATTTAAGGGGCTGTATCACAGTGTCCTGAAATTAATGAGTTCATTAAGTTTTAATGGGCTGGAGCAATAGCACTGTGGGTAGGGTGTTTACCTTGCATGCAGCCGACCCAGGTTCGATTCCTCCGCCCCTCTCAGAGAGCCTGGCAAGCTACAAAGAGTATCTTGCCACCATGGCAAAGCCTGGCAAACAACCCATGACATATTCAATATGCCAAAAACAGTAACAATAAGTTTCACAATTTGTTGTGAGACGTTACTGGTGCCCGCTCGAGCAAACTAATGGTCAGCGGGAGGACAGTGCTACAGATTAAAAGGTAAAGGTAAAGGCCCTCCCGTAGATCGTCGATTTGCTCGCGCGGGCCCAGTAACGTCTCCATTGGAGACTTTGTTGTTACTGTGTTTGGCATATTGAATACTCTTGGTAGCTTGCCGGGCTCTCCAAGAGGGGCGGAGGAATCGAACTCGGGTCGACCATGCTGGCCGCTTGTAAGGCGAACGCCCTACCGCTGTGCTACAGATTAAGTATTAAAATTGGAAGTCTAAGATTAGTTATTTGAAAGAACCTTTTTGAGAGCTCTATCTCTATAATCACATCCTTTGTATTTCACTGAGCCGCTGACATGGGAAGAGGGGGGGTGACTTTTGGTGACTGAGGATCCACTTATGGCTGCAGATGGCACTGTCTCTGCTGTCAACCTCAGCAAGCACTTGCTCATCTCATCCTGTGGGTTGTGGTGGCAATTACCAATACTTTGGTGCTTTCTTTCCCAGCTGGGGATGTTTAGAGTCTGAGGATATCGCAGAAGGAGAGTTCACACATCCCTAATTACCTAATGTCCGTGTTACAGGCAGGGAGAAAGGATGAAAATGTTCTCTGAAATGATCAGAAATCTTTTTCCTTTAGTTTTTATTTTGGACCACATCTGGCTGTACTCAGGGCTTACTCCTGGTTCTGTGAAGAGAAATCATACCTAGCAGGGCCTGAGGCACCATACAGGGTGCTGGGGTTGAAGCAGGGTGGCAAGGCACACTCTCTACTCCCCTACCGTATCTCTTCAGTCACAGAAATCAGGGATCTTTTGACAGAGAACTTGAAACTGGACACAGAAGGTTGCTGCTTGCAGTGGAGACTATAGCTCAGTATAGGAGTCTCAGGTCCTGCATGGCTGGAAGGGATTTCAGGTTCAGGTGAGTGTAAGCATCTGGCAAAGCCATCTTAGTGCAATGTGGCTTTCTGAAGTGCTTCTAAGGGGTTGGGAAGAGAAGGCACACCCTCATGTACCTGAATAGTACATACATAAGAAGGCTGTTCTTTACTGCAAAGTCCTGGATAGTTTGTTTTGTTTTTCATTTTTGGACCACACTCGTGCTCAAGAATCAGTCCTGATTCTGTGCTCAAGGATCACTCCTGGCGGTGTGTGAGGACCATATGCAGTGCTGGGGATCTAACCCAGGTTAGCTGCATGCGAGGCAAGCACCTTACCACTGTACTATCTCTTTAATTCATGAGGGTGGGTTATTTAATTTATAAGGAAAGTATAAGCCACAAGGGCGGATTTTTCAGATCCTGAGAATCAAGAAATCAAATGACCTTCCCTGTCATTATGCCACCCCAAGTAGTCTTATTATGTTTCCCCTTTCCCCCGATATAACACATTAAGTGAAAAATTTGGGTCATCAAACATTGTTTGACATAATCATAATTAGGTATGCTGAAATGTATGCATATACTTATAGGAAAAATAACACTGAAACATGCATCAAAACCATCTGCTGCTGTCATTCTCCGCCATCTATCACGCAGAACAAGAGCCCTGTCTGTGCTTGCCCGTTCTAGAAAGTTCTCCATTCTATTATGCACACTCAGAAGCTAGCAATATATCTGACTTGACACCTCACACATTGAAATCTCTATTGGAAACAACCCAAGTGCACACCAACACAACATAAGGTGCTGTGAGAGAAATGGCCACACATGATTTCCATAATCGACGCTTCATTTGAAATCTCTTAACATGCACCCATTTAATGGAAAACTGCCCCTCTCTAGGCTAGATTAATGGTCATAAGCTCACATAGTAGTATCCAACTTTTCTGAGCACACAGCCTTTTAGTCAAAGAAAATGTGATCATGCCTCTCATAATTGTATATTTATATATAAAGTAGGATCATAAATTTTGGCCATACCTGGGGTGCTCAGGGGCTACACCTGACTGCTTTCAGAGGTCACTCCTGGCAGTGCTTAGGAGGGGACTCTTGTGGTGCCAGGGATCCAACTGGGGTTGCCATGTGCAGAGCAAGCACCTTGACCCCTCTACTGTCTCTCTGGCTCCTAGAACACACACCTTCCACTAACTCACCAGGCCCACAGTCAAACACATGAAAAGGGATCTGTTCTAGTGCAACGTGCAGACCCACAGATTGTGTGTACCACACTTAACAGAACTCAGGCTTCCACACTGAGAACAGAAAACGGTCAGTGAGACAAAGCAGATGTTAGTTTGCTACCTCAAGACTTCCAGGGTAGGGGTTCTAGCAAGCCCTTCTTATGTGCAGCTGGGTTCTGCTGGCCACCCTGGGAAAACTCCTGGCCAGATAAAGAGTGACTTCAGCCACATGGGTAAGACACCAGCAGGACTCCCCCTCTGGGGCTGAAAGTCCCTTCCCACAGGGGGGGCTCTGGCTAGGGACCTCTGTGCAGCTGGCTGAGATCTGGGGAACCTCTGAGAATAAAACACTTCCTTTTTTTTTTTAAGATGACTTGTCTAAAAGATGATTAAATAACAAAGCTTCCATGACTTTTGCCGCTCAGAGATCCAAAAATATAAGTAGAAAGCTGTCAGCAGAGTGCTATCAGAGGTCTCTAAATGTTTTGATAAAACCTGATGTCAATTAGGACATTAAGGAAGGTCAAAACACTTTTGTACAAGACTGCATCCAGATTTGTGTTTAAAATAGTCAATAATATGGGGCTGCAGCAATAGCACAGCTGGTAGGGCGTTTGCTTTTCACGCAGCCAGCCCAGGTTCGATTCCCATCATCCCATATGGTCCCCTGATCACTTCCAGGAATAATTGCCGAGTGCAGAGCCAGGAGTAATCCCTGTGCAATGCCGAGTATGACCCAAAAAGCAAATAAAATAAAATAAAATAGTCAATAAGAAATGCTGAGAATAGGCCTAGTTTTCCATTTCCTCCCAACACCTACTGAATGGAAGAACTCTCTGAAGTCCAAGTCGTGGGTGGGAAGGTTTGATGGAGATTAAAAATTATAAAGAATTTTTCCTCAAGGTCTCAAACCAATGTTTGTTAATATCCAGGATGCAACAGGAAGTCAGGATTCAGCACTTCTGCTGGGGCATGCAGAAAGGAACGAAGTCTCCCTTAGCATCCTAGCACCTCTATGTCCTCTGCTGAGATGGAACTAGGGGCCTGTGTGTGTGTGCTCTGATTTGGTTTACACTGATTAGTCAGATGCCAGAAGGCAGAGAGATGTAAGGAAAGGCTCCTGGGACCCCTTAGATCAGGGAAGATGCGAGAGGAGGTCAATTTCAGGGATTCTCCTGGGATTCTTCAGGGGGTCTCAACCAGCTCAAGGAGGTTGTAAAGGAGAAAAGCAGAAAGGCTTCAGGGAGGAGCTGGCCTCCAGGCCAGAAGGTGTGAAGCCAGGGTAGGAGTGGGGGTTCCCAGCACAGAGACACCACAAGGAGTGGGCCTGTGCACCTGGGGACCATGTTTAAAATGCTTAGGCCTGGAGAAGTTCCACGACAGCCTGAGAAGTGCCTTACAGACAAAGAAGGTGCTTTCATGTCATCTGGAAGACAATGTAGACACAGCTTGGTTTCACAAAGTACACGCATTTCCTGTAGAGTTTGCAAATTTTACCAGCCTTGAAAGAAAGGAAGAGAATTCTAATACTCTGAAAAGGAAAAAAATAGTCAAGAATGGTGTATCAACTTAGGTATGTTTAAGTATTGTTTCTACTCTTCTCTATTAAGATCTCAAGTTCCAGGTCATGGATGAGACACAGCCTCCTTTGCATGGGGGGGGGGGGGGGGGGGCGGAGGGGCAGGAGACCTGTCTGGTGTGGTGCATGTCATATGAGTGCCTGTAGAATGAACAACGTGAGGTTAAGGTTCAGAAAGAACCAAACCTAAGGGGCCCCAACTTGAGAAATTTATCACCTAAAAAAACATGATCTGAATGATGGTTTTGGGGGCTAGGAGGGGATTTCAAGCAGTGCTCAGGAGTCTGTCAACTATTCAAAGATACTTGGCATGGATATAGGGGGTGAGGGGCAAAGGATTTCACGTTTGAGTCCAACAGTGCTAGCGGCCACAAGGGTCACACAAGAGTGCTTGGGGGTCATGTGGTACTGGGGATCAAAATTAGGCTATGTATGCAGAGCATGTGCTCCAGTCTTTTGAGCATCTCCCTGGCCCCCTGAATGATATTTTAATGGCAACAACTACTAGCTAAGTATGACTTCACTTTTCCAAGAAGGATAAAGAATCGATATGACACGTCTTTTTTTTTGTCAAAAAAGAGAAAACTATCAACACATCCATGAAACATCACAAAAATGACTTCTCTGCCTCAATCCTTCTGAGCCACCAAAGGAAAGGCAGCAAGTTCCTGAGGAGGGAGGGATGTACAGAAATGCTGCTGCCCGTGGGCTGGAAAAATGCCACCGAGCCTGGGTGGCACTGGGGATACTGGTGTACAGCCTGTAGGGCTGGCAGATACTGGAATTCATGGACTGGGTGGTACTGGAATTCTCCACAAGCTCCAGTCTGGAGGATGGGGGCAGGGGGCAGCTTGAAGGAGCTATGTTCACATTATCAAGAGGTGGGACTGTGTCTGGGAGCTTCGAGGAGGTTGGCAGCAGAGGCTGCCCCGGGTGGGATTAGGCCATCAGTGAATACTCTGTGGGGACTCAACCAAGGGCACCGAGTGAGTGCCTGAGCTCTGCTGCTCTCTGCTTTTGCACGCTCAGAAGGGTCAAGGTTGCCTTCTCCTCCTCACTCCTACCCCTCAGAACTCTCACCCGGCTGACTTTCACAGCCCACATGTTCACTGTGCAGATGTTAACAAGAAAAATGCCAAGTGATTTTTTTTTTAATCCTCATATGCTATCAGACTTCTTCCAAAATCTGGGAGTCAACACAAGTAAACCAGTGAAAGCTTGTTATTAAACAAACAAATAAACAAATCAGGAAGGACATAGGTGTCCCAATGGGCCACCATTTCGTCTGACAGATCTCAGAGACATTTGAGAGGTGGTCCATTCCCTCCCATCATGAGAACGCAGGCAGACGCCCACGCTACTGAACCACTGCTGTGTGGTGGCCATGGCGGAATGGAACATGGAGCCTCTCTGTGCATGAGGTCACCTGGCAAGGCTAGGTACTACTCATCACTCCCTATTCTCTGGGCTCACCAGAGGAGCACCAGCACCATAGGGTAGAGGACAGTACCCCCTTAGCTTTATGTCAAGGGCTGCTCTCCACAGCAAAGATTCAAGAGCCTACTTGTAATTGAGGTCGAGCCCACTGGCCTGGATCCTGAACATTTCCATTGTAACTACCCTGCCAATGTTCCTTAGGAAAAGGCGCACTTTGGATAAGTCATTTTGATTTGAATGAACAGAAAGACACATGGCTGAGAATCACCTGCTTCCATTTGTTTTGGGGTGACACCTGTGGCCTTTCCCCACCTCTCCTACATAGGTGTGAAACTGAAGTCTTGCTGTTCTACCATCCAACAATGGTCCTGCTGTCAGGCATTGCTTTTTGATAGGGCTGCTTTGAAAAGAAATCAAGGCCTGGTTTGTTTCCACAAGTTCCCACCTGTACCCGGGCAGAAGCAACTCAGAACAGAATGGGAGAATTGGAACATGCTGAGGAATCCAGGATGGGACTATAACCCAACAGAATGAACTGTAATTGAATTTCCCCCAAAGCCTGGAAAAGGTAGCTTTCAGTCGCAGATGTGGCCTTATGCAGTGAGGAAATCATTGCAAAGCAGGAGAGGTGGGCAGAGGAGACTTGACCTCCTGGTGAGTCAAGAGAAGACACAGGTTCTCCAATTCTTTCCCTCTATATGTAGGCATGCATACTTTTATATAAATGTGGCCCTTTCATATCATCTATAGGTAAGCTACCTTTCCTTCTCTGGGTCTCAGTTTCCCTAATGAGAACCCACAGACAAGTTACTGGGATAGAGTGGCCAAAAATCTTGCTTGTTGAGCAATTTTTATTACTAACCCACCAAAGCAAGTTATTTCCAAAAATTATAATCACTTCCGTTTGCTCAGAGAATGCCCTGAAACAGTAAAATCCTTTTCAGTCTAAAAGCTTGGTGATATCAAACTTGATTTTGGCAAATAAGAAGAATAAACAGTTCACAGAAGAGCACATTCAATCCGTCAGTAAACACAAGGAAGATGTCCAACCTCAGGAATGGTCAGAAATGCAAATCACAGCGACAATCCATTATTGCTTATCACTCTTTTTAAATGCTACCAATTAGATAGGTGAGAAATCCTTGTGCTTGGTGGGGCAGATAGGGGATGGTTCAGTACCACTGGTGGAAAAGTAAATTCATTCATATTAGAAAGAAATATGACAATCTAACTTTCAGCTTAAAGTACATATTCCCTTATACTTATACTCCAACCTCACTCCTGGCCATCTTTTCTTTGGAACAAAAACTTGGAATGGGTCCTTATTTAGAATCTATTTCTTCCTCCTCTTTCTCCTCTTCCTTTTTAAAAAACAGAATGACAGGTTTCCTCCAATATGTACTTCTGTCTTTCTGTCCCCACACAACTCAACTAATCTTTCCAACACTTCCTTCAAGGACCTATTAGGTTTAATGCAATCCTGTGTTCCTTTCTCCGGACCGGCTCAGCAACCTAAACCGACACATCCTTGGTTCAGGATTGGACATGCCTCCTACACTGGATCAGTGGAACTGAAACAGAAGTTCTTGAGGGACTCCTGGGAAAGCTGGTTTCTCACTCTTAGGACTGTCTTTCTAACCTTTGGCTGTTGTCACCTGCAGTGGCCTGGCCAGAAATAACCTCAGTCATCTTGTTTTGGGTCTGAGAAGCAGGTGCAAACATGGGAGGAAGAACACTGTGCTTGAACTGCACCTGCCCCTGACTTTCTGCCAATGAACCCTTTTTGTTCGATGATGGTCTTTGTACTTTACGAAAGATTTCATAAGCACAGAGAGAGGTACTGAGAATAAGGTGGAAAACAGCTAAGTACCCACAACCTAGTTTTCACAAATGTTCACAGTATTCCATATGCTTCATTTAAGTATAAGCTTAAAGTAGACTGACACAACCAAAGCTCCCCTTCTAGGTCTTCTGCCTGTTTCTCCTCCTCTCCAAACACAATCACAACCATGAAGCTGACAGGTAACTTTCCCTCCATCTCTGATATTGACACTATGTATGCATTAAACTATGTGAATTAGTATCAACCATCTTCTGCTTACAACTGTTTTGCATCATTCAATCTAATATGTATGTGTGTACATATACACATATATTTATAAATGTCAAGACCATATGTAGTTTAGCATCTCCTGACACCAATATACTTTTGAGGTTTATCCACATCAACCCCTGAAACTTTAACTGCCACTCAAATTGCACTAACTGAATGTGCCAGAAAGTAATTTTCCACCTCCCATAAAGAGATAAAACCATTTACCATTTTTTTTCTCTCACAGGAGCTGCATCTCCTGTGCCCATGAGGAATCTTTCCAGATAGGACACGGAAGTGGTTTGCTGGCTAGGAGCTCAGCTTGAGATTTACGAGGTATTCTACAATGACAATCCCACTATCTACTTGTATGACCAACTCAACTTCACTGCTAGGTCTTATCAGACTTCAACTTTCAACCTCATTTTTGGCTATGAAACAGCGACTTCTTAAAGGTCTAATGCGTATTTTCTTAATTACTAACTAATATCTTTTCATATGGTTAGACTGTTCTTTGCTGGCAAACAAATCTTTCCAATACTGTGACTATCTATAAGCCTGCAATATTTCTTTTCATCGACTTCTAAGAGTTTCTCGGATAGTCTCAGTTTATTGTTCCCCAAAAGATTGCAAAGATCTTCTCCCACAAGAGGGGCTTGTTTTGTTACCTTCTAAAAGTGGTTTCTATTTTCATTCATCAGTTTGATTATCTGTGTCTTGAAATCATCAATCTTCTTTTATAGTTTGTGTTTTTTTTTTCTTGTCTAAGAAATCTTTCCCTCCCTGAGGTCATAAACTTACTTGCCTATTTTTCTTCTAAATATTTTTTTAAAAACTTTGTTTCACATTTAGGCCTTCGTCCATCTGGAATTTATTTTTATGTGAGATGTGAGAAATCTATGTTCATAGTTCCTGATACAAAAAAAGCAGGCATTCAAGCACAATTTAGTGACTTGACTTCCTTTTCCCACTGATTGATAATGTCATCTCTGAAATATAACTGACAAACACCCAGGTTAAAGAGGCAGGTTAGAGAATCCAAATATAACATCTCTGCAATATCACTGCCTTAAACAATACAATAAGGGCCACATGAAGGCATTTATGTGAAACCCCATATCATGGAACTGAGAATGAAGTATACTTTGACTCTCCAAGAAATGGAATTTTAAACCAGTCAATTAGGAATCACTTGATTAGAACCAGCTGCCTGATAGAGTCATCATTCCCTAAGGAAAGTAACCCTGAAATAACCAATTGCTTTTCAACCAGGTATAGCTTCCTTGTTTCAGCTTCCCCTGTGGTTAAAAAAAAATTAGTTCATGTAGCTCTTTAGAGTTCCTTTCTATATGCTATATTAGAGACTGCCCAATTTGAATCAACTCATAAAGTTTTTAGTATTTCTCGGTTTATCTTTTAATACATTATCTTAACTATTTTCACACTTAATCCTATTTCATCAGGCAAGATTACTTTTGATTATCTATCTTGGTTTTCTTAACACCTCTTCACATGAATTTTAGGGTCTGTTCATTAAAATCTGAGAAGAGTTTTATCAGAGATTTCATTAAAATTACACTTACTATTAATCTGGAGAAATCTGCTGACTTTACCAGTTTGTTTTATGCCTCCTTTTCATATTTCTTTCTTCTTCAACAAAGTTTTATTTAAATATTTAAAGACACATTTCATGCTTTTGTCATTAATTTCTGAATTAGTTTCTGTAGTTAATAGAATCTTTCCCATTTCATTTTCTACTTAGAAGTTGTGTGTGATTAGGAATAATTTTGAAATGTATTCCAGCAAGTTTTCCAAACGCATGGAACTGTTCTAACCACACACTGTATTTTGGTTTTCTAAGTAAATTATCAAGTGGGTTTCAAAATATGGTAAAGTTCTCCCCCTTTTGGAGAGGTAAGGCACCCCCAAGTTATACTTCTGATTCTGTATTCAGAAAGCACTTCTGGTGGTCTCAGGGGACCTTATGGATTGCTGGGGATTGAACCTGGGTTGGCTGCATGCAAGGCAAGCACCTAACCCAATGCATCATCATTCCGGCCCCAAAGTTCTTCCTTTTCAATTCTTTTAGACATACTTTCTTTTTTCTTTTGTGTTTTAGTGGTTACGATTGCCAGTCCAAATGGTAAAGAAAAATGGTGGGGTTAGGAGTCTTTTGTGCATATCTTCACTTTGCTGTACTTCATTTTGTAATAGTAAATTTAACTATTTAATATTCACTACAGAGTTTTGATAGATGCTCTTGATCAAGACTTCTACTCACAATATTCATCAATTAAAACTTTTTATAAGCTACCTTTTATGTGGGGCTAGAGAGATAGCACAGTGGGTAGGGCGTTTTGCCTTGCACGTAGTTGACACAGCCGACCCGAGTTTGATTCCTCTGCTCCTCTCAGAGAGCCCGGCAAGCTACCAAGAGTATCTCGCCCGCACGGCAAAGCCTGGCAAGCTACCCATGACGTATTCAATATGCCAAACACAGTAACAAGTCTCACAATGTTACTGGGCCAGCTCAAGCAAACTGATGAACAACGGGAGAACAGTGACAGTGACAGTGACCTTTTATGTGTTTATTGAGATGACTGAATATTTTATTCCTCCTCTAATCTGTGACTGTGGTCAATTCTGTGAACAGATATTCATAGAGCATTTCCTTGGCATGATGTACTGGTAGATTTATTTCATTAAGATTTGTGTAACACTTTCAGTGTTTATTAGTCCCTTATTTTTATTTATTTGCGGGAGGAGGGTAACATGGGTTCTACTAGGTGCCATAGATTGAACCCAGGGCTCTCACATGCAAAACCTGTACTCTTACCTTCTCAACCATCTCCCCAGTGCTAAGCCCTGACTTTTTATAGCTAGCTGGAGGCAAGTCTTCTTCCACTTTACAGCAGAAAAGGTTCTAGCTGGCATTATCTCACAGAAATAAAGCAGGTGGCACTTCCTGGTGCTCATGCATGTCCATTCTAGTGGTCTTTGGGAGATGAAAGGAAGGCCCTCATGGAGACATGCTGATTGCATTGTGGTATGTCCATTCTGCAGGATCTGCTGCCCCTGACAAGGCCAGGTAGGGGTGCTTGCAGCAGCTGATGCGTAGGAACTGGTCCCATTCAATCAGTGGAAGGCAAAATGCAGAGAAGCACATGGACTATGATATTACTTGTACAGTAAACGCCTAAAATATGTTTTATCTGTGATACACACGTGAACATACGTCCATGGAGAAAAGTCCAGAAGGAGACTCCTGGGGTATTAAAACCAATTGCCTTTGTGAAAGTGGTGGAAATAAACATGGCAAAAGGAAGTTCTAAAAAAAGGTCTTTGGGTTTGTTTGGCTCTGCATTCAGGGATCACTCCTGCAGGAGATGGAGGACAATATGCGCTGTCAGTGACTGAACCTGGGTGGGCTCTGTGTAAGGCCAAGTGCCTTATCTTACTATCTCTCTAGTCCTTAAAAAAAAAAAACACTGTACTCTATCCTCCCGCTGTTCATCAATTTGCTCAAGCGGGCCCAGTAATGTCTCCATTGTGAAACTTGTCGTTACTGTGTTTGGCATATCGAATATGTCACGGGTTGCTTGCCAGGGTTTGCCGTGCAGGCAAGATACTCTCAGTAGCTTGCCGGGCTCTCGGAGAGGGGCAGAGGAATCAACCCTGGGTCAGCTGCGTGCAAGGAAAATGCCCTACCCTTGCAATTAAAAAGATAACAGCATGTAAGATAGGATTTTTTTAAATAAAAAAACTCCACAACCAACAATGCTCAGGAATGAAACTCAGGGCCTTGTGTATGCTAGGCCCATGCTCTATCACAAGTCATATCTCAGTTCCTGATATGAATCCTTTTATATAACATTGGCTTAGGCTTTTTTAAGGAGCATCAGAAATTTTTACAGAGGATATTATTTGTGCAATGAAGAAATGCATTTAAACTGTTTTCATAAAGTTTTAAAAATCTATATAAAAAGATAATCCTAGAAAGAAGCATTTCTTTGCTTCTGTCTGAAAATACCATTTGGGTGTGACTGACCACTGATCCTCTGCCTTCCGGGATTCTCACACTAATCAGTCCAGCCAACACAACCGCATTTCAGTCACCGCTGCCCACTCAAGGGCCAAGGTGACAGGAGGTGGTGAGAGCTGTCCGGGACTTCTGTGGACGTGGGCCTGACCCTCATTCTAAGCAGCCAGGTCCAGGTCAACAAACAAGAACTCCCGAATAGTCCTTCCGTTTCTTGGGGATGCCACAAAGCAGAAGGGAAAAAAAACCCAAGTGGGTGTTTCACACCTCCAGGGCCTAGGCAGGAAACAGGAACCAGAAGCTCTCCTGGACCACACTGCTCCCAGCACCCTCTCCTCACCTTGCCTTTAAAGCAAAGGACCAGAGGCAATGGATGAGGAACCATGTCCAAGACCGTGATTCTTTCTACTTTCTCCAGAGGTCAGTCCCTTCTGTTGAGAATAGGACCCAAGCAAGCAGGCAAGGCCAAGCAGAGAAGGCTGCACTCCACAACTCTGTGCATGACCTAGTGGAAGTCCTTGGCCAGTTCTGCCTCTTAATGGCTTCTCTGCATAGCAGCCCCTGCCTGCCAGGAGCTCAGAGCTGACCGTGAGACTCAACAATGACACCAATCACAGAAAACTGTGGGGTACTGTGGGAAACAACACACAGAAAGGAACATGGCTTATTCCTAATTGAGGTAAGTCAAAACAAATATTACCCAGCAGCATGCTTGAAGTCTTCTGTCAAGAATACTGGAGCAGGGTCTACTACTCTGGAAGGTGTCGGAGAGAGAAAGGAAAGGGAAAAAAATGTTGAAGAGACGGTAGAGACAGGAAGAGGAAGATGAAACCCTTTCGCTGTCCTCTCTGGGCTAGGCTGACAGCGATGCTGCATGTCTCTCTTCATTAGTTGGGTGTCTACTCGAACCCTGTGATGGTTTTAGTCTTATTATCTTCAGCCCACCAAGAAGATAAGCACCTGCTGAGAGGCACGAGAGGTCCAGCCTCTTAACACCAGCTCTGCTTCCCCAAGAAAAAGCAACACTCTCCTGCAGTTGCCTTGTTAAAATGAGGGGCTGGAGATGAGGCATGTCAGTGAGCCTGGGCGAGCTGATAAATTCTCACCTGCATATATCAAGTATTAGGTATTATTTAGGTATTAGTTGACGTTTTCCTTAAATGTCTTTCAGCAAAGAAACCTGCTATCTCAAGGGCATTTTGCAGAGGATGCAAACCCCCAAGGGAGCAGTAGCATTACCTTCCTCATCGCTGTCACCAGTACCACCACCACCACCACCCCATCAGTAGTGATCCAGATATGGACCGCTCATTTCCACTGTGCCAAATGCCACTTTCAAGCATTTCCCTCATCATCCTTGCATGTGAATTACTGTTATCCTTTCTCGTTTACTGATACGCCCCTCAAGGAGAAATTAATCACCCAGGCTTATGACCAGGATTCAAGCCCACCTACTCAGTGAATTACTAGGTATAAATGACCCCTCATGAGGTACAGACAGTTCCTTTCTAGGTGCAAACAAAAGTGTACAACCCACACAGCAAACCATAGCCCCGGAGATTAACTGCCTTGCCCACTTTGGACCACAGTTCATCAATTATCTATCATTATTCTTGCCTGCTCTTTGAGAGTGCTAGAGGTCCTTATTTAACCTACCCCAAATGACTTTCTGAATTGCTCTCTCTGTCTTTCTGTCTGTCTCTGACTCTCTGTCTTTCTCTCTCTCTCTCTCTCTCTCTCTCTCTCTCTCTCTCTCTCTCTCTCTCTCTCTCTCTTTATCTCTATCTCTCTCCAAATTTTTCCATCTTGTAAAACTCCTGTATGAGGGAAACCTTGGAGTCCTGTTGACCCCCCCCCCCCCCCTTAACCTGGCCTTATCATAGGCTCGAACTGCTGTTGTGCCTCCCCAAACATGTGCCCACCCACCCCATGAGGTGCATGTACCCTATGCTTGAGGTGCCCGGGCCACCCTTCGCAGGCTAGCTGCCTAGGAAGACGACTCTAAGCTCAGTGACATCTTCAAAACCTGGACAGGTCGAACGAGAAGGAATGGAAATTCCTCTCACCACCCAAATGTAAAATGTGCCTTAAGCGAGGCTCCAACTCTCCATGCTTTGGCAACCACGCCTGAGCAAATGTGTTAACTGTCTCCTCTAAACGCCTGTCCTCAGAGTTGCTCCTCTTCTTGGTTACAGAACTGGGGAAAGCCTGAGCTGCGGGGAGGGGGGTGCGTGGGCGCGTTATGGCTTGTAGCTGGATGAAAGCCACCGGCACTTTCCAGCCCAGAGCAAAATGTACGAACAAAACGCGACCCAAATAGAGAACAGGGAAGGCAGTTCTGTGCCAATCTGAAATGAGAGGCACAACCAAGAGAATGAGTATGGTCACTAATTCCCTGCTGCACCCACTTTTGCTTGAAAGAGAAAAACGCAATCCAACTGATCATTCCTGTCCTTGCAAAGGTTGTTGGCTTTTTACTTATCTGAGAGAAAATATCAGAGGTTGCTCATGCTCTGGGCGCAGTCAAGTGGGGTATCCAGTTCTACCTCCATCCACCCTCACTTGCTCTGAGACCTGGGGCAACCTCCTTAGTGGAGTCTCTGTTTTCTCAACCTGAAAACCAGAATAGCAGCTTCTCCCTCACACAGCGGCCGAGGGCGGTCAATGAAATCATATGTGAAAAGTCCTTGGGAACTGTCAGTGTTTGAATACTTGCAAATACACCAGCCAAATGCAGAATTAAGGTCTAGAGAAACACAAAAGGTGTTTTAAAATGTGACATCACACCGGTGTATCCACAATTAAAAATGTTCACCAAGGAGCTGTGTTTTCGCGTCTCTTCAATATATGCCAATTACAAACATTTCAGGAGCAGAAGTGCAGGGCCGAGATGTGCGTGAAGATTTATTAATAATGAGCTTTAAAGAGTCACTGTTCATTCTAGAGGGAAAAAAAGAAAAACACACAAAACAACAGAAACCCCCAGTAGCAGGTGAACAATGAAATAAAAGCAAATACTTCCACATGGCAGACTATTGTTTATCTATGAAAATTATGTTTCTAGAGAACACTTAATGTCATGAGAAGATGCGCAACATAAAATGAAAAGTGGGACAAAAACAGGATATGAAGCTGTGTGTCTAGGTGGATTCCAATTTCTAGCCGGTAGCAGGCGCAGACCACGACAAGGAGAGGCACTGGATACTGATGTTATCAGCTGTCAGCCCTCGGGGTACAACCATGGGTGGTATTTGCTTTGCTTTTATACTTTGCTGCATTTTCTAAATAGCCTCAACTGAACATATATTATTTTAGAGTCACAGAAAAAGCATAATAAGAAATGAATGTGTGCCATATAGCATTTATAAGCAGCAGTGGTCTTATGGAAATAAGGCATCCACTAAGGTACTGCACTTCCCCAAAGGGGGTGGGGGTGATCGGAGAGAGGAACAATTCCTTGCATCTCATCACTGGACAAAACAGAGCCCCTGATTCCAATCCTTCAGTGGAAAAGCTCGGGAAAAAACAGGGTTCTTGAGAGGGTCAAAACCATGAACTGCTGGGGGTGGGGGCGATATTATCCATGGTGGTGGAAAATGGGCACTGGTGGAGGGATGGGTATCTGATCATTGTATAATTGAAACCAAAGCACAAAAAATTGTAAATCTACAACTGTACCTCATGGTGTTTCACTAATAAAAAAAAATTTAAAAAAATTAAAACAACAACAACAACAACAAAAAAAAAAACCATGAACTGCAAGTCTATTGTGTTGCTTCAAACACTGATCAGGAAAGAGGGAAAACCTTTCAGGATTATTCTAGAATATTAATCCTCAAGGCACAAGAGAAGTTTCTCAATAAGCTTATTGCTAAATAATAATAATAATAATAATTTTAATAGGGGCTACTCCCAGGAATGCTTAGTACTGGTGAAGTGTGCAATAGCATGAGGCAGATGGGTATAAAGCTTCACCCATCAGTGCACAGGGGCCCATGGTGCCAAGGATCAAACTCAGGCTTGTTAGGATTGTGTTCTACCACTTGAGCCATATCCCTGGCCCTGAAACAATTACTTTTATGTGACATACTTAAGAGACACACTCAGGGATTGCCTTGTTATTGTTTTATTATCACAATCCTGACTATAACATTATTCTGTAGTTCTGTAAGGTGTCCAAAATGTGAGGAGGACCTTAGGTTATTTTTAATTTAAATGATGAGATTCTGGAGTTCATCGCCAAAGAAAGAAAATATTAAACCCTCTCAGCAATGAGTTCCTTTTACAGTGTAAGACTGTATACTCACAACCTTTCTCTTCTAGAAAATTAAAAAAAAAAAAGGTTGAAAATAAAACGTCATCTTAGATTTTTTGTTTTTATCTCAAGCTGTCTAATATTTATGAAGGGGCAACATGAAAGAAGGCCCCAGTGTGAGTCTCCTCTTATCCCAGCAGCAGCACCACGTGATACCTGTGGGAGGACTAGTGAACGACTGAGGAGGTGTGAGATTAGAACCAGAATCACTGCCAGGGACCATGTGCCTTACAGTTCCCAAGCCCCTGAGCCCACTGGGCAAGGCTCCCCAGGCTGCCCACAACTACCGAGTGCCGACCAGCCCTTCTCATAGGACTCTGCAGGTGCTGCGCTCAGGGCGGGAACTTACTCCCAGGGAGGAGGGCAGTGCTCGCTGGATGAGGATGGAAAAGCAGGAACAACTGGGCAGCAGGGGCCTAGAATTCCAAGGAAGGGGAAGGGCAGGGACAGCAGTAGAAGGGGCCAATGTGCAAGATGATGCCCTGGGGATAACCATCTGTGCAGGTAACAGAAGGAGGTCTGAAGAAGGGGCGTAGGTGAGATGAGGACTTGAATGTTGAAACGGTTAGAGCAAGTGGGAAGGACAAGGTAAAAGGCATGGTGGAAATTTCCTGGCATCTTACTTTGGAATTACTGACATGACACAAAATGGTCATCTGAATCTAACTGATTCAGATTGACTGGTTATGTTTCCTGCTCCCTCCCTTCCTTCATTCCTCCCAGTTATCATATACTGAGCATGTCACACTGATAGTACTATATGTGGGGCAATGCTGAGGATTCCTGGGTGGAAAGAAAGTATCTTGCCTTTATGGAACATTGTCTTTCACCAGACTATTTTAAATGGTGACACAAAGAAGGCGTTCTTAAAGAAGTGCCTTTTCTCTGATCAGAAAGACCTGAGATTACCAGTGCTGGCAAGGTGTGGGTATAAGGGAGCCCTTAGGTACTGCAAGATATAAACTGGTGCAACAATGATGAAAAACATTGTGGTAGTTCCTCAAAAATTAAAACTAGAGGGGCTGGAAAGATAGTGCAGGGGTTAAGGGGCTTGTCTGGCACACAGCCAACTCTGATTCGATCCCCAGCATTGCATATGGTTCTCTGAGCACCACCAAGAGTGATCCTTGAGCACAGAGTCAGGAGAAATCCCTGAGCACCACTGGGTGTGACCCAACCACCCACCCTAATTAAAAACAGAACTACCAGATGATCTAGCAATTCCACTTCTGGGTATACATCTGATATATATATATATATGTATATATACATCTGATATATATGTGTATATATATGTGTGTATGTGTGTGTGTATATATATATATATATATATATATATATATATATATCTGGGCTGGAGAAATAGCACAGTGATAGGGCATTTGCCTTACAAGCGGCCAACATGGCCGACCCAAGTTCCATTCCTTCGCCCCTCTCGGAGAACCCGGCTAGCTACCGAGAGTATCTCACCCGCACGGCAGAGCCTGGCAAGCTACCCGTGACGTCTTCGATATGCCAAAAACAGTAACAACATGTCTCATGATGGAGACGTTACTGGGCCCACTCAAACAAATCGATGAACAACAGGAGGACCGTGACTGTGACCGTATATATATATCTGGGTATATATTTTGAATCCTCTCGGAGAGCCTGGCAAGCTACCGAGAGTATTCGATATGCCAAACACAGTAACAACAAAGTCTCCAATGGAGACGTTACTGGGCCCGCTCGAGCAAATCGACGATCAACGGGAGGGCCTTATATTTTGAATCACTGTCTATACCTCAATGATCACTGCAGCATTACTCATAATACCGAAACAGAAAAACAATTTACATGTTCATTGATGAAGGGGGCAAAGATGTGTGTGTGTGTGTGTGTGTGTGTGTGTATGTGTAATGGAAATCTGTCCAGCCATTGAATGTGACAATATGAATGGTCCTTGAGGGCATTATACTAAGTGAAAATCAGCCAGCTGAGAAGGAAAGATGCTGAGTGCTCTCACTTATATATGAGATTTTATAAAGTTGAACTCATAGAAATAAAATGGTGGTTGCCAGAGCTCCGGGTGCAGGCTGGGGGAAAGGGTTAAGATGTTTATCAAAGAATAACAATGTCTAGCTATAAGCTGAATGAGTTCTGGCGTCTAAAATACAGCACAATGACTATATTTAACAATGCTGTATTTTTGGTTTGGTTTCAGTTTTGGACCACATCTGCTTGTACTTAGGGTTTACTCTTGGCTCTGGGCTCAGAGCTCAGAGCTCCGGTGGGGCGTGGGGACCCTATGTGGTGCTGGGGAATTGAACCAGTCAGTCTGAATACAGGGCAAGTGCCTTAACCACTGAACTATATTTCCAGTTCTCCAAAGAAGTATTTTTTTTTAAATCTAAGATATGAAGGAGGAAAGAAAGGATGGGAGGGTTTAAGGTAAGAGCACCTGATTGTGGGAAGCAAGGCTCGTTCAAGAAAATGAAGATAGGCGCATATGCTGCCCGAAACCATGTGCTGCTTGTGCCCACGTGGCTGAGCACATGTGGCGCCCGAGCACATGTGGCGCCTATATCTCCCCTCTTGAGATGTGTATTTTCATGCTTCCACGTCTAAATGCTATAGGATGTGTGTAGGGACTCTCTCCGCCCTTGGAGAAGCCTGGGCTCTCTCTTTAGTGCATTACTCACTCTCTCTCTCTCTCTCTCTCTCTCTCTCTCTCTCACTCACTCTCTTCCCCTCCACACTTTAAAAATCCTCCAAATAAAATCTATTTATTTAAAAAAAATAGAAAAAGAAAATGAAGACAGACCAGGGTCCTAGGAGGTAAGTTCCCCTAGAGCAGTGGGGCTTCCTTTTAAAGGCAATGGAAAGTTTTGATATTGGGAACTGTTTTTCTCAGTTCTCTCAAAAATGGTTCTTGATGGGTACCAGCTTGGATGC
This sequence comes from Sorex fumeus, assembly GCF_029834395.1. Classification (NCBI taxonomy): domain Eukaryota; kingdom Metazoa; phylum Chordata; class Mammalia; order Eulipotyphla; family Soricidae; genus Sorex; species Sorex fumeus. The sequence continues at coordinate 45,809,802 of NW_026606129.1, read as the reverse complement.
ACAGGTGAATGAGTAATTCATTTCATGACAGATGCGTTAAAGAAACTAAGAAAAGCTGGAACAGACTGTGTTTTAGCAAACCCCTTTGGTTTTACTGTGTGGCAACTCCACCCTTCATTCCAGGGGATCTAGGGCACTATCTGCTAAACACAAAGTTTCACTATCTGTTTTGGTGAACACAGAGGAAGCAGAGGAGTTTAATACACTCAGGCTGCAATCCCACCTCTACCACTTGTAAGCCCCAGCACCCAGGGCACACTTCTCAGCTCCCTCACTAATTTTCAGTCCTCCCAACAATCCTTACGGGTTGCTTGCCATCAAAAACTTGGCATATGCATTCTTCTGTTGACTACGCATCTATCGAGATTACAACCAAGTATGTGCAAAAGAGCTTGTTCAGGTCATGTGAGATGAACTACACTCCAGTCTTCCACAATGGTTGAGAAGTCAATTAATATCATTCCTGGGTTCTTCTTGGTTATCCTAGCTGCAGTTTCTTGGAAGTTAAAACATCTTAGGCTTCTTCCTCAAGGATTATTGGTAACCTTAAAGTTTTCTCTGCATTCTGATGGAGGAGACGTGAGGAGGTTTCCAACTCTGAAAGCAGCAGTGGATGGCCCAGACCAGGAGTCTCAGGGCTATCTAGGAAGCAACTTAGGAAGATACTGTTTCACATCCAGGGACAGTGCTGGTAGACAAGTTCTAAGGCTTGTATTATCTCATAAGAAATATTTTTGGAAATAATGGCAGATATGTTTATTACTTCTTAGGGGGGGAGAGTGAGAGCCACACCCAGCAGTGGTCAGGCTTTACTCCTGGCTCTGTTCTCAGCGATCACTCCTGGCAGGGTTCAGGGGACCATATGTAGTCCCCAGGGATCAAACTGTGTACAAGGCAAGCACCCCACCTGCTATTAATATATCTCTAGTCCAAAATCAATACTATCTTAAGGGTGATCTGAAAAAACAGTCAAAATCAGACATTCTTTTCTTCACGAACCAAATCACAATGCATCAAAGTCTACCCTGGGTCAAAAGGGACAGGAAAACATGCGTGTATTATTTTCAATAGGTGTTCAATACATGTCGGTTAAGTGAGTTAACCCTAGAAGGCCTTGCCTGGGCCTCTGATACAGAACAATGAAGACTGAAAATGGGCTTTTCCTGGGAACAGAATACTTTGCTACACTCTGGGATCTGTGGGCCAGGCCAACCTCTTGGCTGGAGAGTACAAACTCCTTTCCCAGAGGTTGAGAGTTAGATCCACCGATTTGGTAAGTCTTCCTCTTCTCACTTCATGGTTCCCAGGGTCTTTCCCCACACACTCTTTCAGTTCCTGTCAGCAATTTAGTGAAATAAATGTTATTACTCTCTTCTGAGGCATGTGGAAAGTGAAGTTAAGAGAAGTACCCCAATGAGATTGCTACAGTAACTTGTTAAGATGCAGAATTCCAAGACTCAGCCTCAAATCCACCGAATCAGAACCTCAGGTTTGAGGTATTCAGATCCCTTTTCCAGAAATCTGAACGATCCTTTAGTACTTTGGGTGGTGGTGTCAGGGGTGGAGGGCTACCAAGCAGTGCTCAGGGGGCCACTTGTAGTGATACTTGCCAATGGGGTCAGGCAGCTAAATGCAGGATCTGGATGAGGTGGTGCTGCTTAGGCCCGGTGTTGCAGCAGGAAGAAGGGGCGGGGAGTACATGTGGGGTCAGGAATCAAACTTGGGGTCTTGCCCATGCAGGTATATTCCCTTGACCCATGAGTTACAGCCCCAGCCCTTAGTTATTTTAAATAATCATCTTTACTTCAGTAACACTTCGGTGTCCCTGAGTGATCACAGTGCTGGGAAGTTCATCTGATTCTCTGTCCATACGTCTCTGTATATCCTAGCACCCTTTTCTGGACCGATCATAAACTACCCTTCTCTGGTAACTGGATTGGGACCAAATTTAAACTGCTGTGCTGGCAACTGAGTTAGCAGATGTGTATTCATGGAGTTCGTGTGAGGCACCTACAGCCAGATTGCTTTATTTCTTCCATTCCACTGCAAATTTGTGTGGTATTTACTTCATTCACATTATTCTGATGTTGTTATGCATCTTAAAATCAATAACCAAGAGGAACCAATGGATTTTTAGAGTGGTATTGTGCACAAATCAAATGGAAAAAGACAAGAAAGTCAACCACGTCACATGCAAAGTGCCTTCCAGTTGAAGGCACAGGGAATAATGAAGAAAGCATTTGAATCAATTATGTATGGCCCAATTATGTAAGGCTGCATAACAGTTGCTCTATATGTTTACACTGTCTTACGTTCTTGGTAACTTTACACTTCTAATCTGATGGCCAGTTAATAATTTCACCTTTCCAATTCCTGCTGCTTCTTATTTGTAGGTTTTTAGAGATAAGCAAAAGATGGTTTGCAAAAAAAAAAAAAACAACCAAATGAGGCTGAAAAATGCAAATATCTGACATAGCTCTCCCATGGGGCTTGAAAACACAGGGACATTTCCAAATATAAGATAGATGATAAAATAACATTTTAAAAAAAAACCCTAGAACTATAAAATCTAGAAAAAAAAATATGGCGCTGGCCTGATCTGCAAAAGCTCTTTCATCTACATGCATATTTTCACTGAGTAAGATGGTGAGGGTTTTACCTCCTAGCTGTCAACAAAAACATACAGTGTTGTGAATGACACACGGGCCTGGCAGAAGAAATTGGGGGATAAGATTTGCCTTTGAAAAACACAACTAGATGTGTTTTAATAAGAAAAACCATGAATGCAAGATCTTTAAGGACAGGAATGAAAGGAAAAAACATGAAAGGAAAAAAAGCTCAGAAAATAGTGAACTGGGGGCTGGAGCAATAGCACAGCAGGTAGGGCGTTTGCCTTGCACATGGCTGACCCAGGTTCAATTCCCAGCATCCCATATGGTCCCCCGAGTACCGCCAGGAGTAATTCCTGAGTGCAAAGCCAGGAGTAACCCCTGAGCATTGCCGGGTGTGACCCAAAAAGCAAAAAAAAAAAAAAAGAGTAGTGAACAGAGCTGGAGCAATAGTGAAGCAGTTAGGGCACTTGCCTTGCAGGAGGCCAAACTGGATTTGGCCTCCAGAATCTCATATGGTCCCCTGAACCCTTGCCAGGAGTGATCCCTGAGTGTAAGCCAGAAGTAAGCCCTGAGCACCACCGGGAACGGCCCAAAAATGAAGGAAGGAAGGAAGGAAGGAAGGAAGGAAGGAAGGAAGGAAGGGAGGGAGGGAGGAAGGGAGGAAGGGAGGAAGGGAGGGCGGGCGGGCAAACAAAGAAAAAAGAAAGAGCAAGAGAAAGAGAGAAAGAACAAAAGAAAAAAGAAAGAAAAAAGCAAAAAAAAGGAAAAGAAAGGAGGAAAGAAAGAAGAACAAAGGAAGGAAGGAAGGAAGGAAGGAAGGAAGGAAGGAAGGAAGGAAGGAAGGAAAGAAGGCCAGCCAACAAACAGGCTACCACTGGGTCATGGACCAGTTAGTTCTGGAGGATTTGCAGAGACCCTGGTGGAAAAGGTGGAAAGCTATGGATGGGGACTCTTATTTGAGAACGATTAAAAAAAAAAAAAGTCCACTCTGGTTCCCTGTGCTCAATAGCCACTCTAGTTCTATTTCTCACAGTTTGAGGACAAAGATTTGAAGATTCATTTTTCAAAGCGCAACTGGGTTTTGCATATAAAATCCAAAGTAGTAAGAGTGACAAAGACGATTTATTCCAGGCCTATTCAAAGGTTCAGATTCTTCCCACGGGAAGATAAGACAAGAAAAGCAGCCTACTTTTCCACCTCAATTCCGCCTCAGGGTGGATGGCTGCAGTGTGTAAATATCATCCACCGCCTAGAACTTAGAGCCACATCTGAAATTGCTCTGCGCTTCCACACACTCCTGCCTGCGTGTGTGGACAGGAAGTGCTGTCTCCGTCAAGCTGAGTGCATGGAGGGAATCTGCAGGTGCGATCCTTGCCAACGATGCAAAAGTGGGCACCCCCAAGGGCGCCATCTGTCAAAGTCACCCGCTCCTGTGTGCTTACCCATTACGGGGTGTGCCCGGGGAAAGGAGACAGCTTTTGCAACTTCGAAAATCTAACAGGCAGTCTCTGCAATTCTGGGTGGGCGACACTCTCAGCATAAAATCCAGCATCACCTCTCATAAAGAAACATGCGGCAAGCCTCCAACCGCGCAGATGCTGAGTGGGAAGGGGAAAGTTAGGTGTTCTGGGTTTCCCCTTCATGGGTGCGGGAGGTGAGCCTGACTACCCAGAGAGGATGGACTGCCTACGGGGGATCAGGGTGACCCAGAGTGTGGGAGTCTGCCCCCACAGGCAGCAGGGAAGGGGCTCTGGAAGTACTCCCGAGACCGTGCATACAGCAACAGGGAATGACTCCTGGTCTTGCTGGCCAAATCCGTGTACAGTTGGCGACTGGACCAGGCAGTAACTCCCCAAGCCAAAGCCAAGGCACTGCAGATGGGCAGTATTTGAGCTTTCTGCTCCATGAGCAGAAGCAGCACCTCTTTGCCAGCTGGGCGGAGGACTGTGGGATGAGAGTGGCCAGTGCCTAGGGTTCTGGAGTGAAAGGAAATTCATAGCAGGCACAGGTAGGGCTGTGGGCGGGTATTTGGGCCAGGCGGTAGCAGTTCCAGCCTTTGGGACTCCTTGTGAGGTAAGAGAAGGTGAAAGGCATTTCCTCCATCCTAAGGGACTTAGAGGCGGCCATTTTCCTCCATCCGAAGAGACGGCCCTTCCTTGGATCTGCTTCACCCCACTTCCCGGTTCACCTCCTAGCAACTACCATAAATAGGGCCCTCACACCTGACACCTTTCAGGAGCTTCCTGGGTCAAGAGAGGTGTTCTTGGCACATTGCAAACACTATCTCATTTAATTCTTAGAATAACCTTGGGGGCCGGCACTGTGATGTCAGCGCAGGAACCACAGGGCTGCAGGGGACCCTGGCATTTGCCCCGTCCCCAGGACTGCCAGGGAAGTTCCAACCACTTGCACTGACTTGAGCAGTGACCACAGAGGCAGAATCCCAAGGAAGGTGAGTGAGTCCACCAGCTTCTCCGAATTCAAGGGCTTTACGGGGGCTCCTACTTGCCCCTTTATAAAGAACATGGCTGGCATCAGGGCTACATGGTGGTCTGCCAGCCCCACTCAGGGCCCATGCCACTGAGAGACTTGAGAATTCAGGGAGGGTGAGAGAGAGAGAATTCAGGGACTTAGCAGGATGTGGATGGGCTGGCAAAAGTCAATGGCAGCAGGAGAAATGGGAGAGTGTGACTGTGTGGGGAGGGACAGAGCCAGTCCTGGGTGGGGTACACTGCTACTGCCTGCTGTGCGCCCCCAAGTCAGGGCCTCTGTGTCACTGTGTCCCTGTCTCATGCTCACGGCAACCACCACCCAGGGCTGCCACAAGGATTCACCATTTGAGACTCTCAGCAGTCGTTCCTGTTTACTCTTTCCAAATCCACCACATAACACAACTTACAGGAGGAGGTTTACTTAAAACAAACAAACAAAAAACCTCAATCTAATTTCTGATAATTCCATTTACCTTTTTTCGTGATGAGCAATATGAAGTAAGTTTAGTCATGCCTGCAAAGGAGACATGTTTGTGGGGAGAGGGGTGGTGAGTGGGAAACTGGGGGAAACAGGGCGGGGGGGGAGGAGGTCGTGCTGACGGTGGGACTGGTGTTGGAACACTGAATGCCAGAAACAACTGTCTTTGAACAACTTTATAAATCAACTTTTAAAACTTATCGCAAGACCCGCTGCACTGTCAGAAGCTAAGTCCCCTCTACGAGCACAGCTGGCGACAAGGCATTGCAGGTAGCTAGCTCGGCAGTGGGGACAGGGAGCAGGTGGCAGGGCAACAAACATAGTAACCTGTCTGGGCAGTTCCAGAAGCTCAAGAAGCAAATGGAGGTCTGCGGTGGAGCCAGAGTCGAGGGAGCACTGGAGAAGGCAGTGCCCTGGGCAGCCTCCCACCATGCCCTGCCGGCTGTGCCTGCACTGGCAGTGACACCCCCAAGGTGTCTCCTTCCGTCCCCACACGGCTCTTGCCATATGCCAGGGAGGCACAGCAGAGATCACTGAGGAACAAGCCAGACTGGCACCATCCTTCACTGGCATGAAGGAATAAGCAGAAGCAAGTCAGGAAGTTTTAGAAAGGGATCAAGTACTTGGAAGAAAATGAAATGGGTTAATGGGGTGAGCAGGGGATAACTTCCTCCAGACATAAGGATGGAGACAGCCTCTACTAGGGGGTGAAGTCTGAAGGACAAGGGCTACAAGGGGCTGCTGCAAAGACCCTCTCGACCCTGCAGGACCTGAGAATCCTAGGAACTGGGCACAGGGACGGGGTTTGGTGGGGAGGGCGGTGGCAGGGCAGCAGATACAGGCTGGGTCCTGGAGGATCTCAGAGCAGGCCGAGGTAAAGAGGTTGGTTTATTCTGGGCGCTCCAAAGAAGCTGTGGGACACTTGCAGGCAGGGGAATTACATGATCTGGTTGCTTGTACAAAAGTAGAGCAAGATTAGAAAGAGGAAAATGAGGAACCGCTCTTTTTATAGGTCAGAAATGGCCGAAAAACCAACAACTTCATGAGGTTCAACCTGATTCCTATCCCGTGAGACTGTCATTGAGAAAGAGATGAGATTGGAATAGGATTATAAACCTTCGGCTATGGTCATAATCTCTTCAGAGAGAGCCCTGGGAGAAGCCTCCTGAACCAGGAGGCACCTGTGCAGGTGAGGGGGGCTCCCCATTCTCCCCCATCCCCTTACTATTCCCTCTACCCCATAGGAAATGATTTCTCAGCTCATTTCCCCTTGAACAGCTTCCTCAGTGTTAGGTTACTCATGTTCTATCAACACATAGCAAATTCCCCACCCAAGTCTCTGACATTGCTCTTATCTGCTTAATCGGAGACACTAGCAGGGAAGAAGAGCCACTGCAACCGTTTCCTTCTCCTGTTTCTCCTACTGCCGCTTGCTAGCTTGGAGGAAGAAGTATTCTGTGCTGGAAGTGACCGTGGCATCTGAGCAGCACTGCTTTGGACAGCGAATACCTGCCTCCGTGTGCACCATGATGGGTCCCTGTCTCAAAAATCCTGTGCTGCAGGAGTTCAGACCGGTATACTGCCAAGCCCGATTTTGTATCTGGACTTGGGTTACACACATGCCTGATTTTCTGCCATCAGCATTTTCCTTAGGTGCACATGACACTGGTTTCCACAATGATGTGATGGGACACTTCAAAATATGTGTGATAATATGTAACAAAACTGTACCTTTGGGTTGTGCGGCTGTATCTTGGGTCCAGTATTTGCCATGTGTGTTTGGATTTTTCATAACTTTCTTCCTTCTCTTAGCTTCAGAAAACCACAACTTCCTTAGTAATTAACCAATACCTCAATACCATCAGACACTTCAATGTTCACATCGTTAACCCTGAAATACAGAGGGGAAACTCTTGTGTGAGGACTCAGTCACCTGGATTACCATTCTGGAGGAATCCTTGAGTTAAACCGAAACTTCAATGTAAATCAAATTTCACATGAATCATTACCAGCCAATAGGGCACAGCACAAATTTGAAGACAGGGCCAGAATCTTTTTCTCTTTGAATCTATTAGAAACTAGTTACTGAAAGCCTTGAGGGCTGCCCATAGTCATTCTTAGTTTATTTTTACGAAGATACAATGGCTGTGTTAACATTGGCCAAATCATTGAGAGGAACAAAATAGGCCACCGACCTGAAATAAAGAGCTTAAAATATGTAAATTACATAAAGACAAAACCACTAAGGTATTTTACTGTCTCCTTGGAACTAGGTTCTACAAAACAATCTCAGATCAAGTCCTTTTCAAGTTCACAGAAAGTGTAGTTCCTTGGGGGAGGAGGAATTACTATGACCCCAAAATGATAATGATAAAGTGAGCCTAAAGACAGCTTGACAAAAAGGAAGCTAGAAGTCAAACATTGGTCACTGGAGGCCTCGATACCCTGGAGAAGGGCTACCCCACTCCGTCTCCTTGCTCTGGGGATTAGAGACAGACATCCTTGTGGGCAAATGGAATGCCCCCGAGCCTGAGGCCACCACAATAGTCACTCCAAAATTCCATCCCACTATTAGCCACATTTGAAACTACAGAAGACTATAAAGGACAGAGAAGACAATGCTGGTAAACATTTGCACAAATAATCTTGAATACATCCGAGAAATGTCCTACCGACCATCATGGTTGAGAAAACAAAGCAAATCAACAGTATCTTCCCTGGTTCTGGATTCAAACACATTAAACCATGATACAAAATCATTCTGCCTAGGTACTAACATTTATATTTCAACAATTTATCAAAATGACTACATTAGCGAATATATATATCAATGAAATATATATATATATATATATATATATATATACACCTCCATGAATTACATCAAATAGGATATTTGCCTTGGCAGAGCGATAGCACAACGGGTAGGGCGTTTGCCTTGCATGCGGCCGACCTAGGTTCGATTCCTCTGTTCCTCTCAGAGAGCCCGGCAAGCTACCGAGAGTATCCCGCCTGCACAGCAAAGCCTGGCAAGCTACCTGTGGCATATTTGACATGCTAAAAACAGTAACAATAAGTCTCACAATGGAGACGTTACTGGTACCCACTCGAGCAAATTGATGAACAATGGAGGACAGTGCTACAGACAGTGCTACAGGATACTGGTCTCAAATATTTCTGCTACTGAGTGATAATCCACTTGCAATTTCTTCTTAGGACAGAATCCTAAACAATTACTCAAACTAATAAATAAAAACTCTTTTGAATGACAATGAATTTCTGGTAAATAAATTTCCTAGGTTAACGCGCGCGCACACACACACACACACACACACACACACACACACAACTAGAAGGGCAATAGAGTGGAGTTTAAAAAAAATTCTTCAAAGCCTTGGAAAAGAATTTAAGGAGGTTTGCATAAATACACATATGTAGAGATGACTAATGAATTTGAACTTGCGTGTATCAATTTTGGAGGAGCGTGATGAACTCAGATCATCAGTAAAAACAATATACACCATAAATCCTCCCTGTGGACTTAGTGCCACCTCTGCCTAGAATAAACAGAAAGCCACAAAGAGATAGTGGCATTTAAGGGGTCAGGGAGGGGCTTTCACTGCCTGCTCACCTGGATACCCAGCTCACAAGAGACAATCCTCAGTGGCTCAGAGGGAGTCAGGCCGGCTCCCTTCAAATCTGTCTTTCCTCACATTCTCTGTGCTAAGTTTCTGCTCTACCTAAGACCTCCAAAAGAGCCATGTACTGCTTACTCCGCTAAACGTATTATCACTGTGCTAAGTGGTTGCACATTCATGCCGTGTCCCTTGCCTTGGCGCTGCAGCTCAGACACCGTGAATGTGTGTCCTGAGAACAGGCACAAAGATATACCAAACACGCCCCGTGTCCACATGCCAGATTCTTCCCCTTTCGCCCAACCAGCCCAACCCAACTGCTCTCTGCTGGCGCTTGTGCCAACGCGGCCTCGCGTGGTTGTCAGAATATCAATTCTGTGATTATTTTCAGCAGACAATAAAAGGCATTCCCCAAACTCTATAGTAAATATATAAAATAAAAATAACATATTGCTTAGCAAGCATTCTGCCTTCCTTTTTTAAGGAAACCCCTCCAATATGAATCTGATGCTGCCGGGATAAGCTTCTTCAAGAACTGAAGTGAAAAGAAAAGCTTTTCTGGCCCCCTTTCATGATTACTTAGAAGATATTGATCTGGGGTGATTTCTCTCATCCTTCTCAGGCAGACACTTCATTATTCTCTCCCTGATAGCTATGTCGTTTCTACACATGGATTAAATAATATATCCCTATATGCACAATGTATTCATCTGTTTTAGGCATTATACAAATTATCAGTATATTGAATTTTATTAGTGATATAAGCATACAAAAATGGACAAACAGCTTATATAAAGCCCAAAAAATGTGCCTATGCTTTGGTTATTCATGAGTACATGATCCTTAACCCTTAAAAATATAATAAATACATCCTTTTCCCAGAGTTCAAAATCAGAGCAATATTTTGTGTGGTGAAATTTCTATTGTTAGATCAGATACTTCCGCAAAGGAAACTTATAATTATTTTGCCATTAACCATAAAAACATTTCTTTTGTTAGAAGCACATTTTGCATTGATTCAAACTGTTTGAGTTACACAATCTTTTAAAGTACTGAATCTGAACACTGGTCTAGCAGGATCTGTAAAGACCTTTGTGCTAAGTGTTCACCAGTTTAAAAATATTTTTTAAAAACAATTTAGATAACAGGGGCGAAGGGTTTCAAATGCACATACCTACCCATAGGTTGTTAGTTCCTGTATAACAGAATAACCCCCCTAACTTAGTGACACAATCTAGGTCAAGTTTAGAAGCATAACAGAGTTCCTAGAAAACATAACCTATCCCTGGGGACAATTTATTTTTTCAAACTCTGGATTGTGGATCAGGATGAGAGGCGGATGCACAGAGAGATGAAAACCAACTTTGAGTAATAAAATCAGGACATAGGAAATACAGTCGAGGCCATTTCTCCCTGCAGTTTCCTTTGTAATGAGATGCATCACTTATTTCCATGTACCTGGGTGGGAAGGTTCAGCTCGCCAGCAGAACAGCAAAGGCTTACAACATACCACACAATCCAATCTTCACCACACACCCCAGAAGTAGTTACTTATCCAGTGCTTTAAAAATAAACAAAATAAAATAAAACCTGCCTGCTTTACTCTAGAAACGCTACCATGCAATTCAGCAGCGCAGCCTCTGGAAAACATCCCTGCCATTCCTAGCTGGCTTTCCAGAAAACAACAAAAGTCGATGGTCACTAAGTATCGGCAGAGGCAGAGGCTGAGGGAGGCGGGACCACCACCTTTGTCTTTCCAGCCTAGCAATGAGCGTGCACGGGACGTGCGGGCGGTGCGGAGAATGCAGGATCGCCTAATTACTGCCGGGAGACACACTTGATACATTCATCTATAAATCAGCCCGGAACGCGCGAGCGGGCGGCGGGTTCCTAGACGAAATAAATATGCATGGGCCCCACCTCCGAGGACAGCTTCTGCGGCGGGGCAGGGGCACACAGCCCAGAGGACTGGTCCTGCCTGGGAGGCTGGCAGCCAGGTCCCGGGAGAAATGACATGCAACTCACCAGGCGGAGCAAATGCCCCCCCCAACCCCCCCCCCCCAAGACGGCTGGGGGAGGGGGCACGTTCCCTGCAGGGGGGCTCTGGTGAGTGTGAGCACGACCCTTACCTTGGGGCAGGGGAGGAGCAGGCTGGCAGCAGCTTTCTGCGTGCGCAGGGGCGGCCCCCGGCATCCCTCACCAGAGACCAGTGACTCTGCCACTTACTCCATCGGCAGCGACGGCGTTAATAACAGAGGCGAATGGCTCCGTGAGATCGAGGCGAAACCTTTCTTTTTTGTCAGATGGAAATTCCAAGTTTAAAAAAAAAAAATCCCCCCCGCCCCCCTTCGCAGCAGCAGTGGGTTCCGGGTTCCGCGCGCGGCGCGCTCAGTGTATGCCAGTCCGCACCCCGCCCCCAGCCGCCTGCACACTCCTTGCCAACCCCCAACTTGCTGCAGCGGGGGCCAAAAATCAATCCCAAGCCGGAGCGATGGGGCAGGCGTGCAGGCAGACAAAGACTCACTCCAGGCAGGGCCCGAGTCTGGCTTTGCTGTGCACGCTTGTAACCTGCGAGTGTTTTTGCAGAAAGGAGGTCCAGACTATCGTTGTTTCTCCAGAGCATTCTCTTAGGACATCCTGGAACAAGAAAAGTCCCAAACACGGCCCCAGGATTCTCTACTCACCCCTTTGTGCCAGAGCAGAACATACTGGTCCCCTTGCTGCAGGAACCCAGGTTCTTTCCTTATATGCACAACCCCTACCCCCCAATATCACCTCATCCCACAAGACTTATCTCAGTTATGCACAGATGGGCTTTCAAAGGTCCCTTGGCTTTGAGGATGAAGGCATGAGGGAGGGAAAGCAGAGAGGGAGGAAAGAAGGAAGGGGGGAGGGAGGAAAAGAAGGGAAGGGAAGGAAGAGAAAGAGAAGGGAAGGAAGAGAGAGGGGAGGGAAGGAAGAGAGAAGGAAGCGAGGAGAAGGAAAGGAGGGGAAGGAAGAGAGAAAAGAAGGAAGCAAGGCAGGGGATGGACGGGCAGGAGAGACTAAGTAGGGAGGAAGTAGGTTGAACCCATTTGAGGTGCCAAAGGTAATATCAATTCTCTATTGTGGCTTTTAGTTCTAAGACAAAGTTGTTTTGTTAAATGGGTGGGTAAAATTTATTTTAGACTTGGATCAGATTTGGTCTGAACACTCCACAGCAGGAAAAATATAGAATGGTGCTTGCTGTATGGGGCTCCTTGGCTGGGCTTCTCTACCATCCTGTAGCTAGTACTTGCTGTAAAAGGATGTAGCTCATCTCAATTAATAATGCACTGATTTTGAAATTTGTGTGCTTGGGGAATTGTTGATTTCTGATTTTGACAGTCAAGATTCACATTGTGTGTGTGTGTGTGTGTGTGTGTGTGTGTGTTAGGAGGGTAATGGGGGCATCTAAAGGGCCTTTGTTGGGGCTGGAGCGTTTGCCTTGCACACGGCCGGCCCAGATTCGATCACCAGCATCCCATAAGATCCCTCGAGCACCGCCAGGAGTAATTCCTGAGTGCAGAGCCAGGAGTAACCCCTGAGCATTCCTGGGTATGACCCAAAAAGCAAAAAAATAAAAAAAAAAATAAAGGGCCTTTGTTTCCTCAATGTCTTCTAGTTCTTAGTCCAGAAATGTTAAAGGACCTCTGTAATCAATACATAATCATATTAAACATGCCTGTTGTGCATTTTAATTATTTTAATTAAGTTACCTATGTCTTAGGATTCATTCATGACTATGTGTTATTCTCAAAAGTAATAAGACTCCTTTACTACAAATACTTTATTTCAATAAATCAGATTGGCCTTCTCACCACGATTCTCAATCAATTGTGAGAATTAATGACATAATAACTACAGATATTCTAACTGATGATACAAGAGAAAAAAAATGGGAATTTCATTAAAACCTCGGACTCATTCTTCTAGTTTTTTAGTCTTTTTGCTCTTTATCCTTAAGCACCCCACCAAAGGTGAGGTTAAAATATAATACATTTCAGAATAATGAATATTTATAGAGGTAAACATGTATTCATGTATTTCCCGACAACCAATTTTTCTTTTTTTCTTAATTGATTTTTAATGACCAGCTACAAAAGTTTGACCATAAGCTATTAGTAACTACAGGGCCTACTTTATGAGAAATGGGATCTGTCTGCACAATCCAGAGCCCTACAAATCCCAGAAAACTCAGGAGAATATGATTTCTAAAATGAATCAACACACCTGACAACTTTGAGTCCTGAGGGGAGGCAAGGCTCGTGGAGAGAGGAAGGTGAGTTGTGAAGCACCTTCTCATATGCAGATAAAGAATGGAAGCAGTTGTTTTCCAGGTTTTACCAAAAGAAGAAAAGATGAAGTCTTTCAAGACAAATGCAGGCAACTGGCTTTGTTGCTGTTTCTCCCTCCTTCCCTCCCTCCCTCTCTCCCTCCCTCCCTCTCTCCCTCCCTTCCCCCCACCCCCTTTTTTCTCTCTCTGCTGCGGTAGAGAAAGGCGGCAGGAAGCCTGTAGTAGCAATGGAATCACAGGCACAGGGCTTGGTTATATTAGCAGAATCAGGACAGAACTAGGGTGATGCCTTCGCTCTCCAGCTCTCTAATTATTTACCCAGATCAAGCCTGACTGCTGGAAAATCAGCTCTCTCCAGGAGGTAAACCGAGCTGAAAGGTTCTTTTCACTGAGAAATGATGGGCTGGTGGCTGGCATCCAACCTGCAGGCCAGTGCGCCCTTGTGGGCAGTGTCAAGAAATAAATACCCAGGAGCACACCATTTTCCTCCTCCATTCCCAAGAAAGTATGGGTCCGCTTAAGAAAATTAGGTAAGAAGTGCCTATCTGTGGTGCAGAAAACACACAATGATTGACTCCCGAGAAGACACTCTACTTAACATTAATTTTGTGAAACAAGGAAGGGAATCGTGCTGAGATTGTTGGTATTTGATAGCTGCTGGTCCCTTTAAAGTCCCTATATGCAGACAAAGCAGATTGCTTCATTGTTCTCACTTACTGGTGCTGTTTTCTCCTGCAGGTCTCCTGAAAACAGTGTTCAGAAGGCAACATTTATGTTCTAATTTGCTTGGCTCCTCTGAAAGCACAGAAAGCCCTTGGTCAGCTCACAAGATCCCCCCAAGCTTTGGGATACTCACTTGAATGCACAGAACTCCACCCCCACCCCCCAAAAGGTTGAAAAAAATCTATTTGAACTAATCCATGTTATTTATTTTATCTTTATCTCAAAGCTTTGTTCAAAACATGCCTTCATGTAAATGCTTTACCACTTGCTTATTCGCTTTCCAAGGACTGCAAAACTATTGTCACACATACAATTTTTTAACTGATCAGGCCCACTACGGGGACAAATCACCTTCTTCAGATTCCTTTATTTTTCACCACTCAGACGAACATGGCTGCCAGCGAGATCTGTGGGGAGTGTGGACTAACTGAGAGCCAGACACTGGCATTCCACCACTCACCTACCCCCTCGAAAGGCACCACCATGGCTCAGCCAACAAAGATGCCAAAGATTTGGGGAGACAGTCTATGTATTTTTGACTGGCATTTCAAATTCAAGCTGCATTTAGTCTGACATTAAAATCAATTTGTATTTTCCACATATACAGCCGCCTCTTAATAGCACATTTGAGGATTCTTTTGCCTGCTTCCCAGTCAAGACTGAAATTCGAAATCTGCCGTGGCTGATTAGCTTGCTAATTTTTAAAAGCTCATTTCCCTTTTTAAAAATCCCTCTCTTTGGGGGAAACTGACATCCTAACTCAGAGCTTGCGAAGAGGTGGCATTTTTCTTCCTGTGTTCAAGATCTAAGAGAAACTACTTCCTTCAGTTTCTGCAGGGATTTCTCCAGTCTTCCTCACATTTTCCACATGCACCATTTGCATCTGTATTCGAGCTTCCGTGTTCCAGAGACGGGACTCAATGCATTCATTTTTCAGAAAGTTATGAGAACGGCTTTGCTAATAGCCTGCCTCAAGCTCGTACTCTTGACTCTGTGGCAGCACATGAAGTATTCCACAGAGCAATGCATTAAAAGAATTTTCAAGAGGCGATTAATTTCACCAGGTGGGAAAATAGGGTCCTTCTTATTTCCTGCATAAAAATTACTGCCTCTGGTGTCTTGTGATACAATTTAAAAATAGAAAAATCATTCTAGAGGAGGAAAGTGGAATAAGATCTCACTCTTCTTCAAATCATTTAATAGGGGGAGAGGGATTAGGCTCATCCTGTATCATTCATCACAAGTGTAAATAATAACTCTAAACAATTTTCACCTTGGCATTTAATAATATTTTTCGAAGGAATGTAGAGGAATTCCCTCTAATCCTCAAGGGAAACAAAAACCTCATAATTCTCCCAACCATCTCACTGAATATTGACTAAGTATTTAAATACAGTGCTTGCTATCTTCTATAGAAAAATGTTTGTTGAAATGACTAGAGTTACACACAAAGAAGATCTTTTTCAAAAATAAAATCTTAGGGTACTGAGGATAGCCACCTTGCTTAAAAAAGGCTTGCAACAACTTCAACATTTTGAGTTTGGGGGGCAGGTATTGGGGAAGTCTCAAATACATTTGACCCTAATTAGACTAAAATCGCAGTTTGTACACTGCACTGCAAACCAGGTTCCAGTTTTTCTTCTTGGGGCTTGTTCATGATCCCAGAGCTAGACTTTCCCTCTTTTACATCCAACACTATCAGGTATATAGTTACTGGAAATGAAGGACTGAGGCAGGAGCAGCCCAGCCTGAAGAAAAGCCAGTTGAATTTCTTTATGGCCAAGTGATGCAGGATCAAAAGGAGACAGGCATTGGGGTGGGAGATTTCTGCTACTGTCAATTTGGGGCGTGCCAGGAAGAATGGGACAGCTGTCACAGCTTGTATGCTGGTTGAGGGTCCCTCAGCTGTTCCTTACCTTGGTATTAGCTGTGTGTGATTTGCTTGTTTGCACAGCCACAGTCCGGGTGGCCTGCAAGTGCTCTGAGTTACTCCAGAGAACTCACAAGCTAGTAATTATCAAAACCAACACTACCCTATACAGGGTTACAGGGTCAGAGTAGCTGGAGCTATTAAAGCATTTGAGCTGGAAAGGAAAATACAGGAGACTAAAGGGAGGTTCGCATTTATACAAAGTTGACATTTGCAGCAGTAGGGCCTGCTGCAGGGGACAGGTGGTGGTTCTCTTTTGCAGAAGAGGCAAAGTGGAATAAGAGGACACACCAGACGAATGTCCCAATCCAGGGTTCTGTCTCTTGATTTCAGGCTGTTCTCCCTCAGGAGCCTGGCTGATATTGGGATGGGCTTGTCCAGGCTTCCTTCTGGAAAGCAAGTCAGCTCATTGCTAGGGTCTCTCATTACTCTTGACCTCCACTTGGGGGTGTGGGGGTCACCAGGGTGGAAAGTCAGGCCTCACACATGCAGGGCATGCAGTCTACCATTGAATGACACACCCTGTCCCTCCCCCCCCGCCCCCCCCCCCCGCCCCAGCCCCTTATCTTCACTGTCTTTCAGACCCAGTGCTACACACTTTCGCCCTAATGGCCATTCATTCCCAACTTTAGTAAGGGATGATGCTGAGCCACTTTATCTAAAACACAAGTGAAGGTGACCCCTGGGTAATGCCATTACTCCCTGGACTCCACCTGTGTAGAAAACGGCCCTTGCATCTGTCTGACCCACCTCTGGAATAGGAGTCTACCATGAGCAAGGGCCGAGACAGGTGAGTGGATGATCTCGGACTGAGGGAAAAGCCTGGAACCACCTCTAATGTCTTCTCCGTTCGTTGTTTGGGTTTTCTCCTCTGAATGTGTTTCCATTGGCCCCTGTCTGAGCCCTATCCTCATGGCCAGCTTACCCCACCTGTCCCGGCAGAAACACTGTTTCCTCCCACCCACTCCCTGTTCAGCTCTCTCAAAATCCGCAGCTGCTGAGAAGGCCCCAAGCTGAGCCGGATGGTTTATCCTGCCTCCCCTCCCACTTCCACCACTCTTGGTTTTCCTGACCTACTTATGCACCACCTGGAGGTTGGCAACACCCTCCCTTGTCTGAGCGCCAGAGTTCCAAACGAAGTATGTCTTTATCCCAGTTATATGCACTGACAAAAATCGAACAATTCCTTCCTGGACAGACTCAGACAGCACTCAGATTCTGTGGTTAAAAACTGTCCCGCCCAGGAACTGTAGAGACAGCTCAAGACCAGGCAGGATTGCACAGTCTGAGTTCAAATCCCAAAAAGTGAGGTAGGAGTAGCACCCGAGCACTGCCAGGTGTTTCTCTCCCCACAAAAACAAACAAACAACAACAAAAAACCCACACATGCACACACACACACACACACACACACACACATACAAAACCACCAAAATCCCACTGTCCGCATGGCTTACTAGACCATCATCATCAGCTCTGAGTCTTCCTGTGTGGCCTCATCTTGGCTGATTCCTGGAGAGAAAGTGATTTGGTCTGATTCAGGCAGACCCAAGAGTTCGAGCACTGGCTTCTCTCTAGTCATGGATCCCGCTCGAGTTTGGCTGAGAGACCAGGAGAAGGGAGGACAGCCACTAACTCAATGTCCTCCATCTGTTCAATGAGAAGTTAGACGAGCAATCTCCCAGAGTGGGTAGAGATAATGTGTCAGAAATCTGGCACCAAAAGTTCTCAGTCAATCTTCATTCATCTTCTCTAACCTATTCAGCCTTTCACTCACCAGGTCCCCACCTTTTCCCGCAGTGAGAGAGAACCCCTCCTCCAGGATCTCAGCAGCCACCAGACTGAGGGAGCAGGAGCCCCAGGATGCTGTCAGAGGTAGGAGAGGCAGGTGGGAGAGGGCGTGTGGGATGGGGGTAGTTTTTAACACCACCTGCCAGCACCAGTCCCGTTACCGACAATAGGTCCTCCCGAATTCTCAGCAGATGGGTTTCCAGACATTTCTGTCCTCTCTTGCTTGTCTTTCTCCACCTCAAAGTCATAACTGACAGGCCATGCTAGATGCTGGTAGATAGAGATGAGATGCACACACGAGTCTGTCCCATAATCCTTACCTTCGATGGGGGACAAGAAGAATAAAGCCACGGCTCCCCTCCAGAGTATCTACGACTGAGATGGCAACTACAGTGATTTGAACTGACAAAGCGCAAGTCCATGGCGGGGAAGAGTGGGAATGGAGGCATGAGAGAATCAGATAGATGTTTCCAAAGATTATTCTGGGGGCTGGAGTCAGGAATACCAGAGGGCTATCGGGGTGGGGGCTTCCAAGAAGGCAATCATGGCAGCTCCAGAGATGCGGTCACTGTGGGCATGAGTCAGAAGAAGGTGCCAAGGATGCCAGCATAGCTGGGGCTTGTACAGATGGTTTGCTGAGCTTCCTCATGCCTGGCCCCTAAGGGGGAGATTTTTGTTCCCATGAAATGCCATGAGGTGAAGAATATCCCATAAGGAGGGCTGCAGTGGCAGTAGAAGAGTTTGGGTGCTTGCCCTGACCATGGCCGACTGGGGTTCAATCCCTGATGCCACGCAGAGAAATCCCTGAACACTGAGTCAGGAGTAAGCCCTGATTAGAGTTGGTGTGACACCCCTCTCAAAAAAAAAAAAAACAACCAAAACAGTCCCAAAAGGGAACAACCAAGACAGAATAGGCTGGACAGGGTCCCTGAAGCACATTCACTGTAAAAGTGGTCTGAACCCTCAACTATCCTCTATGTATCTGCTTCGTGCCTGGCATTTGCTGTAGCAGAAATCTCTGTGGTACCCAACTGCCACCAGCTGCCCCTCAGAGGACTGCATTGCTGGAGGGGCCGCAGTGAAGCTTTCTGAAGCAAGAGACGGAGGAGCTGATTTGCCGAGGAGCCCTGCACTGCCCCACTCCGCCAGGAAGGCCAAGGCAATGAATCAAGTGTGGACACAACAGAGGCGGGAGATGCAGAGAGGACCCGAGCGGCTTCCAGAACGGGGCCCAATTCCTGGCCTAATCTCATCACCGTGAAACAGCAGCCCATACGGACAGAAGACAGCTCAGACAGCGGCATGGAACTAAGCCTGGCTCTCTCAATGAAATAAACCACACATCACAACATCTCCCAGAGTCCTGGAGGCGGCTGGTGCAGCCGCTTCTGACCTCAGGTGATGAGGGAGTCTTGGTCTGGGCTCGCTGACAAATGTTCAGAGTCATTCTCTCGGAGCGGCTGCTGCCAGGAACCAGTCTGATCTCAAGCCATGACACGAACACCCCCTCCTAGCCTTGCAGGAGACATTCGGCTGAGCCACTCGGCCCTCAATTACTATTCCTTCTCAAACTCGGAAACCAGGGCACAGAGAAGCAACCAGTTTGGAGTCACCTGGAAAGCACAGCATAGCAAGTAAGTGGCTTAGCCAGGCTGGGCCTGCTCTACTGCTGTCCAAGGGTGAGCCTGTGCTCTAAGGATAGGCTTAGGCTGACTGTCCATGGTGGCCCTTCAGTCCTTCAGCCTGCTCACATAGCCCCAGCCCCTTCAAGCCAGTATTCTCCACCTCTGTTTCCCTTCTTGCCAAGCTATATATACACTGGGGCATTAGGGGTGACAGATAACAGGCACCCCTGAACAGGAACCCAGATTTCATTCTCTCAGCTCTTCTAGTGCCCTGAGACAGAACGTTTCATTATTATCTGTGATAAAAAAAATCAATTTTTAAGGGGGATGCTCTATGGCACTTGGTTATCTATTTTGTAGGAACTGAAAGTTTTAATATTTACGTAAAGGGAATTCTGAGTGTTTGGGACAAGGCAAGGCAAGGCAAGGCAAGAAAAGAAAAGAAAAGAAAAGAAAAGAAAAGAAAAGAAAAGAAAGGAAAGGAAAGGAAGATAGATCTGTCCAGACAGCTATGTATCAGGAGAGAAATGTTTTCTCTTGCAACCAGAATTAAAACTCTGAGAAAAATGAGCCAAGGAACATCTTCACTGATGTACATGGGGGCGACGGAGAGTGGGTCCAGGGTCCAGGGTCTAGGGCGAGAGGGACCCTGAACCCCAGAGGCCCAACCGGGAGGAAGAACTGGGGAAGGAGGTAATGGAGCTGCTCACTTCTTATTCAGCTTGCGCAGTTTGTGACTCAAACCCTTGGGCTCGGTGGGGAGCTAGGTCCACCAACCTGGGCTGAGGCAGCTCCAAGACCCAGGCTGCAACACAGCCCACATCCATGTCTTTCTAGCTGTATGACCTTGCACACTGGTCAACCTTTGCCAGCTAATCTGCACATCTATTAGATGGTGACAATGCTATCAGCTACCCAGTTGGTGAAAAAGATAAAATAAAAATATCCACAGCAGGTGCTTCAGAGAGAGGCAACCAAAAGGGCTGGTTAGTGATGGCTGCAATAGGGGTGATCGGGTGGGGTATGGGGAGTCTGGCTCTGTGACAGAGCACATGCCTTGCAAATGGGAGGTCCTGGGTTCAATCCCCAGCAGCATAAACAAAGGAAGTCATGAAAATGGGGCAGGTGGAGAACATGACATGTTCCTCTGCATCTGGGTGGGTCATGCCTCCCTCGGGGCTGGTCCCAGAGCAGTGGTGTCCATGCCAGAATGTTCCAATTTGAATGATGTCCCCAGAGCTGATGCGAGAGCTCCTGACCTCTGCCAGCACCTCCACCCCATCCAGCAGGGCTGGAACTGTCAATCCAGGAGGCCAAGAAGAGGGGGCCCCACTTGCCGGTGGGCTGTAGTTGAAGATACCAGGTGAAGGCTTCCAGGATACCCTGAATCCTCCTTCAGAAAACTGCCCCAGGCTCTCAGTCAATCTCTTGCCAGATAATCTGAGGGCCAGAATGTGATGGCATAACTCTCCTTGCCAGCCATTGGTATGTTTATGCCCAATGCCAGGATGACAAGCAGCCAGTGTTCCGCCCACCCAGGGCACTAGTTTCCAAAACTAGAATTTATCTTCAACCATCAACAAAAACCCACACTGGTGGGCCCTGTGCCCTTCTGTAGAATGTTCCAGGCCAGGCAGGACCTGTCCTAGGCCTGTCTCCAGAAGGCAGTGTGCCCCCTTTACCCCAACCCACAAACTCGATGGTCAGGGTCCTGCAGTATGACCCTACCCCCAGCCATAGCCTGCATTCATCACCCACTCAACAAACTCTGCCCAAATGCCCACCTGTCCCTGGCTACCATGGACAATGAGCCCTCTCAGATGAGTCTTGACCCCATGGATGGAAGCAAGGCTTCATCAGAGCAAGGCTCTTGGCCAACCTTGGGTCCAGTAACTCCTTATAAATAGACATTAATGGTGCAAATGTAGACGGTGGCACTATTCTCAGGGAAAAAAAGGACTCCTTTTCATGGGAATTCATGTCCTCTTCCAGTGGTCTCACATCAGCAGAGGGGTGCAGAGGCATGCTGGGGGTGCTGCTCGCAGAAGCAACAGGGGTGGGAGTAGCTGCCATCCAGAACTGGGTGGGGCTGTGACAGAAGGAAACTAGAGACTCTTTGCCCCCTACACTGCCCAAGGGCTTTTGACTCTCGTGGGACAAGTTTGGAATGTGCCACCTGCCCTCTTGAGGGGCTCATTAGAGTTCTTCTGCCATACCTCTTAGAATTAGCACTCCTCCCGCACTGGGGGATAAGATGGGAAAATTTGCCAGGATGTCCACCCCTGTCCACAGAAAGTGGAAAGATAGCCACAGAGCAAAGCTCTTAGCCATCCTTGGGTCCAGTAACTCCTTATAAATAAATCTTCAATCATCAACAAAAACCCACACTGGTGGGCACTTTGCCCTTCTGTAGAATGTTCCAGGACAGGCAGGACCTGTCCTAGGCCTGTCTCCAGAAGGCAGTGTGACCCCTTTACCCCAACCCACAAACTCAATGCCTTCACCTGGTCTCTTCAACTACAGCCTGGGGGTGGGCTCCTCCCATACCCTCATCTGTCCATTGCCCTCACAGAAGAGGGTCTTCAAGAGGGGGGCTACGCATTCCGATTCCAAGCATCTTTTATGGTCCCCCCTGAGCATCGCCAGGCATGATTCATCAGTGCAGAGCCACGAATAAGCTCTGAGTACTACTGGGTGTGGCCCCCAAATATGCACTGTATGCACTGTCCTCCCGTTGTTCATCGATTTGCTTTAGCAGGCCCAGTAACGTCTAACGTCTCCATCGTGAGACTTGTTGTTACTGTTATTGGCATATCAAATAAGTCACAGGGAGCTTGCCAGTCTCTGCCGTGCAGGCGAGATACTCTCGGTAGTTGGCCAGGCTCTCTGAGAGGGGCGGAGGAATCGAACTTAGGTCGGCCACATGGGCCTCCTGCAAGGCAAACGCCCTGCCCTCCAGCCAGGCTCCCAAATAAAAGAAGTAAAATAATTTTTTTAAAAGGGGGAGAAGCCTGAGGGGAGCCAGATGAGGCCCAGTCAGCCTGGAATGCCAGTGTGGAGGCACTGAGGGGGGAAGTTCCCAGGCCGAGGCAGAATGAAAGAGAAGACCCTGGAGGTGCCCCATGATGTGAGGGACCCCGTTGCCCCTAGATGAAATTTTCACGTCTGTACAAGGGAAGGCTGGTCTCTGGTCTCTGCTGTCCCCTCCACACCCCCACCCTGTGCCGCGTGTCTGCCCTCCACTGAGATGCTTCACATACTTGCCGTTCCTCAGCCGGCCCACCCTCTCTCAGGCCCCTGCACTCATCCAAGGAGGGAGTCCATAGCCTCTCCATGACTTCACCTTCCCTCCTCAAACTTCTCCAGAACTGCCCCACCACCCCCTCTTCTGGGATCAACAGCTCCCCCTGTTTCTCCTTCTCCGGGGGTGCTGGCACCCCTTCACTGCAAAGAACTATGCACTTGTGGGGCAAGGCCCTGGCCAGCCCCGGGTGCCCAAAGCTTCCCTAGAGGATATCTTCAAGGATGGGCCCAGCTGTGTGAGGGTGACCTCAAAGGAAGAGCCCAAGAACGGGTTCTCTGGGTTCCAACAAGGGCCAGTCCACGATGGAGGTGCGGTTCCCTCTGGACCCAGCCAGTCTGCCAGAGAGCAAAGCTGGAGCCAGGGGTTCTGGGGAGAGGGCAATAGGGAATGGTTTCCAGTCCCCTTACTTGGGATGGTGTGTGTGTGTGTGTGTGTGTGTGTGTGTGTGTGTGTATGTGTGTGTGTGTGTGCGTGTGCACGCGCGCGCATGCACACGTGTGCGCACACACGTGCCTGCATGAGTATGTATCCTGGTGGTGCAGTGAGAGGAGCAGAAGCAGCAGACCGAGTGACCTATTCATGGCAGACAGCACATCCACGCATGCACAGAGGAGTATTAAAGACACTTGATCACTGCCCACTCAAGGGCACTTAAGATGTGATTCCCAGGCCTGCATAGAGGTGCAGGCAGTGGGGCCGAGAGATGAGAGCATGCAGGGCTCCTGCCTATAGGGCAGGGAGGGGCAGCTGACGGTGAGGGCTGTGAGCACCTGGATATGAGTCAGTGTAGATGAGCCAAGGACTGGAGGTTCAGGCGAAGGTGTGGGGGTCTTGGCGATGAGGGCTTTGGGGAAGCTGGCAGGCTAGACTGAGAGTCAGGCTTGCAGAGTTATAGCTCAGTGACACACGAGGATGGCAGAAGGGCAGGCAGGTCCCACACCCAAGCCTGGGTCCAGGCTGGGGTGCTGAGGATCCCAGGCAGATGGCTGAGACGTGGTGAGGCCTCACTGAGAAGCCTGTCCAAGCCTTAGTATTGAGAGTTCTGTGAACAAACTTCCCTTCAGCTGCCAGGTAGGGGGGAAAAAAATCAACCCAAAGAGACAGGGGACCACTCAAAGCCCTTTTCATCAGTCAAGTCACCAGACACACACAGGCCTGAACTTGGTCAACGGCAGAGTGACTACAGAAAGGGGGCACGGTGGGCAACCATGAGGCTGGGGGTAGGGTAGAACTCAGGGACCACACTGGAGGGTGAGCAGTGAAGGCCACACCTTGATTCCCAAGGGCAGGGCAGTGTGTGTGTGTGGGGGGGGGGATGGAGAGGGGATTCCAAGCCTGGACAAGTCACTACTAATACATAGGCCGAGGGGGCATTTGCTCAGTGTAGCGAAGGAGATATGAAAGACAGATGAGGCCAGGGCATAGAAGCCTGTCATTGGGCAAGGAGGGCCAGGAATGACGTGAAGCCCCGCTGAGCTGGGGGGTATGAGTGCATCCCTGAGAAATGCTTAGTTCACAGCCTCACACTCTCTGTGGGTGAAGACTCAGAAGTGCCTTGGGGCTTGTTTGTCAAGGATCCTAACTCCCTCTGGTGTGAGGAGTCTGGGATCAGCTGGTTCTGAAAACCCTTTAATCCTGCAGACAGAGGTGAAAGAACAGAGAATGTTCTCCTGCACGCAGGCAGAGCTGGGGTCAGGAATGCGTGTTTTACATTTCCCCCACTGAAATCTCCTGAGGGAGCTTGGATGGTCTGGGTGCAGGCTGCAAACCCCACCCAGCACCTATCTCTGCTTACACAACTCAAAGTCTTGGGGGTGCATGCTGGCTGGCACCCGGTGCGCCTGGGTAGGCACCAGCCCCCGTCCCCCTGTCTCCATCTCCAGCTGTAAGGCCTGAGGATGATGAGAGGGGAAGGAATCCAGCTCCTCTGGGAGTGAATCCAACTCCCTCCAGGATGCAGAGCAGGCTCCATAAACGTCCCAGTTCATTTGGGTCAGGAAGCGTGCAGGGGAGGGTGCGGGCACCACAGGGTCCAGGGTTTGAGTCTGTGGGACAAGCCCTTTCTCACAGCTTCATCGTCTTACTGGAGACTGCAGAGGTCCTTGAGGGCAGGACACTCCTGGGGGAAATCCTACCAACACGGGTGCTGATACGAGTCACAAGGCAAAGCCTCAACCATTCACACAGGGTGAGGTGACCAGAAAGAAGTCAAGGAACTTTCTTAGAAGGGAAAATCCACACTTGTGTCCTTCTCTCTAAACCAGAATTTTCTTTTGGGGCAGTGTGCGGTACGAGGAGGTAGGGCACACTGGGCAGTGCTCAGGGGTGACTCCTGGTTTGGGATCAGAAGTGACCTCTGGTAGTGCTTGGGGGTGGGGGGAGACTGTCCACAGTGCCAGGGGATCCAAACCTGAATCAGCTGTTTGCAAGACAAGTGCCTGAACCCCTGTACTATCTCTTTGGTACTCCCAAAGTCAGAATTTCCCCGAAAATCACCTCAAATGCATTCTCAAAGCCCAACCAGTCAGGATCCAGAGAGAATCTGGGATAACCAAGGCTGCCCTATTGGAGGTTGAATCTCAGAAGAGCAACCCACAGCCAAACTCACGGAAGCCAAGAATGGTGGTAGCCAGGACTCTGGGGGTGGGAGGAGGTATACAGGGGAGTGTACAGAGGGTTGGTATATGTGAAAAGCTGATCAACGGGTAGAGAATCTGTCATGCAGGATGGATACTTCAAGAGATCTGCTGCATCATCCATGGAGATGACAGTCCTGTGTGGGATGCACAACATCTCCTAGGAGGGTAGGTCACACTTGAAAGGTTCTTTATTTAAAAAAAATTTTTTTAACCTAGTAACAATATCATTTCTGGGTTCCAAAAGGGAGGACTCAGTCCTATGTAAAACTGTGAGAATGAGGATGTAACCAGCACTGCTAGGGATTTGCAAGACTGCACATCATCCCCCCAACACACGCACACCTGGGTCAGCACTGACCAGTCTCCAGTTTCTGCACATGCTGACACTCCGCTCACATGTCCCCAAGGACGAGAGGAGAGCAAGTCTGACTCCCACCCCAGAGCTCGCCGGTAATTCTGTCCAATACGTAGACTGACCATGTATAACTTGTTATGCTTCACAATTTTAAATTTTATTTATTTATTTTTTGGTTTGGGGGCCACAAATGACAGTATACTCGGGGTTTACTCCTGGCTCTGTGCTCAAGGACCACTCCTGGAGGTGCTTGGGAGACCCTATGCCGTGCTTGGGATAGAATCCAGGTCAGCCATGTGCAAGGTAAATGCCTTAACCCCTGTACTATCTCAACAGTCTCCACTTGTTATGTTTAGATGAAAACCAAAATTTAAAACTTTTTTTAAAAAGTGGCTTCTCCCCCCACCCACCCCCACCCAACGCCACTAACTCCACTCCAAGTCGGTGATGTTGACAGTTTCTTGCATCATGGAAGGTGCCCATTGAGCAGCGCTGCTCAAGGAACCTGCTCTACAGAGAACTCCATTAGCCTCCCACTCAGATCTAGAAAAATTAAGGTGGTTTAGTCCTTGTGATCATGGGCAGTATTGTCCCTGGTTTATTCCAAAAGGGAAAACAAACAAGCAAACAAACAAATCATAAGACAACCCTGAATTGTGCAGGTTTTCCTGCATCTGTAAAAACTGCCAAAGAAAGAGCTGCAATTTTTCTCTCTGAGAGTGCTGCCCGGTGTGATTATGATTTGCAGTTAACCGTCCATTTACATCTAGGCCTTAGAGAGTATGGATCTGTTTACTGGAACTCAGCATCTCAGCTCCTCTCAGTGTCCAGTTAAGCTCTCTCTCTCCTAAAGTGTGCTTAGGATGGTCACAAATTCACGTCCCTTCTTGTCACCCGGTTATTTCTAGAGACTCAATGAGACAGGAAGAGTCTGCCAAGGTGGATATAAATGGGTTTCCTATCTCTAAACGCTGTATCTTGAAACCCAACCTTTCATATTTCATGAGAAGAGAAAAAGTTTTGTGTTGTTTGGTTTTGTTTTTTACGGGCTGGAAAGGTCCTTGCAGGAGCACAGAAGCACCAGAGCAGCACTCAGTTCACTGGAGAATACCACTGACCGGGACATGGGCCTCTGTCAGTTCTTAGTTTGGGGACGAAGTTCACAGACAGAGCAGACCCTGTGCTTGGCTGAGACAAGATGAAGTCTGTCAGAGGAAGGGCTTGTGCATCCACACCTGTCAGTGACCAGACCAGTAAGAAGGGGACCCAGATCACAGCAGGATAAAGGAATTTGACCAACGATGATGGCTACACTTGAGCTGGGAGTTTTTTCAAACAATACTTTCACTCCTGAAAGCACCCCTTCCCCGCACTCTTCCCCCCACTTTTTCCCAGTGCCCTTACACACACTCCAAAACCAAAATAAGCCCCCAAACTGCCGCACATTACCCCTGCACTAAATTCCTGCATAAATATGACAGAACTGTCTACCAAGATAATAACTTTTGCTATAGTATGTATCTCAAACAGAAATGAAGCTTGGAAATAGTTAAACCTATTTCCTTTACTGTTAACAGGACACTTGATTATGTCTATTT
This sequence comes from Sorex fumeus, assembly GCF_029834395.1. Taxonomy (NCBI): domain Eukaryota; kingdom Metazoa; phylum Chordata; class Mammalia; order Eulipotyphla; family Soricidae; genus Sorex; species Sorex fumeus. The sequence goes on along the minus strand of NW_026606129.1, from coordinate 45,782,305 downwards.
CTCAGTATTGGGCTTTGAATTAAACTGGAATGGTTTAGGCATATTTGAAATGGAATATACACTTACCAATTAATAAGTGTAATATAATACACTCATAGTAAGAATATGACATACAAAATAAATAAAATATATGAAGTCATCTGGCTGACTGTGACCCCCAAGTAACTCCCTTCTTAAATGGGGTATATAGAGGTACATGAGGATTTAATTAAAAAAATTAATAAAGGAGTCCTCTGTATTACAGTAGTTCTCTTAGTGAAACCAACTTAGATAAAAAACTCAGCAGTTATATGTCCTAAGCAAATTGTCTACTGACTTTCTCTTAAGCAATTAAACTAGAAAATAATATTTTTATTAAGTATAAAGCTAGATTTATTAAAAGTAATATGTACTAAACCACTACTTCACTGATAATTAAATTAGTACAATGTAATTTTTCTTTACTTTGCCTCAATGTGTTTTTTATTAAAGTGAAAAACTAGTAATTTATTAAAAGTATATTAGCCTAAATCCATTACATCAAACTAACTACTTGTTATTTAAATAATTGTTGGAAAGAAAAGTGGTCCCACTGCTTTCTTTTATTAAGTGAATATACTTTAAATATCCTGCATCAAATAGAAGCAAGTTCTTTTTATTCCTTTTTTTTCTTTTTGGGTCACACCCAGTGATGCACAGAGGTTACTCCTGACTCTGCACTCATGAATCACCCCTGGCAGTGCTCAGGGGACCATATAGGATGCTGGGAATCGAATCCGGGTTGGCCATGTGCAAGGCAAATGCCCTACCCGCTGTGCTATTGCTCCAGACCCTAGAAGTGAGTTCTTATTCTTCAGTTTTTGCAAATGTAGTCATTGCAAGTAAAAAAAAAAAAAAAAAAACAGGATCACTAGTTCCTTCCTAATCCTCATTATTTGGCATTGATAAAAATTAAAATTAAAGAAACAAACCTCAAAAATTATAAAGTCCATTTCTGTGCAATAACTTATTCAACTGCTTTCAAATTTTGCCTTGCAGCTATTTTTTTTTTTTTGGTGGTGGGGTGAATGGGAGACAATGGGCCACAGCCTACTGTGCTCAGGGCTTACTCCTGAGTCTGTGCTCAGGGATCACTCCTGGAGGTACTTGGGGAACCATATGTGGTGCTGGAGATCAAATGTTGGTCAGCCCCATGCAAAGTCAGTGACTGTATTATCTGTAAGCCTATTATTATCTCTTCAGGCCTTCTGCGTAAAGGATTTTCAATAAACAATTTAAAAACTTTACCAAGAACCTAACAAGTATGCTGAATTTTTTTGTTCTACTGACAAGATCAATTTAAAAATATATGCTTAGGCTGGAGCAATAGCACAGTGGGTAAGGTGCTTGCTTCACACATGCCTGATCCATTTTGATCCCCAGCATCACATCAGTCCTTCCAGGAGTGATTCCCGAGCACAGAGCCAAAAGTGTGTGCCCTGAGCACCACTGGATGTGGCCCAAATAACCAAAACAAACAAACAAACAAAACTTAAAAACCATCCCAAACATATGTGCTTGAATTTGTTTCATCTTTAAATATTCTCAATGTAAGATGTTAAGAACTGGAATGAAAACAATCTATTAAAACTGGGTAACTACTATTATATTACCAAATTGGGTATTATATTCCCAAAATATAATAATCTTTAATAATTTTCATCATAAAGTAGTTCATGTAATTTCTGCTTATACTGTTCATATTAAATATTTTCTTTCACGTATTATTAAAACAAATTAGTGAAAATTATTTACTAGTGTAAAACAACAAGGTTTGTAAATACAGGTTTCAAACTCAGATTTGGGAGGATGAGGATGAGGATGAAATTTTGCTAAAGGACTTAATTTTTCCTTTTTATTTATAAAACCCAATAAACCTCACTTTAAAAATTTGCAGACATATGCTTCTTGGTAGGTTAAAATTAATGAAATGCGTTCAAATGGTAAACTCCAAAGCTTTAAGTTCCTTTTTTTTTCTTTTTTGGGTCACACCCAGCGATGCACAAGGGTTTCTCCTGGCTTTGCACTCAAGAATTACTCCTAGCGGTGCTCGAGGGACTATATGAGATGGTAGGAATCGAACCCAGGTTTGCCGGGTACAAGGCAAACACCCTACCCGCTGTACTATTATGCCAGCCCAGAGTTTTAAGTTCGTATGCTATTGAGATTTTTAGCAAAATCTAGGTTTTTAATATAATAATTCCTCAAACTTACAATATCAAATTTGAATTCTTCTCTACATGTATAAGCTACACGTACAGCAAACAGTTTCTAATCACAGTCATTCATGGATTTGCTCGACAGGCCCAGTAACGTCTCCATTGTGACACTTGTTACTGTGTTTGTCATATCAAACACTTCACGGGTAGCTTGCCAGGCTTTGCCGTGCGGGTGAGATACTCTCGGTAGCTTGCCGGGCTCTCCGAGAGGGGTGGAGGAATCAAACTTGGGTCAGCCATATTGGCTGCATGCAAGGCAGATGCCCTACCGCTGTGCTATCGTTCCAGCCCTTCTAATTATTATAAAACTGAAATTTTAAGCACTGATTTGATCCCAGTTCAAGCTACCGCATTGTGTATAATCTCCTGAGACCTGCCAGGGGTGATCCCTGAGTACAGAGTAACGAATAAAACCTGACCACTGGCAGGTGTGACCCAAAAAAAAAACCAAAATGCAAACCAAAAATCCCTGAAATGATAGAAAAATTTAAAATTTACTTATAGAAAATAACGAAAACAAATGCATAGTTCTCCATCGTCACAAACTGGTGGACTTTGTTACTGACTCACTCTCACATAATTTATTTTTCTCAGCAATCTTTGTTAAAATGCTTCTGATATTGTTTCTTAGGTTTCTGATTAACAATAAGAATGCAAGTAAATGAAAACAGACAAAAGTTCTCAAAACCCTATGACTAAACAATATAGTCATCACTGGGGCCTGAGGTCACATCTTAAGTAACTGCATTGCCTCACTTGTCTTATATTTCAAACACTCTCTGTGATAAGTAGATTCATCATTTTTTTGCACATGACCTGAGATTTAGAAAGTGAAAATTCTGTCATAATATACTTTTAAATAATCTTAGAAGGTGAGCTAGAAAGAGAGCTCCCTAGCTGAGTGCAGACAAGCTTTGCAAGCAAACACCCCAAAAGGAACCCCATGGTTCCCCAGAGCCTCACCAGAATGATCCCAAGCACAGAGCTGAAAGAAATCCCTGGGTGTGACCCCAAAACAAAACAAAATAAAAACTGATTACCGCACAGCAACTTAGAAGAGGCATTTGTCTGGACTGTGTGATATATATGCCACAAAAGGTAAATGAAAACCTGATTAGTAGAGTCCGCTGGTTTAATTTCTTACAGAAAACAAAGAACTCATGATGAAATCCCCCACCCACCAGTCTAATGTAACCCATAGTGTCCTAGGGTAAGGCAGCATTACTGCGACTATAGTAGCTCATGTTCCTTCATAGTCAGATTCAATCTAGACAACAAGCCATGACAGAGTTAGCTCACAAGTCAGCTAAGAAGGCAAGCAGACATATTACTTTCCTGCAATACTACCATCATTATCACTGTTCTTTCAGGAAAATAGATTTTAAAATATATACAAAATGTGAACACTGAGATTTTTCTACTTACCACTGAATGGGAAATTTTAAAAGAAAAATAAGATTCAGCTTAACGCACGGCTACTCCTCTGCTCGGGAGTTCTTAAAAATAATTTATGTAAAGCAGCCTTTTCTCTAAATTTACTGTTCTCTCCCGTATACACATTGAAAATGGTATTTGCATACAGCGAGTGTATGCACTGATACACACATGGCAAAAAGTTAAAAAATATGGACTGCATAAATCAGTAGCTGATTTTAAATACATACCAACTTAAACAGATTTGTTTGCAATTTTTGAATTCCTCAGGTAGAAGAGATCTTTCTTGCTGGCTGTGACTCTAGAAGATGTTTATACTTCATAGCAAGTGCAAAAATGCCTCCCCATATAAACAAAGAAAGAAATGTTCCAGGGTCTTGGTATTCTAACCTTGCCTTTGCTATTAAATATCCACCCCAAGAATGTGATGGAGATCAGCAAAATCAGTCTGTCATGCTACAGTAAACACGGTATTTTGTGCGCTGCCCAAGACATTTCTCCTCATGAATATAAGTTGCCTGCCATTTATTATGAGATTTTTCCCCCGATTGACACCCCATTATGTATATTCAGTCAAGCTCAAACAAGATTTGAAGTGATCAATATACTATTTGTGCTGAAAGTCTATTAGCAGTTCTAGCAATAAACTCTGCAGAGGAACAAAACAGAGATATTTAGTGAACCGAATTACATAGAAATCCATTTTGGGAAAGGAGATAGAGGCAGGAAGGCTGAAAAACCAGGGGGAGAGAAGGTAAGACAGATGTGTCTTCTAATTAACACTTTTTTCTTGCATTCTGAAGTCTGACCGCTGATGAGATGTATTCAATGCTTAAACATTTTAAACATAACTCTCTTAAATTACAGGTCTCTAGAAGAGTAAGGAGGAGTCTAAACCAGCACAGGGTCCTTTTCTGAAACTAGAAATTCCCTCTCTAAAGAGCTATACATGGAAGTACTGGATATCTAGAAACTGAAGCTATTCCCCAGGAAAGTTGAGAAATCAATCCCAGCTTGCTTTGGGAGAAATAGCAATGGCCTCCTGCATATTTTAACACTTTTCCATTTTATAACTGAATGTACCTGATCCCTTGCAGCATGACCTTCATCAGCTGAGCTAAGGAAGCATTTGGGTGTGTGAATGTGGTCACAAAGTAGCTCAAGAGATAGCAGCCACAGGATTTCAGATAGTGTGAAAGAACTTTGCTCTGCAAGCTGGCTGTGTCTACATATTGGAATCTGTTTGATCTGGGGTATTAGGGTAGGCAGAGCTGCCCAGAAAAATGTGACATCTGCAGAAGTGTCAATTCAGCATTACCCAACGCCCAAGGATTCATATTTACTGCCGTGGAAAAGAATGTGGTAGAGAGGGGTAGAGAATAATCCAGCCAATCCAGGCTGTGATGGCGACCTTGGGGCTTAACACTTCGCAGTCATAAGCACTGGTCCAGTTAGACAGCCAGTCCCTCCAACCCAAAGGGCTGTATTTTGAACCTCCTTCCAGACTCATTTCTGAGGCTTGAGTCTCAGCTGGGGAAAACTGGGAGGAACTGCTGTGCATAAGCTCTCGAATGATCAATATCTGATTATTTGGTTTGCTGAACTTACATTTTGAACCACTCTCAGGCAGAAGAGCGAAGTCACCATGCGTTGATCAGAGGAATACCTGCAATGCCAAAATATTTAAATTATGAACACTCCAGGTAGTTTCCAAATTCCATGAGTTAGCAAAGAAGATGTCCGGTGGTTTGACCAAAGGAGATGCCGCCTGAGTCACTTATAAACAAAGGCTCTGTCTCCTGATATTTTTTGTCCTAAGACCTACAGTACGAGTACTTTTACACTGACATCACGGAATATATGCTTATAATATGAACAACGGTATTTGTTCACTGCCTCTTCTTGTTGTTCCTAAAGACAAAGACAGCCGCACACAGTGGAATCAGAGCCCAGCGCCCACCAGGAAAGAAAGAAGAACCCTCCCATTATCCCCACTTGCCTCCAAATAACAGAATAGCCCCAAAATAGCAATCTAGTTTGTGTAGGACGCATGTGTATGTGGCAAAATGAACACACCAAGTAGATTCTTAACTCTGTAGAGAGATAAATATGCAAACATTAAATTTTAACAGAGCAGCAATTTCCAAATGGTTTTTAAATGCAATTTCATACTTTCCCAACCCAATAATCATATCCCACAATATATGCACAGATTATTCTTAAATTCTAAAAGTAAATGATATCATCAATATCACTGATCTTACAATTCCCTGTAATTTAGTGGATTAGCAAAATGTCAGGTTTTTTTTAAAAAAATCAATTTTCTTGCAAAATACAAAATCTGGCATCCAAAAAGGAAAAAAAAATTAGAGATTCTTAGCGGTCAACCAACTCTAAAAGAAGTCAGAAATCAGGGATTCTCCATATTGAAAGGCTTGTGAGTGTCCCCCAAATTTCCAGGATTCATAAATACCACCTCCCAAGGTGAAAAAAAATTTTTTTCTTTCTTTCTTTCTTTCTTTCTTTCTTTCTTTCTTTCTTTCTTTCTTTCTTTCTTTTGACAGACCAATGCAGCCCAGGTGTTTATTTACCCAGCACATTCACTTCACCAGGAGGTGGTTGTTCTGGAATGCTCCTCATATAATGATGTGTACATATTTACTTGTTCAACTCAAGGAGGTACTGTTCTGGAACCTTCTTACATTATAATTAATGGTGCAAGGGGGCAGAGCTTGCACTTTTGCCTGACTAGAATCACAGCAAATCTTCAGGAAAGACCATCTTTGAAATCAGGCTGCTAGAGCTCCACCATCTAAGCAAAACGCCAGAGATAGTGGAGGCCTGAAGAAACCCCAGAAATCTATTTCAATTTAGAATAGCCTGCAATTGCAGGTAATTTACCTGATTGTATTCCTGGCTCAAATCTCAAAGGCTCCTAAAATGCTAGGATTTATAGGTATAGATTACAGATTTAAAAGAAAGCAAAGGTGGTAAAAGGATAAAAAGATTTAAAAAAGCAGAAAGGTTTGAACCTATAGTTCATGCCTCACTTCAGATTGTAATAACTGTTGCACCTCGATGACCGGGTCACCACACCCAGATTTAGAAATGCTTTCATTCCCTCTGGCCATTAGAGGAAAGTATCATTGTCTCTTTAAATGATTTATTTTGCCTTATGAAATGAATGGTAATATCAAGTGCTTGTCCTTCTGTAACATTTGGTTGTGTACTTAAAAAATTAAGTACCTTGGGTATCCCATGGGCAGACCCACTGTCTGCAGGAGACGATGCGGCAAAGCATGGTTCCAATAATAATGAACTGGGAGTTTATAGAGAGTGCCCCTACTGAGCAGATCGAGACCATTCCTTCCCCACAGGTTTGCAATGAGATCAGAAATCTCCTTGCCTGTGGCAGAAATGACCTTCCTCCAATTTGAGGTGGCATGATGGGGTTCTGATGGAAGGACCAAGCAGTGCAAGGCAAACTCATTCATCTGTTTCCTGCTCCGCTGAGCCATCTCTGTTCTGAGACACCGGCACTCGCCTATTCCGCAAGAAGGTTTATTGCCTGAAAATAAACTCCTTCTTTCTAAAAAACTTACTTTTATAAAGAAAGAATTTTATTCAGAATACCAAAGTAAAAATAGATAAATAAATAATAAAACAACCCACAACATAAAATCCAAACTCCTTGGTTTGCTTCATTGTATGCTCTGATATTTATCCTCCCGATCCTTGTCTTTTAGCCCCAGGATCTTAAAATATGGAAGCAAGTCCCACTTCATTTCCCCTTTCTATCAACATCAACCTCTCAAAGTTAAATCGCCATTTTAACAAGCTGACAGGTAAAGCGGACGAGTATTGTGCTGCTTAAGACCTACCTACAGATGAAAGCTTATCTTCCAATAATTTAGTCATGATTTAAATAATCATAAACCCAAGCCTAGAAATGGCCTCGCTCTGCACCACTGCAATTGTCGAATTCCTGGCCTTTCATGCAGATGCTCAGAAACAGGGTGGGGCTCCCGGTCTGGGTCTTGCATGCAATGTAAGTCCATGCTGCAAAGGAAACTCAATGACTCCTTCATTTTCCAGCTTCTCAGTCTCCTTCACAAACACCTTTGAAATAATGGTGTTGTTCCAAGGGCCTCTATTTCTAATGCTCAGATTTCGATGCCAATCTTTGTGTCAGACCAAATGCTCTGTGCACAAGCATGGATGACAGGTATTGAAATGAAGGTGACAAGTCAAGGAACCAGTGGAGGAAAATTCCCTGTAGAAGAACTGTGAGGAGAAAACCTTCTCTGTTTTATGGATGTCTCTGGTGAAGCTTTTTTTTCTGTGTCTCTCTCTTACTCTGGTTTTTTTTTTTTTTATTTCTCAACAGATTCAGTTCTCTGAGTCCACAAGTAAAACCCAACCCTGGTAAGCCATGCCGGCTGCCTTATGAGTCAGCAGAGGCAGCTGAACTGTTCAGACAGTGCAGAGCAGAGTAAATGGGCAGGAGCTGCTGATGGACACACCCATCTTACTAACCCTGACTGATTAAAAAAAAAAAAACCATCTCTAAGCTACTTCACATCTGATCTCCAGTTTTGCATCAAAAACTGCAGCCCTCCACTTCCCCCACCTACTCCTGTAGCTCCAATATACTCCCCTCCATCCCTCAGAGTGCAATTGGATTAAGGCTCCTTTCTTCAACGGGGCAACTCCTGTTTCTTTTTCTCCCCAGTCTGCGTGTTATCAGCTTGACATTCCCTTTACTGGCATATGACAAATCAAATTGGCTGTCATTGCACTCATCAAATGAGGATGCTCTATTTCCGAGGACGTTTCCTCCACTCCCTTTACAATCATGGACACAGAAAACAAATGTCTTAGGGGCTTTTCTTTTTCTTTTTAAAGGGGGAAGACTCTTTAAAATGATATAATGGATACAACAGCCAGGAAAGAAAATCATCCAAGTGCCAGTAAGGCAACTGCACAACTCAAAATATGATATTAAATAACTGGTGGCTACTTCTTAAACGTAAAGCATCCATATTCCCAAAAACTTTATAAAAAAAATTATTTCCCACATTTTTTCGCATGATTCAGCACTTTTAAATAGTAATTTCTAACAAGAAGTTAAAAGACAAAAGGAATATTTTCTGGATGCCTTGAACCCACACACACACTTTTAGTGAGCCACTGCAGGCTCTATCGGAAACGGGGCTGCGGGTGTCACTGGTTTGCTGCTGCAACAATCAGTAGCCCCCCACCCCCAAGCAGCGCATTTTCCCTCTCTGGCGGCATCTAAGTAGCTTTGGGGGACGGAATCACCACTTGCCGCAGAAGGCTTTGCTGGGGTACACGTACGTACACACACACACACGCACACACACACACACACATACACACACACACACACACACACTGGGTTATACGCTCCCACTTGAAGTGTCTTTTCAACCTTTGTCAAAATATCCCAAGACCAAAATTTTCCGCCCCCCCCATCCCCAATCGAGGCTTACGTGGGAACCCCCTAAACTGCACGACCAGCAGTAAATAAATAAAAGCAGCCGAGCTGGTGCAGCCGCCCCTGGGCACGCTCTGAAAACTTAACCTGCGCTTCGCACGGACCCGCGTCCGCATCCCAGGACCCGTAGGTGCCGGGCACTGTCCCCGCGGCATCCCATGCCCGCACTGTCCGTCCACTTACCTGCGGGCCGGCGCGCGCCCGCGCTCCAGCCTCGCACCGGCACCTGGCCGGGGAGCCACCGCGCCGGAGCGCCTTCGGGGGCGGCGGGGACCGCGGCTGCCCGGCTCGGGGCCGGGCGGCGGGACGCCGGGACGAGGAGCAGGAGGAGGTGGAGCAGGAGGAGCGCGCCCGGGCGGGTCCGCGCCGAGCCCGAGCGAGCGGGCGAGCCGGGCGGGAGGGGCCATTTGTAAGCGAGCAGACGCTACCACCGCCCCTTACTCGCGGGGGCCGGGGGGGCGGGCAGGTGACGCGGCCCACCCTCCGCCGCCGAGCCGGGTGGTTCCTGCCCGGGAGGAGCCCCCTGGCGCGCTCTGATTGGAACTCCCGCCGCAGTGGCGGGGGAGGGGGGCACGTGACAGCCGGGCCCAGCTGCCCGGCGCGCCCCACCCCCGCTGGGCACCCCATCTTCCTCCCGGAAAAGCCGGGGGACACAGGGAAGGCGGGGGGTGTGGGGAGTGCGGGGAGGAGCACTCGGGGTGCAGAAGAGCTTTACCAGCGCCTTTAGCCGCTGCAGCGGGTGCTCCTGGCGCTGCAGCTGGCAAGGCCGGGTTCCCTGCGGCCATCGGCCTGCACTGTCCTCCCGCCCTGCCCTTGGCCGCAAGACACCCCCTCCGCTCGTCCCGGCACCCCCAGGCAGGGGCGCTCTCAGTGTAGAGCGCCGCCGCAGCTGCTTAGATTCCAGAAGCACGTGTGTGTGTGTGTGTGTGTGTGTGTGTGTGTGTGTGTGTGTGTACGTGCATATGTGTGTGTGAGTGTACGTTTGAGTGTGTATTCCCACCGCAACACAGTGCCAGAGAGAACCTGCGACGGAGCATTGCAGAGACACCGCCCAGCTGGAGGCAGGGGAGCCCCCGACCACACCCCCGGGTGTCTCCTGGCTCTCAGGTCCTTGTCAGAGCGATGGCTAAGGCCTGCTCCGGGGGTACAGCGCCACGGGGGTGGGGGTGGGGGTCTGCAAAACTCTCAGCTCTCCCCGCCAAGCCGGTCGGGTGGAGGGGGCCGATTGCGGTCAGGGTGCAAAAGCAGTTTTCACCTCGCAGCCTCTGCGTTGCTAATAATAAAGGTCTCGTGAAAACAGCTAAGCTAGCACTGCGGGGCCGGGACGCGCCACATGGCCGTGGGAAGCCGGGGATCAATCTTCTCCAAGGAGCCCCGGTTTTCTGGGGTAGGAGAAGAGGGCTGGGAGAGAGCCCTCCCGCCCCCAACGTGGCAAGGTTCTAACGCCCAGTGCTGGCGCGGACGGAGCAAAGGATTCCGCAGCTTCTCCCCTCCTCACCCCCCGCCCCCCCCCCCACCCCCGGTGGCCCTCTCTCGCGGCTGCACCACCGAAAAGCAGGAATTGGGAGAAAATGCGGTGTCACGTTCGCCTCTGTGCCCGCGGACGCGTCTGCGCCAACTCCAGCAACACGTGGGGGGCGAATCTGGGCTGGGGCGGCTGCTGTCTCTCGGCGGGCGGGGGTGCGGGGGTGCTATCTATAGGAGGTTCTAGTAGAACCGCCCCGAAGGGCAGGTCTGGTTCGACCTTGGAGTCTTCAGAACTTTTGCCCCTGGGAATTTGGTCCTGGGTTTGGGCAGAGACCGTTTCCAATCGAGGTCGCCGCGAGGCACTTAGCTCAGGCCAAGGCGCTTTAGAAGTTAAAAGGGGCCCCGGGTGTTCAGTATCTGTCCCCCACTTCGACCAGGCGGTCAACGCGTCTTTCGCCTTCTCCAACAGAGTTTTCCTCCCGGAGTTGACTCTTAGCATTGAACTTGGGGAAATGTGACCGGCTGGTACCTGGGTTTCGGCTGGGCGTGGGGCAGATGAAGGCGAATCTACCCCTAAAAGGGCGTTACCCGTGAAGTGTCTGGTTCAAACGCTACTTCCTTCGAGGATCTAACCCTGGTAAATTGAAGGAGGGAGGGGGAGCAGTATTGGATATAAAAACAAAAGCCTCGCTTCTTCCATATCTCCACCCTTCCCTCTCTCCAAACCGCATAGGTTGGAGAAATGGCAGAGATGAAGTGTAGGTCCGACGGGGGGGGGGGGGGGGGGGGGGGAAATGCTCACTTAAAATAAAGAAAACATAAAACCTCTTTAATAAGAAGGTGGGTTTATCGTCTATTTCCAAGTGTTAATCTTGATATTGGGACGTCAAAATTGGAAGTCAATTGTGACAAGAGGTTCACAGCATACGGCGCACACAGAATTTTCACAATTAAAAATAATGGAATAAACTTCCTTTCCCCTTTGTCTCTCTCTCACACACAGACACATACACACACACACACACACACACACACACACACACCGGAAAGCCACTACATTGACAAGAACTGGGGGTCAGGACGCTGTAAACCACCCCCCCCCCACACACACACCCGCAGGTGTGAGGCTACTTGTTGCTGCTTCACCCCCAGGAGGTCATTTGCCACAGAATCTAGTGCAAACTCAGTAACCACCGCCCTTTTTCAGGAGGTGGGCGCTCCCCCGAGGAGCCCTGGAGGGGCAGGAACACTACTAACTCAATTTCTGGAGAAGAGACATTCATTTTTTTCAAATTGAACTCGGGACCATATTTGCTTGACATGCTTTGTCTTGCACTGGCGTGGCGATTTCTCTGTGCAGTGAAATGCGGCGGCCAGCGCGCGCGCACGCACACGCACGACGGGTCACCTCGGCCCGGCGTAGGGGGTGGGGTGGTGGAGGTGAGTGACAGGTGCTTCGGACTTTCGGTGAGTTCTTTACTCCGAGAAGCAGAACGAGGGTGGGGAGTGGGGGCGGGGGACTCCTCGGAGCTGAATGAGACAGGTAACTCAGAAAGCCCCTCCAGTCACTGTTTTGGAGAGGGAAGAAGGGACCTGAAGTCCCGGCCCCGTCCCTGGGCGCGCCAACAACGCGGGCCAGAGGACTGGCGGGGTTGGAGGGCAGCATATACCCGACAAGGGTGGGCGGGTTCCCAGGATTCCGAGTTCATTGTCTCCCGGGCACGCTCTGTGGGGATTTTCGCCACCCCGAGAGGGCCAGAAAGACACTCTGTATCGGTGCAGGCCCTAGCCCCTCGCCGGAGAGGGAACCGGGAAGGCGAGGTTCGGTCTCAGCCGCGCTCGGTGGCCGCGGAATCCTACACCCCTTTGCCTTCAGCGTCCTCCCGCGGCTCGGTCCCGGCTTTGCGGAGCCGAATCGAGCCAGGAGCAACTCACTGTGGGTCTGGAGCTACCAGCAGGTTCTTCGGCGGCGACGAGCTTCCTGGGCTGGGGGCTCAGGGGAGGGAGCGGTAAAAAGAGTGAAGAATTTGTGCATTTTAAACCAACCAAACCATCCAGTGCAGCTGGCAGTGTCGGGTGCTTTCACAGCGGTAGGGATGCTGAGACGTGTGGGCGTGGGCGGGGGCAGGGGTTCATGACGGGGTCCACTACCACAACGCGGGTTAGACCCATTGCAAAGACTCCCCTGCCTCGGGTCGCGATCCCCGGGGCTGGAGCGGGACGAAGGCGTCGCCGCCGCGTTCACGGCCACTTGCCCGCATTATGACACCTGCGGTGGCCCTGCCACTCCCGTGTCCCCTAGGCCAGCCCCCTCCGCTGCTGCAGCGGGGAAGCTGCCCATGTCCATGTCCACCCTCGCCCCTGATCACCGACCCCCTTTCACACCCGGGACCGACAGAGCGCGTTGCTAGAACCGCAGTGCGCCTAGATGCCACCTCGCCGCGCCCCGCCACCGCCTCGGCGCGCCTCTGCGGCAGCCGGGCCACAGCCTTCCCGCGTCCCCCGCCCCGCCCGCGCGGCCACGCCTCGGCCGCGTCCCCCTCCCCGCACCCACACCACCGCCTCCGCCGCGCACACCGCACACACCGCACACACAGCAGCCTGCCTTCCCCCGCGCTTGCCGCGCCAACCCCGCGGGAGCCGGTAGAGGCTGGGATTCGTGCGCCCGCGTGGGTGTGCGGGCGTCGGGGAGCGTCCACGACGGCCACTTGTCATCCCGCTGCTCGGGGTCCACGCGTGTGCCTCCCCCCGCCCCCCACTGCCTCGCAGGTCCCCGGCGCCCATCTGTCTCCGGAGCTCGTCTGCCAGAGCAAGCGCTCCCAGCCCTGCGGAGGTCCCAACGGTGTCTCTTGGTCCGGGTCCTTAACCGCTCCCGGGTCAGGGCTGGACCAGGAGGAAAACCCCTAGGCGCCCCCGCCCCTCCCGCACCTCAGCCTTCCCGGGACAGAGCCACGGGACTTCCCGCAAGAGTGGGAAAGAGACCGAGGCCCAGCCCCGGGCGGACGCGCGCGTGAAGAGCGCCTCCAGGCGCCTGGCCTCGGCTGGTTCTCTGTCGCTGTGCGGCCCGCTGGGGGCAGAGCTGGGCCTACGGGGCGCGGCCCTGACGGTGCAGGCCCCCCACCCGCTGTTTCCCCAGTGCAGAAACCCGGCACAGCACTGCGGGAAGGAGGCCGCGGCGCGGGTGTCTCCACGTCCACGTGCCCTGTGTGTGCGCGCCCCGGGCCTGCAGATGCTCCCCAGCTGGTACCCTGAGGAATCCCTGGGTCGCCTCGCTGCACTCGGGGGTCTGCTAGGCTTCTCTGCCGCAGCAGCAGCCAAGACAGGAGCCGCCTCTGCCAGCCTGACTTCCCCGCTACTGGCAGCTACCCAGAGGCCGCATCCCCGCCCCCATCCCGCACTCACCGCATCCCCTGCTCCGTGGGTTCATTCACTGCACCAGACTTTTCCGCCGCTGCCCCACATCTCCTGGAGGCGCAGCAGGAGGGCGTTCCCCAAGACGCCGGCACCCTTGTTCCATCCTTCCCTGACTCTCTTCAGCAGCCTGCCACCCTTCCTGACAGTAGGGAAGACAGGGCTCTTGCTCCCCCAGTGTTACACGTCTGTTACCCTAGTACCATCCCCCACCGCTCTCCCATACACACACCTGAGCCTGGCCACCACCACGGTCTGCCTTTCTGGAACTCCTAATTCCAACACTAAGCAGCGCACACCACGTCGCTGACAGCAAGGTGAGGGAGTGGCACTCAGTAACTGGAGGGTGGTTTCTCAAATGGTATAAAATAGCTCGTCTGCCCCATGGCCATTGCTTTTAAAAGAGTATTCTGCATTATTTTGAAACACATAAAAGTGTCCTAGGAGGATTCATATTTTAAAACGTGAAAGTATTTTGAGCTGCTTATAGATTCCCATGCAATTGTTAAGAAATCATAGATCTTGGGCAGGCTTTGTCCAATGCCCACGATGGTTACCAGCCCCTCAACCGCCACCTCCCCGCTGTACAGAACACTTGCACACCCAGGATTTGGGCATGGATACAATCCATTAATCTATTTAAATTTTCAAGTTTTCGCTTGTTCACCTGTGTGTGTGTGTGTGTGTAAAGAATTCATTGTACTATGTGGTGTGTGTAGGTTCATATCTACCACACACACCACAGTCAAGATACATAAAGACTGGTTCATCAATCACCTAGATCCCTCTGTTATGCCTTTTATAATCACACTTACCCAGAGAGGCAAGGACCTGACAATCACTAACCTGTTTTGCATAATTTTATCATTTGAAGAATATTATATTACTGGGATTATACAGTAATGTGGTCTTTGGGGATTGTCTTTATTCCCTCTGCATATTTCCTTTGACAGTATCAATAGCTGATACTGTGTGTATTAACCATCTTTTTTATTACTGGATAGTATTCCAGGCTAGAGAGATACCACATAGGAAAGTGATTTGTTTTACCACTCTGTCGGAGGACTTTTGGGTTCTTTTCAGATTTGGAAATGAATTTGCTGTGAACAGTGATGTTTTGCAATACAAACCTAAATTTTCAGTTCTCGGGGGAGTAACCCAGGGAAATTCTTGGGTCACATGGCAAGCACATTTTCAGTTTTATAAGTAATTGCCTACTTTTCCCCAGATTGCCTCTATCATGTTACCTTTCCAGTATCAATGTGTAAATGACTTAGTTTCTCCTCATTCTAGACCGCATTGGGTATGATCACTATTTCTTACATAAGTGATTTTGATAGGCACATAATATCTGATGGTGGTTTTAATATGCATTTCCTTAATGATTGATAATGTTGACTATCATTTTATATGATTTGCCATCTCTGTACCCTTTATGTGGGGAACTATTTGTTCACAATGAGCAAGTGTTATCTGCCAAATTTCTGATTTTCTCATTATTTTTTACTGTTAGGTCTTGAGGGTTTTTTTTTGTTGTTGTTGTTTTAAGAAAAAAATCTATTTACGGGGTTCTTTTGAGGACAATTCATTAATGTTTTCTTTTTTGTTTGTTTGTTTGGGGACCACACTGGTGGTGCTCAGGGTTTACTCCTAGCTCAGAGCTCAGGAATCACTTCTGGCAAAATCAGGGGATAATATGGGGTGTCAGGGGTCCAACCAAGGTTGGCCACGTGCAAGGTAAACTCCCTACCTATTTACTATTGCTCCAGCTCTCTGTTGTCTAGTTTCCAATTGAGTTCATTTTAGTTTTGCTTTTGAGTTGTAGGAATTCTTTTTATATTTGAGAAATTAATTTTTCCCCAGATAATATGATCTGAAAATATCTTCTCACATTTTATAACTTGCATTTTAATTTTGTGTATTGTTTTCTTTGCTGCACAAGAAGCTGCTTGGTTTGATTTAGTTACATGGGTTTAGTTTTTAAATTTTACCTGTGTTCTCATAGTCATACTCAAAAGTCATTGCCAAGACAGATGTCAATAAGGTTTCCCCAGTTTTCTTTTTCAACTTTTGGTGAGTTCTAGTCTTAAGAACTTGTATTTGATTTATAGATTTCTTTGGGTTATATGGATAATTAAATAATATCAGTTCTTCCCATCCATAAACATAGAATGTCTTTTACATTGTGTCTGATTTAATTTTTTATAGTTTGTTTTTTTATAGATTTCATATAAATTTTCATCTATTAAGTTTAGTTATTTCTAAATATTTTATTCTTTTTGATTCCATTGGAAGTAGAATTATCTTCTTATTTTACTTTCAGATAGTTTGTTGATAGCATATGGAAATGCAACTGACTTTTACATATTGATTTTATGAGCTAAAAATTTACTATGTGATTATATTATAACAAACATTTTTTGTTGTGATGTCTTTAGGGCTACATGAATATGTGTATATATATATATATATATATATATAAAATGACTTAATTCTCAGCAGAGATGATTTTACTTCTTTCATCCCTTTGGATGTCTTTGATTTCTTTTTTCTTGTCTAATTGCTTTGACTAGTATTTCTAGTACTATGTTGAATAGAATTGATGAAAGTGTATATTATTACCCTGTTCCAGATTTTAGAAAAGATTTTCTGTTTTTCACTAGTAAGTATGGTGTTAGTATTTTATAATATATACAAATATCACATAATTTGCATAGACTTGAAAAATAATACATTTCAACTATATTATATATTTTTTAAAAGGCATGACATTAGGTATATGTTTTTTATATATAATCTTTATTTTTTTCTTATGCCTAAGAAATATGTCTGATTTCTTGAAGGATTTTTGTTTTCTTTGTTTTGTTTTGTTTGTTTGGGGCCAGTTCCATCGATGTTTGGGAGTTGCTCCTGGTAGTGCTTGGGGCAGTGCTCAGGTTTGAACCCAGGCCTTATTTAGGCAAAGAATACAAAATTTATTGAATGAATGAATTTTAAGCTACTTCCTGGATCCTTTTGTTGAGAGTTTTTTTCTTTGTAGTCATGAAAGGGTGTTGAATCTGTTAAAAGCTTTTTTTGCACCTATTGAGATAATTAAATAATTTTTATTCATCATCCTTTTAACGTGAAGACGTTAATTCTGTTAAGGTCTTCATATGTCAAATCGTCTTTGTATCCCTTCAATAAATCCAACTTGATCCCATGTGATATTTTCAATGTTTGGCTTAATTCAATTTGTTAATATTTTCTTGAGGATATTTGCATTTATGTTTACTGGAGATATAGCCTGAGATTTTCTTTTCTTGTGGTGTTTTGTCTGTCCTTATGAGTAAGCATCACCCTCAAACCAGTAAGTTTGGAAGAATTTGAAAAGGATTTGTACTAATTATGCTTTAAATATTTGCTAGAATACACCTGTGAAATCATCTGGCCCTGGATTTTCCTTTGTTGAGAGATTTTACTTTATTGCAGACTCAATCTATTTGTTGCTACTCTGTTCAGGTTTTTATTTATTCTCAATTTAGTCTTAGTAGGGTGTATGTTTCTATAAAGGTATCAATTTCTTCTAGTTTGTAGCATCTAATTGTTTTAATAGTTCTTTCTTCTTATTTTACTTTTGTGGAAGAATTGTAGTATTTTCTCTTTCATATATTATTTTGTACATTTGAATTATCTTGTAGTCTAGTGAGGGATTGTCAATTTTGTGTTTTTTAAAAAATCAAATCATTGTTTCCTTCCAGCAGAAACTGTATTTCTGCTGTAGTTGTTACATTGGACCTGTGGATAATGGGAGGGTATGTAAAATGATACAGATGCTGTGGAAAGAGTTCAGTAGCTCCTCAAAGAGTTAACTATACAATAAATAGACTGAAAATAATTAAAATCAAGGACTCAGAAAGATACTTGTACGTCAGTCTTCATAGCAGTATTTACAACAAGCAAAAGATGAAACAACTCAAGTGCCCATCAACATGTGAAAGTAATATATACCACTTGAATATTAGTCAGTCATAAAAAGGAATAAAGTTCTGATACATGTCATAATATGAATGCATCTTGAAATCATTATCCTAAATGAAAGAAGTGATACACAAAAGCAGAGATATTTTATAATGCCCCTTATATTAGAATTTACAATTAGGCAAAAGTGAAAGTTCAATAGAGGCTAGCATGAATGGAGAACGAGGCGGGAATAGGGGATTACTGTTCAATGAGTAAAGAGTTTCTGTTTGGGTTAAAGAAAAAGTTCTGGAGCTGGATGATGATATTGGTTGCACAATACTGGGAATGTACTTAATGCCACTAAATATCTAAAACTGGTTGAAATGAAACATTTTATGTTAATTATATTTTTCCACAATAAAAATTACATGAAAGGTTTATAGTTTTACTTGTCAGAAATACTCACACTACACTACAAAAGTGGTTCTGTACAGCTTGCAATAGCTCACTGTTAAGGGTTCTCTCATTCCTATCTTTATTTCATTGCTGTTTGGTGACCTCAATTTACTTTACTCAAGTTCCCGATCCAACAATTAGGGGGTATTTTTCCTCACCATATGATAATAGGAATGAAAATAGCCAAGGCATCTATTAATGCTTCTGACTCAGGAAGTATCTCCCACTTATGTGGTCACCGAAGACACTATTGACCTTGGCAAATCGTCATCTTGCCATGTTTGTTGACTTGCCTCTTCAAAGACAAATATGAAGACTAAGTGAGACACTTGTCTCATATTTCCTTCTAGGTCTTGCTTTATATTTTTTTCAAGTCTGTTTTTAACTACCACTATCATCATGGTAGTATCAACACAACACAGTTATTAAAATATCTAGTTTATTCCTAGACTTTCCAAAAGGCAGGTGGCATATTTATTCTTTAAATTTTTTTAAATTAAAGCACATGATTTACGTAGGATTCCATATTTTTGACCTGCCAATTTCTAATGCTGAGACTATGAGTGAGGTTATTGAATTTGCCTACTCTGAGCTTATTGAAGCAATTCTCATGGTGGAGTATCTGTAATCTGAGCAGGTGGAATAAGAGGATCCCCAGAGTTTCCTCCACATTAAAAATGAGAAGACAAATTTCTTTCTTACCATGGAGAAGACACTGCATTCTGTAACAAAGATATTTTTTGTAGCATTTGAAAATCTTAGTTGTTTAAGTATCACTAATATTGAAAGACAATATTTTAGAGATCAATTTTTTCTTTGTCCTCTATATATGATCCTGTGAAAAGTGAAAGTGCAGGTCCTTGTTTTGAAATTTTGAAGAATTTATGAGTGGAGAGAGAAATGGCATCAAACAAATGGACCCCCCTGTGGGCATAATTATATTGGGTGTCCACTGTCTATTTATAAAAGCCATTGTCCATTTATAAAAGCCACACCCCCTTCTCCTGCCTGACTCCAGAGAAAATATTTAAGCTGATGGAGCACAATAAGAAATTATGTATGTACTTGCATTCTTATACACAATACAAACAGGAGACAAGGCGTCCAGCCTGTCATGTAGTTAGCCTATCATAGGCAGGATCTATTTATGAGCTGTCCCTAAAGGGAGAGAGACCACACAATGAAGTGAAGAGATGACAAAAGTAGCCAATCAAAAGACACAATCTTCACCTGAAAAATACTTATCAAGCCCCAATTAATGAACTTAAACTTGGGCTAAGTGTTTTGTGGTGGGCAGGTAAGTCTGTCACCCAGAGTACTTTGTCAATTCAATACCTTGGTTCCCTGAGTTGTTGCATGGGAATAAAAGTATTGCTCACCAGGGCTGGAGCAATAGCACAGCGGGTAGGGCGTTTGCCTTGCATGCGGCTGACCCAGGTTTGATTCCCAGCATCCCATATGGTCCCCTGAGCACTGCCAGGAGTAATTCCTGAGTGCAGAGCCAGGAGTAACCCCTGTGCATCGCTGGGTGTGACCCAAAAAGAAAAAAAGGTATTGCTCACCTGGAAACCTTGAGAAAGTATGACTCCAGAAGTTCAAGTTAAAGAACCAGTGATAATTTTTGCTTTACAAAACTATAATGATAATGCTTTTAAAATGATATATAGAAAAAAAACAGATAATGAGTGTAGTTTACAGGGTCTCAGATTGAGAATTTCATTATAGAGATATTCTTTGAGATTTCTCTAACAGAATCCTAGAAAATTGTTTCTTCTGAAAAGTTCAGTGGGAGATCCATTTCTAGAAATCACAATCAGGCCCTTCAATAGTTACTATGAAATTTATAGAATTTTATCCTTGAGCTTCAAAAACAAACAAACAAAAACCTACAACAACCCAGTAACGAGGAACTTTTGGGCATACCTGGTTTTATATAATTGGTGTATTTCTTTTAAAAAGTCAAAATCGAATTGTTGACAACTGAATTATATTTTAAATGCACTAGAGAACTTGAATATTTTTTTTAAAAAAACCTGCTTTGAATCCTTTCTTACAACAAAGAAAAATTTTATAAAGCAAAAATTACCCCTAATTTTCTTGATGTGAAAACTCAGGCTGAAGCACAGAGAGTTTTGTGACTGCACAAATGGGAGCCCTTTTAAATTGCATAATGGCTCCTCTTCCTTTTCTCAGCCCTAGGGTGTGCAGGTGGAAGGAAGAGGTAGAAAGGGTGGGTGGATGTCTGCATTCTTTGTAATATTCAGAATCTATTTCTACTTGAATGAAAAGTGTTTTCCTAAGTAGAGGAAAACAATAGGACCCAGAACCTTTGATGGGATCAACAGGGATATGACAATGGATACATTTCTTGGGAAGCACACTGTAAAGAAAAACAACAAAACATTAAGTAAATTCAGTATTTTTGTGAAGTGGTGTAGTATGAGTAGCCCATGTTTTTAAACTGGACCATGATGAGTAAGAATCAAACAGGCAGTTACTAAGAGACTTAAAGACTAAACCCGGGGGATCTCAGAGACAGTTGATCCTTCCTACTCTGTTCCTAATGGAATCATTGATTTACAGGCTCACCCACAAATAGGGAGCTGGGAGAAGGGACTTTTCTAGTTGTGGCATTTCTCTTACATAATGTTAACACCTCGCCAGTATATGTTGTTTGCATATGTCTGATAGAGTCCTGCTTTATCCTTTATCCTCTTTTGCTCCTGCCTTCTTCCCACAATCTCTTGGTATCTGGGATTCCCCCTATTTCTTTCTATTTGTACATGTTATCTTTATTCCTTGATCTAATGCTTAAGAGCTGATATAAATACATTATCTGCATTAGTGAAGGATTCTGTGAACACTGATTCTCAGGACTAGGAGAATGATAACATGGATGAGAACTAAAGGAATTTAGAAAATGCTTACAAGCAAAAGAGTCATTGTCTTGCAAAAAATTCAATTCTTGATATTTTTGTGTTTCTTTTCATTCTGTTGTTTTTTTTTCCAAAGTTGAAAACATAAAGCTTTATTTTCAGTAAACTTATCATTGAAGTAACTTACTTTTGGGGGGATGGAGGCCACACTTAGCAGTGCTTAGGGCTTACTTTTGGTTTTGTGTTAAAGGATCACTCCTGGTAGTGTTTGGGGGGATCATATGCAATGCCAGGTATTAAACCTGGGGTTGGCTACATGCAAGGCATCACCTTAATCTCTGTACTATATTTCTAGCCCCAACTTATTTATTTTTTATTGTAGTTTATGTAACATGTTTACAATAATGTTAATACATGCTTACTATATCCCACCACCACAAAAGTGCCAAGATTTACCATCATTATCCCTACATCTCTTTTAATGATCTTCATTTCTCTATCTTTTCCCTCCACTTATTTATGAGTTTTGTAACATAAGGCCAAGTTTTGTCATTCTTTGATGCTTTCTGTTATCTTGTTTTGTCTCTCTATGTTCAACAAATGAGGGAGGTAATCTAGTATATATACTTCTCTCTCAACTTATTTTGTTTAACATGACACTCTCCAGTTACATCCATGTTGAAGTGAACTGCATGATCTCATCTATTCTTAGAGCTGCATAGTATTCCACTGTGTATATGTATATAGTGTAACTTCTTTATCCATTCATCTGCCATTGAACTTTTGGGTTCCTTCCATATCCTGTTTATTGTACTTAGTACTACAATGGACATAACTGTGCATATATCTTTTAATGGTATCACCCTGCCCAACCCCTCTCTTGACATCAACGATCACTTCTTTGTAGAATGGTGAGATCCTGGTAGTGAATCTGCAATACAGCTCACGGAGGATCTTGATGTATTGGGCTTGAATGCCCTGATTGGCTAGGGCTTCAATGACCGCTTCTGTCTCAACAGAATCAAAGGCCTTCTTTAAATCAATGAACGTTAAACAGAGCGGTATCTTGAACTCCCGAGAAACCTCAATGAGTTTGGTTATTGTGTGGATGTGGTTGATGGTGCTGAATCCTTTGCGGAACCCGGCTTGCTCGCATGGTTGTCCTTCATCTAGTGTTCTGCCAATCCTATTTAGGATGACTCGAGTGAACAACTTGTAGATGACAGACAATAGGCAGATAGGGCGATAGTTGCCAATGTCATGGAGGGTGATACCATTTCACCGAAACTCTTCAGTGCCACCCTCGAGAACATCATGTGATGACTGGAATGGGAAGGAATGGGAGTGAAGATAAATGGTAGGCAATTACACCACCTCCGCTTTGCTGATGACATTTTTTTTTTTTTTAGTGCATGATTTTTTTTTATTAGTGAAACACCATGAGGTACAGTTGTAGATTTACAATTTTTTGTGCTTGGGTTTGATTATACAATGATCAGATACCCATCCCTCCACCAGTGCCCATTTTCCACCACCATGGATAATATCCCCCCCACCCCCAACCCCCCATCCCCCCTTGCCTCTGTGGCAGGGCAATCCCCTGTGTTCTCTCTCTCCTTTTGGGTGTTGTGGTCTGCAAAAGAGGCATTGAGTGGCAAACATGTTCAGTCCATAGTCTACTTTTGACATGCATCTCCCCTCCTGGGAGGATCCTCCAAACACCCTTTATTTGGTGTTCCCTTCTCTATCTGAGCTGCCCTTTCCTCTAGAATGCCTGACTGGCCACAAAGCTATGGAGTAATCCTCCTGGTGCTGATCTCAGCTATTCTTGGGTATTAATCTCATATTTTGTTACTTTATATCCCCCAGATGAATGCAATCTTTCTATGTCTATCCCTCTCTTTCTGACTCATGTCGCTTAGCATGATACTTTCCATATTGTACCACTTGTATGTAAATTTCATGACTTCATCTTTTCTAACAGCTACATAGTACTCCATTGTGTATATGTACCAAAGTTTCTTTAACCAGTCATCTGTTTTTGGGCATTCAGGTTTCTTCCAGTTTCTGGCTATTGTAAAGAGTGCTGCAATGAACAAACAAGTGCAGATGTCACTTCAACTATACATTTTTGCCTCTCTGGGATATATTCCCAGGAGTGGTATTGCTGGGTCAAATGGGAGCTCAATTTCTAATTTTTTGAGAATCGTCCATACTGTTTTCCAGAAGGGCTGAACCAGTCGACATTCCCACCAACAGTGAAGGAGTGTCCCTTTCTCGCCACATCCGCGCCAGCATCGGTTGCTTTTGTTCTTTTGAATGTGGGTCAGTCTCTGAGGTGTGAGATGGTATCTCATTGTGGTTTTGGTCTGCATCTCCCTGATGATTAATGATGTAGAGCATTTTCTCATGTGCTTTTTTGCCATTCGGATTTCTTCTTTGAGAAAGTTTCTGTTCATTTCATTGCCCCATTTTTGGATGGGGTTGGGTGTTTTCTTCTTGTGGAGTTTAACCAGTATTTTGTATATCCTGGATATCAACCCCTTGTCAGATGTGTATTCGGCGAATATCCTTTCCCATTCTGTAGACTGTCTTTGTATTTTGGTCACTGTTTCTTTGGAGGTGCAGAAGCTTCTTAGTTTAAGATAGTCCCATTTATCTATCTCTGTTTTCACTTGCTCAGTCAGTGTCGTGGCATCGTTGAAGATACCATTAGCTTCAATGTCATGGAGGGTTTTGCCAACTTTGTCTTCAATGTACCTTATGGTTTCTGGTCTGATGTTGAGGTCGTTAATCCATTTTGATCTTACTTTTGTACATGGTGTTAGGCAGAGTTCTGAGCCCATTTTTTTTGCATGTAGCCGTCCAGTGATGCCAGTACAATTTGTTAAAGAGGCTTTCCTTACTCCACTTCACATTACTTGCACCTTTATCAAAGATTAGATGATCATATGATTGAGGGGAGATGTCAGTGTATTCAACTCTGTTCCATTGGTCTGCAGTTCTGCCTTTGTTCCAGTACCATGCTGTTTTAATTATTACTGCTTTGTAGTACAGTTTGAAGTTCGGGAGGTTGATTTCTCCCATTTTCTTTTCCCCAAGAATTGCTTTAGCTATTCGTGGGGGCTTATTGTTCCATATAAATTTCAGGAGTGTTTGCTCCATTTCTTTGAAGAATGTCATGGGTATCCTTATAGGGATTGCATTGAATTTATACAATGCTTTTGGTAGTATTGCCATTTTGACAATGTTAAGTCTCCCGACCCGTAAGCAGGGGATATCTTTCCATTTCCTCATGTCCTCTTTTATTTCCTGAAGTAGCGTTTTGTAGTTTTCTTTGTACAGGTCCTTTACTTCCTTAGTTAAGCTGATTCCTAAGTATTTGGTTTTCTGGGGCACAATTGTGAACGGGATTGTTTTTTTCATGTTGCTTTCTTCTCTCTCACTGTTTGCATATAGGAAAGCCATGGACTTTTGGGTATTGATATTATAGCCTGCAACTTGACTATATGAGTCTATTGTTTCTAGGAGTTTTTTGGTGGAGGTTATTGGGTTCTCTAAGTATAGCATCATATCATCTGCGAATAGTGAGAGCTTGATTTCTTCCTTTCCTACCTGAATGCCCTTAATATCTTTTTCTTGCCTAATCGCTATTGCAAGTACTTCCAGTACTATATTGAACAGCAGTGGAGATACTGGGCATCCTTGTCTCATCCCTGATCTTAGAGGGAAGGCTCTCAGTTTTTCCCCATTGAGGATGATGCTTGCTGTAGGCTTGTGGTAGATGGCTTTAATTATGTTGAGGAAGGTCCCCTCTATACCCATTTTGGCTAGGGTTTTCATCATAAAGGGGTGCTGGATCTTGTCAAATGCTTTCTCTGCATCTATTGATATAATCATATGCTTTTTATCTTTTCTTTTGTTGATATGATGGATTATGTTGATTGATTTCCGAATGTTGAACCATCCTTGCATCCCTGGGATGAATCCTACTTGATCATGGTGTATGATCTTTTTGATGAGTAGTTGGATTCTATTTGCTAGTAGTTTGTTGAGGATCTTTGCATCTGTGTTCATCAGGGATATCGGTCTGTAATTCTCTTTCTTTGTGGTATCTCTGTCTGCTTTTGGTATCAGTGTGATATTTGCTTCGTAGAAACTGTTCGGAAGTGTTTTTGATATTTCAATTTCGTGGAAAAGCTTAAAGAGGATTGGGAGTAAGTCCTCTTTAAAGATTTGGAAGAATTCACTAGTGAATCCATCCGGACCAGGACTTTTGTGCTTGGGGAGACTTTTTATTATCATTTCAATTTCCTTGATGGTGATAGGTCTGTTCAGGTATTCCAGGTCTTCTTGGTTCAGCCTTGGGAGTCTGTAGGAGTCTAGGAATTTATCCATTTCCTCGAGGTTTTGATGTTCCGTGTCATAAAGTTTCTCAAAGTACTCCCTGAGGATCCTTTGAATTTCTGTAGTTTCTGTTGTAATGACCCCCTTTTCATTTCTGATTCGGTTTATTAGGGTTTTCTCTCTCCCTTTCTTTGTGAGTTTTGCTAGAGGCTTATCCATCTTGTTAATTTTCTCGAAGAACCAGCTCTTGGTTTCATTGATCTTTCGGATTGTTTTTTGGGTTTCCATCTCGTTAATCTCTGCTCTGAGTTTTATTATTTCCTTTCTCCTGTTCGGGTTGTGCTCCTTTTTTTGGTCCTTCTCCAAGCTCTTAAGCTGTGAGGTTAGGTTACTTACGTGTGCTCGCTCCTCCTTCCTGAGGAATGCTTGTAGAGCTATAAACTTTCCTCTTAACACAGCTTTTGCTGTGTCCCATAAGTTTTGGTAACTCGTGTTCTCATTTTCATTCGTTTCTAGGAATCTTTTGATTTCCTCTTTGATTTCCTGTCTAAGCCACTCGTTGTTCAATAGAGCACTGTTTAATTTCAAGGTGTTTGATTTAGTTTTCTGTTTTTGTGTGTGATTTACTTCTAATTTCAGCGCATTATGGTCTGAGAAGATTGTTGATACAATCTCTATCTTCTTAATTTTATGGAGGCATGTTTTGTGGCTCAGCATGTGGTCTATCTTGGAGAATGTTCCATGTACGCTTGAGAAGAATGTGTATTCAGCTTTTTGTGGATGAAGTGTCCTGTATATATCTACTAAGTCCGTTTCTTCCATTGTTTCCCTCAGATGAAGTATGTCCTTGCTAAGCTTGAGTCTGGTTGATCTATCAAGAGGTGACAAAGCAGTGTTGAAGTCTCCCGCTAGTATTGTGTTGCTATTGATGTCTTTTTCCAAATCTATGAGTAGTTGTTTTAAGTACTTTGCTGGTCTCTCATTAGGTGCATATACATTTATTATTGTAAGTTCTTCCTGTTGTACAGATCCTTTGATCAATAAGAAATGGCCTTCACTGTCTCTTATGACCTTCCTCACTCTGAAATCGATGTGGTCTGATATTAGGATGGCTACCCCAGCTTTTTTCTGGGAGCTGTTTGCCTGTAGGATTGTTTTCCAGCCTTTGACTCTGAGTCTGTGTTTGCTTTGACTATTGAGATGTGTTTCTTGCAGGCAGCAGAATGTTGGGTTCAATTTTTGAATCCATCCTGCCACTCTATGTCTTTTAATGGGTGCGTTTAGCCCATTGACATTGAGAGAGATTATTGTTATGGGATTTTGTCCCATTGTTCCGTTGAAATTTGGTGTATTTGGGGGGCCTTTCTTGCCTTAAAGTAGCCCATTTAGTTGTTCTTGTAACCACGGTTTTGAGTCTATGAAGTTCCTGAACTGTTGTTTGTCTGTGAAACTGTGTGTTGTTCCTTCTATTATGAATGAGAGTCTCTCTGGGTAAAGTATTTTGGGGGAGGCATTTATTTCATTGAGATTTTTCACTATGTCCCACCACTGTTTTCGGGCCATGAGGGTTTCATCAGAAAAATCAGCTGTGAGTTTTAAGTATGCTCCTTTGTAAGAGATTTCTTTCTTCGATCTTGCTGCTTTCAGAATTTTGTCTCTGTCTAAGTTTTTGGTCATTTTCATCAGAATGTGTCTTGGGGTATTTTTATTCGGATTTCTTCTAGCTGGTACCCTTCGGGCCTCCTGAATATGGTCACAAGTTTTCTTCAGCTCTGGAAACGTTTTAGCAATGATGTCTTTGACAGTTTCTTCCTGTACCTCTGGGACTCCAATAATTCTTATGTTACCCCTCTTGGCTTCATCACGATCTTCTCTTGCCATCTGTTCCCGAATTGTTAGTCTCTTTTCCATTTTCTGCTCTTTTCTGGAGAGTCTCTGAACTTCATCTTCGAGCTCACTGATTCTGTTCTCAGCAGCTGTTACTCTGCTGCTGAGGCCTTCCACTGAGATTTTCAATTCGTCTACGAGATTTTTCAGGTCTGACATTTCCGATTGCATTTTCCTCATTTCTGCCTTCAAATCCTCTTGTCTTCTATTGGCATTGCTTTCCATTGTTTCTTTTAGTTCCCTAAGCATCCTAAGTAGCTCCCTTCTGAATTCCTTGTCAGAGAGGTTGTCTAGCACTACAGTACTGTTGGTGTCATCTGGGCTAGACTCTTCAATAAGAAAGTTTGGTGGGCTTTTGCGTTGCTTTACCATTGTGAGAAGTGTGGTTTAGTCCTTCACGTTCACTGTTACTATTCTGCTTGATATGCAGTGTGAGTTAAGATAGGCTTATGAGTTATTGGCTACTGTGTTTCTAGTGACTGAGCTAAACTAGAGAAGTTTCCATCTAAGAAGGTAGCTTATGGTTCCTATGGCATATGTAGTGGGAAAATATTTCACGGCCGCGTTAGCAGCCGCGGCTCCGGAAAGAGTCCCTGGCACTGAGCGAGGAGTTGGGAACGTCTACAGTTGGAATGAGGAGCCGTTCAGCTTGGTTGTCCAGAGCTGGGCCTCCGTGCCCGTCCCGCGCAGATCAGGGGAGAAAACCGGCTTTCTAGGAGATGGAGCTAGCTGTGCATGCACAGAGAGGGTCCCAGGTCCTTGGGGGCAGGCTGTACCTGGTTGGAATAGGAGCCGTTCAGCTTGGTTGCCCAGAGCTGGGCCTCTGTGCCTGTCCTGCGCAGATCTGACATTGTTTTAATAACACCAAACATCAGCCAAGCGGCACAAATGCTGGCCGACTTTGACCATGAGTGTGGAAAGGTAGGACTACAGCTGAATCTTACAAAGACAATGTTTATGAGAAACAGCCTCGTTCCTGATGCCCTATTCGCTCTCAATGGAACGACCATCTCCAAATGCAACAGCTATGTGTACCTAGGTCGAGAAGTCAACATGACAAATGACCTGGCACCCGAGCTGCGCAGGAGGAAGAGAGCGGCTTGGAACGCCTTCAAGAACGTCGAAGAAATAACTAAGAGGACGAAGAACCTCCTGCTCTGGGCACGTCTCTTTGATTCCACTGTTCTTCCTGCATTAACATATGCCTCAAAGATCTGGGCCCTACGCAAACAGGATGAGAACACTATTCAGGTCTCCCAAAGAAGAATAGAAAGAGCTATGCTTGGAATATCACGTTTCACTCAAATGAGAGAAAAAATCGGGAGTTCCGACATCCGTCGACGATCAAGAATCAGGGACGCTGTCTCATTTGCCAACGTGTCAAAAATCAGATGAGCTGGTCATGTAATGAGATTTAAAGACGACCGCTGGACTAGAGCTGTTACTGACTGGATTCCACGGGATGTCAAAAGACCACGTGGCCGCCCACCTACCAGATAGTCAGACTTCTTCGTGAAGATCATGAATGATCGGTTTGAGGCTCCTCATGTTTCCAGAGCGAACAGATGCCATTGGGCTACACTAGCACGCGACAGGGACAAATGGAGACGTTACTGGCGCCCGCTCGAGCAAATCGACGACTAACGGGAAGTTAAGTGATTAAGCGATTAAGTGATATCTTTTAAAAATTATTTTTGTGTGTGTTTGTGGGTAGTAGATGCCAACCAAGAACTGGAATCACTGAGTGATATGAGAATACTATTCTAACTCAAAAAGCATTTTTAATTGAGTTATCAGGATTTATACTGTTAATTAGTTAATTATACTTTTCATACATATATCATTCCAACACCACAGCCATCACCATACTTCCCTCTACCGGTCCCAAGGAAGGGCCCTCCCAGCCACCTTCCTTTCATGTAAGCTCAGTTTATTTCTTTTTGACGAATCTCCATTTTGTGTTTCTTTTGTACCATTTTGTTTTCTTGTGGTTCTGCAAGAAGCACACCACAAGACAAGGGTTCTGTTGTAGTTTATTACCATCCTTTCTTCCCCACACATATTAATCATCCCATATTAGTGTTTTCTGGGCTTTTCCCCCAAATAAAGAGTACATGATAACTGTCTAGTATGAGCAGCTAGAGTTTAGTCCGTTGGGGAACTCTCAAGCCCATGTAGAATACTGTGTAGTGGAGTATTAAGCTTTTCTAAAAATAAGTCTACTAGCCTTTGGCTAGTAGAAGGTGATATTTTGGCTCTTGGAATATTATACCTGAGAGAATTCTCTTTGATTTATAATGGATGTTTACACTGGATGTCCTTATTTTACCATGGATGTTATAATGAAAGCACAGTAAAGAAAGAATCATAATTAGCTACTATGAATAGATAAATACTACAAATTAGAAAACTTAGAAGAAATGGATACATTTCTAAAAACACACCACATTCTACCAATACTGAACTATGAACTATAAATAGACTAATTCATCATAAGGCAATGCCTAACAACCCAAATCAGACAATTACACTTGAATAGATGTGGCTCACTGCTGGCAGTTTCTATCTTTGTTGTCTATGCACCAACATCCAATTATCATGAAGAAGAAATTGAGAAGTTCTACATGGAGCTGGAGAAGTTCTTTAAAGAAGATCACACCTTCTACAAGATCATTGTCAGTGATTTTAATGTCAAGATAGGACCAAGAAGACTGACTGAAGAACTCCACATTGGGACCCATGGCCTAGAATGTAACGAACAGGGTGAGAGACTTTCTGAGTTCATCATGTTGACCAAGACCATCCATAGTAACTCACAATTCCAGAAGGCCGAATCTAAACATTGGACATGGGAGTCTCCCGGTGGATGGTTCCACAATGAAATTGACCACATCATATTCAATCAACGGTTTTGCCGGACCAATATCATTGTTCTCCCAAAATTCCAAACGGGATCAGATCACCATTGCCTTCATGCAAAATTCTACTTTACAGAGTGGGGAGAAAGGGCTGCAAAGTTTAAGAAGAGAACTCCCAGGATGACCACCTACTGGGAGCTCTTTGGCACTATTGCGGCAACATGGAAAGATGCCGTCGTTGACAACATTGATGAAGAATATGGTCAACTGGTTCAGCACCTCAATGATTGTGTGAGCAATGCCGAGGTAGAGAAAGCCATAAAAAGATGTCTGTCTTTGAAAACTCTTGAGCTCATTAGCTAACGTGGCTGGGCACGAGCCTCAGGCAATCACAAGCTAATGTCTGAGCCTGCAAAGCAGTGCAGAGAAGCGATAAAGGAAGACCTCAAAGAGAGAAAAGCAGCAGTACTGGCAGATGTGGCAGAAGCTGGGAAAAAAATTCACAATGCTCGCCTGTTCTTCGCAAACTGCAAGACCAAAATGACTGCCCTCTGATGATGTCCTGATGGATCTATCACATCTTCCAGAAGGGCAATGGATAAGATTATTCATGACTTCTACTTGGATCACTTTGATAGCCACATCCACCTGTCCACATACCAAATTCCGCAGGATGGATATGTCATTCCCAATGTTTTCTTTTCTGAAATCTGACACCCATTTTTTCAGTAAAGAAGCGAACAGAACCCAGCCCAGACAAGGTCAGACCCAAACACCTGAAGAATCTGCCATCAGAACTCATCAATACACTAGCTTGGCTCTTCACACACTACCTGTCTGAATGCAAGGTTCTGTCCCAATGGAAAACCAGCAGGACCGTTCTACTGTATAAGATGGAGATATCCCATGACATTGGCAACTATCGCCCAATCTGCCTGTTGTCTGTCGTCTACAAGCTGTTCACTTGAGTCATCCTGAATAGGATTGGCAGAACACTAGATGAAGGACAACCATGCAAGCAAGTCGGGTTCTGAAAAGGATTCAGCATGATTGACCACATCCACATGGTAACCAAGCTCATTGAGGTTTCTCGGGAGTTTAAGATACTGCTCTGTCTAACGTTCATTGATTTAAAGAAGGCTTTTGATTCTGTTGAGATTAAAGTGGTCATCAAATCGCTAGCCAAACAGGGCATTCAAACTCAATACATCAGGATCCTCTGTGAGCTGAATTACGGATTCACTACCAGGATCTCACCAATCTATGAGGAAGTGATCATTGATGCAAAGAGAGGGGTTTATCAGGGTGATACCATTTCACTGAAACTCTTCAGTGCCACCCTTGAGAAGGTCATGCAACAACTGGAATGGGAAGGAATGGGAATGAAAATAGACTGTCGGCAATTACACCACCTCTGCTTCACTGATGACATCGTTTTAATACACCAAACATTAGCCAAGCGGCACAAATGATGGCCGACTTCGACCATGAGTGTGGAAAGGTCAGACTGCAGCTGAATCTCACGAAGACAATGTTCATGAGAAACGAACTCGTTCTTTATGTTCCATTCGCTCTCAACGGAATGAACATCTCAGAATGCAGCAGTTATGTGTACCTAGGTCGAGAATTCAACATGACAACTCACACCTGAGTTGCATAGGAGGAAGAGAGCGGCATGGAATGCTTTCAAGAGCATCGAAGAAATAACTAAGAGAATTAAGAACCTCTGGCTCCGGGCACATCTCTTCAACTCCACTGCTCTTCCTGCATTAACATATACTTCAGAGACCTGGGCTCTATGAAAACAGGATGAGAACTCTATTCGGGTCTCCCAAAGAGGAATCAAAAGAGCTATGCTTGGAGTATCACTCTTTACTCAAGTGAGAGAAAGAATTCAGAGTTCTGACCTCCATCGACGATCGAGAATCAGGGATGTTGTCTCATTTGCCAAAGCGTCGAAAATCAGATGGGCTGGACACGTAATGTGATTTGGAGATGACCCCTGGACTAGAGCCATAACTGACTAGATTCCACAGGACGTCAAAAGATCTCTTGGCTGCCTACCTAAGAGATGGTCAGACTTCTTCCTCAATACCCTGAATGAATGGTTGGAGGCTCTTCGTGTTCCTGGAATGAGCAGAAGCCATTGGGCTACACTAGCACGAGACAGGGACGAATGGAGACTTTACTGGTGCCCATTCAAGCAAATCGATGAGTAGTGGGATGTCAAATGTAATCAAGTGATCAAGAGAAATATACTACACATGTGTGCTAAAAGGCATGTATAAGATTAGTCACTGCAACACATCGTAATAGAAGAAAATAAAAAATAAAAGGTATGAACTGGTGATATGAGTTTCCTTAGGTAAGTATACTATGGTATATCCATACCACACAAAACTATGAAAAAACTTTAATGCAGGAGGTAGATCTATTTTTAATGACATAGAAAGAACTCCAATATTTTAAAGTAGAAAAAGTAATATTTGGAATTATATATATTTCCCCTTCATATAAAACTTAAAATATTATGGTTGACATGCTAGATGTATAAATGTGTATTATAGAAAAGACTAGAAAAGGATCTGGAGCAAGAACTGATCTGTTTTCCTATAACAGTCTAGATTTAAAATGTATTCGGCACTTAATCGTTTCTTTTGCAGCTCTTTTACTCCGCCACTGTCTTGTGGAAGTAGCCATAGATAATTCATAAATGACTGAGCATGGATGTGTTCCAATAAAATCTGATATAAAATTAGGCGGTGAACCAGATTCCACCTATGGTCTGTGATTTGCCAACCCCTGATGGAGTAGGTTGTCCCAATTCTCTCCTTCTGGTATCTTTATCCTATTAGTTATCTTTGTTTCAGCCCTGCTGCCTGATTCTGTGCTCTGCCCTGTGATCTGCTTTGTTTCAAGTGGGTGCTTGTAAGTTTGATGCAAACAGAAGCTTAAAGGACACTGGAGCAAGGAATTTGCTTTGTCATGTTTAGGAGTTCTAGTATGGGCCAGAACACCTGCTGGAGAAGAGAGGGCTTTCTCTAAAATAGTCCCAAATAAGACCACTCTAGACTGATGAATAGTCAGCTAACCCTCCAGTCTGTGAGCAAATCTGATTTAAGTAAGTAGGATTGCTAAATTTACCACCCCCACCCCCCATCCCCACATGAAACACTGTCTGTTGTTGGGTGCCATTAAAATACTGTTATAAAGCAATGGCTAACTGGTACAGAAACAAAACACACCTACCTGATAACACTGGTTAGCTTTAAGCAAGGTCAATAAATGGGTGAAACTGTTGCAACTGAAAATAAATTTTGTGCAGTAGAGATCACTCAAAGGATTGGAGTGCATGCATGGTGCCCGAAGTTTCATCCAAGCAGGGCCAACATGCCCCTTCCATTCCAAAGAATAAAACTTAACAAAGAAACATTGTGAAGGGATTTTCTGGGATTCGGAACACGTAAATTCTGGTTCAGGTTCATTGGAAGGTCGGGCAGAGGCACAAATGCAAGTAAAGGACCAAGGTCTACATACTCCCCCCCTTTTTTCTTCAATCTTTAACATCTTGCTGTTGTTCCTTTAATGTCTGCCTATAAATATGTCCAAGTCTTTTGTATTCTTAAAATATATGCTCTTGCCTTTGTAAACTTGTTCAGCTTTAACCTTGCTGTCTTTTCCCTTTTTCTAAGCTTACTGTGATAAATAGCAAAGGAATTAATGCATGCACATGGCAACAAAAATTGCAACAGTACAAATAATGCTACATAAAAATAATCCTTCTTTCTCACTGACTTCCACTCATGTTGCTTTCCTGAAACAAGGAACTTTAAAAATTATTTGGCTGCTATTTTTATAATTATCTACATTTTCTTTAAAAAAGAAAAATAATCAAAGCATTTCTTACATCTGTTTCTGACCTATATAGACCTTTATCTGACCTTAGCTAATGGAGTATACCCCTCTCCCCTCATCTTGCCTTCAGCCAAATTGAGCACTTTAAAATGCTCAGTTCTTCTGTCTTTTTTCTTCTTCTTATAACTTGAAATCACACTCTTAGCATCAATTTCCTTTAGGGACAGTGCCTTTCGCATTTTACCAAAGGGATTTGTTCTTCCAGCTAGAAGAGACAGTCGTATCCTTTCTACCTTACCATTCTTGCCTCAACCCGCTTCCCAGAGGCAAATGCTTCTGAATTCTAGGCATGTTCCAGAAAATCCCCAGAGAAACAACTGGACTCAACAAGCTGCAATTGCTAACCCGGTTATAAATCTGCAGGTGCGGGAGAATCTACACCTCTAACAAGGTGCTCTGATCCTGGCTGACTGCTGTCACACTTTGAGTAGGGACAGTAGGGGTACACAGGAACTGACAAATGGTTTCTCATTCTGAGGCACCAAGTTTAATTCCATAGCCAACTGGGTTTCAGGCCAGAGCCAGGAAGTCCAAGTCCTGGTGTGAGGACCGGGTCAGCCCAACAGGGAATGAAGCTGGGAAACTTCCGTCTTTCCCAAACCAGTTTTTCCTTCCACTGGACCTGACAGTCCCAAAGCCTTTATTTCCCCACCCCCACCCCCATCCTCTCCAGGTCCCACAGGAGTAAGATCAAACTAGAGGTCCTTTGATGCTGAATAAGGCCCAAGCTCGCCCTTGCAACCCAGGGAAAACATGAAAAAGCTGCTTCGAGCCAGATACTGTTCCAGCACACCCCCAAGTCCCTCTCCTCTCCATCTGCCTGGCTCCCGGCTTAGATCCTTAGATCATCAGGGCAGATCTACAACTTATACTTGGTTTTCGTCTGTATTCCATAAGAATAAGTGAATCAGAACTCAAGAGAGCCTCAGTAGAAGCCATACATTTGTCTTAATTTGTCTTTGTGAGGGCATGGGGGCAAGTGCCTCCTCCCCTCTGGATTTTTCCTGGTCTACGTGGGCAAACAAGTGAATTTCAGACAGATTTGTAGGTGAAAGAGACCAAACGGAGAACTTAAGTGGCTGTGAATTCTTAAGTGAAATAGGACAAACTTGGGGTTCAGATTCTGTACAGAGGAATGGGATAGAGGTCTGGGGTCTGGCACTACCCCTAAATCTAGGTGATCTGCATTCTTTATAGTTATGGTCTCAGTTCCTCCCCCAGTTAATTCCACATGCCAAGGAGACATGCACCTGGAAATAAACCCTTCTCTGGAAATCTTGGGGAAGGAGGGAGATACTGTCTGAATATTCAAGGGAGGGGGGCATTCTTACAGGTTCCTATCCCAAGCAGACCCTAAGACAAGGAATTAGCTACAGATTGTTTTTTTGAAGGCGAACCAGGAAGCCCCTGGGAGGGCTGTCGTGAGTCAGGGAAGGGAAGGCAGTCCCTATGGAGATGGACTCAATAAGCTGTCTCATTTGTCTCTGGCTCTCCATCCCACTCAGCCTTTCCAGAACCCAGATCAGCTCCCTGGAAGGAAGAGGGGGCTGGGTATTGGTGCAACACCTCCTAGAGTGGACTGCCTGGCTCCCAGCCTGCTGCAAAGATAACAGAGTAGGTGGGTTCACCCAGCAAGAGCTAGTCCCCAAGAAAGCTGTGTGGACACAGGAGGCTGGAAGTCTGACCACAACCTCCAGCTTTCAAAGCGCAACCTCAGAAACGTGGGTGCTCAGAGCAGTGCCGAAACCCGCTGATTCCCCCAGGGACTCCAACCGCCCAGCCGATGCAGCATGTGAATAGCTTAAGGTAGGATGGCTGCAAGCCTGCACCTGATGTGAGTACAAGTGAGCAGGGTCCAGAGCCCAGAGGCTGGAGATCAAGTCTCTTTGGGGCCTTCTGGACTGGGCTCTGTGGGTTTAACATCGTAGAACAATAAGTATTGGTCTGTTCTCCCTCTCTAGAATCTGCCTGACACTGATTCTTGGCTTTCTTTCTGCAGGAATATATGTCAAGGAGATAGATCGGTGGAGAAAAGGCATCCGGAGGGGCTCGTTTCAAAGGAACTATTTTAAGGTCGTCCTTCCCGTCCACCACATCCTGACATTTGGTATATTTAGCATCATCCATAGAGAGGACTAATGGATTTTTACTTGCAAATCGTTATGATTCAAACCACTGCCGTCTTTATTTTCTTTTAATTGTGACAAAGTCACGCACATATACACACGACACATACACACACATTAATAGCTGCTTTATATTTGTACACAGAAAATGCTTCCAATAAAAGCAATTCTGGTTAAACTTTCAAGCCTGAGGGTGGTGGTGGTGGGGTGGGGCTAATGGCGCAGGTTAGCCTGCATTGCCTTCACACTGTGCGTGAAATGCACTTGTATTTGGTCAAAGAAAAGAATGCACAAAAGGTGTTTTAAATTGACAGCCCAAGACAGGAGTAATTGAACATGCCATTCTTCACCGTCCACTCCTGTAGAAGCAGAGCACTGCTGATTTCCCTCACTGAATACAAATTCATATCGTCCCTGCCATTAATATGACTTCTTTTCATCCCCTGAATTAATCTCCTTTTGCCAGCACAATAAAGAATGTAAAGTAACAGATTCCAATGTTAGGAATCAAAATTCCAGTAGGTTCAGGATTTCTGGGAGAGCTTCATTTCTATACATCCCACAGACTGTATTAATTAGTGGCAGATAAAACAGGAACCACATATATAAGGTTATTTCCACGGTTCACCTCTGCCCTGTGGCCACCAGGCCATGGATTCCCCTATCCTGGGATGGCTGATGTGGTGAGTTGCTGGATGTTGACCTCTCCATAATGAGATACTAATTTAAGGGTCAAACTCTGCAATGTTTGAAAAATCAGCTTTTTGGTATCAGTGCTTGGGCCCCATTTTGAATGCTTCACCAGACGTTGTACACACACTCTTCCACACTGGACATTTGGTTTTATGCATTTCTGTGTCCCTGAAGTATTTTGCACAATGAAACCTAAACTGCATTGTGGATACTCAAAATACAGTGGCCAGAGTGCATATATAGTATATGTCAGTATGGTGAATTTAGCAGGAGGTTATGTGAGTATGCTACAGCATGTAATAGAAGTGTGTGTAAGTATACTAGAGGATATAGCAGAATTATGTGAATACTGGGCCCGCTCAAGCAAATAAATGAACAACGGGAAGACAGTGCTACTGTGCAGTGCTACTTAGAGTATAACAGGAATGACAGGGGTATGCCACAGAATAAAGCAGGAGTGTATGTGTGACTATGCTACAGAGCATGACGGGATTATGTATGCCTATGTTCCAGAGTATAACAAGAATATGTGTTATTGTGCTGAAGAGTGTGATAGGAGTATGTGTGCCTATGCTGCAGAGTATAGCAGTAGAATGTGTGACTATGTTAGAGAGTATGGCAGGAATATGTGTGACAAGACTTCAGAATATGGCTGGAGTAGCTATGAGTACACTGCATAGTAGTCACAGTAGGCCCTCCTGTGGTGGGCAACCTACAGTTTTGGTAAGACAGATACACTCTAACAAACATCCTCAACAGCATGATGATGGCCCGGATTACTGAGCACTGAGTCCTGTGCCAGGGGATTTGGAATTAAGTGCGGTGTTTGGACTAGCAATAACGTGACTGGAAATTGATTGTAGGAGCAATGTAGGAGGAGGAGAGCAGCAATCTGGGTTTGAACACACCCTCTGGGGCATTGTTTGAGGAACCTCATCAGAAATTAGAACTCAGGGGCTGGAGCAATAGTACAGGGGTAGGATGTTTGCCTTGCACATGACTAACCTGGGTAAGTTCTCCAGTATTCCATATGGTTCCCCCAAGCACCACCAGGAGTAATTCCTGAGTGCAAAGCCAGGAGTAGCCCCTGAGCATTGCTGAGTGTGGCCCAAAATTTGAAAAAAAAAGGAAGGAAGGAAGGAAGGAAGGAAGGAAGGAAGGAAGGAAGGAAGGAGGGAGGGAGGGAAGAAAGTCAGTTTAGAACTCAGGCTCTGGAGCCAGGCTGCCTACACCACTGTCACAGCTGCTTGCGTCTGTTTTTTGTTTGTTCTGTTTTTTTTAATTGTTTTTGTTTTGGGGTCATACCCAGTGATGCTCAGGACTTACTCCTGACTCTATACTCAGGAATCACTCCTGGCGGCACTCAGGGTCTACAGTTCTTTGCTCTTGAATAGATTCCTTAATGTCTCATTTTTTTCCTGGCATCTGAAAAATGGAGGACCTGTATCTTGCTTTATATTTCCCTGAAAGCAGACATAGAGTCCAAAATGGGGCCAAAGTTATTGAACTGGGAGCTGATCCCAGGAAGAGGGAGTGAGGAGAGCAAAAAAGGGGAAAGAACAGAGCAGATTCTGAGAGGCAGGGACAGCCAGCCCAGAACCTCCTGCTATCCCCACCCATCAGCAGGGTGAGGTTTTCACCAAGCACCTTCTTCCGTGGTGAAGGGGCACTCCTGGTTGTAAACACCTTGCCCCTGACAGGAGACAACAGTAAACTTCACAGGGGGGAGCTTCCTTCAAACCTTATTAACAGGTGTATGTGGGCAGCAGGGCATGGGAAACAGGCCTCAGAGAAGTGACCCAGTGTCCCACCAAGTCCTCAGATCCACCCCTGCGCCCTGACTGTGCAATGACTCAATCCTACTGAGGGTCTCAGAGCAGCAGCACAACACACGTCAGAGCAGCTGATGAAGAAATGGGTACTGGCATCCAAGTCCCTACTTATCCTCGGTGGGGGAGGAGGGAAGTTGCTGGCCAGCCCACAGATCCAGTCTTCCCTGTGCATGTATGGGAAAGTGTCCACAAAGAGAGATCCCAAACATAGAACGAGACCAGCTCCCCCAGCACCCCTCATTAAAAAAATCAGAGATTTCACATGAAGTGTTGAATGGCTCATTGCTTGCAGAGAAAGTACTTTACAGCAGCCTGGGCCATGCTTTTCGGCACAGTCAACTTTGTTCCCTTCACTCAGAATTGGCTTGATTGGCCCAGGTCCCACCCATAGCCACTCACTCACTAGCTCACGTGCCTGTGTGGTGCAATGAACGGCTGGCACTGTCCTGGGGACACTCAGGGTCTCCCGGAGTAGCTAGGATGTCACTGAGCACATCCTTTATCTGTGAAATAACTGGCTCTCTGACTGGAGCTTGAACTTTCCAAGTTTGCTTGATTTTGAGTCAAAGAGCTCATCTTTGTCCTAGACTGGAGGGAGTTTTGTGCCCTACATGTGTGCAATGAGCATCGGTCCTTGTGCCTGGATTCCTGCCAGGTAAGGATGCTGCCACTTGGCTCCCACCTCTTCCCAACCTTCCTGAGGGCTCCCAAGCTCATTCCTGGGGGTTGAATTTTTGGGTTTCCCTCCTCTCTCTTCTCTCTCTCCCTCTCTGGCTCTGATTCTCTCTCTTTCTCTCTTAGCAAAATGAGTACAGCAAAAGACCTGTGCGGCAGATTATCTCATTAGCAGAGCCCTCGCAGGAGCAGAGTCGATGGATGCTAAGCATGTCGATAATTACGTCCTTGGTTCGGGGCCAGAGCCCCTTCTCTCCAGCTCCAGGAAGGGCCCGAAGGCTTCCGCAGCCCCGCCCACCCTGAGAGCCTGGAGCTGCAGCCTGCACTCCGGAGGAGAAGCAAGCTATTTCTGAGCGTGTATGTGGGAAGGGTGGGAAGATGGAAAGAAAAGTGAGAAAGTGTATGTAAGCAAATATTTCAAAGAAAAGAGGGGGAAGCTCGTCTTTAAACAGCTTTATAAAATAATCAACGAGATCCTGCCAGACCCCCAAATGAACAGCAGGTCTGGGTCCCTTGGTAGCCAGGGAGACTCTTAACTCTTGTCAGTTTCCATCCCAGGGCTGCCTAGAAGTCCTCAGGAAGATGCAGCCAGTTAGCTCTTGTCTCACCTGCTTGGATGTACTTGGGGCAGGGGAGAAGGGTGCTCAAGGTGCACCACAGCACAAGTGGCAGAAGATGACTGAGCTTTTTTTCATGCCAGACATTTTACACGGGATGACAATGCCAGAATAATCCCAGGATGATGCACTTACAGGAATAAAGGATGCTGAGAAAAGAGGTGGGGAGGAAAATCATCAAGCTGGGATTGGATTTGGATCTCTTGCAGAGAGAGGGCAGAACATCAGACTATCAGAATATTTTGCAGTTCAGCAAGACTCTTCCCAGCCACTCTGCTCCAGTACCCATGTGCAGCATTTTCTCACATGAACCGCCTGACCCTTCTTCTTCATCTTGGTAGAAAAGGTAGAATTAGAGATTGGGATTGGATTGGAAATGAATGGGATAGAGATGACAGTCACCAAAGAACTGAACTGGTCACCAGGAGCTCAAAGCAAATGAAACTGCACTGTAATTGCTGAATTTTGGGACTATTTTAATAGGCAAATTTTGCACTAGTAATTATGGAAAACATATACATTTGCTCCTATTCCTGTTCTAGTGGAAAGCACTGGGATTTGGTTTCACTTGGATTCAGAAAATGAACTTTTTTTGCGGGGTGGGAACTCCTCTGGGTTTGGTTCTCAATTGGCTTAAGTTTAAGACCCAGGCATAAACACACATTTCAACATGAAGAGCTCAATGGAGCCAAAGAGCCTTGTTATTGATTAGAATGATTAATATATTCAAATCGAATGGATGGGAAAGATCTAGAGGAGTTTATATTTACCCTGAAGGAAGTGCGCTAAGGCAGTTAATGAACCCATCGCTGTGACAAGCTGGGAGCTGGTGGTATTAATGACAAGAATCTTACAGCAGCTCTTTCATCTCGAGGATATAAGAGGTATTCGTTGGCATCGGCAGTTCAATGAATGAAGTCGGTTTGTTCAGGCTGGTATTCAGAGGCGGATGTTGATGGAACACTCTCAAATCCCTTCCCGTACAAGCTCAGAGCCCTCCAGCACCATGAGGGTTAGGAGCTCATAGAGTACAGCTGTCCCATTCCACATGGGCTGCAGTCTAAGGGTCAGAAACCACCTCCCCTTCTGCACTACCTGAGTTGACAAGCCTGCTCAGTGCTGCATGGATTCTCATTACCAAGTCAGCTCTTCACTATAAGACAATGGTGCCACTCCTGCTCTGGAGTGCCCCCTGGGGGCAGGCAGAGGGTAGATTCTGCTGCAAT
Source organism: Sorex fumeus (assembly GCF_029834395.1). Lineage (NCBI taxonomy): Eukaryota > Metazoa > Chordata > Mammalia > Eulipotyphla > Soricidae > Sorex > Sorex fumeus. The sequence goes on along the minus strand of NW_026606129.1, from coordinate 45,740,788 downwards.
CACATCCAAGTTCAGCGGTTTCCCTCCACCAATCCCCCATCCTGCCTCTCTGAGAGCACCCCCTTCTCAGCATTTGCTCTCTCCCTGTCTGCTTTCTCCTGGGTACTTCGTAGCTCATGTTACATACTCTCCAGGTAGTCTTCTCTAGGACCCATGTGCTTGGTTGACTTTTTAGGTTCAAGATCTCAATGTATATTCCAGTCACCTGAGACATTACTTTAGTTTGTTTTATTTTTGGTTTTGGACCACCACACCTGACTGTGCTTCTGTGCTTAGGGCTTATTCCTGGCTCTGTGTTCAGGAATCGCTCTTGGTGGTGCTTGGGGAATTTCTGTGGTGCCAGGGATCGACTGGGGTCAGCCTCATGCAATGCCAGCACCTCGCCCACTGTGCTATCTCTCCAGCCCTATTATTCTCGCTTAGTGCAAACCATTATAGAAAGATTTTTTTCTTTCATTGCAGCCTCCAGGTGAGTAGACTCTTCCAGTTACTAACAAGAACAATACAGAGTCAGAGTAACACTGAATTTTTTCCAGAGCTCGAAAGAATTCCTTTTCAAATAAGTCTTCCAACCCCGTGGATCCTAAACTGCAATGAAAAACAAAACAATTGAAAATGGCTTCACCCGGCAATTCTTTTATCAGTACTTAGACAGCTTTTCCTCCCTCCCTCCCCCACTCCAATTTACTGTTTATCTCCTCCTGATATATCTTCCACACAGCTGGAAAGACCATTGAATCTAAGAGGAAAATCAGCAAAACCATACAGCTTTGTTGCCACAAAATGGCACTTCCTGTCTGGACATTCCTATTTTAAGGCCTTCCACCATGTGTAAGAGGATGCTTGAGGGCATCATTCCCTACTGGACACCCCATCTTGCTCCTGGTCTAATTTTGTAGGTGGAATAGACCTTGGGAAATGTAGTGGTCCTACTTTCAATTTGCTCATCAGAGCAGAATCCTGTAATAATTCAGCCACCTGGAGCTACCCCAGGGCAGCCTCAGTGACTTAGATCCTCTGGGTGAGAGGGAGAGTCTCACATAGGTCCCTGGGAGAGGGACTGTGTGACTTGACACCTGCCTACTCTAACTGTGCCTTGGGCAGAGTGTAACACTTCAGAGAGCAAATAGAAAATACTTGTTCACCATCTGCCACGAGAACAATGTGCTGGGGCGTGAATGGCCTGGGAAAATCTCTCCACTCCACAGCTCAGTAGTTGATAGCTCCTTCTAACATAATTGCATTTGTAGCAAAAACTGTTGATGCCCTGCCTGCCAGAGGGCTTCCCCCAGCCCACAGGAAGCTGCTCAGCTGCAGGCAGGGTGCAGAGGTACATCAGATCGGGGCTGAGGGTGAAGAGCAGTTACAGTCAACCAAAGCGGGCTGGGAAGAGGTGTGTGAATGTCCAGGTTCCCTTTTCTGCTCTGAGATCCCTGTGGCCATATTTAATAGGGTCCTTGCTAAAAAAGTCAGCTATCGATGGGATTAAGCCTCTGCCCCCTTTTTTCTCGATGAAGGGTAGTTAATGAGCTAGTTGACTGACAGTTCTCCTTCCCTCTCTTACTTTGCCCTCTTATTTGTGTTTCCTGAGATCACTCCTGGAAACACCGCCTGCACCCAAGGCCTCATACGGAAGAATTCAACTAAGATGATATTTGTCCACTCATCTTTTCATTTCCCGGCCAACTGTGGTTTCCTCCTAGGTTCTAGCTAAGGTACTGGACATGTAAAGGGAAAGAGGAAAGAAGCAAAGAGCAAAGCTATTGAATAAGAGTCTTGCTCCTTGGAATGATCCCTCAGCCTAGCTGAAACAGATGCTCCTCTGTTGGAGGGGTGGAGGTAGAAAAGAGAGAGAAAATGTTCTATAGATAGGAGAGGCTCACACAGGCCAGGCCCACTCGGCCTGGACATCCAGTTTTAAGGTGCGGAGGTGATGGTGGGGAGGGGTGGGCATGAAGCAGTGTCTGCTGGTCTTGAAGAATGAGTACAGTGTGGTTTGCAATACGAATACTGAAAGGTTATCAGGAATATCCCTCTGCCTACTTTTAACACTTAGTTCTTGTCCAGCATGATCATTCCCAGCTATTATTGTCATACTGGTCTCTTCTCTATCTTACCTACCCTCTACCCCACACACACTTGTGCTTGATTCCAATCATTGACCACAATGTGGAGGGAGGGAGAGAGAGAGCGAAAGCGAGCAAGCGAGAGAGAGAGAGAGAGAGAGAGAGAGAAGAAAAGTGCCTGCCATAGAGGCAGGCTGGGGAGTGGGAGGTGGAGGGTGATGGGAGGGAAACTGGGGACGTGGATGCTGGGAGAGCTGGGAAATGTACACTGTTGGAGGGATGGGTGTTGGAACATTGTATGACTTTAATCTAAACCTAAACAGCTTTGTAAGGGCTTATCTCACAGTGTTTAAATTAAAAAAATTTTAAATAAATACAGTGACATGAGGGAGGGTTCAGAGTTGCCCTAAAGGGTAAGATTTACCCGTAGTAGAAATGACACATTTGATGTTAGAATTGATTCATGTTCTATGAGTTTGACAGCTACCAAGGTGGCACAGCCCAGGATTATGACTCTAAGTGATCTCTGGAAACATGTAAAGTGTGTTTTTGGTAGAGAATTGATGAATAGATGGACTTATCTGTTTTCTTTTTTGCTGTCAAGCACTCTCCGCCTTTTATTACTTTTATTGGTATATTTAGATTTTTTTTGTATTTGTGCCACACCCAGCAGTGCTCAGTGCTTACTCCTGGCTTTGTGCTTGGGGATCCTCCTGGTGGGCTTGAAAAACCATATGGGATGCTGAGGACCAAACCAGGATTAGCCGTGTACAAGGCAAACACCCTACCTGCTATACTATCACTCCCACCCCTAGACAACTCACATTTAAAGTTATTATTGGCATAGAGCAATAAATTTTATCTTGGGTGCTTTATGAAGACCTTCCTCTCTTTTTCTACTGTTTTGCAATTAATTGAGCATTTTATACGATCCCATTCTCTCTCCTCTCTTAGTATCTCAATGAAATATCTTTTAAGAAAGAATGTTTTGGTGATTGTCCTACGGTTTGAAATATTCTTGTACAACAAATCCAAGTCCACTTTCAAATAACACACTACCAAATCACAGGTAGTTTGTTACCTTCTAACGGAATATTTCCCAGTTCATCACTTCAGTCTCTGGTTACAGTGCGGCCATTTAGAGAGAACTTTAAGATGGAAGTCTGAACCAGGTGGAAGATGGACTGGAGTGAGCATTGAAAACACACACACACACACACACACACACACACACCACATACACCCCTAGGAGGAAGCTGAACTCTTAGAAGCAAGGGCTGGAATTTGGTTGGCTCTTGGCACAATGGTTAAAATAATCCTAGCTGTCCCCAGACTGTACGCCCTTGCCATATGATTTTGCCACTCCTCAGCAAGACAGAGCTGACATTTATTTCTTCACCCTTGAAATATGGGACTTAGCTATGTGACACTTTGACTAATGTGATGCTGGCAAGTGTCCCATCCAGAAACTTGAACAGTACTTATGTACTGGTCTGGGCTCCTGGTAACCCAGGTCTGAAAGCTGAATATCATCGCTATTGAGAACCATGTTGGGTTTTGTCACAAAGAAAGAACTCTTCCCTTTTCTATTCACAGAATTGTGATCTGAGAAGGTCAGGCTTGTTGTTCCTGCAGCAGAGTGCTCTCCCTTGCCCGGTGGCCTGCCCATTGGCCCCCCTCCATCTCAGTACCCGCTGGCTACTCTGTTCGTTTTCTGATTGTGGACACTGCCAGCAGACAGCCCTTTGTCCCCCAGCCTTTTAATAGCATTAGGAAAGGCCTGGCTCCAGTCACGGCTTTGGTCCTTGGTATTCATGGATCCTCAGTACTCTCTATTTCACTGAGAAAGAGCCAAGATGTTGTACTCCATCTACCCTGACCCACTGCAAACACACACACACACACACACACACACGCACGCACGCACGCACGCACGCACACACGCACACACACACACACACACAAGAAAAAAACAGAAAGGGACAGAAGATTTATGACTGATGATTTGGAATGCGGGAGAGAAGCCACAGGAGCACTAAGATGTCCTTGGAGTGGAGACAGGCGGAAGGCAGCAGCCAGACTCCTGTAAGAGGTGGAGGGGCAGGTACTGGCTCCCCCTTCCCTCTCTCTGACTCCCGGGTAGCTGGGATGTACCTCCCTCCCTTGCTGCTTCTCCCCTTCTTCCCTTAAGCCTCTGGCACCAGCACCACTTACTCACCACATTGCCACCGATAAAATGTTAAAGAGTCTGCTGTCTCCAAGAGATGCATCCAGATCCGTTTTTAATATTTCCTCCCCCACTTTTCTTCTTTCTCTCTCCTTTCTCCCTCAACCCTTATTGCACCCAGGTGGCTTATTTCTGGAGTGTTCTGAAGAAAGCTGTAGGCAGAGTGGGGGGAATACTGCATGCACTCCCACACTGAGGCAGTTGTAGCCACCCAGACGTGAAATCTACCTTGTCCTTTGGAGCTGACCGTCTGCCTGAAGCAACTTGGGGGTGCCTTGTCAGGCACTCGGTGTCATGGGCAGGGCTTCCCGTGATTTTCCCCATGAAAGCTATTGGGGCCAGGAACAGAGTTGGTTAGGTGTAGAGAGAAAAGGCTTGGCAGTCTCCTCAGCAATCAGTCACATCTACCACCACAGCATCTCGTGTTGCTTAATCAGTGGCAAGTTAAAGTTTGAAACCACTGCTCAGAGTTACTGTCTCGGTGGGGCTTTGACTTATTTGGGATTGGGGGCTTTGCACAAATGCTGAGGATAAAGCTAATCTGGAATCATCTGTTGGAAACAATGGTGGCCTCAGGTGCACAGACTGGAACTCTGAGTTAAATGACTTTTCTCAAGTTGGTCGACCTTGATGAGTCTCAGTTTCTTGGTTTCTCAAATGGGCTTGTGGTTCAGCTTAAAGAGAATGTTAAATATAAAGCAGGTATCTCTCAAAGACTCAGACAAAGAAAGCAAAGTGGATGCTGTCAATATTGTTGTGTTTGTCATGAAAGTTCCATTATTGGGGTTGCCAGATTTGCAACAAAAGCCAAATGCTAAGGAGAAGGAGAAGCCAGAGGGCCTTCGGGCAGGAGAGAGAGAGGGAGCCTTGCTTAGCTGCCTCTAACTGTCTGATCATTCCCTCTGTTCTTTTCTTCCTCCACAGGAACCCTTTCCCCCAGGTCTCTGGAACATTCTCCATCATTTGCGTCTATTCACCTGCACAGGTGTTTGATAGGAAAGAAGACAGCTCTTGGCTTTGTACCCATCTCTTGTGCTACAGGGTCAGCTGACAAAGGTGGGGTCACAGATGGCCCTGAATGACCCCAGAGCATCTTTCCCTCTCCCTCCTGGTCTTAGCATATACAGTTGCTCTTGTTTGCCTGGGTAGAATGCAACAGCTCCTGCCTTTGCACTCAGTATTCTACTAAAGGGGGAAAAATAAACCCAATCAAACAGCCATTCCCTGAATTGCTGGGACAGAAGGAGGCCCAGACTCCATTTATTAGCAAAGCCAGTCCTGGTTATTATCCTTAATACTTGGAGCGAGTCTCAATTGCATTTTAACCTACTCCATTCATTCTGTGTGTACCCGGGATTTGATTCAGAAATCAGACCAACAATTTCACAATGGCCATTTCTTGACAAAATAATGTGTTTAAGACAATGCTCTGGCATGGTTTTGTTCTGGCATAGTGGAAAGGAAATTGGCCTCGAAGTTTCGAGACCTGAGTTGGAGTTCTGACTCAGTTACTGGTAGATTGGCTGACATCCACATGGGTTTCTGGAATTGTCTTCATATGAGTTCCTCCCAAAATTGGCTCTGAGTGAAGACCTGGGTGCAGGGAGTGCCTCCAGGGCAGGGAACAGGGAGAAGAGACAGGGAAGGAGAGGGAAAATACAGCAGTGCATGTGGTCACTGCAGGTTCTTTCCCGCTGGGGCCTATCTGAGAAGCCAGGAGCCAACAGGACTCATGACAAATCCTCAGACGTCTGTTGGGCCTCCTGGTGCTGCATCTGGGACCCATGGCCTTGGAGAAAGTCACAGGAACAGTGCCTGCCTGGTGACTGTCACTTCCGGTGCTGATAGGCTTCTTTTTCTGCCCCACAGCTATCCAGAGGTGAGGCAGAATCCACAATGCCGTAAGAGAGAGAGAGTGTGTGTGTGTGTGTGTGTGTGTGTGTGTGTGTGTGACAGTTGAATAGCAGTTTGTGCTCAGAACACAGGGGGTGTTTCTTATGTTCTCCAGACCCTTTGTCTGTGCTTCCTTCTGTAAGAGGGGACCAGCAGGTTTGCTGTGGTTCAGGAGGCTGGATGAACCCTTGGGCTCGGGAATAGGATTTCCAGCTGGGCACATGGTCCCACTGACAACAATATTTCTCAGCCTCTCTTGAGGACAGATCAGCATGGGCCCATGGGTGTCACTGGAATGGTGCCACGGCAATTTTGGAGTAGCTGCCTTCAAGCTTCATGTGAACTGTGTTTTCTCTCCCTTTTGTCTTGCCCCCTTCTTTCTTCTGGAAGCTGGAAAAAGTGTGAGGGTCACCAGCTGGGACCATCCTGGGATAGCTCTGCGGGAGGGGACAGAGCAGGCACATTAGGACCCTCCTGGAAAGCCTGGGTTCCTTTACTCTTTTCTTGCTATTTAGTTGCTGTCCCTTATTAAACACTCCTTTATGCAGATAGAGATCCTCACAGTTTTAACTTTTCCTTCCTAAATACAGCGTTCATTTTCCTTAAAAACTAGGGGAAAGGATCAGGGTTCCTCCTGGGATTCTGGGTCCTCTCTGGGGAGCTGACCCCTTCTCCCCGCACTTGGCCAGACTGTGGCATTGCTCCTGCCTGCCTTGAGGGACACACAGAGCCTGTGGGCTCCATCACGGGCTGCAGATTCACCTGGCACTCAGGGCCACTGGCCCTCAGACTCCATCACTTGTAGGGAACCTCATCTTTCTCTCCCTCATGCTGTTAAGACCACTTTCTCGGGGCTGGTGCAATAGCACAGCAGGTACGGCGTTTGCCTTGCACGCGGCTGGCCCGGGTTCAATTCCCAGCATCCCATATGGTCCCCCCTGAGCACCGCCAGGAGTAATTCCTGAATGCATGAACCAGGAGTAACTCCTGTGCATCTCCAGGTATGACCCAAAAAGAAAAAAAAAAGAGACCACCTTCTCTCAGAATTCAAGGTGGGTGGGGGCGGTTGTAGCAGAAGCTGCATGTCATATACACGCACAGGTGCAACTCACACACGTTTACATACATACACGCTATCTCTTACATATATACTCACACACACTCAGACTCCCTTCCTCCACTGGATAGGTGGACAGCAGTTCCCACTGTGACCATTCGCTGCCCGCCACACCTATATCCTGCCTGGGATCAAGGCATCCATAGTCATCTCAGAACCTTGTTTACCTGAGATAAGGCAGCCTGCAAGTTTTGGGGTTTCACTTCCACAGGGAAACTCTCACCTGAACTGGGGGAGCCCTAGATAAAGCCAGCCTTTTGTCCCTCCCAAGCTCTTCAGTGAATCTCAGAGAATCTTCCATGGGAATCCCAGTTGCCCACAGTGGAGCACCACTCATATACTGGTTGGAATGGCTTTCCCACTTGTGTGCCACATGAACTATGTCAGAGGCTCTGTGTGTGTGTGTGTGTGTGTGTGTGTGTATGTGTGTGTGTGTGTGTGTGTTGGGAGGGATGCAAATTCCAATAACTCTGCACAGCTGAGAACTCATCAAAGTCCTCTCCAGCCTTCTTCTCTGGCTCTCCAATCCAGGCTGGCTAAGCCTTAAAGACCTAGAATTGGTTTCCAGGTCTGTGACCACCTCAGCCCTTCTCAAACTTCATGGACTCCTAGAGTCACATGTCCCTCCCTCTTTCTGGATTTCCCTTCCTTTCACACCCACTTCCACTTTCACCCCATCTCTCTGGATTTCCCCAGTTCTCAGTTCCTTCTCCCCACTGCTGACTCTGCACTCAAGGACTGGAGCAGAAGCAAGCCTGTAAAACTGTTGGTAGGACAAAGGGCCACCATCCCTCACCATTGAATGGGACTGCCTTTCCTCGGCAGTGAGTTGGACTGTGTCTTAGATATCCAAAGTTTAGAGATTAGAGAGGGGTTTCCCAACTTCACAGGACTAGGAAGTGGTTGTACTGGATGCAAAGAGGAGCCCATTCCTCAACACTTACCTTCCCACACTAAAGACTGCCTATGGACCCCATCTCCCCAGATATAGAGTTAAGAGTCTCAACTGATGACCAACAGGTATTGGTGGGCATGTACCCTTTGCTGAGAACAACTCTGCACCTCCCTTCCCACAGTCACAACCAGTAGGAAACTCACTCTGCACTTTTGCCCTTCACTCACTTTCCCACCCCGCCCTGGTGTTTCTTGGGGTCAGTTCCCAAATCACCTCCCTGCATCTCCTTTCTCATCTTAGAATCTGAATCTGGGAGGTGTGAAACAAGAAAGCAGGAATTTGAACCCATGTCTCACTGGCTGCCCCCATGAGGCTCTTCCCAACATATCGTCTGTGACTCTGATTGGGTCTTGGAGTATCACTGCATGTGATCTGGTTTCCCGAAGCTTCCAAAGCTTGGAATAAAGTTCAGTTCCTTCCAGGGTTCTCACAAGTTTTCCTGTTACCAGCCTCGTCCAGACTTTGTGGACTTGTTGGGGGACCACACGCTGAGCTGGGAGTTGATTCTGGACCGTGAGAATCATCCCCATCCAGAGACTGTGGGCATGTAATTATTTGCGGCTGTGGTTTGCCTGTGGCCTGGAGTTTTCCAAACTCTTTGTAATCATTTAGATGCAACCTGCCCTGCATTTCTGTGATGTGGCTGTTGGAAATTGCCTCTTTGTTTTCTTGGCTCCCTCCTCAGTGCCTTTGAAATGGGCCACCCCAGCCCAGTTTGTAGTCTGCAAGGCTCATCTTTCTGTGGTTACACAACCTCCTGCCTTCTATTTCCCTACGAGAAAGACAAATCAAAACAAAAACTTCACATTCCTGAGGTGGCAGTGGTAGTGGAACAATCATTTTTTGGGCAGGTCCCATAGGGTTACCAGCCCATCCAATCAATGTTGGAATCAGGGACACTCATACACCAGGCATCACTTCCTTGTCCCTGAGGTACATGTCAGCTGTGTGGACTGTGGGGATCCTCTCATGGGCTGTGTCTGCCACGGGATACTTCTGTTCCCCTTGCTGTCCCTAAATGAATGGAATTCTTTTCCTGGACTCATGGAGCTGTAGGAGGAGGTCTTTTGAGAGTTTTGTGGTGAGGCTACAGAGCACTGGAGAGGAGCCAAGGGTGGATGCTTATATGATTGCATGAAGTAGAGTTCTTGTGTGAACTTTGCTCAGACAACCCATGCAAAGCTTTACGCGGCATGGCACTTCACTGAGCTTTTCTTCCTACTCAGTCCACCCATGGAGGAGAGTCTCTGACCCAAACCAGGAGCACCTGGAGAGCAGGAACTTAGCACTGCCATGTCCACAACCAGAAACAATGAAGAGCCAGGAGGTGAGGGGCAGGAGGAAGCTCTCTGAGGAATATCTGGATACAAAAGGCCACCATGTGGCTTAGCCAGGTGTGCAAGTAAGAGCTTTAAGTTGGGTTATGATTACTGGCTGTACAAATATAATAACCACACAACCCAGTAGAAAATGTCTATGTTTGTCCATGAATAAATGCACTCTGACAAATGAGTGCATTCGTTAAGGGACTCTGGGTGCCCTTAGATTTTACTTGTTGAGAATGAAGTAGTGTTCTTAGTTTCTCTAGAGCTTTCTGAAACCTCACATCATAGTTTCTTTCTTTGGGTTATATTTTTTTCATGATGGAGATGTTCTGCATCGAAGAGAATGCGGCAATTACCTTGGCTCTGGTCTCCTTTTGACCAATCCATTGTCCCCTGATAATCTTGCTAGTGGGTCACATCAGAGTTAATAAGCAGGGAAGTTTAAAAAAGATAACTTTGAAAAGATATTATTCATCATAGCTGGCATGAATGTAATATAGAAAACAGTAGGGTAGTTCCTCAAAAAAAATTAAAAATGGCTCCCAACAGTGTTAGTCTCTATAGCTGCAAAGTAGAAGCAACCCACATATGTATCAAGGACTGTTGGAGGAGTACAACTTAACATCTACCACAGCGAAAGGTCACTCAGCCTAATCAACAATGCTCTGAGTCATCCCTTCATCTTAAATGTCAAAGCAGTAGATAAGTGAAATAAGTTTGTCACAAAAAGGCACAGCCATGACTATGCTTCAAGGAAGAAGAGAGGAAATTCCAAACCTCAGAGGTAGCAAGTAGAATAGTGGATCCCAGAGGCTGGGGTGGGGTGGGAAGGAATGGGGTATGTTTGATAGATACAGAATTGTAGCTGATGATGATGATGACATGTTTCTGGGGACAGCTAGTGATGCTGGTTGCCCAAGGGTGTCACAGCATATGATGCCACAAAATGATGTGCTAGAAAATGGTGAAACTGATAACTTTTTTGTTATGCCTATATTATTCACAAAAAAGATTGTTTTTTTAAAAAGTTGATTTGGTAATAATATGATATATATTTGATTACGTCTACAAAGGTCATTTTAATTTAATCACCCCACTTTCTCTTCCCCCACTACAAAGCACTCATAACACAGTTTTGGGTCCAGAGAGGCCTCTTTGCCAAGTGGGCATGCTCCTTCACCACGTGGCTCCAGGCTTCAGAGCTGATGTTCAGTCATTCCCGGTTGGTGTGGTGGGGAGGGGGTGTGAATGCCTCCGGCTCCTGATGTCTGATCCTTTATTCTGTCAGCTATCCACCTTCCGGGAAGGGAGAAAAAAGGGGTGGGGGTTGAAAGATGCTGACAAAGATTGCCCAAGCATCCCGGGTAGCAAATGGCTCATAAAAGGCAGGTGGGGGGAAGTGTACTTTGATGAGTCAGGTGTACATGAATTAGGCATGTAAGAAAGAAATGCAGCTGAAATCTAGGTAGGTCTGAAAATTAAGGGGAAATGGTGCTTAGCAAAGTTATTTGTGGTTTTTCAAACTCAGATCAAGAACAATGGAAAAATTGTTCCAGATGTTCAGGGCAAGTTGGAACAGAGCCACATCCACCAAGCCTGCACTGTGTGAGAAAGGGAGAGGAAAAGCAAGAGAAAGCAGGGAGAGAGGAGGAAATAAGAGAGTGGAGTTGCTGCTGGTGTGTATATTTAACTGTGAAACGAAATACAAATGATGAGAGAAGCCAAGTTCTCTGAGGCTGCTCTGTGATGGATGCCAGGGCAACCTGAGTTTCTGGATTTAAAATGATAGGATAGAAGTTTAAATAAGCAGTGATGGCGAACAACTTGGGCATCCTTCCTGTGGGGAATTCAGGGTTAGAACAAGTCCTGTAGGGGTTGTTGGAGGCTTCTGGTCTAATTATACTTGGGTTTCTTGATGCAGTTCTTTATGTTTGGCATTGTTTTCTGAATTGAAAATCTTGTCATGTTTATTTATTTATAATCTCACAGAGGCTGAAAAAAGCACAGATTTTTACTGATGAGCCAGCTATTAATCTGCTGTCGAGTATTGGAATTCACAGGAGAAAACAATAGGTGAATTTCTGGTAGCTGCCATCAGATGAGGTTAAATCAGACCCCCACCTTGGGACCCTTCAACCTGGTCCTTTGGACCATATCTCAGTCCAACATTAACAAGGTTGCTATCTGTAAGCTCCTCCCCCCGAAAAATCTAAATTCAAACAAAAAGACTCTAAGAAGCACAAAAAACTCTACCAACTCTGAGACACCAAGATTATAGAGTCATGCTAAGTTTAGAGGAGTGGTTTCTTGGCATGCTCACTGTGCTGGAAAAGAAGGTGTCCCACCTCTAAAGAGTTCAGGATAGGAACCAGAGTGAAAGGTACTTGTCTTCCATGCGGCCAACCCAGGTTCAATCCCCAGCATCTCAGATTGTTCCCTGAGCACAGAGACAGAAATAGCTCCTGAGCATCGTTGCGTGTGATCCAAAGACACACAAAACCCAAAACAAAGAATGCAAAGACCTCAGTTGAGTGGAGCCAACAAACCAGAAACGATAACCACAGAGTTTCTTAAGTGTTAGAGTAGGAGGGCGACAGAGATGGGGAGGGAGTGAGAGACCTGAGGAGGTTCTACAAGGAGACAATTGTCATCTGTATTAAGGAACAACTAGAACTTCAAAAGGTAGGTGTGGAGACAATTCCACAGGCGACTACAGGAATAAAATAGATTGTGATTCAAACCCTGAGACCATGCCTGCGAGAAAATCAGGATGACATTGCATAAATGATTCTTTCCCTCTTCTTTCGGTCCTCTTTTCTTCCCAGGTTTCCCTTCATTTTGGGTATAACCTGTCTTAAATCTGTTTGGGGTAGTTCAGGTGGCATGTGGGGAGCCCTGACAGGGTGGTAGGAGACTGGCAGGAAGTGAGGGAGTCTCTGAGCTTGGAGCCAGGCTTGGGACTCCGCCCCGGCGGTCTAAGGACAGTCGTTTTCAGCACTGGAGGCAGCTTGGCACCAGTCTTGGAATCCAATGAGATGAGAAGAATGCAGAAGCAAGGAGAAGGGGACAAGAGGAGACTCTGGAGTGAGCAAATGAACTTGACCTGTAACTACTGGCCAAGAGCATTTATTCCTTCAACAAAAGTGAACGGAACACACTCCCAGATTCCAGATTCCAGAGTGGAGCAAGAGGTGAACTAGGTGGATAATTTCTAAATTCATGGAGTTTAGGATTACTTGGTGTGTGTGTGTGTGTGTGTGTGTGTATGTGTTGTGTGTGTGTTGGAATGGCATGGGAAATACTCTGTCCAAAATTTACGAAGAAATAAACTAATATTCTTTTGTTTAACCCCCAAATTAATGTCTTTTACAAAAAAAAGTTGATCTTAAAACATGTAAGGAACACACACATACACAAAAGAAAACTGCACTTAATTTGGGGGGCGGGTAATTGTTACACCATCCCCAGTAGTGCTCAGAATTTACTCCTGGCTTTGTGCTCAGGGATCACTCCTGGTGGATCTTGGGGGGTCATATGCCATGTTGGGACTCAAATTGGGATTCACTGCAACAAGGTAAGTGCCTTAACCCCTGTTATTCCTCTCTGGTTATTCAAATTATTATTTAGGAGGAAATAGTAAGGTTCTTATTGCAGGTATGAACAAGGCTGAATAGTTCATTTCCCCAAAGGGATCTCACATAGATTAAGTTTAGAAGCTCTGGCCCAGTTTGCCAGCACTGAGCAAACTTCTTTGCCCCTCAGTTGTTCTCCCATTTCATGACTGTGGATTCAATTTAATTTTCTTTCTAATGTCCATGCTTACTCTGACCTTCCAATATGCATCTAAGATTTTTGCCGGCACTCTTGAGTAATAGTTTAGCACAAGAGAATTTTGGTAGGAGAGTTATTCTTTCTTTAGCATTTGAAAACTATTTCTTCGTCTCTTTGAGGTTACCCCAACTCTATTTTTCTCTCTATCAATTCTCTCCTCCCCTGCATCATCTTGCCCACTGAGTTCAAAGAAAATTAGAGATACAATTTTCTACATGCCATAGACTCATGATATTAAAGTATACAGCCCAGAGGTATTTAGTTTATTGCATGGTTGCATAACCATCATCACTAATTCCAGGACATTTTCATCCCGTTCAAATATTTGCACACCATACATTGTATAAAAGGCTAAAAGCCAGGATACATAAAACACAAAGCTCAACAACAAAAAGCAACAACCTCATAAAAAGTGGGGAGAGGACATGAATACATACTTTTCTGAAGAGATCTGCAGGTAGACATATTAAAAATGTCCATGATCAATTCTAAGCAGGGCAATGCAAATCAAAACAGTGAGATATCGTCTCATACCAGTGAGAGTGGCATATATCCAAAAGTCTGGACCATCCAATGTTGGCAGGGATGTGGTGAAAATGAACCTTCATTTCCTAATTGTGGGTATGTTGTCTGGTCCTCTGTGGAAAACAGTTTTTTTTTTGAAATCACAGTTTTTTATTTGGAGGTTTTGAAGAGAAGGAGGGAGAGAAAATGAGAGAGAGTAGAGCACAACCTACTCAAAAGGGAGCCCGGGCTTCTCCAAGGGTGGAGAGCGCCCCTACATACATCCCAGCATTAGACATGAAAACACAAAAGTACACATCTCAAGAGGGGAGATGTGGGTGACGCATGTGCTCAGGCAGCATATGCGCCTGGAAAACAGTTTTTAAAGAAGCCTTCATACTAGGAATAGAGGGGCTGGAGTGATTGTACAGGGGCCATGCCTTGCACACAGCTGACCCAGATTTGTTCCCCAGCACCACATATGGTTCCATAAGTCTGACAGAACTGGTCCCTGAGTGTACAGCCCCGAGCACAGTCAGATGTGTTCATAACCCCCTGCCCATCCCCAACCCCACCCAAACAAACAAAGAATAGAGTTCCTTTTGACCCTATGATCCAACTTCTTGGCATCTATACCAAGATCACAAAAGCATGAATTCAAAAGGATGTTAGCACATCTCTATTTATTACAATATCCTAGTTCAATATCCTAGTTCAATAGCCAGGATATTGAAACAATCCATATGTCCAACAACAGATGAATAGATCAAGTTGTCATATAAATACACACAGAATACCAGGCAGATTTAAGAAAAGGATGACATATTTTTTTTGGGGGGGGAGTCACACTGGATTCAGGAATTACTCCTGGCAGTGCTCAGGGGATCATATAGGATGCTGGGGATTGAACCCGGGTCGGCTACATGAAAGGCAAACACCCTGCCCACTGTGCTTTCACTCCAGCGCCCCCCCCCCCATGAAATCTTGCTGTTGGCTGTAATTGGGATAAAACTAGAGGGAGTAAAATTAAGAGAATGGGTACTATATAAGAGAATAAATTTTTGGCCTTTGACGTATTATCTAGAGGGGGCCTGGAAGGGGCAGCCAGTCAGTGAACAGAGACAGTGGTGGAGTGGTCAGATTAACAGTAAACAGACAGTGGTTGAAGGTCTTGGGCACTTTGATGATGGCAAAGCTGCAGTAGCTTTCTTCCTCAAAATTGTGCAAAGTAACATGATTGTAAACATTTTACCTAAACAACAATAAAAAATGAAAAAATGCACTTTTTTTCAAAAGGCAGAACAATTTAATTATCACTAAGAAGAAATTGTGTACCCATTATCAATCCTTCCTCATGACTTCCTCTATCATTGGCAATCACTAATTTTTGTCTTTTTATAGTTCTCTACAAACTTGCCTATTTATTCATATAAATGGAATATAATATGTAAACTTCTGTACCTGGCTTCTTTCACTTAGCAAAAAAAAAATTTAATGTTCATCTGTATAGCTTTTCTCTTGCAGGTCAGTCATTATCAGGCATAATACTGTTGTGACTATTTGAATACATGTTGTTTTGTCTTTATTTTGGGATTATACTTGTTGGTTTTTGAGGGCTGTTCCAAGTTCTGTGCTGGGGAGGGGGTCTCGTCCCTGTGGTGCTTGGGGAGCATATGGTGCCAGAGATAGAACTGGCCTCCCACATGCAAAACATGTGCTTAGTCCATTGAGATATTTCTATGTCCCTGTATACATGTTTTTGTGTGAACATGTTTTCAGTCATCATAGGTACTTACCCCAATGTGCCCATCTTTTTTTTAACACCTCTCCTAGTGGTGTGAAGTGGTATCTCACTGTGGTTTGGGTTCAAAAGCCTCAGTGCTAATAACTATTGATATTGAGCATCTTTTCAAGTATTTTTAATTGACCATTTCAATTTCTTCTTCTTCTTCCACACCCAAATGTGCTCAGGGCTTACTCCTGGCTCTGAGCCCAGGGATCACTCCTGGCAGGGCTCAGGGAACCATATGGGGTGCTAGGAATCAAAAAGGCCTTGATTGTGTGCAAGGTTAAGTGCTTTCCTCACTGTACTATCTCCCTGGCCACCTTGACTATCTTCTTTACAAAAATATCCACTCAAATATTTGGTCTAAATTTATTTATTTATTTATTTTACAATACTGCATTTAAAAAATTTTTTTATTAGTGAAACACCATGAGGTACAGTTGTAGACTTACAAATTTTTGTGCTTGGGCTTCAGGGCTTCAGTTATACAATGATCCAGTACCCATACCTCCACCAGTACCCATTCTCCATCATTTACATATTTTTAAAAAATTTTTGTTAGTGAAACTGGTCTACTTTTAGAGGGAGTTATTGTCCTATGATTGTTGAGTTGTAAGCATTTTTATGTATTCTTGGTACAACTCTGTTTTTGATATTTAATTTGCAACAATATTGTTCTATTCTGGGATTATATTTTCAATTTCTCGATGATTTTCTTTGAGACACAGAAGTTTTGAAGTCAAATTAATCTAATTTTTCTTTGGTGCTTATGCTCTGAGTATTTTATCTCAGAAAATCATTGTATAATCTAAAGAGATAAAGATTTACACTTGTATTTTCTTCTTAATATTTGTAGTTTTATCTTTTAGATTCATTCAGGCTTAGATATTATTTGTAGTTTGAGACAAGAGTCCAAATGCATTTATTTGTGTGCAGATATCCAGTTGTTCCAACACTATGTGTGTAAAAGACTATTTATTCTCCCACTTAATTGTCTTGGTATCTTTGTTAAAAAATCAATTAACTCAAGAATTAAAGGATTTATCCCTAGATTCTTAATTCCATTCCATTAGGCTATGTTTGTGCTTCTGTCAATACTACACTGTCTTGTTTACTATAGCACTGTAACAAGTTTTGATATCAGAAAATATTTCAACTAACAGTATTAGCAAAACCAGTAGGATTTTCTTAACCCATCTCTGTCCCAGCAAAGCAAAGGCAAAAGCAAACACACAATCTTGGAAGAACTTTCCCATAAAGTATTTTATTCCTGGAATAAAATAAAACCAGCAGGGAATGAGTTATGCAGTCATTATTTCATCATGATCACTGTCCTGGAGTTAGATACTATTATGCTTACTTCTGTATTACAGATGAAGAAATGGATTATGCTACATAGGCTCCAATGGCCTCTCCAGACTCACACTCTACGCTCTGGGGGTTTGGTTGTTTTGTCCTTGCCTCTCTGGACTCTGTATCCTCTGGTTTCTGAATGTATTTGACAGGGAAAGTCTGAAAATAAAGGAGTAAGGGTGTAAGGGTGTAAGGTCAGGTCTTTTATTCCTTGTCACTTCTCAGGTGACAGTACTTCTAGTTGATCTACACACTTTCTGAAGATCATAGCTCCTGTTCAAATAGCCTGCTGTATACAATTCTTTCCTTCTGGACAATGATGACCTCTCTATGCCCTCTTTTCATAGAGAGGGGTGGCCACAGCTGGGAATTGTGGTTTCAACCCAAGTGGACTGATGAATCTTAGAGCCTTCTGCATGTGGTGGGGTGCACACACTCAGACAGATGCACTCCTGAGGAGGACCTAAGGAAAGACCCACCTCATAGGCCAATTTTCAGGAGCACTTACTCCAAGATCCTTTGCCAAGCTATATAATATTAATGGCAGGAGGAGGTGGAGCAACTCCTAGGAATGAAGCTTTGGGAAGCATAATGGAACTCTCAGATGCAAAGTGCAAGGCCACAAAGCTTGATAGACTGCCCTGAAAGACTACATGGACTCTGCCAAGTTTAGGAAGCCATTTAGATCTCTCAAAGCGAACTGAGAAAGGGGGAAAGCCATAAGTCAAGGTAACTTCTAGTAGATGAGCCCATTAGCAATACTTCTGAGACATGCAAGTTTTCAGAACCTCCTGGGTGATTTTGAGATGATCTGGGAGAGGTCCAAATCTTTGCTTAGATACATGCTTTGTGGAGAAGGGGAGAGGGTCACACCTATGGGAAGCTTGAAAATTATTGCTGCTGCTTCATCCCCAGACTATGGAGGGACCTAGGGTGGCTACTATTAAAATAACATGCTCACGCTAACTCAGAGCTCTTCAACAATCGATCCTTTACTTTAGGAAAAAATGCCAGACCTACTAAAAAGTTGAAAGACTATTTCACTGCACTCCCAAGATATTTCTCATATGAAACACATTGTTCACATTTTTGCTTTGTATTTTGCTCTCTTTTAATTTTTACGATGAATCATATGAAATCCACCTTTTATTTATGCCTATTTTATTTTTGTAAAACACTTTAGAATAAGTTGAAGAGACTAAGAATCTACCACATTAAAGATTCCACATGTACCCCTGAGAAAAAAATACTTTCTTTTACATAACCACAGTTAGGGCTCTAATGTGAGGAATTAACATGGTAACAATTGCTAATTGACCCACTATCATCTTTTATCGTCACATTTATTCCCTACAAATCAGGATCCAATTCAGCACCACTGTGAACCCTTTATTGATTCCCATTCCAAGAGATGCTCAAAGTTCAGGGTCCTCCCAGTGATACTTCCAGTGTCTGCCTGCCGGTGTTGGGGGACCAGTAATAGAGCTACACCTGATATCATGCAGTGCTAGGGATTAAACTCAGGTAGCAGTTTTGAATGAGGCTTCCATTCAATCCTTTCCCACTTTAATGAAGAGCTGGAGTCGATGCTTTTCATGTGTGGCTTAATTTTCATATTCCATGACTTTGTACTCTCTCCTAGGCACAGAGAGTAAAGATCTCTGCTTTTAGATGCTTGGAGCCAAGGAAAGAATGAGAGAGGAAGGAAGAAGGAACGGAAAGAGACATGCAGAGGGAAATGTTAGCAATTTGTCAGGGGTATCAGGACTGAGGAAGGGCAGCAAAATTTATTGTTTTGTGCAGTTGAAATGAGGTGATGGGAATGTGACAGCAAAGCTATTGATGTGATAAGATAGTGGATACTTAGGTGGGATGAATGACATCCAGCCCCCGAGAAAACCATGAGCTCAAGTTTATACTTCCTGTTATTGGTTTTCCTGCACTGGCCAAGAGCATCTCCTGGTGCTTTGCTCAATAACATTCATATTTTGTGTGATTCCCCCCTACTTTTTTCTTTAGCTACACCATCAATTCTCTGCTTCTCAGAAACCAGTCAGATTTCATATCACAGTATTGACTGATTTCATTTGAGGAAAGTAGATTTTTCTTGAGGTCTCTATCTGGCTCCTAACTTTCTACTTACCTTGCTCTTGTGAGATATACAGAGGAAACAAATGACAAAAGTCAGTATGCTCAAGATATCCAAGTAATCACCTGCCATCCACTTTGCTGTCACAGTTGGACACTACTGCCCCTCTGTCCATGGCACTTCTACTCCTAAGGCTCAAAGACTAACTCACATATACCTCAAGGACCAAACACCTGCTTTCCCCACACACCCCAACAATACTGCCACATATTTCCCCAAATGGTGACAACACAGTCTGGACACCTTCCTTATCCTCATTTCTATTTATTGCCGAAGCCCAGTAACTCTTATGACCTAAATATCATTTCCCTCTATCCTCAACAATTCCATGACCCGATAAAATCAAATGAAGACCGCCGTGGAGATTATGGCTTTACATGTATGTGGGATGCTCTTCTCCCATGCCCTCATCACTCCCAGACTTCACCTCTCAGTTTGAAGGTCATTTCTTAGGAATGTCTTCTCAGTTCTCACAAAACACTGGTGGACTCTCTCTTATAGAAGCATGGTGCTTTCCTTTGCAGAACTTTCCACAGTTGGAATGTAATATTCGAGCACTTATTGGATTAGTGTCATCTCACCACCCTAGCTGAAAACTACGTAAGCAAAGGGACTGAGTCTGGTTTTACTCACCAACGGAATCCCAGTGGTACCTAAAACACAATGTGCGGGGCTGGAGCGATACCATAGCAGGTAGGGTGTTTGCCTTGCACACGGTCAACCGGGGTTCAATTCCCAGCGTTCTATATGGTCCCCTGAGCACCGCCAGAGTAATTCCTGAGTGCAGAGCCAGGAGTAACCCCTGTGCATCGCCAGGTGTGACCCAAAAAGAAAAAAAAAAATAAAGCACAATGTGCAGCAATTCTCCCCCATCCTTGCCAAATATGTTATATCAAATACATGTCACTTTCTAGGGAATTTGAGGTATATCTCATTGTGACTTTTGTCATTGGGGAAGTGCAAATCTATGAGGTTAAGCATCTTTTCATGCACCAACCAGTGACTCTGAGAAATGTCTTATCAAATCCTTTGCCCATTTAAAAATCTGTCACTTTTGGGTTGTAAGAGACTAGGTTCCTAGCATATTGGTAATTTGTATAATAATAAAATAAAGATTTAAATTTTTTTCTTTGTTCCCTTCTAAATTACCTCAAAATGATATGAATGGGGAATTTTTTTAATTTTAGACTGAGAGAACAAGATTCTTGAGCAGGAATTCTGCTTTATCACGAGCAGGTCACATGTTTGTAGGTTGAAGGCAGAGAAAGGCAGCTCAAACCCTATCCCTGCTGGGTGAATGTACACACTCTTTAAATCAACCCCCCCAAAATAGAGAATATGAAAGTATTCTTGAAATTTGTGAATATGATTAATTAAAAAATCTAGCACACATAGAAGCTTCAGTTTAGAAACTCCTCCTTGGAATAGAAAAAAATCAAACATATGGGTGATGGGGCAGAAAAAATTAAAATATTACATAATGGACCCAGAATTTCAGAAAGAGACTGAGAGAAAAGAGCAGGAGAGAATTGTTCTGGAACAATTGTGCAGGGACTGGGAAGATAACTCCCAGGGTGAGTGTGTGTCTGCTGTGTGTAAGGTTCCAGTTCAAGCCCCGGCACCATGTGGCACCCTGGGTACTACAACAGACTCCCTGGTGTCACCCAGCACCACTAGCTGAGACAGCTGCACATTAGCTCCTAGAGTTGGAGAGCCTCTGGAAAACGGAGAAAGATAAAGGAACATTATAAGAAGAAAATCTGGAACTTGAAACAGCAAAACCATCATCCAGGAAAGGGGCCAAAGTTACACTAAGAATAAAGTAAAGATTTTGGGGCAGGGAGGCAGCTTAAGTCATAGGGCCAATGCCTCTCAAGACCCAGATTTTGATCCCCACTTGACACCATATTCTGACCCCCTAACACTAGTGATACTTATGGCCCCCAGGTCTAAGCATTAATCTGTCCCCCATCACCAGTCAAAACATCTGAGGGCATTTGGAGTGACCCCTAGCGAGCTTCAACAAAAACAAAACAATAAAGATTCTTAAAATTTCCAGAAGGGAAAAAGAATAGGGTCTACACAAAGAAACAGGCTGTGTAATGGCACAGGTTTCCCTAAAAGCTTAATGGAAACAATAAATTTAGAATTATGTTCAGGAGAAGCCATCATTAGCAGTATTGTCTATCATAGACTCTCAATAAAAATTTCAAAATAAAGTCTGTAGAGCTGTAGTTCAGGGTTAATAACATACTTCACATGGATAATTTCCATGGATGATTTGATTTCCAGTATCTTCTTTCCCTTACACCCTGCAAAAAAAATCGTATGGGAACACTAATTTTGAATCGATGAATCTGTATCCTCAAGCTATCCATCAAATTTGAAAGCAAATATTGTTCCATGGATTCAATCTTAAGAAATGTGCTTTTTAGGCAATTCGACTTAGTATTGGAAGGTCATTTGGACGATGCACATTGACAAAAAAAAATAGGTGAAAACAAAGTGAGTTGTGTAAAGAGGAAAACTTGAGATTCAAGGCAAATTTGAGCATGCCAAGGAGGGAAACAAATCAAAAGAGTCCTGTCCAGAATGTAGAGGTAGTTTGCATCCAGTTCAGAAGAAAAAAGAAATTGATGTAGATGGAAAGTCATAGGACTGACCAGAAAGCATCTTCTGATCTTCTGCTCAGACACATAGGAAATATTCTTTTGCATACACTTTGCAAATTCATTGGAAGATAGTAACAGTTAAAACAGAAAAAGAGAAAAAAAATGAAACAACTGGGGGGAAATGGAAGCAATGATCACGTTCAGAAAAAACAAAAACCTGCACAAGAGATGGATAAAACAAGTGCCTCCTACTTCTGCCGTGATGGATCTCCACAGCAAGGTAATGCTGATATAATGAGCACAGGCAGCAGTTTTCTGCCTGCAAGAGTGTTTCAGAAGAAGGAGTTGCCTAGAGAGGGAGGATGTGATCTGTAAGAGCAAGAAATCCTACGAGGAAGTCAATTGGTCATTTCTAACTTGGATAAATCAAGACACTGCGGCAGAAGCTCTATCTTTAAACATGGGAAAGTGAGTCTCCGAACAAGCAATTTGGACCAAATGGCTGCACGTAAATATGTGTACCTGGGGACCAGTAATGGGGAAGGGAATTATCGACGCTTTTTAATTGTCAGACTGCATTACTATCTCACTGTTTTCTTGTTGGTTTGGGGGCCACACTTGGCAGTGCTCAGGCTTACTCATGCCTCTTTGCTCAGGGATCATTCCTGGCAGGGCTTTGGGGACCATATGTGGTGCCAGGGATTGAAACGGTGTAAGCTGTGTGCAAGGCAAACTATATTCACTGTACTACTGCTACAGCCCCAGTATTATTTCACTTTGGGTGGGGGGAATTGAAAACCAACAACAAACCATAAGGAAGCATCCTTTTGAAATGTGTGCTGCGAAACTCAGACATCTCCACTCCATTTATCTGTGAGAAAAGTGGAATTTTAAGAGTGGGGGGGAGGTGGGGTGGCGGGAGTGTTCTGAAAATTCCCACATTATCCTCTTCCCCTCACCCCCTCCCATCCCACCAGTGAAAACATTTTGTGCTTCAGGGCAGGGGAAAGAAAAGAAGAAACCAAGTGTAGGAACCTCCCAGTACCATAACTGGAAACTTCACAGCCCAAAGCACATATTTATTTGTATCACAGACGAATTCTCAGATTTGGTTGGAGAAACTTAAAAATCATTAGTGTCTACATTAGTGTCAAATGTGTTATCCACAGCATTTTCCAGGGGAACTGCGCGTTTCAGAGATAAGTGGGAGACCAAAGCGAGAGAGCCAGCAAACCAGGAAGTGTGACTCAGACATTTGCTTTTAACTTTAATTAGTTGGCGGTGCCAATTCACTTCTCGGAAGGGGAAGCTCCTCTCGCTCACTAGCTTTTCCTCCTGAAGAGATTTCAAGTCTGTCCTCACCCAAGAAGTGAGCTGCGTCTGATGAGGCCTCCCCACTCGGTACTAGTTAGCATCCGAGCTGCATCGCAGTCAGCAAAAAGATATTGATCCCTGGCTGCCTTCTCTCTCCTCACACCGGTTCCTAGACCTCCCTAATGCTGTGGATTTCTCAGAACTAAACCAAGTCCCGCAAGACTTCTGAAAGAAATGGTCATGCGAAGGCTGATTCAGAAACAAAACTGCAAAGTGTGTTCCAGTCGGTGGACTGCAGAGAGGATGCAAAGGGGGACAGGAGCACGGAAATGCAGACTGACGTGGATTCAATACATATTTATTGGGGGCCCTCCCGATGCTATTCTGGTGGAGTATAAGCAGAGGCTGAAAACTGAAGCCTGGTCTCAAGTATCCCCCAATATTACATCTAAGCTCTTGTGCCAACTTCTCTTTCTCTTTCTCTGTATTGGGGAACCCTGGGCTGTCTCGTGAGCAGGATGGGGAAATAATGGGATTCAGCCAGTCTCTTTTGCTGAGGGGTTTCCTGTATTAGCTGGAAGAGAAATGAAGTGGAGTTCTCCAGAAATCAGTGTAGTGTGTGAGTGTGTGACTGGGGAAAGGGTTTGGGGTTCCCCCTTTAAATGCTGCTTTGCTAGTTTCCTATATCCTAAAGTCAAAATGAGCTCTGGTGGTGTTTTAACAATACCTTTAGGAAGGGTTCTGAGCTAAACTCCTCAAATCCTGCAGACTCGGAGGATAGGTTTAACTCAAGTTACTTCTTGAGGGAGTCGTGCTTGGGGGGTTAAGGGAGATCTGGGGGGATGGGGGCAAGCAAGCTCTTAGACTGTCCCATGTAGATCATACAGGGGCTTCTTCATTTCCAGCCTTACCACGTAAGTCCCTTCAGATGCACCCCTTTCTCCACAAGTCCTCTGTAGCCCTCCCTCAGGCCAGGCTGGCCTGACCCCCTATAAAACTGCCCCTTGCAGCTCCCAACTGTCCTGACATATTCACATTTGCACATCAATGATGTGTCTCCTGGGCTGGAGCGATAGATAGCACAGTGGTAGGGCGTTTGCCTTGCAGCCAGCGAGCCAGGTTCAATTCCTCTGCCCCTCTCTGAGAGCCCGGCAAGCTACTGAGAGTATCTCGCCAGCAAAGCCTGGCAAGCTACCCATGGCGTATTCAATATGCCAAACACAGTAACAACAAGTCTCATGACAGAGACGTTACTGCTCAAGCAAATCGATGAACAACGGGAGGACAGTGCTACAGTGCGACAGATGTGTCTCCTATTCAGTCTTTCTCTGGGTCTTAGTAGAAGACTTAGTAGAAGACTAAGAGTCTCTTGGGGTTCTTCTTACAGAAGCAAGGATGCAGCCCAGATAATAGCTTCTCTCCTTGGCCTGTGGGCCCCAAGGAACAAGCAATTACCATACATGTCTCCCATCTCCAATGCACGGGGTGGGGTTAGGGGAGGGGAATCTCCAACTAGGGTTTCCAGCTTCTTGGAAGGCTGTTACTAGTAGGACATTCATTTCCAAAATATGAAGTTATCCTCATACTGAATTCAGTCATAACATTATTGTGGCCTGATCACTCAAATTCTGCTCAAGAAAATAGAAACGAGCTAGATCTTCATCCAGAGGATCTAATACCAATATTGGTTTGCAGAGGCATTGGAAGGCTGGAAGAGCCATAGGGAGGGGCAAGAATGATCCTCAGAGATCAGACACCACGACTG
This sequence comes from Sorex fumeus, assembly GCF_029834395.1. Taxonomy (NCBI): domain Eukaryota; kingdom Metazoa; phylum Chordata; class Mammalia; order Eulipotyphla; family Soricidae; genus Sorex; species Sorex fumeus. The sequence goes on along the minus strand of NW_026606129.1, from coordinate 45,715,891 downwards.
GGTCAAATGTCTTCCAGACATAGTGAACCCAGTTCCATTCTCACAGTGAGAGAGAACCCAAGGGGGCTCCCCCAAACTCTCCCCAAAACCCTCTAGGTTCTCTCATAAGTAAAAAGTAAGACAAACACACAATCATAGCAGCAGAGCCATACAGAGCAAGAAAGTCATATTTCTGTTCGTTCAAGCAGAAACAGAGAGATGCAAGGGCATACATAGCTCATCAGAAGATGTACCCTTGGGAGGGGGGTGGGGTAATGGGGTCATATTTTAACATCTACAAAATCACTAGGGCTGAACCTCTACCTTTGAAGCCGATTGTTCTTGCGTAATTGTTGAGAGGGCCAATACTTTGCAGGGTTACTGGACACTTGGGTTCTCCTCTCATCACTCCTCAGCACAGAAACCCCAGAGGAGGAACAGTGGCACCAAGTTTATACAGAAGAGGGTACCACAAGAGCCCTTGATGGGAGGCCCATCCCAACTGGGGGACCTGGGGAGAGCTGAACTCGAAAGCAGAGAAGGGGGTCAACCTGGGGCGGGGTTTGGGGGTGTTCAAAGAAGGTCTCAAACCAGGCCATAGCCTAGATGGAGCTGAGATATGAGGAGACTGAGGCCTGCTGAGGGAATAGACAGCTCAGAGCAGGGCTGCATTTGGGGCCAAGAATCTACCTCTCTGTGCTCATCACCACTGTCCGTTTGTGAGGCTTCAGACTGGGAGTCCACAGAATTAAACTTATTTAGGACAAGGGGAAGAGGGAACTTTAGTGAACTGGTATGTGGATACATGGAGGGCTACCAGGTCAATACCCAAGGATGCTAGGAAGCCCATGTGGTGGTGGGGATTGAACCGTGGGCATGCAGATGTATGCTCCAGCCCCTCGAGCTTTCATGCAGCCCTGAGAGTTGGCATTTTAGAGGAGCAGAAGCAATCCGAGGCATGTCCTGGAGAAGGTACAATTGTTGATGCCCAGGATGAGGAACAGAAAGGTAACTTCAGTCCCCTCCCTCAGTTGGTACTTTGTCCCACCCCAGAGAAACCAAGTGGCACTGCAGCCCCTTCTTCCAGCCTCACCCCACACCCCTTTCCTAGAACGGTCATAGACCTGGGGCCAGCAAGCCAGGTTACCAATGTTTGATTTTGCAGGCAGGCCCCAGGGGCTATGGAATGGTGTGCATGACACCCCGAGGCCTTCCACTTTGGATTTTCTGGGGCTTCTTTCAGGGTCTTATCCCATACAGGAGGAGGTACTGTCTCCCTTCAACCCGTAAGAAGCCTGGCATGGTGCTCACCATGGGCCACACCATTGGATTGAAGTCACTTGAACGTTTTCCCGTGGTTACAGTGGTGAGGTACAAATCAGAGTAAATCATTGGTGAATAAAGGGGAGTGATTCCCCAAGGCCCACGGGAGGTCAGGCCTGCAGCCCTGTTGCCTGTGTCTGTGTCATGGTGGAAGAGAGTGCAAAGGAGGCTCTTTGGGGTTCAGTGTGGAGAGCAGGGGCACACAGGAATCTCTGCACAGAACCTTCCACTGATCAGGAGCATGGCCTTGAGACCCTCCTGGAATTCCCCCAGAGCCTCCTCATGACAAAAATAAAAACGATGGTGCTGAGACAGTCACAGATATTATCCCCTCTCTACCTGCCCCCTCTTCATTCTTCATATTTTTTAAGCATATTTTTGTTCTTACCATGGTGACCTGACCTTATTTGGAGACATGCCATAGGGAAGGAAAGCACTTTACTTTTGGCCCCCAGGGGTAAGCATGTGGCCAGTTTCTGCCAATGACAGATGACCAGAAGTTGGTAGGGATACTTGCAGCAAAGCTACTGGTCTTCTTATCAACAGAGAAGCCCTCCCCTTTCCTTTTGCCCAGGATGCAAAGTGCTGGAGAAGGGGCAGCCCCTTGTGACAATGAGGCTAGAAGCAACCTGCAGAGACGGTGGTACAGAAAACTGAGTTCTTGATGCATCCTCTATTAGCTGGCCCAGCCTGGGGCTGCTACTTCTCTGGACTTTCTATAACATGAGCAAAAGGAAAGGAAAACCTAATTTTGATTGCACCACACCACTAGCAATTTCTCTTGACTATCCTGGTGGTCACCTCACAGAGATGCGAGAGGAAAATGCAGCCGTGGTAGGAACAGCCCAGCTCCTCATCAAGGTGATTCCCCGGGGGGAGACGCTCCAATTTACCTTTGAGAGATTGGCAGGTAAATGACACAGATTTGACTAGAACCCAAAGGGCAAATCATTTCCAGGTCAGAGTAAGACCTGCACCAGAATTCCTCACCTCCTGCTCCAGGATCCACTACCTTCTGCTCTATGTTTCCTGTGGGGCCACAGTCAGCATCCCTCAAAACAACCTGGAGGTTCTGCAAAAATAATCTTAATTAGAAGGAGATTTCAAAGAGTGTAATGAGGCAGGTGTTGGGTGGGTTGAGGGGCTTGGGCAGGGGTAGTCATTTGAGGTTAAATTCAAGGGTAAGCCATTAGGACAACTATTTGATGTACACAATAAGTAAGAAGTGTTTAAACGTTTCTCAGAAAATGCATGGTCTGTTGTCTGGGGCTTCCAAGGGTGTATAAGGGGTAAAATGTAAATTAGGTTAGCTTCTGGGGAGGATAGAAAAGGCCCAGCCTCCAAAGGAACTAAAAAGTCCTAACTCCAATCTATCTCTGTTTGTTGCCACTGACAAAAAATAATTGAGCCGGTTCCTGGTCAGGAAGGCAGGACCTGGAGCAGAATTTCATAGCCGAGAGCAGTACTCTGTACTCTGACATATATTCCTGTGGTGTACTGGTGAGAAGGGGCATAGCAGGGCCAGCCCACTAACTGCGAGTCAAGCCAGCTGGTCGGAGCTGAATTTAGCAGCTACTGTTGCTGAAATTTTGAAACAGAAGAATGTATAATAGGAGTGGTTTAGGAGCTAAATATTTAAACCATTTAAAATGCTGCCCAGTTTTTCTGGTCCAGAACATTGTGCGTGATGAGTATGTGTCACTACTTTTAGTTCAAACCCAAGAAAATAGATGTTTATTGATGGCCAATTCGTTTCTCAACTTCTCTACAAATAAAATGTTGAACAGATTTTTTGAAAAATGCTAGTGGACATAGTGCCAAATACTAGCCAAAGTGTCCCCAGAGAACCCATAGGGGAGAAAATTGATAAAAACAAACAAACAAACAAACAAAAAAACCTGGTTGTGGAGCCCTTCCAATGTGCCCTGCGCTGTTCTCAGCCCTTATGCAGGTTGACTCGTCCAAATCCCACACCAATTTATGAGGCACAATTATACCTATTTTATAGAGGAGGTACTCAACTACTGATAAATGCTCTGTCCTTTCATTTTTTAATACAGCCCTTAATGGGAAGTGCACAGTCATAAGACTAAACACGTGTGTGGCCCAGTTAATTTTTTATGATCTCTAGTTAAAAAAAAAAGCCTTGCCTTTTAACCGTGTGTATTTCTTCTACCAGAATACTACTCACTGGAGCACTAGAGACAAATGGCAACTTGGTTACAGAGAAAATGAGGTAGGAAGCAGCAGCAACTTTCCATGGTGCTTGGGGGGATTAATTGTCATGGATATTTAATTTAGGATTAATAATTGTTTTAACCAAGCTATTTAAAAATGTGCCAAACCAACAAGGAAAAGTGGGAAATGAATTCGTGATCTGAAATTTGGGGAATAAAGCTTTTCTCATTAGCAACCGGCTTTCTCTTTGTAATGTGAATAAATCTAATGAGGGTCAATTATACGTTTTATTAAATTTTACAAAACCAGTGTTACTGATCTTCTTCTACCCCATACTCCCTCTGCCTTGCCTCCTGAATTTTATTCTAACTGCCTATGATTTCATCAGCTGAAAAATCAACACTATTCAGTTTGCATCATTTACCTTTTACTAAGGAGAGCCCAGTTTGCATCTTCTATTAACCTTTTCCTTAGGAGACCTCTTAGATTGTCCTGGAAAATCCAGCCCCAAAGCTAATCCTAACAGGCAAATATGGTCTTTAGCAAAAGGCCCGGAGTCAGGATCAGTGATAGAACAGTGGGTGAGGTGGTTTCCTTGTACACAGCAAACCCAGGTTTGATCCCCATATACCATATGGTCCCCCAAGCCCCCCAGGATTGATCCCTGAATACAGACCCAGGAGTAAGCCTTGAGAACTGCCAGTGGCAACAAAATAAAACAAAAAAGTCCCCTGAATCCTTTTCAGGGAGTGAGAAGAGAAGCAGAGGAAGGGGGAGAATTACTAAGGATTTCCCTTTTCTTTAAACCATTAGCCAGTAATTAGAGTGGTTTTTGTGTGAACCACAACTCTCACAGCTGCAGGTCAATTGTCCTCATGCTGCAGAAACTCCCCATCTCATGAAAATTGGCTGTAGGCTCACTTCCTTTATGGGGGAGACTCTGGGAGTAATGGTATTGCTTACTAAACCCATCAAAGCCTCTTCAATTTGGGTAAGTTCGAAAAAAGTGAGCTAAAGGTACTTGGCAGTGACCAGGACACCTTCACAGATTTGTATGCTTCTGCATAATGTAGGGTGTGGGGCGAGGGGAATGGAAGGGGTTGTTCTTAGCACTGAGTACCTGACTGTTAACCCCTAGTACCTGCTTGGTCAGAAGCTTGCACCCTAAACCCTTGGCTGTGAGACATGAACCATTCTAACTCTCACTTTTGCCAAATTGGGTACTTATAAGTCTGCAAAATATCCTTCTCCTGAACTCTTGTAGTTAATTTTCACTGAGAAGAGAAGGAGGAGGTTGAAAAATCTGCTCTGCTTGACCCTGTGCTCATCAAACAGGACTAAGCTTCTACTCGATATTTTGCATGCTCCTCAGTGACTCACCTTGTTGTCCTTAGGAAGAGACCCTTAGTCCCAGTTTCAGTTTGGAATACTCTGGATCTTCAAATCCCAGGATTTTATAAGCACTTATTAGAAAGGAGTCACTGGCTCATCATCAAACTATTACCTTGAATGCAATTCAGTAGTGCCAGAGGTCCTCCTAGAATCGTCTAGGTCCGGCCATCATTTCCACTTTCTTTGCTGCAATTATTTGCTTCATTTTATGATCATCCTTGTATTTTGTTGTTAGTCAGAAAAATTCAAGAATTTTTTTCTTGAATTTCTCCTACACCCTTCACACCCCACCCCTCCATTAAAATTTCTAATCCGCTTTCTTCTTCTCTTCAGTTTCATCTATTGGCATCATTCCTTTCATTCACAAGTTCCTGAATGACCTTTGACGACCTTTCTCCTGACCTCCTCCTGGAGCCACTTGACCTTGTGTAGGGTCCCTTGGGCAGGAGGGAATATAAGCATTTTTGCATCCTCTGATTACTGGCCTCCGCTCCTCTCTACAACTAGGGAGAAAGAGTGCTGGAAGCAGGCCTTTGTCAGTGACAAGGCATTTTTTGTGCTGCACTGGGAGGATAGTGAGCAGAATGTTGATGATTTCCAGCTCTTACTAGAATCTCTGCGGGGAACAGACCTGCAGAGCTGAAGGCACCGACCAGAGTTAATGTTTTTGATTGGCACAAGACCTTTGGGTTCAGTGGCCAGTACTCCCGAGTGTATGTCTGGCCTCCTTATGGTTGTTGTTACTGTATTTTGCAACGTTCCCCTCCCACAAATCACATTTTACCAGGGCACATGGACATGCTCAAAAATAATGATAATGGATGATCACTCAGAGTAAGTTTCAGTGCGGCAGGACCCAGGCGTGATTCATGGTTGATCAGCTCTGAGACAGGTGCTACCAAAGGCCTTTGTATGTTACCTCATTCCCTCTGGCCTTGTCTGCCATCCCCACCCAGGTGAAGAGTCGTGGCAGGCTTCTACTCTCTTACCACTTGGGGCTCAAGCATCCCTGCAAGATAAGTGTGTGGTCTGCTTCCTTCTCTGGGGCTTTCTTTGCCCCACAGGGAGGGGCTGTAGATGTGGCAGGGACATACCTGTAGCAAATCTGGTTCTCTGGAAGCATAGTCTCAAGCTCCAGCACCCTTGGTTAAGTGCCTTTGGACCCCGATATGTGGACACAAGTTGTGCTTCAGTCCCAAGAAGATCTGGCTGATGCCTTAGGATATTTGGGAGTAGGGTGGCCCAGAAAATTTGCCCAACAAGAGGACTGGTTTAGAGCTCCAGGCCCTAGCTTTGACAGTAGGGTGGGGGAGAGTTGCCCTTGCATGAAGTCACCTTGGAAGGGGCAATTTTCTTTCCTGAATGCTGGTGCAGCTCTGCACAGAGGCTTAGCTCTGGGGGAATTCCTGTGCCTGGTTGATTCTTTTCCCATCACCTGAAGCTTCACTGGCCACTATTGAACTCCCTGTGTCTGAAATACCCAGGTAATTTCTCTTTTCTGGTTAGAAGTACAGGAAGAGTGAGTTTCTCATCCAGCAGCCCTGGGTCTGACACAGGTGCTCTAGGCTCTTTCAAAGAAACCCTGAGTTCCTCAGAATTCTTGGGCTCTCACAAACTCCTAAGAGAAATGAGGTCTGGCTACAGAGGGTCCCCATCAGGGGAGCTAGAAGACAGAACTCAGGAGACTGAGTGGTCCTGGAGGGCAATAGCAAGACAACAGGGTGACCTTTAAAATTTTCCAGAAAAGAACAAGCTCTCAGCTTCAACAGCCATCCTCAGTCCTGGTCAATGCCAACAAGACAGGCCATGACAGCTGGACAGAGACACCAGTTAGATAGAGAACAGGGGAATCCAGAGATCAGGCCTCATGTCCTCTTTCTCCTGTCTTCAAAAACTTTCTTCTCTGTTTTTTTTTTTTTGCTTTGCTTTTTTGGGTCACACCCAGCAATTCTCAGGAGTTACTCCTGGTTCTGTACTAAGGAATTACTCCTGGTGGTGCTTGGGAACCATTTGGGATGCCAGAGATTGAACCCAGGTCAGCCACCATGTGCAAGGCAAACACCCTACCTGCTGTACTATCTCTCCAGCCCCCAAAACTCTCTGTACTCTGTTATTCAAGAAGGAAAATTGAGGGAAAGCCAAGATGACTGCTTACACTCTGAGAGACCCTGAAATGACAGGTTTTGCTTTCTTGACAGGTTTTGCTTTCCTTTCTACTTAGAGAAAAGGGGCTCTTGAGGAAGGATACATAATTCCATATCAAATTGAGAAACCCCATTTCCCTCAGAAGAATTATGTGTGTTCATGCTATTATTAGTCAATGACTTATAATTATTGACCTACACTTCTGAGAACAGATGACTAGTTAAATAAAATCTGGTATATCTACACAATGGAATACTATGCAGCTGTTAGGAGAGATGAAGTCATGAAATTTGTTTATAAGTGGATGGACATGGAGAGCATCATGCTAAGTGAAATGAGTCAGAAAGAAAGGGACAGACATAGAATTACTGCGCTCATTTGTGGAATATAAAATAACACAATATAAGACTAACATCCAAGGACAGTAGAAACAAGATCTAGGAGGATCACTCCATGGTTTGGAAGACTGATTCGTGTGCTAGGGGAAAAAGATGTTGGGATGGAGAAGGGACCACTAAGTCAATGATGGTTGAAGGGATAGCTCAGGACAGGAGATGTGGCTGAAAGTAGACTAAAAACCAAACATGATGGTCTTTCAGTATCTTTATTGCAAACCCAGTATCTTTATTGCTAACCATAATTCCCAATGTAGAGAGAGAGTGAGAAGGAAGGTGCCTGCCATAGAGGCAGCAGGTGGGATGGGATGGGGGTAATGGAATCAATACTGGGGACATTGGTGGTGGAAAATGTGCACTGGTGGAGGGATGGGTGTTTGATCATTGTATGACTGAAATTCAATCATGAAAGCTTTGTTATTGTATCTCATGGTGATTCAATAAAAATAAATGAACATAATCAGCCTTGCTACACTTGCCCTACAATCTCCCTCCCATTGTGCTTTCTGTGTTTTGCCACATTTAAGACATGAGACTTAAATCATGTCCTTTAGCCTGGGTGGGTCTCTGTTTTCTTACCTGCAAAGTGGAAGGAGCAGAGATCATCTTTGTCAGCAGAGAATTCTTTATTTGAGTCCTAGAGGAACAGTTTTCTTGGTGAGCTGAGTGAACATAATGATCTGATAGCCACTTCTGAATAATCACTTTGGAAATCGGTGTCCAATGAAATGTCCCTGTCTGTGTCTACAATGCAAATACCATGCAGATCAATTGTAAAGAGAAGTCACAGTATTTGCAGAGATGCAAGTCATATGCAAAATGAACAAAAATGAAAAATATTAGAGTTATACCAGCTAAGAATTCAGAAAAGAAAAGGATGATGCAAAGTGAGAGGGGAAAAGAAATATTTGGTTTATCCTTTATTTTAAGAGTTGGTCTCTCTTTGTTTATTCATTTTATATTTATTAAACACTCACTTATTCTGAGCATAAGATCAGAGTTACATTGAAAATACTATTCTGCAATATGCAAAATGATCTTGGTTTCATTTCCCTCATCCCTTCTTGAAATAATCCATTGGTTCTTTTTTTAAGAGACCCTTTACCCTGTCTTGATTCTTCCTAACTCAGGGGATGTTAGAAAACCAGATGACATTAGGTGACTGTCAACACTTCACATTTTCCAACCAGTATGACAGGGAAAAGTACCTGCCCCCGGGGACCTACTCCCCTGTTGTGGCTTATTGCTAAAGAGCTCTCCCTTTCTTAAACCATTATTTCCATTATTTTAGGTATAAAGAGATCTCAAGTTACAGCATATTAGCATCATTGCTCTCTGTAGGTGTCATCACTCCTGTTCAATTGATTTTCCTTTTTATCCCTCTTCTTTTCTTCTATTCCCTTCTTCTCCTGGGCAGCTGATTCAATGTGTTTAGTAAAAACCCTTGGAGACGTGTACTTCCTTGTAGAATCAACAATTTCATTTTGTGTTTTCATTTGTCTATATGGTATTGGGTAATGGAACTTCCTCTTTTTCTCTTTCGTATTCCCTTAACCCCATGTTTTAAGACACAGCCACATCTCTGGACAGTGCATGTGCTGTTCAAGCCTCAGAACACATCATGGTGTGGGGGGTACTGGATAAAGCAGAGGGCACACAGAGAATGTGCCTGGATTACATCTACCTCTCTCCTAACTTCTACATGCCTTTCATGAGTCTATGTGAGCAGGTCATTGACATATTTACTTAGAAGATGGGTGTTTTGGTTGGAGGGCAGATAAGAGATAGAGGTTTCCCGAATGACAGAACTGGTGTCCCTTCCATCAATAGAGCACAAAATGTCCCATCATCAGCACTATCAGCTCGGACTGTTAATTATGGGTCTAATATTGTTGTGATGGGTGCATTATGTTATATCCATTACTTTAATTGCATTTGTCTGATTATTAATGAACTTAGGAATCTCATCTGCAAATTAACTCTGCATATTCTTTGCCCATTTTCTATTAGGTTTTCTGCTTTTTTCTAGTTAATTACAGAAGTTCTTAGTAGACATGAAAGGATCCTTTTTAATCATAGAAAGCATCTTTTCCTAGAGTTACATAATGTTTAGCTTATATGTCTATTGAATAGAATTTCTTTCAACAGAATGGAACCTTTTTGCTTTTTGAGGTAATAAGGTTGCCATTATTATTTTTTGGGGGGCCCATTTTATTTTTATTTTCATTGATCATCGCTGGGTATGATCCAAAAAGCAAAAAACAAACAAACAAACAAAACCAGATCTTAGTACCACCAAGGGCTGGAGCGATAGCCCAGAAGGTAGGGCATTTGCTTTGCATGTGGCCGACCTGGGTTCGATTTCTCCATCCCTCTCGGAGAGCCTGGCAAGCTACCGAGAGTATCTCGCCTGCAAATCCTGGCAAGCTCCCTGTGACGTATTCAATAAGAAAAACACAGTAACAACAAGTCTCACAATGGAGACGCTAGTGGGCCCTTTCTCGAGAAAATCGACGAACAATGGGAGGACAGTACTACAGTGCTACAGTGCTTTCATTGGATGAGTTACTGTGATTTACAATATTGTTAGTGATGGTTTCCTATGTATGTAATTCATACACCACACTCATCACCACCTCCATTCCTTTTAGTCCCTTCACCCACACAAGCAGTTTTGTGGATCAGTTGTCATGTTGTGCTACCTTTGGCCCTTTGTTGCTACTTTCCTCTGTTTCTTTCACATATGTGTGTTATAGCACAGCGGTACTTGCACGCAGCCAACATGGCCGACCCGAGTTGGATTCCTCTGCCCCTCTCGGAGAGCCCGGCAAGCTACCGAGAGTATCTTGCCTACATGGCAGAGCCTGGCAAGCCACCCGTGATGAATTCGATATGCCAAACACAGTAACAACAAAATCTCTAATGGAGACGTTACTGGGCCGCTCGAGCAAATCAATGAACAATGGGAGGGCCTTTACCTTACCTTTACCTATCCTTTCAAATTAATGTTTTTGTGTTGGGAAATAGATGCCAATGTTTTTGTGTTGGGGTATTGATTGCTGTATCTATGGGAGTTGTATTCCTATTTGTGTGTGTATGAGAGAGAGAGAGAGAGAGAGAGCGAGCTCCATACTGCTTTTCCACAGAGGCTGAATAGATGACATTCTCACGAATAGTGGATGAGAGTTCCTTTTTCTACACAACCCTGCCATCACAGGCTGTTTTCAGACTTTTATATATATACGCCATTCTCATTAGGTTTGTCCATCTTTTAATTATAAAAAACAGTCCTGTGTATTTTCCTGCATTGACTTTATCACCAACTAAACAACCTTTGCATTCCCTGGCTCTGATAATTGGAAACTGGAGTTCAACAAACTCCCAGTATTATTTGTTAAACTCCCAGAATTATTTAACAAATAGTACAAGCATATGTGCAGTAAGGGAAATCTGGACCCTACCTCACACCCTGACACCCTGGTTGCACCTTCACTGTACCCTAGATTACTATATAAAGACAACCCTAGTCCCCTTGGTTTATTGTCGTTTTTATGTTGGACATCTCAATTTTATCCTTAAAAAGTCTTCCAGGTTTTACATTTTCTTAATATCAAATTGGTGGTAATATAAAAATCTTATTTAATCTTGAAGAGATAGCTCTATGCACTGGAACACCTGCATTACATACATACAGATTACCCAGTTTTTATCCCCAGCAACACATGGTCCCCCAAGAACTTCTGGGGATAAGCCCTCAGCATAGAGCAGCAGTAGCCTCTGAGCACTGTGATGCAACCTTGGGCTGGGGATAGAATCCAGGTCCCCAATATATAAATCATATCCTCCAGCCTTGACAACTGATTTTAAACTTTTTACGTTTCTGGAGATCCTGTAAGGAATTGGCTCAAAATTTAAAATAGGCTTCAATTTTAACACAGGTTGTCAAGGCTCTGCACTTCCTGGGCCTCCCAGGAAGAGTTCTTATTCCTGCCTTTTCCAGTTGTTAAAGGTTAGGGTTGAAGAGATAGCTCAGCAGACTGGAGGGCATGCTTTACAAGGCCTGCATTCCATCCCCAGCCTAGCAGTACACACCCTGAGCACTAGGTCAGGTATAGTCCCTAAGCACTGTTTGGTACCACCCCAAATAAAAAATTCAGAAACCAGCTTCTTAAAGGGAGCCCAGATGTTCCTTGTCTGTGGCCTTACCTCACTTGTGACCAGGGAACAGAGCAATCCCTTCTCCCACCCTCCCCCTAGCGGGTCCACTACTTAGTTACAGGCTTGCAATGGGAAGATTATCCTGTGTTGGATAACATTGCATTGTACTTGTTCCTCCTTCAGGGAGCGTAAGGCCCATTGAGCTACTCCCACAATAGTGTCCCTGAGGCACACCCAATTCCACCAAGCACTAATAATCCTATATTGCTCTTCTCTTTCCTTTATGTCATTTGCATGGTCTATTTAACAATGTCCTTTTTGTATAGACACAGGAAGATAGTTCATACTATGCTTTGTAACATGGGAGTTAACTAACTCCAAAACAATATTTCCTCCTGGGCGTACATATTTACTTGACTTAAGCCTCAGTTGCCCTTAGTTCCTAGCACTCCAAAAGCAGGGTCATGACGAAGGGAGTGGGTGGACCTGGGGCAAGCTGTAAAGCTGTAAGCTACCCTGGCATCAGAAGGGGACAAGTCAAGCACCATAAATATAATAAGTTAAGAGCATGGTCATGGAACAAACTCTGTCCTGACCCCCAAAGAAGTTACTGAATAAGGATCCTGCTGGGGTTAGGAAAGATTAACCTGGCCCGAGGACTGTGGTCTGGAATATATAGTGAGATGTCCCCAGAAAGAGCCAACCTTTAAGCTTAATATATCTCTTACTGTGTTCATACAAAATGACTAGAAATATTATAAGAAGTAAATTTACTATGATTGTTTAAATGGATTACTAGCTGAGGAAAAAAAGAAAGCAATATACCCTGGATGGGAATCCTGCCCTTGAGCAGATCTAGTAATCTGGAATAATCTCCTTAAATGAGATTTTGTCCTTGAGTTAATCTCCTGAAGGAGTGGCTTTACCTCTGTTTGTTGTTATGATAATGTTAACCTCACCTTTCTGTATCCCCACCCTTCATGATTTTTTTTTAACTATGCTGTAAGGTCGGCAGAGTCTGGCAAACTCCCTGTGTCGTACCCAATATGCCAAATACCAGTAACAATGATGGGTCTCATTCTCCTGAAGAGCCTTGAATATAATCTCAGGGCTAGGATGAAGGAGACGTTACTGGGGCCTGCTCGAGGCAATCAACGAATAACAGGATGGTCGTGATTCGTCGTGATGCTGTAAGGTGTAAGAGTGGAGGACTAGACTTTGAAGACTAGAGGATGAGAACTGAGACTTTAGAGACTTGCGGACTAGAAGGAGGACTAGATGATGACAATGAGTAGAAGTAGAGGACTATGAGTCTACAACAAGACGAGGAAGAGGATATAACAAAAGAGAGGACTTTGGAGGTCTACAAGGAGACTAGGTTGATGAAGCTATGATAACTGAGACTATGACCAAAACTACAACTATGACTGCAGGATAAGGGGAGAGATTGGACTATGCTGGGAGGAGAGAGAAATAAACTGACTACCAACCAGCCTGGGGCTGGAACGATAGCACAGCATATAGGGCATTTGCCTTGCATGCGGCCGATCCAGGTTCGATTCCTCTGCCCCTCTCAGAGAGTCCAGCAAGCTACCGAGAGTATCCTGCCTGCAAGGCAGAGCCTGGCAAGCTCTGGTGTATTTGATATGCCCAAAACAGTAACAAGTATCACAGTAGAGACGCTACTGGTGCCTGCTCGAGCAAATCGATGAACAATGGGAAGACAGTGCTACAGTGCTACCGACCAGCCTGGGGCCCGGATCCTGTTTCTCCATTCCCCTGGTCCTTCATCCATCTGTTGCCATGGACAACCCTTGGGAGGTGGCCACCGAACACTCTTAAGTACCCCGTGTGCCTGTGTCTTTTTCCACTGGAAACTCACAATCCTGGACTAAATCTCAACTACCATGTCGTTTTGCTTTGCAAGGTGACTTCGCAGGGTGACTGGGACTTAGGACTTATGATCAGTCACAGGTTATGGGACTTTGACATGGACATTGGTGGCTGGGGTGGATGATTCTGCCAATCACACTTAGAATAGGTAAATTAATATATCTGGGTGTCCATTTTTCTTTTCTCTAAATTGGGAATGAAAAGGTAAGTAGATTGTGTTGGGCATTGCTGGGAATAAAGTGAATTATTAATAAATGATGTATAGTTTTATCCTAATTACAGCCCAGACTGGGTACCATGTGCTACAACTAGAGAAATTCCTTGTAGAAGAAGCCTTTTAGAAAGCTAACACTGACTTACTAAAAATAATCATCACATAATCTTTTTAGTTTTGTAATAGTAAAGCAGGTATCTTCTTAAAGTCCAGGGTTTGCCCAGTTGTCACTTTCTCATTATTATTCTGGTGAGTAATGTCAAGGTGATTTACACTGCATTCAAAACACATGACCTCTGATGTCCCCTGAATTCATAGGAAACCAAGATTTTATCACCAGCTTTCTTCTGCTTGAGAGCTGGCATCGCATGGTTTCAATAAAGAAAATCACAGAGGACTGAGATAGTCTGGTGTTCATAAATCAAGGTCTGTGTCTGAGAGGTCTCAGGAGACTTAATTTGGCAAAGGGAAATTCTGAGAATCAAGGCATATTACAATTTGTGTCTAATCAGATTAAGTAGATCAAGGAAGAGGGAGATCATGTCATCCCGTGCACGGCTGTACATTTCCAGAGCAGGAGCTGTCAACGGGAGAAGGGTGGATGTCAAGTGTGGGAGCACAGAGGGAGGGAAATGAGGAAACAACCCAATTCAGACATATAGCAGGACTGCACTGGAAGCATCACCATCAGAAATTTTAGGCTGATGCAAATTTCAGCATTTAGAATCCTGAAAATTTTGTTTCTCTTCCTGGATTTTAGTATCTGTGCTGCCAAAGCAAGCACATGGTCCTGAAATTAAATTGTCCATATTTAAATCTGATCACTTACTAGTTATGGCCTCGGGCAAACTTTTCATCTTTAAGGGCCTCAGTTTCTCACATTTCAAAAAATAAATGGCAATAGTATCACCTACATCCTTGTGCCTATGTAGATTAGCTTTTCACTCAATTACTATTATTGTGATTGCCTGTTTCTCAAATGAAACGGTGATTTTCTGAGGTGTTAGGGATTGAGTGATCCATGTGTAATCCTGATCATTAGGAACAGATACTCTAAGCTTTTTGCCTAAAACTGCTTTCACAGGAGAAAGTTACAGTACATGGGGAATAGAAAAACGTAATGAGATATTTTTGTTGTTGCTTTGTTTTGGTTTGGGGACATACCCAGTAGTGCTCAGAGGCAACTTCTGACTCAGTGTGTGGGGGTTGCTTCCAATGGATGGTACTTGGGGATCATGAAATGCTGGGAATTGAATCCAGACCTCCTGTATGCTGAGCACGTGCTCTACCCTTTGAGCTATCTCCCTGGACTTGTAATGAGATTTTACAGGGAGCATCAAGGGCAATGCCTCCTCACTGTATTATGATTGTAAAAGTCTTCTTTTTCAAAGTGGAGTTCCACTGCTCTTTGCAGTCACATTTCACCTTGGACTTCCTGAATGTAGACCAAGGTTATGGGACCAGTTTGACAGGTCTTTGATATTTATAGCATATTAGCTGTGAAAGATTCTGCTATATAAGCATCTCCTGGCATACCACAATTACTACTATTATTTTATTTATTTTGTTTTTATAAAACACTCAGCAGTGTTCAGGGACTGCTCCTGGCTCTGTTCAGGTGTGGCCACTGGTGGTTCTTGGAGGATTATATGTGGTGCCAGGGATATGAACCCAGATCTGCAGGGTGCAAGGCAAGTA
Source organism: Sorex fumeus (assembly GCF_029834395.1). Taxonomy (NCBI): domain Eukaryota; kingdom Metazoa; phylum Chordata; class Mammalia; order Eulipotyphla; family Soricidae; genus Sorex; species Sorex fumeus. The sequence continues at coordinate 45,700,516 of NW_026606129.1, read as the reverse complement.
CCTTAACCCCTGTACTATCCCTCCAGCCCAGCATAACACAATTAAAGGTTATATGTTTGCCAAATAAATGCCTTAAAAGGACGTTTCTGTTGGGTGAGCAGCTGCCTTCCAAGAGGTCATTTGCAACTCAGAATCCTTTTCTCTTTAGATCTGGAAATTGCATGATCCCACTAGTATTCCATGAGTTACCATTGTCACATAGACATGACAAGAAGCAGGGAATCTGAGAAGTGTGGCCTGCTGTTGTTCTAGAGAGAAGAACGCACAGCATTGACAAAGGGCTAGCTGGCTTTGCTACACAGTGAGACACTATTTTAGAGATGGCACATCAGGCCAGCTATATCTGCCCACATCCTGTCAGGAAAGACTGTGGCACATTTCCCCAAGATTCAGTGAGTTGCTTGACCAGACATGGTCCCAGCTTGCCGTTCATCCAACATCTCTGTGTCTTAACAAGCCACCAAGCACTTGAAGCTGATGGTCCCTTTTGCTTTTCTTGGTGGTGAGGAGAATGAGGTGGTGAAGAGAAGACCAGGAAGGAGAGAGCTTAAAGTAGCAAAATTGGGAGAGGTAAGATAGACAATTTTTTTGAAATAAAAAACATTTTTATTGTGTAAGTATAGAAAAAATGGGAAAAAATCTAATATGGACACGTAAGTTGAAGAGGTAAATCCACATTTAATCATGGAAAATTGTTAAAGCAATAAAGGGAAAATACTCATAATTCCATCATCTATCAGTGATGGCTTTGGTATATTTTTCTTCTACCCCTTCTCTCCCCACTTTGGCATATGTTTTCAGAGCTGTAAATAAGAGATATGGTAATAATCGGGGACTTGGTGGCATGTCCTAAGTATGTCCCTGAGTCAGAGAGAGTAGATTGCTCTATTTTCTTTTTCTCTCTTTTTTTAAATTTTTATTAGTGAAACACCATGAGGTACAGTTGTAGACTTACAAATTTTTGTGCTTAGGTTTCAATTATACAATGATCAAGTATACCCATCCCTCCACCAGTGCCCATTTTCCACCACCACTGATCCCAGTACCCCTCCCACCCCCGCCCTCCCACCCTGCCTCTGTGGCAGGGCATTCCCTTTTGTTCTCTTTTTCCTTTTGAGTGCTGTGGTTTGCAAACGAGGCATTGAGTGGCAATCATGTTCGGTCTATAGTCTACTTTCAGCATGCTTCTCCCATCCTGGGAGGATTCTCCCAATACCCTTTATTTATTTTCTTTACCCAGAAATCTTGCTCTGTATCCCTCAAAGCATTCTGGGAACATTTCACGCTCTACACTCACCTCCCAGTTTCTTACTTGTCAGGAAGAGAGTTTGTTAGCAATGCTGGAGAAAAGCAAGGAGGAGCAGTAGAAATAGTAGAAATGCTTACTTTAAAGCACATTTCAACAATACCTAGCACACTGATACTTAGGTTGAACCAGTGGTCATTTGGTTGCTAGTTTTAGCAGCTATGGAGAGGATTAATGAATCTGCTAGTTTCAATAGAATGATCATTTATTTCCTACCCTCTATACTTTGTTCAGGTTTTGGTGTGTAGGGGGGATGGCACTTGGAGGCTTTCTTTCTTCCCTTGCCTCTTTTCCTACAGCTCTGAGTGTACAAGGAGCCATTCTGGGTGAAATGTAGTTGTGAATATATGGAGCTGTGGAGGGCCAGCTGGGCTGCCCGAGGCATCACTGAGAGCAGCAGCTTCCCAAGAGGTGCTTCCTGAAAAATCTTGCATTCCTGCCTCAGACTTCACTCAAGATCCTTGATGACTCTGCCTGCCTTGCTTAGACTCTTGGCCATCTAAGACACCCCCTAATTCCCACTCCCACCCCATACACACTCTTTCCTTCCCCTCACTTCCCCTCAGAGAAGGGACGGCTTCTCCTACCTAGTCTGGCTTCCTCCCCAATTCCTCTCACATAGATATTTATCTAATACAACACTTGCCTTTTTAATCCAGCACAGCACCCACTTCTCAAAAGAGCCAGCCAGCCAGACCTCCCCCATGCTTCCTGGATTACCCGCTCAAAAACAAAAGGCTTGCACTCAAATCTTTGTGTTAGCATCTTTGTAGGGAAAGAGGGCACCATAGAGGAATGGCAAGCCTGGCTCCCACTCAATGCCCTCAAGCAGAATCTGGTCACAAGGCCACACTGAGCAGCTGAGGCTGACCATGCAGTCTTGTTCATGCCAGGTCATGCGGGGGGAAAAAGGGAGAGAAGGGGGCCTGTCTGCAGCACACCCACACCACACTCCAGTCCCAAAGGCCTATGCAAATCCCTTCAAGGTCAAGGTTCTGAAGCAGGCTTTGTAGAGGCCGAGTTTTTTTTTATAAATATGTGCTGAGATAAATGAATCGACATGAACTCAAGACTGACTTTATATTATACCGATGATTGTGTCTGTGCCCAAGCAGAATTGTCACAAGTAAAGTTTGAGGCCCTGCACCTAGCCCATCTTTTGAGTTAGGGCATCTTCTTTTCTTTTCAGATTTCCTGTAGAATTCCTGCATTCCAGCGTCACATGGCAATGTCTTCTCCCATTGAAACATTAGAACAGGTTTTTTGCCCTCTGTATTTCAAAACATACTTGGTCCCCCAGTTTCTGTCCATGACTAATTTGATCTGTTCATTTGGTTGATACCACAGTTAAACATTTGCCGGCATTGTCTTTATATTAAACACATTTGGATAAAGCATTCCAGGTTCTGGTTGGAAGCCAGAGAATAAAACAGTGGTTTGTTGGTAGTTTACTTGTCAGAAGAGATTCAGGGCTCAGTGTAAATATTTAGATTTTTCCTAAGGTATAGAGCAAAAATGTCAAGGATAAGGCATGAATATGATACCCCACCCAAAGGATTTTGTAACTAGCTAGCTGTGACTCCATAATCTCTGTGATCTCAGTTTCCCTTTGGGCTATTTTTTAGGGCTCTTTTCAATCTATTGTGTTCACAAAAGAAGTATGAGGCTCCTTTGACTCAACAACTTTAAACTGTTCATCCTAGAGAAAGAGACTGCTGGGTGGGCTCAGTAACAGACTTGCCACCACTTTTTAATGTTTTAATGTTTAATGGAGGTTGGATTTTTTTTTTCATATCAAGCATGTCAAGATTTGGCAACTTTCCAAAAAATACGAGTTAATAAGACATTGGCAGTGCCCCTGGGTGGGACGGCCAAGGAAGCTGTACTGTCTTGAGAAGTTCTCCTTGTCCATGTAAGAGATAACAAACCCAACCTTCACCATTTCTGCTTCTGATTTGGAACACTTTTGGATTTTCTCTACTGCCAGCTCTCTCTAACACGATATGCATTATCCCTCATCTCTGGTTTCTGTCTGTCTGGCCCATGAGTCAGCTATTCTGATTTACTTAAATCCCTAATTTTAAGTAAAATTAGAATGAAGACCATGTTTATTTATCTGCAGTGTCTGGGCTCCATGCCTGGCATGAAGTTGATACTTCATAAGTATTTGGAATAATGGCTGAATCCTTGTAGAAGTCATGGTACCAGGTACCTGCCATTCTGGGCTGAGCTCTTTCAATATGGCGGCCACCAGCAGGGACCACTTGAAGGGCTTTACCTAGGACATTGACCCTGACCCCAGCTGGCATTGGGAAGGGGATATGGTAGCCTGAATGTTGGTGAAGGATTAAAAATAGGAGAAATAGTTATAAAAATTGCCATATCCTACTTAACCTAATCTGGTAAAAACATGGAAGTTTTAAAAGGAAAAGGCAATTTGATGTTTCAGACATTAGCAGCAAGTCTAACTAAAAATAATGTTTTGGGTCTTTTTTTTTAAAAAATAATGAATATTTTTTGATTCCTCTGCCCCTCTTGGAGAGCCTGGCAAGCTACCGAAAGTATCCCGCCTGCACAGTAGAGCCTGGCAAGCTCCCCATGGCATATTAGATATGCCAAAAACAGTAACAACAAGTCTCACAATGGAGATGTTACTGGTGCCCGCTCAAGCAAATCAAAGAACAATGGGAGGACAGTGCTACAGTGCTATGCAATGAATATTTGCAAATCCTCACTCCCAGAGATGGCTTCCCAACCCTTATATCCCAAACACATGCTCATCTATTTTTTGTTCTGATGTGATTTCCATAATTCACACCTCTGAACCTTAGACACTTTTTGTTAACAATGTTGTATGTTGTCTCCTCTAGTCATAGCTGGTACTGGTGATAACATATCAAAGTCCTGCCTCTTGTGGTATCAGCTTTTTTATGGGAGTGGGGGACCCTAAGCAATGCTCAGAGCCAATGGTCCTTAGCCAACTAGGCTACTGTTCAGTGCTCTGGCCTGGCAACAACATGTTGCTAGGGTCCAGTGGTGCTGAGAGCCGGCAACCATGGCCGATCAGGGAATACTTAGGGGGCCAAGCAGTTCCAGGAACAGGAAATCAGTGCCTCTTCTGCCCTTCGAGCTCTCCTCAGTCCCTCATCCTTTGCACTTAACAGGCTCAGCCCTAGTTTTCTCATCTGTTAAATGGTCTGAAGAATGATAGCTATTATCATTGTTATCTCATTCCTACTTTGGACAAACTGGCAGGTTACCGAATGTAGCCTGCCCACACGGCAGAGTCTGGCAAACTCCCCGTGGTGTATCCAATATGCCAAATACCAGTAACAATGATGGGTCTCATTCTCCTAAAGAGCCTTGAATATAATCTCAGGGCTAGGATGAAGGAGTCGTTACTGGGGCCTGCTCGAGGCAATCGACGAATAATAGGATGATTTGTGATTTGTGATCATCGTTATCAAAATTTTACCTAACAGGGCCAAAAAGACAAGGAAATGGGCCCAGAAACTCACTTTTAGACTAAACAATACTCTCTGTAGAGTTGTACCATGTCATGTTTCTGGGACCCATTTGTTGATCAAGTGGGGAAGTGGGAAGTCTGAAAAACGAAGTGGGGCAGGGAGCAGGGAGCAGGGAGGCAGAGAGAACCACCAGCCACCTTCAGCCCTCCCTTTTGAGGCATCAAGGCCAGCAGGGAGGAAACAGGATTTCTCAGGCGCTGAGGAGTCCAAGTGCCAGCTCTCTGCTGACATAATTAATGAGGCTGTTGTGCCAAAAATGAGGCATGTTGTTAATATACAGACCTATTGGGAACACAAGGGAAATGCAAATAAAAGCTTTGCCAAAAGGGAAGTGGGGTCAAATCAGCTTCAAAGGGGAGACCACATTATCTTGAGAGACTCTAATGTATGGATTTTTAAAAACCAAAAAGGAAAAGGAATTGATTTCAAGCACAGGCATAGCAGCTACATAATGCATCTGTATTTTTTTGTTTGTTTGTTTTTAAACTTTTTTTGCTCATAATTTTACTTTTTCTTTCCCCGTTTTTCTTTTTTTCCAAACCTTTCCACCATTGATCAAGCTCATGTCATCATAACAAGTATAATTCCCATTAAGTTTTAGAACCCAGGGTTTTAACCTACCGTAAATTGTATCCAGAACACTTTTGTGACTTTTTTTTCCCCTTTAAAGAGCGCTGAGAGAAAGCAATTTTGAATCTTAGTCAAATTTCAGTCTTTGGAAAGTAGGTGGCTGAAGGTAGGGTGGGATCGATGTTAACTCAGCCTTCAAAACTCTTAGTTGAAATATGATCCTTGCTTTTTGTTTTTGTGAGGCTGAGTTTTTGGTTTTTAAAAATGGCGTTCTGGACTGGAGTGATAGTACGGTGGGTAAGATGTTTGCCTTGCACACGGCCGACCTGGGTGCGATTCCTGGCATTCCATATGGTTCCCCAAGCACTGACAGGAGGAATTCCTGTGTCAGAGTGAGGAGTAACCCCTGGCTCTGAGCATCGGTGGGTGTGACCCAAAAAGAAAAAAAAAAGGCCTGGGACCACATAAGTGAGACCTGGACAGAGGCTAGGGCTCCAAACAGGTAGCAGAAGGTTAGGATATGCACGAGGAGCCCACACACTGTGCAGAGGGTCTCCAAGACAGGGGAAGGGGGCGATGGCAATACATGGAGGGTGCCTGACTCTCAGACCCGCAACTCACCCCAGTCTGTGAACCCAGCCCGGCTTCTGGCACCATCTCTTCTGACTATCCCTATGGCAGCCCTACAGAAGGCAGTAAGGTCTGTTTGATCCCGTTAGTTCACTTGTTTTTCTTTTTTTATTCCACCATTGGGTTTGGTGAGAAGGACCTGCTGGTCAGAGGGGTTCCTGCTGATACCTGCCCCCAGCAGGGGTTCAGACACCTGTGCCAGAGCAGGGGAGGCATCAGCTAGCATCTCCTGAGCCTTCTGTGTCCAGGAAGCTTCCTTAAGCAATTTACTAGGATTGACTCAGGTCACCCTCATTGTTGATTTTCAGGTGGAGGGAGGGAGGTTCAGAGGGGTTCTGTGGTCCAGCGACAGAACTGAGACAGACAGACTCCTCTGGGAGCCGTAGCCCCAGGGATTCAACCATGTTTTATGTGCCATAGCACCCCCACCATCCTGTCTAAAAGGCATTGCTTAAGGGACATAGATTTTTTTAAAAAATTAATTTTTTAATTGAATCTCTGTGAGATAGAGCATTACAAAATTGTTCATGATTGCATTTCAGTCATACAATGTTCCAACCCCCATCCCTCCACCAGTGTAATTTCCCAGCACCAGTGTCCCCAATTTCCCTCCCACCTCTTCAAGCTACCTCCACCCCAGCCTGCCTCTAGGGCAGGCACTTCTCTTCTCTCACTCTCTTTCGCTTTATCTCTCTCATTTTAGGCATTATCTTTCACCTCCCTTTATCGAATCATCCTCATCCCTTTCCTTCTAACATCCTGAGGTAGTTTGCAACAAAATCCTGAGAGCAACAAAATCCTTGCCTTCAGTGGAACCTCATCTCTCCATAGTGCTTTATTAAGCAAAAGCCACCTGCTTTTTAAACAGATTCAGAGCAACTTTTACTTTTACTTTTTATTTTGGGGCCACACCCGATGATGCTCAGGGATGGGTGAGTCCTGGCTCTGCAGTCAGGTGTTATCCCTGGGGACCATATGGGATGCAGGAGATCTAACCCAGGTTAGCCATGTGCAAGGCGAACACCCTACCCGCTGTACTATTTCTCCAGCCCCTGGTAGCATATTTAAAATGTAACTACAGGGGATTGCCCTGCCACAGAGACGGGGGGATGGGGGGATGGGGGTGGGAGGGATATTATCCATGGTGGTGGAAAATGGGCACTGGTGGAGGGATGGGTATCTGATCATTGTATAATTGAAACCAAAGCACAAAAAATTGTAAATCTACAACTTTAAAAAAAATAAAATAAAATAAAGGGGAAAAAAAATGTAACTATACATCTATTTTTATAACACATTTAACTCTTGGTTTCTAATATGTTATTTTCTCCAACTGCAAGTGGTGTGTTATGTAAGGAAAACGCAAGAGAACACAACGAAGCTAAAAGTCCTCTGTAAACTCAGCCCTTGCCCCAAAAATATGTTGAAAATCCTTCCAGTTATTTAATGTAAGCATATTGGTTATTAAAATTAATTTTACAGAGATTAAAAGGAGTATTTTAACACATATGCTGTTATGCTTTTTTTTCCAAAATGGAATAAATCCTGACCATTCCCCATGTCATCATATATTCTTGGAAAATTATTTTTGTGACTATACTGTATTTCAGTGTATAAACATCCCATAATTTATTCACTAGTCTTTTTCTTACATTTTGGTAGCTCCCCAATCTTTGATGCATTCTGGTGCTCATCATTTTTAGTGGCAGTCTTTGGTGCACTCTGATACTACTGGACACACTTCCCCCAAAGACCAAATGGCCAGCAACAGAAATGCCAGTTCAAGGACATTTTGATTTTATTAAATTTTATTGTTGGGGGGAGGTTTGCCAACAGTGCTCAGGAGCCCTCCTTGGGCAACTCACTGTTGGACTCTTGACCTGACCCTACACAGTGCTCAGGACACTGGAGCCACAGTTTGTTGTATGAAGGATCCAAGTGGTTCCAGAGGTCAAATTCAAGATCTCATGCATGTGCTCCAGCCTGCTAACACGTTGATGCTGACACTGAAATTTGTGTTAAACCCCTTTCAAATCTGAGCCACCAGTAGTACATGCCACTGTCAATGTGTTAAACTATTCCTCTGGTCCCAGAACATCATGCTTTTAAAAGCCCAACTTCTCCAGAAATGCCAGAGGGACAAAGCCACGAGGTTTCCGGGGCCGAGATCTCCAAGCCTACTCGGACTTGAGTCGAGCATCTTCCACCCAGATCCTCCAAATCCCAGTAGGTGGGGGTCATACCCACCACCTGGCCCCCTGGCGCCGTGTAATCCCATCAACGGCCAAGACTCAGAGACTATAAAATCCAGCTCCCGGAACTGCGCAGCCGCCTTCGCAGCCGCGCGATGTCTTATCAGGACATCCTACTTTGGACAAACTTGCAGACTATCGAATGTAGCCTGCCCACAGGGCAGAGTCTGGCAAACTCCCTGTGGCGTACCAAATATGCCAAATACCAGTAACAATGATGGGTCTCATTCTCCTAAAGAGCCTTGAATACAATCTCAGGGCTAGGATGAAAGAGACGTTACTGGGGCTTGCTCGAGGCAATCGACGAATAACAGGATGATGAAATGAAATGAAAATGAAATGAAACTTCTCCAGAAAGGTGGGCCCAGTTTACCTCCAGGTAGCAAAGAACATGCCCTTTTCTTTCCCAGTCCTGGGTATCACTGGTCAAGAGAGTCTAAGGCACAAATTAAATCCTTAGAGGAAAAAAAAAAACCTTGCTAATGTAATTGGAATATGTTTGAGTTTCGAGAAAAAGACTTGAACTGAACTGCAGGTATTTGAAACAACCAGAAAATTTACTTCATTTGATTTCTTCCTGATGAACAGTGTTGGAAGGATCCTGACAAAAGAGGGACATTTTGGATAAGGAAACTCTGAAAGTTAATTCTCAGACCATTTTTTTCTAAGGCAGGGAGACAGATGCTGTCTGTAAAATGAAAAAAGGAGGTATTAATTGCTTCTTTTGCTGGGCCTTCGCTCCCTGGCAACTTACCCATTGTTAGTTCTGCAAACGCTGACGGAGCTGCCTGCTGCAGAGCTACTGCAGAACGTTCAAAGCAGAAAACCTGGGCAATTAGAGGTTCCTGTTCATTTTCTTCCCCTTTTATTCTACCAGCTCTGCGCAACCCCCCACCCCCCACCCGCAAGTTGAAGTGACAAATATTTAAAGTCAGTCTGTCACGCGGGAGCAGCTGCGTGAATAACTGATTTTCTTGACATTCTGAGCATCTTTGTGTGTGGACCTGGAGACCTGCGGACTGGTGCAGGAGACGCTGCCGTGTGGGATTTGGTACTTGAGGCCGGAGTGGGGCAGGGGATGTTGGGTGAGCCGGAGGTGCACAGCCCTGCACTCTGCGGATTCTGGGAATGTGCGCGAGTTTGTCGCAGTGACCTCTAGGTGGATTTCTGCAGTGACAAAGAGGAGACTTGGCAGGGTGTGGTTTTTTTCGATTGCTTTTCTTTCAGTGCTTCTCGGATCACTTTTGCCTGATGGGCTGGAGACCAGGCCATCCTGGGCGCGTCTGAGAGATGAGCTTGGACTGACTGGCCTCTTCTCTCCCCCCACCACTCGGCGCTGCAGCCACAGGAACAGATGCCTATTTAGGGAAGACATGTTCCCTTTTTATATGCAAACCTTGTTGCTAAAAATTCTCTCTTAGATGAATTATTAAATCCCATTTATAAAATAAGGACAGTACCGATTTCCTCTTGAACTCTTCTTTCTCTTTGATATGTGAGATCCACGGCTGCCGGGGAGAAAAGCAGAGAATATGAGAGGACGGATGGGGGTGGGAGGGAGGTGGTGCAAGAATGTGAAGGTCATTTAAACATCTCGCCTCAGAAATTCTCTGAATACTTGGGCCACCTGGAGTGCATTTGGAATTCTTTAAGCATCATACAGAAATGCACAAAACACTTTTAGTTGTGTCAACTCAGATGTTTCCTGAAGGTCTAATGAAGTAGGAATATTAACATGGTTAAAGTCCTTTAAGGAAAAGCATTGTCTTTGCGAATAAGTGTTGTTCTGTGTTTATGGTATTAACGTAGGTACTTTCAGAGGACAGATTGAGTTTTTCCCTTTTTTGGAGGATTGTGGGTGCTCCCCAAGTGGTGCTCACAAGGCTAGGGGAGGGGGTGCTTCTAGCAATTCCTAGCCAACCAGGCTGGTGGTTCTATATAACCTGAAAATTTGGTGGTGCTCCAGGGACCATGTGGTGGTGATCAGATCTGGGCTGGCCATATGCAAGTCACATACCTTAACCCTTGTAACTTTCTCTCAAGCCCTGGGTTATTCTCTTTTTATTCAAGGGCAGGGATTTTTATGTTGTTCTTTGAGGAGCATCAGCAGCAAAAAGGCTGGAGAAGCTGAGTGGCCCTAAAGCCTAAGAAGTGAAGAGGTGTGTATGTGTGTGTGTGGGGGGGAGGGGTGTGTTGGGAGCAGGGTATGTCCCCTAGATATTCTGAAGTTGAGGAACCTGGGATATTCAGCTGGTTGTTTCAGTTATAGACCTGACATGAAATGTACGCCACTCCCTAGCTCCTCTATGACAAGAGGAGCAGCTACACTTTCTGAAAGCAAAAAAGGCTTCTCTAATTAATATTCTCCTTACAGTGTTTAGCAGCATACAGTTACAGAATTTATCTCCTTTTCTGCGATGCATGAATTTTTATAGTCATTCTGAAAAAAGAGCTAACCATACACTTGAAATTCACACCTTCGTGCAGGCCACGAATGCCGCCTCCTGGATAAAACTTCCTGCCATGGTATCTGCTGAGGGTGCTACCATGTGGGACAGCTTCAGTGTGGGCAATGCATCTTCGGGACCTGGGAGCTGAACTTGCCACGTCAATCAGAAGCCGCGTTCTGAGAAGATACAAGTGACTCGGGGGGTGTGGGTGCGGGAGCTGCAGTTTGCAAAGCTCTGTTTTCTAATCCTGATTTCCAGTTTGACCTCATATAGGAACCATGTGGAGAGCTTTACACACAAACTCCTGGGGGTCCCCCACCACCAGGGAAACCTGATTTAATTGGATTTGAATGGAGGGCCCTGGGCCTCCATCTGGAATTACAAGGTTACCCAGTGCTTACAATGTGTGGTACTTCTGCAAATTGTAGATCTTATGATGCTCCTTTCTTCTAGATGTGCCAAACCCAGACACCATGGGAAGTGCCTAGATGTGGGGAGAGTTATGGTCGTAAGACTCAACAGAAGGCTGAAACAAATGACAAACATCTAGAGGAGGTGGGTTATTTATTTATTTATTTTTTTTTTAATGAATCACCATGAGGTACAGTTACAGACTTACAAACTTTCGTGCTTATGTTTCAGTCATACAATGATCGATGCCCATCCCTCCACCAGTGCCCATTCAGAGGAGTTTTCTGAATTGTTCTTTTCTCCTTCTCTACCCTTGCCCCACATCTGCTGCTTGCGCACCCCTGTCAAGGCAGACTACCATGGTGGTTGAGGCAAGGATTTCAGGGTCAGCCAACTGGGCTTCAGACCAAAGTGATTGTGCCTTCACAAATAAGTACCTATTCTAAGACTCCATCTGCCCTCTCTAAAAGGGGTTAGAAATAGTCTCTAGCCTGCAGTGTCTCGAGAATGAGGTAGAGATGTAATGGTGGAAACTCCTGGTCAGGACTGGTATTCAAATAGAAGTAGGAAATTCAAGGGGGAAGAGGGGAATGGGGCCACTGGCATTGAGTTCTCTGGAAGTAATAAAACTAAGATGGCATTTTGAAGGAGTTATTCTGTCCACAAGTCCTAAAGTAGCAAAGAGTATTATAGCCATATCGGCTTTATGGATATAGGAACTGAGGTCTGATAAGATTCTGAGCCTGTGCTGGGGTCAGTTAGAGAAGGCTGGACCCCACTACAGAAAGAAGTTCCAGGAGGAACAAAGGGCTGTGATAAGGACATGAATGTGGACACCAAAAGTTTTAAGCTCTTCTCCCTCACAACACCATAGCAACAGACTCTTATCTAGGTAGAAAGCCCCATGTGGGCACAATTTGGGAGGAAACTGATAAAAACAACCTGCAAAAGCAAGCAGGATGGGAGACTATGGCCACAGGAGTGGCCGAGATTAGTACCAGGAATTTTGCTCCATAACTTGGAGGCCACCACACGTGCTAGGGGAAAAGGAAGCTCAGATAGAGAAGAGAACACCAAATAAAGGGTGTTGGGAGGATCCTCCCAGGGTGGAAGAAGCATGCTGAAAATAGACTATAGACCAAACATGATTGCCACTCAATGCCTCTCTTGCAAACCATAGGACCCAAAAGAAGAGAGAGAGAGAGAACAAAAGGGAACGCCCTTCCACAAAGGCAGGGTGGGATGGGGGGATGGGGGGTGGGAGGGATGCTGGGACCCGATGTGGTGGAGGATGGGCGCTGGTGGAGGGATGGGTACTTGATCATTGTATAACTGAAACCCAAGCACAAAAATTTGTAAGTCTATAACTGTACCTCATGGTATTTCACTAATAAATAAATAAATAAATAAATAAATAAAAATAAAATGGATTAAAGACCTCAATATCAGACCTGAAAAAAAAAAAAAGCAAGCAGTATGCCTGTGCATTCTTGGGTGTGTGTGGGGACAGACCACATCTTTGGAGAAGCCTGTGTTCTCTCTTGAATGAAATTCTTTCTTTCCTCATAATCTTTAATGAAAACTATTTCACTTCACTATTCATCTCCTCCTGAAATTCTACTCTGTGAAGCAAGGTGAAGCCTGGGTAAGAATTTAGGACATGCATTCCTTTCCTACAGAGAGCAATTCCTCAGTGTAGCCTGGATTCCCGGGATTCTGGAGAAATCCAGTGGCAGGGATCATTACCCACCAGGGCAAAGCAAACAGAACAAGGTAGTGAGGTTTGGTGACCACCTCAGGCCGGGGGCTGGTGAGACATCAGATCTGTCCCATGCAGACTCATCAGTCCTACTTCCCCAGCTGACCAAGGTGGGGAGAGAGGGAAGTAGTAGACCTCTTTTTTTGAGGGGGCCGCTTCTTTCCTACCTGTTTCACATAAACATGCAGTGAAACCATAGCTCAGGTGGCCATCACTGAAGATGAAGATTAAGGAAGGACTGTCTGTTCCTCGCTGTGTTAACACTACGTGGAAGTGAATGCAAACAGGAAACAAGCTCATGGGGGCTGCAGAGAAAGGAATCCATGGCCTTGATCTCTAAGAGTGGGGATAAGTGGGAGGGCAAGTGTGTCTGAAGAGCAGTGAGGTCCCTCCCCCATCCCCCTACTCTCAACACTCCAGCTCTTTCCAGCCCCAGTGGGAACCTTCTAACTCCTGGAGCCAAAGATGCTCTCAGCAACCAGCTGGTGACAAAGGAGGCACTCCTGACAGGATTGAGGTGAGATGACATGAGGGGCTGTCTTCCTTTCAGTGTTCTTTTCCATTTAGGCTCCCATGATTGCCAGGCAGAAACCAGAGAAAAGACCCTGAATCCTGAGTTGTGGAGAATCCTCGGGAAGCACAAAGAGAGAGAGAGAGAGCCTGGCCACCCTCTCTACAATGTGAGCTTCCAGTCACCTCTTGAGGCCTCTTTCTAACAAAAAGGGACATCAAGGTGCAAGAACCACAGGAAAAACTCAACCTGGAAAGCTAATAATATCAGAACCCAAAAGAGCAGCAATGGAACTGAGTAATGAAATAAGGTCTCATCAGTTAGGGGAAAGAAGCACTCTGAACCTATGCAGAGGACTGTAAAGGCATTGAAATGAGTAAACACATCAGCAGAAACCAAAGATAATGAGACAGACAGGATTAAAGTCCTGCCCACATCTCAGAAAAGGTAAGAACACGGGGCAGATAGAAGTGGTGAAATAGGAAATAAACAGTCTTAGGCTGGAGAGGCAACGCAGTGATAAAGGTACTTGCCTTGTACCTGGCTGACCCGGGTTTGATGGGACCCAGGACTCTGACACTCCGTGTTGTTGTCCAAGCACTGCCAGGAGTGATCCCTGAGCACAAAGATAGGAGTAAGCCCTGAGCACCACTGGATATTCACCCCCCCCCCCACAAAAGTAAATAAAATATATGATTCTTTAGGATTAATGGACTCAGAACTATGTCCAACACAGTTTTCTTTCTTTCTTTCTTTCTTTCTTTCTTTCTTTCTTTCTTTCTTTCTTTCTTTCTAAGAAACTTAGAATGCTGGGGCTGGAGCGATAGTACAGTGGGTAGGGAATTTGCCTTGCATGCGGCTGACCCAGGTTCGATTCCCAGTATCCCATATGGTCCCCTGAGCACTGCCAGGAGTAATTTCTGAGTGCAGAGCCAGGAGTAACCCCTGTACATCACTGGGTGTGACCCAAAAATCAATAAATAAACAAATAAATAAACTTGGGGTCCACTCAAAGTCTTTTTTAATCTCACAAAAGTCTTCTTCAATCTCTCTTTCTGACTCAAGGGTCTGAGTATATTTTCTACATACAGGAAATGTGGATTCAATCTCCAGCACCACATGCCCCCCTGATACCACCAGGAGTATCCCCTGAACACTGCTGCATATAGTCCCAAAACAAACACCCTCCAGAAGGGATGGGGAGCAGAAGGACAGATTAAGGGCCATCCAAAAGCTTTACGGGTCAGAGTAACAATCGTTTCAGCCACACTGGAATGTAGACAGCAAGAAAATAAGACTTTCAAAAAGGTAAAGAAGCTAAATTTCTGGCCTCAAACTCTATGCTCAGCCACCAAGGACTGCCCCTGAGATGAGTAGAGAAGTCCCTAATTAAAGGGAATTAACAAAGAAAGAGGAAGTTAGATCTAGAAAATGGAATCAACACACAAGAACACAAAAGGTCAGGCGAGGGGAACCCTCAGAGGGGCACTGGACTCAGGGATAAGGGAGTGAGAAACAAGTGCCAGTGCCTCTGCTCTCTGGAGAGAACTGCTGTCCAGAATGGATGGCTGACTCCCAGAGACAAGGAAAGAGGGTAGAGGGGGACAGTGAACACCATGTCAGATGGCTCCTCTGATGCTTCTGGGGAGGTAAGAGGCAGTCAGGCTCCCAAGTTCACAGTGAGAAGTCATGAATCCCAGATGAAACCTAGTCCCAGGGGAGCAGCTCTAAGATACAGGGACAACTGATTAACTAATCAACAGATTGATCATTTTAAAGAGATGAGGAAAAGCCTACGTATCCTCTGGAGAGTTTGGAGAGAGAATAAATAGCCCATACCTGAAATTATGCAAGTGAAGTCCAGTGATTTATCCCAAGCTAAGCAAAAAGGAATATATGAAAGGAAATGTGATACTTCCCTGGAGTAGCCTACCCCATTGTTGACTCAGAGAAAATAATTTGTTTTTTAAATATTAATTTAACCAAAAAACATGCTGTGATCATATGGGGAGGATGTAGATATAGTGAAGCTAGGTGAATTAAAACCCCCATCACCCAGAGCAGGAAGGCAAGAGATTATGTCTATAATGGAAAAGATCAACATAATAGTATAAGCCATTTTGCTCACAAAAATAAAGTGTAAAAGCAATTACTAGAGAATTCAGACATGGAATAAGAGGTATGAGGTGGGGAGAGCCGTAATTTTTTTTCTTTTGGGGTCACACCCAGCAATGCTCAGGGGTTACTCCTGGCTTTGCACTCAGGAATTACTCCTGGTGGTGCCTGGGGGACCATATGGAATGCCGGGAATTGAAGCCAGGTCAGCCGCGTGCAAGGCAAACGCCCCACCCGCTGTGCTATCGCTCCAGGCCCGGGAGAGCAGTATTTTAAAAACTAGCCTTGTGGTTGTAGCTGACTTTTTGAAATGTCTGCATGTATTACTTTAGTAGAAATAGAATTGTGTTTGTGAAAAAGGATGCTGAGCAACTGTCTGGCCCACAGCAGCTGCAAGCCAGTGCCGGGAAGAGATTCAAAGTTGCACACATTGATTCTTTGAAACTTCCTTCCTCCCTACCCAACACAAGGGTCCCCGCTACAGCATCCATTTTGTTGTTTGTCTTCGTGAGCTTTGACTTTCATGATAAATCACCATAGACCACTAAGTTAATATTTATTTCTCACAATTCTGGAGGCTGAGAAGTACAAGATCAAGGGACTGACTGATTCGGTTCCTGGGAGGGTCGTTGATCATCACCCTACCACAGTGTGCTCACTTGTTGGACAGAGGAAGAACTAGTTCTCACCTGATGAGGAAACTTAGCCTTTGTATGGACTCTATCTTTGGATTTTGTCATTCTGAGCACAATGTGCTTTGGAGTCTATTTTTTGCTGTGACCCTTAAGACATCTTGGATCTCGGTGCCTGTATTTCTCAACTCTGAAAAATTCTTATCTATTATTTCTCTAGGGCTGGAGCGATAGCACAGTAGGTAGGGCGTTTGCCTTACAAGCAGCCGACCAGGGTTCAATTCCTCCGTCCGTCTCGGAGAGCTCGGCAAGCTACCGAGAGTACCCCTTCACATGGCAGAGCCTGGCAATCTCCCTGTGATGTATTCAATATGCCAAAAACAGTAACAACAAGTCTCACAATGGAGATGTTACTGGTATCTGCTCGAGCAAATCGATGAACAACAAGAGGACAGTGCTACAGTGCTATTATTTCTCTATTTTTCCTCCATCAAATTTGCTTTACAGTTCTTCAGGCACACTGATGACTCTTATGTTGTTCCTCTTGAACTCATAGTTCTCTGGTGTGCTGCTTATTTCTTTGCAGACTTTATGCTCCCTTCTTTTGTTTTTTTCACTGGTTTCCTCCATCTCATCTTGGAGTGCCTTAATCTTTCCTCAGTCACTGTTATTCTGCTGCTCAGAGCTTCTGTTGAGTTTTAAAGATAACCTACCATACTCTTTATTTCTGCTTGTAGTGTTCTCATGTTGACTCTGATACTTTCTTGTGCTTTGCTGACTACCTGTGCCATCATTCTTTCGAGCTCATCAAACATCCTCATTACAGTGTCACTAAAGTTGTCTGAGTATTTCCTGGGCTGATTGGTGTCGGTTGAGCTTTGTGTTATTGTTTTTGTTCACTGAACTTGGTGAGCTTTTACATAAGAGTCACATAGAGACAAACAACAATTTAGGTGATTCATTGTCCTGAAAGAGGCGTTAAAGAAGCTTTTTTTAAGAGGCAAGATAAACTCCTCAGCACTTGGCATTGAGTATGATACTCACTCATGACACTTATGTTGTCCTTTAATAGATTAGGAAAGGTTTGTTTACTCCTATCCTGCCAAGGAATTGTATATATTTGCAGTAACAAATTAACACTTTATTTATATTGAATGCTATATGATCAGCTGGTATTTTACATGCATAGATATTTTTATTATTATAGATACTGCTTAAGCACATTATTAAGTAGATAATTATAATTTCAGATATAAATCCAGTACTTCCTTTCTTAGGATAAATCATACTTTTTTTCTTCTATAGACCTATTCATATTTCCTCCTTATATTTTTCCTGACTCTCTCCACTCACTAAATCTCACAATTGTAGGATGTGTTTCATGTAAACCTTAAATTATATTAGTACATATTATGTCATAATATTAATGTTTTAATTTATATACCTGTAAAAAGATATAGTGTTGAAAAAATTTTACTTTCTCCATTTACCATTGATTTACAGTTTTGTGAAATTCCAGGTTAGTTCTATTCACCTATATGTGTTGATATCACCACCTCTACAATA
This sequence comes from Sorex fumeus, assembly GCF_029834395.1. Taxonomy (NCBI): domain Eukaryota; kingdom Metazoa; phylum Chordata; class Mammalia; order Eulipotyphla; family Soricidae; genus Sorex; species Sorex fumeus. Next base: position 45,682,787 of record NW_026606129.1, on the reverse strand, counting down.
AACAAAAATGATTTATCTCAAATATGAGATAAAAAGAAACAGTAAGGGATAAATAAATGGTAAAAGTCATCAGAATTGAAGATGTTATCTATAAAACTGACTGTTCATGGGGGGTGGAGTGGAAGATGGAAGGGGTCCTTAAGGCTCTGGTAGAGGGTTATATGTGGTGATGTGTGTGGTGTAATGGTGTATGCTCAAAATGTATAATTAACAATATTGTAAATACAAATATCTCAATACAATGGTTTGTATTTAATTTTTTTTTGTTTCTGGGCCACACCAGGTAGTGCTTAAGATTTACTCCTGTTTCTGTGCTCAGGGGACCATATGTTGTGCAGGGTTTTGAACTAGGGTCAGGTCATGTAAGGCAAACACTATTATAACCTCTGTACTATCTCTCTACGCCCCTCAATTGGATGGTTTTTTTAAAAATAAAAATAAAAAGGGGTACTTGGGGCTCCACCCTTGTTTCCTAGTGACTTCCCAAGGATCCAAAGGCTTTACCTCCACATACCTTCATATGAATTTGGGAGATACAAACATTTTCTGTACCATTGTTGTTATAATTGATTTATTTTTGTTCTCTTGCTGTGTTTTGCTCTCAAGGAGAAAGCATTTTAAAGTTGTCCATTATTGGAAAACTCAGGGCATAGGAAACAGATGCTTTTTCTTTTCTTTTTAAATTTTGATCCACACCCTGTGATGCTCAGGTGTTACTCCTGGCTCTGCACTCAGGAATCTCTTCTGGAGGTGCTGGGGGAGCCATATGTGAGGCTGCAGATAGAGCCCAGGTTGGCTACATGCAAAAAGCTGCCCTACCTGCTGTCCTATATCTCTCTTGCCCCAGTTTGGTGCTTCTTTAACCATTGAAATGAATAACTTGTAGTTTAAATAAGAGGTCTATGCTTTTTAACTTATACACAATAAGAAATTTATTTTTATTTATAATTTTATTTATGTGAAAAAATCAGCTTACCATGTTTGAGCAGGGAAATAAAGAGCTGGGCTCTTGTGGCAAAATACGCCTTAGCTTTGTGCCTTATTTGGGGTAAACTGAGGAGCTTTATATGGGAGGGATGTTGTATTTGACAAACTTGGCTTACTTTTTGAAAAGCAAAAATTTTTGAAGAGACTGCTGTTTTGTATCCAGCCTACTGAAGGATGACTCTCTTCTGCCTATATTCCAAAGGCAGAGAGGGCCTTTAGGTTGGGATACATGAGAGTCAAGCATTTGCAGACTTGTGGACATGAAACTTGGTCCCTCACTGTGAAATTGGGCACATGGGGGTCTCCTTACATCCCCTTGAAGGGCCTTAGAACTCCAACCAACATGTACTTCATTGGAGTCCCCCTGGTGCCACATCTCTATGGCTCCTTCATGCCCATGCACATACATGGGCGGCCCTCACTGCAGAGAGAATAGGAGACAGAGAGAGAGAGAGAGAGAGAGAGAGAGAGAGAGTTTGCATGTTCCGTGCTAGAAGGTATTGTGGTGGGTGGAGGAGCGGGGACAGGACAAGGGTACTTCAGGGAATGAACCCGGCTTTGTGAACATTTTCTATTTTTTAGCAAAGTCATCTATTCCATCTCAACTATTCAGCCTCTTGGTATGAAAATCCCAGAAGATTCCACAAAAACTATTTTTTAAATGTTTGCAACTTGGCACATATGCTGCCCGAGTCCATGTGCTGCTTGTGCCCATGTGGCCGAGCACATGTGGCAGCTGAGCACATGTGTCTCCCGCATCTCCCCTCTTGAGATGTGTACTTTCATGCTTTTGTGTCTAATGTTGGGATGTGTGTAGGGTCTCTGTCTGCCCTTAGAGAAGCCCACGTTCTCTCTTGAGTATGTTACTCTATCTTTTTCCCCCTCCACACCTTAAAAACTCTCCAAATAAATATATAAAAAAATAAATAAATGCTTGCAACTTGAAGCTGGTCTGAAGAAAGACTGTGGGGGGTAGGGGAGGAGGGGGTGTGTGGCAGAAGGGTTAGGCCAAAGCATGCAGGTGACAAGAAGAGCTGAGACAGTGGGAAGTGCTCAGCCTTCATTAGTCATGGTCTGATTGGCCCCAGTTTCCCTAGAAAATATAGAAGGGAAATGCCGGACCCCACTGCTGTATGAACTGCATCTGCCAACGTGCGAACTCATGACTGGGTCCCTATGTTAAGGCCAATACTACACTCAGAATATAACGTGTATCCCTGAGGGACTCAGTCTTCCCATAAGAGCCTCCAAGTCCACAGAAGTGGCAGGGGAGAAGAGGGACACAGAGGGTTTTTATTAATTTATGTTGGTACTTTCTCTGAGGCACAATCACTTTTGTGTTAAGAGTCATGTGTTTGTTTGAATATGGATTAGAAAGTCTAAAACTAGTATCTGCAGTCCACAAGGATAGGGTGATATAAAATTTCTGTGAAGCAGTTCATGTGATCTTTTAAAAGAATGTGAGTTGCTCCAAGATAATACAAAGTTAAACAATCCATAAATACACGGCCAGGTGAAAGAGTGCCCCTTGATGACCCAGGAAAAGACCTGGCTTGGGGGTCTCTTGACATCTCTATACAGAAGCCTAAAGAATGCTGACCCTGAGCTGGAGAGAAAGCACAGTGGGTAGGGCATTTGCCTTGCACGCAGCCGACCCAGGTTCAATTCCCAGCATCCCATATGGTTCCCTGCGCACCACCAGGAGTAACCCCTGAGTGCTGAGCCAGGAGTAACCCCTGTGCATTGCCAGGTGTGACCCAAAAAGAAAAAAAAAACAAAAAACAAGACTGCTGACCCCAGTAACCCCAGGGGGTGCTGTTCAGGTTTGACTGAGGTTGAAAGGAGGGAACCAGAACCGCAGGGATGGAGACTGGGCACCAAAGTGAGGAGGGACAGGGAGAGAATAGATGGAAAGACCCCAACCTCGCTCTTCCCCAAATTCTTGCCTCATCTGCCAACCAAAGGTCAAGGGTCCAAGGACAAACATTGGATTGGGAGGGTGCTGCCCAAGCCAGTGGGCATTCATTGAGTCAGCTTCCCTGGGGCAGAGACTGGCTCTAGATGGGTGCAGGCCAGAACAGAGAAGGTCCAGCAATTGGAGTTGGGTTACCCAGAGACGTGGGAGGTCGGCCTGATTCTCCTCACATTCCAAAGAGAAAGTCATGCTTAGATGAGCTAAGAGCTTGCATGAGCTGATGGTGTTGGTGAGCCACAAAACAGAGTCTGTCACACCCAAGGACAGTAGAGTCGGACAGTGGAGACAGGACCAGGAATATTGCTCCATGTTTGGTAGCCTGCCTCATGAGCTGAGGGAGAGGGCAGCTGGAATAGAGAAGGGATCACTAGGTCAATGATGGTTGGAGGGATAGTTCAGGATCAAAGATGTGTGCTGAAAGTAGAAAAAGGACCAAACGTGATAGCCTCTCTGTTTATACTTCAAACCATAATACCAAAAGGAGAGAGAGAGAGAGAGAGAGAGAGAGGGAGAGAGAGAGAGAGGGAGAGAGAGAGAGGGAGAGAGAGAGAGAGAGAGAGAGAGAGAGAGAGAGAGAGAGAGAGAGAGAGAGAGAGAATGGGGAAATTGTCTGCCATGCAGGGGGAGGTTGTGGGATGGGGCGGGGGTGGGAACTGGGGACATTGGTGGTGGAAAATGTACACTGGTGGAGGGATGAATTTTCGATCATTTATGACTAGAACTCTATGTTTGTAACTATTAACACAATGATTGGAAGGAAAGAAGGAAGGAAGGAAGGAAGGAAGGAAGGAAGGAAGGAAGGAAGGAAGGAAGGAAGGAAGGGAGGGTCTGGGCCTGAATATCTATTCCCATAACCTGTGTTCTGAGCAATGACTGTATGTGTGCCATACATGGTTCTGTGCACAGATACACCCTATAGGCAATAGCCAGCAATGGACTCCAGGATATATTCTTATAGGATATAAACAGCACTTCTTCTAGAATGTTCTCTGAGTGTCTGTGCTTCCTTCAGTCCCATGGTCTCTGTGACTAGGAGCACAGAGCTGGCCTCTGGAGGTAGATAAATTCTGTACTAGCCCTCTGCAAGTGTTTTCAGAGCTTCCCTGAGTACTGGGCCTCCTTATGACCGCCACAGAGACATAGCGGCCATCAGAGAAACATAAACTCTGTTTGTCCAAGTGCCTGAGTCTGGTTGGCTCTCTCCTCAGAGCTCACACTCAAGGACAGAGCTCTTGGCCAAATTAAAGTGGAACCCAGGAGAGTCCAACTGCACTTAAAAATAATAATAATTGCATGTACTTTCTTTAATGAGCTCTCATTCCCACTTGGCAGCTGGACCACAAAATTTAGTCTACTCCAGCAAAGACCAGTCTAATCCAATAAAAAATGTCGGTTGAGTCCAGGAATCAAATCACTCTCCAGTTCAAAACTCCCTCTCAGCCCCTCCTTTAACTGGACAGATGCACTCTGTGAGTCAGTAACTGGCTGAGAGAGCAGGGGACTGGCAGACTAGAACCCAGGGTCAGGACACTGCCAGGCATCTGTGACTACTATTCTTTCCCCAGCTCACTCATGTCCACTGCTAACCCCAAGCACATTTGAGAGAGACATGTCACTGAACCAGAGGCTGATCCTGATGACTATTGCTACTCCATTAACCCTTGCAGGCATACACCTTTTAGTCTCCGTGGCTGATTCTTTTTGACCAGGGCCTTGGCGCCCTAGTCTGCAATGAGCATGTTGCTCTAGGTCTATTACATACCTCTTCTACCTGCCCTCAAGAGCTGCAACGAGGCTGAGACTGAGTGTATTGAAAGTTAGACCAGCTGTGCTGTACAGTGCTTTGCAGATGCTGCCGTTTTTATAAAGGTTTGCACCAACCCTGCACCAAACACAACCACCATCATCATATTCCCTGCAGCCTTAGGTAACTCCTGGTCTCTGTGGCACTTTCACTGATCCTTGAATGAGGTGTGTCCATTGTCCTTGCACATCATGCTGTTGCACAGGAAACTGCCTGTAGTTGGATATATTGTAACCTAATGCTTTAATACACTGGGGATGAAAGAGTTGGGGGAACTCACTTAGTTCCAGTACTGCTTTATTGCTGTGGTGTGGACCCAAACCTGCAGTACCTCCAACATGTACCACACTTCTGTATCAGCAGGCACATCACTGGGTCCCTGGACCCCTGGAGAACCCTTCCTTCCCCCCCCCCCACACACCCCGCAAGCCATGTGTTACCATTCTAGACTGGCACTTCCATCTGGGCCCTGTGGGCAAGGTTGGAACAGCTTCCATGTTGCAGGGATGATAATTGCCTTATTCTGGTCTCAGGGGCCCACAGGCAGAGGGACACTCAATGCAGGTGACTGCCCCTCACCCAACAGGACCCCATACCCACTCTTTTGGTGCTGAGCATGGCAGTGGGGAAGGGGTTCAGTAGAGCCATAGCACCTGTGAGAACTGGTCTTGTCAAAGGACCAGACTTTGGGTGAGGGAGCTGCTTGTGGAAACATAAACAGAAGAATGTGGGTTTGGGCATTGATTCTCAGGTGCTAAGACTGAAGAAGGAGCAAAGAACAGAAGAGGACATGGAAGAGGCATCCAGGACCCCGAGAAAGTACAGAGATGAAGGCACTTGCTTTGTGTGCCATCAACCTTGTTCAATCTCAGCATCACATAGTGATCTCCGGAGCACAGAGCCAGCACCAAAGCATCACCAGGTGTGGCCCAAAAATCAAAGAGAGAGAGAGAGACAGAGAGAGAAGTTAAAGCAATAAGAACATCAAGAAGTGGGGCTGATCCATGTTGGAGATAACCTGGGAAATGGCGAGGCCTTGGGGTCACCCCATTATGGGGTATAGGGGGGTGGGGTTCGGCCTCTTTCTTTTGACTTTAAAAAGACAGGTAATTACAAGAAAGTAATGAACTATTTTGTAATTAAGCATCAAAATAATTAAATTTGAAATTAAATATGATAACATCAAGTTGTTCAGACAGGATTAATTTGCGTCTCAATCTGATAAACTGTTTTTCATTCTTCTTAGGATTGAGGTTTTGCAGAAAGGATATGTAAGGAAATAGTTCCTACATTCCACAGAGGAAGATGGCCTCCAGACCCTGACCTTTGTGCAAAGGCTGGATGGAGGGACTCCAGGTGCTGGAGGCTGAGCTGAAGGTAGGTGCTGGAGGAGTGAAAGACGTTCTTGAAAGGGCTGTTTCTCTGATATTTGTGAAAAAAAATTTTTTTCACAAAATAAAGAGGAACCTTTCTGGAAAGTTTTGACAAGATTCCTACTACCATCAAAGGAATGGTTAGTGTCTGCTTTGGCATCTAGCTTTGAGCACTAAACTTTGCACAAAGACATCAAGCACAGTTTCTTCTTTCCAAATGCAGAGCTTTGGTGTGAAGAATGTGTGCACGGAGAAACTGAAGCGGACACCATAGATTGAATAACAGACAGCACTGCTGTGCTCATTCATTTTGTGTGCCTGTCGGGCTAGGTCCCCACTCTCAGATCTGTGGCAAGGGTTTCTTTCCTAGGTGTTTCTGTGAAGGTGATCTTAAAGAGGAGAGTTAACACTGAAATCCCTAGACTTCGTGGGTGGGTCTTAACCAAACAGCCAAAGGCCTTAGTAGAAAAAGACTGACCTCCGTGGAAGAAGGGGGTGGGGAGGGGGAGATGTGCCACAGACTGTCTATAAACTTGGACTTGACTCTGGGTATCCAGCCTGCCGGTCCACCCTGCAGAATCTGGAAGCCAAGTTCCCTCAATACTATGAGCCTCTTTCTTAAAATAAACTTCTTTTTCCTCTCTCTCTCTCTCTCTCTCTCTCTATTTACATATCTCCCGCATATATACACACATATGTATACATGTGCATATATGTGTGCATGTGTACATATATAATACATACATACATTTGGATAATATAGTTGACAGGACTCTGCAGGAAAACAAAACCCACAGGATGGCTTTAATACAGCACCAGAGTCAGAGCTGTCTCAGGGAAGTCCAGTTTCTCTTTGGCAGACTCTGATGTTACAATAAAAATCCTGCAGGATGCCCAAGTTTCATTACTAATGTAACAATGGTTAGAAAAACAGATACCCTGTGGGCCTTAGTTTGCTGATTAGATTTTTTAATATTGTAGGAGACTATAATTTATCCTAGTCACTATTTTTTAGCATCCTTTTAAATTTGCATTTAAGGGGGGCCACCTCCGCAATGGAGTCCAGATGATTCCTTTGGGGACATGTAGACCTAGCAGGGGCCAGCATGTGGCCTGGACATCCTGGAAAAGTGGGTTTCCTGTCCATTCTTAACGACCTCTCCTGAATGACTCTTGACATCCCCTAGAACAAAATCTGCTGTCATAAAGCAATCATGAGTGTAGTGACTTGCCTCCATGACCTTCTGTTTAGCTGGATTCCAAGAAAACATCAGGCCTCTTCTTGGGAGAGCCATTGTGGGCGATTCCCAAGGGCAAAGCCATGGTTCTTGCTGGATCAGCTCTCTGGAGAGAGCCTGGGCCATTTCTGCTGGGGTGTGCTGAGGAGCTCTGGGCAAACTATCTTCTGTACAAGGAAAAAGAGGTACCTGCCTTGAGTAAGCAGGTCTGTCTACTGAGAGAAGGAGGAAGGAGAGGGAGAAACCCACCTTCTCCTCTGTGGAGTCCTGCCACCTTCCCTTCTACCTGGAAAGACTTGGGGCCACTTGGGGTGAGCCCAGAGTGTGTACAATGGGCTGAATTCCTACACTTCTTTGAGGGTCTGCCTACTCTCCCACTGGTTCCTCTTTATGCACATCTGTGACCTCAAATAAAAGACATGATGGTATTTCCAGTCAAAGTTGTCATGGCCTTTCTTTCCTCAGAACAACTGTGCCCTGAGGGTGGGTATATGATTTAGGCTAGGTCAACTAAAATCTTCTTGAAGGTTTCATTTATTTTAAAGTTGGAAGTGGATAAGGTAGTGTTTGGGCTACTCCCAGCAGTCCTCAGGGCCTCAGGGGCTGTTTCTAGTTTTGTGTTCAAGAATGATACCGCTCCCCTGCCCTCCCCCCCAAAAAAAATGGTGCCAGGAATACACGTGGGGACCAGTGGGATGCAAGGCAAGACCCTTAACCCCTGTGCTCTCTCTGCAGCCCAGTACTGAGGGTTTTGCAAAGCAGTGTGAGATCCAAGGCTGGTGCTGCCTTGGTGGGGAAGTTGGCATCTAGCTTGCTACTTCATGTTGGGTACAGGATGCCAGTCCTAGGAGAATAGAGTTAGAGAGACACAGGGGTGAAAGGTGCTATTGTATGACCCTGCAAATAAGACTCCTTGAGCAGTAGCTTAGCCCTGGGATGCTTTTGTGGACCGGAGCTCTCTTAGCAGAACACCCCAGAACACATTTGAGACCACAGAGATCTGCTTTCTCATTGGGCAGAGGTGAGGAGTTTGAGGCCCAATTGTGGGTTTGATGGGGGCCTATCTATTGGCTGTGTCTTCACAGGGTCCCTCTTGATTTTGTCTGGGTACAGTTGTTACTTGAGGACCCTTCGTATTAGATTCTGGTTACCTGAAATGACCTCACTTCACCTGTATTGACTCTTTCAAAGATTTTATCTTCAAATTACCACCCCGCCTCCCAGTGCAGATGTACCAGGAGAAGGAACTTGGTCGTAATTTGAATAGAGCTGGGGCAGGGGTGGGGTGGGGGATACAATTCATCCAGGGTTCCAGAAGGAAGGGTTTGAGTTGAACCTCACTTGTCAAGTGGAAGGTGAGTTAAAAACTGGAGACTGGGCCAGAATGTTAGCAGAAGCTGTTTCAGCATGGCAGGTTAAAACGAATTCATGGATTTACTTCGTTTTGCTTCTGCAATGAGCATGCAAATTCTAGAATTTTCATGGCAATACAAATGAAACATTCAATAAAAAGGAAAAATGAAACTCTCAGCATCCCTTGCAGTGATGAATGGTGTAAAGCTAAAAGAGAGAGGGAGCATCTGAAAGCAGGGGGTGTTAAAGTGGGGGGCCTTGGGTGCCAATTCCCATGGGAGAGGCTAAACGATGTGCATGAAGGAATTCAGAGAGAAGACATTCCTCTGCCAGTTAGACCATAAAGCCAGCAAAATGGATCCATGCAGAGAAATGCCAAGTCACCTTAAAGAGGCAGAAGGACTCTAGCCACGCTGGATTTGATTGGAGGAATTCCAGAGTAAGCGGAAGTCTGGTGTGTGTGTGTGTGTGTGTGTGTGTGTGTGTGTGTGTGTGTGTGCATGCGTAACTCAGGAAGAGGGGAGCTCAGAAGCAGGCAGGGTGCTAGGAGACAGAAAAGAGGAAAAGATGCTTTGGCTAACACTAAGCTACTTCTCCAGCTGAACTTCTTGGTGGAAAAGTCCCTGGTGGCCTTGGGCCGGGCTCCTTTTTCAACTGGAAAAGAAAAGGCACAATTGGGCACAGATGAGCAGAGCTTCCTATCTGTGTGTACTCACTGTTGAGAAGAAGGAGGCCTCTATGCCCAGACTGGATGTAAAGGGGGTGAAGACAGCTCCACAGGGAAACTGCAGGGGAACCCCGAGGTGAGGTCACCAACCCTGAGACCCAGCCGGAGACAGCAGCAAGCCTGGTGTGGTCTCTGGATGAGTCCCTGGGAGAAGGCTCTCCCCCAAGCGGGGTTTAGTGGCTCTGAGGGATGATGGGGTAGGAGAGAGACCAGCAGTGTTGTCCTCTGTTGTCACTACCCTGTCCCACAGGCTTTCCTGGCCTGGCCTGGAGCGCAGTAGCAGAGCAGGTAGCACTGGGGGCAGAGGCCGGGGGTACTTGAGGAGAGATTTGGGGAAAGGCAGCAGCCTTGCTCAGCCACAGGCCTCGCGGACAAATCATGTTAGGGCAGCTTGGGATCACCCCATTAGTCACCAAAAACAGTGGAGTCAACATCCAAGTGCTGGAGGCTCATTCAGGGGAAGACATAGGCAATAATAACTGTCACTCAAGTTTTTCTGAGTGACTATCCCCTCGGGGAGAGCAGTCCCTTCAGGCCTCTGAGAAAAGGGAACCAGTGAAGGGGTGCTGGTTCCAAATGCACCCTCCCAAGGAGGCAGAGGGCCACTATTCCAGCAGATCTGTGGAGCCAGGCTCCATGACGCCCTCCCTGTTCAGCAGACAGAGCCGGTATGGGAGGGAACCAGGGCCGGAGCCTGGCTCCTGCTGACTGGCACTTACTCAGCTCAGACCCGCTGCTGCCCACCGTGTGGCCAGGGCGGATCTTGCCTTGGAAGCCCCTATACTTTCCTTATCATCCAACACTGGTGCTCCAGGGCCCAGCATCCTCTGATCTCTTTATCTCTGTGTTTGCCAGTGTGCTGCCCGCCCCTAGTCCCTGCCACCTTGCATGTACTTGCTCCTTAACAGCAGCACCTTGGAGAGATCTCAGGCTGCCCAGATCCAAAAGGTTCCCTATCCCTGTCCTCATGTCACTTCTACCCCCCAGCCTCATTCCCCCACCTTGAGTAACCTCAGTGCTATTGTCAAAGTCCAAGGGCTTGTTATCCATGGACACTGTCCTCTCCCTCGCTCTGTTCCCTTATACGCCACATGGGAGTGAGATCTTTCTCCCTCTGATTTACTTTGTTTAACATACTCCCCTCTTCTTCCATCTAAGTTTTAAGCAAAAGGCCGAGATTTCATCTTTTCTCTCCTTCTAGCAGAGAAGTATTCGAGAGTGTGTGTGTGCATGCATGTGGATCAAAACTTTTCTATCAAAACTTTTCTATCTGTCCTTAGGCATTTGGGTTGTTCCCAGATCTTGTAAGTAGTGCTACAGCAAACATAAGTATACATGCCCCTGCTCAAATAGATGTGTTTGCATTTGGGGCAAGATGGTGGGGGTTGGATGTCAAGAAGTAGAAACTCTGAAAACAGGACCCCACCCCCATAAACTCAATTTCTTGAGAAGTCTCCTGACTGTTTTCTACAGAAGTTGAATCAGGCGACATTCTCACCAGCAGTGAATGGGCAAGGCAGGGGGGCGCGAGGAGGGGTCTCTGCCAGCACTGGTTGGTTGTTCCCTGGCTGTTCCTGGTCATTTTGACCATGGGCCATTCTCAGAGATCTCATTGCTAAAAGCAAATAGTTGACTAAATAAAAGGGCTGAAGCTCCAAAGACAAAGGCTAGCGGACTGGTGGCACTATACTCAGCCTATCCATCCCCTGTATCTCCCCTGAAACCCCTCCAAGGCAAACATTACTTTCCACATGGGAGTAAAATCCAGGACCTTGGTGAATGGAATGCTTAACATCTGATGTGGAGTACAAGAGAAATAATGCCTGTCACTCCAGCAGGCTTGTGTTCCATGCAAATCTGCCATCATCTGTGACTTGGAATCGATCATCATCCCTTTTAATGAATGCAGATTCAGTGTCACCGGGTGTTTATCGACTTATCATCACATATCTGGGAAGCAAAGACAGAGGAGTTGAACTCAGGACATCTGACTCCAAAAAATATGCGTCTAACCACTAAGCCACACGGAGACCCAGAGACTCACAGCTGTTTCCCCAGCACCCAATCACGGACATCTCACAAGCAGGAGGCTTCTTTTATTTGGAAGAGGGGAGACCGTTTCCCCCCCCCCGGCCAGCAGTGCTGTGTTGAATTGGACAGTTCCACCTGGCAGTGCCTGGGAAACCATGTGGTGCCGGGGATCAAACTTGGGCCTTCCACATGCCATGTGTGTGCTCCAGCCCTTTGAGGTATCTTCCCAGCCCCCCAGTACAACTTCTGATCCAGTCATCTGGCTTTGGCTGCTCTCTTTTTTCTCTAACTTCCTCTCTCCCTTTCAGCAGCTTAGAACTTATTTGGGTAGGCAGAAGAATTAAAAAATTGATTTACGATGATGCATTTTTTAGAAGGAGGTTATCACTTTCTTTTTTTTTTTTTAAAGGAAGCATTGACAATCTTGCGACTGCAGAGTGACAGTTCCTGGGCCCCAGGCCTTTCTCCTCCAAACCAGCCAGAGCTGATTCTGGAAATTGGGCCTCCGTGTTCACAGGCTGCGGGTGAGCCAGAGCCAGCCACCGGGAAAGGAAAGCGGTCCCCTTCCACCTCGTGCCGTTCCTCCTCCAACAAGCTGTCAACTCTGCAGCACAGAACGGTGCCAGCCTGCAGGCGTTCTGTTCCCAGAGCCGGGTGAATGACTCAGTTTCTGAGCTAGTTCCTTTTTTCATGAGCCTAACGTGCAGAAATGTTCAAATCATTTCCCTGAAAGGCGCCTCTCCTCACCTTGCTGCAGGCCTCAGCCCCAATAGGCACAATATCAATAGATTCTTTGGCCCAACACTGTTGCCAGCACCTGTTCAGGTTCTCTCACAGCATTTTCCATCCATCTTCTCTTCTTGCCCTCACAACCGCATGGGCAGGGCTGTGTATCCATTTTAGGGATGAGGACACTGAGGACCCGGGAGTCTGATCAAGTTCACTTTGGTCAAGAAGTGACAGAACTGGAATCCACACCCTCTCCATTTATGCTATAAGTCCTCTGCTCGGCTCTCCCACTACTGTGAAAAGATTCTCAATCTTTATCGGTCCTGACTCTGTTCCTCCCCGCCTTTGCCTGGATAATACTTTTCTGTGGTTCAATCTTCTCCCCTTGACTTTGGTCTTGGTCCTGTGACTCGCTGTAGCCAATGGAACAAGGACAGAGTGAAGGTGCCAGGGAGAGCTGTTACTGCAGCTAGCATGGCATTTCTATGCATGTAGCCAATGGAACAAGGACAGAGTGAAGGTGCCAGGGAGAGCTGTTACTGCAGCTAGCATGGCATTTCTATGCATCCTCCTGGACCATCCACTCTCCGCCACAGAGAAAACACCTGCAAGGAATTCATGGATTCTCACCTTGATCTCCGTACAACCACCTGTGGAGCAGACCTGCCCCCATCCCACCGACTACTATCAGTTTAGTCGGCTTCACCCCAACGCAACCATCTCAGCCAGTACCAGGCTGACCCCAGCCAGCCAGGACACCAGGGAACTAAATCGGGGGTGATGGCCATAGGTGGAGCTGTTTGTTCAGCACTGCGACTGCCCGGGCAGCGGCGGCTCTCCACAGCCCACCCAGCCATGGCCTCATCTCTGCACAGTGGGAGAGGGCGGGACTGCCATTCATCTCCCGCATACCTTCAGGCTCCAACCCTCACTGCCTAAGGCTTCCGACTGCTTGCTGCTCACTCCAAGGAAAGCTTCTATGCCAGGGAAGACCTGAGACATCCCTGAGCTGTGATCAGTGGACACCCAAGACTCTGTCTTGCCTTCAGATGACCAGCATCTTGGCCCCTCTCTCCAAGCACTGTCAGATGTCAGCGTCCCTTCAGACTAAGGTTCAGGACAACCGGCCTCTTCATCTTCCATTTCCTCCCCTGCTTGCCCCGGAATCCCCCCCACCATCCGCTGTCTCCCCCACCCGCCCACCTGCCTCCCCCTTCCTCTCTGTGCTTCTGATAAGTGAATTTAGCCTACTCCCAAGTGCTGCTCCAGCTACTGTAGTTCCCTGGGAGGCCTGAGGAGGAAGGAGAAACTAGACTATGTCTCCACCTCACTGCCCCAACCCCCAGTGTTGGGCTGTGCCCCAGGAAGTGGCTGGTTTCCTGCATGGTTCCAGCCCTATGCGCTATGTTCCCTCCAGCTCTGGCCCAGATTCGATCCACTGGTGCCTAGTCCTAGCGGAGGTGTTTGGGAACACCTCCTCTTCTCTCTGCCCTTGCTTTCTCTGGCCCAGAGGTGGGGTGGCTTCCAGCTGTCTCCCCACTCTGCTGCCCCACCCTCTCCCAGTTTCCTGCTATCTTTCCCACCTCTGCAGCTGGCTTCTCCCACCCCCAACACAGGGGGCCGCCGCTGCTGGGCCTCCTCCTCTTCCACAACCCCACCCCCCACCCCCCACCACCAATCCCCGCCCAGAGGAGACTTCAGACAGACAGGCTCTTCAGATGACTTAGGTCGCCTCGTGTGATCTACAACATGTCCACACCTCACACAAATAGATTTCACATGTGAGAATACATTCCCCGGGGAGCTGCAATTGACTCGCGACAAAAATGTTCAATTTTAAGGCTGCTTCATTTTAATTTCAAATAAAGTTTTCTCTTTTGCAATGTGTCACCAACATTTTTTTCCCCCCTCAGCCTATGGAACCTTTTTAAAAAGCCCTTGGAAAACTCGTGGGCCTGTGAGAGAGAACATCTGTGATGGTAGGGACAGAGTGAAGCAAGAGTCCTGAGGAACAGTAGTCGGTAAACAGTCATCCCTCAGTAAACAGTATGGAGGCAAGGAACCTTGTGACAAAAAGACTCAGTGCCAGCACTATCTTGTCTATTGGTCTTCACCTTTCAAAACTAACCAGGAAGTTTTGGGGGGGATGAGGCACAACCGGAGATGCTCAGGGCTTATTCCTGGTTTACTCCTTACTCAGGGATCACTCCTGACAGCACCGGGGCAAGCATATGCAGAGTATCATGAATTGAACACAAACCAGCCTCATCCAAGGCACTGTCCACTGTACATCACTCCAGTCCCTGACCAGGAGTCTTGATCCTTCAAGAGACCCAGAACTCAGTAGGAGCCCCGGTTTACAAGATGGAGTTCCTTCCCCAGCTGAAAGACAAAAGGATCATAAATGTGTCTGTGAAATCCAGATTTCCCCAGTTGCCCAACCACCATAATAAAGTTAAAAGCAAAGTCCGCTGGAAGGCTGCCGAGCCCTTAATGCAGGATGCTGGCCAGTGAGAAGACAAATCGCTCCACAGCCCCTCCTTCGCAAATGGACTTGGCCAGAGCTGGGCCTGGCGGAGGGGGTGAGACAGAGCCCCCTGTGAGCTGGGCCACTTCTCCTCCTTAGGGGCAAGAAAATGCCGCTGAGGCCAGGGAGCAGCACAGAATTGAGAAGCCAGTCTTCTCATCACCATGCAGACCCCCTTGGGGGCAGTGAGCCTGTTCTAGTCCAAGCCGGAGCAAGACCGTCTTTGTCTCGAAGATGTTCAGGCCAACTTTTTGGGTAAGGGAGAAGCTGGGCCATGGCAGGCTCGAGGGGGAATGGGCTTCAGCAGCGGTGGAGAGAAATGTCCACAGGTCTCATGCACCTTCCCTTCACCCCTAACTGTGGGGGCCTAGATGCATAACATCCTGTCCTTCTCCCATCTCCCCTGTGAACAGCAGCGAGGATGGAGGCAAAGGCAGCGGGTGGAGTGGGAGACAGACCAGAGTGGGGGTGTTCTGAAGAGGGCATCTTTCAAGCGCACAGCACACTGTCGTGTAGAGACTGAACGAGAGGTGCTGGCTCAGTGGTGGGGGACAGGAATCCCACCTTCAGTCATCTGTAGGGCCTTCTCCAGTTCTTTACTGAGCATCCACCTGGTATCTTCAGTCAGAGCCCCTGGGACTGCTGACCTCACTGAATCTTCCAGAAGTTCCCAATATGGGAACTGTCATCAGGTCATCAGCCTGGTCAGTGAAAGAGAATGAAGAGATGAGCTCTGTGTCCATCCTCATGGGCTGTCCTGGGCTCAGGCTGGCTAGAACTGAGTGATGGAAGGAGCTAAAAGAACAAACATGATAACCTCTCAGTATTGCTAGTGCAAACCATAATGCCCAAAAGGAGAGATGGAAAGAGAGAGAGAGAGAGAGAGAGAGAGAGAGAGAGAGAGAGAAGTAAAGTATCTACCATAGAGCCATAGAAGCAGGCTGAGGAGAGGGCTTGGCAGGAGGGAAACTGGGGTCATTGGTGGTGGGAAATGGACACTGGTGAAGGGATGGGTGTTGGATCACTGTCTGATTGAAACCCAATCATGAACAGCTATGTAACTGTATATCATATGGTGACTCGATAAAATATATCAATAATAAATAGATAAATAAATATTGATTATTACCCTTGGGGGGCAGGAAAGAAAGACAGCTCATCACAGCTGGGTCCAGGGAGCCAGGCAGTGAGAGACATTTGAGGCACTCAGAGATGTTTGAGGTGCATTAGTCCTCCATAGGGCTTTCAGGGAGTAAAGACATGGAGCACGACCTGTTTAGGAGGACCCTCTGGAGAAACTTCTGGAGGGAAGGCGTTCACTGGAGACAGGCAACAGGTCATCATGGTTGAGATCATGCTTGAGAAACTCCAGGACCTCTCAGCCACCTTCTGAGTGGGGCCCAGAACTCCTTCAGTGAAGGGAGCTGCAGGCTGAGCTCCCACTCATGTTCGTTGCTTCTCTCACTCCACAAAGTTCAAACTCTGTTGTCAAGCACCCACCTGCAGGCTATCCCATCCATGGAGACCCCATTCGGTCTCACCCAAGACCACTCCAGTGGGGTAGTCGGAACGTAGAGCTGGTGTGGACTGAACACTTGCCTGAAGTCCCAAAGATGACTCGAAGCAATCACAGAACCTCTCTGGGCTGAGAGGTCCCTGTCTGTAACATGATAACTTCGGACTCTGCCTGGAAGTCCTCCCAGGAAGGAAGGCACAACTCTTGCTGAAGGGTCCCAAGTGGCTGGAGTTGTGGGGGATTTGGGTATGAAAAATAACAGTCGCCGGCAAGAATGGGCATTTATACCATGGCCAGCACCTGTGCCAGCCATGGGCACATGTCTATGAGACCCTCCCTCTCTCCGGATTCTGCAGTGCCAGCCTCCCACAAGGGCTCTCCCTCACTCTCCAGCCCCGGGCCTCTGACCATTGCCTAGGAGCCTCCCTCTGTCTGCTGGGAAAGGCGTGGAGACAGAGGAGCCAGTCTCGTGGAGCCTGCCTCACTCCTGTTTACCACAAGCTGCAGCCAAATGGAATAAGTGCATATTGATTAATTGCAATTGTTTTTGGAATACATATTCCCCCTGATGTTTTATCATTAATGCATTAAGGAGCTGAACAAGCAATAAGGCCAAATGGACTTCAAAACGCAGCAGAATTTCCATCCAGCGTGGCCTGATTTACAGGCACTACCCAAAGACAGCTCCCATTACAGCCCACACCTTGGTGAAAGCCTGAGAGCGCTTTGTTCTGGCTCTCCCCTATCGATTTCCTCAGAGAGCAGGTGTATCTCAGGGTCTGCGGTGGGCTGGGGCCTTCCTGGTGAGGGGGGAACACAGTACAGGGGCCTCCAAGGCCCAGGGAGAAGAGTCTCACTGCATGTTTAAGGAAAATTATTGACCCCACCAACTTGGTTATGGGGGTGCGGGTGAGGGACATGGTGATTTTTTTCACCAGTATCAACCCCAGAGAGTCAGATTCCTGGGTCCTGTGAGACCCCACTGCCTCTAGCACCCCACCCCAAGCATCTGGCCAGCTGGTGTAGCATCCTGCACTTCCCTCAGGCTGGGTGGGTCCTGACTCTACCTACTGTCACCTGACTGAGGAAAATCTTGCCTCCCTGTGAAGGGCTCAAGTTTCCAGCCAACAAACCCACCCACTGATCAGACTGGATTGGACACTTTATTAGGACCTTGGAGACCTAGTTCCCCTCCTTCCCTCTCTGCATCATGTCCTTCCCTCCCCATTTTCCTTCCTTCCAAAGCGTTTTTACTTCTGCAGAGTCCTGTCAAGAGCTCTCTACAAACACTGACAGGGACAAAGAAAATTAAAACCACCCACCAACAAAATTCTCTGTGAAAAGCACTTTGTGGAGTTCCTCTGTGGCCCTGAGCTGAGGCACCAAGTCATGTAGGGACGTGGTGGTTCCAAGCTTGAACCTAAGCTACACCAGGGGGCAGGGCAGGGCCTGGACTCACGTGGGGATGGGTCAGCCCTGGGCTCACAGAATCACCAGGAGAAGGCTCCCCATTTCTCTCCCTTTTCTCTCAGGATCCAGGATAAGCTTTCCCATGAGCCCCCAGACAGTAAGCACAGCTGCCCCTGAGGCTGGCTGCTACTCCCCCAAACCTTCAAAGGGTCTCTTTGGTCTGCATGGCTGATTCCATACATAACACTCAGCACTGAGTGTCAGGTTCTGAGCACTGAGTGTCGGACTCTGAGGCGTGGCCAGTAACTTTTTTTTCCAGGTAATTTGGGGCCCCCCATTGTATGCTGGGAACTTCCAGTGGCAGGCCCTGTGCTGACTTGGGAGAGAACAACTTGGGAGAGAAGAGGGGCAGCCTTGGCCTCAAGAAGCTCCGTGTCTAATGGGTAAAGCAGGACAGATGGTGTATGGTGAGCAGGCTGATGATGTGGCCTGGTGATCAGGGAGGCTGAGGGTTCAGAATGGGGTGAGTGGGCAGGTGAAGTCACATTAGAGCAAAACAACTGGGGGTGGAGGGTGGCTCAGGAAACTCAGGAAGGAGGACCTAAGAGTGTGCTGGGTGGAGAGAACTGAGTAGGAGAGGCAGCTGTTGGTATAACCCATCATGGAAGGTTCTAGAGCAGGGGGGTGACCCAAAGAACAAGGTAGGAAGTTCTGAACCATGTCAGGTGTATTGGGTGGAGAAAACTGAGTAGGAGAGGCAATTGTTGGTATTACCTATCATGGAAAGTTCTGGAGCGGCAGGGGGGTGACCCAAAGAACAAGGTAGGAAGTTCTGAACCATGTCAGGTGCTAGGGCTGAGGCATTTCCAGATAGTACAGTGGTCCAACATTGGGGGTCTCGGCATCCACTGGCCCGGGGCAGTGACTCCAGGTTCCACTCAGTCCCCATTCTCACTCCATCCCTCTTGAGATGACCAATTTCTTTTATTTTTTAAAATTTATTTTATTTTATTTATTTTATTGAATCTCTGCGAGATATAGTTACAAGCTTTCATGTTTGAGTTACAATCACACAATGATCAAACACCCATCCCTCCACCAGTGCACATTCCCTACCACCAATATCCCCAGTATACCCTCACTTTTCCCACCCTCACACTGCCTCCATGGCAGATAATATTCCCCACACTTTCTCTCTACTTTGGGGCATTATGGTTTGCAATGCAGATACTGAGAGGTTATCATGCTTGCTCCTTTATCTACTTTCAGCACACAGCTCTCATCCTGACCGATTCCTCCTATCCTCATTTTCTTAGTGATCCCTTCTCCCCCTGCCTGCTCATGAGGCAGGCTTCCACCTATGGAGCAATCTTCTTGGCCCTTGTATTTACTGTCCTTGGGTGTCAGCCTCATGTTATGCTATTTTATACTCCACAAATGAGTGCAGTCCTTCTATATCTGTCCCTCTCTTTCTGACTCATTTCACTTAGCATGATACTCTCCATGTCTATCCACTTATAAGCAAATTTCATGACTTCATCTTTCCTAACAGCTG
This sequence comes from Sorex fumeus, assembly GCF_029834395.1. Lineage (NCBI taxonomy): Eukaryota > Metazoa > Chordata > Mammalia > Eulipotyphla > Soricidae > Sorex > Sorex fumeus. Next base: position 45,663,562 of record NW_026606129.1, on the reverse strand, counting down.
CATAGTATTCCATTGTGTAGATGTACCACAGTTTCTTTAACCAGTTATCTATTCTTGGGTACTTGGGTTGTTTCCAGGTTTTGGCTATTGCGAACAGTGCTGCAGTGAACATATAGGTACAGATGTCCTTTCTACTGTGCTTTTTTGCACCCTCGAGATATATTCCCAGAAGTGGTATTGGAGGGGTATCACTTGATCACTTGACATCCCGTTACTCATCGATTTGCTCAAGTGGGCTACAGTAATGTCTCCATTTGTCTCTGTCACGTGCTAGTGTAGCCCAATGGCATCTGCTCATTCTAGGAACATGAAGCGCCTGAAACCGATCGTTCAGGGTCTTGATGAAGAAGTCTGACCATCTCGTAGGTGGGTTGCCACATGATCTTTTGACATCCTGTGGAATTCAGTAGATAATGGCTCTAATCCAGCGGTCATCTCCAAATCTCATTACGTGTCTAGCTCATCTGATTTTCAACGCCTTGGCAAACGAGACAGTGTCCCTGATTCTTTATTTTTTTTTATTTTTTATTAGTGAAACACCATGAGATACAGTTGTAGATTTACAAATTTTTGTGCTTGGGTTTCGATTATACAATGATCAAGTAACCATCTCTCCACCAGTGCTCATTTTCCACCACCATGGATCCCAGTATCCCTCCCACACTCATCCCCCCCATCCCACCCTGCCTCTGTGGCAAGGCATTCCCTTTTGTTCTCTCTCTTCTTTTGGGTGTGCGTTCCTGATTCTTGACTGTCAACGGAGGTTGGAACTCTGAATTCTTTCTCTCATTTGAGTGAAGCGTGATACTCCAAGCATAGCTCTTTCAATTCCTTTTTGGGAGACCTGAGTAGCGTTCTCATCTTGTTTTCATAGGGCCCAGGTCACTGAAGCGTATGTTAATGCAGGAAGAACAGTGGAATTGAAGAGTTGTGCCTGGAGCCAGAGGTTCTTTGTCCTCTTAGATATTTCTTCAATGCTTTTGAAGGTGTTCCAAGCCGCTCTCTTCCTCCTGCGCAACTCAGGTGCCAGGTCATTCATCATGTTGACCTCTCGACCTAGGTACACATAACTGTTGCATTCGGAGATGCTCATTCCATTGAGAGCAAATGAAACGTCAGGAACAAGACTGTTTCTCATAATTATTGTCTTTGTGAGATTTAGCTGTAGTCCGACCTTTCCATACTCACGGGAGGGGCATATGGAAGCTCAGTTTCTAGTTTTTGAAGTACTGGAGATGACCAATTTCTTATACTCTCCTCTCTGGGTCATCTCATCTCTACCAGGTGGTGCCAGCTGCACAAGGATGTGTAACAAGTATGTGGACCACAACAGGTGGAGAACAAAGGCCCGCCATGCCCACCCAACCTTGGCTGTCCAGAGTTTCTCAAACTTTCCACTCGAGAAATGCAAAGAAACTTCCCCCCACTTTCCACCGGAGAAATGCAACTTGGGTGTTTCCATAAATACCTGTGATTCATGACGTGTTTGATTTTGAAATTTTTGGTCGTTGTGTCAGAAAACTTTTCACTATTACCAGATTTGTCATGACTTGATCCCTCCCCTTTCAGTGACATGAACCCACAGGGAGTTATGATTCAGAGTTTAGAAACTGGGTTGTAAGGGCCAGAGAGATAGTACAGTAGGTAGGGTGCTTGCCTTGCATGTAGCTGACCCCAGTTCAATCCCCAGAATCCCCTGTGGTTCCCTGGGCCCTGTCAGGAGTCATCCCTGGGTACAGCGCTCTGAGTAACCCTGAGCACTGACAAGAGTGGCCCCCAAACAAAATACTCAGAAGCAGTGGCTAGATTGTAGATGCATGTGTAGGCCAGAACAAAGGCCCAAGATTTTCTAACTCCCTGGCTTCCAAGTGGGAATCCCCCATCTCTGGAAGTGAGAATTGGGGGTGACAGGGTACAGGGTACAGGGGAGGGAGGATCCCTCTGTTTTTTTTTTTATGGCTGAATTCTGCTGCATTTAAACCTGAACACCTGCTATTTCAAGGCTACCTCACGTCAGAGGCCACAGGTTACAGACAGGTCATAGGTTACCTCAAGCTAGAAACCATAGGCCACACGCACAGGTCAATTGCTCTCTGAGACCTACATGTGACCCTTCCTGCAGTCCATCAGGAAGTGTCTTAAGACTCAACTCAGGACTCGCCTTGGACCCTAACTGTTTCCCCTCACCTGCAGAGACCAGGATTAGGAGGGAGGAAAGGAGTTCTGGGCTCAGGTTACTGCACCTCCCTGCAGGGTGTGTGGTCCAGTTCAGCAACATCTCTGTGAGACTCAGTTTCCTGCTGAGTCTATCAAGGATACAACAGGCAGGAGATCTGACACTTAAGACCTAAGTTCAAGTACTAAAGGAGCTGGGGCACAGGCTCTTAGAAATAGACAGATGCCAGGGGTTCACTGAGAGGCTGGCATCATCCCAGGCAGCCGGCCAGCGTAGCTTGAGCAATTGACAGGTGCCCGCTTAGCAGTGATGAGGCCCGAGTGTTCAAGTTCACACAGAGAGCGCCCCCATCCTAGCCCCACTGCTACCAAATTATGGCCATGCCACGTGACATGCACGGAGAAGAGAGAGCACAGTAGGCATACAGCCTCACAGGAGTTGCACTGCCACTTACTTTCGTCAAGGACTGAGGTGTGGGGATGGGCCACCCAGGTTAGAGATGCAGAGGTAGGGCCAAGGAAAGGCATGCGCATTGGCAGGAGGTCACCACATCACTCAGGACGCAGGGGCAAGTGAGCTGGAGGAAGGCGGGCTGGGTTTAAGAAGCCGCATAGAGCTTCAGTCGGGCACCCCAGAAGCAGAGACTGGGGTGAGGTTCATTGAGCACTGAGCTGTGGAGGCAGTGCTCCCGGGGAGGAGCTGAGCCCAGATGTGAACTCAGTCTGGCTTGAACTTCAGCCATCTCTGTCTGGACTCAAGTAAAGGGACTGAGGGCCAGAGGGGAGGGGCAGTGGGGAAGGTGCTGGCCTTGTGTAAGACCTATCGGCGTTTGATCCCTGGTACCACATAAAGTCCCTGAGCCTGTAGGAGTGATAGGAGTGATCCCTGAGGTCAGAGCCTGAAACAAGCCTTGAGTACAACCAGGGGTGGCCCCTAAACCAGAGAAAAAGGGAGGGAAGGAGGGAGGGAGGGAGGGAAAGTGAGGCAGGGAGAGAAAGGGAGGGATGGAGGGAGGAAAAGAGAAGGAGGAAGAGAGACGGAGGGAAGGAGGGAGAGACTGACTGGGCTGTGAGCTGCAGGGGCTGGCAGGCAAAGCACCTAGCCAGGCAGTTCCTGCTCTGCCCAAGGCCATGTACTGGTGGCTGTGAGCAGTGAGGGCCCTTGCACTGGTCTCTGGGCTTCTGGACTGCAGGCATAGCCTCCATCCACTGCTGCTCTCTGCGATGGAACTCCAAGGGACAGGCTGGTCTGATTCACCCACCAGCAGCTCCTGGGTTCCCCAAGTGTTCTAGTTGGTCAGAGAGGTGCCCTTCCATGCTGGGCTGCAGGAAAGGGTGGGTGCAGCCCCTAGGGTATGGGGGGAGGTCAGGAGACATGCCTCTGACTCCAGGGTCTTAGCCTAGCTCAGGTGCAATGAGGCTTTTTGTTGGCTTTTGGTTCAGGGGCCATAGCCAGCTATGTCCAGGGCTTACTCCTAACTCTGCACTCAGAAATCCCCTCTGGCAGTGCTAGGGGGGACCATATGCAGTGCCAGGATGAAACCTGGGTCAGCCAGCCCTAGGCAAGGTAAAAAGGTAAGTCACTACCCTGCTGTAATATCTCTCTGGCCCTGCGGTGAGTTCTGATGCAGGTGGGATGCCAGAGTATAGTGACCGGAAGCTTTTGTGGGCAGCTCGAGCCCATGCTGGTGGGGAGCACGGCTGCTTGTCCTCCTTTGCTTGCTTGTGGATTCCCTCCGCTTGCCAGACATGCAGACTCCATTTTGCCTCATTCTGGTCTTGAAAAACTCAGGTACAGAGAGGGAGGGAGAGAGCACAGCCTGAAAATGGGTTGAGGGACTGTGTGTTCTGAGCACGGGGACCTCCCAGGCTTCTGGAGAGAATCTGGAAGTGAACAAGGATGTCTGTCTCACCCCCATGGGTGGGAGGCCTCACACCAGGTCAGACTCGGGGGCTGGATGGTGCAGCCGGGACCAGCAGGAGCTGAGGACAGCAGGACTCTCCCAGAATGCTCTGCTCTCTCCCTTGACTGTATGCCTTCGGGGAAAGGAATTGAATTTCCCTTCAACTCGGTCGGAGGCTCAGAGTCGAGTTTTATTTATTTCTTAAAGAATAAATAAGATGTTTCTGGCCTATCTCCGGTGGCAAATTTAAAACCACTGCGCATTAGCTGCATACGATCCACTCTGGGCTCAGACAGGAAAACAAACAACTCCAATGATGGGGTGGAACCTTGGCGTGCACTCCCGCTACCTGGGACCCAGTCCCAGAATTCCACTCAAGAGCCAGGTGCCCGCGGGCAACCTGTGCTGGTTAACTCAGCATTTCTGAAACTGGGCAACAGAAGGCCTTTCCAAGAGGCATGTTGGCATGGGCCAAGCGAACGTGGGCAGCACTCACGGAACTGAGGCAGAAGAGTGATGGGGGTGTACTGTCTCCTTCCTCCCAGGCCTAGAGTTGAGGATGCAAGTTACACCTCCACGTAGCCTCTGGGGGTCAAGACCAACTTACACACACACACACACACACACACACACACACACACACACACACTTGTCCTCCCAGGAGAAAATACAATTCCCTTTGCCACCCTGGATTCTTCTCAGCTGGCAGAGCAGCCAAATGAACACCAGACAGATTAGTTCCATGTGACTTCCAAAAATAAGGGGCAGAGTGGAGGTGCCTATATGGGCTGACTCAGGAGTGGGACGGGGCTGGGACTTCAAGGACACCAAGAGGCCGCTCACCGGGAGGAATCGCAAGGAAGTGCAGACGCACAGTAATTAAAGACCATCTCATTATCTCCAAGGCCCTGCCATAGAGATAGGCTTTTCAGATCAAAAGCTTATTTCTAGTAATAACTCTCATTTCTGGGTGAGACCTCCAATTTTCATTCTTCTGGGTAGTTAAGATAGTCATAAAAGTTTCTCCAGAGCTGTTAGATTGACCTGAGCTCAAAAGAATCTACATGCCAAAGCGGCACGTCCTGGGGAGTCCTGTTCTGAACATTTAGGGGATGTTCACATCCTTCACTGTGGGTATCAGGGCAGCCCTTTTGGCAAAGGGACCCAGCTGCAAGAACCCGGCTCTCACTATGCGCAGTGGTTTTAAATTTGCCACCGGAGATAGGCCAGATAGGGCTCTCAGTCCCCCCTCCCACTGCTCTCTGTATTCACAAAAGCAAGCAGTGAGAAACAGTCTTGCACAGGAAGTAGAAGGAATGGTCAGCTTGAAGCCCTTTCTCCTTAGGACACAGATGAAGGCCTCAGGAGAGAATAGTCAGTACTTTATTACCTTCTTGATACTGAGGGGAGGAGAGAGATTAGCATCAGAAATGCATTGTGTCCTGACTGGGTGTTGAGTTGAACTGACCTGTTAGGACCTGGGTAGCACTGTCCTCCCATTGTTCATCGATTTGCTCGAGTGGGCCCAGTAACGTCTCCTTTGTGAGACTTTGTTGTTACTGTGTTTGGCATAGTAATTTGATTTAGTAATTCATACGTCATGGGTAGCTTGCCAGGCTTTGCCATGCGGGCAGGATACTCTCGGTAGCTTGCCCGGCTCTCCGAGAGCATCTGAGGAATCGAACTCGGGTTGGCCGGGTCAGCCGCGTGCAAGGCAAATGCTCTACCCACCTGGGTGCTGAGCTCAAGTCTGCACTCTTCCAGTATTCTAGCTGTGTGACCTTGCCCTATCACATAATTTTCCTTTTTCCTGTTCTAGCTTTCAAAAGGGGGAGGGGGGAGATAATCACCACCACATCACAATGATAACAACCACCATTTCTTCGAGTATTTAAACCAAACAAGTTCACACATGAGAGATCTTAGAACTATCCTTGTATCCTAAGTCACTGGCATGAACAAGTCTAACCATGGTTATGATTGAACCTTAAAAGAGTTTTCTAATTTTGAATTGCTATGACTTTCTTCTTTAGATCAGCTTTGATGGAGCAAATGCAAAGTCCTGTTTTCGGGGTTGATTGGGGGCATATCAACTGGTGGAGGGTGTAGTGTTGGAACTTTGTAAGCATGACACCTGATCATTAATAGTATCATAAATCATGGTGCTACAATTGAAAATATATAAAATTAACAAAACTCCCATCTTCAATAAATAAAAGACTAATTTCCCCTGAGGGCTGGAGCAATAGCAGAGCAGGTAGGGCATTTGCCTTGCATGTGGCTGACCTGGGTTCGATTCCTCCATCCCTCTCGGAGAGCTACCGAGTGTATCCTGCCCACACGGCAGAGCCTGGCAAGCTCCCCGTGGCATATTCGATATGCCAAAAACAGTAACAACAAGTCTCACAATGGAGATGTTACTGGTGCCCGCTCAGGCAAATCGATGTGAACAACGGGAGGACAGTGCTACAGTGCTACAGTGCTTATTTCCCCTGAATTGGGGAGGGGAAGGCCATTACCTAGATAACGGCGGGGGTGTGGCACTTAAGATGGCTTGCTGAAAGTAGACTATAGACCAAACATGATTGCCACTCAATGCCTCTTTTGCAAACCACAACACCCAAAAGGAGAGAGAGAACAAAAGGGAATGCCCTGCCACAGAGGCAGGGTGGGATGGGGGATGGGAGGGATACTGGGACCCGTGGTGGTAGAAAATGGGCATGGTGGAGGGATGGGTATTTGATCATTGTATAATTGAAATCCAAGCACAAAAATTTGTAAGTCTACAACTTTACCTCATGGCGTTTCACAAAAAAAAAAAGATGGCTAAAAGCCATCTGGGTTGGTTGAAGACGGGTCTGAGTTCCATGTGAAACAAAGGTGTGAGAGGGGGTCTCGGGCCTTGCAGAGTTGGGCTGCCACTCCCTCCAGCTGTGTGCCGTGCTCACTCAGCATGTTCTGCTTCCTTCCTGTTCCAGCACCAGGCTGCAGGGCCAGGGTGATCTCTGCGGAGCGGCAGTGAATGGAGAGGTGAGCAGTGTGTATTGATTTAGTAATTCACACGCTCTTTTCCGGATGGATTACCTTCCCGGAGGCTCAGGCGGCGCAGGCAGCTGCTAATGCAGCCCAGGGCTGTGGGCACAGCAGCAGTGGGCAGCCGGGCGGGGGGAGGGGAGGGGAGGAGAGCCAGTGCTGAGGTCAGGTCAAGGGTGAGAGAAGGGGAGAGAAGGCACGGAGTCTCCCCCCACTCCCGCTTGCACCACCCCTGTCTCTCCCATCCCCCCCCAACACACACATTTGGCCACACTCTTGCCTGGGGTTCACACAGCAGGAGTGCATTCTGCCAGACATGTGATGCTTGTTCTTGGGTGTGCCACCCCAGTGAGTTTCCCTTCAGAGACAACTCAGCCTCCATCATTTGAAGAGCCTCTGCAATTGCCTCCCGTGAACAAAACTTCAGGGGCCAGGGAAATAGGCTTGGGGTAAGGTGCTTACCTGGCAGCAGCTGACCCCAGTTGAGTCCCTGATGCCACAGGGTCCCCCAGGAATCACAGGGTATGGGCTTGGGGACCCCGAAGCACTGACAGAAGAGACCCAGACCTCCTGAGCCCCACTGGGGAGCTCCCCTACCAAACAGACCATAAAGGTGTCTACTCCCACATTACCCACTCCCCAGGGACTGTCTCCCCAGCTCAGAGCCCTCTTCAGGGTTACCCCAGCTCCACTGGGGGGAGTCAGCCAGAACCTTCTCCCTCTGCCATGTTCTTCCCAGCCCCTCCCCAGGGAACAGGGCCAGGAGCAGACCCAGCGAGCGCCAGAGGCCCGCACAGCAACCAGCTCCTCCAAGCCTGGCCTCCTGTCCATGAGTCTGAGCCCTGAGCAGCGCATCCAGCACCACTGTCCTTTGAGTCCCATTCAAGGTCACGGCGGAGATTTTTAACAATGATGGGGGAGGTGACAGAGCCTGGCCAAGCAAGCTGAATCTGATCCTCTTCATTCTCTCACACTCCCGCTCCAGGATCTGTCTGATTCTTGGTGCAAGATTCCTCCTATTGGGGGACAAAACTCTGGTCCAACTGCTCAGTTTCATTGCCACTCAGGGGTGACAGCTGCAGGGAAGTCAGGCCTCAGAGGTGAGCAGGGCACCTGGCACGGAACCAAAGCCATCACCCCAGGGGTGAGCGCAGACACGGTGCAGGAACAGTGAAGCCAAGAGGCATTCGGCTTTAGGACACATTTCTCCTGATCAAGCAGGCAGAGCTTCTAGCTGTTTTCCCCCAGTGCCTGCCTCATTGTCTGTTCTGTCGTGGGCTCACCCAAAGAGAATGGGCCACTGAACATTAGAGATCCAGTTAAGAATTTGAGAAGGGACCAGTGATACGTGGCCCAGCCGCAGACAGCTCCTCTCACTGTCGTGGGGAACACTCCATCCCTTCACTCATCCATCCACCCATCCAACTACTGTCCATGCATCACTCAGTTACCTACTGGTGCTAGAGAAATAGTGCAGAGGGTAAGGTGCTTCCCTTGCACACTGCTGACCTGGGATTAATCCTGGGCCCTCCATAGGACTGCCAGGAGTCTAAATCCTCAGCACAGTTGGAGTCAGGTATGACCCAAACCCAAAAATCAACAAAAAATACTAACCAAATACTACTCGGTAGCATTTACTAGACAGACAGAGAGGATTGCTGAGGTTTTTCTTTTAATCTGTTTTCCTACTGGCACCACACTGGGAGCAAGACCTGTTTCCTAGATGAGTGCCTGGTTCTGCCCGTGACTGCTGAGCACTCAGAGAGGGGAGATGGTGGAGGGGTAGGGGTGGTAACCGAAGCCCAGGGATGTAGCAGGAACTCGGCTGGACCTTGAGGAAAGCCTGGGCTGGAGGTGGGTCGGCAGTGGGTTCATCTGACTCATGTGTCTGAAGGAAATGTCAGAGGCTCCGGGCCTGGGGAAGTCGGGTCCAGCCATGACCCTCTGAGAAAAGGCCCCTCTTCCTCTTGCCTCACTGCAGTGGCAGGGTCTCCTTTATCTGCTCGCTGTCTAACTATCAGCCTGCCACCCCCTCCCCGCCTTTGGCCACATGCCACTCCAGGCTCCTGCTCTGCTCTGAAGAGGAAGCATCCCAAGAGACCCACCCAGCGGTGCTTCCAGCAGGCCCGGGAGGGAGCTTCTGTCTGATCCAACACCCAGCCCCTCTACACCATTCTGGGTTGTGCAGCACCTCAGCCAGAGTCCTGCCCTCCACCCTCCCACTCACAGCTTCCATTCCACTCAGGATCTCCTGAGGAGGCAGAAGCCAGCAGCCAGCATCTGAGCCCAGAGAACTGGGGGCAGTTAACTATGGAACCGAGACACAAAGACACAAAGAAAATTCTCAGGGTGTAGAAAGCTGCTCTTTCCCCACGGCAGGGGCCGCAAGAGAAGAGGCTGGCGCTAGTTAGCACAGTTGGAAGGAAGCCTGGCAGAATGAAACCCGGAAAACGGGTCTGAGTGGGGGAGAGAGCATGCATATCTGCTAGTGCTGCTGAGCTCACAGGTGGGCCCTGCCGTGGAGCCACAAACTCCGAGGAGGGGATGCCAGGCCACTTGTGCAGGAGACTGTGCGACATGGCTAGTTCTGTGAAATGGACACAGTGCCCCGTGGAGTCAGGGGAGGAGCCGTTTACTTTCACGGGGCAGCGGCCTCCAAGGGCAGAAGAAAGCGGTTGGGTACCAAGAGGTTGCGCCTCCCGCCTACCTGCCTCTCGCGCGCCCCCTGCTGGCAGATCCTTTCAGAGCCGCATTTGCTTGGTGGACAAACCCAGCATCCCCAGCCCAGCTGTAGGTGGGCTCGCACAGGGGCTACCTTGCTGGCTGCGTTATACGGGAAGGATCCCCAAGGTGACAAAGCCCAGAAATATCTATAACAGTTGGAATTTCGTCCAGAGAGCAGTGGTGTGATTTTTATCATTACTCTGGTCTAACCAGAACAATGACACAGGCCCACTGGATGGGTCTGGGACAGAGGTAAATAAGGGACCCTGGAAGGAAGGCTGAATCCACCCTCCCAGGGATGCAGGCCAACAGGAATGTCACAGGGAAACACTTGTGACAAAACAGAAATGTCTTCTGGAAAGAAATTCCTTCATTCCTGGAGGAACTGTGCACTAACTGGCAGTGCCCAGTGGAATCCTGGCAGTTGGACATTACTCAGACCAAGGTGGGCCAGAGAGAGTCATAAAGCTTTATAAGGAAGGCAGGTAAATGCTGTCCTTCCCACTCCCAAGGCCCAAAGAAACCAGTGAGTCGGACAAGGGTCAATGGGAGCAAAGCACCTAGATTTTTAGCAGATGGTGACTTGCTTGACTGACTCCAGCCAAAGGAGAGAGAGAGCAGCAAGGTTCACTGGGGTTCCACAGACAGGCCGCTCCTCCTTGATAGAACAGTCGGATTCCCGACAAAGATGGCTCTCTACCTCCACCCCCACCCCCGGCCTGGGAACTGAGGCCTAGGCAGGCTGGGTTCAGTAAGGGGCTGCTAATGGCTCTGATCGCAACTTGAGGGCACGGAGTTTCTGGAACTGCAAAACTCTTACTGAGGAGGAAGTACCAGTGGAACAGCTGAGATAAATAATTCAGAGAGCTAAAATGGGAAATGAGAAAGTTTTCTTTCCACTAAAGTGTAATTTGGTTAAAAGAGAAAACAGTAATAGTAAGGCCAATCATTCTGGTGCCTCACCCCCTGCCCCATGCTAGAATGTTCCCTTTGCATCACCACAAAGGACAGGCAGCTCAGTTGGGCTCCCTTTGCACAGGCTAGGGCATTTGAGCTGAGGTAGGAAAGTTCTAGAGTCACTGAGAAGAAGGATAGTACTTTAATCTCATTACCACCACTTCTCTGTTTAAGCCTTCATCCTACACACATTTACCTGGCATCTGGCCAAAGACCAAAAGCTGAGAATGGTGTGAGATGTTAGAGATTCTGTAGCCAAGAAGACAGATGTGGGGTGATGGGGGGAGGGGGAGGTTAGATGGAAAGACCTAAGAGGTAATGGCGGGGGGGCTCACAGAGTGAAGCAAATTTGGATATAGAGAATTTGTTACTCAAATGAGTTATGGAAATGCAGAGAGGTCTGAGATAACAGAGGTGACCAACACCAAGACCACACACAATAAAAGGAACAAAAAGAGGAGATGATGTTAGTGGGGTCCATGAGCTCAGGCACTCTGGAGGGAGCACTGGAACCAGGATAGGATCTGATGAGGCTGCAATGAATGGGTGTCGAGTAGGAATGGAAGACTCGGGAAAGTTCAGTCTTGTGTAGGTAAAGGCAAAGTCAATAAGGAAAAAAATCCCTCCTTCCCCAGATCTCCAACTCTGACTCTCCCGTCCTCTCCTCCACAGAAGGCTGCGCCCTCCGCAGAAGTCAGGAAGGGAGGTTGGGAGGAGGCGCAGCTCATTGGGGTCAGTCCCTCAGAGCTAGAGAAATGCAGCATAGGGAGAGGGATGTATCTAAAAGCAAATAGGCCAAGAAGACTCCACACTCATTCTCTGAAGGAAAAAAAAAATTCATACGGCAGAAAATTAAAGGATATTGCTATTAGATTGGATTCCCCCATGGGATCCTCCTGCCTCTGTGAGGCAATTAACTTAGTGCATAAAATATTCTAGATTAGTGGAAGAAGTGTTTGCCTTATATGCGGCCCACCTGGATTCAATCCCCGGCATCCCATATGGTTCCCTGAACACTGCCAGGAGTGATGTCTGAGTGAGTATATAAACTCCCAAATAAACAAATAAGTAAAATTATAGTTTATAAGGCAGTGTTCAAGCCAGAAGGTAGGGCAGGAAAGAAAGAATTTTTATAGGCATGTACAAAAGTCCTGAGGCCAGTTGAATATAGGGAAGAATAGAGAGAATTGAAGACCGAGATGTGGCCAAAGCCAGGGGGTGTTGAATAGTTATTTGGACGTTCAGAGGAAATATTCCTTTATCATTGTCTTCGGTAACATTTGTCATTTTTTAAAAGAAAACTTTAAAACAGAGTGCTTACCCTTAGGCAAAGCAGAAAGTAAAAATTGTTCCAAGAATATATAACAACTTCCCTGTGCTACTGTATTCAGGTCAGTCCTCCAGCAGATAAAGCTCCGCTCTGATAGAGTATGTGAAGAAATATGTATTATGATAGATAGATAGATTTCTCTGCATCAGTTTTGTCTGAGTTGTGTAGGTGACTATGAAAATGAGGAACCATCCTTGACTCCATTTCCAGTTGCTCCCACCATGCCTGCCTGCTTATCTGCCCTTCCCTTGCGTCCTGGGGAACCCTATCAGATTTATTCCGATGCCTGCAAAAAGTTGACTTGTTTCAAATGCATTTAAAACCACACTTGCATGCACAGTTAATCTTATTTTGTGCTTCTTCTGAATATATTTTAATCTCTCTTAAATTTTAATGGGATGGAATTCTTAGAAATAGATTGCTCCATAAACTGAAGACGTTCATGGTGCCTAGCAGAATGTCAGGAAAACACAACTGCATGCAACTTTTATGAGTAATAATTCAGTAAGTCAATGTTTTGTTAATTTTTTATTCAAAAAGTTTAACTGTGTAACCGGAATTATGTTAATTCCAGCTGGCTGTTAGCACGTTAGGCAGTGCTCTTTCTAGCCATGATGGAGGAACTGGAGCTAGATTTGTCTTATGTCCTAATAAGTAGCAAACAGACAGGGCACGTTGAAGGCATTATTTCCAGTCACCACATGCTTTCTGTCTGGAGGTTCCATTGACAAAGCAGCAGATTTCAGAGGGCGCATAGTTTTGCTGATTTTTGTCCCCCCTCTCACCTCTAATGCCAGGGATCGAACTCTTATCTCAATCATGCAAGGTTGTACCACTGAGCTCCTGCCCCATCCCAGTGCAGACCTCCTTCTTCTGAGTGGGAGAGAAAGATGGTCAGAAAAACGAAAGGGGCTGGAATTTTCTAGGCATTTTACTGGAAGGGAGAAGCTACCTAAATAAATCACTCTAGGAAATTACACAAGGATCCCAGAGTCTGTGGCTAATTATTAAATCACATAGGGCTGGAGCGATAGCACAGCGGTAGGGCATTTGCCTTGCACACAGCCAACATGGCCAAACCGAGTTCGATTCTTCCCCCCCCCTCGAAGAGCCTGGCAAGCTACCGAGAGTATCTCGCCCGCACGGCAGAACCTGCCAAGCTACCCGTGACATACTTGATATGCCAAACACAGTAACAACAAGTCTCAAGATGGAGACGTTACTGGGCCTGCTCAAGCAAATCGATGAACAACGGGAGGACTGTGACTGTGACCGGTAGGCAGAGAGCAAAGAGCCACCAAATGGAGACAAGTAAACAAGCAAACAAAAAAACAACTCAGCCCTGTATGAGCCCTGTGAGTTATTCCCTGACAATTCCAAGAGAGATTATCAAATTCTAAGTAGCTGCAATAGCCATCCCAGAGACCCTGAGACTATGGGGGAGTCATATCTTAGCGGGGCTCAACTAAACTTAGAATTAAAGTTGCTCATGACTTTCCCTGGAGCGATAGCACAGCGGGTAGGGAGTTCGCTTTACAAGCGGCCAACATGGCCGACCCGAGTTCGATTCCTCCGCCCCTCTCGGAGAGCCCGGCAAGCTACCAAGAGTATTCGATATGCCAAACACAGTAACAACAAAGTCTCCAATGGAGATGTTACTGGGCCCGCTCGAGCAAATCAATGATCAACGGGAGGGCCTTTACCTTACTTTACCTTTACCATGACTTGCCCTAAGCAAATGAAAAAGCTCTCAAATATATCTGAGGAATCAAGTGGATCTATAAATTAACTGTCTTTCATTAAAAAAAAAAAAGCATTCTTTAAAAGTAGACAACAAAATTTGGCATTCAACAATTCACGAACTATGACAAAACTTAAAGACAAATCAAGAAAATGTGAATCTTGCTGATGGGAAGATATAGATGATGGAATTAACAGACAAAATCTTTAAAACAGCTGGAATGAAGGTGTTTAAGGATCCAGAGGGAGGTTGAAACACAAATAGAAAATACAACAAAGCAATATAAAATTTATGGAGATGAAAAAAATGAAACATCTAAAAATTAAACAATTCTCTGGAAGATAACTGTAACAGAGTAAATATTAAAGGATATTTGTTTCAAAAATAAAACCAAGAGTAATTGAATTATTCAAGGTGAAACACAGGTTAAAAAAAACTTTAAAAGGCAAGAGTAACTTGTGAAACAATATCAAGTTATCCTAATGTGTATTTAGAGCTCCTAAAAGGAGATGGGATGGACAGAAAAAGCATTTTAAAAAATAGCCAGAATTCACCAGATTGAATGAATATTATAAACTCATAGATCCAAGAAGTTTGATGATCTGTGTATGCATTGCAGGATAAACACAAAGAAAACCATGCCAAGATATATTTTAATCAAAACTTCCAAATACATGTGATTAAAAGAAAATCCTTAAAGCAACTAGAGGAAAAATTAGATTACATAGAGAAGAAGAAAGCTATGAACCTCACAGATTTTTGCTCTGAAGACATGCCATCCACGACCATAGAGTACCATGACTGAAATGTTAAGAGGAAAACCACTCTGTCAACCTAGAATTTCATACCTCCAAACAATCTTTCAAAAACTAAAACAAAATAGACTTTTTGCTCAAGAAAAGGAGATAATTTATCATCGGCAAACTTGCACTGCAAAATATATGTTAAAAATAGTTTTCACGACCAATTATTTGGGACCTAATTTCTTGAGCTATAAAAAGACAGTCTTCAATAAAAGAAAGTAAAAAAAAAACTTTTAAAAAAAATTAGTTCTTCAGATAGAGATAAGAGAAATGGAAAACTAGATCCACCTAAAGCTATAAAGGTAAATATGGAGGGTAAATGTAAAAGGCAGAGGTTTATTTCTTATTTCTGTCTGCTTCATAGAACAAAAGTGCTAATAATGTTGTGCACATTTTATAATATTTGTTTGTTTTTTTTGTGGGGGGCGGTGGTGTTGGGAGGAAGGTTGGGGGATTGGGGGAAAGGGGTTGGGCTACTCCTGGCGATACTCAGTGCTTACTTGTTGCTCTGCACTCAGGAATTTCTCCTGGCAGTGTTTGGAAGACCATATGGGATGCCAGGGATTGGACCTGAGTTGGCCACCCACATGCAAAGCAAGCGCTCTACCCATTGAACTATCTCTATGGCCCCTTGCAGCACTTCTGGAACTACAGTATCACGAAAGGTAGGTGGAGAGATGGAGACTGCTCTTTCAAGGGTCTTATGCTCCCTCGTGAAGTGATATCTTTTGAAGATATACTGGAATTAGTTGAAGGTACGTTTTGTGAGTATTTGTTGTTTAGAGCAACAAAGTTTTTTAAATGTAAAACCAAGTAAGTCAAAGCGATAGTATACTAGGTCACTAGTCCCAAAGAAGACAGAAAAGGTAAAAAATAAAAGAACAGGTAGGACAAATAGAAAACCAACAGCAAGATGGTAGCTTAAATAAATTATATTCAATATAAATTGTCTAAACATTCCAATCACAAGGTAGAAAAAGACTGGAATCTAAGCAAGATCTGATGCGGGCCAGATCGATACAATAGTGGGCAGGGCACTTGCCTTACATACAGCATTCCTAAGTTGGATCCCGGGCACCAATATAGTTTCCTGAGCCCACAAGGGGTAAGAAACCTTTCAGACCCTTCTCCATATGTCCTTGTGAATTGAGCTATTGAACTGTCTTTGCTGTCAATAAACACAACTCCACATCATCCTTTGTAGTGGCTGTGCTCACAAGAACCCATGCTCATTGTCTGTCGTTGTTCCATTCTATGAAGACACTGTGAACCTTGAAATAAACGCTAAACCACTGCTCATCACAGAAAGACACACTCAGCCTGCAGGTCTCTGGTTACAGTTTTATCAGCCAATCAATACCTAACCTCGTTCCATGTGTGTTTCTGTTTAAAGTATACACTATAGACACATGCCATAGATATAATCTATACATATGAATGATATTGTTTGTAATCTATCATTACATATTTAGTATATGCTGCTGATTCATCATCAGCATTGAACTCAACTGCCAACAGCACCATGACTCACATATGAACCAAGTTTATCCACACACACATTTTCTCTTGAAAGCGCATCCCAGCCTTCTTATTCTCGGGATGAGCACTTCAGTACCATGTTGGGGGTACTTGAAATGGTGAAATCACCCACAAAGCACAACAATGCAGAAGGAATTCCCCTAAACAAGACAGCAAAAGAGACACCGTTCGCAGGAGGAGAGTTGAGACAGGGTGCCACATCGCCCTGAGCTGGGGATGACACAGCAGGTCACCCACATGTTTCATTGCTCTGTCAAGTTAACCAATCACAAGAGTTCTTCGAGCATTAACTTAGGGTTGCAGATAACTTGCAGTAGCAAGACAAATTTATAATACAGAATGTAGAAGTAAGGAAGACAGATTCTGTAGGTATTTGTTATATGATTTATCCAGCCAGCTCCCTATTGATGAACACTGAGATTGTTCTCACTTTTTCTTCCCTAAAAAAAAAATCAAGTTTCTGAAGCTGGATAGGTAGTACTGCAGATAAAGATGTTGGTTGCCCTTCTAGTGGCAGACCAAGGTTCTATCCCCAGCACCATACATGGTTCCCAGAACCCTGCCAGGAGTGATCCCTGAGCAAGAGCCAGGAGTTAAGTCCTGGTCATCACTGGGTGTTGCAAAAATAACACCCAAATATAAATAAATAAAAATACAATTTCTTATTAACTTTCAAATGCATCATTATCTGCGCATGAGCTGCCCTTGAGCTGATCTCAGGATGGGATGCCTCCCCCAAAGTGAGCCAGTGCTCACCAGTGCCCCAACATTTCATTCTTTGATTAAGGTTTCTGGGTCCTCTATCCCCTCCTCCATCTCCCTTCTTGCCACCCACACCTCTTCCTGCATCTGCTTTCCTTTTCTCCCACTTTTCCTTCTCCTTTCCTGTTCAGATCATCTGCTGTTGAAGAATTCAACAGTTTGTGCTAATGAGAGAAAACAAGGGGGAGAGGAATGAGAGAGGAGAGGGAAGATGGCAAACACCACTCTCAATCAGTTCTCTTCATCCCACCAGTAAAATGTCATTTGCAAAGATTATTAAAGGATTCCCTTTGAAATTTTCATTTTAAGGAGCTTTAAAGTGTCTTGCTATAAAAAAAAAAGTCATTCCAAGAAAAATCGTTTCTTTTTTACATTTTTTAGTAGATAAAAGCTGACTACAAATTCTTTGATGCAGGAAATGAGGGCTTTGTCCCTTCACACACACACACACACACACACACACACACACACACACACACACTACACATACCCACCCACCCCCACCCCAGATCCCAAAGCAGACTGCTTAGATAATAAGATACAGTGGAAGGGAACTGCCCTGATTTCCAGGCTCACTTCTTAAGAGACAGCAACCTTCGGAATTGTAGCAGGCTCTTGGACTCCAGACACTGTGCAATTAGGAGCCCAGTGGAGACGCCCACATGGGGAGACTCGGATGCTCCTGGCTGTGCTCCCAGCAAACAGCCAGGTCAACCTGTGGACCCAGTGAGTGATTCATAATGGATGTGAGTCCTCCAGCCACGAGTTAAGAGGCGCTATCACCACACGGCCAACCTAAATGGAAGATCCCAGGGCAAAGTAAAGGATTGTGTCCTTTCAAAGACACTAGACTTCGAAAGTATTGTGTCGAAGTACATAACTAGAACAACATTATAAAATAAAACCTGCCCTGAGTCATACCAAATACTATTTTTGCTAAATTTCTGCTTCTTATATAGATTTTTCCAATTTTTGTTTTTAGTTTAGTTCAGTTTTGTTTTGTTTTGTTTCTTTTGGTTTTGGGGTCACACCCTGCTGTGCTCAGAGACCACTTCTAGCTCTGTGCTTCTGTGCACAAGAATCACTCCTGGCCATTCTTGGGAGACCATCTGGGGTCAAACCTGGGTCGGCCACATGCAAGGCAAGTGCCTTACCTGCTGTACTGTTTCTTTGGCCCTGATTCTTCTGCTTCTTGTAAATTATCCTGCTTCTAAGAGGGTGAATTAAAGTAGATTCTACCTTAGAATCGTGTTTTGAGCATAAGAAACCTATTTAGGAGTTACTAAAATATTAGGATATTTCATGGAAGGAGCTCGAGAGGGCCCAGTAACATCTCCATTGAAGACTTTGTTGTTAGCACAGCGGGTAGGGCGTTCGCCTTACAAGCGGCCAACATGGCCGGCCCGAGTTTGATTCCTCTGCCCCTCTTGGAGAGTCCAGCAAGCTACCGAGAGTATTCGATATGCCAGACACAGTAACAACAAAGTCTCCAATGGAGACGTTACTGGGCCCACTCGAGCAAATCGACGATCAACGGGAGGGCCTTTACCTTTACGTTTACCATGGAAGGAGCATGGGTGAAATTATAGAATCAAACAGAGGGCTTAATTACTACCATTCATTTGAAGTATGATGAACACAAATATTTCTTACAAATATCTAATACATTCTCATCTAATATAGGAATCAATGTGTCATTTTCACCTCAGGCCCTTTCTGCTATGACTATAGTTTGCTGTCTATAATTAATTAAAAGAAATGCTAATTTTTGGTTAGATAGAAATGAAAATGAAAAGGGCATTGTTTTCCTTACATAGTCAGATCTAAATTTTATTCTCTCATTCCAGGTTAATAGTTATGGACTGCTCTGTTGTAGTAGAATAACAGGGAATTCTTTGATTTTAAATTTGAGTTTGAAAATAATCTTTCTTTGGAAGCACAAAAAAGATGATATGAACAAGACAACAAGCCTTCATCTATCCACTTATTAGTCTGAATTCCATGAGCAACAGAGAAGCACATGCATTCCTTTAAAAGAGGAAGGAAAATTGCATTTTCTAGTCACCCAGGACTTTATTACTCAGAACAGGTAGCATCAACCCAAACCTACATGCGCTTACGCACCAGCAGATTCTCAAACCAGAGAACAATGGATTCACCAGCATCATCAAACGCAAGGTTATTTGTCATCCATGTAGCCGAGCAAATGAGTATGTGCTAAGCGAATAGCCTCTGACAATGGTTAGCAACTCAGACTTACTTGCTTAAGCAAACAAGCAACAAAAGCCAGGCTTGAGCGTAGGAGGTGCGTGACTCACAGGGATGTGGCTGCTCCCCAGGAAAGAGCAGCCCCTGCTTAGACCCTTCTACGTCTGGACTCCGCTTCACACCCTGCATCTATTTCAGGCCCATCTTTGGGTGCAAACTGACTTTCTTTGTTCTTCCATGCACGTGGCAGAAAACATGGACAGTAACGGCTCTCTTGGGTTTTTGTCTTAAAGTAACGGCTCTTTGGTTTCATCTTAAAGAAACCCGAAGGAGTCTGTTAGGACTCTTGAGTTAATAGGGACTTGGGTTCCCTAACTGCAGACAGAAGCTGATGGACCAATCAATAAGGGTCTGAAGGGGATCGTGTTACTTACAGTGGCTGTTCCCAGAGTCTCCATGCACCTGAAGGAGGAGGTAGAAGTGACACAAGTTCCCAGACAAATGGGGTTGTGGTGGGGGCGGGGGGCAGCTCACCAGCCTATATCTGAGGATGGTGTCAGGGTGTGTGTTGGGGCGGGGGGGGTGGCGACAGCCAAACTCAGAATCATAGGTATTTTTGAAAGGCACACTTTGAGTCTGCCCATGATGGTGGCTGCCCAAGATTACCAGCTCCAAACCTAGATGGATCTCTCCTTGAGCAGAAGTCCAGACCCCCAAAATGTCTTTCTTATAAATCTGAGGAGTATAAAGAGGAGCCTATTTTCTGGCACCAGCAAGACTTGTGAGAAAGATGGGGTTTGGGGGAAGACAGGGAGAGAAACCCTCCCTTCAGCGAAGGAGCCTCCCATACCCCACTTGCTCTGGTGAAGGAAAGTAGACAAAGGATGCTTCCCTTGGGAGGAGGAGCTATCTCTGAGGTTTTTATCAGAAACTCACTTTGGGAACTGAAGGGAAAATGTAGCACTGTAGCACTCCCCTTGTTCATCGATTTGCTCGAGTGAGCACCAGTAACATCTCCATTGTGAGACTTGTTACTATTTTTGGCATATCGAATACATCACAGGTAGCTTGCCAGGCTCTGCCGTGTGGGCAGGATACTCTCAGGAGCTTGCCGGGCTCTCCGAGAGGGACAAAGGACTCAAATCCGGGTCAGCCGCGTGCAAGGCAACCGCCAATAGTGATTTAAAAGGAAACAGCACTGGTGAAGGAATGGGTGCTCGAGCATAGTTTGACTAAAATGAAATCATGCAAGTTTGTAACTGTATTTCATGGTGATCCAATAAAACTTCTTTAAAAAATAATTTAAAAAAACTTCTTTAAAAAATTAAAAAATAAAAGGAAACAGCACTGAAGTGGGCATTGCACAGTGCCAGCATTTCTCAAACTAGGTGCCTTGGACATTACACTCCTACATTTCCCTAAGGACTGGCCCAGGGAGATAGAGCCAGGGGGAGAGCACATGCCAAGCACATGGGGACCCTGAGTTCCCCCTCCCCAGAATAGTCTCCAGGGGTGTCTTGTCTCAGACCCACGGGCCTACAGCCCTGGTGGGAGCCCAGAGCTTGGAGGGGTCTGACTTGAGCCCCAACAGTGCTGAACAGGGGGATGCACTATTAAGATAAATAAAATGTATCAAGGACCTCAAACAACATATAAAATATGATTGGAAATAAAAACAAATATTTTAAAGACTTGTTTTAAAATAATAATGAAACCACTCTAGCATAAAGTAATATATTTATGAAAAGACCTTCTTTTGGAAAGCCAAGGAAGATGGAGTGAGAAGAGTGGCCTTATTTTATGTCTTGCAAAGAACTTCAGCTTCATGGAAGACAGCTGGACTCTCATGCCTACTTCTGCATTCAATCTGTTGTAAAAAGTTGTTTTGTTTGAAGTGGATCTGAAGTTGGAAACAGAGGGTGTTTGGAATAGCCTTTCTGGAAAGTTGAGGTTATTCTTTGATATTGCACTAGAACTTGACAAGTGATAGTGGCTTAAAGTCAGTGGCAACATGAAATCTGCAACCATATCAATATACTTTACATATCCTTTCCATAACAATTGTACATAACATTAAAGCCACATCAGTTACATGAAAAATTCTCATTCAAATATAGCTTTTAGCCTGATTTGGGTTTAATGAGTGCAGTAGATCTTCCAAACACTGAGACATGTTGTATGTAACATCAGAATGCCATGAATGGTTATATATATTATCATCAATCTCCTGAGGAAAGTAGCTATGTGTTGGGACACTCAAGTTCAGAAAAGTTTTGCTGGAAAATTCCAGTATCAGTTCTTTGCCTAGTGTGGACACCTTCAATTGATCACTTTTGCAAAATCAGCTACCAAATAGCTCCATGAAGTAAATATAGTCTCATTTAAAAAGAAATTAGCCAGTCACAGAGTGATAGTACAGCAGGTAGGGTGCTTGCCTAACTTGTAACTAAACCAGGTTTAATTGCTATCACTATATATGATCTCCGAGCCAGAATTGAGCAAGGATCTAGGAGTAAGACCTGAGCATTGCTGGGTGTGGCCAAAAAGACAAACCAAGGAAAAATACAAAAAAAAAAAAGACAAACAACAACACAAACAAAACACAAGCAAGTGGCCATCTCACTACTCAACTCAAACAAATCCACAATTACTGTTATCTTCCCCCAGAGATGTACTGTCTGCAGTGAGTGCTCTCCTTATACTTCTCACTGCATCACCCGGAACTGTGACAAGATTGGTGGGTACCTGAGGACAGCCATGATATAAAATTCTTTCTGTTGTTTTTGTTGGTTCATCAATGATGTTTTCAACTGCAATAGGCATTCTTTCTCTTGTACTTCATAGAGATGAAGAATACCACAGGCATTAGTGTGTTCTGGGGCCATGACCTTACAGAGCACCATCAGTGGAAATGCCAACCCATCAGAAAGGGCATGCGAACTCTTACAGTTACTAAAAACATTGTACCAATCATAGACCCTTGCTCAGGATG
Organism: Sorex fumeus; assembly: GCF_029834395.1. NCBI lineage: Eukaryota > Metazoa > Chordata > Mammalia > Eulipotyphla > Soricidae > Sorex > Sorex fumeus. The sequence goes on along the minus strand of NW_026606129.1, from coordinate 45,641,394 downwards.
CCCCCCACCTGACCCCTGGGTCCCATATACCACCCACTGATCTACTCTCTGCAAGTTATTTTCCTATCAATACCTTGATAGGAAATTTTCCTATTGATTTCCTACAGAAACCCTTTGAGGTGGCCACCCCCTTGTAAGGATGAGGAGAACCTGGGTCAATTAATGTCTTCAAGAGTCAGGAAGTGAAGGGACTAGAAAAGGGTGTTTGTTGTGGCTCCCCTGAGTAGATTCTCATGAACCAATACTTTAATCTCCATCCTGACTCCATCTGTAGCTCCCGAGGGTGAAGAGTGTGTCAGATATATGAGAGTGTATTGGGGAAAGAGTCATAGCACTCTTTGGGGAGTAGCTACCCCACATCTCATCTGTGGTCTTGATCCCTGATAGGTAACTCATGGAGGAATTTGGGGGTTGGCGAAATTGCTTCTGTCTCAAAGATGGGGCATCAACAGTTAGGGCAGGTGCCAGGAATAGACTGGCAATCAGCCACCTACTGAAGAGTATTCATTCTTTCCATTTCCAGAGTTTCCCAGGATATGTTCGTTTGCCAGCATGGAAAAAAATAGCTTGGGACAGAGATAAAAAGGGCTTCCCACTTGCTACATTTGGGGCTGGGAACTTGCTTGCAAGAGCCCCAACTCTGAAACTTTTGTGTTTCTGCTTGGCTGCACATCCCAGGATGGGCTGGGTAGCCAGAGGAAGGAGAGAAAAGCAGTAACTGAGTATTCTGGGGAGCTTCCTGTGGAGACCACGTAGGTAGTGTGGGGTGGTGTGGGATGTGCCAGGTTTCGTGGGGTAGAATGCAGGGGTGGGGTGTGGGGAACTGTGCTTAGAAAGGAGGGGAAAAGTGATCCAGGCATATTTTCTTGAGGTTGGCCACACCTCTACATCATTGGACCCACAGGGACCCACTGAATCATAAAAGACAGAGAACAAGTCACAGGGATAGGGAGCAAATAAGATGATGGAAAGTGAAGTAGAACTTGACTGAATAAGATCCTCAATTTCCTAGAGCCTGACCAAGATGAGATCTCATTTCTAACTCCAATACTGAGCTTTGTCTTCTAACCCAGGGATATGGGGAAGATGGTGATGACAAGGAGAGGCTGCTACAGAAGCCACAGGAAACTGAATCCAAAGCTCTGATGATCCTCAAGTTTCTCCTTGGTCATTCCTCTCAAGGACTGTAAGGCCACCAAGAAGGGAGCACTGAGGACAGGGTTTGCACAGATGTGGCCCTTTCACACATCCCAATGCTAGGAGCTCAACTCTCCAGGAGCAAAGAGAGACAAGAAAAGCAAAAGTCTCCAAAGCACAAGGAGCCCTGATGGGTGGGAGGGAGAGTGGGCAGGGACTAGTCACAGCTCTGAGTGGTCAAGAAAGGTCTTCAGGGGCTGTCAGACAGGAGTGGGCAGGCTGAAGTGGATTAAGAAGAAGATCGAACAAAGCATGGAGTTCAAGTCAAAAAGATTAGCTCCACATTCAAGTGATTTCCAGGGTGGTGAAATTCCAGAGCAGAAATGCACAGAAATTCTAGAGTGACCTTAACTTGGGTGACCAGCATGGATGTGGACCTCCAGAGAAGCCTCTTTCCCATCTTGGAATCTGAGAACCTTCTTGGGAATCAGCAGTATTGGGGCTTGGGAAACAGAAAAATCATAGCATGCGATATCAAGCAGTCATAAGGCAAGACCTGGTCCCGGGAGGCGTGGGGGGGGCACACAAGAGCTTAGTCATCATTATCATTCCTGCCCCCTCATTTCCTAGAAGCACAAGGCAGTGGGAAGCAGGGGTGACTCAGAAGCAGAACCCCAGGCCAGATGGTCCATGAGGTCAGAGCGTGACATCAAGGGAGGTCAACAGTGACGCATCCTCAGAACCACTGGAGCACATACCCAGTATTCGAGGATAGGGACTGCTGAGTCAAGGCCCAAGAACAGTGCCTATGACTCAGGTCCCTCCATTCCAGGAGTGGATGGGTAGGCAGGCGCCTGGAGAAAGAGCCCTGGCCTCAGCAGTGAGGGACAGACTTCCAGGTCTGCTACTGCGCACTAGGGTCCGTAGCCAAGTCCCCTTACCCAGGGTTCCTATGCTCAAGCCAGCTTCCCTTTGCCCCATATTGCCACCGGAGACCAAATGTCGTGCAGATGGAGCTTGAATTCAGTAGGCGTGTGGTCAGGGAGAAAAAAATTGTTCCAGTAGACAAGGTTTCTGCCTGGTTGCCTTTGGGGGTGGGGGGAGTGGTGGGCAACCAAAGGTAAGAAGGAGCTGCTAGAAAGAAGAGGGGAGTGAGGAGATAAAGGAGGGGGCTAGCATTCAGAAAGGATAAGTGTGTGCCCTCATTTCCAGTGGCCTTTTGATTTGGTTTTGAAGAAAGACAAGCATCACTTAGTATCTTTCTGATATTGCTCAGTTCTCAAAGGGCAAGTAACTCAGAGCAATGGGGTTGTGCAAAGCCCCCAGCACTGTGAAATCGCGATCACTTGGGGTTCCAAGATCACCTGGAGCTCTCAGAAAGGCCTTTGTGGGAGCTGAGGCTTGGAGGTATAGCAACTAAGGTCTATACCCTGGTCGTTGCTCAGACAGCCTACCCCATTTTGTGCTTGGCCCACTCTTTGTCACTCCTATGTCTTCTAAAAATGTCCGAGCATGAAAGTAGGAGATGGGGGTTGGTGAGGGTGCTGCCAGAAGGAGCTGCTTCTCATCCCAGTGTCTCCTCCAGCAGGGCTGCACCCCCACGTGCCTTCCACTCCCTGGGTTCCCCTGTCCCCTGCCCACAGAATCCACTTCCTATTTGTCATGTGTCTGGGGTGACACCCTGTCTGGTTAACACGACATTTCAGCCCTTTCACAAATTCATTGTAAAACCAATAATCTGCTCATTGTAAAACCAATAATCTGCACAAAAATCCCTTCCCCGAAGTCTAAGATTCCTGGTGTGGCTCCTGGTTTCTTGACCAGCGCTTGACCAATAGGACAGCCCTGCTCTTATCTGTTTCCTATGTTGAGGCTCACATGAAATTTAATTAGTAATAAAAGATTCTGGTGGAGGTTGAAATAAAGAGATTGGAAATGACCAATCTGGTTTGACCCCACACAGAGATGAGAGACGTGAAGACGCACAGAGGAAGGAATTCACTTTCTTCTCCTAGACAATGAGAAGTGCACCAGCTGAGTGGTGTCCCTTGATTTAAATAGGCTTTTAAGATGGAGATATCAAGCAAATAGCACAGAAGTATAGAATCTAAAGTGGAATGTAAAAATTGAAAGCAAACCCCACTCGTGGGGCTATGACCTTGAGGTAATTACAGGTAAAAGTTTGGGAAATAGTTATCTAGACTTTTTTAAAACTTTATTTTATTAGAGAAGTATTCAGTTCATAGCTGAATTGAGGAAAATGTATAGACATCATCTATGGACAACCTGTCCACCCCCTTCCCCAGTCTCCCTTACTCCCAGCAGTCCCCACGGATGGGTCAGCTGTTACGATTGGTAAGGCTGAATGGGCATGTCCTTTCACCCAGAGCTCCTTCCAGGGGTTTGAAAAAAATGTTTCAGGACATGCATCCAACCATGCTCTCATCATGCAGAGTATTTTCTCTGCCTTCACATTCTCTGTGCACTCCCTAGCCTACCTCAACCAATCTCCCCACAAAGTCCTGGTATCTGCAGTTCTTACCATCTCTACAGCTTATCTTTTTCCAGAACGTCCTGTTGTTGGACTCCTACAGCATGGATCCTTTCAAGGATGACTTCTTACACTGAACCAATGTGTCTATAAGCTGCCCCATGTTTTTTATGACTTGCTAGCTGATTCCTTTTTATGTGCTGAATGATATTCCATTGTCAGACTGCAGCTGTTTTTATCCATTCACCCACTGAAGGATACCTTGGTGATGTCTGGACATATGAGGTATAGGCTCACTCTCTCTCCGATCTATCATCTTTTTCACTAAAAATATAGACACTATGAGCATGGGGAGATAGGACAGGGGTTAAGGCATCTGTGTTGCAATGTAGCTGATGTCACTTTGATTCCCCAGCATCTCATATGCACCGCCACCCCGAGGAGAGGAGCACAGAGTTATAAGCTTTCCTTGAACATCATGGGGTGTAGGCCCCAAACTCATCTTCCCCCAATTTTTAAAAAATAAATAAAAGTCACAACATCCTACACATCTGAATCTTCCATTTCCTCCCATTTCCTTCCCTCCTGTAGCAGTACACTATTGATTTCGCCCGGCTGAAACCTGTGACTTACCTTTCCAGATCTCAGCTTTCTCAGGTAAGGTAAGAGAGGAGTGAAAGCACCTGCACCAGACCACCGGCTCTAGGTGAGACAGAAGGGGTAGAGAAAGTGTAAGAGAGCACAGTGGGAGAAAACCTGAGATAGCTCAGGGAAAGAAAGCATGAGATAGCTCAGGGAGAGAAAGCATGCTCGTTGCAGGCTGAGGTCCAAGGCTCTTTGTAATTAATTACTTTTACCTCCTCATAAAGCAAAGTTAAGGCAGCTTTGGGAGAGTCTAGGCTCATCCATTAAAAACTCAAAAGTCTTTTTAGGGGAACCTTTCCCTGCTGTTCACGTAGGGATGGAGGTGATAGGATGGGGGTGGATGGGGGATTCCAATGCCATGGACAAGAGCTGCACTTCCTGTCCACCATAGGAAGTGGGCACTCAGCCATCCTTTTGTCCAGATGATAGGGTACTCACGTGGCCTTCCGTCATTTTATTCTTCTACATCAATGTTCTGGAATTCACTACGGTACTGTGCTACCCAGCCCTTAATGATAAGATGGTCTTTGCTACTGTTTCCATTTCAGAGGAAGAAATAAACCCATAAACATTGTAAATGGTATCGTTTATCAGGCATTTCTCTGTTTTGTAAAAACCCATTGAGGTCATTTTTCATTATGCTTTCTTGTGTCTCCGAGGCCAGTACTCTTCAAGGTAATTTCCTTTATAATTTCATGGCAGATATATACCCCGCTCATTAGAATGCTATGCTCTGCGTTTAGTTTCTCTTCTCGCCCTGGAAATCAGACTTTAGTTCTTGGTCTCAGTAGCTGTATGTTCAGGAACTTTGCACTCTTCTAGGATCAGGAAACACCAGAAAAAGTAGCAGGTCCTCTTTCAGAAATTATGTTTTCATAGGCAGCAAATTGGCGTGCACAACTTAGTGACAGCCACATCAGGCCTCCTGAAGAGTGGGCAACCTGATTTAGCTCAAGGTCATTGAATGGGACTTCTGACCTGGCCTGCATATTTACTACTCTCAGAGAAATAAATCAAGGGTTGCCAAGGTAATAGTGCCCAGAGCTCTCGCCCTTTGCAAATACAGAGAAGAAAGGAAGCTTCAAACATCCTGTAGCTTGGAGATTTCCCAGCCCACAGGGTTCTCTGCCACCAAAGCTCCAGCCAAGTTCCTGGCGCTAGAAAGTTTCTGAAGGCAGAACATCTCAGCTCCATGAAGTGCTGGAAGGAATCTGGAGGTTCTGGAATTTTGTTTCCTCCAGTGCACCTAAGCCTACAGGTCCCTCCCCCAGGACTCAAGACCTTCCCCTAATTCACCCTTATTCCCCGATGGGAAAGCAAACGTGCAAAAGCAAGGCCTTGGGGGTTTCTGAAACAGCTTCCAGGTGCTTTTTTTTTTTTGAGGCAACATGGTTTCCTCCCACCAGAGAAGCCTGCAGTTGATTTATGGCTCATTTTCAGCACACAATACTGTAATTTTGTGAAATGATAGCAGCATCGATTCCAAAAGGAATTTCTCATTGCTAAAACTTTGCTGAGGTGCTAAATGCAGCCTGAGCGTGAGTATCAGCACTTCTCACTCCATTGATTTTATCAGCCTGATTCTCCACTTGGATGTGACCATCCAGATCCTGTCAGAGGCTCCGTTTTCCTTGCCTGGATCCTGGGAGTCTCTTTCTTCAGGGAGTCAGAGCCTATGAATAGAGGTATGACTGACTCTCCAAGATGGTGCAGAGACACGAGGAATGCATTCACGTTGGCTGTTAGAGACTTGAGGCCTGCATGAGAAATACATTTTAGATTCTCATCCTTAGTACATTTACTGTCTCCTTCCTCCCCCACGCCAAGCCCCAGATTTGGGGCCGCATCCAGCAGTGCTCAGGGCTAACTCCTCTGCACTCAATGATCACTCTGGAAACCATACAGGTGCCAGGGATAAAACCCATGTTGGTTGTTTGCAAGGGAAGGCAAATGCCTTACCTGTTATTCTATCTCTCCAGTCCCTACTGTCTCCTTCTTGTCCACTCAAGACAGGGGGAAAAAAAGCTACATCCAGGACTAAAAACATTACAGAATGAACAAGTCAGTGAATGAATGAGTGTGACAAATGAGAGGGAGAAAGAAAAGAGACGGGGACAGGAAAGAACCAACAAAATGGGAAAAAAAGAGGAAGTGGGGAGAGAAAGGGACCAAGAAATCTCTAATAAACAGAGAAAACACTTGGTCAATGCAAAGTGAGTTTAGATTCCAAATAGAATTGAATGATCTGCCAGCTTTAGCAGAGGTTTGAGATGAGGATTCTTTGTGGAGGATTTGAGAAGGACACCCCTGTCACATTCATGGCTGTCTTTTCATTGGCACTGGCCAGATTGGTTTTTGAACAGTTGGTACTCTCGGCTAAGAGGACACTGGTGATTTGAGAGAGGAACTACAGCAGGTCTGGGGTGTTTGTAAATGGTTCTAAATTACAAATGACAGGCTAAAGGGTCTGGGTAATAAGAAGGGAATAAATTGTTTAGGTGTCTTTCCTATTAGACAGGTAAAAGGAGATAGAGCATCTGTCCCATAATTTATTGATCATCTGTTCTGAGCAGACATAGCTCATAGCTGGTTTGCTCCAGAGATTATAGACTTAAAAAGACTAGAAGGAGAAGCAAAACATAAATGAATGCATTTAAATACCCACATGAATAAACATGTCGTAAGTTTTGTTTTATTTTGTTTTTTTTTTCCAGAAAGAAAGTTATGAGAGAGAGAAGCAGAGAACCACAGTGAGTTGGGTTGGAGAAATGCTCCCTATCCAAGGAAGGAGAAGGCTAGCAGGGTGAGTCTATGAAAGGGATTCTTAAGTTTTTGAAAAGTCCCCAAGTTTATTGCTTTTTGGGAAGACTCTGAACCCAACCAGCATGGTGGGAACATAGGAGGAGGAGAAGACTAAGGTGAGGGACCAAGACGCACAATTCAGGAATTTGGGGGTTATCCTGAGTGTGATAACTCAGGGGAGCCATTGGTAGATTTTGAACAAGGGAGTTTTCTGACTTGAATTGACTTCTAAGAAGTAACAGGCAACAGAGTGAAAATTGGGTAGGAAAGTTAGAGATGTGGGGGACCCCATTAGAGAGTGACTTTGAGCATCATGGCAAGTAGTAACAGTGGCTTAAACCAAGGAAAAAGGATAGAAGTAGAGGAAGGGAGACTAGATAGGATCTGGTGAAGGATTGGTTGGCTATGGAAAGGGACAGTGAAGGAGTGACCTCAAGATCTGGAGTGGAGACCTCATTTCCTGAAGTAGAGTGGAAGAGAGGGAAGATTCCTTTCTGACTTCACAAGCTCATAAGCATTCCTCTGAGGGAGCCAGGAAGCACTCTCCCAAAGAAAGAACCTCCTAATTCTCTCAGAGAACATCCTGGTTTTCCTCACACCTGGAGAGAGAGTGGATCCAGAGGCCTGGAAGAGGACTGATTGCCTGAGAATCCCACAGAGAGAAATCCAAAAGAGTTGGAATGTTATGGAGCTTTGAAAAATACACTCATATCCTTGTGGTGACCTCAGACCACTGTGAGAAGCATCCTGAGTCACCTCGGGGTCCATCACGGGTTCATCATTTTTATTGTTTCCATAACCTGCTTTTTAAAAAACTGGCACATCATAAGGCCCTCTAATGCAGTGGCTTCCAGATGTTTAACCACAACTCACAGTGAGAAATACATTTACATGTCATGCCATCACATACAGAGAGAGAGAGAGAGAGAGAGAGAGAGAGAGAGAGAGAGAGAGAAAGAGAGAGAGAGAGCACTGCCCTGGAACAATACTCTTACAGCATGTGGAGGATTGACAATACTAGTGGTCTCAATCCACTAAATGGATGTTCCAGCTAATGGATTGTGACTGAGAATTTTAAAGGCACTAGCTCAGAGCCTGAACTTCAAGCCCTTAGGTGTCAAGCAGACAGTGACAAACGCTTCCACTATTGCTTTGCTTGATTCACTCCTCAGGAACAGTTGGATTTTTATTTATATTTTTGCTCTAAACAAACACAAGTAAGTTAGTTTTCACTTCCTCTTGGCAGGAATGTTTCCTCTCCATAGAGTAATTGATGCATAACCAGGTGTCCGTCATCTCCAGTTGAAACAGAATATTAAAATCTACTAAGGCTTCAGTGGTCTTATATAGGTCAGGCACCCCTCTATGAGGATGAAAGTTTATTTCTTTTATTTTGGGGAGGGAAGTCTAGGAGCTACATCCAGCATTACTCAGGGCTTATTTCCAGCTCTATGGTCAGGGAACATATGCAGTGCCAGGGATCAAATGAAGTAGGACACGAGCAAGGCAAGACATATATTATGTCCCCAGGCCAGAAAACTTATTTTATTTAATTTATATATATATATTTTCATTGAACCATCATGAGATACACAGTTACAAAGTTGTCTGTGATTGGGTTTCAGTTATATAATGTTCCAACACCTGTCCCTTCACCAGTGTACATTTCCCACCACCCAGTTTTCCTCCCACCAACCCCCCAGCCCACAGCCTGTCTCTATAGCAGAGTCTTTTCTTCTCTCTATCTTTCCTTTCCTTTCATGCATTATGGTTTACAACAACACAGGTACTGAAAGGTTATCATACCTTTTCTTCTTTCAGCACTCAGACAATCCATTTCCAACTAGGATTGTCATAGTGGTCTCTTCTCTGTTCTAATTGCCTGCTCTCCCTGTGGGCAAACTTCCAACCATGTACCACTCCTCTTGGCCCTCATTTCTGCTGTCATTGGTCTTAGTCTCATACCATATATATTTTTTATATCCCACAGATGAGTGCCATCAGTCTATGTCTGTATGTCTCCCTCTGACTCATTTCATTCAGCATGATACTCTCCATGTCCAACCATTTATAAACAAATTTCATGACTTCATTGTTCCTGGGGACTGCATAGAATTCTATTGTGTAGAGAAACCATAGTTTCTTTATCCAATCATCTGTTCTGGGGCACTTGTGTTGTTTCCAGATCCTGGCTATTGTGATCATTACTGCAATGAACATAGAAGTACAGATAGCAAGAAAGTTTATTTTAATAAAAGGTCATGTCAAGAGTTCATCATGATGGCCTCTGGATTTTCTCGTTTTTCTTCAAGAAAAGTGTTTTTTGTGACTCCGCAAGAAAGGGGTAATTGCTAAAATCAGTCCTAGGGCTAAAAATATTTGGACAGACATTTAACGATTCGATTTAAGTAGACATTAGCTCTTCTAAGTTGATGTCATCGGTCAGAATAGATATCAGAGCTGGGGAAAGAAGGGACACGGGGAAGACGAAGTCTCTTTGCAGAACCAGTCTATCTTTGGCATCCATTTGCCCTGACCCCAGGCCCTAATATATTGTGCCTTTCAACCTCAGTTGACTTCATTTTAAAACTGGGCCAGAGTGATAGTACATATAGAGGGTAGGGTATTTTCCTTTCACACAGCCAACCTGGGTTATGGCTCCCTAAGCACTGCCAGAAGTAACCCCTGAGCATGGTTCAAGTCCCCCACCCTTAAAAAAAAGGATTTTTTATTTCAAAGGTAAATAATGGTGTTATGTTGTAAAAAAGTGTATAAAAGAAAGAAAAGTGGAAGGAAGGAAAGAGAAGAGAGAGAGAGAGAGAGAGAGAGACTAAGGAATAAAAATGGGGAAGGGGTTATGAAATTCAACCCAGATCATATCCTCTGGAGAAAACCACCAATACTGTTGTGGTGTGCATCTGTCAGTTGACTCCTCACATTGCTTCTGATCTCACATACACAGGTCTTTTGAGATCAGTTCTTATTGTTTCAGCTCAATACAATTTTTGCCTTCTCTCTGGTCTTAAAATTCTGGTGTCATGGTCCTGCAAAGGTCCTTGATCTCATTAAGCATGCGTCTCAGCAATGTTTCTTCAGAACGGATGGATATAGATAATGGATGGATAGCTAGATGGATAGATTAAAAAAAACCTCTGACTCCAAATGCAGCATTAGTCACATAATTCCTATATATAGGAAATGAATTGATATTAAGTTACCACTAAGTCAGTGTTTTCCATTGGGCTTCTAAAACATAAAACCTAAGAAGTCTAAATTATTTTAATGTTATCTTGTCACTATATGACATTACAAATTTCTCATATATGTGGTTCTATAGTGAGCACTTTAATCATTATTTATCAATTTACTGATATATTATGTATAACATATTCTCTATAATTTAGATGATATTAACTGTGATGTTATCAGTATCTATCAGAATGTAGATGGTCAATAAATATTTGTAAGGTTGAACTAAAGAATGCTGAGTTCATTAATGGGTCACCCACCAAGGTCAGACAGGGGTCATTATTGATGATTTTGTCTTGGCTGCAGGGTTTTTAGAACCCATGAGTCAGGTAATTACCTCAAGCCTCCCTCTGCCCCCTCAAATAAATAAATTAATAAAAGAGGGTCCAATCCTTCCTGTTTGCCCAGAAATCCATTCTATTGCCCTAATGGAAATTTAAAGCCCTCTGGACCATGCTGCCAGAGCCTTTACCCATTCCCAAGCCCTGTGCAGAAATACAGGAGACAGTCACCTTGTCCTTAGCCTCATGCAGTCTGGACCGCCAGCTGGGGTGGGGTGAGGTGGGGGACAGAGATGCTGACACCACTCTCCCTCTCTTTTCTAAAAACGTTGCCCGAGAATTTGGCTTCCTTCTCATAACAAGGATGAGCTTAGTGTGCGTCTTATCGTTAATCTCCCCCAATCTACAGAGGCCTGTGTGTATTTTGGCTTGGATTTCCAGACACTGTCATTTGTTCTGAGCTTCAAAGGTCTATTTGCTGTTGGATCAATTGGCATGACGCCTGCAGTGTTCCGCAAGGCTGACACGGTCTCTAATTGCTCAGATTGGTCATGAGGGAGCTGGTGCCTCCCGCATCCTGCCTCGTGTCTTCTTTCTAGAATTGATTTAGGGAGATTCATTCGCTCCCTGCTGCTTACTCCTTTTGAGATCAGTCTTCTGGGGCTTAGAGAAACAGGACAGTGGGTAGGACCCACCCAAGTTTGATCCCCAGCATCCCATATGGTCCCCTGAGCGCTGCTAGGATTAATTCTGAGTGCAGAGCCAGGAGGAACCCCTGAACATTGCCAGATATGGCCTCCAAACAAAACAAAAATAAGATCATTATTTTCTGGAGACTGTCACCCAAATACTCCTAGAAGTTTTTAGGTGTTTGCAGTCACTCTGGCCAACCACCCTGCACCCTGACTCCACACGTGCTCTCATTGCAAACCCCAGCACCTGCTTCTTTCTCTGCCAGATGCCTGGGGGGTTCAGAGCCTTTGCCTGAGTGGTATGGTGAGGAGCAGGAAGTATCTAGACACTTGCGTTCCCCCAAGGACAGTGTGGAAGTTGGAGTCTGTGCACCTTTATGCCCGTTTTGGACAACCTGAGCTAAGACTGCGCTATACATGCGCGTGCTGGGGGACTCCTCTACTGGTTCCTCACTCCGGGGAGGCCCCTCCCCGCCTGTTGCTCTTTTATCCTCCTATCTGTATTTCTTGAGACCATTTCAGAATAAAATTCTTTCACATTACCCCCCACTTCCCCCCCCACACACACATACTCCGTGGCAAGGCAGGTGTGGGGGGCTGCTGAAAACCCCAGTGACCTGGCAGAGAAATTCAGCCACAGGCACATTCTATTGGCCATGAGGAATTACACTGGCCCCTGCTTATGGTTTTTTTTTGGGGAGGTTCCCCCTTTTTGGGTCACACCCGGCAATACTCAGGGGTTACTCCTAGCTTTGCATTCAGGAATTACTCCTGGCAGTGCTCAGGGGACCATATGGGATGCCGGGAATCGAACCTGGGTTGGCCGTGTGCAAGGCAAACACCCTACCTGCTGTGCTATCGCGCCAGCCCCTGCTTATGGGCTTTAATTTTATTCCAAGTCTCTGTTGTGGTATTTGAAGTTGAGAGAAAGAGTTCCAAGCATGGAGGACAAATTTGAGAGGTCCGACACTCAAAGGGGCCTACTCTCACAGTGAGGCCGAGGGAAAGCAGCATGGGACAGAGGCCCTGAGAACTTGGGGTGAGAACTGACCTGTGTGGTTTCAACAATTGTTAGTCAAGGCAATGTGGGGACCAGCCTTCCTGCCCACCTGGTGGCCACCAGGCATCATGTGGGATTGAGACAATGCCAGGGGCTACATACCAGTGTACCACATGAGAGCAGCTGCTCAGTGGCTCCCAGGACCAGTACTGACTAGTCTTCCCGGAGCAGCAGGTGACAACTCTCAGAACTGCCTTGACTGGTACCATCTACCTGCCCCTGAGGCACCATGTTCATTTGCAAAATCTCACAGTGCTCTCAGGCTCTATTCCCCTTACAGGAGTGATGGGAAGGGAATGAGCAAAGCTGAAGCGCTTACCAGGGCTGGGGTGGGGGGGGGGGGGTGGTGAAGGGCAGTCACTGCTCTAGGACCAGCCTTCCATCTTCTCCTTTTTTTTTTTTATAATTTATTTCTTTATTGAATCACTGTGGGAAAAGTTACAGAGCTTTCGGGTTTAGGTCTCAGTCATGTAAGTATCACACACATTTCCCTTTACCAATACTTATTTTTAACCGTGAACCCACCCCAATAGAACCCCACCTCCCACCCCTCCCAATTCCTGTGAGGCAGATGAGTTCTAGTTAATACTCTATCTACTTTGACTAGATACATTGTTTCGATAGAAGATGCACAATTATTGTTTAGAGTTTACGACCCCGCCCCCCAATCAGATATGCTGAAACAGCGTTGTGAAATGATTTGCTGTCTACAGCTTGGTTTAAGAATGAAATGATGTTTTGGATTTTGGATTTGGATTTGGTTTTGGATTTCTGCTGTTTTACTTATTAACCCTGGAAGTATTTCTATTAAAAGTTAGATAGTTAAGAGATTGGTTTCTGTGTTCTGGAGTCGTGGCCGTGCCGGAGAGCCGCTCGTGGGGGGCAGCTGGTGACCTCGGTCGGGCGTGAAGGACGGCCCATTACGCCCCCCTTCCCATGAGGCCCCTGCCGCCTCCCGCCCCAGGCTCAAAACTGCTGTCCACAAGGCTCCCGTGTGGCCGCCATCTTTCTTTCCAGAGAGGAGCGGGCGAGCGGGACAACACCCTTTCCCCTCCGGGCAGGCATGCTGGCGCAGTTTAACACATAGTCCATTTGCTTTTTTGCTCCAAGCGGGTGGCTCTCTGTGCTAAGTTCTTGTGCCTCCGGGGCCGTGGCCGTGCCGGAGAGCCGCTCCTGGGGGGCAGCTGGTGACCTCGGTCGGGCGTGAAGTACGGCCCAGAACGCTCCCCTTCCCATGAGGCCCCTGCCGACCCCGCCCCCGGCTGAAACCTGCTGTCCACAAGGCTCCCGTGCGGCCGCCATCTTTCTTTCCAGAGACCCATCTTCTCCTTTGACCACTGGTGACATTCTAGCTCATGGCTGCTGGCACCAGGATCCTTGTTCCATGCTTACATATTTCTCCAAAGAACTTTATTCAGAAAATTCCACATTTCTTTTGCTTTCTGCTAAAGGCTAATGTGACATTGATCCTCAGACAGATAGGTGTAGGATAGGGAAAGCTTTTTAATTTTTTTTTAATTTGGGGGCCACACCCAGTGATGCTCAGGAGTTATTCCTGGCTCTGCAATCAGGAATTACTCCTGACTGGGATGCCAGGAATTGAACCTGGGTTCGACATGTGCAAGGCAAAATGCTCTGCCCACTGTTGCTATTGCTCCAGTCCCAGGAAAGGGAAAGCTCTTAGCCTGATGGTGTGATGGTAGACAAGCCTGGCAGCCTGGACTCTTGTGGATCTCCCTACACCCATTTTACCTGCACCCCTCTTTCACTTAACACATCTGGACGGATAGCCAGGGATAGCATTACTGCTGAAAACCCCAGAGCACAAATGGATGCTGCTTTTGATTGCAGCCCGGTGAGATCCCAGCCAAAGGTCCAGTTATGCATGGGCCTAAACTCCTTGTACATAGCAACAGGAGATAATAAGGGGGTTGTTGATTTCAGTCCTGAAGCTATGATGATATAGCTGCGCAGCTACAGAAAATGAGTTTCAAGAATATATTATTCTAGTGAAGAGGAGAATAATGAGGCTAATGAAGTCTTTTTCTCCACCCTCACAGCAACCATCAAAAGGATCTGAAGCCCTGGGAAGAAATGACAATGCCATCACCCTAAATGAGACCATGAACAGCCTTCCCCGGAATTCTAAGGATACAAGTGACACATTTGCAGCAGAGACAAGCAGAGGTGCTAGTTGGACTGAGGTTGGGTGATGGCCACATACAGACATCAGGGATAGCATTCTGGCACCACTAGTAATTGTCAAGGTCAGAATCAATGTCTGACAATGCCAGCATTTCATAATTACCTTGGAAAACATTGATCCCACCTGAGGGGTTGGAGGTGGGTGATACCCATTGCTATTATAAAAGTATGTTCACATGTGGGGCTGGAGAAATAGTACAGTGAGTAGTGCATCTGCCTGGCACGTGGCCGATCCAGGTTTAATCCCTGGTCCCCTGAGTACTTCCAGAAGTAATTACTGAGTGTAGCGCCATGAGTAACCTCGAAGCATTGCCAGATGTGGCCCCAAAACCAAAAAGAGTGTTCATATGTAAATTCCCCATTTATTACATAACCAAAACAAGAAATCTCTTTTGGGGTGAGAGGGTGAGGGTTGTGGGTACATCTAAGCACGTATTGGGTTGTCCAAGCATACTGGGGTCATTCCTAGCAATACTCACCAGCCAGGTTGGAAGTTCAATGTTCAGTCCAGCTGTATTGGGGGGCACCAGGGCCACTGACCAGTGCTGGAGGCTACACCCTCTGATGCTAGCAGGAGCATTCAGGGCCTTGTGTATACCAGGCATGCACTTAGTCTTTGGAGTCATCTTCCTCCTCATGCCACCCAGCTCAAACATGGGTCTTTTCAAAGTCAATATTTATCATTTCTCATTATGATTATGTAATTGCCCATGATAAAGTTATTTTATTCACAACTATTTCCCTACTGATGGTCCTTGATTTGTTTTAATCTTTTTATACATTATTTGTGTGTGTGGAGAGTGTCAAGGAGGGAGATTTGGACCACACCCTGCAGTGCTCAGGAGCTACTCCTGGTTCTTATGTTCAAGAGTGACCCCTGGAGGTGCTAAGGGACCTTGTGTAGTTTGGCAACTACACAGGCCCTACTACCTTGACCCTGTACTCTCTCTCTCTCTCCCTCTCCGTCTCCGTCTCCCTCTCTCCCTCCTTCTGTCTCTGTCTCTTTCTTTCTCTCTCTCTGTCTCTCTCTCCCCTGTACATTAATATCCTTATACAAATTGGTGTGCTTTTTATGAACTGAATGTTAAAGAGATGTGTGTTAAAATCTTGATTTGGGTTTGGGGGTTATACTTAGCGGTCCTCAGGAACATCTCCTGGCTCAGTGCTTGGTGATCAGAGGACCATTAGGTGCTGGGGATCAAACCCAGGGTCTTACATCCAAAGCAATATTCCAATCTGTTTATCTCGCCACCCCTGTATGTTTTTTAAAGTGAGCAGATATTCTTATATTGTTCTCTGAAACAATTGCCACAATTCTCCAGTGAAATATGATCACTTGATCACTTGACATCCTATTACTCATCGATTTGCTTAAGCGGGCGCCAGTAACATCTCTATTCATCCCTGTTACGCGCCAGTGTAGCCCAGTGGCGTCTGCTCATTCTAGGACATGAACAGCCTCAAACCAATCATTCAGGGTCTTGATGAAGAAGTCAGAATATCTTGTAGGTGGGCGGCCACGTGGTCTTTTGATATCCCATGGAATCCAGTCTGTAATGGCTCTAGTCCAGTGGTCGTCTCCAAATCTCATTACATGTCCAGCCCATCTGATTTTCAACACCTTGGCAAATGAGACAGCATTCCTGATTCTTAACCATTGACCGAGTTCGGAACTCCAGATTCTTTCTCTCATTTGAGTGAAGCATGATACTCTAAGCATAGCTCTTTTGATTCCTCTTTTGGAGATCCGAATAGCGTTTTTATACTGTTTTCGTAGGGCCCAGGTCTCTGAGGCGTATGTTAATGCAGGAAGAACAGTGGAATCTGAAGAGATGTGCCCGGAGCCAGAGGTTCTTTGTCCTCTTAGCTATTTCTTCCAAGCCGCTCTCTTCCTCCTGTGCAACTCAGGTGCTAGGTCACTCATCATGTTGACTTCTCGACCTAGGTACACTTAACTGTTGCATTCGGAGATGTTCATCCCATTGAGAGGGTATGGAACGTCAGGAACGAGACTGTTTTTCATAAACATTGTCTTCATAAGATTCAGCTGTAGTCTGACCTCTCCACACTCACGGTCGAAATTGGCCAGCATTTGTGCTGCTTGGCTATTGTTTGGTGTTATTAGAATGATGTCATCTGCAAAGTGGAGGTGGTGTAGTTGCCGACTGTCTATCTTCACTCCCATTTCTTCCCATTCCAGTTGTCGCATGACATTCTCAAGGGTGGCACTGAAGAGTTTCAGTGAAATGGTATCACCCCACCGAACCCCTCTCTTGACATCAATGATCACCTCCCTGTAGAATGGTGAGATCCTGGTAGTGAATCCGCAATACAGCTCACTGAGGATCCTGGTGTATTGAGTTTGAACTCCCTGTTTGGCTAGGGCTTCGATCATCACTTCAGTCTCAACAGAATCAAAGGCCTTCTTTAAATCAATGAACATTAGACAGAGCGGCATCTTGAACACCTGAGAAACCTCAATGATCTTGGTTATTGTGTTCCGCCCACATGGCAGAGCCTGGCAAGCTATTCGTGGTGTATTTGATATGCCAAAACCAGTAAATACAATGGGTCTCATTGTCCTGACCCTGAAAGAGCCATCAATACGGCAGCCTTAAGAAGGCTGAGGAAGGAGAGGCTGATAAAATCTCAGGGCTGACCTAGGCTGCCACAATAAAGAAGGACAAAATGACTGTCTGTACTTTCAATATATGCATGCTGGCATCAGATGCATCCATCGAGGACCTGATGGTGCAAGTGCGAAAGATCAAGTACGGCATCATTGGTCTGACCGAGACGAGAAGGCATTAATCACATCACGCTGTTATCGACACTGGAGAAGAACTGTTCCTCGGAACATGTGACCAAAAAGGTGTCGGTGGTGTTGGTGTCCTTGACAACATGAACTTGGCCATAAACACTGATTTATTTAAATGCCTAACAACCCGAATCGGATGATTACACTTGAATAGATGTGGTTCATTGCCAGCAGTTTCTATCTTTGTTGTCTATGCACCAACATCTAATTATAATGAAGGAGAAATTGAGAAGTTCTACATGGAGCTGGAGAAGTTCTATAAAGAAGACCACACTATCTACAAGATCATTGTTGGTGATTTTAATGCCAAGATAGGACCGAGAAGATCAGCCAAAGAACTCCACATTGGGATCCATGACCTAAAATGGAATGAACAGGGTGAGAGACTGAGTTCATCATGTCGACCAAGACCATCCGTGGTAACTCACAATCCCAGAAAGCCGAATCTAAATGTTGCACATGGGAGTCTCCTGGTGGATGGTTCCACAACAAAATTGACCACATCACATTCAATCGATAGTCTTGCCTGACCAATGTCGCTGTTGTCCCAAAATTCCAAATGGGATCGAACCACCTTCTCCTTTGTGCAAAATTCTACTTCACAGAGCAGGGAGAAAGGGCTGCAAAGTTTAAGAGAACTCCCAAAATGGCCACCAACTGGGAGCTCTTTGGCACTATTGCGGCAACATGGGAAGATGCCATCATTGACAACATTGACGAGGAATATGATCGACTCATTCAGCAAGCACCTCCATGATTGTGTGAAGAATGCTGAGAGAGAGATAGCCACAGAAAGACGCCAGTCTTCGAAAACTCTTGAACTCATTCGCCATCGTGGCTTGGCACAAACCTCAGGCAACCACAAGCGAACGTCTCAGCTCACAAAGCAGTGCAGAGAAGTGATAATGGAAGACCTTAAAGAGAGAAGAGCAGCAGTGCTGGCAGATCTGGCAGAAGCTGGGAAAAGCATTTGCAACGCCCACCTGTCCTTTGCCAACGACAAGACCAAGATGACTGCCCTCCAATGTCCTGATGGATCTATCACATCTTTCAGAAGGGCAATGGAGAAGATAATCCACGACTTCTACTCGGAACTCTTTGATAGCCACATCCACCTGCCCTCATACCAAATTCCACAGGATGGATATGTTGTTCCCAACGTTCTCCCTTCCGAAATCCAATGTGTCATTTTGTCAGTAAAGAAGCGAACAGCACCCGGCCCAGACAAGGGCAGACCCAAACACCTGAAGAACCTGCCATCAGTACTCATCAATACACTGGCTCAGCTCTTCACACGCTACCTGTCTGATTGCAAGGTTCCATCCCAGTGGAAAACCAGCAGGACTGTACTACTGTACAAGTAAGGGAGACATCCTACGACATTGGCAACTATCGCCTGATCTGTCTGTTGTCTGTTGTCTACAAGCTGTTCACTCGAGTCATCCTGAATAGGATTGGCAGAACACTAGATGAAGAACAACCACGCGAGCAGCTGGTTTCCAAAAAGGATTCAACACAATTGACCATATCCACATGATAACCAAGTGAAGTATGAGTTCCCTTGAATTCAAGTTCCTACCAGGAGTGTGTCAAATGAGGGAGGGGAAAAAAAAACACAAAGACATCTACCTGACAGTCATTGATGTTGGCATCGTTTATTCAATAAATACCACTAGGAATTTGTTAAATATATTAATATGCTCTTTGTATGTTGTTTATTTATCTCTGGTACCTATTAGTTTTTGTTGTTGGATATCTCTTCAAATTATTAGAATTCTTTTTATATTAAAGGTAGACATTAAAAATTACATACTTTGTGTATTTTATCTCTCACTATTTTAGTTAACTTTATGGAAATATTTAATATATAAACAAGTTTTACAGACAATTAACTCACTTTTTAAACTCGATGGCAGAACCACAACTACTTAATGGTTAAAAAAAAAACTGAAAGCTTTTCCTTTAATGTCAGGAACAAGCCAGAGCTATTGGTACCTTTATTTCTATTTAATTTAGCATTAGCAATCTTAGCCAGAGTAATCAAAAAAGAAATTCAGATTGAAAAAGAAGTGAAACTACCATTTGCAGATATGAAAATGTATGTAGAAAACCCTAAAGGCTCCATTTAAAAGCTATTAGAAAGTTAATGATACAGCAAAGTGGTTAAAAAAATCAATATATCAAAATCTGCTTCATTTCTTTGTACAAATAATGAATGAGGAGAATTACAAAATAATTCACACCCATTTATAATGCATCCAAAAGAATTAAATACCTAGAAATAAATTTAGCAATAGAGGTGAAAAATCTCACTAAGACAGTGCAACACTGTTAAGAGATACAGAGCAAGACATTAAGAGAAGACACATGTGCATGGATAAATTAATACAGTGAAAATTTACACTTTACTGAAAATAGTGCAGATTTAGTGCATTACCTAAATCACAATGTCATTTCAGAAAATAGAGAAAAATACGTTAAGGTGTATATTAAATCATAAAAGACCCTGAAACGCAATGGAAATTCAGAGGAAAGGGGGGAAAAAGATAGTAGCATCATGGTACCTTACTCTAAATGATACTATAAAGCAACATTTATTAAAACTGTATGGTATTTACATAAAAATAAATCAAGGGAATAGCACTGAGAGTCAAGAAATAAGTCCACATAAGTATTAATATTTAATTTATGGCAAAGGAAGAACATACAAGGGATAAAATCTCTTCAACAAATTGTGTTGGAAAACAGACAACCACCTGTAAAAGAGTGGAACAAGATTGTTTTCTAATACTGTTTACAGAAATAAACTCAAAATGGGTTAGAGGACTGTATGTAAGGTGCCAGAGGATGGAGTAGATAGAAAACAATATAGGTTAAACATTCCATGACATCAGCATTAGAGATGTCCTTAGTACCAGACACCCCCACCAACAACAAGGAAAATAAAAACAATTAGTACTACATTAAGTTGAAAAGCTTTTGTACAAAAATAATAAAACATAAACAGAATTAAAGTACAGTCCACTGGATGGAAAAGAACTTTGCACATCACCATGTGATAAGAGGCTGGTGTCCATGTGCATAAGGAACTATAAAAAATAAAACACTTTTAAAAAAGAATGATCACTGTGAGATACAGTTACACAGACTTACAAACTTTCATGATTAAGTCATACAATTTCAGTCATACAATGATCAAGTACCCATTCCTACACCAGTGCCCATTCTCCACCACCAATGTTCCCAGTATCCCTCCTGCCAGCCCCCTCACCCCATCTCCCACCCTACCCCACTCTCCCCCCCCCCCCATGGCAAGCACTAGACTCCACTTAACTGTTGCTTTCCATACTTCCAGGCAAAAAGATTTTAGTTATGTTGTAGGTATTGTTATGTGTGTATTTAATACATAAGTGTTTGCGCTCCAAAATAAAGGCAGAGGCAGAGGATTTGAATAAGCACTGCTTCAGAGAGGACACTCAAAGAGGCTTGGGTACATATCTGATATGCATAAGATATTGCTTTTGAGATTCAGTACTGCAAGATCACCTTTACATTCCCAGGTTTGGTGGGGGTGTGGTCAGCACCACTGCAGAGAATCTCCCAATCCCAGGGAAAAAAATAAAGAGGACATACAGATGACTAATAAGTATATGAAAAAAAATCCTCATCACTGATCATCAGGAAATGCAAATGCAATGAGACACAGACACCCTCAAAACTGTGAAAATGACTTGAACACAAGGAGAAATAACAAGTGTTGCAAAGTGTGTAAAGACAAAGGCAGTCTTGTGTAGTGATAGAAGGAATGTAAACTGATGCAACCATTTTGAAAAATGCTTTGGAGTCTCCTTAACTACAAATAAGAGTTACATATAATCCAGCAATCCCACATTGGGCTGTTTATCTAAAGAACACAAAAAAACTGCACACAAATAGTTGTATCCACACCAATATTAATGACTACCTTTGGTTCTTAGGTATTTACAGTAGCTAAAAGATGGAAGCACCCAAGGATCAATCAACAGATAAGTGGATAAGTAGTCCTTTTACACAATGGCCTGCTACTCAGTTATGGAAAAGATTGAATTTTATTATTCACATCAAAGTGGAAGGAGTTTGAGGGAACCAGGTAAAATGAAGTAAATCAAAAGGAAAATACAAGCATGGAATGGTTTTGCTTATATGCGCCATACAAGGATATAAAACTAAAGAACAGACAAATCTAAGTAGGATGATCCAATGAGCATTAGTACTAGAACTACAGATACACAAGAAGGAGGTCATGGATGGAGATACAGTGTCTCTGCCAATATTGATTCCTTATTTGTATTAATTACTATAACATTGTAACATGTTTTGAAACTGGGAAAATTGTGATTTTCAAGAATGCTTTGAATGTTTGGGAACCTTTATATTTCACTTATTATAAATATTAAGATCAGTTTGGCAATCTATAAATATGACAGTTGAAATTTTTATAAGAACTGCATTTAATATGTAGATATGCTTGCCTACTGTTGCAAAATTTACAATATTAAAAATCCATGAATATAGATCTTTTCATTTATTTAGATTTTCATGTTTCAACAATGTTTTGCATTTTTCTAGTATATAAGTCTTGTATGTTTGTTAAATTTAATCCTAAATATTTATTAATGCTAATGTAATGTTGATGTCATTGTTTTAATTAATTTTATTTTTGTTTTATTTATTGCCAGAAATGCAATTTTTTGAGTATTGATTTTTTTTTTTTGCGGACAAGAGTTATTTGTATTTACTTGGATTTTCTTGAAGTTTTCTTTGTCTTTACAGAGTTTTATTTTTTAGTGTTATTTTCATTTTTATTAAAGGACTGTGATTTCCAAAATTATTCATAGTTGAGTTTTGGACACACAATATTGTAGCACCAATCCCACCACCAGTGTCAACTTTTCTCCACCCATGTTCCCAGGGTTCCTTCTATATCTCACCCTGCCTCCAGTCTGACCTCTTAAAAGTCACCTTTCTAAGTTTGGTTGTTAAAATGTGGGTCTCTTGATTTCAGTGTTATTGACACTGTGGTTTAGGTATTTGGCTCTGGATGGGATGGGGGGAGTGGGGGAGGGGTGAGGGTTGGGGGGGGATGCTGGGACCCGTGGGGATGGATGACGGGCACTGGTGGAGGGATGGGCACTTGATCATTGTATAACTGAAACCCAAGCACAAAATTTGTAAGAGTATTGATTTTTATCTTAAACTTTAATGTCTTTGTCCCTTCTTTTCTTGAGAATTTTCTATATATAATATAATTCACCTACAGATAGAAGTAGTTTTACGTCTTTCAATCTGATTGCCTTTTAGTTCCTTTCCTTGCCTAATTGCTAGTCTCCAGCCTAATGCTAAATAGAAGTTATAAAAGAAGATATCTTGGTCTTATTTCTAATCTTAAGTAGGGAACTTTCAGACTTTCACCATTAAGTGTGTTTATATCTGTAGGTATATACAACTAAGAAGTTTTTAAGTTTCTGTCTAGTTGGAACATACTCCTCTAAGTTAAATTTATTTTTCACCTATCTTTTATCTAGGATTTTTGCAATTTTATTTTCACTAATTATATTTGTCAGCTATGTGATTACCTTTTGATTCTTTTTGATTACTTCTCTTTCTTTGCTGAGATTTTCTATTTAAAAAATTTGTTTCATGGGGCTGGAGCAATAGCAGAGTGGGTAGGGCATCTGCCTTGCACGCAGCCAACCCAGGTTCGATTCCCAGCATCCCATATGGTCCCCTGAGCACAGCCAGGGATACTTCCTGAGTGCAGAGCCAGGAGTAACCCCTGTGCATCGCCGGGTGTGACCCAAAAAAAAATTTGTTTCATGGAAGAGTTGGGGAGGTAGTACAGCATCAGGACATTTCATGTCCAACCCAGGTTTGATCCCCAGCACCACATATGGCTCCCTGAGTACTGCCAGGAATGATCCCTGAGCACGTAGCCAGGTGTGACCTAAAACCAAAGGTAGTCTTTTGTTTCATGAGATAGTTCAATGCTTTACTGATATATTTTCATGATAGCTATTTTAATGCCTTCTCAATAATTTCAGCTTTTGATTCATCTCAGTATGGGTGTCTATTGACTGTCTTTTCTCATTGAAGTCATATCTTTTCTCATAAAAGTTCATTGACATCTTTCTGGTTCTTGGCCCGGGTAGTGGGTTTTCTATTGTCTGCCGGCCATCTGAGCTATTATGCTGTGGAACTTAGGATTTGAATCTTATTCTTCAGCAGGCAGTGGCATATGGAGATGCTAAGGTGTGGCATGGGGAGCTCCTCTTTGTACCCCACTGCCCCTGCCATAGTGGAACACTCATGCCTACAGGCCCATTCTGCTTCAGCACAGTAGGAGACAAAAAATTAGTTTCCTCTTGGCTCCATCCACTTACACAACCAGAGGACACCCTAGCGGCAGACATTTACTGAGACTTTACTGTATCCCTGACACAGTTCCAAGTCCTTTGGCTGCATGGCCTTATTTAATCCTCACCATACTCTTATAAGGGGAGTCTGGTGGACTCTTTCTGCAGATGAGAAAACACAGGCATAGGGAAGTTAGGTCACTTGCGAACTATGTTGAGAGTGCTAGGAGATAGGTGGTATTCTACTAAATTTAAACCAGTGGATCAGAAGTCCTTAGTGCCTTTCCCTGAAGGCACTAAGGTATCTGATGCCTTTCCCTAGAAGTTTTATAAGGACTTCTTGTGACTTTTGATAGTATTGATGTATTTTACTGCAACACTGGTTTGCAAGCAACCCTCTCTTTGTGGTTGCCTGAGCACCCCACCCCCTGCTTTAAACTACAAATGTCCCTAAGAGAACTTTGAAGCCTCCAACCCTTTGTGATAGGGTATGAATTCAGTGCCCTACTTCGCCTCCAATGGCCAATGGCCTTTCTCTGTGTATCAGGCCTGGGAAAGGAGAGAAATGTGAAGGCCTAGGAATGTTATTTGAGAAGCGGATGAACTATGGAACAGGAATCACAGAGCTCTCAGCTACAGGCCTCCAACAGCCAGAGGTTATCCAAAAGGCACTTTTCACAGCCAAAGGAGTATCCTGGAGGGGAGGGGGCAGGGAAAGGGCACCAGAACTTCAAGGAAGCCTGGTACACTAAAGCCAGCCCATGTCTAAGCTGACATCCTACCAGTGTACTAGTGTCCGTTCCCAGCCTGTCTTACCTTCCATGTCCAGTTTCCTTACACTAGGACTGTTGATCAGGGTTCCACCCTGCTAGAATACAGCCTTCACAAGTTTCTCCGGCATACAGGACCCACATTCCAGTTCTATCCTCATGCTGGGCCCCACCTCTTCTCTCTGAACATACTAATCTAGAGAGGGCAGGCAGAGTAGATATTGTCATTGGCCTGTTTTTTTGTCACCTGAATTCTCAGCAGCTACAATAGCTATGAATTTCCAGGAGGTTAGCACCTTCCTCTCAGGGAATTTGTCTCTCCTCTCTACTGAGGAATTGGGACCTTGGCCAGCGCAATGGGGGTATGGTCAGAGGAGACTCAATGTCAACAGGATCAGCCTTCCATACATAAGGGTGCTGAGTAAGATAAGGCCCAATGCCCCAACCCAAGCACCTCTGTATAGCAGAGGGTCCTCGACGCAATGGAGGTGCAGTGGTCCCCGAGAGATCCCCTCTTATTTGCACACTTAGGAGTTTTCCCCCTCTTCCCTCTCACCTTTCCATTGTCCCAGAAAACCCCAAGAATACTTGGATGATGGCAGTTGATTCATGGAGTGGTTCCAGAGGAAGCAGGAAGGAGAAGAAAGGGAATCATTTAAGAACAACTTGCTTGAAGTGAGATTCTCGAGAGCACACATAGGAGACATCTCAGTACTATCCCATGGGGGCTGGGGAGTGGGAGATAAATCTGCACTGAGGGGTGCAGGTGCCAGTGTGGTTGGTGGCACCCATGGATTAATGAGCCGCATCTGTGACAGAGACCCTGGGCCCTCCCTGTTCTTGCTTCAGAGGATTTTATTTCTAAGTGTTGGCACCGACCATTTTTCTCGTGTTGCTGGACACTCCAGAGGCAGAATCATGCTCTGCTCTGCTGATAAATTCCTCTTTTAGGTTCACCTTTCTTTTAATTTACAAGGGATTTGGGACTTTGCAATGTCAAAAGAAGGGGGAGGAAATGGAATACGAATTCCGGCATTAAAGATTACTATTGCGGGATATTGCACCGCATCTTTTTTTTTCTGGTGAATTATTAATAAAGTCTGTTTTTGTTTAATGCCTGCTAATAATTTCTAAAAACAGATCTACAACTTCAGCTGTAAATGCATGTCCATGAATCACTCTCCTGAAACACAACTGCATGGTTAGTAGAAACCTCTAACAATAAAACAACTTTATCTTCCCCCCTTCCACTGGACTGGCAGACAGACCAGGGCAAGTTCAAGGGGAGCCGGGGGCAGAAGGAAAGTTTCCCAGCTAGTTCTGTGAGTCTACACCAAAAGAAGAAGGAAGCTGGAGGGAGATGGGTGGAGGGTGGGGGGGGAACTGCCACCTGGGCTCAAGGAAGGGAAGGGCAGACCCACAGAGCTCCCTTACCCATTAAGGTGCTCAGCTTCTCCCTCAGATCCACCAGAGAGGGAATGGGCTTCTGACCCCTGATTACCAAAGTACAAAACAGATTCTAAGATACCTGGTGAAGTCAAGCAGGGATTAAACCTGGGATGGAGGGCTAGCTTTGGCCCTGGCTCACTTTGGCCACTTTGTCATTCCATGGGGGGAATAAATAATTCACATGTCTTTTACACCTGAAAGAATCTTGAGCATGGAAATAAAGCATTTCTCATATCTGTTTTGTTTTATTCTTGTTTTTTGTTTGTTTGTCCTTTTGTTTGTTTTGGGGCCACACCTGGTGATGCTCAGGAGTTATTCCTGGCTCTGCATTCAGGAATTACTCCTGGCAGTGTTCCGGGGACCATATGCAATGCTGGGGAACCCAGATTGGCTGTGTGCTAGGCAACATCCTTCCTGCTATATACTATCGCTCTAAGTCTCCAGTTCTCAAAGTCTATTCTGAAAATTCCCCCTCCCCAAGAGATTTATATGATTTGGGACACATCCATCAATACTCAGTGGCTACTCCTGGCTCTGTGCTCATTAGTGACCCCTAGCAGTGTTTTGGAAGATGATATGTGGTGCTGGGGGTTTCGAACTGGCCACATTGCAAGACAAGAGCCTTACCTCCTCTTCACCATCTCTTCACCATCCTCCCACTGAAGACTTTGACATCTGCCTCAGCTTCTCAGGAAGATCCTACTAATTGTATGATCCATCAATGGACTCAATTCCAAGTTCTTAGAAGAGATGATTTCACACGGAGTCACTCATTTGCCAGTGCTCCTAAAAGACACATGTGGTGCTGGACATGCAGGGGTCCAATGGGGTCCAAAGCAGAGGTGACTCTGAGAGGGTAAACATGACTCCAACCTCTACTCACCTTTGATGCCCGCAAGTGCACCTCAGCGAATGAGATCCTCAGGCAGTGATAAACCCATCGTGGCCAGGCAGTGAAGAACAGGGGGAGAAAAGAGGACAGTCCAGACCTGGAAGAGGACCTGGCATGGGCATTGCCCCACAGTGAGAGCCTGTGGAGAGCGAGCATCCTGCACACCTGGCGTCATCCAGCCAGGCAAACCCTGGGTGTCGTGTGGAGTGGGGCAGAGCAGCAGGCTAACGGTAGCACAATTCAGACCAGTGGCTGAACTCAACCCCCTGTCCCAGACTTTTGCCCCCAGCCAAGCAGATCCCTTTGGAAGAGAAATCTGTGGGCAGCAAAGACAATTCAAGTAAGCACATGTGCAAGGTTCTGAGATGAAGCCTTGACACCCCAGGTGCCTTGGGCACTTCTAGGCATCGCCCCTCTAGAATTAAAAGCTGAGACCTCCTGGTACATATCGTGTTCACCTCCCTGGTGTTGTGTTTGTGTGGTGGATGCTTTCATGCAGCTGGGACAGCAGTCTTGGGTGCAGACCACCCTGTTTGGCTCGTCTTCCTATTTGCCATCACCCTGAGGACTCAGTGACCTCCCCCCACTAGTCTGCCTCTTGGACTCCAGCCCTCCTTTCCGCCCCCCACCCCCAGTCAACTGGAGCCTATTGGTGCACGCAGCAGCCACCTGGACTTGTCCTTGTGGTGACCATACTTGCCTGCTCCCACAGCCCTGGCTGTTCTCTCTGTTGTCTTGGAGGAACCCTCAGGGCTTCCCCCTACCCCCGGACTGAGGGGTGCTGCATCTCAGAAAGTTGCTTTGGGCTCGGGGCCACAGTGTTCTGTCCCCGATGGTCCTGTATCTACAGAACAACACAATCTTCCCCTCTCTCCCCAGGTGTGGGGCTAGACAGGAGTCCTTTGGGAGGTCCATGGGGCACACCAAGAGCAGCTCCATTTCCCTTGCAGAGGCCTCACTGGTAACCACAGGAGCGAGGAGGAGGCAGCTCCGCTCTCCAAGCTCCCGGGGCACTGGAAGAAGGGGAGAGATTTTCACCCCACAGCCCCAAGACTTTGGAGGGTGTGGACACGGCTCCAGACAGGGTCCAGTTCCTTGCCTGGAACTGGAACAATCTGGAGGCACCCACAAGGGCCCGGCTCCCCTCATCAATTCTGCATCTTCCTGAAAATGTACTTTTAAACCCCTTAATTGCATTTCAGAGATAACCCTGGGAGCAAAGTGGCAGGAAGAGGAACCAGAGAGAGAGGTTGGTGGTCAGGCGCTTTGCTTTAAATCAATCAAACATCTGCGACTAATGCAGCTTTGGGCGGCTCCTCAGGAAGCATTAGCCCTATTAGTGGGGGCTGGCAGGAACACAAAATAAGATATTTATGGGCTGGGCACGTGTGCATTACCATGGGGACTGAGGGGCTGGGTAGGAGAAAAGCGCAGGTCAGCATGCCTGTTCACCTCACCTTGCTTCACCTGGGGGTCCATGCCAAGCTGGGGCACAGAGTGTCCCGGGTGTGCCCTTTCGGTGCCACACGTTCCCAGCACATGCCACACGGAGGCCAGGACTTGCTCTGCCCTCAGTGGGAAGCCAAAGGCAAGTCCCCATGCCTCTGGTCTCTGGGGCTGGGCGGAAAGGTGGTCAAGCCCGGGAGATGCTGAGTGAAGTCCTCCCTCGGGGCTCTGGGCAGTGACCTAAGCATAATGGGGAGAGCGGAAGTGTGACCCCCTTAGCGTCTCAGCCATCTTGTAAGGTGGGATTCCCCCAGTGAGACCAAAGACCCCGGGGCAACTGTCATCAGAGTGAGTGACAGGGAAAGAGAGGATACTGGGACCACAGGAAGAAAGGAGGAACAAATCCTGGAGGGAAGAGGGGAAGACACCCACATCACATGCGGGGCGGGGGTATGGAGGGAGGGCGTGGGGTGCAGCAGCGGGGGAGAAGCTGCCAGCAAAGGACAGCCTCATGAGAATGGTGGTAGGTTGCTGTAGAATTGGACAAGACTCTTCACAATCCATAGGTCGTTAACCACAGGTCTGTTAGGAGCAACTGCCTTGGGCTTCTTCTTGCTTTGGGAATAAGTCAAGAGGGAAAGGGAAAGAGAAAGTCATGATGGATGAAAGTCAGGGGAGGGAATGGGAGATTCGCGGAGATACAATGAAAATTTGGGGGATCTTGTGTGGCACCAAGGGGGAACCCCTGGGACACTGTGCCCCAGTTTGGCGTGGACCCCCAGGAGAGGCAAGGTGAGGTGAGCAGGCATGCTGACCTGTGCTATTCTCCCGGGAGTGGTGGGTTGGATGGAGCAAAACTGGGTCCTCTCCGTGGACCTGGGGGTTTCGATGAGCAATGGAGGATAACGGTCACGGTCCTCCCGCTGTTCATTGATTTGCTTGAGCGGGCCCAGTAATGTCTCCATTTTGAGACTTGCTGTTACTGTGTTTGGCATATTGACTATGTCACGGGTAGCTTGCCAGGCTCTGCCGTGGGGGCGAGATACTCTTGGTAGCTTGCCGGGCTTTCCGAGAGGGGCAGAGGAATCGAACTTGGGTCAGCCATGTTGGCTGTGTGCAAGGCAAATGCCCTACCGCTGTGCTATCGTCCAGTCAATTCTCTCCTTGTTTTCTGGATACTTGTGATGGACATCTGCATTACACCCTACTCTCAAATGCTGGCAAGAACCATTAGAAACTGTGGAGTCTCTGTAGGAAAAAAAATAAAATGCTTTCCTTTTAGGACTGTCGTCCTCAGGAAAGGCTTTCATGAACGTTTATGTACTATATTCATTAATGATTGTTGTGGAGTCAACCACTGGAATAGGTGGTTGCTTAAAACAACAAACATTTTGGTTACCATGGTGACCCTGTACCATAGGGCCTGATCAGTGTTACATAGCTATGCCTGAACATCCAACTCTCTGGCCTAGACAGTTGGCTTCAGCCTCCCTAATATTTCTTGGAAAGCCCCAAAAGAGAACACAATCATTGTAAATGTGTGAGACCTTGGATTTGATTTCTAGCACCAGAAGTAATCACTTTACTTAATCACTTAACTTCCTGTTAGTCGTCGATTTGCTAGAACGGGCACCAGTAACGTCTCCATTTGTCCCTGTCGCTTGCTAGTGTAGCCCAATGGCATCTGTTCGCTCTGGGAACATGAAGGGCCTCAAACCGATCGTTCATGATCTTCACGAAGAAGTCTGACCATCTGGTAGGTGGGCGGCCACGCAGTCTTTTGACATCCCGTGGAATCCAGTCAGTAACAGCTCTAGTCCAGCGGTCGTCTTTAAATCTCATTACGTGACCAGCCCATCTGATTTTTGACACCTTGGCAAATGAGACAGCGTCCCTGATTCTTGATCGTCGACGGATGTCGGAACTCCGGATTTTTTCTCTCATTTGAGTGAAACATGATATTCCAAGCATAGCTCTTTCTATTCTTCTTTGGGAGACCTGAATAGCGTTCTCATCCAGAAGTAAACAAACATTTTTTCGCTTAGCTCTGTTCGGGCTGGGCTCCGCTAGGCGGTTCTCATGTTGGGCACTCAGAAGTCAGCTGATTGAGTTTAAGGGAGTTTTAAGATAACCTCACTCATGTCAGCTGGGGCTCCTTGGTTCTCTTCCACATGCCACTGTGTATTAAGCCAGATGTTTCTAGAGGATTCTGCCTTCCAGAAGGTCGAGACTTGATGTACCTGAGCTTATCGGAACTCTGACTGCATCAGATCTGTTGATGTCTCATTAGTAAGGCCAAACCCAGTGTGTGTCAGGGGAACCTCCACAAGAGGGTGGGGAGGGTGCTTCTTGGGGTCATGTCTGTGATAATTCACCACAAACACTTGGCACAATCCTGGGCATGCAGAGAAAGGCCCAGAAATGTTAATGCAGTGGCAATTCACTCCTGTATGCAGGCACTAGCCTGCTCCTGGGCAGAATTGTGAAAAGAGCCTGAGAGCACTTGGGGGTCTGTCAGTGCCTGGCCTCCCCCAGCACTGCAGAGCCCATAAGGGATCCCAGTGCCAACTCAGACTTATGGAACCATTAGGGGGCAACCCCTGGGAAAGGTCTGTGGCTCTATCTTTCCTCTTGCCTGGTGTGGACAGGGTGAGTGGCATTCAGTCT
Source organism: Sorex fumeus (assembly GCF_029834395.1). Classification (NCBI taxonomy): domain Eukaryota; kingdom Metazoa; phylum Chordata; class Mammalia; order Eulipotyphla; family Soricidae; genus Sorex; species Sorex fumeus. The sequence goes on along the minus strand of NW_026606129.1, from coordinate 45,610,398 downwards.
ATACCAACAAGCGTAGCCTCACACTGCAACTCCCCAACACTCTCACTGGGCTCCCTGGGGGGACAGGATACAACGGGTCAGAGGTCCTGCCTCTCAGCTTCCTTGGAGAATAGAACTCAAGCTTTCATGCAGGGTTGGGCTATCCATCTGCTCCAGAGATGGTGGAAGGCCCAAGGTTGGCTCAAACCTGCACCCAAGGCACCAGCCATGCCCAGCCTCATCCATATAGGTGACCATCACTATTGGCACCTGGGCCAGTATTTGGATTAACTGGCCCAGATGTAGACCTGTAAGGGGAGGATAGTAGGCCTTCACAGTTCCCCCGACACACAGACACACATGCCCCGCACTCCTCCACTTGACCCTTGCCTCACTTACCCTGGTCTCTTGGGGTTTCTCTTGGAGTTTCTCTTAGGCACAGTCAATCTTCCTTCCACCATGAGTCTTCACACCTAATATACCTTCTCCCTTTATCTTCCCTTGGCTAATGCTTTCTCTACGTTGAGGCCTTTTTTCAAATGACCCATTCTTGGAGAGGTCTTTCCTGTCACCTGTGTCTCCCAGCCAATTCAGTCAGCTCTCCTGTCCAAAGCACCTTGGAATTCCCACTCAGGGCATTGGTCTCACCTTGTCACCAGGGGGTGTGTATGAACCTGCACACCCCTCTGTTCTCCCCACCCTCACAACTCTGAGAATTGGAGGGTCACTGCCTCTGCTTTGTCCCTTATGATAGCCAAATCTTGAGGGGACACCCAGAATCCAGCAGGCACTTAGATACATTAGATGAGTTCATTTATGAACAGCTAAGATGCGTGGGAAGCCAGATAGAAAAATCAATTCTCAATAAAAAATCATCCTATAGAGGGTTTCCATTAATATTCATGCTGAGCAGTTGGGAAACTCTAAGCTCTAAGGAGAAGACTGGATAGGATGAAGGGTGGAGTGGCTGTGGTGATACTGAGCCTCTTCTAGTCAACTTTTACAACCTACCCAGCACAGGACATCCTCAGGGATCTGTCAGCATTTTAGCTACAGTACAGAAAAAACTAGTAAGGCAACCTTAAAGTCTCTGTGGGAGAGGTCCCTCCTATGGAGATGGTGGCAGCTAACCCAGGCCCCAAAGGTGGAAGGAGAGACCTGTGGCCAGGCAGCTCAGAAGGTGGCCCCTCTGTGTACCTCCTTCAAGACCCTTCACACTCCGCAGCTCTTTCCCTTTTGTCCAATTAGGAGGACTCTGAATTGTCTTCTTGTTGCTCAGATGGTCCAGGAGGAAAAACAGAATCATTCCTGTTGTTCCGCCCATCACCCCACTCTCCACTCCTTCCTACTTTTATCTTCCTTATTTACTCCATCATCATTTACTGAGCTTCTTGGGCTTGGCATCCAGGTTCAACAAAAGGATGCATGGAGATTGCTTTTACTGGAATGCTCTAGAGGGGAGTTGCTCATAGCTGTGGGTGTGAGGGCTGGACCTTTCCGGAGATAACGCCTTTTTCACAGGAAGGTGGTGCTGGCTGCTGGTGTCTGTACCTGCACTGCACAGACTGTGCTCTGTGGTCTCTGGTACCACTGACAGCTTGTCCCTGAGAACTTCCACCTCCCCTTTCCCTACCCAGCTGCATACTAATAAGAATCACATGTCCAGTGTGGTCTGAGAAAAGCTGGTCTATACCCCATGGACTCCAATATGGTCTCATCTTGGTCTGGGGAGCCACAGAGAATCAAGTCCAGGAGGTCACACCCCAGTCACCCCACTAAGTCCCCAGTAGCCCCAGTCTGTCTTTGCTACCCTGAGATATCCCCCCAACACACACACACACACACACACACACACACACACACACACACACACCAGGAACCTATTTCTTTACTAGATAGGAAGTGTTTTGTTTCCTGGTCTTGGAATCCCACCCAGATTTTCCCTCTGGAATGAAGCTGTGTGCAGGTATAGTGGATACTATTCCTCAGCCAGACCTGGAATCCAGTCTAGAGCTTCTGAGTGGCCAAATCACTCTCACCGTTGGAAAGTGTTTCTTGACTGTCTTCTCTGTTCAGTCCCAAGAATCTGTGGGCCAAAGGCTCCCTGGGAATATTTGTGCATGAAGAAAAGCATGATACCCTTGACTTGATGGTGCTCACCTTCTGCAGGACCCACCGGGACCCTCTGAGGCCCAATCCACTAGCTGTTCAACAGCAGCTCCAATTTGTGGGATAACAGTGCCTTTTCCTTCTCTGGGCCACTGTTCCTTATCTGAAGGGCCAGAGGAAAAAGATGGCTGTCATGTGTTGTCTGTATTTAAGCTTGGACAATGTTTTTTCTCAGAGGCCTCTCTGCTACTCTAAGAGGTGAAACATTGTAGACAATGCCTGGTGTGGGTGGACAACAGTCCAGGTAAAGAAACTATCTAGAAATCTGACTCCAAGATGAAATTAGTCACCCTAAAGCAATTCACTTCTACCATTTTGTGGTTCAATGATTTCAAGGACTTCCAAGGCTCAATGATCCAAGGTCTGATTCTCCGCCAGTAACCCAGCTTGACTGAGCTCCTCAAGCTCTTTTTTCTTATTCCTCCTCCTGAATCCCAAGAGAAGCATTTCTAATGGCCCTTCCTCTCTTCTGAGCACTCTCTTTGGCGGCCCACTTCCAAACAGTCCTGCCTCGGGAGCCGCCCTAGATGACGGTGTTGACCTGGAAATATGAAGGTGAAAGGATGAGTGTGGGCAGCCAAGCAGGGCAGGTAAACACTCACAGGAGCATCTGGGTTGAGGGTGAGGCTGTCTGTAGGATCAGGACACAGGGATGCTTCCAGAGTCCCTGCCTGAAGTGATAGTGGCTGTCCCCATCCCTGCAGTGGACAGTGCTCTAAAGGGAGACTGGGTCACACTGGCCGTCCTAGGAGATGTTTTCCTTCCTACCCCCGCTTCTTTTATTGAATTATAGTGAAATACAACAGTCACAAAGTTGTTCATGATTGGGTTTCAGTCATACAATGTTCCAATACCTGTCCCTTCACTAGTGTACATTTCCCACTGCCAATGTCCCCAGTTTCCCTCCCCTCGGCCCACACCCCCAGTCTGCCTCTATGGCAGGCACTTTTCTTTTCTCTCTTTCTCTCACTTGGAGACTCCTATTTTTCATCTCCCACACAACATAAATCCCTGGATCCACTCAGCTTTCCCTGGGGTCATGAAAGCAGAAAACCACAATGAGATTCACTGCCAAAGGCCATGAAATCCTCTTGCCTTATTCAAGAGGCAAGAGTTTTGTTTATAAATAGAAGTCTATAAATTTGAATACTATACACATTTGGTTTATTTACATACTACATACATGCCTGGGGCATTTGTGTTGCTCTTCTACATATGCATAAGCCTTCCACCACCAGTGTAAGAGGAAGGAAATGTAACTCAATGTCCACAGGTGGAATTAGGAAGGGCCAAGTGGGAAGCGCCTTGATGGTACAAGACCAGGGTGCTGGAGGTAGAGGAAGGCCCTTGCTCCCCAAGGAGATGCTCAGGAGACCAACATGTCACCTTGGCAGATGCCAAGAGAGACAGTATCCACTTCCTCCATGGCCCTCGGGGGTCACTAAAGACCTTCTATTTCCTGCAGGGCCTGGGGACCCAGTTTCCTTGGAGCTTCCGGTTTTCAGAAGCAGGAAGTCTGGAATATTCTGTGAAATTTCCACATTTTTACTCTCATGTGTGGAGATCCCAAGAAGTCTCCCAAGGGGTGGGGGTGGGGGGCCCCCCAGTGATTCAGATCAGACGGAGGTTGAAGGTCCAAGGGAGGGCCTGAGGATGCTGCTAGTCAGGGGATTAGCCAGGAGAACGGGAGTGTAACCCCGGCGGGGGTGGGGGGTGGGGGGTGCGGTTGCAAGAGAGTGACAGCCAAGGGAGTGATCCAGAGCAAACCCTGGGGGACGCGCGCGTCCTCGGCTGCTGCCACTCCCGACACCGCCGCAGGATGACTTGCAGCTTTTGCTGGCAGAGCCGCCTCCCCGTTGGCCACTGGCAACAGCAAAGCAGCTCTCCCTGCTGCTACTGCTGCTGCTGCTCCTGCTGGCCTGCCCCAGGCTGCAGGACCTCAGCGAGGGGCTTCCATTGCCCACCGCAGCTCCCCTGGGCCTCTCCCCCAACCCCCACGGTCCAACAAAGGCCTGAGCCCTCTGGCCCAACAAGCTCCCTGTGGCCCCGCCTCCTCTCCCGTTACAAGGCTCTGCAGCCACTCCTGCCTCCGGGTCATTCCCAGCCGGGAGGCGAGAGGCGTAGGTTCCAGGCGGTGATGAGGGCTAATTGATGGGGAGTTTGTTGCTTCTGCACCAAAGGCCTTTGAGAAAGTCCCCAGACAGCACTAAAGGGGAATGATGACAACTACGATGAAATGGTTTCTAATTGCCCTAAATTGTGTCCTCGTGGAATCAGGGTAGCGGGGGAGGGCTCTTTTCATTATCTGTTTCATACTGAGGTAAGGCCAATAGACACCAGTGTAAATGTTGTAGGAGTGCCCTGTTACACCGGTGGTATACCCCACACCCACCACCAAAGCACCAGTGCCCCTTCACCCAAGACTCTTTCAGCACCCGCCACCCTCAGCTCTATGGTCAGCATCTAGGGGGTTGCTTTCAATGACACAGCATTTGTTCCCGGCTTTGAGGCGCATTCTCCTCCACTCCTGGGGGTGGTCCCATAGAACAGTCCCAGCAAGTGGGACTCACCCAACTGCTTCAGACCCAAGGAAAAGACCTCAGCACTGATCCCTCCCTTTAAGGATGGTGGGTGGGGAGTTGGGGAACTGTCTCTGATTTGCAAAGGTAAGGTAAAGGTAAAGGCCCTCCCTGTTGATCTGCTCAAGCGGGCCCAGTAAGGTCTCCACTGGAGACTTTGTTGTTACTGTGTTTGGCATATGGAATACTCTCTACTCTCGGTAGCTTGGCTCTCCGAATTTGCAAATGAGACCCGCAATTGAGGACACATTCCGGTTCCTTTCACTTCTCTCAACAGGAAGGTTTTCTGGGTTTTGAAATGTGGGATTTAAAAAGCCATCCCTCAGTTAAAAATCAGACTCAAGGATTCTGCTGCTCTTAAGAAAGCTTTGCTGGTCCCCAGAGGATTCCAAAGTGTGGATACAAATTAAAGTGTACTAACTTAAATATTGCAAAAGAAGGGGTCCAAGCCAACCCACTCCCCTTCCTGCCTTCCGCCATTATCCTGAGCCTGCAAACTTTTGACTTCCTGGTGAAGTTTATCTGGTACATTTTTTTTTCTCTTTTTTTGTAGGAGGACTGCTATTTATTCAGCCACTCATTAGCTGATTGAATTGTGCATGAACTCCACCTTACTTTTTTTTTCTTTTTCCATTTTTTATAATTTTATTTATTGAATCACCGTGAGAGCAGTTACAAAGTCTAAGTCTCAGTCATACAATGAAACACCCGTACCTTTACCAGTGCCCATTCTCCACCACCAAAAATCCCAGTATACCCCCATCCCACACCCTCCCCCCACCTGTGGGGCAGATGATTTCTACATTACTCTCTCTCTACTTTGATCACATTCACTATTTCGACACCAGACCCACCATTATTTAAGATTTTACCCCAACACTCAGATCTGCTGAAAAGGCAACAATAGACAATTTGCGTTCTATTGCTGGTTATGAATAACATCTGATGTCGTGTGGCTGCAGTAGGGCCATGTGGTTTTGAAATTCTGAAATTTTAACACTTAAATCTGGAGGGATTTCTGCCAAAAGCCACTGGGTTTAGAGATCTGCTCCTGAGTCTCTGGGATCATGGCCGTTGAGCAGCTTGATGAGGAGCCAGAGAGGCCGTTCGTGGGCGATGACTTGGGGTCTCATTGGGGTGGGGAAGACAGGCCTGGCTCCACCTCCCCCCCCATCCCGTGAGACCCAACAAGTTTCGTCACTGCGGGCCCAAGCCTGACTGTCCAATGGCCTCTGGAGGATGACAGCCACCAAGTCGCCAAGAGGGAGCAGGTGGAGGGACAGCACCCATTCCCCCCTGGGGTGGCCTGGCGACAGTAACCTACTGCGGGGTCCGGACACATTTCTGACAAAAGCCGCTGGGTTTCGAGATTTGTTTCTGAGTCTCTGGGATCAAGGCCATTGAGCAGCTTGATGAGGAGCCAGAGAGGCCATTTGTGGGCGATGACTTGGGGTCTCGTTAGGGTGGGGAGGACAGGCCCGGCTCCACCTCCCCCCCATCCCGTGAGACCCAACAAGTTTCGCCACTGCAGGCCCAAGCCTGACTGTCCAATGGCCTCTGGAGGATGACAGCCACCAAGTCGCCAAGAGGGAGCAGGCGGAGGGACAACACCCTTTCCTCCCTGGGGTGGCCCGGCGACAGTAACGTACTGTGGAGTCCGGATGCATTTCTGCCAAACACCACTGGGTTTTGAGATTTGTTTCTGAGTCTCTGGGATCATGGCTGTTAAGCAGCTTGATCAGGAGCTAGAGAGGCCATTCGTGGGCGATGACTTGGGGTCTCGTTGGGGTGGGGAGGACAAGCCCGGCTCCACCCTCATCCCGTGAGGCCCTGTGTGTCTCGTCACTGGGGGCCCAAATGTGACTCTCCAGTGGCCTCAGACGGATGGCGGCCACTGGGCCACCAGGGGGAATAGGCCAAGTCACGAAACCTATTCCCACCTGGGTTGGCCCAGCACCAGTAGCCTACTGCAGAGACCAGACGCATTTCTACCTAAAGCCACTGGGTTCTGAGATTCGTTTCTGAGTCTCTGGGATCATGTCCATTAAGCAGTTCAATCAGGAACCAAAGAGGCTTTGCCTCCAATTATATAGCTGAGCTGGAGGTGGTTTGTGGGTGTGTTTCCCACATACCTAACTTTTGGCCGTTTACTTTCTTGGCAAACTTTGCCCAAGTTTTTGGGGTCTGGCCAAAGGCACAGCAGCAATTTTGGGGTATCTGGAAGTCTGAAGGCGCCATGAGGCTGCTGATGCACTCGCCTCACAGGTACAGATTGACCTGCTGGCGGCACCAAAGCCCCTTGGTACATTTTTTTTAAACAAATTCTTCTTAAGACTCTTGCACAGAATTGTCATCCTCCTAAATAAAGAATTTTAATACAGAAGAGTGGATGATTTAAATGCCTGCTTTCCTTCTTATATGGCATCTTGTGGTAATGAACTTAATAAGATAAAAGTATCAACATTCTGCATTAAACTGTTTTGATCCAAACAGAAATCAACACCAGAACTTTAAACCTGAAAATCCATTTCAAAAAATCCATTCCAAAACATGGACATGAAAAGTTGGCAGCTGGACCGTGGTGTCCCTTCCCCAGCCCCTGCAATCATCCCTTCACCTCTCAACATCCCAATTTTCTATTTTTTTTTTTTTTGGCTTGGGGAGAGGGCTGGAGAAAATTACTCCCAAGCCGTGCTCAGTAGACCAGGGGATCACTCACAACGACTGGCCAATCGTCTGGGGAGGCAGGTCAATGCAAGGGGCTGCTTTAACCCTGCAGTGCTGGGGATGACCCAGGTCCTGCTGTGCTGGGGGTAGGGGGCTGCGCCCGCCATGATCAGGAGACCATGTGGTACCCAGAATCAAACTGGGGCCAGCTGCATGCATGTCTTGCCCCTTAAACCCTGCACGCTGTCCCTGGCCCTAAGCCCCAATTCTCTTTAGGCAAAATGAAAAGCCTCATGATGGCTTGAAGTGCAATGCCCTTGGCACAGCCACCTTTTTTCTGTGTATTTTGTATTTTCTGTGTATTTTCATGAAACATTCAGGGCCTTTCGAGCAGTCCGGTACCTATGTGAAAAAAAGAACACTGGTGATGGATATGGCAGAGACCAGCAAGCCTCAGAAGAGGACCACCCCTCAGACCAAGGGAACTGCACATGCCCACCCTTGTACAAGAGCAGCGCCTGGCTGGGGAGACAGCTCCGCCCACACCAGCCGTATTGTGAAGGTGGTGCTGAGACACAGCTTATAACAAGCCCAGGCACCCCCAGCATCTAAGTGCGCGCCCGCATCCTCAACTCCGCCCCAGCTGCTGTCTGTCTGCCCTCCACTAGGATGCAGAGACAGGAGCTGGGCCAACCCTGCCACAGAGCCCCAGTGGAACTGATGCCCATCTCCCAGGACCTGCATGCCAGCCCCGTATGTAGGCCACCCTTCTGGTCCCAGGAGGGATGACTCAGGCTCCCCCCGTCACAGCCTGATAAAGAAGTGGAGCCATTAAGAAATGGAACAAATTACCAAATGGGAGGCACAAGAGAAATCCAGGATTAAATTAGTTCATTATTCATAAATCATAAATGACTCTTCCTCTCCCTGATTCTTGTCTCTCTCCACACGCCTGCAGGAGTTGAAATAGTAACGGGCAGGGAAGAGGGGTTGGGGTGGGGTCCCCAGGAGGTGCAGGCTGTACAGCTGGGATTGGGCTGCCACCTGCCTGAGGCCTGACCTCTCATGTGTGTGTCACTTCAGAAGGAGCCTGTCACTCCATGGGTCAAAGTCACCCCTGAAGGCTACCTCATCTCTGAGGGGAGAGGCATGTCACCTCTGCAGATACTATTAACTCCTCAGCATACTTTCAGTCCCCTACCCCCAACCCCGATGACCATGGCTCCTGACTGGGTCCCTTAAGGCCTTTCTGCCCCAGCTGGAGACAGTCCCCACCCACCCAGGTCTCCTGGGGGCCACTCCACTGCTGGGAATGGAGCCATGAGGGAGAGTGACCATAGCCCTGGGCCTGACCTGGGAGACGGCCCTGAGCCCTGGGCCCTGGCTCTCTGCGCTCAGCCCAGGCTCCCCAGCAGGGACAGGTCCAGCCTCGGGGAAACCACGGAACTGACAGCGGCCTGGTGGTGACCGGATGGGGCTGCAGGAGCCAGGAGGACAAGCTCTCGGAGACAGGTGCCGCCCCCTGCTGGCCGCGGGAGGGAAGGGCGCCGCCACCCTGCGGCCAGTGTCAGGCGGTGATGGGGGAAGCTGCCCTGTCCGGTCTGTGTGGGCTGGTGGTTCAGTATCACCGCAGCGGCACCAGGCAGGACTCCCAGGCTAGGGGTCAGGGATGCCCCAAACAAGCAGCAGTGTTATTCTGGAACTGTGTGTGCAAGGGACTGTGCAAAGGTCAGCGGGCATCCTTCTCTGCACGCTCAAGGCCCCCCACTGTGTTTTAAAGGTGACAGGAGGCCAGAGAGAAGGGGAAAGGGAGGTGAAAGGAGGAACCAAACAGCTGGGACCCAGCCAGAAAGCCGTGGGCACGGATTCTTGCATAAGGCCGCGCGAGGGCCCGAGGCTCGAGGCTTGCTCTGTGCCAGCTGCACCCCAGGCCCCAGAATCCAGCTGTGCCCCTGCCCGTGTTCCTTCCACAGGGGAGGAAACTGAGGCCCGAGGAAGGGAGTAAACCTAGCACGTGGCAGAGGCAGTGCCTCTCCTGAGTGTCCAAGCCAGATTCCCCTCACAGTCCCTCTAGCCAAGCCCGGTCTCCAAACCCCCACCCCCCACCGCACCCCAGCCACAGGACCTCCCTGCAGCCAGGACAGACGTCTGCAGCGCCCTCACCGTCTTGCCTCACCGTGCCGCCCCTTGCTGACGTCGGAATTGGGAGGAAGGTCAGGTTTTTCCACAGCCTCCATATCCTGCTACTTCTTGTCCGTCTTGATTTCGGATCTGATGGCTTCCCACCCCCGCCTCTTGCCTAACTGTTCCCTGCGTGAAAATTCCTATCTTAGCCAAAAGGGCACGGTTCCGACTGAAGCCAGAAGTCAGACCTCCCTTCCCCAACAGGCTCCGGGGCGCCCGCTGCAGCTCACACACTCCGCCTGCTGCCCACAGGAGCCACAGGGCCCTGACCCAGCCCTGAAGCCAGCGCCCTGGGACCCCTCCAGCCCGCTGACTTGACACTGATTGCTACAGCTTTGCAAATAGTTGCCTTAGTTCCCTTCCTCTGAATGCATTATGAAGTTAAAAGGAGAGAGAGAGAGAGAGAGAGAGAGAGAGAGAGAGAGAGAGAGAGAGTGTCTCTTAAAAATCCCTCAGCTATCTTAATTAACATGCAGAATGCTTTTCTGGCAGTGCACAGGCTGTGATAAAACGGGAAGCTTCTTAACACAACATATATTTAATCTGTGGCATTCACTTCCCTATGAAATTCAATCAGATATTTTAAGAGAGTTAACAAGGGCTCTCAGATCGAACTGTGAATAAATGCAGGTGTGATAAATACACTCGAGCTCCCGAAGATGCTGTATCAAGTCACAAAGGTGTAGAGTGGGGTGGGCTTGAGGGACAAGCCTTCATTCTAACGCTGCACTTTATCAGAGGGGAAGGGTTTGCTGAGCAAGGCTGGGGCAGGCGAGTGACCCGGCGCCTGTGAGCTAGCAATGGAACTTGCTCATTTGTTCTGGGATTTTTTTTTCTTCCTTTTTCTGGGGGGTGGCACACCCAGCAGTGCTCAGGAGTTAATTCCTGGCTCTGCACTAAGGAATCACTTCTGGTGGTGCTCGGGGGTCCATGTAGAATGCCGGGATCCAACCCAGGATCTGCTGCATGCAAAGTGAATGCTCTACCAAGCCAGCCATTTGATTTTTTTTTTCTGGACACTCTAATTGGAGCCTGTGCTATATGTCAGTCCCCAGGATGAAGGGTGTGAGAAATAGTGCAGTTGGAGATATGATCCACCCCCCCCCCCCACAGATGTGTCCTAAAAGGGAAAGATGGACAGTGAACAGGAAAGCAAAAAAGGTCATTTTCAACAGTCAAGAAACAGTAGCTGGGAGGTATGGAGGTGAGGTGTTGATATCTGAAGGGAACATGAGGATGAGCCCTCCCCTCCATACTCTCCCCCTGTGTAGATGAGACACAGTCCCTTCAATGATGCCAAGGGTCCAGGTATGAGGGGTAATGTAAGAAGACCCATGAAGCCGGAACATGGGGAGCAGGGAGGTGCTGAAGAACCCATATTTGCTTGTATAAGTGAGCCAACTGGCTCTTTCCTCTTTCCAATTAAAATCAGGAAAGGTCCAGAGAGGTAGTACAGTGGACAAGGTGTTTGCCTTACACACAGCCAACCTGGGTTTGATCCCTACCACCAAATATGGTTTTCTATACGGGGCACCACTGGATGTAGCTTCAAATGAAAACAAATTGGGAATATTTTTGTGATGAATCGATGGGAAAATGATGGCTGATTTGCTTGCTGGAATAATGCAACACTCAACACAGGAAGAAAAATTAAGCTGTATCCCTCAGATTTCCTACAAATAACTTGAAAGATCCTGAGCCTCTCTGTGTGAGAACCTGAAGAAATAAGGGGCAAACAAGAAGAAGGGGGGTATCCATGTGTAGTTACAGTGGAAAAGGATGTCTTCTTCACATAGTTCCCGTGCCCCAAAACAACCTTCAGATGAATTTGTCAACATCAAAATTAAGGATTTTTGTTCAAAAAGAAAAAAAAACACGTTAGACAAAGCTAACAGCTGGGTGAAGACTTATAGAAGGTTTTTCACGGTCTAAAACCAAGAGATGAATATTTAGAATAAGGGTTGGCAAAGTCCTGCCCAAATCCAGCTGGTTGCCTATTTTTGTAAATAAAGTTTTATTGGAACACAGCCACATCCATTCATTTATGAATCTCTCTGGCTGAATTTGTGCCACATCAGCAGAATCCAGGATTTGTGACAGACTGTGCAGTCTTGAAAACCTGGTGTATTTAAAACCTTGCCCTTTATGGGAAAGGACTGTCGACCCCTGATCTACAACATATTGGGAAGGAGCAGGAAGCAGATCAGGGGAAATTTGCAAAGTTTATGAATAGAGAATTTACTGGAAAGGAAATGAACTGGCTAACTCCTTCAGCACAAGATGACTGATCAAGATTCCAAGAATGGGTATTAAAACATTATTGAGACTATGTTCTATTCAGAAGTACTGGAAAAACCAGAAAGGTCAGTAATACCCAGTGCCAAAAATGAGAGCCTTCAAGCTTTCTAGTTAGAAGTCAATTTGTAGAACGTTGCTCATATCTGCCCACTGTTTTTGCACCTCTGTGTTTCTGCCCTGTGCATCCTTCCATTTGGCCATTTCTAAGTAGTAGCCTTTATAATAAACCAGTACTAGCAAGTAATACGGGTTTGGAGTGATAGCACAGCGGGTAAGGTGTTTGTTTGCCTTGCACGAGGCCGACCCAGATTCTATTCCTCTGCCCCTCTCGAAGAGCCCGGCAAGCTACCTAGAGTATCCCGCCCGCACAGCAAAGCCTGGCAAGCTGCCCGTGGCATATTTGATATGCCAAAAAACAATAACAAGTCTCACAATGGAGACGTTACTGGTGCCTGCTCAAGAAAATCAATGAACAACAGGACGACAGTGCTACTAGCAAATAAAACACAATCCTGCACTCTGCAGGTCATTCTAACAAATGACGGACACCCCTGAGTTTGTCGTAAGTAGGTGAGGCTGTAGTGTGGCCTAGGTGTTTCACTAGATGTTACCATCTGAAGGGAGTCTCTTAGCATAAACACTTCTGTCTCTGAAATGAAAAAAAAATATTTTTTTTTTGGTGGGGGGAGGCCTTGGGTCACACCTGGCTGTGTTTAGGAACGACTCTTGGCCCCGGGCTCCAGAGTCATTCCAGTCAGTGCTTAGGTGCCAGACAGTGCCAAGGATGGAACCAGGGTCAGCCATATCTAAGGCGAAGGCCTTCACCCTCTGTTCTGTTTCCCCAGTCCTGGTATGTGAGATTCCTGATCATTTGTGACAGAATCAGATTATTGGGCATGCACTAGGCTGTAGACAATCTCGTGTCTGGGGGTGGAGAGGACAGTGTCTTTGAGGTCAGGGGAAAGATCATATGACACCTTAACACAAGCTCTTCACTCAGCTGTGGTTCTACACTGGAGGCTCCTATACTGGGGGAGTGCCCCCCATCAGCTTGGGGCAAAGTTTTGTTTTAAGAAGCAAGTTTAAGGCGGGGTGTATGTGTGTGGAGTGGGGTGGGTGGGGGGAAGTGAGGGTTTCTCAAGCAGTATTAGGTCACTCCCAGAAATCCTCTGCCTGGCTCTACTGCTAGCCAGTTCAATCCTTGGCTGGGGATGCTATGCTCCTTGGGCCCAGTAGTACTGGGGCCACAGCAAACAATGCGCAGAGTGCCACGTGCTACTAGTGACCCAAGTTGGGGCTGTCACATGCCTGACATGTGCTCCAGCTCTCTGATCTGTCTCCCTTGTCCACACTCAGATCATTTTTAAGAAGGGCCCTGGGAATGCTTCACTTCCAAGCACCCAGGGATGAGTGTGCTGACTCAGGAAAATGGTTCTTCATGGGGTACTCACAGCATCCAGTATATTCAGGAGAGCCAAGTCCCCCTAATTCCCTGAGATGGTACCGTTGTGGCAGAGTCTGTGACCAAGACAGGGAGAATAGCCCAGGAGATCAGCAAGGATTGTGGTCACTGTCACAGCAGGAGGGTAACATTCTGGGACACCAGTGCTGATAGATGCCCACCTTATTACCACCACCAGGCTCAGATCCACATACCAGCCTGCCCGGCTCTCCAGCCCAGAACCAAAGGAAGAAAAAATTTCCAGATTAACTTAAAACAAAGTTTGTCACCATCAAAGGGAAGGGGACTCTCCAAGACAATCATCCAGTTAAAAACTTGTTTGTGTGTGTTTGTGTGTGTGTGTGTGTGTGTGTGTGTGTGTATTGGTCAGGCCTGATGTGTGAACCCCACTTGGCCCACCAGTGGAATTCAGGAAAAAGTGTCCACACCAAGGGACACCATTAATGAGTTCATCCATCATGGTTATGCCATATTTCCAAGGTCAAGGACAATCCTGGTGGCTAAATGGAGCCTAATTGGAGACCTTCCTCCCAGGTCCTGGCTTTTCCTGACTCTCAAACACATACAGTGCTCACTTTTGACAAGTGTTCTTTATGGGTTCCTCTTCCTTCGGCAAAGGACCATGTTTGGTGATACAGGGACCAGCATTTGGAGCTCAGGGAATTGATTCATTTCCAGCAATGGCTGCCAGTGCTTGGGCTTGTCTGACCAAGAATGTTGCTTCTTCCAGGGCCCCTCTGGGGGCCAGCAGGCAGTCCTAGAAAAGTCCCTTAACATCCCTGGTCTCATCTGTGCAATGGGGATGATAAGAGAAACGCCTGGAAAACCAAACTGCTGCACTGCCTGGGATGTATCCGGGAAAGGGCCTGAGCAGCTGTTGCATATTGAACTGTGGATGATGAATAGCACATCTGTGCACGTACCCTCATGGGACCGCTGGGTGGAGCTCCACACACAGGACGCACACCTGCCAGGTAAACCCAGTAACAGAAATGACATCCTCAGGGTATCATCAGCCCCATCTCAGGTTCCCTCAGACAGCATGTCCCCCCACCCAAAGGCAGTTGCTCTGCCTTGCCCTTGCTTTGGCGTCTCTGCCTGGCCCCCATCTTGGGTGCCTGTCACGCCCTCCCTGTGTCTGAAGCTGCACTTAATTCACCTTCGTTGCTCCTCTGGGCTCCCACACAAGCAGAACCCTCCACTCATTGATCCTTGCTTTGGTGTGGGGACCTGGAGGTGGCTTAAAGTTCAAAGCAATCGCGAATAAAGCTTGGCATAAATATCCCTGACAAAGTCTATTTTTAATGGCAACATTTAATTTTGAGAGCATCATAAATCCACACGCAGCTGTAGAGAGTAATGAGAGACCTGGGGTTCCTCCAGCCAGAGTTTTCTCGGTGATGCATCTTGCAGAACCGGAGAAGCAAAATATGGGTGGTGGTGCAATCCGCAGAGCTTCCCCTTTGAAGTGTGCTTATGTATGCGTGGGTGTGGGTCTGTGGCCATAAATGTGTCCAGGTTGTCTGGAGTGCAAGACAACATTACCATGTGCCATGTGGTCACTGCCACGGACATGACACTGGCCTGTTCCCTCACTGTGTGAGCCAGTCAAAAGGGAGCAACAGGCTGATTGAGGATTTTCTTTTTCTTTTTTTTTTTTAATTGAGTATCTGAATTATAAAGTTACAGGGATATATATGATTGAGCTTCCGGCGTCCATTGTTCCAACACCAATCCTTTCACCAGTGCCCTCTACCTTCCACCAGTATCTACAGTTCCCCTCCCACCCACCCCAAGGTTGCCTCTGTGGCAGGCACTTTTCCCCTCCATCATTGTCCTAGTGTTACCTTCCCAAACTTTTCCCCCAACCCTTGCCCCAGTGCCAAGCTTCCCACTGAAGACCACTTCTCCTGCTCTTCATTTCTATTGCTGTTGAACATTTGACCATCGCCTTAGAGGTTTCTTTGTGTCTCACCTGGGAGAGAGATTATTCTGACTCTGCATCTCTCTGGCTGATTTCACTCAACATGATACACTCAGACTATATAAAGAAACTATGGCACATATACACAATGAAATACTACGCAGCCTTAAGAAAAGGCAAGGTCGTGCAATTTGTTGCAACATGGATGTGTCTGGAGAGTATCATGTTGACGGTGATTTTCTGAGGTGCTCTGAATGAGAACCATTCAGCAAAGTCACCCTGGGTTCTTGACCTTCAAAAACTGGAGAAAAGGTGTAGCCTGTTCAGCTGCTGAGTGCTGAGGTTATTTGTCATTTGGCAACAGGTGCCTAAGGCAGGTATCAGGCCCTTTTAACAATGCAGGCCTCTGGGGCCAGAGAGAAAGTACACCAGGGCACTTGCCTTGCATGGGGACTGAGCCGGGTTTGATTCTCAACATTAACTATGGTCCCCTGCTCAACCAGGAGTGACCTTTGAATGCTATTGAGTGTGTTCCCCCCCCGACCCCCCAAAAATGCAGTCTCTGAGCCTCACACAGACCTGGTGTACTGCACCCCTCTTCTACAGGTCTTGTTTCACAGCTCCTGGGGAGACCAGTCCAATGACCCCACAGGTTAACCAGTGCTCAGCTCATGCTTTTGCCTTAATTTCAATTTTTTAAAAGTCATTTTAATTTTATTTATTTATTTTTTGTTCCTTGGGTCACCCCTGGCAATATTCAGGAGTTACTCCTGGCTCTGCACTCAGGAATTACTCCTGGTGATGCTTGGGGGACCATATGGGATGCCAGATACTGAACCTAGGTTGGCCACATGCAAGGCCTGCGCCCTACCTGCTGTACTACAGCTCTGCCCCACCTTTATTTCAATTTTTATGTACATGTTAAGTACATCTAATCATATTGCACCAGCATGTCTGACTAGTTAAAGAACAAGACAAAATTAGTGTGGTAAAGAACAAACCAGGTATTTGCAAGGTTGAAAATCCAAGGCCAATGATCCATTACAGTGATCCACTACACCATCCACCATGCCTCATCACAGCAGTAACTGTATGAATATATCAATGTATCAGTATACCAAGGAAATGCATCAAAAGGGGGCTTACACAGAAGGAGAGACCGAAGAGCTAACTTTAAGGTGAAGAGAAGTTTCAAGTCAGCAGTGCTGAGTGTTGAAATTCTAATAATCTGTTTTAGGACACCCACAAGAAGAGCAAAAGTTTAAAATGAGGCGAGCGCAAATTTGATCCCCTTGAAAGGTAGGACCTGGGGCTGCCTCTCTGGCAGCAACTAGCAAAACAGAGACTTCATTACTCCAACCATGCAAGTCCCACAGAAATTTACCCCAAGCTTCAGGAAGTTTTTTTTTTTTCATTTTTGCTGGTGGGGTTTTTTTTTCTGTTTTGTTTTGTTTTCTAACCAGAGAGTGAGGGCAGGGCATCATCTTTTACTGGGAAAGCATCCAGGTCAGTTGCAGCAACACCCACTTTAGAATAATGAGCAGCACTCAGAAGCAAAGCAAGTATCTACTGAACAGCTTGCTGAGTGAGAACAGGAGTCAGAATGAGATTTATAGAAAAATTCTATTATGAAAATTAAAAACTGACACATCCAGTCCAACATAATTTCTGAAGCTGTAGCCATGTGAAAGGACATACCAGACACATTTGAGAAAGTGTCTGAGCACAGGTGAGGAGAAAAACATCAAGAAGTTTAAAGATGACTTAAATGAGGATAGCAAAAATTGGGGGGGGGGGGGATATAGGAAAATATGCTTATAACCATGGAATCTGGAAAGCTCTAAGGTGATGTGGTAGCATAGACTTTAACAGAAAGAACTAATCCATTTGTAAAATATCAAAACTTGCAGCCTTTTTTGCAATAAACACCAGAGAAGAAAAGAAAAAAATACAGATTGAAAAGAGATAATAGGGATGCTAGCTACTTAAAATGAATTTGCTGGAGAGACAGGAATGAGGGTAGGTGCTTGTTTTGCACTCAACTGACCAGGTTCAGTCCTGAGCACCCCATTTGATCCTCCAAGCCCACCAGGAGTGATTCCTGCATTCTATTCAATAGTGAGAGTTTGTCTTGCTCTGAATCCTCTCTAGCATTTTAGTGCTGTCAGTTGTTTGGATTGGGGGCATTCCAATAGGTGTGTGATGTTGTGCTGTACTCTTTTACTTTTGAGAGATGAATCTATAAGGTGTTTATTTCTAGGTTGGTGTGTTTTCCCTTTCGATGCTTTAACATTTTCACCCTGTTTAATTTTTGCATGCATTTTTCCCAATAAAACTGGTTATTACCATTGTTCTTCTATAGGAAGAGAATCTCCACTCCTTGCCCCTGACTTCTTTCAGGGTTTTATTTATTTACTTATTTGTAATTTAAAACTGTTATGCTTAAACGTAGGGTTTAAAAAATTTTTTGGTTTTTCTATGGACATTTACTCCATGTAATATTCTCAAAGCTTTCTGGTTCTATAAGTTTGTATTTCAGCTTAATTTTGAGACATTCTCATCCTTTGGTACTTACCTCTCTCTTTGCTATTCCGATACCTTTTGAAGTTGCCCTACTGTCTTGAATATTCTGCTCTGGTTTTTTTTTTTCCTCAGTGGTTTCTTTCTCTTTGCTTTTCAGTTTTTGAGGATCATGTTGAGGTACCCTCTAGCTTGTAGACCGGATATGACTTAGGATACCATCCACTAAGCAGTCCCTCAAACATTCTTTTGGTTTTTGCTTATTTGGACCACAATCTTCCTCCTGACTCTGCACTCAGGGGTCACTCTTGACAGTGTTCAGGATCATGTGGGATGTCAGGCATCAAACCTGGGCTGGCCACATACCCACATGTGCTTCACCTGCTGTACTATTGCTCCAGCCTCTTAAACATATTTCTATCAGTTTTACTTTGGGAACTGGGTTTTTTGGGGAAGGAAGGTTCCAAGGTGATGCTCAGGAACTCCCCAGGGGCCATCCCAGAAATTCTTGGTTAACCAAGTTAGTGGTTCAATGTGAGAGTATAAGGCCATACTTGGGGGTCTGTAGGGCTGCACCTAGAAATGCTCAGGGAGCCATGTGGTGTGGGGAATCATATGTCCTCTAACCCCTGTGCTATTTCTCCAGCCCTGCTTTTTGAACTCTTAACATTTTGCTGGTTCTTTTCTGTGATATTCATCTCTGCTTCATTCCCATCTGCGCTCTCATGCAGCCTACATTATTCCATTAGTATACTAATACTAGTTGTTTTGATATCCTGGACTAATTATTTTAACTTTCCTGCCATGTCTCGTTCTGATGCTCTCTCTCTCCCCACTTGCCTCTCTTTCCTCTTCTTTCCTCTCCTCTCTCTCTCCTTCCTCTCCCTCTCCCTCACCCCCCTTTTTCTTCTCTCTTCCTCTGCCTCCCCCATTTCTCTCTCATTAGCTGGGCAAGATGTACTGGAGAAGAGTGTTGTAAACCCACCTTTCATAAAGTTGCGGGGAAGGAAGGCAGTGATTAGCCCTATTATTAGGCCTTCAGTCAGCCTGGGCCTCTGGACTGTCTGAGTCACAAGAGTTTCTCGGATGTTTTTGTCCCTCCCTGAATGGGACAGAATGACTAAAGTGAGTGGGACTGGTCATTTCCTTTCCAAGTCGAATTGGCTGTGGCACTACTGCAGCTGGCAAAGCTCCTCAGAGCAAACCAAGTCCCCAGAGGGAAAGCCTTGTTAAGATCAGAATTCTGTGTAGGGGATAGAACACTTGCATCACATATGTTCAACTAAGACCTCCTGACATAAGGGACTCCATCATTATGCTCCACCTAGCCTGTCACCAGGAGGGAAATGCCTCTGCATTGTCAGGTGTAACCCATTAACAAGTACAGTCCATAAACAAATGGCTCAGCTCCAGAATCACTTAATGCCACCCCAATCGTGATTGTTCCCATAACCTCAAACCAATTGTTCTCCATGTTTCTAATCCAGCTTAACCATTAAATAGCTTATTTTGTTTCTGTAACTTGCTTTGCTCATCACAGCTCCTGTATTATCCACTGTATTATTGTCTGACGAGCATGTGATTTTTGCTTTTTAAAACTCACCCCTGACTTTTCTTGGGGCTGTGAGTTCTTTGGGATGCCAATCTGCTAGCAGTGGGATTTGGTGTGGGGGGTGGGGAGATGGGACGGGGTATGGGGAGGCTTTCAGGCATCTTTCAAAATATTCATTCCTTCTCTGCTTTCTGAATACTGGGCACATTTTTTCTGATATATTTATTGTAGACATCTGGTGGAGCTCCTGCAGCTAATAATTGTCCACCCTCACCTACTCTCCACCCTGTTTGATGGGCTCCCTGGAATTTTTAATAACATTGTCCACACTGTAGCTTCAGCAATTTTTCAATTATAGTTGGGATTTTCCCACCATGAACTGGGTCTTTCATAGCTTCCACCCATGAGTGAGACTAGGATGCCAAGACCCCCTGTTTCCACCTCTATCCCACCCTAATTTTGGATTTCCTTTACGGATCCAAGAAGTCTTTGATTTCCTTCTTTTTCACTGTTTGTCTGGAAAGGACAAGTTACCCCAAATTCTTATGCCAAATATGCTTTCATATAGAACTTCTGATACACAAGGGTTCTGAGATTGACTAAAAAGTTCCCCAGGCTGCTCTCCAGATTCCTATTGTTATGACACTTAGCTCTTGGAGGCTTTTCTTAAAGCTGATCCCTTCCCAACACTTCCATTTTGGAAAGGATGGAACTTCCCTCCCTTCTTTCTGAAAAGGGGACCCAGTAGACAGATACAATGAACATGGACAAATCTTTGTTCCTAGAATAGTTAATTTCAGTTTCCTTCTGGAACAATGAGGGCTAATGTGCTTGATCATGTGACTTGCAGGCAGCTGAGGGCTGGTGGGCATGAGGAGCTAGCCTCCAGGGCTCTGCTGTCTGGTCAGGAGCTTGGCTCCTTCTTTGCCAAGATGCAAGCAAGCAAAAGCAAGCATGTCTCACCTGCCAAAAGGAAAAGGCAACAACATTCAAGAGAGGGAAGACCTTTCCTCACAGTCTGCTGAAAAACAAGCAATATGGCAAACAGCAACCCCTGCAATGCATTACTGAGTTCTCTCAAACCGTTGCATCGGTTCCCAGTCCAAATCAACAAGAGTTTGAATCCTTACTTCACTTTTGTCAGCTATGTGGCCTGAGCTAGTTACTGTACTCCTTGCCCTTAACTTCTGCTTCCTAATCTATGAAATGAGCACAAAGACACTGTGCTCAAAACAGGCTCGCACCATTCTCCTGACTCTTCTCACCTTCCATGAGGTTGTCAACAGCACACACAAAACCCCACCAACCCCTACCACTTTCCTTAAATCTTTACGAACAAGCTGCCGGAGAGATAGTAGAACAGGTTGGGTGCTTGCCTTGCATGTGGTGACTCAATCACCAGCACCTCAAAAGGTCCCTTGAGCGCAGCCAGTTGTTGTCCTCACCCCCAAAATCTTGACAAACATTCTTCACCTTCATTTTACTTCCATCTTGGGGTCTAATACTCTTAAAAACCAGCATGGTTTGTGTGTATGTGTGTGTGCTTTATTCTTTTTTTTAAAAATTGAATAACTGTAAGATACACAATTATAAAATTGTTCATGATTGAGTCTGTCATACAATGTTCCAACACCCATCCCTTCACCAGTGCACATTTCCTGCCACTGATGCCCCCAAAACATTTCTTGTTCTTTACTTCTTGTCTAGTTGGCTTCAATCTTAACTACAGTTTATAGAAACGGATTTAAACTTTCATTAGAGGAAAGAGAGAAGCAAGCAGTGACAGATTTAAAGCGGAAACAAGATGCTGTATCTAGTACCTTTTACTTATAATTTTATAACTAATCATGCAAGGTTTTATTCAGGTGAGCCTGATGTAATCACAAAGGTGAGAGGAAGACAGGTGAGTTAGCAATCGGAGCTTGGAGCTAGGAGGACAGGACCAGGCTGACGAAAGCACTCAACTGGCTGAGGTGTATGTTGTGTGTCTTTGGCCCATGCTTGATCCCTGGAGCCATACAGTTCTCTAAGAACCAGTGGATGTTGCAAAACAAAAAGAGGACAGAACCAGAATTTGGGATGATGCACTTTCTACATCAGTCCCTTCTCTTTAGATAACCTACATTCCATTATCAGTGCCCACTGTGCTATTCTTTTTGTCAGTTGAATTTTATGTCCTTCTGTTGCAGATATAAATGAAATCATCTGCTATATGATTTTTTCCAATCTAACTTAATTTACTTCACATAATTCCCTTGAACCCCTTCTACTTTTATGTGCATGACAAAAATTAGTCTTTTAAATAGCCAGATAGTATTCCATTTATAAGTGTACCACATCTTCTTTTTCCTATAATGTGTTGATGGGAAGCTTGGTTGCTTCCATATTTTAGCTAGTGTAAATTGAACATGTCTACAAACATTGGTGTGATATTTTTGTGCTCCCTAGATAAAGTCACAATAGAGTATCACTGGATACTCTATTGCTAGTTTCTTAAGTAAGCTCATAGCATCTTCCAAAATGGTCAGATCTATTTACATTCCACCAACACCACACAAGAATTCTTTTGCCTCCATACCCTCTCCAACACGTGGTACTGCTGCTTTTGTTGTAAGTCTTTCTCACGGTTATTGCATTCTTTCTTTGCATTTCCCTGATGGTCATGATAATGAGCATTCTCTTCCCTATGCCCTTGAGTCATGAGCACATGCTCTGGGCAGCCGTGTTTACTCAGATCTCTTTCCCATTTTCTGATTACCTTGATTACTTAGTTGTTGAGCTGTATGAGATCATTATATGCTTTGATGTTAACCTTTTGAGGTGTGTGATATACAAATATCTTGTCCCATCCATTAGGCTGTCTTTTCAGTGTATTTGTGTGTGTGTGTATTTCTGTTCAAAAGTTTTGAAATTTAGTGTAACTCTAGTTGTTTCTCTTTACTTTCATTTCCTATGCCTTGGGATTGAAAACCTAGACATCTCTAACACTAATATCATGATCATGAAATATTTCACCCATCTTGTTATATATTTTGTGGTCCTGGATCCTATATAAAGGTCTTTAACCCTTTTTCAAAAAAATCAAAAATTTGGGAAGGGTTTGGGACACACCTGACAGTGATCAAGGTTGACGCCTGTGCTCAAGGATCACTCCTGGTGGGGCTCAGGAGACCATCTGGGGTGCCAGGGATTGAACCTGGGTCTGCAACATGCAAGGCATGCACCTTACTAGCTGTACTATCTCTCCAGTTCCCCTTTAACCCATTTTGAATTTATTTTTATGTATGGGGTTATAGAGTAGTTTACTTTTCACTCCTTCACTGTGCAGTTTTCCCAGCCCCAACATTGGAGAAACTCTCCTCTTGGAGCGACACACTTTGAAAACAGAAGATGGAGATACAGTCTGGGAATAAGCTGGAAAAGGGAGAAAACACATTCTCCCCTCCGGCTTCCAAAGGATTCATCCTTGCCAAGTCTTTGATTTTAGATGCATGGCTTCCAGAATGGCAAGACACTACTTTTGTTTGTTTGTTTTAAATTTATTTTAGCTGCAGTGATTTACAATTTTACAGTACTGTCTATGGTAGGATTTTATGCATACACTATTTCAACACCACACTCTCCACATTGTCTTTGCGTTGCTCCCCCCCCCCCCCCCACCATCATTGTTCCTTTTTACCATCCCCATCCCACTGTCCTCCATTAAACTCCACCCTATAAACCAGTTCTCAGCTTCTGCTGCTTTGAGCCATTTGTTGTTCCCTTGCAGTTGGTTTTCATGTTCCACATATGAGAGAGAGCATTCTGTGTCTGCGGCTGACTTTTTGCTCAGCATGATACCCTCCAGATCTGCCAACATAGCAGCAAATTGCATGATCTCATCTTTTCTGATAGCTGAGTTGTATTCCATTGTGCATATGCACCGTAGTTTCTTCATTGGGTCATCTGTTCTTGGATATTTGGCTTGTTTTGAGATTTTGGCTTTTGAGACCGATGCTAAAATGGACAGAGGCCTATAGTACAGGAGTAGGGCACTTACCTTGCTCATGGCCAACCCACATTTGATCTCTGTCGTCCCATGTGGTCCCCTGAGCAACACCAGGATTAATTCCTGAGTGCAGAGCCAAGAGAAACCCCTGAGCATTGTCATTTGTGGCCCAAAAATGAAACAAAAATAAAGTAAATGAAAAGAGGAGTGCAAATATCTTTTCTGGGTAGAATGCTTGACCATTCTATGGAATGATCATATGCCCATATAAATGGTCAATGGAATATATGCCCTCAAGTGGAATTTCTAGATCTTACAGAAATTCAACTCTTAGTTTTAAAAGAAGTTGCTAGATTGTTTTTTTGTTTTGTTTTGTTTTGCTTTATGGGTCATACCCCGCGATGCTCAGGGGTTACTCCTGGCTGATGCACTCAGGAATTACTCTTGGCGGTGCTCAGGGGACCATATGGGATGCTGGGAATCGAACCTGGGTCAGCCATGTTGGCTGCGTGCAAGGCAAACGTCCTACCTGCTGTGCTATCCCTCCAGTCCCTAGATTGTTTTTTATAAAGATTAAACAAACCAACATTCCCACCAGCAGTGGATGAGGGGCCCTTTTTCCTCACATCCATGCCAACACTGGTTATTTTTATTCCTTCTGATGTGTGTCAGCCTCACTGTTTCTGTTGTTTTGACCTCAAGGATGTGGGTTCTGGGTGTAACACAGCAGGAAGAGGCTGCTGAGACAGAGAAGAGGTGGATTGGGTGCCTTCAGCACAGTAACATGTCTGGGCACAGGAAGTGCTGATCATCTAGTAGGGACTCAGTCTTTGAAGAAGGAGTGAACCTGACAGACACTGGTGAACCAAAAGTCCCAAAGTTATAATCCCAGCCCCCAGATCCTCACGGCCTCTCCTCTGTGGACTTGCACCTTCCGTTCCACCAGGAAGACATGTGGAAAACATTTCAGAGGGCTGCTCTGTGAAGATAAAACATGCCCCTGGCACAGAAGGTCAGGCTGATCTGTGTGAGAAGATTCCTCAGGTCAAAGGACCAGGGGGTGGAGCCAAGAGCCTTTCCAGGGCCTCTGCTTGAATTAGGGTGACCGGTGAATCACAGGGTCTCAGGGCACAGCTCCCCTCAGCGGACTGAGCTGCTTGAAGATCGGAGGGTGGGGCTGAGGGGTGTAGCCACTCTGAACCTCACCCCTTCTCCCCCACTATACTAGAGGCCCAAGTAAAGGGCGCACTCAGTCAGACCGTGGGCAGTTTATTCACCCACATGTTAGGAAAGAGGAAAGCATCGAACCAAGAAAGACATTTTGGATGTGGCAAGAGGGGTGGAGACTCAATACTGCTATTGCAAACCACAACATCCGAAATGAGAGAACAAAAAGGAATGCCCTGCCACAGAGGCTGGGTGGGGTTGCTGGGGGGGATACTGGGATCACTGGTGGTAGAGAATGGGCACTGATGGAGGGATGAGTACTCGATCATTGTATGACTGAAATGCAAGCATGAAAGTTTGTAAGTATGTAACTATACTTCACAGTGATTCACTAATAAAAAAATTAATAAGAGGGGTGGAGAGGAGAACTGGGGTATGGGAGGGGTGAGGATGAGGGTGTTCAAATTTGTCCATAATATTGTTTCTGAAAAACAACAAATGTGATTATGGCAAAAGGCTAACTTTCATTGAATCTAGGAGTTATAGTATTCTCACATTTTTTTAAGAATAAGAAAATGGATGCTGTCTTCTACTGCTGTAGCACAGTGGGTAGGGTGTTCGCCTTACAAGCGGCCAACATGGCCGACCCGAGTTCGATTCCTCCGCCCCTCTCGGAGAGCCCGGCAAGCTACCGAAAGTATTCGATATGCCAGACACAGTAACAACAAAGTCTCCAATGGAGACGTTACTGGGCCCGCTCGAGCAAATCGATGATCAAGGGGAGGGCCTTTACCTTTACCTTTACCTTTAAGAAAATGGAAAAAATATTGCTCTCTGATATGTATTTAGAAAAGAATCTTCCCTCTCATGTTCCTATATATACTAATTTCCCATCCCTTACTCCTTTCCCCTCTCATCACTAAAATAATTTTCTCTGCATGCAGGATTTATATAATCACAGCAAGTAGTCTTAGTGCTTTTTAAAATTTCAGTGTTTCTTATCAAAGTAATTATTTCAACACATTGTTCATGTTAATTAACTTCCATTGAGATTTATTTTCATTGCCAGAAGAGGCTTTTAAGCTCCAAAAAGATCTTTTAGAAGTCAACAATATTAAAATATATGTTTACTATTGGAGTCTAGTTTAAAAAAATGTGTTCATGTTTTAAATTACCCTACCAACCATTAGTTTGACATAAACTCTTACGATTTTGTATTGTTCTCTCAGATAGCTTCTTTAAAATACAGGTGAAAGAATATGGTTTATACAAAATTCTGGTATTTTTTTTTACATTAAGAATTTTAAAGCAAATTATGCACCAGAAGCATTTTATTTTACCATGAAGGATCCCTTCTGAGCATAATAAGTTTAGTGGATACAAACTTTCATTTATTTTTTATTATTATTTCCCAGTTTTATTGAGGTATCATTGACAAAGAAAAACAGATTATTACATGGCGCTGGAGTGATAAGACATTGGCCTTGCATATGACCAGTCCAGTTTCAATCCCCAGCATCCTGTCTGGTACCCTAAGCGCTGGCAGGAGTAATTCCTGGGTACAAAGCTAGGACTAGCCCCTGAGCACTGCGGGAATGGCCCCGAAACAAATAAAAATAAACACAACTGGTTCAGACCTGCTCCTCCCCCAGGCATGTTCTCTCTTCACAGCTGTGTGATGAGGCAAACTTCTGGGTATGTGAATTTTTTACTCCAGCCATGTTTTTTTTTCTCGGGGAAGTTTCTTAGAATTAGAGTTACCAGGGAAAGGGCATACAAGTATTTAAGGTTCTCTGGAGCAGCTGCCAGACCGCTTTCTAGAGAAGTTGTAAGAATGTAATGTGGTCACCTGAGACTGTGCACCCCTTACTACTGTAATCTAGTTTTTAAAATGTGTTCATATTTTTAAAGTACCCTCCCAGTTGCCAGTTTGACATAAGCACTCCAGTCTTCTTGGCAAGGATTTAGGAAACTTGTTTTGTCGGCTTTATTTCTCTTTGCTCATTAGTGATCGTGAATGTTTTCCCCTGTCCTTGTACCTGGGCAGTGCTGGCCCATGTTCTCTTTGAAGACTGCACCATCTCTTTACCCAGGAATAAGCCCTGGGCTCTTAAGACAGCATCTCTGTCTCTGTCAACCCTTTATGAACCAGTGTACCATTCACTTTTGCTCTGGAGAGTTAGATCTTGACTGGGGTTCTCTGAATTTGCTTCACTCTCTAGATTTGGGTACAACAATTCAACCTGTGACCTCAGTTCTGTGATGGTTCCGAGAGATGTCATTGTTTTTTAGATTTTTCAGGATTTTCCTGCTTAAGGCTAGAAATGATGATTTCCAAGTTCTTTCCATATTCAAGCTGAAACGGAGAATTTATTGTTGCAATGGTATTTTTGTTTGTTGGTGTTGGTTTGGGGGCACAACCAGCAGTGCTCAGGGCTTATTCCTGGCTCTGCACTCAGGGATCTCTCCTGGTAGGGCTTTGAGGACCATATAAGATGCCAAGAGACCCAACCCACATCGGTTGCTTGCAAGGCAAGACCCCTGCCCATTGTACTATCTCTCTGGCCTATTGAAGTTTTTCAAGAACTTTAAAATCCTGAAGCCGATGTCCCTAATCCTTAGAGCACTTCAACTATTAAAGAAGTTGAATTTGTACTTGAAAGGCTCCTTACAAAGAAAAGCTACTAGTCCTGTGACTTGGAGTCTTTTAGAAAATGGCCTGCCCAAGTGATTTTCTAGATTTAATCCTCCCTTTCATGTTCACAATTTTCCATTTTAACCTAAGAAATATTTCTAAGCGGTGTCTGTTGGCTGCTGGGATGTGGCTGGTGAATGAGTCGTCCTTACCTTGGCAGGTCTTAGTCCACCCCCGTGGCCACGTCATCCTCAAGCACACTCCAGTTTCTTCCATTGGAAGCCACTGTGCTCGGTGCTTTGCTTTCTCTTTGTATTTTATGACTTTGCTGATAACATTTAACATGTGCAGATGAAAGCAAATGATTTCTGTGACAATTGCCTACCAGAGTGGCATGACATGGCTCTTTGGATTTTCACCAGCATCAATGAGTCAGCAGGCCAATTATTATTGTTATTATTTTAATTATTTTATTTGGAACAGGGCCTTTCTAACAGTGCTCTGGGATTCAGAAGCCAATCCTGTGAACCTCAGCTCCACAATTCAATGCTCTGTCCAGCCACATAGTGCTGCATGAGCTCAGGGGTGCCATCTCGGAGAGGTAGGGGTCAGTCTTGTGAGTTTTTGGCTTGACGTCATGCTTTCAGGACGAGTTGGACAAGCACAGGAAGCAAGGAAGGTCACTAGTTGGATTAGTCTGCATGACCAAGAGTCTGAGTATGTTGGGGGTACACTGCCTTTGGGTAAATGACCCCACCACCACTTCCCCAAGTCCTCCTATAATCCTGTCACATCCATGCCCCAAGGAGCAGGATGCTGCACTCTGTTACTCCAGGCTAGGAGAGTCCGGCATGTAAGACTCATTTTCTTTGCACACCTCCCCAAGGACCATCATACAAAGCTGGTCAGTCTGTGCACTAGACAACTCCACAAACTGCTCTTTGACTGGGTGATGTGGCTTGTGCCTTGCTCAGAGGAATCCTTCACACTTTTTTGTCTCGCCCTTTATCCTACCTGACTCCTCTGGTCATGTGACTCAATCAAGAGTTGATAAATCATGACCCAGAGAGAGGCTGCCTGGTTGTATAAAGTTGTGTTGGCACCCAGTCATACCCTCTCATGGATTTGCATATTGTCTGGGATGACTTCCACACTGAAATGACAGAATTGGATTCTTCTGGCAGAGATGGGGCAACCACAAAGAAATGTATTCTCTGGCCCTTCACAGGGAGACATGTGCTTCTGCTCTAAAAGGAAGGGACTCATTACCATAGTTCTTGCTTCGAGTCTTTAGAACCCCAGGCAGCAGTTCTCCAGGAAATGCCTGACCATAGGCTTCCCCTGCTGGGAACCAAGAGTTCTCCCAATGTGCCGGGGAGGCCAGAAGCACCTGAACTTGTTCTTCAATACTGATCTCATCCCATCTTGCAAAATCATTGACTTCTCAGACTGTCCCCACATGCGCAGAGCAGGGATAGAAAGGACTCAGGCTTAGCACCTTAACCCCCTTGTACTCCCCATCTACTTGGAGGCACCGGAAGGAATTCCTGATCATGGAGAGGTCAGCAGATAAACAAGTGGGGTGGCTGAGAGCCCCAGGGAAGGCTGGGTGTGGGGCCGGAATACTTCATTTCTTAGCCAAGAATGCATGTGACACATAGGACAACAAGTATAGGAAGCCCTGCCTTGTCCCAAAGGGCCCTAGGACACTGTCCCCAGTTCTCAGTCCTTCCAAAAAAGTTTTACTAGAAAGCAGAGCAGAGGTCACCACTAAAGTCAGAGAGATGCTTCGGTCATTGAGTTTCCAAATATGGTTTTACAAAGAGAGTGGTGGTGGAAAGAAGGAGGTGGCTGCCTGCTGAGGGGACCCCCAGGATGGGCATCTGCAACCCTAACATCCCACTCAGCCCGGCCTGCTGATGATCAATGGCAACACTCCAGAGGAGACAGCTCCCTGCTGCTGTGGCCCCTCTGCCAAGGGTTAGGGGTAGTGGTACCAACCCCATAAAAGGCTGGGCAGAGTATCTGACACCTAACCATGGAGTCCCTGGGAGTTCACTGCAGAAGTAGCACCCTGTGTAGCATAGAGAAGGTTCCAAATTCCTCTTTCCACACACAAAACACTAAGATACAAATGCGAAGTGGTATGTGTGGAAAGTGTGGTGTGTGAAGAGTGTGGTGTGTGTGAGGAGTGTGGGGTGTGTATATGTGTATGTGTGTGTGCTGTGAGGCCTGTGATGTGTGTGCAGTGCATTGTCATGTTGGGAGTGTGTTGTGTGTGTGTGTGTGGTGCATGGTGTGTGAAGTGTATGTAGTGATGTGTGTGGGGAGTGTGTTGTGTATGTATTGTGTTATATGTATGAAGAGGTGTGGAGTGTCATATGGTGTGAATGTGTGGTGTGGTGTGTGTGTGTGTGTGTGTGCGCGCGTGTGTGCGCGCGCATGTGTGTGACTCACTGAGGCCAGTCAGCAACTCTGGGGTGGAGCCCTGTCAGGAACCCAGCTGTGGACTCTCAACCCCGGCCTGCTGATGAGCACTGGCCTGACCCTTACCCTTCTCAGTTATGTTATCTAAAGGCTGAGGAGATACCAAGATGTCATCATGACCCATTTTTCGCACGAAATTTTAAAAGGTATGGAGTTACTCTGGTGGAAAAGTGATTACAGACTTTAAAATATTTTTCTCTCCTTGAGTAAGGGACATTGAAAAAGAAGGACTATTGATTATTTCTTCAATAAGGAAATATGATTCAAATGTAAATGGCTGAGGAACCTCCTGGACTCTGGACCTTGACACTCATCATCCAGAGGAGAAAGGAAAATATGATTCTGGAATGTTAAACCTGTACCCCCCAACCTTGCAGAGCCTGAAATGTTACCCTTTCACTATGAAAAACTGCCAAATCAATTTTTATTAAGCAAATTTAAGACATCAATTAATGGGGCCTGTTTTTCAAAACTGCTTCCATTTGTAGCAAACTGATATCTCCATTCAAGAAAGTGACTGTGTGATTGCATTGGAAAGTCGCATCCTGATACTTATGATGTTTCCCCTGTCGGCTGCAGTGAGAACAGGTAAGATTTTATGCAAATGAGGGTGGCACCAAGTCTCTCATGTCTGACAGGCCTGACTGTGAATGCAGCCGTGGTCTTGATACAGCCCCACTAACCTCTGCCACCTGAGGCTCAGCCGATACCTTTCTTCTAATCAAGAGAATCTGGCAGAGGCAGTGAAGACACTCACTTCTGTGATAACATGACATAAAATTATAGCTTCTTCTTACTAGCTGACTCTGTTGCCTCTTTAACCTATAAGCTGGATGAAGGAAGTGACCACTGGAGACAGAGAACAGAGAGTGATCTGGAACAGAGAGTGACCTTCAGCAATCAGCCAGCTAGAAATGGAAGCCTTAACCCATCAGGCTTCACAAAGCTGCCTCCCAATGACCAGGTGTGATTAGAAAGCAGATTCAACCTCACTGGACCTTTGAGACAAGCCCCCCGCCTTGACCAGCAGCACCCTGATTACAGCAGAGCCTCAAGCAGAAGCGCCAGCTACAACGGGTCTGGATTCTTGGCCTACAAGATTCTGAGATAATAAATGAGCTGGGGTTTAAGTCACTAGGAGCGGCAACTGGTTGCAATGACATTTTACATATATAAGACATGGTGACTGTGGGGAGAGGCCAATGCAGGGGAGCGGGTTCGAGTTGGAGGGGAGAAGGAAAGATGGAATGAAGTTTCTCAAACAGCAGTGCAGTTCTCAGAAAGTTTCTGCTAGGTCATTGGGGGAACAGCTGTACCCACATTGCCTATTTCCAGGAATTCTTATCAGACAGGGAAAACTGGCATCCAGTGCCCACCACCACGCTCAGTTCACTACCCACCATCCTGCATCCGTGCTCACCAACCTCATCCTGGGTTAGGATGTTTATGTATGATTTTCCCCACTATTGTTGGAGGACTCCTCAATTCTTCAAAATGAATTATTTTCTGGGAAAGAGAGGGGCAAAGGGAGAGAGAGAAAGAGAGAGAGAGAGAAAGAGAGAGAGAGTACTATAGTTAATGCACTTACACACTTACCTTGCACACAGCCAACTCAGGTTCAACCCCTATGTTCCACACTACCACCATGAGTGATACCTAAGCTCAGACTAGGAAGAAGCCCTGAGGACTGGTGGGTGTGGGCCCCCAAAAGAAAAAAAAACATTGAAGAGCAGGTTGGAACCACAGAGACAAGACCTGCTAAGGGAGGGGATGTGTTTTCCTCCAGCAAGGCTTTGTGAGCAAGGCTGAATGAGAGGTTGCTCAATCGGAATGTGACACCTGACTTAATGACAGGTGTCCCCAGAGCCCAAGATAAATGGATGATGAGGCAGTTGTCAGAGCAGCAAGACTATGAGTTGCAAACCCCACCTTCTCAACAATCCCTTATTAGAGTCAGCTTGTTATTTTCCAACTCCTTCTTTACCAGCACTGAAAGGTTGGAGGTGGAGAGAAAAATAAACAGGGAACATCAACTTTGAGGGATTTTTATGGGTTTTAGTGACCCACAAACCCATCAGAAACACAGAGGTTTGAGAGCATTTCCCTCTCCTGTTTCTTTTTGCTGACACCAGACTTGCTCACTGATCTTATTCTAAGGTTGGTGCCCTAGGGTTCTGAGTGATAGGCTATTGGGGTAGCTGAAATTTCTGGAATCTTCCTAATCTGAGCAGTGGGAAAACTGGCATCCAGTGCTCACCACCACGCTCAGTTCACTACCCACCATCCTGCATCCGTGCTCACCAACCTCATCCTGGGTTAGGACGTCTATGTATTAATTTCCCCACTATTCTTTCTCAAGAATTTATCCATTTTGCTTTTGTTGCCTTTACAGGACTTGGGTTATTTATTATAATGGTCCTGCATGGTTCCAAGCATGACTATGAGAAAGATAATTCTAGAGAGGGCAGAAGCTTTAGGGACATGGGATAAAGGGCATATTGGAAGCTTCTGGAACCACCCGTGGGAAGGGTAAATAAGGCCTGGGTGGCCAGCAGAAGCTAAAGATAGAAAAGACTTAAAAGGAAGCTCCTCTAGAGAGAGGAGGCCCAAATGGCTGCTTCCAGACGGAGAGTGACTGCAAACTATATTTAGTTCTCATCTCAGCTAGTTTGGTGCCTCGTTCTCCAAAGACAGAGAAAAACACCATCCTGCTCACACTGCACTGGCTGATTCTTGTCTACATTATTACAGCAAAGTAAAATTTCCGTGGGTTGTTAGATGTGGTCTCAGGAAGCTTATGGTAAGAACAAAAATGGGACAAATGTGTCTCCCAGCAAGACCAGCCACTGCTTAGTCAAGTCTCAAGCTTATGAGAGAAACACTAGCCAACAATGATCTCCATGTTCGTTCCTGGAGTTCCACTTCAAGACAGCTAAGGAAGTTCCTCCTGCCAGATAGCAACCATAAATTGGGCAACACCAAGGAAAGACAACCTACAGGCATCAGGAACCAGAGGGGGAAAAAAGTCAGATTCTGCAAGGCACTAGACATTTGAGACACAGAACAGCAACACCAGAGCTCTTAGTTCGCAGGAAGGTTCTGTGCTGTGAGCCATGATGTAGGTAGGTGAGAAGAACTACTAGAAAACCTGCTGTGAGTAAAATTCCAGATAAGCAGACCCCCAGCAAGGGTCCAGCAGAGTCCTAGAAAGGAAAGCCAGAGAGGGAGTCTCAGAATCTGTGTAAAATAGATGTCCAAATTTCTGGCAGTTTTATATGGGTCAGATGCAGCTAAGGATGGAAATGAAATGCCAGCTACCATGAGATAACATTTGCCATTTTTTGAGTCCAACCAAGCTGACTGCTGCTAAACAAAAAGCCAATACCCCTATGCTAAATGGATTGGGCTGGGGAAGGTGTCTGTTACAAGTGCAGATGCTCTGGGTCAGGAGCTAGCTCAAAGGCCTACTATACATGCTTTGCATGCAGGAGGCCCTGGCTAGTTCCAGCACTGCATGGTCACCTGAACAACTCAGGGAGTATAGCCCTACCACCCCCACCCCAGATTCCTAAGTCCCATCCATACACCTGCTCAATCAGAATCTCCCAGGGGTCTTGCCTCAACTCTGCATTTGCAAAGCAGCCTAAAAAACACAGGTGCACTGTGTTTGAGGCCCTCTGCTCTGGGCTGGTGCAGAGTGCACATCTCATGCTCAGACGCCTCCTGAAGCAGCCCTCAGGCCTCGGGTCTTTGTCTTTTGCCATGAAGCCTATGCCTGCTGCCTATGTCTTTGGTGCTCAGATGACACACAGATGCTTCCCTCCTCAGGATCTTCACTGGAAACCTGGATATGAAAGGGGCTAGAGAGAGGACACAGCTGTTCCACAGAGATCTCCTGCAGGTCACACCGAAAGACCTTCCTCCTCAACTATCTTTGACTCTCCATATCCCTAGCCCATCATCCTTCCCACCTCCACCCCGTCCACACCCCACTGGGAACAGTGCAAGTCATGAACAGATAACACAATACAGACGTGGATTTTCACAAACCAGCAGAAACAATGCAAGGCAATGAGCACAGGAAGGCAAAGTATCATTCATTCCTAGCTGGCATCTTGGTCTCAACATTTGTTTCCCCTGCTGCCATTTCCAATTATAGAAACCTACTGATCGAAAGCTGGGCCCCAGGTCATAATGAGCATACAGACATAGCAGTGTTGTGATATAGCCATATCCCCACCTTGGTCATTGTCATGAATGTGTCTGATTTTACCAGGAGAAATTGCATCTAGTCATGTCTGCTTTTTCTACCTGTTAGCGAAACAGATTTAGACCTCAGTCGTTGTAGGCTCAATCCAGGGACTGTCTCTCAAAATGTATGAAATTTTTACTAAAGAAAATTTAGGAATGTGTTATTCTACAATTTCAATTAATTTCAACAAAACTGTCAAGATCTAAGTTAATACACATGAAAGGATTAAAATGTCTGCTAGAGGGGCTGGAATGATAGCACAGCGGGTAGGGTGTTTGCCTTGCATGTGGCCGACCTGGGTTCAATTCCTAGCATCCCATATGGTCCCCTGAGCACCGCCAGGAGCAATTCCTGAGTGCAGAGCCAGGAGTAACACCTGTGCATTGCCGGTGTGACCCAAAAAGCAAAAAAATAAAATAAATAAAATGAATAAAAAAAATAAAATGTCTGCTAGCGTAAAATTATCTGTGTCATTTAGAAAATAACTCAATAAGAGTGTTTTTCCGATTTTAAATAAAGATGCTAAACTAAGTTACCTATTACTAGAAAGTAGACAAGTTCTAACCAATTCTTAAAACTTTTTTCTAAGGAAAGTTTTTAGAGGAAAAAATAGATATGGTGGTGAATAAATAATGGAGACATATAGGTAGAGTTTAGTAGATAGAAAGAAATGTGCATCAATTCAGGTGTCCCTTTTACCAATCTTAAGCACAAGGGAACAAATGAATAAGGTGTTGTTACACTGGGACCATATTTCCATCTTGAAACAGATTCAGACTAGCAGTTTGGAGTTCAAGTTTCCTTAATTCAATTACAGATTAATAGCCACCCATACTCTGAACACCTGCCCCTCTGCTCCCAATCCAACTCTCCTAGCCACACAGATTAGAGAGCCTCTAAGATAATTCTCCTACCTGTTCTGTACTGAGATGCTTATCTATGTATTTTCTTTTTTTCAATTAAAACATGAGCGAATGCACATGTCTTTTCCCCCTATGTTTTCAGATAAATTCCAGCCATAATTCCAACCACAGATATAGCTGGATCCTGATTTGACCACATTTTAGCCCTTGTATGAATCATTATTCTTTTACTCAACAAAATGATTCATTAATATCATGGGATAGACAATCCACCTTAATTTTTAAAAATAATTGTCTCAAAATAAGCTTAAGCTGGTTTTGTTCAAATGAATCCTTTAAGTTTCAAGTGAGTTCTTTTAAATTTCCTAATCTTCAAGTATTGCCAAGTCCAATTGTTAGAAAAAATTGGATTATTTGTCTTGTGGAGTTTCTCACCTTCTTGAGCTAGCATGCTGTCTACCATATACCTCATGTTTTTTTCACAAAATGATTTATTATTTCACTAGAAGAGACAAATTCACCAGAGGTGATTTTTTTTTTCCTTTTTAAACCCTATTATCTTGATATTTAGCTGTGATTCTGATGTGAATACCTTTCCAGGCTAAAGGAATATAAAAAGAAATCAGAGTTCATTTTCCTAGCAAAAATTTTTTTAACCAGGGGCTGGAGCAATAGCACAGTGGGTAGGGCGTTTGCCTTGCACGCGGCCGACCCGGGTTCAATTCCCAGCATCCCATATAGTCCCCTGAGCACCGCCAGGAGTGATTCCTGAGTGCAAAGCCAGGAATAACCCCTGAGCATCGCCAGGTGTGACCCAAAAAAGCAAAAAAAAAAAAAAAAAAAATTAACCATTTGCCACTGCCCCCAAATTGACAATTTTACAATTTTAAAAATGAGTTAAAACCCCAATAACTCTCATTTAAACTATCAATGTGACTTCATAATCTTTACACAAATCATGTTTCAACTCACTATTCATTTTGGAGAAGTGAGGGTTAGGAATAGGCTCCCAATCAACATATAGAGGATTAAGAGGTCTTTCCTGGCAGGAAGTTGCAAACTGGTCAGTCTCATGCTCAGACCTTGGCAGGGTGATCCTGCTGGGGCCCAGCACTGCTGGATGTCATGAGGGCCACCCTGGGAGAAGCTTGAGAGACCCAAGCATGTAAGGCTGCTCCAGCTCTTCAAGCTGTCTCTCTCCTCAGCCCACTATTCTCTTGATACTCATCTTGCTCCACCTTTGCCAATGGGCACCCCTTCAAGTTAGTTCCTGGCTCATTCTATCATTATCTTACTCTGATTGCTTCTCTGCTTTCAGATGCAAGATGTTCCAGACTTCTTTTGCCATTGCTCTGCTCCTTTCTTGGGACAGTCCCTAACAGAGTGTTAGGATGGGTCCCACATGTGGGTTAAGATTGCTTTTCAGTGGAACAAACTATAAGACATGTATATTTCATCAACAGAAAAGGAAATCACTATTTTGCTAATTAAAATATAATTAATTATAATAATTTAAAATAATTAAAATATACACTGACAGGATTTGTTCTCTTTTTCACTTGATTTTATTCTTTCATCTCTTATCTCTTGTGCTGAAAATCTTAACTCTCAATTCCAGTGACATAAGTAAATATATTTTTTGCCATAGATAAAGACACATTTTCAAAATGACAACACCAATATCAAATCTGAAAATAAAAATACTTTATGTAATTTAATATTTTTTGTGATCTTTCTAAGTCTCTGGACTACATCACATTAGGTTAGTGCCAAAAAATGCTAGGCTTTAAGTCACTTGAAGGAATTTGATGTTAAATTTTAGTTTGAAGGGTTTTTTAACAGAAAACATTAAGAGTCCCAGAATGAATAAAGAAAAAGCAAACTATCCGAACTATAAGCCTTCCCTGACAGCTCTCGACCATTACCACCAAAGAATTGATTTATAAGTTATTGGCATAACAAATCCTTTCAACTGCATTAAAAAAAAAAGACAAACCACACCTTTGTCTTTGGTATCTGCCCCTCTAATACAGCAGGCAGCTCTCTCTACATTCTAGTTTCTACTTTTGCTTCTTCTCTGGACATTACTGCAGAAAATTCAGAGGAACTGCTCTCATTCTTTTAGAGCTGTGTGGAATTCCACTGGATGGATGTAGCAGAGTTTCTTCCATCAATCTCCTGTCCAAGGAGACTCTGGTGGATACTTATCATTAGCTCTTATAAACTGGGCTACAAAGACCTCAGTGCATACACCACTTCATAATCTTGTCAGTCATCTCAGATTCTTAGAAATAAGACTGTCAGGTTGAAGCACAAAGTCATATGTAACTTGGCTAGTTATTAACATCCACAGTAATTTGCAATTTTCAGGAAACCTGTTTCCCTGCTGTTTCACTAATGGAGTATACTGTATAAGTTAGCTTCTCCCTAATCTGACAGGTAAGAAATCATATTTTGGTGACTTTAATTTGCCTTTCTCTTACTATGCATATCCTCATGTTTAAAGTCACTTGCATTTTATTTTCTGGGAACTGTCTGTTCATCATTTGAGGTTTTTCTCAAAGTTTAGGAATTCTTCACAATTAGGTTATATATTACCTTCTGATAAATACATTCCCATCCCCAATTCTACTATTTATTTCATTCTTTTTTTATCATGGAAAAATAATCTACATTTTCAGGTAGACATACAAACTTTTCCTTTTATGGTTTCTGAACTTTCAGTCATAAAAATGTTGAAAAGATTACTAAGAAACTGACCTACGTTTTCTTCTAGTTATTTAGTTTTCATTTTTGTAATTGGGCCTTGGATTCAATTGGATATGTAACCTTGTATATAGGATGAATGATGAATTAAGCTTATTTTGTTTTCTGTATGGTTAATAATTTTGTCTCCAAACCATTTTTAAGGTCTTTTTCCATCAGTAAGAGTCTTCCTTTATTATATATTAAATTCCTGGGCTTTTCCTATAATGTTTATTTTACATATCTGGTAGGTCTATATCTCCTTCCCACTGTACTGTCTAGGGTGCTAGCTACTACAATTCATTCTTTCTAATGACTTCATGTTGAGGGGGAAAAAGCTTCTTGTTCTATTATATTTAGTATGCCCTTTAAATAAAAACATACACATATTGCAAAAATATTTGATTCATAATAATTCAAAACCAGGCAAGCCTGTTTTGAAAACTAGTTATAAAAGAAAACATATTAAGGATAGACACAGGTAAAACCATATATGGAAGTTACAACACCACAAAGCAGCCTTCTCTCAAAATGCCAACAATCTTAAGAGTCAAACTGACTGGATTCATAGTCTATAACAATGCAACAACACTGGGCCATATTAAGATGCCAGAAAATATACATCAACTCTCATGTGATTATCACAGTAAAATTTATCTTTAAAGTAAAGTTCAAATACACTATTATAATTTAGCAAAGATCAAGTGCTGTAACAGATTTTATTTTTAAGAACACTCATCATTCATGGGATATTCAAGAATTCAAGGATTTTGACCTTTCTGCTGGCTCAATTTCCACAAAATTTCATACTCCACACTCCAAGGTAAAAGTTCACCTTAAAAATGTTATTAGCATATTTTTAAAATAAAGCAAAATCAGTAAGTAGAAAACAAAAGTTCCACTTGACACAGGTAATCTTTTTTTTTTTTCCTGTCTCATTTAGTGCATCTGTGGCCATAAACCCGCCATTCACTGGAGAATATATAATATCCCTGCAAGAACTGGGACTATGTTCCCTGTGGAGAAAACCTCCTAATCAAGTGAAAACTCGCTCAACTAGCAAAGGATAATTCAGAAGGACTGGAGAATAGTCAAACACGTATTGCCCTAATTACCTTCCCTCTTGTAAGTTTGAATTTAGCCATTCAAGAAGACATTTTAATGTAAAAATCAAGGCCTACTTTTGTTTGTAGGCTTAAGAAATCTGACAAATGACAAATCTCATATTACTTTCTTGTAATTACTGCATTAACCTAACAAGGGAGTTCACTGAAAAGATTTTTGTTCTATTTTCATATATTCTCCTTATTCTTATAGTAGTGATAGTGCTAAAAATAGAACATACAGTCTTTCTGGAAGCTAATCAATAGTGATACACTTTATAATTCCTAATCCTACAAATTTCCTAATTAACCACTTTAAAAATGCAACAGTCAAAACCATTAAACCACTATTTGTTCTAGTTCAGGGTTCTTATTTATATAAACATATTTCTCTTAGGCAAGCAACATTAGTAAAACTTAAGGCAAAGATGTCTTTTGGTGATAACAATAATCTTATTCAGTTTTCTCTTGTAATGGGCCTACTCCAGCAGCCAGTTATCTTATAGAGTTTTTCCCACAGGTTTAAGAAAGTTTCCCTCATTTTATAAAAGCAAGAAAGTGCCACAATTTACAGTAGTTACTGTTACATAGTTCAATCAACTTTTCAGAAATCTTGTAATATAGCTTCAAGTATGTATTTTATTAAGTCAATACAAACCCTTTCAAAAGAAAACAATAAATCCAAAAGCTTGTTCATTCCTGGTGCTGTGGGATATAAAAGCACCCCTATTTTTGTATAAATACAAAATAAATTTGAGTGGTACAAATATAGCCCATATTTAGCACCCATCTGCAAGTTAGATACTGATGAAGACAGAGGATGTGAACTCCTGGAAGGTAACAATCTTGATATTACCTTTGGGAAAATATGTACCTTTTGCTACATCCTGTCTGGCTCATGGGAAAATAACAGTATTAATGAGGTGGGGGGTGTAAAGACTTTTCAGTACTTGAATCATTTAAATATTTGTGTCATGTGTCCCTGAAAATGCAGAATTATGCCATACATTGTAGATTTCAGTTATGTTGTTGCAGATGTCAGGATGAATCACATTTAAAGTGTTAAATATGGTTTTGAAGCCTTAAATCAAGAAGATAAGAAAATCAGAAAAAGTACGGCTAGTGATCAACTCCCATTTTTTTTTCACTAAAATGTAATTACTCCATTTCAAAAATGAAGTGAAATATTCTAAAATGACAATTTTTACATAAAACACTGAGTTTTGATTTCCTATACCAGTTATTAAACATGGTAAATACAAGCGAAGAAAATAAAGTGCACCTTTACATTATATAAAACAGATCCAGAAATTACTTTAAAAATTGGCAATATAAAAAGTGCCTGACATAGCAAAGTTAGAGATGAAAAATTTCAATTGAAAAATTACAGTTTTTCAGTATAACAGAAGGACAAATAACCTTTTATTAAAGCTATTAGATTTGGAGACTCTTGTATATTTTGATTTTGTATAGGAGAAAGGAAACCCAGTCCTCTAGAAGGCACTAACTGGTTTAAAAGTGCAAGCGACTTCATAAAGAAAACAAGTGCAAAGAACAGTCAAGAAGATTGCCTGCTTCTTTCATTGTGTTCCATGCTCTTCATTGTGACTGTGAATGATTGCTGAGGAACTGCATCGGTCAGCAGGTTTTCCCACATCATCTTCAATGTGCTCAGTCCACAGTGTCACAGATCTCCTTTACTTTCTGGTTAAAGTCTTCTGGTTGATCTGCATACACATAATGCCCTGCACCAAGAATAGCCTGAAAAAGAAAAGCAGCCAGATGATTGGCAAATTGCTTTCAATATGACACATGACATAAAAAAGACATTTCACAATGAAAATGAGGATAACTATCATTAAATAAAATATGAAAGAATACAGAACAATGATCTTCAGTAAGTATTATAAATTTTTATCAAATGAAAGTATCTAAATATAAACAAAAAAGTCTATTGAAACATACAATGTGTATATGTGTGAGATGCAAACTGAACTGAATCTAGGTCTTATGCTTGCAAGTGGACCTTATTAAACTTTACTAAGCAGGGTTCAGGAAATGGCTCAAATTGCTCAAAGATGCAAGGTATGCTCTAGGTCCCACGTTTGATCCCTGGTACTACCTCCCACGTTCTCACCTCCTGCAGCAAGACCACTGGGCATAGTCCTGGTGGCCCCCAAGCAGCACTCCACTGCTAACAGCACTGAACTGCCAGGCCTAAACAATATTGCTGGACTTGGTATTATTAGGAGTGGTCCCTGAGACATCCTTATACTGCTGGGGAGGCAAAAATAAAATACATTTTAATATCCAAACGCTTTTTAAATTTAACCACTAATGTTAGGGCCATGGAAGAAGTGAGAACGTGATGCCTTATGAGACAGAAGTTTGCCTGAAGGTTACTAGGGACCTACCTATCCATCTTTCAGTGTCTGCCACTTAGGAATTGTTGTGACCTGAGGGACAGGCAAGACATCTGAAAAAGGAGATTCAATGCCTGCATGGGAAGGTATGTGATGGGAAACCCTCCCGTAGACCTTTGAGTCTGCAGGTATAATTCAGATGGGAATGCACAGGGATGACCTGAGACCTCTCTGAAGACAAAAATAATACAACACACTTAACCTACAACTCAAAAGCACAGATAAACCACACTTACTATGGTCTTCACATATGAATGTGGTCTCAGTGACTGGATGCTGGTGCCAGAGTTACCATCTATGCAGGACCGGGCGCCATAGATGACTGAAACTGGAATGTCAGGGTGCATTTTACCAATTCGCTGGAGCATTGGCCGTTTTGCCCATCCATAAGGAATAGTCATGTTTTTGAATGCTGTCTCACCACTTAAATATAAGGGAGAAAGTAACATATATGACTCCTGGGGAGGAAAATGCATTCCTTTCCACATTTATCATTTTGACTCATACTTTAACTTTCCCCCATTTAAGACAAACTCAGCCAAGAAAATCATTTGCTACAAAGTGAAAACATCACCCCACAGAAGAGACCACTTCTGTCAATTGAACAAGGCTGCTCTAAACTCTAGCTTATTACAAAAAAGTTACCTTCTAAATCAAAAAACACAACCTAAGCAAATTCCCTTCTTATTAAATTACTAAATTTCTTGTGACAAGAAGAAATTATATTATTTTTGATGTGTGACCTTTATTTTTAATTTGTATGCATATTATGATGTTTGGCATTTAAAAAACCAATTTGGGACTGGGTTGATATAGTACAGTGGGTAAAGTGTTTGCCTTGTACACAGCTGACCCGTGTTTGATCCCTGGCACCCACATATAGTCCCCCAAGCACTGTCAGCAGTGATCTCTGTGAGCAGCGCCAGAAGTAATCCCCGAGCACTGCCAGGTGTAGTCCCAAAACCATCTTGGCAGAGAAAAAAAATACGTCTTAGAAATAGTAGACAGCAAGATAGCAAAGGACTCATATTAAGGCATGTGGGGATATGCCTCTGACATGCAAACAAACCGATCCAGAGCAATGTCTCTTCATTCAGTCCACCCATACATACCAGGAGGCAGTATTCCTCAGCTTTAATCACCCCAGGAGTAGGAGATAGGCAACTAGAGACCACTGCTATATCTAAAGGGTTTAACAAAACTACTCAACTAGCTCCTCTTAGACTTCTCAGTCTGCCCTGTATAGGCCAATAAAAGTTCTGGCCAGATGTTCTCTTCACTACTGTCTTCTGCCACCTGATCAAAATCTGTAGCTTTCCTGTGACCTTGTAACCCTCAATGGCATTCAGTATCCCCCTCTCTAGGACCTGTGGGTATAATCAATGTCTTCTTGAATATCTGTGCCTCGTGGCCTCAACAGACTGTCTACCACATAACAGAACAAAGAACATTTTGATAACTCCCAGGATAGAACCATTCTGAATTATCTTTTTTGAATAAATCATTTCACAACATGAGAGGCAGTAAGCTGGGGCTACATGGCACATATAATTATGAGTTGTCAGTAAGTGAAGAATAAAAAAGACCATGCGAGAAAATGGATGATGTCCCTGGGATAGACAATTAAAAGCTGTTGGAACTAGTTAATGAAGTATGTTGGCCTAATTCACTAAATATGATTACTCAGTGAATCAATCTCTTAAGACCTCTCCAACTTCCCTCTTTCTTTAGAGAATCTCTACCATCTTTTACTTTTGTTTTAGTTTTTTTTTTTTAGGTCACACCTGATGATGCTTGGGCTTACTCCTAACTCTGTACTCAGAAATCTCTCCTGGCAGGCTCAGGGGATCTAACCTGGGTCAGGCCTGTGCAAAGCAAATACCCTACCTGCTGTACTATCACTCTGGCCCCACTACCATACATTTTTCTTTTACTGCTCTACCGCAATAGTCTCCATGATCTGTCTTTTTAATAAAATAGGTGTACATACTCTCTGTCCTAAGTGTTTCTGCCCTCAGACTGTTTCTATATCCAGTCTTTCAACCAAATCTCAATCCAGAAAAGAGGGACCACTTCTACTTACTGAACTTAAGTAGAGAAGTTCGTGGCCCACCTACACTCAGATCATTTAAGATTTCGATGAAGATGTAGTCCTAAAACCACTGAATCACAGTCTTAGAAACTGGGCTCAAGAATTATATTTTTGACAAGTCCCCCCCCCCAACAATTCTAGTACAAACAATGAAAATTCAAATTTTCACCTTCATGCTCTTCTTGATCCACTCCCTAACAACTCTACAGAGTAATGTCTTTCAGGCTCCTCTAAGGTCTCCTCACCCCTTTGTCCAGGCTTTGTTTCCTCACAGTGATGCCATGTACCCAAACTCCAGATACCCATAGTCACATTCTTTTCATAATTAAGAAACAATTTTGTTTGGCCTACTGGCTCCCTCTGACTACAACACCCAATCTCCTTTATTCACTCTCAAAACATATACTAAATCCTTCTTCCCACCTAACTTCTCTCCACTGTAGTGTTTCTCATGCTGATCTGATCTTCAGTTATTATGAGTCACTCGGTAAGAGAGGGATGCAATTATCAAATATATTTGAAAAATATTGCACAGCACCTTCCAAATACTTGGGAAATTTAATACCCTTCAGCATAATAAAAGTTTCTAAGATCCATGGTTGAGAAAACCATTTACTTTTGTTTATTCCTCTCCACTGCCTCCCCCCCATAGAGAACATTTATACTCAGCTTGAGAATGCGGTTTAATTTGAAGTTCTTTATCTCTTAACTCTGACCACCTCCTACAGATGACCAAGAAATCAAGACTTGCTCAATTTATCCAGAAGCACTTTATTTATTTTTATTTATTTATTTATTTTATTAGTGAAACACCTTGAGGTACAGTTGTAGACTTACAAATTTTTGTGCTTGGGTTTCAATTATACAATGATGGAGTACCTATCCCTCCACCAGTGCCCATTTTCCACCACCACTGATCCCAATACCCCTCCCACCCTCTATGCCCCCCATCCCACCCTGCCTTTGTGGCAGGGCATTCCCCTTTGTTCATCCAGAAGCACTTTAAAAGAAGAAAGCCTGATAGTTCAATCTCATGTCAGAATCAAATACAATGTTTTACACTGTGATTCAGTAGGGACTCCACGAACAAATGAATACATTAGAAAGTATTATATTTAGTCATTTAACTACTGATAAAGACTGGGACTACTCACTTACTTTAAAAAGAGAAGAGTCTAAAGTTAAATCAAAGTAAATTTAGAATTTTAACTCT
The DNA here is from genome assembly GCF_029834395.1 of Sorex fumeus. NCBI lineage: Eukaryota > Metazoa > Chordata > Mammalia > Eulipotyphla > Soricidae > Sorex > Sorex fumeus. Next base: position 45,566,096 of record NW_026606129.1, on the reverse strand, counting down.
TACCTTGGAGTCTGTACATTACAGTGGTAGATATATTCTGTCACAGTGTCATCTTCAAACATCGAAGAATACTTCCGTTTAAAATCAGGCCTTAAACGTTGTACTAGACTTAAACCTATTTAATAGGAAATGATTGTTTTAAATTATACATGTACTTTAAATCATAGTAAACTTACATACTAACACAGAAAGTTTTAGTGTCTGCTTATATAATGGGTGTTATATACACACACCTACATGTATGTGTTCAGCACATGTTTTAGGTATATAGAAGCAAATATCCTAAAAGCTGTTCACTTTATGCTCCCTAAAACTAAAGTAAGAATTAAAAGAGTATTGTATAGACTGACTTACTTGCTTTAGGAGACTACATATAACTTAGTATTCTAAGACTTATTTTGGTAGCATAATTAATTCTACTAAATAGTGCAGGTGAATAAAGCAGATCAGACCAAAAAAACCCCCTGTAATTGTATTTCTTTTACAATAACACCACGTTATGCAACTTAATGAAGTACAATATAGAAATATTTCTGTAGGTGTTTATACTTGCAATTCTAGCAATATTCCCTGCTAAGGCACCCAAAGACCTACTCCTGAGATGAATGGCAAGGATAAGACACCACACTCCTCCCCACTCCATCCCAAGGAAAGACGTGACAGCCTGTCTGGTTACTGTTTTTCCCTCTGGGGTCACAAGGTCTGGCCAGTTTCCCTTTCTAATATCGCTACTCATTATTCTATCAAGGTCTCACTATTTTAATGACCCCTCCTTTCTCTCTCTGAAGAAATTAAACAACTCCAGAAAGAATTTTTATGAGGCAGTTGATATTCTCCATCACCTAGCCCCACCATCACCACATACAAGCAGTAATGGGAGACTGAGAACATGGCTGTAAAGGTCCCCCAGGCATCCTTGCTCCTCCCTTCAATGTCTCCTAATCACTTTTCCTACTTTTTCCACAGTAGATACACGTATAACTCTGATCAAGCAGGATCCATATTTTTTTTTTATTTCAGAATCCTACATACTGAAACTCCTCTTAAGGCCAAAAGTCTGATATCATTCATTTTTGTGTGTGGACTGCTACTATTTAGATGAAGCAGAGAAAAAGTAAAGTTCAGTTTTCTGTATGCATTTTTATGATTTTGACTAACAGTAGTGATCAGTAAGTACTCTGCTATAAACGTTCTGCTTTCCTAGGATATTGACATAAGCACTCACCAAAGGGTCCTGCAATCCTGAGGCCAGCTAAAGGATTAAAAGGAGTTAATGCTGCACCCAGGGCTCTGATCCAAACTGGAATTGGTCTCTCTTGATCAGCAAGGTCTGGTCGCTCAGGAAAACCCCAAGGTTCCACTAAAATGAGATGATTAACTCTGTTGGGAGAACAACAGATTTCAGTTCATTTGGCAAATTCACTTAACAAATAAAAGTACAAGCATGATTGATTTATAAGATAAAGTTAGAACAAATCATGGAATCATGGGTGAGGTGGGGCACACCCAGCAATGCTCGGAACTCACTCCTGATTCTGCACTCAGAAATGAATGACTTCTGGTGGTACACAGAAGGCCACATGGAATGCTGGGGATCAAACATTATCAGTTATGCGCAAGGCAAGCACCCTACCCACTGTACTATCTCTCTGGCACCAGAGAAAACCATTTTTAAAACATTAAAGAAGAGTAATAGTTGATCAGGTTACAGCATACTCTTATGGGAAAGCTTTTAAAATTTAGTAGGATTTGAGAAGAGCATGATAAAATAAGGATTTCACTTTTATTACATCTAAATGTGGATCACAAAATGTGAAGGAAGGGTGTATAACAACTGTGACTATTCTTGAGAAATAAGAAAAAGGTGGTATTTAAATTATGCTCTGCAGAATACAGAGATGGCAGATCAGGAAAAAAATCAAAGTTCATGTATTTCAAGGTTAGCTCTGCAGAAATGATTGCAAGTTAGTATTATATTCATAAAATAACTTTGGGCAACATAATTTTCTTTTGTAAACCAATTATTAAAAAATTATTGTAACTCACAATACTTTAATAAAAAAATTTTTTAAAGAACCACAAAAGAAAGAACAGCTGATTTCAGCAGAGCCAGAGCAGCTATGTAAACAAGTTCCTCTTCTATTCCTTCCGGTAACTGCTCTCATTGACAAAACAAGGGCAACAACAACAAAATAATTGAGACATTACAATTAAGGGTGAGAAAGGACTTTTAATGAACTGTTTTACAAACTGAATATAATGTTTAAATAATACAGGCTGAAAGTAAGCACCTTAAAGTGGGGTTTGAGTTTCATAAACAGGAACACATTTTCCTACCCATATCATGATACACCCCCATTTATCAACTAAGAGTTTTGATTTTCTCATTCTATGAAACCTATCTATGATGAGAGCAAAACATAACTACAAGAAGTATCAGATATATCCAAAACAAAGCAAAAATGCATTTCTGCCACACACAAGATTCAGCTGTAACCAAGACAACCAATACATTTCAGCAAAAATCACCTATGAGCTTTCTGTCCTGATTCTAAGATCTCCTAAGTCCTAACCAAAACAGAAAAGAAAATTAAACATGAACATCAGTGGATATTAGTCCTGATAGTAAAAACTTTCTTATGTCAACACAAGTAAGGATGAATTTGTAATGAGTCCTTGACTTTGACTGAAATTTCTCAAATAGACCCTTGAACCAGAACTTGATGGGCCCCTGGAAAACACTCATCCCAATCTTTCATCACAGAGATATAGAGGATGAGATGCACTAAATGATCCACTCTGGGAAACAATATTGATTAAAAACTGGGGCTAGACCCTTACTTCCCAAAGTCACTCTACTAATACATGCCAGTAAGATGAATAATAGGCTGACCAACATGACAAGCATTTTAGTAAAGATAAAGTTTAACTTTCATTAATTCTAGTCCAGTCCCAATGCTATATTCTACATTTCATAGCATCAAGATTTGTAGGCTGTAACTATGAATCTGTAAGGAATTACTTGTCTCATGGTTTAAAACTTGTGCTAAGGGTCCTGAGGGCACTCCCAGTGATACAAAGTTCGACATATTCAGTGCAGGCCTGAGAGTTCAGAGTATGGCGGGCAGGGCCACCAGGGTGATGTACAGCAGTGCTCAGAGGTGCCTGCAATGCCAGTGACTGAATGTCGGATTCATGCATACAAGGTACACGTTCTACAGCTCTGAAATACCTCTAAACCCTATAGATGACAAGTTTTGTAAGAATATTTTCTAAGAGTATAAAGGGGGAAGGCAGGAAATTGGCTCTGTGTTCTGAACAGAGGACAGTCTGATCATTCTGATTGCCTCCTAAATTCCCCTCATTATAACCCACAGTGACATCTGAGATTCAGTGATGAGGAGGTAAGTCAAAGAGAAATGAAAGGAATGAATGAAACCACTACCCAGTTGGAAGCAGCAAAGATTTATGTTAGGAAATAACACAGGAAATAGGAAGTAACAGTCTATTAACTCCCCATCTAAAAAGAAAAAAGTAAACTCTTTATTAAAACATATGCTGTCCTAAAAGATTATGATATTGCATTACAAATTTGTCATGGAAACTTGACAAGCATGTTCCAGGGTTTTACTGACCTGCTAACACAAGGAATATGACAAAGAAAAACCTGAGAGACAAGACAAAAGACTCTCATCTACCTCTAGTTAAATGATGGTTTGTTTCGCTCAGTTTTTGGCTCACTGTATTTAACACAGATCTTCAAAATATGTTCCTTTAGGTAAAAATGCCAATTTAACAAGTCAGGCAAAAATACATATTCTAGAGGATGTAACTTTTTAGGTCTTTTTTTTTAAGAGTTTGTAAAATGCTCCACAGTTGTCCTTAAACCTGTATCTTTAGTCTACCCTGATATTTATCACATGACAGATATTCACTAAACATTCAGAGTATTTTGCTTTTTCACATTTCCTTTCAGACAATGTCTATAACGATGTTCAATTTTTTAAAGAAGCATAATTATAAAGTAAGCATAAGAGTTACTAACATCTGGGGGGCGGAGCAATAGTAGAGCAGGTAGGACGTTTGCCTTGCGCGCAGTCGACCTAGGTTTGATTTCTGGCATCCCATATGGTCCCCCAAGCGCTGCCAGGAGTAATTCCTGAGTGCAGAGCCAGGAGTAACCCCTGAGCATCACTGGGTGTGGACCAAAAAGCAAAAAAAAAAAATGAAGAAGGAAAAAAAAGGGTATAGTCTGGATTTTTCTGGTCCTCCAGATGACATCAGAATATCACTGCTATTTCTTTCATTAATCTTACAGGCCATTACTCTTTAGTGGGTAGTAAAATCATTTAGAGAGCCAGGGAGTCTGGTTTTAATAACATTGTATAATTTGGAATAGAAAAATTATCATATAATAAACATAATGTTCCAGAGAATATCATTGCTTGAAACACAAGATTCTTATTGATGGTTATAGTCAAGGTTTAAAAACATCTCAAAGCTCTGTAACAATGTCTAAATTATATAGCATTTGCTTCTAGCAGCGGTAAAAAAGCTCAGAATAAGGTGAGACAAACCAATATTCCCCAAAGTGGGAAGGACCACCCCCTGGTGGGTTCTAGAATGATCCATAGGGATGATAGTAGCCTCAGGTACAATTTGAAAGGACTCTGTTCCATTAAAGTAGATTTCCAGTGAGCACTTTTTTATTTTTTGAAAAGCGGGCAGTAGACCCAATATATCTGAGAATTTCTGAGACCATGCAAAGTCTAAGGTGGATGGCTATCAAATAATAATTATCCAACAAATGTTAGCTAGTTTTTGTAACAAAAATAGGAAGATGACTGGAATGGAATTGATCCCTGGGAGCATGGGAAAACTGGCTGGAAGCATGAGAGTGGCAAGGAAAGACTGATTAAAGATTTTGCTCAAGGGTTATTGTCCTCCTGTACCTGCAATTCTCAGACTATCTTTCTGGCTCTTTTTCTAATGGAAAGATTTCTTTCCTAATTTGATATGATTTAGTTTTTATGTTCCAGACCCTACCCTCTAATATTCCACATAGAATCACTTTATTTGAGTGTCAGTTCATATCCAGAGTTAAAAAATGAGCTAAGCCAGACAGCATCTGATATCTTTGTCAGCCCATCAGTTCTAAACACAAAGATATTTTCCATTCTTTTCCAAGCTAGTCATGAGAGTGGGTCTTTTATTTTTTTAAAGATTTTTTTTATTGAATCACTGTGAGATAGACTCATACAAACCTATTCATGATTAGGTTTCAGTCATACAGTGTTCCAACACCCACTCCTCCATCAGTGTACATTTCCCAGCATCAGTGTCAATAGTTTTCCTCCCATCATCCCCCCCACCCCACCCCAGGCTACCTATATGGCAAACACTTTTCTTCTCCTCCTCCCCAGTCTCTCCCTGACACTCTTTTGGGCATATGCAATTGGTTTGCAATATAGATACTGAAAGATTATCATGTATATTCCTTTACCTATTTTCCTTCTTTTAACACTCAGTTTTGCCCAGTGTGATCATTTCCACTATTATTGTCATACTGGTCCCTTCTATATCTTATCTACCCTCTGCCCCACATACACTTGTAAGATTCCAACTACTGACCAGTCCTCCTAGGCCCTGTTTTCCCTGGCCTTGAGTTTAGAGATGGTGAACAGATTAGTGCCTGAACAATGCAATAGAAAACACCTGCTCCAACACACGTCAGCTGTGACATGGAAACAATCACTGTATCACTGTCATCCTGTTGTTCATGGATTTACTTGAGTGAGCGCCAGTAACATCTCCATTTGTCCCAGCCCTGAGATTTTAGCAGCCTCTCCTTACTTGCATTTTCCAAAGCTGCCATATTGGAGGTTCTTTCAGAGTCAGGGGAATGAGACCCGTTATTGTTACTGTTTTTGGCATATTAAGTACTCCACGGGGAGCTTGCCAGGCTCTGATGTGTAGAAACAATAAAAGAGTTATTATCAGGAGCCGGAGCAATAGTTTAAAAAATTTGCCTTGCACACAGTCAACCTGGGTTCGATCCATGGCATCCCACACCACCCACACACAGTCCATAGTAATTCCTGAGTGCAGAGTCAGGAGAGTAACTCCTGAGCATCACTAAGTGTGACTCAAAAAGTGAAAAAATATATATATTATCATATCCAGAACTATATATTTGCAATGGAGTCTTTAGGATCTATTTACAGAACTGGAAACAAGAAGAAAAAAAAAAAGAAAGGACCAGAAAGAATTCTCCCTGCCCCCATCTGAGTCAATGGCATTCCCATAATGAAGTTATCCCAACATATTTTCCATTGGTTCCCAACCACTAGAGGGGATAATGGGACAGATCCAAAGGAAAACAAACTAAATGCTTGCAACTACACAACAGTCTTTCTTCTCAAGAGGGGCAGACAGGAAATAGTGCATCTCTGTTTCGTCAGGAAAGGTTAGATGATCTAAAAAACCTTTTAATGGAGAAGGGCCAGTTTTAACCTATTACATTTTAACTTGATATAGATCTTTTTGCAAAACTCCAAGTAAAATGTTCTGTAGTATTTTCTTTTAGTTTACAAATACCTATACAACACATCGGTTTCGATTCAGGTCCCTAGTACAGCAGAAAAAGAAAATTGAAAGAAAAAAAGTGAGAACAGAGATAAAAGGAGACATCATCCTTAGGTATTACTGATGACTTACTCTTCTCTCCCTTTATTCCCACCGTAAGGCAATCAATTAGACAGAGTAAAGTAAAGTAAAGTAAAGGCCCTCCCGTTGATCATCGATTTGCTCGAGCGGGCCCAGTAACGTCTCCATTGGAGACTTTGTTGTTACTGTGTCTGGCATATCGAATACTCTCGGTAGCTTGCCGGGCTCTCCGAGAGGGGCGGAGGAATCGAACTCGGGTCGGCCATGTTGGCTGCATGCAAGGCAGATGCCCTACCCGCTGTGCTATCGCACACAGGAACTGGAGAGCCCGGCAAGCTACCGAGAGTATTCGATATGTCAGACACAGTAACAACAAAGTCTCCAATGGAGACGTTACTGGGCCCGCTCGAGCAAATCGACGATCAACGGGAGGGCCTTTACTTTACCAATTAGACAGAGAGACCCATGAAAATGGCTTTACAGGCCATCCAAGCCTCCACAGTGAACGACGGCCCTACTGTTTCTAATGCAGCACATTCATCACAGGTAGCATCTCTAATTACACACTGTAGGAAGGGAACTGAAATAAGCTAAGGTCATTCTGAGAAAAAGGTGCATGGGGGAAGTGGTCCCATATGGAGGAATCTGCTAACTAACCAACTAATGATATCTCTACCCACCAGCCACACCAATACCAGCCTTTCTAGGATGACCCACACATCTACCTAGCCCAGGGTCTTTGTAGCGTCTGTACAATGCTCTACTGCTACTACCCTTCAAGATCTCAACCTCAGCTCTAGCTGTACTTCTCTTTTATAGGCCACAGGATCCTGAGAGAGAGGGTGAGATTCTCATGGAGTTCTCACAGCACTGCCCACCTTTTCTTTCACAGAGTTCTTTACAGTGGTAATATTGCTTGTGTAGCATTTAATTTGTAACTCTTCCCCCAGTAATGTATAAAAAAGTTCTAAATATAATTTAAACACACACAATAGGCTAGAACATATTAGAGTGTTTCATCACTGACATTTCAAATGGAGGACTCACCCAGACACTTTTACATAAAATATCACATTTACTGAATTTTAGTCAGTGTCAAGAATCTGGTTAAATATTGGATCGCTGCCACAAGTTAGGCTCTCAAACACATTTTACGGAGAGGCACCTTGCCGCTCACAGAGATGAAGCATCAGGTTGACTTGTACCAAAAACTTGAAAAATATTATCAGTTGGATTTGTTCTCTGTTGTTACAAATAAAAATGCTTACAAAATTAACACATGAATCTAGGCATCTTTCACTCATCTCAAACTGTTCTATTAAAAATAAAGAATGAAATTACAGGACTGATTACAAAAATAAGGACAGAAATAGGTATGGGGTGAGGGAGAAAGAGACACAAAAAGGAGAGAAGAAAGATTTCATATGTTATACTTGAGGGAGCAAAGAAAAAAGTAACATTCTCCAAATCCATTAGGAGAAAGAGAGACAGACCAGAAAAAATATAGTGAGTGAAAGAAATGAATAGAATCTCATTTGCTCTCTGGGGGGCCAATTTTCCCTGTCTCCTTTCACCACCCTTCCAACCCCAAAACTTTCTGAAATTCAAAGATACATTTTGTTCCTATGATAGCATTATTTAAAAAAAAAAGTATTGTGGGCCCAAAGGACTGGTGCACATACTTTGCCTGGGGGAGGTCCAGGTTTGGTCATATCTCAGCACTGTCAGCAATGAGGCCAAGTAAAGTGCCAAGAGTAGCCCCTGAGCACTGCCCCGCCCTCACAAAAGGGACTTGTGGGGGAGATTTTCTGTGCATGGCAGAAATTACATGGGAAATCTCTGCACCTCCTAATTTTGCTATAAACCTAAACTTACTCTAAAAAATACTTTGGGGCAAAAAAAAAAAGGTACTTAAAGAAGAAGTTGGGTAAGAGACATTTAACTGTAGTAATCCCTTAACTGCTTAGCTAGTAACACACAGACTAACTGTACCAGAAAAGTATGTATAAAACAAAGGTATCTCTCTGGATCAGGTAAAACATTCCATATCACATACACAGCTATACTGAGAAGCATCTTTACTACCTAGTATTGAGTACAACTTGGAGAAACTGCTGATGTTAAATCTCACTGAATATATGACTTGCAGTAATCAATAGTGTTCTATTCTAATAATGTCTGGAACAGTGAGCTGAATGGACAGTTTCATTAACCATAACATCAGATCATCTATGTACATTTAATGAATTCACCATTTGAGCAGAAAAAGTTTCTCCAAGGTGGGTAATGAACAAAAATGAAGAGCATCAATAATACTCTGAATATGGGCAGTGAGAGCCATCTGCAACAAAGGCACTAACAGGAACCAACAGGGCATTTTATTATTTTATCACTTTTCTCTCCATTAAAAGAAAAGTAGTTTGAGAAAAGCTATCCTGAAAAGCAAAGGAAGAAAATAACAGAGAAAAGAAGAGACCAAAGACAGTGCAAACTCTTGCTGGGAATTCCCATACTTCATGCTACACTGGGGTACTTTTTCATCTATATGTAGTTTTCAAAACATGCAGATGTTATGCATGTTAAAATTTTTTCACCAACATATACAGCACAGCGGGTAGGGCGTTTGCCTTACAAGCGGCCAACATGGCCGACCCGAGTTCGATTCCTCCGCCCCTCTCGGAGAGCCCGGCAAGCTACTGAGAGTATTCGATATGCCAGACACAGTAACAACAAAGTCTCCAATGGAGACGTTACTGGGCCCGCTCGAGCAAATCGATGATCAACGGGAGGGCCTTTACTTTACTTTATTTTTCTTACACACACACCCAAAATGATCCTAGTTTTATTTCTACTGCAACTTTTTTTAATGACTCACTTAAGATGTAAACTAAATGGTCTAAAGAATTATGTAAAAACTTTTTCCTGTTCATATGTACATATCTGAAACCTGTTTTTCTCACATAAAGATATTAGAAAAATATAGCATAACCAATTCTCATTTCTTGATTATATTTATGTAAAGTGGAAAATGAAAGAAGAAAACAGAACATAAAGTTATAAGATGACAAGTGGGTTTAATGAACAATTTTTTTTTCAGATTTATCGAAAAATATTTACTGGGCACCTATAATGTGCCAAGCACTCTGAGTTCGCTCAGGATTTGGGATATTTGAAAATTCAGAAAGTTCATTATTTGGGGGCAGGGGTGTTGGGGGAGGGTTCAGGCCACACCCAGCCAAGGATTACTCCTGGCTCTGCTCTCAGGAATTACTACTGGTGGTGCTCGAGGGACCATATGGAGTGCTGGGGATTGAATCTGGGTTGGCCACATGCAAGGTGAGTACCTTATTATGTATTATCTCTGTATTATCTCACCGGAAATTCATTATTTTGAAATTGACTTAAATTTAGGTTTTATGCAGCGAAGAATATAGGCTTGAATATCAAACACATTCCAGAGTTCCAGTCAGTATTTGCTAGCAAATCAGCCAACTTAAACATGTTAATTATGTCAAGTATTCTCATATTCATCTATTGGTAACAGAGCCACTTAGTGGCACTTAGTCCTGACCCAGTAATTTTATTTAAAAAATCAGGCATAACCATTCAGAAAACATTTTTAAAATACAGCATCCTAATTAGGGTCACTGGCTTTGTTTCAGATACTTATACTGAGACCCCCCACATAAGTAGTTCAACTCTTTTATAGATGGTTTCTGTTTTATATTTTTGGTTTGAAGTCACACTGGGTGGGACTCTGTGGCCATTCCTGACTTAGTGTTGGTGGGCCACTCCTAGAAGTACTTGGGGCACCATGAGATGCCGGGAATCCAACCCAGAGCTACTGTAAGCAAAAAAAATGTGCTCTATTCTTTGAGCTATCTCTCTAGCTCTATAGTTGGTTTAAGTGATTATTCCCCATTAGAATCCCTGAACTCCCTTATTTCCTAAGAGTATTTCACAACCTGGTCTTACAAGACTATCTTATCAAGTGACAAAATACTTAATAGTCATACAAAGGTTAGGATTTATAAAAGATGTCTTAACTAAAGGATCCCACAGATACAGTGACCCAAGAACAAATAACACAAAAAAAGATACATAAAACACTTAAGAAATAAAAGAAGCCAACCTCCCACAACTCAATTGTATTATACTAGTGATATTTTCTTCCTTTCCCTAGAAATACAGCTAGGATTTGTGGCTGAGAACAGGGGACAATAAAAGATAGTAATCCCCAAGGGCCAACTAGTAAAAGTTTGCATTTCTTTTGAAAGAAAATGTTTGCAAGTTGACAAGATTCTCATGGTCTGCTAAGATGTGGAACTAAGCACCAAAAAAAGTCACTGTAAATACTAATGTTTAGGTAAAGAGTCTCAAAGGAGGAAAAAATGGAGAGGGGGTGGGTGATTGTACTAGAGAAAGAAGTCCTCAGACACACAGGGCTGCATCACATTAAATTGTGTTCACAACACAACTCCACAATCTGGATTTACATAATGGGGCACAAGCTAACAGGCACTTCTTATATTCACTGCAGAAATGATCATTGTCCAGGTGTACCTCAGTGTGAAAGTCAGTTGCAATTCTGGATTTAAAAATCAGTACAGGGGTCAGAGAGATAGTTTAGGGGTTGCTTGCAGCCAACCATTTCCCAGCACCAAATGGTCCCCTGAGCATTGCTGGGAGCATCCCTGAAGGTCCTGAGCACCAGCAGATCTGGTCAGATAGGCCCAGGTAGACACTGGCACTGCAGGACTTGAGCAGCACCACATCCTCAGGCTTGCACTGAATTGTTGGCCTGAGTGGCCAAGAATTGCCAATACTATCTTTTGTGTTTCCAAAAAAAAAGCAAAAATAAAATAAACTTTTCTTCTATTTTCTTAATACTCAAACATGACCTTCCCTCAGAAAAGCCATGTAAATAATAGGAAAAAATCATAAGCAAATAAAGGAGGAGATACAACAAAGATTTTGAAGCAAGCACGTATTAATTCAGTGCCACTGAAAAATAATTCTATAATAATAAAGGTTATGGTTTAGTAAAATTTTAAAAAACATAAAATACATCGGGCAGATATTGGTTTCAATAGTTCATAAATAATAAGGAAAATAAATCTTAGGGGGTTATTTGCTCTAAGCCACAAAGAGCACTGATGCCTACTTTTTTAAATTTCTAACTTCTGGTCTCTCATTACAACTTACAATAACCTAGGAAAGATTAGAGAAAGTTTGATAGTATCATATGACTAATGATAGGAATAATAAAAGCACCACAATGATTTTTATCTAGGCTTTAAATTGTATACACTCTAGGTCTAACAAGTAAGAGTCCTGTTTAAAACTGTCTACAATGTATAGAATGTGAAACAGAAAAATCTAACATCATCATTTAGGCTATTAAATACTGTCCATCAGTTATAAGCTCCTCTAAAAATCTGTCTGTTTCATGAAATTCAGACAGCAACAACCACCAAAGATGGTAAATAGAGAGCAGCACTGGGTTGCCTCATTTCTGTCATTGTCATTCTTACCTTGATGGATACTTCAGTGCGTAAGCAGCAGCCAAGAACCCACCTAGGTTGTGTCCAAGTAAGATCAGTTTGTCCAATCCTAGGGCACATCTCCATTCTTCAATGGATTCTACAAATTGGTTCTCTACTTCTTCAGCGTCACTGTCAAACCTGGGTCTACTACTTCGTCCAAAGCCCAAAAGGTCAAAAGCATAGACAGGTCTATTGGTGCAAAGATCTTCAAAATTCAGTGCCCATAATCCGAGACCTCCTCCAAAACCATGGAGAAGGACAAGAGGAGTCTTATTTGAAACATTATGAGAGAACTTCAGTGTCCATATTTTATTTCCATTAGATATACAAACAGGTTCTTTTTTGTATATGCAGGGAACACCTAATAAAAACATAAAAGAAAATTTGCTTAGCTTCACTACATAAAAAGAAGTATACCCAAAGATACCTGAGAATAATCTCACATACAAGTAAGTAAATTTCAGTGCTTCTTAGCAACTTAAGTTTCTACACCACTACAGATATAGAATTAAAAAATCCTAAAATACTAGTACCAAAGGGAATTCTAGGGGTCATCTGACCACCTCATTCTATAGGTTAAAAATAAGTAAATAAAACAGAATATGTAGAAAAGTAACTTGTCCAAGATTCTGTAATGACCTAAGTGAAAAATCTGAGTTCACATCAGGTTACCTGGTTCTGGTATAGTACTTGTTCCGCTATCTAAGACTGCCTGTTTGGGAATGAAAGCCTGTTCTCAAGACATGGTCTAGAGATATCTGCAGAGTTCCTAAAACCATTTTAGGTAGTCCATAAAACCAAAAATATTTTCATAATAATTCTAAGACTTGGGAACAGAGATAGAGTCAGGTGGGTAAGGCACTTGCCTTGCATGTGTCTGATCTGAGTTTGATCCCTGGCACCACAAGATCATCTCCTGAGCACTGCCGGGGGTGAGCCCTGAGCACACCAGGATTAAGCCTTGAATACTGCAGAGTGTGACCCCCCCAAACCAAATACTAATATTTTAAATGAAATACTTTATTTAAAATATTTTTACTATCCTTTTCACTACCCTTTTCACTGTCATTTGCTGATGGATATACAATGGAGTTTTTCAGAAACCACAACGTATGTGATCACCAATCATGTGAACAGAGAAGCAGATATAAGAATCCTATATGAGACTACTAAGCCAGGCAGTGAAAACATTTACAAACATACTAAAAAAGATCCTCCACTTCTTTCCACATTTTTGCTTGGAAAGCAGTTAATTTTAGAAAACTTGTCATTAACTGAAATCCATTGTAGAATTATTTCTATTATTTAAAATTAATATATCTTAAATGACGAGTTTACATTTCTATTATGGTAAACGTTGACAGTGGAAACATTTGAACAAATTTCTTAGTTTCCTTACTAATTCTAAGAGTATAAAAAGAACCCATGACCAAAAGTTTGAGAACTCCTGCCCCACATAGTTGTACACTTGCTGATGACAAGGAAAAGAAAAAAAAAAAAGATTGTGCTAACAAATAATACACCGCGGAACTCATCTCCAATTTCTAAGAAAATCTTAGTAAAATTAGCTTACAAGAAGACAGCCTTACATTTTAAAATTTTCTCCTCGGCTTCTTTAAGATGTGATGTAGATGTAGGGCACCATGTGGGAAGCCAACCAGTTAGCCATCCTGACCTAGAGTGTCAAACATAAAATATAAACAGTTAACAGGTCTTACTCAATTTCCAACTATTGTATTTGAAAAAGAAAAATGGACAAGGAAAATTTCTGTGTGTTAGTGAAGTCGTCTATATGTAATAAAATTCACCGAACTGGACAAGGCATTGTGTTACAATTCTAGAGCGATAGCAGAGTGGGGAGGGTGTTTGCCTTGCACACGGCCTACCTGGCCAACTTAGGTTCGATTCCTCTGCCTGTCTCGGAGACCCTGGCAAGCTACCGAGAGTATCTCACCTGCACGGCAAAGCCTGGCAAGTTACCTATGACGTATTCAATACGCCAAACACAGTAACAACAAGTCTCACATTGAAGATGTTACTGGGCCCGCTTGAGCAAACCGACGAACAACGGGAAGCAGTGCTACTAGTATACACAAATGTCTTTAGACTGTGACTTACAACTAGATAATCTAAGTCCATCTTACCTTCATGGCTGGCAAGATTCAAATAATAAAGACTTAATTTGTACAGAACAAACAAGCAAAAAAAATGCATCCTCATCAATCAGTGCAAAGACAAGTCTTTTATCTTAGCACAGAAGAATAAAATACCAATAAAAGGTAAAGATCACAAGTTCCCATATTCAACTGCATAATCATTATACCCTGTTTACTCAGTAAACTGTTTAAGAAGTTTTAAAAAGTTTCATGAAATGGTAACAAGCAATTTCTTTGCAAAAAAAAATCTGTAGCAATTATGCAATGAAATACTGTATGTTCATTTTTAAGAGCGATAGCACAGCGGGTAGGGCTTTCGCCTTACAAGCGGCCAACATGGCCGACCCGAGTTCGATTTCTCCGCCCCTCTCGGAGAGCCCGGCAAGCTACCGAGAGTATTCGATATGCCAGACACAGTAACAACAAAGTCTCCAATGGAGACGTTACTGGGCCCGCTCGAGCAAATCGACGATCAACGGGAGGGCCTTTACCTTTACCTTACCTGCTCTGAGGACTGAGAGAAGAAAATCTTATTAAAATGTCATCTTTTTTTTTTCCAAAGGGTCAAATCTTTTGGTAAGAATAGTGAACAGACCCCAATGGTAAAGCTTTGAATTCCAGTCAAGAGTAAAAATAAAGAATGAGTCAAACATCCAGCAGAACATAGCTGAACAAAGAACAAGGAAGCAGGCTCGAAGAAACAGGTGAGAAAGTGGGGTGAGGCCACTATTGGTATTTTGCCAACCAAGGAGAAAGTGAGCCTTCATTGCAAACCCAGAATTATCACAATCATCGAAGATCAGGATGAGGGTCAGCAGACACTTGACAGCACAAAAACCGTATTATTTCAAGAGAGACTTTGATGAAAAAGACATGAATTAGACAGAGGTAAAAAAGAGATTAACTATTGAAGGATAAGAAAAGAGGCTTTGACCTGAGCCAATGTTTGGAAACAGAGACGGAGACAAGGAGGCAAGGCAAAAACATATTTTTAAATAAAATAGGCTTAAGATACAACCTAGAAGATGATAAATTTCTGGAGATTTAATGCACAGAGGGGTTCAGCAGGGTGATACCATTTCACCGAAACTCTTCAGTGCCACCCTCGAGAACATCATGCAACGACTGGAATGGGAAGGAATGGGAGTGAAGATAAATGGTCGGCAACTACACCACCTCCGCTTTGCTGATGACATTTAGTAACACCAAACATTAGCCAAGCAGCACAAATGCTGGCCGATTTTGACCATGAGTGTGGAAAGGTCGGACTACAGCTGAATTTTACGAAGACAATGTTTATGAGAAACAGCCTCGTTCCTGACACCCCATTGCTCTCAACGAAATGACCATCTCTGAATGCAACAGCTATGTGTACCTAGGTCCAGAAGTCAACATGACAAATGACCTGGCACCCGAGCTGCGCAGGAGGAAGAGAGCGGCTTGGAACGCCTTCAAGAGCGTCAAAGAAATAGCTAACAGAGCGAAGAACCTCAGGCTCCAGGGCACATCTCTTTGATTCCATTGTTCTTCCTGCATTAACATATGCCTCAGAGACCTGGGCCCTATGCAAACAGGATGAGAACGCTATTCACTATTCAGGTCTCCCAAAGAGGAATTGAAAGAGCTATGCTTGGAATATCACGTTTCACTCAAATGAGAGAGAGAATCCGGAGTTCAGACCTTCGTAGAATATCAAGACTCAGGGAGGCTGTCTCGTTTGCCAAGGTGTCAAAAATCAGATGGGCTGGTCACGTAATGAGATTTAGAAACGACTGCTGGACTAGAGCTGTTACCAGCTGGATTCCACGGGACGTCAAAATACCGCTTGGCCGCCCACCTACCAGATGGTCAGACTTCTTCATCAAGATCATGAACGATCGGTTTGAGGCTCTTTGTGTTTCTAGAGCGAACAGACACCACTGGGCTACACTAGCACGCAACAGGGACAAATGGAGATGTTACTGGCGCCTGCTCGAGCAAATCGCCCATTAACGGGAAGTCAAGTGATCAATGCACAGCATAACAAATATGATCAGTAAGACTATATTGAGGGATATAGTTCAAGCAGCAGATGTGTGAAGGTCTCAGTTTGATCCCTGGCACCTCAAGACACTTGAGCACCCCCAGATGTGGCTCTGGTGTGCCTCCTCAGCAGTGAGGCTGGACCTTCTGATCAGTGCTCACTGCTAGACCCAAGCATCAAAAGCAGTGGCACCTATTTTTAAAATTCCTGTATTACACATTTCAAAAATGTAGACTAGAGCTTAAATGTTCTCACCATGAAAAAAAAATGATCTAGGTGCTAGCCAAAGCCAAAGTGATAATCACATTTTAATAACAAATTGAGAAGTTGATTCTGAGCTTGAGCTTCATCGGTGAACAGGATTATTCAAACAGAAGAATGGTGGTGCACGCAGGAAAGAGTACGAGTACCAGGAATGCACAAAGAATATTCTGAGATAGTAAGCACATTGATTCCAGTGGTCACTTGAACAAAATGCCACAAAACTGATTGCGTAAAACAAAAGAAATTTACCCTATTGTAATTCTAAAGATCAGATGTCTTGAAATCCGCATTACTGAGCTGAAATCAAGGTGTCAGTAGGACCATACTACCAAAATCCAGTGGTTGTCTATTCTAGGTGCAGATGGCTGCTGATATCCCTTACTCTGTGGCAGCATGGAACCTGGAATTATGAAAGATTGCCCTTTTCTCTTCTGAGTGTAAGTCCTCACTGCTTTTCACTTAAGACATTAGTGATTGCATTTAGGGTCCACCCAGGATCATTTCACAATTGTTTTGAATTTTTTCTAATTATTAAAGTAACATTTGTTTCAAACATTATATAGGCTTCAGGAGCACAGTATTATAATTTGACTGCCACGAAGAAGGCAGATTCTAGTACCATCCACTACCAGCATAAACTGATTCTCTCTACCTTTTTTTGTCTCCCCTTCACCCACTTTGGGCCTCTGGTTATTCTAATCATAGAGTTTACTTTTTTGTTTTGTTTGGTTTGGTTATTCTTTTTATCATCCCCATATGAGTTAAATAATACATATTTTCCACTTAGCCTATCACTAAGCTTTTCACTTAGCATATCACCTTCTAGGTCCATCATGTTGTTACCAATGGAAACTTTTATGTTTTTTATAGCTGAACAATATAATATTGTATATGCAAATATGTATATATACTCATATATATTCCCCATATGGTCTTTATCCATCCCTCATCAATGGGCATAATGGTTATTTCTATATCTTGGTTACTGAAAATAATAATCACTGGAGTGCACACATCACTTCAAAATAGTGCTTTAATATTCTCTGAGTAAATATCCAGAAATGTTCTCACCAACACATCTAAATTTCTTTTCTTTTTTATAAAAGCCATTTTCACAAGTTTGAGATATTTCATTGTGGTTTTGATTTACATTTTCTTAATAAGTGATGGGCTGGAGCAATAGCACAGCAGGTCCGGCATTTGTCTTGCACACAGCCAACCCGACCGGACCAGGTTTGATCCCTCCGCTCTTCTTGGAAAGCCCAGCAAGCTATGGAGAGTATCTCTCCCGCACAAAGTATCTCTCCAGTAAAGCCTGGCAAGTTATCTGTGACATATTCGATATGCCAACCACAGTAACAACAAGTCTCACAATGGAGACGTTACTGGGCCTGCTCGAGCAAATCGATGAACAGTGGGAGGACAGTGACAGTGCTAACAAGTGATAAAGAACATTATTTTTGTATGCCTGTTGATCATATGTACATATCGCTTCTTTGAAAAAAGTCTATTCAGAACTTCTGCCCATTTTTTTCTTATTTTATTGGGGGACGGGGGAGACAGGGATCCCAAACAGTGCTCTGGGGGCACTTTTGAAAATGTTCAGACTAGCTATGCATCAGCAATGCGATTCTGCTTGGGTCCAGCAGGGCAGGGCTAGTGGGGCACACTCAGAGGATTTCACAGTACTAGAGATTGAACTTCAAGTCTCCACAGAGTAAGCATGTGTGCCAGCCCTTTGAGCTGTCTTCCAGGCACTAAGCCATTTATTAATTGAGTTGTTTGTGTGCTATTGTGTGTACCTTTGGTGACCATTATTCTTTGGGGTTAACATTACAAAATGTAAAACAAGAAATTCCTAGGTAAAATGTGTGGATAAACTGGAAGTGGCCCCCAAGCTCTCCAAGCACCTCTTAGGAATCTCTCAGCCCCTCACCCCACACTGCTCCTTCTCATCAAATGCAGAAACATTCAATACACAGTGGTTGATAACAATTGATGATAATAAGTGATTCAATAACAATTATGTGACATTAAAACAAGAGCTTTAAATTAAGGTTCAGAAGGAATTCAAAGATCGAAATTAACAAGAATTATAATTTTGTATCACTCCTTGTCTCAAAGGTAAGGCTACTACTAGCTCTCTAGTTATGTATTTCCCGCCCCTTTACTTCCTGATCCTAAGTATATTTGGAACATAGTCCTCTTCTTTTCATGCTTCATTATAACTCTTATATCAAACATTTTGCTGATATAACCATATAATTATTAGATTATACTCAAGATTTTATTCCCAGTTTTATGTTAGGTGCCTCTAAAAATAATCAAGAATAGGTCCGAGTCGGGAAATGTGCTAAGTTTTGGATGGATGCAAGTCTCCAACTTTCCTAAGCTTTGTGGGTTCATTTTATTAATATATAGTTCTCTCCCATGTAGAATTTCCCTCGGGATTACACTTAACAGGCATGCAAAAAATAATATCTGCTAAACTCACAATCCACAGAATTGTCAGTTTAAGTGATCCTCATTTCATAGATGTGAAAACTGAGGTCCAAAAATGTTAAACCAGCTCCAAAAAGCATAGAGCTAGCAAAAGAAATTAAGCAGAGAAATGAGATCATTTTTGAGTGCTTTCAAAGATCATTTTCTCAGGTGACTACCTTCCTTTAAATATCTGAAGAATTATTATGTTATTGTCTATACTGTAAAGTTACAGTCCTTAAACCCGCATAGGTATTTATTTTATAATCCATTCATAGCTTACCCTGTCCCCATCTTATCTTTTATACATAGCACTTTTCTTAACTCCTCAAACTTCATACTACTTTATGCTTCCATAACTTTACAAAGCTCTTCCCTTTGCCCAGAATGTCTTGCCTCACTTATTCTGAGATACTGTTCCTAATTTTGATGCCAAGGGCAGAGGTCATTAATCACTCCTCTTGCCCTTGTTACACATACAGTTACTACTGCTATGATTAATTTGCTTGCAAATCTATCTATCCTTCTGCAATGTGAGCACAGTGAATGCAAAACACATGCTAAAAGCCACTCTATACTGCCAATGCCAACACACTAACTAGTTGGAACCTTGATAATTATGGACTGAAGATCTCTGTCATAAAACACACCATAAGTGAATGAAAGATGGTAGATGACACTCATTTCTATAGGGAGAGAACACATTGAGTACTAATTATGCTTTAACAGAAACTAGGAGATAGGATTTGGGTAGGACAAGGGACTGAATACCCCAAACAAGTGGATGAGTATCAATACAAAGGAGTGAATCAAGAAAAGTATAATAAACAGTACAAACAATATGGGAAGGCTAACAGAAGTATAGTAACCCATTTTTTTCATATAAATGTACACTATAAAGTCATAAGCATATTATGCTCTTCTGTGCTAATAAACCTTCTTGTCTATATTTTTATACATAAGAATTTACCCATATGTTCAACAACATTATATATGTCTATATGTATCTATGTATGTATGTGTAGGTATACAAACACAAAAAGAAAGTACTAAAGTACAGTACAATAAAGATAGGGTAGGGGTGATGGCAGAGCAATAGGACAGTGAGGAAGGCTCTTGCCTTGTACATGTCAGGCCAGGGTTGTCTCTTGGTACCACATATGGTCCCCCAAGCACCAGGACTGATCTCTAAGCACAGAGCCAGGAGTAAGCCCTGAGCATCATCAGGTGCGGCCCCAAAAAAAACTAGTAAAATTTTTTGAAGGTATGTTACATCAGGTGTTTAAAGGATACAGTTATACTGTGGTGACTATGACTAGCACATGAAAAAATGAATGTGGAAACAATGGTACACAAGAGTCTGAATTATAATGAAGCTCTATTATAATGTTCTTTACTGTCAGTCATTGACAGGATACGATGACAAGGCCTTTAGGCATTCCTCATAAACATTACACACAGCTTATTATTGAAGTGTAAGCATAACAAAATAAGTCATTAATATAAGTCAACTTGTAAATAAACGAACCTACTTATGAATTACCAAAAAAAAAAAAAACCAATTCAAGACTTCAGCAATAAATTTTACAACTGTCAAAAAAGGCAACAAGCAATTAAAAGAATCTTAAAGTGTTAAGGGTTAATAAAAAAAATCAAACTATTATTGTGCTGAAACTCTTTTGTCCTTGACCAGAAACGATCGTTGAGATCTATGTTTGGCTACAAAAATATGAACTAGTACCAATAGGAGTTTCTGACAACTCAATCTCATTACTTTTCTTAAACAAATATCCCTCAAATCATAGCAAGCTCTTTGCCAGAGAGAATCAGAGGTCAGTACAAAAAAAGAAAATTAAAGTGAAATGAACTATAATCTACTATTGCTCCAAATGACATCACAGAATGTTGGAGCAAAGAAAACATGAATGCAATCTTTCAGTTGTTGATTTCTTTTTTTTTTTTGGATGCATTCAAAGTAATTCAGTTTCTAATTATCTACAGTTTATACACTATATATTGGAAAAAATGTTTATAGCAGCCTGAATTATACCAATCTCTTACTACAAAAAATCAGCTTTCAAAGGACACGGCTTTCTTGTGCATGCTTTTACACTTCCTAGTGTTGAGCTTATTAACTCAAAGAAAAGAAGCAAAATCACATCTTTATGTTTTCAAATCTAGGTATTAAAATTAGAGTTCAACCACAAGAGTCCCTAACACTCTTCACGTTTTCACAACCGGCTTTTTCATCAAAGTAGGAACTTTTTAGAAAAAGTTCTTCTAAAGTATATTTAAACTAAAAAATAACATTCATCAAGGCACAATAAAATACTTTATTCTCACCCTAAAATAAACTATAGAATTCACTTTTCTAAGCTCAGATATATGTTCAATTTTAATCAGATGATAAAGTATTTTAGAGAAACTAGCTTCTACTCCTTCCTTAGAAATATTTGACAGGATTGAATGCTATAGTTAATAAGTATACTTAATAAGTTCAAAAGTAAATATTTCTAAGGAGTGAAAAGCAGGGGTCTATTATTTCCACCTTTTAATTGATTATCCATTATTCAAGAATACGCACACAGATTTGCCACCTCTATTGCTTCAACTCTGAAATTTATCTTACTTAATGGTGGGTCATGACCCAATATGAGATTATGTAGCACAATGTGGAAGTCAAGAAATTTTGTTATGAAATAAAAATACATTATTTATTTTCAGAAAATATTTCATTTGTATATTTATCTTATGTACCTGAGGCTGTGTAAAAATGTCTGGGCAGGACCACAGAGATGGTACAGCAGTAAGGGTTGATCCTGACCTCGGTTTGATCCTTAGCACTACATCTGGTACCCCAGGCCCTGCCAGGAGTGATTCTTGAGCACAGAGCTAGGAGTTAAGGTCTGGGTACAACTGGGTGAGGTCCACACCCCTGACCCCCAAATTTCTAGGGCAAAAACCAAGAGTGAATGGGAAAAGTTTAATACATTAATGCTGGCACTCACTACAGGTGGCTCATACTTGAAGAATATGGTTAAAGTGACACAAACTGCAGTGTGGGCATCAATGTGTTAAGCAGCCCTGCTCCAACACAATGATCCAACCACATCTCAGTCTTGAGAATAAATCAATATCATTACAGGGGTCTATGAACATTCCACAAGACTTCCTATGTGTTATGCTATTCTGCTATTATGCTATTCTGCATTTCTAGGCTTAATAAATGGAATACTGGAACTGAAGACATGAAAAATCAAGGCCATAAAACTGATGCTGAGCAGATATATAGTCCATTCTTCTATTCTTCTGAGATTACAAAATCCAGAGTAAAAATTAAATTCATGTGATCTAGCTGAAAAACTGAAAACAAGATTGTCCCTTCACAACTTTGGAAAATAAACAGAAAAGTAAAACTTGATTTCTTTCTTTTATTTTAGCAGATAATTAACCCCATCTCTGTAATTGAGGTGTTAACTTCAGAAATACCAATCAAAAATATAAACAAAAGCCATTCACCATAGGGGTTGTATTTACCTATGACAACACAAAGGCATACTAATACGCACAAAAGGTTTTCTATAGAACACTGTTGAGCAAAGGCTTTACCAACAATATTACGTATTAGTGTACCAAATTAAAGAAATTTTACCACTATCCCAGAGTCAGGGATTTTTTGTTTTTTGTTTTTTTTTTCCCAGTCACACCCAGTGGTGCTCAGGGTTTACTCCTGGCTCTGGCAGTGTTCAGAGGGCCTTTGAGTGGTGCTGTATTCAAACATAGGTCAGCAACATGAAAAGCAAGCATCTTCCACAGTGTACTATCTCTCCAACCCAAGGAAATAATCTTTTTAGTAAGAAGACTTCTAAGACAAGTTGTAAGACTACATTAGAAGTGACAATTTAATGAAAGCCAAATATGATGTACTTAGTATATTATTAAATTAAGAATTTGATTTTTAAGAATCTGGAGCTTGGGTTTTTTGTTTGTTTGTTAAGGTATCATTGACATTGTCATTATATCCTATGGCATCAACATTTAAGTTTTCTGACATTTCTGTTTTGTTCTCTAAGACATCTGACTATCTATAGCATTACTAAATCTAAATTGCACAATCTATAAATATTGTGAAACCGTGAAAAAGGTTTCAAAGTATTCTGAAGAAAATATACAGAAGTCTGGCCAATTTCCACATACTGTTGGCCACTTTAAAAAAAATTCTAATTAGGTTATAAGTAAAGAGGATTTCATTTTATATTACAATTTTGCTTCAAATGGTATCCATTCCTATACTAGTATTATTGAGTGAAAATTTTTGTTTATTAATGCTCTCTATACACTACTCTAAGCACAGTATCATATCCCACTGAGAAAAACTATGAAGTTTTGGCTCTTATAATTATTCAAATGTATTGAAAGTGTGATTATACACATTCCTCTGAAACAATTCCTCAACCAGCCAATGACTAAAAATTTCCAAAATAGAAATTATAACATTTGGGTAGTCTTTTTTTCTTGGGAACTAAAATTCTATGCTTAGAAGGACATTTTAAAAACTATGCCTCATACAACCACAATCTTAGCGACTAAAATGTCATTTAATTTTAAATAAATGATATTTAAATGATCTAAATTACCACTAACCATTAGATTAAATGACAACACAGACATTCTAAAACACTTAACACAATAATTAGCATTCTTTTTAACTTTTCTTTTAAATTTCTAACCTGTAATTTTAAAAGTCACAGAGTTTGAGAATCAGTGTTGTAAATTTAATGTGCTGGTAATATTTTTCCTCATTGTTCCCTGCATTCCCTCAGAGAGTAAATAAATGATTCTGAGTCAAACATAACATCACTGAACATAAAGAAGTTACATGATGAATTAGATTTACATAGTTTAACAAATCCAAGTGATATTTCATGTGAATTCTACAAAAAAGAAAATCATCCAATAGTTATAAAACCCTTGGTTTCAAATTGAGTAATACTTTTTAATAAAATCATTGTTCACTGCAATTTTTAAGATTCATAATCAAGAGTGGGAAATTTTAGAACCACAAGATTTGACTAAAAGAATCTGACAATGTATCTGAACAGTTATTATGACAAGCGATCAAACCTTTAAAGACTCATGGATATCTGTCACTGGGAAAATTATTATCCAGTATTGTTTTTATTAAGATTAAGTAAGATATCTGTAGGGCCTTAGAACCTTGTTGAGTTCTTTGTCACAGGACTGAAATCTATATTTGCTCATCTTTGATTAGAATTTTGGAGAATAGGTAAAAGAGTAAAGCATGGGTTGGCACATATAAGGTCAATAAATAAAATCTTATTCCTAACATACTCATAAAAATTTAAGTTTATGATCCCAATTATCCTCTTAGTCAAATGCAAACTCTAAATTCCTTATGAATTTATCTCCTGATACTTGAATAACAGGATGAAAAAAATTAGACACACACTGTAACATGAATAATACACTTAGGAGTTTTTTTTACATTAATGTGATAGCATACACTTATGACGAACTCAATAAAGTTTTGAATTCAATAAACTTTTATTAAAGCCCTCCTTTTGGTTTGTAAAACTCTTCATTAAGGTATATGTGTAAACCTTAACCTTCTAAAGTCCTATTACACCCTAACAGATATTTGATTAATGCAAAAGCTTTATCCTCAATGAGATGGCAAAACAAACAACTATACTACAATAGTGTAAATACGTAAGTGTAAATGCCATAAAGCAAGTTGAAAATACCACAGGACTTTCAAAAAGAGAGATCCTATTCTGTTCTGTGTCGGAGGAAATCAAGCTAGGGGAAACAGAAGTGAACAAGGAACATATAGGGAACAATAAAGATACAGTTTGGCCAGTGCCCAGTGCACAGAGAGAAAATAAGCCTCCAAAGATAGACAAGAAACATGTTCCCTGCAAAGGACTTTGAAGT
This sequence comes from Sorex fumeus, assembly GCF_029834395.1. NCBI lineage: Eukaryota > Metazoa > Chordata > Mammalia > Eulipotyphla > Soricidae > Sorex > Sorex fumeus. Next base: position 45,541,005 of record NW_026606129.1, on the reverse strand, counting down.
TAGGATGAGGTCATATAATAAGGTCACTGTGTGTGGCTATGCTACAAATCAGAGGGTACTTGTGGATATAAAAGTAACTAGTGACATCAACTATATTGGGATCTGGCTGTGTTAGGAACACCTTCAATAATATGGAAGAGGGCTCAGGGACTGGATCAGGTGGCTCTTAGTGGCAGTGGGAATGGAAAGTTGATAACTGATAAAGGGGTAAAAAGATCCTGATCATGGTACATTTGAGAAACTTGGCACACAACATTTGACACACTGTTAAAAACATCACTCAAGTGATACTGAATATGCAGAAAGATTTTAGGCCTATCCACACACATTAAGTTTAAGAAGTAAGGGGCGGGGGAAGAAAGGAAAGGAAGGAAAGGTAAAATTATGAAGAAAAGGAAAAAAGAAAAGAGCCTAACAATAAAGTGACTATAAATTTCAAGTAACATAAGAAGCAAAATATCCTAAGAGCTTCCTGTTAAAAGAGTTTTGACGGTCATGTTGTTGACTGCTTAAATATGAAAAACTTGACCCTCCAGCACAACATAAATAAATAAACAAGACATAGATTACAGTGTCAAAAACTGAGAATGATTTAAGAAAAACACCGAGAATAGTAAAAGTCCAACGAAAGTACAAAGTGGAGTTCTCTGATTTTTGTCAAGTGGCAAAGGTTTAGAAAGAAGAGATGGAAAAACAGGGAGGACTTATACCAGTATTTAAGGTTATGATAGAGAAATTCACTTTCTTCTCTGTAAGACAGAACTAGACAAATTCTAAAGTAAACACAGTAGGGTAATGGGAACCCCACAGAGGCCGAAAGGTGGAAAAATATCTCCCTTAGACCACTTATGATTCTCATGGTATAGTGGTAGGGTGTTTGCCTTGCGCGCAGCCAGTCCGGTCCAGCCGGATTCGATTCCTCTGCCCCTCCGCCCTCTTTGAGAGCCTGGCAAGCTACTGAGAGTATCTTGCCCGCACAGCAAAGCCTGGCAAGCTGCCCGTGATGTATTCAACATGCCAAACACAGTAACAACAAGTCTCAAAATGGAGACGTTACTGGGCCCTCTAGAACAAATCGATGAACAACGGGAGGACAGTGTAAAAACTTACTCTCCTGGCTGATTTCAAGCTGTCAACAATTGGCAAAATCCCTGGAAAATTACAACAGCTTGCCCATAAAAGCTAATTCAAATATACAACCACAAACCACCAATTTTTTTTTTTTTGGAGGCTACACTCAGTGGTTTTCAGGAGTTACTCCTGGCTCTGAGTTCAGGGATCACTCCTGGAGGGCTCTGGGGATCATATGGGATGCCATGGATCGCATTCAGGTCAGCCACATCCCAGGCAAACATCCTACCACTGTACTATTGCTTTAGCCTCTGAAAACGACCTATTTTATGGAGTACTCTGCAATACACCTTTCCTTTTAAACTGAACTGATACTTTTCTCTCAGACAACCTTACAGCAGTTCAGAGATGCCATTCTTACTACATTCAACTTTTTCAACTGTATTGCACCGAAGAGGGATGATGTTGAAAGCCAAATGGTTCCCAAGCATGCCTATCCTCTTCATTAGGAAACAAACAAAATAAGGAAAAAACAAAATCCACGTGTTCCCAAAAACTTTCCAGTGACTTTTAATCATGCTTTTGTTGTGAATCTCATCTCTCCATCTAAGCCTAAAATGACTTATGAATTGGGAACTTAATTCAAGACTTATATTTTCCCATAATTTACTTGGTTCTAAGGTTTTTTTGAGTAAACTATGTGCTACTGTAAGGTCTAAATAATGAAGAGTCAGTACAGAAAGCAAAGGCACCTAACTTCGCACGAGTCCCCATCCCAAAGCAAAAATTAGAATAAAACTCTTCAGATTAAATCCAGATACCTTTAGTGGGTGGAGGCAGGAGGTGCCAATCTGGTCTAGCCACTCACTGGCAGGAGTCAACAGTTCTCCTTTGCTGTTCCAGCTGATAAATGGGAAGAGTAATACCTAGTACACAGGGTCAACCTTACTTTCAATCCCAGTATTTTTAGGAAGTAAATACCCAGAAAGAGCAGGTAGCACTTGCTACAGTTCAAAAGGCTACACAAATCTGGGCGCGAGATGCTGCTCAAGTTTACTGTCAGCAGTCCAAGGAAGCTCACCTTCGTCCTGGAACTTGATCCAAATTCCTTTCACAGCTGGGCCCTGGAACCTCAGAGCGCCACAACAAGAAGGACACCAAAAAAGCAAACACCTAACAAGAGTCCCCGAAAGGAGCCACAAAGTTTGTGACAAATGAGCTGGGAATACACTGCCCCGAGATTATTATAACTTCTGCATCTCACTTCCTGTTAAGAAGTCCATCAACAAGACACTCATTTCATCATAGGAAAATAAAAACAAAAGGGCAAAATCTGGTGTCTAATTATTTCACAACGCGTCCTGTCCTGTCCTGTCTGGCAGGCATCTTTTCAAGCAACCCTGTCTTCCGGTGGGGCTCGGTAGCATCTTCCAACACTGCGGTGAGCAAGTCAGCGACAGCCCGAGAGAGGCAGTAAACCTGGACAGGTTAAGAAGCCCGGTGCAGGTGTACTTTCCAACGACCAGCCTTCGGAACTACGGCATGTTCGCGGCGATTTTCATCCCTCCCTCCCGCCCCCACTTTTAACCAACCAACTGGACTAGAGACACTTGCAAACAGTCACAGCAGGCGTGTCTATCTGTCTGTCTCTCTCTCTTTCCCTCCCCCCCCCCCCCGCCCTTATAAAGAACTACGGAATGTTCCCGGCAATTTTCATTTCTTTTTCCCCACTTTTAACCAACCAAATGGACTAGGGACACTTACACACACACACACACACACACACTCTCCACAGCCCTTGTCCGGGGAACCCCAGAATCCCCTGTCAGCAAAGGAAGGTCTTGTGAAAATAAAATAAAAATGAAACCAGGCACGTCTCAGAGCGCCCTGAGGTTGGGGGCGACCTCCTCGCCCACCGGCGCGAGGCGCCCCCTCCTCAGAGCCGGCTTCCAGGGCTGACTCGGGGCTCGGCGGCGGCCGGCTGGGGGCGAGGCAAGCGCCGCCCCCTTTCTCCGGCCTCCGGGACCGGGTCTCCCCCGGCTGCACTTTCCTTCCCCGCCCGGCGCCGGACGGGCCGCGGCAGCCCCGCTCCGAAGGGACCCGGGGTGGGGGGGGGGCCGAGCGCGCTGAGCCGCGACTCGCAGCCGGGCTCGGGAACCGCGGGGCTGCGCGGGCCGCGGGGGCCGAACCGAGGTCGCGGACTGGACAGCTCCCTCCCCCCGGTCATGTACCCCCTACTCCCGCCGGGTGCGGGTGTCGCGTCACCCCGAGCCCCTCGGCGGCGACCGGGGTCAGAGCGGAGCCGGCGCTTCTCCTCCGGCCGCCGGGCTGCGAGTCCTCCCTCGGAGCGCTCCGCCCGGCCCGGAGCCGGCCCCGCGCCCGCAGCTCGCGCCCGCGCCCCCCACGCCGCCCCGGCCACACTCACCTCTCGCAGGTGTCGGCGGGATCCACCTTCTCCTCCTCCGCCGCCATGGCCGTCGTGCCGGCGCGAAAGCCGGAGGCCGCCTCCGAGCCGGCTGACAGGCCGACTGGACTGTCCCGGGCCGCCGCCGCCTCCCTTAAGGCCGCCGCCGCCGGCGCTGGCGTCGCTCGCTCACCCAATCGCACCGCCCGGCGGCGCCGCCACGCGCCTGCGCGAAGCCGACCGGCCGGCCCCGCCCCCCTCGGCCCCGCCGCGCCGGCCGCGCTGCGCACGCGTCGCCTCGCGCGGGTGGGTCAGGTGAGGAGCTGGTGAGGTCTTGGCTCATTTGCATAAGGATTCTGCACTGGCATCCGCGGCTGCGGTGGACGGTCAGGTGCCGAGCCTGGGCACGTCCCCGAGGCGTGGGTGCGCGACTTTGCTCTGGAAGAGCGGAGAAGCTCTACGATAGAGGCGGTAATGACCTCAGGTGGCCGAGGGAGCCGGCGACTCCTGGGACCCTTCAGTCAATCAATAATCGCTGACGCGTTGGGCAGTAGTGATGACCCGTGGCCGCCCCTCCCTCACCCCGCACTGTGCGTGGCGACTCAGTGTTTGGGTATCGAGAGGGAGTCACTCACGTCAGTGTTAACACCCCAACCTTTCCCCAGCTCTCTTAAACCGGCACACATTACCTGATTTTGTCATCAGTCCCCCAACTTTCCATGTTCTTAGATTCTCTGCTTCATTCTGTTCTGGGTGCGAAGAAACTATGCATTGAAATCAGGAGCCTGCCTTTATAGTAAACGACGCAAAAAAAATATCTCTGTGTTTGATTGTAGATACCTATGTTCGTGGCGCTCCTTTCCTAACTTCTGTGTCTGTCAGTCTCATCCGAGATCTTGAAAATACAAACTCTTAGCCCCCATCTGGCAGGCAGATTCTCACCTTTGTATAATTGCAATGGCCTTTACATGCACCATATTGACTATCCTGACAATCACTTTGTGAGTTCAGGATGTTGGTCTTTTATGAATAAGAAGGGATGGGGGGGGGGGGAGAATGGTAGGGGGAAGTCATGCATATGTCCTCGGAAAGGGCAAAAACAAATATGTATTTGGTCTAGTTCAATAATCTCAGGAAAAAAACAAAACAAAAAACTTATAAACAAAACATTTTTCCAGAAATTCATGATGTTGCCAGAGACTCCTTGTATATCTATGGAAACTGACTCTCCCGGCTTTCCACTTCTTAGATCAGATCTGCTCTGCCAGCACCTCTGTCTGTGTTAGCTACACTGGTGCTTGTGCTGTGGTACAAGCACTGTCCAGTGGTACTAAATCCAGTAACAAAACCCAAGGATGCAGCAGCAGTTTCTGCTGATCCTTCTGAAAGCCCTACTGACATGCGTAAGTCCTCAGAGAAGTTTTGGACCTTGCTCTTGTGCAGTCAAGGAGAGAGAAAGGAAGACAGGGAAGGTGTGTGTGTGGGGGGGGGGTGGGTGGAGGAGAGAGTGAGAGAGAGAGAGAAAAAGAGAGAGAGAGAAGTTGATGACAACAGTTCAGAGAGGGGTTGTTAGGGATTTTGGTGTTTTTTTTTATTCCTGCTTTTTGTGTCACACCCAGCAGTGCTCAGGGATACTCCAGGTGGACCTTATGGAGTACAAGGGATTGAACCACAGGTCAGCAGCGTGCAAAACCAACAGCCTACCTGCTGTACTATCACTCCCTAACAGTTCATAGGGTTTCAAAGCTTCCAGATCTTCCCCAGTTCAGGGGTAACTCTGGCCTGGATTTCACCTTGCTATCTGCGGAAGAGATATTCCTGTCTATTGGAAAGAAGTTCAAGCTGAAATCAACCATCTATCTGCCCAGTCCTTGTTTGCTGCCAGAAGTGCAGGAGCCCTGCAGCCCTGTCCTGAATGCTACACACCCTCCTGGCCCTTCTTCCTAGGAGACAGAGGCCAGTGTTAGCTGTTGCAACTTCCACCTGAAGGACTACACCTCTCACAACCCCAATCTCTGCCTTCTCTCTCACCACTGTCCTTTTCTAGTGGGATCGAGAGAGAGAGAGAGAGAGATCTGTTTCCAAATTCACTTCCTTTTAGTGTCTTATTAACCAGTTACATTGATTGAGTAGTGCTATGGTGATAGTTCATTTAAGCCTGTTTTTGAGCTCTCCAAGCAAACTGCCAGGTATGACACAGGAATACAAGTGCCTAACCTGCTCTCATATTCTTCTCTGCAGCCTCCATCCAAAGAAATAAGTTCTGCCTTTACATTACCAAGCCCAATTATACCACACAAGTTGGTAACTGGTATCTCACAGATTTCAAAGTTTTGGTTTTAGTTTCTAACCTGCTGCTCTTCAGCCCCTACAAACAGTAATTCTCCAGGTGAAAATACTGCCAACATAAAAGTTATTGTAATAGTCTTAACATTTATCACAAGCCAATTGTATTGCATCTAAAAATAAAATTGAGAGTGACAGCACAGAATGTTTTCTAAAAGTTTCAATGGTCTGGGAGGCCTATAAATGTTTATAAGTGCTGTAATTAAACAGAAAGAAACAAGGATTACAGAGATAGGAGGATAAATGCTGATAAAATGGTAGTATAATTAATAGAAGGACCTGCAGGACAGAAAGAGAACAATGGATAAGGTCTTTGCCTTATACATGCCTGACCAAAATTCAATCCCTAGCACCGCCCAAGCCGCACCAGAACACCAGGAGTGATCCCTGAGCCAGGAGTAATCTCTGAGCATAGCCAACTGTGTCACCTTCCACCACTGAGGGGGGAGGGGGGGGCAGAGAGAGAGAGAGAGAGAGAGAGAGAGAGAGAGAGAGAGAGAGAGAACCTGGACATCAATCAGCTAGGAAAGAAAATCATATGATTAGGGGTTCTCAGACCAAACAACAGACCAATGTCCTTTGGATCTTGTTAAATTGCAGACTCCAACTCTGCAGGCCTGGATAGGACCTGATTATTAAGTAATTAATAGGGATTCTCCATTTCTAACTGGTTCCTAGTAATGACTATGTTCCTACCTCTGATTAGCAGATTGTCCTTTAAGTAGCCAGCAAACTGCCCTTTAAGACTGCCCTGCCCACTAAAACTATTCTAAACTTCTGTTGTCCAGTCTAGTGCCCATGAGCCACATGTAGCTATGGAGCATTTTCAAAATCAACTAGTGTGACTTAGACCTTAAAATGTAAATCTAAAAAGCAAATGTGGTTATGGCTGCCATATTGGGTTCCAAGGTCTAGATTTCGTATTCTTCATCTATAGAAAAGAGAATTTGAGCAAGATCATTCCCAAGGTCCCTTCTGACATCATATGGTTCCAAGTTGTTTTTATGGTGTATATGGTAGAAAATGGGAAGTAGTCTGAGGCCCACTGAGAGTTTCATCAGGTGGGGGACTTTCCTGTTATCCAGACACAAGCTATACTCACAAACCAACGTGTGTCTGCTGAATTCTCAGCACCAGGTAAGATGTCTTTTTCAGTGAGCTATAAATATCAGGCTGTAAAGGAATAGAGTAATTTAAATAAATGTAAATGTGAAAATGAAAAAAGGATAAACCAATGTAAAAATATGGAACAAACTAGGGAAATCTATGTGGGGCATATTAAGAAACCAAGGTATAATATCTTCGATATATATAAAGAAGAAAATGATTTAAAATTCTTCCAGGAGGAGAAACTTCTTGAGCTAAAATCAGACACAAGATGTTCACACTCCTCTGTGATCAAGAGAATGCAGATTGGAACCATAATGACATAAATAAGGATGGCTTGTTGTACTGAGAATTTGCAAGAACCTGGATCATTGTTTCTTTTGGTTGCCAGGAGTAACAAGTGAAAACCATCATTTGGAAAAAGTTTCGGAGTTACCTGTTTAAAATTAAGAGAAAACCATGAAGCTGCGAATTGTTCCAGCCACAAATCATCCTTAGTAGACTGATCTCCAGGCTGAGAACTCTGGAGCTGTCTCAGAATGGGGATAAGCTGCTTTCTCCTCCCTGCTGGAAAGCTCAGCAGCTGCCGCCCCCCCCCCCTCCACGCCCACCTACACTCCACAAAAACACACATGTATCCTCATAAATGGCCTAGCTCCACAACTGAACCTCTTTAAACTGCCAATGATTTAAACTGAATAATCCCAGTTTCACAGCTCCTGGGGCAAGTGACTACACATATGACACCTCCAAATCTCACAGTTACTGACAGTTCAGTAGGAGTACAGAAAATTGGATGGGAAACTTGCATAAATGCCCACCACGCTCAATAAGAAAAACAAACAGAAGGCTAGCCAGCTCAGTAAATCCTTAATGACCTTAGCAACACCATTTTGAGATACAACAGGTATCACAAATCTATTTTGTTGGGCATGGTTGGTGCCCAACTGAATTGTTAGGATGAGCCTTTGGAGACTGACCGGCAAATGGGCAGGAGCACAGGCCCCATGGAAATGGGTGCGCCATGACTTGTGTGTCCAAACTGGTTTGGAAAGGGTTCGCATCTCTTCTCTTGGCTGCTTTTTAGCTTTTAGTGTTACATAGAGCAATCTTCTCTCTCTCACAGATCCCTAACCCAGTTCAGCTTTGGAATGCAGATATTCTCCCACATCCCCTTATCACTCTAGGTGCAAGGGCTGTAGCTCATGTTGCCAGGCTGCTTGGCCTTGGATTCCTCTTCGGAGGCTGCGAGCATTGGACTTGCAAAAGTGACAAGAACAACGTAGTATTTTCTGTCTTGATATCCTCTTGTAACCCCTTTTTCCTGTGAATGCTTTCTTTGTACTGAGTGCATTTGAGCACATAGGATGATTAAGCATTGACTATTAAACTTTCAGCTTCTTCCTTGCTCAGGGTCTTGCTTTGGCCTACATGCCTGAGAACTTGACCCCAGCTAGCTGGCTTGAATAAACTCTGCTTGTGTTTTGCATTACTGGCTGGACTCTTTGTGTAGTTTGGAGAGGGGAAATTATTAACCTCAGACCCTAACATCTCAGGGCTCATCTGGGATCATTAATCTCCCCCCCCCAACCTTTCTAGGACCCACAAGCCAGCCACTGGGTCATTTGGGAAGACTAGCTCCTCTTCTGGTTTGGGAGGACTAGCTTCTCTTCTGTGACCATGGTGAGAGAGGTTGGCCGCTCTCTTCTGGGAGGACGAGGTCCTCATTTGGGAAGACTAGCTCCTTTTCTGGTTTGGGAGAACTAGCTCCTTTTCTGGCACCTAGGCACGGTTTGGATACCAGAATTAATCCTGGAGACTCCATTACTGACATTTGTGGAGACATCCCAAACAAGTCTTGGCAGTCTCAGTGGACACCCTTCAGCCTGATTCCAAGTAAGGAAAGGGAGGGAGTGTGTGTGAATGTTGGAGAAGTGAAAGATAAGTCCAAGTGTAAGCATGTATGTGTCTCCTCTGAAATTGTGTTTGTGGGCCGCCTTGATCACAGTTTTGATATCTTTTGTCTCCTCCCCACTAATAACCTTGACTTTCAGGAAAGTGACTCCAACTGGTTGAGATCCCTTCACATACGATATAGGAACTTTATCCAAGTTTTGCTAGTTTCGGAAAACCAGAGATTTGCCAGTTTCGGAAAACTGGACTGTGCCGGCTCTTTCTTGCATAGAAAACCGGCCTGGCAGGACACTAGTCAGGGGGACTAGCGGAAGGGCCTGATCTGGAAGATTGGCAGAGGACCTAGGCGACGTGCCCAAAGGTCGCTCGTCGGTAGTATGGAGGCGTCCCCACTACTCCTGAAATGCCCAGAGAACGGTGGGTGCTGTTCTATAAGGAAACTTTTGGAGTGCCTGAATCGGAATCTGAATCTGAAGTGCACAAAGTTTAGTCTTTTACAGCCGTTGTATGTTTGATGTCTGAGTGTTATATTCTTGTTCTGTCATTTGTCCTGTGTCTAGTGAGTCTTTATGTCGTTGGTCCCTTAATTTACCATCTGGTCATGGGTCAGAGTCAGTGGACCCCACCTTCTCTTGTGACTGACCATTTCAGTGATTTCAGGTACAGAGGCAACAAACTCTTGATAGAGGTGAAGAGAGGTAAACTGATAACTGTGTTCTGCAGAATGACCAGCCCTCATCGTTAGCTGGATGGCAGAAGGTACTTTTAATCTGGGGAACATTCTGAAAAGTTAAGGGTAAAGTTTTCTTTCCAGGACTGGGAGGACATCCGGAGCAAACCCCTTACACCTTGGTCTGGCAAGAACTGGTTGAAAGACTCCTGCCTGGTTAAAAACAAGAGTATATTGAAACAGTGCAAAGATAAAATTAGGCTACATCAAAACAAAATTCTCTCATGCTTTCATAAACATTGACAGTCCGACTATTTTCTAATGCTGCTACTTAAAAGTTTGGTAAGTACCAATAATCTCTTTCTGTGTCTGAAAGCATGTTTGAATTGTGAAATTGTGAAAGTATCTGGTGTAAAAATCTTATGATCTGTGATAATTAAGAACTTTAAAATTAAGCCAAAGAAGTTTTTCTTATTTCTTATAAAAATGATTGCTTGAGGGTTTTCTTATGCTGGTATGTTGAAGTATATTTGTATTTGCACTGGATTATTAGAATGTAAGTTGAAATTAATGTGGTACATGAAAATAAAATTAAAGAGAAATGGGTTAAATGTGAGTTTCTAAAGTTTTGGAATTGGTTACAAAATTCATACCCTACCACTGTTTTATTGATTTCTGAGATTGTTGGTAACCTAAATTTCAGGAGCTACTGAAACAACAGAATTATGCCTTGATAAAAGTTAAAGATATCAGCCTTTCTTGCTGAGGCTCCAGATCAGCTTCCTTTTGCTGAAGAAGAAAATAAAATTGAGGTTAGAGTCATTAAAAAAATAAGATAAAATACAAAACGCAGCCACTGGAAGTGATGAAGTGGGCAAAGATTCAAGGAATATGTAGGTAAATGAAATATATGAATCTTGTGAGTATTTTAATTAGAATTCGGAATCCTATGTTATAAAATCTTTAATTATGAATCTTTTCAATATTTATAGGACTGACATAATGCTTTTAAAAAAGTTCTGCAGAGTACAGCTTAGTCATGGTAATTGAGACAATCATTAGCAACTTGTTTCCAAATTTCTTGGTAGATCAAACTATATTAAGTTCAGGAAAAAACCTGTAAGATGTGACTATAAGGAAGGAAATGTAAGTGTGAATTTTGAGTAAAAAGGATGATAGATGGAGATATCATTAGTGGGAAAAAGGAAAGGAACCCTGTTAAAGTGAAACTAGTTTTGAGAAACAGGACAAAATGAACATAAAGGAATGTATAGAAGGCTTGAGTATGTGAAGAAATGTGTGTGTAGTTTTGAGGTTGTGTTTTAAGAAAGAAAACTGTGAGCAAACTGTATTGTTATAAGAAATTCTTTAAATTATCTGCAGAATTGTTCTAGTATCCAGAATTTTGTTACAGTGTTCTTAGATAATTGGATATCAAGGTTTTCAACACCGAACTAAATCAGTTGGGTAAAATATTTGCTTTTCTCTCTCCTCAGTGCCATGAAGCATTAAGGCATTGAGTTTGTTTGCATAAACCTATACAAAAACCTTTCCTCTCTGCAGTAGGGTCTATGCCTGGTTCAGACGGAAAACCAGCTATGGTCCCCAAAAGCCCGCTTCAAGGGAAAGAGTCAGGGGATTGGTCTAAATGACAAGAGCAGGTATTTAACAGTTGCTGTTTCAAGTACCCTACAAACCTCGGGGAGACCCTAAAGTCAGGCAGGTTCAAGGAAGGACTGGACATTGTCTATACCGTGAAAAGTGAGGAAGCTGGAAGTCTGCAAGGCTGAGCCCCACCCTCAGTGTCAAAAACTGAAACTGGAGGCAGAGGTCTCTCCCAGCCCTGAAGAAGGGATGGGATGGACTCCTGACTGCCAGGACATTCCTACGGAGGGCGAGAGGCCTGAGCCCAGTTCAACCTGAAGGCTCTACCTTTAGTTCATCGTGGGACCTGATTATCATATCCTATGACTGAGCCTGGGGTAGCCCTGATGTGATGTAAAATATTAAATGCCCTTATTGGCATGTGTCCTGCTCTGTCTTTGACCAATCCCCAGCACTTCTCAGTAAGTAACGAGGGATCCCAGATGGAGAGTTCTCCAATCTTGCTGTGCTTATCCAAAGGAGCAAGCCAGATTTGTTAAGTTGTCTGGCAAACTTAAAATAGAGGAGGAGAGATAACTATGTTTCTGTAATCTGCCTCTTTAGTATGAATTGGATTCTAGTTCTACAAAGGTGATTGAATAACTGGGTAATTTAGTAAGTAAGCTGATTAGCCTATAGAGAAACTCAATGTTGAACTTTCTATCTGGCCAGTAAAGCAGAAGTCAGAGCACCCTGTAGAAGAGGAAAAATGGGAATTGGAGTGAGATTTCCAAAGGGAAGTTGAAAATTACTGACCCCTATACTAATACAGTGAAATAGTGAAAGGAATGAATAGGGCAGTAAGAAGGAAATAACTCAGAATGGGACTTCCTATGCCATTGATAATTGGTTCTTATACCCTGAGCATTTGAGCATTTGCCATTTGTTTTTCTGCCTCCAGCATTTGGTCATTTCAAAGTAGCATTCCTTAGCCTAACAAATTTTATTTTTCAAATTCATTGCCGGGGGCTTATTAAAAACTAAGTAGCTTGAGATTTCACCCCTTGTGCAGGCAAAGTCAGCGTCCCTGTGTCAGCAGGAAGCAGCTCCAGAAGATGGAACTTCGACCATTTTCCCATTAAAGATTTAAGGTGGTGAAATCTCTAGGGGAACATGATATAGGTGGATAGATTAAGGAAGCCCCTCCTGCCTTGAAAATCCATTTCGATTGCCTTGTTGTGAATGCGAACCCCCTTTTATGGAGACACTCCATTATCTTTGAAATTCTTTTGAGCCAACTGCCACTATTCCAACTTAGCCTTGAAAAGGAAGTGTAGGCCAGAATGTATGATCTCTCTCTTCTCCAGTTATTACTAGTTTTCACAGGCATCAAGCAAGGTCTAGCTCCACGCAGGGCTTGGAGCACACTGCCAGACTGAACTCCTCATCCATACACATTGGGAGATCTAATCTGAATCAGGTGACATAAGATTGCCACCGGCGAACCTCGGTGGAGAGGACCTTATACTATAATCCTGACCACGCCAACTAATCTGAAGGAGGACAGAATAAAAAGAAAAAAAGCTGCCTCTCCTTGGAGATAGAATGACACTGACCAGAGGCATGTCCTAACGGGAGACGACCCCCTCAAGATAAGACTGGTGAAAAGGACTTAAAGGAACCGTGGGAAGAGCATGAGTTATTCTGTTTCTGTATGCTCTATGTGACAGTTGTGGAGCAAGCTCCGTACCTGCCCCAGTTTTGGCACTGGATACATTCTGATGTTGAGACAGGTAAAACTGACCTTGATTTCTGCCAGTTATGACCCACTCTAGGACATGTATTTGTTCAGGGACCTACCGTGCCTATTGTAACCAGAACGATAGAGTGACCTCCCAGCAATTATACCATAGGTCAGCTAGAAGAGCTCCTATGCCAACAACCCAATAATACTTGGCTTGCTTGTCCATAACCCCTTGCTTGTGCCCCTCCTACCTTGCCAATTCCAGTACTCCTGAATTGTGTTTAATGGTAAAGATTGTGCTACAGGCATCTTGTAATAGAAGGGAACTGGGAAAGTCAGTTTGTCACCCTGATCCCATCCCACCTGGGACCCCTAGTACTCCTACTTTTGCCCTTGACCATGGGCTCTGCATCCTGAACAAGATAGTAGTCTTTGTTAAGAGTGAAATAAATATAGTACAGCTTATGGTTTTCAGACAATACTACTAATGACCCTGTGGCTGAGGAAGATTCCTCAGTTTAATTTAAAGAAAAGGGGGGGGGGAATGAATGTTGGACATGGTTGGTGCCCAACCATACTGTTAGAATGAGCCTTTGGAGACTGACCTGCGAACGGGCAGGAGCACAGGCCCCATGGAAATGGGCGAGCCATGATTTGTATGTCCAAACTAGTTTGGAAAGGGTTCGCATCTCTTCTCTTGGCTGCTTTTTAGCTTTTAGGGTTACATAGAGCAATCTTCCCTCTCTCACAGATCCCTAATCCAGCTCAGCTTTGGAATGCAGATATTCTCCCACATCCCCTTATCACTCTAGGTGCAAGGGCTGTAGCTCATGTTGCCAGGCTGCTTGGCCTTGGATTCCTCTTTGGAGGCTGCGAGCATTGGACTTGCAAAAGTGACAAGAACAATGTAGTATTTGCTGTCTTGATATCCTCTTGTAACCCCTTTTCCCTGTGAATGCTCTCTTGTACTGAGTGCATGTGAGTACATAGGATGATTAAGCATTGACTATTAAACTTTCCAGGACCAGCCACCACCATGCTGAGACCACTCTCCGCACACATGAAGGTACTGGCAGAGGGACAAAGCCACGCGGGTTCCGGGGCCGAGACCTCCAAGCCTACTCAGATTGGAGTCGAGCATCTTCCATCCAAATCCTCCAAATTCCAGCAGGCGGGGGTCACACCCACCACCTGGCCCCCTGGCACCGTGTAATCCCATCAGCGGCCAAGACTCAGAGACTATAAAATCCAGATACCGGAACCGCGTGGCCGCAAATGCGGCCGCGCGACATCTTATCAGAACTTTTTTTTATGACATCTTATTATCTCATTCCTACTTTGGACAAACTTGCAGGCTATCGAATGTAGCCTGCCCACAGGGCAGAGTCTGGCAAACTCCCCGTAGCATACCAAATATGCCAAATACCAGTAACAATGATGGGTCTCATTCTCCTAAAGAGCCGTGAATATAATCTCAGGGCTAGGATGAAAGAGACGTTACTGGGGCCTGCTCGAGGCAATCGACGATTAACAGGATGATGAAATGAAAAATGAAAATTAAACTTTCAGCTTCTTCCTTGCTCAAGGTCTTGCTTTGGCCTGAGTGCCTGAGAGCTTGACCCCAGCTAGCTGGCTTGAATAAACTCTGTTTGTGTTTTGCATTTCTGGCTGGACTCTGTGTGGTTCGGAGAAGGGAAATTATCAACCTCGGATCCTAACAATTTTTATTTCTTTTATTTCATAATTCTATTTACCATTTTGTTGTAACAAGGAATAGGAAGTTAATTTGTTTATGCTTACTAAGGAGACAAGCTGGGGGTGGAAGGAACTGAGTACATTGGTGTAGGGAATATTATTCTGGTAGGATAAGTGTTGCAACATTGAATGCTGAACAACTGTAAACCATTGAATGATTGAACAACTGTACAATCAATAACTTTGTAAATTGTGGTGTTTATTTTTTTTGAAAGCACATAAAATGAGTGTACCTTCTGGCCTCGCTATTTAACATCTGAAGATCTGACCTTTCACATATACATGTAGAGACATATTAAAGGAAGTCTCCTTGAGTTTTCTAATATAAAAAATAAATTAATAGGGGCCAGAGAGATAACACAGTGGGGAGGGCATTTGCCTTGCATGCAGCCAACTGAAGTTCAATCCCCAACATCCCATATGGTCCCCCACAGACTGTCAGGAGTAATTCCTGAGTGCAGAGCCAGAAGTAACCCTTGAGCATCACTGATGTGACCCAAAAAGCTAAATAAATAAATAAAATTAATAAGATTTATCATTATTAAATAAGTCTTGGGTAACTCCATAATATAAAATACTATAGCATCAATTAAGAAAAATAAAGTTTATGTATATAAACTGTATATTAGAATATGTCTAGTTCCAGAGTATTATTGGTAAGCAAGAAAAAAAGAAAAATTAATGAAATATGAGCCCCAAATTTGTTGGTTATTTGATATTAATAAAGTTGATAAAATCTTAGCTAGCAGATAAGAAAAAGAAGGGAGGAAGAAAGGAAGGAAGAAAAAAATTAAAGAAAGAAAGCATCCCGACCCCAAGGACTAAACTCTCCAGCCTTGCTGCTTACTTAATGTCTCAGCATCTTGCCAGGGTGGAACAATGACGTAAGTTAAACCACCAACAATGGATCAGGCATATTTAAACCCTCTCCAAATAGCACTTGCATACCCGGCTTTCCAGAGTACATTTTGCTGTAGGAAATGATTTGGCAAACATGTTTAGAAAGAAAAAAGAACAGATGAATAATATCAGCTTTGGAAAAGAGGTATCACTACAGATCTTAATAACCTTTGGAAAGATAAAGATAACTAGGCAGCATAAACAAACCACTTTAAGCCAATAAATTTGACAACTTTAGATGATACTTAAAGTAGAATTTATAACTTGCCAAACTGATGGTGTGAAATAGTAAATCTGAATAACTCAATATTAATTTTTTAGTTGAATGTATGATTTAAATTAAAAACTTTATACAAAAAAAACTTTCGTCAAAAGTTTAATTGCTCTCTGGGATAAAGATGGCCAAAAATTCTTTGGCACATCTGACATTGAAATTTGAAGTCTGCTTTCCCTCTTCGTTTGAGCTGTGACTTGTTTTGATCCATGGAATGGGACAGAAGTGATGCTGTATAATTTCCAAGGCTGTAACTTTAGACAGACATAGTTCTCATATATTTCCTCTTGAAAAAGTCAGCCACCACGCAAACTTCTGACGACCCTGAGTCTGTCATGCTGTGGGAAAACTCTGTTGGGCATGTGGAAAGGTCATGGGGAGAGACTGAAGTACCAGACTTGTGAAAGGAGCTCCCCTAGAACATCCAGTCCACACACGTACCACTTGAATGCAGCTGAAAAATGACACTCACCTAGACATGTGGGTTAAAATATCTGACCAAATGAATCAAAAGACCACAGAACTGTGAAAAAATAAAATGTTCATTGTTTCAAGCCACAGTATTTTGAGGTGATTTGTTGTCTAGCAATAAATCATTGAATCACTCCTCGATTTTGTGGTGACAGCTTTATCTCATCGGCCTGCGTTGATGCAATTTTATATACAAAATTATATAATTATTTTTCACAAATAATATTTTTAACTTTTTTGAGACAATTAACATGCAGTTACAAGAATAAAACAGTGAGTTCCACGTATCCTTTAACCAACCTTCCCTTGTGGAAGCATATTGCAAAATGACAGTATCAAATCAAAATATTAACATTGATGAAATAAGTGTATAAAACATGCCCATTACTATTTATGGTTCTTTAGGACCCTCATGCTGCTCCTTTATAGTCATATCCCTTTTTTCTCATACACATAGCCCCTCCAGAGAGCTTGACCTTTAATTTTCAGAGATTGTAAAGCTTGCCATAAATGTTTGTATACAGCTATACCTGGTTTTGTTTAGTTTTGCTTTACTATACTTTGCAGATACTGTCTGTGTGAACTTATTTATTCATTGTTTTTTCAAATTGAAGGTTTGTGACAACTCTGTCATCAGGTCTTCTGTGCCAGTAGACTGCTCACCTTGTGTTACTATCTCACATTTTCGCCCTTTTTGTAATATTTTAAATATTTTCACTATTAATTGTATCTATTATGTCACTATTATTGTATCTTATTGTGATTTCTTTGGTCAGTGTTCTTGGATATTACTATTATAAATTGTAGAGTACCATGAACCACAGCCACATAAGATGAAAGACTTAAATATACATTTGACTACACCACCAACATGTCCTTCTCCATGTTTCTCCTTTTTCTTAGGCCTTCTCTCTATTTCTGAGAAACAAAACATTGAAATGAGACCAATTAATAACCATACAATGGCCTCTAAGTATTCAAGTGAAATGAATAAATGAATAGTCACATGTCCCCTACATTAAATCATAAGCAAGAAATGATAAAACTTAGGAGAAGACATATTGAAACCAAGATAGGCCAAAAGGTAGACATCCTTCTACAAACAGCCAAATTGTGACTTAAAAGAAATTTAAGGTTTTGCTCCAGTGAATATGAGACTTATAAGAAAACAAAACAGGGTTGGGGAAAGCTGAGCTATGCTTTGCATGTGGGAGGCCCAGGTTTGAGTCCTGGCAGGGCAGAGTAACCCAGGCACAGGGGGAGGGGCTGGGAGGGGCCAGGGTAAGAAAGCAGTCCTATTGCTGATTTGGAGAAAGTTTTTATGGTCTGGATAGATGATTGAATGAGCCATAGCATTCCTTTAATCCTATGCCTAATTTAGAATTCTCTTAAATTCTGTGAAATGTGAAATGAGATGAAACTACATTAGATAGTCTGAAGCTAATAGATGTTGATTCATGAGGTTTCAAGAAAGAAGTCTTTTGATATCAGAATACAAGGTGAGCAATTACTGTAGAAGCGGCAGCAATAGAAGATTGATTGAAGAAATTACACCAAACCAGGTCTTAAACTTTTTCTATTTGTGACTCTTCTTCTGTATGCACATAAAATAAGATTATAGTCAAACATTTACTGATAACAAATGATAAATTTATTTTAAAACCTTAAAAAAATTATCCATATGGGATTGTGGCCCCATTTTAAGAAGAAAAGCCAATGCCTGCCTTTACAGCTTCAAAGGACAATGTAACTTGTTAGAGATGAACGCAGCTGGGAACTTTAATTTGAAGTCATTGTACAGTTGCCATTCTGAAAATCTTAGAACCCTTAAGAATTGTGTTAAATCTACACTGCCTGTGTTCTAGAAATTAAACCATAACACCTGCATCTGGATCACAATGTCCATCTAGAATATGTTTTGCTAAATATTTTAAGCCTTTCATTGAGAATTACTGCTCAGAAAAAATACTCCATTGAAACTACTGGTCATTGACAATGCCCTTCACCACCCAAGAATCTGACAGACATATATGAGGGGATTAATGTTTTTATGCCTGATAACACACTTCCATGCTACAGCATGAGAGATGTCCACTTCCAAATATTATTTCGGAAATGCATTTTCTAGAGCTATAATGTCCATAAACAGTGATTCCCCTGATGTATCTGGGGAAATTAAATTGAGAAACTTCTAGAAATAATTTGCCTTTCTAGATACCATTAATAGCATTTATGATTCATGAAAGGAGGCCAACATTAATAGGAATTTGGATTTTGATTCCAACTTTCTTAGTTGACTCTGAGGAGACCAAGACTTCAATATAGATGTGAAAATGCCAGTAAAGCAAATAAACATACTAAAAATTACCCAATCAGAATTAGAACTGGAGTTTGGCAATGTGACTAAATTTCTGCAATTTCATAAAACTGATCAAATGAGGAGTTGCTTTATATTTATAACAAAGAAAGAAGTTTCTTAAGATGGTGTCTAGTTCTGTTAAAATGTTATGAACAAGGGCTAGGGAGATAGTATCGCATGTAGAGTGTTTACCTTGAAGATAACTGAGCCATATTCAGTTCCCAGCACTTCATTTTTTCCCTGAGTCCCACCAGGAGTGATCCATGAGCACAAAGTCAAAAGTAAGCCCTGAGCACCATTGGGGGTGGCCCAGAAAACCAAAAATAAAATAAAAATCCAATGGGGGAATAAAATGATGCTATGAATATTGTTAAAATAACAGCAAACGATTTAGAATATTACATAAGTTTAGTTGATAGAGTAGCAGCAGGGTTTAAGAGAATTGGCTTCAATTTCAAAAAACCTCCTGTGGATAAATGCTATAAAGCATCATTGTAGTCTAAGATAAATCTCTCATGAAAAGAAAAATTAATCAACGTGATAGACTCCATTGTCTTATTTTTAAGAAATTGCCATGGCAACCCCAACCTTCAGAAACCACCATTCTGATTTGTTAGAAGCCATCAAATTGGGGCAAAATGCTCACCAACAAAAAGATTACAGCTCTCTCTAGTCTTAGATGATAGCTAGCATTTTTCAGCAATAATGTATTTTAAATTTAGTTTATACTGTTTAGGCATAAGGCTTTTGCACTCATAATAGTCTAGAGTATAGTCTAAACATAATATTTGGATACACTGGGAAACTGCAAAATTACTGCAGCTCACTTTATTTTGGTATTCCACTTTATGACTATGGTCTGGAACTAAATCTGTAATATCCCCAAGATTTTTCGATAAAATTTTGGTGTGAACTTAAAATTTAATTTCACTGGGAATAATACCCAGACATGCAATTGCTGAATCATATGTTTGTAGGATATTAAGTTTTTTAAGTAAGTTGCTAAATTGTTTTCCAGAGTAACCATACAGTTTTCTACACCCACCAGCAAAGTGTAATTGATCTAATTTTCCTAGAGCACCACTTCCATTTGCTTTTACTCTATTTTTTAATTTTAGTTATTTTCTTAGGTTGTAGAGAAAACTGCTCCATTGTGATTTAGTAATTAATTAATATCATTGAGCATATTTTTATGCCTAAGGTATTTATTTGCTGTCTTTGTATCCTTTTCAATGAAGTCTGTTTATCTCCTTTGCCCATTTTCTAACTCTTGAGTCTTGAGACCTTTTTATATTCTCCAGATACTGGAGCTTTGTCAGATAAGTGATTTGGAGATTTTTATAGGAGTCAGCCCCGATAGGAAAACTTGTTCAGAAAGTCTACTCTCACAGCACATTCCTACAAAAGAAGAAATTACAAATTACACTGCAAGATAGAAAAAAGAACAGGTGTGGGTGGAAATATTAGCCCAGGCATGCATGTAAGAGAAAGTAAAATCTCACACATGAAATGGAGAGAAACATGATGCTGTCCCCTCTTTTGTCACTGGTTGATAGTTGTTCTAACACTAGGAAGATAAACGTATGGGTGGATGTTCAGAAGTATAGTAGGACAGCATGGAATCAGAAATCAGATAGAACCAGAGAGATGTTTCAAGTGGTAGAACACATACCTACCATGTATGAGGCCTGAGTTTAATGCTCGGTACCACACAGACCCCTAAGCACACCCAGGTGTAGCCTTGTTGCACCCTAGCATCACCAGGCCCAAGCACCACACCACTAAGTTGAGCACTTAATTGTCAGGCCCTCACTCTGGGAAGATCTACATCAAGATCCCCGGGGGGCAAGAGTGGTAGTAATGTTAGGAGTGATAGTAGTGATAGGCACTTGCCTTGCATACAATTGACCTGCATTCCATACCCAGCATCCCATATGGTCCCTGAACCCACAATGAGTAGTTCCTGAGTGCACAGACCAGAGTAACGTCTGAGCACTGTCTACTGTGACTCCAACCCTCCCCTCCAAAAAAAAAGTGACCCCTGGGTCCCCCTAATGTTGACCCCAATTTTTAAAAAATCAGGTCACCATCACCCTTGTAGCATCTATTCTGCTGTGCTTCTACCATTTGCCATGATTTGACAAGGCAGTCCAGACTTTATTAGAGAAGAAAATCATAGAAGTGGGCCAGAGAGAAAGTTCAAAGGACTCTGACTGTGAATGCTTTGACTATGGAGGGGCTTCTGTTCGATTTCTGATTCTGCATAGTCCCCTGAGCACCACTAGGAGTGTCCTCTGAGCAGAGAATTTAGAGTAATCCCTGAGCACTACCAGGTATGGACCAGATCCTCTCCAAAAATGGTAAACTATAGCAGCAAAATAGGAAAATGGAAGCAGCAAAAGGAGGAAGAGGTAAGAGGGGCTAGGATTCAATTTTCGTTAATTTCCCCTTCTCCCCCAAATTTGAAGTCATGATCATATGAAGTGAGAGAATTTTAGCAACATTTCTTTTCTTCATTTCAACTTAATGTGCTTATTATAGAGAAGCCTAAACTTTTTTATTTTCTATAAAATCAATTTTTAATGATTTTTCCCACTGCGTTTTATATATTTTAACTTTTATTTTTCTTCTTCTTTTTTCCTGGTCAGTTAGTGTTGAAATAAAGGGCATCCTCATAAATTATGAAAAATGTCCTTTAAAATATTAAAATTGAAAAATGTAATTTTCCTTTTCGTGAACTTCCAAGAGCAAAATTTGTCTCTACAGTTATGCCATTGAATATTTGTAGCAGGATAGTAGATGGGAACAGAGGACAGTAGCAGAAAGGATTCATACCTATAATTTCCTCTGACATTAATGTTATGTCTGTTTACCCCCCTCACCTTTTTGAAAGTGCGGTTTTCAGTTTAATACAGTTTATTGAATATCTATTCTGTTTAGTCTGCACTTGTGGTAAAAAGCAAACAGCAATTGGTGTCTTGGCTCTATAACATTTCCTGATAAGTAGAAAATATCTGCTTATGATGCAATAAATACGTGGTTCTAAGTAATTTAGCAAATTGGCTTATTTAGTTTTAGCTCTGCAGGGATGCATAAAGGGAGCAATTTTCACCCATCATTGATTCCACACCAAAATATTTTATGATTGTCTATGTCCACAGCCAAATAAACTTCATAGGGGTGTGAGTGAACGAGCAGTTAGTTAAAATGCTGTCTAAAGTCAGTGCAAACTGCAATGATATTACTGCTTACGTCAGTTTTATAAACAGAAGCAGAATTGGGCTATTGTCAATTTATAAGTCTGCTATTACAAATTCAGGACATTTTTAAGCTGGGTGTTAAAACTTAGAACGTTGAATTGCGAGTACTTACGCCACAGAAATAGTGAGGTTTCACAGGGGGGAATCATAAAAATAAACTAAAGTACCCAAAGAAATGGGTGATTGAAAGAATAACAATTTTCTATAATGATATACAGAAATGAATAAGCTTACTTAAGCCTTTGAAACATAGAAGGCTAGATCAAACAAATGTGATGATTCATAAAAGTGAATCTCAAATAAGACTTATTTTAAGTTGAAGTGTGTGTCACAATTCATAATAATTTTTCATAATGACCATAGTTTATGCATATCCACATATGAGCAATCAAAATTACTTAGCAAATTTTGTATGAGAAAAGGATACTCTGAGAGAAAGTACCAGAGCAGGAAACGCAAGCCCATATACAACAGAAGAGCTGACTTACAGTTCTTTAATAGATATTTGAGTTTCAGGACTTTTATTTTATTTTTACTTTTAATTTTTATTTTTATTAGTGAAACACCATGAGGTACAGTTGTAGACTTACAATTTTTTTGTGCTTGAGTTTCGATTATACAATGATCAAATACCCATCCCTCCACCAGTGCCCATTTTTCACCACCATGGATCCCAGTATCCCTCCCACCCCCATCCCCCCATCCCACCCTGCCTCTGTGGCAGGGCATTCCCTTTTGTTTTCTCTCTCCTTTTGGGTGTTGTGGTCTACAAAAGAGGCATTAAGTGGCAATCATGTTCGTCCATAGTCTACTTTCAACATGCATCTCCCATCCTGGGAGGATCCTCCAAACACCCTTTATTTGGTGCTCCCTTCTCTATCTGAGCTGCCCTTTCCCCTAAACTGCCCGGCTGGCCTCTAAGCCATGGAGTAATCCTCCTGATACTGATCTTGGCTATTCTTGGGTATTAATCTCCTATTTTGTTACTTTATGTCCCCCAGATGAATGCGATCTTTTTATGTCTATCCTCTCTTTCTGACTCATTTCACTTAGCATGATACTTTCCATGTAGTACCACTTGTATGTAAATTTCATGACTTCATCTTTTCTAACAGCTACATAGTACTCCATTGTGTAGATGTACCAAAGTTTCTTTAACCAGTCATCTGTTCTTGGGCACACTTCTGCTCCTCAAAAGAAACAATGACCAAAATACAAAGACAGTCTACAGAATGGGAAAGGATATTCGCCGAATACACATCTGACAAGGGGTTGATCACGGTATCACGTTATCATGGTCCTCCCATTGTTCATCGATTTGCTCGAGCAGGCCCAGTAACGTCTCCATCATGAGACTTGTTGTTACTGTGTTTGGCATATCGAGTGCGGGTAGCTTGGTAGCTTGCCAGGCTCTGCCGTGCGTACTCTCAGTGGCTTGCCCGGCTCTCCAAGAGGGGCAGAGGAATTGAACTCGAGCCGGCCATATTGGCTGCGTGCGAGGCAAAAGCCCTACTGCTGTGCTATCGCTCCAGCCCAAGGGGTTGATATCAAGGATATATAAAGTACTGGTTGAACTCCACAGGAAGAAAACATCCAACCCCATCAAAAAATGGGGCAATGAAATGAACAGAAACTTTCTCAAAGAAGAAATCCGAATGGCAAAAAAGCACATGAGAAAATGCTCTACATCATTAATCATCAGGGAGATGCAGATCAAAACCACAATGAGATACCATCTCACACCTCAGAGACTGGCCCACATCCAAAAGAACAAAAGCAACTGATGCTGGCGCAGATGTGGCGAGAAAGGGACACTCCTTCACTGTTGGTGGGAACGCCGACTGGTACAGCCCTTTTGGAAAACAGTATGGACGATTCTAAAAAGATTAGAAATTGAGCTCCCATTTGACCCAGCAATACCACTCCTGGGAATATATCCCAGAGAGGCAAAAATGTATACTTTTAATTTTTTTACTGAAGTTTTAAGAATTTTAGTTGGACAATCTTCTCTGACACTTTTAAAAGATAGATGCTAAAGAACACTTTATAAAGACTTTTAACTGTGTGGATGAATATGCATCTAATAGCTAAATTTACACCTTTTTGGTTACTCATCTTCTTGGAGATTTGAAGGTGTTGCTTAGTTACCTTCTGCCTCCTCTTAGTGAACTTTATGTATATAAAAAGAAACCACCTAATTAAAATTTTTATGCATGTCACTCTTGGCAGTGCTTGAGTGCTACCTGGGCCACCTCCAGTGGTATTGGAGGATGGCCTAAAGTGCCAGGGATTGAACCCAGGACCTTGCAATGCCAGGCATTTGCTCTACAATTTGAGTCACGTCTCTAACCTGCCAAGCAATTTAATGCAATTTCTTCAGCTGTAAGTAGGGAAAATGGGCTGTTATTAAATATATTTCCAATGTAGTAACATATGCTAGGTCACAGGTCACAGTCCTCCCGTTGTTCATCAATTTGCTTGAGCGGGCCCAGTAACATTGTGAGAGTTGTTACTGTGTTTGGCATATAGAGTATGTCACGGGGAGCTTGCCAGGCTTTGCCATGCAGGTGAGATTCTCTCAGTAGCTTGCTGGGCTCTCCAAGAGGGGCGGAGGAATCAAACTCGGGTCAGCCATGTTAGCTGCATGTAAGGCAAATGCCCTACCCACTGTGCTATTGCTCCAGCCCATATGCTAGATAGATTGATAGATATAGATAGATGTGTACTAGTTTTGTACTATTTACTTAGCAGTCTTCTGAAGGTAGACATTTAACTCATCATTTATGTACATTTATCTGCATTCTTTTCTTAGGGGAAAATTGTAAACAAAGTGGTAAAATTTCAATGACAACATATGTATCATAAATTGAATTCGATTTTTATCACAAAATTAAAATTTTCTAAATGAAAACTTTACAACAAAAGTTATACAGAGGCATAAAGTTATGCCCAAGTGTCTCACCAAAAGAAAATAAACCTTTGTTAGTGAGACCATCCTGTGAGTCTTGTTTTCCTTTCCTGAGTTCAACACTGATTCCAGTTTGCATTAAATTTGGTCATAGACCTCTGCTGAAGTTAACAGAGTCCTTCAGAGTACCTGCAATTGTTTACATTTTCACTTATGTACTTAACTTTTATAGAGATTAATTCTACCTTACCTGAAGTATAAATAATTACTTGACGAAAAGATGTGTCCTCTACTTCCTTAATAATCCCTATAGGAGTTTAAAACTATATTGTAATCTGTATACTGAAAAAAATAATGTATAAACTTTTTATGGACCAGATTATAAATCTGGTATAAAGAACAACTCAAAGTATTAAAAATGCTGGGCTCAGAGTGATAGTACAGCAGGTATGGCATTTGCCTTGCACGTGACCAACATGGGTTCAGTGGCATCCCATACGGTTCCCTGAGCATCGCCAGTAATAATTTCTGAGTGAAGAACCAGGAGTAACCCCTGAGCATTGCTGGATATGACCCCCCCAAAATAAATAAATAAATAAATAAATAAATAACAAAGTATTAAAAATGCTACCCACGGGATATGGTGCCACCAGCAGGTCAACCTGTACCAGTGGGGTAAGTGCATCAACAGCCTGATGGTGCCTTCAGGCTGATACCCCAAAATTTCCAGACCCCAACAACTCAGGACTGAGTTTCCCAAGAAATAAATGGCAAAAGTTAGGTATATGGAAGCCACACCCACAAACCACCTTCTGCTCAGCTATACAAGTTTCAGATACCCATAAATAAATCTCAAAAAGATCAAAAGCCTCAGTTAATCTCAGACCCAAGCAAGGCTGAACAGACGAGGGTAAATCAGGGGGAGGAGAATGGGTCAGACTAGTGCTCACCCAAGCAGAGCCCCTGGGAGCTTGCTCCCACAATCCCAAATTGCCACACCCCCAACCGGACTCCACCATCTCAGAACAGACCTCATCAGAATATTAACCTTTTGAAAATTCAGGTATGTGGGTTTGTGACTGAAATCTCCAAGCTTTCTCAGATTTGGGATGGACTACCACCCCCACTTTCCGATACTTCTGGGAGCACCAGCAGTCACCCCCAGGAACCAACTCTAGTGCTATCTTGTAAGTTCTTCTATCAGCCTTGCTCCAGAGACCCATAAATAAATCTCAAAAGAAATCAAAGGCCACAGTTAATCTCGGTCCTGTGCAAAGCTGAACAACCAGGGTAAGTCAGAAGGGGGGCCAGTAGCCTGGTACCTGCCCAAGCAGAAGCCCCAGGAGCAGTGTGCTTCCACAATCCAAAATCGCTGCCCTGCCCCTGACTGAACTTCAGCATCTCAGTACGGACCTCACAAAGATATAGCATGTTGAAAATTCAGGCATGCAGGTTTTGTGACTGAAATCTCCAGGCTTTCTCGGGGTCAGGAAGACCTACCTTCTCTCACCTCTCTGTACTTCTGGAAGCTTTGGCTGTCGCTGCACATCCCAAAGCTGCCAGCCAGTTAAAAAAGCCACTCCAGCCTTACCTTCCCAATAAAACTGCTGAACACCCTGAACAAACACAATGCTCTTTAAGTACCTGTATGGCAAACTGTAGTCACAAAAGGAGCATGCGCGTATGCGCACTAGAGGGAGAGAGAGAGAGAGAGAGAGAGAGAGAGAGAGAGAGAGAGAGAGAGAGACAGAGAGACAGAGAGACAGAGACAGAGACAGAGAGACAGAGACAGAGAGACAGAGACAGAGACAGAGACAAAGAGAGAGAGGAAAAGTGCCTGCCAAAGAGCCAGGTTGTGGGGGTGGAGTGTTGGGGAATGGCTGAAGGGGAATGGGAATATTGGTGGTGGAAATTGTACATTGATGGAGGATGGATGTTGAATCATTGTATGACTGAAACCCAATCATGAACAACTTTGCAATGGTATATCTCAGAGATATTCATAAAAAAAAGTTTTTTTAAAGTAATGTGTAGTTCATGCCAGCTTCAGTCAGCTTAATCAGTGACTGAATAAATAAAAGAACTCCCTATAGTTAAAAATCACTGTCACTGTATCACTGTCCTCCCACTGTTCATCAATTTTCTCAAGTGGGCACCAGTAACATCTCCATTGTGAGACTTGTTGTTACTGCTTTTCGTATATCAAATATGCCATGAGGAGCTTGCCAGGCTCTGCCGTGCTGGCGGGATACTCTCAATATCTCTCAGGGCTCTCCGAGAGGGACGAAGGAATTGAACCTGGGTCAGCCCTGAGCCCTTCCCTCTGTGCTATTGCTCCAGTGATTATTATTTAAAATAATAATAATAAATTAAATGCTACCCAATTAAGCTGAATGATCTTTCCATAATTCTTAGCCATTAAAATTACTATTTCCAACACACAAATGGGAAATCAGGGGATAGAGAAGTTCTGTTATGTCTGTAATTATACAGAGAGATGATAACAGGAACTAAGGGAACTTTCCTTTGTCTCTGAAACAGTGTATAGCACATGGCAAACTGTGGTGATAGGAGTTCCCCCAGGAGGTGTAGCCAGTTGATGAAATAGTATACCACCACTTACCCCTATAGCATTCTCCTGGAATTTTGTATTCCAAGAAGCAGTGACAGACAGCATTTGTTGAGGAAAGTTAGCAAAGTGACATTTTATGAGCTTGCCAAAGATACTTTCATGAGCCTTATTAGTCTAGCGCAATATCTACCGGGCTACCAGCCAAAGATGTACTTTAGGCCCATAATGCAACTGTCACCAGCCAGAGGTTGTGTTCCTATTGCCAGCTAGTACATACTAGTAATGCCGTAACCAGTAAATTAGGTATAAGGCTTTAAATATCAACTCAATTTGTAGATCAATTACTCACATAGACAATTTAATGATAAGAATTCTGAATTTATTCTTCTTGCCTACTTTCACTTCCAAGAATTGAATCAGGATTATTTCTTGCTTGAAAAAAAATGTTCACTTATTATCAGGGAAATCCATATCAAGACAACAATGAGATACCATCTAATACCAGTGAGAAAGTCACTTATAAAAATAATTGGAACAACCCTTATTGGTGAGGATGTGGTAAAAAAGGAACTCTCATAAACTGCTGATGGGAATGTTGTCTGGTTCAACCTCTATGGGAAACAGAATGGAGGTTCTCAGCAAACTTAAAATTGAGCTACCATATGACCCAGCAATTAGCAATGGCACAACAGAAAAACATTCAGCCAAAAGGACATATGCACACCATAACTAATTTCAGCACATAGTACGATAGCCCAGATCAGAATCAACCTATATGTCCAACAACAGATTAGTGAATCATGAAGATATGGTATATATACACAATGGAATACTATACAGCTATAAGTAATGATAAAAATTATACAATTTGCTGCAACATGGATGGAACTGAAAGACTTCATGTTAAATGAAGTAAGACAGAAGAATGATAAAAACAGGATGTTATTTACTTATATGTGATATTTAGAGCGACTGGATCAGGAAATTGCAGTGATTTAAAGGGGGGATATCTAGATCACCCTTGGCCCCAGAGTATAGGGAAGAGAAGAAAAGAGGTAGATTGAAGGATAAAGGGAGAAGAGACAGATGAGAAACAATAGGAGCAAGGGTCAAGGGAATTCAGGTAAATCCGTGGTGTTAAGAGATGATAGAGCTAAATATCCAAACCACTGAAATCATGAGACCCAATCTTTAATAACCAAACTTAAAAGAAGCACATCAAGATGATAGGCTGAGGTTGGGGTGGTGAGAGTAGGGGATTAGAAAAGGGTCCTGGGAATACTGGTGAAAGGAAGTGGACACTGGTAGCAGAATTGGTGATTAAACATCATACGTCAAAAATCCAACTATGAATAATTTTGTAACTCTTGGTGCTTTAATAAAATAAAATTTGAAGAGAAAAAGAGTTTTTACGAGTTTTCCAATCTTGGGAATCAAGTTGGTTCTGTCACAGAAACCTCATGTAAAAATATCAGTGAAGTCTGTTTAATAATTTAGATTCTTAACCATAAATAACCCAAAGTATTAAGATAAGAGATGACCTCCAGGGCCAGAAAAGAGTACAAGGAACAGAGCACTTGCTTTGAAGTCCCTTCATATGGTTCCCTGATCCCCTCCAGAAGTGATCCTTGAGCACAGAGCCAGGAGTGAGCCTCCAAGTACAGCCAGGTGTAACCCCAAAACAAAAAACAGTACTAAAAAAACTTTAAAATTTGCTTTATGATTTATAAATTATATGCTAATGTTTATATATAGATAAAGGTGCATCTGAGTAGTAGGATTTTTTTCTCTTGAGTACTTTGCCAGTAAAACTAATTGATTTGGTTGAAAATAAAAGCTATTATTAATCTATTAAAATATGTCAAAAATCTACTTAAATTCTAAAGCAAGAAAGAATTTAGGTTTATTTTATGAATTTCTAATTCTTTAAACAACTTCCAGAAAAGCAGATACCTGGTATAGCTAACAGTCCAGTCCCCTAAATTTAAAGTATGCTGTTTCATTCTCCAGAAAACTATGGTTCTTACTATTCTCTTTTCCATTTGTTTGTATTATCACTGCCTTTAATCAAGCATAAGTATCATTTTCTCCTGGAGTGGAAGTAAACAAAGAGACATTAAATACTTTCTTTTTTTTGATATTAAATACTTCCACTTGAATTATTTTCTAGTGCTCACAATATAGGTTTAATTTTAAAACTAGTGCTTGCGCTTTGAATAACATATAAATCAGAATTTGAATGGAAAACCTTTCAACTAAAATAGAAAATTGTCCCTACATAAGTGTCCTTTATGTGAATGGCATATGATTACATTCATGCTACTTTTATTTATGCATACTTTTGTGTCTTTTAAGTTATTGGAATAAAAACATATTGACAACAAAAATAGTAAATATCTAACGGTACATGCAAGAACTGATTCGTATTTGTGTAATTAAACATGCCCCAGTTTGGAGATATGAAAGTAAACATTATATACAGCAATAAATTTCCTTTTCATTTTCCTTTGTTTTTGTTTTGGGGACACGCCTGGCAGTTTTCAGGGGTTACTCCTGGCTCTGCACTCAGGAATCACTCCTGGCAGTGCTGGGGAGACCAAATGGGATGCCAAGGCTCAAACCAGGGTTGGCCGCATGCTAGGCAAACAACCTACCTGCCGTACCATTGCCCAACCCCAGCAATTAGTTTCCTGTATTGTTTACAATGAGAGCATTGTACAATTTTATTATAATGATTTGAATAGCATAATCACCTTAAAGCTAGTTGATTGAACTCTCAGAGTTGGAAGTATATATATAGTCAAAGTCTAAGTCCTGAGGCTGTTGCTTGTGAAACTCTATTTCTGAGCAGAGGTAATATGTTTTTAGAGAGGCACTTGAAAGAATGAGGGGAAGTGAAAAGAGAAGCAGTAGAATAGAGTAATAAATAAAGAAAAATTTGTTGAATGCTCTGTAATAAGCTGCCTTAAATGTCATGTTCCTGGACGATAGTACAGTAGGGAAGGGGCTTTGCACGCAGCAGTCCCTGGCACCCAATATGGTCGCCCCAGCCCACCAGGAGTAATCCTTGAGGCAGAAAGCCAAGGGTAAGCCCTGATTGACAGGGGTGACTCAAAAACAAACAAACAAACAAACAAAATAAACAAAATCACTGTTAACCTTGCCAGGAGTGATTCCTGAACACAGAACTAGGAGTAAGCTCTGAGCACATTCAATTGTTGCCAACTACAACCCCCATCCCTCCCCACAGCCCCCAACACCAAAAGATTTTTATGTAAAACCAAAAATAAATTCAATATTTTACCCTTGTCTTAAAACATTCTAAATTAAAGTACATATATAGAAAAGTGGGCTGGAGTGATAGCACAGCGGGTAGGGCGTTTGCCTGGCGCGCAGCCGGCACGGCCGAGCCAGGTTCGATTCCTCCGCCCCTCTCAGAGATCCCGGCAAGCTACCGAGAGTATCTCACCCGCATGGCAAAGCCTGGCAAGCTACCCGTGCGGTATTCAATATGCCAAACACAGTAACAACAAAGTCTCACGATGGAGACATTACGGGGCCCTCTCGAGCGAATCGATGAACAACGGGAGGACAGTGACAGTGACAGTGATATAGAAAACTGCACAGAACAAATACTCAGCCCGATCCTTTATTATAAAATGAACATTTAGTTAACTATCCTGTAGGTCAAGGAGTGGAACATCCCAACATCCCCAAAACATTCCAACATCCTCCCTTATTGCACCACTCAGGCACTCCTTTTCCTCTCTAAAGAAATGTCCTCTCTAACTTATGCTACCAGGGTTTAGATTTGCCTGCTCTTCACCTTTACAAGAACAGATTTTCAAGAATGTTGGACTTCCTGTGTGGCTTCTTTTATGCAACATAGATTCACGTGGTTTCGGTTTCCTGCAGATGTTCATGCCCACAGGTATAAGGAAGAAAATCGAGGAACTATTACCCATGGAGTACACTCAGAGCTAAAGCCAGTTTTTTTCCACACTTGTGGTTTATGGCAGGCACCCCTTCTGACTAATCGCTACATGCTGTAGCAATGGTAATCCAATGAGCATGACTATATCTCCTCCCCAGCCTATCTTCTGAAGGAAAGGGAAAGAAGACAAAGAGTTTTTCACTTACCTGGCATCATTTCTGTTACTAGTTCTCACTTAATTGGCATTGGCTGACAGTATGCCCTCCGTATGGCAAACACACAACAATGTTCTTGAGAAGCTTTTGTAATTCATTGGAGACATCAACCCAGGGAACCTTCATTACAATATTTTCTCCATTGTAATTTTCACTTTTTCAGTTAGCAGCAGTGAAAATTAAAATAATTCTTGTTCCCTTTCAAGCACACACACACACACCCTCTCTAATGTCTATCACCTTCTAAAAATACACGAGCTTGAGATGTTATCCAGGGTAAGGGAAAGGAGATCCAAAGGAATATTTAAAGATGGTGGAAAATCAAGGCCATTTCCTATTTGCCCATTTTGGCAGGAGTAAAGGGAAGTGAAATAAACTTTCATGTAGCCCAATTCCAGAAAAATCCTCTTAAGTTGTATCAAATAATAATGGAACTCATAGGTTTATATCATTAAGGACAGAAGAGCAGGCTTCAGCTGACTAAATTCATTGACTATAATGTAATTTCTATGCAAGCCTCTCTTCTCTATCCTTCCATGATGTGGGTTTTATCTTCAGACACATTGTAGATGGATCCAAAGATCTGGGTCTACTAACTATATATGAAAAAGGCCAAGAAATGGTTCCAGAAGCTGTACAAAGCCCCTCTGAAAACTGTTACTTGCAGCTCGTTGACCCTTTTAAATGTCACACTTGTCACTTAGAACTCAGTCAACTTCTCTCTGGGGGATCAACTTTTCCTGAGTCCTGGGACTTCATGGGATTTTAGGAATGAAAATCATATATCAAAGAGAGAATATATGCTGAGTAGAAGCCAGCAATTGCCACTCTAAAACCCCTTTGAACAAGTCTAATAACAAGATTCAGTCTCCTGTTGTTAGACACAGCTATCCTAATTTTTCATATGAATTTGTGAATGTATAATATGAAAATATCCTTTTGATAACTCTTGCACTGTTTCTTGGAATATAATTCAAGAGGGAATTGCCTAGAAAAAATATTCCTAAGCATTTATCTGATTTATATTGCCATATTGCTTTCAGCATGATTATTCCAAACTATACTCCCACCAGGAGTAAATTTTTCCCACATATTCACCAGTACTGAATATTATACTTGAAGTTTTTTCATCCTCAACAATCTAATGGGTAAAAAAAAATGTCATTGTTCTTTAGCATTTCTTGACTATCAATGATTATAAATATTTTGTATAAGTTTTCTTCTTTTACTGTAAATTGTCTTTTTCTTTTCTGGGTTTTTTGCTTGTTTTTTTTTGTTGTTGTTGTTTATTTGGTTTTTTTTTTTGGCCAAACTCAGGGCTTACTACTAACTCTGTTCTCAGGGATCACTCCTGTCAGTGTTCAGGGGATCGTATAGGGTCCTGGGAATTGAACCCCTTTCAGGTGTGTGCAAGGTAAGTACGCTACCCACTGTATTAACTCTCTGCCCTAAAATTCTATGTCTTTTACCTATTTCTGTATTAGGGTGTTAATGAGATTCTATCAGAATTTAACTATATTAAGGTTATTGTTAACACAGTATAATCTTTTTTTAAATTTTTTAAATATTTTTATTAGTGAAACACCATGAGGTACAGTTGTAGACTTACAAATTTTTGTGCTTGGGTTTCGATTATACAATGATCAAATACCCATCCCTCCACCAGTGCCCATTTTCCATCACCATGGATCCCAGTATCCCTCCCACCCCCATCCCCCCCATCCCACCCTTCCCATGTGGCAGGGCATTCCCTTTTGTTTTCTCTCTCCTTTTGGGTGTTGTGGTCTGCAAAAGAGGCATTAAGTGGCAATCATGTTCGGTCCATAGTCTACTTTCAACATGCATCTCCCATCCTGGGAGGATCCTCCAAACACCCTTTATTTGGTGCTCCCTTCTCTATCTGAGCTGCCCTTTCCCCTAAGCTTCCCGGCTGGCCTCTAAGCCATCAGGTAATCCTCCTGATACTGATCTCGGCTATTCTTGGGTATTCTAATCTCCTATTTTGTTACTTTATGTCCCCCAGATGAATGCGATCTTTTTATGTCTATTCCTCTCTTTCTGACTCATTTTGCTTAGCATGATACTTTCCATGTAGTACCACTTGTATGTAAATTTCATGACTTCATCTTTTCTAACAGCTACATAGTACTTTATAGTATAGATGTACCAAAGTTTCTTTAACCAGTCATCTGTTCTTGGGCACTCAGGTTTTTTCCAGATTCTGGCTATTGTAAAGAGTGCTGCAATGAACAAACAGGTGCAGATGTCACTTCGACTATAAATTTTTGCCTCTCTGGGATATATTCCCAGGAGTAGTATTGCTGGGTCAAATGGGAGCTCAATTTCTAATTTTTTTAGAATTGTCCATACTGTTTTCCAAAAGGGCTGAACCAGTCGGCATTCCCACCCACAGTGAAGGAGTGTCCTTTTCTTGCCACATCCACACCAGCATCGGTTGCTTTTGTTCTTTTGGATGTGGGCCAGTCTCTGAGGTGTGAGATGGTATCTCATTGTGGTTTTGATTTGCATCTCCCTGATGATTAATGATGCAGAGCATTTTCTCATGTGCTTTTTTGCCATTCGGATTTCTTCTTTGAGAAAGTTTCTGTTCATTTCATTGCTCCATTTTTTGGCTGGGGTTGGATGTTTTCTTCTTGTGGAGTTCAACCAGTACTTTATATATCCTTAATATCAACCCCTTGTCAGATATGTATTTGGCGAATATCCTTTCCCATTCTGTATACTGTCTTTGTATTTTGGTCACTATTTCTTTTGAGGTAAAGAAGCTTCTCAGTTTAAGATAGTCCCATTTATCTATCTCTGTTTTCACTTACTCGGCCAGTGGCGTGACATCTTTGAAGATACCATTAGCTTCAATGTCATGGAGGGTTTTGCCAACTTTGTATTCAATGTACCTTATGGTTTCCAGTCTGATGTTGAGGTCTTTAATCCATTTTGATCTTACTTTTGTACATGGTGTTAGTAACACAATACTAGTGGGAGACTTCAACACTGCTTTATCACCTCTTGATAGATCAACCAGACTCAAGCTTAGCAACGACATACTTCATCTGAGGGAAACAATGGAAGAAAGGGACTTAGTAGATATATACAGGACACTTCATCCTCAAAAAGCTGAATACACATTCTTCTCAAGCGTACATGGAACATTCTCCAAGATAGACCACATGCTGAGCCACAAAACATACCTCCATAAAATGAAGAAGATAGAGATTGTATCAACAATCTTCTCAGACCATAGTGCACTAAAATTAGAAGTAAATCACACACAAAAACAGAAAACTAAATCAAACACCTGGAAATTAAACAGTGCGCTACTGAACAACGAGTAGTTTAGAAAGGAAATCAAAGAGGAAACACAGTATAATCTTAACATTTTTATTGGTGGTCACGATCACGACCATCCTGTTGTTCATCGATTGCCTCGAGCAGGCCCCAGTAACGTCTCCTTTGTCCCAGCCCTGAGACTTTTTAAAAAGTGCCATATTCAAGGCTCTTTCAGGGTTAGGAGAATGAGACCCATCATTGTTACTGGTATTTGGCATATTGGGTACACCACGGGGAGTTTGCCAGACTCTGCCGTGTGGGTAGATTACATTTGGTAGCCTGCCAGTTTGTCCAAAGTAAGAATGAGATAATAAGATGTCACGTGGCTGCGAATGTGGCTGCGTGCTTCTGGAAGCTGGGTTTTATAGTCTCTGGGTCTTGGCTGTTGATGGGATTACATGGCGCCAGGGGGCCAGTTGGTGGGTGTGACCCCTGCCTACTGGAATATGGAGGATCTGGGTGGAGGATGCTCAGCCCCGATCCGAGCAGGCTTGGAGATCTCAGCCCTGGGACCCACATGCCTTTGTTCCTCTGCCGGTACATTCATGCGTGTGGAAAGTGGTCTCAGCATGGTTGTGGCTGGTTCTGGAGGTCTTCGGCTGCCAGAGCTCTGTTTGGGGTGGGGAAGGAAACTCAACCCGCCCCCTGCAAGGGGCCCTCGTGAGGACAGCCAGGTGCGGGGGCAGGAGACTCTGGTGGTATGTTTGAAATAAAAATTATTTAAAAAGTATGCTCATGTCTATGATTTTTGTTAAATTTTATACTTTATGCTTAGATTCAATATAATATTCAGACTATAAGTTCTACATATTATTTGATATGAAATAATAAATATCAATCTATAATATTTTAGTTAACATCTAAATCCTTTTAAAGTAGTTTTATTGAGATTATCAAGATTACAATTCACAAATTATAATATCAATTCATTTAAAGTGTAGCATTTGGGGGCTGAAGAGATAGTATAGCATGTAGGGATTTTGCCTTGCAGGGAACCTACTTGTGTTTGATCCCTGGTACTTCATATAGCCCCCTGAACCTGCCAGGAGTTATCTCTGAGCACAGAGCCAGGAGTAAGTTCTAAGCACCACCAGGTGTTGCCTTAAAACAAACAAACAAAAATAAGAAAAAAGAAAGTGTAGCATTTACAATTTTTCATTTACACACATTTGTACACCATTGTCACAATATATTATCTACTTTTCCCCAGGGATGGGCTCATGGGGGGACCATATGTCGTGCTGGGGATCAAGCCAGGTTGGCAACATACAATGCAAGTGCTTTTTCTACAGGCACCTTAATATACTTTTAATAATGACTACACTTAAATTGAATTCATTTTGCATAAATTTCAACATATAGTTTTAGGTAGGAATCCAGCTTCATTCTTTTATGTGGAAATCTCCAGTTGTCTGAGCACCACATTTTGAAAATATTGCCCCATGTCTGCCAACACCCATTGAACAGTCTTAGCTATCTTGCTGTAAATCAATTGCCTATAAATGTCATGGTTTATTTCTGGGTTCTTGGTTCCATACATTGATTATATGTCTGTCTTTATGTCAACACTACTTTCTCTTTATAACTGCATGTTTGCAGGAAATTTAGAAATCAGGAAGTGTGAACTTTCCAATTCTTCTGCAAGATAACATTATGAATCCCTTACAATTCTAAATTTTAGAATCACCTAATCTGCATCCACCTAAAAGCTCAATGTGGAACTCTCCTAATTTAATTAGACTAGAGACTACCTTCTAGCTAAGATTTAATAACATGGGAGACTCAAAAACGTGGATGTCTTTCAACTAATTAGGTCTTTTAAAAGGTAGTCTGTTTTGTTAAAATTGCCACCTTTCTTATTCCTTTTGTGCTCTTCCAATTCTGAAGGTAGAAATAGGAAAAAGATTTGTAAAATCTTTCAACATTTGTTGCCGTGGCTGATAAAATAAATTGAATCAGATATGACATTAAGTTCTGGGCTGGAGCGATAGCACAGCGGTAGGGCGTTCGCCTTACATGCGGCCAACATGGCCGACCCGAGTTCGATTCCTCCGCCCCTCTCGGAGAGCCCGGCAAGCTACCGAGAGTATTTGATATGCCAGACACAGTAACAACAAAGTCTCCAATGGAGACGTTACTGGGCCCGCTCGAGCAAATCGACGATCAACGGGAGGGCCTTTATTATTATTATTATTATTATGACATTAAGTTCTAAAACTAATTGAACCAAATACCAATCAACAAAAGGTACTGTAACAAGAGAGAAACTGCGTCAAATATAATTAAGGGCTAGGCACCTAAAATTTGTCATAAGATAGCTAAAGCATAATTGCAATAAATATGTTTTCAATGTTTACAGCTTACAGGGTTAAGAATTCAATAAATCTGTTTGCATAAGTTTGCTTAAAAGAAAAGGTCTCCTCCTAAGAAATTCATCTGTGCTATGTCAAGTGATTTTGTTTGAACTCTAGCTCCTGTGACATCTCTGTGCTAGTTAGAAATGCCTCCTTCCAAGATGAAGTCATGAAATTCTCTTATAAAAGGATAGACATGGAGAGTATCATGCTAAGTGAAATGAGTCAGAAAGAGAGGGACAGACATAGAAGGACTGCACTTATTTGTGGAGTATAAAACAGCATAACATGAAGCTGACAGTAGATACACGGGCCAGGAAGATTACACCATAGCAGGAAGCCTGCCCCATGAGTGAAGGGGAGAAGGCAGCTGGAATAGAGAAGGGATCACTAAGAAAATGATGGCTGGAGGAACTGGTCGGGATGGCATATGTGTGCTGAAAGTAGATAATGGACCAAACATGATAATCTCTCAGTATCTATATTGCAAATCATAATGCCCAAAAGTAGAGGGAAAGTGTGGGAATA
Source organism: Sorex fumeus (assembly GCF_029834395.1). NCBI lineage: Eukaryota > Metazoa > Chordata > Mammalia > Eulipotyphla > Soricidae > Sorex > Sorex fumeus. Next base: position 45,503,287 of record NW_026606129.1, on the reverse strand, counting down.
TTGTCTACCATGGAGTCAGGGGAAGGGTGGGAGAAGGGTGGTATACCAGGGATATTGGTGGGGAATGTGCACTGGCAGAGGGATGGGTGTTTGATCATTGTGTGATTGTAACCCAAACATGAAAGCTTGTAACTATCTCATGGTGATTCAATAAAATTTAAAAAAGGAATGTCTCCTCCTTTATCAAGATACTTTATTTGCTTTTCAAAAATTTTTTACAATATTTGCAAAATCCCATATCTGCCCCTTGAGTAGTGTCCCTTTTGGGGTGGTATAAACATGCACTGAATGACTAAATTCATGATCTTTCCTCAAGGAGGAATTTTGTAATAATTTAATGGCATGTTTTTATGGCATAAACTTATATATCTTATATTTTTCTTTTCATCCACATGTGTCTGTTTTTCCTCTACTTAAGCTCTGTGAAAGCAAGGACGATTGCTTTCATCTAAATGTTTGGTAATTATTTGAAGGTTTAGTTTGAACCAAATAAAAATCTTTGCTTGGGGCCACATCTGGTTGTGTTCAGGGCTACCCTGCTTGATGCTTGGGGTTTGATCAGTTACCCCTGAAAGTACTCGGAGGAATATGCAGTATTGGGGATTGAACCTGGGCTTACTGCATGCAAAGCATCAATGAGCAATGTCCCTATTTCAAAACTAAATAACAATCTTGAAATAGTTGTTAATGGTGTTTTTACCTAAACTTTTGTTATTAAACTCCCACATTTATTATTTCACCTCATTTTAATACCTCTGAAAACTTTCTCTTAGTTCTTGTGTAAATAACAGGACACTAATGAAAAGGAGGACATGCATTCTTATCCAAGGGACAGCAAATCTACAATGCCATGAATACTTTATTATTCACTTTATGAAAAGGTGTTGCCTTGTGGAGGCCACCACTGTGTTCCTTGGAAATGAGCACAGGTGTTTTTTTGTTATTAGAACTCCAACTTCCAGAAGTGCATTGGAGACTGTTGACTTCTTTCAGAGGTAGTAAATTGCTTGCTATATTATATTAATGTAAACAAACACAGAAAATGCACATAGGAAATAAAAGAAGCTGAATTAACACAAACAGACCACAGCTGCCTTATGATAATTATTTAGGGCTATGGAGAAATGCTCAAGACAATCTAAAAACCTAGACAATAATGATAAAGTACTTTCATTCTTTCTTAAGTACCTTTCCTTAAATTCTGCTCTAATCCCTACCCAGTCTCACTTTTTAAGTGAAGTTGTTTTTGACATATGGAAAGTAATTCCTAGTGGAATTTTTCCTGTTACTTTTTTATCAAGTTAGAGACCCCTGCTATCTTTTCTGTTTGGGGGGCCGTATCCAGCAGCGCTCAGGTTCCTCTTGGTGGTGGTCTGAGTCACTTCTGCAGAGCATGGGGACCATATGCAATGATGGGGATTGAACCTGGTTCTCCTGCAAGTGTCCTCCAATTCAACTGACCTATGTCTCGGGCCCTACAGTTTGTTTTTAATTTTATTTCTTTTATTTTTGGGGGGGCCATATTTAGCAGTACTCAGGATTTACTCCTGGCTCTTTGCTCACGGATCACTTTGGCAGGCTTGGGAGATCATAGGGATGCCCGGGATTGAATCTTAATTGACTTTGTGCAAGGCAAGCATCCTGCAAGCTGTACTGTCACTCTGGCCCTGCGTCTTGTTTTTAAATTTTGATTTCCTGTTGCATTTTTTAAAAATTGGGGTCACTCCCTGCAATGTTTATAAATCTGATGGCTCAATGATTGGGGGCTACCAGGGCTACATTGGTGATGCAGGAGATGGGCAATGATTTGAATGCTGGAACCTGAATTCAGGGATCACATGTCCTAGATGTGTGTTCTATCCCATGAGCTATCTCTAGACCTCAGTTGCTGCTTTGTAATCACTCAAGCAAAAAGCTCCAGACTTGCTATCCTTGGTGACTGGCTCAGTAACTCAAGGGTTTTTCTTATTTTCAAAAAAGTTTCCTTTCAACTACTCATTATTTTCCTTTTTCTTGAATCCTTAAATATTTTAGGTCCCCTATCTCTTACCTAGGTTTTATTGTATATGATGAATTCTACAACTTCTAATCTCTCAACTTCACTAATCTTAGGAAATGTCTGTTTTATGTGTTTACATGTTAGTCATAGAATGATATATATATATATATATATATATATATATATATATATATATAACATTTAGGGTGAAATGTTTGTGTACAACACATAATAAGACTGATCACCAACCCAAGTAAAATAGATGAGGAACTCGCCTTATAGAACTGGTCTTATTGATAAACATATGCTTTGGATACTTTAATACAGAACATGCATTCTTTTTTTATAAAGACTCATTGACATAATCCAAATGCCATAAAGTTCACCTTTTAAAAGTTTCTAATTCAATGGTATTTGATATATTCATAGTACTGTGAGTATCATTACTATCTAATTGATAATATTTTCACCATTCCCAAAATAGACCATAATAATTTCTTCCTCTCACCTGCCTTAGGTGACCACTAACTTATTTTCTGCTCTATAAGTGTGCCTATTTTGGGCATTTTATATAAAGGCGATCGTACGATACTTTACATTGTTTTTTGTTTCTTTAACTTATTATGTGCCCATGTTATATTATCTATCCATACTTTATTTCTTTCTATGGCCAACTATTTTATTGGATGGACCAGCCATATTTTATTTATTTATTTTGGTTGATTCTGTTTTCTGACTATTATGAGTAATGCTGACATGATCATGGTTATACATTTTTGGTCTCTTGGGTACATACTTACAAGAGGAATTTCTGGATCATATAATGACTCTAATTTCTGGATCATATAATAACACTTTAAAGAATAACGTTTGCAGAGCTAGCACAAGGGTTAGGGCACTTGCCTAGCATGTAGCCAATTCCAGTTCCATCCAGTATTGCGTAGGGTCCTCCAGTATTACCAGGAGAGATTCCTAAGCACAGATTCAGGAATAAACCCCGAGCACACCCAGTTGTAGCCACCCATGAAAAAACATATTAAATTAATATAGGGGGGATGGAGAGATAGTATAGAAGTTAAGGTTCCTGTCTTGCATGAACTTGACTCCAGTTTTTTCCCTGGTGACACATGATCTCCAGAGCACAGACAGAGCCAGCAGTAAGATTTGAGCACCACCAGTCTGTGCCTCCCCACACCCCAGAAAGAGAACAGGCCTTTTTAAAAAATAGGCAGAGCATTTTACATGCCACTAGCATGCTTCTAGTTTCTCCATATCCTTGTAAATACTTTTGATTTGTCAGGGATTTTTTTTTCTTTCTGGGTCACACCCGGCGTTGCACAGGGATTACTCCAGGCTCATGCACTGAGCTCAGGGGACCATATGGAATGCTGGGGATCGAACTCAGGTCAGCTGCATGCAAGGCAAACACCCTACCTGCTGTGCTATCGCTCCAATCCCATTGTCAGGGATTTTTTATGTCTATATTTGTATAGAATGAAAATCTAATTTATCTTGTAATTCTTTGATTCTGGCATCTGATATTATTGGTCTAATATTTTTAGTTGGGAGCTGGAGGACTTATAAAGAATTGAGTCTAAAGTTAATTTTTCCTTCCTTCCTTCTTTCCTTCCTTCCTTCCTTCCTTCCTTCCTTCCTTCCTTCCTTCCTTCCTTCTTTCCTTCCTTCCTTCCTTCGGAGTACAGAAGCTGTATTTGGACAAATATACCCACAATCTTATAGTTCCTGTCCACATTTCATTTGATAATATTTCTGGCTGTGCTCAGGGCTTACTCTAGCCTCTGTGCATGCTCAAATGACCATATGCTGTGCAAAACAATTGCCTCACCTCCGTACTATTTCTCCAGCCCCTAAATCTTCTTTATTTTTATTGTAGCTTGAATAATATGGTTACAGTAATGTTAGCATTTGTGGTGGTATTCAGTTACTACACCTTCACCACCACCAATATGCTCAATTCCTTCCACTACTGTCTTAAACAAAAATTATAGGGGCTGGAGTGATAGTACAGCAGGTGGGGCGTTTGCCTTGTACGCAGCCGACCCGGGTTCAATTCCCAGCACAACCAGGACTAATTCCTGAGTGCAAAGCCAGGAGTAAGCCCTGTGCATCACCGGGTATGACCCAAAAAGAAAAAAAAAGAAAAGTAATATATATATATGTGTGTGTGTATATATATATATATATATACTTGTAGTGTTGCTATACCAAGCCCTCCACTATAGAGTGAGGATATTTCCACCATGATCCCAGGGTCCCTTTCCTCTCATTTTCTTAGCATTCTCAGATCACAGTTACATGGGATTTATCTCAGGTTTGGCAAAGCTTACCAGACTAGGTAATGGGCATGACTTTTTCTTTATGGGAAGTTTTAAATTTACCAATTCAACTTAATTATTTGTTATTTATTTACATAATCATGTTTTAGTGTGTTCTTGAATTCATTTTCCTCTTGCTAGCAATTAGTCCATCCCATCGAAATTATCTAATTTGTCTTATAATCATTTATAATATAACCATATTATCTTTTTAATTTTAAAAAAATCTGCAATAGTGACTTCCCTTTAATTTTTTATATTATTAATTGTCTCCTATTTTTTTCATGTATGGACTAGTGATGGCTTGTCAATTTTGTTGATTTTTTTTCATAGAGCTAACTTTTGGTTTCTTTAGTATACTCCTTATTTTTTCTATGACTTTATTTAGTTCCACTCTGATATTTTATTTATTTATTTGGGATTTGAGACTACACCAAGTTATGCTCAGAAGATCATGTGCTGCTAATGATTGACCTCTGGTCTCCTACATGCAAAGAATGCGTTCTGGCCCTTAAACTGTCTCCTCAGCCCCTGATACTTATTATTTTCTTCCTTTTGTTTGTTTTTGGTTTAGTTTGCTCTTATTTAAAAATTTTCAAAAGGCAGAAATTTATATCATTTATATAAGAGCTTTCTTTTTTTATAATTTATTTATTTATTGAATCACTGTGGGTAAAGTTACAAAGCTTTCAGGTTTAGGTCTCAGTCATGCAAATATCAAACACATTTTCCTTCACCAATACTCATCTTTTACCATGAAGAACCCCAATAAAACCCCATTTCCCACCCCTCCCAATGCCTGTGAGGCAGATGAATTCCAGTTAACACTATCTACTTTGACTAGATTCATTGTTTAGATAAAAGATGCACCATTATTATTTAGAGTTTACCGCCCCACAAATCAGACATGCTGAAAAAGCGTTGTGAAATGATTTGCTTTCTACAGCTGGGTTCAAGAATTAAATGTTGCTGCGCGGCCACGGTTTTGGATTTCTGCTATTTTACTTATTAACCCTGGAAGTATTTCTACTAAAAGTCAGATAATTAAGAGATTGGTTTCTGTGCTCTGGAGTCATGGCCGTGCCAGAGAGCCGCTCGTGGGGGGCAACTGGTGACCTCGGTAGGGCGTGAAGGATGGGCCGGAACGCCCCCCTTCCCATGAGGTTTTCGTCGCCCCCACGCCCCGAAGAGCTTTCATTTTTAATTGACAATATTCTTTCTTTTTAGTATAGGTATTTACATATGTATTTCAGCTAAAGCATTAGTTTTGATTTGTGTTTTTCTATCTTATGTTTTTGTTCACATTCATGTCAAGTTATTTTTTTTTCTTTTTGGGTCACACCTGGTGATGCACAGGGGTTACTCCTGGCTCTGCACTCAGGAATTACTCCTGGCAGTGCTCGGGGGACCATATGGGATGCTGGGAATCGAACCCAGGTCGGCCGCGTGCAAGGCAAATGCCCTTCCCGCTGTGCTATCGCTCCAGCCCCATGTCAAGTTATTTTTCCAAACTCCCTTGTAATTTTTTTCTTTTACCTGTTGGTTATTTAAGAGGCTATTGTTTAATTTCCACATAATTAAGAATTTGCCCAATTTTATTTTAATTTCTAAATTCAGGGGCTGGAGCTATAAGACAGAGGATAGGGCACTTTCCTCACACACAGCTGATCTGGGTTTGATCCCCAGCACCGCATATGGTTCCCTGAGCACCACCAGGAGTGATCCTAGAGTGCAAATCTGGGAGTAAGACCTAAGCACCACTGGGTGTGGCTCCAAAACTGCATACACACGAATTTTCTAATTTCATGGCATTATTGCTCAAGAACATAATCTGTATGTTTTAGTTTCTTTTTAATGTATTAAAGCTAGCTTTATCATTTGGCAGATGTAAATTTTGGAGATGGTTTCATCTGCACTTGAGAATACTCATGTGTTTTACTGTTCCTGGACTGATTGCTTGCTTAAGACCATAAGAGATGCTAAATCTCTTTTAAAGGTAAAAAAATACCCTGAATACAGAAGTTTAATAATATACTCTATGAGAGTGAAAACATGAAGAACTCCTATCTAAGGGGATTTGGCAAAGTTTAACAAATTTCCTTTGAGTTAGCCTTTTGACCCAATTACTCCACTTCTAGGAATCTACTCTGAAAGTACATCACCATAAATTTGCACAAGGTTGGGCAACATGACATTGTTTGTAGTAGCAAAAGATTAGAAACAACCTAAATGTCCACCAAAAGAGAAATAGGCAAATGAACTGCAGTGCATATATGGATTGAAAACCAGGTAGTCAAAAAGAGAATATCATGTCTATGAATTGATATACACTCCAGACTATGATTTTAAGTTTTGTGTTGAAAAGAAAGGAGCAATAAGAGTATATTCAGATATTTTCTTATATTTACAAGAAGGAAGCTATAAAAATGTGACAAATAAGAGGATGGGAGGAGGAATGGTAGAATAAAGGAAAGAAAGAGAATTGACTAAACTGCTGCAAGTTTGATCACCTTTTCATACAGTTTTTACTTTAGGACCATGTAAATGTTTTAGATATTCAAAAATAAAAAAGACAAAACTAGTTATTAAAATTGAAAACAAATTGCTACAATTAGGCCTAACTTTACTTCAAATGTGGCAATAGATTTGCTCTCGGGCCCAGTAACGTCTCCGCTGGAGACTTTGTTGTTACTGTGTTTGGCATATGGAATAAGTCACAGGGAGCTTGCTAGGCTCTGCAGTGTGGGCGAGATACTCTCAGTAGCTTGCTGGGCTCTCTGAGAGGGGCGGAGGAATCGAACTCAGTAGCTTGCTGGGCTCTCCGAGAGGGGCAGAGGAATCGAACTCGGGTCGGCCATGTTGGCTGCGTGCAAGGCAAACGCCCTACCGCTGTGCTATCGTGTGGCAATAGAGTTACACAGTGAACAGAATTATTTCAGTACTATATTACTTATATTTCAGTACTATGTGATTATATTTCTTTGTGGGACCTGATCTAAAGATTAATGAAAGAAAGAACTTTTAAAGAGTTGTTTTTTGGGGGGTCTGGGGACACACTCGGCAATGCTCAGGGGTTACTACTCCTGCTTATGCACTTAGGAATCACTCCTGGTGTGGTGCTCAGGGGACTATATGAAGTGCCGGGGATTGAACCCAGTTTGACTGCTTGCAAGACAAATGTCCCTGTGGGCTGCACTATTGTGCTGGCCCAAAAGAAAGAACTTTAAAATTCCCCCCAGAAATGTGTTAAAAATAAATTCAAAATGGAATGTACCATCTCAGTATCATCTCAAACCTCACTGGAGTTTGAGATGGGACTGGAGAGGGAAGATTACCAACCTGGTTACCAAAATCTGGTTACCTTCAAGATTTTTTTTACATCAATACTTTGTCCAATTATTTAAACAGGTTAAAATGGATAAGAGCAACAAGTGGTTCTTTAAATATAGAATAGCAGTTATATTGGATTTAATTTATGTATAATTCCAATGATTATTATTTTTAAATATTGAGTGAAAAGAATGAGTTCTGAGTGGCACTAAGTATCCAGTGACTTCTGATGGCTGGTATTTATATGGCAGCCTGCATGACTTTGCTAATTTGCGGAGGATTTTTAGCATGCCTCAGATGTTAGTTTAATATGCTCTCAAATAACTTGCCATGAAAGTACCACTGCAACATTGAAAATCTGCTGCTTTTGTGCCTGACTGGGGAATTAGACAATCAACCGTGACCAACTAGCAAAAGTGTTAGAATACAAGAAGCACTAAGCATGAAATCCTATTGAAAGCCATTTCGTTCTTTACATTATTTATTAGATTCTTCAGAGTCTGACAGATGTTCAAGGTTATTATTATGAACATTAATGCTCTCTAGAACGTGGCAACGTAAAGTGTATTTTTAAAGTGTTCCATCAGCAAGTAAAAGTCACCCTTCTGTAACATGGTGAGGAAGTGGGACTATTGAAAGCACATCTTCCAGAGCCTATTGGGAGCCTGGAATAGCTGCCTGCTCTGCATAAGCTCTTCTGCAGGAATCTGGGGGAAGAGCAAATGTTCTGATCCCAGGGGTAGGCTTGGAAGTGGAAGGACCTGCCACCAGTCAGAGAGGGCAGTCTCTTCACTTGCTTAGGGTGATACTTTGTTCCCTACTCAGTTGGGGTGTTTTTTTAAATTTTGTTTTATTGGGGAGGGAGGCATCACACCCAGTGGTGCTCAGTACTTACTCCTGGCTCTGTGCACAGGGATTACTCTTGGTGGTTCTCATGGGACCATATGAGGTGCCAGGAATGGAAGTGGGGTCATTGTGTGCAAGGGAAGTACTTTATCTCCTCTACTATCTCTCCAGTCCATTTTTTTTTATAATTCAGCCAACACTGGTATCAGATATCTTCTTTTCTTTCTCTTGGTAATAGTAAATAAATAATACTCTGGGTTTTTTTTTTGAAGGGAGGAATTGTTTTTAAAATAAATTACTGTGAGATGCAGTTACAGACTTACAAACTTTTGTGATTATGTTTCTCAGTCATACAATGATCAAATACCCATGCCTCCACCAGTACCTATTCTCCACCACCAATGTTCCCAGTATCCCTCCCGCCACCCCCACTACTTCCCTTCCCTGCCTCTGTGGCAGGTACATTCCCTCTTACTCTCTATCTCCCTTTGGGTGTTATGGTTTTCAATACAGGTACTAAGCAGCCATCAAAACCCGAGTGCCCAAGAACAGATAACTGGTTAAAGAAACTTTGGTATATCTATACAATGGAATACTATGCAGCTGTTAGAAAAGATGAAAGCATGAGATTTGCATTTTAGTGGATGGACATGGAAAGTATCATGTTAAGTGAAATGAATCAGAAAGAGAGGGACAGACATAGAATGACTGCACTCATTTGTGGAATATAAAGTAACATAATAGGAGACCAACACCTAAGGATAATAGAGATAAGGGCCAGGAAGATTGCTCCACAACTTGGAAGCCGGTCTCATGTGCTGGGGGGAAGGGCAATTGGGATAGAGAAGGGGCCACTAAGTAAATGATGATTGGAGGGCTCACTTGGGATGGGAAATGTGTACTGAAATAATGCTCTGTTTTGTTTTTGTTTGGGTTTAGGTTTTTAGGTCACACCAAGCAGTGCTCAGAAGTTGCTTCTGGTGGTGCTCACTATATCAGGTGATGCCAGGGATCAAAGTGGGATCAGCAGCATATAAGGCAAGCACCTTAATCCTTTTACTATCTCTCCAGCTTAGTTTTAAAATTATTAAAATTATTAAATTTTAAATTATTAAAAACTCTAGTTTTCAATAATTTTGTTATTAGTTTTTATTAATGAAAAATTGATTTTGGTGGTGCTGAGAATACATCCCAGGGACTTACGTATGCACAGCAAATGTTTTTCTACTTAGCTACATCCCTGGCACCTTGTTTTTATTTTGAGCATAAAAAAAAAAAAGACAAAATAATCCAAAGTATTGACGTTTAGTGTTTAAATAAATTCATTTCTTCCTGATGATACACAGTTACATTTCCCTAATTGAAGGAACACTGATGGATAGCATATGTTTCAGGTACGCATCTTTGAAACATTAACAACTGGGGGACTAGATATAGTTCAAGGGTAAAGGCATTTGTCTTGCATGTTGCTGACCCTACTTAGATTTCTGGGACCCCACAGAGTCCCCTGAACACTGCCAGGGGTCATTCCAGAGCACCAAATGATATGATTCCAAAACCCAAACCCTCCCCCTCCCCCACACAAATTAACATTTGGATAGATATTGCATCAAATTTACCCCTGAAAGTTCAGTTCTACCATTTACTGCACAAGTGACCCCCTTTTACCAGATTTGCTTTTACCCTTTGCCCTGGCATCCTCTGGTAACTTCTAGCTAGTGTTACAGTCCAAACTTTTATTATTTTTTTCTTTTTACAATTTTTATTTTTATGTTTTATTTATTCTTTTCGGGGGTGAGGGTCTTCCTAGAAATGCTCAGGGTGCCTGAGGGTCACTCCTAATGATACTCATTTAGGGCCTAGGGATTCAGTACTTACATCCCCAAGGCTATATCCAGTGATGTTTGTGGGAAGCCATGTGGTACTGTAATCAAACCAACGACAGGCATATGCCTGCCTACTGAACCCCTGTACTATCTCCTTAGTCCCTTACTTTAAAAAGAAATTTAGTTTAACTGTCTTGTTTCTCTGTTTGCCACATATGAGTAATGTGAAATGTTAGCTACCTTTCTCCATCTGACTTTTTTCACTGAGCAAAATACCTTTTAGCTCATCCAAGCTATTGCAAATGGCAAGCTCTCACCTTTTCCTTACAATGCTTTGTGCTAGATTGAAAATGCCATCAGAATGCATTAAAATGAGAAAAAAAAACACTTAAGCAAACTTTCCTCAAATTAAGCATGGTATACACTTTTCAACCATTTTTACCCACCCCCTCAAAATGCATTGCTCACAGTAAGAGGTTCTCTGATATGTAAAGCTATTGAAAATAAGTGTGCCTGATGAGTTAGATATTTAGGTGTCAGTTCTTCAACGAAAACATTGTAGAGTGGTTCATTTGGAATGACTATTCAAAAATAGTTTTCATATTCATTCAATGTCTTCCCCCTTGTCACCCCAGTATATACTAATACAACTCCAACTCTGAAGATTTGACTTACTTAGGCTAGTGACACTCTTGCAAGTGCAGCTGTTTAGGTTGTGTTGATGTGACAAAATAACGCTAGAGAAGTTCTCCGAATAAACATCTGAACAGTTATATTTAGCAATGTACCAGTATGTCAGGCCCTGCTTTCTGGAAAGGTAGAATGGTCTACATTTTCATCACAAACTCTTATTTCCAATTTATTTTAGGTGGGCAGCATTTGGATGGATGTCTTAAGCATTTGAGCTAGAAATGTACCATGAACTCTTAGAAAAGGAAGTGGTCTGAGGCCGCTGGAATGCACGGGGTAAACTGGCTGAGTCATCTAATCCCCAAAGCTTACTGTGGTGCAGTGATTTAAAAGGTCAATTTTTTTCAGACTCCCATTAAAAGATGGAGCCTAACTCCCATCCATTGACAGTGTGTTGGACTTGGAGATTTGCTTCTAACAAATAGAACCACATAGAAATGATGGCATGCGACTTTAGGGGCTAAGTGCATATTATTAAGGGCATATTAATTTCCTGCTCTGCTTTCTCTGGGAAGTCAGCTACCCTGTCACAAGGACACTAGGACACCTAATCTGTTCTGTGAACGTGTCCATGATCTAGCCTCTTTGGAAGCAGTTCTCCAGACTGCAGATCACTGTGGCTGCATCAGATACCTTGACTGCAGCTTCTGGAGAAAGTCTTAGTGAGAACTGCCCTGCCAAGCCATTTCTGCACTCCCAACCCTCAGAAACTCTCTGAGATAGTGAAGACTTGTTGATTTAAGTTAGTATGTCTAGGATGAATTTGTTAAACAACAGTAGCACCGTAGCACTGTACTCCCACTGTTCATCGATTTGCTTGAGCAGGCACCAGTAACCTTCGTGAGACTTGTTACTGTTTTTGGCATATTGAATACAACACGGGGAGCTTGCCAGGCTCTGCTGTGTGGGTGGGATACTCTTGGTAGCTTGCCCGGCTCTCGAGAGGGACGGAGGACTCGAACCCGGTTGGCCACGTGCAAGGCAAACGCCCTACCTATTGTGCTAACAGTAGATGATATTAATAAGTAAGCAACAACAATAATTTTAGTATTAATTTTTTAAGTGACTTAACTTAAAAAGTGATTTCTGGAATACCCATGTTTATATGCTTTAAGCAGTTCAATATTACTGTAGTATTATACTCTCCACTCGTGTTAATATCCCTTCATCACAATTCTTTGAATCCTTTCTGTCCATAATTCCCTCCCACCTTATTAAACTGTATGGAAGTATTTGTTTTCTTTGGAAATTTTCTTTTCTCTTGCTTTATTTCTTTTTATTCCATGTATGAGTGAAATCATTTGATATTTGGCTTTCTCCTTCAAACTTATTTTGCTTGGGATGACCCTTTCTAGTTCAATCTGTGTTGAAGAATAATGCAAGATTTCACTATTATTATTTTTGGTAGCTGAGGAATAGTGCATTATATATACCATAACTTCTTATCACCCATCCATCATTGGCACTTGCTTTATTTCCAGATCTTGACTATTGTAAATAGCACCGTAATGAACATTGGTGCAAAATGTCTCATTTTAATCAGCATGTATTTGAAAATCAAAAGAGAAGAACGACATACATTTATTTTATATTTCACAACACCCCCAGAAAATCCTGATTCAATTCTGCTGTGAGGATTTTGTGATTAGTCATTCACAGTGCTTATTATGTTTGTATATTGTATTCAAAACTTGCATTAAGTCCCATTGGATCAAACAGGCAGAGGTAGTATTCTGATTTATTATTAAAGAAGATTGCGTTTTTTCTAAGTTTATTTTTTCATAAAGATAAGAAAATAAGATGTAAAAAAATGTTTTAAGAGAGGTCCATGTATCAAAGGCAACTATCAGCTCTATAAAGTGGAGTTTCTGAAACTCCTGCTGTAGTATATTTTGGCTACACACACATACACACACACACATGCACACGTGCGCACACACACATCCCTAAAATAACAACAAAAAAATAAGTAGGGTTTCTAGTCCCTAAGTCTGTGAGTGCTAAAAAGCCGAAGAAGAAGCCTTTGAACGCAGGAGTGTGCTGCTGCTCCGCTCATCTATCAGGGGAACAAAAAGTGCCTGGACTTAATCTCTCCACTGTTCTTCTTTATTTTGTTCTTAATTTCCTCATAAGTCTGTGTTTTGTTTGTTTAGTTTAGTTTGGGGATCACACCTGTTGGTACTCAGGAGCTACTCGCAGGTCTGTGCTTACAGGTCACTCCCAACAGTGCTTGGGGAACCACGTGATGCTGGGGATCAAACATGGGCCTCCACTTACTAAGTACGTGCTCAGACTGTTGAGCTATTTCTCCAGTCTGAGTCTTTATTTTAAAACATTAGTATTTTTATTTTGGTTTAGGTCACATGGTGTCGATATTGTGATATGTATAGTTATTGCACCTTCACCATTGCCAGAGTGCCCAGGATCCTCTACTACTACCCTATTTACTTTTCAGCTGCCTCTTCCTTCGTGCTTCTTCCCCCACAGTCTCATATCAGTTTCATAATCCCTGGTCGAGAGTTTGTCATCATTTGATGTTATTGATTCACTTGTTTTATTTCTCTGAATACTACGAACGTGTGAGATCATTTGGTTTTTGTGCTCCTTCTGCCGTATTTCCCTTAATATGATACCCTCCAGTTCTGTTCATGTTACAACAAACTTTTGATTTCATCTTCTATTATTGCTGAGAAGTATTTCATTGTATTTATATAACCCAACTTCTTTGTACATTCATTAGTTGTTGGACATTTGGGTTGTTTCCATACCCTAACTGCTTAACTGCACTTAGTGAATGAAGCAATGAACATAGGTCTGCACATACCATTAATTTTTTCTTTTTTACATTTGGGGTATATCCAAGCTTTTTTGTTTTTGTTTTTGATAAATCTCCATAAAGTTTTCCATAGAGGTTAGCTAGACATCTCCAACAGTAAATACGGGTTACTTTCCTTCCACAACACTGGTTGTCTCTGGGGTGGGTTTGATTTTTTTTTTTTTTTTACCATTTTCACTGTCATAAGATGATGTCTCATTGTCATTTTGGTTTTCATTCTCCTGATAATTAAATGACAATGAACACTTTTTCAAATGCTTACTGTTCATTTATATGTTTTCTTCAGAGTAATGTCTGTTCATCTCCTCTCTCCAATTTCTGATATTGTTTTTGTTGTTAAGCTTTGTGAGTGCTATTATCTTGGATGTTAGTCCTAAATCTGATGTATAGTATACAAATGTTTTATCCCACTCTGTAAGGTCTCTCTCTCTCTCTCTCTCTCTCTCTCTCTCTCTCTCTCTCTCTCTCTCTCCTGTTAGCCTGAGTTTCTTTTGCCATGCACAAAACTTTCTAGTTTTATGTGGTCCCATTTATTTTTATTTTTGTTATCTTTACCAATGAAATCAAATAATTCAAAACATACCTGAGGCCTGTATTTTTGAGAGTTCTATGTTTTCCTCAATGTATTTGATAGATGCTTGTCCAATCTGGAGGCCTTAAATACATGTGTATTATGTGAAATATAGATCCATTTTTTTTTTGCTTGTGGTCATCCAGTTTTCTTTTTTCTTTAAATTTTTTTATTTATTTATTGAATCACCATGAAATACACAGTTACAAAGTAGTTCCTGAGAACCTTTCACCAGTGTACATTTCCCATCACCAACATCCAGTTACCTTCTTGCCCTCATCCCACGTCTGCCTCTATGGCAGACACTGAATCTACAGGTCTGCACAGCTAGACCAAGTATCCCTGGGAGTGGTCTAGGGAACCCCTAAACATTGTTTGGGAGGACGAAAATACGATAAAATGTTGCCATATAACTGAATAAGCTTTCTCTACATTTTGACTATTTGTAAATTGTTTTTGATTAAAATGATCTGCCTGGAGAAGTACGTCCTACCCTCAGGCCCCCACGCAACCCCCCTCTTTTGAAACCCTCTGCATAATGGGACGGTGATGCAGGAAGTATGGGTGGGGTGCGACTCACAGCCCACTTTCTGTCCTCATTGGACTCTACGCCAGGCTGTGGGGCGGGTGAGAGCCCTCTCCACCCCAAGGGACCCAGCCCCAGCAGACACTGCCCAACCACCACCACGCTCCAGGCCGCTTTCCAGATGCTCAGGCCGAGCCTCACGCAAGAATGAAGTCCCACAAAACCCAGATAATGAGGAACTTTGTGACCTTGGACTCTGGACTCAGCGGGACCTGGAACAGAGATCCTCTGCCTGATTCCCCCAGTCTCTGGTGATTTAGGGATCACACCCATAAGCCACACCCTGCCGGCCCCAGATAATCTCCTCATCAGCCACCCTCCAGAACTCAGAATGCTCCTCCCAGACGGAGTATAAAAGGAGGCTCCCAGAACCATGCCACTGGACTCTGCGCCAGGCTGTGGGACGGGTGAGAGCCCTCTTCACCCCAAGGGATCCAGCCCCAGCAGCCAACCTCCACTGCTCAACCACCACCATGCTCCAGGCTGCTTTATTTTATTTGTAATTGCGGTATCAAAATTCACAATGGTAATAAAATTATCATTGTGATTTTAATTTTTTATGGTTTTTTTGGGGGGGCACAAATGGATGGTACTCAAAACTTACTCCTGACTTTGCACTCAGGGATCATTCCTGGCAGGGCTAAGGGGACTATATGTGGTGTCAGGGATCAAACCTGCATTGGTTCGTGCAATGTCAAGTGCCTTACTTGTTCTACTCTCTCTCTGGCCCTGAAGTTGTTATTTTATATTTGGAGTACTACAACAATCTCTCAACCAGTGTTTCATAATTCCTCCACTATTTTCTCTTCTCTCAATTCCTAGTTCTATCAATCATGTCTCAGACTTTGTTTCCACTGGGGATTGTCTACTCCCTTCTTTGCTTCTTTATACTCTGCCTATGCTTGAGATCATCCAGTATTCATTTTAACTTTCTGACTCACTACATTCAGCTCAACACTCTCAATTTTTTAAATTTTTTTTCTTTTTTGGGTCACACCCAGCGATGCTCAGGGATTACTTCTCGCTCTGCACTCAGGAATTACTCCTGGCAGAGCTTGGAGGACTATATAGGATGCCAGGACTTGAACCCAGGTCAGCTGCTTGCAAGGCAAACGCCCCACCTGCTGTCCTGTTGCTCTGACCCCACTCTCCAATTCTGTGAGTTGCACCAAATTCTCATCTTTTCTTATAGCTAATATTCCATTGTGTATATATGCCGCAATTTCTTTTTCCACTCTTATGATGGGCACTTAGGTGTCTCCACATCTTACTAATATAAATTGTATGGCAATGACTATAGGTGTACAGATATCTTTTAGGTTAATTTTTTTGTGTTCTTTAAGGTAGATTCTCAGGAGTAGAATTAAAGGTCACATAGAAGTTCTATTCATAAGATGTTGAGGAGTGTCTAAACAGTTTTCTTTTTGTTTTGTTTTGGTTTGGGGGCCACACAAGGTGGTGCTCAAGGTTTACTCTTGGTTCTGTGCTTAGGAATCACTCCTAACAGGGCTCTGAAGAATCATCTGGGGTCCCAGGATTGAACCTAGTCAGCTACATGCAGAGCAAGTGCCCTACTTGCTGTACTATCTCTCCAGATCCTCCAAACTGTTTTCTATGGAGGCTGAACCATGCAATAAATCCACCAATAGTGAATGAGGGTTTCTTTTTCTACCACATCCCTGCCTGTACTTACTGTTAGAATGTGGGTGATAGCTTATTATCTGCATTTTCTTTTTTTTTCTTTTTGAGTCACACCTGGCATGCTCAGGGGTTACTCCTTGTTCTGCATTCAGGAATTACTCCTGGCAGGGCTTGGGGGACCATATGGGATACTGGGGATCAAACCCGGGTTAGCCGTGTGCAATGCAAATGCCCTATCCACTTTACTATTGCTCTGGCCCCTGCTATCTGCATTTCTGGCTTTAATTTCTATTGTAAAGCTATGTAAATCTAAGCTGTGTGGTACTGAAATAAAAACAGACTCCCAGACCAATGGAACCGAATAAAGAATTCACTTAATCACTTAACTTCCTGTTAGTCATCGATTTGCTCGAGCGGGCGCCAGTAACGTCTCCATTTGTCCCTGTCGCGTGCTAGTGTAGCCCAATGGCATCTGTTCGCTCTGGGATCATGAAGAGCCTCAAACCGATCGTTCATGATCTTCACGAAGAAGTCTGACCATCTGGTAGGTGGGCGGCCACGTGGTCTTTTGACATCCCTTGGAATCCAGTCAGTAACAGCTCTAGTCCAGCGGTCGTCTTTAAATCTCATTACGCGACCAGCCCATCTGATTTTTGACACCTTGGCAAATGAGACAGCGTCCCTGATTCTTGATTGTTGATGGGTGTCAGAACTCCGGATTTTTTCTCTCATTTGAGTGAAACGTGATATTCCAAGCATAGCTCTTTCTATTCTTCTTTGGGAGACCTGAATGGCATTCTCATCCTGTTTGCGTAGGGCCCAGGTCTCTGAGGCATATGTTAATGCAGGAAGAACAGTGGAATCAAAGAGGTGTGCCCGGAGCCGGAGGTTCTTCGTCCTCTTAGCTATTTCTTCGACGCTCTTGAAGGCGTTCCAAGCCGCTCTCTTCCTCCTGCGCAGCTTGGGTGCCAGGTCATTTGTCATGTTGACTTCTCGACCTAGGTACACATAGCTGTTGCATTCAGAGATGGTTATTTCGTTGAGAGCGAATGGGGTGTCAGGAATGAGGCTGTTTCTCATAAACATTGTCTTCGTAAGATTCAGCCATAGTCCTACCTTTCCACACTCACGGTCAAAGTCAGCCAGCATTTGTGCCGCTTGGCTGATGTTTGGTGTTATTAAAACAATGTCATCAGCAAAGCGGAGGTGGTGTAATTGCCGACCATCTATCTTCACTCCCATTCCTTCCCATTCCAGTCGTCGCATGATGTTCTCGAGAGTGGCACTGAAGAGTTTCGGTGAAATGGTATCACCCTGCCGAACCCCTCTTCTGACATCAACGATCACTTCTTTGTAGAATGGTGAGATCCTGGTAGTGAATCCGCAATACAGCTCACGGAGGATCTTGATGTATTGGGCTTGAATGCCCTGATTGGCTAGGGCTTCAATGACCGCCTCTGTCTCAACAGAATCAAAGGCCTTCTTTAAATCAATGAATGTTAAACAGAGCGGCATCTTGAACTCCCGAGAAACCTTAATGAGCTTGGTTATCGTGTGGATATGGTCGATGGTGCTGAATCCTTTGCGGAACCCGGCTTGCTCACATGGTTGTCCTTCATCTAGTGTTCTGCCAATCCTATTTAGGATGACTTGAGTGAACAACTTGTAGATGACAGACAATAGGCAGATCGGGTGATAGTTGCCAATGTCATGGATGTCTCCCTTAAACAATAGTACGGTCCTGCTGGTTTTCCATTGGGATGGAACCTTGCATTCAGACAGGTAGCGAGTGAAGAGCCGAGCCAGTGTAATGATGAGTACTGATGGCAGGTTCTTCAGGTGTTCAGGTCTGACCTTGTCTGGGCCGGGTGCTGTTTGTTTCTTTACTGACGAAATGGCGTGTCGGATTTTGGAAGGGAGAACGTTGGGAACGACATATCCATCCTGTGGAATTTGGTATGTCGGCAAGTGGACATGGCTATAGAAGAGATTTGAGTAGAAGTCATGGATAATCTTCTCCATTGCCATTCTGGAGGATGTGATGGACCCATCAGGACGTCGGAGGGCAGTCATCTTGGTCTTGTAGTTGGCGAAGGACAGGCGGGCATAAGGAATACTTTTCCCAGCTTCTGCCGCATCTACCAGTACTTCTGCTCTTCTCTCTTTGAGGTCTTCCTTGATGGCATCTCTGCACTGCTTTGCGAGCTCGGACGTTAGCTTGCAGTTGCCTGAGGCATGCGCCAAACCATGCTGGCGAATTAGCTCAAGAGTGTTCGAAGACAGGCTTTTTTTTGTGGCTATCTCTCCGCGTTCCTCGCACATTCATGGAGGTGCTGAACCAGTCGATCGTATTCCTTGTCAATGTTGTCAACAATGGCATCTTCCCATGTTGCCGCAATAGTGCCAAAGAGTTCCCAGTTGGTGGTCGTTCTGGGAGTTCTCTTTTCGAACTTTGCAGCCCTTTCTCCCCGCTCTGTGAAGTAGAATTTTGCACGAATGAGACGGTGGTCCGATCCCGTTCGAAATTTTGGGACAACAGCGACATTGGTCAGGCAAAACCGTCGACTGAATATGATGTGGTCTATTTCATTGTGGAATCGTCCACCGGGAGACTCCCATGTTTAGATTCTGCCTTCTGGAACTGTGAGTTACCATGGATAGTCTTGGTCGACATGATGAACTCAGACAGTCTCTCACCCTGTTCATTCCATTCTAGGCCATGGGTCCCGATGTGAAGTTCTTCAGCTGATCTTCTCGGTCCTATCTTGGCATTAAAATCACCCACAATGATCTTGTAGAAGGTGTGGTCTTCTTTATAGAACTTCTCCTGTTCCATGTAGAACTTCTCGATTTCTCTTTCATCATAATGAGATGTTGGTGCGTAGACAATAGAAACCGCAGGCAGTGAGTCACATCTATTCAAATGTAAATGTCCGATTCCGGTTGTTAGGCATTCAAATGAATCAATGCTCTTGGCCAAGTTTGTGTTGACAAGAGCACAGACGCCTCCAACACCTCTTTTATCGCATGTTCCGAGGAACAATTCTTCTCCAGTGTCGAAAACGGCATGGTGAAATTCGTGCCTTCTTGTCTCGGTCAGACCAATGATGTCGTACTTGATCATTCACGCTTGTACCATCAGGTCCTCGATGGATGCATCTGATGCTAGCGTACGTGCATTGAAAGTACAGACGATCATTTTTGTCTTCCTTCGTTGTGGCAGCCTAGTTCGGCCTTGAGATT
This sequence comes from Sorex fumeus, assembly GCF_029834395.1. Taxonomy (NCBI): domain Eukaryota; kingdom Metazoa; phylum Chordata; class Mammalia; order Eulipotyphla; family Soricidae; genus Sorex; species Sorex fumeus. The sequence goes on along the minus strand of NW_026606129.1, from coordinate 45,483,383 downwards.
TTGTCGGCCTCTCCTTTCTCATCCTTCTCAGTGTTGCCATGTCAGTGAAGCCTTCAGGGGCAGGTGAATGAGACCAGTTGTAGTTACTGGTTTTGGCATATCAAATACACAACGGATAGCTTGCCAGGCTCTTCCGTGCGGGTGGAATACTCTCGGTAGCTTGCCAGTCTTTCCGAGAGGGATAGAGGCTTTTGGGGCGACCTCTAATCACCCTTGTAGGTGTTACCATATTTGAACCCTATCAAATATGGTACAACAATTCCTGAAGATGGGTATTTAGTGTCTTATGATGTGTCTTTGTGGCCGCGCGGGTCCGGAAAGCGTCCTGAAGTGTGACAATGGCTGGGTAGTGGAGGTAAAGGTAAAGGTAAAGGCCCTCCCGTTGATCGTCGATTTGCTCGAGCGGGCCCAGTAACGTCTCCATTGGAGACTTTGTTGTTACTGTGTCTGGCATATCGAATACTCTCGGTAGCTTGCCGGGCTCTCCGAGAGGGGCGGAGGAATCGAACTCGGGTTGGCCATGTTGGCCGCTTGTAAGGCGAACGCCCTACCCGCTGTGCTATCGCTCCAGCCAGTGGAGGTAGAATTATTATTATTTTTATTTGGGTCTTTTAAGTAGTAAAAAAGACCCAAGTTTGTTTCAGATTTGAAGACTCAGTATATTTAATTTTTTTTAAATTTTAAACAGACTTCTTGTTTTGGAGTATTTATCGTTTGGAGTACTTATTTGTTCACGATCACGATCACGACCACCCTGTTGTTCGTCGATTGCCTCGAGCAGGTGCCAGTAACGTCTTCTTCGTCCTAGCCCTGAGATTTTTTTTTTTAAAGTGCCATATTCAAGGCTTTTTCAGGATTAGGAGAATGAGACCCATCTTTGTTACTGGAATTTGGCATATTGGGTATACCACGGGGAGTTTGCCAGACTCTGCCGTGTGGGCATGTTACATTTGGTAGCCTGCCAGTTTGTCCAAAGTAGGAATGAGATGATAAGATGTCCAGGAGCTGAGTGTGATAATCTCTGGATCCTGGCCGTTGTTGGAGTTACACGGCAGTTGGTGGGTGTAACTGTCTAGTTACTGGCAGGTCCAGTCCCAAACTGTGCAGGCTTGGAGATCTCAGCCCCGGGTCTCACACACCTGGGTTCCTCTGTCAGTTCTTTTATGCGTGAGGCTCATCCAAGTGTGTGGAGAGTGGTCTCAGCATGACCTTGGCTGGGCCTCGGTGGTCTTCAGCTGTTGGGCCCTGGTGGAGACAGTCAGGTATAGGGTAGGAGACTCTGCCTTGTTCTCTCCCAGGAGCTGAGTGTGATGATCTCTGGATCCTGGCCGTTGTTGGAGTTACACGGCAGTTGGTGGGTGTAACTGTCTAGTTACTGGCAGGTCCAGTCCCAAACTGTGCAGGCTTGGAGATCTCAGCCCCAGGTCTCACACACCTGGGTTCCTCTGTCAGTTCTTTTATGCGTGAGGCTCATCCAAGTGTGTGGAGAGTGGTCCCAGCATGGCCTTGGCTGGGCCCTGGTGGTCTTCAGCTGTTGGGCCCTGGTGGAGACAGTCAGGTATAGGGTAGGAGACTCTGCCTTGTTCTCTCCCAGGAGCTGAGTGGAAAAGGAAAATTGTTCTAAGTTAAAAATTGTTAACTAAGCATCTGAAAAAACTCTATTTAACAAAATACATCTTTTTAAAAAGGTATAAGGCAATATAATTCCATATTTAGAACATAACAAAAATATTTATGAAAAACATTAAATTCACCATCTATAACTATTAATATTGTGATCTCTTGGTAGGAAACAAATTTAAATTAATTGATAGGCACCTTTGGGGATGAGAGAGAGAGTAAAGGGGTTAAAGTGTTTGCCTTGCATGTGGCTGACCCCAGTCTTATTTCCACACGGTTCCCCCAAGTACCACTAGGAATAATCCCTGAGCACACAGCTTTGAGTAGCCCCTGAGTACTTTCATGTTTGGCCTAAGCCTCTTCCCACCCTTCAAAAAGTTGGCATCGTTTCATTTGACTGTGTATATTTTTAGCTACTTCTCTACTTCAGAGATGACATATTAACTGAAACTGGGGGGAGGGTGGCAGGCAAGGTGATGGGCAGGGATCTGTGGATATAGAAGATGAGCCCAAGAACTCCACTGGGCCCATAATGATCCTTGGTAGCAGATACGGGCAGACTGCACCTACATACCCCAACAGTCGTCCAGCAAACCTGATTTCCAGGGTCCAGCATCTGCTTCCTTTTGCAATAGGGTGGCTCTGATGTCAGAATCCCCGCTCACCCCAGAAACAGTGGCCATAAGTGCTAGAAAACAAACCTCTTTCAACCAACCATCATCACTCAACTCCTCCACCCACCAGCTGGGAAGCACTGAAGTCTGTTCTTCACTGGCATCTTCCTCCTCAGCAAACCAAACATTCCATGTCCAAGTTGAGTTCCAAGCACCATTGTCCAATTGTTGCCCAACGCTTGTCAAATGTCAGTGCTCTAAAGCTTAGAAAACCATGGGTTGCCCGTGGGCGGTTCAGTCAGATTCAACCCCAGCATTGAATTGACGATCCCCGCACCCACCACCCCACCCCGCTACCACCACGTTTTGCAGCAGCCTTCCCTGCCAGCTTCCTTCTTCCTATGCTCTGTGTGTTTCCTGGCTTGCATCCCAGCTAAACTGTGACACTCAAATCCTTCTTTCAGGGTCGGCTTCTTGTTATCTTCACCACCACACTAGGAGAATCGTGTTACATTTTGTTTGTGTAGGTACGGTTATTTTGTTTGTTTAAGGATTCACTGTATAAAAATATTTACTTCTTATGCACTGAGTTAAAAGAGGGCATAAGGGCTTACAAATTATAAGAACCAACACTAAAAGTCATATCAAATCGAAGACCTTAAAAACATTGCCATTTTCTCTATCATTGTATAGATTTAAAGACCTGAATTGGTAAGGCACAATTTGTTTTTGTTGTGGACTTACTACGCAATAATTAACAGGGTAGCATCTGTAGGGTGTATTGGAAAAGGGTAATTTTTTATCTATGCCCAGATACATGGAAGGCAACTTTATGTGATGAGCAGGGCTTTCTAGGCTTCAGGGCACTGACATTTGACAAATGTTGGTCAACAATTAGACCCCAGTGCTTGGAACTCAGCTTAGATACAGAACCTTAGGCTTCCTGGAAGGAGGGAAGATACCAGAAACAAGGTGTCCTAAGTTGTATCTGAGTGGTTACACATAAGTTCAGTGGTTAAATTTGTTGTCAGGTAAGATCAAAGTAGGTGTTCCTAGACACACATCATCAAGAAAACTCTGATTGACTGGCAGCAGTAGTAGCACTTGTGACACCTGATAGGCAACTCAACCTTCCCTTCCTTCCTTATAATCCTTCTGCACCAGCTCCGCATTTCTCTAATGCATGCTTTGCTAACCTGTTTCTGCACCTTTGCTCATGTTTTTCTTCTTTTTGTCAACGGAAGGCCTGTTGCCTCAGTGCCCACAATACTCACATGTGTCCAGGGGACTACATCTCCTTTCTCAAGGCCAGAAAAGACATCTACTGCCAGTCCTCCCAGTCTTCCTCTGAGTGCCATGGTGCATTTATTTTTGTTGATCCTTATTACTATTATTATTATTATTATTATTATTATTATTATTTTGGCTACAACTCAGCAGTGCTCAGGGATTACTCCTGGCTCTGTGCTCAGAGATCATTCCTGGTGGACTCTAAGGACCATAGGCGGTGCTGAGGAGCAAATCCAGGTCAGCTGTATGCAAGACAAGAGCCTTACCCACTGTACCATCCCTCTGGCCCCATATTTTTTATCTCATAATAATGTGTGGAATTCCTTTCTTCTGTGTGAGCTAGATAGTGAGGAGTTGCCAGTGAGTAATGTATGGATAAAAGAACACAGTAATTTTCAAAGTCACTGGATTTGAAACTGAAGTATTTTAGTTTTAAATTTTTCATATGTCTTATTTTGATTATTTGTGGTGGGTGATAATGTGCAGGGGAGTAGAATCTAGATAGAGGAAAGAAATACGGAGAGACGTGTGCATGTGTGCACGCACGTGTAAACTCCAGGAAATTTTAAATTATTTTGATTTTTTCTGGGAACAGAAGCAAGGTATAGACGAGATATTGAAAGATTTGTACAGCTTACTCTTCTACAGATTTTTATTTTACTCTGTCTCTGTTATCTACTTCAACTTTTTAAAAAATGAAATATAAAAGGGAACTCTAGAAAGTTTTTTAATTATCAAAAACTTTGAGTAGCTCTGAAGGTCAGCTGTCTGTGTTGGCTGTTGTATCTACTTCTGCTGGGAAAACTCATGCGTTGTGCCTGGTGGGAAGATACCTCCTGATTATTGAGGTCATTTATATCTGCACATCTTATAAGTAAAGACATTGGTATTTTTTTGTTGCAGCTGTCTTGTGAAGAACGTATGTATAGCAAACAGCCTTGAGTATAGAGCTGAGGTCCTGTGGGATGGCAAGCAGAGGGCAGATCTTTTTTCAATCTAAGATAATAAAGGTAATGTCTCTCTCAGGGATAACAGTTGAGCAGATTTGCTAACAGTCATTGATAACCCTTAGGTGTTGCCTCTTAGTAATCTAAATTCCGTTTCCCGGCTATAATGCAAACCCAGTGAGTGTTCTGAGTCCAGCTGGGCTGCTTCATGTTGCCCCACAGGACCTGGGGTTAGAGGGAATTGACACAAACTGCTCGGCAATGAGCAGAAAGGCCTCTGTCCCTGGCATGAGGGTCTCCTGCTTTCTGTTGGCATCCATGAAAGTCTGACAAGTTAGCTTATTAGTTCACAAGTATGGTAAAATGTCATACCCTTTGCAGTTCTTGGCACTGATAATAGAGGTTTTTCTCATTGGAGACAGCCATCTTAATCAAAATCTAATATTTAGGATGAGCAGTTCTCCTCAGGTGAGCAATTTCATAGAGGAATTCTATTACTTCAATGGCTTTATTCCAGGAATGTATTAGATACACACAAGACACAGAAAAAGACCCACTAGCCATTTAGTCTGTTCCCTGCTAAGACAAGAAATTGAAATAACACTGGGAGCCAAATAGTGTCCTTGGTTATTTGGCAGATGTCAAATGGTCGTTCCTCTTTGTTATAGACTCTAGTTAAACCCCAGTGGAAATGCTTTAGAAATGTTTTTATGATTTTTATGACAGTAAAAGAGTACATATGATTTTTCACTCACCTTTCTAATAAATAGGCATGTGCAACGCACATTAGGAAGATGAAAACAATTTACATGTTTCTAAGAGAATACATACTTAGACTTATTTAATAATAAGACATATTAAAATATGTAAAAATATTTTTTATTCCTATACATCAAAAGAGAAAACATCATAGCTCAGTGCTCAGGGAATCATGCTGTACAGGCAATCAAACCTGGGGTTCCTATATGCAAAACATGTGCTCCAGCATTTTGTAAAATATCTAAGGCCCTCAGAACATTACTAGTTCTTAATGTTACTAGTTCATTGTGGTTTTTCATTTTTATTTCAGTTGTTGTTGTGGAAGCTACTCCTGGCAGTGTTTAGATGGTGGAGCTCAGGGGACCAGGTGGTGAAAAGGAAGCCATGTGGTGCCAGGAAGATGCTCTTCACTTGAGTCACATCCTGTGTCCTCTCTCCATGATGTTTCTTTGTCAGAGCAGCCCAACACTAAGTAAAAAACTCACTAGAAATACTCATCTCTGGTAAAATAAGGAGACATATAAAGCATAGGATTGCCCCCAAACAGAAAGAACTCACCCCCAGGGCAGTGTAAATAAGTAAAGACATGGGCAGAAGCCAAGAGAGCACACGCTTGGGTGTAGATGTCACAAAGGCCCAGTAGATATGTCAAAGTACAGCAGTAAGGGCAGAGGGGATATGATGCCAAATTTCAGAGAAGCAGCAAACAGGGATTGAAGGTAGAAGCAAGGCAGGCTGCGCTGAATAAGGGCACACAGAGAAAGTCATATGTTGGCAGGAAACAGTCTGCCAGTGAGCCCAAGAAAACTATATTGAGACCAACCCCTGTTGCTGTTTTCCTTGTTTAGAAGAAAAAACTAAAACAATTCACCCACATCAATACTGAACCACAAGACAAATTTTGTTCCAGCCAGGAAACTGCACTCTACCAACATACACCTCCTGGGATATGCTCCTACATGGGAAGATGAAACAAAAACATACAACATGGACTAGTAGTGCTTTGAAATAAGTGCAAAGAACGAAAAGGGCAACAAAGAGTTGAAGGGAAAACTGGAAGTTATTCATGACAGAGCGGATGCTAAAGAAACTTCTTTAAAGGCCAAAGGGTCATGGAGAGCAGGAATGAAAACGGGGAAAAAGTAGAGGAAGAAGAAGGAGGAGGAGGAGGAAGAGGGGGAGGAGAAGGAAGAGGGAGGAGGCAGAGGAGAAGAAGGAGAAGGAGAAGGGAAAAGGAGAAGGAGAAGGAGAAGAAGAAGGAGAAGGAGAAGAAGAAGGAGAAGGAGAAGGAAGTGTTGGGAGCCTGTGCTAGTTAATATTTAAAAAAAGTCCTTGTCCTGCGGACATGTTGTCTAAAGGCTGGTTTATAGAAATCATTGTCTTGGGGTTACACAATCTAAGGGCTGGCTTTCTTGTTTTTCTAGCTGGCTCTTTTCCTGTTCTTTTTTTTTTAATTTTTATTAGTGAGACACCCTGAGGTACAGTTGTAGACTTACAGATTTTTGTGCTTGGGTTTCAACTATACAATGATCAAATACCCATCCCTCCACCAGTGAACATTTCCCACCACCACGGATCCCAGTATCCCTCCCACCCCCCATCCCCCCATCCCACAATGCCTCTGTAGCAGAGCATTCCCTTTTGTTCTCTCTCTCCTATTGAGTGTTGTGGTTTGCAAAAGAGGCAATGGGTGGCAATCATGTTTGGTCTATAGTCTACTTTCAGCATGCTTCTCCCAACCTGGGAGGATCCTCCCAACACCTTTTATTTGGTGCTCCCTTCTCTATCTGAGCTCTTTTCCCCTAGCATGTGTGGCTGGCCTCCAAGTCATGAAGTAAAATTCCTGGTACTAATCCCAGCCATTCTTGGGTGTTAGTCTCCTATTTTGTTACTTTATGTTCCCCAGATGAATGCAATCTTTCTATGTCTATCCCTCTCTTTCTTAGTCATTTTGCTTAACATGATACTTTCCATGTAGTACCACTTGTATGTAAATTTCATGACTTGTCTTTTCTAAAAGCTACATAGTACTCCATTGTGTAAATGTACCAAAGTTTCTTTAACCAGTCATCTGTTCTTGGGCACTCAGGTTTTTTCCAGATTCTGGCTATTGTAATGAGTGCTGCAATGAACAAATAAGTGCAGATGTCACTTCGACTATACTTTGTTGCCTCTCTGGGATATATTCCCAGGAGTGGTATTGCTGGGTCAAATGGGAGCTCAATTTCTAATTTTTTGAGAATAATTCATACTGTTTTCCAAAAGGGCTGAACCAGTCGGCATTCCCACCAGCAGTGAAGGAGGGTCCCTTTATCGCCACATCCACACCAGCACCGGTTGCTTTTGTTCTTGTGGATGTGGGCCAGTCTGTGTGGTGTGAGATGGTATCTCATTGTGGTTTTGATCTGCATCTCCCTGATGATTAATGATGTGGACCATTTTCTCACGTGCCTTTTAGCCATTCGGATTTCTTCTTTGAGAAAGTTTCTATTCATTTCATCGTTCCATTTTTTGATGGGGTTGGATGTTTTCTTCTTGTGGAGTTCAACCAGTACTTTGTATAACCTTGATATCAACCCCTTGTCAGATGTGTATTTGGCGAATATCTTTTCCCATTCTGTAGACTGTCTTTGTATTTTGGTCACTGATTCTTTGGAGGTGCAGAAGCTTCTTAGTTTAAGATAGTCCCATTTGTCTATCTCTGTTTTCACTTGCTTGGCCAGTGGTGTGACATCTTTGAAGATACCATTAGCTTCAATGTCATGGAGGGTTTTGCCAACTTTTTCTTCAATGTACCTTATGGATTCCGGTCTGATGTTGAGGTCTTTAATCCACTTTGATCTTACTTTTGTACATGTCGTTAGGCAGAGATCTGAGCTTATGGCAGAATATGTTGCTAAAGTGTATCAATATATGATCACTTGACTTCCCATTAATCGTCAATTTGCTCGAGTGGGCGCCAGTATCTCTCCATTTGTCCCTGTTGCGTGCTAGTATAGCCCAATGGCGTCTGTTTGTTCTAGGAACACGAAGAGCCTCAAACCGATCATTCAGGATCTTGATGAAGAAGACTGACCATCTGGTAGGTGGGCGGCCACGCGGTATTTTGATGCCTCGTGGAATCCAGTCGGTTATGGCTCTAGTCTAGCGGTCATCTCCAAATCTCATTACATGTCCAGCCCATCTGATTTTTGACAACTCGGCAAATGAGACAGCGTCCCTGATTCCTGATCGTTGACAGAGATCAGAACTCCAGATTCTTTCTCTCATTTGAGTGAAACGTGATACTCCAAGCAAAGCTCTTTGGATTCCTCTTTGGGAGATCAGAATAGTGTTCTCATCCTGTTTGCGTAGGGCCCAGGTCTCTGAGACATATGTTAATGCAGGAAGAACAGTGAAATCAAAGAGATGTGCCCGGAGCCGGAGGTTCTTTGTCCTCTTAGCTATTTCTTCGACGCTCTTGAAGGCGTTCCAAGCCGCTCTCTTCCTTCTGCGCAGCTCGGGTGCCAGGTCATTCGTCATGTTGACTTCTCGACCTAGGCACACATAACTGTTGCATTCAGATATGGTCGTTCTGTTGAGAGCGAATGGACCGTCATTCAGAAATGGTCATTCTGTTGAGAGCGAATGGAGCGTATCAATATATAACCAAGGAAAATATCATGAAACTGTAACTATAGAAAAACATCACTGACGTCTAGAAGTCCGGTACATTCTAAATTTATGTATCTGAACATTTCTGTATATATTTCCAATGTCTATTTCCTTCTATATACCTATAAAAGTCTTTTGCTTGTTCAATGAAGACCCTGCATGAGCATTGCTTGTCAGCCCTCCTTACCCTGTTGTTCTTCTCCCTCTGCCTCGGAGACCCTGTTCGACTTAGCTGCATGGGATATGGTAGGAAGAAGAAGCAGGAAAAGAAGAAACAGAAGAAAGGAGAAGAGGAGAAGGAGGAATAATAATAATAATAATAAGAAGAAGAAGAAGAAGAAGAAGAAGACGAAGACGAAGAAGAAGAAGAGGAAGAGGAGGAGGAAGGGGGGAGAGGAAGAAGAAGAAGAAGAAGAAGAAGAAGAAGAAGAAGAAGAAGAAGAAGAAGAAGAAGAAGAAGAAGAAGAGGAAGAGGAGGGGGAGGAGGAGGAGGAGGAGGAAGAAGAAGAAGAGGAAAAGGAAAAAGAAGGAAAAAGAAAGGAAGAAAAGGAAAAAGAAGAGGGAGAAGAAAAGGAAAAAGAAGAGGGAGTGGAGGAGGAGGAGGAAGAGGGAGAGGAAGAGGAAGCAGAGGCAGAGGCAACCGCAGAGGCAGAAGAATTTTAAAAGGATTAGAGAGTAAGTTCTAATTTTAAACTGGAGATCATAGTAGGGTTCATTGAGAAAATGACACTTTGAATGCAGACTTAGGGGAAGTGAGAGAGGAATCTGTGCTCTAGGGAAAAGTATTTGAGTCAGAGGGAACAAGCTCCGAGGCCTAGGAGTGGGGGGAGGTCGCCATATTATTTGGTGCACATATATTCACAAAGTTGCTGTTATCTCATTGTGAATTCTACAAATACACATCTTGTTTTATTTTATTGTCTTGATTTGGGGCCTTGACATCAAAGTGTTCAGGGTTTACTCCTGACTCTGCTATGGGATACCTCTTGGCAGTGGTACCAAGGATGAAGTCAATAGAATGCAAGGTAAGCACCTTACCTGCTATGCTCTCTCTCCTGCCATTCGATAAACAACTCAAATAATCTCTTTGTTTATCTTGGTTGATGCTTTTGCTCCCTAACCAGAAGCATTAAGATCATGGGCCTTTTTTTTTTTCTTTTTGGGTCACACCCGGCGATGCACAGGGGCTACTCCTGGCTCATGCACTCAGGAATCACTCCTGGAGGTGCTCGGGGGACCATATGGGATGCTGGAAATCGAACTTGGGTTGGCCACGTGCAAGGCAAATGCCCTACCTCCTGTGCTATCACTCCAGTCCCAAGATCATGGGCATTTTTTTTGAAATTATATTTACATGGTGTATCTTTGCCTATCCATTTAAAAAAAAATTTGAATAAATTTGTTTTAGATGTGTTTCAAATTCAGCCTGAGCATTTTTGTTTATTCAGAGAATGAGGCACATTTACAATAATTGCTAGAACAACTAAAGTTGGCCTCTGTACTGTCATGTCATTGTACGTTGTCAGTCTCATCTTAATTAGTCTCACCTTAATTGACCTCAAGTGGGGCTGGAGTGATAGCACAGCGGGTAGGGCATTTGCCTTTCATGCTGTGACCCCAGTTCAATTCCCAGCATCCCATATGGTCCCCCAAGCACAGCCAGGAGTAATTCCTGAGGAGTGCATGAGCCAGGAGTAAACCCTGTGCATCGCTGGGTGCAACCCAAAAATAAAATAAAAAAAAAAAAAGAATTGACTTCATGTGGTACTTCTCCTTAATTCATTCAGATTCTTCAGATTCAGTTTCTGGGATAACTTCTTTTCATCTTTTTACCCTTCTTGACTTATTTCACCATCTCACGGCCAGTTCTTTCCAGGCTCCTTTGTTGTGTTCTCCTCTCTCAAGTTCTTACTATTGGAGCTAAGATCTAGAACTTTCTCTTTCAGCCTCTTTCTTTCTGTCATTTCCCCTGTTCCTTTGGGGAGCCCATCCAGTCTCACACTTCAAATATTTGTGTCAGCAGTTTTCATACTTAACTTTTCACCTTGGCCTCTCTCTTGAGTGTCATGGGCCAATATTCTAACTCAGATTTATTTCAAAAAACAGCTCAAAATCAATCTGTTTAGTGCAAGATTCCAATTTTTCCTCTAAACCTGCTCCTTCCCCAGTCTTAGGAAATTCAAGGACAATGCTACCATTTGGTTCCTCTTTTTGTATTTTTATATGTAATATCTAATATGCCATTAGTGCATAAGAACTCTACTTTCAAAATATTTCTAGAATCCAACTGCTAATTACTACGACCCTGATATAACTCTTCTCTCATCTCTTGCCTCAATTATTGCAATACTTTGCTTTTATCTTCATGTCTCTGCTGTGTTATCTCAACACAGAGGTCTATGTGTTCCTATCAAGATGAAATTTAGGGGACTGGGGAAATTTCTCAGCAACCAAAAGCATTTGCCTTGTGAGCATGGGGTAATGAGTTCCATTCCTGATACTGCCCATATTTGCTGAATTTGGTCCTTGTAGTTGTACTGCCTGGAATTCTTTGGTTTTTTTTTTTTTGGTTGTTTGTTTGTTTTGCTTTTTGGGTCACATCCGGCAATGTGCAGGGAATACTCCTGCACTCAGAAATTACTCCTGGCAGTGGTCGGGGGACCATATGGGATGCTGGGAATCAAACTCGGTTGGCCGCGTGCAAGGCAAATGCCCTACCCACTGTGCTATCGCTCCAGCCCCTACTGTCTGGAATTCTTTTTTTTTTTTTTTTTTTTAGTGAGACATCATGAGGCACAGTTGCAGACTTACAAATTTTTGTGCTTGGGTTTCAATTATACAATGATCAAATACCCATGTCTGGAATTCTTGACATCACAACAGAACATTCGATTTCTGGTATGGAAGAGCATTGCAACAAAAGCATATGAGCACTGAGGACAGGAGCAAGGCCCCCCCCCCCCCCACATGGCCAGCTCATGTGGGGATAACCATCCACCACTGCAAGCACTCTAATCATAGTGTGTGTGGAGAGCATAACTAAAGGATTGTGACCCCAGGCATGTGGTTCAACCACTGGTCATTACAACAACAAAGGGTAGGGATGGAGGCTAGGGGCGGGGGATGTGGGGCTATGGATTCAAAGATGTGAGCAGATTAATACTCATTTCAGAATTATTTAGTGGCTTCCAATTTCTCTTAAGTAAAAACTTAACCAGAACACCAGTTACTAACATTATTAAAAAAATTAGTAAGAGAAAAAAAATAACAAGAATATTTTCATGGAAGATATGGAAAAGGCATACAATAAAATCCAGCATTTTGTATTTGGTACATAAAATTGTAGCAAAAGTATAGCACTGCATTGCACTGTCCTCCATTGTTCATCAATTTCTTGAGTGGGCACCAGTAACGTCTCCATTTGAGACTTGTTGTTACTGTTTTTGGTATATCGAATATGCCATGGGGAGTTTGCCAGGCTCTGCCGTGTGGGCGGGATACTCTTAGTAGCTTGCCAGGCTCTCCGAGAGGGATGGAGTTGAACTCTGGTCAGCCGCGTGCAAGGCAAACACCCTATCCTCTGTGCTATCGCTCCAGCCCAAAAAATAAGAATAATAAAATTTTAATGATAAGATATATATATCTCACTTGCAAAGTCAACCTCCTGCTGACTGAGTAAACATCAGAGCATTTTCTTAAACTCAGAAGTAAGAAAGGACATACTATACTTCTATTTAGATTATATGACTGTAATCTTGAAAATCTGTGTGGAATCTTACTAATGTACTTCACATTAAAAACAAATTTCCTGATGGGTCAAAATTTTTAAGTTTTTTTTTTAAAATAAAATTACAGAACATTAAGAGAAAATCATGGAAGAATATTCAAGGTAATTCAAGAAAGAGGAAGGCTTTTCTCAGGACAGTAAGTAGCTGTCCTCCTGTTGTTCATCAATTTGCTTGAGCAGGCATCAGTAACGTCTCCATCATGAGACTTATTGTTACTGTGTTTGGCATATTGGATATGCAAAGCCGTGCGGGTGAGATACTCCGGTAGCTTGCTGGGCTCTCGGAGAGGGGCGGAGGAATTGAACCCGGCTCCGCTGGGCTGGCTTCGCGCAAGGCAAACGCCCTACTGCTGTGCTATGTCTCCAGCCCAGAAAAAGAAAATCTTGAGAAAATGGGCCTAGATGTGGAAAAGGACTGTATGACCAAAAAGAGCAAGTTAACAAATCAACAAAACTGCATAAAAAGAATTAACAGAGGTAACAAACCAAGGAGCGATGGCACAGCTAGTAGGGCTTTTGCCTTGCACACTGCCAACCAGGATTTGATTCCTCCGGTCGTTTTGGAGAGCCTGGCAAGCTACTGACAGTATCTTGCCCTCAAGGCAAAGCCTGACAAGCTTCCAGTGAGGTATTCTATATGCCAAAAATAGTAACAATAAGTCTCACAATTTGTTGTGAGATGTTACTTGTGCCTGCTCGAGCAACAAACCAAGGAATCTTTTTTCCATTAATATCTAAGAAAGGACTTATTTTTTTTGCTTTTTCACATATAAGGCATTCTACATCTGGCAGAAAACTGGACCTAATATGTAACTAGATCATTCTTGGGAAATGAGCTACAATGTCTCTTTATGACTTGTCATGAGAAATACAAATCAAATTCTTCTATGGCTCAGTTTAAAAAGTGCAATTCTAGATAAAATGGAGTAAGTTCACTATCGTCTGTGATTGCCATTCATCATTAATAAAACTTTTGACCAAAATACTAAACACAACTTCCCAAGGATTAAGAAAAGGAGGTTGAAATCTGAAAACCGTAAGTGGATGTTGAAATTCCTATTTTTTTTTTAATTTCTCATTTACCTCCTGGCTTTGATCAGAAGGCAAGCTAAATTGGAAACTGCTTACCTGACACTATTAGCAAGAAGTGCGTGAAAAGTCAATCCTCTAATTCACGGGTCAAAACATTAGACTGCTACAAGTTGGAGAAATTGGTGGAGGGGAAAGAGAAATAGTACAGTGGGTAAGGCCCTTACCTTGCATAAGGCTTACCTGGATTCAATCCCTGGCATCCCATATGGTCCCCCTGGGGCCCTGCCAGAACTGATCCCTGAGAGCAGAGCCATAACTAAGGCCTAGGTGTGGCTAGGTATGGTCCAAAATCCAAAATTAATTAATTGATTAAGGCTTAAAAAATGGTGGGAACTTTTGTCTTTTGTATCCCTGCTCTTTTCTGAACCCTGTTCCCTCACACGATTGCCTTGTGCTGCACACCAGAATGGGACCTTGAGAGAAAGACTGCCCTGCTTGATGGAAGTACGGAAAGGGGCCTGGTTCATGCAAAGAGTATTGAACAAATTCCTGTCTGTTTGCTTTCCTTTCTCTTGCTTTTTCTTCACCACTACTGTAAGAGTAAGAACTGCATGATGTATCTATGAGGGGAACTCCTAGAGAATAATTTTAGGCATGCTGATGTGGACACAAGTGGGCTTGGGAGGCAGAGGATATGGTAGAACATTCCCCAAAGGAGAGAAATAAAAAAGAAAATCACTAATCCTATGTAGTGTTTGTTATGCAATAGCAATAGGTAAAACATACACACACACAATACACACACAGAAACACATATTAGAGACATGAATATAGGTGTACGCTGTCAATTCTTTATTATCTGTTCTTGGACATTTGTCACACACAAATATATGTATATGTCATAGTTTCTGAGTCATCTGTTCTTGGATACTTGGGTTGTTAGATTTTATTATTTTCAATTTTTCTGGTCAAATAAGTATCAAACTATGAAGTTATATGGTATCATAAGTTAAAGGTATGAGAAGAAATGAAATATGCAATTCAACAAAATCCTATCCTTTGCATGCAGGAGTCCCAGCTTCAATGCTTGGGAAAGTATAGTTTGCACAAATAGGCATGTACTTCCAGGTCTATGTGACACACCCCTCCAAACTCATAATGAGCCTAATGAGTCATTAATGTCTACAACTACTGAAACTCATTAAAAAAGTTTCCTAATTTTCAGAAGAATGAGAACTTCTGTACTTATCCTTGCAGGATTTACTAAACATGCTAGGATAACTGATCAATTTATGAAATTTTCAATTGATCAGTTTGTAAATTTCTATGCTGGAGCATTGGAACCCACAAAGAACAACAATAATTAGGATTCAATTTCTTTCTCTTAGCTTCCTTCTCCCCTGTTCTAATTCCCAAGATAATTCAGGGAGTAGAAGAACAAAGTGGACATTTCTGGCATTGCAGGATTTAAAAGATCCCTATTTTGAGCTGAATGTATGGGGGTAAGAGGCTCTTCATTGTTTTCTCTTACTGCACTGTTATTACTATGTATATATATTTTATGTGGTGTGTGTGTATGTGTGTGTGTGTGTGTGTGTGTGTGTGTGTGTTTTGGGCCACACCTGCCTGTACTCAGGGTTTGCTTCTGGCTCTATACTCAGGGATCACTCCTGGTGGGCTCACAGAACCATATGGGGTGCCCGGTATCAAACCAGGGTGGGCTACGTGTAAGGCAAGTGCCCTACCGACTACTATCTCTCCCACCTCGATATATCTATTTTTTAAAGATCGTTTTAATAGTAAGTTGATTTTGAGTCTTTCATTATCTCAAAGTGAATTACAGCCAGAACTGTAATTGAGAGTGACAAGAAAATTGTATTCTGGACCTTAAGAAATGCAAAAGAGGGAATTGTGGAGGAATATTCTTCTCCCTCTTTTCTCTGTTGGGTCCACCGCCTCCCACTTATACAGCCCAGCACATGAAATGATCATGTTGGACAACAACTGAGTGCTAAAAGTAGGGAAAGGGATATTCCTGATAGTATCTGTATTGCAAGCCTTAATGCCTAAAAGGGGGGGGGTGGGGGAGAGAGAGGGGGAGAGAGAGAGAGAGAGAGAGAGAGAGAGAGATGAAGAGAGAGAGATTTTGATAGGAGGGAACCTGGGGATACTGGCGCTGAGAAATGTACAATGATGGAGGGATGGGTATTGGAATATTGTATGACTGAAACCCAATCATGAACAGCTTCTTAAGGGTCTATCTCACAGTGATTCAATAAAAAAAAAAAAAAAAAAAGAACAGCCCAGCAAAGTTCAGCCTCTTCCGCCGTGGTCCCTCCCCTCTACCCGGAGTGACAGTTTGAGAGGCCCCGCCTCTCCCATTGTAGTTCCGCCCCCTACCCGAGTGACAGTTCCGAGAGGCCCCGCCTCTCCCGCCGTGGTCCCGCCCCCTACCCGGAGCGACAGTTCCGAGAGGCCCCGCCTCTCGCGCTGTGGTCCCGCCTCCCAGTCGGAGTGACAGGCTTCAGGCCCGCCCGTCCCTGGCCAGCTCCACGCTCACTCTCCCTTCCTCGCGGGGCCCCGCCCTTTGCCCTCCAGCCCGGGCCCCTCCTCCTCCTCCTCCTCCTCGGAGACCCCGCCCCCAGCCCGGCCACACCCGCCACGCCCCGCGCACCCGGGCGCCCGCCCCGCAGGCCCCCGGCCCGGCCTCCCGCTGTTGCCGGCTCCGGGGCCCGCCCCCGAGGACGTGGAGCGCCGTAGCCGCCGGTGAGTGGGGGCGGGGAGGAGGGTCCCCGGGATCTCCGGCACCCCGAGTCCCGCTGCGTGCGGCGACACCTCCCGGTCTCCGCCCTTTCTCCCTGGAGATCTGCGAGTGCGGACCTCTCGGGAATGGGGAAGTGGCACCGGCATGGGCACCGGTTACGGGGCCGGGTGGGTCCGGGAAAGGCCGAATGAAGGTGTTGGGGGTCGGAGTCGTGGGCGCAGGTGGGGCCAGGGGAGAGCCGAGATTTAGGCAGCGGTGCTAGGGTGGATGGTTGGGGGCTGGAAGCCGAGCTGGACCAGTGGGGTCAGGATTGGGGGACTGTCGGGAGCGGGGTCTGGGAGGGAGGATGGAAAAGCAGGTAGAGCCGAGGCTAGGGCGGTTTGGGCGCCGGTCCTCTGGGCGTGGCCCGCGGCCCGCGGAGCAGGGAAAGTATCAAGGAAAACGGGGTCTTTCAAAGCCATTCTCTCTTATCAGAGTGATCGTTTCCAGACTACGGCCGGGAAGCCTCTTTTCGTTTAAATTATAGATGCTGGTCAGGTGCATGCTTGGGACACCTGAGAAATGTGGGGGAATGAGGTTCTGCTATAGGTGGCCTCTCATTTTTCCTGGTGCCTGCCCAGCACCGGCCTCGGTGTGCGCTGTCTTCTCTAACAACCTGCCCCAGGAGCCGAGACAGCACCGTGATCTTCAAAAAAGTACGGCTAACTTTTATTTACACTCAAAACACAATTCTATCCCATTGTCCTGCATTCTGAGGTTTTTCAGTTAAAAAAAAATCTGCTTCAGGAGCCATCGGGAAGGAGGGGGAAGACACACACACATAGGCACACAGTTACTTTCCCCTTTAAAGTCGCACAAACCTACAACCACACCATGAAAACGGTCTAGATGTTTTTGCAGTGTTTAATCAACAGATTTCCATTAAATATTTACCATGTCTATTCTGAGAAGCTATGAGGCATGAAATACAAAAGATCTAAAATAAGGGGAAAAGTTGGAGAAAGCCCACAGAATTGATGCTTAAAAACTCTCTTTACAATAGCCAGAAACTGGAAGAAACCTGAATGCCCAAGAACAGATGACTGGTTAAAGAAACTTTGGTACATCTACACAATGGAGTACTATGTAGCTGTTAGAAAAGATGAAGTCATGAAATTTACATACAAGTGGTACAACATGGAAAGTATCATGCTAAGCGAAATGAGTCAGAAAGAGAGGGATAGACATAGAAAGATTGCATTCATCTGGGGGATATAAAGTAACAAAATATGAGATTAATACCCAAGAATAGCTGAGATCAGCACCAGGAGGATTACTCCATAACTTAGAGGCCAGCCGGGTATCCTAGAGGAAAGGGCAGTTCAGATAGAGAAGGGAGCACCAAATAAAGGGTGTTTGGAGGATCCTTCCAGGAGGGGAGATGCATGTCGAAAGTAGACTATGGGCTGAACATGCTTGCCACTCATGCTTGCCACTCAACACCCAAAAGGAGAGAGAGAACAAAGGGGATTGCCCTGCCACAGAGGCAGGGGGGGATGGGGAGATGGGGGTGGGGGGATATTATCCATGGTGGTGGAAAATGGGCACTGGTGGAGGGATGGGTATCTGATCATTGTATAATCGAAATCCAAGCACAAAAAATTGTAAATCTACAACTGTACCTCATGGTGTTTCACTAATGCTCGAGCGGGCCCAGTAACGTCTCCATTGGAGACTTTGTTGTTACTGTGTCTGGCATATCGAATACTCTCAGTAGCTTGCCGGGCTCCCCGAGAGGGGCGGAGGAATCGAACTCGGGTCGGCCATGTTGGCCGCGTGTAATAAAAAAAAAAAATTTAAAAATTAAAAAAAAAAGTAAAAAAAAAAAAACTCCAGTGAAACTTTTTGGTGCTGGGGATCAAGCAAGGCCTGGCAATTGGGACCATTTTCAGCATCTGGTCAGTCTGTGCCCTGTCCACCAGAGCTCTACTCAGTGGAACTTTGAGGACTAGATGGCACCCCGAATCTTGCATATCCTAGGAATGTGCCTTACAATTTGCACTTTCTCCCTGGCCCAATAGGGAATTTTGTTTTCAACAGATAATCATTAGCTTATTTTGAAGTAATTTTAGATTTATTTTTTAAAAGTTGAAAAATAGGTGCTGGAGCGATAGTACAGTGGATAGGGTGTTTACCTTGCAAGCGACTGACCTGGGTTCGATTCCCAGCATCCCATGTGGTCCCCCAAGCACTGCCAGGAGAAATTCCTGAGTGCGTGAGCCAGGAGTAACACCTTTGCATCACAGGGAGTGACCCAAAAAAGAAAAGTTGAAAAATAGTACAGAGTTCTCATATGCCCTTCGTTGAGTTTCCTTAAGTGTTTACATTTGTTGTTGTTATGGCTTTTCCATATTGTTTCCACAACCCAAAACATATTTTTATTATCTTTTTCTAAAAAACAAACAAACCAGAGGAAGGTAGGTGTCAGGACTTGGATCCAAGACCTCATACATGCCCAAATCGCACTCTACCACCAAATATATTTGAATATATATGTATAACCTTGTCATTGTTATTGAAACCATGGAAATTTTCAGTTTCTATTAAGTAATTCTATGCAATTCTATTAAGTAACCTATGGCCCTTATTCAAATTTCATCAGTTATGCTGGTCATGTCCAGAGTTCAATCCACATCCTGTATTGCATTTAGGTATTACCTGACTTCCTTTGATTTGGATGTCCTCCTATCTAGGGTGACCTAGTGTGGGCCTGAGAAATAAAATAGGTCTTTTAGGCAACACACATCTTCCTCAAATTTGTATTCAATCACCATATCTTCGGAGGACACATTTATCTCCTTTTCTGGCCCTGATTAGTACAGTTTAACGAAATTGGAAGATTCTATCTTATTTCTTTTATAGATCATTTCTACGTTTTTTTTCTTTTTGGGTCACATCTGGTGATGCACAGGGGTTACTCCTGGATCATGCACTCAGGAATCACTCCTGGTGATGCTCAGGGCATCATATGGGATGCTGGAAATCGAACCCGGGTCTGCCGAATGCGAAGCAAGTGCCCTACCTGCTGTGCTATCGCTCCAGCCCCTAAAGATCATTTCTAAAGCAGGGAGTTACAGACCAGGAGCGATTCCAAAAGTCTTTGCTTAGTACTCCTTACTTTGTGTCCTAGGCATTGGCAATGGGAATTCTTCAAAATTAAGAGCTAAATGCTGATTTCTGTTTGAATATATTGGAGGAAAGAGCAATGATCTTGTTTAGTGTGACCAACTTGTTTTAATTTAGGTTTTTGTTTTGTTTTTTTTTAACTGTGCTCCGGCTGTATACCTTTGCACTCAGGAATCATCCTTGGTGGGGATTCAGGGAACCTTTCCCACTGTACTATCTCTCTGTCCCTTGTCTCCATTTTATTTATTTGTTATTTATCTACTTATCTACAAAATTGTTCATGATTGGGTTTCAGTGTTCCAATACCCATCCCTCCACCAGTGTAATTTCCCAGCTTCCCTCCCATCCCTCTAAGGCACCCCCACCCCCCACAAGCCTCTATACCAGGCACCTCTCTTCTCTCTCATTCTCTTTCTCTCTCATTTTGGACATTATAGTTTACGATACAGATGTCTTCTTCTTCTTCTTTTTTTTTTTTTTTTTTGCTTTTTGGGTCACACCCGGCGATGCACAGGAGTACAGGAGTTACTCCTGGCTCTTCACTCAGGAATTACTCCTGGTGTTGCTTGGGGGACCATATGGGATGCTGGGAATCGAACCTGGGTTGGCTGCGTGTAAGGGAAACGCCCTACCTGCTGTGTTATCGCTCCAGCCCCAAGATGTCTTCATTTTAAAATGGGGCCAGAGAGATAGTACAAGGGTTAAGGAGCTTGCCTAGCAGGCACTCCACCCAGGTTTAATATTGGCACTGCCTATGGTTTTCTGAGCACTGCCAAGAGGTCACTCCTAAGCACAGAGCCAGAAATAACTCCAGCTTTGCCCACGCTCTAAATAAAATAAAATGGAAAAGTTGTATCTTGGGCACCCCTTATGACCCGGGCAAACCTTTGCCTCCCTAGAATTTCTACTAAGAAATCACAGCACGATTTCTCGCATCATGTCAGCGAGAACAAGACAAATCTTGGCAGTATCTGGTGTAAGGAGTGCTGATAGATGTGAGTGAGAGGAGGAATTCTTCTCCCTGTGCCTGACTGGTCTGTTCAGGGTAGACTTATAGACTTAGCCGGACAGTTCTGGTGAGAGGTGGCCTTCGCTGAGAGTGGCCTCTGCTCAGATTAGGCCCCACCTCCCTGGGCCCAGCTGTTTTTCTGTGGCACCACTTCTCCTGCATCTTAGTGGGATCGGTTGCTCAGGGATTGTGCTTCGCCAGCCTCCTCACCTGTGCCTCTGAGCAACTCCAGTGGGTGTGTGCCAGGTGCTGATCTTCCGCTCTCCCATCTGTGCCCCACAGTTTATGTACCTCAGGGTGGCAGTGAATGATGGTGTAAGGTTGCTGTTGTAACTGACCATTGGAGGTTTCAGAGCAAACACCATCACGATGTCATGACCATCCTGTTGTTCGTCGATTGCCTCGAGCAGGCCCCAGTAACGTCTCCTTCATCCTAACCCTGAGACTTTTTAAAAAGTGCCATATTCAAGGCTCTTTCAGGGTTAGGAGAATGAGACCCATCATTGTTACTGGTATTTGGCATATTGGATACACCATGGGGAGTTTGCCAGACTCTGCCATGTGAGAAGGTTACATTCGGTAGCCTGCCAGTTTGTCCAAAGTAAGAATGAGATAATAAGATGTCCGGGAGCTGGGTTTTCATAGTCTCTGGGTCTTGGCCGTTGATGGGATTACACGGCGCCAGGGGGCCAGTTGGTGGGTGTGACCCCTGCCTACTGGAATATGGAGGATCTGGGTGGAGGATGCTCAGCCCTGATCCGAGCAGGCTTGGAGATCTCAGCCCCGGGACCTGCATGCCTTTATTCCTCTGCCGGTACCTTCATGCGTGTGGAGAGTGGTCTCAGCATGGTGGTGGCTAGTTTTGGAGGTCTTCGGCTGCCGGAACCCTGGTAGGGATGGGGAGGGAAACTCAGCCCGCTCCCCTCCAAGGGGCCCCGGAGGAACAATTCCAGTGGGTGTGTGC
This sequence comes from Sorex fumeus, assembly GCF_029834395.1. Lineage (NCBI taxonomy): Eukaryota > Metazoa > Chordata > Mammalia > Eulipotyphla > Soricidae > Sorex > Sorex fumeus. The sequence goes on along the minus strand of NW_026606129.1, from coordinate 45,461,778 downwards.
CAGGTGCTGATCTTCCATTCTCCCATCTGTGCCCCACAGTTTATGTACCTCAGGGTGGCAGTGAATGATGGTGCAAGGTTGCTGTTGTAACTGACCATTGGAGGTTTCAGAGCAGCGGCTTCCAAACTTACATGTCCCACTACAGTTCCACCAGAACTCTACCTTCTTTAAATGAACAATTAAGAAGTACCTTCCGTTACTTTGTTTTCCACAAATGAGTATAATCTTTCTGTCTGTCCCTCTTTCTGACTCATTTCACTTAACATGATACTTTCCATGTTGATCCACTGAACATGATGGCCACTTAACGCCTCTACTGCAAAACACAACACCCCAAAGGAGAAAGAGAGCAAAAGGGAGTGTCCTGCCACAGAGGCGGGGTGGGGTGGAGGGGATGGGGTTGGGGTGGTAGGAGGGATGCTGGGAACATTGGTGGTGGAAAATGGGTACTGGTGGAGAGAGGGGTACTTGAGCATTGTATGACTGAAACATAAGCACGAAAATTTATAAGACTGTAGCTGTACCTCATGGTGGTTCACTAATAAGAAAGAAAGAAAGAAAGAAAGAAAGAAAGAAAGAAAGAAAGAAAGAAAGAGAGAGAAGTACCTTCAGTTGCACCCAACTTCACATCGCAGCTGCCTGCCTCCAGCTCTCCCCCTGGGTAGGGGAAGGTACTGTCCACTTTGGTAAACACTGTGCCTCTAAATCATCTTATGCCTCAGGGCATCAAGGTGCCTTGTCCCCTTTCTTTCAGCCCTGACATTAAAATGACGACTTTGGGCCTAAGGAAATCTCTCATTTTTGGCTTTAACCAAGTGACTTTTTTTCCCTCTCACTAATGTTCTGCCATTGTGTTTCAGAACTAAGTCTAATTTTGTGATTTTGGTCCATGTTCTTCCTGAGTCTGAAGTCAGCAATTTCTAAAGATAGCCCAGTTCATTTCCTTCCCAGCCCTTAATTTTATAATTTCATTGACTTTGTTTTTTCTTTCCCCAAGCTCCGAAAGAGCACAAAGGGACTCTTAGTTTTTTTCTTGATACTTGATGTGACTTAAGGCACCTTAGCCCTCTGCCCTACTTCACCCCAATGGTTGAGCTCATGATGTGTGTCTCTTCAGGTGCACTTTTCAGCCCTCATTGTCAGGATTTACCTGACAATGGCCTCTGGGGGTAGGTGATTTCATAGCTAATGTAATAGCCACACCTTTTCTAGTTCCTCTTTATCCCTTTTTAGTTCAACAATATAATGAGGAAGAACAGGGCTTGGGATGGCTATTCACAGATCTGTGCCAGGGCTTTTGTAGAAACTGGCTGCTCTGGGCCATGTAGTCATTTGCCAATCTGGGTGAAAGGAGGGACATTGACAGTGGCACGGAAGTAACTCTACCTTTTGCTGTCTTGGAATTTTGTGTGTATTGGATTATTCCTTATGATTTTAGATTGATCCCAACTGGAACCGTGAAGTCCTTTTGTTTTGTTTTGTACTTACACCTATGCTGGAGTGATAGCACAGCGGGCAGGGCGCTTGCCTTGTATGTGGCCAACCTGGATTTGATTCCTCCGCCCCTCTCTGGGAGCCTGGCAAGCTACCGAGAGTATCCCACCCGTATGGCAGAGCCTGGCAAGCTCCCATGGCGTATTTGATATGCCAAAAATAGTAACAAGTCTCACAATGGAGACGTTACTGGTGCCTGCTCAAGCAAATTGATGAACAAGGGGAGGACAGTGCTACAGTGCTACTTATGTCAGAATGGATTTTCCCCTCCCCTAATTTCATTCTAGGCACTGTGATTTACAATATTGACAATTGCAGGATTTCATTCATAAAACAGTCCAACACCTCACCCTCCACCAAGTATCAGCTACCCTCCACCTTTGTCCCAGTGTCCCCTTACAACCTTCTGCTCCAGTCCTGTCCTCTCAACCCCCGTACAGTGATATGCTTCCTGCTAAAGACCAATTCTCAGTTTCTGTTGCTTTCGGGCATTGTTTCCTTACTATGTTTCTTTATAAACCACATATGAGGGACCTCATTCTGTATCTGTCACAATGGATTCTTTCAACTTTTATAAATCTGAAAAGAGTAAAGTATCTTGTTACACATTTATTTTATTAATAGCTTTGAGTATTGTTTCAAATGTGCTTTGGTTACTTGTATTTTTGTGACTTGTAATTTCAGCTTTTTGTTTTCTCCCCTGAAGATTTCTAAGAACTCTTGTATGTCAAAGGCAGCAACACTTTCTTAGGTAAGAGGAACCTTTTAAAGCTGTGTCTTATGTAGTAATGAAAAGCACATACTATGCCCACGTGAGAATAACCAGTGAGCAAATCCTTACTGTGAATTTCTAGATGTTCTTTACATATACATGTTTTGATTGAAAATGGTACTAGCATCTCTGAGAGATTGCTCTATGCCCTGGTATTCATGAATGGGTGATCTCTTTATTACTCACATCAGGTGATTTGTAAGTGCTGAGAAGCTTTGATCTTTGATGTATGTCTAAATATGCCCTGCTGGACATTGTCTCCATCTTAACTACTTCTCGTGCTCGCTTCGGCAGCACATGTGCTAAAATTGGAACGATACAGAGATTAGCATGGACCCTGCGCCAGGATGACACGCAAATTTGTGAAGCGTTCCATATTTTTAATAGACCATGCGCTGGGACACAAAACATACCTCAATAGAATCAGGAAGATCGAAATAGTGTCAACAATCTTTTCAGACCACGATGCACTGAGAATAGAAGTGAATCACACACCGGCACGGAGAACCAAATAAAACATCTGAAAATTAAACAACTCAGTGTTGAACAACGAGTGGGTCAGGAAGGAAGGCAAGGACGAAATCAAAAGATATCTGGAAACAAATGAGAATGAAGACACGAGCTACCAGAACCTAGGAGATGCAGTGAAAGCCGTGTTAAGGGGAAAATTTATAGCTCTGCAAGCATTTCTCAGGAAGGAAGGGCACACATCTTAGCTACTTCTCAGTGTTAGAAAGCTTGGATTCATTTAGTTTTTTTTTTTTTTAAATCAAAGGCAGTCTTATTTGTGACTCCCCTTTGCTGGCAGGTAGTTCCCCCCTTCAGGCTGCCGCTATCTTAGGGCCTTTGTGTTATACCTACCCTTTTATTCAGTGCACACTTTTGCTTCTGCTGTTTTGCACCTGGCTCTTCAAGAGTAAGATGTAAGCCCTCTGTACTTTTGTATTTTTGCGTTCTGTCATGGCTTGGACCATAATAAATGTTGATTGTTTGCTCATTCCTTTTTAAAATAAGCTGCTGCTAAGCCTCTGTAGTCTAGTCCATTGGTAAATCAACATGTTCCCCAGTTTTCCATTATGAAAAGTTTCGGGGAGTTGTGTATTTGCTATTTCAGGGAATTGTGTATTTGCAGTTTCCTTTTTAAAGATACTGCTGCTAAGTTTCTGGAATATATAGGTAGACTGGCTTGTTTCCAAATTTTTCTTTATAAACAGTTAAGAAAGTTCAGGGGAGTTGAAAGAATATCTTGAACACCCCCTCTCTACAAGCCTCCCCCCACAACTTATTCTGGCCTATTACATTTCCTTATTGAGGTGCATATCACTTGGCCACAAAGCTGATCCTCTCTCTGCTCAGAAAGCTACATATGTCTCCTGACTAGCTCTCAGGTCTGACATAAGCGTAGAATTTTCTATCTTTAATTAGTTGCAGGGCTGGAGTGATAGCACAGAGGGTAGGGCGTTTGCCTTGCTCGTGGCCAACCCGGGTTCGATTCCTCCATCCCTCTCGGAGAGCCTGGCAAGCTACCGAGAGTATCCCGCACGGCATACTCTGCACACATGGCAGAGCCTGACAAGCTCCCTGTGACGTATTCAATATGCCAAAAATAGTAACAGCAAGTCTCACAATGGAGATGTTACTGGTGCCCATTCGAGCAAATCGATGAACAACAGGAGGACAGTGCTGTAGTGCTACAGTTGCAGCTTTTAAGAAGATGTCCCTCCACTCTGGTCAGGCTAGTCCTGTTCTCCTGTGTGTCTTTGTTCTTGCTTCATTGATTTTACACATGTTAGTTCCCTGTGTAGAATATGCTTGATCTTAAACTTTTACACATTGTGAGTTCCCAGAGCTCTAATGGCTATGTGCTTTTGTTCTGTCACTCTATATAATTCCTGGCCACATTATTAGCTCTTTGTTTTGTGTTTGTTTCCTTTGTAGAGACTGGCATACTATCTTTTGATTTGGTTGGTGTTAATAGCCTTCCTGATGTATTTGTAGTATAATTTTTATTCAGTATTGATTTATAATACACACATTGTCCAAAACAAAACTTAAACTCTGAGAGAAAAGCAAAATCTGATCTGTCCAAACCAGACAACTTGGATCTGATTGATCAGTTTGATTTTTTTGTTTGTTTATTTGTTTATTTTGTTTATGGGTCACACCCGGCCATACTCAGGGCTTACTCATGGCTCTATGCTCAGGGACCATTCCTGATGGACTTGGGGGACCATATGGGATGCTTCATACAAGGCAAATGCCCTACCTGCTCTGGCTCCTGTATTATTTTTCCTTTGTTTTAGTGAGGTAAAATAATGTTATATTTTAATTACTTAAAGAAATTAAGTAATTAACAAATTAACGGGGGAGGGAGGGAGAAAGGGATAGGAGAGACCATGGGTTTCTCCAGAAGGGTGAAAATCCAAGGTTGAAGGTTGAGATGTGAGCCAGTTTTCAGTGTAGAGAATGAGCCTAAGACTGATTTTAATTTTGTTTTTTTTTTTGGGGGGGGGGGCACAGTGGGACACACTTGCAGTGTTCGGAGATTATTTCTGGCTCTGTGCCCAGAAATCATTCCTGGCATGATTTCCCCCAGAGGAAGGAAAGGTGTCCTGTGGTGTTAGTTACACCTTTTGTGAATTTTCTCAAGACTTAATTTGCACTTGTACTTTGGAATCATTAAAACTTACATAAAGTTCAAAGTTAAATCTAAAGTCTGGAAACTACTCTAATTGAAAATCAATGGATTCAACATTTTCACATGAAAAACATTTATTTAGGGAGATGGGTGGGTTTTTTGAGCCACACTCATACTTACTCAGTGGTTCTCAGAGCTTAATCCTGGTTCTGTGCTCAGGGATCATTCCCAGTGGTGGTCAAGGAACCGTAGAAGGTGCTGGGGATCTAGCCGAGTAAGCTTCATGCATGGCAACTCCTTACCCTTGTACTGTCACTCCACCAATGAGAAACATCTCAGAGGGAGGCAGTTAGTTAGGCCTTAGCAACATATGTTCAGTTATTTTTCAATCTTGGTAACAAATCAGTTATCACTGAGAAGTTTGGGGACATCAGGAGAGGAGCTGATACTGGGGACAGTAGTTCCATACTGTGACATGAAATAGGTCTTTGTCAATTCCCTGCCCATAATGATTTGTTGATTCCCATTGTTCCTTGGATAAAACCTGGTTTCCTTGCCTCCAGGGGTCTGGGTTTGATTCTAGCTTATTCATATCCTTCCTACTTAGATAATGCTGTAGCCAGACCTAGTTCTTGTATTTCTGAGACTGTCGACCAGTTCCCATCAGCATTTTTTTTCTTTGCTTTTTTGGGTCACACCTGGCGTTGCTCAGGGGTTATACCTGGCTGTGGACTCAGGAATTACTCCTGGCAGTGCTCAGGGGACCATATGGGATGCTGGGAATCGAACCTGGGTCAGCTGCGTGCAAGGCAAACGCCCTACCAGCTGTGCTATCGCTCCAGCCCCCCCCCCATCATTATTTTGTAAGGGAATACTATTTATTCTATTTTGAATGTCACACATTGTCAATCTAATAAAGTCCTATTTATTCTTCTAAATCCTTTTCAGATTTTACATCATTTGTAAATGCCTTTTTATTCCATTTTGTGTGAGTGTACATGTCTCCATGTCCTGAATTCCGAGCTGCTTCTGGCAAAAGGCAGTGTTTCATGGGTCTTCCTGAGGGGTCTGGCTTGCACATGTGCTTTTTCAACTATTAGTTGAGGCTGGCATAGGACCCCTCTGGGTCAAGAGGACTTTTCTTCTCACTTAGAAGCAAGAGCTGGGTGTGATAGAGAAAAGTGCAAAAAAATAAAAATAGTCTATATATTTCTCTTTTCTATAATAACCCATGCTTACTTTTTAATTATCAGCAAGTTTGTCAAAGATGAAAGTGACCTTGTCAGCGTTGGATACTTCTCAAAGTTCTTTCACCCCTTTGGCAGTCATAGAACTTGCTCAGGATGTCAAAGAAGAAACCAAAGAATGGCTGAAGAACAGAATTATTGCTAAAAAGAAAGACGGAGGTGAGTGAAATCAGTGTTACTCAGGATTAGTCATGGTTAGTGACTAAATGTTTGTTTTCAGAGATGCTTTATAGATTTTTCATTGCTGTATTTCAAAAGCAAAGGCGCAGATTTTTTGATCTTTATTAATTTATCTAGGACTTGAAAGAAGGTCTTAAGTCAACATTAGACTGTAGGTCTCTGTCTGCAACCTGAGTGATTTTGTTCACACCTATAAATTCTGCCTAGTACAGTAACTTGTGGATAGTTGTTGCTTAAGAAAAACCTGTCAAGTCAGTGAACTATGTCTGAGGGTGCTCTTTGTACAGCACTTAGGGTGCTAAGGGAGAGATAAGTTCAGTTTCTACCTACATGGATATTAACCTTTATAGGTAGCAGGGTTAAGGAGACCGTACCAGTTCTTAGAAATTGAAGTTACAGAAATGAAAGCTAATGAAGAGCGGTCCCAAAGTTGACTGAGCATGATACTTTAAAATGAATCATTTGGGGCTGCAGCAATAGCACAGCTGGTAAGGCGTTTGCCTTGCAGCCTGACCTAGGTTTGCCTTGGCCTGACCTAGGTTCGATTCCCAGCATCCCATATGGTCCCCTGAGAACCGCCAGGGCTAATTCCAGAGCCAGGAGTAACCCCTGTGCATCGCCAGGTGTGACCCATAAAGGAAAAAAACAAAATAAAATGAATCATTCATTGACTTGTTATAAAAGTAAAGGGAGGGAGGTGATGACACTTCGGTGGTGAGGAATGATTTTATAGAACAAGCTGAAGCTGGCTTTCTTCCGAAGAGCCAAATGGGGTCTAGACCTGTGAGAGCCTTTTATAGGGAGTTAACATTTCATGAAATGACACAAAGCAACACCTGAAACTTTACTAAATCCGTAAGCATGTAGATTCTGTTTTAAGAACCCAATTTAGATTCTTTTTCATTTTGCTTTATTTATTTGTTTATTTTCGACCACACCTGGCTCTGTGCTCAGGGGCCATACCTGGTGGTGGTCGGGGGACAATGAGTGGTGCCAGAATTTGAGCCATTGTCCCAGCTGTAGTTGTTTGCAAGGCAAGTGCCTTAACTTCTGTACTATCGCTCTCTGACCCTAAATTCTTTTTTTTTTAAAAGGTATTTATTGTAAGCATAAGCTAAAGTGCTTTCTTTCCTCCTCCTCCTCCTCCTCCTCCTCCTCCTCCTCCTCCTCCTCCTCTCTTCCTTCCTCCTCCTCCTCCTCTCTTCCTTCCTCCTCCTTCTCCTCCTCCTTCTTCCTTCCTCCTTTTCTCTTCTTTCTTCTTCCTTCTTCCCCAGCAGTTCTCAGGACTTATTTCTGGTTCTGCACTTAGGAATCCTTTCCGGTGGGCTCATTTGAGATGCCGGGGATCAAAGCTGAGTCTGCTGTGTTCAAGACAAGTGCCTTACCCGTTGTACTATCTCTCTGGACCCCTAAACTGCTTTCTTAAAAATGATACTTAAAAAAATTTTAGTTTTTAATTAAATTTTTTTTCAAATATTAAATCTGAAGGAATGTTTTGCCTTTCTGCTCCACTTTCTAGAGAATTATAATTATCTTCTAATCCTTTCATTGCATTTTTAAATTTTGCTCTCATATTTTCACTTGATAAGAACTGCTTTTCTTTCTGATTATTTTCTACTATCTTAGCCTTGATTGATATAGATCTAACTTTTCACAGCTTTTGTATTTTTACTTTTAGTTTTCTTCTGCATAATGTATAGCTTGTAACTATTTTTTTCTTTATGTGAGGTTTTTTTTTTTTTTGGATACTTAACCATTTTGGGGGGCCGTGGGGACATTGACATCAAAGCATTTTATTGAGGGATTTCAGAAGAGAATCAAGCCAGCCCAGGATCTCCCCAGTTTTACAGGCACAGAAAGCATTAGTGATATTTTCTTGTAAACTCCTGTTGCATAACGAGGTTCTTTTTTGGTGTGTTTTGGGTTTTGGTTTTCAGGCTGCTCCCATCAGTTCTTGGGGCTTACTCCTGGCACTGTGCCAAGGGATCTCTCCTGGTGATTCCTGGGGAGCCATATATATATGGCAGATGCTAGGATTGAACTGGGGTCAGCCACAGGCAAGGCAAGAGCTTTAACTTAACCCCTGGATTATTTCTCTGGCTCCATGAAGAAAGGGTTTGTAAAAGGATAAAAAAAAAAAAGTGGGAGTTTGGAAGTTTAGGTAGAGCTCCTTAGAAATGACTCTAATAAAAGTTAGTCTAGCTAGATCCTTTTCTCTGGGCAACTGAATTTCTGCTCCTTCATAGGTTTGTCTTGGATTAGTCAGATTTCCCCTATCCCCACCTCCCCCAACACACACCCCTTCCCAATAAAGATTACTTAAGCCCTTTCTGAGATTATTTCAATTCAGTTTTATACATTGAATTAGGTATGTGGTTGGTGGGGGAGAGGGCATAGGTACCTCTACTCAGCCAGTAGCTTACTTTCAGGCAGAATCTGTCATTAACTGCATCCATGACAAAATTCCTGTGTCTTACCCTCTCCAGAGACAAATAAGAAGAGTCTTCTGTAGGAATATGAAAGGGACCCAGGGCTCTGTTTCTTAAATAGATCTTACTCTTCTTTTCTCTAGGTACCCACTTTATTCCCACCTCCCTTGGCACTGATTACTGCCACTAATTCCTGAATCTTTGGGAGTATTCTAAAGTGCAAACCAAATTGCATCTCAGTGTTCTCCCCTGCCAAGTCTGAGAAGTTAATTACTGTTTATCAGTTTTTGACTCCCAAAAGAGTGATACTTTTGTCAGTGTGGATTTATGTCTTTAAAAACAGCAACAAGAACAACAAAATGCTGTCACTGTAACTGGAGTCTGGAAGAGTTGAGGTAAAGAGTAAAGATAAACACGAATATTCCTCTTACTCCCTTACAAAAGATTCAGAGTACCTTTTTTGAGATTCCTGTTATGGTTGTTCCAGCAGTGTAGGACGCTGCCTCCCCTTCCCATCCTCATGTCTCCCTGGAAAAACCAAGCAATGGGTGAAAGACAAAACTGGGATACACTGTAGTTGCTCTTCCTCAGACACTGCACTTGTTCTTGCATCACTGGAATGTTAATGGGAACTCTCCTCCAATAAAATACTTTAGACTTCTGCAAGTAGTTACTCTGGTTTTAAAAGAAATTCTAGAAAGGGAATGGAGAAGATGGAAAAGAAGAAATTATCCAATCAAATCGGAAGGTGGTGTGATGATTTTTCAGACTGAAAGGGTCCCAGCACTGTGGATGAGAATGGCATCTCACTGGAAGTTATCAGAATTTGTGGTGAAGAAAACACACTTCCAGAAAAAAAAAAGAATATAGGTCAAATAGAGAAAAATCAGGACTTCATTGCATGGGTCAGGGAAGAATTGGCCTACCCTTGGCGGTGCTCAGGTACTATTTCTGGCTCTCGGAAGTGACCCTGGTGGTGCATGACCCTGCAGGTACTCAGGGGACCATCTGTATTGCCAGGGATTGAAGCAGAGTTTGCAGTGTGTAAGGCAAACTCCTTTCTTGCATACTCTATTTGGCCTAGTAACAATTTTCTTAATGGGAATACTGGAATTCAGAAGGAGGTAGTATAGCATCTTTATTTCTGAGAGGAAACCTATCTATCTTCTGACTAGGCATGAGGACAGAATGAAGAGGAGGTCTCTTATGAAGATGATACAGATAAGAGTACTTCAGTGTACGGGGAGGGGAGGGAGACTGTGGATGGAGAGTTTGGGGGGGTTGAATTATCAATAGCTATATAACAAACCATGCAAAAAAAAAGAAATCAATTTTTGGGTAAAAGGAAAATTGTAAGAAAAATAAATCAGCACCGTTGAGGCTAAGCTATCAATAACAGATCGTCATAAAGAAAATACAGCTGGTGAAACAAAGAAGGTGATGCAGCTATATTGTTAAATCAGGTGATGGGAGTGGTGGCTAGAAAACATGAATTTTGAGGAAAAGAAAAAGGCATTCATCTCTTCCAAAGGCATCAAACTTAAAAATGAATAATGCGCTGCTGAGAACTGAAGTTCCTAGAAAGTGGTGACTGCAAAGGACAGAGGGTGTCCAGTGATCTTTGGTGGAGGATTCTTGGATGGTGGGTGTGGGCTGGTAACTGACATGTGAACCTTGTTCTCAGACACTGGCTATAAATCAGTATTAGGAAGGGAGGAAGTGAAAGGAAGGAGATGGCTTTCAAGGATGTTGGATTACATGAAAACAAATAACAAAGGTATTTATTATCCTGAACTATTTGCTAGTTGTTGCCTCAGGAAAGGTAAATTGGGGTTAGAGAGATATGGGAGCCTGCTGTTTTTCCAAACAAGTATTGACAGATGGCTTTCCATAAAGTTACATTAATTTATACTCCCCTAAAAATGTTTGCAAAAAATGTTTTACCAAACACTCACTGTGTTAGTTTGGGTTTTTCCAAGCAAGAGATGCCAGAATAGGATTTGATGCATGCACAGTGATTTCATGAGGGAAACGTTTATAGAAATGTAAAGTAGGAAAGAGGCCTAAATAGGAAATTTTGAAATGGAAAAAAAAATTACTCCCCCCAATTGATCTTTTAAAGGATATTTGTAATGCATCAAATCACATCATGTGCTTTTCATATTCGGGGATACTGTTTAAGAATGATGGCATTAAATGTGATTGAATGTACACATTTCTTGGGAAAAATCATTGAAAATTATATTGCTTTTTATTATTTAGTATTTAACATTCAAAAATTTTGTTATAGCGGCTGAAGAGATAGTTTAGTGGGTAAAGAGATTGTCTTGCACAGGGCTGACCTGGGTTTGATCCCTGGCACCCCATATGGTCCCCCTGAGCACCACCAGAAGTGATTCCTGAGTGCAGAGTGAGGAGTGACCCCTGAGCATTGCCAGTTGTGGCCCCAGAACAAACAGAAAACAAAACAAAACAAATTTCGTTATAGTCCAGTGTAATTGTGTTACATTTGTGACTTTTGAAAACTAAAATATTGGGACTGGACAGATAGCACAGTGGGTAGGGCATTTGCCTTGCATGTGGCCAACCTTGCAGCATCCCATATGGTACCCTGAGCACCACCAGGGGAATTCCTGAGTGCAGAGCCAGGAGTGACCCCTGTGCATTGCCAGGTGTGACCCAAAAAGCCAAAAGAAAAAAAAAAACCCTGGGATACTTTATTTTGATCGTCGATTTGCTCGAGCGGGCCCAGTAACATCTCCATTGGAGACTTTGTTGTTACTGTGTCTGGCATATCGAATACTCTCGGTAGCTTGCCGGGCTCTCCGAGAGGGGCGGAGGAATCGAACTCGGGTCGGCCATGTTGGCCGCTTGTAAGGCGAACGCCTTACACGCTGTGCTACTTTATTTTAACTTATTTTAAATCTTAAATTTAAAAATTTTAGATTAAATTTTAATTTTCTAAAAATGTTTGTTGGATACTCCCCAGTAATGCTCAGGAGCCTGGTCTGGTGCCCTCTCCCAGTGATAGGTGATTAGGTGCTTGGGCCCAGTGACCACCCCTCTGGTGACCCAGGTCCACCAGGATACCGTGACCATATGGTGTCAGGGATCGGATTCAGTGTCTCGCCTATTCAAGGTGTGTGCTCCAGCCTGTAGAATCATCTCCCTAGCACCAGTGTTCTTAAATTTTGATGTTACTTTCATATTTAGAAATTATATCACTTTGCTCCATGTTTTGAGGAGTGCCAGGGGTCAAACTCAGGGTCACAGCCAGACGAGGAATGTAATCCACAATGTCCCTGGCCTCCACCATAATTTTACTCAGTGTGGATTTTATACCTGAGAGCTAATACCTATTGAATTCTTGTTCTGTGATTACTTCTAATTAGAGTAACTTGTAAGCCGGGGATCAAACCAGGGTCAGCTGCATGCAAAGCAAGCTCCTTAACCCCAGTAACCCCAGTGCTACCTCTGGCCCACGCTCTCTGGATCGTTGATTTTGCAGGAGAAGGGTAGTTTAACCGCAGCACTGTTCAATGATCAGCAAAAATTTCTTATTTATTTGGAAGCTAGCTTTAAATTATTAATGTAGTTAATTTTCCTTCAAAACCAGTATCGAAATATTTACTTTAGCAGATTTTCATCTTTGACATTTTTGTCTCTCTCTGAGATTATGTTTACTTTTTCCTTTTTGAAGGTGCCCAACTCTTATTTAGACCCTTGTTAAATAAGTATGAGAAAGAAACACTTGAACATCAGAATTTGTATCTTGTTGGCGCCTCCAAGATAAGATTGTTACTGGGAGCAGAAGCACTGGGATTAGTAAAAGAATGCAATGACAGTTCCATGAGAGCCTTCACCTATGAAACTCGACATAACTTCAAAGGTTTTGATGGTAAGTCCCAAGATTCCTTGATTGTATCTGGATCAATTTATCATAAATAAGTTTTTGATAGTGAGTTCTGGGATCAGCAGATATTTGACTAAATGTTCAGATAATAAATATTTTAGGCTTTCTGGATTGTGTTATCTTTGTTATAGTTATTCAATACTTCCATTGTAGAACTGAAGCAACCTTAGACAAAAAGGAATGGTCAGGTGATGTGTCAATAAAATTTGATTTTTAAAACTAAGTGGTATCCATCATATTTGGTCCACAGGCATTTATGTGCCACTTTTGGAATAGAAGAACATTAATGAGAATGATGTGTGCAACCTAATTCTAATATTCTAATTCCCAGGATGGTGGCTATTCACAGACTTGGTGGAGAAAAATCTTGTAGTAAGAAACACAGTAATAGTTCAGTGTACTAGAAAATCCTTTTGGTGGTAGAACTTTTCTCTTGTTCTCTTCTGGACACAAGGGGATTTCCGAATTAAATAGTTTCTGGCAAGAGCCAATAAGGTCAGAGTGATTCTAATATCAGGGTGCAATATCTGGCTTGAGAAATAAACAAGTGGGCTGGGAATGTGACTCAGCTGTTGGGCACTTGCATTGCATATATGTGATTCTGGGTTTTGATTCTCAGCACTGCCCAAATCATAAAAATAAAAATAACATAAAAGAGAATATAACTGGTTCCTTTGGGGCTTTTAGAATTAGAAGATATGATTAGACTTTATCAGATTTACTCACTCTAGACTTTTTTTTTTAATCTTAGTGAATAAACAAGCAATATAAAATTTATCTCACATAAATACTGTTTTGTTCTCAATATCTTATTCCTCATTTATGGGTAAGAGGTTCCATTCCAGAACAGATAGCCTGGACTTAAGAGTTTGAAAGAGATATTGGTCATATCTGCAAATTTTAATTCCATTCCTACTTACAAGTATTCTTAGAATTTAGAAATATTTTACATATGTTCTTTGGTACAAAATAAGTTCCAGAGGGTATATTTGTTTGGATGCTTATAGCATGTCATATAGCTATTACAGTAATTAGAGAATTATATGAAAGAATAACAATTTTTATTTTAAAATATTCGTGCAGCTTTCTGTTCTAATTTACCAGCTTTGTACTTCAGTTACTTCTTATATATTGGTTATTTATTGTTTATATCATTATTTTTTATCCCAGATTAAGTATTATTACTTAATTTTGACCATTACTGAGAAAATAACCTGGCATTTTGTTTGATTTTAGATGACAATGATGATTTCCTCACAATGGCAGAATGTCAATTCATTATCAAATATGAACTTGAAAATCTTAGAGCCAGAGAGGAAAAAATGATACCTGGTTATCCCCAAGCCAAGTTGTACCCAGGAAAATCATTATGTAAGTCATTCAATTAACATCACCATTGCACATTCTAATGCAGTTATTTTTTCTTAGTAGATATAAATAACTTACTGAGGCTTTTCTTTCTTTCCTCTTACTAAAAAACTTAATACAATTTTATAGTAACTCATTTTTCACTAACATATTTTTGGTCTTTACAGCCTCCTTCTGTTATACCTTTAAATCAATCTATTTAAAGACCTGGGTTTTGACCCAGGGATTTGACCTGGGATTTGACCTGGGATTTGACCTGGGTCTGCTCAAATCTGGTGCATAGCTGCCCCACCCTGACTCCCCAGTCCCCAGCATTCCCATCCTGTGCCCCAGGCCACCCTAGCCTGTGAGAAAGTGGCACCAAGCAACCAGTAGTCACTTGTGATGCACTTTCCTGGTTGCCATTCATTCCTGCTCAAAGTTGGTGCACAGGTATCCCTGGACCCTGGAAATTCTGAACACCATATCACACCAATGCTTGTTTGAACTTGCCATGTAAGTGCCCATGGCACTTGCAAGTTAGAACTTCTGGTTTCTGTTCAGGTCACTGTGATTATGACCATTTGGATGCAGTCCACACCACTCAAACTTGGTGCTATAGGCCCCACAAAACTCTTCCTACCGCACACCACAATGTGTTACCCCAATCCACAAGACCTTAGCATTACAGTTGCTGCTAGGTGCTTGCAGATATAAGTCCCTGCTAACCATGCAGGTCTGTTTAGTATTGAAGCTGCTTTTGGGCTCTCACACGTGCTGTCCAGTTTCACTAGACTTTCATGCCACATCCACTGCTGGGTACTATGAACTGTAGATCACTGTTCAGGCTTACTCAGCCTTGGTACTGTTGTGCCCACCAGTTTCTGGTGATCATTTGACCCTTTCACACAAAATCACACCCACAGTAAGTGGCTGGAGTTTTTAACTGAATCCCTGGTCCCTGCCTGGACCTGCTTGGACGTGACCCTTGCCTCCGGCTTTAGCATAATACCCGGCATCGTGAAGAAGTTGGAGGGATTCACTAGCAGGGTCAGATGTGGGCAAAAGCCTGGGAAGAACTTCAAGTACATTCAAGTCTTCTAAAATCTTAGATGAAGACTTCAAAGGAGCAGTCCTAATGATCCTCATTTCAGTGAGGAAATCAGTGGAAGAGAACCTCAACGAAGTATGGAACAGACACAGAAACCAGGGAACCCTAGATTGCAGTGGAGGGGCTCCACAGCAAAATGGCAGGATTCAAAGGTTGAGTTAATGAACTCAAGAACAAGGTGGAGGAAGTCATTTCAAAAAAAGAACAGAAGCAAAGAATTCTAAAAACATGAAGGTAATAATCTAAGGTATTTATGGGGCTCATGTGTTTTAGCAGTAGAGCACAAGCCTCACAAGAGTGTGATCCTGGAGGGAAGCTGGGAGAAATATTTAGGGAACAGACTTAGGGGGAATCAGCATTCATATTGTAGGATTATAGAAGGAGAAGAGAAAAAAGTGTGGAATTCTTATTTGAAGAGGTAATAGCTGAGACCTTTGCCAGAAAGGAGATACCTCGATCCAGGAATATTAAAGAATTTCAAGCAAAATGAGCTTAAGTTTCACGCTAAGGCATGATGTAGTAAAAATGGCCAAAATAAAAGACAGAATTCTAAAAGCATGAAGAGAAAAGCAGATAGTGACATATAAGAGAACTCTCATAAGACAGTAGATTTTCTTAGTCAAAACTTAACAGACCAGAAGGGAATCTTTGTTCAAAAATTGAACGAAGAAGTCTCTTTTCAAGAGTATGTTATTCTTGTGGTTTCTATCATTAACACCAGTGAACTGGCACCAACCCTAGAAACTGTAGTTGAAAACCACTGTGTTAAGATGCAATAGCTTTTCTTGTGCAGTCTGGTGGTTGAAAGCCACCATCCAGTCCAACTAGGTTATCATTTTGATTAGAATGATAAAGAGCTTTTCAGATAAACAACAGAGTAATTCACGGCCACTAAACTGGCTCTTCGAGTTTAGCACCGGATATTCTACAAAAGATAACCCTGGCAGGCTCCCCGTGACTTATTCGGTATGCCAAACACAGTAACAACAAAGTCTCCAATGGAGACGTTACTGGGCCCGCTTGAGCAAAAGATAACCAATATTTCAAAATCAAAATGTGGAAAAGAAGGAGAGTAATATAGAGATCTCTTGGAATTAATTTGAGATTTACTTGTTTTAAATTTAAAATGACTTGTGGCTTAGTTCTTTTTGTTTTTGTTTTTGGGTCACCATCTACTTGCTTTGAATTTAAAATGAGTCATGCTTGGGTCATACCCAGTGATACTCAGGGATTACTCCTGTTTCTGCACTCAGGTATTAAATACTGGTGGTGCTCAGGGGGCCATATGGGGTGCTGGTGATTGAACCCAGGTCAGCTGTGTGCAAGACAAGCACCCTACCTCCTGTACTGTTGCTCTGGCTTGCTTAGTACTCATGAAGTACTAAAAAATACTAACTTTCAAGCAAAATTACTTAGAAGAAACACATAAGAAGGGACACCTGGAACCTGATCACTGTAGAGAGGCAACATCAAAGTACAGGGGAGAAAGTAGAACAAAGAAAGACAACATATAAAAATATCGAGTCCTTATAGAAAAAGGGCAGCAGATTCTTTTTTATTAATAAATTTCTAAACATCAGTGGCCTGACCTCACCAGTAGAAGACTAGAGTAGTAAGATGGATCCAGAAACAAAACCCCACATTTTACTTCTTACAGGAGACTCGCTTGAACTTTCATGATGAATACAGACTTAAAGTAAAAGTTTGGGAAGCAAGCACTCAGGCAAACAATAACCTAAAAATGGCAAGGATGGCTGTACTTAGATAAATTAGTCTTAAAACTGAAAGGGGTTACATGTGGTTGACCTTAGTTCAATCCTCAGCATCACATATAGTTCTCCGTGTACTACCTGGAGTGTCCTCTGAACACAGAGCCAAGAGTAAACTCTAAGCACTGCCATGGTATGACCCAACTCCTGTCTTTGTCCAAAAACAAATATAATATAAATCACCTAATCTATGTGGTTGGGTTTTATGACCTAAAGAAAAGGGATTTGATTGTACATATTTGTTAGAGAAAGTAAAATCCTCACATTACGACTGCAGTGTGAAAGATGGGGTACTAAATACAATGAATAAATTCTTGAAAGAAAAAAAAACTGAAAAGGGTTATAAAAGATAGGGATAGACATTTTCTTATGATTAAGGGATCAAGTATATCAAAAGGGCTTGATATTCATTAACATATATGTACCAAATGAAGTGGCATCAAAATATATAAAGCAATTTACAGACTGGCCTAAAAATAGTGATAAAGCACAATGTTTATTCCTAAGATTTGTATGCAATTATTATTAGTATAATAACATCCCATTCTGAAAAATGAACAGAACATCAGTGGGAACACACCAGCCTTAAGGGAGGAGTTGTATAAACTGCACTTAATAGACATTTCCTACATCCCCCCCCATCATAATGTATATTATTTTCAGTGCACCTGGGATGCTATTAGAAGGTAGGAGTACTGCTATTTATTCAGCCATTGATTCTATTAGAAGTTTTAGCTGTAGCAAGAAGGCAAGTAAAAGAAGTAGGTTTCCACATGGAAAAGAAGAATTCAACTACCACTGTTTTGCAGACACTATAATAATTTATATAGAAAACCTTTACGATTCCACTAAAATGCTACTAGGAACAATAAATACTATCAGGAAAGAAAATAGTAAGTGACATGCTATAAAGTCAATGTAAAGAATTCAGTTGCATATATGCAAAAACAGATTAGAATATAACCAAAATAGTCCTATTTATAGTTATATTCAAAAGAATGAAGTACCTGGGAATCAGCTTTAAAAAGGAGATGCAAGGCATCAATTGATAACTGTAATTCACTATTATAAGCACAAGGAAATGAAAAATATTCCATGTTATTAAAATTACTATCCAACTCAAAGAATTTACAGATTCGGTGCAATCCCTGTCAAATCTCTATCAAAATTCCAGTGACTTCCTCTTCAAAAACAGAATGTTTATTCATAAGATTTGTATGGAATCACTAAATACCCTAAAGCCCAAACAATTCCAAACAATGTGAAAGAGAAGATAGGCGGCATCATGGTTCTTGACTTTTTTCTGTGCTATATATCTACAGTAATAAAAAGCAGTGTGTATTGGGATAAAAGCAGATGTTCAGAACAACAAAATAGAATTGAGAGCACAGAAATAAATCTTCCTTTATATAATTAATTTAGAAAAATGAGCCAAGAACATAAAATAGAGAAAGTTTCTACAAATGATGCTGGGAAAACAGGGTAACCACATGCAAAAGAATGAAATTGGACCAGTCTCACCCAGTGCGCAAAAGTTAAACAAAATGGGTTAAAGACTTAGATGTTAGCCTTTAACCTGTAAAGTAGTACAGTGAAGTACATAACCATTCCTGGCGGTGCTTGGAGGACCACATGGGATGCTGGAGATTGAACCTGGGTTGGCCTCATGCAAGTCAAACTCCCTTTTACTATTGCACTGGCCCCTAGAAAACACAAAATCTTATTTTTTCCTTATAATATGGAAAGAAATGGGGGGTTTCATGCTCAGCAAAATAAATCCAAAGAAGAAAAGTATCAGGTGCTCTTACTCACATGACATATAAAGAAACAAAACAAGAGTATAAACAATTCAAATGAAAGCAAAGTCCCAGACTCAAGACTGACGTTGCTTAAGCATTCTTGAAGGAAGGAATGGTTTAAGTTGGTTTAAGTTATTCCTTTAAATTATTCCTTTCTTGTAATAGACTTGTCCACAACCAAATTTTCCTTAGAAGGTAAGGCTCATGCTAATCACTTCTTACTTGACATGGGCAAACTGAGTAGTTAAAAAAGAGCAATCCTATTTTTAGAAACTAAAGCCAGAACATACTTTGGCATTGACAGTGAAAAGGAGCCCAGTAATTTAGGACCTGTGGTTTTATATTCCCTCTGAGTCCCTCAGTTCACAGTGCTAGATTTAGAAGCAAACAAACTGTCTGGAATGTTTTTTATGGTAGAATGCAGTCTCTCTCTCTCTCTCTCTCTCTCTCTCTCTCTCTCTCTCTCTCTCTCTTAAAACACAGTATTTTTATTTTAAAATTTTATTTTATTAAATTTCTCTATTATAGTTTTGGTTACATGTTTACATAGTGTTAATGCTTGTGGTTTTGATTTGTAGTTCCCACACCTCAGCACCACAAAAATGCCCAATACCCTTCACTAATAACTATGCATTATTTTACCTACTTATGAATTTTGATTTTATGCCCTTTTGAGTTTATACTCTTAACAAGACAAGAAAATTTCCTCACAGCACTTGCTTTTTATACTTTTTTCTCCCCTCACATAATTTATGTAACAGATATTAGTGAGATTAAAGTATCTGATGAATCTTTTTCTCAGACTTGGGATCTTTCCTAATGTTAATATTAGATTTTTCCTCTTTTTAACTTTTCTTTTACTTATAAGAAAGACAGTATATTTGCTCTATGATTACTCTAAAGGTTTTATGGTAGGGCAGCAACCCTGAGTCATGCTCTCTCTCTCGCTCTGTCTTGCTCTGTCTCTGTCTCTCTCTGTCTCTCTGTCTCTCTGTCTCTCTGTCTCTCTGTCTCTCTCTCTCTCTCTCTCTCTGTGTGACACTGCTGAAGACTTCTATATTGTTTCCCCTCCATGCTGCAGACATTTATTTGCCCTTTCTCACTGGGGGTCTTGAGGCTCTCATCATGTCTGACTTTGGTAACAAGTCTGTTTGGACACATGAGAGCAGTCCTTCAAGGAGATGAGTTCACAATCACTATCTGTGGGTGATAAGAACAATGCATCTTTTCTTGATGCAAATTCCATGTTTGAAGCCCGTGTATCTTTAGTAAAAGCTGTAGAATCCCATCTAGTGCCCTTTCTGTATGACCCAGGGCACTCTTTGCATTTGAATTTTCCACCTCTGTTTAATATACTTATAAAAACGAAGGTCCGCACCCAGTGAACCACTTCAGTCATTTATAAGCGAATGCCTATAGATTATTTCTGGAGGATATTGTCTTTGGTTGTGTTTTTAGCTAAATATACTGATCTCTTTCAGTTGGATGCATGAGTGTTAAATTCACACGAGTCAAATGAGTCTGAGAGTAAAGAAGCCCTTATCTGATTTGGTATTTGCTCTTTGTTACTATAAGCTTGTAAATGGTTTAGAAAAGAGGAAAATGATTGGAAATATTCAGAATCAACAAAGATAAAAGGAACATTCTCTTTGTTTTGGTGGGAGAGGAAATTGATAAAAAGCTTTCCAGAGACACTTTTGAAATTGGTGTCTATTATCCATTGGTGTTTATGTTATAAAGGAAAATAGACTTAGGCACATAGTTATAGAGATATTGTTAATGTACAAAAATGTCTACCCAATTGATATATTTACCATCTTAATGAATTTAACTATCTTTATGATAGTACTATCCTACTTTGATCACTATAGCTTTGTAGTAAGTTTTGGAATCATGAAGTGTAAGGTTCCCAGCTTTGTTCTTTCTTGAGATTGTTTGGTTATTTGGGTGTATAGTTGTTTAGTGTGTTTCTAGCAACATTGGATATTTATCTTATGCATTTTAAAAACTATTAAAATGGATTTATATTGGCATATCTTGGTATTTTATATATATATGTACATATATATATTCTTGGACCTAGCAATTCTACGTCTAAGTCTATATGATAAGATATAGTAGACAGGTGGGTAAAAGTATTTGTATGAGAACTGTAACACTTTTTAATAGAAAAAGATTAAATTATAGTACTTAATTTAAGGGGATATTATAGCATATGTTTAATAATGGAATATTATGACAGTGTTAAAAGGGGTATTTCATTATTTATTTTGGCATTGAAAAGTATTCATTATAATTTGCCAAGGAGAGAAAAATAACCAGGGCCTTTCAAATTCTAATTTGTACTATGGTTTAAATTTTACGCTCATTCCTAATCAAAGTAAATAGTAAAAATGTTTTGTGTGTTCTGTAGAATAAAAGAACATAAGCCTTTGAAATAAGTAGTGTAGCACCGATTTTTGTCTAACACTCATATCTTACTGAGGTGTATTTATAGTACTCAATGAAACATATTTAGGGCAATTTCAAATCCATTTAATGAAGTTTGCAACCCTTTCCCTCTGCAGTGAGAAGATTGCTTACCTCTGGCATCATGATTCAGGTGTTTCCCCTTCATGATAATGAAGCCCTAAAGAAACTTGAAGACACCTGGTACACCCGGCTTCCATTTCGATATCAGCCTATAGGTAGGGGTCAACACCTGCATGGTAGTGAAGAGGAAGACTATCCATGAAAAAGGGATTCAGCAGTGGTGTGAGGCCTTGGGGGTGATACCAAATGCTCTGCCACTCAGGGCTCACCAGCTGCGTTGGGAAAAAATGTGTGTGTGTTTGTGTGTGTGTGTGTGTGTTTGTGTGTGTGTGTGTGTGATGGTTTATACAACCTACTTATATGTGTATATAAGTATGTCTCTCTCCACTTACCTGTCATACCACGTTATAGACTGAATTATAGTTTTTCACTAAATTTCACCAGCACAAGCAATACAGAGTGACCTTATAAGTAACCTGTTTTACTTGGAATAGAATAGATTTTATGAGAATTTTGTTTATGAATATTTTGTTTTAGAAAAAATACTTTAGAGCTAATTATTTGGAATGGGCCAAGCATACTCATTCTTCGAGGTAGACCAGAATGCTTAATAAAGATTTTTGAGGTACTTTAAAAATATTTTGTGTGTATTACTGTATTTATCCATTTTTCTTGAGTATAACTCAAGAAAATCACCAGTTACTTGTTTAGTATGTGTTGAACATTACTTTGTGTAAGCATATGTAGGTCTGTATATTCAACTTTTACATTTTGGTAGGGCTGGAGCGATAGCACAGCAGGAGGGCATTCGCCTTGCGCAGCCAGCCTGGCCGAGCCGTGTTTGATTCCTCTGCCCCTCTTGGAGAGTTCGGCAAGCTACCGAGAGTATCTTGCCCACACGGCAAAGCTGGCAAGCTACCTGTAATGTATTCAATATGCCAAACACAGTAACAACAAGTCTCACAATGGAGACGTTACTGGGCCTGCTCGAGCAAATTGATGAACAATGGGAGGACAGTGTTACAGTGCAGTGCTACATTTTGGTAGTTTTTTAAAAAAAATTTTTTGGGGGAGGGTCATTAGGGGCCACACCCAGCAGTACTTAGGGCTTGCTCTTGCCTCTAGACACAGCGATCACTCCTGGCCGGGCTTGGGGGACCTTATGTGGTACAGGGGATCAAACCTAGGTCAGCTGCGTGTAAGACAAGTGCCCTACTCACCCAGCCCCTATCTTGTACTTTTTAATGTTTTTTTTTAATATTCATTATACTGAAATATGACATATGGTGGAAATTGTCAGTTCCATCATTTTGGAAGGATGGGCGAGCAGGGTGATACGGCTGGGGAATCCTCTTTGAAAAGAACATTAATAACTGGAATCGTAAGGTGGGAAGAAAGTGGGAAGATAAATGAAGTCCTCGAATCCAAACGCTTCATTGGCTGTGGCCGAATTGAATATAGGACATTGGAAATTTGTGACAAGCCCTGAGGAGAGCTTTTTCTTTGGGTAGGAGATGCCAGCAGGTAAGAAAGTCCAGGGGAAACAGCACCAGAGGCCTTGGCAGAGCAGTTCTAATAGCCAGGGCTGGGCCAGGAGCTGGGGAAAGCCAGGCTGGTGCTGGTGTGCAGCTGAGTGGGCTCTGGACTGCCTGCGTGGAGGTTAGACTGACTGTCACACACTGACTAGAGACCAGGACATGCAGTGACCCCCACCTGCTGTAGGTCAGGCACCCCCAAAATGCTCTATAACCCAAATTCGTCTCAAATCAAGGAACCTTTATTAGCTGGCCAGCGACTGCTCTCTCAAACCCAGCCTGCCTGAGAAAGGCAGCTCTGAATGTAAAAAGAAAGGATTTTTTTTAAAAGGACCAAACCACTTCTTGAAATTTCACTAAGCAAACAAATTTACAGAAGCCATAAAGTGGTGAACTAAACAATACATTGCTTAACACAGACACCAAAAAATAAAGCAGTCAAGCTAGAACTAAAATGTAAATAGTTAAACCAAGAGTCAAGTGGTTCGGTAGTTAGTAAACAAAGAGTTAAATGGTTTAGTGATTAAACAGTTAAGTAGCTAAACAAGGAATATGATAGTTAAACAGAATAAAATAATTAAACAACAATAAGATACTCATGGGGCCAGAGCGATAACACAGCGGGTAGGGCGTTTGCCTTGCACGCGGCCGACCCAGGTTCGATCCCCGGCATCCCATGTGGTCCCCCAAGCACCGCCAGGAGTAATTCCTGAGTGCAGAGCCAGGAGTGGCCCCTGAGCATTGCTGGGTGTGACCCAAAAAGGCACACACACACAAAAAAAGATAGTCAATTGATTGGTGTAAGGAAAAAAATAGAAAAGAAAATGTAACTTTTTTAGTTACATTCATTCTTTAACATTATTGATCCACTTGAATTTTGTGTTTTGTCTTTCTGTTGAGTGAATGCATCCATTTTGGTCAGACTTCCACACATCTGTAGCACTGTCCTCCCGTTGTTCATCGATTTGCTCGAGCAGGCCCAATAACGTCTCCGTTGTGAGACTTGTTACTGTGTTTGGCATATTGAATATGTCACAGGGAGCTTTCCAGGCTTTGCTGTGTGGGTGAGATACTCTCTGTAGCTTGCCGGGCTCTCTGAGAGGGGCGGAGGAATCAAACTCAGGTCGGCCAAGTTGGCCGCGTGCAAGGCAAACGCCCTACTGTTGTGCTATTGTTCCAGACTCCACACACTTAGCTGAAAAAAAATGAGTAGCTTGAAATGAAAAAAAAAAAAAAAAGGAAAAATAATCTTTGGTAGCTTTACTGAGGGCTTTTTGTTTGTTTCCTTTATAGATAATATCCGGGGCTACTTTGGGGAAACGATTGCGCTTTATTTTGGATTTCTGGAATTTTTCACGTATGCCTTAATCCCAATGGCAGTTATTGGGTTGCCTTACTACTTGTTTGTGTGGGAAGACTATGACAAGTACGTGATCTTCGCCTCATTCAACCTGATCTGGTCCACGGTGATCCTAGAAGTGTGGAAGCGTGGCTGTGCCACCATGACCTACAGATGGGGGACGCTGATCATGAAAAGACAGTTTGAGGAGCCCCGGCCTGGATATCACGGGGTCCTGGGTATCAATCCAGTCACGGGCAGGGAGGAACCCCTCTACCCCAGCTACAAGAGGCAGCTGCGCATTTACCTGGTCTCCCTGCCCTTTGTGTGTCTCTGTCTCTACTTCTCACTGTACGTCATGATGATTTACTTTGACTTGGAGGCGTGGGCTCTGGATGTGCATGAGAGCAGTGGGTCCGAGTGGACCAGCTTTTTGTTGTATGTGCCCAGCATCATCTATGCAGTCGTGATCGAGATCATGAACAGGCTCTATCGCTATGCTGCTGAATTTTTGACTTCATGGGGTAAGTCTTGGTACTTTGTATATAATCTATAGGGAGTGTTTCTAGAGGCCACATAGACTAGGGAGAGGGCGGGGGGGGGGGAGAGAGAGAGAGAGAAAGAGAGAGAGAGAGAGAGAGAGAGAGAGAGAGAGAGAGAAGAAGGAGAGAGGGAGTGGGGAGAGGAGAGAGGAGAGCTTAATGACAGATTTGCTCCCCATACTGCCTGGTCCCCTGAGCACTGCTAGAAGTGACCTCCAGCACAAAGCTGTAATAACCCTTTGACACCACTGGTATAGTTCAAACTCCCCACTATACTATCTCTTGAGCCCCCCAAAAATGTTCTGTTAAACCATTTACTCTAGGACAAAGTCTACACTTCATGAATTATTAAGATTCTTTGGTTTTGTTCTTGATTTTAGGCCATACTAGCCCTGGCTCAGAACTGAATTCTGACTCTGTGCTGTTGTGGTGTTGGGGATCCAATGGGGTTGGCCATGTGAAAGGCAGATGCCTTATCCCCATACTGCCTCTTTGGCCTCAGCATGCTGTTTTAAATAGTTATTAGTTATATAACAAAAGCTGCTATTCTTGAGTTTTCCTTGTGCTGTTCCTGAAGTTTTGCCCTCTCAGTTGCCCCGGGAAGTGGATGGTGTCAGCATTCTTTCACAGGCAAAGAGAGTGTCGCTGAGCAGCTGAGTTGGAGTTCTTATCCAGATGGGCTTTGAGATCACCCTTCTCCAGAATCTTTATTTATTTATTTATTTATTTGACTTTTTGGAGAGGGGCATACCTAGTGATGCTCAGGCCTTACTCCTAGCTCTGTGTTCAGGGACCACTCCTGGCCTGCCATATGGGGGACCATATGGGGTACTAGGAACTAAATCCAGGTCAGCTGCCTACAAGGCAAACCCCTACCTACTGTACTATTGCTCTGGCCTCTCGTTGCTCCCCAGTCTTCCTTCTGATCCTTTCACCCTGCTTGTGTTGGGACCTTTTCTCCTTTTCCTGGACAAGAATGAAACTTTGAATTTCCCTTACAATTCCCATGAGCCACATATACAGAAAGCTTTGTTCTGCTCTTTGGAGATTGCAGTACGTTTTGACTGTTCCCACTTACTCAGGATCTCTTTCTGGGTGGCCACTTATGGGATTGCTTGCTAACCCAGGACATGGTAGTGGTAGTATTTAAAATATAATTACAGAGTATAGTTCCAATGGCTGCACCATGAAAAATGTGTCTTCAGCTGAGTGTCAGGTGGGAAACAGTAGCCTGGAGTGGCAGCCCAGAATATGTCCCGACAGGGACTCTGTGGTCAGACCCCTGTCTGCCCCCCTGCTCACGTCTTGCTTTCTCAATGGACAGTGCTCCCCATCTTGCTTTCTTATCCTGGAGGAATTACCTCTCTTCTCATATTTCAGAGAATCACCGATTGGAATCTGCCTACCAGAACCATCTCATTCTGAAAGTTCTGGTGGTAAGTTGAGTTTTGAATCTATAAGTCCATTTAGTTATGAAACAAATGCTTATTATGTAGCATGTTGCAGTATAATGATGAAGACTTGCTTGTGATATATCAGATTGTTACTATATTTTGTGCAAGTAGGCAAGGATTGATTAATGTGTTTATGCACATGTTCAGTAATCATAAAAAAGTGGTCTACACAGAAAGTAGAGCCAATATATAGTTATTTAGAAAGTGATGAACCATTTTATGAATGTTTTGTTTTTCCCTGTGATGACTTTGATTCACTGTTTAATAATCATTCTAGTTATACAAGACAACGTTTCAGTGTCTGTACTGCAAACCACAATGCCCAAAAGTGTGTGTGTGTGTGTGTGAGAGAGAGAGAGAGAGCGAGAGAGAGAGAGAGGGAGAGAGAGAGCGACAGAGAGAGAGCGAGAGAGAGAGAGCGAGAGAGAGTGAGAGAGAGAGAGTGAGAGAGAGAGAGCGAGAGAGAGAGAGAGTGAGCGAGAGAGAGAGAGAGAGAGATGCCTGCCAGTAGAGATGGGGTGGGATGTGAGGTGATGGGAGGGAAACTGGGGACACTGGGAAATGTACACTAGTGGAGGGATGGGTGTTTTAACACTGTATGACTGAAACCTAATCATGAATAGCTTTGTAAAGGTCTATCTCACAGATTCAACAAAAAAAAATCTTGGAAAAAAGAAATTTAAAAACATAAAAGGAAGCTGAACATCAACATAAAATAAATAATTATTCCAATTACTCAAAAACTGTTTAGTGAAAGAACATTATTTTTCAAAGTAATGGGGTTTAGGCGCTTGCCTTGATTGTGGCTGACCCTGGTTCAGTCCTCAGCACCACATGGTCCCCCTAGCTTTGGTCCCCGTAGCTTTTTCTCCTGGGAGGCTCCTGAACATGGCTGGGGTCGCCCAGGTAAACCCTGGCACCACAGGACCCAGACAGTGCTGCGTCCTCCAGCCCTTGCATTGAACTGCTTTCCCTGTTGGCTGAGAATCACTGAAAGGGAGGGGTCCCCAGATCTCCTGAGCACATGTTGAGAGAACCGCCTGTCCCTCCCCCTAATCCTAAATAATTATTTTTCAGAATTTTGTCAGAGAAATTTCTAAAATCTAAGAAGGTCCCAGATTTTTCATTGGGTAGAAGGAAAGAGTAGGGTAGAAGTAGAGAGAAGGAAATGGGTAATCAGCTTGATGTTTGTGTAAAATTTCACACATTTTGCCTCTTTCCAGCATTATTATAAATAACAAAGAGATGCCAGCTTGAAAGCACCTCATTTGTGAGGAGATTACCTCAGCACCTGTTAAGATAACAGCACCAAGGAATAGAGTCCTCTGGCCGTCCAACTGCACTTGATGAATACAGTCCACGTACTTTGCTCCCAACAGCCCTCACTTAGAAAGAGTCTTTGTTCCAGCTGTAGAAATCATTATAAGAAGCTTATTTATCTGGGGGTTGTTTTGTTCTTTAGACCTTTACAAAAACCACTTATTAGGAGGGTATTTAGGTTTCGGGAAATAGGTGCATTTATAACAGCAAAGGTGGCACGGAAATAGAAAATGTGTCATAACTAGATAATAATAATACAATATGTATATGTATTTCTTAGTAATCTTGGCAAATGAAAGCCGCATGCAGCCAGTTGTATTTAAGCAATGTGAAGGCCTCATTCTCGCATCGTGAAATAAATGATACTCAACATGTTGGTGCCATATCAGCAGGAAACTTGCCTTCTGCGTTCTTTGTGTAAGAAAGCAGGGGAACATGTAATGTGTTTTTTAAAAAAAGTTCATTTTTAAAAAGATGCCTGGATAGGTAAAAACAAAACAAAACAAAACAAACCCCTCCATTTATCTTAAAGTTTGCTGTTTGTGAGGCTTTATTATACCTTTTAAAAAGACTCCACTGTGAGAATCTTCTTGTCTGGTTGCATTTCTTACGTCTCTGTCTTCCTTTTTAATATAATGGGAGGACATGTCTCACCTTCTGGGGCTTTTTCTATTCCACTCCTACTCTAACTTAGTACCTCACCCCTACTGATGTCTATATTGACCTCACTCTGCAGTGATTCCCCGTTTCCTCGTTAATCAGTTCCTGGGCTTGTACACAGAGTAGTCTTTTGTCTCAGAAAGCCATGCTGCTCTGTGGAAGTCACCCAGCATGGGGCAGGGAGGCAGAAAGGAAATCTGTCAAAGCCGCCAGGAGTAGTTTCTGGTTCTTGAACAGGGTAACTGATGAAAGGGCACTTGTAGTGGGATCCCCCTGGTTGGTGCAGGCCCTCCCCCCCATCCCTCATCCCCCTCTGCCTACCCCTTCTCTCCCCCTCAACTCCCCCCCCCGCCAGACTACAGTAGATTAGTCTCTTACTAATGGCCCATGGTGACCAGTCCAGCTGGTTGTTGTGGACAGTCTCTTTTACTGGGTTTTGGGCATGGGGAGTCTTTGATCCCTGGGCATAGACTGGGCTGCTGACTGGGGGCGGAGGTGTGTGTGTGTGTGTGTGTGTGTGTGTTGGGGGGGTGTCCTTCTATGTGGTGCTGCCTGACTATCTGGATGTCTTCCCAGGCCCAGCAGGGAGGAGAACTCTTGCCCTGGCAACTTAGAGTTAGTGGGGCATCCTGATCAGTCCCTTCTGCCAGTTCTGCTGCTGTCAGTGTCCAGTTTGGGTAGAAAGAGGTGGGGTGAGTAGGGAATGACCCTCCCTGGGGTGCTAGATTCAGGGATCTCTGCTCTGATGTCTCTCTTCTTCTCTTGTAAGAAGGTAATAGGGAGGCTCGATGCTCTGGTGCTATATTCTGAGATTATTTTGCCTGTCTTCTAGCACCTTTCAGAGTTCTTTATAGGTTCCCCCCTGTGTTATTTCCAGAGTTTAAAAACGTTTTACTAAAGATGGATGAGCAATACACAAGTCTGTGATATCTTGGCTGGACTGGAAGTCTGTCGTTTATTATTAATATTGTTGTTGTTGTTGTTGTTGTTGTTGTTGTTTTCCAGTGCTAGGGCTTGAACCTAGGACCCTCTACATATGCTCTACTACTGAACTACCTCTTAGGCCCTGCACACTGTACTCTTACAGAACTCTAAAACATTGCTAAATGTTGCTCTTTCCCCCCCACAGTTCAACTTTCTAAATTGCTTTGCCTCGCTCTTCTACATTGCCTTTGTCCTGAAGGATATGAAGCTTTTACGTCAGGTGAGTGTGAATAACAAAAAGGTATGATCAATTTCATAGGTTTTAGAGGTGGGATCCTGTTTTCAGACAATGTAATTATTTTCATATTATGATAGCACAGTGTTAGGGCGTTTGCCTTACGCATGGCCGGCCTGGCTGAGCCGAGTTCTATTCCTTCACCCCTCTTGGAGAGCCCAGCGAGCTACCGAGAGTATCTTCGCCTGCATGGCAAAGCCTGGCAAGCTCCTCGTGACGTATTCAATATGCCAAACACAGTAACAACAAGTCTCACAATGAAGACATTACGGGGCCCACTTGAGCAAATCGATGAACAATGGGAGGACAGTGCTACAGTGCTATTGATTTTATAGATATTTTAAGTTTTGTATCTTTCTAAGTCCAGTTCTTCTTTTGAGAGGGTGAATGTGGTGGTAGTGTCCACACCAGAGGTTGCAGAGCTTGGGGGAACCAGATGGAGGGCTGGGGATTGAACCTGGCTCAGTTTCATGCAAGGCAAGTGCCTTAATTGCTGTACTATCTCCCTGGCATCACTAAGCCCCATTCTTAATAAGCAATTGTGTCACATACTGTACTCAGTTGGAAAGAAAATAATCGAAGCTCACCAGCTTGTAAGATTAATCACATAGGGCAGTAAAAGTCAAATATAGGCTTCGTCGGAAAGCTTGCCAAAATCAATTCTAATAGCACAAAGTGTATCAATTAATTGAATATGTCAGTTTATCTCAGAGTGGGGGTGATTGATATAACTGACATAGGGCTTATCTATTTAATTTTCAAATTAATAGATTTCTCTGTTTGATTTGAGAAACCTGCAGTCCTGTATCTTTTCTGAATTTGTTAAAGTCTGACATTTATCTTGGTATGTTACTTCTTTTGTATCTTTCATCAGTAAATAGTAAAATGACCCTTGCTTTCTAAATTCTTTTATTTACTTTTTTTAAATATCTGAGTCAGCTATCAGGAAGGGCCGTTCTTTCCATAATATTCTGTGATTGCTTATTTTTCGGATGTTGTGAAGTGCTGTTCAGTGATACTCAGGTGTTATTAGTTCCTGGCTCTGTGTTCAGGAGCTATGTCTGGTGGTGGGACTGTGTTTGGTACCAGGGATTTGAATTAAGTTCAAGGCCACAGCACCATAACCTTTGTACTATCTCTCTGGCCCAATATTCTGTAATTGTTAGTGAAGAAAATTAAGAAGCCCATGCTTCTTAATATTTATATAATAACTAAGGATCATTTTTCATGGTATTAAAAGAATTGTATAATCAGAGAAAGTTACAAGATTTTGTAGCTGTGGATCTAACCTCTTAATAGAGGGACACTTTAAAAATTATTTAAAAATTGAGAAATCTCAAAATTATACATTTGAAATTGATAAGTTTGAGATACATTACCTTCTCCATTCCCATCATTAGTATATTCATGGGTAATGATTTCTCATTTCTTAAGAGAGCTTCATTTACTTAAAAGAAGATGGAGGACTGATATGAGATGGTTTAAAAAAATGGAATTTTGGTGTCGGAGTGATAATACATTAGGTAGAGCATTTGCCTTGCATGTCGCTTACCTGAGCTTGATCCCGCACATCCCATATGGTCCTCTGAGCCCCTCCAGGAGTGATCCTCTCGAGCACAGAGCCTGTAGTAATCCCTGAGCACTGCCAAAGGAAAAAAAGAACTTTAATATGAAAAAATTGCTGATGTGAAGCTCATTCAGAGTTTAATAGCAGAAAAGTTTATTTTAAGAGGTTATTCAGAGCAAAATTTAGGAGCTAGACTGAGGAACAGTCAAAAGTTTTCTCTGAATGATGTACCTGCCTTTGGAAACGTGGTCTTAGTTCACACAGGCAAGCTAGAATACATCACTCGATGACAAAGTAAAGGGAGGCGTTTGGTTAATGGCTAACATTTTTCAACTAACTGAAGGAGGTTGGTGACTAACACGCTTGGTTAGTGATAAAGGAGTGCTGTGTGTTAATGTCACAGGTTTCACAGCAATCCCTTAATTTCACAAAATCAGCCGAGAGAGAGAGAGAGAGAGAGAGAGAGAGAGAGAGAGAGAGAGAGAGAGAGAGAGGCAGACAGGGGCAGACAGAGAAACGGAGAGAGGGAGAGAGGGAGAGAGGGAGAGAGGGAGGGAGCAGCAGAATTGGAGAATTATTGTCTGATCAAAGTGGAAATGGATGTGATTCCTCTGGAACCTGGGACGGTTCTGTCAGGAGCCTTAGTTCATCCCTAGTAAGCCATCACTCATGGATGAATATTCATGCACATAGGCAAGCAGCAGGCAGCCTTGATACAGGGAAGTGGGGAGGAGATAATGCTTCATTCAATAATAGTTCACAGTCTCCTTGTAAAGATAGTTTGCCAACACAGCAGAATACTCTTTACTGAAGATTCCACTTAATTTATTGAATCATTTTGAACACATGTTATGATTCTGTTAAGCTACATTGCCAAATACTATTTATATGTTTTTCTTTAGAGTTTGGCCACTCTCCTGATTACCTCCCAGATCATTAACCAAGTTGTGGAGTCTCTTCTTCCTTACTGGCTCCAAAAGAAGTACCATGTGCAGGTGAAGAAGAAGGTCCAGGCCTTGAAGGCTGACTTCGATGCTACCTTGTATGAGCAGGTTGTTGTAGAAAAAGAAATGGGAACCTATTTGGTAAGTTTGAATATTGGTGAATTAAACACAGACTGAAAGCAAGTAACAGTCATGTATTCAGTTTACAAAAATGGTAGACACTTGCTGTCTATATTTGGCTATTTTGTTAGTATTTTCCAGATAGCCTCTTTACCACACACACACACACACACACACACACACAAACAGACACATACACACACACACACACACACACCACAAACACTACTTTCATGTTAGAAAGAAGCTGCTATGCATGAATGCTTGCAGCCTTGTGTCTGAAATTTTGCCTAGTTTGGCAAGGTTTGTGACCGCTTTGCTGAACATGGAGAATAGTCATTCCCAGGGGAGTGGTGAGATGGCCATGGAGAAGAAGTGGCATTGATCACACTTGACCATTCTGTGTCAGAGAAAAGATTGAAGCAATGAGAATTTTTGGATCAAATTACTTAGTTACTTTTACTTTTACTTTACTTATTGTAAACATAAATTGCTCCTATAGGACATAATTCTGAAAAAAAGACATAATTCTTGAGTTGATTTTGGGAAATACAAGCAAGTCTCTGATGTTTTGGTCACTGTAACACTTGAAAAATCATGCTCATAAAATCTGTGCTTGCCTTACGCAAACTTTTGTGGTGCTCTGACCATACTGGATATTTCTCTGTTTGTTGGGGGGAGCTGCTCTTGGGGTTCTCATTGCTGAAGGTTGCTGTTTCTCTTATCTCACCCTGCTCCTGTCTTGTGTGTGTGTGGGGGGGATATTCTTTAGTGGGGAGGGAGAGTCCATTATTAACTCTTAGAATCTTGTTTTCATCTTACTGTTGAGCAATTTTGTTTGTTTGTTTTGGTAGGGAAGATACTTTTATAGTAACCGTCCTTACAGGTTTAAGAATTTAGGTTCTTTGTTCATTTTGAATAGAATCTTATTCTCTCTGGTAAACTCCTTGACTTACCTTTGCAGTGCCCCATTGCTGCCTGCCTTGCTTCCCCTTTGCCCCCCATCCCCACCCTCTAGAGCCCTAGCTTTGCCCATTTTTGAGGTACAGTGCTCCTGCTTGGCAGTGATGGTGAGGTTTGCAGAGAAGAGAGAGCTGCAGACCTTACAAGTGACATGCCTGGATAGGCTACAGTATCCGAACCTACCCCCGACTAGGTTCCCCTTAAGGTCAGGGACACTGTTCTCACCTCTTGGTTCCACTTATATCCTAGAGGAGTGAGGTCCCCAGGAGGGCACAGGTCGTTGTTACCTCTCTTGATCTGTAGCTTTGGAATCCAAAAGACCCCCTGCCTGCCACCTTCCATTCTCTTCCATTTCTTACCTGTGCTGCTGCTGTGCTTATTTCTGAGCTGTGGCATATATGTTTTACTAAAATAAACACATATGCAGTAGCATCTTCTGCCATTGCTATGTTTGAGGGAAAAGGCAACTCAAAACACAAACTTACAACACACCCTGGCCAGCAGTACCATACCTGTCTTAGAACCATGCACCTGCATATATACACATGTGCATGCAAGTTGAGTTTGGGGAGCACATGAGAATAATGGGGAGCTATTTGTCCCAATTGGTTGGGCTCATGCGGTGGGTTAGAAACTCAAATTCAGATGAGCCAGAATTCTTGTTTAGGACTGGTATTTCTAGCCATGTTTCCTTTTCCGCCTTTACACACTCTTTCTCTTCCTTTTTTTTTTTTTTGTGCCACACCTAACAGTTTTCAGGGCTCACTCCTGACTCTGTGCTCAGGGATCACTCTTGGCAATGCTCAGGGGCCCATATCTGGTGCCAGGATTAAACCACAATCAGTGCATGCAAAGCAAACCCCTCATCCCTGCACTGCTTTTCTGAGCCTTCCTTCACTCTCTCTTAGAAACAAAACCCACTCTCTCCAACCCCCCCCCCCCCCACCAGTTCTTCATCCACATCCACACTTTTCAGGTCTGGCTTCATTTGGCCCCACCTGGGCCGCCTGTGTCTCCCTCTCCCTTCTTCTTCCTGCCCCAAATGACAGCAGCTCTCCTCCTTCAGGCCAGCACATCCCTCCTGTCCTTGGCTTGCATCCTCTTTCCTTCCCCTTGCAATTTCAATATCTCTTAAAAAGAAAGCGATTTTCTCTCTTGCTGCCTGTTTCCCTGCTTCTCCTCTTGTCGCCAGGTAGAAGCTGGTATCAGTCTGGTTTTCTTCAGAATTGTTAGGACTCACAGCTTCATCCCCCCCGAAGGACCCCAAAGCAAATTCACAGTCTCCTGCTGGCCCAGTTTTTCCTGCCTCTCTCCTGGCTGGGTGAGTGGCACACAGTCCAGAGGTTCCCAGGCTTCTGCCTTGGCTCACTGCCTTCTGTTCAGAAAGAGCATCACTCAGTGACCCCTGGGAAATAACCTCCTTTTAGGGAAGAGAAAATACCCTCCAGGGGCCCAGGTTGCACCTGGTGCTCCTACCACTCCTCCCCAACCCCAGGCCCAGATTGATCTGGTGCCTCTGGGAGGGGTAGGGGTGGTGTCGACCACTATAGGAGACACTGACTTATACATTGTGCCCTGCATCTGAGCAATCCTAATTTGTCTGAGAACTATAGCTTAATAAGGCAACACTGTCAGAATCTTAGATCTCACCTTTCCTATCATCCGGGACAACACAGAGTACTTTGAAGAAGGAAGGTGAAGCAGGCATCACTTTATCTGAGAAATAGACAACTGGGGCCAAAGAGATGGTACAGTGGGTAGGGCACTTGCCTTGCATGTGGCCAACCTTAGTTTGATCCCCAAGACCCCATATAGTTTCCTGATGCCTACCAGGAGTCAGCCCTGAGCACCACTGGGCATTCCCTCCCCACCAACTTCCCCCAACTCCCCCCACCCACCCACCCCCAAAAAAGGGTGACTGAAAGCACCACACTTTAGTGACTATAGAACTCGAGATACAGCTTTTTGAATAAAGGAAATAGTATTAGTTTCTCTTACAGGCCTGGGCAGTCTGTGAGAATAGTGCCGCTCTCTAACCTGCTTATAGGGCCCTGTGTGATTCCCACCCACCCATCCCCTGCCCCAGCCCAAGTTCCTCTTTTACTTTCTCCACTCTCTACCTGTCCTGACTGTTCAGAATGAATCTGAAATAGTGTAAAGACTAATGGAAAAGCAGTTTGACTGGAACTTGACGAATGCTGTCATGGAAGGAAGACTTGGCCCTTTGCTTTAGAAGACTTAGAAAATGTGGGACAGAGCAAATCAGGGACCAGTTCCCGATGATGTCACACAGGGTGGTCCACTGGGTCTCCTGACCCTGCCCTGCCAGCATAGGACTCTTCTGAGGCATCATCTGGGCTCTTCTGTCTGTTGCTCCTCTTCCTGAGTGACCAGGTCACTCGAGACCGCATAGGCAAAGGGGCTGAATGTGTGTGATGACTGCACCACAGCAGCACAGACCCCAGTGAGGGAGCTGCTTTCTGTCACCAAGACAGTCAAGAAGCGTGCAGGAAATGTCGAGGCACATCATTTCCCATGCTAACATTTATTTTCTGTTTGTTACGGAGATGTAATTACTTTCGGAACAATACTTTATCTGTGTCACCATGTTTTTGTTTATCATTAAGTGAGACAGGAATGTTTGTTGAAGTTCTGAGTTTTAATTTCTGTCTTTGGCTTTGGGGGTATTGCTTGCAGCACTCAGGGCTCTGTGCTTGGAGGTCATTTCCGGAAGTACTGGGACAGGGGCTGGGGGGCACCTGTGGTGCCGGGGATTGAACCTGGGTGACTACAAATGCCTTCACCCTTTGGCTAGCTCTCCGGTCCTTGAGTTTTAATCCCTAATGTGGTAGATGTCACCAGGTGTAATAACTCCTAAATAGGTCTTGGGTGATCTCAACCCTTTCTAGGCACTTAGGGCCTCCAAATCCAGAAGCGTTGACAACTGCAGCTGTAGAAGGATCTTCTCTGTCTTTCTTGCTTTGGAAGATGCTGGCTTTTGAGAGAGTCATCCTGTGTGCTTCTTCACGAGAGCGGAGCTCAGGGATTTGATGGTGCACCTCCTCTGCACCCATCAGAAACACGGATGTGTGGTTGTCGCTTGTGTGGGCCACCTGGCTTGATGGTTTGACCTGATCATAGGCCAGTTTCAAATGTCCTTTGTCACTTTGTTGCATAAAAATTACTTATCTGCAGAGATTATTTGAGACTACACTGTTTCATGTAAATAAGTACTCTTTAGAAATAGCTTAATTGTTGCCAGCATAAGGAAATGTCACTTATTAACTAGCGAGTTTGTTGAAGTCTGTTGTTTCCAATTTTTAGGGACTTTCTCTGTAGATAGTTGTTTCAGTTATAAATTAATGATAGCATTTTCTTCTTTTCTTCTTTCATTTTCATTTTCAGCACACAATTTGGACTGAAGTAGTTAGAGCAGGAATTTTTTTTGGGGGGGGGTTCACCATTGAGTGTTACCCTTTTTTCATCATCGAAGGTTATGCTTGCTTCATGTTTTGGTAGATAACCTTTTATCAGTTTAAAAATGGTCATTTTGGGGGCCGGAGGGAGAGAATAGTGGCTAAGGTGCTTGCCGTGCACATGGCCACTTCACGTCTGACCCCCAGTATCCCATATGGTCCCTTATTAGGAGTGATCCCAGAGCACAACCAGGAGTAAGTCCTGAGTATTTCCAGGCCACAAAACAAAACAAAAGTCTTTTTCTTATTTTGAATGAAGTTAAATTTTATCAAAATTTTGTTTCTGTTGAGACTTTCCATTATTTCCTATGAATATTTTGTATTTTCTTTATATTAATAAATTTTCTAATAGCACACCATGTTTGTATTTAAATGATTAATATTACTTGCACAATATTTTCTATTTAAGAAACTTGGGGTATTTTTGGTTTTGTGTTTTGAGGCAGGACTCCCCAGTGGTACTCAGGGCTTGGGGCCACTTCCGGTGATCCTTGGTCCAACTGACTGTTCATTGCTTGGGCTCTGGGATCCTACTACTACTCAGATCCTGGGGCAGGGAGAGGGAGGCGGGTGGGCGGAAGCACTTGTGCCATAACTCAGCCATGCCAAGACAGGCATCGAACTTGAGGTCTCTTGTATGCAAAGCATGTGTTTTCAGCCCTTTGAGCCAACTCCCTGGCCTCTCTCTATTTTTTAAAAATATATATAATTTTCTTTCATATATTAGTCTCTTAGGCATTAAGTGCAATTAGCTTGTAGTCTTCCATTTTTAGCACTTAGGATAGGCTTTGCATGTTATTTGTTTTCGGAACTCGCGTTACTAACCTAGATCCCGTCATTTAACTCAGTATGATATTGAATTAAGAACATTTAAGGGGAAAAACAACTCAATGCTTGATGTCTGTGAGCTCTTTGTTTTGTCCATCCTACATTTAATTTTCTTTTCATTCAGATCTGCACCAAAGAATATACTTAGTTCAGGGAACCTGAGGCATGTTTACTGTCTAAGGGCCCAAGTGAGGGGCTCACCTGGCACCCAAAACTTGGCTCTCAAACAGTTATGAATTAGACTTTCATTTAACAAAATGAGCCATGTGGAATAAATTAATCCAAGAAATTCCATAGTATTCTTAATAACTGATTTGCTCTGAAAGATTAAAAAAAGGCTAAAAGAAGATGAAGTGATAGGACAGCAGGTATGATGTTTGCCTTGCATACAGCCAACCCGGGTTCAATGGTTCAATTCCCAGCATTCCCATATGGTCCCCTGAGCACCGTCAGGAGTGATTCCTGAGTGCAGAGCCAGGAGTAACCCCTGAGCATCGCTGGGTGTGACCCAAAAAGCAAAAAATAAAATAAAGGCTAAAACCTTATTTTATTTGATCTTTTGCTAAGGTTTCTTCTCGTTATTATTATTTTTTTAAATTTCAGCATGTGATTGTTTACTTTGTTCAATTTGCATTTTTCCCCATTTTTGCTGTTGGATTAAATCCTGGATTGGATTATGCTATTTTTTTCTTATTAATATTTATTTAATAAGAAATAACGCGGGTTCCAGGGCCGAGACCTCCAAGCCTACTCGAATTGGAGTCGAGCATCTTCCACCCAGATCCTCCAAATTCCAGTAGGCGGGGGTCACACCCACCACCTGGCCCCCTGGCGCCGTGTAATCCCATCAGCGGCCAAGACTCAGAGACTATAAAATCCAGATCCCGGACGAGAACAGTGCAGTCTTTTGCCCCCGCGCCTGGGTGTCCCTCGCCGGGACCCCTTGGAGGGGAGCGGGTCGAGCTTTCCTCCCCGCCCCGACCGGGGCTCTGGCACCCGAAGACATCTTATTACCTCATTCCTACTTTGGACAAACTTGCAGGCTATCGAATGTAGCCTGCCCACAGGGCAGAGTCTGGCAAACTCCCCGTGGCCTACCAAATATGCCAAATACCAGTAACAATGATGGGTCTCATTCTCCTAAAGAGCCGTGAATATAATCTCAGGGCTAGGATGAAAGAGACGTTACTGGGGCCTGCTCGAGGCAATCGACGATTAACAGGATGATGAAATGAAATGAAATGAAATATTTATTTGGATAAATAGAGTAAGAGATATAGGTTCTAAAACTTAGTTCTCTGAGCTCTGAGGACAAGACTGCTGGGCTTCTACCATAAATCCCAGAGTAGGTCATCAGCCAATTCAGCTTGTCCTTCCCCAGGGGGATTCTGTCTCTTTTTTTAAATTTAATTTTTATATTTTTATTAGTGAAATACCATGAAGTACAGTTGTAGACTTAAATATTTTTGTGTGTGGGTTTCAATTATACAATGATCAGGTACCCATCCCTCCACCAGTGCCCATTTTCCACTACCAATGAACCCAGTAACCCTCCCATCCCCCCCATCCCTACCCACCCCACCACACCTCTATAGCAGGGCATTCCCTTTTGCTCTCTCTTTCCTTTAGGGTGTTGGGGTTTGCAATGGAGGTATTGAATGACCACCGTGTTCAATCTATAGTTTAATTTCAGCGTGTGTCTCGCATCCCGAGCGAGTCCTCCAAACACCCTTTACTTGGTGTTCCCTTCTCTATCTTGAGCTGCGTTTTCCTCCAGCATGTGCTGCTGGCTTCGAAGCTGTGGAGCAGACCTCCTGGTACTTGCCTCAACTATTCTTGGGAGTTCGTTTACCATTCTGTTCCTTTTATTCCCCAGATGAGTGCAGTCTTTCTATGTCTGTCCCTCTCTTTGTGACTCATTTCACTTAGCATAATACTTTCCATGTAGAACCATTTGTTTGCAAATTTCATGACTTCACCCTTTCTCACTGCTTCATAGTATTCCATTGTGTACCAAAGTTTCTTTAACCAGTCATCTGTTCTCGGGCACTCGGGTTTTTTCCAGATTTTGGCTATTGTGAACAGTGCAGTAATAAACATACTAGTGCAGATGTTATTTTGACTATACTTTTTTGCCTCTCTGGGATATATTCCCAGGAGTGGTATTGCTGGGTCAAATGGGAGCTCAATTTCTAATTTTTTTGAGAATCATCCATATTGTTTTCCAGGTATGCTATTTTTATAGATGCAAAAATGTTCAGCAGTAAAAGGGACTGATAAAGAGTTAATTCAGTACCATTTGAGTGACGTGTGAGGTGGAAGGAGAGTGAATTATCTCAGGGTCAGTGGGAGGGAAGGGCCTCTCTGGTTGTTGTGCCCTAACATTGTCAGAAACACCTTGTTTCGGTGATGCCAGAGATTGAACCCAGGATCTCATACAGGCAAGTCTTGTGCTCTGTCTCTGAGCCACCTCCCAGCTCTGGCCTTTGCATGTCTACTGCAGGCTGCCCAGTGACCGGCACGTAGGTGAGGAACCACCCACAGGTCTTTGCAGAGGCACAACCTTTTCTTTCATGAGCTGAAACAGCACATTTTTTGAAAGCTGAGCTCAGGCTATCAGGATTTCTTAAGAAACAAATGATTGTAAAGACGGCGTGATTGCTAAGATGCTTACTTTTCCCCATCTCCTGATTACTTCACTCTTCAGAGAAATAAATCGATGCTGTGTCACTGGCTATATTTTCAAACCACATCTGTATGCTGCAGCACAACATAAGGAAATATTTTCTAGAGCCATATGCAACTGAAGAGTAGTTTAGAAACCGTTCCCTGCTGAATCCCCAGCTGAGCATCGGCCTGTCAGCCTGCCAG
Source organism: Sorex fumeus (assembly GCF_029834395.1). Classification (NCBI taxonomy): domain Eukaryota; kingdom Metazoa; phylum Chordata; class Mammalia; order Eulipotyphla; family Soricidae; genus Sorex; species Sorex fumeus. Next base: position 45,421,709 of record NW_026606129.1, on the reverse strand, counting down.
CTCCCAGGCACACGTGTTTGGCTTTACTCCTTGGCAAGTGCTGCCAACAGCTAACGAGGCTGACTTGAAATCCCTGGGTTCATGCTTCGAACCAAGTATCCAGAGCATCTGAGAGAAGCACTTCCTGCCGTCGCCACTTATCTATAATTGTGCTTGGTTCCTTTCTATTTTAGTAAAGTATAAAAAAAAGAAAGCAACTCACTGGAAATGGACATGGACATAAATGAAAGTTCTCAACTACTGAACCCAATATGCTCATCTGAGTGAAGGACTGAGACGCAGCAATAATCATTAATATTGTCGAATTAAAAGTAATGTTCGGCCCAGGAGATGACTTGAAGGGCTGAAGCACATAGTCTGCATGCCAGGCCCTAGGTTTGATCCCCACCGACACAGGATGGTTCCACAAGCACTGCAGGGTGTGGCCCCCAAACCATACACACACACACACACACACACACACATACACACAAATGTGTGTATATATCTACATCTATCTATTCATATATATATATACACATGTGTATGTATATACACACACATATATACTATGTATATATATGTGTGCACTATATATGTATATATACATATCTGTATATACACATATATAGGTAAATGTGTGTACATATGTGTGTGTTTGCCTCTGTGTGTGTGTTTAATGTTGCTATCCAATGCTGTGAAGAACGTCGTTTTTATTAAACAAGTTGTTTCACATGCCCTGTATAATCCTGAGGCCTGAGGATGCAGAAGTATGTGACTTTGTTTCTCTGTATACTAAAGATGAGTGAGATCATTTGATATTTCTTTCTCTGACTTATTTTTATTTAACTCGATACCCTCCAGCTCCATCCTCTTTCCTTATAAGCTGTGTAATATCCATATGTATATATGCTGCAACTTCTTTACCCATTCATCTGTCATTGGACACTGGTTGTTTCCATATCCTATTTTCCTTGGCACTGCAATGGACATAGGTGTGCATAGACCTTTTTGGCATAATATTTTTGTGTTTGGGTTTAGATGCCAAGAGGTGGAATCACTGGTTCTAATGGAAGCATTATTTGTAATTTGTTGGGGAATATCCATACTGTTTTCCATAGATGCTGAACCAGATGACATTCCTATTCATAGTGAATGAGAGTTCCTTTCACCACAGCCTACCAAACCTGGTTGTTTCCAGTCTTTTTGATCATACCATCCTCACTGATGTGAAGTGATATCTCATTGTCATTCTTATACCAATGTCCCTGATGATGATTGATGATGACCACTCCCAGTGGGCCGTGGGGGACTATATGTGGTGGCAGGCAACACACTGGAGTCAACTATAGGCAAGGCTAGCCCCTGTACCATGTCTCCACCCCAGGAACAAATATCCTTAACTTTACTATTTGGGGGGGGGGGGGTCGGGAATGTAATGATTTGGCAAAATGAAATGAGCAGGAAAAGCATTTTTTTTCATTCTGTATTTCAGGGACTTGAATATAAAGTTTCCCTTGCATTTAATTCTGGGGTTGAAAATAAAAAATTTGGAGAAATTCATTGAGATTTTCTGTTCTTTTTATTTTTTTTATAATCCTATTGTTGTTTAAAGATGGCTACCTTGGAATTAGTTTCCAAAATGTTACTTTTATTATGTGATATTAAAACTGTGTCTTTTCTTGTGGTTTCCATTTTCAGGGTACTTTTGATGACTACTTGGAGTTATTTCTGCAATTTGGTTATGTGAGCCTCTTCTCCTGTGTTTACCCATTAGCAGCCGCCTTTGCTGTGCTAAACAACTTCACCGAAGTTAATTCAGATGCCTTAAAAATGTGCAGGGTGTTCAAACGCCCATTCTCAGAACCTTCTTCCAATATTGGTGTATGGCAGGTAATTATTTGAGAAAATACCCACTAAAGCATGAATGTTTAAAGTTAAAAAGCTCTGTAATATTATAGAATGTCTGGAATATACTTACACACAAACTTGGGATATTTGGAAGCAGGGAAAGACTTTTCCCTTGGTTACAGAGAAAGGAAACAAAAATGAGAATTATAGGGGCAGTCGTTGTGGCTTTTAACTCCACTTTCTCTTTCCTTTTAGTTGGCATTTGAATCAATGAGTGTTATATCTGTGGTCACTAATTGTGCTCTGATTGGAATGTCACCACAAGTGAATGCCCTCTTTCCTGAGTCAAAAACGGATCTCATTTTGATCGTAGTGGCAGTGGAGGTAAGTGAAAACTTAAGCCTATTTTAATCAGACTCTGCATTGGACACCTCTGTTGTTATAAAGAATGTTCCTGAATGCCAGTGATTGGTAATTTAGCAACATGCACTTGCCTGTAAATAAAGACATGAGAAATGAGACTGTGTGTTCCTGGTTATTGACCATGAGAGAAAAGGAATCACCTGGTGCAAACATGTAAGTGACTTTCCCCCACATTGTTGTGGCCTGTTGGCGCTGAGTAAATAAGTCCTATTTGAATTCTGTGGGTTTAATATCTATTTTAAGTCTGTTCGGGGTCTTTGGGCGGTGGGGGCGGGGGATGGAATAGGGTATTTGGGCCACACCCTTTGGGACTAAGGCCTAGTCTCTGTCTTATTCTCTGGTGAAGAGTAGACCACCTAGCATATTTTGGGAAGGTCTGGTTGTGACATAGGCCTGACTTCCTGGAGTGCTTTTTTCTTTTCTTTCTTTCCTAATGTGTTTTTTTCCCCTCCAATTTTTATTAGACCGTGATTTACTACTGTTAATAATAGTTTCAGGCACACAATGTTCCAACTCCACACCCACCACTAGAGGCATTTTAAAAAGGCAATTCTTTCTCCTGCTTATGGAGATTTCTAGCTCTGACTTCTAAGACCATCATAGCTGACCTGTAGCCCATAAGGTGGGGGTCCCCGACAACCTGAAGTGTGGGGAAACAGCAGTTGAAGTTAACTCTGCTTCGGAGTCAATCATGGCATAAAATAAAGGTAGTTTTAAATGTTAATATATGCACACAGGCCACAATATTCCTATCTAGACTGAAAGCTGTAAAGAGTGTGATCGGGGAGTTGGAGAGATAGTATTAGCAGGTAAGGCTCTTGCCTTGCATGCAACTGACCCAGGTTCTGTCCCACCACCCCACATGGTACCCTGAACACCTCCAGAAGTTATCCATGAGTACTGAGCCAGGAGTAAATCCTGAGAACTGCCGGATGTGGCCCAAAAAATCAGAAGAAGAAAAAGTTTTGTGGATTTTGTTGTTGTTGTTGTTACCAAGGCTGTCCTTATATGAGAGATTATTTTTGTTTGTATATAGACATATGCTTTTTGTATCACTGTATCACTGTCATCCCGTTGTTCACCGATTTTCTCGAGCGAGCGCCAGTAACGTCTCTATTTGTCAAAGCCCTGAGATTTTAGCAGCAGATTTTAGCAGCTTACTCATCTTTCCCAATGATTAGAGGCTCTTTCATGGTCAGGGGAATGAGACCTGTTATAGTTACTAGTTTTGGTATATCAAATATGCCATGGGGAGCTGGCCGGGCGCTGCCCGTGCAGGCGGGATACTCTTGGTATCTTGCTGGGCTCTCCAAGAGGCATATATATGTGTGTGTGTGTGTATATATATATAATTTCTCTCTATGATTTGTTGCCTACTGTCTGAACTCCATCAAACATGGTGTGGTAATTATGGAAAATGGGTAGGAAGTGTCTTATGATGTGTCCGGAAAGCAGCCTGGATCGTGGTGGCAATTGGGTAGTGGAGGAGGGCTGGGTCCCTTTGGGTCGCGAGGGCTCTTGCCCACCCCTCTCTGGGGTGTACTGAGTGACAACAGCCTCGCGCGGACTCAGGTGGCATGGTTATGGGGGCCTCATTTTATACTCCCGTCTGGGAGGAGCAGCCATGAGTGCTGGAGGGTGGTTGATGAGGAGATTATCAGGTGCCGGCAGGGTGTGGCTTCTGGGTGTGACCCCTGGGTCACCAGAGACTGGGGGAAACAGGCAGATTTCTGCTCCTGGGTCTGGGTCCCTGTTGAGTACAGAGGGAGCACCCCAGAGAGGGGTGGGCGAGAGCCCTCCCCGCCCGAAGGGACCCATTCCCAGCAGCCGACCTCTACTACCCAGCCACCACTGCGCTTTAGGCTGCTTTTCAGATGCTGGGGCCGAACCTCACGCAGGAGTGAAGTCTCACGGAACCCAGGTAATGCGGAACTTTGTGACCCGGCTTTTTGTATGAATGCATAACCCGGATGTTATTAATATTTGTTCATTTGGAGATCACCTAGAGTAACTCAAAAGGTGAGGGAGTATGAAGAAGTTGTAAGTAAATGTTAACTAAATGCCCTTTTAAAAAAACTGTGGACGGATGGATAGTAAGGATTTAGGTGCTTGCATGGTATGTGGTCAGCCACATTTCAATTTCTGACACCAAGTATGGTCCCATGATTATCACCAGGAGTGACCCAGAGCACAGAGCCAGGAGTGGTTCCTAAATACTGCTGGGTATGACCCCCAAAACAATCCCTTTAACCCCACCCCCCATTGTGATAAAGCACACATAAGATAAATTTATCATTTAAACTTTTAAAAAAAATTTAGTTGTGGTCAAAATATAACTGTTACCCTCTCAAACCATCTTAAAGTATACATTGAGTACATTCACATTGTTGTATAACTTGCATCCTCCATCTGAATAATCCTTTTCATCTCCTCCTCCCCCTTCTCCTCCTCCTCCTCCTCCTCCTCCTCCTCCTCCCCCCCCCCCCCTTCCTCTTTCCTCCTTCTTTCTTCTCTTCCTTTGGAACTCTAGTATAGTGGGTAGGGTTACTGCCTTGCTTGCAACTGACCCTAGTTTGATCCCCAACACCCATATGATCCCCAGGGTCTGTTAGGAGTGATCCTTGAACTCTAAGCCAGGAGTGAGCCCAGAACCCTTCTCCCCAAAAGTCAATAAATACGGGACTGGAGAGATAGTACTGTGGTTAGTGCACTTGCAGATACTTTTCCCCATTCTGTGAGTGTGTCTGTTATTCAGTTCATAGTATCCTTTGATGCATGGAAGTTCAACTTACCTGCTTTTTCCCTGTGTTTTTTGGTGTCATACCTAAAAAGTCATTGCTGAATCTAATTTTTTTCCTATTTTTTTCTAATATTTTTCTTCCCAGTAAAAGTTTTAGGAGTTTTAAAATTAGGTCTTTGTTATGTTAGGAATTAAGTTTTGCATATAAGATAAGTGTTGAAGTTTATTCTTCTGCGTGTATATTTGTTGAAGAATAAACTTGGCCCCTTTCCAATTTTTTGTTGAAAAAATTGTTCTTTCCTTAATAAATGGTTTTTCCACCTTTGTTGAAAATCAGTATATGAGGACTTATTTCAGGACTCTTTATTGATTCATCTACTATACCTCTATTTTTATTTTTAATTACTTTATTGAGATGTTATTGATGTATTAAAAAGCTACCTATTTAAATATACAACTTATTGAGTTTGAAAATCAGTATATATCCATCTTATGTGGGTACCACACTGCTCCAATTACTGTAGCTTTGATGTAAGTTTTGAAACAAGGAAGTGTAAGATGCTCAACTTTGGTTGTTTTTTTTTTTTCAATATTGTTTGACTATTTGGATGTGTATTTGTTTAATGTGTTTGTAGCAATATTATATATTGAGCTTCTGGGTTTTTAAAAACCGTGTATCAAAAGTTTGGTTATATTGGCACAGCTTGGTATTAAAGTAAGCTTTATTATTAAGTGAAGGAAGTCAGGAGAACAAAAAACCAGATGATCTCACTCTTACATGGTATATACAGGAGAAAGCAAAGTAAATGGACAGTATCTAATGATAACAAACCTTTGGACTATGGACATGAGGTTACCAAGTGGCGAAGGGAGAGGAAGAGGCAGACTCAAATGACATAAGGGCTGTGGTTGGAGTCTTAGGCACTTTGGTGGTGGTAGAGTTTTGTTTTTCTTTCAATTTATTATTTTTTCTTTTTTTGTGTGGGGAGGGGGATAGGCCATACCCCATGTTGCTCAGGGGTTACTCCTGGCTCTGCACTCAGGAATTACTCTTGGTGGGCTTGGGAGCCATATGGGATGCTGGGGATTGAACCCTGGTTGACCGCATGTAAGGCAGTTCTGTCTTACCTGCTGTACTATTACTCTGACCCTTGTTCCTCCTTTATAAATGTAATTTCTTTTTAAATTTTTGGACCACACCCCAGTGTGCTCAGAGCTTACTCCTGGCTCTGTACTCAGGGGTTGTGTAATTTTAATAATCATTTTTTGATTTGTATGGTAGTTGAGGGTATGTGTGTGGGGGGTATTCTGGGCCACACCTAGCAGTGTTTAGGGTTTATTCTTGTCAGTGTGGTCAGGGATTACTCCTAGTGGGAATCAGGGACCCACATCAGTGCTAGAAATTGAATCCAGGCCGAGTGCAAGGCAAGTGCCTACTTTGCTGTTCAAGCGCTCCAGACCTGTCACAGTAACTTTGAACATCAAAAGCACAAAGACTAATGTAGCCATGTGACCTCAGCTACAATAGAAATAATCAACTCCGTTCTACCAAATTAGTACATCTGAATATTTGTTTTTATTTTATTAGCTCTCATTTATTTGAGAGGGCTCTAGCTTTGGATTCAAAGTGGAGAATTTTGTGTGTCAGAACAAAATCAACTCAGGGAAAGCATTAGTAACCAAAAAATTGTAAGGTTAATTAGCTAATTTTATTCAAATGTTTCTGAGGCCTGAGCTGAATGCCATCTGGTCTTGTAATGAGTCCAAAAAGTAGAATGTTTACAGACAAATTAGAAATGATAAGTTTGGGGTTTATTACCATATTAGTTTTTAAATCATACTGAAATTCTAATTCATAATTACAGAAAGTTCAAAACCATCTATGGATGAAATCAACATGTTTCTGTTTATAAAAATTTTCTCTTTGCACTGCAAATGTGCTTTCAGATAAGGAAGTAAAATCTTAAAATTATAGTTCATCTTTTTCTAGAGTCTTCTTGAAGTAAAAAATGCTTTACAAATAGCTCACGAAACTAATAGCAATGTGTGGGGGGTGTTTTGAGTTTTTTGGGGGGGGCTTAATTTTTGGTATTGTTGGGGCTTTCAAGTATAACTTGGGGCCTCAGGACCACCCGAGTGATTTTTCAAGGAGCCTGATAAGATGGGTAAATGCTGAGGCCAAGGATGCCACATTTCTCAGGCCCTGAACCTCTGGGGACTGCCAGGACCACACCCAGCAGTGCTTTGGAGCATCTCCAGGACTATACCTGGTGATGCTCAGGGAGTCATGTGCTGGGGACCAAACTCCTGTACTATCTCCCTTGGCCCATAACCTGTATTTTATTATTCATTCAAGGTCCCTAAAAGAGAAGAAATTCACTAATAAAAAAAAAGACTAAGCAAATATGCCATAAATATACATACAATAAATGCTTGTATACCTTTTTAATATCCTGATAGAAAAAGCAGTGTAGGATATTTTATTTCAAATGTTTACTAATGTCTAAAATGCAGTTCTTTGATAACTTTTTTTTTAAAAAAAGACAAATGTAACAATTTTATGAAATCAATGTTGAGAATTAGAATGTTCATAATTGAAATTGTGGTTGAATTGATTGTTTCAGTAACCTTTCTGGATCACATTTTCAAATTAAGGAAACTCTTTTTTTTATATTCTTTATATCAAAAAGAATCACTCGTTTTGCCGCAATTTAAAAGGTAAAAATTATCATTACCGTATGCGGATAACTCTGTGTCATGGTTTGTGTTTTTACTGCCATCTAGCGTTGCCTTCAAAAACTAATGATACTGGAAAACTCAATGTTATTTGTAAAATAGTTCCTGAAATATATCATACACTGACCAAGAAAATAGCTTACCACTCTACAAAATAATCAGAATTGCCGCTTCCTAGGTTAAAAATTCTCAAACACTGGTAGTGTTATAAAATTGAGCTCACTGGATTAAATCAACATCCAAATAATACCCGTCTTTAATATCCATCTTCAGCTTTCAGTTTTACTTGTTTGATATAAATTCAAGCCAAAGACCATGACTTCCCATGTAGAATCACACAAATTCCTCCAGTTCTTGAAAAAAATGGTGCGAAAATAAAATATTTAAAATACTCTAAAAGTAAAAAAAAGTAAAGGCTTCCCGTTGATCATCGATTTGCTCGAGCAGGCCCAGTAACGTCTCCATTGGAGACTTTGTTGTTACTGTGTTTGGCATATCGAATACGTCACGGGGAGCTTGCCAGGCCCTGCCTTGCGGGCGAGATACTCTCGGTAGCTTGCCGGGCTCTCCGAGAGGGGCGAGGAATCGAACTCGGGTCGGCAATGTTGGCTGTGTGCAAGGCAAACGCCCTACCACTGTACTATCGTTCACTCTAAATACTATTTAAAATTATAATGGGCTGGAGCGATAGCACAGTGGTAGGGCGTTTGCCTTGAATGGGGCCAACCAAGACGATCCAGGTTCAAATCCTCCACCCCTCTTGGAGAGACTGGCAAGCTACCAAGAGTACCTCGCCTGCATGGCAAAGCCTGGCATGCTCCCTGTGACATATTCGATATGTCAAAACACAGTAACAACAAGTCTCACAATGGAGACGTTACTGGGCCCGCTCCAGCAAATCAATGAACAAAGGGAGGACAGTACTGCAGTGCTACTATTTAAAATAACCTTTCATTTTGAAAAAATATGTTTTTTGATGTTTGAGTCACACCCACCGTTGTTCAGGCTCTGTGATTAGGGATCACTCCTAGCAGGGCTTGGGGGACTATATGGGATACTGGGAACTCAGCCCAGGCTTGTGGAATGCAAGGTAAGCAACCTTGTACTAGTTAGTATCTGTTGTACCATCTCTCCAGCCCCTAATCTTTCATTTTAGTATTAAGTGCATACATAGTTCTCTTTAAATTCTAAATAATACAAGATACAGCAACCATTTTGAACATGGACTGGAGGGAGTACAAGGATTAAGGAACTTGCACGTGGCTAACTGGATTTGATCCCTGGCACCGCATATGGTCTCTCAAGCCCTACCTGGAGTGATCCTTGAATGCATGCATCATCAGGAGTGAGCTCAGAGCACTTCTGGGCATGGCCCCCAAACAACAATGTCAATAAGAAAAACAAAAGCAAACTGCCTACTAAACATTTTTTCTTTTCCTACAGTGAAACAAATTAGCTCTTGGCCCAGAATTTATAATGCATTTCTAATGTTTAGGTCCAGGTGTACAGTGAGCCAGTCTGCACACATGTGTTAATTGGTAACTTTAAAAATATCATTTAATTGGAGTTTCTTAAAATATAAAGTACGTTTTGTGATTTTTTTTTCTTTTGGGCTGTTTAGAAACAACTGATTCTCACCTGTTTGTAATGTCTAAAGGTTGTGCTCTGAGCATGGACTGAACAAGCCCTTAGTGTTGTTTTATGCTCTGACTTACTGGGTGCATTTTTCTGTTTTTGAAAAGTAATTTGAGACTGAGAGTTGCAAGTATAATACAGATAATTCTTATCTACCCGTTATAAGGATTCATTCATTCTGAACATTCTGTCAGACAACATGCCCTCTGTTTCTTTGTATCGATTTGTATCGCTACCTATATATGGCTATTTTAAACTGGAGAGTCTCTGGACTGCCTGGGAGTGTCTCGTGGCCTTGGCGGTGCTCAGGGGATTATATGAGATGCTGGGAATCGAACCCGGGTTGGTCACGTGCAAGGCAAACGCCCTACCCGCTGTGCTATTGCTCCAGCTCCCTCCAAGACTTTTTATTTCAGTGGAGGTTGAGCTCAGTGCTGTTTCCCTGGCAGGGATGCTTTGACGCGTGAAACGGAGAGTATGTGTAACCTCAGTCATAATGGTGTGGCACTCAGCAAGTACTCAGCGATACCGCTTATTGTCCCTCAGACCAGGCAGTTATAGATGAGTTTGTATGTGTAAACACTAAACACTAAACACTAAACACTAAACACTACTTTGGGTATTGGTCCAGGATACATACAGGCTTTGTAAACTGTGATTCTAACCACCTCAGCAATGGCAGAATAAAGATAAAGATAATTTTCTGTTTCTTTTTCTTTTTTGGCTGGGGATGGGGGTGGCGGGGAGAGGGTTCGGAGCCCCACCCTGTGATGCTCAGGGGCTATTCCTGACTCTCTGCCCGAGAGTGACCCCTGGTGGTGTTCAGGGGGCATAGGTGGTGCTGGGAATTTGAATGAGAATTATGGCTGCTGCCATCTTTTGGGGTACTGATTTTCTTTATCATTGTTCTTGCCATTATTTTGCTCGAGCGGGCCCAGTAATGTCTCCATCGTGAGACTTGTTGTTACTGTGTTTGGCATATTGTCTACGTCACGGGGAGCTTGCCAGGCTCTGCCGTGCGGGCGAGATACTCTCAGTAGCTTGCCGGGCTCTCCGAGAGGGGCGGAGGAATCGAACTCGGGTCGGCCATGTTGGCCGCTTGTAAGGCGAACACCCTACCCGCTGTGCTATCGCCATTATTTAAGTAAGCAGTGCAAGATTCTGAAAATGGGGTGGGCTGTCAAAGAAAGGAAGTAGCTCAATTAGAATTCCAACTTTTTCTCTTCATCTCCATGTGCTATGGTTTCCTCACACCTGAAATGAGGGCTCTGGTAACATGCACACGGAGTGATGAGTACCATTCTGAAGGAAGAGGTGAGGAAGTGAGAAATGTCCTAAGGGGGTAACCATTTAGCCATTGGTGCCTCTGTCTGAGTCTATACCAGCTAGACCAGCTAGCTCTTTGATGAACATTCGTGATCTTGGTTCTACTTAATAGCATTGAATTGTTTTTGTTTGGGTTCTAGTTTGCAAGTTACACTCCTGGTCTTCCCTGTCCTTTTTCATTTGTAACATAACTTTATCTTTCTTCTCATTTCCTGATCTTGTTCCCACAAACCCAGTCTAACCCTCCATCCCCCTCCACTTATCCATCACCCCTCCAGTCCTGCTATTTCTGACTTCTGAATATCCAATTAATTTCTCTTTCCTGTTGCTGTTGCATTAGGCTTTCACTGTTTCCCATCTAAATTTATTTATTTATTATTTTTTTCTTAAATTTTTATTAGTGAAACACCATGAGGTACAGTTGTAGACTTACACATTTTTGTGCTTAGGTTTCAGTTATACAATCATCGAATACCCATCCCTTCACCAGTGCCCATTCTCCACCACCACCAGTCCCAGTATCCCTCCCTCCCCCCATCCCCCATCCCACCCTACCTCTGTGGCAGGGCAGTCCCTTTTGTTATCTTTCTCCTTTTGAGTGCTGTGGTTTGCAAAAGAGACATTGAGTGGCAATCTTGTTCAGTCCATAGTCTACTCTCATCATGCATTTCCCATCCTGAGAGGAACTTCCCAACACCCTTTATTTGGTGCTCCCTTCTCTATCTGAGCTGCCTTTTCCCCTAGCATGTGCGGCTGTCCTCAAAGCCGTGGAGTAATCCTCCTGGTACTTATCTCGGCTATTCTTGGGTGTTAGCCTTCTATTTTGTTACTTTATGTTCCTCAGGGGCTGGAGCGATAGCACAGCGGGTAGGGCGTTTGCCTTACAAGCGGCCAATATGGCCGACCCGAGTTCGATTCCTCCGCCCCTCTCGGAGAGCCCGGCAAGCTACCGAGAGTATTCGATATGCCAAACACAGTAACAACAAAGTCTCCAATGGAGACGTTACTGTGCCCGCTCGAGCAAATCGACGATCAACGGGAGGGCCTTTTTATGTTCCTCAGATTCCCATCTAAATTTATTTTTGAAGGAATCTTCATTGAGAAACAATTTCTACGTCCCAGGTCTGCTTTTTTTTTTTTTTCAAATAGACAGTCTACAGTTTGTATCTAGACTTTGTAGCAGCTCTTTACTAGCTTCTGGGTTTTGTGCTTTCTTTCTTTGGCCGCATGCTCTCTTCCAAAATGAAATTCTGATCATATTTTGCCTTTGCTACAGTCCTTACATAATCCTCCACAACTCACAGAGGAACTGCATTAATTAATAATCTCATCTTTACCTTCATCTCCCTGCTACCCGGTTTTACCGGTGGCCATCCTGAGCCTATTCTACAAGTTGCTGTTAGCATTTACCAAAGCTACATGGTAGTCTTTTGTCTGAGTAGACTGGGAGCTTTTTGAGTGCAAAGACAAAGGGTTCAACAATACTCGATAATTGGGAAGAGTTCTTTGAATTACTTGAACCGCATTTTCAAGTGATTAAGCAATTAAGCAAAATACTTGCCACTGGATGAGTGAGTTACATAGATTTTATTTAAGTGCAGCTATTTAAGAATTAACTTTAACTTTTTATTTAAAGACTTTCATGTACCCTTGGGAGTTATAATAAATCTTAAGACAAAATATAAAAATGATAGTTTTTATTAAGCCAAGGTAGGTTGGGCTGAGCAATATGGCAGAGCAGTTTAGAAGATGGGCTCTGAGTTCAACACCTGACTCCAGCTCAGATAAATTTTGCATCTTTGAATGACTTTAATATACCTAGAACTGTTATGAGGCTAAATGAGTAAATGCCACATGCTATGCTTGCTACAGAGTATGGTGATACTATCACTGTATCACTGTCATCCCGTTGTTCATCAATTTGCTCGAGCAGGCACCAGTACCATCTCCATTCATCCTAGCCCTGAAATTTTAGCAACCTCTCTTTACTCATTCTTCCAAATGGTGCCACATTCGAGGCTTTTTCAGAGTCAGGGGAATGAGACCCATCATGGCTCTGCCAGGAGGGCAGGATACTCTCCTCGGTAGCCTTCCAGGTTCTCCAAGAGGGAAAAGTAGACAATAATGATACCAAGGATTCGGAAAATGTTATTCGTGTTTCAGAAAGATAAACGCTGTTCTTATAGAGCGCTCTCCACCTAATTGAAAGGTGTGGTTGAGAATTCAATTTCAAAACTGCCTAAGAAGGAATGTGCTCCCACTTTTTTTATTTGACACCCTCTTCTCAGACTCAGAGCCTGTCCTGGAGTAGTGGGAGGGCAAATAGAGACTTTTGGATTAGGGGGATTAGGGTACTTTAGAATGAACTCAGTGAACTGACTTCCCCTTTCCTTTTATTTCATTTATACCCATGATTTGTTGTTACTGTGTTTGGCATATCGAATACTCTCGGTAGCTTGCCGGGCTCTCCGAGAGGGGCGGAGGAATCGAACCCTTTACTTACTTTACTTATATCCATGATTATTTGGGTACTTTTCTGTTCCATCTATGAATCTTTCCCCCTGTTTAGTTTTATCCAAATGAACCTTTGCCTTGTGTTCTCCTGAAGGCATGAGAATACTTAAAGACAAATTTTCTCATTGAATGTATATTTGTTGTGTGTTTAAAATATGCCAGGCACCACTAAGGTACAGCCCTGGCTTTGGAAATACTTACCACAGATTTCTCTAAGAGATATATGACAGTGTAGCAGAGGATAGAACTTTTCCCAGCAGGCCCAGCAGACTCAACTCTCGCCCTCTTCCTGGTAGGACCCACCCAGGGGAAGGCCCTCCCAGCCTTCCCGATGAGCCCCCTGGAAGATGTCCACTGGTTGAGTGAAGTGCTCAGCAAGAAGGATTTTTGTTCTCAAATCTGCTTATGTGTGATATTCTTGTTACTGTAATTGACAGAACTTAATTAAATGAAATGCAAACTGATGAAATGTGTGTGCTAAACAGAGAGAGCCACCATTTCTGTGAGAACCTTTGGAAAGACTCCATAAAGGAAAATTGCTATCAGATTGGGTAAAGATGAGGCAATTATGAAAGATTAGGGAAAAATCATAAAAATATGGACAGCTTCCAGATTTTGTTTTCACATGGCTTCACAAGTATCATTGAGCTTTTACTCTTCTTTAAATAAAGCAAACCTGAGAATCTTAGACATTGTCTTACGGATGTTATCAATACAGGGTAGATAGTGAGAAATTCTGTCTCTGAACTACACTCAAAGGAAAAGCCCTGCATTAAATAATTTACAAATTAATGCACACTTAAATGTTTGATAAAGCAAAGTATAAAGATGTGCTTTGTTCATGATTCTTTAACTTAGCCAACTTTTTTTGATTAACTGAGGAATTACTAATTCCCAACATGACATGCCCATGACCCTCGTTTGTCTTTGTGGAGTAGGGAATTAGTGAACTACCTTTTTAGTTTTGACAGTTAATGTCGATGGCTTTTGTTTGTTTGTTTTTGTGAGTAATCCACTGCCCTCTAAGTTTCTGTTTAGTTCCTAATCTGTTTAAATATGACTTTGTTGAACCCCAATTTCTATAAATTACTTTGCATTCTTTCAGTGTATTAAAGTAGTCATCCTAACCTTGGCCGTCTTTGTCCTTTGAAGTTTAGAAAAAGGCAAATCTTAACCTCTGAGAGACATCCATTTATAACCCGGAGGGAGTTGCTTACAGAAAAGGATTGTACAAGGATAAAGAATAAGGGGAAAAGGGGGCAGAAAGATAGTAGCGTGGTTAGGAAGCTTGCCTTGTACATGACCTACTTGGGTTCAATCCCCAGCATGTCAGATAGTCCCCAGAGCTTGTCAGGAATGACCCCCGAGGGCAGAGCCGGGAGTAAGCTCTAAGCATTGCTATGTGTGACCCCAAGACAAAACAGAAATCATAGAACATCATTTACGTTCATTCTCAAACATAAATACTCTAAACTTGCAAATAAACGAATGTGGATTTCGCCTTTGGGAAGCAGTACTCTCCATCTCCTCTGCTGACCCTTGTGTGGTCTTCTGCCAGTCACCTCTGCTTCTCTTGTCTCCTGCTGCCTCTGTTTTCAGCTGCAGAGCTGCTGAGGGCCTGGCTTCCTCCCGGCCTTACCTGCCAGCCTCTTCCTCAGACTGCCTACATAAACTTATTAGCTAAATTAACCAGTTACTAAGTCAGACTTCGCCCCATTCTCAGCTTTTTTGCTTTCATTTCTTTGGATAATGAAGAGATTTTTAAAAAAAAAATGTTTTTGGTTTTCAATTATTTCTACAAGAGCAGAAAGTAAGCTTTGCTTTAGAAAATACGGTCACGATCACGGTCCTCCCGTTGTTCATCGATTTGCTCGAGCGGGCCCAATAATGTCTCCATCATGAGACCTGTTGTCACTGTGTTTGGCATATCGAGTATGTCACGGGTAGCTTGCCAGGCTCTGCCGTGCGACCGAGATACTCTCGGTAGCTTGCCGTGCTCTCCGAGAGGGGCGGAGGAATCAAACTCGGGTTGGCCATGTTGGCAGCATGCAAGGCAAACACCCTACCGCTCCCACTGACTCTGGTATTGGATTGACTGCTAAAAAGTATCAAATTCAAGGGGAATATATTTGGGGAGGTTTTATGTGGCTGGAAACCCCTTTGAAGGGAGAATAGGGCAGTGGGGAACAGCTCTACAGATCAGGGTGAGTATTAAAATTGGGAAGAAAGAGAATTGCTTGGGGACGAAGTAAGACAGTCCAGGTGCTTGCATTGTATGTTGAATCTGGGTTGAAAATTCAGTGGTTATACTTACAGCCTCAAAAGATCGGCTATTTTTGTTGTTTACAGAATGTGGGCCATTTATGTTAATACAACAATTGTTTAGAAGGTGGAATGGCCACTGCAGTTAATGCTTTTGTTTTTGTCTTTGTTTGGGGGCCATGCCTGGCTGTTCTCAGGGCTTACTCCTGGTTCTGTGCTCAGGTATCACTCCTGGTGGGCTCACGGAACCATATGGGATCATGGGGATGGGACCTGGGCTGGCTACTTGCAAGGCATGTGCCCTACCTGCTGTGCTGTCAATCTCCCTGTGCAATTAAGTTTTTTGAAGACCAAAGGTATTCAGAGTGTGCTTCTAAAGTCAGCAGGATGTGTAGAAGGATGATAAGCAGCAAGGGAGGAAAAGTACAGAGGGATGGCATTTTATGAGCGAAAGATCAAGGTGGTTGTCAGTGGCTTCATTAAAAACCATGACGTCTTTATATAGTAATTTTAAATAAATACTACCAAGTCAAGAAAAACATTTTAGACCACTTATAATATTTTATTTATAAAGTTTTATTCATGAACTTGGCTTTTGTGAGGAATGTTTGAATAGTCGATAAATATCCTAAGAAACCATTAAAGGTTTTATCCTGAAGGATATGTATCACTGTCACTGTCCTCCCGTTGTTCATCGATTTGCTCGAGCAGGCCCAGTAACGTCTCCATTGGAGACTTTGTTGTTACTGTGTTTGGCATATCGAATATGTCACAGGGAGCTTGCCAGGCTCTGCCGTGCGGGCGAGATACTCTCGGTAGCTTGCTGGGCTCTCCGAGAGGGGCGGAGGAATCGAACTCGGGTCAGCCATGTTGGCTGCATGCAAGGCAAACGCCCTGCCGCTGTGCTATTGCTCCAGCCCCAAGGATATGTATTAAAATATAAAATATAACTTGCATGTGCCTACTATCTAGTTGAAAGTTTATCAATCAGGGAAACTTTTTCCTGGAATACTTGCCTTATAGCCTTACAATAAGGCACAGTAACCTTTCAAAACTATGGTGCCAAACCCTGCATATAGCCTTTGGAAGAATCAGATGCTTTATAATCTTTATATTTTGGGAGGAGAAAAGGTTCCTAGCTCAAGAACCGATGGACTGAGATGAACGGACTTGGGATTTTCAGAATTCTCTCCCCTCCCCCCACTCCCATTTTCTTGGTTAATGTGTCACTAAAACTCCCTTGTCGTATGTATTCATCATTGCTCTTGGTACTGCTCTAAGTGTGCTCCATTCACCTGTGCTCGTTGGAGAGCTGTTAAGTCTGTAAGAGAAAAGGTGCTCAGATAAAGTGTAAATTAACAGGCTGTCTCTTTCCTTGAAAATATGCAGATATGCAAAAGTGTCATTATCTTGTGGAGCTTAGTGACGGGTTGGTTTCCCTTCTGGCACACCTCTCCCCTGGGGACAGGTAGCTGGGGCTCTTCCCCGCAATGCAGATAAATACACACAGCATCGCAAAAGAATGCTTCCTCCTGCTCCTTTGCGGAAAGTCCTGGGGTTTGCTGTTTAGGTGACATTATAATGCCTGTCGTGTTTTCCGCATTTGACTCTGAAACGCCTGTGCTCGGCCATTGTTCTGCTTGGTGGCTCTTCCTTTCCAGGTGGCAGTAGGCGGGGTGGAGTGCGCTCCTACAGAGAGGTCATCTCTGCCCTTTGGCACCTCTGCACATTCGTGCTGTCAGGAGTGCCGTCTGGGTCCCTCGTTTGCATCCCTGAGAGATTGTGCTGCTCAGGATCGCAGCTGTCACGACTTCGCTGTGTCCTCACCCACACAGGCACCTGTGCACCTACATGCACACACCCCACCCCAGAACAGAATTCTGAAAGCAGCAGAAGGCATTGAGTCAGCATTTCAACCACTGAGAGAAAGATCTAGCCCTCCTCAGCTTGTCCTTTTGTTTTCTATGTATAATGTCGGTCACCTTTTGGGAAAAACTGTTCTCTCCCATACACGCTGTTTTGTTTTTATTTGGTTTTTTTGCTTGTGTATGTGTGGGAGGGTCACATGAGGATATACCCAGGCCTTACTGCGGCTCTGTGTTCAGGACCAACTCCTGGGGGGCCCAGGGAGCCATATGGGGTGCCAGGTATTGAACCCTGGTCAGCCGCATGCAAGGAAAGCATGGAAACCAAGGCATTCCTTACAGGAATAATGGTTTTCTTTGTTTCATTTTTGTCTGTATGTTCTTTGAATAGTAATACATTTGCATGATTCAAAATTTTCAAGATTCAAAACAGTGATTAAAAATCCTACCATCTCCGTCTCTTTCCCAACAAATTCCCCTCCCCAGGACAGGCCATGGGATTGTTTTCTTATTCCCTATTTTTGTCATCACAGATATATTTTTGTACAGGTAGAAATAATAACACACATAAATATATTGATTATAAATCTGTTACATACACGAAGGTGTATTTATATGAATAAGAATTCATGAGCACAATTTCGTGGATTTGCTTTACACTATGTTGAGTGAAAATAAGAACACTAATGGTAATTTAAAACATTTATATAAAGGAATGCATAAGACAGACTTCTCAGGCTGTTGAACTTTAGGATTTATGGCTTGCGTGGTATTTTTATAAAGCAGTTTTGACCTTTTCAGGATAATTGAAGTCCTTGCGTCTTGTGTAGATGAGAGGCTGAAGGATAATGACGGGTCTGCTTCCTGTTTCAGGTTTGGATCGGCTTCACCTGCAGCTTAGGAAATGCAAAAGCCACTTATTAATAGCAAATACTTTGTCATTTTTGCCAAGGATAGTACCTTATTGGATCAGGGCCAAAGTAAAGGAGCAGCCTATTTGTGCATCTATTATAATTTTTTAATAAGAATGAATTTTTTTCAGACCTGCTCCTAAGGCAAAGCCTGCTTTAGACAAATATTTGTGCAGTGATGACAAAGAATCCATTTTAGCAGTGTACTCTTAAAAATACATTGGTTGAGGGAGCTTTTGGGGTTGCTTTTTTTTAAAAAAAAAGTTAATAAATTTAAGCAAATGTGAAATATGTGTACTCTGTGACCTAGAAATTCTACTTCAAATAGTTTTAGGTACAGAAGACAGAATTTGGGGGTGGAGTAACTTTGTCTTATTGATTTGACTCTTTGGACGGACTATCTTTAACCTTCTTATTTTTTTTTTCTTTAACCTCCTCACTTTTTCTATTCTGTCTTTGTTCTTTACCTCTCCATATTCCTCAGTTTTCTTCTTCATTGGATTTCGCTTTTCCATCATCCTCTGAGACATATTGCTTCTGTTTTGTGAATAGCTTCTTTTCAGGGGTTTCTTCTTCTTCTTCTTCTTCTTTTTTTTAACCTATCTATCTTCTTAACTGTTTTCGCAGAAGTGGTGTACTACGTATTGGGCTGGGGCCCTAAGGATTTATTGATCCCTCCTGAATTTGGGTCCTGGGCTTGTCATAGAGCCACAGAACCAGAGAGACATTGGTCTGGTCAGAATAAGTCTCTTCCCAACCAAAGAATGATTCCTAAGAGCAGTCCATAAATTTTAGGTGAGTTTCTATTTCACAGGAATCAGAAAAAGAAACGGGACACATAGTAAGCTCTGCTGTATCACTGTGTCTTTTGAGTCCTTTTGGAGATATTTTGGAGAGATATTTGGGTTATTGTGTTTTGATCTACTCATTGTGAGAAAAAAGCATTAAAATAATGTGAATTAAAATGAATCTTCTATTGTAGGATCATAAAGCTATAGATATCAAGAGAGGTTTGGGGATGATGTAACCATTCTGTATCCTGATGGTAGTTGCATGGATTTATGCTTCGGTTGAAATTTAAAGACCAGTGCACTAAAAAATAAAGACAAAATAAAATAACTTTGTTTTGAAGACTTTTATGTATCCCTGGCACTGAAGATTTACCTGTAGGTGTAGCTAGTTAAGTGATCAACATTAACCTGAGTGATGATGGAAGCTGCTAGGAATCATGGGATTGCTAAGGACTTAGACAATTTCCCACTATTTTTCTTGATGTCTGCTGGCCAGTATTTTCATATTTCATATCAAATCAGTTCTCAGATCAGTGAGGATAGAAATTCAGTGAAGACACCTGTTTATTTTCCTTTTTTCCTTCATCTTAAATTCTTTTATGGGAACTTGAAGTTCAGGCACAGAGTCACCATGAAATCCTGTTGTGGAAACATTACCATTACTTCTTTTTTCACAGATTGGGTCCTGGTGCTTTTGCCCACCAGAACGTTAGTCTCCTCTTTTCATTTCTAACATCTCTTTGGGAATATTTTACTTTAGTGTGGTTGGTTGAGCATCTGTCTACTCTTCTTGTTGGCGAGACACAGTTGATGCCGGATGTGCATGGACCAGGTCAACCCTCAGGGCGGAGCTAACTTGGAACTGTCCTTGGTGAATCCCGGTGTCATAGATTCTGTTTATTGGACTTGTCAAGGTGCTGCTGGGTTTTTCATCATTATGTTTTTAAGTACTCAGTAAATTAATATAGAGATTAGATATCTCACAATATTTTTATTTTTGATACTTGCTGTCACTGTCACTGTCCTCCCATTGTTCATCGATTTGCTCAAGCAGGCCCAGTAACGTCTCCATTGTGAGACTTGTTGTTACTGTGTTTGGCATATTGAATACGTCGTGGGGAGCTTGCCAGGCTTTGCCGTGAGGGTGAGATACTCTCTGTAGCTTGCCGTGCTCTCCGAGAGGAGTGTAGGAATCAAACCTGGCTTGGCCAGGTCGGCTGCATGCAAGACAAATGCCCTACCACTGTGCTATTGCTCCAATACATAGCAGAATATACAGTATGGTAACCTTTTATTTTATTGCTATAAAAAAAAACTGTCACAAACATCTGAGGTAGTGGTTTTAATTTGAGACAGGAGAGAACCTTCATTCATCTTTGTTCTCATAAAACCACTGAGAAAATCTGAAATAATTTGCAAGTCTAAGATAAAAATAAAGTTAAGTCTTGCTGAATTATTTGGGTAAGGAATAAGCCATAGTTTAGAATTATAAAGACCCAAGGCCAGAAGGATATTACAGCAGGAAAAACACTTGCCATGCATGCAGTTGACCTATATTTGATCCCTGGCACCACCAGTGGTCCTCCAAGCATCTGTAGGAGTGATCTATGAGCACAGAGCTAGGAGTAGGCCCTGAGTACCTCTGGGTGTGGCCCCCAAACTAAATGAAACAAAAAAAAGATTTCTCCAAAATAAAATGGTATATAGTTAAATACATATATTCATTTCATCTATATTTTATTTACTTAATTGTATGGTTTTCCTCTTTTTATAGAGGTACTATGCAGTACAGAGGTACCATCTTATAGTACGGTTAATGATAGCTTTATGCTAAAGTGAATGACTGCCACCCACTCCCAGTGTCCTCGGGATCCTACCCGTTTGCCTTCCTCCCCCCCTTCCACCAAGGCAGGCTCAGTTCTGTAAGGTCCCAAATATTTTATTTTGTATTGCTTGTTATCACTAAGTGGCTAATGGAATGATCAAAAAATACTTCAGTAAAATGAAATTTGTGAAACTTGTTGTGTCTCACCATGAGAGTTTACTAAGCTGTTAAGTCTTCTGTATTAATGTTTTTGTTAGTTGAGATTAGTTGATTTCTATGTTACATTCCCATTCAATCTGCTGTGCTCCTACTGGGATTTAAGTATTGTAGAGTTTGAAGATGTCACTCCAGAAAATCCAGAATCTTTAACTGGGCAGTCTGGCTGGAGGCATGGTGGCAGCTGTTGGTGTGTGAGTATGACTGCCGGGGCTTTGGTAGGGTGGGAACTTGGCCCATCTCACCCCTGAGATGGCCTCACACGTCTCAGCCAGGATGGGATATCTAAGAAAATTTTGCAGTTAGCTGAACTCTTTCAGGATTTATTTATGAGTCTCTGGAACAGGGCCAGTAGATGAGCTTATGTGAGGACGTGAGTCGCTCCTAGGTTTTTCTCCCTTCCACATTCCCGGAGAGCACCCATGCTGTGGGCTATGAATTTTGCCATGAGTAGCAAAGCACTCTGAGCAGGCGTTCTTACATTCTAGAATAGCTAAGACTGTTCTTATTTATGTATGTATTTATTTTTATTCGTGGTGAGGGGCTAGAGAATCAAACCCAGAGGAGGAATGTGTATGTGTTTGTGTGTGTGTGTGTGTGTGTGTGTGTGTGTGTGTGTGTGTGTGTGTGCTCTGACATTGAGCCACATACCCCACCGTAGGTTGTTCTTCTGTAATATTAATACTCAAAGGGCAACTTGGCTTGGCTTCTGGAAGAGTGACCCAGTTTTCTTTTCATTTCTTTAAAATGCTACCACAGTGCTGCCTTGTTTAACTGCTGTCAGACTCCTCATATCAGTCTTATTCTTCTTTTCTAAACAACTTGGCCATTTTGCTTTGAGGCCTAGGGGGTTATTATTTCTTTTGAAAATTTGCCCTTAGAGTCAATTCTTTGTTTCATTGATTCACAGTTGGCCCTTTCAAATGTAGTTTTATTTCTAGAACATCTTTTGAGTTACATACATAATTTAATATCGATTTTATTTTGTTTTGTTTCTCTTCTGGGGTTTCAGTTACACACAGGCACACACACATCCATTACATCTTCTTTACTTTTATTTCATGTAATTATATTATTTCATTTTGGCATTTGTATTGATTTTTGTCCTTTTGGTTTTTATTTGGGTCCCTTTATGTCCTTAAGGCTTTATTTGGGTCCCTGGTTATGTTGCCAATTATTTCCATTCTCCTTTGTGTACTTTGTAATTAATCTTTATTTCTAAGATGACTTTTTTCCTATTCTTTACTGAATTGTCAGTCTCACTTTGCATCTTATTTGATTCTTTTGTTTTGAAATTTCTTAGTAGGTGCTTTCCTTCAGCATTTTTTTTAGCATTTCTTTTTATTTGCTTTTGTTTTTGGACCATGTATGGCAGTGACTAGGACTTATTCCTGTCTCTGTTCTCAGTGGTCGTTCCTGGCAGGGTTCAGGGATTACACCATGGTCAGCCATATACAAGGCAAGCACCTTAACTCCTATACTCTCTGTCACTCTAGTTTGCATTTTTGTTCGTTTGGGCAACCAAGAGCTGAAATATCAATACCATTTTATTATCGAAGCAATTTTGTTTAGGTGTTATCTTCTTTTTTTGGTTCACTTTCAAATTAATGATTTTCCAGAACTCCAGCTGTACCTCTAGCTGTCAGGGGTACAAAGCTGGTGTGGCTTGAAAGCTCTCTTCTTGATGTGGTAAAGTGCTATTCTTTAATGAGTACCTTCTTTGTGGGGAGAAGTGGGAGTATTCCTCTGGTTTCTGCAGGGCTATAATTGATAGCTTTCACTTTTTTCTTTCCCATAATGATTGGCATTCAGGAGACACCTGAGCCTTCCATGTACTCTTTCCTCCAGAAATGGTCTTTCCTAAGACTATACCCTCTGCTTCAGATCCCTTTGATTCTCCAGGAAATCTCTGATTCTCCAGATCTTTTATCTATTCTCAGTGGAAGCTTCTTTTTGGAAGCAGTTTTATCTGTGTTTCATTATCCCAAGAACCCAATTTCCCTCTTTACTCATATCCCCCAGAGTCTCTGGCTTGACTTTTCCTATAGATGTGGACTCTGAAGCTGATCCTCATGGATTTGGGTGTTTGTTTATTCAAGTTTCATGATATTCTCTACCTCCTTGTGGTAGTGTGGGAATGAGGAACAGATGGTTTCATTTGTTCTTTCCTTGTTTGTTTGTTTTATTTTGTCTTGAAAATACATGGAGAGATTTGAATCAAGATGACTCCATTATTCCGTGAGAATGCAGCATTCTGTAATATTTTTAATGGAAAAAAATTAATTTGTTATTTTCAGGCAATTTTTTTGCTCACTTATGAACTAAAGAAGAGAACTTCATATTCAGCTTAGCGTATGACATTTAATACTTTGATTTTTTGTTAAATTGGTTCAATTTATAGTTCCTGCTCACAATTGTTATTAACATAATAGTAAATATTATAATAGAATAATAGTGAATAAAATAGTAAAATTCATCTGTAATGAGCATGCTAGGCTTGTTATAATAGTTTGATTAGGTAAGGGGCATTTAAAAATTGAATATTTAAAGACATACAGCTATTGGACAAAATGACAAAATGTGAAAGCTTTCCCCAGATACTCATTACACCAGTGAATCCATAAATCTGTCATTTAAATAATTTGTAACTTTCCCCAAGTCACTGAGAAACACCATGGCATGTGTGTTTGTATGTATTTTGTATACCACTGTACATACACATGCATGTATGTATATATTTGATGTATATATGTATATATACATATATATATTGCTTTTTGTTTGTTTTGGGGGGTCATACCAGCAGTGCTTAAAGGCATAACAACAGTGAGATACTGATTTCATATTTGTTGAAACAGCTATGGTTTAAATAAAAGAGGATACGAGGAAATGGAAAAATATCCCCTGTTCATGGATCGGGAGAATTAACATTGTCAAAATGGCAATACTTCCCAAAGCACTGTATAAATTCAACGCAATTCCTATTAGGATACCCATGACATTCTTCAAAGAATTGGAGCAAACACTCCTGAAATTTATATAGAACAATAAGCCCCCATGAATAGCTAAAGCAATTCTTGGGAAAAAGAAAATGGGAGGAATCAACCTCCCTAACTTCAAACTCTACTACAAGGCAGTAATAATTAAAACAGCATGGTACTGGAACAAAGGCAGAGCTGTAGACCAATGGAACAGGGTTGAATATACTGACGTTCCCCCCCCCCCCCCAAGCATACGAGCATCTAATCTTTGATAAGGGGGCAAGAAAAGTGAAGTGGAGCAGGGAAAGCCTCTTTAACAAATTATGCTGGCAAAACTGGACAGCTACATGCAAAAAATGGATTCAGATCTCTGCCTAACTCCATGTACAAAAGTAAGATCTAAGTGGATTAAAGACCTCAACATCAGACCAGAATCTATAAGATACATTGAGGAAAATGTTGGCAAAACCCTTCATGACATAGAAGCTAATAGTGTCTTCAAAGATGTCACACCGCTGGCCAAGCAAGTGAAAACAGAGATAGACAAATGGGACTATCTTAAACTAAGAAGCTTCTGCACCTCAAAAGAAACAGTGACCAAAATACAAAGATAGTCTACAGAATGGGAAAGGATATTCGCCAACTACACATCTGATAAGGGTATAATTTCAAGGATATACAAAATACTGGTTCAACTCCACAAAAAAAAAATTCAACCCCATCAAAAAATGGGGAGATGAAATGAATAGAAACTTTGACAAAGAAGAAATCCGAATGGCTAAAAGACACATGAGAAAATGTTCCACATCATTAATCATCAGGGAGATGCAGATCAAAACCACAATGAGATATCACTTCACACCACAGAGACTGGCCCATATCCACAAGAACAAAAGCAACCGGTGCTGGCACGGATGTGGTGAGAAGGGGACACTCCTTCACTGTTGGTGGGAATGCTGACTGGTTCAGCCCTTTTGGAAAACAGTATGGATGATTCTCAAAAGACTAGAAATTGAGCTCCCATTTGACCCAGCAATACCACTCCTGGGAATATATCCCAGAGAGGCAAAAATGTATAGCCGAAGTGACATCTGCAATTGTCTGTTTATTGCAGCACTCTTTACAATAGCCAGAATCTGGAAAAAACCTGAGTGCCCAAGAACAGATGACTGGTTAAAGAAACTTTGGTACATTTACACAATGGAGTACTATGTAGCTGTTAGAAAAGATGAAGTCATGAAATTTACATACAAGTGGTACTACATGGAAAGTATCATGTTAAGCGAAATGACTCAGAAAGAAAGGGAGAGACATAGAAAGATTGCATTCATCTGGGGAACATAAAGTAACAAAATAGGAAACTAACACCCAAGAATGGCAGAGATTAGTACCAGGAATTTTACTCAATGACGCGGAGGACAACCACACATGTTAGGGGAAAAGGGAGCTCAGAAAGAGAATCACGACCGCAACACGAATCACGACCATCCTGTTATTCGTCGATTGCCTCGAGCAGGCCCCAGTAACGTCTCCTTCATCCTAGCCCTGAGATTTTTTAAAAAGTGATATATTCAAGGCTCTTTAGGATAATGAGACCCATCATTGTTACTGGTATTTGGCATATTTGGTACGCCACGGGGAGTTTGCCAGACTCTGCCGTGAAAGAGAAGGGAGCACCAAATAAAGGGTGTTGGGAGGATCTGCCCAGGATGGGAGAAGCATGCTGAAAGTAGACTATCAACCAAACATGATTGCCACTCAATGCCTCTTTTGCAAACCACAGCACTCAAAAGGAGAGAGAGGGAAATGCCCTGCCCCCACAGAGGCAGGGTGGGATGGGGACTGGGGGGTGGGAGGGATACTGGGATCCGTGGTGGTGGGAAATGCGCACTGGTGGAGGGATGGGTGTTTGATCATTGTATAATTGAAACCCAAACACAAAAATGTGTAAGTCTGCAACTGTACCTCATGATGTCTCACTATTAAAAAAAATTAATTAATAAAAAAATTTAAAAAAAATAAAAAGACAGCAAATAAATGTGGGTGAGAATATGGAACATTCCACTGAATGGACATACCATAATTTGTTTATCCAATTATATGTTGATGGACATTTGTGCCCTCTTAGTTAATATAATTGTAAATTATGTAGTAATGAAAATGGCATGTAAATATCTCTTGGGTTACCTGCTTTAAGTTATTTTGAGTATCTGAGATGAATTGCAGGATCACATGGTAATTCTATGCTTTGTTTTCTGAGGAACCACAAAATTGATATTCAGAGCAACTGCACAATTTTTCATTCCTACTAGTAATGGCCAAAGGCTTAAATTTCTCCATTTTTCATCATCATGTGCTTCTCCACAAGATCTAGTGCCTAACCTGGACCAGGCTGTGATAATCCCTCATCTGGACCCCAAAAGTTTCTCTCTCTCTCTCTCTCTCTCTCTCTCTCTCTCCCCCCCCCTCTCTCTTTGCTTTTTTGAGTCACACCCAGCATTGCACAGGGGTTGCTCCTGGCTCATACAGTCAGTTACTCCTGGCGGTGCTCAGGGTCCTTATGGGATGCTGGGAATAGAACCCGGGTAGTCCTTGTGTGAGGCAAATGCCCTACCCGCCGTGCTATAGCTCCAGCCCCTCCCCCCCTTTTTTTCACTCCTAACCCTTTAGACACATCCCTGTTCCCCAGCCCCACTGACTGAGTCTATGTGAGAAGCATCCTTTGGTGTTGGTGAGAAGGAATTCAAAGTGCAGTTGTGATCAGTTCATCACCCCAGAGACTTTCTCACTTAGTCACCACCCCCCGCCCCACCCCATCCTCATCCAAGTCTTCCCAGGTTCTTACACAAATAAATGGTATTGTCAGTACCAGCCTCAAGTGCCAGGGTTGCTGCTTGCTGCCACACTTCAGGTTGCTGCTGCCTTTCTCACTTCCCCAACCCTCCATACTTCTGCAGCAGACAACCTTCCTCTCTGCCCAGTCCTCAGTCCTCAACCTCAGACTCCAGATCAGTAGTGACTCTTCCTCAAAAACAAAAACCACTGGTGCTGGAACATATTATGACTAAAATGCAACTAGGAATAACTTGGCAAATTTACTTGCAGTTAATATCAGTGAATAAATATCAGTGTCCTATGAAATTAATTTAAAAATGCATAAAATGACTCATGTTGAGTCAAGTTCCTCCAGTCTACACCTGAGCCACTTTAAATCTTTTGGAATACAGTACTTTGTCACACCCAAGGAAGTCTCTTCCATCCAGAGTTCAGAATCAGGTGTGGAAAGAGCACAAATTCCCTTAAGGTTCATGCGTGCCGAGGGCTCAGGCAACCCCATGATTCGAGGCCAGTGAACTTGTTCTCTTCATCACCACAAAGAGCTTTGACCACACTTGGTGAGAATGATATAACATAAAGGGAGTAGAATTTTTATTTGGGATGGAGGGTGGTAACACCTGGTGATGGTCAGGTATTACTCCTAGCTCTGCAGTCTGGAATCACTGCTGGTAGTGCTCAGGGCACCATATGAGGTGCTGGGGTTGAACCTGAGTTGGCTGCATGCAAGGCAAACACCCTGCCAGCTGTACTATCTCTCCAGCCCCAAGGGAGTAAAATTGTTATGTGGGGAAAGAATCTTTGCCTCTCTTCGCCCTTCCTTCCAAGTCCCTAAATGTCCGTTTGTAAGTGGTGATGACAGGTGAAAGGAAAATGCATTTATGAGAAGCAAAGGCCAGCTTTCCCAGTTGCACTTCTCCATTGCCAGGTGCCCTTCAAGTGCTTTCAACCACAAAGCACCAACAATCTACAGAAGAGCTAATGGAGGTTGGTACCTTTGAGCCTCAGATTTTCTGGAAATTATTCCTTCTGAACCCAGGGATTCGAGACCTCTGTAACATCAACTCTCGGCTTTGAATTTTCTTTTGTGTGTTTCACAACACATATCTCATTTGTTCTCAAGTTGCAGCATTCAATCTTCTCTAGCATGTTGACATAATATGCTTAGAAGTTATTAAGTAAAAAAGACCAGTGGAATCAGCACACTTGGAAAAGAAAATAAATTGAACGATGAAAATGATGAACCTTTAAAAAGACTGCCAACTTATCTCTTTAGTCAGGGATCTGACTAACATATGGGCTGTAAAATTATCTTCCCCATTTTAGATTCCCTCTCTGAATTAGCAACATACTAATTGTCCTCTTCTGTCACCAAATCTTTAAATATCTTCATATTTTATTAACCTCTCTAATTAACCATCACGTTGACAAGTTCTTCACTGGGATTCGAGATGTAATATTTATGATTATTTTTGTACCACTAGAAACAGTGCATCTGTGGGTACTGCAGCTCACTGCCAGCCCCGAGAAGCAGTTTTGTGCATGTCAACGCAGTGATACCAAATGATTAATTAACAAGTCAGTGAAGGGAAAAACTGTGAAAAAGCACTGTAGTGTAGTAACAATTTCAACTGAGTGAAATAATAGGGAAAATATATTGAGAGTACATGCTTTATGACACCATTTATACAAAACATTTTTTTTTTTGGTGTTTGGGCCATACCCAGCAGTGCTCAGGGGTTACTCCTAGCTTTGCACTCAGGAATTACTCCTGGAGTTCCTTGTGGATAGTATGGATGCCAGGTATTGAATCTAGGTCAACCGTGTACAAGGCAAGTGTCCTACCCACTGTACTGTCTCTTTGGCCCCTGAAAAACTTTTAAAAGAAAAAACTCAATGGAAAGAGAAATCATGAAAATGGTTATTTTTTTATCAGTAATTAGTGGAAGGAGCAAGATGGGATTTCAAGTAAAACTTTTTGCCTTACAAATGTGTTCATTTCTGTAAACCTTATTGAGCTGAACACACATAACACACTTGTTTATCAGTATCTATGTGTGCTATATATTTTAAAGTTTTCTGATATATTTTGACTGTTACTTAAAAGATCCTTAGATATTTTTACCTTATATCTTTCTATCATGAGGCCAACTTCTCAAACATAAGGAATACAAGTGCTAACAAAAGACATGGCATTCAAGAACATTTTAAAAGGCAGCCCTTGACCCCAATCCAGTACAAGGCCTCCATGCAAAGCCTCCAGCCAACACCATATAGACTAGTGAAAGACTGAGTGTTTCCCTGCTAAGGCCAGGAACCAGACTAGGATGCCCACAGTTATCACTTGCCATTTTTAGTGATAACTTCTCTAGAAATTCTAATTTAAAGATAAAAGGAAGTAAAAGGCATATAGATCAGAAAGGAAGATTTGTGAATGATATTACTTAGTATATAAAAAAATTCTGAGGTATTCACAGAAAAGCTATTTGAACCAACAAATTAATTTAGCAAGCTTGCAGAAAACAGAAACAGTATATAAAATTGAGCTGTATTTCTATATGGTAACAATAAGCAAAGCAAAATGACACCAAGAATACAATTCCGTTTATAGTAGTATCTAGAAGAATAGAATGTAAGACTTACTAATACCATTAAGATGGCAGTACTCCCACCCCCCAATTTATCTATACACTAACACACGTCCTACTAAAACGCCAGCTTATTTTTTAACTCAAATTTCAATCCTAAAATTCATATGAAATGCAAGGAACCCAAAGTAGTAACAATCTTAACAAGAACAGTGTATAAGAACACAACTTTTCAGTTTCCGAAATTTCCTCAGAGCTTCAGTAATCAAGACTGTGTAGAACTGACACAAGATTAGACATAAGATCAGAATTGAGAGTATGTAAATAAACCCTCACTGACATTTGTGATTATCGAATTGAAACATGTTTAAATAGTAGTTGAGGTAATAGTCTGATCCCAGCAGTGTTAATGTTTATGGTTTGATGTATAAAGTTACAGCACCTTCCTGATCACCCAAATGCCACTGTGCTTATGTCTCTCTAGTTTGCCTCTTCCTCGCCCCCAACCTGTCAGCTAATTTTTGCCAAGAGACCGTAGACAATGGAATGGGGAAAGAATTGTCTTTTAAATAGATAGGGCTGGGACAGCTGATTACTTACAGGTGGAAGAACGAAGTTTGACTTCTACCTCACTCTCCAAACAAAGTGGATCAGTGGCCTAAATGTAAGACTCGGGGCGTGGGGGGTGTCATGAAGGATGACAAAGCCATGTGCCTCAGGTCACCTGGCTGCTGGACAGCTAACTGTGGTCCAGCTGTGTGTTCCAAAGGAATAGGAAATGATTTAGGTGACTAGATGTATCTCTGCTACAAGGACGTTACTGTTGGTTATTCTTTGCCTTTTCATGTATGAAATTCCATTCTGTCTTAGCTTCCCATCATTGTGTCCTATCATTAGGAGAATTGAAAACAAATGAGGATAGTACTCAATCATCTTTTCCTTGGACACGAAGAGTGATTTTCTGTGATTGTGTGTACCTACCTGTTTGCCAAAGCAAGATGTTGGACTTGAGACTGTGAAGAGCTTTTTTGAACCTTGACTTGTCTCCATGTCAAAGGGATAGACATAGATCTGGTTTGGGGGACTGCAGCTGTGTGAGGCTGTTGAAGAGGAAAGAACCTGATCTTACAGGGGGGAAAAGGCAGGCAAACAGGTAAAGTCTCAGAGTGAAAACCAACAGTATGGATTGTAGTGCATTGACAGTCCTCGGGAATGGCCTTCGGCAGGCTGGGCATCTCTGCATAGGGACCCAGAATCCTCATCTCAGTGGGTGGGTCCAGGGACTTAATTTGCTCATCTGTTTAGATCAGACTCTCTTGAGAGGATCTGTTTTGTCAGTTTGGTACATGAATTATCAAATGAAGAAACAATACTCCAGCTGTGAGTTTGTAATCTAATTTTAACAGGCTTTGTGGTCGTGAACACAGGGACTGGTGGGAGAGCTGAAGAGAAGCAATACAGAAGGACATTACAAGCAGGGCACGGGGCTGGTATTAAGTCCCTGTATTATGCAGTCTTGGGGATCTTGCCTAGATTTTCTAGGATCTTGAACTTTACCCCAGAGTTTCTATATGAATTTTGTGTCTTATTTTTTTTAGTTTGGTATTGAAGCTAAATGGTGAATTTTTAAAAAAATAAAATCACAGAAAGGCTGTTATACTAGTGTTGGTTGGTATGTGGTTTGCAAATTAGTGTTAGCTCACACTGTGTGGTTCACAGTGAGAGAAGTTCAGGAGAAAAGAGATGAGCGGAAATTCTCAAGGCAGTTTGACAGTGCTGGGAAATTAAAGTCTCTGCTCAGTTGGCTCCTTTTGCTGACCCAGAAGAGTAGTGGTCAATATGCAAGGCGGGATGCTTGCTACACAGCTTATCTAACTGTCCTCTGCAGGATGCATTACACTGCTCTGGCTGCAGAACAAGATATTTGGGTGAGCTCTAAGTGGCTTAAATAGAAGAAAGATTGTTTTCAGGATTTAGGGGACAGCTCAGTGGCTTAGAGTGTCTGCCTTGCAAGGGTATGGCCGCAAGTTCCATCCATGATGCCATCACATGCAGCAAACAAAGTATCCAGGGCTCTGCAGTGAGCCTTGGGCAAGTATTGTGGCCACAATGCATGGGAGCACCAGAACTAAAGGATTAAGGCCCCAGCAAGCATGTGTGCAAGCACTACAGTGAAAGGAGTGCAACCTCAGTGATCCTCTTGTGTGTGTGTCTCTGTGTGTGTCTGTGACCCCAGTCATACCAACAACAGTGTGAGGAAAGGAAAAGAAGAGAACAGGAGGAAAAGGAAATTAGTTCTCAGTGTATTTTGAGTGAGAAGTCCAAGATCAAAATGTCAACAAGGTAAAATTCCAGTGTATGGTGTCTTGACTGGCAGGTGGCCAGCCTCCAGCTGTGCCTGCCCACACCTCCGTCTCCCCGCTCTGGTTTTAATCTTACCTGAACTCAGAGCCCTCCCCTCATGACCTCATTTTATCCTAATTACCTCCTTGAAAGCCCCATCCCTAAAATACAGCCACGGGGGTGGGGGGGTTGGGGTGGAGGCTTCGACTTAGGAAGTTTGGAGGGACTCAGTTCAGGCCATACACCATTAGGCTCTTTATGGACTAACTGTGCATCAGTGGGAGTTTTTAAAACAGATCCTTATTGCAGGTAGTTTGCAAAGCTCTGCTGGAAACCTAAATGGGTAAATCTAAATACAAGTTAAAAAAATCACATAGAAACAAGGGGATAGTTTGTTTGGGCTTGAGAGGTGTGAATATTTATGAAGTTTATGGATCCCAATTTAATACAGTTGTTTTCTGTGAATATTGATTCTTGAGAAGAGATTAGAGTGGGGACTGGAATAGGTATACTCGGCAGTTAATTTCTGAAGACCTGTGCTTAGGCCTGATGCATTTACAGTGTGGAGGCTGCTTTCTGTGTCCTGCCTCTGTGGCCATGTGCAAAGCCTCCTCCCTCTGTGGGGTACAGCCTGCCGCCTGCCTGTGGACTTCTCTCTGGGTCCAGTTCATGGGCATCCTGTCTCAGCCGAGCTTTCCTCGGCCTTTTGGGACTCACATGCTTCATTCTATTTCAATAAACAGGGTGGTTCTGGGGCGAGTGGGTGTGGGGAGGACTGCATGGAGCCAGGGTCAAACCAGGCCTCTGCACATGAACTTTTGCTCCGCCCTTTGAGCTCTCTCCCCAACCCCAGGCTTTCTCTTCCTCAGGTGATGTTTACCTTGTTCCAAGGTGCCTTGCTGGAGTGCTTCAGCGAGCACCTAAACCCTCTCCTTTCCCTACCGCTGCAGCTCAGAATCTTTCAAGCACAGCTTGGACTATATATTGTTAGCATGCTGAGAAGCTGTCACTGGCTTTCCTTTCTTATAAATGAGGTCTCAGGATTTAAGGATTTAAGATCACTGTGGTCCGTCTGCTCCCTGTCTCTGCTCCTCTCTTTCATCATCTGTCCTTGGCACGTGTCCACGGCACCCTCACTGGGGTTGTGACTTCTTGCTTCAGTGGCTCTGCCTGGAGTTTCCTTGCCTTCATTGTGGATTTTTCTCCCATTTAGTTTCTGCTGGTCTTGTGAGAGGACCCCCTTTCCTTCAAGAAGCCTTTCAGATCTACCACCACCCTCCCCTCTGCTTCCCACCACTTCCCCCACGTCTCCCATTGAGGACTAATGGGGGATGTGCCACAGTGCACTGTGTTGTCATTCACTGTTTCTCATGGGCCCTGTCCCCAGACAAAATTACTTAGGGAGCAGAAACTATGCTGTATTCAGTGTTTGCATTATCGCTGGTGCATCATTCAGCTTATGGGAGGCATTGAGTTGGGTTGTTGTCAGTGTAAAAGCTGTGGTCTGTGCATAGGTAAAGAGCATGGGGAAGTCAGCTCAGGAAGAGAAGGGTGTTTTCTCCAGGTGTCTCCTCTGAGAACCAAGAATGCTGAGGAGATGGGCCAGCACATGCCTTTAATTCTTCTCAGAAAGTAGGAGGAGATTCCTTTAGCTTAATTTTCATTTTGTTCCACGAAGGAAGACAGAAGATAGTGCATAGTCAGTAGGAAACTCTGATGAGTTTAGAAACCGGCAGATTCTTAGCAACTGTGAAACTAAGCTCTCTTGGCTGTGTCCACTGAATCCAATAAAAACAAAAAAAAATGGTACTAGCAAACGTAAGTAAAAACTCTGCGAATTGTCTTCTGCCTGGCTCTGTGTATTATCCACAGTCATGATTTATTAGTGACCAAGGATGCTTAAGTTTATTTCATGAGAGATTGCTTTCAGGCAGAGAGAGGGACTGGATGTCAGACAGTCATTAATTTAATAGGGGAGAGTTTATGCAGACTCTGCTCTCAGGCTCAATAGAATTGGAAATGTCAGTCTAAAGCTAAGACCTTGTTAAAACATTTTTCTGAGATTTTGCAGATACTGTCATATTCAATGAATAAATTGATATATGGACTATATTTTGTGAATTAAAAAATCTAATTTGTGTTTCTGGAGCAGCAGTAACAAAACTAAACTACCATAATATATAAATAAATTATGTTAGAAATATAATGATACTCACTTTTTTATTTATGCATATTATAACTCCAATATTTTATTACCATTACCTATTTTTTGCATTGACTATCTTTGTATCCCTTAAAACTACAGTCTCTAAAAATAAAGTCATTAAAGTGATCATGAAATTTTGATCATTGCCTATAAAAATTTCACTAATGGGTATATTAATCAAGCTACAATCTTCTTAGTAACAATTTTAATTAAACCACAAAATAGAATGAGCATTAGGTAGTTTATTTTTGTCACCTGAGAACAGTATGATTATACTAAAACTAAGTATGACTGTGTCCTTTTTAAAAAAAAATTGTCTTTTTCCAGTTGACTGGGGATGTGAATAGCATGCAGAAGGTGAAACCTGGTTGGCTCATTAAAACTGCTGGGGAGTTTTTGTGTGTATCTGAGCTTCATTAAACATCAACTGAATCAAATGCATTTTCCAGATCTAAAAGCCTTTGCAAAAAAGGTGACTTTTTTTTTAGGTCTCAGGGCCTTGAGAAAGGGCACTAAATAAGGATCTGAGTTTTTTTTAATTAGAACTTTTATTGAGATAACTGTGCGTTCATGTGCTTTTTTGAGAAATAATTCATGAAGTTCTTGTGTGATTTGCCAAAGTGTCTTCCATTGGTATCATTTTGTGGAACTGTTGAGCCATGTCCCGCCAGGATAATGATATTGATATGATCAATGGAGTGTAATCAGATTTCCCAAGTTGTTTTCATTTGCATGTGTATGTAGCTAGTTCTGTATTTTTAAATTTTTTCTGTATGGGTTTGCATATTCACCACCATAGTCACTGTCACTGTTCATCCATTTGCTCGGGCGTGCCCAGTAATGTCTCCATTGGAGACTTTGTTGTTACTGTGTTTGGCATATCGAATACATCACGGGGAGCTTGCCAGGCTCTGCTGTGTGGGTGAGATACTCTCGGTAGCTTGCCAGGCTCTCCGAGAGGGGCGGAGGAATCGAACTCGGGTCAGCCATGTTGGCTGCGTGCAAGGCAAACGCCCTACCGCTGTGCTATCGCTCCAGCCCCACCACCATAGTAAAAGCTAACAATACTTCCATCACCACCGCCACCAGGGAGGCCCTCATCCGCACCCTCCAGCCCTGACCCCTCCAGCTCTTAACCTTGGCAACCACCAGTCTCTCTTCTTCACTTCCAACATTTTGTCTTTGAAGAAATTTTATGTAAATAAAACTACACATCACTTTAACGTTTTACAGTTGGCTTTTAAAATTCATCATAGTTCCCTAAAGATTACTCCCAAGTTTTTGTATGCATCAGTAGATTATTCCTTTTGTAGTTGAGTATCATTGTTTGGTATGTACTTACCTCTGTCTGTTAGTTATGTCCTGTTGGAGATATCTGGGCTGATACCAGAGTTGGGGAAATGAAAATAAAGCCACTGTGATCAGTTTGGTACAGATTTTGTGGGAACATAAGTTTTAATTATATGTAACCTCGCTGGATTTGTGTGGTAATTGCAATGGTTAGTTTTATAAGAAATTCCAAATGCAATGTATGAGTGATTTGGTTTCTCTGTATTTTTTACAGAATTTGATAATGTTGTTAAAATGTTGATGCTATTAAAATTTCTTTTTGTTGCCACTGCTATGCTCGGGGACCAGCCCTTTCCCTGAGATGCACAGAGGGCCACGTGATAAAATCCAGGACCTCCTACATGTGGGATTTGTGCTCTGCGATTGAGCCACATCCTGGGTTGACTTTTATTTCAGCTATTCTGACGGTTATGTTCTAATTCCTCATTATGGTTTTAAAGTTCACTTTTTCTGTTGGCAAACGATGTCTTGAATGTCCTTTCAAGTACTTAACTGCAATCTCTGTATATCCCTTTACATATAAAGTAAAAGTAAAGTAAAGGCCCTTCCGTTGATCATCGATTTGCTCGAGAGGGCCCAGTAACGTCTCCATTGGAGACTTTGTTGTTACTGTGTTTGGCATATCGAATATGTCACGGGGAGCTTGCCGGGCTCTGCCGTGCGGGTGAGATACTCTCGGTAGCTTGCTGGGCTCTCCGAGAGGGGCGGAG
Organism: Sorex fumeus; assembly: GCF_029834395.1. Classification (NCBI taxonomy): domain Eukaryota; kingdom Metazoa; phylum Chordata; class Mammalia; order Eulipotyphla; family Soricidae; genus Sorex; species Sorex fumeus. The sequence goes on along the minus strand of NW_026606129.1, from coordinate 45,385,622 downwards.
GAATCGAACTTGGGTCGGCCATGTTGGCTGCATGCAAGGCAAATGCCCTACCGCTGTGCTATCGCTCCCTTTACATATATTTCCTTTAACTTCTGTTCGTTAAGCAGGTGGGTTTTAAAAGTTCTTTATGTATCCTACATACATTTGTGTTGTAGTTGTTATTGCTGCTGCTTTATAGCCACACTTTGCCATACTCAGGAGTTACTCCAGGCTCTGCACTCGGAGATCGCTCCTGGTGGTGCTTAGGGGGATCAGACCCCGGTTGGCTACATGCAAGGCAAGTGCCATACCACCGCACTCTCTGCCTCCTTTTTGCTTTTGAACATGCCGGGTTTGACTCAGTATACCATCCTCTCTGTCAAGCCTCAGACCATCCTCCCTGAAGCCCTGCAGCCCACACCCCCATCTTGACGCTTCCCAGTCCCCTTCCTCACTCATGGTTTCCGTGTGGCACACAGTGCATATTTCATGTACTTGTCTCATCTAGCCTTGTCCCTGGTTTGTTCTTCCTGCCCAGACTCTACACTGTCCAGACTGCAACCTTTCTTCCCAGGGTTGGCTGCTGTAGCCTTCACACCAGGACGTGGGGGAGAAGGGAGCATGCAGGGCTGGGATGGAGCCCAGGGGATCATCCAGGCAAGACAGAGCCTCTGCCCCACATTCACCACCCAGTGATGTTACCTTTTCTACTAAGTTCTCCCGCATCCCTAACAACGGGAAAGGTCCACAGGGCCCTCCTTCTCTCATGGAGTCCAGGCAAGGGGAAAAGCTGTGACCTTTATTCTGATGGGCCCCCTTGAGGGAGGTGAGCTGGCTTTCACCTGACTTTCCCAGGGAGCGAGGCAGCTGTCCGGGATAGCTCTGGACTGGCTGCAGGCCCAGTGCTCACAGGGACCTGGGACTTCTGGGTCAGGGCTGCATCCTCAGCGAGGATGCCTGTAGACAGTCCCATTAGCACTACCTGGTGTCCTGAGAGTGGAAACCTGGCCTTCACAGACAGGAAAGATAGGCTAGAGTGCAAACAAGCCCTGGAGGTCAGGTGATGGAATGGCAAGTCTCTGGAGCCTGTTGAAAGAGGCCAGTGTTTTTCTTGGTGGAGAGACTTGACAGGCCTGGCAATCTCCTGTGAGGGCTGCAAGGGCCCACGCCACCACCATTATCTGATAGAGATGGAGTGCCTCCTTGCTCCCAGGCTGGATTTGGGGAAGGAAAGAAGATTCTGTAGTTAGCACGTGAATGTTTCCCCTCACTGCTAAGCAGTTCAAGAAAACAGAAGTTTTGACTTTGTTTCTTCCTGGGGCCCTCCCAAGCACCATACTCAGGACACCCAGGCTGCCACTGGCAGTTTCTAGCCATCCATGCAGCTTGGATGCAAGTGCCCAGGGATACAATGCTGCTTGGGCCCTGAGGTGCTGGGGTCCACCTTAGGGGAGCAGGGGCTCCAGGGCTATACCCAGCAATGCTTAAGGAACCATGTGGTGGTTGGAACCACAGGGTTAGCCACATGCAAGATGCGAGTGTCTTTATCCCTGGCCTCTCATCCCTGGCCTTGCTTACTTTCCACCTCAAGTAAGACCTTGATGTGGTGTTTTTTGGGAGGGGAGTTGCTCTGGCACCTGAGCGAACATCCTGGAGATGATGACGTCTCATGAAGAACATGTCAGCCTATTAGTAAAATGATATTGAGGGAATCTAGCCTGGACACAGCCGTTCAACAGGAAAAGTGCCCTGATGTTTGATTTGAGTCTGCAGTTTTAATTTGAATCTGCATTTCCCACTGAGGAGGTAAGGTGAGGAGATTTTATTTGACTGGGGATCCAATGTTCAAATCTTTCCATAAATTACCAGACACATTGAATTTAGCTATATTTATTTTCCATTATAAGTGACAGGTAATTTAGTATAGAACTTGTGCAGTATCAAGAAATCCAGTTACCAGCCACGGAATGTTATTTGTGACGATACTGTCTTGCTCACTACCAGATAGCTGCCCTTGTTTTTGTGTTTTCCACCTCAGTTTTACGCTGCCAAGGTGTGTGTGAGAGCTGTGGAGGAGCTTTATGCAGATTTTCACCCGCCCCTCTGAAAGAGACTGGGTGAATTTGGTACTTTTTTGAGGGAAAAAAAAAAAGAATTGGAGACTAGTTCTGAAAAGACTTTTTCTAAACAAGGTGAACTAATCTGATTTTAAAAATAAAAATAACACCTTCCTCAGCAATGGTAGGGAATCTAGACCTCTCCAACCTCAGCTGTCATCTGTGAGGTACCAATTACACTGGCCATCTGTTAGGTAATTGTTGTTTACATTTTTTAGTGGACACGTTTTTTCCCCTTGATTTCTCTGCCTTTGGCTCTGTGTGTGTGTGTGTGTGTGTGTGTGTGTGTGTGTGTGTGTGTGTGTGGTGCACGCAGGCATATGTGCATGTGTGTGCACTAATTATTTTCACTGTAGATCTGCAACTCTTTATTGCAGCATTACACAGTAGGACTTAACGCTCCCACATAAATGACAGCCTACAGATCTACAGGCTCAGCTTAAAACCTAATAGAAAATAATCTTGTTTAGTATTCCCCCACTCCCAGATGATTTTGTAGCTTCATGAAAAAATTCTTTTTTTTTAACCAATGTGGTTCAAATCAAACCTTATGATAATCACGTATACAGTTTTACAATTTCCTAGTCTATGAACTAAAAATGCAAAGCAAAATAGGTAAAATTAGTTTTATTAATATAGTTAATTTGGGCTGGAGCGATAGCATAGTGGGTAGGGTGTTTGCCTTGCATGCAGCCGACCAGGCCAACCCGAGTTCGATTCCTCTGCCCCTCTCGGAGAGCCTGGCAAGCTACCAAGATTATCTCACCCTCACGGCAAAGCCTGGCAATCTACCCGTGACGTATTCAATATGCCAAACACAGTAACAACAAGTCTCATAATGTAACTGGGCCCGCTCGAGCAAATATAGTTAATTTAACCCATTTATCCAACACATCATTTTTCCTTGCTTCCTTGGAGATGGATATAAGGATTTAGTTTTATCTTTTCCCAGACAGCCATCTATTATTGATCTCAGCATCATTTATTTAAATAAATCTGTTGTAAGGGACCAAGGTACATGCCTTGTATGCATGTACCAATTTTGATTTGAACCCTGGCACCAAATATGGCCTTCTGAGCACCACCAGGATTGACTCCAGAACACAGAGCTAGGAATAAGTCCTGAGAATCAAAACCCCCCAAAATCTGTTGTGACATCAAGAATTTGAGATGCTCCTAATTTCTTTACTCCTTTGTCCTATTGGTTTCTTTGCTTTTCGTGTACTTTTTTTTCGTGGGCTGGAGCGATAGCACAGCAGGTAGGGTGTTTGCCTTGCACACGACCTCCATCCCTCTCGGAGAGCTCAGAAAGCTACCAAGAGTATCCCGCCCGCATGGCAGAGCCTGGCAAGCTCCCCGTGGCATATTTAATATACCAAAAAAAGTAATAACAAGTTTCACGATGGAGACATTACTGGTGCCCGCTCAAGCAAATCGATGAACAACGGGAGGACAATGCTTTAGTGCTACAGTTCTGGTTAAAGCTCACTTTTGTTTGCATGAAAATGCTGTTTCTTTCCAGTCTTTCCACAGCACGTGGCTTAGCTGGGTGTCCCCATTCCTTCCTTCCTTGCTGCTCAAAGGAAGTAGATAAACTTGCTTTATGACATTTGATCTTTGGGTCTAACTTCCCTCTACTTACCTACCGTCATGACTAGTTATCGTGAGTTTTATAAGATTTGGATTTTTCCAAAAGAAAAAGAACTTAGATTTGAAAAAAAAATCAGAATAAATTACAAGCTTCATTCTTTATTAAATAAGAGGCTATTTAAAGGTATTTTAAACCACTAGAGGGAGCCCATATTGTTCTGATTTCTGAATCCTGTCATGTTTAACATTTTTGTTTGCTTTGTTATATTTTGGGTCACACCCAGCTGTGCTCAGGACTTACTCCTGACTCTGGGCTCAGTGTTTACTCCTGGCGGGACTCAGGGGACCGTTTGTGGTGCTGCAGAAAGAACCTGGGTCTGCAGTGGCAAGGCAAATATTCTCTCCTATATTGTCTCTCCAGCCCTAGTGTTGAATGTCTTGATTTTGAGATATATATATATATATATATATATATATATATATATATATATAGCACAGCGGTAGGGTGTTTGCCTTGCACGCAGCCGACATGGCCGACCCGAGTTCGATTCCTCCGCCCCTCTCGGAGAGCCTGGCAAGCTCCCCGTGACGTATTTGGTAAGCCAAACACACTAACAACAAAGTCTTCAATGGAGACGTTACTGGGCTCGCTCGAGCAAATCGATGAACAATGGGAGAGCCTTTGAATTGAATTGAAAAATATAAAAGATACCTCCACCCCTTCAACCACTAATTTCTGTATGTATTGTATTAATGCTCTCCTTTATTTCACCTTTATGGGGAGAAGAACTGGAGAAATAGTACAGCAGGTAGAGCTGTACCTTGCATACCTTACATGCTGCTCCCCCAGGCACCCCAGGTGCCCAGCGGGAGTGATCCCTGAGGGCAGAGCCAGGAGTAAAATCTGAGCATCTTAAGGTGTGGATCCAAAACAAGCAAACAAAAGGTAGAGCACAAGTGGAGACCCTTATTTGCATTAGCTTTTCTGCTCCAGGGCCTGGAATACGGTGTGAGGTGAATTTGAGCATGGGGACCTTGTGAGAATTCCTTCGCCAGGATTTCTGACTTTCAGGGTCTTCTCCCTTTCCACATAATACTCATTGTTTTCTTCTGCTTCTTTTTCCACCAAATCCAAGGCAGATGTAGTTTCATTCTGCAGCATATCAGTCCAGTGTAGACAATTTCCCTGGGCTCTGGGAAAACTGGATTTACCGCCTGTTGCATAGATTCACTTCATCCAGGGCTCCGCACCTACCCACAGGGAACCTTATTACCATATCAGAACCGTACAAGGCTGAGGCTGAGGTCACACATGTGGTGAGTCTGCATCTAGCATGAGGCTAGGAATGCTGTTTATGTGTCTGTCAAAGTCACAGTGTACTGAAGCCCTTTCATAGAAATGGATTTGGGTATTATTAAGGTATTTATATTCACCCACTTTATAAGTTGCTCAAATTGTTTTTTTTTTGGGGGGGGGAGGGTCACACCTGGCGATGCACAGAGGTTACTCCTGGCTCTGCACTCAGGAGTTACTCCTGGCGGTGCTCAGGGGACCATATGGGATGCTGGGAATTGAACCCAGGTCAGCCACGTGCAAGGCAAACGCCCTACCTGCTGTCCGCTGTGCTATCTCTCCCGCCCTTCAAATTGTTTTAAGTTTTCCTCTACGTCCTATCTCAGAGTGTGACTAATTTCTGTACTGAAACATTCGAGTTGATTCGATTCTTCATATACTGATCTTCCCAATCCTCTCTCATAGGATGCTTCCCCTCACCCCCACCTTGCTTTCTCTTTTACCATTCTAGGCTGACTTAGTTCTAGGAAGTCATACTGATTTGGAAGCATCTCTAGCTTTTCTGAAGATTCATAGACTATGCAAACCCAACACAGTTTAGTCATTCAGTGATAAAGCTAAGATATTAAATGGAGTGATTTACTGTGTGTTTTTTCTGTGATGGTATTTGCTTATGAGTGTTGCATACCTAGGCACAATTTCCCTGAGGCATTTATCAAGGCTTAAATCACAAACCCTGCCTTCAGGTTAGTTATATTCAAGAATGGCTTTAGTATCAAAGTCTGTACAACAGTAGTTTAGGGTAAAGATTTAACAGATTATACCACCACATCTCATTGATTCTAAGGGTCTTTTTTCTTTCTTTCACATTTTAACACATCTGGAATTGGCAGCAGTTTTCAGGGATTGTCATCAGGGGATGCCATTGTCAGTACATGGGAAAATTATATTTTATTCCTGATTACTGGTTTGGCAATTGTCGCAGCCCCTGGTCTTAGCCAACAAGCTGTTAAAGAGGACTCTTCAAAATAAGGGAAAATTAGTTCAGGGCAGTACGAAAACCGGTACAACTTTTCTGATGGGACCAAGGAAGCAGCAGCATTGAGACTCCCAAGTGGGTGTCATCTTAGAAGGGCATCCTGGATACCTTCGTCAGGATACTTTGCCAAGAGGATAAACACTGTTTTACAAAGCAACTGCTATGCTCCCTATACTGTGGAAGAAATACAAGATTATGTTTCTGTATTGAAAAATTGAAGCGTTAGTTGACTAAGACAAAATTTTGTTAGAAGTGTTGGTCTCTGAATGTGAACAGTGGAGTGTGTTAGTGGGTATATTGTATGTACCTTTTTTTGTAGCTTAAGCTTAAAACTAAAATATGTCCAAAGGTTTTTTTTTTAAGAAAAAAAAAGCCCTTCTAATTAGAATTCTAGGTGATCTCTGATTTCACACCTTTCTTCCTTTCTAACAGTACTTATTTTGCACCACTGCTCATTCTGGCTTTTGTTTTGCAAATCCCTCTTCCTCCATTTAGCTCTCCTGAAGTTCCATGGTACCTTTTAAGACTAAGCTTTTCTTGTAAGTTGCTTCCCTGCCTGGAGCATTTCTTTCTATTCAGGTCCTTGAACGGAGGTATATAATTTGAATTACACTTCAATGCATATGGCTGTGGAAATGTTTCAAACTCACTTAATTTCTGGATTCCTTAGTTGTGAGATGTCTCAAGCCCTTTGTGAGAGGATAATCTCTCTGAGTTCCTATTTCTTGACCCATCTTTCTCTCATTTTTTCTTTTTTTTTAAATAAAAAAGGTAAAGGCCCTCCCGTTGATCATCGATTCGCTCGAGCGGGCCCAGTAACGTCTCCATTGGAGACTTTGTTGTTACTGTGTTTGGCATATCGAATACGTCACGGGGAGCTTGCCAGGCTCTGCCGTGCAGGCGAGATACTCTCGGTAGCTTGCTGGGCTCTCCGAGAGGGGCGGAGGAATCGAACTCAGGTCGGCCATGTTGGCTGCGAGCAAGGCAAACGCCCTACCGCTGTGCTATCGCTATCGAAAAAAAAAAATATATATATATATATATTTTAATATTTATTTTTTTCATTTTTGCTTTTTGGGTCACACCCAGCGATGCACAGGGTTTTACTCCTCTCTCTCTGCACTCAGGAATTACTCTCGGCGGTGGTTGGGGGACCATATGGGATCCTGGAAATTGAACCTGGGTTGGCCACATGCAAGGCAAATGCCCCGCCTGCTGTGCTATCACTCCAACCCCTCTCATTGTTTTGTGCTCACTTGATAAAAATAGGTGTTGTGTGGGAGTTGGTTGTGCCATAGGCAGAAACAGGAAGGTATCTCATAAGTAAATCAAGGGCACACCATTTAATTTCCCTTTGTTGAAGTGCCTCTCTGTGGGTTCTGAAACCAATTAAGGACCCCTTCCCTGTTGCATCTGTGATAGGATTTTACTTTCATCCCCAGTATTCATAAAGTCATTCAGGTCTGGAACTTACTGCAGTGCCCCTGACGATGCAACCTGAAGACTTGTATTGAATAGTTGTTTTGTGATGAAGAGCAACAGTCATGCCAGATAGCTTCTTCACATAACATCCACAATCTTCCTCTCCCCACTGCCCACAGCCCGGGAGTATTAGTTCGGATTCCACTGCACAGACGTGCTTTGCAATGCAGGGCGAGCACCCTCTGCTTCATGCTCTGGATAGTGTTACTTGAGCATGGAATTCTGTGCCACTTCAACCCATAAAAAACACTCATGGTATCATGGTATTACGGTCATCCTGTTGTTCATCAGTTTCCTTGAGCAGGCACCAGTAATGTCTACTTCGTCCTAGCCCTGAGATTTTAGAAAGTGCCATATTTAAGGCTCTTTCAGGGTCAGGAGAATGAGACCATCATTGTTATTGGTTTTTGGCATATTGAGTACGCCACGGGGATTTTCCCGACTCTGCCGTGCGGGCAGGATACTTTCGGTAGCCTGCTGGGTTCTCCAGAGTAAGAATTAGATAATAAGATGTCGTGCGGCCGCAAATGCTTCCGGGAGCTGGGTTTTATAGTCTCTGGGTCTTGGCTGTTGGTGGGATTACACGGCACAGGGAGCAGTTGGTGGGTGTGATGCCTACCTACTGGAAGATGGGGGATCTGGGTGGAAGAGACCCAGTCCCAATCCGAGCAGGCTTGGAGATCTCAGCCCCAGGACCTGCATGCCTGGGTTCCTCTGCCGGTTCTTTTATGCATGAGGGTTGTCCGAACGTGTGGAGAGTGGTCTCAGCATGACTGTGACTGGTTCCAGAGGCCTTCAGCTGCCGGGGCTCTGCTCGGGGTGGGGAGGGAAACTCAACCCACCCCCCTCCAAGGGGCCCCGGTGAGGACAGTGGAGTTTAATGATTTCATTCACAACTGAAAATGTATTCTGATAGAGACAAACTAGGCAAGCCATTCCACACTACTAGTGCCAAACATGGAAATGAAGCATCAGTTTTAAGATACGCACCATGAGTTTCACTTGAGTGCTCTTCTTATTTATATGAGTCTATGTTTTTCTTCTTTCTTTGACTATAACAAAGGCCATACCAAAAATGCTATATTTGGGGGTAAATTTTATGGTTTTCTTAATGAACTTGCTGCAGGAGCAACTCCCTTTGCGCCCTCACTCCCCCACCCCACCACACACGCACACACTCACACACACCTGTACAGCATAAACAGCAACAGGCAGTGGAGGTCTATGGGAGGACAGGAGCACCCGGAGGCAGTGGGGCCACCCTAACAGGGAGCCCCAGGAGTTAGAGTCTTTTTTTTCTCTTGAGTTTAAAATTTTTTTAATTTCTATTTTATTAAAATGCTATGAGTTACAAAGTTTTTTGGGCTTTTAGACAGAGTGTTCCCGTGCCAATCCCACCACTGGTGTCAACTCCCCTCTACCAGGGTTCCTGGGTTTTCTCCTATTATTTGTCCCTCCTGTCCCCAAGCCTGCTATCTTTTTAGGTTCCCTTGTAGTAGTTTGGGTCTCATGATTTCAGGGTTGTTCAAGTACAACGGTGGTTTGAGTATTTAGCTCTGTTATTCCTTAACACCATTGATATTTACCTGCCAGTCAGAGAGAGGCCCTTTTTCTCCACTGCTGAGACTAGGATTATCTGTGATCCAGTAAAACAGCAGAACTGGACCTTTTTTTGATTGCTGGTGATGTTTGATTCACTTGGCAGTCATTTAAGTTTTTGAAGTTGGAGGCTAATGTTGTCTTTTCCAAAGGAATATAGTAATAATCATGTTATTTTAAAATAAATCTTCTGGGAGTCAGAGCAACAGTACAGGAGGTAGGGCATTTGCCTTGCATGGGGCTGACCCAGATTCAATATCTGGCATCCCATATGATTCCCCTGATAATTGTCAGGAATATTCCTGAGTACAAAGCCAGGAGTAACGCCAGAACATCAGTGGGTATGATCCAGAAAAAATAAAATAAGTCATCTGTATTAAAAGTAAATAGGGCTCCACACCAGCAGTTCTGAGAAAGTTATTCAGGGTTAGGGATCAAACTCAGGGCCTTGCATACTTATACTAGTCATGTTATCTTACTGCTTATGCAGTCTCCTACCTTTAGGTTGTTTAGCTTTCCCAACAACCTAAAATACTACCTTTATCACGTTTTGAAATTCTCTATTTCAATGATCTTTCTCCTTTTGAGTCAATCCATATTATTTTGTTTATAATTATTATAGTAAGCTTCAGTACTTGGTAGGGAAATATTTTTTTATCAAAATACTTTTCCCATACAGTTTTTTCTAAAAATCTCTTCATAATTTTTATATATTTTCCATGTAAACCCAAGCATTCAGTTTTGTTTTAGTAGAATCCATTAGGTTCTAATGAAATATGTATTAAATTTATAATTGAATTTTGCAAAGTTTAGTAGTATAGTAAGTATATCCATTTAAATAGAATATGTTTAGAATCTCCATTCATTGATGTTTTATTATATATCCTTTAATAAAACATTTATTTTCTTCACTGAAGCTTTTCAGTTAACTTTCTTTTGTTTTCGAACCATACCCAGTGGTGCTCAGGGGATACTCCAAGCTCAGTGCTCAGTGGTTGGGATTGAATTTGGACTTCCTGCATGCATAGCTCTTGCTCAGTTCATTAGCTACCTCTCCAGCCTGCTCTTTTGTTTTTCTTTAGCAATTCATCTGTGTTAATTACTCTTGAGAATCATTTTCTAACTAGCTATGGTATAGACAAAAACTTTAAAAGATATGTCATGTTGAGTGAAGTCAGTCAGAAGGAGAGAGTCAGACACAGAATGATTTCTCTCTTCTGTGAGATATAAAGAAACAGGGAAAAACAAAAATCTGTAGAATCGAGTTTATCATGAGCAGGGTGGGGTTGGGGTGTATTGATAAGGTGGTGGAGGGAAACACATTCTGGTGGAGGGTGTGTCTATGCATGAAATTCTATCATTAATGGTATTGTTAATCTCAGTGCCTCTGATTTTATTTATTTATGTCATTTATTTTATTGTTTTACACAGTTACAGGACTGGAGCACTAGCATAGCGGGTAGGGCATTTGCCTTGCACGCAGTCGACCCAGGTTCGATTCCTCCATCCCTCTCGGAGAGCCAAGCTACCGAGAGTATCCCACCTGCACGGCAGAGCCTGGCAAGCTCCTCGTGGTGTATTCCATATGCCAAAAGCAGTAACAACAAGTCTCACAATGGAGACGTTAGTGGTGCCCACTTGAGCAAATCGATGAACACTGGAAGATAGTGCGGACAGTGCTACAGTGCTACACAGTTACAGAGTTGTTCATGATTGGGTTCCAGTCATATAATGTTCCAACACCTCTCTCTTCACCAGTATACATTTCCCACCACAAATGTCCCCAGTTTCCCTTCCGACTCTCTCCCTTCACCCCACCAAGCCTGCTTCTGTGGCAGGTACTTTTCTCTTCATTTGTTTTGGGCATTATGGTTTCCAAACACAGTGTTGCATACATAGGCACAATATTAAAAGTTAAACTTTTCCTCCTTTTAGCACTCAGTTCTTATCTAGAGTAATCTTTTCCAACTATCATTGTCATCGTGTTCCCTTCTCTGTCCAAATTGCCTTCCCCCACCCCCACCACTACCACACCACTGTGGCAAGCTTCCAACCACAGACTCGTCCTCCTGGCCCTTGTTTCTACTGTCCTCGGGTATTAATCTCATACTATTATATTTTTCTATCCCACTAATGAGTGCAATTATTCTGTCTGACCCTCTCCTTCTGAATATCTGACTCAGTCTGACACTCTCTATTTCCATCCATTTATAAGCAAATTTCATGTTTTCATTTTTCCAGGTGGCTGCGTGGTATTCTATTGTGTAGAGTTGCCATAGTTCCTTTACTTAGTCATCTGTTCTCAAGCACTCAGGTTGTTTCCAGATTCTGGCTGTTGTGAATAGTGCTGCGGTGAACATGGAAGTGCAAATGGCGTGATGTCTGCTGTATGTTTTTGGGCCCCCAGGTATATTCCCAGAAGTGGTATTGCTGGGTCATATGGAAGCTCAATTTCTAGTTTTTTTTTCCCCCTAGGAATATCCATATTGTTTTCCAAAAAAGGCTGTGCCAGTAGGCATTTTCACCAACAATGGATGAGAGTCCCTTTCTCCCTGCATCCTCTTGTTCTTTTTCGAAGTGTGCCAGTTTCTGTGTTGTGAGGTAATATCTTATTGTTGTTTTGATTTCATTTCCCTGATGATTAGTGATGTTGAACATTTTTTCGTGTGCCGTTTAGTCATTTGTATTTCTTGAGTTTCTATTAATTTCTTTTCCCCATTTTTTTTTGCTTTTTGGGTCACACCCAACAATGCTCAGGGGTTACTCCTGGCTTTGCACTCAGGAATTACTCCTGACGGTGCTTGGGGGACCATATAGGATGCCGGGGATTGAACCCGGGTCGGCCATGTGCAAGGCAAACGCCCCACCCGCTGTGCTATTGCTCGGGCCCCCTTTTCCCCATTTTTTGATGGAGTTGGCTGGTTTTTTCCTTGCAAAGTTCTGCCAGTGCCTTATATACCTTTGATATTAACCCCCTTATAAGATGGGAATTGGATAAATAATTTTTCCCTTCCTTGGGCTGTCTTTGTATCTTGGTCATCGTGTTTTTTGAGGTGCAGAAGCTTCTTTTTATGTAGTTCCATTTGTTTATCTTTGTTTCAACTTACTTTGAGATGTTTCACCTTTAGCTTCAGTGTCAAGGAGAATCCTGCCTATGTTTAACTCAGTGTACCTTATGAATTCAGGTTTGATTGAGGTTTTAATTCATGTTGAGGTTTTTTATTTTTTTTTGGTTTTTTTTTGTTTTTTGTTTTTTTTCTTTGTGGGTCACACCCAGCATTGCACAGGGGTTACTCCTGGCTCATGCACTCAGGAATTACTCCTGGCAGTGCTCTGGGAACCATATGGGATGCTGAGAATTGAATCCCGGTCGGCCGCATGCAAGGCAAATGCCCTACCTGCTCCAGTCTCCATGTTGAGGTTTTTAATCTTTTTATCTGACTTTTGGCATGGCATTAGATAGTGGTCTGAACTTACTGTTTTTTTTACATGTGGCTGTCCAGTCTTTTTTGTTAAGAGACTTTCCTGCTCCACTTTATATTTTTTTACTCCTTCATCAAAGATCAAATGATCATATAGTTGAGGTTGGTGTCAGGATAGTCAACTCTATTACATTGATCTGCAAGTCTGTCTTTATTCCAATACAATACTGTTTTAATTACTACCACCTTATAATACAGTTTGAAGTTGGGGAAGATTATGCCCCCCATTTTTACTTTTCCCAAGGATTGCTTTAGCTATTAGTGAGGGGTTGAATTTCATGAATGATCTATTTCTTGAAAAATGTCATGGTATCCTTTTAGAGACTATTAAATCTGTATAATACTTTTAAAAAGTATCCAACAGCTACGAAATTTTTTTCATTGGTTATAATTGCTTACTAACTGTTTATTTGGTTTATACTCATACCTGCAAATATAGATTATTTTCTCTGATAGTACTTCTATTGCTTATTTTATATTTTCTCTTATTACATTAGCTAGAGCCTCTAAAACGATGTTGAATGGTATGCATCCCTCTCTTATTCTTTTTTCCTGGCATTGTCAAGGATCAAATTCAGGGCCTCATAGATGCAAGGTATGGGCTACACCCCTAGGCTTTCCCCCCTCCCTCCAAAACACCTCTTCCCCTACCTCAGTTGTGACTTGAGTAATAAAATGGTTCTAGCATTTCACACTTTAATCGGTAGTTTATTGTCAGTTTGCAGTTCATGGTCTTGCTCTTTGTCTTTTTCTACTTCTATTTCAGGTCATTGCGTGGTTGCATGTTTTAATTAGTGGTGATACTTGTTTTACCCAATTTTTACCTTCTATATTTTATTAATATGGTGGAATTTATTTTTACTTTTTAGAAATGTAATAAATTACACTTGATAGCTTTCCTGATGGTGAGGCATCTCTGCGTTCCTGAAATAAACCATGCTTGGCATGTTACATTATTCTGCTAATTCACTGCAGAATTCTCTCTGCCAGTATGTATTGAGAACTTCTGCATTTATATTTGCAAGTAAAATTGGTCTTTATTTTTCTTCTGTAGCTTTTGGTATTAAGTATATTCTCACTTCTGAGAATGGATTTGGGCCTTTCCATCCTTTTTCACGGTCTAGACTGGTTTGAGTCCAGAGCAAATATCTGCTCACTGATAATGTTTACTTCCCAGTAAACATTAAGGGTGTGGGTTATACCAAGCATTTGGCATTTTCCAGTATGATTTTAAAGTATGATCTCACCGCTTTAAAGAGAGAGCTCTGAAATGCCTCCTTTTCTCCCTCCCAAACTGCTAGGATTTTGTTATTCTTTTCCTTTTTATTCTACCTGTGTTTACTTGAAAGGTTCCAGAGTGTCAGTAAATTTTTAGGCTAAAAGCTTTATTGGCATAGAAAAGAAAAAACAGACGGGATAGTCATCACACCCCGTGGAAGGCTTTTATTTCTGCATAGTGAGAGATGTGAGAAGGGGAAGGAATCTCGATTTAGCCAGGAAAGGAGGACAGGGCTGATGGTTGAAAGCTCTTGACTTCAGCCCCAATGCCCTGAAAATGGGTCACCCTGAACACACCTTCTCTGAACTGCATGTTGTTTTTCCCTCATCCATATGTCATGCTGGTAACAATTGCTCTGCAGAAGAGAAGACATAATACTCTAGGATTTGTAAATCTTTAAAACATCATGTTGATACAAAGGGTACTGTCAGCAGGATGGTGGCCACGGAAGTCGGAGGAATCCACCCCCCTCCCCATAAAAAAAAGCAAAGTGCTTGTCATGCAGTTATTCTTTTCAGATTACTAGTTATGATAGAATAGGTCTTCAGTGAATGATTTGAATCCGTAAATAGGTGTTGGTTCATTTATTATAAGATAATCTTTTTATCGTGACCAGTAATGAGGTGAGATAATCTAAAACAGGCTTTATATTTTATTAAGCAACCCGAGTTTTTAAAATGTTACTCTAGGCTAGAGAGATGGTACAGTGCATAGGGCACTTAGCCTGCATGCAGCTGACCCAGGTTTGATCCCTGATACCACATACTTTCTTCCGAGTCCTCCCAGAAGTGACCTTTGAGTACAGAACCAGAAGTAGGCCCTGAGGACCACCAGGTGTGACCCAAACACCAAGGGGGGAAAAATACTTTAATGAGGTAGGACAGGTAATACTTTATAGTATCATTAGCAATATTATGAAAATGAACAAAACATCAGCCTTCTTATGTTGGAGCATTGTGGAACTTCCTGCCTTTCTTTCTGGTCCTCATAGAAAACCTTTCTGTGCCCTCCACCTAGCCATCTGGAATCTGAGACACTTTGTTCCCAACCTTTTTATTTTGTTGTTATTAGTAAAACGTTTGTCTCGTACTAGAAAAGAAAAGAAAGCATAATTTTTTCTGTCCTGTATTTGCAATACCAACTAATTGAATCACTGCACGTTTTGAGCACCCCAAACAAAATGTAGCACTGCACTGTAGCACTGTCCTCCTGTTGTTCATCAATTTGCTCAAGCGGGCCCAGCAATGTCTCCACTGTGAGACTTGTTACTGTATTTGGCATATCGAATACATCACGGGGAGCTTGCCAGGCTTTGCTATGCGAGCGAGATACTCTCGGTAGTTTGCCAGGCTCTTGGAGTGGGGAGGAGGAATCGAACTCGGGTATTGAAGTTTATTCTGTTTATTTAATCAGCTTGTATGATCTCCATAACCTGAGTTAATATGAAAACTTGCTTCCTCCTCTTTGCTCCTTCTCATTTTGGAGTGTAGAATCAGTTCCTCTGGCTCACACCAGACCTACTCACAGCTGTGCCAGTATACTGCATGCCCATGAAGTCCAGCCGCCTGGTCTATCAGTCAGGTCCATGGAGGGAGGGTACAGCCCAACTCCATAATCAGCCCTGAATGGTACTGGTATGAGCAGGGAGAAGGGCTGGCACGACTGATTGTAAATCACTCATGTCTGTTGCACAGTTTGGAACCAAGCCAAGGATTGAGCGTGGTCCTAGGGTGCAGTCACATAGACTGTTATGGGGGAAATCTGGTCACAGAACTGGCACTTCTCTGCTGAGACAATGTTTCACGAGGCAAAATGAGGAAAAAACCTGCCACCCAAAGAAAAAGAAAAATATGTCAAGATTCCTCCAAGCCATAAAAACCATAAAAACAAGTTCCTAATCTTATTGAAGCAAACGTCTAGGGCCCAGAACCAGATCCTTTTCACTCCGGTTAGAGTCCCTAAGGAGATTAATCTTCCTGCCACACAACAAACAGGCGCAGGGAGGGGAAAGAATGACTTTTCAGGAAGAAGCAGCTGTCCTGCTGAGTTCCTGCTTGGTGGCCATTGGTGCTCATCACTCACCAGTGCCCAGAGCCCAGGAAGCGGGTAGCATAAAGCTATTTGTTCCTCGGAGAAGACCTAATTAAATAATTCTTAAACATGACCGGTAATCGAATCTGTTAAGAGACAAATTCAATAAGCGGCCTCTCTTTTTTAGCGTCCGTGTCCCACTTACCCGTGTCTGCCTGCCCATTACTAGCTTCTTCTGGGAACTGAAAACTGGAAACTCTCCTTGACTGCCTGGTGGGTGTTGTCCCATCCTGTTTCTTGCCCGGAGATGAGCACGGAAGCACCCAGCCTCGCTCCGCCCAGTGCATCCTAGCCTTGGAAAGGTTCCAAATGTCCACCAGGGGAAAGGCCTGTGCTGCTGTCCTGCAGGTAGCAGTCATAGTGTCAGATGCCTTCTTTGCTGCCATGTCGGCTGGCTGCTGAGTCAGGGAGGTGGATGGGTGTGGGAAGCCTCTCAGAAGAGAGAGAGTGGGGCTGAAGCGATAGTACAGTGAGTAGGGTGTTTGCCTTGCACACGACCGACCCGGGTTTGATTCCCAGCAACCCATATGGTCCCCCAAGCACTGCCAGGAGTAATTACTGAGTGCAGAGCCAGGAGTAACCCCTGTGCATCGCCGGGTGTGACCCAAAAAAGAAAAATAAAAGAAGAGAGAGAGTGGCCAGAGTAGGAGCTCGGAAAAAGGGGTCAGGGTCATAGTTTGTTGGCATGCTCAGCTGGGCATGTTGCTCTATGTTGTCTGGAAGGTTTGGGTACACAGTGAGAGAGAAGAGCTGATGATCCTGCCTTTAGTTACCGGGCCCTCCTTCAGGGCATGTGGCATAAACAAGCCCTTTCTTTGTTCAGGTGTGGCCAACCTGAGCTCCCTGGGCTCAAAGGCAAAAATAAATATCTGGCTTTGGCAAGCCATGCTTTTAAAAAAACTAGGCTCTACAATCTTTCTGCTTGTGGGTTTTATACCTGTCACTGTCACTGTCAGTGTCCTCCCGTTGTTCATCGATTTGCTCGAGCGGACCCAGTAACATTGTGGGACTTGTTGTTACTGTATTTGGCATATCAAATATGTCACAGGTAGCTTGCCAGGCTTTGCTGTGCAGGCAAGATACTCTCGGTAGCTTGCTGGGCTCTTCGAGAGGGGTGGAGGAATCGAACTCTGGTCGACCGGTCAGTCACGTTCAAGGCAACCGTCCTACCTGCTGTGCTATCGCTCCAACCCTATATATATATTTAAAAATAATGTATAGTCATCATTTTAAGCAGCCATAATTTTAAACTTTTTAAGAAGGGTGTGGCAGGTGACTGCACTTTTCTAGTTTCTTAGAGTCCGTGACTTTAGTATTTTATTCTTCTATTGGTTACCTCTGCGTTGCTCACTAACAGCTTTCCTGACTCACTGCTCTTGACGAGGAATGCCTTTTCACCCACATATGCTCTCTTCTTCCCTTCTTTCAGTGGGGTTTTTCATCATAACCTTTGGTTGTTAAGCTCTCATGAACGTAATATTAAGCAAATGCCATTTTCAGCTGAGCACACTATTGTGCCATGATGGGTCCTTTAAATATTGGACTAGTAAACACCTCATTATTTTGTTGTTGTTGTTATTTGCTGGTTTCTTGTGTACCCCTTACGATTCCTAAACTGTGTGTGCTGAAACGCATTCGATCACCTGCCAGTATTGCATTTTATTCTCAGTGGAGAGATCATTCCAAGGACCTGTGCTAATCCGGGCAAATCGGGTTCCATTCCTGGCAATCCTACGCTGTTCTGTCGTGTATGTCCCCCTTTCTGTCTCTTTGTTCGATTTGTTTACACCTATTTTGCGAGTTCCTTGGCTGTATTTTCTAATTCTTCTTCCTGTGTTGAGTACTCCAGAGCTCTTCTTTATTTTCGGAATGCTCACTCCCCCCTTGAGACATAGCGTCCATGTCGCTCTGCGCCGAGTGCCGAGTGCCATGCCTCTCACTGAGGTTTTCTTCTGTTTCTTGTTTTGTCCCTGTCTCCCGATCCTCGTTGTAAGATAATGGCCTTCTCATTGTGTTCCCTGGAGAGCATCAGTCTTTGCTTTCATGGGCCCTGGCTCTGAAGGCGAGGAGAGAGGGGAACCCTTCTGAGGTCTCTGAGCCCTGTATCCTGAGCTTTGCCAGACTGGGCCAGAAATGTGGGAAGAGAGGAGAGCAGAAATAAATTCATCTGTTTATTCCAGAAATATCTCAAAATTCAGCATTACATTTTAGCTATTTAGTAATTAACTTTTCTCCTACATTTTCTATTACATATGTATTAATTAGTAATGTCTGCAGCTGTGAACTTTTCCCCCTTTTTTTGGTTCCTCTCTCTCCTTTGCTCTCTCTCTCTCTCTTCCTCCCTTTCTCTCTCTCTCTCTCCCTCTCCCCTTCTCCCCTTCTCCCTCTTCCTCTCGTTCCTAATGTGCTAATCACATTGCACCAAGGGTCATTACTTCTCCAGCTCTTTTTTAATCACTGAGTCCTGTGAACTTGGTCATTTTTTTGCTACATTATTGAATTTCAGATCGGCCCACTTTTGAATTAATCATTACATCAATGTTTAATATTTTCCATTCCTACTTCTACTTACTTGAAAAAGAAAGTAGCAACATTGAAAATGTGAGAAGGAGAATTAGGTTAAGAAGCTTTTAGAGAATATCTGGAATAACAGGCACAGTCTGTCCTTATCCAGCCCCTTGTGATAAGATATTTAATACAGCTGAGTCTTAAATCTCTCTCTGAAGTGCTCCTGACAGCTGAAGTAAAAATGGGGAAAGGCATGTCTTGTGGCTAAACAAAAGACATCATGAAAATTCTTCCAAGATAAATTTTGGGAGGAATTGAACTCAGTGATGACTTTATCATATAGTTCTTTGAATTGGGAACCTTGATTTACATAATGATCAGTATCCCTGGGGATAGTTTTAGAAAACGTGTATAATATACCTTTCAGATACTTCAATATGGTTTTTTAACTGCCCTAAGGGGGGAGGTGCTTTCTGCTGGAGACTCTGGAATTATTACCCAGGCACTTTCTTCGCTTTCAGATGCTCAACTCTTAAAATAGACAAGATAATTTGGAAGTCTAATAACCTATTGGTCTTTTTTTTTTCAATTATTTTGTCTCACCAACTTTTGCCAGAAGTTAGATCACAGTTGATTTATTTTTGAGTTATTAGCCACCTATGCATATTGTCAATATTCAGTATTGTTTTAAATTAGGGGGGAAAATCATGCCAGGTTTGAACACTGTGTGTAAGGGATTGAAGTTAAACCTTTGTTCAATTATTCATGCCTGAAACCTTGTCCTCAAATGGAAGGCAAATCTGCATTACCTCAGAGCATCTTACCCACTTAGGGCCCCTGGGAAGCAGGAAACGACCCTCAGTTTTGTCTAACATTGAGTGGACATAGTTCTTACCTCAGAGGGGTGCTGCTGTTGGGAGCATGGAATGATCAGTGGTGTGGAAAGCATTTAGAGGTGGTTCTGGTGACTAGTAGCACCATCTCGAGGGCGTAAAAATCACAGCCACATCCCCAGAGATTGGGGGTGGTGGAATAGCCACAAGACATTCTCACCCTCCCCAACTGGTGTGCCTTTGCTGTGCAGGGTGACTTTCCCCTGCCTTGTGACACATGTTCGTTGCCTGCCCTGGAGGGACTTGGCCATGAGGGTCCTGCTGTGGGTTCTCCTCTACCTACCACTTGTGGAGTGGCCAGTCCACCCCAACAATCTGGACTCAGGAATCAAACTAGCCAACGGGGGAGACCAGTCATGGGGGGGGGTGGGCCAAGGGGGCAGGACTCAAATACTGTTTATGGGAGTTGCACATATTCCAGCTCTTTCATTCAAGCCACCCTCTTGCCTCTGACAGGCCCTCCCTTCTCTTGCCTGAGGGGAGCGCTGCTTGTAGCTCAAGTCCCCGTGTAGGTGTAGACTCTGGACTCTTCTGCCCACTCCTCTTCTCTCTCTTCCTTTTGGGCCACAACCAGCGGTGCTCAGAACTTGCTCCTGCCTCAGTGCTCAGAGATCACTCCTGGTGAGGCTCAAGGACCAGATATGGTGCCAGGGATTGAGTCCAGGCTGGATGCATACAAGGCAAATACCTACCTGCGGTGCTCGTTCGCAGCATCTTCTCAGCATCTTCAGCAACTCCTCCCTCCAGGGCTCTCTGGGCTGTTCTCAGCAGGCGGCAGCTTCCTTGACAGCACTTGCACACTGACTCACCTACTAGCTGGACCTCTCACAGCAATGGCTGTGTCACCCCTCTCTGCTCTCAGCTCTCTTAAATAACCTCTCTCTGTCTCTCTGTTTCTCTCTCTGTGTCTCTCTGTTTCTCTCTCTCTCTCTCTCTCTCTCTCTTTCTCTCTCTCTCTCTCTCATGGTCCTCCACCCTTCTCATGACAGCATCCCTTAACTGAGTCCCTTCAAGCTTGCCTCTCTCTCCTGATAGATAGGGGAACTAAACCAGCACAATCCTAAGGCCTCTCTATAACCCAGATGCAAACAAGTTCCCAAGGTTCTGCTGTATTCTGGGTCCTGATTCAAAGTCCTATTGTTTGCCTAAGTCAAGGACTTAGTCTTGTCCTGGGCTTCCAAGACATGTTGTCAGGCACGTAGCCAAACAAGACTTAAGGAGGGAGACACTAAAACCACCTTCATTTTACCCACATGATATACTTCCTGTCCTAAGACCCTGCTTGGTCCAAATAGGGATGCTATGTTAACCTGTGTGCTTCTGCTCACATATCACCTGAGTTTAACAGTGGAGGGACAACATTCACCCAAGATGCAATTTGTCACTAGACTGTTTCTTCCTCTTGCAGTGCAATTGCATATCCCTAGATCTGGGAAGCAGTTCAGCCTTAAGCTGATGTTGTAATTGTTCCATGGGATTCACAAATAGCTTTTCTCTGATGCTGTGTTGATTTAAATAGCTTAAATCTGAAACTGTTGGTTTTTCTGAGCTATTTTCTTTAGGAAGGTCATATTTTACTTTGTTTTCTATCTCTACCCCACCCCCGGACACAACTTAACATATGACAGTGGCTCAGTCAGGTTCTGTTGAATATAAAATTCATCAGTTAATTCCATATTCAGAAATGTAAAGGAAAAGGCATCTTATTTTTGCAGTATATTTGGGTACCTCTGGTTGAATTCAGTTCATATGCTCTGAGTGCAGTTCTTATGCTAACTTCCTTAATGGTTTTATGCTCTTTCTTCTCATAACCATATAATATTCCAATCCTAATTTGAGGGCTAATGAACACCATTTACTATTTCTACACCAGTATAAATGTAGCAGGGCTTACCCATAGGGAAAGTGATGAAGGATGGAGGCAGGAGTTAGGTCAGAAATGAATGGAAGATCTATTTTTCATTGTACTCTTTTCCCCCTTTTAAGCATATATAGACTTTTGCAAGTAGAAACAATCTGACACAAGCTAAGAGAAAAAAAAGTACTATTTATTGTGCTCAACTTGAGGAAAATATATTTATCCTGCTAATAAGCTAAAGAGTTGGGCAATAATCAACTTCCAGGGCATTCCTTGTAGCTCTGGAAACTGAAAACTTTTTTAAGCAGGTGGGGCCTCCCAAGTGATGCTAAGGGAGCCTGGGTACCACTCATGGAATTTTGTTTTGTTTTTGTTTTGGGAGGCTACACCTGGAAGTGCTCAAGGCTTATGCCAGGCTCCATGCCCAGGGATCACTCTTGGCTGTGCTTAGAGAGCCATATGCAGTGCCAGGCCTCAAACTGGAGTTAGCTGCATGTAAGGAAGCACTAACCCCTGTACAGTTGTTCCAGCCCTCCTGGTGACCTGGAGCAGGTAGTTGAGTAGTAGGGCCTGAGGAGACGAGAGCTGATCCCTCTCCTCAAGGTGTGGGCCCCCAGAATCATCTCGGTAGTGCTGGGGCCTCCAGAGGGATGCCCTGCTCGGGTGAAAATAGTTTCAAGGAGGCTTATTATAGATTGTTTTATAAATTGATAATTATTATAGCATAAGTGAGCTTTTGACTTTTCTCCTGGGTAAGATAGATTCAAACCTTCTGCACACTCTGGAGATCTGCCTCTGTTAAACAGATCAGGGAGATGCAGATTCACCGTGTTTTATTTCTTCATCCCAAACTCAATACTCTGGTCACCATTGAGTTGGAGCTAGGCATTTTAATAGCATTAATCTTAGTTTATCTCATGAGTTTATTGTGTTTTAGTACTGCTTGCTCATATGAAGTTCCACAGAGTGCTCTAATTCATGGTTCCCTGGGAAGAATAATGAAGGGAAGCAAAATACAAAAGAAAAAGGAAAGAAAGGGGACACTTCATCAGTCCAGAAGGAGGGGGGCTATTTGGGAAGTGATTCTCCCTGCACCTGTCAAGCATTCCTGAATTTTCCCTGAATATAAAGGAAGGACAGATCTATGTTAGGTGAACACAAAGGACCAAGAACTGACCTCCTAATAAGTGAAGCAACATGATGCATATTGATCCCGTGTCATGAGTTACATTTAAACTTCTAGCAGCCACTTCAAAACTTGCTAAGTAGAGAAAATAGAGATCGCTTCTACCCCAGGGTACAATAGTGGGCTAGCCATTTGGTAGTGGTACGGGTGGGGGTGGGGTTGTTAAAGTTAATTTATACGCTAATAAAATATTCTTTAGATTATGCAGGGAATTTAAATTCAGTAAAGTTAAAGATATAAATATAAACTTTTAAAACCATTAAAGTATTAGAATGAATTTAGAATGAATTATAGGTGAATATTTACCTGATGTTTGGATGAGAGAGACCTTTTACTGTAAAAAATGATACCAAAGGAAGAAACTATAAAAGATGGGCTCTTCATGGTGATGTTGATGGACAGTCAAAGACAAAAAAGAAATGATATATCTAGTGTTAGTTAGATAATAATTACATATTATCCCCTTATCGCTGGAGCGATAGCACAGCGGGTAGGGCATTCGCCTTACAAGCGGCCAACATGGCCGACCCGAGTTCGATTCCTCCGCCCCTCTCGGAGAGCCCGGCAAGCTACCGAGAGTATTCGATATGCCAGACACAGTAACAACAAAGTCTCCAATGGAGACGTTACTGGGCCCGCTCGAGCAAATCGACGATCAACGGGAGGGCCTTTACCTTTACCTTTTACCTATAATGGCATACCTTAACACTATAATATAAAACTGAATACAGAAATCTTTATTATTTTAAATTAAAAAAATTTTTTGAAATAAATAGATTTTATTTGGAGGGTTTTTAAGATGTGGAGGAAGAGGGAGTGAGAGAGAGAGAGAGAGAGAGAGAGAGAAATGCACTCAAGAGAAAACGTGGGCTTCTCCAAGGGTGGAGAGAGCCCCAAGACACATTCCAACATTAGACATGAAAGCATGAAAGTACACATCTCAAGAGGGGAGATGCGGGTGACACATGTGCTCAGCCACGTGGGCGCAAGCAGCACATGGGTTCAGACAGCATATGAGCCTGAATTTTTAAAAATTTTTAATGTAAACAAAAACTACAACTGTTGGTATGTAATTCTAGTGTTGTAATTGATTAGATAGCAAAGCTCCAATATTAAAACCAGTAAGTTCAAAAACAATTTAATGTGAAAATTATTATATTTCATCATAGGATTGCTAAGTCGTAGTCTAAGGTTTTACTAAGCTTTTTATTGCTAGTTGAGCCTTCTATGTTATTATTTTTGTTTGTTCAGTTTAGTTGGTTTCTATGTTACTTTCCTATCTAATTTGGTGTGCTCCTACTGGAATTTCAGTATTGAGGAACCTGGAGATGTTGTTCAGTCCAGAAATTTCAGGATCTGTAGTTTGGAGCAATGAGGTGACATGGTGGCTGCAGTGGAAGGTGGGTATCCTGCAGAGGCTTCCAGAAGTAGAGGGGTCGAGGGGGTAGAGGCTGTGTGCCCCCACTCCAAGAAGACCCCAGAGTTCTCACTCTACTCACCGGTTACCTGAAATTTTTCAATTTGGTGTCTCTGCATCAGGTATTGGTGAAGCAATAGCATTGAGCCCAGGGTGTGGCTGCAACGATGGGGGGTGGGGGGGGGTAGATGCAGCTGCCAGAACTTCTGCAGGGGGGTACTCGGCCTTGCCCCACTCCCGAGGGCACCCCAGAGTTTTCAGCAGCGAGAACCCCTGTGCCCATGAATTTTAGCTGCTTGGCTTGCATCTCCCCAAAGAAGAAATCTTCATTATTGAAAAAAATAGCCACAATTTAAGTCTAAGTGAAAAAGTTACATGTATATTTACATCTCTGCATTTCTAGAAGAAAAGACCTAGACGAGCTTCACTGGATGGGGCCCACAAAATTAAAAACAAACGAAAAAAAGAAAATAAAAGGCCTAGTTGTTTATAATCTAAATACTAACTGCAAAAGTCTCTATCAGACTATGGAGATTTGTGTAATTTCTTTCCTTGATTCTTCTTATTTTTCTTATGTTGGTTATATATGTATATATATACATACACATAAAATCACTATATATGTATATTTGCATAATGCCAATCAGATTGGCACCTTCATGCCTGTCTAGTGGGAGTCAGTTGCAGAGACTGAGACAACATAAGGAGACAAACACACATGGACTGTCAAGCTTTAGGTCTCCTGGGCAGCTGTCATTAAGCTCACAGGCTGGACATTTATTCAATACAATGTTGCTCCCCCACTCCCATTGGCCTCCCAACAGGTGAGCCATTGTTTTAAGTAGACAGAAACATTAAGGACAGTTAGTAAGAACACCTACTTTCAGTAGGTAAAAAGCAAAGGCTGGGATATTTTACATGGCCAATCAGACGACACCCTTAAAATACAGAGTAAAGAGGCCAGAGCTGGAGTACTAGGGCTCTTGCCTTGTACCCAGCCAACCCACGTTCATTCCTCGACACCTTCATATGGTCCCTGGAGCCTGCCAGGAGTGATCCCAGAGTGCAGAGTCAGAAGTAAGCCCTGAGCACTGCCAGGTGTGCTACTTCATGTGGCCCAAAAACTCCCCAGAAATAACTAAAGTCCTGACAGTTTCCTATGCTACTTTTGTCTGTTCTGTCCCTACATCTGAAAGACCCTGTCACGGTCCTCACGGTTCATCAATTTGCTCGAGCGGGCCAGTAATGTCTCCATCATGAGACTTGCTGTTACTGTGTTTGGCATATTGAATATGTCACGGATAGCTTGCCAGGCTTTGCAGTGTGGATGAGAAACTCTCTGTAGCATGCTGGGCTCTCCGAGAGGGGCGGAGGAATCGAACTCTGGTTGGCCTTGTTGGCTGCGTGCAAGGCAAACGCCCTACCCGCAGTGCTATCGCTCCAGCCCTAAAAAAACCCTAAGCAATCTTATTCTTATGCTTGCCTGGTGCATATTTTCAGATCTTTGCCATCTATTGTATTCTTTTCTGTAATTCCATCATTTCCTGGGTACATATTTGCAAATCCTTTGCTTTCTAAGATCTAAACTATTTAACCTAGAAACATATCCCACCCAAAAGTTTTTTGTTAGGGGGATAAACTCCCACATATAGACATAAGAATATGTTTAAGTTATCAAGTCAGTATAAAACCTAAAGACAAAAAAATTCTTCAAAATAATTGGTAATAAAATTGGGCAAAAACTGAAATTTGAATTTCACATTTAACTCCTAGATTCGCACTCTCCTGCATGCTCTCTCTCTCACTTTCTCTCTCTCTCTCTCTCTCTCTCTCTCTCTCTCTCTCTCTCTCATTTTGTTTTTGGGCCACACCCAGCAGTGCTCAGGACTTACTCCTGTGTCTACCTTCAGGGATCACTTGTGGTAGGATTTTGGGGGACCATATGTGGTACCTCAGATCTAACAATAAAACTAGAGTTGGTTGGTTGCAAGCAGGTGCCATAGTTATTTGCTCTACTATCTCATTGACCTTACAGAGATCTCAGAGATTTTTGTGATCAACTGGTTTTAACTGTGATAACAGATTTTATTATATGGTAATTTGATCT
The DNA here is from genome assembly GCF_029834395.1 of Sorex fumeus. Taxonomy (NCBI): domain Eukaryota; kingdom Metazoa; phylum Chordata; class Mammalia; order Eulipotyphla; family Soricidae; genus Sorex; species Sorex fumeus. Next base: position 45,359,701 of record NW_026606129.1, on the reverse strand, counting down.
ATCATATTCATAAATGTAAATTTCTTTATACATGAAAGCCAGTGTTGTGTATATTGCTTCTAAAATAACTCAAAGATTTTATTTTAAACTGGTATATATTTTAATAGAATCTTGGTTTATATGCATAGTCATTCTTTTTAACAAGTCTGTTTTGTTCAGTTTCTCCAAATGAGTGGCAAAGAGCTGTTTTAACATACAAATAATTATGGAAAACTAAAATTAGTGAATATGTTTTGTAATGAGCTTTGGTTTAGCAAGTTTAAATGTTTATAAGTCAAAAAGTAACCAAGGAATGACAGTTTTAGCTCATTGTCTCCCAAGGTACTTTCCACAGCCAAAAAGAAAAACTCATTTCCAGATAAATGTTGCTTCTCCTGTTTGGAATCTTGCAGTGGTCTATTGAAAAACATTTTGGTATTGGATACTCAATGTCTGATAGATTTCTTTTATCCTACCAGCTTTCTCTTGTGAACCTTTGCATTGATGATCACCTAATTTGAAAAATTAGGGAATAAATTAGAAAAAGAGCTCTCATTTTCTCTGCACTCAGACTCCCCTGCCCATTAACCCTCAGCATCCTCTGAGCTGTTACCGTCCCCTAAAGGCTTGTCTTTTCCAGTATACCTTATAAGTATAATCATAGCGCATAAAGCCTCAAGAAAATGCAGTTAAGACCTATTTATTACACTTATTAATAGTCTTTTGTGTGTTTCTGAGCAATATGTTATTGCGTGGCTGTAACACATTTTGCTTAATTAATTTATTTGGACTTCAAGTGGTGCTCAGAAGGCCTGGGAGCTCCACCAGCAATTTTTAGTCAACCAAGACTGGCTGTTAAGTGCAGAGGCCTAAATATGAGTTATTGCTCAGACCCTCTGGTGCTGGGACATGCAGGCCACCCTCATGGTGCAAGGGGCTTCCAGGTCTGTGTCTGGCAATGTTTGGGGAACCCTGTGGTGCAAAGGATTGAATTTGGTTTGGGATCATGCTAGGCATGAACCTTAACAGCTGGACTATCTTTCCAGACCCTCTCCCACTTTTTAAAAATCTGTTCTCGAGAAGAGGGGTGTTTTGATTGTTTATAGGTTTTGCATTTTCAAATAGAGCTGCTAAAAATTTTGCTCACAGTGTTATGTGTGGGTAGAGACTTTTGTTTCACTTGGGTAAGTACCTAGGGTTGGGATTGCTATGTAATATGGTCAAGGAAAATTTACCATTGTCAGAAACTGCCAATTATTTTCCACAGTGGCCATGACATTTTACATTCCTATTAGGAATATATGAGTTCCAGTTGCTCCACAACCTTGCCAGCACTTGATGCTTTCTGATTTTTAGCCATTCTCAGAAGTCTGTTGTGTTATCTGCTTTTGCACTTCTCTAATGAGTAATGCGAAGGCAAGTATTTTTTTTCCAGGTGTTTATTTGAAAGTATATATTTCCTTTGATGACACAATGTTAATATTATTTTTGAAACATCTAGATCACTTTTCTTGTAAACCATCTCACAGTCTACAGTCTCAGGGGCCACTCCTGGAGGTGCTCAGGGGACCATAAGCTGTATTTTGAATTGAACTGAGGTTGACTGAATGCAAGGAAAGTGCCTTATCCCCTAGACTTGATTTCTAGTCACAGATCTTCTCATAACAAGCAAGACTAGTAGAGAAGTGGAAAATTGAGTGGACTAGTGGAAAATATCCTATGCCGGGCTCCAAGAGCCCCTGAGTCTACAGAGACGTTGGTCAGAGTTGATTTTTTCCCCTCCAACTAATTGTTCTAATGTTAACTATTAACATTGTTAATAGTTAAAACATTTTTTTGTGGTTGGTTTTGTGTGTGTGCGTGTGTGTGTGTATGTGTGTGTCTGTTTATGTAAGACAAGTACCATACCCACTGTACTATCACTCTGGCCCAGTTAAGTCAGTTTTAAGTAATTTATCTTCACTTTGTGAGATTTTATTTAAAAATGAAGGAGTGCTCAAGGAGTATGTCACATATAGAAATGCCTTCAGTAAAACTGGTTGTTATAGGGTAAATTCTAATACCTCTAAGATTCACCTGCAGACTCTGAAAAGGCACTCTTTCTGAGAATAGATATAGCAATATTCTGTTTCCTAAACTTAAAAATTTTAAACTTTGTACCTTCAAATTATGGGACTTTTCATAGGGAAAAAGGACATTATTAGTAGTTTATTTCTTTTCCATTTCTTTTTAAATTGGGCATACTTTACTGTTAGTTAAACCTGGAATTTAATGTTTGATGTTACTTTAAATAGGTTTCCAACAGAGAGAAAGTGTTTTGTGAATATTTTCTGGGCCATCACAGCAGTGTTATGTAATAGAGGAAATCATTATATCATCCTTCTAAAAATACTTTAATGGAAAATCATTTTGCAAAAATATTTATTATCTGTTTAAAGATATAATATTAAAGCTCTTTGATCTTGATTTACAATGTAATTTTTAATTAAAATTTATTTTTAGAATATTAATAGTTTTACAGAAAACTATGTGGAAAATACAATGTTACCCTATACACTCAACTCCCCCAAACATTTTTCTTATTAACATCTTAAATTTGCAAACATGCTTGTTATAATTGATGAATTTATAATCATACATTATTATTATTTAAGGTCCATATTTATATTATATGTTATATTATGCGTTTTATATTATGCATTCTGTGACATATGACAAATAGCAATTTGTCATATATATATTCACCATTTTATATATGAATTAGTTTTCTGATCCTCAGAAGTTTCCAGTGCTTCACATATCCATCCCTTCCTCTTCTTCCCTTGGTCACCACACATTTCTCTCCTGTCTCTATATTTTGACCTTTTCTGTATGTTTCATAATTGGAACCAGATACTATGTGGGCCTTAAGGCTTTAGGGTTCCTCTTAAGATTTCTATTAAGTCAGTGCTCACCTAATGTAATAGCTCACTGAATACTAGTTTAGATATATACTGTAGTTACTATCTCATCATCTACAGAAGGACCTCTCTTGGTTACTCCCAATTTTGAGTAATAATGAACAATGCTGCTATAAATTGCTATAAGTGCAATTTTAAAATAGAGTGATAATAGTTGATACTTTTCTTATGGAAAGCCTATTGATATTCAATAGAAATAGCGCAACCACAGTTGATTGAAGAATGTTTCCACTTGGCACTGGTCATCACAGAAATAGGCAGTCAAGTTCCTTGTCTTAAGAAGCTTGCAGCCTCTCTAGGAAAGAATTGCATTATGTAAGGAAATATGTGTCTAAGATTTTAAATGTGGACCCTATGAGAATTGGTAACTACTTTAGTAATTAGAAAATTAATTGCTGGACATGGAAGCATGCTTATGGAACAGTTGGAGCCCCAAGTCAGTGGTTTCCTTAGGAGAAAAAGCCTTTCACTGCAACAAATGCTCTGTGACCACCCTTTTTCCCCCCTCTTACTTATAGTAGTGTCATTTCTAAAGATGGTACTTTCAGAAACTCTCAAAGCTTTCACTCCTATCAGGATCAGTAATAAAACAAAGATCTCAACAAGACCTGAAATGTCTTAAGAGAGAGAGAGTAGTCTTTTGCAAACCACAACAACCAAAAGGAGAGAGAGAACAGAGGGGAATGCCCTGCCACAGAGGCAGGGTGGGATGGGGGGATGGAAGGTGGGAGAGATACTAGGATCCGTGGTGGTGGGAAATGGGCACTGGTGAAGGGATGGGTATTTGATCATTGTATAATTGAAACCCAAGCACAAAATTTGTGAGTCTACAACTGTACCTCATGGTGTTTCACTAATAAAATTTTTTTAATTTAATTAAAAATAACATAACTATAAGAGAGAGAGAGAAAGAGAGAGAGAGAGAGAGAGAGAGAGAGAGAGAAGTAAAAGATCCTGTCTGGGACCTGTGCTCTCAAGTCTACTGATTTGTTAACTGAATAGAAGACGAAATCAGTAGCACTGTAGCACTGTCCTCTCATTGTTCATTGATTTGCTTGAGCGGGCACCAATGACGTCTCCATTGTGAGACTTGTTACTGTTTTTGGCATATGGAGTACATGATGGGGAGCTTGCCAGGCTCTGCTGTGGGGGTGGGATACTCTGGGTAGCTTGCCGGGCTCTCTGAGAGAGGCAGAAGAATTGAACCCGGGTTGGCTGCATGCAAGGCAAATGCCCTACCCGCCTTTCCTACTGATTCTTATGAAATCAATAGGAACCTAAAAGAATTGGCAGGTGGGTCAATCATGGAAAGAAGCTGCTTGACCAAAACCCAGCAGTTTCACACCAGCACCACCACTACAGTCTGAGCTACTTCAGTCCTGGATGCATGAATTACAGCAGTGGACACATGGGTGCTTTGGGAGCTTTGAAAGGCTTGATTATTTATATTTAAAGTTCCTGTGAGGACTGGAACAGAAAGATCACTCTTCAGTTCAGCCCTCCACAGGGGTTGAGCTGCACCTTCATGCCAGTTGCTCTGTGGCAGTCCTTTGACTAGAGATGACTACCGCCTCATGTGCTCTGCCATTCTAACCCCTCTCTGACTCCTGCAAGGAGCTTTCCATTTGTACACGGCATCTCTTAGTACAGGAAAGTCTTTGCATGGCTTCCTCCATCCTTACAGTATTTCCCAGTGACTTGTGTGCCTGCACTGTGACCATAACAACTATGGGCATGACCGAGCAATGTATAGAAAAGACCAGTGTGTGAAATCCATTAGAAATATCTGCCCATCCCAGCATGGTGCCCAGAGTGGCTTTTTAAACAGTGACATAATGATGTATTACATAATGCATTCGAGAAGGCACTGGTGACAATTGTTAAGGCATCGAAGCCAAAGCAGGAAAGCAGCTCAGTTTGCTATAAGGTAAACAGCTCTGTGGATTAAAAGGCTTATAATTAAAATTTAAAACATCCCCCAAAATGCTTGCTTTACTCTTCCTCGGGCTACTCAGATGAGTATTTTAGGCTCTCTGCTAAGAGGCCCATCACTGTGGTGAAAGTCCGGGAAAGTAGCAATATTTTCCCATGTAGTTTTGTAGTAACAGATTGTGAGGAAAGATAAATTCCTCTTGATCTTTTTTTAATTATCTTTACAGTTTGGTTAATGTGTATCTGATACTGTTACAGATAAAATTAGGGAAGATAAGGCTTCATTGCTTCATTTTGCTCTGCAGTATTTCTGATCAGTTTTACTGAGGTGCAACAAAACACACCCATTCAAAATGTTCATTTTGATTGGATCTTGACAATTCTGTTCAGCCACATAAGTGCCACTTTTATGAGTTTAAAGTGATTATTTTACTACAAAAATTTCTCTCCCATCTGGAGCACATCTCTCCCACTCCTCATCAAAGTATCACTGGAATATTTTCTATCACTATTAGTTATAATTTGTTGTTTATAATTGATTTCAATGGGAAAACACTCTAAATACTCTGTTGGGCTTCTTTGGGGGGATTTAAGAGGAATCGGGCTTTACTTTTTATCAAACATAATGCTTTAGAGAGATATACAGATTATTGCCTTTAGTGTCATTCTTTATATTGCTGAGTAGTATTACATTCACCTATAGATGATATTTGATGGCTTCCATATTATGAGTGAAGCGAAGATGAACATTCTCATTCAGGCATTTTCATTTCTCTTGGGTGACTTTCTCAGAGTGAGATAGTTGAGTTTTATAAGCCTATATTTAATTGTATGAAAAAATATCAGACTGTTTTTCCAAACTGGTTTTTAACATGTCCTTCCCACATACTTCCACCAGCAGTGGTTGAGAGTTTGATTGCTCCAAATCCTTACCAGTTTTTTGTTTAAGTTTTAGGTTTCTCTCTTTGTTTTATTCACTCTAACAGGTGTGCAGTGAGAATTCATTTCCCTGTGCAACTGGAAATGTCGATCATCTTTTAGTGTGATAAATTAGCATTGTACGTATATCCTTTTGTCATCAGTCTGTTCAGATATTGTGCTCATTTTTTATTGCATCTGTTTTTATTGCATATCATTGCATTTAATTATTGGGTTTTTATATATTATGTACACAACAATAAAGTCTGATGTCAGATACATACACTACAGGTATTTTTCCATCCATGATCCCCTTTTCATGTCTATAATGCTATTTTTAAGAGAAGTGTAGTATTTGGTAAAATAAAGTTTCTATTTTGTGTTTATATGTTTTGTATAAAAATGTTTCGTTACCCATTGTCCTAAAGATTTTCTTCTGTTTTCTTTTATGAATGTTATGGTTTAGCCTTTGATTGTAGTTCTACAATACATTTCAAGTTAATTTTTGTGTATACTGTGAGATAAAGATTGAGGTTCTTTTACCCCTGTGGATCTTCCATTGTTTTATAACCATTTGTTGGGAGATGCTTCCTACCTGTTGAGTTTGTTAGCCCTTTAATGTGTAACTCAATTTTAAGGATTATGTGTTCTCTTTATGTTTCTAGATCCTTATATTTTGGAATTAGCTTAAATCTAAAGGGAGAATTTTACTTTGCATTTCCTCCTTACGATGTCTTCATTTGCTGTTAACAGGAGTTCATTATTCAACAGAGAATCATTTTCTCAGATAAAATACTTTCTATGGAGAAATTTTTCTATATTTTCTGTGGAGAAACATTTTCAGAGTATTCTTACCATCAGTAAAAGGAGGACGTGGAAGAGTTTATGGAGCAAACTAAAATAAATCAGCTTAAATTAAAGAATTCAGGGCTGCATTGCCTTGTGCTAAAAACATTCTTTCAAGGAGATGGAAAGTGCCCGTGCTAGACCTCTTAAGAGAGGTTCTTGCTAAGTGCTGTCCAGGTCTTGTTGAGCATTGTCTTCATTGAAGGGGTCCCTTGCCAAGGCTTTTAGGATCAGTATTTCTAACAGGTCTTTGGGCTTATTATATTTCCACTTTATAAGTAGCAGTGATCACTTATTGCATGTGCAGTGTTAGCTCCCGTTTTATAGGCAATAAACAAGGAACAAATGGAGGGCTCCTCACCTTTCTTCTAGGGTTTGTTAATCCGTGGTCTGTGGCTAGAAGCGTAATGTCACTGAAAGGAAGATACTGAATCTAGAGTGATTGTTTCCAGATTCCCACAAACACCCCCAAAGGAGTGGGAATGAGGAGACTTGAGTCTTGGTTGACCAGACCACGAGTCCCTTAGGCCCTCGATATACCACAGGAGAGCTTTCCCTGTGGCATTAGCAGCCATGTGGCTGCTCTCAGAACACAGAGTTAATTTGATTTCCACCTGGTGCTGATCTCCTTCTGGTACTTGATTATATTTTAGCATTCAATTTGTAGTTTAGAGATGGAAAACAAAAAGCTTGTTATAAATCCTGTACTGAAGATCTTTCTCTCTCTCTCTCTCTCTCTCTCTCTCTCTCTCTGTATAGATATATATCTCCTGAATTAAAATGAGTTTTTGATGTCTCTGGTTAGCAGTCTTCTAAGAGATCTTTCATGTTTTCTGTTTTAATCACTATGTAAAGTTCCATTCTGTTGGAGTCTTTTTTTTAAAATCTACTCTCCTTTTGCATTGTCTTTTGAAGTATGATCAAAGCTTTGCTCTTCATTAGAATCAGTATTAGTTAATTTAGCTTTTAGCCATCATTATTCTAGTACTATCTATAAATTGAGATAATGATCATAACAAAATATGTTAAGTTTACAGAATGATGATGTGCTCTCTATATGTTGTCATGCTACATTATAGATGTTTCTGAATCAAACCAGTTCTGAAAGCCCCAGTTCTGAAAGTATGAAAAGTCCATACTTACTGTGTTTTATTTGTAGAACATTTTCTTCTGTTCCCTTTCCCCTATGACTACAACCACCCTACCTCAGACACAGAATACTCAGTTAATCCTACTCCATGATTCGTGATACAACCATCTTTGCTTGCATTACATTTATCCCCTGTTTTGTGGCACTCCTTCAGCACAGGCATCCATTCTGCTATTACTTAGTTTATATCTTCCTTCATATTAAATCTGTTTATATTGTGTCATTTTGTACGTGTTTACATTTATGTGCATGGATATTGGGAGCCAAATGTCTTAATTATCTTTCACTCAGTGTATGTTTTTACTGTGCTCTTGAATATATAAATCAAGTTCCTTACTTCATACTGCTGTGTACGTTTACATCTTCTGAATTTACCAAACCTTTCTTACTCATCTATTTCTTTACCAGCTAGTGAGGACTACTCAGGCTGACCTCAACCCTTTGCTTCTAGAGCCCGTGCTACATAAGGACACAAGCCTGAAGTTCCCCCCCAATGTATGTGTGCTCCTATGGAAGCACACGTGGGGAAAATGCTCAGGCTTAGCAGATATTTAGAACCTTGAGGGAAAAAGTGCCTCCATGTATCACAGAAGTTTCGGAGGCCTAAATCAGACACATTTTTGGTATCAACGATGACACTCAGAAGTGCAATTGGGATTACTGCTCATTCTAAACTGCTCTGTCTGAAGATTCTATTTTTGTGGCGTCCTTTCCCTTTTCTCCAAATGACTCTGCAGGTGTTGGAGACTGTTGCTTCTCGTTCAGCGCCAGGTTCCCGGGGAGTGATCTGAGGAGTGGGCCAAAGTAGCTTATCTGTTTCTATTTAAAGAAATGAATGACTTCACCCTGCTGCAGGTACTGAAATGTGTGTGTTGTCCAAATGTTAAATATTCCCCTGACTTATCCTCATCTCCATGTGTCAGAAACTAGGATGAATCCAACTCTGCTTCTGTTGCACTTAGAGGAAGGTCTCCTATTTTTTTTCCACCTCTGACTCCTTTTCACCCAAGAAATGTTTACACTTCCCCATGTATGTAGTATCTAAGTGAGATATCCAATAGAACATTTACTATTAACAAGGTATAATAAAATTATTTCAAAACAACTTTTTGAAAAGTAATGTGACCTTATATGGGACTGAGACCTGTAGCAAAGAATCACATACCACAAGCACATGAGGCAGTTCATATAAGGAACAGACCATTAAATATATTTAAGTAAATGTATAATGTATCAGAGAATGGCATCACTTATGGAAGCATACAGGTGGATCTGAAATGTTTGGGTGGAGTCTATAATTTAGATGGCCTGAAATCATGGGGTCAACCTAAGTGCTCATTGGTGGGTGCTTGGATAAAGAAACTGTGATATACAATTTGAGGGAATGACATAAGATTAAGTCAAAAATGGATGGAACTTGGAGTGATTGTGCTAAAGAAATTAAGTAGGGCAGTGGGAGACAATTATCAGATGGTCTTGCTCATATGTGGAATATGAATCACAAAACTAACTCCTCTACTTCGTGCAAACTGCAGTGACTTCTTGGGGTGGGGGCGAGGACGTGGCAAGAATGAACAGAGGAGTCTTCGTGGTGGTAGGCTGGATGGCACAGCATCCTTGGAGGGAGGAATGGTGGCAGGTATATAGAGAGGTATAAAGCTAACCCAGTAAATTCCATCATATTGTAAATCAATGATATGGCAATGGAAAATTTTTATTTAGGTAAATCAGAAGAGGGCTTATCAAGGAGATTTTCTGTTTGCTTGGTTTTTTTTTCTCATACTCTGTTTCTTCTATATCTTTTTTTGTCTTTTCTCCCCAAGGTCTAGAGCCAAAATCTGATGTCAAAAAAGAAAAAAAATGTTTAGAATCAGTATTTGGTTGTGTTTGGAAGTGGCACTAGTACAGCTTAGAGAGTAAGGAAAAGACCAAGCCTGTAGCACCCAGGCCCTCTAGGAAAGACCCTTACTTCAGCTGGTGAAGGGAGAAGAGAACCTGTCAGATCTGTTAAATACACCTTCTCACAGGGATGAGCAGTGCCAGCACCATAGGTTGTCATCCTGTCCACTGACCAACTTAGAGTGCACAGATCACCTCACTCACAGGCCACATGTCCTGTGGCCCAGACTCAAGGCCCTGGCTGGCTGTCATTCTCTGCAGACCCCTTTCCACGTGCTGTGTTGCACATCACTGTCCATCCTGCTCCCTCAGCGACCTGCTTTCTCGTCTTTCTCCTTCTTTAACCTCTCTGCCCCCTGAACTCAGCCCCTTGGATCTGCACCTATCACCCCCTTGCTGTGATAGGGGGTATGATACACAGGCATACCCCTGACCTTGTCATTGTTGGATAGCCATGTGACCGGTCCCAGTTTCAGTTGCTAATCACTGGCCTCAGATGCCCCTTCATTCTGCTTGGAAGTCAGGCTCATGTTCTTGGCACAGACTTTCCTCGGCTGTCCTCCCTCAGTCTCCCATCTGGTCCTCTCCCTCCTTTCCTCCTGACTGGTAGCCTTGCTTCCCACCTCACTGGAACAATGGAAGCATCAAAATGAAAACTCCCCGCAGCCTTGCTGTGTGTGTTTGACCTTCTTGCCCATTACTGAAGCACCCGTGCCTATGCCCCGCTGGGGACACCCCGACCCTCATGGGCTAGATTCTCGTCTCTCACGTCTCAGGCAGGGCCCTCCCCTGACATACACCCATGCACGCCCTGTTTCCTCTTTGTGGGCTCATTTCCACAGGCACACAAACATGTCATTATTTCTTCCACGTTGACCTTATGTCTCTATCCAGTTAGCCTTGACCTGACTTCTCTTTAAACAAGTATTTTAGGAAAATTCGTCCATGCTCCCTGTTTCCACTTTCTCTTTAAATTTTTCTTGAACAACCACTCTACCAAAATGTCATCTTGACCGGCACATCTTACTCCCCTTGATAGAAGTCGGGTACACAGCAGAACGGTCCAAGGATGAAGCCTGGGCTGATGATCAGAGGGAGAGAGTGGGTCAGAAATACAGCAGCCCCCTGCACCTGCACACAGTGTTTACTTGTCTTTGGATCCTTCTCCCTTTGATCTGTGTTTGTCCCCCAGACTTCATCTGCACTGGCTTTAGTTGTCTTCGTGTTAGTATTTCCAAAGATAAGCACTCAATTGTGCCTAAGCTTACTCTTTTCGGAAGACTTTCACATCTTATTTGGTAAATCCACCATTCGACTGGCTTGGTCTTGAAACCTTTAAGTGCCCCAGTGCCTCACTTCCTCTTGCCCCTGTCTGTGCAATTTCATTTGGTTCTGCTTCAGAATCCAAGCACTTCTCATCATCCCCACTGCCATCCTCTGGGAATAGACCACCGCCATTTTCCTGTTCAATTATTGAGTGATCTCTTGACTGACCAGCCTGCCTCTGCCCCACCCCCACCCCAGGACCCTTTGTCCAGTTTTACTTGACACAGATCTCACAGTAATTCTATTAATAGACTCAACCAGATCATGTTACTCTTTGGCTCAGAAGTCTCCAACTGGTTTCCATCTCATTCATAGTGAATGGCAGTGACTTACTTTGTCAGTAGAGATGTGGCAATACACATACCTTTTCTGCTTTTATCTTCAATTCTACATTTCATTCACCTTAGGACTTATTGGCCTTCTTCCTCCAAGCTGCTCGAATTGGCAATAAGGCTACCATCCTAGGGGTTGACCTTTGCTTCCCCCTCCCTTGAAAATGCTCTCACTCAGGTGCCAGAGTGCCCAGCTTGTTCACCTTCTTCTTGTCTTTCCTTGAGACTCATCTTTTTGGTGAGGCCTCTCTTGATTGGCCTCCCTAACTATATACGTTTGCTTCTCCCAAACACTCCGTAACCTCCTCTTTGTACGTGATACTTATTCTCTGATACATTTGATATAAATTACTTATTTATTGTTTTTCTACCTCCTCCATGAAGCTAAACTCCAACTGAATTTTAATTCAGCTCCAATTCTGCAACACCTCCTAGAGGAATTATAAAAATTGATAGCCAGGATGTAGAGACTATGAAGTGGGACGGCTACTATGTAGTACTGTCCTCCTGTTGTTCATCAATTTGCTTGAGCAGGCCCTGTAACATCTTCATTTTTTTGAGACTTGTTGTTACTGTGTTTGGTATATTGAATACATCACGGGTAGCTTGCCAGGCTTTGCCGTGTGGGCGAGATACTCTCGGTAGCTTGCGAGGCTCTCCGAGAGGGGCAGAGGAATTGAACCTGGCTCGGCCAGGCTGGCTGCACGCAAGGCAAACGCCCTACCGCTGTGCTATTGCTCCAGCCCGTGTAGTACTATTCCTCAAAATATTATATAGTTGCTAATTGATCCAGCATTTCTACTCTCTTAGAGAAATTGAAACATATGTTTATATGTAAATCTGTACATAACACACAAAAAAATGTGGGAGGTGTGCTCCAGGATTCTTTATACATATTCATAAGAGCAGTATTCACAATAACTTTAAAATGAAAACAATCTCCAAGGTTTCATTGGCTGATGGATAAATAAAATGTTGTTTACCATATAATCAAACATTCCTAGACAGTCAGAGGGACCCATATTGCCAGTTTCTATTTACAGAACTGATCAGAATAGGCAAATCTATAGATGCAGAATATAGACTAGTGATTGCTTTGGCATAGGTGAGATCAGCTGTTGGTAAGTAATGGCTAAGTGGATGGGGAGGGGGGGTGGGGAGATAATAGGAAATGTCCCAACACTGTGGTGATGGTTGCATAACTCAAGGATTATATACTAAAAGCCATTGAACTATACTCTATCAACGGCAAAATCAGATATATCAGTAAGGCAGGGTTTATTTTTAGATTTTTATTAGTGAAACACCATGAGGTACCATGAGGTATAAAAGATTTACAAATTTTTTGCTTGGGTTTCAGTTATACAATGATCAAATACCCATCCCTCCATCAGTGCCCATTTTCTGCCACCACTGATCCCAGTATCCCTCCCGCCCCCCACCCCCCTCATTCCACCCTGCCTCTGTGGCAGGGCATTCCAGTAAGGCAGTTTTTAAAGGGGGTAAACTCAAGTATAAGCCCAGAGTAAAGTTAGAATTGTAGCCTTTTTTGTTAGCTATAAATCTTTGTTAGTAACAAACTTGACAGTGGATTTGACTTCAGAGTGGTACACTAATTCACAAATGGAATGAACACTTGAGACATTACTAAATTGTCGAAGTGCCTTAAACAGTTGGCAGTAGAGAAGCACCAAAGATAAGCAGTTATGTTCACTTGTGCTGCCTCTGCAGCTGAAAGTTGTGACTTTGTAATTCCTGTTCCCTGTATCCCTCCTGGATAACCATGGAGTCTCCCAGACTCATTGCTGAAGTGGATAGTGGTTATTTGAATGTGTAAAATCTGGCATACTTGTTTAAAATTCATCTTTACGACTTCGTAGTCTCATTTGAAGTGTCTATAAACTCCTTACCTGCGTGGCCAGGTCCTTGCGCGTGAGAGTTTTTGCATTTGTATTGTAACTTCTCCCAGCTCTGTGTCTCCCCGTTCTTCATTCCTACCCGCCAATTCCAGGCAAACCTTAGGAAAGGTTATCAGTAAGATATATCAGGAAAGGTGCTTTAGGATGAGAACACACAATTCAGAGGTGCTCTCTGAGTACACAGAGGGCCTGAGTTTGGTCCCCTATGGCACACATCCACATATTTCCCATCACTGCTTCCAGCTCCAGCAGGCATGAGCAGCACCACTTGGCTGGCCTGAGCACTGCTCTGTCAGGCTTACACTGCCAGGCCAGGAGTGGCTCGGGCCCCCCCCCCCCCCGCACCCCTCCCCCCGGCACTGCTGGGGAGCCCCTCCCTCCTGGAAAACAAAGAGGGTTCAAAACTCTCAGTGATTAACTGATTGCTGTCATAGACCAGTAGGGGCTGAGCAGGGTAACACTGAGACAGAGACTTGGGTGCAGAACTTTTATTAGAGAAGCTCTTGAGAGTCAAAGCACTTGAACAAATGGGGGAAGAAGCAGGAACAAGCCAAAATCCAGCAGCTTGCGATGCTTCTCTGAGAGCTTCAGCAAGTACGGTCCTGGAACTCCTGTCCTCTGGCTGCCACAGAGCTGTCCCCAGAGGAGGCAGGTGGCCCAGCTTTCAGTCTCCACCCTTCATAAACTTGCTTCTGGGGTTGGGAATGGGGGTGTTCACAGTCAGCCTGACTCCGCTGAGTGTCCAGCAGCTGGGGGAGTCAAGTCAGTCATTTCATCCTGGAGGGCCCAGGGGGGCGGGTCCCCAGCCATCTCACCTTTCCCTTAAGCTGGGAGCTGTTCAGCCCACATTTACCTCCTCAAGCAATTATTTCTATAAGAATGGTCCTAGAGGGGTGGAGCAATAGCAGAACAGGTAGGGCATTTGCCTTGCACACCACCAACCTAGGTTCGATTCCCAGCATCCCATATGATTCCCCAAGTACCGCCAGGAGTAATTCCTGAGAGCATGAGCCAGGAGTAACCCCTGTGCAACACCGGGTGTGACCCAAAAAGCAAAAATAAATAAATAAAAATGGACCTAGAGACCATAATGCAGAGCAATTATGACATTTAAACTTCACATCTAGGCTCCAGAAATACTTTGAAAATAAGGAAATTTTCTTTCTACAAGGATCCCCACTACCCTGATGCAGGGTTTTCACTATCATTATTATATTATGAAGCTTAAGCAATAGTAAAAGATGCCTGCCCTGGAGGAACTTAAGGACCAAAGAGCAGTTTGTTCAGAACTCTGGCACTGTTTCTGATCCAGCCCACTAGTGCCTGCAAGATGTTGGGAGGAGCCACCTCATAACCTTTTGGTTCATTCTGGTCATTGGGCACCATGTTTCATAGCGGTCAGTGCTCAAGTGTCCCCTGTGTAATAACCACCCCACTCACTGGCCGTGCTCATGCAGGCTTCCTCACTACAATGCTCCCTGTTTCCTAGAAGCCCATAGCTTTTTTGGGGAGAGTGATGGCTTTTGTTTTTCCCTCAAAGAGATGGGAAGTCTAGAGGGGCCTGGGTAGGAAGGGCTTTCTGACTGAGGCAGTGAGGATTGGAATCAGGTTTCAGAATTTCCCTGGGAAGTTAGCCATTGTTACAGAGTAAGTTCTGGAGTATCCACAAGGCCCACTCTTATTCCTGTAAGACTCTGGAGGAGATTCTCCTGTCATTCGCATTATGAGTCCATAGGATTCTTAAAGCGACGTCCTTTTAGTGGGGAAGACTGAAGTCTCTAGGGGTTTCTCTCTCATGCTAGTCAAACTCAGCCACTCAGTTCCTCGGAATCACCACTCTCTTAGCCCGGACAGCCTAGGGCTCCAGTCTCCTCTTCTGTTCCCAGCTGGTAGCTCTTGGTTGCTCTAGGAGCTCTCACTGCAGAGCTGAGAGGGTGGTCGGGGCTATCTGCAGGCCCTGTTTGGACAGGCCTTGGAGGGGGAGAATGTCACTTTTCCGTGTGCCCAGCTGCCTCATGCATCGACAAACAGGGTAGCTCTCTAAGCACTCGGCGAGCTGGAGCTGAGACCAGAAGTATTCATAAAGTCCTTAAGATTTTATTTTGTTTTATATAAATTTGTCAGTTACAGAAATAGTACCTTAAAGCATATGTTCAGTAGTAAATACACTAACTCTTGCTTCAGGGAAACATACGAAGCAGAAGGTTTCAATAACTAGGCAAACTAATTATTTGCTCAATGACAGCAGCAATGAGCTGTCCTCAGTGAAGTGAGCAAAAATCTCGCGTTGTCCACCTCCCGCTCCGGCTCCAGTCTTTTCCAGGCTCTTCTTTTCTGTGGCTTATTTAAATAATATGCGGATCAGTTTATGATCTTCCTGTTGTCTATCACCCGATAAATCAGCTAGTGCAGCTGCTATAGTTTAGTGTTTGAGGTGTAACACCTGTTATTTCCGGGCCCAAGTTCTCCATTAGAAGCACACTTTGGGGAGTAAAAATTCTCTTGTAATGCCATACCAGGTAATACTGTGGCCCTTGGAAGAACATTTACGTTTTCACGTGACCAGCATTAATTGGATTAGAATGAAAATTCACAACAAGAAAAAGTTGGAAGAGGGGCTTGCTTTCTCTTCATTTCTGAATGGAAACTATCTGATTTGGGGGGATTTCCACTGAAGGACAATAACATTCTTTGCAGTAATTTCTTCTCCAAAGGATATCTGGGAAGTTAGAGTTGCTACCACTTAAGTCTAGACACCCAGACTGGGGTTCACTGTGGTTGGAAAGCCCAACTGGTTAAAACAGTAATAGTCATTGCAGAAATCAGTGTTCCTGTATCTTGAATGTACACCATGTGAATTTCAAGGGGTGATGGTGGATATGTCATGGGAGAGAAGAGAGACTCAAATGGTTTGCAGTGTCCTGCTGCAGGAGGTGTTGCCCTGAGACTGGCTAGGGTCCCACGCCTGTGCACTCCCATACCCTCCATTCCATTACAGAGCATCTTTATTGCTGCTGCTAATATTGCTACAGCCAGGTTTCACACACAGTTGGTGATGGTACTGACATATCATGTGGTTGTGATATTCACTGGGGTCACTCATTTCTCTTGGTGCTCACACATGTGCTTTCTGGGGAGCGTCACAGACCTGGCATAGGGCTCAGACACTTTCATTTGTGATGCGTGCCATGAGTCTCCTGCTAGAATTGCAATTCTCTCTCTCTCTCTCTCTCTCTCTCTCTCTCTCTCTCTCTCTCTCTCTCTCACACACACACACACACACACACACACACACACACACACACATATACCTGATAGGGTATAGATCACACACTTTATTGTGGTGCCAAGGGTTCCAACCAGCCAGGACCATAGCTGCTACATGGTGGCAGGGGGAAACGAATCAGGGATCCAGTTTGAAGCCTCACATTTTCAAGCAAGGTGTTTTAACCCCTGAGTCAGCCATAGGCCTTTGCTCTAGCATTTTTATCACTATCACTGTCATCCCATTGTTCATCGATTTCCTCGAGTAGGCACTAATAATGTCTCCATTTGTCCTAGCCCTGAGATTTTTAGCCAGTGTCACATTGGAGGCTCTTTCAAGGGGAATGACCCATCATTGTTACTCAGTTTTGGTGTATCGAATATGCCACGGGGAGCATTTTTATAAGACTTATTAATTAGTGGAATGCCTCAAGCAGACACCAGTAACGTCTCCTTCGTCCTAGCCCTGAGATTCTAAAAAGTGCCACATTCAAGGCTCTTTCAGGGTGGCGCGGGGGGTGAAGGGGTAGTTGGTGGGTGTGACCCTGTCTACTGGAAAATGGAGGATCTGTGTGGAGGATGCTCAGCCCCGATCCGAACAGGCTTGGAGATCTCAGCCCAGGACCCGCATGCCTTTGTTCCTCTGCCGGTACCTTCATGTGTGTGGAGAATGGTCTCAGCAAGGTTGTGGCTGGTTCTGGAGGTCTTTGGCTGCTGGGGCTCTGCTCAGGGCGGGGAGGGAAACTCAACCCACCTCCCTCCAAGGGGCCCTGGTAAGGACAGCCAGGCGTGGGGGCAGGAGACTCTGCACTGTTCTCTTCCGGGAGCTGGGTTTTATAGTCTCTCAATTTTGGCTGTTTATGGGATTCCACGACGGGGGGGGGGGGGGGGGGGGGGCGGGGGGGGCAGTTGGTGGGTGTGACCGCCGCCTATGGAAGATGGAGGATCTGGGTGGAGGATGCTCAGCCTCTATCCAAGCAGGCTTGGTGAATTCCATCAACTTTTGTTTATCTGGGAAGGTTGTTATTTCTCCTTTTTTTAGGTTTACCTTTTCTGGATATAATTATCTTGGTTGGAAAGTTTTTTATTTCAGCACTTTGAATGACATTTCAGTTCCTTCTGATTTGTTTTAATTATGCTAATATCTTTTTGACAATCTCACAGGAGCCCCCTTATATGTGATATGATAGATTCCTCCTATTGATCTTAAGATTTCTCTTTTGATAGTTCAGTTACAGTGTGTCTTGGCGTAGGCCCTTTTTGCTTCATCTTAGTTTGGTACCCACTCATCAAATTTTCAAATATTAGTTCTTCATGTAAGTGCTTGACCAATTTCTCTTTCTTTGTATTCCTCCTGAGATCCCCATAATTTATGTATTGATCACTTTGTTGTGCTAAAGTTCCTTTATCTTTATTTTCTTTTTTTTTTATTCCTATTCTGACTCAATCATTTAAAATTATTTACTTTTGAGTTTGCAGATTCTTCTGTTTGATCAAGTGTTGTTGAGTTTAATAACATTTTCAATTCTGGTGTTATATTCTTTCCTAATTGCAGGTACAGAATGTCTGTGTATTTACTTGTTTTTAGTTTCTCTTTATTGACATTTTACCCATCTCTCATTTTCCTGATTTCAGTTACTAATCTATTTGTATTCTCTTATAGTTCAATGGTAAAAGGTAAAGGTAAAGGCCCTCCCGTTGATCGTCGATTTGCTCGAGCGGGCCCAGTAACGTCTCCATTGGAGACTTTGTTGTTACTGTGTCTGGCATATCGAATACTCTCGGCAGCTTGCCGGTCTCTCCGAGAGGGGCGGAGGAATCGAACTCGGGTCAGCCATGTTGGCCGCTTGTAAGGCGAACGCCCTACCCGCTGTGCTATTGCTCCAGTCAATGAATGTCTTTAAAAATTATTATTTTGAATTTTTCTTTATCTAATTTATAGATTAAATTTTAAATTAAATCTGTTTTCTCAGGGTCAGTTTTTTTGTAATTAATTTGATTCCTTTGAATGTCATATTTTCATGTTGCTTTTATTCACCCTTGTTTGTTTGCTGGGAACTGAGCATTTAAAATAAAAAGTCTTTATAAACTAGCTTTGTTTAGGGGAAGAGTGCCATCAGTCAGCCCAGCTAGAAATTCTGAGGATGTCTTAAACCTTTTCTGGGTATCTTCTCTGATCTTGTGCATGTAACTTCCCAAATAGGGAGGTCTTGTGGTTTCTTTTTCAGCGTTTTTACAATCTCTTGCACCTCTCACTGTCAGACTACTGTGTTCTAAACTGTTTTATTAGTGTGTGTGTGTGTGTGTGTGTGTGTGTGTGTGTGTTTGGAGGCCAAACCTGGCAGTGCTCAAGGGCTTTGCAATCAAGAATTATTCCTGATTGACTCAGGTGACCTGAGGGGATGCAGGGGATTGAACCTGGGTCAGACATGTGCAGAACAATGCCTTGCCCACTGTATTATCTCTCCAGCCCAGGTTCTGAAATGCTTTAACAGACCTCCACACTGTCTTTTGTTCTCAGTGACCTGCATGCTTAGTATGCTGGATCTTCTCTGGAGCTCATCACCCCCACACTAAAACACAGAACAATCATCCCACTCTTCTCTTTTCTCCCTAGGAAGACACCCTGAGTTAGACATTGTCTCACTGATAGCCAACTTGGACAAGGGCTATCAAAGGTGAAACGCAGTTACTTTTCTTATCCCTTCCAGTGTAGCTATTCTTGACTTTGTGCTTGCCCAGTATACTTGGATTTCTTGCTTTTAGAATTCTCACGAAGGGGTTTTGTTTGGTTTTTGCTTTGTTTTAGCTATCTTGATATGTCACTGACTCTTCTGGGAACAGGGTTTGGTCTTTCTCTTCTATCATCTAGCTGACGTTATTCTGGTCTCTGAGTTGGAGCCTAGCATGACTTTGGCCTATCTTTTTTCTTGACCTGCCAACCCTGCATAAGGGGCATTCCCAGCACATTATTCTTTATTTTAAAGGCAGGTCTCTGGGGTTTAGTGCAAGAGAAGACTCTGTAGCCTTTTTCTTATAAGGTGGTATAAGACAAAGCTCCTCATGGCCCAGACTTTCCTAAAGTGAGTTCCTTAGTGCAGGAACTGTGGTAAGGACCCACTGGCCTGGCTGTTCCCTTTTTTCAGGTAAAGTCTTGCATAAACCCATCTCTGAGCTCTGTGAGGGGTTGTTGTTACAGGAAACTTAAATTGCACTTTGTTCTCCATTAGCCCTGTTTTTAGGTGTTCTCACAGGTTTTTTTTTTTTTGGTTTGTTTGTTTTCCATTTTATTCTTTATAGAAGATAATCTCCATTATTTCAGTAATATTTCAGGGGACCTTGTGGCAGCAGAAGTAAATGTGTGTGCTTTGTCTACCATATTTTTTGTTGTTATTTGTTTTGTTCGGGGATCATATCTGGTGTTGGTGCTCAGGAAATCCTCCCAACTTGGTGCTCAGGGCCTCTCCCAGTGGGGATTGAAACCAGGTCCTCTGCATGCAGAGCATGTGCTTTAACCACCGAGCTATCTCTCCAGTCCTTGGCTTACCATCTTAAAATGAAACTTCCCTGAAGTATTTTTTTTCTTAAAACCTAATTCTTTTTTTTAAGAGCCCAGTTCCATACTATTCTTTTTCAAGCTCATCTTCATTAATCATTTCTTATTAATTTTCACTTGGCAGGTAATTTGTCTGGTAATCAGCAGAAGATGCTTTTTTTTGAGGGGGGGAAGGAGTTTCTTTTATTCACTGGTGGCTGGGCTCTGAATGGAAGGAAGTAACGTGGCAGACATAGCACTGTAGAAATCAAATGAGCTGTTCAGAATTCCAAGAACCCAGTGGCAATTTGCATTTTCTATTTCAGAAGAGACAGGGTTGGGGACACACGGCGACAAACACAGCTGCTCCTGTCGATCATGCCACGAGTCTCCTCGTTTTTGTAAAATAAAACGTTCCCCCCTCGCTGTCTGTGCACCTGGCACAGGTCTCCCAGGAGCTTGACAGGCCTGCAGTGACCAGAGGTTTGCGGCCTGCTTGCAGCAGAATCGACTGTCCCTTCTGGCTGGCTCTGGCAGACACTCAGCCTCCAAGAGCTGGAGTGCTGTTCTCGTTTCCTTCCCTGCTCAAGACACCCTATAATCACTATAAAGTGTCACGGGTAATCAACTCCTTTGTATTTATTGGTTTTAAAATTCTGCCCGTCGCCCTGCCCACACCCCCACCATTCTTTTTCTCCTTCACGTTGTTGAGAACATAGTTTTTTTGTGAGTTACTTTTAAAGAAGATGGTTCCTTGGTGAAGAAACACCCCCACGGCCCAGGAAATAGCTTCTCTTTCAGAGACAGCTCTGTGGAACGCCAACCCAGCCATTCATTCGGGGGTACTTTTTTTTTCTTCACATCTGAGCAGACTCCTTTCAGTGTAGGTTTTCTTTTATATACTAAAACAAGTAGAACAGGGAAAGTGCTCTTTACAGCCCCACCCTCCCCTCAGTTCTCAGCATAAAGCAGTTCCCCTGCTTTGAAGCAGATTTGCAGAACAAATAAATAGGAGTTTAAAAAATTGATCTTTTGAAATGCGGTGCTGTCAGTATTATCGAGGCTCCCAGGCTTGACCACAGAAACCTCTTCAATGTTTTGTGATGCCCAGTTTAAATTCTGCCTGCTAAATACAAGAAACCAGAGAGAAGAGGCGGGGAAGGGGGGTCTTTTGTTCCCCTTCCTTGCTGTTTTGACAGTGTGGGCTCTTTTCTGCTTTGTATCACCTCCATTCTTGAAGCTAGTGCCCTCCTGGTGAAGCCACCCTGTGACTGTCCTGCCCATCCTGGGCCAGACTCTTGGGCTCACTGGGCTTGGTAGGGGGTGACACACTCTAGATGAGGTGCTTCTTGCAACCTTACAATGACCACTATGTGGTGCTAGAGCCATAATACAGCAGGTAGGGCATTTGCCTTGTGCATGACTGACCTGGGTTTGATTCTCAGCATCCCATATGGTCCCCCAAACACCTCCAGGAGTAATTCCTGAGTACAAAGTCAGGAGTAACCCCGGTGCATCGCTGGGTGTAATGCAAAAGAAAGAAAACAGAAAACAAAGACCACTATGAAAATGCCAGCCTGTTTTCTTCTAATCTAGCTAATAATATCGGTGTTTTAGTTCTTTTTCTTAAGGTACATTTTTTTGGCAAGTGGGAATTAAGAGGATTCGTTCTGAGAAAACGGTACTCAATATAGATCTGTAAAATGAGGTCTGTGAAAAAATGGTGGGGGGGGGGGCGACTGTAACTCCCATTACCCTTCATCATTTCAAGTATTGTATTGCCTATTCTGAAAAATAGATTGCTTTGAAAAGTCTCTGCAGTCTCAAGTCAGTGCCCAGTGCTTTGACTGTCCAGGTCAGCCCTCCTTCCTTGAAGTGCAGGAGTCAGACCTGGTATCTGTGGTCCAGCACCTGCCCTGCACCTGCCCTGGCCCTGCCTGGTAGAGCTTCTCCTTCCAGCACTTTTGCCTTTTACCCATCTCTCCATTCCTTCTTCAAAGCATTCCAGCAGGTTTGAGACATATCACCTCCAAAGCGCAAAGCAGCTCACCTCATCATCTCTTCCTTCTCCTTCCCACTCTCACTTGCTGACCCTACCTTGCCCATTCCTTTCTAAGTCCCTTCACATCCCACCAGGGACTTGAACCCAGGTTCAAGTTGACTCCACATCGGGCAGGGTCTGAGTGATCAACCCCAGTTCTTCACGTTCATCACGTTCATGACCTTCCAACACACATCCCAGCTGGCTTCCCTCCCTCCCTGTAATTCCAGGACCTCCTGAACTTCTGTCTTTCCCCACTTGCTTCTTCCGAGCTTCTTTCCAGGCTCTCCCGCTTTCTCTCACACTCACCTTCCTGTTCTCCCTGTCCTACCCTCTGCCCTCTGTGCTCTCTCCCTGCACACGCTTGCAAGTCTGGTTCATTCCCATGGCTTGGTTGTATATGTCATCTCACATTTCAGCTTTCAAGCCCTCCAACAAACGCAAGACCCCTACTACTTATTGCTTGCCAGCCATCTCCGCTTACATAGCCCACTTACATCTGGGTATCTGTGGGCCACATGGCATTCCACCCCACCCCCCTTTCATCCTAAGCTTATTTTGCTGGATGATCATGAAGTGATCGTTGATGTCAAGAGAGGGGTGCGGCAGGGTGATACCATTTCACCAAAACTCTTCAGTGCCACCCTCGAGAACATCATGCGATGACTGGAATGGGAAGGAATGGGAGTGAAGATAGATGGTCGGCAACTATACCACCTCCGCTTTGCTGATGACATTGTTTTAATAACACCAAACATCAGCCAAGCGGCACAAATGCTGGCCGACTTTGACCGTGAGTGTGGAAAGGTAGGACTACAGCTGAATCTTACGAAGACAATGTTTATGAGAAACAGCCTTGTTCCTGACGCCCCATTCGCTCTCAATGGAACGACCATCTCTGAATGCAACAGCTATGTGTACCTAGGTCGAGAGGTCAACATGACAAATGACCTGGCACCCGAGCTGGGCAGGAGGAAGAGAGCGGCTTGGAACGCCTTCAAGAACGTCGAAGAAATAGTTAAGAGGACGAAGAACCTCCAGCTCCGGGCACATCTCTTTGATTCCACTGTTCTTCCTGCATTAACATATGCCTCAGAGACCTGGGCCCTACGCAAACAAGATGAGAACGCCATTCAGGTCTCCCAAAGAAGAATAGAAAGAGCTATGCTTGGAATATCACGTTTCACTCAAATGAGAGAACGAATCCGGAGTTCTGACATCCGTCGACGATCAAGGATCAGGGACGCTGTCTCATATGCCAAGGTGTCGAAAATCAGATGGGCTGGTCACGTAATGAGATTTAAAGACGACCGTTGGACTAGAGCTGTTACTGATTGGATTCCACAGGATGTCAAGAGACCGCGTGGCCGCCCACCTACCAGATGGTCAGACTTCTTTGTCAAGATCATGAACGATCGGTTTGAGGCCCTCCATGTTCCCGGAGCGAAGAGATGCCATTGGGCTACACTAGCACGCGACAGGGACAAATGGAGACGTTACTGGCGCCCGCTCGAGCAAATCGACGACTAACGGGAAGTTAAGTGATAAAGTGATTAAGTGATCATGGAGGCAGATCACATCTTTTGCTCCAAAGTCCCCCATTCATTCCTGGGAGCTGCATCCCCACCGCACTCACACACTTCAGATCATTCTGCCAGCTTTCAGGAACTTCTGTCACCTCTGAGCCCACCCACCCTCCACGCCACACACAAGGGGATCTCGGCTTCTACCTTTCCTGTCAGACTAGCCTTCTCTCTCTCTCTGCCTGGGTTCACAGCTCATTGGTGTTTAGCTCCTCTGTGCCCTCACTCTCCTTAGCCTCTGCATCCCTTTTGGTTCTCACTGGGAACACTGCATCCTCCCACCCACTCCCTTGTCAAGCTGACTCCTCACCCTTCATTTCTCTGCTCAGATGTGCTTCTTCCAGGAAGCCCTCTCTGACCCTCACTCTGTGTGCTCCTGGCCCTTGTTTGATCTCAGGCAGTAACACTCTCAGGAAGCCTGACAGAACCTGCAGCCCCATCTCTACCAGGACTGAGTTCCAGGGCTCCCCTGCTCTCACTATACTTGCCCTGGCACTTTTCCCCAACTCATCCTTTCTCAGATGGACACTGCTTCCCTGCCCGCTGTCAGTGTTGGTGGTGCTTGTGGCTCCCTGCAGAGTACTCTGGGCACTGTTGGGCGGTTTGTGTGTAAGGACTCTGTAAGGAGCGCGATCCTGCAATGGGTCATGGGGATGCTAAAAGCTTGAGGTAAATAGATTTATTAGGAACCTGTTTTGCAACTAGAGTTCAAAAGAAATGGATTTCTCTACAAACAAGCATTTGAAAAATACTGATGATAAAAGATTTTTAGAAAAATAAGTGACCACAAACTACTCACGAAGAGCTGTTATTTTATAGGATTTTCTTTATTTGCGGGAGGCGTATGCCTGGCGATGCTCAGGGTTTTTTCTCCTGGCTCTGCACTCAGGAATTACTCCTGATGGTGCTAGGGGGACCATATGGGTTGCAGGGATTGAACCTGGGTCAGCCATGTGGAAGGCAAATGCCCTACCCGCAGTGTTCTCTCTCCAGCCTCTTGTAAGAGTTTCAACCATGTTTAAATGATTCCCTGTCTTATTTCTTAATTTTTTTAAAATAATGTTGTTTTGGGGTCCTGTGCTCAGGACTTACTCCTGGCTCTGTGCTCAGAGATCACCCCTGACAGTGCTCATGGGACTATATGCAATTCGAAGAATGAACCAGGGGCAGCCGCATGCAAGGCACAGTGCCCTAACCTCTGTACTGTCACTCCAGCTTCCATTGTTAATTTTTAAAATGCTTCATTAGTTTTCTCTTTGGGACCTCTCCCAGCAATTCTCAGCCAACTGGGTCAGCATTCCAGTGCTAGGGCCTCAGGCTGTGGTGCCGCGTGGGTCCCGTGGTGCCAGGATCAGTCAGGTCACTGCAGCGGAGCTCCAGGGAACCACGTGGTGCCAGGGATTGAACCTGATGGGTAATGACGTGCAAGGCAAGCGCCTCCTTCCCTCTACTCTCTCTCCAGCCCCCAACGCCCAATTATAAACAATAGTGTCTGAGACATACTAGAGTTTGTGACCAGAGTTTTGTGACTGTTTCCTAAGGAAACCACAGCACAAATCCTTCCGTTTCCCTGACAGACCATCCTGGTTCTCAAAGAAGAGTTGGCACCTTCTAGGCACCTTAAGTGCCAGGGAAGACGTCATCAGGTCCTATTTCTCACTAACTCCCATCCAGTCTCTAAGAAAGATAAAATGGACTCAGACTGAGGAGAGATGGAAAGGGGTCCATGACTGGGACTGGGGGGAGATCTGACACCCTGAAGAGACTCAGTTTCTGAATATTACATGGAATTAATTTTTTTAAGATTTTATTTATAATTATTATTTTGCTTTTAAGTCACACGTGACAATGCTCAGGGGTTACTGCTGGCTCTGCACTTAGGAATTAGCCCTGGCATTGTTCAGGGGGCCATATGGGATACCGGGCATCGAACCCACGTTGGCCGCATGCAAGGCAAATGTCCTACCTACTATACTATCGTTCCAGCCCTTGTGTGGAATTTCTTATCTTCTCTTGATGGTTCTTTGTCTAATATTTTCTGGAGTGATAGCACAGTGGTAGGGTGTTTGCCTTGCGCGCAGCCAGCCCGGCCGAACCGGGTTCGATTCCTCTGCCCCTCTCGGAGAGCCTGGCAAGCTACCGAGAGTATTCAATATGCCAAACACAGTAACAGGAAGTCTCACAATGGAGACGTTACTGGGCCCGCTCGAGCAAATCGATGAACAACGGGAGGACAATGAGGAAATTAAAAAATATATTTAAAAACTATATTAATATCCAATGCTGTGAAGCAAGGACACATTCACTTTTCCTGAAATTACTCATTTAGGGTCAGGGATGTAGCTCAGTAGTAGTGCATTTACCTTGCATATATGAAGCCTGGATTTGATCCACCATGCTGCCGAAGCACACAAAAAGAAAGGAAGAATAAACCTTTTCTGAAATGTTCATTTATTCCTTATAGATTATACCTGGCTTCTTGTTAAATGCATTCGCTGGGTTCATACTGCGTGGAATCCATACTATACTAGCCACCCATCACACTTTGGACACCTGGTCAGTCTCTCAGTGTCTTTGCTGGGCATGGCAGCAGCCCTTCAGAGAAGACTGCCTGCCCCTGGCTCACCTCCATCTCTGGTAAATCCCAAGCTGGCCTGACCTCTGAGGTTCTGCCAAGTTTCACATCTTTGGAACAAGTTACTGCTTTTCCCCAGCATCATGCTGGTTTTCTTTTCCATTTCAGGCTTCTCCCACAAGCCATCAACATGTTGTTTATCCTTCGTTCTCCTCTTGGAAATGTCACAATAAAGAATTCTGTGTAATTTTCCAGCTCTCTTCTTTATCTGTCAACAGTTTAATGCAGCATGTCATCTCTTTTATTGATTACTGATTTTTATTCACAGTCACAGTCACAGTCCTCCCGTTGTTCATCGATTTGCTCGAGCGGGCCCAGTAACGTCTCCATCATGAGACTTATTGTTACTGTGTTTGGCATATTGAGTACGTCATGGATAGCTTGCCAGGCTCTGCCGTGCAGGCGAGATACTTTCGGTAGCTTGCCGGGCCCTCCGAGAGGGGCGGAGGAATCGAACTTGGGTCAGCCATGTTGGCTGCGTGCAAGGCAAATGCCCTACCACTGTGCTATCACTCCAGCCCCTGATTTTTATTAACACCTATCAATGATGTCTTACCTATAAAAATTATTTCACAGATTTTAGTATTGAGCCATTTATACGCTCATTAAGGTGACTTTGTGGTTTTGAAGCTGTGGGAGCTGGTGCTGCACCATGGGATGACACTGGCTCAGGAGATTATTGGTAAACTGAGGCTGTGACTCTGGAGAGCAGGTGTAGCAGAGGCAGCAAGCCTGATAGCTTGTTTTGGGGGAACGAAGCATCATCATACATCTTATAATTGGCCATAGAGCGTGTCTTCGTGAGATTGGTATGGAGGGGATATGAAATAGCTCTCAGCTTTAAGCTTCCCACATTTTAATGGGTGCACTGTATAATTCTGAGTCCTTGCCCTATAGTATATGCCATCCAAAGGTTGTGTACTGTGATCATTAATTGATTGTTGTTTCCTGAGAGATGCCATGCCAGACACTATGGTGGCCTCAAGGCACTGATGTTTGAGACACACAAACATATCTTACATATCAACCCAGACTGACGTGGTATGTCAACATGTACTTTTTCTTGTTTCCAGCACGCTCTCCTGGCTCTGAAGTTTATCCTTGCTTTTGTCATTCCTGACAAACCACAGCATATCCAGATGAAACTGGCCAGATTGGAATTTGAGTCGTTGGAGGCACTCAAGCAGCAGGTAAGGGCAAGAGTTCTAAAAATAAATGTATTTAGCAAATACTAGAGGGCATCATTCACTGGATGTTCTCTCTCTCTTTTCTCTCTCCTTTCTCTTTCTCTCTCTTCTCTCTTTCTCTCTGTATTTCCTTCAGCCTTGAAATTACCCACTTAAGTATAGAAGTCACCAGCTTAGCTTGCCAAAACAAAACTAAAAACCTAATTATATGAGCCACAGAGATTTAAACACCAAAACTAAGCAAAGCAAAAATATTCAGGCATGTTAAATAAAGAATAAGACTAGCATTTAGCCAAAGAAAGAGAAGGAGATTTCCAAGAATCACAGTGGGGCAGCTTCCCACATTTGCTCAGTCTGCCTTCCTCAGGAACATGAAGGGCGAGGAGAAGAAATTGAATCCCAAGTAGTATCCTGCAGGGAGCAGGAGAGAAGGAGAAAGTAAGGGCAAAGCAACAGTGAAGTCAGAGCATGGAAGCTGCTTCCCACCCGCTTCCACGTTCGGCCAGAGACTCCTTTGCTGCCACAAACGAGAGCGATAGGCCAGGTGTTAGGGCAGATGTCTAGCCTTTACCTGGCGCTGGGCTGCCCCCTACACTGCTGGCCCTCTGCCCCTCCAGTGTCACTGGGAATTGCCCTGGTGGCCCCTAAACACCACTGTCCCAAGTTTTGTCAGGAATGGTGCCCCTATCATAAGTGAATTAATTTAACTTGAAAAAGAAGGCAAGTGGGGGAGTCATTTTTTTTATTTAAAAAAAAAGAGGAAAGAAATAGATCATTGGTGGAAGGATGCTGACATAGTGGTGGATTTTTACCGACACCTTTGTAAATCCTGGTGCCTAAATAAAATAACTAGGGCTGGAGCGATAGCACAGCGGGTAGGGTGTCTGCCTTGCACGCAGCCAACATGGCCGACCCGAGTTCGATTCCTCCGCCCCTCTCAGAGAGCCCGGCAAGCTACTGAGAGTATTCGATATGCCAGACACAGTAACAACAAAGTCTCCAATGGAGACGTTACTGGGCCCGCTTGAGCAATAAAAAGAAAGGGAGAATGGGAAGACAGCACATCCTTGATTCTCAGAGCTAGTTTTCTCTAGTGATGCTTAGACAAGTAAATAATGAAGAAACAAAAAGATGTTATCATTGGGGAGGTCATATTCTGGGGTTGGCACCTCACTGACTTCATAGGCCAGTAGGGGTAACTGGTCAGGCACTTGCCTTGCATATGGCCATCCCAGGTTCAATGCTGTGGGACGTATATGCATCTGTACGTTCGTGGAACTCCATGATCCATGTTCCTGAAAGTTTTGTCAGCTTGGCATCTCTTCAGGGATTAGTTGTGAAGCAGTGAAGGTGGGCTGTTTGTGTGGCATGGCTGTGGAGTGTGGGTGCAACTTCTGAGGCTTCACTAGGGTGGGGGCTCAGTCTGACTCCTCTTGAGGGCACTCAAGGTTTTAGCCAAGAGACTAGTGGACTGGTAAGTTTCATCAGCATGGATTGGCATTTCTTCTAAGATTAGTCTAGTGGTTGAAACATTTTTATTAGGAAAAACCTGAAAATGACTATATTTTCCAGTAGGAGACTGGTTAAACAAATTATGGTGTATCATTATTATCAAATTTCATAAATCTTCTTTTTAAAAAAATTGTGTGTTGGCTATTTTATTAAGTAGGAAAAGAAAGAAGCAGGAAAATATACCTGAGTCAGATTTTAAGGAAAAGAGGAGGGAAAAGGAGGGAAATGAGTGAATGCTGGTAAGCATATTTATTTTCTTTGAAAGCACTCCCCACAAACCTTGAGAATAATTAAGATTTCTCTTTCAAAGTAGAGTTTGAATTTTCTGAGTATACACATATATTAATTTTAAGGACAGTAGGAATCCTTTTCAAGAGGGATAATTTGCCTTTTTTATGTTGTTTTGTCTTGTTTTGGGGTTACATACAGCAGTGCTTAGGGCTTACTTCTGGTTTGCACTCAGAGATCATTCCTGGCAGGCTCAAAGGGACCATATGGGATGCCAGGGATCGAACCTGACTCTGCCACATGCAAGGCAAGCACCCTACCTGCTGCTCTACCGCTCTGGCCCTGGGTTATTTTTCTTTTTGTTTGGGTCTTTAGGTCACATCTAGCAGTCCTCAGGGGCTACTCCTGGTTCAGTGATGGAGGCCACTCCTAGTGGTACTCAGGGTACCATTTGTGGTACTGGGGACTGAAGCTCTGACTTA
This sequence comes from Sorex fumeus, assembly GCF_029834395.1. Taxonomy (NCBI): domain Eukaryota; kingdom Metazoa; phylum Chordata; class Mammalia; order Eulipotyphla; family Soricidae; genus Sorex; species Sorex fumeus. The sequence continues at coordinate 45,329,973 of NW_026606129.1, read as the reverse complement.
TATGCAAGGCATGTGTTCCAGCCTATTGAGTTATCACCCCAGTCCTGGGATTATTTGTCGTGTTACTTATATGCATTTTTGCATTTAGCACTAGTAAGTAAGTAAGGAACAAAGTCCTGTGAGTAGTTTGAATAATGCCTTTCCTAATGCCACTTTCAGACAAATACCCTGGACACATTCTTCACATACTCTATCTCCTCCCTTGAAAGGGAACAGACTGTTTACAGGGGAAGAAAACTGATACGAACAAGGATATTTTTAGAGTAAAACTTATTTTCACACATTGTATACATTGTCTGTGTAAAGTTGGATGGAGACCATGAACCAACAGGGGACCCAGACTGTGGGAAGAGGCCAAGTAGGTGTTTATAAATTCCTCGGCAAACCTCTGGCAAAGTCAGATCAAGTCCAGAGCCAGGGGGCAGGCTTGGGCACTGTGCACTTGGCACCCCATTCTGTAATTTGAGGTGTCTATTCAGCTTTCCCTTAGCCAAGGCGCCCCCAAGGATGAATGGAAGCAAGCAGAGTAGGATGAATGGAAGAGGGAGCAGAGTGCATCCTGGCGCAAATCTCACGAGGACCATCCAGACAGAAGCTGGCGGGTCTGAGCCTCGTTTCTCAAATCCTCAACTTCCACATGTTCTCCTTCCTAAAACATGTCCTCCTGCCAGGCCCAGGTGGCTTGCAGGTGTCTCTGGGCTGGCAGCCACTGTGTCTCCTTTCTTCTCCGCCTTGGCCAACCCCAGGTACCTTATCTGCCCGTGCCTGTGCAGACCTCCCAGATTTGATGAGAAGCTTCACACTGGAAGTGTCAGGGCCCTGTGTTTCACAGAGACCCTCCATGCCTGCCCGTCAAAATCAAATCTATCTCCTTATAGAGATGTTTTCTAAAATATAGCCAGAAGAACAAGTTTGATGGATATTATCCAAACATTTATTTTGATTTATGTAACTATGATACTCACACACCAGTAATAATCAGAATGGTCAATCAGTCCCTAAAAACATTGAAATACATTTAAATGATAAATCAGTCCAGTGAATCTTAGATGTTTATTTGCTGGTCACAGTGAATTTTGAAAGCTTTTATATTTTAATTTATGTGCATCTAGTTACTGCACCAACATACGCAAGAATGGTTGATAAAAGACTTCTAAGCAAAAAAAAAAAAAAGATTTTTTAATTAGGATAAAGTTTGAGAGAAGTGGGAAAAATATATATTGTAAACTAGAAAAAAGTGGAACAGTTTTTACTATTAATTAAGAACCTATTCGTGTTCTTAATTAGGAAACTTAAATGGGTGATGGCAGATGTAAGATTCTGTATTATTTAGAATCTCTTGAATATCTTTAAATGAGCAACCCACTCATGTAAGTATTCACAGTGTGCTGGGAAGTAATGACACTTTCAGACAAATACCTTGGGCAAAACTATTTAATTATTTTTTACAACTATGTGATTTATGGTGAAAAATATCAGACATAAATTTAAAATTGTGGCTGCTATGTGTGTAGGACGTAGCCTCCAAAAATTCTAAGGAGTTTGTAGGAGAAACACATTTTTAAAATGTACAGCATTGTCTTTGGAAGGATTTTGGGAAATCAGGTTTCTGCATTCCCAGGGAGCTTTCTGCATTCATAGTGAGGTTTCCTTGATGGGGGCAGACAGCTCCATGAATGGCATTGACAAGCTCAAGGGGAGACCTTGCTTTGTATCAATAAAATTTTCCGGGTGCTCACAATTGCACATGTTCATGTACTTGCCCCCTTGTTTACTAGACACATTTACCTAAAGCCCCATGAAAGCGATGTTAGGTTTTATTTGAGGGGTGCCCTGCCACAGAGATGTTAGATTTTATTTGAAGAATTTCCTGCCACAGGGATGTTAGATTTTATTTGGGTGTCCTGTTTATTCGGATTTACCCAGGCGTGACCATGGGTCTTCTCTAGCCTGAGCTCTTGGACTTTTATCTCTAGGCATACCCAGACAGCAAAGCAAGCCCCAGTACAAAATATAAAATAAAATAAAATAAAATCTCTGTGTAGTTACCATCATTGAAAAGTGAAACATGAGCCGAAGTTTTATCTCAGAGTATTTAGAAAGCAGGAACAATGAAAAAGACTTCCAGTTTCTTTGAGTTCTTTCTTGGAGGGGGTCACTCCCAGCAGTGCTTAGGGGACCACATGATGCTTAGGGGACCACATGATGCAGGGATCACTCACATCTCTCACATCACCCTTAGAACCGGGCTTGAGCTCAGGGATTGCACACCATGTGCTCTATCCTCAGGACCATCTCCCTGGCCCTAACTTTGCCTTTCGTTTTTCTTTTCAGCATATAGATGTATTTACCTAACATCACCTTCTTAAAAACTATGCTTTGGAATGCTGATTTTTATAGTAAGGTTGGGGGTGGGGAGGAAAGGTGGGTACAAGATATCAGCAGGTTTAAGAGTCAGTTCACTTATTGAATGCCCTCAAACAGGAATCCCTAGCTTGCATGATAGGTGATTTTTGCACAATTGCTACATCTGCAGCTCAGAGGTCTCTGCTGCATCAAGGGGTCAGGCAGTAATGAGGAGTGTGGTCAGGGGTTCTCATCCAGGACTGCAAACTCACAGAAGGTGTGCCCCCCTCCCCCCCCCCCCGCCCTGCACCTGTCTCCATGACATTTTTCTTAAAATCCCAGTCTGAGGATAAAGGTGCTGGGCAGATGCTGATCAGCAGAGCTGGGGCAGGGACTCCTCACTTTTGCTTTTCAAAACCTGAGATTAACTGGCTTGTCTTCTGTTTCGTGGATGAAGTTGTGCCATTTCTATGATGTAATATCTTTTTTTCTTATTTTTCTTTGCAGTTTACTGTTTGCTTGATAAGTAAAGTCTTAATTCACCAAATTATTCCCAAAACAAGACCCAAGGCCAAGAGAGCTTTTTCCATATGCCCTGGTCAGTTCTTGTGCCCCAGATCAAACATAGAGTATTAAAAGCATAGTGAATATGCCTGAGAACAGATGACTGGTTAAAGAAACGTTGGTACATCTACACAATGGAATACTATGCAACAGTTAGAAAGGATGAAGTCATGAAATATGCAAACAAGTGGTTCTAGATGGAAAATATCATGCTAAATGAAATGAGTCAGAAAGAGAGGGACAGGTATAGAAAGACTGCACTCACCTGGGGAATGTAAAATAACAAAATGGGAGACAAACACCCAAGAATAGTTGAGATAAGTACCAGGAGGTCTGCTCCATGGCTTGGAAGCAGGCAGCACATGCTGGGGGGAAACGCAGCTCAGATAGAGACGAGAGCACCAAGTATAAAGGATGTTTGAAGGACTCGCTTGGGATGAGAGACGTGCGCTGAAAGTAGACTATAGATTGAACATGATGGTCACTCAGTACCTCTATTGCAAACCATAACACCCTAAAGGAAAGAGAGAGCAAAAGGGAATACCCTACCATTGAGGTGGGGTGGGGTGCGGGGGGTTGGGGGGTGGGAGGGCTACTGGGCTACTGGATTCATTGGTGGTGGAGAATGGGCACTGGTGGAGGGCTAGATACTTGATCATTATATAACTAAAACCCAAACACAAAAATATGTAAGTCTACAACTGTACCCCATGGTGTTTCGCTAGTTAAAAAAAAAGCATAGTGAAGAATCTTCATTAATGTCTAGCCTAACTCCAGACTCTTTCAGAATGTGACCCAAATTTGATAATAAACTCTTCATTAAATATTGCTCCTTATGAATAAGGACTGTATTATGCTTTAGTTTCTATTTTATGAACAAGCATGACTGAGAAACTATCATTGGCCAGTTCAAACTATGCCCCTTGAATGCAGAACTTCGGGGGTTACTCAGGTCCTGCCCTCTCAAAACTCTGATTTTTCTAAATCTGAAGCAGGGCCCAAGCGCCCACAGTTAAAAACCCTTCCTCCTATTCCGTCTCCCTTTTCTCCTCCCCCGTGAGAGATAGACCCCAAGTTTGGTTAGGTGAGTTCCAAGAACCAGCATGTTCTAAGCCAAGTTGAGTCACCCTGAATGAGTGAGGTGGGTTTTTTTTTCCCTGTGGGGTGTGTGCGTGTATCTGCGTGTATGTGTTTTATAAAATGAAGGGCTGGTTCCATAGGAATTCTGTAAGGTTGTCCAGAAATCTCCATTTTAACCAACACTTTTAAGCATCACAGGTAGGAGCCTGCTCCGTGGGTTCTAGCTCCTTCTCTCAGCTTGTGACAGTGGCAGAGGTGGGGAGGAAAGGTACTGGGAGCTGTTCTTTCTTTCCGTGTCAGGCAGGAAACCATGTGTTATTTCTAAATATAGAGGCAAATTAGATATACTTGAAGGTGAGAGGCAAACTCGGGAAAATAAAATTGTTTGCTTTTCAAAGGGCATTTTCAAATGAGTAGACTTCAGTTTGGAGACCTTTACAAAGAATTCTAGACAGTAAATATCATCCCTGTAATGCCCTTTTATTTCTTTTCAAATTGATTTATTTAACTCTCAACAATTTTTGGTCCCATTAAACATAGCAGGAGCCCTCTCCAGGTACCATTTGCTCTTCCATGGAGCACTTCCAGGAAGACATCCTACTTCCTCGGCACTGGCACCACTCTGGCCCTCACACCAGACAGCTCCCTAGGGGCAGGGTACAAGTGGAACCTTTGAGAAAATAACAAATCCCTGTAAAGCACAGAAAAATTTAAAAATTAAAATAAGAAAGAAAGAAAAGGAATAGGAGAGCTTCACAGAGTAGCAACTTCACTTTACGGGATTACATAGGTGTAACCTGTTTGCAGCCTTTCCCAAGAACTACTGGTCTTTTCTTTTTCTGCATGTGTACTCTCAAACTCTGAAGCCGCTGTAAGTGGAAAGTTAGTCTCATAACATATAAGGAGGGGGTGCTAGAGTATTTGGCTCGTGCATCTATAATCCTCTGTTGATGGGCCAACATGGAGTGCAGAATGAAATGTTAATCCTGGTAAAGAATTGGCTTCTAAGAAAGCCAGTAGCAGGCACTGCCAGAGCCTGAATCCTCGAGGGAGAAGAGGATGGTCCATTCCCCAGGTCACCAATCTTCCATCCCTATGCAACTTCAGGGCAGGTGACTTCACTGTCCTATGTCATAGCTCCACACAACACAGCCCCAAGAGTCAAAGAAGGCCAGAGACACCACCTCCTTAAGAGGCTGGAGTGAAACTGCCAGAAAGACACAGCATGAATGAAGCCAGGTGTGGGAGGGGAGGGTGCTGAAGTGGGGCAGAATCCTCTAGGTGTAGCGGGAAGGTGTTTTGGGATCAGGATTCATGAAGAGGCAAAATGCCATCTATGCAACACCCAGGGCTGCTTGCTGGGCGGTGTGGGGGGGTGAGGGGGGGGGAGGAGCGGCAGTCATGACTGGCATGAGGTAGGGTGGGCGCTTGTACCCACCACAGTTTTATTGGAGGGAGGCGGGTGCCCGAGCGATGCTCAAGGGTTTTTTTCCCTGGTGATTCTTGGGCTGGCAGTTCAGGGCAAGGGCCCTAGGAAGAGCCGCCTGAGATTCCCCGGCAGTGCTTGGGAGCCCCCAGGGCTGAACTTAGAGGGGCTCGGGGGATTAGGTGGTACCAGAGATCTAACCAATCAGCAGCTTCACAGAAGACACCTTAACCCCTGCACTATCTGCCCAGCCGCCTCTACTCCCTCCTCCACCCCTCCCATACTTCTGGCTTCTGCATGTGCTGTGACTCCTCTGCAAGGTTCTGGGGGGTAGAGTCGGCTAGCCCTTGGCATGTGCTCTTTCACACAGTAGATTTTTCTCTGTCAGCTACGAAGAACTTTCTTCAAGGGAGGGCAGTGCTCCAACAAGCCCTAGTAGCTGTGCTTCTCTCAGCCCCATTTCCCATCATGCTGCTCGTTTCTCTGCTGATTGGTTCCAGCTCCGACTTCATGCATTCCCAGGTCCCTGCTGTGTAACTGACCACAGGCTCCTGCCTCCCTCTGCCCTCGCCGCCTAGACCCCAGCTCCTGGGAAGCCTCACCTGCATTCGGAGGAGGTGGGTGCCTTGACCCCTTCACCTCCCCCCACCTCCCCACTCCCCTACCCTTTCTCCTGGCCAGCTCTATGTGACCCAGCGGTGCCTTCCTTACACTGTGCCCGGGGCTCAGTGCCAGCACACTCTGGCTAAATCTCCACTTAATCAAACCATGCTTATTGACTCATACATAGTTCAGAAGCTAATATATTAAGTAAATGACAAACGATGCCCTTGGACTAAAAGAAAGAGGACTCTTAAAATAGGCACCCTGTTTTCACAGAAGTGGTTCAGTCACCTGCCTGTCAGGGTCACTGGCAAAAGAACACTTTCTGGGAAATTGTGTATCAGTACCTGATATGGGTCTCATACCCAGCCTTGGTCGAGTTTAAATCCTGTTGCTTCCCCCTTTTTTTTTCCCAGAAAGACTGGTTGACATGAATAACAAGGGGATAGCTCCCCACAAACCAGCAAAATAAGCCTCGATCAGGCCAAGTAGAATTCTGCAATAGCTAGTGCTTTGCCCAGATTCCAACTCAGGACTAATCCTGTGCTTATCACATGTGTGTGTAGATTGTTCCCCCACTGTATTTTCTGTACTCATTAGACAAAAACACTTTAAAGTGTGCAGAGGCGTCCAGACATTAAAATAAGGTGCTTTGTTAAAGCTCTAGAAAGCTTCTAATCATTTTTGTCTTTCCTAGTAAACAGACTCTGCAAATTGCTACTTATCTCTTTCTCTTGGTTCTCTAAGCTAAATTAAAAATTTTGTACATGTTGATTTTCCTGTAGATGTCTAAAACATAACTATAGCTAGATTTTCTTTTTTTTTTTACTTCTAAAAGATTACTGAGTAGGCCACAAAATAGAAGAAAAAATAATATTTCCACTACTTTAGGGGTGGATCAGAAGCAGTGTGGGCAGACAGAAGGAACAGAATGGACAGAGTCTATTCCATCAAGAAGCCCCTCGAGTAACCGTGCCAGGAGGAGGGTGGCAGAGGGCAAGCCCTGTGCTCAGGATTACTGTAGAGAATGTCTGCAGTCATAAAGGAAAAAATTAATTGTGTCATAAGTTATTCTAGAAACTTAGGAATGTTTAAAACTGTACATTTAAAAAGAAAAGAAATAAGACCATAAGCCAGTAAGACATTCAACATTCTAAGGATTTCCATCTCAGATTCAGAGACTTATAACTCCATTGTTTCCTGGCCAGCAGGCATAGGGAATAAGGTCTTCCCCTTCCAGGCCAATGCCTAGACATGTATCTGTTTTCACTCTTTTTGGGGGGAGGTGGATCACAATTGGCAATGCACAGGAGTTACTCCTGGCTCATGCACTCAGGAATTACCCCTGGCAGTGCTCAGGGGGACCATATGGGATGTTGGGAATCAAACCCGGTTCGGCTGCATGCAAGGCAAATGTCCTACCTGCTTGTGCTATCGCTCTAGTCCCTGTTTTGACTCTTTTGCTAAATATACTAGGATGTATTGTTGGTTTTATCAAAGTCACAGTCATTCGTGATCACCATACTGCAGTCTTCTTATAAATTCAATATAAATTTGTCTGACTTACTCCAAAGAAATTGATATTTGTCAAATGAATAAGTTAGTAACTAAATGAATACTCCTAGTATCAAGATACCATTTCTTTATGCTTTCTTTCTTTACTAAATTCAAGTCCTTTGACTTTGAAATTACCTTCTGTGTATTAAGGGTGGGAATCAGGAAACCATTATTGAGTATTTACCATACTAGGAAACCACGGAATATTTTTTCAGTCTTTGTTTTTAATTACTAGAAAATTGCTGAAGTAGAAAATCTTTTATTTAATATAACAAACTATTAGTTTCTATTGATTTCCAATACTACAGACCATTAGGGATATGCCTGAAAATTATAACATTCAATGGGTGAAAACCTAAAAGGACTAAGCTAAAATTATAGCAATTGTCAGACTAGAAAATGGACTTTAAAGTAAATTCTTGGAAAGAGCATATTTGGTGATTTGCTTTTCCCCCCTAAAATTAAAAACAATAATGCTTGGACTTGAGAGCTTTTTGAAACCCTACCTACCTAATTTTTAAAAAGCAATCTCACCATTATTATATAATAATCTCTCATTATTACTATAATGACTTTGCGAATGTAAATAGTAGTTTACTGGATCCATATGTAAACCAACATTAAAATTCATTATAACTCTGAAGCAAATATTGAATACTTCTATGATGATAGAGCAAAATTGTGAACCATTAGTAATTTCCTGCATTATATAATTGTCTGGTTCTAGAGTTGAATAACTCTACAGAAATGATCTTGATCTGAACGCTAATTTTATAGATTAAGAAGTCAGATCACTAATTTTGCTTATCATCCTCCAAGATGGCCCCCAAGGCCATCCCCTTAATATTTACACCCTGTGATCACAAAATTAGAGGCTCAGTGAGATTTACTCTTGGACCATAGTTTATTGTTCTTCATTATTCATTATACGCTAGCACGCAACCGGGATGAATGGAGACGTTACTGGCACCCGCTCGAATAAATCGATGAATAACGGGGATTAAGTGATTAAGTGATTGAAGTGATTATTCCTGTAGCCCTGCCTACAACTTCACTGGGGCCCTGAATCAGAGCTATCAGCTGCTTTGAAATTCCTGACCCACGGAAAGTATAAGATTCTAAATGCTTGTTGTTTTAAGCTACTAAACGTTACAGTAATTTATTACACAGTAATAAATTAGGGACCAGAGAGAAATATAACCCTGCACATAACCGACTCAGGTTCAATCCCAGCACCCCATATGGTCCCCTAAACTCTCTAGGATTGTAAGCCCTGAGCACTGCCAGGTGTGGTCCCAAAACAAAAACAAAAGTCATCTGATCATCCCTTTGGGGACAGAGCGATAATACAGCAGGTAGTACCTTGTACACGGCCAACTCAAGTTCAATCCCAGGCATTCCATAATTTCCTGCTTACCAAGAGTGATCCCTGAGTGCAGAGACAAGGATAAACCTTGAACACTGCCAGGTGTGACCCTCCCACTACAAAATATAATAATACAGGAAAGGCAGTGTGGGGATAAATGGAACAAGTTTGATTTGGAGTTGATAAAAATTTGATGCTAGACAGGGATTCACTGTATTACTCTCTCTAATTCTGTATAATAAAAGGGTAAAAGGAAAAGGAAAGGGATCAGAGAGGCAGTACAGTATATAGGGCACTAGCTTTCCACGCAGCCCACCCAGATTTGATCTCCAGCACTCCAGATAGTTCTCTGAGCTGCCAGGAGCAAGCCTCAAGTGCAGAACCAGGAGTAAGTCCTGAACACCACCAAGAGTGGGCCAAAAAGAAAAAGAAAAAAAGAAAGACAAAGAAAAACTGGGGGTTTTTTTTTGTCTAAAATTAAGCCACAATAAATCCCAAAGTTCATTGCACATACCCTGGTCTTTGGCTCTGAAGTCCTGTGTTCTCTTGGCTATGTCTTCCTGCATGAATAGGACCAGAAAATCTAGCAATTTTCCCAATTTCCCCTCAGTTCTTTGCACTTGACATTGAAGCTGGATATTTGGACTTTAGTTCAATGTTACACTGGTCCTAGTGGTTCAAATGTAGCCCTTGTCATTGTTGAGACCATCCTGGACACCTTTGTACCTCTTTATATTTGAGACTGTCGAATTAGGGCTGAGAGAGCCTTGTTCAAAGATCCACTGAGTCCTGCCTGACTGGATTATAGTAATATTTACCTTTTATATGCTGATCGCGATCATCAGAGCACTAACAAATCCACTTTGTTAATTACTCTTTACACAGCTTATGAGGATAAGCCTGCTAGATTTCATAGCAATTTTTTTATGTATGAGGAAATAGAGACTTTTGCACTGTCCCCAGATTTAGTTTTAAAAGTAGAATGTTTAGGGGGCTGAGAGATGTCCCAAAGGGCTGGAGTGCATGCTTTACATGGAAGACCCTGGTTCAGCTCCCGGCACCACGTGGTCCTTTTATTTTGAGTAATATTAGTGAGTACCCTGGTATGTGCACCGACTACCCCACCTTAAAAAAAATTTATAGGTTTAATTTAAATAAATGTAGTTGGGTCTAGAATGTAGGCCCTTGGTCCAGTGTTTGTCCTCCCCATACTTCCTTTCTGTTAAGGAGAAACAGGTAGATTTTTACTTTATTTTAATTTTTTTTCTTTTTGGGTCACACCCGACGATGCTCAGGGGTTACTCCTGGCTCATGCACTCAGGAATTACTCCTGGCAGTGCTCGGGGGACCATATGGGATGCTGGGAATTGAACCTGGGTCGGCCATGTTGGCTGCGTGCAAGGCAAACGCCCTACCTGCTGTGCTATCGCTCGGGCCCCACTTTATTTTAATTTTTTAAAATTTAATTAACTGCAATTTTAAAAGTTATTGATCATTGAGTTTTAGGCATATAATATTTCAATGCCAATCCCACCAGTGTCAACTTTCCTCCACCGGTATCCCCAGATTCCATCTTCCCCACCCTCTGCCCCCACATGCCACCTTGACACGCACCAAGTTCAGTGGTTGCAGCTTAGATCTCTTATTTTCACCATTGCTGAGTCTGTGTTTTGGGTGTGTAGCTTAACCACTCTCCCACCTCCCCAATATAAATGAAGCCCTGACTTCTGTTCCCCCATTTCTTCCCTTTTCCTTCATCTTCCACCCTCACCCTCCATCCCCGTGCTTGATTTCTTTCCTTCTATGTCTTCCTCCCTAAACTCTGGGATCAAGGGTGAACTAACCTCTACTAATCCAGTTTTCTATATGCCACATATACGTGAGATTATACTGTATTTGTCTTTCTTCTTCTGGCTTACTTCACTCACATGATCTTTGAGTACCAACCAGGTTGCAGAAAATTGCATAATTACATCACTCCTTGCAGCTTCACAGTATTCCATTTTGTATTTTTACCACATCTCCATAATTCATTCCTCTTTCTTGGACATCTAGGTTGATTCCATATCTTAGCTGTTATACCAAGTACGGCAAACAAAACTCCATGGAAATCTCTATATTCCCTCTCAGTCCCACTGAAATAGAAAATCACTGATTGTCAGGTACATGAAATGGGCATTTGAAACAGTTCTTTTGATTCCCATGGCAGAGACTCCAAATACTCTACCCCAACTCTTTGATTGATGTGCTGAAGTCAGAGAATGGGTCTGGAATATTCTGTTTCATAGTTCCCCAGGACAACTGTGGAATAAGATTTAATGTTGAGTTTTGACTATAAGATTTAAAAAAATCCTTCTATACAGTTAACCAGAAGTTCTTGGTGAAACTTACTAATAGAAAAATATGACATAAATAGTAAGGAAAGCAGTAGGAGAGCAAAGAGTAGAATACTAGACCTGACAAAATACCCTGGATGATCAAATTTCATCCAGAAGCGCATCACCTTCTCCATCCTTTCCAAAATCTGTTTAATGTCATATTTTCCTGTTCTACACATGTGGGCTGGGAGGCATCAGCTTTTTCCATCATGAGTTTTGTAGTTTTGAAACCTTTTTTTTTAATTAGTGCTGTTCTTTTAGATAGAATCTTCAAGGCAGTTATTATCTTCCAGGCAAATGTTTCCAGAGCTATAAGTTAAATTTGTCCTATCTTCTCTTATCTGCAGTTTTGAAAGAATTATATATCACTTGTCACTTGGAAAATAAATGGATCTCAAGATTCTTTCCAGTGCTTCATTCAAGTTGCTTAAAGCAGTGTTTGTGTGGGTAGAGTTACAGCTTCTTTTGTTTGAATTGTCTTGGGGGAAAAAAATGATAGGCATATATTTAATTTGCAAGTCTGGTTTTAGTCAGAAGCAGGAGAGAAAATGAGCTGCCAAGTGTTGGAGAAGCAGCACTCCAATCCCGTCTCCTTTCACATGTGATAAATATTGTTTTGATTAGAGACAGAATCAATCCAGGATGCTCTTTTTAGATTCTTGGACTAATGTTTTCCCTTTTTAAAAAATGTAGGTTGTGGAAAACCAATTCTAAAACCATCAATCTGGGCTACACTTTGTCCAGGATAGCTGTGCACAAATCATTTCCGTGAAAATGATGTGTGATTAAACAACTGCAGTCAGAGTCTCTCATGAAGAAATTGTCTTTAGTATTCACAGCCTATCCCAAAACATTGACCGTAAGTGGAGGATTGCGGTTCTCTGAGAATATAACCTTAAGCAGACTGATACAGGGTAGCTGGTTTGCCTATGGAAATGGAAATTCAGAAAATGGCTTTAGGAGTCATTGAAGTCAGATACACATCTTGGGGATCCAGACTGTACCATGACCAAGTGTCTGATGCCAGCTACCAAACTTCTCTGGGCCTCAGTTTCTTCCTCGATAAAATGGGCATGGTGGCCATGATTACCACATGGGGTGAGCAGATGGGCGTTGGCTCAGGTCACTAACTCTTACTTCAATAAATTTTATACCATTTCTCACCCTACAGCAGATAAGTCTAAATAGCAGAATTCTTAGCTGAGTACAGCAAAGAACTTCTTTACCGTTGAGAGAGGGGGGAAAAAAACACCCGTTTGAGCATTAAATCCTGGGAAGTGGCCAGTTTTTTTTTTTCTTCACTCACAGATCACTTGCAGGAAAGGAGACTGCTTGCTTTGGAGATTTACCTCTTTGCTGGCAAGGGGCATTGTTATCTTTGATCCCAGTCAGCCCTGGCATTTCTTAATTGTTGTCCAACTATATTTGAATCTCAAAAAGGGATGCTTGGAATGTTCATTAACTGAGAGAAATTTGGATTTCAATGAGTATCTGGAGAGGAATGGTTGATAGATCAGTGTCCTTCATCAGAAATTACAGGGAGATTTGAAAATTTTTTCAAAGAATAGTGCTGTCCTTTTTGATAGACTCTTCAAGGCAGTTATTATCTTCCAGGCAAATGTTATTGCCATTTATTGGGTAACTCTTCCTGTTTGAAAGGAGAACCTATGCTTTCTATTATGGCAGCATTCTCTGATTGTAGATTTCAGTGAATGAAGGGAGAGCTTTTACAGTGAGAAATGTGATCATCCGCCACCACGGAATCAACACTGTAAGCATGCATAGTACTCTGCTGAATCTTTGGGTGTCACTTTTCCCTTCCTTTCCCTCTTCTTCCCACTTGAAATCTTCTCTTTTTCCTGTTTTTTTTTTGGGGAGGTAGTTTTTTGTTTGTTTTATTTTATTTATTTATTTATTTATTTTAGCAAGAGTAAAGGATTTTGGGGCTGGAGAGATAGTACACAGTGTAGGGCACTTGCCTTGTACACCCATGTGATGTTCGAGCCCCAGCATCCCCTATGGTCTCCTGAGCACTGCCGGGAGTAATTCTTTATGTTTTTTTAAAATAAATTTTACTGGATCACCAGGAGATACAGTTACAAATTTTCATGATTACATTTTAGTCATACAATGATCGAACTCCCATCCTTCCCCCAGTGCACATTTTCCACCACTATTGTTCCCAGTGTACCTCTGACCACCCCAACTCCACCCCACCCCTGCCTCTGTGGCAGGTACAATCCTTCTTACTCTTTCTCTAATTTTGGGCATTGTGATTTGCAATACAGATACTAAGAGGCCATCGTGTTTGGTCCTTAGTCTACTTTCAGCACATATCTCTCATCCCGAGCGATCCCTCCAATCATCATTTACTTAGTGATGCCTTCTCCATCCCAACTGCCTTTTCCCCCCAGCACATGGAGCCAGCTTGCCTGGAGTTATACTTAAATGCAGGGCCAGGAGTAAACCTTGAGCACCACCATTCTTGAATAAAAAATTATCCCAACACCCTCCTTTGAAACCTATTTTCTTTGTGCTCACAATAGTTGAATCTTTGGTTTTGTTTATTTGTTGTTAAATTTCCTTCTAGCAGATGGGTCTGCTTTTTCTTCAGGCTATCTTTTCCAGGTGCCTGTGCATGCCTTTTTCACTCCTCTGATTCTGTATCCAAGCTTCAAAGCTGGGCTCTGCAAGGCCCCGGGATGCGTGCTCTCAGCCTGAGGAGGACTCTTCCTCATAAAGGCTGCTCTACCTGAGTGGTGGGGGCACCACAGCCCTCTCACCTCGCAGGGCCAGTGACGCATGCTGGCCAGGTGTCCTGAAGGGTTGTCCTTCCAAGTCAGCTGGGCCCTGTGGGGGCCGGGGAACCCTGCAGGTTACTTTCCTGGTAACAGCAGGCAAGATGAAAATAGATGTGACTTAGTTTCTGCAGCCTGTCCTGTTCTGCGATTGTTGCCGTCACAGGAGGCAAACAAGGAGTCCATCTTAAACTGACACCCAAATAAATACATCCAGGTGGAGAGAAAACTTCCTGCCCATCCTCCCCTGTGGCCGCTTCAGGCACATGGGAGGGCTCCGAGCTGGACTCGCCTCCTGCCCTCTCTGGATTGTTCCATTCCCAAGTACAGGGCTAGTGAAACTCTGCCAGTGAGGCAATTTTGGTTGAGATCCTAGTGACATACTTTTTATTGCCCAAGTGAGTCAGGGAATGATAACGATTGTTTGCCGTCTCTGTGGTCTCTTTCATTTGATTTTTTTGTTCGTTTATTTTAAAGGAGGCCTCACGAATGAGAAGTGAGGCCCAAGGCCGAGACGAATAGTTCCAGGCCTGGAGATGAGCAGTTGTTTCAGAAGGGCGGAAATGCTCTCTGGAGGGAACAATAAGGGGTTCACAGAGCTGGAGGAAGGTTCAGAATCAGCTGGCTGGGTGCTGACCCCGAGGCCGGGCTCTCAGCCATTCCCAGCAGGCCTGACCTGGGACCAGGGAAAGCCACCCGCAGCCCTGCAGTGACCTCTCAGTGCCTCCTTTCCCACGCTTTCTGCCCGCTAACTGCATCAGCGCTTTTGATCTGTTGCTGGTTCTAAAGCTTTCTGTCTCTCACCCTGTCCCTTCTCTGTCTCCCTCAGATTCTCTTTCAAACCAGGTGTGTTTGGTTGAAGAGTGGGTGGGTAGTAACTAGCAGGGATGATGGTGGGAGGGTAGATGAGGTTTGATTCTCTTTCATATTTGCTTCTATGACCTGGGTTTTCCCTTGCCTGGTTTCAGGGATCTTATTTAAGCCATCTGATTTCAGCTGTGATACTCCAGGTGCCCCTATTATTTGGGCTTATGAGAAAAAACTACATCTGTCATACAAACATCTGCCCTCCCTCTGGTCCTTGGACCTGTCCTCTGGACAGACTGTGGGGAGCTCAGATCAGACCCTTTCACTGCAGAGAGAAAAGAGTGGAGGGCAATAGAAAAGAAGATGAAGGCTTTGAGGATGAAGGCTTGGAAAATAACGAAGTGATTGTGAGTTAATTACATCTTAATGCAGTGCTAATCTCAGGAAGGAAGGGTTGATTAACACATTGCTATTCCCCTGGAAACTAATTTTTCTGAAAAACAATAACTCCAAGAGGCAGTTGTTTCCTGCGTCCTGAAATACAGCACAAGGCAACTTTAAATGGTCCCCCGTTAGTCTTGACGCCATCTGCTTGTTTGCAGCCAAAGTATAAATTTTCCACTGTTCTGAGCTGCGGGAGGGTGGCATCACTCCAGAGAGAGAAACAACAGCGCCAGGAGTCCCAGGGAAGTGCTCCCGCCAGCCCCGCTAGCCACTTCCAGTGCATTTCCATTGATTTGATTAGGGAACAAAGAACCAAAGGGAAATATGTCTTTTCAAAATTGGACTCCGCTCGGATATTCTCTGGGGCTTCCAAAGGATTAAATCTCACTTAATCTGCCTTCCTCGAGTACCCATTTGCATTTTGGACTCTAAGAGTCATTCTTTCTCAGTTGTCAAAAAGAGTTGTCAAAATCAGTATGGCTGGTTTTGAAGGGACATAAAGACAACGCTGGCGAGAGGGGCAAAGGGTAGGGCACTGGGACAGGTTTTCTCTTAGAGGAGAATTACAAGGCACAAAGGTGTTATTAAGTATGTCCTCAAAGTGGGTTGTGTGCCCTTTGATTTCTCAGTATCGTTTCCAGTAAATTCTGAATTCCCATCTTAGTTTCACTGGACTTATGCATGTACATTTTCCCCCCTAACTAACACCTAAAGCATCATTACGTTTTAGCATACTAGGTCATAAAAAAACCTTCTTGCCTAAGACTGTATAACTGTCGAGATAAGAATTTGGTTTTCCATGTAGTACCACTTGTATGTAAATTTCATGACTTCATTCTTTCTAACAGCTACATAGTACTCCATTGTGTAGATGTACCAAAGTTTCTTTAACCAGTCATCTGTTCTTGGGCACTCCAAATTTGTAAGTCTACAACTGTACCTCATGGTGTTTTACTAATAAAAATTAAATAAAAAAGGAATTTGGTTTTGGGGCTGGAGTGATAGCACAGCTGGTAGGGCGTTTGCCTTGCATGCAACCGACCCGGCTTCAATTCCCAGCATTCCATATGGTCCCCCGAGCACCGCCAGGAGTGATTCCTGAGTTCAGAGCCAGGAGTAACCCCTGAGCATCCAAAAAAAGAATTTGGTTTTAAGTGCACACATACAAATGTGCAGACATATCCACAGTGTGCCAAAAATCTTTATCCTGTGGGTATTATATAAGTTCTCTTCTGGACAAGCTAGTGAGAAAGGTGTTAGCTCTATTTCTCTGTCATGTTTTTGGACTGTATGCATTTATTTAAAAAACCATCAGAGAAGTGTTGTTCTTCAGACCACCTGGTATCAGATTCTCTGGGTGGAGACATTCACCAGAGTCATCTTTGTCATGTTGTGATTACTAGTGACTTTTCTCAGGGTTCAGTTAGATGAGGCCCAGCAGGATGGAAGAGGCTAGTGCTGCCCCCTTCCTGATGGTGGTCTAAGTGGCACCATGGTTGAAAAAGGCACATGGTGTTTTCTTAAGTGTCTCTAGAGTACATCAAAATGATTTACTATGATGCTCACTTGGAGTGTCCTTTTAAAAAATAGGAAAATAATTACAGAAGCAGGGGGTATAGCTCAGTTGTGAATCACGTGCCCTTATCTAGAAGAGACTTAAATCCCAGCACCAAGAAAAAAAACACAGAAGAACTTAGAGTGTTACGTTCTCTAAAAAGTGCCATTGCAGTCCATGTTGCAGAATTCATCTACACTCACCTCAGAGCCAGGGATAGAGCTAGCAAGAAGCTCTTAATATTCTAAATGAATTTTAAAGGTAAAATAACTGAGCATATCTGAAATTTCTTAGAGAACAAAACCCTTTTGGCAACATCCTCTTATTAAAATGCAGTTTACAAGAAGATGCAGCTTCCTTATTCCCTTTGTTCGACCTTTTTCTCGGGGAAGTTCACCATTCCTGCTAGCCACTTCCAGTCCATTTCCATTGATTTGATTAGGGAACAAAAAACCAAGAGAAAATTTAAATATGTGTTAAATGTGGTAGATTTTTGAGGCAGAAGGAAGTCAGGTAATCTCACAAAGCATAATCTGTTTTATTGTCTATTTTGCAGAGCATTTAGCATGGTAAAAATAATGCCAGGTTCTCATGCAGCACCAGGGAAGGCTTCAAACTCCTCTCTTCCTCTTTCTAATTTTTAAAAGATACGTCTTGATGCTGGAGAGGGGGGAAAAGGTGAATTTTCAATTAAATTTATAAAATTATAAGATGCCAGGCCCCCTGAAAGCCCCTGAAAGATACTGTGTTGGTGTCTTTTAATCCAGTGTTTTTTTTTCTTTCTTTTTTTATTAGTGAAAAACCATGAGGTACAGTTATAGGCTTACAAATTTTGTGCTTGGGTTTCAGTTATACAATGATCAAGTGCCCATCCCTCCACCAGTGCCCGTCATCCATCCCCATGGGTCCCAGCATCCCCCCCCACCCTCATCCCCCCCCCCCCCCCCCCCCCGTCCCATCCTGCCTCTGTGGCAGGGTATTCCCCCTTGTTCTCTCTCTCTTCTTTTGGGTACTGTGTTTTGCAAGAGAGGCTTTGAGTGGCAATCATGTTTGGTCTATCGACTACTTTTAGCATGCTTCTCCCACCCTGGGAGGACCCTCACAACACCCTTCATTTGGTACTCTCTTCTCTATCTGAGCTTCCTTTTCACCTAGAGCCTGTGGCTGGCCTTCCATTCATGGAGCAAAATTCCTGGTACTAATCTCAGCCATTCCTGGGTGTTACTCTCCCTTTTTGTTGCTTTATGTTCCCCAGATAAATGCAATCTTTCTGTGTCTATCCCGCTCTTTCTGACTCATTTACAAGAAATCCAGTGTTTTGTTAACACAACATTAAGCCCAAATGCAAGTATCAACTTGATAGGTTAGTTGATTGTCATCTTTCTATCCATGCGATGCAGTACAGGAATCTTCATATGCTTTTGATTGTTCCAATTGTATTCTTGTGTTTGTTCTTTTACAGTGTATCAGAATTAACTGGCAAATTGCCCATAGTTGCAATTATAATCAGTGAGGACTGCATTTTGTATCTGGGGGAACAAGATATTTAAAGACAGAGCTGCTCACCTTCAGAGGAAGACTCCTGCTTCCTTTTGTCCTCTACGGTCTGGCCCCAGACTCCTCCCTTCCCTGCTAGCTCTAGGGACTCTGAAAATTTGACAGGGCAGCACTGGTAGGGAGGTGTGTTTGGATGAACTGCCGAAGCGTTAAGGTGACGTTGAAGCAGGAAGTAATTGGCGTTGAACAGATCCCACCTACCTGAAAAGACTCGATAGCTGCAAGGCACTGTTTGTTTGTGTCCAGGATCCTCAGCCAGAGGACAGTGAAGAGCGGCTGGTGAGAGAGGCAGGGAGCGTTCAGTGAGTGTCCACTTTGCACTCGCTGGGCTGCGGGGGCTGCCAACCCGGGTGTCGCTCATTCCTTCAGCTGACTGTCAGTCTGCACTCACGCTCTGTCAGAAACAGGCAGTCAGTAAAACTCGAATCAGTGTGAAAGGCATTCATTTCATGATGCACACTTGGTGAAGCCCCGAATGCCTGCTTGGAATCTGTGGTTTCCCGTCTCTCATATACCTTTGCATTCCTCAGAGGTCCAAGTGCTGAGTTAAAAATCAAACCTGTTTTCAGAATCACTAAGGTACTACCGGCTTTCCTTATGTCTGTTTTCATTTGGTATGTGTTTGTTTGTTTGGGGGTTGGGTCCACAGCCAGTGAAGCTCAGAGGGTGACTCCCAGATCAGTGCTTAGGGGATCCTGAGGTTCCAGGCCTCCTGCATGCAAAGCATGTGCTCAGACCTTTGAGCTCTCTCAGACCGTCATTTGGCACTGCCAGGAATGACTTCTGAGCACAGAGTTGATAGTAAGCACTGAGCACCACCAGGTGTGATCCAAAACCACCCTTTCCCCCGCCCCCACGAAAAACAGTGCAGCAGTTTCCATTTTAAGGACAATTGTAATAGGACTTTGGCCTCTAAGAGAACGGTCGGTAAAGGAACTGTTAGGTTTTTGGCAGAATCAGAAGCTGTTGTTCTATTTGAAAACCCTTTCTGATCCTTATCCTACCAAACTGTGTTTTTTCAGCCTCCTCTGCCAAGGTTAGGACTTCAGACCTCGAATGGGGGTTGGCCAGTATTGTGTGAGCTCAGCTCTGCCAGGCCAGTGCGGAGGCTCTGTCTGCTCCCGTGCGCCCTCTCCTGGACACCCCCGGACCTCTCGATGCTTCCCTCCTCCCCAGCCACCTCCACCCAGTTTGGAAAGAAAGAAAACAGACCCCAGGCGATGCTCCTGCTTGGCATCCGCAGCATCTCCCTCTTCACCCCGACACCCCGTCCCGTGGCCACGTTTCAGCCTCTCCCTCCCTCTGCACACCCCTCTCGCCTGCCCTACCGAGGAGCTGCACCCGGCTCCTCCTCACACACCTTGTCCTTGCCCCCTGCACGTTCTCCTCCTTCTGCTTGTTTCCTTGTGTGCAACTATCTGCAGCATCCCCCTCTTTCGAGGGGCCACCGGGCCTTTCTGCAGGGGCAGAAGCTCAGCCCACCCTCTTTCGAGCAGGCCCCAGAGTTCTCAGCCCACAGACCTCTCTGCCTGGGGAATTCAGCTGCATGGTGCCTCTTTCAGATTAGTTCTGAAATGATGAGCTTTATCCCAACATCCTGAAGCTGGGCCAGCAAGTGGCTATGGCTGTGGTAAGACCAGGCAATTGTGTGCAGTGTGTGTGCCTGTTCTCACATTTCTGCTTAGGGATGGCACCCCCTCCACCTAAACAGATGGGTCCGTGCAGGGCCCCACATCCAGGCCATGACCTGTAGGAGCCCTGTGGCCCTCAGCATGGCAGGAGGGCCCAGAAGAGGCCACCCTGCCTTGGCCCTGCCCTGGCCACTCCCTCACCGGGTGGCAGAAACAGGACCTTCACGGCAGTGCTGACCCGGGGTCAGCCTACTCCTTGGCGACTACTTCACCGTTTCCACTGCCTTTTCCATAGTGGGCTTTTGGGGGTGATTAGAACAATGATTTCACCCTAAGGACGGCACCACTTAGAGAAAATGGTTTTCCTCTTCAGACCCACAGAAGTGCATTCTTAACCGCGGGCTAAGTAGTGGAAGAAAGCCTAGCACTGTCAGATAAATGTCTCCACAGTTGGGCAGTGAGAAGTGTGCCCGCGAGGCCGGCATTTTGGGTCTTTAGGGAAAAATACCCCACAGATGAAAATGCATTCTAGCTTTTTAAGCTCCCACAATTCCTCAGAAGCCTCGACCTTTTGTGTTCATCGTGCAGGGAGGGGTCCCCGCCAAAGTGGCTGTTTTCATCCCCTCTGGAGTCACTGGCTCTGGAGGTCATGGGGCAGTCGTGTGCTGAGGAAAGGGCCACATCTCTTCACCCCAGGATGCCCATATGGGGGGACTGGAGTGTGTCCTAGAAGCTGGAGAGTCCCAAGTCCTGAAAAACTAGAATTAGCCAGTTTGCCAGAAAGAGCCCGGCAGCCTGCAGGGATGTGAAGCTGATTGAAACCATAGGTTTGGTAGGGGGGTCAGTTAAGAGCATGATGGAGGGGGGGGCGGGGGTCTCAGCATAGATTCGAAGCACTTTTTTATTCTTTACTTTCTTTATTTGATTATTGTTTGTTTATGTATTTTGCCTATTTGTATCTATCTGTGGGTTGGAGCGATAGCACAGCGGGTAGGGCTTTTGCCTTGCAAGCGGCCAACATGGCCGACCCAAGTTCAATTCTTCCGCCCCTCTCGGAGAGCCCGGCAAGCTACTGAGAGTATCTCGCCCGCACGGTAAACCCTGCCTGGCAGGCTCCCCGTGCCATATTCCATATGCCAAACACAGTAACAATTATCACAATGGAGACGTTACTGGGCCCGCTCGAGCAAATCCATGAACAACGGGAGGACAGTGACAGTGATCCATTTGTATCTCTTGAGAAAGTTTCTGTTCATTTATTCTCCCCATTTTTTGGATGGAGTTGGATGCTTTTTTTTTTTCTTATAAAGTTCTAATGGACTGGAGCAATAGCACAGCAGATTGGGCGTTTCCCTTGCACACGGCCAACCCAGGTTCAATTCCTCTGTCCCTCTTGGAGAGCACGGCAAGCTACCGAGAGCATCCCACCCACACAGCAGAGCCTGGCAAGTTCCCCATGGCATATTCAATATGCCAAAAACAGTAACAACAAGTCTCACAATGGAGATGTTACTGGTGCCTGCTCGAGCAAATCAATGAACAACAGGAGGACAGTACTACAGTGCAGTGCTATGTATTTTGCCATATCAGGGATCAAACCCAGGTTGTCCACCTACAAGATGTGTGCTATAGCGCTAAACCACATCTCCATAATTTTTTTATAGTAAAACTAAAAAGTTTGGACTACTTGCAGCCTCAGGCATCTCCTGAGAGCCCCTGCTTCCCACAGGCAGCATCAGGCGCCTCCATGGCCTCCTTAGGAGACCGAGGCATCCCCAGGAGAAGGCCCTCAGCCCCCTCCGCACCCCGCTAGTGGCACTGGCTGGACAGGGCAGCTGCAGTGCACCTGTGTGACCAGGATCATGGAGGGGATGTGGCTTCCCTCAAGCCCAGTCAGGGGACATTACTGGTCTGGATGGGGTTGGAGGAGGAGGGTGGAGGTGAATGCGGGAGCAGAGATCACCTCGGAGCCCCTGCAGACCCCTGCACCATTGACCACACTCACCACTGGGTTGAGACATAACACGACATTTAAGCCTTGATACCTGTGCAGGGTGACGGTCCCCTGCAAATGGTCAGTAGCAAATGCAGGGCAGAGGGTGGCAAAGCTCCTCCGAGGCCATAGGGGAGCGGGGCAGCCCATCTTAGAGGTCATGTTCCCTGCCTCAAGAATTAAGGGATTGGGGAGCAGACCATTGCTTCCAACTCTGGGACTCTGCAAAATATTTAATGGAAAGAGTCATACTCCATCAATTTATGAGAATCACACTTTGGGTTTGGATTTTTTTTGGCCACACCCAGCAATGCTCAGGGGTTGCTCCTGGCTTTCCACTCAGGAACTAGTCCTGGTGGTGCTCAGGAGACCATATGGGGGACTGGTTTACCTGCTGAGCTATAAGGAAAACCAGCCCGTGAGTCAGGGATCCTTCTGTTGTGTGTTGAGTTTTGCCTGGGCTGGGCTGGGAGAACAAAGAGCCCCTGCCCGGGGCTGACTCTGGCCTCCCTCTTGGCACTCTCCCCTCCTAAGGGAAGTGCGAGGGTGGTCTCAGCTGGAGTGGAAGGTCTTTGCAGGTGAAAGGACTGGCCTGGCCTTTGCCGCCCCAGCTGGCTGTTGCTGACACCTACAGCTGAAAACAGGGCAGTCTGGGATGCTTCAGGGAATGCAAGGAGAGGCTAGGAAATACAAGATTTGTATATTTACCTTATAACATTTATTGTCCTAGTGCCAAGCATTTTTATCTGTATAGAAAGAACTCCATTCTGTAATTAGAACCAAAAAAAAAAAGCAATCATGCGGAATTGTCCCTATTTCAAGTCATTAATTTTTCCAACCTGAGAATACTCTGGGATATTTTGTAACAGTCCATTTTGCCTGAAACAAATTGAACCATGAAACTACTGGTCTGTGAAATGATTGAACACATTAAAAATGTGTGCAAACAGCCAGATGAAAATTAACGTGTCCAAGAGCGGAGGCAAAAGCCCATTAATAAAAGAAGGTGCGTCTTCAAGTGTGTGGAGTGCTTTTTAGGTTTGTCTTTCCTCCTCCCTTTAAAAATCGGTATGTCTTTACACCCAGCGATTTAATATCAAAACTTCAGTCTGGAAGGGAACCTGACATTTTGGAGTTTTTTTTTTTTTTAAGTGAAACTGCTGCTATTCTTGGCTTAAGAATGATTAGGCACTGAGAAATACATCTTTGGTAGTGCTGGTTTCAGCATGCACCCTAGCAGTTCTTTCATAAATGCCAGGGCCGGCACGTTTGGCTGAGGAGAAAATACCATGGAAACTGAGAAGAAATAAAAGAGAGAGAGAGAAGAAGAAGAAATCATCCACAGGACCAAGATGATACAGGTTTTAAAGGACAAAACAAAATTTCTCAAATTGCATTTATATCTAGTTACTAAATACTAACTAGATATTAGAAATAAATAGACATGTACTTTCCTTCCAGAAAACACAGAGGCTGATTCAAGTTGGTTGGGAGAAATGTTCTTGGGTCCAAGGAGATAGTATCGGGCTCTGGCACAGACAAGGCACAAGCTCAAGATGGGTTGGGTCCCCGATGTCAGTGACCTCCCCAATCACCTCAGGGTGTCCTGGGGGACCGAGGCAGTGGCAGGATGGTCCTGGTGTTCCTTGGCATCACAGGGCATGAGAAGGAGGGAGGGAGGAAAGGAAGGAGGGAGAGGGGGAGGAAGGAAGGAAGGAAGGAAGGAAGGAAGGAAGGAAGGAAGGAAGGAAGGAAGGAAGGAAGGAAGGAGCAAGCTTACACAGAGCCTGCATCATCCCTCTGCATTCCCATAACATATCTTTCAAGCCCAGAGGGAAGCAAGGCAGAAGACAGTGGGGCCAGGAGAGAGAAAAGCCCTGGAAGATGGCCATTCTTGTCACCTAATCCTCCTCCTCCCTGCTCCCTCCTCCCTCCTCCCTCCCTCCTGCCTCCTCCCTCCTCCCTCCCTCCTCTCTCCTCCCTCCTCCCTCCCTCCCTCCTCCTCCTCCTCCTCTCCCCCCTCCTTCCTTCTCCCTTCTTCTTCAGTGAATCACTGTGAAGTACACAGTTACAAAGCTGTTCATAATCAGGTTTCAATCATACAATGTTCCAGCACGTATCCCTCCACCAGTGTACATTTCCCACCACCAATATCCCCCGTATCCCTCCCACCACCCACTTCCCCAGCCTGCCTCTATGGGAGATAGTTTTCTTCTCTGTCTCTCTGCCTTTCTGCCTCTGTCTCTGTCCGAGTCTCTCTGTCTCTTTCCCCCTGACTCCTTTGGGCATTATGGTTTGCAATAGAGATATTGACAGGCCACCATGTTTGGTCCTTTACCCATTTTCAGAACTCATCTCCCTTCTAGAGCCATCACTTCCTACCATCATTGTCGTAGTGGTCCCTTCACTCTCCCAACTGTCCTCTTCCCTAGCACTTGAGGCAAGCTTCCAACCATGGACCAATCTTCCTGGCCCTTGTTTCTACTGTCCTTAGGTATTAGCCTCATACTATGTTTTATATATCCCACAAGTGAGTGCAATCATTCTATTCTTCCTTCTGTCTTCCTTCTGTTTCATTTCACTCACTCAGCATGATAGTCCTTCTTTCAGAATTAGGAAGAGAGCCTCAAGGATCCTCAGGTAATGGAAGAAAAACAATGGTCTGAGAGACAGACAGACCCCAGGGCATATGGTTGATTATCAACAGAGACTGTAGTGCCGCAGAGAATGGACAGTCTTTTAGACAAACGGTGTAGGAACAGTTGGATGTCCAAATGCAAAAGAGATGAGACTAGCTTCACACCTCCCACCAAAATGGGTCATCGGTCTAATGTGAAGCCTAAAACTTCAAGTTGTCAAAGAAAAAAAATAGGATTAAAAAAAAATCTTATGACCTTGCATTAAGCAGAGTTCTTGGATCCCAACTCCGCCAAATGTGATCCACGAAAGAACAGATTTATAAATGGCACTTCGTCAAAATTAAAATCCTGCTTTTCAGAATCTGTCATCTCCATGATGAGAAAACGCCAAGAACAGCAGAAGGAACCCACAAGGACATGCCTGGGGGCTTCTGAACCCCGATTATTCCTCTTTGGGCTGGAGGCAGGCTGCACCCAGTGGATGGGAAACCCCAGCCCCCCATGGCCAACACAGCTGACATTTCCAGACGTCAAGAAACCTTGTTCTGGAGATGCAGCATAGGAGTCTGTTGCCCTTGGGTGCCAGAAAAGAGGGAATCTGAGGCTAGTGGAAAGAGGTGTGAAGCCAGGCAGCTCTAGGTTCATACCTAAGCTTCTTAGCACGCCCGTGTCTGCCTCTTCCAGCGGGTCGGCTTCTGTGCCTGTAGAGGGAACCACCGTGAACTCTCTGGGTGAGGAAGATGGGGTGCCCACAGGCTGCAGCTCAGGGTTGCCGTGACATGGTCCAGCCTCTTGGTCTTTGTGACTAGCCGAGGGAACAGTTCTCTCAAACTTAAAACTACAGGCCAGGGCAAGGCGGGTATCTAAATCATTTCCGGTAAACGGGAGCTGCTCTTCTTGCTTAGAAAAGAAGTTCTAACATCTTAGATAATTAATTTATCCGTGGGAGGTCACCAGGGTCGAAGCCAGGCCCTCCACATGGGGAGCGTGCCACCGTTTGAAGTGGAGGGGGGGACGGGCATCCGGACCGCTGCCACCATGGGGGTGGGGGAGAGGGTGCATGTACCGCATTCCTGTGCAGGATGGAAAAAATTTGAGAGGAAGCCAGGAAAACAAATATCCTGGGGAGGCTTAGAGTCAAGAGGTGAGCATGGAAGAATTTGACACAAGGGAGAAAGAAAAGCGCAGGCTACTGGTAGGTACTGATGCCGGGAAGTTTTTCCCATCAAAGGTCAGTGCGGACTGCTCAACGGGGCAGCTCCCTCCTGGGCTGAAAATAAGAAGGAGGGGGGTTGGGAGACAGCACAGCTGTTAGGACGCAGGTGCCCGACCCGAGTTTGATTCCTGGCACCACACAATCCCCTGAGTATTGTCTGTTAGCGTTCTGCAGTCCCTGAGCATGCCCTGGTGGTCCTGGAAG
The DNA here is from genome assembly GCF_029834395.1 of Sorex fumeus. Taxonomy (NCBI): domain Eukaryota; kingdom Metazoa; phylum Chordata; class Mammalia; order Eulipotyphla; family Soricidae; genus Sorex; species Sorex fumeus. Next base: position 45,303,809 of record NW_026606129.1, on the reverse strand, counting down.
CCCTAGGTACCCCAGGGGTGGCCCTGGTCCCCTCTACACACCCACCCCCATCACTACCCGAGCAGCATCGGGGCCTTGTGCCTCTTTACTGAACCAACACCAATCATTGACCAAGAATCATCAGTGGGGCCCTGGGATCTCTCGAGAGTCTACCCCACCCCCCGGCCCTTCCACTGACCACCACCACAAAATTAAACAAGAAACTGAAGAGGACTTAGGAGGCCACTGCTGATGCTCCAGGCCAGAGGCCTGGCACTGGGACCCTGGGCGCAAGGGTGTGGCTGCACGGGCCAGCAGGGACAGAGGCTTCTCAGTCTTTCCCCAGTGGGAAACTCATCCTGAAAACACTTCTCAGCCCACCCAGTCACTTCTTCGCAGTTCCCCTGGTTCTTGAGAAAATGAAATTCGATCTGAAAAACTTCAGTATGATTCTCCCGCGCAGTCACACCTTGTCCCTTCCCTCATCCCTATGTCCCCCCCCCTTCCCCCTGTATTCTTTCTTTCTTCGCCCTGTCCCTCCCCTCCTGTGGGTAGAAGCAGCACAGTAGGGGCTGGTGTGAGAGAGGGAGGACTGAGACTGCAGCCTTGTGTGCCATCCTGGGACGAGTCCAGGAGAGGAGCTGGGGAGGCACAGGAGGGGTGGCCAGACCCAGAGCCTGGGGCTCAAGCTTGGGGAAGGTGATGGATCCTAGGGCTCTGTGCCTGAGTCCCCTGCCTCCTAGGTCACATCAAACAGTCCAGAACTCAAGGGAATCACCCATATCACTTTTGCTGAGATTGGAGACGGGGTAGGTCGGGGGTGGGGCACTCTCTGGAGGTTAGGGACCCAAAAGAAAGGGAAATAAGTAGTTGTGTGGAATGTCAAAGAAAATGCTTCTTGGTTCCTAAATGAAGTTTAAAATAGCTGAGTCTAGCAACCACCAGAAAGAATTTCATAATACACAAGAAGAATGAGCTTGCCTGAAAACTGGCTGGGGTAATCAAGAAAACATTAAATTATAATTTAAAGTAGAGAAACATATGCCCAGACAAAGCCTTCAGAGTAAGTAGAATTATAAACAGTAGATGTGACATATTCTGTTGAAAAGATGCCCAGTCATTTATAGTAGAACATGAGAATGATATTTGCGAATTCTCATAGCCTGTGGGGTGTTACTGGGTTGTTCCCATATAAAGAAGGAAAGATATTGAATAACCTTGGACTGGAATGTAATGATACATACACGGGCCTATCGCAGCACTGGGGGACAGCTCAGTGACGTCCCTGAGGGCCTAGCTGGGCCTTCTGTTTTTTCTGTTCAGCCATCCTCACTCACTATGGGGCTGTCTTCCCAGTCAAAAGGTGGCTGCCACAGCTCCATCCATCATGCCTTCACAAACAGGTCCAAAGGCAGGTGGGGGTGAGCAAAGGCGCCTTCTCTCTAGAACACCTGTATATGCTAATAAAAAGAAAACCCTTGCCCTTCAGCACCCCTGACAAGGAATTAGTTCATGCCCTAACCACTGGAGAAACTGAAGACAGCACCTGGCACTTTTAACAAACAGTAACTGACTCTTCTAGCAATAGAGAGAAACTGAGCATGGTGGGGAAGGATGGCACCCAGCAGCAAGGGAAGGGAACACATCTTGTTCTGGAGGGTCAGGGTATGTGAGAGGCCAAGTGTCAGGGCCATGCATACCCAGGGGGAGAGGTGTGAAGCGGAGCCCCAAAGGAAAAACGGTGGGAAGGTGATGGAATGCTCCGGTGGGGGAGGGGGGAGGGGGGGGAAAGAATTCAAACAAGCCATCGAGCTTCAAAAATAGAAAGGTTAGCATTTAATCAGGATGAAACGAAGGGTTTCCATTTTACTAAAAAGTAAATAGATCACAAACATAGGGGCCAAAGGGAAACTATCCGATGACATGACGTCCATGCGAAAGAATCAGGCTGCAAGTCCCAGGGCTCTAGTGGGGACAAGGCTGCCAGAGGCACTTATGTAACCAGAGGCTCCAAGCACAGAGTCATGTCCAGAACAAAGGGGCATGACCCCAAGGCCTCCTGGGCCCTGCTCACCGCCTCTCCTGTCCAATCTCTTTTTTCCAGATTTCTCCATCATCTTTATTCTTTGCCATCACACTCTTGCTGCTGAGAAAGGCCCTCTCGGGTACTGCTCAGGGAATAGATCAACCCGTGCTCAACAAGTACTCGCTTCTGGGCCTTCCTGGCCACTGCCCCTGGCCCCCAGTTGAATCCATCGTTGGCTTCTCAGTAGTTCCTGTCTAGCCCTCCCTCCCCCACCCTGACCCCATCCTCCCCATCTCCATCTCTTTGCTGAACCAAGCCCCCACTTTGAGGGCCTTGGATAATCCCTCAATACCCATCACAGTGTAGGTGTAATGGCCTTATTCATAATGAATGTTCTAGAATTCATAAATCCATGTTCTCTCTGTATTCGGGGCCCCTAAGAGCAGTATCTCTCAAACTCTAATGTGTCTGTGAACCCCTAGGTTCTGACTTACATACAGATTGTGACTGGGCAGGTCTGGGATGGACCCCCAATATCTGAGTAGAACAGACTCCCAGATTAAAATCCATGTTGCCGCCCCCCGCCCCTAGGTGATGCACACAGCACAAACCAGCAGGCTGTGTTGGATGCCCACCGCTGCCTGTCAGTAAAGGCAAGGGAGAGTTCAGGAGTGACCAGGATGCTCTGACACTGCAGGCAACCGTTTCTTCTCTAAGCTTCCAGGTCTTACGTTATCAGCTGGAGGCCACAGTTGCTCCCACTGAAATTGTCACTGTGGCAAAGTGCTGGGTACCATGGAAATGCGAGCTGTTCTCAGCACTGCCACTTCAGTTCTGACTCCCAAAGTGGCACCTATGACCACTGGTCAGAAGGAATGGTCGGTATATTTGGCAAAATATAAAGACCGTTTTGGTCATTAAAGCTTACCAGAGAGAGTTACCTCATAGAGAGCAGACTGGGGGAGTTGTAGGCAGAGAGAGGAGAGAGAGGTGAGTAACGATTCCATGGTGGATCCGTGGGGGGGGAGGGGGGCACGGAAGGGGTCAAGTTTCAGAGAAGCAAACCAACAGGAGCAAGGATCAGGAGATGACTTCGACCAAAGGAGGTTTTATTGAGGTTGCCATGCTGTGCACCTCCCTACATGAGCGGTTGCCTTCAGAAGACAGTCTTCCCTTCGTTTAGTGCCATCCAAGGGAGGACATCTGGTGGGCGCTGGCTCTGGGAGCGGGCACCATTTGATTTCAGTGGGCTGGAAATGGAGGTGTGCCCCCAGGTTGGTGTGCCGTGACCATCTCAGGGAGATCAGAGATAGCTACACCATTGCCGGGGGCACGAGTCATCAGTAGCTGCTGAGGTTGAAGCTTAGGAAGATCATAATTTTGTTCCTCTGCTGCATGAACTCTTGGAAAGAGCCTCCCCGAGGTCGCAGAGGTTTCTGTTGGACAGTGCTTGGCTAAAGGGAAAGGGAGCGATGGACCTGCCAGACAGGCGGAGGGCAGAGGGGAAGGGCGGGGAGGCAGGGGACGTTGTCATGTCACAGAGTCAAAGGCTCCGTCAGGATGGGAGAAGTTGCGAAATGTCCATGCAGCTGTCAAAGTTGATGAGGTCTAAGAAATGGCCCTCCGGTGTTGACAACACGGAAGTCACAGGGGTCGTAGCGGGAGTCCTTCCAGTGGGTCAGTAGGACCAGGAGGCAATAATGGAATGATTGGGGAGTAAGAGGTGAGAAAACAGCGCGGGTAGGCGGGGCTTCATCAAGTTTGGAAAGAGTAGAAACTGGGGGGAAGGAGAAGGTGAGGGTATAGAGAAGGGCTTTATCTGTTTAATGATAGAAACTAAGATGTTTGACAGACCATGGAGAATTTTAGAATATGTCCCCCAGATATACTTACTAGTACATAAATATGTGTACATGTGTGCATGCATCTGCATACACACGCACATACATGCACACACACACACATACATATCCTGGTTTAAAAGGACTAGTTCAATGAATCATCCTGTTCATATGGTAGAATTATTGTAACCATTCAGTTAAAAAAATCCTTTGTACTATGCCTGGTAATGAGAGCATCACCAAGATTTATTATTTTGCAAGATGCAGAACATATGATGCTTCTCCGTCTATCTCATATTCAAGAACTATGCCTGTATTTAGGGAAAGGCAGATTTCCAAAAGAAGATGGGAAATTGATAATGAAGAAATTGGGTGCCTCCAAGATGAGGGGTTGATGATCAAAGAGGGAACGTTGTCTCCTTGTCACAATATTTATATAGTGTCCGATTTCTTTAGAAGCTGAAGGTTCCCAATTCTTATCTGGTTGCCATGCCCAGTGGTGCCCAGGACTGACTTCTGGCTCTATGGTTAGAGACCACTCCTGGTGGGGCTCTGGGGGCCATATCTGATATCAGGGATCAAAGTCAGGTTGGCTGCAGGCAAGACAAATGCCTTAATCTGCTGTACTCTCTCCAGCTAAAAGCAAACTGCCCCCTTTTCAGAAAAAAATAATCACTCAGAAATCTACTGCACCCCAGAAATCTACCTTCTTAAAGTGAATAAACAGAAAACACCATCCCTCAGTTACATCCCAAGGTTGCTTCTACCTCCCAACCCTCTGGACCATTGCAGTGCCAGGAAATACCTTAATTGTATACATCGATTTCAAATTCCTTAGGAAGGGGGCCAGAGAGAGAGTTCAGTGGACTGAGCGCCAAGACCCGGGTTCAGTCCCCGGCAGCACATGGTCCCCCAAGCACTGCTGGAGTGACCCCCGAGTCCAGAGTCAGGAGCAGCTCTCAAACACTGCAACTGTGGCTCCCAAACCAAACACTAAAAATAAGTTAACATATCCCTTAGGAAGGATTCCCCGGGGAGAGGTTCTGTAGCAGCCAGGAGAGGAGAGAGAAAAGTGTCCTTTTTGGTCCAGACTCTGGATCGTGCATGATGTCACGGACCAGCTCTCTGTGACCTTCACCCGTTTTGGCTTCTATGGCTTCCAGCCTGACCATCCAGGCTACCCTTGGCTAGGCAAATTGGCCCAGACAACAGGTATCTGCCCCCTCATGGTGTCTATGAGTCTGCACTTGGCTCTCCGGGGCCTTGGAGGTTGGTTCAAGGTGCAGCCTGGACTGGGGCGGTCTGGGCTCCTCCCCATGGGCTTCCGTACAGCAGCTCCCAGCAGGGTGACCAGTCCCAGCAGGACCACTGCAGCCCATGGCTTTCTGCTGGTTCTGGAAATGGGTCTGGGGACTAGCTGGCTCTAGAGTCAGTCCCTTTCAGAGAGACATGGGGGAGGCAGGGGTCCCCAGGGGGACCCTGAGAGGCAGCCCAGCTCCCAGCAACTACACTTAGCACCTGGCATTTCTGTTTCAGCTCATCAGAAAAGATTTTGCATATCAGGAACAAAAAGGGAATTCATCCCAGTAACCCAACATTGTTTCATCATGCCGTGGCAATACTTTGGGGACTCTGATCTGTCATGCCTGCTGTATTCTCTCAGTGTCAAGAAATTTAGGGAGTATGCTAGCAACAGAAAGCTGACCCGCTCTCCACCCTTCAAAATCATCTAGGAAATGTTGTTTTATATTTAAAAAAAAAGAAGACCTCAGCGTCCAGAAGAGAGGACAGCAGTTAGGGGGCATGCCTGGCTGGGCTCAATCCAACCTGGGCTCAATCCCTGGCACCACCTGGGGCCCCAGGTGAGCCTGGCCTCGGGAAGTTGCCACCTGGTGTCAGGCCAGTGGGTACATGGTGTCAGGTTGGGCCTCCAGCGCCTGGGCCTGCGGGCAGGGTGGGCTAAGGCATCCTCAAGGTACAGGTGACACACACACACACACACACACACACACACACACACACACACACACTTTGAAGAGGAGTTGGAACCCACTGTAAAGGGCTCCAGCTTTACAGTGCCTGTAAAGAAACAAGCCAGAGGGGTTCCGAAATAGGAAGTTCTGAAACCAAACTCTTCTCTGTATGTGCACTGTGATTTCTCAGAAACCCCTGTAGGCCCTGCTGGGAGGGGCCTGGCAGGAGGGCAGAGGGGAACCCCCGATTAGGGGAGGAGTGGTGAGTTCCAGGTGCATGCAGAGGTGACATCCTGTGGCCCCGAAGCATGGGTGTGGCTCCTCCCAGCACTGGGCGGTCAGCTGGTGTCGGCTCGAGAACATTCCCAGGAGGTAGGCAGCCCCCTTGGGAGTTTTGTCTGGACATGGTGTCCCCTCGTTGTCCCCTCACGCCCCCCACACCCCCTCACTCCTGACACTCTGACTCACCCACTGTTCTGTTTTGTTCTATTGCCATCTGGTGCCTGTGCTCCCTTGCGTCAGCTGAGCCATCACTTCCTCTAGCATGGACACTTAGCTGGGCTGGACTGGGCCAGCTTAGGGCCAGACTGGCCTTGTTAGTGCAGGGAGGGAGCCAGTCCCCCCACCCTTTTTTTTTTTAAAGAATGGTGAGGCTTCATCCCCGGGATGGTTTTGCTAACCATCATGGATGTTTTCCTCTTCTTTTCTGGTCATTCACATAGCCAGAGCTGTAAGTCAGAACATTGACCCAGAATGGCCTACTAAAGGCAAAAACATACCTGCCACAGCTGCGTGATGGCGGGTTTGGTGCCAGCTTGTTTGTTTGACTTGTCAAAAAACAACTTCAACGTAGGGAAATAAGGATTTCCTCACCTCGTGCCTCCTCCCCCCACCCTCCTGAAACCAAATAAATTAACTGTGAATCAGCAGCTTTGCAAAGTGACACCGAATCACTCCTTCATCGCTTCATGTGCTCCTGAAGCAGTTTTTCCATGTCCTCAAGATACTCGGCAGTTCATTCAGGGTGACAGGCAAAAATCATCTATATTTTATGACTTACCAGAGGATCCGCCGATAGCAAATAGCTTCTCTCGAATGCTCTCTGCTGTTCTCAGCTTCACACAACAGCAGTGGCAATGGTAGAGGAAGAATGGGATGCTCGGAGGCATGTTTAATTCAACATTAGCTACACCAGCTCATTTTTATCGATAGAAAACAACATGCTAGGCTTCAGACCCTCCCTGGCACTCATGGCTCTCTCTTGGAAACCACGTGTTGGGCAGGATCATGCAGGCCCACAGCCTCACCCAAACCCTGCCCATCCTCTCTTTCACAAAACAGGATGACAGAGAGTGCTGAGAACATGAGCTAGCCCAGTATTTTCAACTGCTGGTCCACAGAACCCTGCCAGTCCATGGGAGTTCCCTGCTAGTTGGAGTTCTTGATGCTTTACTGACAGCAAGGCTTTTGGACATCAGTCTGAGGCCAGTGCTGGTCCAGGGGTGGGAAAAGGTAGAAAATAACCTGGACTAGACACAGTCTTCCAAAAATTTTCTGGTTTCTGGAAAGTACATAATGGGAACAGAAAGGGAAACCACTGTTGCTCTCAAGGTGTAAAATATAGCTGCAGTATTAGACAAGGGTGGAGTCAGACTAAAGGGAGTATCAGGGGCTAAAGTCTGTCCTGGCTTTGGGGCTGGAGAGATACTGTGGTGGGTAGGGAGCTTGCCTTGCACATCGCCGACCTGGGTTCGATTCCAGGCATCCCATTGGTCCCCCATTCCAAGAGTAATTCCCAAGTACAGAGCCAGGAGCAACCCTTGAGCACCTTTGGGTGTGGCCCCCAGTCAAAATACTTCATGATTTTTATTTGGAATCTCATGAACACATCTTTCAATTTCTCCATTCTACACATTTCCTAGATATATAAGGGTGGTGGGGGTGAAATTTTTTAACAGTTCAGCCCTAGCTTTTGTTTTCTTCTTTTTCTTTTTCTTTTTTTTTTTGTTTGTTTTTTTGTTTTCCTCTTTTCCAAAAAAAAATTACCTGATTAAGAAATCATAGTTTACAAATTGAAGTTGAGTTCTTAGGCATCAAATGAAGTGTATCAGCATGGTGAAAGTTCAGAACACAGGCTAAAACTAAAAGACAGCGAACTGAATGGCAAAAGCAATACTCACATTCAATACATCAGATAAAGGGTCAGTATCCATGACATATAAAGTACTCACAAAGCTCAGCAACAATATTTTGCGATTGCTTTTATCTTTTTGTGAGTCCACGAGCGCACACGTGAATTTGGTAACACTGGCCAGGAACGACAACTCTGTTCCCCTGTGCCTTCAGGACCTAAGAAAAATGGTCACTTCCCTGCTTTCCCTGGGTGCACAGGAGAACAATACATTGACTGTTGTACTATTTCCACAATTAGGCAAAGCTAGTCCCTGCCTTTGGTCTGTAAGCCAGAAAGACTCAGGCCCCCTCCCAGAACACTGAGGCCTCCCTTAAACCTCCTCCCTGGTTGCTGTGAAGCTGCTTTCCCTGCCTTCCCTCCTTTCTGTGAGCAGCTGTGAAGCTTTGCTCAGGACGTCCCGTCCCCCACCCCCACGCTCACTCTTTCCTGTGCCCACCATGTGTGTGTGTGAGTGTGTGTGTGTGTGTGTGTGTGTGTGTGTGTGTTTGGGGATGGGAGCGGACAGTCTTAGTAAAAATTGTTTCTCCTGAAAGTTAAGAAAAATTTTCATTTAAGAAGAATTTTTAAATCATCAGTTGAAACCCAGTGTGGGCAGGGAGTGGTCTCAGTGTCTCATTTGGTAGATTTTATATTTGCTTTCGGATCGCATGCGGCGTTTTGTTTTTGGGCTTTCTCCTGGCTCTGTACTCGGGGATCACTCATAGCGGGGCTCAGGAGAGACTATATGGGGTGCTGGGGACAGAACCCGGGTAGGCTGCCTTACTCGCTGTACTGTCTCTCTGGCCCTGTTCGGTAGATTTTACCTCTGTCGTTAATTTTCTGAATTCTCTGTGTCCCCTGCATGCTACAGGGAAACTGTGTCCAGGACTCAGGAACCCCAGGGTAAGTTGAGGACTCTGGATTCTCTCTGAACCTCACCACTGAGTCCCCCCCACCCACACTCTGAGATCCTTGGAGTGACCCCTGTGGCTTATCTGTGGCTTATCAGCATGCTCCAGTCTGAGCTTCGCTCTTTAAGCCCCTGCGAGGGGCCTTGGCCTGACTCGGTGGGTGCAGCCTGGGTTTCTGGGGGTGCCAGTGCATCTTTCCCTGTCCCTGCAGGGGCCTGTGAGCATTTCTCAGGAGCTGCTGCTTGTGGCTGGAGTCCTTTGTTGCTTTGTCTCCATCAGCTTGTCCACCTCAACCCCACCCTACCCTTGCGCATCAGAACCTGGTGCTGCCCACCCAGATCCCATCGGTCTTGCCCCAGGGCAAGCGGACCCATGCATGCAGGAAGCCCAAGTCCAGTCCCCGCCTGCATGGTCTCTGCACCACCCAGGGCGATCACAGAGCCAAGAGCAGCCCCCCGCCCGGGCACAGCTGGGGGAGGGGGGCTGAAGGGCTCACCCATTGGACCTGGGCTGGTCACGCACCTTTCTCAGTGGCCTCTCCCAAGGGGCGCTCTTGGCTACACACGCTCCAGCCCTGCGCAGGTGTGTGCTGAGAACGCACTGCCCTCACCCCCCTGGGGGTTTGGGCAGGGAAAGGACTTACACCTTATACCTGCTTATACCTTACACCTTTCCTCCCAGCTCCGCTGCCTCCTTTCAGACCTGCCTGGTCACGTTCCCGAGCGAGGCCAGCTGTGAGAGTCAACTGGTTCAGGGGGCAGCAATTCGCCTGAGGGTCACAACCACTGGACAGTTATTGTGTGCTGCTGATAATCCTAGACAGTCAGCCTCCCTGTCTCCTGATAAGTGGCCACATGCCCTATGGGAGCAGGATCTGGATCCATGTTTCCGGGAACCTGGAGAGTCTCCTGCTGTGTGATTGGTTTTTTTTTTTTCTCTTTCTGAAAAGGGGGTGGTAGGGCCCAAAACCACTTGGGAGTCTCTGACCTGGGTGAAGGATCTCCTTGCCCTCCCCTGTTCCACTTTGCAGGAAGACATCTTACCAGTCCATGAGGGCCAGTTGTGTCCGTGGAAGACACTTTATGTTTTTTGGTTTGGAGGCCACACCCCACGGTGCTCAGGGCTTTCTCCTGCTCTGTGCTCAGGGATCACTCCTGGCGGTGCTCAGGGGACTGGATTGTATATTGAGGTGCTGGGGATCAAACTCAAGATGGTCATGCACAAGACAAGTGCCCGACCTGCCATACTCTCTCTCCGGCCCAGGGAGACACTAATTAGAAGGCAGCTCCATCCTTCAGGGGAGCAGTCATGGGCCTTGTGGCGGGCACACTTGTCGCCACCCTGTTTTCACAGCGTTATTTGCCAAGTGACAAGATGCTTATTTTGGTCAGACCTTTGGTCCCACAGAACTGGTATCCTCTCCATCCCTCTCCCACCCTCCCATATAGGACATCACACACGTCCCCCACTTGTCCCCCACTTACGTGATGGATACAGCAGCTAGCTGTATCCATCCAGAGCGCCTGTCAGGTTTATATAGTCACTCTTTGCATTGTTTCTGTCACCACGAATCATGGCTGCCTTGTCATCTTAGGTACGTCAACTCTGTTTAGTGTCAGTTTCCATCTCCTGTGTGTAGATTCCATCTGCATTTTGGTCTGATACAGCTCAGTGAGTGCCCGGTGCTGCCGCCCTGAGTGTGCCCACCCTCGCCTGGCCCCAGACCTCCCTCTCCCCTTACTCTGCCCTTCTGTTGTTGGGTGCTCCCACCCAGGGTCCCCTGGGCCACCCCAGTCTCCAGCCTGTGTCCGCATGTCCCCCCCTCACACGTGTGTGCAGTTCAGAAGCATGTAAAGCACATCACATGACCACTCCCTCTCCCTGTCTCATAAAGCAGACGGGCCAGCCTCAGCCTCCCTTGTTCCTGAATAACTCGTGGCTGCACCCAGCAGGCGGCTCGGCCGTGGGCATCCAGGCTGGCTGTGCCACGCTCTCAGCTCACAGGGGCACCCGTGGTTCAGCAGCTCTGGCACTTGGGTTTTTGTCAGCTAATGTTGTTGCCTCTGCATTTCCCACGTTTTCTTGTCACTGTGCCCTTTAGAGATCATTCTTTAAAAAAACACAAAGCGAAAAAGGCTAGTAAACTTCCTTTCTCAACGTGTGAAGCCTTGGGGTTAATGTATGTTGCCAGAGCCCACGTAGAAGCAGAAAATTGGGGTCAGGTGAAAGAGGTCAGTGAATCAGAAAATCACCAACAAACCCTCCAGAATGGAAATATCTGGTTGTTTTTCGTTTCTGTTTTGAGTTTTTGGTTTTGGTGTTGGGGACATACCCGGAAGTGCTCTGGGACTAATTCCAGGTCTGTGCTTGGGGACAACCCCTGTGGGTGCTTGTGGAACCAAGGCAGTGCCAGAGCTCTGACTCAGGCCTGCTCAGCCCTTCCAGCTGTTTCTCTGGCCCGGCTACCCACAGCCCACCCTCCTAGCCCAGGTGAGCCGGCAGATTGCTGAGAAGGGTGAGGATAGCTCTAAACCCGAACAGTCAGCTTGCAACAGCCACGAAAAGTAACCTCCACCAAGGGGCTTCGGGCAGACTCAGGATGTGCAGTGCCACTCAGACCTGCAGGAAACGAGAGGGCTGAAACGGGGACAAGATTTGCAGGAAGCTGTCCCAGAGGATCTTGTCTGAGATTCTGGGCTAGCGCCCTGACATGCTGCCTTGTGCCCCCAGCACCTCGGTGGCTGTGCCCCCCTCCCTCCAGCCCCCATGTTGGTGTGAGGGCATGTCTGGGACCTTAGGAGCTGCCCTGAGGACTGTGGATGAAGCCCATGACCTGGAGCCTGAGGGAAGGGGCATCTCCGAAAAGTCAGAGTCACTTAGCTGGATCATCCCGGGGAGAGAGCCCACCAACCGTCACTCCCACTGCTTCTGGGGAGACTTCAACCAACACCAAGGAATGCCATAGCCACGTAAGCGGGGAAACACTTTGTACCCATCGTGGAGCGTCAGGAGAAGCTTATTTTGGATGAAGAACCCTTTGGTCATGACCCGCTGGTTTTTCTTCCCGTGTGGAATTCTCAGAAGATGGCGCCGGAAGGTTCCCTGACGTGCCATGGACTCTTTAATCCTCACTCTGGTTCTGGGTCCATTTCTTTAAGTCGTTACTTTTCTTGTGGCTCCTTGTCACATCTGGAAATAGAACAGATTCATCTTCCCTCTGTCTCTCATTAAAAGGGATCTTTAAAGGCTCAGAGGCAGCGCCTGCTCTCGAGTCTGCAGGGGCTCTCGGCCACTGTATCTCCGTGTTTGGACGGGGTCAAAGGGAGCCCTCACTAAGTCACTGCAAATGGTGACCTTCAGGGGACTGGGGGCAGGGCATGCTCCATCCAGGTTCAGGAACTAAAGAAGCTTCTGCCCCGGTGATCTTGTTCTTGGATACTGTTTCCCAACAGCGACCCCCACAGTGTGTGCCCTGGTATGTCTGGAGGCAGTCGCAGAGCTTAGAGTCACAGAGTAGAGAAAATTGCCTGGTACCCCCTGGATCTCCCCGAACCCTAATCCAGGAAGGTCAGGGCAAAAGCCCCCCACAGCCTGCCCGCCCCAGTCCTCATTTTTAAAATCCCCTCCCAAGGTCAAGCTGGGCATCCCCACCCCTGCACATCACCCCGGGCAACTGTCTCCCACCTTGTTCGATTGGAAATGGGCCTCTGGGCGTCCGAGAGACCCAGGCAGAAGCAGCAGAATTACGTGACTGGCTCTTGGGCTCCAGGCATGCTTTGGAAGGACCCTCCTTGCCTTGCCCTGCAGGGGGAGGCGGGGAGCTTCGAGTCCCACAGCTCACAGGGTCCTGCTCTCTCCACAGCAAATAAAGCTTGTGTCCGAGAACCTGAAGGAGGACCTGAAGGAGAACCTGAAGGAGGACCTGAAGGAGAACCTGAAGGAGGACCTGGAGGAGGACCTGAAGGAAGATACAGAAGAGGAGATCTGAGGACGGGCCACAGGGCCCTGGCACAGCGTCTCTGCCCTGAGCCAGGCCCCAGGCGGCAGTGCCCGATGCAGTGCCTGGAGGCCACGGATCGGGGCAGAGGAGGGGATAGAACCCTCTCCGGCCTTCCATCTCCCACCATGCTCAGCCGAGCCAACACTTCATCCTTGCTGCCTGACTGCTCCGGGCCCCTTGCCCCCCCACCCCCCACCCACCCATGGAACACACACCCACCCGTTCTCCCCGTTCCCTCCCCCCCCCCCCCCCGCAGCCCTCCTGTGGCCCAGGAAACCGCGGGGTAAGGAGGCAGGTGGCATGCGGCCACTCTGAAGGGGTCCTGCCCACCTCGGGTGAGCTTGAGGCCCTTCCCGACAGCTCCACACCGGCTCCCTCCATTCTGTCTGGCTATAAACTGAGCTATTAAAGGCCACACACGCCTCGCCGACTGGGCTCTGTTCCACACTGAGCTCCACTCTGCTATGGACGCAGAGTCACGATGCGTCGGCGGGCAGTGGGAGGACGGCAGCCCAGGTGGTCCCGGGGGGTCCTGCTGCCAGGAGCCTGTTCCAGGTGGATCCTGCACTGCTGGCCCGGCCCTGTGCCTTGCACCTTTGCTGTGAGCTGCAGAGAAGGGACCCGGCCCTGCCCAGGGGTGCTGCGGGTTACGGTGAGACCCCAAAGGTGCCTATTCACCGCAGTGTGAATGGGATGGGGCAGTGAGGCTGACCCCCAGGGTGCAGCTGTCAAGGCACAAAGCCAGGAGCTCCCAGCTGCTGCCTAGCCAGGGGCTGGTCATGAGGCCCACCCTGAGGGCAGGACATGGCTCCTTCCTCCAGCCAGTGCCTGGTATCTCCACCCCACCTCCCCAGTGTCCACACCGCACTGCCTGGTTTCTGGACTGGGGTGGGGGACACCCACTCTGGACAGCGGAAGGAGTGTCAGTGTCGGGTGTGACTGCCCACAGAGCCACGTGTAATGACTGGCCATGTGCTGAGACGACAAGTGGGGCTGGGAGGGGCCGTGGGGGATGAGGGGGCTGTTCTACAGACCTGTCCTGGGTGTAAAGGGCAGAGCACGTGACCAGCCAGTTGGAGAAGCAAGCTCCCACCGCCAGCTCTGCTCCCCCCAGGGTGCAGGCTCTGAGCTGAACACAGAGATCTCCAGATCTTTCCAGCAGACAGGTGGGAAGCGGCTTGAGCAGGGGGGATCCGGGCAGCGTGGCCTCCCCAGGACACTGAGCTCTGCCACTGTCCTTGGCAGCCTTTGGTGGCTGGGCTTAGAGTCTGGAGAGACAGGTTCTGTGTCTCCTTGTTTATCAGCTCGGCCCCGTTCCTCTGCCTGCCTGCGCCTCACGCCCAGCTCTCAGCAGCGGTGCTTTGAAGTCCATTCCTGCCGTCCCTGCCTCAACTGCTCGTGGACACTGGACATGGCTTCTCTCAGCCAGCTCTCCCTGCCTCTCTCACCTCCACTCTCTCCCTCTCCCTCTCCTTCTTCACCTCCTTATTCAGCTCTCCCTGCCTCTCTCCCCTTCTCTCTCCCTTCTCTCTCTCTCTCCCTTTCCCTTTCCCCTCCTCCCCTTCCCCGACCCTACCTCCTCCGCTCTCAGACACACACATGCAAGGCAACTGTTCTACTGCTCAGCCCCAGCCCTTGGTATTAGATATTTTGTGTGCTTGGGGACCCACCCATCTTATTCAGGCTTTAAGGAGAGACAAGAGTGGTTCCAGATCCCCATCCCTAGTGCAGAATGGCAACCGGGAACCCCTTGCCCCCCGCCCCCTTTCATAGACCCTCAAGTAGAAGTGTCCCACCCAGTGTGCCAAGGCGTCAGATGAGGGAAGCCCAGCACAGAGGCTTCTGGCGACTACCCCGGGCTCTGAGAGCAGCAGGCCTGGGACAGGATACCAGTAGCATGGCCAGCATCTCCCTGGCCCGGGGAAGGGACTCCAGGCTCCCTGGCCGATTGGTGTTAGCCTCACGGAATTAAGGAAAAAGAGGGAATGATCATCTCCCTGGAGCAGGTGGCCCAGGTCAGAGAGGGCAGAGCCAGGCCAGAACAGGTCTGCCGCTCCCTCCCCGGTCCCTGGCTCAAGCCAGCGAGCAAGGGCTGCGGAGGCTGCACCGGAACAGCAGTGAAAAGTGCTGCCCAGCACGAGACACCCACGGCAGAGCTGAGCTGTGGAAGGCTTAGAGCTGTACACCAGCCTCCCTTTCCTGCAGCTGTCCTACTCGAACAGGGGCACTCAGGTGTGCTCCCCTCTAGTGGAAACTGAAGAACCATTTAAAGTGGCCCCTGTCCCCCTCTGCCCTCCCAGGCTGAAAACTGGCACGGGCTTTAGAGGGGAGGCAGGCAGCCCAGTAAAGATGAGGGGTATGAAGACAGCGCTCAGGGCCTGCCATGGTGCCCTCGGCAAGCACCCTGCCACAGCGGGTGCTCCCCAAGTACAAATGGCCCCACAGCCCCTGACTTTTGGGGCCCCAGAAAAGGAGGGGATCAGGTAAGGATTTGCATCAAGAATGCATCAACCCAACAGCTCAGGCAACTGGCCACCTAAACTGTGTGTCTAGGTTTTGCTACTCTTCCTCTGAGTGTCCAGATGGCTACCAGGCCACAGGCATTGTGGGGGCCAACAAGCACTTTTTTTCTCAGTCCCCATTTCCGCCAGACAGTGGGTCTCAAGGCGAGGCAACCCGGCCCAGGGAGGCTTGAGCACAGAGGAGAGTAATCTTTGGGAACTATTCAGAGACCAGGTCTCAGCCCCAGGATCCTCTCAGCATGAGAAAGTGAGCTCCAACCCCTGGTCTCAGCTTCTTGTCTGCAGTGCCTGAAGTTACACAGTGGAATTTATACAATGCAAGTACACATGTAAGAGATCTGGCACGGCAAATCTTGTCTAAAGAGAAAGAGCCCCTATAATAGCTGAGCAATAGCTAAGCGATGCTCGGAGCTTATACAAAGCTGGGAATAGGTCACGTTCCCGGCGGCCTGAGAGAGAAAACCCGCAGAGTGCTTTGAAGAGTGTTTATTGCCTCAGCAGAGGGTCAAATCAGCCCTAAAGACTGCTCTGAATCATTCTCACACTTGAAAGGCAAAAAGGATCCAACTGATTCCAAGTAACTATGTTAAAGCAAAATCCAAAGCTTTTTATAGGAATACAAAAATTCAGCACTCAACAATGTAAAAATCTGTGTCCAGCAGTGAAATAAAAAAACTGTCAACCTAGAATTCTGTACCCAATTAAAATAATTTCATGGAAAAAATTAACATGATTTTTCAGACTCACAAAAGATAACAGAACATATTGTAAGCAGACCTGCACTCTTAATAAATGTTCAAGGAAGTTCTACAAGCAGCAGGGAAATACCAAAATGTGGACTGGATCCACACAAAGGAAGAGCACTGGAAATGCTATAATGTAGGTAAAATAAAAGGTTTCTCCTTATATTTAGATTATCAAAAAACTTCAAAACAAATTTGTACATACGTAAAAACAAAATGACAATAGCACAATGAACAGAAGTAAAAATGGATCTATACAATTATAAGGTTTTTTACATTCTACATGAATATTTTTAAGTAGACTGATAAATATATACATGTGTAAATTGTAAAAATTAAAAGTGATATTTATTATAAAACAACCACTACACTATAAAAGAGGTACAGTCAGTAAGCCAATAAACAGGATAAAATGGAATTATAAGGTGTTTGGTTAAACCAAAAGAAGGTCATAAAGAAGGGAAAGAGAAACAACAGATGAGACCAGTAGAAGATGGGATTCGGACTCTGCCAGGGAGCAGGTGAGCAAGCTTGGAGGGCTGACTTCATGCTTTGCATGCAGGAGGCCTGGGTTCAATCCGTGGCATAGTATAGTCCCCAAACACCACTGGTAATGACCCCTTACACCACCAGGTGGGGGTGCTAGAAAGATGGTACAGAGATTAACACATCGATACCAGCACTGCATGTGATGTGTTAATTAAACCATATTCAAGTGTAAGTCATGGGTGGTCCGTGCTGGCATCAATGTGTTAAGGCACTTGCATGTGGTCAACCCTAGTTTGATCTTTGGCCCCACATATGGTCCCCTAAGCACCACCAGGTGTGACCCCAAAGCAGGGAGTAAGGAGTAAGCCCTGAGCACTGCCAGGTGTGGCCCCCAAACCAGAAGAAAATTAAAAACAGAAGTGAACCATGTTGAAAATTACACTAAAAGTAATTGGTCTAAACTTCAAGTAAAAGGCAAAGATTTGCAGATTTTATATATATATATATATATACTGCCTACTTAAAAAAAAACACAAAAGCCCCTACTTTAAATATAACTACAGGCTAAATGCAAAATGAGTGGAAAAAAGACTCCCACAAGCCAAAGAAGTCGGTGGTCCTATCACTTCACACAAAGTAGATTTCAGGACAAAGAATAACATGAAGGATAGAGAACAATTTCATAATGATGAAAGGGATCAATTTCTCAAGAGAACCTAACAATCCTAAATATGCAAGTACCTAACAGTATGAAATCAAATGCAATGGCTTAAAAGTAGGCAAGCCTACTAGAATAGCTAGATTTCAACACTCCTCTCTCAGTAATTGATCAAAGTGAGAAAACCAGTAACCTCAAAAGCATTCACAACAAAAAAAATATTCAAGACAGGTCACTCTCTAGCCAACAAAGCATTCAAGTGAGGTTAAGAACAATTTAAACAATGCAGAATTTGTCACCGAAAGAAACTAAAAGATACTAACAGAAACTGATGCAGAAACCCATGAGTATTTGAATATGAAAACAAACCATGATTTAGAGCTGTGTGGAGAAAGTGCGGGAATAGGTGTGCCAGCGCACGGCTGACTCTCATGACGTTACCAGTGGTCCAGGTGACAGTGATGGTGTCATGGACCAATATTAAAAAAGGGGTCAGCTTTCAAACGGTGAGATTTGCCAGTGGAATGTTAGGATGAAAGCAGAATGGCGCCAAGATACTTAGTTCGGAGATCCCATCTCCGAGATGAGAACCTCCTCTAGGAGCTGGAGGACTGAGACTGAGACAAGCAAACACAGATGCTCATCACACACCTCCAAGCCAAGAAGTAAAATAGGCAGTTGCAGAGTCTGGAGTTCCTGGATGACACAGGTTAAATATGTTTTGTGGTTCTGTCTGCAAATTTAGATGAGATGGAACGGGATTATTAAGAAACCCAAGTGCAGACAGGGATCCAGAATGGCCCTTTGGGCATTCCAAGAAGTTATAAGAGACTGCTACTAATCTTCAGATCAGCAAGGTGGAAGTCGGGCCCAGAACAATGGGAATTTTACAAGAGTGATCAATTTGTCAAATGCCACACAGGACTGAAATTGGCCATGGGATTAGTTTGCCTGGCTGGGGCTGGGGTGAGGATTGGGAGGCAGGAGCACAGAGGGTGAGGCTCAGATGGGGAACTGAGTTGAAAAAGGGAGAACGTGTTAGTGGGTCTGAGCTCTTTCTGGAATGATGAAAACTGATCAGGGGAATAACCACACAACTGAGAATATACTAAGAACAATGAACACTTTAAATTGGCAAACTGTGCAATTTTATCTCAAAGTTGTGTTTGTTTTTTTTTTTAAAAAAAAACCTGATCACTGGGTTTAGCATATGCTGATGCTGCTTCGGTTGGAGTTATAGCTCCAAGGGCCTGCTGGGAAGGGTTCAAGAGAAAGTAGAGAAGAACAGAGAACTGTGGCCACAGTTCAGACAACGCACAAGAGCATGTTTTTAAAACAGGGAAAGAAAATGTTTTGTATTAGGAACAAATGTTTTGTATTAGGAACAATCTGGTAGAAAAGCAAAGGCTGATGATGGAAAAAGAGACTGACCCGAGTTAGATGCCCGGGGTGTAGTGGAAATGAAGGATCCGCTGGGGGCATCACACCGCCAGAAGGAAGGGCAGAGCAGCTGGCTACCCATGGAGGCAGGAAAGCAGACAGGTGGGGTTCTGACAGTTCTTGCTTCACTGGCAACTATGACGCTGCATGGTGAACCGCTGAAGGAGAAAACCTAAGGAAGCTGTGAAACAAAGTACAAGACTGGCCAGGCCTGCAGCCTGCCTGAGACTGGGGGCCGGGAGTCTACAGCACGTTCTATTTTTGCAGTTCCTGCTGGTGGTGCAGGTGCACTGCGTGTGTGAACATGGGTCTAAGCCAGGCAAGGGACACAGAAAGCTGCATTCATGAGAAGAAATACAACATTGAACACAGTTTATATTGCTGAACACCAATATGTTCTTTATTATTTGGATTTTTTTTCCCATTTGTCGCATACCTGTCAATGTTTACACATGAGGAAAATCAACCAACAGTGGAAGCAACTGAACCAAATCAGCTGGTAATTCTGTACCCTCTTAACATATATGATTCTTACTTGGTAGGGATAGCTTAAATCTGATTCAGTCTCAGGCTACTCTTAAAATTGGTGTCAAGATTGTCACATCTTTAAATACAGATAGAACTGCCAGAAGTACATAATTATATATATATATATATTTCATATATATATACACACATGTATATGTATATATATATACACACATACAGAAAAATACAAGACTAATTGTTTTCCCACAATATTTAATTTACACACTACTGTAACTATATGCAACTTCTGAAGACAGGTTAAGGGGTACAAGAAACTGTTTAGAGCAAGTAAGTAGTTTGGTCCAATATTATCTTAATGTAATGGTTATTTGCTCCCTCCCTTTTAAGTGACAACATACTATGACATACAACACATGCACAATCATTCACTTAATGAACAAATGAGTAAGACGCCACTCAGACTAACATCTGTATTCCCAGAGGGTCAACCAACCACACACAACTAATAAGGCTATAATACAGCTATGCAGCATAAATGGTCAACACTGCTGATCCTAAAGTGAGCACCATATATACATCTGAATATAAAAAACTGAATTTGAAAACCAAACACATATGGGTTAGTTAAAAGGTGCCATTCCAAGGCTATACATAATCACAGGAAAAAGTATTTACATTGCTTGGAAAACAGCTGCAACAAAGAGTTTATTGCCAATGCCCTTTATAAACTTCTCTCCTACGGTTAATACAGATGTTACGCTCACTATCTACGTGAACCACACATCTTATTTCTGGCCCTTTATAAGATCCCTGCTCAAGAATTTCAAGCAAAATATGTTCTATGGCTTCACCCACACATCTATTCTCATAGCTTTCAGATATAAGTATCACAATGAACTAGAGCTGTAGCTTAAAACATATCTAGCTTAGGTCTAGAAAGTAAAATAAGTATCATCTCCACTTAGTTTTTTGAATCAAGTATACTGTGAAGTTCAGAATTCTGAGTAAAATACATGAATCCTAAAAGTAGCAGAGTCTGTTACTTGGAGAGACCGTGCCCAGTGGAATGCTGCCCTTTGGTGCTCTGCCCACTCGGAAAACCAGGTGCCTGGTCACTTCAGAGGCTAAAGGGAGACCGAGGTGTCTGGGAAGGCCTCCGTAGCTCAGCCATGATGCTAGACTCCCCAGGCATGACACGGAAAACATTGGCTTCCAAAATCAGCAATCTGCAATAGACTATGTCTTGGGGGGGGGGGGGGGATAAAAAACCACAAAAGAAGATTATCTGGTCAAAAAGTAGTCTTTGTACAGGAATCATTTAAAGCAAGAGTTCTTTGATTATTGTTTTGGCAGGAAGGCAAAGTGAAAAAGACTTCCAGCAAAAAACAAACGTAGAAAAAAACAATACACACACAAAAACAAAAAGACTGTGGATTTTTGTTTGCTTGCAGGTGTGAATTTTCTCCTTTTATGTATTTTTTGTGTTTTTCTGTTGTTGTTGATCTGCCCACTTTCACAGTTAGCACTGTCTAGCACTGTCCTCCCGTTGGTCATCGATTTGCTCAAGCGGGCACCAGTAACGTCTCACAACACATTGTGAGACTTGTGGTTACTGTTTTTTGGCATATCAAATACGCCACAGGGAGCTTGCCAGGCTCTGCCATGCGGGCAAGATACTCTCGGTAGCTTGCCGGGCTCTCCGAGAGGGGCGGAGGTCTCCACGGCAGATCCCAAGCTGCAGGGACCCAGGAGCACCTCCGCCCCAGAGCGGCCGCTTCCGAGCCGGTCCCGGGTCTTGAACATTCACAGTTAACTGCATGAAAAAAGAAATGACAAAAGAGACAACAGCTGAAAGTCAAACCCCACTAATTTTCACCTAACCTTGGGGATTCTGACTTGGCCAAATTCTGTGTGCAACTCCAGTTCTATCTTCAGCCCAAGAGTGTCTTCTCTTTGCAGAGTTTTGCGGGGAGACACCCGCCACTCCCCTGGCACGGTGGGACCTACAGGAAGGCATCACCACTGCACTCATCTTTCCGTTTTGTTACATAGACACATACTCTAGGAGCAGAGTTAAGACACTGTCGTCAGTTCACTGCATCACATTACAGAAGATTGTCTGCTTGGAACAGATCACTACTGGGGAAGCTGCCTTACACGTCTAAATCTCACCTACTACAAAACAAGATGAACTTTTTTTTTTTCAATTAAACTGCAAGAGCCCCAACTTTGCTCCCCGCCATAGCATTAAGACACACAGGTGTGGGGATGCCACGATCATGGTTAAGGTTCTCAGTGCAGACAGACACCTGCTGAACTCTGCACTGCAGGCAGTGGAGAGCTGGCTGGAGGCGCTCCAGGCTCCCAGCACTCTCGGCATCACAACATTATTGCTTTGGTTCGGTCTTGAGCCGCACACAGTGTGCCTCTAAGCACACAGCTTCCATATCACAGAAGGTTGGGATGGGAATTTAGATTTTTTTTCCCAAAAAAAAAAAAGTTTTCTATTTGTGTGTGTCTTGTTTTCCCCACTCCCCACCTCCACCCCCGATCCCCCACCACCCTTGCTCTAGGTTAAGTGCAGGACATCAAATTTCTAAGTGCTCCATTTCTGTTGGGTTCCAAATTGATATTTTAATTGAATCCTGATCAGCCACATGGAAACTATGAATGTAAGAATGACACAATAGACCTTTCTCGGCTGGAAAAACGAAACAGAAACAAAACAAAACAAAAACAAAACAACAACAACAACAAAAAAAAAGTGGAGTCTAGCAGCATGCACAAAGACCATGCATGGTCACATCGTCAGGCGAACGAATGACAACGAAATAAATAATTGCTCCTAACGCGCCCACTTGACGGCGGCAAAACCCAGAACGGAGCAGCGCAGTGAGCCAGGCCTCTCGGCTGGGAGCAGAAAGTGTGCGGGGGGAGGGCAGGATGGGGGCCAGGGTCAGATGACGTGGCAGCAGCTGGCCGGGCTGGAGGCGCACAGCAGTCCCTCTTTGGGGTTCCGCTGGATGTTCACAGAGATGGTCTTTTCGCACAGAGGTAGCTGCAGCACGTTATTTTTCAGGTTCCTGCTCTTGAGCCGCTCTAGCTCGGTGGCGGCGGTGCTGGCCACGTGGTCAGAGAAGAACTTGACGCGGCCCACGGCGGCGGCAGGGGCCTGCCCGGGGCCCCCCGCCGAGCTGATGCACATTTTCCAGGTGGACTTCTCCTGGACCTTCACGCTGGAAAACGACAGGCCATTCTGGGGGTCGAGGATGTACTTGGTGCCCCCATGCAGCTGGGAGCCCAGGCACAGGCTCATGAGTTTGAGGCTCTGCACCAGCTCCCCGGCGCTGCGCGAGGCCAGCTGCATGGAGTTGGGGGGCCCGGCACAGCGGCGCGTGGTGCCCGACGTGCCCGTGGGGTTGCCGCCCGAGCCGCTGGAGGGGCTGCCCCCACCCGCGTTGTTCTCACTGGGGCTGGCCTTGTCCGCCCCAGCGCTGCTATTGCCCGGCTTGCTCTGGCCCCCGCCGTCGCCCTCGCTGCCCGGCGGCCCCTCGCTGCTGTCCCGGCGGTGCCAGGAATAGGTGAAGCCGCCGTCCTTGTCGAGCCGCCGGCGGCTCTCGGAGTCGTCGTCGCTGGTCTCGGAGCTGCTGCAGCTGGAGCCCCGGCCCTGGCTTTTCCGCCGGTGGTAGCGCTTGTGCACGGTGCCCGGCGAGGCGATGTTCATCTTCAAGCGGCTCAGCTTGGGCGGCAGGTTCTCATCCATGTCGAACTCGTCGTCCGACTCCCCCTCCTCGAAGATCTGGTTGAGGACGGGCGCACTCTTCCTCGACGTCAGGCGGTTGGTCACCGAGGGCTTCCGGCGTAGCACCACCTGCGTGGACAAGGACACGGGCTTCTTGTCCTCCTCATCCTCCTCCTCGTCTTCCTCCACGCGGAAAAGACACTTCCGGCCACTGGCCGCCGGCTTCAGACTTGCCGCGGGCACCATGGCGAGCGCGGGCCCTGCCAGCTCGGGGAGCTCGTCCTTCTTGGCCGACTCACACAGGCCTTTGCTTCTGTGACCGTTGAGAACATTGTCCGCCGCCCGAGCGGGAGACTGAGGGACGGTCGTGTGGGACAGAGGAGTGGCCGTGAGGTCATCCTCCAGGTCCTGGGGTACATCGATTTTGGTTGGCCACGACTGCCTACAGAACATATTGGAAAAACAAAAACCATGTAAGAACATGCAGAGTTCAGTGCAGTAGATTAGATAAGAACTTACAAGGTCACGCTTCAGAGACTTAAAAAGAAAAATCAGGGGGAAAGAGCTCCCACCGCCGCCTCGCAAGCCCAACTCAACATCCTGTCAGCAGCAAGCAAGGGCTGGCGGGCTTGAGGGTTCTACAGTATGGCACAGGCTTGACTGGCTGGCCACAGAGCTCAGCTGTTGGGAGGGGCACAAGAGCAACTTGGTCTTCCCGCAGCCAAGTCTTACACCACAAGAAACACACACGGGTAAGAGCTGCACTGTGTGCAAACAAGTATGCTTTTTAAACGCCCAGTTAAAAGTACTGGGCAGTGAAATCCTTTAGCCTGTAAAGTTTGATGTTATTCCCCAATCTGGAATCACCTAGTAGGCAATGAGAGCTCTTATTGGGGGGACCAAAGGACAAGCTGGGAGATGAGGCCTTCAGTCCTGCCGTGAATGGCCATCTTAGAATCCACCATTGTCCCTTCCGCCCAGGGGACAGTGGGTGCCTGGGGCATTTAACACAGCCACTTTCCCACGATGAGGGTTTCATTTCACACCGCTTATGCTGCCCTGGAAATAAAATCCAATTAAAG
The DNA here is from genome assembly GCF_029834395.1 of Sorex fumeus. Taxonomy (NCBI): domain Eukaryota; kingdom Metazoa; phylum Chordata; class Mammalia; order Eulipotyphla; family Soricidae; genus Sorex; species Sorex fumeus. The sequence goes on along the minus strand of NW_026606129.1, from coordinate 45,279,741 downwards.
CTCTGGCCCAGCGAGCTCAGACATTCCCCATAGCTATCTCCCTGCTTGCCCACCACCTGAGCCTCTCTCTAAGGGCCGGGGTGGGGGGGGGGGGGGTCCCTATATCCCAGCCCCTGCTCTGCAGGCCATCCAAGTGCAGTGTTCAGTAGTGCTCCTGACCAGGCATCTGTCTTCCACCACCATGAATGGCCTCTCCAGAGTCACCTCCTGCCCTGGAGAGCTGCACCCCTTTCCCTGGCAGGCAGCTCCTGAAAGAGTGGAACCTCAGTGGGCCTGAAAGCAGGGGCAGCCCTGGAGGGTATGTGTGTGTGCTGCTGTTGGGACTGGGGGCCAGCCACTGGAGGGCCAGGAGGGGCACAGAGCACCGAGGCACCCCTAGGCCCCAGGAGCCAGGCAGGCCGTTGCCACCATCCAGCCTCTGATCAACAGCTCTCACTCCCATGAGTCAAATGGCTCGACTGTCACTTCCTGGAAACCTCACCCCTGTGAGCAAAGAGAGGAGTGCCAGCGCCCATTGTTCCGCTACTCCCCGAGCATTTCTGTCGCTGGAAAGCCTCACAGGCACCCAGTCTTACCATGCCCCATGATGCCCTCCGGAAGGTGCTACAGCGGCCCCCTTCCCAGACGACGGGATCCATGTGTTGGCGGGGCTGGGTCACTCTGGCCTGAGCACGGGGAGCCCTGGGTTGGTTCTGGTGCGTTCCAGGGTCCAGGGCAGGGTTTCCCACCAGGGCCTGGAGAGCCCCCGAATGGGTGCCCAGGCAACAACCTGGCCTCAGTGGTTGGCCTCTCTGCCAAGATTCTGACATGGGCAGGTGTACGCACGCTCTTCAGGGGCCCCGCCAGCCTGCTCTGACAGGGAGGGAGACCCCTCCACGTCTCCACCCCGGGGCCTGTGCCTCCTGCCACAGCACCGAGGTTCCTGCTCGCTGGCACAATGACCCCCCAGGCTCGCCCACGCTGGGGAGCAAGTCCAGCAACCATAAGGACAAGGCTGAGGCACGGGAGCAGACAGCCAGCACCTGCCAAAGGGCTTTGAGGACCCCAACCAGGAAAGTGCTGCCTGAAGGGTGGGCTTCCTCTCCTCACAAAGCCCCATGCCCCCCACAAACAGCAGACCCCATGCCCAGCCATCCTCTCTCAGGGCCTACTGAAGTCCACAAAGCTCATCTTCTAATTAAACCAGACTTCTAAGTCTGTTTCTTGGCCAACCATGTTTTTTCTTGCTTGTCACTTTCGCCCAAGCAACAACTTATACATTGCAACCCGAGGAACTTAGACTCAATTCTTTTCCTTTTAAATAACAAATACATATTCATACTCATCTATTCACATCTACTGGACTGTACGAGTAGATATTCCGATTGAAGAGCATCTGTTCTTTAATCACTATAACTGCCATGCATTACCGTATCTGATGGGTAACGATCAATTCTAAACAAATTTCATGCTGTGGGAAGCAACCCTTCATTTGCTCTGACTTTAAATGGAAAATATGGCAGAAGAAAAAAAAAATTAGAAGGTGGGGGAGGGGAGGCAGGGAGGGGCAGGGAGGGGCAAGGGGAGAATACTCATTATTTCAGTTATGGTGAGAGTCACAATAGTGCCACCGGACCCATGGAGCCCAACTGTAAGTACTCAACGTAGATCGAGGCGTTCCTGCCTCACCCCAACCCCAGAAGCACTCTTCTTAATCTTCCCATTTCCCACATCAGAGTCCCCGGTGAGGTTCAGTAACTACCTAAGGTCAAGCAACCAATAAATCAAACTAGCTTATTTGACCATCACACTAAGACCATAGGATGATCTCCCTTACCCAAAAAAACAATGCTATGTGTGCTTTTAAAAATTCTTTCAAGGGGCTGGAGTGATAGCACAGTGGGTAGGGTGTTTGCCTTGCACGTGGCCAACCCAGGTTCGATTCCCAGCATCCCATATGGTCCCCAGAGCACCGCTGGGAGTAATTCCTGAGTGCACGAGCCAGGAGTAACCCCTGTGCATCGCCAGTTGTGACCCAAAAAGAAAGAAAAAAAAATTATTTCGAGTAACAGAGCAAACATGAGCTTGTTCCTGTGTCAATGAAAATTAATACTTTAGTTTATGGAAGAGTGTAATGAAAATAATTGGCTGGCTGAAGGCTGCTCCTCCAAACAGCTGCAGGACCTCTCCTACCAGCCTGGGAGGGGAAGGCATCTTTGTTGCCAAGGAACCAGGACCCACATGCAGAGGAGCAAGGCCTCCCCGAGGGGGGGTAGCTGGGGGAGGGGGGGGCTTGTCACATGCACCCTCTCACCCACAAACTGAGGGCATGGGGGGATAGGAGGGGGTGCAGGGGGAGAGTTCACTATTGCAAAACGATAACTTACTAAAATCAGTGAAGAGTTTTTTTTCTCACCTAAACTGGGCCTTGATATTGCTTGGGCTTGCAGATCTGGTTTGTATTTCTTTTTCTTGCTTTTCCCTCAGGATCCTTTCAGCAAGCAAGAAGTAAGTGGCTGTGATGTGGTTATACCTGTTTGTCTCCAGGGCTCTGAGAAAAACAAGGAGAGTGAAAATAGCCACGTTAGCAACATTATTTTTTACATGAAACACACACACATACGCGCACACACACACACACACACAAAAGACAGTAAATCAAAAATCCATTCACTTGAAATGTTTTAAATATATATATATATATATATATATATATATATATATGTAAAGACAACCCTAGTAATTACATAAAACACCCCAAACTGCCGCCAGCAACTGAGCTGGTGGTCAGTATCAGGTGTGCTAGGAAGAGGTGACAAAGCCTCTAAGCATGTACATACCACCCAAAACTTTAATGTGCGCCAAAGCATTTACCTTTGTTAGGCCAGTTACATGCTTCTGTTAGAAATACTAAAGCAAGAGTCAAGAGGGGTGGCACGGGAGCTGTGGGCCAGAAGTCTCGCCAGCCAATAGTCCTGGGTTTAAATCCCTGGTGTTCCACATGCACAAAGCGTGAGTCTGAAATGATCCTGACAGCTTTGCTGTAATTTCGAATGCCACAAATGATTCCCAGACACACTGTACGGGTGTGTGTGTGTGTGTGTGTGTGTGTGTGTGTGTGTGTGTGTGTGTAAGCACCAAATAAAGGGATATAGCCCCTAGCTAGCACAACTAAAATGATGTGTGTGCAAGAAGACTGGTGTGTGCCACTGAAGGGCATTCCAACATCAGCAGCACCGCAGGGAAGCGTGGCGGGGGTGGGGGTGGCAGGGGGCGAATCAGAGCCCAAAGTGGGTTGCAGGGGTGGAACGACTTCTTAGCCCAAAACTCTCTGAGTACAAGAGGCTGGTGCTGAGGAGACCAGCAATCATGTAGTGTTAACTCAGCCGTCACCCAGAATCAACCGCGGGATGTGACCCCAGAGGTGGGAAGAACAGACTAGTCCTCGCAGCTTCCGCTTCCCAGGGGCACGTGGCCTCACCCCCACACTTCAGATCACCCTCCTTTGGTGTTCCTGAACCACGACACGTGCTTCATTTAAGACCACCAAGCCAGTCAGCTCGGGAGGCTACAAACAGCCTTTTTCATGTATGAAAGAATGAAAAGCAAAATTCAACGCACTCCTGCAGGGTGCGCCTGCCTCTTCCAGCTTGCCGAAGTAGGAAGGAGCTGGAAGTCAATCCACGAAAACTCACCACACACCCACGGAACCTGCATTATGTGGCCAAGCTCCCCGGGTACTGAAAGCACCTAGACCCAGGCACCCCCTTCCCAGGAGCCCGGCCCTCCTGTGAGTGGACAGCAGGCTGCAGGGGCTGGAGCGCTGGGTCCCAGAGGCCCATCCTGTTTTAAGTCTGGATACTGCCCGGTTCTCTCTGCTCCCTGTGAAGTCCCAGGGGGAAACTCAGGAAGGAAGAACATGGCTGTGGACAAGGGAGGCATGAATTGGGATACGACACAAGCCTCTCCAATCCCCCTCTGCCCAGGGGGGTGGGGGGGGGGGCGTGGGGGGGGACAAAGATCAGGGCATGGACAGCATTCAGCACCAGCTGACCCAGGGGCCAGGCAAAGGGCTGGGACTTGTAAGCAGCAGATTGGATCACCCACTGTTGACTGTGCATCTGTTACGGTGCCCAGGGGCCCCGACTCTGACCAAGGCAACCCCATTCTGAGAGTCACAAACCAAAGGGCTGACATACTCGACGATGGCGTCCCGGTCGGCTATATCCCCGAGCACCATGCGCTGAATGATGCTGTTGTGCTCCTCCTCCGAGAGGTTCTTGTACGACACCAGCGGGATATTATACTTGGTGGCAGGCGAAGGGTCCACGCCCTGGAGCCAAGCGTGGTTTTCAATCTCTTCTAAGGAGGCTCTTCTCTTGGGATCTCTCTGCAACATCCGAGTGATCAAGCTGGAAAGCAGGCAAGGCCACTGTTACAGCACATCCGCTGGCGAGGGGGAGTAACGGGGGGCCCATCAAACCTGTTTCCTACTCTCACACCGTCACGGTCACTGTCCTCCCATTGTTCATCGATTTGCTCGAGCGGGCTCAGTTAACACTGTGAGACTTGTTACTGTGTTTGGCATATTGAATATGTCATGGGTAGCTTGCTAGGCTTTGCCATGCAGGTGAGATACTCTTGGTAGCTTGCCGGACTCTCCGAGAATTTGCCTTGGATGCAGTCGACATGGTCGACATGGCCAACTGGAGTTCGATCCTTCCGCCCCTCACACCGTCATTTTACATTATGTTCACGGGTAGTGAGGGGGAGCTGGCGGAAAAATAAAGAACATCTAGGGGCTGGAGCGATAGCAAAGCGAGTAGGACATTTGCCTTGCACGTGACGCCCCGGGTTTGATTCCCAGCATCCCAGATGGTCCCCGAACACCGCCAGGGATAATTCCTGAGTGCAGAGCCTGAAGTAAACCCTGTGGCACTGCCGGGTGTGACACCCCACCCCATCAAAAAAAAATATAGTGCCATGAGATTCAGAATTTAAAAAATATCACATCTTCTGGGGCCAAAGCAATATTATTGTACAGTGGGTAGGAAACCTGCCATGCATATGGCTGATCAGGGTTTGATCCCCAGCACCCCATGTAATCCTCCTGAGCAGTGCAGGAAAGATCCCTGATTACAGAGGCGTTAAGCCCTGAGCACCACCAAGCTGAGGAAACAAAAAAAACCCAAACCTATAAAAACAGAAATCTTAGGTCGTGCATGACAAAGATGGAATAATGGTTTCTGTTTGATTCTGAAGGCTCCAACGAGTACATGAAACGAAGTATAACATGCAGGGGGCCCCCTTAAGATAGAAGCACAACATGACCCGCTACAGACCTGAAGCCTTAACTCAGTGGGACACTCTGCCTGCTTCCCCTTGGCGGCTCGGTGACCACCATTCTCCAGACTCCTTTGGACAGTCAGGTTTGGGCCCACAGTGACGAGACACGCAGGGCCTCATGGGATGGGGGTGGAGCCGGCCCTTTCCTCCCTGCCACAACAAGAGCCGAGTCACCACCCACAAATGGCCTCTCTGGCTCCTGATCAAGCTGCTTAAAGGCCATGATACCAGAGACATGGATCAGAAACAAATCTCAGAACCCAGCAGGTTTTGGCAGAAATCCCTCCAGATTTAATTGTTAAAATTTTGGAATTCCAAAATCGCGCAGCCACTACTGCAGCCTTGCAACCACTACTGCGGCCTTGCGACCACTACTGCAGCCGCATGACATCATATGTTATTCACAATCATCGATAGAAAACAAATTGTCTACTGTTGCCCTTTTGGCAGATCTGATGTTGGGGTAAAATCCCAAATAATAATGGTGGGTGTGGTGTCGAAATATTGAATGTAATAAAGGTAGAGAGAGAGTAATGTGGAAATCATCTGCCCCACAGGTAGGGGGAGGGTATGGGATAGGGGTATACTGGGGGTTTCGGTGGTGGAAAATGGGCACTGCTGAAGGGACAGGTGTTTCATCATTGTATGACCAAGACTTAAACCCGAAAGCTTTGTAACGGCTCTCACGGTGATTCAATAAATAAATTTATAAAAAAGAAGAAAAAGAAAAAGTAAGGTGGTCATGCCCAATTCAATCAGCCTAATCAATGGCTGAATAAATAGCAATACTCAAAAAAAAAAAAACTTCAGTGGGACAGAGTCTGAAGAATAAATCTATTGGTAAGAAGGAAGCCTGCTTGCTTCAGCACTGGCTGACAGGTGAGGCTGGAGGACTGCTTCTAAGAGCTTCCAACTCATACAGGCTAATGGTACAAATGAATGCTATATGCATGAAGTTTATAGCAAGGGAGTTAATTCAAGGCAGCCTAAGACCAAATATGCTCCCCGGAAACTAACAGAACAGTAAAGGCATACCCTCTCTACAAAAACGAACATAAAGAACGCCCCACATATTACCCAGAATATGAATTTATAATGACAACACACAAAGGAAACAAGGTAACAACAACAAGAACTAAGAAGTATGGCTGAAAAATTGAAATATAAGAAGTATTGGCACTTTCAGACACCCATGTGTTAAATATGTCTGAAACATGAAGAAGCTGGAAAATATCAGGAAGACTTCAAAAAGTGAAAAGTAACTATTTTACTTTTTTACCTGGTGTGGGTGGGGTGGGGTAGGGCACACACCTGACAGTGTTCAGGGGCTACTCAAGGCTTGGTGCTCAGAGGACCGTGCAGAGCCAGGAAACAAAACTGGGCCTCATGCATGCAGAGGCTTGGCTCCAGCCAGCTGAGCTACCACTCTGGCTTGAAAAATAACTTTTACTTTTTTAAAAATTTAATCCGTGAACTCTTAAAACTAGAGTGAATTTATGAACTGGAAGACAGAGTCAAGGAAATAATCCAGATCAGTAGAGTAAGAGACAGAAAATAAGAAAGAAGAGCCAGAGAGATAGTACAGAGGGCAAAGCACTTGCCTCACACACATCCGACTGTAGTTCAATCTCTGGTACCCCATATGGCCCCCCTCCAAGTCCCACCAGATGTGAAGGTGTGATCTCTGAGCACAGAGCCAGGAGTAAGCTTTGAGCAAGGAGAGGCGAGGGGAGGGAGAGGAGAGGAAAGGAAGGGAGAGGAAAGTAAAGGAGAGGTTAAAAGACAGAACAGAGTAATACACATTTAATTAATTTTAAGAAGATAAAAAAAAAACAGGGAGAAACTATACACAAAAAGTCAATGACTGACTAGTTTTCAAATTCACTGGAAACTAAAAAAAAAAATCTCAAAGCAGGAAACCTACCCTCGAACCCTAGGCCAAGCAAATGCAGACAAGTACTTAATGTGTCCTGAGAGAAAGGGCAAATCACCTGTGCAAGGACAGAAAGGTGGACAGCTGACCTCTCCACAGAACGAAGACACGCCAGAGACTGGTCTGTCTTCAATGACCTGGCAGAAGCTAATGTCAGCTTAGGACTCTATACTCAATAAAACTGTCTCTCAAAAACTTATGTGACATGAAAGTTTTTAAATGAAATATGAAAAAGTCGATACTTCCATCAAAAAGATATTCTGAAACAGGCACTGGGGTGGGGGTGTGTCAAGCTCAGCGCCTGATACACATTGATTCAATCTTGACAATCACCCCTTTCAAGGCAGGTGCTGTTAGTATAATGAAAGGTCAGTCTTTGAATCCCAGAAGTCTGAACAGCTCAAGTTCCTAACCGTCCGTCACACAACCTAATGTGGGGTGAAAAGACTGGAGAAAAAGTCCCCAAGTGCCCAGGTTTCCTTGTTACCAGTTGATGGAAGGAACTGAAAACTTTGTTATTCCAATAAAATTCCATTAAGCAGCGACACAACCATAGCTGCACACAGTGAGACTCTGTGCCTGCAGCTTCAAGGCTGCAAAGAGTGGCCAGCAGCTCTCTTAGCCCACTTCTCCCTACACATCTCGGGGCACTAGACAGGACCTTAAATTCCAAATCATCTCCTTGAGGACACTGTCAGGTTACCACAAACACAGAAACCAAAATGGAGGTTTTGAGTTTCTGCGGAGCTAGGCTACGGGAGAGTAAAATTCACACAACACCACGCAAATCCTAAAATGGTGTGGCGACATTTCAAGAACAGAAAATACCCTCACTCTCACTTTCTGGAATTTAAAATAATTCCAGGTGGTCCTGCCTTTCAGTTAATGGAAGAAGAAAAAGGTACTTCTCTCGGTAATGGCTTCATTTCGAGACCACTCTGGATGCTAAAAAAATGCATGCATGTAATAAGAGTTCTAAAGACCTATATTTAAGACACAGACTAATACATTCTCTAATTTTAAATTTCAAATCACTGTGGGGTTACCCACCCCCCTCACCCGCCACTCCCCCGCCAAAAACCCAAATACACTTAATGGGAGCAGAAATATAAAATGCAAGAACTAAAATGATCCCAGATGCTTGGGACTGAAATCACCTCAAATTTTTTTTGACAAGTTAATGGAATAAAATTTCTGGCTTTCTTATTTGAGTGCTTATGGCTTCCATGTACTTTTACTTATTTATTTTTTACTTACTCCTTGCACTCTTTAGACACATGGGATGGTACCGTATATTTGCAATCCATGATCATGGTCAGTGTCTCGCTGTCATTGGCCTCTTGAAAGGGCGGCTGCCCACACACCAGCATGAACAGGATCACTCCCAGGCTCCATATATCTAAAAATCAAAGACGCACACTGTTAAATACTGGACTAGTTAGGAAGCCAAAGACATTAAGAGGAGTAAAACAGACTCATAATATTTTACTTTGAATAATCACAAGCATTTACATCTCAAAGCAAAACATTTATGCAAGAAACTTAAACTTAAGTCCCTATAAGGCAGGGAAAATATCTGGTTTGTTCAGTGTTTTTGTATTCACTTAAAGTCCTATTAAGTGCCAGCCAGGCACATAGTGAGTGGTCAAAAATAGGGACTCGAGAGAATAATGTGTTCATTTGGTAAAAGCAAGAACATCAACCAGAGAGTCCTCATTAAGATTCCCCAAACATTGGGCAACACTGCTTTTCTTCCCATTATATTATACAACATGAGAGATTAAGAAATGAGATATGCAGAGTATTTGCCAAAAGCCACCATTATCTTGGTTGTTCTTCACATCAATCCAGGTAAGAAAAAGCAGATGAAGTTATGATGATATGATAGTTAAGAAAATAAAGCTCAGGGGCTGGAGCAATAGCACAGCGGGTAGGGCGTTTGCCTTGCATGTGGTCGACCGAGGTTCGATTCCCAGCATCCCATATGGTCCACCAAGCACCGCCAGGAGTGATTCCTGAGTGCATGAACCAGGAGTAACTCCTGTGCATCACCAGGTGTGACCCAGAAAAAAAAAAAAGAAAAGAAAAAAGAAATTAAAGCTCAGAGAGATTTCAGAGGAAAGAACTAGGGAAAAAAGGTAAAAGCAACCTAGAGGCACACATTTGCATGAAAAATAGTACAAATTACTTAATAAAGCTGCTGAAGTATGGGAAAGGGTGGTAAGTTTCCTATCATAGTTAAGTATTCCAGCAAAGGCTGGGCAACCGTTTTTCCAGTATTCTGCATAAGGCATTCTGTTACCAGCTGTAAGACTGAACTAGCTAAACCATGAGGACAGACATTAGACTAACTCCTATAAATAAAACCCCCTATGATTTCCTGCCACTAAATAAAAACCGCAAATCAGATGGGGGGGGAAATTAGATGAAAAGGATGAACCTCTCAGAAAGAACACATGTCCTTCATTCATTCCAGAAGCTTAACTAAAAATGTGATTATATAACTCTTATAAAGGATCACTTTGTGACACCTTTTAGACCACAAAACATTAGAGGAGACAGGAAGGGCAAGTTAATATGCATACTTATCATTTAGACAAAACACCCCAAATCACATCAATTATGTTATTTTCAAAGCAAATTAAAACTTGTTAATTTTACTTTTCCTGGTTTAAACTAAACAAAGAAGGAAAGAAAGGAAGAAACCCAAAGTCAAATGCACTGCGTTTTTTAGATGTATCATAAATATTTACTAAGAATGTTCCCATGGAAATTAGTGAAGCAGATGGAAAAATCCAATAAATTAATGCACATACATCAATGAGGTGAAAGAGACAGAGAGGTCACTCAGTCTAAACCCTGGGCTCTTTAGGGTCTCAGAGTTGGGTCATGGATGCTTAACAAGTTGGCTCTCAACTCCAGAGAGCAACCATACAACTAATAACCTAAATTTCTTGAAGAAAACTTTCTTTTCTGTCATATAAACAGCAACAAGAAAATCCAATTATTTAAAATGTGATAGTACAGAGGATAAGGCACTTGTCTCGCATGCATCCAACCAGGTTCCATCCCAGGCACCCCATCCAGTCCTCCAAGTCTGCCAGGACTGATCCTTGGGTGTTGCAGAGCCAGGAGTGAACCCTGAGCACAGCCAGGTGTGGCCCCCAAATGAAAAAACATTTATTTAATGTAATGTTTTCTTCAGGATCATTTGCCCAGGCAAACTAACACATTTTGCTTGTTAGGATGAGGTGCACAACGGGAAGCGTAGGAACGAAAAATAAAATACACACATATGGACTCTGTTTCCACAATTTCCTAATCAGGCTCAAATAATCGCTGAATATAGCTAATGCTCAGAAGTTGACGCTTAGAAATATAATTCTATGCCAAGCAGTTTGCAAAGGTAAACGACATGATTTGCAGCATTTCAGCGAAAAAAGGGCAGAATAATTAAGGAAGCAAAGTCTTAGAAAGGGCAAAGGATCCTCTCAGGAGTCAACATGCTCGTTCAAGGGTGGTTTATTCCACTACTTCTTCCCTCCCACTTTCTGTGTTTAAATCTCTTTACTTTTTCATCCTCAAAGTCAAAGGAAAGAGAAAACAGCACTTAATGCGAGGAAAGGTGTAGCCAAGTTATTTAAAAATGGGTTCCCCATCTTTAAAATGGGCTGGAGCATAGCACAGTGGTAGGGTGTTCGCCTTGCGCATGGCTGGCTTGGCCGAGCCAGGTTCTATTCCTCTGCCCCTCTCGGGGAGCCCGGCAAGCTACCAAGAGTATCTCACCCACGCAGCACAGAAACCCTGGCAAGCTACCCGTGACGTATTTGATATGCCAAACACAGTAACAACGAGTCTCACAATGGAGACGTTACTGGGCCCGCTCAAGCAAATCAAAGAACAATGGGAGGACAGTGACAGTGACATCATTAAAATGGGAAGCTGTGGTAGACATCAGAGAACTGAAACAGAATCAACGTTCAGTATCAGGTTGTAGCCTGGTGCCAGCAAAGCATCCTCGGAGGCTGTGCCAGGCCAAGTGAGGAGAGAGGAGCATGCAGTACTTAACTTTCCAGAGCTTCCAGATCATGGCAAAGGTGACTGCAGGTGGCAGGAACAAAAAGCAGCTAAGCTCCAGAAGGACTAACATAAACTGAGAAGGAAAACTAACAATGATGATAGGGAAGGACTGCTGGCAAGTCACATAAAAACGCGGTGGGAACGGTCACCTTCTTCACTCCCTTCACAAATGAGGCAAGAGTCATGGTACCTGTCTCCATACTCATGTTAGCCGATATTTTAAATTATCTTTTCCATTGAAAACAAAACAAGCCTCAACTTGCTAATAAAACAAAAACACATTCCCAAGCTGTAGCTCACAGTCTTAGTCTGAGCACCAGAGATCAACGACGTTGATCAAGCGGGAGGGAGACCTGGAAGTCTAAGATGAGAGCAGTATGGAATGGAGACTTTACACAATTTTCATTTAAAAAACTGTCATGGGGCTGGAGCGATAGCAGAGCGGGTAGGGTGTTTGCCTTGTACGCGGCAGACCTGGGTTCGATTCCCAGCATCCCATATGGTCCCCCGAGCACCGCCAGGAATAATTCCTGAGTGCAGAGCGAGGCAGGAGTAACTTATGTGCATCGCCGGGTGTCACCCAAAAAGCAAACAAGAAACAAACAAACAAACAAACAAAAACCTGTCACATTAAACAAGGTGGCCCAGAAAGAAGTTAACGGGCTGAGTGTGTGGCTGTGCATCAGGAAGCCCGATGGAGCTCCCACACAACTGAGAATGGGCCCCGAGCAGTGAGGACTGGCCCCCAAGCACAGAGCCAAGAACAGTCATCAAGCACCACCTGGTGTGGACCCAGACCCTATTAAACAAGGCAACACACATTAACCATCTGAAAAAAAGCAAAGCTCGACTCTGTTAACTACTATTTGTAGCATATGTTTTGATGTCAGCCCGTGATTTATAGAAACAGAAAAAGAAAACATCACTCAATAGTTCTTTGGCTAAGTACCCCCCATCACCACCACCCTACGAAATTATGAGAAGGAAAGATAACGAAGCTTTTGTTAGCATAAAGGGTGGGAGTTACTGGTCCCCTTTCCTAGCCACTTTCTAGTAGGGAAGAAATGACGTCACAAAAAGGTGCCCTAGTCTTATCTACTGGTCAGTGGAGTCAATTTCTCATACACAACTGGATTGGGCTATATCCAGAGCTGGAGCTGGAGTTTATATTACAAAATTCATCTTAGGAAGGCAGGCAGGCAAACAAAAGACCAAAATGGGATAAATGAATATGCTAATGATTAATTTGATAAAAAATAATGGCCAAAGGGGTGGGGTGGGAATATCATGATTACGAAGAACTTTTCTAAAAAAAAAAATCATTCTGAAAAGAATAATCTAGGTGACAAAAGAACAGGAATCACAAAGTACTAAGAATAGAAAACCATGAGGACTGTTTTAGGTAGAAACCTCTATGTTCTCCTCTGACTTTTATCACTTTAACCATGAGTCATGAGAGCAGCAAAGGAAAGAGAACGTGCTAAAACTACTACAGATGAAGTAGAAACTAGCACCTTTTACTATTTCACTTACAACTGGCAGGATCTATGCCACCACTTTTCAGTTCCAACTGTGGTCACCAGCCACCGGCATATGACCCACCGCCAACGTAAGAAGCAACGCTTTCTGAGAATAGAAAGAACTGCTGCAGAAAAGTGTGGGTCCCAGGGCTCAACAATAAAATGCAGGGCCTTCGTTTCTTGTGTAACATTCATAAACCTAATCACTTCAGTCTACTGATCTGAATTTCTTTATACAGTAAGAACCACTCAGTTGCATTCTAATCACCCAGAGCTCTAGAAGGGAATTTCCTTGATCCAAATGAGATGAGTGATTGATTCTCAGAAACTGCCCAGAGACGGGTCCGAGAGGGGAAACTGTCAGGACACTGAAGGATGGAGGGAAGGCAGGAGAGAAATGGAATATGTGGACAAGTTCCTATTTCCAGATTATCTCCATTAATTCTGGTTTTATCACGACTCTATTTAACAAGAAATCATTTTTTTTCCTTAAATAACAACAACAACAAAAAAATTAAGAAGGAATGCCATCTTCTCATCCCTACTGCAAGAAACTTCTTTCCCAGATTTGAAAACATCTAAATGTCCCTTGAGGACTCCCAAGGTCAAAGCTGCCCCAAGCTGATCACCTTTCATCCAAACCTACATGAGCCTGTGTATGTTTTGACCACCTGGTCAAGGGCACCTCCACTCACCCAACTGAAACTTGGGAGGTCACCCACCCTGTGGGTGCTCTGACTGACAGGTCAGGGAGTGCCTTCCCATAAGGTCCTGTGCTTAGAGTCCTCAATGGCTCCAGCCACTGACCCTTTTCCCTCCTCAAGCCCCCGGCCCTGTCCCCCCACCACAACATGCACTCACTGTCCTTCGAGCAGGCTACCAGCAGGAGGAGCTGTGATAGCAGATGTTCTCCTGTTCACTTCTTGACTCAGAGGTCCCTCCAGCTCAGAGGAGGCCCCCCAGAGGAGTACTTGCTCTACAATGCTGCAAAATGGAAAGCTCTAAAACCAAAGGGAAAGCAGTACTTCTGCAAATGAGTCCTTCCCCGACCCCAACCTCCCCAAAAAGCCTCTAGTACAGAGACAAGTGGTGAAGAGTCACACCCGTCCAATAAAAACAGAGGGAAAGGAACTTGAGGAGGCCTGGAGTAGAGAAGTACTCCCCAAAGGGGGTGAGAACCACTCTTCAACTCTGGAACAATCCCGGGGCCACGGCAGGAACCTCTGGTGCAACTCTGGAATGCTCTGTCTGTCCACTCAGTGAAGGTGAATTTCCACTGCTTTTCTCTTATTGTTTTTTTTTTCTTTTTCCTTCCCTGACAGCGGGGTGAAACACCAGAAAAGTTTGAACCCTCCAGAGTACAGTAAAGCAGAGGGAAAAGTGGGTTTCAGTCAGGGGAGTCAGTGTAGACACACTGAGTTTTAGTCAGATGTTCAAGGCCTTGTGCAAGTTTGTTTTCTTCAACTCAAAAAAAAAAAAACTGGAAAAAAGTTCAGCAAGTCAAAGGTTGTCAATTGCACGACGTGGGACAGCGCACGTCCACACAAACCCTAAGCAGACAGTAGCTGACACCCTTCCAGCTCGGCCTCTCCACTAGATCCTGCCAGAAAGAGAACTTCACTACCAAGGGGGAAGATAAGCCAGGCTGAAACGTTGCCACCATGTGATGATGTCCACTACAGTCTCGTGGGAAGAGAACAACCTGGGCTTCAGCTGCAGAGGCCCCACTCAAATCCCATCCTGACCACTGAACTGGCTGGAACTCCTTGGCCAAAGTCACCTGGCTTGAAGCATCCTAGCTGTCTCTGCTCCAAAATGTGGACATTTCCACTTGGCAGGTAATCTCTTGAGTGAGCAGCTGAGCAAACACCCTATCACTGCAAAGTCTGATTCAAACAAACAAACAAGCAAACAAACAAACCGGGCAACTCCAAGGTCTAGGAGTTTGACCTGCACGTTAAAGCAGTTTCTTATTTAAGAAACTACCGTACTGGGGGCTGGAGCGACTGTACAGTAGGTAGGGCATTTGCGGTTTGACCTGGGTTCAATCCCCGGCATCCTATATGGTACCCCAAGCAGTGCCAGGAGGAATTCCTGAATGCAAAGCCAGGAGTAACCCCTGAGCATCAATGGGTGTGACCCAAAAATAAAAAAATAAAAAAAAACACTACCGTATTGAGTTATCTTACGAGAACATTACTCATTTAAAAAAATACATATTAGTTGCACTTAATGGAACAGTATGATGTGCACATACTAACTGAATAAGCAGAAATCTTTTTACAGACATGTAAAGGTAATGAAAATTTTCGGTAAAGCCTAGGAGCCAGAGAGCTAGCTCAGCAATCAGGGAGCACGCCCTGTGAGCACATGGACCCAGATTCCATCCTGGTGCCACATGCCACTGAGCGCCCTGTGAGCATGAGGCCTAAGTTCAAACTGGCACCGCATGTCACCCTGTGAGAATGAAGACCTAAGTTCAAACTTGGCACTGCATGCCACTGGGCACCCTGTGAGCATGAAGACTGAAGTTCAATCCTGGCACTGCATGCCACTGAGTGTTGCTCAAATGCCTGCACCAATGCTTGGCCTGGCAGCCCTGCATTAAGGATTCTGGCCCCATTAGCTGAGTGTCACTGGGCGTGGCTCCTAGGTCCCTCGGCACTGCCTCAGAGCTTACCCCAAGCCTCTTACCCTCAACCTCTACCACCTAAACAGCCTAGCCACACATGACTGAAAGCAACTCTTGCTGTGGTCTACAGGCACCCAATCCTGCAAGATTTCTTTACTGCATCCAAAGGCTAATCTCTCTCTCTCTCCCTCTCTCTCTCACTCTCCCTCTCCCTCTCCCTCTCTCACTATATACACATACATACATATATATACACACACACATATATATGCATATAGTAAACAGCAAGAGTAAAAACCATGTTCAATTTTATCACAAATGATTTCCATCAAGAATTATGAAAATCCAAACACTGAACTCAATGGTGTTCCCTCAGAATACCCAGTACTCCAGTGAAACATGATGAAAGAAGAGAAAGATGGGCTTACAGGTCCTCAGAATCTATGGCTCGGGCTCAGGGGATGCTGAGGTCAGGAAGGGGCTGGGAGTACTGCTCGCCATCTCATGCTGGCTCCAGTATTCTTCTGCTCTGGGACAACAGCAAACACAAAGCTCCGGAGAAGGGGACACTAAAGTCAGAGGCACTGCGGGTCACCAGCACTGGTACATTCCCAGACAGTCCGTCTGGGTGCACTGGCTCTCTTGAAATTGCCACTCGGCCAGAACAACCCCTCCAGGTATTTCTAAATACTTCAATGACGCAGAATCAGTTACAAATTCAAACCTTTCCAAAATCAGATCTTTAAAAAAAAAAAAGTCTTATAATATCAAAATACTTTCTTCTATATGCATACATTTAAAAAAAAAACTCTCGTTTTTGTCCAATTTTATGATAACACTGATCACAACATTTAAAATGCTCGTTTATTAAAAATACTTTAAAAATGTGGAAATCAGGGCCATCGGCCTGGTGACACACTAGGAGAACATGCTCCCTTTAAAATTTCCTAAATTTTCCACCAGCTATTCCTCTTTGGAGGAGGATCTACTGACAGAAATGCGTTTCTGTGCCATGGTGACTTTGAAAGCCTCTAAAGCCACAGAGCAGATCAACTGAAAACCTAGATCAGGAGAAGCCCTTTCCAGAGCTGTGGCAAGAATCCAAACAAGAACCAATCGTGTAATCTCAAAGTTTTAATGGATCACAGATATTCCTTAAAAAGACTAGATCCAATGAACTTATAGAAGTACTAAAGGAAGACCACAAATCTGAAATCTCTGTAAAAACTCAAGGGTCCGAAAGAAGGCAGCGACAGGGGTTAAAGCTACTGGCCCTGCATAATGCTGATCCCTGGTACCACCTGGTTCCCCAAGCAGAGCTGGGAGAAGCACCCTGCACTGTCAGGTGCAGCCCAAATCATTTCCCCACTCCCCAAAACCCTTAAAATGAAGAAAGTACAGCTCCTTTGGTGCCAGAACATAAGAATCTTGTGAACTTGTATTTAACAGTTTAAATAGCAGTTGTATTCATACATATTAAAGAATTTGTTACAATTCCAGTGCTGCAGAAATGAATTATTACTGGATACAAAACTTGAGGGTCCCCTCCTGTTACCTGGCCATCAGACCACCCAGAGGCTTCCCTGGTGAACTACCAGACTACATGAAGTCTCACTTAGCTGGAACTACTTTCCAGTATCGGTAAAAAGATATGTACAAACTGTTAATAACATAAAATGGGTTAAAAAAATAAAACAACTATCAAGCCATAGGAAATATCTAATCATATCTATTTTTGATGGTTAAAAAAACAATTGCAAGAACATTCCACTCCTAATGACTTGATGTCCTTTTGAGAACAGCCCAGCCCATAACCTTGCCTCCCATTTTTCACTATGATATTCCTAAGTTTAGAGCACTTGAAAGAAAGTAAGAATAAGCTATCTAGTATTAATATAGAAAATTTGACTGAGTTAGGTAGCAGTCGAAGGTACAAAAACCAGGGCACTCTTCTGCATCAGTATTTTATGCTCCCAAACTATGCATATTGTACTTTTTCTATCAAATAATTATGGGCCTGTGTTTTACTCATCCACAAGTATAATACCCAATTTAAAAGGGGGAACATTTCATAATGGTCCATAAAACATCTAGGAAACTGCACTTCTGATTCTCTCTCAAGATAGAAATCACTGCTTTTATGAAACTCAGGATGAGTCTGGAACTCATTAAAAATACATTCTTGGGAGAGAGAGAGAGAGAGAGAGAGAGAGAGAGAGAGAGAGAGAGAGAGAGAGAGAGTACAGGGGTTAAGGCACTTGCCTTGCTTGAAGCTGACCCCAGCGGAATCCCTGGCATCACACATGGTCTCTGAGCATGACCAGGAGCAATTCCTGAGCACAGAGCCAGGAGTAAGCCCTGAGCACAGCCAGGTAGGATCCAACACCCCTCAGCCCCGCCCCACCCCCAAACTCATACACAAGGCAGAAAAAGGATCATAACAGGAGACAGAGATCAGGATATGGCATGCAGAGCAGCTCTAGTCAAGCTTCGTAAGTATTAAAATTATAAATTCCAGTTTCTTTAGCGCGCTCTGTACTATGTATCCATTTCAGTAAACACAAAGTGCTTGCCATGTTTACCAGGCAATGGGGATGGGTCACAGATAAGGCATAAACAAACACACAGTTCCCTCTCAAGGCCCTTAACTATTGAGCAAGGGGGACAAGTGAGCCATCTGGAGTGAGCGAGGCTTGGCATGAACCTGTCCAATTCCAAAGGGAAAAGGCAAGCAAGGCCATACGTCCTCTGCACCTCATCACGTCTTTTTTTAGCTGACAACCCTCCATTATTTAATCCAACCAACAAGTGTGCCCACTCTGTGCCTGGTTGTATCCCTACATCCTTGTATTTAACTGGACCTATCCAATAAAAAGGGCCCTATTCCACAAATGCTTCTCTTTTTTTTTTTTCCTGCTTACCAGAGAGCTCCACAAAATCTAGGCTCCTACAATTTATTTTCTACTAAAGTTTCCAGATAAAAATCATTCTGGGGGAAAAATAAAAGAAAAAAAAAACAACCTTTCAAATATCAAATTAGACTAAGTAGGCTGGGTTGAATGACGGGAGGAAGAATTGGAAACTGAAGGGGGCCATGATCCTATCTCTGCTCACTGACCCGCCTTAGCACTGCGGTGCCCTGTGCTACATCTGCTCTCCATCTTTCTCCATCCAAGTCAACATCAGCCTGTGAAGATTCCACTGACGGAAGCCACAGCACCTCCAAGCAGCCAACCACCCACTCTGGAGGTCACGAAAACCACTCTCAGGCTGCCCTCCTTCTGACTCCAGGACCACCACACAACTACCCCATGGGACAGGGCAGCTTCCCCAGAAATCGAGCACTGGCCATAACTAAGCTGTACCAGGTCCAACCCGGCACAACCATAGAGAGGGGCATCAACACATGGCTCCACAGTTCTTAAAAATACTACAAGAGCTCGTCTGCAGAGGGGCCACAGCTACAGTACAGCAGGGAGGGCTCTTGCCTTGCAAGCGGCAGACCCGGGTTCAATCCCTGGCACCCTGATGGTCCCCTGAGTACCACCAGGAATGATCCCTGTGCTCAGAGCCAGAAATAAACCTTGAGCATTACTGGGTGCCCCCCCATCCAAACAAAATAAAAATTAAAATTAAAAAAGAACTCACCTGGAAAGTCAAGAGCTCTGAAGCTGACTAGCCACGTGTACTCTGATAGGAGTCCCAAGTTACTGTTAAAAAGTTTGTTCTAACTAGTTTGTAAAATAAAAATTTTTTAAAATTATACTTTTTATTTTACAAACAGAGATTGTTTTTATTGTACAAACCAGACTTTCTTCACCAAGTTTATGCTTCTCTAGATGCATGTGCGCATATGCTTGAAAAAGCACCCAAGCAAATACCATGTTTTTAACTCCCTGAGGGCTCTTTGCAAAGTAACATGAAGTGATCATAAAGAGACTGTTTCCATGTGTGTTTGTGTCTGAGAAGTCACTGTTGGGGGGTAGCGGGGCGGGGTGGGGGGGAGTTGAAAATCTCTGTTCTGGATGGTCTGACACACGCCTCTGAAATGCCAAGAAATGAGCCAGTTATCAGGATAAATACCAGGAATCTGATTTGCTTTTCGCTCACCTTAAAAGGCGACACAAAGAAAAACTCCCTGCTGCAGAAGTTGGTCTGTTCCCTGAATACCAACAACCTGAAAGTTCAACACAGCTGAAACAGCACGTGAGACAAAGGGAGGAGCAGAAGCGCGGGGTCTGCTCTTCCTCCCCGTTCTTCCCACGGCGGGCAGAAATTCCCAAGAACATATTTCCAACGGAGGGAGGAAAACGGGGCCATCATCTTTCAACACCCTCTGGGACCGCAGCTGCAGCCCCACATGGAAACACAGCGGTTTGCAGGCACTCCAGAAACAGGCTGGCCGGGACCTCGGCACCACCTGGCCTGCTGAAGACTGACTCCACATCTGCGGCCCGGCACCACCCTGCACCCAGACGCATCTCTCGAATGCCTTCCCCAGTCTGAAAGGCTGGAGCCACAGTGACCCCATCTCCCCAGAACTTTTAGGCGGCAGTGGAGCAGGCACAGTCTGTGTTTGGAGGAGAAGGCAGGCGCTGCCAGGAGCGAGGCATGTGAGCAAGAATGGGCCTGGCACAGGGACGGGAGACCAAGGGCACTACGGCAGGGCGGGCCTGTGGAACGTGACTATGAGCACAGAGCGGAGGCAGTGTGGCTGGAGCGGAGCCAGCATCTGGGCAACGCGTGGAAGGAGAAGCTTGGCCAGGAGCGAGCGGGCACATCAGCCTGGGGGGGCGGGGGGCGCAGGCCAGTCCCTGTGTGGACTCCGTCTTGTCTTTTCCGGAAGGTCTTCAGAATTCCGAGCTGCGGAGCAGCACAGGTCCAGGGTGATGTTAAGCACAGTGGCTTCCACCTGCACTGACCAGGCCTGGCCCACCTCTCACAGTGACCCTCAACTTCGTCTCTCTGTCACCAGTCTCCAGAGACGACAACAGCGGCAGCAGGGAACAGAGGCAAAGGAAGCCAGACCCCAAAGTCTCTCCCAGCTCTCAGCCTCCAGTGAAGGCACACATGCCGGGGTCAGTCAGCAACACGTGCCTCCCCAAAGGAGAGCCCCAGAACCTTGGGCCCTGAACACACACACACACACACACACACACACACAGGCTGATGTGCCCCCGACACACACACAAACACACACACATATACAGGCTGATGTGCCCCCAACACATACAAACACACACACAGGCTGATGTGTCCCCAACACACACACACACACACACACAACACACAGACAGGCTGATGTGCCCCCAACACACACATACACACACACAGGACGGTGTGCCCCCAACACACAGGCTGTTGTGTCCCCCAACACACACACACACACACACACACACACGCTGATGTGCCTTCAAAACAAAGACCCAACAACACTGAAAACATAAGAGCTAAGCTGCAGTCATGAGAACTTTGTAATGTGACTGTGAAGTTGACAGGCAGGAGAGGGGGCTGGGGGCTGGGGTGGGGAAGGAAATATGGGAACAAGCGGTGGAGGGAAGTTGACAATGGTGGTGGGACTGGTGCTGAAATATTATATGCCTAAAACTCAACTATCAATACCTTTGCAAATCACAGTCCTTTAAATAAAAAAGAAGGACAGAAGGGAGGGAGAGAGCGAGGGAAAATTTGATTCATAGTTGATTCAGGACTATTCCAGGATGGCAGTGATTAAGCCTGCACACTCTTGTCTTTCCACCCAGAATTTTAAAGAAGGGAAATAAGGTTGGCTGAAAAGACAGAACCCTTTCAGTTAATACTAGTAGAAGAAAGAGCCCTCAGAAAACCACAAAGGAGGAGGAAAGCGACTCTGAAGCAGTCAGTGAGGTGACCCCTGGACCTGCAGCAGGTCAGGTGCCACCTGAGCAGAAAACCAGGGGATGGCAGTAGGCAAACAGACTGGACACCTGAGGGCACACCCAAAAGGTGTCCGGCTTGAAGTTCCAGGGAGCTGGAACAGCAGCAGAAAAATCTCCCGGGACTAGCAATCTGAATCTAACTTATTCCCAAATGACTCCAGACTGTGATAGAAAATGGAAAGGAACAGAAGCACAATTATCAACATTAATAAAAGAGAAATGCACATTTACTCTTTAAAACTAAAGATGCTTAACTTAAAAAAAAAATTGTAACCCTTATTATTTTAGTTTCCTTGAATTAAAATGCTGGAACCTATTTTTCCACTAGTCAGTAAAAACACTTAAATTTATGGTTATAAATCAGTGTAGGCAAGGTTGAATACACATCAGAACCCGTGGAAGCTTCGGAATGTGAGTCTCACCTGAGACTATCCGATTCAGTACCTCCGAAGGGGAGCTCCAGCAAGCCTTGTTTCCTGTTTTTAAATTAAACCTCCTTCTGATTAAACTGGTATGTGGGGAGTTGAGAACCACCAGTTGAAATCTTACCAAACTAATATGGATAAATTGTACTCTTCAGACTAGTGTCAACGTATTTTTCATTTTATCTGAGTCTTGTTAAAACAATGGGACCTATAAGCACCATAGCTAAAAACATGGTGGGGAAAACACTGAAAAAAAACCATATAAATCATCTTTATATTTTTCAGGCCTCTTACTAAAAACAACAAAGGCTGGGTTAGCTTGTAAGTCCCATATGTAGGGTACCTACATATATATATATAGTACACATAACATTTCTTGCTCAAGAATCTAGTACAAATAGTTAAGCACGGGCTATTATAAAGCCCTTTGCTCCCTGCTTCCTGAATGCTGACCTGCACAATAGCCACTAGAATGCAAGGACACTGTGACCACACCACATGCTGAATGAAGTGGTCGACGCAGCGGTGCGTACCAGATCAGCTCAAGAGAGGATTTTGATTTTTCCTTGTGGTTCTGATGACAGATGATCCGGTAATGCTCTACAGGAGCTCCCTTTCAGAGTAGGGCAGGGGGAGGTCCTGGCACCACAGGGGCTGACTCACGGTCTGTCGGCCCAGCCAGAAGTGCTCGACCACCGCAAGGAACCCTCTCAAGCTAGCCACTATCTCTGCTGACCACCAACCTGCTCTGCAATTCTGTTAACACTGATTTGAACAAATGGGATCCCCACACAGTGCACAAGCTTTCCAGATCACCTTTGATCACTCAGTACAATTCATTCCCTTGTGGCCATTTCAAAGTACTCTATCCGGGCTGGCTCCCTTTCATTGCTGCTTACTATTCCAGAGCAAGGACATACCATATGGTAATCATTAACCAACTGATGCCCTTGCCCCTGCTCCTGCGGTTGTCTGCAATTGGGGGTTATTACAAATAAAGCTTCCATAAACCTTATGCATAGGTTTTATGTGAAAACAAGTCATTTCTCTGGAACACACACTCAGGAGTAAAGTAATAACAAACAAACAAAACACTGGGTTGCATATTTAAGAACATATTTAGTTTCAGAGGAATGTTTTCTTGTTTTTTTGGAGGGGGGGTCACACTCGGGCATTGCACAGGGGTTACTCCTCGCTCCGCACTCAGGAATCACTCCTGGCGGTGCTCGGGGGACCATATGGGATGCTGGGAATCAAACTCAGGTCGGCCGCGTGCAAAGCAAATGCCCTACCCCCTGTGCTATCGCTCCAGCACCAGAGAAATGTTTAAGGTTCTGGGTTTGATTCCTGGGACTGACCAAAAATAAATAAATACATAAATAAAAGGCTCTTATTCATGGTCAGAGAGGAAGCTCAATGCGCTAGAACACATGTTTTGCCTGTGGGAGGCCTTGGTTCAGCTCTCAGCACCTCATGGCCCAGGAATAGCCAGGAAAGACCACCCCCTCTCTCCCCATCCAAGCACCAAGCCAAAAGTAGTCTGTGAACATCACTGGATGTGGCACAAAAACAATAAAGATCTTCCCCAATTTTTTAGTGGGAACATCCCCAGTGCTACATGGGAGCCCCTGGGATTCTCCCTGGTGGTGGCTTTAGTGACACGGGGTGCCAGGATCAAACTCAAGGCCTCAAACCCCATAGCCAGTCTTACATTTAGCTCTGTAAGAAACTACCTAATTACCTTTCAGATTGGGTATAGCTGAGATTCCTCTTCCACTATTCCCATAATTGCTCTAGCTTTCTAAGGCTTTGATCTTTCTAAACAAATTTTAAAACAACGTTATGTCCACAAAAGTCCTTGCGGGGCTCTATGAGGCAAGACATTCAGGCTGTAGCTGAACCTGGGGAGAGCCACCTGTATTGTGTCGTGTTGTTTTCCAGTTCGTTAACGTGACTGGGTGGGTCTTATTTTACTTTCTCCATTAACATTTTCACAATTTTCAACACAGTTGCTGCATCTCTGTTCTGTTAGACAATTACTTTGAGATGACATGAAAACAATGTTTTAAATTTTAAACCCCACACATCCGTTGCTAGTATATAGAAATGTGATGGAGGTGGGGCAAAGAGATATTCCAAAAGGCTGGGATGCATGTTTTCCACACCAGAGCCCTGGTTCCATCCCGGCATCACATGCCAGGAACCACCTCTGAACACCATTGGGTGTGGCCCAAAAACCAAAATAAAGAACCGCAACTGGTTTGGAAGGGGGCATTTCTCAAGTAGCAGTTGGGGCCCCGGGACACTCCCAGTAATGCTCAGTCAGCCAACCAGGCGGTTCAATGTGAGGGCCCAGGGAAGCAGCACTGCTCAGGTCTGCGCTCCCTAGAACCAGCACCTGGGCCACACCTGGCGGTGGTGGGGTCCTTCCAGGCTATGCAAGGCTGCTCAAGGAGCCACGCCCACACTGTACCAGGGAGCAAAGCAGGATCCCACATGCCCCTGACCCTTGTGCTACCTCCCCAGCCCGCAATGTGCTGTATTTTATGTGCTATCTTGCACCTGTGATCCTACTTACTCTCAGGATGGTTCTGTAGCTACCTTGAGATGTCTGATGGAGCAATCATATCTGCAGGGGGGGGGGGGGGAGAGTTTTATTTCTACCAGTTTGTACACCTCTCAGTACTACTTCAAATGAAAGGAGACATCCTTGCCTTATTTCTGAACTTATGGGGAACTGTATTCAGTCTTTCCCCAAATGGCTCATTCATTAACCAATCAGCATGATGTTAGTTGAAGGATTTTTGTATATGCTCTGACCAAGTATAGGAAGCTCACCTCTATATCCAGCTTATTGAGAATTAGGGGGGTGGAAAGTTGTTATTTTAATGTAGGACATAATATGCACATACGAAGAAAAAAAAATCCCAGCGTTTTTGTACATTCACGAGGGGATACTGCTCATTACTATAGAAAACTCTTCACTAAATGCTTAATAAAAAGTGTATAACCCCCAATTTTTTTATTTTAACCTGAAAAAAAACTATATACACTGACTCAAAATCTAAATCTTTTCAATATATTTACTAAAATAGAGACATATTTTTAAGTAATTTGGTTTTCAATGACATATGTGGCATATCAGTTTATGAAATAATGAATGAAAAGACAGACTACTTCAGCTTTGAAGCAGCTTGTCCATAAACCAGGGAGCAGAGGCGCTGTCAGGGTTGCTGGGTTAAGCCTATAAAATACAAGGAAGCCTCTGACCTCAAGCAAAATTTTTAATACCAAGTTTAAATTTGGAAAAAAGCTTTCATATGTTAGTGGGATGAAAAAAGCCATCAGTAACATCAGGGTTCTATAACAACAGGAAAGTTGTATCTGTGGCCTAAAAAAATTTTCCCACTGTAGATAGAGTTTCACTCGTGGCCACGCTCAGGGAACCATGTGGTACCAAGGAGGGAACCCAGGTTCTTCCACATGCAAAGCAAGCACTCCCACTGAACCATCTCAGTGGTCCTTGTTCTGCTTTATAAAGGAGATAACAGGCTCTTTCACAATTCTGCTTTCACCAAAAAACAAACAAAAAATAAACCACCTCACCAACTCAGAAACTCACTAGGAGGAGTGTCTTTGCAGGGCGCCCATCAGTCCTAACACAGCCTGAGCTCTCTAGAGAAAGGCATGAGAGCTTTGTGTACTGCAGAGCCACAGCTTCATTCATCCTCCTGCCTGTCCTCAACAGGCAATAACGAAGCATTTCCCACAATGTCTCTACCAAAGGAATTCGGGAGACAGCAATGAGAGACTTTCAGAGATGATTTTCCCTCTCTTTTTTCCAAATCAGCGAAGTCAACTTATCACGCTTTCTGAAAGCACACAGAGGCAACTGACTCACCAACCCACTCAGCATGAGAGACACCCACCCTTTCTCCAAACCCCGGGCTGTATGTATAATAAAGCAGGTAGAGAGCAGGTAGGATCAGACTGACAGAGGAATCCAGGGCCCCAGAACCCAGTTGGCAGAAGGATTTGTGGACCTGCATCAAGATGACCATTAGCAGGATCAACTCTATCACCCTGCAACTCACCCAGCAGGAACAAGCAGGTGACCCCGGCAGGAGGAGGGAAGGAGGGCATTAGAGATGGAGATGTACAGAGAGTCTGTCAAATTCTCAGGCCAGATACCAGGAAGTTCCATCTGGCCACACCTGGCTCCTTTCCCCTTGCCACTGGAGGAAGATTACTGTACTCACACACCCTACTCAGTCAGGGTATGAGGGAATCTTAAGTCCTAACAGCCCAAAGAAATAAGCCCAGCGAGAGAGGGACCCAATGCACGAAACGCAACTAATATACCTGGGACACTCACTTAAAGGGACACTTCCAGAAACGCTGCTTCACAGAATGAGTTTTCACAGTAGTCTTACGTGAAAATAAAATCAGTCCCACGTCAGATTGTGCACCGGCAAACAAACAAACAAACAAACAAAAAACAGAAAAACATCTTCAAAGTTGGGAGGAAGATGACTTTGAACATGCATCTCAACATATTTACCGCCTATGTATTTCAGGCCAATTATCACTCAAATAGGAGGCCATTTTTAGACAGCTAAGGGATTGGGAAGATTTTCACAAATCCTTTCTAAAGGACAACAAACAAAAATAATCCACATGAATGATAGGGAGATCAAGACAGGTGTAAGCCAAGAAATGTGTAAAAGTAATTCCAAGCAAATATTTACTGTAAATAGAAGCAAATAAAAAAAAAATCTACTTTTTACCAGGAGGTTCACTCCACGGCTTGGAGGCCAGCTGCACATGCTGGGGGAGAGGGCAGCTCAGATAGAGAAGGGAGCACCAAGTAAAAGGTGTTGGGAGGATCCTCCCAGGATGGAAGATGCTTGCTGAAAGTAGGCTACAGACTGAACATAATTGCCACTCAATGCCTCTTCTGCAAACCACAGCACCCAAAAGGAGAGAGAACAAAAGGGAATGCCCTGTCACAGGGGTGGGGTGGGATAGAGGGGGTGGGGAGGTGGGAAGGATGCTGGGAGCATTGGAGGTGGGGAATGGGCACTGGTGGAGGGATGTATACTCGATCATTGTATAACTGAAACCCAAGCACAAAAATTTTTAAGTCTACAACTGTACCTCATGGCGTTTCACTAATAAAATTTTTTTTTAAAAATCTACTTTTAAGTGGGAAGAAAAGGCATATGATGATCTTATCTGTTTAGTAGACAGAACATACTCATTCATTCTAATCTGCAGGGTAGAGTGTGAGGTGACAGAGAGACTACACACCCCTGCAAACAGCTGGAGGAGCAAAGAAAAGCTGAATAATGCCACAAAACTTGGGGAAAAAAGAAATAATAGAGAAAAACACAAAAATTCCTAGCACAAATATGCCAGTAATAAAAAATGGATTAAATGTACCTACTGAAAGACTGACAAGCTGATTATACACAATATACAGCTATTTATTGCTGTTTTAACCAAAATTAAACTTGGGCCAGGCATGTGGCTTCTTGGCAGAGCACGTGCTGCTCAAGCAAGAGGCTCTGAGTTCCACTCTAAAACTGCCTTAAAAAAGAGAAATGCCTAAAACAAAGTAAGAAAGTAGAATTCAAGGGGGGGAGGGGAGTTAAATAATTAACAATCTCAATTATGTATTAAAATCTTTATGAGCAAGAAAAAAAAAAGATAATTTAATTATTAATCCTTCCCCCCAAATTACTATATATTTAATTATGCCAAAAATCTAAAAATAGTCCCCTAAGCAGAAACCAACCATGCATATTTACTGACTGCAATGCAACAAAATTAGTTAAAATTCACATAACTAAAGGGAAAAATAAAACCATTTTGAGATTTAAACAAAACGGACTTTTAAACAAGAAAGAAAGTAGCAAAGATAAATTTTAGCTATGAACAAGGACTGCAGAACATGTTAGCATGTTACCAGAAACTATCATTAAGGCAACATACAGCCTTATTCAATATTAAGGGTGTTACAGATTTCCTATAAGAAATAGGGTCTCAAAGAAACAAAAATTTAAGATACTAGAAAAAGCAAAAGGGAGAAAAAAAGAAAAAGAAAACTCAAAGATCCCAGAAAGAATGGTTAGCTCAAGAAAAAAAAAAAGGAATGATATAAATGAAGAAATAGTAAAATCAAAATGATATAAAGAAGATGAAGTAAAATCAAAATCTGACTCTCTAAAAATAGCTTTTAAAATTTCTGAACCATGTCCTAATGAGGACTGGTCTACTTTAAACATTTACTTATAAAACCCAACCAAATTTGTTTTATATAGCAACATGTGATAATACAAATTTTTTTTTATTTTTGTACCCATTTAATGCTGCTGCTGAAAAACTGTGAAAAAATCACTGATTTGAGTACCAAAAAAAGAGTACTACATTTAATAGAAAATAGCTATCCAATTTTTTAAGCAATTACTCATTTCAATCATATAATTAAGCAAAATGAGTTGAAATAAATACAAATAAAGTTACCATAAGCTCTACCTGCTTTACTGACAGTAACCATTCACCTAACTGGAGAGCACCCTTTCAATTTTCTATTCCTTTTAAAAATTTGTGCGCCTCTTACCCACCGCAGTAGGGTTGGGTCCCCAGGTTAGCCCATCTCTCAGAAATAACGGTACTGATCTCATACCTCCTACACACTTTATTACATGTGCACATACTCCTAAACAACATACAATGTTGCTCTGTATGTTTTAAACTTCTACTGAATGTCATACGACTATATGTACCTAACATCACATCGTTTTCACAAACATTATCGTTGTGAATTGTATTAATTTTCACTAACTTATAGAATTCTCTGGAGAGGGTTGGGGGGAATTAAGCCCAAAGACTCAAGCTTTTTTTTTTTAAATTGCAGGTTCTAGGTTTCCAAGGAAAGAGGGGAGTGGGGGGTCCACTAAGCCTGCACAATGATCTGAGGATGAGTGCAGCCCAACTTACAGAATTCTAGCATATGAATACTGGTCAGTTTATTCCTTTGCTGGTGAATAATCAATAATGCTGTTAAAGGCACTGCCTGAAAAAATCTGTGTAGACAAGTGAGAAATTCTCTAAGGTGCATACAGAGGTAGAATTGCTAGGACTCATGACATAATCTTTAAATTTGAAACTGACAAATTGTCTTAGACCCAGTACAAAAGACCCTGATGTTCTGTAGTCGTAATCTATTCTTGGTCCTATTTGTCATTCACAGTTAAGAAAAGAAGAAAACAGGTGAGTGTGTGTGTGTGTGTGTGTGTGTGTGTGTGTGTGTGTGTTCATCATTGTTTGGTCTATTCCTGATTATTAATGAGGTTGAACATCTTTTTCACATTCAGACAATTAATGTTTTCTCTTTTGTAAATTGTTGACTTCATTTTCTGGTTGGAACTGCCCCACTAACTGAAACATCTCTGGTTCAAATAGTTCAACGAAGCCCTCATTATTTAGAGTGGCAAAATTAACCCTTTCTTCTTCTGAACACATACTCTAGCATGAAAAGCAGTGTGGTGGTGTAGAGTACCCAGCATATGATTGGTTCTCAAGGTGTAGCTTTAATCTTCTGTAATCTGCCTTGCAAATAACAAAATGCAGAAATAAGACTCCACCTATAAAGCCTGACAAAATGTTTGTTCAGTATCTGCATGAATTTTTCCACGATTAAACTAAAATATTAAGAAAGACCACACTGGGGCTGGAGTGATAGCACAGCGGGTAGGGCATTTGCCCTTGCGTGCAGCCAACCTGGGTTCGATTCCCAGCATCCCATATGGTCCCCCGAGCACTGCCAGGAGTGAGTCCTGAGTGCAGAGCCAAGAGTAACCCAAAAAACCAGAAAAAAAAAAAGAAAAGAAAAAAGACCACACCATCAGAGTATCAAAAATCCTTAAAAATTAGAAATACATCTTTACGTGACTTTCAAAACAAATACAATTCCGAGGAAACAAGAGGACATAAGCAGAAAAGCAGAGGACACTTCTACGGGTAGGTAACTCATCAGAGGACAAAAGTGAGAGGACAAAAACATGCTAGACTAAAGGGAGAGTGTGGCTGAGAAGGCTACGGATTCCATCATTCTGGAAACCCCAAACACCAGATCTTCTGTATGCCCACTTTCCAGGCTGTAAAATGAGATGGACAATACCCACCACACAGGTTGCCATGATAAGCAAGAAAGGCATGATGGGAATATGATCTAATTCTACCTTATGCATTATAAGAGCTTAAGCAGACTTCCAAGGTCACAAGGAATGACACCAATGCCAAATTATTCATGCTGCACTGGAACAGCCATAGTACCTTGCAGCACGGGTATCAAAGACTCTCTGGGGCATTCACAGGAAGGAGAAGACCAGGTCAACTACTAGAAGAATCAA
Organism: Sorex fumeus; assembly: GCF_029834395.1. NCBI lineage: Eukaryota > Metazoa > Chordata > Mammalia > Eulipotyphla > Soricidae > Sorex > Sorex fumeus. Next base: position 45,249,491 of record NW_026606129.1, on the reverse strand, counting down.
AGGAGATAAAAAAGCACTCCCGTAACAAAAAATAATAAGAATTATGATAATGAGCAGGTGGGAGATTACCTTAGAAAACTGACTTTCCTATGTGCGTTAGATGGGTAATTTGCCATCTAAGAGGCAAAACAAACTAGCTGCCAGTGATAGAGATATATGAGGTTCATGAATGTTAATGAAGACACGAATGAAGAGAAATGCTCATTAAGGAATATTTCTAGGTAAACAACAAATTTGAGCAACTATACTCTACCTGGCAGAACTCAAGTCAGCACATAAATACTAGGAGAAGTATACATACCTACTGCAGGAGCATCATACTCGTCACCAAGCAGAATTTCCGGAGCAGAATATGCAAGAGATCCGCAGCTTGTTGTGAGCTTCTTCCCTGGTTGAAATTTGTTGCTGAAACCAAAGTCTGTCAACTTGACAAGACCTTGTTTTTCAAAGAAGACCACATTCTCTGGTTTTAGATCTCTGTGAACTACGTGGAGTTTATGGCAATAAGATATAGCATGAACTATCTGTGCAAAGTACTTCTTGGCCAACTCTTCATTAAGGCCCTCCTCGTGTTTCATTATATAATCAAACATATCTCCTCCATCCCCAAGTTCTAAAATAAGATACAGTTTGGTCTGGGTGTCAATAACTTCATAAAGACGTACAATGTTGGGATGCTGCACTAGTTTCATGCATCTCACTTCTTGGAAAAGATGACCAGTGGCTAGAGTGTCCAATTTTGTCTTGTCAATAACTTTCACTGCCACTTTTTCACCTGTAAAGACATGCCTGGCAAGTTTAACCACTGCAAAATGGCCTCGCCCCAAGGTTTTATCCAGATCATATAACCCAGCAATCTTTCCATCATATCCTCGCTTGAATCCTGCCATGCTGGTCCCACAGAAGAGAAAATATTTAGATTGCTTCAAACGGATCTTCTCATAAAAGAAATTCTGGTAACAAGAAGGAATTCATTTTCTACGTTGCCATGGACATCTAAAAAATAAGAGGACAAACAAAATTAACTGTGGTCAACTTTTCTTTTTATTGCCTCCTTTTAAAAACATATCTAAGGGGTCAGAGTAATAGAAAAGCAGGTAGGGCACTTCCCTGGCATGTCGCAAATCCTGGTTCAACCCCAGGCATCCCATATGGTTCCTGAACCTGCCAGGAGTGATCGATCCCTGAGGACAGAGCCAGGAGTAAGCCCTGTACACTGCTGGGTGTGCTCCCAAACCAAAAACAAACAAAATGGGCAATAACACAGTGGGTAGGACAATTGCCTTGCAAGAAGCCAACCAGGGTTCAATTCCCAATATCCCATGCCATTCCCCAAACACTGCCACCATGAGCAATTCCTGAGTGCAGAACCAGAAATAAGCCCTGGGCACCATCGGGTATTGGTCCCAAAACAAAAAATATCATAAAGAGAAAATTGAAGTAAAGTGAAACCTAACATCAGTCAGGTCCATTTATAATAACATATTTACATAGTTAGGGGTAATGCTGTAAAAGTTGAGAATTTAAGTATATTAAATTTTCCAGATTTAAAAAAAAAAGTCTGTTGAAATCATTATGGTGACATTAGATTAAGCAAGCTGCCAACTTTGGTGTTATGCTAAAAAATTTTTTTTCCAAAAGTAATTTCAATTACTGTCTTAAAAACAAGGCAAGAATTGACAAGATATAAAGAAATAAACATTTGAAACCCAACAACTTTTTTGCTGTTATTTCAAGACTATTTTCTGTAAGAACAACAACAACAATAAAGGTACAAAACTCCTTTCATGACACCTTCTGATACTATTTGCCTTCTTTATGTCCAAAGCACGCTGGGACACCTATGTCTCAAGGGGCCTTATTCTATAGTTTCTGTATACATCACCTCTATCCTGAGGCTGAAAGCTTTTAAGGACTCTATGGTTCCTTTTGTTAACACTCCCTGCCCCAACACTTCAAGCAATGTCTTACATATGCAGTCAAATTGTCATTGAATTTTGAAGTACAATACTTTTTCCAAAATGTTACAAGGCAATATTTTACTCTTTAAATCACTCGTTCTTAGAACAGTATTTGACACAGAGTAGGTGCTTAGTATCTGCTGGCTGACTGGCAGTCACACTTTGTACTTACCAGTTATGTATCTATAGTAAGGTTTCCCAAATCTCAAAGATCCCTCATCATGATCTGCTTATTTTCAAGAATAAATAAGCATGCAATATTAAATCATTTGGTTTTAAAGGCTACATTTCATTAAGTTTTTTAATTCTGTCTTTATAATAACCTTTATGCCATAATGAGAAATCGTTTCTTATAAATGATCCTAACTCAGAGAAATAAATATATAAATTATACAAATTAAGATATCACTTTATATCTCACAGATTGAGTTTTCTTCTGAGATTAATAGAACTAAATAAAAAAATTCAATTAGGAATTTAGCAATCTGATGACTAGTCCCTTCCTATTAGTGCTAATTATCCCTTCAGTGAAGCTATTTCTAATTCTCCTATTATATAGCTGCACATTTTCAGTTACTTTTTATTTAAGAACGATACTAAAATTATTTATTCCTTTCTGCATATCATTGAAATCATATCAGGAAAACTAAACTAAAAACTAAACTGTACATAAACTGTACCAAGTTCATGGGAAAGGATCCAACGAGATTTCATCACAAAGACAGGCTACCCTTTAGTGAAATCATTACTCACTCTCACTATAAAGACTTGCTTTCTTTTGGTACATTATAAACAAGGCTGGGGGGTAGGGGTGACATTCTTCTTATTGAACATTTTTTGTTAAATACTAGTTCACTGTCTCGTCTTACTATTAATGATACGTGGAGACAGTATAGCAAGTGATTAAATCACTTTCTGATCTGTGAGGGCCTTCCAGTGTCCGAATGTCATCCTGAAAAATCAATACTGAGTGCTAACATGCGACATACGAATAAAGGTGACTTGGAACTGGTTCCGAGACATACCGCGCAAGCTGCATATTGCATGATCCTTGTTATCACTGCTTGGCTTGTTGTTTCTTCCTCCTAAAAGAAAATACAGAAAAGGACTTCAGTTTAGTTTTGTTTAACTTCGCTTAAATATCAATTTATACCCTAAGACTAATTCCAGACATACTAAGACGGTTTGTCTTTATGAACCCCGTCTCCCACTTTTTCCCCTTTATGAATTATCAGCCATCCCATGAGTCTTTAGTAAACAAGAACCTCATAGTGAACAGAAACATAAAGATGGAGGTCTGAAAAATCATTTCCACTGGAAGGAGGAGAAAATATTAATGACGAGTAACAGTTAATTCAGCATTTCAAAATTCTTCCTGGCACCAAATGCATGTTTTAATGAGTCCTCACTGAGAGCCTGTGAGTCAGGTACGATGAGGCTTCACTGCCCCAAACACAGTGGTTCTGCAGTTCCAATCCTGCTTAGCCTGGCTTCAAAGCTGGTCACGCTTGCAGAAGCCCTTGCAGGCTCACAAACACTCCCTCCAACAGCAAGGACTGCCACCTCTCTAACTCACAGGCCTCTGCAGGCAGCAGAAATAATTGCAATGCCACCACCAGGGAATGAAGAGACACCTTCACATTCTATTTGACAGCTTTGCATTTGGCATTAAAAAAAAAGAGAGAGAGAGAGACCAACTCCGCAAACAAAGAGAATGGGGGTGGCTACTTATATCTAAAGTTCTTGGCATTGCTGAAAAGAAGGGATCCCCGAGATAGCCTGGTGAGTCTTCCCACAACTCTGCAAGAGCACACGATAATGAAGGAATTCCTACCAGGCCAAGACAACATGCCCCCTAGAATAAAGGGGAGTGTTCAGGTAAGCATTACACATTTTCCCCCAAGCCTGGAGGGAAAAAAAATACAAGGAGGTGCAGAGCAGTGCAAAGAAGTGCAAAGGTGAAAGGAGCAGAGGAAAAGGCGGATAACCTCTGGGAGTGAAAGCAATCCTCCTGCTCCGAACGAGGAGCTGAGGAGATGAAGATAGTTCTACAGGGTCACCAGATGGGAACAGACCCAGATCTGGACACGGGAACTGGAGGATGCTCACCAGGTCCTCCAGCTTTTAGTGGGGACAGCAGCTCCCCACACCATCTTTGCCTGCTTCTCTCTAAAGGTCCTGTGGCAAAGCAGGGTGTCAGTTGAGGGTTTTGCACTGGCCCAGCAGGCCAATGACTGGATTAGAACAGCTGCTTACCAATCACAAACCGGGGCAGGACCAAAGCAAAATCTGACTTCTCTGCATAGTCATAGTCCTCATTAGAAAATGTGGGCAGTAAGAGCTCCACCTCTGAGGACGAAATGAGTTAATGGAGGTAAAGCACTGAGAACGGGATAAGAGCATTGAAGGAAATACGAGCGACCATCTTCACCGTTAATGACGGTATCTCCCCCACCTCGGGAGAAATCCTTTCAGTCCTCTATCCTTGCATACTGCAAGAAAATGAATTTATGGAACTGTTACAGCTTCCTACAATGTATTAAAGTGAAAATGTGATAAAGATTACAAGGAGGGGGAGAAACACCACTATCTCTGGTTCAGCATCAATGTCTGATCCTTTTTCAATTAAACACTCCACAATATCTAAAGGTGGGAGGGATGCAGAAAGGAGCAGCACAGTGCCTGGGGTCAAACCAAAAGCCCCACATATGGGAGCACGTGTTCTTCTCCTGAGGCCATATTCCCTGTCCCAAATGTTTTGCTTTTAAAATATTAGAATGACAATCAAGTCTACTCTTTCAAAATGGATGACTACATGTTCCTTTACATTTATTCCCCTCAAAGTAAGATAAGCTCATAGGAAAATGAGAAAATACAACTTAGGAAGTAGAAAGAACAAAAAGATATTCATGGTCTTATCACTAAAAATCAGCACTATTAATACTTTGTTGATTTTTCTCCAAATATTTACATACTTTTTATATTTTTACAAAGGCCTAAACATCTATAAATAGCTTTTATCTCATATTCTCCTTTTTCTCCTGAGACAGCACATTTGTTTTGTGTACTTCTGTTCCAATTATAAATTTATAAAAGAAATACCTATACAAAGGGGGTAGGAGGAGATACAATTTTATTCAGAGTGGCAAAACCAGTGAGGATATTTTTTAAAAATCATCCATTATTTCCCCCTTCTGTGATAACTTCTGTTAACCTTTTGGTACATGACTTCCAAATTATTTTCTACATTAACATGTGCCCAGATGAAAATTTCTTTGTTTTTATTTGTTTGGGGGCTACACCCAACAATGCTTGAGGGACCTGAGTCCACCCCTGTGAGGCATCTCTCCAGCCTAGTAACAATTTTTTTATAAAATGAGATAAGACAAATCATATCCGGGGCAGGGAAATATAATCATTTTTCAAGTATTTCTCTCCAAAAACCAGTTATTACTTTAGAAAAGTTGCGCTTTAGAAAATCTGGAAAATGCAGAAAAGCAAACTGGGAAAAAAGAAAATCACCTGTAATCTCATAAGCACTTTTCCTTTCTACCTTACATGATGAACATTTCCCATGGAACATTTTTTTTTTTTTGCTTTTTGGGTCACACCCAGCTATGTTCAGGGGTTACTCCTGGCTCATGCACTCAGGAATTACTCCTGGCAGTGCTTGGGGGACCATATGGGATGCCAGGGATTGAACCCAGGTCGGCCCCGTGCAAGGCAAATGCTGTACTATCCCTGTACTAAACGCTATACTAACCTAATCCACTGTACTATCACTCCAGCCCTCCATTGAACATCTTTCAAAACAGATAAACAAAAAACCCCAAGAAATGAGGTCTTTCTAAAATAGTTTTACTTAGCAAATGCTCACATGTGTAACTAGGCTAGACTTAAATGAAACAGGCCAACTAATCAAGCGTGTTTATAATATGGAAGTTCATTATTTGAGAAACAAGTAATAGTATATGTGTTGCAAGAACGTTCTGATGTTTTCTTCGCCCTGTTAGCGACTGCAGAAGCGACTCGTGTGCGCGGGCGTGGCTGGAGAAGAGGAAGGAAGTGTGGGAGGCCCTACACGCATTTTGCAAGCTGCTGAAAAGCAGTTGTAGAACCAGTCTCAGTTACATCCACTGTCGATCTGGAATTCTCTCGGTTAGTCTCAGCAAATTTCAGTTTTGGCTTTTGACTGGCATCACCACTGCAGTGTGGTCTGCACAGCAAACAGAGACCTCCTCTTCATATCTCCCCAGGAGCTGGTAGGACAAAACAGTCTCCTGGAACAAAAGTGGCCCTGCTGGGAACAGCAAACTAATCCATTGCATGAGAAAGTGAAGATGATGAAAAAAAAAAAAAAGGTGATGTACAAGAATTGGGGGACTTTCTTAGCCTCCACAATGGAGAGGGTAGGATGGGGTTACTGTTACTCGCACCAAAAAAAAAAATGGATTACTGATACTCAAATATATAAAAAAATTCTTCCAAACAAATTAAATTTCTTTTTAATCTGTGTCAATGCTCTCACTCTAATACCCACCAAATAAAAGAGGAGCTTTTGCAAAGCCAAACTAAAACTGCACTTAAGCTTCTTACACATGGAAATGATCTGCTATCACTTACAAATACCAAAAACTGAAAACGGTAATTCTTGCATTCTTATACTGTATGTTTATAGGAAAGTCAACTCACGTGGAGGAAATAGCATTCTGTGATTATTACCATAGTACCGATCAGACTGCTAAAACTCCAAATGTCTATCAAGAGTTCCTGCAGAGTAGAAGACTGGGCAAGAAACCCTCGAGGAGCACCATCAGCAAACAAACTGAATACAACCCCACCTTGCCTTTCTCTTTGTCCAAAGTGAACCCATCTAGAATAGCACTCCAACTGAGAATTGGTGTGACAGTCACTGTCCTCCCATTGTTCATCGATTTGCTCAAGTGGGCCCAGTAACATTGTAAGACTTGTTACTGTGTTTGGCACATCGAATATATCACGGGTAGCTTGCCAGGCTTTGCCATGCAGGCGAGATACTCTTGGTAGCTTGCTGGGCTCTCCGAGAGGGGCAGAAGAATTGAACTCAAGTTGGCTACGTCAGCTGCATGCAAGGCAAATGCCCTACCCGCTGTGCTATCGCTCCAACTGGGAATTACCAACAAAAAATTATAAAGACAAAGGAACCACACACAAATCAACAGGTTGAGATGAACTCTACAGTTCTCTGCTGCTTGGGGTGAGTATCCAGCACTACATGGCAATGTGTCTGCAGTCATGGATAGCATCAAAACAGGAACCACAAATACAAATTAAAAGGTCAACCGATCAAAGTCGTCGCAAGCAAAACTGTATCTCCTAAAAGTCTGAGAAGTATTTTCCAAGATACAAAGGTAAGTGCCTACGCGAGCGTGCTGCGGAGTCGTAGGGAGTAGGCAGCTGTTCCAAGGCCCTCGGGTAGGGCTGACCAGGGAGGGCAGCAGCTGGAAATGCCGCTGAGTCCCTCGGGCACTGACGGAGCTGCCGCTGCACATCAGTCCCCTAACATGCTGGTTTCTGTCATCCTTATTTCCTCCAAGTAAAACAAGAGCAAGTCCAGGATACATCAAGAATTTCAATGTACGCTAGAGTCAAGCAATGTACATACAAATATGTAAAGCAGCACTCCATTATTTCTTAAGAAAGAGGGGCTAAACTCAAGCCACTAAGCCTGGGCAAAGCAGCTCAGTTAACTTCTAAGTCCCAAACAGAACCTGCCTCTTATTAAAATGTTGGAATCTGCTAAGTGTGTCACCTTACCTAATGGTGAGACTAAAGACTGGTGTAGTGGCAGCCCTGGTCTAAGGAGCTCACACTGACTTCAGCGAAATCAGTGCGTAGAAATTACTCCAGGATAAAGCCAACCCACAATGCTACTTTTGCTGCCAAGAAAAGGGTGTAAATGAAAAATACGTCGAGTTAAAAGCCTCCGAATCTAAACCTCTCTTCCAATACTTCTATTAACACTGTCAAAATTCATTTAACCCACACCATACTTCCCCCCTGCAGATACTGTAAAGATGATCATTAAGAAATGATTCACAAAGAACACTAGAACAGAAAATATAAACAACTCAAAAATGCTGACATTCAACACTTTACTGACTTTGACTTACAAGAATTATTTTAGGATTTTCTTACTCTGTCGGGACAGCAGATTACCTTCCTAAGAAGCAATCTGGCAGTACATATATATCAAGAGTCTCAAAAGAATTGCATCCATTTTAAAAAAATTAATCTCCTTTTATTCATCATTTAAATCATTCTTGTCTGATTTAAACAGCCACACTGCATGCCAGCAGAAGTGGCCAAGGAATTACATCCTTACTGCTAGACTGACGTCTTCAAGCTGCGGACAAATACTTCTATTCAATGATATTTGATAATACTTATATGTGTGAAAAATCATTAATAATCTAAAGAACTAAGCAAGAAAATAAAAAGGTAAAAGGTAAAGGCCCTCCCGTTGTTCATCGATTTGCTCGAGCGGGCCCAGTAACGTCTCCATTGGAGACTTTGTTGTTACTGTGTTTGGCATATCAAATACGTCCCGAGATACTCTCGGTAGCTTGCCGGGCTCTCCGAGAGGGGCGGAGGAATCGAAAATGGTTAAAAAAAATCACTCCATACCTAACATTAGCACTATGCTTCTAGACTCTGAGGCAAAGAGAACATTCTCACAGTACACTGTACAGTAAAAAATCCTTATGCCAAGAAGTCAGAAAGATAGTATAGTGGGTATCAGATGATTGCCTTCCACACAGCTGAGGCAAGTTTGATCCCTGAATGCAGCATCAAGAGAAAGCCCTGAGCACTGCTAGGGGTGCGGCACCCCCCCTCCAACCCCCGCTATAAACCTTTATGCCAAGTTTCAGGGCATCTGATTCCATTTCTTAAATAAAGCATGTAATTTGTCGGCATCTTTTTTTTTTAATGATCAAGATGTTAAATTGGTAAGATTATAGAAATCTTCCCCGAAGTTTTTCTGTTCTTTTCACATTTCTGGCAACATTGTGGATGTGTTGTTTCTATCATCTAGAAAAGCAGAGATTATTAAAATTCTGACTCCACACAATCAGTTTACTTTTCCATCCAGAGCTATGAAATAATCCAATTTCATGAAAATATACTGTCTAAAGGTTAGTTATGTAATCTTAACAAGACAGAGTCAAGGAAACATCTGCTTCCCTTGAGGGACGAGGGAGGCCATTCCTTAAGGCTGACAAGGAACAGAAACACAGAGTCTATTTCCATTAGCCAAGTATGTGGGCCCCAATTGTGTCGGCCACAATGCAGTGCCTGTCCCTTAGAACAGCACTTCAACTGGGGGCCACGAGGTCCCCAAGGTAGTTCATGGGGACCACGGGTGACAACCACTGTAAATGAGAAGGAGCAGTCACAGCAGGGGACTAGGGGCTCAGCAGGCAGGAAGGAAGGCAGTGGAAGGGACAGTGACGTCCCTAGAAAGGAGACAAGGTCAGAAGGGGCGAGGGCCATGGTGGCAAAAAGACAGAAAAACTGCCTTAGTGTCTTACATAAAGCTTGTCTACATATCAAAAATAGAGTTAGCCTAGGCAGCCACGTGAATGGAAGAGCAGAGGACACTAGCATGAAAGCGAACACCAAGGCAAAAGAAGTTACAATTTGGTGCAAGGGGATCAATTCACGAGGGAGAGTGTGGACTGAACCTGAAAAATACCCTACGGCTGGCCATCGACTGCAAAACTCTTACCTTCCTGTGGCAAAAGTACAGCACTGACATGACAAAAACGTTCCCCACACACCTATCCTTCAATTATACTTGAGTCAAGGGTCATCGAAAAGCTAAACTGGAGGCTAGCAGGACAGTACAGGGGTTTGGGCACTTGCTGTGCAGATGGCTACCCTGGCACCACAAGGACCCCCAAGCAATGCGAATGTAGCCCAGGAAGCACACCGACCACCCCTTTACACAGTCCCCCCGGGACAGAACCGCTGGTACTGCCAGACCCAAGCAACCACCCTTCCTCAGGCCCTGGCAATGACTGGCCTGCCTGGCTGCCAGAGACACCTCATTGGGAGTGACCCTGGGCCCCCCAAAGCACAGCAGCGAGCTCACATACCCCCTCGCCCCCGCATTCCCTGCCAAAAACAAAGAGGGAGAACAGGTTAAAATGCACAGAAGCAGCTTAGCACAGAGCTGACAGGAGGCCTCAGCTAAAAAGTAAACCTCTTTAGGTATTAATATGAAAGTACATCGAAATAAGATCATTACAGAATTTAAATCCATTTTAAAGTTCAGAGTCTATTCTGTGTGCATGTGTGTGTAGAAAGTGGGTTTTTCTTTTTACTGTTTTTGAGGGCACAATGATTTACAACAGTGCTAATAAGAATGCTTCGGGAATACAATGTCAATAGTTCACTGTCTACTATAAAGTTGCACAAACATCCAATTCCTGTTTCGACTGATTAGAGGCCTCTCACTACCACACAAAAAAAAAAAATCTTCCACAAAATAGGTTTATGGAAAAATCGAGTAAAAAAAGCAGAGTTTGAACTGTCTTTCATTGTCTAACTCCAAAATTTTAAAGTGTCTTCTAATGTCAGAACTGCTCACGTTAGAATTCGTTTTAATGCAGATCTCAAAAAAAAAAAAAAACCAAAAAAAAAGTGAGCTACTGCTAAGAATCTATGGAGGGATATTTGTTATATCACCATACAACACAATGGAAATACCAGACCTGCTGTGCCTTAGGACAGAAAGCAGGGTAAAAGGTCTTCCTGGGCTCAACCCTGAACCCTAAGAGCCATTGCCTGGGTTCAACCTCAGGTCCCACTCCCTCCAGCTCTAGAATCTGTTTCTACTTTTCTTATACCTGAGCCTCTCCCATTCCTGGGGAAATGGTAGCAGTATAATAAACCTATTTTGACATTTCCGGTGTTCTTCCAATTCTGATATGCAATGCAAATTACCTGCTCCAGCAGTCAATTAAATGAAGGAAATCCTTGGCACCATCCAAAAAAATCACCTAATAAACATGACTAACAATTCAGTCCATTTAAAATTCACTGGAATATTTGTTTAGAAACTGCTTTTTAAGTGATGGAAGAAAGTGTCAGGAAAATAACCATTCAAAGAGAGAGTGAGGTCATTACCAGCTGTCTAAAAATAGAATGGCACCTTGAAAGTAAACCTCACCTTCAAGTCTACATATAATTTTGTGATGGCAAAATTTCTTCCCACTGACATAAAACTGCCAACATCAAATAATCAGGTGAAATTGAGGCAGATTCTATTTTCTGGTCTAAAAAGTCTATCCTCCTGTAAATAGCATTTTCCCCAACAAATGGCAATTCTGTTGTGTTTCATGTGGTCAAATACAAGGCTTCACACACACAAGACACACAGTCTGCAGCTGCCCATGACACTGGTCCCCCACTGCCAATTTAATTCTGGACTTTACAAAAGATATTCCCTCCATTTGTTCCTGAAACATATTTCCTTCATTAGAGGATTAGCAGCTAATCTTAAATGTACAAGTTCTGCAGGTAAAATCCAGCCTTGAAACTTAAAACTAAGTATTTTCATTCCAAATTTCTCCAGTTAGATTCATAATATTTTATGCCAATAGAAAATTGTTTAACCTGAAGAAAATGAAGAAATAAAATAGAAAGCTAAACTTTAAAATCCAATGACTTGACTTTGTCCACTGCTAAATAAAAAGGCTATGCAGTATATCTATGACCACTTTAAACAGTCATACATACAGTATACCCTAAGTTCACAATCTGTCTGTGACCTATTTAAGTAACAATATAAGAGTAAAACTTGTATTAATATAATCTAATATGGAAAAATCAACATGGCCAAATACTAAACCAAGTTCAATATATTATTCAAACACCACACTCCAGTTACTCAGTATACAGATAATACAATGACCGAAATAGCTGTGATTACGTGTGTTAACTTCTCTTATTGTCTTCCCTATAGAAATACACTTTAAAAATAATTAAAATCCACTTATTCAGCAAATATGAGGAGCAGCATTGTAGCACAGTGGAAAGAGGATCTGAAACTCAAAGAGTTACTCAGCTCCCACAAACAAGTACACCTATGAAACTAAGTTAATTGCCCCCTTTTTTCAGTTATTATGAAAGCTGGGTAGGATGACATATAGTAGCTAGGCATGAGTGGGGTTCAAATCACCCATTAGAGCACGTGCCTTGCATGCTGGAGGCCCAGGTTCAAGCCCTGGAACCACATGGTCCTCCAAGCACAGAGTTGTCAGCAAGTCTTCATCAAAACTAAAACCACATCACCCAACAACTTCCCCTCCCAACTTTTCAGAACTGGCTTCCTTTCCAAAGGGAGGAGAGTCTAGTATTTAGAAGGGCTACATCTGCAACTCCCCATTTTATCAGTACCTTTACCCATAAGTGAGTCGACCAACAAATTGGCCTGAGACAGCTCTAACTGGATGTCGCAGAAAGTTCCTACCTGCCTCAAGTTGTTTGCAATTTCTTAGAGACAGACGTAACAGAATAAGTATTCTTTCCCCTCAATCTACAGTGTGAATTTACAAGGAGGTGTCTCAGAGAAAGTCACTTGTTTTGACCAAAGCTCTGAAACTGGTGAAGGTAGGAAGGAAACTTTTCAGAAACGAGCGGGAGAACTTAGTAAAATCAGGATGACAATAATAGACATAGGGCACACAAAATAAGGTTGGACAGTTAGGGAGTGGATGGATACCCAGTCAGCCTTGAGTTTCAAGCAAATCGCCTTATGCTTCTCAGATGTGGCCTTACTCAAGCTTTAAGGCCCAGCTTGATGGCCGCCTTCCTGACCATTCCCTTCCCTTCCTCTCAGCCCTGGAGACCAGTTCCTGGCGCTCTCCCACAGTGCCAGGCCCTCTTCCATTATGCTCCAGGCAACAACGGTGGGTATCTAATTCAGAGTGTCCCCCATGAGACTAAATGAAAAATTCAGTCTGTGTGAGGGGCCATGTGTAAGTTTTACTCAGCTACGATCCTCGGAGCTGCCAAGTATGTCAACTACCCACAATACAGACACATTTTATTAGATGAACAAATGAAGATTGGCACTAAGAAGCCAAAAAAGGATTCTAGAAAAGGGAGCTGCAATTAGAGATGACAGTTCAACCACTCTGGTAGCCAAGTGAAGACCAGTTTGGAAGGACAAGACTAGACCTAGGGGACAAGGAGACCACTGAATAAGTTCTTCAGAACCCACAGATGCAAGCCGCCAGGAACTGGGCAATAGGGAGAAGACTATCACGGAGACACAATTAGAAAACAAAAATCTGGTAATTCAGTGGTCAGGGACACAAAGAGGGGAATCTAAGAATGATCAGGGCACAAGTAGCATGCAATGCCATTCAATTGTACCACGAGTCCAGGACAGGGCAAACACTTCCTGAGTAACCACTGCCTGCTAGTATGGAACAGACACATTTCTAGCTCTGAAATTCTATGACGGGAAGAATTTAAATCCAACCGCAGCTGAAGTTAATAGTCACTGGTCACAGTTTCTATTAATATGTTGATAAAACTAAAATTTTAGACTTTCTTTTATTCATTTTTTTAAAGTTTCCTCACCAACATGCTTCTGAGTTGGTGGCCACAGACAACACTGGTTGAGGGGTATAGAAATCAAAGTACTCTCTGGTATAAAGAGTTGAGAGTCTTTTGAGTTTGAGGAATATATCTGCATGCCAATGACCTCGAAACTGAAGCCCAGAAAGTGATTTGACCAGTCCCGTGCTCCCACTTCTGGAGCACAGATTTCATAAGCTGCATCAATCATCTGGCCAATACGCAGTGAGTTGTTGTTTAACAGACAGCCCTAACACTGCTCTGCCTGGACACTCTTCAGGGCTCCACAGGACACAAAGAGAGATCTGACTGAAGAAACTGCTGGGTGCTAGGTAACTTCTTGGCCATATGGCAGCAACTAGTGTGCATGGGGTATGGGGGATAGTGTTAAAACAAGGGAGGAGGGGAAAGGACCTGGTTTGTCATGGAAAAAATCCACCTGAGGAAAGGTCAAAGCTGCAGGTGCCAAAGCAGACTCTCCCGAGACTCTGGAAGTGACAGCAGAGAAATAAACATTCAGGGACAGCGGAGCAGGAATCCTCTTTAGACAGGTTCCTCCCCGAACACTCTACGGCTACATCCCAAGGCAGTGAAGGAAAAAGACAGAAGCTCCACGGTATGTATAATCCATCTCCAGAACATCTGAGAAGACTCAGTTCCAGGAGGGCATGAAGGAGCCCATAAGTGCAAGATGGTACGCAGACTCTTCCCAAACTGAAACAAAACACTTGCAGCTCCCGCCTGGGAGGCACTTCCCACTTCTCCTCCTCCATTTCCGTTTTTTATTTTTATTTTTTGTTTTATTTTTGGGGGCCACACCCGGCAGTACTATGGGCCTATTCCTGGCTCTGCACTCAGGAATCGCTCCTGGAAGTGCCGGGGGTGGGCTGTCTGCAAGGCAGACAACGCCCTGACCTGCGTGCTATCGCTCTGCACCACGTTACCAAACACCAGTTTTTTAAAAAAATGAACAGCTACCTCAATGCCTGTAGCTAACATCCTTCACCACCTAGCTTTGCCTTCTCACCCGGTACTCTCCGGACTCTCTCCCCATTTCTCTGCCTGGGAACCCAGCTGTCTCAGCAAGTCCAGGTTCAACAGTTACTTCCTCTGGGACACAGTCCCAAATCATACTGCTCCTGGCTTTATCCCCAAGCTTCTGTGGGGTTCTGCCTATACCTTCTCCACAGTTATTCCTAGGACCCAGGGTCACTGCGTCCTACTGTTTATCTCAGGGTTCCCCAATCATCTGGCAAATTCCTAAAGTGGTAACTAGTTTTCACTCACTTTTCTATGACTACTCTAACCGAGGGCCCTCACGGGACACACACAAAGGCTTCGTAACGAAATGATAAAACTACTTCCAAACTGCTAAAACGTGCTCCACATTTTGCCTGCTAAATCGCTTCAAGAATTTACCTGCATATACACGCATACATGGGAAGCACCTTGACTCACAGTTTGACTCACAGTTCCCTTATAAAAGCATCTTGACTAAAAACTTTGTTTTGGTTGTCAAGCAAACAGCTGGCATGTAGTGAAGCGTCGAAAGTTCCTCATCGATGTTTTTAACTCTAAATACGTGATCCCTTTCCTTCCTCTGTAGTACACCGACCTTGGAGGCTCAGACAAGTGGTTTTGGAGAAGAAACCAAGTCTTTTTTATACCGATGTTTAGAAACATGGTTACTCAATATTTCCAAAAACAAAGAGCCCCCACCATTTACTTTCACTTTCTATATATAATACCCACAGTAAAAAGTTCAAATGCATAGTATTACCTGAGACCCGAGAAAATGACCCAAAAGTTCTATTGTAATAAGAATGTTCAAAAACCTTCATTTGAAGATTATGGGATTAAATTTTAACCATAAAGTCTCAAATATATTTCCATTCTAGGAAAAATAAAACCCGTAAAAATTAGTTTAACTGCTGAGTTCTCGTATGTTTTAAACTAATGGATCTCACTTCAACTTACTCAACACAAAAAACATTAGTAAGTAGAGAGCAATTCCTATGCAGAAAAATAAAACAATAAAAAAAAATCAATTGTGCAAACTGAAAAAGAAAGGCACCACCCAAAAAGCCCTGTCTGGAAAGTCTTGACAGTGGTGTATAGAGAAAAGTTAGCATGGTCGGTCCCAACACTGCTTCCATATACGACCTTGGGAATGTGTTATTCTCTCATTTCAAGTTCTGTAAAATGGGTGTATCATCTTTCCCTATTAGGGTCCATTAGATAATTGGATAAAGAATCCTTTTTTTAAAAAAAATATCCAGCTTTGTCTAATTGGTATGCCTTAATCACTGCTTTTGTACAGTACATTCCCCTTCATGAATCCAATTCCAAGAGAAATATTTAAGCAGACGCCAAAGACAGATTTCCTTAAGGGAGTACGTTTATGAATCTGGAAAGCAATGTACCAAGCTTATAAATTAACAAGTTGATTACATAAGGCTTGACAACTCCAAGCTTTAAAGTACGCTGGATATACCCTTGGATAAATTAGAGGGGTCTGGGACCTAGCACCCAGACTCCCTTACAAGGAACCCAGACTGGGGTAGCTGACATTTGAGACGAATTTGGTGGAAATTGAACAGGATGCCCAGCATTTGCAGTGCCATCCCTGGCAAGCCATGTTTCACCTTAACACCAGATCAGATGTGAAGTGCATTAAGTCTGCTTTGAGAACTCAATTGAACTGAAGAGGGGCTAAGGGTAGGGTGGAGAGTAACATGACAGTGGGAAAGGTCCTATATATATTCTCACTGGGCTACTGGTTTCATCACCCTACTGTTCAGTTCTCCCCAACAACAGGACTTTAACCGAACTCCCTGGAAAGCTGCTGGGCTGCATGATACCCAAGTGCTACAGGCAGCAGAGCTTCACCGGGTGCCAGTAGCATCCCCCCCCCCCGCCCCCCACGGAATAAAAGGCCATTCCTACTTTCCTACAGCCCAAGCTTAAGTAAGAGAGAAAGACACCACACACACACACACACACACACACACACACACACACACACGGCGGTTTTGTGCAAAATGGTCCAGAAAGAAATCAACAGGCGATGACGATGGATCAGAAGGGAGGTCTTCCAATCTGGGGGGTGATGGGTTAGGGGGTGGGGGGAGTGGAGGGGGGTGGGATCTAGCCCTCCCTCGGGAACCGCACTGCTCCCCGTTGCCCTTTCTCTATCGACAACAATATCCCCATTCTATTGTACGGCTGCAGTTTTAACCGAGGAACACCCCCCACCACCACCCTCCCCTCACTGCGGCCACATTTCTAGAACCGTTTGCAAAAGAAAAACACGTTCAGAGACGAACAAACACACATACACAGACACAGACACAGACACAGACACACACACACACACACACACACACACATGCGCGCGCGCGCGCGAGCGAGAAGCTGGGCGCGGGCACCCCGGCTGGGGCGCGGGGCCCCGCGGGCGCCGCACTCGGCCCGCTCCGGGGCGGGGCGCGGGGATGCGGGCGCCTCCCGAGGTGCCGCAATCCCGCCGCGGCCGCAAGGGCAGGGCCTCCCGGGCGTCCGCCACCGGCCGCCGCAGTGACGGCTCCCGCCCCGGCCCCGCCGCTCAGGCCGCGCCGCCGCCCCGCCAGCTCGGAGCCGCTGCAGCCCGGGGGCCCCCCGCGTCCTCTCGGGCCCGCGCAGGCTGCAGCGGGCTCGGGCAGCGCCGGGCGCGCAACTTACTTTCCGCCTGCGGCGGGCGCCCCGGCCCGGGCTGCCCAGCCCCGTCCACGGCACACGCTCCCGGCCAGGGCTGGAGGCCGGCCCCTGTCCGTCCGCCCGCCCCCGGCCGCCGCGCCCCGCCGCGCTCGGCGCTCGCCCCTACCTGCGCCTGCAGGCGGCCGTCCGTCCGCAGCGGCCGCGGCGCCGACGACTCCCTCCCGGCTGCCGAGTCCCCGCACCCAGCGCTAATCATAATACGGAGCGGACAGCCGGCCGCGGGGAGGGGGGTGGGGCCCGGGCTGCGCCTGCGCGGTGCGCGCGTCACGGTGACGTCAGCAGGGGGCGGGGTCGGGAGGGCGGGGCCTCCTGGGGGGCGGGGCGCACCTACTGGACCCGGCGCGCGCGGGCTGCTGCTGCTGCTGCTGCTGCTGCTGCTGCTGCAGGGCATCCTGCAAGTCTGGACTGCGGCTGCTGCTAGGAGCGGGCGATGCTCGAAGGAGGGGAGGCTCCGGTGATGGGGCAAGCACCGGGGACAGCCGAACAATGACCAAGGAAACAGTAGAGCGAGCTGTCGATGGAAATGGGAAAGCGAAGAGTCTTGCGTCCCTGGAGCCAGGGGCTGAGAGTCGCGCGCGCTTGTTTACCCTTTAGAGGGGGTTCACCTCGCCTCCCGCCCAAGTTTAAGCAAGGAAAGGGAGAGAGAGAGACGCTGGCGCGTGTAGGCACGCGTCGGCTCCATAGTTTCTGCCGCGCCTTCTCTCTGGGAGTCCAAATGGAAAGGATTTTTGTCGGGTTTGTTGCTATTTAAACAAAAAATCCGACATCTGACTGCACCTCTGGCTTTAAAGGTCACTGGGAGACACTGGTCTGGCTAGACTGTCATCGCTGGAAACAGTGTACAAAGGCAAAAAGGTCTTGGAAAGTATTAATACATATGAAATCAGGGGTTCAAAGCATGCAGGCGTTCACCGTGGCGCTGGCTGTTTCGAGTGTTTGTTCCCCAGGCCGGTGGCTGCGAAAGGAACTTAGCACCGACCAGGCAGTATGGGACTGTTGCAGATTCCTGGAAGAGAGCAAGCAGCAAAGTTGGATGGGATATCAGATTTGTCCAGCCTGCTTTTTCCCTTTCTCTCCCCCACCACCCCACCCCTACCCACACACAGTCTCTTAATCTTTGCCCAAGACCCCCACCCCACCCCCGAAAATAGAACCCTGGAAAAGAAGTACGCAAGCCAAAACAACGGCTTGGATGGTCCAAATTTGATTAAATTGAGTCTGCAGGAGAGAAACCCAGAAGGCTTTAGCGAATATTTCTGTCAAACCTGCAAACATAAAGAACGTTTTCTTTCTGAATTTCTCCACAGCATGGACTCAGCATGTCAGAAGATGATTGGAGAGCAAAAGTGGGTTGTTGGGAATTGCAAACCCTTAGGAGATTAAGAATTTCTATTACAGATTTTTTCCCAGTTGCCTTAAAGCATTTCCATGGGGTAAAGGATCTTAAGGGGAAAGCTTCAGAAAGAGGTCCTATTCCACTGTTCTGAATCAAGGGCCCAATCCTGTATCACTGATTTAAGCTATAAAAGATCTGGTCTCTCTGATGCTGACTTTCTCTAGCAGTGTATTAGGGAAGGATGCCTGACTTGGTGTGTGGAATTGTTCCTTTGTTGCTGGGAAGTTGGAAGCCTTTTCAGCTCTTTCCCCTCTGGGAGATATCACAATTCAGAGAACCCCCTTAGCCAAGTAAAGGGAAAAATAACCACACTAATGGTCTCCCCAAGGGAATTTCAATGGTTAAGGTCTCCACTTCCAGGCCTATAATCCCTGAGATACAATAATAACTACAAAATAATGGCCCTCGGAAAACTTTTTCTTTTACTGTTGTGAACTCAGGTTTCAAATACATTTGTAAGAAACACAAGGACATAAGAATAGGAAAACAATAAGTGAAAAGAAGCAGAATAATAATAAATTGATTTAAATAAAGTTGGTGCCAACAGTCTTCCAGAAAGAGGGATGTAGTAAAGGCCATGTGGTAAATCATTTATTTATCCCCAGTGTTTCTTGGGGGGCTGGTGTGCTTCTGGCAAGAACATGATCCATTTTTGGTTCCACACCATAAATGTGGTAACATGATCTGATTATACTTGGGCAATATTTAAAAATATTCAAGTACAAATTAATATATTATTACTTAACTTTGAATTTAAGCAAATGTGTTTATTGTTTATGATGAAACCTCTTCTCCAATTTGCCCTGGGGCTTTCTCCAACACAAACTGCTTTTTCTAATGTTAGGTCTTTTTATGGACCTGTAAGACGCTTTAATTAGATATACAGCATTCAACAAAATGACAAGATGGAGCATGCAGGCTTGTATTACAGTCTCTGTGATTCAGATCTCAAAAATAACATAATGCCACCAATTCACGGAAGAAGTTGTTTATTAGAAGGAAACCAGGGAGATGCTATAAATTAGATCAAGATGTGAAAAGCAAGCAGATTACTGAAAGATTTGCCGATTTCATTTCAAAATTCTGCCTCAGTCTCCACCCAGCCCCCTCCCAAGCATCTCTTATAACAAGATTTTCTTCTTTTAAATTGTTAGTTTTCATTATTTAGTCCACATATACGATACACGTAAAACAGCATTATTGAATATTCACATATTGTTCAATTTGAGTTCTGTGATTTCCATCATATTCTTTTATGTATTTAATTTATCATTTTGTACATTGGCAATTTGTGCATTTTTTAAATCCTGGCTTTACCCCTAGTGGGACCGGTAATATTTTACTGTGCTAAAAAAAAGAAATCCTCATACACTTTTTTTTATTTGTTTTTGACCATATCCTCAGCATCAGCTAGCATCTCTAATTCAGCTCTGATGTCACTGAAGACTTGTCTGTGAGAGTGTGTATGTCTAATATACTAATGATAATTGAAAACAAGGATTAAAAATATCAACGCTTAACTTCACTTTGCAAAAAAACCTGTGAACTAAGAGACATAGCAAACTTTGCCACCTGACATTGACTCACAACTTCCTCACCAAGAACTATATGGACTCAGTCAGGTTGTTTAACCTGTTTGTTTCCTCCTTTGTAAAAATGGGAATGATAGCGATGATAATAATACCTTCCTTCCAAAGCTGGTGTAAAGCAATGGTTCTCAAATTGTGCTCCCTAGACCCATCATATCAGCTTCTCCTGGGAACTGGATTTGAAATGCAACTTCTTGGGCTCTACTCCAGACTAAATAAAAAACTCTGTTGTTGTTTCTTTCTTTTAGGAGGACTTCCAGGTAATTCTGATGCAAGTGAAGAGTTTGAGAACCACCCTTGATGAGATTAAGTGAGTTTATATAAGTATTAAAACAGTACTTGTATTTACTAAGCATCATATTAATGAATATTTATTAAACAAGTGCAATAGGATATTGCCAGGATATGCAAATTTTAATTTGGGTCCAAAAGAAGCCTGTCCAGGTTCCTCGAAGAAAGAAATCCTGGTAAATCCCTTGTCCAAAGACTTGACACAGCCTGCCAAGCTCTGCTTGACTTAGCCTCTGCTTTCCTTTCCTGTTCGTTTCCCATGTGGACCCCATCTCCCACCTTTCCAGCTTTCAGGAAAAAACAAAAAGTTTTCCTCACACCTTCAGTATCTTTGTCTATTCTGATTCCCTCATCCTAGAAACAACACTCAACCCACTTCTCCAAAAGTTTCACTTGCCGTGTCCTGAATTCCTACTTACCCTTCAAAACCCAGCTCTACCATCCAGCCTCCCTTAGGGTGTCCCCAATATGTGTCATCTAGTTTTGTAAACAGATAATTCTGTTTTTTCCCTTCAGATTTGAAACTCTCAAAAGGCAATGGGATTTATTTTATTCAAATGTTTGGTTATGCTGCTTTAGCACTGTGGTTTTTTCCCAAATAGGTAGTCCTGGATGGGAGAGCACTCAAAGGGCTGAGGTGTGTTTGCTGGAGTTCCAAATCCGACACCACTATGGTTCCCGGAACACTGCCAGCTGTGCTCTACATCCTCCAGGAAAAAAGCACCTAAGCAGCCAAAGACTCAATGGCTCTTTTTAATCGCTCAGATTCTTTAGGAACTTGGATTAGTTGTAAACAGGTTGAAATTGGGAGATTTATAGGGCCAGAGAGATAGACAGTAAAGGGGTAAATGTGCTTGCCTTGCCTGGCACTAACCCTGGTTTAATCCCTGGTTTAACACCATTTATGGTCTCAGCATGTGACACAAGCTCCCTTCGCTATGCTTTGGTTCTGACCTCTCCCTTAGTGATTTTTGACTTTATTACTTTCTTATTTCATTTCATTTCTAGAATGTTTATTATCAATATATACACACACTGTCCTCCCGTTGTTCATCGATTTGCTCGAGCGGACCCAGTAATGTCTCCATTTTGAGACTTGTTGTTACTGTGTTTAGCATATTGAATACATCACAGGTAGCTTGCCAGGCTTTGCCTTGCGGGCGAGATACTCTCGGAAGCTTGCCATGCTCTCGGAGAGGGGCGGAGGAATTGAACCCGGCTCCACCAGACTGGCTGTGCGCAAGGCAAACGCCCTACCACTGTGCTATCGCTCCAGCCCATCAATATATAGAAATATTGATGTTTTTGACCTTGTGATATTCTGATTTATTAGTTCTATTTGTTTTTTTTCTTCTAAGATTTACTGGGATTGCAGCTGGAGAAATAATACAGCAGGTAGGGTGCTTGTCTTCCGTGTGACTGACTTGGGTTTGATCCCTAACACCCCATACAATCACCCTCCCGCTGCCAGGAAGGATCCTGAGTGAAAAGGCAAGAGTAAGTCCTGAGCATTGCTGGATTTTCCCTCTCACCTCCCAAAAAATTCACTGATATTTTCTAGATCTTAAAGGTAAAGGTAAAGGCCCTCCCGTTGATCGTCGATTTGCTCGAGCGGGCCCAGTAACGTCTCCATTGGAGACTTTGTTGTTACTGTGTCTGGCATATCAAATACTCTCGGTAGCTTGCCGGGCTCTCCGAGAGGGGCGGAGGAATCGAACTCGGGTCGGCCATGTTGGCCGCTTGTAAGGCGAACGCCCTACCGCTGTATTTGCAAATACTTTTATTTCTTTTTTTCCAATTTAGATGCCTTTTCCCTGTCTCCTTAGCTATATTATCTCAAGCATGATATTGATTAGTAGTGCTGAGAGGGGACATCTTTGCTTTGTTCTCAAAATTAGAGAAAATGCCTTTAGTCTTTCACGATTATGGTATTAGCTGTAGGCTTTTCACAAATGCTTTTAATCTGAGGCAATTTCCTTATTGGAGCTCATTGAGACTTTTATCAAAATGAGTGATGGATTTTGTCAAATGCTTTTTTGCAAGACTACATAGATTTTCCTGTACTGTATTAATGTGTACATTGCATTCATTTTCAAATAAAAAAATCAACCTTCCATGTCAAGATAAACACCACTATATTTAATTTATATATGTTGCTGGATTTGATATATGTCTTAGTATTCATATGATATATTGAAATTTCAATGGCCTCAATTAACCTGAAAGTGAATTTTTTTTTCAGAGTCTCTAGATAAGAACTCAAACCAGCTAGTATCTTGATTTGAGTCTTGCAAGAAAGTAAACAGAAAATTGCAAGAAACTAAACAGAAAAACAGTTCAGTTTGCCTGGACTTCTGACATACCGACAGTGAGATTATAAGTGTGTGTTACTTACATTACTAAGTTTGTGGTCATTTGTTATATTGCAAGTAGAAAAGCAGTAGATCAACCTTGTTTACTGTGCCATAAGGAGAAGTTCTGCCTCATGGAAGATTTAATTTTTAAAATAAAATCAAGATTTCTGACTTCTCTTAAAAACTGGGAGGATCTTACAACTTAAGATTTACATTTCCCACCTGTCAACCCCCTGCTTAAGCTTAACCTATAGCTCTTTCCAGCTTCTATTGGCCATGGTCAAAGTCTTCTATTGTGTCTGCTCTTATCCTTCAGCCCAGGCCTGCATCTCCAGTAGCAGGTCTGACCCAGGCACATCTGAATCTGTAGCTCACTGGATTTGCACATGCTCAAAGTGTCATGAATGCTTAATAAACACTTGTTTTGTGAGAGACCCAACCCACACAGAACAGAAGACATAGTGGTGTTGTGTGGGGGCTACATACAAGCACACAAATGGACGTTTGGAATAAACAAGATGGAGAACAAATAAACCCACAGTGCACTTAAGGTGGAGGTAAGGCCATGGACCAGAGAGCCTATGCACTAAAGATTTCCTGGAAGTCCCATCAATTTTCACTTATATCTTATTGGCCAAAAGCTGCCATCTTATCAGAACCTAGTTCCCAAAGAAACAGGGGAATGTAGTTTTCAGGTTCTGACAGAATACAGAAAAGAGGAGGATGGACTTTGGGGTCATGGCAACAACCTCAACACTGAGATTATAAGAACACTTGTACCCATAAATTCTTTTCTACCTCTTGACTGTCAGTATCCCCTCAAAGGTAACCAATGAATTCCCATACTATGTTATTTCCTCCTCTTCAATGTCACATAAATGGAATACAGTATGTTGTTTTATGATGACTTCTTTCACTTGCAGGATGAACATTAAAAATCAACAACAGTAACATGGCAGTTCAATTTTTAAACAAGTGACTTATTAATTACCCTTGAGGAAACCAAGATTATTAACAATTAAATAATTCACCTCTATTCCTTTAGTTAGCATTAACTTCCTATTTGCCCTTCAACCATGAATGGTCAAGAGAAATGACCAGGAGAAATAAATAACAAGTTCTTTTTCCCATGGGAGATAGAATATTTAAAATTCAAAGTCACATCACCCCTAAATATGTGTACACAGAAAGCATGGCCCCACATTGACTAGAGGTGGTGTTTTGGCCATGGAAGGCCAGATCTTAGCCTATCAGATAGATAGTCAAGGGATCAGACTCAAAGGTTCTGGGCAATGGCTGTGTCTTAGTCCATGCTAAATAAATTCAATGTTTTACATTGATTTTACTCGAAAGTACAGGGTGCTAGATGAATTCATGCTGCTCTGTACCATTATGGCGTAAAGGTTGGTGACCTTGGTGAAATTGCGGTCATGACAACTTCCAGCATCGTGTGAACTCACTACAGAGCAAATGAGGTATCTGTTTTGATGGAGGTGAGATTGGACTGTCCCTTTGCAGAATTAAAGTGACAGGACATTTGGCAGGACATGTCCTGCAGCTGCAGTTAGCATCTGATAACTGAACAGAGCTGATCTGAGCCATGAGGGCACGGGTGTCAAAACAGCTGACGCTCACTTCCTCTGGGCAATCTTGCAAATCCAGCTTTCCTCATTTCCAGCTCACAGTTCTCCTGTACTGTCCCACCCTACTTCTAAATCAAGGCATGTTTGACATGATATAATAAGGGAAGAGGAAAAGAAAGGCAGGATGGGGAGAGACAGGACTCAAGATCACCCTCACAAATAGTAGTCCAACTCCCTTCTCCCTTAGCTGCCTGCACTAAAGAGCAATTATAATCACTCACTTTCCCAGCCTTCTTTGCAAATAGGGATGGCAATCTGGTATAGTCTGACCAATAAGATGTGGACTGTGGATGAAATTCAGCTGAGGAGTTGGGACTGGGGGGTTGCAGGGAGTGGGTGATTGGGAAAGGCTTTTGTTTTGCTGATACAAAAGGACAGCTGCAGCTGCCTTTGTCCTTCTCCCTTCTTCCTGCCCTGACTGTGGGCATGATGCCTGGAATAAGAGCTGCCATCTTGCAACCAGGAAAGAGAGGCCAAGAGAATCACAGCAATGCTGGCTCTGGACCTCTTGAGCTGCCAAACAAATGTTAACAGCTGCTTGCTCCAGACTTTCTGTTCTGTGAAAAGTTGGAAAACTCTGTCCACACTATTCTTACTTATAGCTGAAAAAAAATTCCTAATTAATATAGCCAGTTAAATCATTACTTGTTATGAATTGGGAAAGGTAGGTGTGTGTGTGTGCACACACACGTGTGTGTGTGTATGTGAGTGAGAGAGAGAGAGAGAGAGGGAGCGAGAGAGAGAGAGGGAGTGAGAGACAGAGACAGAAACAGAGACAGAGACAAAGAGACAGAGAGACAGAGAGTTTTAAGGCTAGCTAGAGCATCAGAATGAGACTGGAGCTGTGGACACTTACTCTCATAAGCAAAGGAGGTATCAAATGCTGTTGGGATCAGGTCAAAGTGACAAGAAAACTGACTAAACTTCATTTACAATGGCCAAGGAGGAAACTATTTGAACATCAAAATACAGTGGCCAATGGATTAGAATGAGATGAAAATAAATAAAAGGGAATAATTAAACACTCATGTTACCTGTTTTTTAAAAATATTTATTTATTTTCACAAAGCTGTTCATGATTTGAATTCAGTCATACATCATTGTGCCTATTTTATTAAACTGTATTTTAGAGTAACCAAAGAGTTCTTCATAGAAGAATTTCAGCTAAAAAACCCAGAAGTGACAGAATTAGAAAAGCATCACTTTGGGACATCTAATGAAATTATGACTCCAGGCAACAACTGTCAATAAACATTTGGTAAAAGGATCACAGGAATTGGTTTGTAGTGAATGAGCCAGGCCTCTCATTTGTGCATGTGAGACAATCGGATAGCATGTACCTCATGATGGGCTATGTCAAAAAATACACAACAGTTCCTGTCAAGTTTTCTAGTGGAAAAATAACTTGAACAATAATTTAGTCCAGATTATAGAAAGTAGAAGAACAAGTTAAAGAGTACCAGGAGGAAATCATCATAAGGTAAGATATTCCGAAGAATAAATTATTTTTCTCTTCTCAAATGGATGGCATAAAAATGAGGAAAAGGAGAAGAATGGTTTCAGAGTAAAAGAGAATCAAGAATCTTTTTATTTTATTTTATTTTATTTTAATTTTTCTGGCAGGGGACACACCCAGCTGTGCTCAGGGCTTACTCCTGGCTCTGCATTCTGCATTCTTGACAGTGTCAGGGGACCATACAAGATGTCAGAGATCGAACCCAACTAATGGTTGCATGCAAGGCAAGCACTTTACCCACTATACTCTCTCTCTGGCCCTTAAGTGTTCTTTCAATGAAATAACAGTGTGGAGATCTTTCTTGGTTTGAATAAAACAACCATAAATATTATTCATTCTGCTTTAAGAACTCTGATATTTCTTAGATATGAGATGACATTATAATGATATTGAAGTTAAAAAAAATTTTAAATCACAGTGGGGCCAAAGTGATAATACTGTCAGAGTACAGTGGGTAGGGTGCTTACCTTGAACTTCTCAGCACTCCACTTGGTCCCCCACGTCTCACCAGGAGTAATCCCTGAGCACAGAGCAAGGAGTAAGCCCTGAGCATCTCCTGGTATGATCCAAAAACAAATAATAAAACAAGACCAGTAAAAAACAAAAGTAAACAAACAAAAAGATTCTTCCCTGATAGAGATGCCTACTTAAGTATTTATAGATGAAATAAAATGATATCTGATTTGGCTTTAAAATATTAGCATGGGCTGGAGCAATAGCATAGCGGTTAGGGCATTTGCCTTGCATGCGGCCAACCCAGGTTCTATTCCCAGCATCCCATATGGTCTCCTGAGCACCACCAGGAGTAATTCATGAGTGCAGAGCCAGGAGTAGTGACCCCTGTGCATTGCCATGTGTGACCCAGAAAGCAATATATATATATATATATATATATATATATATTAGCAAAAGCCACTATATAAGAAACAAAATCAGGTACTATTAAGAGGTTTATTGTTTTATTTTCTCCACCTTTAGTTGTGCATATATATGTATATATATATATATATATAATGGTTGGAAAAGTTAATAAAAGATCATTTTAACATTGTTTTCCTGCATTCTAGATGCAAATAGGAACGAAAAGAGAAAAAGCAGTAATATAAAGAAATAACCTGTCAAATCTCCTTAATTCTATTTCCTTCCTTCAAGAGTTATTTTCCTGAGAGCTAAAACAAATACTCAAGTCACAAAACTAGGATATAATGCAAAGACATATGTTTGTACAGACACACCTTGGAGATAGTGTGTATTTTATTCCAGACCATCACAGTAAAGTTAACATCACAATAGAATTTTTGACTTGAAAGTTATGTTTATGATAACTAAGTGTGCAATAGCATTTAGTCTAAAACAACAATGTACATACCTAAATGAAACATGACACAGACACTAAATGAGTTCAAGCTCTTGGGAAAATGACACAGTCAGACTTGCTTGATGCAGAGTTGCCGCAAACCTTAAATTGGTAAAAAACAAAATAAAAAAGAACACACAAAGCTACACCATATCTGTGAATCTCCATAAGGCACCAAAAAATGAAAAAGGCCTGAAATTTCAACCATAGAATCTGAGGGACACTCTTGTCCTGGTAACCCTGCCCAACATGCCTTCCATGCCGTCTTTGTCTGCCTATAGCTTTCCCTAAGGAGGTTCACCCTGCTCCTACATATTCCCATGGGCATGCTTATCTTTCCATTGACCTCTTTCTAGTAACCTATCCTTCCTCTTCCAGCAGACTACAAACTGTTTCCCCTACCCTCAACTCAATCAAAGCCAAAAGATCAATTTCTGTTATTCACTACAGTTCGTATGTCTAGAGATGGTATTAATACATTGTAAGTGCTTAATAAATTTTGGAGGTATATAAAGAATATGTGCTATATTTTATAAGTGTGGAGTCTGAAACCTCAAAGGCTAAAATTTCTTTGTTAGGATTGAAATTCCTCATAATAAGAACCATCCTTGATATGTCTGTCGTCTGGTTCCTAATCAAGCTAGTGCTACCTCTGAATTTCGTTTGATTTCAGAAGTCTTTACATAGGAAGATGATTCCTTTATCAGTGTCAAATATGCTATTTCTACTGCTCTCCAATCCCAAATCTTACAACAAATTCAGAGTTCTCTGCCATGACACTCTGCATATTTCTAGAAGACTAATGTTTCAGGTAGGAGAGATTATGGGTAATAATATAATGTATACAAGATGATGCTCATTTTAATATTGACAATAACAGCAATACATTTTAGTACTCTTATCTTTTAGAAATATTCATTCTTCCCTTATTTCTCCTTTATCTTTTAATTTACTGATTTTATGAAAGGAAGCCAGGAAATAATTTCAATGTTCTTTAGTTGGGCTGGAGTGATAGCACAGCGGTGGTGCGTTTGCCTTGCAAGCGGCCAACATGGCTGACCCGAGTTCGATTCCTCGGTCCTCTCGGAGAGCCCGGCAAGCTACCGAGAGTATCTCACCCGCGCGGCAAAGCCTGGCAAGCTACCTGTGATGTTTTCGATATGCCAAACACAGTAACAATTGTCACAATGGAGTTGTTACTGGGCCCGCTCGAGCAAATCGATGAACAATGGGAGGACAGTGACAGTGACAGTTCTTTTAGTTATGATCCCAGAGTCACAGGCATTAACTGTGATGTGCAAAGCAATTCTTACTTAACTGAAAATAACCTTGTTTTTCTCTGATTCTTACTGACTACTCTGAATCTGTTTTTAGCCAAAAGTCAAACTCAGTAATTCCTCCTTCAGCCCTGTCTTCAGAAATGACCTGCACATTTTTTTTCTGAAACTTCCCAAAGTGCCCAACCATAGTGATGGGAAGTCAACCTGGAAGAATGTCTCTCACTTTTGTTGCTTCTTTCTTCTATGTCTGAGGCCTTAGCTTTGGTATCCCAGCTTCTAAAAATCCCACACCCTACTGCCAGTTCCACTCCCTCCCCCAAATCTGGTGGCTTCCTTTGTTTTCCCATAACACAGTTCAGGTCACGTGGCCTGGGTGTTCCGATATAGAACTAACTTGCCTTCACTCCAGTTTACAATTCTTCCAATTTAAAAAAAAAAGAGTCACTCTTGCATCTCCACTACTTTGCATGTGGTAGCCATTCAAAGCACTGGGTTAGCCCATATGCAACCAGTTGAATAAATGGTTCTCAAGAGTGAAAAGCACAGCAATCAACATTCCAAATTTAGACCACTCTGTTTGTTAAGGTGTTAAAGAAGTATCTTTTGTCTTCAAGGTTAAATTGAAAAGAATTGGGTTGAAAGAAGAAGAATCACCCAACCCTCAGAAAGTGATTGAACCTTTAGAGAGGAGTAAGATGAGTTGAGTGAGCCCCATCATGCCTCCCTCTCTTTTCCTTCTCTTATTCTCTCAAGGCACCAATTCTGGATTCACCAGTTTAAGGGTTTACCTGTCCTCCTCATTTAGTCCTCTGTTCTGCTCCTTGTATAGAGAGGTGGAAGTTTTGAGACAGTGATTAAAAGAACAACTACTGACAAGAGTTGATCTCTTCTTCCCTGACACTTACACATTTCCTTATGTAGGGACTTGACACACCTGGAAGATGACTAAACTCTGATCCCTAATCAGTACCCAGGGCCTCTCCCAACAGGGGCCCTTTGCCTGGGCCTGATGCTAATTAGTAGATCTCAATCTGCAATTAGGAGGATGGGTGTGGGTTATAGATGATAATCCCTACTCTTCCTAAATAGTGAACTCTGAGCTATTCAACATAATGAAGTAGTTATGTGAATTCAGAGCCAAGAGAAGGGCTAGAAAATACCTAAATCCAAAATGAGAGCAAAAACAGAAAAGTTTCTTTAAAATAATAATTTCTTATTGAAATGACATTGATTTATAACATTATATGTTCAGGTATACAGCATGATAATTTGAGAACTGTATATTTTACACCATGACCTTTTACAATTACTGAACTCTAAATTAAAAATGATCTAACTCTACACTTCATAACATCAAGCTAAAATGGCCTAATTTAGATTTCAGAAAATCACCAGATTAAACCAATTGCACTTAATAAATATGAAATGTACTGGCACCAAATGTCTATGAAATCAGGCCTGAATCATTTAAACCACTAATACTTAAAAAAATGATATTCTTCAACAGATTCACCCATTGTTACATCTGGTAAGAAAATGCCAGTTTCATTGTTGCCATTGTGTATTTAACATTCACATTAACCTGCCCCTGCTGAAAGGCACTTAGAAAAGAAGAAGGACTAGGTAGAAACGCTCGAACCTGTCAAAGGCCATGCTGAGGACCAATGGCCAGTCACTCCATTATCCGAAGCATTGGGAACAAGAAGCTCTAAACAATGATTTATCCTAAGGATGCAGTTCATTTGTTGCCCAGGTGTCACAAACGTAAGTATCAGCACATAGTATTAACACTGGCTTTTGAGACAGAAGGGAAAAGATACTGCTTTTGGCAGCTGTGGTCTCTCCAGTGCTTTCGTATGCACCAATATTTCAAATTCAGAAAGAGAGGAAACTGAGTTTTGCTCACCACTCTAACCCTAGTATCTTTCATCTCTGTAAGGTCCAGACTCAATAAATATTTCTCAAATGAATTAACCAATGGGCAGACTGGACCATGCCAATTCAAGAAAAGAAAACTGAACAGCAGAGAAGGAAACTGATTTGAGTTGGCGGCCGCCAGCTCAGCAATGCCTATAAGATTCATTGCAGTTAGTTGCACATAAAACATAGCCAAATCCCTTTCTTGGTGTTCCTCTAATATTTTCAACAAGGTAGAAAAATACAGAAGCATAATTAAAATGACATGTGCATCTAGAACTAAAGGTATATGACTTGACTTATTCGAAAAGCGAGAGCAACTATTCA
Source organism: Sorex fumeus (assembly GCF_029834395.1). Classification (NCBI taxonomy): domain Eukaryota; kingdom Metazoa; phylum Chordata; class Mammalia; order Eulipotyphla; family Soricidae; genus Sorex; species Sorex fumeus. The sequence continues at coordinate 45,218,476 of NW_026606129.1, read as the reverse complement.
CAAAATTATAGATACAAGGTACATCTCCCAGGAGGATTAGCAGTTGAGAGTAGAGATTAGGTTTTAATGTCTTTAGCAGGGAAGTGACAGCCTCCAGGTTTCTTTCCTATTCTATTATGCTAGGCTTTGCTCAGCAGTCATGGTGCATGTCAGCTAATTTTCTTATATTAGTAGAGGACATAACAAGGAATTTATATAGGTCAGAGAATATTTTAAAATTCCAAACAGAAGAGCTGTTAATGAATTAAGTTTAGGGTGTCTTGCCACCAGAAAAATGATAGACCTTTCCTAAACACCTTTGGCTGTTTGCTCATCAAGAAAAGTCACACATTTTCTTTCTGTAAAAAGGTGTCAAAATTGGGAGGGGGGCTGATGGAGGTGAGTGCATTTGCAGATGGGCTGAGATCTGGGACTGATTTTAAATTCAATCTATATTATGATCACCCTCAAGAACCATAAGAAACCTCCTCTCTGAGTAGGGGCAGAAGGTCGATGTCTTTCTGTTCCATGTCAAGGAAACCTCATAGGATGCAGATTGAAATGCTGAAGAAAGAGCCTGGGCCCATGCTTCACCATGAAGACCAACAAACAAAAACCAAACAAAAGAAAAAACAACACCAACAGCAAGAAACAAAAACAAAAACAAAAAAATCTAAAGGATTTAAAGGATTATAATGATTCCTCCCAAATTTATCTCTGCCAAAACAACTTCTCTTAACCCAAGCTTCTGATTTATAGTTTTCTCTTATAGAAGGATATTCTACATGACAAGTCTTAATAACTTTTCAGGTGGGTAACTTCCTGATGCATTTCTGGGATCAGTTAACTATGAGTATTTGGGTTTGAAAGAACTATTTGAAAAAAAAAAAAACCTCTGCTGGATCATGTGAATTCAAACGCTGTCAGTTCCTTGATGATCCAGAACTTTGAACCACAAACAAGGTAGTGCAGCCGAAAGGAATTTGCCACTTGGATGGGCTACTTTTATTGCCCTCCTGAGGGTTGATCATGGCCTCTGACTTGCCTTGAATAAGACTAAGTCCCAACAAGAGTCACGGTAACACCTGCTTCAAAGGTGGATGCTGTGAAGGTCAAAGGAGTGAACTAGAACTAGAATTAGTACAGCAAGTAGGGGTGTTTGCTTTGTATGCAGCTGATTTGAATTTGATTGCAGGCACCCCATAAGGTCCCCTGAGCGCTGCTAGGAGTGATTCCTGAACATAGAGGCAATAGTAAGCTCTGAGCACTACAGGGTGTGGTCCAAAAAACAAACAAAAAGTAGTGAACTGATGAAGAGTGCTTAGAAGGGTCAGTAAATGTCAGGGCATGGAACTGGGAAGAGAGCTCTTAACACCTCCTTAGCAGGAACTGATGTCAGAACATCAGATTGGGTGTCAAATCAACTCCCAGATGATTGAGAGATTTGATATTCGAGTGAGAGGGACAAAGGATCACCGGAGATGACTATTTTTGAAGTAGGTGTTAACGTGTAAAACACTGGTCACTCTAGAACTAGCAATTCTACTTTCTGGCTCTTTGCTGTTTTTACTCTGAAAAATCCTACATATCCTGGTCTTCAAGGTATGTTTGAATGTGCTCCCAGAAAAACAGTGCATAAACTAACTCTCCACCAATCCTTCAAAATGTCTACAGTTGAATACTCTACATCTAAAAATGGTGAGGGGACCCTCTACTTCCTAACTCAAAAATGGTGAGGGAACCCTCTGCTTCCTAACTCGAACTGTTCCTAAAAACACCATGTAGAGTGAGAAAATGAAAACAGCAGCATATCAGAAGAAATACCATTTATGTGAAAACACATATAAACAAAATAGCACTGTAGCACTGTCCTCCTGTTTTTCATTGATTTGCTCGAGCAAGCACCAGTAACGTCTCCATTGTGAGACTTGTTACTATTTTTTTGGCATATCAAATACAAATGGGGAGCTTGCCAGGCTCTGCCATGCAGGCGGGATGCTCTTGGTAGCTTGCCGGGCTCTCCAAGAGGGACGGAGAAATTGAATCCGGGTCGGCTGCATGCAAGGCAAAGCCCCTACCTGCTGTGCTATCGCTCCAGCCCATACACAAAATAATCAAATAAAATTTCCCTAAGAGAGAGAGAAGGGGGATGGGTGGGAGGTGGGGGAAGGAGTGTGTGTGTGTGTGTGTGTGTGTGTGTGTGTAATGAAGCTATTCTATCAACAGCACAGTCAAATGTGACTTCAGCCTTCTCGGAAATGTTTGGGTTGTTTGTTTGCATTTCACATAAAAATAAGTCATCCCATGTAATAAAAAATATGTGTAATTTTATATGTAATATTCAGTTTCCATGCAAAGTAAGATCATTGGTAATCAATGTAAAAATATAATTTATCACAACAATATACTTTATTTTTATATTTTTGAATATAATTACATAATTACTGATAGAATTAAAAAGAACCTGATTCCCAAGCACTTAAGAGACTTAGTCATGCAGATTCCTGGGCCTCACTTCTCTAGTTGTCCCAGATCCCATATATTTGGGATGTGAACCCTGTAATCGCAAGAGACTTCTCTGTTGATGATAACCCCAAGACCTACACTTGAGAACATCATATGAGGGGGTCATAAACCATCCCTTAAGAGGTCTGTGAAAAGTGTGTGCAGCCACAAAGGGGGTAGCACAGGCATGAAGCATCTCTCTTCAACAAGCTTTTTCCTTTGCTATGTGAAGCAACTCTGAAATGAATAGAAACCCAGGAGGTGCAGCAAAGACCTAAAAAAAGGAAGGACCAAAGTATGGAGACAGAAATGAGGAAACTGGGCCCAAGACAAAGGAGCTAATTTGACCACAAAGCAAGAGATCCCAGCTAAGGACTTGGTACTTGGTTCCTCCCAAGCACTGCTGACTTTAGGGAAGTATCCAGTGCCCCAATTACAAGAAATGGACAGAGCAAACAAGGGATGGATGCTAGGAAGGTCCTGGCCTGATTCCCAAGCACAGGCATTTAAGACAGAGGGGGGGGGGGGTTGGGGGGGGGGCTAGAGATTGTCTCATCTCATACTGCCCCCGGCAGGGTGAATGTGGTTCAGGGATGTCAGGGAAAGCCTGAATGCCAAGAGATGCCAGAACCACTAAGACTGTAGAGGATCACACATTAGTTTCCACATTTCTGGGACCGGGGGAGAATCTTCAGAGACAAAGCCCCTGTTAGTATTACTCTCCTTTGAAATGGCATTTTTTCCAGATTGGTAGCAAAAAGACTTAACAAGATTCAGACTAGCTCATAGAACATTTGAGAATTTTTTTTCCAAGACAGCATTAATGATCAAGGTCAAAATGAGAATACAGGATGGAAAAAGGGGCAGACAGAGCACTGCAAGACCCAACACTCTAGGGTCAGGTTTGACTTTCAAGAATGCTATGGTTTGAAAGTTTCTCTCACTCCTCTTGTAGGCTGATGAGATTATAGCACAAGGACAAGCTCAAGGGCACCATGGACTGACCCTGTCCCACCTGTTCTTACCCCAGCTTCCCCACTTCCACTATACATCACAACAATGGTGAAAGATCTTGAAGGAGCTGAAAACCCAGTAGGGCAGCTGCAGTTCTGAAGAACTTGTCATTTAAAGATTACCATAGAATCTGTTTTAATTGCATCTGAAGGAAATACAAGCAGGCACCTGCATTAAAACCCAACAGCCCAGATTCAAGGGTGGCTTAGAATAATTATCTTTGCAGGCAAATGTCTCCATGCAAAGCTAAGAGTCCAGGGCTATTGCAATAGTAAGGTAATGGATTATTGTAAGTATATTTTTCTACAATTTGGTTTTAATGGTGCAACTGTCATTTCAATTAAAAATAAAATTTATCATAAACACTTGAATATTTCTATATTGAGCAGTTTAATTATTTTTAATAAAACATGGTTTTCTAATTAGAAAAGCAATACATGTGGTCATAGAAAATAAAAAAGATGGCATAATAAAGACAATAAAAATCACTCATCATCTCTCCCCTCAGAAATTTATATTTTATAATATTTTAAAAACGGATGACTTCTTAAATTTTTTTCTTTGGGAATAATTTTAGATCTACATGGGAGCTGAGAAGATAATATAGAGTTTCTATATTATTCACCCAACTGCATAACACTGCAACATTCATCAAAACTAAGAAATCAGTACTGGTGAAAGGCTATTTGCTCCATGACAAAGGCCACTCAGATTCCTCTGTGGAGCCCATCACTGAGCAAGTGAAAGCATTTCTGCCAATGACCCTTCAATAATAATACAGTTGTACTCCTGATAAGTGATACAAGGTGTCAAAAGACCTAATCCAGACATCAAGAAGGATTTCTATAACATAGTGCCATTTTAACTGTGAATGATGGCTAGGAGCTCACAGAAGGCAAAAGAGAAACTCAGTAGAGGGCAGAGGCCCAAGGTGAGAAAGAGTGCCACCGTAGCCCTTCATGCAAAGTATGAGGTCCTTCAGAAACTTGGCTAAAAGGACAAATGAAGATCTTAGTTTACGGTGTATTTGAGGAGATGTTTACTTTATAGACTATAAACCTAACCAACATTATTTGCCAACAACACCCCCAAAGACCTATCATGAGCTTCAGTTCCCCAATCCTTATCAAAACAACATCACATGAAGTCTCAAGGCAGCTTACCTTGTCCCCCACCCCTCGCCCCCAGCCTTTGAGATATTGTCACCCAATTAGTCTTGTCATTCTGATTAGAGTCCATGGTATTTTTGCTCCTTGGCATAGGCTAAGCACTTGACATTGCCAATAATACTTCCCTCCAGTACCAGATAGCCCTCCTCAGCTGCCCAACAGATGGGGCTTCTGCTCTCGCTATAACCTCAGTTTTGTGTGTTGTGACAACTCAGGCCTGTGACCCATTGCGTCTCATTGCTGGACACACCCTTTCTTTCAGCTAGACTAGGTAGACCAGAAAGCTCAGCTGCATGATTGCACTAAGGGTCTCCTGGTAGCCAACTCTCTCAACAAAATTTTGGACTTTCAATAAAGGCCTGCCCCATGTCTGATAGGAGGCTTAAGAAGCAATCGTGGCATTCTGAAAGGCTGGGCAGCAGATAATGGTACGGTCCATGTGCAGTCACTATAATGAGTGTAACCTCCATCTGCTGGCATTACTGCACCCCTCACACTCACATAAATCTCTAGAAGGATTGGCTCAGGCATTAAGAAGAACCTCTGTCCTTCTGACATCCCCTATCTCCCAGGACCACACACAAAGAGCAGTCCCACAGAGTTTCAACTGGAGTGGAACAGGAAGCCATACTCAAGACAATCCCAACTATGACAGATGTCCAGTGTAGTAACTTTTTTCTCTTGAATCATCTTCTAAATACTGTTTGACATGAGCCAAACCCTGTCCTTAGCATTAGAGTACCTCCTCTCTGGGAGTTTGCATTTGCTTGTAGAGGGGAGCAGATGGGCTACACGTTAGTACTATAAGTGTTGAAAGGGCCTCACAGCATGTCTGTGCCAGATACATAAAAGAAGGGGTGGTTAATTTTGTGTGGGAAGAGATGGGGGTGGTTGATAAAGCTTGATAGTAGAGGTAACACTAGAGCTGTGTCTTGGAGGAGGATTGTTTTCCTGGCAGGCAGCTTACAGACATGTTTGGGCAAGGGATGAGAACATTCCAGCCAGAGAGAACAACAGATGCCAATGCATGGAGGTGTGAAGTGGGCACAAGGTTTAAGGAGTTGTAAGTCATTTGCTATGGCTGGAATTCCCAATTTGAATGAATTCTAGCCAAAAATATACATATGAAAAACTACAGTTGCTCAGATAGGGTTGTGCCTGGGACTTCAAATTGCATTCTTCAGACCTGTACTACCATAAATGTTTGCCACTACCAATATCCATACATGGCTCTTCCCATGGCAACTGATTGAAATAAAACACAATTGAAAATTCATTTCCTTGGTCATGTTACTCACATTTCAAGTTGTCAATAGTTAAATGTGATTAGAGGTTACCATATTGGACAGCCCAGAGATAGAACACTCCTACCATCACAGAAAGTTCTATTGAACAGTAAGCTGTGGGATTCACAGGATTTTAAGCAAGCAGATGGCATTGCTGAGTTTCACCAAGTCTTTCCTGTGGCTACTCCAGAACGGAAAAGTAGGGCACATAACAAGAAGTCTAGAGATCCTTTAGGAGGCAACTATAACAGTCAATCTAGAAAGCTTCTATCACACAAGGATTATCTCATTTTGCCTAAATGTTGTTCTTATACAAAGCTGACTGGTTATGCAAAGTGACTAATGTTTTCCTTGGTCGTGATGTCTTCCCATAGAACTTTAGTGTGAGAAGACACCAAAGGATCATAAACTAGCAAATCTAGACAGTTGACTCAGGGGGAACAGATCCCATTTCATCTTTAGAAGGCCTTGGGGCTCATTGTGTAAGCCGAGGGTATGTCAATAAGACACAAAGACCCCTATCTTGGAGTGTCATGCCCAAGAACCTTCTCACTCCCACCAACTGACCAGAGAAGACTCAAACTCACTACCTTAAAAGTCAGGGCAGATATTCACTGTCTCCTTAGTTACCCATTATTCTTCACATCCAAACAGCCAAGAATTGGAAGCCTTAAAAAGTAGGAAGAGCCCATGAACCCCAACAAAGTGCCATGGGCTCTGCTCAGTTACTCTAGCTGTTGCAGCAGCAGACATGGGGATGAGGCTGTTGCCAGCTCCGGCTCTGAGCAGAGTTAATGACAATGTGCCCAACATACCACTGACTCACATGAAGCCTGATGGAGATTCCACTTGAGGCTTCTGTGACTTGCAGGTGTGGATGTGTCTGTATGGCTGCATGGCGGTTAGAGCCTGAGCACATCACCTCTGTGTTCCTGGCTGAGTCAGAGGCAGATCTGGGAAGGAGACCTGATTCAAGACCTGGCCTTGCCAGACAGCTAAGCCAGGCTTGTTTAATAATGCTTCCCCCACAAACCCACAGACCTCTCTACAAGCCATACCCTGTCCTACCCACTTAGTGGCATTCAGCCATTTGCTCCTCTCAGCCACAAGGCTGGTGCTATGCTTATCTGTACTTTACAGAGGAGAAAAAGAAGGCAAGGAGTTTCCATGCCTCCTTTCAGTTCTCCTCCATGCTTACAAAGCAATCACCATACAACCCTTGACTTCAGTGCCTTCAAACTGCTCACACCTGAAAGGCCCACAAAGCTTGTAGGACAAAGTCTGGTGGAGCCATGATACCAGAGCAGCAACAGATGCTTCTGAAGTGAGTGCTCCCATCACCAATTCAAGGCAATCCTTTGTAGGGACAGGAGTCCCCTTGGGAGTCCCTTGGGGAAGGAGCTGATTCAAATGCCCCAAACACAGAGAATCCAAACTCATTGTTTCCACCCCAAACAAGGAGGTCTTGCTGCCCTCCAAACCAGAGGCTGCTTTGGAGATTCCTTTTCTGGTGCTCCTCTTTTCCCTCCTGGCAGCCTCACAAGCCCCACATGGGTGTCTTACATATCATGACAGGGATGTGGCACTGGCTCACCTGCTGGCTACTTCGGTTTGGGGCCCAGTTCAGCATGCCTGCACCACCTCCTACACAGCTCCCACTTCAGCGGGCTTGTTTCCTCACCACCAGCCTTAGCGGCCCGGATGGGCATGTCTCAGCATGGCTTTGATTCCTGAGCACACTGCCCATAGGGGCCGTGGCTGCCCAGGTCTGTCTGAAAGAGATCACCCAACAAACTCTGACCCCAGGGGCAAAGTAATGGTTTAAGAGCTCTGCATCTATGGAATTTATTCCTTTTGCTCTGATGGGTGACCCCAGCAACTTGAATAGACATTTTGGAAAACATTTTGGGGTATCTTTAAGACTTCAGGTCTGGTTGGATCCAGAAGCTAACAGAGTTCATTAGAACTTGTTTCCCCTTGGTCACTCAGATCATCCATGCGTCCATGTAGCTCCATTCTTGACCTCCATGCTATGAGTATTTTTAGAATGAAAACAAGATAATGGCAAAATTATTTAATAAAAAACACTTCTTTGGGTAACTTTCAGAATAATTTTTTTGTGATCTGCTTGGATTGGATTAGCTGAGAATGTGTTCCTTTCTGTAAATCAATATTTTTTGCCAGGGGTAAATTTACTTTCAAAGAATAGAGACAGAATAGTCATTGGCCTTTCTGGGCAAAGGGGAGCAGATACTGACTCCTAAGGATAGTAGATACACAGGACAGATAAATTGCTCCATAGCTGGAAACCTGCCTCATGAGCAAAGGGGAGAAGGCAGCTGGAATAGAGAGAGGATCACTAAGAAAAAGATGGCTGGAGGAACCGGTCTAGATGGGAGATGTGCGCAGAAAGTAGATAAAGGACCAAACATGATAACCTTTCAGTGTCTGTATTGCAAACCATAATTCCCAAAAGTAGAGAGAGATTATGAGGAATCATATCTGCCATGGAGGCAGAGGGAG